>NW_024543072.1:29840000-39840000 GCF_018167655.1 Microtus oregoni
TCTTCCCTTCCTTTTTGTCTCCAGCTCCCTGACTCTGAACACTGGTGCCCCCTACAGGCTGGGATGTGGGATTTAAGGGATGTGGGACTTGGCGATGAAGTTCTCTGTGAAAGCCAGTCTACCCATTCCTCTCCGAGCCTAAGGACCCTTTTCAGTGCTTGGTGTAATAGACACCAACTGGGTGGCAGGAGACATTGCCTATACAGTGGTATCCTGTAGCTTGTTCTCCAACCCATCCTTGGTTCTACAAAATGTCTCCAGGGTGTAAGGATGTAGGTGTTGTTATCTTTGCTTTCTACTCTTATACCCAACTACACATCTTGATTGTAGTTATTAATTCCTATTTTTTAATCTAAGTCAAGGTTGGTCACTGAGATCTTCACTTCTGCAGATCCATAGATTGTCAGAATCACAAAGATGAGAAGCATGGGGTCCTTAAAGGGAGCTTTTTTTAGAGCAGGCGTCCCAATCCTTTAGGCCTACTAGTTACTAGCTCTTCTGGAGACTCGAATCTCCTTCCTTCCTTCCTTCCTTCCTTCCTCCTTCCTTCCTTCTTTCCTTTAAAAATACTGCTTTATTGTCCAGACAGCACAATTTCTCTTCCACTTAACGCTAGTGGGGTTCATTAACCCATATACTTACACTGTCAGATTTAATGGACTCCTGCTCTTCTCTCCCTTCAATCCCCTTTCCCTCTTCTTCTTTCCTTCTTCCCTCTCTTCCTCCCTCTCTCCATTACTCTTCCTTTCTTCCTTCATTCTTCTTTTTGCTCTTCCTTCCTTCCTTCCTTTCTTCTTTCTTCTCTCCTTCCCTCTCTCCCTCCCTGCCTGCCTGCCTTTTGATCTCCTTCCTTTCTTTTCCCTCTTCCTAATTCTTTTACTTTATCCTCCATCTGCACTTAGCCAATACCTAGGCCTTCCTTATCTTCTAGTTGGAGCATCTCCAAGATTCCTTTTGTTTCCCCCTTCTGTTGAGTTTTACTTTGTTGTAAATAAGAACAGTGTGGTGTACCTGCTTACAGTTATCTCCAGAGGAATTGCTGCTTAGTGGGCTTTGACTTTTATATGCACCCAGCTCCCCGTGTCTGTGGGTCCCACACCTGCAGGTTTAAAGCATTTTCAGCTACAGATACAGTCAACCGAGGCTCAAAAGTACTTGGGGAAAAAAGCTACCTATACTGAACATGTTCAGACATTTTTCTTCTACCATTGCCTGAACAATTCAGCATACCAACAATGACCTGGTGTTTTCATTGTGTTATGTACTGTGTTTTATTCAGAGGCGATTTGGAGAGGTGTTTAGGAGAATGCACATAGGTAATATGCAAATACTCCGCTGTCCAGATAAGGGATTTTTTTTTTTTGCTAGTCACAAGGATCTCAGAACCAATCTGTAGAGCATGAAGGAAACACTACTATTGTGCTTCTCTCTATTGTGAAAATAAACATTAGGCTTCTATATTTATAGCCTATGAGAGAGCATAGGAAGTAATTTCAAGACAGCTGGCACACACACTGGAAGAATATATATCTGTAACAGTTAAACTGCCAATAGTGTCTGAACATGAGAATAGTTCCCCCAACCCTCGAGGGGTTAAATAAACACACTGGCATGCCTATTGGATTGACTCACACTTTGGAAAGCAGTTAATCTTTTTTCCAATGAAATGATGTTAAAAAGGGTGGCACCGAGAGCGATTAAAACAAACTTGCTGAGATACAACTTACTTCAAGGGCTGTCATTTTTGCCATGGTCAAGGGAGGGCTGTGTATGTGGAATGGCGAAAGTCATGCCCAAATCCTGTTCCTCACACGATGTGCACGGTAACCACCACATCTGTGGAGAAAGGCACATTTACAAATAGCCCTTTGTATCTCGAGGCAACGTCTCTGTGTGGAAATAAATGACCATTGACAACTGGTCATTTCCAGTCTGGGCTAGGCAGAGTGGTGCACATCTGTAGTTCCACATTTCTGTGAGCTTGGAAGGGCCCTGTGCTTCGGGCTTCTCCATCCCCAGTGCTTCCTCTGTGCCTGACAGGGGTAGGGGGACTGTCTATCTTGTGGAGCAAGTGGATGGTCAGGCAGCTGGGGAGCGTGTAGAAGACTGTTCACTTGCTTCACTCCAAGGCAGAGATCTGGAGGAAGGGAATGAGAAGAGAATGAACAGAACATTTGTGAATGTGTGACAAGAGTACGTGGGCGGTGGTTTTGGTCCTCTTGTCCAGGTTGGGGAATTCCCCAGAGATAACCGTTTGGGGGTTTCCTGGGGAGATTGGTGTGTGAGTCTGATCAGACAGGGCGGTGAAACTCTGCTCTCTGTGGCAGTGTGAGCGAGAGTATAATCCAACTGGCCCTCACCCCAAGAGAACAGAAGCAGGTAGAGGACAGTGTGTGTGCCTTCCTTCGTGTGCTGGGACACTGTCCTTTCCTTGTCCTCGGATAGCAGAACTCCCAGCTCTCCAGCCATGGTGACTCTGGACTTGTATTGGGGTCTCCCTAGGTTCTCAAGTGTTTGGTTTCAGGCTGACAGTCTCCACAACGGCTCTCCCCGCTCTGAGTTTTTCATATTTGCATTGAGCTTGCTTCCAGTGTTCTAGAGCTGTCAGCCTGCAGAACTATACTGGAATTTTTCCAGTCTCAGTCTCCATAACCTTGTGAGCCATGTTTACTGAGAGGTTTCCATCTTGTACCTTCTCTTACATGGCATCTTGCTTCTGTGTCTCTGCAGAGATCCATCTGATACAGGTCTGAGCAATAATGCCATGGTCTCTTTAGGAACAGCATCTAAACTATCCAGTGTGGGATTTGGAGTTAACGCTAGAGAAACTCTGCCCACATCGCTATGCTGTTTGAGCTACTCTGGCTCCTCGTTTCCTACTGTCAAGCAGGTCTTATGATCAATGTGACCCCACCTTGCTAATGTAGTTCTTAAAACCAAGGGCTTAGAAGTCACTTCCACAAAGCCTCATGATACAAAGAGAGTGCTTGAAACGTGGCAACTCTTTGTTCCTCTGCTATTTGAACCAGCTCAGTACGTAAGTCCCTGAGTCTCTGCTCTTCATGGGAAACAGATCCTTTCAAATATACACAAGGCCAGTCTTCTGCAGCAGCAACTTTGTAGTTTTAAATGGAATATTCCTGGAAATTTGATGACTTCAACAAAGAATGGTTCTGCTGGAATCTCCAGCCCCCGAGAAGAAAGGGCAGGGGAGGTTTTGGGAAGCAGATTGTGTTTTGAAGCTGTCCACATGGTACCCTCAGAGATGGTTCCCTTCCCAGCTTGTGAGCCCTGACCCCAGAAAGATCCTATCACTGTGGTTTCTGCCTCTGTAATGGCCATCTAGAATAACTTCAATGTGCTTTCCATGTGTGGAAGCGATTATGTTTGAAAGATGTCCTAGTGAAGGGTGGATTTGGAAAGCAGGAAGGGAATGAGAGGATGGAGTGACAGAGATGAGATTTGTGCATCAAGGAAGAGAGTCAAAGCCTTGTTAGAATGCACTCCCCTGTTCCATTGCCATTCCCACCTGGTACTCAGAGTGGCCTTCACACTAACCATCTTAGGCTCCATCACCAGCCGCATCTGAAAAATGAGCATCTTTCTTTTTTTAATATACTTTGTTGTTACATATTTATTGTACAAAAGCAGTGGTTTCAAAGTTAGTTTATGTGTGTTTCATATTTATTTGTTCATTGGGAGAAGGAACATGGCACATGTCATGACAGAAGTCTGGGCACCTTGCTGGAGTTGGCTTTCTATCCATCATGTGGTCCTCACTGCTCAAACACGGCCACTGCAGCTTCTACTCGCTGAGCCATCTCCCTAGCTTGCCTGTTTCTTTTAAATTGCCACTTGCCTGTGTTCCCTAAACATTTATTGTTTTATTAACAGATACATAGCCAGACTGTGAGGACATCTACTGAAAAACTTGTTTCTGGGAAGCAAACGGGAATCTTGTGAAAGAGCAGTGTATACCCTCGATTGCTATGCCATCTCTCCAGCCCCTGAGACAGTCTCTGGTTGCACCATTCTCTGAGCACAGGAACAGAGATGACTAAATAGAACAGTGAAAGCTGCAGTCCGCACTCTCCTCCTTTTACTGTGCTCTGTTCTAAACACATTATGTTCAGCTACTCGTTCAGTGTTTACCACAGCATGCAGGAGGTACAAGTAGGTGCTTCCCATTCTCCCGTAGACACCATTGTCCATTTCTTCCATTTTGAAAATGAAAGAGGGAGACTGAAGCTTAGAACACTCATGTAACTTGCACAGGTCACATATCTAATAATGGCCAAACTGGGCTTCAGTCTTGGTCATGGCCTAACTGAACCCCGTAGTATTTCCCCCACCCTCTATGCGGCCATGCCAAGGCTGAGACTCTCTGTTGATGGACACCTCTAGAAGGTTCCAGGGGCATCTGATATGCAGTTTTTGAAAAATAAGAGTCCATTGCTCAGGCAAGGTGGAAAGGGCTATGTGCAGCAAAGTAAGAGATTCTCATAAAAGACAGTGCCAGAAGCTGAAGGTGTGAGGGGCAGAGGGTTTTTTCCCAAGGGTGAAAAATTACATCTTTGGATCTTTAGGTACAAGGTGCTGTGTTTCTGGAGAAGATGGTAGGGTCGGCAGAAGCCAAATGTTATGGAAAGTTCTGTTCTAAGTTAGGAAATGTGGACTCTACCCTGTGAAGATCTTCTAATGGTTTCCCTGACTGATATGTAGTTAACCGTAATCTTGTGTATTTGGTTTCTGGTAACTTTATGGGAAAGCTAATGGCTCCAAAGAAGCCAACCACTCCTTCATGGTTCGGCCTCCACATATTGTATCTATGACCCTTCACACACTGGCTTTTGTTGATCATTCAGTTATGCGCCGTACTATTTCTTGAGCATCTATTGTTAGTAAGTGAGCTGGGTATTTGGCTAACAACTGGGGAAGTGAAGGGCACAACCATGCTGATCAGCATACATTTATTGGGAGGAAAGTTGCATATTTGTGTGATTCGAAAGCAAAAGGTAAGATGCTGTGTAATGGGTGTATTTGAAGGGAAGAGGATGTCTGGTAGAAAAGTATTAATGTCTGGTAACAAGTATTAAGAGCTAAGAGCCGACTCTTTTCTGTCACTCTTCTCTGGGTTCGAATCCCAGCTCTGCCTTATATTTGCTATGTGACATCAAGCCAGTTACTAAGTTGCTCTGAGTCTCGACATCATCATGTAATAACTGCAAATCTTAACATTAACCACCTCATAAGGTTGCTATGAAGATAAATCGAGTGAAGGCTTTACAGTTACTTAGACCAGTGTGAAAGCAGGAACCCTGAAGTGACAACGTTCCCCAGTAGATGTCACTGCTACCTAGCGAGTTAGGTGAGGTAATATCCTGCATTCAGGTCGGCCACTTAACCATCCCTTCTGAAAGTTGGTACATAAATGGCTTTCCTCTCAGGACACAAAACCCCGAAGAGGGTTAGTGGACTGTGAGCTGTGTGACAGAGAGGAGCACCCGTCACTTTTTCATCAAAAGATTTTCGTGAGCGTTCCAAACTTTATATGGGGTCTCTGGCAGAACCCATTTTTCTCTTTGATTCTAAAATGCATGGATTGAATTCCATCTGCTGTGTCAGAGGGCACACACCCTTCGTGAGGAGGTGTGTAGGCAGTGACTGGTTGAGCTTCCAAGGGGCTAACGTGGGGAGAGGAAAGCAGAGCAGGCACAGAACCATGAGAGGCAGCAGCAGGTGACTTTGGAGAGAGGTGACTTGGGGACAGTTAGGGTGAAGACTATTGCTCCATTTTTCTGTGAACCAGGAAAGGCCAAAATGAAGTCATTTGGATTTTCTTGCCCATGACCTCTAGAGTCTTCAGCGTAGGCACAGCTGTGGGTGAGAATTCCCTCTAGTTCTTGATTCTGACATGGCCAGACTTCAAGGTAAAATTGATAGGCTGAAAGCACAGAGGTCATCACTCACACTTTTCCTTAGACTTCCATAGGAAATTTCCTTTGGGCTTGCCTTTGTATTGCATGAAAGGATGCAGAGATGAATAATTAATGGCTCATTTCTTCCAGCTGTTTACAGTCCGGGCTTTAGTGGGAGAGACAGACATGGACGACTGTGGATGCAATTCAAGATTTTAAATGGTATTTTTTAAATGCTAGTAGAATTTGGAAGAAGGAGAAGTTGAGATGACAGGTGGCTTTTGTATTGGGGGATGAGCAGGAATTTGTACTGTGGAGGAGAGCAAAACACTCCAGGTAGAAACACTTACACATACCCAACTTAACGGGAAGACCAGGGGCTCTTGCTTTGAACTGAAGGTCTAGGTGGGGCAAGATATGAGATTCTATCTTGAGCTTCAGTGAGATACATGGCACTGAGACAGCCTGGAGCTCTATTAACAGAATCAGAAAATGTTTCGCTCTTGCAAACACCTTTCTACATTGTGGAATCAATTTATTTTATACTGTCTATCTCCTGGCTAGGCATTTGATGTTTAGTTCAGGGCTTGGCCAAGTAGGGTAGAGAAAAGTCCTTTCTTTTTCTTACAATACTTAACAATAAACATGTGCTGGTCTCCCCTTATCAGTTTCTCTGCTGCTACCAATAAGATGTTCTAGACTTAGCTCAGTTCTTATACTAATTACCTGAAGTTAGCACAGAACCAACACGTAGAGAGCTTGATTTTGCAAGGGGCCCCACTTTCTCATTCCGTTGCGGCAGCATTTCCAGGAACCAGGCTACTGTTACCTTGGCTGCTAATCAGGAGAATCCCGTTTTGGTAAGTTACAACAATGGCATATAGAAATCTGGGGACACTTTTTTCATGTCTACCAGTTGTTTATAAAAGATACAAATGAACATGAGTGATGGGGGATGTCCTTCTGTATGCTGTGAATATGTGTTGCTTTTACTGGTCAATGAATAAAGCTGCTTCCACCAATGACTTAGCAGAGTAAAGCTAGGCAGGAAGTTCAAAGATACAGGAGGGTAGGCAGAGTCAGGGAGATGCAATGTAGCCACCCAAGAAGCAAGATGTGAGGTAACAAAGCCACGAGCCTCATGGTAAAATATAAATTATAGAAATGTGTTAATTTACAGTTAGAACCAGCCGGTAAGAAGCCTAAGACGTTGTAACTGTAATTGATATTAAGCCTCAGAGTGATTATTTCATAAGTGGCTGCAGAAACTAGTGAGCAGGAACCCGTGGGTGGAGAGAAACCAATTCAGGGAGACCAACAAGATGGAGAAAGTCTCTACACATGAGCATAAGGCAAAGCTGGAAAGGGCCATGAGTAGGGCAGCTGTCTCGCCTCTGCTTGGGGTGTGCTACTCTCCTGGAAGCTTTCATCAACCCAGAACCCTGGACCCCTTGCTTGGGCTTTATTGGGGGAGGGCTCTATTGCACAGGCTTCATTGGGCATTGGTGATTAACTTAACTGTTTTTCTATGTGGGGCTGAAGATTCCTTCAACTCTAGAGACATAATTGATTCCTTTGGCAATCAGGCCTTTTTTTTTTTTTTCTGTGTGTGGGTTTTCAGCCCATGGCATCTCATTAACTCCCCCTTCAGCAGGTCTGTTTGAAAGGGGCATCTTAGGAAAAGCAAAAGACTCTTCTCTCACCCTCATCATGGGGAAGTTCTAGGGTCAAGAACTGGAAATGAAGACCAAATAAAGGTGACCGAATATACAATTTTTTATTATCTCATAATACCACTAAGGATAATTTGGAGTACATGGAACAGTTTGCTGTGCCCTTTTGAGATATGGCCCTGGTTAAAGATGAATCCATCAGCCTCAACATCCAGTGGCTAATGATAGCGATGATGTCAATGACTGCTCGTCTTGTTCAGTACTCTCTGTCAGATGCATTATGGGGATGAGCTCATCTTAGTCACACTGTAATCCTACAGGGAAAGCAGGATAGCATCAAGGTAGAGTCTCTGTCTCCTACAGCCAGGCTGCCTGGGTTCACATTCCTGCTGTGTCTCTTTGGAAAGTGGCCTAGCCCATCTCAGTGCTCACTGCTTCCATACCTAAGAGGGGGATCATCTTGGCTACCTCTGCCGTTGGCACTAACTTCTGGAGAGGGCATCTCAGGAGCTTATGTGGGAAGCAAGTTGCCTTTGGCCTGCAGAGTTCATGCTTTTCCAACCCTGTTCTGTTGCCAGCTGGTTCCATCCATTCTTCATTGTGAATGAATTTGAGATATTCAACAGGTACGAGCAATCACCAGAAAGCTATTTGTTGTGATTGAAAAACACTCAAAGAAATGGAGTGCCTCATAGATGATTTAATATTTTAAAGGTGGCGCATGCGAATGAGTCAGCTCGGGGTATATGAGTGAGTTTACATTCCACATCAAGGTTTTACTTAAAGTTTACATTTTGTTTAAATTAGAAGTAAGATCAATGTAATATGGCTTAAACCTTTCTCAGAAATTTATGGCTTCTTTTAATAAACCCCATAAAAGACACTTTTAAACATATGCAGTGTTCTTAATGTAATGGTTCCATTCTCGAAATATATAGTATTTAGGTTGCATCTAAAATGCTATAAAAGTATCACAAAGGCCGTAAAAATATTGTTAACGGGAAGAAATCTTTTAGGGGAATAAATATTTTCTTGGAAAGGGAAAAAGCTCTGAACCTTTTAGGCAGGGAATGGCTTAGTTTTGAAAAATAACAATTTGCCTTTTTTTTTTAATGTCCTTTCTTTGGTTCCACTCTAGCCAATTATTAGATTAAAGCAAGCTGTCGCTACGCGCCCTAGAAACTCAGACGGATTTGATGTTGTACCCTAAGTTTGTGAGGACAAGTTCCATTTAAAGCTTTAATGAGGTCAAGGGAATAAAGAAGGAGGCTGGCTGAGGCTTTTGTGTTATTTTAGGACTGTATTTTAGAATTACGGGGCTTGAATAAAGCCGTGAAAAGAACCTAGGGTTTGGGGTTCAGAGTCACTGCGTGAAACACGGCGTGGTTATTAACTAGGTTTGTGACCTTGGTAAAAGAAATCACTCAAGTACTCTAAGGCTCAGTTTCTTGGTTCTGGACAATAGGATGAAAATACCCACAGACACCATATGATCTCACTTGCCAGATATAATAGAGTTCATCTCTCAGAGGCTGAGGGTAGAATGGTAGTTATTAGAGGGGGTCATAAGCAATGGTTGGCCCATGGGTGTTAAATTATGGTAAAAAGGAGTGAGGAGCTCTGGGATGCTGTCACCAGCAGATGCCTGTGGATGACGAAAATACCCGAAAAGCTGATCTTGAATAATTAACAGCATGACCAGTATTCCAGGAATTAGGTATGTTTCACCTAATTTGAATATGATATATTGTATAGCTGGGTCAGAGCATACACAGTACCCCCACAAATATGCACAATTTGATGATATAGGAATCAGTTAAAATAAATTAAAAGTACAGAATGTCTTAACTAGGATTCTATCACTGTGAAGGGACACCACGACCACGTCAACTCTTATAAAGGAAAACATTTAACTGAGGTGGCACCTTCCAGTTTCAGAGGCTCAGTCCGTTATCATCATGGGAGGGAGCATGGTGGCTTGCAGACAGGTATGGTTTTGGAGAAAGAGCTGCTGCATGTTGATATGCAGGCAACAGGAAGCAGACTGAGGGTTACACTGAGGGAAGCTTGAGCAAAGGAGACCTTAAAACCCTCCACCACAGTGACACATTTCCTCCAACAAAGCCACATCTCCTAATAGTGCAACTTTATTTGGGGGGGGGGGGCGGGGCATTTTCTTTCAAACCATCACACAGAAGAAAAGAATCTTGGCTCTGTCCAGTTTGCAAGGCTCTTATAGAGCATGTGAAATAACGGTCGGGGAAGTGTTTTGTGAGCCAGAAAGCGCACATGGGCCTGTTTAGTTGACAAACTTTTGTTGAACATTTGCTATATGGAGACACGAAACATTAGTGATCCCGGATGACTTTGCTGAGGTCTTTCAGGTCAAGCTTGCTATCTCTCCCACTTCCTTTTGTCTTTACTGTGTTTTGGTTGAGCCACTTCTAAATTTTCTGCACTGACATGCCCACTCTAATCTTAACAAGGAATGTTTTCACCATTCTCTGGTGATCAGTTACGCACTCTGTACTTTGGTCCCTGTATTAGTCAGGGTTCTCTTTAGAATATTTTCCACAAAGTATAACTTAAGGCATGGGTAGTATGACTAATAAATGGATTGATAAATGTGGTTAATAAATGCCACATCATAGCTGGGAAAGATCCTGAGTCCAAGCACTGCATGTTGCAGCTGAGCAAACAGAGGTATTCCGTAGGAACATGTGGCAGCCAAACTCAGTGTGAGTTTGTCACTTGAGAGGTAGGAATGGAAACCCCAACTACATATACATATATCAGCAAAACGAGAAGGCCTCTTGTGCCCACTGCACACTGGACTGTCCCACATAGCATAAAGCCTACCCTAGTCTTCATGAAGAGATGGTTTTGAAGTGAGATGGACAATAAATGGACGATTGTGGTAAAATAGTAAAGCTTGACCAAGTAGAAAATTCTAGCTCATACAGCTTTTCTTTCTTACATCCTATGAAGCATATCAATGTTTAGTGTGTGCTCTCAGATAAAGTATACTTTAGAAAGATTTATCAGCCTAATAGACTATAACATATTTGATGCTGACAGCCATTAAGTCATCTAAACTAATTTCTCTGAACTAATTTTTCTTTCTCTTGTTTTTGACACAAGGACATAGATAGCATAGGCTGACCCTGAACCTTCTCTTTAACTATATCTGGCTTCCAGCTCCAAATCTTCCAGTTTCTGCCTACCAAGTGATGGGATTACAAGTATGCACTACCCATCTCCTTCATTCTCTTCTTGCTAGCTTTGTAACATAGCTTTCAATCGCAAATCTCAGCGCAAAAAGAACCCCCAAAGCATGGAGGGCCAACTAGCCCAAGATTAACTCCATTTTAAAGAGATGATGGATTGAAGTCCCCACTTCCTTTTATCTGCAGCTCCTGTGAACCTGTTTAACTATCCATACTGTAACCATCAAATGAAGGTAGCAATGGATACTTTGAGAATCAAAATTTCTAACATATAACGACCACTGGACAGTGCTAACACATTGTGTTTGCCCAGTATGTTATTTATCATTATTTATCTTCATAGAAACATGATCAGAAGTACCATGACATACACACATATATACCATATATATATATATACAAACATATATACACATATACATATATAAATACATATTTGTCATATTTGTATTCAGGGTGTTTATTTTACAGTTTTGTTAATAATACATTTCCAGTCTTCAAGGGAACATTTTAGAATGCATTTTCTTCTTTTCTACTTCTCTTAGCATGGCCATAATTTCCAAGCTGAAATCATTGACAAAGATCATCCATTTCCAGATGAGGAAGATCATTGTCTTGTATGAAATCTCAATAATTTTCCTAAAGGGACTGTTTTCTCCTTTGTTCTGTGAAAAGCTTATTCTGCAATGTTTTGGTTGTTTTTGTTTTGGCGAAAGAGATCCAACTCAGGATTTGTGCATGTTGAGTAAATGCTTTCCCACACTGAGCTACAGCCCCAGCTCTATCCTGCCATGTTCTCCCTTTAGGATCTCTTGTTACGTTCGGTGCTATTTATATTTTTATTCTGAATCCTCTCTAAAACTGACGCCCACTTCAGCTTCCTTGTCACTGAAGACGATTTTCTCAGGTCATGCCATCTTGAAGATCAGAAATGAAGTCTGTATCTAACAAAGTCTACCCTTCTATGATAGACTCTTTCAACTCCACCTAACATGTTCAGGAAAGCTTGGGCTTCCACATGTGGTCTGTGAGCCATTCCTTGATGGTCCATTTCCCACAGTTTTTCATCCTTCTTGTCTCTGCCTATATGAGTGGTTGCAGAAATCAATGGCACCTCATAGAGCAATCCATGTCCCCTGTCTGACTTTGAGTGCAATCAGTGATGTTGTTGCCTACCACGAACTACTTTATCACCAGCTCCACTGCTAGAACTCATGAAAACACTTCAAAGTTATTGCTTATACTGTGAAGATCAAGGCCCAATTAGACTCTTAATACTACATGTACTCTTCTGAGCCCAGCTCTCAGAGTGTCTTGCACCCTCTCTCTAATGACACTCTTAAAGTAGTTCTGTCTAGTTATTTAAGATACTGGACCCACAGCTCTCTATTTAAAAAACTTAATCCTTTTAATATTGGTGACTCCTTTCTATTAGAACTTGGGTTTGAGCCCAGGGACCTGGCTGGTATAGACTCACAGTGATTTATGTCAGAGTCTTCTTAGAAATCCCTCCCCTTTCACTTTGGCCTATTTTCCTTGAAGCAAACTTATTCAGCTCTACAACCTATTGCTTTAGACTCAAATAGTTCTTAAAATATTTCTATATATACCTTGTGTGAGAATCTCACAGCATTTTTTATTTGTTTATGCAAGCAGATATTTGTTTAGAAAGTACCCATTGCAACCTAACACATGTCAGTGTGAGGGGTTAGCTAGTTGACAAGCATAGGCAAACCTGCTAGTGGGAACAATAGATCCAAAGCCCAGAGTTGAAATAGGAAGTGCTCTCAAGAGTGAAGCAAGGTCATGCATACCTAAAATAACCAAGAACACTTTGACACGAATAGAATAGAGTAGAATGAATAAAGACAGGGAATTGTGGAGGATGAGGCTGGAAAGGTAGGCCAAGGCCAGTTCAAGAAGAACTTAATGTATGTAATAAGAAATTTAGATTTTGGGAGAGAGAGGGAGAAGAAAAAGAACATGAAGTTGGGTGAATAGGGAGGTGGGGATGTTTTAGGAGCAGTTTCAGAGGGGAAAGAATATGATCAAAATACACTGTACATTTTTTTAAAAAGCCAATAAATACAAAATGAGGAATTTGGGTAATCCTGAAAATTTCGATAAAGTAATGCAATCTTTTAAACAGGAGGTTTATGTGTGTGCTATAGAAAAGGTTGTGGGGCAGTGCAGAAAGTGAACTGATTCAAGTCACAAGAGGAAGAATGTTCAAACACACTCATTCACACAGCTATGAGAACGGATGGCTACCACTGAGATTGTGAAATATCAGTGAGCATGAGACGACATGTTCCTCCTGGACTGTGGGGTAAATGGAGAAAGACCCCAGAGTCTCAGGGCAGTGAAATAGACTCCTGATGTCTTTAACCTGAGAAAGAAGTTATAGAACATTTTTGGGGGGTATGGAGAAATTGGGGTTTAGATTTACAGGTAGGACAGATGTCAATAATGTATGCTTGGTACAAACTTGAGGCTTTTGGGAATAAAACCGTTACGGTAAAGATACTTATTTGTTATGTCAATTTCTAGGACGACCTCGGCTTAGATGCCTGTATATGGTATTGGGGAAGGAAATAATCACTTTATTAACTAATACTTATCAGTTGCTTTTAGTGTCAGGTGTTGTGTTAATTTTTCTAGCACATGAACTCTTTTGTCAGGTTGGTTCTCATAGCACCCGTAAAGGCAAGATTTAAGTCAATTTGCATCACTGAGGAATGAATGCCAATGCAGCTGCGGTAGAGTCAGGCTAATCAGACTGTATAAATGAGGACTCAAAGGCAGACATATCTGAATTCAGAAGGAAATGTTCTCGTTACTCAAATGACACTTTTCTGGGTCAGGCATACTTCACTATATATCCTGATTCTGTCATCCATTTATTTTGTGACCTTGCTTAAGGGATCAGCCCTCACCAGTCCCTTCTTTATTGCGTATAAAATGCATTTAAACATGTCTACCTATCTCACAGAGTGGATGACACACATATGGAAAATAATTAATACAACACGTTGCACAATGGATATTCACAAACGGTAATATAGTTGGACATCTCCATCCCCATATTTTCCTCTCTTTAGCTAGTTCTCCAAGTTTAGATATTTGTTGTTCATTTAAATTGCTTTCTTTTGGAGCTCAGCTTTCAGTACTTCACAGCTGGTAGAAAGTGTTTTTGCTTTTTTAAGGCAAGTCAAATTTGTAGAATTGCAGCTAAATATTTTAAAAGCCTAATTGGATAGCTGTATCTAGAAGAGTATAAAAAAATGAGTGAGTGAAATATGATTCATACCTGTTTTTTAGCTTGTTTTTTTTTTCTTTTTTCTTTTTGTATTTGGTCTTCAGATTGGTCAAATAAGACAGTCAATTATGATTAAGTAAATTCCTACTGAAATCTGTTTCTGTGAAACTGGAGGATATGGAATGTGAAAACAGACTCCAGACTACGAGGTGCAAGCTTGTTCATGTTTCTGGGGAGCTCCACAGCATATGAACAACCAGATTCATCACTGTCCCTGGAAAGATGCTTGAAATGAGACAGCTTAATAATTCAAGGAGCCCTGGCATTCATTTTATTGATGATTTTATTTCATTATGAGAAAAGTTTACTCAGTAAAATACTTGTTGATCTTTTCTTCTGTAATTAACAGTTCATGGTCTTTTTGAAGAAAAAGGTAACTCTTCCTTAGATATACATTGTTTCCTTAGTATGTTACTGTTTCCTTTCAGTTGTTTATCATCCATTCTAGAAAATTTACAGCCCCTCATTAAATATTGTCTCTTCTCTTTCTGTGTGTTCTCTGCTGAGACTCCACTTAGAGATACACATCTAACTGTTCGCTTGTTCCTTATTCAAACCCACACACGCACACATACACACAAAATCTTTGCATATCTTAATTCTATTTACTTATGTACTTGTTCAAGCAATAATCTTGTAACAAGATTTTTGCTAACAGGCAATAAACATTTCTCATTTATCCACAATGCCACCATTTACAGTATCCTTTGTTTCTTTATGAACATTCATATTTTCATCTGGTGTCATTTCCCCTCTTACATTTTTTCTTTTACTTTTTTGTCATGAAGACTTTCTGGTCATGAATTCCTTGTCTTACTTGTTTTAAAAAAAACTCTCTTATTTTACCTTAACTTTTCCATTATTTGTAATTATAGCAAAATCTTCATTTTCAATAGATGTTTTCTTTTTTTTTAAATTTATTTATTTATTAAAGATTTCTGTCTCTTCCCTGCCACCACCTCCCATTTCCCTCCCCCTCCCCCAATTAAGTCCCCCCTCCTCCTCAGCCCGAAAAGCAATCAGGGTTCCCTGTCCTGTGGGAAGTCCAAGGAACCCCCACCTCCATCCAGGTCTAGTAAGTTGAGCATCCAAACTGCCTAGGCTCCCACAAAGCCAGTGAGTGCAGTAGGATCAGAAACCCATTGCCATTGTTCTTGAGTTCTCAGTAGTACTCATTGTCCGCTATGTTCAGAGAGTCCGGTTTTATCCCAGGCTTTTCCAGACCCAGGCCAGCTGGCCTTGGTGAGTTCCCAGTAGAACATCCCCATTGTCTCAGTGTGTGGGTGCACCCCTTGTGGTCCTGAGTTCCTTGCTCGTGCTCTCTCTCCTTCTGCTCTTGATTTGGACCTTGAGGTTTATGTCTGGTGCTCCAATGTGGGTCTCTGTCTCTGTCTCCTTTCATCGCCTGATGAAGGTTAATATTCAGGAGGATGCCTATATGTTTTTCTTTGGGTTCTTCTTATTTAGCTTCTCTAGGATCCCTAATTATAGGCTCAATGTCCTTTATTTATGGCTAGAAACCAAATATGAGTGAGTACATCCCATGTTCCTCTTTTTGGGTCTGGCTTACCTCACTCAGGATAGTGTTTTCTATTATTTCTTTCTTTTATAAACTGTAATTTAACATGCACTTGGTCCCTTCCTTTAAGTTTTCCCATGCTGATGTTGTCTCTTCCTCTTTTTCCTCCTCCTGTTCATCTTCCTCCTCTTCTTCCTCCTTCTCTTCCTTTTCTAATACAGTTCACATCTCTAAAAGTTTTATTTACGTGGTTTTATACCTCCCATGTCACTACTTAACTCTTTAAATGCATAGAATACAGTTATAAAGGCTGTTTTAATTTTCCTTTTGCAGATTCAACATCTGTGTTAGTTATAGCTTGGTTTTGGTTGATTGGCTTCTCATTATAGGCATATCTTCCTGTTCTGACGTGTGCAGCTTTATTGGATGTTATGCGTTGATACTGTGACTTGTTGGATAGTGGTTGTTTTCATATTTTTATAATTCTTGAACTTGCTGAGGCAAGACCCATGTGAGTGGATGCTCAGCATCCCATAATGTATGTGGTCACTAGT
Organism: Microtus oregoni; assembly: GCF_018167655.1. Classification (NCBI taxonomy): domain Eukaryota; kingdom Metazoa; phylum Chordata; class Mammalia; order Rodentia; family Cricetidae; genus Microtus; species Microtus oregoni. The sequence goes on from NW_024543072.1 coordinate 29,856,211, forward strand.
CTGTCAGGAATCATCTGCCATGTTTCCAGTCCTGCACACAGCCTGGTGGAGATATCTTGTATTATTTCTGTTGATTCTTTCTCTTGGATCAGGTGGTTCCTTCACAGGCTTCACTCTGGTTAGTACATGTACATGATCAGTACAGTACAAGTTGCTTCCTCTATTGTTCTTTCTTTCATGTAGATCTCTTCTGTCTCATGAACTGTAACCTCCTTCCTCTCCCCCATATTTTTCTGTGTCTTCTCATACCAGGGTGTTTGCTAGACTCTTCTTGACTGAGGATTCACCAGAGAAACAGAACCCTAGTTGTCTTAAATATATTTGCTTGTGTAATTACTGAGGCTTACAAGTTCCAGTTCTGTTAGCAGATAGAAAAATCTGGAAGCCAATGTCACAACTAATATGGAAGATGGTCTGTTAGGTGTATTCCCACTGGATTGGTATGATAATTCATTTTTATTGTCAACTTGTTGCCATCTAGAGTCATCTGGGAAGAGTCTCAATGAGGGACTGTCTAGATCAGGCTGACCTGTTTGTATTCCTATGATGAATTGCCTTGATTTATTTAACCGAGGTTGACACCTGCCCACAGTGGGTGTCTGCATTCCCTAGGAAGACATTGAACTTCCTATGGAGAAAGCAAGAAGAGCACTAGCATGTGTGTATTAATTCCTTACTCTCTTCTCTTGACTCGGGATGTACGCTGTATGAGTTGCTACTTCACATTCCTGCCACCTGGGTTTCTCCACGCAATGGCATTGTGAGCTAAAATAACCTCTTTCCTCACTAAACTGATTGGACAGGGTATTTTATCACACCGGCAACAAATGAAACTAAAGACAATTGGGCAAAGTCAGCCTTTTGTGCTCTTGAGAAATTCCATGGACTGGATGGAGATCATCTACAGTGTGGGGGACAATGTACTTTACTCAGAATCTTCCAATAAAATAGTTAATTTCATCCCAAAACAATATCATAGAAAGACTCCGAATAATATTTAACTGAATATCTGGGCATCCTGGATACTACAGCTGAGCTGAGTTGACACAAGATTAACCATCACCTTCCCTTTCCATAGTTGTCTGGATACTCTCTTGGGGTGGACATCCAGGGCAATTAATTCCAGGAGTGAGTTGATTGACTTTTCAACATGCAAAGAATTACCAGTTATCTTTGTTATTGCTTGATGTTCAGTGTTTTGTATCATAAGTGTGAATGAGTGCAAGCTCTCTCTCTTTCTCCCTCTCTCTCCCCTTTCTACCTATTTCCCTATCTCTTGGTTTTTCTTTTGGTCTTTCAGTTAGAAACATAAATCTACTCTCTTGTATTCTGTGCTATCTCATGTGGACACAACAAAACATCTGGTATCATTTTGAAAAGTTTTCCGTATAGTGTTCTGTCTCCAAATTCTTTATTCTTTTCCTTTGCAATGTGTAATCTCTGTTGTTTATCTCCTCCAACTAATTAATTTCAGGCATTGTAGTTGTTGTCTCTAGAATCCCAGATTGAAGCTTTAAAAACACAGTCCATGTGTTAAACCTAGCTCTTGAATCTTTAATTTCTTGAACATTTGAAAAGTCATAAAATTGTTTCAATCACTCACCTCCTCCTTGCATCTTCTGTGTCAGATTTTGGCCACTTTCTGTTGATTGAGTTTCTTTTTATTGTGGAACGCGTTTAGCTATGTGTTTTGTCAGGTACTTTTGAATGGGATGCTAAACATTTGGAATGTTATTTTTTGTGTGATTCATGTTACATTATACTCCTGAAAGTATTTTCTGAGCTTCAATTTACAGAGGATATATTACTCCAAAGTAGCTTAATAATTTGGGATTTTGCTTTCATTTTTTTTATTAAGTAGAATCAAAGAAAGTCTAATTTCGTACCATAGCAGAAAATAATCCTCATGAGCCCTTTGTCTCATGGCCTATCAGTGATGAGGATTCCCACTCTGCATGGCGGGAATAGACATTCTTCTTGACTCTCTATGAGGGAAGGAATAAGTCCTTTTAATCTTGTCAGATTCACAGTCCCGACCCTTTCCTCACAGCAGACAGCTACCAAGCGGGGACCTCGGAGAGAACTCAGTGGATGTTAGGTGCTTTGTCCCCCAATTGGCTCTCTACTTCTTCAGGTTTCTTCCCTGAGTGTCCCCATTGCTCTACTATGCTGTAGGAATTCCTACCACCAGTAGCCTTTAAGTTACCTGCCTACTTGGGCCTCTTATAATATTTATGCCGATGTAAAGCGCACGTCCGGCCTCTTTTCTGGCTGTGGGATTCGGTTGCTGTTCCCCGTTCCAGCAGAGGATTGAGATCTGTGAGTCTACCCCTAAATAAATAACCATCTATTGTACTCAGTTCTGAGCTAGTGTGGGATTTCTTTTAAGTGTCCTTCTTTACTAGCATATCGCTTGATTTCTCAGTGCAGAGAGACTGTTCTCTCTCAGTTGCATCTCCCATGTGGCGGCCTGGGAACTCTTTCTAGACAGTAACCTGGGGAAATCATGCAACTTAACTCCTTTACGTCTGGTGCCTGACATTTCCTTGCCATTGGTGTCTCTTATATAATGGTTTGAAATGACACCTTGGGTGTCATTTCTTGGGTACCATACATTTTGTTTGTTTTTGAGACAGGATCTCTCCTTGATATGGAATTTATCAAGTTTTCTATGCTGGTTGCCATTGAACCAATCTGTCTTGCTCTATCTCCCAGTGCTGGGAAAAGCAGCGTGTTTGACCACACCAGAGTTTTGTTATTTATTTATTTAAAAAGAAAAATCATGAGTTCTGAGAATGGAAAACAGGTCCTTACGCTTTTATGACAATCATTTCACTGATTGGCCTATCTTCCTGGCCCCTTTAGAAATTCTTTTGACATGTAGACTGAAGTATAAGATGTGGGGTGTGGGGAAAAAAGAGCAGTGGATAACAAATGCTAGGCTTTTCGATTAAATCGTTGTTGGTAGCATCATTAACCACAGGATGTGTAGACACGCAGGACCAGTGTGGTAGGACAAGAGCTGTGAGGTGGCTGCGCTCTTCCAAATGTCTGCTGATCATGTCAGAGGAGAGGGCATAACCTCCGTAGATAACTCCAGGTTGGAGTTGGTTTGGGGCATCTTATGCATAGACATGCATGAGCACATACAAATACACACGTAGGCTGTAAATACTCATAGAGGAAAAAGATCTCTGGGAACCGATAGCAGAGGCTTCAGTCCCAAAGAAAATCATAACAATTACGGACGCTGCAAAGATCCTTAAGGATCCTAAGGGATTGAGATGGAGGCAATGAGGCCAGAGGAAAATTGGGTGAAGGTCATGTCCTCTAGGCTTAGGGGAGAGGGTGTTAATAGAGGGGTGGTGTGATCAATCAAGTCACGTACTGGATAGAATTTCAATTAGATGAACACAGTGAGCTGACTAGCAGGAGAATAAATAGCAAGAAGAAAGTTATTTTAGACCTTCAGGAGGAGATCCCCAGGGATCAGAAGTGGGGACAAAAGCCTGGTGGAAGTGTTTGAGGGGGAAATAGAATGCTCGAGCAGTAGAGACAGCGACTATCCACAACCCTTGAAAGGCATTTTGCCATGAATAGAACAAAGATACGCAATGGAAGATGGTAAAGAATCAGCTCATCGGCTCAATGGGAGGTCTTAACTGTCTGCCACTCTTCTGCAGATAGATGGTACTTTTTCATGGTGTTAAGGTATTATTGTGACAATTTCTATATGCACACTCCTGTAGAGTATAATTAAATTGATGGTACAAAGGAAAAAGGGAATATTTTCTTGGGATGTGGGGTGTATTTAAATGAGAAAGAATGGACTCTGTGGTGCGGACATATCTGCTTTAAGTAAAGCAGAAAGAAGCAAAATGAATCTGTAAGGGACAGGCAGTGGGTTTATGGATTTGAGACTATGGCATGGCAAAGTTTTACAGGCATGCATGTGGCTTAAGAGAAAGGGTTCAGCCATATGCTAAAATTAGGGTTGGGATAGAGTGGCTGGAGAAAAGATGTAAAGTAGTCCATTTTGGAAAAAGGACAAGTGGGTAAATGTGGGTCCTGGCAGAATTGTCTGATGTTATATATCCACAAATTGAGGATGCTAGTTAAAAGGGAACGCACCTGTATGTGTATGGGCACACGCTCATTCAGGTGTTTCCCTCCGGAAGCGTTCAGCTGCTCAGGTGCAGGTGTAGCGTACTTGATACCTATTAAAGAGGCAGAGGAGATGAAGTACACCAGGAAGGAGTGGCTGGCTGGGGAGATGGCCCAGCAGAACTCTAGTTCTCTTTCTGGTGCTGTGATAAAACCTGCGAGTAAATACAATTTAGGAGAGGAAAGAATTCACATGGCTTAAACTCCCAGGTCACAGTCCATCAATGAACCAAGTCAAGGCAGAAACTCAAGCAGGAGCTTGACGCAGAAACCATGGAGGACTCATCTTTCTGGCTCATTTCCTAGGCCCATTCTCAGCTAGCCTTTTTATATAGCCTGAGATCACTTTCCCAGGGAATGGCGATACCCACAGTAGGCTGGCCCCTCTTATATTAATTAACAGACAATCCCCACAGACATGCCCATAGGTCAGTTTTGATTTGGGCAATGTCTCAACTGAAACTCCATTCTCAGGTGACTCTATGCTGTATCAAATTAACAAGTAACTAGGGTAAAGTATTTGCTGTGCAAGTGTGAGGTCTTGGGTTCAAATCCCCAGAACCCACATAAAGCTGGACCTGCTTCCATATGTCAGTAATCCAAATGTGCTTAATGCATGATGAGAGGCAGAGATAGGAGAATCCCAGAAGCTCAGGATAGCTCACCTGGCAAAAAGAACAGGGAATAACCACCAACTCTTTCCCAAATAAGGTGGCAGATGAGGACTAACACCTGGCGCTCTGCCCTCCATTACTCAAGGGAGAAGTAAGGAGTGTTTTTTTGTCATGTACTCGACTCCATAGGGATGCAGGGCTTCCCTCCAGTGTGACTGATTGTGCTATGTTGAATACTTTGTTGGAAATAAAAAAGGAGGATTAAAGATTAATGTTAAACCCTCCTTGTCTTGTCCTTGAGGGTTGAAGTTTTAATAAAAAGAAGACCTGATTATCTGGGTGATACCATATGTGTTCTTCTCCTGTTTGTCCTGACCTTGCATCTGAGGGGAAGCATGGCTCAAGGATTGACAGGACCCCACAGTTTGTACCAATGACATCAGAATCCTCTGGGCCAGCTTGTCAGAGACTCCCAAGAGGAAGAAATATGGAGCAATGATTCACTTGGACTGGAAGAAAACTCAGGAGTTGGAATACAGTCACTGGCCCTTTATCTATCTGTGGCAGTTAGGAGATACATCTGAGCCCTGTTACCCTTATCTGGAACATAAAGGAACTAAGCAGGAACTATAAAATGTCCTTTAGGTCTCATGGTCTGCAAGGATGAAGCTTCTCTGCTTTCCTGGATGTATCTCCTGTATAAGCTCCATTTTTAGTGGACATATCTAGCACACAGTCTAAGATTCCTGAGCTCCCAAAGAGGGAAGGAACTGGAAGTTCATTATTATTCCATATCAGGAAATCATCTATCCAAAAGAATTATCTTCAACTCACATCTGTTGGGAGGATTGCAGGATATTACGGCCACCAATTCCATACTATGATGGTCTATTTTAACCAAGGGTTGAGGAGCCGTCACCATAGAGCACTGTCAAGGATTGTGTTAGTGTGTGTATGTACATGTATTTGTGCATGTACCTATGTGTGTGTACATGTCTGTGCATGTACCTCTGTGTATGCATGTGTGCCATGTGTGCCAAAACATGTGCTTGGGCATGCGTCTATGTGTGCATGTTTCTGTGTGTGCATTTGCCTGGATGTGCATGTACCTGTGTGTAGGTATGTGCTGTGTGCCTGTACATGTGTATGGGCATACACCTGTATATCTGCATGTCCCTGTATGTGTGCATGCACTCTGTGTATGCATGTGCCTCTGTGTGTACATGTACCTGTGTGTATGTGTGTGTGTGTGCATATACCTGTGTTTGTCCACATACCTGTGTGTGTTCATGTGCCCGTGTTTGTGTCGAGTGGAATGAGTAACAATAGAAAGCACAAAAACGAAAAACCTGACCCCTAATGCAATCACCATTTAAAAACTGGAGGGGATCCTAGAGATTTTATTATTATTTTTTCCAACATAGGTTTTATAACCCATCCATTAGTTTGAGAAAACAAAGGCACAAGAAAGACACGGGGACAAAGCTCCCCCACCTGAGAGGGGGAGAGGCAGTTCTAGCTGGCAGGCTCAGACTCCTGTTCCCCTGTTCTGTCTGTACATTGTTATTCTTCGTTCTAGTTGCTTCTCTCCCCTCTGCATCTCAGCTCATTACGCAGTAGTAGTTAAAGCTCTTGTAGTCACTATGACTTTAGAGAATAAGCCCACTTCCTTGGCTCCGTGTTTATCATCACTGAGAACCAGATCATCTATCCTTACAGGACTTTCTCACTGGTATCTGTGGTATTTGCTCCTACTGAGAAGGGGCCCTGGAACCCTACCAAGGACATTCTCATGCCCCTCAAGTCTGAGGGATGGTGAGACACCTGGGCTCTTAGATCAGCTATTGCTCTGGTTTTAGATTTCCCTTACCTTCCCCTCCCTTCCTCTGCTTTCCCCTCCCGTCCCCTACCTTCCTCTCCTCTCCCCTTCTCTTCCCTCCTCTCCCTTCCCTTCTTTTCCCCTTCCCTTCCCATCCTTCATCTTTACTCCCTTGCCTTCTCTCTCCTCTCCTTCTCTCCCCTCCCTTCCACTTCCTTTTCTTTACCTCTTTCTTACTTACCAGAAGAAGGCTCTATAACGCACATTGGGATTAGATTTTAAGGAGCATTCGCCAATAAAGCTCCTGAAAAATCTATGATCATTACTAGCTATGAAGAGAGGCAGATGTTTTTCTTTTGCTTATGCAGATGAGATGTTTGAATATTCACAATATACTTAGACAAATGAAAAAACCTTTCTAAAACTCAGTAGCTCCTAAGGACTCTACATGACAATAGTCTCAGTTTACCATCAGCATGGATAAATGGATGGGAAAAACTTGCTGATTTTCTGAACAAGAAGGGGCTCATAGGATAAGCTCAACATATCGCTAAATTGGATAAACATTCCAAAGAGGAAGTGTGCATTGCAAGTCTGGGGGTGAGCCCATCCTGAATCCTGGCTTGTTGACTGATGGGAAGTAGTTCTGATGGAAACCATTGGAGGCAAAGGTGTCACACAGAGGCCAATACCAAAAAGGTGGGAAAATGAAAATGTGTGTGTGCGTGTGTGTGTGTGTGTGCGTGCATGCGCACAGGCACATGCAACCGTGTCTGCTGGAGCCGAACTATTTAAAGAGACCATTCTCATTTTCTAGGTAGAGCACTGAGGCCAGCAGATATTACACTTGCCCTAACCTTAGCGTTAGGGGAGAGGGCCTTTCAGAGCATGTAGTGTTTTGAGTCTGTAACAGCAAGTCTGTTTCCACATTGGAGTCCCAATCCAACTTTATCATGTATGGAGAGCCAGCATTCTGGGTCTTCCTCTCCCACTTGCTGATAGATATTCAAGGGACAGAGCCAACACTCAGCACATGATCAAGTGCTCTTCCTGGGGGACACTGCGGGCTCTACTTAGTCTGTCTACACTGCGTGCACTCACTCTAAAGACCACACACAGCTACCTGCCCAGGAAGCAGATTTCACTTCCTGAGTCTCCTGTTCACTGTCCCACTGGCCTTTTCCCACAGGAGTATTCGCTAATGCCAGCCCCTGCCCTTTCTGTGATTCCCTGAGAGGAAAGTTTCAACTATAGGCTTGTGATCTCTTCTCAGAGAGTCCACCTCTTTAGGACCCAGTAGTGACATCAGCCTTTGTTCTTCTCCAACATTCCTTCAAGCAATAATGATGGGTGCTAAATTTAGAAACCTCTGTTTTCCCTGACTAGTTGAAATAAAAACTAGCATTCATTTCTTACTTTTATTATAGCACCAGTGAATATCATGTAACTATTACCTCATTGAATCACCTCTAAATGCACCAAGGGAGTGTGCCATCATCTTCTTTTTTTAAAATATTTGTTTATTTATTATGTATACAGCATTCCTTCCATGTATGCCTGCAGGCCAGAAGAGGGCACCAGACCCCATTACAGATGGTTGTAAGCCACCATATGGTTGCTGGGAATTGAACTCAGGACCTTTGGAAGAGCAGGCAATCATCTTTTGAGGAAAAATTTCCTAAGGTCACAGTTCCTGAGTAGAAGGAAGAGACTGGAAAATTCACAGGACATTTTGCCCTTATTGTATTTATTAGTTTATTTTTTTTATTTATACAGGATCTCATATAACCCAGGCTAGATCTTGCTTTAAAGCCAAGAATGACCTTCAGTGTCTGATCTCCTGCTTCAGCCTCCCAAGGAATAGGATAGCAGGCAAGTACCATCACCCCCAGTTTATGTGGTACTCTCCAGACTGAACCTAGTTATTTATGCATATTACACAAGCCAAGTACTTCTCACACTGAGTATATTGTACACTGGGTACCCTCTACAAGCTGAGTACATCCTACACTGAGTACACCCCACAAGCTGAGCGTATTACCCAGATGAGTATATCCCACACTGAGTATATTGTACACTGGGTACCCTCTACAAGCTGAGTACATCCTACACTGAGTACACCACACAAACTGAGCATATTACCCAGATGTGTATATGCTACACTGGGTACACTCTACAAGCTGAATACATACCCAGATGAGCACATGTTATACTGGGCACACTCAATAAGATGAGTATATGCCCAGGTAAGTGCAACCTGACTGATTGCACAGTACAAGCTGAGTGCATCCTACACTGGGTACACTCCACAAGCTGAGCACATCCCACATTGAGTAGTACATTCTTCACCGAATATACTCTACACGATGAGTACATTCCATACTGAGTATGCTCAACAGAGGACATCCCCAGCTGAAATGAGCTAACCTTTGTAAGCTTGTATATTTCTTACAAAAAATGAAGGTGGAAACGTATTTTATGGAGTTTTTATATAGAATGATCAAGTGTTTGGGGCATTGACTGACATCTACAAAATACTCATGTGGGGTATTGTTTTTGTTAGGATGGATCTCATAGGACATTATTTAGTCATGTTTGGAGGAGATAAATTGTGTACAATGAGCGTGGCATAGACTCTGTAGAACTCTCTATCAAGAACATTTTACTCTATATAGTTAATGAAGATCTGTCACCACTGGCTCTTCAGAATACCTACAGCTGATACTTCCCCCTCTATTTTCAAATAAACACACACACACACTCACACACATGCACACACGCAAGTTCGTGCACACACCATATACACACACCCACCCCCACAAAGCTGCATAAGTACACACCAGCTCTAGAAGAGGAGTCTTGTGAGGCTTCTCATATTTGTATTGGCGTGTCACCTGGTATTGCCATTATTTGGGGCTTGTTTAGGCAACATATTGTTGAGATTTCACGAGTGCAGCTTTCCTGCCATAGGTAGAAGATACAGGCTCATAGCAGATGTCTAGATGAGAATCTACTGGCAACTCATGACTACTGAGAGAGGGGGACTCAGTTTTCCTCAGGAACGAGCCTTCTAACGGGTTATCACATACCGACTAATTATATACGTGTGAGCAACACTGAGTGGATTCAGAGGCAGCAATTATATATGTATTTGTCTATGTCTATGGAGCAGTAAAGAAAAAGAAGCAATGAATTTGAAAGCGTGTGGGGGATGTGAGAAGAGCTGAAGGGAAGGAGGGTTGGAGAAAGTAATGCAAATGCAGTACACATATACAATTTTTAAAAATTAAAAAAACGTAGGTAAAAATCCATCTAGACCTACATTTGGATACAATGTAAAGACAAGCAAAAGGAAAACAAGACAGAATTCGAGACTGTAGCTGCCTTGGGTTTTTCATTAGGTGGGCTCTGATTTATGAATATATTTTAGCTGTGCAGGCCTGTGATTTTTTTTTTTGTTGAGATTGTATCAAAATTTCAAACTGTTATTTGTCATTATTTGAAGCAAAATAATCTTGTCCCCACTCTGCCCTTCTGTCCTCTCACTCCCTCCTCTGCCTACTGGGGAAAACACTTAGGAACTCTGGTCAATGTGCATTTAGCAGTCCCCTTGGGCAAGGCACTCCGGTTTGACTGTGTGAGTAAGTTTGGAATTTTCATTTTGTCCTGAGGTCAATTTGCCCACCCCAGGAATGACACTTCTTTGATGAACTGTCCTGGTACAAGATAGATAGTTGGTGCAGGTTGACAGCAACGAGACATTAAAGATGGGAGATAGAGTGCAGAACAGATCATTTCATCCGCCCATCCTGACAGAGGACCCCTGGAATGATCCGTCTCCTCTAGGCTGTTTCTCTTCCTTCCCTGGGAAAGCCCCCACCGCTCGACATTCTTCCTGTCTGTCATTTCTCTGATGCTTAGCCTAAGAGGATCTCGTTGAGATTTCATCTCAGGTCTCTCAGTCCTTCTCCCAGAAGTCTCTTTCCCAGACTAACTTAAGGACATTGTATCTCATGTTTTGCGATTTCATTATCCATAAGTGTTGACGCATTTCTCCTAAACTTTGCAGTTTTCAGAAATATGAGCCTTTAGCTCTTAGGACATCAGTGTAGCAGAGCTTTGGAATCACCATGACTTTAGCGAAATGCATCCTAACCTGTGGCATTCAAAGTAAGTCCAAGTATTTTCTTTAAAGAAATATTTATTTTAAATGGATATATATTTTAAAATAGCATGCAAAGTAATGCATATCATTGTGGAATTTCCAAACAAAATTTGTTTCCGCTGATTTTTCTAACCTGTCTTCCCCCATCGCTCTGCCACTCTCTTCCCTACCCACCCTGTGACTTCCTTCTCGTTTACCATGCTACTCGTGTTATATTGCCCTCTTACACCTTCCCGCAAGTTCCCCTTTCTTCTCCAGTGTAGGTGAATATCCCCCCCAGAGAGGTGTGCACTCAGTCACACAAACACTTAAAGTTGGGATTGACATAGGAGAGAGAGCATTTGATAGTCATCTTTCCAAGCTGGGGTCACCTCAGTTAATATGGTACTTTCTAGACCCATTAATTTCCTGCAAATTTCACAATTTCATTTTTTTCCTTACAACTGACTAAAATTCTGTTGTGTGTGCATACCAAGCATAATACCTTTACTCAGAAAATTAATAAATCATTATGGAAATCAGCACGGTGGTGTCTAGGAAAATTAAAAATATATCTACCATATTACCCTCATGGACCAGTTGTACTCTCCTGGCCATGTACCTAAAGTCTGTATCCTTCCACAGAGATGCTTGTGTCCATATTTAATTACTCCTCTACTCAATTGCAAGGGGATGGGATCAGCACAGATGTCCACCAGCAGACGAATGGGATTGTTTGCTTAAGTGCAAAGACTAAAAGGTATGTCAGTATAAATCTACCGTCTTACAAAATCCCTGGCTCGGGTTTCTGCTTCTCAGGAGTCCTCGTTCAGAGGATGTAATCTTCTCTGTAGAAAAGAGGTGGAGGGAGTCAGAGGAGAACACGAGATGCCTTGGAATAGCATTTTTCCATTGCACAAGGAACATTCTGTTTCCAGATACTTCAGGCTTTTCTTGGCTATTTCAGTTCCGCAATAAATTAATATTAAAACAGTCAGAACCACGGCACCATTTTAAGGAAGCTTGGTACATATGGATCCCAGACTTAATGTAGCTGACTCCTCCCCTCCCAGGCTTCTCCTCTCTCTACCTCCTCCTTTGTCTCCTCAGCCCTGTTTCCACCAGCTGTAATGAACCCACCTCCCTGGGTCTTCTGATTGGCTCTCTTCCTACCAGAGTAGGTTTTCAAGGTTCTGCTTGTAGGGAGATTCCTTGATGTTCAGTACCTCAGACAATCCAGGAAGGGCTGTGATCACACTTCACAAGTCTCTCTTACGTGTGTGTTTGTCTTTATGCTCTGTAGTAAGGACAACTACAAAGCTGCTCCTCCTGCAATTTAAGACTTAAGCCATTCTGAAATTTCAGGTCACTTCCGTTCCTGGCTTTATCAAGTGCCTTACAGAGTTATTTGGAGTAAGTTGCATTTTCTATATTTTCTGCACATCAACTTTGAGCTTATTCCTTACTCAAGTTAATATGCCTTCATATGCAATCCACAGAGCTTTTCTTTGGTGATTCCTAAAAGATTTTCAACATGGATTGGCATGATATTAAATTTTTTATTATGAAATGCACTGTCCACAGAGAAGAGTGCACATACATATTTCTGTAGATGTAAAGAAATACTGAAATGGACTCATGGACAATCAGATTTGAGGAAGAAAAACCATGCAAGCTCTACTCAGTATACCTCAGCTGTCGAGAGCATGCCCGCTTCTCCTACTGAGTCAGCTAGGATCTGGATTCTGTGTTCACTATTTTTTCTTAGCTTTTCACACTCATGTACTTCTCTAAACAGACTATTGTCTGTATCATGCAGATAAATATGTAGAAATATAGTGAATATATGGAGCAAAATATAGGTGAATCTAAAAAAATATTTTTGTATGTAGCAGTATTCACAGTTTTACTGTCTATGGCTCTCTATATGTGCAATTGTTTTTATGATTTCTTTTTTCTTGTTTTTATTTTTTTGTTATTATAAGCAGTGCTTTTATGAATACTCTTGTAAATATCATCTCAGATAGATCTGCTGAGTTGTAGGGTCTGCATTTTTTCAACTTTCTTAGGTGTTTGTTGCAAATCGTTTTACAAAGCAACAGTGCCAGCCTGTCTTCTGCTCAGCAGACTATGATGAAACTTTGTGCAACACATCTTGACTTCTAGCACTGCCTAGAACTTCAGGATCTGCCAACCCATTGCTTGGGTAGTTGTGTCTCACTGAGGTTTCAGTGTAGGTTCCTGGTCACTGGTGAATATTTGTTGATTGTTGCTGTTCATTTTCTGGAAAAATGTATGCTGAGGTTTTTGCCAATTCCCCTATTGCCACTAGCCTTTTATTCTTGATCTGTGGCTTATATTTTCCTAAGATTCTTCTATTAAATTTATGTATTATAAGGATTTTCTTACCTTTCTTTACTTTTAGCCTGCTATCTTTGGTTGAAAGCAAATTCTTTTTTTTTTTCCCGGTGAATTCTAATTTTAATGTAGTCCAATATATCAATCTTTTTCCTGTAGGTATTTATTTTAATTTAAAAGGTCTTTTTCTATCTTGAATTCACATTGGTTTCTATTGTCTTACATGAGTTTGATTTTTCCTTTTACTGTTAGTTTCTAATTCTGGCTGTAGCTGACATTGGCTCCTGCTAGGGACTGACTCTACTCTTTGACAGATCTGCAGAGTCAGATTGGTAGTAAACTAAAATCCTAGGCGTATGGGACCTGTGCTTGTATTTGTCAGTTCCCATTCTCTGACTCCCAAACTGCACTGTCTGTTATAATTCTTGATGCAGCCATGTGTGCAAGCTTTTCTTTTCTTTAGCCACATATTAGCTGTTCTTCAGTTTTTTTTTCAAAATCAAAGGTAGAGTTAACTTAAATAAATATTGCAGTTTTACTGCTTTTGGAAATTGCATTGTGAAGAACAATTGGTGAAGAATTTTTATTCATGAGAAATACAATGCCCCTGTCAATTTATTTAACTTTTTAAAAAAAATGGTTTTCAAATCTTACCTTGTAGTTGTATATGTAAAGCTTTTATTGAAACACATTTTGATATTTATTTCTTGAACGTTTTGCCATTATTAGTAATACATACAATGTTTTATGATATTTTCTCTCTCCTTGTAAGTGTGCATTGAGCATTGTATTGATCTTTTTTACTGGAAACATTACAAAGTTTCCTTACTAATGCTTCCAATTAACCTTAATAGCTTTTAAGATTTTCTCTGTAGACAATTATAACATTTGGAAATAATGAATTATAATTTCCCTTATCATAATTTTGTACCTACTATGCGTTTGTGGTCAAATTGAGCAGCCTAGGTGGTTCCAATATTCTGTTTCCTAGAGGCAATGCCAGTAGTCTTCTGAATCTTATTTCTAGTTTGAAAGAGAATGCTTTCAATATCTTCTAAGAAATCTAGGGTTTATTGTAGCCTTGGGTTTTGGTAATAACTTTTAGCAAATTTGGAAATCATTTCTATTTCAAATATTCTAAGATTTTATTTTTTTTTACATCATGAATATCAGTTGAATTGTATCAGGTGATTTCTACTGAGGTGACATATTGTATGTGTGTGTGTGTGTGTGTGTGTGTGTGTGTGTTTCAGGATCTTGATGCATAATCTTGGCTTGCCTATAACTCACTCAGTAGACCAGGCTGACCTTGAATGTACTTTGATCTGTCTTCCGAATGTTCATATTACAGCCAAGTACTATGATGCTTGATTTTTATCTTCTTGTTAAGTCAAGCCCATCAATAGATTTTTCTAATACTGAAATAAAGTTAAAATTTTGAAATGAATCTTATTTATTAATATAAATAAACATCTCTAAATTTTGATGAATTAGGTTGTTAATACGTTTGAATTTTTTAAAATCTATGTATTTTAAATAATCTATGTATTTTAAATACATAGGTCTGGAGAAATGGCTCAGTTGGTAAAGTGCCTTACATACAATCATAAGGAGCTAAGATCACATCCCTACTACCCACATTAAAGAGCTGGGTACAAAAAGTAGTTAAACAAATTTGGGCTTGGTTTGCATGAATATGCAACCTTAGTGTTGGAAGTGCTGAGACAGGAGGATGCCTGGAGATCCTTGGACAGTCATTCTAGCCAGTTAGTGAGTATTGGGTTCAGTGATCGACTTTTGCAAAAGAATGTAGAGCATAAAGAAGACATCCAGCTCCATGGCCTTTATGTAAATGTACATGTACACACACACACATACATACACACACCTTCACACATATATTATGCACATATATACAACGCATAGACAGTTTTGGCATATAATGCTCATGTATTCATCATTTTCTTTTCTCATTTTGAGCTTGTAGTCGGATTAGCCTCGTAAAAAGAAATGGGTAGTGTTCCCTCTTTCTATAGTTCGTGACTATGAAACATTGTGTGGCTTGATGACTTTCCTAAACGGTGAGCAGTGCTCATCTGTAAAGCCACTTGCTGTCTGTGCTGCTTGACCAGTCCTCCATGATGGAAGGCTACAGTCACACATGACAGGATCTTCTGTTACCGCCTTTGATAGGCACACAGCTGCTCCACCTAACTCCCCACCCATAGGTCTGAAGGAGAGTCTAGAGTTCCTTTTCTGTGCCTAGAATTAAACTTCACTGACTGATGGGTGGTGGGGAGGTTTTCCTGGGGACCCAGTGAGTGCAATTATGGACCAGATGGTGCTGGAATCAAATTCGTTAAGTCACTGTCTTTGGTTGTTTCAATACTTTACAACTGTTTGGTTGGTACTAGATTAAAGGAATGTGAGTTGGGTGTGGAAAATGTTTCTCTACCTTGACTTTTGGGGACAATTTCTATTTTTCTTATAAAAATGTATCTAATTTGACCTATCAGTTGGTATGAAATTAACATGGAATGTATTTGCTATTCTTGGAAACTTATATTTGTCCACTTAATAGTTTAAAGAGAAATAATTTATGATAGTATTTTTCAAAGAAAATCTTCTGTTTCTGGTTATATTTTTTAAAGTTTTGGAAACAAAATAATAGAAGACAGGGTAACATTCCTGTTAAGCCATTCAAAAAGCAGAAGAAGACGAGGCCACTTCATGAGGCAGATAACAACCACCCCACCCTTCTCACTCCTCTGTCTACTTCACCACAGTGCACATGATGTCATTCAGTATGGAGCTCACTGGCCAGAGTGCCCACTCTTTTCCTTTCTCTCTAGATACTGGTTTTAGACATCTGTGAATGAATTCAGCACAGCGTTTGGAATTGAATATTGTCTAGACACCCTGGTGACCTGGATAAGTCACCTTCTCTCCTTCCTATGCAGTGAAGCAACAGCACCCTCAAATGAGAAAGTGACCCTGAACTGGTGATTTCTCCAAGATTTTTTAAAACTCAGGTGCTTAGGACATAGAGCATTGAATATCATAACGTGTCAGCACTGGGTACTATAAGGACATTGATATGAAAGTGAAATATCCAATGTTCTTCCAGCCTATAAAGAACTTGTAATATGACCATGAATAGTAGGCTCCTAGAGGAGTATGTGAGAGAAAAGTAACCCTCTAGGCTGTGAGATACTGAATACTTGTCTCGCTTATGAGAACTGCAGCACATTCTCACATACTAAAAATGAATAAGTTATGTGAGGATGCTTTTTGTGTATTTACATAAAACTCCCAGAGTCTAGACAAGTGCTGGAATATTACAGATACTTGATAACCTGTTGAGTGAATCTAAGCAGAATTTTGAGTTAAATACAGCTATCTTTTAACATCTACCAGGTTGTGTAATTTTGTAAAAGCTATTTATATAGCTTCAGTCATAGCCTCTATAAAATGGGAGGGACAGCTGTACCATCCTCCTAAATGATGAGGAAAGATCAATAAGAGTAATAACTAAGTGTCTATACACTGAATTCTGCTCACAAAAGCAGCAGAGTTAATACGAGGCATATATTTTTATTTTTCACTTATTTTCATTTACTTATTGACACACCCACGTTAAAACATGATGTCTTAACAGAAGTAGCAGTAGTGGCACTTCAGAAATGAAAACTCTTAATTTATTATAAAGTTATCTTTAATTCTGATTATTAATAGTTAAGAATAGCTTTTCCTGAGTCGAAATAAAAAACCTGAATTCGAATAACATTTAACTAGAAGAAATAAAATATATTGATTGAATAAAACCTATTCACTTAAAAAGCTACATTATATTAATGACATTATTAGCTCAAATTATATCAGAGCCTAAATATAGGCACAGAAGAATTGTAATTAACATTCCGGTTTTTTTTTCAGGTGTGACTCTGCATGTCTCTGTGGAGTTGGGTCCTAGAAATGTTGGGGAGAAAACTAAGAGAAACATCTAAGGGATAAAGGGACCTGTGTTTGCAGTCATGTCCAGTTGCGGTTCCTGCATAGAAACAGAGAGCGATATTCCGAAAATACAAAGGAGTCAGTACATTTTCAATCCAGATTGACATCATTCAAGGCTCACACACAGCTGACAGTTATTCAATAATGTTCAAGAATGTCAAAGAATCTGTGAAAGGAAGTTTGATATCTCTAGTCAGCTTAGCATCAAATGGCGAAACCATGTTTTGGGCAGATGTTCTTGGTTGAAACCTTGCTTTAGAAAGTGGAGGAAAGTGATCTATTAATAGACTCTATTAGTACAGCATCATATGTGCTTGTCTCTTGGTCATTAATTCATAAACAGTTAGACATGTTGCAGGAGGACCCACTTGTTCATCCCAGCCACCCAGCCAGCTTAGCCCCGAAAGAATCACACAGAAATTGTATTCATTAAAACACTGCTTGGCCCTAGTTTCTTATTGGCTAATTCTTACATCTTAATTTAACCAATTTCTATTAATCTGTATATCTCCATGTAGAAGTGGCTTACCAGGTAAAATTCTAACTGGCGTCCATCTCAGGCGGAGGATGCATGGCTTCTCTCTGACTCTGCTTTCTTCCTCCCAGAATTCTGTTCCCATTTCCCTCACTTAACTCTGTTCCTTTATAGCTCTGCTATAGGCCCAAAGCAGTTCCTTTATTAACCAATGAGAGCAACAAACACCACAGACAGATGATAGATAGATAGATAGATAGATAGATAGATAGATAGATTCTTTTTCTGTGAATCTGTATTTGTGTTTTGCTTATTTACTTGGGATGTAATGGTAAAATGGACATCTATTAAATAGTGACTAAAAACTCTGGCCTGGAAGTAAGCTTCTTTTGCTCCCTTGTTACCATTTCTGGTAACATTCTACTTACTGTCTTTCACCTCTTTATCTTGTAGCCTTGTGGACTTGTGATTGTTCTTTTGACATGGCTGTGATTTTCTTTCTGTGAGCCACCTCTCAAGAGGATCCCATTCTCCCATCATCATTTGCCTTCGCATTCAACTTGTTCATTGTGATTCAGCCCAAATGGTAGGCTCCTTGTAGTCTTCTCCATTCAATAGCCTGATTTCCTCCTTGTATGAAATGCTTGAATTCACTACTAGATTTTAAGATCCTACAGCGAAAGAAAATGTATCTTCCCAGTTAAACTTTTATTTCACAGTTACACTTTTACTTCCTATGGAAAATGTTTCCATATGAAATACTCAGGTTAATGGCTTCATTTATCCTTCTCACCAAATATTCATGCCTTGTGTCACATACCTTGGCTTTCCTACCCAGTTTGCTGCGGCTCAAGGCCATGTGGTAAGGGTAGAGACGAAAGTACTATTGGAACTGCCCTCGTTGTTCTTGTGCTTCAGACATTGCCATGAGAGAGTCATGATGAGGATAAGCCATGTGTGGAACAGAGTTGCTAATCAAGACTTGCAGAGTCCCTGCCATCCACAGAGATATGACTAAGCCCAGTGGAGGTCACTTGCATTGCAAACAAGAAGCTCCTTGTTCCAGTTGTTGAGTCTTCGCAGTTTTGAGCACGGCAACTTTAGAACAACAGCCCATGTGAGCTGGCTATAGCAGCACACATTTTAAGCCTAGCACTTGGAAGACAGGGACAGGTGGGCAAATTCAAGGCCAGCCTGGGCTACATCCTGGGGTCAGGAGCAGCAATAGCAATAATAGCAACCCATAATAATAGTCAAGGGATATAGTCCTCAATAAATTTCTTGAGATACATTCAAATAAATATTTTCTCACAATCTAAAAACTAAGTATTAACTAACATTTATCCATACTTAAAATGGGGGAACGGTGGCTTTAAGAGACACTATCTATTTATTAAGTAAAAATTATAATGGTGCCAACAGCATGGCTAGGGGTGTTATGATTCCAGCACAGGTAAACTGCAGAGAAAAATCACCGGATACACAATATTGAAAGACAGGACCGGAACAGCACCTCCCTGGATTTGGAATGGACATTTCTCCTAAGAAGTAGGCTAGTAAGCGTGATCATGGAGGGGGACTGGTAAAAGAAGGACTCAAGCCACCATCATTATCAGTGTCTAATTGATTTTCAGTTGTTCCGTGTTCTAGCTGCTAATAAGGACCCTTTGCTAACTATTAGCCGTGAGAAACAGGTTGATAATGATCATACCGATTAAGGTTCTTTCCCATTCTTACTCTGTCCAAATTTCTTACTGATAATGAATTTGAACTCTAAAATTATGCTTTATTATATTTTAATTACAAATTATTTCTGTGTGTACATGCATGCATGTTTGTGTGTTTGTGTGCATCGGGATGGGGGTGCATTACTATGACTTCTGTATGGAAGTCAGAGATCATTTGTGGGAGTTGACTCTTTCTTTCTCCTGTGTGGGTGCCAAGGGTTGAACTCAGGTGAGCAGCCTTGGCAGCAAGCTCCATTACCTGTTGAGCCACCTTGCCTGCCTCATTCTGAGTATTATTAAGATTTTTTTTTAAAATGTGAATGCCATAGGAATAAAGCCAAATGATTATAAACATCAGAGAGGACAGCATAACATTTCTCTCATCTTTGTTCAGCGTTCAGTTCTCGTCAAGCTCTACCAGTGACCTTGTGTTTATGAGAGGAGTGCTTGCTATCATGTCTTATTTTTATCCTCCGTTCAGGTTTGTCAGGTAAACAAGGGTATGTATTCGTTCTCCTTCTCCCCCTACCATACAACAGCAGATGGTGTAACTGCAACCCAGACAGATTAAGTGGGTTCCCGAAGATTCTACAAGTGGTAGAACTAGAGATAAGCACCCAGGCTGGCTGCCCTGTGGCACATCCTACTAGATCTGATTATCTCCTTATGGAGACATGTGCGAGCTCGTTCCAATAGTCTCATACCAGTGGAGGGAAGCTCTCTGTCATTGTACTTCCTGCAGCCTCCCCACAAGCCATCGGAGAAAGCCCCAGTGCCAAGAGTTAGTGTACAGACTTGGCCCGTGCGTAGGATTTAAACACTAAATGCGTTGACTGCTGAGCTCAGGTGTTGTGGGGTTGTGAGTCTGCATCTCCTGGACAGAAATGGAGGCAGAACGAAGTGTGCATCTAAATTACTGTCACTTGATATTGATTTACTGATGGCTTCTAAAAATGTCGCATTTGAACTGTCAGTGAATTTGCCGACTGTTGGCACGGGTGATGAAAGCAAGTGTGAACCATAATTGATTAGGCCTCATTTGCTTATCCGTATTATGCTAATTAGATCTGCAATCTTTCCCTTTGTACCATCACCCAGTGACAGAGGAAATCAGGGTGATTGGGATGCAGATAGGATTAGAGGAAAGAATTTAAGATTTAGCAGGCTCCATCTTAACTGAGAGCAAGTTTATTCTTCTTCAAAGAGAGCTCTATATGATCCTCTTTCTTGATGCTTTCTGTGGCTGGTTTTGTTGTAACAAGTTTTTGCTTTCTGGAGTCCAAAGTTGAATTTTCTATGGGAGATTTTATTCCCTTGTTAGCAACGCTAGTAGTCGGAGGACAGCATTCTTTGATGGGACGTGGGGGTGTGCATGTGCTATAAGACACTTCCTAATAGGCAAGGGGAGAAAGGGTTCTGAAGATCATATATCTTATTTCCCACCTTGGGAAATAGAAATATTTTTTCTCCCATTTCCAAAGACATTATTTGATGTGGGAGGTGATGTATGCAATGAATATGTTTTATTGTCATTGGTTAATAAAGAAGCTGCTTTTGGCCAATGGCTTAACAAAGTAAAGCCGGGCTGAAAGAGATTTATAGAGTAGGCAGAGTCAGAGAGAGGCCACATAGCCACTGCAGGAGACAGTGTGCTGAAACTTTGCCTGTAGGCCACAATCTCGTGATGATGCACAGATTAATGAAGATGGGTTAGTTTGGGATATAAGAGTAAGCTAGAAATATACTTAAGTTATTGGCCAAACAATATTGCAAATAATATGGTTTCTGTGTGATTATTTCAGGCTAGCAGCCGGAAACAAACTAACAGCCTCATGCTTACAATTATTTGTACCCAAAAGGCTGAATTTTATCGAAATGTGAGATTTTAAAACAAATGGTCTAGTGCCAAGACTCAACTTCACTAAAATCACAAAGGTTTCAGGAGAATTTGATGGTAGATTAGGAGATACTATTAATCATCAAAGTTTTTTTTTTGTACACACTAAGTGTCAAAGACCAGAGTATTCCAAATATGGCCACCCATTAGCTATGTAATGCATTTCAAAAGTGTTGATTAAAAATATAGATTCTTAAACCTCATCCCCTTTCTTCTGAATCTGTCTTTGGGTCTGAATGACCATATTTTTAAACACATTCTGCAGGTGATTCTTGCACTCAAGTGTAAAATCTGTCATATTTGTATCATTTTTTTGGTAGGTAAGGGATGTAAGACAGATTCTGCCTAAAATTAACTTAAAACACAGCCAAGGCAATACTTACAATAATAACAAAATCAACAAACAATGATGTGGGAGTGTCATCTATCTGTTGCTTTCATTGGTTAATTAATAAAGAAACTGCTTGGCCTTTGGTAGCCCAGCCCTTAGGTGGGTGGAGTAGACAGAACAGAATTCTGGGAGGAAGAAACCGAGTCAGGCAGTCGCCATGATTCTCCCACTCCAGACAGACGCAGGTTAAGATCTTTCCTGGTAAGCCACACCTCGTGGGGCTACCCATATTATTAGAAATAGGTTAAAGCAAGATGTGAGAGCTAGCCTTTAAGAGGCTAAAGCTAATGGGCCAAACATTGTTTAAAAGAATTCAGTTTCTGTGTTATTATTTTGGGGCATAACCTAGCCAGGCGGCCGGAAGCTGGGGGGGGCAGGGAATCGGCCCTTTGCTCCTCATACTACAAAACAATATTATTTTAGCCTCATAAAATTTTAGGGAATGAGAAATCTTCAGAAGCATGTAATCTTGTAGTCAGTTCAAAACCAGCAAACTTAGTTTACAAAGAACCCATGAAATACATTGACTGTAGGAATGGATGGAGGACTTTAATCTGGCCACCTGACCACTGTCTAGGGAAGAGACCTCTGAGGTTCCAGGAGATCTTAGGTTTACCCTGGAGAACACCTGGAAAAACAATAAATATGGAGAACAAATCTAAGCATCCATCAACATTAGAGAAGCTGCGTAAGTTCATTAGCAATCATGGATATGCAAATTAAAATAACAACTTTATACTGGTGGGAATGTAAATGAGTTGGCTAGATTGCGAGGTATAGAGTGCTCTTCAATATTGCTCGGGGGATGTAATTTGTAGCATTTTTGGAAAGTTTTGACAATATATGTTAAAAGTAAAAATATATTTATTCTTTGATCCAACGATTCTGCTTCTGGGAATTTATCCCACAGAAATAAAATCATTAGAACACACAAGCATTTCATCATATAGCGTTTGCAGTTGCTAAAAACTGAAAACAAATAAATGCTCACAAGTAGGAAAATGGAGTTTTAGTCTATCCATACAATATCGTGCATGCAGTCATTAAGGAGATTAAAGGAGATCCATCCTCGATGGCTTGGATGTAACAGAATGCATTTTAAAATGAGAAGCGGTCAATTTCAATCACATTACATGGTATAATGTATGTACCTCCTCCATGGAGGTTTATTTCATTGTTGTGTTTGTAGTTATGTGCTCATGGTGAAACCTGGAGAGGAGTTATTTTGTCTGCGGATAGAACACAAGAGGAAAAAGAGAGGGGAGTTAAAGATAATATTTAAAAAATAGAATCTGCAATACAAAAATAGGACATAGCCCTATCAATGTAAGACAAGCTGATCATCACACATGCATAGGAGCAAAGAACTATGTAAGAGGGTATCACCCTAACAATGAATAATGATGGGTTTTTGGGGAGCTTTGCTTCTTTTATTATGGCTTTATTTTTATTTTTAAATTTAATTTATTTTATTTTTTAAAAAGAAAACATTTTACATACCAATCCCAGTTCCCACTCCCTCCCCTCCTCCCATTCTGTTCATCTACCCCCACCTCACCTCTCATCCACTCCTCAGAGAGGCTAAGGCACATTGCTTTGGGGAAGACCCAGGATTCTCCCTACTACATCTAGCCTGAGCAATGTATCCATTCAAAGAGAATAGGTTCTCATAAAGCTAGCAAAAGCAGTAGGGAGAAATCCTGGTGCCACTTCCACTGGTCCTGCAGTCTGCCCCAGTCGTACAACTGTTACCCACATTCAGAAGGACTAGATTGGACCTATGTTGCTTTCTTCCCTGTTTGGCTGGAGTTGGTGAGCTCTTATTAGCTCAGGTAAACTGGTTCAGTGGGTATCCCCATTATGGTCTTGATCTCTTTGCTCATATTCTCACTCCTCCCACTCTCCAACTGGACTTTGGGAGCTCAGCCCATTGCTCCACTGAGGGTCTTTGCCTCTGTTTCCATCAGTTGCTGGATGAAGGTTCTATGGTGACATTTAAGATATTCATCAATCTGACTATAGGGCAAGGCCAGTTCAGGCATCCTCTCCTCTTTTGCTTAGGGTCTTAGCTGGGGTTATTCCTGTGAATTCCTCTAGTGCCAGGTTTCTTGCTAGGCCCATAATGGCTCCCTCAGTCAAAATATTTCTTTCCTTGCTCTCATCTATGTCCTTCCTCCATCTGGACACTCCCATTCTTTCAAGTTCTCCTTCCCTGTCCCATGCTTCCCTCCTCTTCCTCTTACCCCCTCTAGGTGGGAGAGGGGTAAGGGAGGGTGGAAGGCTTTATTTTATATGAATTGTTTTACAAAGCACTGTGAAGAACAAGAACAAAATGGTGATTTTAATCAAGACCATCATTTTATAAATAAGTAGTCTAGAGGCTGGAGAAGCAGGGTTTATGTCTAAACAGGTGTTGAGGAAATGATTAGTGTGGTTGAGAACTTCATCCTTGACATGACTGACTAGCCAACGTTGTCTGCTGATGGCATTACGCACTGAACCATTTCCAGAATTAGGAGCTTACAGGAGCACTTGTCTTTCAGTCTCTACTTCCTTGCATGTAGAAGCAGATAGACTCTATTGTTCGAAAGTTAATCTAACATCTGTGCCTGTGTGTGGGAAGCTATCACTGTGATTTTCAAGTTACACTTGAAGAATGGGTAAGACTAAGTTATATCCATTTGTTTTTACTGGTGTGCATATCCATTATACATATTTCTTACTGCTTTGAAACAGAAACAATGGATGTTATTGAACGGCTGAGCAAGCATTTCCATGGGATTCAAGAAACTGTTGGACTTGAGATTTTCATGGGGCCATTAAGGTACCGAACCATTCAAATATGAAGAGACACAAGAGATCTGGATGGTACTGTGGCTTAATAGCTTTTATTTACATAAAGCTCTAGTTTCTAAATAGTTTTCTTCTTACATATATTGTATAGCATAAATATTATATAAAGGAGCTAATTTTTCTAATCTAAGGAAATAGTTTTATAGAAAAAACTATTAGAAGTCTTCAAAAGAATATTGTTAAATATATTCAAAACCATTATTATTATTTTTTTTTGCCAAAAACCAGATTTGGTTTAATATTGCAACAATAGAAAACAAACCCAAGCACTACACACTAACAAACATACTACAACCCAGGAAAGGGGACATGCAGAGGCTACAGTCATAAGCTAAATCTTTACAGGGGACCACAGAACTGCCTATGACCCCATTGTGGCGGTGGCAGTACAAGCAAGTACTATATCTGGAGATGCCAGTTCCCACCCCAGCAAAACTTTATTTTCACACAACAGTAAAAGGCATAGTCACTTAAGAGTATGCAGTCCTCACAAGGAAAAGGTGGACCTGCTGCGTTTTGGTGGCTTCACTGGCTCTTTTTCCAAGCTGCTAGTATAGTACTACAGCAACAAATAACAAACAAGGCCTCATGGCTTCTGGCTGATCGGGGCACCTTCAAGGGCACAGGTGTGAATTCCCATCAGTCTCAGTCTTGGCTGCAGTTCCGTATCTCACTCCAAGGAGTAGGTAATGACAGCAGCTACTCACACCTGAGATTCCCTTTATCCTTGGAGGCTCTTATTGAGGATCCTGTTCTTGTGAACACACATGGGGCACAGCATGTTATCCTCCAGGTGTGGGGGCGGAAAGGTGCAGGCTGGCAGCAGGAAGAGGGCAATCACTTTCCCCTTCTTCTCAGGTACCCAGGCTTGTCCAGCGTGGAACTGAAGCCGAACCCAACCTCTTGAGTCTGCTGGAAGGCTTCTCCCATGGACCACACACCACAGATCCCCGTTTGTCTCGGGTGTTGTAATGGACTGCAGGGCCTCGTTCTTGTTAGCATTGACTGCAATCCTCGACTAAGACGCCAACACTGCCTCAGAGGCGGTTGTGGTCACAACCGTTGTGCTGACCTCTTCATAGAGGACAGGAGGTTCAGTAAGGGCGGGTATCTGCTCCTCTGGTACAGGGACCACTTCAAGAGGCACTATCACCTGAGGACAAGACTCGCCCCTCCTCCGTCTCCGTCTTCAATTTTTTCCTACGCATCTTCACCCTGGCCTCTCTCGGTGTGTCAGGAATGTTCTCTAATTCAGTCATTTGTTTGGGGTAAGAACTTGCAAGGAGTCGTTTGTAAGTCTCTAATTTCTGGCCTTTGCTGCTCAGCTTCTGCTTCTTGCACCATTCTCGCAAAATGTCTCGGTGAATCAGGTTCACTGGGGGCAGATAATCCGGTAGAGGAGGAACTGCTATTATTTTCCTAGGAGTGGGTTTTGGAGTCTCAGCATCTCCTGCTTTCTTGTTTGATTTACAATCGTCCTCTTTTGCTGTCTTGTTTGCTCTTTTTTTCTTTGCAGGGGGCTTTGCAAAGGATGTGCTCGGTTGACTAGACATCAGGCAGTCCACTTCTCTTGGCTCTCCTGTGCTGCTCAACTCCTTGCTTCCAGCATCCTCCATCTTCGAATTAGATGAAACCGCTGCAAGAAAATTCTTCCACCTTCCAAATGACCTCTGGCCTCAGGCAGCTTTTAGAAATCTCCAAAACCATTATTTTTTATCATTGGTCTTTGTGTATTGTAAATGACCATCATTAATATATAGAGTAAGGATGTGATTGAAAGACTCATAGTTTCAGGGCTAGTGTTATGATAATGAGGATGCAGAGTATAGTAGAGATTCAAACCTGGGTTGATAGAGTATACTCCACACTCTTGTGCTAAATGATAACTCTGGTTACTGTTAGCACAGATTATCTATTCAAATCTTAACAAGCATGAACTTGAATACATAGTACGTTCCAGAAAGTTGTCATAATGAATATTCAGAACTGGCATATTCAGGATATAGTTCATGTTCCTGAGCGATAGCACTGTGTGTGGAAATCCAGTCAACAAGGCTCATGCAAGCACTGAGTTTTAGAGTTTCCAGAAGCTGTAGTTCAACACAGCCACTGAATCTTGGAGGTAAAGTATTATGTCAACCTACTTTGCCCAACAGGAATGATAGTGTTATTTTTTCACTTCATTCTGAAGAAATAAAGTTTATTGGAGTTGGATGATTCAGTATTACATTACAAGAAGAACAAAATTGGATATAAAATGATATCATCATTTAAGGTGAGGAAGACGGCTTAGTCAATACAGTGCTTGGCTTGCACGCAGGAGGATGTGAGTTCAATCTCCAGAACCCATATGAAGGAGATGGGTGTGGTGGTGCACGTATGTAACCATTGCACCGGGAAGGTGGAACAATACATATCCCTGGACATCTCTAATTGATGTGCGAAACTCTACCTTGAACCAACAGACAAACAACGTGGACAGTGCCTGAGGAACTACAAACAACACCAGAGACTGTCCTCTGGTCTCCCATGCATGTACATGCATTCACCTCTACACATATGAAAACACACATACATGTGCACACATATAAAAATTAATACCATAATTTTAAAAAAATACATTTTCCTGTAATAAGTCTGGCTACTCACAATTTTAGAGCTCTGTGGAAAGTTGGTTTTTGCACGATGCTCCTAATTACAAACAGGCCAAGCCTACAAATACACTTTTAAAGTCACTGTTTCTATCTCTCTCTATGGCCCAGCCAAGAATCACAGCCTGGCAGTTGATCGTTGTGGTTCTCTGAGTGTGCCCAGCATGGTATGGTTCCACCTGATCCAGACTCCTTACTATGATCTCAGATCCCCAGGCCGTTGACCTTGCACACCGTTCTCCTTCTCTGCTCTCCCTTCCTTTGTACTTGGGGGAATATTGATACCTTTCTGTCATGAAGATCTTAGCTGATCTTGATGAGGAGGCTGACTTTCTTTTCTCGAACATCCATCAGGGGCTGGTTAAGCATCCATCTCATATGAATCTGCCTCCTAAGGATCCATCTATTTCATTTTCCTTTGAGTAAGTTTTATGCTATTTGAAAACGGTCACACCTTTTCAAATAGAGCTTGTTTATCCAATAGATTCCTTGAATGTCACTGGGTTAGTGTGATCAGGAGGTGCTTGCAATGCATCAGAGAAACAAAAAGCCCAACATACTATGTAGAGCGGCAAACAGCTGAAATGTACAAGCAGCAATGCAGGATTGGATGTCAGCATAGCGGTTCCCTTTTAAGTGACTGAGAATATGCTCGGGAGAAGGAAATGACTTTCAGAGATGTTGGGGGAAAAATGACATTTTCAATTCAGTCAGTGACATCCATGACGCAGCCATGGTAGGATGGATCTGGAGCATCTGAGCAGGAGAAACTCAGTCCTTAAGCAGAGATAACTATGTAGAAATTTAAAACCAGAAGCAGTGTATCTTAAGACTAGACCACACACACACACCAGTGAAATCTTGGTATTCTCTGTCCATCCGGGGTTTTGGCACAAGGGTTAGTGCATTGCCCACTGTCAACTGCTCTGAGCCCCCATAGTCCTTTTGTAATGACCCCAGGCAAACTTCTGTCCTCAGAGCCCGGCAGAATCAATGGAGATGATCCTATCCCATTATGGAAATGAGTGGTTCCGCTTAATGTATGGGGTGTCCTCACAATTTACTGATCTGAGCTAGAGCAACATCAAGCACTATTTTTCAATCCCTTTTATTAAATGTGCAAGGTCTGACTCAGCAAACTGCAGGGCCTCGGTGGCCTCTGGACCTGACTGATGGTGATAACTTCATTTATTAAGTTGATAGGCACAGTAGTGCTGCGTCTCCACCACAGCCCCCATTTGGTTTCCACCTCACCTAGTCACTGCCATAATACAGTTGAGCAACTGGGCTACGCAAGGCACACCTGGAAGAGCTGCTGATTTGAAAGCCATTCGGAAAAGGAAGCGGGGCAAATTTTATTAATTTTGTTTTTACTCTCATCGTCTTCTTCCTTATAAAAGACAGAACACATGATGCGTGAGGGGAGGAGGTTGATCCACAGAGCAGAGCAGGGCAAGGTTGGAAAATCAAGCGGTCTGTGTTCTTATCCCCCCTGAAGTCATTATCAAAATTATCTGCGTAATTGATTAAACTGCTTTAATTGTCTAGTGTCACAAGAACCAAGCTATCTGTATAAAACAACTACAACAAAACTCGTAAGGATTAAAAAAAATGATATGTACACTCAATTTTAAAACTTTAAGCCTTTTAGGCTGTCAAGATGACTAAGAGGATAAGGTGATTACCCCTCAGCTTGGGGACCTGAGTTCAGTCCCTAAAATCCACATAGTAGAAGGAGAGAGCCAGTAATTCTTGCAACTTGTTCTCTGACTTCCACAACCACAGCATGGCATATGCATGCACATGCATGCACATGTACACACACACACACATACCAAATAAATAAATAGAAGATGTAAAAAATTTTAAAAAGAAAAGGTAAAAAATGTTAAGAGTGGTTTAAGTTTTTTCTCCCTTTCTTACTCTTACACTCCTAGATGCTAACAGGCAGATTTGGGGGTGAGGAAGAGGACGGGTACCCCCTGTGGCTTTCTTACTCCATTATTTTGCCTCTCTGTGTTTAATTTCGTATGTATGGGGAGCATGTGAGAGGAGTAGCGTGGAAGGAAAACGTACATACTGGTTTAATATTTGCTTCCACTAGTTTCTCTGGTTCCCTGGCTTTGAGCTGTGGAGACCCTTCAGAGCTGGCTTCCTAATGTTGTAAGGTCAGCACCGAGAGTGCCTGGGCAGGGTTTTCTTCTCTGGGGATCCTTGATAGAGCTTTATACATTAATTCATATCTATAAAACTATATTTCACAGCTTCTGGGATCCCCTCAACTACTGATGATATTGCCATAGTAGAGTGCTTCACCTTCTCCAAGGACCAGACATCCAAGGGAAGGCCACAGACAGCAGGACAGTTTGTAAAGATGAGGGTGCAGCTCAGAAACCCCAAGGATGATGGGACGATGCCAACAAAGCTTGACCATTGTGTTGTCTCTCCTTAGCTCCACTTCTCTCTGCTCAAGAGATTGCAGTCACATCGAGGCACCAGTCCTTGCAACTCTGGCGTGTCTGATCCTCTTTCTGATGGACATAGTTAACATTGGGAACTCTTTTACTTGCCTTGGAGATATGAAGAACCCCCTTTCTGTCCTTCTTGGGAAGAACAGAAACTTCTATGCCATGTGTCTTCCTATTAGGCTGGTTATTTTTTCACACCAAATTGATTATTGACTCTTTTTCTTAAAAGATTATTTTTCAATAGTATGTGGTGCACATGCCTTTAATCTGCACTTGATAAGAATAGGTAGAATTTCCATGAGTATGAGGCTGGCATGGCCTCATAGCGATTTCCTGACCAACTAGGACATTTTCTTTCTTTCTTTCTTTCTTTCTTTCTTTCTTTCTTTCTAGTATTTTTGACACTTAAAATGGTTTTCTACTATACTGATAGATCAGTGCCTAGCCCAGCTGTCACCCCAGAGGCTTCCTCTGGCAGCTAATGGAAGCAGAATCAGAGACCTACAGCCCAACACTGGGGTGGGGGAAGGATTCTAGGAACCAGAGGGATCAAGGACACTAGTAGACCATGGACCACAGAATCAACTAGAAGGACACAGGCAGACTGAAAAAGCAATCATGGAGTCTGCATGGGGCTGTACAAGGTCCTCTGCATATATGTTACAGTTGTTTATCTTGGGGTTTTTCCTCCTACTAGGTTGCCTTGTCCAGCCCTTATATAAGGGTTTGTGCAGAGCTTTACTGTAACTTCTTATGCCATGTTCACTTGATATTCCTTGGAGACCTGCTCTTTTCTGAAGGGAAATGGAGGAACAGTGGATCTGAGGGAGAGCGAGGTCAGGGATGGGCGGGGAGACTGGAAGGAGTAGAGGGAAGGAAAGGCTATAGTTGGGATGTATTATATGAGACAAGAATAAATAAAAAAGAAAAGAATTAATTAGATGACAAAGTAATAGGTTTGCATATCAATTTTGATTTGGTTGACTCTCTGTTTATACCCCAACCTCTCTCATCTCCCCTATCCCCACTCACCATTGTGCCCTTTATTCTCCTACTATTCAACCTCCAATTTGTCGTATTGTCTTTCCCAACCCCCTCTCTTAAAGCCTCTCTTTGTCCCCCCTAATTTCATGGCCTTTTTCTAGTATCTTGGTGGATTCCAGAGAAGGCCAAAACAAACACATGGTGCTGTTTATCCTAGTGGCTGGAAGGGTCCTTTAGAATATGGGTTATTTAGCGGCTTCGACCTCAAATCTTACCTACCAGTTCCAGATTAACAGGAAGTATTCCACTTAATATTTTTTCTGTGTTTAACTTTCATAAACTTGGGTAAAATTTAAAAGTTTTATTTGGAAAAATGAAAGTGCTGGGAAGAACTGTATAACAACATGAATTCAAACACCACTGCCTCTGCCAGAACCACTTCTGTGGAGCATCCCTTGGGCAGATGCAAAGTGTCTTTGGGTGCCACGCACCTGGGGCATTGTCCTTCCATCTTCAGGGAGCCTGAGCTGCTCTTTGGTCTCTAAAGATTGTCCAAGTGTTTTAGACTCTTCAGGGTGTCACTGACTGTCCTGCTACAACAGTTCCTTGTTGCACGCAATTACTTCCCTCCTTCACAGAGACTTCAGCGTTAATAAGATCACTGACGCTCACTGGAACAAGATCGATAAATGTCATTCTCCACATTGTTTTCTCACGTGGCGATACCAATACTAAAAAGTAGATGCTCTGTACCATTTGAAACAGTAGAGAATGAAGGTCAGATGGAGGAGAAAGAAAGTACAAGCATAAAGATGTTCTTGGTGGTCAACTGGGGCACAAAAATAATAATGTCAAACAATACTCTCCTTAATTTTTGTACTGGTGACTCTAAAAATCTGTATTTGAAAGGTATATGGTTTAGTCTACCATTTTTGGCCTTCCTTTCCTGGAGGTAAGGATGGATACCTGCTATCAAGAATAGTTTTTTAACTCACCTCTGAATTTTAACTCATCTGTGAAACCATCCACACTATTGTTGAGAAGGATAATTATTGAATCATCTGAAGCCACTGCGATTTCCTTTCCTTTCCTTTCCTTTCCTTTCCTTTCCTTTCCTTTCCTTTCCTTTCCTTTCAACATTACAAGTTTTCTTGAAGCTGAAGTCCATAGTCAGTACAGGAGAGGCAAGATGAGTTACCAGGAGGTGGATTCAAATGCTTCTATCTTTGCCTTCTATTGTCGTGTGGGATCCTGGATTTAGTGCAGGGGCTCAAGGTTCCTTCCCAAGTGTATTCTGTTTTGAGGGCCATGTGAACCCCAAGGATACCTTCTTCTCTTATAGGAAAAGAGGAGCTGATAGATTATTGAGCTCTGCATGAGTGTCTTAGGGCCACACAACTCGTACATCTTTAATCATCTCTCTGCAGTTTCTCCATGAGAAGGGCACATTAACACAAGTCATTTTTTTTTATCTATTCTGAAGATTTGTTCCTGATGAGGGCAAGGGGGCCTGAGTAAATGGTGAGCGTCTGACCAGAGTTCGGGTGGGAGATCTGGGTCTCATCCTGGATTTTCAAGGCAGTCCTGTTCTGAAGGTGTCCCACCATCCAGGTGCAGTTGCTATGCTGAAAATTTCAGCGAAACCATGGCTGACATCCCTAAGAAAGGGGCAGCATGTCAGCTCCATAGTACTTTGCTTTCCCCCTCCTGAATGATGACTTCCCTTGCTGTGAAAAGTGTAAATAATTTTGGTGTTTAAAAGCCCACACAGGTACATATGGGGCCATTGTGAAAATATCAGACACACAAAAGAATAAGAACAAAAGAGAAAAGCAGAAAACAGAATTTTACAGTCTTTGTTTGTTGCTGTTGCAACAGAATAACTCAGATGGGATAATTTGTAGTGAGTGGAAAGTGACAAGATTCTTAGGGCTAGGAGAGCTGTGCCCCATCGAGGAGCTGGCAGCTGCCATGGCCTTGTTGGTGTATTGTAGTTTTGCAGAAGACATTGCACAGAGAGGAAAGAATGAAGGATGGGAGAAGAGAGCCAATGCAAGATAGAAGAGGAGAGAGAGAGAGAGAGAGAGAGAGAGAGAGAGAGAATATATGCTGAATGTGTACCCATTAAGAGCCTACTTCAGAGCTAACAGCTTTTGTCCACTCATGAGTGAGCCTGAGTGCCTTTATCACCTTGTACTAGGCCCTGTCCCCAAGCACTAATGAATGTGTAATTTAGTAACATGACCTTTGGGGGATATCTTCAAGCCATAGGACCTTCAACCTATCTTTTGACGAATAGCTACTTTTTCATTCAACTTTCCTACCTTGAACTTGCCTCTTATGGATCCATGGGCTCTCCACTGGTCTTTAACCTGGCATGCCAGGACCATATTGGATTTGTTTATTGATTAGTAATCATATCTGCTTTATTGAGCATTTTCTGTGTGACAGGTTTTATTTTTGGCACTTAGCAAGGAGGAGCTGGTTTATTTTTGACACCAGAATAGCATTGTGAGTGAACATCACCACAGTGTCTGATTCAGGATGATGATGCAGAAGTTTCGGGGAAGTCAAGCAGGATACCTGCTTCCAGCAGCTCTTAAGCGAGGGAAGTGGGAGTTTACAGAACCTGGCCTGTGTCTGCAAGCATAACCGTGATACTTGCCTGCTGTGCTGAATTGCAGTAAAATGCGCTAAGCATGATCTGTTACTGTGACTGGATGATATCAGAAGGACTAGAAATAGCACCAACTCTCACTCTTTCACGGGCCTATGCAGACCGCAGAGCCCTAACCCTTAAGTCTTGTTTTATCTATGCCTTACTTATGTTCTTTCCCCTTCACAGGCTAAGGAGTCAACATCTACAGTGAAGGAAAAATCACAGGTGCACTGGCTATGCAGACTTTTTAAGACTCTAACCTGGGCCATGAGCAATGTTTGTAAACAATAAAATAGCGATTTTGGTTCAGGTAACAAGGCTGCACCACACAGTCAGTATGTGGCATTTTTGCTCAAATGAGTGCAAAGTTGTAATCAGGTCCAGACATTTAAGATCCTATATTGAATAGAGAAATATAGATACAAGTCCAATACATTCTTGCTCCTGTCATTTCACTTTGATTCTAATTTTGCAAGTTCAACAACAGAAGATCCATTAGACTTTCCCTTTTCAATCAATATGCAATATATTATCAGTCTAGACGACCAAAAATGACTCATATAAAATATCAGCGCATTGCATTTTCATTATGTAAATGGAAGTCTGTAAGAGAATTAATTGATTATTCGGTTACTATGGATCAGGCTCAGATGTCTTAGTGAGATAAGAGGAAAACTTATCAAGCCTCTCTGGTGGCTATAACTTAAAAGGAACAAGACACAAGCACACACACACACACACACACACACACACACACACACACACACAGAGAGAGAGAGAGAGAGAGAGAGAGAGAGAGAGAGAGAGAGAGAGAGAAGCAAATACAGAGCATGTTTTGCTTTCATTGGCAGCTTGGGCAAAACCTATGAAATGTTTAGAGAGAGAAAAAAAATCATTATCAAGTTTGTTAGTGATGGAGTGTCGAGAATTACTAGGCTGGTTACTGTTTGGGGATCAACATTTTTACAAACCACACAAACAAAAACTGTGATATAGATAGTGAAAGTCCTCTGGGTCTCTCCCCAGA
Source organism: Microtus oregoni (assembly GCF_018167655.1). Taxonomy (NCBI): domain Eukaryota; kingdom Metazoa; phylum Chordata; class Mammalia; order Rodentia; family Cricetidae; genus Microtus; species Microtus oregoni. The sequence goes on from NW_024543072.1 coordinate 29,890,456, forward strand.
CTTTCTCTGCCTCCAAGTCATGCACACCTAGGCCATATAGAATTACAGCAGGATGGCGTAAGTACTGCCCAGACCTACTTCTTCTTTCTGATGTGAGTAGAGGTTGGGGAATGAGGGGCAGTTTTTATCATTATTTTCACAACAGACTGGAGAAGAGGCAGGAGAAGTCAGGGCAAGTGGTTCCTGCTGCCCCCTCCCTTTCTGAGCATCAAAAGAAGTGGAAAAAAGAGTGTTGTTTCCATTGATGTGCATTTTGTTGGTTGTGAACCAGTGAAAAGAAACATCCAGCAACCGTGGATCCACTGGGTTCTTTCCCGGGTCACTTAGAGCCTGTGCCACCCCTCCCCAGGAATGCGCCTTTCTTCTTCAGAGACCCTTGATTCTGGAGATTCCACTGGAATTCTTCAGCCTAGTTGGAGCTATTTGGCAGTGACCTCTGTGGTGACAAGGGCACCAAGGGGTGTGTTTCATACGTTTCCAAATGCCACGGAATGGAAACAGGGTTGTTATGGTTGAACAATATTTCTTTGGCTCAAAAAAAGCTTGTAAAAGCAAGAATGACTCCAGATAAGACTCCTAGCAATAGTGGAGAGGGTGCCTGAACTGGCCATTGTTGTAATGAGAACAGCTTGTTGGTTTCTGGCCGATTAGACCCGAAATAATCACACAGAAACTATATTATTTAAAACACTGCTTGGCCCATTAGCTCTAGCTTCTTATTGGCTAACTTTTCCATATTAATTTAACCCATTTCTATTAATCTGTGTATCTCCATGAGGCTGTATCTTACTGGGTAAAGTTCTGGTGTCTGTCTCCGGTGGGGCTATATGGCTTCTCTCTCACTCCTCCCTTCTTTCTCCCAGCATTCAGTTTAGTTTTCCCCATCTAACTCTGTTCTTTGTGCAGGCCCAAGACAGTTTCTTTATTAACCAATGGTATTCACAGCATACAGAGGGGGATCCTACATCAGGCCATCTACTGTAATCAGATTGGTGACTACCCTAATTGTCATCAGAGGGCCTTTATCCATTAACTGATGTAGATGCAGAGATCCACAGCCAAGGACTGGGCCAAGCTCTAGGAGTTCTCCTGAAGAAAGGGAGGAAGGATTGTATGAGCAAGTGGGATCAAGGTCATGATGGGGGAACCCACAGAGACAGCTAGCCTGATCTCTTGGAAGCTCATGGACTCTGGATCAACAGTTAGGGAGCCTGCATGGGACTGACCTAAGCCCTCTGCGTGTGTGTGACAGTTGTGGATCTCGGTCTGTTTATAACAATGAGATCAGGACCTATCCCTGGTGCTTAGGTGACTTTTTCCGTTCCCCATGCTGGATTACCTTGCTCAGCCTCAATGTCTGTGTGTATGTGTGGAGGTTCTGCCTCAACTTTATGTGCCATGCTTTGTTCAAACCCACGGGGGGCTGTCCCTTTCTGAGTGGAGCCAGAAGAAGAGTGGATGTGCAGGGGAGTAGATGGGAGGCAGGATGGGGGCAGGGGGGAATGGATGGGAGAAAAAGAGGGGAAACTGTGGTCAGTATGTAAAATAAATGAAAAATGTTAACTAAATAAAAAGCAACAAAAATGACACAAAATCCTTCCCGTCCCTCTCCTTTTTTGACTTTCTTTTTCATTTCTTTTTATTTTTTCTTGTGAAGTCCTGGAGGCAAGTCCCAAGTGTTGGAAGTCATGCGAGCACGGAGGAAGAGCAGATGATAGATTAGATGGCCATTCTGGCAAGCAGTCATTCTTCTCTTGTCACCAAGGCCTTTTGTACCATGCAAACCAAACCAAGCCTGGGGAAACATCTCCTTACACTTACTTTGCAAATAATCCACATCTTACCAATGAAAGCCGGGGGTGCTTACTTGGGGACAGCATATTTAGTGAGGTCAGGCTGGCTTTCCCATTAGGTTTGATGCTCTGTTCACTTCTCAAGGCTGCTGTAATAAACTAACCCCCAGTGGCTTGGACATCCGACATGGCTGCACTAAAGTCACAGTGTCAGCAAAAGTATTCATTTTGGAAACTTTAGGGAAAAAAAAAATCAATTTCTTTGTCACTTCCATGTTGGCTGCCTACATTCTTTGCCTGTGTCCCCTTTCAGAGTTCAAAGCCAAAGCCGGCCAATGGCTGGTTGAGTCTCTCTCATGTTGTATCAATTCTGCCACAAGCTCATCTGATCCCTTCGTCCCTGTGCCCACCTCAACAATGCTGGGCAACTTCTTTGGGTCAGTCTGATGTTTAACAGCCTCTGTATTTCTTGTCATTTAGCATGCTGTCTTCACCACTGTGAGTATTTGAATGGAGACATTGTGGGTGGGCATGTCTCTACTAGTCAGAGATAAAGAGCAAAGATGACTTTGATTCTTTTATGATGATGTCCTCTAGGGCTCTTTGGATGTCCAGTGACCATTCATAAAGAGGACTGAAGTACTGATGCTCAGAATTTCAGGGTAACTTTTAAATAAGAGAACACGAGTCCTCTGGGTAAGGAACGTTTCAGCTGTGTAGAAACCAATATCACAGCTGTCAAAAGCTAGTATCAACTCCCAAATGATGTGTCCCTGTCTCTCAGATGCGTCCTCCCAGGACAGACAATCACTTGATGAAGTGCTGTAGAGGAATACCCATACTGAGTTGGGGGTCCTTCTTGAAGCCTATCTTTTGGGGTCTCCATGCTACAGAAGAGTCCAAGAATTCTTTCTATTTTGTTATTAGTTTATATTTTTCACAAGGGTAGTTTTTGTCCCTGGCCAATGCTCATCAGACAATAGCTATGGAGACGGGCAGGTTTAAGAATGGAGTTGACTTTCTAGCAGCCTGTGTGGCTGGGATGGGGAGGGAGATCTGATGTGACAAATGTCAACTGTGTATCTTTGTGTTTTCCCCACCTAGAGGTCACCTCACATAGGAACAAAACTCTCAGGAAAACACAGATATTGGATAGTCCACAAATCAACCAGATAACTAGGTTGATCCCTAAAATGAGTAAAAGTCATGAGATGTGTACTGTCCTCCATACCACAATATACTCATATACAATACCTTCCCAAGTTTACAGAAGTCTTAAAGATGATTCAGCCCAGTGGAGAACACCGAAGACTCAGAATCAGGCTTAACCTTTGACAGAACACCAGGAGGTAGGCTCCAGTGGGCTGCTAGTCTCATGTATTGGACCAAAGCAGCAAGGACCGGGCTCCATCTGAAAGAGGGGATCCACACACTTTCTAGTGGGTCCCTGTCAGGGTTGACTGACAGAGTTATAAAATGGAGGCATCCCTAAATAAACCTGGGGCTGCCACTTCTGTAGCCTGATATTCAGGAGTCTCCAACAGGTGCTCAAGAAAAGACTGGAGAAATCTTGGGCAGCTGCCATGGTCAATTAGCGGAAGTCTAGGTGGACCAAACTATCGTATAGTCTCACTAAGCAGTGACTCTCAACCAGGGGTGATTTGATTGCTCTTAGTGCACCTTAGGAATGAAAACGTGTCGGGCGTGTTGGGGAGGTTTTGATTGTCACCACAACTTTGGTGAGTGGCATTGCTGACCTTTGGGAGGATGGTGGCAAGGAGGACAAAAATCCTGTGGTGAATGAAATAGTCACACAATAGGAAGTCTGTTTCATTGAGGATGACAGTGCTTCTCCTGTCCCCAGTGATAAGCACAGCCATACCAGCCCCTTTGCTGGGAATTCAGGTACTATATGCTCAGGATTCTTCAGGGCCAAACTGCTATCTCAGGGGTTAAAGTACCTGTGATGGGACTGAGGTCAGCTTGGACACTGTCCTACTTTAAGCGGGAACCTACTCTGTTTGGCCAGGTTATTACCAGGGAGGAAATCAAGCCAAGGGATGCAGAGTGGTCTGAACTTCAGAAGGAGCCACATACCTACATTTGCATGAAATCTCCAATGTTCAAACTTTTTTTTTTTTTTTTTTTTTTTTTTTTTTGGTTTTTCGAGACAGGGTTTCTCTGTGGCTTTGGAGCCTGTCCTGGAACTAGCTCTGTAGACCAGGCTGGTCTCGAACTCACAGAGATCCGCCTGCCTCTGCCTCCCGAGTGCTGGGATTAAAGGCGTGCGCCACCATCGCCCGGCTCCAATGTTCAAACTTAATAGCAAATCTCAGCTGTAAAACAGTTCCATCCGCTGAATGAAATAAGTTTGGAGATTATTGTCCTGTGCTAACCGGGAGGCCAAGGGTTGGTTGCTGAATTTGATCATTCAAGCGTGGTATGATGGTTAATAGTAACTGCCAAGAGTATCTAGAGTCACCTAGGAGACAAGACTCTGGGCATCCCTGTGAGGGAGTATCCAGATCAGTTTAGTTGAGGTGGGGGGATCTCCCTTAAGATCCCACCCTAAAGGGGGAAGTATTATTCCATGGCCTGGGATCCTGTACTGCAAAAATAAAATAAAAGGCAGGGAGCTGAGTTCAGTACCAGGGTTCTTCCCTCTCTGCTTCCAAACTGCAGACTCTATGCAACCAGAAGTTACCATACTTCACAATAGATTATGGGCACAGCAGGCCTGTAAATCCCAACACTCGTGAGGTGAAGGCAGGGGACATCTGGACAAGCTGGCCCGCTAGAATAGTCGAAGCTCCCAGCTCTGGGTTCAGTGAAAGCCCCTGCCTCTGGAAGTAAACTGGAGTGGTTTAGAGGCAGATATGTGAAGTTGGCAGTTGACCTCTGGCTTCTATGGGTGTGTGTCTACAGGCAAAAACCAGTCACCACGACCCCTATCTCCCCCCCCCCAACACACACACACACACACACACACACACACACACACGAACAGACAAACAGAAATCTTTGTTCTGATTAGCTATTTGTCAGCCTTACACAGCTAAAGTCATTTGAGGAGAGAGAACTTCAACTGAGAAAATGCCCGGAATGTATTGGCCTGTGGGCAAGTTTGTGGGGCATCTTTATTACTGACTGATGTGGGAAAGCATAGTCCACTGTGGGTGGTGCCAACCCTGGTCTTGGGCTGGATAAGAAAGAAGGCTGAGTGAGCCAGTAAGCAGTGTTTCTCCATGGCTTCTGCTTCAGTTCCAGCATCCAGGCTCCTATTCTGAGTTCCTGCTCTGACTTCCCTTAGTGATGAAGTGACCTTCTAGTTGCAAGCTCAAATAAACCCTTTCCTCCTTGAGTGACCTTTGGTCATGATGCTTTAGTGGAGTAATAACAGCCCTAACTAAGGCAGCATTCCCTAAGCAAGACTAACAAAGAAATTTCTGTATGTTTCACCCCTTGCGATCTTCCCTAGCATTCGCCCACTACCATGGCTGATAGACAAAGCTGCTGTCTGAGCAGTTTAGTAGTTTTGAGCTTCAGAAGGTCAAAACAAGGGTTGTAAAGGGATGTGGGGGAGTGGATAATGCTTTGTACTGAAATATTAACTCAAGGTGTAGACTTACAAAGTGACTGTACATCATTCTGATTGACATCTTTTTGGACCAATTGAGACAATTCTGTCTTGTGGACTTGGCTGCAGCGGTTGACTTCATTGATCCAGCACAGTCAGGTGGTTTCGCACTGCAGAGGGCTCCGTGATTGTAGAGATGAGTGAACAGTCGTCTTCCTCCTAGGGGTACAGAGCAGTGGCTTCCAACTCCCTTCCCTTTTGCGCATGTGTGGATTTTTTTAAACTACCAGTTTCCTAAGAAATGTTAGACTTCTAAGCCACATGTCATGAACACTTGACCACGTGAATGTAGTCCACTATTTGGGGGCTCAGACAGGAAGATTATGAGTTCCAAGGCAGTCTGGGATATACGGACTCAGTCAGTAAACAAACAAAATACAAGCCCATATGTAAAATACATGATGTTTATAAAAATTGTTTGCATTGTTCATTATAATATTTACACCTATATTTTCTCTTATTATATGGGATTATCACGGTTTAGGTTTGCTTGTCAACCTGACATACCTGAACATCAACAGAGGCATTGCCTCCATTATATTGGCCACGGGCATGACTGTGACTGCTAATTGATACAGCCCACTACAGGCAATGGCATCCTTAGGCAGACGGGCCTGAGCTGTATAAGAAAAGCAGTTGAATGTAAGCCTAGAAGCAAGCAATTATGTAGCATTCTTCCATGGTCTCTGATTCAGTTCCTGCCTTGAGTTCTTGCCTTTTTTTCCTTGACGAGGAACTGTGACCTGTAGGCTGAAATAAACTCTTTTCCCCTCATGTTGCTTTTGGTCATGGTGTCCATCACAGCAATGGAAAGCAAACTGGAACAAAAATGCATTTTGATGTTTATTGTTTTTACCTTTTTCATTGCTTCAAATTTTGGTTGTGGCAAATGAGTTGATTCTGTGGCTCCTTAGTGGGCTTTGGGTTGCAGATTTTTAGCTTTATCAAGATATAATTGGCATGTAAAATTGCATTCATTATAGGTCTTTTAAATTTTGATTTTAATAATTTTAATTTAATAATTAATTCTTATTTATATATTTATCAAGTTTTTGTGATAGCCATCCCTACAGCCTGCTCTCAAAATACTATGTAGCTGAGTACGGCCAAAAACCTGCTGATCCTCCTGCCTCCACCTGCTAAGGGCTGGCTTTGTGGGTATATGGCGCTACACCTGACAAAAATTAAAGGTTTATCACGTTGTAATTTCATGAACATATACACTGTGAAGTGACTTCCACAGGTGAATTAAAAGTTTTTATTTCTTGTAGTTCACATGTGTGTACATGAGAGAGCATTCAAAACTTATCTGTCAGTTTCAAGTATACAGCGTTGTATTACTGACAACCACTTTGTGCTCTGCTTATGTGACTTCATCAGATTCCATACATAGGTGATCTCATAGAGGACTAGTTTTTCTTATCTGACTGATTTCCTTTTCTATATTGCCCTTAAGGTTCAAACATTTATAAATGTCAAGACTGTCTTCTTTTTACGGCTGAATAATATTCCCTTGAACCTGTCCCACTGTTTGAATCCAGCTGTCCATCACTTTATACTGAGGCTTTTTGACTTTGGGCTATTGTGAATAATAACGCAGTGCATCAGAGAGTGTGGGCATCTCTTGGAGATCCTGGTTTTAGTTCTGGAGTTGTTTTATCTGTGAGGGTCTAACATGTAGCATGAAGAACATAGTAAGCCCAGCTGTGCTATACACACAGTTGCTAGATAGACAAGAGTCTAATGGATTCAGATGTGGGCATGTGTTGGGCTCACTGAACATAGAACAATAGAACAGCACCCAACAGGGAGACACAGTGAAGTGAGAAGAATCAGGCTGTGGAGCGAGGCATCTGAATTCAGAACTGACTCTTTAGTCACTCGTCAGGTATGACTGCAGTCTATGGAAATGTGTGTGTATGTTCTGAGTCCCATTCTGGCTTGGAGAGAGGTAATAATATCTATTTTACAAATAGTAACCATGAGAATTATTTGAAATAAAGTATTCAGATTGTCTAATGCATTCTTCATGTAAATGAAATAGATTCTGCAATCCAGCAAAACACTGCATAGAATAGCGCTGTCTGGTGTACATAGAATGTGAGCCATGAAAGGACTTTAAATTGTACGGAGCAACCATATTTAGGCTGAGTTCAGCGAGTCTTGTGGAGGAGGGGGAGAAAAGATCAGAGGAACTAGAGGGGTCAGGAAAACCACGAGAACATCACACCAGAATCAACTTACTGAGACTCATAATGACTTGCAGAGATCAGGGAGCCTGCAGGGGCTGACCATGGTCCTCTGCATATATGTTATGGCTGAGTAGCTTGGTGTTCTTGTGGGATTCCTAGCAGTGGGTGTAGAGGGTGGACTCTGACTCTTTTGACTTTTATGGGACCCTTTCCCTCCTACTGGATTGCCTCATCCAGCCTTGATGCGATGGTATGTGCCTGGTCTTATTGTACCGTGTTATGTTGTGTTTGGTTGATGTCCCTGGGAGGCCTGCTCTTTTCTGAGGGGAGACAGAGGAGGAATGGACCTTGAGGAAAGTAGAGGTGGGGATGAGAGACTAGGAGGAGAGGAGGGAGGGGAAACTGCTGTTAGAGTTTAAAATATGAGAGAATAATATTAATAAAAATGAATTAAAATAAGTAAGCAAAATTAGCTTCATTAATATTTTGTTTATTCCAAATAGAAAAAAAAGTACTGTCATTTCAACATGCAACATGTATGTGATTATTCACATGTACTTCCCATGGAGAAGCTTTGAAATTCTGTGCACGCCTTACAGCAAGAAAACATTTCAATTTGGATGGTAAATTTTTATCAGTAATAGTTAAATTCATTCATATTTCATAAAAGATACAAGAGCATTCAAAAATGTCAATTTTTTACAAACCTTTTTTTTTTTTTTTGGTTTTTCCAGACAGGGTTTCTCTGTGGTTTTGGAGCCTGTCCTGGAACTAGCTCTTGTAGACCAGGCTGGTCTCGAACTCACAGAGATCCACCTGCCTCTGCCTCCCGAGTGCTGGGATTAAAGGCGTGCGCCACCACAGCCCGGCTTTACAAACATTCTTAACTGATGGCCAGCAATAAAACTCCCAGGGTCATCAAGAAGGCTCAGCAGATTCATGGTGGAAGGGGAGTTCCAACTCTCACAAGCTGTCCTCGGATTTCTACCCACACACTCTAAGATGTACCCTGTTCCCCACCATATAAAAGTTTGTAAAACTTCCAATTTGTAATGCAAGTTCATTAAAAGTTGAGTTCTTTGGTACTTCTGGTGTGTGGCAGCAGTTAGATTGTTTCCTGACTAACCAGTGGGCACGTGGCAAATAGAGGAAGTAGAGTCTTTGATGAACTTCCACGTAAGCAGGAGACCCCTCAGAAGTCTTCTAGCGTCTCTAGGTAAGGTACCCCTAACAAAGCAAGCTTAAACGTCCGGTTTATTAAAGATTTAGAAACTTTGTCATTTTCTATAAAGACCCCAGGAACAGATGGCAAGGATTAAAAATGGGTTCATAATCTTTTCCACAAGCCAATAAGCTGTCTTCTAGCAAAATGAATACATAAGGGAACTGACGATCAGGACAATAGGACAGCCAAATTTTCAGTGATTCTTCTCTGGAACAGAGACCTGACAACCAACCATGAAAACCGAAGTAAGGACCTGGCTTACTGGGTTGTTGACAGCAACGCAGTTCATGGAAAGCAAGGTTGAAGAGGCAGCTGTATATTAACAGCCAATAGAGATCATCAGAGATGGAGAGAAAGTGCTTAGAGGCATCCAGCAGGTTATCATAGTGGTAGTCCAAGAATTAAATGCAAGAAAAGAAAGCATGAAGCAAACACAGTGGAAAGAAATTGCTGTGTGCAAGAGCTATCACTATGAGGATCTCCGAGGAAGTGCTGGAAAAACGTAGGCCTACGCCATTAAAATTCAGCCTTTTCAAACAGTGAAAGTAAGGGATCAGTCTGTTCCTACTCTAAAAGAGAAAACAGAGCAACGCAGTAAACAATGGAATGTATATTTTTTTCTAGATGATGACCCTATTATTTTATAAATGAAAAAACTGAATTCTATCTCACATTAGACCTGGAACCTTTGCATCCTGTTGTTAGACTAATGTTCAGTACATAGTTTTAGTATTTTTATGCCCCCTCCACCCAAAAAAGAAAAAGAAGTAGAGGAATGTGTTCGGAAGTACATAAACCATTAGTGGATTACATTTTTTATAAGTTAATTTTCATAGGTTAGGAGAGGAGTCCATTCTGTGACTACTTAGTACTCAAGGACATAGCCAGTCTATGTGACTGCTGGACCCTTAAGGGGGGGCTGGTCTGAATTGTGCTCTGCTCATGAAATACATGCCAAGTATAAAAAATTCAGTTAATCTCATTCCATTACACAACTATGAATTAAAATATATTTGTACAGAGCACATGTTGAAACCAAAAGATTTTTAATTTACCGAGATTTTAAATATATATTAGCAAATATATTTAAGGCATATTTAATATGCATATATGTGTGTGGTTAGCAGAATGTTTATTTGAATAGTTCTATTCTATTTCTTTTGGCCTAGGCTGATAAAAATGTTCTGAATACAAAAGGAGAAGCCTGCCTGCTGCCCTGTTCCTAACCTGTTTTCTAAAGTACAAATTAAACTCTTTGGCCTTCATGAGGTTTGAGCATGTCTGCAAGAGCCAAAATTCAGGTTAATAAATAGCCCATGAAAATTAGCATCCATTCAAAATGATGAAATAGGAAAAAAAATAAGCCATTCGACTGCATTGTTCTGTATTCTTCTGATTGCATAATGAATTAAAGAGCCTGAAAACTCCAGGGGGTTTAGCCATAGTCACCCCCTATTTCTTCTCTATAGCAGTATTGTGTTGTAATGAAGACTATGAAAAAAGCATTTTGGAAAATAGCCTCCGATATGAAGCGGCCATCAATATGCATGTTCTATGTGATTGAGTTCGAGAGATGTGTGAGAGAGGTCCAAATAGGTTTGGCCTGCTTAAACACATGCTTTCTGCTCGCCAGCCAACAAATCGCTTCTATATATTACATAAGACTAAATTAATACCTACACGAAGACAGTTTATTGTGGATGATGGATCATGGGTCTGCTACTCATACATCTAGAACAGAGCCCTTGAAATCACATCATCATTGCATTCCTAGGGAAAGAAATGATTGCCACATCCAGGCATGTTTATCACAGAGAAAGGCTGATCTGGGCCCATCCACTGAGGGAATCCTGCCACCTGACATGATGGTTGCTTGAAGGGAAGGTCCTGTGTTGACTGCCAGATGCCAGTATGAATGCTCTCTCATTCTAGGTTTTTCTGTTTTGCTTTTTAGAGATGATAGGGAATAATAGGCTCTATTTTATGGTCTTTATTTGTTCACTTCTAGAACCCAAGATATGTATTTTAATTGCGGGGATCTAAGTAGTATCCACTCTTCTTTGAAGGCATCACAGTTTCTCAAGGAATGAAGCCTTTAAACATTCTGTGGGCAATGGCACAGATAGACTCAAACCCCACAGGTGCAAGTCCCAGAACAAATTCCAGAGTGGGATGAAGGACAGAGTAAACCAAAAGGATGGGTGCCGTGGCCTCTCTCCTGACAAATTCTCTAGCTGCATCAGCAAAAGTCAAGAGCAATCGATACTTATGACACAACAACGCAGCCACCATCACAGATAGAGCAGGGCTGGAGTGCTATTACCATAAGTGGCCGAGTCATTGATGTGAATGTATATGTCATCTTGCATAGCATTTGCATGTTATTTGGTGCAGGCTTGCCAATAAATAAACACAATATATCAATTTGCACAACCTACTCTGACCCTAGGAAGTATGCATGCAGGAAAATACACTAGATCTGCAAAGAATGACTATTTGTTTAGCATTAAAAATTAAGTGAGTAGTTCAGGCCCAAAGAGTAAGTTTCTAATTTTAATGCTTTCAACCAGGTAGTGTGCTCCTAGTGGGTAAGTCTATGTAGTGGAAAATTTTGTTTTAAGTTCTATATAATAGCTGTGTGTGTTGATTTTGCTACTCCTTTTAAAAAGTATTTATTTTTATTTGTGTGTATGTGTGTGTACAGTATGTACATATATGTGCAGGTCCCCACAGAGGTCAGAAGAGTGTGTCAGATCTCCTGGAGCAGGAGCTATGGGTGGTTTTAAGTAGCCCGATGTAGGTTCTTGGAACTGAAGTCTGCTCTTTTGCAAGAACAGCAAGCCCTATTGTAAGGAGGTCACTTGTTTGTTTCCTGACTGCCCAAACTCCAGAAATAATCACACAGAAACCACTGTGTGGCCCATTAGCTCTAGCTTCTTATTTGTTAATTCTCACATCTTAATTTAACCCATCTTCATTAATCTGTGCATCACCATGAGGTTGTGGTCTACCAGTAAAGTTTCAGCACATCTGTCTATGGCAGCAGCTCCATGGCCTATCCCTAACTCTGCCTTCTTCCTCCCAACATTCAGTTTAGTTTTCCCCACCTCTCTGTTCTACCTTATCAAGCTAAGCCAGTTTTCTTTATTCGTTAATGGTAATCACAGCATACAGAGGGGAATCCCACATCAAAGCCCCTTTAACCTCTGAGCCATCTCTCTACCCCAGATCTCACTATTTTGAATGTTTATATATACTTGCATACACATGTCCCTTTATTGCTCAATCACATTTATGTCAGGTAAAGTATCAAGTGCTCTATATGTATTTTTACTTAATTCTCAATAAGAATGGTCTAGTGTGGTGGATGGAGAAATGTATGTGTAGATATTTGGGAAAGACTTTAAGACACAAATGAGGCAAGTTATAGAGTTTGAGTTTGAATTTGAGTCTTTCTGACTAGAACATGGCATTTTAACCTTTTAAGGGTTAATCCTAAGAGTAAGGGTTAATGAGATGAAGGCTAATGCTAAATTTGTGCCAAAAGATAGAAGAAGCAATTTTTTAGCATTGTGTTGATTTTGCTACCCCTTTTATTTAATTTTATTTATTTTATTTTGTTTGTGTGTATGTGTGTGTACAGTGTGTACACATATGTGCAGGTCCATGCAGAGGCCAGAAGAGGGCGTCAGATCTCCTGGAACAGGAGCTACAGGTGGTTTTAAGTAACCCAGCGTAGGTGCTGTACTGGTGGATGTTGGCTTTGTGGACACAAAAACTTATAAAATTTAGAGAATACTCGAAATTATCCAAAATTATAAATAGAACCTTAGATTAAAAGCAAATATTTGCTTTGAATGACAAAATAAAGTGTAACATTAAACTATTACCAGCATGAGGACATGTGGAATAGTCGGCAGGTATATTTGTGTAGAAATTTTTCTTGAAATTCTTTGGTTTAAAGTCTGTGATCATTCCTACATATGAAAACAATTTTTATAAAGTTTATACCTAAAAAAAAGATAACTTGTCATTTTTCTACTATTTATGGTTGATTATATTTTTTATGTGTGTGGTGTTTCAGTTACTTCTTTGTGACTGAGATTCCCGAGAAGAACTTAAATGGAAGAGTTATTTGTTCTGGCTCATGGTTTTTAGGTCTCAGAGTTGTCATTCCACTGTGACAAAGAAGTGGAGTGACAGAGAGCTGGAGTGACTGACAGAGAGTGGGGTAGAGTAGAACAATTCATATCACAGTGCAGCAAGCAGACAGGGGAACTCTAAAAATGGACCAGGCATCCCGTACCACCAAAGACCTGTTCCCAGTAATCTGACTCCCCAAGAAAGACCCTGCCTCCTAAAATTTCTACAGTGTCACAAAATAGTGCCACAAGTTGGGAACGAGACCTTCAGTGTAAGAACCTGGGGGCATTTCATATTCAAATAATAACAGACGATTAAGACGTGAAAACTTCCCCATAGACATATTCACTGTTTGTAGGATTGGTACAGATTTATGTCTTCAAAAGTGTAGGTTACAGAGTGGTGATCTAATGGTGACCTGCGATCACATCAATCTGTGACACACACAGACTTCCATATTAACAAAATAACCCTCGTGAGGATTGGAACATTTGTTTACAAATTTGTGCATATGAATATTGGAAGGCTTCACTGAGAATAGCTTCTGACTTCGAACATTTCAAATCTTGTCTCTTCCTATTGCTCATCTAACTCTGGCACAGAGTACCACACAAACGAGTCATTATTTCATCTAGACATCCATCCTGCATCTCATTTCATTTTAACAAACAGATCAGCCCAGAGAGCTGCAGGGGTATTCCTGGAAGCTGTTCCTACCCTGTGATGGTTAGCAATACATTAACTGTACATGGAACTGACTGCAAATGACATTAATCTGTTCCATGGAATCAAAATTAATCTGTGTTTGGATAGATCCCAATGCAATACCCAGAGTCTACCAAGTTACAGCAGTCTGTCCGATGCCACCCACCAGAAATGCGAGTGGAAGACAGAATGAACTTGAACGCTGTGTGTTCAACTATTTCATTTGCGCAAAACTTATCACAAGTTGAAAATAACTATTAGGATCCTTCCAAAGGATCCTGGGAAGATGACCATTCCATAGCTTCTTGGTTTATCTGTGTGTATTCTGCACACTTTCAGAAATGATAAGAGCCAATTTTGTTGGTTCTTGGACCTCAGAGTTCACTGAATCCATGGCCACAGGCAGATGCTATTGGCTCACCACCCCCACATTGTGCCCCCATTACCCACCTTGACATGGCACATGACATAATTATTTTGTGACTTACTTCCTTTGAATAGTTCTGCTCCCACTTCTGTTTATGCAATATAAATCAATGGTTCTAAAACATTTGAGTATTATGATTCATGAACATGCCTAGCAGACTATACTAACCCTCATTTATTAATGGACAGGAGGCCTTTGAACGTATTGTTAGAGTAAATGGAAAAATTCTAATGTATTCAACATTTTTTTGTTTTTGTATGCTTATTGTAGCTAGTGGTATCGATTATCCATTGTTATGTTCATATTTCAGTGTTACATTTATTTTGTTGTTTACTATTATACTAAATAACATTTTAGTTTATTGCTACATGTATTATTTTACTATTCTATTTTTTATTATAATATAATAGTACCTAAATACATTTGAATGCAGGAATATATATATGGACTTATACATTCAAATATATTTGAATGCAGATATATATATATATATATATATATATATATATGGACTTATTTATTTTTCTGTATGTGTGTGAGCTTGATTGAGATTATGTGCACCTCATGCTTATGGGAACCTCTGGAAGCTGGAAGAGGGTTTCTAATCACCTTGGAACAGGAGTTACTGGTAGTTGTGAACCCCATGTCAGTGCTGAGAACTGAATGTGTGTAGGAATAGTAATGGCCCTTAACCACTGAGCCATCTCTCCAGACCCAGGAGTCTGTCTGCCTTTGACTCACTCTACAGAACAATACTTGGGAATATCTCTAGCCCCTGCCAAGTGACTGGCTCATCCTCAGTAGTCCCACAGCCAGTATTTTAGAAATGATTGCTCTCAGCCTCTTAGGAACCAACACCAGTGCTGGCTGGGTTACTTCTAGCACCATCATTTTAAGTGCAACAAAGCAAATCATTACAGTAGCGACTTCTCTGTAAGGAGCGCTTTCTAGTGTATGGGAGCTGCTAAATTGAATTATTTGGAGTCATAAATGTCTGCATGAAAAGAGGGACCTTCCCTGCGACATGGGACAGTTGGTCAAGAGGATGGCACTGACCAATGCGAATTTAAGTTTGTGCTTTAGGCTTTGGGAAAAAAAATTGGTTTTGCACTCTCACAGAAATGCGTGACCATCTTTCTTCTCCTGACTGGCACTGTGAGTTGGGTTCATTTTAAAAATAGTGCTAGGGAAAGAGGAAAAAAATGTAATGTATTCTTAAAATGTTTATATGTCAGCAAAATCCCAAAAACCATTCAATAGATTAATCCTCCTGCTGCCTTAAAAAAGGATGGATTTCAAGCTATAACTGAGATTGGGAAAAATTGATTTCCATGTTCCTTATGACTGAATAAGATAAAAGCCACTACCCTGGCAAGCTTCTTCCAGCCTGGATCCAGACTTCAGGAGGCTTGGCTAATTGAAAAGTCACTCCAAATACCAGCCCAGACCCTGTGAGAAGATCTGAAAAAAGGATCAAGGGCAGGCTGTCCATTTTTCACCAACGATTTCCACAGTGTTTATTCCCACCGTCCCTGAATGACTACGTTTGGAGGTGAAATTGCTTTCTCCTGGCTTCTCACTCTTGCTCATTTCCCCTTTCCTTTCTCCATTTGCTCCCTCCATTTTTCAACATGCTCCTCCTAGCAGGAGTACAAGGTTCCAAAGTGAATGCAGTCCCCGCTCCAAAATTCTCTTGTCGAAGCTGCACACTGTAGAGACCAATTCTGTTGCGAGGCTTTCGTTTACCCAGGGAAGAACAGCACATTCCACCTGAACAAGGTTCTCTTGCTCCAAAAGCGTGCTACCTACCTTTCCTTTTCACGCCGTCCTCACACAGTTTCTGCGAGGGGGTGATTATTACTGTCACCACTGTCATGATAGAATCTCAGATGCCTTGCGAAAGTCACAAACACAGCGTCTGCCCAAACTGGGACAAGCCCCTGCATCTGATTCCGCATCTCACCGGCTTCAGCTGAGTTCCCACATGGCTAACACTTTAGTCCTTTACTAACCCATGACCGAGAGGTTCACTGATTTACTCATTTTTATCACTTCATTAATGTTTAGTGAACAACTACTGGACGATGGGTATTAAGAAAAGAAAAGAATTGACAGTTGGTTGGGCAAAGATTTCAGACTGAAAGGAGCTGAACTTGGTGAGGTAAACCTGTTACGAATGGAAAGTTGAGCTACTAGAGCAGAGTTTAATTTCTCAGAGGGTAAGACTGCATAAACGTGCCCAAATCTATACAACATTAAATTTCAGGTCAATTTAAACCAAAATCATGCTAAAATTAAGGGTTTTTTTTTTTCCCCACCCAAACCTCATTTTATAGAAAGTACTATATAGATTGTGTGGGATGTGGTGTTATTTTAAGGTAGTTGTTTTTTTTTTCATTTTTTAAGTTTTTCTTTCTTTTTCATTTATTTTATCATTTCATGTTCTCTATTTAATTTTCGATACCCCCTCCCTTTCCACCATTTATTCACTATTAAGGCTATTTCTAAAGAGAAGCAATTGATCATGTTATTTTGAACGCATCATATGTGGGCTTTTTTTTCCTGGGAAAACAAGGTACCTGTGAAGATATAATTTCTTCTAAAGAATGTCATAAAACCCCCTAATATTATTTCACGAAGTTCTTTGGCTATTTATGGAACAATCCGTGTAAGAACTCTTCAACTAGTAAGCCTGATCCTCTGATCGTTGCAATCACTACAGCAGCAGACAGCATTTAAACAGCACTTGCTTTGTACTGGACAGTCTGGAACGTCTTTCTGTGTTCGCTGGCTCATTAAGCTTTATGCCAACTCTTCTTAGTGGGAAATATTTAACTCCCACTGTACGTATGGGAGCGTGAGATGAGAGAAGAGCCGCAATCTCAAGTAAAGCGCCTGGATTCCAACTCAAATGATCTATTCAGAGCTTAACCTTTTAACCACGTACCACACAGTTCTTTTCCAATCAATTAGACAGTACTCATTGAATTGATCACATTACAAGTGACATTGAAATGTTCCAAGTAGCTTTCTTAACCACATGGGCTAGAGTCAGCATGTCCTTTGTACATCTGATCAGGTATCCTAGGACTTAAAGAGGTTTATTTTATTTTCAGTTATGTGCCTGCATTTGCATGTGTACGAGTGCACTTGCCTGAGGAGGCCAGAAGAGAAAGATGGATCACCTGTCACCTGATGGTACAGGTAATTATGAGCTACCTGATGTGGATGCTAGGAACTGAACTCAGGTGCTTTAGAAAAGCAATATATGTTCTTAACCACTGAGCCATCTCTCCAGTCCCTCTCATTAGACTTTAGAAGACTCTTACCACTATATCGTGCAAGAGTCTGGCAACGGGGACCGAGAGCATTTGTTGACACATGCTGGCAATGTTTACTGAGGATGAGCCTCTCTGGGAAGGACTTAGCCATGTGCACTATTTGTGCTTGCATGGGGCAAGAGTCCTGCATGGGGAGAGGGGGACTTGGGACAAAGGAAAACTGAGGCCCATGGTTATTTGTGAGTCAGTAGCTAGTGACAGGGCTTGCTTTTATGTCTCTTGGTGGGCACAGTCAGTGAACAGCTCTTCCCCTAATGATAGTGGTGTGAGGATGGAGGGTATAGTGGATGGGTGAACTGAGGACAAGCATGTGGCAAAAACAATAACCCTGGCTGCTCACATTGTTTCTCCCTTTTCTTCACCCTCCCACCTCCCATCAATCCAAGTGTCTAACCCAAGTGAAATTGAAGCTTAAATGGCTAAAGTTGTGAAGAGATTTTTTTTTCTTCTGAAGTACATTATAAAACCACACTCATAACAACCAGGTTCCCTATACAAATCTATTTTTAAGATGATTATAGGGTTTCGATAGCCATTCCAGCATCAACTGCTGGTTTTGTTTCCTCGTCGTCAGTAAACTGTTGGCAGGATAGTGCACCAGAGGTATATTTTTTAACGGGTATAATTGCATGGCACCGAAATTATCACTTTCTCGACAATGGGTTTCACTGGTCTCTCCCTTCGAGAATCTGGTTTGGAAGCTCAGCTTGTCAGTCCCCCCAAGCACACACTGTATTGTGTGTGTTGGTCTCACGGCACATCATGCTGGCAACTGTTAGGCAGAGGGTAGCAATTAAACAACACAATAGGCATCAGGGGATGAGGAGAAGACACTGTGTTTAAAATAAACGAACACAAGAAGCACAGCCAGCTTCTCTAGGAAGGCTATCTGAGTAGCATGGTGAGCCAATATAGGGCATGCCGTGCCAAGCAAGTTGGGAGGTTCCCCATGGCTGCAAGCCATTGTCAGTAGATAAACCTACATCTTCCCCGGGGATCTGCCACAGGGTCCCTTCTCCCTGGCTCCCCTTCTCTGGATCATAGAAACCTAGGAAAGAAGATTCATAGAGATCTTCGGCACTGCCAGGCTCTGAAGTGGTAAAGTATAATTGTCTAAAAGCTATTTTTAAGAAGGCCAAGGCTCAAGGAGACATGGGAGCTTTAGTTCACCTCAGAAATAGGGGACAGAACAGGTGGAAGTCAGTTTCTGCAACTGAAGCTAATAAGCTTGAACATATTACAGGTAAAATTATCTATTGGCAGAAGGAACTGACACCCAAGAGTTGTTAATGTTGTCCTGGTGACAAGAATAAGAGACTCCCAATGTCTGTCTAGAGGGACAGAGAGAACTCAATATCTAGATAAAAGACCACAGTGTTTCTCATTCGAATCAGGATGACCAGCATGGGGCTTCAGCCCTGAAATGCAACTGATAGTCACAAATGAAAGAACTGAATATAATAAGCACTAATAGTGAGCCATCTGTGATAATTATGTGTAGTTACCAAAATAAAGGGGCCTGCAGAGCCAAAATAGAAGGTGGTTTGCATGGAGGTAAAGGGCACTGGGATATTTACAGGAGCATCCATAGAAGAGAAAAAGGTATTTCAATTGCCTATTATATCTTGATAAAAGTAGATCCTGTAAGGATCTAGAAAATCTCATCCTAAATCTGTCTCCATCAAATAGTGTTCTGAGCTGCGATTTGGCCGTTGCATTGTCTAATCTGTAGAAGAGTTAGTCACTTCTTTAATAAATATGTTTAGTACACCCAAGTCCCCAGGACTCTGGCACCGAGGTTGCAAGGGTAAAATGAATGGTTCCAGGTCTCAAGAGGCTTGTAGACTAGTTGAGCAAGCAAAGAAGAAAATGTGCACACAGTGTAAAAAGTTGGGAGTGGGAACACACCCCTAGAATCCCAGTGCTGGGGAGGCTGAAACAGAAAGACCTCTGGGCATTGATGGTCAGCCAGTTTGCTGAACTGTTAAGATCCAAGTCCAGTGAGAGACCTTGTCTCAAAAAAAAAAAAAAAAAAACAACAAATGAAGAAGAAACCCAGTGTTGATCTCTGACCTCTGCACACTCATGTGTGTGTACATATGCACACATAAACATATATGCAAACAACTACAATTGACTAGACACATGACTATGCTGTAAGCGTGCGAGCATGCACACACACACACACACACACACACAGGAAATAACCGTTACAACACACACACATACACACAGGAAATAACTGTTACAAAGTTACACAAAACCAAGCTTAGCTGTTCAGAGGGAAGACACCTTACCTTGACTGTGACTGAAAAAGTCAATGAGGCCATATTAGGTTAAGAAAAAAAAATCTTCATTTATCCCTAAAATATGAAGATTAGCAATACCAGTAAAGGATTTATACCAGAGTGGGCACTGAGTTTAAGGGGCAGAGAGTACATTTAGAGCGCGAGAAGGACACTGGACACTGTGTTTGGAGGAAATGAGAACATTTATATCAATGGCTGCGAGGGAGACTTGAGAGGAGATAAGGCAGAAGGAGGTCATGCCAGGAGTTACCTTATTAGCAATTTGAATTTTATCCTGAAGGCAGGAAGGAGCTATTGAAAATGCTAAGCAGAGAAATAATATGGCTGAATTTGCAATTTAGATGATATTTCCATATATATCTACCACTCCAGGTGAATTGATTGATATTCCAGTGTGTAGATGTGGTGAATGCAGGCGTCTTACTTTGATTGAGTCCGGGTGTTTGATGACCTTTAGATGGGCTGGTAAAATTGAGTTTTCAGACTTTAAACTTGAGGGCTGGACTCTTGGCCTCTGGGAGAAAAAAAAAATCTTCCATCGAGTTTTCACTGGTAAGGGAGGCCTTGCTGGAGGCTGTCATCTGATCTCGCTTTGACATGTCTATGCAGAAATCTGGGTGGGAAATGGAAAATATGCAGCTAATTTGTATCACGCCATAGCAGCACTTGGCTGCAGTGTGGTAATTATCCACAGGAGAAGGGACAGCTTATCAAGTCAGACTAGCTTTGGAGCTCTTAAATAATGTCTGTTAGAACAGCATGCTAACCTACAATTTATAATTCCCTTTAAAAGGATGCTACAGAGGGCCAAGACTATTTTGCCATAAACCTCTGTCCGTGTTTTTTAGCAAAGGGGTTTATACCCAGTTTTAAAATGTCCAGGCTTACTTTTAGTACATTTGTGATTTTTTATTCTGTGTAAGGTGAACAGCATAGGATATAAAATTAAACTGAACTTTTCTGCAAAGATAGTTGAAAGGAGTAAGGAAGATCAAATACATTCAGACTTGGGACATTTTCAACTGGTGACTGAAATTTATCATTTTAATTGAAATGGAATTCGTGATAAACCCTACATTTCCCAAACAGGAAGTGATTAGCTTAAGGCACAGTATAGGGTCTGAGTCTTCAAGTCAGAAGAAATTAAAGAGTGGCCAGTACAGCAGACGGGAGTTGCCTGCTCTGACAGCAGAGAGGTAGAGCAGAGAAGTTGTGGCATAGGCTGTGGGGAGCAAATGGAAGTTTCCACATGTGTTGAGAAGTTTGAGCCAAAAGATGCATGTCGAAGAATTTGTAAAGTAGTGAGGGAATGACCCACGTAGAGCGGGCTTCATGCTATAGACACCATTATGGGATTGGCATACTTCTTAACAGAGCAGACTTAGCAGCAGGTAGATGTCGCTGTCCAAACTGTGGAGTGTGTTTTTCAGTTTTTCTATCTCTCCGACCTTGTTCTTTTTCACTTAGGGTTCTGAGGCCATTTTTGAACTCTGTACGGACAAGCAGTGATGTTCACACAGTGGGAGTGATTCTAAGTGCTGGTCACTGAGCCTAGCCTCTGGCCAATGCATTGTGTGATCCTGCTCCTAATTGGTGAAGGACTTCAGTCCCACTATGCACTTAAATCAACTAAACCGCAACCTGCATCCTGCCTGTGTGATGGAGCAGTAGAGGAGAGGATGGAAGCATGGGAATGTTGGAGCTACCAGGGACTTCAGGCCAAGCAGGCCAGCTTCCTTATTTCACAGCTGAGAAAGTGGAGGCCCCAGAGAAGTTCAAGGATTTGCTTGAAGTTACACAGCTAGTGAGTGACAGTGCTGGGACTAAACCCCACTTGCTTTATCACTCAGGTCAGAGCTCTTTCTACTATGTCACACTTCACAGAAAGAGAGCAGGGGTAGCCCTGAGTGGAACCATCTTTTAGTCAGTGGGCAAAGATAAGTGCTATATATATTCAAGATATAATCTCTTTTCCCCCCTCTTGGAATTTGTAGGTGTCTGTGTCTCCCACTAAACTGGGAATGTCATCTGTAATGTTCATTTAATTGTCATAGTTTTAGACCTATTTGACATATGTATACCCCTGATATACTGTGTACTTAAATCAGACAACAATGCCACCTTTTATAATGTGCATACAGATATTATTCTTTTGTGTTGTGATTCCCTCATTTGTCAGTGACATAATCCCTTGTGTAAATGAATTAGGGAAGAAGATCTCTTTTGGCTCACAGTTTGGAAGGTTCCAGTCTGTGGCAGGCTGGCTCTGTTGGGGGAACTGAGGTTCTGTAGAGTACCACGGTGGTGGGAACATTTGGAGAAGGAGGCTACTCACCACATGACGGCCAGAAAGCAGAAACGAAGAAGCATCCTGTGCTATTGGACTTCCTCATTTATTCTCTTTTATTCCATTTCATCCCCAAGCCCATTGGGTGGTTCTACCAGCATGCAAGCTGAATCATTGTGTTTTTAGTGAATTCTCTGTCCAAACCTCGGTCATATCCGGAGATAGCAGGACTATGTCCACCATCTTAACCCTCCAATTTTCAATTACTGGTCTCTCAGATACGGCTTAGACCTATCAAGCTGATAATCAAATTTAGCCATCATACTGTTTGGGTTTAGAGAAGAAAGGACAGAGGGAAGAAAAGAGGGAGTGAAGGGAAAGGGTGATTTTGCATCTAATTGTCTAACCATTCTTTAGGCAAAGAAAGACATTTTCTTCCTAAGGCCTATGAGGAGGCAGGGAAGAGGGCAGTATGAAGTAGCCCAAACGCACAGAACAAAGAGCCTGGCTAATGTATGAGCTGTGAGATGTGACGTGCGCAACTTAGGGAGAAGATTAATACGTGACAGAGAGAAGTGGCGTAATTATACTGCCTGCAATTCCCAGGAGGCAGGGAGCTTGGGTGTGTTTGAGTCAACCCTGAATGTTTAAGGTCTAGTTACCTGGGGGGGGGGGGGGATTCTCTGCCTATGTGACAGACACTCTTTCAAAGTTGTTCTCGGTGCATTTCTCCACTGATGCTCACAAGGACTGTATAAGGTAAGCTGTGAAGTCCTTGTGCTGTTGAAAAGACCAGAAGCACAATGAGGTTGAGTCTGTGTGTTCCCCTCTCAATCTCACACCAAGACAAAAGCGAAGAGAAAGCCAGAGTCTAATTCCCCATCCCTGAAAGACAGCAAGCAGTGGGAAGCCTGCTGTGAGCCACGCTGAGAGTCCAGTCACATGAAGACAGCCTCATCTCCCATCAAGGTTTGTTCTGCTGCGTGCACCAGCTCTCTTCAGGTTTTAAAGCTTCCACTTGTAGCTGCTGCCCTTCAGTCACAGGGCCAGACAGAATCCCAGACCACACTGCTCAACCTCGCTCCATGCCCAAAAAGGACAGCGCTAAGCCAGACACAAAGGGGGCAGATCAGATCTGCTAGAGAACGCAACAAGGCTGAAGAGGATTCATACAGACACCGTTTGTCTCTCGAGATCATTAGAAAACAGAACAGGGGGGCACTGGTTACAGCTCTCTCTTTGTTCCAAATGTGACTGCTTAAATTTGAATTGAATGTGTTTGGGGATTTTCTACAAAAGAAGTCACTTGGAAGGCTGCCGGCTCTTGTTATCAGTCATGTTTTATTATTGAGAGGAGGAAGGCCCACAGGAGCTCCAGAGCCCCCACACATAGGTTTCCAAAAGGAAAGAAAAGAAAATCACTAAAACACCAAAACAAAATCGTACTCAAGGATAAATTAAAGATTTAGTATAAAAGAAGATGGTTTCCAGACATTTTATTTCATACTTTTTGATGTTTGGGAATGAACCCCGAGCTTCAAGCATGCTTGCCAAATGCTCTACTAGGGGGTATACAGCCCCTAATATCACTACAGAACTTATATCCTAAAGATTGAATGAGAGTGTCAATAAGTGTTATTAGTCTACCCTTCATTAAATATCCACCACTGATTATTATATATTGCATCAAATCTGAGTGCTCAGTGTGGCAGAGCCATAGACAATACAGCATGGAATAGAAAAGAGACATTCCAGAAGAATTATTCCTCCTGGTGGCTTTTTAATAAGTACACAGGTAAATTGTGCTATTACAGACATTGTTTTGTCAACTAGAAACCAAATTTACTTATAGACATATCAGCAAGTGATCCAGGTAAGAGTTGGGGAAATACAGAAAAGAGACTTATATCCATCGTTATGTTGGACAGAGGGAGAAAAGTCAGCAAAGCTTTAAAGGGATGGAGGCCCACAGTGCTGGAAGGTGTCAGCCTTGTATGTATTTTCTACATGGTCTTCATTGCTCTTTCAATACTGTGTTAGTCAGGGTATTTAGACTGTATATACTACAAGGACATGTTATTGGACTAGCTTGCCTGCTAGGGCCTGGCTAGTCCAAATGGCCAACCACAGTGATAATTCAGTGACTGCCCAGCTCATGGGTCTGCCTCTCAGTAATCCCAGATTGACACAGAAGGCCTGGAAGATACCTGGAGAGCCACTGATCTTCTGTCCATGTTAGAAGGTTGAAAAGCTTGGGTTTGATATCTAGGAAGGATGCAGCAGCAGCAGCACTAGGATGGATGCACTCACCAGCAAGAAGCAGAGGCAGGCAGGCAGGCAACACTGCATTTCCTCAGACTTCATTGTATCTGGGCCACTGCCTGATGGTGCAGCATATTCTTGGGAAAGGTCTTCTCCTCTCAGTTATTCTTTTCTGGAAATGCTCTCAGAGACACATCCAAGGCCACATTTCCTCAATGGTTCTTGAGGCATTCTAACTGACAATCAAGATGAACTGTGACAAGTTACTGAGTCATCTGTGAGGATAACAGGTAATTCCCTCCAGTGCTTTCATCTCTTACAAAAGCAATTACACTTCTTGGATATAACCAGGGTTTCTGGAAGTCAAGAAGCAACAATAGTTAGTGGAATTCATTTGAAATACAGTACATGAGACATTAATACCATTTTGCTCTATGTAACTCTGGAAGGGGTGTCCAGAGGGTTACCTGGTTAGAATGAGGATCTGCAGCTGACTTGGACTGGTCCATGCCAGTATGAGGTAGTTCTCATCATTTCTTTATCAGGAAGTTTTTTTTTTTTCTGAAGAAAACTGAAATTGGGCAGGACATAGCTTAAACCTAGCAATAGGACTTAACCCTTTTGGAATGTGATTTTGATAGCCAATGGGTATTTATAATTAATGTGCAATAACTTATTATGCACATCTCTTTAAATTTAATAGACCCAGTTAAGGTAAGATCATTAAGCACCCAATTGAATGTTAAACACGTATATTTGGGGTTTAACGACTGTGTAGCAGATGCAGGATGGATTATGGAATTGTTAAAGGATGTTAAGAAAGTTGTGACTATTGTGGAGGTATTTAATTAGGAATTTAAACAATCTACCCTTTGAAATCTGCCCTGAATTCTAAGTAGGTGGCGTCTGTTCCAGGAGTGTCATCGACAGCATCAAAGTTTAAAAGGATCCACACTGAAGGGGCCCTTGGTGCAACAGCCCCCTAATTAGCATGAGAAACAACAACAGCACAACAAAGCCACCGAGTGTCTCCAATGACAGGTGCTGCAGACAGCGAGGCTGATGAAAGATTCTGCAATTAGAGACTGTGCATGAAGATTAATGGTGTATTATCTTAAATTAATGTAAGGTGGGCTCCCAGAGATGACTGTCTGCTTTGCAATCCTCTCTCTTTTCCTGCTTCCTCAAATTCATTTCCAGGCCTCTGGTCCTCTCTCTTGCCCTCTATAACTGACTTTCTGTTGGGAAGTTTTTCTACTCCTGTGCTTTTCTTTGTGACTCATCTGCTTCTGTCCTGCATTTCTTCTCCTCGTCTCTCCCTGCACTCCCAGTGCATCCCTCTCCGTCTCCTTCATCTCTGGTTCTCTCAGCAAATTGATCCCACTCTTAGTGTTGGTGTCATTTCCTGCACCTGACATCTCACTGAGTTGTTTCACTCTTCAGCAACAGGGAAGTCATCTTATGAGTAAATCTATTTGAAGATCAAGTATCACATTAATTTCTAATAGCTGAAATGTCCTTATTCATTCAAACACATTATTAAAACTTCACCTTATTTTAAGACTATCTCAATTCCTCATTTAATAAATATTGATAGAGCAACTACCCAAGTGTGAAGCAGTATTCTACAATAGTTGTTATTCTACAATTATGCTTGTTATGCTGATTATTCTACAGCATAATAAGATAGGCAAATCCTCTGTATCATTTTCATTCTAGTTGGAAGAAGAGAAGATTATTACAAAGGTAAGAGTGGAAAATAGCAATAGCTTCAGTGGAAGAAAACTAAGTGCTGAAGAGAGAAGACATGCCAGGGCAGGCACTCGGTACTGTGTCTGCTTCTGACAGTACTCTTACCCACAGTAACACCAGCCTTCTCTGACAGGGATGTGGTGGGAAGACTAGATGGGCCTGTCTTGAATCGAGTGAGAGAAGCAGGAGATGAAATCAGAGAGGTGTGGGGAGAAGTCAAGAGACACAAGGACCAATTGGTAATTTAAACACTGGCCAACTGGTCAACCCAGAAATTTGGCAAAGAGTTTGGGGCCGTAGGAGAGACAAAAGCAAATTATGCTTTAAGATCATCAGACTAGATGCTGTGGAATAGGCTTCTGCCATAGAGAAAGAGAGAGAATATAGAAACAGGAGAGTGGGATGGTGATGGCTTCTGACTGTTGAGCTGCAGAGAAAAAGGAATGGTTAGATACTGTGTGCTCTCTAAGATAGAGTCGGCACCACTTGCTTGACAGATTGCTTGACACTAGGCTGCTGGTATTCAACAGTTAGAAGACTGGAGTGGCCAGCTACTAGGAATAAAAGGTTAGATGTAAAACTCATTTTGTGGATATTTTAAGTGGGCAATTGGATATGGAAATCTGAATTTTAGAGGAAACGTCCAGGATGAAGTTAGATATTTGGGCATTATTTACACAAGTGTGGGAATCTTCACTCTGGGTCATTTTTGAGAGTGAGGAAAGGCAGAGAAGAGGGGAGGTGAGAGAACTGAACTGTGAGTACTCAATGTTGTGGGCTGCCGGGTGGGGAGTAAACAGTTCTGGGCGGAGAGGAGGTATAGCTACATCGGAAGGAGAGTGGAGAGCAGAGAGCAGAAGTGTTTCAAGTAGGAGGAAATGGTCAGTGTGTCAAGTGCTGTGGATGGGATGAGTGAGATCAGAACTGAGAAACGTTTCATTCCGTCAGCATCACTGGTGACCTTGTCAGGAGCGATTTCAGTTGAGTCCTTGGTTAAAAGACCGTTTGGCATATATTAAAGGGAGGCTAGAAAAGGACTGCAGAGAGTGGGAATATAAATCTCCCTGGGAGGATGTGGCTGGGAAGAGTTGAAGACATGGGATAACAGCAGGAGAGAGATGTGGGGTTGAGGGGAAAATTAGTCTTTAACTTTAGTGAAAAATAACAAGATAATTTAAAAGATACTATGTCATGTTTATATGATGTGAGAAATGATCCCGAATAGAGGGCACTTCTGTGATGCAGAAGAGGTGGGCTACCATTAGAAAACTATCCCTAAGTAGACAATGGAGGACCTCTGCTTATGAGGGATTTGAGATATGATCAGTTCATTAAGTAAGGAGGGAAAGCTGCATACATGGACACAGAAGAGGGTGGATTTGTTGGTAGAAGAAGATGGCCAATCTTTTATACCTTTCATTTTACATACATACATACACACACACACACACACACACACACACATATCCACACACATACTGTGTTTTTATATAATTAAATATGAAGGCAAACAAAAAGCTAAGAAAGAGAAAAGAATGAGTGAAGACAGAGAAGACAAAAATAGTGTCAGGGAGACTTCCAAGGACTGCTGAGCGACTTGAACAATCCATCTGGACTCAGCGATCATGAATTGTAATTAGAAACAAAGAGTGGGAAAGCGAGAGTGAGGGGAGAGAGAAAGCCTGAGACAGACAGACAGACACACATGCGCTTGTGCGTGCGCGCACACACACCCACACACATGCACACACCCAAAGAGAGAGAGAGAGAACCATTATCTAGGTTTCAGATTTGCATATGATAAATATAATTAAAAGAGGGACAGTAGAGATGAGGCATTTGATGATGACATGATTAAAATAATGGATGTAGATTTCAATAGACATATGCTGGGGGTTGCTCTACATCTTGACAGAATGATCGAATATATATTATTATTATTATTATCATCATTATTATTATTATCAGAAGGAGTGATGGGTGCAATTAGAAGTTATAGTTTCCATTAGGGAATGTATGAGACAACTACAAGAGACAGCAGAGCTGGTGCAGGGCCCAACATCTTGGGTTTCTCTCTGGGTAGCATTGAGGCATAAGGTCATTGCTGTGATCTGGAACCAAGGGCACCCATTCCTTCTGTGGCACTGGGTGAAGACTGAAGGAGGGGAGATTGCATTCAGAGGTGCTTCAAGAGAGCTAGTGTCTGCAGATGAGTCCTCTGCTCAGGTTGGAGGAAAAAGAGGAGACTATTTTGAAAAGTGTTTGAGAATGGAAATAAATATGGTGCTGGGGACTAAAGCACTATAGAGAACAAAGAAGGGGAACAAGAAGCACAATGGAAGGGCAAGGTCAAGTAGTGACCACCAGAAGTAAGACAGAATTATTCCTCGAGACTTGTGACAAAACTGATAGGAGCAAGATTGTGACCTTGAGTTTTGGGCAGAGAAGGAAAGGAAGATGGTATCTTTCCAAGACCAGAGAGGACCCTGTGCTCTTGTCTGCTCCATGCCTGGAATCCCAAACAAGACCCGTTTTGCTGGGAGTCACTGCTTTCGGCATCGTCAGTCCCTCATCTCTAGCCTCAAGGGACTCTCAGCACAGTGCTCAGACGAAGCCAATATGGATGCTCTGGTGTCTGGGCAGTAAAAGGGTGACAGCAACAGCTAAAGAGGAAGAAATATGGTGAGTGACCACAGCAGGCATGAGGGGAGACTATAAGTGACACTGACAGCTTTGATGGGTGACAGGGGACAGTAGCCAATCTCTGTTTGGGAATTAGTCACCAAATCACACTATGAGCAAACCAGGAAACCAGGTCCAAGTTTGATTGTGCAAACACCCCCCCCCCCACACACACACACACTGCATTAGAGAGCAATCACTAGGAGAGAGCTCTGCATTCTGAGATATTCTGTAACCCGGGTGTGTATAATGTGTGCTTTGCTTCTCATTGTGGAAGAGCATGTGTCACTGTGAGCTTGAACATTCCAAACCTCGAGCTCTTATCCATGGCAGGCAGGACAGCCTGTGATTTGTGCCTTCTTCCTTCCTTGTTCCAGATAAACAAAGCTGGGCTCTCAGGTGCAAATTCCCAAGTGCCCTTTCGCCCTGGTCAAACTGTCTCCACCACGCTGCCATGTTCATCCATCTTCGGATTCTCCCACACTGCACTGCACTCACTCCCCAATCCAGACTGCTAAAACAGCAGTGCAGCCTGGCCACAGAGTCCCATTACCTTGCCAACAACACAGGGAACATGATTTTTCCTGATCAAATGAGATTCGGTTTCATGTCAGGGAACACCAACATCAGCAGCTTGTGTCATTTAATAAAACCTAAAGTTACAAGTGTCCTGAATAGTTCCCTTAGAAGCTATTTTAAGTGGACAGCCCTTCCCCAGGAAACCCCATGAGTGTAGAATAACAGAAGTTAATTTTAGCAAGCACTTTTTAACCTACATTTGGGGACAAAAATGCCAGGAAACCTATTATATAATTGAAGTAAAAAGAACCCCTCTGGGTGTGACAAAAAGTTGTCTGTCTCAAGTTACTGCAAATGGAAAAATGATATAGTGAGGAGCCTGGTATTTGAGAAGCCTGAGAGTGGGGAACTTTCTTTGCTGTGAAGGTAAATGAGGGCTCTGGATATTGAAGAGCACCGGACACTGGGTTGGTAGGCTGCTGGAGGGCTCCTATTGGAGATGTCTGGCTCCTGGTGGATTCAACAGCACCCCTGGAATATCAAAGTGAAGAATGAATATCAATACCCTAATTTGTTCAGCTGTCAGAATCCCTAAGAGTCGCAGATCCACTTTCAGCCTAAATGCTTTGCAAGCTGGAGGGACCAGAAGGAGAGGAGGAAAATATTGCTAGCCATTCTTCACCCCACTCAGACATCGAGCAGATGACCTCCATCGATGTCTGCCCTGTCCACTGTCCTGCACTGTCCCCCAGTATGATCTGACTTCTTTGTCTCCACCTCCTTTTCAGCTTCTGTGGCATCTTTAACTAAGCCTGTGACCTGCTAGTTTGCCCACTCAGAAGTAGATAAAGTTCTTGGTTCCTGAGGTCTCTCCAACAGTGTTTCTCATCTACAAATACTTTTGAAAAATTGTCTGTTTCCCAGTGTTGTTGAGTAAATGGAATATGGGAAAATAGTTTCCAAATCATGAAAAGATGTGAGTAACTGGAGAGATGGCTCGGTGCTTGAGAGAGCTCATACAGAGTAACGGAGTTCACTTCCCAGCTCAGTTCACTGTAACTCTATCTCCAAGCTATCCATACCCCTCTTCCAGCTTCCTTGGCTGATTACGTTCATGTGCACAGGCCTGCACACATCAAAAGAGCAAAGAAAATCATTTAAAAATTAAGAAGCTTTAAAATATAATTTATCTTCCTTTTGAACACAATCTGTTTCTTTGAGAAATTGAACCTACAGCCATGGTTCAAGGTGGATCTAGTCATTGCTGGCATGGTGTTCCCCACTCTATTGCTGATAGTTAGGCTTCCTTGGAGGCATTGATTCTCTTCTTCAGCCTCTAGAGCTGTTAGCCAGGTTCCCAGTCCTCTGCTACAGTCACCTCCATACTCTGTCCACCCACATCCGCCTGAATCGCCCTGCTGAGAGCCCCGACCCAGAGTGCTCTTGTTTATTGTCATGCCTTTGAGGTAAGAACTGTGATTCTAGGTCTGTAGATGAAAACAATAAAACTGGAGACCCATAGAGTATGTGGTATTTCCTATGGACTTTCTTCTCTCTGTATTTGTTGCTTTTGTCTGGAAATACCATTATTTAAACACAGGTTTGAGAAGGAATCAGATAGTATCCAAAAACTGGAAAAAGTGGACTCAAAGTTATTTCCTTTTCCCTCCCTTCCTCCCTCTCTTCCCTCCCTCCCTCCCTCCCTCCCTCCCTCCCTCCCTCCCTCCCTCCCTCTCTTCCCTCCTTCTTCTTGCTTCAAACAGGCAAGAAAGACTTATGGAATCCAATGGGATGATGTGATCATTCTGGCTTACCAATCAAGGGCATGTGATAGTGTTTCTAACATGAAGCAGGTGTAATGGTAACCTGAAGAGAGAGAGGAGAGAGAGGGAGAGAGGGGGGGGGAGAGGGGAGGGGGAGGGAGAGGGAAAGAGAGAGAGAGAGAGAGAGAGAGAGAGAGAGAGAGAGAGAGAGAGAGAGAGAGGATGAGGATATGAGGGAATAGCACATAGGAAACTTCGTGTAAATTATTGTTTCTATCTACTGGGACCATTTTCTCATCTATGACACTCTGTATTTAGTAACCACCCTTTGTTTTTTCTTGGTCTTGATAATCTTTCAGACACTACTTAGCTTCTGATGGCCTTGATGCTATGGAGGATGTGTCACATAGGTATGTTGTAGATTATTCCTCCATTGGATTTTTTTTCACATGTTTTTTTCACGATTTAACAACTCCCTCATGATTTTCTGGGCTTTTGAGAGGAGAACAATCAGTATAAAACATTACTGTTTTCACCCCACCCCAAATGAAAGGTATATGCGATTGGTAGGTTATTTCACTATTTATTTTCATCCAGGATGCAGTTATTACTGGTGATGCTGGCCTTGGTCACCTAGATGAAAGGATGCTTACCATAGTTCTCTAATGTGTTACAGTTGTATCATAGGGGCTAAGGCAATCCTGATCACTGGTGGTTTTCTTGTATCATCTCTATCTTCTGCAAAAGACACTTCTTTGATGAGAGGAGAGAGCTACACTTACATTTGGGCATAAGAATAAGCTTTAGGATGTAGTTAAGGAACTATCCTGGTCTAGCAAAGTGATAGTATTAGGTTCTTCTCTATGAAATATAACCTCACTAACCTTGGATAGTAGCTAGGTTTATTTACAGTACCAGGGACAATCACCACTGTCCCCTCCCACCATTGAGCAAGCCTTAAGTCCAGTGAGAAACCTATTGCCTAGGATATGAGTGCCACTCTTCCATCCTTAGGGGTGTTTTGCCATGTTGATTGTTGTTTCTGTTCATCAGCCACACAGCTGGGCAGAACTGTTGATTGCTTCCCTCCTTTGGTAGCTTACAGAGTCCTTTCTGGTGCCTCAGGATGGAGGCTTTCAGGTCCAAGTCCTGTGTCTGAGAATGTGGTATCTTCACACACTTAGGGAATTACCTTCTGAGAGGGAACCATGGACAATAGTAATAGCCTCTATTATTTTGGGAGTCTCATGGATTACATAAGCCTGACAAACAACTAGAAAAGAGTTCTCTTATGTCGGATACTGGGGTTTTTGTTAGATAGTCTATGGTTCTGGTAGGAAGCATTGTCAGCTTGAGTGACATAACTTCATTTACGATGTGTATGTGTGTTTACATATATACTTATACGTCTTAAATGTAATTTTAGGCAAATATAAAATTTTTAAGGTGTAACATGAATGGAGCCTGCTTGTTGGGGTTCTGTGGATACAGTTATCCACGTTGGGTACCATTTGTAACATGAACGGGGCCTGCTTGTTGGGGTTTCTATTTCTCCTGGTACCCCATTAAGGGCTGTTAAAAACTATACAAAAATATTTGATGTTATGACTTACTCTAAGCAATGCTTACATTTTATTTTTCACATTTTAATAACTTTAATCTTGTTCATTTTAGTTCAAAATTTGAACATTGTTCCTTAGGATTTCTCTTACCCATGGTTCATTTGAAAGTGTACTGTCTGGTTTTCACATAGTTTTCAGTTACTTTAATAATGTTTCTGGTTTAATTTTTGTTTGCTCTTGAATATATCTTATATTATTTATAATCTTTTAAAGTTATTACTGTGTATTTTATGGTTCAGAATATGATCTCTCTTGGTGAACGTTCCATGTGAGGCTAAAAATAACGTATTCTGTAGTTGGATTGAGTTTTCTTCAAATGTCAATTAAATCAAATTGATTGATGGTGAGACTCAGGTCATTCACATCCCTGCTGCTTTTCAACCCTTTTGATTTATCAATTACTGACAGGAGTGTTGAAATCTTCAGCTACATTGGTGGAATTTTCTATGTCTCCTTTGGAATCTACCAGGGTTTACCTTGCATGTTCTGATACTCGGTTGTTAGGTACACATATGTTTAGGGTTGCGAGTCTTCTTGGAGAATTGACCTTTTTGTCATTAGACAATGAACTTTTTCTCTGAGCATCTTCTTTACCTGAAGCCAACATTTTCTGAAATCAACATAGTTTAGTAACTTCAGCTCTTTTCTATTATATGCATTCACAGGAATATAATATAGCTTGTATGTATTCATTTCTAAATGTAGAAATGAATATTTTCACACACACCCTTCTGAATGTATGTGTGTGTGAGAGAGAGTGAGAGAGAGAGAGAGAGAGAGAGAGAGAGAGAGAGAGAGACCATCAGCACACCTATGTCCAAAAATTTCTCTTTATCACCAACTGAAAGTGTATAATCATGAAACATTGCTTTTCTTCTTCCTCCCAGCCATCCATGGCCATTTATTTTCTTTATGAATTAAAATATTCTGGTATCTCATATAAGTGGAATAATTTAATTATAAACTTCTCTGACTGAATTATTTCACTTGGTGTAATAACTAAGTTATCCCTATTATGACCTATATATTTTAACTTCTTACTTTTTAGGGATAAACACTATTTTCCCGTGTGCTCACACCACAGTTTGTCCACTCACTGATACAAAAATGGACTCTTGGACGAACCCATCCTCTTTCTTCCATGGAGTCATGTTCTTGTTAAAAAATATGCAATGGAGCCGGGCAGTGGTGGCGCATGCCTTTAATCCCAGCACTCGGGAGGCAGAGGCAGGCGGATCTCTGTGAGTTCGAGGCCAGCCTGGTCTACAAGAGCTGGTTCCAGGACAGGAACCAAAACCACAGAGAAACCCTGTCTCGAAAAACCAAAATATATATATATATATATATATATATATATATATATATATATATATATATGCAATGGGATATTGCCACTTTAAATTCACTTTGGCAATCTCAGTCCTATAATTGATGTATTTAAGTCATTAACATTCGAGTGACTAACACCATAATTGGGTGAATATTTACCATGACTATATCTCCTTCACACCCAATTCACTTGCACTTTCTACCTAGTACAGTTAAAATGATATTTTTGTGTAATTTTATTTCTCAAAAACATATGAATTATATTTCTTAACAAAATTTGATGCTTGCTCAATATATGTGTTCTGTAAAATAATTATAAACCGCTGCTGCTCAGTGTCATATCTTCCCATACTTTTTAGAAGATTTTTCACTCACTCCATGTAATGTTGGTACAATCACACAGTTAAATATTACCATTATTGTTTCAAGTGGCCATATATCAACTTATTTTGAG
The DNA here is from genome assembly GCF_018167655.1 of Microtus oregoni. NCBI lineage: Eukaryota > Metazoa > Chordata > Mammalia > Rodentia > Cricetidae > Microtus > Microtus oregoni. The sequence continues at coordinate 29,924,898 of NW_024543072.1, forward strand.
TTTTAAAAGTGCATTTATTTGTGTTCCTGAATCTTTCAGCTGCATCTTATCAGCTTTGCGATGTACCACAGCTCTCAGTTTTTAGATGTTATTCACCATGGGTTAGTCCACAGCCCTTACAAAAATGAAACCATGCAATTTCCAACTGTAAACAAAGATGATGGATCTGATAATTTGTTTGTCAATGGTCTTTTTTTTTTCCGGGAAACCAGACTAGCTGATTTTCTTCAACAGTCCAGAGTGACCACTTGCAGGTCGATGGTTAAGGTCTATTGATCCAATTTCTTCACTACAATTCTGACATTACATTGACTGAAATAAATGGACTGTGTCTAGATAGTTTAGTAGTTATGACAAGTGCATTAGATTGACCAGTCAGCAGCAAATGCTTTTCTAGGTATGTAGCTCGAGCTTAGAAATGGACGTGGAGCTAAAAATTCACCTTAAACTAATTCCAAAGTCAGACTCTGCAACTATAAAGTAGCCATTTAAAAGCATGGAGTGTGCTCCTAACCAGGTTCTTCTTCACAATCTCTTGCTAGATTAGTCAGTGTAGTACTGGAGAAAATTACACAATTTGGGATTTGAGTTTGGTAACGGGGGAATAGATGCAGACTTGTGGCTATCTGCTAGAATAGTGATAACTGCTGTAAATGACAAATACTGAAATATGCAATTGGCCAAATGGGATAAAAAAATGATCATCCTTTGGTAAATTCTGGAACTGGTATATAACAGAGATCTTTGCAGCACCTAGATCCTGAGATAATTAAGTTGATGTGTTGAATGCTGGAGCAGGGAGAAGGTGAATAGTAATGAGGCATAAGCTTTGGAAAGAGGACAAAGTGGAGGGAGAGAAAGGGTTGTGTGAGGTCTCACCCTGAGGGAAAGCAAGCACTAAAAATATCTTGGCTTCCCTCTCCTTTGGCAACATGCAACTTCTGGTCTTTCTTCTCCTGTCATAATACCACATTGGTTTTCATAGCACACTCCTTTCCTTGTCTCTTCTGGTTTGACATCCCATTTTGCTTTCATGAGTCCTTTCTCATTGAAGTTCTGTCCTAGGCCCTCTTCTCTATGTTGATAGACATCAAATTCTAGAGTCTCTGTTCCATTCTGTCAACCTATGTGTCTGTCAATTCTTTCTCTTAACTACATCCCTTTCAGCAACGATACCGTGCACAGACCTAGAGCCTCACCCATCCAGGCAAGAGCTCTACCACTAACCTACATCCCAAGTGCCATTCTTTAACGTTTCAACTTCAGCCAGGCTTTCACTAAGTTGCCTTGATGATCCCAAGCTTACACTGTGGTCTAGAAAGACTTTTACATTGTGACCCACCTGCATCAACCATCCTAGAAGCTGGTATCACAGATCTTTACCACCAAGCTTGGCTCCTACACCATCTCGCTGTAGCTTTATGCTAAACCATATGAATATCCCAATTTTGTCCTTCAGCCCTGGGTTGTCTACGCTTTCATTTCTCTAATTAGCTACAAAATAGTTTGATTGGAATCACAGTAAATCTCTATATAAATTTTGGGTAAGCTGGTTTTGTGAGATTATTAAATCTTTTTTTTAACCATAAATGTAGGATATGCATCTTTATTATTTTCATCAATTTTTATAGTTTTTCAGATTAAAATAGCTCTGCATCTTTACATGTGCTTGACTTCTTTGTACTGGTTGTAATATATATGAGCTTTGTAGAATTTAGAATGGGTTTTCATTTCTGCTGGGTTCTGGTAGTAGTGGAAAGTGGAGGATGGAGGACTCGTCAATATTTCAGTCCACATAGATAGGAAGTCAATCCTGAAAGAGGGAAACTTGTGAACCAAGTATTGTTTGGTTGAAGATTAAGTCGTTTCTTTACAATGTCAGGAAATCAGGGAAAAGATGCTCATGAAAGGCAAGTATATGCCGGACACTTCAAAGTCCCTATGTTGAAATTCAGTTCTCCAAGTACCAATATAAAAGAAAATGTCTCTAAGTAGTGATTAGGTCCTGAACACTCTTCTATAAATGAGGTTGATGAGAACTGTTTATCCTTTCTGCCATGCGAGAGCATGGTCACAAGACCCAATCTATGGAGAAGACATTGAGCCTTCACCAGAGCCTGAATCTCCTGTGGTCCTGACTCGGGACTTTCGAACTCACACAATCGTGAGCAACTAAAGTTTTGCTGCTTGTAAATGACTCAGTCTAAGGCATCTAGTTAGAGTAATAAAAAGGGACCAGATTGCTCTCCTGTGATGGGGGTTAGAGTGGCTGCACCCTGAATGACCTTTCTAACTCTGTGGCTTTTTCCTCAATCCAGTTAGTCAATGCATTATTATGAGTCGCCATGTGATAAGTGTTAGTGAGAAAACCAAGACTGTTAAGGATTAAGTTTTAATTTTCTTTCCAAACATCGCTCCTTGTCTCAGAGTGTTCTTACCGTGAATAATGGCTCGTGGCTGTAAAGGAAATGGATTGGCCGATAGCCCTTGTTGAAACACAGCGCTTGAACTGGCCTGGGTCAAATGATGGCAGCTCATGGGGGGAAAGTTCAGATCATTAGTTCATGCTAATGAGAAACAGGTGACATTTTCCCCTTAGATTTTCAACGCTAGCCGTGCAAATTGCATGCATGAGATGATTTGGTTATTTTACAATCATCAAGTGTTTATTGGGCATTTAGTGTGGAACAGGAACTGTGTTAGTGTACCTAAGCAGGGGTCAGTTCCTTCCTTCCCAGTGTTTATTTTCTAGTGGGAGAGACAGAGGACAAGTGGGCGGAATGAAGTCTGCAGCGGCAAGGCGAGCATCTGCTCCTGGTAAGGGTTGGATTTTCACCGTCATGTTAGCTGCCTGGGCCCGCATCACGAGGGGCACAGACTGGACAGTTCAGTGCAGACGTTTATTTATTAATGGTTCTGTAGATAGAAGCCCAGAGGCAAGGGATTGGGGAGGCTGATTCTTGGGGACTTCTCTTCTTGCTTTATAGATGACCATTTTCTTGAAGTATCTTTACATGGTCTTTTGCTATATGTGAATCTATATCTTAATCTCACTTATAAGAACTCTGTTCCATTAGATTTGGGGCCTGTTTCTATAGCCACTTTTTATCTTAATAATTTCTTTTAGGATCCTGTCTCTAAACAACACCACATCCTAAGGAATTAGAGGGTCCAACTTTAACCTATATGTTAGGAAGACATAATTCAGCCCACCTCATACCTAATACCTTGCAAAATATTTCTCATGAAAATATCTGAAATATATATAAATGTACAAATTGCAGTCATGTTAAAAAATGGAAACAAATTCCAGATGAATTTACCATGAGTACTATATTTTGTCTAATCTCAAATATTAAAATTTCATTTCAATTTATAACCAATGATTATTAAGACAATTATTATGAAACACTTAACCTTTTAGTAGGCATTGAAGCCCTGTGTACATTTTTCCATTATAGCCTGTTGTTTCAACCTAGCCACTAAATTTTGTCAGAAACAATTGAGTAACAACTTAACTTCCATAAAACTTACAGTTAAATCAGTGTTTGACATACCCAGGAAATTTCAAATACTCTAAAACTCTTTCAATAACTGATTTAAACACCATTTAGAATGCAAGTCATTCTTCAGCACCTAAAATGAAGAACTTACTGATTTGGTAGCAATAGCCACATATCAAGTGTTCCATAGCTGTACGTGACTAGTGGCTATTGTAGTCAGTTCAGGTTACTAAAACAAAATACTGTAGCATGGATAGTTTATAGACAGTGTGAACTTACTGCACATAGCTCTGGAAGCTGGACCATCTCAGATCAGGCACCAGCAGATTTGGTCTACTAGGGAGACATCTCTGATGCATAGGTGGTTCTTTCTTGATGCGGCTTTGTGTCAACAAGCATCAGGCAGAATCAATAAATCAATAACCATTTAGAGCCTAGATGATATCGTCACACAGTGGCCTCTGCTTATTTAATGCCATAGTCTTGAGGGTTCTTTTTTAACACATTGTTTTGGGAAGACACGAGCGCTTGGATCATAGGCAGAGTTATTAGACTGGATGATGCAGATACAGGAGATACAGGGCAGTTCTCAGAGAAACTGCCCAGCTCTGAAAGCCTCAGCCCACCCCACCTGCCAACAGCTTTAAGTTTCACTATCAATAACACATTCCGTTGCAATGCCCCCATACCAGAAAACCCCACTTCATAAAAGACTTAGATTTTCAAAATATTTAGCACTCTCCAACTGCTTCTGACTTAAAGCATTTTACATCCTAATTAACTTCCCCAGCCCCTCCCAGGGGGATTATTAAAGACCACCTCAAGGGATTTCTAAGGCTGGGCTCAGAGCCAAGTCTTCCATGTGTTTGCCACCATGCCCACCCCTTTGGGTGCTAACGAGGATGGGCACAGCTGGGAATCTCACACCTCCTCAGCAGGAGGCCATCCCACTCCACATCCTAATCCCCCCATCCCATTATGTGAAGAATCTCAAGAAGGCTATTTCTGTCCCAGGTCAGGATACAACCGAGCACCCAAACTCTTGAGTGGGACACTGAGGTCCTTAGGTAAATTCTCCTGTGTACACATTTGCTTCCCAGCCTCTGTTGAAGTCCATAGGGAACAGTAGACTGCCATTCTAATATTTCTGCTTCCTACATGGGTCCACCTTAAGGGAAAAGGTCATCAGAGGTCCCACACAGGTCGTGATGGTGTTGTTTCTTCTCCACAGTTTTGGAGAAAGAAGATCACAAAGAATAGACTTTTGTTTTATAATCTCTTTTCTGGCAGTTTCATTCACAATACACATAATATATTGTGATTAGACTCATTTCCCATTATCCTCTGTTTTCCCCATTTTTCCACTGAACTTCTTATTCTGAAGTAATGCCCCAGTGGTTACATCATTGAAGTAAATGATACCACCTACTGCAGCCAACCACTATCTACAGTAACTAGCTGCCAGAAATGAGAGAGGGAGTCTCCCTCCCTCCCTCCCTCTCTCTCTCTCTCTCTCTCTCTCTGTGTGTGTGTGTGTGTGTGTGTGTGTGTGTGTGTGTGTGTTTTTCCTAGAGAACCGAGACCCTTTGCATTGCTAGGCAGGTACTCCACTACTGATCTACACTTGGAGACCAGAGGTTTTGTTTTAATAAATGAGGTCCCTTCTTTGACAGGCATTTGACATTCCTTTGAATGGAGCTTCCAAATTTTCTTTCAAAGTCAAGGAAGCAAAACATGCAAAATTTGATCTTTCACTTTTTTGACCAATGAATCCAGCACCATCTTCCTAGTTTAGTGCGTATCATTGATGGAAGTGGTAAGGAATTTATTTTCATGGTGCTTAAATTCCAAAACAAGAGACAGGTAACAAAGTAGATATGAGAAAACAATGACAAGGACTACAGTCATAAGGAAGGCACAGTCACAGAGAGCACAAGGGTTTGGTTATTCATTTATTTCTAAGTATTTTCATAGTACCTGTTATCTCCTCCATCCTGTGGGAGGATTAAATGGTAAATTAAATGAGACTCTTATGCTCAAGGACTGAGATTTTGCTCAGCACTGGTATTACATTGTATATATATAATATATATATATATATATATTATATATATATATATATTTCAAGAATGTTTAAAGGTGCTGGAAAGTAGGTTCAGTGTCACAAACTACTCTTTCAGAGGACCTGAGGTCAGTTTCCAGCACTCACATAGGGTGGCTGAAAATTGCCTTTGCAGGCACCTGAACTCGTGTGCACAGTCTCAGGCTAGCCTACAGATGTATACACAGACACACAGGCATACACAATTTAACGGTGAGAATACATCTTAATAAAAAAAAGTGTGTTTAGAAAGTCAACACTCTTGCCTTGGTTTTTAATTTCTGGTCTCCAAGAACACTTATCTGTTGTTATGCATACAGGATTGCTCAACAAAACTTCATATTTTAAAAAAATGAATGGGAGATTTAAAAACGGGACTGACAAAGGCATTGTTATGAACTTAAGGCAGTATCATCAACCAAATAATTTCTTGCTATAAATAGACAAAAAAAATGGGTTAAAAGCAATGGAATCAGGTTTCTGTACCTCTTCCACTTCTTACTTACTGGGTGGTTTTGGACACGTCCTTAAATCTTGGGTTATCAACTTTTTCACCTGGGAAACGGGGCTTCTGATTGTTGCTAGGTGTGGTGGTTAGGGAGAGTGACTTTCGAAGAGCTTTGTAAACCCTGAAGCTCTGCGCTATGTTTTGAGGTTATTATGCATGTTAATGGAACCCTTCATTGGTGTGGCTAATTGAATACTGACTCTGCTAAAGGAAATTAAAACTGAACAGTGTGTATTGGACAATCCAATATAGAGACCCAGCATGGCAGGGGTTTGTATTAAAGCCAAACAAAGCCAGAGAAAGACCCTGACAGAGAGAAGCAGTTAGATTTCACTACTAATTAGGACCGTTCCTTCAGGAGGTGGAATCCTCCTTCCCTTTTAAAGATCAAATTACTCATGCACCCCTATAAAAAGCATGTCAAGTCAGGAGTGTGAGTGGGTCCCAGTGCAGTTTGCAGTGGGAAAGGCAGCAGTGAACAGTTAGCACACTGTTAATTCTCAATTAAGTACCAATTTGCACATTGCAGGGAAACAATTGCAAATCTTTTGTTTTTCCCCTTATATATGCCATTGGAATCTATGGAAGTAAAAAAAAAAAAGAAAAGAAATCTAGTAGAGAAGGGTAAATAAAGACAATCAGAGATGAAATCAGGTTCTGCCAAGTACTAGCAAGGGATCTTCCATATGAGCCATGTGCTGAGGCCCTGGCTCACGGCCAGCAGTCTCATAACACACAGTGGTAGGGTCGGTATTCTTTGCAATCCAGATTGGTAAGAGAAAACCCTTAGCTTTACCTAAGACTTTACAAATGAGGAATTCTCAACCCTAAAGCAAGAGACTAGGCATTCTACCTGCCATGTCTAATCTTCAAGGTAACCCCTATTGCTACAAAGGTGTCAAGTGCAAGCCTATATTCCCAGCTACTTAGAGGGGGCTGAGGCAGGAGATCACAAGTTCAAAGCTTGCCTAGGCAACAGAGTGAGTCTAAGGCTAGCCTGGGCAACTTAGTGAGACTCTGTCTCAAGTGGTAAAGCAGGCTGGGAGTACAGTTCAGTGGCAGATTGTGTGCCTAGCATGGGCACGGCCCTAGGTTCAAGGTTCAGTACTGCAGCCCATCAATCAGTTGATCCATCAACCCTAAGACTTCGATTGCCGAATAACCCAGTTTTTTTTTTTTTAACTGTCCAAAGTAAAAGGCTAATATTTTCTTTTGGGGCAAATGACCTAGAAGTAACAACATCTTAATTAATATTGCTGACAGGAGCCATGTTTAAAAGATGAATTTGATAGTTGCAACTTGCTTTCAACTCAGTGGAATTCTTTTTCATGCTAAATATATTGAGCATGAAACGCCATCATAATTTTTCATTCCTATATAATTTATTGCACCTCTGCCTTTAGGTGTCGAACTGAAAGGTGGCAAAGAAATACAGGTCTGCTTCCCAACAGCTTGCAATTTAAATGGATGGAAAACACATAGTACATGATAAACTTGAGTCCCTGGCTGGCCGCTGCATCACTCAGGGATTGGGGGCCTGCAAGGCGTCCAGGAGCAAAAGCAGATGGCGTGGACGGAGTTAGATGCAACCGAAAAAGAGCAGCGGGAGAAGTCAAGCGGAACCGCCAGATCACAGGCGTCTGTGCTTGCTTCCCTCCTCTCCTTCCGCACCTCACTGGCTTCCTCAAACAAGGAGGTTCGATTTCATTTTCTCAGCTCTGTGTGGAGACCTCCCGGCATCTGCTCTTATCATTGTCTACTGAACTCCTGCTACAGGACATTTGGAGTTAACTTCTCTTGCTGTTAGGATAAAATACCCTCCAAGAAGCAACTGATGGGAGGGATGGTTTGTTATAGCTTGGAGTTGGAGGGGATCATTCCTTCCAGGTGGGGAAAACACAGTCGCAGTAAGAAAGGCATGGCAAGAAGAGGAAGCCAGGTGTTCATATTGCGTCCATTGGAAGCAGAGAGCAAATAAGAACTGAGATGGTCTATGAAATCTTGAGGTCACCCCCCCCCCCCCCCGCCCAGGGCCCCACTCCCAACAAATCTTCTCTTCTAAAGTTTCCAGAACCTTCCCAAACAGCATCACCAGCTGGAAAGCAAGAGTTCAAACACACAAGCCTAAGGGGGACATTTCATAACCAAACTGCAATTTTTCTGTTTCTTGTCATCTGCCAGCTTCAAGTGTTGAACCTGACCACACCCATCCACTCTTTCTCCTCCTCCATGAATTCCTGCATTTGACCCCACAGGAAGCAGGACACCACCAGAGGGGCTTTTATTTCCTGAAAGCACCAGTGGGAAGCAGAACAAGACAGTCATGTTCCTCTCAAGTCACCTAGGGCCCCTTTGTATTTCCAGTGCGCAAAGAGGGGACAAGAAACATTTTATTCTAGTTGCTCTGAAAGTGAAGTTGCTCACCTCTCATAGCTCATGGGAAACCAGGGGGAGACTATCCTGAGTACCTTGCGGTCCCAACCAGTTGAGTATTTTATACTCTGAGCACACCTTTCTTCCTCTTGGGACAGGTAACTGTTTATCACCTGCTACTAAAACCATTAATAGGAAAATGACTGTAGTATAGCTGAGAAGAGAACAGACTTGAAAATTTATGCTCATCTGTTCCCTTTTGTTTTCCTAAAGCTACAGAACCTTGAGACAATCCGGGGAACATGTATACAAGATAAAGACACACATCAAATTACTCCGAAACTCCTGGATGATTGATTAAAATAAATTCGCCTATGTAAATCAATGGGTTCTAATCATAATGTTTATTTTAACATATTCCGACATATTCAATTAGGACCACCCATTAAAGTGGCACCATAAAAATATGGCCTGCCTTTGTGATTTGAAAGCCCCCGGGAAGCCCTTTGCTTAACATTCCATCTTGCCGGGTGTGCTATGGCCCAAAGATTCACCAATGTTAGTAAATGATTATGAATTAAGACTGTAGCATGCATTATCTCTTTGGATTTTGCCAATCACAAGAGGTGGATATTATCAGAATTACAAATTTTATAGATGGGAATAGTGATCATCAGAAAGAGCAAATGACTGACTCAAAGTCAGTCAGACAGCAAATGCCAAAGCCTGTATTGATAACTCGTGTACTGTCACCCATATCATACATCTCTCTTTCCTCTCCACCCTTTGTAACTTGGGGAAACCCCTCCTCAGGTGTGGTACAAAGGACTGCTTTTTAGGACACCCTATGAAGAAGCACATACATTTCTGTTGCTCTTGTCCTGTCTTCTACCTTGAATGTTTATTTTCTTGATACCCAAAGAGCATTACTAGATATGGAGACTCTGATTCTATTCTAGACTTAGTGGGGAAGTAAAAGAGGTCAAATAGAAATCAAATTTCACAAAGTCATGATGTTTTTGTGGGATGGTTTATGATTCCTCACATGAACTGCCCAAGAGTAGAAGTCCTCTCATATTCTTCTTGAGGGGCAGGAAACCAAGGAACTGTGTGGCTTCTTGGGCATATGGAGTCTTGGGCCTTGCCTTGAATTTCAGAGCTTTGTCTTCTGCCCCTTGCAGAAAGCTGAAGTACCTTCGATAGAAACAGAATGCCTTGCCCATTTCCCTGTGTTGGTCCAGGGCCATTTGCCCAGGCTTTGGGGCAGCAGTGTAACATTAAGAAGAATTCAGATATCCTTGCATTTAACTCTCACAGAGGCTAATCATGTCTGAGATAATAGAATAAAGAGAATGTTGGAGGACAGCAGGTTGAAGCCCGGGATAAGAAATTTAGAATAAGTAGAATAAAAGCAAGACTTTCCCATGATTTAAGATAAACCCAGGAATGGCTGTAAGGATGGCCTAGTAAAAAGGAAGTAGTTAACAGTCTGAAAAGCATTAGGAATGAATGTGAGTACCATTTAATTCCTCTCTCTCTCTCTCTCTCTCTCTCTCTCTCTCTCTCGTGGGCAGGACTGTGTGCTCACATGTGTATATGTTGGGAATGTTGGATGTGGCTCCCTGTACCACTTTTATTTGTTTGTTTGTCTTGAGACAGGTCTCTCATTGAACGTGGAACTCGCTGGTTGATTAAACTGCTTGGTCAGTTAACCCTCAGGATCCTCCTTTCTTCTTTTACCAATGCCTAGGCTTAGGCTACCACAGCCTACCTAAGATTTCACATGGATACCCAAGATTAAAAATCAGTTCCTACATGGCCGTGTAGCAAGCACCATGGCCACTGAATCGCATTCCCAACACACTTTATCTCTAGAACCATGTCCTATTGTTAGTCCAAAAGGAAATCTGCTTACTGTATATACATATGATAATGGCCAGACAAATCCTCCAATAGCATCAAAGATGCTCTGGGATGTTTATGGCAGGGACCACCTTGTGGATGGACTGCTCTTATCTAATTTTACTGAAGCTAAAGTGTTTACAAAATAAGCTAGATGGTACTAGAAGTGCAAATTCAGAGGCTTAAGTGATTGCTGTTTAGAAACACGTTATAGGTTTGGGCAGGGGTTAGAGCAATGCCTCCCTTCCTCCAGGACAATCATGGGTAGAACCAGAGTACCAGTCTGGAATGTAGCTTCTGCTGGGTACTGGGCAAGAAGTATAGACTCTGCCCTCCATAGGCAAAATGATGGGAGCACAGCACAAAGGTCCTTGCACCCACAGAACTCTAAAGAAACCAGGAATGTTAAGTACACAGGATTGTCTTTCCAATAAGAAAGCTGAAAAACCCATTCTTTCATCCAGAAAGCTGAGCATTGAAAGTGACTGACGGCCTGGGTGATCTATGTTATCTGTTGGGCCAGGCCAACTAACACCAGGGGTGCTAGTAATCTAAATGACCCTGATAGCCAAAGGCTCCCCCAAACTCTCACAAACAGGACCAGAGGTGACTAACAGCCCAAAGGACCTTTGTGTTATCTGTATAACTGAGACCAGGACAGACCCTTAGGCCCTTGAATTAGTATAGGTAGCCAACTTCTAGAACCCACCTTCTTGGAAGAAATGATATGTATCCTGAGTTGAGTTGAGTGCCAACACTTCTTTGTGCACTGAGGATTGTATTACACCAGGAAACTTTTTCCAAATTCCACTGTGCTTAAATACATTGGGAATAAACTGCTTGTCATTAGATTCACACAAAACTGATCCAGGTTGACAAAGTCAATCTGAATCCGGGTTTTTAGTCTTATCTCTTTCTGGGGTTCATTTCCCTGTGTGACACCTTCAGGGACCCCTCCTCCCCCATACGAAGGAGAGGAGCATCAAAGACAAAGTATCCGCTTAACTTTGAGCTGGAAAAGTCTGAAGTTGTCAGAGCCAGGTGGAAACCTGAGGCTGGACTAAAGAGTCCAGATGCCAGGCTGCCTGGTTCATTACACTTCTGACCCAGCTCTGGCCACTGGAGGGCATTTTCTGCAGGCACGGGCAACTGCCCGCCACTGTGCCCTCTCTAATCGTTCACCGCATTTATCCCGTCCTTTCCTTTTCTCCCAGGTTTCTTTGTCTTTGGGATGGCAGCCCTCCCCAGCCCAAAGTGGTTTTCTGCCTGCCCCCATCTGGAGGCCTCCCTCCCTCCCACACACATTTTCTGCTGTGACAGCAGTCCACATCACTCACTAGCCTGGTGCCGCCTCATCTCTGCTCTCCAGGGTTGATAAATATGTAGTTCTAGTGAGAGAGAGACTGGGTGTAATCCCTGGATACTCCTCAGAGTGAAGCATCAGCGCTCTTTGTAGACTCTGCCTAACTGAGAACAGCTTCAGAAAAGAAGTTTTGTGGAAAATGAAAAGGGGTGGGAGGCTGGAGAGAAAACTGGAAGGGAGAAGTGAAATGTGGATGCATGGTGGCAGGGGAAGGGGGCTCTAGTTTGTGAAAAGAGGCTCAAAGTCACCTGTCACCAGTGTTCATCATTTAAGGGAACTCTTTCAGGCTAGGACAACTTTTACACTAAATTTACTAATTAAGAAGTGGGCTTTTCATACTAATGATGTCTCTGTATGTCTATGAGGCGTTCTACTTTGCCTTTCTGTTGCTATAACAAAACAGTCTGACCAAAAGTGACTTGAGGAGAAAGGAGTTTATTTGGTCCCCCAAAGGGAGTAGCACTCTGAGACCTGACCTTGTTGGAGGAAATGTGTCACTAACCCCAACCCCTAACTTTCACCATTAACCCTAACTCTAACCTAACACTAACCCTAACCCTGGGGGGAGGGCTTTGACATCTCTTTTCCTCAAGCTCCCCTAGTCTGTCAGTTGACTTCCTGTTGCCTGCAAGATGTAGGACTCTCAGCTGCTCTGGTCATGTCTGCTGCAAAGCTGCCATGCCCCACCACTCCATAATGATATTAATGGACTGTAATGGAGCCTCCCCAATTAAATGTTTTCTTTATGAGTTGTCATGGTCATGGTGTCTCTTCACAGCAATAGAAATCCTAACGAAGATATACCTCCAGGTCAAAATTCATCATTGAGGGAAGGCAGGGCAGGAACTTACTACTATGGAGGAACTCCCCTCTCTTTCTCTCTGTCTCTGGTTTGCTCTCATTGGCTCATGTCAAGATAGCTTCTTTGTTCAGCCCAGGACAAGAGCCCAAGGAAGGGTGCTGCCTAAACTGTGTTAGTGCCTCTTCCTTCACTTATCAACCAAAACAGTCCTTCGCAGAGGTGCCCACAGAGCAACCTGATAAACACAATTACTAAACTATTCTCTTTTCAGTTCCAAAGATTGACAGTTGTCAATTAAAGCTAAGTACAGTTAGAGGAAACCCTCAAAGCTGATAGTGTAAAGATTTTTTTTTAATGAGGCTCTAAGCAGCCTAGATAGGATGCTAATTCTTATTTTAAAGAAATTCATAGGGCTACTTGGTTAAAAGTAAGCTTTGTCCACTGCTTAGGAAGATGGCTCAGTTCATAAAATGCTAGTCACACAAGCATGAAGACTACAGTTCCAATGCCCATAACCCACATAATAAAAGCTGGGCACAGCAGTATGGGTTTGTAATCCCAACACTAAGGTGAAGACAAGAGAATCTCTGACATTTACTGAACAGCTAGCCTCACCAAATCTATGAGAGACCCTGTCTCAAAAATAAAGAGGAAATAAAAAACCCATTGCCATTGTTCTTGAGTTCTCAGTAGTACTCATTGTCCGCTATGTTCAGCGAGTCCAGTTTTATCCCATGATTTTTCAGACCCAGGCCAGCTGGCCTTGGTGAGTTCCCGATAGAACATCCCCATTGTCTCAGTGTGTGGGTACACCCCTCGCGGTCCTGAGTTCCTTGCTCATGCTCTCTCTCCTTCTGCTCCTGATTTGGACCTTGAGATTTCAGTCCGGTGCTCCAATGTGGGTCTCTGTCTCTGTCTCCTTTCATCGCCTGATGAAGGTTAATATTCAGGAGGATGCCTATATGTTTTTCTTTGGGTTCTCCTTCTTATTTAGCTTCTCTAGGATCATGAATTATAGGCTCAATGTCCTTTATTTATGGTTAGAAACCAAATATGAGTGAGTACATCCCATGTACCTCTTTTTGGGTCTGGCTTACCTCACTCAGGATATTGTTTTCTATTTCCATCCACTTGTATGCAAAGTTTAAGAAGGCATTGCTTTTTACTGCTGAGTAGTACTCTAATATGCATATATTCCATACTTTCTTTATCCATTCTTCCATTGAAGGGCATCTCGGTTGTTTCCAGGTTCTGGCTATTACAAAAAATGCTGCTATGATCAACTGGTTTTGTGGGAGCCTGGGCAGTTTGGATGCTCACCTTACTAGACCTGGATGGAGGTGGGTGGTCCTTGGACTTCCCACAGGGCAGGGAACCCTGATTGCTCTTTGGGCTGACAAGGGAGGGGGATTTGATCAAGGGAGGGGGAGGGAAATGGGAGGCAGTGGCGAGGAGGAGGCAGAAATCTTTAATAAATAAAAAAAATAAAGAGGAAAGTGTTTGAGGGAGATACAGAAGGTCAACTTCTGACCTCCACACGCACACACAGGTCTACATCCTCCCCCACACAGGACCATATCCTTATGTTCACACACACACAAACACACACACACGCATGCACACTCGCACACACACATGCACACACGCGTGTGCATGCATACACACACACATGCAGAGGCACACACACACACATAGATGGGGGCAGAAATCAGGGACAAGACATCCTTACACCCAACTGCTGAAACATCTTACTAGTGTGTATTCAAGTATACCATGATCCAATCTTCCCTAAAATACACTAAGACACCCAAAAATATTGTTCAGTTTTGTGTAATTTTTCCTTTCTTTGGAGTTTATTTGATTTGGTTTCTTTTAGTTTTGCCTGAGGACTCAAGTGTTATAGTGAATCTTATTCAGCCTTTGAAGCCCATTGAGGAGGGAGGACGATGACTCAGAGACCCGAAATCATCGAGCTAAGAGGATTTTGGAGCATTGGCATTTATGAGTATTCAACCCAAGACCTTTATCCTTGTCTATAAATTCCCCCCTTACCATCAGTACTAAGTCCTCCTGCCCCACTCTGTCCTATGGTACCCATGGAGACACAGTAAGTTTCTCCAATGTTAGCTATGCCCACTCTGCCTCTTTGGTTTTACTTTTTTTTAGCACTGATTGGTTAGTGGACATAGGGTAATTGGTAACTTAATAGAAACCAACAAATCAGAGTACTGAAAAAAAAATCAACGAATAAATAAAGCCTTTGAAAAGAGCATTTAAGCCTTACGACTCTGCTTGGCTGCTGGCTTCCCATCAGCCTTCCCTCTTCAATACTCTAATGAAGAGCTGATCAAAGGACTTCTCACTTCCGCATCCTCGTACATGTTGGCACCTTTTCAGGCCTTCATTCCACTAAAGCTTTCATGCTGCGTGATTCTTATCATCCATGAGCTCTGTCTTTTCTGTGGACAGAGACTCAGCCATGTATCCCTGAGGGCGCTGGAGTTTGTGGTCAGTAAGAAGAGGCAGTCACTAGTTGTACACATGGCTCAACAGACACATAGGTGCTTATTCTTCCAGGCAATTATAGGACCCCCGATGTCTTTACTCAGGAAGGGCTGCCAGCCATTAGTACATGTGGTTTTAGAGGGCACCATTACAATTCATTGGCAAAACAGAGGGGCCTTGCTGCTATTTTCCTATGAGTTGAGCTTTGGGATAATAGTACAGATAATTCCCAAGTCTGGGAGTTTTCCCGTGGGAGACACTTGTTAGGAAACTCTGTGATCCAGTCTCTGGGTTTCATACTGATTGTGTGTTTTATATAGAGAGCCTTTAAACTTTTATATAAATCTGAGATGGTGAATTCTATAAACCAATGCGGAGATAGTTAAATAGTGTTATTTGAAAATTTGTTTTGAAAATAGAGTACCTGTTATGTCGGGTCATCTTATATTCCCCCCACTTTCCACTTTGAACATTCCTTGTTGATATTTGTTCGGATCCCTTCAGATTCAATTAAATGTGTGAAGTTGGTGTTGGGTACAGTCTGTATTAACAAGTGTAATTATTTTTATAAAAACTTTTGTTTTGCACATTTGGTAAAATTATAAAGACAATTTTGTAGGTAGGACAACAACCTTTAATATAAACCTGTGAGTGTAAAACATGGACAGAGTGGAGACAAATTAGAAAGTCTTATGTAGTAGAATTCAATTTTTTTCACAGTAATTATGATGAGAATAATTTTCCATGAAAAGTTTCGGAGTCATACAGAGTTCAGTTTGAATTTAGTCTTTATTGCTAGTATATTGGTTTTAACCAATTAATAGTCTCAGAATTCATTATCCTCATTTACAAATTTGAGATAGTAACATTATATAAATAAAAAGGTAAAGGAAAATTTAAATCACATAGTGCTAAGATTATATTAGGCTCTAGAAACATATCTTAGTTTTCATTTGCCTTAAATTGTCAGATACGACACTCTGGAGTTCGAGGCCACCCTGGTCTATTAGAACTAGTTCCAGGACATGCTCCAAAGCTACAGAGAAACCCTGTCTCAAAACAACAACAACAACAATAATAACAACAAAAAGTAGTCAGATATGAGCTTATAAAATATTTATTGTGGTAGGTGCCCTTTCTTTCTCTGTTTCTTTCTTGATTCCTGAATGAATGAACATAGAATAAGAAGACCCCCAAATGTCTAGATGCTCTTGGGGTAAAAGGGCATGTGATACTTCCACCTAGGTCAGTACTTTTCTTCTGCTAGTTTTGTGTTTGCAGCACTCTGCAAACACCAGGGCCTCTCCTGGACTCCTCTCTACCAACCAGCTCCATCACTCCATCACTATGGGAAGAAGCCAGAGCAAGACTGGTCCTTGAACTTCTATGTGGAAGGGAGGGATTGGTTTCAGAGATGGAGCTGTGCACTGGGTCGCTTGTCCAGGAGTTTCAAATGCCCAGCCCAAGCCCTGAGTAATTCACAGTACAGCAACCCCCAGGACACAGAGAGGCAGAGTACTGTGTCGGAATCTTTCTGGTAGATATACCACTCTTTATGTCAGTACCTTTTCTTTAGGATTGAAACCGACAGAAACAGTCTCAGCCTCCATATTATTAACCTGGGTGGAATTCAGTCTCATGAGTAAAGATTCTGAAAGAAACAAGCATCTAGAGGTATTAATACAACTAGAGATACTTCAAAAATTGCTCAAAACTGTATTTAACATCCATTTGTATTTGTATTAGATTTACTTTATTATGAAGAACTAGTATTCTGGGAACATTTTGTTCATAATTTCATACTTCTCAGGTAGTGCCAGATCTCTTACAGATGAGGAAACAAGTCTGTGTAATAAAGTAACATATTCAAAATTTTGTATCCAGGAAGATGCAAAACAAGAAGCTGAACACACGGTTGTGTGGTTTTCTAGTCTCCCCTCTTTCACTGTGATTGTTTACCAGTGGCTGCCATCAAATTTCAGAGGCAAACCTGAGCGTAACACTTAGCATTTGGAGCAAGATTCAGGTAAGGAGTTGTGGACGAATGCCTCCACTTCCCCTGCCTATATTTGGGGCTTTGGATTTTACTGTCTTCTGGGTGGAGTCTAATCTTTCCCATGTGGCTCATTCATAGGGATTTTGAACTCGTAACTCAATGATATTTGATAGATGATGCTCTTGGCCTCTATTATCCGTCAGTGTGGGTACGCCTCCGTTCAGCCTGTGGAGGGTTTGTGTGGAAATGAAGGGGTGTCGCATGGGGCTGCTCCAGTAGGGTGCACCATCACAAAGCACTTTCCCTGGCAATCAGAGCATGTGGGTCCCGTATCCTGACTATACTCTTCTCAAGGAGTCTCAGGTACACCCTTGCATTTTCCTAGTGGGCTCCATCCATCGCCAGAATCTAGTCTGATTCCTGCCTCTGAAGGTCTGGAATCTTATTTCCAGAGATCACTTAACAAAGCCTTGCAAAGTGCTAAGCACAGATCATCGTTCAGACCGTCTGCATTTGCCCTAAAGAAAATGAAGATTCATGTTCTTTAGTCTCTTTTTTTCTCCCATGAAACCCAAATATTGACAGGTGGGGAGCAAGTGGAGACAGGCTGCACTGTCATGGATGTGTCTGAGTGGTGGGCGGGGGAGGGGTGCAGAGATGAGCAAGATACCAGCTCAGTCACTCCTTTCCTGTTGTTGCTGAGTGACACTTGGATCTATCACTAAACATATAAAAATAGAAGTTCCATGTCAGCTATCTCCTTGTACAGGGTCTGTGCTGCAGTGTTTAAATCTGGATGTCAGTATGCCACTATCGTTATTTATAGAGGAGGCCCATATTCAAATTTCGAGAGTGGCAGAGAAAGAGGGAGAACAAGAAGGACATGTTTTAAAGAAAAGGTGCTAGGCATCATTTTATTTTGCATTGACTGAGAATTTCACTTCGTCCTGTATGAATTAGTTCACACCCATATAGGTCTGTATACCTATTTTAACTTGGTATGTGTGTGTGCACATGCATGTAGGTACAGGAGCTCAAGGGCCACAGTGCATGTCAGAGGACAACCTTCAGGTGTCAGAGGACAACCTGCAGGTATAGAACCTTGCCTTTGCATCCTGATTGAGACAGGGCCTCTTCGTACGTGTGTGAGCCAGGCTTGATGGCTCATGAGCTTCAGGAGACTGTTTTGTCTCGGCTGCTCATCTTCTCATAGTTGTGTGCCAGGATTAGAAAATCAGGCCACCACCTCTGACTTGTAGATAAGTTCTGAGGAGTCAAGCTCAAGTCATCAGGCTTGTGAAGCCAGTGCTCTTCCTTCCTGAGTGGTCTTTCAGCCTAGAAGGTATATTTCACAAGGCCTTTCCACACGTGCTACAACATTAGCCGCCACGCCCCAAGAGCAGAGTAGTATCTCTCTCCCTGCAGAATCTCTGTGAGATGAAGCCAACCCTAGGCTCATCACTCTAGTCAGTAGTGTTAAGTATTTTCTGGCCATCAAACCTCTCCGCCGACGCAAATAAACCCCATCAGACTAAATCAAACTGAATTAGAAGATACCCAGGTTTGATGGGTGCCAGCACTTCATGGCTATAGTTTAAGTTAAAATTCAGACTTATCTCATTTTAATCATTTGGAGACTATAAACTGGTTTAAAAGTCAAAGCACACAAAATACAACTAATTTATAGGCAGTTCTTGGGTAACATACATATGGTCTGTGGTCATATTCTGCTCAAGTGATAAAGTACCAAGGGTCATTTACAGAGGGGCCCAGTGGAATTGAATCTACAAGGTTCCTGTGGATCACATGAGCTAATCAAGAAAGCTACCTTCAAACTTCTCTGAACTGTAGAATTACCCAGAAACTCTCCAACAGTAGTGATTCCTTTATCCTTTTCTAGGAACTTTGATAAAAAGTGATTTAGAATGTAGCCAGAATGTTTAAAAGGTGATTCTAACGAGATAGAAGTTTAGGATCCAAGTAAGGTCTGCCTAATTGGATGGTAGCTATTTGTATACCCAACTGCTGTTCTCCATAATGTTCTCCCATTACAAATAGGTACTAAATGATCATAAACACAAAGGTAGGGCCCTCCTACTTCAAGGAGGTAAATCGTGACTGACTAGTGGTCTCATATTTGGATTCCTTATATCAATCACAAAGAAAGAATGGCAAATATATAGCTGCTTATTTGTTTCTCGGCCATCCAGACCCAAATAATCACACAGAAACTATATTAAGTACAACACTGTTTGGCTCAGGCTTCTTATTAGCTACCTCTTACATCTCAAATTAACCCATTTCTATTAATCTATGTATCACCACAAGGCTGTGGCCTACCAGGTTCCAGCTTTCCTGGTGTCTTTCTCCTACGGCAACTACATGGTGTCTCCTTGACTCTGCCTACTCTCTGTTTCACTGTTCAGATTTCCTGCCTGGCTTTACTCTGCTGAGCCATTGGGCAAAACGGTTTTTATTAATCAACCAATAAAAACAACACATATACAAAGGAACATCCCACATTACAAATATAGATTAATTGGGGCCCCAATGAAGTTAAAGTGCTGTTCACGTCTCCTATAGCATTCTAGATACCAACTATCTGTTGCCCCATAGGACATCTTTATGACGGTATGAATAATTATAAATCATGTTTGTTAGGCCCTCATACCGTATCTAATCCATCATACTAAGCCAGTTACATTCTTCATCTCAAGTCTTCCACAAATAGCCTATGAGGACCACACATGTGTGGGAGGGGCTTAAATTACTTGGGAAAGGCTGTAGTTAGCACACAGAAGCCTTGGCACAGGAGCTGAGTCTCTGCTTTCATAGAAAGCACAATACAGTTTGGGATCCACAGTGGAAAGAATCAGAAGTTTGGAGTCCAAGTCTCCCATTCACTCCCTGTGTGACCTAAGCTGAACAGTGTTCTGTTGAATTGGAAGCCCGAAGCCCTGCCAAATGCATCAGGTTATTCCAGACCTTCGACTCAGAGACTTAGGAAACACTTGAAGTCTATTATGTGATGGAACTTTCTTCGGGGCCTGGGAGTCCAAACAACATGGAGGCAAAGAAGTAGATGTTTCTCCCTGGGCATGACTAGGCCCTGCCAGAAGCAGCCACATTCCCATTCCAGACAGGCCTTGGGCTGTCTCTATGTCACTGATCCATGCTGGCCTCAGCCTGTGGAGAATTGTCACCAACAGCTCCCCAGCTGCCTCATGTTAATGCAATCAGCAAGAAGCCTGTACACCTGACGACAGTTCAGCCTCAGAGGTGACTGATTAAAGTTTAAAAGGTCGCATGCCATTGTAATACTGAAAAGAAACTTCATGATTCATCATTTCTGATGTAATCTCATCTGTTTAATAAAGCTGTATTTCACTCACAGCTCAGTTTTAATGGGCCAATCTAAGTAATAGCATCGGGGTTGGCTAATTTCACCCTTTTTCCTTGCAAGCTAGATGTGGTTTACAAGGTGTATACTTCAAAACACACACACAATAGCCCTCCACAAAACAAAAATAGCAACAACAACAACAACAATAAAAGCCACCCCAAAGGACTTAAGGAGTTGTATATTTACAGTATCTTTCAGCCTTCAGCTGACTGGGTGCTATTTATGCCAAACTACTGAATTTGGCCTGAAATATCAGGTAAGAGCAGACCAGTAGCTAATGTACAAATAAACCACGTCTCCTATAATTGTATGAAAGGAAATTTAGACCGGGGACAAATCCTGGTACTGGTACATCCCTGTATCAGATGGCATGCATGCAGGGTGGGACGTTCATATAAGAAAGCAGAACTTTTGGGCCCTGCTTATCTTAGATCAGTGATTCTTCCCCAGTGACAATTGTGACCCCTGGAGAACATTTGGCTATTTCTGAGGATGTGTTTGGCTGTCACAGCTAGAAGGGACAGAGCTGCCCTTTCATAAGCTTCCATTCATAATCCAGTGGGAAGAGGTTAGGAGTGCTCCTAGCTTTCTACATTGCAGAGGGACTGTGCCAAGCAAATACTCACAGGCTCAGACGGTTCCAGGATCGCAGAGAAAGGTTTTAATACTCTTGTAGAAATGAAGGTAGATTTGATCTCACTCTCTTAGCTCTAATTCTCATCAGTACCACAGTTGGCTTCCTAACTGAATGTCTTGAAAGGGATCCTTCTCATCCATCAACACACACCTTGTGGGGGTGGGAAATGTGTCCTGAAAAGAGATAAAGGATTGGGAGTGGCCAGAGCCTAGACTCTATCTCTAAAAATACTGAAAATAGAAAGTGTAAAAAGTTATTCAAATGATAACTTACATTTAATAGATAAAATTAAAGATCCAACAAAAGAAGGTGACCTGCTCGTCATGACAAGCTGCTGTCTCGCAGTATTTATTTTTGCTATTTTCGTTCTGAATTAGAGAACAATAGGTTCCCACCCACTCATCAATCTACTTTCCAGCTGCAGCCGACAAATTAACATCATCCCCATCTTCTTCTGTTCTTCTCCCGCCTCCCTACATTGGCCCCATCAGATCTGCTTTTGATATAGTGTGACCTAAACTACTCTGGCTGGTAATTTTTTTTAAGCTTCTATTTCCAACAATTATAACAGTTGTCATGTTAGCAGAGGAGGCAGGAGAATTTTGGCTTGGTGGCTTCCTGTCTATGGTCTTAGAAATTTTGTGACCACAATGCTAGTCCTTGTTGCTGGTTGTCATGGCATAAAGGTCATTTCCTAGGGACCTGTTAGGGACCCAAGATGGAGAATGCCTGGATGTACCAAGTTAAGGAACATGATATGGGTATCTTGCTACTTGTGGACCTGGGATAATTTGAACTCTTGGTCTTCTTGTTTGCTTTTGTTTATTTTTTTTCCATTCATCTCTCTTGTTTCCTCGTTTTTCTCATTCAGTAAAGAGCAAAGTAGCTTATCCTCTCTAGGCCAAAAACCTGAAGGCATGTCTAGATGTTTAGCTCTTTTGCTGCTCTTTTCAACATCTGCACCAGTGATGTACCCCGTGAGATACATCTCCAGATAATTCTGTAATCCACCCATTTTTATCACAACCACGACTTGCATCTACCAGTCCCTAGACTACTATGCCTCTCAATTGAAATATTGTAGTAACATTGTAACTGACCTCCATTTTTCTATTTGGCTGCCTGGGACAACCAGAGTCTTTGAAAGAAAGTTCCCCGTCTTAATGAAGATAAAACACTAGCCCTTTCCAGACCTGTAAGCTCCCATGGCCTTCTGCTGCTATTGGTCTACCTTGGTTCCCAGGCTCTCTTTCTTTATGCCCTTCATGTTCCTCCTTGTGCTCCCAAAATGTCAAGTATGCTCTCCCTTTGGATCCTTGCCGTTTTGTTCATCTGCCTACCCATCCAATTCTTTTTGTGCAGTCCAATTTTGTTTCTCAGAACCTCATTTGCCATCCACTGTATCACAGCATGTCTGGTCCCTCCCCCTGATTACTGTATGTTGCATGTTTTGATTTCTTTACTTCGTAGTGCTGATCAGTTCCTGCAGAAGTTGATATATGGGGGCTTGGGAGAAAGAGAGAAAAGGGAGCTCCATGAGGGTAGGAGTCAGGCTTGCTCTGTTCCTTAGTATTTAACATAAAATAGGCACTTGATGCAAATAGTTTTTGCATGCATGAATGAATGCATAAATTAATGAATGGTTGCCTTTTATTGTGTAACTGCAAACCTGCCATACTCATCACAACTTTTCATCTTCATTGTTGGGATCAGGATGAGTACCCCCAAATTTTCCATATGCCATCATAGCAACTTGAACTTCTGATTCAATATTTTGGCTGTTTAGTTAGTTTGAGTGTCTGAAATTGGAAGAGCTGTTTCAGTGGCCAGCTTTTGCCTTACTTATTTGTCTCTCAGGGTTGTCATTTGCTGTCACTATGTCCACATATCAACCTTTATTTAATTCCATTTTCCTATCTACTTGACCTTCTATAAGATTTTATTATATATTTGAGCATTTTCCACATATTTGATGATCGTGACCTTAGTGTGGCCCGCTCAAGGTCAATGCTGATGTCATTTACTCACCACTAAAGTGTCACCTCCATGCCCAGACTCTTCTGAATGTCTTTTATCATCTCTCTTCCTTCAGTCTGGATGGAAACATTGAAGTCCTTTTGAATTGGCAAAGGCGGATGGAAAATAACTTTGCCACTTCCCTTTTGTGAGTGATCCTGTCTCAAGTGTTTTAAAACCCAGAGAGATATAAGGTCCTTGCCTTCCTTTCCTCTGCTAATTTGAAACTCCCCTGTAAAAGGCTGGCCTATAGTTTTGGTCTTCAAATGCCCTTGCCACTTAATCTTCACGAAGCACTTATTGAGATGCCGAATGGCACTTAACCAGGGTTGTTTTTTCTCCTTCTCTACAGAAGGCACAGAAAAGAGAACACATCACAGCAGCAAATGCGATGAGCTGTGACAAGCATAGACTATCTAGACAAGAGATGCAAAGGCCATGAAAGACAGGAATGAACTACGGCTCTTACCTCCTGTTATCTACCCTGGTTAAAGTCCAGTTTAGGGGCTAAATGGTGGTGGTGCAGGCCTTTAATCCCAGCACTCGGCAGGCTTAGGAGGCTCTGATATTGATTGTAGAAGCAATAAAGAGAATAGCAATTTTCAGGTTTAGTCAGCTCTCTTATTTTCAGGGCCCCAAGTATTATGTGTGTTTTAATTTTTTTTTTTCATTTCCTTGTTATTTTTGTATGTTGGTGTGTAATGCAAGAGATACATCCCTGGATCAGAATTAAAAAGATCTTCCTGGGATTTTCAGGTTTGCTGCCTATTGGAGTGGCTTTAGGTCAAGAGTCAACACATTTTCCCTTAGATTATGAGACAGAAAATATTTTAGGCTTTAATGTCACATGGTCTCTGCTGCAGCATCTCTACTAGCTCCTATAGGATGGAACAGCCAGGGATACTATGTAAATGAGTACGTACTAGTACTTTCCAGTAAAACTTTAATTACCAAAAGAGGCAACAGGCTGGATTTGATTTGTGAGCCATAATTTGCTGACTTCTACATTAGGTAATTGAGTCAAATTCTTTGGGTCTTATTTTAGTTATCCGATTAGGCCATTGATCTGGAAAGTGTTCGAGTTAGAGAATTCTTTTGCCCATGTTCAAGGGCTCCTCTATCCAGGGTTGTTCTATTTGAGATTACAGAATGGTGTAGACCCCGTTATTATCATCAAGGTGGCTATTTCTCATTTGGGCTCAAACCCCCAACCAGAGAACAACTATAACTCTTGAGCAAAGGCTGCCTTTGAAATTCAAACGTACAATACCAAGCTATTTTCATCACTGTAGCTCTATAGTAGAGTTCAAAGTCAGGGATGGTGATGCCTCCAGCAGTTCCTTTATTGTACATGATTGTTTTTGCTATTCTGTTTTTTTTTTATATATATATATGAAGTTGGGTGCTGTCCTTTTGAGGTCTGTGAATAAGTGTTCTGGGATTTTGGTGGGCGTTGCTTTGAATCTGTAGATTGCTTTTGGTAAGATTGCCATTTTTAATATGTTAATCCTATTTATCCAAAGGAATGGGAGATCTTTCCATTTTTCTTTCTTCAAGGACTTAACACTCACACCACTAAAGACATTTGCTAAGCTATGTTCATAGCAGCATTATTCATAATAGCCAGACCCTGGAAACAACCTAGATGCCCCTCAACCAAAGAATGGATAAGGAAAATGTGGTACATTTTTACAATGGAATACTAGTCAGTGGTAAAAAACAATGACATCTTGAAATTTGCAAGCAAATGGATGGAACTAGAAAAAGTCATCCCTAGTGAGGTAACCCAGAAAGACAAATATAATAAGTACTCATTCATAAACAGAGGACAGACATAAAGCAAAGGATAACCAGCCTACAGGCCACAACTCCAGGGAACCTAGGTAGCAATGAGGACCCTAAGAGAGACAAACATGGATCCACCTAGGAAAGGGAAAAAAGGCAAGATCTCCTGAGTAAACTGGGAGCATGGAGCCTGGGAGGGGAAGGAGGGGAATGGGGAAACATATATAGCACATTACTAGGCAAGCAATTAAAATGAGGATTTAATAAAAAAAAAAAGAAATTCAAAGGTACAAATAAGTTACTCTCTAGGTGAATGCCAACAGTTTGTGAACCAAATGCTATTATAAGTAAAAGAGCAGATGACTTGGGAAACTGGAGTAAAGAGTTGATGCCAGAGGTCTTGTACCCTTTCCCCAGCTAAACATTGCGTCTTCATTTGATCTCATCCCTATTCCCTTTGAGTTCTATCACTTCCAATTGTGTCATTATCTGGGAAGGAAGTCTCTACACGCTCAAACAGGAAGTCCTTTGGGGACTCCACTAAAAGTTGAATTATGAACACAGAGCTGTCACTCAACATTTTCCCTTTGTGGAAAATGTGGGCAAGGAGGCTTTCTCACCTGTCATTCATTTAGGACACAAACATTTTTGAAAACCCAGACTGCATAATGAATTCACACCTCCGACTTTTACATGCCTTTTATTCTCATTTAATACAGTTTTAGTCAGGGGGTCACCGGGGTTAACAGTTCCACTGTAAACTTCAAGGAAATGCACTTGCTAGTCAGAGCAACCTTTTCAGCATTGGGGGCTTTGAGTTAGCATAACAAGTAGCAAAGAAATTTGTTCCTCATGAGGAAAGTGATGACGTCATCTGAAGCATACCTGCAGGTCCTCAAAGACTTAGGTAGACAAGGAAGCTCCCACTGGAGCTTCACTTAAACTTTAACTCATCCTCCTTACAGCTGTGGACCCTCATTTAATCCCTGCCCATGAAGCACTTGTTATTTTCCCATTTTACAGGTTAGGAAGCTAAGCCTTGCCCATTATCTAAATTATAGAGAGTGCAAGTTTTAAATCCCCAAATATGTAAGTCTCACATTCTTAAACATTTGTTATAGGCCACTGTGTCTAAAATGATTCTAATCAGAGATAATTCCATTTTCTGAAGCCCAAGCTTCTCAACTAAGTTGCCTCATCCACTGTAAGAGTGGGAAGAATCTCAGTTGCAGAAAATAGCATTGTAAGAACTAGAGGTAGTAACTCTAATGTCCGAGAGAGCAGTATCCTAGAGGTAACCCATTGTCTTATTTAAACATTTGAAATTCTAAATTTCAATGCCATTGAAAGTTTTAGATTTAATTAAGTTAGCAACCTTCAGTTTGTTACCAAACAAAGGTTGTTTTCTTTCTAGGCTTTATCTACCTCGATGGGAAAGTATTAGGACCAGATTCATACCTTGTGTGTCAGGGAGCTTGTGCACATACTCTCAAATCCTTGTCATTTCTAGATAACAATAATGGGTGTTATTCTTCAGGAGTCAACCACCTTATTTTTAGAGACAAGTCTCTCTTTTGGCTGGTGCTTGCGAAGTAGGCGAGGATAGCTGAACAATGAGCCCTGGCCTTTGCATGTCTCTGCTTCCCTAACGTTGAGAAGAGCACATTGTCACACCCAGATTTTGGGTTGTGAGCCTAGCCTTTAACGACTGAGCCATCTCTCCAACCCAACACCCAGATTTTTTAATGTGGGTTCAGGGGATTCTAACTCATGCTTGAAGATAAACCCTTTGCCCACAAAGTTATCTCTCCAGGTCTCAGATCTTTGAATTCCAAGTCTCAGCATTCTACTGAACATAGATAACAGACTTTGTCTTAAGAGATATTGAGAAGCTTATTGGGAAAGCAAAGAAATCATGCTTTTATATTGCAAGTTTTCAAAGTCAGAAGCAGAAGGAGCCAGGAACAGAAGCACAGGGTTTGGCCAAGGCTGAGGGTACTTCCTTATGCGGGTTGATCTTCAGCTCATGCTGCAGACTCTGTCTCTCAAAATCACACCTACTTACTCTTAGCTCTGTAAAATTTAAGATTGCACTTATTAGGGACTAAAATCGCTGACCTACAAATGATATGCTTGTTTACACAGTGTTTTACTTTTCGAAAAATGTAGCTCTAGATCTGGATGTATTCTTCAGTTTCCATGCTCCCCTCTGTGGCCTGGTCACTTCTGAGTTCTCTGTCATAGGCCCGAAATGCTAGCAATTCCCTCCCCGCCTTTGTAGCCTCCAAGGACCAGTTTCACCATTCTTATGGTTTACGATTCACTAAATTATCTGGTTACTGATCAGAAAGGTTGGGGGGCAAAATTCTAAAAATAAGCTATCTGGAAGTCAGTCTAGAATTTGGTCTCTTGTCTAAACAAGAAAAATCGTCTCATTAGAAACCAGGAAGAAAAGTTGTCTTCAGTATAGCCTCTCTCCTAGCTATAGCAGATTCCAAATGCAGGCTAGGAAAGGAAGGCAATGTTCCCAGTGGAGCTGAAGTCGGAATAATGAGAAAAGGAATGGAATTACCCATGCTGGAAGTTGGCCAAGACCTAGGGCTACCACCTGTGCAGGCTGGAGTCACATGAATGAGGAACTAATTGTAGTTTCCCTCTTTCTGGAAAGCTCCTTGCAGATGTAGCCGATGGCTTTTCTCGGAGCTGTACCACTTGGCCCATCTCATCAGAGAAGCGTTTTCATGAGTCATGTCTGCTAACTCTAATTTGGTGGGTGTTTTTAATTTTCATTAGCCTTCTGTCAGGGGTCCTAAGTCTGCTTAAAGGACTAGAGCAGTGTTTCTCAACCTGCATATTACGGCAAACCCCTGTCTCCAAGAATATTTACATTACGATTCAAAACTAACAAAATTAAATTACAAAGCAGTAACAAAAATAATTTAATGGTTGGGGGTCACCACAGTATGGAACTGTATTAAAGGGTCATAACATTAGGAAGGTTGAGAACCACTGGTATAAAGTACCTTCTAAATTCTTGGCCTAGAAGGACTTGTGGATATGCCCTAGCTTACTTCCTATTTCTGAGTAGCCTATAGCCATGTGATCTCATTCACAAATCATGACCCATGTTGTCCAGGATGGGAGAGGGACATCCCCCTGCCCGCCATGCCAAGATGACTCATAGGAACATAGAAGACTTTCAACACCAGAACTTGAGCCTCACTTCCAAACTCCTGCCTTAATTAAATGTAGTTATATCAGTTGTCTGCAAGGTTAGCATTATCTGTTCAAAGCCAAGCACAATGGGAATAACTTGAACCAACAGGGTTGCATTGGTAATTGTGTACAGTAAACATACCCAGGCCACCATGGCGTCTACTATGGCCTCCTTTCTTTCTTAGCATCTCCACAATGGTGAATCACACCCATAAGAACTCAATCACTGATGCCAAAATCATGGAGGCAATCACTCCTTTCTGGTCACCCCCGGGGCCGTGCACTGTGATAGCAAGCTCTGGGGAGCCATTCTGCTTCTTTTTCAGACTGTCCCATCTTACCCTTGGTGAGGGTGTTCCTCTGATCAGGTAACTGCTGTGCTGTTTTCTCCACAGGCCTGCATGGTTTCCAGTTTATATTGCAATGCCTTCTTAGTGCATTCCTTTCCTTTCTGATAGAATAACTCCCTCCATATTTCCCTGAAACTGTATGTACCAGGATTGCCTCCACAGACAATACAGACACTTTTACTGTTTTTATTCTTTTTTTTTTCCTCTTGTCTACCTCCCCTTCCAGTATAGGAGCAAACTGAAAGCACAGATCCCAACTTATTTCTCATTTTATCCTTTTTGTCTGATTTGTGTCTGGCAATGGTAGGCATTCAGACCATGCTTGGTTAATAGGTGGATATTTAAAATACTTAAAATACCCTACTATCACTCAGACACCTTGGAGAGTTGATGGGCAGACAGACTAGCTGTGAATTTCATAGCCTGGCACTGACATTCAAGCAGATAACTGAAACAGGTTAACAAGTATGCAATCAGAAACATGGCAGCTGTTCTCAGGAACATGGGTAAGAATTGTCCCCCTCCTCATTAAATTCATGTAATGTTTTTGTGAAGAGCAATAGGTCTCACTAGGATATTATTCCACATACATGTTATTACATTGTTCTCATCCCCTGCCCCCCACGTATAAACATTAACCCCTTCCAAATAACCCCTCCTCTGCTTTCATGTTGCGTATATTCCACTCTCTCTCTTGTTCCCCCTCTTCCATTGAGACCCTCCTTAACATGTAAGTAGACATAGAAACAGATATCTGTAAAATTAAACCCAGATTCTGCACATGAGAGAAAAGATGAGGCTTTCTTTCCATGTCTGACTTGTTTCACTTAATGGTCCCAGGTCCAGCCATTTCCTTTAAATGCCCAGATTCCACACAGCTCCCCAGCTGACTTTCTCTTTCTACCTCTGTCCCCAAGTGAGACCCGGAGGGTGACCTTCTTCTTCACCATGACCCACCCAGCTCTCATATCTAGCTCCAACAAATTCTGAGGAATCATTTTTCTGGAATGCCAGCATCCACTCTGTTGAAAGCTGCTAATTCTAAGTATTAACACTCTTGGTCAGAAATAGCTCAGAACCTTATGGGGAAATCAGACAAGCAAACTGTTTGGCCACAGCGATGGGGAGGATATTAATATTTTTCTTTGTAGTAGTTCTCTTCCTCAATGTCCTGTCTTTCTCCTCCCCACCTCCAATACCAAAATAAATGTTTTTTGAGCATCTACAGCAAGAGATTTGAAACTCAATCAAAACCTGAGCAGGTCAGCCCGACAGGAATAAACCACCACATACATATGTCTTCGGCAGCAAAGGGGGCAACTTCTTATATTATTTATGCCCATAAAGACAAAGCCCTCTTTACCAAGAGACCTGGAATTGTTAATTGTCAGTAAGGCGGGGCCAGGTTTGCTGCCCTGACTGGAGAAGGCAGGGAAAGGGTTAATTCTCTTTCCCTCTCTCCTCTTCTCTTCCCTGGGTGAGCTTTGGGGCGAGGGGAAAACTTTGTTAAGCCTCCAGATTTCTCTGCATTATGTCCAGGTGGCATGACGTGTGAACAGACGAAAAGATTAAAATCACCGAGGAAATCGCTCTGTCTGCGTACAGATCACGACGCCTCGCGGTGACCCAGCGACCCAAGTCCTATCTGTCAACTTGTCCTTCCAGCGACTTCTCACCCCATGCTCCGTGGCTGCTACTCTAGGGGGTTAAAAAAAAAAAAGTCAGGAATTAGAAGGAGGGGGAAGGAGGGCTAGAGGAAGCAAGGATAAAATACAGCCTTATTACTAAGGACTCTGCGACGCGGGTCAAATGCAGGGCGCGGGACCCTTTTAACAAACCAAATACTTTTTCCAGACCCTCATTCCCTAAGGTTTCTGCCTTCTTGATTGCAACGCCCAGGTCCCTCAGGAAATCCCAGCCCTGTCACACACACACACACACACACACACACACACACACACACACACACACCCTGCCCATGTACTGTCCCCACAAACAACAGGTAATTCTCAGATAGCCCAGCCAGGAAAAAGGCTCTCCTAGACGCCAATAAAACCTCCCCAGATCTGCATAGTTCTTGGGCATCACAAAGGAAGTCTGCCCCACTTGATCTGCAAGAGTTAGGTTGCTTCTGGGGTTGGAGGTGCCATAGGGAGAGAAGACAAAGGTGAAAACAGAACCTATGGAGTCCTTTTTAACCAAGTTCACCACTCCGAGTGGCTACTTATTAGGGGCGTGCAATAAACCTGGGTTGGCAAGGGAGCCAGCTGGAGACTGGAGACTTGCCCATAGGCAAAGCAGCCCCTGCTCATTACTCATACGCACTAGATTGAACCATATTTCAAATATAAACAGCAGCCAGATATTCTCCATCCCCTATGTTCAGGTTCACTCTGCATATAAACAGCGCCTAACTTTAATAAGTTGCCTAAATGTCATTTTTTCTGTTAAATAAATGCTTTGGATTCCCTGTTTTGCCTGTGCCGATGTAGTGAATTATTACAGAAAGAAGGAGCCACTTAGCACATTGTGCAACACATCTCCAAGATTTTGACATGTGAAATTAAAAAACAGCATATCATTTAAAGTGGGCATTGCATAGAAAGGCGAATATGAGTCGTTAAACCTTAGAGACGTCCGTGAGTCGTTAAACCTTAGACCTGGTGAAGCTTACGCAGTATCTGTCTTCCCTTTTCCTTGATCCCGGTTTTGTTGCAGGGATCCATCCAGGATGTCTCATTGCACTCAGTCATCACGCTTCTTCAGTTTCCTCAGAAACAGGTTTGATGACCCTGGCAATGTTTGAGAAAATATTGGTAGGCATTTGTTTTCTAACAGTCAGTACCACTGAATATTTTTCAAAATTTAACTTAGGGCTCTTTTCTTTTAAAGGAAATATTTTTTTTATGACTGCATAATATTCTACCAATGGTTGTGCTGCGTAGTTTTTCTCGTAAAGAAAACAAAATTCTCACTATGCTTCTTTGACATTGACTACAATTTCACCTAAAAGAATAGCGTTCCCTGGGAAACAGGCACAAAATTAATGCAACCCAGTAGCGATTATCTTGACATCCATTTTTTTCTTCACTACTTTGGTGAAGTGTGTGAATACAGGTATCCCTGCACACACGAAAGGGCATCATTCTGGTGCATAGTATCCTAATCCTGACCCTAATGCCTGTGTACCAGCACTGCATGCCTTCCCTGTGTGAGATCTCATGACAGGAAGTCAGGGCTTCCTGAAGTCAGGGAAAAGCTTATGGATTCTCTGCTGCTGTGGGGTTTGCATACCCTTTAGTCTGTAGAAAGAAGTTACGTGTTTGTTTTTCTTGAGTTCTCTTTGGAACTTGGGTTAACTCCACTGTAGAGAAACTGGCTCCTTTTCATATGAAAACTTTGTAAAACGTTATTTCCAAGTTTTCAATATCATGCATTCTATTCTGCTTTGTTATTTCTCCATTCTCCACCCTGCTGCCTGTGCCCCGACCCCACCATCTCTCCTACTTAGATGGTCATGTGGGTTTCTAACCAGTTCCTCATTTTCTTCTTAAGCTTAAGCTCTTGCTTTCTTTCAGTCCACACCTTCATGAGGATGTATACTGTATCTCTATACCTGCCTATACTGTGAACAGACACACACACACACACACACACACACACACACGCAGACACACTTGTTGGTTTCTCTTCTACCTTGTTTATGCCGACTTCTGTGGTTCAGATCCTTAATTTCCTATCAACGTGAACTTGAGTGAGAAATTTAATCTCTCTCAATCTCTTCCCCCTCCCTTCTCTTTGAGGCATCATTTGTGTATCTGGTCTTTCCTTCCTAGATTCTGGGATTATGGATGTGTACCACAATGTCAGGTTCGTGTGAGGCAGGGAACTGAACTTAAGGCTTCTTGAACGCTACACAAGTACTCTATCAACTGAGTTCCATCCCCCGGCCATTGCCTTAGTTTTATCCTCTATAAAATGAGACCACATACTTGGCTACAGATGTTGTCTCAAGTACTAAATGTGCAGAATGCTGATTTGTCTGGCACAGTTTTAACCAATGGCAGTTATTACTGCTACAGTCACTGTCAGATTCAGGACTCTAAGGCTTCAAGCTCAAAGACGCTCGACTCCCTAGGCCTCATCTCCATTATTCTTTCAGGACTTTTCATGCTTCCCGTTCTCTCCTCACTCACTGTCTGCTCTCCTTATGCCACCCTCCCTGACTGCTCATCCAGTTTCTGAGAAGCAGCTTGATGTCTTCCTTTCCGGACTCATCATGGATAAATCTCTGGGTCTTAGCTCTCCTTGCAGATGAATAATGTGGTCCAGACTTTAGAGAATCCAGGCTCAAGGTTTGTTAGCATCATATCTACCTAGCTTAAAATTGGTCAAGGTAGAGAAGTTTGGTATTGATGATAATTTACATGCTTCTTCTCCCAGTTTGCCATAACCCATAAAATGGCACTAGACCTCAGAGTAGCTTTTAACAACTTTGGAGTCTTGCTTCCATTCTGTTTCTCCCTCAAGGGCTTTGTCTTTGTTTGTAGCAGAAGGAACTGCGCCAGTTCCCTCCTCTACCTAAGGTGCGTGGCACCATTTTCCTCCAGGCCTCCCCTCTTTGTTCTCCAGTTAGGGTGGCATACAGTAGGGAGTTTACTGATAAATGATAAACAGTTCATTGGTTCTTTTCCCTACTTCTCGGCTGTGAGTAAGGGGTTTAACTCCTTACTAAGTGCCTCCTTCCTCGGGGAGCTGAGAGGACACTGCAGAGCCAGCTCCTGCCGGGAATATGCCCTAATTCCATTAGAGCTACTTCCCCTCCCGTGGCTTTGAAATTTATAAGCCTCTCATTCCCCTAACAGATTGGGCTCTGGGTCATTCCCAGACCACTTCACACCCTGCTGGGGCTGATTGGCTCAAAGGATTGCTACACAGACCAGGTCTTTGTTCCTCCAAGTAAGCTGGGGTGCTGGCCTCCTGATCAGATAACAGGCAATCTGTCCCTTGTCACCCCCCTCCCTGCACTGGTCATCAAGCTCCCTCCCAGGGCCCAGTGATTGTATCAATTACCACCTCTCCTGAGAAGGGGATTCCTGCCAGAATATCCCTGTGCAAAGGAAGGGCTTTTCCCCTAACCCCCCTAGGAAGAACCCTTCCTGATGACATCACAGGAAACAGGAGCAGCTGAGTGTGATTCCCTTACAGCCCATCAGAGGATGAAGTCACAGCCCTCATGCTGGAGAGGGTCTACCTAATCTAATAGCTTCTGAAAGTTTTGTTAATCCGTTCTCATCACAAGTAACTTCTTCAACAATGCATCCAGTGTATTTCTATGTGGGCCATTTGTAGTGTGTGTGTGTATGTGTGTGTGTGTGTGTGTGTGTGTGTGTACGTGTGTCACAGTACATGAGATCTGAGCAAAGAATCCCAAAGAATGAACTTACTTTTCTGTCTTTTGTCAAGGTTGTTTATCTTTCAATCATGTACTTTATTATGGAAGTTTCCCTCAGTCTCTCTGAATCCTATTTTTTCTTCTCATGTTTATGATGGAGATGCTGTCAATTCAAAGCTCTTGGATTGTTGGAAGTGTAATGGTAGATTGGCACTTATCATCTCATACAGACTTTTAAACCTTTATGAGGATCATTTTCCGTCCATCACAGATCCTTACTCTTCAGAGGCCCAGTGTGACACCTTTGTCACAGAGAAGCTAACAAGGTAAACGTGAACAATGCTCCAAAAAGACTTCGGCGTGTGTTTTGTTGCTGCCGTTTCTTTATGAAACAGGATCCTATCCTGTAGTTCAGTCGAGGCTAGAATGCACATGCAGCCTAGGTTATTCTCAAATTGTGACAATCAGTCTTTCTGCCTCTGCCTCGTAAGTGCTGGGATTACCCATAGGAAACACCAGACTCAGTTCTGGTCTTTTAATTATTCTAAAAATTGTTTTCTCATACATTATATCCTAACTACAGTTTCCCCTTCACTCCTTCCAGTGCCCCCCTTCCCCCAGATTCATTCCTCCTTTGTTTTCTTGCTCCAAAAAATAAAACAAACAAACCAACAAACAAAACCAAACAGCAGACCTCCCAGGGATATCAGCTGAACAATCAGACTAGACACAAGCCCTCATATCAAGGCTGGGCAAGGCCACCTAGTAGGAGGGAAAGTGTCCCAAGTCAAGGCAAACGAATCAGAGACACCCCCTTAGAAGTCCCCCAAGAATACCAAGCCACACAACCACAACATCTGTGCTGACCACCGAGCTCACACCCATGCAGGCTCTGTGATTGTCTTTTCACTCTGTGAGCCCCTGTGAGCCGTGCTTAGGTATTCAAAAACCACGGGACTCACAGCTATACCCATGGTCTAGGACAAAGCTAAGTATAAGAGCAATGATTAATCAAATAACTGTTTCACCCTTATTTCCTGAGTCAGCAATCATTCTTGGTGCCTTCTGTTCTAAATGCCCAGATGCCTCATCCCTTTCTGCTCCCCACAGTGAAGACCTCCAGAGTCTTGTGTCCCCTCAAATTTTTCTTAACTTTCTGCACTTCAAGGTGCATGATTTGTAGGCATCAAAACAAAAGACCTGATCATTAGTGAAAAGGGACAAAATACTCCACAGAAAAGGGTTAATGCGTAGTAGTCGGGAAGTTATGTTATTCTTTAAATGCAAGAGAACAAATTACTAAAGTCTTTCCACCAAAGGGTAATGAGCGATCTTTACTTTCACTAGATTAGCTCATTTAATTCTCATAAAAGTCTATGAGAAGCTTCCAGGTCCATGGGATAATGGCAGCAGCCTAAATTAGAATCTCCACACATCTAAAAAAAAATATGCCCATGAACAAGGCTAGCACATAAAATCACTCTAATCTTGCCTTGCGACAACAACATAAAGACAAGGAACTTCACAAACTTTAATTTCCCAGTAATTGGGAAAATAAGAAACTAGAAATGCGTGTTGACAGAGTTGGGACCCGAAACTTACTGTAGATGAAAACGGGGAGAGCAAGGCAGGAGAGAGTCAGAGATATCAGGGCAGTTGCGGCAGAAGACTCAAGCTAAGAGGGAAAGAAGCTAAGCCCTTATTGCCAGGCATCAGTCTGAAATATCAACTGGAATATAAGTAGAAAACTTCCCAGCAAACAAAAGGAGTCTAAACAAGCAAAAGGAACATATATAAACCAAAATGTAAGAGTGTGAGAAAAAGGAGAGAGAAGAAGAGAGGAAGTGAAAGAGAGAGAGGGAATGAGAGACACAGAGAGAGAATATAGAGAATATGACAAAGTATGAACCACCATAACAAAAATATATAATACATACAGTATATAATTGATAGATTTGAAATAAATCGTATCAGTCATATTACTGACCACAACTGTGCTTAACTTGCGTGTTTAAAGACAATTATTGTTTAAACTGGCTCAGCAAACAAAGCCAATCCTGTGCACACAAGACACATAAAATCTGGGTGAGTGTAGAAAGCCTGAGCACAAAGAACAAAATGTGCCAAATGCCCCCCAATGAAACAAAACTGGAGCTCGAGATCTTTGTGTGGTCAGCAAGGACTCAAGTGATAACACAGAAAGGAAGCTTTTATGATGGCAAAGACCCAACTCCAAGCTAAGCTAAGATAAAGCTTCCTGAATATCTGCCTTCTTCCTAACAGAAACTATAGCAAATGCGGGTGTGGGCATTCTCTCTCTCTCTCTCTCTCTCTCTCTCTCTCTCTCTGTAAACATGGAGGCTCAACTTCAGAGAGATGTCTTGAACAAGGGCAAGTATGAACAAGGAGGACGTGAAAGAAGATTTACTCACATCTGCTTAATGCCACTTCAACTTCTTCCCTAAATCTTCTCTAATGCACATTGGACATTTATGAACAATTCTGAAGTCACCACATATTAGATCATGATAGAAAAGTCGACTAAATCATAAAAGGTAATTTAAATGAAATAAAAGATAATAATTTAAACACTCATTATTTTTTCAAAAATATAGATTCAAATGAAAACACAAAAATCAGAATCAAGTCTTATAAACCTGATAGTTGTATGGATTAGAATCTGCATTGTATTTAATGCACAATTAAAGCAGTGGCCAGAACAAACTGTGCAGCACCAAATGCACGTGCCAATAAGAACGAAAGGCAGTAGCTGAATTTAACAGCTAACTACAGGACATGACAGACAGAACTATGCCGTCAATAAAGAACACGAAGCAGAGTACTAAGAACAAAGGTAAAAACTAATAAAGTAGGAAGTCGAGAGCGAGCCATATCAGCATGGAAATATTTGTTTAAACAATAGACAAAATAGATAAGCACTAGTTAATCTGATGAAGAGAAAGTTTAGATGATTTTTCATGCAGGAGTGAGAGAAGAAAACACAGATAGATGGGTTGATGGAAAAGGAATCAATTATGGCAGCGGGGGAGGTTTAACTGAGGCAAAACTAAATGATTTTCTAAAAAGACATTCATTTGCCAAAATAATTCCATTTTTTTTTTAAAAAAAGGCCTAACTGTTACTACAGAGGAGTTGGAAAAAGTGATTAGCTGTGTCCTAACAGATACAATAGAGCCACAGCTCTACCAAGGCAAACAGATCCAAATGACTTCATAGAGCAGTTCTAGAAATCATCTCAAACCAAGCCATCCACTCTCACAAGAGCATAAAGAAAACAAATTTCCAACCCTCCACAAAAAGAAAATAACGTTAATAACAAATCTTGAGGTTGAACGTTTTCTCTTCTTTAGTCTATAGGCAACTTACACTTTAAAATACTGATGAGATTGTCTAAAATAAACACAAGCAACAAACAATATCATTCAAAAATAAATATAGGGGAAAAAGTTCATGCAAGAAATACAGACATATTAAAATTAAGAATTAATCTTAACTCAAAATGGATCAGAGACATAACTGCATAATGTATATGAGAATATAAAGTTATCCCCAGGCTACATTATATCAAACAAGAAGCTTTTGCAATGGAAAAGAAATAAGCAATGGACAAAGAGGCATCTTGGAGAGTCGGCAGAAAAATCTGCAAAATTCCTGTTATGTTAAGGGACTATTACTTAGAACTTACAAGAAATGTAAAAAAATCTTAACAGTAAAATAAAAAAAAATAGTCCAATCAAAAAGTTTAGTAATGAACTGAGTAGACACTTCTTAAAAGAAGGTATACAAATGGACAATGGGTACCACAACATTTTCAACATCCTCATCATCAGGGAAGCATAGAGCAAAACTACAAGGATAGATCATTCCATGCTGGTGAGACTGGTTATTGCCAAATAGGTGAACAATGACCAATTCTACCACACTGTTGATGGAGAATTGATAGAGTCACTGTAAAAATACAACAGGGAGATTTCTGACAGAGACAAATATAGTTGAACTACTACATGACAGGGGTGTTCTATAACCGGAGATGTACTGAAAGGAAATCAAGTCTGTCTAAAGGGAAGGCTTCACCTTCATCTTTAGTGCTATCCTGGTCACAGAGGTGAAGACATGAAATCAGTGGGGACGTCCAGCGACAGGTGGCTAGGTGAACATACAAAGGGAGTATCGTGGAACTGAAGGACATCATGCTAATTTAAATACGAAGGCTCAGAAGGACAATGGCATATGATTTTCTTCATTGGCAATAGTTGAAAAGGTTGGTGTCCTAAAAAGAGAAAGTAGGATAGTGGCATCTAGAAGCTACGGGGGGGGGGGGGGGGAAGGGTGGGGGGGAAGAGGAAGAATAGAGGGACTGAAAAAGTGTTTCCAAGATACAGTTAGAGGGAATAAGTTCTCGTGATGTATAATAGAGTAGCTGTGGTTTACAATAATTTAATATTCATTTATGAAGAGTAGAGGAGAAGAGGGTAAAGGTTCACAAGCGAAGTTAATAAATTTTCCAGGAGAGGAAATCGCCAGTTTGATTGTTGCACAGTGCGTGCATGGCTTAGATTATTACACTGTGTAACACATGCATAGATACAGACAGTGTACGTCAAAAGTTTTGAAAAGCACAGGAGGTCACAGAAAAGTTTAGGGCAGAGATGCAGGGTCAGTGTTAGGAAGTCCGTTAGCATATTTCACCATATTAATAGATCTATAGAGTAAAGTCTGATGGGCATTTTCATTTTGCAAAATTTAACTCATATTTCCAATAAAAAATGTAATCAATTAATATTTTCTTAGCATGATAGAAAAAGATGTTTAATGCAGAAGCCAATATCTCTTCAATGCAAAATAAATTCAGAGTTTATTCTCTCTAAAGCCTGTCACCAGGCAAGGAGGCTTACTTCTCTGTCACTAACTACAGAACTGGAGAATTTGGGCCACAAATCCTCACAGTGGTGCTAAAAACTAGAAAAGATGAGTTAGAATCTTCTCCTTGAAGATGAAATGATATGACTTCACACATGAGAGCTTGTAGAAATACACTATGAATCATAAAAATATTTAGTAAAGTCATGCAATATTAAATTAATCTTCAAGAATCAACAGTGTTCACATGGATTAACAGAATGAAGAACAAAATGTATGACTATCTCAATTGGAGGTGCATAAAAAGGATTTGACATGCCAATAATTAACCACCAAATCAGAAACAGAAGGAAATGTCTCACAGTTGTAATAAAGGTCGTCTCTGAAAAGCCCACATCTAACACCATACTTGGTAACGCCAAACTGAACACTTCGCTGTTACAGTCTGAAACAAGGCAAGGACATCCCTCTCTCACCGCTCTGCTCTGCATCGTACTCAATGTTCTCACCAGAGCAATTAGGAAAACAAAACAAAACAAAAAACTTACAAACCATCAGAAAGGAAGAGGTAAAATTTTCTCTCGTCAGAGAAATATAAATCAAAACCACAATGGCTTATCACCTTACATTCTTTAGGATGTGCACTGGAAGGGTAAGTGTTAATTGTTAACATGACAGATTCTTTAGACCGATCTTGGAGATGGGCTTCACAACATGCCTGCGAGGGATTATCTTGATTGCATTAACTGAGATGGGACATCCTGTGTGCTGTGGGTGGCCCCTCTCCCTGCCTGGGGCCTTGGACTGTGTAAGAGGTGAAAGGGGCTGAGCAGCAATAAGCATTCGTTGGTTTCTGCTTCCCAGATTCAATGTGATCGGTTGCTTCAAGCTTCCATTGCCTTGGCTTCCTTCTTAGAATAGACTGTACCCCTAAAACCCTATTTTATCCCAGGAACAGGAGAAGAAACACACACACACACATACACACACACACACACGCACACGCACACGCACACACACACACATAGTTGGGGGGGGGAGATGATCTAGGTCTGGGTGCTAGTCCTGCTTGGTATTGAGGCATACTCTGCTACACAGCACATGAATGGACTGAGCAGTGGTAAAAGAAAATATAGGAACAGATCCCTAAAATTTTGTAAATGGTAATAGTATTTCCAAAGAATTGGGGAGAAATCTCCTCTTAATAGAGTTTTGAGATACCAATAGCTACTCAATGGAAAATAAAACAGAAAAACTTAGATTGTTCACCGTTATGGATAGAATCGGTCTTCAAATGAAAAGATGTTTTACAGAACAGGAACAAATCCCTTTATTAACCTGAAATGGCAGAAGTCTTCTTATCACTAGGAGTTCAATGCAAGCCCGGAAGTGGAGAGTTTTCAAGGCACCCTCCGGATCAGACCTAAACATTAGTTTGGGAATGGCATTTCCTCTCAGGATGCCTCAATCCTGCAGAGGAGGCTGACTCCAGGTCTGGGTCAGAGTTCAAACAGAGAGGGTTTTTTTGGGGGGTGGGGCAGAGGGACAAGCAGACCATGAAAGAGCTTGTTCCTAAAATACAGCTGTCTCCTTAGAGCTGCCCCTCCTCACCACCTGGGACAAATTTAGGAAAATCTGTAGACAAAGCTTATGACTTCAGCTGGTTCTAAGTGACTGTAGAGTAACAAAGGAGCAACATCGAAGGAGTGTACAGTGGTTGTCTCCATGCTATGTGGTCCCCCAGAAGCTGTGGACATTGGCTTAAAGGGTATATAAGTTCTTGTTCCTTCCTCGAACCCTGAAGTGATTCCCCTTGTGTTCAGAAAGCAAATTCTCACTGTGTCTGCTGAGACCTCTTAGACCATCATCGTACTTCTGAGCATTCTTACCTCCTCATGTGTCCTCTCTCGGGGCCTTCTAAAGAACCTGACTTCTTCTCTCCTCCTGGAAAAGCCCTCCTTCTCCTTGGCATTGCTGCCCTCATTCATTTCCTCAGTGACATTTAGAACAATCTTCAGTTACCTTGTGTCTTCCCTCCTTGTTCATTTGTTACCAGTCTTTCTTGGGAGACTCTAATTTGTGCAACAGCAGGAGGCCCCTTCTCTGCCAAGCTCTGAGTTCAGGGACTGGCAGAGGCGTCGGGTCTTTGGTTGCTAGCGGATAAAGGAATGGTTCATGAGTAAGTGCTAAGCACAAGCCTCTTTCCTCTGACTCCCCAGTCCAGTTTCTCCCCATCATGAGTCTTTGGTTTTCCTTCTCCCAGTTTAGATGCTCTAACAGACCACAATGGACACGTGGGGAAGCCCACATGCTTACACAGTAACACCTCTCCGGAGTTATCATGAAGCCCTCGTGCACCATACTGCTTTTCCTTTTGGAGGGTACACACTGGATTGTCCCTAGGAACCTCGTGAAATCGTCTACTCGCAGATAAGGAAACTGAGGGTCGCTCAGAAGACTGTATAAATTGTCCAAAGCCACATAGGTCATTAGTCTTCTACCCGAAATTACTACACATATTTAAAAATTGTTTGATTTAGTGATGCCACGGTTAAATCCGGATTCAAAGCTCAATGGGATTTAGAATCACCATGGAAACAAATCTCTGGGCATGCTTGTGAGGAACTATTTAGAGTAGGATGATTAAGATGTGAAGGCCCTTCTGAATTCTGGGTGGCAAGAGTTCATGGGCTGGAGCCTCAGACTGAAGAAAAAGGAGAGAGGAGCTGAAGGCAGGCATTCATTGCTCTCTCTTCAGGACTGAAGATGAATTGGGACGCTCCCACCCTGCAGCTGTGTTTTTCCCACTATGCTGGGCTGTATCCCACAGCACTGTGAACAAACTCTTCTTTCCCTAAGTTGATTTTATCAGGGGCTTTGTTAAACCACCACGACAAGTAACTAACAAGTCTTTTCCATACATTTCTTTCTGGAAACCAGTAGTGGAGCTCTCCCAAGATTACAGCTGTGACCAAGAGGAAACGGCCTAAGTACAGAATGAAGTCTTAGTGATAACTTAAACTCATTCCATGTCCCCAGGAGGGAGAGTTTCACTGAACTCCCAGCATTCCTGGGCATTTTAGCAGAGTTTCTAAAATCAGAAGTGTGTCCTCCATGTGATACTGTTCTCAAATGGTACTGTGTCTCAGGAGGTTAGATGCCAAGATGTTTCTAGTATATTTGTTTACGGAATCCGCCATTCCCTCAGAACCACGTTACCAACTGCAGGGATGGGAAAGTTACACCGGGAATTCCATGAGGATTGTTCCTGTATTTCCCATGTTTGTTCAAATGATAAATGTAAAATGATCATCTATTTTTAAGCCAGTTGAGACTATTGACTCAAAAGGACAGGAAAGCCCTGTCAGGACAATTCTGTTTTATGAAAAAGTAGGGGTGGGAGCTTTGACTTTTCTTTAAATAAATGAGTTTAAGGTTTTTTTTTTTTTGTTGTTGTTGTTGTGGCTTAATAATGATGCAGTTTTTTTTGGGACTGAATAGCCTTGTCACCCTTGTAAATGAAACCCACGGTCAAGATGAAGGCACAAAATATAATTACGGGAAGTCCCTATGGCAGAGAAATTCACTGAACTGAACTATGTAAAAGACTATCAAAATACACCCCAGTACGTGTGTTTTCCCCCAAAGGAGCAAGGCTCTCTCTTATGGAAGAGTCTTTATTTTAATATTCACGAACAGAACACTGCTCTATTTTGTAGTCTGTTTCACATCCCTATCTAATTTTAATAATCTGTTTTTCCAAATATTATATTCTCTTGACTGTCCACGTGGCCCAAAGCTTAGTTATCATAAGAAAGATGATAAAATAAAAGTATTTTCCTTGAGAAGCAATGTCATAAAAATGAATTTCATATTATATTCAATTTATATATACCTTTATCCAAGCCACATGGGCTGTAGAGAAACAATTGCTATAACTTTGGAGAACTGAAGGTGTGACTGAAGCACAGAGGTGGTGTGGACCATTGCTGCTCTGTGTGGTCCTGGAGTTAGCAGCACCAATATCATCAGGGAGAATGCTTTAAACGGACAGTCCTTGACTCTTCAGAGATATACTGAATCAGAAGCTATGTGATAAGCTTGCCCGGTGATGCCCATAAATATAAAATGTGGACATTCTAGGCTTGGATTTGTTCTCTCTTTATAGACACAGAGATCATCATTGGCACCTGACCAAAGATGCAATTTTGTGAATATATATTCAAATTGTTGACCTCCTTTATTTCACTTCAACTCTGCTTTTTGTAGACAGAACCTTGATTGAATTTCAGAATGAAGGTGTTGGGGATAGGAGGAGGTGGGGGAGGAAGAAAAGGATGATAAGTAAGAAGAGGAGTGAGAGAGGAGAGAGAGAGAAAGAGAGGGAGAGAGAGAGAGAGAGAGAGAGAGAGAGAGAGAGAGATGAGCACAGTAC
The DNA here is from genome assembly GCF_018167655.1 of Microtus oregoni. NCBI lineage: Eukaryota > Metazoa > Chordata > Mammalia > Rodentia > Cricetidae > Microtus > Microtus oregoni. The sequence continues at coordinate 29,968,069 of NW_024543072.1, forward strand.
TGTTTTGATTATGTCTATCTCTTACACTTATTCCATATAAGCCAACTGTGATTTCTCCTATACCAAAGGATGTTTTCTTTCTAGAAATTTTGAGATGAGGAAAGAATTGGTCTGGAAGATGGCATTCATGTTTCTAGTTCCTCTTTCCTGTCTCTCTGTGAAAGGTATTTTTACCCTCATCTTTCACTGCAGGATTTAATGCTTTTTTGGAGAAGTACATTTCCTACTGATGCTATACTTGGCCAAATCATCTATGTTATGCAAGGAAACATTGACTTTAGAGTAGTAATTAGAAAGCTTTGGCAAGTCTTATTCTTCTTTTCTTCAGCCTTGCAGAGAGAGAAATTCCTTTCTTAACTAGATTTTCAAATAAATACCCCCCCCAAAAAAAAACAGCGAAGCAGCCACTAATAGGTAAACTGAGTGAGAAGTGAGCCTGTACCTAGAAGACACAGAAATTGTGGGGTTGCTTTTCTTATGGTACTTTAACGTAAGGAAAGTTAGTTCAGCAGGTGCTAGTTTGTGACTGCTAGCATCCAAGATAATTATAACGTTTTAATTGAGAACTAAAGCTTTAAAGGTAAGTTCTCTGAAGCAGCAACATTCATTATGTCATCAATTATGAGAAAAACAAAACAAAAGTAATTTTCTTGTGAGAGCCATAGGATCTAATGAAGAGCCTATGTATTCATCCACCTGACCTCAGACATCAAGAAGACGCTTGTAAAGTTGCAATATGTGGGTTTCCATGACTACATTGTATAGCACAATTAATAAAAAACCCAGAGACAGAAATTGAGGTTCAACCTGAAGGTCAGAAAAGCAGAACAACCAGCCACTGACTCTTACCTCTACCTTGGTCTGAAATGGCGATTCTGCCTCCAGGAGTCTCAGAATGAGACTGTGGGTGAGAGTTGTCTTCTCCCATTTTATATTCCTCTCTAGTGCTGGAATTTAAAGGTGCTCACCACTACTGCCTGGTTTCTATGGCAAACTAGTGTGGCTGCTGGGATTGAAGGTGTGTGTCACCCCTGACAAGTCTGTAAGGCTGACCAGTGCTGCTGTTTTACTCCCTGAACTTCAGGCAAATGTTATTTATTAAAATACAAATGAAAGCCGCGTGGTGGTGGTGCATGTCTTTAATTCCAACACTCAGAAGGCAGAGGTAGGTAGGTCTCTGTGAGTTCGAATCCAGCCTGGTCTACATAGTAAGTTCCAGACAGCCAGGGCTGTTACACAGAGAAACGCTGTTTCAACAACAACAACAAATTACAAATGAAATATTACTACAACATTGCATGCAGATACCTGGACCACTGTGTTACATACAACTTAGAGCCTTTTTTGTCCCCCTAAAATGATTAGTTTCATATTTGAGCTTTTTATTCTTCATTTCAGTGTTAGAATCATGCTGGAAATAAAGTTCAAATTTTCCATGTGTTTGTCACAGTATCATAGTCAGCAGATGAACAAAGGAGGCCATTGTGGACTGTAGAAAATCAGTTATGTCATCTATAGTTCCTTCAGAAAATTTTAAATGAGGAAGTACCTATTTTTATATTAGAGTCTAATTTCTAAATTTAGCCTTATGTACAAATTGTTATGTAATAGGATTCCAAATTCTGAGATCAATTGTCAGTGTTGAAAGTAAGAATGGCTCACATTTTATAATTTGTTGCGATGAACATATTTAAATAATAATAATATCTGATTTCTCTTTTTAAGCTGGGACAGAGATATGGGACTTCTTATTATATATCCAGACATGACTCAATATGATAAGGTGACTAGCCACAGCTATGGGGGCAATGGAAGAAGTTAGTACATTGACACAGAGTTAAACCACTCTTAAAAACATGAATTTATAACACAAATTCATGTTATAAACTATATAAAATTCTTAATTTATAAAATTTGAGATGTTCTGACTTGGTTGAGATTTATAAAATTTGGTTGAGATTCACAAAACTTGAGGTGTTCTTACTTGGTTGAGATTTATAAAATTTGAATGAGATTTATGAAATGAGGTGTTCTTACTTGGTTGATATTCACACAGGTCAAGAGATTAAGTGGAAAGGTCTGGAAGGTAGATGCAACAGAGCCCCCAAAACCTACAAGGAAGAGACTGTGTCCACAGTAAGCCTGAGAACAGTGACGTCAATGGGTCTGTTCTTTTCCATTTCTGCAGCTCAGAGCCAGGAGCTCCCAATACAGTTTCAAGGAAGTCTACATGAATTCGGCATCTGCTACAAGTAGATGCAGAGCTTTGCTCCATCACTTCAGCTTTCTCATCTGCAAACACAGGAGTAATGACATATCCAGGATGTCTGCAGGGCTGGGCGAGGTCACCCATATGGCCTTTCCCTGGGGAGCCGCTGTAGATGCTAGCTGCTGTGACCGTGAAAGAGAAACATTTCTCTTCCTTTGCTGTTGTCACACTGACCTGGAGGGAATGGACTGGCGAAGTCTTCTCCCCCTTTACTGGTGTTATTCTGGAGTCTACCCTAAATCTCATTTTCACTACTTACTTGTGTGTTTGGCCAGGCTCTTGCTGACACACAGGTTTCATATGGCCTTAGGGAGTCCACGAGTAGCCACAGTGGTGCTGAGTGGCAGAAACCCAGCAAACCTGTGAGCCCTGTCTGGAAGAGATCACACCGGGGACCACAGTTCTTGAACTTCACCGTGACAATTGTTTTTGTGTGTCTACTTCCCAGCTTCTTCTCCAGTATCTCATTCTTTGCCTCATTCTTCTTTCTGGTAGATGTTTTATGAGAATTAAATTAAAATAATTAAATTAAATTAAAAGCCATCTAGAGACAATTCTGGAAAACTTTATTGGGGCTGAGATTGTAGAGTGTCTCTTCACAGATTTTCTGATGTTCACAAAGGTTTAGGTGTGCCTAATAGTCAAACCAGCCCTACTGATAAGGAGGCAGGTTTGAGTTCTCCAATGTCTCATCCTAAGTTTAGATTCACTCTTGACAGCAAAGCCCACTGCTGCTTCTGCTGTCACTAAGCACATTCCTAAGGTCTTTGTCTGCCACTCCATTTCCTGACAGGCATTGTGATGTCTTGGTTATAATAGACACTTAAAAAGCAAAATCCAGCCAATTAAAACAGATAGGCTCTTGCCCAAAGAGTCAATGGCCCTTGAATGTTTCCATTTGACATATGCTATAAACCATGGAAAGGGCTCCAGTGTGTACAAAACCCATGATAGGGACTGCCATTTTAACAACAAATAAAATATGTTTTCTGCTCTCAGCAAACTCCCAAAGACGTCTCTTAAGACTATAGTTTTTATGACTCAGCTACTCAAAGGCTATGAGCAGTCAAAGACTTCGATTAGCAGTAGGAGGCAGGGGGCACAGAGTTATAAAGTAAGGCTAGATGGGAAGTTGTCTGAGTACGTTCATGGAGTTTTGGCTTCTAAACCATGTAAGCAGATTTCATATTTATTAAGTAAACTAGATTAAGAAGAGGAAGATTACAAAAAAAGGGCAGCTCTGATGTTACGTGCATCTTCTTGGCATCAGAAAGAGCTCGTAAAAACTTTTGAGGTAGATACAGTTGTTTCTGTCATTTAAAAAAAATGGTTTCCATAGAGTCTAAAAATTTGAGTAAATGATTGAATGTTTAAACCCTCACCATCATTGTTTTCCCCAGTCACAGATAGTTGTCCTGGCTAGATAACCTGTCTAAATGGGCGATTGTGCAAGGAACAACAGGCATGGAAGATGGAGGGGCAAGTTGCTTTGATGTGATTAACAGTGAGCACTAGCCTAGCAAGCTAGTCTTCTTCCCCTGACTATCACTTACAAACTGAGAAGAATTTTCTTATAAATATCAAGATTATTTCCCGTGTCAGGATGCCGACATCACTGAAAGCCTCTTCCAGCACCACGTTCGCATAGCTGGGAGTTGTCATTTTAAAGAGTGTGGCTCTTCAGTCAACAGTCAACAGATGACTCTCTCACAATGTGAATGCCATGCCTCGCCCGTGGAATTTATGAATTGATCTTGTCGTCGTGGTCTTCCTCCATAAAATATTCACAGCCTCTGCCTGATAACCCCTGACCTTCCTCTCTCGTGGGAAGAAGAGAGAATTGCTCAGAAGGATAACCTTCCTACTTGGGTCAACAAGAGTTGCAACTGGTTCTAAGGAGGGTGTCTTATTGCTGTCAAATTGACCCGGGTTGTCACACGTGAAGCCTGCTGTCACCGCATCTTGCTTAGAGCCAGCCTCTTAGCTGGCTGAGTCGAGCTGTGCTGACGACCAGTGAGAGAATTTTAATGTGAGGGATGACAGAGGCCTAGGAGTTAATGTGTGCGTGGAGGTGACAGTTTTGAATGTCAGCCAAAGCACAAAGACCTGTCTGAAATTAATTTGGGTGGAGGGGAGAGATTCAGAGGAAGATGGAGAGAAATAGCGTGAGGGACAATTGAGATAGGTTGAGTCGAATCCACTACCATCTGCTATACGGGCAAGGGCATTCTGTGAAGAGTTTCTGAGCTCCAGAAGAACAAAAAGGTGACAATCAAAGGACAATGGGTCCATCCGGGAATCTGTTGGCCTAATGCACCCTCCTCATGTGCAGTTTGCAACGTTTGCTGATCAGCAACTCTATTTTCCATCATTAAAATAATGCTGTGAAAAGCCAAGACAGGTCTCCCACTGATATCATTCAGTATTGGTGGCACAGATGATAAAAGGAGTCAACTGTATTTTATTTACCTTGCTTTCCCTTTGCCATGCCTACTCATTAAAACTCCACATATTTCCCCCAGCTATTGAGATAGCAGACAGAATCCAGGCGGGACATTGTCAGGTGACCTTACAATGGCAGGTCATTTGAGGGGATTCTGTGTAATCACAGAAGTCCTTAGGAGCGGAAAGCAATGGCAGAAACAAATTTTGTGAAATCAGTACATGTCGTTGGCTGTGAAGTTGTGGGTCTTCCATGAGACAAGAAATATGAGCCATTTTTTTTTGAAGCAGGAAAGGAAGGAAATGGTCACCTTTAGACCTTCCAGAAGAAATATGGGCTTCCTAATACCTTAATTTTAGTCAGCTCATATTAGACCTGGGACCTATGGGACTTATATAGGAATTTTGTCCTGTTTTAAATTCTTAGATTTGTGGTCTTTGCTGCAGCAGCATCAGGGAACTGACACATTGACCCCTCAGACCCGTCACAGTGTGGCTGTTTGTCCTTTATTTCCCTACATGAGTCCTGATTCTGGGTTCTGATGCTGACTCCTAAACACAGCACACTTCTTAGAAACACAGCCATTCTGTGTCTGAATGAAACTTACTGTCCCTGAGGGTTGATGAGAATTTGGGCCAGCTGATGCTAGGAAGGAGACATGGGACCTGTGAAGGTTTGTTATATAGCATGGGCAGAAGGAGGAGTCACAGTCTGCATCATTGAGAAAGGCCAGAAGCCAAAGAAGAAAACTTGGCCAACAGTGACAGGCAGGGGACAAGACCAAAAGGTGGAGAATAGAGCCAGAGGTCTGCAGGACAATTTGCAGCAAACAAGCATTGGTGTTTCTTGAGGGGTCTCCTGCTTATGTTTTGTGGTGGGCCAGTGTGAGGCTTGCTGTGTTGACTCAATAGTGATGTAAGTAGGTCCTCAATGTCCCCAGTCATCTTCACCTGCTCCAATTCTCTCGGTCAAAGCTCAGCTCACATCCAACCTCTCCAAAGTTTTTCCTGCATCTTGCTGTCCTGCTTTTCACCTCTTTGAAGCCTAAGTGTTCATACCATTTATTTGGTGCTTAAAAAAAATCCTTATTTGGGCTGGAGAGATGGCTCAGAGGTTAAGAGCATTGCCTGCTCTTCCAAAGGTCCTGAGTTCAATTCCCAGCAACCACATGGTGGCTCACAACCATCTGTACTGAGGTCTGGTACCCTCTTCTGGCCTGCAGGCATACACACAGACAGAACATTGTATACATAATAAATAAATAAATATTTAAAAAAAAAATCCTTATTTATAGTTAAAGCAAAGTATTACGTGTATGACTGTCAGAACTTACACAGTATGTCAGAATATAAAGTAGACATGGACTACTATTCTGAATCTGGCCTTCTAACAACTATGGTGTTATTTTAGAATCTATCCTTCTACATTGATATTGTTCCTGAAATAAATGCTAAATTATATACAGTTCATTTGACATCCATAATACTTATAGCATTATTTTACATTTAAATTTCCAACAAGGTCAAGTTATAGGTGTCTTGAGACAAAAGAAGGTTATCTAAGATATTGTCGCTGTCCTCACAGAAGGCTCGAGTAGTATACTGTATGTTTTGGTGACTAAATACATACTTGAGTTGGTTAAAATCTGTGACCAGAAAACCTAGAAATCGTTCCTACCATCAGATGGAGACCATTCATTCATCACTGGCATGCTTTGGAATTTTAACAGGTATTTTCTAACAATTACTTCTGCACAAACAATTTTTAAAAAGTTCCACCGCTCTGCTATTTTCATAGTGGTCAGGTTATTATGAACCTAGAGATTTGTCAATTAACCTCAGAATTACTTGTTAAGATGAGAAAGGAGATAGACAGAGATAGGGTCCTTGTTAACTCATTAATATTTCCCATAATGAAAAATGTTGCAGGAGAGACATAGCCGTGGTAACAAGTGTCATCAATCTAGCCAGGAAAAGTGATACCATTTGTTATCTTTACGGAGTTCTTCTGTTCGCCAGTCAGTTCCTGGGTGTATTTATCAAATGCCAGGTTGGAGCTTTATGCTGTGTTGTCTCTCTGAGCTACACATTCCTTTAGGCCCATTCACTCACTCGTTCATTTACTCATTCATTCATTCATCACTATTCATTTTTTTAACCTGCATGGCTGGAGCACATTTTGCACAAGTCACTGCAACAAGTGCTGGAGACATGAAAGCGTAAGATGGTTTTATCCTGGACATTGTCAGTGGAGGGGAAAGCGTCCCACACAGACGAGACCTGAGACCTGAGAGGGTATGGATCTGTCTGTTGATGTGACAAGCACAAGCAGGTTGGTAATCCTGACCCTTGGAGAGTTTAGCGTTGAAAAGCAGGGAGGAAAGTGGGAAGTAAAGTCATTTTCTCACTGCGATGCTAGGCTCAATCAGGCGGGAACAGAAAATGGGCTCAGCCTTGAGTGACATCTGCAAGTCTGAAGTGCTAGGATTTGCCTCTGATTTGGAAGCTGCCAGAGCAGCCAGGAAAGGCGGTAAAAGCACCAGGGTTGGAGAAATGGCTCAGTTAGGAAAGTGTTTGCTTGGCAAGCACAGGACCTGAATTTGAACCCCTTTAGTTCCTTTTTCCATATTAGAGAACGGAGGACAGAGTTGTGTGCCCCTAATCCCAGCTCTGGGGACACAGAGACAGGAGGATGCCTAGGATTGCTAGTCAGCCAGTTTCACCCAATTTAGGAGCGGCAGTTCTCTAATGACTCCGTCTCAAAGCATTAGTGGTGGACTGACTGCCAAGGCCAGACGACACAGCAGGAAAGAGGCCCATGCTGCTAGGCCTGACTATCTGAACCTAATCCCAGGACCCTCATAGTGGAAGGAGAAACTACTGACTCCCCTAACTTGTCCTCTGACTGTGGCATGTGCCAACTTTCTTCACCCTACATACTCACAATGAATGCAACATAAATAAAATGTGTATTAAAAACATTTTAACTAAGGTAGAGAGATATTCAGGAAGGCACATGCCAAGCCATGGTCTCTACATACACACATGCATGTTTGCTCACAATGGCAAGCAAAAACTAATGACATTGTACTAATTATCTAGGGTTAACATTGAAAATAGTCAGAAGCTGGAAGGCTCACACAGTGCACTGATTTTGTCAGGGTTTTGGAAGTTAAAAGCTGGAACTCGGGAGCTATGGAAATGGCTCAGTGGATAGAAGGCCTGCTTCACAAGCATGAGGATCTTGGTTTTTATTCCAAACGTGATATAAAAACTGCAGGCATGGCTGCATATGCCTGTAACCCCAGTTCTGGAAAGCAGAGACGGGAGGATATTGGGATTGTGCTGTCTAGACTGTCTACCTGAAACAGCCAACCCCAAGTTCAAAGAGAAAAACTCTATATGATAATAAAATAAGATAAGGGAGCAATGGAGGAGGACACTCAGTGTCAACCTCTGGCCTGTACCTAAGCACACATGGAGGGGGGCACACCTACACACATGTACACTCATGCATATACACATGCATACACACAAAGAAAAAAAAAGTCTGAGCTCAGGAAGTCCTCAAGGCTTGTTGCTCTGAGGATTCTTCCAGGCTGATGGATGCTCAGCTTCGTTGCCGGTCTTCTCTCTATGTGTCTTTCTCTCTTCTTAGAACGGTACCAGTCCTGTTTGCTGAAGGCCTACCCATATGACCTCATTCTAATTTAACCATCCTGGTAAAGACCCTGTATTCAAGGAGAATTATATTCTGAAGAACTGAGCTTCATAGCCCATAACGAACAACAAGGGTGGGTCTCAAAGAGCCTGGGAAAACAAAGTCCCCCAAAGGAAGCAAGTCAAATCCAGCAGGGGGCAGCTCGCCAGATGCTGATGTAAGGGCTCAGGTGAAGTAAAGCTCGGTCACACTGAGTTTCATCTGTCAGCTGCTCCCATGCTGCTAGATGGCACCCATCAGTGGGAAGAAATGTAAGCCAGACTGCTTTGAAGGCTGTTTAAAACGTTTCTTATCACTCCTTGCCGTTGAGGCCAACCATGTGTTCTAGAAATGGGGTGGGGGTTGGTTGGGGAAGAAACAGGAGGAGAGACATAGTTTTTTTAGCCATGAACTCACAGACCTAGTAATTGGAATAAGCTAAATTATTAAAACAATATTACCTTAGAGGACTAAGAATATTGTTTCATAAGAAGAGTTATTTTACCTGATTTTTTAAAACTAATTTTTTAAAAAAGATTAAGTCTTATTTTGTGTGTGGGAGAACTTTACTTTCATGTGTGTCTGCGCACTTCATGCATGCCGTGCCCCTGGAGGACAGAAAAGGTAGTTAGATGCCCTGGAACTAAAGTTACAAATAATTATTAGATACAATTGGATGGTGAGAATCAAACCTGGGTCCTCTAGAGGAACACCCAGTGCTCTTAACAGCTGAGCCACCTCTCTCATTCCCTGCTAATTGGTTTTCAAGAAAAGTGAGCTGAAAAACACATCGAACTATTGTTTCCAGATTTCTAGAATGTCGGGAGTCACTGCTTACAAACCCTGACCTTTGTGTAAGCTCCTTCCATGCAATAATGGAGTACAATTTTTACTTTACAGACAGCATTGTGGATTTTTTTCTTGTTCTTATGCAAATCTGGTTAACAAATGGTTTTAACATTATCATCAATATCTTTCTGTCATGTGAGTATCTACCACATCTGCCACGGAGTTCGTGTTCATACAAGAGCTGCTTCAGCATTGTCTTGAGCAGCGGGCACAAAACTGATGCCCTACTATGGTGCTGAAATAAGAAAAGAAAAGGGATCGGGGAATGAAGAAAGAAGAACGGGGAGAGGGAGAGATTGCTAAACTGAAAAACTCACCCACATTTAAACCATAAAGAATGGAGTTACTGTGTTCTGTTTGGGTTATTTAAATTTATCTTTGAGGTGGTAGAAGTTTTTCTCCTAAGCATTTCCCCCACAAGCATCACGGAAATGAATGCTCATCTAAATAACAAGATATGACAGAGAGAGGATTTGATGAGCAAGCATGGTGTATCTTCTAAGTACATATAGAAAACACATTACTTTTGTTAAAAAATAGCTAATATTTAACTGTTCACTATGTGAAATACATATTCTAAGGACATTGATGCAGTCAAAGAGTTAAGCCTCAGAACATACTACGACAGGAGTGAAGATGCTATGTTCCCATTTTACCGGTGGAGAAGTTGAAGCTGAAACATTCATTAGTTTATTGGAGCTAGGATTTGATCCCCATCATTAAAGGCTTCAGAATTACATGTGAAGTCATAGTCTACTCCCAACAATTACAACAAATGGGCACCCTGCAAATACAAGCCCTGCTTATGTGAAAATTAGTGAGATTGATTTGGTTTGATACCTGGCTTTGTTGCTAATTCTTATTATTAATTCACAATAATCATGGGCTAAGTCCCTTTGATGATCAAAGGACTCCAGCAGCAGCTAGGAAATCTCAAGAAAGCAAGGAGTGCTGTAGCCCTGTTGAAGGCACTGCAGCTCCGGAGGACGTAGGATGGCATTAAGAGTGACATGATACCAAATAAGGGGATTATAGCAAGTGCTGGGGAAAACACAAGAAATGTGTTCAGCTAAAGATGGAGAGAACTTAATTCCAACTGAGTGAATCAGTGAAGGGTCATGAATGAAGATTTCCTCAAGTATGGGGGTGAGGGAGAACAGGACATTCTAGGTTGAGATAAGGTAAGGAATCAGAGAAGCAAGAGTGTGTTCTGCTGTGTTCAGCTGGTGAACTGGTGTGGATAGAATACTGGGGACCTAGAGAGACACCAGAAAGCAAGGCTGGATATAGTGAGAGCTAAGAACATGCCACGGAGTTGCTGAAATTTATTCAACGTGTAAAAACTTATGGTTACTGTATATAGCTATGTTATAGTTTGAATCAAAAATGCCCCCCCCCCACCAGGTTCAATCTTTTGAGTACTTGTTTCTCAGCTGTGAACTCTTTGGGATGGTTGTGCATCCTGGAGGAGCCAGGGTCTAGCTGGCAAAAGAAGGCCACCAAGGGAAGGCCTTTGAAAGATATAACCTCACCTCGGTCCCAGCCCTATTTTCTGCTTGCTAGTCCCCCAGAATGTGGATGGCCTCCCTCACTTTCCTACTGCCACATACTGAGCCATTCTGCCCTGATGTCTTCACTATGATGGATGTCAGCTCCCTGAAACTGTGAGCCAAATGGAACAGTTCTCCTCCAAGTGGCTTCCAATGGTTATTTTGGTCAGTGAAAAAGTAGCCAATACAGGTGCTGGGAGAGTGAGTGATTTATTCTGTTTTCTGGGATCTGATAATATTAAAGGAAGCTACTTTAATAATCCATTCCCAATATCTATACTTTCTGTCCTTTGACCTACATATTCTTATAATATTGATGAAAGATGGCCTCAGCTTTTCAACTAGATCAAGCCTTCAGAGAAACCAAAAATTGTGTTATGAATATCTTGTAATCAGCCTCAATAAAGTATGTGATTTTGCTTCTCTTGTATCCAGCTGATATCATTAGATGTGGGTTGGAGAGATGGCTCAGTGGCTCAATAGTGAAGTGAATTTACTACCCTTGCAAAGAACCTGAGTTCAGCTCCCAAAACCATATCAGGCGGTTCACAAGAGCCTGTAGCTGTAGCTCTAAGGCCTCTTATGTCCTCTTCTGGTCTCTGCTGACACCTGAACACACACATACATACACACAACACACACACACACACACACACACACACACACACACACATTCTTAAAATAACTTATCTGCAACATTTTTTTTTTTCAGAAGCCAGGTAAGGATGGAGAAAGACTTCTTGACAATCTCGAACACCCAACAATGCCTCTGACATCTTCTCTGACTTGTTTGGGAGCTTCCTTGAACTGTTACTGTTTTACTATCTGTTGCCTTCACTGTTTTGTTGTGAAGCTTCTGTTCTATCAGCAGCCAGACCTGGCTGTGTATCCCTTTCTGGTGTTTCTTGGATTCTTTGCAGGCTCCTATTTGTTTTCCTGCTGGGCAACTCCAGCTCCCTAAACAAGACTTCTGTATTCAGCTAGGGTTTTCTCATCAATACTGCATTTAATGTGGGATCATTGCTTTCTAATACAATGTAGCATCGCTACTCATTCCATGATTTTTTTTTAAAAATGAAATTTTTGGAGATGCCTGTTGCTAACTCACTGATAATGAAAAAGATTCCAGGACCTGGGGGCTGGAATCATTCCTCTCTGTTCAGTCTTATGCAACGGGGTCCTATTGACATTTGGGAAGTAAATGGTAGAATAAAGCTCCTGATCATTTCACTTAATTTTTATAAGATGATGGCAAATGTTCTTATTCACTCATTTCATACTGGGGACTTCAAAATTTCTCATACCACAGGTTTGATCAGAGATATTAGGATAAAAGTATTCACATGTGAGTCTAGAGCAATCAGATTCATTGAAATACACAAAAGGACGCTGGTTTTCCTGTGTTTGATGAAAGCAGGGACCATCCCTTTTTGTTTATTTTCATATTCTCAGTCTCTAACTGCCTGGAAACTGGTACATTTGGTCCCTTTATTTCTTCCTTGACAGACATACCCAACCCACCTTGTCTTTACACACCCTTTCCACAGTGCCCCAGGAACTTTCTACACATTGACTGGATCTGGAAACATGAAACACATTTATCATTTTCTTAGTTAGAACTCAATAAATGTTTCTTAATTATTTGAATATTTTTTCCTATGCATGGCTCCCTTAGCACCGTCTCTGACAAATAGTTACTCCGAAGCTGTTTAAAAACTTCCATATCCTGAAGACTTCATTATTTCATAAGACAAGCTCTCCCACTGTGTTATAAATTACCTGGAAAGTTCTTTACATTTAGCAAAAATCTTGCCTTTGTTAATTGACATATCCAGCTCTCCCAACATTGCTCTTTAACAAGATGGATTAAGGCTTCTGATATTTTAAGAATCAGTCATATGCGATCCTCCTGACTCACCCTGAGAAGTTGATGATGATAGCGTCAATCAAATTTATCGTCTCTCTTTAAAAATGTCTAAATGACAACTTTTGAGTTACAGCAACCAACACACACATGTATAAAATGGAAATATTCTTGTGTAATTAAATATACAACAACTTCAAAGTACCACCCTTTGTTTTCTCCTATTGACCCAACTTTGCGAAGCACAGTAGTGGCATCTCTTTGGATAAGGTGCTCTCCACTTCTGTTTTGTTTTGCTGTGGTATAGTGCTGCCAAATGCTACTGTGAAAATGGGAATTTTATTCTGGGAGAAAAAATTATTTCCTGCTAAAACCCGCCTAGAAACCTCACACATTAATCAAAGGGCTACCTGTTTACTTTTCCTACTTATATTAAAAATGGCTGCACCAGAGAATAACAATTATCTATGGGAATAAGGGTGGGGGTGGCAAAGGTAACTAACTGTGCAGTGTCTCTGTGAGTGGTCATCGTCCACCCCATGCTTTGTCTGACCTTCTCCTCCTTTGTGTGTGCCATAGAGTTTAGGGAGGAAAGTAGAGTTTAGCTCTGTGTAATTTGTTGTTAAAAGGAGATATGGGTCTTGGACTGATTTGATCTCTGTTCTTTAGTTGATAAAAAAGAGCCTAGAAACTCAAGCTTCCAGTCTCTTAGTCTGTTTATTTACAGTTGTTAATTATTGGGGTAGAAAATTAGCTAAACTTTCCTCTTCCCTTGATCTAGATGTGTTCTAACTCTGTAGAAAGAAAGTAGACCCTCCCTTGGGGTAGCCTTCATTCTGGACCCTTTGAGGAAGACTGCTGAGGTAATGTCAAACCAGATGCTGGTTATGTGGGTTAAACACCATACAACTTTATAGGCAAGAGGTGAACAAAATGGTATGTGAGGTAATGGCAACTGGACACCAGCCTGGAGCTCAGAAATGTTGAATTTAGAGCATGCTTATGTCATTGTAGCATGGACCTCCTTCCTGATGTGGAGCAGGCTTCAGATTCACTGATGTCTGGATGGTGTTATTTTCTTCTAAGTCCAAGGATAACTGGTGCATATAACTCTCTGATGATGGAAGATATGCTAGGAAACACTTGGTATTATTTTCTTATAGTGAGATTAGAAATGGATAGAAGTTTCCAGGATGCGTTCACCCAGACATCAGCCAGTACTTCCCCAGTTGCACATTCCCTACCAGCTGCATTTTCATTCTTTGCCCTCCGTTGATTCAAGCAAACACAGCATTATGACTCAGAGAATGTTGTTTTCTGATTCTTTATCTCTCAAAGGCATGCATTTTGGAAGTAAGATCTCATTCCTTCAGGGAAGTTGGGATCTTAGTGTTTTTGCCACAGAACAAAATAGCATCAGCCTTAATGAGCTGTCTGTCTTCTAAAGAGCATTGAGAAGTTTCCTTGAGTGTCTCTCCCTTCTCAACATCCTGGGAGATGACAGGTGGCAAATACTATTAATCCCATTTTGCAGATGAAGGGATTCTCTTCATCCTTGGTTCCTGTTTGAAGAAGATGACATGCCCTGGAGTGCATGTCAGTTTCTACATCTGTTTAGTTCCACCAAACATCTGAGACATACTATCGGTAAGCATCCTGCTCCTTCTTTTCCTTTGGCTTTTAATCCATCACTTACATCTTCTGTGGAGTGTCAAATTTAGGTGCTAAATGGCATGGTCTGAAAAGGAAGAAATAAGTCCTTTGAGGTTTCTGTTTTCTGAAATATGGGCTAATAAAAGATGAGAATCCATGTTAGAAGAACAAATCTGAAAGGCAATTAAAATTTTCCTTCAAACAATAACAGGAACAATTGTGAAGACATTGGTTGCCCAGCCAAAGTTTAAAGGATAGTTTGCACTTTTTACTCAAGGAAGTGCCACTCAGCCCTAACAATAGTGAGCTGAATTGGATCTAGGCAGCACAGGTCAACCAGGATAACGATGTGATATACGCTCACATCTAAGGTCTCAGAAGCCCTGGAAATGAGCCTAGAGTCTGAATCAAGATCAGCAATGAGGCATGTGGCCTAACCCACATGCAGTAAGAATTCACAACCAAGTGAGTAACTTCTCTATGCTTGCCACTCTGCTGCATGTCCTTTCTTAACTGATAGGAGGAGAGCCACAGGCAAGGCAACACCTGAGTACCCATCCCAACAACCTCAGCGGTAGTTGTCTGAGCGTGGTGCTGCTCATTACACATGTGGTAGGCTAGCATGGACACACGGAGCACTGAAGAAATACTCTGCTATAGCTTCACTTTCTGCCAGGTAAAAGGACATTTTGGAAATATTCTCTGAATATTTTTATTGCGTTTGTTTTCAAAGCTACATCATAAAATTAAGATATGGTCCCCACTTGTTTGGGAGAGAAAGAAAATCAAATCACGCCATGGGTATGCCATCTACTTCAAATCATCTTAAAAAAATCCACAGTGCAGAACCAAGTGGGCTATATACATCACCCCTCTTGAACAGCCTGCTCTGATCTCAGTTTGAGTATAGAGTTCACCTCATTAAATAAAATTTTGCCCAAACTGTTTGTATCTTGCTGAATTCCTTCCTCTGGGAAGATTAGAAGCGAAGAGAAACCCTAACCTTGGTAACAGAATTAATGCTGCTTAATTCTTCATATTTAGAATTTCTAGATTGCTGGTTTATCATCATTTTCCTAATAATTTTCTTCTATAGTCAGAGTCCATCTTATATGATTTTAATATACTTTATATAATTTAATACTTTAAAATTTCTTGAGGCTTGTCTCTTGTTCCAATACAGAGTCTGAGGGAGTGTCGTTGTGTGTATCAGAAGTATCTACTCTACTACCAGTGTCTAGGATTTTCTATAATGGTTTAGTTGATTTGCAGTATTGCTAAGCATAATAGACCTTGGTCCTCCAAAGATGGCACCGTTATTCCCATTATGAAATCAGAATAACTGTGATTATTCATATAAGAACCTCACCGTACCGCACCTTTTCACATGATCCTCACCTGGCACTTAGCCGCTCACTCTCTTGCCTGCCCCTCCCCGATCTGCACATGATCTTTTCTGTTGCATGTGATCTTGGTGGTGGTGGTGGTGGTGGGGTGTCAGGGCATTATGCTTGGGTGGTTGACCTGAGGTGGGGTTCATCATTCATGCTGGGGGTAGGGTTCTTCAGTTGATGTAGACATCTAAAAATTACCCACTCAGTAATTCTTATTCATGTTCTCATAACTGACTCCCATGAGCTCATTATTTCATCAAGCTGACTTGCATGGCATGGTTCCTTTGTTCTGTCTCATTTCTTGTAGATTGAATAGGCTTTTTGTGTACATCTCCCAAAGAAAAGTCATGCAACAACCTTGCATCTGGCTAGAGACACAATAGAAACAATGGTGAATTTGGGTGGAACAGCCTCATGGCCCCTTCTGTTGGTGATATGATATGCAACAGAGGCTGATCCACGTGTAGGGGGATTCCAACAAGGCCAATCCTAGTATGGCCGATCTTGCACACATGGCACTGGATGATGTATGTCATCTTGCTCTGTGGAAGTTGAACCCTGAAATAGGTGATAAGACATGTGTCTGAAGCTGAACTCCCTGACTGGAGACAACCTGCCATTGTCAGAAATTATTTCAGGAGGGACCAGGCATGTGGGGGCATCTTCCACATTTGCCTCCGATTTGGCCAGAAAAGTGAGTTAGATGTTGAAGACAATAGCTTGCCAATTCTTATTGGTGGGTGCATAGAAAGAAGATAAAGGGGGATGGTCTGCATTACTTGATAACAAGTATATGGCAGACTGACCCGAGTAGCTTGGGAGCCCAGGAAGCTGGGACAAGTGGGAAGAGCTGTCAGCTGCTAAGCATCCTGACAGTTCTAGTGCAGACCACAGGAGCAGAGGACCTGACTGGGATGTGACAACCTGACACTGTTCTTAGGCACATTCCTATGTTATGGTTGTGCTGCACAAATGCTGCCAGTTCACTAATTCTGACAGTTTTCACAGCTCTGTCTAGGGAGATTCTCCTGTCACTCACCCTTATATAAGTCTTGTTTGTTTTCTCATTTGTTTTCTTGAGTCCTCGGACTGTGGAAGACAAATATCCTAATAAGTTATCACTTTCAACAAAGTGCTCAATTGTGTCACTTGTTACTCACCTATCATCTATCTATCTATCTATCTATCTATCTATCTTCTATCTATCTATCATCTATCTATCTATCTATCTATCATCATCATCTTTGTATATGTATGTATCCATCTACCTATCTATTATCTATCTATCTATCTATCTATCTATCTATCTATCTATCTATCTATCTATCTATCATCTCTGCATATGTATGTATGTAATGTATGTATCCATCTACCTATTATCTATCTATCTATCTATCTATCTATCTATCTATCTATCTATCTATCTATCATCTTTGTATATGTATGTATCCATCTACCTATTATCTATCTATCTATCTATCTATCTATCTATCTATCTATCTACTTACCCACCTATTTATCTAATCTGTGTTGAATGTTTAACCATTGATAATAGAGTTATGCTATAGATAACATTAGATAATTAGATATCAGTTTCAAATATATAATATAGTTATTAAGGCAGAGAGTCCCTGGAATCAGATTGACTGAGGTTTATACCTTTGTTCTAGTTTAGTTTAATAGCTCTCTGATCTTAAGCAATTTTCTTAATCTTTTGAAATCTCTTTTCTCATTTACAAAATGAGAACAATGATAATAGTGCCTCCTAGGGTTGTTGTGGGGATTAGGCAAAGTAATTCGTAGGAAATAGCTTGCATACCCTAATTACATAGTGGGACATGTAATAAGACTTCATAAGTTCTTAGCTATTATTAATAACAGAAGAATAAGTAATAAGAGATAGATTAAACTTTAATGTATATTTACAAGTTGAAAGATCCCCTAGTTGAGAAATTGTTGCATAGCATATCTTTATTCTTTCAACAGAAACTCATGTTGAAATTCTTGACTAGCAGATACTCAATAAATCTTCATTAAACTTAATTTAAATCAGTTGGCATTATATGGACCCTATATTTCACCATTCCATTGTTTTTTAATCAAAGGGGGAATATTTAGATATATCACTTAGGAGGTTAATCAACCTGTTTTGTTTCTAAAGAGAAAATTAGTTGGCAAACTCATCAAAACAAGATTCCTCAGTCATGCTCCTGGGGTGTTATTAACTATCCATACAACCCTTGAAAACCATTTCCTCTTCTTTGTCTTTTTCAACTTTCTCATTTGTACGATGAACGTAGTTGATAACTTTGGTGTGTGTCAGACCCAGTGGTAGAATTTATTAAAATAATATGGACTTGGACTATCCAGATGTCCTGGGAGAGAGTCTGGTTTACATGTTCATGTAAATAGGAAGTAGAGATACTTTGAAAAGATTTATTCTATATTAATGAAAGAAATGTCTACAGACTAAATTTTTGTCTAATTTTTATTTTATTGAGAGAGTCATAATATTTCTGTTTTATTTGTGTCAAGTTTTTTTTTTAAAATGGCATTTCTTTAGGTTATTCTTCAAATAACAGAATAAGAAAGCAAACATCAGTAGAGATACAAATAACAGCTTTATTATTATGAGAGAACAGGGCTTGGTATCCGCTTCCTTATGTACTATTGCTTTTCCAGTGTTTGGGACTAAACTTAGAGTGACAGAACCTTCAGGAAAGACATCAAAACCTAAGGAAAGAAAGAGGACAGAAGATCAAGAAAGGAGAAAATGAGATCAAGCCCACCCACTCCCATCAAAAAAGAGATTCTTTGCCAATTGGCAAAAGTTAGAACAGAACTAAGAAGAAACTTGAACCGACTGCTCTCCTGGAAAAGAAGTAAAGTATGCTTCTACTTTATGGATACACATGTAAATGAAATGGACATGTAGTGTTCATTACATATGTATTGGTATATATAAGTATATATGTATATGCAATTATGAATGCTATATGTAATATTGGTATATAACTGACATAAAATTCTAAACATATGAAATGTATAAATATAAAAAATATTTTATAAGTAAAGCTTTCATCTTCAGTTGAAAATTTGGTTTAATTCTGACTTCAATGATCTTTAGGTAGTATTATTGTGTCTCTATGTTGCATGTTTTATTTTACTTTGCAAATATTTTGGGATAGAAATGCTGAATTGAAAATAAAGAATATTTATTTTGTAAAAGCCTGCTGTAGTGGATTCCTTTTAACAATATGTAGGTGTTCTAGTCAGTTCATCTCCCAACAAGTACTTGCTAAAATCCTGCTTTAGTTGTATATTGCATTGTTTGGTTTGGAGTTTTCTTGTGCATTCATCTCAATACATTCTCTAGTCTATCTTGTGGAATCATCCTTATCTCATGAAAGTATCTAGATTCCTGTATATGTTGGGATAATGCTTTCATTGAGTATAGCACTCTTTTTTTGACAGACTTTTCCCTTCAGCCTTTTAAAGAGTTCATTACATTGCTGTCCAGGTGGCCTAATCTCCAAGATGTAACTCTTTTCTCTGTTCTTCTGCATATAGTGTGTCTTATTTTTGCTGGGAGAAATATCTGCCTGTATTCAAAGTATTTTCTAACTCTTAGTTTTTACCGTTTTGAATAGAATGCATCTATAACCTGGATCCTCTACTTCCTGTTTATTTTGATTAATAGTTTCTGAGACTTTGGGGTCTTTCTTTTAATGGCCTTCATTATTTGGAAAATACTTAAACTTTATTATTTCAAAGATTTCTTTTGCCTCACTCTTTTTGTTCTTCTTATTCTGATATGTTCATTTCATACAGATATTAGACTTGTGCTATTTCACAGGCCTTAGACTTTTTTAAATCTCATTTTCCAACTTTTTATTTTCACATTTCATCTTTTGTAATCATGTCTGTATGATTTCATGTTTTTATTTCATTTGTTGAAATTATTTAATTGAAAAATTTAATGATCCTGTTAAAGTCATTATTTCCATAGGTTATCATCTTTTGAAATGTGTTGAATTGACACTTGAATTGTTCTCAAAGTGCTCTATTGTATAGAAACTCTTCACCTGCTTCTACATGCCGCCGACCTTTCTAATGAAGTCTCTGGTACACTCTTTGTAGTTAGTCTAAAGAACCTGCTTGAGACATTGGCTATCTTGTTTATAGCTACACAGTGTTCTGCTGATTGCTATTGTTTTAATAATATAATTTTCCTCTTGTGGTTATCTTTCTTGTACATGTGTTTTTGGTATTGAGCCAAACTTCTAGTGTGACTAGAGCCTGAGATAAACTATATTTACTTCTAGAAAAAAAAATTTTCAAAGAGATGTTTAGTGGGCAGGATTTGAATTGTAATCAGGTATTGACCCAGGTTGGGTTTGGTTGTGGGTTTGGTTACCCCAGTACCCACCAACTTCTCATTAACTTGGCTTGTGCCCTCAGGGGAAATTATGATTTCTGTAGACTTTTGGATTTTCTTGATTCAAAATAAAATTATCATTCATTACATTTTATATATTGCAAAAAATCTAGAGGTTTCTCATATGATTTTATCTTACATCTATAATAACTAGTTGGGATTCAGTAGTCATCAGAGAACCTAATTTTGTGTTTTACCCATTTCAGCAACAAAATTATAGACCAAATAACAGTATATAGCCATTGATATTCATGATGACTGTTTACAATCCTAAGTTCAGAGTGCAAGGTAGAGCCCCAGCTATTAATAGTTATTAAACATCAAGAGACACAAGAGAGGAAAATATGTCAGGGACTAAATGAGAAGTCATTTTGTTTGGCTTTCAACAATATGAAAGAAAAATTAAAAGGTAAGCTTATTTGAAATGTATGTAACTAGAAATGAGTAATCACTAGATGCAGTCAAGTATCTTTATATATTGGGAAAAGACTGGTGCCATTGACACCAGAGGGTTTTATAGTATTTTTTTCATTTGTACAATTACATTGTCTTTTACTTTTGATTTTGACTGACATCTAATTCACCATTTTTTTTTTTTTTTGGTTTTTCGAGACAGGGTTTTTCTGTGGTTTTGGAGCCTGTCCTGGAACTAGCTCTTGTAGACCAGGCTGGTCTCGAACTCACAGAGATCCGCCTGCCTCTGCCTCCCAAGTGCTGGGATTAAAGGGGTGCGCCACCACCGCCCGGCAACACCATATTTTTTTTGACAGATGATACATACAGTCAAAAAACCCAAAACCCTGCAATTCATGTGTGCTAAGTACATTGCAAGGGTAACAACAGTGTTTCCCATATAATGTGAGGTTTAATGTCCTGACCAGAACAGTGTTCTTTGCTTGTCTTCACAGTAGAGGATGGCATAGAGACTGAATGGTCAGAGGTGGCATCTGTAGCAGACTCTCATTGGAGAGTTTTGTTGACTTCCTATAGTCTTCCTCAACTCTGCCCCTCCATTTTTCATTTTTTTTGAATGCTATATAATGATGTGTCATCAGTCTTATATAGAATGCCAAATAAATGTTCTTAGTACTTCTAGACAGTCAAATCTTAAAGCCAGTACTTCCTGGGCCAGCTAATACATTCCTACAGTGAAATATCAGTTGGTTATTAAGGGAAATTGGGAGCAACATCATGCCCCTCCTCAATCTTTTGTGTTTGTACATGGCATTAGATGAGAACTCGGTTGAACACTTTTGCATCTAAAAATTTTCACTCGACATCCAGTATCTACCACTAGAATTTCACCTTTTCAACTTCAGTTAATAATCAAGGTATGCCTTTTCACTTCCTGTCCATTTTCGGTAGATTCTGTATCTCACCTATGTTTCTATCTCACTGTAGTGTGGGCAGTTTTAGTTCTTAAACAATTGGCCCATATATTCCATTTTTATTTGTTTGAATGTATCAGTGCCATTTTTCTGACAGCAATCTATATGTTTATCTAGCAGGAAAGAAGGAATCAGATTGGTGGAGCAATTGATTAAGTCAAGTCTCAACTGCATCCTTTAACACAGTACAGGAAGCAGAGGCTCCTAGGCCATCCAGAAAGTGTTTAGCTAGCCACTTGAGACATGGCCTAAAATGAGTCAGTAGTCTAGACCTTAGGGAGTGTTTGGGGCAGTTGTCAAGTCTCTCTTCACATGTTTGAAACAAACGTTATTTCAACTCAAGATGCCACCTGCGTAGGTCTGCAGGTGAATGGATGAAGGTTTCATCACAGAATGAGAGTGGGAATATTCAGATGCTCTAAATGTCTGCAGGCAGTAGATTACTTTTAATGGTTAGCTGATACTTCTTTTGGAGTAACTCACTTTCTGTTGCAGCCTCCAAATCTTTCTTAGCTCCAACTCACTTCAGTAAATAAAGACATCTAAGCAAATCTCATCAGGAAGTGCAGTTCCATGGCCCTGCAGAGAAACCGTGCCTGAGAAGAATGAGTAGAAAAAGCCAAGGATGGATCTGGGCTCAGAAAAGCAACTGTACTGACAAAAATAGCTAGAGATGATTTGGGGAAGTTAAGCCAGGGGAAGAATTAGGAAGGGAGGCATACCAGAAAATAAGAATCTTTTTATAAGCAGGGAAGTGAAAATTTAAAATACAGACAAGACCCTGAAGTAGAAAAAAAAACACAGAGAGAAACAGAATTTAGTGAAGTTTAAACATTGTCTTCCTAAGAAGCTATTCATTCGGTAATTGTGCACTGAAATATTATGTCATGTCAAAGATAGGAAAAACAAACTAAAATAAAAACCCGAATTGTTTAAATAGTTATTTAGATGTTCTCATGACCCTTTAGAGAGAATTTTTAGTGTCCCATTTTGTGTTTGTTTGAGATGAAGAACATGATGGATCACTGACATTTATTGAGAGAAGAGATCGTGAACACTCCACACTCATAGAAGCCATGTATGGCTGCAATGTCATTCTCTCTTCATGTATGTGAAGACACAGGGTGTTTGTGGGGATGTGGGTCTCACCTCAGATCACACATCACTGAAAGTGAGGCTTGAGTGCAGCAGAGCGTGTCATTTTTGAAAGCTTATCATTTTTCGGAATGAGCCACTAGAAGATGAGTTTCATTGGGATCTGATGACTTCAGATGACTTTTATCATTTACTGCTGAGGCAGATCATGGCGGCTGGCTGGGGGTAACCCTATTGGCGATGGGTACAACATGTAGCCTTTAGAACCCTCTGTAATGTGAGAAACCAGACAAACTTTCCCAAGGATCTCTTCTATCTGCAATGTAAGACTTAACAACCCAGTGCTGTGGCCTAGTCAGTCTCTGAGTGAGCCTTGGAAGCCAAGGTGAACTCTTCCTTTGGTCCATTATAACATGCTACCATATCTTCCAAGGTCTCATGATGTCTCCCAAGGAAAGATTTAAGCGACGAGGAACTTATGAAAATAAAAGGGCATGTGATAATATTCTAGAACAGTTTCATGTACAGTTTCAGGAGATGAAAGGACTTCTCTGTAGTAATACGAGCGGCGGGGCTGCGTCCCCAGCACCCGGCCACCCACATGGCTAGCTCTAGCTTTGCCCCAAAATAATTACACGGAAACTGTATTCTTTTAAACACTGCTTGGCCCATTATATCTAGCCTTTTCTCGGCTAACTCTTGCACCTGGACTAGCCCATTTCTTATAATCTGTGTAGCCCATGAGCTGGCTTACCAGGAATGGTCTTAACCTGCGTCTGCCTGGAGTGTGAGAATCATGGCTACTCTCTGACTCAGCTTCTTTCTCCCAGCATTCTGTTCTGTTTACTCCTCCCACCTATGTTTTAACCTATGAGGGCCAAGCAGTTTCTTTATTGCTTAACCAATGAAATCAACAGATTGATATATGACACTCCCACATCACTTCTCTATAAAATTTATGGAAAGGAGTTTCTGTAAAACTCTTAGAAGAATAAAGTTCAGGGACATGGAGGACCTGGCATCCTGATACGGGTTTAGAAGATAAAAGATGCTGCTCATAGTGTTCACCTATGTGGTTCCTGAACCACCTTGTGGTTACCCTGTGTCTTGCTCTCTTGTCTGGATTGAATGTTGTGCTTTTTAGTTCTAATTGTGAACTTGTCACAGCTTAGAATCACCTGTGAAGAATCTAGTGGGGAATTATCTAGATCAGCTTGGCCTCAGGCATGTCTATAGGGGATGACCTTGATTGTTAAAAGAAGACCCATTTTAACATTTTAAAGGGTGACTCCATTTTAAGGGGTGACTCCATTCCTTAGACAGGTTGTCCTAAACTGTCTAAGAGAGGAGAAGGCTAGCTGAGAAGCAACAATGAATTTCTTATCTCTTTATTCTTGACTATGTAAATAATGTGATCGGCTGCAGAGTTTCTGCCTTAACTTCTGTGAAATGATGGACTGCATCTTGGAACTGTAAGCCAAATAAACTCATTTCTTCTCATGGCAACAGCAATGGAGCTAGAAGAGATGGTTCTCTTTTCCCGTTATTTCTTATTCTGCCATTCTCCTTTTGCCCCTCTCTCTAGCTCTGACTTAGTGTCATCTTTGATGCTTACAAAGATCAGATGTAGAAATTGTGTGTGAGGAGGCAGCCCTGAGAATAATAACTTTCTGAGCTTTTAACTTTTTTCTTAATGTTCAAAACTGATCTTAATGCTAAAGGATACATTCTGTAAGGTCTTTTAGTGCACTAGCCTGGCAAAAGTTGGCTTCAATGAATTGTACAGAATTAAATTGAATTGAATTAAACCTAGTAAAGGTCACATTTGACACTTCTAAAGGAATCCAGACTCAGAAGTGCCAGCCATCCTGAACATTGTAGGAGAGACAAGCCAACTCCACAGTTTCTCGTTTGAAGAGTGTTTTAATATAATCATTTATATATTTTCAAAAATTCACAAAATAACCAGACTTCTGTTAAAATTGCCTGAGCCCAAATAACCACTACCTGTTTCAGGATTTGTTGCAAAACAAATCCCATAATACCAAATCGTATAGCAAAAGCATAAATCAGATAGTTCAACTTACATCTACAAAGCCCACCCAGCTTACTGAAAATAACCTGCAACTGAAGACACAGGGTATGTAAAAATATAGACATGGGCTGGAGTGATGGCTCAGAGGGCAAAGTACTTTCACAAAGATGTGAGTTTAGATTCTCTTCATCTGTAAAATGTGGAATGGGATATATCTGCCTGTAATCCTACTAATGGGAGGTAGACTTAGGAGGATCCCAAAGGTTTGTTGGTTAACCAATCTATCCAATCATGGAGTTTAAGATTCTGTCTCAAAAAAATATAGAGAATGCAATAGAAGACACATGATGTCAACCTCTGGTGTCCACACACAGATGACATGTACCTTACCCCACTTTCCAATATACGAGCACATATGTGCACACACACTCACATACATGTGCATGCACACACACATGCTTACATGCAACATAAAAATACATACCACACAAATTGCAGCCATTATCTCCTTGGGAGGTAGAGAACATAGATACTAAGAGCCTTCTCAGTCTTCAGAGAAAATGTGAGGGCCTCCACTTGGGAGAGAGAGAGAGAGAGAGAGAGAGAGAGAGAGAGAGAGAGAGGCAGACACACAGAGAGAGAGAAAGAGAGAGAGAGAGACAGAGAGAGAGAGAGAGAGAGAGAGAGGAGATGAGTCAGAAGCAGATGAACTTGCACTAGAACTAGAGAACATAACACTAAGAGTGACATGCAAAGCCAATCTGAGACCAAAAGCAGGCATGAGACAGTCGAGCTGCTGATATAAAAGTGCTAAGGAAGAAGCAGCCTCCGATAAACAAAGGTGGGCGAAATCCATTCACATGTAACCACGGAAACAAAGAGGACCATAAGACTGTCGAGGAAAAGGAATGAAATAATGTATCTGCATAACTTCAAGTAAAGTTCCGATCCAAGGAAGCAAAATGATATGTTGTTTTGGACCCTAGAGATAATATAAAAATGTAAGTAAGAGAAAACAAAAAGACTGTAAGAGAAAACAAAAAGAGAAAAGCTCAAAGCCTGATGAAAAGGCTGGGGTGGTTCAGTGGATAAAGTTCTCACTGCGTGAGCATGAGGACCAGAGTTCTGATCCCAAGCACCCAAATGAATGCTGGGTGGGTGTGGCAGACGGCCTAAAATTCCAATTCTGTGTGAGTGCTCAGAGCTCAATTAAGCAACTTTTTTTAATGAATGAATAGGAGATCAATTGAGGAAGACTCAGTACTCCACATGCATATGCACACAAGTACATGCTTACTGCGCACAAACATAGACTCCCAGACACGTAAAAAAAAAAAAGGAAAGGAAAACCAATTGACTATGGCTTATGTATGTAGAGAATTATTCCAATATTCTTGAATACTTATAAATACTCTTTTCATGAGCAGGGTTTTGGTACATGGATGTACTTGAATGTTACTGAATTCATATGGGTGTGCTAATGAATTCTTTTTTACACAGTATATACAACCATTTGCACATACATACACATGCATGTCTATACACTTATATGAGTATGTGTATTCAAGACACTGGGCGATGAAAACCTGTGAGCCACACTTAAAGTGTTTCAACTGGGAGGAGGGTAGGAGCGTAAGGCTGGGAAATTCCCTGAACCATAGAATATAGTTACAATCCCTTTCATAGAGCAGTTGGAACTTTGCGCATGAACAGAAATAGAGCTGTTATGAGCAATGAGACCTTTGCATCATAAAGTGTGGAAAGAACACAGGGACCTGGAAATAAACAGGAAACAGAAAAGGAGAAGGGAGAACTTGGATTTGTTCAAATAAGTGTCCCTTTATACCCCCTCCCTCCCCCACAATATCCAATTGCCCATTACCTCAAGATGGGTAAAATATTCACCTTAGAATTTTGGCATTTTAGAGAATGTTTTTAAAAGCTATAAAGTTGAGCAACCATTATTCACAACTTACATCTCCCTTGATATGTTCTTCAAGATTTATTTTAGCTCAGGTACTTGTCTGCTACAATCCCAGTGCCATGATGTGAAAAGAACAGCAAAACCTAAGGCCAGATGGCACGAAGGGTGGAGAGAGGATTTGTGGGTCCTTGACTCTGGCCTCTGTGGAAGCTGTGGGCAGGGCTCATACAGAGAATGGAGGAGGGGGTGACTTGGCTAATTCAGATTTGTTTGGAGCCAATGTTGCTATTGGATTGAGAAGCAAGGCCTCACCCAGAAGACAGAGTATAAGATTCTAAGAATTGTACAGGACTAGAGATTGCAGCCAATTGCTAGAAAGTCAGAAGGAGAATTTCAGGGATTCTAGTGTAAGACAGGAGATACTTGGGTCAGAGGTAAAAGACTGCTGTGTCACAGCCCCAATGGTAGCCAGTGTGTCAGCTTTTGTGATTAGTTCCCTCTGTGCACCCCTTCCTCAAGGTACTCCAAAGAGGACCAGGGATCACTTGCACATCTAGTGGGTTCTGTGACAGCAGAATGTTAGAGGTTATGAAGTCAAGGATGCCTGGCTATCACCGTAGAGGGTCATAAGTCAAACAAAGAATCTCTAAGACACGAGTGCTCCTAGCTTTAGAGAAGTTTCCTGTTATCCAGTGATACTGGAAGAAACACAGGTACTGAACTAAATAAGACTGTGCAGACAGAGCCCCTGTCATCTTCATGCTGACAAGTTCAAACTCATATGTGCTTCTGAGCATTTACACAGTCTGGAATTATTAAAAGAATGTGATAATGGTTGCCATTATGTTCTTTCCAGAAGTGGGAACATGGAGCCCAGATTCACTTTAATTAAAAAAAACTTTGCTGCTTTTTTTGGTAAAAGAATGAGTCTGAATGAAGCCCCTACACAATAAAAATTTGAGATAGAAAAGGTAGCTTTGGTTTTCCAAGTCTACAGGTAAGCTATAGCTTGTAATGGCTTAATAATTTCTAGAGTGTCAAACTTCCGTGAAAGCTATATTCATTCTATAAAAATCATGCTTTTAACTTTGATCTTTTTCAAGGCTTGTAATATGTGAATAACTTCTTGTCAATCAAGGAACATCTAAGCTTTCCAATATCTCCATTTTTTTTTTGGTAGATGTCATTGTTAGAGCTTCTATTGCTGTGCTAAAACACCATAACAAAAGAATAGCAAGTTAGGGAGGAAAGGGTTTGTTTCATCTTCCATGTGCACAACACTGTCTATCACTGAATGAAGTCAGGGCAAGAACTTAAGGTAAGAAGACCCTGGAGGCAGGGTCTAAAACAGAGGCCGTGGAAGAATGCTGCTTACCAGTTTGTGTCTCATGACTTGGTCAGCCTGCTTTCTTACACACCCAGGACCACCTGTCCAAGGGCGGTACTGTCCCCAGTGAGCTTGACTTTTCTCACCAATCATTAATGAAAACCAAAAGAAATGCTTACAGACTTGCCTTTAGGGCACTCTTAAGGACACTTTGTCTCAATTTTGATTCCCTCTTCCAAGGTACATGGAGCTTTATGTCATGTTGACAAAAGCTGGCCAGCACATTTGCAAAACATTCCTGCTACATCTGATAAGATGATAAGGTTTTTTAGACTCTGCTTGTTCTTGTCAGGGTGGTCTAGACATAGGAGACATTGCCTCTTGAGTACCTGTCTAGCCAACTGTGGAAGGAGAATTAGGAAGACTCAAATATTTTCTCCTATGACACTAATACCTAATTATAATTTTAGACCTGGCTTGTCAGTGATTAGTTGTGCAGAGAAAGGCTGCAGTTCAGCTTGGAGATAGTCCTCTAAACCTCAGCCTCTGCAATGTGCCCCAGTCTGATGGCTAAAAACATTGTAGGGCCAAGGAAATGTCCAAACTCTTTATACAATATGTAGACCATTCCTCCCACCAACGCTTTCATTTGTAGAACTTTAAAAAAAACTTCAAAGTGGACCTGTGAGACTTTCTGAGATTCAGGGTTCCCTTGAGTGTTTATTTAAGCATAGATCACATGTTCTGTGGCCAGAGAATACACTTAATTCGTTTTAGAATAAGAATGTGCATCTAAACATCTCAGAAACAATCTGTAAGTCGGATGCAATTGAGCCATGCACCAGCCTTCTTGTCTAAATGCTCAAATGTTTTGAGACTTCTTACGAGGTAGCCACTCTCCCCAAGTATCCCTTCATTTTATGTAACAATTCAGTATATTGACACTTGGATTAAATTCCAGAACAATTCTAGCTCAAGCAGCAGTTGGTGAAGTTCAGCACAAGAATCAAGTGCTCCAAAATATGGGGCTTCTAAATGCAGGTCTGCAAGGAAGCCCTGCCCTTTGTCCACCAGATGTATTCACATTCCAGACACAGCGGACTCTTCTGAGCCCCGCGGGCCCTTCTCTGAGCCTCAGCCTCTGCAGTATGGCTTATGGCTTCCACAAGCATCTAAATGAAGAAGAAATCTGTCTTTTCTGTTCTTGTTTACCTAGGGCCTAGCAGCTCGTAGTAGTTTGCCCATTTGCTGCAAAGAATTCCACTTCCTTTTGAGGCCAGCTGCAGGGACTTTGTAGCCCTGTAATCGCATCTTCCCAGACAGCCACGCCAACAATTGTGCCAAGCAGCCCCTGAGCCGTGATTACCCTGAAATGATTATTTGTGGGTTTGTCATTCATTTCCTAAAACTGGCTCCTCTTGGCATCTCCCCACTCCATGTTGTTCTGCGTGAGCCGCAGCTGCACGGCTATAGCTCACGTCTACCCTCAACGGGTATTCATTGTGATTATACTGGGGGAATTCTGTGGATTTTTTTCTTTACTCAGCGGGCAATTACAATAACAGGGCATAATAGGACGTGGTGTGAGGGAGTTGAAATGCCTAAGGGAAAGGTTAAAGCTGAGTAAGGAGTTTAATAAGGATATCTATAGCCGGGCGGTGTTTGTAAATGTGTAATTCTTGCTTTTTGCTTCTGTTTTGAAAAGCTAGCCCAAGAGGATTGAGACTCAAATGTGAAGCAATAGCTCGACGTTGTTGATTGGGAAAACCAGACCAAGGAAGGGATCTGGGTTTGTGAGAAGATTCTTCCAGACCCTTTCTCTTTGTTCAGCAGGGATGAATGAATGAAGCAGGGAGGAAATGCAGCTGCACAAGGCACAAAAACGCAGACTTCTTTCCTCCACGGAAACTGTGATAAACTATCAAGAAACTTTAAGGTTCATGCTAGGAGCAGGAGGCACAAAGTTGGTGGTGGTGACTGTCTTCATTCTTTCATATTTTACTAATATATGTGAGACATCCATCTACTCTGTTAGTCTCAGTGATAAACACTACACATAAAGGGTACCAGATCTACCAGCACCATTCTTTCTCCTCCAGGCTTCAGGATCTAACATGAAAGTGTGTATTTCTAAGCCCTGGACCGGGGTTCTTCACATGACAAAGATTTCTGGTTGTCAGTCTGTTGGATTGTAGGTGCCTGGCACAGCGCTCTTTCAGGTCACCGAAATGAAACATGTTATGAAAATCATAGCACCCCACTACAATATTTCTCCTCTGAAACATACCTTTTATTCAGAATATTTGCTTATACTCTCTCTCTCTGAGAGATCTCCAAATCATTGTTTTATGCATTTTATAGGAGTTTTTAGGTTTTATTTCCATTTGTATATAGCTGTATGAAGATTTCATTATGGTAACTTCTAGAGTTTTTGGGAGACCGTGTAGCTGTATGAAAACCTGTCTTCTTTTTCTGTTTTCTTTCTGTCTGTGTCTGTCTCCCCCCACCCCGTGTGTGTGTGTGTTTATGTGTGTGTGTGTGTATGTGCATACACATGCAGGTGCACATGGTGGTCAGAGGTCAACTTCAAATCTTTTTCTACAGGAACTTTCCCCTTGGCTTGGCAGACAGAGTCCTTTTCTAGGACATTGGACTCATCGGTTATGATATGTTGGGCAGATTCACCCTCTCTCCCAGTACTGGAATTCCAAGTGAGCCACCACATCAAACTTTGCACATGGGGGCTGGAGATTGAAATTGGGTCCTCATGCTTCTGATACAAACACTTTACTTACTGAACCATCTCTCCATCCCTGCCTCCTTTTCTGATAGATTGAGGAACACATATTCACAGAAGTAGAGCAATTTGTTCAAGTTATTGTGTTGGTGAATGATCTAGGAAGAACTTAAGCCCCAAAGCTCTGATCTCAAAGTGGACAAAGGGTTTCTATTGTATTGGAGTGCATGCTCCTTCTTCCATTGTGCTACAGATACGTGACAAGACAGAATGTTTGCTAAATGTCACTTGGGAGCTGTGGGGAATGGAGGAAGACCTGCGTGAGTGTGTAAGGACAGGAGGAAGCTCTGAGCGAATGCATGTTGTTGACATGAGTATAACCATGTTCAGAACCCCAGTGTCTCAGACACAGGGAGAATGACAATGGCTTCCTAGAGTCAGGCTAGGGGAAATGGCAAACCTTCTCCCTAGTCCAAGTGCAGATATTGACAGTGTTCATAATATGTTGATTTGTTTCCTCCTCCTGGATTGTTGCAGCCTGAGACTGCTTCTCTACAGAGACCTTCTATTGTGATTAGCCAAACTCGCCTCCTTGTTCAACTGTGTGCAGTTAGCTTGGTTCAGATGTATAAAATATACACATGCCATGAGTTTCCAGGTTGCTGTTGTGACTGCGTCTCCAGCAGAGCATACAGTCTACCTGATTCCAGTGTTCTGTGCGTGAGTCTACGTACCCATTATTTCTCATTCCTAGTCATCACCTAGGTCCGTCTCTGAGCCATGAAAACTGAAGCGAGGAGCTTTCTTCTGAGCAGAGCAGGGTAGAAAGATAGCATCAAGGGACAAGAATCAAGCACCAGGAGCCTCGATGGGTAGATAGGGGAGCAGGCAAGCCATGACTATCCTCCTAGAACATTTCCAACCATCCCTTCTTTTCACAGAGGCAAATGTGGATGCTCTGCTCTGCCTTCAACTCCTCGAAGTTTGGCTTGTCACGATAGCAATCACAGTCTTCCTCTGGATATTGAACAATAGGTTGGGAATATCTCTGTCAGTAGGGTTAGCATTGACAGATGCAGAAAGCACAAAGAGCTTCCCTGTGCACAGCAGCACAGAAGCAGGCAGGGAGAACAGAATGCAGTGAGAGGCCTCTGACAGGTGGGGGTCCCAGGATGCATTATTTTCTTTGCTAGCAAGTGATATTTTTGAAGTTGCATTTTCTTCCAGACACACTTTCTTTCTTATAATATGTTCCCCTTT
Organism: Microtus oregoni; assembly: GCF_018167655.1. Lineage (NCBI taxonomy): Eukaryota > Metazoa > Chordata > Mammalia > Rodentia > Cricetidae > Microtus > Microtus oregoni. The sequence goes on from NW_024543072.1 coordinate 29,999,994, forward strand.
TGCCTTTAGCTGACTTACCGTGGATGTGATTATAACCAGAGTTTCCAACCACAACATACTGACTTTATTGCGTTTTCTCCATTGGGCCATCAGTGCTCATGCAATTAGACATGATACTTCGGGGATGTGTGTGTGTGTGTGTGTGTGTGTGTGTGTGTGTGCGCGCTCGCGCTATGCAGTAGATACTTAGCTAATTTATATTCTGTTGAATCGAGTTGAATTACGAAGTCATTATACTGCCCCGTACAACTTCTAACCTCTGTGCTTCAAGTAAAATCTCTAAGGTAACAACAATATTTCTTCCATATAATTTTTTTTCATGGTTCCATCCCTAATTCCTCAGAAAGGGTTTGACATGCCATGATCCAACTTTCTGTTTGTTACTGAGTGAATGTTTGAGGTTGATCCAGAGAAACAAAAACAGATAATTAACCATAAATCTTGGGCTTTAATGACATCAGACTCTAAAAGTTACCCCAATGAAATCTTCAGGAATTTTGAATATAGATGTATTTTCAGTGATTTCTACTGGGACCTTTCTGATAGATCATGAGAGACTTAGTTAATTTAATTAGGGTGAATTACAACAAAATTACAAATGTTATAAAAGGCATATTCTCCTGATTGAAATGAAATTATATAATAATAATAGAAGAAAGAGTCTAACATTTTTTATCCTAATTTCTACAGTGGTCTGCTTACAAGTTTATTTTGCCTTGTATTTTCTTTGATTTCTATGTTAAATGAAATTAGTTTATACTTAATAAAATTAAACATCTTAAAATCCAGTGTTCCTTAAGCTTGAATCCATGTTTCCACCAAGATCCCTACCCATTGCCAGGGTGCCTATTATTCCATTAGAGTAGGGCTTTGAGTAAATAGTATTACCAAAAGCAGTATATACTGGTAAATATCTAACCAGTTCATACTAGAAAAGAAATCTCCTTGGTAGTGTCTGGCGATTCCCATGGTGGAAAGACTCCTGCCATGGTTTAATTGCTAGATGTGGATGCAACAATACTGAACTTGTTAATGGAAAGAGCATGGTCAGCACTGTCAACATAGATGAGACTACGTGGGCACCTCACTGCTGACTACAGAGCTCAATCAAGGCCAGTTATTCCCTGGGTTCATATAGCTCACCATGACAAACTTTTTCAGAAAAGGGTCAGCAGTGCATGCATATTTGAGCCTCCTCAGCCATATTTTTTTCCCTACAATTACCCAGTTCTGCCTCTGCAGTGTAAATCTGCCATAGACAAACACATAAGTGAACAATAGAGACACACTCACCAAAGCATTGCTTACGAAAGGTGGCAGACAGACTTCAGCCTGCATGACACGCAATGCATTTAAAACCATAAGTGAGTTCAAAGGGTGGCGATAGCTCCTCAGAATTTAGAAAACTTTGAAGAGATACCGTGAGACCCCAGAGAAAAGCTATGGGCAGCTGTGATGACTGTACCGTCTGTGTGTGGAAGTGTGGGTTAAGGGGAGGCCAAAGCCATTAAAATGAAAGCCAATAAAATGTTTACTCAATTCCATTGTTTAGGGAACCGCAGTGTGTTTCTATCAACTCTATCGATTCTGTCACCCCGGAGGATGTGAGGACTCTGGGGGAAATGCGAAAGCTGGCAAATTCTCCTGGAGTCCAGCTCCTATCAAACCTTTCTGGATGCTTATTTGCATGATGTTTATGAATCCTCCCTATAAAATATGTAGTTTTGAGTAAGGGTAGGCACTGGTCTCTCTATCTCTATTACCCCTGGCTAAAATTCTCTCCCTACTAAGCAAAAATTCCAAGTTCATCCCTTAATGACTTTTGCCCTGTGAGGGATGGATCATCTCCACGGCCAGCACAGGAGCAGAGAGGCTGTTGAATTTTCAGGCCTCTATGGAATGTTCTTTGAAACAAAGCAAAAACCAAAAAGATGCTCAGAGAGAACTGATTATGGGCAGTAGAACTAAGACTCCCTTCAGATGCACCTCACACCTCTCCTTAACCAGTCGCTTTCTTGCAATCCAGTGTTAGGACACCTAAATGGAAGACAGAGCTCAGTAGATTTCTCTTATTTAACTCCAATGCCGTCCGTATTTAGTAGGGATTTGATAACAGACAAACGGATCATGATGTGAAAGCTCTAATGTGCTTAAGGACTGTTAAAAAGCACTTAACATTCCTCTCTCATCATGTAAGTACTGGATGAACGACTCAGTCTCTAATTCAAGGAAGGTTGTCTGGCTCCTCATCCTGCAATGCTGACTCGAAAACAATAAAACATATATATCAACAAGATGGCTCAGCCCTCACCCCTCTTTGAGTACACACACAGTGAGCCTCAATAATTCCCCAAGAACCTTTTAGGGCAAATCCTCTTGTGGGTCATGATAGAATTTGAGATTCTTGTAAGTAACGCCCCTTTATGAAGAAACTTTCGCTTTACTGATTTCTATCTTCCCAATCTCTGGAGCCTCTTAATTCCATCTGGAGGGAGCCACCCCCCCTTCCCTTAACGGGAAGGAGCCAAGACCTTACCCCCACCCCACCCAAGTGCAGAGTCTCTAGAAGGGAGTAAAACGGTTTGCATTGTCATTCACTAGGAAGAGTAGGATTAGGGTTTAGACTGCTGTGGAGTGATAGTTATAACCACAGTTAGAAACATTTGCCCTGCCATGTTCCCTTAGAACTCTGCTTTAAGACCAAACCTTTGATTCTCCCATGGTTGAATTGTCAGCAATTCACATAGTAACCTCCTTGTCTTGTTTAGCCTTTGACTGGGAGCCCCAGAAGTAGGTGACTGTAGTAATAGCAGCGGCGGGGCTGCGTCCCCAGCACCCCGGCTGCCTGGCTAGCTTATGCCCCGAAATAACAACACACAAACTGTATTCATTTAAACACTGCTTGGCCCTTTAGCTCTAGCCCTTACTGGCTAATTCTGATATCCCGATCAACCCATCTCTAATAATCTGTGAGCACTGGTCTTACCAGGAAGGTTCTAGCCTATGTCCATCCTGGGTCGGAGCTTCATTGCGTGTGTCTGCCTGGGAGCTGGGCATGGCGTCTCTGCCTGAGGCGTCTTACCTAACTTCCTCTTCCTCCCAGCTTTCTCTTCTGTTTACTCCACCCACCTATGTCCTAAGCTATGAGCCCAAGCAGTTTGTTTATTACTTAGCCAATGAAATCAACAGATTGATATATGACACTCCCATATCAGGTGACCATAAATCCTGAGAATCAAGGTTTCTTTAATAGAGAGTTTCCCCTCTCCCTGAGGTGGGAAATGGAGACGTCTCAGACAACCTTAAGTAAACCCCAGGGAAAGAGGAAATGTGTCCTGGAATTCAACCTGTGGGTTTTTGTTTGTTTGTTTGTTTTTGTTTTATGGAAACAGTGTTTCTTTGTGTAACAGCCCTAGCTGTCCTGGAACTAGCTCTTCTAGACCATTGGTCTCAAACTTACAGAGATCCACCTGCCTCTGCCTCCCAAGTGCTGGGGTTAAAGGTGTACTCCACCACTGCCCGGCTTTCAAGTAGTTTTTTGAAAATCTCCCAGGACCAGGTTTGGAAAGGGTATCAATATTCTGGCTTGTGAAAAATGTCTTCTGAAGACGAAAGCTGAATTCAAGTGTGTCTGAGTTATTTCACAAAACACATATGTGTAAAACTGCATTCAAACAAGTTCCATTATGACAAAATCACGTAAGCTAAACCTGTTCCTCCCCTCAGAAAATCAACTCCATTTAGCAGACTTGAGCCAAGGAGCTTCAAGTTTTAACTTCCACCTTCACTGCACAGGCTAATTCTTAAAAATGTTCGGAATTAGCTTTCAGTCTAAGAGTTTGTTCGGATAAAGAACATTCTTGGCTGCAGGCCCACTGACACAGCTTACCTCTCTATGACAACATAAATGCAATCAGAAAAGCGAAACATAGAAAATGAAATGGCTTTCTCAAAGGCTAGCCAGCAGTTATCATCGGGAGTATTCTTTGTGCCCACTGAGGGCTCTCGAAGGTGTTTCCACAGTGTCTGGAAACCTCAAATCTCAAAGCCGAAAGGAAGCACTAGAGAAGAGGACTTTGGGGGCAGTCAGCTTACTCTCAGTGCTTTACAGAGATTAGCATTTTTGTCTCAGGACATGCAAGTGACTGACAGTAAGTGAGATGACTCTAGAACAGAGATTTCGGCTCTGCTCCCACTCCCTGTCTTCTTGTCTATCTCTTCTCTGGTCATTGACTCATGACTCTGTCTGCCTTTCTGTAAGAGTTTTTATCAAAACTATGCTATGTCCCACTGAAGAGAGAGCATTTTGATAAATCCACTAACAGCACATGCAAAATTTTAGTACAGATCTTGGACATCTATTGAAGGTGTGGCTTACCTTTTCATTTTTTAAAAAAAATTCATATTTATTTTTGTGTGTGAGAGTGTTTTGTTTTGTTTGTGCACTACATGGATGCCTAGTAGCCATGGAGGCCAGAAGAGGGTCTAGAATCTCAGGGGACCAGAGTTATAGACATCTGTGAGCTACCATGTGGGTACTAGGACCTCTGGTCTTCTGGATGAGCAATAGGTAGTTCCAGCTGCAAGCTATTGTTTCAACCCCATGTCTGACCTCTTCTGAACCATTGTTGTTTTTCAGAAAGACAAAAAAGTACTTACCCTTTGGAAAACTCAAACTTGTGAATGGTTGTTATCGGTGAGTGTAATGGACACAGGCCTGGACACCAACGCACAGAGGCTTAAGTAAGTGGGCTCTGGCCATCCTGCTTACACAGGGAGAGTCTGCATTCAAAAGAAATGAACGTTTACGGGAACCGTGGACTCTGGTCAGCACCCACATAAGGGTTCCATTGTTATTTTCGCAATGCATGGCCATTGTTGTTATCAATGGGTTGCTCTGTGCACTCTTTTAATAAGCCCATATGATCATTTAAATTGCTGGGCCCTAACTGTTCTGTTGCTTTGTACAAAATGGTCTATGCACAGCAGGAAATGATGGAGTAGTCGTTTAATTTCTTGAAAGATAGTGATTGTTTCTGTAAGCTCTTAACAACAGAACTCAGATGCTCAGTAGAAAACGTGTGTGTTGAAGAAGGAACATGCAGTATTTTTCGTCCAGCCAAACTCACATTCTTTTTGTGGGGAAGGTTGGGCAGGTACACTGAGCACTGTGGCTTTCAAGTACCATGGTAACCAGGTGCTGAGCCCTGACTTGGCAGCAGCTATGGCATCAACCCTGGGATGAGAAGTTCAGTTTGTTTCTAGTGTCCAGAAATAGCTCCCATTGTGCCATCCTTTGTGCTATCCTCTGTAAAATCAGAGAAGCTGCCACTTCTGTTGCTCCATCCTTTGTTTTATGGTCAGTATCTAAACTCCACTAGCATTGGCTTTCAGGCTGGCTATCAGTACTCTTCTTTCACACATTGAGAATATTCACCAGCTTGTTCAGTAGAACAGCTGGAGGACCTGAGTTTGGATCCTCAGCGTGAGCATAAATAGGTGTCTCATTGTTGTGATCCCCGTGCTAGAAGACAGAAACAGGTGGGTTCCAAGGCTCATAGGCTAGACAGTAGAGACAACTGACCAGCTCTAGGTTCACTGAGTTACTTTGTTTCAAAAACAAAGGAGGAGAGATAAAGAGGAAGATGTGACCTCAGTCTCTTGCCTGAACTCCTTCACACATGGGTGTGAGCACCCTCCCCCCAACAACACGCACGCACAGCATGCACTACACAAACACAGAGGAGGGAGTTGGGAGAAAGCCAGCTGTGCATCGGCATTCTCTTCTTGTGCTTCATGGCCTGTGGAAATGCGCAGCATCCAAACACATCTTCCCAAGGCCCTGAACTTCACCATGCATTCCCTGCCACAAAGGACTGCACCTTCTCAATCTATGGTCAAAATAACTCCTTTCTCTTTTAACTTGCTTTACTCAGGTCTCATAGTACAGAAACAAAAAAATAGCCAATAAAGTAGGTTTCCTCTCAATCATTCTTTCTCCAACGTATTTTTTTCAGAAGTTTTAACACCATGGGGTGACCATTCTGTTCCTCTCATTAACTACCCTGTGTGTTGGTAAAGCTTGGTAAAGTCCTTGATTGACAGGGTCTGGGAAGGGTATTTAATACAGCAACTTCAAACCATCTGAGCCAGTAATACAGTTGTACAAGCTACAATGGATTGATATGCTAGAATAATATTTTCTAGAAAAGAATTACAAATACCTTGACGTGCAATTAATATACATACTGCACACACACACACAAACACGAATGTTTATGAAAGTAACTATATATGTGCAAGTAAGTAGGAAACTAGGGTTTTCTATACTACTTGAGGTATTTCAATTTATTAATTTATTAATTGTTTATTTTGTGTTATTATCCAAAATGGTCATGCATAATCCCCATCAAACTACTCTTACTTTTTTTCCTTTCCTCAACCATTCTTTGGATTTTTTTTTTTTTGCTTTCTCATTTAAGATATCTCATCTAGCTCTTCCCAAGACCTGGTCTTAGAACCAGCCTTTTCTTCTTCTACCAAAGCGACCTTGGCATCTTTTCAAAGAGAGCAATAGTAATTAGAAACCAAAACCTTAGAGCTGAATGTGCTAAGTGCTTAGCTTTTGCTAGAGCTTTTATGATCAATGGGCAGACCTAGGACATGTGCATGGCAGGCTGAATAGTACTTCCCAAAAGCCCTGCTCACCCACACCTCAGAATGTGACTCTACTTGAGAAGAATGTCTTTGTAGATGCAATTACTTTAAATGAGGTCATCATGGGTTAGGCTGCATTATAAATCCAGAGGCTGGCGTGTTTATGGGAGAAAGGAGAGAGAGAGAGAGAGAGAGAGAGAGAGAGAGCCACAGTCACATGAACAAGGCCAACTGAAGACAGACAGACACTAGAATCATGTGCAGCCACAAGACTCAGAATGCCAACATGGGTCCAAGATCGCTGGTTTCCACCTGCAGCTTTGAGATGTATGGAATCTGCTGTCTTTCTCAGTCTCCAGGAGGAGAGCTGGAGAGTGAACATAGACCTCCTGATGACTGCTTTGTTTTGGATTTATGACCAGATCAGGGAAAAAAACCTTTTTGTTTTCAGCCAGTTTGTGATAAGCTCCAGGGCAACCCTAGAATACCAATACAATACAATGTGTATGATGTGCACCTGTGTGCATTCATGTGCACTCACATTTTCATCCACGTTTATTATTCTACAATTTCATCTCCTGTTCCATCCCAATACTATGGGGGTTATTATCTCCATTTGTCTATTTGTAACTTTCTTTCCTATACCAAAAAGGCTAGCTCCAATTATCTTGATGCTGATTACATCAGTCTGTTTTAGTCTGTTCCATATTATGAGAGCAGACTAGAAGGGACTGGGTAAGTGCATAGATAAATATATTCTTCACTGCTAGGAGGGCCAGTAGTTAAGGTGCCAGTATCCGTAACTGCCTTCACAGTGTAATATCTTGTTGAGATATTTCCCAAATGAGAATTTACTTTCATCATTGATATTGGAAATATACACATTAAATGTGCATTCATAACCTTGCTTTCCTTGACTCCGTTCTAACCCATCTCGAGGTAAGACAAGCTTACAGACACAACCCCATTAAGTCTCAGCTTGCTTGCTTTCCATTGAATAGTGGGGAATGCTTTGGAGGAATGCAGCTACAAGTTAAGATCACAGTTCAGGGCACAGTATAGGGGATGAGTTCAGCTCACTGATGTTTTCGGCTGTCTAACTAAGGCTCTTGTAAGCAAGTATTAGCTGTATGGCCTTGTTCACCTTATTTCCTTCATCACTCAGCATCCTCATCTGTTAAGTGGAGGTTGAAACATCACTGAATTACAGTGGTAGCTAAAAGTTAATGAACATAAACGTTTTGAGTTCACTCCATGTATACCCGAGCTTCTAAATGTGTTTCAGAGCTATAAGAGTGTCCCATGGCAGGAATCATGGCAGCAAGCAGCAGACGTGGTGGTTGGTATGGGAAGTTGCGAGACCACATCTTCAACCAAAAATGTGAAGCAGAGAGTGAACTGGAAGAAGGGTGAAGCTATGAGCTCTCAGTGGTGTACTTCACCCAGCAGCCCTTGACATCCTCCAACTGCTTCACCAGCCAGTGACCTAGTGTTCAAATACCAGAGACTATGGTGTACGTTTTCCATTTGAGCCACCACACTTTGTACTGATGGTACATACAAAATACATAGTCTGTGCTTTGAAGTTCTTGTTACCAGAATGCTGAACTAGTTCTCACTTAGCTTCTACCACTAATGGACAGTGTCATTTCAGAACACACCATTTCTTTCTGACTTTTGTTACTTCTCCTTTGATAAATGAAGGCAGGTGATGGGAATTGAAATACATAGTCTGAAAGTTACTTTGAACTTAAAACTTTAATGTACCAGAAGCAATGGCCATATCTGTGCCCTTGTCCCTGCCTGGAGCGTTGGGCATGGCACACTGCACGGCACTGACATAACCTCTTATAGATTGGCTCAGTGCTCATAGTACTTTATAGCATACTCAACAATAAATACAGTTTGTTAGTAGTACTGCATCTCAACTTGTCCAGGTGATTCACTTGAGTAGTTAAACATAGGGAAAAATGAGAAAGACTAAGAGACACAAGGAGAGTTAGTAGAAAGCTCTGGTTACAGGAAAAGTTTCATCAATGAAGGACTTTGTCAAACATTGTTTGGTGAACAAAGCCAAGGTAGAATTTCTTCCTGGATCCCCCCCCCCAAATATATATAGAAACACCCTTTAAAAGACTGCGCCGAATGGCCCATTACATTGGCCAACTATCCCAAACACTGTCCAGCCTCCTTGATGAAGTAGTCTGACCCTCTGACAAGGGTTTCCGCACCATCTCTTCATGCCTTGTTGGTTTAGTTTCACATGATGGATGACGTGACACGTAGTCGGCAGGGCTGTTGGTACCTGCTCTGTAAATGACTCTGGTATCATGCCGCCAAAGGCAAAGCGACCATCTCTCAATTCTGTCCGAGCATTTTGACTTCAGATTTTCAAGTATGGAAGCTTGTGATTTATGAGACACAGCATTCCACATAAATGGCCTTCTATTCCTTTTGACAAGGATAGACTCCTCATATAACCTCCACCCTATGCTTCCTTGGAAGGATAGCATTGTACTGGCGAGAAGAGAATAGCTTCCCTTCTCTATCACAAAGAGCAAAAGATGTTTGCATCAGCGAGTGCTTGATGGACGAAGTCAGGCTGGTACACCATAGACGAGGATCAGACAAACAGTAGGGTTGCAGCTGAGTCATTTCCACTTCTCTATGCTAATGGCCAGGTGCAAAGAGAATGGAGATGAGACCTGCAGATGGTAGAGCACTTGGCCACCATAGGTAAGATCCTGGATTCAGTCGACCCTGCCCACTGTAAAACATAACAAAGCATAACAAAAGCAACATCCAGTGGTTTCTACTGAATGGATGCTGTTTTTCTGATTATGCTGGTACATGACTATAACAGCAAAATTTGGCTATTGAAGAAGAACCTTGGATGTTCCAGGTCTGTCTGGTATACATAAGGAGACCGTGCTACCGAGAGAGAGAGAGAGAGAGAGAGAGAAGAGAAGAGAGAGAGAAAGGGAGGGAGGGAGGGAGGGAGGAGAGAAAGAGAGAGAGAGAAAGGGAGGGAGGGAGGGAGGGAGGAGAGAGAGAGAGAAAGGGAGGGAGGGAGGGAGGGAGGGAGGGGAGAGAGAGAGAGAGAGAAAGGGAGGGAGGGAGGGAGGGAGAGAAGGAGGGAGGGAGGAAGGGAGGGAGGGAGGGAGGGAGAGGAAAGCAGGTTTTAAAAATATGATGAACCTGAAATTATGTGACAGTTTAGATGAAAAGTTACTGCCCGGGTGTCCTTGACAGATGGTTTGTGCTTTACAGATATCTAGTGTCCTCCCACAGCCTCTGTTGATAGCTAAGAAATCTTGCAGCCCTGTACATCATCTGCGCTGCCTTATTTCACCTTCATGGCCCCTTTGCAAGCTGAGACACAGTCATGAGGGGCGATCAGAAGATGGGATGGACATATGGTGGCCAAGTTTCCTTGTGACCTAGTATCTCCACGATAAACTCTGAACAGTTCAAATGGGCACAGAATTCCTGGTCCTCAAATCGGAAGAGTCCCAGACACAGAGGGATGAGCTAGTATATTAGTGAGCTTTCCATCACTGTAATAAAGTCCCCGAGATAAGGAACTTACAGAATTAAAAAAACCCTCATGGTTTTGGAGGTGCATTGGTGCATTCGATAATCAATTGCTTTGGTCTAGGAATGAGGCAGCACATGGTGCCTGGAGAGGGTGGCAGAGCAAGTTACTGGCCTCAGAAGTCAGAGAACAAAAATACCAGGAGGCAGGTGCCAGGTATGCAGAATTCCCCTTAAGAGCATGTGCATAGTGACAAAATGACCCCCACTAGCCCCTGCCCCCTACTGATAAGGAAGTAGTGCGTACCCAAGCCATCATTCACTTATTGGAGGCAAGGATAAGCTGGGTGAAAATGCAGAGGGCAGCTTGGCTGGGAAGCAAGAACTTTAGTGAAGTTAGTATCACTGTTTATACAGATGCCATGTTGTGCCTACTGTGGAAAAGAGGTTCAGTGATTTATGTTAAGACTGAGTCATCTGAATTAGCAAACAGTGTAACTGAGTAGCCTGGTGACTGCTCTGGGGAGCCTTCATGTGGGAGTTGCTAGTCTAGCTGACCACCTCAGAAGGACCAGTGTCTTATGGGAAACCCTACAGTATTTGGACTCTGGCTGGGAATACTGCCACCACTAATGTGTCTTTGGCAATTGTGCAATGCATTGATTCTGTCACAGCCTGCTGCTTCTTGCTCTTGCAATCTCAGGGATGGGCCTGGTTTGGCATTTCTTTGAGTGACATATTTTTATGGAAAATAAAAGGTGACTTAGAGTTTTATAGTCATTTATTATTTTTATTAGTTAATGAGGAATACGAAACCACTTAGGCTTGGAGAAATGCTTTCGACACTTTTCCAGACAGAAGGCTTGCAAAACAAGGTCTTTGGATTCTAACGCAGCATTCTTTGGAAGGGTTATGTAACTGATCCTTCTATGATTTATTTAGCTTGGACTCATTTAATGGTGGCTTTAGTAAGACATCCTAACTGCTTGAAAAGCAAATTGAGATTTCAAATAAGCGCTGAAAAGGTCTCCTGGCTCTAAGAGCAGCGAGTAACGTATCAGCGCAAACAGTCCCTTCGCTCTGAAAATTTGCTTTCCACAAAAATGAAAAGATCAGGAAAGAGACAGAAAACCAGCACCCATGCAAGCAGATACTAAACTGAAAAGCTCTATTTCTTGAGGGAAACTTGGTGTGGAGTGAGAGGGAAGACTGAGGAAGTGATTCTGATTATTTTCACTGATCTCTACTACACCCAAACCAGTGAAAATCTCTCCAACATGGATAAGCAGCTTCAAGAGCCTGATTCTTTTCTATTCTTCTGTGGGGTCTCAAGCAGATGCCAAGGGGGTGGTCTCAGACCTGGGGAAACAGTGGTATAGTGGCTCAGAGGCTATCTTGGGCATCCTGCGCTCTGACCTCATTTAGGTACACAAAGGTACCACTCTGGACAAGGAGCAGAGTGCTTCGCTTGCTGCTGTTGCTCTTGTTTGTAAATTAGTATTTCTTTTTCGAGTTTGTGGACCAGTGTACACAAGGCATCCATGTAGCACATGCCAAGCCTTGAGAGTGTTCGATTGTTTACATCTATAAACATTTAAATGTTATCATTACAAATGACCTGCGTGAGGCCATCTGATGAGGACTGGGCAACCCGATAAGTAGATTCTTCAATGTTGTTATTGTTGTTGTCCCTACCAACGTCTGCTGTGATTCATTTGTTTGGTAGCTCGGATGTAACAGTCTGTAATGTACACAATGACCGAGTCACACCAATGCAAGTCAGGTGGAAAAACAGAAAAAGGGTGAGAGGGAACCGTTTCTTCAAGGAAATATCCTCAGTCCTGAGCAGACCATCTCTACCCGATCCCCAAGGCTCAGGAAATACTACAAATGAGAAGGCAGAAAGAATGTAAGAGTCGGAGGGAGGCATCCCATGCTACGGAAAGCTGTCTTCCAAGTATGATACAGCCATTACTCTCACACATTTGAAGCATCTGAGATCATCCACACAAGACCATCCGTGTTTCATCACAGAGGAGGAAGGAGCTCAAGGGGACCTATCCCTTTGAGGATTTACAAGCAGTTAATCGTCACTGGGGAAGGGGTGGCATATTCATCACCATATTCATGCTCTAGTAACAAATCCTTCAACAATGTTTCTGTAGGAAACGTTAACAAAATTTATTGTGTCATAAGTAAATACGTGAATAAATAAGGTAGTTAATTAACAAAAGGGGGCTCAGTAGTTGTGGAAAGGGAGCAAGAGTAGGTAAATGGGGGAGGTAAATATGCTCAAAATTAATCGTACAAATGTCTGAAAATGTCTTCATGAAGCCCATGATTAGGTATTAATATTATATTCTCATAAAATAAGCAAACTCATATAACAAAGCAAGGATGAGAATATGCAGCCACCACTGCCCTTTATTCAAAAACTGGCCACAAAATTGGAACTGTTGAACTTCATTTTGCTATGTTCCATTTTGCTTTTTCCCTAACCTAGAACCTAAAGGATCCTTGCCTGTGGGTCTCACTCTTCTCTACATCTTTCCAGAAGATTCCAACAGCATCTGTGTCAAGAACGTCTTCTCATGGCTATGTCATTAAAGAAAAGGACAGTATGTCCTTCCAGGAGAGTGAAAGTTAGACTACTGCACTAAGTTGTATAGGAGAGACAATGTGGCCACTGGGTGAGAGTCAGGCAGGCATGTGAAGGACCGAGCCTGCCTTACTTTGCTCAGCATCTCTTCTGGGAGACATCTCATGTCTGCTTGTCCACCACCTGGCCTCTTTACACCCCCACATGGGAGATGATGCTTTAGGGATCAGTGCAAATACTAGCAGCCCATTCATCATTGCTATGGGGATATAACAGAAGCTGTGCTTGACCCAAAGATTTCACTTGTTTTGCCAGCATTCACAAAACAGTGGCGGGCAAACTTGTAGTAAAGTATCAGCTGTCCCCCAACTCTCTCTTTTTATGTTTTATTTTCAATATATTCAATATATGTATTGGACATCCATTTCTCAAATTCATGTTGTTAACATTTATATTGCCTTAAATATTATAGAAATTATTAACATGCAACAATTTTCCATATCTAGGAGCTATAATATGACATCTCAATATATGCATACAGTACATATGGATCAAATCAATGAAATTATTGCTCCTATTGTTTCATCGCTACATAATGTTTAGAGCCTTTGAGTTTCTTCCCTTTAGATACTCATAAAATGCATAATATGTTTTTGTGAACTATAGTCATCTCAGTGCTCTTTAGAAGACAAGAATTTATTACTCCTATCCTAACTGTGTTTGGTTACCCGTTGTCTAACCTCCCACTACTCCCCCATTCTTCCAGCTTTCCATTAATCTTTCTTATATGCTGAGCCATGTCTTTAAACAACATCCACATGCAAAATTTGTGTGCATCTGCCTTATCTCACTTAACACAGTCTTATCCAGATCCATCCGTTTTGTTCTAGCTGATAAGGTGTCATTCTTTTTATGCTTAAGTAATACTCTGTTGTGTAAATACAACACACTCTCTTTATGCTTTCATCCCTTCATGGGGATCTGCTGCCTGTAGCGTACACTCCTGTCATAGCTTTGAAAATAGCGGAGAGGTCAACATGTCCTTTGACACACTGATAACTTTTCCTTTGGATATATATCTAGAATTTGGATGATGCCATCATGGTTTGTTTTCCTTTTGCTGTGATAAAATGCCCTGGCAAAACAACAGAAAGGAGAAAGGGTCATTTCAGTTCACAGTTCAAGGTTACGGTCCATCAGGGCAGAGAGGTGACAACAGTTTGAATTAACTAATACCAGAAGGGGTGATGGATGCTTAGCTTCAACTCACTCTCTCCCTACAGTCCAGCATTAGGATTCAACCCCAGTTAACATGATGGAGATAACCCCCTACTAGCATGCTGAGGTGTCTGTCCCCTGAGTGATTCCGGATTTCATCAAGTTGGCAATGGAGATTAACCATTACATTAGATTTATTGGTAATTTCTTGAGGAATCTCTGTCTTGTTTTCCATTGTGACTGGATTAATTTAGATTTCTTCCCATCATATATGAGAGTTCCCTTATTTTCATATGGTTGCCAACTATTGTTTTTAAGCATTTTGGTGAGAGCTTTATTAATCAGGATGAGATATCTCATTGTTTTTACTTGCATTTCTCGGATGATAAATGAGTTAGAACTTTTATTTTTCACTGGAATTTTTTTTTAAGCCAAGAGATTCTTGGTATGATTTCTTTGTCAGATGAACAATTGAAATTTTTAACTTCTGTAGATTGTTCTCAGTTTGTTTATCATTTCCTTCATAGAGCAGGAGATTCTTAGTTATTGCAACTCCATTGGTCTTTATTTTTATTTTTTGCAACATTGGTGTCGTCCAAAAATCACTGTCTCTGCTAATGTGAACCACTTCCCTGTGCTTTTAGTCTCCTAACAGTTTCAGAGTTTCAGGGCTGGTATTTGGGTCTGTGATCATTTTGAATGGATTTTTATTCAATGGGAGGCCTGAGGATCAAGTTTCAGTCTTCTGTATAGGATGTCCAATCTTCTCAGCGCCATCTGCTGAACAAGGCATTCTTTTCCAGTGCTCATTTCTGGTACTTTTATCAAGTCAGCTGGCTTTGAATGCATTGATTCCTCTAGATCTACTTGCTATTCTATTGATCTGTGTATCCGACTCTGACACTGCTTTGCTGTTTGGGTTACTAGAACTTTGTAGTGTATTTTAAGGTAGGGCAATATGATGGTTTGTGCTTTGTCTTCTTGGTCATTTGCTTTGGCACATTTTGAAGGAGCTGGTACAGTTGTGGTCCTCTCTCTCTCTCTCTCTCTCTCTCTCTCTCTCTCTCTCCTCTCTGGCACAGTCTTCTAAGGAAGCCAAACTTAAGTTGTCCCAGAGTGAGGACTGTCAACCCTTCAGTGTGGACTATCAATTCTAGACTGACAGCTGCTAATCATGAATACCCTGGTGAATTTTTCTTACTGGCAAGCTCTGGTTAAAACGTGCAAGCCCTTCTGACTATGGCTGTGAAATCTCAGCTCACAAAGTCTGAGGCTCACACAAAATCACGTGAGGGGTGAGTGTCACCTATAATATAAATATTATGTTTTTCGTTTTGGTTTTTGTCAAATCACTGGACATGCCAACTGACTTCTTTCTAGAATGGTTGAGAATGGATGAGATATATGATTATTGTATGATGAGCAATTCATCACTGTGGAAAAAACACATAAATCAGT
Organism: Microtus oregoni; assembly: GCF_018167655.1. NCBI lineage: Eukaryota > Metazoa > Chordata > Mammalia > Rodentia > Cricetidae > Microtus > Microtus oregoni. The sequence continues at coordinate 30,015,460 of NW_024543072.1, forward strand.
AGACTTCAGGTGTAATGAGTGGGTAAACCAGGTTCTCTGCTTAAATGGTAGAAACTCTGAATATCAGCCCTGGGGGTCTCAGATGAATGATCAAAATCACAGCCTTTCAACAATTAGTGATTGGAAAGGAACCTCATTCCCAGCATTGATGCTCCTGCAAAGCTGCCTCAGTCATATTAGAGAAACCTGACACAAGTCGTTGCCGAGAAGTTGAGGATATGGAGAGAGAGAGAGAGAGAGAGAGAGAGAGAGAGAGAGAGAGAGATCCATCCTGCAGTAACTTAGCAATCAAGGCATTAGCAGCCAAAAAGCTTTACTTGTAGAGGAGTTAATGGATTTATATTATTTGTGGTTATCTGGATTTCAGATTGATACCATAAATATTCAGACTCTGAACTCAGCTGGAAGCAGCCGCCACTGACTTTTCTGTGACCTAACTGGAAACACTAAATCAGCCGTCTCCTTGACTTTCAAGGGAATGACATACCCCAAGCCCATGAGATAGCATCGCCTCGGTATTTTATTGCCTCCAGGGGACCTCGGCTTAGTATGGTCTAACTCCAGCCCCTCTTTTGAATGCCAAGTTCTGTTAAGATTGCTAAATCACAAAGTCCTCTGTGCTGGGTTGGAGAGGCCCTTGACTGTGGAAGTAGCTGCAACTTAGTCCACAAAGGGCACATAACAAACTGCTTTCCAGGGCAAGCCTAGCAAACCATTATCTTCGGATTGACGTGCATCTCCACCCATGGCCCTTTCCGTCCGTTGCTCTTGCCAAGGTTCTTTATTTTTCTCTTGTTTTTAAAAACTGAATCTGTGTCAGAATCATGGGTCTGGTTCCAGGTATGAAGACATACACATACATACATTATATAATTTTATCAGAATGTGGGGAGTTGTTGCAGTCCTTTCAGGCAATGTCTTAACAGTCCCCTTATGAGATGGGGTCTGAACCTCTCTTTCTGTCTCACCCTGGAGCTGATACCGAGATGCTCATGATAAGGGACAGAGGAATGTGGTCCTCTTCCTTGCAAGGATCGAGGAACCTTCTACTGGCAACAGGCTTCCTTTTGCCCCATGACAAATTGTGCTGAAGGCTTGACAACATCAAATCCATCATGAGGATTGGCCAGCTCCTTCTTTCTGTCAGCTTAACAGATGTGGCAGCAGCCACAATGTCAATAAAGGTTATGTCCTGCTTCAGAGAAAAAGGGGCCAAAACACCATTTAAGTAATTGCTTGGGGAGAAAAAAAAAGCCAAGCTCTGCTTGGAGGCAGGCAATTGCATTGTCAGGATGGGCTTCACACATGGGCAGCGTCTCCCTTTCCTTCCAAGATGAGTTGAAAGGTGGCCTGGCTGAGGGCTGGGAGGGGGATGTGTGGGTCTATTACCAGGAAAATGGCTAAGACATAAGTGATGGCAAGTTGTGACTTTCCAGGTCCCATCCACACAGCATTTGGAAATCTACCAAGAATCCCTGTGTTACCATTTGACCCAGCTATAACACACCCCAGATGTCATAAAACTTCCTTGGAGGGTTTGATGCAAAGCAGGAGGAAGGGAAAGAGCCATCGTTAAGGAAACAACACAATGCGGGCCTTAGTTTATTTTCACAGAGTACTATTTTTATTGCCGTTCAGGATTAGACACTCTGGATATCCTAATCCCAGCCCAAAGAACAGAAGGTTCCAGGGAACAATGCATAAGAGGAAGGGGTCTGTAAGAAGGTCAGAACAGCTGCGGTGGAAACGAGGACACGTGAAGTGGTGAGTCATCAATGAGAGGAGGGGCAGCAGTGACCATGATAGTGTCTCTCAGATGGAGCCGAGCTGGGATGCCATGTTAAGGTCTCCATGGTGACCCAGCACCCTTGCCTGGGCAGTTATGAAGAGGAAAGTATCAGGACTGAATGTACATTTCTGACAAGTCATTCTGACAGCCATGCGAGATACTGATGAGAGGAGAAGAATGAAAACAAGGATACCAGGCAGAATGGTGTTGACCTAGACTCAGCAAAACATCGGGAGGACTCTAACAAGGAAACCCGCAGTGAAAATGCACAGCAGCACTGTCATGTATAGAGTTAAGCTGGTAGACTCATGAGATGGTGCCCATGAGGGCCTGAGGAAGAAGGCACTCCCTGTAAGACCTGCTTTGCTTCAGGTGAGAATTATTATATTGCAACCCCACCACTGTGATGAGGGTCGGACCGAGGAATATCTCACCTTGATTTATATCTTGGCAGGGTCTAAAGTCACTAGGAGACAAGCTTCAGAGTGCATCTGTGATATATTCTCTAGATGAAGTTAACTGAGTTGGGAAGATTCACTCTTACCGTGGGAGGCAGGTTTTCATGAGTTGGACCCGACTGCATAGAAAACAGAAAACTGGCCGAACACTAACTTTCATTACTCTCTCTGCATCCTGACCTTGGTCCCAATGTAACCAGTTACCTCAAACTCCTGTCACTGTGCATTCCAGACTATGATGAACTGTCCCATCGAACCCCGATCTTCCTTTATGTCTTCTACTTGTGAGAAACTTGCCACATTTGTGAGATAATGTAAGTAAAGCACAGTAGACGAAGGATAAACTTAGCTCTGGATAAATTGCATTCAAAGTTTTGGTAAACGCTTGGCCACGTTCCCAGCCAAATTCCAAATACTTGCCTTGGTTTCCAATCTACAGACACAGTTATACATTTCCACATCTAGAGTAGAAGTGTATTTGGAGAATGGGTGCTAAACTTGGTCTTTGGTCCAAATTTTGAGAGAGGGTGCTCTTAAGATCCAAGAGAGTGCATTGCTGTTCACCCTTGCTAGATAGCAAGTGACACTCTCCTAACAGAGAACTCCACTGTGACCTGCAGGAATGGTGTCTAGAAAAGGAGTCATAAACACTGATAACTGAAGTCTGAAAGCAGTCTTCATAGAGTCTATTCTGGAGAGAAACCTTGTTGCTGGCTCTGTTGCCCATCTGCATTACCTGGACTCTTCAACACAAGCAGCAAATGGCTGGGCAAGGTAACTAAGATGGAAAGTGAAATAGATTGGTTCACAATCACTATTGTAGAAGGCCCAGGTTCTATTCCCAGCACCCACATGGTAACTCCAGTTACAATGGATCTGATGCCGTCTTCTGGTTTCCACAGACACTACACACATGTTACAGAGATACACATACACAAAATATAAAATAAAATATAAAGCACCCACACATATAAATAATCTTTTCTTTCTCTAAAGAGTGATTTAGTGACTGATTGAGTAGATAGAACAGGTAAATCAGGGTTGCTGAAGTGTTCCTGTGTGTTGTTTTCATGAGTGAATGCTGTAAGGACTCTTTCAGTCAGCAGTCCTGAAGCTGTCATGGACACTGAATCTGTAGGCCATTGTTTGTTTTTTTTTGGGGGGGGGGGTTCCTGTTTGATCAAACCATATTAGTCTGGAAGGAAGCCACAGGTTCTCATCCTCAGTGTAAACAAAAGAGGGACCCCTTTTTCAAAGAAACATATCCTTAGGCCCAAATTTTGAAATCAAGATACATTTAAAATATATGTTGGTTTAGCTTAGCAGCCTGTAAAATGAAATGTGTCTCTCTGTACTTAGATCATTCACTGTCAAAAAATTCAAAGAAAACACAATAATATACATAAACTAGACTCTCTGTGTATATTCCATCTTTTATTTTTCTTACCCTATTACTTTTTCTATAAGTTTAATATTTATTTTATTATCTTTATTCCTGTAACCTATGACTCTCTTACTCATTTATAAGTGTCTATATTCTTTTTCCTCTCTTTCTCGTAAGCCTACATACATTTATTCAACACTGTGACCCAGATAGAGGTCTTTTTCATCTGAATCTGTCCTTATTGTGTATTTGTAATCCTTTTCAGACCAGAAGTGCTTCTTAAAATGCAAAGCAGCATGGCTAGTACTAAGGCTGCTTTGTCTTTTAGCTCTGCCCAGTCCAACATGGCAGAGATCCATTCTCTACCTCTGTGAACCATGCTCACAGTCCCACAGAGCTCACCTGAGAAAATGCTGCTACCAAAAGGCCATGCTTAACTCTGTTCTTTTGTGTCTAGGATTCCTTTTAAAGCTATTTCAGGTTTTACATGGATATAGTCAACCATGTTGGTGCCAAATTGTTGCTGTAAATAAGATAGCATCAGTAAACTCCCATGATCCCAGTGCTGTTTGGGTACTCGGGTCATACTGGTTGTACTTTCCCCACCCCTTTTGTTTAAACAGCTTGAAGCTATGACTCCACCGACCATAGCACATCTGATGACAAATATTTTCAAGGCTACTTGAAAAGCAGATCAGACCCCAGGTCTCTTCTCCCCAGCGGTATCCCATACCCAACACAGCTAATAAGTAAGCAGAGGCTGTCTGATGACTTTGTCCTGTTCCATGTTCTTTCTGTTCTGTCCACACCTCCACTGAACAACACCGAAGTGTTGTCAGGGTCTGTTTTATGAAATCTGCAGTCTCTCAGGCCTGTTATAAGAGACTTGTCCACCCCCCACCCCAGTCCCAAAGTATAGGGATCTATGAAGTGAATCTGACTTGATCAATGGATTGGCTCCCACCTTGCTGAGTAGCCTGTCATATGTAAGAGCAACACTCCGGATGAAAAATCTTAGCCATATGAAGATTCCTAGTTTTAGTCCCAAAATAACTCCTGCTGTTGTTGGCTTCGCTCCCTCATCTAGTTACCATCTGGGGTTTGTGTGTGTGTGTGTGTGTCTGTGTGTGTATGCGCGCCGGGATGATACCTCCTCCCCACAATCTGGCAAGTACAGACACCCTCCTTCCGCCTCTCCCATACTCGTATATTCACGCAACCAGGGATGTGGAAAGGACTTCAGATCGACTGAAAAGGCCTGATTTCTGCCTTCCTGTTCAAAGATTTCTAAATGTACTTCATGCCTGCCTTAAAAATAAAACAGAAAGGAAAAATGGGGGTGGCGGGAAGGGGACTGAAGTTGGGCTTTAGGCTAAGGATGAGAAGATGGGGAGCAAGAGAAATTAATTTGGGAAGGAGTAGGCTGAACCTGCCTTCGTGGTGCTTAAGCTGATGTATGGAAGTGCTTAATGGCTTGGAGGCTGCAAACATTTCTGTATAAGCTCGACAACTAACTCAAACCACAGCCTGCCTTTTTTTTTTTTTGACTTAGGAAACTTACTTGTTTTACATTTCTTTGGTTTAGAAATGACCCAGGCATTGAACTAATTAAAAAAATAATTTAATATGTAGGAATAAATCCCATGCTAGCTGAGACCTTGTCAGCCAGTTTCAACCTGGAGAGCAACCTTAGAACACAGCAGTAAATCTCCTCTAATAGGGGCTTCCAGATCCTTTATATCATAGAATGCTTTTGCATACTTGTCAGAAAGCTCAATTCACTTCACCAACTGCCCTCACAAACTTCCCGAAACAAGAGGGACTTAATGGGAAAGAAAACTAGCTGGGGAGAGGGAGGCTGGATTGAGGAATTGACAATGGAGGGAAAGAAGGCCTCTGGGGAGTTGGAAGGGCCATAGATTCAAGAGAAGTGAAAAATGAAGGTGGAGGAGGAAGCCCAAAATCACTTCTCCTCCTCCTCTGGTAAAGCTGACAGACTCACACAGGAAGCAGCCACCCTGGTCTTTAGTTCATTTCTTCCAGACAACAGGTCAAGGAAGGGACAGACAACACAGCCATCATGCAAACGGGAAAAAACAAAACAAGAAGAGACAGGAGGAAGAATGGCTCTGTTTGAGCTGGGAAGTCTGCTTAGGTAAAGGAAGGATATACAGCTGTTCCCTCTTGGCTACGCTGCCAAATTTGCTTCATTTTTGTGTGGTTTGAAAGAGAGCTCTATGCTGGATGATATTCACTGAGCATCCTTGTTCGGGTACCTTTAGGAGATGGGGGTCACTTCACAGGGAGATACTGTGGAGAACTGGTATTACAAACCATGAGAAGTTTCTGTTTTCCCAACTTCCTACTTACTAATGTTGAAAAGATTCATGAGAGATTCGACTCTTTAGGTAAAGTCTTCATCTGTATGGAAGAATGGATAAGAAGGAGAGTCGAGTCATTCATTAATGTGTTATTTGTAAAGGTTTTGCTGATTTAGGAGGGAAAATATGGGAGAGGGGCAAAAAGAATGTGTAGACACTGAAAATCTGAGGCCCAAGGATGACTTCCTTTGCTAATCTTTCTGAAATGAGAAAGACTGAACAGGTCTCATCAATTCCTGTAGCAAAGTCTTCCACTGACCCGACAAGGATGACAAGGACAAAGAGCATGCCAACTTTCCACTATTGTCCTCGGATGAGCTGTGACATGAGTTTCATTCTCGTGCTACTCTAGGTTCTCACGTCATAACAAAGAATTACAATTCAATCCAAAGGAAGTGTGGCAGCCAACCATGACAGGTTAGAACAATAGATTCAGATTCTTGCATTTCCACGAACTCCAAATAAATTTTTAGTCAAATTCAAACCACAGCTACTTAAATTTGGTGCCAGACTAAGAACACAGGAGGTTTTTTTTCCCCACATGCTAGAAGGGTTTCTGTCACACTAGTGGGTCATAGGACTTGCAAACAGTGAGGTGCTGGAAAGCCACAGATGAAGTAAGCTTCTAAATCTGCAACACAATTCTTCAGTCGTTGTTTCTCTCTGGAAAGTTCTAGTTCAAAGGTAAAGGATTCGTGGTCAGAGGGTAGAAAAAGCACAGATCCCAGCTGCCCCTCCAGAGGCTATTGTGGATGGCACTTGAAGAGTTGTCGGGAATGTATGGAGTTCATAGGGTGACAACAGACTGTTGGCAGAAGTGGAGGGGACACTCACATTAATGGCAGAGAAAGCCCCCTCCATCCTGAGCACATGATTCAGTTTTGACCATAACCAAGAAATCATTGAGGGATTTATCTGCCTAGTATTTTTACCTCTATGAGAATCTTGTGTTAGATTGGAAGAGGTGACCAGGCCCCTTGCTTCACACAAGAAGAGTCAAATTTGGCATGACTCTTCAGCCATGAGGCTTGCTATTATCTAAGTGACACAGATATTCTTATCTGTTCTTCTAAGTCCTCTCTCCTCTTCTCTGATTTCACTTAAGAAGGAGAAAGAAGAGACTTCAGAAAGCAAAGGTGAGTAACCAATTGCTTAGAGGTGATTTGAGAAGGAGAGGGTGAGCCTTTGCCAAAAGCAATGCATAAATTTTTAAACTCTTAACATGGTATCTTCTCAAAGATCAAAAACTAAACCTTTAAGGGTGATATAAATGAGACATAAAAGGAAGAAGAAAATGTGGAGGAATAAACAGCCTCTTTGTCGATATTTTGTCAAACTGAAAATTTAAAATTCTCTTAATATGTGTTAGATATTGACTCAGTAACTATGAGACTAATACATTTATGATGAGTTCCATACTTCCAAGACCTATGAAAACTCATGTCCAGTTGAGTAGAAAGACATATATTGTCAATAATAGGCAAAAGTAAAGGTTAATAAAGCATTTCTAAATATACCAGCAAAGTATTCAAGCTATGTTCTGCAACAAAAGTAGTTATGCTATACAATGAATTCTGTATTTTTTACTACAGAAAACTTATAAGCAATGGTTACTAAAAGATTCATGTATGCCCAGCACTTGTGAGGCAGAAGCAGGCAAATCTTTTGAATTCGAGGACAGCTTTGGCTACAGAGTGAGTTCTAGGACAGCTAGGGTAACACAGAGAAACCCTGTCTCATAAAATCAAAAAGAAAAAAATGGTTCAGGTATGTATACACATGTATATGAGAGTATACATATACGTATGTATGTGTGTGCAGAGATCAGAGGTCAGATGTCAACATTGATTATCTTCCTCAGTTGTCCTATCCTTTAGTTTTTTGGAAATAGTGTTTCTTCCTCAATCTAGAGCTCACTGATTGAGTGAGCTAACCTGAAGCACTAGTAATCCTCCTATTTCTATTTCTTCACTTTAGGATTATTGGCTGTTAAAGTCTGTGTAGGGGTTTGAACTCAAGACTTCATGGTTGTGAAATCCACCAAGTCACTTCCCCAGCTCCCAACAAAGGATGTCCAAAATGGAAGAAATCACTTTAGGCTAGAGCAGGATGGGCCATTGTTGGATAAAAAATGTCCTTCAGCTGACTCTGTTTAGGATAGAAGGTGATTTGAGTAAGTTCAGAGAAATCTTGTCTTTTAATTACCAAGAAAAATGACTATTTACCTAGCGATTAGTACAGGTATAGCCCTAAATAGATACATCCATCACTATAATCCAGGGAAATCAATATTACTATTATTATTATTGTTGTTGTTGCTTTTGTTATTATTATCATTTATAAAAGTAGAACACTGAGCACCATAGTGGTAAATAACTTTGCCCAAGACCACAATCTGAAAAAAAATTGTGGAACTTTATATTTAGATGTGATGTATTACTTGAGTTTGTGTCTGTCTTTCCAGATTAACAAGAAAGCTACACAATACATACAAAATAGATATTTGAAATTGCTCAGCAACAGACAATACAGAACTAGGGTCCCTGGGAAATGTAAAATGAATGAAAGGTAGCCTATTCCTCCCCCCAATTCTGCTGGTAGTTTTTACCCTATAGCACAGAATAGGGTAACTCAAATAGAGTCTAGTGTTTTTACTGAAAAGATAGAGACTGGTATGGGGAAAAGTGGTTTGAATTTTTACCCAGAGTACCAGAGAAAAATAATTTATATAGAGAGGTTCAGCAACCTGCAGAGGGATGCCTTTGAGCCATTGATTTGAGTGTAATCTGTGGACATCTGAGGGGGAAAAGTTAGCCCCACTTTTATAGAGGGTTATTTTTGTATAGGCAAAGAGACTGTATTTTGTATAAGCAAAGAGATTGTGTTGGAACTCAAAGAGCTGGAAGTAAATCCTATTTTCAATTTGGACCTTGGAAAACATGGGACACTTGGAAGAATTTTACAACGACATTGTATTGTCAGTGGACATTAACTAACTCTAGACTAAAGAACCTACTTGAGTTTCCTTAAAAAAAATTAAGACTAAAAGGGGTCAAAGTAATTAATAATAGAAAACTACCTCCTAAAATATAATCTGAAACTATGAATGACTGACTAGCAACATAAAGCTGAAAATGTCAGACACACAAATAAGAATTCATCAGGTATGCATATGAGCAGAAAAATGTGCTCATACAAGGAGATAATCATTCAGTATAAATAGACTCAAAACTGAAAAAAATACTGTAATTAATAGCAACTAAGTAAAATAAAGTTGACTATAACATAGTACAAACAAAATAGAAATTATAAAAATGGTCCAAATGAAAAATATTAGAGATACAAATGCTGGATTGAAGTTAATATACAGTGGATGTATATAATGGATCAAGATCATGATAGCCATTGCTAAAAAAATTATTAAACTTAAAACACAAAAAGAAAACTGTCCAATTGAAGCTAAAGGAAGAACGAAATTAAAAATTCCGGGCCACAGTACACTGACTGTGTCACAATGTCAGTCTGTAACAAGTGCAATTGAAACTTGGAAGTCAACAAGAAAAGGACAGAAAAAAGGAATAATTTGTAGGTTCTTGTTCTTTTGTGTGACAAAGGCACTCCAAGTCCCAGGTTATGTCCATCATTTCAGAGTCGCAGCAGCAGCAGTAGACTTTGGGACAGGTTGTCACTGCCCCCACAGCTAAGAAACAGAACACAAAAGCCCTGGCTGCTGGTTCTCAGTTCCCTTTCAACATTCTTTGCAGTTCACAATCCCCTTTCTAGGGAATGGTGCCACCCAATGCGGAATTACTGCCCCTGGAAAGAAGGAAACAGTTGAAAGAAATCTAGTGCTTCCCCAGATTCTGTCTGGAGTTTTCCCATCATAGCACAGTACAGAAGAACTCAGGACCTAGTAGTCTAAAGACAGATTGGTGCTTGAAAAAGGTGGCTAGTAATTCAGATTGACCTGCACTAGGCAAATCCCCCCATCTCAATTAGTGTTATCAATATAATTCTCCACACACATGATCACAAGTCAGTCCCTCATTGAAACTCTCTCCTCAGGTGATTAAACATAGTGCCAAATCAACAATTGAAACTAGCAATCAAAGATAAATAAGAGCCCAAAATTTGCAAATTGGATAAAAATTGCAAACCCACATATTCCAAATCTTATTTTAATCTCATACAAAATAAGTGATGTAAGCACCCACGATGAAAAGAAAAAAAAAACAGTAATTTAAAGAGTAAATGGGACAGTGGAAAAAGATCCACATGTATATACAGTATAATATAATGTTGATAAAAATTTGACTTTGTGTTGAAAATTATGTAAGGCAAGCAATTAACTTCAAAGAATTTTAAGAGAAAAAATTTCAGTGTAAAATATACAGAGCAAAAATTCCCCAATGAAGAAAGTAATATGAGGACTTATAAGACAAAGAGAAGAAAAAAATCCATCACTAACAAATATATACCTCAGAAAATGTTAAAAACAAGTTGATATTTTTACATTTATTTATTTATGATTGTGTGTATTTGTGTGTGTGTGTGTGTGTGCATGCGTGCACACACACATTCGTGTCACTACGTCTATGTGGAAGTCGGAAGTCAAAAAAAGTATTAAGGGCGTTGTTTCTCTCCTTCTGCCATGTGGATTCTAGGAATCAAACGTAGGTCCTCTTGAACCATCTTTCTAGCCTAGAAAAAATTCTTCAGGTGGAAGGAAAATAATCTACATTTGTATCTGAAGAAACAAACAGCACTGAATATGGTAAATATTTTGACAAATAAAGAAGAAATTCTCAACTTATTTTAATCTCATAAAAAGTAATTACATGTTTAAAATATTGAATTTGGAGTTTTATACTATTAAGGTAAACTATAAAAAGCAGGTGATGACAGGAGATATTTTAAAGCACGTTTGTCTGACTGTGATATATTATATACAAATTGGTGCTATTGAACTTGGAGACATACTAGAATGAATCACAGATGTTTGCTGTAGCCGTAGAACAGTCACATCAATGACAAAAAATAAGCAAGAATGAAGCTAAAAGTATAAATAGTAATTTATAAAATGTATCTAATTCTTCTGAAAAAGACAAAAAAATGAGGAATAGATTGGAAATTAGAAATCACATTAAAATGAGAGTTTAAAACATTTGTATTGATAATTGAGACAAATTTATGCCAACTAAACACAAAGAAAAGGTCAAGTTGTTCTAAAACTAACATCTAGATAAATGTTAGAACAAGAACTAATTTAAACTTGTGAACACACACAAGATATAGGGGTAGACTATCGTATAAAGGCTAATCCATGAGAAGACAGAGTTCATATCACATTACACAAAGTTGATTTCCTAACAAGGAATGGGGATAAGGGTGCTACATGTTAGTAAATGATCACTGTTTCATGGAAGTGTAATAAGAAATGTTCACAACTGATAACTGAGTTTCATGGAATGGACTGTTAGGACAGAAAAATAATAAACAAACCTATCCATATATAGTGGAGACACACTACTCTCAGTATTTGATAGACCAGGTATAATATATTCATACACAACTACTAAACCTGTAAATGGAGACTGCTCGTTTGTTTCCCAGCTGCCCAGACCCAAATAATCACATAGAAACTATATTAATTACAACACTGTTTGGTGAATGACTCAGGCCTATTTCTAGCTAGCTCTTACTTCTTAAATAAACACATTTCTATTCATCTGTATGACACCATGAGACTGTGACCCACTGGTAAAATTCTGGTGGTCTCTTTCTCCTTTGGCAGCCACATGGGATCTCTTTTACCCAGCCTACTCTCTCTGTATCTCTGTTTGAAATTTTCTGCCTGGCTTTACTCTGCTAAGCCATAGGCTGAAACAGCTTTAGTCATCCATCAATAAAGGCAGCACATATACAGAGGTACATCCCACATCATAAACCCCATTTATTTACCGTTATAAAATATAGACAGCATCGACCAAACAATACTACCAAGTAATCCAGCCCAGGGAACACTTACAGAATACTTCACTCAACAAGAGAATATGTATGTTTTCTCATCTAACAGAACACTTGTCAGTATAGGATATTATTAAGGATCATGACACTTTTTTGGAATTCTAAAGAATTCAAATCCTAAGTGTAATAAGAAAATATTGGAAATTTAACTAAAACAAAAACTGGAAGTAAAATAAATGCTGGGAATATAGTTAATATAGGAAATGCTTAGTTACAGAATTAAATTTTAAAATAGGCATGGATGTAAGAAGTAACCAGAGAAACAATTAGAATGAATCTTTAGAAATAATTTATCAACTTACTAGGTTCAATTGATGCCAAATAAACTATAAATAACCCAGTTGTACAAAACTCATGTGGCCATATATGACTCCCATCATTGTCACAACACGCTGCACAAACAAGTCCGTTTTTTCCCTAATTTGCCACATATCCTTTCTCATCTTCTTGTAGAACAATGTGCCATTTCTTACAAAGATTAGCAAATATACATTCACATTCAGCCAGCAATCATCACGGTTGTTTCCCAAAATGAAATATAATATATTGCATATTCTCTCTTTTATGCACATTATGTACACACACGTATGGATGTGTGTATGTGTGCGTGCGTGTGTGTGTGTATGTGCGCGCGCGCACGTGCATCCTGAGATCAGAAGGAGAACTCTTTGTGGAAGGGAAGCAGATCAGTGGGAGGGGGAGGGGGACAAAGTGAAGTGGAGCATTGGGAAGCAAGTGTAAGCTAAGTATGATAATCAATATGTATGTGAATATGCTATAATGAAACCCATTATCGTGTGCACTAACTAAAAGGCTAGTTTTTAGAAGCGGCATGCCTGCACATAAGGATGTGTTCAGTTGTTGTAGATGCTATGTTTATAATTGTCAAAATGACTAGTTTCAGAGCTGTTTCTTAGCTGCAGTGATGCTTGTCATTTAGAGACTCGGGGAATTTAAAAAACCAGAAATTCCTGGCTCCCTTAAATTTGACAGTTCTCTTTTAGGATTCCCTTTCTTTTTACATCTCATGATAAGCAAGAAAGACACACAAAGGTTTTTACAAAGCTATCTCAGACATATTACAGCAAAAATGTTGAAAGATAAAGGTACATCTAAAAGAGAAAACTAGCAAGAGAAAAATAAGAGGCAGTGATGAAAATCACCCTTGCCTTTAATTAGAAGACCAGGGCCAACAGTGACAGGGGCTCTGTGCAAATTGCCAAATGAAGAAAGTAAAAAATAAAACTTATAGTCAGAAAAGCCATCTTTAAAACTAATGGTGAACTTGATACAGAAAAGCGTCTGCATAGGAAACAGGCCCATGAAAGATACTGGACATCCTAAATCATTAGGAAGTCCGCATCGAAGATACAACAGATTTATACAGCTCATCAGTTAGAATGGAAAACCAGAACAGAATAGCACCTAAACATTGACATGACAATGTTGCTGTAAATGAGGAGAATCAAGACATCTCTCCACTAGGAGAAAATACCTGCCAAACATATCTTTAGTGAGGGTCTTGACTCTGGAATACAATCAAATGTCTGGCAACTCAGTGATACCAAGGCAAACAGCTCAATTAAAAATGAGCAAAGGATGTGACTGGATATTCCCCCTAAGGAAGCATGCAAAGGGTTAAGAAGATGCTCAGCTTCATTAATTGTTGGGGGTAATGGAAATAAAGCACAACCAGACAATAGTTCATAACCCACTAAAAATGCTATAATTGGAGACTCTAAACCAAAGCAGGTACTACTTCACAACCTACTAAATCTAAACAAAAGTAAAATGACAAAACAGTAACACTAATGTTACTGCAAAAGTTAAAGGAATTGGTGTCCTCATATGTTCCTGATGAAGATGGAAACTGCTTTAGTGCCCTTGAGAAACAGTTTGGCAATTGCTTAAAGCAAAGTGTAACCATTGTAGATTGAAGTTTCTTTCCCACCTGGTCCCACAGCCATTCAGTCCCAAAGAAACACACAGAGGCTTATATCAATTATAAACTGTTTGGCCCATTAGTCCAGGCTTATTATTAACTATCTCTTACAACTTAAATGAACCCCTTGTAATTCTTATCTATGTTTAGCCATGTGGCTTGGTACCTTTTCTCAGTAAGGCATTCATGTTTTGTTTCTCCTGCGTCTGGCTAATGACTGCATTTCTGCCTTTCCTCTTCCAAGAATTCTCCAGTATAGTCACCCCATCTATACTTCCTGCCTGGCTACTGGCCAATCAGCATTTTATTAAAACAATATAAGTGACAAATCTTTGCAGAGTACAAAAGCATTATTCCACAGCAGTCTCATTCTGAGGTTTCCTGGAGGTAAGATTGCCATCTTGGACTGAGATACAGGTAAGGGCGAGTGGTTGACTGTTTTGGTTTTTTGACCGTCAGGTTGAATCCCAATATTTGTCTCTGAGTTTTTATTGATCATGCTACAACCATATATACCAAAAACTCCACCAAAGAAACACAAGTATCCAGCCACACAAAACTTGTGCACACCTTCATAGCACCATGGCTTGTAACAGTCCAAAATGAACAACAGCCCAAGAGCCCATGAAATAAATGGGTAAATTAAATTTGGTCATTTATTTACTAGAATCCTAGTATGCTTTAAAAGGCATGAATGACAACTAGATAAGTATTTCCTCCAAATTGAAATGTTCCCTTCTGAAGGAGCAGGGAGGGTTCTGAGATTTAGGAAAGGAAAGAAACCTAAGAGACTCAGGTCATAAAACCTACAAGACTCAGATTGTTCATAAAGTTATAAGATTCACAAAAATTCCTTCACAGGGGCAGTAGAAGCAGAAAACAATTGTTTTGGGGAGAGGAAACCCTGCAATGGAGCTGCCTGTAGATTGTGCAAGGAACTCTGGGAAAGCAACTTTTCTTTTCTTTTCTTTTTTTTTTTTTTTTGATTTCCGAGACAGGGTTTCTTCTTGTAGACCAGGCTGGCCTCGAACTCACAGAGATCCGCCTGCCTCTGCCTCCCGAGTGCTGGGATTAAAGGCGTGCGCCACCACCGCCCGGCTGGAAAGCAACTTTTCCTGTGACCATCTGGGAAGCTGTCTTTGAGTGACAGCTCTGGTAAAGCAATCCCTTACATATGCTTTTGTAAGCTGCCACCATAAACTCACTACCTCACCAAGTCAGACACGGGTGGGATAATTTCGTTGTTCTTCCCTCAGTGTGTTATCTGGTATGACTACCCGTTTGCTTCCCTCTAGGAAAGGTCACACACAAATAATGATACATAGTATAGCCTGGGTGAACTTGAGTATTTATCCTAAGTGAAAGAAACCACTCATAACAATATGCACATCATGGGAATCTATTAATATAAAATGCCAAGAATAGACAAATCCACAGAAAAATAATACAGATTAATGTTGTTCAGTACCTTAGTGAAGTGGGCAACTGAGAAAGGACTGCTGAGGCATATAAAGCTTATTTGATGACTAACATTTTCAACAATAGATTATGGCAAAGGTTGCACAGACCTCTAAATACACCCAAAACCTTGCAAATATAAATAAAGGAAGTGGTATACAAATTATACCTCAACAGAGATGTTGAAATAGAACATCTCACTGAGAACAAGAGCTAGAATGAGTGTCAGTTTTTACCGAGTTTCTTCCATTTGATTTTAAAAGCAACTGAATGCATAACCTCACTTTATCAAAAATAAATGATTAAATAACTCAGTGTTATGCGACTGGTAGTGGAGGATGCACTTGAAGCCACATCTGTTTGGATAGTTAGGAGATAATTAGGTTGATTACCTGATGTTTATTTATGCCTTCATGATTTGCCTGTCTTTCAAACTCAGGGTGAAGCCCTTGATTACATAGTGGTGATCTCTGAAAGATCCTAGGAAGGCACTATTCTTATCCCACAGATCTCCTCTTCTTTCAGGTATTAGAGCCCCTGAAAGACTGTATTGTGATTAACTACTCTGCCTGGAGATGGTATTTTGTATGACTAGACATAATGGGTCAAAGTTGTAGGCTCCAGAAAACTTAGGACGGGAAGCTAAGAGAGCAGGGTAGAGAGTTTTCATCTCCAGCGATTTGTTTCTCTGTCTCATTTGGAAATTTTAGTTTGTTAGACCTGTTTTTCTCATCCATATACTAATAATATTAATTTTATTCCGAAAGAACGTTTGAGTATTTAGATAGATGTGGTGGTCTGGATAAGAATGGCCCCCATAGGTCCATGTATTTCAGTGCCTAGGGAGTGGCACTATTTGAAAGGACTAGGAGGCCCAGCTTTGTTGAAAGAAGTATGTCTCTGGGAGGTGGGTTTTGAGGTTTCAAAAACCTGTTCTAATCCCAGAGTCTTCCTTTTCCTGCTGCCTGCAGATCTGAACATAGAACTCTCAACTACGTCTCCCTGCTGCTTGTGGATACAGATGAACACCTCTCAGCTACTTCTTAAGGTAACACATCTGCCTGTGTGCCATCATGCTCTCTGCCATGATGACAATAGACTAATCCTCAGAAACTGTAAACCAACCTCCATCAAATTCTTTCCTTTATACGAGTCGCTGTGGTCATGATGTCTTTTCACAGCAGTAGAGCACCGACAAGACAGAAGTTGGTACCAGGAGTGGGGGCATCACTGTAATATGCATGACCATGCTGCTTGTTGGCAGAATGTGGACTCTGGGGCTTTAGATTAGGAAAGATGTTGAACATATTAATCCCAGATTACTGGGACATACTAGAAAGAACATGGAAGACACTGGTGCCAAGAGCAATGTAGTCTAGACATCCCAACTCAAGAGGTTCCAGAGGAGAAGAACCTTAATAAGTGGCCTAGAGGCTGTCCTTATGATATTTGGTCAACAGTGTGACTGCTTTCTGCCCTTCTACGAGATTATGTCTGAGGCAAAACTGAAGAGTTTTGGATGAATGGCATCAGCAGAGGAGATTTCAAGACAGGCTAATATTGATTGTGTCATGTGGTTATCAGTGGTCACTCTTACACGGATCTACAGTACAAAGGAGGAAAACTGTACAAAGAGAAATACAAAAGTAGAGTATGGTCAGAGAGTGAAAATCATTTAAAATGTGGCAGTCTCTTTATATATGGGAGGCAATACTATTATTCATCATAATGAAAACTTGATAAAATAGAAAAGATAATGTTGTTGATAATCATAAGGAGAATCATATGAAAAGCCGTCATTCATGTGTGCATGTTTGCTATATGGTGAGAGGTATACTTCACTTCTCAGGTTGCTGATACAGGGGATATTTTCCCTGGAGTAATGTTTACAGGTGCAATAGGACCACAGGTCTTTGTCATCACCTTCATAATTTGTGGAAAGATTAGAACATTAGAACTGACAGAGAACAGGAAGTAGGGGAGAAACGACCATTCTAACCAATGCTGATCTACCGGCAGACATTATTTCCATGCTGGGTGTGATAACCACAAACAAGTTCAGAGCTTATGATGAAGAGCCATGTTTGTATACCTTTCCACTCTAATTCTGTACATTAACCCTTCAACCTCCTCAACTCCTTGACTTACCACTTAAGGGTGTACTTAATCTACCAGAAAAATTCATATACACCCCTCAAGATCCTGATGAAGGCAGACTGGTAGCAACTGCCCTAAGGGTAGACTCCTGGCATACCTCAGAGGAGCAAATGTTCACTTCCCCCTTTTTGGTGGTTCTGGAGATTGAACCCATGGCCTTATACAGGTTAGGCAGGCACGCTGTCCCTGAGAGCTAGCTAGATCCCCAGGTTCATTGCCTCTGTTTCCATGCCAATGTTTATGCCTCTGGCTTTGTGCCTACTGAACCATGAGCTTTGGTATTTTTCTTATTGGACTGTAATCTCAGGAGCACAGGGGTAGAGAGTACCACCTTAGAGTCATAGAGCCCAGCACTCATATAACACTCTGACAGTGGCTGGCATGCCTGTAACCTCAGTGCTGTGGGATGCATAGAGAGAAGGTTTTCTAGAGAGTGCAGGACATTAGCCTAGCTCCAGACCCTGCTCAAAAGAATGAGGAAGAGTGACTGATATGGACATCTACTGTCCTCTGGTCCCCCATACATAGGCAAGGGCACCTCTCCACATACAAATGAGGGCATCTCCTGGCTCTCATACACACAGATATGCTCACACACAACATTTAAAAATTTTTTTTAAAGTCCTAACAATTTTGGAGAAGGTACTCCTGGTTTTTATGTCTTATTTAGTCCACCAAGAAAGGAGTGTGTCTGTCTGGTGACAAGAAGAAGTGGCTGTTGAAAATACAGGGGAGGCAGAATGCCTGTGTTGAGCCATAGAAAAGAAGAAAAATGAAAGGCACTGTGGGGGAAATAATACTTATTCGTATTCTTTTGTTAGTGCTTCCTTGGCAAAAACAATTCTTAAAAGTATGTGTCTGTGTGTCTATGTGTATGTCTATGTGTCTATCCATATATGTATGTGTGTCTGTGTATGTTTGTATGTGTGGCATGAATACGCAGGTGTCTGTGGAGGATCAGATCCCCAGAGCTGGTGTTAAGGTAGTTATGGGAAGCCATGAGGTACTGAGAACAGAAGTCCTCTTTAAGAGCAGCAAGAATTCTTCACCATCACACTGTCAAAACAGTCACTGGCAAAAATAATCTTTCAAGTGTTTTAAATTCATGAAATACTTAAACTTACTAAGGTCATCACTATTATAACCAAATCAGAGGATGGGATCAGAGAATTTTACTGCTATGGAAGATACTTACCTGTATTAACCTGTGTGAACTGACAACAGTCCTTCTGTGGGTTCGGATAAAAACCCCAAAGTACCAAAGGTATTAGAACAGTCACTGCTCCTCAAGGAGTTCTTGTTTATTTTTGATCTCCCAGCTGTGGCAAAAGCCCATGCAGGCAGCTCCCGCAGCCTGTGACCCAGGGACAGGGATTCTTCTCGAATGCTTACTGAAAACTGCTATTGAGGGGCGCTGAAGGGATTGCACCACTAGGGAGACTTCTTTGCTTTTCTGGCAGTGGGTAGAGCTGGATTGAATTTCTAGCTTTCACCACTGCTGTTTGGTTAAGGACGTAGTTGCTTTACAACTGTTATGTATTAGAGTAGAGTTTAAAAGGATATCGATAGTCTTTTGTCTAATGATTCCATGGCCAACTAAGTTCAGAAGACATTGAACTGTTGGGGCTTATAAATGCCTTTTGAAACTCCGTGTGTCTTCCTGGTTTAGGACTTACCTTGATTTGCTTGTCCATTTCAAGTCGTTTGCCACCCCCACCCTGCCTTATCTTAACCTTGGTGTCTCTGCACCGAGGAAAGGGAAGGTACTGAGTATGGAATTGATGAATAAATCATGACCTCTGCAGAATCAGGAAGTGACGGTTTGCTCCCAGCATCTGAGTCAGGAGATTCACATTCACTTTGGTAGCCACCACGTGATGTTCTGGACTCTCAGGGTCTCCTGAATACCATTCCCACATCCCTCCTCAGCAGGCTGCCACTCCAAGCTTCCCCAAGTCCCAGGGGAGCTTTGGCTACTGAAGCTGATATGCTGTGTGCTTGAATATTAAAGCCTTCTGCACTCTCTCCGATTTAACCCTGGTGTCTCAGCACTGGCCCTCTGGGACCTCTCCAAGCCATTTAAATGACATCCAGGCAGACTAGGCTGAATTACAAAATCATAGCATTACTAATATGAAATCCCAAGCCTCATATTTTAATATCATATATGAAGTCCTGTCTCATGACCATGATTAATTTAATATGTAAAACAATAGATACCTCAAATTAATACAAAACATTGTAATACAAATGATTTTCATTCAGATTTGAATCCTGCACACAAAGGCTATAAGTAAATTAGTTTTATTGATCTATATTCATAGAATTATTTAAATGTACCCTCTGGTACTGAGAGCCAGGGGTTTCTCTGATGCTTGCCATTAATGCATTTTTCATTAGTGGCTAGTGCTGGGAAGCCCAAATTTCATTTGGCTGCAAAAGATTAATTTCCTTTTGACAACCATGGCCAGATTAAAAAAATAAGAAGGGAGAGAGGAGTTGAAAGAGTGACCTAAAGACAGTTCTCAGAACTACAAATTAGAGGACCAGGAAAACATGGATGAAAAACTAAAAACACTGAAAACACCATTATATTGTGTGTGTAGTTTGTTTTCTCCCTTCACTGTGTGTAGGGGAGGAAACTGACGTCTTCAAAACAAATAAACCAGTCTTGTTTTGGTCCTTGGCTACATCTGCGAACAGACCACTCCCTTGTATTTGGTAACTGATGTATTTTTCATCTCAGAATCATAAATAGGAAGGTGTGAAGGAAATTCATCTCCAAATGGTTTTGGATTTTTGTATCCTTCCTTTGCCTCTTGAGTGGATTTCCTGAAAGTATTTTCTCATCAACCTCAGAGAAGAAGCACATATAATAATAGGAATAATATAATTAAGGCTAATTAAAGCCATTCAAATTAATTTTGTTTGAAGATTCCTTGGAAAATTCGAAACTCCCATTGAGATAATTGGTACACTCTGGGGAGCCACAGAGCTGAGCCCCTGAACCTGATTGCTGCTTCGATATCTCCACGAGCAGAGAGTGTGCCTTGCTTTGTCTTCCCCTAGGGTAGTGGAGTCATTATGCCAACTCTGTGGGGGACCTTCTAGTTTTTCCTTTTAACTACCTCCTCATTGAACCCCACAACCACTAACCTATTTATTATGACAACGGAATAATACTGATGTGGACTGTGAAGATCAAAATGGGAAATATTTTTACAAGTGGGTAGAGTAAGCAGTCATTTTTTATTATGTGATTTATGAGTCATTAAATGCCGTCCTGCATAAAGCGTGTTTCTCTTCTAGTCTTGTCCCAGTGTAAGGAAATTCTCTGCCTTTTAGGAGGTTGTTTCTTATAGATAGAAATCCTTCGTATTTTGTAGAAATCTCTTTATGGTTTAAGGTACTAGTTCCTTTATGCAGATTCTTTCTAGAAACCACTATCAATGATTAGTGTCATGAAATCTTAATGGTTGGCTTTAAAACACTGTTCCCAAACTGTGGTAGACTTAAAAAAAATCTCCTCAAAGATAATTTTCACTCATTATTTATTTATTTGTGTGTGTGTGTGTGTGCGTGCGTGCGTGAGTGTCTGCGTGTGTGCGCGCGTCTGCGTGCATGTGTGTGTGTGTGTGTGTGTGTGTGTGTGTGTGTGTGTGAAGCAGCATACCTTTAAAGGTAGGGAGGTAAGAGGACAATTTACAAAAGTCAGTTCTTTCCTTCCACTGAGTGGGTTCAGGGACTTGAACTCAGGTCATCAGGCTGAAGGACAGTCACCTTTACCCACTAAGATTTTACTCTCTGTCCCAACAAAGATACCTGTATTTTACTTCTCAGACATTACATGCTTGACAGACAATAGGGAATTGCAATTTCAGAAGGAATTAAGATTACTCATTAGTTGATCTGGATAAGAAAATCATTTTACAGTAGCTGATGGGCTTCAGTTAACCATAAATGGTCTTTAAAGTACAAGAGAGAGGCAAAAGAGAGAAATAATAAGGCAGATGCAGTATTATAGGACACAGCTTATTTTTGTGGAAAGAATGGAACCATCAACCAGGGAGTCCAGACATCCTACAGAAGCCAGGACACAGATTCTTCCCTAAAGCTGCAAGAGAGTCCTGTTGAAGCCTTTACATTAGTTTCACACAGCCAGTTTTGAATTTCTGATCTTACCACTCCGAGATAAGGCATCTATGTTATTTTAAGGTAGTAGATCATGGCAATTTGTTCCAAATGCAGTGGAAACTAATGCAAAAGGGGATGAGAACAGGCTAGTTTTTCAAATACACAACCCAGTATTCAGCAATGGGTGGGCAGGAGGGGCTCGAGCAAGCATGGCTGAAAATAAACACAATGGAGGGACACTGAGAGGTGGTGCAGTGAAGCCTGGGAGGGAGAGGGGTGCTGAGAAGATGGACAGCATGCAGTTATGGAGAGATGCAAGGAGGGATGATCCAAGAGAAAGCTGTGTGGTAAACATGAGGAAGCCTATGGCATAGCTTGATCATTAGTAAATCAAATTTACAATACAGAAAATTTGAAGTTGCTTGAGGGTTGCTTGACATTGAGATTTTGGAGCATTTTGGATTTTAGAATTTTAGAGAAGGGATCTTCAACTGGTGAAATCTATGTCATTATTTCCAAACTCAAAAGGAAAATCTGAAATCTAAAAAGCTTCTGGCTCAAGGCTTTATCCCAGCTTGTAATGATTTTCTATTGCTGTGTAGTAAAATTGCTGCAAGCTTAGAGACTTAAAGTAACACATTTGTCATTTCACAGTATGCTGTGGTTTAGGAGCCTAGAATTGCCTAGCTGAATCTGCTGGTGGCCTCGTAACTGACCACCGAAGGAAGGCATATATATAGTCTTTCCTGGTCTGTGCACTCATCAGAGGGGAAGGCACTTTCATGTTCAGTGAAAGTTGGTAGGATATATCCAAATGGTGCTATTGCTGCAGACCATCCATCCATCCATCCATCCATCCATCCATCCACCCATCCCAGTGCCAGGGACTGAACCTTTGCCCTTGTGCTTTCTAGGAATCCTCAAACTCTCTAAAGGCCCTGACTTTTGGTGGTTATTTTCTGGAGAGAACCCTCACATCTTAGAAGCTTACAAATTCCTTCATACAAGGGTCTCCCAAGTATGGCAAGCCATAAAGTAGCCAAGAGGAAGTCATGCCAATGTATGCATCATGTACTATACTAATTCTTAGGAACAAGTCCCAGAAATCTTCTCCAGCACGCGAGGAAGGAATTACACAAAGACATAGGCACCAGGAAATGTGAATCATTGGAGCTCAATGCTGTGTTTGCTTGTTTGATTTTTTTTAACCACTGGTACCACTCAGACTTGATGTATGTCTTTACCCAGGTTATATATCTTTAGGAATCTTGTTACTATATAGCCGATGACTTGTCTCACAATAAAATGGTAGAATTGATTCTTTCAAGAATTTCAAAAATTCAAGCATTTTACATCTTTCAAAATGACAGCTATTGGAGCCTAAGTAGGGTCCATGTATTTTTAGGAATGAGCAGTTCCTGATTGGTATTTATTAGATAGCGATTGCTAGAATCCAGACAAGCTACTAACCAAAGCACACTACCAGCAACTGACTCTTACAGACCTGGCAGGGAACTATCAAGCCCCACACATGTCTATGGATCTCCCACCCTCTAGGAGGCTGACTTTCTTGCTGCCAGTACTCCAGAAGAATGACAGATGCCCATTTCATTTACCCTAAATTTACTGACCCCAGGCTGCCAGACTCTGGAACAACAGAAGGTTAGAGGTAACACATCATTCACCCACACAATGGGTACAATGTCTTAATTAAATATGTCCCTTCTCTTCTACACCCTCAGTCACACTTTCCTTTACTAGGTAGGATTCACTCCTCTGCCATTAACAATTGAATTTTTCTTACCCAAAAGACAATCTACCTCAGTGTCCCTCTTGAGCATCCAGCATGAAACCTTCTCATGACAAACTGCATACAAAGATGAACATTACCCCCCATCTCCCATTTCCTTCTTTTATGCTCAGTCTTTGACTTTTTCTTTTAGCTGTTTCACTCCCTGAAAATTATATGGACCATCCATCTCTTCCTTAGAGTCAGTAGCTTTCTGGATTGAAAAGCAATAATGTATGCTCAACTCCCTAGACAGCTCCTTGGTTAAAGCAGGTGTCTCTGTGCACATGGCAGATGGAACAGCACAAAAGTCCTTTCTGTGGCAGTTGTTGTGGAACCTTTAGTGTTGTGGTAGTGAGATTCAGTAGTAAAATAGAACTCCCATGTCAGGTTTTAAGTGAATGTATGTGGTCTAATGTAACACGAGGGCCTGCTTTTTGGGGATTTCTCTCCTCCCACCAATTCCCACAGTCGTTTAGGTCCCAAAGAAACCACACAGAGAGTCTGCATTAGTTATAAACTGGTTGAACCATTAGCTCAGACTTCATATTAGCTCTTATAACTTATATTAGCCCATTAGTCTAGTATATGTTAGTCACATGGCTCAGTACCCTTTTCAGCGGGGTAGGTCACATTCTGCTTCTTTGGTGTCTGGACATGACTTGGGGGAGAGCTTCCTTCTTCCCAGAATTCTTCTGTTCTCATTGCCCTGCCTCTACTTCCTGTCTGGTTTTCCTGCCTATACTTTCTGGCTGGCTACTGGCCAAACAGCTTTTATTTAAAACAAAATTGACAGAATACAGAATTGTCCTGTACCAGTCTAACATATTAGGAACTTGATTAAAGAATCTTTTATGTAAGAAAAATAAAACAGCTTTGTAAATATGGTGAGCCAGCAAGTTGTCTGTTTCTAATTTCTCATAGAAGTAGGTTTTGTGAAAAAACTTATAATTCCCACTGACCAGAGAGCTCCTTAATGTATGTTGAGTGAGTACTCAATTGAATCAGAATTCTGATTCATTGTCATAAAAGGAGTAATTCTTTTTTTAATTTTCTTTTGTATTGTACTATACATTTTCTACTCTCCATTCCCTTCCTCTCCTATCCTCTCCTGTCCTCTCCTGTCCTCTCCTCTCCCCTTCTCTCCTCTCTATGGGGCTCACTGATTTGTGGGCTTTACCTGAGGAAATGAGGGTGATCTCAGTTTCCCACACAGCTTGGCATTGATATGTTCTACACTATTTTAAGTGCGACAAGATACACATTGGTTTGTAGGAACCATGATAACTATATAGAAGGTGTTAATGAGAATAGAAAAGGTAGCTGGGCTTAATTGAGTTTCTTCACATTTTCAAGACTGTACTCTGAGATTGGCTTGGTGGTGTTCATCGCATTATTTCTGCGATCTAGGAAGGGGGGATTGATTTTCAGCAGAGTACATCACTTTCTGATAATTCTGACTCACCCTCCTTTTGCATTGAAGGTATCAAATTACTATTACCAGAAGTTTAAATTAACTTGGATCTTGTCAGATGAGCCATGGGAAATCAGGGAGTAAAGAAATATAACCTTAACCGTACTAAGAACAAAATGAAATGGTTCTCTGTATGTGAAAGTTGTGTGGTATTATATATGGGTGTGTGTGAGTGTGTGTGTTGTTTGTGGTATGTGTGTGTATATTATGATTGTTGTGTGTGTCTGTATGACATGTATGGAAATGTATATGCATATATATTGTGTTTGTGTTATATATATGTGTGTGTATATGGTGTATGTATGCATGTTATGTGTTAGGTGTTCAGGTATGATATATGCACGTTGTATGTAATATGTATGTCTGTATGTCATGTGTGCATGTGTGATCCTAAAAAGTACATGAATGAACTGAGTAAACATGCTAAAGACATCATTCTTAGTTAATATCCTGCTCTTGGACAACCACTGGAGCCTGGAACCCACAAAGGGCTGTGTTCATAAAACTTGAGCAGAAGAACAAATTTATTGAATTGTTAAAATGCCATGACAACGCAACTTAGGGAGAAATGCTTTATCCTGACTTAAAGTTTGAGGGGTACAGTTCACCATGGCGGGAAGAATAATAGGAGGAAACACTGAGGGACGACAGCTGGTCATTTTGCCTCAGCTGCCAGGAAGCAAAGAATGAACAGGAAATGGGTTGAGCTATAAAGTATCAAGTTCCACACCCTGGGGGTCCATTTCTTCCAACCAGGCTTCACCTTCTAAGGGTTCTACACCCTTTCCAAATAGTATAGCTGGCTGAGGACTAAGTGTTTGAACATGAGCCATCTCTCTAGGCTGCCACTGACTGTGCTACTCTACCAGAAGATTCTAGAACCTAAGACAATGTGATTTAAAAACAATAGAGTGTCACAAATAAATTATTAGCTTTTCTTCAATATATAAACAATAAAACTAATGGTTTATGTACTTTAATACAAACTAGGTATTTTTTGAAAGAGTGCTGTGCTATATTGAGCACTTTTTATGGTGCATCTCATTTAAGACTTGACAGCAACCCCAAGACATGGCTAATACATGCTATCCCTGGATAGAGCTAGCATTAGCATGCCACAGGAAGAAGAGACAGGCTGAAACATGAAGCTAACAAAACAGAAAGAATTGCTGACTTTATGCCTGTGAACTATCTCTTGCTTCTACTAAGGAGTTGTGCCAAGGGTCCAGGGAAGGTCTCAGCAGCTTGAAGACAGTCGTAACTTTTGCATTGTGGAGTTTTCAGTTTTTTATTTGTTTAGTTAGTTAGTTAGTTAGTTAGTTAATTTTTGGTGCAGGATCCAGTGTTTGTGTCTGTGTTAGTGGAAGAAGTGTTTGCTAACAGAAGTCATGGGTATGCATGTATGTTTGTATTACTTAGTTTTGCTTTTTCTCTGGACGATAATGTGTAAAAACTGAACTCATGTTGTGATGAGTAAATATACTAGTCTCTGATTATTTCTGGGAAAAGTTATTAGTGCACCTTTGCTTGGTGTGACCAGTCAGAGGAAACAATAACCAGGATTTAAAAGGCTTTACTTTGAGTAAGTGCTGGGGGACCATTGACTTGCAAATAAGTTTGATTTTGGTGTTTCTAAACAGCTTGATAGCTATTGTTTTTTTTCCCTCTCTTTCTTCTCTCTCTATCTTTACCTTCCTTCGTCCCTCTTCCCTCCTTTCTCTCTCTCAGACTACTGGGTTCAAAAGACAATGACTCTGATACAACTATGATTTATAATGTTGCTTATAAAGCAAGTTCTGTCTTATTCCCTCCTTTCTATAGACCCTGCAAGTCAGGAATGAGCAAAGAAAAAAAGAGTAATGGGAGATCTCTTTGCCTCAGGAATCTTGAACTCTGTAGGCTGTAGAAGGCCCTTGGATATAAACACATAAAGAAGGGGGTATTTTTGTGTACAAACTCCTGGCAGTACCTGCCTGCAACCCTCGTCTGCTTCTCCAGGAAGTGTCTGTATATGAACATGTAATAATACTACAGAGTCTTACGGAACAATGTGGAATGAAATAGAAATAGCATTGTTAGGGTTCCTGGGACTGGATCTGACACTTGTCTAGTCCTCATCAAATAAGATGCTGAGATATAGGTGGGTACTTCCTACTGAGCATCTGTTCTTACTTTCACCTGAGGGAAGAAAACAGATTCATCCCAAAGGCTTGGGAAGAATCTCTTTAAAGATGGCTTACTCACTGGGCAAAGATGGTCTTTCTTCCATGCTGCTTCTGCAACTGGTGGAGGTGAGGTAGCCATTCTAAACCACATTGATGATGAGGATGAAATCCTGCTAAATATTCAAATATAAGGAATCCTGCCCTTGGTTATTTGGATTTTATTTTTGTCTCAACTCTGGATCGTTTGCCTTTAGAACTCCTTTAAGGGCAAGGAAAGTGTAGCCCCTGCCTTACTTAAGTCCTAACCATTGCAGTACTGTAGTTACGGCACACCGGCTACCACTCACAGTTATGGCACGTTTGTAATTAGGAATAGTGGACTCCATTTAGGGGAACAGGTCATTCAGATATCCTTGCTGACTAAGTGCTCCATATCTGCAAGCTCCCAGCGAGTGGAGCAGACAGTGAACATTATGAGAAATCAATGGAGGCTAAGTTGCAGTTAGTCCCATAACTCTTTGAATCCCACAAGGAAATCCAGGCAGAGAAAACTTGTTCCATACAAAGTCAAACATTCTGGAAATTTCTCAAAACCCGATATCTTTATCTGCTTTTTTTCTTGAGTTAATAAACGGCTTCTCCACCTTTTAGACTTTGCCTCTTGGTCACGCTTCAAATCCTGTCTCTGCTTCTATAACTCATGCCTCTCTTCTGAAGTGTTATTGGGGTGTTAGGGACTCTGCCTGTCATTTCCATAACCACATCTCCACTACCTCCTCCTGTGCCCAATACCTAAGGAATTATTGGATAATGAGTGGCTACATAGAGAACACTTTTGTTTCAGTGTCCAACTGACATGAGGTCTAGATTTCAGCCTCAACTGTATCACGATCAAGACACCACAAAGTGATCCCAGGATTGTGTTTGGCAGAATTTACTGTCAAATTAACCACTTTTCATTTTTCTGTTCAAAGAAACAAAAAGACTCCTTAATCAATTTTCCTAGATGAGACTGGAGGAATTTCTGTGGACACAAAAAGCCAGCATGCAGAGAACATCTCACCTTCTCTGAGAAAGACAGGAACTCTATTTGCATGCATGCTTGGAAATTTCTGTAATAAAATAATTTTACAAATAAGGTGGTGCTTTCATTTATTGACAATATGTTAACTCGGTTTTTAAGGAACACTTATTATTAATTTATTTATTCATTCTTAAATTGATTGACTTGAATCACATTATTTTAATGTTAAAGAGATATTATGACAGATCAGACTAGAAGGAAGAATCACAAGAAAAAGTATCTCCTATAATTTGAGAATAGCGCACTATGGGAATTCTTCCAGGAAAACTGAACATGAAAACAAATAAAGATTTAATTTTTCACAATTAACAATCCGGAACAAGTTCTTAGTATGCCTGCCTAGACACCAAGTGTAGTCTTCATTGCTGGTCACTCAAATGTCCTCCTTAGGATGTTTTAATGTCTCTACTCAATTACTTTCATATCACTTACCTAAAGGAGGAAACTTTCAGTTGTATGTCTCCCCTTTTGCAAGCCTGCATTTTTAAAAGGTAGTTTACTATTTATTTGTTTATTTATTTATTTTATGTGCATGAGGGTGCCTACTTGTCTTATATGCACCACGTGCATGTTGGTACCTGCAGTAGCCAGAAGAGCACATTGTATCCTCTGGAACTAAAGTTATAGGAGGTTGTGCATCACCAAGTATGGGTGCTGGGAACTGGTGCTGGGCTTCTGCAAGGGAAGCAAGTACACTTACCTGCTGAGGCATCTCTCCAGGCTTACAATTCTGATTCTGAAAAACATATTTTATTATGGAAATCTCTGAGCAGGCAGAAAACCAGAGTGTAACCACCCAATTTCAATATACATGACATTTGGTTGGTTTGTTGTTTCATCTCTTGCCAGTTTTGTTTACTTATTTTTCTGCTGTATAATTTGAATCAAATACTGACTTAATTTTACTTCCAGTTTTGTCTTCCACAGGATAAATGATATTAGAGCTGTATCCCATTGTCTGTGCTTTTGCTTTTCAGAGTTCCAGTTAGTCACAGTACACCATGGGCTAAACCTATAAAATGGAGAATTCCAGAAATACACACTTCATAGGTTTTAAATCACTTGCCATTCTGAATAAGGTGATAGACTCTCCCACCATCCTGGAACATCCCATGTAGACCATGAATCGTCCTTCCGTCCAGTATATGCACATTGTAGAAGCTACTCATCCACTAGCACTTAATAAACAGACCAGTCTTGGGTTATCAAACTTACTGTCACCATGGATGTATCCAGATAACTCTTACTTTGGTTAGTGATGTCACCAAGCATAAAAATGGCCATACTGGCTATTCTCATATGCCACAGGAAGCCATAGCATACTTCTTTTAAGAGGAGAGGTGTAAGTACTCGAAAAGGAATCCCCTCAAATTCATATTCTGAAGTTGCTAAAGTTCTACCATAAGAAGATCTCTTTAAAACTGTTTAAAAGGAAAAAAGGAAATTCTCTAAGTTTGTGACCATACTTCAGGTTGTTAATGCCACAGTGCAAGACAAGAGCTCAGTTGAGACGCAAAGAGCATTAGATTTGTGCATATAAGTCCAGGATAGGAAATAGACCCGTGCTGCATTGTCTATGGTCTCAGGTAGTGGGGACTTAGGATTTTGCATCCCCTTCAGATAAAGAAGACCACTTTAGTATCCCTAATGCATTTTCAATGATTCCTTAGTGTTATTTAATATCTAGTCCATATTACATTGCCTCATTTGTCTAATATATTTTTTATGATTGGCATGTTCATTTAGAATTTAAGCAATTCCTGCTTACTGCATTTGATTACATGTGTTAATTGATTTAAAGCTGCTCTTGATCTGGAACTGGATTTTTCCTTTTATTGAGCTACTGATGGACTTGGAGGAAGTGGAGAACAGCTCACATGTGGCATCTGCTTTGTTTATCACTTAACTAATATCTACATTTATTGTATTTTCTATAGACTAAGAGTGACATTAAAACTTTGATCAGACTCCAAATGTATTTATTTTTGGAATTTCATTATTGGTGTTGTGTTGGCGGTATCTCACATTTGCAGGGTAACAATTTTTGCTGAGAATAAAGTTGGTCAGGCATCCAGTCATTCTAATGCTTTGACTCAATAACCCCTTTGTGCAATGAGAGAACTTACCCAACCCTCTACCCTGCTGTCTCAGTGCTGGTGGTCACTTCATTGTGTGTTCTTTTTTTTTCTTTTCTTTTTTCCATTTTTTTATTGAGAAAAGGAGAAAAAAAAACAAGTTTCCACCTCCTCCCAGCCTCCCATTTCCCTCCCCCTCCTCCCACCCTTCTCCCCCTCCTCCCACCCTTCTCCCCCTCCCCCCACTCCTCTCCCCATCCCTCTCCAGTCCAAAGAGGAGTCAGGGTTCCCTGCCCTGTGGTAAGTCCTAGGTCCTCCCCTCTCCATCCATTTCTAGGAAGGTGAACATCCAAACTGGCTAGGCTCCCACAAAGCCAGCACATTACGTAGGTTCAAAACCCCGTGCCATTGCCCTTGGCTTCTCATCAGCCCTCATTGTTCGCCATGCTCAGAGAGTCCAGTTTTATCCCATGCTTTTTCAGTCACAGTCCAGCTGGCCTCGGTGAGCTCCCAATAGATCAGCTCCACTGTCTCAGTGGGTGGGTACACCCCTCGTGGTCCTGACTTCTTTGCTCATGTTCTCCCTCCTTCTGCTCCTCATTGGGACCTTGGGAGCTCAGTCCAGTGCTCCAGTGTGGGTCTCTGTCTCTATCTCCATCCATCACCAGATGAAGGTTCTATGATGATATGCAAGATATTCGTCAGTATTGCTATAGGATAGGGTCATTTCAGGTTCCCTATCCTCAGCTGCCCAAGGAACTAACTGGGGACCTTGGCTTGGGCATCTGGGAGCCACTCTAGGTTCAAGTCTCTTGCCAACTCTAAGGTGGCTCCCTCAACTAAGAATTGTGCTTCCGTGCTCCCCTATCTAACCTTCCTTTATCCCAATCCTCCTTTTTCCCCAAGTTCCACCCATTCTCCCCTTCTCCCTTTACTCTCCCCATCTCCCCTTACCACCATCCCACCCCACCCCCAAGATCTCAATTTTCTCCCCGGCCATTTTGTCTACTTCCCATAGCCAAGAGGACAACTATATGTTTTTCCTTTGGTTCACCTTCTTACTTAGCTTCTTTGGGATCACCAATTGTAGACTCCGTGACCCTTGTTTATGGCTAGAAACCAATTATGAGTGAGTACATCCCATATTCATCTTTTTGGGTCTGGGTTACCTCACTCAGGATAGTGTTTTCTATTTCCATCCATTTGCATGCAAAATTTGAGAAGTCATTGTTTTTTACCGCAGCGTAGTACTCTAGTGTGTAGATATTCCATACTTTCTTCATCCATTCTTCCATTGAAGGGCATCTAGGTTGTTTCCAGGTTCTGGCTATTACAAATAATACTGCTAAGAACATAGTTGAACAAATGCTCTTGTCATATGATCGGGCATCTCTTGGGTATATTCCCAGGAATGGTATTGCTGGGTCCAGGGGTAGGTTGATCCCGAATTTCCTGAGAAACCGAAACACCGATTTCCAAAGTGGTTGCACAAGATTGCATTCCCACCAGCAATGGATGAGGGTACCCCTTCCTCCACAGCCTCTCCAGCAAAGGCTATCATTGGAGTTTTTTATTTTAGCCATTCTGACAGGTGTAAGATGATATCTCAAAGTTGTTTTGATTTGCATTTCCCTGATCGCTAAGGAGGTTGAGCATGACCTTAAGTGTCTTTTGGCCATTTGAACTTCCTCTGCTGAGAATTCTCTGTTCAGTTCAGTGCCCCATTTTTTTAATTGGGTTAATTAGCATTTTAAAGTCTAGTTTCCTGAGTTCTCTATATATTTTGGAGATCAGACCTTTTTCTGTTGCGGGGTTGGTGAAGATCTTCTCCCAGTCAGTAGGTTGCCTTTTTGTCTTGGTGACAGTGTCCTTTGCTTTACAGAAGCTTCTCAGTTTTAGTAGGTCCCATTTATTCAATGTGCCCTTAAAGTCTGTGCTGTTGGGGTTACACATAGGAAGCGATCTCCTGTGCCCATCTTCTGTAGGGTACTTCCCACTTTCTCTTCTATCAGGTTCAATGTGTTCTGCCTGATAGTGAGGTCTTTAATCCATTTGGACTTGAGTTTTGTGCATGGTGATAGATATGGGTCTATTTTCATTCTTCTACAGGTTGACATCCAGTTGTGCCACCACCATTTGTTAAAGATGCTTTCTTTCTTCCATTGTATACTTTTGGCTCCTTTATTAAAAATGAGGTGTTTATAGGTTTGTGGGTTAAAATTCGGGTCTTCTATACGATTCCATTGGTCGACTTCTCTGTTTTTATGCCAGTACCACACTGTTTTCATCACTGTAGCTCTGTAATAGAGTTTGAAGTCAGGGATGGTAATGCCTCCAGACGATTCTTTATTGTATAGGATTGTTTTGGCTATCCTGGGTTTTTTGTTTTTCCATATAAAGTTGATTATTGTCCTCTCGAGATCTGTGAAGAATTTTGATGGGACCTTCATGGGGATTGCATCGAATCTATAAATTGCCTTTGGTAGAATTGCCATTATTTACTATGTTGATCCTCCCAATCCAAGAGCAAGGGAGGTCCTTCCATTTTCTGGTATCCTCCTCAATTTCTTTCTTCAATGCCTTAAAGTTCTTGTCAAATAGATCTTTCACTTCCTTGGTTAGAGTTACCCCAAGATATTTTATGCTGTTTGTGGCGATCGTGAAAGGTGAAGCTTCTCTGATTTCCCTCTCTGCTTCCATATCCTTTGTGTATAAGAGGGCAACTGATTTTTTGGAGTTGATCTTGTATCCTGCCACATTACTAAAGCTGTTTATCAGCTGTAAAAGTTCTTTGGTGGAGTTTTGGGGGTCGCTTATGTACACTATCATATCATCTGCAAATAACGAAAGTTTCACTTCTTCCTTTCCAATTCGAATCCCCTTGATCCCCTTATGTTGTCTTATTGCTATTGCTAGAACTTCAAGTACTATATTGAAGAGGTATGGCGAGAGTGGACAGCCTTGTCGTGTTCCTGAGTTTAGTGGGATGGCTTTACGTTTCTCTCCATTTAATTTGATGTTAGCTGTCGGCTTGCTGTATATAGCTTTTATTATATTTAGGTATGACCCTTGTATCCCTAATCTCTCCAATACTTTTATCATAAAGGGATGTTGAATTTTGTCAAATGCTTTTTCAGCATCTAATGAAATGATCATATGGTTTTTTTCTTTCAGTTTATTTATATGATGGATTACATTGATAGATTTTCGTATGTTGAACCAGCCCTGCATCCCTGGGATGAAGCCTACTTGATCATAATGGATAATTTTTCTAATGTGTTCTTGGATACGGTTTGCCAGTATTTTGTTGAGGATTTTTGCGTCGATGTTCATGAGTGAGATTGGCCTGTAATTCTCTTTCTTGGTTGAGTCTTTGTGTGGTTTTGGTATCAGAGTGACTGTAGCTTCATAAAAGGTATTTGGCAAGACTCTTCTGTTTCTATATTGTGAAATACATTAAGGAGTATAGGTATTAGTTCTTCTTGGAAGTTCTGGTAGAATTCCGCATTGAAACCATCTGGTCCTGGGCTTTTTTTGGTAGGGAGGTTTTTGATAACCTCTTCTAATTCTTCGCGACTAACAGGTCTGTTTAGATTGTTCACCTGGTCCTGATTTAACTTTGGTATATGGTATTTATCTAAAAAAGTGTCCATTTCCTTTACATTTTCCAGTTTTGTGGCATATAGGCTTTTGTAGTAAGATCTAATGACTCTCTGAATTTCCTCTGTGTCTGTGGTTATGTCCCCCTTTTCATTTATGATCTTATTAATTTGCAAATTCTCTCTCTGCCGTTTGATTAGTTTGGATAGGGGTTTGTTAATCTTGTTGATTTTCTCCAGGAACCAGCTTTTTGTTTCCTTGATTCTTTGGATTGTTTTCTGTGTTTCTATTTTGTTGATTTCAGCCCTCAGTTTGATTATTTCCAGTCTTCTACTCCTCCTAGGTGAGTCTGCTTCTTTTTTTTCTAGAGCTTTCAGGTGGGCTGTTAAGTCTCCAATGTGAGCTTTCTCTGTTTTCTTTAAGTGGGCACTTAGTGCTATGAACTTTCCTCTTAGGACTGCTTTCATAGTGTCCCATAAGTTTAAGTATGTTGTTTCTTTATTTTCATTGAATTCCAGGAAGACTTTAATTTCTTTCTTAATTTCTTCCTTAATCCAGGTATGGTTCAGTAGTTGACTGTTCAGTTTCCATGAGTTTGTAGGCTTTCTGGGGGTAGCATTGTTGTTGAATTCTAACTTTAATCCATGGTGATCTGATAAGACACAGGTGGTTACTAATATTTTTTTGTAACTGTGGATGTCTTAAGGGCCGGGGATGTGACCAGTGACAGAAAACTTTCCTGGCATGCACAGAACGCTAGACTTGATCTTAACATGGGGGAAGAGTGGCAGGTGGGGGAGGATGAAAGGGGAGAAAAGAACAAATAATTTTTAAATTTAGGTTTCTAGAAGCAATACGAAAAACAGCGGCTCAAGCCCGTCTTGTAAGCTGGCTGGCTCCTATAAAGAATTTAGAGAGGAGTGTGCATTAGCCTCTGAGGATCGACCTTTAAAGACATTAGAGGTCAAATTATTCTGAATTCTTATGTCAGTATAGAATCGAGCCTAACTTTAGGAGACATTAGAAAAACAGAGAGATTGATCAGCTCACATGGGGCAGAATCTTTGTAGTCTCTACAGTAAACTGCTCTTTATAGGTCTCAATGTCTGTAAATCTAAGAACATGCTGTGTCTACTTCTTCAGTTTCCATGTATGTGGATCCATGTTCTCCATGTAGTGACCCTAGAATAGTCATTCCTGTCTGTGAAGACTGCTATTGCATATAAGGAATTGAGTTATAACCCAAGGGCCCTGCTTTTCAGCAGTGGAAAGATGTGATCTAGGTTCTGACATGGTGTTACACATTTGAGTCATGTGCACATGCTGTCACTCTTGACTGTTGCCCCTTCCCCAGGAGAGTGGGAGACCATAGAAGAGGAGTGGGCATGCAGAAGAAAAACTCAGCTCAATCTGATGAAGTCAGCAAAGGAAAAACGAGGAATATCTTTCTTCTTAGGACCTCACTAACCCTGTGTGTTCACAGACCTGTAATATAAGGACATAGCATATCAGAGAGAGGTCACAGACCTCATTGTTTCTTGTCCTGAACTGAATCAAAGCTATGGGACTGGTAGCTGGAAGAACTGAAAGTGTGCAGAAGGGAAAGGGAGGGCTTAGAGAAAGAAACCAGATCTCAATCTCACTCATGGCTTTCTTGTATGAGAGATGAGACAATCAAGGTGTTTCTGAATGACCTGCCCAGACACAGAACATAGTAAGGACCAAAGGATGGGAAGGTGAGGAGACTGAATTCAGCATAAGATCAGATTTAGCCCTATAGATGTCTATTCTACTAACAATACCATCACACTGTGGAAGTGTTCAAGTTGAATCTGGATGCCCAGCTACCTGAAATTCATTGAAGATCTGGATTCGGGTGCCAGGTTGGAATGCATAGTTAGAAGTGCCAATGGTGTACCACTTTCTTATCCATGCTCAACTCTACTATCTCCACAAAAGATTCACTCAAAATCTCCATGAATAGATTTTCCCTTTGTCTCATTCCACACAATTATTATTCCTTTCATACACTATGGTGGCTCAGATTAAATCTAGTAATATATCGTGTCTAAATGTCTCCAACTGTTTCATGCATATTGCTACCACACCCCTTCCTTCTGCATAAATGTATGCTCCTTTGTTTGTGTGAACCGTGTAATATGTTTTTATGTCCTCATGGTGCTGTGTTCATGAGAGAACACATGGTTGTGTTCAGTAAGTACATGTTGAAATGGATTGAATTGGTGTTCAGGGACTTCTACAAGACTGCACTGTGAAGGCTTCAACTCTGAAGAGGGAAAAATCCAGCTTCATCTCCATCAGCACTTCCCCTAAGACTTCCCTAGCTGCTCATGTCTTCTACTGGTCCTTGCCTCCGTACCTTCTATCATCTGCTCCATATCTTTCCTCCCACCATCTACTTCAGCTTAAGAAAAATCACTCCCTTGGGCTTTTACTTATCTTCTTATTAGTCCCTGTACTTTAGAGAAGAATGGGGGATTTTTTTTTATAAAAAAAAACTTTGGCTGAGGGAACTGAGATAAAAATTATTTTCCCCCACTATTACAGTTGAGATGAAAGAGATAAAGAGAAATAATACATGGATACACACACACATACACACACAAGCATGTACATGCAGAGGATTCTGGGTTCATAATAAAATTCTTGCCTGTAGAAGCGGTCTGAGTGTGTGATCTTTGGAAGCTATATGGCCTCTGTTAATCCGGTCCGCCTGACCTCACAAGATTTGGTGGAAATGACATGAGAAAGCGAATGTGGAAACACTGTGTAAATTATAAACTATATGGATATGAAAGGGCTTTTTACAATATATATTTTCATTTACCTTATTTATGTGTGTTTGTTTGCGTGTGTGTTTGTTATGTGTGTATGTGTGTTTGTGAAGGTTCCCACAAAAACCGGAAAAAGTTTTTTAGAGATGGAGTTAGGTGGTTGTTGTGAGCTGTGCAAAGTTGGTGCTAGGAACTGAACTCAGGTCTTTTGCAAGAGCACAAAACACTTTTATCTGACAATACATCATCTTTCCAGCCATGCAGAGTCACCCGTCCTTTTCTAAGTTCAATGTACAACAAAGAGTAGCTAATTCTCTGCAGATGATTGAGACGTAGTTTCTTCTCTGTGCATTGTGGGGAAGTATGCGTCCCTCAGAAAAACTAAAATCAACCGATATTCTTATATGTTTTAAGCTTTGAAAGAGCAGTAGCCACAATATTATTAAACCTGGAACCCAGTGCAAAGAAGCCATGGAATATCATTTAGCTCTACTTGTTTCTCATGAGCAGAATTCTCATTCAGAATTTAAGTGTGTGTGCTTTTATTTTCTGTTCTTATTTCTAATGCTTTCAAATTATAATAAAAAGTCCCAATGCTGATAAAGTGATTTTAAAAAATATTATTTTCCTACATTAATTATATCTCTCTCTATATAGATAGATACCTTAAAGTGAAAGATGAAGAGTGTGAGATGAAATACTTTATGTAATCTGCTAATGCATTCAGAAATAAAGGTGTCACATCTGTAGCAGATGCATCATGCAAGTAAAAACATTAAATTACTGTAATGTGGGGCTCCTGCTAAGAGACAAGTAGATGAGATGATGTTTAATTTGGATTTTCACTTTCTCTGGATTATTTCAATCATACCTAATGAACAACAGTGTTTTATGAATATCATTTACAATTTATTTATTTAATATATAATCAAATACTAAGTCATAACATCCATATGCACCATTTATGGCTGCTCTAGACTTTCCCATTGACAGTCATTGATGCCATATCCAGGACCAGCTCAGGTTTGAGGTGATCCTGGTTAAGAATGAAGTCATGTTACCTATAGATATACCTCAGCTGGTAGGACTTGATGGTAGGTTTATGGTTCCAGAATGATAATTGGGAATGTGATTCATAAATCCAAAAACTCTCATCCATTGGCTTTCAGCCCTTCTTGCCTCTAAGCAAAAACACTTTTGTCTGTGGTCGGTGTCAATGTCATTCTTACCATCTTCCAGTTACCTTGGTTTCATCACTTAGCACTTTGCTTCCCACCAGATAAGAGTTTGAAGACAAAGCCTTGACTACTTGAATGGAACTCCAAAAAACTAATGTATTCTTCAGTTAACATTTTACTGAAATCTTGGGAAATGATTTGTATTTTTCTCACAAACTATCTGAAGCCCAATGCATATCATAGCATCAGTGATATACAACATATCCCACTATCACCAGCCCTTCAGATTGTCAATGGGACTCCCCTTTATCTTTGTAGGAAAACAGTATCTAAATGTACCTAACTCATTCATTAACCCAGTTAGATCCCCACATCCTTCTGATGAAGAATCAGTAAGTTTCATGTGAGCTGTACCCCTCACAGTGGAGACATCTTTCTCCCAAGTAGATGCATGGATGGATCCATCTTACATCCCTCATGTTAAGGTAGACCCATTGCCTACAATTACTTTTTTATTCATATGGCATCTGCTATCTTGGAAAATGCTCCTCATGTGCAACCCCTATCTTTACCCTCCCAGTAAGTAGGATGGGGTCCACAGTCTCAGATTTTCTGCTGCTGGATTCTGCTACTTCTACTCCAGATGATAATGGCATGATTAGTTTTGTGTGCTCCTCTCTATAACACTTCAAAGGGAAGTTGATATGAGACCTCATCCCAACGAACTCTTCCTACTTCATGGTAATTTATCTATTCTTTGAGAATGACTCAGTTAAAAATGTATAAATAAATATGGATGATGGAAAATAAGTTATATGCATTTAAATAATTTCAACTTTTATGGAACTATAGACTAAAGCCCATTCATTAAAGGAACAACATAAAATGGTATTCATTATAGATTGTGCTACATGTGGTTTTGGAAAACTCAAAATGACATGCAGAGACTCTGTTACATATACTTCCATAATTTCATATCAAATCTGACATTGTCTTTATGACTGTGAGAAATCTCATTTAAGTTTTAGTCTTAAGATCTATACAACAAAGGAAGTAGACTTCCTGATACAGAAAGGCCCTTAGCATTCTAACATATAATGATGGGATTTAATGTAAAATCTAAATAGTTACAGTAAGAGATTCAATCAATTAGACAGTTTATTCTGAATTAAGATTAAAGGCTAATATTGATATTTCTAAAAAGTTTAAATTACAGCTGCTGTATATTATTGCAGGCTTGCTTCAGCAATAGTGTGGTAATGTAGGATATGGAAGACAAATGTGTACTCGGTTCCCACTCATGGAGGGACAGCTTCTATTGCCATGACTGTAAAGTTGAGATCTCATAAATATCCTTGGGCTGGGCAACTTGAGAATGTCTGTATACTTTCAGCAAATTATTTTACCTATTCAAGATGATGTGTCTTCAGCTAAGAATGGACATTATTATGATGATCTCACACCTTTCATAAGTTAAGAGATCTATAACTTAGAAGAGAGCAATTAGTAAATACTGCATGCTAATCTAATTTTGGAAATATAAATAATTCCTTAGCATCAAGGATGTGGGGTCATTTTTAATCCAAATTAAACCAAAAAGTTTATAGTCCCAGTATTTCATGTGTCAGATGGCATAATCACATGTAGGTGACACTCAGCAGATGACATTTTACATTGACTTTTGCTTTGCAAAAACTATTAAATTGGAGGGATGTGGGGAACGACAAAGTACATGCTCTATGTAGAGAAGTACACAGGTAGTCTCTGATATTCGGGAAGGCTGACCCAATGGGAAGAGTTAGCTGTTTTGTTGTTGTTGTTTAATTTCCCTTGAGAGTTTACATTTATTCTGTATATTGTGATCATATCCACACCTGGCATGGACCACATGGCAAGCATTGCTGCTTGACAGTATTCCAGCGTTTCGGCATTGCAGCTCATGGTTCTCCAGCACTCTTTTACTTTAATTTTTAATGATTCTCACTATTTGTTATGAGAGTTCCCTTATACCTTTTCCTTTGGGAAATTTCGTGGGGCCTTCAGTGGAGGATGAGGATATGTACAATGGCATCCTCTTTAAACAAAATAATTTCTTTGAAAAAAATCCCAGGCACTTTGGAACCATAGAGCATGGTTCTACTCCCACATAAGTTAATGCCAAGCTGGTAGAAAATTTAGGTAAGTAACGTATGATTGACAAATAAAGTATATATGATAAATATGACTTGTTTTCACAAATAAGGCCTGTTTGATAATCAGTATTTGTAAATTCCCAAGGTTTACTCAGGTCCACAGTTATATTTGTCTAGCTTCATCTTTGTTCACTTTAAGCTTTAGCTATTTGGATAAACTGAGCCATTCAAAAATGGCAGTATTCTATGAAGGAGTGTCTGGTTCCCCAAGAAAGTCCCCAAGGTCGGCCATTTAAACAAAAACGTCTATTTCCCCAGGGTCTTGAAGAAAGTTCCTGCTTGCTACAAAGGGAGTAATTTTGCTCTGGCAAGAGGAACTTGTGGCCCTTTCTTTCATCGGCATATGATTGTGGTGTCTACTAATTTGTCACAAGCTCACAATCCCCACCCCAGCTCCCAAGTCCCCTTTCTCCCATGTCCATTTAATCTTTTGTGTGGTTATAGAGAATAAAATGTCTAGCCTTTTTTCAATAAAGCAGCAGCCATCCACATTCACCCTCAGATGCTGTCAGTCTCCTTCCTTCAATGACTTCACACCTCCTCCTTGGGACCTGAGCCACACTGGAGCTGGACTCTGGCACACCGCGACTACCTCCCTGTATCCCTGTTCTACCCCTGTGAAATCCTGCCTTGTGTTATCGTGCTTTCTTGTGGTGGTCACAGACACTGTGTGTTTATTAGTGCAGTGCTCATGTCAATCCATTCTGTCGTATTCATTTGCATCTTCTGGCTCTTTTTTTCTTCCTATCGCCTCTTCCACAACGTCCCCCTGCAACTAAGAGTGGTTGAAATAGATGTGCCGTTTAGGAATGATTACTCAAGAATCCCATCACTTCAATAGATTTCTCTCTCTAATTGACACCCCTTGCTAAATGAAAGGTAATAAGGACCGAGAGTTGCATTGGTATAAGGACATAAGCATAGGTCGTCAGAAGTCATTCTAATGTCATGCCCATTAGCAAAACAGTAGTAGGCTTTCTTTATGACCTGTGACTTCCCTAGAAGTTAGTTTCTACCCATGAGTGTAATACCAGACAAAAACCACCTTCTATGAGGCAGGCCTCAGGTGCAAACAGGGCATGGCTGGTTGTCCTTGAAACACTCACGACACTGTTGCACCTGTGAGCACATATAATTTGTTAGGGTAGCATTGTAGAAAACAGAGCCCAAAGCAAGGTTAGATCATTGATGGGATTTCTTTTAAGGACAACTAGAAATGCAGATGAGTAGCTTCAATTTCTCAGGAGTTAGATATTGACTGCTTAAAATTTAAAGCTCTATACGGATCCACATGATATATGTCACCCAGAACATATCCTTTGATCATGTTTGCTTCAGTGGTCACCAATTTTCCATTTCTGAGGCAAGCTTTAGCTATCACCATAACTCAGATACTTGCTGAATATATATGGGAGACTTCCCAGCCACTGAGGATGGCTTCTCGCCTTAGAGGGAAAAGTCTCAAGAGATTTAGTTTGGGAGTCAGGTAAGTGAAGCCAGGCGTCTTTGGAGGAATGTGGGATGACAGTTCTAAGAAATATAAAATACAGGATGGGGAAGGGAATTTGCATACCACTTCTCCCCTCAAAAAGGGAGTCTATGGATGTCTGTAGGGCGGGTTACCACCATGTCAGCCGGTAAGACGCAGATTCAATTACAGAACTCAGCAGCAGATTTCATTGCGATATTTCTAAGAAGCACACACTTTTACTGGCCATACACAAAACATTGATGGGTGTCTAATCACCTTTGAGTGCTTCATGGGGCCGAGCATGCCTTTTTCAGATTCCCAGTAAGTTTTGCAGGATCCCTAGGTTCAGTCTGACATTGCTTGGAGTGAAAAGTAGTTGTTTTGTCTTGCAAAACTGTCTGAAAAATCTCCAAAGTTTTCTCCTTATTCTATTCATGGGAATGTTAATGAATGAATCAAACAACACTACAACCCATTTGCAGTTACCGAAGAGGAAAAGAGAACAACAATAAATCAACCACCTAGTAAAGATTCCAAGAAACGAAGAAAGCCAGTCTGTCTCTGGCACGGCTGAGATAAAGTTAAACTTTGCAATGCACTTTCTTTTCTCCTGCTCAGAGCTAGAAGAGAACTACCCTGGAAGCCAGGAGACAGGTGCTCCCGGAATTTCGATAGATGCCTGACAGGCCCACATTCATCATTTAGTCCACTATGAGAAATGGTGATCGGAGACTGATGTTATCAAACTGCTTAATCTCACTCATCGCACTGCCTTTTCCTGAACCTTGCTGCACAATGTTCCGGAAGAGAGATGGTCATTACATTTGCCTCTGATGGCAGTTTCTGATCACCAGCAGCCAGGGTCTGTCCTGAGAAGGCTTGGGGACTATAAATGTATTTTTAGGGTAGATACCCCTTTATCTTTTGATTATTCAGGCATTCACTTGCTTGTATTAATTTACTTATGAGTTTTTATTCAACAACCTTGCATTGATTCCCTTCTCCAGTCAATCACAGTTCTATAGTCTGAAATCTTAATGTGAATCACACATATGTGAATGATTAATTTGTGAATAAGTTAACAGGAGTCATAGTTCCCGTCTCCAATGGTTCCAGTCCCTCCTGGTGCGGCAGACGGACCAGTAAAGACACTAATGTATTTCATGGTTGTTAGCACTTGAATAGAGAAGGGGTTGACATTATAAGAGCTTTATGGGGACACTGGTATTTTTTGAAAGGCTCACAGAACACTTTCCAAGTGGAAAGGGATTATAGGTGGTTGTCTGTTGCAGGCAGCTCTCAGTTGGTCTATTTGGTTCAGCTCTATAGTGAGGAAGACTATGACTAAAACAAAAGAGGAGGGGTATTGAAAAAATATAGGTATTGAAAGGCTGGAGGATAACAATTTGTGAAGGCACAGGCTTAGCACTCTTCCCGAACCAAAGTGGCTGGAATCCCTGACCTTCACAATGCAATTTAGCTGAATCAGTGAGTTCTCAGTTCTTTGAAGATACTTTGTCCCACAAAAGGAAAGTGGCTGGTGATCAAGGAAGACACTTGACATCAACCTAAAGCCATGCATCCCTCCACACACATGTGTGGCCAGAAACACAAGCACATGCATATCCACCAAGACACACATGATAACACAAATGTAATTATGGCTGAAATTTTCATTGTAGAATTTCAAAAGTAAAATATAAGGGACTATTTTTCAAGGGAATGGGTCCTCCCTGTGGGCCATGAAGTTGTACCTGTTTTCCCTCTGTCAATCAAGTCTGACTTATCAGGTGACAGACATTTCAGGTGTGCATTTTGAAGTTTACCATTGTCATAATAAATATATTTTGGAATTAATAGCAGTCTTTGCCATTAGTGTCAGTACTAATGAGACTTCAATTTACTTTATTCAAAATCTTGTTTAATTTTTAAAGTAGGAATATAGGGTAAAGAAGCAGGAATGTGACTGTAAATTTTAGTTTGGTTAATAAAGGAAAATTTTTGAAAAACATCGCTTCATTATTTAGAACCTATATTATAATTATTAGGAAAATTTAAAAACATATGATATAAAAACTTTGAAAAATTATCACTATTTACTAACATAAAAGTATATAAATTAGTTTATTTAAAATAATTTGATGTCCTATTGGAGATGTTCAAACAAATAGTGACTAGCTGGTTCTTTCCTCTCCTGCCATGGCAATAATCCTGATGACTTTCTTATTGTATTACTAACCATGGCTCCATGCCCCAAGGAAAAAGTCTGCTCTAGGGCCCATCCAAGATAATTTTTGTCATCTTAAAAGGATGTGTGCTTCATAGGATAAATCAAATAAATGAGTTTTCATTTGGAAGTCCATCTGGTGTGCTGAAGAAAAAGAAAACAAGCGAGAATTAGGCCCTTTCTTGTCTTTCCCTATGTGACCTTGTGTGAGTATTTTACTCTTCACTGCAGTTCATGCGGCAAGTATTCCTTAGGGTGAAGGATGTTTCACAGATAATAGTGCCATGCTCTGGAGAAGGTCAGAAGACTGAGCTCCTGTGAAGGCTAGAGAACTCTTAACGGCAAGCAGGGAGCTCATTGTACTCTTCCTTACTTCATTTCCCCTCCTGCCCCTCAATTAGCCATTCCTTCTCTTTCCATCATTTTCAGATACATTCATAGCTGCAAACACTCTCTTTCAATGACTACAACAATCTTAATTTATCATCTTTATTTAATAATCCTAATTTATTGAGTTCTTGGTATGGTCCACACAGTGTTCTAAATGATTCCCACATATAAAGTCATTTATCTTCACAAAAGTCCTGTGGATTATGTATATGATGGCTTACAATAAATGAAAAAGACACTGGACACAAAGTCTTTTAATATTTA
Source organism: Microtus oregoni (assembly GCF_018167655.1). Classification (NCBI taxonomy): domain Eukaryota; kingdom Metazoa; phylum Chordata; class Mammalia; order Rodentia; family Cricetidae; genus Microtus; species Microtus oregoni. The sequence goes on from NW_024543072.1 coordinate 30,059,894, forward strand.
CACAGGATTCTATGCTATAAGGAAGCAACTGATCAGAAGTAGTCTGATTTGACACACTGCATTTTTAGATTACATTCACTGATGCCTCCCAGAATATATAGTTATCAGAGTATTCTGATAGCTCATTGCACGCATTCACAGTCTCTCACTTTCTGTGATACTCTTTTTATCAACCCTTTTGAGAAAAGCATATGATTTGTTTTTATTAGGATTGGTAGTGGTTGACACATGGAAGGGAGGGCCTTATCATGTTAAAATGAGCACATAACCTGTTTTCTAAAAGAATGATGAAACTTTGAAGACTTCAACCTCACAAGTCAAACTTCAGGGTGGTACCCACGACCTTTTATTTTCAAGAACTGCATCCAATATGTCATAAAGAGAATTCTTTTTCCTCCGGGGTTGAAATTTATGGCTGTTCTAGTTCATTTTCATGGGCAACTTGACACAGCCTGAAAACAAAACCTCAATTAAAGAACTGAATCAATCAGATTGGTTTGTAACGGCTTGTCTTCCTTGGTGATCACTGAAGGCAGCTCCCTTGAGCGGCACCATTCCTAGACTAGTAGACCTGGGCTATACAAGGCAGTTGAGTTAAACTTGTAAGCCAGCCTGTAATTCCATGGTCCTGCCTCTCTTGAGTTCACACCTCGACTTCCTTCAGTGACCATTTGTGACCTGCAAGCATGAGCTGGAATTAGCTTTTTCTTCCCTAAGTTGATTTTTGTTCAGACTGTTTTATTACAGCATCAGAACAACTTATTTCACCAAAATCTTAAAGGACCTGTGTTTCCCAAAAGTATAAGGGTCATTGGAAATTCTCCAAACAATTGGGTCCTGGCAACCAATTTCTCTACCTGACTAGAATTGTGCTAATCTTTATTATAGGAATTAACAGCTTAATTCTGATGATGTCCACTTACTAGTTTAACCTCAGTTGCATATAAAACAAATTTTATGTTCTTTATAGTTAAATTAGAGACATTAAGATGAAAAAAATTATAGTAAGTAAAAGTCAGTGAATGTTCAATTAAATGATTTTGTTTCTAGTAGTACTGATTTATTTGTGGATTTATTTTGTCTATATTAATAGATTATTTACACAGGAATGAATATCATTGATTAAGGAACAATACACATTAGTCTTTTAGTTAAATATAATAACCAGAGGAACTCCATAATCATTTTTTCTTTAACATAGTGTATGTTGCTTTGCAGTCTGCTTTTTTTCTCACTAAGTTGCTATTAATATGTCTTGACAGGGTATTTTTAATGCCAGAAATCTTATTTTGTTGAATTATTTTATCACTTAGGAAATTGTTGTTTACTTAGATTGAAGAATGCCATAGTGTATAATAAGATGATAGAAAAAAGATCCAAGGATCATTGAATAAATTAAATGTATCCAATATCTACTGAATGTGTATAGCTCTGCTAGGACTCCAGCAAGTATTTAAATGAACAGAAGACTTAGACATATTCCTAAAAATCTTGTATTCTAGAACATAGCTTATATATGTCATTAAATATTAAATTTAGTGATTTAGAGTTGGTGTTAGGCAAAATATTCTAAAGTAAATGCTTGAACTGTGTAAAACAATGATTAAAATTGAAAAGTTACCACAAAGGAGTTATAAAAATGTAATGAAAATGAATGTTAATTGTCTTAATTAGGGTTTATATTGCTGTGATGAAACACCAGGACCAAAATGCAAGTTGGGGAGGAAGGGGTTTATTTAGCTTATACTTCTATATCCCTGTTCATCATTGAAGAAAGGAAGTCAGGACAGGAAGTCAAACAAGGTAGGATTCTGGAGGCAGGAAATGATGCAGAGGCCATTGAGGGATGCTGCTTACTGGCATGTTTCTCTTGGTTTGCTCAACCTGCTTTCTTATATAATCCAGTACCAGTATCCCAGGGATAGAACCACCCACAATGGACCATCAATCACTAATTAAGAAAACGCCTTAACATTGGGTCTTATGGAGGCGTTTTTTCTTTCAGTTGAGGTTTCCTTCTTTCAGATAACTCTAGGTTATATGTAAAGTTGCCAGTAAGACTAACCAGCACATTAATACTGACTGCCAACTTGAAATGATCTAAAGTCATCTAGAACAGTCTTTAAGCATACCTGTGGAGGGAGGATTATCCAGATTAGTTTGGCCCTGGTCATGATTGTGGAGATTATCTTGATTCGTACTTGAGGTAGGAAGACCCACCTCCGTGGACTTGGGTACTGGACCACATGGGAGAACGTCAGCTGAGCACCAGTGTTCTTTGCTTTCTCTCCCTGACTGTGGATACAGTGCATCTAGTCAGTTTCTTCCTCCAGCCAGCATGCTTCCCATGCAATGATGGAATGAAATCTCCTGGAACTATAATCTCTTACTCCTTTAGGATTTGTGTTCTTTTTTTGTGGTGGGGTAAGGGTATAGTTGTACCAACAATGAGAAAGTAACCAATACAGTATATGAGCTGTAGTTACAGAAGAGTCATTGGGTACCCACCAGAATTTAGTAAGTATAGGAGAGCTTTGTTTTCATGTACTTGAAGGTGAGAAAATGGAAAGAAGAATGTGGAGGCTGGGAAGGGCAATGCAATGACATTCTGTCAGGAGGTTGACTGGGCTCACAACTCCTTATACGGGAAAGTACCCTACTCATTCCCTTGCTGAAAGAATAGTCCTGTTTTTATCACCATACACCCGCCACTTTTCTGGACGTAGTTAATTCATCCAGTAATACACTTTTCCCAGAAGGCCAGTCAGTCTACATCCAGGTTATGGATTGCCTTGGTGTGCAATGATGAGATAAGTCAATCAAAGCCTTTCTCTCTCAAACTTAAACTAACATATACTAGGTGAGGACAGTTACACATAGACATTGAAACTGCAAAGATATGTCAGGACGGAAAGTGTTGTAGGAATCAATAGAATGAGAGCATATCAGCAGATACATTTTGATCAAAATTATGATAATATAAATAAATATTTGTATCTTTTATGTCAAACCCAAAACTGGTTCTACATGAATCTGTGTTTTTCTAAACATAAACATAAGACAAAAGCTTATTATGGTGTAGCTTATTTGATTTGACGCAATAAAGAACAAGTCATTCTAAAGACATACCACTGAGTAGTAGGAACATGTTTTCATGGGAACTTCTTGAGAAATATATGGAATGTCTATTAGAATTTTTCATTTGAAGAATAGGAGGTGGAAATGCTAACTTAAGGTATCTTTTTCCTATCATTTGTGGATTGTCCCTAGGGTGTTAACTGTCCACCTTCTTAGCAAACAGTGTATGCAGTCAATGCAAGTTTCTTAGCTATTAGGGAAAGTTCTATATAAGACAGTAGACATGTTCCATGTTGTAGACTGTCATCTCTATGCAAACATAAACGGTACATAGTACATGGAAAAGTACACATTAGCTAGATTAATAAGATAGAAAGTATTAGAGTAAATATGTAATCATCAGAATAGTAATTGCTAATGGAGTAACGGCACTATTAAAGTTATAGTGAGTAGCAATGATTTCCTTCTGCTTATGAGTTTTCTGGGCTTTTGGGGATTCAACAAATGAGTCAAATGGTTCCATGCTAAGGACCATACTCCCACAACTTTGAAGTCTTGACAATGGTATCAATCTTAATTTTGTCCAAAGAGTGAATTGTCTGTTTTGTTTTACTATACTGGTGAAGTGATACTGAACATGTCTCAAGGATTCCATTAACTTTTTTTTTCACCATAATGAATTCTAAAGTCGACATAGATCACCATTGTAAATTTTCTACTTCTAAGTATAACGATTTTTTTTTTCTGTATTAGGAGTTAGCTACAGGGGTTACAGAGTCCTATGTTTAACCCTCTCTCAATTTCCTTAAGTCCTTAAAAATTAAAACTATGTGTTTACTATCCAAGTATTAAATTTATTTTAGTTGTTGAGGATGGAAAGGTGGCCAATGGGTTAAGAGAAAAGCTACTCTTATGGAAGATACAACTTCAGTTCCCTTTAGCTACAGCAGACAACTCATAACCACCTGTAATTCCAGCTCTGGGAATCCAATGTGATCTACAAGAACATGTGAGCCCATATGCACAAACCCACACATAGACATGCAATATACACATAATTAAAATAAAAATAAGTTATTTTCTTTGCCCAAGTTCTTTTCTCTGGGAATATTGATGATTTCCCACTTAGAATCTACTAAGCTCTGATTCTAGTTTTTGGTCACTGAAACTATATAGAGACAAATTGCTTTGGGATATTGGTACACTGTGAAGAGGTATTGCTGTGACTGGTTTAATAAAAAGCTGAATGGTGAATAGTCAGGCAGGAGAGATAGGTGGGACTTCAGGGTAGAGAAAGGAAGAAGATAATTGAAGTGCGCAGAGATGCCATTGTGATAAAACTTTGCGCTTTAACAAATAAAGCTTCACTGAAGATCAGAGTGTGGAGCTAGCCACTAATTAGCCTGGAGACTAGGATGTGGTGGCACACACTTTTAATCCCAGCAGATGAAGGTGGATCTCTGTGAGTTCAAGACTACCCTGGGTTATATGAGATTGATTCAGTCTAAAAGAAAAACAGAGTCAGGCAAGAGTGGCTCACATGTTTAATCCCAGTATTTGGGAGTCACACACCTTTAATACCAGAAGTAGGGAGGTGGAGACTGACAGGATATAAGGCAAGGGGAGACAGGAGCTTAGAGCATTCAGACTGAGATTGTAGAGACAGAATCTGGCCCACTTTGATCTGGGGACTTCATAAAGGTAAGAACTAGTGGCTGACTGCCCTGCTTCTCTGATCTTTCACCTTTCACCCCCTAATATCTGACTCTGTGCTTTAATTAGTAAGGCCAATTAGAAACCAATTAGAAACATCTTTTCCTCTTGGAGCAGAAGTTGACCTCACACCCAGTCATCAGAACTTGGTCATGTGACCTTCCTGACTATTGCATAAGCAGGAACATGAACTCTAGCATATTCTGTGTTTTTCAATGCCTGCTAAAACCCAAGCATTGGACTCACAAAAAACGTGTTTTCAGTCCGCCTTTGAGGTACAACCTTAGAAGTATATGGTGGGACTTCATTGTTGTTTTAAACAATGATTGGAAGGTATTCCTGTCATTTAAGAAGGAGAACCAATGACTTACAATATCCAGAAGAGATTAGCACAATAGAATCTGCATGTATTTTGAATGTTTTGAAGAGTGTCTAAGTGAGTAGAAAAAAGTAGATAACTTTCTATCTAAAGTTTCATATACATATTTAATTATAATATACCTGAATTTTTGAAGTGTATATTTACTTGCTTAATTAAGAAGAAATGTAGCTTATATATTCATCTCACTCAAATTTCTTTACCTGATACATTTTATATTATCTAAATAATGTAAAATAAAACTTTGTTTTACTTTTAAAATACTACACTAAGGGCATTATTGATTCTTATAAAAAAAGTATTTGTATAAGTAAGGTATACCTAAAATTTCAAGAGAGTGGAGGGAGTTTAATAAAAAAATCAGTGTAAAACATGGATATTTGGGCAGGTGGGGGTTATGAGCCTGTATTCAGTAAGGCCATATAACCAATGGGTACCGAAGGGAAGTGGTGAGAATATCTCCAAGTTTTCACATTGGAGACTGGAGTCTGGGACAGAGCACTTAATGAATGATGCTGTCACTGACCAAAACCATGAAAGATAAGAAGGTCCTTAGGATTAGTGAAATAGAGAGAAGAGTGCTGTTTGGATGTCAATATTTCATGTCCTCTTTGTCATGTTTATGTTTTAAATATTTATCCTGGCTGATTTCCGAGACCCTTGACAGCCCCCTAGCTTTCTCTCTCTTTGTCTTGGGAGAGGAGGAAATTCCCTTTCATATGTAATTCTAAATGCTCCCTGGCTTCAGGAATGGTACTTTCACCACCTTCCTCATTGGGCATCTGGATGGGATCAAGTTCAAGCAAGTTATTCCTGACCACTCAAAATATGATGTGACAAGATATTCCAAAAATACAAACTCTAGAAGATTTACTCTTTCCTCATCCCGCCTCCCCGGTGTGGTAAGAGACTGTGTTTGATAATAGTAAACACAGAAAACAACATTTCACTATTCTTAACCCCAGGTGGCTCAGAGTGGAGAAAGGCACGCAAATCAAATTTAACCTAAAATATATCGTATACACTGTAACATACTATAAAGTCACAGACAATGGTGTTGCTAGCATTGCCTTGGGGCCCTGGGTTGAATATAGAAACATTTGGAATAAATTTTGTGGCTAGATAAAGAGAAAGTTAAGAAAACAAGAATAGAACTATCAATATACAATCGAAATACTTTTATTCATACATATAGAAAATTAATAAATTTAGATTATTTGAGAACAGATGGAGGGGGAATCAAAGAGAGAAGAGAAAGGGAAGACTCAGGTGACACTAGGCTAAGGTATTTACTATTCTCTTAGCTGGGGAGTTTGAATTTTCGACATTTACTCACCCCTTTTGCCTGATGATGATTGCAACGGTGGTAAGTATCATGAAAGGAGAGATTATTAAATACAACACACTTTGAGAAGTAATGTAGTTTTCTTAACAGTCTGTGCAGGACACCCAAAATTGTTGAGTTTGTATTAAATGTGATATTCAAATAAAATAAAATAGCCAGCTAGGCATTGGAAATCTGAAAGTAGGGTGTGAGATTAGAGTCAAAACCTGTCGACTTCTGGGCCCTTGATAAAGTTTCATTGTGTGCACTTCAGTCAAAGAAAGGGCACTACTAAAGGGAATGTAGAGGAAGAGATTGCAAAAAGAAAGAAACTGGGATTGCATATAAGAAAGAATCAGGATAGAATCAGCACCAAAACCAAGGTGAGAAAATGATCCCCCCCCCCAAACAGCTGTTTTAAGCCAAAAAATTTCACTGAAACTCATTTAAGTTAAAAATTAATATGTGTTTCCTGAAAATAAAATGTCAAGCCTTTCCCTTACCCAGTGATGAACTGAAAATTTTAGGATGAATACAAATTTAACAAGCTTACAGATGACACATCTTGTCTGAAGTGTCCTTTATGGACAGCAAGACTGGTACTCTTAAAATGCTCTCAGATCCCGTATTTGAGGAAAAGATACCGCATCCAGGAGTGAATATGCTGTGGCATTAGAGGATGGCCGAGCCAAACAGCTGCATGTGTGAACTAACTCGATCTGAACACACACAGTTTCCCACCTAAGTGAATGGAGTGCCTATTAGAAGGCACTTGACCTTCTGAGCCTCAGTATTCTCATCCATAAGGGAGAGAAAATTATACCAATTTTGGTGGGTCATAGGTGAGGATGTGATGAAATAACTGCGTTAAAAACACTTAATCGGGTACATAGTGTGGGCTCAATAAATAATAGCTATTATGATTATGCTGGGCTCCTACGCAAAGGGAGCCGCCATTGTCTGACTTTTCATTAACCATGCGACACTGAGGAGTTTTTGGCAGCAGCCACAAAGCAGTTTGTTGGCACACAACCTTTCAATTATCTGCACTACTGATCCCCTCCATTAGCATGGATAAGAGAAAGTGTGCAGCATAGATAAGCCAGGGGAAAGGGAAAAAAAAAATCAGGCTTGCCATAGATCTATATAATTCCCTATTAGGATTTAAAAGCCATTCTCATGGCTCCAGATTTACACTTTCAAAGAGAGGAGCCCACGTTCTTTATGTAAGTTCTATGACTCTTCTACTGGACCACAATGAACCTTAACTCGTCCTGGTTCTTATTGCACTGTTACACAACAAGTTCCTGTTTAAGAAGACATGCCCAAGGGCTCTCTATTCTACATGCTGCAATATTTTAGCTCCAGCTTTATTTTAAATGCTGTATTTCTGTCTAGCAAAGGTAAAAATTATTTATTTCAGGGTCATTGGAATGATAATAAAGGTCACACCTTCTTTGACACTGAATATTCATTGTGAAATATGGAGGTAGCTTTTTTATAGCTCATCTCTATCTCTATATCTATCATCTATCTGCCTATCTATCTATCATCTATCTATCTATCTATCTATCTATCTATCTATCTATCTATCTATCTTCCTACCTACCTACCTACCTACCTATAACAAGGCTGTAGAGCTGTATATGTTTTTGCTAGAAGTGGTACAAATGAGATGTGGTATCAATTTGTAGGTTTTCTTTTTGGCCACTGGAGGGCTCTCATATTTTTCCACTAATGAAATGAAAATCTTGAACATGACTAAAAACTAGAAATCAAACATTAAAGTTGTAAAAGGGATCTTTTGGTTTCTGCCCCAATACTAGGTGAGGTAGAAATTTGGGAGCAGGTGAATTTAAGGCTTCAGAGCAAAAATGCTGCCATCTGAGACATAGGTGAGTCACTTGTCTCAGCTCATCTCAGCTTCAGCAAGAGGTTGACCAGCTCCTGTGCCCACTTCTTTTATTCTAGCAATGCTCTCCTGCCTTTCTTGCCCTCCGCTGCTAATCTCCCAGCATCCTCTCCTTGAAATGGTGTTCCTGAGGAAAATTCCTGACTACCAGTGCTTTTTGAATCATTCCTTTTCCCTTACCCATGTCTTGCCTGATTGCACTTTGGTGAGTTTGATGATCTTCCAGAACCATAAACTGTATTCCACCAATACTTTCAGGAACTCCAGTAGCAGCTACACAGACACACAGGCATACTGTCACACACAGGCATACACACAGACACAAACACACACATACACACACAACTCCCCCCCCCCATACACACACAGTTGGTGTGAGGGATCCTTACGTCTATGTGTTACTTTTATTGGTTAATGAATAAAGAAACTACCTTGGCCTGTTGATAGGGAAGAACTTAGGTAGGTGGGGAGGACAGAACTGGATGCTGGGAGAAAGATGGCAGAGTCAGGGAGAAGCCATGGAGCCACAGGAGATAGATGCTGGGAACTTTAGCTGGTAAGCCACAGATATATGGCCACACACAGATTAATATAAATGGGTTAAATTCATATCTAAGAGTTAGGCAATAAGAAGCAAGAGCAAATGGGCCAATCAGTGATATAAATAATAGAGTTTCTGAGTGATTATTTTGGGTCTAACTAGCTGGGTGGCCAGGAACCAACAAGTGGCCCACCTCCAACACAGAGTTGTGCTGGCATGAGTGTTTACATATCAACCCAGGCAAACCATGAGGTGTTGGGTAATTGCACTGAGATTTCAGATTTCCTAACCATCATCAGATTTAAAGAGAAAATACAGTAATTGATGACAGTGACTCTATTCTGATTTCACCTGTTCTGGATACCTATGTAAAGTATCCAAGAAATGGCAGCAGGAATATTTAAAAATAGTAAAATTCAGAGACGAGAACAGAATTTTCAAAGTCTGGCACTTTCGGGAGACATCTGAAGAGAGCCTGTCAGTCTTTGGTCCCTTGGATTGAGAGCTGGAGCAGATGAAGTCGATCTGGAGGGTAAGAGGTGAGAACTGCAGTCATCTAGGCATAAAGAAAGCACTGCAGCTTAAAGACTCTGCAGATGCCCAAAGACCACCTGCATCCAACTGCTCTCCATCCTCAGCAACTAAGTAACTGAGACCCTAAGCTGCTGAAGAACTCATTGTTAATTTTCAGAGAGAGAGAGAGCCTCAAGCATCAGCCACAGAGAGTTGCTGAGATAGCTTTCTACAGTCCCATCTGAAGTTTAGATTTCAGAGTTTTTTCCTGGTATGTATGTGTGTGTGTGTGTGTGTGTGTGTGTGTATGTATGTATGTACTTATTCTTTTATATCATAATTTCATACTTAGATAATAAACTTCGATAATTTTGACATATATGACATTATGAACTCAATGTCATGATAAACCCTCTGATTTTATTTGACTTTATTCAAGCTCAACTTTAATACATGTCTTAGGGTTTCTATCGTTGTGAGGAGCCACCATTACCATGACAATGCTTATAAAGTAAAACATTTAACTGGGGGTGGCTTGCAGTTTCGGAGGTTTAGTCCATTATCATCATGGCAGAGAGCGTGGTGGCCCTGTGCAGGCAAATGTGGTGCTGACGAAAGAGTTGAGAGTTTTATGTCTGGCTCCTCAGGCAGCAGGAAGTGAACTGAGACATACTTCCTCCAATCAGCCGCACCTATTCAAACAATGCCACAGCTCCCCATGAGCCTATGGGGGCCATTTTGTTTTCTTTTAAATAACCACAGTACATAAAGTGAATTCATGTTTTGGCCCTGGAGGCTTTTGTCTTGCTTGTTTGTAAGTCTAAAACTGTTCGAAATTCCAAAGCTGAAATAAAAGATATTGGTTGGTTATTCATCTAATATGACTCATCATTAGCTAAAGCCAAAAGGAGTCTGGACAGATAGGCTCAGGCAGCCTCAGAGTTGCTGATGGATACAGAGGCAGAAGTATATGAAGTCCTAGGGAGAGGGAAAGGCACCTCCCTCATGTAGAATAGTCTAGTATTCCCAGCATGATCCTATGCAGATCACGAGGCTTGTCCTGCTGCTCCCTCCCCGGTGTCTTTCCCTCTGTGAGGCACCAGCTGGTTTTCTTCATCCAGGACCCTGGTGATGATATTAAGTTTCTGGATTTTGTTGTTGTTTGCACTTGTTTTTAACCAGTTTGCCTCTTTGTTTAAATTCTCATCTTTAGCCTTGGTTCTACTTCTTCATTTCAATCTCCCTGTTCTTGTGCTAGGTACAGAAATCTCTCTCCCCTCATTGTCTCCATGTGTGGACTGCTGATAGATTAGTCTTATAACATTGGGTTTCTGATGATGGAAGCTTTCCAACATATCATGAAGACACAAATGACTCAATGTCATTTGGAAGAGTGAGTTCTTGTCTTGGGAATGTACTTTTCATTTTTTTTCTGCTAAGGCTCAGTTCTACTTGGACATTTTCTGTCATTCTAGGAGGTAGTATCATCCTGTATATCTTCATGGCTTGGTCTTTTGCGGTGCTGTTATTTCGATATACAATGTCCTCCAAAGATTTAAGTGTAGACAACCTTGGTTCCTAATCCCATGGTATTCAGAAGTGAATGGAACCAGTGAATGAACCTTATCAATGGATTAATTCCTTGGTGAATTATCCCTGAATGGGTCACTGAGAGGTAGTGAAGCTGCAAGAAGTGAGATGAAGTTGGAGGAAGTTCGACATTGGAGACCTTTGCTTGGGGGGAGACATTCCCATGGAGCAATATCTTGTCATCAGCCTCTTCCTGTCCTCTTCCTGACTTCCACAGAGTGGGCAACCTTCTCCACCAGAGTCTCCTGGTGTCACAGTGTTCTGCTTCACCATAGCCCCAAAACTTGTTCATCCAATCAACTCTGAACTTACACCTCTGAAACCATGAGCCAGAATAAATCTTTCCTCTTGTAACTTGATTTTCCTAGGCATTTCATCGTTGCTATGGGAAGCTAAGACAGATGGGTTCTGTATCCCAAAGCCAAACAGAAACTTCTTGTCATTATTCCCCAAACAATAGAGCACAGCAACTATTTATGTAAATTTTACATTACTTAGGAATAGCTAGCTAAACTAGGGCGATTCAAAGTCTACAGGAGTATATGCATAAGTTATTTATAAATCCTATTACCTTTACAAAATTAAAAACCCAAGGTGGAAAAGATGGTTCAGCAATTAAGAGTACTGGCTGTTCTTCCAGAGAACCCAAGTTCAATTCCCACATTCACAACCATATGTAACGGCACTTCTAGGGGATTCGATATCTTTTTCTGGCCTGTACAGGCTTCAGGAATATGTGTGGTACACAGACAAACATGAAGATGAAACAGCCACAAACATTTAAGTAAAAACTAAAATAACACAAAAGAAAGCAACCCAAAGATCTGCAGATTTTGCTGTCCTGCAGGTTTGAGTAGAGGTTCTATAACTTCATGAAGACTTATCAGGTCTACCTGCCCGTTTGGTCTGCCATAGCATCTCCTCTCTTTTAATCCTGTCAAATATCTTTCAAGTGCAACATAGTTTCTTTTATCCCTGCATTTCTTTTTAAGTCTATAAACTGCCCATTATGCTTAGTCAATATCTAGTTTCTCTGTTGGACACATGAGAGGCTTACTGTTTCCTGCTTCCTTTGAAGCTAGAGGTGACCGGGTGACTTGTTTTGGCCAATGAAATGAGGCCTGAAGGGATGCACAGCACTTCCTTGTCAGAGCCTTTAATTGCTGGTTTAGAACTTCCTAAGCTTTTCTTCTCCTGCTGTGAAGATCATGGGAACACATGTTGATTCAGAGGTGTCAGAAGATCAAAGCAGCCTGGAGTGCTGAGCCAACACGTGGAAGACAGCTGCCCTGGAGACTTGCCCAGGTACACAGGGGGCTATGTATGAGTGAGTAAATTTTGTTGTATTAAAGAGGAAACTAAGATTGTGAGGATGTTTTTAACCACCGGGTAACCTAAAATAACTTGACTATTACAGTTGAAAAGCAATCTCAAGGGTATACTACATTGTTAGTAACTGATGATATCTTAATGTATTACCTTCTCCAGATTATTTCCATTTTAATAGGTGATCTCGGGAGACAAGATCCCTTCACTGAGAGGAATGACCCTCTACTAATGATGGAGCATATTAGAGAAGATGACATTTGGGGATAAGGCTGTTTTCCTGTGCTCTCTACTCACACCACACTTGGGTCTGGCCAGATAGTTGTCTATAAACATATTTTAAGAAGCACAATTTATGACAGGTGCAGAAGGTGGGAGTGAGACCCAGTCTATTGATTCCTGCTCTACGCCTCTCGAAACATCACTGACTTGGCTATCTTGGCCACTCATGGTGTCATTAGCATACATTTTATTTTTAATATTGTGTGATTCCATTGTCCTTTCAGGTTATTAATAATGACCCCTTTTCTTTACATGCTGGGGTATGAATTTTCAATGTATGATTTTATTATTATCAATAACCTGTGAAGTGTTGTGCCAAAGGCATATGGGTGGAAAGTGGGAACGCCACAGGTCAAACCCAGGTCCTCTGGAGAGTAGATGAGCATTTCACCTTGAGCTCACCTTGGAGGCAAGGCCCCATTTAAACACCACTTCCTCAGCAATGTGTCTTCCTTGACAGTCTCTGAAATGACCTCTTATCCTTGTCTCTCCTTATTCTTAACACAGAATCACAGTATCTTGTCTTCCAGCCTAGCTGATTGTTGGCTCTGAGGGTTTTAGCCCCAGTAATTTGTCCCCAGGACTTCAGCTCTGTTTTGTTTTGTTTTAGAATATGGTGGAAGTGGCATTCCATGGCTTCTAAGGTCCAATCATAAGCCTGACGATTCCCTCAGCCTCTAGAATCAGTCTCTCTTAGAACAACACATCTTTCGATGGAGGCCAAATGCCATCCAGAATTTGACAAGCTAAGCCTGTGGTTTTCTGAGAACGTATAAGAAAACCATGACGATGACATGGGGAGAGGAGATGGCTGTGCTAACCCTATGAGGTAAAATACACAGGAAAAGTAAGAAACCCTTCTGGCTGTCCTAGATGACCTAGCAGTCCAGCTCCAGCCGCCATGACCCAGGAAGTGCATGAAACCTAGCAAGTAAGAATCACATCACAAGCAGACTAACCAGAGAGCCTCCAGGTAAGGAATATTAAAGTGGTTGCTTTCAGATAACTGAGTTGCTTTACTGTTTATTTCCTTAACTGAGAATTTCTACAACTGGCTTATTGATAACATAATGGAAAGCTCTGGAGGATTTTTCAGGATTTTTCCTGTTTAAGATGAGTACTGATCCATCCTCATTTTGCAGCTGGGGCATGGTAGGATGTCAATGAGAGTTCAGTTACCAATTGCTCAACTCCCTTAGCTCAGAGACTACATAACTCCCACCAACATATCCTAAAACGTATAGCCAGCCAATGTCTGTTGTCTCCCACTAAGGCCTCTGTGTGTTGCAGCTGTCTAAGGACATTTGTTGTTAATCATACTGACAACCTACATGGTCTAACCTGAGCAAAGTCCCTTTGTGACCTGTTTTCCACAGCTTCCTTCCTTGCATGATCTAGAAGGCCAACACTTTAGCCTAATGGGACCAGGCACATTAATCTGAGTATTTTATCACCCTGCTCTCTGAACTAGGACTAGCCTCCCCTACCCTATCAGATCCATTCAACTTTGTTCAAATCTATTAATTGCTTCTACAGAATCTAGCTGCGACATGTTCTTATTAATCCCTCCTTGTTCTCCCATAGCCCAGTGGTCCCTTTTCTTCGATTCCTGTTCCTTATTGAGGACTTACCCCTCAGTACAGCAATCCACTGACTGCTGCCTATTAAGTCTTAGGCAGGCAGTCCTGCAAGGATGGAGTCTGTAGCTCATTTAACTTTGCCTTACCTGCACAGTAAGTGCCACAGGCATGCGGATCAATAAACGAGTGCGGGGTGAATGAATACATTTTACAAGGGAAGAACAATTACGGGTGAGATAGGAAATAAACACAGCACTGAGCCGTTTGTCACCACAAAGTGCTGCTGATGTACACTGGGTACCGGGCTCCCTGGCTGCTCCGCCTGTCTCTCCCCTTTTCATCCTTCTCCACAAAGCCAGCAGCCACTCTCTAATCAATGCGTCTGCCTCTCTCCGAGCCTTCTCCAGCTTATGCTTGCTTTTCTGTCCTGAGATGCCTGAAGCCTCTTCATGTTCAGCCCAAAATAGCCCTGACCTTTCGGCTGCTGTGTCACCTGGCAGCTCATATCTAATTTCCTTTCGCAAGAGCCTTGCTCCCTGGCTTTTAGCATTTCTGCTGTCCAGGTTTCTCCTGCAGCTTGTGGGGTGGCTGATTGTGTTTTTCCCTCAGAGAACCTGGTTTCCACCTTTTTTTTCTGGCTTGAACTCTCTGTGACTGTTTATTTCTTCTTCCCCAAGCATTCAGTGGTGGGTGAGGGGGCAGGGTTGGGATATGGGAGAGGCTACTGCTTGGTGATTTCTCTTTTGTGAGGGAGCCCAATGAAGGCCTGGGAAATAGTGCTATCCCCAGCTCATTGGGCCCCTTTCCCTGCCTACCAGGACAAAGTGTCCCCAGCTGCTTTTTCAGACTCCACGCAGAGTAAGAAAAGTGATTCCTTGTACTGGGATTTTGTCTTCTTGGTTTCATTTTCTTTTGTTCTTTTTATGTTTTGCTTTTCCTTTTCCTTTTACAAATTTAATTTGGATACTATCTACCCCAAGATTGCATGCAAACCTGAGTTAATTCTTTCACAGAAATTGCCAGGAGCTGTCTTCTTAAGGGCCAGAAATTGTCTTTCTCAAGGGCTAGCCTCGAACTCCAGTTGATATCATCTACAAAACGGTTTCCATTGGAGAAAGAGAACTTTCAGAGCTTTAGTAACACACATGCTTTTCGTGTCCAGGGACTGAGAAGCTACACAGTCAGCATCACCCATGGGTATGATCATCACTGTTGAAAAAGTGTAAATATAACTGTGCATGGGAGGCAGACCTGTGAGGACTGTCTGTCAGAAGTATGAGGCCAGCCTGGTCTACATAGAGAACTCCAGACCAGCTGTGAGAGAATCATGCCATATACATACATACATGCATACACACACGCATGCATATATACATGTACATATAGGTGTGTGACAAATAGAGCACTTTCCATGTCCTTATGACTTCATGCATTTAAAAGAGCTATTTCCCTATGTAAAGAAACTTAGCTTATTTTCTCACCTATTCAAACGCCAACTTATTCCTTAAAGAGCATCCCTCATGGCACGTCCTTCTCGAAAAGTCACCTTGTGACCTAAATGAGCACCCTTGCTCCCTCTTCTGCCTTTCCACAGCTCTGCTCTGCTTACATTGGAGTAACCAGAAATGAGCTTTGTATCCAACTTACTTACGGAGACGTTGTCTTCTACTAACTCACAAACTCCATAGGGTTTCTCCTGTTCTTTGACTTCTACCAAGGAAAGCATAAATTCTTCCTAGCATGTGTTTCCAAGGTTTCTTATCATTACAAATTTTATAATTGGAAAGTGGAGAAAATGCAGAAGGTGACAAGTTCCATTTGGATGCTAAGGGTCTCAGGTTATTTTTCTAGGCTGTTGCAGGTTGGAGCTTCAGGAAAACCCCTTATACTCAGTTATAAACAGTTTTTCAGTGAAAGATATGGGCCTGGGCTTGGGAAACGAAGTAAAGAATTGATGAGATTAGTTAGGCAATGGTGGCACATGCCTCTAATTCCAGCACTCGGGAGGCAGAGGCAGGCAGATCTTTGTGAGTTTGAGGCTAGCTTGGTCTGCAAGAGCTAGTTCAAGGATAGGCTACAGAGCTAAAGAGAAACCCTGTTTCAAAAAAAAACAAAGGAAGAGAGAGAGAAAGAGAGAGAATCAATGGAAGATATGGCAATTGCCTTTCAATCAGGGAATTGAATATTTTGCTACAATCAGACTTACTGTGCCATCTCCTAAAAATAATATTGCAATTTTTTTATTTTAATACTTGATGTTGAGAGTATTTAAGTGCAGGTGCTATGATGAGTGCTTTATAGGTAATAGAGAACTTAGTTCTCGTGACAACCATGAGACAAGGATTGTCTTCATCATGATCACCCCCAATGGATGGGGGAGGCAGGGTTCTGGCCAGAGAATTTAAGCACTTCCTAAAGTTCACATAGCTAATGAATGGCAGGGGTTTACTCTAATCCCATACCACCTAAGGAAGATTCCTGGTCTTAAGCAACACACCAATTTGTCTCTCTCTGCAGGTGGGGAATCCTCTATTATCCTGTGTCATAGTTCCCTGTGATTATGAATGGATGCAGAGGGTTGTTGAACACGGTTGTCACGTAATAAAAGGATTACAACTGACACTGCCGAAAAGAAGAGTCACTGTAATTACTAAATTATTAAACGACACTTTGACTGTGTATAAGAGACGGCTACAGACCAGGATCTCTGCACTTTCTAAACAAACATCTTACTGTTGTCAACCAGCATTCAAGGAGGGCATCGTAATCTTCCTTAAACGGATGAGGAATCCAAAAGCCATGGAGGTTGAAGAGCTGCGTGGAGCCTCAGCAGCCACTCTGTGATAAAGGGGCATTGCCTCTGGGGATGCTTTGATGGAATCCCACGCTTGCTGCCTTGTCCTGGAGAAAAGATGAGATTATATTAGTGCTCACTCCTTCCCAATTCAAGGAAAACCTTTATTATTGTTCTTATTGCCATTTCTTATCTCAGGGTCCTTTTGAACATGGAGATTATTGTTCGGTCCTCTCCTGTACTAATCTTATTTTTCCAGAATTTTGTAGGTAAGGTTGAGTATAATTGTGTTGGACATCAGATTGAAAATTTCTATTTATCCTACTAACTGAACAACTGAAAGACACGACAATTTCCTACTCAACACTGAAAACTCAATTTCTGATAAATAGAAGGTCAATCCCCCTGTCCTTCTCTATGGTTTTACTGATTGCTTGCCTTCTGTGTTTTGCCTCATTTTATCACCTGCCTTATTTTGTTTTCTCATCTTAGCACCATAGTGGCACCCACAGTCCCTGTCAACCCCATGGGAGTGTTCCAATTCAAAGGTTTGGCTAACCCATCCTTGGCAAACAGAAGTCAAACAGTATCTGCTGCTTTGAGAGCCCGGCTGCCTGTTTCCGCTCCAGTCTCACAGAATGCTGGCTCTCATACTCCTGCTTACCAGCACTTGTGTTCAAATTCATTCATTACTGAAGATTAATCAATAATTGAGCATTATATAGCCACCCAGAGGCCATTTCATGGTGCAGTGGCATATTTATTACTTTATTCAGTGAAGGGACTCAAGAGCTCTCTGGTGTTGCTCACAGTTTGGTGGATTATAAGATGCCTGACTGACAATCTAGGACGCTCAGTGTTTCCCCACTGGCCCTTCTCCTACGTCTCAACCCAGCCCTTCTGGCAAAACCGCTGTCTGCACTAGCCCAGACCTCTCAATCTGTCCCTTTTAGCCAGTCAGCTCGGGTTCCTCAAGCCGATCTGCGCTGAGGCTGGGATGAAGCCAGACAGCTCGGGAACAGTGCCCTGGGAGGCAACAATGAAGCCTGTAGGGTTGCCCTGGCAGCAGCTGGTACTTGTTGCTTACAGGAGGCATGGCCATCAAGTTCAAAGCTCTTTTCTCTAGTATGACAGGAGGATAGCTGAGTGTGCTTTGAAGGTGCAAATAGATCATGGTAAGAATGCTACCGGGCACACGGAGCTGGAGAATCCAATCCTAGGAGGAGTATCTGAAGTTTCCAGGGGGAGAAGATTCCTTTAATATCAGATGTATTGTGCAAGTTTATGGTCCATGACATACTTGGGAGAAGCCTTCTGATTGACTGGAGCTCTGATCCTGGTACTAATTGTTGTGTTTTGTCTAATATTTTCTATTGCAGGCCAAATCCATATTTTTTTAAATCCTAGCTAAATTTTATCCTTAGGAAAACATTGATCTACAGTAGGTAGATGGTAGTTTCAACCTGGGGCAAAAAGTGTCCCACAAAGAGATATTCACCCTCAAGCCTTCCAAAACTTCATGCTTTTGTGTATATCCAGGATAAGGATGTTGCTAAGTTTAAAGTTCCCTCTAAATGTCTCCTAGAAATATTTTAATCCTATGTTGCTCCTGTTTAAGAGACCAGTGACAGCATAACCCAAGCTTGGTGGGATTTCCAAGCCCCTTTATGTACACAGCTACACCTATGTTCTGACACGCTGGGCCTTTATTCCAGGAGGATCTATTTATCATAGCTCTCATTGACAATGACCAAACTAATGGATATTAATGGCAACGACAGCAAACTAGCCATTGTTCTTTAAGAGGAGACTGTGCATCAAGAAGGCATCCTTCTCTTTTAGGATAAGAATTCAAGGGAGAATCTTGTCAATTCCACAGTGGCTATGCCTGGGGGACTTCACAGGGCATTTGACAAGTCTGGGCTCCTCTCGAGAGGATGGGAAAGGAAAGTTTGCAATACACAATTCAATAGTGGTTCAGTGTTTTGTTTTGTTTCTTTTCTGTTTGTTTTTTTTAAACACTAGCCATTGCTGATAGAAGACTTACCAAGTGCCACCATCATTTTTACCCTTCGCTCTCCTACAGCTGAGTTGTTGAGGTGAACATTGGACACCCTTTTAGGTGGAACTGTCCCACAGGCAGAATGAGGCAGGCAGATCCCCAGAGCTCACCTTGTGTCTCCCTCACAGCAAAGAAAAAAAAGTGATGGACAACATCTGAAGAGCCACATCTGATGTCACCTGGCTTCTGCATGTACATGCATGTATGTGCATGCACCTTCACATACATGAGCACACAGTATTGTTTTCCTGTTATAAAGTCTCCTTTTAATTTTTGTAAAAGATACACATGATTCCCATGATACTCATTGACCATTCATATATAAGTGAAGCAACAAATTGGTTTCAATTTCCAGGATGTGAGAGGAATGCAGCATGACGTGTTCTTTTATTATAAAATCTTGAATCCCAATGATGAAGGGAGGAAATCTCCTAGCCTATCACTTCTTCAAGGCCTCATCTCTTAACACCATGAGCTTGGCACTCCCTAAATGTAGGGAAGCTACTCAAACCAAAATCCTATCATCTCCATCCATTGTTTAATCTTGTTCTCTGTTCTTTCCATCATTTGCCTCATATAGGCTAAAGCCACTGTCTCTGGGGCCTCACTCCTTACTTACCCTTCCATCTCTCCTGGTCCCACCACCAAACTGGAAGTCTCCCAGGACATGTCAAGAAATAACCATCTTTCTGAGACTCTAATAAGTTATACTTACTGGGTTACTGTTCTTCTTTTCACATCTTTAGGTCATGAGAATCAGGGTGTGGCTTTCTGCTGGTTGGAGAACACCAAACACATCCAATTCATAGGGATGATCTCATTTGGTTTTATACTGAATTGAGGGTTCAGCAACCCTCTCACATCTTGTCTTCCTTTTCTTCTTGACTCTTCATAGGAGCAATCATGATACTAGAAGACAGGCCATCTGGTTGAAAAATGTGTTGGACTACCCAAAGCACCTTTTCATGACATCCTTGGATGAAACACCTACAGCTCTGCCATGGCTAGTGCTCATGTTCCCTGGATATTAGAGAGCCATCGGACTCTTCTCGGTCAAATCTGCATTGCTTTTAATGCTTTTCCTGCCTTTTCAACCTACTGTGAGAATTTAAAGCAGTCTATGAAAATGAATCGCTCACAAAATGACTTCCTCCAGGTACTGGAACTGGTCCATCCTCACACAGTGCTAGCACCAGAATCATACAGGAAGCTTGACCTCTAAGTGAGCATAAGTCTTTTATGTATGTCATATTGGACATCTGAAAAACCTGGCGTTACATAGGATATAACTCAGGAAGCCTAGACTAGAGCTTGCCTATGCCCGTTCATCACACCCTCAGTGCTTACTTGATCTTCCTGGGCTCTTGACCATTGCTGGTTTTGTCTCCAATTAAAGTATCAGAGCTGAAGGTATGATCCACAATTCCTCAATTCATCACCTTATGCTTGACCTCCATACTCAGCTCCATCTCCCCTGGGAAAAGCGCCAAGCCAGAGGTGGCTTTCAGGACTGAGACCCAATTAGATTTATCACTAAAAGGAACAAAATAACCCAGGCCACTTAGAGCCAGTTACATGAAAGAGAAATAGGTTAACTCTTGATTGAAAGAGAAAAGTAAGATTCAAATGGAGCAGCAAGCAGCTTCCTGTGGTGTGGCCTCTTCCAGAATGGAAAACTGCAGCTTCCTACTGACTTGGTCCCGTGTTTATGACTGAAGTCAGCTTTGTATCTTCAGGGCTGATTTTATGACAGCCTCAGCCATGAGAAAATTAAAGAAAAGGATCAGGGTGTCACCCTTTGCTGTGGGTGTAAACATGGGCAACCCTGTCTCAGGCAAAGACTCAAAGCAGGAGCCAATCACCTGCACAGATTTACATAGGCTGGGAAAGACACCTAGGTTCTTCCTTTCATCGGATGAAGCATTATTCCTCCATCCCTGGCAGCACCCCAAATGCTGCACTCTCAGAATTAAAATCAGACCTTTGTCTGGTAAACTCAGACATTCCTGAAGAAAAGCACAATGTCTGTTTCCCATCTTGTCATGTCCATTTGGAGAACTATATAACTCACAGTTTCCAACACTGGGATCCACCGATGTCAGTGCCCACTTCAGGAAAAGGTCCTGAGATGACACTAAGAGCTGCTATTGGATGGGCCATGTGACCTTTGCCTGACCTTTTAGCCTGTGGAGTCAGTGCCACTCTTAGGTCCCCAGTCTCTGCCACATTTAAGTCAAAAGTTCCCACTGGAGAGGGAAGAGAAGCACGGGGCAGAGGGCTCCACCTGAACATGAGGATCACAGCCACCATCATCATCTCTACTGCTAAGAACAAGAGCCAGGTAAGTGCTCACATAGCTCTGACTCTAAGAACATTGTTGCAGGGTCAGGTTATCTATTTCAGCAATCCCAGAACCTTGGAGACAGAGGCAGGAGAATCAGAAGTACAAGACCATTCTTGGCTATATAGTGAATTCAAAGTTAGCTTGGACTACATGAAACTCTACAACTCCCCAGCCCTCCCTGCTCCAAGCAACAAAAACAGTTCCAGGGAGATGATGGTTCAGTGGGTAAAGACACTTTCTGTCAAACTTGATGACCTTAATTCAATTCCCAGGCCCCTTGTGTTAAAGAGACAGAACTGACTTGCAAATTTTCACTGGACCACCACATGTGTGCTGTAGCATGAGAACCATGGCACGTGCCTGCACACATACATCATAAATAAAAATGCATCTTAAAAAAGCAAAAGGCAAATAAAGAAAAGAAAAGAAAAGAAAAATAAAGAAGATAGCTCAGTTGGAAAAGTACAACCTGAATCCTACTCCCCAAATCTACGCAAGAAAGCCAGGCATAGTGGAACACACTTGTAATCCCAGCGCTGGAGAGGTGGAGACAGGTCTGTCTCTGCGGCAATCATGCCAGTCAGACCGACCTACCTGGTAAACTTCAGGTTGAAGATAGGCCCTGACTCAGAAAATAAACTTCAATGACTCCCAAGAAGCGGCACATACGCATGTGCACGCACACAGGCAGCCAAACACGTGCATGTGCATATTCACGCAGGAAAATAAAACCAAAGTGAAAAATTAAAAAAAAAAACATTGTTCTTACTAACCGATGATATGAAAAGCTGATGGCCTTGCCTCTTCCCTCACTGAATTCAGGCAAGGGGCTTCCTGTTTGCGGTAGATTTCACTGATTGACCAACAGCACAGCGGGAAGTGAATGAGGACATCAGGAAACCCAAATCCAGGCCTGTGGTGAGAAGGGAGGCTGTGTTCAGTGTCAGGTTCTCCAGGCCCAGCCTACACTGTCTCCATGAAGCAACAAGAAGAAAATAACGAAGGGACAACCAATATTTTGAAATATTCATGACTACCAGACATCTCCTGGGACCCAATTTTCAAACAGCAGATAAAAATATTCTTCTAAGTACGTATTATTTAATTTAGTTAAAAATTATTTGCAAAAGCGCAGAGATTATACGACCCACAGCACTAGATTTCTCTCTAATGCAGCAGGTTTAAGTCTGCCTCATGTAAAAGAAGTTTACCTTGCAGAAACTGGGACCAGCACAGTGAAAAATTCTGATTGTCGCTGTTATTGTCATCGTTGCTCTCGTTGTTGTTAGTCTAAAGGCAAGATCAGAGGCTGTAGCTACATATGTTGTAAAGTCAAGTCACCTGAAAAAGAAGTCTAGCATGAGATGTTTGAGTGTGGGAGAATTCTTAGTCCTCAGGCAGAAGCATGTGAGTTTCCAAGTGAGTGGATGGTGGAAATTTGGGAGAGAAGAATGAAAAAAAATAAACAGTGATGGGAATCACTTTTGGTGTGGTGATTTGAGATCAGAGCTGGGTATGCTGTGCTGTGGTGGCTTACCAATGTGATTCCAGCCTTTGGGAGGAGGAGACAGGAGGATCAGAAGTTCAAGGTTATTCCTGGGTTACATAGGAAGTTCCAGGCCAGTCAGGGCTACATGTAGCCCTGAGACCCTGGAAATAGAGAGGGGGGGAGTGGTGAAGCAGAGAAAGGGGGGAGGGAAGGTGGAGGGAGAGAGAGATTAAGAGAGAGAAAGAAAGGTTTAAAAATTAGTTTAGTTTAATCCAATCCATATGAGAGCCTCCTCATGCCTAACCCACAGAATTTAAGTCTGTAGTTGAATTGTAGGAATATTAGATTTGATTTCACAGTGAAATATGATGCATCATAATTCTGAATGATAACCCGCTGAACAAATGGTCTCTTACTGAGAAAAGCCAAAAGTGCAAGTTCCTCTTCTTCTCACAGTAATGGAAAAGCTGGAAGTTGATTATCTGTGAATCTAACTTTCGGGAGAGCAAGGAGCCTTTGTGCTTTGAGAAGCTCACAGAGGTCTCAGTTTCCACTCTTCTGGTTCACACTACACCTCCCTACCTCTAAGCTTGGTGTTTGTGTGAAATGGAAGTCCATCCCATAACTTTCCACCTGGTCATGCTTTTATGACGCAAAGGAGGAAAGCCACGGAGAGTGGATTTGTGCATCGCTTTGAGGAAAAGTTGGCCTGTTTTTATCAGCCTAATGAAGCTCTGGCCCCGTTCTCTTGCCCGGTGTAAGCCTCACAGTGGGGACATTGAGCGCTTTCCAATCCATACCCTCCACAGATGCTATCTGCCAACTCTCTTAGCAGAAGAGTTCATTTGAAAGGAATTCTGGCTCGATGGAGGCTTTGTGAGCCTCCCAGCCTCATTACAAACCAATGGATATGCACTGACTGCTTAGTACTCAAAAGCCAGCCCAACAAAAGCCAGCCCAACAAAAGCTAGCCCATTACAGGAGGAGGGGCTGGGTCTCTCCTGGGCACTGGGCTTCCTTTGTTTTGTGTTTCAGCCCTCTTTCTTCTCTTTTCTTCTTTAACCACCCCAGTCTAATCCAGATTGTGTAGCATTACTCTAGTGCTGGAGAGGCCCTTTCCTTCCTCTCTTATTTCCTACTTATTTCTTATTTTAATGGAAACACAGCTCCAAGAAAGACACTTCTTATTGGATGTTGTGCTTACTGTGGCCTGACCTCACCCTAAGCTATTACCCTGTGTCTCCCACATTAGTGTGCTTCTTCCAACAGTTCCAGATCCTTTCCCTACTTGAAGCATGACTAACTCAGAGACCGATATTGTGGTTCAACCCAAAGACCAGAAAATCAAAGGAGCCAGCCACTGCCCCTTATCTTTACCTCAGTCTAAAATGGCAATCCTGTCTCCAGTAATCTCAGAATGAAACTGTGTCTAAGATCTGTCTCTTTCCATTTTATAATCCTCTCTGGAGGTGGGATTAAAGGCGTGTACCACCCAGTTTCTATGCGAACTAGTGTGGCTACTGGGATTAAAGGTGTGTGTTACCACTGCCTGGTCTGTAAGGCTGACTAGTGGGGCTGATTTACTCTCTGATCTTCATGAAAACTTTATTTATTAAAATACAAATGAAATGCTACTATACCTCTTTACCCAGGGACACACCCGTACAACAAGGCAAAGGGAAGCAGAAACTTTTGCCCACCCTTTCTGACAAAAGCTGGAGTTGGCTGGCCCAGACCCTTCCTCTATCCTTGTCTCATTATCTTTTATCTCTGAGGAAATTATAGAGCACTTTTACATTCCAAATTCAGAGACAGAAAAGTATCAAATCCTTGCAATGACATAATAAGAACCTTCATGTGGGGAAAAAAAATAACCCAAAATGGAGGAGGTTCAAATGTTGTAAATTCAAGTATTATGATGAAGTCCAGTTCTAGGGAGTTTCCCCTTCTCTAAGGAGCTCAAATATTATCTGTTTGCAGGACCGCACTTCCTTGTCTTTCTTTTCTGAAATAACCACAGTAAACATTGATGTGCATTCATTCTGGGTTATCCTCCACAATAACCATATTAAATAGGTCAGTTAATAATTATCCTTACATACACGGGAATAAGAGATAAAGCAATTTCCCAATCACAAATTTAGTAAGGAAGGGGTGTGTGGAAAGGCAAGTAGTCTTCTCTATGAAGTGTGTGAGCTAAGACTCTATACTGTCTACTTCTGCACAGAAGGGTCAAATAAATAAATAAATAAATAAACCCAGGAAACTCGGAAAGAGTTAAGAGAGCCTCCCCCACAGCCATGAATGACCACCCTTTCTCTACCCCTCCCTCTTACACACTGTAGAGGCCTCCCTTCTCTTACCTTTGAAGTTGCAACCCTGAACTCTTAAGTTTCTTCTAAATAAAAGAGACAATATTTGGGACACAGGCTCACCAAATTTAACCTCCAAATCCCTCGTTACCAGTCAGTGCAACTGAAGAATTTATTGAATGTTCTTGATTTTGTACTTCCTCATCCAAAAAAAGTATGGAAGATAGGATCATATTGTATTCAATGTGAAAAGGAGTAAAATGCATTTGAAATACGGTTCCCTATCACTTCCTCCCAGATTCTCCAAGAAAAGGCCATTAAACTGATCCACACTCACGACTTCCTAAGCTTCATGTGTCACTTCTCCCAGGGGAACTGCTTTTAAACACACTGGAATGCTTTAGGCCGAAAGGAATGTGTTTCTACTTAGAGAATTTGAGTATTAGAAGTGGAGGTACTACATCTCAAAGTCTTTCCACGTAGCAGACATGCTTTATTTTTGTGGTGAAGTGACTAAATGGGAGTCCCCAGTGAGTCACAGAACTTTGAGACAGTTTGTCTCATTATTAAACACAACCTACCAACAATGTTCACCTGTAAATATCTTGGAAAAGGGTAGATACACGGTCGACAAGACTCCTTCACTTGGGGAGCTGGCTTCCATGCTTGTCTCCCATTCTCAGTTCTGTCCTTTCTTCCTTGTATGGGGAATCAGGAGTTCTTGCTGTTGGTCATATAGAACAAGAGTACTTCAAAGCACAGCGATTTAGCAAAGAATGGCCATGACAGGAAAGATTAGAAATGGCTGCGGGATTATTTTCTCCACTAGTTTTCTGACTGCTAAGAAGCCAGGAGAGAGGCCACACAGCCCTTTGACAGTTGTGAGTTCCAGGGAAATTTCCCCCTGGATTTATGAAATCTGTCACTGCCCTTCAATGCATTCATATGTACATAAGACTGTGCTGCCTGCGCCAAATCAAACTTTCAACAGTCAATTGACCTCCAGTTCAAGACGAGAACCCAGCTCAAGAGAAATGATTCCATTCTGATCTCAGAGTAGGATTATTCCCTCAGGACAGGATGTGCCTCATCGGAAGTTCCTGGTCAAAGCCAATCCAGCCCCAAGTACAGAACCACATCCTGTAGTGAGTTATAGCGCTGAGCAGTAGCCATTGCTCACTCTGCAATTATGATTGGGCTGGAAATGGTGTGTCTGGCAGACTAGGGCTGCAGATCTCTTTGGTCTTGACTTCCACTCCCAGCTCACTAGTCAATCTGATTTATTCATTCAACAACATTTTTTGAGCCACTACTAATGCCAAGTTTTCAGGATGGGCAGAAATTAGAATCATACTGATAGTTGCTTTTACCAACTGGTCTAGAGCTGTCAGGAGAACTGTGTGTGTAGATTGAAGGCCCAGATAGCACCAGCAGTTCTCCATGGACAAGGTACAGAAGATTCAGGGTCACAAACTAAAGAGACCCTGGTAAATCCTTCTCATGAATCCTGACTGTTCATGAACCAGAATCTATGTCTGGGGAGATGACTCAGTAGGTAAAGTGTAAGTTTGGTTCCCAGAATCCATGTAAAATAGCCAAGTATGGTGGTGCCTGACTGTAATCCTAGAGGTGGGGAGGCAGAGACAGGAGTGTCCTGAGGGTGGGGTTATCCTTAGAAACAAAAGTATCATAACGAAACAATCTAGCTTAACTTGTGAGATCTTGGTTCAGTGAGAGACCTTGTCTCAAAAAAATAAGGTTGCAGCCATGGAGGAAAACATTTAATGTCAACCTCCTACCTCCACATGCATACACACATGCATGCACATGCCCCCCACAGGCATACAAATACACCCCCCCACACACACACATTCTAATCCCCAGTTCCCCCCAAATTCCAGTCTCTTTAAAGAACTTAGACTCAAGGTAATAAAGGAGGATAAATTTTTATCCAATTTGCTGTAAACAAGTCTTTCTTTTCTTTATTGTGACTAATCTTTTAATGTCAAGATTTGCCTTACATATACTAATAGTGACAGAATTGACTGAGTAAGAATTAATCATCAATTTCTTCTGCCTTAGCCTCAGATGAAGGGAATAGATTTCCAGAGAGGGGCAGCAAGGCCCCAATGGTAGCAATCATGTTTTTTTCTCTGCTGTGTACTGACTGGTTTTAAAAAAGCTTTTCCTGTTGGATGATTTGATATCTACATAAAAGCAAACCCTCTAAAGAACTCTCTCATACACTTTCCATCGCGTTCTTCCTCTCCTCCACAAATTCTATAACCATTGTTCATCTCTTAAAGCTGGGAAATAAATGTGAGCACACTGTTGTACCAAAACCCACAGAGTTCATACAGGCCTTACAAATTTTTTTTCCCTAAGGTACTGTTCCTCCAACCATCAGCAGACAATCTATGATGTGATAGCACATTTAGGGACACCATTTGCTTATGTATTGTTGTTAATGACTGACTCTTAAATTTAGACACCTGACATCCCAGTGCAGTCCAGAATATAGGAAAGTGACTTAAATGCAGTTGAAATGTTCTTTAATTTCTTTAAGATAGAATCAAAGAATAACCAGTTGTTCTTTTATCTATTAACTATGGTCAGACTGACTGAATGGTGGCCATTTTAATTAAAGATACTAAGGTCCGTTGATGAAGGAGAGAGAAGAGATCAAATGCTACAAAGAATTCTGCGTCACGTAGGAGCTATGAGCTTTAGTGATAATTCTCATAAGGCACACAATGAGGTGAGAAACCTTGGTTATAGGCCACCTTGCAAAATCAACAAGGAAGTATTCCACTGTCTTGAAGCATGGAGAAGTGGAACATTTTTTGATGTTATGAATAACTATAACAGGGCCAAATCCATTCCAAAAATCTACTACCGGATACCACATGCTCTGTTTCTATACATGATACCACAGCACTGACAAAAAGGCCAGTATGTATTTCAGAAATACTTCAAAAACAAAGAGTATATGTTTTAGAAATGAAATATAATTTTATCATCTCACTCCTTCCTTTTCTTTCTTCCAGCGCCTCTCTTATGTCTCTCATATCTCTCAAATTATAGTTTCTTTATCTTTGTTTATACATGCACATTTAGTATATACAGTGGTGCTCTTGCTTGTATATATTTCAGGGATGACCTCTGGCATTGAATAACCATTTGTGGACTCTTCCTTGGGGAAGAATATTTCTCCTGCTCTACCTTAACAATCAATAAATTTACTGATGTCAACTCCCAAACACACTGTTACCATAATACAATGCTTATATCTAGATTTCTTTAGAATCCATACAAACATTCTAACTATAAACTACTTTAAATAATGTACCATAAAGAATTCCTTCTACTAAATATGAGTCACAATGCCTTGACTTTGCAGGATTTATTGAATGATTTAGAAACATATGCACAATTTCTCATTTTGTCCTAAAGCAGTTTTATTCACATCTCAAGTGTCTCTGCATTACCCCCTTATCTTTTTCACATTGCTTTCTGGTTTTGGCCCAATATCCAGGGAATATTGTCACTTATCTCATTTTTGTGGCAAAATGCCTAGCAAATGCAGCTTAGGAAAGGAGAGCTTTATTTTGGTTTACAATACCAGAAGATACAATTCACACTAGGAAGCTGCAGCAGCGTGAGCACGAGGCATCTGGTCCCATGTGCCCACATTCAGCAAAGTGTAGAGAGTTAAAAGCTAGTGTTCAGTTTAGTTTTTATTTCGTGTGTGACCACAGCCCAGAGAGTGACGCCACCCAGTTAGAACAGTTCTCCCTGCTCAGTTACACGAGGTACCACATCATGGGCATATGCCTTATATGTCTCTACGATAGTTCTAAACCCCATCAAGCTGACAATCCAGATAAACCATCTCAAAGGATAAAATCCTTTATCTTATGTTTTTGAGTTTGGTGTTGATGTTTTGTTTGCTCTAGTTTAATTATTACATTTTCCTTAAACAGCCTATGATCACATATTCTCTATAATTTGAACTGCTCAAGCT
This sequence comes from Microtus oregoni, assembly GCF_018167655.1. Taxonomy (NCBI): domain Eukaryota; kingdom Metazoa; phylum Chordata; class Mammalia; order Rodentia; family Cricetidae; genus Microtus; species Microtus oregoni. The sequence continues at coordinate 30,089,157 of NW_024543072.1, forward strand.
AAGAGCTCTTGCATCATCAGCTACTCTAATCTTACAGTGCCCATACTCTTTTCTCCCATGAGGGAGTCTGTTCAGTGTATCATACTACATGGTAGCCACAACATAGTCCTACCTAAAATGGTGAGGGGATGTTCTATCACAGTTGGGGAATTACTAGACCTGGTAAACATTTCTTATTACAAAGGAAAATCTATCCCAAACACACCAGTGTATGTCAAAATCAAGTTTGTTTGGCATTATGTAGGAGGTCGGGGGGGGCTATTTAATGGGATCCTAAATCTTCAATTGTGAAATCGAAGGAAAACTCAAATAGCATCAGGGTAAAGTAGAAAAGTAAAGTGGAAGATAAGAACAAAGGAGTGAAGAGAAGAAAAAAAATAAGAAATCATGAATTCAGATACTGAAAATTTATACTTTCTAATCTTTCATTACATTTTTATTCTGTGTGTGTGTGTGTGTGTGTGTGTGTGTGTGTAGGTGACCACATGTATGAATGAACATGCATGCTTCATAGTGTGTCTGTAGCGGTCACAGGACAATTTTCAGGTATCTCTTCTCTTGTACCATCATTTGGATTCCAGGGTAAATGCCCTTCCCCACTGAGCCTTTTCAGTGGTCCCATTTCTCAAATGTACATGCATACGTGTGTGTGTGTGTGTGTGTGTGTGTGTGTGTGTGTGTGTAATTATCTTCCTTTTGTAGTTTTTAAAAGCAAAACTTTTTACCCCAAAGTTATCCAGGAGACCTTCCAGGTAGTCATGACGGCATCAGATGATGTCAAGCCTCTAAGATAAGCTACAAGAGCTACTGGCTGGGCACTGTAAGCTCCCAGGACCAGGTTGGGGGACTGATTGGGTTTCTGGGAAGAGGGATAACAATGGATACTGTGCTTGGGAAGTCAAGGGATTGATGTCAGGGCTGAGGCTACAGGAACAGCCCTAGAAGTGGGAAGACTGAATGGTGAGCCGTAAGAAGTTGTGCTATTGTGGTACACCAAGAAGCACTGTGGCTGCAATCGAGAGGTCTGTAAATAAAATATGTTTGGAGCCCAAAGTAGAGCAGATGATTACAAATGGTTTTGTAGCATAAACACAGCTGGAGCCATTTTATTTAAATGAACAGAAAGGGCAGCTTTTTAAAAGCATAGCCCATCTTGTGATTCATAAAACTGCACCCAATGCAAAAGCCTTGGCCAGCAAGCTCAGTAAAACATTCAGGACAGCTGGGGTCAAAGAGTCTTTCACAAATATATTAAGGAAGAAAGGCATACTAAAGGGAGGGAGAGAGAGAGAGAATGAACAGTCTGCTAATAAATCAGAAAAGGAATGAAAATCATGATAGCTCAAAAATGACTGACTTACTGAACTGACGTATGGTCAGAAAAATAGATGTTAGCAACGAGGTTAAAGGAAAGCAGTGTAGGTTATTAGAAAGCAATGGGTGCTCAGTCCATATAAAGTAGCTATTGATGGAGAGCACTGTTGGAGAATATTTGAAAAATCGAATGCATAAATCAGTAGCCTGGGAGAAAACGTTCCTCGGCTCTCGCCGAGGATGATCTAGTCCTTTGCTCTGCGAGCCATACTCACCTCAACTCTGACTAAAACAAAACAGGAACTCTGTACCTGTCATAAAAAAAGAGCTATGGAACCCAAACAGAAAGCAATCACGAAGTAAAGCCAGGCTTTAAAGTAAAGCAGGACACGGAAAACAAGTTGTGGGTGAAACTGTAAAAAGTTGATATTGCAGAAAACAGGCTGTAGCTAACGTGATGGGGGAATTTCAGAGTTAAGCAGATGCTCAGTAGAGAAAAATAAATAAATAAACAGGCTGGTAATTTGGGGGCTATAATCTCTCCTTGTCAGTTTCTTTTTTTTCCTCTTGAATTTAAACTCATTCGAAATTTACTCTACTAAAAGTTACAGTGATGCCATGGATCCAAGCTGTCAGGTAAACTCCTCCAGAATCTGCTAGATTGTGAGTAACTCAGATCCTCGCTCAAAACAAGGTTCAAATTTCGTATTGTGCCTTATGTAATAAAACTTCTAAAGCTGGGGTTAGCTTTGTGAGAGTTTGATGCGGAGTCCCAGTATTGACCCCTTTCCTTGTTGTGATGCACTTTCCTGCGATGACCTACATTCTAAGCCTGACTTCATTACAGTCCTGAGAACTGTCCCAGATCTCACAGCCAATGTTTTCTCAGTGACATAGACAGAAGGGAGCGGACTCCTTTGATAGCAGTCCTGGAGCAGGTTTTAGTATGCGTCCCGGTGGCTAGAGAGATGGTTCAGCAGTAAGAGAGCCTGGAGTTATCCTGCTCCAAAAGGTCCCACACGCCCTTCTGGTTTCCATAGTCTCCTCTCTCTTTCATATAAACATATACAAATGAAATAGTAAATCTTAAAGTAATTTAAAAATCTATTGTGATTGGACAGACAGATATAGGTCTTGATCCAGAAAGTGTCGGTTTGCCCAGGATATGAAGGGAAAGTGGCAGGATGTACCAACTAGCTCAGCCTGGATTGTGCACTTCTTTGCTTCTGCAATCAGATGTCAAGTCACCCTCCATAGAACTATATGGACCCGGCTGCCCAAATGAAACAGATAATTTACGGAAATTAACAATGGTAGTAACTTAGAGGCAACTGCTTCCTGTCCAGATCTCTACTAGAACGCTAGATGTGCAATAGGTCAGTGGACTTGCACAAAGCCAGGAACCTCTAGGCTGCCTTTCATCTCAGTGCCTCTAATGTCCAACTTCTAATCTTTTTCTTTCCAAATGCCTCCTCGATTCCCAAGTGGACGGTGTGGTCTGGCTCAATAGCTAGATATAATTTAGTCTATTTTCACTAGAACAGATGCAGACTGTAGGATTTATACCAGGGACTGCCAGACACAAGGAAATAAGAAAACTTGAGACCCATGCCAAATTTGGGTCAAATGTCATTTCTAGGAAACAGGGCTTCAAATACAGAGAGATTTAAACAAACCTTGGTAACTGAGGCAGAGTAGGTGAAGTCAAATATAAAATCGGATATCTGGAGCAGAGCCGAGGTGCAGCTAAACAATACTCACTGAGACCTAACTCTTGAGCCACACAAACTATACGCACATGGAATACTAGGGCTGCAGATATGTCCACTGAGTAACACTTCCCTAGTATGTATGACACCCTCATTTGAGCCTTAGATTGAGAGGAAAAAATGTGGATTGTTGGACTGATTTGGATCCTGGTTCAGTTGTTTCCACACCAAACCTATTTTCTTTAAACAAAAAACCTCATTCCAAGGGCTCTAATGATGCCTTCCAGTGTTCCTTTGATAAATCTCACTTTCTAGTGTGGTTGGCATAGTTAGAGCAGCTCCACAACAATAGTTATGAAAGTAGAATGTTGACATCAGAGAATGGCCCCAAAAAGGTGTGTGCCACTTGCCCAATGTTGATTTTTGACCTGGGTATCAGGAGAGGAGATTTCAGTCAATGTATCCTCCCAAAAGCCTACCTCAGTTAAATGTGGGTCATTACAGCTACAGCTAAGTGCTGCAAGAAATAAATAATAATCTTGGCAATGAGTTTGTTAATGGCTTCAATTTTCCTTGCCCGCTGCTTTAATTTACCAATATACTTTATCTTAAAGTTACAAAGTTACCATCCTAACTAAGCCCAACATAGCATTGCTGCCATTTGGACTTGTGAGCCTCGTGTCTAACTATTCTACATTTTCTTATGGAGATTTTTTTCTTTCCCAGGTTGTGCTAAAATTTCACTGCATGCAAACCTGGCGATGCATATGGTGCGTTTATTATTTTAAACACCGTCTGGAATCCGCCGCTTGTCTGCCTGCCCCCTCTCTTTTTTTTCACCTTTTTTCTTCATCTGTTGCATGCTCCCCCCTCTTCTTCCCTCCAGTATGTTTATGCATTCAGAGAAGAGTCTTCTGGGAAAATAATGGAAGGGAAAAGCTTGTGATTTATCATTACACTATAATGGGTGCCCTGCTTCCGCTGGAGGAGGTCAACCTCTCTGAGAGATACCACAGTCCCTCCTTATTAACGTTCTGTTCCCACTAATGGCTCGGGGTAGGGCAGCCAGGTCTTACAAGGAAGGCATTTAAGAAGGAGCACTTTGTTTAATGGAAGCTGGGGCTTTGATGGGGACACACACAGCACCAAGCATTCCTAAGAGAGTGACATATTCGTAGATAAAGAACTCCCTCCCCCCACCCCTAGGGGTAAGCCTTTAAAACATCAGCAGGCCTTTCCCCCATTGCTTTCCTAGTCTTCTTCTTCTTTTTTGTCTTTTTCAGTGTTTTCTTTCTGATTCTCCTTCTGACACACCTTTACAATTATGATTTGCAGTTTTTACCAGTCCTTCTTATTTCAAGCCTCCATCACCTCGTTCACTTGTTAAAAGATTCTTTCTGGGGTCGGCCCTGCTGCCAGCTCTCGTCTTAAGTCAGTGGTTTCATCACATCTCAGCCCTGTTTAACCCTTGTACACTCACTAAATCAAGTTCAAATTCTTTAGCAGAGGTCCGCCCCGGCTCATTCCAGTTCTTCCTTCTCTGAGAAAGCCAGACCTGTACTGCACTCTTAGCCACTGCATTAACCTGGAGCCAAGAGAGTCAAACAGGATGGGGAAACATAGAGGGGGTAAGCCCAAGCGCTTGAATCTCACAGTGCCCAAGAACAAACAGAATGATGACTTGTCTCATTTATTTGTTCATTCATTTGTTGTATGTGTGTGTGATGTGTATGAGTGTTCACCTGTGTGGTATGCATGTGTGCATATGTGCACGTATGTGCTAATAGCACGGGAGGGCCAAGGTTGATGCTGGCTGCTGTTCTCCTTGCTTGCCTTCCACCCTACTTGTTTTGGCAAGCTCTCCCACCCAGTGAATCCAGAACTCACGGACTGAGTTAGTATGCCTGACCATTTTACTTAGGTGATCCTTGTCTCTACCTTGTGAAGTTGGCCCCATGCTTGTCTGTCATTTACAGAGGTGCAGGGGATCTAACCCCTGGTCCTTATCCTAGTATTGTGGGTGGGTGTTTTTACGGTGAGCTCTATTCTCAGCCCCATAGTGTGACCTTTTCCAGCAATGCTTTAAAGGATGTGGAGACACATCTTACACAGAAGACAATTCATTTTGTGTCTCAATCCTGGCCACAGAGCTCGGTCCATGGTAGAAAATAATACAAGAAAGAAATAGCAAAAGATAAGATTAATGCATGAAATTCCAAGATAAAATTTAAAGAAAAAAAAAGAAGAATTAGACATGGGGCATTAATTTCAAAGTGTGGTGCCAGGAAATGAGTAGTGAGTTTAAAAACCCATCCCCACCTAACAATACGTGATGAGCCGCAGAGGATGGCGCCAACGGCATTGTCTGTTTCACACATGTAAGTACCCCCTAATTATTCTCTTCAATATAAATGATGCAAGATGGCTGCAGAGGAGGGAAAAGTTCACACAGGCACGTTTGCGACGTGGTATGATTTATTACCACTTTCCAGAAAGGGATAAAAAGAGAGAGGCTTCCCAAGGTCACAGACTAGCTGCAGGAGTGTTTATGAGCAGGAGACAGTCACTACTTCCAGCTCCTCTCTGGTTCTGAAGCTTAAATGCTGCAGTTCATTGAGTCATAGGTTGCTGGTTTAATTGACTGTTGAGAAGACACACAACATCGATGTTTCAGACTCGTGTTTGTTATGACACGGTCTTGGTCTATTATTTAGTGACTAGCTAGTGAACCGCCTGGCCCTTAATCCACTGTTCGAAGGCATTTTAAGCATAGTTCTAATGTAGGTCTGTGTTATGAATTCCTGAAGGCACCAAAAGCATATACCATATACAGATTGGTTAAAAAGTAACTGAACACTCAAAAGAGTATTATGCAAATATTAAAATTAATGCAGAATAAATATATATCCAAGCTAGTTGAAAATTTAAATTCCAAAATAACATTTACTTAAACATTTTTTTCCATTGCAGCAAAGCCACGTTGTGTAGTCCAGGCTAAGCTTGAAGCATTGTTCCTGCTGTTCTACACTGTGGAGTCCTGAGATTACAGGTATGGACCACCACCCTTAACCTCTGATGAAACTTTTGATTTTGTTTTCTAATTGATTTCACAGTCTCTGTCACTCTCCTAAAAAGCTAGACAAGAAGTTAACATTGTGTGCGTGGGGCAGTGTATTGACTGGGTGAGAAGGGTCATTTCATTCAAACCTCTTATCAAGAAAACATTTAATTTGATGTAAAAGTATTAATTTGTAACCTGTACTCCTACTTTTGTCCTACATGCTTCGAAATAATTTTGGATTTATTCTGAAGTCACAGCATGAGCTTCAACCTTGATTGGTTGTATGGGACAGCTCATGGGAGCTTATGAAAAACGCCATAGATATCTCTCTGAATGGATTCCTAATGCAAGTTAACTAAGGACCTGGGAGTCCTGCCCCAAAGCAGGTGGTACCATCCCAGATATGAAGGCCCAGATGAAAGAACAGGATAAGAAGAGAAAGCACAGTGTAGTGTAGATACTATTTCCTTTTGCTTCCTGGCTGTCACGAGAAGAGCAGTCTTCACCTATCCTCACCTTATACCATAAATGTTCTGCCTCATTGGAGACCCAGAAACAAAGAGCCAAGAGGTCATGGACTCAAACCATGAGCCCAAGTGAGTTATTCCTCACTTTAAAATCCTCTCAAAATCAACACACATAGTGTTAGTGCACATGGATAGAGAGGGTCTTGTGCCATCCGTCACTGAAGGAACCTAGGAAGAGTGGTCCATCTGTTTTCCCATCTACATGTCCATCTGTACATATTATTATCTATCTGCCCATCTATCTATCTTTATTTAACATGCTATTAATAAAATAAAAATGACAATTTACAGGACAAAGCCAAATCAATTTTTATAGTTCTAAAGTCTAGGACATCCAAGGTCAATCTCTAGGAAAGCCACTCGATCAAGGTTTTAAATGGTGTTTTGGTGAGGTTAATGTCAAGGCAACAAGCTATAGTCATCTGCAAGGAAGGAATCTCAATTGAGAAAACGCCTTCAGAAGATCAGGCTGGAGACAAGCTTGTAGGACGTTTTCTTAGTTAATGATCAATGGCAGAGAACCAGGTCCATTGCAGGTGGAGATATCACTGGGCTGATGGTCCTGGATTCTATGAGAAGGCAGGCTGAGTAAGCCATGTTGAATAAGCAAACCAGTTAGCAGCACCCCTTCGTGGCCTCTCCATCAACTCCTGCTTCTAGGTTTCTAACCTGTTTGAATTGCTGTCCTGCCTTCCGTCAGTGATGGACAGTGATTTGGAAGCATAAGACAAACAACCCATTTTTTCTTAAAGTTGCTTTTGGCTAAGGGGTTTCATAGCCATAGAAACCTAACTAAGACTTATGGTCATCTTGTACCATTACATAGTAGACAGAGAAAGTCAGCCCTGATCCCCAGTCTCACTGGGGAAAATAAGATTTTATGCTTATGACCTCATCTAAACTTTATCCTCTCCCAAGGACTAAACCATTACATTGGGAATCATGATTTTGAAATTAGAATTTGTTGCATATATAACGCTTAATTCATAGTTCTGTTTGTTCTCTCTCTATATATCCATTTACTTAGGTATATACACATAATGTAAGTTCAACATGTAATTAGAATATGCTCTATCAACAGAGGATTAGAGGCATGAACCGAGACACTAAAGGAACAACATTTTATTCCAATGTTCTTTTGAAAATTATTTAGCAGAATCTACTAACACATTTTATTTTATTTATTTTAGCAGAATCTACTATCACATAATGGTAAATATGCAATTTATTTCCTGTTTTAGCTTAATATGGATCTTTTTCTCTGTAATACTGCTCTCTGAGTAAGAAGACTAAATTCATATATTACTTTTCAATCAGTTATTTTATCACTGAATAAAACACAATTAATTATATGTTGTTAAATAATTTATTCAATTATTGCACTAGCCAGAAAATAGTCAACTATTAAACTCTTCTTTGTATAAAATTAATAACTGAATACAGAAGAAAATAATTTGACATTATTAAACAATCGCTATTTAATTACTTCAGTTAGCAAAATCTAATAAATAGCATTCAATCAGTTTTCCTACAGTTACGTTATTTGCTAAATTGTTTTTAATCTGCCCTTAAAAACAAGATACATTTTTAAAACTCACGTAATTTTAAGAAAATTTAACACCTCAATATATCAAAGATAATTTTAAGATAAAACCTTTGTTTTGTTTTGTTTTTTTAAGAAATTCAAGCTTTGACCAGTCTCACAAAAATCCAAATTTGATAAATCCAAATAATTTTTCATCTTTGGATTTAATGAAGAATGAATTAACTCTTTAAGATGATAGTATTTATACATTTAGTAACTTTGAATTTTAATCCAACCTTAATTTTTACCTATGAGTTCTGTCTCTGCAATCATAGATGGGGCACTGAATGGATGGATTCTATCTAGTATTTTATCATATAAAATATTGTTCTAGGTTTTTATGTTCACAAATGCCTTCCTCCATCAAAATGTAATTTCCTGAAGCACAGAGGACAATATGTCTGTGCATGTGTATCTGTGTGTTTTAATTCTCCATCTACTGGAATAATTGCATCCATATTGGAAACTGAATCGATAGGGAACAGATAAATTGGCTAATGATTAGCTCAGAATGTTGACTTAAGCTTACAGGGCTCTATTTGGAGAGGTCACAAGTTTTAAGCCATTTTAATGAGCCAATCACAAGGTTTTCTAAACTTAGCACATCCTATTTTCAAGATTAGCTGTTAGTCACATCTCTGAACCCTAATGCCATGATAATTAAAAATTGAAAGACATCAATAGTGCTGTTTTAGCCTATTTGAGAAACCATGTAAAATGGCTTAGCCTCAGCTATAACTAAAGTACCTCAGAAAAGAATGTGATTACATTATGTTCTTTTGGCTGAGTGAAATGAACATGATTTATCTTTTTAAATTGCTCTCTATGATTCTTCTAATGACTTGACATTTGATCATTATTTTCAGAGTACTATTTAAGTTCATATCTCATTCCTCTTTCAGGTTTTCACAGTCACTGATTTCACTTTTATTTTAAGTCCATCTCAAATATTGAATCTTTATGAGATTTCTTAGCTATTCCTTTCCTAATCTTCCCCAATCACATTTTTTTTTAATTTCTGCCTGAGTGAAGACCATTTTGTGTCCTCCACTGAAGCTCTTCTTACTTTGAAGAAAATCGAGATCTTTGCTCCCTTCTCAGAAGACAGACCTTGAACTTGTGTTGCTTGCGTAAGCATACTCAAGATTCATCTTCCGTTTTCTAGGTGGATGCAAGAAGCGAGGTGAGATCAAGACTCACCTTTCTTCAGTGACTGCCCTGCTGGGGCATAATAGATGATGATAAGGACTGGACAAAGATAGGAATGACTCTAAGGGTCCCTCATCTGCCACCTTTTCCACCACTCTTTCCTATGCCCTGCTTTTTAAACCTCCGTTGTCACAACTGATATGAACCCAGCTCTGCTCCTGCCTTGGCAACTCAGGCATCCATCAACTTAGATTTCTCAGCCTTTCTGGCTCTCTGCAGTACCCCACCCACAGCAATTTGATGGTGTCAGATACAGAACTTCTGTGCAGCTGCACAGATGTGAAGGTTGCCAGGGGCTCTGCCCGTCGCAATAGAATCCCACCCAACACTTTTAGATACACATGTTGATTTGTCAACACTGATAGGGCTGCTTTACCTCACCTGCCTTAGTGAGGAGCCAGCAGGGAACTGTTAGCTAGTTTTTGTAGCATTTCTTTTGAAAATGGTTGTTTTTACAGTTTTTATTCTCCCTCTTTCTCTCTCTCTCTCTCTCTCTCTCTCTCTCTCTCTCTCTCTCTCTGTGTGTGTGTGTGTGTGTGTGTGTGTGCCTACAGAATCCAGAAGAGGGCATTGGGGCCCCTGGAGTGAATGTTACAGGTGACCGTGACCTGTTCCACATGGGTTCTAGGAACTAAACTGGGTATCTTTGGAAGAACAGCAAGAGCTGTTAACTACAGAGCCATCTCTTCAGGTCATTCTGGCCATTCCCAGTGCTACTGTTATCTACTGTTGTGGCAAGTAGTGTAAAAGTCAGTGCTTGGTTTTGTTTTTTGTTTTGTTTTGTTTTGTTTTAATGAAATGAAACTCTGTCTCTCCACCCCACTTAATTTTCCTTTCAAGTTAAAAAGGAAGTCTTCAATATATTTGCATTTCAAATTCAAATTTTGTATTTAAGGCACTTAGCAGGGTCCTTTGCACATTGACAGCTTCCTTTTTAGCTTCTCCCAGACTGGGCTCTGTAATGTGTTGAGTCTTAATTTGTAGAATCTGTGCATTGGCATACTGTTTAATTAGGCTCCCGTGTCAACTTTAAATCCAGTACCATCAGCATCTAATGAAATAACAGAAGCACTTGGCTTCTGCATGGTGGATCTGAAGAAAAGCACTTTCTTTGACTGGCTGACTCACTTAAAAATAAATTAAAAAGTAAACAAATAAAGATAATGGGGGAAAATGAGAACTCGGTTTCCAAGATGAGGTATTCCTATGGCCACGGATGTAAGACAGGAGAAAACAGAATCCAAGTGACTATTAAGGGAAATCAGATGGATCCTCCTCTGCACAATTAGCAAAAATTTGAACAGATGGGAGTAAATTAAATTTATGCATATAAAATTATTTTCTCCTTGGCTAACATTACGGTTTCAGGTGGGCTTCACTTTTTTCCCCCTTCTTATCAGTTGAATGCAGGGGGCTCTGATGGGAGCTAAGAGGGAGCACAGGTGACATAAACATATTCTTAGCCCTCAAGGAGGCTACAGTCTCACAGCTGAGCAGCGGTGATAAGACAAGCACACAGCATCACCAGCTTGTGACTTTGGGAATACGGGCTAGCATTTACTAACCTCATGCTTCCTTTCCAGTGAAATGGGAACACTAGCATCAACAGCAAAGCATTATCCAGGTTGGATAATTGGTGCAAAACGGTATGCTTCTTTCACTGCCATGCACACAGCATATACACAGCATTGTTAGTATGAACTGACTGCTGAGGCACCTTCTTCAAGAAGGTTCCCTATTGCTTTTGACTCAATTAACACAAGCTTAGTGACTTAAAGCAGTATACCACTGCATGGTTCTGAAGGTCAGAGTTCAAAGTCAGTTTTCCTGGGCTCTACCTAACATGTTGACATGTCTTACTTCTTTTCGAAGCTTCTACATGTTTTGGCGATTCACTTTTCTCCTCTTGCTGTTTCACACCCTCGACATTAGTTGATACAGAGCCTCCTCCTTCTCTATAAAAATACGTTGTCCTTATTAGTTGGGGGAGGGGGAGATTTGTGTAACCAATTACCTAAGGTCACACTTATTTAGAGACCCTTAACATAGTCATATTTAAGAGAGTCCTTTTGTTTCATAAAGTGACCATAACAGGATTCAGAAAGAAATTGTTGTGGTTCAGTTTATCATACACCTTTTGGGGAAAATACTCTGAAGGTTGGGTGTAGAATGTTGTCAAAATCTTTATCCATTTAACCAACTGTTCCATAGTTCCTTATGGATGCTTCAAGGTACCCTAGTCTTCTCTGGGTGGCACATTATTCAAAGTAATGCATTTACTTACATTTCAAAGATAATGAAACAAAACTTATAGACACTACTGCTTAGGGAAAAGACAGTGCATGGGACTAGTCTTGATATGAGATGGTTCTATCTTGGGTTTTTGTTTTTTTGTTTGTTTGTTTGCTTTTTCCCTTTTTGGTCTTTTTTCTTTCCTTTTTTTTTTTTTAAATGATCCCAATGACAACATCAATATAGCTTAGACAGAATCAACGTAATTTCATAGGGCTTCTGTAGTTCATCTATTCAGATAGCATGTATCTCTGAATCTTAGATCTTTGACCTTTGGGGAAGCCCCAGGCGTGGAGATTGTGAAAGCCAATTTTCTTCTTTATCTTTGGTCTTTATTCAAAGTAATAAGCTCCAGCACCACCACAAAAAAGTTGTCCCTTTAAAAGAAAATTATAAATTTAGAGGGTTTATTTGCAGGAAAGTAGCTTTTCCTATCTGTTTCATCAAAGATGCTTTTGTTGTCTCATGGGAGAAGAGCCTCCACTGAAGTTTAGATCTAGAGTTTCCCTGTCTTCCCCCAATTAGTCAGCTCAGTACGAATGCATCAAACTTCTCAGGGACAGAGGAGGGCTTTCCTTCTGAGTCTCTCAGCAATCCAATACAGCACTTCCTAAGATTCTGCATTACAAGTCAGGAGCAGAGTCCATAGAAGTCAAACGAGTCACACAAGCCTATACCACATGGTCAGAAAAAGAACTTGACACTGTCTTTCTCCAGTTAAACTGTCCTTTACACACTGACCATAGGTGAGCAGTCAATAGGCTGTATTGTAGACTTCCAAGTTTTGTTTTTAAAGTTCAGTAATGACTGAAGATTATTCAATTTTGATAGATGTATATCTATCTTACTTTAATATGTGGGGGGAACATTAACAAATCTTAACTTTGGAGGGAATGCTGCATTCTGATTGGTTAATATACCTTGATTAATCAGGGCGTAAGCTGGACATGACTCAGAAATTATAGGTAAAAGATATGCAGATTATAATTATACATGCTTTTTTTGTTTAATTTTCCTTTTTCTTCAGAAGTCCTCTGCAATAAGAGTTAAGACTGAGTCATCTTTGACCAAGTACTTTGATGAATCTTGGTTTTAGTGAACACACACACACAGAGAGAGAGAGAGAGAGAGAGAGAGAGAGAGAGAGAGAGAGCAAGAGACAGAGAGACCGAGGGAGACAGACAGCGAAAGAGAGGGAGAGAGAGACAGAGAGAGGCTCTGTTCACTTTCTGCCTGGCTCTGGGGGCTTCAGTTACTGTGTTACAGGGCTTGCCCTAAATGTTCAACCCATCTGCTCAGGGAATGCTGCCTTCACCACAATTATCTAATCATATTACAGTAGAATATCAAACACAGCATGAGTGACAAGGGTGGGGCCGTGCAAAGTAAAGGGAAACAGGAGGATTCAACACAAAGCACGGTGCCAAGTATGTGTCTAAAGTGTAAAATGTGCATTCCTGTCTTCGAGAAGCTTCTGGAGGCTTATGTTAAGAAATGAAATGAGCCGATTTGGCATACTGGCTTCACTGAGAAAACTGTCAATTCTAAACAGTCTGTCCAACACGACTGAGGCTCTTGCGGAACACCCATGCATTTGCTACCGCCTCCTGAAGGCAGCGTTGCGCTTGTGGAAAACTAATGACTGCCTTGTATAGTCTTTTGAATGAATGTGGTCTACTGTGCACAAATCACGTGAAAATATATTTAAATAGGGCATACCTTTCTGCTTGCCTGAGCTCAGCTTGCCCTGTTATACCTGACCCTTCCCACATGTAGGTTGTCCGCCTGAAACCTCAGTGCACGCTTGCAACTGTTGAATCTGTCTCCACAACATCCTTTATTGTCTTGTGATTTAAAGCCTTTAATTAAGCTTTGACCACCTCTGTGGCCATTGCAGTTTTTACAGTTGGCAATCTAGGGTTAAGGGGACTCTACTGTCTCTGCTACAAGATATGTATACACTATCTCTGACAAACCTTCTATATCATTTGAGAAAACACATACATAATAAAATAATCAAGCTTCCTATTGAAATTATTGGGAGTTTCAAGATAGGAGGATCAGAACAATAAACACTTTGGAGGTGGAGCCTGTCCAGGCTGGAAACCCATGATGATGACCCCGGGGCATAGGAGTGAAAGGTCATCTTATTACTACATTGCTTCTCTACTACATGGCTCTTTCAGCTTGAGTGGGATGAACATCTATGGAGTGGGAGAAATGTAAGACTCTTACTTCGTATTCTCCTCATCAGATGACTGGGAAAATGGGGTAGATGGTGTGTCACTAGCAGGAAAGGTAAATGACGCTTGTCAACATAACGTAAAACCTAATCACTTATTAAGCCATAACCTTTCCTTTGGTGTTCATGCCTAAGATCTCATATCACAACATAAGTATCATACAGTTTCCAAAGTGTTGTGTCTTTAAAATTTCAAAGACTTTAAATGTACAATGTTTTTAAACATCAAAAATCTCTCTAAACCTCCAAAATCTCTTTAAAGTTAAAAGTCTCTTTAACCATGGGTTCTTGTTAAATCAAAACAACTTAATACTTTCTTATTATAAGACAGGACAACCATGGCACAGTCATAATCAAATCAAAGCAAAATAAAAAAAAATTAAAAAGCACGAAGAGCTCAGTGTCAGGTGTCAAGCATCGGAGATTAAGTCGTCATGGTCTTATGGAAACCTCCAAAGGTCTTTTTCCACGTCTCCACCTTCGTTTATGTAGTACATCCGCTTGTCTCCTAGAGCTTCCTCCGCTCAACAGCTGTTGTGATTCCTAGCGGTCATCCCATGCTACTGGCATCTCTAATATGCTGAGTGCTTCTGTTACAACTGGGGTGTACCTTCGCCAACAGCTTCTTTTGGTTCTCACTGGGAACCCTGACTTGCCACATAGTGTCAAACCTCAAATTTTTTTCATGACTCCCTCAATCCTTCTACCGCAATGGAGGCTGCACCTTCACCTCCCGGCCTCATTTCAGGAATCCTAACTCTGTCACACAATGCCAATCTTTCCATGAGCTCTTCATGCCTTCAAAGCCAGTGCTCTCTTAAGTAATATCAAGTTCGGCTGCCAGCACAAGTACAACTCTGGCCCCTCTGGACCACAGATGCTGTGCACTGACGCTGAAGAAAGACTTCCCAGAATATTTGGTCTCAGTGATGATGATCTCTTCTTAATCCCAGCCGATTCTTCAGCCCCAGATGCAGAATAAGTTTTCCCAGCAAAGCAAAGGTTACACTGTAGTGGTTATGAATTTAAACAAAAAAATCACAGAAGTGGCCCTGATAGAATTCTCACAATAGCTCACCAAACTTTGAACATCCAATATCTTTTCTTGTGCAACATTCCAAAGTCTCTTCACAATCCTCCCAATCAAACACAGTTTAGTCACAGCACGCCCCACTCCTGCTATGAATTCTGCCTTAGTTGGGGTATCTATGCTATGAGAAAAACACAATGGCAGAGCTACTTGTGGGATAATGGGTTTACCCCGGTTTACATCTCTCTGGTCACTCCCCATCACTGAGGGTGATCAGGGCAGGAACTCAGGCAGGACAGGAGTTTGGAGGCAGGAACCGATGCAGAAGGACCATATGTAGAGGCCTACTGGCTTGCTGAACTACTTCCTTATACAATCCAGGACCAACTACCAAGGGGTGACACAGCCCATTGGGAACTGAGCCCTCTCACATCAACAATGAATCAAGACAATGAACCACAAACTTGCCTACCAGCCAGTGTGCTGGGTGCATTTTCTCCGTCGAGGTTCCCTCTTTCCAAATGTCTCTAGATTTGTGTGAAGTTGGAAAATAAAAACCAGCCAGCCCAATAAATAACAGTAGCCCTTTTATTTTCCCTTAGTGATTCCTGGCAAGTCTTCTAGGTAGTTGAAACCAAACCCTAACTATGTCATTAGCATTTTTAGTGCCAGAACCTCATGACATTAATACATTACTTCTTCATTGTAGCCTACTAGGTAGAGACTTAAGACATAGCCCTCTTTCCATGGATCTTATGTTCTATATTATTACCATGCTTCATATTTGAAACAAATCAGAATTCAGGGGATTGTGTCATGAAAAGGTATTTAGTGTAGCAAGAGAGTGGGGATCTTTTACAGGGAAGCTTGTAAGAGTGGCCAGAAGCCTGTTTCCTGGAAAAGAAAAGAGATTTCCAGTTAAAGCTAGAAAATGAGCCACATCTTTTTATTTCTGCTCCCTCCTGAAACTTCACTATAATTCTGTAGAGCAATTTTTAATAAGATCTAAATCCATAAACTTGAAAGTAGAGAGAAGACATCTTGGTATTTCATGACAGTGACAACATTCTGGAAAAGGAGAAAAATGGATGGATTACTTGTAATTCACTTACAGGACACCCAAAGCCAAGCCTTCAATACAGAGGCCACAATGCCACCATCCCGTTCTGACTTAGAATCCTCCGAAGGCTTGGGAAGTGGGGACACTCCACTCCGGAAAGCGTTGGCACTAAGGGTTTGAAATGGAGGGAGAGCTTGTGTGAGGGCACACTGGTGGCCCAACAGGTCTGTAGTAATAAGGACGGTGGGGCTGCATCCCCAGCACCCCGGCCGCCTGCTCGGCTAGCTTATGCCCCGAAATAACAACACACAAACTGCATTCATTTAAACACTGCTTGGCCCATTCTCTTCTAGGCTAATTCTCACATATTAATTTAGCCCATTTCTAATCATCTGTGTGTAGCACCCCAAGGTGCGCTTACCGGGAAGATTCTAGCCTATGTCCATCCTGGGTCGGAGCTTCATCCCCGGAGCGGGGCATGGCGTCTCTCTGAGGCATCTGCTCCCGAGAGGAGAGCTGTCGAGTCTGAGCTCACTTCCTCTTCCTCCCAGCGTTCTGTTCTGTTTTCTCCTCCCACCTATCTTCTAACCAATAAAATGGGCCAAGGCAGTTCCTTTATTAGCCAATGACCTTCCTCCATCACAGGTCCCTCTTCCAGCTGTCTCTTGGGAACAGTCTCAGGTGAACACTTTCTCTCTAACCCAGATGGAGAGGAGAGTCTTTACTCTAGGAAAAATGAGACAGAGTCTGCAGTAAAGGAAGGTGAGGCATATCCGGGAAAGGAGATTGGGATCTACCAGGAAGTGGAGTAGATGCATTTTCCTGTGATCCTAAGATGTTCCAGATTCCCCACTCTTTATACTGAATAATACTGATAGTGTAGGCGTCCCAAGCAGGCTGCCGCCCTCAGCAAACTGATGTCCTCCTGAGAAGGCTTACGAAGCTGGCACTTAGTGATGATACCTTGAGCTCTCATGGATGCCCCATTGTTCATCTCTAGGCACAGGCTAACTCAAAACCATCAGCAAGTCCTCCCCAGTCATGTGCAGCTCCTAACTGGCTTTTGAGTAAGTCTCATAAATGGACTTCCAAAGGTCAATGTATGCTTTATAAAGTCATTTCATGTGAAAGGAAGGATAGAAATCAGCAAGTGAGGATGAGGGATCAGAGGAAGTTAGGACATCACAGAGAAAAGAAGGTTTTTACAATCCTGTTATTATTAATACCTTCAGAGAAATAAGAGAGCAGATGACATTAATACGCTTCAAACAGTAATACTTAAAACAATAAAGAAGCTGGAAATGGTGGAATACACCTGTAGTCCCAGTTACTGAGAAGGGAGCTGCCAGCAAGACACTAAAAACAAGCAAACAAACAAATAAAATAAATACGTGGGATACAGTTCAGTGATAGAACACTACATTACAGTAAGAATAAAGAAGGTCTTGGATTTGATGATTTGTGTGTATGTGTGTGGGGGGGTCACAGGGAGAGAAAGAAAGAGGGGTAGTAGACAGAGACACAAAGAAAATTAAAAATACTGTAGGGAAATTTAATATATTTTGAAGATTAAATTGAACATTTAAAAATGTTCAATGAATTCTAGTTCTAAATATCTTCATGTTAAGTCCACTTGATTGTCCCTATAAAGATCTGAAGTTGAGATCTTAAAGTTGTATCTGTCAGCGTGTACATGTGTGTAGACATGTGCATCACAATTCCTTGGAGATTATGGGACAACAGTGTGGAGTTGGTTCTCCCTTTCCACCCTTAAGTGGGCTCTGGGGATTGAACTCAGGTTGTCAGTCTTATGCAGCAAGCCCCTTTGCTCACTAAGCCATTGTAAAGTCCCTTCAGGGACTATTTTCAAACAGTCTTCTCCCAGCTGCCTTCCAATAACACATGTAAGGATTCTTTTGTGTGCTTGCAAGATTGGTCCATATATGTCATTATCTCCTTCTGAAAGGTTTTGCTTAGATCCCTATATTGAATGTCAGGACCTTAGCTTTTATTATTTTTTATAAGGCATCGGCGCTGTGAAGGGGAGGAACACAGTCCATTCATAAGGACGCATGTGTCTGCAGCTCTCAGAACCAGTGCTGCTTCATTGTCTCTTACATCTATTCCAAGTCCTTCTTTGCTAATTTACTTCCACTTCAGGAAAGAAATCGTATTCTTTCCAGCCTAGAACACACCATCCATCCTTCACCAATGAGAGTGTGTACAATAAACCACAGCCATAGCTGCCTCTCGATCAAACTATTACCCAAGTCGTTTTGAGTGAATACAGGCCCTCAGACAGAAAAGAAGCTTGACTTGTTCACATTTAATCTCTATCAAGGGAAGTGCATGATGGATAGTAAATATTTATTAAACATTTAGATGAATGAATCAATGCAATATCATAGAAACACATCATAGAAAGAGAAAGCATTTTCCAGGGGCTGAGGAGATGGCTCAGTGGGTAAAGTGTTTGCCGTGCAAGCAAGAGGACCCAAGTTTCATTCCCTAGTGCCCATGTAAAGGGCCAGACTTGTGGGTACATACTTGTAATTCCCACAGAGGAGAAGCAGTGATGGGAGGATCTCTGGAGTTCAAAGCCAGCCAATGTAGGTGAGTTAGTGAACTAGAGGGTCAGAAAACTTAGTCCCAAGAAAGTAAGATGGAGAACTATCTAGGGAGGCATTGGACTTTGATGTCTGACCTCCATATTTGTGTGCTAATGTGAACATATGTGCACATATGTGTGTGTAGACATGCATACACAGAGCATGCACACACACACACGAGAGAGAGAGAGAGAGAGAGAGAGAGAGAGAGAGAGAGAGAGAGAGAAATGAGTCTTACAAATATCAACATTGATACCTTCCTCACTGGGTAGGAACTTGTTATTTTCATAGCAGTGTAGAAAGACCTGTACCAAGGAGAAGTCAACACAATTGCCAACATTGGGATCACACGAGGAATGTCCACATGAGTAGGCAGAGCAGATGCCCATGTGATTTAGATTTAAGGTGGCCATAAGTTATTGTCCACACTAGAACATTTCTTTTATTGTGAGTGGAAGACAGCGATAAAATAATTGTCAGCTATTGATTGATCCAACCTAGGCATAAACTGTGAATGTTCAGGCAACTAGAACATATAGCTACCTTCCTTAGGTCGGCTGCATGTTGTTGGTTATTTATAGATAAGCATGAAACTGTTAACATTTTGGTACCGGGATGCATTTTAAATTGCAAGAGTGATGATTATAAGGACTTTTTTTTTTTACAGCATCTTGAAGGGAAACTAGATGAATAGGCCCAGCTACCCTGCTTTTAGAAAAGATTCTGTGTCTTCTTGTGGTTATCTGCCTATAGGCAGGACCTTTCCCCTCACCCTTGGCCTTGATTCTCACCTATTTTTTTTTTCTTTTCCCATGGCTTTTTCTTTTCCTCCAAAGGAGCAGTATCATTGTCCCCATTAAGCCAACCTCCTGCGGTAAAGCAGGGTCCAAGAGGCTGCAGGAGGCTAGCACCCCCTTTCAGGGCTGGGTGAGGAGCTGCCGTGTGATGAATAGAAGCGTGTGGAGCAAGGTGATAAAGCGAGGCCTCAGTCATGTAATCTTCCATTAAAATGAAATGCATACCAGGCATGCAGTGTTTCTGCAGCTTGTACCCTCTCCCATCGAAGATCATGAATAAAAGAGGGAAGTGTACTGCTGACAGATGCCAGCATGCATAAAGGGCACCTCCTAGAAAGGCAAAGCTCCGGCTAACAGATGGACTAAAGATGTGAGATGCAGAAAGATTTACCAATCTAAATAATTCAAGGGAATGTCGTATGGCAAGCTAGTGCTTTGCGGAGGGAGCTAGCAGAAGGTGCAGATGGAAAGGCAGGCCAAGCCTTTCCCATAAACCCATTAAGAACAGTACTTGTCTGAGCGACAGCATGTCGCAGAAGGCCCAGGGAGAGGCCAGCAAATGAGAAATTTGCTTTGAGTCTTTGTCCCACAAGGTCAAGAGCGTATTGAGTAGCGAAGGTTGCCACATCTAATGCGTGAACAGAGGGTGCTGTGTGCTCCTCTGCTCATTCTCCTGCCCTCTCCTACCCCCACCCACATCCATGAGACCTTTATTTATCTTGTGAGAATTAAAATCACGAAAAGTGAAGGCATTCAGTGACCTTTCAAGAAGATGTCTCAGTTACTTTCATTCTCGTCGTGACAAAATGCCTGGAATACCAAAGCACAGAGGGTTGGTTCTGTCTCACGGTAGCAGTCTGTGCCACGCTGGCGAAGGCACGGTGCTCAGAGCAGAGAGAGGTGAGCCCATACTCCGCTCTCCTCCGTTTCATCATTTTAATACCCTGGACATCAGTGGGTCTCATGTCCTTAGTTAAACCTCTCTGGAAACATCCTCATAGCCGAGCCCGATGAGGCATCTCCCTGGTGATTCTAAATCTAGCAGTCTTTTCAGGTTTTAGTGTGACAAAGGCTTTAGGCCCAAAAGTCAAATGACAAGCGACAATGTCACTTCTGGAACATTCCACAGAAACGTGTAACTGTGTCCTCTATGGATACCATGATATCTGTCTGTACCGGCTCACAACAGGAGTGTCCAGACCATGATTGTAGCTTATTTCTGGGCTTATATTTATTTGCTTTGTCTATCTTACAGAGCGCAGTGCTTAAACACACTTGAAGAAATGTCCCTTTCTCAGCCACCAGGGCTTGCTCTGGGAATGTACCCGGTAAGTCTCTCCTGGTGGTGAAACTCCTTTGACTTAAAACGCTCCTGCCTGAGACACCTCCACATCCTGTAAAATGGCGCCCATGTGTTAGTGGCCCAGGCAGGAGAAGCTGTGATGGTCAATATGACAAGCAAAACATGTGGTTAAGCCTCAAAAGGGGAACAAGAGCCTTCCCAGGCCCCATGGAGCTTAACTATGCCAGGGAAGCCAAAACTACCGTTCTTCAACTGTAAAGAAAACAACTAAAGTACCTCAAACTCTGTCAGCTCGTTGCATAACTACAGGGAGGTAAACTAGGAGACTGTCGTGTAAACATTTTAGATACCTAAGACAATCTCGGCATGTGGCTTCTTCTTAAGGCATACCCACTGGTACACCATTTACTGACGGCCCACAATGCAATGCTTCTCAGTGCTGGTATGAGTTGACATGCAATTGCATAGCATGCCCCACAACAATGTCCTAGCTGGAAACATTGCTTCAGAGCCAATTTTTAAACATTCTGACATTAGCACAAAAGGCTTCAATTTCAGCATCACCCAGTCTCTCTCTCTCTCTCTCTCTCTCTCTCTCTCTCTCTTTCTTATTACTGGATTCCTTACCGGTAGCAGGAGTGACAGGTCTCAGTCTCAGGCCAAGTGTTAGGGGTAAGAAGTGCCTGTTCTGTTCACCTTTAATGTTGTAGTCTATCAGAGTTCTCTCTGTTTAATGCCATGAAGACAGTTCCACTTAATGAATTGCTAGATTTGGACTCTAAGTGATCTTGATGCCTCTGCAGCATCCTATGAACTGATGAAGATTCTTGGGTTTTGTTTGTTTGTCTTTTCTCCTGCCGGCAGCATCCATCACTGAAGCATAGGAAAGAGCAGCGATTAAAATATGTACATGGTTGAAGTCTCAGCTTGCCTATGGAAGTTGATTACATTTGGTTATTTTTAAAAGTCTTACCAGGATTGCTCCACTTTATCCCTTGTGAGTCAAATGAGAAGCTATCAAAGAATTAAACAGCTGTTACCTCACGTTGGATAAAGTAGTGACTGGCTTACAAAAGATATCTTTTTTCAGTCAAGTTCATGTCAAGAAGGTTTTAGCAACTCAATTTCCTCTCTCAGTCTTCTTTTACAAAATAAAAAAAAATGAATTACATTTACTTATTGTGTATGTGTGTATAGGTATCTACAAAGGCCAAGGGAGAAAGGGAGGAAGAGAGAGGGAAGAAAGGAACAGGAAAGAAAGAAAAGTTTGACAGAAACAGAAAATTGCAGAGACTAAACCAAAAATCTATAATCAATATCCAAACAGATATTGACTGCATGAATAAGCTAGGACAAACTTATGTGCATAGTAATTTGCAAAGCAGAAATCCCCATGAATTTTTCTTTTTATTTTTGTGTGTGCATGAGCACACCTTCATTTCAGGTCCCTGCAGTGACCACAAGGGGGCAAATATCTTCTGGAGCTGGAGTTACAGGAGATTTGAACTGCCCATTGTGAGTGCTGGGAACTGAACTCAGGTCACCTGGGTCATCAGCCAGTGTGCTTAACCACTGAATCCTCTTTCTACACCACAAATATTTTTTAGAAAAGGAAAAAAAAAGGCAGGAATAACAAACTTTGTAAAAGGAAGTCATAAAAGTTGAGAATCAACATTTAGAGACAAGCAAAAAGAATCAGAAAGAAGGTCATTAACAAAGTGTTTTTGTTTTTTTTAAAAATTTTTTTTTGGTTTTTCGAGACAGGGTTTCTCTGTGGCTTTCGAGCCTGTCCTGGAACTAGCTCTTGTAGACCAGGCTGGTCTCGAACTCACAGATATCCGCCTGCCTCTGCCTCCCGAGTGCTGGGATTAAAGGCGTGTGCCACCATCGCCCGGCTTAACAAAGTGTTAACACATGGTGTTGCCCCAAAAGCCGGGTGATGAGGCTTAGCATAGGAACAAATAATACAAACAACAACAGCAAGTTCCACCAGGGTCCAATATGGTGACGCTGGCTTGCCAGGAATGACCAGAGGCACTACAGGGAGAACACACAGATTTTGTTTCAAGGGATGGAGTCAGAGTGGAAGCTCCCACCATAGAAATACTGTAGGATGCTAGAAGACAAAGGAGGTATAATTTTCTACTTCCATCCAGAAGTCGTATCACTGAACTAGCACTGGTTGGAAATAAAGACAATCAGAGATCCCTGTCATTTTAGTCTATCAGGATTAAAGTATACCCGGCTCCTACTTGAGAAGGCAACCATAAAAAATCAGAGGAATAGGGATTGGACTCGGGATGGGAACAATTACCTGAGTCATGTTGGCGTGACAGTTGTACAAAGAAGATCTTCTGTGAGAGCCCAGAAAGACAGTCAGCCAGAAACAAACCAGATAGTCCTCCAAACAAGCAAATGATGTCTAATATACCAGAGACAGATAGGTCACTTCCAACTTTAGTCATTCCGTGGGTCATAGCTGCAAAAACAATACAGTGATTGTTAATTTGGGAAAAATCATTGCAGAAAGAATTGTAGCTACAACTCATACTCTAGTAAGCAAGAGTTACATAATGACCAAACAAACAGAGTTCACTAATAACTGTGAAAGGACTCCTCTGGGAAAGAGGGATACTGGCAGATGTGAATAGGAATGGCCGTGCATAAGAGGATGAACTCATTTCCATTTTCATGTACTTGGAAGTCAGAACTAATGGTAAAATTGAAGGGCTAAGAAATAGTGTATGCATGCAGTGCTTCAGCATTGAAACTGGTTTCCGAAGGAGGACTAAAGACACTGAATGTTGCCTCTTATCAGTGGGCCTTAGGGTCTTATGGGAAGGGAGGAGGCAGGGCACCATCAGGCTTACAACAGGTTTTATGTACATATTTGTCCATTTAGGTTATGAATAAATCAATGAGCTTTATTTTTAGGAAAAGGCCGTGATAAATATTGAATTCATGTCCATGCAAACAAATGTGTCAATATGTCCCATGCTGCAGAAATAACTCCGTACACAGGCAAACACATCTAATTCAAATATATGTAAGTGCCTCATTTTCAGTCATGTGCAGAGCACAAACTGTACCATATGCCAGAGATACTAAAATTAAAAATAAAAGAAGCCTTGTAACATTTTGAGATCAAGAAAAAAAAAAGAATGGAAGGAAAGATTTTTGATGATTTCATAGTATGGCTTCTTGCCTTCAGACAGTGAATGATATTCTCCTAGCCATTTCGAAGTAGATCGCCTTGACCCTGTAGCTGTGGCAGTTGATTAAGCAGAATAAGACAGTGAAAGCCACGTCTATGATGACTGTGACAAAGCTATTGGCAGCCCATGCTAAAAATAGGGAAAGGAGAGTCACAGAACTTTCACAAGGAACTCTGGTCGGTGACATTTAGTATTGCCGACTTTTGCAGGCATGCAAAGTATTGTCTAGATTAGGTTAACTGAGGTCAGTAAGCTCTTGCTTTAACTGTGGGTGTGGTCTTAGAATGAAATGGGATCTCAGAATGAATAAGGAAGGATAAAGTAAACTGAGTGCCAGCCTTCATCTTCCTCTGCTTCCTGATTGTGGATACGGTAGGACTAGTCATGTCAATTCTGTGCTATTAAATTCCTGATAGACTGTGCCACTGAACTGTGGGCCAAAATAAATCCTTTCTTCTTCCCTTCTTCCCTCTATCCCTTCCTTCCCTCCCTAAGATGCTTTATTTGGTATTCTGACATAGCAATGAGACAAGTAACTATCACATAAAATTTATTCGCCCTTGCCCTCTCCTAGCTGTGTGTGATCTGTGGAGACACTGCGTGTATAGAAAGAAGAAGGCTAAGTGACAATGGCATTCTGTGATGCAACTTACAGGAAGTTATCTTTCATCATGGGATTTTGAGTTGATGACGCTGTTTGGGGGTTATCCATGCTCTTCTAAGTAACCTTTCATCCATACTTTGTAAACAAGCCAAATAAGCCCTTTGGTTCCTCGTGTTGGATTTTGGCACAGTTATTGCTTTAGTCTGTCATCATTGATTCCCTTCTGGGATAAAGATATTTGTTTACTTTTTTTTTTTTTAGAAAAAAAGAGTTAATTCAGCATCTGTGGTCTCTGCCACATTTCCTAGAGCATACACTGCAAAGAAATTTGCCTCTGCAAAAAAACCATGTGTTTCTGTCTTTATTGGCAGGGAACTGGGTTGAAAAGCCTAAACCTACGCTTTCTTCAAAATTCAAACTATTTTTTGAAGATTTAACTGTTTTTCCTTTACTTCTAGTTTATATGGAAAGAGGCAAAGGGAGACCTTTAAGTTGCTAATAGAAGGTGAACCCTCATATGTTACTAACATAGTGAGCTTTGTCCTTATATATCCAGACTATCCTTTCAGATTTCACGCAAGCAATTGGCTCATCTTTCTTAAGTCTAATATGTAAAGCTGTCCTGACAGAGGGCAGGCAAGCATCTAACAGTCTTTCCCTTGAAGGAAGGGTCTTTGTGTGAGGTAACCTTATTCTGAACAGTCCCTCTTTCTGTCATTAGGTACTCTTCCCAGGATCCAAGATACCTTATTGTGCATTTGAGGACTTAACTGAGTATTTTTAAAATGCTTTTGGTACCTGTGACAAAGGATGACAATTTCAAGCTCTACTTGCCAAATTCAGATCCTTCATAATAATAGTAACTTTATGTCATGGTTTGTACAAAGATGTTTACATTTAATTTTGACTTTTAATGTCAGTTATTAAAATTCACTGTTAGGCATGATTGGAACATATGGGAGGGTTATGGTCTAGATACACAACAAAGAATCTTTTACCCAGAATGTGCCATGAACAACACTCTTCTCATCTACTGATTCACTGCTAGGAATTTGTTTGTGTACGGCTGAAATGGGAGAATGGTAAAGACAGTCAAACTATGTTATAGAACTGTCCATGTATTTATGTGTCAGTTTCAACTGGCATTCAACTATATGAATGAAGAAATTTGTACTAAGAGCATTTGGGTGATATTCCTAGGTTCTGGAAACTCTGCAGTGCTGGGTGCCACCCACTCTTAGACAAACCCACCAGGCTCATGTGGCAATGGAGAAAGATATTGCTTTTAGTAAGGACAGACCTCAACTACAGGAGACAGGCACTCATGAAAAAGGCAGAAGGGGCCACAGCAGCATCTGGTCAGAGGACTTCACCTGGGAAAGGAACTGGGTACATGAGGATGTCATGAGAAGAAAGGTCTCAGCGGGTGCTCGACAGTAAGTGTGAGGGGAAATGGATATTGCTCCAAGCCTTCTTCCTGTCCAGGTTGCAAATCAGTGGCAATAAGTGAAGTGTACCTATGACTGCCCCAGCCTTGCTGTCTATGTAGACTATGTAAATGCAATATTAAATACTGGCAGTTACTTTGCTCCAATAGCATGTTCTTTAAGAAAGGTCACAACAACGAAGGCACAAGGGAAATTATATGCAAAATTATGTTAATAAGGCACTCAGGTACAATTGACAGGAAAAAAAATTAACACCCAATCCTCAAGAGATACAAAGTTTTAGAGACACTTGTAGTCACAAACAAGCAACTACCTTTCTTATATTCTACATAAAGCTATTTGAACAGCTTCATGAGCACTTTTTTAAAAAAAATTATGGGTAGGGTAAGTGAATTAATGTTACTGGGGAAAATGTTAAGCTTTGATATTTCCAAAGTTTTTCAGGCTTGCTTCCACTAGCTAAACGTGACAGCCCAGCTTTCTGGGACCAAATGCATTGCAGCAATCATCTAGCCCCGGAATTCAAAGCTGGCTGTCCTCATCAGAGGCATATGTCCTTCCTTCTCCTTGCCCAGCTTAAGCTTGAGGAAGATTATCAGATGTGTTGAGATAGTTGGGGTCTCCTTGTTGAAGACTGCTGGGCTAACTTCCCACAGAATTGTTGGGGTCAGCACCACACAGAATTGCTGATGTGAATTTGCAATACAGTTCCTTATTGTCCTTTATTTTGCCTGTTGGACCTGTGTTTGGAAAGGCAGACATTTGGAACCTTATTCTAAGGATCTAGCGGCATTTATGAAATCTATGTCCCGGGGACAACACTGCTCAATTTCACTCTATTGTCATTCTGGTCACCCAGAACTCCTGCAGTTATTATCATGGGTATGCAGATGTGCATCTGGGTATAATGAAGTATAATAGTAATAATATAATAATAATAACAGCAGTAGAAGAGCCAATCTCCAACTTCTAACTTCATTCAAATGTTTATAAATTATTTATTCATTCTGATTGGCCTCTTCTGTACAATATTTTTAAATATTAATTTTATGCGAATGAGTGTTTTGCATATATATATATATATATATATATATATATGTACCCCATTCATGCATGTGCATACTGAAGTCAGAAGAGGGCATCAGATACCCTGGAACAGAAGGAACAGAGTTACATATGGTTGTCAGCAGTCATATAGGTGGTGGAAAACAGACCCAGCTTCTCTGCAAGAGTAACAAGTGTTCTTAACCTCACAGCCATCTCCCCAGACCCTACAACTATTGTGAACATACCTGTTTTCATAATGCAACAGTGAAATCAAATCTGAACAGTCCAAAGTCACATAATAACACTCAGTTTCAATTACAATGGCTCCTTCATTTTGCCTTCTCAGAGGACAGTCTAACGAGGGGGGGGGGGGCAGTCAAACTGCCGTTTGGGCAGGTAGAAGTCTTTCAAGCTTGCTGATTTCCTTAGCTTGGATACTTCATTCTTTGTTTTCACAATGTTTTCTTCCTCAGACAAAGCGCACCTTCAAGAAGACAGACTAGTTATAATATTTTCTGCGCCCCATCTTTGACAAGATGGAGCAAAGCATAAAACCCCACGGCAGGGCTGGATGGGGGCTACTCCTTACATACTAGACAGAGAAATGAGTCCAACCAAGAGACGAGTGGCGTTTCTCTGGAACGTTGCTAGAGCAGGACATTGTCTTAGATAACTTTCTTGGCTGTATTATATACTTTTTGTGATATTTGATCAGTTTTGCTAGGAACATTTCTGCTAAGACTAATTCTAAAATTTGCTAAACCATCATGGCTGGCCATAGATGTGAGCCGCACTTATACATGAAAAAAGAGCTGTGGGTGATGAGCCCCAAGAAGTAATTTAAGCAATAGTTCTTCAATCTAATTCCAGACTCACACTATCAGAAGCACCTGGAAACTTGCTAGACGCCACGCTCAGGTTGCTGCATCAGAAACTCTAGTGAGAATGAGCAGTCACCATTTCCACAAAGCTCTGAAGTGACTCCAGTGCTTGGGGACTGCTGATTAGGGATGTCCCTGTCCGGCACGGTGAAGCCAGGAATCGTGGAGGGAAATCAGTGCCCTGAGTTTCAGCTGTAGCTCTTCAAAGAACCGGAAATGCACCATTTTCAAAGGGAAGCTGCAGCAATTTCCTAAGATCCAAATAAGCAGAAGGGGAAAGGTCTGCTAACGTTACATAGTAGAAGCAGGCGACAGAGCAAGGGTGGTAGAAGAAATCTGTCTCCAGTTGTGGTCCCATGAAAAGAGGATTGCTCAGAGACCGCAGACCTTCAGACAGCCCTACACATATTTCCACATAAAAATGCTCAAGAGGTTTTGTAGAATTGTTATTGAAGGCTACTTTCTGCATCGTTGCCTTTGTACAGAAGGATGTGTTGAGTGAAGGACACTTCAACATAGCCAAGGTTTGCCCATGCTGCCTCCTGTGTACCGTGGGCCTCCAAACTGCCACTGCCCTCCTCCATCTGCCAAAGGCCCAAACTGCCATAAGATGTAAAACAGGAGATGGCAAAGGAAGAGAGGAAGAGAACACGGGTAAAGAATGCTTGAGGGAAAAAGAGAATGATCGTGAATGTGGGAAGAAGAGAGGGGAAAGGAAGGTTTCGAAGATATAAGGGCGAGAAAAAGAGAGTTCAAAGGAGAGAGGCAAGAAGCGAGGACCCGAGGGGCTGCAGAGAGGACAGAAGGGTGGGGCTGCCCAGCAGCTGTTTGGCATAGGCTGCTTGCACCATCCATTTTGCACTGACTCCTTCCTGTGTTCGTCAGCGTCTGCGACGCGGTGATTAATCATTTCATGTCAGAAGCCCTAAACCTATTCAATGGAAAACAAATGCCATGGCACCCAGCCTTTTGCTTATCCCGTGCGTGCTCTTCACAAGCTTGCTTGGATGAGGCCGTCTGGGACCAAGATGGTTTTTGCTGGGGACTTCTAACCACCTCCCCCTCCCCGCCCACACCACGCAAATTCAGGGCAGCTCCACATGTTGGCATTGCTCTGTGATCTCCAGGGCCTTGCTTGTTACAGGGATGGGGCACTAGCTATAAAGGTCAAGTTGTTCTAGTTAAACAAACAACCAACTTTTAAAGAGCACGTAGGCCCTGTTACTTGCAAGGCTTCTTCTCTGGACCCCAAAGCATATGACACTATTGAGGCCCTCCATCCTCCCAACAGCCCTTGTGGCAAGGGTTGGCATTGTGGTCTCTCTAGCAAACTCCTTTGGGATCTTTCTCCTACCTCGGTCACACTCCTCACTCCATTCCATTGTCTTTTTCCCTTCATCCATATGTAGTTGACACTGGAAGAAATGAGTTTAAAAACGTGATTTGCCCCGAATTGCACAAAGACAAATTGTCTCCTAATCTGTCACTTGCTCTGGAAAAACCAGTCTGTGTAGCGTAACGCTGAAGCATTCTGGCTCTAGAACCATGAAAAGAAATCTTCAAATCCAAGTTTCCCACCTGGGTAGCAGTGAGCATCCATTAACCTTCATCAACAGGTGGCTTCAACTTAGAGTCACCTAGGAGACAGAGCTTTGGGAATGTTTGTGAGTTCATTCCAGGAAGGACTGGCTGTGGAGAAAGCACCTCGCCCTGAAAGGTAAGTGGTGCCATGCCAGGGTTTGGGCTTCTGGCTGGGACATGACAGGGGAAAGGCGGAAGCTAGACAAACAAACAGCCTCATTCCTCGTTTCTCTTCTCAGTCAGCCATGTGAACAGCATTCTGCTGCCGTAGGTTCCCACTGCCATATTTTTCTATCCAAACAGTTGTGAATTAAATTCTCCAAAACCAGAAGCTAAGGTGAACCTTTCTTCCCTAAAGTTGTTGTTTGTATTTTAGTCACAGCTAAGGAAAGACTACACTGGAAGTCCCAAACTTTGCCACCCGTAAACTTTTGTTTTTCTCATGTGCAAAGATGCTGAGACTGGTATGACCTGAAATGATCCATGTTCAGTGTGACGTGTAGCCTGTGCCCCATTCTCATGAATTCTTTTTCAATCTGATAATCAGACACCTAAGGAGAAGTTGAGGTGGATAGCTGTACTCCAGGGATGAACATTGCTTTTTAACATTCACTACAAGGTAAAATGAGGAGCCTATTTCCTGAGAAGGCTTAAGGACTTTGACCGATGTAAGAGACGAAAAAGACCTCATTGCTTCCAAGGTCACACGCAGTCTGATTCAACATCAAATCACTTTGCCTCACAATCATGATCACACTTTAAAAGACATGTGCATTCTGCCCTTCAAAGCTTTTCCTCCTTGGGTTTTGTGTGCTTGCTTTCCTGGTATACTCAAGAAGGGGTGTGCGTAGCTGTCTGCTGAGAAGCAGCAAGGAGAAGTGAGGACTTAGCTGGTCCTAAGCACATCTTCTTACTAAGACCTATTAGAAAGTCCGTGGGTGTGATTTGCACTACCAGACTTCTTGGCACTTCCTCTTGACAACATTCTTATGTGGTAAGGATGAATAACTTTGGTTTGCAGAGAAGGAAAGGATTTAGGGAGCTTTCTACAGATCACATACTGTAAAAATAATAATAAGCACAACCCCTAGGACCTGTACCATTGAGAAGATGGGGAAAAGGGTAACAATTCAAATTTAGGTATCTCCCTTCAATATTTGTAAGGGGATGGTTCTAAGAACTTCTATGCCTCCACGGACCCTCAAATTCTTTGATGTTTCCATGCTTTATGTGTTCTAGTGTTTCATAAAGAAGTTGCAAGCAATTTCCCTTATTCTTTAAATCGTATTCTGTCTGTCTGTCTCTCTCTGTCATGTTTGTGTATATGTGCCTGCATGTATGTGCATGCGTATACATTAATGTATGTAAATAAGGGCACACATGTGCTAAAACATACTGGCTGAGATCAGAGGACAGTGTAAGGTCCTTTGGGGGGGGGGGGGTCTCTGTCATTTTCCTGTAGCACACACCAATCAGACAGGCCCATGAGATTCCAAGAAGCCTCCTGTGTTCCCGTCCATCTACTGGATGAAGTGATGGGGCTCCAGGTGCTCTCACTTGGTCTCCTGTTTTTATGTCCTGCCTTTATGTGGGTTCTGAGGATTCCAGCTTAGGTCTTCACACCTGTGCAGCAAGCACCTTTACCCACAGAGTAAAGTCATCTCCCCAGCCCCAAATCATTCTCATAATATCAAACACAATAGAAATACTATGCACATAAATCCTTGTTGCATTGCATTGTAAAAGAATAGCAAGAACAATGATCTGTACATTTTGTGGACAGGCACATTTTCCTTGGTATTTTCCAGAAGAATTTGTTGAATATGTATATCCAGAGCACACATACAGAAAGCAAGAACTGACTCACTACAAAGAAGTCAAGAACTTTGAAATGGCATGTTGTTCATGATAAATATGTATGATAAGTTTGTCTGTTTCAGATAAGCAATCAACATTGTTTAAGAAAGAAATTCAGGTTAAATGAGTCTGGCAAAAGGAAAACTGTGTCTGCGAGAAATCTAGATGTCATGGGTCAGATCAGCAAGGTTTCTTTGTGTTTTCACAGTTCCTCAATGGATGCTAACAAGGACAACTATGGGATTTCCTCCACTAGATAGCTCTGGTTCCATAGTCCAGAGAGAATTTGTGGGTGCATAGGGTATGGCTCTCAAAGTAACATTTCTGGCCTGGTTATGCTAGTCTGAGTCCTGTGACTACCTCACAGAAGCAGTATCAGGGCAAAGGCAGGTTGCTTCTGACTGCTCTCTCAGGCCCCACTGATTCTTGCTCAGTGAGAACTTTCTTAAAATTACAGAGCATATACAAGATGATAGCAGATGAAGGAAAGGAGGGTCAAGAACAGATCCTCCTTGGATTAGATGGAATCAACCCACACCCCTTCCAGGCATTCTTCTAACATAGCTTCATATCATTGGGTTATAATTAAGTTATTAGAGAATTGTGTGTATGTACAGAGGTGTACATGTATGTGTCTAGACATGTATGTGGTCTAGTAAACATTGGGCATGTTCAGGTCAAGGTCAGAGAATGACTACTGGTGTTATTCCTTCATGCTCCTTGTTTACTTGAGGCAGGGTCTCTCACTGGCCTTCAACTTACTCTTCAAGTACATTGCACTTGTAGGTCAGAAATCTTTAAGGTCTTGCCTAGCCCCTGATATATCACTCCCCCAGTCATAGTGCTAGGATTCCAGGGGGGTTTTACCATGCTTGCTGTTTACTATGTGAGTCCTGGGCCTCAAGCTCAGATCTTCAGGCTCACACGATATCCTGGCTAGTTTTATGTAAACTTGACAAAAGCTAGCGTCAAAAGGAGGGAACATCAATTGAGAGAATGCCTCCATAACATCCAACTGTAGGGCATATTCTTTCTTTTCTTTCTTTTTTATTTAACCATTGATGGGGAGGACACAACTCATTGTGGGTGGGGCCATTCCTGTGCTGGTGGTCCTGGATCTTATAAGAAAGCAGGCTGAGCACTCCATGAGAAGCAAGTCCTTGGTCTTTGCATCAGCTCTGGGCCTCTAGGCTCCTGCCCCGTTTGAGTTCCTGTCTTAGCCACCCCTCTGCCAACTTGCTTTTAGTCATGGTGTTTTATCTCAGCAAAAGAAACCTTAAGAAACATGGTGGGTGCTTGGCCAACTCAACCATCTCCCTATCCTTCCTAAAGAACACTACATGAAATTATTCTAATGATGGAGAAGGGTCATCTGTCTATGTGTTACTTTCATTGGCTAATAAAGAAACTGCCTTGGCCCTTTGATAGGACAGAAAATTAGGTAGGCAGAGTAAACAGAACAGAATTCTGGGAGGAAGAAGGCAGGAAGCCAGACGCAATGGAGCCAGCCATCAGATCAGACAAGCTGAATCTTTCCTGGTAAGCCACCACCTTGTGGTGCTACACAGATTATTAGAAATGGGTTAATCAAGATGTGAGAGTTAGCCAGTAAGAGGCTAGAGCTAATGGGCCAACCAGTGTTTAAAAGAATACAATTTGTGTGTTGTTATTTCGGGGATAAAGCTAACCATGCAGGAGCTGAGCAGGACAAAAAACAGGCCTGCCCACAGCTCCTGCTACATTCTAATTCTGTACTTTAGAGCTTAAAACACTTAAAAGAAAGTTTTTTTCGCTTTTTTTTCTTTTTGATTCCACTCATGTATTATTTGTAGTTTAACAAGAATAGCAAGATGCCATGTTTATTTGTTTGCAAGTAATAGGTGAATTTTAGCCCATCCTCAGTCCCTTGCCTGGCAGCCTAACAGGAGTCTAGACAGTGAATTTATTCCTCTCGGGACTGCACTTTATCATTACAAGGTGCTCTCTAAATCCACTTTTAATTCACTCTTATGTCTCGGCGGGTGTGGCTGCAGGCCTGAAATGTCCTCCCACAGAAGAATGAACAGAAGCCACAGCTTCAGCAGTGATGATGCAGAGCCGTGAGGTCCTGATTGTCAGGCGTCTCTTAGATGGAGAAAGAGCATGAAACCTAAAGATAAGAAAATCTGAACCATTCAAAATTCCTCCTCTCTCCAAAGCAGTTTAATCTCGAAGTGTAGACACGGCAGAATTCTATCTTAATATTTTATTACGAGCAAAGGTATAGACCCTCTCGAGTAGATGTCTAAATTCTAAGAATTCCGAGAACACATAAGAATGCTAAAGCAAGGGCTGGGGAGATGGATCGGAAATTAAGAATACTGGCTGCTCTTCCAGAGGACCTCAGGTTGATTCCCAGCTACATGGTGGCTCACAGCCATTTATAAGTCCAGTTCCAGAAGGTTTGATGTCCTCTTCTGATCTCTCAGGGCACCAGGCACACACCTGGCATACTTTTATGTATGGAGGCAAAACACCTGCACAAATAAAAGAAAATAATAATTTTAAAAGAATAGTCAGTTAAGGGTTGTATGGAATTAGGAAAATATAAAAGATGTTATCATTCATCTTTTATACTTAACAGCCCATCTTGGATCTTATTACTGGGGTCTTCCCATCATTTTCCACTTGTTTTATTCTTCTTCAGAAGTTGATGCTTATAATAGGTTTACACTTGTGATTTGAGTAAGATACTTTGAAGGAGACAGACATTTGGATTAATTTCAACCATCCCTCTTGCTCCTGTTCTCGGGCAGGACAGATTGAAAGTAAGTATCCTGTTTTCTAGTGGTGGCTGCGTGGACACCAGCATGAAAACAGAATAAATATTCTCTGCAGTTATTTCTTTGCTCAGTTTCACAGCATGGAAAACGAATGTGTGTGGCTCACAGTGCTTGCCTCCAGGTGGTTTATATTATAATAATTTCCTAGTGATTCAGAAGCTATTCATTGAGCATCTACTACGATCTGGGCATCATACTAAGGAGAAAATGAACAAAATTGACACAGTCCTTGTATTTTAAAAAATTAACAGGTTAATGAGAATTAGAGGTGAGGAAATGCTATAACAATTGTCATTATACGGTGAATCACAGGAAGAAACATAATCCACAAGACTGTGGCAGGCATTTGTATCAAATACCAGATAAGTTGAAAAGTAGAAGAGAGGGACATTAAAAAGGACTCAAGAGTACCTTAGGAGAATGAAGTGAGAAGGGGGAAGTGTTACTGGGACGAAGTGAAGAATCTTCTTGAAGCTAGAGAGGACACTAAGAAAGGCTGGCTCACACAGGAAGGGGGAAAACAGTAAGATGTGAAACCAGAAACGGATTGACACCACCAATCAAGGAACAGCTTTTGATACCAGATGAATAATTTTGAGTTTTAGTTCAATAAGCCCATCGAGCCAGAGAGATTCGAGCTGGGAGTTCTCACTTTATTCTCACATAAGAGGGAGTCTTCTGCTTGCAATATTAGCACTGGAGGCAGGGAGTTCTTACAATAACCTGATGAAAGGGTAAAATTACCAGGCTGGAAGGTGGGAAGGGAGGAAAGTGAGCATATGCTGGAATTTTAAAGGGTGTTCCCCCAAAACTTGGTGTTTGGTAAAGTGGAAGCAGAGCTGTGTTCAGCTTGGTGGGCTTGATGCTTGGGTGGGTGTCAGCCCCAGGTGCGGAGATGGGGCCCACAGAACAAAAACAGGTTTGAGTAGGAAGATGAAGGCAGAGGAGAAGGGTAGAAAAAACATGTCATGTGATATACACAAAATAAGCACTGGGAATTTTTCAAGCCAACTCAGAAACATGGAGGCATACTAGCACCTCACATCTGGAGAACATCTGGAAGAATTTGGAAGGGGCAGGGAATGAAGCTATGGTATATTGAGTAAGAGCGAAGAAGAGTACGCCAAGGCACTGAGCTGGGTTAGAGTCATTAGTTGTCATTGTCATTGTATCTAGGATTTCCAGGATTTCCAGACTGAGTGAAGGAGCCAGATAGTCTTTCCAAAACCTAAGACGTATCTTACTCCTAACTTCTCTAGCTTCTCATTCTTCCATAAGTGAAGTTGTAATTGTTACCACGGCCAAGAAAGCCCCATCTACCACACAGACATTTTCTCTTCTTTTCACATCACAATGGCCCTTGACTTGCTCCACTATGAAAGTTCGGTCTCCTCCACGGGTCCTGGGGCAACCCCATCTCATGATCTCAACATGTTCATCCTCCTTCTATGTTTACCCTATGCTCTCTTGCTATCAGACTGTGCTCAACTGTCACCCAACTCATAACACTCTGGGGAATAATCTGCCATTTAGAATCTCATCAGCTAGACCTCCCCTTCTCATCACCACCAGTTAGGACTTAAGTCTGAAGAGAGTAACATGTGTGTTATTAATATTATTATCATTATTATTATGATATCCCAAATCCTAATATACTATTATTACTTATTATAATATTATATTATCTCTATATTATTATATTTATTAGTTTGATAAAATTCCAAGTCCTAATATACTCTTTGCTACCAAGCACGTTAGTTTGATGATAATATCCCAAGTCCTAACATTCTCTGATGCAAAGCTCATATTTGTTGAGTAATTAAAGAGACATTTAAGTTTGTGCTGGTTTTCATATATGCACTGGCTTCAGCCACTCTTTTAGAAATGCTTTCTTCTCTAGGAAGACAAACTGAAAATAGCATGCAGTTAATTCTTTTTGTTTGTTTGTTTGTTTTTTTGAGACAGGGTTTCTCTGTGTGCAGTTAATTCTTGTAAGGAACGCATCTTCACCTTAATTACACAGTAGAATTATCAGAAGGGATTTAACATAATATAAATGTGTGGGTCCCACTCCTGGAAAACATGACCTAGAGTTAAGGATTTGCTCATCCTAGGAGAATAGTAATTCTCTATTAACAGGCACTGTTGGGAAGAGAAGAAGAATTTGAAATGTAACCAGAAAGACAGGATTTTGAAACTGGAGGTCTTTGCTGCCATGTTTCTCCAAAGTTCAATGCTATGGGCCAGTGAGGTGGCCTAGTGGGTAAAGATTCCCAAGTCTGATGACCTGGGAACCATATGGTAGAAGGAGAGAACCAACTGTCACATGTGGCATCCACTCACGTGTGTCCTCCTCCCACATTAAATTCATAAATATTTAAAAACTAAGTTTAGGGCCGACTCGGTAGTTAAGAGCACTCACTGCTCTTGCTGAAGGGCTAGACTCGGTTTTCAGCATCAACAGGACAATTCCCAAAAACTCTGTAAATCTAGCTCTGGGGATTTTGATACACTCTTGGCCTTCTTTGTCCCAGACTCACATGTGAAGCACTTACATAGATTTGGGCAAACATCCATACACATAAAAAAAAGATCTTGGCAATATTAAAGCTCATTGCTTTGTTTTCTTGTTATCTCTTCCACAGTGACTAACTCCATTCTTTTATGCAGTCATGGCCCTTTATCATGTTTTCTTCCCAATCTTCTAGCTACAAAACCCACATAGAGAAACTCTCTGAATATGTCTCCAACTCTTCTCCCTCCATTTCCAGTTACCTACATCCACTAGTTGGCCACAGAGTGCTCATGAACAATTGCTTCCTATTTCCCTAAGTCAACCCTCATAATTCTCCTGCCTAGGACATCACCAAAGCTAATGAGGGTCTCCTGTGCAGGGCTTCATCTTCCACACAACAACTACACTCTACCATCCCAGTCCACCATCACTCTAAAATCTCAAATTCCATCATGTACCTCTCCTCATTTTTTTTTGCCTTAGCATCATGCTCATATCAAACCCTAATCTACCTTTCTGAAGTATTATTCTACTAAGTGCTCTTGGAAACTGTCACCTTCAGATAAACTGGGTGTACTGATTACTCATGGCAAGCTCATTCTTTTCCTGCCCTTTTGACATGTTTCTCATGACTAAGATTGTCTCTACTCTGTTCTTTCTTATAATTTCAACCCATCTATTAAAGCCAACTCACCTCTCCAACATAGCTTACCCTAATCACCCAAGCATCATCTCTGCATGAACTCATAGCAATTATTGTTTATACCACTCATTTTGTACTTAAGGTTAAATCCCTCTGTGAAATTTCTCTGAATTTGTGCTGCAATTTGATGTCTCATTTTCCCAAATAGCTTATAAGCTGTCAGTACAAGGATAAAACACAGTTCCTATAAAGCTCTTGAACATAACAAGCACTCAAGTTTATTATTTAAAGGAATGAATTGATGCATGAATAATCATCTGGCCTTAATGTATCCAGGTGACTACATGTCTTACTTTTGATGCTGATGGAAAGTCTTCTCCCCAGCGACCTTTCCATGTCTGTAATCTGAAGGGCTGCTGTGGTACCTAGATAGATTATCCAAGTCCACGATGGAGAAAATCAGATGCATGCAAGGAATGCAGAGGATAGGACGCTATGCTTTGATATGGTTGAAATTTCCTTAAATCCGAAGAATCTCCAGGAGAAGTGGGTTAGATTTTTCCTGCCCTAACTCTGCCTTTTATTTTTCTTTCGCTTTGGACACTCAGTCTTAAGCCTCTTCTTTCTTGTCACTGCTTTCTAAACCCCTACATCAGTGTCTCTCAAGCTTCTTAAAGCTGTGACACTTTAATACAACCCCTCCTGTTGTGGGGACCCCCAACCATAAAATTATTTTCTTGCTACTTTATAGTTATAATTTTGCTACTGTTGTGAACCCTAATGTAAATATCTGATATGCAAGATATCTGCTATATGACTCCAAAGGTGTCACAACCCACAGGTAGAGAACCACTCCCTTCCTCACGCTCATTCCCACAGAGCCTCACCTTTCTTCTTCTTAGTTCTCACCGTGGGTTGTCTCTAATGGAGCCTGCAGGCTGTCATGGAGCCTCAGACTAGATTCCATATAGCCAATGAGACGGGAGAGGGATGACATAGAAAGTTCTTAAGACTGTGAACCTTTCTATGGTGCAAATGTGGTCAAGTATATGCCGCTTGAGAAATGTCAATTCTGTTTCGGTCATTGTGAAGGAATCCCATTCGGTTGTTTTAATATAGTAGATTTTTAGGGTGACAGACAACAATCAGTGGTGAGGATGTGTGTACTCTGTGACCAAGGGGAACAAAGAGGAGGGAGAATACAGGAATCTTGAGATGACATCTACAGGAGACCACAGGGATAGAAGAATCCCAAAATGTATAATTTTCACACACAGAAAATGATAGTTTCTCTCTGGATGGAGGGAGGTTTCTGTGCTATACATAAACATCAGTCATGCTGAGATTATCTTCAAACAGGCTTGAGCCTTGTCTTTCCATAGGAAAACAATTTAGAGAGAACCTCAGACTTGTGACAGAGGGACTGTAGGACTTACCCCCAGAAAATACAGCCACTGGTCCTGTCTCAGCCAGCTTCCCCACTCTGCTATTGGAAAGAACATTATAGGAACCTCTCTGTATCTGTGACCACCAGGTGGCAAATAACATCAAGAAGTGACTGTGTCACATCACAAGCCAGAAAGTATCTCTGAAAAACATCAGTTTCATTCCATGCATTTTACAGATTCAAAAGAATTGGATCTAACGAATTATTGCTATTTCACACTTACCATGCATGTAATGCAGCCCCCAGAGCAAACTGTGCCTGCAAAGTGGACTTGCTTTTCATAAGGATCAAGTGCTTATTTGGACAGCGCCTGATATTTTGGGTTCCCCGGCGTCCAGGAATGTTTCTGCACTTATTCAGCCTGCCTTTACATCTTGTCCATAAGGCACCGTCTGACTGTGCTGCTGAACTCAGCTGAGCTTGGCTCTGTACCACTGCTGCCGCTCCACAGCTCTCTGGACTTCCTGGAATTACCAGAAGCCAAAGCCACAATCTAGGACCATCATCTTCCCATCTTACTTTGGTACAGGCCATGTGTTAAAGTCTGAGGTAGCCTAGTATAACTCCCAAATTTCTACTGTCTACTCCTTTTTCCTCTTGTGAAAGGCATTAAGCTTAGGAGCAGAAAGCTTGTTTTGGTCAACAGTTAGAAAACTGGAAAATCTTTCAAGTGGGCTGGGGCAGCTTCTCTGTCTTTTTTTTTTTAATATTGTTTCTATAGTTATCTACAGGAATAAGAATACCTAAGGATTTCTTAGATTTCTCAGAAAAAAAGAAATAAGAAAACAGATTTAGAGTAGCTATCATGGGGCTTTGCACATGGTAAATGCTTAATTATTATAATTATTTTTATTAATAAGAACCTGGGCACTTAGTCTTCAATGTTTTTTTTCTATCCAATGAGTCTTTAAATTCTTACAATATAAGAATTCTTACCTCACACATTGTTAGCATAAATTGTCTCATGTACGTTGAAACAGGGTCGTTTTTTACACTGAAAGAGAGTTGACTATTTTGAATGACTATACAACCTGCCAGCCAAGAGTTCAGATTTCTCTGTGTAGCTGCCTTTGTCTGGAAATGCATAGTGTAATTATTTGAACATTCCCTTTGTGCTTTTCTTTTATTATTTTATGAAAATGACTGAGAAACAGGAAAATGAATGTGCTCATAGTGGTGGCGGGAAGCTCGGGCACCATAAATTTACTGTAGTCGAGACAAAGATGGCAGTCCCTAGATATTCTAGAATTGATGAATCTTCGTTGGGGCCTTATGATGATCAAGTGGGTATGCAGGTACGAAGGAAACGAATAAAACAGCAGATAGGAAACATTGGAAACATGGCTATTATAACCGCATCTAACTGATAAATTATTTTTTTAGGAACTGCTTTCATGCTATTTAGCTTTCTCTGACCAGGAACTCTGTATACACCTTAAGTGAGTTACTACATTTCCTCTATTAGATCTGCACGTGAAAAGAGTTACAGACGCATTCTTTCTTGGGGATCTGCTAGCAGACAAAGCTGATGTGAAAACACTACTAGCAATAATTGTATTCCTTTTCTAGAGTATGTCTCACCTAGTCTTGTTTCAGATGCATAGAAAACATAAAATAACAGCACAATTTTCCCCTAAAAGGGCAGTGGGAATGTCGCAATCCCACGTATATGATGTGCTGCTGCTCGTGGACTTAACAGAGTATCTCTCAGGATGTACAGGGTCCTTGCTGCTGCTATATTTAAAACTGCCAAGTATGCTGGCTGGTGCTTGCCCTGGCAGTAGATAAGACTCTATATTTCTTTGAGCTCTGTAAACACGGTCTATTTATACTCTCGTGCATTTCTTGTTAACTAAATACAAAGTAGACTGTATTTAATAGTTCTTATCTCATTTTTGAATAAGACATATTCAAGGTGGGTCACTGGAAAAGCTTGGAATCCAGGTCATGTTTCTTTAAACAAAATGACATTTCTTAGTAAAGAGGTTCCCAGTGTCCCCTACAGAAATATATCTGATTTCAGAAAAGGATTGATTCAAATAAAAATGTGTTTGTATAAGAAAAATTATTTTCTGCTGAGAAAACACATAGTTTGGGGGTAAATTTATAGTTCTGGCCAGGTCATTAATATCTGGTTGTCAAAAAGTATTGGTTTGAACAAAAATATGTTGTAATAAAAATGCATTGTTTTGGAGAAATTTATTGGCCCCATGAAAACCTATTCGATTCAGAGAGATGTGTTGATTTCAATGAAAAATCTATTTGTTTTAAGGGAGATAATGCTTGGCTCTCAGCTTTTCTGTGGGAAATCTCTTTGACATTGATATTCATTTAGAAAGATGAAACATAGACGTTATTAGTGGAAAGACTGTGAGGCGCGAATGCAGGTCCTGTTTGGTCAATAATGCTTAACAGGACATAATGAGTGTCAGGCTTCAGAGTGCATTGACAGACATCAGCCAACGACTCCTTTCACGTAGCTCAAAGAAGAATGTGGCTGGCCATGATTATAGAGCAGGGACATTTACTGTCACACGAGGACTAGGGAGATGGACAGAACTCCTGACCCCAAAGGAGCTGTTGTTCTAAAAGTCCTTTTATGACTGTCCTTAGTCTGCTGCATGCCGTGCATCCTTCTTCTCTGCCTGTTAAAGATCGAGGTCTTGAAATAGTTAAAAAAAAAAAAAAACTTTTCCATAGATTATTTCTTCTGAATAACCATATACTGTAGAAAGACGATCATAATCGCATAATGGCTTTGAGTTGACTCATTTTGGGCAAAGTCATCTGTTCATCTCTTCCAATTGTCTGTCCCTGAAAGTTGATGAGAAACTCCAAGTCCAAAAGCAATTCTGATGTTTTCAGCTGTTGACTTCAAGCAACACTTGAAAACCATTTCTTTAAAAGGGCTAGATAATAAATATTTTAGGATTTTTCAGGGCCATACGTCTTCTGTCAACCTTCAACTCTGCCAGTGTAGCATGGAAACAGTCACTGACAAGAAAATTCTTAACTCCCCTGGATCCCAGTAAGTATTCTGTGTGTTTTGTGCAAATAGCCTACGTACTAAATATAATTGAGGACTATAGTAAACATATAGAATCAACTTGCTGTACATTGTAGAAGTAATTGTGCACTTAATATACCATTAAGAATGCAGTCATCATGCAGATATCAGATAAGGGAAAAATATGGAACAATCGAACAAAAACACATAGGCAATCCCCATGAGACACTGCTAGCGTTGAGGGAATTCAAGGAGGAGGCTGTTGAAGGAGGAAGAGCTTGCCTAGCATTCACCAAGCTTTGGGGACTCAAATGTAATTACAGAGCCTGGTCTATTTCCTTTGTACTAAGTACAAGTTCATGACACAACAGAGGTTTTAAAGCATTAGACAGGAGGAATTGTGTTTTAGGTGTGAACTCTTTCTCTCTGGAAAGCTTTAGAGACAAATGCGAACAAAAGGTGTTTCTTAATTCCAACAAAGGGCAGACACTGGGTTTTGCCTGCAGCAGAAGCAGTGCAGCTACTGCTTAGGCCGATGACTATGCCTTTGCTTTGTACATTGATCAAGTGTGGTGTTTTTCAAGATTCTAAGATTCTAGGATCCCTTTGGTAGTACTAATTTGGACTCTGCAAGTAGGATCAGCAAATCCACCAAATATGTGTTGATTCCAGTCTAGATCATTCTGCACACCCATTATTTAGTGTCTCTTCTGCCGTAAGTTATTTAAGGCAACTATTCATAGATAATTCACAGATCCTTTGCATTTGTTTTTTTACTATGGATTCATATAGTACCTTCTCTTGCCCTAAATTCCTTTAACATCACGGACTCCAACAATGCATATTGCCCAAGAAGCAAAGGCTGCTTAAACTACTCTGTACCTATTGAGAGACCTTTTCTGAGTTAGTTTACCATTATTGTTTATTATTCTCAGTCAGGATGGAAGAATTTCTTTCAGAGGCTTCCAATTGGTTCTCCCATCACTATGGTCCCAATTTCATATCAAAATAATTAGATGATTCTGATAAGTGCCATTCATATTTATTCTTATCATGTGTTTTTTAAAAGGCAGAGGAAATGACAAGGGATAAGTCCGTGGATTCAGGTTCACACTTCTACTCTCATAGTTTAAAGAGAGGGAGAATGAGGATGTTCCATCACCACAGCTTCCTCTCTTTGCTGGCGGTAGCACGGGATGGACTAAGAGAATTATCACCATCCATGTTTGCCGTGTAGCTCAAGATGTTTTCTGCCCTTCGGACAATGGATTCCTACAAAATTTGTCTCAGAGATAGGAACTAGGCAAGGGACTGTGTAGATTGAAGTTTCTGTCAGTCGGTGTTCTATTAAAACAATACAAATGATAAATCTTTACAGTGTATAAGAGCATTATCCCACAGTAGGGCTGTAATTCTCTTCAGATAGTGGACATCAGACGCTTGATTACCCAGGTTGTTTTTTAAATATTCATCTCTAGTTTTATAAATTTTATGTTCATCTCAATGGTTATCTATCCTTTTTATTTCAAACAAACAACATGAAGTTTCTCAACTGTGACTTCTTCTTTCTTTAAGCTAAGGGTGTGTATGCTTATTGCTCTAGGTGCCTGAGACCCATCATAGGACCTTTATGAGGAAGAGAAAATCTGTATGTCAGCCTTATGAGTGGAGACTTCCCTTGTTAGTAGGAGCAAACAAAAGAGGCATTAAAGGACTATACAAATGGCACAGGGTGAACCTATTCCCCATTGTCTGTAATAGATACGAACAAGCAGAGGGAGATTAATGCTGGGGAGTCATGGCCCAAGCACTCCTGATGTATAAGGTGCAAGTTTAATGTGCCTTGGGTGCTTGGAACTGCAGCCTTGTGTGCCTGGAACTGCAGCCTTGTGACATGCAAATGAGCTGGTTCCACTCCAGCGGGTAACCAGATTATCAGCAAGGCTAGGGCAAGGCTGCTCTACCAGTAGGAACTCAGGTAGAGAATTCGCTCCAGGCACCAAGTCTTTCTGTTTTTCTCACAAAAGATTTTCATGAGAATCAGCTACATAAAGGTCACCAAGGAAAACCATGGGTATTTAGCTTCCAGGGTTACTTGCCTGGGTGGGAAAACGATGAGACTGACCTTAGCAGAATCTTATGTCCTTTGATTTTCATTTCTCTTTCTTTCTTTTTGACATCATGGTCTTACATATATACTTAACAAATCAAAAAGGCACCCTATGAGAATAGAAAGGTGCTGGAAACAGAAGCTGCATATGTGCAGCCTGAGGAACTGATGGGAAACTATGACTGTCATCTAATGTCTAGGTCCACAAAGGCCTTAGCATTGATTCTTAGTGTTATAAGGAGACATAAGGTGCATACAGTTCAATTGCTTTTTGTTCTATGTTTAAATTTACTTTAAAGAAGAACAAAGATAAAACAAACATATGGATAGCTCAGTTATTTCTTCATGCATCTCTAGCATAGAAAAGTTGCTGAATCAAGAGAATATCCATCCCATTTTTATAAAGTAATATGTTCTATATGACTTTCATTATATTAAGCTTTTACTCATGATTTCCTGTCTAAGGCTAGAAATGATATATTGAATCTCTGTATTAGTTACTTTTCTAATTTCTATAACAACATCCTGGACAACAAGAAACTTAAAGGGAAGAAAGGTTTGTTTTGATTTAGTTTGAAGAACTACACTCCATCATGGCAGGGAAAGCATGGTGGCAGGAGTATGTGTTCACTCCAATCAGGAAGGAGAAAGTGGACAGGAAATGGGGCTGGGTTGTAAAACCCTCAATGACCCACTTCTTCTAGCAATGAACCAGCTGGTAAAGATTATACAGACTTTCAAAACAGCATCAGCAGCTAAGGACCAAATGTTGAAATAAACAGGGCCATGGAGAACACTTTGAACTGATTCCATGCCACCACACATGGGACTGTGGGGGACACTTCACACTGAACCATGCTATCATGAGACTGTGGGGGGCACATCACACTGAATTCATGCCACCATACATGGGATTGTGGGGGTCACTTCACAGTG
Source organism: Microtus oregoni (assembly GCF_018167655.1). Taxonomy (NCBI): domain Eukaryota; kingdom Metazoa; phylum Chordata; class Mammalia; order Rodentia; family Cricetidae; genus Microtus; species Microtus oregoni. The sequence continues at coordinate 30,134,008 of NW_024543072.1, forward strand.
AACTCATGACTCTGTACATAGGAATTTGGGGGACACTTCACACTGAACCCATGTGTGGGGGCATTTCACACTGAACTCATGCCTTTGTACATAGCACTTTGGGGGGCACTTTTCACTGAACTCATATCAAATCTACTAGGCCCTTCTGAATCCTCACAGAAATCAAAGACCTCCATGCTTGATGTGGGATTCCTTTCTGTATGCTGTGAATACCACTGATTAATTAATAAAGCTGCTTTCGTCCTATAGCAGGGCAGAATAGAGCTAGGCAGGAAAACTAAACTGAATGCTGGTAAAAAGAAGGCAGAGTCAGAGAGAAGCCATGTAGCAGCTGTAGGAGACAGGTGCGAGACAGAACCTTACTGGCAGGCCACAACCACATAGTGATACACAGATTAATAGAAATGGGTTAATTTAAGATGTAAGAATTAGTCTCTGCCTACACATGCTACTTTTGAACTTTTTTCTTCCTTGTGTAATACTTAGTGACAATCACATTGGCTTTTTTTTTATCTCCCTTTTCTAATATCATTTGTGTTGATTTCAGCCATTTCTTGTTCTTGTCCAGAATCTCAGAGCTTCATGCCCTTAGCAGGTAGTCAACTGCTGACCTAGGGGAGTGTGTGTGTGTGTACATCAATTTGTGCATATGGAGGCCAGAGGAGGAGTTACTTGTCCTTATGTGCCATTTTATCTGTTGTTCCCTTAAGACAGGGTCTCTCCACTGAACCTGGCAGCCAAGGAAGCCTTAGCAACATGTTTCCATTCGCTAACACACTGAGATTACTGAAGCAAACATAGACATACTAACTTTTTTACATGGGTGTTGGGGATCTGAACTCAGGTCCACTTGCTCATTCAGTAAACACTCCTAGTCACCAAACCTTCCAGCCACTGCTTTTTGACTTTTTTTTTTAATGTATTTATTTATTAACGATTTCTGCCTCCTCCCCGCCACCGCCTCCCATTTTCCTCCCCCTCCCCCGATCAAGTCCCCCTCCCTCATCTGCTCTAAGAGCAATCAGGGTTCTCTGACCTGTGGGAAGTCCAAGGACCGCCCACCTCTATCCAGGTCTAGTAAGGTGAGCATCCAAACTGCCTAGGCTCCCCAATCCTACCTATATATGTAACAGACAAAAAAAAAAAAAAAAGAAAAAAAAGAAAATCTGCAAAGAAAAAAAGCACTATTTCCTCACCCCTCACACAGTTCATGACTAAAGCCTAAACAAGGAGCAGACTGCATATGAGTTTACCATTACATTGAACACTGAACAAAAGAACCTTCAGAAATGAAGGTCCAAAAAAAAAACAAGTACTGCACACTTTATGGACAATTGATTAAAAAACATGATTAGAGAGTGACTTTTCAGATTTGATGATAACAAACTCAGTAGAATTTCACAAATTCTTATCATTCAGCTATTTCAGAAGGAATTACTAATGATGGCCCAGTCTATGCATTTATCTTTCTTATTTTGAGTGTAAAACTGCAGAGGGTTCTAGAAGGAGAGCAAATAGCTTTGATTTGAATGTGAAATTGTTTTCTTCCTGCTCATTTTTCTTCAACCATTGTTCATAACAAAATTTTCTATGACTAATGATGCGTACATCCCCATGAGTTAATTCTGGAGTGAGGGCTAGAGAGATAGGGTAAACATCTTCCTATTCAAAGTTATAAATAAAAAAAAAAGATGAAGTTAGGGCTACTTGCCCCCAAAGCATAGCCTGTGTCCTTCTGTGCATGTCGACAAATCCAAGTATGGATTCTATCTCTAATCCAACTGTGCTTTCAGTCTTTGATAAGATCATTCAGCCTTTGGATTTTCAAACTCCTCTGGCATTTTGAATGAGATGACCACTTTGGGATCACATGTTTAAAAGCTTGGCCCACAGTGAGTGGAACTCTTTGAGAAGGACTACAAGGTTTGACCTTATTGGAGTGGTGTGTCACTGGGGGTGGATGGACTTTACACCAAACCCAGTCTTTCCCATGTGTGTGTGTTTTCCAGCTTCAACCAGATGTAAAGCTCCCAGGTACTGCTTCAGGGCCATGCATGTCTGCTCCCTTCCATGATAATGATGGGCTATCTGTAGCTGCAAGCAGCCCCCAGTTGAATGCCTTCTATTATGAGTTGCCTTGGTCATGGTGTCTTTACACAGCAATTGAATAGTAATTAAGATACTCCTAATCTGCAAAGTAGAAATAATGGAATCTAGAAATCTTTGTACAGGGTAATTGGAAGGCCCACAGTTCAGTAGAATTTTGCATTCCTAATCTCAAATTTGGAAATACAAAATCCAGAATGTTTCAAAAGCAAAACTTTTCAGTGTTGACATGATGCCACAGGTATAAATTTCTATAACTGACTTCTTATGACAGGTCATAGTCAAAACACAGGTGCACTAAAAATATAGCATAAAATTCCCTCCAGGCTATGTGGAATGTATATACGAAATACAAATCAGTTCTGTGTTTAGACTTGGCTCATATCCCCAAGATAGCTCATCATGAATATGCAAATCTTTCCAAATACCCAAAATTTAAAACATGAAACACTTCTAACCTAAGCATTTTGGATAAAGGATATTCACTTTGTACATGGAAAGGCACTGGTAGAAGAATAGACTCTCTCTATTTCTCTTCTTTCCTGGAATGAATTTAAAGCTGCAGATCTTTGCCAGTCAAGATTCAAACAGAGAAAGAGAAATGACTCTGTCTGCTTCAAACAATCAGACTTGAGTGGAGGAAATTGGTCATGGTGATGAAAGAATTGAGAAGCCAAAAATGATAATGAGATGACCAGGAAACAACTACCATCCCTAGAAATAAAGACTCACCTCCAGGAGATAGGATTATCAGATCCCAGAATCCAAAGAGACTCAACAAAACTGGAATAGCTGCCTGTTACAACTGTCTGCCAGAAGCTGAGATGCAACAGAGATGTGTTCTTGAGTCCATGTATATAGGAAGGAATTACAGCCAGAGACAATATACAGAGTAGAGAGAAGACATTGCATTTTCTCATCCACTCACCTCCAACCTTCTTCCTACCATACAGATTGCCAAATACAGTACAAAAGACTCTGGGAATTGTAGTTTTCTGAAATACAATAAAAAAGAAGGAACAGCAAAACAGACTCTGAGTCTTGGGGTGTGGGGAATTAGTTTTGTGTCTAAATATTCAGTGATTTACTTCCAGAAGAGAATGGTCTTTCTCATATCTTTCATTCCTTTTACCAGAAAGCAACTACTCTCTGGCTATCCAGCCAGGTTTTTATTGAACAAGACAATTTCTTGCTTCATAAGATGACTAAAGATCCAAGAGAGAGAGTCAATGACATGTAGACCCCAAGATTTCTTTCTCCATCTTTACTTCCTGCAGTAGCTTGGTCTACAAAAGCTTTACAGCTGTTTAAAATATCCATATTGTATTGGTTACATTGTAAGTTTGGTTTTACATTTTAAATTCTTGCCATTTAAAACAAAACTATTTACTTTTTTTGCCTCAATTTGCCAAGGAGTTCTATACCTTGCAAATTGCAGAGACATTTAATATTAAGTACACTAAAATATTCACATGTTCTAGGAAACTTACCAGAAAGAGTAGTGTCAGGATTGAATTTTATTATGAAAAGAATCGTTTTCTAGCGAATCTGATTTTTCACATATTGGATTTGATTTATTTGATAATTCCATTTGCTATCCCTCTGACAATAAATATTTTATACACTGTTGTATGAAATGTCACAAGAGAAGAAGCAACAAAACATTATATAGATAAAGACAGAAGGAGGTAAGGGGGAATAAATTATAGCCACTGGTATATCAATATAAATTCATAAAAGAAGTTGTAATCTAACTAATCCTTGGCAGAACTGATAGATTTTTTTTTAAAAAAAAAAACAGATACAGAGAATAAGCAAAAGTCACACTACTGGGAAACTGTAATATTTGCTGAGTAAATGTGTATGGATATCTGGCTGTAACATAGTAGAATTGGGGTGAGATGTGACTTATATGTTGGGTGTGGTGAGACTGTGAAGGATCTTGAAAGTTATGTTGAGGTATTTACAGTGTCCTTGGCAGTAGGGCATCCCTGGAGGTGGTTTTGTTTTGACAGCAGAGAGATATGACTAAGATCTTACAAACTGATAATATTCATTTCTGCACCTAGGAATTCTTTTTAAAAATATTTTATTTTATTTACTTTTATTTGTATAAGCATTTGGCTGCATGTTTGGATATGCCCTGTGAGGTCAGAGGGCATTGGACTCTCTGGAACGGAAATTGCAGACTGCTGTGAGCTGCCATGTGGATTCTGGGGACCAAACACATCCATTTCTCCGGCCCATCTAAGACTCTTTTAGAGGACTAGGGAAATGGAAATGTGCTCACTGCTCAATTATGCAGGCCTCATTTCAGATCTCCATCTCCCCAAGAAAAAGCCATGTGTGGTGATGCATACTCTGGTGCTAGCACTTGGGAAGGCAGAGACAGGAGGGTTACCAGAGTTCGCTGATGCATAGTCTAGGCTAATTGGTGTGCTCCAGTTTACTAAGAGCAGTCTCAAAGAGTAAAAGGGGAAACGGTTGAAAGAAACAACTGATATGAACCCTTTAATTGATTTTTCTTTTTAGAATGGCAGCACAGTGAGCCATATATATAAAATGTCACAGTCTAAGAAAAGCAAATATAAAAAATGGTTCTGATTTCCAAATTAAGTATATATTAAAGTATGATCTTATAATAGTTGAATTTACTGTGTCCTTTACCATTTGTAGAAAAATAACAGATTAAGATTTTCAAAATAAGCCTAATATTTTCTAAGTATGATTTCAATGAACATCCCCCCCCAAAAGAATGCAAAATCAGTGTAAAACCTAAAATAAAACTAATTAAATCCTATAAACGAAATTCCAAACCGTTTTTGGTTCTTTATTACCTGAAAAGATAAAGGTTACAGGCATTTGTCTACATCATCTTATGTATTATTTAAACAGAATACTCAAATGTAACCCATTTAAATCAACTTCAAATTTGTATTATCCCCAAACTATGATGTTTTCACTCACTCCAAGAACCATTTCTTCTCTTCTGGACTCTGCTTAGAAAATTGAAGTAAAGGAAACCAAATTAAGTAAGAACGAAAAAAACAAACATTGTAGTGCCCAACACAATGCATTACAAGTGAAGTAGAATTGTCTCAACTACTGTGGTGCTGTAAAACTTTAGAGAGGAGACAGGACCTATGAATCATCAGTACCAATGCCTCCTTATCAGTCTGGGTGTGAATGGGGCTACCTCTGGGGGCACTGAAACTAAAGACCTGAAATGAATAATCTAGAACCATACAATTGATGCAACTTAGATCCAGCTGTAGCCAATTTAATTCCAGGCAGTTTAAATGTTTCCCACTCAACTGGGTGACCAAAGCACTTATTAAACTTGTGGTAGTAGTTCTCTCAGTTCTCATTTGAAGAGCACACTAAAGTTGGAGAAAGTAAGGAAAGAGGAAGGGAAGGACTTTGGTGGTCTTTAAGGGAAGGTAAAATCTATTGGCCATCTAAAGATCAAACCCAGAGGCTAAATCTCCTTGACTTTTCTTAGAATTTATAGTGTGAGCAGTTGTATGTGGTTGACTCAGGAGTTAAACCCCTCTACATCAGAAGACAGTCTGTTCAAACAAAGCACACAGCTCAGAGCAAATGCCAAGCCCGGTGAAGACGTCACAGTCTCGGTCTCGGCCCAAATCCAGTGGCAGCAGATACATAATGCATGACCAACAAGATTTCTTTCTGCTCTTCTATCTTGGCCGTTGCACAGGCACAAACCCCAGTGGAACCAAGTAATCAAATACAGATTTAGAGTCATTAAATCTTCAAGGGGAAAGTTTTTCAAACATTTGGTTTGAGCAGTGCTCACAAGCTGGAGAAGCAACATGAGAGAAATCAATTAGAAGTAGGAAGTTGGCTTGGATAATAGAAGAAATTATAATAAATTTTCATTATGACCTTGAGTTTTACTCCTGCTATTCTACAAATGGGACAGTTTAGAAAGCAGATTCTTTTTGTTCCTGCTCATCCCTTGGTTCTCTCTAAAAAGAGCAAGACTGGAAGGAGGCAGCATGAATTTTGCTTCCCCATTCTTGCTAGTTATGAAACTGGAGGATGGTGTCTTAACTTCTGAGACCATCTGGCTCTTTATCTGCAAAATGGAAGAAAGTACTAATGTCCTCGCAAGAACTCAATAAGGGTTACAGAATGGCTACTTTCCACTCAGAAGAGAGTACATAAATTCATGGCTTTCTTGCTATTACACTTTAATGCAAAAGGCTTTTTTAAACTGGTAAACGAGTTTGTACTTTACCCTCCCATTATGGTCTCTACAGATAACACTTTTGCATTGTTCTTTTTTTCTGAGACTAGGGCTGTGAGTATGAAAACGGTTCCTTAGAAAAGGTACAAAGAAAGAGAGAGATCAAATAAACCTTGTTTAGTAATACAATTTCCAAATAGTAAAAACATAAATAAAACTAGATAGATAGATAGATAGATAGATAGATAGATAGATAGATAGATAAAATGTAGAGGTGATTCCTGTGCATGTAGTCTATCCCCTCGGAGTTCATGTGGGCAACTTCATCGTGTCTGGTAATTATAATTTCACTCCAGACCTGTACCGTTTAACTCTTACAATCCTTCTGCTCCTCTTCTCTGATAATTCCTTATCCCTGGGGACCATGGGTTATAGTATAGATGTCCTATTAGAGCCAAGCACTCTACAGTTCCTTTTACTCTACCTGTTTATTTGTTGTGCTTCTCTATTGATCACCACCTACTGCAAAAATAAGCCTCTCTGTTGCAGGCTTTTAGAAAGGCATTAATATATAAGCATGCATAGACATGATGATGGTAATTTATTGTGTCCCTTTATGAGAATAGTTCTTCCTAGGGCCTATGGTCTAGCCTGTTGCTAGTTTTTGTTCCAGTTAGTAGTACCAGGCATAGGTTCCATTTTATGTGGTGGGCTTTAAATTCAACTAGAAAGTGGTTGGTTGGTTCTATAACATTTGAGCCACTACCCCACTGGTGTGCATATCTTGACCAAGCCAGTCATTCTTGTAGCTATCAGGGTTCACAATGGGTGAGATTCTTGATGACTTTTCTTCATTGGCAGCATGCTTTAACCTTCCAGCATTATGAAAGATAACCTTCTGGAATAATGTTGTCAGGGAAATACCAACTAGATTTTCCCATGTGCTGTGCTGCAAGCATGTGATGTCTTCAGCAATAGAGTTTTACTATCAAGTTCTGGAGGATAAACAAGAGGAATGGGCATAGTGGGCAGTATTTGGAAGGGTTGTCACAACCCACTGACCAGTGACATGAAAGAGGTAACACATACCAGGTATTGAATTTTTTATTTGATAAGTCTATGGTATCTGGAAAAGGCATTATCCTTTTGTTGCAGGGTAACTCCATTTAAGAGCCCTTCCTATATGTTTATGTATGTATTTTAGGAAGCTTCCATAGTAGGAGGTTTCCACGGGGCATTTTAAAGTCCTCTAGTCTTTTTTCCCTGTGTTCCTTCCACTATCCTGCCCTCCTCTCCCTATTCCACTTAACTCTTCCTGTTCTGTTATTGCCTTTCTCCCTTCAGATTACAATTATTTTATGCCCTCCCTTTTAAGTTCCCACTGACATGGCCCCCTGTACTTTTTTTTGTCTACTATGGGTTCTGCAATTCAAACACAGATATCTGAAGACTTAAAGCTGGAACTCCCTTTGACTATGCCTGCATGCATAAAACTTGAAGAAGATCAAGCTAGCCAAAATTTTAGCATGGTTTGGGGGAGAGGACCATGAATTCCCATTACAATCTGAGGAGCTATTGGCAATTAATAGCTTGCTGGGGAGGGAAAATCAGTTTTCTTCAAGAATGGGGTTGTGAAAGGCTATCCATACTTTAGTATATGGATGCATACTCAGGAATATTAAGGCAGCATTCAGTGGGCATTAATTAAAGGAAGAATACATGAACATGGTAGAGAAAAGTGGTAGGGCTGTATGAGAGGTGATAGAATGGGAGGGTGCTTAGTCACAACCCATAATATGCACATATGATAAAATATTTTTTAAAATAATAAAAAGGAATAAAACTAAAGAAATAAAAAATAATAGAGACAATGTACATGCTAATATAAGAGCTATAATAGATGACTTTGATTGGGCTTATGGTTTTAATATCTTTGACTTATTCTCTATTCCTCTGCTTTACCCTCTTCCTCATCTTTTTTCTGGATCTACTTGTGTAATAATTGCATTGCCTGTTTTTTAAGTTATGCCTGTGCTTTCCCATAATGGAAAGACAGAGACAGCCTGCAGCCTACAAATAGACAAGGACACAATCCTGCATCATCAACTGACTAAATTCCTTGAACAAAAATATTATTGATGTGCATATGATCTACGTTCCCACTAAGTCTCTCACTGGCTATGGGAGAATGCGATACAATTAGCAGCATCCTTGGCTGAGCCTTTGCTTCCTTATATCCTTCACTAGACCCATGTTAAATGAGGAAAAATATGTCAAGAGGAAAGGGTACGTTGTGGACAAGACGGGTGGGATGGGGGTAAGGGGATATGGGGAGAGAAAAGTGAGAAGGGGAGGATGGGGGAAACTTGGGGAAAAAGGAGAATTGGGATAAAGAAAGGTTGGATAGGGGAGCATGGAAGCACAATTCTTAGTTAGGGAGCCACCTTAGGGTTGGCAAGAGACTTGAACCTAGAGTGGCTCCCAGATGCCCAAGCCGAGGTCCCCAGTTAGTTCCTTGGGCAGCTGAGGATAGGGAACCTGAAATGACCCTAGCCTATAGCAATACTGACGAATATCTTGCATATCATCATAGAACCTTCATCTGGTGATGGATGGAGACAGAGACAGAGACCCGGTACACTGGAGCACTGGACTGAGCTCCCAAGGTCCCAATGAGGAGCAGAAGGAGGGAGAACATGAGCAAAGAAGTCGGGACCACGAGGGGTGCACCCACCCACTGAGACAGTGGAGCTGATCTATTGGGAGCTCACCAAGGCCAGCTGGACTGCGACTGAAAAAGCATGGGATAAAACTGGACTCTCTGAGCATGGCGAACAATGAGGGCTAATGAGAAGCCAAGGACAATGGCACGGGGTTTTGAACCTACGTAATGTGCTGGCTTTGTGGGAGCCTAGCCAGTTTGGATGTTCACCTTCCTAGAAATGGATGGAGGAGGGAGGACCTAGGACTTACCACAGGGCAGGGAACCCTGACTGCTCTTTGGACTAGAGAGGGAGGGGGAGAGGGGTGGGGGGAGGGGGAGAAGGATGGGAGGCTGGGAGGAGGGGGAAACTTGTTTTTTTTCTCCTTTTCTCAATTAAAAAAAAAGCTCTTTTACTACATTAAATTTTAATGTGTGTGTATGTGTATACATGTTCACGTGTGTATGGAATCATATACGTATATGTTGATGCATGTGCACATGAGCACATTAAGGTCAGAAATTGCTGCCAGGTGTCTTTCTGTATTACTTTCCAGTTTTACTATGGTAAGTTTTTTTTTTTCAATCAAGTTATCAGAGTTCATTCCTACAAATACTTAAAAACTAGTTCTGTAACCTTTTAGTAAATAATCAGTCTTGTGAGATAAGTCATGAAAGCTAGTGGATAACATAGTATTGTTATTTTTAGTTTAAAAGAGGAAAGACAAGGCTAAGGGGGTGAAATAACTTGACAGAGAGAAAGATGAAATGTCCAGTCTGACTCTGAAACATGCTTCCAGGGCAGTGTCCTTCTATCATGATTGGGGAAATAGAAAAGAAGGTTGCAAATTTTGGACAACATAGTCCTTGTAATGAAGATAGTATAACCCTCAGAATGTGGGAGAAGAAACATACATCCAACACATGTGATGTAATCTCTGTTCTTTTCCCTCGTTTATAAGAAATTCCTAGGTTGTAGTAGGAGGTTGCTTGTTTCCTGCTTCCTAGACCTGAAATAATCACTCAGAAACTGTATTAATTAAATCACTGCTTGGCCTATTAGCTTATGCATATTTCTAGATAACTCTTACATCTTGAATTTATCCATTTCTATTCATCTGTGTATCGTCACATGGCTGTGACTTACCAGCAAGATTCTGGCACATCTGTCCCAAGTGGCAGCTATATGGCTTCTCCTGATTTTGCCTTCTTTCTCTCAGCATTCACTTTAGTTTTCCCCACCTAGCTCTGTTCTGTCCTGTCATAGGCCCAAGCAGTTTTTTTATTCATCAATGGTAATCAAAGCATACATAGGGGAATCCCACATCACTAGATCCTATGTTCTCTAGTGAACATAGTTCGAACTTTAAAGAAGGTTTGTTTACCCAGTGTGATATTTCTGTTTTCTTTTCTGTGGTACTTTCAGCGATGATTTTTGTTGTCCTAATTTCTCCTAACATTTGAACTAATTTTTGCCATGCTGTCTTTACTTCATCTCTTTCAAACCACAATGATATGAGATTAGAAATAGAAATAAGCCAGAGAGAAATGTCATAGAGTAAGTGAATGATAAACACCAAGGCTATGTCCAAGGGAAAATTCCCAAGCGTTTTCCACAGAACTTGTGCTGGTACAGTATAGTCCTTTATTGCACATTTGCCAGACACTGCGAGGGCAGTCTAGTCTGTGATGAAAACAAAGGGGCAGCTAAGATGAAAGGTCACTTCGTCTAGGTAATAGGGTAAGGTTCACACTCCCTAGTGAGATAACTTTCAAAATTCTCTATTTACCACAGCAGACAGACTTGACATGGATCTTCCACAAATAATTTCCACAACTTACCCTTGACCTCACCTATGAATTTAAATACTGAGACTTCTCTGCACCTGTATAATTTTCTCTCATTCCATTTTGGAATTCTAGCATTTTCTAAAGCAGCTGGGGAGATCTTAAGACTTGTAAGTTAATAAAACTCTCCAGAGTAGAAGCTATCATCAGTGGCTTCCGCCCCTCAGCTGTAGGGGTAATAACAATATTGTCAGATGCCAAAGGACAGGAATGCAGTGCTTGGCTCATGGGCCAGCCAGAAGGGACTTGTTGAAATCCAACTCCACTTTGTAAGTCAAATGAAAAACCACATGCAGTCCCAGTCAGGATTAGAAGGGCAACTTCTGAGCTATCACCTGAAAGCCCCACTCTCACACATTTGATTTAAAACAATCACTGCGTATTTGCCATGGACTTTTCTTTCATTATAGTCCAACCCTGATATTTAATCAGTCTCTGCTATGTTCTGTTTGAACAAGTCGATGCTAAACCACAATAAAAAAGAAGGGCCCAAGAAATGTCACCACTGCCATATTATCCCCTCTCTGTGAACACATTCATAATGCATTATGGTTTCAATAGGAAGGTTGTTTGTAATTAAAATTAATACAGAATTAAAGCTGTATTTGTGGTGATGGCCTCCTTTAATTTGGCTTTCATCAATTAGACCAGAAAATTGGAAGGTGGGGGATGAGGTACGAACTGTGAATTAGGAATTTATATTACATTCATTAATCATTACATGAAGGAAGATTTGAGAGCTAGTCTCTCCTTTATCTAACATCTCAGACTAAGACAGCATTGCATTCACTAAGAAAGTGCCTTTACATACTTTATTAAGCATAGCTCGTAATAAAATGAAATCCTGATGAACAAAAATCAACTAAGATATATCTTCTGGGTGGTTGGGGCTTCTGAATTCATTGTTCTGTCTGCACGATGGTGTTTTCACTTTCCCCCCACTTACAGGTCACCTCACTTCAGTGTCTCCTCCTTTCTAAGGACTCCTTATTCCTTCAGCTAGTGGCAAAGAGATGAAAGACAAGCAGTAATGAGTGAAAAGGGCACCGGTGTGTGCGTGTGTTTATCGGCTACATGACTATAAGTTATGGGGTGGTACGTCAGATAGTTGATATCTCTCTCTCTCTCTCTCTCTCTCTCTCTCTCTCTCTCTCTCACACACACACACACACACACACACACACACACACACACACACAGACCTCTCAGAGCATATACTAGCCAGAAATAATCACCATTCTGGGTTATCTAAATATCATTTCTCTCTACATAAATGTGAAAAACCCTTCCAAGTGCTATCTCCAAAGTAGTGTGACCTGAAAGACATCAAAGAGTGAAGGTGCTCCCTGAAAGACATCAAACACTAAATCCAATTTTAAAAGACAAAAATCTTAAACATACCCAATGAATGGAGATATTGAATCAGCTAGTAACTAAATACAAAGGAAACCATGCACTGAAATGACTTCACCATAGAATACCTTCAGGCTTTTAAAGAATTTGTACAATGTTCCACAAACTCTCTCAGAAAAAAAGGCATTTCTTTTTATGAAGATAGTATTAGCATGATAACAAAAAAGGCCAAGGATATCACAAGAGAGAAGATTATGGACCCATATTTCTTATGAATATCAGGAGTAATATCTAATTTCTCTACTATCAGGAACAACACAGGAATGTCTATTTTGAACCAGTTCTGTTTAATATTGTATTGGAGGTTCTGATCAGGAATACTAGAGAAGAGGAAGAAATGCAAGGCAATTAAATTAAAATGAAATAAAACTTTTTTTACTCTAGATCCTGTGATAAATATGATCTTGGGCCAGCAAGATTGCTTAACAGGTAAAGGCTCATGCTGCCAAGCCTTAGAACTTGATTTTAGTTCCTTGGACATATGCTTTGAAAGGAAAATATCTACCCAGAAAATTGTCCTCTGATCTCCACATGCATGCAATAGCATGTATACATATGAGCATGGGTATGCATGTGCATGTATGTATAGGCATGTATATTTGCACACAATCACACACATACAAATAAAAATAATAAAAATAAAATTATTTCAGAATTCATTAATATTCTTTTAGAGCTAATGAAAGAGTCCAACAAGGCTTCAACATAAAAGAGCTATATGAAAGATTTCCACATATGCATACAACTCAAAAATGAATTGAGGAAGGAGTATAATTTATAGTAGCATCATTGTGCACAAGATATGTAAAAATAAAGTTATAAAAGTGCAAAACATAAACAATGGAAACTATAAAACACTTCTGAAATGTAAGCATCCTTGGTTTGTTGATTAGAAGACAATATTATTAATATAATGATGTCACCTAAGCTTATCCACAGATTTGATAAGTCTCTATCAGATTCCCAGATTACATCATCTTTGAGGAAATGTTCAAGCTGATAGTTAAATCCATATGGAATGGAAAAGAGCCCAGGACTACAGCTTCAGAATTCAGAATTCACACTAATTCCAAAAGTTATCATGAGGTGACTGTGTTCAAGATGGGGACAATGTGCTACTGACACAGAACAGAAGTATAGATCAGCAAATTGAGACTTGCAACTGAGAGCTAACTAATTTATTAATATTTCAGAAAAAAAACCTGCATAACTGTAAATTGGCTGATTTCAGATGAGACTTCTCTAAGGAATTTGCCCTCGGAGTCGACTCAAGAGTCCCCAAGACCAAGTTCTCAGCACAAAGATTTATTTGCCTCAGAAGATGGGAAATAAGAAGCAAAGATAAGAGATAGAGGGCAAGGGAAAAATGAAAGTGAACAAGGGAAAGGAAGCAGGGGCATTTGTCTTAGAGGAGGAAGGACTGATTGTCTCTAAATAGAGAGGAGACAGGCATGGTCCATAAACAAATGACAGTTTAAATAGGTAAAGGGGGAAACCTTGTGTTAGGATGAGGTGTTTAATTTTAATTGGGGATGTAAAGTACGTGAGCCAAAGGGGCTTTTGATTGCTGGACTTCAATACTTTGATAGCTGGACGTTGGTAGTCAGACTCAAGAGGAGGAAGTGGACAAATAAGGGAACAGACCATGGACTAGTTTTAGGAATGTGGTCTATTGGTCTTTAGCAAGGCAGAGAGAACAGGGGAGAAGGGCAAATCCTGAAAGATACATACTCGCCATGCTCAGGCTGACATCTTAGCCTATCTAATAGAAACAAAACAACGACAACACAAAACAAGTCTTTTCTACACATGATGTGTTATCTTCCTATTTCTGTCTTAATGTGTCATTGGTTAGATAAATAGTAGATGAGGGGAAAAATCCCTTCATAAGACAGTCCATCTGAGAAATGGAGAAGAAATGATACAGTTAGATGTTGCAAAGAGGAGGGGAGCCAGTTGTTTGTCCCGGCTGCCCGGCTCCCAGCCACCTGGCTAGCTTAACCCTGAAATAACCACATAGAAACTGTATTAATTAAATCACTGCTTGGCCCATTAGCTTTAACCCCTTACTGGCCAATTCCTACATATTAATTTAACCCATTTCTATTAATCTGTGTATGGCCTTGTGGCAGTGGCTTACTGGGGAAAATTCCCAGAGTCTATCTCTGGCAGATTCATGGCATCTCTCTCCAACTCTGCCCTTCTTTCTCCCAGCATTCAGTTCTATCTTCCTTGTGTACCTAAGTTCTGCCCTATCAACAGGCCCAAAGCATTTTCTTTATTAACCAATGAAAGCAAGAGAAAAACTTCCTACAGTTAGATGACATAATTTATATCTATTTACAGATTTGATATACAGATTATATATATGTGTGTGTGTGTGTGTGTGTGTGTGTGTGTATTAAACAGCCACACTGCTGAGGTCAAGCACCCCTCACTTCTTTTGGCCTTTTGCTTTCTTTCAAAATGTCATAATATAGCCAAATAGATATTCTGAGTTTATCTAGGTGGGATGATGGAGGAAGGTCATTGGCTAATAAAGGAACTGCATTGGCCCATTTTATTGGTTAGAAGATAGGTGGGAGGAGTAAACAGAACAGAACGCTGTGAGGAAGAGGAAGTGAGCTCAGACTCCACAGCTCTCCTCTCGGGAGCAGACACTTCAGAGAGACGCCATGCCCCGCTCCCGGGCAGACACACGCCATGAAGCTCCGACCAAGGATGGACTAGGCTAGAATCTTCCCGGTAAGACCGGTTCTCACAGATTATTAGAGATGGGTTGATCGGGATATCAGAATTAGCCAGTAAGGGCTAGAGCTTAAAGGGCCAAGCAGTGTTTAAATGAATACAGTTTGTGTGTTGTTATTTCGGGGCATAAGCTAGCCGAGCAGGCGGCTGGGGTGCTCGGAACGCAGCCCCGCCGCTCATATTACTACAGTGGGAGTTTGAATGAGATGTCTCCCAGAGTCTCATGCATCTAAATGCTTGGTCCCCTCTTGGTGATGTTGTGGGTAAGTTTAGGAGGTTTGGCCTTGCAAATAAAGATGAAGTACGGCCCTGGGCATAGCCTTTGAGGTTTTCCTAGTACCACCTTCCTTTGGTGTTTCAGACATTGTAAATTTTCAGCTTGCTGCTCCAGTCACCATGTCTGCTTGCTACCATACTTCCCTTCAGTGATGGTGATAGGCTTTTTATCTCTTTGGACCATGAGCCCAAATAAATGCTTCCTTCTGTAAGTTAACTTGGTCATGACATCTTATCACAGAAATAGTAAAGTAACTAATGAATCTAGTTTCTGAAATCAATTGTAAATTTGCAGGTAATATCAAAGACTGTATAACAGAGCAAACTTTACCATGCAAATGCAAAAGCTAAATTTAGGCAATGGGACACTCCTCAGAATTAATTGAATCAAAACAAGAGCACTATGGCAGTAAAAGGAGTGGTAAGTTTGAGATCGAGTCCATGCAAGAATCTTTTGTAGTACTGGGGATATTTGTTTCTTTTTAACTTGATTGTTTTTTTATGTACTTACACTGCTTAAGATCAAACTCAGGTTCCACTTTTGTTAGGCAAGTCCTCTATCACTGAACTATAATAGCTACAGACCCCAAACTGCTGTTTTATGAGCTAAACATGTTGTTTTATTATGATCAATAAGTAGTATAGTATTTGCTGCATGTGGGTCTATGTATTCATGTTGTCTTTTAAAAATAAAGATATTTTAAGTTGGCTAGTTCATATTATGATATAGGCTTAGTGGCACTAGTTCAGTGACTAGATATGTATCTGTTACATCACAGGCAACAGTGAAAGTTTTTGAGTAGAGAGTGACATGATTATAATGGCCCATTAGAAAATTAATCAAGCAATGTGTGGGCTAGATTAATGGACCAAAGATGAGAAGACATTCAGCAGATTATGAAGCAGCTTCAAAAAGAGTTAATTAAAATATGACCCAGGGCAAAAATAGATGTGACAGGGTTTGCAGATCCAGAGTGAGTCTTGTGAAGTGACTGCACATGTTTAGGGAAAATGAAATTTAAGAACAACCAGGAAGACTTTTATCGACCATTTTTTTTAAAAAAAAATTAATGTATGTATTTGGTTTCCGGTGAAACAAGGTCTTACTGTGTAGTTCCAGGGACGCCTCAACTTGTGATTCTCTTCCTGAGCCTCCTATGTTCTAGGGTTAAAAAAATATAACACCAAGACCAGCATAAGATTTCCTTAAAGAGCTAAGAGCTTGGTAGTGTAAACAGGTAGTGTAAACAGCAATATAAGTCAAAAGAATGCATGCTAAGTATTCATAAGCATTATAACAGCAGAAGCGTAGACCACACTGCTACCCCAGTCTTCAGCTAAACCCTTCTTTTTCCACCTGCTGGTCTGTGAGCCTGAGGAACTAAACTTTCTAAAATCACAATAGACTTGCCATAAAGCAGGAGCGATGCTAGAATTCATTTCAGGGGCTACTGTGAGGAGGATTCAACACCACCATGCAAACAAGAGGGCCAGGCTGACAGTGAAGAGGATGAAGGCTGCAGGGGCTCATCTGGACCCTGAAAGAAATGCCTGGACACTAATAAACATGAGAGCCCACCTTCCAAATGCTTAAAGGTGGAGGAAAATAGATTTCTAGGGGGGAAAGATGGGAAAATTTTAAAAATTTGCTGGAATTTCTGAGTGCTTATAGTGGAGGTGGGGTTACAAAGATGTGTCTAATACCTATTACAAAAAATTTCATTTTCCTTTGTTTTGTCAATACTTTTGTCGTAATATTTTGTTAGGATTCTAGAACTTTTCCTCTTAGGAGTAATTCAGAGACATAAAGGGCCATGTGGACTGATTGCTCATCTGCCTGCCATTAGCAGATAAAGGAGGATGAGTTTCATATACCTCCTACCCCTCTGCGCATCAACTGGATTCTAGTCATCTGTGCACCAAGTCTCAAGTTGCAAGGTTCCTCAGTGCCCATGGATTTGGCGGTCCTATTGGTTTTGTGGTTATAATAGACACAGTTTGCTAACTTAACAGGAGACAAGCCGGATCATAGACTCCCAGGTTGTGGTGATTTTTTTTCCACTCCCCTCCTCTTCCTCTTTGTTTTCTGTGTGGTTTGCCTGCATTTAGGTGTGTGCACTTATACCCATGCATGTACACAGAGGCAAGGAAATGATGCTGGGTGATCCCTTCTTCACTCTTTTATACCGAAATAGGGCTTCTTGTACAATCCAGAGTTCATACTCTGATCCAACTTTCCCTGGGGATCAGGTCTCTGATTCTGGAGCCCTCCAGACTTAGAGATTGTAATCAAGAGCCCATGCTTGTCAAACTTTTATGTGGGTGCTGGTGATCAGGACGATGGTCCTCATGCGTGAGTCACTGAGCCATCTTCCTAGCCCTACTCTGTCTGTTGATTGGTCCAAACTAAAGACAAGAACAGACTTCTTTAGTCCAAAGTATACTTTAAAGAAACTGAGCTTAGTGCTCAATTGGAGGGTATTTCAGAGACTTTACACTAAGACAGAGTCTCACTTAACATAATGCCTGACCTTCCCACTCAACAGTCAGGTCCAGGTTGTTAGCATCTGACTGAACCAGAACAAAGCAATAGTCTTCAGTTCTACATTTATTCTCAGTGTTGCCCGAATAGTAAATATTTGACAAATGTCTTCTTCATTGCATTCACTTGCTTCCCCTCAGCCTTATTAAATGATACCAAGTCCCTCTTCAAATAGAGGGCTCCAACTCCTATTCTAGTGCGCTGGCTCTTATGCGGGAAATTAATAAGGAAGGAGATCTTCATGGAGGTGTTTTTTCTCTAACTACAATCAAGTGTCCTTGAGAACCTTGTTTCACATTGCCCAGTGACTCTCAGTGTCATAATTCGGGCTCAAGTTGATTCATTTGCTCAAAAGATATGCTGCCTGCCTCGGATAACAATTTTAAAATGATTTTGATATGAAATCTCTGCCTTTTCCAAGATAACTTGCAAGAGGCCACATTTCCAGGGAAACAATTTTGAAAAGAGGAATTGATTACTATATATATTGCAAATATTCCTGAAACTTGCCCATATCATCCTGTATATATGACTAATGCATAAGGACCATACTTCTATTCATCAGTACCCACATAAAAGTCTCACAAACATGGGTTCCTGTATATAATATAATATATTACATAATTAATATATAACAATATATTATATATAATATATATTACTACATATATCATACTGTATATGTACAGTACATATACAGTATATACATATATCATACTGTATATGTACAGTACATATACAGTATACATAAAGGATGATATGAGTAAGTTTCTGGAATATGTGAGACTGGAAGAAAAAGGTCCTCAGGGAAAAGCAAATACAGTGAGATGAACCCAGCATGCCATGGGCAGTTCGCTCCTTTGAAGTGTTTCCAGAAGGCATAGGTAGAAAGATACTGAAGAATTGGACAAGAGACTTCAGAATTCCTAAAGAAAGCCACAGCTGGGTACATGCCTTGGCAATTTTTTGGGACTGAGAACACAAAAGTCAAAATTTAGAATGTCTAACTGTTGAGGGTTGCGACAGGTGCCATAGGTAATTAATCTTGAAACTTTTAACAATGTTCTTTCTAGACAGCAACTGGAATTCACTGGAGACCCTAACCGAAAGCACATGAAAACCTCCTCTGAGATTTTGGCAGTTACAGTAGTGAGGAGATAAGGTTTGATCTTCAGGGTTTGGCAATCTGGATGTCCGCCCCGGGAAAATATTATCTGTGTTGGTTAGGTTTTGTCATCTTGAGAAAACGCATCCATCAGCCTGGCCTGTAGGGAAGTCTGAGGACCATTTTCATGATTAATGATTGACATGGGAAAGACCAGACTACTGTGGGTGGTGCCACCACTAGACAGGTGGTATTGAATTTGTAAGAAGCAATCCAGTAAGAGGACGTCCTCCAAGGTCTCTGCTTCTGTTTCACCCTTCCGGTTTCTATTTTGAGTTTCTGCCCTGACTTCCACTCATGATGGACTATAAGCTAAAATAAAGCCTTTTCCTATTCAAATTGCTTTTCTTATGTCATTATCACAGTAGATGTAAACTCGAGTTATTACGTTCTAGTGTGGACCTATATAGAGCTACATCCCAGGATGGAGAGATAAGAGAGCAGATATAGCTTTTCAGTGATTAATATTGAAGAGAAACATGCTAGATTCTGTTAGAAAATGCAAAGTAAAAACCATAATGACTGTCTGAGGAGCCCCTGGCAGGAGGGATCTTTCCCTGGTACATGTTGAAGCCTATTCCCTATGGTGGGAGGCCATGCTCAACCTTAATGCAAGTTAATGTACCAGACTCCCCATCAGAGCCCTTACCCACTGGGAAGTGTGAATGGGGGATGGGCTTGGGGGGGTGAGAGGGGCAGGAGAGTGGGTGGGAGGGAGAACTGTGGTTGGGCTGTAAAAATGAAATTAAAAAAAAAACGAAGTTAATTTTAAAAAATAAAATGAATCAAATACCTATAGATCAGAATAGCTTAGCTCAAAACACAGCAGCAAGCAACACTGACAAATCTGAAGTCAGTGGAGATGCAAAGCAGCGAGCAATCTCCTCTGACAGAGGGGGAAGCAGCTCAGCCGCGTTGCAGAATGGGTAGGAAACAGCTCATGAAGCTAAACAGACATATGACTGCAGTCCAGTGAATGCATTCCAATTCAGACACCACACAACATACATATTCATGTTCACCAGAAAGACACACAGGAAAAACATATCAGTATTAGGAAGGATAATCCTATCAGTAATAGAAAAGATAAATACACTAACAAGGGGACAAACTGCTCCACAGAAAGATGGGCCTCCTAAACATGAAGGAGAACCAAGGAAGCTTCTGTTCTCTATTTAGTTGTTCCTCTGGAGACTTTTCCCATGAAGGATATACCCACTAAAATATGGTTTCTAAGGTTTACCAAACATTGACTTATCCAGTTGCAACTGATTCCAGATTGTAAAACGTTTGTTTTTATTTCATCATTTGAAATCATTTTGTGTGTTCCTTTAAAAATGAATTTAAACTGAAGTTATGTAAAATGGAAAATTGATAACACAACAGTATAAAATCAACCCCAATATGTATCATGGAATTTAATCCCATGTTCTCATCAGCACTAAGAACTATCTTATTAAGCTATGTCAAATTGATTTTAAAAATTATGTGTTACTTTAAATAATAGTTGACTGATTTCTAGTTATCCATTATTTAAAATTACATTAATGTTTTCTAAAGTCTTTTTAATATAATGAAGATATTACTGTGTTTTGCTATTGAGAGAACTAACTAGTAAGAATTGTACCTAGGTTCTCAAACACCCTATCCATAAACCATGTTGTTGAACCAGTACAACTGAATGTTTGGTTCATCAATGATATTAGAGACAAGAAAAGTTTCTATGTTAAAAAAAGCTGAAAATTTTTCCCTTTAGTTTTTTTTATTAAATTTGTGCTTAGATAATTAATTTCCTCAATTGTTTTAAACCTTTTACCTCTGATTTTTGTAAAGCCTGAATGTCCTGGTCTGTATCTCTAGTGATTTCATTGAGGTCACTAGCCTCTGGTCCTCATTCTGTACATGTGATTCCAAGGTCTGAAGTTTTTCCTTTAAAGATAACATCTCATCCTTGGACATTATTTGGATAGCATGCACATTGCCTTCCTGGAGAGATACTCTATCTGCTAAACTATAATAACTTTTTAAAATTTTTTGATTGTCAAATTTAATAGTATGAATTCTTTCAAATAATTTCTCAGTACCCTTTGACATGGATTCAATTTTGCCTGTCAAATTAATGTTACCCTTTTCAATAGTATTAATTTTTCAGGTAAAGTTTGATTTTCAATGGTATTAATCCTGTCAGCTAGCTGTTCACTATTAGTCTGTAAAGACTGTATCATTTCTAAAAGTGCCTCATTCTTGGCTCTATTATCAAACCATTTTCTTAAGGATATAATATGAAGAAAAAAAACTGTGTCCCAATATCCAATATGGATAGATAGTCATACTGGTTCAGTTTCTCTGGAGAATCCTGATTAACACAATGTCCACTTACATTTTCTTCTGAGGTTTCACTGCTGTTCCTTATTTCATCTTAACATGACCCCGAGGTTTCAGCACAAAGAGGACATCAAATCTTGCTGCCTGTTGTGACCCTGAAATAACTGACTCTTCCCTTCAGTGTTTGAAAGTAAGTCGATGATTCTCTCCCCAGTGTCGTCATTGCACCCAAGTTGGTTGGTCTCTGTCCTTCCCTCTTCTCCGCAGTTCAATCCTCCTGTCTCTACTGACAGTTTTGGCTGAGATCCTTGACCCCTGACCTTCTCCTGGTACCAGGTTTTCTTTGCAGCATGTGTATAGGAATCTGTGTCAGACACCTTTGCTGCTGGAGAGGCCCTGAGTGTCACACAGGGCTCACATATTGGAGATTTCATAAAGTCGGCTCTGTTCTCAGCATGTGTCATTGACAGCTCAGGTGCACTGATGGCATCACCAGTACCAGAGGAGTAGCACCCTGGTCCTTACTGCAACTCCCTGCCTCCCTCTCTCCCAATTCTGCTCCATTGAAGGTTCTAGTCTTATAATGGTTATGATAATAAGCAGCACTGCATAGCCAGAGGCTTTGGCACAGTCGTTTAGAAAGTGTGAGAATTGCAATAATAAGTCTTAGCCACATTAAAATTGTCATGCTGCTAATTTAGGAAATGGATAGAAGAGACTTTGCCAGATAAATCGCAACACTTCACAGTAAACTTAAGCTTCAGATAAATAACCATTCGGATGCCTAGACATCAGAACCTTGAAAAATCACAGGACCAGCATAGGCACCTTAGTGAGATATTTCTGTCTCATAAGAAGAAAATTAAAGAGAGTTTAGGGTATGTTCCAGTGAGCAATTACTGGCATAGCATGCAGGGTGCCTTGGGTTCAGTCTCCAGGACCAGGACTCCAAAATCAAAACTACATCATACGTATTTTTAAATTACATGTCCCACACAGTTCCTGAAAATCCTAACGTGAAAGTGTATTACACCCAGAAAAGCATTTATCAAACAAAAGGAACCAATAAGGTGAAAGCAGAGAGGAAAAGGAAGGACAATGATTTACTATTTATTCCTTTTCTTTTCTACATTGAGCTGCCATCACTTGAGCATATAAGACACCTTTGCTCAGTGTGTGTGTGTGTGTGTGTGTGTGTGTGTGTGTGAGTGTAATGGGAAAGATTGACTCACGCAATTATAGAGGCTAAGAAGCCTTATAACAGGCTCTCTGAAAGTTGGGGGAAGGGCAAGGAAAACTGATGGTACAATTCGAATGCTAAGACCCAAGATCCAGAACAAGCCCAAGCAGACAGCAAATTCACCTGGCCTCTGTCTTTTATTCTACTCATCTCCTGAAGGATTAGATGGATCCTACTCTCTTTATTCCATCAGCTGATGGCTATAGCTAATCTCAGTGCTGTTCTCTTGTAAAATGGCCTCCACAGACACACCCAGAAGTAATGTTTGGCCAACTATTCCACCATGCCCTTAGCACAGTCAAGTTGGCACATCCAACAGATAGACTTCTACAGCCCCTGGTTCCTCCTCTCCCAACTCACATCTCTCCCCAGACATCCAGGGCTGGTGATGAAAGAAGTAGAAGGAAAGGAAAAGAGAGGAGGGAGGAAACTGGCTTTTCCCAGAATTCCCAGCTGAATCTGATCTTGCGTTATCCTCTTGCTGATGGTGACAGCTGAGCTGCCCTAGGCCCTGCTGATTCATTCTCAAATTAAAACAATAAAATTTACTAACAACTCTACAAGTCCTCGAGTGAAAAGATCTATAAAATGCTTTTACTGTCCTACGACTCCTTGCAATTGTTTCCCCAGCTCCCTTCCCTTTGAACTCCAGGGTTTAAGGACTCGGCTAAATCCTCACAACTCTAGTTCTCCCAGTTGGCTCTTAGCTTTGGTCTTGCTCAGATTTTAATGTGTTTATTTTTTTCCAAACTGCTTGTTTTCCTGAGACAAGCAGAGGCTGGAGCCTGCCAGACACAGGCTATGATACCATTTTCATTCTCTCCAGTAATGTGTGTCTTAGAGACCTTCACCTGGTCCAATGTCATTATCTGTACAAAAAAGACCTAAGAGCATCGTTGTAGATTTTTTTTTTTTGTAATGTTGCAATCGAGATTTTCTGGATTACTTCAGATGGGTTTAGGTCTTAGATACAGTTCTTTGACAATTTCCATTCTGCCTCAAGACCAAAGAAGACACCAGGACTATTGAACCCTTGCTTTATGGTCAGGGAGATATAACAGACAATCCTAATGATGGTGTGGGGTTAAAAGCCTCAGAGTACTGAGGGAATACAGGTACACACACACACACATGCACATACACAGTCACAGCAATGCCTTCTTGGAGGTAAAGTTAACACAAATAGGGCTTTGAATTTATCTGGAGATGGATTCTTAAAGCTACCCATTTTGTACAACAACAAAAAACCTATCCTAAGACACTGTGTGATTGTATTTGTATTATTTGGCCTTTCTGATAGACTTGCATAGTCATTTCATTAAGGAATCCAGCAAGCATTTTCAGCCTTGTTTAACAAGTGAAATAGCAGAAGCTTCAGGGAGGAACTGTGAAAGGCAATGTTGTTAGGGGACATCCAGCCTAAGGGCAAGCTCTGTGTTCACCTGCACATACAATGGGTGTCCCAGGTAGAATGCTGGCTTGGAAGAAAGATGATTTCTGAGACACTATGAGATTTCTGTACTAAGGACCCTGTCCCGCTGTGATGAAGTCCCCCTATGGCTAAGTAATAAATGCCACCCTTTAGTTAGATGAATTACTGAAAAATATTTAATCCCTCATTCAGAGGTGATTAGAAGGGTCGTCTTTTTTAGTTAGAGTAATAATTACAGGCAGAGACGTGAAAACCATCTTAGCCACGCACTGCTCCTATCGGGTGTAGATAAGCTACCAAAACCCTATTGGTCTCCTCTTTGCCAATAATATAAGCAAACCCAGCTCTATTGTGATTGTAATGAGAGCAGACACTCAATAAGCAAAATATCTCCACCAATATTTATCTACAATTTAAAAAATATCTTTCATTTGCATTTTTCCTTCCCCCAACACTGATATCCATTAGCTTGTGACATCGCTAGACAAGTGTAGTGAAATGTCGCTGTATACAAATACATGTTTAGACCTAAAGAAACAGTGAGGAAAATGAAATTTTCTGAGTGAAAGAATGCAGTTGGGAACTTAACTTCTATCTATTAAAATATTAATCTGTTGATGAGTGCACTCCAAATCCCCAAATGCCACCACTCAACATTCGTTCCTTGGAGTCTACGAAGCGCTGAGCACTGAACATGAAACATGGGCTCTGTTTTTCAGGCCTCTCTCAGAAGCATCTACACCTGCAGGAAGTTAATGTCTTACAGAGAAGGGCAGCACAAAGCAACATGGCACCAGAGCAGATGATGTGAGAAGGTAAAGAATGGAAAAGCTCTGAGATTTTGCCTAGAAGATTCTCTGAAGTGGAGACTCTCATGCCTCATAAGAGAAGTAAATGGTGCTTTGGATATGGCACCCTGGCAATGCAAAGTTTTGATGGCCTATGTACTGCCTATTTATTTCATTTTCATAACAACAATAATATGGTGAGTCAAGATTATTACACACGCAGGGCGGTGGTGGCGCATGCCTTTAATCCCAGCACTCGGGAGGCAGAGGCAGGCGGATCTCTGTGAGTTCAAGGCCAGCCTAGTTTAGAAGAGCTAGTTCCAAGACAGGAACCAAAAAAGCTACGGAGAAACCCTGTCCCGAAAATCAAAAAAAAAAAAAAAAGATTATTAGACACCAGGCCAGCAAGATGGATTAGTCGTAGTGAGTGCCTGCTGATAAACATAGCGACTTGAGTTTGATTCCTGAGACCATTTGTTGTGGAGGGCAGGGATCATTCTGCTCAGGTTGTCCTCTGGCCACAATTAAACCCACTTGCCATGTACAAGAAATAAATAATTTGATAAATTTTTAAAACTTAGGTACCATACCCCACACCAAAACACATGCTAAATCCTTACAGCCAGTCTTCCTGGAAGAATAAACAAATAATAAACATCTTCATATTTTTCTCTCTTCCTAGAACCTTCAACACTTCTACCTTTGGAGGATTCTTAATATAATTGCTTTCTGTCTTTTCCATGATAGAAGCTAGAAAATTGAGTTTTCTTGTCTCCTTTACAAGAAAGGCACGGCTGTCGACAGTGTGTGACATAAACAAAAACACTGTCACTGCATGGTATATTTGTTCAACTTTTCTCTGCACTGAAGTTTTACAGGTGAAATACTAAGCACCAAGCAAATATTGGCTAGAGACCTTATATGAGGCAGATTAGCCTGGTTTTCTCTTACTTCCATCGAAGACCTAAGAAAAATCAACTTTAAGGAAGGAAGGTTTAGTTCTGAACTGTTAATTCTTGTTGTGTGGCTCAGCTGCTTTTAGGCCCGTGGCTGGGCAGTTCATCATGCCAGGGAGAAGATGCTCCTTCCTGCATGGGAGGAGAGGGAGGCAGCAAAGAGAAAAGGAGTTTTTATAACAGAGCTCCTTGAAGCTATGAATCCAGAGGTGGATCAATGGACCAATAAAGGTAGGGCCTTTATGATCCAGTCACCAGTCTAAGACCTGCATCTGAACCCTACTGTGTTGGAGACCATCAGCACCGGCTTTTGAGGAACATTTTAGATACAAATTTTAATAAGAATTCAGTCACATGGAAGAATGAGGACACGTGGAGCCAACTTTCTGGTAAAGCTAGAGATGGAGAGGATCAAGGTTTGTGCCACCATTGATCCTAAGGGCAGGACTGGGACACCATAGTGGTGAACTTGCCCTGTAGAATCCAGTGCTCAGGAGCTATGGAGCGAGGGTTCCAGCATCAAGCACCTCTCCAATGTGGTTGTGACACTGATTAATGAAGTAATTTCTTAGAGGTGGGAAGAGAGGGGCTCACCACAGACCAGACACTAGAGAGGTGTCTTTAATGATGAAAAAAATAGAGAGGGATGCATCTCTTCCAGTTTAATGGAAGCAAAAAGGAACCTGCAAAAAGAAAGAACTATAGGAGACTACAGATCTGCTGCCCATAACTATAGAATCTCTGCTGGAAGCCAGAGAGAAAGAGAGATCAGTTGAGACAGAAATGGGTAGAGTGTAAGGGGATGGAAAATGACCATACAGGTTTATTGCAGTCCAGAAAAGTAGTTTGGAAGTGATTCTAGAATTTCTGGAAACCGCTGAAGATTCAGTAGTCTCTCTAATCTATAGGTCATCTATTTTCCCAGCAGAACATGGCATCCGCGATATAGACTCAAATAATGTGGATAATTAAGTTCACCTGGGATGGAGCTCTTGCCAAATAGAAGCAACGAACAGACAAGCGAGCAAGAAAATTTATTTCTTGAAGATCTGATTTTTGTCTTTTGTTAAGGTTCAGAGCAGAAAGAGCCTTCAATCTTAAAATTACACTGAAAAGAAACATTACAATTTTAATTGTTCATTTCTTGAAAATCTCACAGATAGTAATTGTGAAAGGCATTCATTAGCTGAGGAAAACTATATAAATTGTGACTCTTGCAGCACATTAAGCAAAACTGCAGTCTGCATTTTAAATTCCTGTTATCGGGAACAACAGTTCAAAGAATAATGAAATAAGTCATTTTCTTATATTCATAGCACATATTTATTATTCCCCATCTCTTAGAAAAAGAAGCCTATACAGATGAATTTGAGTGCTTTTTCCCTAGTATAAATAAAATGTTAAGTAGTGTGAGGAATTGCTATAATGCTATAGACTGAAGCACTTCCAGTAATGTTTCTCTTGAACAATGGTTGCAGTTAAAAGAACATTTCAGGACGTGTTTGTGATGATGACAACATAGACCCAAAGAAGTAAGATCGCTGTTCTTGAGAAGCACGTGACATGAGCCTGTTGGAAGATGCCCACAGGGTCCGTGTGTGTTTGAAAGAATGTGTTTTAGCATTTCCATAACTGCTCCCCCTTGGCCATTCACGCCCCAATCTAGCTGGCATTTCTCTAGGACTTTGTCCTCTTCTTCTATATTTGTTATTCATTTGTCCCCCCCCGTGTGTGTGTGTGTGTGTGTGTGTGTGTGTGTGTGTGTGTTTGTGCTTGAAGGTCAGAGGTCAACATTAAGTTTAAGTTTTCCTAAGAGGAAATCATGGTACCTACTGTGTAGAGGTCAGGTCTACAGAGTCTGGATAGAATTTCTGTCATTCTTCTTTCTCTTCTTATTGTCTAAGGCTCAGTGGCCACTCAGTTACATTCATTAGTAGAACCACACTGTCCTAGGGTTTATGACATGGCAAATCGGAAGATATTAGGCACTTAAGTGGTCATGTGCCGAACAGTTGTTTATCATACCAGAACAGTCACCTCATATTATAAAACAATTAAGTCAAGCTCATTCCATTTTTGCATTGAATACTTTTTTTTATCATAGTGTTTCCGTATTGCTGGAACTCTATATCATTTCCTTATAGCGCTTATCAACATTGTGTTGATTTGTGTTATATGTTTGTTTATGTTTTCCTTATTAGAAGTCTCTGTCCCTGAAACATCCATGGAAAGGAAATACTGGTATTGTTTCCTTGAGTCCTAGCATGGGGAACAGGCCAATATGAGGGATATACATGGATTGTGAGGGCAAGTATGACTGCTTCCTAGAACTGGAGTTACAGAACTGTCATTCTGGACCCTTGGGGGCCGCCTCCCTTCCCTGTCTTTCATGTGTGCCTGTGTGTTTTACCACACGGCCTGTGAGTAGTCTGCCCTTTACTGATGTGGTGCTGGTGGTCAAACTCTGGTGAGGCAGCCTGTAGTCTCCTCCAGGAGCACAGCCCGACTCTAGAAATTCAGTTCTGTAACTTGGCTTTCTGAGGGTGTGCCCTCTGTCAGGTAGCTTTACATTAACGGCCATTCCGAGGAAGAGACAGCTTGGCAAAGCAAAAGGAATCGAGCCCTGCAAAGAACTCATCTCGGAGATTAAATCTTTGAAGATTCTCGGATAGCCATTATTGCTCTGGCTCCTTTCCAAGTGGGAGAGTCAGCAGAATGAGCAGTGTCTTATCTCCCAGGTTAAAGATACTCACAGCCATTTCTTTTTGAGTGTATAAAATAAAAAAAAAATTACTGAGTGGTTACTTCCTGTGTTTTGGCAGTTTGAAAGATACACAGGAAGTGTCTGGAACAGAGGGGCACTGTCAATAGCCAGTTTTTACACACTAGGAGACCTTCTGGGCTTCTATAAAGGGGTGTATGTATTGTAATGTTTTCTTAGTTGACACAAAATTGTTAATTACATACATGTATATATTGAATCTCCAGGGCTAAGATAAGGTTCTAGCTAATTTGATAGTAATATCCACTAACATGCTAAGAGCATGAAAGATGTTCCTTTACAATTTTACTTTTAGATTAATGACATAATTCAACTATTTCAAGATGCACATATACATATGCCCAAATTCATTGTATTTTTACATTATATTAAACTGCAAAATTATCTCTTTTGTAGTTAGGGTGATCATTGGCCTTCTAATGATTTCATTTATCTTTTACCTTTCACTATTTTTACATAGATGATGAGTTTCTTGAAAGTACAGGGTGACTTTAAAACTTTTCTTGTTCAAATCGGAGTTTAGAATTGTGATCTATTCTGTTCTCATGGAGACTTAAGGAATTGAGATTTGAAGTTAACCTGTTGTTGGAATATACTAAATTCTCTAAGAGTCTCCAAATTCTGCATATTTAGTTTTCATTAAACACCAAGTTATAGACACAGAGCCATAGATAGGAGTCCAAAACTGAGTCAGGCTGTTCCGAGGAATCACAGTGTGGACACATTCATGTTCAATATCATCTGAGCTAAGGACTGAAAAATTCACCAGAAGTTAAAGATCTCACTTTTCCCATTGCAGAGTTCTGGATGCTGGCATACTTCAGTAGCAGAGCCCTGCACCCCAGAATCCCCATCTCTGGAGCTTTCATGAGGGTGGCGGCGGTGAGGGCAGGGCCTTCCCTTGAAGATTCCTCATCTCCTTTCAGTACTGGAGCCAGAGAATGACCGTGGTACTTCTGCACAAGGGGTCCTGCATACAGACTAGACCCCAAGTACTCTGATCTCCCGTCTCCCCTTGGTGTACTACTTACCACTTTCTTCTCAGGGTTGACTCTGCTACAATGAGCTCCAAGATTCATGTTTGGAGTATTGATAGGAACCTATGCCTCCAACTCCTCCGAGATTATGGTTTAGCAAGTGGGCCCCTCTATGGTGGATATTTATTTTATGGTATTGCATATATTTCACACACTGACTTCTGTGGTACCCACATGTGCAACAGGATGAGTTTAAGGATCTCATCAATTATTCACGTTACACTAGCAGGGTTTCATGCTTCTGAAGTTTTCACAACAACCTGGCTCACTTGTGTGTGGCAGTAGCGCTGCCTTCCATCTGTAGAGCCAGAGGACAGCAGATGTTTCCCTGTGTCCTTCCATCACTGGCACCATTCCTGCATCATCTTTACCATGTCTCTCACACGCAACACACATGATTGCCTCTGTATCCTTCAAAGTTTTTCAAAACAAATGGCCCATGGTTTCAGTGAATATTCCTAGACGTTATGCTATCATCTTTCAAATCAAAAAAGGTAAAACGCTGCTTCTGAGACAGTCTGTATCCCACTAGAAACATTGTCTAAGCTGATTGTAATCAATTAAGGCAAACCAGTGGCACAAAATAATAGAAGTTCATTCCTGGAGGCCAGCCATCCAAAATCAGTTTCACTGGGGTGAAATCGAAGTGCGATTGGCGGACCCAGGCTGTTTGCGGAAGGTCTAGGAAGGGATGTGTTTCCTCCAGCCTTCTGATACCAGTGGCCCTGAGAATTTCTTTGTGACATCACGTGAATTCTGGCCACAACAATTCCTCTTCTTCTTTGAAAAATATCATCTGCTTCCTCTTATAAAAACACCCAAGATTGCCTTCAGAGCTCACATGGATGATCCTAAATTACATCTCTAGAACCATAAATCAATTGTATAGGTAAAAATTATTTGTTCAAGGCATTGTGATCTTGAACTATTTGTGACAATTACTTATTCACCCACACTGGATGAGAACAGACATTCCAAGTGTCGACACATCGCTCTTTTAGTCTTACGTCTGAATAAATCTCATTGTTGGTGGTGGGGAGAACACAGAAGTAGAGAACCACCACATCCCCGGGCTAGGGGATGACTTAGTAAACAGCTCACACTACACACATTAGTACCTAAGTTTGAGCCCCTGTGTCCAGGTATAAAGCCAAGCACAGTGACTTATCGTTCCAATCCCA
Organism: Microtus oregoni; assembly: GCF_018167655.1. Classification (NCBI taxonomy): domain Eukaryota; kingdom Metazoa; phylum Chordata; class Mammalia; order Rodentia; family Cricetidae; genus Microtus; species Microtus oregoni. The sequence continues at coordinate 30,164,758 of NW_024543072.1, forward strand.
GACCTGGTAGAGACTGGTGGATGCTCCAGAACACCTTGACCGTCGGGCCTAACCTTCTCAATGAGTTCCAGACTCATGAGAGACTCAGTTTCATAAAAATATAGGGTGAATGGGACCTGGGGAATGAAACCTGAGACTGACCTCTGATCTCCACACCAAGATGCACACACAGAGGTTTACATGTATACATATATATACACACACAAAAATTACATTCTAGGAGTGCCATGGGTATTTTCTCAAAGGAGACATGTATGTACGATGTATCTTATGCTATATAAATGTGAAAAAAAATTGGAAATAATTAATGTCCTCATTCTTCCTCTTCAATACTGGAGGTTTGTTTTTTGATGTATTATCAATGACAAGTTGTTGGAAGTGACTACGTCCAGATGACATGATGGATGGATGATGCAGCACCAAGATTAACTGGGTGACCAGCACTAAGCAAGTGGCATTGAGGGATGTGGTACATACACAGTCAGAAGATAGTTTATTTCAATAAAAGCAACATTTAAGGATTCATTATCTTCCAATCTTTTGTCATGAAGAGAGCTGAAATTCTTCAGAAGTGGCACATTGGAAAACAAAACCAAAGAGGGTCTTGTTAGAGATGAATAGGAAGACATGATGCCTAAAATATGTAAAATTGTTCTTTTGTTCACTGATTAGAACATTAAGTAGTTCAGTATTTTTCTATTCACTATCCCAAAACTTAATTAATAATATGATAGAGTGAGTGCATGGATTTTATAAAACATTTTTAAATTATTATTATACATAGGGGCTTCAGCAAAACTTTATGTTTGACCCTAGAGTCCATAGAAACAACTCTGAGCTTTTCTACATGCCAGGTACAAGGGAGGTGATTAGTTGATGAAATTAAGGTGGAAAATTTTTATTTACTTCACTAGTTATTTTCTAAGTAGTAGTTTTAGTAACTACTGCTAGATTTAGATTTATATTAAAATTTAATGGAGTTTGTGAGAACAAGGATGCTTTAAAAAGTGTTTGGTGTCCGCAGTGTATTTCCGGTTGAGCAGGACATCCTGAAAGTGCTTCAACGATCTGCAGGACGGCAGAGTAGCACCTGTACTAGCTGTGGTGCCTACCTGCCTGAGTTCCTCTTTGGAAGTCTAAAACAGCAGAGCTCACAGGCTGTCTTGCGAATACGCTCGTGTGTATTATATCCCCAAATGCCTGAACTGTCTAACTGATCAGGGAGTCCATGTCCCCATTCATCATTTCCATATCCAGACATATCGTCTGCGCCAACCTTGGAAATGATAGACAGCACGTTTGCTTCTACCATTGTAAACATTAAGTCATTGTTCAATATTTTCAGACTAGAGTACCCGTCATTATGGATTTCCACTTTTGGTGGCTGTGCCCATCTATCTCCAGGAGTGGCCCCTGGTCAGAAGAGATGCTGTGCCTCAGGTAGTGGTACAAGAAACGTCACAACAACCACAGAGAACGATTGGCATTCGGAGAGCAGGAGCCTGAAGCTTGTGGCACAGTGGAGAAGAGGGTTGTGCCCTAGATGACATTTTTGGAGGTGAAAAGAAGCCACTGCACCTGGCCTGAGATTTAGAGCTGAATCCACCTTCCATGCTACATGGAAAATATTGTAGTTTTATGATACTATTAGTCTGCAATGAGGTTTACAGGATTATTGTAACTTCCATAGCAATTCAAGGAAGTCTTTGGTTTGCTTAAAATGGTCATGATCTGGTAACCATTTTGGAAAATTACATCCTAGAGGGGAAAGAATTTAATGCTCACCACATGCCATATGTAACAGTTTATCTGTAGCCTCCATGTCATTCATAAATGTTCATAGAGAGATGAACACCTAGTGTCTCAAACACAGCTTCTACTTTAGCGTTGTCAAACCTTTCTATATTGAAACCATCACATGTCTTAAATATTTCTGCAATCATTATACTGGACTTCTGCTGCTTTTATAAAACAGGTTTGTAAATAAGTAGTCTATATAACTTACCACAGGTCAACATGGTCCTTTTGGATAGATTTGTAGAAGCATTAGTACAGATGCCTACAGTGTAAGCCCCTGTTTATTGAGTCAGGGCTTAGGCTGTGAAGTTCAAGAGTACCAGGAACAGTTGCTTTGCTTCGCAGGAAGGGAGACCTGTTCAGGAAATCAATCTCCTTTGGTGTTCATTTTCCCTTATTGGTGACATACACCAATGATAAGAACAGAGAGAGCCTGCAAGCCATAAAGAGTAGACGGAAGAAACTATGGTACTACGTAACCTTTATACACCTGAGTCTATTCAGAGCTAAGTAAGTAACACTGCTGTCACCGAGGCAACCATCTCTTTCATTTGAGTTCATTTGTACCCTTTTGAGCACAGCACATGCAAAATAGGTTCTGTTGGGGGGAGAGTCCTGAGACAAATAAACAGATCTATTTCAGCAACACCGGAATGTCTATCCTAGGAAGGAGAAGGCTACATATTTTGGAAGCATTGCCTTCTTGGTTCCTAGAAGAGAGTACTGGTACTGAAGCTACCAAATATCATCTGTTAGTGTATGCCTGAGAATCACGGTGGGTCTTAGTTCTCTGAATGCCTCTGCATCATGATTCCCAATTAGTTTAATAGGCCTAAGTCTAAGTTCAGTGTTGAACAGACTGTTTTGGTGGTGGCAGCATCTCGAAATGTGTTTTTGCTAATAAAATGTGGTTATTAAAAGCACAGTAAGGTTTTTATGCATAGAAGAATTAATAACTCACCCCAAAATATAAACTGACAGGCACGAAGGCCAGGAGGAACGCTTCACACAGCCTCTGTAGTGCCGAGTCCTTGAAAGAAAGGCTTCACTGGCCTGAAGTCTGCCTCAATGGTTTCCATCAGAAGTTTATTCTGAGTCTATTTATTATTCAAATAGAAGGAGAATTCAGCCAAATCATGAATCACTATCATTAATTATTCCCTGGGATTAAGGAATCAGTTATAACCATGTCTCCCTTTAATCCTGTTTTATTAATTTATATTCTTGGCAAACTCTTCTACTAAACGGATTCCAGCCTACCACAGGGACCCAGAGGAGAATGGAGGTCCCTGGGGTCAGAGAGCAGCATTTGCTTTAATTTGATAAAATAAATTAGCATGGGATTATGGGTGCTATTAGCATAAAATCCCCACTGCTGCTGCTCTGGCCTTCAAGAGAACGCTGAGTGATTGTGTTGACTCTTGTCTGAATTTCTATCAAAGACAGATTTCCAGGACAGCTGTCCTAAAGTGATCAGACGGATGGGAAGCTCTGGGTCTTTGGGAATGAGTGTGTTTATAGAAGAGCATGCACCCTGTCATGTGGAGAAGTTAAGGTTGACTTTAAAAGTAGAGACCCCCCCTCCCCAGGTCACCAGTGCCACTCTTGGCATGGTTTTTCCACTCTGGCCTTGGAATGCAGAGAAACAGAATTCACTGAGATAACCTCTCCAAAGGCTGAACTGAGCAGGCATGCCTTCATAATTTATCAACCAACATTGCAACCAATCTCTCTCTCTCTCTCCCCCCCCCCCCCTCACACACACACACACATTCTCACTCCCAAAGCATTCTAAACCAAACCAGGCCTTCTTTGAAATAAACCATAAGAGGTTTCCACTTCTTCACTCGGCTACAATGAGCTCATCCTTAGTTCACTCACCCAGGGCTTCTCCACTTCCCACAACATGTAGAATCTGAAAACAATGGGCCCACACTCACTGTCTACCCTGTAAGAATGGAGCAAAGTCTAACAGTGAGGGAATGGAGCTCCTAGGAGGGCCCATGCCTATGGTAGAGTAAATATCCAGCAGCTGTCATAGAGCTGGCAAAGATGACCTAAAATGCAGTCTCTAAATTTTCTGACATGGGAGAAGCCGCATGACAAACACTTCTGAGACAGTCTTTATAGTCAGCCCTGCCACCCTATTCCTGACCAGCCACTTTGTTCCTGGGGCAAACTGAGTTTGAGCCGCGTGACTGTGAGCATCACACCATCTACACGATATAAACATTAGTAAGTTGTAGCATGCTGAAAGACTGAGAGAGTCTAAGAAAATGACTCCACCTTCCTAACTTACCCTCTGATGGCAACTGGGAGATGTGACAATAAGAAAGTCAGTGTGCCAGCCCCAAGAACTATAGGAAGCTACGGTTTAGAGTGTTAGATAATGTGATGAGCATGTTTAAGGACTGCATTTTTCTTTACCGGTGTCTTTGAAACAGATATGCAAGCGAGACAATGAAGTCATTAGAGCTTAAAAGATGACTCTCAATAAATGTTAGCTGGGACACTGATAAAGAGTATGTTATATCTGAAAAACTAAAGTTTACATATATTATATATCAGAAAGTAAAGGTCCCTTATACTGTAAAGAGAAATCCTTTAAAAGGGGGAAATAATGATTATTTTTTAAATTTAATTAGAGGCATAATTCACCCATGCATTTTTGAATGGTATGTGAACAAAATTACATTTTCGTATTTTGGGGGGACAGCATCTGCATCTCCTACAGGTGTTGATTTCCAACTCTCAAAGTAAAAAGATGTGTGGTGTGGTATAGTGTGGTCAGGTGTGTGTATGTGTGCATGCATATGTCCAACTTTGCATGGGTACAAAAATGGTGTGTGTGTTTGTGTTTCCAGCTTTGCACAGGTTCTGGGGACCCAGACTCTGTTCCTGATGCTTATGCAGCAGGTAAATTACCCATGGAGCCATCTCCATAACCCCCAAAGAGAGTAACTAAGATAGAGTCTCAAAGATTAAAAGGTGATTTTTCTTCTCTTCTCCCTTCTTCTTTTGTGCGTCTCTCTGTTGTGCCACTTGAGCCGAGTGTAAGCTATCCCACCCACCCCCAATCTGAGGGCAATACCATGCATGGAGTGATGCTCCCACCAATACCTTTGTTACTCTGGAGCTGCTGTTATCAATTAGCAAATGAAAATTCTAAGATTGCCCTGCAAAAAATGAGTTATTTCGTTTTGCGAAATTTGTATACAAGCTGTTCAAAGTTATTTGATATTAAAAATGCAAGAGGGAAACTCCACTGGGAGTCACAATGCAGCAATAACATTTAAATAAATTACTGAACCTGACATCCAAATCATTTATTTTTCAATACCCCACCACTCTTCATGATAATTTTCAGCCATAACCATGACACAAGAAGTACCAGGCTGTTTATCACACGTGGGCCACACTACCTGTTTTGTCTTTAATCCAGTTCCAAATGTTAAGAGCTTGAGAATGTAGGTGGAAGAAATGCTCCTACTCTAGTCTGCTCATACTTGACTTCTGCTCAGTGTGACGCTGCTGGAATGGTAGCTGCTCAGTCAACTTCTCCAAGGCCAGAGACGCTTATCAGCCCCATAGCAAAGAAAATGAAATAACTAGTGTCCTTTCTTTTTATCTCCCTCCCTCCTTCCTTTTATCCCTCCCTCCATCCCTCCCTCTATCCCTTCCTCTCACCCTCTCTCTTTCCTTCCCTCCCTTCTTTTTTCCAACTACTCTTTTTATTTCAGACAGAGTCTTGCTATGTGGCCCAGGCTGTTCACAAACCTACAATCCTCCTGCCTTGATCCTTTAAATGTGGAGATTACAGGCATTCACCACTACTCATGGGATCCCCTTCCATCTGAAACTTTGTTCCTCTGGTGCCATCTGAGAGTGGAATATTGGCCTCAGGGACTACTTTTTCTGTCAATAGTAGACATTGATCTCAGAATCTTCTCTGAAAAACTCAGAATTACATGACGAATCACTTTGAATTTCAAAGTGAATGGTGACCCAACTGAGTCTGGAATGACTTTTCTTTTATTGTACAGTCTATGAAAGAAAAGAAGGCTAGAAAGTGAATAGCTCTTCATGCCTCCCATCCCACCCACAATCCTCCTCCACGTCCTCATAAACTATGTGTGCCAGGAGAGCAGGGTAGAGCCAATGGTCATGCTGCATGCTCTGCCTTGGCTTCTGGAAAGAGAGTGGAGTAGGGACGAATCTGGTCTACTCGCTCAAAGCTCGAGGCTGCACACAGTCCCACCATCCACACTATTATTGAGTCTCTCTATTTGTAAACCATTTCCTTATATGTAATCTATTTGTGCTTATGCACGCAGACCCAGGCTGCACTCAACCTTGGGCAGAGCAGCTTTATTTGGCAGTAGGCAGCTGTCATCAGACAGATGTTTAAGTCTCAGAGCAGTGAGAATAAGGAACTCAGTGCTCAGTCCTTAACAAGACATCTACATTAGCCCCTCCCACCTGGGAGGAGCATCTCAGAGGAGGAAGTGGAAAGGATGTTAGGCCTTTCCAGGTGGGGAGGGGTTCTGTGGAATTCTGCCTGCTCAGACCTGGCATGGCTGCCACACTCAAACTCACAGCCGCTGTGGCTACCTACACAAGACCAAGCCAGCTAAAGTCCTGACACAGATGTTGTAGATGAGCTCCAGGCCCCACCCCATACTGAGAAGCTATTGGCAGTGGACAGTTGTCAGAGGAAGGAGATTGTTTTATTTTTTGAGGGTGTGGCCACTGGTAGCCACAGTGTGTGGGGGATTAGAGGGAGACATCGTGGTGGATAGGATCATAGGTCACTGTACGCGTGTATAAGATTCTCAAAAATAAAGACAACATCTTTAAGAGATTAGACTAGTTCATGCTTTTGCACCAATACCAAACAAATAAAAAATGGTTTTGTGGGATTAAAACAATACTTTTAAACCATTATATTAATTTGTGACCTCCTAGAGTTTAGCTTACCCTGACAAAAATTACATTCTTAAACATTAAATTTACATTCTCAGAAGGGAGAAATAAACACACACACACACACACACAGTGCATGTGTGTATTCATGTGTGTACACATATAGACACACATTTATATGTGGTTTTCCCTCATGGGAGTGACACTGGATAAGGAAAAGAGCTTGGCATGTACTAAACGCCATACTCTCCGGCATCACTGTATTCTTCATGTTACTGGACTGGATGGTGTGGCGGGGAATGAAATACATGAAGTGATACCCAGAGAGGTTTAAACTGCAACCTTCAAACTGGAGGTTGTGAAGAAACCGCTGTAAGGTCTCCATGAGATGTGTGATGCTAGTATATCAGTGTTACCAGGAGCGAGAAAAAGTGAAGTTCAGAATTTTTATAGAAAAATTATTTCCCACTATACCAAACTATTTTGAAACATGGTGTAAAGACAGCTTTACATAAATAAGCTTTACATAAGGACATAAGCCCTGTCTAGATTCCAGTGACTACATATTCTCTAGTTACTAATTAGTAAGCACTGCATTATTTTACATTAATTTTTTCTATTTAATTTATTATTGCTGCATACATGTGTATAGGTGTGCTTTGTGAATGCTGTATATATGTGCATGAGCATGAATGTGCATTTGTGAAGGTCAGAGGACAACTTTGGAGAACAGTCATATCCTAAGACAAGAATGAACAAATAAAACTAGGTCATTAGGCGCATCTCCTTGCTAAGCCATTTTTTCCTGCCCTGATTTAACCTTTCTTTTATCACTAAGCATAAAAACAAACAGAACAAAAAAAAGCATAAATCTTTATGTACTTACTTGTGTATCAAGTCTTTAATGTTATTATGACTCTTGGATCTTTAAATTTTTATAAAGCCACTGCAATCATTTTAGAGCCAAAACTCTCTCTGCTGACAGCTCATGGGTATGGGAGTTGGGAAGTATGGATTTCAACTCTCCCTTCTTCGGGTTCTTAATTAACGCTTCCAGTGGTTCCTATATTCTTTTGTCCTTTAGCTCTTTTCACAAAAGAAAAGGGATTTTCTTAAATTCAGCAAAAGGCAGATGCAAAGGCAGCTTGCGCAGACGTCATATGCTGTGATAGGAGCAATTTAAACTCTGGCTCAAGTCTCTCATCTGGGAGCTTGCAATTCCATGTAAGATTTTTTTGCCTTAGGAACAGTGTATCAACCAAGTGCTCATATTATTCAGGGAACTGCTGTAGAACTTGCATAAATGTAGGTTTTTTTAAAGATAACAATTATGGCTATTAGCTATCTCATATATGCTTTGGTTCCAATGACTTTGGCTACAGCCATCAGAGTAAAACACACAGGTTACGCTTAACTACATCATTTTTGTAGTCTCTAACCAATAAAAATTATTTCATGCATGCCCCTTAATCACGTGACTAGCATTGTTTAAAACATCCCTATTCATTCTTTACATGCAGCTCCTAAGTAAGGGACTGTCTCATTCTTTTCTTAGACTGTCTCGACAGAAACTATCCAAAGGAAAAGGCATGATTAATCTACAGCTCTTATCAGGATCTTTCAAGTACCATTCAAAACACAAGATAAGCATTGTTATAACGATGGAGCTCCCGACAGCCATCGACTGCCTGTGCATTGACAATCTCCCATTGTGGTCAATACAGAATTCCCTCTACTTCTGGAAACCACTGTCTGGTCTCCTGGGCATTACCTTACATCATCTAAAAACAGAAACAATTCCCTCACTCAAACCCTTTGCTTGGTTTCCAGCAGTAATGTTTAGCTTCTTCCCCACTTAGGACCATTGCTTTGAGACACTTACACATTTCAGTGAGAAGTTACTGTGCTGAATTCTTTATGAAAAACAGATTAATTGCCATGGTGGGCAGCTGGCTGGTAGGAAGATGCTGCAATAGAGGTGGTCTGCTTGTGGCCTACCCCATGTTCAGACAATCCTTCTCTCCCTCCCTTCCTCCCTCTCTCTGCACACTGTTAACTCTGAAGGCATTGTGTCTGTGAGTATGTGTACTCTTACTTCTGAAGGAAGTGTGTCTGTGTGTGTATCTGTTTGTATTTATATGCATATACGTGTGTGTGTGTGTGTGTGTGTGTGTACTCTGACTTCCGAAAGCAGTGACTTTCAATTCTTGACCGACCCAGGCCTGCCTAAAGACCACTTTCAGAGCTAGTCTGACAATGTGTTGGGTATCTTTGCAGCAATACTGACCCAAATCCTCTGTATGGAACTAGACGTGATGAATTTTATTGCGTATGAAGTGACAGATTGGCTTTGTACATATTCCTAATCAACTTTTTTAAATAATAAGTTTCTCACTGCACTATACCTCATATTTTTATTGCCACTCTCAAAAAAGGATTACGATATATTCTTTCTGAAGGTGACTAAATTAGACAGATAATAATGACATTGAAAAAACATCTATCTTTGCTCTTCTCTCTGGTTTTGGAAAAATATCAGTTGACATGCAGATGCACTGGACTGTAAGAATTGATAAGTCTAAAATTTCAGCTGGTCCAACTTTATCATGAAAACGAGAATGAGACCAAGGTGCGGAAAAACCTGACTAACACTGATGCTTACAGTGCTACGTTTGGGAGCTGACACATGGGTGCTGCTTTACCCAGAACTTTATTATCTACCTAGGTCAAGGGAGTTGGTCACTGAGATGTGCAAGTGAATTTGCAGTCTTTTTCATAAAGAAAGGACTCAAATCCTCTTGAAAGGCTGTCAATAGGCTCCAGGTGGATTCTTTGCATAATAGCTGACTCTTTTATTTGTGCACAGAATGATGCCTAATCCATGCCATTCTGCTGAGTTTAAGTCAAGCACGGGTGCTTCCCAGTGTCTAATAGAGTTATCTGCTTCCACACGAGGTGTCTAGAACCTGTAATTGTGTTCTCTGTTAATGTGTAGGATGATCTTGTTGTATCAGTACACGGTCCAGAAGCCGTTCAATGCCATGCATGTACAAAAAGGACAAAAGTTAGATCTTAGTTGAAAGTTAATAAACATATAGCCTGGCACTAAAATTAAAATAAGAATTAAATAATTTGTAAAGTGGTTTTGATTTGTAGAAGGAGGTTGTGACTAGAGGCTTACAAAAGACTCTTGTTCTTCATTCTGTAGTGACAAGAGGTGGGAGGTAGAAGGCTCCTTTCACTGGGACATTGTTTCCTAGCTCTCTAGTTCCAGGGACTGGGAAGAAATGACGTGTGCTGTGTAAGGGAGGGTCCTCTGAGAATCAGTTCCACTATCTGCTTTTCATCATACAACTGAATACAGAATCCTCAGGGCCTGGAAAGTAGCAGAGAGAGCAGCAGTCAACCTAATTTCTGAATCTTCACATAGGAGAGACAAACTTTATCCTCTTTGACTCCTGTCTGTATGGCAAGAAAGTTGAATTGTGGAAAGCCTAAGAGAGTAAATTGTAGATGCATTCCAAGACAGGAATTATCGATATGCCAGAGTCAAAATAAAAATGACCAGATTTAGTCCGAACAAAAAGTACTTTAAAAAGAAGATATGGATTCTGGAAGAGATAGCCAATTGTACCAAATGGCATGGGTGCCAAACAAAGAGTTGTGTACCTCATACTCCATCTCTGAGCTCTATATACTTAGAGTCATGAACTGAGGATTGTAATTGAAAGGTCAGATTGATGAGACCAGCACCAGAGATAAGATTTCCATGACAGGTTGATGGATATTCCACTATAAGGGTGTACTTTTAATCATAATCTCATTACTTTACTTCTGGATGGTTGGACTCACCTTGCAAGAAGAATATTGTCCTGAGAGTGGACTGCAGGGCCAAGGGGAAGGTGAGTGGGGAGAGAGAGAAAGGACAAGTGAGTGGCAGAGGAAGAGATGAGAGAGAAAGAAAGAGGGGAGGGAGAGAGAGGGAGAGAGAGAGAGAGAGAGAGAGAGAGAGAGAGAGAGAGAGAACACATAGCAAGGTACTATTAGTCTGGTAAAGAGAACGAGGGGTTAGAAACTTAATACAGAGCCTGCAGATGTCTCCATGGGACCAGGAGGAAGTCATCCCAAGCCAATAAGTATGTCATGGGGAGAAATGAGGATTTAAACTTAATAGCAAAAAGATCCAGCAATGCAGCTTTGTAGAGCTGTGGGGGAGTTTGGTTCTTCGCCCAGAGAGAGCTTAATAGAAGTCAATAATGAAATCATCAAGATGCAAGCATTAAATGCTTAAATGTGCTGTCTTTGCCTTTGATTACAAAGGCTTTGTTTCTCTCCAAGCACAAGCACAGTCTTCACTCAAAAGAAAACAAAGTACTTACTTTACAGAAGAAAAAAAAGAGTCATATTGTCTTAGGGCATTATCTCTGTCTTCCTGGAAGGAAAATCAAAACCAAAGAAACTGAAACAGTTAAGGGGTGGAGTAAGAGCACTGAATATAAATAGAAATGAATGTTTAAGTGGTTCTTTTTTTAAATCACCATCTAGTTAGAAATATTGTTTACAGAATCCTTTCATCTGAAATTTAGCAGCAGTGACATCCAGTAGTCTAGTGTTTTCAATGCAATAGCCTAAATGCTTCTCCAACACTTTTGATTTAAATACCAATATACTATAGGTAGAAAGGTAAGTATATTGTATTCACATACAGCTAACTCCCAATGTGATTATTGAGTCACACGGCACTTCATACTGGTAAATATACTAATATCACATCTGGCAGTAATTGTCTTTGGGAAGAGCATCATTAGAAAATCCTACGTATAAAATTAAATAGACTAAAGTTGTAGTTCTGATGATTCAGAACTATACTATTAATTGTAAGTCATAGAAAAGGTGTGCCATCCATATATTTATTCATCCCAGTGCACTCTGCTGGACTTCTCCTCTGAGATGCACAGCTTCATGTGCAATGGTTGTAGAAATGTTATCTGACATTGTTTCTACCATTCAGAAGGTCAAACAGGACTGTTTTACTCTGTTCTGTAATTAAATTTCTAAACGGTAAACAGAAAGGAGGGAATAAAGGTAACAGAATCATAAAGAACATTACACGGTAGTTTGTAAATATGGGAAATGACTGGATATTTGTCAGCAAAAACTCAATCTGCTCTGCCATTAAAGTCCAAGTGTTAGAAGGCAAGAGGTAAGCAAGAGTCTGCACCCTTCACATTCTGTGAGTAAGGTTCTAGGAGGGTCTGCCAGTGGAATTTAAGCTCTATCCATCTCTTTTCTAGACTTCTTCTCCTAAGGACCTCATGCAGGAAATACATTGGAAAGAAGGCTGTGCTATAGTACACAAACACTCCAGACGTTGAAAATCAGCAGTAGGTTTTGGATCCTATCTGGGGGTTCTCAGACAGACACTTCAAAATAAACATCAGGCTTCTAAACCTGTGAGTCACTGCATGGGTCAACTCACTGGTGTCTTAATAGCTGGGCAAAGAAGACAACAATGAAACTGGGTTCTACCTGTCACAGACAGATTTAGGTGGTGTGGTCTGTGAGTTCTAGGCGGGACCAGCACTCAGAAGGGAATACAGACACTGAGCAGATGTCTCTAGAGAGGTATAAACTTTGCTAAAAAAAATAAAACAATAAAGAACACAGCTTCTTCCTTTCTTTCTTATTTACATGGTGACAGAATTTACATGGAGGAAAATAACACAGATTTTAGTTGTGGTTTTGATGACTTTAGTTAAATGTCTGGGCTCATGTTACATCCTCAACAGCAACAACATTTTCTTAATCATCCCAGAAAGTCTCCTTTTCTGTCATTGCCTCTTCTTTCAGATTGAATTCCACTTTGATTTCTGTCCCTCTAGCCTTCTGTTGGCCATTCTAGCATTTCTTGTCAATGGAGTCATGTGATGTGGGTTGTTTCTTATGCCTAGTTTCATTCACTTAGCATAATGTGTTTGAGATTCATCAATGATGTTGACAATCATTTAATTGGAAAAATGCCATAGTTTTTCAACAGTCAACTGTGGATGAAATTTGAGTTGGTTTAATTTTTCTTATTATGATTAAGTTTGATACGAAAACTCTGCTTGATTTTTATAGACATACTTTATTACTCTCATTGTAAGTGTTATTTCTGAGTCATAAGATAGATCTATGCTCAACTGTCTGTGTTCTAAATAGGTAACTACTTAGCAATGCTATCAACAAGACTTTAAAGTTCCAGTTCTTGGGGAGGAGACTTTCAGTTCAGTTTCAGACACATACACTTGTGTACACATACATACACAAGTGCATGCATCATACACAGAGTACACACACACATAAAATAGTATGGCTCCTTTTAGCTTTTTCAAGCATCCTTAGTATTTATATCAAGCCCCTTCCCTCTTCTGAATTATCCTCCCTCCCCCTTTCCAGCTGAAGCTCTCCCACGTTTTGCCCACTTAGCTCATCCTAACACCTGTATCTTACTAGTCCTGTCTCTAGAACACCTTCTCACAACACGGTCCTTTTTTACTCTCCTGGTTTCTGTAGTCACTCCATATTGTATATTCACATCGGAAGATTTGGAGGTAAGAGCCACAAATAAGAGGGAACCTGTGCTGCTTGTCTTTTTGCTTCTGCATTACATCACTCAATATAAATATTTTCTACTTTTATTCATTTACCTGCAAATTTTGTTATTTTATATTTTTATACATGAATAGAATTTCATTGTGTAGTGTGCCCCCCCAGCTGTAAAGCTTACAGGCAATAATAACTGACCTGGCAAGAAATCCTCCCACTTGTACAATGTATATATGTGTAATGTGTATATATGCATATACATGTATACGTATTATGAGTACCAATTATTTTCTCGTTAGACTTAAGTTTCACTGAATAGAAGGGATTTAATACCTGGTACTATAAACCTACCCAAGAATCTATGGCTGGTATGGTCATAGACTCTAGAAGACAATGAAAGACTGTCACTTTCTTAAACCACTATAATGTCTAATTGCATTCTAAATATTCATTCTATGCCAACAGATAAATATAGTTCTCACTCTTCATCAAAGAATTCTTATTTAGTTACTTTTTGCCATGGATTGATACCATTTTAGAAATCCACAACTGGCCAAAACTGCACAGAACACCTGGCCATGGAGTGCCCAGTACCAACTGATGATACAACCCCTACATCTAAGGTTCAGGAAACATTGCAGAAAAGGGGGTGGAAAGATTATACAGTTAGAAGACCAGGATATCTGCTGTGAGACTGTGTCTTCTAGAGATGTCAAAGAGTTGCATTTCTGAAATCTCAACAATGTAGCTGACTAAACAATGTCCAGACAATGGCAATACCAGGTGGCTGTGGAAACTTCAGAATAAGATACTCCTGATGAAGAGCTACAGGTTTCTAGGGGAAGAAGAATCTGTCTCCTCCAAACATATAGGCTATCCAAACCAAGTGGTCACCCCTACACAGATACATACAAACAAAACAATACCAAATGGACTCAGAAGATTGAGTGTGTATGTGTGTAAAACAATAATAATGAGAAGAGACTGTGAATTTGAGAGGGAAAAGGGGAACTGTAAGAGGAAACAGAGGAGGAAGAATGTTAGAACGTAGCACAAATGTGAAATTTTCAAAAAGTGTAGATGAAACAAATTGGATATAATTTTCCATTCCCATTCTTTTTTTCTTTTCTTTTTTTTAACTTTTTTTTATTGAGAAAAGGAGAAAAAAAAAACAAGTTTCCACCTCCTCCCAGTCTCCCACTTCCCTCCCCCTCCTCCCACCCTTCTCCCCTTTCTCCCATTCCTCACCCCCTCCCGCGACTCCTCTCCCCCTCCCTCTCCAGTCCAAAGAGCAGTCAGGGTTCCCTGCCCTGTGGTAAGTCCTAGGTCCTCCCCCCTCCGTCCATATCCAGGAAGGTGAACATCCAAACTGGCTAGGCTCCCACAAAGCCAGCACATTACGTAGGTTCAAAACCCCGTGCCATTGTCCTTGGCCTCTCATCAGCCCCCATTGTTTGCCATGTTCAGAGAGTCCAGTTTCATCCCATGCTTCTTCAGTCACAGTCCAGTTGGCCTTGGTGTGCTCCCAATAGATCAGCTCCACTGTCTCAGTGAGTGGGTGCACCCCTCGTGGTCCCGACTTCCTTGCTCATGCTCTCCCTCCTTCCGCCCCTCACTGGGACCTTGGGAGCTCAGTCCAGTGCTCCAGTGTGGGTCTCTGTCTCTGTCTCCATCCATCACCAGATGAAGGTTCTATGATGATATGCAAGATATTCGTCAGTATTGCTATAGGCTAGGGTCATTTCAGGTTCCCTATCCCCAGCTGCCCAAGGAACTAACTGGGGACCTCGGCTTGGGCACTTGGGAGCCACTCTAGGTTCAAGTCTCCTGCCAGCCCTAAGGTGGCTCCCTTAACTAAGAATTGTGCTTCCGTGCTCCCCTATCCAACCTTCCTTTATCCCAATCCTCCTTTTTCCCCAAGTTTCCCCCATCCTCCCCTTCTCCCTTTTCTCTCCCCATCTCCCCTTACCCCCATCCCACCCCACCCCCAAGATCCCAATTTTCTCCCCGGCAATTTTGTCTACTTCCCATAGCCAAGAGGACAACTATATGTTTTTCCTTTGGTTCACCTTCTTACTTAGCTTCTTTAGGATCACCAATTGTAGACTCTGTGACCCTTATTTATGGCTAGAAACCAATTATGAGTGAGTACATCCCATATTCATCTTTTTGGGTCTGGGTTACCTCACTCAGTATAGTATTTTCTATTTCCATCCATTTGCATGCAAAATTCAAGAAGTCATTGTTTTTTACCGAAGCATAGTACTCTAATGTGTATATATTCCACACTTTCTTCATCCATTCTTCCATTGAAGGGCATCTAGGTTGTTTCCAGGTTCTGGCTATTACAAATAATACTGCTATGAACATAGTTGCAATCCCCATCAAGGTCCCATCAAAATTCTTCACAGATCTTGAGAGGACAATAATCAACTTTATATGGAAAAACAAAAAACCCAGGATAGCCAAAACAATCCTATACAATGAAGGATTGTCTGGAGGCATTACCATCCCTGACTTCAAACTCTATTACAGAGCCACAGTGATGAAAACAGTGTGGTACTGGCATAAAACAGAGAAGTCGACCAATGGAGTCGTATAGAAGACCCGAATTTTAACTCACAAACCTATGAACACCTCATTTTTGATAAAGGAGCCAAAAGTATACAATGGAAGAAAGAAAGCATCTTCAACAAATGGTGCTGGCATAACTGGATGTCAACCTGTAGAAGAATGAAAATAGACCCATATCTATCACCATGCACAAAACTCAAGTCCAAATGGATTGAAGACCTCACTATTAGTCAGAACACATTGAACCTGATAGAAGAGAAAGTGGGAAGTACCCTACAACAGATGGGCACAGGAGATCGCTTCCTATGTATAACCCCAACAGCACAGACATTAAGGGCACATTGAATAAATGGGACCTACTAAAACTGAGAAGCTTCTGTAAAGCAAAGGACACTGTCACCAAGACAAAAAGGCAACCTACTGACTGGGAGAAGATCTTCACCAACCCCGCAACAGACAAAGGTCTGATCTCCAAAATATATAGAGAACTCAGGAAACTAGACTTTAAAATGCTAATTAACCCAATTAAAAAATGGGGCACTGAACTGAACAGAGAATTCTCAGCAGAGGAAGTTCAAATGGCCAAAAGACACTTAAGGTCATGCTCAACCTCCTTAGCGATCAGGGAAATGCAAATCAAAACAACTTTGAGATATCATCTTACACCTGTCAGAATGGCTAAAATAAAAAACTCCAATGATAGCCTTTGCTGGAGAGGCTGTGGAGGAAGGGGTACCCTCATCCATTGCTGGTGGGAATGCAATCTTGTGCAACCACTTTGGAAATCTGTGTTTCGGTTTCTCAGGAAATTCGGGATCAACCTACCCCTGGACCCAGCAATACCACTCCTGGGAATATGCCCAAGAGATGCCCTATCATATGACAAGAGCATTTGTTCAACTATGTCCATTCCCATTCTTGAAAACATACAGATTTGTGAGTCCTTTCATTGTGATCCTCCATTTCTTGGGGCAAGGCTGTAGCTGAGGCAAAGTCTCACTTTGTCCATCAACTGGTTTGTCTGAAACTCATTGTGTATGGCAGGGTAGCCTCAAACTCAGGTCAATCATCCTGCCTCAGCCTCCTGAGTACTGGGATTACAGCAGAAACCATATGAGAAGTTTTCAGCCTACCAAGAGTAAAGAGATTTGGTTGCCATCATAATAAGTGTCCAATATAATTATGAAGGTTGACAGAAAAAAATGATTAAAAGTTTGTTCAAAATCAAATATATATACACACACATATCAATGCTAAATACCCAAATGAGATGATTTCAGGCATGAAACTGCAGCCAGAGAAAATCAACAAGATATTTGTTCTAGGTTCAGTGGCCTGGAGGGAGATAGAGCTATAAAACATATGCACACCTAAAAGGCTTTGTATTTTTAAAGCCTTTAAAAATGAAAACTATGAACGGACATATGTTTAGATGTTTAGACAGTTCCTCTCAAGTTATTAAGGTGTAAAGGTAATTCTGACTTTCATCATGAAACAACTCTTCCTCTTCAATCTGGTAATGCTCCTGAAACAACTCGGGGAGGTCTATTTACCCCTTCAATCATTATTTAATGCATGCCAATTTTATCACTTATATGAGCCCTGAGGTTGCTCTGATTTTTCTATGTTTTCTTGCAGGTGGGGGAAAACATGGAGGAAAAGTTGGTGGGCAATTCTTAAAACCGTGAGTCCTTCTTCACTAATCATTTGTAAAAGCAGAACAGAAGAGTATGAGAAGTTTCTCAAAGAGCATAACCATTGTGATTATGACATGACAGGGTATTCATGCTTATGGAAGGCAGAAGTGTCAATGCAACATGAAATACAAGGAAATTGGCCTTGCTTTACAATCTCTCCAACACTTGACCTGACAATACAGGTTATAGGTACAGTGAATTATGCTTCTCAAACATATCTAACTGCAGATCATCTTATTAATGTCTCAAGCAGCATTCATTTCCATCTTCAGGATCAGAAGGCAGCAGGCACAGTCTGAGGGATGGTATTCTAGTTGGTACCAACCTGATCCGTTATTTATGAGCAACTAATCCTTGTTAGTCCTCATCCCCATGGATGTCTCAATCTTCTCAGATCTCATTTTCATCATCATAGAACACTAATGAGGAAAGATCCAACAACAAAGAAAGAGATTTGACGATTTTGCAGTGGAATTTCGTTGGCCTCCCGCAGCCACCTTGCCTGTTCAAAGCTCTTCCGGCAGCCCCTCACCTAATAGCTTGTCAAATCATGATGTAATTCATTCCTTTCTCCCCCTTGAACCTGCTGGAAGAGTTAGTATGTAAATTTCAACCTATTTTTAAGGGTTATTTTCACTCAAGTGAAATCTATCAAGGAAGGAGGGTTATTTTTACAGCACACAGCAACTGCTGATCTCCATGGCAACCGGCCTGGTAAAATGCAATAAAGCATCCCTCTGTTATCGTAAACACAAAAGGGAAACACTGAAATCTAAAAGAAAGGCGGTTATTGTAGGGGAAGAAACAAGATGCCAATGGGGTCTTTGCAATATCACACGGTATCCCCATGCTACACTGGTCTGGATTTCCAGAACCTGCCCTGACCAGTCTTTGGCTCTCTTGATTAGGACTAAACAAAGATTCAGTTAAGAGTTCTTGCAAGAACCACATTTGCTTTCATTTCTAATTGACAAAATCAGACATTTTTGTTCAAACCAATATAAACCTGCTTTTCTCTCTCTTTTTCTCATTTCTTAAATCACAGAATGGGCTTAGAAAAGAGAGACATTGGGGAGGAGGAAGAAAATATCATTCCAGCATTCTTTAGGGGAACATTTCGTTGTTGATTGTGAAAATGTGGATAAAAAAAGAAAAGGGGAAGAACAATGTGTATAGAACACATCTTTTTTTTATATTTCCTCTCATATCTTAATCATCTTTTACTAGGATTCCTAGTATTTCCAAGTAGATAGAAGTAAGTCCCCTTTTAACAAATGCTTGAATTTTGCATTTAGTAAGCGCTAAGATTCATGTAAAATATGGAACATCAAGAGTGCTTGGAGCACACATATGTATTGAGAAGAGGAGAAGTATAAATTTTTGTTTCCACATTGTGGATTGATGAGCTGGGGTTCATAAAAATTCAAGTGAAAAATGAGCTAAAATGGTGGAGTGACCAGAAATTGTGCAAAGAGTGCATGGGTTAGGATTTAAAAGATTGAAGACTTCACAAGCCCCATTCACTTTTGAGGTTTTGTTTCTTGTCCAGCATGAAGCTCAAGAACCTAGTTGGGTTTTTCTTTCTCATCAGAACTGCTTCTGGCTAATGTGCTTAGGAATGTGAGTGGACTGCCCCAATTGCACTCCCCAGCAGGCAGCAACCTCCATCACTGCACTGCTTCTCTGCTGTAGCTCCTGGCCTGAAAATCACAGTGCATGCTCCTTCACTGATAGGGGCCTGCCCTTTCTACCTAGAGCTCTGTAGAAGTGGATAAAGCATTTTCCGCCAGACTAGCATGCTGGAGTTGGGTTATTGACTTACTTCACTGTGTTTGCGTAAAATTTAAGGGAAGTACATCTTATAAAACAAGACAGTGAAACTGGCAGGTCATATATAACATTGATGATCCAAAGGGGTAGTGTCCCAGGTTAAAGTCTTCATGTATACTGTTCAATTACAAAACTAGCTGTCTGTAATTCTCCCTGACAAAAAGCACTTTCCTCTTGTCTTTATTTTCTAACTTTCATCATACACCTCCCTATTCCATCCTCTTGTATCCATCAGTATATTCCATTACTCATCCAACAAATATTTATGAAGTGCATAGTATTTGCTAAACACCATCCATGTGTTGGGAAGACCCAGAGCAGGAGCACAGGTACTATGCCTCATGGAGCTTACAGTGTAGTGAAGGAGGTGGACAATAACTTAATAACCCAAGCATGTAGTAGGTCAGATAGAAATAAATTCCAAAATAGAACAAAGTACAAGGTAAACAAAATAAAAATAAATACAAGGTCCACAAGAGGACATCGCTTTCATAGGCTGTAACAATGGCTATATTGAGAAGGTATCATCTGACAAGCAGATAAAGTCAGGTCATGGTTGTATAAATGAAACTGCAATAGAGAATTCCTGTAATGTTCATGGAGACTGGTGCCACTGTACACATGTTGGCTTTGTTAATAGAAGTGCCACAACCTGATCGATGTAATGCAAGAGCTCTGGGTTTTGAACTGAGAATATACTGCAGAGATACCAAAGCAGAGACCCAACTTGGAGGTTATGAGAGTAACCTAGGTACAGCAATAAGGACTGCTCGAAAACCAGTGAATTGGGTGTGAATTGAGGTTATACAGACACCTTCATATGCATTCAGATATTTAAGATGTAGGTTGTAAGAGTTGTGGATGGAGTTCTAGACCTGTGACTGTACCTACAATAATATCTCAGTGGCCTCATAAGAGAGTATCCTTTTATATTTTTAATTTCTTTCAGGATTCCATATATGTGTACTGTATTTATATCATTCACTATCTTCCTCAGCTCCCTCCGGTTCTTCCTGTGTCCCTCTCACTCCTCCAATTATAAGTCTTTTATTCTCTACTCATAACTTTTAATATGGGTATGTGCTTATAAATTTATAACTATTACCCATGTATTGTTTCTAGTTGAATTCTTTTCCTTTTTAAAAATCCAGACTCCTATGCCAACATCTCAGTGACCAAGGCTGTTTTGTCATCACTTAGCTTTTTATTTTTATGGATAATATCAGTAAGATATGTTCATTTCGAGCTGTGTCAACATACCACAACATTAATGTCCAGGGGTATCTTCTAGAACTCAAGCTAAAGGAAGAAAGACCGAACCAGTCAAGCTTTTCCTGGAACTGGTGCCTCATATTCGCTCACCTTCAGTGCAGTAGGTCCCTCACGCTGACCACAGTACCTGGGGTGCATTGTGAGAAGAGACTACAGTGGTCACTTATGTCTTGGATATTGAGAACATGCTAAAGAAAGCCATCAAATCCATGCCTCCTCTTTGCAAGTCCCTGTAGAAACAAACTCACATTTCTTTCGCTAAAGAAGAGTAAGAAAAGTAAAAAGGTTTTAAATTCTTCAATATCAATTAATTGAACAAACTGCTAATTTGAGTTGAACTTTCACTGACTTTAACCCTATAGGAAAAAGTTCTTCCTGACTTTGAGTTTAAGATGGGGAGGATCTGGCTTACCTCTCTCAGGATAGTGTTTTCTATTTCCATCCATTTGCATGCAAAATTCAAGAAGCCCTTGTTTTTTACTACTGAGTAGTACTCTAATATGTATATATTCCATACTTTCTTCATCCATTCTTCCATTGAAGGGCATCTAGGTTGTTTCCAGGTTCTGGCTATCACAAACAATGCTGCTATGAACATCGTAGTTTGGATGCTCAACTTACTAGACCTGGATGGAGGTGGGGGTTCCTTGGACTTCCCACAGGACAGGGAACCCTGATTGCTTTTCGGGCTGAGGAGGGGGGGGGACTTAATTGGGGGAGGGGGAGGGAAATGGGAGGCGGTGGCGGGGAAGAGACAGAAATTTTTAATAAATAAATAAATTTAAAAAAAAGAAAAAAAAGAGGGGGAGGAGAGAGAGAGAAGTGGGTTTGGTGCCATTATTGTTCCGCCGCTTATTAAATGGTAGAGAGACCATGGATTAGTACATGAACACTGTCTCCATTTTTAATAAGTAATTAACCTCCAATGTTTAATTCAGGATTTTCACACTTTCCTTTTGCTATTAGCATAATACAAAAGCTGGGTATATTTTAAAGAAGAGGGGTTTTATTCGGCCTTTTGTTTGGGAGGTTAAAACTCCACACACTAAGGTACCAGCTCTGGAAAATCTTCACTGGTTAAGCAACATCACTGTGGATGGCTTCATGTCAGGAACAGAGAGCAAGGTTCTTATGGTGAGCAGGAAGCTAGAGGCCACTATTGGTCTCGGTAAGAGTCCCAAGTTAACCAGAGCCCTCTGAGGACTGCTGTAATCCCTTCTAATGGCAGCACTTCCTGTGGTCTCACTGCCTATTACCTCTAAAGATCCCACCATCTCTTAACATTGCAGCACTGACCACCAAGTCTCACATAAACCACACACAAGTATAGCAATGACATCTTTCTCTCCATATCAGGCTCCTGACTGATGGTTATACATAGAGATGGGCGAGTTGGTTGGCCCTTTGATATTCTTTCCTCTCTACTCCCCTACTGTCCCAATGCCCCGCAACCCTGCCTGACCCAATTTGATGATCACTGGTTTAACCACCATTTAAGAAGAGAAAATCCTGGACAACACAGTTCGTTCCAGCTTTAGAGCCTTCTGGAGGCAGGTACAGACTGTCTCTTAGATGTTTCCTAGTGGGCGGTACTCCTCTGTCTAGACTCCTCAAGCCTCAATTCCTGTGACTCAGGCAATTTTCTGGAGGAGACATTTCTTCCCTGTCCTGGTACGCCGGTGACTCACTCATATCAGAATCTCTGTGGGAAACCACTTGGTGTTTTCAGGGAATCTTTTCAAGCAAATGATGAAATATCTCAATGCTGCTTAGTGTTTTACTTGTTTGGTTTTAGTTTGCTTGGTTTTTGTTCTTTTGCTCATTTTTTTCCTACATTGACCCACATCTATTCCGTTGAAAATATATATGCATCCAACCATTAAAGTGAAATTTGGAATTTCACAATGTCTTTATACATTTAACCTGTTCAAAAAGTCTAACTTTTTAAGCTTGTAAACCAAGTGATGGTCATCTCTTTTTAAAATAATTTTTTAGATAATAATACAAGTACATCATTCTCCCCTTTACTTTTCCCTCTCTAAACTCACCCTTGGCTTCCTTTTCTTCAGTTGTTGTTACATGTATGTGTACATGCACGTGTTTCTGTGTGTGGTGTATGAATGTGTGTATTCTGAATTGATATATTCTTCACACTTTTCAAACTACCCAAATTTCTCTTCACCTTTCTTATCTGATGACATAACTTCCTATTTCACTGAGAATAAGAAGCAACAGGATGGGAACTCCTGCATCAGCAAGCGTACCACCCAGGCTTCCCATGTGCATAAGATGTACAAACCAAAATATTAATTATGGAAGCTGCCTCAGTCTCTCTCCAAAACCAATTTTCTGTTTGTTCTCTGGACTTCAACTTCCCTGACTAAGGTGATGCTAATTTGAGTTTCCCTACCCTCTCCCCTGTGCCAAACATTTTCCTGCTCTTCTTAGTCACCATTGTCAGTGTGCAGACTTGCTCATTCATCTTCATGAGCACATATCTTAAGCCTCAAGAATACCTTAAGAAGAAAACCTTAATACCTCCCTATAGTTTTCATATCTGCTTTTGTTCCTCTGATTCTTTCTTTAATCAACATCAGTTGGGCTTTTGACCTTCTACTTCCATAAAATTGATCTTAAGAACATACCAGAGACTATGTCTCCAAATAATTTTGGCCTGGTCTAAACACATTTAACATTAGATTTCCCCCTCATTATGAACCCATCTTCCTGGGCCCCATAACATCAATCCGTCTCAGCTTTTCCTCTCTTGATGGCTGCTCTTTTCTCTGACCTATGTTAGCTTCTTCTCATCCTATTAGCTATGACCTTGTATAACTATGAATCTCCTCATTCATAAAATGACACCAATATGAATATGGTATTCAGTAATGTTAAAAATTAAATGACTATTTAAGGTACTTAAAACAATGTTTAGAATAAACATTGTATCGATGGTAGTTTAGACATTATCATCCTCATCCTCATCATCATCATCATCATCATCATCATCATCATCAAAACCACTACCATTACCATTAATGCTAGAAACATTATTACAGTATATCAGACTCTGTCACCATCATCACCACAAACATTATTTATCGCCATCTTCATCATCATCACCACCACTACCATCTTCAGCACCACTGTCACCATCACCAACACCATCATTATCACTAGCACTAACATCATCAACACTGCCATCACCATCACCTCCATCATCACCACCGCCACCAGTACCATCATCATCACTACCATCAACATTATCACCACCACTACCATCATTAACACCACCATCATCAACATCACCATCATCCTCATCACCCTGTCAACCTGATAAATTCTTAAGTGACTTGGCACTCAATTTCTAGGACTCCTTCTTTTTAATCTGGCCACATCCTTGAATAATTTAATCAGTTTATGACAATCAACATGAAGAGCTTGGTAATTAGAATTTTTGTTCCTAATTTTATTCCTTCTGTATTATGTAGATCAGTCATTATGTTCCCACCCAGCTTTCTCACTTGTTACCAAGAGCCATTTCACACTTCTTCCTCAAAAGCTACTTTTCTATACTTTTTACATTCTCAGCCAATCCTAATTCTGTCCCAGTTGTTAGATCAAACCTTGGTATCTTTTTAATGTCATCGCCATGAACTATTTTGAAATCTTTCATTGACTTTAAAATGTTACTCGTAGTAAACAGGATGGCACTGATATTTAAACTACGTTAATCTTGCTAATTGAATGTGGATGTAAATATCCTTCTGAAATCCTCAACCTTGCAGAGTCAACCAGCATCATTCTAGCCAGGGCCCCATTCCAGAAGTGGCCATTGGAAGCCTTTCTGTTATTCTTTTCTCATCGGACAACCAGCATTTGCTGATTAGCATGCTGGATGTCAAATTTGATTTTTATTGGTGAAACTAGCAACCTATTAATTAGCATGATGGATGTTAGAAATGGGCTGTCTTTTATGAAATTAAAGCATTTAAGATGCAAGGATTGGCTTGAATAGCTTAGAGAGCCTCCTCACCTTTGCATTCAAATATTCCCCTGAGACCAGTATTCTGCGGCTCTCAGGGATGAGTCCCTTGAGGTTGGTCCCCTAATCAGTCTCTGTCCAGCCAGTAATTTGGGACTTCTGCTTGTATGATCCTGGCAATTATGCAAAAATCCTTCCTCTTGTCTAGCAAAATTGCTGCACGGGGTTACAGTTCATTATTCTTACATTGTATTAGAATCTGGCTCCGTTGAAGGCACCTACATGAGTATATGGAAGAGTACGCCTCTAGCCAAAAAAACATCTTATGCAATAAATGATTCTCTGTGTCACTAATCTGGCTTGAAAGCCTTGTTTATGATCATCAGATATTCTGTTTTGAGAAATTAACTGTCTTTTATGACCTGAAGCTTCTTTTGGAGTGGTTACAATGATTTATTGAGAATAATCTAAATATTGCATTTGACCAAGCTGATTTAGATCAGCTTACAATGCTTCTTTTCTCCAATATACCTCACTTATACTACTTAATGCTACAGGCACACCCCTTCAAAACCCCAGAAATCAAGAGACATTTAGTTAACACCTCTTATCCTAGCATTTAGGACTAAAGCACATAGTAAGTAAACCAAATGTATTTTTGTTGTGAAATCATTTTTTCTCATTCATACAAATGCAACAATGTTTCAAGGGTAAGTTTACTTTTTGCTAACTTTTAGATTATCTTGAATCATTTTTAAAGCCTTTCCCAATAATCCCCCTCCAGGTATGTACCAGGCCTCTTTTGACAGTCCCCAGAACCTTCGTTTTAGAAAAATTTCCTAACACCAAAGATAAGAGAGAAATTGTTCTCAAGGTAACCTACAATTTGTAAGAATGTACCTCTCATTGCTATAATGCAGTTTCTTTTTCCCAAGTAAAGTAGCATGGGTTTCATTAATTCATACCGTGGTCTCAGACACACCATACCACACTATGACTCCTGGGGCCTGTCAGGGTCAAGAGGGGGAGGCTACCAAGCAGTTTTATGACACAATAGCTGTTTTCCTACATAGTGATAACCTAGTGAAAGTATGAAAAATACTTCTTGTGGAGACTTGATTATTTACTTGCATGTGGACATTGTGTGGATTGCTGATAAAGGGGGAGAGAACAAACTTGATGCAGGGGAATGCCTTCAAAGAGAAGTTGATTTGTTGGAGCTCTGATAAGCCAGTAGGTTCTCATCTCCCCTCCTCTCCCCTACCTTCTCCTTCCCTCCCCTACTCCCCTAGCTCTGGTAGAGCATCAGAATCCTCAACCAAACCTCATGCTAAGAATCAGTTGTTAATGCAGAGCAAGAGGAGAAAGAGGGCTGGGAACTGTGGTGTAGCAATGGTGGGAACTGTGGTGTAGCAGTGGTGGGAACTGTGGTGTAGCAATGGTGGGAACTGTGGTGTAGCAATGGTGGGAACTGTGATGTGGCAGTGGTGGGAACTGTGGTGTAGCAGTGGTGGGAACTGTGGTGTAGCAGTGGTGGGAACTGTGGTGTAGCAGTGGTGGGAACTGTGGTGTAGCAATGGTGGGAACTGTGGTGTAGCAGTGGTGGGAACTGTGGTGTAGCAATGGTGGGAACTGTGGTGTAGCAGTGGTGGGAACTGTGGTGTAGCAGTGGTGGGAACTGTGGTGTAGCAGTGGTGGGAACTGTGGTGTAGCAGTGGTGGGAACTGTGGTGTAGCAGTGGTGGGAACTGTGGTGTAGCAGTGGTGGGAACTGTGATGTGGCTGTGGTGGGAACTGTGGTGTAGCAGTGGTGGGAACTGTAGTGTAGCAATGGTGGGAACTGTGGTGTAGCAATGGTGGGAACTGTGATGTGGCAGTGGTGGGAACTGTGGTGTAGCAATGGTGGGAACTGTGGTGTAGCAATGGTGGGAACTGTGGTGTAGCAGTGGTGGGAACTGTGGTGTGGCTGTGGTGGGAACTGTGGTGTAGCAGTGGTGGGAACTGTGGTGTAGCAATGCTGGGAACAGTGGTGTAGCAGTGGTGGGAACTGTGGTGTGGCTGTGGTGGGAACTGTGGTGTAGCAGTGGTGGGAACTGTAGTGTAGCAATGGTGGGAACTGTGGTGTAGCAATGGTGGGAACTGTGATGTGGCAGTGGTGGGAACTGTGGTGTAGCAATGGTGGGAACTGTGGTGTAGCAATGGTGGGAACTGTGGTGTAGCAGTGGTGGGAACTGTGGTGTGGCTGTGGTGGGAACTGTGGTGTAGCAGTGGTGGGAACTGTGGTGTAGCAATGGTGTGAACAGTGGTGTAGCAGTGGTGGGAACTGTGGTGTGGCTGTGGTGGGAACTGTGGTGTAGCAGTGGTGGGAACTGTGGTGTAGCAGTGGTGGGAACTGTGGTGTAGCAATGGTGGGAACTGTGGTGTAGCAATGGTGGGAACTGTGGTGTAGCAATGGTGGGAACTATGATATAGGAGAAATAATTTTTAAAAGCAACTTGGAGAAGAGGGGGAAAGATAGGCACATGGATCGCCAGTGAAAGGGAATTTGGCCAGCAGGAGGTCTAGCTTGAGACCACAGACTGTCTTCCTTCTCTTTTATATTCTTAACTAGGGGAAGGGCTGTGTCCTATAAACAAATCGCAGGTCAAGCACTCATTCCCTGAGGGTACCCTGCTGAACAGGTGACTTTACAGACTAAGAAGGTGACTAGTCCAGTCAAATTATAAAATGATTCCAAGCTAATGTGATCTAAACTGTTTTTTTTTTTAAGAGAATGTAAACTCTCACTGGGAATGCACTCAGTTCATGAGGACCCATTAGAAAATGTTCGGTAAGGAAAATGTGGTACATTTACACAATGGAGTACTAGACAGCAGGAAAAAATAATGACATCTTGAATTTTGCAGGCAAATGGATGGATCCAGAAAACATCATTTTGAGTGAGGTAACCCAGGCCCATAAAGACAATTATCACATGTACTCACTCATAGGTGGTTTTTAAACATAAAGCAAAGCAAATCAGCCAACAAATCACAATCCCAGAGAACCTAGACAACAATGAGGACACTAAGAGAGACATACATGGTTCTAATCTACATGGAAAGTAGAAAAAGACAAGATCTCCTGAGTAAATTGGAAGCATGGGGACCTTGGGATAGGGTTGAAGGGGAGGGGAGAGGTAGGGAGGGAAGCAGAGAAAAATGTAGAGCTCAATAAAAATAAAAAAGTCCAGTAATTTTGTATGCTGGTATCCCTGAAATATGATGCCTGAGATATGGTGCAAGGGAGTCCATTTGTTGATTACTGGCTGCTCAGCCCCAAAATAATCACACAGAAACTATATTATTTAAATCACTGCTTGGCCCATTAACTCTAACTTCTTATTGGCTAACTCTTACATCTTAATTTAACCCATCTCCATTAATCTGGGTATCACCAGAGATCTAAGTTTATAGATAAACTTAAAATCATACCTGTTGAGTCAAACAGGATCTCAGACATAATCTTTCAGTAACACCAGCATACTAAATTACCGAACATTTTCTAATGGGTCCTCATGAACTAAGTGCATTCCCAATGAGACTTTGTGTTTTGTAAAAACCAGGTTAGATCACATGAGTTTAGAATCAACAGCTCATTTCATAATTTGTTTGGGTTTGTCATCTTCTTAGCCTATAAAGTCACCTGTTCAGCAGGGGACCCCCAGGGAGTGAGTGCTTGACCTGCGGTTTGTTTGTTGGACACGATCCATCCCCTAGTTAAGAAAACAAAAGAGATGGGAGACAGCTACAGCCTACATCATATATAACCCTGACACAATGCCTGGAAGATACCAGCATTCATCAATTCCTGTGTCTGATTATTAAGACATTTAAATCTGGAAGCTTCTTCTGTCTAAAGAAAAACATAATTTTAAAGACAAGACAAAAAAATACAACTAGGTAACTTTAGGCTTCTTTATTTGAGCAAAGAATAAAGACTCCCTGACATCTCATCTTTGAAAGATTCGCTGTGAGTTTCGGCTTACTTATCCCTAATTAGAAAAAGCAAAAATGTCAGCACAGAAACTTTTTTCATCCCACTTACTCCTTTAGCGTCTAGTAATTGTTGCCCTTAATTCCTGGACATTTGATGTTCCTGGGAGCCAGGTATAGGGGCTCCTCCAGCAGCATTTCTTTCCACCTCCACTGATTAGCTTCTCTCTTACGTTCTGTTCTCAATTTCTAGAAGCAAGTCTCCACATTGCTGAGGTAACAACACTGCGATACTCATTAGTTTACATTTTTCTGACCTTATTTAAAAACTTATTTAAAAAGTAGGTTTATTTTCTGTATATGCATGTTCTACCTGCATGTATGTCTGTGCACCATGGAGGTCAGAAGAGATCACTAATCCCTTGGAACAAAATGCTTTGGAAGAATCCTTTTCTATGGTATGAAAATGTGCTGCTCTCATTGTTAATAAAAAACTGATTGGCTGATAGCTAAGCAGGATTTTCAGGGCAGAGAGAATGCTGCAATGAAGAAGGATGGAGTCAGAAGAGTTGCAAGAGAGACGCAGAAAAAGCAGGAGATAAAAATGCCATGCTAAAAGAAGGGACCACCGCACAGCAGATGGTAGATAAGAAATATGGGCTAAATGTAAATGTAAGAGTTAAATTAAGAGTTAGTAACAACAAGCCTGAGATCAGCCGACCATTTGTAAATAGCATTAATCCTCAAATGACTATTTGGGAGTGACTGCTGAAACACAGAAAAAGTCCACTTATAACTAAATTTATAGATAAACTGCCATATGGACATTGGGAATTGAACTTGAGTTTTCTGCAAGAGTAATAAGTGCTTTTAACCATTCAGCCACCTCTCCAGCACCCTAAATTGATTACTTTGAATCATGGGTTCACGTTTGATTCAATCAACTATGGTGAAGGTATAGGAAGGTGAAATAAGGTATGTGGTTGGACCATGGCCAGCTCTGTAGAAGAAGCAAATGTATCTCAGTTAAGACTATATATAATACATTTTTTCATTAATAGAGAATCATGAATATGATATATTTGGCTAATCTCACCATTGTCTTGCGTTCATCCTAAAAAGTGAAGTCTATGACATTATGTCAAGCTAGCATCATATATAATGGGTTATTTTGTGCAGTGCAATGATTTGAACTGATTTCTAGGAATATAACAGTAATATAAAACAGTTTAGCCACAGAAGACATAGAAGGCACAAAAACAGAATCCAGGAACTCCATTCATAGGCCTCTGCAATATCCAGCGAGACAGGTTGGTGCCAGGAAGAAGTGAAAAGAGTCTGATACATCAGGGAGAGTTCCACATTAGAAAGAGCTTGGTCAGCGCCCCTGGGAGTTCTTAGTTGAATGCAGTTGGCCTATCTACCTTCTTTGTTTACCTGTAATTGCCCATCTGGACAACTCTGGCATTCTAAACTTCCACCACCTAAGGAGAATTTGGTAGCACTCCAGACAGCTGACTCAATAAGGCATTGTGGTTCTTGATGACTTATTTCTCAAGCTGGATATGGAACCGAAGTAAGAGGATCTGAGAAAGAAGCCAAACTCTTAGGCAGTGATCATAACAATGACCTACACAGGGAGGGGCCGGTTATTTCAAGGTCGACAACGTTCTCCAAGCTGGAGGTCAATATTGGGATTGGAACCAGGACAATTTGCATGTGCGGCCTTCACCCAAGTGAGACACCCATTTGGCTTCTGGTTTCGGCCATCCTGACAGAGGGCACCTGCCCACCCATGGTGAGTGCACTCAGATGGAAGGTGCATTCCCCACCCAGCTGCCCAAGGCCCATGGCAACCATCTGGACTCACTAGAGCATGACTGCTCCAGCTGGGGTGGGTGAGCAAGCCCTCTGCCGAAGAGCTGCAGAGTTAAGGAATCCATGTAGTTCAATAATGAGAATTGGGCTTCACTTTTAACCAGGAGGTCTGAAATCTGTTTCATACTCTTTTGCAGGAAATATCGAGTCTACATGAATTGAATTGTTTCCATGAATGTATATTTCCCATGTGTCAGGAGCAGGCTAGAGCCACAAGGATTAATAACACACATTCCTAATTTTAACAAATCATTCTTTTCAAGGAAATGAGCACACCAATGCCGATATCAAAATGATATGGCAACTATAATGAAAATATGCATACAAATGCTATGGGGACACATATTTGGGGGGAGTGATTATGGCCAAAGAAAGTAAAAATGCCACATGTTTTGAAGAGGCAAAGTTTGTCAGTTAATACGAGAAAGAGAGATATTCCCGACTGCCTATGCAGCTGCGAGAGCATAGGAAAGAAGAAAACGCCTGGTATACTTGGCAAATGATGAGTAAAAAGATTTTAGCCAGCACACTGTACACAGGCCGAGAGCAGCGATTTAGGGGACAAGTTGTTAACAGGTTGTAAATGGTTATTTTATTGGGTAGAAAATATAAAACCATAAAACATGTCTTGTTTTTCCTTTATCAAGAGAATAACAAGATGATTTCATAAAAGCAGAGCATAAATGTCTTCATAAGCTGAATTTGAACCTTCCACTCTGACTCAGTAACTGCACTTTATATTTTTTATTTCATTTCCAACTGTTTACTCTGCCCCCGATTTTCCCCTTTGCATCCTGCTCCACATTTTCTTCCATCTTCTTCCACCAATATAAAAATGAGACAGTGGACATCAGTGAAACTAGTAAAATACTGAAAAAAAAAAACAGAAAAGGCCTTTTTTATACAACCAATAAATAGGTAAGAGTTAGTTTTTCACAAACAGTCAGTGACACTAAAATTATTTTCTGACTTCAGATACAACCATAAATGACGACGTGTTTTCATTTTCAGCCCAGTCACATGAAAATATCAGTTAATTTGCTTGAAAATTAAAGACTGTGGGGGCTATGGTTCGCCCTTCACAGAGACACAATTCACATGCATGTATTGCTTTTTGAATGATTTTTTGAGGCAGTTCTATGTGTAAAGAAATCCTTGTCATTATGATTTTTTATTATTTTAATTTCCACTAGCAAAAGACTATACACATGTAAAAAAATCAGTAATATTTTGGTGACAGGAGAAAAGGAAACAAGTCTACCCAGTTACCTTTAAATATGTTCAATAAGAAGGACTTCTTTGGGTTTATCATCTCACCATTCTGGCAGCAAAGCCTTTAGACACCTACGCTGGTACTGACTAGTTTTGGGATGTCCGACAAAGTATTTCAATGTCTGGACACATCATTACCAATGAAAACTGAGGCTGTCTTTTGAACATTCAGTGACCACAACCTTCAATGAGGCAATTTTTACAGTAACTCATTACAGATTATACTTTCCTGGACAGTGTCAGTAAAGTCCATTCCAGAAGCTCACCTGCCCACCATACTTCCGAAGCTCCCTGTTATTCACCAGTCTGACCAGACTAACAGACTTCAGTAATTTCTCGACCACTCACCAGCTTCCATAAGTAAACTCTATAAATGGCCATGCATGAATTTCCATTTGTGGAGATTATGGTTTTGAAAAGCTAGTGAGGGGGAAAAGAAGAGTAGAAAGATAAGTGATAGAGAACTAAAGATCTAAAAAGGAGATAATCCGCACTTCACTACGGAAGTTTGCTTTTTCATAATTTCCCCTAATGGTTTATCCAAGCATTGAAAAAGGTCAGAGATTCTTATCTCCCAGGCAAGTGACACATCCATTTATCACACTTGAGCTAACACAAATGCTTTGGATAGAACTTCAAAAGAACTGGTAGACTGATTGCTCTAGTCTAGTTTCTTCTTTAAAAATATATTTTGGATAAAGCATTTTATGTTTATCCTAGAAATGAGTGATCATGCTAGTTAGGAATTATGGACAAACTCAAAAGTGATAGGTTTCTTAATGAAATATTAGCTAGTCAGCAGATAGACAGAGCACTAACCTCCTCCAGTTCTTGTTGGAGGGAGATAAACACAAGGTATTTGCAAATAAATATGACTCCCTTTATTATGAGTCAGAATACTTTGATAGGTGGATATTAGTCATTAAATCAATGATAAGCAACCTACAATCCATAGATCCAGAGAGGTTTGTTATAGAGGGAGAGACTACGGAGGACACTTGGATCTTCCTGGGAGGGGGAATATTATAGATTTTATGGGTGAATTGAGGTAGGTGGGGATGGTAAGGAGAGAACCAGATGGAGAACAGGAGGAGAAATAAGATAGAGGAAGAAACATCAGAAATTAGGGACACCCGAGGGATGATATAAAAACCTAGTATAGTGGAAACTTTCTAAAAATATATGAAGGTATAATGAGGGCCCCTAATAATGGAAGATACGGAGTCCCAACTGGCCATCCCTTGCCATCAAAGAAGACTTCCAGTCGCCTTCTTTGCATTCAATTGAGATTTTGGCCAAGAGGGGCGGGTCCTTTAAAAACCCCCAATCAACTCAGACTGTTGTTAAGACAATGGGTTACTCTCTGCAAAATGATAGCAGGACCATGCTTTGGAGTAGAACACCCACAGAATTCATGGGGCATAAAGAAATTGAGCTAATACCTACTTGGAGCCTTCACTCTTGCATCCTAGTGTCTTTATTGCAGGAATACTCTGTGTATGCTGCAAAAGGTGAAACATAAGCATCAAGCCAGTTATTAAACCTTTGACCTCTGTCCTGCCTGTAAAATATGTTTGGGTAGTGGTGGCACAAAGCTTGAAGGAGCAGCCAATAAATGTCTGATTTGACTTAAGGTTCACTCCACGAGATGTAACCCATAGCTAACACTGTGTGGGTGACCAAGAACCAGAGACTCGATAGCTCAGAGACCTAGGGTAAAGCCCAACACTACTGAATCAATAAAATTACTCCTAATGATATTTTGCCATCCTCATAGATCAATATCTTTTTATTCAGTCTTCTTCAGATAGACTTTATCCACAAGCAGTTGGGAATAAATACAGAGACCCACAGCCAGAAATTATGTGGAAAGAGAGGGTCCTTGGAACACACAGCTTTAACTGGGTTGTTTCCATCAATTCTTCCACTCAGAGTTCAGGGAACCCCACTGAAGAGGATGCAGAAAGAGTGTAAGATCCAAAAGCAACAAATAACACCAGGAGAGCAAGGTCCTGTAAATTATCTGAGCAGTGCTGAAGTCACAAGCACAGGGCCTATTGTGAGTTTGCACCAGGTCCTCTGCGTGTGTATTACAGCTTTCAGCTTAGTATTTTTACGAGACTCCTGAGTGTGTGAATGAGAAGCTCTCTGATTCTTGTGCCTGCTCTTGGGCCTCTTTTCCTTTAGTTGGGTTTTCTTGTCTAGCCTCGATGTGATGTTTATTCTTTATCTTACCCTATTTTATTTTGCCATATTTGGTTATTATCTTTTAGAAGCCTGGTCTTTTCTAATGAGAGACAGAAGGGGAGTGGATCCGGGGAGGAGGGGAGGAGGAACTGAAAAAAGTAGAAGGAGGGGAAACTGTAAGTATATTGTATGAGAAAAGAATATTTTTCAGTAAAGGGGAAGAATGGGGGCAATAAGAAAGAAAACCATGCATTAAATTTTCCAGATAACTTTTTCTAGCTATTCCCATTAATTCATTTAGCTAGGAGGCACTACCTTCTCCCTTTTAACTCTGCTTCTATATGCCCGAGATGCCACAATTCTCAGCTTACAGCACTATGATCCCAGCAATTATTTTAAAAGTCACCAAGAATTTTAATTAAGAGAATAAATCTATTTTGAAACAAGTTAAATAACCTCCACTAGTTACAAGCTAAATATTTCCTTTACTATGACTTCTTTTATAAATCCCACTTATATCAGGTTTTTTTGTGTGTGTGTTGTTAAAGCAACATGAAAAAGAAAAGGGGGCATGAATATTTTTGTGGGTAGGAGGTGGCTTTTTAGCACCTTTGGCTGAATCCATGATTGCTTTTACCTCCCATGCACTCTGTCTGACCCCATCTGTGTAGCTGAGAACTGGCATGAGAGTTGGCATCACTGTAATTAGTTCATGTACTCTCCTCGTGTGTTTTCTGAGTACTTATTCTGAGTTCTTGATTTGACCTATCACTCAATTCCTAGAGTAAATTCTATGGAATAACAACGCAACATTTCCCATTTAACAGGTGTTTTCTATGCACCAGGACTATTCTGAGAACTCCACAGATGATATAAGACCCAGGCATTAACACTATTATTTGAAACAGATACTATCATTTTATTTGTAAGAAAACTAAGACTCATGAAATTTAAATAATACGTGTGGATCACAAAGCTTATCAATAGTAGAGCTGGAAACTTAAATCCATTCTTTCTGACTCCAAATCTTCTGTAGTTGTTGTTGCTATGTGATGATGATGATGATGATAATGATGATGATGCTTGTTATTATTATTTATTTCAGAAGTTTTTTAAACACTGGACTGGGAACTAGATTGTGATTCATTAAATTCTGAGCTATATAACAGAAAAAATCTGCAAGGTGAGAACGAAGATTTTCTTATGAAACTTTCATTTTAGTCTTCCTGTTTGTGAGTGTGTGCTCGCATGCACACAGACTAGAATGTGAGTTTAAAATATTCCCTGATGAATATGGACAACATGACTATTTTGTAATTAAAACATTCCTCTGTTATGAAGCCTGTGGTTAGACTCTGGTTCCATCTGAACAATGAGGCAGCAGCTATGAAATATGTCTTTCCAGTCAAGAGGTGTGAGTGAAGGGGGAATCTTGGACTGTTCATCCTAGGTTACTTTTCT
Organism: Microtus oregoni; assembly: GCF_018167655.1. Lineage (NCBI taxonomy): Eukaryota > Metazoa > Chordata > Mammalia > Rodentia > Cricetidae > Microtus > Microtus oregoni. The sequence goes on from NW_024543072.1 coordinate 30,200,195, forward strand.
GGGTCAAAACTGTCAGAGAAATCAAGGTTTCCCAGCTGGGCTTCTGACCCATAGCCTGTATTCCTCACTTGAAGTCAGACTGTAGCTCAGAAGATAAAGTCAAGGTATGGAATGGAAAGCGCCCTGACCGTATGGGGATAGAACATAAATATCCCCAAACAATAGCGAGCGAGACAAGCTTGACAGCTCTAGGAGCTAAATGCCTGTATTCCATTAAGTAGCCTGTGTGTGTGTGATACTTTGACTTTCCGAGTTCACTGCTATTCTCCCATCAGCCTTTGTCCACCACTGGAAATTTCTTGTTTGTCAACTCATCTCTAAGAAGCAAGGGAAAGAAGAAATTGTGGTGCCTATAGTTGGCCAGTTTTCAAAATAATGTCAATTGTTTATTTTTCCATTTTAAGGAATTTTTTTTTGAATTTTTCGAGACAGGATTTCTCTGTAGCTTTTTGGTTCCTGTCCTGGAACTAGCTCTTGTAGACCAGGCTGGCCTCGAACTCACAGAGATCTGCCTGCCTCTGCCTCCCGAGTGCTGGGATTAAAGGCATGCACCACCACCGTCCGGCTTAAGGAAGTTTTTTGAATTTGGAAAATGCATAAAAAATGTAAAGCAATCACTGAAGCTACTAGAGTCTCCATATCTAGGAAGCAGTACTGTTGGCATGCTGGCATTGTGTATTTTCAGCTGTGTTTTTGAGAATACTTTAAACATAGACACACTTCACATGTAATTTTGATGCTAGTCCTCCCCTTTAACATTACATTGATGCTTCTTTTAACTTTTGGTAATTTAAATGTGTGCTTTTAATTGTGTATATTATATCATTTTCTATGTTTGCATCATGTTTTTTCAATAAATCTGCTTTTTTAATACCCCATTTTGAGAATCATATAATCTGTCAGCATTCTGTGCATTCCTGCACTTTTTCCTAATGAAGGTTTAGGATTTTATTCTCTCTTTCGACGCCAACAACCTGTCCATCATCCTCATTTTCAGTTGATGATTTGGCGTGTGTTTCATTAAAAGTTTAGAGACCATCAGAAAAGACTTCCAGCAGCTTCTGCCATATGAATGTTTCTATGCACTGGCAGCTATCTTCCCTTTGCCTGCCTATATAGAATATTCTGTGTGCATATGGGTGTCTGCATCTAAATGTGTGTGCAAGCATCCTTGCCTTTGCAAGTGTATATGGAAACCAGAGGCTGATGTTGGGATGTCTTCCACAATCATTCTCCTCCTTGTTTTTTGAGAGAGTCTCTTCAATGACCTGGAATTTGCCATTTTTGCTAGACTGGCTGGCCAGTGAGCCCTTGGGATTCACTTATCTCTGTCCCAGTATTAGGATTACAGGTACACATGTTCATGCCTTGCTTTTATGTAGGTGTTTTGGGATCTGAACTCATACACGTATGCTTGTGTGATATGCATTTTATCCCTTGAGCAATCTCCCTAACTCTGTTATTACAGAATTTTCTTTTTCTTTGAGACTCCTCTTTCCTTTGTGTGTAAGATCACATATCTTCCTGACTACAGGAAGATATGACTTTAGCAATTGTCCTCTGACTCTGTTGCATTATACATTTAAATATTTTCTTTGGTCACTCATCTCTTTTTTAGTAAATAATCAAGAGAATGCAATTACTTATACTCTACAGATATGGAAGTGGAAGTTAAGTAATTTCTGATTTTCACCTTACCCTCACTTTATTGATGTCTTTTCCCCCTGAGTATATTAGTTAGCTTTTGATGCATAATAATCATTTTTACAATCTGTAGATCATGATTTGACTGAATTGACTGGACATAGCTTCTAGGTAAGTTCAGTTGCTAATGACCGAATGATGCAGGATGACCCCAGTTGTAGCCCAGTCTCCCAGACAGGCTGGCGGCCAAGGGAACCTTGATTCTTCTTCTCAAGTCTGTTGCTCTCCTATATGCTGGGCTTTTTATGCTTCTATTCATTCACACTGTTAAGGTACCCTTGATCAAAATAATCCTTGTTACAAACCAAAAGTTGCATGCAGAAATATAACTTGTCGTAAGACAGGTTGAAGAGGAAGGGATTCTGGCAGTCACTGGACATCCTGAATATTGGCTGCAGTAACATGTCACTTTCATAGCTTTCCTCATAGATGTATCAAAATAATCTTAAAGGTAGTAACTCCCCATGTAGCTCAGGCTAGCCTCAAACTTACAACCTTATGCCTCAGCCTCCTAAGTACCAGCACTGCAGGTGTGTGCCACCATGCCCTGCAAAATATTTCAGTGTATACTAGATTTTTTTTATTTTTATTGAAAAAAACTTTCTGCCTCCTCCCAGCCTCCCATTTCCCTCCCCCTCCTCCCTCCCCTCTCCTTCTTCCTCCAATCCCCCCTCCCTCTCCAGTCCAAAGAGCAGTCAGGGTTCCCTGCCCTGTGGAAAGTCTAAGGTCCTTCCCCCTCCATCCAGGTCTAGGAAGGTGAACATCCAAACTGGCTAGGCTCCCACAAGGCCAGAACATGAAGTAGGATCAAAACCCTGTGCCATTGTCCTTGGCGTCTCATCAGCCCTCATTGTCCGCCATGTTCAGAGAGTCCGGTTTTATCCCATGCTTTTTCAGTCACAATCCAGCTGGCCTTGGTGAGCTCCCAATAGATCAGCCCCAACTGTCTCAGTGGGTGGGTGCGCCCCTCGTGGTCCTGACTTCCTTGCTCATGTTCTCCCTCCTTCTGCTCCTCATTGGGACATTGGGAGCTCAGTCCAGTGCTCCAGTTGGGTCTCTGTCTCTATCTCCATCCATCACCAGATGAAGGTTCTATGGTGATATGCAAGATACTCATCAGTATGACTATAGGATAGGGTCATTTTGAACATTAGCTTTTGCCATATCTGAAATATATGGCCAAATTGAAGCCAGCAATCACAGCTATGTGACTGAACTTAGCAGAAAACAGGTGAGCTGCCTCTAGATGCTGTGACCTATTGTCAACTAACAAGGACGTTATGATAACATAACAATATCCTGTGAGCTGGGAGGCAATGACCCAGGGGCACTGGTAGTAGCTGGCATCCTAGGACAGAGAGTAATGATTGATGACAGGATCTTTGCAATAAATGTAGCGGATCCCATGGAGCAACAGCACCATGGGAGCACTCAACAAAGCTCAGTTCTCCTTCAGATTAGCTTTTCATCAAGGTTCGTGCCCAAAAAGTCTTCGAGTCTCTTAGGCATCCACCCTCACAAAGACTTACTGAGGTTAAAGTCTTAGAGAAGGTTGAAGGTAAAGCCAAATGCAAGAAAGTCTTCATTAATATCAGCAACCCTACTTTATAGAAATAGGAAACGTAGAGGAAATGGCTGAAGCATCACACAACTCTGGAGATGAAAACTCCAGGAAGGAGTGGAGAGTAAGGCCTTTGATATGGTTCTGTGTTTAGAGTCTGGAATTGGGGTCCAGCACAGGACATTAAGAGGTGAAGACAAAAGGTGGCATGGTCTGAACTTCTGTGTTCAAGCAGAGTCAGCACAGGGTGGGAAACACTGGATATGAAGACCAACAGGATAGAGAAGGTCACTGCTTGTAATTTTTCAAGTAGAGAAAAATACTAAGGAAAGTTGAGCCTTCACAGTAAGAGTCGATGCTTGCTTAGTTAATCCACCTTTGTCTTCTCCTCATAATATACATCTGGCTGCCCAGATATCACCACGGGAAACCCACCTGGAGTGAGATGGACCCAATAACAGAGAGGAAGTGCTTAGATGGTCTTGAGTTTGATTCTGGTTTCTATAATTTGCTATTTGTATGAATTTGGGTGTTAAATTATACTTCTTTGTGTTTAATCCCCTTTCTATTTAATAGTTATACTAACACACACCTTGATAGATAATTGTCAAGATTAAATTGAGTGCATGTGTATGTCTCTGTGTGTGTGTGTGTTCCAGTAGTGAAACTGACAGTTAGGTCACGTGAATTCACTTGCTATCTGTTAGCCTATTTTGTAACTTAGTTAAGTTACTAGTATCTTTTAACCTCAGTTTCATTTTCTGTAAAATAAGGCCACTGCCAATTTGCAAGGTTGCAAAAGTTCCCCAAATCCTTTTCAATTATCTATAAATATTATAATTAGGGTATGCAGCACATCTTTCTACTATGCCCTTGAGAAGCTTCGAAATTGGTTATTAATGGACCTGGACTTTCCCTTAGATCACGGTAATAATTCTACTGGCGTGTAGTTGGAGCTTTTGAACTGGGGTGAAAAAGGGGAGATATGTACAGCTGCAATGTATCCCTCATGCATGATACCTGCCCCTGTGAATCCACTAGTGAATTTTGCACAGATGTCTCTTTGTTTCCAAACGGGAAACTAATTGCCTTTCTGGTTTTAGTCTAGGTTTTCCCATGTTGCTCTGCAAATAACAGGAGATTCTCAAACTTTGCAAAGCTCCTCATCAGTGGTGTCTCAAACCAGATGCCTCTTAAGCATCCCACATCACAAGAGGGAACCTCGTCTTTGAAAAATCACCTTAGAGCAGCTATCTTATGATGATTGCTTGCCAATTGTTTACACACTTAGACATCTTGCTGGTGTGTGAGTGTGCAAGCGTGTGCATGAACCTGCTTTGGGGATTCATGCTAAACTCAGAATTTTTCTTTTTTTTCTTTCTTATTGTTTGTTTGCGTCTGGTGAATCCCAGGATGATGAAATATGCCAAATCCCGAACCCAGGATTCAGAAATGCTCTTCCCAGAAGATTAGAAGAGAGGACCTCACAGGCAGCAACTACTCATGAAGCTCAGCTTCCTCTGTGCCTCTAGTGACTGTTTCCCTGGCAACCAGCAGGAACCTGGAGTATCCCTGCACAGTTGCTACAGAAACCCCAAGGCTTTCCTAATTAGAGCCAGGTGGAACTGTAGCTGGTCAGGATGGGCGGGCTTACTTCCTTTGGGAAAAACCCGTTGAAAGGCAGACCATGGCATTCCTGATCCGTTCACAGTTTTCCTCCTACCCTTATGAATTTATGTGCACTTGATTTGCCTCATTCTGTGGATGCACAATATTGGGCCTTGAGGTATTAGTTAAGTCTTCAAAAGCCTTAGTGTAACACCGAGTCCCATAGCCAGAGAAAATGTAGCTACCCAGATGTTCTGGGACAGGCCTCATTTCAAATACTCTGTCCTTTGTTTCCACGAGTATGGATGTATTTGACAGTTTATTGTGTGACCTGATTTTCATTTGTTATTAGAGTGAAAGCAATGTGGGGATTTTCATAGAGCTACTTGGCTAGCAAAAGAGATGAAGTCTGAACAGAAAATACATAGTATATATGAACTGTAGCCAGAGGTGTAAACACACTCATTCTTTTTGTTTTATTTTTTTTAAGTCAACAACCTCTGTACTAAAAAGCCTTGTTTGAACACAATAGAACCTTGACTTTCATGACTTAGAATACAGATTTGGTCAGTTGAATCCCTGCCCAGGCCATATTTTCTCACTTTCCATCATTTTCATTTTCAAATGTGTTATTTCTCTTTTATTCTTTTGCCTCACCCATAAAATTACAGCCTTTCTTGCACCATGTAGAGACTTTGCCCCTTAATTTGAGAGATGACACAGCTAAACAGGCTTGGATGCTGTGGTTCGGCGTCATCCTGATCCATATTGTTGAACTGGTCCGTATTGCTGATCTGCTGCATATTGCTGATCTGGTCCATATTGCTGAACTAGTCCAGATTTCTGAACTGGTCCATATCGCTGCACTGGTTCACGTTGCTGATCTGGTCCGTATTGCTGAACTGGTCCAGATTGCTGAACTGGTCCAGATTGCTGAAGTGGTCCATATTGCTGCACAGGTCCACATTGCTGAACTGGTCCATACCCTTCCTACAGTTCTCCCAGTTCAATCTCTTTTTCATTTTTTTTATCAGTGACTATCTTTAATCTTCTCCTTATTCCTCCAGTCCCTGTCTATCACTTACTTGGCTCTCTCAGAAGATGAGATCTCCGTAACTTCTCGCAGAGGCTTGGAGTCATCTGTAGTGAACACCTTTGACCTCTGAGCAGCAATTTAAGACTTTAATGCAACCTGAACTTACTCTACTAGTTTTCTTCTGCACCTTTAAAAGGTCCTGGTTTTACAAATGTCCCTTCTACTTCACGCAGAGACTGGTTGCATCCCCATGCTCAACTTGTCATTCAGTACTGGTTTCTGGAACCTCAAATTGCTAACACAGTCGCCAAGAAAAATATCAACAGAAAACATATCTTACATCTTACCTTTTCCCTCTCTTACTTGACTTTGTCAAGCATCATGAAGTAATAACACATCATACATAATAATTATACAATATACATATTAAATACATACTTTGCCTTCTTTTAGTCTCTGTGCTACATAGGCAAATAGAGAAAATGAAAATTTTCACTTTTGTCTGAAAATGTGTTGTGAAAGAATACAAACATTACTAAATAAGCAATAATATAGTGTGTTGCATATGATAAGAGCTATGATGGAAAAGTAAGGCTGAGAGATAGTATTAACAGTGAAATTTTAAAGAAAAATTACATTTAGAACAGTACTGGAAAATCAGATGTACAATTATATAAAGATAAAAGTAAGACCTCCATAGATAAATCTATGAAATATTATTGGTATAAGTAACTGGACACACTAAATTATTCTATTAAAACATCTTATTATAAGATGGAATTTCTCTTTAATTTTATACCTTCAGTTTCTTAAATTTCAACTGAAAATAGAAAAGTTCAAAAACACTTAAGAAAACTATGAAAAACAAGATTTGAGGACTTTAAATAATTAAGCGGGTTTGGCATTACATGAGGATAGATGAATGAAATAAAAAAGAAACTACTGATATTTATTGATACATATAAGGCCATTTTGTATATAAGAAATATGATATAGAAAAGCAAGGAAAGTTTGAGTGTTTCAATCCTTTCTACAAGGTCAGTTTGTTTTATACACACATGTATCAACAGACATGTATGTGCTCCCACCCCCGACCTAATGTGACTCCAATGACTCTGAATTCCTCATGTTTGCACAACCAGGGCTTCACTAATGAGCCATCTCTCCAGCCCACTTTCTAGAGTGATTTTAGACAAAATTTCAAATTATAGAAGAGAGATGAGGGAAGCATTTCCATGCCACAAAATTAAACTTATTCATTCAGATAAAATAATTGGCACCAACAATAATATATATATATATATATATATATATATATATATATATATATATATATATTCTTTTTTTGCATTTAGCATATGTATATGTCGATCACACCCATTCATTCCACAGAACATATGTAGAGATGAGACATCTGCCTGTGGGAGTTGGTTCTCTTCTTCTACTGTTTGTGTCCAGGGACTGAACTCAATCCAAGCACCTTTACCTGCTAAAACAAGATATCTCACTGGCTCAAGGAAAATATTAGAAAATAATAACACATCAAAATTATAAAAGTCTATGAATTTGAAAATAGGAGTCATTTGTATGTTAACTTAATATTAATTAAAATGTTTTAAAAATCATGGGAGTAACCAGCAACAAAATATCTATATTCACACTATTCAAAATTTGCCTTTAATGTGAAAAAGAAAATTGGACACTACAAACTTTTAATCTTATTTTTGAGATTGTAATGTATTACACTACTCCCTTCCCTTTCCTCCCTCCAAGCCTTCCCACATATCCCTCCTCACTCTTCTGCAAATTTATGGCTTCTTTTTTCACTACTTTTTATTGTATATATGCATGTATATGTACATACAGGTATATTCCTAATACAACCTGTTCAGTCTGTGTAATGCTACCTGTATATTTTCAGAGCTGACTATGCAGTCAGTTTGTGTGTTCTTCCTTGGTGAAGGAAGATCAAATCTTCTACTGCAGGATTTCCTCAGTTGCCTATAATTCTTTGCATAGGGTTGAGAGGCCTGCTGGGTTTTCCCCCATCTACTTTCCCTGGGGTGATCCGTGTTCAGCTTATGTCTGGACAGTCATGATGGTGACACTTCATGGGTTTAGCTTCTGACATTTACTAGGATATACCATCTCCTGTATCAAATCAGCGATTCCATGATCCCCTGGATCTTACAATCTTTCCACTCCATCTTTTGCTATGTTTCCTGGGCCTTACATGTGGGAGTGTTTTGTAGATGTCCCTTGAAACTTGGCTCAACACCTCTCCAGTTTGATTGGGTATGGTATTCTAAGTGGTCTCTATTTGTTGCAAAGAGAACTTTCCTTTATGAGTGGTGAAGACTATACTTATGTATAGGTTTAGGGACAAATATTTATAGACTACTGTCAAAGTTTATGCTGACTTAGTAAATTGACAGTTATAGATTCTTTTCCAATTACTGTGATGTGACTAGTCCTGAGTAGTTAGCTAGGTTTCCGTACCAGGTATAGTTTCCCTCTAGGATTTTGCTTCTCAACACACCAAGGTATGTTTTGCTTCCTGGGATCGAGCAATTTTTTATTTATACATTCAGATTCACAAAATTATCTGTCTTCAATCATCAGTTAGCCAGAGTTGATTCAAGGTAGACCAATCAGACTTGGAGTGATGCAGAAGAATTCCAGAGTGAAGGATCAAAGAATCTTTTCAACATAATCATTGAAAAAATGCCCAAAACTATAGAAAATGATGTCTATCTAAATACAAAAGACAGAACACCAAATAGGCAGGTCCAGAAAATAAACTCTTAATAACATATTATACTTAAAATATTAAACAAACAGAATGGGATATTGAAAGCTGTAAGAGAACAAGGTCAAGTCATTCTTGAAGGTAGGCTAATAAAAAATATCTGCTAATTAGGCAGAAAATACTGAAGACCATGCTTAAAAAACTGTCTCCCAGGTTCAGAAAGGCCACAGTTGTCAATCCAGATCATTATACTCAAAAAATTATCTATTAAAATTAAAGAACAGTTAAAAAACTTTCCATGACAAAAACAGATTAAAAGAATCTATAACCACTAAATCAGTTCTATAGATGGCACTAGGGATATTCCAGTCTGGAGAGAAGGATAAATATTCTCATGAAATATCAGAAAATAAATAGACAATAACAGGACAGCTAATCAAAAGAAGTCTAAAAACAATCACAACATCAATAAAATGAAAGGAATGAATAGATACTTTTCAATTATAACTCATATTAATGATCTCAATCTCTCAATAAAATGACACAGACTAGCAGACTCAATTAGGAAACAGAATTCATCTTTCTTTTCTGCCTCCAAGAAACACATCTCACCATCAATTACAGATATCACTTGTAGGATAGCCAAAAGCATTCCAAGCAAATTGAACTAGGCAACAAACAGGCATAGTTATCTAATATCCAACAAAGTAGATATATCAAAGCAAAACTAATCAAAAGAAGACCACTTTAACTCATCTAAGTAACAACCAACCCAGAAGATATATTCTAAACACATACACACTAAAACTGTCACAAAAGACATATTAGTAGATCCAAAACCACATAGTAGTATCAACACAGTGACTATGGATGTCTGCAGTATTCTACTCTTGCCGATAGATAAGTCATCAAGACAAAATTTAAACAGAAATATTGGAATTAAAGAACATCTTAAGTCAAATATGCCTAACGTAAGTCAGATATATAATCTATCTATAGAATATTCTACTTTGACACTAAAAATGTATATTCTTTTCAGAAACGTATTGATAAATATATGAACATTGAAATAATGTTAGGCATTCTATCAGACCATAAATGGGTAAAGCTAGATACCTACACAAAAGACTTAAGAAATGTTAAAAAGTTAATAAAATTCTATAGGGCTTTGGAAAACAAGAAGGAGAAACAACTTAAAGGGCAGATTGAAGAGATAATCAATAATAAGGCTGAAATTAATGAAATAGAAACGAGAAAACAATACAAAGAAATCAATGAAATAATGAAGAGTTGATTCTTTGAAAATATTAACAAAAATTACAAGCATTTAGTCAATTTAGCCACAAGAGATAAGACCAAAATTAATAACATTAGATAAGAAAAGGGAAGCATTACAACAGACACTGATGAATTTTGAATACTCAAGAATAATGGCATTGGGTTTTTGATCCTACTCCACAAACTGGCTGTGTGGGAGCCTAGGCAGTTTGGATGCTCACCTTACTAGACCTGGATGGAGGTGGGTGGTCCTTGGACTTCCCACAGGGCAGGGAAACCAGATTGCTCTTTGGGCTGACGAGGGAGGGGGACTTGATAGGGGGAGGGGGAGGGAAATGGGAGGCAGTGGCGGGGAAGAGACAGAAATCTTTAATAAATAAATAAATTTAAAAAATCTAGAGATTCAAGTGCCATATTTCAAAATAATAAACACAATATACAATAAACCCATAGCATAAAACATATTAAGCTGAGAAAAACTTCAAAGCATTTCCACTAAAATGAGAGATAAAGTGAATGTGAATAAGAAATATATATATACATATATATATATATATATATATATATATAGTCAATATATACTTCTTTCTCATGCTGCACAAAATTCAGCTCAAATTGGATGAAGGACAGCAATGTAAGACCTAACGCTTTGAATTTGATACAAGAGAAAGTAGGAGATACTCTTGAACTTGTAGGCACAGGAAAGGATTTTCTGAACAGGACTTCAGTAGTCCAAGCATTAAGACCAACAGTTGGTAAATGGGACACTATGAAACTCAAAGGACACCATCAGGCAAGTGAAGAAGAAGCCTATAAAATGGGAAAAAAAATCTTTGCCCGCTATAAATCTAGATATAGTCTAGATACTAACTTTATAGTATCGAGACTACACCAAGAAATCAAAAAGCTAAACATCAAGAAAACAATGCAATTAAAAATACTCATGAGAAGACAATAAAATTAAACAACGAAAGTGTATATTCAAGGTCAAGAGAGATGGTTCGGCAGGCAAAGTCACTTGCTACCAAACATGGTGCCCCACACAGTGGAAGGAGAACACTGTTTCTGTAACTCTGACATACATGACTTGATATGTGTGTGCTGACATGTATACACAGAATAAATAAATACAATGTAATTTAAAATGTAAAATTATTATAATATTTTAAAATATCTTAATAAAAACAAAGGTAAAATCTTGAAAAAAAATTGGGGGCATAGAACTAACCAGAGGGTTCTCAATAAAAGAAATATAAATGACTGAGAAATATTTTTCAAAATGTTCAATATCCTTGACCATCATGGAAATGCAAAATAAAACTACTTTGAGATTTCATCTTCCCCCAATTAGAATGGCCAAGACTTGCAAAATGCATCAAATGCTGGCATTGATACTAGAAAATGAAACATGCCGAATCTTTCCTGCTAAGCCACTGCCACGTGGTGATACACAGATTAATAGAAACGGGGTTAAATTAAGATGAAAGAGATAGCCAATAAGAACCTAGAACTAATGGGCCAAGCAGTGATTTAATTAATACAGTTTCTGTGTGATTATTTTCGGGGCTAAGCTAGCTGGGTGGCCAGGAGCAGCAAGCAGCCCCGCCTCCAACAGATTATTGTTGGGTTAGGAAGAATAAGTGTTCTTCAGGAATGTGTTCCCTAAGAGGTTAGTCATGCTCCCGTAGATTCTACATTAGAATATATAGGCAGGACAAAGTGGGTTTAAAAACATATCACATGAAATTAGGAGTAAAAAATTGAGAGAAGGGAATAGGGAAGGATTGGGAGGGGAGACAGCCGGGATGGATTTAATCAAAATATATCATTTGCATATATGAAAATGTTAAGCAGATTTAAAAAGAAAAGAAAATGTTCTTATCTCTTCCAGAACATAAAGGTTCTAATCAAGGTGGTGTGGTGGCACATGAGACAGAGGCATCCTTATCTCTGTAAGTTCAAGTACAGCCTTGTCTACATAGCAAGTTTTGGTTCAGCCAGGGCTATATAGTAAGACCCTTTTCTCAAAAAGAAAAAAAAAACTTTAGAACGATAATGTGGTTTGTCAGCATATGTATGCTGTTTATAATAAGATTTACATTTATTTAAAATAATTCCAATATTTTTACTAAGACTAAGAATTGCCATAATTAATGAATACATTTGTTAATTTATTTTACTTAACAATATCCTTATTCCTGGCTGGAGAAATAACCTTAGCTGCCAAAGGCTGTTAAATGGAACAAAATGTCCTTGTTCCATTTTGAAGAACCTTAAGACATATTACCAGACTATTACATGTACTCAAAACACTCATATTTACCCATAAGATGACACATTTTTAAAAATAATTGAGAACAAAAGGAAACATATCTATGTTTGACCCCATGCAACTTATCAGGTGTGCAGAACAATGAGGAGAAACTTTAAGGTAACTGGGGCTTTCTTCACTCTTGATTCCGCTGTATCTGAAGCTCTTCCATTCCATGTTAACATCACCTGCTTGTGGACCTTTCTGCAGGGCCTTTCATCACACATTTCAGGTTTTGGTATGCGTGCAGCAATGTTCTTTTAGAAAAATATTCCAATAAAAAAACCAAAAGTCTGTCTTGCAGCTAAACAAAAAAAAAAAAAAAAGAATGAGGTGGGGCCCAGGGAGAGGCTGATCAAAGGATTTGGACTTTCAGGATGTTACAGAAAGTGGATTCAATGGACTGCTTATTATAGATATTACAGCTCTGCATGGTAAGCCTTACTGAAAGGGGTGTTCAGTAGTTCTACTACATATGCAATCCTAGTCCTAGGTATGTCTAATAAAGGAATCTATCTGTAAATCTTGATCAGACATTGATATGTAAATGTATACAGAATCATCAGAAATCAATGCTGAAATATACAGTTGTGTAGCCTGTTTAATTACTTGTGTGGAAAACATACAGCAAGAAAGAAGAAAGGTCAACACCAAAAAGTAAAACAAGCTTTGCTCTCCAAGATTTTAATATTCCATAGTAGTAATTCTGCCTGAAATAGAAATAAATGTGAAGTTCCTTTGTCATTTCCAGCTAACAAGTCATGGAGAGTGTGGAGAGATCTATCATCTTATCGTTGTCTTTCCTCAATACTGAGTGTCGTTAGAAGAGACTCAAGAGGTATTAGCTGAAGTAAAATAAGTATCTACATAGAGAAGATTTATAAGTTATTTCCAGAAATTACTAATATGATGGGATTATCTATTCCAGAAGTCTTGATGCTGAAACTGGTCTATACCAATATCCTTAAAATAAGCACTAGAGGAAACATGAATTTTTTTGTATCAGTTAGAAATAGCATGGGGGCCTTCTTGTTATAACTTATTTTCTGAGCTTCCAGTTTAGTGCCTATTCTTTCTTTGTGTGAGAAAGGAAAGATTTCCTTAGAGAAAATATGAAAATATGCTAAATATGGCAACAGGAAGGGAAGTCTTCAGAGAGTGATGTATTGTACATTGTTAAATTTTAGAAGCTTTCTGAGTTTATCATCGCAGATGTTCACCAAGTTATTTCTTTACCACCGCCGGGCAGTTTTCTTAGGAGTATGTGCCACAGTGGAGCTGCATGATGAAACTTTATATTACATTGGATTCCTGTGAAGAGTGGAAGACATGAGCCTATATTCACTTTCTATCAAGGCTATTTCTACAAAAGAATGAGGTTCAGCAATAGCATGGGATCTGAAAACTATAACATCCACCAAGAACCATACTTTCCCAGAGCATTAAATACTTTTGTTCTTTATCTTATTGGTCTTTATTCTGATTTGATTTTCTTCTTCCTGGTAAGAATCCTAAACCATTCCTTTATATAAAAATGATATATAAGTTTGGACAAGAGAGATGATCCTGCAGTTAAGAGCACTTGTGCAATCATGAAGACCAGTGTTCTTTTCCCAGCACCAATGTTACAATCCGAGCATCTGGCAAACACCGGTAAACCCTAGCATCCTGCAAAAACTTCTCTAACTTTAGCTCTGAGATCCAATGCCCTCTTCGCATCTCTCCATGTGCACTCATGCACACATAAATAAGTAAAATAAATCTTTTAGTAAAAACTTACATAGGCACTAACTACATCTTTTATATGTAATCTTCCACCTAGTGCATCCTTTTTAAATTGCCATGTCTAATCCCATCTCATCACAAAAAGCCTGGCTATATGCCTCAAACCAATATTCTTCATGTGTTAAGTAGGAATAAAAGTGCACAGATAGAATTATCAACACTGGTATTATTGCTTTTATTCCCCACTCTATGTACCTGGACTCCAGTCTTATTCCAGAGAACTTTTGTCTACCTTGAGTTCAGGTTTCATAACTAGATCCTAAGTCTTGATACTCCATGACTAAGATCCTGTCTTAATACATTTTTCACTTTCTTTGTGAGTTCAAGAATTTGCCTTACTTTAACCATTTTATGTGCTTCCTCCGATTCGCTGCTATATGCTAGATCATATGCTATCTGAGGCAGCCCATCTGCCACAGAAGACAGTGCCTTCACTCTGCAAGCTCACTCTTCCTCTGAGTCTCCCATTGCTATTGGCTGGCTTATGTTGATGCCCAGTTATCCCATTTGATCTTCCTTAAGAGTATAATTTTACAGGCATGTCACTTCTGAGTTACATCTCTGATAAGAGTCTTTTCTGGCTAAAAGCTTGATCTATGTCTCAGAATCCTCTGCACATCACCTCTAATTAGAAAACCTAGTCCACTTCAACTTATTTAATTTAACTCAAAATGACCCACCTCTTTGAACTTTTCAAATGCATGCTGTAGTGTTCATTTTAATTCAATATTTAAGTTTGGGTACTTATATATCAATTTATCTCATGAGCCAAAATAAGGATTCATTTTCTTAAAGCTTCTTTTCAGAATAAAAACTCACTTATTTTTAGATTCTCTTTTATTCTGAAATATAGATTTGACACTTTTAATCTTAGAATAGTGCTAACCTTATCTGTATATTTTAATTTCTAAGTCAATTTTCTAACTTTAGTTCACTTAATCTGCATAAATACTTCTTAAAATTTTGTTAAGGCAATTGTAATCAAAACTCCAAATTCATCCAATACACTGTGAAAGAACTATCTCTTAAAAGCCAGAATTTGAAACGAGTTAAAGTCTTCTGCATTTAAGGTGAGCATTTTTTTTAAGGAAAATCAAATTCTCACAGGCAAACGGCTTTGTACACGAAATTACAGATTACAAAAATCATTTCACTCTTCATCACTTGATCAGAAAGAATAAGAGGGCAGTGAACTTGGGTGTATGTCAGGCTCTCCTAAATGTCAGCAGAGTCCCTTTGCGTCCTGTGCACTCAGTGCCAGAGACTAGGATGAGCCTTGCTCCCATTCATTGAAAGCCCTTTTCCTTTACAGCAAGTTGATACGTTGAGAACAAAGTCTGAATGTGGTCAAGAATCAACCGACAGCTGTGACATACACCTTCCAAACAAGGCGTGGAGGGAGAATGTCCTTCACATGCTTAACACAGTTGCTTTTTATACCTACACTGAAGTCACAGTGATGACAGAATACCAAGACAGCCACGTCTTTGCCAGGTCATTCCAATTGGGAGCTGGTGTTTGTCATATTGTCATAAACTATCAGAGAGAACATTAGTTAGAGAGATGTGTTTTATAGTATTACTGTGACAATAGGACCATCTGTGAAGTATATATTCTATATTACACATTCTGAAAATTGAGGTTAGAGCCATTCAGACTTTCAGAGTGAAAATTAAAAGTGTCCAAATGATCTGAAGAAAAGCATCCTAGTAAGGCTGCTGTAACAGAATACCAAAGACAAGGTGGCTTAAACAGCAAGTATTTACTTACTGTAGATCTGGAAGTTGAGAAGGGCAAGGTTAAAGAAACCAAGTCCAATGAATAGGGAAGAGCCAGACCCTTGTTTTCAAATAGCTTTTGGTCACATCCTCAAATATGTGGAGAGTGTACAAAGCACAGAGAAATATTCTCTTCTTCTCCCAGCCTCCCCTCTTACCTCCCTCCCCCTCTCTCTCTTTCCCTCATTGTGTTGATCAATCTAAGACCTCAAAGAGGTTAGACACGCTCTCTACCACTGACCTACACCCCAACTTTGTACCACTCTTTATGGTTTTCCTTCTTAAATTTTGTTCAAAGAAGTTTCAGCATGACAGCATTTTCCAAAGGCCCCTCCTTTCAATATTATGAGATTGAGCATTTATTTTAATGCATGGAATTGGGTGCCACACATTTAGCCTATAAAAGACTATGTGTCAAGAGAATATAAGCTTTCTTGAGTATTGTGTGACAGCATAATTTTTGGGTAATTTTTGGATACCAAATCCTATATTATAATTATTTAAAAATATTCAACAAAAATTAGTTACATCTACTATTAGTTTATATGATAAATGTGTTGTGTTATACATGTATATACACAAACATAACAACAGTCACATGGAAGGGAATATATAAATAAGCAAAGAAACCAGATTTGTAAATGTTGAAGGGGGAATACAGATAAATGCTCAGAATTAAATAGGATGTAATCAGGGAAAATTCTAGAGAAATGTATTTCAAACTGGGCCTGAAAATATCAGTAGAGGCCAGAGAAGAGTGACTTGCAGTTGGGGTGAATTGAATTAGGAAAGATATACACAGTTTAAAAATGAGAAATGACAAAGCAGTTAGCTTGGTTCCTGTAGGAGGGATGTACTGACAAAAAATGAGAAATCATATTGGCATGTAATGATGGCATTTTAAAATGTAAGAGTGATGTCTATCTAAAGTAAAAATCCTACCAGTCCCAAATCAATCTTCTAGCAGTGTTTGGATCACATTGATCTCTGGCTCAAAGCATTTGTTCACTCATTAAACAAAATGGTGGCATCATCATAGTGAGATCTGCTGGCAGACATGGGCTGTGTCCTATAATCCCGGCTGACACTCTCACGACTCACCTTCCAGCCATTTCCTTCCAACTTCCTGCTTGGTGTTGTCTATAGCTGACTTGCTCTTCTTTAATAATGTCTTACATATTTCATCTCCTTTTCCTTGGGATATTTCTATCCACTGCTCCTTGTAAAAGCATCATTGAGATATGATTCATATTGTATAAAAGTTGCCCATTAAAATCTGTTATGCAGTATGATCCAATGCTATCACTACGATGTCTACAATACTCTCATCACTTTTAAAGAAACTCCAAAGCAATATCTATTTATTCCCATCCCCATGATTTCTGACCCAAACATCCATAAATGCAGTTTTAATATCTACATATTCATCTGCCTAAAGGTAGATGAGGGAGGATGGACCATCCCACAATGGCAATGTAAATGCTCTGCATTGGGCCGAATGTTTAGGAATGCCTAAGTCTGTTTTCTTGCTGTGATAAGATATAGCCAGATGTGCAGTAATGTATGATTATGCTATGTGGCATATTTCACTTTTGTTATTTTTTATATTGTAGAAGAATGAACTGCTACCCCACCCACGTTTCTGCATGGGTCCAAGGCTCCAGTCTTGCTGCTGTTGCCTATAATCTAGCCAAGAATGGAAATTCATGCTATATGATGCACATTACTTTTCTCATAATCAGTGCTCTCATGAGCTCATTGATCAATGACATAGGTGACTAGGTAGAGCAGATAAGTGATATCTACAGAATAAATGATTCTCTTCAATTGATTGTTAAGGCCTTCTACATAGTTTCTTATTTCTTGGGCAGGCAAAGTCTCTCTGGATACTTTCATGTAAATAACCTCATTGGTAATTCTCCAACTTTGTTTTGTTTTCAAACTTCCTGATGCTCTTGTCAGGTCATATTTAACTACACATCTGACCACGCTGGATGAAGACAGTGAACAAAGTTATGCATTGCCAAACATGCTGCCCAAATGCAAGGCATTTACATTGCACTGCTCACCTGGGATGGTCCAGCAAGGAACTATAGTCTGGTAGATGCTCACTGAGAAAGCCTGTATATCAGTTTGGACTGTCTGCAGTCAGCTCTGAGCCTACTTTTCCTGTGCGCTACTCATCATGAGAACAAGGGAGCCTGCGAGGAGGGAAATGGTATTAGAAAGGATAGGTAACTTCATTTTCTCCCACAGTTTGCGTGTAGACAATCCCACATATCCCTCTTCCATTTTGTGTTATGTAGTGTTACTGTATGGTTTGGGTCAGACAGTGCCTGGCTCTTTGGCACACACTGACTCTTCTACAGGGGCCCCACAGAGTCTGCGCAGCATCTCCACCTAACCCTGACCCAGCAGGCCTGAATTTGCTAGCTCTAGCAGCTCCAGCACCAGAGAAGCTTCCAGAACAGCTCGGGTCTCAGTTTTCCCTTGTTCTGGACCTCACTCAAAAGAGAACTGCATGCCATAAAGGCAAATACATTCCTATAAATCCATGGGTATTATTATTTCAAGCATCAAGCATTGTAACAGGTTTCTGGTAGAGGAGTTGAAAAAATCCATCTTTCCCCTTACCTTAAAAATGATAGACCTCCCCCACACAAGGGGCACCCTAGAAATGTCAGTGAGAATGTGTCTACATTTTCAATTTATTTCTCTACTGTCTTAGACACAGTTGTCTGAGAAATAAGTTCAAAGCAGCACTTACCTTGGGCTCACCATGTCTAATGAGAATAATACCATAAATCTAACAAAGCAGTGTGATCTGTTGTAGACAGGAGAGATAGTCAGAGTTCCTGCAAAGTAATTGATGACATTGGTCCAGAGAGCTGATATCCCACTGTGGCAGAAGAGTGGAGGTAAATTGCTGGCTTCGCCACCTGAGAGCAAATCGCTTCTGGTAGTGTTCACAAGCGAGTAGCTGAAAAACACAAAGCTCATCTGCCAGCCTCATAATTTCCTGCCAGATACAATAGTGTGCATTAAACTGCTCAGAAGAGGAAGCCATGTCTTGCACAGAAAACTGTGGTCTAGAGGCAGTCACTACTCCTTTAAGTTTCTGAAAACTCACTGTCATTCTCCAAGATCAGCCCGTCTCCTACACAAGTCAAGTAGGGGAGTTGAATACGAATGTGCTAAAGTTTCTGTCTATGTCCTTCAAATTATTCGTGGTGGCAGGAATGACTGCAATCCTGGAGGGATGGGACATTGGTGTTGGTGTGTTGTTCCATGGGACTAGATAATTCCACTAGCTTCCGTTTCTATAATGGCCCTTTCTCCAATGCTCAGAGAAACATTGTGGAAATCCTGCCAGTTTCTCTGTTATTCATTATACAGAGGAAGTAACCTGAGATGGAACAGGCCACCCAATAGTACCTCTTGAGATGGATTTGAGATAAAAAAAAAAAATCTATTGACCACCTGAACTTCATAATTCCTTTCTTTACCTAAATGACTCTTGGCTTTTTCTGTCTCATAAAATTACTATCACTTCCAAATCATATAGATTAGTCCTTGAAGGGTATAATTACCTCTGTTTACCTAACACCAGTTACTCTGAAAAAAATCTAGGGTCCCTTTGAGATGTTTTAGGGCAAGAACTCAACAAGAAAACATCTCTTGCTGTTTACTCGTCATCTTTGCCCTGCAATAGTCACCCCTTTTACTCAAGGGTATTGAGGTTGAAATGTGGTATTTCCCTCCCAGAACCACATGTTTAAACATTTAGTGCTCAGATGATGGCGTTGTTTGGAGAGGTTGTGGAGACTTTAGAGGGGAAAACATGACTGGCAGAGGTCAGTCAATGAGGATGGGGCCTCCCAGGGTTATGGCCGGCCCTCCTCCTGAGCTGGGTGCTTAGCTTCCTGCCTTTCACTTCAATATGATTTCTTCTTCTGCGGTCACCCTTCTGCACAAATTAGAAAATTTTGATCTTTCTCCTGTGGCCTTCAGCACATTTTCTCATTAATCATACATAGTCCTTCACTACTAGTGGCAATTGAGACTTGAGTCTTTGACAAAAGGTGGGGTAAGTTGGAGTTAGAACCTAAGAGAAAAATTTTAGGTTATAGAATTTAAAGTGTTACTTCATAATATCATAGGAATAACTATGATATTATGCTATTTTAGGTCTTGTCTACTGACATAACAAAGTAAGTAAACCTTTGTTGGGTTTGC
Source organism: Microtus oregoni (assembly GCF_018167655.1). Classification (NCBI taxonomy): domain Eukaryota; kingdom Metazoa; phylum Chordata; class Mammalia; order Rodentia; family Cricetidae; genus Microtus; species Microtus oregoni. The sequence continues at coordinate 30,220,241 of NW_024543072.1, forward strand.
TTATTAATCTGTTTCTCTGAGTATGATAACCCTTATTTCTTCTTTTGTCCTTATTTCTTTACTTTGATACAAATCTATTCCCAGTCGTTAATTGTTGACTCTTAGGACCAGGTCTGGTTTAGCTTTGTCATATATTAGATCTACTTCTAGTGTTTTGGTGAACTATCATACTAATTTCCAGAGTGGCTGCAGCAATTTACTCTCCCGCCAACCGTGCGTGGGGGCACCCTGTTCCCCACAGCCTTAATTTCCTCTTGTAGTCTCGGGAGGTGATTGAAGGGCTTTCAACCACTGTTGGTGTAGAGAACTTTCCCCTGAGGAAAAATGACATGAGAATTGAGGCCAGCTTCTACAGGGCTCCTCCCACATTTCCATGTCAACATTAGCATCTGTTTTTCCTCCAGTCGGTGTCCCCCATAAGAACAGACACCTGACAATATTGGAGGATTTGTTTCGTAATTTATCTAATTGCCAAGTGAATGTTTGAAGTTCATTACCATTAGTCTCAGTCCTGCAACTATGGGGCACAAGGCTCTGCTTTTGAGACACAACTAATGCATTCAGCTTCCACATGTGGAATTTACATATAAATCTGTGAATTTATATTTCTGAGTTCACCCTTACTTTTTATCAGTTTTTCTAGTTTTCGGTGTTGTTATTATACTTTTTCTTTCTAAAAATGACAAAAAAACTACTATGTATATAGTCATCTGACTTCTTGCTTCTTATACAGGGTTGATTTCTTATCTGATCCAATTCAGCAACTGGGGGGGGGGGGGAGTTGAGACTTCTGATAAGCAATTGACTCATTATAGAGGCTGAGAAAGCCTACAATCTGTTATTTTCAATCTGAAGAATCAAGAAGTCTTATGAAATAAAATACGAACTTAAAAATAAGTCCAAAGTCCTAAGAGCCAGATCAGTAATGGCAAAAGTCATAGTCAATAAAGGGAAGAAAAAGAATGATTGGTCAACCTATTATGTAGTGAGGCAGAAATAATCCAGGTGTCCTTTGAGTCGCCAATTTTCTCAGGTGCTTAATGGTAGATGCTGCACACCCATCCTGGAAGGCTCAGGCTCCCTGTGGGGTAGACTCTGCACACTTACCAGGGAAAGGAACTCTGCTTCACTCTGTCCAATTCAAACACTAATCACCTTCTGGAAACACCTTTGCAGACACACCTAGAAATAATGTGTACCAGATATTCTTACATCCCTGGCTCAGTCAGGTTGACACACAAAATTAAACAATCCATGTGGAAACTATTTTGAAGTTTTGACAAGCTGCCAAACAGTTCCACAATAGCTAAGACGTTGTCATTTATAGCCTATGACAGTATCAATTTCTAGCCACCCTTAATAGCATTAGTAAGCTTGTTCTACTTGTTGTGTATTTGCTTATTGATAATAACCATCACAGTATATATGAAATGATGCTTCATTGTAATTTGCCTTTCTCTGATGTACTGAGAATATTCTTAAGTACATAAGACACTTGTGTATCTATTTTATATAGTGCTAGTCATTTTTGTAACACTGTAACAGCATTCGCTCAAATCTTTTGTACATTTTTTTAATCAGATTGTTTGATAGTATTAAGTTCCGTGAATTCTCTGTATATTCAATGTATCTGTCAGGAACTTATCAGGATAAATTTGGAACCAAATCTTCCTGTTCTTGGTGTTGGGTTTTTGCTTTATCAAGAGTGCCCCTGTGTAGCACAGTTTCAATTCAATCCAATGTATGCAGGTTTTCTTTTGACATTTGTTCCTTTGGTCTAAGAAATAATGGCCTAATTGAAAGCCATAATGATATACTCTGGCTGATGGAATCACTCGGTGAGTATAGCCTGAGTCCAATCTCCAGAACCTACAGGATTTAAGGAGATAAGAGACTGCTTCATTTTATCTTCTGTTCTCCAGCAGTATGCTATGACATGTTCACACACATACACGTATATTTGTGTTTGTGTTTCTTCTAAGAGTTTTATAGATTTAACACTGGCATTTAAGCCTATGATCCAGTTGCTTATTAAATTACTTTTAGTGCCCTGTTTGAGTTAAAGTGTTTATAGAATACATCTTAAATAATCCCACTCTACCTCTAATTTACTCACTTTATAATGAAAGAATGAAAAGCTTTTGTATGCAGCCCTCACCCGTCCTACTTTTTGTCAGCTGTTATCATTAAGTTATTGCTATTATGTTGTATTGTCTCTACATGTGCTACAACTTGATGATATGTAGAAGTAGCTATGCTATTATGACATCTAATGCCTTGTCTACTGACAACATAAAGTAAGTCAACAGTTGTTGGGGTTGTGTATTAATATGTTTTACTATGTGTGATAATCCTTATTTCCTCTTTTATCCTTATTAAGTGAGGTTTATTTCCTTTGACACAAATCTGTTCCCAGTCCTGAACTCCTTACTCTTAGGACTGGTAGGTGGTTAGCTGTGTCATGTATTAGATCTATTTCTAGTGTTTTGATGAACTACCATACTAATTTCCAGAGTGGCTGTAGCAATTTACTCTCCCACTAATGGTACATGGAGCTACCCTCTTCCCCACATCCTCAGCCAGCATGTGTTGTCTTTTATTTTTTTATTTTTTAATTGATCAGCCATTCTGGCTGGGGTAGGATAGAATTTAGAAGCAGTTTTAATTTTAAACACTAGATTAAAAGGAGATAGTAAAATTTTTTACTCAGAATAAATCGGATCATTTTCTGGGCTTTGGGAGGTATAACAGTAAGAGGAATTTGAATAGATATGGGAAAGAAAGAGGAGACTTGGCAGTAAAGGACAGTGTTGGTTTGGCCAATCCTGATTGTGCAAACGTGTTCATTTCTGCATGTGTATCTGTTTCTTGTGCTTTCTCTCATGCCCTCTCTTCCTTCTGCTTGTTTTGTCCTATTCCAATGTATTAGTTTTTATTTTATTTTATTACTATTCCTTAGAAGCCTGTTCATTTTTCTTGTCAGAGTCCAAAAGGGGATGGATCTGAATGTGAGGGAGGTATGGAGGAAATAGGAAGAGTAAGGGGAGGGGAAATTGCAATACAAATATATTGTGTGAGTAAAAAAAAGCATTTTGCTATAAAAGGGAAAAAAGGTTATGGCCCTGGTAGGTCAAACATCTCCCTGTGAATTGGTACCCCACCTAATAGCATGTGGTCAGCATAAACTCAATTTGGTGAATTATTAAAAAAAGAAAAGAACATGAATTGAGAGGGGAAGGGAGGTGGGGTGTTTTGAAAAGCTTTTTGGAGAAGTGTGCAGTGACTATGATAAAAATATACTATATTGAATTCTTTTTTTTTTCTTTTTTTCTTTTTTTTTTTGGTTTTTTGAGACAGGGTTTCTCTGTAGCTTTGGAGCCTGTCCTGGGACTCCCTTTGTAGACCAGGCTGGCCTCGAACTCACAGAGATCCACCTGCCTCTGCCTCCCGAGTGCTGGGATTACAGGCATGCGCCACCACCGCCCGGCTGTTTAAATTCTTAAAAATAACAAAAATATTATATTAAAACTCCTTATCTTGTATCTTTTTGCAATTTGCATCTTAAAAATTGAACTTGTCATATATGGCATTTAGTATGTTGAGGTAAAGTTCTTCAATAGTTAACTTCTAATATATATACATATATATGAATAACTTTTATCACATACTTTTCATATATCCACTGAGATTATCATATTATTTTTATCCTTTATTCAGTAACAGGATGTCACACAGTGATTAATTAGATTATATTAAACCATTTTCTCCTGTAAAGGAGAAAATGGGGCTAATTATGGAATGCAATCTTCTTAATATGATATTGCACTTAACTTTCTAGTTTTTCTTAGGATTTTTACAGCCATGTTCATTAAGAACATTGAATGGCAATTTTCAATTCTTCCAGTGCCTTTATCTGGCTTTAGTATGAAGATAACACTGGCCCCTTAAGACTGGAAAGGTTCCTTTTTCTCATTTCTATGTAAGATTTTAAGAATGTCATTAATTATTCTATAAATGCTTGGTAGAATTCATCCTCCAGGCCATCTGGTTTAGAGCTTTTCTTTGATAGGAGACTTTTTATTGCTCAGTCTTCTGACTTATTGTTAGTCATTCAGTCTTTGCAGCTTGTTTGTGGTTAAGAATGTATCCATTTCTCCCAGATATGTCTTGTAATAGCATATAACAATTCATTATCGTGAAGTTGCTCACAGTTATACCCAGCACCCTTTGAATTTAAATGTCCTCAGATGTAATGCTCTTTTGTTTCTGCTTTTATTTGCTTAAGCATTGTCTATTTTTTCTTGCTGTGTCTGAAAGTTGTCATTTTTTAAAGTATGTATAAATAATGCCTCATTTGTTGAGATTTTGTTCTTGTTTCTTTACTCTTTATTTCATTTATCTCTCTTCTGTTAAATTTGTGCCTAGACTTTTCTTGTTTTCTTAGTTTCTTGAGTTGTAACTTTAGCTTGTGTGAGTTTTCTTTTTGTCTTTCGCTGTGTGTGTGTGTGTGTGTGTGTGTGTGTGGTCTGTGTCTGTGTCTATCTGTCTATATGTGTTCACTTCAATGTGATGGTACACATCCACATGTATACACGTGGATAAGGAGGTCAGAAGTCAACCTTGGATGTCATTCTGCAGGCACTGTCCACCTCTTTTTAAAGGCAGAACTTCTCAGAGACTCGGCTCTTAATTACTAGTCTATGCTAGCTGCTCAGTGAGCCCTCGAACCACACGTCTCAGAGTTCACAGTCCTAGGATTGCAGAAATTCTTCCTGGCTTTTTTATTCATCACATGGGTTCCAGGGATCAAACTTAGATCCTTGTGACTGAAAATCAAATATATTATTGACCAAGCCCCAGCCCTCTTTTCTCTTCTTTTAATATTATCATTTATTGTTATAAACTTTCCTCTGTGTATTTTATGTTTATGATTGCCTGTAGATACAATGGTTTCTCTTTTTAATTTTCCAATGCACAAGTTACTTAGGGATGTCATTTAATCTCCATCCAACTTCTCTCTTACTGGTTTATGGTTTCATACCAGTGCCATTAAAATATTTGATGTGATTTTTGTCTTTATAAATTAAAAAAATTTGATTGGTAACCTATCATGTGAGCAATACTGATAATGTCAGGTGTTCAGAGAAATGTGTTTTCTGTTAGTGCTGGTGGTGTGTTCTACGTATGTCTGTCAGGTCCATTTAGTCTATAGTGTAATGCAACTTCTTGGTTTCTCTATAGATTTTCTGACTAGATAATTGATCAATTACATTATCTTCTATAATTGCCTACATACTTATTTTAATGATAGAGTTTGTCAGGGGATGGATTGAAAGTACTGTCTGATATCATTGACACTCAACCTGAAGAGCCCCCTTCTTTCAAGACAGGTCTATAAAGAACAATTTCTCTCAGTTTTTATGTATCTTGGAATTTCTTTATTCTGCCTTCATTTTTGACAGGTGAATTTTTCTGGAAAAAGTTTTGGTTGACAATTTTCACTTCTACTCTTCTGAAGATGTCATCCCACTGCTTCCAACTTCCATTGTTTCTGATGCGACATCTGCCGTTAATACAGTCTCACTTGGGCTCCCTTGTCCTTGTCATTTTTGTCTTGCTGCCTTCTGGATTTTTTCTTTGTCTTTTGCTATCATTGTTTTTATTATAATTTATCTAGCTATAGATTCAGATACACACACTTATCTTATTTGGAGTTTTTAAAGTTTTGTATGTACGGATGAATGTTTTTCATCAAGTTCGGCAAGTTCACTTACTCTTTCTTTGACCAGACTTTCCCTTACTATTTCTTCTCTTGTGTATGCTTTCTCCTTCTTTCTACTCTCTCTTACTGAAGCCCCATGTCGGTTAGTATGCTTTTCAGTTCCAGAGTTGCTATGTGGTTCTTTTTTTTATGTTTCTTTACTGATTCTTTATCTGGGAAAGTATTGTCAGTATATCAACTTTATCTACACAGGGTCCACTGTATTTCTTTGAATATATGTTGGTTATATTTTTTGGTTTGATTGTTTCTAGTAAATTTTGCTTAATATCCCTCATTTCAGATAGTTTAATATGTCAAGATCCTGATTCCCTCCCTTGACCCCATGGTTGATGGTATCATTTTACTTTGTCATTTATTTATTCATTTTAATGGATTGGTTGAATTGGTGCTGAAATATACCTCAGACATATTGTGTGACCTCTTTTATCTCTATTCAGACTTTGTCCCTTTTATCTTTTAACTCAGATGCCAGGGTAGAACCTGGGTTACCATAAATAAAAAATTTTGTTCTTGCTGTTAAATTTTGTGATTAAACCTTCTTAATAAGGTATTATTTTTTATTGTGTTGCTGTTATATGCAAATTGGAATATCTTTCTCACTTTAGGGAGATTGCATTCTCCCCTGTCATTAGCCAGGAATTATTCAATGTTTTTTTTTGTTTTTGTTTTTGTTTTGTTTTGTTTTTTTACAGATAACACTTCTGATAGAACACAACTTCCAGCAGACATAAGTCCTTAAGACTATCAAAGGTGTGTGTGATTTTGTTTTTTATTTGGCTTGCTAGGATTGTGTCCTTGACATGATGAGGTAATTGTTCAACCAGAGAATGTATCTAATTTCCTAGGATGATAAGGCTTCTACCCTCTGACAATTGTTCCATGTGTGTGTCTTGGGAAATATTTTCAAACATTCCTTGTATCTCGTTTTGATTGTTCTTTTTCAGGTGCACACCTTGCATGTTCTGATTGCTCCTCTTCTTTATACATACCCTTCCTATCCCCTGACTGTGATTCCTGTAAGGTCTGTGTAGGCTCTTCTTTTGATTCCCCTAGTTAATTTTTGTTTGTTCTGAAATTTTCTTTGCTGTTAATTTTAATCACAAAGCTCTGAGAACTCATGTCTTTTCCATCAATGCCCTAATTGTTTTCATTAATGCTTTCTTTTAACCTGTGGATTTTTCTTCAAGTTATTCCAAAGTTAATTCTTTCAAGCAGGGATGTGGAGCTGCTCATCATTTGTACTGATCTCTCCTGCACTTTTTCCACTGGGGCAAAGCCATGGTAGGGAAGAATGCACATTTCTCTTTGTTGTGCTTGTCCAAAATATTGTGTCTTTAACTCAGATATATAAGAAATTTTAATAATCTGCTCTTCCCAGGTTACAGGGTAGGGGGATGACTCATTTTATTGCTCATTTCCAATAGGAATTGAGTTCTCTTAGTAGTTTCTATAATAAATATCTTGAGTCATATCTGTGATATACAGATGCCATAGACTCTTTTCGTTCTGAGAAAGACTTAGACTTTCTTGAACGAATCCTTATCTTTTATTTGACGCTTTTAATAAAACTTGGAGAAACTTAAATAACCGTGTATGTGGAGATATATTAAATAAGTCTCTCCAGTTACATGGTCAGTTGTTAAGGAAAAAGTCTAATTCTGGAAGATGAAGATAGCTGGGTATTTTCAAGCCTTCCACTCCAATGGCTCCTAAACTGCCTATCTATCCATGGCACTCACTCCTGTGCAGGTTAGTTCAGAGTTCTTTTCTTAGGAGTGTTTCTGATATTTCTTCAGGGGTGTCTATTTTCCTGACAAATATAACAGTGATTAAGCTCTTTATCTTGTCATTATAAACCATTTCTGAAACTTTCTTTCTCTGTGATTCATTTTAATTCCATTACTGTATCCCAAAATTGATGTAGAAACCAATTCAAAAATGCTATCTATCTTGGCTAGTCTGCTCTAAGGTAGATATTTTGATAGCAAAGTCGAATAAGATAGGTTCACTATGCTTGACAAATGTGTAATCACTATAGATAGTATATATTTCTTAAATATTATTTTAATGCATTCACTACCATTTGGAAACACGGAAATAGAAATGTGAGAATTTATTCATGCATGGGACTTTTGTTTAAAACAATAATTACAAATCATTTCTAAATCCCATTATTCCCTTTGGTTACCTTCATTTTTGCACCCAAAGACTTCACATCTATTTTTCTTAGAAATAATTTATGCTTCCCAAACTACATCTCTTACCTTTGAGTCTCGGTTGATCTAATGGGAGCTCACCAAGGCCAGCTGGACTGGGACTGATGGAGCATGTGATCAAACCGGATTCTCTGAACGTGGCGGTCAATGAGGGCTGACTGAGAAGCCAAGGACAATGGCACTGGGTTTTGATCCTACAGCATGTACTGGCTTTGTGGGAGCCTCGTCTGTTTTGATGTTCGCCTTCCTAGACCTGGATGGAGGGGGGAGGATCTTGGACTTCCCACAGGGCAGGGAACCCTGATTGCTCTTTGGACTGGAGAGGGAGAGGGGGAGGGGTGGGAGGAAGGAGAGGAAAATGGGAGGAGCGAGGAGGTGGAAATTTTTAATAAAATTTTTAATAAAACAAAAACTGAGACAATCTGGTGTGCACCTTTATTGTTCCACAGATAAGTGATTTGCTACAGTCATTCCCATCCTCACATTGCTCTACACAGAGAGTGTTCTGCTAAGACCTTAAGAGAAAATTGTGTAGCCTTAGACATAGCAAAGTCTGCCTCCCTCTTGAAAAGCATCCTCTTTTGAATTCTGTCATACTACATGTGGTGCCTCTTCTTCTGTTCCATGTGTTTCTGGGCCCTCTTATTGTTCTTTCTTCTCTGCTTTCCCTGAAGGTTAGTTCACTTTTCAGTTCTCATCATTTGATGTCACCATTTTCATGTAGTCCCCATCCCTGCACTAACGTAATCGTTCATTTCTTACACATCTCACTATTTTGTTTTCTAGTTCTTTTAACATTTTTCTTTAGCCATCTGGTAGACCTCAGCCCTTTAATAAAAAAAAACATATGGGGAATTCACTGTAAAATGGCATATTCTAGCAAAGTCATCCTTCTCTAGTTTTTTGGAAATGCTCAAGATAATTTGAAGCTCGTGTAATTAAATTATATACTCCTTAGCTGAAATCAGTTAGTGATTTTAGCATCTGTCACATCAGTCTCTGCTTCTAATCCAAACTTGAGGTTTGATAGTGCCAATAACCATTTAATTAAAACAGTCCAGCCAGTCTTCTGGCTTCTCAGTTTCTTGAATGAGTTCTCCACCATTCTCACTTCTTCAAGACCATATCCTGACTTTTGGGACATCAACTTTGATTCTCTTTCCCTCACCCTCTCTCCTCCACCTTCTACTCACAGCTCACTATAATAACTCCAGTAAAGCAGTTTCTTTCTCCTCTGAAGATCTCTAGCTGCATGTGTACCTTGATTTGTTCATCATCCTTCACTCTTGTCCTGTGACACAATGTAATAATCAAGCACTTGGAAGCCCCATCAGTTCCTCCATTCTCTTTTAACCTGTTAGCACTAACTTAATAAAATAATAAAACCTGGGTAAATCTTACCAAAATTGATTTTTTGCTAGTATTTATGCAAAAATATTGCTCTTCTCTTCTTTCCCCAGACCTCCCCATATTCATTCTCAACCCTTATCTTCAGCTGATAATTTGTCTCATAATTCTTTGAGAGGAATCAAAAGCAGCTAGGAAGGAACATCCTTATAAAATCGCTACTAAATATATCTCTCTACTGGATATTTTTAACTTCATTCTTCTTTTTGGTATTCTACTTTCTTATTCCCTTAAAATCAAAACGTTTTACATAATAGCAAACTGTTTCATCATTTTCATATTGATGTGAGAATACAATTGCAATTCCTTACTTAAACCCACTCACTTCCACACTCTTGCTAGCATTCGAATTCCTGCTCAATTTTGTGAGCATGTCGACTCCCATTGCCCCACTCACCTGGTCACTAGAACAGCTCAGAGCATTTGTTTCTAGAATGTAGGTAGTTTACTCATACTTTAGAGCAGTGATCCTCAACCTTCCTACTGCTGCAACCCTTTTATACAATTTCTCATGTTGTGGTGACCACCAAGCATAAAACTGTTCCATTGCTACTTCATAACTGCAATTTTGATACTGTTATGATCCATAATGTAAGAATCAAACACATGATCCTTGTGAGGGTCACAACCCATAGGTTGAGAATCACTGCCTTAGTACTACTGGCCTATGGATACCTAGGAACTCTGCATACCAGGCAAAGGACACCAGTCTCATCTTCCCTCTTCATGCTCCCTTTTCTAATCCAAACTCCACAACAAGAAAACACTGCTTTTAATTTATAAAGTTATAGTTGAATCTTTCATTATGTTAGCAGGTGAAATGTACATAAAAGGTTATTCGTGGTTTCAAAATCATTTCTCTTTACCATTCTCAACACCAGCCAAATGATAAGGCATGTATTTAAAACCATTTCCATACCAAAGCCACTACTAGAATGTAAGGGTGAAGGTTCTATGTAGGCAGCAGCTCAACCTCTCTGTGTTCAGATAGCTGTGTGGGTGTTGTCTTCAGCAATAGAAACTTACTCGCAGTTTGAAGAAAACAACCTATAGTCTTGGCAACCTCCTGAGATGTTTGGAGTTTTCCATTTGGCCAGCACCTCAATTGGATGTAACCCAGTCCTAGTGAAAAGAGCAGGTCAAAGCATTTAGGCCTGGGTACTGCCATTTTGTCTACAGATTCCATTTTATCTGTAGGGTGAAACTAAGTTCAGGTTTTTAAGCCCGAGTGGAGCTGAGAACCTTCCAACGGCTAACCAACCTCCTCCCTAAACCATAGAAATAGTCATAATATCATGTTTAGTTCTTTAGAAATATTATGGCTGGTCTAACAACAGAAGAAAGAAATGAATCTGTCTGCTCATACTAAAAGGTTTTCATTGTATAGCAATTGACAATGATGGAACATTCAAAAAATCCCTAATCACTAAATCCTGATTAGTGAAAATCATAACTGTAATTTGATAACAAATGTTTGTGATTTTTGTGCTTATAAACCCCACTTCTGCCCCTGTTTGGGATTGTCAGGGGAAACCTTCCTCCCAAGTTCTTGTAGCCCTGATCCATTAATGACCCACTCATGTGACGATTTTAAAAATCTTCGTAACTCATAAATGCTGTCTCTCTTAACTTGTGGCATAATGGCCTGGATGTAACATTTGAAGGTCCCACCGAGATTCCCCACTGAGAAACGGGATCAAGGTGTTTCATGGGCAGAGTCTAAGTCTTCTGGAGGCAGGTAAGTTTTTGGCATCAGGATTTGGAGTCAATAAAGAAGATTAGATGCATCATCACTCCTGGGTTTCCTGAATCTTGGGATGAGAAGGGATGACTCTTGACCCAGGGTGTCCCAGCATTGACATGGTCTCTCCAGTTGTTGAAGAGAAAGGGTAGGGGAGATGGAATTCAGGAATTGGTGTCCCAAGCTGTATAGGATCTAGGGGGTTCCCTGACTTGGACTGGGTCTCAGATATCCTTCTCAGGTGATGTATTGTCTGTATTATTTGTTCTTCTTGTCCATTTGTTTTAATGTGATCTCATCTGCCCTTTTTATCCAAGTTCATCTCAGTTTTTTAGTATGACTCTTCTGTGGATCCCCTTCCTATTCACTAATAATCTTTTTTTAAACTCTTTTACAATTTCTGCTTCAGATTCCACATGTGGGAGAAAACAAATTCTTTATATAAATATGTTATTTCTACTGTGTAAAATACACAATTTCTAATTATTATTTGGGTTAAGAAACTCTTTCAACGTAGGCTGACATAGCTGTCTTGAGCAATTTACCTTTTGTTTTGTTTAATGGCATTATCATAAGCTTCTTCCTCCAGAGTAATTTTCTGCCCTGCCAGTCAGTTCCAAAATAATGACATGTAGACTTTTTATTCATTATTAAAGCTCTGCCTATAGTTTAGGCTTGTTCCTAACTAGCTCTTGTAACTTAAATTAACCCATTTATATTAATCTATGTTCTATCATGTGGAGCTACCTCTCTTTCATCTTGCACCTCCCATTTTCTCTTCAGGTCTCTTGTGTACTTAGAATTCTTCCCCTAGTTTCTCTCTCTCTGCTTGGAGAACCTGCCTATTTTCTGCCTAGCTATTGGCCAATTAGCTCCTTATTAAACCAATTAGAAGGTGCCTTATTCAGAGACACATCTTTAGAAAGCAAAGAAATATTTTGCAAAATTCCTCTACATTACTCTGCACCTGGACATTTATACTATATTGCTGGCATACAATAAACATGCGTTGGTGATTATACTAATGTACATGTATAGAAATGACAGAAATATCAGGCAATAATTTTAACCTACTTAGAAAGGAAATGTTATAATTTTTCCAGGTGATATAAATACTCCTCCTCATATAAATACTCATCTAAATATGTTTAGATATGGTTATAAAACATGCAAAAATGATCTACCATTGCTTGACACCTCTGCAAAAGGCCACAGCTGAAGCTATTATCCTTATGCTCTTCATCACTCGAACCATTTTAATTTCTATGACACTGAGCTCTTTTATTCTTTCCTTTTCTAAGAACAATTGACTCTGCCTGCCTGGCCTGAGGAGGGCTCTTGGGTATCGTTGCTCTGGCAGGTGGTTTTCATTTGCTTGCCTAGAGATGCTGGCATTCCTGCAAAAGCAGCTCCCATCTTCTTCACAGCCAGGTCCCTGGTGCTGCCTGCATCTGACACAATGGCTTGTTACCTCCTGGAATATGTGGTCCTAACAGCACCACAGTCTTCTTTTCCCTCAACAACTTTCAGAACTATGATTTCTGGAACGTTGTAAATTATATCTTAAGTATAATTAAGCACACTAGTTTAAAAATGCTTCATCTGGAATAATATATGTTGCCCATTTAACCTCTGACAAAGGAACTGAATTGGAATGGGAGCTCATTGCAAAACCCCGACAGCTGCTGCCTAGGTTTAGTTTCCTAAGCAACCTGGAAACTTAATTATGTCCCGACAACAGGCATGGGCATTTAGAAAGGGGGAGATATAGTGGAATCGCTATCATCAAGGACCTACGAACTGAGATTATTGATGGGAAAAAAAGTAAAAATGAGAAAAATTCAATATGGTGATTAGAAAAATTAGCTTTGGAGAGATTTTAAAACAACGTAAGAACTCCAAGAGGAGTTTAGAATTTTAAATCTTTGTTGGGTTGTTTTCAGTAAGAGATTAGCTTCAATCATCTTGCCTGGGATAGCATGACAGCTAACACCTGTTGAAAGCAGGGAGGTGTTCCTTTGAGAAATACTCCTGAATCTGGACCTTATATGATGGACTGAACTTATATAGGATGTTCACTTACGTTTATGATCATTCATCTTTTTCCTATGTATATTTTACCGAGTTGTCATTGCTGTTTGCTTGATCCTTCATGATGTCCCCAGCATCATGCTATCTCCCACAACATCCATGAACACTAGTCCTGGGTAGCATTAGGGAGTTATGAAGACTCTGTACCCTCATTTGATTACAGATATTTGTTTAGGGCAAACTCAAGCCATTGCTCTTTTGATGTTCAGTTAAAAATGGAGATTAGATTCTCAAATAGACTTCCAACTAACTTATTACACTTGCAGTGGTATCTTGTTGGATGATCAAAGGGTTCTGCTTCACCACATCCCACAGAAAGGCTTTGGCTACCTCATCAAGATACTTCTGTATTAGGAAACTCTGAAAATCTTAATGTGAACCAGCAACCTTTTTCCTGTATAGTCAGCTCTTTTTCCTAGCTGTATACTCTTGTCAAACTAAATCTATTCCTTTTTCTTTTAGAACTTTTAATATTTTAAATAGATGCCACATCCCTGCTTTTGGTCTAGTCTCTGGAATAATTTTCTATATTTCTCCAATCAATTTTTAGCTTCTGTGGAGCAAGATGTTTGAAAATCAGAGTTTTATCTCCACTCCCACATTTGCCCTTCTTTGACTTTTAGTCTTTCCTTCAATTTGCTTCCTATTGTGGACTAAAAGTGTCCACTATTTTTTATTTGATAAGATCCACAAATAAAAAAAAAGTCTATTCATATTTACCATATACTTAGCAGTAACCCCATACCTTTGCCATGTTGGTCCATTCACTTTCACTACTTGGAAAACAATATGACTTGGGAACCAACTCAAGAGCACCTAAACTGTGTTCTGTTTTGGCACAACCTGCACTTGCATACTCTTCTTAGAAGCCTGGAGTCTATAACAGTAGGGATGAGCTGGCCGTGCCTACTTTACTTAAAATGAAATAGAAAAAAAAATGATTCATCAAGTATTTGTTCAAATATGACTATATGACCAATATAATTGACTTATTGAGGCTGACAAGCTCACCCTGCCAACTATAACATATCTTTTCAACTTTCAAATTTTTGTTTCCAGAGTTCATTTTTTGTTTTTTTTTCTGAAAATCTTTCTTTCCTTGTTATATCTTTGCAGTTATATTCTTATAGAGATATAACTATTATAATGATAGATTTATTCCTGAAATACCTTTGAGTACTTTATGCGGATCTTCTTAAAATACCCAGATATTTTTTGAAATAATAACATGCACATTTACTTCTGGTGAAAATATCCACATTCATCTCCCTTTTATTAGTCTAGACAGATAAAAATCTTTCTCAAAATTACTATTTTTCTTATTGCTTCTTTTCTTCTCTAATTTAGAGACTAGTGTAGAAATGCTAAATGCCTATCATATGGTTGATAAAAAGAACAGAATACCTTTAAAGAACCTAAATTGCTGATTTTTTTTTTTAAAAAAATCAAATACATAGACGATCTCCATAGTTGTATGTGAAACAGAACAATCTTATGAAGGAAGTCAGGACCACGAGGGGTGCACCCACCCATTGAGACAGTGGGGCTGATCTATTGGGAGCTCACCAAGGCCAGCTGGTCTGTGACTGGAAAAGCAAGGGATAAAACCTGACTCTCTGAACATGGCGGACAATGAAGGCTGATGAGAAGCCAAGGACAATGGCACAGGGTTTTGATCCTACTTCATGTTCTGGCTTTGTGGGGGCCTAACCAGTTTGGATGTTCACCTTCCTAGACCTGGATGGAGGGGGGGGGACCTTGGATTTTCCACGGGGCAGGGAACCCTGACTGCTCTTCGGACTGGAGAGAGAGGAGGAGAAAAGTGGGGGGAGGGGGAGAGGGGCGGAAGGAGGGAGAGGGAAATGGGAGGCTGGGAGGAGGCGGAAATTTTTTTTTCTTTTCAATACAAAAATAAAAAAAAGCAAAAACAAAAGAACACACACTCACTTCAGTCATCTATGCATTGTAAAAAAAAAAAGAAACTATGACAAATAAGTAAAAATAAATATGAATCTAGATGAAGCGTTGCCAAAAATTAATATTTAAAAATCACACTAGAATGGGGAGCCTGAAAATAGGGAGGATTGAAGTCAGAGGTATTCAGAACATAACTGACTCCAGAAGGATGGAGATGTTGGAAAGACAACAAAGTCTCAACATTCACACTGTTGGGCATTAGTTTGCACCTTGGTTTGTTGTCTTCCTGTTTCTCTCCCCAGAGTCCCATATCTGGTTTTCAATTTTTACCCTCTGTTTATCCTCCACACTGGAAATGGTTTATTTCAAAACCTTTCTAAGAATCTGATGTAGGGCATGAAGTTATTGAGGCATGAGTCCACAAAGCCTCACTTAGTGGACAGACACAGTGATGTTCCAAATCAGAATGCTACTAAGTGAGAGTAATGTCTTCTCTCTGTGTGTTACTAAATGAGGGAGCCTATGATCCGGCCCACTGAGTGTTCCAGCATCCAAGTTCTCTACAATGGAAATATCAGAATTTAGGGTTGCATCAGAGTTTACCTGATCCAAGCTCTTGCAAATTCTTTTGAGGACAAACAGATTCAGGTGGATCCGGTATGCAATATCTTCAGTTTAGATTTTTATTTTTCTTATAGTGTGTTTGCCTTACTAATATCAACACCTCCTCTTTCATTTTCCTATAAATATGGCACATGGGGTAAAGAGAATGACCTCTAAGTTCAACTCGTGCCTCTAATACCTATTAACATTAGGACTGTTAAACCCCTTTCTTCAAACTTTATGCTCCTAATTTAGAGGGAAGTTGTGTGGGTTTTCTTCTTACCATGTGACCACATTTCTGACTAGGAACATAAGAGAAGAATGATTTATTTTAGCTTGTGGTTTGAGAGAATACAGTCCATTGTGGTAAGAGGGCCTTGGAAGCAGGGACTTCTGTGTCGGCAAGAGCATGCTGATGTGACTTATCACCTCCTCCATCTTAGTGGGACAGGCCTCAGAGAGAACAGTAAGTGGCTAGATTAGAAACCTCAAGGTCTACCCACCCCCACTCTTGTAACTATGTCCCATCTCCTAAAGGTTTTACAACCTTCTCAAACACTACTACCAGATTGAGACCAAATGTTCAAATGCATGAACATGAGGAACCATTTAATAACCAAGCCATATGAGCAGCCATAATACCAGTATTATGGAGTTGTGATAAGTAATAGATAGGATAGCTAATAATAATTTTAGCACAGTACATATCACACAATATAATAAGCATTCAACCAATTTTATATTATTATTATCATTTCTATATGCTAAGCTTGCTTAGTATGGAAATGTAGTAATGCTAAAAAAGAAGGTGATTTATTAAGACAGTCAGAGTTCCTTTCATTTCAGACGATATGATGGTATATATAAGGGAACCCAACAATTTGACCAGGGAACTACTATCGCTGATAAACACCTGCAGTGACGTTGTGGGCAGGATACAAGATTAACTCAAAGAAATCAGTAGCCTTCTTGTATATGAATAACAAGCAGACTGAAGAAATCAGGACAACAACACCCTTCTCAATAGCTTCAAATAATGCAAATATCTTGAGGTAACTCTAGCCAAGAAGGTGAAAGACTTGTATGATAAAAACTTCAAGTTCTTGAAGAAAAAATGAAGAAGATATCAGAAGATGGAAAGATTTCCCATTTTCATGTATCAGAAAGATGAACATTGGAAAAATGGTTATCTTATCAAAAGCAATCTACAGAATTGATGCAATCTCCATCAAAATTCCACCATGATTTTTTACAGAACTTGAAAGGACAATACTCAACTTCTTAGAAAATCAATCAAACAAACAAAATACAGGATAGCTGAAACAATCCCGAACAGTGAAGGAACTCCTGGAATTGTCACCATCCCTGATTTCAAGCTATACTACAGAGCTTGCAATAGTAATATAATATAGTAATGAAAACGGCATGGTATCGGCATAAAAACAGGCAGACTAATTAATGGAATCAAATCAAAGACCCATATATAAATCCACACACCTATGGACATCTGATGTTTGATTTTAAAAAAGCCATAAAACACAATGGAGAAAAGAAAGCATCTTCAACAAATGATGGTGGTCTAACAGAATGTCTGTATCTAGAAGAATTCACATAGATCGATATTTATTACTCTGCACAAAATCCAAATGGATCAAAGACCTCAACATAAAAGACCTCAACATAAAAACTGATGCACTAGATCTGATAGAATACAAAGTGGGGAATAGCTCTGAATGCATTGGTACAGGAGGCAACTTCCTGAACAGAACACCAATACCATAGGCCCAAAGATCAACAATTAATAAATGGGACCTCACGAAAGTGAAAAGCTTCCATAAGGCAAAGGACATCATCAACAGAACAAAGCAGCAGCCTACAGAATAAGAAAAGATTTTCACCAACTCCACATCCAATAGGGAGCTAATGTCAAAAATATACATAAACTCAATAAACTAGACATTAACAAATAAAATAATTCAATTAAAAGTGTGAGGGTACATATCTAAACAGAATTCTCAATTGAGGAATTGCAAATGGCTGAGAAACACTTAAATATTCAACAGCCTTAGCAGTCCAAGAAATGCAAATCAAAACTGCTTTGAGATTCTATCTTACACCTGTCAGAATGGCTAAGATCGATAACACAGGTGACAGCACATACTAGGGAGGATGTGGAGCAAAGGGGACACCCCTCCACTGCTGTTGGGAGTACACATCTGTCCAACCACTATGAAAATCAATACGGCCAATCCTCAGATAATCATACCATAACCCACAGACCTAGAAAGCCTAAGTAACAAGAAGGGGTCTAAGGGGGACTCGCGGATGTCCCTGGGTGTGGGTGGACTGAGGGTGGTTGGGAATGGGAACAGGAATGATGGAGGTGATGGAAGGAGAGAGTATGGGAAGAGAAGACAAGAATTGGGATCAACTGGAAGAAGTAGGGGAGAGGAAACTGTGGTCAGGCTGTATAAGAGAATTAAAAATTTTAATTTAAAAGAAAGATAGCTAGCAGTATCCCCATTTAAATATGTTCACTCTTAATATTTATTACACAGAAAATGTCAATGCCCTTATAAGTTTAAGCATATTATTTATACATTGTCATTTTATGTAATAGAATTAATAAAAATAGAGTGGACTAACCCCCAACTTATTTGCAAGTATTTACCGACTTGTCAGTTTCTAATACTATCTTCATCTTGAAGAATACAAAATGAATCAAGCTTAAGTATGGTGACTTTATTAACAGTTTTATGCTACTATCATTTTCAGGAAACAATAAGGGAAGTAATTATCCCTTAGCTTTGAATTGTGCATCTTGCAAGGATTTTCAGGACTTTTGTCATCACGATGTCCCATCAATCTTTCACAGGGACCTGTTCTAGAGTGTGATGAACCTTCAGCACACTGTAAAATCAATCTAACCCATGAAAACACACAAAATCTGTGCGCGTAAGTAAAAGGCACACTGGAGAAGGCAGGCGAGTGTAGAATGGCTGCGTGGTGTTGCTGGTTATAGACCCTTCCCTGAATATAGCCAGTGGATTTTGCTCTGCAACACAGTGACCTTATTTGAATGTTCCTTGTTCTATTCATTTATTCCTTATTGGGTTTACTTATTCAGTCTTTAGTGCCATACCCACTACAGCCTTGTCATACCAAAGGAGCCACGGAAACAGATAACAATAAGATGATGTCACCATTCTAAAGGATTCATCTTCAGCAAAGGGAATTAGCTAACAAAAAAAGTTTTATTACATGGTGATAAAAAGAACTGAGAACAGGAAGGGCACTTACTATAGAATCATGAAGGTAAGTGACCCGTACTCATCCTGGAAGTGGCCAGAATAAATTCTTTTTGTTTTGTTTTGTTTTGGTTTGTTTTTGGAGACAGGGTTTCTCTGTGTAGCTTTGGAGCCTATCCTGGCACGCTGTAGACCAGGCTGGCCTCAAAATCACAGAGATGCACCAGGCTCTGCCTCCCAAGTGCTGGGATTAAAGGTATGTGCCACTACTGCCTGGCCAGGCAAGGTTCTTTAAAATACATGGTATCCAATTAAATTGAGTCTTACCATGTGAATCAAAGATTGTTACTAGGGATCCATATGAATTTGGACATGTGTGGAGTTTGAGTTTTTGCACCTCCTTGGTGCTAGAATTATCACAAGTGCCTGCCTGTGCTTGGTATTATGAGAACGTTGCCTCCTTTTTATGCTATTGACTTTCATGTTATTCCGTGCCTATAATTGCTTTATGTTCTTCACTCAATCTGCAAGTAATTTTTTTTCCTTAATTACTTTATTTTTGTGCCCTCTCAGTTGGAGCCTATCTGGAGCTAAGGCATAGGTTTAATAATCCTCAATGCAGTATTCTAGTGCGGTCACAGCAGAAAACTGGGAACACTCCCGACCACTGACAAAGAAGTAGACAGTACTTCTAGTACGTCATTCTTTCCAGATGCTCCCTTGACAGCGCGGGTGGGGTGGGGTGGGGTGGGGAGAGTAGTTTGTAAGTCTCCCAGCCATAACTTGCTTCATTCAAGAAACATTCTATCTGCTGTCACGTTTTAAAAGGTGTTTTTCTCCTAACATCCCTTTAAGCCGCTGTTTTTCTGAGAAAGATGTGTCTATTACAACAGAAATAATACTGTAATAGGAAGCAAGTGAAGGGGAAAAGCCATCAGCTGTTAAAAAAAAAAAAAAGATGCCTCATGGAGTCAGAAGAAGTAGGAGAGGCTTGTGAGATACACAGCACAGGAAAGCCATTGCCTGATGGTCAGTTGCTCTCCCATTTTTATAAACGGCTGCACCAAGTTCTCCTCAAAATGGTGTGAGGGCTTTTCATGGCTGTAATCAATTGCTATCGCTACTGCCTTTAACTGACATGATCACTGATCATTACAATTAGTGCCCATTAGTATAGAGTCAAATTAGAGTTTCAGTCATATAGAATTGCCCATTATGTCCATAAAATACACAAAGTTCATCACTTATGATTATCATTATCATAACGAATTCAAAGGGAATTATAAAGGACCTGTCACTTTATAATGTTGCCACGTGTGATTATCAGAGATGATGGAGCAACTGTCAAAACAAGACACATTCTTGTTACATGTGAAAGATGAAGAATTAGGGTAAAACGTTTAGCATACAGGAACTGTGAGAGGATACATAGACAAGGAAAACTGTTGAACAATTAAAATTATTGGGAATGTATTTTATAAAGCTAGGTCCTTAATAAACGTATGTTCCTGGTTTTTTTTGTTTAAATGTATAAGCTATTCAAAGTGGCAATTCAGATTTATAAAGGGCCAGTGTGAGTGCAGTTTTTGCCCTGACATTTTAATTAGAGTAGAAATTGGCCTATTGCAATATTCTTGTGATAATGATTGCTAACAGCAGTGCTAAATGAATGCATTTGAAACTGAAGGCTAAGACTGAAGTAAAAGATACGAGCTGCAGAAAGCTCCGTCTTCAATCTGAGACGGTGCAATGACCTTGAGCTTAGAATCCGCCAGGATAGAGAGAGCACCAAGATGGAGGGGACCTAATTCATCTGTAATTATTCAGCTTGCTTTCTGTTCTTGCTCTGCCAAGTGCAAATTATGAGATCAATCACTAAAAATACATGGAATGGAAAAGAAGTCCACTTTGTGGTCCTCAGTAACTACTGAACATCATTTACGCCCCCACAAGCTAACATCAACTCAGTGTATATTTCAGAAAATTGAATAAAAGTGTGCTCTTCAAAATCATTAGCCTAGGTATAGAAGTAGTAAAAAAAAAAGTTTCCATGTCATTCCTTTGGACATGTTCTTTTACCAGCTCCCTGTGTCTCTTTTCCAACACTCCCTACACATATAAAACTTATTGATGTACTCCTGCCGTTCTCATGGCCCCTTTGGGGTCTGAACAACCCTTATACAGGGGTAGCACCACAGATATTCTGCATATCAGATATTTACATTATAATTCATAACAGTAGCAAAACTACAGTTATGAAGTAGCAGCAAAATAATTTCATGATGAGCAGTCACCACAAGATGGGAAATTGTAATAAAGGGCCTGCTCACCTTTAGGAAGGTTGGGAACCCTGGTGCCCTCATTCTCAATACACTCTTTGGGTATTTCAAGAAAGGTCACATGGTTATATTCCAACCCAGTTTCCTTTTCCTTTGCTCACACTCTTCATATCTTATTTTATATCCTCTTTCATATTTGGCTTCGGATGTATTTAATTATATGGACAAGTTTCAATTTATACTTATTAATAGGCATTTATATTGTCAAATACAATTAAATAAATTATATCATATAATGATACTTTTTATGTTGCTACTGATATTTTTTTCTTTGTTTTCTTTATTCTTCTCTCATACAATACATCCTGACCACAGTTTCCCCTCCCTCCACTCCTTGCAGCCCCCACCCCACACCTACCCTCTAACCCAGGTCCACTGCTCCTCTATTTCCCTTCAGAAAAGAGCAGGCCTCCCAGGGATATCAACCGAACACAGCATAACAAGATGCAGGGAGACTAAAAGGCACGAACCCTCATATCAAGGCTAGATGAGGCAACCGAGTAGGAGGAAAAGGGCCCCAAGAGTAGGCAAGAGTCAGAGACACCCCTACTCCCACTGTTAAAAGTTTAACCCCAAGTTAAACAACCATAACATATACGTAGAGGAACTAGGACAGATTCATGCAGGCTTGGTGATTGCTGCTTACGGTTCTGAGAGCCCCTATGAGGCCTGCTTAGTTGATTCTGTGGGCTGTGTTCTCCTGGTACTCTAGACCCCTCTGGCTACTACAATCCTTCCTCCCGCATCTTCTGCTGAATTCCTTGAGGTCAGCCTAATGTTTGGTTATAGGTCTCTGCATCTGTTCCCACCAGCTGCCTGGGGAAGCCTGGCTGATGACAACTGGGCAAGGCAACAATCTATGAGAATATCAGAAAATCATTAAGAATCTTTTCATTGTCTTTTTTTTTTTTTTTTTTTTTTTTTGCCAGTCACGTTTGGTTCTACCTTAGACTTCTGGGCTATCCAGCATCCAGTTCCTGGCCATAGACTTCCTCTCAGTGGCATGGACCTCAAGTTAGACCAGTTATTGGCTGGTCACTTCCAGAAGTTCTGAGACACCATTGCCCCAGCACATCTGTAAGCCTGTAATCCAGCATTCGAGAGGTAAAGGCAGAAAGACCACAAGTTCAAGGTCATTCTCCGTTTTGTAATGAGTTCCAGCAATGATGCTTTAAATACTCTTTATTTATCTACTTGTAGATATTTAATATTATGTGTTTGTTTGCTCAAATTGAATCCAAATACAATTTATATTTCTGATATTATATGCAAACATATTACCAAATTTAGATCCTTGCAAAATAACTGAAAAGTGGCATTTTATTTGAGTGTCTCAGTTGTGAAATCATGAAGTTAGTCCATCGTTTCTACATAAAGGTATAACAGTTTACATTTCCCTATCTATGTCCTTTGGATTTTAAGCATTTTTGTCTGTGAGATTGATGGACATTTCTCTTTTTCTGTTTAACAACTTTATCATGTTACTATGTCTAAAATAATACGTTTTTTTCCATCTAAAATGTGACTTCATTTGTCTTGGTGTATTCACAGGTCTGGGCAAGCATTATTACTGTCTAATTCTATACTGTTTCCTGATTTAAAAGATTTTTTTAATTATATATCTTTCTTTCTCTCTCTCTCTCTCTCTCTCTCTCTCTCTCTCTGTGTGTGTGTGTGTGTGTGTGTGTGTGTGTGTGTGTGTCGATATATGCATATGAGTGATGGTGCCTACAGATGAGGCAGCCTGTCCTAGAACTGGAGTTACAGACATTTGTTGGTTGTTTGATGGGGATTTAGAGAAACAAACTGGGGTCTTATGTGCTCTTAACATCTGACTCATCCCTCCTGCCACCTACGTTATATGATTTCATCACGTGTCATAAGAATAGCACTCACATGAGTAGTCATTGCTTACTCTTCTATATGATCAGTAACCCAGGAACAAATAAACATGAATCTACTTTTTCATGGGCAGATTTTCAAGGCCTGCATGTTTTATATAAATAAAATATTACCAGCTGTGGCATTGGTGATAAGCTGCTTTCTGTTAATACATTCCCAAGGTTCTCATATAAACATGTGTGTGTTGTGTGCATGTGCACACGTGCGTGTGTTTGTACGTATGCATTATCACTTCATTTCTCTCAGTTGTGTTCCATTCCGTGGCTATAGAATTTTGTTTATTCATTTAGCATGGAAGATACTTCATCACTCATGGTTTGTATTTGTGGGCATCTATAACAGACACATAGGACATTTAAGCTATTTCCATATTGGTGCTATTGTGAGCAATGTTTTCATGAACATTGGAATGTGGATGTATATTACCATTTTTGTGAGTACATAATTTCTAATAGAATGGCAAGATTACATCATAATTGTACAATTAGCATGGAAAGCAATCATCACTTGTTTTTCAGAGCAACTCCACCACTTTGCATTAATACCAGTGACTGAGTGCTCCAAAATTTCCAAACTGTCCTTATAGCTTCTTACTGTGTCTTTTTAATGTTAGCTACTGTAATAGTTATGATAACATCTTTACACGTGTCTTCTTTCCTTTTGTATATGCAGATTAGATAAATGCCTATTCAAGCGTTATCTATTTTCAAGTTATCATATTAGTCTTATTGCTACCAAGTTGTGAGTGTTTTTTACACATTATGCCAAGAAGAACAAAAACTTTCATAGTGTACTTTATCACACAAGTGTTTTATTCAAATACTACTTACCTATTTTTTCTTTTTCTATGCATTTGGAGTCAATAGCCAAACAATCATTGTTTAACCCAATACAATAAAGAGTTATGCTTCCTTTAAATGATATCATAGTATTTTTATTTTTACATTTACTTCCTAATGTCTGTGAGCTTTTCAGTGAATGCCAACATTCAATGGATACCAGCATTCAGTCCATAAGAGTATTTTATGGGGAAAGCATTCAGTTATGCTGGTTGTAAGTTTTTCATTGATGTCTTTCATCAGACTGAGGCAGCTCTTTTCTTTGCCAAGTTTATTGAGTGTTTTAAATAGGAAATAATATTGGATTTTGCAAATTTTTCTTCGTCTATTGAGATGATTGTATGTGGCTTGAGTCTATGAGTGTTAAAGAAAAGCAATCTTCAGTCTTTCAGTTATGGTCTTTGATCTGTTACAATGCTTAATCTGCCAATAATTTTTTGAAAATTGTGGTGTAGATATTCACACGAAGTGGTACTGTTTGGCTTTCTTTTATAGCAGTTTCTCTGCTTTTATTGTGTAGCTAATCCCCATGACAGAATGAACTGAAACTTGTCCTTTCTTTCTTTAGTTTTTGGAAGAGTTTGTGAGCAGGAAATGCATAATAGAAATTATGAGTAAATGTACAACAGCTTGATCTCTTTCTGAGATTGTTTTATTGAATTTTTAGCTTACTAATTCAACTTCTTTAATTATTATGTATCATATGAGCTGATCAAGACTTCCCACAGGTCAGGGAACCCTGATTGCTCTTCGGGCTGATGAGGGAGGGGGACTTGATCGGGGGAGGGGGAGGGAAATGGGAGGCGGTGGAGGGAAGGAGGCAGATATCTTTAATAAATAAATAAATAAATAAATAAATAAATAAATATTCTTAGAAAAAAATTGAGTCAATCTTGTAGTTATTATATTTCTGGAAATTTGTTGATTTTTACTGGATTTTAAATTTTGAGTGGTTCAGTGTTCTCTTATAATTCTCTTTTCCTTCTGTAACTGAGAACTGCTCATTTTTATTCTCCACATGCCTGAAATTCCCAGAGTGAGACCCTTTTTCGCCTCTCTTTATAACAACATTAAATCAATGCTGCTAATTATACAGCTTTTATTGAAGAATTGTGGTGAACTCTATGCAATTTGAGTTCAGACATAAAATACCTTCGATTTGAATTTCAGATAGACTTCCTATAAATGATATGGATTGGGACATCTGACTAAGAACTGTTGCAACCATTTACTAGCTTGTGGTATTAATGCTGATACTGGTGCACAGTCTCCATGCATCTTCGTTCTGAGTAAATTTGCTTCCACAGTGTCTGTTGAATATACCATTACACATTGATTTAAGTCCTTATCAAGTAGGAAGAGTTTTACCTTTTCTTTTTTGGACGAGTTCTTCTTTAGTGTTAGATTTCTTCCTTGCTCCAAAAATCTTATTCAATTTCAAACCGTGTGACTCTTAACATTTTAACATTTTTAAGAAATGACTGTTTTTTTTCACTGACCTATAATTTGAATTCTTTCTTAATGCTAAGAAAACTAAATTTATAAGTAGATATTGCTTTCCATTTTCATTCCAATGTCATCATTTCATAACTTACAGTTCTCTTCTGTTTTGTTTCATATCATTTTACCAAGTCATATTTCACAGTCTTGACTCTTTTAAACATTTATTGTAAATCTTAGCCAGTTTAAATGGGAATCACTTCCATAAAAAAAAAATGCTCTTTCTTTCCATTTCCCCTCTTTCCTTCCCTTTTTTTCTGTTTCCTTTTGTTTTTCTTCACTTCTCCCCTTTTTCTTTCCTTTGCTTTTTCTTCCTTTATTCTTTTGCTATCTCTTTCCTCTTCCACATAGAGGGCATCTTTTTAAAGAACTTTTATTATTTATGTTTCTTCTTTAAATGAGGAAATACCCTATATACACCATGCTCTATGTGAAATTAGTGTTTTCTCATATAGTTCTTTAAACAAAATGTATCTTTATATCTCATTTTTTCTCCTTTGTTAATGTTAGTCTTTTTCATTGAACTAATATTAGATAGATAGATATCTTAGTTTTAATAAGAAATAGCCTCCACACGCTTGCATATCTGAGCAGTTATCCCCAGGTGATGCCACTATCTGGAGAGCTTAAGAAATCATTAAGAGATGGGTTTTCTGGAAGAAGAGCTGTGTCACTGTGTCACCACTGGTCGGTTTGGGGGGTTTAAAGCCTCACCTTCCTCTTGCTCTCTCTGCTTCCTGTGCAGGCAAAATGTGATCTCTTGGCTTCCTGTTCCTGTTCCCATGCCTCCCCCACTCTTATGGCCACGGAGCCTCGAGGAGCTGCAAGGCAAAATCAACTCCTCTCTGATTTGCTTTGAGTCGTGATATTTTGTCACAGCAACAAATACAAGTGACAAATACAGATATCTTTGGCTTATTAATTTTCTTCAAAAGGGAGAATGCAATCTCAGCTCACCAGTGGAGATGGAGATGACCTGAGAAGTCAGCATGTCTAATTCGCATAAATTGCTTTTAAAGAAAGCAAGCCTGCTATCTTCTAATTTGAGTGATTAAATTTTCCAAAATTATTTCTTAAGCTGAATGGAGTACATTCGTCAGAAGAAAATATCATGCAAGCTTCTTCATTTTCTTAGCCTGTGTAAATCTGGGCCCCATGACCTCTAACCACAAACTGGAGGTGTTTGCTGTGAATTTTCTTCTACACGTTTTCCTCATTTATGCTCTTATTTATTTGTTTGCTTGTTTGCTTAGGTAGGAATTGTAGTACCTGAAAAGCATGGAAAATTTCCCCCCATTCATTTCCTCCCACTTTATTCTTCTTTGGGTGAAACTGGACCACTCTAGGAATGCTTTTTGCTTTTCTTGTGGCAGACGTCTTTATCAATACGTAGGCCTGATGCCATCATTGCCAAGAAAATGACATTATTAGGATCCACTCGACTTTCTTGTGGGGGCAGTTCATGCTGGTCAACAGTGTGCCTCATTTTTAGAAACTCTGTTTAGCTGACATCTTTTCTTTCTTGGGAAATGGAATCTTTATTGTTGTAAAACGGTTTGGTTTTTGTGCAAGTGTGTGTGTATGTGGGTGTGACATAAATTTCCAGAAATCATATGTAATAATAATTATTTCACTCTATCATCCTTTATAAGGGTACTCTTAAAAATAAGACGTTTTAATATAATGTTACACAGAAATAAAATCATCTTTCCCTTATGGTTATCAAGCAAAACTTGATATTTGGTGGGGAGGTGCCGACTTAAAATTCTAAATTTTTAGCCAAGGGTTATCTGTGAAAAAAAATCTCTCTTTTTGTTTTTTGTGTTTTTTTTTGTGAAAATATCATACTAGGGAGTTGAAATATACCTCATCTTGTAGTCTGGCTGTGATAAAAAAGTTGAGGTGTGTTAGCATGTGCACAAACACAAATCTGAACAGAGTTAATTATAACTTGATAAGTCATCCATTTTAATGATTAATTAATATTCCAGTCTTGCCTCCCAACAGGTAGTCTTCATTTCTTGATTTCTTGGAGGTTTGGTCACTGCTACATATCAGTAGGTTTCTCCTGGGGGAGGTCAGGCCTTCCTTCAGTGACCTTCTGCTCCGTTGTCAGTGAGTCATCTTTGTTCAGTATTCATCCATGAAATTGTCTAGGAAGGGTCAGGGCCCCCAGCCTTTGCCTCTTTGACCTGAGCCAGAGAGTTGGCAGATGAGAGCAAACAACCAGACTTCCTGCCAATGTCCTGGTCCAGCATATACAGTTTCGGCTTCTCTGCACAATGCCTCGTCACTGCCCTGGTCAGGAGCTCACACTCTAGGCTTCTCTGCACAATGCCTCGTCACCGCCCTGGTCAGGAGCTCACAGTCTAGGCTTCTCTGCACAATGCCTCGTCACTGCCCTGGTCAGGAGCTCACAGTCTAGGCTTCTCTGCACAATGCCTCGTCACCGCCCTGGTCAGGAGCTCACAGTCTAGGCTTCTCTGCACAATGCCTCGTCACCGCCCTGGTCAGGAGCTCACACTCTAGGCTTCTCTGCACA
This sequence comes from Microtus oregoni, assembly GCF_018167655.1. Taxonomy (NCBI): domain Eukaryota; kingdom Metazoa; phylum Chordata; class Mammalia; order Rodentia; family Cricetidae; genus Microtus; species Microtus oregoni. The sequence continues at coordinate 30,248,368 of NW_024543072.1, forward strand.
ATTCCTCGTCACTGCCCTGGTCAGGAGCTCACAGTCTAGGCTTCTCTTCGCAAAGGATCATCAACGTCAGCATGTTGTCTCCATGGCCGTAAATTTGCAATGTGATGAGACACAACCAGATGTTGCCAAACGTGGAACGACTCACAAAGCGGTTCTCGCCTGCTCTGCTCTTCTCTCCCACTCAGAGTCACTGATAGCCATTTGAGCTTTGGTGGTTTGGACAGACTTCTGTCATGGTGGGAAACAATTTTCTTTTTCATCCTGAGTACTGAATTACTCATTATTCCTCTTTGATGGAGACATTCTGTTTCTTAGATGTCCTATGTGTCATAGAGGGAAAAAACCTTTCACTTTTTCATTTATCTATTCTGGTGCTGGCTGAAGTAATGACACAGTACTCAGCACATTGTGAAGGGACAATAGGTTGTCCATCTCTGACCTCTGGAGCTTGAGTTGTATAGTATATATGATTGCATTCATTTGGAATGTGTTTGGACTAGTCCAACAGCCCAGGACACAGTCCATTTCAATGAAAGTTCTTTGAGTCCCTTTGGGTTCTTGAGTATACTTTCTATTGAAGTTGAATCAACTAAGTGTACAGGAGTTAAACAAAAGATCCAGATTCATCTAATCTGCTACTCATTCCATTGCATGGTGCTCTTCTGGGGTTTGTAGAACTTCTCCAGGAAACCAAGAGCTCATTGGCTGCATATTAGAAAGGCATAATCATGACCTTGGTGCTTTAGAAATAAACCCAAGCTAAATTTAGAGCAAAACTCAATGGGAATTTTAGAGACCTCAATAGGCAGATATAGGACATTGGAGATGGCTTGGTTTGTAAAGATCAAGATCTTGCCAGAGAAGCATAAAGACCTGGGTTTGAATCCCCCTTATCTACATAACAAGTGTGGGACAGTGAAACAGATCTCTTGGCCTCCCTGGTCAGCTAGACTAGTCAATCCATATGCACATGTGTGCATACACACACTCACATATACATATACATACATGTTATATATGATCAGTCATTGTAAGTAATTCTTTTTTTTTTAATTTTCAGCTATTTCTTATAAAACTGGAGAGAAGGCAAGAATCAGTCACTGTATCATATTCTTCAGAAGACATATCAGCTAAGGCTTCTCTTAAAGATATCTAAAACTTGTCTGTGAAAAGGCACCAAATGGTTTCTGTTTTACAATTTTGCCTAAGTGGTTTCCTTCCCATTTGTTATTAGTATGAGGTGATTATTTCATTAGTTGATAATACCAAGCAATTGGATATTCCCATATGACCAGCAGAGCCAGGGAAGGACTCAAAAGAAATTTAGTCACTGTGACAGGCAAGACACCTTCATTAATAGTAAGACTGCTTTAAGATACTTCAATATTTCAGAGAAAAAAAGTCCCTAAGGTCTTACATAACCTTCATTTCTCATTGTTGCCGTTAATGTTTGTTATATTTCTATTTTGAAATTAAGATTCTTTAATTTTTACAGGTAAGTTTGCATTCAGGTAAAGTGTTAATTCTTGAACTTAGTTTTTATTTTTAAATATAGTACTTATATTTATTTTATAGTTTGGATTTTTCTTAGTACCTGAAATTAAATTTAAATTTACTAGTTTATCTCAGCATCAAAACACTACCACATTTGGTTTGTTTAATAGATGCACCTCAACACCATTTTGGAATCAGAAACTTAAGTGTAACATGATTTATAAAAACCCAGAGACAGATATTGGGGTTCAACCTGAAGGTCAGAAAAGCAAAACAGCTATCCACTGGCTCTTACCTCCACCTCAGTCTGAAATGGTGATTCTGCCTCCAGGAATCCACAGAATGAGATTGTGTGTGAGAACTGTCTCCTCCCATCTTATATTTCTCTGTTAGGACTGGGATTAAAGGCAAGCACCACTGCTACACAGTTTCTATGGCAAACTAGTGTAGCTACTGGGATTAAATTTGTGTGTCACCATGTGTGGTCTGTAAGACTGACCGGTGGGGTTGTTTTACTCTCTGATCTTCAGGCAAGCTTTATTTATTAAAATACAAATGAAATGGCACTATACTTAAGAGAACATTAGACCACTACACCTTCCTGGCTTAAGTATCATTTTGGATCCTGGCCTTCAGTGTATTAGATACAACCAATCTGAAAGAATATGAATATTCATGCTCACTCCTAAAGACTAGGATTAAAATTACTGGGAATTAGGCCCAGGCACAGAAGCAACTCAAGCGTGCTGAATTCTTGCATTGTCCGAAAGCTAGTATCAGAACCAACCTTTCTCTTATTCATGCTGTTTCCATACGCCCAACACAAAGCAGAAGGAACTTGTGACCGGCTCTTGATAATCTCCTGTTGCCTTGCCCAAAATCATACATATCAAAGGTACTTTCAGAAACAGTCCCTAAACGTTGAATGGAGAAATCATTGGGTGACTGTCAGAAGGCTCCCCAAGTCATCGTTATTTTATAATTTTATTAAAATAATAAGAATATTTTCACCTGAATATGACGACAAGTACTGAGTGTCAACTTTGATAGATGCTCCACATCTTCTCTGACTTGATAGGAACAATGTCACAGTCCTTGACCACAGAATACGTTCTTATTTGCTCAGAAAGCAGACAGAGAAATTGACAATGGAAGGTCATCTTAGTATGGAGAGTGATACTCAAGAAAGACAGAGACTTTAGAACAGGTTGTATACCAGAAGAGAGGCTGTAGCTGTTCCCATAACCAAATACAGAAGTGTAGGGAGATTCATCAGTCTGAACATCAAGAATTCAAAAAGGCAGGCACTCAAAGCTCTCAGGGACCAAGGCCTGTCTATTGTGACTGCTAATCCAAGTGAGTTTGGGTTAAAAGGGGTTAACAGCCCTCTGCTGTAACACATGATTGGTCTTTATGAGGTTGAAGCTCTTGTCTGTTTGAGGCCTACAGATGATGCTAAAGAGCCAATAATGACAGCAATTCAAAGCAATCTAATTATGCAAACGGGAGGCTAAACAATTTCATCATCCTTAAATTAGATTGTCCTAATGAGATAAAGACACCAATTAATCCTGAATTAATTTCAATAGCCTATTTCAGGCAAACACTTTAATATGCAAATGTAAATGAGAAACAAAGCCTACTGTAGAATGCCAGAGTTCAGAACCTCTCTCTTCACAGCTGCAGCGGGTGTAAATAGCGCCTAATGAGTTTGCATGGAAAGACACAACCAGTTGAAAATTTTAGACTTCATAAAGCACAGCGGGTACCTCAGGTATACCGAAGATCTCTGGAGTCAGACATATGAAGAGGGGGAGCTTTTCAGGGGAATGTTGTGGGGAGGTAGTTATGTATTGCCAGAGTCACACTTGCGTTCTTCCAAGCCATAACAGATCCATTGTCTAGGTAAGTCTCCATCTGTTTATCTGTATATGTGTTTTTCCTGTGTGTACATATGTCTGCGTAAGCATGTGGCTTCATGTGTTTACACATGTGCACGTCAGCATGTTTGATGAAGAGAAGCCAGAGAGTAGAAATGATAGTGCAATCAGGGTAGGCAAGAGGGGACATTGAGGAGATACTTTTTAATGAGTTGACGTTTAGAGAGCCAAGTTGCCATAACATACATCTGGACAGAAGTCTCTTCTGTACATAAAGTTGATTTTTAATTAGTGACCACTTAATCATTTTCAATTAGCCATCCCTGACCCATTTAATATTTCTAAATAACTAATTTCGTAAATAAGACATGGGAACAGATTCAAAAATCCTAGTTGCTTATGCAGAATCCAAAGGTCTGTGATTTTAATGATATCTGGCTGGAGGGTTCTTTGATGGACTAATTCCTTTATAACTAACCAATTTTCTCATAGGCAATCAACAGGATCATAATCTCTCCTGCCTAGGAAGGAAAGTGATTGCCAATATGAGAAATGAATTTAAAGGGAAACAAAGGAGCCAGTGTTAAACTACCTTGATCCCAGGTTAAGACAATTCATGACTGATGACTAAATGCTTTGCCTACAAAGCACGATAAGCTAAGAGGTGCAAAATAATGTCAATTGTAGGCCTCGCTCTCAACAAGATATTTGACATCCCTACCTCCAAGGCTCAGGAAATATGGCAGAAGAGGGGGAGGAAGTATCTGGAAGACAGAAGAAAGGGTTGTAAAATGTCTTTACTACAGTCATAAATCTATGACTGTTAACTGGACTCAGACCTCCCAAATCGGCCCTATTAGCAATTATTCGTGGAAAAGGGAGAAACACTTTGGGTCCCACTTTTTACCAAAGAACTATTGGCTACTTACAGATTCCGAGAGAAGGAAAGTCATTCTCTTTTGATGAGAACTCACTGTTGAGTTGAGGGGGCTCTAATGGATAGTTCCAGATCTATGGGCACATAGAATACCCTCATAAAGCTCAATAGGTTAACAAAATAAAATGAATAATCATACAAGTGTGAGACAGACTGATTGGAGAACGGGACTAAAATGGGTGGTGGGGTGATGAGAGGTTGAATGTAAGAGTGGTCAACATGCACTGTGTATATATGTGATATTGCCTAAGAATAGGTTTTATTCGGAAAAACTAGAAAATATATGATGCCCATGTAATGTTTAGGGCCTAATCAAGCTAAAAATATTATTTTGAGATATGTTTGTTAGATAAATTTAATATGGAGTTATCATATAAATCATAATAAATAAAAATAAATTTATTAAAGCCAAGTCAAGCAATCCTAATACTACCACATAGTAAGTGCTCAAAAAGTATTCCTCTGTCATTAGGGAGTTGAAATGTCATTTGCCAAAGTCATGTAGCAGATGCATTCGGACACCTGCTTCGTTTTTAAGGACTAAGTTATTCTTGGACAAAGAGCCTCTACGTTATATCTGATGGACTTTTAGATGTAAACATCTATGTTTACAAAACACAAAAAACAAGTGTCCCTGACAGAGATATTCATCTCTTTTTATTTCCTCCAGGTAGGTATTGTCACAGTTTCTGAAAGACTCAGAATGGAGGAAGGGGAACTGGACTCCTACTTACACGTTCCTTGATATCCAATGTCAAAATATGGGTCATGGATGTAAAATGGCTACCATTGGGCAAAAGCATGATCCACACTGATTCAGTATTTCCTTACTCCCGGAGTCAGATGAGTCGATTGTGAAATTTTCCTGTAGCAAATTCACAGAATTCACAGATGTCAGAGAAGTCTTGTGGCTCAGAAGTAGAATGTTTGCCTGTCCTGCAGGATACCAATACTGAACCCACTACCCACCAAAAGGAAGAAAGGAAGGAAAGAAGGAGGGGAGCCCAAGGAGGAAGAGGGAGGGAAAGAGGGAAGGGAAGGGAGAAGAGGGAAGGAGGAAATAAGGAAGAATTCAAATTCTTCAAAATTCTGACAGCTTCAGTTGTTTCATCTGCACAATGAGACTTTTCCATCATGTATTGCACATTAAACTAGCAACTATGTAACTGGGACAGAACAGGAACTTGATCATTGGTAGCAGCAATGTATTTAGTTACCAAGCGCTAGACTCAGACATTTCAAAGACTTTCAAAAGGAGTCAACCCAAGAATCAGAAAGAAAATGCTTCAAGTTCCTAGAGCTTAATTTATCCATGCAACCAAAGCATGGGTATCTTCAGCAACAGGGTCTTACCATGAAGCTATGATGGGCAATCAAGAGCAATGACAATAAGCTTGCTTGTTGAGAGTGCTTCTGTGGTCTTCCTGATCAATAGCTCATAGAGAAGCATCCTTCACTTGACTCTGAGGTGTCTTGGGGTGGGCGTTATTACTCTAAGTAACCTCCCTTCAAATGTCTTTTGTAAATTATATTTTAATGAACATGTAAAGTACTAGGTTCTAAGGAGGCTTTCACAAATCCTTAGTGTTGGTTCTGTTCCCACTCACTCTGTCCTACCTTTCCAAAACCTCCCAACTTAAACCTCCCTACCGTCATAGTCCATGTTTCTATTTCCACTTCACCTCTATTCTATTATTCTTCCCTCCCCTGAGCCCTCTCTGTTTTGTTCTCCCTGTTTCTCTGATGCCTCTTTCTGTCTTGCTGACCTCTATGCCCACTCCAAGTTAAACATACTACTCTAAGAACTCCTAGCTAGGATCCACATATGAAAGAGAGAATACGGTATTTTTTCTGTATGGTTCCATCCATTATCTAGCAAATTTTGTAATTTCATTTTTCTTTATAGCTGAATAAAACTCTCCTGTCTCTACAACACAATTTTATTATCCATTCATCAGTTGATGAGGGCTATTTCCATTTCCTGGCAATTGTGAACAGTGCAGCACGGACCATGGATGTGAAAGCATCTCTATAAAAGAATATGGAGTCTTTTGGGTGTGTGCCCAGGAGTGGTCAAGCTGGGTCACACTACAGGTCTGTGTTTAGCTTTTGGGGGAAACTCCACGCTGTTTTCCAAAGTGGCTATACCATTTTTCACTCCCACTAACAGTGACTAAGGCTTTCCTTTTCCTTACATTTTTCCAGCATTTGTTATTATTTGCTTTATGCTAGCCATTCAGACTACAGTAAGATGGACTCTCAAAGTAGTTCCAATAGACATTTCCCAATGACTGAGGAAACTGACCACAATTAAAAGTAGTTTTTTAGCCATCTGTAATTATTCTTTTGAGAACTTACTGTTCAGTTCCCCAGATCATTTTTTTTAAGTTGTGTTGTATGATTTCTTGATATTTAGTTTTTTTGGGTTCTTTTTATATTCTAGATACTTATCCCTGTTCAACATAGAGCTAGCAAGGATTGTATTCACATTCCATAGGCTGTTTCTTCTTACAGTAAACTGTTTCCTTTGAATATAGATGCTTTCTAATTCCACAAGAAAATTCCGCAAGAAAAATGGAAGAATACATTAGAAGATAGAAATTTTTCCCATGCCTATGGATTGGTAGGAATAATACTATGAAAATGCCCATCCTGCCCAAACAAAACAAATTACATGGACAATACATCCTCAGTCAAATTTTTAATGGATTTTTATAGAAATGGGAAAAAAAATCAATCTTAAAATTCTTATAGAAGTGTAAAGGATCCTAGATTAAAAAGTAACTCTGATCACTAAAAATGCTTCTAGATGTCTCACCAGACCTGATTCCAAGGTATGCTACAGAGCCATGGTATTAAAAGCAGACACATAGAATAATGGGAAAGAAGATATATGTTCATATCTTCAGGGCTTATTCAGGTATCTTGCAGGGCTTATTCCCTGAATGATCAGGATCCTATTCAGAAAGTCATTCTAGTCTGAGGTCATGTCATCCTGAAGAAGCCTGACATCATCAGAAAATCCTCCCTTAGGCCTGTGTCCTCATGTATTTCCTTAATTTTTTCCTCTAGAAATTTCAGAGTTTTGGATCAAACTTTGGAGTCCTTGATCAATTTGGAATTGATTCTTCAGCCAGATGAGACTAAGGATAAAGTTTCATTCTTCTATATGTAGATCTCCAACTTTCCCAGCATTATTTGCTGAAGATACTGTGTTTTTCTCCAATGTAAATTTTTGGTGTCTTTTCAAATACCAGGTGGCTATAAATATATGGACATATATCTTCTTTCCCATTATTCTATGTGTCTGCTTTTAATACCATGGCTCTGTAGCATACCTTGGAATCAGGTCTGGTGAGACATCTAGAAGCATTTTTAGTGTTCAGAGTTACTTTTTAATCTAGGATACTTTACACTTCTGTAAGAATTTTAAGATTGATTTTTTTCCCATTTCTATAAAAATCCACTGAAAATTTGACTGAGGATGTATTGTCCATGTAATTCATTTTGTTTGGGTAGGATGGGCATTTTCATAGTATTATTCCTACCAATCCATAGGCATGGGAAAAATTTCTATCTTCTAATGTATTCTTCCATTTTTCTTCAGTATATAATTTTTTAATCCTAACCCTAATCTATAAATCTTTCACTTCATTAGTTATAGTTATTCCAAGGTATTTAATGTTGGCTTTTATTTTTGGCTACTATAGTTGTTATTATTTTTAAAATTGCTTTCTTAGTATATTTGTTCTTGATCTGCAGGAAGGCTACCAATTAGAGTATGTTATTTTTGTATGCTACTAACTTCTTTAACTTTGCCAAAGAATATTTATTCATTTCCAGGAGTTTCCTGGTGCCATCTTTTGGGGTCTCTCATACATAGAATCATATTGTCTGCGGTTGGAAAGACATATGCATGCTGTGATGCTGGCATGAATATTGTGGAAGTTTCCACCTTTTGGGTGAATTCAAGGCTTGCTCCACAGGAAGGGATTCAAACCTGGCCTGACAACCTGATTAAGATCTGGTGGCTGGAAATGTCATAGGTCCTAATGGGGAGCCCACTAGGAGTGTCTGGCTAGGTGGACATGTAGTCAAACTGCCTTCTAAATACTTATTCTTAGATTCATAGATTAGTGCTGTTCTCATCCTTATCAAAGAAGTTTCTTATTATACTGAGCAGCATTTAATGAGTCCTCAGACCTAAATATGTTACCTATAGCTCCCCTTCCAATGCTCAGAGAACATCATGGTAGAGAGATTGAAAATATGAAAGAGCTGGAGGATAATGAGGTGTGTTCCCAAAAGATATGTTCTGGAACCAATATGGGTGTTACAGTCATGAACTCAATGGAGTTGTGATTATCAACTCAAGTTTTAAATAATATTGGCCCAGTCCACACTTCACTGAGGAGGGAGAGGACCTCTGGAAACCCTATAGCTCCCTGAGAGGCTGCATACAGTTAAGAGTAGCTAGAGGAAGAGGTGTTGGCATCTCCAATGATATAGACACTAAGTTGATCATGTTCCAGTAAATAACCTCCCACTCATGTACATGTAAGCAATGCCAGTTAAAGTCAATGGAACATAAACATGCACACACACAAACACACACATGCACACATGACATGAAAGCAGAAGGGGAATTTTTTGAGAAAAGGGGTTCAAGTGACTCATATTCACTATATACATGGGTTAAAATCAATGAATAAAAACAAGTGTTAAATAAGTTGTATCTAAAAGCAAGTGTCATCAATGGACAGGCAATGCTGCTTACATGTTAATGATTTCTGATTTTTCACATAAAATATATATTTGGTGTGTGGTGGGGGACATGATCCTGAGTGTAACAAAGACCCCCACTCTCATGAGCTGGATGACACATGCTCTATAGCCCTTTTTATCTGTGAAAGCTGTTGAAACTAGCACCAGCTTAAACTGCCAGTAAATAAATTTCAGTGAAAATAGTTTGGAAAATTCAAATTGCTAACTCCTAGAATACCAGGGTTTTCTTATCTTATTCAGTAACAAGTTACTTTAGTAGCTATTTTCTTAAATAAAAAACGTAAGGGCTTAGGATACATTTTTAAAATTTTATTATTATTATTATACCTCAGTGTGTGTGTGTGTGTGTGTGTGTGTACATGTAAGTATGTGCTGTGGTTCATGTGTGGAGTCAGTTTGTGGGAATTGGCTCTTTCCCTCTTCTGTGAGAGTTGCTGGGATCGAATTTATGTTGTCAGGCTTGGAGGCAAACACCTTTGCTTGCTAAGCCATCTCATTGAGCTAGCACTTAATGGTATTACTCCAAAGGTTATCACACCATAATGTTTTTCCTTATGTAGAGTGCACCATCTTGTATTGGACTTCAGGCTCTCTGAAGCTTTAATAGGCTGTCAGTCATGTTTTAAGCACTACTGTGAAATGCTATTTGCAGATCACTGTTGTGAGATAAAGTGGGCCAGAGTTATGATAAGAGGTCAGCACACCCAGGCCAGCAGCCTGCTCTACTGCTGTTTGATAAGCCTAATAAAACAGTGGTGCTCCTTCAGATCTCTGCTCTACTAGGTTGGAGCAGCCCGAGGGAGTCCATCCTCTGGAACTGAAGCCAAATCGAAGGTACGATGGAGCCACAATCTAGGGAAGGCAGCTGTCTCGGCAGAGGAGGTGGCTCCAGGCACTTATTTGATAGGGTCACTAATTCATTATTTTCTGGTATTTGTTCTGAAGAGAAGGATGGCCTTCTGATGAATGTTCATGCTCGTGGGAGCAATATGTGGTTTTGAGTCCTATTTGAATTCCTAATATGTTGTTCTTGGCAGGATGTTACAGAGGGGATGGGTCACTAAGAATCCAGTCCACATTAAATGCATACCGTACTAATGATAGTTGGAAATACCACATAAGAATTTCTTGGCTATACTGATGAATATCTTGCATATCACCTTAGAACCTTCATCTGGCTATGGATCGAGATCGAGACAGAGACCCAAATTGGAGCACTGGACTGAGCTCTTAAGATCCAAATGAAGAGCAGAAGGAGGGAGAACATGAGCAAGGAAGTCAGGACCGTGAGGGGTGCACCCACCCACTGTGACAGTGGAACTGATCTATTGGGAGCTCACCAAGGCCAGCGGGACTGGGACTGAATAGCATGGGATGAAACTGGACTTTCTGAACGTGGCAGACAATGAAGGCTGATGAGAAGCCAAGAACAATGGCAGTAGGTTTTGATCCTAATACATGAACTGGCTTTGTGGGAGCCTAGCCTGTTTGGATGCTCACCTTCCTGGTCCTGGATAGAAGTGGGAGGACCTTGGACTTCCCGCAGGGCAGGGAATCTCTTCATTCTCGAGAGGGAGGGGGAGAGGAGTGGGCGGGGGAGAGGGAGAGGGGGAGGGCAGGGGGGAGAGGGCGATGTACAAATGATAGTTGCGAGGAGGGGGAGGGAAATGGGAAACTTTTTTTGCAACAACTAAAAAAATAAAATAAACAATAAATAAATACATACATACATACATACATACATACATACATACATAAAAGAATTTCTTGGCTAGCCTGAAGTTACTCTTTCTTTTATGTAGTTGTATTCACCATATGTATCCAAAGTCAATATGTTAGATTAACTTAACACTTCAAAAATAATAAATGTATGGTAATTCAAATACTGATATGTATATACAGTCATGGCAAACATTACCCAAACTTAAATATATATCCAATGTTTTATAGCATAGAAGAAACAATTTGTTTCTATAATACTCAGACTTGTTCCTTTTCTTGTGCCTAATTATAACACCATATTGTAGTTAGTCTCCCTGACCCAAACTCAAGTTAGAGTCTTTGGTTCTTGGAGTCTCATAACAAAACCCTTCAAATCTTGTCTATTCAACTTCCAAATTGCCATCTGTGGCAGTTTGAATGAGAAATGTCACTCACAGTCTTGTGTGTTCGAACACTTGGTGTGAGAGGTTATGGAACCCTTAGGAGGTTGATCCTTACTGGAAGAAGCACATCACTAGCGCAGGGCTTTAAGGTTCTATAGCCTCATCCCACTACCTGCTGGGTCTCTCTGCTTCCTGTTTGTGGATGAAAATGTGATCAGTCAGCTTCCTGTTCTTGTGATCATACCATGCTTTTCCTGACATGATGGACTTTATCCCTCTGGAACCATAAACCAAAATAAACCTGCCTTTCTTAAGTTGATTTTAGTCAAGGGTTTTTTTTTTTTTATAGCAGCAACAGACAAGGAAACTAGAACACCACTTGTAAGTTACTTGTGTAAGCAGAGAATCTTTGAGGATATCAGTGAAACATAAAATCATTGTCACCATGTTTTGTTTTCCCTGAATAGTAGAGAGAGTCTCCTTACTTGGTCCATTGTGCTACCCTTTGTTTATTTGCATGTCTAACATAGCAGCCAAAGTAATTTCCTTAAAAAGAATGATCAGAAATTACCTAAAATTCCCCAGGTGTATCCCATTAGGATCATCTCCAAACTTATTCTTCGCACAATATGATAAAATGTCTTGGATAATGTTGTGGTTAAGAAAAAGAATTCTATTGTATTTTGTTTACATTAGTGGGTAATTTAGATGAAGAAGAAAGTAGACATTGTCCTCTTGCTAGGATTGCTTGAAAATCAGAACTTTTTGCTTAGCAAATGGATCAGTATGTATAAGTTCCTGCTGCTCAACCCGATGATTTGCGTTTGATCTAATAACACTATATAAAGATGGAAGGAGAGAACTGACTTTACAAAGTTGTCCTCTGACCTCCACATGCACACTGTGACACAGAGGCCCACACATATCATGCACATACACACATATTCATAACAATAAAGTGTAAAAATTTTAAACAAGCTTATTTTGAACATTTGCTAACTATCCAGTATATACTCTTTAAATGATTGTTCCAAAATAACTTACTCAGAAAGTCCCATTGTCAATACAAATCTAGAAGGTTCCCCCTTTATATTTACTAACTACATTTTCAATGAAAACTGTAGAGCCCTTTTAGTCATTGAAATGGTTAATATGCATTGACAACATGACTTGACATATTGGCATTTCAGAGGAGTTGCCTGAAGTAAAGAGAACTGTTCTGTTTGTAGGTGGCATCATCCCATGGATTGTGGTCATAAAGTAAATACAAAAATGGAAACAAAGAAAGCCAGACAAACACCTCCATTTTCCATTGCGTACGTCCCATGGAGATGTGAAAAGTACCGTGCAGATGGTCTAAACACCTTGAACTCTGCCATGATTTTCTACCGCAATAGACTATCCTCCCTTAGCCATGAGTCAAAACTAATTATTCCCTCAAATTGTTTAAATCAGGTATTTTGTAGTAGCAATTAGAAAATTAGAAATATATGGCTATATTTATATAAGTTGTCACCCGCATTTTTTGTTGACTAAGAGAAAATTCATGCAGAAATCATTTAAACTGGGATGTTATTGAGAGATGGTCAAACACTATTTTTTTGGCATATTAAACAATTGATATTACAGAGTTGATAGTACATCAAGAAATGGAGACATTTTTGAACATATTAGGATAGTAGGAAAAAACTTGGAATCTAGTGAATGGGAAATTCACTCACCACAGTCTGTGTATTCAACATCATAAATAATTCTATTATCATTATAAAAATAGATAATAAAACACAACAGCCTAAAATATAAAGTTTCCATGTTTCATTTCATAACATGCGTTAAAATGTATACAGCATATTTCCATATGTTACGTTCTTTCGTTAAGTCAAAAAAAGAAACAAAAGGAAAAAATAAGAGCAAAGATGATAATTGAAAAAGATAAAATATGCCAAGAACCACCAAGGACCCTAATTAATTAATGAGCTAGAAATAAGCAATATTTAAAAGCTTCATAATAAAATTCACACAGGTGCTCTTATTTCTCTTGTTTTATAAACAACAAGTGAACTGAGATATTAAGTATCTTGTCCAAGGTCACAACACCACACCAGATGGTCGAGCTGCAGCACCCTCCATCTTGACCGCATTCCCATATGGCCTCACTTTGCAAAAGATTGACAGAGAATGTAGCAAAGTAAAGGGATGTGCTAAAAGAAGAAGCCGAGCCTAGGAAGAGTGAGAACAATAATGAAAGCGCCACCATCCTAAAACTAAATTGAAATATTTTGACCCACTCATTTATTTCTTACATATTATATTGCGTATTTGTGGATATTTTTGACATAATTTCAAACTTAAAGAGAAAAATGTCAAATTCTAAGAATAATACAATATAAGCTTCTTTAGACTCTCAAAAGAGATTCTTCATTTATGTAACATTATGGGGAAAGTGGATATATCATGATTAATATTATTCATTCATCATATTCTCTGTCTTCTAAACCATTTAAAAATGCATTAAAAACAGCAAAGTTCCTGATCCCTAAATATCTCAATGTGTATTTCCTAACAAAGATGCATTGCCCTATATAGCCATAGAAGTAACAGGAGGTTTGGGGAAAGTTACACTTATACTGTATTCTTTTTTTAAAGATATAACATTACCTGTATTAAAATTTTCTAAATTGTCACCTCTAGAGCTATATTTTTCTGAACCATAATTCAACCCATGTATGAGCGTCTTTTAATATGCATTGCTTTTTTGGTCTTGCATTTTTGTTAACCTTTAGACATAAAGATTATGAGCCCAATATTCTATAGAGGGTCTCCTACTGACTCTTTTTTGAACTTTTAAAAAATAAGCTTATCACATTCACTTGTGTGTGATGTGTTATTCGTGTGCACAGAGGTCAGAAAATAACTTGAGGATGCTGATTCTCTACTTATAAATATGGATCCCAGATATCAAACTCAGAGCATTAGATTTGGTGGCAAGTGCCTCTATCCCCGACGCTTTTCAGCATTCACAGAAGGATTCTTTATGTGTAAGATTCAGATTATATGTTTCTGCATCCCAGCGTGGCCTGCATTTCACTTTATCTCATCAGAAGTTTTATAATGATGGCTTGTGCCGACATTCATCTTTCAAACTTTGACCATGGGCTTAAGATAGTGTCTTCTAGGTTTGATTACTGTAACATTATTATTCTCCACTTTTTAATTAATAAACAATTGGCCTAGTATTGTTTTGAAACTGGAATATGTCAGTTCTTGTTAAATGTTACCCAGCTAATTTTAGTTAGATTGTTTTGTTGTTCCTTTATTTGTTTATTTGTTCTTCTCACACTCTTTCCCTCCTTTTTTTTCTTCCTTCTGGCCTGTCATGACTCATGTCTACTTCAAATTACTCTTAAAAGCTGCTCTGTCTGAGGTCCAACTCCTAGCCTGGTTATGTCTGTATTCACTCATTGTAGCTACCTCCTCTAACCCACTGGCTTGTGCTAACAGGTGTGTGCTAATGGCTTCCGACTTTGATTGCATTGTCAGAATTTTCTGGGGAATCTTTAAAGCCCCATGAGCTTCCAGATGCTCATTAAGAATCCCACAGACACTTTGGTTTCCAGTATACAACCTTTTCCATTTTCTTCCTCCTCCAAACCATTTCTGCTCTCCCATGCCTTATTTTATCTATCTATCTATCTATCTATCTATCTATCTATCTATCTATCTATCTTCTATCTATCATCTATCTATCTATCTATCTATCTATCTATCTATCTATCTATGTATCTATCATCTGTCTGTCTATCCATCCATCTATTCATTCATTGATTCATTCATTTTTAGTTTTCCTTTTTAAACTTTTTTTAAATTTCATTTTACAATCCAACCACAGTTCTCCCTGCTTCCTGTCCTCCTGACCCCCCTAGCCTCCTTCCAGTCCACCTGCTATCTACTCTTCCTAATGGGTAAGGGCTCCCATGGGGAGTCAACAAAGTCTGGCACATTAAGTTGTGGCAGGACCAAGCTCCTCTCCTCTGCATTGAGGTTAAGTACAGCATCCCACCATAGGGAATGGTCTCCAACAACTAGATCATACACCATAGATAAATCCTTGTCCTACTGCGGGGGGCTTCTCAGGTAGTCTAAGCTTCACCACTGTCTCCCACATATGGAGGGCCTAGTTTGGTTCCGTGGAGGCTCCACAGCTGTCAGTCTAGAGTTCATGAGTTTCCACAAGCATGGCCCAGCTGTCTGTATAGATTTCTCTATCACGATCTTGATCTCCCTTGCTCATACATTTCGTCATCTGTCCTTTTGATTGGATTCCTGAAGCTCTTTCTGGTGCTTGATTATGGATCTCTGCATCTGGTTCCGTTACTGGATGAAGACTCTGTAATGATAGTTGGGGCATTCCCCAATCTGATCATAGGAGAAGGCCAGTTCAGATACTCTCTCTACTATTGCTAGGTGTCTTAGCTGGGATCATCCTTGTGGATTCTTGGGAATTGCCCTAGTACCAGGTTTTTCTTCAAGTCAGGGTTTCTCTGTGTAGATTTGGATCCTGTCCTGGAACTCACTCTGTAGACAAGATTGGTCTCAAACTCACAGACATCTGCCTGTCTCTGCCTCCCTAGTGCTGGGATTAAAGGCGTGTGCCAACATCACCTGGCCCATGCTTTATTTTGAATTTTAAAAAAATTATATATTCAATCTCAGACATCAGAAAGTTAGAATTCACAACAGGATCTTCTGCCCTCCCATTGATCAGCCTTCAAATTAATTGCTCATCAGCGTTCATAGTTTTGCCTGCTATATGTTCCTGAGCACTGTGAGAACTCCTCTTCTTGTGTTATAAATTCCTTAACTCCCGCCCTTTATGATGCTGCATATTGTCCCAGTGCCATCCTGACACATACTCCCCATTTCTACTGATGTAATCTTCCTTGAACAGTGTCTAGAGGAAACATGGTGCTGGTCCATTTCAAACCAGACAGTGCTTTCCAAGAGCTGGCAGAGTGGTGCTCTAGCAGCTTGGCACAGTTGCCAAACACTAAGTAATCCAGAGTACAGTTGACATGTTACTTCCTGTACTCATCTATGAATTTCCAACATGTGCTTTCAACCCCTGTCATTCATAATCTGTGACTGTATTTTATAACTCAGAGGACTTAGGGATGCTCTAACCTTCACACAAAATGTCTTGCCAGCCCTCCTTTTAAAAATTATTTATTACTGTTTATTATTATTATTATTATTATTATTATATCCTAACAATAGTTTTCTCTCCCTCCTCTCTCCCCAGTCCCTTCCCATAAGTCTCTCTGCTCCCCAATCCACTTTTCCTCCAATTCTATTCAGGAAGGGGCAAGCCTCAAATGGATATTAATCAAACAGGGCATGCCAAACTGCAATAAGCCTAGGCATCTTCCTTCATATTAAGGCAGGACAAAGCAACCTAGTATGAGGAATGGGGCCCCAAAATCCAGCAACAAAAGTTGGAGACAGCCTCTGCTCCCTCTGTTAAGAGTTCCATAAGAAGATCAAGCTACATAAACGTAACATACATGCACAAGGCCTAGGTCAATCCTATGCAGGCTGGTGGTTCAGTCTCTGTGAGCTTCTACGAGTCTAGATAAGTTGATTCTGTGGGTTTTCTTGTGGTGCCGTTGACCCCTATGATTTAACGGTCCACCTCTTGTAAACAGACTAGACTTCCAGGAGAGGGATTAGGACACCAACCCAGCCACATAACCTTTCACCTACAATTTACCCTGCCTACAAGATGCTCTGGAGTAAAGGAGGCACGGAAATAGTGGGAATGGCCAACCAATGACTAGTCAAGACTGAGACAAATGCCACCCCTGACATTTCCAGGCTAGTCTAAGAGAGAGCCCACTTCTGATGCTGCCTGGAACACTGAGACCCAGAAGATGGATATCCCAGAGACCTAGGATAGAACCAAACATGACTGGAAAAATAAGTCAATGTAATGATGCCTTATGATATTCTACTATACTCATAGGCCTATGACTAGCCCAGCTGTCAACAGAAAGGTTTCATCTATCAACTTAAAGAAACAGGTGTAGACCCACATAGGCAGAGCTCAGGGAATCCTGGGGAAAATAGGGATGAAGGAATGTAGAGTCGATTCACTTGTGCTAAATCTAATAATGGTTATGAGGAGCTCATCTCAGTAACTCTTCATCTGGAAAGGGCCTCTAACCATTTCTCTACCCCATTCATTTACATGACACAACTCAACCTCTCTGATCTCACATATTATTTGTCCATAATAACACTGTAACCTATTAGTGTATTTGCTTATTTACACCCTGAGACAGAATTCTCTTGTCAGCATAAATAATTTTGTAGGCTTTTCATTTTCAATGACTTGCATGATACGTGACTAGAAATACATAAGCAACATAATCCAATGAATGATGAATGAATGGATACATGTATCAATATGAATAAATGCTCAAATGGTAAGATGTAATATTAGGCACATATTAGAAACTACTAAATAATAATACTGAAAGTACTGGAAGATAGAATGTTGTCCCACAGAATACCTCATCATAATTATTATTAGAAAGTATTTGAGCTTGGCCTTGATCACACATTTTGTGTACCAGGCCAGTTTAATCAGTCCATGGCACGTCTAATTTTCAGGCCACACCACAATCAACAATCCAGTCCTCAATTCTAGTCCAATGAGTGCAACTCCTACCCAGCATCTAAGCGACTTCTTGCAGCAGACAGAGACCATTAAGGAAGGCCACAACAAGTCAATACCTAGAGAACAAATGACTGTGGGGTGCTCATACCCAGTTGATATATCTACAACACAAGGCTAAGGGAACTATGACTAAGGCTCAGGGAACATCGTAGAAGAGGGGACAGAAAGATTGTAAGAGCCAGAACACCAGGAAATTTGCTGTGAGACTGTGTCTGCTATGTAAGACACAAGTTTCAGCCATAAAATCTCAACAATATGACTACATAAACAAGTCCTGAACAATGACCATCTGCTGTGGGATAATGCTCTTGTACACTGTAAAGATTTGTCACTTGTATTAGTTTAATAAAGCACTGACTTGTCAGTAGTCAGGCAGAAAGTATAGGTAGGGTGACCAGATTAAGAGAATTCTGGGAAGAGGAAAGTCAAAGAGTCAGTCACAAGCCAGACACAGAGGAAGCAAGACGAGAATGCCTTACTGAGAAAAGGCACCAAGCCACGTGACTAAACATAACAAGAATTATGGGTTAGTTTAAGTTGCAAAAGTTAGTTAATTATAAGCCGAATTATGAGCTAATAGGCCAAGCCATTTATAATCAATAAAAGCCTCTGTGTGTTTCTTTGGGACTGAAAAGTTGTAGGACCAGGCAGGACAGAAACTTCCATCAACCAACCACTCCAGTTGATGTCCCTATGTGGATCGGGGAAATTTCACAAGGCCTTTCCCCTATCTGAAGAGAAACAGAAAGCAAATGTCTAAAAGAGAATCTATGTTCTTCAGGGATTTGCATCCTGTTTTGTGTGTGTGTGTGTGTGTGTATATCTGTGTGTGTGTGTCTCTGTGTGTAGTAATTTTAAAAGAACCCCCCAAAATGTCTAAAAAAACAAACAAGTGATCTAAGTAGCACTGGCTCAGTTTTTTTTAAATGATTCATTTATTTTTGTTTTATGTGCTTTGGTGTTTTGTCTATATGTATGTCTATGTGAGGGTTCAGATCTTAGAGTTATAGATGTTTGTGCTGCCACATGGGTGCTGGGAATTAAATTCCAGTACTCTAGAAGAGCAGCCAAGTGTTCTTAACCACTGAGCCATCTCTCCAGATCATTGCTGAGTTTTTAAATATTTGAATAAGATCATGTGTTAGCTACCCAAAAAATATATAGGAACAGGAGCAGAAGAATTCATTATCTAGAGAGAACTGGACAGATGGACTCAACACTAGGCAGAAAGATTTGTCTAATTTAAGAAATGAGAAGCCTTATTAGAAAGTAGAGAAGAATGACTCCCTCATATAGTTGTTGTGCCATAGACAGATTCCAGCAGGAAGCAAGAGATCACCCACCTGCACTATCTTGAATTGAAGTAAAATAATTGAGAATTTATTTTTTTTAAGGTTTATGATATCTCTAATATTCCTTATTATTAGAATAGAGTTAATATCTGTTCAATCTCTCCTTCACAGACTATCTAAACTATTCTTATACTTTGTTACTCTCTTCAGTTCTTCTTCTGCAAGCACACACACATACCCCACAGACACATAGAGATACACAAACATACACATATCATACATACACATAGCACAGACACATATACACCATCTGTAACACACATACCATACACACCACACATACAGATATACAGATATACACACACACCAAATACACACCACAGACTCATACACACACACACACACACACACACACCAAGTATAGACCACAGACTCATAACACGCCAACAGCAACAGATCATCTTGCACTAATATTCTAAGCTCTTTTCATGATTTTCTTGAACACCAGGAAGTAGACAAGAAGTTTCTCAAGAGAAAGAAAGGTGGTTGCAGACGAAACATTAGGTGAAACCCAAGTTTCAGTTGAGAAATGATAAGAAGGGGGGAACAAAAGCAAAAGCTAGAATATCAAGAAAAGCTGGAATGTACATCGTCATGGGACATAAAATAACAGGGAAGGGGCTTTGCGTAAAAGCCACCTATAGTTTCAGCAGCTCGGAAAAAAAGTAAAATCAGGCAGCTAGGGGGGATGTCATGTGTCTTTACAAACAGAGAACTAGGAATGACCTTCAAAGCAGTCTCTGTGCGTCTGGACTGGGTGACTGAGCCTCATCGCGAGCCTCTTCAGGTGGTCATAAAGATTTGTGTTTGACCTGCGGTGGCACTGAGATCAGAGGAGGAGAGTGTTACCACACGACGTTGCCACAGAAGGTCAGTTTCTCTATGCCCTTGTCCATTTCATTGTCAAGATAAAATACAGTAACTACTGCTTAATGGGCATTTTGTTTGAGGCTCCCTTTCTGAATGCATTAATCCATGACTCCCAGCTTCAGTCTTACAGTCGCTTCTTTGTAATTAAAGCAGATAGCTGATTTTGATAAGCCATTCTTGGATAGCTTTGTTGTCACCCACCTGCTATCCTGGTCATCAATGTCTTCCCTGTGACATAAAAGTGACCCCTTTACAGGGTTTTCTGATAGTTGCTCCATGAGTGCTTCTTTTTATGAACCAAATGAAAGCAAGTATCCTGCCCTAATCAAAAAATAAACTGTTGTCTCTTCTACACTCATCTCGTCATCATCTATTGCCCCTGTATGTAGTAGAGTTGACTTTTTTGTTTTGTTGAGATTTGGTTTGTATTGGTGTGTGTGTGTGTGTGTGTGTGTGTGTGTGTGTGAGAGAGAGAGAGAGAGAGAGAGAGAGAGAGAGAGAGAGAGAGAGAGAAAGAGAGAGAGAGAGATCCTCAACAGGTATGCAATAACATCATTATTTGAGAATTTCACAGATGTATGCACTGTATTTTGACCCTACTCACTCCCAATCTCCCCTTCCCAGACCAGCAACCTCATCCTGTTCCTGGAAACTTGCTCTTTCCCAACTTCATGTGTTTTTAAAAAATCCACTGAATCTAATTAGTGCTGCCTGTCTGCACTTGGGTATGTAGCCAAACACTAAAGCATGGACAACCTACCAGGAATGATATCCCTGAATATATAGCTAACTCTCCTTCTTCTGTTAGCCATCAATTTCCAATAATTCCCCAGCTAGATAAAGCCAGTCAACATCCCAACATGAATGGAGGAGGGGCACATGACCCTACCCCTGTCTGCGTTAGCCCTTTCAATGCAGTGCCTTCTCATGGACCCGTGTTTCATCTCTCATAGCACAGCAGAGGTTTCCTAGAACTCATGTATTCTCTGTAAGTAATAAGGTCCATGGTTTGGTTGCAAACATCCAACTCCTATAGTCTAACTGAATTGAATTGAGCACATGCTCCCATTTCATTTAAAAAATGATACACCTTCCAACATTGTTTGAAAAAAAAAGAAAGAAAGAAAACTGCCCCTGGGAAACAAGAAGTGACCCCTAAGCATTATCATCCTCATTGCATCTCCGACACCACTCTGGTAGAAGATTTGTAATCTTCTCTTGCAGCAAACCAGTCATATACAGAATGCTGACGAGAAAGCATTTCCCCTTTGAAAATGTCACGGGGCATCCAGGCAATCTCTTTTAGTTTTATCTTGGCAAACAAATGTCCACTGATCAATATAAATGAGAAACAGGCACACCAACATCAATAGGAAATGACTTTTGTGAAGTACGTTTTGATTCATGGCACGGAGTGGCCCTTCCTAAGTTTTGTTCTATTATCAGCTGGGAAGCGGGAGATATCATAAAAGGGGCCTCCCGATGACTGTCATTTTCAAGTGGGGTGCTCTTAAGTTATAGACTGCTGCCACCTCGGAGATAAATGACTGGCTGCCCTTGACTGACCCTGTCTTTGAAGAAGGGATGGCTGTCTTTGTCGACAGAAATGCAGCCTGGAAAACTTTGAACGACATAGCATTTAAAGACAATTTTATTTCTTTATCAACTGATAGTTCTCTATTTCACGTCTCCGCTTTTTATCACTTGCTGGCATATGTGTTGAAATGAGATCATGAGGTCTCAGCACTCTTCCCGTGGCCTCTTAGAGACTTACTCTACTGGAAGTATAATCCTGTGAGTAGTGAAGGTGGCAGAGATGATGTCACACCCCAAGGACAACTGACATTGTGTGTGATGGGCAGCTAAAAGTGACTGGCTCTTTAACCATCATGTCATATTTTTTTTAACATAAGCCAGTCATAGTACTTTTAAGAGCAAAGAGCGTAATAACTACTGCAGTGATATTTAAACCTTGATGGGGTTATTTAGAATTTTTCCACATATTGAGAAATATTTCATGAAAAGCTACGTAAGAGAGCTGGAAAAAAAAATCCTTACAAGCTGTAGGGACTTGTGTGAAATTAAGTAGTGAAATGAGTCGAGAATAAACAGTGACATACAGATACTGAGGCCAGAAAGTTTGGGTGAAACTTAAAGACTAACTCTTAGTCCAGGTCATGAATGCCTCGGCGGCTTCTGGTGCAAAATGAGGCTAGTGAGACTCTCTCCCTAAGTGCTGGTGATGAATGAAGGCAAAGCCCTTGAGCAGGGTTGTCAACCTGTTCAGTTCCCAGTGTGCCCTGCACTGCTATTTGTTATCCATTCTCTCCCTTGCCCTCTTCCAGAAAGGCCAAGTACATTTTATTTCAAATAGAGCTTTCTAACAAGTAATTAGGCTAAGCTCTACATCCATGTCTGGAGATGCCATGTTTAACCCATGCTTTATGCCCAATATCTGTGATCATATCTTGACAAGTGTTGAAGAAACTATCTTAAATCCTGCAGTCACCTGCTTCAAGCCTGTTTTCTCTCCTGCGTTAAGATCCATAATACAAGCTTTACTTTAGATTTTCTTTATTGTTTTAAAAACACATGAATGTACTCAAATTATGACAGCAGAAAAAAATCATAAAAAACGCGTGAATGAGTTAATAATATAGTATTGATTTTTTAAAAAATTAGACATGACTAATAATGAGAAATGTATTTATTTAATAATTGGTCACTGTCTTAGGATTTCTATTACTGTGATAAAGCACCATGGCCAAAAGCAACTTGAAGAGGAAAGGGTTTGTTTCACCTTAAACGTTCAGGTCACACACAATCCATGAGGCCGTGTCATGGCAGGAATTCAAGAAGGGTAGGCACCTGGAGGCAAGAGCAGATGCAGAGGACATGGAGGAGTACTGTTTATAGACTTGCCCTCCATGATTTTCTCAGCCTGCCTTTTTAAATACCATCCAGGGCCACCTGCCTAGGGGTACCAGCACCCACAATTGACTGTGACTTCCACATCAATATTCAACCAAGAAAATGTGTCATAGGCTTGCCCTCTGACCAATCTGTTGGGAGCTTTTCCTCAATTGAGGTTTCTTCTCCCCAAATAACACTAGCTTATGTCAATTTGGCATAAAACTAGCCAGCAAAATCACACACACACACACACACACACACACACACACACACACACACACATATCACATATTCTGGGACAGTACTAGACATTATGGAGACTTTCTGAAAATCAGAAGGTGTGCTCTCTGGGAACAAATTAGAAGAATGTACCATCTGTGCACACAATTGCTCCTAGGACATATGACCTGTCCTATCTGAAGGACAGGTCTTTCAGATTTATGTATTCCAACTACATGACTGACTCCCTTCTGTAAAATGCAGAAACTCAGCACACACACTGGAGCAATGCATGTTAGCTACACATTGTAAAATGCAAAAACTCAGCACATACACTGGAGCAATGCATATTAGCTACACATTGTAAAATGCAAAAACTCAGCACACACACTGGAGCAATGTGTGTTAACTACACATTGTAAAATGCAAAAACTCAACATACACACTGGAGCAATGCATGTTAACTACACATTGCTGAAATGCACATTTACACATGCATAGAAATTAACACTAATTTGAGAAATACTTTTTCTACCTTTGTTTCCTTTTAAATGAAGACAAATTTTAATCCATGAACTGCTTTGACAACTTACAATAAGGCCACTAAAGTCACATTTGAACTACATTTAAACAGTTCTTTTTTTTCAAACAGTACTTTCTGTTTTCATTTTTTCTCTCAACTAGGATTGTTATTTTTTTCTTTAGGAATTTAACTTCTCCCATAGACACCTTAATGTTTTTCCTTTCAAATTTTGAGGCATTGTGATCAGAAATGATCATTTGCATTATCTTTTATTTGGGGGAGAAAATAGCTTTTCTTTGTGATCAGTGGTTGTAATTATTACATGTGCAACTGAGAAGTATGTTCTTTCACAGAGTTTGATATAGGCAGATACATGCACTGCACACACACACATATGTACTCATGAATGAGCACACACAATCACATATGTGTGCATGTGCACTCATATCACCGCATGCAAATGCATGCTCGTGTGCACACACACAGAGATACTCATGAATGAGCACACATAAGTGCACACAAACACATGCACACACCTGGCACACAAATGAATGCACACATGCACACAAACACAGATCTAGATTGACTGGTAATGTCATTTGTGTCTTTGATATTCTTAGGTGACTTTGATGTTTCTGTGATCTGCATAGGCTGACAGTAGTGACCAAGCCTTCTTGTTGATTCTCTCTTAAGTCTCAGGCAGTTTCTGCTCTCTGTTGTTGTAAGGCTGTTAAAGAACAGACATTTATATCTGCTGCTAAGTTTCCTTGAATATTACAACTTTCAGCGTGTAATATGTTTCTCTATCTCAGTTCATGCTTTTTGGCTTATTGTTCACTTTGACAATAGTATGATAAAATCTACTTTAATATTTTTCACATCTGCCTGATACATTTATTTTAGCACCTTTTAAATTTTCACTCTTCAGAATTATCTGAAGGTGTCTCCATAGAATGGAAATTTACTTTGTTTTCCTGTCAGTTTGACATGATTGCTCTTCCTACAGTAGTGGTTAAACATACTTCATTTTCAACTGGGTCTCAAGTATTCCCATGAATTTATATAATGATTACTGTGTACATAGTGTATGTCCTTTGTTTCTAAGGGATGTGCTTTCTGTTCTCTTTCTTCATATTTGCCATCTGTATCTGGTTGGAAAGGCTACGGGGTCTTCCCAGTTTGGGGATAGATGAGGACATGATCTTCTGGTCTGTAATCTTCGAGTCACCGGTCTACCAACTCTTGTGTTAGAGGGCATTCTTGGGCAGCCGGTATTTAACTTTACTTAAGACAGAATTCCCTCTACTTTATCTTCATTTCACCTTTGCTTGATTTTTTTTCATGTTTCCTTAAGATATTCCATTAGTGTCCACGAGCTGTTCAAAGTTAGGGCTTTATTATGACGTGTCCATCCTTGCATGTATTCTCATTGCATTTATCCCCTCTCTCCTAGTTCTCTTCAGCTGTCAACTTGACACAGCCCAGAGTTACCTGAAGGAGTCTCACTTGGGAAATTGTCTCTATCAGATTGGCCTATGGGCATGTCTTGAGGGTATTTTCTTAGTTTCTAAATGATGAAAGAGGGAACTGCCTGCTCTGGGTGGCACGACCCTAGGCCAGAGGATCTGGACTGTGTGAGGAAGACTGCTGAGATCTAGTCAGGGAGATGGCAAGGGAGCAAGCCAGTAAACAGCGTGCCTCTCTGACTTCCTTTTCAGCTCCGGTCCTGGTTTCCTTTTGTGATGGGTTATGACCCGGAAGTGGAAGCCAAAGAACCTTCTTTTCTGACAAGTTCCTTTTGGTAGTGGTGTTTAAAGTAGCAAACAAGTGACCTTAAAAACCCTTTATTTGTATCTTTCCAATTTCCTGTGGTAAGATGTCATAAGTCTCTCCTGCCTCTTATCCTTTAATTGAATGAATGCTTCATGAAAGGTCAAACTTTGGAGTTATGTATTTAGAATGGGAATTTCATCTGATGTGGGGTTGGTGAAGATCTTTTACCAGTCAGTAGGCTGCCTTTTTGTCTTATTGACTATGTCCTTTGCTTTACAGAAGCTTCTCAGTTTCAGGATGTCCCATTTGTTTATTTTTGTCCTCAGTGTCTGTGCTACTGGAGTTATATTTAGGAAGTGGTCTCATGTGCCCATGCATTGAAGACTACTTCCCACTTTCTCTTCTATCAGATTCAGTGTGGTCAGATTTATATTGAGGTCTTTAATCCATTTGGACTTGAGTTTTGAATATAGATATGGATCTGTTTTCATTCTTCTACACGTTGACAACCAGATATGCCAATACCATTTGTTAAAGATACTTTCTTTTTTCCATTGTATAATTTTAGCTTCTTTATCAAAAATCAGGTGTTCATAGGTGTGTGGATTAATATCCGGGTCTTCAATTCAATTCTATTGGCCAACCTCTCTGGTTTTATGCAAGTACCAAACTGTTTTCATTACTGTAGCTCTATAAAAGAGCTTGATGTCAGGGATTGTGATGCCTCCAGAAGTTCCTTTATTGTGCAGGATTGTTCTGGCTATCCTGGTTTTTTTGTTTTTTTCCATATGAAGTTGATTATTGTCCTTTCAAGGTCTGTGAAGAACATCAGATAAAGAACTGATCTCCAAAATATATATAGAACTCAAGAAATTAGACATCAAAATTCTATATAACCCAATTGAAAAATGGGGTACAGAACAAAACAGAACTCTCAACAGAATAATCTCAAATGGCCAAAAGATACTTAAGGAAATGTTCAACATCTTTAGCCATCAGAGAAATGCAAATCAAAACAACTCTGAGATACCGTCTTACACCTGTCAAAATGGTGAAGATCAAAAACACCAATGACAACTTATGCTGGAGAGGGTGTAGAGTAAGGGGAACACTCCTCAATAGATGGTGGGAATGCAAACTTGTGCAACTGTTTTGGAAATCAGCATAACAATTTCTCAGAAAATTGGAAATCAACCTACCTTAGGATCTAGCAATACCACTTTTGGGCATATACCCAAAAGATGTTTAATCATACTACTAAGGCATTTATTCAACTATGTTAATAGCAGTATTATTTGTAATAGCCATAACCTGGAAACAACCTAGATACCCCTCAACCAAAGAATGGATAAAGAAAATGTGGCACATTTACACATTAGAGTACTACTCAGAGGTAAAAAACAATGACATCTTGAATTTTGCATGCAAATGAATGGAATTAGAAAACACTACCCTGAGTGAGTTAACCCATACCCAAAATGGTGAATATGGTATGTACTCACTCATAAATGAATACTAACTATAAACAAAGGATATTGAGCCTCTAGTTCATGATCCTAGAAAAGCTAAGTAATAAGGTGAAGCCTAAGAAAAACATATATCGACCCACCTGGAAAGTGGAAACAGACAAGATCGCCTGACAAAATTGGGAGTATGGGGGTTGGTGGGGGAGAAGGAAGAGTGAAAGGGGAAGGGAGAAGGGGAGGGGTGAGAAGAACTTGAGGGAATGGGATGGTCAAGAAGGAGGAAAAATAGAGATGAGAGCAAGGAAAGAGATATCACGATTGAGGGAGCCATTATAAGGTTAGCAAGAAATCTGGCTCTAGAGAAATTCCCAGGAATCCACAAGGATGACCCCAGATAAGACCCTAAACAATAGAGGAGCAGGGCCTTGATCTTGACTTACCCTCTGGTCAGACGGATGAAAATCTTAAATATCACCTTAGAATCTTCATCCAGCAACTGATGGAAACAGAGGCAGAGACCCGCAGTGGAGCACAGGACTAAACTCCCAAAGCGCAACTGAAGAGTGGGAGGAATGAAAATTTGAGCAAAGAGGTCAAGACCATGATGGGTACACCCACTGAAACAGCTTACCTGAGATAATGGGAGCTCACCAACTCCAGCCAGAAAGGCAAGAAACCAATATAGGACCAACCTAGATCCTCTGAATGTGGGTGGCAGTTGCATGGTTAAGGCAGACTCGAGGGGCCACTGGCAGTAACACCAGAATTTATTCCTACTGCAGGTATTGGCTTTTGGGGAAATCTATTCTCTTTGGATGATTCCTTGCTCAGTCTATATATAGTAGGGAGGGCCTTGGACCTTCCCCCAAAGCAATGTGCCTTACCCTCTCTGAGGATTGGGAGGGGATGGGGTAGGAGGGTGTGTGGAGGGAATGGGAGGAGGAAAGGGAGTTGGAACTTGAATTTGTATGTATAATGAAAAAGTTTGCTTTCTTTAAAAAAAAAAGAATTGGGAACTTCTTCAAAGCAGTTTGTTAAGCTATGTCTCAGGATAACTAATCTCTATATATTTTCTCATTAATTCATAAGCCCTTATTAAAAGATACTTCATAGCCATGTGTGCTGTAGATGCGTACAATCCTGACACTTGGGAAGTGGAAGTAGGAACATTATCAGGAGTTTGAACATATTCTGGGATTATCTAGTGAGTGCCACACCAGTCAAGGCTGCATACCAAGGGACTGGCTCAAAAAAAAAAAAAAAAAACAGTTAAAAAGTTTGTTGGGATCTTTATTTTACTTCAAGAAAGTTATTTTTAAGGGAGGTGAATTGCTAATTATAAATATTTATTATAAATAATTATATCTATTATAAATAATTATAATTATAAATATAAATAATTCTTCCCTTATTTTGTTTTTTCTCTCCAGAAAATATCCCAGTAAGAAGAGAGAGAGAGAGAGATAGTGGTTTTATTTATTCTTGGAGAATTTAAGAGGGCATAAGATGCCCTGAAACTGGAGTTATAGGTGGTTGTGATCCTCCATGTGGGTGCTAGGATCTGAACCCAGATTCCCTAGAAGAGAAGCAGGTGCTCTTAGCCACTGAGCTGGCTCTTCACCCCTCCTAGTAACAAAGCTGTTCTATCTACATTCCCTCCTTTATGTTTTATTTTATTTTGATCAATTCACTTTCCATATCACTCTTTTTTTCTGGGTAATTTTTTCTTAGTTTTTGAAGTTTTGTTATTGCTTAATAAAGTTGCCCAACCCCACTCTCTGAATAGCCATTTCCACAAGAATTCGGGGATATTTCATGCCAGTAGAAGTTCCTGAGTGCCAATAATCTAGACATATGAAAATATTTCTTGCAAGGTAATGGATTAATTGTCAGGTCTGGCTCAGTGGCCAGACAACCTGTTTGGATTTTGAGTGTACGACATTGACACTCTGACCCATTAGCCAGGAGACATAAAAACTTATCTTCAGAGAGGTCCAGAATAGAAATAGACTTTTCAACAGACCTGGCAAGCCTCATGGGTCTATCTGATTCAGCAAACAGAGCTAACTCTGCTTGAAATGTTAGTGCAAGCAGAATATAATTTATCTAAAATGCTGGAGACCAGAAATGTTTTCAATTTCTAACAGTTGTCTCCGATTTTAAAATATTTGCAAACATATAATGAGTTGCTCAAGGATCAAACAAATCTTTGACCATAGAATTCATTTATGTTTACATGCCTGTTAAATACATAAGCAGAGGGTAATTTTATACAGTAGTTTTTCTGTGCGTATGTTTTGATGTGGTTCATCTTAATGGAACTTTCCTTCATCAAATCATACTGGCACTCCAAATAACAAATGTTGAGGACAGTCATTTCTGAATTTTAGAAGAGAGATGTACAGCGTGAAATTCTGTCTGAAACTTAATCTGATTTTTAGTGATTTTTCTGGTGAATCTTTAAATGTGAAGTTCTGAGTTCAGTAACACTTCTTTGTAAACACAGTGAAAGAGAGTTTCTGTCATTGTTGGCATCCTTGATCTTATCAGGGATAGATATTGTTTTTGTGTGTCACAAATAATATTCCGGGTGGCTGGGGAGATGACTCAGTAGGTAACAAGCTTGTCTTCCAAACACAGGGACTGGTGTTCGATCCCCCAGTACCCACGTTCAAAATGCCTGATGTGGTGGTACACATTCCCCAACTGGGAAGGCAGATACAAGTTGATTCCGGGGCTTCACTGGCCAACTAATCTAGTCTATGTGACAAATTCTAGGCCATTGAGAGTCCCTGCCTCAAACAAACAAACAAACAAACCAAAAAGCAAACAAGCAAACAAAATTGTGGTCATGGCTGATGATCAACACTCAAGCTTGCACTCTGGCCTCTAAAACAACATACATAACATTTGTGTGTTAACCTGGAAACACCTGTACATACACCAACAGGCATAAGTGAAAAGGAATTAATAAAAGCATACATAAATAATGCTCAGATGTATAGAGTTTCAGGCCCAGTGCCAGGGCTTCCTCAGCATGATGGACTGGATCCCTGAACCATGCATCAAAATAAATGTCTCCTCTTTCCCATTTTTGTATTGTTTTGTTGTTGTTATTGCTGTTGTTGTTTTGTCTTGTCAAGTATTTGACTGTAATGAAACAAAAAAGGAACTAATTACTTTTGACTTTAAGGATATTTAACAACAATTATCAAACTAGTTCTGAGACCATTTGTAAATTCCTTTCTATTTGATGTGGAATTTTTAGAAAGAAAGAGAAGCTTCCATGACACATGAAACTCAAACTTTAATATTCAATGCTGTTTGTGGAAAGTAAAAATGAAATAAGTCAAGCTTATAAGACAGCTGAAATTATCCATCTTGCGCTTCATAACTGAACAAAAATAGAACCGAAGTTTTTTGGAATATTTGTGACCACAAGCTGACACTCACATAGAGGTGAAGCCTCAAGCCCTGCCACCTGCTTAGTCAAGTCCTCTTCTTCTCCAGATTTCCCTATTGTCCCAACTAAAGAGCCATAAATGAAAAACAAGCAGAGAAAGAAAAATGATAACTTACCTGTTTGAATGTCAAAGTTATGATATGTTAACTGAAACCTAAATATACTCAATCTGTTTAAAATATGAGTTAGGAAAATGAGGTTAGAAAAATAACCAAATATACTTGAGAAAGATCCAGATTGAATTTTGAAATCACTTAAATTGATAGATGTGGGTAAAAGATTAAATACAGATGAAAAGACAAGTCATGAACTCAAAGTACATCACAGAAAATATCCAGAATGCAGCTAGGGACACAAAATATAAATAGCTTATAATCTCCAAGAAAGTGAAATTTCAACACACATTTAATGCACCTTCCAGGTGAAAAAAAAAAAAAGAAGGCCAATAGCATTAGAAGAAATCATGGGGTTTTATGTTTTGTTTTGTTTTTTTGTTTTTTTGTTTTTGTTTGTTTTTCTAGACAGGGTTTCTCTGTAGAAAAAAACCCTAAAATTGTTTCTGCAAAGAAAGCTGTCAGTTTCACATTCCCTTTAAAAACTGATGTCTAGCCCAGCAGTAATGGCACAGACCTTTAATTCCAGTACCCAATAAGCAGAGGCAGGTAGGGGGATCTCCAAGTTGGAGGCCAGCTTGGTCTACAGATTAAGCTCCAAGACAGCCAGGGCTACACAGAGAAACCCTGTCTCCATAGCCAAGAGCTGGGCTAATCTCCTGGAGGTTAGAGAGAGGGAAGAGGGATCGTATGAGTCAGGAGGGGCAAGATCATGATTGGGAAAACCACACAGACAGCTGACTCAAGTTAGAGGGAGCTCACAGACTCTGGACTGATAGCTGTGGATCCTGATTGGGACCGGACCGAACTAAAACTTCTGATGTGGGTGACAGTTATGTGACTTCATCTGTTGGAGGGGCCTCCTGGCAGTGGGACCAAGCTTATCCTGGGTGCGAACTGACTATTTGAAGCCTATTCCCTATGGTGGGACACCTTGCTCAGCCTTGATACAGGAGGGAGGAGCTTTGTTCTTCCTCAGCTTTGTTTACCAGACTTTGTTGACTCCCCAAGGGAGGCCTTACCTCCTCTAAGGAGCAGTGGGGGAGAGGGTGGGATGGGGGAAGGTGGGGGCAGGAAAAGGGAAGAAAGGGGGAACTAGGGCTGGTATATAAAATTTTAAATAAAAGAATACGTTAAAAAAAACTAATTGTCTTAGACCAAAACATTCTGTAGGCAAACCACTCCCTGGGTGGAATCCAAAGTTATCGTTTTAAGGGAACTGGAACTTAGGTCCCTTAGACTCTTGTTTGAGGTAGGAACCATCTACTTCTCTATTCCTGAAATACACTGGGTCTGGCAATTAGCCACACCTGTGGACACTCACCTGATGGAGGAAGGTCATTGGCTAATAAAGGAACTGCCTTGGCCCATTTTATTGGTTAGAGGATAGGTGGGAGGAGTAAACAGAACAGAACGCTGGGAGGAAGAGGAAATGAGGTCAGAGTCTCGACAGCTCTGCTCTCCGGAGCAGATGCCTCAGCAGAGACGCCATGCCCTGCTCCCTGGCAGACACACGTGATGAAGCTCGGACCCAGGATGGACTAGGCTAGAATCTCCCCGGTAAGCGCACCTTGGGGTGCTACACACAGATGATTAGGAATGGGCTAAATTAATATGTGAGAATTAGCCTAGAAGAGAATGGGCCAAGCAGTGATTAAAAGAATACAGTTTGTGTGTTGTTATTTTGGAGCATAAGCTAGCTGGGCAGGCGGCTGGGGTGTTGGGGACGCAGCCCTGCCGCCGGTCTTATTACTACATATGGCGCCCCACGTGATGGACTAAATCCACTTAAAAAACCTGAGAAGGCTTAAAAATAAGGGAGCGAGAGTTTAACACAGATTTTTGCTGTTTGTTGGTGGTGTGCTGTAGAGAGATTTCCTGATTCGGCAACAGTAGCAGAAAAAAACGCTGTGTCATTTTAAAGCGCGACTTCCTGGGGCTGTGCCGCCATTGCCATCTCTGTCTGGCTCCTGCAGGAGACAGAGCTTTTGAATAGAGCATTTGGAGTAAAGTGCTACGATTTGTTTGATGGCAACTAGACTCGCTGTGTTCTCAGGTCTGCTCTGCTTGTTAGAGGCAAGTAAGCGCTTCATCTAAAAGAGGCTTCCTGACTCAGCTTTAGCTGCAAAGCCTGCAGCTCATTAAGAGGTCCTGCCACGAAACACTTAAACGGTGTTGACGAAAAGCTGAACGCATGCTTTTCGGTTTTCAGCCATAGCAGGAAAAAAGCTGCGCCATTTAAAAATGCCGGCTTTCTGGGCTGTCCTGCCAGGACAAACTCTGACTCTTTTACGAAGGCGGTTTGTGCGGTTTGCAAGCACAGGCTGCTGAAGCTCGCTTGCTGGCTACAGCCAGTACCTCAGCCATGAGGCTGGAAAGCTAAGGAATGGACTGGATCTAGCTGGCAAAGCCACGCCTTTAATCCTACTGACATTGCTTGGTAAATTAAAGACTCATGTGGTCAGAAAAAGAGAGATATACAGTAAAGAGAGATTCAAAGACAAAGAAAATTTTTAAATGGTTTACAGTGTGTTAAATATATATGCAGACTAAAAGTTGAAGTTCTTAAAGTAAAAAACAAAAAAAGGAAGAGAGTTGTGTGTGGTAGCAAACGCCTTTAATCCCAGTGCCTAGAAGGCAGAGGCAAACAGATCTCTGTGAGTTCAAGGTGTAGTAGTTTACACCTTTAATCCCAATGCCTGGGAGGCAGAGACAGGCGGATCTCTGAGAGTTCAAAGACAGCCTGGTCTACAGAGTTACTTCAGGTCAAAGATACAGAGAACTTGTCTCAAAAAGCAAAGAGTTAAAAGTAAAAATAAACAAAATAGAGGTTAAAATAAAACGAACAAAGATGGAAAATACACAGAGAATCTTGATACTGTATGCTATTATGCTCTCTTTGAATTGTTTGAATGCTGAGGAAGGAGCAACAGCTGCTAAAAGATATTTGTTTATAAATGCTGCTGAACTAATCCAACATAGATATCTTGAATTTGGATCTAAGGATGATCTATGGATCATCTATCTAAGGATCTATGATGCTTTGGAAAGGAGTTTCTTATTTTGTTTTCACAGAGGATGAGACGCTGTTCATTTCTTCTATTCCGATTTGGTATGATGGACCACGCCCTCCTGAAGGGTTGCAGTGAACATCTTCAGAAAATTGCTTCGCTCAACTGCCAACTGAGATGAAACTAGCACACAGGTTATACCATGAAAGATCTAATTAACGACGCCCCCATTCAGCAGGAAGCAGTTTGGAGAGAAATAACTGCGCCCATATTCCCAAAAAATGTTCATAAGTGATCTTTTACATT
Organism: Microtus oregoni; assembly: GCF_018167655.1. Classification (NCBI taxonomy): domain Eukaryota; kingdom Metazoa; phylum Chordata; class Mammalia; order Rodentia; family Cricetidae; genus Microtus; species Microtus oregoni. The sequence goes on from NW_024543072.1 coordinate 30,282,314, forward strand.
TAAAGGGGGATATGATATAGGTATGAATAATTTGCATTAGTATTCGTTTTCTTTATTGATAGAGATTTAAGGTCAATTTTGTTATATGTATAAGTATTTCTGGTTTTGATTAAGGTATTGTGATTGTGTAGTTCATTTAAATATGTACTGTATAATTAAGAAATATAGGTTGTTAATGGATAATCATCGATAATAGTAAAGCTTGTAGTCATGTTAGATTTTCTAGATATATAGAGATATATTTTAGATAGACATTCTTCATGTCTTTCAAAGATTACAGAATAGGACATTTAATGTTTTAATAACTGAGGACTTTTCATGACAATGAGACACTCTGCTCCTGGCAGCACCAATGTACTTCAAGAGGAAGATGGGCATCGAAGAGGCACCTTATGGAGTTTGATAGCCATTTGGGCAAGAAACTGCTCTTGCCTGGACTACTGCATAAACTGGACACAGAGAACCCGCAGAGAGAGGACTACTGAACTTGCCTATAGGTGAGATGATCTTTCGTGGTTCCTGATTCATGAAAGAGTCTGCGAGACATTCTGCAGGACACAACAGATAGTGACTGAACTGACTTTGAATTTTCCTGCTTTATGGAAATGTCTGCTGGATACCATGGGCCTGAAGGCTGAAGATGGATGCCCCAACGGTACAAAAGAACTTTGGGTGACTGTCCAGGCAGCGAGATGTCTTTGTCATTTCTAGAGTTTGAAGTTTCTTAGTTCTTGTTTACTTAGGTAATATTATATCTTTCTGGAGTCTTTGATGGAGTTAAGAATAGTTAGTTATAGTTATAGTTTTCCTTAGTTATGATAAAGATTATTGTAACTTTTACTTGATAACTGTTTTGTTATATGTAATTTTGCTATGTTAAAGTTAAAGCCTTTTTTTTTTTGTTTAAACCGAAAAAGGGGAAATGATGGAGGAAGGTCATTGGCTAATAAAGGAACTGCCTTGGCCCATTTTATTGGTTAGAGGATAGGTGGGAGGAGTAAACAGAACAGAACGCTGGGAGGAAGAGGAAATGAGGTCAGAGTCTCGACAGCTCTGCTCTCCGGAGCAGATGCCTCAGCAGAGACGCCATGCCCTGCTCCCTGGCAGACACACGTGATGAAGCTCGGACCCAGGATGGACTAGGCTAGAGTCTCCCCGGTAAGCGTACCTTGGGGTGCTACACACAGATGATTAGGAATGGGCTAAATTAATATGTGAGAATTAGCCTAGAAGAGAATGGGCCAAGCAGTGATTAAAAGAATACAGTTTGTGTGTTGTTATTTCGGAGCATAAGCTAGCTGGGCAGGCGGCTGGGGTGTTGGGGACGCAGCCCCGCCGCTGCTCTTATTACTACACTCACCTGCGAAAGCAGAACTCTAGGTGGAACCTTGGTTTGAGGTAGACAGGCAAGAGTCTTGAAGGAACTAGAGTAAGTTCTAATTCTCTGAGCTTTGGTCAATGTGGAAATAGGCTCCCATTTTCGGGCCTTCACACCTGATGCCTAGACATGACAGAGAAACTGCAGTATTGCTGCGTGAATAAACCAGAGTGGAAAAGGTGCATCAACCACATAATTGCACTATTGACAAAACAAAATGGATGGGGAATTTTCACAGGTTCCACCCTTAGATGAGGAGCTACAGGCCATCAACGGCTGCTGAGAGAATGAGAGTCCATTTCCTCTAGACATGAAACCCCTGACAGTCTCTCCAACCCAAGGGGTCCATCCTGAATTCAGGTACACATAAGCAAGTGAATTCAGAAGATTCTGGAGCTGTTCCTTAGTTTTATTTGTGTGTAACAGTAATTAAAGAATAGACCATAAATTTCAGGAGTAGGTGTTATGGTTTTCTGTCTCTTTAAGAGACAAGCCACGCCCACTCCCTCCCCCATCCACTGAGGCAGGCTGATCTTCAGCTTCTGGTCTGAACTCGCTCTCTTTTCCATTTTCCTCTCGGAGAGGCAGCTTCGCTTCTGCCTCTCTCCCCACTTCTTTGCTTCCCCTCTTCTCTGTCTCTTTCTCCACTTCTCTCCACCTCTCTCTCTCTCTCTCTCTGTCTCTCTCTGTCTCTGCCCCCCTTCACCCTTCCCCTTCCATAACCCCCTGAATAAATATTCAACCTCACTCTGCAAGTCATGTCTATCCATGTCTCTGTCTTCTGCTCACCTGCCATGTGTCTCCCTGCCTGGGACCAGCCATTGCTCAGGGACCAGCAGCCATCTCTGCCTGGGACTGGCTGTTTCGATCGCATGCTGTCTGCCGCCACATGGCCTGCTAGCACCATTTGGGACCTACAGCATTTCTGCGGCAGGGATCTTGCAGCATTTTTTAAAAAAGAATATTAGTAAGGACATAGGGGCTGTTGGAAGGGGGAAGGGTTAGAAATAATGTAAATATAGTACTCATGTCTGAAATTCTAAAGAAAGAAAAAAGTTAAAGTTTTTAAATAAAAAAAATCAAAGAAAAATTTTAGTAACTTCGTTATTTTAAAAGATTTCTTTTTCTCTTCAAAATTATGACTTGTAAAGTACCGAGTTGTGGGCTCAGATGGTAGAGTGCTTGTTAAGCATGCATGGAGCCTTGGAATCCATGCCTAGCACTGCATAAAACCTACTGTGGTGTCACATGCCTGTCCCACAAGAACTAGGGACATGGAAATGGGAGGATCATATGTTCTAGATATTCCTCTGCTGCAAAGAGTTCAGCCTGGGGTACGTGAGAACCTGCTTAACTAACTGAATAATTGACTAATTTAATAAATTAATAGAAAGAAAGTAAAAAAGAAATACACTTTTTCCCATCTGACTTTTTCTATTTTTATCTTTTGGTGTTTTTCAGTTTGGAAACAAATATGTATATACACATACATACACATATACATAGATACATGTATATACTTTATTTCCACCTTGTCCCTTTTCATTCCTTCTACTGTATGTTGTCCTTTTGGTCTTGTACGAGTAAGAAAAATTCCATCTTATCGTCATCTCTCTTCTAGTTACGTTTCTGTTGCTATGACTAAACATCCTAGTAGAAAAGAACATAGGTGAGGAAAGGTTTCTTTGTTTTGGTTTTGGATTTTTGCTTTTGTTTTGTTTTTCCTTCTCGCTCCAAGTACAGTCCATCATTTCAGTGACATCAAGTCCTAGTCACATTGCATCCACAGCCAGGAGTCAAGAGATAACGAGCATCATCGCTTGCTTGCCGCTTGCTTGCTTGCTTGCTTGCTTGCATTCAACTAGCTTCCTGCTCCCTTATCCTGTTCAGAACCCAATGCTGTGGGGACTGTGTTTACTGCCCACAATGTTCTGGGTCTTCCTGAATCAATCAAAAATCAAGACAATATCCCACAGACATGGCAACAGGTCGGCCTGATCTTGGTAATTCTTTATGAGAACTCTTTTGCCAGCCTTGACTTTTCTGACTCTAGGTTATATCAAGTTGGCAGCTAAAACTAACCACCAACACAGTCCCCATGTTGTTCTCAAACTAAATACTTTCATTTCTACAAAGCCAAGAGCGTTATTTTACTTACCTTTTGTTTCTACTACTTATACAATGTTGAGTATGTGGTTGCATTCTATAACCCTTTCTGAATGCAGTAACTAAAGGTGTAAGTTCCCTTTAATTTAAATTTGTAAATTTTTCGTAAAGTGAATAACATTTAACTCCTAAAAAAATCTATGAAAGGGATAAAGAGAAACAATGACACACAATGGAGGAAAGAAAGGGAAGGAGGGGGAGAGAGGAAGGGGAGAGAGAGGGAGAGGGAGAGGGAGAGAGAGAGAGAGAGAGAGAGAGAGAGACTATGTAAATTCATGTGTATCCTCCTCCTTATAGGAACAACAGGTTTGAATACTGATGAAGTGGAACCTCTGATCCTGTGTGTGCACCGAACTGGAGTAAGACAGAAATGCATAACAGACTCATGACCAAATAGCAATGGTCCTGTCTGTTGACACAGCATATATTCTGAGCCCAACCAGTAAGCAGCAAAAACTGACATGAATGAATATGGTTCAGAGCAAATGAAACAGCCATCAAAGATGTTTCTCTTCCTGACGTGGTGGCAGCAGGCTTTTTGAGGTGCCCAGGAACAAGGGAAGGAGGAATCTGCATAAAATATTCTGAGCAGAGCATGGGTAGCTGGTTCCGGAGTAGATAAACAATTTGACAAACACCCAGGAAGAATGTATCTAACCTTCATAAAACTGAAAGGACAGGCAAGAAATGAGATGGACGACACTGTCATGGAAATTACAGTCTCAGCGATTTGGAGACATTGCACTCTGCAAAGGAGCAGGCACGCTGGAGGAGGGGTAAACAGGAGCTTTGAAATCTGCCTGAAATGGCATGATGTGTTTTTGTTGGGAAACGGTATTAAACTGAGGCTAAAGTTCTCTCCAGAAAATAATACCTCCTAAAATTCAGCTCATCTTGCGAACAACTCAGAGGATTGACAGGAAATATTTAAGCAATTGCAAATGTCGACTTCCTAGAAATCGTGACACTAAATAGTCTCGGGGGAAGAAACTGCTCAGAAGCAAAAACACATCAGGCTGTTCGTGAAATGGGACACGTGCAGATCATGAAGACGTGGAATCACACGTGACGTCCTCGTGTGTGGAGCCCAGTTCTAGGCACTGTGAGAGGAGGAGTTTTCTTACCCTCGAAGGGTCTGTGGAGGGGACAGGATGGAGTGGAATGCACCCGAACCCTCAAATGCAGACTGACTCCTTAAGAATTGAATGCAGAGCACTTAAGAACAATCGGGATGCAAAGACGTCAGTCAGGGAAGGCATCCTAAAAATAGTGAGCATGGTTTTAAAAAGTGTATTAAGCACTTGATGTTTTAATTTTGAGTACTAAATTTTACTATATATGATATGTTTTACATATATCTTACATGATTTAATTTGTACTTCAAGGCTCTTTGTATGTTTCTAGTCATAGACAGTGAGGTTTTCATCACAGAATCACATTGCGATGGTTCGTTTTCTGTGTCTGACTAACTGGGCCTTCTTCTGCCCATACAGCCAGACAAACATTATTTCTAGGTGTATCTGTGAAGATAGTTCCAGGAGCGATTAGCATTTAAATTGGTGGATAAATGGGATGGGTGTCATCCAACCCTTTGAGAGCCTAAATAGAGGGGGAACAAAGCAGAGGTTGGTTGAATTGACTGCCTGACTGTTGAGCTGGGCCATCCATCTTCGTCTGTCCTGGGTACTCCTTGTTCACTGGCTGTCAAACCTCGGCTGGAAGCCGCGTCATACATAGATATCCTGTCTCTCAAATCTCTGACCACCAACATCACTGATTATTCCCAGGTATTTAGCCATAGAGAGGAGATTATGGAGCTTTTTGCTTCTGCTTCATGACACCAATACTTTATGACGAATATCTTTGCATCGTTTGTGTCTCATTATATTTACTATATAAAGTATTAATCCATCGCATATAGGATATACATGTATATAAATATATGAGTGCATGTAACTGCATGTATATTTACCTATGTTTTCTGTTTCTAGGAGAATCCTGATGAACATCTACATATTACTTAGCCATTAGAAATCAGGTCTAGCCTTTTCTGAAATACTCAGTAGAGTTCTCCTATTGGTAAGCGGTGAAAAATAAAAGCTATGATTGGAATATTGTAAAGAAAAATTTATCCCAGGTGCTTTTTATATTTCTTCAAGTATATCAGTGTGTTAAAGGTCTTCGTGCAGTGGAATGAGCTTAACACAATGAGGATTTACACCTCATGAAAGACTACAGAATCCTCTTCAAACAAATAAACACCATGGGGACATGTATGCAACTCCTTTAACAAAGCTGAATCCTGAAATCACCATCCAAATGACAGTAAAACAATAATGGACTGAGACCCCATTTCCTTCATTCTTTTCAAGAAATGATGAAGAGAATAATCATGAACCTGCAAATAGAAACCAAATGTCTTCAGCTTAGAGAAAGGGACACACACAGAAACTTCTATGATCTGCTTATCAGCTATTTCCTTTCCTCAAATCCATACCACTTGAAGAAAAAAAATCAGAAGCAAAACTTTTAATATAGCATCTTCCTGCCAATGAATTGTGATGCAGACACAGTAAGCATAGAAGTTGTTAATTTATGTTCACACCAATGTGTCATGTTAGCCTGAGAAGCAATATTCCTATTTTGTTAGTGTGAATGGAAGCTATGGGGGAGGAGTTAAGCAGGAAGCCAAAAGAAGTAAGAGAATGTTCCTGGGGCCCACGATACAACTTTGCCTCTTTCTGGGAGGGTATTGTTTCCTTTTAAAGCATGGAAGTTGGATATGGTGGCATGTACCTGTCATCCCAGTACCCAGGAAGCTGAGACAGGAAGATCAGGAATTTAAAGTAGTCAGCCTTGGCAACATAAGTTTGAGGTCTATGTTGGCTGCATCAGACTCTGTCTCGAAAAACAAACAAAAACCTTTGGAGTCAGATGAGATTAGAAATTAAACACAATTAGAAAGAGTTCAATACAATGACGAAGAGCATGAATTACAGAGTCTGTAACTCTTTCACATCCTGGGTGCATCATTTCCTTAAGGCAAGCTAGGTAACCTCTCTATATACACTACTCCTCATCTATAAAATAAGACGATAGCAGCAAATAGTAACATATTATTAATACTGTTTACATATTTTTCTAGTTCCAGAGGTAAAATTCAGAGGACTGAAAACTCTGCACACAATCTTCCATAAAGTTTAAGAAGAGGGAACACACTTAACTCAATTATAATACCTAAATTACTCTAATACTAAAAAGTACAAAAATAAAATATTACAAACTAGAGGAGCACTAGATAGATTAATATCCATTACAAACATATATGCAAAGTCTTCAAGTACAGTTTTTGCCTGTAGAAGTCAACATTGTGAAGACAACTACATCATTATCAAGTTGGATTTAACAGAGGAATCTAATGAAATTTTCCAAACTAAAAAGCTGTGACCCTCATGTTAACAAATTAAGGAAAATAATGCAGATATGATCCTGATAACTGAAGAAAAATATATTTGCCAAAAATTAACATGTGTTTTTGACAGAATCATTCAGCAAACAAGGACAAGAAGCGACCTAATTCAGCTTAAAAAAGGTGACTATAAAACCCCACTGCTAACAGACTTAATAGTGAAGGACTCAATGCATTTCTCATCATGTCAGGTGCGGGATGACGATATCTGACTTTAAATGTCTATTCAAATTGCAATTTTAGATGCTAGCCAATTCAATAAAGCAAGCAAAAATAAATAAATGAATAAGCAAGTAAATAACACAATATTAGGAAGAACTCTTTATTCCCATGTAGAATGAACTTACTAGTATAAAATCAGTGCAATCTATAAAAACTACTATAATTAATTAATGAGAAGGTTGTAGATCTTCAAATCAAAACAAAAAGTCAATTGCCCTTTCTAAACACTAGAAATAGAAAGTACAAAATTAAATAATAAAATATCAATTTCAAAAGCATCAAGACTTAGACAAGAATATCTAAGAAAATAGGCAGAAGTCATACACTAAAAGATGCTAAGGAGAAAGATTAAGAAAGACTTAAGTAAACTGAAACATGCTGTGTTCATAAGCTGAAAAATTCAGTACTGTAAAAATTTTCCATTTTGACAAATTAACCAAAAAGATGTAAAATTCAACCAAAATGAGTGGGTGTGCAAAACCCTCATTATTATTCTCTGGAAGATGATCTAGGAGAACATTCGTGAATATTGAGACAGGCAAAAATTCATTGCTATAGCTTCTAAATCATATCCAGGGAAGAACAGTTTTGATTAATTTGGACTGTATATTAATCCTTATCTTATGCAAAAAGATGCTTCTCTGAGGGTTAAAGATATACTAATATTGGTGCAATGGTATGATGAGAAAATTACTGAATGTTATCTGTATTGAGCAGAATAATAAAGGAGGCTCTCCTCTAAACCCTCAGAAGCACACAGGTAGTTGGCCCCAGTAGCAGTGCCAGGTACGGGTTTCATCTTGGAGAATGGGACTTAAATCCAAACACAACTTTTAATTGAGTATCTTCCTGCCAATGAATTGTGATGCAGACACAGTAAGCATAGAAGTTGTTAATTTATGTTCACACCAATGTGTCATGTTAGCCTGAGAAGCAAGATTCCTATTTTGTTAGTGTGAATGGAAGCTATGGGGGAGGAGTTAAGCAGGAAGCCAAAAGAAGTAAGAGAATGTTCCTGGGGCCCACGATACAACTTTGCCTCTTTCTGGGAGGGTATTGTTTCCTTTTAAAGCATGGAAGTTGAATATGGTGGCATGTACCTGTCATCCCAGTACCCAGGAAGCAGAGACAGGAAGATCAGGAATTTAAAGTCAGCACTGGCGACATAAGTTTGAGGCCTATGTTGGCTGCATTAAACTCTGTCTTGAAATCCAAACAAAAAAACCTTGGGAGTCAGATGAGATTAGAAAATTGAACATAATTGAGAAAGAGTTCAATACAATGATGAGGAGCATGAATTCCGGAGTCTGTAACTCTTTCACATCCTGGGCCCATCATTTCCCTGAGGCAAGCTAGGTAACTTCTTTACATATGCTATTCCTCATCTATAAAAGGAGATGATAGTAGCAAGTATTAATATGCTATTAGTATTGTTGATATACTCTTCTAGATCCAGAGGTAAAATTCAGAGGATTGCCACCTCGACACACAATCTTCCATAAAGTTAAAGAGGGGGAAACATATGCATAGCTTATTTTATAATACCTGAATTACTAATACTAAAATAATTTAAATATTAAATATTTATTTATTTAAATATTAAAATTTAGATATTAAAAATAATAGAATAAATTAATATCATATTTATCATATACCTCAATTATCATAATATATCCAAAAGATTAATATTCATAACCAAAAAGTGGCTTGTTACTCCCATGGTGTTTGTGCCCCTATTACACAGTAAGCACGTTTTCCCAGATCAGTTGTTAGGTAACTCCCAGGATTCACAACTGACTAAGAGTCAAGATCACTTTTCTTCGCTGGCAGCACACATAGCCCCTTCCAGCATTGTGAAATTTAGTCAGTATTGATGAAGGTTTCAGGTGTGTCCCAGCTGAATTGCTTCATGTTATACTGACTAAAGCATATGGTGTATTCAACAATAGGGTCTTATTATGATGGTTTAGATCATTGGCAATACCCTGCAATGTTTGGGAGTCTATGGGACCTCACTGGCCAAATATTTCAAAGAAGGCAGCTCATTCTTGGTACTGAGGTTATTATTTGTTAGCCAGTAATTTATTATAAGAGCATTGTCACCCAATCATCTCTCTCTTTATTCCTTTCTGTACACTGCTTTCCTAGTCCCAAACCCAATTTAACTTGGTATCATCACTGCTCTTTAACTCTTTGTATCATTGTAGTCAATTTCCCTTCCCTTGGGAGCCATCCTAGGGAAATTACTAATTTCCTCTCATCTATGGGTATTCCAAATGAATTACATACATTTGAAAATTCAAAGCTAATAACCACAAATGACAGAAAATGTGACATGTGTCTTTCTGGATTGGTGTTACGAGGATACCGACTGATTTTTCCAGTTTCATCTATTTATCAATATTCTACTTCATAAATGCCCCACACATTCATTATCCATTTGTCTGTTGATGACGATCTCAGTTGTTTCTGTTTCTGATCTTGCAAATACAGCAGCAATGAGCGTAGATGAGCAGATAGATCTGCTGTAGTGTGGAAACATCTTTGGCTCCTTGTTCAATAATGGTATAGCTGGATCATGTGACAGATCTATTTTTGAATTTTTGAGAAACTTCCACACTGATTCCTTCACAGAAATTGAAAAAAAAAAAACCTTAAATTTCATATGGAAAGACAAAAGACCCAGGAAATGCAAAACAATCCTGAAAAAAATTGCTAGAGGTATTACCATCCCAGATAGCAAGATATATTAGAGAACTATCATAATAATAATAATAAAACAGTATGCTACTGGCAAAAGAAAAATTATACATTGATCATCGGTAAAGAATTGAAAATCCATATTTAAGCCCACATGACTAAAGTCACCTTAGTTTTGTCAAAAATGTCATATAGTACACATTGGAGAATACAACAGTTTCAACAAGTGGTGCTGATCAAACTATATGCAGAAGAATGAAGTTTGCTCTTCATTTCTCTGCAAAAAACTCAACTCCAACAGAGTCTGATAGAAGATAAAGTAGGAATATGCTTGAACTCATTGGCATGGGATAGAACTTTCGAAACAAGGCTCCAAGTAATGACAATATTAGAACCAACAGTTAATAAGTGGGATCTCATGAAGTTCATCAAAAGATTTAAAATATACTTTGTCAAGGAAGATATACACGTTATTGGCAACTAGACACATAAAAGGTATACCACATCATTAGTCACTGCAATGCACTGACCAAAGCCACAAGGAGAATTATGGTATATGCTATTTCAATGGTTGAAGCTAATCAAACCAACAGTATTAGTGTTGACACTGGTTACTAGGGAAACTGGAACTTTCTTGTGCCTTTGTTGGCAATGTGAAATTTTACAAGAACAGCTTCATAAAATGTTGACAGGTTTTGCTGTTTTCATTTAAGATTAAGCAAATAGATACCTGTAGCATATGACCTAATGGTTCTGTTCTTGATTCTTTGTTCCTGAGTAAAGAATATTTATACTAAGATTTTTTGATTAATGTTGATGGAAAATTTTATTTTTATAGCCCCAAACTAAAATGTCCCAAATGCCTATCAACAAGTGAATGAATAAGCAATTGTTGTATTCTGCTTGTAATGGGTAGTATTAATTTTCAATTTGACAGAATTGAGAATGTTCTAGGTGATGGGTTTCTGGAGGATTATCTTGATTGCATTAATTGAGGTACAAAGACATAACTATTGCGTGGCACCATTCCTTACTGGGTTCTTGAGCTGTATAAATAGAGAATGTCCTCTGTTTTCTCTGTTCATTCCTCTGTTTCCTGATTTTGAATATGATGAAAGCTGCTGCTTCAGGCTCCTTTGCCTTGACTTCTCTACCATGAAGGACTGGACCTCTAGACAAGGAGCTAAAACAAATCCTTTCTCCCTTAAGTTGTTTTTGTTTGAGCATTTTATTACAATAGAAGGACAAATGAAGATCCCAATAATACAATACAATTCAGCAATCCAAAGAAATGACTGAGTCTCCAACATCAGAATAGGGCGGAGACACACATAACATAGATGAGTTAAAATAGTCACTAGGGGTTGTAGTCATGATAGCAGAGAATATATCTTGATTCTGTTTACTTTAAAACTCCAACCTGCAAAGTAATCTAAATGACAAGAAGCAAATCAGTTATTATCTCAGGCTGGGAGTGGGTTAGGGTGAGATGAGATGAAGTGTCTCAGTGAGAGAAGTTCGAGCTGTAAATATGCTCACTCTATAATCACGATAATGGTTTATGACTGTCTACATATGCCAAACTTATTGACTTGGATATTAGGATGTATGAAGTCTACTATTACAGCTATCCAAAAGTACTTTTGTTTTTAATTTGTGTGGAAATTATAGCTACCATATTACTGTGTTTTTCACTTGATTGATAATAACGTTTATAAAGTCAGGTCCATTTAGAGAGATTAGGAGGAAAAAGGACTGCCAAGATGGTTGACTTGTTATTAATCCCAAGGACCCAAATATTAGGAGAGGATTGACTCACAAAATTTATCTGTTGCTCTCCATTCCTGCAACTTATGCTCTAACCTCCATACACACTACACATACATACACACGTAAACACACAAAAGCATGCATTTTCATACTCACATGCACACACACACTAAGTAACTTAGAGATGGAAGATAGATAGGTAGATAGAGATAGATAGATAGATAGATAGATAGATAGATATGTGAGTAGATAGATGATTGATAGATGATATTATAGATAAGATAGATAGATATGTGGATAGATAGATGATAGGATATAGAAATGGATATATTAATAGATAAATATGTAGATAGAGAGATATGATAGATAGAGAGATAGATAGATGATAGATATGTGAGTAGATAGATGATTGATAGATGATATTATAGATAAGATAGATAGATAGATATGTGGATAGATAGATGATAGGATATAGAAATAGATATATTAATAGATAAATATGTAGATAGAGAGATATGATAGATAGATAGATAGATAGATAGATAGATAGATAGATAGATAGATAAATGATAGAGCTTTGAAATCATCTGTGATGAGGGTTTGGGTGTAGGATGCACCTGGAGTTATTAACTAAGATAATAAAAAGAGCTAAGTACATGACCGTAGTCTCATGTTTATTCACCTGCACTTATCACTGTATCGAAAGACAACATTCAGTGACTTCAAACCTAAACATCTAGTGCTCACTCTCTGCCTTTCTCTCCCCAAATTAATCCACCATAACGAAGACACATTTACAATGATAGCTAGTGCTCAGATCAATAAATTGATATGGCAAAAGACAAGGATTATTTTAAACAGATCTGCAGATGAAATTAAATAATTTTCAATTCACTAGCACAATCTCCACATATAAAGTTTTATGTAGAATCTACATACGTTGAGAAAAGGATGAAATCACATCTCTATCACCTCTCCTCTCGGAGCACACTTGAGAATATTCATGCACATTACTACTAAACCCCTACAAAAGAAGCTCAATTTGCTAAGTGTTCTCTTCCTATATCTTTACATCTAGTTTTATTTATTTGTACAAGTGCTTGTGTGTGCTATGTGAATGCAATGCTGACTGCCAAAGTCAGAGAAAGACATTAGAGCCCCTGAAGCAGGAATTAGGTAGGTCTAAATGGCTATGAGCTGCCCTCCATGGGTTATTGGTACCCAACTCCAGTTCTTTGAAAGATCAGCAAGTGCTCTTAACTACTGAGCCATCTCTCCAGATCCCTCCCATTGCCTTTAGGTTTATGTTTATATTTACTGATTACTGTTATTGTAACCATTCATTTGCACCAAAGCAAAGTGCCCAGTAAGTAATTTTGTTCTCCAAGTCTTTCTGGCACTTCCTGGAAGCTCAGTAAATGACATGTTGATGAATATAATCAAGAAACCTTGAGGTTTAGGCATGGATAACAAGGTAAAGTTCCCTTTCATGTTCTGAACATGCTATATTATTCAATATTCCTGAATCTTCAAAAGACAATATTGTTCCATTTGAAAAAGATAATATTGAAAGTAAGAGTGCTCTTCTCCATCCCCATGTGCTCCTGATTAAATTTTTAAAAAACATTCATATGGGCTCAATTTTTCTCACTTAATTGATTAAAAGTTTGCCGTTAGAGGGATTTTCTCTTTGAGTTTATCCTGTACACCACAGCAGGCTTCCTAACTGGCTGTGTGTGTTTGTGTAGCTACAAGTGAACATGACTAAATCCCCAGGCATCATTTCACCGGAAGGAAATAAACTCACTGGGTCAGAAAGGTCATCTAAGGATCACCTGGAGTGCTTGTGGTCAACAGCTGTGTTGTGGTGTGCTGCCCAGAATAGGGTAGAAAGTCTCTCACTGACAGATGGAGACACAAAACTTCCTCTAGTGTACATCCTCAATGATGCACATGAGAGAATGAGCATAGAGTTTTTAATATGTGTTTTGTATTGAAAACAATTTTTCATATCATTTATTCTGATAATGGTTTCTCTTCCTCCATCTCCTCTCTGATCTTCCCCCTACTTCCCACTCACCCAACTCTACCCAATTTCTTTCATTCCTTCCTTAGAACACAAACAAACTGAGAAGCAAAGATAAATAAAAAATAAAAAGCTCAAGAAACCAATTTAAAAAAAACATAAAACACAAAACCAGAAACCGTAATATACAAGTAAAAGATCACAAAGGAAAATGATGCTCAAAAGAACAACGTAAGACAAAACTCTGCACAAATACCATTGGATTCATTTGTGTTGGCCATCTACTACTTGGCATGGTTCTACCCTTATGAGTTATTAATGTTTCCATTGATACTCCATTGCAGAAAATGAATTTTTCCTTTGCAAGCAGAGGACAGTTAGAGATAGCTTTATGGTTATGAGTGGGAGCTCGTGTCTACTTCCCAGTCTCAGCACGGGGTTTCTGAATGGTTTGGACCTGTGAAGGCCTTGCTCATGCCACCATAGTCCCCATGAGTTCAGATGTGTGTCACCCCTGTTGGGTCTGGAAAACACTGTTTCCTTTCATTTCTTCTAACTCTTACAATCTTTCTGGTTTTTTTTTTCCCACATAGTTTCCTGAACCCTGAGAGGAGTTTGAGGAAGACAAACCAAAGTCTCTCACTCTCTCTACATTGCCTAGATGTGGGCCTCTGTTTTCCCCATCTTCTCTAAGTGGAAGCTGCTCTGATGACAGAGAAGGGAGGAACTGAATGCTGGGTTTATCAGGATGCCTTTCGGAGTCATTTTATTGCTGTGTTCCTTTAGCAGAACAATAGTATTTGCCTTTCCCCTAGGCCATCACGGAATAGAATCCAGTCAGAGAGTGGTTGGTCATTCCCACCTTTACGATTGCACCAGCATACCATGCAGGATGGTCTCCATCACAGGTCACAGGGTTGATACCCGGGTAGGTGATTACCTTTCATCTTTGGTGGCACGTAGAGTACCCTCCAGTACCGTGAACACTAGTCAAGAGGGGTGAAAGCTCTAGTTAGGCACCAAATTTTCTGTATTCAACAAAATATGTGACAATAACATTAAGATTTCTTCTTTTAACCAGTTTCAAGTACAAAAGCAGTTTTATTCAGTGTAAATGCCAAACTGTAATTAAGTCCTTAATTTCTCAACCTGCATAATTTTGATATATTATTGATTATACATATATACTCATTTTTTTGATCAACTCATCCCTTGCTGGGCACTTAGGATGACCTCATATCGTTACTATTATGGATGGTGCCACAATGATCATGGAACGTAGATATCTTTGTCATTGTTTTTATGACTCAAATTCATTGTATATGTGGATGGATTTCACACATACCATTTCTTTCAAATATTTCATGTAGTCAGATCATAGTCAATCCCATAACTCCTCTTTTTCCCCATTTCTTCTATCTATCTTCCTATTATACGTCTTCACCCAGAATCCTTCACACTTTTGTGTCACCTATATGTGCATAAATGGCTTTGCATGCCTATGTGCAATCTGTGGCCCACAAATAAGAAACAATTTATTTGTTAATGATTTCTAACAACAACAACAAAGGAAACAACTAATTGAATAAACAGTAATTCTATCAAATGGGACAATGTTTTTGCTATCTAACTACCTAACAATGAATTAATATCTACACTACATAAGGGACTCAAATATTAAATACCAAACATCCAAATAGATCAATCAAATATGGGCTAATGAAACGAATGGATGGCTATCAAAAATAAAGTACCAATTGCCAGTAAGCATGAGAAATATTTTCAACCTTCTTAGCCATCAGTTAAATGCAAATTAAAATTATGTTGAGATTCCACTCATTTTCCCCCAGTCAAGATGATTATCATTAAGATAACAAACATAAGTTTATGGTGAGGATGTGGTAAAATGAAATAAACTCTCTTACCCTACACATCACTAGTGTCACGTAAGGGGCCCACTATCATTTCCAAATAATTATTTCACTCTTCTTGGATATTATATCATGAGTAGATTATTATAGAATAGATGAATTTTTAATTATTCTTAAGAAATCTCAATACTGTTTTCCATTATGACTATAAATATATATAAACACCATGAGGACACTGGGATTTCAGTTTGTCTACATCATCAAGTATTGATATCTATTTTTTTTTTAATCATTGCTATTCTAACAGATAGAGGGCTCTACTGAATTGTGGTTTGGATTTGAGTTTTTCTGGTAACTAGTGATGTCAACCATTTTTCACGTATGTCCTGGATGCTTTTATGTCTTTTCAAAGAAATATTTGTTTTGGTCTCTGCATGTTAGTTTTATGTCAACTTGAAACAAGCTGAAGTCAGTTGAGAGGAAAGAGCCTCAATTAAGAAAATTCTTCTTAGAAGATCAGGGCTGCAGGCAAGCCTGTAGGGTATTTTCTTAATTAGCGGTTGGTGGGGGAGAACCAGGACATTGTTGGTGAGGTCATCACTGGGCTGGTGGTCCTTGGATCTCTAAGAAAGCAGGCTAAGAAAACCATGAGGCGCAAGTCAGTAAGCAGCACTTATCCATAGCCTCTCCATCAGCTCCTGTCTTCAGGCTCCTGTCGTGTGTGAGTTCCTACACTTTTGATGGTGAACTGTTGTATGTAACTGTGAGTGAAATAAACCCTTTTCTCCCCAAGTTGCTTTTGGTGGTGGTGTTTCATCACAGCAATAGTAACCCTAAATAAAAATTCCTATTTTTCTTGGAATGACTTGTGTGATGTTTCTATCTTAAAAATTAATTGCTTGGTTTAAAATTGTTTTCTTCTCATCTGCTTTTTGCTTCTTCATTTGTCTGCTCCTTTGCTGCATAAAAAGAAGCTTTAGGTTATTGTGGAATCCCCAACAGGTGACCCTCATGGACAATGATCATTATGCGCATATCAGTCTGTATTTTATTGCTATTTAGTAGAATGCACTGAAATTTGGCCCATTTGTTCTTATCGTGTGTTTTAGTTTTATAGGTACTTATTTTTCTGTCGTATTTATCCATTTTAGAGTGATGTATTGAATTCACACAGTACTATCTTATTATTATCTCCTTTGTAATTCACTTGTATAAATACTTTCTTTGTGTATTTAGATGGTAATAATGTGGGATTTTTTATTGTGACTTTCGTCAATCCAATTGAACTTGATCCAATTACCTAGAATACTGGACACTAACAATGCCCAGATAACGGCCTAGGAGAATAGCATCCAAGTTTGTTGTCTTGTGCTAATGAAGATAAAAGATGTGGGTCTTTGTGGGTGTAAGAAAACCAGAAGTAGGCTTTATTAAGGAGAATAGAGGAAAGTGAGAAATCAATAAAAAAGGGAAAATTCTAGAAATGGAAAGAATTTTTATGGGAGATGGAGACATTGAAATTTCTTGTCCAGGAGTTTTTATAGCTCAATGGGAGAAACTGGACAAAAACTGGGGTATGAGATTGGTTAGTTCTCTAGAGTATAATAGACCAAGCTGATGGAAGGCCCTTATGCCAGGTGCATTTTCCAGTGACCTAACCCAAGGGATGACCGCTCTCCATTCACAGGCTGTCTCCAGTTGCAGATGGTTGAAGCCCCTCTCTACCTTGTCCATCTCTATCTTCAGCCTTCTTAGTTGCTGGCATTGACGCTGCAGTCACTAGCTCCTGGGGGGTGTTGGTTCCTCCCATCTTGCAGGTTTTTCAAGTGCTGTTAGACACACGAATCTCTCCATTCCCACAGTTGTCTTAGTTCACCCCTTACACAGGATGGCCTGCAGTTTCTTCTCTGAAGTGGGGGCTTTTGTAAAAGTTATCTTTACTTCAAAAAAATTAGTGCATTAGAAGCAAGAGTATATACTCATCCCTGGTCTTTCTCCTTTATCTCTAACCTTTTTTACCCCAGAATCTATTTTCCTATAATATGTGTGAGCCACTTGCAGTTTTCCCCATGTGCCCTTTTCCCTGACTGTTTATAGAAAGCTTGTGGCTGCATCACTAGGGAGTTGGGAATCTGTATCTTCATCGTCGTTACACCTTCTTAGTAAACCACTTCCTCTGTCTGCTTTAACTAAGTTCTATTTATATAAGTATAGTCAAGTCTACTACTTTGGTTACTATTTGTATAGAATACACTCTTCTATTTAAAAACCATTATTTGTTCTTAGCTATAATCTATTTTTTGTAATTAAATCTGCAATTTTTAAATGTTTATCCTTATCTACAAGATCCTCTCACAGTCAGATCGTGGTTGGATCTTTCTTTGATAAATCTATTCAACTGTTTTCTTTCTATTAATAGAAGAAATGAATCAATTTTCAATTTAATTATTATTCAAAGGTCAGGGTTTACTATAACTATATCCCTGTCTTTGCTTTACAAACTATTTTATAGTTTCTCTATTTTTCCTTTCCACTACTACTGTTATTGCTGTGGTTTTGTTTTTAAGTAGTATGTTTTGGTTGTTTGCTTTTGTTTCTTTTTTGATCAGTTGGTGGCTTGTTTGGTGTGTGTGTTCAGTTACCATTGGGTGAATATAAAATTTCTTGCTGTGATCATTGTCTACTTTTAGGCATTACCAACTGAATTTTGAGTACACGAAAAAACTCAACACTTTAAATTTCCTGACTTACGTAGATTATCATGACAATGAGAACATGTCAAGAAGACAGGCAGTGGCCATGGATAATGTTCCCCAGAAGATTGATCTCCAGTGACGTCCTTCCTTCACCTATCCCTATGTCTTAAAGTTCCTACAACATTTCAAAATAGTACCACCAAGTGTTCAAAGTATAAGTGCATGGGGAGCACTTCATATTTGATCTATAACATTCTCCACGAAAGTTTTCAACTTACGGGTGTATTCCTCAGCTCCATGATTTCTGGTCGGTTTTCTCTCATGGTTTCTACTTCTTTGAAACTCTAATTTTGTTCACTTTTTGAGCTTTTTATTGTTTTTGTATATTGTCTTCTGGCAGTTACCTTGTTGCTTACTTGTTTCCTCTTTAATGCCATTGAAATTCTTCAATAGGATTATTCTGAATTTTTGAAGAGTTTTTTTTTGTATCTCCATTTATTGGAGATTGGCTGTCATTGTTTTTATTTTGTCTTTTTATGGCCATATTTCCCTGATTATTTGTAATCCTTATTGTTATCCTTTGGTATCTGTGAGTTTTGAGAAGTAGACATCATTAAGTCTTTCAAAATGAGCATCCATAAGAGTAGTCTGTAGGAAGACTTAGTGAATTTGTAAGAGTAGATGAAATCCCAAGTGAGTATGCAGCATCTGACCTGGGTAAATCAAGGTAAAAAACTAAATGTCTCAGATCCATGAGAATGGTAAAGCCTTCCTTGTATGGATAAGACCCAGAGGGATGCCAATATCTTTCTCTGGTTGGAGTGCAAATGTCAGCATTATATGCAAACATTAACAATGGCAGCTTTCTCTTACCAAGTGATTTCAGAGACTGCTCCTCTACAGAGATCTCCTACTGAGATGAGCTAGCTCATCTGTATGTGCTATACAGAACAAACACACTGAGGTTCTGGACTCTGACAGCATTAGGGGCCTGCCTCCCTTATCAGAGTGTGTGCAATGGGCCATGTAATCTCAGCTTTTACATATGTGTATCTGGATGTCAGTCCTTTCTTTATTCCTCACCACCTTTAGTCAGATTTCCAGGATCCAAGCAAAGTTGGACTTAGCAAGAGTCCTTCCAAGATTCTGACTGGGCTATCTGATTGGATACATGTCACAACCTTAGTGACTATCCTCAGAGTAGTGGCAATTAAGCCTGTGAACTTTGTCCATGAGGCTCAGAATGAAACATGAGTTCACAGGAGCTGATTCAGCATTGGAGTTGTACTTGAACCTGAGTCTTCTTGTGCCAGCCTTAAAACAGAATGACCTTGAAGTCTGAGTCTGTAAAGATAAATCTGGGCAAGCGGTTTATTGAAGAACTATGGTAATGTGATTCTATAATGTGCCACACTATGAACCGCTGTGGCCCTGAGGCAGGTGTATTGCCACGTTTTATGATAGACACTTGCCCAATACATTGTCAATGTGCTCCAACTGCCCAAAACTGGTACTGATAACCTAGTTGCTTATACTATAGCCTGCATTTGATTCTAAATTACTTTAGAATCTTATTAGATATTATCCTGTTCTTATCACCTATCTTTTTTTCTAGACACATCTGAGGCTTCGTACCCCTTTTCTCTTTAATTCTATCATACCAGATTCTTTGTTTTCAACCTTTAGAAACATTTTTTAATTCTTTAACTGTTGCTTATACACATCACCTTTTCTCAATAAAACATGAATAATAACCTCACCATTAATATCCAGCACTTCATTCTCTATGGCCACTTTCTTCTTCTTGATCCCTTTTGACTCACTCCTTAGTGACATTACACAAAGGAAAATTAGTCCATAAAATAAGGTATGGCCAAGCAATGAGTCGGTAACAGAGCTTGACCAGCTGGCTTGAAGTCCTGGTTCAAACCCCACCTTCATAAGATGTGAACAGATAATAATATAGGTATTAGGTAAGTAGATATATAGATTGACTTATAGTCACTACGTAGATGATGGATAGATGACAAATTAGATAGACAGACAGATAGATAAACAAATAGATGATTGATAGATAGATTGATTGATAAAGTAATAACTTGTGTCATCATGTGAAATAATACAGAATATTAATTCAGTTTTATATTATTTTTACTTTTAATTATCTGCAGGTAGGTGTGCATCTGTGCAACTGGGTGCAATTTTCTCATGCAGGCTTGAGGCATTGAATCCCCTGGAGCTGAAGTTATAAGCAATAATGAGGCACCCTAAGTGCATGCTGCAGCAGAACTCAGATCCTCAGGGAGAGCTGAACATGCTCTTAATGGCTGAGTCATGTCACCAGCCCCTTGACTCAATTTTTTTACCCCAGGAAAATCAAAATTCTGAAAAAGCAAACATAGAAACATCAAAGGGACAGTATAGGAAAGAAGCAATTGAAGAGGCACTTGACAATTTAGTAATAGGTGTGCAGACACACTATATTAATGACATTATTAACCAAAATGTGCGTATGTGTTTGGCTCATACATAATTGAATTTCCTCAAAATTTTCAGAAGGGTTCATTCACTAGAAGTATAGCCAAATGGGAACAAAATCATTCTAGTCTAATTCTTTGCTGCTGTTTGTGCAGTTTTTGTAATTTTACCTTTCTTTCCAGCCTCAGTGTTATCATTTGAAAATGTGGATAATAACACCTTTTGCTAGGGTTGCTGTAAATAATGATTAAGAAAATCCACATCAAACACTCAACATGACACATAGACACTAGTAATTACTGTCTATAGGATTTTGTTCAAATATCTTTCAGATAACTTATTAGTTAACTTTATTAAAGTTGTTTGATCTTTCTTTTTATTGGATGCTACATATTTTTGCTTTTGCAATTATATGCAGGGCTACTTAAGATGGTTTCTCAGATTTACTTTCCTAGACCACAAAACCTGTTTGCCTGAGTTATACTGAATTTTAATATTCATTCCACTAACTAGTATGATATTACTTGTGCACCTAATGAACATGGTCATTGAGGTTATTGATTGAGCTATGAAATAGCATGAAATACAAGAATAATTATGATGGAAAGTCAATTGTTATGCCACTCCAGGTTAACATGATCCACTGATATCAATCTTTGCATATGCACTGTTGATATCTGCCCACTTTAATACATAGGTATGGTCCATTATGTCAACCCAGGGAAGTGAGGGGCATCTATCATCCACAGCAGCATCAACAGCCTCACTGCGGCACAACAGAGCAGCTTCACATCCCTGCTAACTATAGTCCACCATTGGTTGGTAACAGAACTCAACAGCCATGTAAAATTACTTTTTAAAGACATAAGGCAGTCGGCAACAATCTCACTTCTTGTTATCAATGGGAAGAGAAAGTGCACCTGTGACTGTCCTTCCTTCATGCACTCACCACCTCGAGTCATGTTGGGTTTCTGGCACCTATGTCAGGCAGCTCACAAGTGCCTGTCACTCCAGTCCCAGGGGGTCTGACAGCCCCTTTATTCCTCTGCAGGCACCTGTGTACATGTGGTGCACATAAAGAAAACCAGGCATGTGCACACACACATTAAATAAGTGCCCTTTGAAAAATGTCTGTCCACGTGAACCCAAGCTGTAGACTGTTAAATTTGCTTTGTAGAAGATCTATGTCTGATTATCCTGCCTTGTAGTTGAAAACTGAAATGGGGACGACGAAGCGGTGGTCCCTGGTCACACAGTTTGGGGACTAAAGCTGGAAAGCCAAGTTTAAGTGATTTAAGAGACAGTGACGAAGAATAGATTGTAATGAAAGAGCAAACACCTGGATTCCCTTTGTATGTGCAAAGGCTGTGCCGAATAAACACGCACCAGCATGCTATCCACACAATGGACAAATTGCTAAAGAGAAAACAAGTCATTTACAGACATTCAAAAGTACCCCATTTTTAAACATATTTATACTTTTTAAATTAAACTTTAAGATAATGCTCTAAATGACAATATACAGCATCAGTGACTTAGGACAGGTAATCACAGATTTATACAAGTTTCAGGAAATTAATTTATCTGTTTGGTAAAGAGCGTTAGCAACGTTCAAAGCACCCATTCCACTTCATGCAGTATTGAAACTTCAGGAAAATGACCTGAAGTAATGACACACAAAGGTTAAGCCAAGAGAAAGCACGATATTATTTTATTGAATGAGGAGAGAAGAAAACATTATAAAAAGTATGGTTGGGTGGCATAAGGTTGTGATTTACAAAAGGAAATATGTCACATGCCACTAAATCATGTGATTTCTTAATCATAACATTTCCCTAATGTGCAGAAATACAGAACATCAATGACCAATGTATTTATGTGCAACATATCATAGAGTCTCAATCACATAAACACGCAAACATGTCTAGAGAGAGGGAGATTTAAGCCAAAGTATAGAACTAATACTTTAGGAACTATAGCCTCAGCTATGGCATTGTACCATTTACGTTGACTGAAAATGGAATTTGATACA
This sequence comes from Microtus oregoni, assembly GCF_018167655.1. NCBI lineage: Eukaryota > Metazoa > Chordata > Mammalia > Rodentia > Cricetidae > Microtus > Microtus oregoni. Next base: position 30,305,122 of record NW_024543072.1, read on the forward strand.
TAATTGCTTTAATCTGCAGTCTACAAAATAGAACACTTGTTCCTACTTTTCTGCTTCTTAGTGGTCAGTGAACAAAATTAACGAGGGTGTGTCTTCTTGGCGGTGCTAAGTGCCCATTGTCAGCATAGCGTAGGATGCTGTGTGGAAGTCTGGTGTCCTCAGCCCCATTCCAACTCCCCCCATGTCTGCGGCAGTCGTCTGCCTGGTGGACTCCCAGAGGTGGCTGTGCTTCATTGCAAGACTGTATTAGTGAAGCCCCTGGGCTCTTGTATGAGGAAAAGCACTATATAAATGCAAAATAGTCTATTTTATTCATGCTGTCATAGAAATAGAGATCTACTTTATGCCAGCCGTTTTTCAGGGGAACTGATTATTCTTAGTGTGAGGCGTCTCATTCGCAGGGCCCCCATAATCTATTGGGCAAGGTTATTTTCTACCCCCAGACAACATGGACCTTCCTACGTGCAGAACGGTCATCAGGAATTCACCTTGCACCAGAGGCATTCCACACAGAGTTACGTGGTTATGGAGATGGTTCTGCAGTGGCTGCTTTCCGCTGGCTCTGCCTGGAGTTGCTGGGGTCTGGCTGCAAGGAACACAGCATGCCAACTCCTTCCAGTTCACCTCAGCGGTGAGCGCTTTTCACATTACCTCCAGTGAGAGACACAGAGGGAAAGCGTTTCGCAGTCAGGCTTGAAATCTGTCCTCTAAGTGCTGTGTCTTTGGCTCTGCATCTTCATTGCCCATGAGTCTGTGTGTGTGTGTGTGTGTGTGTGTGTGTGTTGTATGATATATTTCATGGGAATGCAAGTTTGTGTGTCTGCATATGGGCCCCAGACGTCAACCTTAGGAGTTGCTCCTGGAGAGCCATATAATTTATTTTGTCCTTTGTTTTGTAGCTGTTGTTTTGTTTTGTTTGAGATAGGGTTTCACCTTGACTTGGAGTCTGACCATTAGGTTAGGCTTACTGGTCAGTGAACCCCATGATTTGCCTGTTTCTATTACAAGCATGAGCTGCCACAACTGAATTATTTTACGTGTGTTCTGAGGCTCCGCCTCTTGTCCTCCTGCTTGCCTGGCAAGCATGTTACAGACTGAACCATTGGACCAGCTCTGTTCTCCATTTCCCTACATTTGCCTTAAGGAGGTAAGGGATGCAGCAGGGTTGGAAGCCGTTCAGGAACACAGTAGGTCAATACATACATGCTTCCCCTTCTCTCACTCAGCACCAATAGGAAATGTGATCCTGACTCTGGGCGTCAGGCAGGGGCTCAGGGTGCAGCTGGAGGATGGGCATCATAGCGCCTCGTATCCGCTGCCTAGAGAATTTACAAGCCCTAAACATAGAAATGTTAGGGCTACGAGTGACCTTAGAATCCATCTGTTCTGCTCCCTTCATTTTTCAAACCAGGAAACCTTATTAAAGCATGCCAATATGGCTCTGTCGTCCCGTCTGATATGCTGTGAGCTTCGAAATGAATCAAGCGCACCTGACACATGAATTTGGCTCACAGATGATTTGGGTTATATGCCCCTATTTTCTGTTTTCTTCCTCCCACCTCTGAAATGTTATTGTAAAATTGTTTGGGGGTCCCATGGCCTTTTCATAATGCACTGCCTTTGAATCTGTGCCCGCCATAACACCTCGCCTGGTAACTTAGCAGCGTGGCTTTGCTCCTTCACAAGTAACGCTCAAGCCAGCTTTTCCTTTGCGTGCAGTGGTTAGCAGAATCCTGCTTCAGCGCCATCAAGCTTGTTCTTTCTCCATTTTGAGTGCTCAAAGAAGGAACTGAGTGACAAGAGCAAGCCTGCATCCTTCTTGCCATGACACTCCGTCAAGGAAACCGTCTGTCTCACCAGATCAGTTTTAAATGAGGCATCATTATTGGCCTGCTCTCACTCTCAGATCCCAACCCTATGGGAAACAAACTTCTCTGCCGCAACTCTGTCAGAAAAACAAATCCCTCCCTCCAATGCTTCTGTCATCACCCACCCCTAGCTTAGCTTGATTTTTTTTCTTTTATTTAAAAGATTGTTTAGTTTGTTTGTTTGGGGAACTGAGTTTGTTTTTTTGTTTCTTTGTTGTCTAAGACAAGTTTTCTCTGTGCAGCCCTGGCTATCCTGGAATTCACTCTGTAGAACAGGCTAGCCCCAAACTCAGAGATCTGCCCGTCTTTGCTTCCAAGTGCGGCGAGCAAAGGCATGTGTTACCATGCCTGGTTAAAATAGATGTGTGGTATTTTTTTTTTACAGTATATTCTAATTATGGTTTCCCTTTCCGTAGTTTCTGCAGGGTCACCCCCACCTCCACTCTCATTTGAATCCATACCTTTCCTATCTCTTGTTGGAAAACAAAGAGACATCTAAAAAATAATAATAAAATAAAGTGAGATAACAAAACAATCAAAATGGAATAGAGCAAAACAAACAAACAGAAGAAAAAGTATGTGAAAGACTGATCAGGAAACTCTGTTAACCCATCACACCCAGTTAAGACTTGGCTACCTGGAGCCCAGGAAGTAAAAGAGGGGGACCAGGTGTGTGCTCTCTCGCTAAGCAATTCCAGCCAGACAGAGGAAGTCGGGCTTCCCATTCTTGTGGTGTGAGTTTTCCCATTATAACAATTAAAAATATAATTGTTATCCTTAAACTGGCCTGGTTATTTCCCGTATCAAGCTAATTCGCGACAAAAGACATGTAGACACAGAGACACATGCGTTCACTCACACAGCAATCACATAAAACCACAAAACCAGAAGCTTTACTATATACACAAAGGACCTTTAAGATGATGGTGATAATAATAATAATAATATTTAAATTCTTTGACAAAAATCATAAGACAAAGAACCTCCGAAGATACCATTGAATTAGTTTTGTATTGGCCATCTACTGCTGGGCATGGGGCCTCCTCTTAGGTTGATTAAAAAAAAAGTAAGTAGCTAATATTATATAGCTGACCAGTGTTTCAAACATATTTATTCCAGCTGTGCCCAGTCATTCCTCTACTCCACAGGTCATAACTTTCCAAGCCATGTGCTTTTTTGCAGGATAATGAGTTAAAATGTAAAGCATATGTAAAGGTAACTATATTAAAATATCCATCAAATTATGAAAAATGGTGAAGTAGACCTAAATGTGTCTCATTAGCATATTAAATGAGACACTGTGGCAGGTATAATCACCACCATAATCTTAAAATAGTGGTGAGCCTGAATGTTGTTCTCATGCAGAAACATGGTACGAAAGCCTGTGATTCCACTGATGAAAGCAAGAACTCCTTAGGCTAGTGTGATTTCTTCTCTAAGTTTGTCACAAAAGCAAGTGAAAAGGGTGAGCTATTATTTCTCCATTCACATCCAAGCCCAAGTGAACTCCTCCCTAGAGTCCTAGAGTCTGGAAGTCAGTTTTGGACTCTAGCTGATCTCGCTACCATGGATGACAATCAACCTGGTCCAGGCTAGTGTTTAGTCCTGTTCTCCTCTTTCCTTCCCTGAGACAGAACTTTGGAGCTGGTTCCCTGTTGTTCTTAAAGACTCACCATTTGCCCTCCCCACATATTCTTTAAGGGCATGAGACCAGACTAGGGTGGCTGAGTTGGGATGACCACGAGTTTGAGGCCAGCCTGAGCGAAGTAGTGAGATCATGTCTCAAAAATCTATGGTGGGTCCCAAGATTAAATGCAGATTGGCAAAAAGCAAATAGACTTTGCTGGCTAGGAAATAAATTCCATAGTAGCTGCATCTTTCTTCTGTTTCCCAGAGTCTTCACATCAAACCTTTGTCATAATGATGAGTCTAATGATTATTACAACCTGATTTTCTGTGCACACATGATCCAAATAATATATATATTCACAAAGTCATGTGTGAATACATGTATAAATATATATATATATATGTGTGTATAAGTATACATATATAATTTCGTTTACTATTTAAAAAGGAGCTCAGAGCTTTCTCATGAAAGAGAACTTTTCTGGAATTAAGGCTCCTAGAGGACAGACATCTTTATTTTATTCACTGATGCTAGGAGCGGATGGACGAATACTTTAACTAGAAGGTACCATGAAGCAAATTAAAGTGAGTAATTTTCTCTTCTTGCTTCCAGACAATAGGTCTTTGGTTGTCTCAAAAGGACAAGATAATGTGGCTGGCGAGGCTGCCCAGTAGTTGTCTGAGAGAACTTATTGCTATATTGCAGAGGACTGGGTTCCAGTTCCCAGTGTCCACACAGCAGCTCACAACCATCTGTAACTGGAGTTTCAGGGGTTCTGATGCCTCTTTTCAGGCGCCAAATACATTAGGCACACATGTGGAGCATACGCATGTGTGCAGGCAACACACACACACAAACACACACATATATATCAATAAAAAGAAAATTTTCTACAGCAAGATACTTAGAAATGTCAGAGTAGACTGGAGTTCAACACATTATGATCACAGGTGCATTGATTTATTCAATAAATGCACATTATCAATATGCTTAAAATACTTTCTTGATCCCAGTAGGTGGGAAAATAGGACACATCAAACAAACGCAAACCTTTGAATATTAGAATTGAGTCCCAAAAGTCTCAAATATGTTTTCAAAATTAAGTTTTCTAAATTTGCCTAAATATCAGATTTTGATGCTCATATTGATCCATCTTATCTTTTAAAAGAACCATTCTCAACTACACCAAGGCTGTCAGAGGACTTGATTTTCTTAGATTACAATGAAGTCCCCTGCCTCTGGCTTCAGCCTAGGATTTCTACTAATAAGTATAAGTGTAAAAGTCTTCTCCACAATTCCATCACACACTGGAGTTTTACGTCGAACTGGCTCAGCTCTTAACCTAGGCCTTTCTTGATGTTTTTATAGTCTTCATCTAGAGTTCCTACAGTTTTTAAGTTCTGTGTCATAACATTTTACTTTGTGTTAAATGTTAATTTTTCATTTGTTTGTTTCAATGTAACTGCTCAATGTCAAGGTAACATCTCCCATGTTCTTCTGCACCTCAGAATAAAGCATCTTCCATTTTGATTCTTTATTCTTTGTGCCTATTAGAGTTCACCTTGATTGCTAATGTGATTGAGTTAAAACGCCACCTGATAGATTAGTAAAGCGATATCTAGATGTTCCTGTAAGGTGTTTTTTCAGAGACAGATCTTAGAGGCTTTGGCCATTCAAGATTTTGATCCAGTGGGCAATGATATTCCATGATATGAACAGAACACTAGGAAAGAAGAGAAGAGTGGAAAGGGAAGAATCAATGAAGGAGGTGGGTCTGTGTGGGGATGTCTTTGAAGAATGTGCTCTTTATCTTGCCCCTTTCTATGATTTCTCCCTGCTTCTCGTCCCCCACAAGGTGGGCAGCCCCTGCTTCAGGCTCCTTACTGTTCAGCTCTGCCTCACTCCAGGTTCAAATGGATCCAGCCACCCTTGGACCCAAGCTGAAATGGCTCTTTCTTCCTCATCGGCTGTTGCTCTGGGATATTTGTGAGGTGATGGATGAGAAGGCTGGCTAACTCCTCCCCTTACACTAGCCTGTCTAGTTAATCAACCCTCTACTTCCTGTTAAACTGATACTGTCATTTCTACATTGTTCTCACTGACATCAAGTTTACTGATAACTACTGAACTAGACTCTAATGCTCCTTTAAATCTTCATCCTACTTGACCCTTCCATGCTATTGGTGATATTAACAACTTATTTTTAAAATTTATCATTCCCTAGCTCTGATTCGTATTTTTGCAGAAGCTTTGAATCATGTTAATTTTGTTTTTCGTCTTTTTGTGCACAATTTCCATTTACTCAACTATTTCTATGGTTTTAAATTGTGTTACAAGTCTCAGAATGATAACATTCTTTCCAATACAAGAGATGTATTTTTGAATAGATGAGATCAATCTAAGTTTCACTATGTTTAGCCCCCCTAAAGTCATCATTAAAAGAAAGCTCTGTGTAACTGTAAGCAACAGGAAAACCTACAAAATGCATCCTTAGTCACTGCACATCAGATATAGAGCACAGATGTGACGAGGTTATTTACATTTTTATAGAGGTCAATATATCCTTATCTATATGCTATTTTATTAGAACCTTCGCAGAAGGGCTGGAGAGTTGGTTTGGTGATGTTTTATTTGTGCTTTAATAAATAAAACTTGTCTTAGTGCAGAACTAGGCCACTAGAGGCCAGGGCATGGTGGCATACACCTTTAATTCCAGGACTCAAGTCCATCCTGGGCTACACGAGATTGACTGTCTAAAAAAAAAAAAAGAAATAGAACTCACACAAAGGTATTCCCTGTACTGGGGAGTCACATGCCTTTAATCCCAATTCTGGCACTAGGGAGGTGGAGACAGGATTGATATGGCTGGGCAGAGAGAGGTATATGAGGCAGGAGGAGACAAAAGTTCATTGCAGTCTGAGGTGTGGTGGAAAGCATGGCAGTCTGTACTCACATTGAAGACAGGCTCATCCCTTTGTTTGCCTGTGCCTTGGTAGATGTAAGAACTCTCTAGTGGTAGAAGGCTTTGCTTTTGTGATCCTCAGATTGAACCCCAGTACCTGTTTCTGTGTTTTTATTATTCATACTACAGTTAAGAGGACAGCCTGCTCTTCCGGAGGACTCTGGTTCAATTCACAGCACTTGTAACTCCAGTTACATGGAATCCACCACCCTCTTCTGGCTTCCTTTGGCACTGCACTCATGAGATGCACATACAAACCTGAAGCCAAAACACCAAGGCATGTAAAATAATAATTCAAAATTTCAAAAGAAAAAAACCTTCAGAGCTGAGTGTTAGTTACTGTGGACCTGACTGAACTCTAAGAACTATTCTATATTAATACAATATTACGATAAGTTCAACAACTCTATAGAGAAGGAACTATCAGCACCACTTTAGAAATGAGGAAGTGTGTAACAAAAGGGCAAATAAGGCCCCCAACATCCATCCTGTAACAGGAAAGCCAGGACACAGACACAAAGTATCCTACTGTGATGTTTATTCTTTTGATCTCCACACACTATGGCTTTTGCTTTTCATAAGGCTAGTTCGGCAGATTTACATCCTTATTGTATCAATGCCTTCATTATAGTCTGTTTCCAAACCATAAAATTCTGTGCCTCTCCAGGAGTCTGTTAGTGTTACTATGGATTAAATGCCTTTCTGACTCTCATGATTCTTTGTTGCTTTGAGGCTTTAAAAGATGAGCAGAACAGTAAAAATGAAACACTTACTTCAAGACATAGCTTTAGGAAAAGAGGATTCTCAATTTATACCTCAGAGGTGTCTGAATTGGCTCACTTTAAGACAAAGTAGTGAGGCTTTATATATCTCTATCTGTCCATTGCAGGTTACACACATACAATACTTGGCTGGGGACACTCATAACTTCAAGGTGTCTCTGGATAAATCAGTTTCATCAATCCAAGGACAATCAATCATCTAATTGCCCCTACTAATAAAATTTTCATTACTCTTAGATGACTTGAAGTTTTCTTAGAACAAAGTAGAACATTAATGTTTAATAAGTTAGTCATTTATTCATGTTTCCACAGCAAGAAAGAAGTAGGGAGCTTTTGAATTCAAGACTTTATGCAAGCAATGATGAAACACAGCTGATGATGAAACACATCAGCACTAAACAGCTAGCCTTCCATAGGGTACCAAATATATACAAAATATTTACATATCTTAGGTCTAAAGTTAATTTGTTCTTTCATGCTAGCATTAAAGATCTAGATTACTTGTGAAAATACAGGGCATCTCAGAAGGGTGTGTCTTAGCAGCATGGTGCGCATCCATCCTCTGTGGTTTCTTTTAAATTCACACTGCTCTGCCTCAGGAAATCTTTTAAGTGTCCAACCTGTGTTAGACCAAGATGATAAACTCCATGACTTTGTAGGTCCACAATTGGCCAGAATCCCACGTTTAAGATTCCTGAGTTACTCTGTGAACAGAGTTTTATTCATTTCTCGTCTTTGCTCCTTAGGAACAAGTCTGGATGAAGAATCCACCTCTGAGAGATAAGACACAATTTTCACCAACTTCCAAAATCCCAACAACCTCGCTTTTGTATCTTGTACAAAATAAGAAGTCTGTATATTTTTCACAAAAGAGACATTCAGAAGTATCTTCTCATTGAATATTTGGTGGATTCAGACTTGTCACTGGTGACTAGTAAGATGCTGTGGGTTTTAACAATGGGACACTATGAAGCCTTTATAAGTACATGTAGTCATTAACCACTTGTTCTTGGCTATGATGAAATGTAAAAGTAGTCAAAATAAATGAGTGTGTCTTTTTAAAGCAAAATTTAAATCATTCACACAAAACACAAGCACATGTACACAATACTAAGGGCAAAAAGAAAAATGAGACATAAAGCATGGAATGAATTCTGAAAATAATTAAAACTGCATGTTAGCAATTATACAAGTCTTATAAGGAAGCATGCAAACAGAAATTTATTCATCGATTATACTAGAACAATTAGCTTCAAGAGTAGGAGACATGGGATGTGGAATTGGAGCATGAAAGAATACACAAAATGAAAAAAGGTGCTTTCTGAAATAATCAAGAATGATAGTACTTAAACAGAGAGTGTGTCTAACTCTGTTTGGGTTGCTAACAAAATAATAGACATGGAGGAGAAAGTTTATTGCCAAATAAATTTATTGGGAGGGTTGCTATTAAGTTATAAGCAGGTTGAGTGCCTGGTGAATAGCCATCTCCACTCTATATGTGTCTTTGTATAGAGGGAAAGAGCATCGCAGCTTCCCAATAGTTCTTCTTCCCCATGTCAGGGTGGAACTATGGTTCCGCCTGTGAATTTCGTTGCACACACTTTCATCCACAGTAGAGTGTAGTTGACTAAACTTTTTGGATCTTAAGTTAAACACACAAAAAGTCTTGTTGCAGTTTTATGTGATACACACTTCACTCTTTCAGCCATATTTGACATCCATTTTAAAACACTCCTTGACTATACTGCATGTCCTTCCACAATAAAAAATAGATTACTTAGAAAACTTTATGGGCCATTTACTATATAGTAAATCTACAAATTAGACAAATTATACCATGATATTTTGTCATGTTGTACAAGGTCTGATCAAAATATACCAAATTGGAACAATGTAATAAAACAAACATCAAGTTGAGATTTTCAGACAATGTATTTTTGAAAGCAGATAAATAATGGTTATGTTTACATTTGTCTTCCTTGCTGGTCTCAATATGGCTTCTCTCTCTTTGGAATTCCTCCTTAAATCTTATAAAGCTGCAAGTCCTCTGTAAAGAAGCTATACATTGAGCAGTTCTGATAATATCTCAATCACTCAATACAAATATTATGGGACAGGGTAATCAAGTTAGGCCCTAGAACAATATGTCTTTTAGTAAGAGTGTAGCCAATAAGTGAAGGGTAAACAACTAAGTCATATCTACTTCACACCTTTCTATTCTGGTATCTTCTTTAATGGCAAATCAATACATAGAAGGGGAAAGGAGAATGCAAAGGACAGGGCATGAGGAAAAGGGAGGAAGAAAGAATAAAGTGGTTGCTTGAAAAATGCAGTAATGAGCCCTAATTTTTCATGAGTAAATACAAATAGAAAAATACAAAGGAACACACATTTTACCCCATTTCAAAAGCAAAATATTGAAAAACATTAAAATATACTTGGAGAATAAAACAGAAAATATATAATATGATACAAAAGCCAGTTACACCTATGGGGGCACAGGTTGGTATATGTCCATAACACACACACACACATGCACACACACACACAGACACACGCACACTCTCTGTTAGAAATACAGAAATCATGTATGGTTTCCTAATTTCCTTTTCTTCCTAATAATATAGCAAGAATATTTCCATGTGTCACACTCTATAGAAAACTTTAACTCTATCATTAATCACTTGAAATAATACCTTTATTATGCATTAACTCTTCATTCATTGTTGACCTCTCCATGTTCTTGTCTTGTTCTCTTAATTTCAGTATTTGTTTATCAGTGCTAAACAGTTAAGTTGCTTCTAAGACATGCCTTAGGATGAATTTATATTTTTTCTACCCATAAATAACCATTGTAAATGTATTTCCTCTGAAACATTAATAAAACATCAGATTATTGAGGAAACAAATGATCGATTTGCAATAACTATTCCAGTTTCAAAAAAAAGTGTAACTTTAAGAACAAAAGCTTCATGTCCTTGGACTTCAGAGGGTTGTCGCAGCTTTCCTCATGTTGGCCATTGAGTTCACTGTATTATTTCTTTCATGGTCATCATAAACTCTGTCTTTTCTTCTAAGCAATTACAGATAACACCGATGAATGTTCTTATACTCTGTCAATTTCATATCTTGCTAATGTTTCATATCTATAATGTTTGATTATAGTCTGTGATTATTTTTGTGTGCTTTTCAAATACTATCTTATCACTTTACCATGATTTAGTACCCTTCATTCTAAGTTTCACACATCCCTTTCTTTCTCTTATCTATTTAATTTAAAAATGCACCTGAATCCTACATTGTTGAATCCTTACATATAGTAGGTTCATAGTATAAGTCATGTTTTCAAGGAAATGTGAGTCATGTTTCTTAACAATCACTTTCTTGCTCTTAATTAAGATATATGCATTAATGGGGACGAGAGAAAAATGAAGAGATATGACTTTTCTAAAATCAAGTTTTCATAAAGTTCCACAGCATATTTCCTAGACTGCTTTTAGTCATGCTAGTGATGAGCAAGCAAACGGTTTCATTGTGCCACAATTTTTACTACATTTTATAATACTCAATGTCCATATGTTCCTAGATTGATTTAACTTGTGCAAGACTGATACCCTAAGTGTATTTCTCCATGTGACACCATGTTGGGCTGTCTTTCCATACTCAACTTCGCAGTCATCATTTAAAATATTTCCTATTACCATTTATGTATATGCCATATGTGTTTAATAATGTCTTCATGTTTTAAGATTTAAAGACCATGCTTTCATCTTCCCATTATCATTTTCTTGGATCTATTATAATTTGGATAGTTATGACTTTGCTTTTATTTAATTTGGAAGTCTCTTCTCTTTTCTTCTAGTCTATGATGTGGGATTTCCCTCTGTATATTGTCAATATCATTGTTAATAAAGAAACTGCTTTGGGCCCATAGCTGAGCTACATATAGGGGAATAGAGCTAGGCAGGAAAAACGAAACTGAATGCTGGGGGAAAGAAGGCAGATTCAGGGAGAATCCATGAAACCCCTGCCAGAGGTAGACACGGGATGAAACTTTACCAGATAAGCCACACCATGTGGTGATACACAGATTAATAGAGATGGGTTAGTTTAGGATATGAGTTAACCAGAAATACACTTAAGCTATTGGCCAAACAGTATTGCAAATAATGTTTTCTGTGTGATTATTTTGGGGCTGAGCAGTCGGGAAACAAACTAGCAGCCTCATTACAACAAATCAACAATACTAATTAAGGTCAGTAGACTTAGATTTGTTGAGTTAGAATTTTTAAGCAGTGAAAGTGAGAAGTGGGGTGACACTGATAGACCACATCACCTTCTTTCCCTCCAACCCTCTGAGTTCTGTGTTAGCTGTCTGTATGCTATAGTGAATCTTTCAATTGCTATTTGAGCCAACTACTTTTACTAATGTGTGTCAGCATTTCTTTTCCTACTGTGAACAAAGTTACAAGTGTTTTCCCTCTCAAGCTCTCTCCACGGCCCTTTAAGATTGTTCTCAGTAAGTGCCTTCTTTGAGAGAGTTCGATGAATGCCTACCTCACAGAGCACGAGATGAGCAGACAATGTCTTGGTGTTTGTAAATAAATTCCATTATACTCTATAATTCTGCTCAATGACATATTTCTCTTAAAACTTCAAACATTCTAGTGTCCATTTAGCCCATCATTTTCCTAAATGAAACTTCAACGGTTTATATGCTTCTGTTTTTTCTCTTCTTGTTTGCATTTGTCACGTTGATTTTTCCCAGTCTTCTTGTGTCCCCCACTGTGGCCTCAGTTCTGTCTATTATCCCTTTCTGCTACTTCTTATGTGACTTTTATTTAAAAAAAAAAGTTTCCATTGCTTTTTGAGTCTTGAACTCTGTCAACTCAAATTTCATCACATTCTGTGGTATTATTTCCACTTCAGCTTTTGTATACATTGTTGAGCTCTTTTGGCCTCAAAAGATCATTTTTCCCTTTAATTTCTTTGACATCTTAAGGTCATATTGACCCATAATTGTCATCTGCTTCATATGTAGCATTCACACTGTGTGTTTTGCATCTTAGTCTTGTTTTCCATTTGTCTTTACTTCTCTGGTAGTGCCCAGAAGGCATGGTGTCTAGATGTTTTCTTACTGTTCTAAACAAGGACCTGGCATTCACGTGGTCAGCTGTTTGCAAGAAAGAGGAGGCCCGAGTGGAGTTAACAAGCAGCTTGGATGCTCTTCCATCTCTTCCTTTCTAATTGTGTGGGTCAGTTTGTGTGCCTGGAACAAAACAAAAGGAATTTATTTCTCACAGTTCTGGAGGTGATGTCTGAGATAGGGGGCTGGAACAGGGGGATTTATTGAGGTTCTTTATAGAGCAGACGCCTGACTTATTTTATCTTCATTTGGCAAAACGAGGCAGGGGGAGAATGCAAGAGGACAGGAGAGGGTGGGTGCAAGAGCATGGGAGAGAGCTGGGATCAGGATGCGTGATTTGAAAGACACAAGTAATAAACAGAAAGGAAAGTTTAAAAAAAGAAATAAACAGAACAGCCTTGCAAAGAAAAAACTACATGGCGAAGCATGGCATACCATCCTCTTTTGAGTTGGGTAGCACTTGGCTGTCATCTTTTCACTTGTAAGGCTGAGACTGGAGGATCGTGAATTCCAATGCAGTGTGAGCCATGGAAGGACATTCTATCTCAACAAGAGAAAGCTTGTTGAAAAGGGCACAGATCCCATTCATAAAGGTACTACCCAAGGGCATTAGATCCTGTAACGTCATTACATAGGGAGGGAGATTTTCGGTAGAATATTTATAAATATTCTGTCCATTGCTCACTTTGATATCAGTTAAAGTATGGTTGTCCTTGTCTTGGGGAGATGCTAGGAATTTAAAACTGGAGGATTTTCATAGTGGCTCTTCTTTACATTGTGACTTTGGCCAGTTACTCCCACTCTGAGCCGCATGCATGCTCCTTCCTATTATGTGATGATTACGCCCATTTCATAGCATTCTGTTGACAGAGGTGTAAGGTTTGTGACTGTGTACATCTGTGCTTTTGTATTTAACCGTCTTTGGAGAATTTTTCAAAAGGTTCATGTGCCATAGAGAATGCCTCTGTTTGTGGATTTCAGGTGTTCAGGTATATAGGTTCTGGGGAACCTGCTTTCCAGTCTTGACAGTGAGGTTGCTTTCTGACCTCATTAAAGACAGAGTTCTTTGATTATTCTGTTTGTTTTCAAATATTTGCAGAAGGCCAGTAAAGGTGCTGTTACTCCACTGCCTTTACCAGATGCATGTCACTCGTGTCGGGCATTCCTCAAAATGTCTACATGTCCCTTCCTTTTCTCTCTTGCTGTATTGTATTAATCATTTCAATATTGCATTCAAGGGATTCAACCTTATGGTTCAAAGTGCCATATTACTGAACACTCCTCTCTAAAGTCCATTTCAGGAACTGTCGTTGTTAAATGTGTGCTTCTGTTTTGTGTGTATATAAACACATAAATGTATCCACACGTACATTGTTATTTTGTATTCTATAAAAAGGAATGATATGCTAGTAATATGTGTGCGCATGTGTGTATGAGACAGCCATATAAGCAATCATAATCTTAGCCTCCTTTTTGAGCTAAAGGCTGAGAATTTTCACATGTTAAAAGATGAAAAGCTTTTGGAGATTGTTCTCCACTTCTCTGATCATTGATTGCGTACAGAGATCCAAAAAAGTAATTGCCTAGTTGCAAATATCTTGTGCTCAACAACTTATAAGAATTCAAGGCACAAATGTGTTTGGGAAGTAAATTATCCCCTAAATAGGTGACCCTGAAGCCTCATGAACTAACTGTGCCTTCTTCACTTATTAATAAGCATCATTTCCAAGCAACCAAGATGTATTGAGTTGGGAGTCCCTAAGTGCGAGAGGGTCCAGAAATAGCTTTGACTTTTCCTTTTTTTTAATTTACCTTGTGGGGCTATGGGGAATGAGCAATCCTTTAGTCTGTCAATATCACCAGCAAAGGCACCATGTGAAGAGTGGATGGGGTGGGGCGAGTGAGGTGATGGGGGAGGCTCAGCTGAAAAGACGGAATATCTCTTTGACACAGAAGAGGGTCCTCAGACCTCTGCAAAGCCGAAATGTCAAAATCAGCCACTGAAAAAGAACTGAGTCATCAGAATTTTGACATTGACAAGGCTCTTCTCCACACAATGAGTGTGACTTCTGATACCGCTGTTGTATTCATGGATCAGGACAATTTTTGTTTCTGTTTTTATCCTGGTAAGCTTACATACTCACTTCATTAATTAATTTATCAATTTATCTATCAAACAACTCTTCTTTCATTTATTTTCTTTTTATTACTTCCACTCAATAAATATGAACCAGTTTATGTACTGAAAACCATGCATCTAGATATTCTTATACAGTCATTTTTCTTATCTTTGTCTAACTTGACTATCCTAGAGATAAGGAAAGTAATTCATTAAAACTGCTCCAAAGTATAAAAAATACTTGCTTATTAACCAAATACCTGCAAAATAATATGATGCAGATCCTTGTACAATTTTTCAGCCTCATTTTAAAAGAAAGCAGAGAAACCCTTTACATGAAACAAACAACTATATTTTCTTTGCACCCAGCTTTCCTTCAGTTCCAATAAGTATTTCGATTCTTAAGCGGAAGTACTATATGCGATTGTTGCTGTGGTCCCCTTTTATTCAGCAAGGCTTTCAGGTAGGGTTCAACCTGTGACCGAGTTATTGTTAAACCAAGCATAAACTTCTGAATCAGGGAACCTTCTTGTGGTTGCAGTCGAACAGCTATTAGAAAACAATATGGTTTTGTGTCAAGGAAATACTTCTGCGGCAAGTGTACCTCTTCCTCGGGCAACCTATGCATCTTTGTCAACTTTCGTATACACTATCTGTTCATTTCTAAAACATAGGAAGTAATGGCTGCCAGTAATGTGGATGGGAATCTGGGAAACAAATTATTTGTAGGAAATACTATATAAGTAAGTAATTATGTGCAGGTCAAGGGCAGAGAGATTTTTATTGGCTTGATGGAAGAAAGAACTGCAGAGACTCCCTGCCCTCTCTCCTTGCTCTTTGCTGTTGAAAATGGCAGCATTTGGACAGTTTCTGCTGAGGCACTGAGCATCTGAGAAATGAAAACTACACCTAAGACAGGAAAGGTCACATTTTCTTCCATTTTAGATGTGTTTGTTAGTGTATGCTGTGTGTTGTGTGTATAGGGGGTGCACACTGTATGTGACTGTGTGTGTGTGTGTGTGTGTGTGTGTGTGTGTGTGTGTGTGCAGATGTGCCTGCTGGTATGGGCATGGAGAGGCTAGAGAAAGATGTCAGGGGTTCAGCTCTACAGCTTTCCACATTCTTCCCTTGAGACGATGTCACTCACTGAGCCAGGAACTAGGCTGGCATCCAGAAAGCCCCGTTCCCACCCCCATTCCGCTTGGATTTTAGGTCTGCGCAGCCATACTCAGGTGTTTATGCGGGAGCTGGAGAGTTGAACCCAGGTTTTCATGCTAGCACAGCAAGTACTCTTACCCGTTGAGCCATCTCACTAGCTCCTAAGTTCCTTTCGTTTTAATTTTTAAACTTGGAGAAATATAAAACTTTTCTATTAAATACAACTTTATCTCAAGGAAGGAATTTCTTTACTTATGTGCCTGAATGGATGATGTTAAGATTAGAAGGCTTCTTCGGGATTACCCATTAGACCATTGGTTTTCAAGTTGTGGTTCATGACCCCTGACCCCTTTGAGTCACATATCAATCATCCTGCACATCGGATATTTACATAATGAATCAGAACAGTAGCAGATTCCAGTTTTGAAATAGCAACAAAAATATTTTTATGGCTGGAGGGGTCAGTACAACATGAGGTACTGTATTAACGGGACACAACGTTAGGAAGGTTGAGAACCACTGCATTAGATCCTACATGCCATCAGAAGGAGTGAGAAACAGAAAGACCTGAGTGCCCCCAGCAGAAAAGGAGGATGATATGGCCCTGAAGGCAGAGACTGGAGCAGGGCAGATATCAAGCAGGAACTGCCAGCAGCCACCAGAAGTTGGAAGAGGTGAGACTGGATTCTGCCACAGAAACTTCAGAAAAAACATGGGCCTGCCAACCCTCAGTTTGTGCCCAGTGGAACAGATTTCAAGCTCTGGCCTCCAGATCCCTTTGTGCTCAGAGAAAATAAATTGTTTTCTAAATTCACCGAGCTTGTAGTAATTTGGTACAGCTGCTCCTGGACACTCAAACTGGACTAAAATGCTGGGGTCATATTAAGTTAAATACAATAGCATGTTAAAATTAATTTTACTTATATAAGGCTTCTTCTTGAAGTCTGCTGTTTCCTCTTGTGGCTCTCATTAAGTTCCTGTTGGTCAATGCTGTCCTGTACTGTGACTCTGTGAGACACAGCCAATTATTTCCTTGAACAGCCTAAAGAGAAGGTGATTTCTTTCTGGAAAATCATACCCAAAAGTTTCCCTACTGTACGCTTATGATTTCATTGTTACTACAAAAGGGTATCTCCGTTTGTTAAATAAAGATGTGGACAGCAGGTTTTCAAGCTAAATGTCAGTGTTATGTTAGCTACTTTTCCATCACTGTGACCAGATACTTGAAAGAAAATCTTAGAAGAGGGAGGATCTACTTTGGCTACTGATTTCATGGGGCTCAGTCTGTCATGGTGGAGAAGCCATGGCATGGTAGAGCAGTTTACATCAAAGTAAACAGGAAACAGCCAGGGCTAGAGGAAGACTCTGGAACATCATCTGCCACATCCAACAAGGAGACTTCTCCAGGGTGGAGATTAGTGTTAGCTGTTAATTCGACATGAGAGAAGGGTCTCTGTGCACACCTGTGGTAGATTATCCTGATTACATCCCTTGAAGTGGGGAGACTCACCACGTGGGTGGTACCACTCCCTGACTGGGATCCATCACTGTATGAGTGGAGAGACCTAAGCATCAATGAGTATTGACAGTTCTCTGTCTCCTGATTGTGTGTGTGTTGGGGGGTGCGCGGCAACTGCTTCAAGTTCTTGCCATCTTGACTTCCCTACTATGGAGGACTGTACCCTTGAACTGTGTGCCAGTGTACTTTAAGTTGCTTTTCTCAGGATATTTTATTACAGCCACTTTAAAACATCTGGTGGCTTACTTCCTCCAACTTAACCTCACTTCCAACCTTTCACTAATTCATATTGTGAATTCACCAAAAATTTAAGCCACCTGTTAATTCAGTGGCCTCCTCACTTAATTGTCTCTGGAAACATCACCCCCCCCCTCTCTCTCACACACACACAAACACACACACACACACACAGTAGTCCTAACATGTTCCAAAAGTCCCTATGAATTTACACTTCTCCATATATTCCACATGTAGCACCCTCCACTGGACAGACCCAGAAGAAAAAGGGGGGATGATCTGGCCCTGGAGACAGAAACTGGAGCAATGCAGCCACCAAGCAGGAACTGCCAGCGGCCACCAGAACTTGGAAGAGGCAAGAATGGATTCTGTGACAGAAACTTTTAAATTTAAAATGGATGGTTGGAGTTTGCCCAGCACGTTCATCATCCAAATGCTTACAAATATGAACTTGGTTTTTGTTCTCCCCTTTAAGTATACCATATAATACTGAGTTGGGATCCAAGTGAGGGTTGGAGAGAGATAATTCATGGTGTATAGTTCCATGCTCCCAGCCTTACCATTATGTAAAGCAGCCAACAGAATAACAGTAATTACAGTCAACACACTGTAATGAGTTAATTTGATAAAAAGAATGTCTTGTTACTGTATGAAGAGGCTCCTTCCAGAGGCCCTGTGATACATGATTTCTGATTTCCCTGTGGTTTATATGGTATAGGTTGATGAACCTGTTTGAGGTGGTGGAAACCCGTTTCTCCTTGCATGAGTCGGTGAGGCCAGCATGCAAGCATGAACTGCAAGCCTTGCTGTCTGCTTCCTTTGAGGCTGATGCATTTATACATTCCAGTTTGTGGTTTGGGAGTGTTTGGTTGTTTGTTTTGTGGGTTTTTTTAGTGAACCTGCATCCTCATGAATATTGGTTAAGTGCTCTACCACTGAGATATGTCATCAGGTCAAATGCCTTTATGTTTCCGAACAAGAAAGAGAAAGGCAATGATCTCCTACTTCTTAGATAAGCTGCTGACTTCTGCCTAAAAAAATCTACTTGGGACTGGAGAGATGGCTCATCAAATAAAGTCACTTGCTACTCACCTGATGACAGGAATTTGACCTCCGAAATCATAAGCTGGAAGGAAAGCACCCACTCCACATATGTACCATGGCACACGCATGCTCCCGTACAGAAACTTAGTAACTGTAGCAAACTGGAAAGCAATAGTAATTCTACTTGTTGTTAGAAGGAATTACAGACCTTTCCTAAAGCACCATGTACCAGAGCTGAATTCACTCTCTTGCCGTGGCTCCTCCTGGATGTCTGTGAGTGATTTTACACAGAGAATGCTATCAGACTGGTGCTGACCAGTCTCATGACATAATCACATCCCCATCCTCTTCCTCATCCCTCATACCTAATAGTGACTTTAATCTGCTCGTCTAGTGGTCCCAATCCCCTTTCTAGCTTTAAGGCACTTTAGGGAGGTATATGATTGACATTAAAAAGCTGTACTTGGGTGATGTATACAATTGCATGAATCTGGCAATAAATGAATGTTCAGGAAGCCATCACCACCATCAAGGCCATAGATATATTGTTGGGCCTTTCGAAGCTTTTTCCACTTCATTATTACTTGTGGTTTGGGGGTAGTGAGAACACTTACTGTACGTTCTACTCTACTAAGGAATTTTTAAGTCTATAATGCAGTGCAGTTGGTGACAGACATTATCCTTTAGAGTAGAATTCCGGGTCTGAACATTTGTCTATTGGAAGGAAAATCTGGGCCTCCAAAAGACTCCTGTGTTCACTACAGGATCCCTCACAATACCTAAGACTTAAGAACAGCAGAAAGTTTCATTGACTAATGGATAAAGGAATGCGTTGCATATCCATTGTAATAGAATAATTTTAGTCTTTTCTTTAAGATTCTTGCTATTTGCAATATCATAGAAGAAACTAAGGAGCGAGTACTTGAGAAAATTCGAGTAGACTTGAAAAGACAAATGCTGTAGAATCTCACATTTATGTGGGTGCTAACCTAACAAAACTAAAAGAAACAGAGTAAAAAGGAGGAAATTTCATGGGGTTAGAGGAAGGGGGAATGGACAGATGATAGTCAAAAACACAGTGTTTGAGGGCAGGGAAATGGCTTAGGCAGAAGCACTTCTCAGACAAACCTGGTGACCTGAGTTCAGCCCCTCAAGCTCTATGTAAAGACCTGGATGTGGCTATGCACATCTGAAACACCATGGTTCCCATGTCAGCTAGGAGGTGGAGACAAGGATCACACACACAAGTGTGGGGCCAGCTCCCCTGAAGTCCACAGCAGAAGCAACAAGAGAGACTCTGTCTCAACACAAGACAGGAGGTAAGAACAGACTCCTTCAAGGTTGTCTCTGATCTTTACCTGGGCACTATGTGTGTGCGCACCGGCAATCATATGGCCTTCTCTCAGTCTCTGTGTGTGTCTGTCTCTATCTCTCTATCTCTCTGTATCTGTCTTTCTGTGGGTCTGTCTCTGTCTCTCTCTTCTCTCTGGCACACACACAAAAGTTACAAACTGCCATTCAATTTGATGTTAATATGATCTTTTTATAGACTGTTCGGTCTTAATTAGGCTTCTACATATGTCCCCCAAACCCTAACCTAGTTTCTTCAATATTGCCACATTAAAGACAACCCCTAATCATGTCCCTCCACTCAGTAGCTCTTTATTCCATTAGCAATGGCATTCACCTACCTTAATTAGGCATTTAAAGCCCTCCACAATTTGACCTCATTCTACTCTTGAGAGTCTGACACATGCCATAATATGACAGACATTGAAACAAGCGTGATTCTGGTCCTTTTTTCCAACCTCTCTCTGCTAATTCTTGTCACAGTCAAGATGCTTATACAGTTTTTTATCTTTGTTGTGTCCTTTCCTGCCATTTCTCCAGCCTTGGCCAAACACTTTACCTGCTCCATATTGTCCAGGTTTCTCTGTGAAGCTGATCAGAGTCTCTTCTATCAAAAGTAACCTCTCATTCCCATGCACTTCTTAGCTTTCTAAGAAAGGCACGGTATTCTATCTTATATTGAATTATGTGCCTCTCTTATTTCTCATTCAAACTGGTGAAGTCATGCAACTGCAGACCATGCCATAGTCACCCTTCCATTCACCATGATGCCTGCATGTTGCAGGTAGACATCAAAGTAGGTGACAGAGGATGAGATGGAATGATACCAGCACACACGGAGATGATGCTGGGATGGGTAAGAGCATGGCACATGGTCGTATTCAACAGAAATTTCTTGGTGATAGATGTTGAAAGGATGAGGCAGAACAGCAAAAGGGAAAGGGGTTTCCTTGAGTCAGAACCAGGCCAGAGCAATAAGGGTCACAGTAGAAGTCTTAGGCAAAGCGCTTGACCACAAAGAATTCTTAAAGCTCCTTGGCTCCTGTCCTGCTGAGAAACCACAAGAGGGATTTGCTTCGAAAGGAGGCCTGCACACATGATTATTCCTCTCCTCTGAACCCCAGGGGTAGGATGTTGGTAATTACTTTTGGATCTCTTCAGTGTAATTACACAATAATCCGCAGCCACCTATAAATACTGTGTCATTACATGGTATTGTCCTGGTAAACTCTACTGGGTTTCCTTGTCGGGTAATTATAGCTGTGCCACGGGGCAAAGATTAGCAGCACTAAGAACTTCCATTACACTCATATCTCAGCTGCATGACACTTTCCATTCAGAGAAACACAAACTGCACAGAGGTGGCGGGTGGTGGAGTTTGGGGTGATGAAAGAGTCCTTGCTGTTTCAAAGGGTTGGGGAGAGACTATTAGAATAGTTGACCTTCGTTTTCTCACAAGTGAGGGAGGAAATACCTAGTGGAAGGACATGACTCTCAGGCTCTCAGGCTGGGTTATTTAAGGAACTGTTGAGAGCACCTGCCAAATACACCAGAAAAACAGCTTATATGTATAAAATAATAAAATAATAAATAGTTTATATGTATAAAATAGCTTATATGTATATAAACAGGAAGTAAAGAACCAAGTCAGTGATTGGCATGTATGCTTTTCCCATTGTTTTATAATGCCTTTGGAGACCAGTTAGAAATGTCTTCTTGTGAAGCTTGGTGGTACAAGTCTGCAATTCCAGCTGCATGGAAGTATGAGACAGAATGATTATAAGACAACTCTAGACAACAGAGGGAGTTGAAGATCAATCTGGGCAACTTAATGAGACCATGTCTCAAAACAAAAAGTTGTTTTTAAGAAATGTGGGGAGAGAGTGGCTGAGAGGTGGCTCTGTTGTTAAAGTATTTCCTTTACAATCGTGCAGACTCAAGTTCTATTCCCAGCACCCACCTTAAAAATAATCCTGCGAGGGTGACCATGCTGGATATCCCACACCTGGGGAAGTAGAGGCAGGCAGAACCCTGAGTCTCACTGGGCAACCAACCTCGCCTAATCTACAGATCCAGAGTAAAAAACTAAAAAATAAATAAAAACCAGAGTTTGGCCTCTGGCTTCTACATGTATGTATATACATGTACACACAAGACATATATACACCTGGCCACACCTGTATACGCACACACAGACACACACACACTCACACACACACATAGTGGACTAGGCCGCGGTCCATTTTAGCAGTAAATGCTTTCCCAACATGTGTGAGAACCTAAATTTAATCCTCAATGCTAGAAAATAATCTCTGCTCCATACCTGTGGAGCCCACCGAAGTGGATCCGTTCCACTTTGACTGAAGATCAGAGAGTTCAGACCTGTTCTTATTACTTCAAGGTTATATGACAGGATGTTTGATATAAGGTGTGGTTACTAGACGTCTTGATCCTCAAGGTCAAATAACTGAATGTTTGATTTAACGTGCAGTTACTGGAGGCTCTGAGAATTAAGGAATTATTCTCATTTGTTCCTTGTTTCATGGGAGCAAAGTCGTTTGCACTCCCCCTTTTGCTTTGGGTATAAGAGGACTAAAAGAAGTCAACTCAAGGTGGATCACCATATTCACGGGATGTCCTCCTGAGTCTATCTGTTGTCTCTAGTCTATTTCTCAATCCTCACTCTTCCCTCCAAGAATGGATAAATAAGTCGGGTGGGACCCCAATACACACCTTCTCCTTCACACTTAATAAAATTGGAGGTCTCAAATAAGATGCTCTATGATAATGTATAAAGAAACAAGTGGAAGCTGGGCAGTGGTGGCACACGTCTTTAATCTCAGCACTCAGGAGGCAGAAGCAGGCTGGTCTCTGAGTTCAAGGTCAGTCTGGTATACGGAGCAAGTTAGAGGACATAGAGAAACTGTCTCAAAAAAGATAAACAAAAGAACAAAAAAGAAAAAAAACAGAAAAAGGAAAGAAGCAAGTGGAGATGAAAGAAAAGTTAGAAATAAAGCAACCAGTAGGAAGAGGAAAGGAAGCAAGGAAGGAAGGAAGCATGTTAACAGCAGGAAATAAACACTATAATCACATTTCTAAGTGTTCTTGCATACCCTTTTTGTGTGTAGCAAGAGCACTTGCCATGATATCAACCCTTTTTTATATGCACAACAGTTAATGGTCAATCACCGCTGTACACACAACCTCTGGTCTACATTCATCTAATACTGTAATTTGTATCTATCAAATAACTCATCACATCCCCCTTCCCCAAACCCATGGACACTTGTTCCATTTGCTGCTTCTGTACATCTGATGAAACTGCAAATATCACACCTTCTGACTTCAAAATGTCTTACAAGATGTGGACAACTTTAGTATATATTAATAATAACAGGATACAATATAGAGCCTCGAAATAACACACACATCCATGTCCAACTGATCTTTGACAAAGGTGCTCATAATATGTGATTGAAAAAGGGACATTCTCTCCACCAATTCGTTTTAAAGGTTGCCTGGAGAAGTGTACTGGACAAGACTATACAAAAATTATCGTTATGAGGGGGTAATATTGTCTGGACTGCAAAGAATATATAATGAGAAGCAGATGTGGAATTTCTGCTCCCCGAATGTCTTTGAGTTCATTAATCAGTTTCCTCAACTGAATAAACCTTGAATCACATGAGATCACTGAGCCTCCAGGTAGCCATTGAATATCCAGGTCCATCTGCCCTTTCCCAAGGATGACGATGGCAGAGTTGTTATAGCAGAGACCTAGGCAGTTCTGTAACCAGACTTTTTGGCCAGCTACATAGTAGTGAGCCAATATGATACTCAATGTATGCATTTATGGAAAATCACGGGAATGATAAGGAATTAAAAGCTGCACAGTTGGGTTTTTGTATGAAGTATTGTCAAAAAATTTACAATAAATGACTTTATTCCTGTATCTCATTGATTTTATTTTTAATTCCTAGACAATGCTTGTTTTCAACCTTGTTTCCTATTACTGCTGGGGCCATTTTTTTCAAGTGTGAAAGTGGATGACGATCCCATATAAACTCAGCTGCCTCCCATGTGACTCTCCATTTTCACACGTGGAATGAAGCCCAGGAGGTAAAATGGCAGGTGTTTGGTGGCTGACTGCTGATTTAGAACTCTTCAGTTCTGTGCCATTAATTTTTTCAATGTTTTAACTGAAGGTTATTGGCAACTATAAATTAATCTTCCTCTTTCAAAATTACAGTGGCCTTGTCAAATATTAAATCTATCTTTAAGGGGATATTACAATTGTCTTCGTAAGAAAGAATTTAGGAGAATTTCCTTTTCCTTCTTTATTCACTAGGCCTGTCCAACCTCTTGGCACTGTGACATGATGCTGTTATCTACAACACTCATGTTCAACGAGTGCACAATGGAGTCTTTTTTTAAAAAACGGAAAAAGAAACTTAATATTTTGAGTAAGTTTACCTTTGTGTTGGGTTGCCATCATGGCTATCCCGGGGTGCTGTGACCTGCAGTCAACAGGTTGGCCAGGCCTCACAGTGAATATATAGTGTTCTATATCATTATGAATTTTTTTACACCAAACTATTGTGTACTATTAAGTGGTATGCTGTGTGATGAGTACATGGGAAGGAGGGGCTATTATGTTATCCTCTGTACTTGATAAAATTTTCATCACTGAAAATCTTCAGGGCTATTAATGATTCTAGTAAGAATAATTTTAGAATTGAGATGGAATTGAAATTTCCATAAGCATTTAATTTTATGGGTGATATAATTAAGATCTAGATAGACCAAGTAATTCACCTCATTAAAATCAATAAATAGCTTGAAATAGATACATGTGCATTCTGTAATCTGAAAGAGAGCTTTCTGTATGATTCCAACTGCATGACATTCTGAGAAGGGCCAGGGTCTCCAACAGCAAGTAAAATGTGATTGAGCCACCAAGAATGATTCAGCAATGTCCTGCAAAAAGGCATGAAGGTAAATTCATGTCACTTACCCAAACACTCAGACTATGCAATGCCCAAAGTAATGCTTAATATTAACTGCATTTGGGGTGATAGTAACCTGTCAATGATTGTTCATCAGTTATAAAGGACATACTACTCTGTGAGGGATGAGGCTCCTGGGGAAGGATATGCGCGCACGCACACACACACACACACACACACACACACACACACAATCTTAATCTCATTGCTTTTTAATAATTGTATAGATATGGACTTTTGCTGTGTACAGTTTAAGTAACAAGTGCACAAACTGTTAAAAGTGAAAGCAATCAGAATATAAACCAGTGTCTTCTTATACATATGTATGTATGAAAGTATATGCATATATATGCAGGAACCAATAGAAGCCAGAGGACAAGGTCAGATCCCCTGGAGCTGGTGTTACAGACAGTTATGAACTGCCTGAGATATGGTCTAGAAACTGAACCCAAATTCTCTAGAAAAACAGTAAGTGCTCTTAACCATGAAACCATCTCTCCAGCCTCTGTGTCATTTGAATTCTGCTTTGGTAGGTGTTTTCTTCTTTGGTCACCTTCCTTTTACATGCAGTTGGCCATTGCAGTCCTAGTACAAGAGAATTGGAAAGGTGACATTTCCTTGTCATTGTACCTTTCTTATACCTGCTTCCATTGTACCAAAATTATGCATTTCTCATGAGAAGGAAATCTCTTCCTGAAACGTAGATTCTCCCTTCAATTTTATGCTCTACAAAGAGTATTCTTAATAGTGTGATAAATATCATCCTTCTTTTCCTTTCTAACACAATCTACATTCTCCAGTGACTCTCCTCTGGTAGATTCACAATCAGTACATCACCAACCACATTGATCTTCTAGGAGAGAGGGATTCCCCAGAACTCTGTACTTACAGCACGAAATTCAGAAACATCTTCTTTTTTAAAAATTTCTTTTATTGAGCTATATATTTTTTCTCTGCTCCCCTCCCTTCCTCACCCTTCTCCTCTATCCTTCCCCATGATCCCCATGCTCCCAATTTTCTCAGGAGATCTTGTCTTTTCCAACGTCCCATGTAGATTAGACCCACATATCTCTCTCTTAGGGTTCTCTTTGTCATCTAAGTTCTCTGGGACTGTGAATTATAGGCTGGTTGTACTTTTCTTTATATCTAAAAGCCACATATGAATGAGTAAATATTATATTTGTCTTTCTAGGTCTGGGTTACCTCATTCAACATGATGCTTTCTAGATCCATCCATTTGCCTGCAAATTTCAAGATGTCATTATTTTTTCCTCTGTGTAGTACTCCATTGTGTAAATGTACCATATTTTCTTTATCTATTCTTCAGTTGAGGGATATTTAGGTTGTTTTCAGAATCTGGATATGACAAAAAAATGTTGCTATGAACATAGTTGAACATATATCCTTGTGGTACAATTGAGCTTCCTTTGGGTATATACCTAAAAGTGGTATTGCTGGGTCTTGAGGAAGGTTGTTTCCTAATTTTCTGAGAAATCACCATACTGCTATCCAAAGCAGTTGTACCAGTTTGCACTCCAACCAGCAATGGAGGAGTGTTCCCTTTTCCCTACAATCTTTCCAGCATAAGCTATCATCAATGTTTTTGTTCTTGGCCTTTCTGACAAGTGTTAGATGGAATCTCAGAGTTGTTTTGATTTGCGTTTCTCTGATAGCTAGGGATGTTGAGAATTTCCTTAAGTGTCTTTTAGCCATGTAGATTCGTCTGTTGAAAGCTCTCTGTTTAGGTCTATACCCCATGTTTTATTGAATTATATGTTCTTTTGATGACCAATTTCTTGAGTTCTTTGTATATTCTGGAGATCAGTCCTCTGTCCAATGTGGGGTTGGTGAAGACCTTTTGAAGAAGACACTAGAAATCGGAAAGATCTCCCATACTCTTGGGTAGGTAGAATTAACATAGAAAAATTGACAATCTTACCAGAAGCAATCTATAGCTTCAATGCAATGTCTATCAGAATCCCAGCAAAATTCTTTCCAGACCTCAAAAGAACAATACTCAACTTCATATTAAAAAACAAAAAAACCCAGGATATCCAAAACAATCCTGTACAATAAAGGAACTTCTGGAGGCATCACAATCTCTTACTTCAAACTCTACCTTAGAACTACAGTACTGAAAACAGCCTGGTAATGGCATATAAACAAACAGAAGGACCAATGGATTCAAATTGAAGACTGCTGTAGGCTGTCAGTTCACACACCTATGAACACCTGATTTTTGACAAAGAAGCAAAAAGATAACATGGAAAAAAGAAAGCATATTCAACAAATGGTGCTGGCATAAGTGGATATCAACATGTAGAAGAATCAAAATAGATCCATATCTATCCCCATGTACAAAACTCAAATCCAAATGGATTAAAGACCTCAACATAAAACCAATAACACTGAACCTCATAGAAGAGAAGTAGACTTGAACACATCGGCACAAGAGACCACTTCCTAAATATAACCCCAGTAGCACAGACACTGAGAGAAACAATTAATAAATGGGACCTCCTGAAACTTAGAAGCTTCTGTAAAGCAAAGGACACGGTCAACAAGACAAAACAGCAGCCTACAAAAACATCACCAACCAATCGGTATAAGTTGACCTCCCTGAAGACAGCTATATATTTGAATTCTGTGTGTGATCCAGGTTTGGTGCCCACCATCCCTTATCTGCTGAAGGCAAGTAGATAGCAAATCATTTATTTTGATTATTTGGAAGGTAGCATGTAAATCTGTTTGATCCCACAGTCTACATCCAGACTTTCTCATCTTAATGAAGGTGCCCTAATCCAAAGCTGAAACTATGACGGGTGGCCACTTTATACACAGAAGAAATTCACTGCTGTCTTTATCTTGCGTTTTTTCAGCCACCACGCAGGTAAACAACCCAGGCCTACGCAAGTTCACACACAAAGGCCTGCACGAGAGTAACATTTATCTTGTACATGTTCCATTTATCTTTGGCAAAAAGCTTCAGCCCCAAACTATCTTAAGTGATCTCAAAAAGACAGTGATAAGTACCTTCCCCCGTCATTATTGCTCCATTTTATCACAGTGGTGATAGCAATAATGGTGGTTGTAACCCCCATCAAGTCCATTTAACATGGCTCATTTTCAAAAGCCACTCAATGCCTTGTGACAGTCTGGCCAGGCAGTATGAAAAGATCACTTAACCCGCATGATCTGAGGAAGACTTTGAGTGGGGAAAGAAGAGCCTACAGTCAGAGCTGAGGCAGCCAAAGAAGAAAAGGGATGAAAAAGAACATTGATTTTATGACAAGGGGCAGAGCCACTGTCAAAAATGAGCAGCGTAAATTGAAGGAATGTTTCAATTAGCTGTTTGCAAGAGAAATTCCTCAGGAGTTCTGATTTGCCAGCTTCTGTGTATCGTTGCTTAGGTGTGTGCCGTGGCCCTGTATATGTGTGCGCACCTGTTCATTTTTAATACTGAGAACTATAGAATTCGAATTTCGGTTAGCAATCACAGGTATTAAAGTAGAGACATCACTGTTTCAACAAGATGTTAGATGGTGCTGCAGAGAACTCAGCAATGACGGCCAGGGTGGAAGAGGAAGGTGGAGACTGTGGGCTTGCCTGCCACTCACGCACCCTGACAGGAAACTGCGACAGCTGCTGCCGTTTCTTGGAGGCTCTGGGTCACTTGAGTTCATCCGTAACCTTTCTGCCATTTACTTAGCAGGGGTTGAAATTGCTAGCAGAATGCCCTGGTTTCTAGAGGCCACGGACATGGAAGAGCATGAGAGATGGACAGACAGTGAGTGTGCCAGATAAATCAACTCCTCTTGCTGTCCCACAAACACTGCATTCTGAAAAGCAGGCTTAGCACCTGCGGTCGCTGGTACATGGTCAGGCTGGAAACCTGATATCACAGCTAGTGGACAGCAGACCATGAGCTAGGTTTCCCGGTTCAAAATCCACTTCTGTCTGGGGACATCCCCTTGGACACCTGGGAACCCTTCTAGAGCCAAGTCTGTTGCCAACCCTAAAATGGCTCCCTTAATTAAGATACCATCTTCCCTGCTCCCATATCTACCCTTCCTCCATCTCAACCATTCCACTCCCCCAAGCTCTCCCCGATCCTCCCCTTCTCCCTTCTCTTTCCCCCTCTCTCCTTTCCCCAGCTAGGTCCTTGGGCAGCAGAGGAGAGGGTGTCTGAACTGGCCTTCTCCCATAGCCACACTGATGAATATCTTGAATATCACCATAGAACCTTCATCCGGCAATGGATGGAGATAGAGACAGAGACCCACATTGGAGCACTGGACTGAGCTCCCTAGGTCCAGATGAAGAGTAGAAGGAGGGAGAGGATGAGCAAGGAAGTCAGGACCGTGAGGGGTGCGTACACCCACTGAGGTGGTGTGACTCATCTAATGGGATCTCACCAAGGCCAGCTGGACTGGGACTGAATGAGCATGTGATCAAACAGGACTCTCTGAATGTGGTTGACAATAGGGGCAGACTGAGAAGCCATTGATAATGGCACTGTGTTTTGATTCTACTGCATGTACTGGCTTTTTGGGAGCCTGGTCTGTTTGGATGCACACCTTCCTAGACTTGGATGGAACGGGAAGGGTCTTGGGCTTTTCACAGGGCAGGGTACCCTGACTTCTCTTAGGACTGGAGAGGGAGGGGGAGGGGGAAGTGGGAGGGAAATGGGAGGAGGGGAGGAGGTGAAAATTTTTAATAAATAAAATAAAATAATTAAATTAACAAAACAAAAAATCCACTTCTGTCCCTCGTTGGTCATGTAACCTTGAGTTTAAAGGTTTATTCCTTCTATTTCTTTGTCAGTGAAATGGGAATATTAAGTACCACTGTATGATACACCTGTAGAACTAAAACAAGATAATTCACCTGAAATGTCTGGTTCATAGTTACCCCTACAGGCAGGTAAAGCTGATTCTGATGAATTCCTATAATATTGATAATTTTAGCTAGATTTTCTGAGCACAGTTCTTAGTAAATTAATTCCTTTTAACATATCTCAAAGTATAACTGTTTCTGTAAAACAGACGAAAGGTCATGTAGGCTAAATTTAAAAAAATTGAAAAAAAGTAAAAGACCTTGATCCCATTTTTTAAAGTTCAGGCTCCATTACACAGGAACTCTGTGATCTTGATAAGCCATAATCACTGTATTTAGCATCAAGGATAATATTACATGATAGTTAGAAGTTCAAGGTTTAGAGGCAGGAAAACCTGGTTTTGAATATTCACTCTGCTGCTTTCTAAGGACATGGTATTCTCTGTACCTGCAGCACTAGCACCCTGGTACCCATGCTTCAGATTTCAAATTAAATGGCTTTTCCTTCAGAATTCTTCTTTGATCTTCGCTTCTACATTCTTATTGTTCTCCCTAATACTTCCTAGAATGATTATGAATTAATCATGCAATTCTTGTCCTCGTTGCTCAATACGTGACAAACTCCAAGGCAAGAAACCTAGTATTTTTTTTTTTCACAATGTCTGGTACCTAACAGGTGATGGCTCTCAAGTGAATAAAGGTGTTAAAGCAGGAAAGTAACGGGATCCAAACTTCCTTTCAAGAAGTTGTTGTTTCAGAGACACTGTAAAGGGGAAGAGACAGAAACCAGACATTGAACTGGACGTGAACGCAGTGATTTAGAGTAGATGCTGGTGGTTTAGATGAGTTGACACTAATAGAGGCTCTGAGAAGGAAGCTGACTCTGTATCCACGGCACAGTCTGACTTAAAGGGTTCGCTAATGAATATGGTATAGTATACAAAAAAAAAATAAAGATTGATTTCAAGGTGTTGTGCCTGGGAAAACTGAATAGTTGGACAGCCAAGGCTTTAGATAGGGGAAGTCGCAGAGTCAGATATATGTCGAAAGCTTGAGTTTATCTTAGGAACACCTTTAATTATTGTGCCCATGAGATACCCAAATAGACTTGTCAAGCAAGCCACTGTTAGCTCATTCATGGTTTAAACTGGGAAGTCAGAGCAGAGACCATAAGTTCATAGTTTAAGCTGTGAGACACACCATGACACCACCCAACAGGAAGAGGCCAGGTACTAGTTGCTAGAGCAGTCGCACTCAGGAAGACAAGAGGTGATATCAAGTCAGTAGATAGTGAGAAAGAGCAGTCATGAAGGAAGAAGGGTAGGCCCTTCAGATGGAAGTGAGTTATAAGCCATATGAAGTAATGAGGAGGCTTCGAATTTCCCAGTTGGTTTTCCAACATGATGATCATTGCAAATCCTGACAAGAACTATTTTAGCATGTACTGGGAACAAAAAAAAAGAAATATGATTTAAAAGTTCATTTAAAAGAGAATGAGAAATCATTGGGGAAGATTTGATGAGATACCAAAATGAGATTGCTTTCATACTCAATGGAATAGCTAAAATCAACGAAGCGGCCTGCACTCAGTGATGGTGAGGCTGTGGAGCCTGTGGAAGACTCTCACAGTCCCAGTTGGAATGTGATGGGTTCCACACAACCACATTAAAGAGTCGTTTTGCAGTTTCCTTGAAATGAAATATTTACTTTCTAAGATATTCAACACACCCACTGTTAGAGAAACTGAAGCATGTATGCATTCAAAAACTTACACGTAAATCTTCAGAAAAAGCCTCTTCATGGTAACTTAAAGCCATGGACAGTGAAAACAGCCATCAACAGAATGGCCCTTCCAATCACACTACATTAATACAACTGAACGCTGCTCCTCTATAGATCACAATTTTATACCTGCAGAAATACTCTGTTAATGTATAATTTTTTATAAAAATAACCTATAATAGTCAAGAATATAAGTTAGGCTAAAAAATAGTTATGATGTGATTCCATTCAGCTATGAATTCCCCAAACACACTGTATTATATAAAATGTAATTCTTAGGGGTAGTGGGGCACTAGCTGTTGAGGAAAGGGATGTGAGAACATTTTCTATGGTGTTAAAATGACGCTGAGTATTTTTAAAAGATGCTTCTTGTCTGAGTGCAAATACATTTAAAATCACTAGCCTGGACATCTCAGATATATGCATTTTATTAAAGACGATCACCTTAATGTATAATTTAAAAGGTCAAAAGGCAGGGCTGGGAAAGACAAGTTAGGGCTCCCCACTTTATAGCTCATACTATTACTCTTATTCTACAACAACGCTGTGCAGTATGAAAAGCCAAAGAATCTCTGTTTCCAGTCCAATCAAAATGCACAGGAAACCTTTTGCTGCTTAGGACTGTTGCTTTGTCCTTTCTCTGATGGCTCCTCCCTGTAAGCTTGTCACCTCTGGTGCTTCACTGATGTGGTTTACAACAAGGTTATCTGTCAATCTGTCAGTAACTCTGAAATTTACAATGCCATCTTATCCTTCTAATTCATGATCTGCATCACACTGAGGAATTAAGATTCAGAATTACTAAATTCTTAGAATTGGATCTCTCATGGAGTAATTAAGGACAGACTGTCATTTATTGAAGGAATTTTAGCATTCTTCCTCCCAGTGTAGTTGGCTTGGTCAGGTGCTGCTTGCTTTTCAGATGTCTATTTAGATTGCCTTGACATAGAGAAGTCATCCCTGCTTCTAATCATGAGATTGCCTGTTTCTATAGCTAAGAAATTTTTTTCAGCTGCTAGGAATGTATCTAAAATTAACTGAGCTCTTTCAAGAATAGGAGAGAGGGGATTAATTCATACAATTTAAGTGTTATAAAGAAGAATGTGGGAAGATACCACACATACAAGTGTTAAAAAATCTGTGTCTGTTAGCATCATCTTCTCCATTTAGTTAATCTTCATTTTCTCCTTTCTTTCCAAGGCCTTGTTCTCTGATAATTTTTCCAAAATACTGATGAAGTTGAGAAGGTTTTGATAAGACCTTAAAAGTCTAATGAAAGAAATACTTCCCTCAACACACTCATTCTAACATATTCCAAGCATTTGTTTCATTCAGATCAACTGAGGAACAGATAGGAATACTTTAGTAATTTGGATGACCATTTGCAACATTAAAAGTAAGGAGATAGGGTGAGCCACAGCTGTTCGTCATGAGCTTTCAGCATAACATACAATTCATTCTAGAATATAGTATGAGTGGATTCTAGTTCAATTCTAATAGAATACCATTTTCATGTGAAGCCTCATGGGCACAACCTCTATTGTCAGCATTTCTGTAAGTATTCTGGTATTATATATGCCCAAAAGAGTCACAGAATAAGCTATGAATATAGCACTCTAAGGTATTTAGCGCCAATAGCTACGAACTTTTCTACATTGCTTTCACAAAACAGTTCCAAATGCCTACAAACTACATAGTCAGATTTATCAGAACAAAACCCCACTCTTGGTACTAATTTTCTCTATTACTTACTTTTTTTTTGTCATTGTGACCAAAAAAAAAAAAAAAACTAACAGAAGCAACTTCAAGGTGAAATTTTATTTTAGTTCATGATTCTGGAGATATAGTTCATTGTGTTGGGAAAGTCATGGCAACAGGACCAGATAGTATCCTTGGTAGTAGAATTGTCTGACTCCTTGCCTATATTTTATATCATCAGGAGGCTGAGAGCCAGACCTACAGTAGAATCAACCTACAAACTCCAGTGACCCATGTTCTCTAGCTAGGTTTCATCTCCTAAAGATCTCAGAATCCTTCCAAACAATATAATCATTTGGAGACCAAGTCTTCAAATACAAGAACCTCTCAGGGATATGTTAATCAAATACTACATCAAGTGTGATCTTGTCTGGAAAAAGATTGAGAATCAGAAAAATGGATGTTAAACTCACAAGCTGCAAAAGCCCATGAAATGAAAGAAATGAACTTTCTTGCAATTAATTCACTTATTGAAAGCCCACTAAATACCAGAGAACTGCTGGGTGCTGAGAATAAATGGGGAATACAGCCAAATGCGTGACCTCAAATTATTTCCGAAGTATCAGAGAAAACAGCAAACCAAACACCAAGTATAATGTAGAGAGTGAGTAACCATAGTAAAACTGTACTAGACCCACAAGACAGTAGAGGTCAGATATTAGTACTTTACTGGCAGTTCCCAAGGGAATATGACTTAACTCTAAGTGGTATTAGGGAGGCCTAACCTGTGTAGTGGTAAGTGAAAGTATAGGTAGAAGTAGATGGACAGATAACAAGACTTATGGCTCTAATCATCAAGGTGGAGAAATAGAAGGATAACTAGGAGGTTTAGAGACACCATTTCAAAAACTGGCATGACCTTTTCCTAGATTTCCACATCTTTACAACTTTGGATGCCAAAAAAAAAGGTAATTAAAGACTCCACATGAATACTTGAATATTCCCTGATAAATACACACAGTAAAAATTCTATCAGTCTATCTCCAAAAGTTAATATTGCATTTTCGGTGGGTACAAAAAAACTACCTAGACATTTTAAAGACTGTTAAACACACAAAGAAGGTAAGATTAATTCACGAAGACCTCAAGGATTATTGGGCTTCCTGTTGGAGAAGAGACATAGGGTAAATAACAGAATTTTGTCTAAGAACCTTTCTACCAGGTCTGTGGACTTACCAAG
Organism: Microtus oregoni; assembly: GCF_018167655.1. Taxonomy (NCBI): domain Eukaryota; kingdom Metazoa; phylum Chordata; class Mammalia; order Rodentia; family Cricetidae; genus Microtus; species Microtus oregoni. Next base: position 30,339,499 of record NW_024543072.1, read on the forward strand.
TAGTAGTTTTCCATTTTCACTTGTACAAATGGGATCAGCATACTTGCGATTAGTTCTGTTCAAACACAAAGTACTTTCTTAGTAAGTACCAGCTTTTATAAACAAGAAAGTCAAGGGCAATATTTTACCTTCCTTTGGCTAAGACAGTAAACCAAAAGCAATATTTAATCTTGAAATGATATAGGGGTTAAATGTTCTCAGTAGAAAATATGGAGGCACTATGTTTTATTTTTTTCTCAATTAACTGCATATTCCCTAAAGAAACTGACTAGATCCTGAAGAAAAATCATATACACTATTTCAGACAGCCTTAACCACAACCGCTGTGCCAGATGTAGTTATTTTCTAAAGCAAAGTATTACAATTTGCATACATCATATGTATGCAAACATATATGTGATTGTATATGCTGATTATATAACATATATAATATAATTTTATTAATGCATTCTTTTCTATCTCAAACACAATAGGAACTAAAAATAATTTCCATTCATATAGAACACATAACAATAAACTTTTAAATATTTTTTTAAAGATAGGCTCTTATTTTTCCAGTTCTTGTACAGTCTAAGGATAACTGGAATATTTTGATGTCCACATAAATTCATGCTGATCTGTACTGATAATCTTGTATTTCTTGGACCAGATCAAGAGGTGACGAGCACACTGGTGGCTTTAAGAAAGTATACGCACTCTAAAACTTAGAACATTTGAAGAAGGCTTGGGTGCCAAATATCCTTCAAGTCTGTAGTACTCCAGTAGCAGGAGATAGACCAGATCATGCTCTCCAATGGGTGAAAAACTACTTCTTATAATGCTGTCTTACTTAGGGTTTTCTATTCTATATAGAGATAGCATGACCATGGCAACTCTTACAAAGAAAACATTTAATTGTGCTAGCAGTTTACAGTTTCAGAGGTTCAGTCCACTATCACCATGACAGCGAGCCTGATGGGTGTGTAGGCAGATGTGGTGTTGGAGCTGAAAGTCCTACATTTTGACTCAGAGGACTTGAGTCAGTTTGACAGGAAGTCAACTGAGAGTCACACTGAGGTAAGCTGGAGCAGAAGTAGTTTCAAAGCCCGCCCTCACAGTGACACACTTCCTCCAACAAGACAACACCTCCTAATTGTGCCACTCCCTTTGGGGCCATTTTTTTTTTTCAACCCGCCACAACAACCTCTCATCAAAAATAAAGTCAGTTCTGGTGTCTACACATGCTACACCTAGGAAGGCAGCAATGATACAAAGAATTACCAGTCACACATGAGACCCAGCATAAGTTCTCTGCAGCAAATTCAGACTATGAAAGAGTCTTTTCACCACGATCTTAGAATACCCAAGGTGGAAATAGGTACCATGCCAGGTTTGGGGAGTAAAACTTTGTACAACCTATGGATTTCTAAATCAGAATATTTCCTTTTGTTGAAAGACATTAAAATCCTTTTGAACAGCTATATCATGCTGGTTGACCCTAGAATGAAATGAATAAAAGATAACTATTGAACATCAATGATCATAGACCTTTAGCTGTCCCTGAGTGCTGGATATCATCACACACACCACATAACAACATGAGTGGACCCAGTCATCTATATACTATAGGACAGAAATGGTGTCTTTGAGCTGGACTCAACCAAAACCAAATGGTACAAGAAAGTTACAGATCTTGTTCATGGTATCCATGACTTCTATACTATCTGCTCCCCAGCTTACAGCAATGTTTCTTTGGAGGATCCAAAGCAACAAGAAAAAAGCCCAAACTTGGTTTATGGAAGGGTGAAATCAGTAAATGGAAGAAAACTTGAAAACACAAACACATACAACCACACACACACACAACACCTCGGGAAAGAAATCAAATGACAATGGCAAGAGGAAATCTCAATAGGTGACTATTTGGAAGGAACACCTGCTTGTGAAGCTTGTACATAAGGGAAGTGGTCAAACATTAGGATATATAAGAACTCATGGCAACAAGAAACAACCTAAACAAAAGGCTGGGGGTCTAAAGGGAATCACTGTGGAACACTGAAGAAAAAGAAATGTTGGATGGTATCATATGAAAGGAAATGGGACTGAATGCTAATTGTGAATGTCTGCTACATTAATATCCACCAAAGTGCATTTGCCACAGAAGAGGTACTAAGTGTGCATGTCACAGAGATGAACTCTGTGCGTGGATTCAGAAACCTTGACTCCCAGTTACAAAGACTGCCATGTATACTCCTGTGGCTGAAGGGCCAAGCTGACAGTTTAAATTTTTCATTAATTATCTTTCTTGCTGAAATGAGAATCAACTTCTTTTAGAAGAAGTATTCATTTCAGCTAGTACCTGAGGGCTAACCACAATAGGACCCATTTTCACATGGTCCTCAGCTTAAGAGTAATCGCATGAATATAGAAGATGCTCATATCACTCACCACAGTGTCTAGAAGCAGCTGGCCTTGCGGACACTAGAATGCCTACCAAAGCACAGCTGCTTTTCAGCTTAGAGGGTGTGCTCCTGAGCAGGGGTTGGCAAGCCATGCTGACACCTGTTTGTATAAATAAAAGATTTACGTGAACGTCGTGTCTTTATTCATTTGTGTGGTGTCTGGAGCTGATTTGGCATTACAATGTCAGAGCTGCATTACTGTCACAGCACATACATGGCCCACACATTCTAAAATAAGATACAGTGTGTAACATGAACCAATAGGAATAATAAACAGGTCCAGGAAACAGAGCAAGTCTTACCACCGCAACAAGTAGCATATTTGACTTCATGTTTTGTAGTACAACGGCTCTGAGCTGTGTGGGGGCACAATTTGAGGCCTGGATCCTCAAAAGTAGTGTGCCTCTTTAGGAGACACAAAGAGAGCTCTACTGAATTATACAGAGCTATGCGGTCATCTGCACAATGTGTTTTAGTGGTACAGAGAGAAGGGCATAATCACGAGAGAAACATTTTCATATTGTTCCAGTGAAGAGCAAGCAGCTGCCTCACACAGAAAGAAAGGCAGCCCCAAGTTTCCCCACATTCTGCCACACAACATACAAGACCTGTATCTTGGTTATTTTGAGTGTTGTAATAATGTCTTTTAAAAATAAAATGGCAACTACCCTGACAGAGGCAATCTTACAAATCTTATTTAATTTGGTTCTGTGGTCTAGTTCTTCATGGTTAGGTGGCAGACTGAGGCCTGGTAGCAAAGCCTTAAGCTCATATCATGCCCAGCTACAGGGAAGAGTGATGGGTTTCCCTGCTCAGCTAGCTTCCTCCTGTTCATTTACCACAGTCCTCCAGCCTTGGGAGTGGTGTCATCTTCCTGGAGACCGGGTCTCCCTGCCTCCACCAACCTGAGGAAGATAGTCCCTCCCTGGCATGCCCAGCACCTAACCTTATCTGTACAATTCCACAAAGTGTACCTGGAGGTTTGGCTCCTAAAGGATTCTGGAAAGACTCTAAGTTGGAAGTCCACACTGACCATCACCAGTGTGTCTCACAGAACAACCCACATCTCATGTGTGTGCAAAGAAAGGGCATGAAGTCTGACCAAGTGGATGTGATGTGGTTTGTGGTATGTTTCAGTCAGTTACAATCTTGCATATGACAATTGTATTCACGGAATTCCAATTGCCTGCCCATGGATATCTACTTGGGAGTCTGAACTCAGCCATGATAGGAATACGTCAGCCATGGAATGCAATGCATGGCTATTTCCATTACAACACTGAGGCACCTGGTTAAGCCATAGTCACTCCATGTCTCACTGCCATGTTGGCAGAGACACTACAGAGGAGGTTGAGTTTTTTCCATTTTTTTAGGGTTGCCTCTCTCCTTTCACAAATATCAATCTCTATTAAACATTCTACACCCCAAATTTACCATAGTGTCTGCTTCCAAAGAGTTCAGCCTGCAACACGAAATTTCAAATACAAATGTTATCAGTAGTACCTCCACGTACGGGAAGAGCATGTTTTAATGTTATATTCAACTTAACCAACACTATAGAATTGCTTTATGTACTGATCCGCAGCAAGCAGCAAAACTAATGGTACAAAATTCCGGGTTCTTTCTGATAGGCACATTCATAAGAATGTACCCAGAACAAAATTTCAGAAAGAAGGCAGCTACAGGGCCCGGAAAGATGCAAGGTGAACATTGCCAGGGAAAATGATGCTGAAAATGCTGTGTTTTGATCACTCAGCTACCTCAAAACAAAAACACGCTGGAGTGAGTCTTCCTCAACAACTCAGATATAAAATACACAATCACTTATTTTACATGCAAACTAGTCAGTAAAGATGAATTAAAGTCCTCACGTGCACTTAAGCTTTAAAAAAAATGTATATATCTCCTGTCATGAATGGAATCACTAATTTTTAGTGACTTTACAGAAATGAGAATTTAGATATTTCAGTGTGAGGAGAAACCAGCTCTGACCCAGAATTTGAAGAAAGAAGCAAACCAAGAAATTGGTCTCAAATGTGATAAGAGCATCTTCTAGATACCCGCTTGTCACATACATTTGCATACAGACGTACACACACACACACACACACACACACACACATTGACCATTGATTCAAGACATCTTTCTAGATAGTTCTTTCTGAACATATCGTCTAATGCTATGTGTTTCATTTGGCTTCCTGGTTTTGAGCAGATTTGCCACAGCTCTATATCCATCCTTTTGAACATGATCTCCACTTTGTTTTTGTCTTCCAGACTGTCCCTGTCCTGTGACGATGAGCCTGGCTTTCTGGAATCCCTTCCAGGTCTGTCCTAACCTTGCCCAGGACTTAAACTCCAGCTTTGAACTGGTACGTGCTGGCCCCACCCACTTCCACAATTGACTCCTGAGAGCTCAGTCTGGGAAGGGGTTGACGCCCTCTCCCATTCCATTCCTCCATCCTAGTTTTCCATAAGAGGAGACCGGAGGACCAGTGGTTCCTGATCTCTTTGGGAACAGAGAGGAGGGCATCATTCCTAGGAAAAAAGAAGAAAGGTATTTTCTCCACAAGTTGAATTCTATTTCCCTTAGTCTCAGTAGGGCTGATTCTTGTGAAAGCACCTGTCATAGGAGAGATCAGACCACATTTTCCAAAGGGCCTTCCCAGCACGGAGAGGCCATGAGTCAGAGCAGTGTTTGAAAGTGAAACTTAGACATGAAAAATGTGGGCAGGGAAGTACAGCTTTGGTGACAGTGGATATTTGCGTGGGGAATAAGGCAGGCAGACGTAAGAGGAACAACTTTTACAGTGGAAAAATAGAAGGAAAGAAGAGTATGAAGGATATTTCAATGATTTGTGGACTATCCTGCTTCATACTTCTATTGAGACAAGGAAGAACAATTTCTATACTCTTCAAGATCTCTGAATGCAATTTGTGATTTCCATAAATATGATATTGCTACAAAGCTGGACGATGAGGCAGGTTTGTATATGTTAGATGGTACACCCAAATATAGTGTTCTTCCTTTTTTTTTTATCAACACACATAGGAACTAAATCATTTAGGAATGAGATTGAGTAACTAGAAATTTAGGCCACACACAGTGGAGGACTCTGTGAGGTCAAAACACTCAACATGTAATGAGATGCTATATCTTATATACCATTCCAGTAACTATTTCTTTTTCCAGTTGTCTTAGTTAGGGTTTCTATTGCCGTGATAAAACACCATGTCCAAAAGGAACTTGGGGAGGGTTTATTCCATCTTACCCGTCCACATCACAGTTCATTATTGAAGGAAGTTAGGGCAGGAATTCAAAGCAGGAACCCAGAACCAGGCACTGGACCAGAAGCGATAGAGGAGTTCTGCTTACTGGACTATCGCTCATGTCTTGCTCAGTGGACTTTCTTATATCATTCAGCACCATGGACCAGGTCCTATTCTATCAATCACTAACCAAGAAAATACCATTCAGATTCAACGAGAAGCGATCTCAGCTGAGGTGTTTCTTCACAGACGGCAACCATGTGTCAAGCTGACTAAAACCTAACCAGGACACCTGTCTCATCACTTCAAGTATGAGGTGCTAGAACTTCATGTTTTTAATGAACTTATTATGAAACTATCATAATTAGAGAAAAATATTTTACAGAAAATGAGAATGGAAAAATGAAAATGTTAGTGCTGAGACATTAGTTATTTCCTGACTTCCTGCCCTTTATACACAATGAAGGTTCGCTCTGTCCCCAGGCCCAGCACACTTCTGATTCTTCCAGGATCCAGAGGCATTGGAAAGAAGATCAGCACCTCCTTCTCTGTAGTTCTTACATTTATTCCCGGTCCCATTCATTCTCCATTATATAATCACAGAATGTATCATTTATGTCTCTCAAAAAAAATCCAAGAATATTTTAACTCTTGTGCTGCTCAGTTCCTCCTAATAAAGGAAGGCAAGCTCTTCTCACAGCAGATCCTCAAGATTTTATTTGCATTCCTTTTTATTTATGTATACAGGTGGAGGCGATGACTAAGGAGGCCAGAATATAGTGTTGGAGTTCCAGGAGCTGGAGCTGCACGTGGTTGCAAGCCGTCTGACCCAGGTGCTGGGAACTGGACTTGGATCTTCTGGAAGAGCAGCACATGCTCTTAACCACTGACCCATCTCTCCAGGCCCTCCAACCCCAGCAGACCTTTAAAGAAGTAGGGGTGTGTCCTCCTCTAGATTGCCACACTCGTATAACCCAGCCTTTACCTGCCTCTTTCAAGATTAGTCTCTTAGGAATTGCAGGTGACAGTATTCAAATGGAGAGGATATTTTGATCTGACTTTTCTGAATGGGCTAAACACATCAGGGCAAACAGTGGCCCAGGACAGTAGAGCAGTGGGCCGTGTGACATAATGGGAGTCCAGCTTTTCCAGGCACAGCTGACAAAAAGCAACCAGCATGATTCCAATTTCATTAAGATAAGAACCCAACTGGCCATTGGCCAACAAAGATGAGGACGCTTAAGAGGGGTGCATTGTTTGAAGAAATAGAGGCCCAGTGTTAGATAAAATGTTCAATTGAGAAGCATCTTGGGATTCCAGCTGCTAATTCCACAGAGTAGCAGTGAAGGTGGTGGTGGTGGGGGAAATGGGAAAGCTGGTTCCACACCTCACTTGCTAACAAGAGCTAAATGCAAAGGCTGAATTGTAGTCACAGACACTGGAACCAGGCTTACTTGTAACTCGCTTGTCTGCACAGTCTTGGTGAAGTCATGATAAACAATGGCCCGGGAGCTCTCCACGATCTGAAAGGCCCTTTAAAGCACCCAAATGTTCCTTTCAATGCACTAAATTTGCTTCTTTTGTTTAAATCTTTTTACAATAATAGTCTAAAATCCCAGGAATAGAAATGCTTTTTGTGCGGTGTCTGCGGCTGTTCTCTGTATCCCGTCTTTATTGCCATACTAACACAAGCATCAAAACCCCATGAGCCAGTTTGCTGCTCCCCCTTGCCCACAGGGGACACCACTGCAGCCTCCAGGGCCAGTGTATTGCACTGTAGTCAAGCTGTTCCTCGTAGTTGCTTTATTCCTTCTCTGTCAGATGTATGCCCACCCGTGAAATGTCCATGATAATAGCCTAGCCTCACAAAGCATGGTAAATAAGCCCCTGCCTGGATTTGCATCATTTATCCCTCCCTTCCTTAGAAAGCTGATTACCCAGAGCAATCTACCTGACTATTAGCAAATGTATACAAAACACCAAAACACCGCTCCTGCTGTTGAGCACCAGCCCCTCCATGTTACAGAGACCAGAGGTGCTTTTCCTTGGTAAAGCAATCCACCAGCTTTATAATTCCTCTTTCATATACATTTTGTCCCGCATGCTTTGTGCTTACCGCATACAGCTCTCTAAAGTCTGTGGATGAAAGGCACAACAAAAAGCTGCAATTCTTCCTGTTGCCTCCACTGTAGCTTTCTTACAATCGACTTTACCGGAGCAAGCATACAATTATATATTTTCCCAATCACCAGGTAAAATACAAGACACTCTTTTCTGCTCATAAGATAAACATATATCAGATTTTATAAGCTAAACAAATATTATCTTTGTTGTTAATTTTATATTGTGCTTCTGTAGTTGGTCATGAGGGTAACACAAATGGTAGTCCCACCATGATTGTTTGGGGTCTGACTATTGTAAATAAAAGAGAAACTCCTTCAGTTCCCTTTTTTCTCTTGCAAAGAAGCAGTTGACTGAAAGGACTCAGAGACAGGATGTAAGTCGATCATCATGATGAAAGCAGCAAAGGCCCTTGTTTGAAACACGTTAAGAAGATGAAAGAGAGGGTTGCTTCAACCACAGCCACCATGTGGCACCGGGGAGCTTTATGTGCAGAAGCTGAGACACCCATAGAGAAACTAGAGGCCAGCAACAGAAGCAGTTTGTCAAGAGAAATAGCTGTCTAAATTAATTATGTATTTGCATTTCAAAATTTCATGGAAAAAATCAATCACATTGATTGATTGACAGAATAGAGGAACTGACCTTTGGAGCTTCCTTGAAATATGGTTGGGAAAGACTCACAAAGAGTAGAAGACTTTAGTACTATATATGTGTAATTAAGACTGGACAAGTGTTCATCAGGGACAATAAAGCAAATGATCTTTCTAGGAGTGGAAAACATCTCAGATATATTCTTGATTGCTCCTCTTCCAACTCTGATTCTATAAACTTTTTTTGGTCTACAGCAGATACATGCCACTTTCTTCCAGTTCTTCCTTTTTTTACAAATCTTAGTTAGGTCTTGTCTAAGCAACAATTATTTTTCTCCTCTCTACTCTAATCTTTGTATTGAAACTCAAATCTCACCCAAAATATGATAAGTAAAATTGCGTCCCCCTCCTGCTTAACCTCATTCTGGTCTACACAGAGTTTGAAAGACTTGTCTCTCCTCTTTCTTTACAGATTCCTCTGTTTCTCCCAAATTCCATCACCAGAGTCTCTTGCTAGAGTTTTACCACCTACCTAGATCTGCCTCCTATTTCACAAAGCTGGTCAAATTCTGTTTCATTCCAAGTGTTTCTGCTCTTATCCCTTCTTCAGCACCCCATCTCTCATCTTACTCTCCTGATGGTTAGCATTGTCTTGTCTCTGAGGTCACCATCTTCAAGACAACTCTCATAGACATGTCACCTCTTATTGTGGTTTCTTTTACTGTTTTATTAATAAATAAAGCTTTGGAGTCAGACATTAGGGTATTAAACCTAATATAACCACATAACAACAGAGAAAATGAGTAGTTGATCCTCCTCTCCATCTTCCCAAATCAAAATTGGTACACAAATCTTTACAAACCCCTCTTTATTCCTCGCTGTGTCTACCTATCGTTATCTGGGTCTGTCAGAAAAATCTGTGGTTTACTCTGGCAAGCTGAATATGAACTCTACTATCTGAATCAAGGTTTAATACCATTAATAGTCTTGAAGTGACAATCCAAACAAATCTCCCACAGAATTTTTCACTTTTTTTCTAAATAAAAGGGAAGCATCTTAACTCTAACAAAATAAAACAGTATACAATAAGAACAGGTATCAAGTAAGAATTACATTCACAATGTCCAGTCCATTTGTACTTGAAAAATCTTGAGGAAATACTCAAGATACTCCATTATCTATTCTTTCTTGGTGAGGCCAAAGTTTTGTAACTATTTTACTTTCATCATAACTGAGGAAAACTGAACTATAACTATCTAGTCTTCAGCCCAATCAGAGACCTTCTTACTACACCCTTCTTACTACAAATTGGCATGCCAATGTAGTGGAAATAAATCCACATAAAACCTGAGAGGGCTTGTAAAAAAATTCTAGACAGTAAAAAGCAAGGTTTAGCTCCATTTTTTTTTTCCAAATGGGCATTGCTCACTGGTGGCATGCTGCGGCTCCTTTAAGAGAGGTTTTCCTGATTCAGCAGTAGTGAAAGAAAAAAAGCTGTGCCATTTTGAAATGCTGGTTTCCTGGACCTTGCTGCTGGCATGACCTCTGGCTCTTACAGGAGGCCAAGCATTTAAATGGGGTTTGTAAGCCATGTGTTACAGACTGCTTAATGGCTCTACATAGGCCCGCTGCATACTTGGAACTGGGGCAGTGTGCACAGCTCAGAGGCAGTGAACAGACCTTCTCTGCCATGTCGGACTGGATGGAACAAGCAGGAAGGCTGTATATACCCTAGTAATGGTGCAGCTTAGGTTTTTAAGAAGTATTTAGCATTTTAAGAAGTGCTCTTGAGCAGTAAAGAATTACAGATACACAATAGGACAGATTCAGATATAGAACACCCCTAGCTGAACATAGCGGACAATGAGGAATACTGAGAATTCAAGAACAATTGCAGTGGGTTTTTGATCCTACTGCACGTACTGGCTTTGTGGGAGCCTAGGCAGTTTGAATGCACACCTTACGAGACCTGGATAGAGGTGGGCAGTCCTTGGGCTTCCCACAGGTCAGGGAACCCTGATTGCTCTTCGAGCAGATGAGGGAGGGGGACTTGATCGGGGGGAGGGGGAGGGAAATGGGAAGCGGTTGTGGGGACGAGGCAGAAATCCTTAATAAATAAATAAATTTAAAAAAGAAAAAAAAATAAAAACAAAACAAACAAACAAAAAAAAATCTCACTAATTTGTATTACAAAATTTTCTGCTGTGGTTTGGGGCTTCATTAAAAGGCTGACGATGTCACTCAGAAAAAAAAAAAAAAAAAAAAAAAAAAAAACACCCCTGAGTCACAGTGTTGGATAAATGTTTGTAGGCTTGGGAGAGAGAAGGAAAAGAGTATAGAGAGTTATAAAAAGAAATAGTTTTAAAAACAAAACAAAGTATTTAAAGAGACAGAGTAAAAATAAATAAGACACAAAAGATGGAACATACACAGAGAGTCTGGATTATGTATATTATTGTTTTTTATTATTATTTGACTGTGAAGGAGCTAAGTACAGAGAGACATTTTATTATATGGGCTGCTAAGATAAACCAGCATATATGTTCTAAAGGTATCATGACTTCCAAATTTGTGTCTAAGGATATGTTGCTTTGGAAAAGAGGTCTTCTTTTGTTTCCACAGAGGATGAGAACCTGTGGATTGCTTCCAGACTAATGTAGTTTGATGGACCAAGTTTTAGGGAGAATTCAACCATACTTTCAAAGAAGAGTTAATACCAATATTCCTCAAATTATCCCACAAAATAGAAACAGAAGGATCGTTGCCCAGTTCAACTTACAAGGCCAAGAAAACAAGACCCTTTAAATCAACAAGCTCTACAAACAGATGAACTCATAGAGACTGAAGCAGAATGCACAAGGCCTATACAGGTCTGAAATAGATGGGGTTCTAGAACTGAAAGAAGTGAACATATGCCCCCCTCATCCCTAGCTCTGAAGCCATCATCATCGATAACCATTTGCAAATTAAATTTTTATTTCCTCCAAGAGAGCCTCACTGGGGAAACAAACTACTACTCTTAAGGGTAGGCTGCATGCCTAGCAGCAGATGACCAACAGAAAATGAACTCAACGATGACAACTTTAGAGGTTCCTTGACTCATAATGTTGAATCGGGGCTTTTATTTATCTCAAAGTGTTTAATTTTTTTGAATTTTAATGTTTTTCAATTTTATTCATATGTATTTCTTCCTTGTCTCTTTTTACACTACAGGTCCTTTCCAAGCACATTGTCTCTTCCAGTTTAGTGTTTTTATGGGATCCTGAGTTTACAAACAAGTGGTTCCCTGTTTCTAGTGCATTCTGTTGGGCTCTTTTCCTTCTGCCTATTCTGTCCTATTCCAATGTGTTAGTCTTCATTTTACTTTATTGTATTATGTTTTGTTATGACCATCCCTTAGAAGCCTGTTCTCTTTCTCATGAGAGATAGAATGGTGGTAGATTTAGACTTGAGGAGAGTTGGGGAAGCCTGGGAGGAATAGAGTGAAGAGAAACTACAATCTGGATATATTATGTGAGAGAAAAGTCATTTTCAATAAAAGAAGACATTTTCAAATACTTTTTAGAAAATAAATAAATGTACAAAAAATATTGCTGCAAACTCATAATCCTTTGGTAATCAGATGGTTTTCTTGAAAGCTGTCCTCCATTTAATGATTGGATTTTATATTTTGTCTTCAAATGTCTGTGCATTTTCAAACACTTCATATTTTGGTAATAGCACATGTTTAATTCTACTTTTGTTTCTCCTTTATCTTTTTCTTTTTCTTGATATGACTAAAATGTTTCTTCAGTTCCTTCTTTGCTAGCACACCTCAGTGACCTTACATATTTTTCTTCACTTCTTTTCATTAACATTTTTTCATTTTTATTTTACGTGTATGAGTGTTTGCCTGCATGCATGTATGGATACCATGTGCATGTCACGCCCAGCATCCAGAAGTGGGGGTTGAAACCTCTGGAACTGGAATAACAGATGGTTGTGAGTCATCATTTAGATACTGGTAACTGAATCCTGGTCCTCCGCAACAGCAGCAGATGCTCTTAACCACTGAGCCATCTCTGTAGATCCGCTTTTCCTCTTCTTCATAGAGCATGTTGGCAAATATTCCTCCATCCATCTTGCTGTGTGGATGACTTTGTTCACTTCTCCATCAATTCCTAATAAGTCATTAGATTCACTAATGATTTTACTCCATCCATTCTTCCAGCAGGCATTCACCGTTTCTGGTTTTAATTCATCCATTGCACCTTGATAAATGGTATTGTATTAGCAATAGTGAAGGATTTCCAGTACTGTGCTATTCCATATTAGGAATGACATCAGTTGTGAAACTGATGCAATCAAATGCCAGGGATATATTTGAGACTTCGACGGGCCAGCAAGGCCCTAAACAATGAGGTTGTGTTTGGAAGTAAAGATACGATGTCAGTATTTTCACTTCCATAGCAACAGATTTAGGATGGCCAGGTGTCTTGTCAATTATTAATGGGCCTTTGAATTCCAACCTTTCCTCCTCCAAGTAGTTCCTCACTTCTGGGATAGAGTTTTGATAGAGCTATTTCATGAACAAGATGACTGTTAGCCATGCTTCCTGGTTAATTTGCCAGAACAGGGGGCAGATAATTTTTGTTTTAAAGGATGGATGTACAGTGTCCCTGCATACATCACCTAGCTTCATGTTGTTCCCATATCATTGCCATATAGCACCAAAGTTCATCTGCATTTTTTTGTACTTTTGTGAGCATAGATTCCTTTGAATTATCTTCTACCAGTTACACCTGGTTTATTGTAATTGAGATTGGTATCTTTTCTTTGAATAGCATCTTTTCTCCCTTAAACAATGTACTTTGTGCCACCAGATCTGTGACCACAGTTTCCAAATTGTCAGATGTGATATCGAAACTCATTTCTGCATCTGTAGTCATCCGTTGTTTGGTGTCACTGATTCTGGGGAAGCCTTAGATGAAAATTTTGTATAATTTCAGTGATGCCTGGTGCTACATATTGCCATTAACTGAAATTTGTCAATTTTTTCTTTCTTGTACAAACTTGAGGAAATTTCATCTTAACCTGAGTACTTATCACACTCACTGTGTCTGTAACTTTTGTGATTTGAGGTGTGATGGAAAAACTAGTTTAAATTTTTTTCTTACACCTTTACACATAGTAGATTCACTCTTGAATTTTAGCAACCATAGTGTATGTTTTTTCCCTCTTTCCTTATGCAATTGAAAAGAATCAAATCAATGAAGTGCTTTAAAATTTTTGGCTTTTTGTTTTGCATATCTGAATTGTTACCATCTGAAGCTTTGGATTCATCAGTAAGCATACAATCCAAATTTCTCAAGCCATGAGGTAGTTCAATAATCTTGCTGAAAACTAAGAAGTGACTAGCAAAAGTATCATATACTGCATGGATAAGTTGAACGAATAAATTGTATACATTCTAAACAGGATAAGGTAAGAAGGGCATTATGAACTTTTAAAGCACTTCTTTAAACAGTGTGCAATTTGAATTATATTTTTATTTAACATAAACAATAATGACAATCATATGCACATTTAATACAGTGTAGTACGAAGACCATTGTACAATTTATTATTCCATATGCAGTATATGATCCTTATAAAACTATGGTTCAGTTTCTCCCCTTCTTGTAGTTTATACTGTTATTGACTTACATTTCTCTTTTACAGTTTAGAATCTTACCATAGAATTGATAACTCCTTTAAGTAATTGCATGTTCTCACGTATATGTGAGATGAGATTTTGTACTCATTACTTATTGTTACTGTGACAAAATGCCTGTTAAATCTACGTAAGGAAGGAAGGGCTTATTTGAGCTCATGGTTTGAAGGGATATAGCCTATCTTAGTGGGAACATTTGGCACCAGAAGCATGAGGCGACTGGTCACACTGCTTCTGCACTTGGAAGGAAAGAATAAGGATCGCTGCTGCTCACTTCACTTATAGCATCTTACTGCACCCAGGATCACAGCCCATGGTATGTTGCTGCCTATATCTAGTGTGGCTCTTTCCTACTCAACTAAACCTCAGCAGAAACATCCTCACAAACAGGCCCAGGGGGTGTGCTTCTGGTGATAGTGAATCCAGTCAAGTTCACAGAGATGATTAATCATCCCAGACCTTCCTGCATTTATCCCGTGTCAGAGCTGTTCCTAGTGTTTGTTCATTCTTTGTTTCGACTCAGATCTTCATCTGGTATCATTTTGTTCTTCTCCATTGGCTTCCTTTAAATTCTTTCATGTGATGACTGCACTAACACTTTCAACTACTGTCTGCAGGGAAAAAAAAAAAAGAGTATTCTGCCTTCATATTTGAGTGATGTTGTATAGAATGTAGAATTGAATGGCAGCTTTTTTTCTTTCAATATCTCAAAGATCTTCTCCTATTGTATCATTGATATGTATGATTGTGAGTTTAGTGAAGCCTGGCAAATTTTCTGCCATTGTTTCTTCAAATATGTTCCTCTACCAAGAACTCAATTTATATGTATATTAGGTCTCTCACAGCTTTTCCACAGTTCACTAATGATTTTTAGATTGTATTGTTGTTTTAGTTCCTGAATTTAATTTGGGGAAGTTTCTATTAGTCTATTATTACATTCACTGATGCTCTCTTCTGCAATGATGAGCTTATCGTTAAGCCATATGTGTGTGCTCTATATATGCTCCATATGTATACATAAAACATTTTAGCTCAAAATTTTTGATTTGAGAAATTTTCATGTCTTATCAGTCTACACTATATATTTCAAGTATCAATGGTAACATTAAAACAACTGTTTTTAATTTTATTCTCTGTTCGTTTTCATATCTGTGTCAGTTCGGGGTTGACTTGATACTTGTTTCTTCATTCTAAGTCTAAATCTTTCAGCCCTCTTAATTAAACTCAGTGTCTTATTGTGAGCCAAATGGCTTACAGTCAAAAAGAATCAAAGTGGCAACAGATATGGCCCATGGAGACCATCCATCCTCTCTGAGTGACTTCCCACAGTGCTCTCCCATGGACCTGGCCAGGCAGTTGTTCTCTGAGCCTCTTTCAAAAGATCACTAATCCTATCTGAGAGAGATCTGCTGTCATTGACCTAACCACCTCCATAATGGCCCTACCTCATCATACCATCTCTTTAGGGATTCAAACTACATATGTGTTGGCAGGGGATCAAGGATGTGAACATTCAGACCACAGCGTTTAGTCATCTTCCATTCAGGGTTATACACTATGTACTGGACCTTCCTAATTTGACATTGGGGGTTATACACCATGTTCTGGACCTTCCTAAGTGACAGCTGTTTTTATTTATCAATGAATTTCTCCAGCTTTGTGTTGAGATGTAATCTTGCTACTGGGTAACAGTTAAACCTTTTAAGGGCCTTGCTTCTAAGATTTGTTAAGCATCACCTTCTGTGTAATTCATGAGTAATGATTTTGCATTATCAAAGTTACTGTTTTCTAAAGAATGCTTGATGAAACATGAGGCTATAGACCTGTGCAAGGACTAAATTGCTACCTTTATTTCTTTCAGCTAGTTATGGCTGACTAATAGCTTTCTTTTTTTTTATGGTTTATAGTTTTTAATTATGAAATGTTGGGGTCTATACATTCTAAGTATTATACATTGCGGTTTTCATTTTAGATGGACATTTCTCTTTAAAATACTTTTATTTTTATTTTTTAAATTTATTTATTTATTAAGGATTTCTGCCTCCTCCCCGCCACTGCCTCCCATTTCCCTCCCCCTCCCCCGGTCAAGTCCCCATCCCTCATCAGCTCAAAGAGCAATCAGGGTTCCCTGCCCTGTGGGAAGTCCAAGGACCGCCCACCTCCATCCAGGTCTAGTAAGGTGAGTATCCAAACTGCCTAGGCTCCCCCAAAGCAAGTACGTGCAGTAGGATCAAAAACCCATTGCCATTGTTCTTGTGTTCTAGTAGTCCTCATTGTCTGCTATGGCCTGGGTCTAAAAAAGCATGGGATAAAACTGGACTTGCTGACTAATAGCTTTCTATAAAGGAACAGATCATATATGTATAGGCAAGCCTCTGCAGACCTCTGGATCTTCCCCTTTCCATCTTATCTGGTGCTGCATCCTATGAACACTACTTCCTCCTTTCTGTCTTCTCACCACTTTCTCTTTGTCTCCTAGAGGCCATCTGGCTTTGTCTTGATTCTCCTTTCTTAGTTAATAGCATAGGCATATTTTCTGAACACTAATATGAGCTAATCATGCACCACCTTATTTTGATTCAGTGTCTTGAAAATAATTATTTCATCTATCTTATTCATTTTAGTTGCATTATGTGGGAAGTCCTGTTGACATTTGTTTTAGAGGTGTTTAGTATGCTTTATCTTTATTCTTATGTTAATGTTGAGTTTGGGTTAGAGCTAGTTTAAGCCAGAAGGAGAGGTGAGGAAAGTACGGAAAGCAAGTGGTAGAAGCTGGGACAGGAACATGCCAGCTGCCAGGAGTCGACACATGAAGGATGGTGTGAGAAGAGAAAATGAAGTATAAAAATTAACTTTCCTTATTTTTATTCACTTGAAATTTGTAAGCAATGTAATTAAATTTAATTTTTTTGTCCAAGACATTCATTTTGGTTTGTTTTGGCTATCATACCTTACATAAACTTAACCACTGGCTTCTATACGGTTTAAAATTTCTGCCATGCATTTTTGAAAGTCTATCCTTGCCCATATGTTTTTCCTTATATTTGAAATGTGATTCTCCTTTGACCTTAGCAATGTCTTCACATCCTTTTCTATTTAGCAGAAAGGCATTTTCCCATGATATCTTCCACTTCTTCCCTCTCACTAAACCTATTTCTATTTCTTCTAAGTTCCCATAGTTCTTTGTGTACGCATCAAATCCTGTACATACGGATTTGGCATCCCTCTATCTGGGATGTTCCTTCCCCAGACTGGGAATATATGAGGGCAGGAAACACAACACAGTCACTTTTGATTGAGCTTAACTGTGCCGAGCACTGTATCTCCTTGTTCTCTTGTGCACTGATAAAATCCTGTTTGTTATCCACATGGCCTATACCTCACTTCCATCTACATGCTTAATTCTTCAAACATCTAGAATTATCCACTGTTATCCTTACATACATGTTTAATTCCTTAAACATCTAGAATTATCCACTGTTATCCTCACATAGAGTTATTGAAAAAATGAGCCACCAATTTGGCATTGCCAGAGCTGTGTGCTTTGTACCATAATTCCAAACATCATACTCTATCTTTGAGCTAGAAAATCAAATTTTCAGGAGTACTCCCAGGAATACATAGTCTTAAATAGTCATCATAGTAAACCTGATTATTGGCAGATATCTAATTTTATTCCTACTTAGTTGGGGTAAAACTGGAACTTGCTGATTTTTTTTAGAATAATTCAGTTCCTAAGTCAAATTGATTTTACAATAAACCAAGATAGTGAAAGAAGCAAAGGTTTGGATGGTTACGTGATAATTAATATCCATACTTCTACTTCTATCTAGAAAGGTGGGTAGAGTTATTAAATGTGTATATTTATTGAAGGAATAAAGAGCTGAGTGGTTGGAATGTCTAGCATTTGAAGAGACAATCCTACTGAATATTAAAGATGAAATATGCATGGTCACCTGCCTTTTATTTATCTTTCTACTTATGTATTTATTTACTTAGTTGTTTATTATTTGTTTGTTTGTTCTTCCTTTGCCATTTTCTAGGAATCACATCCCATAATTCGGCTGTAATAGAATGTGACTGCTCGGGAAGTGTTCACAGAGTTGGCCTTCATTTGCATGCTGCTGCCATTTCAGCCCAGGGCACTCTCTCCTTCTTCCTGGTTCTCTTGCCTCCCTCCCTGCAGCCTCCCCAGAAGAGCACTGATGAGATGTGACAATGGAAAACACAAGGGCATTTCCTGGAAATTTACCAACATCCAGAAGGAAAGCTCCAAGGAAAAGGAACAATAGAAAAAGCAGAATTGTGGAGGGAAGAAAGTTTCTAAGGCTATCATTTGCAAATGTCAGCTCCATTCTCCGAGAACTCTAGAGACTGTTAAGCAAACCTGTTTCTAATGAATACAACAAGAACTGTTTGAATCCTCTAGACTTGAACCAGTCACATTTAACAGATCACCCAGTCTATCTTCCATTATCCTCAGAGGCAGTGTGGGCCTCATAGCCTCTTTTCAATTTCAGCTTCAAATGACCCAAGCTAGAGGCTGTCTTGGGCTTCAGTGCAATTCAGCGGAAACAATGTCAGAGGGTTCACATAGTTTCCTTACTATTTTATATAATTGCTGTGTGCTTTAACCACCCTGTTCTCTTAGCACGAGGGGTTTCGGCAGCCAATTAGTCTTCATTATTTATCGATGGGATTAGGTATGCAGCACTGAAATGCATGAAGCTAAGAGAGATGTGCGCTCTACCCCAGCATGCATCTCTGCTTTTCCGCTGGTGAAACGTCTCTTTCATTTCTGCACCTATGAAAATGAGATGGAATTTCCTTTTACTATATTGCTGAAAAATTAAAAGGAAAGGATCCATTTGGAAAGTATAAAGTCATGCAAGCCCTAAGCTAATAGGATTGCAGGGCATCGTGGTCTCCAAGCAGGTGAGGTTAACTTTTTCTTACATCTTTATGGTTTTTGTGGAGTTGCCTTCTTCATAACAGCATATTCTGCTCTTCAGCATCACTTGACCGAGCATGCTCATCATCATGTCTTCTGTTGACTGCTTCCATTCACAACTCATTCTTGTCATCCCAAATCCTCTCTTCTTTGCTATCTGATCTAGAGGGGTCCATTGAGCAAAAATATTTATTAGAGTACAGTGCTGATAAGATTCTTGTTCCAAGGTCATGTTTATCACATACAGGGAAAACATGTCATCAGTGGTCAGGGAGAAGAGAGAGGGTAGAGAGAGCGGGTAGGGAGAAGAATGCAAGTGAGAAGAAGGCAGGAGAGAAAGGATAAAAGTACAATGAAGAGAAGCCCTGAGGGTAGGCAGAGCAGTCTGAAGATTGGGGTAGCTTGCTTTTATTTTCATTGTATAACACTGAGAGCAAGGAGACCTGTTTTCCCCTGTCCCCTTTTAACTCCCACGGGCAACATCTGAGCTGTGAAAAAAGAACCAGGAGCCAGATATTTCCAATTCAACAGCAAATGGCGAGAATGCAGGGAAGGACACAGGGAAGCAGGTTACAGAAGGATGCAAGGACAAAGCTAAGAGGAAGTCTACTCTTGCTTTTTCACTCCAGAAAACAAAACTCCCAGTGCTCAGTTTTAAAGCATTCCCTGTTTCAATGTCTCTAGTGAACCCTATAAATGGAACCAATTGTTATTTTCCTTGAGACATGGTTGCTATCACTTCTCAGTGTATTTATTTCACACACGCCACATTCATCCACATTCAGACCAATTGTGCACATCAGTGAAGCAGGCAGAAGTAGCTAATTATCTATGGTAAGATGGGATGAATACAGCAGGGATGAAGCAACAATTGGTCCTATCTGTAAACTCATCTTTCCTCAATGGCTGACTGACCCTTGCTTCTTGCTGGTAAGGAATTATGAAAACGGGTCTCATTCTCTCAGAACAGCATCAACCTAACTCTGGATGTCTGCTGGTTCAGGATTGAACCACTCTCTAAGAACCTCGTCTCTGCTGTTGTTCTCTAAAGAATTATTTTCTTTTTTAGTTTTCTTTCTTTCTTTTATTTTATTTTATTTATTTATTTTGAGTTTTCAAGACAGGGTTTCTCTGTGGCTTTGGAACCTGTCCTGGAACTAGCTCTGTAGACCAGGCTAGTCTAGAACTCACAGAGATCCGCCTGCCTCTGCCTCCCGAGTGCTGGGATTAAATGTGTGCGCCACTACCGCCTGGCTAGTTTTCTTTCTTTTTTATTTTTTTTTAATTCATTTGTTTATTAAAGATTTCTGCCTCCTCCCCGCCACCACCTCCCATTTCCTTCCCCCTCCCCTGATCAAATTCCCCTCCCTCATCAGCTAGAAGAGCAATCAGGGTTCCCTGATCTGTGGGAAGTCCAAGGACCACCCACCTCCATCCAGGTCTAGTAAGGTGAGCATCCAAACTGCCTAGGCTCCCCCAAAGCCAGTACGTGCAGTAGGATCAAAAACCCACTGCCATTGTTCTTGAGGTTTTTTTTTAAAAGCTACTTTTTGTCTCTACCCTAGTTAGTCTTTTCCTCAAGTCCTCTCTCGGAGCTCTGTCACCAGGAACCCAGACTTTGGTAAATGTATGGGAGTAGTTTCTTTCTGATTAGTTCATAATGTTGTCTGCTACAGCATCACCTCTGTGAATGTCAGGAGGTACCTCAGAGTCCCTGGTTCAAATCCCTCACATGCATTCTTATAAAAAGCATAACAGATGTCATTGTTCTTGATTTCTCTTTATGGAATATATCAAAGTGTATATTTCCCCATCCAGCCACTCTCTGTGGGGGACACTTCACATCCATGCCACATCAGTACCGTGTCACAGGACAGACCTCAGATTCCAAATCACCTGATTCTTCCTGTAAAACTACAGCAGTTAATATGTAAGTCCAGCACCTTGGAAATGACTGAAAATTTTATGAAACAGTGTGCAGATCAAACTATTTTTGAGGTATTATCCTGGGGTGTGATACCTTGAAATTTGATGAAATCATGGAGTTAAATAAAAACACACTCTCACACGTGTGTGTGCACATGTATAAATCCTTGTTTCAAATCCCTCATGCATTCTTATGAAAAGCATAACAAATGCCATTGGTCTTCATTTCTCTTTATGTGATACATCAAAGTGTACATTTCCATAAAATTCTACAAAGTGCTCTATTTCTTTTTTATGTAGGAATTCATAATTTTCTTTTGCCTGTATCAAGTAGGAGCAGTATACTCACGAGTGAGAATGAAGAAGTAGGAATACTGAAAACGGAAACACATATGATGCCCTTCTAGCTTATGACATGATACAGGATCAGAGTGTTTTTTTCTTTAATTGTTGTTTTTTTTTTAAACAAACTTTTCTCATTCTACATACCAATCCCAGTTTCTACTCCATCCTCTCCTCCTGCTTCCCTCACCATCCCCCACCCCCTCCTCCAAGAGGGTAAGGCTTCCCAAGGGGAGTCAACAGAAACAGAGAAAGAGTGGAATGTTGGGTTAGAAGGAGGGTGTGGGGAGATGGATGGGAGGAAGGAAAGGAGGGGAAACTGCAGTTAGGATAATAAAATAAGAAAAAAGAAGAAGGGGAAGGAGAAGATAAATAGAAGTAGTATGGGTTTACAAGCCAGATCACTGTATTCAAGACCTGCTTAGGTTTGGTTTCATGGTATCATATCTTTCCCAATGCTTAAGAGCAAGTTCTGGAGTCCATCAAAGTTTCCCTTGGCAAGCCAGTTTGTGGTAGGTATCAGCAGAGACAACTATGCAACACTGTAGCAGCGTAAATGACAGAAATTATAATAATATATTCAGTTTTAATTGGGAAAGGGACTTACAGAACCCTGGGTTCCAGCGGAGAACAGGAAAGCAGAAGGGGCGGGGGAGAGCACGCCAGCAATATTTATTAGTAAAAAATATCCTCAGGCGACTCCGCCCTACAAGCAAGGTGATTGGCTGGGGCTACCCCTACATCTCCACCTTTTGTCTAAATAAGATAGAGCCAAACCAAATACAACTATATACAATAGGAACAAAAAATAAATACATTAAACATTTTATTTCAAGGAGTCTAAATAATGTAGAGAGTAACTACAATTATCTAATCTTTAGCTTTGTCAAAGATATGAGAAGGGAATTAATATTACTTAACAAATGAGAGATATCCAAAATGTGCAACAAATGACAGAGACAACTGACTACCTGGGCAATTATCCAAAGTCTTGTTTGTAACGTTGAGTCAACCAACTTTGGCTAAGGCCTAACATAACTGATATACCATTATTAAAGACAAGGAAATTTTTTAGAATTATCCTACCCTGTCTTGGCAAAATAAGACAATCCTGTTTCATCTATTTATGGATATTTTATATTTTTGTCAGTAGTTGAGATATGGGCTTTTCTTAACCCAAAGGCCAGTTCTGCCAAGAAGACAAGCTCCCAGTGGAGTGTCTTTGGTGCTCAATTTTTTTCGGGAGTAGAGTGCTGTTGTCAGGAGTGATTGTGTCTTGTTGGCATAGAATTTTAGGTTAGATTAAAGGCCATTTTTTACAGTTCTTTGAAGAGGCTGAAGATTATATTATTTATATTAAATGTAATCTCTATGTATCTTAAAAACCTGATTATCCTAAAAATAAATATGACAAAGATATAATTTTCAATACCTATCTAATTTGAAGACTAAGAGAATAAACAATTGTGCAATATATGAAGACAATGATCTCCAATTGTAAACAATGTCATTATATATCAAATGTAAACAATGTTATTATATAAATAATATCAGAGATAGAAACGTACATTGTAATATGATAAATGTATCAATACAATATAGACAAAGTTATAAGCATACTCTTATACAAAGAATAGAGGTAGGAACACTCATATTTAATATTTAATATATCAATATACAAGAAACAGTACCAATACAATTTTCTAAAAGCAGTAATTTACAAATACCAATAATCCCATCAAACCAGTTAACCCCCCCTTTTATTTTCCCCCTTTTTTTTTGAAAGTACCCATGAGACTCTTAATCTCAGGGTCGTGGGTTCGAGCCCCTCGCTGGGCACCAAAAATGTAGCACTGTAAATGAAGGCAGACAGAAATTATAATAATATATTCAGCTTTAATTGGGAAAGAGACTTACAGAACCCTAGGTTCCAGCAGAGAACAGGAAAGCAGAAGGGGCAGGGGAGGGCACACCAGCAATATTTATTAGTAAAAAATATCCTCAGTCGACCCTGCCCTACAAGCAAGGTGATTGGCTGGGGCTACCCCTACACAACACATTCTAAACTGTTCCAGTCTCTGCAAGTTTATATGAGCTATGATCACGTGGATTTAGAGGGCTTTGCTTTCTTGGTGTGCTCCATCCCCCCTTGCTCTTATACTCATTCTGCCTACTCTTCTGTGAGGTTCCATGAGCAATGAGGTGGGGGGGGGGGATTGATGAAGACATCCTATTAGGACTGAGTGTTCCAAGGTCTCTCATTCTCTGCATCATTTCTGGCTGTGGGTCCCTGTGTTTGTTCCCATCTGCTACAGGAGGTAGCTTCTCTGATGACGGTTGAGGAAGAAACTGATCTATGAGTATAGCAGAATGTCCCTAGGAGTCACTATATTGCTGCATTTTTTAGAACAGTAGTATTTGGTTTTCTCCTAGGTCCCTGTGCTATCTAGTCTCAGATTTTTGGTCACCCAAGCAATGTTACATATGAATTCCATCTTCTGGGGTGGGCCCTAAGTCAAATCAGACACTGGTTGTTTACTTCTGTAAGCTATGCTACTTTTTTCTTTTCAATTCAATTTTAAGGTAAAAGTAACATCTTATTGACTGTGGTTTTGCTGAGCCCAATACTATGCCTAATAAATATTGTACAATTGATTGATTGCATAGGATAGCTATTTTTGTAAAAAATCAATATACAAAGAAAATATTGTTGTCGAATAATTTTTTGTACACTCTAAAGAATTTCCACTCAGACTGATTTAATAAAAAGCTGATTGACTGGAATCCAGGCAGGAAGAATAGGGAAAGCCAAACTGAGAATTCTGGGAGGAAGAAGAGAAGAGTTAGAAGTGACACCAGCCAGCCTCCAAGGAAGCAGGACATGCAGAACATGAGGTAACAAATCATAAGCCACGTGGCAAAACACAGATAAGAAATATGGATTAATTTAAATGTAAGAGTTAGCTAGTAACAAGCCTGAGCTATTGGTCAAGCATTTACAATTAATATTAAGTTTCTGGGTGGTTATTTCAAGGTCAGTTGCTGGTACAGGAAAATGCCATCTATAAGATACCTTTAATTATTGTGGAAGAAACTAGAATACTATTTCCTCAATATCAGTTAGGATTAAAGTATCATCAGGAAAAGTCTCTGTTTTGGGAAAGAATACAAGATCATGGGAGTGCGGCAAAGAAAATATACTAAAACAGAATCTGGTGAAGGAAACTGCTTGTGCAACAGTCCTGACACAATACTAAAGAAACATCTTAGTATAGCTTGGTATAGAGGTAAAGAGGATGGTAGGTAATGGGAGAAGAGGAGGAGCAGAACAAGAAAAAGCTAAGACACAGAAAAGCCAATTGGGGTGAATCAATGATTTGTGTTTACAAAATAAAAACAAAAGCAAAAGATATCTAGAGTACCTAGGTGCTCCAACCAAAAAAAGTATGATATTTTACAGAAAATCATAACAGATTAAGAAGCAGGGAACAATTGATCACAGGATTCCCAGACCCAATGAATACCTCTAAGGGCTCAGGCAACATCACAGAAGAGGATATAGAAAGATTGCAAAGGCTGGAGGACCAGGAAAACTGCTGGAGAGTATGTCTCGTAGAAACAACAGGGAAGCTTCATGCACGATACCTCACCAATATGGCTGCCTAAACAAGAAATGTACAAGGAAAGCACCAGTAGACATGCTCGCATTGAAATGGGAAAGCTCAGGGTCTCTAACTCCAGACAAGACCTCCCTGATGCTGAGAGAGGGGAAATTAGTCATCTCTGAAATCACATACAGACAAGCAATACTAAGTGGACTCCACAAGTTGTATTTATATATTTATGTATATCTAATAGCTTACATTAAAAAAAAAAGAAAAGAGTTTTGGAGTGCAAGTTCATGCCAGCTGATAATAATTGATTTTCCCATTCTTCCCAAACCTTAGAGATGATTTCACTGAGTAGCTTGAAATCATTTGTGATGGGAATGTTCATGAAATGGACAAATGGCCATCAAAAGGAATTTCTCTCACTCCTACCACCAAGCTTCCTCTCAGGAGGTTGTGAGAAATCTACCAACCCATCACTGTATCATGTGGAAACTTGTAGTTGTTTATCGTTCAAAATCACAGGTGGACAATGGCACGGGGGTTTGATCCTACGTAATGTGATGGCTTTGTGGGAGCCTAGCCAGTTTGGATGTTCACCTTCCTAGATATGGACGGAGGGGGGAGGTCCTAGGTCTTACCATAGGGCAGAAAACCCTGACTGCTCTTTGGACTGGAGAGGGAGGGGGAAAGGAGTGGGGGGAGGGGGAGAAGGGTGGGAGGAGGGGGAGGGAAATGGGAGGCTGGGAGGAGGTGGAAACTTGTTTTTTTTCTTTTTTTTCTCCTTTTCTAAAGAATAAAAAAAACATTAAAAAAACATTAAAAAAAATAAAAAAAACAAAACAAAATCACAGGTGGAACTCAGGGGTACTTGCAGCAGGCAGGGAACCCACCTGAGATGCTCATAGCCAGGTTCTTGAGAAACCCAGCCATTGTCCCCTGATACCTGTCCTGTTGACTCTGCCCTCAGAGATGCTCAACACTCTTCAATGCATTGGGAATCATTGTTTATCAGCTTCTAGCAGCAGCAGTTGGCATAGTCCTGTGCTATCCAGATCTATGGCAAGTTGTAGGTCCATTACTGGGCCTGCCCCTCCCTATTGGGATGACTAACCTTTTCAAGTTGATAGAATTTAGAATCACCATGAACCAACTTCTGGGCATGCCTGTAAGGGATCTCATGATGAGGCTGAGAAATGAAGACTCATTCTAGACGTGGATAGTGCCAATCCAAGGTCTGACATCCTGCACTGCACAAAAAGGAAAAAGTATACTGAACACAGAATTCATCTCTGTCTGCTTCCTGACTACAGACATGACTGTGACCAGCCACCTCAAGCTCTTGTTGCTATGGTCCCCCTACTGTGACGGACTGTACTCTTGATCTCTGATCTGAAATAATCTCTTTTGTCCTAGCAACTCATAAAGTAAGTAACATACCCACTGAAAGCCAGTCTATGACTGCTCGGGTTTCAGGGTAATAACAGAGAGGCTGACAGCCCACCGCAAAGGAATTGCTTCTTTTCAGAAACTTATACTGGTCTATGAAATAACATCCCTTCATTTAAATGAAATCAATGTGGATATGGCTCATTAAACAAAATCCCATATAAGAAAAGGTAAATTTGGTAACAAGTATTTATTATAATAAAGACTTCACCATAGGATAGCATTAAATAACTGGCTTCCTGAGTGCACTTACATAAAGTCTTTTTAAGAGCACTGCCATTATAGAAAGTGAGCTAATATTTAAGCTGAATGTACAATGACTCTTTAGGGGAAAGAGTGCTTAACTACTGAGAGTAATTGTGGACTTGCTTTAAATTTAGGAAGTCTCTGGTTTCTATGGTGCCACTGTAATAATTCCTCCATCCTAGCATTTGGCTGGCCCATCAGAAAGGACACAACTGGAAGAGAAGATCATGTCTTTGAGGAATGTAGGGACAGTGGATACCTTCAAGTCAGATTCCATTACTTTGTCAACATAACTAGGGTATTATTTACGCATCCATTGAAAGGGTCACTGACACATTTGTAACTATTCAGCAAGTGCTAGGAAATATTGAAATTGGAATTTTATCAATATGCAGTCATTATAAATGTGAAGGTTGGCTAACTATGGTGATGTAAATCCTGTGGAGTTTTTAATTGAGCAGTTTTGTTCTGTTGCTCATGAAATTCGGCTAAGCATGTTTGTTTTATAGTGTTCTTTGAAATTTAGCCAGGTATTATAAAACAAGTATATTTTTTTTTCCTTCCACCTAAAAAGGCTTCTGTACAGGTCAGGGAACCCTGATTGCTCTTCGAGCAGATGAGGGAGGGGGACTTGATCGGGGGAGAGGGAGGGAAATGGGAAGCGGTTGTGGGGACGAGGCAGAAATCCTTAATAAATAAATAAATTTTAAAAAAAAAAGAAAAGAAAAATTTCATACATGAAAAAAAAAAGGCTTCTGTAGCAGGAAGGGACAGCAAATAAAATGAAAAAGGAGAAAAGATGAAATATGTAAAGAAAACTTACGGTTATTTGCAGTTAGCAATGTTATGACACTTTTCAAGTTTAACCATCCCCAAAAACACACTTGGTAGTATTGATAAATACGTATTACAAATGTGTAAATAAATTCCAAGAGCTTAAATTGTCAAAATCCATACATTTTAACAATAACATTGGTCATAATAACTGACCTTTGAAACTATTTGATTCTGAAAGTCTGGTATCTGGGCAGATATTGTTGATATCCCCAGATTAGTAGCATACTCATTTTTTAAAAAATGACAAAGTAATATAAATACTTAAAATTAAGTAAAAGCAGACTGATTATTCAACCTGGAGGTCTGCAAGGTTTGTACACAGTCGTTATTTTCCAGTCTTTTAAAATGTTTGTTATTCTCTTTTATGACTTACTTGTATCTTTTTACAAAAAGAATACATATTCGCTGGAGAAAGTGCAGGAAATACAGGGAGATGCACTCCATCTTTTAATCACTTTTCTCTTGATGTCCGACACAAAATGGGGCAGAACCAAGTGTTATATTTTCCTTTCTTTAGTTACACTTACATGTTTAGAATTTTGTGACCATGTAAAAGAGTATGACAAGGCTTTCCATAGCATGACAATTTATCCCAAATTATGTGACTACTAATTTTTGTTATAAGTTAAAATAATTTCCAGTTGTCTTTCACATTAAGTAATGTTGCTGTGACCACAATGTCTCGCATATCTTTAGCTCCACTTAAAATATTTCCTTAAGAGAAATTCCTAAAAACTAAATTACTGGATTAAGGCACCTGAGAGGTTTTGTAAGGTTTTTATGGACCAAATTGCTTTCCAAAATAATTGTACCAATTTGCAAACCCACCTGCAGAGGCCAAGACTGATTCCAGTTATAATAAGGTCTTTACATTGATGGAAACGTATTCCACTTGTTATTATTTCCAAGGACTCTGCTCTTTCCTATGTAACACTTAACAAAATGTGAAGTAAGTATTTTTCTTATTTAACATAGACTTCACTTATTAACTGTAACCCTGCTTTTTTTTAAAAAAGGAAAATATATTTTTCCACCATTATTATAACCATTACTACAGGTCTGGAAAGAAACTATTGTCTCTGTTAAGTGCACAGAGAAACTGGTTCCTGGGATGGTGTTTTTCCAAGTTGCAAGTAACACAAATACCTAGGCATAGATCTTTGAGAATTTTTTTATGGTGACCCTTTTTAAAAATTCATACTAATCCGAGGACAGTTTCCTGTAGTGTTCAATGTACTATCTGGTCCAGGTTCTGGAGAAGCGAATGTGATTTCAATAGCTGAATTCATGCCTAGGGCACAAGGTGCTGTAGATTGCACAGGGTTCCACTACAGTCCCACAGTGGATCAAGGTGTTTGTGCCAGGAGTCTGAGATGTAGTCAGGTAGTTTATGCATGAATGGTAGTGTGTGCCTTGTCTTTAAAACATAGTACAAGTCCTGGTTGCTCCCTGCAGAGCTTACCTCCACAAAGTAGCTTGAAATGAATCATGAAATATCACATAAATATAAAAAGGGCTTTTGCAAATTAAGAAAAAAAACCCAACTCTTTACTGACTCTCACAGCACCTTCACGTGTAGATTCTTTAGCTGGTTGTCTGTGCATGATGACCTTGGTCAATGCATCTTTGCTGTGTTTCTATGAATCACTTAAACTGGGCATGGTAATGCAGCCACTTTTAGTTCTATGACCCCATCAAGTTGCCAGACTTGGCTAGCTTCAGAAATAAGCATGCCCAGTACACTGGGTATCAGCACAACCTTAGTTTTCCTTACTGCAAAGCTGATTTTGAAGGGTGGAATATGGATTGCTGTCTCCCCAAAACTTGTTTCTTAGTTTTGTGTGACTTATTTTGGTCCCTTGTGGGATCTTCATGGCTGTGGGATTTTGGGTGCAGGAAGATGTGTGAAGACTTTCCTTCCTCCTACACCCACTTTGGGTTTTGCTCTGATGGCCATTCCCCCAGAGCTGTGTGACATGGGGGAAGCCTGCATTTCACCAAATCCCTGCTGCATCACATCACAAGGACTCTCTCCCAGTCCCGTTTACTTTCCTGGAAAGAGGTTGCAGCCAGAATTAAATAGCTTCAGCCAGTTCTCCCTGCTCTCAAGATTCGTCTAATTTATGAAAAACTCTTGAGTGTCTATGAAATCTGTCTTAGCCACTTGCATAATCTATGCTGTTTCAAGTATCCTCACATGCCAGTTTTCTTTTTAAATTGTATTTCTTTCCTGATTTAAGATCTGTACACAAGAAAGATAGACTGTGTCCTGTGTTATGTCTAGACCACACTGTTTTGATGTGGGAGGTCCTTCTGTCTATGTGTTGTTTTTATTGGTTAATGAATAAAGAAACTGGCTTGGCCTGATGGGGCAGAGTAGAGCTAGATGGGGAAAACTAAACTGAATGCTGGGAGAAAGAAGGCAGAGTTAGAGAGAAGCCATGTAGCCCCACAGTAGACAGACCCTGGACTTTACCCAGTAAGCCACAACTTCATAGCAATACACAGATTAATAGAAATGGGTTAAATTAAGATGTAAAAATTAGCCAGTAAGAAGCTAGAACTAATGGGCAAAGCAGTGATTTAATTAATACATTTCTGTGTGGTTATTTTGGTTCTGGGTAGCTGGGAATGGAATAAGCGGCCTCCTACAACAATGTTTTGCTTTAATTTTATTTGAAATGAGTAGTATTTTAAATTTTTCCAAATAAAGACAGTACAAGAATTTAGATAGGAAAGCATGACATTAAAGGTGTGTTTCACTAGAAGTGTAAAACAGAACAAAAAATACAACTTTTTTTTTGGATCTTCTTTATCCATCAAAAGCTGTGTATCTTTTTCCCAAGCACGAACGTCCAAGATCCAACTCACTCTGTATCTCCTAGCTGGACAGAGCAATTCCCTCCACCTCCACCTCTCTTCTCTCAGTCCCACTGTGTGGGTGCTAAAGGCCCCGAGCTGACCAAGGAACAGAGCTGTCCTTTAAGACAGCAGCCTACAGACAGTGGTACCCAGGGCAGCCACAGAACTGGCATGATTTCCACTGTCTCAGAAAGAAGGAGCTGAAAGCAGATCCTTGCACAAATCAGAGTCAAATGTGGAGAGGGAGGAAGGGCCTGGGCCCAGGAAAAACATCCTTTAAGTGTCTACTGCGTTCTTTAAGTGTCTACTGAGCTCCATGGGATCTGAAGCAAGTGACATCTAAGCAAATCAGGGGAACTTTGGTGGCTGGCGATAAGAGTGGTAATAAACAGGTATATAAATCGGTGTGATGATGTATAGGACAATGCTGGGAATTTCAGCTCTTCACATGGCTGCCAGTCCTACAGAGGACAGCATAGTAAGAACCAAGACAGCCATTCCAGACTGGCTGGAGGATCGCCAGGCCTTTTCCTAGGTCCCACATCAAGTGTCAGATCCCATTCCACATGTGGTACATGGGAGGGAAGACAAGCACAAATTTAGTTGTGTGGATGAACGCTGTTCCCAAACACAGGGACATCAGATAAGGCTCAAAAGTTTCCAAGAAGCAGCAGTACCAACAGGTCCAAAAGAGAGATCCCTTCCTCTTAAGGCCATACGAGCGCCACAGTGGCAAACGGACATTGCCATGGGAAGAGATCAACTATTTATAGTGTTAGGGGAGAAACAGGGCACTTTGAACTTGCGTTTTTACTTTAGACTCACTCCATCTCTTCTTTGCCTGTGGGTCCCAGAGGAACAGCATTTGTGAGACAGTGCTGAGAATTAAGGTGGATTCGGAGGCCATGATGGCCAACACGTCACAGCAAGAGCACAGTCATCTTGAGTCATTTTGCCTTAATATTAAGCATGGCTCTGCTGTCTTTTTGCATTTCTTACAAGGCAAAGTCAATGGCACTGACCATACCACACAACTCCATTATGCTGTGACTAGTAACATAATTACACTTTTCCACATCAAGGCTTTGCCCATGTGCACATGGAAATCACTCTCTGAATTCCCTTAGTAACTGTGATCCAGACATCATTGTTCAACATAAAAATATTAAATATTTATCAAGTGTCAGGCATGAGACCCAAGGAACTAGGTTCCTGGAGGTTCTCTATGGCATTCTAATAAAGCAGTACAGATATAGCAACTTAAACCAGCACAAATTTATTACCTGAGAGTCCAGGAGATCAGAAGTCTAACTAGAATGTGCAGGGGCTATGATCAAGTTGTCTACAATGCTGTGTTTCTTTGGGAGACTCTAGAAGAGAATCTATGCCTTAGGTCTGTACCAAACCTAGAAGCTGAGTGTACTCCTGGATTCCGGAGTCCTCCCATCTTCAAAGCTCCCAGGGAAGAGTCATTCCTCACTCTGTCCTTGCTTCTCACATCTTTATAACTTGTAACTTTCTACATTATTCTCGTTTTGAGTCCCTGTGACTGAATTAGGCCAATTTGGATAATCTCAACTAATCTCCTTATTTGAAGATCAGATGTTACAAGCCTATTTTTCTCAATGCAATGTACCTATTTATAGTTCTGGGGATTAACCTCTAGGCATCTTTGGGGAGCCATTATCCTGACTGCCTTATTGATGGAGACCATAATTAATAAATGACTCAATAATAAATTTTATTATCTCAAAGCAGTCTGCTAAGAGGGACACAGAAAAGAGCATGAGAATCACGCTGGACAGTGAGATCATATTATCCTGGTAAACGGCCAGGTATTGCTCTAAAATTAGATGACACTGAAATTAGGGTCTTAAAATTACTGTACTTTCTTACCAGGCTAATGAGATGAGATAATATTTGATGAAAGTAATTCTGAGTAAAGGAGACAGTAAGCAAAAATGCTTATGTGCATAAAACAGCAAGACAAGTTAATGCAAACTGAAAGAGTTTTAAATGCTATGAAAGACCGTATCATATAAGATAGAAACTGAAAGAAGAAGAAAGTCAGAGAGAGGCCAGTAGGGGAAAAGAGCCCCACTTTGCATGTAGATGATCCTGGACCTCATCCCGAAAGCAGTAATTAACAGATAAAGGTATACTGAAGCAATAAGTGAGTATTTGAGTTTGAGGGACAATTGATCTAGTCAGGGACTGCTGGGAGCTAGTGGAGGGATTCAGCTTTGCTTACATCAAGAACTGATGAGACTGAACTGATAGAGTTGCAGAGACGATGGAGGAAGGCATCAGCTAAAACTTGGTGGGAAAGATTTGAGAACTGGAATGAAGAAGGGAGGCAAGCTTCAGGGTGACTCTCAGGATTGGCGTCACAGACAGACCAGATCAAAAAATAGTCATAAAAAAAGAAATGTGTTAAAGGTAAAAGATAGACTCTGTCGGAGATGGGTTTATATTAAGATGGTTGCAAGAAATCCGTGTGAAGGTTCCTGGGCGTGGGTAAAGCATGGTTAACTGTATTTGATTTAAGACAGGTGAGGTGTACCTGTGATATGTACACAGTAATAGTGGTTGAGTATACAGTGAGAAGAGAAGAGAAGCACGGGCAGAACTAAAGCAATCACTAACACCCATGGCATGGGCAGAAGACTATCCTGATCAAGGAAGCAAGAAATAATAAGCAATAAGAAAAAAAAAGTCATAGAATTCAGAGGAGCCTTTGAAGCAGGATAGTCAGAGCTCTCCCATCAGAGAAAGGTCAAATGTGAAAATGGTGAACAAAACCATTGGATGTGATGGTGGGGCAAACACTGCTGACATTAACCACTGTCTTTGAGGAAATACAAATGAACCCTAAGTGTCATAAGCTAAAGAATAAAGAATGATATCAGTCTGTGATCTCCATGCTAGTAGCTCTGAAGGAAAGATTTCAGAAAAATTAAAAATCTAAAGAAGTTTATGTACTGTATTTTATGAAGCAGTTAAAGATAGAAGGATTGCACATCTTCCTTCCCTATAAAATTCCTTGCCATAGTTTCAAAAACAATTGAGGGATTCTTTCTCAGAAGTCTCATGAAATGGGATATACTACTGTGAGTGTTTCAATAACACACAGGGAAAAAAAATCAAGTCTTCTACATAACCATAGGCTAATGCATGTTTTTTATGTATACAGACATGAATGAACAAATTCATTCATGCTAGTTGATTGACCAAATTTTGAAACCATAAAATTCTCACATCTGAGGACTGAATATGGATTTCCACTATGTCCCCTTGTCACTGGACACCAAGAAATATGACACACAGGCAGTATTCAATATATTTCTTTATAACCAACAAACAAAAACTGGCAGAGCATTTCTCCCCATAGGGATTTAATTTTCATTAGAACGTTTTCTTTATTGCTTACACCACCCTTTCTAATAAGTAACCTAAAGCGAAAAAGTCCCCACGAGATGATTCTTTGGAGAGAGATTGAGTTTGTTGTGCAATTCCTGCCGCCCCAACCCATCAGCACTAGGGAATCACAGGCAATACTTTCTTTACACGTTGAGCCTAGTGAGGGGAGGAAAAATAAGAGCACCACTTGGAGAGCTTAACACATTCCTGCTAAAGTCTTGGGTATCTCATTTCCATCTATTGTGGATGGGTTCTGAAAGAGATACCTGCTTAGAGCCTGAAAGCAGAGAGACAGCTGTGTGTACCTCCATTCTGGGTACAAGATGCGGGACTTGTGGTCAAGAACTACCATCACAAAATCAACTACAAATAATATCTTAGAAATGAATTCCTGGAGAAAAGCCCTCAGCAGGAAAGATGCCATGAGGGGAGGTCCACAGAGGTACGTTTAGGTCCTGAACAAAGGGGTTAGATAGGTGACAAGCATTGATCCAGAAAAATGGGGCTTTCTATCGATGGGACAGCTGGAGGGGCCCCACAAAGGAATGCGGAAAGGAAATCACACGTGTGTGAAACAAAGCTATGGCAGTAACTCGCAGAAGATACAGTGGGCTCAAGGGATGTTTTAAAAGCAGGATAAACAAAGCCTGGTGCCTAACAGAATCAGGGCGAAGGGTGAGGCTCAGAAAGAAGCTGATAGCACCCAAATGAACAGAGCATCCAGGAAGAGGTCCAGGAAGGAAGAATTCAAAGGTCAGCCCCTTGTAGATAGAGTTTCATCATCGATGTGGATTCAGTCAAGTGCTCTTAGTGATTTGACATGTTGCAGCCAGATCCATTATTAAAGATGGTACAAGAAACCATCTTGGTAGTGCACACTCATTTAAGACAAGGTCTATCTTAAGAACCTGCTGGGTTCTTTTCTCATGAAGGCAAAGTGACCAGCATCCCATAATGTTCTCTCTACCTACTAAAAGAAAGGAGGTCTAACAGCTTAACAAGAAACTGAGTTAAATCTGTTAATTGTCCAAGAAGATACCTTGGTAGTCAAAAGAGTAGAGTTCTTTCTTAGTAACTAATGATTTTTTTTACTCCTGTTTGAATGTTGCATTTCTCCCTTCCAATCCTAATGCTAAATTAAGAAAAATCTCAGCTCTACACAAAAGTAATGAGTAGTGGTGATTCATAAGTGACTGACTCATCGTTCTTAATAAACCTTAATTTCCCTTATTTCCTGTAGGTTTTTAAATACAGTACTCTACAAAATCACCTTCCTTTCTTCTATTAAACTATCACCTGAAATATGGTTGTCATAGATGGACACCTATTGTCCTTTGATCTGTACATATATGTATTCATGCTAATACAGCTAGCTATGCCAGGGTTACCCTCCTTTCATTTAGTAATGGACCACAGCTTCTCTAGATGTTCACATGCACTCATTTACCATGTACATCTAAATAGAAGTGCGGGATCCTACCTTGTATATTTTTTTATTTAGTATTTAATGCCAAAATAATTGCATGGTTGAAAGACCCATATTTATGCCACATCCAACATAGTACTTAAAATATAAGACAATTTAATTAGTGGTATTCTGATTATGTGTTACTGAACATAACTTTAGTTCACATTTCTATGATAAATAATAATGTTATTTTTTTCATAACCTCTAGTCACTTAGGTATTGTGTTTATTCTGTTTCTATGCAAAAATAGCTGAATGAAACACTTTAAAGGAGGAGAGATTTGGTTGATGTCCTCAGAGATTTCAACCCTGGTACTTGGCTCCATTTTTTTTTTCTGAGCTGAAGGAGAATAATACAGCAAGAGGTGTGCACCAAGTTCAAGATGTTCATTTCAACCAGGAAGCAGAAAAATGGGAAATGAGCCAGAGTAAGGCACATCTTTTCAACAGTCTATCAGTGTGCATTTATTCATGTATTCACCCCCTGATTAGGTCAGAGCCCTCATGATCCATCACCTCCCAACAGTGCTGCCTGATAGGGACCAAGTCTTATGCACATGACCACTTTATACCCAAACAGGTTTTCTTACTTGGAAAATACTTTCTCCAGTCTTCTGCCCATCTTTAAATTTATCTATCTTGTCTGCATATGAAAGCATGGGTGTTCCATGTGTGCAATGATAAGAGGGTAATTCTCTGAACTCACCCTCCTCCTTCCACTCAGGGAGGAAGGGTCCCATCTGTTTCTGCAACTCTATGCACACCAAGCTACCAGACCCTTGAGCTTTGAGGTAATTCTCCTGTTTCCAACTTGAATATCACCACAAGAGTGCTGGAATTACAGATGTGAAGAACCACATCTGGCTTTGTAATGTACGTTTCTGAGGATCCAACTCAGAGACTCAGGCTTGTGGTACCTCCAGAGTCATCTTCCCACCCTTCTTTGGTGCATTTTTTTTTTTTTATTGAGAAAAGGAAAAAAAAGTTTCAGCCTCCTCCCAGCCTCCCATTTCCCTCTCCCTCCTCCCACCCTTCTCCCCCTCCGCCCACTCCTCTCCCCCTCCCTCTCCAGTTCTTTGGTGCATTTTAAAAGACAGTACCTTTCCTTAGTGAAATTAGATTTCATGTTCAGTATGAAACTCTTATGTAGACACACACATTACATGTTGGAGACACTGTCTCAGATTTCTTTTCTTGTTTCTCCACCATTCTTTGCTCTAATCCCCCATTAATAGAAATGTAAATGTATCCTACATGCCTTTGAACTACTTGCTGGTGGACTTATTTTCTGTTCTTTTTAGAGTTGGTGTTCATAGTTTTTCATTACATTAATGTTCTCTTTGAATCTAAAGACTTCTGCCTGTTGAATTCCCATAATTGTAATTGATATTTAACTTTTTAATTACATGCACTGAAATAGATTCTTTTTATATAAACACCACTAATGTGATCTTTAATATCTTCTTTTTCATTTCAGTGCATATATTTTCATTCATCTGCATATGTGACACATATTATTTATTTTAAATGGTATTCAAGTTGTCTATGAAATTTATTTCACTGGAGCTTGAACTAACTGAGCATTTGATTTTTCGCATACTTCGTTGTTTTTCTTTAAAATTTATTTTCTTGAATTCTTGAAATTTTTCTTCTTACTTTCTTAAGATTTCCTTTCTTTGACTGGTTAAGAGCACTGACTGTTCTTCCAGAAAACCCAGATTCAATTCCCAGAACCCACATGGTAGCTGACAAGTGTTTGTAACTCCAGTTCCAGGAGATCCAAAACCCATAGCAAAGCATCAATGCACATAAAAAAAGATAAATAATTTTTTAAAAAAAATCCCCTCTCTCTGGAATCAACGACTCTGCTATTCTTGCAGCTTCATCTCCCCCACATCCTCAAATCTTGCTCCATTCTGATATGAATTTATCAGCTCAGTGCTTCTGTCTTCTATCATTTCATGGTGTACCCAGTAGTCAGTACAGAATATTAAAGTGACAAAGTACATGTCAGAGACCAGCTTCAACAAAAAAATACCACTTACCAGGGTAGGGGCGTGGGAATTAGAAAAATAGTAAACAGAATGAAGAAGCAAGTAAAAACACTAAAATAGAAAACATAGGGATAGTACCAGAAGGGAGTTGCAGTGAATACTGAAATTGCCCGTGTTTAATTTCCATTTGCTTAAAATACCCCGACCCCAAGAGTTAGGAGTATAATAAAAAACTGCATGAATATGATACAAGGACATGAACATACTAGTTGAAGTTTGCTGGCTACATTCTTAGTTAAACATTCTGTAGCTAGAATAAGATAAGTAACACTCACATCTTCGACCAAAACGTTCTGGATGCAAGCTACTTCCGTAGCTATCTCCTTAACAGAGTAGGAACTTAGTAGGACCCTTAGATTTTGTTTGAGGTAGAAACAGATCTACTTCTCTAAACCTGAAATACAAGGTCTGGCTGTTAGGCACACCTTTTAACCTTGAGAGAGTAGAACTTTCTGACCTGAATCAAGGTGGGGACCTTTGTTTGAGGTAGAAACAGACAATAACCTTGAAGTAACAGAAGTTCCAATTCTCTGA
Organism: Microtus oregoni; assembly: GCF_018167655.1. NCBI lineage: Eukaryota > Metazoa > Chordata > Mammalia > Rodentia > Cricetidae > Microtus > Microtus oregoni. Next base: position 30,377,312 of record NW_024543072.1, read on the forward strand.
CTTTTGGTCAGGATGAAATAACAACAACTTTGAGCAAGCTGAAACTCTCTGACCTCCAGACAATGTGGGAAAATAGGCTTACAATTTTGGGCCTCCACAAATACAAACATGGCCCTGTAGTCCTGTGCTGTCTGATACTTTTCCAGACATCTATCTTCTTCTTTATAAACCAAGATCTGGGCAACAAGATGAAAAGGAGGGAAATAATGATGATGGTGGTGGGGGGGGGGGGGTGCTGGTGGCGGTGGTGATGGTAAGGATGATGATAATGATGCTAACAATTGGTTGGACTTTTTAAAATGAGTTACCAGTAGGTGCTGCATTCATTTCCTTACTTTCAAATAGTGAGCCTGGTTCCAGTTTTTTCTTGGGATATGGCATGATATTTTTGTATTTTGCTTCACAAATACCAAATTATTGACCACTGTACTCAATTCCAGATCCCTGGCCCAGCAGGTATGTGACAATTTAGTCTATTTCTGTGTGTTTCAATGTTTGTATTATCCTTCCTTGAGTAGGATTGCTACTCACGGAAAATATCTTTGAAGCACAATAATAACCTGCATGGCAAGATATACACAAAACCGCAATAAATGACACTGACATCTTGGTGGAAACAAACAACTATCTAATAGGACCTAAGATTCACTCAACAGAAAGAATGCAATACTCAGGACTGAAAACATAGCCAGTTTCTAGAGTACCACTGTCATGAAGATCAGCCTCCAGCAGCATAAGGCTTGATGGGGATCCAATGGAGCCAGCAAACTGAGACTTTTTATCTGAGCAAGTAAAGGAAAAGACATACACACTCTCATGATGATTCCTTCTGATGTTTTCTTTATTCATCTAATCTTTATTGGTATCTTCTTTCTCTCCTTTTTGATGTTTTCCTTCTAACTTTATTTTTTTTTCTTACAGTTTATGTACCCTGGTAGAATCTTCTAAGCAACATAAAAATTACAGTGTGGTACATCTTATTTTGAAGTGAATGATACAACGAATACAAGTAAAAAACAGCATATTTTCCATATCACTTACATGATTAAAAATTTTACATATTACAGGTGAAAAACAAGTCCCAAGAGCCTATATACATTCTTGTCCAAGCAACTTGTTATAGATTAACAGTGTGAGCAAAAACTGTATTTTTTTCTTACCAGTTCTTTTGTTGGCGGGCTGTATTTTGCAGTTACAAAGAAAGGACCAATCATTTTATTACTTACCTTGAAAGGTAATTTTATAAGAAATCTTAAAAGAATCATAGTTCTAATCTACATGGCTTGTAGAAAAAGACAAGATCTCCCTTGTAAATTGGGAGCATGGGGACCTTGGAAAAGGGTTGAAGGGTAGGCAGGAGGCAGGGTGGGGAGCAGACAAAAAGGTAGAGTTCAACAAAAATCAATAAAAAAAGGAATCATAAATCTAAACTTTTATATATGAAAAAGAATCAGTCGTCTCTATTTTGAATCCTTAGGATGCATACCCACTCATCAACAGCTTTTTATATCAGAAAGCTAAGGGTAGAAATGGGCACAAAGAATTAATCATAGCCTTTGGTCATTCCCATTCTACCATGGAAGTTAAATTAGCTAACTACCATGGAAGTTAGATTAGCTGCTTTGTCTCTGATTCCTAACTTTAATGAATCTATCACTCAGCTATATGTCCTTGTGAACTTTAGATTATTTTCTGTTATTTTCTAAGGTTTTTTTAAAATTTCTTTTTACCTCAAAGCTATGATCAAAACATCTTAACCTAACTTGAAATCAATTAAAGACTTTGTTTCAGCTATGACACACTCTGAAACCTGCAAACAAATCTATCAACATTAAGACTGAAGGAATTTAAGCTAGCTAGGAACTGGTACTCAGCTGTTTCTCTTAATCATGAACCTAAGCTACGGTCTATGCAGCTCCTTGATAGAAATGAACGAGTTATAGCTGTGGGACACTTCTTCGTACTTATTTTCAACCATCAAAACTCCATTTAACCACCATTATTATCAATTAAACAGTACATCTTAAGATAAAATAATCTTCATAATAATCCACAAGTAAAAATGCCCAGCAGATCAGGATATAGCTAAGAGATGATCATACTGCATTAAGAGCATTGGAAATCTCCCCACACCCATTCACACCATGCCAGATACCAGGAAAAAATGGCAGCCGCAAACATACAACGACACAGCAGTACCAAGAAATATTCTGAGGCCAAGGCTCTCAAGGTCTTGCCTATCCAAAATTCACCCATCAGGGCTTTTCTTCCTGATAGGATGATTCCCTGAAGCCAGTTGCTATCTGCTGCTCCTCTGATATGGCTACTAGCTAGTGATGTCATGGACCTTGGAAAATCCTCTACAATAGCCACTTTGCTAGACCAGACCTTACTACTTTCTAAATCTTAACTTTATATGAGCAGGTTAAGTGTAACTCCCACCTCTCATGAAAGAAACCTCTCTTGTCGAAATTTAAATGAGCATCTTGGCTTAAAATTGAAACCTTTAAAAATCAACAAAATTATCATTAGACTAGGATCCGAGGGTAGTTATTTAGGGGTTGCAAAATAAGGAACAATCTTAATTACAAAGAAGGGACGGAAACTTCAAATTCTTAAATTTAAAATGTACTCTATTCAATCTCCTGAGGGTTCCTGGGTGATTTTGAAGGATACATGAGTAAAAAGATGCCTTATGGTTGGGAGTTTATCCTCCTTGAATCAAAGCAAATTCAGCAACAGGGGATAACTCAGTTTTTGCTGCACAAAAAAAGAACTTGAGTTTGATCCCCAGCATACACATGAATGACTGCATGGTGTGCATTTGAATTCCCAGTTCTAAGAAGACAAAGACGGGGGTCCTCTGGGGTTCCCTGGCCATCTGCCTATCTGAATCAGACATCCACAAGTCCTAAATGAGTGATTCTGTCTTAAATGACAAGGCAGATGACTGCTGAGGAAGGATACCCAGTGTTGACCTCTGACCACCATACACACATAGTCATACACATGCACAAACATAAATGTCCATACACATGTGCACATTCACACTTGTGGCTGCATACACATGAACGCCCGGCACATACACTAGTTCCGCCATATTATGGATTACACAAGAGCCAAGGCTCAGGTCCTGTAAAGAAGGAATTCGGATCTCTCAGTCACAAGTTGATCCTGAGATTCTAAACCATGACAGCAAAGGGAGAAAAGAGGATCAGGCTGGCTTCTGCAAGGCTTCCTAGAACATCCTCCCCTGCCATCTTATTCTTTACCGTCTCATTAGAATGTCTTAGCACTATTTTTTAAACTGAGTTATGCCAATGTTTATCTTGATTATTTTTCAAAAGGCAATGCCAGCCTCTTGGCATGGTGCTAATGCTGTCAAGTCTTTACTTCAAGGATGCTCCAGAGAGACTGAGCCCTCCAGTCTTGCCCTCCCAGCTCCCTCCTTCCCCACCTGCCTCCCATTCGAGCTTCAGGAAAGCTCTTCTCTTCCTGCCTCTCTCCAAAAGCACCTCCACAGCTGTGAGCCTATGACCTGATTGTTCTAATGGCATTCCCAGGGTCCCCTGCTCAAGGCCAGAGAAATCACAGCCCTTTGGCCCTCCAGCCAGTAATTCATGGTACTTAGTCAAACTCCTTTCCCTCCTGAAGCCCCCCTCGGCTCCCCTCCTCCTGTCCTCTTGCTCCCACTCTCTGCTGTCTCCTCACACCAGTCTGAAGCAGCTTGATCACCTGCCAACTAGTATTGATTTTTGCTTCCCAATCTCCAGGCTGGATGGAAGGAAAAGATTAAAAACAGTTTGTCAGTTTGAAGTTGAATAAGAATTCGGCACAAGGGACATCTCAGAAATGTGAGGGCAGTGGCGGGGGAGACTGGGGTGTGGGCAGTCAAGGCCAAACAAAGTCTTCAGGGAGTTTAACCCTTCATCACAACAGGTTCCAGCTCTTTTTTTTTATTAATAGTATTTTAGAGAGAATTGTGCTATAATCCTACACACACCCCCTTTCCAGTATCTCACAGGCTCAGATCCTTTCAGGATTTGCTCTCAGCCAGCAGCATCCCCTGAAGTTTAGCAGAGACTCTGCCAGGTCCTGGGACACTCCCCTCTTTCACTTACTGAATCCTACAGCCACATTAGGTTCACAGGCAAAGTTCCAGCTACTTCCTGCAGCCTCCCCTGCTCCTTACAAGGAGGCAGCATCACCCCGGGTGCTCCATTCCTCTGTGCTCTGTGATTGTAGGCATTCCTGGCCCTGTGCCTCTGAGCTCTGCCAGCGGCCTCTGTTAGTATTCATTGTGCAGGTCAGATGCTGTCCTTGTCAAGACAGAGTAGAGGGACTTCAAAAAAAAAAAATGAGCTTCTCCAGCTCATGAAGGATCCTTTTTGGTTGTTTTGTCTGCTGTGGAGATGACAGATTGTTTGCAAGTGTCTATAGAAAACCTGAAGGGCCAGAGCACAGAGAATCAGCATGCGCAGGAGTCAAATCCAGGGCGCTGATATTTTACTCACACAGAGTCAAGTCACTGGTCTCCTGGAGTTCAGGGACCACGTTGGCATTGTTCTCCTTTGGTCTCAATCTTCCTGGTGAGCAGGACAGCTCCACGCAAGGCAGGCACACTCGTTGCCACTCATAAAGGCAGAAAATGGGGGACTTCTGCGTGAAAGATCAGCGGTGAAGCTGTGTACTCGGGAGGCAGAGGCTGGAGGATCTCTGAGCTTGAGGTCAGCCTGGACTGTATAGAGAATTCCAGGTCCATTAGGGCTACAGAGAAAAACCCTGTTTCAAAATAAATAAATAAATAAATAAATAAATAAATAAATAAATAAATAAATTGGAATTCAATGGACTTTGTCCATGTAGCAAAGAAAATACCCCACTAACAAGATGCAGTCTCCTCGTCTTTCACCAGTCATTTCCACTGGGTGCAGTGCTTAGTGGGTTGTGCAGTGTGTAGCTTAAACAGAGAGTCAGCCTTGTTACCGTTCATATCTAAAAGGTGAAGTATCCTAACTGACCTCCCCAATTTGCCACATGATTTGCCACTGGGAATTAACTATAGCTCACTTAGTTTAAGTAAGTCACTTCTGTAGAGCACACCTTGGCGAGTTCCGTAGGTTGGAATTTCATCAGGGCAGCAAAGGTAAGCAAGCACTCGTGGCAACTGGCTGGGCATTGGGAGCACCAGCCCCTCTTGTGGCACTACTGGAGCTGGATTAATGAGCGAGGCAGATGCTGCTCTTCCTCTGCTCTTGCTGATGGGAAGGGCTGACTAGTCTGGACTTCCGATTGGTCCTCCCATCCCTTACCCATCTTATAGGCTATACCCTTTCTCCAGAATCTTTGATATGTGGCCTCTAGTTTATCTTTTGAACACCCTCTAACCTTATTCTCAATCTTGGCTTTTTCTGGGAGAGTTATTTTTCAAATTGCCGCTGTGGCTGTGTGATTACTCCATACTTCTCAGAGCCTGGTCTTTACGCTGCTTCTCTTTGGATCATGTCTTTATTACTTCTCTTTGGATCATGTCTTTATTACTTCTATAATGAACTGAATATTCTTTGGCAAAAAAGAGGGGATTAAAATCTCATTTGGAAAAAAAAATATCATTTGGCCCTGGAAATAACTGCTACATAAAAACGATCAGAAAACATTCCTCCCAGTAGGTAGAAAAATGGACACCAGGATACTATATCTCTCCCAAGCTCAAACAGTCATCCATCCTTCTCCTAAATGCATTTGTGTAGGACAGCAGTTTCCTGTTACATTGTAATAAATTACCACAAGTGTGGTACCTTAACAACAAATGTATTCATTTACAGTTCTGGAACCCAGAAACTGGAAATCTGTTTACTGACTGAAACTCAAAGCCTTTGAGTATGACGCTCGTGCCGGTTCGTACTGCAGGTGGCAGGGGGCAACTCTTATCTTGCCTTTTCTTGCTTCTGGAAGTCTCTTTGATTCCTGGGCTTCTGCCAGAGTCACTATTACCTATTGTTACCGTCATCACATCTCCAATACTACTTGACCTTCCTGTATCTAAGGACTGTATTGGGAATATTCAGATAATTTAGGGTAATTTTCCCTCCTCCAAATCCTTAGCTAAATAACTTCTCTAAAGTTGGTTCTGCTATGGCAAGTCACAAACCTCACATGTTTTAAGAACTGGGACAATAACATTTAACATATTTCTCAGCCTACTTATTCATATAGTATAAAACATATTCATTAAATATAAAATTATTGAGCTTCACCTATTACTCTGGAACTCAGAGGGAGAGAGAAAGGATAACCACAAATACAAGCTGGTCTAGTCTACACAGTGAGTTCTAAGTTGGCTATAACTACCTACCAAAATGTGTCTCATAAATATTTTAAGGAGGTGGGGGCAGAATGCACTAGTATAAAGACCTAAGAGAGAAGTGTAGCACAAGAGGGAATAAATTGGGGTAGAGGAGGAGAAAGCAGAGTAGAAGAGAGAAACTGGGAAGGATAAACAACACTAGGAATTTAAACTACTGTAGAAACTTCCTAAAATGTATCTATACACATGTATTAAAAATAATTAAAATGGAATTACTCTGCAATATGGCAACAACATCCCTATTAGATATCAAAGAATAACAACAAAAGCATCCAATGCCAGGAATGTGTTACTTCTCTATGACAGTGAGATCCCAAAGACACCCACATATTAAACACAGGTCCTTGGTTATTTTCCATATCATAACAATAAGAACATATTGATGAAAATATCATATATTTGAGTCATAGAACATGTCATAGAGTCATATAACTCATATAACAGAGTCATAGAACAAGCCAGTGTCCTTGGTTATTTTCCATAACATAACAATAAGAACCTATTGATGAAAATATCATATATTTGAGTCATAGAACATGCAGAAATCAAGCTTGAACTGACTTTGAAGCTTCATCCCTGGTGCCTGGCTTTCATGTTGCTGGGAGGGACTATGTTCCCTGCCAGAGAAGGGAGCAAGCATCATTCTTACCCAGCTGTGAGCCCTGAAAGCTACAGTAGCTATTGCCCTGAGAAGACCTTGACCTCTGGCACAACGGTGAAATAAATTTCACATGAGTATTCAACTACTTTCTGATTGAATTTAAGACTCTCTCCACAAAATGAAACACATAGTTGGAACAATTATTGAGCCAAGAATCTGTGACAAGACATATTAAAGACTTTAGGAAAAAGCCTAGGGCTCTTCTGCTAAGTCAACATAATATTAGACTAGCTCCTAACATCTTATTCTTATATTCCTAGTCTAAGAGATCTCCCAACCCTCTTATACAAGCTTCTGTTTGCAAGAGGTGACAGTCAACATGGGAACCCATAATTGGCCAAAGTGTACAAAATTTTCAACCCTTGATGGAATAGATATACCACACCTCCCTCCAGAGGCTCAGGGATGATGGTAGAAGATGGGTGTAAAGAGTGCAAGAACCAGAGAGTGTAGATAACTACAAGGAGTGGTGTCTTCTAGATACAGCAGGACAGATGTACATATGAACGTGGTTGTAGCAGCATGGACAAAACCCATGCAACTCCAAACTAGATCAAATCCAATCATGGGAAGAGACTCACTCAAAGTTCTACCACTAGGTGAGAAGTTTTGCAATTTTAGCTACTGGAAGAAAATAGGTTATTTTTCTCAAGGAGTTTTGTACCCCCTTTCCTGCCAGTAAGCTGACCACACTCCAGTGGAAATTTATACATCCAAAAATATTTGAGTAGCACAAATTTGATCTTGATTGGGAAAGAAAAGGCACAGAGTTGGATATGTAGGGATTCTACTTTAAAAATTTGGGAATTTTGGGACCTGGGGGTGAGTCTAGGAAGAAACATGGAGAATTAGTATGATAAAAACACATTGTAAGAAATTCTTAAATATCAATAAATGCATGTATGAGAAAATTAAAGATAAAAATATTACAAAATAATTGACAAGTACACATACTACACAAACATGTATATAAAACAAAGGTAGCAGAAATTTAGAATGTAGATTTTGTCACTACTATTTTTCCTCCAGGATCCATTTAGTTCAAATTTTAATTAGGGAAAGCCAGAATGCTGCTCTCACTTATTCTGTTCTTGTCCCTATCAGTCCATTCTTTGTAGGACAAATTTTAAAATCCATCTCCACGCGCAAAGCTACTGAACACACTTCTACCTTAACAGTGCTTTGGGGTTTTTATATTTATTCCCATACTGACAGCTTACTCTTAGAGGATCCTGTTGGCAAGGTTAGTATATAGTTCCTTTGCACAATTCCCTCTTTTCCAAGCATTCTTCTACCTCACCACCTGTAAAGTTCTTCTCCATCAGCATCCACCTTAGGCAACATCAATCAATGAACCTTCCTTGAATTCATCTTCATCTTTCCTGTCCCTCCCCAAGATGGCTCACACTCTGTGTGATCTTTGAATGCTTTCCTCTCCCCTCACATCTCTTATCACACTGAGGATATCTCAATTGTTTGCATGAACAGACTAGAACTATAAGATAATTTTTATTTTAATCAGAATTAAATTTAATAACATTTTATTTTAATGAGATATGAAAAAGGATACCATATCATATCAATGTTTCTTCATATTAATGTTTGGCATATAGTGGGTACTTCATACATTTCTTAGTAGAAAACACACAGTAGTGGTATAATCCCCAAAACACAATACAATATTGCAAATATCTTGTTGTTGTGCAATGTGCCTTCCTTAGAATCAGAGCATTAAAATTGGGCCATTCCTACAAAACAAGCTTCTATAATTATAGTAGGTCAATTTTAGAGACTGATGCAGCAAGCGATTTTTCCACTGTGTTATCTCAGTGACCCATTATAATAAATTAATTTCAAAACATGTGTGTATATAATTGTATATATATGCACACATGTGTGCATGGTTTTGGTGAGTGTGTGGGGGTGGGTATGTGTGTTATGTGAACTTCTTGGCTTTCTGAGCATCACCCCAAGCCTGTCTACACTTTTTCAAGGATGAGAAAATTTGAGATTTAAATGAGTTCAATCCTATTTACTTTTTCAAGCCAGTTATACACTAGAAAGATATAGAAGAAGAATATTACTCAGCAATTGGCTGTGTGCATAATATGACTCTGACGAGTTTTGCTTCTGAGTATCTTAATTGGACATATGGAGTCTGATTGTGCCAATCACACTTTGGAACTAGACTCTAGCCTTAATCATAGCTTTTGTAACGCACTAGTGTTAATCACCAATCTGTGTCTGAGGCAAAAGAATGAATGCTCTCCTGGTGCTATACTCATTTGGACACTTCAGCTAATTATTTACCATCCCATAATCCTCCACTGCACAATTCTTCCTGGAATTCCTGGGATTTCTTGCCTATGTATACTACAATGTGAATCCACAGATTTTTCACACTAGGACTGACTGATTCCTTTTATCTTCTCTTGACAAAACTGTATTGGAGATGCGCTGCCAAGTCGTGTAAGCTTCAGTGGGGGGGGGGGGGAGGTTGTGCTTTTTGATTTTGTGTCAACCTGACACAGCTATCATCTTTTGGGAAGAGGGACTCTCAACTGAGACAATGCCCCCACAAGATTGGCCTATTGACAAGTCTGCAGTGCATTTTCTTGATTAATTATCAATGTGGTAGCACCCAGCTCATGGAAGATGGTGCTACCCCTAGGGAGGGCATGCAGGAAAACAAACAGGCTGAGCAAACCATGAGGAGGTAGCCAGAAACACCACTCCTCCATGGCCTTCTCCTTCAGTTCCTGTCTCAAGGTTACTCCCTTACTGCATTCAGTAAGGGACTAAGAGTTGAAATAAATCCCTTCTTCTCCAGGTTGCCTTTGGCATGGTGTTTTATTTAGAAACCGTGACTAGGGTGGTGTGCCATTACTAAAATTTACAACACATTATAAATACAATTTAAACATAATATTAGCATACATTAGAACAGAACAGAATTGAAAAAGAAAATTAGAAACTATCTTTCTAACATAAAGAAAAGATTAATTATTTAATTTTCTCTGAAAAAAACATCTATTTGGAAAACACAAATCAAAGCTTCTTGTAAAATTAAGCTAAATTATTTACTACAATGATACATATATATTATATATATATATATAGTAGTTGTCTAGCTATTCTAACCATAAAAGCAGAGAATAAATCAATATCTAAAATTGTTGAAATTTGATATAACAACATTAAAGACTAAGCTTCTACACAAAAAAGATGCTATAAACAAGATAAAAGAGCAAAAATGGAAGTGGGTAAATATTTTAATTCATGTAACGAAAAGATACAGTATCCCTGCTGTTAACAGATCAGAATCTCTATATAAAAATTATTCTTAAATAAAAATAAAGAGTCCAAACAATGCACATAACAACTGCACACTTTTAAAGGACAGCTGTTTGCATTTATCTAGGAGAAATGGTAATTTTACTCAAATCATAAATTAATTCAAAGTTCAAAAATAGCTTAAAATTAAATAACACAGGCAGGCCTTAACATTCCAGATAATCTTTTATAGCTAACAGTGTAAACCAACTATATGAGCATATGTAAGAAAATATGCCTATAAAAATTTCCATTTCATGGAACAGAAACCTCACTTACAACATAATATCAAATTATTCAAGAATTTTATCATCAAGGTGGCTCTGTAACAATACCATCCCTCATCATCTATGATATTATGAATGGGTTAGTAAGGAAATTTTCTCCACAGAACCTGGATGATGACAAATTCTTTCAGTCAGCCATGAACATGTGTTTATCTCTCAGGTATTTAGAGCTTATTTACCAAGGACATAATCTTTGAAATACAGGAGGGACCCAGAAATTTATTTAATATGATCTTCAATATAATTTCTATTATTCAATGTGTTTAGGTTTGATTTGTTCAATGGAACAAATCAATGTCACCTTAGGAGGAAGAAGGACTGAACAACTTCCGTGTTCCTTTCTGGTTCCTAAGCAATGATAAGTCTTCTCCAAGAACTGGATGTGGCCAATCAGCTAAAAAACATTTCCTCTGATTTGGAAAAATAGTAAAGAATTTGTTATACTTTTAGACGTGCTCTAAGAGAAGAAATGGCCAGAGATAAGCACCTTCCATGCTTCAGGTGGCATTTGCTGACCATTCCGCTGACATCAAATACATTTATGAAGAGCAAGATGCCTGACAGACCACTCTTAATTGGCCAGCAAACCCTCTACATTGTACGACTGTCTTTCCCGTTTTCAGTATTTGTTAGAAAATACATTAAGAAACAGTAACACTTTGACAATATAATACTTAAGTTTTAGCTAGAGCAGTAAAGGAACTGAAAGAGATCAAGGGGTAAAAATTGAAAAGAAAGTATCTAAGTGACCCCAAAATTCCACCAGAAAACTCTTACAGTATAAATTCTTTATCAAAGTAACTAGATACAAGATTAACTCACAAAAAATCAATATCTCCCCTAAATACAAAAGACAAGCATACGGAGAAAGAAATACCTGAAATACCACCTTCCACAGTAACCTCAAATAATATAAAATATTTTGAGGTAACTCTAACCAAACAAGTAAAAGACTTGTCTGATAAATGCTTTATGATATTGAAGAAGATGTCAGAAGATGGAACAATCTCCCATGCTCATGGATCACTAGGAATAACAATAAGAATGAGCTTTCCACCTGAAGCAAGCTACAGACACAATATGATCCTGAACAGACTTCCAACACAATTCTTCACATACCTTGAAGTGATAATTTTAAATTTTGCATGGAAACACACGCACACACACAAAACAAAACAAAATAAGATAGTTTAAACCACCCTGAATAATTAAATAACTGCTGGAAGTAACACCATTCCAAATTTCAAGCTACACTATAGAGCTATAGTAATAAAAACAACATGATATTGGCACAAAAACAGACTCATTGGTCAGTTGAAGATTCAGACAAAAAGCTGCACGCCCACGAGCATCTATTTTTGATAAAGAGACTAGAGATATTCATTGTACAAAAACAAAAACCTTCAACAAACGGTGCTTGACTCACTGCATGGCTGCATGTTGGAGAATCCAAACATCCAAACAGACCCATACTTAACACCTTGCACAAAACACAAAGCTCTCAACATGAAACCAGATACACTGAACCTGGTAGAGAAGTGGAAAGTGGGAAATAGGCATGAACTCTGGTCAGGAAAAGACTTTCTGAACAGAACACCATTAGCACAGGCACTCAGATCAACAATTAATAAGTAGGACCTTTTGAAACTGAAAAGCTTCCACACAGTAAATGATGCCTTCAGACGGATGGATGAAGTAGCAGCCAATAAAACGGAGAAATATTTTTACCAACTAGACGTCCAATACAAGGCTTTCATCTAAAATATATAAACAACTAAAAATATTAGATATCAAGAAAACAAATAACCCCATTAAAAATTGTATACAGAGTTAAACAGACAATTCTCAACAGAGGAAACTCAAATGGCAGAGAAGCACTTAAAGAAATGTTCAACATCCTTTGCCATCAGGGAAATGCGAATCGAAACTACTTTGAGATTTCATCTTACACCTGACAGAATGACTAAGATCAATACAGCAAGCGAAAGTTCATGCTGGTAACAATGTGGAGTAAAGGGAAAATTCACCCATTGTTGTTGGGAGGGCCAACTTTAGAGCCACTATGGAAATCGGTGTGGTAGAGTTCCTCAGTAGGATGGAAATTGATCTACTTCAAGATCTAGCTGTATCACTCTTCCACATATACCCAAAGGAGGTTTTATTCTACCACAGAGACACTTGCTCAACAATGTTCGTTGTTACTGTCTTCATAATAGCCAGAAATTGGAAACAACCAAGATCTCCCTCAGCAGATGAATGGACAAAGAAAATGTGGTACATTGAAACAATGGAGTATTCCTCAGCCATTAAAAAATTGCAAATTTCATGATTGCATGTAATTTTCAGATAAATAGATGGAACTAGAAAAATAATCACCGAGAGTATAATGGTTTCAATGCAAATGTCCGCCTTAGAGTCTTAGGGAGCGGCACTATTAGGAGGTGTGACCTTGTTAGAATAAATGTAGCCTCATTGGAGGAAATATGTCACTGCAAGCAGGCTTTGAGGTTTGAGATGATCAAGGCAGACCCAGTGTTCATTCTTCCTGTTGCCTACTGATCCAGATGTTAAAATCTTGGTTCCTTCTACAGCACTCTAAAGGAGTTTTTATTTGTTTATTTTATCTTATTATATTTTATTTTACTTTATTATTATCCTTAGAGCCTGTTTGTTTTCTAATGAGAGGCAGAAAGGGAGTGGATCCAGATGGAATGGGATGTGTATGTGGGGTTCTTGGTGGAGGGAGGGGAAATCATAATCAGTATATATTATGTGATAAAAAATAATTTCAATATAAGAAAAAGAAAATACTTTAAGAGATAAAGAAAGTTATCTTAATTGACTTTATTTTGTTATACTTAGTCTTATTATTTCTATTTTATAAATCAAACTATTATAAATTTGTATGCATAAGGAAAACTATACAAAGGGCTTAAGATGATGTAGAATTGCAAGCAGCCGCTGGTAAGTGTGGAATGTATTCCCTGTGTCTAACAGAAGATTGCTGAATCTGAAATATATAATCTGTAAAACCATGTGTTGTTCGTGTTCTTTTGAATGTAGTTTCTTCACCTGACAGAGGGACTTCTAATATCCCACAAGTGCAGAAATAGTCAAGGGTAGTCACTTATGCAAAATCATATTATAAGGTGTAGAATGACACGGAGAACATTCTTCATTACTGTGAAATATGCATCCATTCAATTCCTTAATTGACTATCAGTGGCCACCTACAGTGAGCTGGAGACAGTTCTAGGATCTTGTGGTGCATGACTGAATGCAATCTGAGTCCCCACTATGACGGTGAGAGAAGACAAATAAAAACAAAAATGAATTTTAATTGACATGAAGAAAACCAGTGTGTTAATAGATCAAGAAATGTGAAACATTTTTCCTAATGTAGGAGAAAAAAATGTCACAATAGTCTTAGACAAAACAACAACAACAAAATCAGGGAACCCATAGGTAGAAAATAGGTTTCTATTTTATAGACAGGAGAGCAGAAATCCAGGAAGTAAAAGCTGTCATAGGCATTGCTTTTTAAGTGGGGGATTTAGTCAATTTCAGAAGAGTTGTTAAGAATGACCTAGGTTGAAGGTATTCATAAGTTCGCTCTGAGATTTACCAAGACACAAGTAGCCACTAACCTCACAGTTTTTAGTAATGAAATCATAAAGTCACACTTGACTGTGATAAATCTGACAAAGATAATCTCTCCATACTGGCATCCAACTCTCCTTGAAATGGAATGAAGAAGATATTGAATTCTTAATACATCAAGACTCTGGGTGAAATAAGCATAAGTTCCTTCTGCAAAAAATATAAAAGTATTGGCTGTCAATTATTACAATAGTTTTAGAGTAAACTAATATTTCATAAATACAACGTCAAGCATAAAAACAAGTGTAGTGTCATAGTTAGGGTTGCTATTGCTGGAAAGAGGCACCATGATCATGACAACATTTATAAAAGAAAACATTTAATTGGGGCTGGCTTACAGTTTCAGAGGTGTAGTCTATTGTCATGCAGGCGGGCATTGTGCAAGGAGACATGGTGCTGGGGAAGGAGCTGAGAGTTCTACATCTTGATCTGCAGGCAGCAGAAAAAGAGATTGTCTATCACACTGGGCATAGTTTGAACATGTAAGACCTCAAAGCCTAAATCCACAGTGATATACTTCCTCCAACAAGGCCACACTTACTCCAATAAGTTCACACCTTCTAATAGTGCCACTCCCTACAGTCCAAGCATTCAAACACATGAGTCTATGGTGATCATTCCTATTCAAACCACCACAAGTAACCAACAGAAGAAGCAAAATATTCTAAATAGATGAAAAAAAATAACTACAGAGAGCAGAAGCCAGCCAGTCAAGAAGTCACAGAAATTGTCAAACTATCGAACTTTAAAGTAAACACTCTCAGAGCCAGGGAGATTCTCAGCAAGCAACATGTTTGTCAGGTAATTGTGAGGATCAGAATTTGGATCCTTAGCACTGGTGGAAATGCAGGGAAAGCATGGAAGTTTGCCTATAATCTCAGCATATAGAAGAGAAAGAGACAGGACATGATTGAAGTAAGCTAGTCAATTGGGCTAACTAAACCAGCAGTTCTTTGTTCAAGAGAGAACTGTTTCAACGTATAAGATGGAGACCAATCAAGGCAGACATCCAGTATCACACACACACAAGCATGTATTCCCACATATGCAAACATGTGTACCACACATATACATAGGCAAACAAAAATAAATATTTTTTTTACAGAAATAAAAATAAGAGGGCTAGCAAGATGGCTGAGTGGGTAAAGGCACTTGCTACCTAACAGAGCAGCCTGAATTCCATCCCCAGGAGACTGGAAGCAGAAGGAGAAAGCTGATTCATGCCAGTTGTACTCTGGTCACCACAAGTGTTTTGTTGTACATTTATGTCCCTGCCAATAAGTAAATACATGAATAATGTGAAATAAAATAAATGTGAAACTTTCCAAATAAATAGGGAAAACTTTCAGCGGAGGCCTAGAATAAGTGACAAAATGCGATTTTTTTTTAAGGTTAAAAATAACCAAAGTAAAATTCGTTGGATAACGGATTAGACATCGATTTAAAAATGTGAATTGAATAGCAACACAGAAAAATAACGATCCTAACTCAAATGCACCTAACAAGAGAGGATGGAAATAGGAAGAATGAAAGAATTACCATACAGAGAAGCAAAACTCTTGCTTTGTAGGATCTCTCACCCCTCTCTCTCAGTGATTAGAAGGAGAAAGAAAATTACCACTAGAAGCTGCAAGCTGATTTTATATCACTGTGACAGGAGTGGGGGGGGTGGTTAAACACCAATAAGAAGATATAGAGAATTGCTAACGACAAATGTCAGCTCTACTGGGACATGAAATGCAAGGCGTTTGGTTAAATATTATCTTGGGAGTGTATATCCCTTTAAAATCACCATTTAAATCTATAGACCGAGCAAAGCAATCAACAGCCTTCCATTTAGGTAAGCTTCACAGAATAAAAGATTTGCACCCATCTATGTGCTCCATGAAAGAGACCCTAATCTCGTATAGCTGAGCTGGGGCCAGGAGCGGGCTGAGGCAGCTGGAAGTCAAACACAAAATATCTTCCTGCTGCTGGCTAAATTGCGATACAAATTGAACCCCAAACCTCACTTCGAGAGATCCTCTTCATCAGTTGAAGAGGTTTCCTTTCCCCACGGAAGTGCCCTCCCCACTCCCGCTGCTAATGGCATTTTCCTCCTGTGTTAGGCTCTCCATGTTGCGGGAATATCAGCCATGAGTTTTCTGGGACTCAGAAGAGCAGCTGTCATGCAAGACAAGATGAATTGTTCTCAGTACCAGCTTTGTTACTGGTCCTACTACACTCAAGTCTTCAGAGGACTAAAGATGAAGCAGAATTGTGATATCTAAGAAGATACAAGAAGTCCCTGTATCGAAACTGCAGAAAATACCTACAAAGGAAACTAATTTTATATATATATATATATATATATATATATATATATATATATATATAGTGAGAAACCAAACATCCAATGAATAGACAAAGGAAGTGGGTTCATAAATTAAATGTCAATAGAGTATTACTAAGATATCGAGATTGTCCAAACTTTTCTACAGAATTTATACAGCTACTGATTCTAATTAAAATCTCCTAATGGAATGTGTACCCTCCACTCTTATGTGTGGGAGAATTTGCTAAAACAACTCCCAAATTGGTATGCATATTCACTTACAAAGAATCCTCAAAATCTTCTAAAAAGATGATAATGCTTGTTGTATGAGACATTTATTTTTACCTATAATTATTAATGTTGTTTTAAGGCAGACGTCTAATTTAGGAACTCATAATCTGTTAATCGACTGAAATGTCTGTGCTACGAAACAGGTTTGACTATTTCAAATAATCACAAAGAAAAATTAATTTACTACAGTTATACTATAGATTCAAATGTAGGGCATTAATAAATGAAAATTCTAAATATTAAGTAGAATTTAGGGGTGGACTTTGAGTATGGCATGAGCAAAGAAAGAAATATTGGTGCCTGGAGTATATTAAAATCAAAATTCCTCTTCAAATAAAGGCATTATGAGAGAATGCAATGGTGATGCACAGTTTGGAAAGACATTTTCAACAAATTTAATCTAAATGATAATATAGATAAGAGAGAAAATTCTCTGAGCAGTCCACTGCAAAAACATAACTACAAACACAGGCTGACTTCAAGAATGTACTTCCAAGAAGAAAAGATTGGAATAGCTAATACAATAGCTTAAACAAAAACAAAGCCAGCCCCCAGTGTAACTGTCAATAAAGAAAATAAAAATTAAAGTCACAAAAAAAGTAGCTGCCCACACAGGAGCTCAGACACATGTTTAAAAAAACACACAGAACTGAATGTTGGTAAAAATGTTGGGTATTTACCACTTTCCTGTCCTCCTGATGAGACTGTAAATCAGCACAATCACTTGAAGCATAGTTTGGAATTATTAGCTAAAATTTAATATCCCCTTAATCTATGACACAGAAATCCCATTCTCGGGTATATAACCCACAGAGGTCTGTGTACATATGCATAGAGATCTACACAAAAGCATTTGTAGCAGCACATTTCATATTGCCAATTGTTTATCAGTGACAAAAATTAAAAACCAAATTATATATATATATATATATATATATATATATATATATATATATATATCCACTCAATGGAATAACATGTTGTAAGGAAAATAGAAATTAGAACTGCATGCAACAAAATGCACAAGTCAAAATCTATTGTAATAAGCAAAAAGAATAAATAAAAAATACAGAGTCCACTGTATATAAAATAAAAACGGCAGTCAATGTTATGTTCTGTAGTACTGAACACTTTAGAGGTCAAATTTTAAGAGAAGCAGGGAATTAAAACTAAAACCCAGAATATTGTTTCCCTTCCTGGAGACGAGTACAGCTACCTCTTAAGTGCCGACTAGAGGAGACACAGTGGGGAAGCTTGAGCTGTGCTCATGTCTCATGGACGACAGTCACATAGGCATGGCTCATGATAGATCCATTCCTTTTTCTACTGTCAGAATTTAAAAGCTTCGTTAAGGAATCGTATGAGTAAATGAATTTGGGCAATTATTTTGGAATTTGAAAATATTTGAAGATAGTTTCCTTTATATTTTACATGAAATAATTAGGTTTTGGTAATCAAATATATAATAATACTGTATAAAGCTTCAACCTTCCTAATGCTACAGCCCTTTACTACAGTTCCTCATGTTACAGTGACACCCAACCACAAAATTATTTTGTTGCTACTTCATAACTGTAATTTTGTTACTGTTATGAATTATAATGTAAATATCTGTCATGCAGGATATCTGTTATGCTGCCTCCCTCCCGCATGGAGTCAAGACCTACAGGTTAAGAACTGCTATTTTAGAAGGGAAGCAGAAATTATAATATTTGGTAGTTGTGGTGGTTTGAAAGATAATGGTCCCCAAAGGAAGTGGCACTATTAAGAAGCATGGCCTTGTTGGAGTAGGTGTGGCCTTGTTGGAGTAGGTGTGGCCTTATTGGAGTAGGTGTGGCCTTGCTGGAGGAAATATGTCATTGTGTCATTTTGCAGGTGAGCTTTGAGGTTTCATATATGTTCAAGTCACACGCAGTGAGACACATCACTTCCTGTTGCCTGTGGAATAAAGATATAGAACTCTCAGCTCCAGCACCATGTCTACCTGCACACGACCATGTAACACCGTGATGATTGTTGGGGTCGCACAGTGATGGGGCACAGGCCACCAAACTCTATTAAGCCAGAAGCAAGCTTTATTCCAGAAAAAGAAAAAAAAAATCACCATGGGACACACAAAGCTTATCAGCTATACCTGTGACCAGAGACAGAGATTGGGTTTCTGAAACTATGGCCATGGTGGCTGGTTTGGGGCCTCCTCTTATACTAAAATCAAGCAGCAGGTGTGGGTCAAAGAGCTATTACATCCTTGAGGTCAGGCTTAAAGTCACATTATATTTAAGCTTAAATTTTAAGTTATAGGACATTAGAATGTCAACTTAGGATATTTGGAAACGCCTATGGCTGGCACAACCGCTTTTCCCTGTCCTTGAAAGAATGCAAGGCAGAGAGTAGAGTCACATAGCAGGACAGTTAAAAATTAAAGGAACACCAGCAGAGGGTCCCATAGAGGCAATAGTTAGAAGCTAACCTTTGTCTGCAGTACCTGCCTAGCTGGGAAGCTGGGAGGCAGGAGAAAACTGTTAAAAGTTTATCACTGACTACAGTGGCTGCGAGGATGTCTGCTCTTCAGGCAGAAAGTATTTGTTAAAGGTTAACAGTAGCTGCCAGGTTTTTTTCTTCCAAAATGTGTTTGGACTTACAATGTTACATTTCTATATTCCTGTACCAAACCTTTATTTCTATATTCTATTCCTGAACCCTTCAGTGATAATGAAGTCAACCTCTGAAATAACAAGCCACCCCATTAAATGTTTTCCTTTATAAGAGTTGCCACGGTCATAATGTCTCTTCACAGCAAAGAAACCCTAACTAAGACAGAAGTTGGTACCAAGGCGTTGAGTATTGCTGTGATAGACCTGACCATACTTTTGTTTGGAGGAATTTAGACTTTGGAAGCTTGGGTTAAGAAAGCAGTGGAAATCTTTAAGCACTGCTTAATTGGCCATACCAGGAGGAACATGGATGACAGCGGTGCAGAGTGATTTGAACTGTGGGGGGGCTGGCTCAAGAGGTTTCAGAGGAGAAAATTTTTGATATGTTGTCTAGAGATTGTTGTGATATTTTGCCTGAGGCTAAAGAGAAGAGTTTTGGATTAATTCTGTTGGCAGAGGAAATCTCAAGAGAACCTAATATAGACTCTGTTGTGTGATTGGTAATGTTAACTCTAATGAAGATTTATAATAAAAAGGAGCAAGCAAAGTAGGGAAAGTTACAACGTGTAAAATTTGAGGAGAAAGGGAGTGCCATGAAGTGGAATGGAGCTAAGTCGTTTTATTTATTTATTTATTTATTTATTTATTTATTTAAGATTTCTGTCTCTTCCCCACCACCGCCTCCCATTTCCCTCGCCCTCCCCCAATCAAGTCCCCCTCCCTCGTTAGCCCAAAGAGCAATCAGGGTTCCCTGACCTGTAGGAAGTCCAAGGACCACCCACCTCCATCCAGGTTTAGTAAGGTGAGCATCCAAACTGCCTAGGCTCCCACAAAACCAGTATGTGCAGCAGGATCAAAAACCCATTGCCATTGTTCTTGAGTTCTCAGTAGTCCTCATTGTCCGCTATGTTCAGAGAGTCTGGTTTTATCCCATGCTTTTTCAGACCCAGGCCAGCTGGTCTTGGTGAGTTCCCGATAGAACATCCCCATTGTCTCAGTGTGTGGGTGCACCCCTCGCGGTCCTAAGTTCCTTGCTCGTGCTCTCTCTCTCCTTCTGCTCCTGATTTGGACCTTGAGATTTCTGTCCAGTGCTCCAATGTGGGTCTCTGTTTCTGTCTCCTTTCACTGCCTAATGAAGATTAATATTCAGTAGGATGCCTATATGTTTTCCTTTGGGTTCTCCTTATTTAGCTTCTCTAGGATCACTAATTATAGCCTCAATGTCCTTTATTTATGGCTAGAAACCAAATATGAGTGAGTACATCTCATGTTCCTCTTTTTGGGTCTGGCTAAGAGATGCCCTATCATACAACAAAAGTATATGCTCAACTATGTTCATAGCAGCATTGTTTGTAATAGCCAGAACCTGGAAACAACCTAGATGCCCTTCAATGGCAGAATGGATGAAGAAAGTATGGACTATATACATATTAGAGTACTACTCAGCAGTAAAAAACAAGGACTTCTTGAATTTTGCATGCAAATGGATGGAAATGAAGCTAAGTCTTTTGTTCAGGGAGATAAACAAATCAAGAAATGAGATAAAGGGGGTGGTGTCCTCAGAGCAAGATCTCACCCAGATAAGTTTCCTACTTGTGAAAAGGAATTAAGGAAAAATGTAGAGCCTGGTTTGGTGGCTCATGATTTTTATCCCAGCACTCCAGAAGTAGAGGCTGAAGCATCTCTAAGTTTGAGGCCAGCCTGGTCTACAGAACAAGTTCCAAAATAGCTGAGCCTAGGCAGTGAAGGAAACCATCAAAAACAGAAAACTGGTGAAGATGTAATTGAAAAATCTCTGGATTCAAGGCCATTCTGGTCTACAAATCCAGTTCCAGGACACCAAACTTAAACAGTGAAAGAAACCATTGATGACAGAAACTTGGTGAAGGTTTAACTAAGTGAAGGGGCTATGTTCCAGCCCAGAAAGCAGCAGAATTTGATAGCTTCAGCCATGTGGCTCTGGCTTTAGTATTAAATATAGAAGAAGAACATTATGGAACCTTCCTCTCTGACTAAGGAGACCGCTGAGACCAGGCATCTGTCAGGCGTGTCCCTGAATGGAGCCTGTGAAAATGAAGCCTGGGTTGCCTTGGAGACCCCAAGATGTTGGAGATGCCAGAGAAATGGTATCCCTGCCGAAGAAAGCTGCACATAGGGAGTGGAATCAGCCCAAGAGAAAGAAGTGTTTTGCAGTCAACAAAGTTGAAAGGAGTTGAATATCTGAAGCGCATTTTGACATCAGACATGAGATGCAGGGTTTGGAGTCTGCCTAGTTGGTTTTATTCTTGCTTTGGTCCAGTATTTCCTCATTATGCTCCCTTTCCTATGTTTTGGAATGGTAATATATATTCTGTAGTATTGGGAATATTATGTCAAGGTATGTTACTTTTGTTTATGTTGCATTTGTTTAACTCTGTGAAGCTGTGATGCTTTGCTTGTCTAAAACACCTGACAGTCTAATAAAGCTCTGAACATCCAATAGCAAGGCAGTAGAAAGGACAGGTGGGGCAGGAAGGTAGAGAGAATATATACAAGGAAAATCTGGGGTTCTAAGGAGTAGCCAGAGAAGGAGGAGAACATCAGGGGCCAGCCATCCAGCTACACAGCAATCCAAGGAGTAAGAGTAAGAGTTAAATAAGTAAGAGAATGGGAAAAGCCCAGAGGCTAAAGATAGATGGGATAGTATGTCTAAAATGGCTTGCAAGAAACAAGCCAAGCTAAGGCTGAGTATTTCTTAAAATAACCCTCCATGTGGTTTATTTGAGTTGGGTGGCAGACCCCCTCAAAAGAGACAAGAGAATAAAAAAGAATCATACTACTACCACTACATTATTTTGGTGTACCAATGTGGTGCTCATATTCCCTTAGGGCAGGAGAAAGCATTAAAAAGTGGGGGAGGGTGAGCCAGACGGTGGTGGTGCATACCTTTAATCCCAGCACTCCGGAGGCAGAGTTTGAGGTCAGCCTGGTCTACAAGAGCTAGTTCCAGGACAGGCTCCAAAGCTACTGAAACTCTGTCTTGAAAATCCACAAAAAAAGGTTGGGGTCGGGGGAGGTGATATGGATCCTTTAAGAGTTTCTTCTGGACAGTGAGCTCCCCCAGTATATTAAGTAGGAACATAAAACAAAGTAAAATTCCTGCCATCAGCATTCTAGAGCACTAGGAAGGCTGAATGCAGTTCCTGGTAAGACGAACCTCCCACAGGGATACAAGCTTTAGGCAACGAAGAAGCTTCACTGGCAAAGCCAGCAGAGAACTGTGCAGAGTACCCAGGTGTAGCTTATCAGTTTAAAGTTTTCTCCTGCAGTCAAGAAAGACTAGAGATATGCAGTAGAAGGGCCAGATGGAATAAAACCTCTAAATAGGTTACAGTATGTTTTACAATGTGCTTTACAATGTGCATAGGCTTAAGAAAGAAAAAAAAATGGATATAGGTAGTTATAGAAAGAAATAAAGAGTTTTAAAGAGATAATAAAGCCTTTAAAGAGACAGTAAGAGTAAAAGGAAAAAAGTCACGTAAAGATGGGAAACACATAGGAAGTCTGGATCCTGCATGCTATTGTGTTGATTTTGAATTTTTGATTACTGAACAGCAAAGGACAGCTGCTAAGAGACCTAAAATTGAGAGAGGGTCTGTTGAAATAAACCAGTCTAGATATTTTAAGAATACCTTAACTTTAAAAGAAAAAAGTCAAAAAATGTATTTGTAAAGTAGAACTTAAAAGATGCATTGCTTTGGAGAAGTGGTTTTGCTTTTGTTTCTACAGGAAACAAGAGGCTGTGGATTCATCCCAGGTTGATATGAATCTGGTTTGATCAAGGAAGGCCTCCTAAATCTTGACAGGTGATATCTATCGACAAAGGTTATAGGTAGTCTTGCCAGGACTTGGTCATTGTCTCAAAATTTTCTCCCTGGCACCCTAATGACACTTTACCCACAGTCAGCAAGAAGCAGTTTAGAGTACTTTGAGCACATTCCCAAGTGCTGGGCTGTGAGAGATTTTTTGTCAATTGGTGGGTCATAAATGTTTGTTATATTTAGTGGAATATAGGAATGATAAGATAAAGGGTAGATTATTGAATCTACTTTAAATTAAAAAACAACTATTAATCTCAAAACATTTGTATTGGAATGGGCTTTTATTTGTTGTTACAACACGCTGTGTATATGCTCCTATGCTTGCCTAAAAGGTTGTATATTGATACAAGTTTAAGGTTGTTTTTGTTAGCACGTACTGTATATGTGTTTTTACTCGTGTGAGGTATTGTGCCTATGCAGTTCATTTGGAAAGATAGGATGAAGTTTTAGGTTTTGAATGGTATTATAAACTATGTAGAACAATCAAGATTAGTCATTGATAATAGTCCAATTTGTAGATATATTAGGCATGTTTTCTAGATCATACAGAAAATATAGTTTAGATAGATAAATGGTCTTCAACTACATCAAAGACCTATAGAACATGGAATTTAAAATGTTTTGTTAACCTAATGTTTTTCATGACAATGAGACAAATCTGCTCCTGGCAGTGCCAATTTACTTCAGAGAGGATGATGGGCATTGAAGAAACTTCATAAGAGTTTGTTTTCATTGTGGTAAGATTAGCCATTTGAGCAAGAAACTGCTTTTGTCTTGACTGCTTGGCTATGTACTGTGCAGACTGGACACACAGGACCCACAAGAAAGTGACTGCTGAACTTTGCCAAAACAAAACTGGATGGTCATTTAGGGTTTCTGTTTTACAAAAGAAACTGTCAAACATTCTGCAAGACACAGAAAAAAGTGACAAATTGCCAATATAGGTGAGATATTTTTTCAAATTTTCTGTTTCATTGAAAAGTGTGGATACTATGGGCCTGTAGGCTGAAGATAGATGCCCCAACATTGCAAAGAAACTTTGGGTGACTGTCCAGGCAGTCAGATATCTCTGTCATTTCCAGAATCTTTGGGAGTCATTTACAATGTACTTTTTGTTTATTTAAATGGTATTATATCCTTCTGGTGCCTTTGAAGTTGAAGACTAGATAGTTACAGATGCAGTTTTTCTTAGATATGATAGAAAGTAAGGTATAAAATTTTAGATTTACTAAGATAAAATAGATTATGGAGTATTTTCTTTAAATTTACCAAACACAGTGAATTGGAATTCAGTACATTGTAAACATAATCTTTACTTGATAATTGTTCTTATTGTATACATGTCTACTATTTTCAAGTAAAAATTTTTCATTTCTGTTTAGAAAAAAAGCATATTCCCTAAATGATTGTTTAAAAATGTTTGTTTACATTTAAAGGGGGATATGATATAGAGATGAATACTTTACATTGGTATGGATCTTGGTTTATTGATACAAATTTAAGGTCAATTTTGTTTTACTGTGTATATGTATTTCTGATATTGATTAAGGTATTGTATTTGTACAGCTCATTTTAAAATGTAATGTATAATTAAGAAATGTAGGTTAATAATCATCTATAATAGTCAAGCTTGTATTCATGTTAGTTAGATTTTCTAGATATACAGAAATATATTTCATTTAGATAGGTATTCTTCAAATCTTTAAGAGACCTACAGAATATGGCATTTAATTTTTTTAATGACTTAGGACTTTTCATAACAACGAGACACATCTGCTCCTGGCAGCACCAATTACTTCAAGAGAATGATGGGCACTGAAAAGGCTCTTTATGGTGTTGGTTTACCATTTGGGCAAGAAACTACTCATGTCTGAACTGCTTGACTGGTCTTGCAGGACTCACAGAAAAATGACTGCTAAACTTGCCTAAAGAAGGTGAGACAGTCCTTCGGGAATCCTGCTTCATCAAAGAGTTTGCAAGACATTCTGAAGAACACAGAAGAAAGTGACTGACAAATTGCCAATATAGGCAGAACTGTCTTTGAAATTTTCTGCTTTGTGGAAAAGTCTGCTAGATACTATGGGCCTGTAGGCTGAAAGCAGATGCCCCAACAATACAGAAGAACTTTGAATGACTGCCCAGGCAGCGAGAGGTCTCTGACAATTTTAGAAGTTGCTTACAAAGCACTTATTGTTTTTGTAGATAATATTATATCCTTTTGGAGTTTTTGATGGAGTTGAAGATTTTATAGTTATAGTTTTCCTTAGTTATGATAAAAGATAAAGTAGATATAAATATTGTAACTGTAATTCTTGTTTGATACCTGTTTGGTTATATCTAAAAGAAATCATTTTCCACAAAAAATTAACTTAAGTTTCCTAATAAAGTTTAAACTTTTTAAAATGTTGTTTAGGGATCTTAAGAGAAAAATGGAAATAATGACAAGGTGTGAAGCTCAGACTGATAATTAACTGGGGAGATTGGTACTTGAAAAGACTAAATTCATAGTCCAGTGTGGTAGTAAAGTCTAAGCTGGAGTCAGCAATCTTAAATTGAAGCTTAAATTCTGCTACTTAATAGCAGTAGACCTTGCATAAGTCGCTTTGTTACATCCTACCTCAAATTCCCCTTCTGCAAATCTGTCAATATTATACCAGGGTTTAAGTCACATCATTGGGTTGTTTGTTTGAGATTGCTCTGATTTCTTTTTTCTTAATGTAAAAACTTCCCTCTTAGGAGAGTGAAGTTTTGTCTTAGAGAGGCCAGTAGGTGGTAAATTTCTTTCCATTTGATTCTAATTTTCTCCATGATTTTTTTCGATGACTCACTATTTATTCAAAACTACATCATTTACTCTTCATTTCTATAGAGCCTGTAGTCATTCTTGGCATCTATTTTTGCTTTTATTCTACGGTGGTCTGATATGCAAGTATGTAAGGAATGACTTCAATATTCTCAGATTTGCTGAGGTTTGCTTTGTTGCCTATGGCGTGATCGGTTTTTTAGCAGCTTCTATGTTCTGTTGAGAAGAATACATGTCCCTTCCATTGCATGGAACATTCTGTGTCTCTATGAACCATTTTATCTACAAATTAATATAGATAATAAGTTTTTTTGGTCAAGTTTTAGCTCAGAACATCCTTCTATATATGACAGTGGGGTATTAGAGTTTCCTACTATTATTGTGTCAGGATCTATATGGTCTTTTATACATTTTAATGCTTGTTTGTGCAAAGTTAATGACTCCGATATTAGGAACATACATGTTTGTAATTATTATATCATCTTTATACACCAATTCCTTAATTATGATGCAGTAGTACTCTTTATCTCTTCTCATTAGACTTGAAGTCCACTTTATCAGATAAAAGGATAGCTATTTCTACTTGCTAATAGCTTCTACTTGCTTGAAAGTTTGATTTCCATCACTTGACACTCAGTTTTTGGATGCTTTTGCTAGCTAAGTGTGTTTCTTGTAGACAACAAAGAGTTTCTTCTTGCTCTCACTCAAATGCAGTTCCTACATTGTAAATTTGTTTTACACATGTAAGAGGTCTGTGGGAATGAGTGTAGGCTCTGAACAAGATAGAAGACCATGAGAGGAGAGCAAGAGGTGTTGGTAGGAGGTAGGGTCACCAAAGGGTCACTTGTGACCTGGAAGTGGAAAGGAGGCTAATGGGGGTAGGAGGGCACCAAGAAGAGAAAAAAGATGGGCAAGGAGAAGGGAAAGAAATAAGAACAAGTTTATCTGGAAAATGTCAGCATACAAATTAATTCTTTGTAAGATAATATAAAGAAGGGCCACAATATAGATCTCTGCCTGATGTGAGCATTAAATAACAATAGCTTCACAAAGAACTTGGAGAGTCCCTAAAATGTAATTAAAAACTTTAGTAGGTGTCATGCATACACCATCATAAGAAAAAAAGGATCTAGCCAGGCAGTGATGACACATGCCTTCAATCCCAGCATTGGGAAGCAGAAGCAGGCAGACTTCTGTGAGTCCGAGGCCAATCTGGTCTACAAAAGCTAGTTTCAGGACAGGCTTCAAAACTACAGAGACACTCAGTCTCAAAAAAACAGAAGTAAGAATAATAATAATAATAATTTAAAATTTAAAAAAAGAAGAAAAAGGAACCAGCTAGCTAAATGTAAGCAAATTATCCAGAATAGGAAGGCAATCTTACTGTTGTTTTTTATTTGTATCTATTCTTTGATACTTTCATATGCAAAGGTAACTTATTTAGATCATATCTACTCACTGGTTTCTTCCCATGAACTGTGGTAGGTTGAATGAAAATGGTCCCCATAGACCCATAGGGATGGCACTATTAGGAGGTGTGACCTTATTAGAGTTGGTGTGGCCTTGTAGGAAGTGATCAGCAGGCCAGCTTTGAAGTCTCAGATGCTCAACCTATGCCCAGAGTGGCTCAGTTTTCCTGCTGGCTGCTGATTCAGATATAAAACTCTTAGCTCCTCCTCCAGCATCATGTCTACCTACCATAATAATAATGATTAAACCTCTGAACTGTAAGCTGCCATCTTCAATTAAATGTGTTCCTTTATAAGAGTTGCCATGGTCATGGTGTCTCTTCACAGCTATAGAAACCCTAACAAGACATAAACCAATCCCTACATTCCATTCTCAAATTTATTTCTTCCCCCTTTCCTTTTCCTTTCTTTTCTTTTCTTCTTTACCTACTGTGTCCACTTGGTAATGCCCATATATGCCTGGGTGGGGCACCAACAAATAGAGCAAAGACAATGTGCCATAGGACACACGCTTGAAGAAAATGAACTGTCCTTCCTCCAGTGGCCATCAGCTCTCAGTAGCTTCTCGATTAGGAGAAAGGCTTTGTGAGCCCCTTCCCACTCCAGCTGGACAGGTCCCGTGAAGGCCTGGTGCCAGCACCCACTGCTGCTCTGAGTTCATGCTTTCAGCAACCCCATCGGGTCCAAAAGACATTGTGCTGAAGGAGTCCTCTGCAACTTCTGCTCTTACAGTCTTTCTGCCCCCCTTCCTCTGTTCCTGAGCACTGGGACGCCAGTGGTACAGATGTTTCGTTTAGGAATGAGCACTTCACAATCACTTTCAATGGTTGTTAGTCTCTGTTTGCACTTCCATCTACTACGTAGAGAAGCTGGATGAGGGATAAGAGTTACATTAGCCTAGGGGTGCAAGGAGAGGTACTTAGAGATTTAGAGGGCAATTTGTTACTATGTCCATTTAGCACAGAGATTCTCAACCTTCTTAATGCTGCAACCCTTCAATACAGTCAGTTCCTTGTGAGCCCTAACCATGAAATTACTTTCATTGCTACTTTAAAACTATAATTTTGCTACTGTTATGAATTGTAATGCAAATGTCTTGTTTTTCCCATGGTCTTAGGTGACCGCTGTGAAAGGGCCAAGGGATCATGACCCACAGGTTGAGAATAGCTGCTTTAGCAAAATAAAAGCGGTAGAGGGTCCATGACTCCTCTGAATTGGATTTAACTGAAGGCCTGTCCACTGCTAGATACATATGAGGCACCGACCCCTAGCCTCTTTTCTCATGAAGATGCTATTTTTGATGATTAGAAGACAACAAAAGGATAATCTAGGTGATACAGTCTGCGGCTTTAAACTCAAAGCTGCTCCTCTTGCATCATCTAATGTCTTCCCTGCTCTTTCTTCCCTGTGCTGCACTGTTTTATTTAGCCTGCATTGGCTCTCCCCTCTTATGACACCTGATCCTGGGGCCGACTGGAGCCCTGGATAAGAAGCTGCATCTTGAACCATTGCCTGCACCTTATGATGTCAGCACCGTGCTAAATGCCAGCTGAGTTGAGATGTATGATTTCCTTAAGAACATGTGTTGACAGCTGCTTTCCTCATTGGTCTCCCTTCTTGGTTCCAAGAATCCATAAAATCTTATAACCACACAAACCAAAATTATATAGGAGACGTTCCGCTGGATTTGGCACAAAGTAGATTCTGTGAGTTGGAACCTAGCTTCCTCTTCTCCAGAACTTTCTAGGTCTACCCCCTGGGCATGGTCTCATCTGTAGTCTGATTGGCTCTCTGTCTCCTCTAATGTCACAGACCTTGCTGGACCAGGCAACACTTCTAGTGAACAGACAGGCTCCTGTTTTCACTTAATGTGCGTGACCTCACTGAAGCAAATTTGAGCTCTGAATTAGAAAGCCTTCTGGCATTTCAGTGAGTTTTCAAAGCCCCTCTGGGAGCTTTGCCAAGGTAAGGAGGTATTTAACAGACAGCTTTCCCTCAACTCAACAGCTCCTGCTGTCTGGACCTTAGGCTCTGGAGACAATCTTACTGTCTACGTTGAAATGCCATTTCCTTTTGTTTTGCAGTGCAACCCATTCTGACTCCGTCTATAACACTGTCTGTAAATATCACTCAATGCTTGTTGCATTAGGTTAAAATGGCAAATGTTTAATTATACCATAAAATCATTAACATGACCTCCCAGGCCACCCAGACAGAGAGGGACTTACAGACTCCCTATGGGTGTGGGTTGCTTTACTCCTTACTCTCTGGGGGGCCCACCACCTAGCTCCCAAATAAATCACATGGAGTCTTATTCTTTTTTATGAATGCCTGGCTTTAGCTTGGCTTGCTGCTATCCAGCTTTTAACTTAAATTATCCCATTTATCTTTTGCCTCTGGACTATTACCTTTCTCTGTTTCTGTATATCTTTTCCTTTCTCCTTATTCCATGTCTGACTGTATGACTCTGTGACTGACCCCTTGCATCTTCCTCTCCCCCTTTTCTCATTCCTTCATCTCTTTTTTCCCCAGATTCCTCCTATTTATTCTCTCTGCCTACCAACTCCACCTATCCCTCTCCTGAGTAGATAGTAGCTATTCAGCTCCTTATTAGACCAGTCAGGTGTTTTAGACAGGCAAAGTAACACAGCCTCACAGAGTTAAACGAAGGCAACATAAAAGAATGCAACGCATCGTCGCACCATTAAGCAAATATTTCACAGCATAAAAACAAATGTAACACAACTCAAACATATATTCTGCAATGCCCAACAGCCAAACTTTCAAGGACATTTTATTTCTAAATAAACCAAAAGCGCCACAGCGTGGCCTACAAACCACCTCTGCCTGTCTCTATCAACTGCCCCAGGCAAGCTACATCACCTCTGTCCTAGCTCCACAGCTGTGTCCTCTCGGTGGGACCAGGTCTCTGCCTGGAGAACCAGCTCCTGTGTGCCTATGGAACATTTTTGGTGTTGTTCTCTAGGCTTTCAATGAATCATCATGCCCTCTGGGACATAGCCCCTAGTGTTTCCCTCCACCTGTAGGCTAGCATGCTCGCTCACACAGTGATCCTCAGCATGGTCACTACTGAAATTCTAAGCAGCATGATTCTAACCAGTATCTTATTTTAATGCACCTTTCAATGTATAAGATGTACGAGTGAGCAATGTCAATTAAAAATATATAAATTATAAACAGGGCTCTTAAAGCCCTCTAAAAGGTATTTATTATCAACTATTATATGTGCACATTAAATAACATATTATCTTATAAAGTAATTATATATAGTCATTGGGTTCACCTTCTTATTTAGCTTCTCTAGGATCACAAATTATATGCTCAATGTCCTTTATTTATGGCTAGAAACCAATTATGAGTGAGTACATCCCATGTTCATCTTTTGGGGACTGGGATACCTCACTCAGGATAGTGTTTTCTATTTCCATCCATTTGCATGCAAAATTCGCGAAGTCATTGTTTATTACCGCTGAGTAGTACTCTAATATGTATATATTCCACACTCTCTTCATCCATTAAGTGTGTTATATGTAATATGTATTGTAGTACAAAATATGTTACTTATTACATGTAGTCATGGGTTACATAACAGCATGCTGCACATCTCTCAAAACACATTCCTGCCATTAAGTAACATATGAATACATTGTTGTACATACAGGTATGTATGTCATGCATGCATGTTCTCACATGTTTAATATCTTGATTAAGACACACTAAAATAAAGTTAGTGTATCTTTCTCGCTTACAACATGGCTTGACTTTCATGTTATTATCTTGGAAACCAGTGTAACTCACCAGATACCTTTTCCTAATGTAAATATGTGTTTATTATATAGGTACTTATTTTGGTAAATGACAGCCCCTAAGTCAGTACTTCTAAACTTCTGATTGTAATCACTTGCCAAAGATACAGCCTTTAGAGGCTTGATATAAATAGTGAAATGTTTGCAAAAATGACAGGTGAAGGTTTTAGTCCCATTGGTTTCTGCTTTTTTCACACACAGTTGTTCACTAGAACTTTCAATTTCTGAGGAAGTCCAGATGCTGGGGAGCCACACCCTTTACATCAAAACAAGACACCGAGGAGGCCAAATCAGGAGGGTTGTGACAAAGAACACATCAGCCAGGGTTATAAGAGAGATCTTGTATTAAAACGAAAATTATTGTTTTAGGGAGCTTCTTGGACTCCCCTGACCATCAACTTGAAATAGGGTGTCTAATGCCAGTCACTGGAAAGGAGGTGATAGATAGCTCATGGCTTTGGGGGGAAACATTATTACTCCAGGCGGCATAACTTCATATATACATATATGTATACATACAGTGCAGTTTAACCAACCATAAGATATTGTATTTTAAGTATACATATAATAATATGATTTTCTATGGTCTTTTCAAATATTCTTCATGTTATTTATCCTTCCTCCTCCCTCCCTAAACTATTTCACATAAATGAAACAATGGCCCTGCAAATTAAGCAAGAAGTATGTCATCTCCATTATATCTAGTGGAGGTTTAGGGATCTTAATTGCTGGTTACAAAAGGTACCAAGATCCTTGGAGAGATGGCTCAGCAGCTAAAGTGTTCTCCACAAAAACACAGCGCCCACAGTGCTATGTGAATGATTTGGGTGGGCAGCTTGGCTATAACTCCAGCTTCCAAGATGAAGAGAAGATCCCCAGTGCAAGCTGGCTAGCAGTCAAAGTAGCTATTGATGAGTTACGGGTTCAACTGAGAGACCCTGCATCAAAAACAAACAAACAAAGAATAAATAAATAAATAAATAAATGAATAAAATGAAGGATAAAGCAATGATTTCCAACATCAACCTTGTGCCTACACATACTTGTATATGCACATACATATATAAACATGCATATACACAAGCACATACCACAAATAAACATGAAAAAAATATTTAAAAAAAAAGGAAGGAAAAGGTACCAAGGTACCAAGGACAAAATCCAACTCTAGACTTCATCTAGATCTTAATGGATTCTGATTGGTTTTAGTCTTCGAGAACCCAGAACTAAATCAAGAACGAACCAAGGAGATGAATTGTTTCCCCAGTGACCACCCAACACGCACGCATGCACACACACACACACACACACACACACACACACACACAATTATTCCACATCATCAGTTTAAGGGCATTTCCCCTGATTGTCCGATCCATGTAATTTTTGCGGGGTCATCCCTTCCGCCCTCTGTGACATCTGACAGAAGGGACAGCGAGCAGGTACATGTCCCGCTCAGAGGCACTCTAACCCTTCCACCGCCTCCAATAAATCACAGAGCCTTTGAGAAGGCAGCCACCTCTGGGCTGAACACAGCAAGTGTTGAACTCTGAGTAATAATTTATACCACAGAGTAATTTCAGACTGAAAGTGAAAAAGATTTCTCAACCCTCCCGCTGCTGAAAGGAGACGTAAGTCATATAATTTTATGCCAGCAACACATGTATCATATGAAGGGGGAAGTATTCTTTCAGTGACCCGAATGTTATGTGTTGTAATTAAAATATGTTTAGCCGAGGCTGTGGCTCAATTTGAAGCCCATTTGAGGCTGCGTGTCGTGCTTGGTCTGGGGGCAGGACCTGAAGCCAATTTAGAGAGTGTGTGTTATGGGAAGTCTTCGTGTTCAAGGTGTGAAATTTACAGTCAATAGAAAGTAATTTTCTGATTGGAACTTGGCCCAAATATTGCAGTGGATCTAGAGAGAATGCCATGGGACCTGTAATACCCATCAGAGAGAAATTCTGCGGTTTAAATTCTCTCTCCAAGTAGAACAAGGGCAGGCAAGACCCAGAACTGGACCAAAACCATAAAGAAGTTGTGCCAATTTGTGGCCTTACCTCAAACCTCTCCCCACATACCCGTAATCTTTTGTTCACCACACTGGCAGCAAGGTTTCAAAAAGCGACCCTCCTCCTTTAACCCCTGTCTTACTTATAGCCCTGCACTTTGAGACCTTTCGATTTCGTGTATTCGTGAATCTCCAGGCATACTAAATTTCTGCCCTGGAAGCTTGCTTGAGCCCAGGTGCCCAGTGATAAACAGTGTCATGACAATTTCCATGATTTTCAGATGCACAGGGAGAAAGTCAAACCATTTTCTTGGAATCTTGGGATTTTACCTCACTATGTCTGGTTTAGGGATATTTCCTTGATTTGCTTTATCCCTTTGCAGCCCCGAAACATAAAATTCCAGAACAATAGACCACATGCCTGGACCTAAACTGCATGGTGACTCTCAAATCCCTACAACAACTTATGGGAAATTGTAAAGATAGAGACTTTGTCTTTTTGTTCTGTTTTGTGTGGGGTTTTGTGATTTCTGTTCTCTCATATATTACATCATCAATTTCCCCTCCCTCCTCTTCTCCCTCTGCCTCCCCCATCTCCCCACTCCTTCAGAAAAGAAGAAATCTCCCAGGGATATCAACCAAATATAGCATATCGAGTTACAATACAACTAAACAAGGAGGCAGGGCGGTGGTGGCGCACGCCTTTAATGGCAGAGGCAAGCAGATCTCTGGGAGTTCGAGGCCAGCCTGGTCTACAAGAGCTAGTTCCGGGACGGACACCAAAGCTACAGAGAAACCCTGTCTCAAAAAACAAAACTAAACTAAACTAAACAAGGCTGGACAAGGCAACCCAGAAGGAGGAAAAAGGTCCCAAAAGCAGGCAAGAGTCAGAGACAAACCCCGCTCCCACTGGTAGGTTCCCACAAAAATGTTAAACTACAGGACCATAATTTATATGCAGAGTACCTAGAGCAGACCTGTATGGGCCTCCTGATTGTAGATTTAGTCTCTGTGAGTCCCTATGAACCTTGGTTAGTTGATTCTTTGAGTCATGTCCTTGTGATGCCCTCAACCCCTCTGACTCCTAGAATCGTTGCTCCCCCTCCTCCACAGGCTTCCCTGAGCTCTGCCTAATGCTTTCTAGCTGGGTTGTTGTCCCAAACCCTCCAGTGGAAGCCTTTTCTGGTTACAGAAGGTTACTGATTCAGGCTTTGTAGTCCCCATTACTAGGAGTTTTCCCTATGGTCATTCTCAGAGATTCCTGAGAGTTTCCATTGCACTAGGATGCTTTTTTTTTTTTCCAAAACCCAGTTGGTTATAATGTACAGGCACAGTAAGAACCATCAACTTAACTATGATTGTAAGCCAAAACCCAGTTGGTTATAATGTACAGGCACAGTAAGAACCATCAACTTAACTATGATTGTAAGCCAATTTTTAATGTATATACAACTCACCTGAAAATGTTTCAACTGCAGATTTAAATCCAGTCATCTCTGTGGTCCGGGAGAGTATATCTAGATGACACTGAGGCTAATTACAAGCAAGTGGGTCATGTTTTATGTATCAAGTTTCTCACCTATTGCTTCCAATCCAATGGGGTATCTTCTGTGGACACTTTCCTTATGTTCTCAGGCAGAACCAAGCACCCTGCTGCCTCTGTGTTCTCACACCTTGGCTATGTTCTTATCCAACCCTTTAATTATTCATGTGTTTGCCTTCCTCCACACACTGAAACACATGCCATACACTGGGAACACATTAGGTAGGGGCAGAGGCAATGGAACCTCCACTCACTGAAGAAAAGGAGAAGGCGACTGGGAGTTAAGAACTTGGCTGTCCTCCTCATCCACTCTGTATATTCGTCACCAGGGCATATTGGTAATAGCTAAAGTCCCCACTGGAGTCCTGTGAATTACACTGATTTTGTGTGTTTATCACGTGGAGGAGACTGAAAACATTTTCCAGCTAGGGGAAAGTTGTTCAGTTAGCTATGAAAGAACAAATTACAAACGTCCACAGATTAGAAGTAAATAAGTAAACAAACAGCAATATTGCCAACAAGTTAAGGGTCAGCAGGTGGGCAGCAAGGGTCAATAAAGAGGTTGCTATGGATTCCTTTCCCTAGCAATTCCACTTTCCCAGAGAGTCTGCTTCAGTGGCAATAAACGTGCTTCCCTACCTTCCCAACACATATTGACAATCATAAGACATTTGCTTTCTCCGGGTTTTCAAAAGTGATTTTATACTAATAACTGCCAATTAATGCAGTTTATCATAAAAAAAACAAGGCAGAAACTATTCACAATAGTACCAAAATTAATTCTCTGTCTCCTTTCCATCCCCTACCCCTCTATCTTTTAGGAAGAATCAGACTCAAAATCACTGTCTGTCTTTATTGTTTATTTTTCTGAAGCAGGGGCTAATCTCATGTAGTTCTGGCTGATCTTGAACTTGCTAAGCAACAAAGCCTGGTCTTGAACTCCTGGTCCTCCTGTCTCTACCTCTCATGTGATTGGCCACCACATCCAGTCATTCATTTCTACAGTTTTATAAGAACGTGTATTAATCCCTCTATTATTTCCTCCCATATACAACCTTACAAACACAGAGTAACATTGGCTTTGCTCCCACAGCGAGACTACCAGGATGAAGCAGAAGGTGTGAGATGTTTCCCATCAGCCCTTTCTGCTGCCGGCTTACAGATCTGATGGGTGATGGGACCCCAAGACCAGAGACAGTAACCTATAAATGTTGTTGCTATTATGGCGAAGGAGTACAATACCTATGCTTCATCTTTCAATTATGTTAAGCACAGACAGGATTCTCCCACTGCCAGACTAAATAGTCCTCCCTCCCCTTAGAAAGAACTGATTAGCAATGTCTAATAAGATGAAACATTTAAAAAATTTTCTTTGTAGGTACTGGGAACACTAGTACCTTACTCTGTAGCCTTGGTGTGGGGGTTGAGAGCAAATGACAAAAATAAAGAATGGTACTCATGAGCCCTTCTTCAGCAAAGTAGGATTCTCCCTGACTTAGGAAGTAGGAAGAAAGAGATGGTCCATTTTCACCCAAACACCTACAAGCAAAAACCCGGGTAAATGTTGTAGTAGGAGCGGCGAGGCTGCGTCCCCGGCACCCGGCCGCCCGCATGGCTAGCTTATGCCCCGAAATAATTACACAGAAACTGTATTTTTTTAAACACTGCCTGGCCCATTAGTTCCAGCCTCTTATTGGCTAGCTCTTACATATTGACCTAACCCATTTCTAATAATCTGTGTAGCCCACGAGGTGGCTTACCAGGGAAGATCTTAACCTGCGGCTGTGTCAGGAATGAGAATCATGGCGACTGCCTGACTCAGTTTCTTTTTCCCAGCATTCTGTTCTGTCTACTCCACCTACCTAATTTTCTGTCCTATCAAAAGCCAAGCAGTTTCTTTATTACTTAACCAATGAAACAACAGATAGAAAGATGACCCTCCTCCAGGCAAAGATAAGTCAGGTCCCAAACAGGGCACTTCAAATTCAAACGTCCTGGTCAAGATGTGTCCTATTTTGCTATACATGTCTCGCTTGAGGACCAAGACATCCGATTTTACAAGCATTGATACTTGTGTAAGTGTGAACCAGATAGTGATCGGCGCTTGCTTTAATTTTAACATCTACAAGGTAAGAATTGTCCTTCGGGTCAGTGTTACAAATACCAGGTAGATACAGCAACAACTCTCTCCATTAACGCATTTCTCACTAAGTCTTAGTTTGAAATATTAGATGTGTCTTGTGGCTATTATTATTATGATAAAGGATGGAATAATATTGCCTGAGAATTATGAAACTTACCTGCAATAGAAAAAATAACAAAATGCTGGGCTCTACTTCACTGAGACATTTGGCTAGAAAATTAATGGGAAAAAAAAGAGAAAAAAAAACAAAGTATGACTAACTTTCCCTCATAATAACAGGAAGAAGAGAATATTTAATGTAAAATATATTTTTCATATTAAGTAAGCTCTTTCTCCTTTAAAAATAAGAAATTCACAACACTTGATGTAACAAATGAGTGTGGTTTTTTGCCCTTTGGATAAAGAAAAGTTTCACTTAAATTCTATGGTCACCAGGAAGCTTCCCAATCACAGACATGGGTGGGCTCAGCGATGACTTAAAAATAAATAAAGACATTATTGCAAACTTTGCTATTGACAAGACTATATACGTCTGAAGCATTTAACACAACAAAGGTTTATTCCTGCTTCACAATGCTCTACGTGGGTCAAACAATTTTTTACAATTTCTACAGTTGCCCCTAAACCAGCAGACTCGAAGACTATATCATAGCAAGAAAATAGAGAAAAAAGGAAGCATGGCATATCAGCAAGCTCTTGCCTACCTTGGCCTGGAATGTCTGTACTAATCTATGCATTTAGATTTGGAACGATACAGAAGAGAGGGTACCATTAGGTAATTCAAATGTCTCTTATATTACAGTAGCTTACACTACTTCACACCGCTATTAAAATTTACACCTCAGCTGCACAAAGTGAAATCCCCATAGCACAGGGGACATCTAGAGGTTAACTTAAAGCAGTCTGCATTCCTCTCGCTCCTTTGGATTTCACCTTCACTTTCAAATCAAGCACCTTGCTTAAAGCCTGGAGAAATATTCAGAAGTTGTATCTGATAGTACATGGGGTTATTTCTTGGTGGTTCCTGGGCACTTTCATTTTTCTGGCATCTCTGTGAGGTCACTTGTCATAGAAGTAGTTCAGCTCAGAGGCAAAGGTCGGGCAAGGAGTGTGGACCCAGGATCTTTTCTCATTAGCTGGGTTGGCTGGCTGCACGTCTGGGAGCCTGCTCCCTGACCTGTTAAATGAGGCATGAGGTCAGCTGACCCCTCGCCACACTTAAACTTCAGCAAGTTTTACTAATGGAAGGCAGATGCGTGAACCATCCCTGGAGGACCACAGATTCAGTTCGTTTGTCTACCTTTTGGAATATAAAATTGCAAGATTCAAATAGATTTATTTTTTCTGCCTTAGTTTGAGGGTTCTGAGGAGATTAGGGAGAAGCAGGGGGGTGGCACTTAGGAGCCATTACCCAAAGCTCTGATAGCCATGCCCTGCTTGAGCCTAAACATTTGCTTTAGACTTTTTAAAAAGGATTAATTCTGGATTATGAACAACCCACAAGCTGGAAACGGACAGCCAACGATTACAAGTCGAAACTGCTACTGATACCATTGAACAGGCAACAGGAGACTTATTGTTAGCAGCTGTGTCTCATACTGCAGAGCAGACGTGTTCCCGGGAAGACAGTTTTAAAGAAAAACTTTAAATCCATGTAGGTACTGAAGTCAGGATGGATAAATATTTTTGCTTGAGTATTATCCAGAACTAACTTCTTTCTCAACCCTTGTTCAGATGTCTCAAGGACTATATATTCCTAACATTCTTGTTTCATGGGTTAATGCAAGACCTGGCCTCGGGTGCTTTCTCTTCATTCCTTGTCATTGCCTGTTTTGTTTGTAATATTTTTTTTTGTTTTTTGCTTGATTGTATTGAATTATTTGGGATAGGGGGTTAAGGAACTTTTTGTCATTTTCTCATTTATAATTTATTGCATGTATGTGTATGTGTGTGTGTGTGTGTGTACATGTATCATGTATCACAGAGCATGTATGAGGACAGAGAACAAGTAAAAGATCTAAAATTCTATCCTTCTACCATGTGTGTCCCAGGAATCAAATTCAGGACCTCAGGTTTGAAAGCAAACATAATTACCTGCTGAAACATCTCTCTTGCCCCTTTTTCTAATTGTATATTACTGCTAAGAATTACTCATATTACATATATATGAATTACATATGACCTTTTGTGTGTAATGAATATATGAACATATACATACAACATACATAAATATCCACTCACATATTTCATGCATTTCTTACTTAGTAAACTCTGGTACAAACACCTTAATTGTCTTCAGGGTAATGTGATTTTGTGCAAAAATAACAGACAGCCTCCCGACATTAGTAGTCAAGACCTTCATCTGGCGATTCGCTTCCGTAAGCTCAACACTCAGTTCCAGGTTACACAACTTTGAGGGGGTAACTTGTTTTGCTGTGGTTACCTCTTAATACTGGGAATTGAACCCAGGTTCTACTGCCCTCCAATAGCCACGGGACCAAGCACATGGACCTTGGAGAATACATAAAATCTAAACTATAAAAGGAGGGTTGGGTCAGTGATCTGGTGTCACTGGCTTGAGGGGAAAGAAAGTTTTGACAAAAAGATCAGAGAGGCATCCAGTTTGGTCACTGGTGCCAGTAGAAAGCCAGAAAGCATCCACTGAGTCTTTCCTTTATTTCTCCATTAGACCCAAAACGTCTTTCTGTTGAAAGAGAAGGTATGGGTGAGTCACATAGAGATGCATTTTTGCTTATCAAAAAAAATTGAGTGATATTTAAGAGTTTACAGTTATCTAGAAAAGCTACGTGTATCTCATTCCCAGCTCCAGATCTCCAGTAATACCTTTGATTTCCCAGACATCACTGTGTAGTGATCCCAGCAGCTGAAGCTTATAGTGGCGTTGGCAGGGAATGCTGGAGTTGCATCCCGGCTGTCCATCAGAGACAAGTCATACTGTCTGGAGGATGCCTCTCATAATGTTATTTTTTACTCCATCTCATAAAGTCTGTTCTGTATAAATATATTTTAATTAATTAATAAATAAGATGTAATGAATTCTGGCAGAGTGACATTTGAGCACAAGGCAAAGGACTTAAACAGATCCTGATGTGTGTTTGCCAGGAAAAACAACCCACACGTGTGCACTGAGCTCGCACACACTCACACGCACACACATGCACACACGCACATTCATACACTTTTATTCCTTGGGGATATTGTGTAATTTGAAGTTGTAGAAAGTTTATTTGACATTTGAGGGGCACCACTCTGGAAATGAAGAAGAGCAATGGAGGTAGTTTTTTCTGAGTGCCGAGCTGTTGGCTAGTGACCAACAAGAATGCCTGAGTATTTGAGAACTCAGCAACACTAGACTCCACTAGCTGAGCATGCAGTTCTATTGTTTCTTACCTTAATAGTTCTGGATAGATCACATCTTTATTTAGTGAAGGAGCTATAGGGACTCACTCGGTGGCTTGGGATACTCAATACTTGTCAGTATTATCTTCCCTGAATCGAACTTTCCTAAAGAATATCTATATAGGTTTTGAAAACCTTAGATAGGTCCCTCCAATAATAGCCTTTGTCCTCAGAATGCACCACACCCCCTACACACAATACACACACACAATACACACACACAGATATATATATACAAACACATATGTATGTATGCATATATGACTACCTAATGGACTGCCAGCTCAATGTCGGTAAAACAATTTTCTATAAAATACAGAAAAGAGCAATGTTTTGCTATTAAAAGATAATCTTCACTGCTTCTTTGTGTACCTGCTTCTCTGTGTACTCTTTCCATAGGAAAATCTTCTGTATTTTAAAATATGGAAGAATTTTGTTGTTTTTTATTTTGGCTGGTAACAGTGTGTGAGGTAATTGGGTTTCCTTCTTCCCTGACAAAGTCTCTACATTTCTTTAGGAAAGAGGTGATCTCACTTGCTTTATACTTATT
The DNA here is from genome assembly GCF_018167655.1 of Microtus oregoni. NCBI lineage: Eukaryota > Metazoa > Chordata > Mammalia > Rodentia > Cricetidae > Microtus > Microtus oregoni. The sequence continues at coordinate 30,418,502 of NW_024543072.1, forward strand.
GTCCAGTAGAGAATATTCTCAGTACATTTACCAAATAAATAAATAAATAAGGGGTAATTGCTTGGTCTTCCACATTGATTTCCTCTTAATTTAAGAAGCCATTAGAAATATCATGAACCTTGAGTGTAATTCGTGTGAATAACTTGCATTCATTCCACCTGCATTTTTAAGTCTCGTTATGGTCCTGGTCTTGTCGTAGTCTACAGTCCAATCAGTATTGTGTCACTTCCTGATCATTGACACTACCTTAAGGAGGTGATCAAGAGAATATCATCTTCAAGCTCTACCCACAAACACCTACTCCTATAGTGAGGCTACAAGTCTAAAGATGCTGCATAACCCCCAAACAGTACCAGCAGCTGGGACTAAATCTTCAAATACGGGAGCCTGTGTGAGACATTTTATAACTGAACCATAAGAATGTCAATACCTGTACAATTTCAATGCTAGCCACAGCTTGACTTGATTTATTGGGACAGTGTCCATGGTCTTCCACCTCCGTTGGCTCTATAAACACAATCATAGGCATGTAGACAAATCACTAAAGTAGGAATGACAGACAGGAATTTTCATTGCATTCTATTAGGAAATACTACACTAAATGTCCCTTTCAACTAAACTCAGGCCACCTGGTTACCTAGAAAAAGAGCTAACCTCACCCATTTTCCTGAATATGAATCTTAGTTGATAATTAATTCACACTTAAGCAATTGTATTTTCTGACTTGTTTCAAGGGTTGTTAGTGACTTTTGGTATGGTGCATGGAAATTGTTCTGCATATGCATTTATACCTTTCTAAAATATTAAAACTAACCTATCAGGAATGCCAACACATCTTGAAGCTCACAAGGTTGTTAAAGCAAAGAAACTCTGAAGGATTAATTTTAACTATAATTAAAATTTTCTCAAAGATAGCAAAATCAGTTTCTTAACCATCATGACTAAAACTGGTGAGGATGGTGGGAGAGGATATTTGTGTCCCTTGGTGGCATATGATGCAAGAATTTCCTTTGAAATTAAATTTTCATATATGTGCTGCATGTGTTACCACATGTCATTGTGAACTGTTTGGAAAAGAGAAAAGAAAGTAGAGAGATGCTTCCATTCCTAATGGACTTTCTGTGTGACCATAAATGACCAGTTGACCCGTCATTGACTTCCCAGCCTCGTTCAAGCTATCTTGCTTTGGTACATTTTAGAGCCTTCTAAAGTATATATTAAAATGTTCGTAATGCTTAAGACCCATAGTTAAGGGCACTCACTCTTTCCTGTGCTCCACTAGGGTAGAGATGTTTGTGTGATTCTTGGCTGGTGATATATACAGTAATTTCTTGTTAAAGTAAAAAAAAAAATTGTAATTTTACTGCTCGTTCCAGTTCCAAATGCAACCTTACAAATTCAGAGCTCAGAAATTAGCATCTTATCTTACACTCTGGATTTAAAAACAACTTTTAAAACTAAATAAGATGTCACCAGCTCTGATATAAAAGTCATGGTCTGTTGACTGCTTTGTAGGAAGACATTCAGATCCCAGAGCATCAAAAGGTTTTTTGCAACCATGGAGACATTGTTTGCATTCATCTAAACTGCCAGTCTATGGCAATTTTTGTGCCAATCCAAAAGGACCAAGGTAGCTGCCACTAAGCACTGTTTCTATAAACACTCAGTAGTAGACCTACTACTTTGTAATATTGCCTACCATAAAGTCCCACTGAATTCCTTAAGTGACACTGTCATCCTCCCTGTCGCGTTTGTACCGTGAGCACTGAACTGAGCCAGCAGACTTCAAATTTAATTTTTTTTTCAAAAATCTAGATCTAAAATAAACCATACTCTGTATGTTAACTTTTTGTTTTGAATAAGATTTTATAATATAATGATAAAATAATATATAACATAAATTATCATGGAAATGGGGCATTAAAACCTTTTTATAAAACAGCCCAGGCATGGTGACTCACACCTTTAATCCTGACACTCAGGAAGCATAGGTGGCCGATCTCTGAGTTTGAGGTCAGCCGGGCTATCCAGAGAAATCCTACTTCAAAAAAGCCAAATATGTATCTTCCTATTTGAATACAATGACTCCTTGGAAATCTTCACTTTATTTTGATTTTTTTTTTTTGGCCCTACATCAAGATAACCAGAAACTCATGATTTGTTTGCAGTCCAGACCAAGCCAGACCCGTCTCCACCAGACCAGACTGGTCCGGACTGGACCAGACAGGTCTCAAACAAACTAGACTCGTTTGGACCCGTCTTGACTGGTCCAAATCGGACCAGATCAGTTTCAACCAGATCAGACTGGTCCAGACCAGAACAGATTGGTCTCAACCACAACAGACCAGACAAGACTGGACCAGACAAAACTGGTTGAGACCGGTCTGGTCCGGTCTGGACTGGTCTAGACCAGTCTGGACCAGTCTGTTCCAGTCAATACTGCTCTGGTCCTGTCAAGACTGGTCTGGTCTGGTAGAATCTGGACAAGAGCAGTCTGCTCCGGTCTAAACTGGTCAAGTCCAGTCTGTTCTTATCTGGTCTGTACCAGTCTGGATGAGTATATTTTTGTCTGGTCCAGTCTTGTCTGTTCTGTTCCATTTGAGATTTGTCTGGTCCGGTCTGGACTGGTCAAGACCAGTCTGGACCAGTCTGGTCTGGTCAAGAATAGTATAACTAACTACCAGTGAGCTACACAGAAGACTCTCTTACAGTTCCACCAATGTGGAGTTGGAGAAGCTGTATTACTAGTGTTCTGTGGAAGAGTGCCAATCATTTTTATAGTTTACATAAAGAATACCCTTACATTTAGATGTATATATCCCAGATACAAAAGTTTTGGAAACCAGACTCTTTCATTGTGGAATAAATCTGTGTTCCATTTCAGTCTGCTATAGTACAAATCAAGCTAGCAGCCTCTGCACGCTTCTTCATGCTTGTGTAACGGTCCAGAAAGATCATGAACTTGTAAAGTATCATTAGGCTCAGCTTTTCATGTCTGTTAAACTGCAAACTACAGTTCCCTGCAGCCTCTCCACGGTGAGGTTGTTGTGGTTTTTAAGGGACATTAAGCCAGGGCAGTTGGGAATGCCATCTTTGAGAGTCACACCGGAGGAAAGGGCAGAATGTGGCCACCTGTCTATTCCCACATCCCCTTGTCTACATCACAGATTGTGACACTATCATCTGAAGCCAGTCTCGACTCACTGCTAAGGAATGCTCCCAAGTCTTCTGAGCCAGTACGATTCTCAGTGGCTATGATACAGCTCCAACAGCGACTCGGGCCAGCAATGGTGTTACAAAAGGCCTTTTGGATCCATGACTGCTTCTGTTGACCTTTGGCAGGGTGATTGGTGATGCGAAGCTTTACCCTCTTGAAGGAGGAGAATGAAGAAGATGTAAAACCTAGCTAATTCCAATCTTTCCTTCTTTGAGATTGATGGTGTTTCTTGACTACCTCTTGAATGATTAATAATACAAAGGCTAATTCTTCTTTACCCAGTGGTTGTTGTCATCCTTGGTAGTTTGACATTTTACACTTTAAGTAAGCACAGCCCTAGGCAAGGAGACACCTTGAGACAGATTTCCTTATTGAAAGAAGATATAACCAACAGAGTCAACAAATATGCCAGTGCCAAGACACCACCAATAGACTAAAGAGAAGGATAAAATGAGGCAAAGTGAAATGCAGGAGGAAAGGGTAATAGACAAGAAGAAAGGACCATACACAGTAGAATGAGGAAGCAACGTGTCTCTTGGAGGCCAATGTGAACAGAGGACAATACTGAGCCCCCTCAGCCATAGGAGTGCAGTTGGGCATACTCAATCCATCTGCCACTGTTTTAAGTAAAAAATCAGGGTGTGGTGTCTGCATCATGTACGAGTGAGTGTGGGAGGATCTCATCAATCATGCTTCTTTCTAGAGACATGTTTTGTTTTTGTTTTTTTAAAATGATCAACAGGACAGATTCAGTTCCAGGTTATAATTTGTAATTTTGAGAAGCTGAAGAAGTTTTTTTTTGAAAAGGCGTGTCCCGTATACTGTTATACTGTCTTCCTTCCATGGCATCAACAGCAATCCAAAGCCCCGAAAGAGTGGCTAGCACCCTTTATGGAGAAGAGCTCAGCAGCAAGAGAGGACACAGGAAGGAGCGGAGCTCTTCAGGAAGGACTCACAGCTGTCTCCTGGTCTCCTTGCTAAAGGGATCTTTTGTGCCCCTCCATTAGATCAGGAACTGACATCTAAGACACAAAGGAACTGAAATGCAAACCTACACAATTTTGGCCCCTGCATCATACCCACTCTTATGTTTAATGTTTGTCAAGCATCCAACAAAAGTCCATTACCATTCTCAGAGCCAGAGAGAGAGGGAGAGAGAAATCAGCAAAAAGTTCCTTCTCTTATCAAGCTTAAAATCATATTCATCAAGTTTAAAATCATAACATGAAAAAAATTTAAGCAAAAAGTAAGTAAAACAAATCAGGCAAGTATAGATGGGGGCTGGTACCTAAAAGATAAACCATGAAACCTAGAAAATATCAGAAGGAAAAGAATAAAAGTAGCTGTTTAGCCAGGCAATGGTGGCACATGCCTTTAATCCAAACACTTGGGAGGAAGAGGCCAGCGTACCTCTGTGAGTTCAAGGTCAGCCTTGTCTGTAGGACAGTCAGGATTACACAGAGAAACTCTGTCTCAAAAACAAACAAAAAGAATAAAAGTCAATAGTAAAAAGAAAATCAGTAGAGAGGATGGGAAGTGATAGTGGAGACAGGATGATTCTCTACAGAGTATCTAGAAAGGAAAAAGAGGATGGAAAGTATGGTAAAGAAGGCTTTGGGTTTGTGTTTATAGGAACTAGCAGCACACTCTTGAATAAACAAGGGGGGAGATGGTAAACACACTGAAAAATAATGAACAGAAAGAAAAACAAGCTGAGGAGCACCAGTCATTCAAGGAACTGAAGTTGCATGACTCAGGCTCTCGTAAGGATAGAGAAAGATGAATATGGAACTTATTACATAAGCCAGAAAAAAAAGTCATTTAATAAGATTGAGACAAGAAAGGAGGTATTAAAGATGTCAGGAGAGAGGAAGGAGCTTAGGGTGATGGCTATGAAACATGAAAGCAAGGGAACAAAAACATGAGGTGATTTCTGAATAGTTCCAAGGCCCACCTCAGGTTAGCAACAAGGATACTAACTTGAGACTTTGGAATAGTTGCCTGCTTCTTTTGCAAATGAGCAAGCATAGTGCAGATGGGCGCAAAGCTGAGGTATCCAGAATTGTGGTTTAACCAGAAGAGAAAAAGAAGACAAGATAAGTGAGAGGCAGCTGACAGCATAGTCAAGAGAATAACTATAATGATTAACCAGGGGACTCAAGCTGGGCCATAGGTTATAAAACTTGAACAGAATATAAATTATATATTCAAGTGGGATTTAAGGTTTATAAGATTTGGAATTAGAGAGGTAGACAGAGATACAGAGAAGATACACACAAGCTATGAGCATAGAAAGAGGTAGTCAAAGAATGACAAAATAAAACTGATATTGACTTGTTAAAAGTTCTTATAATAAAAAGCCCAGGGTGTGACCATAGAAGTGAATGGCTTATACGGGGCAAAGGATGACATTATTGAAAGAGACAAGGGCTCAGAGCTAAAAGAACTAGACATTTTAGGTACCTTTCTGTTGCTGTAACAAAAATACTCTGGCAAAAGCAGTCTGAGAATGCAAGGGTTTGTTTTGGCTCCTTTGAAGGGCAGCTCATCATAGTGGGAAAGTAGAGGCGGTGAGAACTTGCAGCCGCTGGGACCATGGCATCAAGGCAGGAAGAAGAGAAAAATGGATGCTTGTGCTCAGCTAGTTTTCTTTTCATGAAATCTAGGACCTAATCCCAAGGAATGGCCCTACCCACTTGTAGAAGGAGCTGCGGGCCTCTTCCTGCCGCCCAGCTCCCGGCCACCAGCTAGCTTTACCCAAAATAACAACACACAAATTGTATTCTTTTCAACACTGCCTGGCCCATTAGGTCTATCCTCTTCTTGGCTAACTCTCATATCTTGCTTTAACCCACACCTATTAATGTGTGTAGCACCACGAGGTGGTGGCTTACTGGGAAGATTCTAACCTATGTCCATCTTGGGCCAGAGCTCCTGGCATCTGCCTCACTACCTTCTTCCTCCCAGCATTCTGTTCTGTCTACTCCACCTACCTAATTTTCTGTCCTATCAAAGGGCCAAGGCAGTTTCTTTATTAACCAATGAAAGTAACACATAGACAGATGACCCTCCTCCAACACCCACTGTGGGTGAGTGTACCTACTACCTGTAATCCAATTGACATAATTCCTCATGGGCAAGCCCAGAGACTAAAGAAGCACCTGGAATTTGTCCCCTGGGTAATTCTAGATTCTGTCAAGTCAACAGCTAACACTAGCCATCATTCAAGGAATTAGAAAAAAACATCAATGTAGATACTGCAATCCCCCTAGAAAAGGGGGTGATTTGTTAAACAGCTATAAGCCAGAAGAAAACAATCTTTGTAGACTGTCATTATACAAGACAGGATATGACATCAAGTTCAAATCAAATTGCTTTCTCTTGAGGGAAGTTCATGTTCACAGGTAGCCCTGCTGCCCTTTTGTTAACACTGGAAGATAAGCAGCGTGCAGAGTTTGTCTCTGATTATCTTTGCTTCCCTTTAAACACAGTGCAAATCTATCAGTAAGGGGAGTGCAGAGCTCATCAGACTTCTCTATCAGAGAAGTTCCAGAGAGAGAAGAGAAGAGGCTTGTATCCAGAACCTCTTACATCCCAGCCCAGAGCAGCAAGTCCTCAGTTCAAGTGAAGCTAACTGCTTTTCTATAAAAATAGACATGCAGTGTTGTCCTAGCTGGATAATATACAGCCAACCACTGCATCGTTTTAGATTCGTTTCTTTGATAGTGTTGTGCAGATTGTCCTTTTCATGGCTCCATCATCTTGGAGGGATTTGGGCTGCCTCATTGGATCATACACATGTGTCAGAGGATAAAGAAAGAAAGCACTGAGGACTCTGCAGAAGTTAAGGTTTATGTACAGAAGTGCTACTGTCACTTATACCTGTATCCAGTTGTCCAGTATGGAGTCCCACCATCTGACCTACTGCACAAAAGTCAGGAAACTTAGGAGGGCTTCAACATGAAAGAAACTCGGGATTCATATACATTGTTCTGTCTATGACATACACATATGCAGTACTCAGCATGCAACTGAAGTAAAGCTTTAATTTATTTTCCCTTGAACAAGACAGAAATTCCACAAAGATAAAATGTTCCATGTGTAATCTTTTGGGCTCTTCCTTCTCCCTGTCAAAGTCTTCAGGAGAAGAACAGTACCAGCATGCGGTGCAGCAAGTAACAAGTTGGGGAAACTGCCTCTTCCAGAAACCTTCTGGGACATCACTTTGGGCTTTAGCATGACCCTGTTTGCTTCTCTATAAAAACAAGAGCAATAACCAAGGACAATATCATTCTATAGCTCTAAGAAGTCAAAATTGGTTCAGTTGATAACACACAAAATCTCCAGAGAAACCACCCATAATCCAACAACTTCTTTGTTGTAATGACAGCTCACAGCCTTGTTCTTTTACCCTCATTTCCTGAAGTCACTGCTCAATGGTGTTTCTGAAGTCAACAGCCTTCTTTTGTGCTTTAATATTCTCCTTTGTAGTTGTTGAGCACTGCTAGTAATAGTTCATCTCAAAAAAAATATCCATTTCTATTCACAATCTCTCTCTCTCTCTCTCTCTCTCTCTCTCTCTCTCTCTCTCTCTCTCTGACAAGCTCTCACTACATAGTGAAGGTTAAACTCAGATTCATGGTTATCCTCATTCAGCCTGTCACATATAGGGTTACAGATATGCACAACAGTACCTGGCCCTCACAAAGTCTTTATGATATGAATTCAATTGATGTTGAGCTGAATGCTAGGTTCTGATGAGAATTTATGTTTTAAAGTATATACGTAGACTGTTATATGGAACTGTAATTTTGTATATGTGCACACATGTATATATCTTTGTATATATAAGTACATGCATTTCATAGTACCACCTATTCAGAGTGGTATGTATTATTAGATGGCGATGTATTCTTTGTTTGGAAGATTCTTCTGTGGTTGCATAAAAAAGGATCCTTGTTTGGGGAAAATACATGTTGCAAGTTGACTGAGCATTCTCAGCTTTCCATCAAGAAAAAGAATAAAATCATTGCATCTACTCAGCAATCTATTATTATTACCTCCGTGTTTGCCTTTTCTGACCTGGTCTGTGGAAGCAGATTTGGGTCTTTGCTAACTGTCAGTAAGATTTATCAGTCAAGAAAGATGGAGAGACCTCAGAAAGAAGTCTTGCTGGTAGTCATCTATAGCAGGTGGTTTTCCCCATGCCTAACTATTCCAGTACACATGGAGTCCCCAGAGAGGCGGTTTCCCAAGTATTCAACTCCTGCAGTGTGAATTACATCTCCACACTTGATTTCTGTAGTGTAAGGGGGTCAAAGGTACCTAAAGGCCATGACTTCAACCTACATCACCATCACATGCCTTTTTAGTAGAGTGTACCCAGAAGTATACTTTCCTGCAAACAATCTTCTGTGGCAAAGCAGAAAGCAAATGTGTAGTGAGGTCCACTGATTCAGACCGCAGTCTTCTTTCTACTATTCTGGGAGCCACGGACGGAGGTTCAGATCTTGACTAAAGAAAGATTGTCCCTTGAGTATGCTAGTGCAGAAATGGGTAGTAACTCTTCCCTTCATCTGTTGTTGCTACTCTGGTATTTTCCTGGCATTTACTATCAAATTCTTCATTTCCACAGTCATTTGTTTCAGGCATTCATTGTTTATATTGAAATTTCTGGTTCATATTATAATAAAGTTCTCCATTCTGAATGGATCTCAGAAGGCAACCCACAAATGGATGTATGATGAGCTACGGATCTAGAGGACATAAAATATTAACAATAAATAGATCGACCGAAAGAGACTATGCATATTCTCTACACTTTCTTTGCCACTGTTAACCTCAATTTAACCTGTCCTACTCTAAAGTTCTGTGATTTTGTTGGAAAGATTTTTTGTATAAAATTAAACAAAATTTCTGGTATGTCTATTCAAAGTAAAATTATTCCTAAAAATGATTGGTTTGTAAGATTCCATTTAAATCACATGAGTACCTTCCATCTGCAAAACCAAAGCCTCAACATCTTACTTCATGTCAGTCAGCTTAATGGTTAGTTTTCACTATCAAATATAGTCTGGATTTGGAATCACTCAGATAGCACTTGCCTAAGCATGTCTGCGAAGGTGTTTCTAAAAAAAAGAGAGAGAAAATAATTTTACAGAAAAGAACAGAAGAAAAACCTGCTCTGAATGTGGTCAGAATTATCTCATGGGCTAGAGTTCTAAACTGAATAAAACCAGTAGAGAAAATGGGCTGAGCAATAATATTCATCTTTGTTTGCTGTCTGTGAACATAATGTGTCCAGCTATTTCACCCTCTACCACCATGTCTTCCTCACCATTGTGGACTGTATCCTATAAAATTATAAGGCAAAGTAAATCTTAAGATGACTCTGCCAGGTATTTCATCAGTTGTGAGAGTAATACAGATAACTGGTTACAAGAGTGGGGTTGTTGATGGGCATGGAGTTTGTGGTACTTTGCAATTCCCATTGTGGGAAGAAAGCAGACCAGTTTGGGTCTGTAGGTTAGCACTGGAACAATATTCCTAGAGTTTAGTGAGTTATTCAGGTGGCTGCTTAGGAAAAAAAAAGAATGCCAAGAGAAATGCAGACTGTGGAAGTCAGGGTAATGAGGTTTCAGAGAAGAACAAGGACTCTCTTAGAAATGTAGTTACCAAACACTGGCATTGCATCCTGGTAAAGAATCTGGCTAAATCTTACCTGTGTCCCGATAACATGACTGAGGCTGAACTCAAGAGGGATTGACTAAGTTTTTGGCAGCTAAAGTTTTCGAGACAGTGTGGCTTCCAAGCTACGGAGTATGAATTGCTCACTGCATTTACTCAGGTTCACAATGGGTGTTCAAAGCAGGGAAGTGTGAAATAGGCGTGGTTTAGTAAGGAAAGGGGCGTGGCAAGTTTAAAGCTATAAGCAAGGGGGATATAAATGAAATAATTCTATCTGTTGGAGAGGGTAGCACTTAGCACTGGAGAAATAGGAAGGACACTTTTGTGACGAGATGCCATGCATTGAAGACTCCAGCTTGCAAAACGTAAATGCAGTTGAGAAGAGAAATATTGAACTGAAAATGACACCCAAGAGATTTTTCTGGTCAAAAATGAAACAAACAAAACTGCCTAGTGAAGTGTGTCCTCGGGTTCAGCCATCATACGTATGAGGTCACCACAGCCACACTCTCTACATCTTAAGCTGGAAGAACTCAGAATTTCATGATGCTTGTTTGACAGGTGTGGATCATAGCAGAGTTAAAAGGTTCTAGAGGATGGAATCAAAGTTCTAGAAAGTTGCTGAGGCCAGGCAATGAGTGGCAAGATCAAATTCTCTGCATAGAGGCATTGAGAGGTATTGCATGGAACTGGGAAGAATAAGCCGAAATGACAGTGGAGACCCCAGGACATGGATATGTCAGGACCTTAGGATGACTGCTGAGTGAAACCAGCCCAAGAGAGAAATGAGATGCTAGAGGTATAAGATTCGGGGTTTCTGCTATTGGCTTTCAGTGTTGGTTTGGTCTATAGATAATCTTCCCTTTCTGTTTTCACTCCTCTTTTGTGGGAGAAGAATGTTTATTCTGTGCTTTTATATATGACAAGTGTATAAAAATGTTTTACTCTACAGGCTCTCACAGCTAACATAATGAGAAAGATTGGGCTTTGAATAAGGTTGTAGCTTTTAGGAGAGTGAGGACTCCTACAGTTGAACCAAATGCTCTCACATTATGAGTTGGCCATGAGACTTTAAGACACACAAGTGAAAGGTTAAACGTGGTATGGACAAGCAATGAATTTAGGGTGACTGGCTTTCACTGTCAGCTTGAACCCAACTAGAAGAAACACTTCTGGGCATATCCATAAGGTTCTAAATGTGGAAACGCTACCTCATGGACTGCGACAATGATGTCAACAGAAACAAAAGGAAGGAGCAAAAGTCAGCCTCCAGCCTTCATCCCCCTTTTCTTCTTGACTCCAGACAGAGTGTGACCAGCAACCTCACACTCACACTGCTGTGCTTTTCCCAGTATAATGGACTGCATCCTCTCAAACCCTAAGCTAAAACAAACCTATCCTTTAGCTGTTTTTGTAAGATGTGCGCCATAACAGTAAGAGAAGTAACTAATACATGAACATTCACGCTAATTAATAAAACATAAGCACAGACATAAATGGAGAACACATTATTAACAGCCTCTAATACTTTTCATATTAATAAAGGCTAAGCTCTTAGACGTGAAGCAGGCAGCCACTCACTGTGCTGAAGGCTGGTTTGCTAGCACAAAAGCAGCCCATGTCAATGGCATTGGCTCTAACTTCAAGCATGGTCTCCAAAGTCTCTCTGAGAAAAATCAGATTTGCCATGGTACCTCCACTCACCCTGAGTCTGTTATGGACCACTTGGGGTCCGGATCCAAAACACCCCACTTGGGGTACAACCTCTATGCACTGTCTGTCTGACTGACTGTCTTTGCTACCAGCATGGGCATGCCTTAACAGAACCCGTGAATTTGACCCAAGTCTCTTGAGGTGTCTTGGATACCTGAGGAACAACGTGCTATAAATAAATGCTTGTTAACATTTATTGTATGCTGTTGAGAGTTATTTAAACTCCTGTCTGAATTCTTCCTGAGGGAATCTCCCTACCCGTTGCTTTGTTTCATGACTTCCTTGCTAGAAACAAACCTTGCTTCCTTGGTGACATCACAGTGTTAATCATTTGACAATTTAAAATATGAAGCCATATCCAGACATATAGATTCAACTGTTTCTGCCGCTTTTGTTTTTCCTTAAGCTGTCATGTTTAACTCATTCTATACAACCTGCTGAAATTACTACAGAGTGGATCATATTTAACTGCATAAACATAAAGTGGGCTTTATGTTTCATGCTGAGATTTTCATCGACAGAGATGGCACAGAGTTCAGCCTGGCAGACACAGTCCTGTAGATGGAAGCTCTTTTCCATGGGTTGAATGCTTCTGGCCATGTCTGTTTTCCTCCGTGTTGCTGACCAAGGTATTTTTCTCCACTTTATGGAGTCTAAGTATCACACACTTAATAGCAGTTAGTGGTGTCAATGCTCTTTGGTATAGTAAATCTCTAGTGCAAGATGATCACGTTAATGATCAGCATAAAGTAAGGAGAGGTCATTTTTTTTAAAACGTTGTCATAAAGCTTGCGTTTACTATGATAGAGCTGGAAGAAGGCAATCCCATTAACCTTTGTATTGTATTGATGAAATTATATACCCTCCTGAGGATGGAGGGTCACAATGCTATCTGTGAGCACACCGACTGCCCCCACGACACAGAGAATGGCCTAAAGAGATCTAGGCTCCAGCCCAATCTTATTTATTTAAGAATTCGACCTTGAGCAAATATTAGCCTCTCAAAGTCTCAGATTTTTCTTCTGTTTGTTTCTTTTTTTTCTAAATGTACGTGTGGGTTTATGTGGGTTTTACTCATTTTTTACAATTACCCATTATTACTTTTCTATAAAGAAAAAGAAGCATTTCTTGTGGCACTCAGAAGATGCTGGGAAAGTGCCTTTTTCAAAAAGCATTCCTTTCTTTGTGTTCTTTTATATAAAGCAAATGTCATTTTTTTGAATGGTGATGGGGGAGGTTGGTTCTAACAATGCTCCCGTTCTACTTTGGAGTCACAGAACTCGAAAACTTCAAATAAGAAAAAAATAATTTGAAAATGTTTCCCCAATCTGAACCAATATTATTATCACCCCACATAGCAAACTGAAAGACTGTTCCCAGAATAATTCCAGTCAGTGTGTTCCACTGCGGTAGGGAACAGTGAGTGGTCACGGGGGGGAGGGAGGGCATGTAGAATGGCTCTTTCACAACGTGTAGGCTAATTCAAGATGACACTGAATCACGACAAAGAAGCTTTTCCCAGGCATATGAAAAGATGTACAGGAAGTGGCAGCTTGTGTCCCCTGCAAGGTACACAGCACAACCATCAGGCAATGTCATTTGTCTGTCACCTAGGAAACAAAATATGGTTGCCCTGTTGACTTGAGCAAAGGTGCTGGGGTTGGTAATTCATATCTGGGTCAGAAAATGTGGAAGAAGTTGGGTATGTCCACACATGTGTGTGTATGATGTGTGTGTGTGTTTGTATGTGTTTGTATGTGTATGTGGAGGGGAGTGGGAGAGGGGTGGGAGGGGGAAGGGGGTTATGAATACATGCCTGTTAAAGTAAGAGGGCAACCTTCAATGTCAGGCCTCACCTCCCACCTTGTATAAGACAGGCTCTCTTTGATGTTGACTACCACATAAGCAAGGCTGGCTGGCCCATGAGACACCTTCTTTCTTTCTGTGAGTGACCTGCTACTTCTGACCCAAACCACCATGCCCAGTTTTACAAGGGACCTGAGATGTCTCTCTCGGGTCCTCAGGCACGCATGGCAAACACTTTACACAGGGAACCATTTCCCAAGTCCTAGAAGTTCTTAAAGTCTTCAGGCTCATCTCTATTCGATAGCAGGAGACTTTCCTCGTGTTACCAAACAGATTAATACAAAGTTAGAGTTCAAAAAACTTTAAAAGGTTGTAATGTCTATGGGGGGAGGGGGAAGTAGAAAGAAGAAATGAGGTCAATTAGTAGAAACCCCATGACTTAAATGGCAGGCCTATAAATTGTCTCAAAGGTGACCATGTATTTCAGATGGCTTCGTGGTGTAGGTTAATTCTTTCTCTTTGTAATTAAAGGGAACGGAGACAGTAGTGCTGGATCCTAGGTCACATTCCCTATGATCAGAATTAATTAACGCTCTGAATTAATTAATGTGAGGGCCATTGTAAGCATCTTGAACCCATCTTTTAAGGCTTGTTTCAGGCTCTCTTGTTGCAGTAACAGCTTCCCTGATTATTTCGGGTCTCGGATGATCACATCCCCCCTTCTCCCAGTTCTTCTCTGAAATGTATGATTTAGCATTTATTCTAACCTGCCTCTTATTATCTCTTCTCTCTTCAATTAGAGCATAAATTCTTGGAGGGCATGAATTCTGTTTTACACTTCTTTTATTATCCCACCGGAGCCTCGGGCACGATTCTGAAAATAGTGCTAAATAAATACTTGTTGATTAATGAATCCTTCTCGAAGGGCCTTTCAGGCGCTGTTCACACCAGCTTTCACCTTCGGGTGAGGACGAGCTTCCGCCTCAGGGGAATGTGCCAAGGTCCTCAGCTTCTCGCCCTTTCTCTTCCTCCGTTCTTCTTCTTTTATTTTGATCTGTAAGAAGCAAATCTAGTCCAGAATGAGGGGGATGCTCCTAACTGTACCAACGTTTAAGCACGTCAGTGTCTCTATCCCCCGAAGAACCCTCTGGATTATTGCACAGGCGCATAGTTTTACAGAATCATCTCAACTCTGGAAAACATATAATTAGGTACATAATTGTCACCCAAAAGTTCCCTGGGTTATCTACACAAACCCAGCTCCCTTTCCCATAGCAGAGATCCGTAACTCTGCTTTAAGGCTGAAACTCAGAAAAGAACATTGCTGAGTGTGCTCAGAAACAATGGTACCTCGGAAGACAAATGCGCGTGTGCGCATGCACTGCATGTAGTCTGGAAACAATCTCAGTGTTGCTCCTTGGGTATCGTACATTTCTTTTTCTTTTTTCATCAGAGGTCTTCGCTGGACTGAAACTCACCAAGTAGACCAGGTTAGCCAGTCAGTTGCACGGAACTTCCTATTTCATCTTCCCTAGCATTAGGATTGTAGGTACACAAGTACACACCACTAAATCTAGTGATTTCCTTATGGAAATTTAGGGATCATATCCATGTCCTCTTTCTTGCCTTCCATGATTTTACTAGAATTTGACAAATTTTACCTGAGTAACAACCTTCTGGTTCTACTCATCAGTTACTGGCCATGCTCCAGTCAAGAAATAAAGACACTGGCCGTGAATATCAAGAAGCAGGGATCACAGAAAATTGTCCAAAAGTCCAAATGAGGAATGCAAGAGTTGGTTGAGAGAAAGCAGAAGCAGCATCCCAGGAGAATTCCCAAGTTTCTGGCAGGAAGACCCTCTAATAGTAAAATGATAGTCTAACACAGAGAGCCTACTGTGACTGGGGGGTGGGGGGGGGGGCTTTCCTCTGCAGCGCAAGCTGAATTCACTTTATATAGACACTGACAACTGACCCCCAGACAGATACCAGTTCACAAGGCTCCTAGGAGTAAATAGCTGATGGAGAAGAGACAACTACCATCAGTTCTGCTGTTGCTATGAGAGATCGCTTAAAGGGTAGTTCTGTGGGAATCTGTCTATGAAATGAAAGGGGAGAAAACTAGCTGATAGCTTGCTAGAACTTACAGAAATTGTTCTCAGATTAACCCTCTCCATAGAATACTTGGGATCTGCCTTGCTCTTTAAGGAATTTTAAGAGGAAAGGGTGAGTATAAAGGTGGAAGAGCTCACATTTATTTTCAGATCTTCCTGCACTGAAATTACCCAAAGAAGTAACATCAAATGAATGAACATCTGGGCCATCCTTAAGTCCCTCCAAATAATTAAGCTACCAGTCACCTGAAAGGTGGGAAGACAAGAGTCAGATGTTGACATGTAAACAAAATTAAATGTGTCCTTTTGTGCTGTCTTCTAGACACAGAACTAGGAGTAAGCTTGGGTCTCCTAAGTTAGGAAGACAAAAGATAACCACATGCAACAATGTCATTCTTTTCCAAATAGCATAATAGCACGTCTGGCTGTCTAAGAAGAAAGACCAGAGCTTTATAACAATTTTCTTTGGAGCTGGTTTCTATCATGACATTCATAGAAAAGACTGAAGATAAGCTATTTCCTCTCATGTGCAGTGTGATTAACCAAAAAAAAGCCAAGGAAATCTCTTCTGCCAGCACAGGAGTTTGAGGGTGGTCCACCTAGTTTCTGTGAGGAATACGCAAAGTAAGAGAGCATCCAGAAGGCAGCCGTATCATGCTTAATCAGAGAATGGTGGAACGGAGGCTTTGGTAACTACAGGGTTGTCACCACTGGGGGAACCCTGATCATACTCAGCTCATATCCGTGTTCTAGGGTTTCCCTTTTGGCAAAAGGAACACCAGTTCCATTTCAGAGGAAGGCAAACACAGTGCTGACGAAGTTGGGTGAATGCAGGGTGGCATTGATTGATGACATCGCAGTATCCAGCCAGACATGGGAAGACGACGCGGAGCATGTAAAACAAGGATTTGGGGAGCTTTTACAAACAAGCTTGACAGTGGGGCCATGACATGTCAGCCGGGCATGCTGAGGTGACATATTTAGGACACAGGGAGGAGAAGCAGACAGCCAACACTCTGTTATGGTGGCCTGCTCTGTTTCTCAATGGACCATTTCATGAGGAAACGTTAGACAAAGATTACTGGACATTGCAAAGCGCTTGCTCCAGGTTAGTCATTATTCTGTTTACAGATCACTTTACTGAGCCCTGAAGACCACCCAAGAGGGTGACAGCGCAGAAATAGTTTGGTAGCTTGACCCTAATTAAATTTTGAACTGTGTTTTCTGAGCGTTACGGAATGGAGACAAAAATATTTTGTGAGTTTCCTATCCTCCATCCAAAGGTTCATCTTATTTAATCTTTCCCAGCTGGTAATTATAGGCTGCCTGTATCCCGGTCCTCTGTGAGGACAGGTGGAGGATACATTTAAAACAAGTGTTTGGCCAGCTTGATATATGCGAGAGCAGAGCCACTTTCTATGACTTTCTGATGAAAGCCTAGTTTGTGTTTGATGAAAAGTCTAACTTAAGAGCCAGAATGGGGTCAGCAAGCCAGCAGCCCAGAAATCATCTCCAGTTCAAATGAAATTAGCCAATTTCATAAAGATTTCCCTGGCATAGTTTGAACTGCAAGTCTCTGCTCTCCTGAGGGAAGGAATAACCTCACATCTTATTATTCTTTCTTACCCTGAAGGTGTCTCTTGTCATCTATTATCATATAAAGCCAATGCTGCTAGTTACCCTTGATGTGAACATCTTATTGCCCCAGCCACACTATGCCGTCCTTGAAGGGAAAGCTTGACTCATTCAGTTTTAGCGACCTGTGACAGTTTGCAGCCCAGTGTCCTGCAATACATATCAGTAAGGGTTTGCTCACTTGCTGAGCCACAGGCAGATCTGCTCAGTTCTTCTGCTAAGCATGGATCATTCTGTGTATTTGATCTCTGCGACTCAAGTAGAATTATAATCTCCTGTGACTGCCAGCAACTCTGCCATTCAAGAAGTATGATAACGGACCCATTAAACAAGCTCTCAGGCTTTAAGGAAAAGTACAAGTGAGTTTAAACTTAAGTTCTACCTCTTCCTAGACATATGGTCTGAGTGTCTTTGGATTTTACTCATCTATAAGATGAGCCTACGAAATGTGACCTCATAGAACAGGGAGAACAGTCAATAAGATAATGTCAGTCAAGAGGATGGCTCAGGGGATAATAAATCCAAATATCTAGCACCATGTAAATGCCAGATATGTGTGATGGTCCACATGTAATTTCAACCCAGGGAGCAGAGACAAAGGATCCACAGGGTAAACAAGCTAGCAAGACCAACCAAATGAGAGGCTTTGGCTCAAGTGAGAATCTCTGCTTTAATATGCAAGGTAGACAGTGATCAACCAACAACTCTGGTCTCCATAAAAACAAGTGCTTTTATACATATGAAGTGTACTTGTACATGCACGTGCACTCACACACATGAATAAGCATACACACACTCCATATACATGCACATGCAATAGATATGTATATGTATATATATATATATATATATACACATATATGATATATACTTAGTACACAAAACAGCAAAAGACAGTTAGTATTGTGTGGGTTTGTGTTACTTTTACACTTGCCCAATAGTTTTTCTGGTCAGTAGACCCAACAATATCATTTTCTTGCCCCAATGTGAATGTATGTACAGCTTCACAAGAGGGACTTGGCAGGACTCCATTCTTCCTCTGTGTGAAAGGCAAATGACATCAGTTACACAGACCAGTGTGAGGCAAAGGTAGTGTAAACAGGATACAAGCAGTGATTTGTGAACGGTTATGACACCTTGCCTCGGGCAAATCCTCCAAGCTGAATTTGCAGACTTTTTGCTCAATAGGAAAAGTAGACCACAGGTGACAAGTTAATTAAAACTCAGCCATCTCAGAGAAAGGTATCCCATGATACATGCAATGTAAAGAGATGAAATTTGAATTATGAAGCTTAATTTTTACTTTGTTTGATGTGTTCAGCTTATAATCTTCAGGTTTACTCTTAATGGCCTTACTCTGAGGATCCTTTGTTTAAGGCCATGATATCACCTTAAAACAATTCTTTATCAGACTAATGAAATATTCATAATTATTAGTACAATATATTTATATTTGTTGAGCTATAAACTGCTGTCTAGAGCCTGAATATTTGTCTGAACTAATTCCTATGAGATAGAAACTTCAAAGGCTCAAAGCAGGGCAGAATGCACCATTGTTTTCCACTTGTCGAGCATTCTCAATGGTTCCAGGGCATCAAAGACATGAGTGTCTGTCTCTCTGATGAATTCCAAGATCTAGACAGTCTGGGCAGTGTGCATCAACTGGTCTGTTGGTGAAGTGCTAGCCCAACTTCCCTAGAGAAATGCTCAGTGAGGAGTTTGCATAAAGCGAAGAAAGGAGAGTTTTGCAGTTGGATATGGGGGACTGAGCCCTAGCCCCCTGGACTAGACCTGAAAAATCGAACCTTGGAATATCAGCAAGTCCCAATATCTTAGCTTGTTGTGTGAAACAAGCAGACTGTAAAGGACGTTTCTAAAGTTCCATAGGCTCTGAAACTCTATGGCATGACAACAGTCTTCATATTGTATTCAAACAATCTTAAAAAGATGATCAATATTCTCAGTTTTCTGTTGGAGGGAGGGTCACTTGTTCTTCCTGGTCACCAAAATAATACCTCAGACCCAAAATAATCACACAGAAACTGTATTAATTAAAACACTACTTGGCCCATTAGCTCTAACTTCTTACTGATTAACACATCTTAATTTAACCCATTTCTAGTAATCTGTGCATTACCACGAGATTGGGCCTACCAGTAAAGTCTCAGCACATCTGCCTACAGTGGCTCCATGGCTTCTCTCTGACTCCGCCTTCCTTCTTCCATGCTATACCAGTTTCTTTATTCATTAACCAATAAAAGCAACACATAGACAGAAGGACCTCCCACACCAGTTTTCTTCTTCATTCTAGACTTAACTACTTCTGCCTGCCTCCCTTGCTCTGTTGGAGGAATTATGAAGCAATGTCATGAATGAGGGGCATTTCCCTGCCTGATTTTTATCATGACCCTCATCTAACACCAGACTGCAAGAAATAATATGAACCACACAGCCAAGTTTAACAATATTCAGGATTCATAGACTACAAAGTTGTGTGTGTTTTATCATAGTCTGGGATCGGGAATGAACTAGAACTATGCAGAAAGATTTTTGTATGACAAGCAGTATTTTCTGCATATTATAACATTTGGGGGATCATAATTTTAAGATTTGGTTTTTGAAAGGAAAAAGAAGGATGAATAAAGGAAAAGCACAAAGAAAGGAAGAAAGAAGGAGGAGGAGGAAACTCAGTCAGAAATTTTTCTCTCCAGAGCTGTAGGTGAACATATAGTTGGGGGATAGAGTACTTACCTGACATGGTGGGTCTAGTTGTCAGAATTCAGCACTTTCACCACTGTCACAGCCAGATTTGATTCCCAGTCAGGGAACCATCCATACCGCCAACACCTGACAGGAACAAAGAGACCAGCTACCCCATGATATGACCAGCACCCAGTTTTCTCAGATTTCCTTCCAATACAGCACCCACAAATAAGCAGGAAGCAGTCTTGAGAATCCACTGCCCCAATTCCTTTAACCTTCTGTTGCCTAACCTCCCACCTTTTTTTTATTGAGAAAAGGAGAAAAAAAAAAACAAGTTTCCACCTCCTCCCAGCCTCCCATTTCCCTCCCCCTCCTCCCACCCTTCTCCTCCTCCTCCCACCCTTCTCCCCCTCTCCCCACTCCTCTCCCCCTCCCTCTCCAGTCCAAAGAGCAGTCAGGGTTCCCTGCCCTGTGGTAAGTCCTAGGTCCTCCCCCCTCCGTCCATTTCTAGGAAGGTGAACATCCAAACTGGCTAGGCTCCCACAAAGCCAGTACATTACGTAGGTTCAAAACCCCGTGCCATTGTCCTTGGCTTCTCATCAGCCCTCATTGTTCGCCATGTTCAGAGAGTCCAGTTTTATCCCATGCTTTTTCCGTCACAGTCCAGCTGGCCTTGGTGAGCTCCCAATAGATCAGCTCCACTGTCTCAGTGGGTGGGTGCACCGCTCGTGGTCCCGACTTCTTTGCTCATGTTCTCCCTCCTTCTGCTCCTCATTGGGACCTTGGGAGCTCAGTCCAGTGCTCCAGTGTGGGTCTCTGTCTCTATCTCCATCCATCACCAGATGAAGGTTCTATGATGATATGCAAGATATTCGTCAGTATTGCTCTAGGATAGGGTCATTTCAGGTTCCCTATCCTCAGCTGCCCAAGGAACTAACTGGGGACCTCAGCTTGGGCACCTAGGAGCCCCTCTAGGGTCAAGTCTCTTTTTATTATAAAAAAATGATGGAACTGTAATGGTTGTCCTGTCCCTTTAAGAGACAAGCCCAGCCTCTCTGCTGAGGCAAGCAGATCTTCCTTCTGCTTCCAGCCTGAGTTCTCCTTTTATGTCTCTCTCCCAAAGAGGTAGCTTTTCCTCCTCTCCTCTTCCCCCTCCCTCTGCCTCTCTCTCTGCTCTTTTCCCTTCTCCCCTTCCCCTTTTCCTTTTCCCCTCCATAATCCACTAAATAAATACCAACTTCACTCTGCATGGTGTGCCTATCCATCTATGTCTGTCATCTGTAGATGTTCCTTTTGGAATCAGATGACCTATTAAGGTCTCTCATCCACCACACAGCTCCCTGCCTGAGACCCACTGCCCACTGCCACTCCTTGGGGGAACCACAGCATTTTATCTAAACTATTACAACCAGGGCTCTGGGTTCAAATCCCAGTAGATGCCCAGCATTCTTGGCACCACAGGCTTCCTCTATTGGAGTGCTTCTAGAGGTGCCCATTGACCTTAGCTTCATTCTTTTTCTTGAACTCCATCTCATTTCAAATCTATTTCATGTTGTTTCAGGTCCAGTAATTCTTACATTTTCCCTCTCAGTGACAGTATTTATCTTCTGGACCCACCCATACTGTTTTCTTTATTTTCTAACTATAAGAGTGCAATAGAGAAGATTTTAATAACTGTTGCGGGGAAGGGCCTGCTTGTTTGTCCCAGCCGCCCAGCTAGCTTACACCTAAAATAGCCACACAGAAACTGTATTAATTAAAACACAGCTTGGCCCATTAGCTCTAACATCTTACTGGCAAACACTTACATCTCAGTTTAACCCATTTCTATTAATCTGTGTATTGCCATGTGGCAGTGGCTTACTGGGAAAGACGCAACACATCTGTCTCTGGCAGCTCCATGGTGTCTCTCTCTTACTCTGCCTTTCTTCCTCCCAGCATTCAGTTCTGTCTTCCCTACCTACCTAAGTTCTGCCCTATCAACTAGTTTCTATATTCATTAACCATTGAAAGCAACATGCAAACAGAAGGACCCCTACACCGAATAACTGCTGCATTGTCAGTTCAGCCTCAGAAGAAATATCTCACTCAGCAAACCAAGAGCAGGAAAACCTAAAACCTAGTACTGTCTCCTGGACTAGTCAAAAACAAGGTCACACTTAAAATTATGTCTTACAGTCCAGGAGAATGACAACAGATGAAGCCATATAACGTTCGTAAGAAGCTCTCCAGGTAGTCCCTGTGCTTCATGACTATTCCTCCCAACCTTGTAGGACAGACTTTTTGAAAGACCCGGATCTGTGAATTCAGAGTTGAGAATCTGGAAGCTGACATTTTCTCACATATATTATTCATTTATTGTTATTTCATTGATGCTATTTTGTGATGATGGGGACTGAACTCAGTATTTTGGGCATACTAGGCAAGTGTTCCACCAGTGACCTACACCCCTACACCATATTATTGGTACACACACACACACACACACACACACAACACACATGCTTACATGTACATAGATGTATGTAAACACAGAGACCTGTATTAATACAACTTTATGGTATTTCTTGGGCAGATTAAACATGTGGTCCTTCCAGAACACATACAACAGAAAGTTACTCCTGAACTCTGAAATCTTTTACTATTTCTCTTTATGATCTGAACTGTAATTTAAGAGTCCCTAAGAGTGATTTTGAGAGATATGTAATAAAATATTACAAAACTATCTAACAGGTGCTATTACATGTTAGTGCTGTGGCATTTTCTCATTAATACTACAAATACATGTTATTTTAAACATCGTATACCCCTTTTAATATCTGAGGAGGCAAGGCTGAGAAGCTGACACCTACTTTCTCAGAAATGCGATCTTTTTACACCACACCGGGGCTTTCATAAATCCTCAGTTACCACTCTGCAATTTGTTTTATGCCATCAACTCCCACATTATTCGTGTATTATTATGAAATCCAAGCAGCCATGCTATAAATTTTAAGACACGGACTTTGAAATCCACAGCTTTCCAGTCATTGTGCCATCAAGTATTTCAAGAAAACAGCCTGAGCTTGGAAGAAATGCTGGAGGGGGGTACAGGATGAAAACTCCCTTTTACCCCATAAAAAGGGAAAAGGATATAAAAGATATATTCACAGAAACTCTATACAAGAAGAAGACAGATGTGAAGTCTGAAGGAAGGTTTGTGTCTTAACCCTATGAACTGTCTCTTAAATGTTAGATTCAAAAATTCATAAAGTTTTAAAAAATAGTCTCTGACTTGAACTTGCCAAGAGTTCAAGAAAGATTTAAAGTGTTTTATTTCAGAATATCCTGGGTAAACACACCTTCCAGAGATACCTGAGCTAAGACACATGTTCAAGTGCAGGCTTGTTTCTGTCCCTTATCCGTGGAAGACTAGAGTGGCCTGCAGCAGGCCTGGAAGCAAGCAGTGGAGGATAGGCCCAGCTTTTGGGAAGCTGAGGACCAGTGATCTCAACACTGCAGTCACTTCAAAGGTCTTCCTGATTCTGCTAATTTTGATGTTGTTTTCTTTTGTCTTGTTTTAACCTGGAGCATTTAAAACAAGCCCTGAATAAAGAACTGATGAGAAATACAAAATATTTTATTATTCTTTTGAGATAGAAAAAGACCATGATAATAATAACATTTTTTGTCTGTTCAAAACGCTAAACGTCATGTGCAGGATTTGAACCATCTGCACGATTTTTCCAGTCTTCAAACCTACTCACTTAGGCTGAGAACTACCTCCCTGGGAAATTTCCATGTCTTCGGACACCTGAGACAGGTGTAACTATTCTTGCTATATTATCCATGTTCAAATAGGAATATTCTTGATTTTGATGTTACCTGCTTGAGATTTGTAAGCTCACAAGAGTTATAAGGTCTTCATGTCTGAAAATCCAGATGCCAACACAAGCTGAATCATGACTGGCTAACTTAGTCAGCTTTTCAACATAATTTCTCTTTTCTTAAGGATTATAATCTCTGTCTCTCTCTCTCTCTCTTTGTCTCTCTCTACACACACATACACATACACACACACATATATTCTATCTATCTATCTATCTATCTATCTATCTATCTATCTATCTATCTAATCTCTCCCCTTCTCTCCCTCTCTCCTCTGACTCTGAAATAACACTTTAAGGAGATTAAAAATACTTGGATCCACAACTGACAAATATAGTTGAAAGAAAATAAAGCATAATAACTGGAAAGTCCATCTGCGTTTAAGCAGAAAGTCCTAATAAGATGAATTTACTGCTCACAGTGATTTGCAGATTCAACCCAATCCTTATTAAAATCCCACTAACTGTGGGGCAGTTTATTCCAGACAAAGGGGCATCTGAGGTAGGAGTGCCATAAGTATAAGGCCACCCGGGGGTTCTGAGCAAGATCCTGTCTCAAAACCAACCAACTAACTAGTCAACTAAACAAACAAACCAATAAAGGCCTGAGACAGCTCCATGCTAGAGTGCTTGCGTAGCATGTGTGAGGTCCTGAGTTCAACTCCGCAATCCAAGATCAAATTTCAACCATCTTGCAAAAATGGGAACGCCAGTCCTAAGATGCTAATAGAATAAAAGGGGACTCCAGACAAGCAAAATAATTCTGAAAAATGAAAGCAGTTTGCAAGTGCACATTTTCAGTTTCAGAACTTAACACAAGGCAGCATTGTATCTAAGGCATTTGTGTTATTGGAACAGATAATTAACAGTTGTTAATACAGAGCCGTGTGTATCTATTGCCTGGATTTTAGAGAAAGGTAAAAAGCATGACTAACTAAAGAGAGGAGTCTTTTTCTAAAACCCATGGTGGACAACTGGGTGGTCCTGTGTAAAATTTAATTCAAAATCAGTCAATGACTCAGAGGCAAAAATTATAAAAAAACAGGTAAATTTGATTAGTTCGGGTTTGTCAACAAACAGTTAAAGAATTCAATAAGGACAAAAGCACTCAAAGAAAACTGACCACTTTAGGCATCAGAACAAACCTCTGTGCACTGAAGGATACCAACAACAAAAGTGAAAACACAGCCTAAAATTAAAACTTTAAAAAAAACCCAAATATAGAAAAAAGGTGTTTGTCAATAACATATCTGATAAGGGCTTAATACCCAGGCAATATAAGGAACTCCTGTATGTCAACAAAATCAAACACACACACAAAAAAAAAAAAACAGTTTTAAAGTAATTGTAAAGATAATCAGGTGTTTCTGCAGAGAAGAAATAGAAATTGCCAATAATCACACCAAAAGGTGTTGAATGTCCTCAGACCTCTGTGACAGCTGTCCCCAGACTCTCTGATCTTTCCATAGTCAACATTTTCATAATTAACATTTTTAGCCATTAAAGTAAATGAAACTCAAAATTATGGTGGAATACCACTTGTCACTCACAAAGCTACAATAATGAAAATGAAGAAAAAAAATGGGCAAAGGGAAAAATGAGAAGTCTCATACATTGCTTGTAGGGATGTACGTTGGGTCAACTACTAAAGAAAACCATACAGCCAGTCTCCAAAATGTTACATGTGATTTCTATATGACCTCACAATAATTGTGTCAGAAAGGTTCACAACACTACTCTTGTAGGAGCTGTGGGACTGCGTTCCTGCCACCCCAGCTCCTGGCCACCTTAGCTTATGCCCCAAAATAACAACACACAAACTGTATTCTTATAAATACTGCTTGTCTCTAGCCTCTTCTATTATATCTAGCCTCTTCTCGGCTAACTCTTGCACCTGGACTAGCCCATTTCTAATAATGTGTGTAGCACCCCAAAGTGCGCTTACCAGGAAGATTCTAGCCTACATCCATCCTGTGTCGGAGCTTCATCGCATCTGCCCTGGGGAGGAAAGCTATCGAGTCTGAGCTCACTTCCTCTTCCTTCCAGCATTCTGTTCTGTTTTACTCCACCCACCTATGTTCTAACCTATCAGGGCCAAGCAGTTTCTTTATTAATTAACCAATGACCTTCCTCCATCATACTCTGAGACTCCAGTCCAAGTAGAGGTGAGACAACCTCCAAGAAGCTTGTGTTCAGCTCTTGGCTGGCCTCTGTTCCCTCGGTAATGTGCACATACGTCCCTATTCCTTTAGTAGTGTTGAGTAAGCTTATGGACAAATGTCCACTCTCTGCTGCTTTTCTGCACCTGTCTGTTACACTTTTATAGCCTGCAGAAGAAGAAGGATGAGCAAAAGAAGCATGAAGTAGATAAGTGCCTTTAATTTGCTAACAACTCAAATGCCTGAATCCTCACCACTTTTATGTACAACATCTGTGCTTTTAATTACATTCTAAGTCAGAAGTGTAATAATCTTCTGTCAGTGCTTTGGTCAGTGCCTAGGCAAATCATAGCATATATAGCATACAATACTTAAATAAACAAAATTTTTATAATGCCATATAATTTTGTAATATACAAAATAAAAGTTATCAGAAAGCATAAAGCCAAAAGTATGAAAATTCTCAGCCCTGACAAAGCTTCAGGGCTATGTTAATAGATGTATGATTGGGACGATGAAGGACTTTATCCCCTTATGAGGTCATATATCTGTTTTAGAAAATTTCAAAAACATAATAAAAAATATTTTATTGTCATTTAGATGCAATAGTTATTATATTTTTCTATGAATGTTTATGAATTTTTCAGTTCCTTAGTAACTTTCTGATTTAAAGACATAAGCATCAACTGTTGAAGTATAAAAAAATGAGAAAGCTATTTTTTTTTTCAAAAGCATAATGCTAGTATGCATCGTTCCTGAAACAAAGACAGAGCTTCCATGAAAGAGAAGTTATTTTAAGGAAATTCTCCATAGGTCACGAGGAAAGTGTGACTATTTTATCAAACTTCAAACATTCTACTCGGGCATAAATCTCAGGGCTGTGTGGAGTTTAGGTATGTCTCACTGTACTGTCTTCGGTTGAATAACTTTACCCGGAATGATAAAAATACCAATCTTTATCTATCATCAAAGGCAATTATTATGTCTTTAAATCTTCACTGATTTTATAATAGAACTGAGTTCTCACTCTAACAGAGTTTACCCGGGTTCTGATTTCGGGAGTTAACCTGTGTCTACATGCACAGCGGTCATACGTACGCTTCGCTTCTGTGAAATGCTGTAGCTACCCCTCCCACCTTTAGTTCTGTTTCTCCTCTTTCCGTGCCTCTCAATAAAGCTGTGAATAAGCTTTCTTTCACCAAAATTTATACAAATTGTACAAGCTCCGTGATTTCAACTTGCAAAGGTTTCAGTGTTGAAAATTTTAGTTAAATCTGTCTGCCAGTTATAGAATTTTGAAAAACGTTAACTTAGTTTTGTCAGCATGGTAAAGTAACTATTATCCATAAGAAAATCTCCCCCAACATGAAACTTTAAGTTACTTTTGTGGCCACAAACAAGAGACCCAAAACATAATTTTCCTTGTGATGAACATTCAGACATTTCCTTCAGTGCTTCAGCTTAGAACAATACAAGGGTGGATTTGACTATTAACTAGTAAGGAAGATAAGCATCAGCCAGAAAAATATCCTGATTAGATTAAGACCTTAGTGATTATGCACACAACTGTGATGCTCAATACTCTGGCTTCTGCCTATAATGTGATATATTGTTTCAGAATCATAATGACAAAAGTGATGTACAAATGAGAGCTGGAGAAAAGGAAGAGGGAGTGATGTGTATACCTGACAACACAGATCAAAACAGTACCATTATTAACAAACTTTCTAACTGAAGGGCTTTAAGCAAATACTGTGAACTTTCACAGAATAATAGATTTACTTAGATTAAATTTACAAATTCTTAAGAAATCTATAATTTCTATGATATATAATTGCTGTGCAGAGACTAAGGTAACTCTTACAAAAGAAATCATGTAACTGGGTGCTTGTTTACATTTTCAAAGATTTAGTCCATTGTCATCATGGCTGGAAGCATGATGGCAAGTAGGCAGACATTGGAGAAGTAGCTGAGAGATACATCCTGATCCATATACACAGAGAGAGAGGAAGAAAGAGAGAGGGGGGGAGAGAGAGAGAGAGAGAGAGAGAGAGAGAGAGAGAGCGAGAGAATGTGCATGAACTTTTGAAACCTCAAAGCCCACTCTCAGTGGCAACTTCTTCCTAATACTTGTAATCTTTTTAAACAGATCCATTTCTTGGTGGCCAAGCCCTCAAACATATGAATCTATAGGGGCAATTCTCATTCAAATCACCACAGCTGCTCTCCACAACCTGACAGTAAGGCTTTATTTCTGAAGACAGCACTTACTTGTGACATAATATGTAGAAATCAAGCTGGTACCTAAGTTACAGCTTCACCCCTACAGGTTAGTATTCAAGGTACTGGAAGGTACTCTGAACGTCACTGTAGGGTGAGAAAGGTAACCATCAATATCATCCACCTATAACCCTGTGACCTACAACAGTGACCTGCATGCTGGTGTGGCAGTGGCATTAATGTTATGGGAGTAACCATCACATGCTTAAGTTAATGGGGGATTTAAGGCACCCTCAATGAGATGGAGCCTGTGTTGATTAGTCTTATGTCAACTTGACACAAGCTAAAGTTACCTGCAAGTGAGGAGACCTCAATTGGAAAAAATTCCTCATAAAAGCCCCAGCTGTGAGGCATTTTCTTAATTACTGATTGATGTAAGAGGGCCCATCCCTTTGTGGGTGGTGCCTTAGTGGGATGGTGGTTCTGGCTTCTATTAGAAAGCAGGCTGAGCAAGCCATGGGAATAAGTCAGTAAGCAGCACCCCCTCACCGTCATGGTTACCGCATCAGTTCCTACCTCTAAATTCCTGTTTGAGTTCCCATCCTGACTTCATTCAGAGATGAACAGTGAGGGAAAGTGTAAGCCTAATAGACCTGTCTTTTCCAAGTTGCATTGGCATTTCATCCCAACAATAGTAACCTTAACTTGGACAGACATCATACCTGACTCTCCTAAAGTAGCCAATGACTGAGGCAAGGTAGGTCATGGGCCAATGAAACTATTCTGTTAAATGAACATAATAAAATGACTCCTATTGACATACTGATATGCCCATAAATCAATGCCTTGCCCAACCCACATCACAGAAATTTCTTACTGCAATAGATGGGAATTAATACAGAAAACCATAACTAGACGATGTGTATAGTGAGAGACTTTGGATCTCTGTTTTAAACACAATGTCTTCACCAATCCTGTCCCCTCAAGGTCCAGGGTTCTAAGGAGAAGAGGAGACAAAAAGGCAGTAAGAGCAGAGGTGATGGGTGACTCTAAGGAAGCAGCGCCTTCTGTATACAACAGGACTGCTGTAGATCTGAACTTCTAAGGAAGCAGCGCCTTCTGTATACAAAAGGACTGGTGTGCATACTAACTTGCAGAGACTAAGGCAGCATGCTCAAGATCTTCACAGGTTCTGGCTTGATGAGGGACCTAGCACTAAGAAGGGGAAATGAACACAGAATCCCACTACTAACCACAAAGTTATCTGAAATTGATACCCAATGGCCAAGTGAAAATGAATGTTCTCCAATGAAGTCTCTCACTAGGTATATCAACCACACTCCAAGGTAGGCCCCATGTCCAAGAGAAGTTGACCAACATAAAACTAACTTAATTGTATTTCTCTGGACCTTTCCTTTCATTTTGCTTTGTTTTGGAATTCTTTTGTTTTGCTGATCTTTTGCCTGTTTGTTTTGATTTTTGGTTTTGTGAGGATTTTTGTAGTTTTGATTTTGTTTCTTATTTTTGTTTTTCTTTTTTAGCAGAGAAAAAGGAGAGAGAAGCAAAGAGAGAGAGAGAAATAGACAATATTTCATAGGGAATGAGGTGAAGAAGATGTAGAGAGAGTTGAAGACGGGCAAAATCATGATCAAAACACATTGCATAAAAATTTTAATAAAAAATAAATTTTAAACCTACATAAAATAATCAAAACAAAAATAATTTACCATATGAAATACATAAAATAAATGATCATTTAAATATAAAAAAAACAGAGAAAGTGGATAAATATTCACTTATTCCTAGAGGTTGTAGCATATTTCTTTTAGTGGCTGGTTTAAAAATAAGACAAACACTAGCAGATAATTACAGGCTTTGAAAACACAACTAGCAAACTTGACCTATTTGACATTAATAGAACCACACAGTCTACACCTGCATGAGGCATGTTGTTTTTAAGTGCAGAATGAACAGTTACTAGTATTGATCATACGCTGAGCCATAAAGCAAGTCTCAAAAAAAAAACACCAAACCTCAAGGTTATAATCATATATCATGCTTTCTCTGATAGTAGTGTAATTAAAATGGAAGCACAGGTTGACATAGATATAACTGGAAAGTCCCCAAATTTTTATAAATTAAATGGCATATTTGTCCTTAATCCATGGGTCAAAACACAAATCCTAAAAGGAAATTGAAGAATATTTTGAACTGAGTAAAAATTAAAACATAACAAGTCAAGTTTTATGGCCTGAAGTTAAAGCTATGTTTAAAGGAAATTCAAGCTCTCAAATAAAGGTACATGTAAAAACAAATCTCCATCTTAAGGCAAAGGAGAATGAAAAGAGAAAGCTAAAATTCTGGAGAAAGAAAGAAACGGTGCAAAAATTAAAAAGTAGGAAAAACACAAAGATGAAACTTACTTGTTTGGAGCAAACCCTTGGCAAGATGAATGAAGGGAAAATTTTAAATTACTACAATCTGGATATAAAAGACCAGTGTCTCTGCATGTCTTTCAAGTATCATAGAAATTTAATTGTATGGAGTTATTATAAAAATAATGTGACAATATATTTTAAAATGTTAATGAAATAGAAAAAAAAGTCCTTAAGAAATGTAACTTCACACTCACCCAGACAACTCCAGATCCTTACAGCACAATCAGTGAGGAATTTCTCTAAATACTAAAATCAGAAACAGTATTTCTACACATTAAAACTGTTTCCTTATAAAAGCAAAGAAAGAAAAAAGGAAGGAAGGAGAGAGAGGGGAGAGGGAGGGAGGGAGGGGGAAGAAAGGAAGGAAGGAAGGAAGGAAGGAAGGAAGGAAGGAAGGAAGAGAGGCACGTGCCTATTATCCCAGCACTTGGGAGGCAGAGACAGGCAGATCTCTGTGAGTTTGGGGCCAGCCTGGTCTACAAGAGCTAGTTCCAGGACAGGTTCCAAAGCAACAGACAAAAAGTGGGGGGAGGAAGGAAAGAAGACTTTCCAGGAGCTGGAAGGCTCCATAGTTATAAGCATTGTTGCTCCTGCAGAAGGCTAGGGTTTAGTTCCCAGCTTGCACTGGTACCTTGCAACCATCCTTAATTCCAGCTCCAGGGATCTCACACCCTCCTCCAGCCACTAGAGACATCAGGCACAAATGCAGGGCACATAACTACAGGCAGGCATAGCACTCATATGCACAACATAAGAACATACTGTTTTTCAAAAGACAAAGAAATAGTTCTTAAGTAATTTGATTATTTATTGACATCAAAACTAGACAAAAATCATACAGAACAGGAAATGTGTGGTTTCAAAATTGGTCATGCCAACTATGAAAATAGACATAAAATACCCTCTATAAAATACATGAAATACAAAAATATATAAAAGCTTTGATTCTTGGTGGTTCTTTGTTTATTTAAGGAATGCTAAGACTGATGAAGCACTTCACAATGGAATCAATGCAACTCACTACACCTTAAAAATTAAGCAAAAAATAAGATTTTCTTAGTTGAGGAATAAGCATTTAGTCAAATACAAGACATGGGCAATACTTATGAAATTTAGGAAAAGCTGGAATTACAGGCAGCTTTCATCATCTAATCATTGGTATGTTTCATCAGAAGAGCTGACAGAAAACATCTGCCTGATGAACTGCGTGATGCCTTTCAAGAGGAGGGTGCCCATCACTTCTACTTACCATTGCATGGCACTGGTGTGTGTGCCAAGCCAAAAGACGCAAAAGAAATAAAGATTAGATGGAGAAACAATCAACACAGATTGAAGACGGCACACTTACCTATGCAAAAACCATCAAGAACCAATGAGAAAATGGCCGGAATTGATAGAGAAATGGATCATAGTCTTTAACCATGAAGTCAACACACTCATGCTGATCTCATTCTGCAAGCCAATAAAAAAAGACTTTAAAAACTAGCATTTGCACCCTCAAAATATGAATATAAACTTGACAAAAGACATGTTTAAATCCTTTCATAGAAAGTTATAAAGAACTGTCAAAAGAAAGTAGAAGACATCTAAATTAATCATAAAAGCTACTCAATAATCCTGGATTGAAAATACACATTACAAATATGTTGGTTTCCCCCAGTTTGATGTATAAAGACAAAAGAGTCTAAACTGAGCTCATTGTCTGTCTTGGAGTAAATACAGATGTGTGGATGTGTTAATAAGGGATTCAATAATGTGATCCTTAAATATCTATTAAAATGTGCAGTCAATAGTAACCATCGTAATTCTGGAGGGAAAAAGTTATAGAGTTTTATGATATTATATATCAACACAGGAGAAACCTATCATCAATTGGACTCTAGAATTTCCACCAACACAGACAGGCCAACCAACAAAATACAAAAGAGTAGCTAGAAAGGACTCAGTTACATATGGTTCAGCAAATATGTCAATAAGCGGTGTGTATTGAGAATGATATTTTCAATGAATAGTGTTTACTGAATTGAGTGGTTATGTTCAATTATTTCCCCTACTTCATACTCTAGACCACGTTCACCAATGCTAGATGTAATTGGAAATGATCTAACTGTAAATACCTTCAAGATTTGAGAGGAAGAAAAGATTTCCTAATTGGTATAAAAATTTAATCCTTAAAGAATAAAAAACTGAACTTGGTTAAAAATTCAGTAGCTCTGTTTTCAAAAGGTATACTTGAGGGGTGAAAAGTAACACAAATTGGAAGCACAATCTGAAACCGGAAGATCCGACAAAGACTTGTGCCTGGGATATATTTTCTAATTCTGTAATTGATATGGAATAACTAGTAGGACAAAAACGGTGGGTAGCGTTCTTGAATAGAGACTTTGACAATGAATGGCAAAGTTGTAACCATTGTTAGTGAAATGTAAATCAAAGCCACCGTGTGATAACATGTGTACATGAAAATCAATGCAAGCATCCATCTGTATGTACACATATAAAAAGGAAACAGTTTACCAAATGGAAAGTATAGTAACTTTTTAGCAGTATCAAATAAAATAATTATAAAAACCCAGCTTTGAAATACTGCAAGCAAGTATTGGTAAACATCTCATTACTTTTTGAATAATCTTTTTTAACAGTTAAAAAAATCTTAAATATGTGTTCCCAGTGTCCACTTCCAGTATTGGGAAAAGGATGAAATTTGCTGTCATCCCTGAGTGAAGCATACGATATGTACACGCCAGCAGAATTTCAAATTGCGTGGTGACATCAGCTTGTCAGGAGAGAAGCCTGGACTTTGAGACTTCCACTAGGCTCTGGTCCACCCACAGGCAGGGAGGTACCATTCTACACCCACAACAAGGCCTCATTTGTCCTAATTGTAATTTGCCAGGCCTGACACACCTGACCTTTGGGTAGAGTGGCACTCTTCCTGTTTGCAGATGTCACAGTTAGACACCTTACCATAAGTAACTTTTAAATAAGGGTATCAAGAAATAAAATCTATTCTTATAAGGACAATAAACAAGAAAACTGCTTTTTAGGGGACAATAAGAACATTTGAGACTGCCCCCCTCAAAAAAAAATCACATTTGAGAGGAGCTTTTCCTAATGTTCTCCTTGACTTGATGTAATACATACATTGATGACAGTTATTTCCTGGAGATGCTTATTTGGTTACTAAGATATCTTGGCGTGATATGTTGGAAATTCAAATATTACATTTTCATACACACAACAAAAAAACAAATTTTTGCATATTATGCTCAATATATATTTTAATTACACTGTGGGAAATATATTTCTCAAGGATTCATGCAAATACTCCTTGAAACATCTACTTTCTATTACACTTTTGATGGAGGAGGGTCATCTTTCTATCTGTTGTTTCATTGGTTAAATAATAAAGAAACTGTTTGGCCTCTGATAAGACAGAAAATTAGGCAGGCAGAGTAGACAGAACAGAATGCTGGGAGAAAGAAGCCGAGTCAGGCAGTCACCATGATTCTCCCACCGGACTCAGACGCAGGTTAAGATCTTCCTGGTAAGCCACACCTTGTGGACTACACAGATTATTAAAAATGGGTTAATTGAGATGTGAGAGTTAGCCAAAAAGAGGCTGGAACTAATGGGCCAGGCAATGCGCTCCAACGTGATGAGTTAAATCCACTTGAAAACCTGAGAGGGCTTTAAAAAAAGAGAGAGAGAAAGAGAGTTTAACATAGCTTGTTGCTGTTTGCTAGGGTGTGCTGCAAAGAAATTTCCCTGACTCAGCAGCCGTAGCAGGAAAAAAGCTGCCGGAGTTCAAAAACGTGGCTTCCTGGGCCCTGTAGCCAGTGCAAACTCCAGCTATGGAGCATTTCTGGGGACACTCAGGGTCGGGAACAAAGTAGCTGAGACCATGCCTGTGGCTCAGCTCTTTCTGCCTGGGTAGGCCATGGGATCGGGTCTACTAAAAAGTGGCGGTTTTGAGATACCAGTTTCTGGGCTGTGCCGCCATTGCGATCCCTGTCTGGCTCCTGCGGGGACACAGAGCTTTTGAATGGAGCATTTGGAGTAAAGTGCTACATATTGTTTGATGGCAACTAGACTCGCTGTGTGCCTAAAAGGGGGTCATTTCGTGCTGTGGCTCAGAGGCACAAGCAGCTCCGCCATGATAGACTGGGTGGGGCAAGCAGGCAGTACCTGTTTTTGACCTAAGAATGTCACAGCTTAGATTCTTAAGCAATTAGCGATTTAAAAGCGCAAAACAAGGTGCTCCTGGATAGTAAAAATATTACAGATTCACAATAGGACAGATTCAGACATAAAAGACCTTTATGGGTCACAATGTTGGATGAGTGTATGTAGGCTTGACAGAGAAAAGAAAAAGGATATAGAGAATAAAGTTAATGTTTTTAAAAAAGAAGGGTAAAGTCTTTAAAGAGACAGAGTAAAGATAGTCATAGACTAAAAGAAATAAAGAAAAATAAGCCACGTAAAAATGGAAAATTCACAGAGAGTCTGGATTATGTACATTGTGTTTTCTTTTAAATTTTTGACTGTAAAGGAGCTAAGTATAGAGAGACATTTCATTATATGGGCTGCCAAGCTAAATCAGAATGGATATCATAAGGGTATTATGACTTCAGAATTTGGGTCTAAAGATATTATGCTTTGGAGAGGGTCTTCTTTTGTTTTCACAGAGGATGAGACCCTGTGGATTGCATTTATCCCAATATGGTATGATAGACCACGCCCTCCTGAAAGGTTGCTGTGAACAGACTCAAAAAATTACTTCGCTCAACTGCCAACTGAGATAAACCTGGCACACAGGTTACACCCTAAATGATCTGATTAACAGTGTCCCCATTCAGCAGGAAGCAGTTTGGAGAGAAAAAACTGTGCCCATGTTCCCAAATATTGTTTATAAATGTTCTTTTACACTTAAAGGGGGATATGATATATATATATATATATATATATGCATTGGTATACATTTTAAGGTCAATTTTATTATATGTATATGTATTTCTGATCTTGATTAAGGTATTGTGATTATGTAGTTCATTTAAAAATTTAATGTATATTAAGAAATATAGGTTGTTAATGGATAATCATTGATAATAGTCAAGCTTGTAGTCATGTTAGGCAGATTTTCTAGATATATAGAGATATATTTCAGTTAGATAGGTATTCTTCATATCTTTCAAATACTACAGAACATGGCATTTAAGATGTTTTAATAACTTAGGGCTTTTCATGACAATGAGACACATCTGCTCCTGGCAGCACCAGCTTCTTCAAGAGGAAGATGGGCATCGAAGAGGCTTCTTATGGAGTTTGATAGCCATTTGGGCAAGAGAAACTGCTCTTGCTTGGACTGTTGCATAAACTGGACACAGAGAACCCTCAGAGAGAGGACTGCTGAACTTGCCTAAAGGTAAGATGGTCTTTTGGGGTTCCTGATCTATGAAAGAGTCTACGAGACATTCTGCAGGGTACAGAAAAAAGTGACTGAACTGTCTTTGAAATTTCTTGCTTCATAGAAATATCTACTGGACACTATGGGCCTGAAGGCCAAAGATGGATGCCCCAATGGTACAAAAGAACTTTGGGTGACTGTCCAGGCAGCAAGATGTCTCTGTCATTTCTAGAGTTTTGGATCTCTTGTTTGCTTAGGTAATATTATATCCTTCTGGAGTCTTTGATGGAGTTGAAGAATGGATAGTTTTAGTTTTCCATTATTATGATAAAGATAAAACAGATATAAATATTGTAACTGTGATTCTTGCTTAATAACTGTTTTGCTATATGTAATTTTACTATGTTAAAGTTAAAGCCTTTCTTTTTTGTTTAAACAGAAAAAGGGGAAATGATGGAGGAGGGTCATCTTTCTATCTGTTGTTTCATTGGTTAAGTAATAAAGAAACTGCTTGGCCTCTGATAGGACAGAAAATTAGGTAGGCGGAGTAGACAGAACAGAATGCCGGAAGAAAAAAGCCGAGTCAGGCAGTCACCATGATTCTCCCACCCAACACAGATGCAGGTTAAGATCTTCCCTGGTAAGCCACCTCGTGGGCTACACAGATTATTAGAAATGGGTTAGATCAATATGTAAGAGCTAGCCAATAGGAGGCTGGAACTAATGGGCCAGGCAGTGTTTAAAAGAATACAGTTTCCATGTAATTATTTCAGGTAAAGCTATCCGGGTGGACAGAAGCAGCCCCGCCGCTCATATTACAACACACTTTTGCTTAAAACTGGTCAACTACTTTGACAATGGATTGCTCTTCTCAGTCTCCCTTCCTCCTAATCCCATGATGCAGGAAAACCAGAGTTAAGACTTTGAGAAACAAGCCACAGGGGTAAGCCACGGGGGATGACATGTAGATTGTTATGACTTTGTGAAATACAAGATGTGTGCATTTGGACTTTTCGGATTCCTAGCTGTGCCACAGAAATGAAAAGCCTAATTCTTGACAAAATGTTCATGCCAATCCTACATT
Organism: Microtus oregoni; assembly: GCF_018167655.1. Classification (NCBI taxonomy): domain Eukaryota; kingdom Metazoa; phylum Chordata; class Mammalia; order Rodentia; family Cricetidae; genus Microtus; species Microtus oregoni. Next base: position 30,455,551 of record NW_024543072.1, read on the forward strand.
GACTACATGGTAATGACTTCAGGGTGAAGGGGTTTGACTTGCAAAGTTATCAGCACCTTAAACATTGGCTAATCCCCAAAAGGCGTTTGTTAAAATCATTTTAATGGAAAACATACTCTTAGTAACTCAGCTGCTGGTGGGAGTATAATTTCTTTGGATTGCAGGGAGGTGTCACTCAGGGTAATTGTTGCTCGTGTTCTCCCAAAAACAGCAGGTCTTCCTCACACAGAAGTGAGGGCATCGCCTCCATCAAATCCTAGCCGATTCTTTCTCACAAAAGAGTCTGCGAGCTGTTATGACAGAGATGAAGCCTCAAGGTTATGTACTGTCACTCACCTGGTTCTGCCTAAAAACACCCAAACGGGCATTGAAATGTTTTTATATGTACCTTCAATAGCTCTCATAGCCCTGTGAGTGCTTGCTTAAGGGCAGAGGGACCTTGAGTGTTTGTACTGCGATAACAAAAGACCTACAAGATGGTTAGTGAAAAAGTCGAATGAAATAGAAAAATTTCCCATGTCTGGTGATCCGAGGTTCCAGCTCAGCGTTCCGTGCGAATTAATTCTTCTTTTATCAGACCTGTTTTACGAGCCCTCTCCTTCTTTGCATAGCAATTCCAGACACGTGGCTACACCAGAATGAACGGTATCAGAGCTCAGCCAACTCAGAACCATTTATTTATTGAAAACTTTATCTCCATATTAAATTTTCACTGAAGAGGCTTTCATTAAACCCACAAGATCGGTGTAAGGAGTGAGCCGCGCTGTTCTTTGGAAAGCGAACTTGAAGCTAACCTCTCCGCCTGGTTTTTGTTGTCCTTGTTTCTGAACCAAAGCTGCCGAGGGCCGGGAGAGAAGCGGGTATTCAGACTGGACTCTTTTTTTTTTTTCCTCCTGCATTTGAGCAGGCCACAATTTATATCACTCGGGTCTCCTTAAATTAGTCCAAGAGGATTTCATTTTACAGGCCTGCTTGACTGGGATCCTTTTGGCACGACGGGTTCAGCTTTGTATACAACTGAGATTCATATTTTATGTGTGTGTAAAAGCCCCAGCCATGAATCTAGCAGCTCATAGCTTCACCTTCATCCTTCACAGCTCAGCTCAGAGCCCCGCACATTTCCATAGGCCTAGTCTCAGGATAGCTCTTGGCGGAGCCGAAAGGACAGAAGCTAAAAATAGACGCAGCAACTCGGAGCGTGGGACAAAAAAGTAGGACTTTTCCAATTTTTCACACCACACTTTCCAAATTAATAAGATGTACACATAATACCCCTCATTCACACGATTAAGTTGAAATAGCACTTCGGGCCAGACATTGCTTTCTGCTTTTTACGTGAGAGAGAGAGAGGCCTTAGAAAAATGACGGAAGCTTCTGAAATACTACCCGGCTCGTGGACCTGTTTGTCTAGCCTGCAGCACCTCAGCCTCCCGTCAGCACTTCGCTTCCCGCAGTTGCCAGTCATGTCCCGTTTGGGGTCTTGCTTTCCCCCTACGTCCCTGGGTTACAAACCTAAACCGTTTTCAAAGCAGAGCTGGAAAGACAAAGAGCAAAACGGAGCTAGGAAATTTGCCTCCTAACAGCTCCGTCTGATTTCCTAGGCGGTTTTCAGAAACCTCTCCCTGCTGCATCAACCCGTGGTGGGAACTCTTAGGGTATAATATTTGTCCAAGCCCCATAAATGGCCCCGGAAAAAAAAAACGCATAGAGATTAGAGATCACTGAACAAAAGGCAACGATCAGAGGACTGAACAGTTCCCTGGAAAGTGAGAGTTCATTTAAAAGTCTACCATCATCTCTGAGCATTAGCTTACTTGAACTAAAGTTGACCGCCTTCCCTGGTACGATTAATGTCTAATGAGCTGTAAAGCCCACAGGTCTATAACGATGTTAATATTTAACAAAACAAGAGTTGCAGCTCCGGTATTACCTCATTCCTAAAATAATAGAAACCGTGCCTGAGGACCATGAGTCATGGGTTTCCTAATGAGTTGTTTCTCTATTATAGAACATTGCTTGCTATTCAGTTTTACAGTGACATGTAAATCTTGATAGATTAGAATTCTATACTGTAATAATAATTATGGAAAACTATTGAGTATCTAGAACCTATATAATTCCAGAAAAGTCTCTGAATAGGTTTTTTAAAAAACCTCTTAATACTCAAAGAAATTTTTCATCTATATGCACAAAATGTATCTAGAAATAAATAGTTAATAATTGGCAAAATGTTTTGAGATTCTAGAAAACAATGAGTACATATTTAAAATCAGGGCTGAACACATTGCATACTAGTTAAAAGCCTTTGCTGCTTTTATAGAGGAGCAGAGTTTGGTTCCCAGCAATCCCTGGGCAACTTATGACTGCTTGTAACTCTAGTTCCAGGAGAACCAACACACGCTTGTGGTCTCCATGGATGCTATCACACACACACACACACACACACACACACAGTCTGCAGTCGTGACCCAGCCACAGAAGAAGCAAGATGTGACTGCCTCACCAAAAAAAGGTATCAAGCCACGTGGCTAACACAGACAAGTATTTTGAGCTAATAAAAGTTATGAGAGTTAATAAGAAACTTGAGATACTAGGCCAACCAGTTTTATAATTAATGTAGACCTCTGTGTGTTTATTTGGGACTAAACAGCTACGGTTGGTGTGGCTAACATAGAGGGACCCAGTAGGACAGAAACCTCAGTCAACAGAGGTAGAGATGGCACACATCACTTCTGTCTTTAAGTTGATTGGAAACCAATTTAACTGTTGAAAATCTAACAATGGAGTCAAATCCTGTGCACAGAGAAAACGTGAACACAGTTGATACACAACTAGCTGATCTTTCTCATTCCACCCAGGACCTGCGGTTTCACAAGTTTAAAGCAAAATTGATGCAACTATTGCCCGGGGAGAGATACCGCATCATCTGAGAAGCAGCACTATTTATTGTTGAACAGGGTACCTGGAACGAAACTTCAAATGGGTGACTTTGTCCTGTAACCAAGCAATGAGTCACAATGCTGTCATCATCTTGATACATACCAATGACTAGTAGATGGAGAGATAATAGTTTACATAGAATGAGTGGTACCCTTAAAGGGGTCTATAGGAAAGTCACTGACACAGAAAGCTGCCTTTATAAAGCTAGGTTGCCAAAGCACAATGGCCCTGCCCAAGTCCTTTCCCTGCTGGCACGTCTTAAGCATGCCACCCCATTGACTACCCTCCATTCCACAGACATCACCTTGTCACACAGTAGGATAAAGAGTCAGAACGATTTAGTGAGTACGACTTGAAGTAAAAAGTTAGAGAGAGGAAGCAGCTACAACGGGAACAGAATTGTATTTTAGTATAGACCTTGGTAGGTAAGTCATAGGGAACTACTGATCTAGTAGAGAGTGTTTATAGATGTACTTAGCCAGCCCCAGATGGAGTAGCTGATACAGCCTCAGAGCACCAGTAAACAGATCGTGAATCTCAGCAGCATGCTGTAACCAAAGAGGAACAGCAAGACCTTCGAGAGGATTGATAGCAGAGCAGTTAGTTCATGGGCCTTAGCTTCAAACACAGAAGCAGATCCCCTCTGCTAAGCAAAACTCCCACATCCATGGTTCCAGGACTTGCAAGAAGCAACTTGTCAGGCATATGGGACATTAAGGAAGTGATAACTAAGAACCAAGAACAGGTAATTTCATTAGAGAAATCAAAAAAGACATCAAATAACAAGGAAGCATGATGGAACGAAAAGTCAGACCGAAGGCTAAATCCAAGCTCTGAGAGTTTCTTGCTGGTATCTATCTCAAAGAGTTGCTGTAAGATTTAGGGTAGATAACACATGAAAAGTACTTGAATATAGTATTTGCCAGGGGGCAGACGGTTGTCCTCATAGTGGAATTGATAATGGTGGGGAGGGTGAAATAGCAATAGCATGACGTGGTAGCGATTATGCTAATTTATGAGTTAATAACTGTAATAACTGCTGAGATGGAAAACATGAGGACCAGCGAACAGTTGGAGGACAACAGACGCTTGTTTAAGAGAAATGATCAGCTAGCACCTTTAAGCTACGGCCGTAAAACCTTATACAAACACATTTTCAGTTCTTGGAAGAGGTCTGTTTGAGGGTTGGAATCAAACATATATTTTAGGGTTTAATTCTTCCTTCAGTATAACAAGAAGTAGAAAGCACTATCATGGTTTTTCCATTTGGAGAATTTATTCGAAAGAGCGGGACATGCTTGGATCCTAGAAAGATCATTAAGACATTGCTTGGGGGAGAGGAGAGGAGTTTTGTGTCAGATCTCTTCTATACCTGCACTTCAGTGACATGGGTTGCCCCTTTATTTAGCTGGAGTGTCTTTCCTAAGTCCCAATTTCCAGGCCTTCTGCTTCTAATATTTCTTTAGAGCAATTCAGAGTCATAAAACGCAGTTTACTTGTGCCAGGCCCAGAGACCGTCCTTCTAAAATATTCCTGCCCCTACGAAGAGTGAAGCCAGCAAAGCGATACAACTTTTCATTCCTGTTTATACATACATAAATAAAAACCAGTGCTTCTCCAGATAAAGTGCGCCCTGCTTAACTAGCCTTTTTTCTTCTGCGTTTGAGGTGCTTTCAAAGCTCCCTTTAATGTCTGACTGTCTTTGAGCCCATCACTCAAAGCCTTCATAGCCCCTCTGCTCCCATCCTCAGCTCCCCCTGGCCTCTCTGCCATTGGCTTTTATCTCTTCCCTCTGAACAGCTGCTCCCTCGTCCCTGTTTTAACTTCTGCAGAGATTTTCTGCACTTCCCTCTCTTTCATCCTAGGAGAAGAAGGTGCATTTCCGTTTCGTGGGCCATCTATTGAATTGTTCTCACATCCTCTCACTTTCCCTTTCTTACTGTAATGGGCTAGGAAGCGAGAAAGAAATAGAGAAATACCGTTGCCTCGAGAGTTAATGGGATGCGTGGTGCAGAGAGCGGGACTGTTACAACCCTCACAGTTATTCTGTGTCCACGGAAAAATATTCACTGAGTAGGGAAGCATTGTTCTCTGCCTTGTCAATTAAATAATGCATAAGTGAAATGGGAGGGCATTTTTTTAAATGATAGAAGAAATAATTATTTGGATTTCTGTTATTCTGTCAAACTGAGCATTTCAAAGCACTTTCAAAACACTATAGTGAAGCAAGGTTATCAAACGACTATTTCAGCCTGCAGGTGATAATTTTGATGTAGTCTTAAGCATAGTTAAGAATGCTAAGTTATACTCAAGTGAAATGACAATTATATATGTGTGCATTCATTAAAAAAGTATATCTATAAATAAGAAGTCTAAATGACTGGCTCACTTTTTGGTTGAATAAAAAGCCAACTCAACAATGGACAATTCGGTAATCAACTACAGGCAGAAGGAGATATTTAAAGGCTACCTAATGCTCTTGTGTCTAGGTAACAGGTAAAATGTCATTGAAAAGAAAGCCTTATTATTCTGTGATTTGTATGAATTCCTTCCCTTTGGGGTTTAACATCAAGTTAATCTGACCGTCAGTAGTGTGCTGAGGAAGTGGGAGGAGTCATTTGTGCTTCGAAAGTTCTGTGCTTTCGAAGGATGTACAGGATCCTAAGCTAGGGAGAAGGATTTCTTTTTTATACAGGGATTAGGCAGACACATGGAAGGGGGAAACTAGGACTCCAAGTCACTTCTATTGTGAAGTTCAATATTATTAAAACCTTTTTGATGAACTTTTGACCAACTTTTGACCCAAACCGAGTTTTGACCAACACACCTCTGAATTAGAGATCCCTAGTGCTTAAATCCATCATGAAGAAAGGAACGCCCAGCAGGTAGTGCAGAAGCTAGAGTGCAGTGTAGAAGAGGGGGTGGGTTCCATACCATGGACCATTCCAATGAAGCCACCCTGACAGTGGAGGACTCTGCTTGGAGAAATACTTAATGTGACAATGTCACTCAAGAGTACACTCAACCAAGAAGATAGGCTCAAACTACTGTCATTTTCAGAAGCCATGATGTCAGCAAAAACAAGTGTTCTTCAAATATAATGCTGACGGCTCACATACTAAAGGTTTTCTTGCAAATTTCTATTTTTTTTTATTGTGTTTGTTTGATTAAATTTGTTGGATAATTACATCATCTGATTACACCAGTATTGATTTCACAGCTAAGATTATCAGGAGGTAGAACTTAGTTGAGAGAAGTAGGATGTTAGAAATGGGCACTGGAAAGGTAAACCTTGCTCCTGGATCCCCTTTCTACTTCTCTGCTTCCTTGGCTATCATGAGGTGAGCAGTTCTGTGCATTCACAGAATCACGACCACAGTGCTCTGCCTCACCATGACCCAGGAACAGAAGGGTAAGAGAACTACAAACTGAAACTTCCCACACCACAATTGGACTAAAGCTCGTCTTCTCTGAAATAGTACCTCTCAAGTACTGATCACAGGAATAAAAAGTTAATTAACAGAAAACTGATACCATAAGTGGGGGGATTTCTGTGACTAAGTATGACCATGTTGTTCAGAAGCCTTTGAAATTGGTTTATGGGAAGAATTTGGAAAAGTTTGGAGAAGCACATCAGAGAAGCTGTTGTGAGGACTTTCCTGGGGACTTGATAATAACCCATATGTATTATATTCTAGCAAAGGGCCTGTCCATGTTTTACCCAGGCCCTGAGACTTGGTTCTAGACTGAATCTAAAAGTAAAAGACTAATTAATGTGACCAAGGCTATTTCAAGGCAACATAAATAAATTTTTGCCTCCAGTAATCTGTAAAACACCTTATAGAAGCAGCCAAAATGTTCTTAATACAGCCTGGATGCTATGTTCTTATCAAGTCCCCAGGAAAGTCCTAACTTTTTGATATCTTATGATCACAGTCTTTACTATCTTCATTACCATCAGGATTGGGGTTTTCCAGGCCCATCACAGAATCATCAATTAAGTTCAAAAACACTGATGACAACTTATGCTGGAGAGGTTGTGGGGAAAAGGGAATACTCCTGCATTGCTGGTGGGAATGCAAGCTGGTACAACCCCTTTGGATGTCAGTGTGGCAATTTCTCAGAAAATTAGGAAACAACCTTCCTCAAGACCCAGCAATACCACCTTTGGGTATATATCTAAAGGATACTCAATCGTGCAACAAAGACATGTGCTCAACTATGTTCAATAGCAGCATTGTTTGTCATAGTCAGAATCTGGAAAAAACTAAATGCCCCTCGACCGAACAATGGATTAAAAAAAAATGTGTCCCAGCACTCGGGAAGCAGAGGCAGGCGGATCTCTGTGAGTTCGAGGCCAGCCTGGTCTACAAGAGCTAGTTCCAGGACAGGAACCAAAAGCTACGGAGAAACCCTGTCTCGAAAAATCCAAAAAAAAAAAAAATGTGGTACATTTACACAATGGAGTACTACACAGAAGAAAAAAATAATGACATCTTGAAATTTGCAGGTAAATGAATGGCGCTAGAAAACATTATTTTGAGTGAGGTAACCCAGACCCAGACAGACAATTATCATATGTACTCACTCTTAAGTGGTTTTTAAACATAAAGCAAAGAAAACCAGGCCACAAATCACAATCCCAGAGAACCTAGACAACAATGAGGACCCTAAGAGAGACATATATAGATCTAATTTACATGGGAAGTAGAAAAAGACAATATCTCCTGAGTAAATTGGGAGCATGGGAACCTTGGGAGAGAGTTGAAAGGGAGGGGAGCAGAGAAAAACGTAGAGCTCAATAAAAAGCAATAATAAAAAGCAATAACAAAAAACGAACTTGATGTATCAAGCATTGAGACTAAAGAGGAAGATGCAGATGAGATTCCGGGCAGTTACAAATGTTAATAACATGGTATCTGCCAAGGAAAGACAGACAATGGGCAGAATTAGCCTAAAAGAAAGGTCTTGTAAACTACAGTCAGAAGAGCATAGAACCAGAGCTTCCCAGGTCTTCTGAAGTGCATGTTACTCTGCTATGTCCCCTGGATGCCAGTCATGTGCTAAAGGATTCATTATTCGCCCTGATAAGCTTTGGTCTTATAACTAGTTCTCTCCCTTGGCTATTTCTCTATTTTTTGTCTTCCAGAACAGGAATATTTATCCTACATCATCATGTATTAGAAGCACATGAATTTGCTTTTGCTTTTTTGTTTTGTTGTGGCTGTTGTTGTTTTGCTTTGTTTTCATTTTTAAGTCTATAGGAGCTCATAATTAGGAATTTGCTTTGAGTTCCAAAAGAGGTTTTGAGCTTAAGCTTTGAGAAATGCTGGCACTATTGGGATTGTTCCATACTCTAGTATAAAATACAACCCATGATGACAATGTCTGTAGTGTATTTTATATAAGTCAGGGTGTGCCAGAGTAATAAAACCAATATGTGTATATGCATGTGCATACACACACACACACACACACACACACACATTCACATACATTGACTCGTGCAGGATAAGGTTAGTTTCCATGACAGGCCATGTTGAAGTTGGAGAGCCAGAGATGCCAGTAGCATCCAAAAAGACATAAGATTTACAATGAGAGATGTCAACCCCACTGACCATGTTAAAGAACAAAAGCCCTGCCTAGGAAGACTCAGATCTCAGCACTCCGAGCATCCCCCATTATCCTAGAGAGGTTCCTAGAGGGATAGTGGTGCAGGTCCTGGTGTCTAAAGTCTGGATGGTTCTGGATTCTGAAGAGTGATAGAGATGCAGCCCATTCAGATAGGAAAACTGAGTAAAGTCTTTCTTCCATTTTTGCCCTCTATTCATTCCCTAAGTAGACTGGGTGGTACTTGCTCACATTCAGCTAGTTTGGTGGCTCATATGCCTATCTTCTCTGGGAAGAAAAAAAAAAAAACTCATGGCCTCCCCAAGAGTTAATGTTTGACAGTTGTATAATTGCCACACAGCCAAGAAAAGCCAATACACAGAATTAACCATCTAATATTCCAGGACTTTCTAAGAGCATTCCTTGCCAACAAGGCACTTACTCATGAGAAAGAGCAACAAGGTTAGTGCTATATGCCTTTGCCAAAAGGCAGCTGAACCGCAAGTTAGACAGTTCCACACGGAGAAGGATTATACCAGACCTGTCCTTGTCAAGAAGACAAAAGAGAAATGCTGACACATTGTTTTTAAGGGAATATAAATTAGTAAAACAATTATGGGCAAGAACATGAAGGTTCCTCAAGGAACTAAAAATAAATCCATCATATCATATGATCTTGCTAGCTCTTTTACTTTACACACACACACACACACACAAACACACACACACACACACACACACACACACACACACATATATATATATATATATATATATATATATACATATATATATTATTGGAGACACTGCAAACCCATGCTTGTTGCTGCACTATTCACAACACCTAAAATAGGAATAAACTAGATGTCTACCAATTGGTGAGAAAATCTGGCATATATGCACAGTGGCTTATCATTCAGACATGATAAATAATGATAGTCTGGATTTCTAATAGCAAGCAATAAGTAAGAAAAAGAAAGACAGTACTATATGGGAATGTTTTTCAAATCAAGCTGAATTATAACAGTGATTGTCAGAGGCTTAAAAAAATAGGACAGTTATTGGGGAAGTGGAATATTAGGGCACAGACAAAATAAATAATTTCTTGTCATTCAGAGAAGGGTGAGTGTGATTTTAGTCCAAAATGAACTGGAAAATATTGAATGTATTACTAATAAAAATGGAATCAAAGATTTCACACACAAAGTAATAATAATAAAGAATGTATATTATTACTCAGATTTAGTCAGTACACATTGTAGCCAATGCACACTGTAGACCATAAACACACAGTTAGTATGAATCCAAAATTAACATGCGAAGCTATAAATGTTCACTACTTTTATTTGATTAGCACATAATTTCATTGTTCATGTTATTAAACCCATGAGGTAAGCTAAAGGAGAGGTTGAGAAAACTCCACACTGGCCAGGGAACATGTTCATCAGGAAGAGAGCAGAAACCCCTACCCTAGAAAAAGAAACCCAATGACACAAACCAATTTAAATATATTTCTTTTACATTTTGATGGAAAAAAGTCTGTATGAATATAAAATGTTGCAGATACAAAGAGGAGAGCACAGCTTGTGGGAATCAGTTCCCTCTTTCCACCATGTATTCCAGGAACTAGCAGGGTCCTGAGGTTTGAGGGCAGGCGCCCTTGCCCACTGAGCAGCTATATGTTGGCCCCTGTGTAAGCACTGCCAAATCGTGAGTTTATAACACATTTTCCTTGAGTCTCTTTTTCCTCTCTAATATCTACAACAGGGCCACCCAGACTCCCAAAATAACCACACAGAAACTGTATCAATTAAATCACTGCTTAGGTTATTAGCACTAGCTTCTTAATTGACTAGCTCTTACATCTTTTTTTTTAGTCTTATAATTTTTTATTTATTTTATTGAGCTATACATTTTTCTCTGCTCCCCTCCCTACTTCTCCCCTTCCCTTCAACCCTCCCCCATGGTTCCCATGCTCCCAATTTGCTCAGGAGATTTTGTCTTTTTCTACTTCCCATGTAGATTAAATCCACGAATGTCTCTCTTAGGGTCCTCGTTGTTGTCTAGGTTCTCTGGGATTGTGATTTGCAGGCTGGTTTTCTTTGTTTTATGTTTAAAAACCACTTATGAGTGAGTAAATATGATAATTGCCTGCATCTGAGCTACCTCACTCAATATGATGTTTTCTAGATCCTTCCGTTTGCCTGCAAGTTTCAAGATGTCATTATTTTTTTCTGCTGTTTAGTTCTCCATTGTGTAAATGTATCACATTTTCCTCATTCATTCTCTGGTTGAGGTTATTTCCAGGTTCCAGCTATGACAAATAATGCGGCCATGAACATTGTTGAGCACATGTCCTTGTGGCACGATTGAGCATCCTTTAGTTATATACCCAAAAGTGGTATTGCTGGGTTTTGAGGAAGATTGTTTCCTAATTTTCTGAGAAATCTCCATGTTGATATCCAAAGGGGTTGTACCAACTTGCATTCCTACCAGCAATGCAGGAGTGTTATTTTTACCCCACAACTTAACCAGCATAAGTTGTCATCAGTGTTTTTGATCTTGGCTATTCTTACAGATGTAAGATGGAATCTCAGACATGGTCAACAAGACAAAACAGACAAAACAGCAGCTTACACAATGGCAAAAGATCTTCACCAATGTTGTAATAAGGGCGGCGGGGCTGCGTCCCCAGCACCCCAGCTGCCTGGCTAGCTTATGCCAGAAATAACAACACACAAACTGCATTCATTTAATCACTGCTTGGCCCATTTCTATCTAGCCTCTTCTAGGCTAATTCTCACATATTAATTTAGCCCATTTCTAATCATCTGTGTAGCGCCCCTAGGTGTGCTTACCGGGAAGATTCTAGCCTATGTCCATCCTGGGTCAGAGCTTCATCGTGTGCGTCTGCCTGGGAGCTGGGAGCATGGCGTCTCTTTGAGGTGTCTGCTCCCGAGAGGAGAGCTGTGGAGTCTGAGTTCACTTCCTCTTCCTTCCAGCATTCTTTTCTGTTTACTCCTCCCACCTATCTTCTAACTAATGAGGGCCAAGCAGTTTCTTTTTATTTAACCAATGACCTTCCTCCATCATTTCCCCTTTTTCGGTTTAAACAAAAAAAAAAAGGCTTTAACTTTAACATAGCAAAATTACATATAACGAAACAGTTATCAAGTAAAAGTTACAATAATCTTTATCATAACTAAGGAAAACTATAACTATAACTAACTATTCTTAACTCCATCAAAGACTCCAGAAAGATACAATACTACCTAAGCAAACAAGAAAAAAGCAACTTTTAAAACTCTAGAAATGACAGAGACATCTCACTGCCTGGATAGTCACCCAAAGTTCCTCTGTACCGTTGGAGCATCCATCTTCAGCCTTCAGGCCCATGGTATCCAGCAGACATTTCCATAAAGCAGGAAAATTCAAAGTCAGTTCAGTCACTATCTGTTGTGTCCTGCAGAATGTCTCGCAGACTCTTTCATGAATCAGGAACCCCGAAAGATCATCTCACCTTAGGCAAGTTCAGTAGTCCTCTCTCTGTGGGTTCACTGTGTCCAGTTTATGCAATAGTCCAGGCAAGAGCTGTTTCTTGCCCAAATGGCTATCAAACTCCATAAGGTGCCTCTTCGATGCCCATCTTCCTCTTGAAGTAGATTGGTGCTGCCAGGAGCAGAGTGTCTCATTGTCATGAAAAGTCCTAAGTTATTAAAACATTTAAAATGCCATATTCTATAATCTTTGAAAAATATGAAGAATGCCTATCTAAAATATATCTATGCACATCTAGAAAATATTAACTAACATGACTACAAACTTGACTATTATATATGATTAATCAATATCAGAAATACTTATACATATAACAAAATTGACCGTAAATCTCTATCAATAACGCAAAATCTATACTAATGCAAATTATTCATACCTATATCATAGCCCCCTTTAAATGTAAAAGAACATTTATAAACATTTTTTGGGAATATGGGCGCAGTTATTTCTCTCCAAACTGCTTCCTGCTGAATGGGGGTGTCGTTAATTAGGTCTTTCATGATATAACCTGTGTGCTAGTTTCATCTCAGTTGGCAGTTGAGCGAAGCAATTTTCTGAAGGTGTTCACACCAACCCTTCAGGAGGGCGTGGTCCATCATACCAAATCAGAATAGAAGAAATGAACAGGGTCTCATCCTCTGTGAAAACAAAATAAGAAACTCCTTTCCAAAGCATCATGTCCTTTAGATCCAAATTTCAAATTCAAGGCATTTTCAAAATATCTATGTTGGATTAGTTCAGCAGCATTTATAAACAAGTATCTTTTGGCATCTGTTGCTCCTTCCTCAGCATTCAAACAATTCAAAGAGAGCATAATAGCATAGAGTATCAAAATTCTCTGTCTATTTTCCATCTTTGTACAGCTTTGTTTTAACCTCTATTTCGTTTATTTTTACTTTTGACTTTTTGCTTTTTGAGACAGGTTCTCTGTATCTTTGACCTAGAATAACTCTGTAGACCAGGCTGTCCTTGAACTCTCAGAGATCCGCCTATCTCTGCCTTCCAGGCATTGGGATTAAAGGTGTACACTACTATACCTTGAACTCACAGAGATCTGTTTGTCTCTGCCTTCTAGGCACTGGGATTAAAGGCGTGTGCTACCATACCTTGAAGTCACAGAGGTCAATCTCCCTCTGCCTACCAAGTGTTGGGATTAAAGGTGTGTACTACCACACCCAACTACTCTCTTTCTTCCATATTTTTGTTTTTTACTTTAAGAATTTTAACTTTTAGTCTGCATATATTTTAACACTGTAAATCATTTAAAATTTTTCTTTGTCTTTGATGCTCTCTTTACTGTATCTCTGTTTTTCTGACCACATGAGTCTTTAATGTACCAAGCAATATCAGTAGGACTAAAGCCGTGGCTTTGCCAGCTAGATGTAGCCCATTCCTTAGCTTTCCAGCCTCATGGCTGAGGTACTGGCTGTAACCATGATTACAGTAGTTCCACATACATGGAGTAGCTGCAACATCGTCATACCCTGACATCAGATCAAATATCTGCACACCTGACATATTTTTGCCTCAAAGCAAATCATTAAAATACATCTAGGTAACGTCTTTATTGTTAGGTTGTGCTATTATCAAATTAATCCAGCAATAAAAATAATGATAATGCCTTAAGTTTATATGACATCTCTTTTTCAAAGCTCATGCCAATCACCTGCTAATTATCTTATGTGTGTATATTGTCACAAGATAATCTGTGGAAAGCGAGAGTAGCAGGTAACTTTCTATGGTTCTTGACTTGTTCCATATTGCAGAGAAGGGAACTTGAGTATAGCAAACATACATGGTTTCACTGTTATTCTGGGACTAAGAGAAATATATCTCCTTAGGTGCCGCTGCTGATGGTACAGCCTCGTGTCATTAGTCAATAAAGGAGCAATCGACTTCACAGTGAGACCCAGGGACCGGCAGGGTGGGGGTGGCAGCAGTTTAATGCAAAGAGTTTAAACTGAGAAAAAGGAATCTTCCACCCCCAGCCTCGTTCCACGTCTACTTATACATACACACATACCACAAACACACTCATACTTTCACACACACATACACACGCACAATATCTTAAGCCACGTGTCTTCAGATGGTCTGGGATTTTTCTTTTTCTTTAGGAAATCACAGGAGTTGTGAAGAGCTTTCAGAATGTTGCTTAAGAACTGTCTGTGCAAACTGGGGGTAGGGAGGGAGGAAGACAGGAGGGGTTGGGAAATGAGGTAAGGGAATGGGAAGATTGAGTTGGGGGGGGGGAATGAAGAAAGAGAGCAATGAGGGAGAGAGATCTGGATAGAGAGAGCCATTGTGGGGTTAGGGAGGAAGGAACATGGTGCTAGGGGAATTCCCAGGAATCCACAAGGATGACCCCAGCTAAGACTCCTAGCAATAGTGGAGAGCATGCCTGAACTGGCCAACTCCTGTGATCAGTCTGGTGACCACCCTAATTATCATCATAGAACCATTCAGTAACTGATGGAAGCAGATGCAGAGATCCACAGCCAAGCACTGGCCAAGCTCCTGGAGTCCAGTTGATGAGAAGGAGGAGGAATTATAGGAGCAAGGGGGTAAAGATCATGATGGGGAACCCCACAGAGTCAGCTGACCTGAGCTAGTGGGAGCTCATGGACACTGAACTCACAGATAGGGAGCCTACGTAGGACAAATGAGGCCCTCCAAATGTGAGTGACATCTGTACAACTTGATCTATTTTGTGGACTCCCTAGCAGTGGGACCAGGATTTATCCCTGGTGCATGAATTGGCTTTCTGGAGCCCATTCCCTATGGTAGGATACCTTGCTCAGCCCCAACACAGGGAAGGGCTTGGTCCTGCCTCAACTTGATATGCCAGGTTTAGTTGACTCCCCATTGGAGGGTTTACCTTCTCTGAGGAGTGGATGAGGGTGGGAGGAGTGGGTTGAGTGGAACTTAGTTGATATGTAAAATGAAAAAAAAATTAAAAAGAACTCTCTGTGCCTTAGTTCTTTATGGGGCCTGAGGTTTCTTCTAGGAAGCAGTGAGCAGAACAGTTACTGTTGCTCCGGATCTCAGAGTTTCTGTTTGCACAGGTATTGCTCCTGTGTTTGTCATTGCTGCTGCCAGAAGAAGTCAACAGAAGCAGCATTGTGCAGATCTTGAGACAAGTGTTCACATGAAAGAATAGCTGGAACCCATACCTACATTGCCTCAAGTTAGTGGTCCCGTCTTCCAAATCCGTGCACATTTCTGTAACGAGGAGATACAGAAATAGTGGTAACTTCTAAAAAATTCTTCGGAGCATCTGTTGTAGCATAGAGATACATATGTAGATACAGACATAGAGAAAGCAGGCTGGATGGTCCATGACAGAATGTAGATTAATAAAAATGGGTTAATTCAAGTGATAAGAGCTAGTTAAAAACAAGCCTAAGCTAAGGCCAAGCTTTCATAATTAATGTTTTCATGTTGTTATTTATGAGCTGACAGTCCAAAGAAAAAAATGACTACAAGCCTCTCTTGACCTTTCTAAATTATTTAATTCACCTAAATCTGAGCCTCCTTGCTCCCTCTGGAGAGAAAGTTTTCATATAGAGGAAATAGTTCCCCCAGAAGGAAGAAACCGCTATAATGTCTTCTGGTTCTAAATCCAAAGTCCATGCTGATGTGGGGTAAGCCAAGTCCTCTATATGCAACAGAACCAATTGAGCCTCACCCTGCTGACTCTGATCCTTGAATCCTGGATGAGAATTTACTTAATCATCTTGAACATGGCAAACACTATGCCCCTCATGTAAGAATCAGAACCTAAGTTTGGAAGCATTACCTTAAGGCTATCCATAATCTTCCTTACAGTCAACACAGGGAGCTAAAAGTCCTTTGCCAAAGAGCTTCTGGAACATTGGAATCCCAGTTTAATATAGGAGCATGCAAATTAGAAGCCTAGTTTTAACTTGACCATGCTCAACAGTTAGAAAAATTAAATGCATAGATAAATGTAGAAGGGACACGAGACAAGTGACCCTTCTGTAAATGCGGTCTCCAGGGTTCATCTGTGGATGTAGAGCCGACAATTGTTTAATTCCATTGAATTAATATTCTGAATGTTTGTAAACCACAAATAAATAATTCCAGAGTTATCAAGCAAATCAAACAGTTATTCATTTGTAAAACTAAAACAAAACCTTTATAAATGCTTCAATTTCAATCAAGTCCCAAATTCCCTATTTCTTAAGGTCACAGTATTTTGGTCCCAACCTATGAAGTTTTTATGGCTTAAAAGTTGCCATTACAGTCTCTAAGTGACTAATAGTTATTCCTAAACAAGACAGAATAATATGAAAAGGCAGGTTTGGTTTTGGTTGTAAACTTTAGGTGATGTTTTCTTACAACCAGCATGACAGAAGGTCTTAAGAGAATACATTCATGCAAAAATGGCATCAATCATCTGTAAGACTTGACCTCAGTTACAAGTTCAATTTCTATCCCTTTAGGAACCAGGGCTGCTGCTCCAGGGTTGCTGCTCAAATGAATCAAAAAAGGAAAAGCACCTGAAAATTTAGTGGATCTTTATGATAACTCCAGTAAACAGCTCTTAAGTTAAAGACAAATGGATTTCAGCTATTTCTTGTAAGGGGGGGGGGGGGAAGACCTGAGATGTTTACCTAAGAATAATCTGTAAGAATCATGAATTGTTGCCCTTCTAGACAGGGAGCAGGCAGCAGTGGCTGATTTGAGAGCCCTGCTTATATGATTTCAAATATTTGAGTTCTTATTACTAAATTAGCTGCATTGCATGAGTAATGAGTTCTTAAATAACTTTAGGCCAGGGAATTAGCTTTTGCCTAGACAAAGTCAGATCAATTTTACTACTTTTTTTGAAGATTTCTCGTTATTTAAGACAAATAATCTAGGTCAACCAAATTTTCAGGAATCCAGGTTTCCCAGCATCTTGAGTGATTACCTTGGAGCTTCCTTGGCTTGGATAAGCAGCCTTATCTCTTCTCCCTGAATTGCTTGTTTTCTCAGGGCTTGGGTGTTGCTGAGCTCATTATGTAAATGAATTAGCAAATGGACAGAGGAAGCTGTTAGATGATGAGGCTGATAGAGACAGAACCCAGGCTCAGGTACAGAATCAAGTCTCCTGATTCCTGTGATTCACAGGATGGGAGACACGGGGATTCTCAACTCCACCTGAGTCTCCTGTAGTCTTCATCTTGGGAAATTTAACTTTAGAGGGGGGGAAGTTTTTAAAAAGAAAGAAATGATAAACAGAGGGAAGGGGAAGCATGTAGGGGGAAGAGAAGGAGGTAGAGCAAGGGAAGAGGAGTGAAGGCAAGGAAGACTGATTTTGATATTTTGGCTTTGATAAAAGAGGCCTGGGTGACCATCTGAAAGGGGAAGTGGATGAACATAAGACAGAGAGTCTAAGATATAAAAGACACAGACAGAAAAACACTCATCCTAGTCATTTGTACTCAGTAATATTTCTTAACTTTATTTTGGATGTTGGTTTTATAATACTTTGAAGTAAAAAGAAAATTATGTAACTAATGTATCCCAACGGAACCTTTTTTCTTATATGTCTTTGGTTAAAATTTATTATTTAAAAAAAACAACAACAAACAAACAAAACAGGAGGATGATAAGTGCATTTGAAAAATGAGAAAAGTGAAAAATGGCAAAATAACTGTGATTGACTATTGTTTAAAATTCATGTTAATGAAGTATATTTTCAGCTCTCTTTCCCTCTGAAGTGATTAAAGGTTTTATATGGAATTATAAAAGTAAACGGAAAAAGAAATGCTGGAACCATGTGGTTCCACAAGTTCTAAAAGCAGAGTGAGGAACTTGGGGGGTGCCACGCTTGGAGCTTTCCCCGTGGTGACATTTCTAGGTAGGAAATCTTCCTGCCCAGAGGAGGGTGCAAAGTAAGGCAGATTCAGCTGATGCAGTCTGTGGTCCCATGGTGCATTTTAGGAAACAAACCAAGCTCAGGGGTATTTTAAAAATCTAATGTATCTTCTCAATTGAAACATGAAAGCTAGGGTTTATTAAGTGACTGATTTGAGGTCTTCTAATCTCCTATATCCACTATTTCATATTGTCATTTCTGCTTTCGCTCCTTAGCCAGGCCTCAGCTCACACCCATCCTTTTACAGCAGCACAGTTACCCTGCCTACTTCTCTTTTGAAAAGAAACATTTTTACCCTCTTGTCAGCACTTGCCTTCTCTTTCTCTCACCCTCAAGCTATTTATGTAGCTTTTAAAAAAATGTCAGAAGGCCTTGAAGAAACCAGTATTCCCTGTGACATTCAAACTGTCTCCTGTTCTGATGGCTAGGAATTCTGCAGTCAGCATCCGTGTGCGTTTCTTCTGAAACAGGAAGTACGTGTGGGGGAGAGATCTGTGAACTACAGAAGAAAAAAGAAAGAAAGGAAGAAAGAAAGAAAGAAAGAAAGAAAGGATCAGTTTATATTCTACTCTGGAAATCATTCACTTTCAGAGAACAAGATGAGAACCTTTGTCACCATACTGATAGCCAGCAGTGATCTGAATCTGCTGAGTTAGTGGCCCAACAGGGAAGTATCAGTCAACAGCAGTTGACAATCGCACATGGTGGTCAGGCACTTACCCCATGTTGGTCGCTTCTCTTTGGAAGCCTTCCCTTTCTCCAAAGGATTTGTGAAGCAATGGAAGTCTGCCTGCCCCAGAGAGAAACTCTGCACACACCAGGCGTCTAGGTGACTTGACGGTGCTGTGGCTTTAAATACCTTCGCTATGCCTAAAAGCAGTGCGTGCATTCTCTCTTCACAGACCCCAGAGTGCAGGGCCAGTACCACAAATGCAAAGGTGTGACAGATTAGAAATGACCTCAGTCTTGTCCTTGGCTGCTAGACAACAGACAGCCTATAAAAAATGATGGTTTGAGAAAGAAAGCTTTCTAAGTATTTTAAACTATAAACAATGACTTTCGCTTACTATGGATTCATCCATAGGGATTTCTGGTTTAATTTGTCACCACTGACCCCTTGAGGACTTTTATATATTATTTTAGGGCTGTTCCCTGGCACTAACCCTAGGTATGAAACTTGTGAACTCTGCTCAAGTGTTGACTCTTCTCCATTCATCCTCAAGCTGTGGAACAAGCTAAGAATCTCAACTGAAAATTAGCATTTTTTAACAGCTGTGAATTATGCATGATATACTGAGTAGATGATAGATTGGAGAGCATGTAGAATTTGGAAACATAATAATCAGATTCAAGATCTGGCCGTAGCCCCAATGGACTACTGGTCTAGCAATCTAATTTTTTTGTCTCTTTACTTTAAGATACAAAATTGTTCCTATTGGGTTTTGTTATTGTTATTTCATATAGTTTTGGTGGAAGCATTTAAAAGGTGATAAAAGAAGGCAAATGTGAATTATTGGAATTGAGAAATATTGAAATTCATTTAAAGATTATACTGTGAAAATTGCTGTACTGTCTTGTTTTCAGGGTAGGAGAAAGTCAGAGCTCTATGAGAAATACTGCTGAAGACTTCCCTGTAAAGAGAATGTAGAGAATTCCTGAGGGAGGCAGAGATAAGCACTCTGGTTCTTCTGACAGGAAATTTCGTACTTTAAAAAAATTGGACCCTGTCTCGAAAAACCAAAAAAAAAAAAAAAAAATTGGAGCCGGGCGGTGGTGGTGCACGCCTTTAATCCCAGCACTCGGGAGGCAGAGGCAGGCGGATCTCTGTGAGTTCGAGACCAGCCTGGTCTACAAGAGCTAGTTCCAGGACAGGCTAAAAAACCACAGAGAAACCCTGTCTCGAAAAACCACAAAAAAAAAAATTGGAGAGTTCAGGCAGGACCTCTCAAACACTTCACAACTTGGTTTTATGGCAAACTGAGCAGGCAGCTCTCCTCAATGGATCTTAGCCAAAAGGAAGAAAAAAATACAATAATAATAGTTCTCTTAGATGGCATTTCATAACATCTCCACGATGTCCTGTGGTCCCCTGTAAGCAATAGAAGCAATTGCCAGCAAGTCACAGTTTTGAAGTCAGGTCTGTCCTGAACACATAACCTCGCTCACTTGGACCCTCAGTGATTTTATCCAGTGCTTTTGCATGAGCTGAAATGGGGTAGGTGCTCCTGGATCGTTGCATACATTCTTACTAAGAGTTTATTTCTTCTCATTTAGAAGCTGACACCTTTATGGTTGCTTTCTTTTTGGTGCATGGGTTTCTGCATGTGACATACATGGCTTGTGATTGCATGTGGAAGCTGGAGGTCTTGTGTCTTCCTGAGTCATTCCTTACCTTACGCGTTGAGATAGGATCTCTAACTTGAGCCCAGGGTTTGCCAATTTGTCAGTCTAGATAGCCAACCTGGGTGAGGGATCCTCTGAAATTACAAGCAGATCTCCACGCTCATCTGACATTCACATGGGTTGGGGGTCAAAGGCTGACCTGCATGTTCCCATGGCAAAGACTTTACCCACTGAGACAGATCGTGGTTTTCTCTTGAAAATGCTGTCTCGGTTCTACTAGCTTTTATCCCTAACCAAAAAAATTAAAATAATAATAATAATTATGACCAGTACATACATTCTTAAATCTAATTCAATAGTTCTTAACCAATCAATTCTCCAGGCCAGAGTAGCATCTTCCATCTCTGTACCATGAATTATAGGTGTGCTTACAAAAGTTCCTGATTTTATATTAGAGCTATTCTTACTACCTCATAGAACATAGCATATATTAGTCTCCTACCACATTGCCTATGAATCCTGGACTTTTCCAGTAAACACTCATCATATTGTTGATTATTTTACTTGTAGCATTTGCATTTAACTTTTTGTGAATTAGAAGAGCCACCTGTCTACAAATCGGGAGTGTGCGATCTGATTTTCCACCTTAAAGATGGGAAGGCTCAGTTTGAACTGTTTATGCTGTCTCATTGCTACTGGACAAATGTTCTCCTTGTCACGTGTCATCTCCTCATGAAGGGAGGCTTGCAGTAGGTACTTTGTGGTCAGTGGCTATGATAATGTCTGTTATGGTATAGAAATAAGATGGGGCTGAGAGGTGTACTCCTGAAAATTATTTACAAAACCAACCTAGAACAAGGGGTGTGTGGCTGACAAATTAGGGGCCATGTGGAAGTTCTTTTTGAGCCAGCCTTGGGAGCCCATGTGGATGTTATCAGATCACTTATTGGGTGATATTGAAATATCTCCAGGAATTTAAATTTTGGATTAGATTATTTTCCTCTTCCCTTACCACACTCACTTTTAAAACCACTCCAAATCTAGAATATATCAAATGCCACCAAATGCCAGGAGAATTTGTCCTTTAAATCTTTGCACATTTGTTTGAGTTTTGAAGTATACATGTGATTTTTTTTTCTACTTTGCCTTGGCACGGTAGCATAATGGTTAAAGTCACCTGCTTTAATAATTGAAGACACACCAGTTAGATCAGGAAATGAAGGGCAAGAAAACAAAGCATCCAAAGTACTCATCTCCAATTTTTCATAAATAATAGCTAGTTATCCAGGGAAGGCACAATGGCACCCGCTAAGTCTCTTCCTGTCTGAGTTCAGCCAGGAGGAATGCCAACCAGATCAGTAATAACAGCCTCCTGAGTGGGGAGAAATGAAGGCTGTTCAATTTTGTATTCTGCTCATTTCTATTTTAGAAGAAAACAGTTGACACTGTCTCATTGAAAAGAAAATGCACTCCGATTTCATCATCAAATAGTATTTATTATTAATCCCCAGAGGGAGCATGGGCTGTGCTAAGCATGCCAATTTGCCTGCCACCTGCAAGTGGCATTTCTATGTGTCAGAACCTGGTCTCCTTGATGTTGATGCTAGAGGTTAGAAGGGGCAGTGACAAAAAGATTAAAGGGATGAAAAATAGACTTTGGAGGAAAGGTCACAAGAATTGCAAAAGGTTAGTCTGTGCAGGAAAGGCGAAGGGTTGCCTGGTTACTGCCTCCCAGCCCAGGGAAGGCTTCCGCAGGATACATTATCTATGAGCAGGTAGCCTCTAATGCTGTAGAATAGCAAACAAGGGAGCATGCATTTAGATTAAGGAAAGGAAATGTTGAACTGCCTAAAAAATTGGGCTACTTAGACGGTAGAAATTCTATCCCTGGAGAGGTTTAAGGACGACTAGAAGTTCAAATCTCCAGAGGGAGGGGCTGTTTGGAAAACAGGAGGAACCTAGCTCTCAGGACATGATTGAATAGTCATTCTAAAATGATCACCTTAATCTCCAAATCAAAGATGTGAGAGATGCAGACAGCGTCACTGTGGGAGGAGTGATTTCACTGTGGAAGAGGCATGTAAACCAGCTCTGGGTGAGAGCTTAACAAGTAGAGGAAAGGCAACAACAACAGAGGCGGGAGGACACTGTGTCAATAAGGTAAGGGACAGGGACACCATATCATTATCTGATTGAGCTTTGCAAGTTGATAAGAACACTGCTTGAATCTACAGTTCACTAATTAATCACATAATTGGCAAATTGCTTAGCTTCTAAATTTCAACTTCCTCATTTATAAAAAGAAAGATAGCCTTAAGCCCACCAGAGAGTATTGGAGGTATAATACAGTGTGTGGCACACAGTAGGTGTTTAAAATAATAGAGTGATAATGCTCATAGCAGCAATTATAATTGTCAAAGAAAAGCAACTATGGGGGCTGGAGAGATGGCTCAGTGGTTAAGAGCACTGACTGCTCTTCCAGAGGTCCTGAGTTCATTCCCAGGAACCACATGGTGGCTCACAACCATCTGTAATGAGACTTGGCGCCACCTTCTGGCATACAAGCATAACATGGAAGAATTGCTGTACACATAATAAATAAATAAATCTTTAAAAAACTAAAAGCAACTATGGACAGCATATAACAATTGCACAAGCACGGGTTTATTATAGGATATTCTCACGCATGTGTATTTTCCACTTAGGTCATACTCAGTCACTCTTTCACCTTCTCTTGTAGTGAATTATCTTTCTACACCTCGCATCATTCCCTTTCTGAAATGGAATTCATTTCAGATAGAAGATTCCATGTATATAAATGAATAGCAGAAATATATGGCTAAAACAAGTCTTGACACGGCCCCCATGCACCATGTGTTCCTTACAGTGAACTTCCCCCACTGTTCTACATTAAGCAGCAAAGCCCCTACAACCCTCCTGCGCAACTATCTGATCCATGGCCTGCCCCTACAAAAATTTCCATACAAACATCTTGCTCTTGGCCACACGAGGACAGGCATATGTTTTTACTGGGTTTTGAAGCCCCATTCTTTGTTGTTGTTGTTGTTGCTGTTGTTATTTTTACAAACTATTTTTATTTATTTTACATACTGACCATAGTTTCCTTTCCCTCTCTCCTCCTGTTCCTTCCCCCCTATTCCCACCTACCCCCTCCCCATTCACCCACTTTTCCTCTGTCTCCATCGTGAAAGAGGCAGGACCTTCCAGGGGATTGAACATAGCACGGCACATCAAGTTGAGATAGGACCAAACTCCTCCCCCTATATAAAGGCTGTGTTAGATAATCCAGCATGGGGAACAGGTTCCCAAAAGCCAGCAAAGTACCAGAGACAGGTCCTGATCTACCTCCTAGGAGCCTTACAAACAGAACAAGCTGCACAATTGTCACACACTTGCAGAGAGCCTAGGTTGGTCCCAGGGAGGCTCCCTAACTGTTGGTCCAGAGTCCATGTGCTCCCAGAAGACCAAGTCAGTGGTCTCCATGGGTTCCTCCGTCATGACCTTGACCCTCCTGGCTCACACAATCCCTCCTCCCTTCTTCAGGAGGACTCCCAGAGCTCAGCCCAGTGTTGAGGCCTCATTTTTAGGCAGTACACATGAAACGGTAAGTGACCGACTTAGCTCTCTGCTTTCCATTGCTCTCAAGGCTCCCCTCATGCCATGGGTCAAAGGAAGCCGTGGTGGTTAGACACGATATGATGGCTAGAGAAATGGCAAGCTCTGGGCTGGGATGGCTTGTCAGGAATCCCTAAGTCTCCACTCTCCTAGGGGCTCTAGCAGCCGTGGGCCCACACTTTATAACTGGGTTGTCAGACTACAGGCACACATTACTAAATCTGAATTACGTTTAATCAACTCTAAGCGGTGAAACTGACCCCTGGAATGATGTGACCGTTTCTATCTTTTCAACGCCAGCATGGGTTAGTGTCAAATATTACTTAGGGCTCATTTACGGCCAAGTCTAGTAAGTCCTACAGGTTGTCTCTTCCAGCTACATAAGAGAACCAACCACACAGTGAAAGGTTTGTTAACTTTTCACAAAAAAAAGAAAAATAACCTAAGGATGTCTATGTCTCAGTAGGATTTTACTTCAGACTTAAACAACCTGGAATTGAATTGAATCCTTTCTTTTTATTCTAAGTACCTCATCTCTTTGTCTTCCCATTTATCGGCTAAGTGAAATAACCATGCTTATTTTCCAAATAAGTTATGAAAATAAGGGAGTGTATTCACTTACACATTTATGCTTGTGTTCATCTACTACTATCTGGTCTACGAAGGAAAGTGGTGATGGCTTGTGATAGTTTGAATTTATTAAGGCATAAATGTAAGGTATTATATTATCCTCAAGTGTCTTCAAAGTGTTCCTATAAAATAATTATTACCTATTTTTATTAATATAGTTCTAGGAAGTGAGATTGTCAAAAAATCCAATATTCAATAACTAACCACTGAACCATGATGATAAAGCAGAATTCCCCATCTTCACATAATTTCAAGTGAACTACACCTTTAAAAATAGTACAGATATCTTTTTATCCTTTATGATCTTCATATCCTTTTACTGTGACAATCACAAATGTCTGTAGGTTTTCCCCATTAGTAACCATTATCACCACTTGCTTAAGGTTGCAATAGTTTTAACACAGCTATTTCCTAACCACGGAATAGAACCCAAAACTTTTTTAACAGAGAGAGAATGTGGGGGGAAAAAGATTTTGAGAGGCAGCTCCAAATGATTCTACAAGCTGGAAGTGAGATAAGAGCAGTAATTCCCAGCCATTTGTGAATTAACAATAACTCTGCTGGGGTGTGATTTGCCCTAAGACTTCTCTACACACTGGAGGGGGGGATCGTCAGTTAGTAAAAATATAATGCTAGAGAAAGGTAAGGAAAAATGTCATGTCCCCTTTTCTATTGGGAAGCACATAATTACATCTAAGTCCCTTAACAGTTTCCTATAAATGCTTTACATGAATGTTATAATATTCATCCTTCCTCCCAAGCCTGCTGCAAAACTGAAAATAATCAATATGGGGGAAAACTATTGGAATAGACTAAGCATGTGGTCATGGTTAATCTCAGTGGTTCAGGAAGCTAAAACAAAACGGCATGAAGATGGGATGGGCACTTGGTGACAGGAAGTAGCTGCGGGGGGATGATAAGTGTAATCAGAATGTATTGCCTACATTTATGAATTCATCAAAGAATATATTAGTTTCACTTCTATAGGTTCACAGTAGCCACTTAAACATGAACATCGAGCTAGTATAAAATTGAGTTTGGGGCCTACCAGTAGGCAATATTAGCAAATGATATTTCTGGTGTGTGTGTGGAAGCTACAAGTGTAGAATGTATGTTAAAGAACTATACCAACCCACATAAGCATTTAAGAGTCTTCACAACTAGGGAGCCTGCATGGGACTGACCTAGACCCTCTGCATATATGTTATAGATGTATAGCTTAGTCCACTTATGGGACTCCTCACAATGGGAACAGGGACTATCTCTGACTCTTCTGATGGCTTTTCGAACCCTATTCCTCATAATGGGTTGCCTTATCCAGCCTTAATACAAGGGGGGAGGGTGCCAAATCTTACTACAACTTGATATGCCATATTTGCTTGATTTCCGTGGGAGGCTGGCCTTTTTCTGAAGATAAACAGAGGAGTGGATGGGGGAGGCAGAGAGACAGTGTGTGGGGGATTGGGAAGAGAGGATGGAGAGGAAATGGAAACTGCAGTTGAGATGCAATCATCCTAATAAAGATAATTAAATTTTTAAAAATAAATTTTTAAAAAGGGGGAAAAAAGAATTTAAGAGTCTTAACACTCATATGGAGCTTGGTCCAATCTTACCAATGAAATTTTGCTCTTGATGTCTTGGTTGCTAGCTACTCTATCATAGTAATTGCCTCAGGAATTCAACAAAATTAAATGTGAGTTTCTCCTATGCAAAACTTGTGAGCATTACATTGTTTGACTATCTAGTGCAAGATGCGACACCTAAAGTGACTATAAAGCATTCACTCTAAAACATGAAGTGGATAAGTGGACTTCCCCTCAGGGCTGCATAATCTCATACTGTTGCTTAAGGACTCCACATACATGCACCCAAACTCACGTGCCTGGTATCTTTGTGGCTGCATTCTGAGACTAGTGAGGGCATGGACAGCTGACTTTCAAAAATGTTCATTATACGCAAAACAATGGGAACTAAGTTTGTCCTAGAAAACTGCAAAGCAAATATTGCAGAATTACAACCCCGAAGAGGAAGAAAGGGGACAATTACCACAAAGGTTAGATAGAATGCAACAAACCAGAGGCACATGCCAGAACCTTGAACCAGGAGTTTCAGAGCCTTGTGATGCCCACACCACTTTATTACAGTGGCTCTTGAAGATATCCTTCCCTTCCTCCCTCCCTCCCTTCCTTCTTCCTTCCTTCCCTTCCTTCCTTCCTTCCTTCCTCCCTTCCTCCTTTCTTTCCTTCCTCCTTCTCTTCCCTCCTTACTTCCTCCTTCCCTCCCTTTTTTCCTTCCTTCCTCCCTCCCTCTCTCCCACCCTTCCTTTCTCCCTGCTTATTTCATTCATTCTTTAATTTCCCTGCTTCTTTCATTCATTCTTTAATTTCCACCTTCCTGTCTCATTCTTTCCTTTGTCCTTCCTTCTTTCCTCATTCAGGTTGTGGGAGAAGGATAGGTTTGGATTTAACGTTGGGAATGCAGGAGTCCTATCAGTCCTGTACTCAGAATATTCTCTGTCCAGTTCTGTGGATCTTCCGCTGCAAACTGGGACACTGCAAGTTGCCTGCTGTGACTAGATTCTCTCTACCAAATGCAAAACCAAAGCCTCCTCTGTTATGGAGTGGCCGCTTTTCTCAATGGTATTTCTCTAATGATCACATATTGTTTCCTGGGAAGCGCTCCTCAATTATTTAAGAGGAACAACTGTCACCCCTCACACTAAAATTTGGCTGTGCACATCCAATCCCTAAGATGCACTTAATCTCATTCATTCATCTTTAGGAAAGAAATCAACAACAAAGGTTTTCTTTATGTTTGCCTGTTGATTTGGAAGCGTGGCCCACTTGCTTATTTATTTGTTTATTTATTCATTTATTTATTTTTGTAGAGAGAAAATGATGAAAAGTGTCTCCTAAGGAGAAAATACAAATTTCATATAATTTTCTCTCCCCTCTCCTGGACTTGGACTGAAATCATGGTCCATGCAGCCACAGAAATAAAGGACACATTTCATGGTAATTAGTTGTGGACTTTTTAAAAACAAAAATAATGGACTTAGCCTTTTATTCAGGATGGTAGCTTTTGGCTTTTGGGTGAAGAGAAAGGAGAGAGAGAGAGAGAGAGAGAGAGAGAGAGAGAGAGAGAGAGAGAGAGATTTCCCAGAGTGAAAATAGTACAGGGGACTGGAAAGCAGGGAGGGGGGAGCAGGATTGTGCTCAGGGAGTGAAGATGGAAGGAATGGAAGGGAGGGGAAAGGAAGACCCTGGGAGGTGAGGGAGGGGTAGGCAGAGAGGCAAACAGGATTGCAGGTAAAAATAAAACAGAAAAAGCCCAGGTGGGATCCATGCAAACTGTTCTCATCAACACTGCTACTCCTCCTGTCACCGCAACTGTCAAACAGGCTCCGCTCGTAATGAAAGGAAAAATATTTTATTCAGATTTATTAATTTGAAAATGAAGCCCGCCTGTCGAGAGGGGGACAGTTCTTCTCAATCTGTCATCGTTGAACCACACGCTCCTGACACCGGGATTCATTTGTCTTGTCGGCTCTGACAGTTGGATTCTCCCAGAGCTCTTCCTAGCGGATCGCCCTGGGATTTTAAACCGGATGAAACACATTCCGACAAGGAACAGCCTCTTTATTAATGCAAATTACATGAGGAGGAGAGAAAAAAAAGAGAGAAAGAGAGAGGCGCCGGCAGCCGCTGTGGCGTTCTTATCCCTGTATCAGTCATCCGTTATTTACATTTATACACATTTTTCAGTTTTAATAAAAGGAGACCCGGATTTTCAGTGACATTTATGGACAGTTTGTTTCAAAAAAAATGATGCCATCAATGTAATTGTATGCAAAAGAAAGCCGCGCAGCACTCTCCTCTGTTTGCGCTGTGTCCAGGGAGCCTGGCCGCGCCTCCTTCCTGATGCACATCAGGCTCAGCCTGGGGACCACCTGACCGCCGGCATCCCAACACTCGCGGGACCGACAACGCCTTGACAGCGCCCTACTTCCAGCATCCACCAGCGCCCAGGCCACCTGGGCTGCCTGGAGATTGTCACCAGTCCCAACTTAGGATCCCAGAGGCCTTTATCTTTGTTTTTAGTGCCAAGTCAGGAACTACATAACCAACCACCCAGAGCACAGTTAACCCTCAGATCCATGCACCAAAGGCTCCCACCAAAACTAGAACGGATCAGAAAAATGCTTGCACTTAAATCTCTTTTAATTAGTAGAAATAATAATGATGTATATTTAATTACAGAGCAAGAGTACATTCCATTTTCCGTTTTGTTGACACAGTGTGTTAAAAAAAATGTTTATTATTTTCTCAGTGGAGAAAGAGGTCCATTGATATTTAAAAGGAAGTGCTCACAAAGGTGAAGAAGTGGACGTTCTCTCAGTGTTCCTGCTTGGATGAAATCTCCTTGAAAAAAGGCAAGCAGTGCGTATCTCTTTTCTAGTTGGTTCCGGTACCCTGCAGAGATGAGGAAAAGGTGGCCTCATCTGAGGAGCCTACAGAAAAAAGCTTGAGCCAGCCCTGCTACTCCCAAGAGCAAGATTCTAATTCCATCCGATGTTGTTGGTGATGCGGCTATGGACGCACCAGATGCGGAGCTGAAAGACTGCCTCTCAAGACATCAATAGGCCTGGTAGATCCCTTCCACCTCAATTTACCAGCTCTTGCACCCAGTAGCAAGGATTCCTCGAGGAAATGACTTCCTGAGGTGGGCTTGCAGTCTTCTCACAAGACCCCTCCCACGGACTGTAGCAGAAAGAGCTGCACCAACTGCCTGCCCATGGGTCCTTGCTCAGAACAGCTTTTAGGCAGAGGTGGTGCCCGACGGTACTGTCCCTTCCCATCTCCATTCCTACTCTGTAAAACATAAGCATTAGGCCAGAGACCGGTGATGATTAAGGTGTGGCCAGCAAGTCAGCTGACCAAATTCTTGGGCCTCCGTTCTGCCCTACAAATCAAAAACTCTGGGAATGGGAACTGACAGTCTCCCCATTCTGAAGACTCTTCTGATGTCGCTGATCTTTCAGAACACCTAGACAAGCCCTTCCCGGCTCCAGAGCCCCGTGATGGTGTTTTCCTCTCTGGCACAGTTTAAAGGCTCCTCGGTAGCCCATCTGCAGGTTCAACCAACAACATGTGAAAAAAGTCTTTGAAAAACAATTACATCTGCACGGAACAAGTACTGACTTTTTTCTCATTATTATCCCCTCAGCAATACAGCCTAACAACTATTTACATAGCATTTACATTGTATTAGGTATTATAAGTAGTCTAGGGGTGATTTATATTCTATGGGAGAATTATGTAAGCTATATGCAAATACTAAGGCGTTTTATATAGGAGACCTGAGCGCCTGAGCTTGTGGGTATCTGGGGATAGGTGGAGGTATTTCTGGCATCAATCCACTGTGGATTCAGAGAGACCATAGTGTGTGCATGTTTTAGAAGTGGAAATCATAGATGCATCTTACTAGTTTCTGTGGGTTTAGACTTCATCTTTCTTTACACTTGGGATATTTATTTAAACACGGGAGGTTAGAAAAACAAGAATCATCTGGCAAGGGTCAGGCAGTGCTGTCTCTGAAACCCTGTGGATAGGTAGCCCTGATTTTTACATCTAGATGGCTATCTGAACACGAAGCGCATTCATTCCTGCGAGACAGCTTTAAGAGGGGCAGCTCCCTCCGTTCTCCCTAAAATAGTCCTCCCAATTAAATGAAAGGCAAAGCCAAGACAAATAACCAGAAAGGCAATGAAAATTTCAGTGACAGGGAAGGATACAATTCATGGAAGCTGGAAGGGGGACGTTGCCTTCTGCCTATAAAACAACACAAAAGACTACACCCAGGCCACATCCACGTGGGAAGCAAATATCGGGACCAGCGCGCATTCAGCATCAGGGTATATATGTTTGTTTAATGATGTCTCCACGGTCTATAGAATTAATATTTAATAGCACTTGTCAGCAAGATTCTATACAAGGGTTTGTTCTGCCTCTTCTTAATGCTTGTTAGTGGTTGTGTCTTCCTGGTTGGCTTTAATATTAGAATTATGTTTTGCATTTGCAGTGATGTCTGTCTACTTTCTACTTTCAATTTCGCAGTATTTGGCAGGGTGGAGGATGTAGAGAGACATGTAACAGAATTTAAAGGACTTTAATTAGTGCTTCTTCTCTGCTCAGAGTCCTAAGACACTCCGAGAAGTGAGTTTTGTTTCCTGTTGTTTTTGCTACTGCTGAAGGATATCTCACATAGTAGGTAGTAAAAGTGTTTCTTGTTTCATTACTATTATTACGTTATCAATATTAGCCGAAGGAATGGGGTTGTGGTAATTGACAAATGGTTGGTTTATTTATTACTGTGGTTTGGCTATGTCCCCAATGATCACATGCTGACAACTAAATCCCTTATGAAACAATGTGGAAAGAGTTCTTCAAGAAGTGATTAGGTCGTGAGAGCTCTGAGGTCGTGAATGGATTAATGCCATCAACACAGGACTGAGCGTCTGATAAAGGGAAGCTAGCTCCCTTTCTTGTGCACGGTCATTCTCATTCACATATTGCCTCCTGCCATGATATGAGGTAACAAAATGACACCCCTCAAGTACCAGAATCATGATACTGGATTTTGCAACCTTCAGAACTATCATAAGTAATAGTCTTTACAAATGATCTAACCTAGGGTGTTTTGTTATAGCTGCAGAACGAAATGGATTAAGAAACACAAAGCACAGAGAAATAATGTTCTCACATTCTGATTCAAAGTTATTTGCCTTGGTTCCAAGATGGAATATTATACAGCACTGTGAGAAGGAGCACAATTAACCAATTATGTATTAGATTCCATACTGGGAGTTTGAGATTACCGAAGTAGCTTGTCCTTCTAGGAAATCATGAACTGGAAAGTTCCCTGGGCTGGAAGTCAGTAACTTTGCACCTAAAATAGGAAAAGCGGAATATTTGACTTCACTTTCTTCTCACTCTGCTTCCTTTTCTCCATTGTTGTTGTGCTCACAAATTATAGAGCGACTAAATATTCCTACTCCTGAAATATATAATGCAGAAATTCTTAAATCACAAACTTCTTGATTTCCTTACCTAACCCCAGATAATGAATCACAATCAAAATAAAGGTAGCATGAAAATATTGGATAAAAATTATTCTTGTGAGGCAGGGAGATGATTTGGTGAGTGAAAGCACTTGTTGTACATGCCTGAGGATCTGAGTTCAAGCGCAGAAAGCCACGGAAAAGCCATATGTGTTGCCATACGTCTGTAATTTCAGTACTCGTACAAGCAAGAAAGGAAGCAGAAACGGAAGAATTGCCTCAGGTTCCCAGTCTGCTACTCTGAAGTAAGTAGTGAAGAGACAAGGAACAAAAGAGACTTTGTCTTAGAACAAAAAGGAAAGAATTGACTCTGGATAGCAATCCTCAGACCTCCATTCATACACCGTGGCGTGCATGCACGAATACTCACAAGCACACCACACACACACACACACACACACACACACACACACACTTTTTTAAAAGATAAAGTGATATTTTATCCTTCAAGATTCTTTGAAGTCTGTCATTATGCCCGACACATAGTAGGAGCTCACTACATAGTAACTGTTGTCAATATGGTCTTGAATAAGTAGTACAGAAGCCAGTAAAATAGCTCCTTCATAATATCAGGGTTTCAGGCACAATGAGAGACTATTTAAGGCCAGGTGCTTGACAAGTTGAACGATTGATCAATCGAAGCTTCGAGCACAAAAGAATAAGACTGTTATATTAACAACAGAAACTTGAAAATATTTGTCAGGAAGAACCATGCTTAAGGAGTCTTGGTTGTGTTAGCTCACCAGATACTGGTAAAGAATTAAAAGCAAAAAGCAAACACTGAGAAATGAAAACATTGCATTCTGGTCCCATCCTTAGTACTAAAAATGGACTTCCAAGTTCATAGTTTTCGTAATTCAAGTCCAAATTGATGCCCAGGAATTTGCCAAAACACTGGTAGTTCCAGCAACTGTGTCTTCTCTTCCAATTCTATTTATAATTTGCACGTTCTGATTGGTGACCTGACCAAGACAGCCCATGTTGTTTTTCCATCCGTTTATCATTATGCTGCCTTCCACCTTATTTCAGATATTTTATTTCACAGACTTAACGGCACTCTGCTTAAAGAAAAGAAAATAAATATGTTTCCCAGGAAATCTACATGAACATTTGCTCCACAGAAGGTGCCCTACTGAGAGCCTTGGCCATTGCTTGGTTGAAGGGTAATAATAACAAAGTGTGGGGGCAGCCATTGATGCCTAGCTTCAGGTAAAGTCTACCCTTGTTCTTGTTGCTTAGCAACATGTAAGTGCCATCTCGGAGAAGGCGAAAGGATCCAGTGGATCTAGTGAGGTCATTCTGCCAAAATCAAGGGACCCACAGAGCTCATTTCAGTTGCATCAAATGGATATAGATTGTTGCCTGTGAGATGAAGTTAAAGGAATTGTACATGCACACATTTCTAAAAGTTTTCCGAAACTACATCTGTGGGGTTTTTTTTTCTCTTTTTTTAGTTTAAGAGTTATAATATACTTATGGGAAAGCAAGAGCGATCAGTATGTAAAGTGCTTGCCACCAAACCTGACAACCCGAGTTTGGTCCCTAGAATCCACATAGTAGAAGGAGAGAACCAACTCCTGAAGGCTACCCTCTGACCATCACGGGCACAAGGGGTGGTGGGAAAGAAAATAAATAAATGTAATAAATATTAAATATATGAAAAGAACATTCAGTTCTGAAGACCACGAGAAGAAATTCAATTCTGAAGAACTTAAATTACAAAGTCAAAGAGTAAAATAAAAAAATAAATAAATAAACAATCACCCAAATACACAAATTCACTTAAATATCATGACTCAAACTTTCAAAAGAACAGGTTGCAATTCTCAGGAGATGGCTCGGAAGGTAAGAGTACTTGCTGTGCCAGCTTAAGGACCTGAATCTGAATATCCAGTTCTGGTATAAAACCATGGTCCTGATTAGTGTGTGTCTCCATAACAACCCTGTGCTGAGCTGGAGTGGGGCAGCAGAGACAGGAAGAGTGCTGATGCTTGCTATCCCCTAGACTGGCGCTGAGTTGATTGAGAAACCCTGTTTCAAAAATAAAATAAAATAAAACACATGGCAGAGAGTTATGGAGCAGGATATTGCCTAGCATCTTGCTCTAGCCACTGTGAGCATACCCCCTCACTCACGTGCACACATACACACACACATATATATATTTGCAAAGACAAAATAAGACG
Organism: Microtus oregoni; assembly: GCF_018167655.1. Taxonomy (NCBI): domain Eukaryota; kingdom Metazoa; phylum Chordata; class Mammalia; order Rodentia; family Cricetidae; genus Microtus; species Microtus oregoni. The sequence continues at coordinate 30,489,461 of NW_024543072.1, forward strand.
TTTACCAGTTAAAATTCAATTTGGCCAGGCCTTAAAACCTATATATGCACAACAGGAATCAATACTAAATTTTTCCATTTTCTAGAAGTTGCATTAGGCAATACAATTGCCATCCATTGTATTACCTGGTAGAACATAAGGATACAGGGGACCATCCTGCTCTCAAAAGGGTCCTCATGGTGCTAGTAGAAGTAGGAGATACAAATGTATCCGTATGTCTTTGTGTTTCCTGTCCCTAATGGAAGTTTATCATATGTTGACATCTTTGGTCATAGCATTGTCAGTGAACAGCGCAACCATCTACTCATAGTTTGACTTGAAGATTAGAAGTCTTTGCCCATTCTCTTGCTCCTCCTCAACCCAGGTTCTACCATGAGGACTTTTGTTCATTACCTCTGTCAACTTCATAGACTGTTGAACATAGTCTCATGCTTGTACAAAATCAAGGACCCAACTGGTGTATTTCTCTTCTTAGTGTACCTTCAAAGTAATTGAGAAGCCACAGTGCATGAATTTAAATCCAATATTTGACTTCACCAGTTGGGTAATATTAGGCAGTTACCATCCCTCTACCTTCCCTTTATCCTCAGTAAAATAAGGATAATAACAATAGCTATCACTATGGTTTGGAGGACTGTACTATCTTTAAAATAATACCTAGTAACTACCCATGACATTGGAATTAGCTATTTTCATTTCTTTGTTGTGGTCTGAGATATGGAACCCAGGCTCTTGCACAAGTCAGACAAGCTGCTCAACTACTGAGCCACACCCTATTTGTCTATCTGTCCATTTGTTTATTTTTTGTTTGTTTTTGAGCCAGTGTCTATCTACTTAGTTCATAGTGGCCTTGAATTCACTGTGTAGGTCAGGCTGGAGTCAAATTAGCTAGCTTAGCCTCCCTAAATCTTCGATTACAGGTGCTTTCCCTTTACTCTCAGAACGATTTATTTTTATCATCAATGTCTTAAAGTGGTGGCTTTGTACTTTGAACAAAATGAAACTCTTTGAGTATTGCAAAGCCCTGATGATTCATCCTCAAGCTGCACCAGTAAGAATCCCATTCACTTTGCATCTACATTTCAAACACACTGGTTTTGTTTTCTCCAGAATCTCAAAAAGCTGAACTTCCCACTGAAGTTCATCCTCCATAGCGCCCTGTCCTCCGTTAAAGGCATTATCATCTTTCCTTCCCCAGGTTCTGTTTACAGCCATAAGTTTGGGGGGAACCAGATGGTAGATATACTAGACCCTGTGTTCCACCTCATCTGCATCACCACCATTCTCCTCTGTCACTGAAGAATGCAAGTTCATCCAATGAGTGAGCATATCCATGTTCTAGAAAAACCTCAGGGAAACTGGAATTTAATCCAATATAATTATCATGTATGACAAAATGTTGTTTCCATTTGTTGTTATAACAAATAAAATTGTAGAAAATATACTTAGCTCATAGGTCATGGAAAACAAGTGGACTTTGGTTCTGTTGCAGAATATGAGCTGCATGGGACAAGATGCTTGTTGTATCCAAGTATTCAATCCAGAACCTGAGGCATAATATGTTTGTAAATTCATTTTTAGAGAAAGAATCATCTGCCTTCAAGGCATCACAATTATAACAAGATCTGAAAACATAAAGCCAAATAGAAATTAACAAAAATTCATTTTTATCCATTGTTTTATAGTTTACAAAGTATTTCAAGATGTACTCGTTCAGTTATTCTCCTAAACAATGTTTGAAGTAACAGATGCAATACATTGGGGTGAAGGAGGGGAGAACAAGGTAGAGAAGGGAATATGGGGAGGGATAAATAACACTAAAGTATTTATTTACATGCATGCACATATAAAGAGTTAAAGTGGAATTATCCTATAAGGGGGCAACAGAGACTAATGAAGAAAAAGCCCATTGCCAGGAAATGGGTTCCGTCTTTTGAAGTTGTTGGCCAATGAAGTCCCAAAGACCCCAAACATTATAAGCTATTGTCAGTACCCTTGCGTATCCTCCATAACTTGACAGTAAAACCATCTTGCTGAAGACACCATATGCTTAAGTCATACAGAAAAATCAAGCTGGTCCTGATCTGGAAGTTTCATCCACAGTGTCTAGCTCTCACAGTTTTGTAAATGATAGGCATAATACCAGAGAAGAAAAATGATCAGCAGTTTTGGCCAGCTACAGTAATGACTTTGTGGCAAGACATGGCAAACACGCCCCCTAATGGGCTGGGCTTATCCCTACACATGTTCATGGTGTCACAGTGGTAAGGACATCAAGGGAGTAAGCAACCACTTTCTCATTAGATTTAATGCCTGCTCCACAAGATGAAACCTGTACGTGGCACCATTAGTAGGTCAAGCATATGTGAATAAATTGATTAAAGACCCTAAGAGAAAATGTACTACCATGATTTTGCTAAGTAGACACAGTATTAAACTGACTCCTGATAACTTACCATTTTAACCCTAGACTAACACAACCCTTACCGGAGAAGTTTCTTTTTTCAGTAAATGGTGATCAACATCAAGACTCACAATTGGTCACATTACAGAAAATACAAGACTTCCTAATTCTCAGCCTTAAATGGAACATGTGCACTGCATCTCTTCCTAATAAGGCTCAGTGATCACTGCAGAAGGGGGTGGAAACAGTATAAGAGCCAGAGACAATGCATGACTACAAAGGAACAGTGTCTTCTGGATATAGCAGGGTAGTTACACACATGAACTCTACAGCAGTTATGACTGCATGCACAAGACCAGTTCAAGTTTGAGCCAGACCAAATCCTAGCATAGAGAGAGAAGGTAAATACATAACGTTACCCCTATGAAGGCGTAAGTCATAAACAATGCCACACCAGTTTGGAATTATGATTAATAGGGTGGTATTTATTTAAAGGGGAAAAAACTTACAGATCACCGTCAGCCCTCTGCGCAACCAGGAAGGGAGTCTAGTCGCAGGCGGAGCAGGAAGTGAAGAGAGAGAGGAGAGGGAAGTGGCTGCTTTTTTAAAGGGAGAGAGACCACGCCCCAATGGGCTGGTATCTCAGTGGCTATAGGCTGGAGGAGCGGGAGGACCTCCCACAACACCTCCCCCTTTTGTTTAAATAAGAGAGTTCTAAACCTACTATGAAATTATATACAATAAGTACAAATATCCTATTCTAACTAGGTTAGGTCTTATGTAATAAATAATTTGGCCAAGTCATGAGAGAAAGTAACTACATTTATATAGTCTTCAACCCCATCGAAGATCTGAGAAGGGAAATAATGTTACCTGGGTAATTAGGAAGTTCAGTAAAACAACTTCCAAAACATGCAACAAATCACAGAGACAACTAGCTACCTGGGCAATCACCCAAAGTCACGTTAGCAGCGTTGAAGCAATCAACATTGGCTAAGGCCTAACATAACTGACATACCATTTTCAAAGGCAAGCAACTTTTCAAAACTATCTTACCCTATCTTGGCAGGATATGACAGTCCTGTTTTATCCATTGATGCATGATCTGTCTCTCTGTCAGTGGTTGAGGTATGGGCATTTCTTTGCCCAAAGGCCAGTTCTGCCAAAAAGAAAGGCTCCAGGTGAAGTGTCTTTGGTGCTCAACATTCTCTCGGGAATAGAGTGGTGTTGCCGGGAGCAATTGTGTCTCACTACCACAAAACTCTGAGTTAGATTAAAGGCCATTTTCTACAGCTCTTTGAAGAAGTTGAAGATTATCTATCTATACTGAGTATAATCTCTATATATCTAAAGAACCTGATTAGTCTAATTATAAATGACAAACTTAGATGACTATTAGTCTACATAATTCTCAATATCTATCTAGCTTAAAGACTAAGACAATAAACGACTGTGAAACAAATGAGGACAACAACCTCCAAATATAAACAATGTACAAATATACATTGCAGTAGGTAAATGATATATATCAATACACAAACATTATATAAGTAAATTAATCAGAGGTAGAAATGTATACTGCAATATGGTAAATATATACAATATATATATATATATCAATACAATATATGTCAATACATAAAAATGTTTTAAACAGAGGTAAAAACATGCATGCATACAATAGTCAATATAATTTAACTTTGTATCAATATACAAGAATCTATACCAATATATTTGTCTAAAAACAGTAACTCACAATTACAAATCTATTATCCCATCATCCCTCTTCTTTTTTTTTCAAAATGATCCCTGAGCTTAGAAAATTCCTCCCCCAACCCTCAATCGTATACTAATTATAATCAACCCCTAAATGATGTCCCTAAACCCAAGGGCAACCTTTACTGGGAGAGGGGACGTCGTCCTCTAGAATTACTTCCAGCTGTCATGGGGGCGACGTTCTTTCTGGGGGATCCTGTGAAAGTAAAATGATGGTTAAATTTCAAGATCAATGTCTTTTAAAATTGCCAATAGTCTCTGAGTATTTTGTGCAGGTCTGGCCAAAATGTTGTATAAGATGTGCACCATTTCAGCTAACCAAGTTGGAACTGTCTTGTGCAGCTGGTACCCAAAGCAGGTCTTGTAGTAGCGCTATCAGTATCATGACGTCATATCAACCAGGTGGAGTTGTTGTTATGGGGCCCCATCTTCTTCCTGGAAACTTCAAATGTCACTTCAGGAAAAACTCATTGTTCATTATGAAAAACTTAAACATTAATCATATAGACATATATAGACATATATATATATATTCAATGAAAGACATGATAGATATATTCAATGAAAAGTATGATAGATATGAAGAAAAGCAAAGATGTTTTCTAAACTCATATTTCTTTCTGTCCCACATCACGGCTCTTGACGTGAGACAGAAACTCCAGAAACTCTGGGTTTTTCTCTTACTAACAGGCTTGGAATTGGAGAGGGACTGAGCCAGAGTCCAACTTCAAAACCAGCTTTATAAATTTAGAAATATGGTTTAATATTACTTATACAACCCATTCAGTTTTCTTGATATTTCCTATTGGGCAGGTATTTTTCCATCTGTCAGTATCCAAACATCCAGAGTCCCTTGAATTTCTCAAAGATGAGTGTTTTCCTGCGGAGATAAGAACAGAACCCTGCCCCCATTCTATATGTTTTTCTTACCACCTGTATGAATATCATCATTGTGGATGAGTTGTCATTTCTCCTTTCCAAGAGGTTTCTCCTCTTCAAATCAAAACTTTATTAATTTTGATGGTATCCACAATTTTTCTTCTCCTGTGGAAACAAGAGTAAAACCCCTTCCCCAAGGTAACACATCTCCTGGCTTCCACTGAGAGGTCAGCACATCTTTGAAATAAATCGGTTGATTTAGTTCAGCAGACTTTTCCATTATCCAATGTCTTTCTGCTGCTGTCATTTCTTTCTCATTAGCATTAAGAAAATTCAAGGTTAATAAAGCATTATGTAATCTATTTCTGGGGGTATTTTCAGTCCCTTTCTGTTTGTTCAGCATATCCTTTATAGTACGATTTGATCTTTCTATAACTGCCTGACCTGTAGGATTATTTGGTATACCTGTAATGTGTTTTATATTATAATAATCAAAAAAGCATTTCATTTTCTTAGATACATATGCTGGACCATTATCTGTCTTTATTTGCGCAGGTATACCCATGATGGCCATAACTTCCAATAAATGTATGATTACTGAATCAGCCTTTTCTGAGCTCAGGACAGTAGCCCACTGAAAACCTGAATACGTGTCTATGGTGTGGTGTACATATTTGAATTTACCAAATTCCATAAAGTGGAACACATCCATCTGCCAGATTTCATTTCTCTTAGTACCCTTTGGGTTACTCCCTGCATGCAATGGTGTTTGATTATAGAAAGAACAAGTAGGACATCTCTTTATAATGTCCTTAGCTTGTTGCCAAGTAATGGAAAATTCTTTCTTTAGGCCTTTACTATTGACATGATGCTTCTTATGAAATTCTGAGGCCTGCAACACACTTCCAATCAATAATTGATCAATCTCAGCATTGCCTTGGGCTAGAGGACCAGGCAGACCTGTATGGGACCGGATGTGTGTTATGTACATCAGACAAAGCCTGTTCCTGATTATGTCTTGTACCTGGATAAACAATGAAGTCAACTCTGTGTCATCTGGTATAAATTCAGCGGTTTTAATATGCAAGATAACTCTTTCTGCATATTGTGAATCTGTAACTATATTAAGAGGTTCTTTAAAATCCCTTAGCACCATAAGAATGGCATATAATTCTGCCTTCTGGACAGAATTATAAGGGCTTTGTTCCACCTTACTCAATTCATCTGACTTGTAACCTGCTTTCCCTGATTTATTTGCATCAGTATAGAACGTACGGCCTCCAGTTATTGGAGCATAACATACAATTCTAGGAAGAATCCAAGAAGTTCTTTTTATAAGGTTAAGTCTACCACTTTGGGGATAGTTGCTATTAATTTCTCCCAAAAAAAATTAGCACAAGCTCTTTGCCACGGTTCATTGTCTTCCCATAACTTTTTTATTTCTTCAGTAGTAAAAGGCACTATAATTTCTGCTGGGTCTATACCTGCTAGTTGACGAAGTCTCAGCTTACCTTTTATAATTAATTCAGAGACTTTTTCCACATAAGTTTTTAATTTTTTACTTGGTTTATTAGGTATAAATATCCACTCTAAAATAATATCTTCCCTCTGCATTAGAATCCCTGTAGGAGAAATTCTGGAAGGCAATATGACTAGGATGCAGCTAAGATTTGAATTCACCCTATCCACATGTGCCTCCTGTAATTTTTCCTCAATCATTGTCAGCTCCTTTTCTGCTTCAGCTGTCAGTTTTCTTGGACTATTCAAATCTTTATCACCATCTAAGCTTTTGTTTAAATGAACTATTACATCAGGTGTTATCCCAACAGCTGGTCATAGACTGGAAATGTCTCCTAACAATCTTTGGAAGTCATTAAGAGTCTTTAACCGGTCTCTCCTGATTTGTGCCTTTTGTGTTTTAATTTTCTCTAACCCTATTCTGTAACCTAGGTAATTAATAGAATTTCCTCTTTGAATCTTTTCAGGGGCAATTTGTAATCCCCACCTAGGCAAGACTTTCTTTACTTCTTCAAACATCCTTTCTAAAGTATCTTTATTTGAATCAGATAACAAGATGTCACCCATGTAATAATAAATTATGGACTTGGGGAATTGTTTACAAATTATTTCCAATGGCTTACTTACAAAATATTGGCACAACATAGGACTATTGAGCATATCCTGTGGGAGGACAGTCCATTGATATCTCCTATTAGGCTGAGAATTATTATAAGTAGGCACTGTGAAGGCAAATTTTTCTCTATCCTTTTCTTGTAACGGTATAGTGAAAAAACAATCTTTCAAATCAATAACTATAAGAGGCCATCCTTTTGGTAACAGAGAAGGCAAAGGAATTCCAGATTGTAATGGGCCCATAGGTTGAATTACTTTGTTGACAGCTCTTAGATCTGTCACCATTCTCCATTTACCAGATTTCTTTTTTACAACAAACACAGGAGAATTCCAAGGGCTGGTTGATTCTTCAATGTGGTGAGTATCTAGTTGCTCTTGCACCAGCTGTTCCAATGCCTGTAGTTTATCTTCAGCTAGAGGCCACTGTTTGATCCATATTGGCTTCTCAGTTAGCCATGTTAAAGGTAGGGCTGTTGGTACCTCTAAAGGTTTGGTATTTGCTGTATGTTCTTGTACAGCCTGAATGGCTGGTGACCTTTTTCCATAATACCTCATCATATCCTTCCCAGAATTATGAGTTCCTGGAACTACAGGAATGTTAATCTGGGTATTCCATTGCTGTAGCAGGTCACAGCCCCATAAATTTATGGCAATATTGGCTATATATGGCCTTAGTCTTCCTATTTGCCCTTCGGGCCCTATGCATTCAACCTATCTTGTGCTTTGTTTTACATGAGATAGGGTTCCAATTCCCAGGAACTGAACATCTACCTCTTGAAGAGGCCAATTCGGATGCCAAGATTCTGGGGTAATGATACTTACATCCTCACCTGTGTCTAATAAGCCTTCAATAAAAGTGCCATTTATACAGACTCTTAGCTTTGGTCTTTGATCATTAATAGAAGTCTGCCAAAATATACGTTTACTCTGTCCTACTGGGTTTTTTGACTCATCCTCCACACGTATTTCATCATTTAGACCAGTATTACTTTTTACAGCAGAAATTGGAGTTTTTAATTTTCTTGGTGAGGCACGTTCTCCACTGTGACTGGGAATGACTGGGCCACTGTTGGCTTGGGGGCCTGCGAGAGGCCCCTCAAGGAGTTTCCCAATGGTATCGGGTTGCCTTGTTTGTCTGTTGTTGACGTGCATTCGTTGGACCAATGTCGGGCTTTACCGCATCTCCTACATATACCTGAAGTCCTAGGTCTCCTATTTTTGTCATTCCCAGAGGATATAATATTCCTAGAAATTCTGTGCCTGCAGTCCCTTTTCAGATGTCCTAATTTACCACAATTAAAACACCTGGCAGTTTGATGTCTCCTCATTGCTGTTGAAATCGCTTCTCCTACCCAAGATTCATTGTTATAGCTAAACGTCTCAACATTCATCGTATGCTGAATCCATTCATCTATAGGTGCTGATCTAGATTTTAAAGGCCCAATTATCTTTTTGCATTCTATGTTTGCATTCTCAAAAGCTAGAGATTCAAGAAGTATTCGTCTAGCTTCTGGGTCTGTTACCCCTATGTCCAGAGCTTTAATTAATCTTTGCAAAAAGTACATAAAGGGTTCTCTCTGTCCCTGCCTAATTCTGGTATATGATTCAACCCTTTTTTGCTGGATCTTGTATCCTATTCCAAGCATTTAAAGCTGCTTGGTGACATAGACACAGTACTTCATCATCATAAAGAGCTTGGACCTGTGGATCAGCATATTCTCCTGCACCAAGAATTTGATGTTGGGAAACCTCAACACCTTTTGCTCTTCCTTGCTGTTCCATATGTTTGGATTCTTCTCTGAAATAAATTCCAAACATCAAGGAAGGTCCATTATCTAAAACTGCAGACACTAACTGATGGAAATCATGGGGGGTAGCTCTAGCATTAGAAGCCCAAGTCCTTATCATTTCCTTTACATATGCAGAGTGCAAGCCAAAATTAACAATAGCTTGCTTAATTTCTTTTAGATCATTCATTGCTATTGGCGTCCATCTAGCTTCTCTGACTCCCTTTGAGCCTTTAGAAGTTGATGCTTTGTCAGAATTAAGTATAGGGTATGCCGCTAAAACCTTGGGTAAGCCAGTTCTAATAGCTGGTGTTGGCATTGTATCCTGTCCTTGTGCCTTATTACTCTGTTCACCAGCTCCAATCATTTCTTCAATCATTTCAAGTCTTTTTATTATTGTCTTTATTATTGTCTCTTTTGAATCCTGAATCTCCTGACCTGCATGAGTTTCTAGTAAAGATTGTATGGTTCTTAGGAGTGCCATGATCTTGCTAAATGATAGAATATGCAAAAGAATTCTGAAACCTAGTAACCAGTAAATTAAGTTATCCCCATAGTCATATAAACCTTGCATGATATAACCCATTGTATTGGTAACCAGAACAGTAAAATTCGCGTTGGAAATGAAAACTGCCATATTACCTATTATCCAGCAGGTGGCGCTGTTGCCAAGTCTCGATGAAAACAGGGTCCTGTTTCAGAGTCCGCCTAGTATTTGTTAAAAACTGAAAAATGTAAGTTGCTCAACGAAGTAAATGTAATTAAATCAGTTCCAGAGACGGAACCAGAAACCCAGAATCCAGGGGTAGAGAAGAGCAACCTGGAAGCCGCTTATGCCTCCTCGTGACAGAGTCACCCTGAGGGGTTGCAGCTTTCAGCAACCGCGTGCTCTGGTTCACGCCCCTTAAGAGCTGTGCTTGCAAGGGAGATTTAAAAACGGCTCAGAAAAGAGCAAACCACGCGGGCAGAGACTATGCGGGCCTGTGGAGTTTAAATCCATGTGGAGAGGCCAAGGCCGCCACTGCAAGGCACAGGCGGCAGCTGAGGAAGGGAGGGCTCCCGCCAAGCCGAACTCGCGGCCGGCAGCCGAGCGGGGAAAGGAGAGGTTCTAAAACCAAACGTTGGGTGCCAACTGAAGGCATAAGTCATAAACAATGCCACACCAGTTTGGAATTATGATTAATAGGGTGGTATTTATTTAAAGGGGAAAAAACTTACAGATCACCGTCAGCCCTCTGCGCAACCAGGAAGGGAGTCTAGTCGCAGGCGGAACAGGAAGTGAAGAGAGAGGGGAGAGAAGTGGCCACTTTTTTAAATGGAGAGAGACCACGCCCCAATGGGCTGGTATCTCAGCGGCTATAGGCTGGAGGAGCGGGAGGACCTCCCGCAACACCCCTAACCAGCTATTAGCTCCTGGGAGACGGGGAGGAAGTGGTCTCTAGGAGTGTAACTCCTCGTCAGTTGACCATGCAAAATGGAAGGCCACACATCCAAGACTACTTGGAAAACCCAAATTGGTCTTGAAGTGGGGAAAAGATACAAAATTAGGTGGGTAGGGAAGGAGGTGGTTCTGCAAAGAGTTGGGGGAGGAGGAGGAATATTATCAACACATTGTATGAAATTACCAAAGTACTAATAAAATTCTTTTTAGTTTGGTTGGGTAGGTGGTTTTGTTTTTTGTTTTTGCTTTTCAAAATGGGGTTTTTCTGTTTAACAGCCATGGCTATCCTGGAACTTGTTTGGTAGAATAGGCTGACCTCGAACTCATAGAGAATTGGCTCCCAAGTGCTGGGATTAAAGGTATGCATCGTACACCCAGCAATAAATGTCTCAAAATGTGCTAATTATTATAAATGTGAAACACCTGGCCAACATACAAAAGTATTACCATCAGTAAATGATGAGATGAAAACAAGAATCTAGGGTCATTTCCTAGAGCCAGGGGTTCTTTAAACATTCTAGCTGTGCAAGCATCTCAGAGCCGCTTCATGAAAACCCCCAGGTCTGGGTCCCATCAAGCTTGGCTTTCCCAGTCTTCCACAGCTGGTTCTAAAGACTGCTAATATTTGAGAGGGGCCACTGTCAGCCATTTGCCCCAGTGCTAACATTATCTTTGATCCAGTCTAGTTCACAAAAATGTTTGATGTCTGGAATTCATGCACAAGATAATCTGATCCACTTTACCTAGCCTTGTGTTTGGAACTTGTGTGTGTGTTTTACACATGTATATATATATATATATATACATATATATATATATATATGTATATATATATATATATATATATATATATATATATATATATATATATGGGGAGGCTAAAGATTAACATCAGGCATCTTCCTCAATCACTTCTCCTCTTTATTTTTTGAGGCAGAGTCTCTCCTTGAACCCTGAATGTTCCTGGAATCTGCCCGTCCCCTCAATCCCCACACCAGTTTGACAGGTGCACACTGCCGTGCTGTGGGTAGCAATTTTCTCTGAGGCGAGACCTTCTGTCCTGGAGGGAGACTGCCGAAAGTCAAGGAAAAGCACTCCTTACATGTCTGGAAAATTTGAAACTCAAATATCCACAGGCTTTTCCCCAAGGCTCTAGAAACATAAATAAGGCCGAGGGAGAAGACCCTGAGCAGCTGGAGTACCTAGAAGAGGCTTTTCAGCCTGAGGGGCCGCCTACAAACTGCAGACCCCTCCACACTGAGGTGGGGTTCATTCACTCTAAAGTACTGCACACTTTTTTGTGAGTCACCCCAATAAGTTCACCAGTTCACCAGGATGAACTTTGGGGTTATCATTACTTGGTTCTGTCATTAAGTTCCCTGCCTGAGAGGAAAAAACATCTGTGTTGCTTCTCCCCAGGGAAGGTGCCATCCAACACATACCCAGCTTTTTCTTTGTGTGCTGGGGATTTGAACACGAGGCCTCATGTTTGTACAGCAAGTGCCTTACAACCAAGCCATGCCCTCAGCTGAAGCACCTGTGGTGTTTAAAACCTTCTAGGTGATATCACAATACCATCAGAGTCAAGAACCAAAGCAGGAAATGTCATGCTTCTCCTCATAACAGGAAAGAAATGTTGCCCAAAGCAGTTAGGTATTCTGGCTGTAGATCCAAGCCAAGATGAGGCCCTGAACTTACTCTCTTCTCTTTTTTTGTTTTTTTTTTTAAGATTTATTTATTTATTATGTATACAACATTCCTTCCATGTGTGCCTGCAGGCCAAAAGAGTGCACCAGATCTCATTATAGATGGCTGTGAGCCACCATGTGGTTGCTGGGAATTGAACTCAATACCTCTGGAAGAGCAGCCAGTGCTCTTAACCACTGAGCCATCTCTCCAGTCCCGAACTTCACAGGACACCTAAAAATGGATTTCCGACAGCCTCAGAGAACTTAATAGAGTCTCGCAGGCACCACAAGCCTGCAGACTAGGACCTGCCCCAACAGCCTCTCCTGTTCCAATTTCTCTTCAGGCTTTTATTTCCATTGCCACAATATCCCCCCCCCCCCCCAGTCTGCTCCCATCAGCTGACTGCACAGACTCCATTAGAACTAAGGGCAGCTGCAGCTCGGAATGAAGCAAGAACTCATCTGTTCCCCCCTGTTCTCACTCCTGATGTTTGCTAGTTTGTATGATTAATTTTATCAATTTTCCTGACCTGCTTTGCCACCGAAATGAATATGACAGCTGCTGGGCTGCCTCGATTCTTCCTCTTGCCAAGTGAGACGCTGAGATGTGTTTTTTTTTGTTGATCGCAGACTTGGGTAAATAGCAAGTCAACAGACCCAAACAGGAGTCATCCTGGTCATACTGACAAAGCAGGTGTGGAACCAAATCGCATCGGAAAACTAGAAAGCCAGCTTCCATCTTCCAGCTTTCCCCGGCACTCATTCAACACAAGCAAACATCGACTCCTGCATTTCCCTGCCACCTTTATTCCCGGCTTCTTCGCTTTACATGTCACAGTCAACTGCTTGATAGGTGGCAATACCAAAACACTTCATCTTTGACTACATCGTATATTTACTGCCCAGTGAGACTGAGGTAGCAAAGGAAAGATTGTGTAGAAGTACAAAATTAAAATGTGTCCCAAAAATTCAGTGTGTGCACGCACACTTGCTGGAGAAGAGGCCGAAGGTCAATGTCAGAGGTCTTTCTTGGCCGTGTTCTACACTATTTTTTGAAATAGCGTTTCTTTCAGAGTCTGAAGCTCAGCAGTTTGGTAGAGGGCTGGCCACCAACTCTAGGTAATCTGCTTGCTGCCACCTCTCCCTGGGATAATGGGCCTACGCTGTGCCTATCCCTCACACGGATGCCGGGGACCCAAATTCAAGTCCCCATACTTACAACTTTACTAACTGATGATCCTTTCCTCCAACTGCCCTGGAAATGCTAATATGGAAGCGACACAAACTGACTCTAGCTCAGTAGAAGTGAACGACTTGCCGCAAGCACCTATTTGACACAGGCGTATGCCGGCGCCTGTTATCACTAATTTTAAGAGGTATACATTTCCATCTTACCTGTCGTCAGTCCCACTTTCTGTGGGTGTAAGACAAGGCTGTTTTCCCCCTCAATATCCAGTGTCTGCTGTGTGCGTGGCCAGACACAGAGAGTGCTGCTGCCAGTTCAGGTTCAACAGCAGACAACGTCAAGACGGAGGGCAGTTGAGCCTCTGTGGAACAGAAATGCAGACTGCTGTCTGTGGGTTTCGCTTGAAGAAAATCAAAGCTCGTGTGGCTTTCCTCCAGTTACAGCCTAAATGTCAGCTTTCTAATGTAAGAGTACATAGCCATGGCCACAGGTGCTGACTTTGGGGTTTAAATTACCCTAAAAAAATGATAGGCATATGTGAAAATGCCTAGAATCATTCCTCATACTCGTTAAACGGTTTGCTTTAATATAAATTATATTCTTCCCATAGGAGCGAAACTGAAATACTTCCATTGGATATTTATTTTTTTGACTTAACTATTGTCAGGGTACTAGTGAATTGCAATGAAAATATGGTGGGGAGAGGAAAAGATGAAGGTGGGGGGGGAGAGAGAGACTACATCAGTAACATTTGCTTATGTCTCAGCCTTGGTAGCTAGTTCAGGGACAAACAAGAACATAGGTAAGAGGCTATCTCCAAGTCTACAAAAAAAAAAAAAAAGAGGAAAGTAAAGCCAGTTTTAGTTGGGAAAAATCTAAAGAGAAAGTTCTAGAGCTCCAGAGCTTATGTTCCTATGTCCTTCAATTAGAAAGAACCTTCAGGAGCCACGAAGCCTTGAGAAGGCTGATATTACGTCTTCTGCAGGACCAGATGCAGATCCTGAAGCAACTTTGCAGGCATGCTGCTCACATTAGTCTGATCCTAGCAGAGTCGTGCAGGCCGTAACTGTCTTTTCTTACCTTCTATCTGCAGAACTTCACCTCATATCTGGTTCTGGGGAAATCCTCTCGTAATGGGTAGATGAACTGAGAGGGGCATTTGGACAATAGTGAGAATATGTCCGTGTTCCTGGGGTCTACGAGAGACTGGTTTCCTCTATTCTCTTTCACCGCTGTTCCCTGATATCTCCTCCATCTGGCCAGTCTCTCAAAATAGGTCAACAAAGTCACATAAAGACAAGCCCCTAAGAAATCGGGGGCAGGGGCTTTTAGAGATCAGCTGTTTACAGAGATGTACGTGTTTAAGGCAGACCGTCGGAGCCACTCTGGGCAACACTGCCTAATACTCTCCCTCTGCAGCTGAGTGCCTGACACTTTCTTGGAGGTTCTGTTTGCATCAGTAATAATAACGATAGTGATAAAAACAAACAACAGTGATAACAAGACTAACGGATTGCAATCGGTATTAGCTTACATCTGACTTGGAGGTTTGTCGTGGAGGACAATAGCCAGGCCACTCCTCTAGGCCAAGGAGCATTCCCTCACTATCCACAGGGACCTCTGCTGAGGCGCTATCCCGTGCCTCTCATCACTTGGCTCCCTGCTCGGGGCAGGGTGGAAGTGAGGGAGATGGAGACATTGTCTAGTGGTCTCCTGGGCCTGCTGAGTGCGGAGATACGAGCAAGTGCTGGGCTTTTTCTCCCCCATCTCATTTGTAAAAGGAAAATGAGATCAAAGGGGAGGGAGAGCGCCTGCGACTCTCCTTTGCATTGATCACTCCACACATCATCGCCTCGGTCTCTGCAGTGGAGAACTGGAGGAGGCCCCGCCGCAGACACCAGCTTTCACGAGCGGAAGAATCCGGCGTGTGACATGATGTCTAATTTCCAACCTTCCAATTGCCCAGGCAGACCTCATCCTCTCAATTCAGCTCTTCCTAAATGAAGGGAACAGGGAGGGGGTCCTCCTGCTGGCAGAGCTTTGAAAACCTGATCCATGACACCGGCCTGCATGGAGGACGGTTTTGCTTGGGAAACGCCAAGAGTTTCCTTATTCTGCACACCAAGCCTGTCTTCTAATGACAGCCTTGGGAGTCAGGCATTTCTAAGTGCTAATTAGAGGTGTTGATTATCGTGGTAACCCTGTGGGGGCTCAATCCAAGCCTGAGAGCAAAAGCCACAGATAAAATAAAGATTGTTACAGTGGCTCCCGGTGTCACATGAACATCAATACTGGATTGTCAATGCTCAGGCGCAATCCAATCTGGGACTCCGGCTATAGCAATGACGGAGTCCCAGGGTGATACACGGGGCTGTCACGCCATTCACAATATGCAGTTCTGATGGAGGTACAGATACTCCATCCTAATCAATCAGAAAAAAAAAACTCACCAGGACTCAGCTATACAGAGAGTGACTTAGGACAAGATTTCACTACCACATGAGCAAGAGCTGTGGCGGGTGGGAGGCACAGAACCAACTGCGAGCCGGAAATAAATGAGCTGCTTAAGACACAGTCTGCTGTGCCTCCATTTATGACCTTATGCACGCGTGTTTTGACATGCGCACACGTGACTCCTCTTGTGGAGAAGGAATTTGGGTTATTGATTTCTGCTCACTTTACATCCATATCTGTTGACAGTTCATGACTCTATTGCAAAGAGAATGGGAATCAGCTACAGGAGTCTTGAGAAGGAGTCTTCAGTTGAGAGGTAGGCGATGGGATGAGAGCTGGGGCTCCCGGGTTTAAACAGGGTAAGAAGCAGCCCTCTTTAGCTAAGCATTATAAACCTTATCATTGTTCTCCATCAGTTAGGAAAATATATAGCATCGCCTCACCTCACAGGATCACTAGGGACCAAATGAAATAAAGGCTATCCAACTGTGAGATTGTATCTGTGTTGACACTGGTAAATCACTTAGCCACGTTTGCCCTGATATTCCCCTCTTTTGGAGTACACAGAAAATAACAAAAATTAAAATCCTGCCTTTAGACTTAAAAAAATATGGGAATGTACTACATACGAGTTATTTTGAATGTATAAATTACTCTGAATTTACGATAATGATTATCATAAAAATAATCTCAGAGAACTTTGCTTTCGGACTGGGTCAAGTCAAAACTTAGATGAGATCTCTTCCCTAGGGCCTCTGACTTGTTGTGGGGCTTAAGACAAAATGTTCACGCTTTCTTCTTTTCTTTCTTTTTAATCTAAAATCACTTCTCCCAAATTTAGGTGCAATAATTCCTGTGGGTCGCTTCTGTCTGTTCATTTGCCTAGCAGCCCAGCGTGCTTTATAGTTAGGGAAATGCAGATTTGAGTTCCCGTCTATCATGCACTACTTCTGCATCCAAAGAAAGTTGGTATAAGGTATAATTCCAGTCCTAGACATCAATGCATAGAATGCTTATGGTGCTGGAAACACTGGCTGTAATAAATGTCTGCTCTTTCCTGAGTAATACTGATCTAGCTAGTGCAGACACAGGCGCCTCTTTTCTCTGCAGAAGGAAAAAAGGCCAGTTGAGGAAATATTAATATAGCTCCTGCACTGGACGTGGATGTGTGCATCAAGAGACATATGAAGGTGGAAGATGGGGGAGGAGATGCTCTGTGCTGCACAGAGGCAGACAACCTGATGGTCCTGTGTGCTCCGCTCCCAAGCTAAGCAAATGCAGGAGAAAGGACAGCAGCCAGCGATGGAAGCGGGCAGAGCCCCGTGCTCATCTGTTTCTTCTGAACTATTCCCCAGCTGCAGGTCCCCTCCCCTTATCCCCAGAGCTTACATTTCTCAACACCAGCAATCTGTACATTGAAGTCACTTTACTCTGTTGGGAAGCATAAATCTAGCCTCCTCGGAGTCCACTGTAGCAAATTGCTAGCACCTTCTCAGACACAAAGGAGAAAATCAAGGTTGACTACAAAATTCTTCTAGTTGCTTTGAGAAGGCAACCCACTTGGATACAGCGGAGAGCATTCATCAAGGTACGCCCTAGAGAACGCTTCCGAGGTGCGTACATTTGCAAAGGGAAAAAAAAGGACTTTTTATGGCCAAGAGCTGGCAACGTATTACCTGTTATGTCCCACTCCTTGTCAGTTACCATATGATTATTATGGAGAGTCCAGTAAAATAACTGTGTTTTGACAACTGCTTCCCCAAAGAATTTAACAGTACAAACCATTTTCTAAATAACAATTGTAAATTACTCTGAAAGTAGTTCTTAAGAAGCTGTTTTGCCCATGATGAAAACAACCCTTCTTCTCCCAAATACCCAAAATTCTTTCTAAGTTTTGGTGGGCCTTTGAGTGATAGACAGTGCTTAATAAATATTGACCAAATGGTGAATTTCACAACCAATTAACAATCTTACTAATGATAGACAATTCCTCTTTGTGCTGGTTAGGGCTGGGTTATATACAGCCAACTAGTTTATCAATCCACAAATGTTTATCCACCTCGTACACCTTTGGCTTAGAGCTGAACAGTTTCACACGGGAGACAGCCTGAGCACTGAGCCTCGGTTTTGACTTGGTCCACCGCCAGAGTAGCTACTGTTTGCCTGCTCCCAGGTCACATTTCTCTCAGTCCCAGATGAAAACACTGTGCATTAAACTTTTCTGAAATCAGTCTGATTTGCAAGTTTCTCGCCCAGGCGTTGGCAAAAATCACTAAAATATAATCAAAATTCTAATTAATCCCTTAATCCAGGGTTGCTTTCTTAGACGTCTCCTTTTACCTGGAATTACCACAGTTCCCCTTAATCAGATTATGTAACGTTTAAAAAATATTTTGGTTATTGCGTGCGCGTGTGTGTACACACGTGCATACATGCCTGCGTGTGCCACAAGTCCAGGTGTGGAGGTCAGAGGAAAACTTATAGGAGTCGGTTCTCTCCTTTTCACTAAGTGGATTCCAAACACGAAACTCAAGCCTGCAGCGGCAAGTGCCTTTATTTCATGAACCGTATTGATGGCCTCACATTGCACATCTTGATGTGAAATACATACAGCCACAGTATTCATATACAATGTAGTGCTAGGTGAGGTATGTTCGTGGTCACAGGAAAGATGTCATTTCTGCCAGTGTTTTTGTTTTTTAAATTGTGTCTTATAGTAATATTTAGGTCTCTGTGTATGAACTTGCACATCCTAAAATAATGGCCTTTGTCTGGAGGGAGATGCATAGTGCAGGGCCCCTCATATCAATGCAAATGTCTTCTTTTTCCAAGGTCTTTGGGAGCCTGCAGTGGTGGTACCCAAAATGATTTACTTTCCACGCGAAGGGTTAACCTCATCTCATGGTGACTGTTGTCTCAGGACAACTTGTCAGCCCACAAGAACATCCCATAATGGATTTGAAGTGGATTGTGCACCCCTTGCAAGGTGCATGCTGTATTTATTGAATAGACATTAAAAAGAACATTTCTCAATTTCTCAGCACTGAACTCAGGTCAATGGATCTTCTTGGCACGGACACGCTGAGTCAACTCCTAGCTTGAAGCTTTAAAGGGACTGGGTTAGATTAAAGGGTTCGACTCTGTTTTCAATGTTTCCCTGGCAAAATCGTTTAGTCTTAAATCATTTATGTTGCCAGCTTAGAGCTTTACTTGGCCATTCTCTGCTAGCTTTGAAATACACACACACACACACACACATATACACACTACACATACATATCACATGTGTACCAGACACATACACACACTACATAGACCACACACACAAACACACACATACCACATACATACATAAACACCACACATACCACATATACACTAAATACACACACAACACATACACCACACACACACCACACCACATACATACATAAACCCACCACACACACCACACATATGAAATATATGAAATACCATACACATATATACCACACAGACCTTATATACATACAACATATGCACTCACATACATATACTATATTCACTAACACAAACATACAAACACATACCACATACTCACGTACACACATACACATGTACTAAGCACATAAACCTACATCACACACACCACATACACTTTCACTTAAACACACCAAATACACATACATCACACACACACACACACACACACACATACACACACCACATAAGCTCGCACATACATATCACATCCACACACAAAACAACGCATACAAACACTCACACAAAGCACATACGTATCAATAGATAACACATGAAGAGCAATACAGCTTTTCTTTTGCAGATGTGACAAGGGATTTAAACTGCTCCACTCACCATACAGACCAACTGTTTCATCAACAACAACAGAATTTGCAGACTGGAGGCCATGCCTATGCCCTCTGAATTGTTCACTCCCAGAGTAGTAACTATCCTGGTACACTGTTATCTTTAAAGCAGACCCATTGACTAAATGGCTTGAAGGACAATTGTGCTCCCTCTCACACGCCTTCAGCATGGCACCATCCCCACTCAGCATTCACCAGAATACTCACACGAGTAGTCAATCACTGTCACCTGTCACCTTGGTAGAAGGTTGTGTACACATAATGGCATTCTCTCATTGATGGCTTCTTACAAAAGAAAACAACGCTTTACACTCTTATACAATTGAATGCAGATCAAATATAAACAGCATAAACAAATTTTTAATTAATTAAATTTGTGCTTTGACAATTTCATACATGTACATGATGCTTACTGACCCCTCCCACTTCCCATCCTCTCCATTCTCTTTCCTACTCCTTCTATACCTCCTTCCCTCCAATCTCTCCATCAATTCCCTGTCTACTGTTCTATTTTGTGTCACACTAGGGCTTTCTATGTGACATTCACTGGATCCTGGTAGGTCACCTATTGATACACAACTAAAAACAGTGACTCACCCTCAGTTGGTCCATCAGTAGCCAATAGTTTAGCATGAAGGCCATGTGAGTCCCTGCCCCTTCCATGACTGTTGACAGGGCCAGTCTTGTGTGGACCCAATGCAGCTAACAGCAGTTGTCATGAGTTCATGGTGGCAATGAAACCCCCAAATGGAATGTTGCGGCTCTTCACCCCATCTTCTAGATCTTACATACTGCCTGTCCTAATGTGAGATTCTTGTCTGTTGTGAACACCTTTGGTTAATAAAGAATCTGCTTTGGACTTATTGCAGTGCAGACTAGGGCAAGGTGGGAATTTCAAGCAGATAGAGAAGGAGAGAGTAGGCAAAGTCAGGGAGAAGCCATGTAGCCACAGCAGGAGAAAGACGTGAGCAGCCAGCTGGAACCTTGCCAGTAAATCACGAACCTCATGGTAAAATACAAAATAATAGAAATGGGTTAATTTAAGAAATAAGAACTATCTAGCAATATGCTGAAGTGATTGGCCAAGCAATGTTTTAATTAATACAGTCTGTGTGATTATTTCGGGTTTTGGCGGCCAGGAATGTATAAGCAGCCTCGGATCTGGGCGCTGGAATGAAGGAGCAGCCTCCAAGTACACTGTCCCCTCTTTTCCAATGTTCCCTAAACCTTTGTAAGGATGGTGTAAACACCACATTGATGTCTGAGACCTCAGCCATCACTTAGTCTCAGCACCTTAGGCAGCCTTGAATCTCTGATTCACGGTGTTTTGCTGCAGAGAGACTTCTCTAAGACTAAGAAGGTTTCCTGCCTATGGGTATAAACAGAAGTCTTCAGAAGGCAGCTTTGTGCTATGTCAACTTAGTTCAACAACAGTAGTAGCCTCCCACTTGGGCATATGACCTTCCCAGGCATGGGCTGTTAACTGGGCTTCCAGTGCCAAGAATGAGTTCCTTCCCATAGAACAGGCTTCCAATCGAATCAGCGGCCGTTGCTTACCCCCAGAACAGTGGAACCTCTTCTTCAAGCTGGAGTGTGGCTTTGTATGGGTCACAACTCATGCTTCCACTTTTTTGGCATCTTGCACAGCACTTTTCAGCACTTTGAAAGCTCATCACTGCATGGAAGCTTCCAGCTCACTTCCAGCATGCTTTCTTTTGAGCTTGCAACAGAGGTGTGTTGTGTCTTCTTCAGTAGGGTCTTACCCTCTGTTTCTGGTGAACAACCAAGAAGATTGGCAAGAGTTTCTATTGTTTGGGGGTCCCTCACGGCCTCCTTGACCAACTTCTATGGAACTGGAAATTGATATTGGTAATTCACTGCTTCTGGAAACATAATTTAGGCATTCAGTGTGACACCCTTCACTCGTTATTTTGTATTTATTATTTGGGTTTTAAGACAGTAGGTTGCCATATGGAGTTTATATACCACCGTTACCCTGCACCCTAATGTTCCCAACGTCCCCAAAGCCTTCTTGCTTAAAGTTTTTTAATACCAGCAATCCACATCTCTACTTTTGTTTTATCTATGGTCTACAAGTTCAACTTCCTTAAATCAGTCCTCCAGGTGTAGGTTCCTGTCTTCAGATGTACCCAAAGTTAAAGAAACTCAGCTGAAGAGTTGAAACGAGAGTCTCTATATGACAGAGAACATGAAACATTTTTCTTTCTCACCCTGGGCTATCTCATTCAGTATGATTTTCCAAATTTCATCTCTAACCTACACATTTCATAATTTTATATTTTTTCCACAGCTGAATAATATTAGATTGTGTATATGCATTTCTGGACATTTACCCTAAGGACTCTCTATAACATACTACAGAGATGCCGATATAGCCATATTGATTTTTGTTCTAGTTACAATAGCTAGGAAGTGGAAGCAGTCTAGATATCTATCAACTAATAAATATATGGTGCAAATGGGACACACAAGCACAATGGAATAAGTTTCTCAGCATCTTTTCCATTTTCCAGAGCATGGTCTTGTTGCGCATTCCCTCTCTGACTTTGACTCTATGTCCCTACATCTGTGCCTTGGTTGAGTTTTCCCTCTGCTCTTCAAGTTCTGGTGATCTTTCCAACACTTTCAGCATTCATGCATCCAATGTTCTGAATCCAAAACACTCAGACAGTGACATAGCTCATGGAGATAATACTAAGGGGCTAGGGAAATGACTCCATGGGAATACTTGCTACGCGAGCATGAGCACCTGAGTTTAATGGCTCAGCATCCACACAAAAAGCTGGGAGTGATCATGCATATCTGTAACCACAGAACTGGAAGGGGAGAGACAAGGGCATCATTGGAGTTTAGGAGCCAGCCAGCCTAAGCAAAGACATCTAGCTCTAAAACTGGTGGCAGATCTTGTGTTGTATCAAGGCAATAAAGTGATTTTAAAAAATCAAAGACAACACCTGATACCCTCCTCAGGCCATCATATGCACACACTGACACACCCACCCACATGTGTGCAGGCATATACATATCACACACACACACACACACACACACAACATAAGCATCTTTTAAATGATAGCACCCTGTGTGCATGCATTCCAATAAAGAAGATCATTCAAAAATAGCCCACCAATATATTTGGAGACACTGTGATTTCTCTACTTAGCTCTGTCCTCTCTACAATTTTCAGATGAGTACAGATATAAGTCCCTGCACTAACTCTCTGATTTTTCATATCTGGATTCTGCCTATCCATCAGACAATGTCAGTCCTGAGATGGGGCTAGATCTGCCTCAGCCATATAACTTCAAATTGAAGTTTTTATTGGGCAAGAGAACAGTCTATAGGTATCAATTATTACTGCCATATTTGTGGCTTGACACATCTTCTGGCAATATCATAGATAACAAGGGATAATGATTGTCTACAAAGGGAGTTCCAGGACAGGCTCCAAAGCTACAGAGAAACCCTGTCTCGAAAAACCAAAAAAAAAAAAAAAAAAAAAAAAAAAATTCAGCATTTGAGGACATGGTGAGATATATATATATATATATATATATATATATATATATATATATATATGCACAGAACTCCTGGGATGGAGGCAAGAGGACCAGGAATTCAAGAACATCGTCAGCTACATAGAGAGCAAACATCTAACCTGGGCTACATGAGACCTTGTTACGCGTACACGCGCGCGCACACACACACAGAGAGAGAGAGAGAGAGAGAGAGAGAGGGAGAGAGAGAGAGAGAGAAGAAAATTTGGATTTTTAGTACCACTTAGTACCTGTGAATTTAGTAAAACAGAATCAACAATCAGAGCCTCTGCTGCAAAGTTACCACATGCAGAGTATCTCACACAAATGATGGAAGGGAAACACAAAAAACAAGCAACAGGAAGGAAAAACAAAACATTGTCCATAGAAGGCTGCTACCAGTGCTCATTTCTCTATGCCCCTTTTGCTGTGGAATAATTTTCTTGTACAATGTAAATATTTGCCACTCATATTGATTTAATAAAACACTGATTGGCCAGTAGCCAGGCATGAAGTATAGGTGAGACAACCAGGCTAGGAGAATTCTGGGAAGAGGAAAGGCAGAGACCCAGTCACCACCCAGATGCAGAGAAAGCAAGATGAGAATGCCTCACTAAATAAGATATCAAACAATATGGCTAAACATAGACAAAAATTATGGGTTAATTTAAGTTGTAAGAGCTAGTTAATAATAAGCTTGAGCTAATAGGCAAATTGTTTATAATTAATATAAACCTCTGTGTGTTTTAGTGAGACTAAATCACTGTGAGACCAAGTGAGACAGAAACTTCAGACTGCATCCCTTGAACCAGCAAAAGGCTTATACTCATAGCCATAGACACTGAGACAAAAATGCTGTTAATTCCCTATGCCCCACCACACTGTGATAGGGTAGACAGTAAATAACTAGTCATTACTGGAAACAAGGTACAAGCCTATCTCTAAAAGGAATGTTATGCTAAGAAACAATGGGCCTACAGAAGTTTATTTTTTATTTTTATTTTTTAACAAAGTGATAATAGATTCACTTGTGAAAAGCGGCAAAGAACTCTGAAAGTATCAGGTGCTCCAAGGGAGGAATTAGGAAGAATTAAGAATTTCCTGCATAGATTTTTCTGAAACAGTTCAAACAGCAGTGGGCTGTCAATGTTCCACTCAACCCTGACTTCTTCAAACTTGTCTCTGATATTAAAGTGTCTCCTGTTCAAAAATCAAGAATAACAGAAATTCTGAAATTAGACAGTGAAAAGCAACTCATTTGCATATAAGAGAATGTTCAAAATGCCATCCGTGGGTTTAACCATGGAAACTTATAGGCAAAGAGAGCTTAGAAGAATATATTCAAGTTGCCTAGGGACAGATGGAAATCCTGCCAAACAAGAATGCTACCCTGTCATTCATATGGAAAGATAAACCTTTCACTGGGTAAACAAAGTTATAAGAGTTTATCACCATTAGACTTGCCTTTAAATATATATTAAAGTGGATTTTTCCACTTGAAGCAAAATAAGACTAACTGACAAGGTGAAAACTGATAAAAATAAAATATGCTATAAGGATTAAAAATAAAGTCAAATTCAGAATATTCTATTATGATAAAGGTCATGTGAAACAACTTTTCACTCTACTATAAAAGTTAAAAACACGAAGATTTAAAATTCTTATATATACAGTGATTTATTAATGGATATACAATATAAAAAGATACCCAGTGTTATGTATCTGCAAGCCTCTGATAATGATACTCTTCATCACAGGAAGATAGTGCCAAGTCATCTGCACTTCACAAAAAGAGACAGGTTCTAAAGACCACCCACCACTATGATAAGGGATTTACCTCTCTATGCCATGAGTATGCTTTATTGTCATTGGTTAATAAAGAAGCAGCTTTGGCCAATGGCAAGACAGAATAAAGCCTCACAGAATATCCAAACAGAGATATATATAGAGGGAGAGTATGCAGAGTCAAAGGCAGATACCATGTTGCTACTGAAGGATAAGGATGCTGGAATCTTACCAGTAGGCCACAGCCTCACAGTGATATACAGATTGATAGAAATGGGGTAATTTAAGATACAAGAGCTAGCTAGGAATACACCTAATCTATTGGCCAAGCAGTGTTATAATTAATATAGTTTCTGTGTGATTATTTGGGTCTGGATGGCTGGGAAACGAATGAGCAGTCTCCATTTACAAAATGGCACCCACCCTCTGGGTCATGGATCCATGTAAGACCTAAAAATACTTTTAAAAAAGAGGACTTCTAGACCCATAAAAACAGGAGCCAAACACAGCTTCTTGGTAGCCACATTTTTTTTTTTCATATAGGCCTGTTCACTGCCTGTGAGCAGACTGGAGGATCCTGTAAGAAAAGGCTTCCTGACTCAACATTAGCAGCAAACAATGCATGTTTGTAAGAGACAGCTTCCTTGTTCATGCTGGCAGTACTAACTCTGGCTCTTTTGGGAGGTCCTGC
The DNA here is from genome assembly GCF_018167655.1 of Microtus oregoni. Lineage (NCBI taxonomy): Eukaryota > Metazoa > Chordata > Mammalia > Rodentia > Cricetidae > Microtus > Microtus oregoni. Next base: position 30,515,108 of record NW_024543072.1, read on the forward strand.
ACTTAAATGGAGTTTGTGAGTAGCATGCTACTAGTTGCTTAATGGAGATATAGACCCTCTGTTTCTCTGAAGCTGGGGCAGTAAGTATGGCTCACAACATACATACCTCCGCCATGTTTGATGGGGTGGAGCCAACAGGCAGGGCCACAGAGTTGGTCCAAGCTATACCTACTCAGCATTTTTTTAAAAAAAGTGATCCTGATCAGAAAATAACAAATTCAGACAAAAATAAACCTTTAAACACAGTTTGTTTAAAAAATGTATGTAGCTTTGGGAGAAAGAAGAAAAAGAGTATAGACAGTTATAAAAAATAGTTTTAAAAATAAAACAAAGTCTTTAAAGAGACAGTAAAAGTAATATAAAAGAATATAGACAGTCATAAATTAAAGGAGTAAAAAATAAGTCACGAAAAGATGAAATATATTCAAAGAATCTGGATTGTGTATATATATCTTTGAGTTTCTTGACTGTAGAGAGACATTTGATATTGTGGGCTGCTAAGTTAAACCAACAAAAAGGTATTTTGACTTCAAAATTTGGGTCTAAGGATATGTTGCTTTGGAAAAGAGGTTCTGCTTTTGTCTCCACAGAAGATGAGAACCTGTGGATTTCTTCCAGGCTAACGTGATTTGATGAAACAAGACCTCTCAAATGGTCTCCATGAACCATAAAAATATTTTGTTCAATAAACAGCAGGAAAAAGTTTGGAGAAAACAATACAATTTCCAAAATGATTGTTTATAAATGTTTGTTTTCATTTAAATGGAGATATGATATAGAAATGAATACTTTGTATTGGTATGGATATTGGTCTATTGATACAAATGACATTCATTTATTTGTTCTACTGTGTATACGTATTTCTATTCTTATTTAAGGTATTATGTTTATGAGGTTCATTTAAAATGCAATGTATAATTAAGAATTATACAGATTAATAGTCATTTATAATAGTCAAGCTTGTAGTCATGTTAGGTTTTCTAGATATACAGGGATATATTTTAGATAGATAGGTATTCTTCAAACCTTTCAAAGACCCACAGAATGCGGTATTTAAAATATTTTGTTAACTTGGGACTTTTCATGACAATGAGACACATTTGCTCCTGGCAGCACCAATCTACTTCAAGAGGATGATGGGCATGATGGGCATTGAAGAGGTTCCTTATGGAGTTTGTTAGCTATTTGGGAAAGAAACTGCTCTTGCTTGGACTGCTTGATAATATGCTGTATAAACTGGACATGCAGGACCCACAGAAAAATGGATGCTGAAGTTGCCGAAAGAAGGTAAGACAGTCCTTCAGGGTTCCTGCTTCACAGAAGAAATTGCCATTCTGTAGGATACAGAAGAAAGCAACTGACAAACTTTGTCAGTACAAGGCACAAGAGATCTTAAAATTTCCTGCTTCATTGAAGAGCCTGTCAGATATTATGGGTCTCTAGGCTGAAGATGGATGTTCCAATATTACTGAAGGACTTTGGGTGACTGTTCAGGCAGTAAGATGTGTCTGTTAATTCTAGAGTTTGCAAAATTGCTTAGAATATACTTCCTGTTTACTTAGGTAATATTATATCCTTCTGGGGTCTTTTATGGAGTTGAAGACAGATAGTTATAGCTTTTCCTCAGTTATAATAAAAATAAATTAAATATGAAACTTCAGACTCACCAGATAAAATAGTTGATAGAATAATTCCTTTAATTTTGCCAGATACACATAGACAAATATTGTAACTGTAATTCTTGCTTAACACCTCTTTTGTTTTATGTGATCTTACTATGTTAAAGTTAAAACTTTTCTTTTTATTTAGACAGAAAAGGGGAGATGGTATGTGATTCCACTCTGTATACTGTGAATATATTTTATTACCATTGGATAATAAAGAAGCTGATTCAGCCTATGGCAAGACAGAATAAAGCCAGGCTGGAAGTCCAAACAGAGACAGAAAGAGAGTAGGCAGAGCCAGAGACATCATGTAGCCACCAAAGGAGAAGAATGCCAGAGCCTTACTGGTAGGCCACAGCCGCCTGGTATTAAACAAATTAATAAAAATGTGCTAATTTAAGAGTAAGAGCTAGCTATAAAAATGCCTAAGCTATTGGAAAAGCAATGTTGTAATTAATACAGCTTCTGTATGATTATTCAGGTCTGGGTGGCCAGGAGATAAATAAGCAGTCTCCTTTTACATTGCTATACTTCTCAGGTATCAAGATTTACCTGTTTGTCTCTATTTTCTTTTATAAATTTCAGTTAAATGTATTTGGTTATCAACCTAATATAGATCATCCCAGATATAATATAGCTTAGTAAAATCTCACACTAACCACAGAAAAAAATGTATAGTGCACACACACACACACATGAACACACACGCACACTTTCTATTTTGCTTCCAGAAATGAATTGAAGCATACTATTATTTTTAAAAGTCTATCAAATTATGTAATCCCAGCACTCAGGAGGCAGAGGCAGGCTGATCTCTGTGAGTTTAAGGCCAGACTGGTCTACAAGAGCTAGTTCCAGGACAGGCTTTACAGCTACAGAGAAAACCCTGTCTTTTAAAAATAAAAACAAACAAACAAGTCTATCAAATTGCAAAAGAAGGCAGTAAATGAGTAAGTAAGGAATAAAGCAACAGAAAAATTAAAAAAGAAACATAATCAAATTACAATAGTAAATCCTTGTCACTGCTTACTTTAAACATAAATGGATTGTTTTTTCTAATCAAAAGGTATAGGACAGAAGTAAAAATAAGAATTGATACCCTGCTGCCTACAATAGACACTTTAGTCTTCAGAATACTCCTATGATTAAACTAAAAGCTGGAGAAAGATATAAATGGTCATCTGAAGGGTGGTGCATAATGATGTAATGACAGTAGCAAATGTGAGTATCCAAGTTGAACACTGGACCAAAAATCAGTAAGGAACAATGGACTAGAACTACATATTAGACCAAATAGAATAAACACACAGAACATTCTCCTAAAGAGTAGTAGGTTTCGCATTCTTTTCCAGTGCACATGATAGAAAAAAAATAATTAAGACATGAAAGAAGCTTAAACACATTTAAGTGATTTACATAATGTCAAATGATTTTCCTTACTACAACAGAATAAACTAAATGTTAATGATAACAGGAAGACTATAAAACTAACAAACACATAGAAATAAATGCCATCCTTATAAGCAACGAGTGGCTCAAAGAATAAAACATAAGGTTAATATATAGCAAACATTTAAAAATATCCTAAGACAGCCTAGAGAATGACTCAAGTGCTAGGAACATATACTGCTCTTTTTGATGACCCAAAGTTGTTTCCCTGCCCCCATCAGGCAGTTCACAACTACTTGTAATTCTAGCTCCAGGGAATCTGACGTTCCATCTTAGCCTCCCTAGCCACTACAGTGTGTCACTGGGGGTGTGCTTTGAGATTTCAGCAGCCCCTGAAACTCAATCTCTCTCTCTCTCTCTCTCTCTCTCTCTCTCTCTCTCTCTCTCTCTCTCTCTCATCCTTCAGATCAGGGTGAAGCTCTTAGTTACTGATTCAGCACCATGAGTCCTGCCATGCTCTGTGGCACAATGAGAACACACTAACCTTCTGAAACTGTAACCAAGCCCCCATTAAAGTTTTCTTTCATTAGAGTTGCTTGGTCATGGTATCTTTTCACAATACTAGAACAGTGACTAAGACAGTAAAGCACTTGAAAAGCTGTTCTCCAAAGAAGACTTAAAATAGAAGACTTCAAATGGTCATGCATAGGTATTTGGGGGAAAAGAAGTTCAACATTACTAGTAATTAGAACAGTTCAAGTCAAATAATAATTAAAATGGCACCTGTCTTAGTTTGCTTTCTGCTGTTATGGCAAACATCATGACTAATTCAATGTAATGGTGGTTTTATATTGTTGATAGGGAGAAGATTCCTTTATACCAGCTGCCTAGCTAGCTTACACTCGAAATAACCACACAGAAATTGTATTAATTAAATCATTGCCTGGCCCATTATCTTTAGCCTCTTATTGGCTAACTCTCACATCTTGATTTAACCCATTTCTATTAATCTGTATATCACCATAAGGTCATGGCTTGCTGGGAAAGATTCAGCATGTCTGACCTGGCAGCTCCGTGGCGGCTCTCTGACTCTGCTTTCTTCCTCCCAGAATTCAGTTCTATCTTCTCTGCCTACCTAAGTTCTGCCCTATCAGGCCAAGCAGTTTCTTTATTGATTAACCAATGAAAGCAACACATAAACAAAAGGACCTCCTACACCATTATATCAAAGTGCTGCTTTGAAAGCCGGGTATTGTGTTGTGCATTTGTAACCCTAGGGCTGGGAAGATGGAGGCTGATGGATCCCTGAGGTTTGCTGGCCAGCCACCCTAAACTACTCAGTGAGTTCTAAGTCAATTGGAAACCCTGTCTTAACACACAATGTAAACGGCTCCTGAAGGATGATCTGCAAAGTTGACTACTGGAACACACACATGCATACACACACACACGTATGCACACACATAAATACCTACCTACATATATACAAAATTAGTAAATAAAAAGTCAATTAAAATTGTTTTAATATGCAAAGTTCCTTTTGTTTTCATTAAGAGAGATGCCAAAAATCTAGAGTCTCCCATTGGCCTGACAAGTCGTTCTATGGTGTAATCAAAAAACATCCACAGTGAGGAGGAAACTGGTGTATCCCATGGTGACTTTGTGACTTTGTGACTTCCTCCTTGCAACAAGCCAGAGTGAACACTGCATGTTTTCACTCTTCAGAATTCTGTATTTTTATGTCTTGAGTATGACTAATTTCTTGTTATGTTTTTTTTTCTAGGTTGACTATAACAAAAAAGTATCTGGCACTTCCTCAACTAAATTCACCCTCCCTAAATCCCCTAGATGATGCCCAGCAATCATGATTGGATTCTTGAGCATCCCAAGTGCCGCTAACACATGCTTTTTGATGATTTTTAGGTTTATTATCAGAGATGGCTAATCTCTCCCTTTGTGTGTATTTCAGGTACCATTTCTTATGTATATCAAAGGCTAAACCAAAGTTCTTCATCCCCAGAATTGGGGTGGAAGTGTTGCTCAGTGGGTCCCACATAGAGTGCCAACAGCCCTTCAGAAAAGCACGGGCAAAGCTAGACGGTGTTCAGCCCTCCCTCCGGCAAGGCTTCCACAAGGGAATTCCCCTTAGGGTTAGAGCGGTGCAGTGAAGACCGAGCATGCATGGGCATCTGGAATCTGAGGTGGCAAAACCAATGAGGTGGTGTTCCATTAGCAAAGGTATTTTGATTTTCACTCTTTCTCAAATCAGCAGCATCGCACACAGCAGCAAAACAGAGGAGTCTCTAGGACATTAGGCATTTATGTCACCCAAGATAAAAGAGCCACAGCAGATGGAGCCTGTTTGGCCATCTAGTGGAAACGACTATAAATAAGCAGAGAGCTTATCAGGGCTCTCTATTTGTTGCCCTTTATGCTTTTTTTATTTTTTAAATAAACTCTCTGTTGTCTATGAGTGAATCAACCGGGCAAGGTCTATGGTCCTCAAACGATTTTCGAATCTGTTGGAGCAGACCACACTGAAATGAAACCGCATAAAACTGATTCTAGCTCCAAAGACAAGATTCACAGATGCTTGAGATGTGCTTCCCACAATCCAACCTTCAGCAGGCTCGTAGCTCATCAAGCCATCTTGACATTGGAGCCCCAACATAGCTCAGCGATATAAGGCACAGGGAGAATTCCCAGAAACATCCAAAACCAGAAGTAGTTAAAACTTACAGCTTTGCATTTGTGGCAATATTGTCTCTTCGATGGTAAGTGGAGAAGTAGGCTTTGTAATTGGGAAATTGAACTCCAAAATGATTCTTCTATTAATTATTTTCTCAGCTTAAATGAGTATAAGTTTTTACATAATCAATGAGCACTTAACAAGCACAGAGTCATTATTTTTAATAGGATCATTAGTGTATTTTTTTTCACAAAATAGTGGTGGTTATTGAATCTATACTGCCTGTGAATAAAAATGTCAGATTTCATTATTACCACTCTCCAGTAAAGTTTACCGGGTACATTGTATTCTGTGGTATATGTAATACTGCTGCTTTGTAAATCAGGCCCCCACTCTCTCTCTCTGTGCCCCCCCAGCTTTCTCTTTTTCCCTCTCGCTCCAGCTCATTCTCTTCCCTTTCTCTCGTATATACATATACATGTATGTATATATGTTTTATGCAGCCTTCAAATAGTTCTGATCCAATGGCCATTAGCTTTTCTAGGTTTATTTTTATAATTAGTCTTTAGAAATCGTGTCACATTTTTTACATTCAGTGTTGATAATATCAGTCTCATAATACATCAGCTCTGATTTTATCCTTTTCATCTACATTCCAGTCATCACAATTGATTTTCTTGAAGATGTATTAAAAAAAAAAAAGACAAGCAACTCATTACCAGGTTCTAAGAGTGTGATTCACTTCCAAAAACAACACAAATAAATACGAGCTTCAGAACTTCCATGGTTGAGGCTGATGACTCCAAACACAGACGGCTCCCTGTGAACTCTAACCAGGTAGAAAGTGGCGGTGCTTGCTTTATGAGAGGACGCCCATAAAGCAATCTGGTGGCTTAAAAAGAGCACAGTTCCGACTCCACTGATGTGTTTCACAGGCTTTGACACGTCCTCCATGAAGAGGATAATATGTTGTCCTTATCCTGTAGACTAAAAGGCAAATCTTTTTTATATTTATTTTATTTTATTTTTTTTATTAATTTATTAAAGATTTCTGCCTCCTCCCCATCGCCGCCTCCCATTTCCCTCCCCCTCCCCCAATCAAGTCCTCCTCCCTCGTCAGCCCGAAGAGCAATCAGGGTTCCCTGCCCTGTGGGAAGTCCAAGGACCATCCACCTCCATCGAGGTCTAGGAAGGTGAGCATCCAAACTGCCTAGGCTCCCACAAAGCCATTATGTGCAGTAGGATCAAAATCCCATTGCCATTATTCTTGAGTTCTCAGTAGTCCTTGTTGTCCGCTATGTTCAGCGAGTCCGGTTTTATCCCAGGCCTTTTCAGACCCAGGCCAGCTGGCCTTGGTGAGTTCCCGATAGAACATCCCCATTGTCTCAGTGTGCAGGTGCACCCCTCGCGGTCCTGAGTTCCTTGCTCTTGCTTTCTCTTCTTCTGTTCCTGATTTGGACCTTGAGATTTCAGTCCGGTGCTCCAATGTGGGTCTCTGTCTCTGTCTCCTTTCATCGCTTGATGAAGGTTAATATTCAGGAGGATGCCTATATGTTAAAAGGCAAATCTTGAGAACAAAAGGCTTAGTGAATAAGCAACCAACCGAAAGACTAAGGTAGGAGGTGGGCAGGGCCTTCGATTTGTGTCTAAACGCTGTTCACTCCAGAATCCGGGAAAGTTTGCAACACTTGCAGTCTCCAGGATCTGCCTGTTTCGATCCCAGAGATATCATCTGGGAAAGGTCTGCCACAAATGGGGGAGTAGGGTACACAAGCATGACACAGTTCTGCCCTCCACCTGTCTCAAGGACCACTGGACTGTCCCTAATGCCTGAGTTAGAGGGGAGGAGAGCTGAGAGCCACTTCCTTCCTGATTCTCTCAGCAGATCACCCAACATCACCTGTTGTCCCTGGTGCACTTGTTTTGTGTAATGGTCATTTTTGAAAGCACAAAGCCAGAAGGTGTTATGGCCTCTTTCAGTAAACATGAACTATGAAATTGCACAGGCCTGGTGGCAAACATCTGTAATCCAAGCTACTCAGGAGGATGGGAAGTTCAAGACCTCCCTGGGCTACACAGTGAGCTCAAGGCCACCATAGGCAAATGAGATACCCTCATTTAGTATCACAGGGGCTAAAGGAGGCAGAAAGCCACAGAGTCACAGTAATAAAGAGAAGCAGCGACATTAATGATGCAACAGCTGAAGGCGCCATACTCCTTGCACGCATGAAATCACGACACCATACCTTTTCTCTTTGCCGTAGTTCATGTCCCCTACCCCGTGAACAGAAGGAAATAGTCTCTGAGAGTATTCTTTGCTGTTACTGTGGTCTTACTGCTCCCCACCTGCAATGGTAGGGGACATATATTGCAGAAAACATTACTCAAATGGGAGACCGGGGCCATATGTACCCATCTCATGTAATGAGGTTGGTACGACCTCTAAAACACAGCGAGGCAAACTTCCACGAAGCCAGAGCCCACGCCAAGTTTTCCAGCATGAACCGTAGACCCAAAGATAAGGCTGATTAGAGCGGAGTAGCTCCACTAGGACGGCACGGCCACCGAGCCAGAAACGAAGAATAAAAGAGCACTTAGTGTTTTGGTACTTGTTTCCAGGACCACATTCAATCACCTACCAGAAAGAGAGGGTGGAATCTAGGCATGGCTGAGCCAAAATCAACAGTGGCCAGTAAGTAGTCAGGCTTGATAATGTGTCCCAAGTGTTAAGAAGTTAAGTGAAGGGCATATTCAGTTTTAAAAAATAAGAGATAGGGCAGGAGCAGAAAGTATTGATAAGGGGAATAGCAGAAGCTAGATGAGTTGGAGACACCAAAATTAAAATCAGTTTTTTAACCTCTCCTGAGCTCTTTTGTATTAAACCTTAACTTGGGAGCTACTGGTGGGTGGTCAATTCAAGAAACTACACACAGGGAGCTTCAGTGTTTACTGTCATAATTTAAATAGTATTCAATTAATAGCTTTCTAGAGGGATAGAATAATTACCACATTAAGTCTATTGTGAAATATGCCATAATTTCAACAATATCTATATGGGCTGACCAATTAAAAGAGCTCAACTCTTTCCCTCACTAAGCAGCACTCTGTCTAGGGTTTAGAGGTGGGTGCTTGGAGTACAGAAAATCCTGGGAGAGATGTGTGAACGTAGCTCAGTTGACAGAGTTTGCCAGATATGCACAGATCCCTTGGTTTCATCCTCATTGCCACCTAAAACTGGCTGTGAGGGTTCATAGCTATAATCCCAGCACGCAGGAGGTGGAAGAGGAACAGAAGTTCATTGTCATCTTCAGCTACATAATGAGTTAGAGACTAGCCTTGGCTACATGAGATACTGTCAGAGAGAGGGGGGTGAGTGGAGTTTTGAAGACATACTGGGGGATGTGCATGAAGAAAGAAATATGATACCTCAACTCTGTTGCCTTGTCTTTCTTCTTGGGAACAATTCAGAATAAAGAATGACTTTTTCAGGCTGGAGAGATTGCTCAGTGGCTAAGAGCACTGACTGCTCTTCCAGAAAACCTAGGTTCAATTCCCAGCACCTACATGGTAGCTCATGACTGTCTTAACTCTAGTATCAGGGAATCCAACACCCTCACACAGACATACATGCAGGCCAAATACAAATGCACTTAAAATAAAAATAAATAAATCTTAAAAAAAGAAGAAAGACTTTTTCTCAGGGCAGAAGATAAGCAAGAGACAGTTGTCAGCATCCATTGAGACCTGGCACCTGAGTGCTTTGTTGCTGGTGAATCAGAAAACCCTCACAGTCCTCATCCAGAGTGGGGATCTGCTTATTGTCCAAACGTTTGCACTGTCCTGGAGCATGGTCTCAGGTGATGCCCTCAGGGACTCAAACTGCCGGTATAACATCCTCTGGGAACTAACATCATCCTACCCTGCAGGATAGCAACTACTGTTGAACATTGCCACTTAGGCTCCACAGTCACTACACTCTGCTCACACAGTGGCTACAGTGTCCCAACTGTGTCTGAAGAAGGCTGGGGCTCAGGAGAAGAGCTGTAATCCCTGTACCAAAGCCTGATCATCCTTGCGTACTCAGAACGCCATTTTGGTGCTACGCCCATCACCTTATTAGCCTTGATACCACCTGCTGACATCAGTGAGTCCCTGACCTGGTACAAGTGAGAACACTGGACTTGATTCATCAAAGCAGCCACGGTGGCACCTGCAGCCTGTGCCATTAAGACACTTATAGAAATCACCAATGGTGGCCACAGCTAAAGAAACTATAGACTATGTGTTTGAAGCTACCTAGACAGAAAGCACCAATACAAATCTCATGAGCACCCTGGGCCATTTCAACAGGTGAAAATATCTCCCTTTTAAATTGCTCTTCATGGAACCGGAAGAAAGAACCACTTTACTACATGCACAGACACCAGTGGACACCAGTGTAAAAGCCCAAAAGCCATGGACTACCAGGCAGCACAGCTGTGAGCAAGAACCCAGTAACTCTCCAAAAACTGTTCTTGAGAAAGAATCAAAATAGAAAAACTATTTGCCTGGAAAAGAATTTGAAACTATTATTCCATGGAAAAAGGGTGAGATTTAAGAGAAGGCAGACAGGCAATTCAAGAAAGTCAGAAATTTAATTCACAATTTGAATGGGAAATCCAACAGATCAATTAAACATATGTGTGTCTTATATACTGCTATTATGTGTGTATTATATAATGTTGTTGTTGGTGTGTGTGTGTGTGTGTGTGTGTGTGTATAAATGAATCTTGCAGCAACAACGTGAGCAACTGTAGTAACAGCATAAGGGAGAGCTCTAACAGCAGAGCAGACAGACAGAAGGAACAGGTTCTAAACTAGGAAGTAAGTCTGTTGGAATGGCCTAGTCCTAGGAAAGAAGAAGGAGATGAAACGGAGCAAAGGCTGTCTATAGGACCTGCGGGAGTATTTGCATTATGGAAGTTCAATAAAGAAGACGTGGAGAATGCACGGACATTTTCCCTAGTGGAAGGAAAAACAGCTCTGCAAGTCCCAAGAGACACCTGGGGATACAGACCTACGACCCCAAAGAGTGCCTACAGACTAAATGTTAAACATCAGAGAGAAAGAAGTGATTTCAAAACCATCAGAATACACAAGCGGGAATTTCCCGTAGACTAACAGTACATTTCCCAACAAAATCCCCATAGGCTTGGGAAGAATGAGATTATACACAAAAATTTCTGAAATGAGAAAAGTGCCACTCAAACACAGCATATCTAGCAAAGCTAGCCTTAGAGGTGAGGGAGAAATGAAATCAACAAGCAAAAGCCAAAGGAGTTTAATCAGCACTCAGAAGCCATACGGGCAATTGTAGAAAGGTATTTCAATGAGAAGATCAAAGAGGTTAACGATCACCATGACAGCATGTGAATGGACAAAGTTCCCAAGTAGAAGTAAATTTATAACCCAGAATATTTCATTTGGTATAATGAAAATATCTAAATATTCAAATATCTAGTAAGAAGATTAAACGGCTAACATTGTCGACAATAGCCACAGCTACAAGACAAGGAACTTGTGATGTAAAAAGGAGATCAAGATAACAAAAATAGCATGTGGGGAAGCACAAAATTCTAGAATATTTGTTCAGAGCTAAGAAAAGTTGCTTTCAGATAAAACAATGTTTTTTATATCTGTAATATTTTATGTAAGCCACGGAGTACCCATAAAATATAAAATTACAGCACACACACACGTGAGAAAGAAAAGAAAATCAAAGTTGATCAATAAATAAAAGCACTGAACCATAAAGTTAAACAACAAAAGATAAAGTAACAAAAGAACTACAAAACAACCAGAAAACCACCAGAAAAATGGGAAAAGTATGTTCCTAACACTCAGTAATAACTCTGAAGGGCTGGAGCGACAGCTCAGCCATTGAGAACACTGACTGCCTTGACGGAGCTCCTGGGTTCTGTTCCCAGCAGCCACACACTCACTCATAACTGTAACTCAAGCTCCAGGAAATCTGACGCCTTCTTCTGGCTTTGGCGAGCACATCACACGTGTGGTGCTCAGACAAAACACTCATCCAGATAAAAATCAAAGTAAATAAATATTAAGAAAATGAGAATGCTCATTTTAAAAATGGCGAGAACCTTGAACTATCAGTGGATTGAAGTCCACATTTAAAAGATACTGAATGGCTAAATGATTTCTTTTAATGATCCAATGATATTGTCTGTGGAAATTCATTTCCCTTAAAAGGATAGACACACACTGATAATGAGGTGAAGCATAAGAGAGCAGGAATAGCTAATATTTTTCATCAGAGGAAGAATAGCTAATATTTCTCCCTTTCCATGAACCGCAGTTATCACACAACAAATACGCAAACCATGGACTGCCCACTGTAACCGTGAGTGTTATGCTATGCTTTCTTAGGACTTCTAACCATAACCTCTCCAGATTCAGGAGTCTCTCCCTATCCCAGGCACAAACCTAATCACCACGGGCCATACTCAGGATAAAATAACTACTGGTTTTCCTTTTATGAAGGAGATTTTAAAGACTCTGTGGTGTATTCTGCGATCCATATGAATTCTGAGATTTGATAATTTAGGCTTCTGGACCTACAAAAGCTCAATTGCCTGGCCTTGCTCGTTAGAGCTTTAGCTTATATCTCCCTCCATACTGACAAGCTAGTGAGCAGTGTTATCCAATGGAAACCTAATCTGTGATAGAATGTCTGTCAGAGAAACAATTCTACATTATCTGGTGCTTGCAACAAGTGTAAACCGAAACAGTTAAAATGATTTTATGTAACCTATTTACCTTGGGGAATGCAGAGATTAGGTAAAAGCGTTCACTCTCTGAGCACAGGGACCTGGATCCAAATCCTCAGACTCCAGGGAGGCTGTGCACGCCATTGCCTGAAGTCCAGCCCAGGATGAGGCAAAAACAGGTGCATCCTAAAAGCTCATTCGCCAGACAACTCTTTCACCTGGTTCATTGAGAGAACCTGTCTCAAGGCGATCAGGTAGTCACAGAAAGCACAGCCAATGTACTGCTCTAATCTCGACACACATGCACACAGTACCTGAGCCTGAACACACATGTGCATGCAGTAAACATACATACACTAAGCACAGCCGTATACCATAAACATAGTCTCAACAATAAGAAGGATTTCTTTTGCCAGGTAGATTCAACATAGTATCACTTCCATGAGCAATCGGTATAAAATGCATTGAGATGCCATTGTATTTGTTTTCTATGCCGTTTTGTAACAATGTGTATTATTACATTCAAAGTTCAGCCCAGTTCTTTCTCTCTCTCTCTCTCTCTCTATATATATATACATATATATATATACGTATATATATGTATATATATATACATATATATATGTATATATATGTATATATATATATACATATATATACATTGTATCTTACCTACAAAACTCAGCCCAGTTCTCAAAGCCATGGGTCAAATGTCTAGCAGCCCCAGATGCTGTATCTCCAGAGTCCACACTGTTTCCAAAGTAGTGATGCTTGTCTGTGAGAGCAGGCCCTGTGGAGAAAGTACCGGAGGTAATACTAGGGACAGAGAGAATTCAGGCTCTATCAAATGATCACTATTTCTGAAATGTGTGCAAGTGTATGTGCACGTGAGTGAGTGTGGTGTGTGTGTGTGTGTGTGTGTGTGTGCGTGTGTGTGTGTGACCTTAGTGGAATGAAGTTTGAGGTAAGCTGGCTAAATGTAAGTACATTCTCCTAAAGCATGCTGGGAAAGGCAGTGGAGCGTCCTAACGCTCACAGGCTTTCTGCATGTTTATCTCAAGCTGTGACCTCTTCAGGGAGAGTCATTGGAATTTATTCTGATTTAGCAGCTAAAAGCCTAAAATGAAAATGTGTGTGTGTTTGTGTGTTACAAAATTTAATCCAAACAGTCTAAACTCTAGAGCCAAAAGAAGATACTGGGAGAGATTCCAACTCCAGCCAGTGAGCTTGCTTGGGCAACAAGACATTCGGCTTGAATGTTCTTATTCCTTCGTCTGTCATCTTCCTGCTGATTGAGGCAGAAAAGGTAACTTTTCCTGATTCTGCCTCAATTTTTTTCATTTGAAAATGAAAGTAGCAAGGAACTTTGAGTTCTCACGAGTTTTAGGAAACTGGTAAATATTTTAAAGAATCGCGTGATTAGGAACAATACAGGTTTGCCTTGATTCTCTTCTAACCAGGACCTCTGACTTTTCTTACCTAGGACTCATCCCCTTCACAATGTTTTTGGTGGTTTTGCTTGTTTGGTGTTTGTGTTGTTTTGTTTTTTCTGACTCCTGGAGAATCCGGTGCTTCGGGCCACTCCTTTCTTTAGACGAGTTTTTTTTTTTTTTTAAGTACTTTTCTCCGTGCTGACAAGTGGGAGTGAGTCAGATAAAATACAGTAAATTAGCTCGCAAAGCAGTATGAACCAAATTAATGGAGTGTTTTAAGCTCTGTATAAAATAAACATAACACCAAGAATACAGCTGCAGTCACCGCAGGAACATGTTAGCTCTTTCTATTACGGACGAATATGACCTCAAATGGGTGCAACCCTGGTGGGATGAAGTCAGGGGTCAGCTAGCTGAACATAAGTACGTTTTCCTAAAGTGTGCCATGAAAAGCACTGGAGCGTCCTAACACTCACATGATTTGGGCATTTTTATCTCAAGCTGTGACCTCTTCAGGGAAAGTCATTGAAATTTATTCTGATTTAGCGGCTAAAAGCCTAAGAAGAAACTGCCAAGAGCCCAAAATGAAAACCAAGTAAGCTGCTTCAAGATTCTATCTTGGTTTTAATAAAAACGTAAGGAAGATTTCCTGCCACGAAAGTACCTTATCAGTGGTCACTAGCACCCCAAAACTCATATGAAGAGTCAGGACTTTGAGCACATTGGTCTTTTGTTTGTTTGTTTGTTTGTTTGTTTGTTGGGTTTCTTTTAATCTGTTAAACAGCAAACATTCTGGGCAATGTAACATCAAAATGCTGTCAGGTATATCTACCTCAGGCAGAAAAATATTTTAACTGTTGTTTCTAGGTAGCTCATTTTGCCAAATAGAGAAGCTAAGGGAAAAAACTGACATGCAGGTAATTTATGTGGGAAGCAATGCTCTGGAGAGGAAAGAATTTGGGGGGAGGGGGATGTAGAGAATTGCAGAAGGAGGAAGCACAAACACAGCAGCTTCAATGGGCATCTAGTATCCATTCCCATGAGAACCATCTTAGAAAAGTGAGTCTAGAAGCTGAGCACTTCAGATATGGTAGGGAGACAAATTTATCCACTGCCAAGGGTGGCCTCCTGGGCACAAATGTCAAGTAGATTTCACATGTGTCCCAGATTGTAGCATCAGCAAAATCTTTGGAATACAAGTAAGAGGTACACCGCGTAGCCCCAATTAGAAAGGTGAGCTTCCACCTCCATGGGGTGAGGGGCTGCTGCCGCAGAGATGAGAAAGGAAAACTGGGCTTGTTGGTTCTAAACAGGTACACAGAACTGTACTATACAGTCTGCCTTTGCTATAACTTTTATGCCTATGAAGTCCAGAACTTTATCTGAATGGTAAGAATGAACCCAATATCTGCACGTGGTTGATGCCAGAGTCAAGGGGACAAGTGCTAGCTCTTGAGGAAGTAAATGGCATCAATATCACTCCTAGCATGACCAACCTCAGCAGCAACTCATCAGTAGCCTGCATTTCAGTTGATATAAAAAACCTCCATCTTAGGCATTACCATCCCTCACTTCAAACTCTATTACAGAGCTACAGTAATGAAAACAGTGTGGTATTGGCATAAAAACAGAGAAGTCGACCAATGGAATCGTATAGAAGACCCGGATTTTAACCCACAAACCTATGAACACCTCATTTTCGATAAAGGAGCTAAAAGTATACAATGGAAGAAAGAAAGCATCTTCAACAAATGGTGCTGGCATAACTGGATGTCAACCTGTAGAAGAAGAAAAATAGACCCATATCTATCACCGTGCACAAAACTCAAGTCCAAATGGATTAAAGACCTCAATATCAGTCTGAACACACTGAACCTGATAGAAGAGAAAGTGGGAAGTACCCTACAACAGATGGGCACAGGAGATCGCTTCCTAGGTATAACCCCAGCAGCACAGACATTAATGGCAACATTGAATAAATGGGACCTACTAAAACTGAGAAGCTTCTGTAAAGCAAAAAAACACTGTCACTAAGACAAAAAGGCAACCTATTGACTGGGAGAAGATCTTTACCAACCCCGCAACAGACAAAGGTCTGATCTCCAAATTATATAAAGAGCTCAAGAAACTAGACTTTAAAATGCTAATTAACCCAATTAAAAAACGGGGCACTGAACTGAACAGAGAATTCTCAACAGAAGAAGTTCAAACGGCTAAAAGAAAACTTAAGGTCATGCTCAACCTCTTTAGCAATCAGGGAAATGCAAATCAAAACAACTTTGAGATATCATCTTACACCTGTCAGAATGGCTAAAATAAAAAACACCAATGATAGCCTTTGCTGGAGAGGCTGTGGAGGAAGGGGTACACTCATCCATTGCTGGTGGGAATGCAATCTTGTGCAACCACTTTGGAAATCAGTGTTTCGGTTTCTCAGGAAATTCGGGATCAACCTACCCCTGGACCCAGCCATACCACTCTTGGGAATATACCCAAGAGATGCCCGATTATATGACAAAAGCATTTGTTCAACTATGTTCATAGCAGTATTATTTGTAATAGCCAGATCCTGGAAACAGCCTAGATGTCCTTCAATGGAAGAATGGATGAAGAAAGTGTGGAATATATACACAGTAGAGTACTACGCTGCGGCAAAAAACAATGACTTCTCGAATTTTGCATGCAAATGAATGGAAATAGAAAACACTATTCTGAGTGTGGTAACCCAGACCCAAAAAGATGAACAGGGGATGTACTCACTCATAATTGGTTTCTAGCCATAAATAAGGGTCGCGGAGTCTACAATTCGTGAGCCTAAAGAAGCTAAATAAGAAGGTGAACGCAAGGAAAAACATATAGTTATCCTCTTGGCTATGGGAAGTAGACAAAATTGCTGGGGAGGAAAGTGGAATCTTGGGGGTGGGATGGGTTGGGGGTAAGGGGAGATGGGGAGAGAAAAGTGAGAAGGGGAGGATGGGGGAACTTGGGGAAACAGGATGATTGGGATAAAGGAAGTCTGGATAGGGGAGCACGGAAACACAATTCTTAGTTAAGGGAGCCACCTTAGGGCTGGCAAGAGACTTGAACCTAGAGTGGCTGGCAGGAGCCCAAGGCGATGCCCCCAGTTAGTTCCTTGGGCAGATGAGGATAGGGAACCTGAAATGACCCTATCCTAGAGCAATACTGACGAATATCTTGCATATCACCATAGAACCTTCATCTGGTGATGGATGGAGATAGAGACAGAGACCCACACTGGAGCATTGGACTGAGCGCCCAAGGTCCCAATGAGGAGCAGAAGGAGGGAGAACATGAGCAAAGAATTCGGGACCACGAGGCGTGCATCCACCCACTGAGACAGTGGGGCTGATCTATTGGGAGCTCACCAAGGCCAGCTGGACTATGACTGAAAAAGCATGGGATAAAACCGGACTCTCTGAACATGGCGAACAATGAGGGATGATGAGAAGCCAAGGACAATGGCACGGGGTTTTGATCCTACTTCATGTTCGGGGTTTGTGGGAGCCTAGCCAGTTTGGATGTTCACCTTCCTAGACATGGACAGAGTGGGGAGGACCTTGGACTTCCACAGGACAGGGAACCCTGACTGCTCTTTGGACTGGAGAGGGAGGGGGAGAGGAGTGGGGGGAGGGGAAGAAGGGTGGGAGGAGGGGGAGGGAAATGGAGGCTGGGAGGAGGGGGAAACTTTTTTTTTCCTTTTCTCAATAAAAAAAATTGTTCTTAAAAAATAAAATAAAAACTATTTTATTAGTTTTTAAATGAATTTTAAATGAAAAAAAAAAAACTTCCAATTTTCAAGGCCTGTGATCCCAATTCCCCTGCCTTTGTTAGGTCTGGATGACATTGTCCCTTATTCCCTTGTCATGGAAGCCACAAACGAAGGCAAAAATCTGCACAGGTCTTATCAAGCAAGGGTTTGCATAAGAACTAGGACCTGAGCCAGGCATTAGAAGAAGCGGAGGATTAAACAGAAATGGGAAGAAGGAGGGGAGGGCCTCTCAACAGGTCCGCCAATGGGGAAAGAGTCCGGAGAGGTGTTCAGGAATGGGACTACTTGTGAGGCAAGCGTGAGAAGCTGTATTTGAATTGGCAGCCTCCCTGCAAAAAGGCCAGACACAATTTTGTACCTGTAACTCCATCACCATGGGGTAAAATCTGAGTCTGGGGTTCTCACTGTCCAGCCAATCTGGCAGAAAGAACAAGCTTCGGGTACAGTGAGAGATGCTGTCTCAAGAAAATAAGGCAGAGAATGACGGGAAAAAGACACCCAACCTCTCTTTGTTCTTCAGGATCACAGAGAGAGAGAAGAGAGAGAGGGGAAGGAGGGAGGGAGAGAGAGAGAGAGAGGAAAGTGGGGAGGAGGGACCGAGAGGAATAAAGCGAGCAGAAGTGACTCAAGAAAGGAACAATTAACAAAAGCAAGTTCTGGAGTGGGCATGAAAGTGACCCTGTAGGGAGAGGACCGTGTGGCTTTCAAGAGTGACAGAAGAGCCAGCTCACAGCTAACGTGAGGGAAAGAATAACAAAGGGCGAGGGGAAGTGTACGTTCTGCTAAGAAATGTTTAGTCTGCTCCCAGCGGCAGAAATGGTTAATCTTTCATGTGCTCCAATCCCTGATAATTATTAATAACTTGTCATGATGGGAGAGGAATGCTCAAAAACAAAGTGTGACAGAGTCTCAAAACTATGAGCAAAGTAAACAGCAGAGAAGAAAATGTAAACAGAATAGTTTTTATGGACATCTGAAAAACATATTTCTATGAAAGGAATTAACTGTGGTCACGGGGGCTTTTCTTCCTGTTTTTTCACTCTGATTTTTTTTTTTATGCTGTTGGTTCATTCTTCCACTGCTCCTTTAAAATAAGAAAATTCGCCCGAAAAGGCCATGATTAGAGATTGACTCCTAGATGACTTGATTTTAGTTAGCCTGCTACAGAGAATGTCCAACTCACAGGAATTCTGTGTGTATTGATTAATTGCTTTTTAGTGGAGAGTAATAAAATCCAATTCAAGTTAACTTAAGCAGGAAAGGTGAATTGACTAAATGAACCCAGCTCATTCATGCAATTTAAAGTCAGAATGGGGGCAGGGACTCATGGAAGGTACTGGAACAAAGAAGCAAAAAGCAATCAAGGTTTTTCTCCCTGCCTTGTCTCATCTTCTTTCTATACAAATGCGTCTCCCCTTTCTCTTTGTGAGACAGTGTCTTTGCTTCTCATTCCAGGGGGCAAGCAAATTATCTCTCGACTTCCTGTTCTTACTTCAGCTCCTTGGTTATTAACCCTCCAACTCCTCAAGTATTAACCCTCCAATTCCAGAGAACATGCTGAATTGAAACACAGTGTGTGTTTCCCTGTTCCAAGGACTGCAGGTCGAGCACAGCTTACCTTCCAGGCCCTGTACACATAGCTTTTAATTCTCTGCCTTTGCATCATGCCCGCTCCCCACTTCTCCTGGCACACTTAGCATTTACAGGTTTTATAAAATGGCCAAGTCCTTCCCCTCCTTGAGAACTTGTGCACCCGATGTTCATATGGACAAGAAAATCCCCCTCACAATGTGGCTATAATTGGCTCATCTCAGATAGAGACTCCCTTCATGTTATGGCCTCCAGGAAGCTCTGCATATTCTACCTTAAATGGGAATTCCTGGCTTATTCATACTATTTATTCCCTGTCATAGGACCTTGTTTAATTTCTTCTCTCTCCCTCTCTTTTTCTCTTAGTCACAGTCTCACTACTCATCCTTGCCTGACCTTCAGCCCCCACCCTCTTACCTCAGCCTTTTAAGCACAGGGCTTACAGACAAATCACCACACCCCACTTCTTTAATTTCCATTTTAATAGTCGTCTCGGTGTAATTGTTTCTTCTCCTGTTTGTCCATTTGCTTGGATAAAGTCCATTTTCCTTCATTGAGCAGGAATATGCCAAGAACCCTGGGAGATACCCACCAAACAGCTCTCTCCCTGGGCTGGTTTACTATCGGTGCCTATTTGATTCTATTACTTCACTCTCCCTCAACTTGCACTGTCAGAAGCTTCAACCCGGGTCTGGATATCCTTTTGGTATAAGAGTCCTCTGGGGTTGGATCTTAAATACCCACAAAAAGCATCCATTTGGTGATGCACCCACAGCACTTTGAAGAGAGGATGGAGCCTTTGGAAAGCAGGACCTAGAGAAGAAAGTCATATCATTGGGCACATGACCCTAAGGGAAACTGACAAACATCTCTCAATTTCTCCTTGCTTCTGAGATGTCAGGAGAGAATAAACTTTGCTCTAACGCGTGACTCCATCATGATGGTTTGCCTCACCCGAGCCTCAAAAATCCATGGTGTCAAGAGAACTCAGGCTGAAATCTCTGTGACCAGGAGCCAACATATGTATTTCCTGCCTTTAAATTGTTCATCCTAGAAATTTGCTTACAAGAAAAGGAGAGCTAAGTAGCTCAGAGCGGCCTCGTGGTTCTCACCAGCATTTCACTCTTGAACTTTCTCTACCACACGAGTGAGAGTCTGAGGAAGGGACCCTCATCCCCAACAGTCATGTAAGAGTAAGCAAGTTATCTTCTAGCTCTGGGTATAACTCTGTCCTGTGTCACTAGGAACTGCAACCACCACCTTTCTTTCAGCCAGAGGACCACTAGTGTGAAAACAGAAGAGCTGAGAAATGAAGAATCCTGAAATCTTGATGCTATTGAAATGCAAACTTAATAAGCTCTGAAATCTACTCTACCACAGAGTTCAAGTCCTCTCTCTCTCTCTCTCTCTCTCTCTCTCTCTCTCTCTCCCAAATTTCATCTGCCATTTTCCAATGTGCTTACAGAGACCTGATTGAGAAGAAACTTTGGCTAGTATTAGTACAATTTATAAATTTGCCCTATCAATTAATAGTGGCTGAAAGTTTAGAGACAGAATCTTATAATACAACCATGACTGCCTGAGGCAGCAAATAAATAGCAAAAAAAAAAAGGTTTCTAATAAATGACACTGAATAACTGTTAGCCATTGAGAAAAAATGTGAACCTCAACTCCTGCCTACTGGATAAACAAAAATTGACTTGAAATCGAAACAAATATAAATGTTAAGAGCTAGAACAATAAAGATTTTAGATGAAAACATACAAGAAATATGAGCAAAACCAAACAAAAATTTCTTGAGTTGGGTCTTAAAATCAAAATCAGAAAAGAAGGCATAGGTAGACTAGACTTTGTGAAAGTTGAGATTTCAACTCGTGAACACGGGCCATTGTGAGAATGGTTGATCAAGCTAAAGCCTTGGGGGAAAGAGCTGCAGTACAAAGTCTGCCACAGTTCTCTTAGACTATGGAAAGGACATATAAAGTCTATTCAAAAAATCCAGTGAAGCTGGGATAAAGACTTGAACAGGCATTTCACAAAAAGGGGGGAGGGGAAATAATGAAACACCAGTTCAGTTTTACTAAAGTTTAAAGGAAACATCAATTGAAAATTGCTTGGAAAAAGGAAGGTTCTTGCACACTGTGAATGGGATATAAAATAGTAAAACTATCTGGCAGTGCCTTATAAATTGAAATGTAGAGATAGCTCTGTGATAAGGCAATAATTTCATTCCCAGACACCTACCCATAAAAAAATAGCTGACAAAAATATTTCTTTAATAAAAGCAACTTTAGTCCCCAAAACCAAAAGTCACCATTCACCCAGATGTTATTCATCAGGAAAATGTTTAAAGAAAATGCTACTGAGCACAGAAATGAACAAATAACTGAGGAGCGCAGTAATGTAAAACAACCCCTCAACGAGCGTCTAAAATCACAAAGGTTCCTGTCCCACACAACTCCAAATGTGGGAAGGATAAGAGGAAGCAGGACAGAAGTGTGGGGAGGGGTGTCAAGAACCAGTTGCCTCAGTGGTAAAGTTGGGAAGATTGATTGGGAAGGGGATGGGGCACTTTTCTGAGATGATAGAAATATTCTATCTTTTATTCCTAGTACATATATACTTATCAAATCTTACTGACTGGAGCCTTTGATATCTGTGCATTTTATTTTACATGTGCAATTTCTAAATAATGATGAGTGCATGTACACACATATAAATACGTATCTAACATGGGTGTGGTCCAAGGTTAAAGCTCATGGAAGAGAAGAGCAGTAAGATAACAGCCCTTGTAAAAGTCACATACAACACGGCTCACTACAATGGAGCATATATTCACTGTCTTTGCAAAGGCTAGTATTTGATAGTGTTATCAAACTAAACTGCCTTTTGTTATGGATTGAAGAGCACTTCTCTGTGACATTCTTGTGACACATGATGACATCGGGTCAAAATACTGTTGCTAAAATTCCCTCCTCCTAAGACTCCAACCACAAACCTTGGGATGATTCCACAAAATTTCACTCCAGGAAACCAGAGTTTATTGTACTTTCTTATAAAGCACAGGTGAGCAGTTACTTACAGACCAAGGGTGCTCGTCCCCCAACAAGGCTGCACTAGAAAGTCTTTCCCCAGCCCGGATGACTGATTTTCCATAGTCAGATAGCCGGAGACACTTCCCTCATCTTCCCTGGGTTTATTTACTAGCCCTGTCACAAAGCCACATGTACATGGCAGAATTGCATAGAACCAACAGTATGAAGTCACTGGATACTCTGGTGAGGGTCCCGTGACCCTCCTGCCTCTCCTCCTGTGGGGGAACCTGTCAACAGGCATGACTGGAATGATCTTTTCAGGTCTGCACACCTGAACTCCTGCATGTGGTATTTGTTTGGCTCTGAGGACAGTCCTGTCACAGATTGGTTAAGTGTGCTGAAGACACAACGGGTCCAGTAGGGATGAAGAGCAGACTTTCAGGAAGTGGCAAATGACAGATAATTTTCCCAGTCGTCATCCACATAGACTAATTTTCCTCAGGGATTAATCCACAATAAATGAAAACAGGATTGTCTTTTCAAATTAACATGGGAAAGCAGCCTTTTGTAGCCTTTCCTCAACACTCACACTATAGGGCAACGTTTTGGAAATTCTGTGGGGGTAAATGCAACATAAGAAACCTGATTTTATATAACACAGATTTCCCTCAAAAGTATTTCATTATAATTTTCAATAAGCCGTAGAGTTAACCATTTAACTCATATTTCTCTGAGTCTTGTTTTCCAAAGAATTTTAATAATAAAAGGGGAAGATTTCAAAATTTAGCTGTTCATAAGTCTATTAGATAATTAGCCTGTGGCAACAAAGTTCTCATTTTATAATAGAACTCAAAAATGCAAGGTAATATTCTCCTCTGCTGTCTGCCTTCTAGACTTCATGCCCACCCATCTCTGATGGAAGTGGCAATTCTATTTGCTTTCTCGAAACTGCCTCCTAGTGTTTGCTTGCTTCCTCTTCAACTTTGGTAGTTGAGCCATTAGAACATGGTCCATAATGCACTTTCCAGTGTTTCATTTTGCAAGGACATAAAATGAACATTTTTACAAATATATTGGGTTACAAATATTTTAGCATTATTGCAAAATATTTGTGCTACTTATGGGAAGTTATATTGGATTGTGCATACATTATTTGTGTCTTAATAATAGTTCTTTTTTTCTAATTTTGTTCACATTAGTCCAGCGCCTACCATGTGTGATGATTTGGAACACAGCTAGCTCTTCCTCTGTATTTGCTGTTGCTGCTGATGTTGTGGTTGTATTGGTTCTTTTTGAGACAGGGACTCACAAACTGATGCAAAACTCACCCCACAGCTAAAGGTGACTTGGAGGTCCGGAGATGGTAACACCACACCCAGCTCCACTGTCTATTCTGCAAAGCTTCTCCAGAAAAACAGACAAGATTAAAATCAGGCCTGTGACAAAAAACTCAGGATAGCCAAAACAATCTTATACAATAAAGGAACTTCTGGAGACATTACCATCCCTGACTTCAAACTCTATTACAGAGCTACAGTATTGAAAACAGCTTGGTACTGGCATAAAAACAGAGAAGTCGACCAATGGAATCAAATAGAAGACCCTGACTTTAACCCACAAACCTATGAACACCTGATTTTCAATAAAGAAGCTAAAAGTATACAATTGAAAAAAGAGAGCATCTTCAACAAATTGTGCTGGCAAAACTGGATGTCAATCTGTAGAAGAATGAAAATAGATCCATATCTATCACCATGAACAAAACTCAAGTCCAAATGGATTAAAGACCTCAATATCAGTCCGAACACACTGAACCTTATAAAAGAGAAAGTGGGAAGTACTCTACAGCACATGGGCACAGGAGACCACTTCCTACATATAACCCCAGCAGCACAGACACTAAGGGCATCATTGAATAAATGGGACCTCCTGAGACTGAGAAGCTTCTGTAAAGCAAAAGATACTGTCACTAAGACAAAAAGGCAACCCACTGACTGGTAGAAGATCTTCACCAACCCCGCAACTGACAAAGGTCTGATCTCCAAATATATAAAGAACTCAAGAAACTAGACCGTGAAAGACTAATCAACCCAATTATAAAATGGGGCACTGATCTGAACAGAGAATTCTCAACATAAGAAGTTCAAATGGCCAAAAGACACTTAAGATCACGCTCAACTTCCTTAGCGATCAGGGAAATGCAAATCAAGACAACTTTAAGATACCATCTTACACCTGTCAGAATGGCTAAAATCAAAAACACCAATGATAGCCTTTGCTGGAGAGGTTGTGGAGAAAGGGGGTACACTCATCCATTGCTGGTGGGAATGCAAAGTTGTGCAACCACTTTGGAAAGCAGTGTGGCGGTTTCTCAGGAAATTCGGGATCAACCTACTCCTGGACCCAGCAATATCACTCTTGGTAATATACTCAAGAGATGCCCTATCATACAACAAAAGTATAAGCTCAACTATGTTCATAGCAGCATTGTTTGTAATAACCAAAACCTGGAAACAACCTAGATGCCCTTCAATGGAAGAATGGATGAAGAAAGTATGTAATATATACATATTAGAGTACTACTCAGCAGTAAAAAACAATGACTTCTTGAATTTTGCATACAAGTGGACGGAAATAGAAAACACTATCCTGAGCGAGGTAAGCCAGACCCAAAAAGAGGAACATGGGATGTACTCACTCATAATTGGTTTCTGGCAATAAATAAAGGACATTGAGCCTATAATTCGTGACCCTAGAGAAGCTAAATAAGAAGGCGAACCCAAAGAAAAACATATAGGCATCCTCCTAAATATTAACCTTCATCAGGCGATGAAAGGAGACAGAGACAGAGACCAACATTGGAGCACCGGACTGAAATCTCAAGGTCCAAATCAGGAGCAGATGGAGAGAGAGCATGAGCAAGGAACTCAGGACCGTGAGGGGTGCACCTGCACATGAGACAATGGGGTTGTTAGATTGGGAACTCACCAAGGCCAGCTGGCCTGGGTCTGAAAAAGCCTGGGATAAAACTGGACTCACTGAACATAGCAGACAATGAGGACTACTGAGAACTCAAGAACAATGGCAATGGGTTTTTGATCCTACTGTACATACTGGTTTTGTGGGAGCCTAGGCAGTTTGAATGCTCACCTTACTAAACCTGGATGGAGGTGGGTGGTCCTTGGACTTCCCACAGGGCAGGGGACCCTGATTGCTCTTTGGGCTGAAGAGGGAGGGCACTTGATTGGGGGAGGGGGAAGGAAATGGGAGGCGGTGGCGGGGAGGAGGCAGAAATCTTTAGTAAATAATTTTAAAAAAAAAATCAGGCCTGTGTCTATCTGCCATCCTTTCATTCACTCTTCTTTTTGTTTATTTTTTAGTTGTTTTTTTATTTAACCATGTCAGATTCAAGATATACCTCATATACAGATTTAGCCATGTTTGTTTGAGACATATTGTTCTTCTGGAGGATCAAAGTTCCATTGCCAGCACCCACTTTCAGGTAGTTCACAACCACTGGTAGGTAACTCTAGCTTGAGGAATTCCGACACCCTCTTCTGGTCTCTGAATGCATCTGCAATCATGTACACAAATCTACATACAGCCTCATACACACACCAACACACAGTCTCATACACACACCCACACAAGTCACATACATGTAATTTGCAAAGCAAAACAAATCATTCTAATTACTTTTTGAGTAGTAAGTTTAAACTGTCATCTTGACACTCAATTGAGAAGGTGGACAGATCCAAATCCCTC
Organism: Microtus oregoni; assembly: GCF_018167655.1. Taxonomy (NCBI): domain Eukaryota; kingdom Metazoa; phylum Chordata; class Mammalia; order Rodentia; family Cricetidae; genus Microtus; species Microtus oregoni. The sequence goes on from NW_024543072.1 coordinate 30,541,230, forward strand.
CAATGGAGACAGAACTGTGAAAAACATTACAACAGTCATTGATTTTAAGTAATGAAAATAGAGAAAAAGAAACATGGGGAAAATATCTCAATGCAAGCCCTGGGTTCCTAAAGCACGTAGAAGAGAAGGGGGGTGGTAATGATGAAAGCTTATTTGAAGTAGATAACAATGTGTACATTAAGCCTAGAAATGCATTTCAAGATGTAGGCATTTCAAAAGCAAAGAGAATATTTGTTAAAAAGTGATCCAAATATACTTATCTTTATACCCATAAGTTAGTGCAGCTCTCAGCCCTCCTCAGAGAAGCTCTTCTGGCAGTTAGTGGTGGTTAATCTAAAGACCCACAATCAGTCGACATGAGAAAAAAAAGTCATGAGACTTTGGAATGTTCGGCTTTAAGTGGGACATGTCTATCATTACCCTGCTTCAAGGATCATGGATAATCACAGAAGTGGGGGCAGAAAAATTATGGGAAGTAGAACTAATGGAGGATTGCTATAAACAGTCCTCTCTGGACACGAGAGGGCTGTTGCACACAGGAAGCCACAAAGACTGAGACTTTGTGCACCAGAGTAGCCAAACAAATTTCTACCAAGGATGGGGGAATGGAATCATGGAGTCCCACCCACAGTTGAGGTTCTATTGGCAGCTGCCGCTGGCTGGAATAGAACTTGGGAGATGGACACAGAAAAATTAGAAATTCAGTGTCGTCCTGGGCTACATAATAACTTCCAGGCTAACCTGCAACATGAGATCCTGTCTCAAAATATATAAACACAAAATATAAAAGAAGGTAAAATAATAAATGGAAAAACAGAATTCATCTACCAAATACAACAGTTGGGAAAGAGACAGAGGCCAATCACACGTGCATACAAAAGCCTGGCTGTGGTGGGGGGGGGGGGGGCTTGACTTTCGAAGAATTAAGAAAATGCTCAATCACTGAGACTCGGGGAGGGGGTACACATTAGTGTATTGAGAAGGGATGAAGCAACGGGGTACATGTGTCAGTGACTTGGAGACGAGCAGAAGAAAGCATGGGCTGGGGCAGATGGCAGCCCTACTTTGTTTAGCCACCATGAGTCTAAAGTCAAGGGGCATGGCTTATGCTGTTCTCAGAGTTTCAGTTGCATGGGTTCAGCACAGTAGGAGGAAGTTTAGGTTGAGCTAGGGATGTATTTTTGCCCTGGTAAATAATTATCATAATTAAACTTCCAGGTCTCAGTTGTGCAGAGGGGTGTGATAGCTATGGGCGAGAAGAAGATGGCATTCACTGGAATCCTGCCCGTGTTTGAGAAAGTTCTAGTCTCTATGGACACCCACAACAACCATGTGGAGTGTTTACGTGCATCTCATATTAGGAAACAGGCTACGAGAGGCTAAGTGTTCTCCTCCACCCCCCTCCATACCCCCCAAAGATAAAAGGTAACGCAACTAGGAAGAAATGAAGAAGGGGAAGAGAATGGTTTATCCTCAGACCCTCACAGACTGGCCTGGAGGGAAGATTTGGTGTGGCCTTCTAGGGAATATCATTGCTTCAGGGACCACACTGTGCCCGAGTCAGTTGGCCAGATACCAAGACACAGCTCCCTGCCATCAAAACCCCAGGTGGCAGACACAGTCACCAGTTTAGCTAAGAATTGGTTGGATTCGCTGACCACATGTAGACATGATCATAACGTTTGGTTATCATTCTTCATAACAGTCATCTGCATGTTGGCTGTGACTGTGGCCGGAGCAAAGCAGAGATTTTTCAGGTGAATCTGCTTTGCAACAAACACGAGTCTTAAGAGTCAGCTGTTCCAGGTCATAAGGGACCCGTAGGCAATAAAGGAAAAAGCTGATCTCCGAGAGCTAAGGAAGATTTTCAAGGTCATTGTTCCCAGCCTCCCCCCCCTTGAGGAATTCTAATGTCAGATAAATATAGGCATGGCATACTAAATTCTTGGCTACTAAATTCATTTTCCTCATGTATGAGTGTGTGTGTGTGTGTGTGTGTGTGTGTGTGTGTGTGTGTTACTAATTTTTTTAAGGTTTTTGTTTAGGTATATCATGTATATATGGGCGTGTTGTCTCTGTGTACATCGTCACATCAGAAGAAGGCATTTGATCTCATGGGACCACAGTTATAGATGCTTATGAGTGACCATGTGGGTTCTGGGAACTGAACTAGAACCTCTGGAAGAATAATCAGTGCTCTTACACACTGAGCTGTTTCTTCAGGCCCTGGTTACTAAAATCTTAAGGGGAAAGCAAGCACAGGAAAGAAAATATCGTGCATTCTAAGCATACTTTTTATGTGGACACTTCCCCTTATATAGACGCTATGATTTAGAAATAACATGGTTGTTAATTGTTATTAACTGCTGAACACAACTGCTAGATGAAATGGAGCAGTGGAACTAAAGAAAGCAACTGGACAGTCTCTCAGCTTCAGCAGTCTTTCTCCCATGGTTACTTGTGCCCAAAATAGGATGGTGGAGAAGAAAATGGAGGCAGGTAGTAGATTTCATATCAAAAAATAAATAAGTAAAAGCCTGCAAAAATTCCTGTAACTGTGAGACCGATGTACAAATTCCCAACTTCAAATTAGTTGAGCCTGCAGGCCCAGTACTCATGACTGAGAGGCTATGATTGCATAGCTAAGTCACAGGCAAGAGTAGGGCCAGTTGTGAATGTCAGAAAAACATCTGGAAGAGTTGGCATAATGTCTTCATTAGAAAGGGTGAGGCAGAATGATTTGAGGACAGAAAAACACAGAAACACAGAGAAAAATAATAAATTTCCTAAACCTTTATTTATTCATCTCCTTTACTCATTTACCACCTTGCTTTGAAGCTAGTAAGAAATATTAATTAGATGTACACTTTCATAAGGTTAGAGTCAAAAGAGGGACAAAAAGGATTTATGCAAGCTAGCTGGCTAAAGGTGGCATGTGGTGCGTGTCACTCGAAGCAGGGTGAAGCAGGTGGCTAAAGGTTTCAAAAGCTTTCTCAGTTTTTCCATGTCAACAGTGGCTCCTGAAGACAGTGCTATCTTCCCTAATCCCCAGACAAAGCCGCAGGGGGAGGGTCAAATGGTGTAAGTGCTTCACTTCATATCCTCTAAGGAGAGTAGCTGGTGAGTGAGTGTGGGTGCAGGAGAGGCATCAGGGAGACAGCGGAGGAGGAGGGAAAAGAACAAGAGCGTCAACCACACAGGCCAGAGCTGTGAGAAGCACAGTGATGAGGGGTCCTCAGATGACCTCTTTAGAGTGTGTTGGTGAACACTGTTCACAGAGATGAGAGGTTCCAGCAGTGTGAGACGGGGTGCACAAGGACTCTAAGGAAAGTGGTAGATGGTCCCTTCTGTCCTTAGGAAAACTAGAAAAGCGCTGTAGAGACCAGTGGAGAATCAACTCAGGGACATAGAGGACTAACTCAACAGGATCCCAGACGACTTCCTAAGTCACTCAACAAATATACCTCAGTGAGTGTGCGTAGAGTTTTATAAAATCCCCCACAGCTGATGTTTTTGGCTTCCTAGCATGATAGGTACATGGCTACTATAATGAGCCAGATTACCATGGAGCTCCACTCTGATGTGGCTACTGATGTCTCTGTGCTCTTGCCCTCCGACAGCATAGACCTGAAATGACAGCGGATGCACCACACAAGAACTACAGGGCCAGGATCTTAGCTGCCCTCCCCTTTGCCGTTCATCACACTGCTATTGATCTGTCTTCCCCCAAAAGATACAAACTATTGCATTTTTTGACCAAAACTATATCTTTACTTTCCTCCTCGACATTATCATGCTCGCTGGATTAAAGTCGGTGGTCAGAAAAAGGTATTTAATAAGTGAGACAATATCAGGGAAGGAAATGAAGCTATACATTTATCAAGTGGGTTTGGGAGAAAGATATGTAAGGTGGGTAAAACCATTTCACTCGCAGGAGGTTTTATAGATTCAAAATTTGAGGACAGAGTAATGAGAACTGGGGAAGCTGTATAATACAAAAGGTTCAAGATTGCATATTGGCTCTGGGCTTGGAAGACTGGTCCAAATCATAGTTGTTTCTCAATTGCAATGTGATCTGAGACACCTGATTCCCATCCTAGGCTGTAGACTTGGGGGGTGACAAACCAGGGCTTCTATGTCACCATAATCGTTTTCTGAACACAATCATGAGACAATTAAGATTGAGTTCCTTTTTAAAATGATTATCAGGTATTTTATTTTTTGAAACACATTTGTTGGAATTCATTTGGATATTGCATTTTATTTGATAATGGAAAAATTTCTCAGGCATCAGTAAGGAGAGGCCTATTCCCATCAAAGTCTGGGTGGAGGCTTTGAGCTTCCCACAAAACATTTGATCTACTGAGAAACTCCATTTTAGAATATAAAGAAACTAGGGGGATGTGGCTTTGATGTTGAAATTTTCCTTGTGATGTGAATTAATAAAAGCCCAGAGACAGATATTAGGGTTCAACCTAAAGACCAAAAAAGCAAAGTAGCCAGCCATGGTTCTTACCTCTACCTCAGTTCAAAAATGGCTATCCTGCCTCCAGGAATCTCAGAATGAGACTGTGTCTGAGATTTGTCTCCTCCCATTTTACATACCTCTCTAGGGCTGGATTAAACGTGTGCACCACTACTGCCTGGTTTCAATGGCAAACTAGTGTGGCTACTGGGATTAAAAGTATGTGTCACCACTGCCTGATCTGTAAGGCTGAACAGGACAGCTGTTTTATTCTCTGATCTTCAGGCAAGGTTCATTTATTAAAATACAAATGAAATATCACTGCACTTCCTAATATGGACATGGCCCTGAGTTCAATGCTCAGCATCATTAGCATCAGCATCCTCTCTCTCTCTCTCTCTCTCTCTCTCTCTCTCTCTCTCTCTCTCTAACACACATACACACACACACACACAGAGAGAGAGAGAGAGAGAGAGAGAGAGAGAGAGACTAAGAGAGAGAGAGAGAATACAAAGGATTATTCAAGTTCTTCACCTTGTTGCAGAAATTCTTCTAGTATATGTGAATTGAATTCCTTTGTTTTAAAAATAAATACCAAACAAACAAAAACTCCACAAGATTTGAATAATGCAAAGGTTATATCACTCAATATTTTCAGAATGTAACAATCAAGTTGTAAATTTCTTAAGCAATCTCAAGGCCAGTGTTTAACTCTATAAACTATCCAAGATTGATGTGTGTACTTGAGATCACTGTGCAGAAGGTACTAAACGAGTAGGCACTAACATATTGTCAGTCTTAATGACTGGTACTCAGTGTTTGAACATTCAACAATACTCATAGAGTAAGAAATTTAATAAACTAACAATTGCTCATGCAAAGGCAATTACCCCCATTTTGGTTTAATTATTAATGTGAACGATTTTTTAATGTTCCCAACTTTAGCAGGCAATCTTTTTGTAATAAAAAAGAAAATAGGAACTGGTACATGATATGGTAATATAAAATGATAATTTTGTTACTAATATGAGCACCTAGTAATTTCAGTTAATACTATGTCTGGAAATTTTGCAATTCTCTATCTCCATCCACAGGGAAGACCAATGTTAAAGAAGTCAATGTTAAAGTCAAATCTATCCTGGAAGCATCAGTGAGTATCAGAGGCTCTATGACTGTACATTTCAGAGACCAAAATTAATTTTGTAGTGCCAATGTCAAAGGGAATTTATACAAGCAAGAAAATCTCATAAGCTATTCCATGTTCTGTGCAAAGAAGAAATCTAAAGATCTTCAGTCATAGGAAACCAGGGGCATTTGCAAACTGAGAGCTGGAGGATGAGGTGAGAGACAACAAAAGACGGAGAGAGGGTTGTAAAAGGCATCCACAAATGACTACACTGTAAAGTGGCATCTTCCTCCAGCAAACCTCCCCCAACCCATCCATTTATGAAGACATCAGTTAAAACCAGAAATCTAAGGCCCCTGCACTATTCTTCACCTTAACTCCAAATAACATTTCCTACATACCTGCCACTCTGACCCCCTTCTTCACTCTTCCTCTTCTCCCAACTCTCCCCACCATCTTCTGCATACTCCAGCCTACACTCCACTGTCTAACATCATTCAGTGTTCCTTCACATTCTTTCCTGTAAACTAAATCAATCCAGAAGTCCCTAATTCTCTGACACTTTATTCTGGAGTAAGCTTTACATCCTGTGCTAGAAGCAGCAGGCAGTAGGACGAGTTCTTCTTCCTCTCAACTGACTGTACTTCTTCTGATCCTCATGTAAAGCACATTCTCCACCCACCCACCTCCACCCAAGAGATCAACAGAAATGAGAAGTGGGGATTAATCCTGATTCTGTAGAGATAAATTTATTAGAAGGAATGTCATGAGCAATATCATGCCATTAACTATAGAATTCAGATTAGCAGACATTTTTCTAGAAAGAAACACAATATAAAACTAAATAAAGAAAAAGTAAGACATATGAACAAATATTTAAGATATAGATTTAATTAGCCATCATGAAGTCATCACAAAAGTCCCAGATAATTTTTACGGCACATTCCAACAAACATTCAAATAATACCAATTCTTCATAGGCTTACAAAAATGAGAAGAGAAAGTATTTCCCAGTTTCTTTAAGGAGCCATTATTATGATACAAAATAAAAAATATGACAAGGAAAGTTCGTATAATATCCCTCTTATCTTGGATTGGGGCAGTGTTGGGGAAGGCTGTTCATTTGTTTCTGGTTGCTCTGACTCAAAATAACCACAAAGAAAGATGTATTAATTGCAATACTGTTTGGTCAAAAACTTAAGCATATTTCTGGCTAATTCTTATATCTTAAATTAACCCATGTCTATTAATCTGTGTATCACCACATTGTGGCTTACAGGGAAGGTTCCAGTGCATCGTCTCCTGCAGGAAGTTGCAAGGCTTCTCCCAGCATTCAGTTTAGTTTTCCTGCCTATTGCTACTCTGCCATATTACAGGCCAAAGCACCTTCTTTATTTATTGACCAATAAAAGCAACACATATAAGAAGGACTTTACACATAATCTCCCCTTTTCTGTCTAAATGAAAAGGAAGGTTTTAATTTTAACATATTAAAATTACATATAACAGGTATCAAGCAAGAATTACAGTTACAATATGTATATCTATCTTTTATTATAACTAAGGAAAACTATAATTATAACTATCTATTCTTCAACTTCATCAAAGACTCCACAAGGATATAATATTACTTAAGTAAACAGCAAGTGCTTTGTAAGCAACTTCTAAAAGTCTAGAATTGACAGAGACATCTTGGTGCCTAGTCACCCAAAGTTCTTCTGTAACACTGGGATACCCATCTTTAGCCTACAGACCCATAGTATACGGCAGAATTTTCCATGAAGCAGGAAATTTGAAGATTTCTTATGCCTTGTATTGGCAAAGTTCATCAGTTGCTTTCTTCTGTGTCCTGCAGAATGTTTGTCAGACTCTTTCATGAAGCAGGAGCTCCAAAGAACAGTCTCATCTTTAGGCAAGTTCAGCAGTCATTTTTCTGTGGGTCTTGCATGTCCAGTTCACACAGCATAACATCAAGTAGTCCAGGGAAGAGCAGTTTCTTGCCCAAATGGCTAACCAATTCCATAAGGAGCCTCTTCTATGCCCATAATTTTCTTGAAGCAGATTGGTGCTGCCAGGAGCAGATGTGTCTCATTATCATGAAAAGCCTTAAATTCTTTTTTTATTTTTTTAATATTTATTTATTATGTATACAATATTCTGTCTGCATGTATGCCTGAAGGCCAGAAGAGGGCACTAGACCTCATTACAGATGGTTGTGAGCCACCATGTGGTTGCTGGGAATTAAACTCAGGACCTTTGGAAGAGCAGGCAATGCTCTTAACCACTGAGCCATTTCTCCAGCTCCCTTAAATTCTTAAAACATTATCAATGCCATATTTTGTAGGTCTTTGAAAGGTTTAAAGATTATCTATCTAACGTAAATATACCTCTATTTATCTAGAAAACCTAACTAACATGACTACAAGCTTGACTATTAGATGACTCTATTAACTGATATTTCTTAATTATTCATTACATTTTTAAATGAGCTGCAAAAACACAATACCTTAATCAAGAGCAGAAATATATAAATAACAAAACTGATCTTAAATTTGTACCAATATATCAAGATCCATACCAATGCAAATCATTTATATCTATAGCACATCCCCGCTTAAATGTAAACAAACATTTATAAACAATATTTGGGATTTTTGTTCCATAGCTCTCTCCAAACTGCTTCCTGCTTTTTGTTTGGTGAAATAAATTTGGGGGTGTTCATAGTGACCTGTTGAGGGTCTTGGTCCATCAAACAAAATTAGTCTGGAAGGAATTTACAGATTCTCATCCTCTGTGGAAACAAAAGAAGTTCCAAAGTAACAAATCATTAGACCCAAATTTTGAAGTCAAGATACCTTTAAAGTATATATGTTGGTTTAGCTTAACAGTCCTCAGAATCAAATGTCTCTCTGCAGTCAAAAAAATTCAAGGAAAACACAATAGTATACATAATCCAGACTGAGTAAATTCCATCTTTATGTGGCTTATTTTTTTCTTTACCCCTTTAATCTATTGTTGTCTTACTCTGTCTCTTTAAAGACTTTGTTGTAAATTTTAAAACCATTGTTTCTTTTTATAACTATCTAGATTATTTTTCTTCTCTCTCTTTCTCTCAAGCCCCATATATATTGATCCAACACTGTGACAGATTTAGAGGTCTTTTTGTGTATCTGTAATCTTTAATTGATCAGGACGACTTCTTAAAATGCTAAGCAGTATGCATAGGACTAAGGTTGCTTTGCCTTTTGGTTCTGCCCAGTCCAACATGGCAAAGGCATGTTCATTGCCTGTGAGATTAATGGATGGGAGCCATCCTTACCACCGCAACTCTAGGAGGCACCACGCAGCATATAAATACTTTTTATCTGAGTAAAAGTTAAATCTGCCATGCAGTACACTGCAAAGCATGGAAATATCTCTGTGTATGGCAGCAAGAATCCACCATACTCTCCTGCCTATGCATTCCTAGCATACCTGATTTTGCCACCTGCCCAGGTGGGGAGCACTGAGCCATGGGCATGGTCTCAGCTACTTTTCTCCTGAACCTGAGTGGGCACAAAAGCATCTGAACCCAAAGTTGGTGGCAGGATATATGCTATTTTTATGGTACTAAGGGATTGTAAAGAACTTCTCAATATAGTTACTGATTCACAATATGAAGAAAGAGTTTTCTTGCATAAGGAAATTGCAAAATTTATACCAGATAATATAGAATTCACTTCATTTTTATTCAGGTTCAAGATATAATCAGGAATAGGCTTTGTCCAAAATACAAAACACACATCTGATCCCATATGGGTCTTCTAGATCCTCTAGCACAAAGTAATACAGAAACTGACCCATTAATAATTGGAAGTGTGCTGAAGGCCTCAGAATTTCATGAGAAACATCATGTCAATAACAAAGGTTTAAAGAAAGAGTTTTCTATTACAAGGCAACAAACTAAGGATATTATAAAAAGATGCCCTACTTGCTTTTTCTATAACCAAATACCATTGCATGCATGGAATAATCAAAAGGGTACTCAAAGGAATGAAATCAGGCAGATGGATGTGTTCCACTTTGCAGATTTTATTTTTTATTTATTTTTTTTTATTTTTATTTTATTTTTTTTTTTTTTGGTTTTTCGAGACAGGGTTTCTCTGTGGTTTTGGAGCCTGTCCTGGAACTAGCTCTTGTAGACCAGGCTGGTCTCGAACTCACAGAGATCCGCCTGCCTCTGCCTCCCGAGTGCTGGGATTAAGGGCATGCGCCACCACCGCCCAGCCACTTTCCAGATTTTAGAAAATTAAAATATGTACACCACACCATAGGCACATATTCGGGTTTTCAATGGACTTTGAGTTCAGAAATCACACATTTATTAGAAGTTATGGCCTTCATGGGTATATCTGCACAAATAAAAACAAATAATAGTCCAGCATATGTATCTAAGAATATTAAACAGTTTTTGGCTTATTATAATATAAAGCAAATTACAGGTATATCAAACAATTCTATAGGTCAGACAGTTATAGAAAGATAATATCAAACTATAAATGATATGTTAAACAATCATAAAGAAATGGAAAATATCCCCAGAAATAGATTGCATAAAGCTTTATTAACCTTGAATTTTCTTAATGTTAATGAGAAAGGAACAACAGCAGCAGAGAGGCACTGGATAATAGAAAAAACTTCTGAATTAAATTAGCCAGTGTATTTCAAGGATGTGTTGACCTCAGAATGGAAACCAGGAGATGTGATATGTTGGGGAAGGGGTTCTCTTTTGTTTCCATAGGAGAAGAAAAGCTATGGATATCATCAGAATTAATAAAGATTCAATTTGAAAAAGAAAAACCTCTTGAGAAAGAGAAATGACAGCACATCCACAGAGGTGACAACCATACAGGTGGTAAGGAAACCTCATAAGGGTTGGGGCAGGGTTCTGTTCTTGTCTTTTCAGGAAAATACTCATCTTCAAAAAGTCAAGAAACCCTGAATCTTTAGATGCCTAAAGAGGATAACTATCCAGAAAGGATCATCAAACAAAGAGAATTATGACTTATGAGAACAGGTCATCTGCATGGTAAAAAATCTCTGAACATGTATGTGCTGCCCAGTAGAATAATATTCACAACTCACTTAAAAAATAAAACTGGCTTTGATGTTGAACAGTGGCTATCTTTCTCTAAATCCAGGTATGCTATTAAAAGAAAAAAAAATCAGAGTTTTCATGTGAAGAACCATCTGATATGGGACAGAAAGAAGAAAGAATTTAGGAAAAATTTTACTTTTCTCCATACCTATTTTTGTCTCTATCATACCTTTTGTTGAATATATGTATATATAAATAATGTTTAAGTTTTCTACAATGAACAATAAACTTGCTTGTTTATTTGAAGTTTCCGGGATGAAAATGGTTGCACACAACATTACAGAAGTACTTTGAATGACTCTTTAGGCAGCAGAATGTCTCTGTCAATTCTAGACTTTTGGAAGTTGCTTACAATGCACTTACTATTTACTTGGGTAATATTATATCCTTCTGAATCTTTGATGGAGTTGAAGAATAGATAGTTATAGCTTTCCTTAGTTATAATAAAAGATAAAGTAGATATAAATATTGTAACTATCATTCTTGCTTCATACCTGTTTTGTTATATATAATCTTGCTATGTTAAAGTTAAAACCTTCCTTTTTCTTTAGACAGAAAAGGGGAGGTGATATGGGGGATGATGTATGCAATAATATGTTTCATTGCCATTGATTAATAAAGAAGCTTCTTTCAGTCAATGACTTAGCAAAGTAAAGCCAGATATATAGATATATAAAGATATATAGAGATACATAATATATAGATATATGAAGATATATAGAGAGAGTAGGCAGATTGGAAAGAAGCCATGTAGCTGCCAGAGGAGAAAGATGTGAGCCACCATCCAGAACCTTGCTGGTAGGCCACAAGCCTTGTGGTAAAATATAAAATAATAGAAATGGGTTAATTTAAAATCTAAGAGCTAGCTAGAAATATGCCTAAGAATTTCTGAGTGATTATTTCAGGCCTGGGCAGCCAGGAACAAACAAGCAGACTCTGCCAACAGAGCAGAGGTTTAAGAGAGAGTTTCTTTGTGCAGTCCTTGTTGTCCTAGAACTTGCTCTATAGACCAGACTGTCCTTGAACTCAGAGATTCTCCTGTCCCTGCCTCCCCAGTATGGATATTAAAGGCATGTGCCACAACCATCTAACTTAGGACAATATATTTTATAAATAGGGATGCCAAAAACTTCAATAAAATCATTAAACTGAATCCAGATACATTAATTTTTAAAATGTCCTGTTGGAATTCCCTGTAGTAATACAGTGAGCATAAATTCCAAAATCAATAAATATAGCATATCAGTAGAATAAAAGACAGAAAGCGTATATTGTTTGAATGCTGAATGCCCTCCTAAAAACTGTCTGTAAAGTTTGTTCTCCAGCGAGACTGTTTCACACTGGTGGAAGTTTTGAGAGACAGAGTCTAGTAGAAGGGACTGGGGTCATTGTGTCATGCCCTCAAAGAGAATTGTGGGATAGCAGCTGCTTCTGTTTTTCTGTTTGTTCTCTGCTCACAAAACAAAGAATTTGTCTCTGCCATGTGTTCCTGCCACACAGTAAAGTCCTGCCATAGGCCAACACGAGGGACCTGCTCCATTATCAAATAGAACCTCAAAACTATGAGACAAAATAGAAATTTTCTATTTACAAATTATCTCAGATAATTTCTTATAGTGATGAAAAGGTATTTAAGAGATCACATGATCATTCCAAAATCATATTTGACAAAGCTAACCTGATTTCATGATTTTTTTAAATCTCAACAAACTAGAAATAGAAGTGAATTTTCTCAGTCTTATTAAAAGCATTAAGAAAAAATTTAGGCTAACATTATATTTAATTATGAAAGATCAGATACTTCCCCCAGTAGAATCACAAATGTGACAATAATTCTCACTCAAAATGTTTCTATTTAACACTGTGCTAGCAGTTCTAGCCATGGCAATAAAAGGTCCTGAAGAATCCACTAAAAATTGTTACAGCTAATTGAGAAATCAGAAGGAAGACCAAAAACAAAATCAATACATAAAAACTAATTGTGTTTCTTTATACTTGCAATAAGCAATCTAAAAATTAAGAAAACAATGCTACTTAAAATAGCAACAAAAGAATAATATACTTGGAATAACGTTTCATAAATTATAAAACTTGCATACTGATGTTATGAAATGTTTCTGAAATCTCAATAAACAGGTAAATTAAAATAACAACAGATAAAAAGAAATCTCAATAAACAAAAAAATACCCCAGGTTCACAGCATGGAAGACATCATGTTACCTAAGATGGCAACAGCTATACATGTGATTCAGTAAAAGCCCCGTCAGAATCGTGGTCCACTTCTTCATAGAGATGGACAGGCTAGTAGTAAAAGGCATGTGAAATTGAAAGGGACAAAAAAGCTAAAAACATCCTTCAAAAGCAGAAAGGGAATAGCTACATCGCTTGGTATCACAGCTCCCCACAAAGCAGCAGCAATCAGAACATGGTGCTGGTGAAGGTGGACGTATAAATCAGTGGAATTGAGCTGAGGAATCAGAAATGAAACCACGCATCCATGTTCTCACTGTCAGCCTAAACGTGAAGACAATTCAATGATGAAATGACACTCTTCAAAAAGTGGTACCGGAACAACCAACTGATCAGCCACAGATGACAAAGATTTTGGACTCCTACTTATATAAGAGGTATAAAATGGACAAAACTGAGAAAGATATACATGCGGCTGTCTAAAAAGATGCACAATTTTTTTACAGAAAGTTATAGGTGAAAATCTTATCTTTTTATTATTTTTTTACATTTAAAAAAAAGAAAACCAACTATCTTTGCAGTTATACATACTAATCCAAGTTCCTACTCCATCCCCTCCTCATATTCCCTCCACTTACTCCCTCCTCACTCCCATCCCCTCCTCAGAAAGGGTAAAGCACATTGCTTTGAGGAAGGTCCAAGGTCCTCCCTACTATATCTAGGCTGAGCAAGGTATCCATCCAAAGAGAATAGGATCCCAAAAAGCCAGTGCAAGTAGTAGGGATAAATCCTCGTGCCACTGCCAGTATCTCCTCAGTCTACCCCAGCCATGCAACTGTCAATCACATTCAAAAAGACTAGCTTGGTTACGCTTGTTCCTTCCCAGTCAGGCTGGAGTTGGTGAGCTTCCATTAGCTCAGGTAGACTGTTTTAGTGGGTATACCCATCATGGTCTTTACCTCTTTGCTCATATTTAAATTCCTCCCACTCTTCAACTGGCCTTTACAACTCCATCATGGGGCCTTAGATAAAATGGCTTCAAAATGCAATACCAAAAACATAAGTCCTGAAAGAAAAAAGATGGTAATTTTTATTTCAAATTCACAGGAAAAAAAAAACTCTGTGTTTCACAGGACATATATCAAGACAGCAGAAGAGAAGAGCCCATCTTAAAGAAAGAATATAATTGATCACTGCATATCAAGGGGTTGCTACCAACTATTGACAAAGAATGCTTAAAAGTTGCTAATAAAAGGACATAACTTAATTCTGGGTGGAGGATCTGAAGAGATGCTTCTGCAAAGGATGTAAACAAATGGCCAACAAGCACATGAAAACCATAAAAACAGCCTTACATCATCCATCATAGTGAAATCAAATCAAAGGTACAATGATAGATGACACACAGTGATGACTAAATTGAGAAAGTCGTAATGACAATTATCTAGTGACACGGAGGGTATTTTGTAATGCATGCGTGAACAGTAGGAGAGTAAACGGTGCAGCCACATTGACAGTTTGTCATCTTTTCAAAATGCTAAACACAGACTTACCATATAACCCAGCAATTATTCCCTAATATATATGTAATAACTATAAGTTAGATAAATGCCCAAGAGAAATGAAAATATATTTCCATGTAAAGTTTTATATATAAACATTTAAAGCTATTTATGATAGAAAAAAGTTAAAATAATACGTATGTCCATCAAATGATGAGTAGATGACTAAAATGTTCTATAATAGAGCCAAGAAATGGATTCTTATTCATCCATGAACGGTAAATAGATACTAAGAACATGGTGGAACATGAACAAACCTATTGCTGACTGTTGAGAGTCCAGCCCCCAGAAGTGAGCACTAGGGTATGTGAGAAAATCCAAGAATGTGATGGGGCTAGACTTCTTTATCTGAGGGGTATGTAAGGAAACACACACTTTCTGCTGCTAACCTAAGAAAAAAGGAACAAGCACAAACTGTCCTGATGGTGACCTTCTCCTTTACTTTAACTTTCTTTCTTTTTTCTTTCTTTCTTTCTTTCTTTCTTTAGGTAGTACCAACATTTTATTAATTAATATGTGTTCACAACTGATACATTCATACTATATGAATACCCTCATTTTGTTTTAAAATAATACATTTCTGATACCTTTGGTAGAGCCTAAGCTACTTTAATAAGCTCTTATCATTTTAACGAGCTGTTGGTTTTGCCACTTACTATGGAAGATCAGCCTCACCTTCCAGCCCAGGGCCGTCTGCAGAGAGGCTACTTGAACTTGTACAATGAGCTGCATTTCAAAGGACGTGCATATTGTCTTTTAGACCCGGGAAATAACCAGATGAAGACCAAGACAGAGCAGGAATTTGCCAAGCTCTGCAAGGAGCATATGTGACTGACAGGGAGATGGGAGGGAGGGTTACTGGACCAAAGCCAACTTGGAGATTGGCAATTTTATGAAGGGTGAACAGGAGAATGCAAGCTCTTACATTTTCGCACAGAGAATAGTCTCTCTTTCTTAACAGTCTCTCTTTACATGCAAACACTTCTCTCTTGCCCAGTTATAAGTTTCAATATTCAGTTACAGCATCTCTCTCCACACGACTGCACATTTTTTACATACATTTCTCCTCTACGGCTCTCTTCTACACAGCCTCATTTTCCTCGCCTCCATACAGTTGCAAATCTCCGCACAGCGACAGCTCTACATCTCGTGTACATATCCTCTCACCCTACAGCACTTTCCACAATTCCCAGGCACAGCTCCTCTGTGCAGCAGCGGCTCTTTCACACAGCTCTTTCTCACACTCATTCACACACACATGCTTCTTCTCTATCAATCACTCATTCTTTGCTCACTCACTCTCACTCACTCATTCTCTCACGCTGCTCTTCTTCATCTCCCACACTTCTCTCTCCCACAGAAGCCTTCTCTCAATGTCGCCGCTCCTCTCTGCTGCCTCTGACTCTTCCTTCTCCACTCGACCTCTCTGCTCTGCTGCCTCTTGCCCTTTGCTCTCTGTCTCCCTATATCTCTGCCTTCTGCTGCCCGTACCGTCTCGCCCTCTGCCTTGCTTCCTTCTCCTCTCTGTTGTCTCTGCTGTCTCCTCTCACAGAAAACCCTGGAGAGCTATAGTTTGTTTTTCAGGGTCATACCCAAACTCAAAACCTAAGATAAGTCATGTACTTTCTCCCAGGCTAGGAATGTCACAATGACTCATGCACGTAGCTCTAAGTTGGTGAGGGTTCCCAGACAGAAAACGACATTGGAAATCAAGGCTTAACAATAACAATTAGTTAGCTGGGCCTTGAGTTACGGTAAGGGTACTTGCAGACTAAAGCTGCTTCAAACTCTGGCTTTGAATCAGGAAATGCCACCTTGGGAAATGACCTTGTGTATGCATGTTTAGGGGCAACCAGCCTGCTTTGATCTGCCGAGGTCTTGGCTAAATGTATAAAAGACTGTCTTTGTAGCTGAGAAATCTCCTAAGTCAGTCTGGGTTATGAAAAATATCCTAGTATTATTTCTGTTCATCAATGTTCTATATATCTTAAGCAGAATCATCCTCCAGATCATTTACAGCTGTTTAGATGCCCAATAGATGGAATAGGCATGAGATAAACACACAAGCAATGGGAATGCACCCAAAGCTCTTATTAGAGAAGAAATGAAATTCTTAGGGGAGAAATGAAGTGACTCATGAGAAAAATTACAGACAGGAGCACTAGTAACCTCACGGTTTTTCCAGGTGGAGCTCCCCACCAGGGAATCATGGGTCTAATGGGTCAACCTGCTAAACAGTAATTGTCACCTGCTTTTCTGTTTAATAAAAAAGGAAGCATGCAAATCTCTCTAGCATCAAAGAGAAATGTGGATAATTCAAAGTCTGGAGATGATTGGAAGACTGACAAGCAATTATTATAATAATTTTTAAATTAATCATCAATAATATATATTATTCAATCAATTATATAGTCAACAAACTATAATCAATAATCTATATTTATAATCAATGATCAATAATTAATGGTTGTGACCAATAACCAATAATTTATATTGATGGCAGGCTGTGAACTAGTCTAAACACTTTGTAGATGAAGATAGATATGATTCCAGAACATCTCTGACCTGTAAAAGGGAAGAGGAGTAGCATAAAAATCTTTAATAGTTAATATGACATGATGTTATTAAATATGTCTAAATATCTTTTTTTTAATTGAGTTTATCTTTAATCAACATGAAAACGTAATTTCTGTACCTATGACTGAGGCACCACGTGAGCATCTGATAAATGTGTACATTGTACAATCATGTTATACATTGTTCCCAATTCTTTATGACAGGAATCCCTTTCTTTCAGGCTTTTTAGGTGAACTGGCCAGAGTTGCTGTGCACAGTTTGTCATACTAAAGCACACCAGCACTGCTCATGTCTACCCAGCAACAACTTGACATGTATATAACACTGGTTCCCCATTTTTATTTTGCTATAATTTTTCAGCCCTCAGTAAGGATGTTGGGTCTAGAGAGATGGCTCATCAGGCACATGCTGCCTGGCTTGATGACCTGACTTCCATTCCCAGGGACCCTGAGTTATCATAAAAAATAGTTCTTACTAACAACTAACTCAAACATTAATCTTGGATCAATTTCTTTTAGAGTAGCAATTGCAATGAAATACATTTAGATAAAGAATTTACCTGGACAGATTCAATGCAATGACCATTAAAATCCCAGCAAAATTCTTCACAGACCTCTAAAGAACGGTACTCAACTTCATATGGAAAAGCAAAAACCCAGGATAGCCAAAACAACCTATACAATAAAAGTACTTCTGGAGGAATCACAATCCCTGACTTCAAACTCTACTACAGAGCTACAGTACTGAAAACAGCCTGCTACTGGCATAAGAACAGACAGGAAGACCAAGAAACTGAATAGAAGACCCAGATATTAATCCACACACCTTCAAACACATGATTTTTGACAAAGAAAAAAATATCAAATGGAAAAAAGAAAGCATATTTAACAAACAGTGCTGGCATAACTGGATATCAACATGTAGAAGAATGAAAATAGACCCATATCTATCACCATACACAAAACTCAAGTCCAAATGGATCGAAGACCTCAACATAAAGCCAGCCACACTGAAGCTTATGGAAGAGAAAATGGGAAGTACACTTGAATGCATAGGCACAAGAGACCACTTCCTAAATATAACCCCAGCGGCACAGACACTAAGAGAAAAAATTAATAAATGGAACCTCCTAAAACTGAAAAGCTTCTGTAAAGCAAAGGACACAGTCAGCCTACAGAATGGGAAAAGATCTTCACTAACTCCACATCAGACAAAGGTCTGATCTCCAAAGTATACAAAGAACTCAGAAATTGGTCATCAAAAGAACACATAATCCAATTTTTTAAAAAAATGGAGTACAGACCTAAACAGAGAACTCCCAAAAGAGGAATCTAAAATGGCTGAAAGATACTTAAGGAAATGTTCAACGTCCTTTGTCATCAGAGAAATGCAAATCAAAACAACCCTGAAATTCCATCTTACACCTTAAAAATGATGACAGATTATGCAGGAGAGGTTGTGGGGAAAAGGGAACACTCCTGCATTGCTGGTGGGAATGCAAGCTGATACAGCCCCTTTGGATGTCAGTGTGGCAATTTCTCAGAAAATTAAAACACAACCTTCCTCAAAACCCAGTAATACCACTTTTGGGTATTTTTTTGAGCAAAGGATGCTCAATTGTGCCACAAGAACATGTACTCAACTATGTTCATAGCACCATTGTTTGTCAGAGCCAGAACCTGGAAACCACCTAAATGTCCCTTGACCAAAGAATGGAGTAGTACACAACAGAAAAAAAAAATAACAACATCTTGAAATTTGCAGGCAAATGGATGGAGTTAGAAAGCATCATTTTGAGTGAGGAAACCCAGACACAGAAAGATGGTGTAGGATGTGTTGCTTTCATTGGTTGAATAAAGAGACTGCCTTGGCCTTTTGACAGGGCAGAAACTTAGGTAGGCGGAAAAAAACAAAACTGGATGCTAGGAAGAAGAGCAGAGTCAGACAGACGCCATGATTCTCCTGCCCTAGACAGACACTGGTTGGACTCATTCCAGTAAGCCACAGTCAAGTGGCAATACACATTAATAGAAATGAGTTAATCAAGATGTGAGAGTTAGCCAATAAGAAGCTAGAAATAATGGGCCAGGCAGTAATTTAATTAATACAATTTCCGTGTGGTTATTTCCAGGGCTAAACTAGCTCGGCAGGATGGAACAAAGAGCCCAATCTCCCATCTACAGAAAGGCAATTATCACATGTACTCACTCACAAGTGATTTTTTAATCATAAAGCAAAAAAACAGCCTACAAATCACAACCCTGGAGAACTTAGACAACAATGAGGACAGTAAGAGAGACTTACATAGATCTAATCTACATGGGAAGTAGAAAAAGACAAGATCTCCTGAGTAAATTGGGAGCATGGGGACCTTGGGGGAGGACTGAAGGAGGGGAGAGGCAGGGAGGGGAGCAGAGAAAAATATAAAGCTCAATAAAAATCAATTTTAAAAAATTTACCTGGAGCCGGGCGGTGGTGGCGCACGCCTTTAATCCCAGCACTTAGGAGGCAGAGGCAGGCAGATCTCTGTGAGTTCGAGACCAGCCTGGTCTACAAGAGCTAGTTCCAGGACAGGCTCCAAAACCACAGAGAAACCCTGTCTCGAAAAGGAAAAAAAAAAATTTACCTGGATAGTGGTGTATATGTGCTGAATTTGGCTGTGACTGAAGCTGACAGGTATCTTTAAACTTGTGATCAAAGCAATTAATAAACTAATTTGCCTATGAGAGGGCAGCTAAGAGAGGAAGGTGCTAATCTGTCTCAATTCATACACAGCAAGATTGTCATAACAGAACAATAGTCAGAAGTACAGAACAAGACTGTGTGACAAAGTACATATCAAGATCTTGGGCAGAACTTACACAGTCAAGGGTACAGTCTATTGTGGCAGCAAAATCAAGGGAGCAGAAGCTTGTTCAAGTCACATCGCATCTCGATCTGGTCATATCACATTCACCATCCAAACTAGAGCATGATGGATGCATGTGGCTGCTAAGCGCCCTTCTCTACTTCCACAGTCCAGGATCCCAGCCTGGGGTCAGTGCTACCCGCAGTAGGCAGTGTTCTCATCTCAGTCAATAAAGTCAAGATCATCCCCCACAGAAATACTCAGAGACCCACATCCAAAGGGACTCTAGACACTAAACAAGTATGAGGGATCAATATACATTAATATGACAGCTTTATGGCATAGACATTTGTTTAAAAACATGAAAAATGTTATGTAAATTTGCAGTTGGTTCATTTTATGCAAACTATGCTTCAATACAGTTAATTTACAAATTTAAATTATGTGTATTTGGTTGTTGGAAGATCTAATATTAAATAATATTGCTAGTCATGGTTCCCATGGCTTCCCCTCTCTGACTTTGGAGTCAAGTGATAGAAGCTGCTGTTGGGTGCACTGTGCTTCCACATGGAGAGGGCAAGACTGTTGTCATCAAATCTAGAACTTCTCTCTGACCGTTTCCCTTTGAACGTCTTTAATTTCCCATAGTCTTGTTTTACTTATCTCCTGATAGAAACGCCCTTGCTCAGTGTGTTGTGACAACTCACAGGTAAAATAAGTGAAGAATCTGAGAGAGATTTGGACTTAATAGGGATCTGTGTGGTGCCCTATGGCTCTGTATTTTGTTCCTTCCCGGTCTTGAATATTAGCTTACCTTCTGGAATTTTAGCGTGAGCTTTCTATTGAATCTGGACCCAGACTCTTCGGTCTTTGGAGAAGTATCCATCTATGTGAGAAAGAATCAGATTTCTTTTGGCCTTAGAATACCTGACTAAGCAATGTTTTGATTTAGAATTGTACTCTTATTCTATGTGTATGAGTCAGTTTGGTGTATGGACACACATTTGTGGGGGTACCCAGACTGGAATGCTCATACAGAGGCTAGAGGGGCAATGTGTGTCTATCACTTTCCTTCACATTCTTTTGAAACATCATCTCTCACTGATCCTGAAGACAGGCTCGTAGCCAGAAACCCACGGAGATCCCCCTGCCTCTGCATCCCACAGCACAAGGATTACAGCTACATGGGACTATACCCAGCTTTGTATACATGCTGGGACCTGAATTCAGGTTATTATGTTTGTTCAACAAGTGTTCTTACCCATTGAGCTTGATTACCTGCTACCTAGAAGTATAAATTTATAATGATTCTCTGACTCAAACAGCTTCAGAATATTTAATTGCTATGGAGTGGAGGTCTATATTGTCTTAAAGACAATTGTTCTTTGGTGTCACCCAAAATCATCATTTTATTCTTATCCCATAAGAAAATGAAATTCCAGCCTCATAATCCATTTCGGATAAGTCTGCAGACTGCGTCTAAGCCTGCTAGTTGAGTAAAGTGCACAGAGTTGAAAGCTTTCATCTACTGAGGAAGGGATCAAAAGCTAGGGGCCTACTAAAGGCACAAGCAACTAAGGAAAAGTAGGTAAACCGTACATCAAAATTAAGGGCTGTCAGGCTTCAAAGGAGCCCATCAAGAAAATGAAAAGACAAGCCAAGAGTTAGGGTAGAACTTGAAAATAACATAACAAATAGAGGGTTTGTATCCTCACTATGAATAATGCATATAACTCACAGAATAAAGACAAAGAACCTTATTAAAAAATGAGTGAAAAGTTTAAGGAGACATTTTTCAAAAGAACATAAACAAATGCCCAATAAGTACATGGGAGGAGGGTTAACAGTATTAGTCATTAGGAAAATCAAATCAAAACTACAGTGAGATGCTAGTTCATACCCATTATAATAGCTAAATTTAAGAAGACAGTAACAAGTGTTTTCTAGAATCCAGAGAAGTTTTGGGAGCCCTAATAAACTACTAGCAGAAAGGCTAAAGAAACTATAGGAAGGGTTCAGTGTATGATGCACTTGATACTAAAAAATGAGGACCTGAGTTTGTATCACCAGAATCCACACAAAGTCAAAGATAGTAGCCTGCATCTGCACCCCCGGAGCTCCTGCAGTCAGTCGGGAGATAGAGGCAGAAGAAGCCCTAAGAATGTGAAGACCTCCTACCCTAGCCTCAGAGTTGGCAAACAACAAGAGACCTTATCTGAAACATGGTAGAAAATGAGGACCAAATCTTGGGTTGCCTTCTGACTCTACATGGGTGTCGTGGCACATGTGCACCCACAATTACACACATGAACATGCACACACATTACACACATGCATACAGACATATTTTTCAAGATATAGAATGCTAGCAAATTTAGCTGGTTTAGACAACAGCTTGGTAGTGACTCAAAATATTAAATGAGTTGCCATCAATCACACCAAGGATATAAGGTAAAGGCAATGTCTATTTATGAGTCATAAACGCAAGAATAATAAAAACACATGCACCTACACAAAAACATGTATGTGAATATTTATAGCAGTGTTACTCATGATAACCAAAATCTAAAAAGCAATGCAAATATGCCACAACTGAGGAGTGAATTAAATTTTTTTTTTAGATGATGGAGTCACATTTGGCACAAAAAGAAATAAAATGTTTGTGCACAGCACAGCACAAACGAGTCTTGAAGGTAGACTGCTAAATGAAAAAAAGGCGATCATGAAATTGCTGAAAACAATGTACTGCCCCATTTCGTCTCTACAAAAGGGCAAGAATACACAAATCCATGGATGGCGGTTGCCTTGTTTGCAGTGGCAGGGAGAGGAGGATGAATGGCTCGCGATTTCTAACAGTTCCAGTAGTTTCCCTCTAGATTGATAGGAGTCTCCTAAATTTATACAGTAATGGTTCACAATTCTATGAATACAACTAAAATACACAGAATTATACACTTTGCAAGAGTAAATTTATTGTATGTGAATTACATGTCAGTAAACCTGTTGTAAAATGTAGTAAAATGTGGTCTGTAAGCCAGGGAGTGTGGAGAACACTGGTTTAAATGGCTGAATCTCGGTCGGTGGATTCTAGCAAAGTTATCCTTCATTTTGCAGCGAATACCCACTTATGAGTGAGTACGTACCATGTGTGACGTTCTCAGTCTGGATTACCTCACTCGGACGATCTTTTCTAGTTCCATCTGTTCAACTTCAGATTTCCTGGAGTGCTTGTTTTTAACAACTGAGTAATACTCCATCGTAGAAATATACGTTTTCTTTATCCAGTCCTCAGCTGAAAGACATCTAGGTTGTTTATACGTGTGTGTGTGTGTGGGGGGGGGTGCTTGTTCATTTCCCAGCCACCCAGACTCCCGAAATAATCACACAGCAACTGTATTAATTAAATCATTGCTTCGTCCATTACTATAGCATATTCCTAGCAAGCTCTTACATATTAAATTAACCCGTTCATTTATATTATTTTATATTTTACCATGAGGTTCGTGGCCTACCAGTAAGGTTCCATGTTTTTGTAGGTCCATCAAAAAAAAAAAAATGCCAGTCTTCCTGATTCTTTCCAAGACTCAACTTCTGTATCCACTGATTTTCTCTGTTCCATTTATTTCTTCTCTGGTCTTTGAGTCAAGATTTCTTCATTGACCCATAGTTGTTTCTGCAGTTTGTTAGAAATGCCCCACTATGGCTTCATTGATCAGGCTCTGTCATTCTGTGATTAGAAATGTTGCTTGGTGTGGTATCTGCTCATATCTATGAGATTATGACCAGAGATTTGTTCTGTTCTGTAAAATATTCCATACACACTTGAGAAAATGTCTTCTATAAACCACGATATATATAGCCACTGGGTAGAGTTGGTAACTTACCTTCAGGTGCTCTTATTTATCTTCTAATAGTTGTATTCATCGGTGAGTGTAAAGTGTTGAAGATTCTAAGATCACTGTACTTCTCGCTTTCATTTCGGTCTGCTCTCGCTTCATCTATCTTAATGGTCTGTGATTAACTGTAGACAATTTCTAACTGTTACGTCTTCTTGCTGAATTAAACCTTTTCTTAATATGTGATACCTTTTCTCTGCAAAGTTTTTTATGTGACATTTATTTTGTTCGATATTAGTATGTTCGTACCTGCTGGATTTGATTGCATTTTTATGGAATTATCTTTCTCTGTTCTTTCAGTTTTAATCTTTCAAAGGTGTGTTCTCAGGTCTAAAGAGAAACTCTCTTAAGCAGCAAATAGCAAGCCACATGCTTCTCTACAGCATGCTAATGCTGTCTTTTGATTGGAACAGTTGATCTAAATAAAGGTAAATGCTAATGAGGACTTACTTCTGTCATTTGCTCTTTGTTTTTCATTCACATTTTCTATGTTTCTGACTCCTTAACTTTTATAGCAAAATATTTAACCGCCTTCCCTGTGTCTTCTGTGTATTCTAAAGCTATTTTTTGTGGTTACAATGGGGATTATTATTACACTTAACATTCCATAGTAACACTATAATTTAAATTTGTAAAAAATTAATACATAAAAACATGTCTCCTTTATGTCTCTGCCTCCATTTTAGCTATTGAAGTTATAAAATATGTTTTTATACAATATATCCAAACAAGATAAACTAATAATTCTTAATGCACTAATCTTCTAAATCATAAAGAACAAGATGTGGGGTAGAAGTTTGTAAAAATAATTTTAATAAAATAAATTAATTAAAATTTAAAAAGTTGCTATGTTTTAGAATAATATTTTATTCTTACGAATTGTATGGAAATCATACATGGAGGTAAAAGATTGGTTACAATAGTGTTATCCTTTATATCCGCCCACATATTTATTTCACTGTAATTTCATAGAGCTTCATGTTATTGTCCATTGTCTTTACATTTCACCCTGAAAAACTCCCCTCAGAATTTTTTGACTAACAGTAATATTATACCAAACTCCTCAGATTTTGAGTATCTGCGAATGTCTATTTCTTTCACAGTTTCAAAAGCAATTGTATAAGATGACAGATTCTTGGTTGATGATTTTTGCTCCTATTTATTTTTGTTTTGTTTTGTTTTTCTAGTCACTGGGATGGAACCCAGAACCTGGTACTTGCGCAGCATGTACTGAACCACTGAGCTCCTAACCCAGTCTCATGCTACTTTTACTTACTGTTCCTATTTTAAATAGTGCATTGACCAATCAACCTATTGTCTTTTGTTCTTTTTTGTTATTATTTATTTATTTATTTATTAAAAATTTCTGTCTCCTCCCCATCACCGCCTTCCATTTCCCTCCCCCTCCCCAATCAACTCCCCCTCTCTCATCAGCCAGAAGAGCAGTTAGGGTTCCCTGTCCTGTGGGGAGTCCAAGGACCTCCCACCTCCTTCCAGGTCAAGTAAGGTGAACATCCAAACAGCCTATGCTCCCACAAGCCAGTACGTGCAGTAGGATCAAAACCCAGTGCCATTGTTCTTGACTTCACAGCAGTCCTCATTGTCCGCTATATTCAGCGAGTCCAGTTTTATCCCATGCTTTTTCAGACCCAGTCCAGCTGGCCTTGGTGAGTTCCCGATACCCATTGTCTCAGTGTGTGGGTGTAGCCCTCACGGTCCTGAGTTCCTTGCTAGTGCTCTCTCTCCTTCTGGTCCTGATTTGGACCTTGGGGTTTCAGTCCGTCTTTTGTTCTTAAACTTATTAAGGAAAGCTAATATATGTTAAGCTTCTTCTCTTCCACTGTACTCAAGTTTTTCTGGGGGTTTTCAGACAGGTTTCTCTGTGTAGTCCTGGCTGTCCTAGAACTCACTATGTAGACCAAGATGGCCTCAGACTTAAAGATTAAAGGTATGTGCCACACCCACCTCGAAATTTTGTTAATCGTTATAGAATTTCATTATAATTGTCTCTACATGAATCTTTTCGTGTTCATCTTTCTTGAAGTTTGTTGAGCTTCTTGGTGTTTATATTTGTGCGTTTTCCCAAATTTTAGAAGTTTTAAGCAATTATTTCCTTAAATTTCTTCCTGCGTTCCTTTCTCAGTCTTTCTCTTCTACTTCTGGAACTTCTACAGTACGCATGTTGGTCTATTATGGCAGCAATAAGAAAGGTACCCCCACAAGCTCACGTTTACATCTTTGGTCACCAAATGATAGCACTGTGAATTGGAATTTGAAGTCTGGGAATCTTTGGAAGTTGGAGCCTGTCTGCTAGAAGCAGGTCCACCATCCTACATTCCCACCACCAAGAGCAAACACGCCCAACCATGCTTCCTCTGCTATGATGGGTGGAAACTTTCTGAAACCATGGGAATCAGGACGAACCTTCCCTCCCTCAAGTTATTTCTGTGATGAGCTTGAATCGCAGAGACACAGAGTTACTACCCACTGTGGCAACTTGATATTTTTCTTGTTTATTTTTATTTTTTTACCTTTTGCCTTCTGTTTCTCAAACTCAATAATTTCTGCCTATTTATTTTCAGGTTCACTGGTTCTTCCGTATGCTCCAAACTTGTTGTGAATCTTTTTAGAGACATTTGTGTTAGCTACTGTACTTTTCTGCTATATAATTTCTTTCTGGCTTCTTTTGAAATTTGTATGTTATATTTATGTTTTGTTCATATATCATTTTCTTGACTTTCTCTACAGAGTCTATCAGTTCTGTGGACATTTAAGACAAACATTTTAAAATTCCTGTCAAGCATATCTATCAGGTGATATTCACAAGTAACTTATATTTGTGGTGGTTTGAATAAAAATGGTCCCCATAGGCTTTGATTTGAATGCTTACTCATCAAGCAACGCCACTACTTGAGAAGGATTAGGAGGTGTGGCCTTGTTGAAGGAAGTATGTCACTGTGAGTAGACTTTGAAGTTTCAAAAGCCCAAGCCAGGCCCAGTGTTTCTCACTTCCTGCTGCCTGTGGATCAGTATGTAGAACTCTCAAGTACTTCCCCAGCACTATGCCTGCCTACAGGCCGCCATGCACTCCATCATAATGAGAATGCACTAAACCTCTGTAACTGTAAGCAAGCTCCAATTAACTGCTTTTTTTTAATGAGTTTCCATAGTCATGGTGTCTCTTCACAGCAATAGAACACTGACTAAGCCAATATTTTTTTCTATGAATTGAACATACCTTCTGCTGAGGTAAAGAAGCACTGGGGTTAGTTTACTGGGGATTTTACGTGTGCACACAACGCCCTTCTAATAACACACTTGGCATCCTGAAAGCCTTACCTACATGTACTGTGCACATACATCCCTCTCTAAACAGTGAACCTATAAACCAGTTTGCAATCTAGTACCTTCGCCTGCATGGAGCCTTTAGCATACCTCACGATGAAGACTGTTTTTCTTCGCCGTTACTGACCATCAGTCTTGGATATCTCATCCAAACATATTCCCACTACATCCTGGTCCAAGGGTAAGAGGAACAATGTAGCATAACTTAGTGTTGCATGCCTGGACAATTAGGTAGGACTGTGTCTCTAAGCAAAGATGATTCTGCTTATCATCTGTTTGCCTATACCTAATTGGGTGTTGACATGATTAAAATCAGAGATTTTATTTTTTTTAACTTTTTTTTTATTGAGAAAAGGAAAAAAAAACAAATTTCCTCCTCCTCCCAGTCTCCCATTTCCCTCCCCCTCCTCCCACCCTTCTCCCCCTCCTCCCACCCTTCTCCCTCTCCCCCCACTCCTCTCCCCCTCCCTCTCCAGCCCAAAGAGCAGTCAGGGTTCCCTGCCCTGTGGTAAGTCCTAGGTCCTCCCCCCTCCGTCCATTTCTAGGAAGGTGAACATCCAAACTGGCTAGGCTCCCACAAAGCCAACACATTACGTAGGTTCAAAACCCCGTGCCATTGTCCTTGGGTTCTCATCAGCCCTCATTGTTCGCCATGTTCAGAGAGTCCAGTTTTATCCCATGCTTTTTCCGTCACAGTCCAGCTGGCCTTGGTGAGCTCCCAATAGATCAGCTCCACTGTCTCAGTGGGTGGGTGCTCCCCTCGTGGTCCCGACTTCTTTGCTCATGTTCTCCCTCCTTCTGCTCCTCATTGGGACCTTGGGAGCTCAGTCTAGTGCTCCAGTGTGGGTCTCTGTCTCTGTCTCCATCCATCACCAGATGAAGGTTCTATGATGATATGCAAGATATTCGTCAGTATTGCTCTAGGATAGGGTCATTTCAGGTTCCCTATCCTCAGCTGCCCAAGGAACTAACTGGGGACTTCAGCTTGGGCATCTGGGAGCCACTCTAGGTTCAAGTCTCTTGCCAACCCTAAGGTTGCTCCCTTAACCAAGAATTGTGCTTCCGTGCTCCCCTATCCAACCTTCCTTTATCCCAATCCTCCTTTTTCCCCAAGTTTCCCCCAAAGAAGCTAAGTAAGAAGGTGAACCAAAGGAAAAGCATATATTTGTCCTCTTGGCTATGGGAAGTAGACAAAACTGCCGGGGAGAAAATTGAGATCTTGGGGGTGGGGTGGGATGGGGGAAAGGGGAGATGGGGAGAGAAAATCAGAGATTTTAAAGATGATGAAATTTGAAAAAGGATATGTGTAGTGGGCAAAGGTTAGTGTAACCTAAACCTTTCAGTCACAGCAAAGAACCATTCAGATTACATCCCTAGGAACCAAATTCCTCCTTGCCCTGAATCCCATAAAATGAAAATCCCAAATCGTAATTGAAGCCCTTGAGTGCCCTCACTCATGAGCCTGCTGTCAGCCCTAACAGTGTATTCCTTTTTAACCTCCACTGTTGCTTTGCTTTTGAATAGTTTCCTGTGACTTTGAAACCCATGGGAGCTTTTATTTATTCTTCATTAAGACACAAAGAATCTTCTCCCTCCTTCCGCTCCTCATTGGGACCTTGGGAGCTCAGTCCAGTGCTCCAGTGTGGGCCTCTGTCTCTATCTCCATCCATCACCAGATGAAGGTTCTATGGTGATATGCAAGATATTCGTCAGTATTGCTCTAGGATAGGGTCATTTCAGGTTCCCTATCCTCATCTGCCCAAGGAACTAACTGAGGACATCGCCTTGGGCTCCTGGGAGCCACTCTAGGTTCAAGTCTCTTGCCAACCCTAAGGTGGCTCCCTTAACTAAGAATTGTGCTTCCGTGCTCCCCATCCAACCTTCCTGTATCCCAATCATCCTGTTTCCCCATGTTCCCCCCATCCTCCCCTTCTCACTTTTCTCTCCCCATCTCCCCTTACCCCCATCGCACCCCACCCCCAAGATCCCAATTCTAAGAATTGTGCTTCCGTGCTCCCCATCCAACCTTCCTTTATCCCAATCATCCTGTTTCCCCAAGTTCCCCCCATCCTCCCCTTCTCACTTTTCTCTCCCCATCTCCCCTTACCCCCAACCCACCCCACCCCCAAGATCCCAAATTTCTCCCCGGAAATTTTGTCTACTTCCCATAGCCAGGAGGATAACTATATGTTTTTCCTTGGGTTCACCTTCTTATTTAGCTTCTTTAGGTTCACCAATTGTAGACTCCGTGACCCTTATTTATTGCTAGAAACCAATTATGAGTGAGTACATCCCCTGTTCATCTTTTTGGGTCTGGGTTACCTCACTCAGGATAGTGTTTTCTATTTCCATCCATTTGCATGCAAAATTTGAGAAGTCATTGTTTTTTGCCGCAGCGCAGTACTCTAATGTGTATATATTCCACACTTTCTTCATCCATTCTTCCATTGAAGGACATCAGGAAGTCAGGACCATGAGGGGTGCACCCACACACTGAGACAGTGGGGCTGATCTATTGGGAGCTCACCAAGACCAGCTGGACTATGAAAAAGCATGGGATAAAACCAGACTCTCTGAACATGGCTAGCAATGAGGGCTGATGAGAACCCAAGGACAATGGCACCGGGTTTTGATCCTACTTCATGTTCTGGCTTTGTGGGAGCCTAGCCAGTTTGGATGTTCACCTTTCTAGACATGGACGGAGGGGGGAGGACCTTGGACTTTCCACAGGGCAGGGAACCCTGACTGCTCTTTGGACTGGAGAGGGAGGGGGAGAGGAGTCGTGGGGGGTGGAGAAGGGTGGGAGGAGGGGGAGGGAAATGGGAGGCTGGGAGGAGGCTGAAACTTTTTTTTTCTTTTCTTAATTAAATAAAAAAAAAGAGGGGCTGGAGAGATGGCTCAGTGGTTAAGAGCATTGCCTGCTCTTCCAAAGGTTCTGAGTTCAATTCCCGGCAACCACATGGTGGCTCACAACCATCTGTAATGAGGTCTGGTGCCCTCTTCTGGCCTGCAGACATACACACAGACAGAATATTGTATACATAATAGATAAATATATATAAAAAAAAAGACACCATGAATCTGAAAATGTCCACCCAGACCCACCACTGGTAACATACTTTCTTTTTAAATCTTGAGGTTTGGTCAGGCAGCAGTGGTACATGCCTTTAACCCAGCACTCAAGAAACAGAAACAGGCAGTTCTCCGTGAGTTTGAGGCCAGACTACTCTAAAATCAAGCTCCAGGATGACAAGAGCTTTCACACAGAGAAACCCTGTCCTGGGGGGAGGAAGAAAAACACCTTGTGGTTTGCTTAAAGCTATACATATACATTTGAACCACACTCCTGTCACCCAAGACTTTTGAGGTGGAGGCACGAGGTCTATCATGACTTTGAGGCAAGCCTAGGACACATAGCAAATTTTGGGTCAGCCTGAGCTAAAAAGTGAAACTGTTAAAAACAACAACAAAAACTTTCTGTACATTTGGACCTAATAATTACACATAGATAAACATTAAATTCTTCCCCATGTTATTCCATAGGGGCTTGCTGTTGTTGTATGTTTCTGTTCCATTTTGGAGTTTAATACTGTAGTAAGGATCAGTCTGAAGCACATATTTAGTCTCCTAAGGTCCTTTCCAACATAGATTCACGTACTCATTTTCCCTGTTTATGATTCTGCATCCTCTGCTCCTTAATGACTAGCTATTAAAGTGAAGAAGAGAAAAGTAAATAAAGGCCACTCAGGCAGAGAATGCAGAGCTTGCAACAATATGAGGAATTAGAATAACCGTGGCCCTTTCCCTTTTCATATGCACTTCTCTGGACACAAGCCACAATCAACAACTGTAGCACAAGCCCCACCCTCCCTATTTGGAAGACTGCTTGCTTCTTCTGCACTCTGTTCGCACAAATGCAAGCAAGCATCTCTAGGAACACATGCACAGCTTCCTGCCATCAGCCTTGGGAGAGAGGACCGAGTTACTACTGCTACACTAAGATTTGAAATTGATCAACATGAACCATAGCACAGGTCTGAGCAAAAGCCCGTGGGAACTGCAAGTGCCAGTAGACTTCAGCCTTCCCGGGCATTACCTCAGACACATCTGCCAGGGAATTGCACAGGTCTAGCCAAAGGTCAGCACTTCCTGCTTTGCTGTCTTCCCAGTATCCTCCGATGTGTTTTCCTTAAGGATGAGTTTTTCACCACTGATGCCCAGCTCTAGTTAGTCATGTGGTGCTTTGCGTCAGCAAGCTAGATGACATCATCCCTTTTTATAAAACACAAACAAACAGGAACAGATTAAAATAACACAACTTTAGATCTGAGCAGATGAATTCTGCAGTTAGAATGTTAATGTTGCCCATGCCCCACAATTCCCCAGTTGAAACTTACTATCAATACATCAGGACTAAGAGAGAGTTTATGAGGCAATTAAGTCCTGAATGTGCATTCTTCTTAGAGGATTGGGACCCTTACAAAGAGGTTACAGGACTGGAGAGATGACCCAGCCCTTAAGAGTTTATATACTGGCATGGTGAGTGGGCACATGCCTTTAATCCCAACACTCAGGAGACAGATGCAGAAGGATCACCAGTTTTAGGTCAGCCTGGTCTACAAAGTGAGTTCCAGGACAGCCAGGGCAGAGAAACCTTGTCTTGGGGGAGGGGGTGCATTTTAGTGGTATATTCTTTGTATTTTGATAAATAAATCTTGCCTGAAGACCAGAGGCAAAGTTAAAGCCACTAGAAGTGAGGCAATGGTGGCACAACCTCTAATCCCAGGATTTAGGAAACAGAGTAGGATGAATCTTTATGAGGCCACCCTGGGCTACACAAGATCAATGCAAGAACAAATCCATGTGGTGGTGGATCACACCTTTAATCCCAGTTCTAGGGAGTCACATGCCTTTAATCCCAGCACTAGAGGGAATATAAACTGAGAGGAGAGAGAGGCTGTCTGCTTAGTCTGTGGTCGCCCAGCCTTGGTAGAGGTAAGACTTCTCTAGTGACTTGACTCTTTTGCTTTTCTGTCTCTGGATTTTTATTATGTGTCCTACGGTGGATATGCTCTTTTTATAGAGGACCTGAGTTCAGTTCTCACCCCCCAGCTCAAAACTGCCTCTAATTTCAGTACCAAGGGACCTGGTGTCCTCTTCTGAACTCCGTGGATGCCCACACTTATATGCTTATACCCATGCACAGATACACAGTGTGCTAATAGGTTTGAGTCAACTTGACACAAAACTAGACATATCTGGGGTAAGGAAATCTTGAGAAAACACCTCCACATGGTTGGCCTGTAGGCAAGTTGTGGCCATTTACTTGATTCATGACTGATGTGGGAGGGCTCAGCCAACTGTGGGTGGTAGTCTCCTGATGACTTGGCCCTGGAGTGTATAAGAAAATGGGCTGGCAAATCATGAGGAGCAAGCTAGCCAGTTAACAGTAGTAGCAAGCCATGACTTCTGCTTCAGTTCCTGCCTTGGGTTCCTGTCCTGACTTCCCTATATGACTGACTACAACTGTAAGCTAAAATGAACTCATTACCCTCCAAGTTGATTCTGGTTGTGGTGTTTATTACAGCAATGAAAAGCCTATGGATAAATACGTGTAATAAAAATAATAAATACTTTAAAAAGTAAAAGAGATTGCCATGTGAGAATAAACAAAGAGGCACCATCTAAGCAGAGACAGCAAGCTCTCACCAGACACTGAACCTGTGACAACTTGACCTTGAACTTTGCTGCTTTGGAACTGACAGAGTAAAATTCTATTATTTGTTAGCTACCCAGTCTAAAGAGAATCCAGAACAGGCAAAGATGATGTTGAGACAGAAAAACAGGTATTGCTGTAACAAATAGTTAAAACTGTAGAAGCATCTTTGGAACTGGACAGAAGGCAGAGTCTTGAAATCATTGAGGAAAGGACAGTCAATAAAAAACCTGGACCAGAAAGGGTGATCCCAGTGGGATCTCAGAAGGAAATTTGACCTGTGGAAAAGACCTCCATTTTACTCCAAGATTGCCTAAGCAACCGGGTTGATAATTGTGGGAAGAATCTGGGTGGTTGAGGAATTCTGTGGAAGAACCTGTTGTGGGAACCTAAATGAAAGGTATTTTTGCCAGAAAGCAACAAAGAACTCCTATAAGTTGTGTTTGTGTCCTGATATTTTACAGAAATAGACATGTGAGAGCAATGCAATAGATTATTTGATAGAAACAATCACTAAAGAAAGAGTTGAAAGTACAATATGTCTTCTCTTGACTTCCTTTATAGGAAGAAGAAGAGAAATGTAAAATAGAGATTTCTCACCAAAAGGAATCAAAATGTAAAGATTTAGCAAGTTCTCAGGATAGTTGTGTTATATAGAATGAACTTCCGTTTGGAAGAGAGCCCCAAGGATATTGCCAAGTGCCCATTTCATACAGCAGGTTAGTGTAGACATGAGGAAGCAAATGTTAGCCACCACACCAATAAAGGAATTATCAAGAAGACATCTCAGATATCTGGGGTCCCTGCTCGTCATGTACCCAAGACATCAGGCCCTGAAAGTGAAAGTTTCAAAGACAGAGTCTAGAGGCCTGTCAAGCCTTTGCCACTTTAAGTTGAATTCCAATGGACTCGAGAGTAATGCTGGTAACAACAGCTACCCTGGAGGACTTGTGTGCTCAACATTGGTGGCGTCTGCATAGTGCCAGGTCTTCAGTTGTATAGAACTTAAAATCTGTGGGGATATAGCTGCTTCTACCTAAACTTCATAGGGTTCTGTAGAAAACCTGGGGGTTCAGTCAAATAGCTCCTTCATGGGTGTAGCTTCCTCTGATGATGTCTACCAATGCAATACTTACAGGATTGTGAAATGGAAACCATTGCAGAGTCTCCACTAAGGCAAAGTGCAGAAGAGATTGAAGGTAGGAGTGACCCTGATAAGCCAGAGCAATAGAGCTACCATTTTGCAAATCCAATCCAAACAGAACTGTAGTACTAAGACTTCAAACCATGAAAATTGTGACTTATGTTCTTCTTAGCAAAACCATGGTGTTGGGGATCCCTGAACTCTAAAGAGCCCAACCTTTATCCCTGAGTCTACAGGAGACGAGCTTTGAAGTCAGAGCAGAACAGTGTATAGCCTTAAATTCTAATTTTACTAGCTCTGTCGGGCTTTTCACTCACTTGTTAATGTTGCCCCTTCTTGAATCTCTAGTTCCCTTTTTGGAATGGAATTGTCTAGGCTGTGCGCATATCACCCCTGCATTTTGAAATCATGCAATTTCCTTGGTTTTGCAAGCTCATGGCTAGGTAAGAATTAGCATCAGAATGGAATTTGACTTTAGTAACTGGTTTAGACAATATATAGATGACACTCTGTATTTGAGTCAATGTTGGAATGAGTTAGAATTTAGAGGAATACTAGTATATAGCTAATATATTTTACATGCCAAAAGGTCATGAAATTCTAGGGTCCAGGACCATAATGAAATACCGATACACCCTGTCAAATTGTATATTACAACTTAATCCTCAAAGTGCTAGGATAAAGAAGTTGGAATTCCAGGAGGTGATTAAGTCATTGAGGATTCTATGAAAAGAAATAAGTATCCTTTTAAGTAAGTTGAAAAGAATGGCCCTTCCCTTCTGTGACATAAGGAGGTAAAGCGATGGTATCTAAAAAGAGGATCCTAAATCTCACCATAGAAATAAAATCTGTAGAGTCTTTGCTCCACTCTTTCTCAGCCTTTGCAAATATGAAAAACAAATTGTGATGCTTATGAATTAAGTGAGCCAAAGGCATTTTGTTATAGCAGTAAGAACTAAGACAATGCTGCGTTACGTCAGCGGTTGTTAAAGATCTGCATATTTCTTTTGACTTCTTGTTTAAGATTCATTTTATTTTTGATTGTGTGTATGTGTCTGTCTGTCTGCCTGTCTGTCTGTCTGTATCTACATGTGAGTACTTATGACAGGAGGTGCCTGTGGAGTCCAGAAGAAGGCATCAAATCCTGTGGAGATAAAGTTACGGGTGGCTGGGAGCCATCCAAAGTGGGTGCTGGAAACTGAACTTGGGTCCTCTGCAAAAGCAGCCTACACTCTTAAGGACTTAGCCATCACTCAAACTCTCCTTTGATGTGGTTTGTCTGGTGAAACTTAGTTCCCAATTCATGTTTTGTAAGCTAAATCTATCTAGCAATGTAGTATAAGTTATAGATTTCCTAATTTTT
This sequence comes from Microtus oregoni, assembly GCF_018167655.1. Taxonomy (NCBI): domain Eukaryota; kingdom Metazoa; phylum Chordata; class Mammalia; order Rodentia; family Cricetidae; genus Microtus; species Microtus oregoni. The sequence continues at coordinate 30,576,600 of NW_024543072.1, forward strand.
TTTTTCTTTTGCCACTTTTAGCTAGAGGTTAGTTGCCATCTGTTTATCTTAGAATGTGTCCTTGGGCCTTCTTCTTTGCAATTCTACCTACACCTTTCTACATTGTCCAGTTGTTTGGATTTTTCCACTACGGAAAGAAAAGATGCTTCAACTCCCCCCCCCCCCCACATCAGATTCTTATAGCCATTTCGGCTGATATTTCTTCCTTGTTTTCTTCTAAGATGTTGATGCTTCTCCTCCAGAATGCAGACGCCCTTGCACGAAGTTCCATCCTTCCCTGACCAATGACCCTGCCCCCCATCAGAGAACTGGTTATTGGATTATTGAGTTTTAGGATCACTTAAAGTTTAAGAGACTAATAATGATTATCATAATAATTATTATATATAATTCTGAAATGAGCTGTACCCTACCTTACTCTGAGTCCTTCCAAACCAACCTGGTCACTCATGAGTGAGCAACCTCTACTTCAAGGCCCTGCATGACAAGTTCTATGATTGGATGTATTTTTCTCATCACTGTGGCAAAATACCTGACGTCTAAATAAAAAAAAAAAAAAAAAAAAAAAAGAAAAAGGATTTTCTTTGGCTTGTGCTTTCTGAGTATGCAGTCCATTGCATCAGTGAAGCTATAGAGGAGCAGCATGGTCTTGGGCACTGAGCGAATGCCTTTGTCCCTTCTTACACTGCAATGAATGGGAACGCAAAAGCTGGAGCCTGGAACAGTATATCACTCAAAGTCTAACCCAGTGTCTGCCAGCTCAACCACATGTTCTACAAGTTCCTTAGCCTCCAAAAACAGTGCCTCTAGCTGAGACCCAAGTGCTAGAACATTGAAAGCTGTATGATACACTGCATTCAAACCACAGCACTGGGTTGGCCTGTTTGTACAACTGCACTGTCTGAGATCCAGGCAGGCGCTGTAGTGTGCACTCATTTGAAGCAAGACACAGAATTTCTGTCGCGCTCACCAATCCAGCCAAACCAATTAAAAAGCTAATATCGCAATTGCTATTTGGCTCCTTGTCTGCTCTTAATTGCTTAGAAGCCAAAACAGAGACTGGTGAGTGATTAGCATCCCCTGAACACCAACATTTCCTCATCTACTGTTTTTCTGTCTTTGCCTCTTACTCTTAATTAATTCTGTGCAGCATAATATGCCCTGACCTTCTTTCAGTGAAAGAAGCTAGTTGGAGCTAAATCATGGTTATAAAGAATAATTCAAGAATAACTCTCGAATAAGAGCACTCTGACCTTTTTTCTCCTTCTTTAATATATGAAATAAATACAGGACATATTGTGGGTCTAGCATGATGCTTGGCACATAGGAAGTATAAAATAATTATTTCTTGAAATAATACCAAGTGCAGCAATACTTTCTTAACAATACAGTCAAAGAACTACACAGAGTGGCATGTGGGATTATTTATGGATTTTCGATCCAAAAGTACCATGTTTCCTGAATTTTAAGAGACCAATCTTTAGCTATTTTAAGTATTGGCCTTGTGAATGTTGCAGATGAGTAGGGAAGAAAGTCTGCCTTGCTTGTCTGGCTGGATGTTTTCTGGCTAGTCAGCTCCCCTTCAAAGCCCAACATGTTCTACCAAACTGCCACAACTAACAAATGGCAGGGAGAATGGTTTGCAAGGCGCCCATTCACTGGCTGACTGAAACGACTTCATTTCTGATGTAAACATACCTTCTGGAAGAAACCGTCCTGCCTTTGAGACTTTAAATCTAACAGCAAGGAATTTGTTGGATAGGTGGTTCTGTGTAAGGCAACAGTTAGCAGGACTTCAGGAAGACATTTGGAGAAGAGAAAGATGGAAAGTTTCGAGGCGTGGGAAAGCTTGTTTCAAAGAGGACAGATATAAACTAGAATTAAGGAATCTTAGGGCAGAACTGGGGAGAAAGGAAGATCCCAAAGAGAAAATATGATCAATAACATCTCGGATGTAAATGTTCTTATCGGGTCATTGTTTTTAGGGTCCTCAACTCTGAAAAATTTGTGTCTATCAGGAGAATAATGGATATGATGTAAGTATATTCATCAAGGAACAAATTACCACCAAGGGTAATTCTGAACTAAAGAAATTAGACACAAAAGAAAATATCATAATAGACACACACACGAAGTGGAGAGAGGAAGAGAGAGAGAGAGAAATCTCTGGTGTTTTATTCGGGCATCTATCTTGGTATTCACAAGGGCATATTTGCTTCTTGAAAATTCACTAACCTGCATCTTCAGGGCTATCTGCTCCTGTATATGAGTGCGGTCCCACATCTAGAGAGAAACAGAAAGCTGAACAGAGCTGAAACTCTCAGTCTATGGGAGAAGACTATGTGGATTGGAATGAAGTTAATATAGGGGATACAATTTCTTAAGATGACAAGCCCTTTGGTAGTAAACTAGAAAAATAGAAGATAAAGTAAATGCCACAATGCTATGATGTGTATTCAGTCTCGGTTTCCCGTCGACAGTCTACCCTAATTCCCAACTACTTTCAGTCAAATTTTCTAGAGATTCTGAGTTTCAGAAAGCTCACAGTTTTAGACAAGGTATTGGAGAGGGCTTGGCAACATTTAAGCTGCTTTGTTCTATGTGAAAGCAATTGAAATACAGTTTAGCCATGGTACAATTTACCTTGTTTGAACAATTCTCTCTCATTCTCCATCTACAAAGAAAATGACATGGACTGATTCCATACAGAGGAATTGGGAGACTTGCTGGGAGGGTTTTGTTCTGTTTTGCCAAGCTTCATCATCTGTAAAGCAAACACTGAAAGTGGACAGAATATTAGCTCGTCCTCAGCTCTAGTGAAGTCCTCTGTCAGTGCTTTCTTTTCTTGATGACCATTTCTGAAGCACTTACTATGTGCCAGGCACTATGATGAATTCTGGCAACACAAAACCAAGGAAAACATCTTTTAACCAAATCCATTGAATTCAGCTAGACTCACTTCAAATTGTGATTTTGGAAAGACAGAAAATATCCCAGGTGTTGTGGGAGCTGGCTGGGGTCTGGGTCATCTAACTAACAGAATTGCAGACACCGAACTCTGGACTACAGTCAGCCAGGCAATAGCCTGTTTCTTAGAACACCCCTAATAGGATTTGCCTGTAACAGCACAGAAAGGATTTGGCAAGCAAATTACTGATGGAAACAAGGGAAGTGTTAGCCTAGTTAAGACTGAGGAGCTTTAGAAAGAGCATTTGCATTCAGACAAAGAATATGCTAATTATAATTTAATCTTAGCCACTTGTTAAAGCAGTTACAAGATTTTCCAACATAGATACTGCTGTTCCCTCCTCCCTATTAGTCGGCAGTGTGACTGTGGGCAGCTTGGTTGAATAAAACTGTGCATGTATTTTAAGTCCTTGTATTGAGCTGTAACATCTCTCCTCATTGTTAATGTTCTAAACTAACCAGACATTCCTTGGGAACCTCACACTTCCCTCTGTCCCACCCCTATCCTGCCAGACTCAGTTTCTGGTCACTCAGTTCCTCAAATCAGAAATTGAAAATCTCTCTAGAGTCTTCATTCTGCCTCATGCTAAGGAAGTCACCAGTCCCACCCATTTTGTTCTGCCCGCTCGCTTTCTCTTCTGCATCCCAAAGATGCAGAAGGGTCTGCCATCGTCACGTCTCCTTGAACTCTTCATATGAATTCTGCTCTCTTTTCCTCCCTGTTCTTGCCTGCCTTCAATTCACTGCCAAAGCTTCTGCAAAAGAACTTCTGAAGATACAAATCTGGTCACATCCTCCCTTCAATTATTCTATCGTGCCAGGAGGAAGAAAATCAAGATCACATCAAAAATGTTACCCATTGAAAACTGGGCAAAGAATATGACCAAATGTTTCCTTCTGAGGGAAGGAAAATAAATCTCCCTTGCATATCTCTGATAACAGAAACTAGTTTAAAATTGCATAGGTCCACCTATCAGATTGGAAAACAACCATAAAGACTCGTGATACTCTTTGCCAGGGAAGCTATGAAGGACAGATACTTTTACCTATCCCCAGTGGGAATGTGATTTGGAGAAATCCAAGGGAGAGCTGTGACACCATGTCTCAGAATCATCAACGGAGAGACCCACAGTTCCGCTTCTAACATATTATCCTCTATGTACAGAAAAGCAACCTGATTCTCCTTAAATAGGAGAATGACAGAACTTACTATCACATATCCAGATAATGGCATTCTCTATAGTTGTCGAAAAAAGAAGGAAAAGCTAAAAGGGGGAGGAGGTGAGGGGGAGAGGAACTATTAGCTCTCAGCTTCCTGACCCACTGAGAGGAAACACACTAGAACCTCCCTTTCCCACCTTGATGGCGCTAGTCCCTCTAGCTGGCCTTTCCCCCACCATGATGGACAATAATTTGGAACAATGAGCTGAAATAAGCTTCTCCTCCTTTAAGTTTCTCCCATCAGGCATTTTGTTGCAGCAGAGAGAAAGATGATTAACATGGAAACTTGGTGGCATGGGGTGGTGCTGTTGCCGCAGTGACACTGACCTTGTGATTCTGAGACCTTCAGAATGGGTTCACAGAAGGCTGTGGGAGAGTTTAGGGCTCTGAGCTATGGAAGCCCAAGAAAGTTCTAAGTAGAGATTAATGGACCCACTCTGGTGAGAATGGAAAAGACCAGACTGCTGGGGTGGGGGTGGGGGGGAAGGTGTAAAAATCATGCTCCTGAGATCCCAGTTAGGATGAGGACCCTACAGAAAGATGTAATATAGGCTGCTTGTGTTATATTATAGGAAGCAATAATCTGGTTATATTCGGCCCATGTCCTGAACATTGAGTAAGGCTGAAATGAGATATGATGAAATAGTCCAGACATTGTGGTACATACCTGTAATTCTAGAGCTTAGGGGGCAGAGGCAAGAAGATTACAAGCTTAAGACCAACCTGACCTCCATAGTGAGTTCTAGGCTAGCCAAAGATACATAGTTGTGGTGGTTTGAAAGAAAATGGCCCCCATAGACCCTCAGGAAGTGGCACTATTAGGAGGTGTGTGATTTTCTAGAGTGGGTGGCTTTGTTGGAGGAAATGTGTCACTGGGGAAGGGATTTGAGGTCCCACATGTTCAAGCTAGGCTAGTGGTTCACTGTCTCTTCCTGCTGTGTGTGGACCAAATTCCCAGGTAGTCTCCAGCACTATGTCTACTGATGTACCACCTTGCTTCTCAACATGACAATAATGAACTAACCCTCTGAACTATAAGCCAGCTCCAATTAAATATTTTTCTTTATAAGAGTTGCCATGGACATGATGTCTCTTCGTGGCAATAGCAACCCTAAGGCAATAGTGAAACCGTATCTGAAGAAAGCTATTTATAAGAGCTGGCCTGGTGGCACATGCATGCCTTTAATTCCTGCACTGAAGAGGCAAAGACAGGCAGATCAGAGTTGAAGGCCAGTTCTTGTCTACAGAGCAAGTTCCAGGGCAGCCAGGGCTACACAGAGAAACCCTGTCTTGAAAAACCAAAAAAGACAATTTTTTAAAAATAAATAGTGATATACTGACTTGAGTGTATTGGACACAGGAAATTCAAGACAGCATATCCTTCAGGTTCTATATGGCTACTATTCACTGTGTTTTGATGGATTTATAGTGATAATTCTAGCAACACATGGAGGAGAAGGATGTAAATATTGCATTTGTTAAGTGGGCACATTTCATGTTTCAGAAATGCAGCCATAGACAAAGATGCAGTAGTTCTTAAAAACAGATGATTGTACTTTGCCCTGGGATGATGGGAAAGGTACTTTAAGGCTAAGACCCATTCTGCCAAGGAGCTACAGGGGTGCCTGAGCAGCGAACCTCAGGAAATGTCTTATCATGCAGGAACTCAGAGGTGATGATAGCAGTATATCAAGATACATATCAAGCTGGCAACAGAATTTGGCATCATCCATATAGTGATGTTTACAAATATACAGACTGTGAGATTTACAGGATCATAAAAGCTTTGCCAAGTTTACCGGAGGAAAAAAATACTCAAGCCATGGAATGTGTAACAAGGTTTGAATCCCAATGGAGAAATAGGAGACAGTAACTCTTCACATGTTGATAAATGGCAAAGCAGAGAACTGGACTAGAAGCAAGGTTAGACTATACCCTCTGTGGACTACACCTACTGGCCTATATCTTCCGGGTAAAGTCAATGTTCGTATTTTCTCAAACGCACCAAGAGCAAATGTTTAAAATCATGAACATATGAGGGGATCCATAGTCTCAAACCACAGCTTTCTGCCCCTGGCTTCCATAGACTTACAGTCATTCTCATATTGCAGAATAGATTCTGTCAAGCTTCTAGCGTATCTACAGTTTTACCAGTCATAACACTATTCAGAAGTCTAAATGCGCTTCTGAGACCCAAGGCAAACTCTTAGCCTAGAGCCTCTGTAAACCCAGAAAATGGGTTACATTCTTGCCTTATACAATGGCACGGAGTCAATATGTCCATTCCAGAATGAAAAATGGAGGTTGGCAATAGATGATTGGTTCAAAGAAAAATAGGTAAAATCCCAGCAAGGCAAATCCTGCCCCTCATGACTGGCATTTGTGATGTGTGAGAGCATCACCTGTGGTCTAGCAGGCTTAGGTACTACCACCTCTATGGCTATCCTGCATCCAGGCTCTCTCCTGAGCCAGCTCTACGCAGTGCCTGCATCTTTCCTTGGCAGACAGTCCACATACATTCCTGGAACTTCCAACATCCTGGCATCAACACTGAGATTTCAGACCTTCTAATTGTTTCATCTTATTCTGTTGGATGTATGTGCCACAATTTGGTTATTTACTCTCCTACTGACAGACATTGGACTTGCTTGCATTTGGAAGAAGCTACAAGTAGAGCTACTACAATCATTCATTTTTTTTAAAGAATGTAATTTCTTTTGCTGAATATCTAGGAGCTCAATCTCTGAGACACAGAGTAGGTGCATATCTGACATCATACCAAACTTCCTATCCAGTTTCCAAACCCTGATATTTTACACTCTAACAGTGAATCAAAATTCTGGTTACCCCACATTCTGGGGTGGGGGGGTTGCTACTATTTTTGTTTTTAGTGACTACATAATAGTACCTCATGCTGGTTTAACTTCCGTTTCCTTAATGACCAAAAATGTTGGGTCCTTTTTGTGTGTTTATAATTTGTTTACATATTTCCTTTTTGGAAAAGCTATTTTTGCCTGTTGCCTGTTTTCCATTGAGTTATTTGTCTTTTTTTCCAGGAACTCTGTGTAGGGTCTGGGAAAAGCCCTTTGTCACAGATGGATCAAGAACATTTCCCACTCTAATGCTGTCCTATTGATTTGTTCATTTGTACTGAATTGCATTTATTCATTTATTTACTTGACAGTGTTTTCCTGGTGATGAATTGAAATTTTAATCGTTGCTAATTTTTCAGTTTCCTTTGTGATGATTATTCTCTGACCTATGATTGAAATATTTTGCAAAAATATTGCATTTTATTTCTAGGTGTCTTAAAGTTCTAGTGGTTTACTCTAAGCAGAAAATGTATCTCTTTGTATAAAATTGTGTGACCGATAAAGCATTGAAACATAGGCGTGTGTAGAATCCCTGTAGCCAACTCCTTTGTCCTGGGAATGGCCTGTCTGGGTTTCCCCTTCACTGATGGTTGCACGGGAGAGTCGGCCGAAAGTAAAGCTTCCTGCATTACAATATGGAAGCGAAGCAGCAATCACTATTTCTGTGGGATTTCAGCAAAAGCTTTGAAAGCGAGAGAGGAAGGCAAAGATACAGACAGATCCCAACTTCCCTTCTGTCCTCCCTGTTCCAGGTTCAGACTCTTTGACAGCTTTCCCTTGTGACTAGTACTTACCACAATCCCCCAAGACTCTAATCGACTCAGGGGTACATTGACCACCAGTAAGAGCAAACCACTCCTCTTGCCAGCCTGTGTGGCTTTGGATTTCCCTGCAAGTAGCTGCTTTTTCAATGGTGCCAATGCTGACTGGTCGTTTCCGTTCTCTTTCCTCCTTCTTGGACTTTCATACCCCCCCTCCTTCTCACGCGTTAGTTGCACTGACGTCTTCCCGTTTGGCTGTACTCCTTGCAGCTCAGCTGCCCGGATGGAGTCCTTACCAACACAGTGGCAAAGTGGCATAAACAGCGAGCGAGGAAACAAAGTGGGTTAAAAAATGTAGTGCTGCAGATTCTGATGCCAGCATGGCTGAGTGGGCTCTAATTGCTTCTTGGAAGCTAATCTTGCAGGGTTAGGTTGTGCGGCGGACAGAGCGGTGCATTTCGTTCTCACTACTTGCTGGACCACTGTAGAAGAATCGTTTTCACAATTGCCGGCAGGATCCACGTGTTTGTTTTCTGTGCTTATTCTTTCTCTATTGAGTTATGGTTTTTCCCTTTTTATTTATTCTTCTCTCATATATTACATCTCCACTCCCTCTCCTCCCCCTGTCTCTCTTCTCCTCTCCCCTTTCACCCACATTCACCCCCCTCCACTTCCCCGCAGAAAAGAGCAGGTCTCCCAGGGACATCAACTAAATATACCATAACCAGCTGCAATAAGACCAGTGGCACATTCTCACATCAAGGCACAATGAAGCTACCCAGCAGGAGGAAAAGGGTCCCAAAGGCAGGCAAAACAATCAGAGACAGTGCCCTGTTAGGAATCCCACAAGAGCACCAAGCTACCCAACTGTAACATTTATTCGGAGGACCTAGTTCAGACTCATGCTGGCTCCCTGATCTCTATGAGCTTAGATCCGAGTCAGCTGATGCTTTCACGATGGTTTTTTCTATTGATTTTATTGAGCTATTCATTTTTCTCTGCTTCCCTCCCTGCCCCTCTCCTCCCCTTCAACTCTCTCCTATAGTCTCCATGCTCCTAATTTGCTCAGAAGATCTTGTCTTTTTCTACTTCCCATGTAGATTAGATCCATGTATGTCTCTCTTAGGGTCCTCGTTGTTGTCTAGGTTCTCTGGGATTGTGAGTTGTAGGCTGATTTTCTTCGCTTTATGTTTAGAAATCACTTCTAAGTGAGTACATATGATAATTGTCTTTCTGGGTCTGGGTTACCTCACTCAATAGAATGTTTTCTAGATCCATCCATTTGCCTGCAAATTTCAAGATGTCAATTTTTTCTGCTGTGTAGTACTCCATTGAGTAAATGTACCACATTATCCTTATCCATTCTTCAGTCAAGGAATATTTAGGTTGTTTCCAGGTTCTGGCTATGACAAACAATGCTGCTATGAACATAGTTGAGCACATGTCCTTATGGTATAACTAAGCATCCTTTGGATATATACCCAAAAGTGGTATTGCTGGGTCTTGAGGAAGGTTGTTTCCTAACTTTCTGAGAAAACGCCATACTGATATCCAAAGGGGCTCTACCAGCTTGCACTCCCACCAGCAATGCCACGATGTTGTTTTAAGGCTCCCATGGAATACAGCCTTTCAGTGCTCTTCAGTATATTCTTCAACATGGAAGCCTCACTAGCTTCACTGTCAACATTGTCTCTCTTACCATTTCCATGAAGTAAAATAGGTCTGCAGCTTTACAGAAGCAGATAAAATTAGTTTTAAAGCAAGGAAGGAAACTGGAGTTCAAGCTACCATAAGGTTTTGAATTCCCTGTAGATTTCTCTTATTTTTCTTATAGCGATTCCCCTTGACCACATAGTCAAGAGCTGCCTGACCCACCTCTTCCCCTGAGAGAACTAATGCGCATTCGGGTTAGAAAATCTTGTCTGGGTCTTGCTAAGCATCCCGTCAAGGGCACACCACATGGTATTCCATTCGGGATGATGGTCTGTGAGAGCGAGAGAGTTCTTCTGACGGCTGGAGTTCAGTCACGTGGGCCTGCCCCTTTTAAACTAATTGATGCTGCTGTCTGCTGTCTTTCATTGGCCTTGTTGATGGGAAAGGAGAGGAATGGGGGAGGAGTTGCTGAAACAGCTACAGAACGAGGCTAAAACACAATCAGACTGAAAAGCACTGTTCATTCAGCAAACTGGGAGCCTGTGCTGATTGGGGAATACCTTCAAGGGCTCCGACAGGCTTGGAGGTTTCCTCTGCAAAATTATGAGACACTCCCGCGATGTTCCTTTCCAATTGCTCTCCATATGGACAACTGCTTTCCATCCCTGAGTTTCTATGATGGGAGCATGGGTCCTGGACCTGCCACTGAAAAGCCAAGGGAATGGACTGCATGTTGGGCTGGTCCGTATTTTATCTCTCTACCACATATTTTATGAAGTTCAAAGTCGTATATTAATAAGCTCAGAATTATTTTGCTTTTTAAAAAGCAGTAAAGCTGCCGGGCAGTGGTGGTGCACACCTGTAATGGCAGCACTAGGGAGGCAGAGGCAGGCGGGACTCTGTGAGTGTAATGCCAGACAGGTCTACGAAGCAAGTTTAAGGCAATCTGTCTTAAAAACCTCCCCCACAAAAAAAAAAAATAGTCAAGTTTTATAAGAGACTACTATGTGCTTATCAGGATTATTTATATATTTAAAAGCTATAAATTATGTTATTTATAGTTTATTCTTCACAGCCTAGAAGAAGCAATATATGTAAAACTTTATTCATTTATATAGTAATCTTTTGGCATAGTTAGCATTATTGAAAACATGATACAGAACCATAATCTAGTGGGGGGGGAATAAATTTTAAAACTCTTCGTTTACCACTGGCTTTTATGGACCTAAGGGGCAGGCAAGTGAGCAAAAAACTACAAAAATGAGGTAAACATCACAGTAAACTTTGGTAAAAATTGCGACAGGAATATAAAATCCATTCATTCTTTTAGAGGGCTGTGGGAATAGGTGTATCACATGATAGTTCTCTTCCCCTCCCCAAAACAGAGTGACTCAGAGATTTGCATTTCATTTGGATCCCTAATGCAAATGATGTGTGTCCGTGTGTGTGTGTGTGTGTGTGTGTGTGTGTGTGTGTGTGTACGCGCGCGCGCACGTGCATATGCGCTTGTGGGTGTGTGCTTGCGCACGTGAGCGCATACCAGAGGAATGTCATATAACATCCTCTGTCTTATTAGAAGTTAGGGACCCTCTCAGTGAACACAGAATTCATCCTTGAGATAGGATGGCTGCTTTGTGAGCGCCAGGGATCCACCTGTCTCTGCCTCCCAGCACTGGAGTTACAGATGTACCCTGCGGTGCCTGACTTTTTCAGGGTGCTGGGGGTTCAAACTCAGATCCTCATGCTTGCTCAGCAAATGCTTTACCCTCTAAACCTTAGCCTGAGCCAATTTCTTTATTTTCCAAGCAGGACGGACAGTGCTGGGATGTGCAGGGCAACAGGAGTTAGCCGTCTGAGTTTGGAACCATGCCAGAGAGAATCCACACAAGGAAAACCCCACGTACGGGCCCTTCAGAAATGGTCATATGTCGTTTTCCTGCCAAGTTGAAGAAAATCTTATGAAGACCATCCAAATGTTTCCTTTCAAGTACACAGTCAGCACATTACTTTAATACAGAAAGGAGGTATAAAGCGGAAAGAGCCATGCCTTTCAGGTGCCTAAATCATTGCATCGTGTTCCTCCTGAACTGTGAGAAAGGTTCTCGGCGATTCCCGACACGTATTTCATTTGGCTTGTTGACAGTTTATGAAGGGAGAGAGGCATTTCTCCCTCTCATGTCTGATCAAGTACACAAAGTGAATGCCAGCAATTAACTTAAAACTTTGGCGGCAGCCGAGTCCCAAGCCTCGTTTAACAAAAGGTCTGCGGTTCCTGACCCCACCATGGTGCTTTCTTTTCCTGGGCGCCTTGTTCTGTTCCCTCAGTTTGTCAGGGGTTCGCAGCCTCCAACCCTTTCTTAAGTCCATAAATTTCCCCAAGTGCAAACCTTCCTGCAGTTTAGGAAATGTTTTAATATAAAATGTATATGTTTCCAGAAAGTTCACCTCCTTATCTGCGTTGAACTGTATAAAATGTAGAGATTCAGAGAAGGGTGGGGTTTCTTCCAAATAAGCCCTCTATAAACCGCAGTTTGTGAACACCCTTTGTGTTTTAATTAGTGCTGGTGATAACACTAATAGAGACGCTGAATGTAAATTTGATGTGGCTCCGGTGTTTATTTTGTTTGATCTTTAACTTTTATTTATGAAATGTTGTAATAAAGTGCATTATTTTATCTGCTAAGTAAATGGTATTTTATTTATATCTAGTTTGCTTTCATTAACAAAATTTCATAATTTTCCAGCTAGAGTTATAATTTCAGTGAAACTAAAACCAAACAATTCAAACTTTTATAATCCATTTTATACGGTGCCAATTGTCAGATGTTTATGAATATATTAATCTCTGACTAATTCCTTTAGACACATCGAGAATTCTCTCTTTTATATGAAGCTAGTTATCATCCTCACTCACACAGACTTTACACATTAAGTGCCTTCAGTTTATTTACCTCTAATTTCCATGTCAGATGCAGGATGTGGAGCCGGGGACTGGTGAAGATCTAGGGTATTGTGCACAGAGCCCTCAGATTGATCTCAAACCAGAAGAAGGAGAAGGAGAAGAGGGGGAGGAGTGGGCCTGGGGGAAGGAAGAAGGTGTCTTAAAGGAGGTGAAAATAGAGAGTGGTAAAATGAAAGAGAAGCAGAAGGAGGAGCAACTGGAGGAAGGAGAGGAACCAGCTAGAGAGAAACGAGGGTATGAGGCAGAATAGTGTTGAGCTGAACATTTGGAGCGAAGTATAATGACACGTGTGCATGAAAACGATATGACAAAGCCCTTACTTGTGACGGGAACTTAGAAAGGTAATTGTAAACCCTGCCTCTGGTTTTGAGAAATAAAAGAAACACCAGGTACCATGTCTCAGCATAATACATTGCCAATATTCTTCGGGGTTTTTTTTCACGACGAATATATCAGCATCCACCATTCATTCGTTCGTTCAGCTGTGCACTCATCTCACGGGTAATTGATGAGCAGCTGTGGCCTGTCATGTGTAAGATGATAAGCCAGCGCCCAGCCTCAGTAACATAGATAGTAACACAGACAGATAGATACATACGTGTATACTCACAAGGTTGTGATGGTCATGATTTCAAGAGGATGTGGAAGTACTTGGGAAAGTCTTCTTGATTGGAAATGGAGCACTGTGAAAGAATTATGAGATGAGGAATGTATGGACTGTATTCTGACTAAATGAAAAATCACAAATAATCTTAAAAAGGGAAAGCCACAGCACCAATACAGAATATCCAAAAATCCATTATCGAATGAACAAAATAAAAGAGGGGGAGAGAAAAGAGTGAAGTAAATTTTATATTTTCTCCATTTTTGATACATTCAAAACATGTGCAACTTTAAGTTCTTAGTTAAAAATCTTCAGGAAACTCTGAGCACAAACAAATGAATTGCTAAATGATGGGTTCGTGGATACAGAGTGAAAACAGAACTCTCATTGACCTACCTGAGGCAACTCACCTAATATAAAGAGCTAGACGTCTTTATTCCCAAGGCTGAGTGCATTTTACTCAGAAAAGAAGACTTGATTATGTCTTTCTCTTGTGGAATCCCCGAGGCCTGGGTAATTCCATAAGGATGATATTCTCATTGACTCTAGCAACTGTGTATATATTTAGGGGGCTGGAAGGAAAGGGAGAATCAAGTAAGATGCTGAGAATTATAGTTGACTAAATAATTTTATTTATTATAGAGGTCAGAAACTCTCAATAATAAGATTTAGATTTTCTAAAACAAACCAACCAAATAAATATGAAACACCATTCCGTTGCCTTAGCTCAAACATGTCAGAAAACAATGTCAAATGATTGTTTCACTGGAGCTGAGGAAATTGTTCAGTAGATAAGAGTTTCTGTTGAACAAAAATAAGGAAATGACTTTAAATCCCCAGAACCAACATAAAAATCTGTATGTGAGGAGCTGAAGAGATGGCTCGGCAGTGAAGAGCACCACCTGCTCTTCTGGAAGACCCAGACATGATTCCCAGCATCCCCAAGGTAGCAAACAATTGTCTGTGACTCCAGTCCCAAGGGATCTAATGCCCTCTTCTTCTGCAGACACTACATATACATGGCAGATAGATATACATGAAGGCTAAATACCCAAAGACATAAAATATAAATAAATAATTTTTAATTCCTATATGCCTTCACATGCCTACAACCCCAGTGATGATTTTCGGGGAAGGGGTATAGGCAAAGGGGGAACTGGAATCTGCTGCGTGTCTGCCTAGCCAGGAAAAGGTAAGTTCCGGGTTTGGTGAGAGAGCATGTCTCATGGGAGTGAGTCAGGGAGCAATAGAGGAAGACTGTCACTGTCCTCCACTGGCCTTTCCACAGGTGAATATTTCTGCACTCGTTTGCACACACATGCATACACTACTACACATACATATACATTTTTTAAATAAAAAGATAATAAGAATAATAAATAATGAAGAGATCATGCTAAGGGCTTCATATATGTTTTTCTTCTTCATGATAACCCTGAAAGCTAGATCATTATTATTAGAAAGTATTCAATAAATGCCTAATGAGCAAATAAATATTTCACAAGTCAAATTACTCTTAAAACTATCTGGTTCACTCATCCGACCACAAAAGTTAGCAATGTGTACTGCAGCGAAAAAAAAAAATTGTAACTTCCTAGTTTTGACTAACAGAATCCTTACAATACAACCTACCCATAGTGCATGGTGTGTATAATAGCTACATAGTTATGAAATGAGGAATACATGTATGGATGAGCAAATAAATAGATAGGTGTGTGTATAAAAGACAAAGATAGTCCAAAAAACGATAGTTTGGGGAACCTAAGAAAAGACCAAATAGGGACTTTATATGAAGTCATTCTGTAACAAACAACTAAAATATGCATCTTTCCAACAAAGTGTGGCAGGGGTGACTTTCATTCTCCACATGTGGTCTTTCCCAAACTAAAGCCAAATAGAAGAAGGAATATAAGGAGAGAGAAGTCAAACCTTGCTGGTCTTAGCCTTCACAATAAAAGAGTTGGGACAAATTCGATGGATTTGATCAATGGATTTAACAAAATAATTTGAGACTTTATGGCTTATTGATCAAGGAACTATGCCTGAGAGGTGCCCATCCATCACCTCTGAGGCCAAAGAACTCCCAGAGAAAACACTGCTCCTGCCGCAAATCAGTCACCCTTCGGGATTCAAAAGTTCAATGGCTTCATCTACCAGCAAAGCCTCAGCAAGGCCTAACAAGGCATTATTCTTTCTGCGGGAGAAAAGAAAAGAAGGGACAGCCAGCAGAAACAATGCATTAGGAAGCAAATATATACCAGGAGCGTAACCCTCACCATGACCTTGTCAGTAAGTGATGGAAGCCTTATTCAAGAGATAAGGAGAGTGTCCCAGAACATTTAAGTCACCTGACTCAGAGCTCAGCTCCAGTCCAGTCTGCTCTACAACTTTCCCATCTCTGCCTCGGTTTTCCTTGCCAGGCAACTGGCTGGGTTCCTTAAACAGATGTCACCTCTAGAGTAAGTCAAAGGAGCTCCATTCCTAAGAATTGTTAAAATGGCTGAACAAAAGCCCAAGCGTCAGCATTCTTCTTGGTGGTGGGGCACAGCTGTGCACAAACCTAAACAAGGGTTATGATTTCACCCCGCACAAAAGAGACAGAAGATACCCAATAACTGGAGAGTGGGGTGGGGAAATGTGGGGGGTAGGCAAGTTTAAATACTAATCCGGACTCAGTGGCATGTAAAGCAAAATCTTGTTTTTAAATCATCACAAGCCTTTTTTCATTTACTGTGCTGAGGTTTGCTTCCTGACCACTACATGGAATAGCTTTTTCCCTTCATTTCCAGATATATTGAGCAATTTTCTTTTAAGGAATATTACGTTCCAATCCCATCTAATAACAAATAATCATTTTCTTCTTCAGTTTTGGGGCTCCAGTGTGTCCCATAGCTTAGGCTAAAAAGTCTGTAGCAGGGAAAGGTGAGGCAACAGAGCTTGACTCCTCTATGACATACTCTTCATTCCTTGCTGAATTAGATGTATTGTCTAATTCTTTGGGAAGTGGGAAACAGTGAAGAGAAAGGAGAGGACAGTTAAGAGCAGGACAGGACTTACTCCTGGAGAAATATACTCTGGGTCTTTCTTTTGTTGGGAAATGTGTAGCTCTCCTATGACCTCTCAGTGGTGGCCTCTCTAAGACCCATCTCTTGGCAAGAGTCCTGCCTGCAATTGGATGACTCATGACCCCACTTGGTCAACCATTCATCCTCTTAACCCACAGCCCTGCTGTCACAATCAACAGCACAGCTCCTGCCTCCTTCCCAGGGCCTTCTACTGCCAGGAAAAGTGCATGGGCAAGATCTTTGTAAGACTAAAGGTAGTGTATAGTGTCACTTCTACCTAATCCTTTAATAAAACATAACCATCCTTGTAGGCCAGGTGTAAATGAGCTCGTTCTCACTAGAGCTGTCTTTGCCTTTTGTGCTTCCAAATATGCTCGAGACAGTCTTCCTCCTTTGGGTCTCTACAGGCAGGAACCTGATTCCTATGTCTTACAACCTTGCAGCCGTGTTATTCACATTTGTAGAGAATTTTTCGAATAAGCCATTTACTCCCCTTATGTTAGAATAGGGGTATGGACACTCAGAAAAAGAATAAAGTAAAAACCTGAATGGATCTTAGGGATAGGTCATAAAAAGGTAAGGGGGAAGAACATTAAGCCAGAGTACATAGCAAAGGCACAAAGTTGAAATGAGCTAGTCGCATTTAAGAGATAAGTACAGGAGCCAATACAGACAGAGGTCAGAGGGACAGTGACATATAGGAGAGGTAGGTGGGAATCAAATTGGGTAAGCCTCCAAGACTGTAGGAAGGCATGGGCTTGATCAGAGTGCAAGACGGCACTGGAGCATCTAGAACTGAGCAGTATTTAAATATGGTTTGATGTTTCAGGGATCACATTGTTGGTTGTGTGATTAACAGATGATAGAGGTATAATCATACATGTGAAGTAACTTGGGTATGTTGAGGACCAGCTAAGGACATCATACTTCATGTGTATATCTAGAGTAGTTGTAAAATTCTTTCACTCAGGGCATTGAGAAAACAACATGCAAATCTATACAATACTCTTCTCGTTCTTCTTCAGATGTCATGTGCTCCAGGGTGTAGATTCTGGAGCTAAAAGTTGAGGGGATACACTGGAGAGCACACAGTTACATAGACTGCAGTCAAGTTAGTAATGAGAAAGATGTTAAATAAAGATGATGTTTGGACTCTTTAGTTGTATAACAAGTTATCCCAAATATGAAAAACATGATTTTCTGGTATCTGGAGGCTTCAGCGGATCAAGAATTCAATGGGTTTACTGTTGTACGGAGAGTGGGTCCTTTGTCCTGGCCGCCCAGCTACTTTATACCCAAAATAATCACACAGAAACTGCATTCATTTAAACACCGCCTGGCCCATTAGTTCTAACTTGTTATGGGCTAATTCTTACATCTTAATTTAACCCATTTCTGTTAATCTGGATATCGCCACATGATTGTGGCTTACCGGCAAGATTCTAACCAGCATCCATCTCAGGCAGGAGACCCATGGCGTCTGCCACTCTGTCCTTTTTTCCAGCATTCAGTTCTGTCTACTCTGCCTACCTAAGTTCTGCCCTATCAAAAGGCCAAGGCAGTTTCTTTATTCAACCAATGAAAGCAACACATAAACAGAAGGGCCTCCTACACCAGGCTTAGATGTGCAGTTCTGGGTTAAGTCTCACTAGCAGGGTATAACTGAAACTCGCTAGCTAGGTACATTTCTCTCTTCATGTGACTTGAGGATTACTCCATGTGTATTCTTAGACTAGGCCTTTTTGATTTTCCTCAGGGCATGGTGGCCTCCCAGCAGTTAAAACAATTATGTTGCTGGAAATGCCAGCTAAACCTTCAGATCCTGATCACTTCCACAGTATTCCCCTGACCATAAGTAAACCACAGTCCCTTCCAGATTCCAGAAGAAGGGATGCAGACTTTTTCTTCCAACCTTCAAATGGAGAAAAATACCGAAGTGATATTGAAAGAACAGCATGGAGCATGACAGAGGAAATTGGAGCCAACGTTGGACAATACAACTTGTTTCATGACAGCTAACATGAGAAGAATATTTCAGGAAAAAATTTAAATGTGTGTAAAAGTACAGAAGGAGGATGTAGAAAAATAGCTTCTACAGTCAGAAGCATTTGATGGTAAATAAAAATTTTAATGAGGCTAATATCAATGCACTTCTTTTGCAAACCAGAGAGACAAAAATAATACCTGCTAATGTTAGATGTGTATGGTCAAATGGACCTGTGCAAACACACACATGCCCACACAAGCAAACAATTGTACCCCAACAGAAATTGCTTTGCTGTCGCTGTGACAAAGTACTATAACCAAAAGCAATATATGGAAGGAAGGATTGGTTTGGGCTTACAGTTCCAGAGGCCCAGCATTGTTGTAGTACGGAGCGGCGGGCTGTGTCCCGCCACCCGGCTAGCTTTACCCAAAATAATTACACGGAAACTGTATTCTTTTAAACACTGCCTGGCCCATTAGTTTCAGTTTCTTATTGGCTAGCTTTTACATATTGATCTAACCCATTTCTATTAATCTGTGTAGCCCAAGAGCTGGCTTACCAGGAATGATCTTAACCTGCGTCTGTCTGGAGTGGGAGAATCATGCGACTCCCTGACTCAGCTTCTTTCTCCCAGCCTTCCGTTCTGTTTACTCCGCCTACCTAAGGGTTGGCCTATCAAATGGGTCTAGGCAGTTTCTTTATTAATAAGAAATCACTCCCACATCATTTCCCCTTTTTCTGTTTAAACAAAAAAGAAAGGCTTTAACTTTAACATAGTAAAATTACATATAGCAAAACAGTTATCAAGCAAGAATTACAGTTACAATATTTATATCTATTTTATCTTTTATCATAACTAAGGAAATCTATAACTATCTATTCATTCTTCAACTCCATCAAAGACTCCAGAAGGATATAATACTACCTAAGTAAACAAGAAATAAGAAAACTCTAAAAATGACAGAGACATCTCGCTGCCTAGACAGTCACCCAAAATTCTTTTGTACCGTTGGGGCATCCATCTTCAGCCTTCAGGCCCAAAGTATCCAGCAGACATTTCCATAAAGCAGGAAAATTCAAAGTCAGTTTAGTCATTATCTGTTGTGTCCTGTAGAATGTCTCGCAGACTCTTTCATGAGTCATGAACCCCGAAAGACCATCTCACCTTTAGGCAAGTTCAGCAGTCCTCTCTCTGCGGGTTCTCTGTGTCCATTTTATGCAACAGTCCAGGCAAGAGCAGTTTCTTGCCCAAATGGCTATCAAACTCCATAAGGATCCTCTTTGATGCCCATCTTTCTCTCGAAGTAGATTGGTGCTGCCAGGAGCAGACGTGTCTCATTGTCATGAAAAGTCCTAAGTTATTAAAATATTTTAAATGCCATATTCTGTAGCCTTTGAGAGATATGAAGAATGCCTATCTGAAATATATCTCTATATATCTAGAAAATCTAAGTAACATGACTACAAACTTGACTATTATTTATGATTATCCATCAACAACCTATATTTCCTAATTATACATTACATTTTAAAAATGAACTACACAATCACACCTTATTCAAGATCAAAAATACATATACATATAACAAAATTGACCTTAAAATCCATACCAATGCAAATTATTCATACCTATATCATATCCCCCTTTAAATGTAAAAGAACATTTATAAACAATATTTTGGGAACATGGGCGCAGTTTTTCTCTCCAAACTGCTTCCTGCTGAATGGGGGCGTCGTTAATTAGGCCTTTCATGGTATAACCTGTGTGCTAGTTTCATCTTAGTTGGCAGTTGAGCGAAGCAATTTTCTGAAGATGTTCACAACAACCTTTCAGGAGGGTGTGGTCTATCATACCAAATTGGGATAGAAAAAATCCATAGAGTCTCATCCTCTGTGAAAACAAAAGAAGACTCTCTCCAAAGCATCATATCCTTAGACCCAAATTTTGAAGTCATACCCTCATGATATCCGTTCTGGTTACACTTGGCAGTCCATATAATGAAATGTCTCTCTGTACTTAGCTCCTTCACAGTCAAAAATTTTAAAGAAAACACAATGTACATAATCCAGACTCTCTGTGAATTTTCCATTTTTACGTGGCTTATTTTTGTTTATTTCTTTTAATCTCTTAACTATTTGTACTCTGTCTCTTTAAAGACTTTACCTTTTTTTTTAAACCATTAACTTTATTTTCTATATTCTTTTTATTCTCTCTCTCAAGCCTATGTACATTTATCCAACAGTGTGGTCTTTTATGTCTGAATCTGTTTTATTGTGAATCTGTAACATTTTTTTACTATCCAGGAGCATTTCTTAAAATGTTAAGAAGTTGTTAAAAACTTAAGTTGCACCATGTACAGGTAATACGGTACCACCTGTGTCCTGCCCAGTCTAAACCTTAACTGTGCTGTTATTATGGTAATTACGGTAGTTCCTGCCAACCAGCACAGTTCAGCAAGGAGCAGCCGCTCCTGCCTCAGATCCATTTGGTGCCCCTGAGCTGTGCACAGTTCCAGGCACACAGCAAGTCCTCATTGGAGCCGCACTCAGTAGTTTAATTTTGAGACTGAGCATGCAGCACAGAAACTCTTTTTATCCAAATTACAACCAAATCTGACACGCAGAGCACTGCGCAGTCTGAAAACACGTCTCTTTCACCATGCTCTTCCGCCTGCCTAAGCCTGATTCTGCCATCTGCCCAGGTGCAGGCGGGGAGCGCTGAGAGCACTCTCCTTCCGATCCCAAGCGGGAACAGAAACATCCAGTCCCATAAAATCCATTGAAATGCTTTAAAGCCAGAGTTTGCAATGGCGGCACAGTCCCAAGAAGCCGCACTTTAAAATGACGCAGCTTTTTTTTCTGCTGCTGTTGCTGAATCAGGAAATCTCTCTACAGCACGCCACCAACAAACAGCAAAAATCTGTGTTAAAGTCTCTCTCCCTTATTTTTAAGCCTTCTCAGGTTTTTAAGTGGATTTAGTCCATCACGTCGGGCGCCACTCTGTTGTGTTACGAGCAGCAGGGCTGCGTCCCTGGCACGCGGCCGCCCGCATGGCTAGCTTTACCCGAAATAATTACACGGAAACTGTATTCTTTTAAACACTGCCTGACCCATTAGTTTCAGTTTCTTATTGGCTAGCTTTTACATATTGATCTAACCCATTTCTATTAATCTGTGTAGCCCAAGAGCTGGCTTACCAGGAATGATCTTAACCTGCGTCTGTCTGGAGTGGGAGAATCATGCGACTCCCTGACTCAGCTTCTTTCTCCCAGCCTTCCGTTCTGTTTACTCCGCCTACCTAAGGGTTGGCCTATCAAATGGGTCTAGGCAGTTTCTTTATTAATAAGAAATCACTCCCACATCACAGCATGGTGGCAGGGTGAAAAGGCATGGAAACAGTCGGGGTCAACATGGTGATAAGAACAGAAAGATGGCTGGTCATGTTTTCGTACCTATAGGGGAAATAGAGAGAAAGAACCAGAAGTGAGGAGACACTATCAATCCTCAATACCCTCCCCATCCCCACCCCTGTGATGTATTCCTCCAGCAAGGGTCTAACCTCTAAGGATTCCATAACCTCCAAACAGCACAACCAACCCAGGACCAAGTGTTCAAATGCATGAATGAGAATGGGACATTTTGATTCAAACCACTACAACACTCTATCCCAAAAATGTGATTACATCTACCCTGTCCAGCGCTCAACCCATAGCTCCTGCAGCAAACAGCAATGGTGTACCACTACTTCTCCACACATCCATGCATCCTTGGAGAACTTCCTCTGAGCTACTAGGAAAGATTTGTTGGTGATAACTGTCTCAAGTCAGAGAAGAATAATATCCCAGAATCCTGTTGCCATCTGTCCTCCTTCATGAGCATCCTGGAGATACAGAGTCATAGACTATAGGGCCTAAACACAAGACTTTGATCCTGGGGATTGGCCAGGTCCCAGATTCTTTTTATTTGTGACCTTGCTATGCCACTTTATATTAAATATAGAATGCACACAAGACAGGGGGAAAACTCCAGAGTCCTGGACCAATTCTACTTCTTCCTGTCTCCCCATCTATCACCATCTGTTTATTGTCTATTTTATGGTATTACTAACACAGTGCCTAATTACTGCCAGCTCGGCTCCTTTCTTCTGCTGCAAATACATCCACCCTTTCACTGTGGCACATTATGCTTTGAAACATCATGGCTACTGATGATATAAGAAAATACCAGAATTCACCTCGCTAGAGCCTCCCAGAAAGCCAGGAAATGAAGTCAAAAACATCAAATTGCAGAAAGCATCATGTAACACTGCAGAAGATGGAGAAAAAAAGAGTGCAAGAGCAAGAAGACTGGGAGAAGATGGCAAAATCCTCTCTCTTGACAACAACCCTTGCAACCATGATCTCACAGGAGCTGTGGTTACCTGCACTAAGCCTGCACAGGACTGGGCCTGCCAACAGCCAATCTTCAATCAGGGAGGGGCTCATGAGGCCTTCACTGTACCTGGGAACTCTTAGCAACTGATGAATTCTAGGGGAGGGGCAGTCATCAGCTTCAGTTGTGTGCCAAATAGTGAGCTCACTGGGCTCCAGAGGAGTCTTCCAGAATCAGCGGGTCACAAAACAGAACAAAAAGGGCATTAATGTAGGAAGGGACCTAGGGGGAGGAGGCAATGACAAGGAGGAAGAGATAAAAGAGGGTCAGGAGTGAGGTTAACCATGATGCACTACATAGGTGTAAGAAATGGTCAAAGAATGAATTTAACCAATAAAAAAGGGGATTGTTCCCAAAGAAGAAGCTCTTGGGACTTGGGAAGAACATGTACACTCTGCCCAATCTTGTGTCCTTCGTGTCTTTAGCTGCTTGACAACAATATAATTCTCAACAGATTTGACAAATAAGCACTCTACAAAGAGCTGTATGAAACCAGGGAAATTCTACATGGAAATGTGTCTCTTCCATCACTCCATTGACAGCAAGGCCACTGGAGCTAGCTCTATAATCTTTGGCAATCACTATGGGTCTCAGTTCCTCAATTGCTAACAGTGAAGTAGGTGTTCTCTGCTTCTTTGTAGTTTTGTGATTTAAAAATCCTAAATTCCATGAGTGCTATTGCTAAGTTTAACAGAATATTTGGCTAACTAGACTAAAACAGTCATTCTTTTACAGTAGATTTAATTAAAACCTACTGTAGCCATAATGGACGTTCTTCTGAAATGCCTTGCATTTTTGATCTGGGTATTATCATACTGCATGTGTATTTTCATAGCTATACTCATATTGTAACTTAAAATTTTTATCCAAAATAAATTGACTACACTCGTTTCTAGGCTATATTAAGTACATAATACTGAAGAGATCAATGTTTTTTCTGATAGGCAAAGAGGTTCTATTTGGTACAGTTTATATAGCTTTTTTTCTTGAATAAGAAAACTACTTTGAGATCATTGAGTAAAGAAAAACCACAAATGTAAGCTGTTCAGTATGTTCTTTCATCAAGTCATCATAATACTTAAATGAAGATGGGGAAAAGTGTCTAAACTCAACTACAGGCTACATCAAGACTGAGTTGAACTAGGGAATCTACAACTAATGCCTCAGACATTTAGAAAAATTTTATATTTAGAAAACACTTTGCCTACTATTTTCTCCATTCCCACGATGTCCCCAGGTCCTTGTTATGTGATGTGGAATTGCTGCTTCCATTTATACATGAATCAGCTGAGGATTAGAGAATAGTCCAGAGACATGGAAGAAGTTTCATGCTGACAGCACTTCATTCTGGAGTATTGTCGCTATCTCCTTTGGAAACCTTACTGTAGCTTCTTCTGTTGATTAATGTGAGATACACTTTTCCCCTAGATATACAAATAGAATCTTCTCAGTCTGTTCTAATGTTAGCTGTTGTATATTGTATACTTGCAGGGTTGACCATTTCCAAAGGACGCAGCAATTCAACTCCAGAACCAAGTGCACCTGCTGGAGCTTCTAGACAACGAGAGTGCCTCTGACAGAAAGCTAAATGCTGTGAATGCAGTAGGGGCAGCTACTCTAACGATATGCCCTCTGTGAACAGACGTGAATGAAGGAGATTATGGTAAAATCTGCTGCCACTTTTACCCAGGAACTACCTTCGAGGGAGTGGGTTTGACCACATAGTTCCTCAGTTCCCACAGGTGCCTTGTTCTCCTCAAGAGGATAGAAAGGATTTATAGTTTGGGATTCTTTAGATTTGAGAAAAGAAAAGTTTGACCTTAGAGAGTTTAGTCAGCAGCCTAAAGTCAAGTGATCATTGGACTAATCTCTGAACCAAGACTTGGGATAGGGATCCTTCCCCTTCGTCACTGATAAAGTAAATTTTGGCAATTTATTTTAGAAATGCCTGAAGGATGTAAGGGTTGAAAGTCTCTGTCCTGACATGCAGTGGGCTTAATCCTTTACCATCTCTTTCAGTCACCTTCTAGAACCATGCTACATAGAGTTCCTATGGACCCGGAGTCAGACTGTCATGGACCTGGGACTAAGTTCTTTTTAGTTGATAGAACTTGTTAGTTGAGTATAGAATTAGGATGCCCATGTTGACTGTAAGGAGGACAAGGAGAAAAGAACTAGCATTCTCTCTCTCACATCAAGCAGCTATGATTTTGAGCCAGGTATTTAACTCCTTTGCATCTTGTATTCTTGCACATAAAACACAGGGATTAAATACATGTTCATTTTTTGAGTTGATATCCACAGTACAGGTAAGATTCATTGCTAGCAAGAAAGAAAAAAAGGCACTATGATCAGAGAGGCATTATCCAAACCTTAGCCATAGATAAGGCTGTGAACTCTCAGTTGGGGTCTGAGAAATGGATTCTAGAATTTATTGCCGACTTCTGAGAACATCAGCCCAATGTGTTGTGGCTTCAGAGGTCAATAAAATGATAAGTATTATCCAAAGGGGTATTGTAAAACACAAAGCAGGACACATTTACCATTTACTAGGAAGCAGGCCAGTGTAGTCCCTTCTGAAATGCCTTGTTCTCCTGTTTGCTGCCCCTCTCAAAACAGACTGAAGAGTCGGAGCACATTCAGAACGGGAAAATCCAAATTGCTTTCAGCGTGGAAAGTGGTAATCACTGAAGGACAGCGTAAAATGGTTTAAATTACACTACAATTATGAAAAAGCAATTCTTTGCCATTAGTCCCCCATATAATATTTAATAACATCCCTTAATTTAGTTATGCATACATATTTAAAGTCTCAGATTAAATAAATTAAAGTGTTATACTAGGACAAAGGCTTCTTCTAGTGCTCACATTTCATGAAACAATTATACTCCAACTCTGCATGCACACCTTGGGTATGGAGAGGTTTCCATCATTAGAGGGGCAGCCAGAGTCATCTGACACCAGTAACAAAGCACATCCTACTGCCAGCAAGGCCTTTGGAGGTGTGACAGCTTGGAACCCTGTATCATGCTTCATCACAAATTAACTTCCAACCTGCAAGCGCCCCTTCAACAGCACTTAAAAAAATGGGTCATTTTGATCATCTTATGATTGTGCTTAAGATCACTGTAACACTATTTGATATGCTTTCCACAGCCTACCCACTTATCTGAGCTGCTGTTTAAATGTCAGCAGTAATGCCAAATACCTGAAATTGGGTTATTATACCCCCAAGAAAAAATGGTTGCACCCAAGTTCTTTGACTTCTTTTCTTTAATTATTTCACTAAAGGCTTTCTCTCAACAGCAAAACTCAGAACTGATTGAAATGAATTAAGGGCAGTTTTCTAGAGTTTAAAAGATATTCTTTTTTATTATTATTTCAGAGTGCTTGCCATTCATATAAAGAATTGTTAAGTTCAAAGGTAAAACCACCTCCTCCTTCTCCAATGGATAGACAATATCTAAATTTATAAATGTATAGTTCTATATCGATTATGAATGGTGACATAATAAGTAAATGATGTGAAATTTCCCTCTGTATGCTATGAATATGGTTTATTACTATTGGTTAATTAATAAGTTGCTTTAGCCTACGGCAGGGCAGAATATAACCAGGCTGGAAGAGATACAGAGAGAGAGTAGGCAGAGTCAAAGAGACATCATGTAACTGCCAAAGGAGAAGGACACACTGGAACCTTACCCATAGGCCACAGCCTCATAGCAATACACAGATTAATAGAAATGGGTAAATTAAAGATGTAAGAGTTAGTTAATAAGAAGCCTGAGCTAATAGGCTAAACAATGTTGTAATTAATATAGTTTCCATGTGATTGTTCTGATCTGGGAAGTCAGGAAACTAAAGTGCAGTCTCTGCTTACAAGATAAGGCTAAACTTTGGTTATATCTTTTAAATATTGTTATAAGACTAAACTTTGATTATATCTTTTAAATACTGTTACACAGTACACTAACTGTGGAAGAGATTAGAAAGTATTCCATGGATAGTCAAATCACAAGTAACAAGACTTTAGGGAATGCAAGAACACAAATATGACAATGGTCCTATCTAATAATGAGCCTGAAATTTTCCTGTAGACTGGTGGCTTGCTACCTACAATAACACACAAGCACCTACTCCTATACTACCGTGTCACCAGCTATATACATATGTAGCACCTGGGATTATGATTATGTATCTGAGAGGCTATTTGGCAATGGTAAACTATGTCATTGGTTTACTTATGTAATGTAACAGTTAATCTCAGTTGGCATCTTGAGGAAATATAGAATCACCTATATGATGTCCTTCTGAGCCTTCTCCTGTGAAATATCTTGATTGGTGCAGGATAATTGTCTGTATTCTGTAAATCATGTTTTAAATAAATGCTGATTGGCCAGGAAGAAAGTATAGGTGGGTCAACCAGACAGGAAGTAAAGGCGGGGTAATGAGAACAGGAGTATTCTGGGAAGAAGGAAGCTCTTACTGTACTCCTGTCCACATCACCGAAGAAGTAGGATGTGACCTGCCCCACTGAAAAAGGTACTGAGCCATGTGGATAACAGAGATAAGAACATATACTCTACAAGAGTTAACAAGAAGCCTGAGCTAATGGGCCAATCAGTTTATAATTTTATGGAGATCTCTGTGTGATTTTCTTTGGGGCTTGCTGGCTGTGGGGAACTGGGTAGGACAGAAACCCTTAAGGAAGCCCTCATGTTACAACTGTGATAAAGAGATGTAACAAGCCTCTCAAAATGAATCCCCTTTACTGAGTATTCCCAGAAAGCCAGTAATGCAGTTCCAGTCCGAACTAAGGGTATGACAACCAGAGAGCTAATTGTGTAAATCCCAGACAGAGAGGGCAACTCTTCTTCCATCTTTTGTTCCTATTAACAATCTCAATGGATTGCATAATGTTCACCAGTACAAGTCAACCCAGACTACTTACCTGCTCTAGAGATTCAAGTGTCGATTTCATGTAAAAGTACCCTCACAGTCACATCAGAAATAATCTTGGACCATTCTATGCCTCAGTCAAGTTGACACACAAAAGGACTCACTGTGACTGCTGTGCAATCCCTGTTGTGGAAATCAGTTCCTTGTAAAGTTCAGTGTTTTAGCCGCAATTGCCCTCTGACACCAAGCATTGCAGATGTGCAATTGAAATTCCTACTTTATACAATGTCTTAATTACTGTGCTCTTTCTAGAATAAAATACCATGACCAAGGAAACTTATAGAGGAAGAATTGGCCAGAAATTACAATTCTAGATGAATAAGTCTATCAACACCACAGCAGTGCACCATGACAGCGAACTAGCATAGCAACTGGAGCTGGAAGGTAAGAGCTGAGGGGCCACACCTCAAACTGAAACAGGAAACAGATAGATAGAGCACCTCACATGGTACAAGCCTTTATCCACACCTCCTAATCCTCCCCAAAACAGCCACCAATTGGGGACCAAGTTCTTAAATGCCCAAGACTTATGGGCAACATATCATTCCAGCATATAAACTGCTCTCTCTGTCTCTGTCTCTGTGTCTCTGTGTCTCTCTTTGTCTCTCTCTCTCTCTCTCTCTCTCTCTCTCTCTCTCTCTCTCTTTCCTTCTGTCCTATCTTTTTTTCCTCTTCTCCTTTCTGCCCCCTTCTCCCCTTTTCTCTCCCTCTCTGGTTTTCTCTCTCCCTCCTTTTGTCTCCCTTCTCTTCTCTCCTCTTTTTCAGTTTTATGTATGAGTTTTATGGTTTTACATTGAGCTGAGACTTTCAGTTTAGAAACACAGTCTTTCCATTTTGAAAGATGCATTTGCATTATTTCGTTGATAATACCAACCTTCTAGTTTCTTGAAACACCATCCCTCACTTGTTGGAGCAGGTCTTCAATTTTTTTTTACCTTTTTCTCTCTCGTCTTTCTGTATTTTGACTTGCTCTGTTTTCTAGAAGATATTGTCTAACTATAATATTAAGTCATTTATTTCTCTTTTGAAATTTTATAAATGGGACATTTTCTGTCTTTGTTCCTTGGCATCCCTATTTATTTTGTTGGGGATTCTAATTATATTTTGAAGGGGTTTTTGTTTTCTTCCCTTTTCAACAATTTTCTATTTCCTCTGGGTCTTCTTTTTTTCTTTTTGTTTTAGCTCCTTTCTTTCATATTGGACTATTTCCCCAACTGTCTGACAATATTTGGTTTTCGCATGTAAGAATGATCACAGGCTTGTGTGCAAAGGTTGAACTCGCCCTCGGAGGTTTCTTTCTAAGATGATGGGAAAGTAAGGTTGACATTCAAGGAAGAAATAAATTTCAATGTCTGAAGAGCCTTTCTCCAGAGGCACATCTTCCATTTACTGTAAACTTAACCCAAACAGAATAAAGGGATAGGGTGGCTGTTTTCTGGCTCCTGGCCCCTAGAAGTTTACTATCACACAGGAATGTGAATATGTTGCAGTTGGCTATATATTTGTTTGATTCCTTTATTTCAGCCCATGTCTGTCCCATCCCTTAATATAAGTCTTGTGCCAGAGACTGGTATGGCTTCTATGTATGGAATTCCTCCACAGTATAAACCTTTTTTTTTTTTTTTTTTACCAAGGAAGACAAAGGAATATCACCTGGCCCCTAATGAATGGGCAGGAAGTGGACCTGTGAAGCCGGTTTCTTCATCTACAGACTGGCAACTCCATGTTCAGAGGGAGGTCTCATTCTCATCTTCCAAGTATCTTCCAAATGCTGAGTGCTGCAGGGTGTGACAGAGGTAAGTGTTTATTCCGTATCTGTGTAAAAAATGACACTGGCTTCAATTCACACAATCCACTAAAATTTAACCCCTGCCTTTCTACTTCTTTCTTCCAAAATGTGCTCAGGTCTGCCATCTAGTGTTTTTTATCATCTCTTCTATTATTGTTGTGGTTTAATCACTTGAATTACATTTTATCCTTTTAAAAAAGGTTTCCGTTAGGGACTGGAGAGATGACTCAGTGGTTAAGAGCACTGGGCTCTTCCAGAGGACCCGGGCTTGATTCCTGGCACTCACATAGTAACTAAGCAGAAACAACCATCTGTAACTCTGGTTCTGGAGACTCTGAGGCCCTCTTCTGGCCTCACTGGCCAACTGCATATACATATACATGTGCATATACACAGGGTGCACAGACGTACATGTAGGTAAAACATCCGTACACATAAAATGAAAACAAATAAATCTTTAAGATCTATTTTATTTTAGGGATAGAGAGATGGCTCAGCTGTTAAAGAACAGGTTCACAATAAAAAATGTAAGCATTTGGCTCCAAATACAAACAGCTGCCTCTCCAGGCACATTTATTAATATCATTATTACTATTATTATTACTATTATTATTATTTATTATTTGATAATTGTCCCCAATTATCATTATTGTTTTAGTTATTGTGTATTGGGGTGGGAGTTGTATAGGTAGACACGGGTGCCGGTAGAGACCAGAGATGCCACGTCTTTCTGGAACGGAGCTACAGATAACTCCTTGAGAGCTGCTACACAGGGGTGCTGGATATCTGACTTAAGCATTTGGAAGAGGAATATGAATTCTTAATTGCTAAGGCATCTCTCTAACCCCACCTTTTCCATTTTTAATGGAGTTTAACTTTGAGATGTGTGTCTGTCTACTTGACTTGGCAAGTCGCTTAATTCTAGCCTACTTCACAACTTTTCTGCCAAAAATGTTACATCTAAAGTCAATGCTCAAGTGCCTTAAAAATGTTGTTTTATCAGCTACAGTTGAATAGGCATATAAAGGAAGAAAACTGAAAGAAGAACAGGGAATTATTAGTTTAGACTTCACAAAATACATGAGTTGAGACTTTTGCAACTTACTTAGTGTACATAAACTCTTGCTAATTTGTCTTAATTTCTAGCAATCACACATGAGAGAGAGAGACATACACAGCACACATGCACACACGTGCATGTGCATGCACATACACACACAAACACACACACACACACACACACACACACACACACAACACTCTTAAACTATTAATTGCTAAGAGAGACCACCTGACAACATATCTTACCTCATTGCTTCAGAACTTACCGTTTGTGTTTCTGGCCCTGTGGTGAGCTAAAATTACCATAATAGAAGAGTATAGCCAAATACAATTCTTACCTCATGGTAGGCAGGAAGTGCAGGAAAACTGGTCCGGACACTACTTCCCTTAGGCATAGCCTCATGAGCCACTTCCTCTAAGGAGACCCTGTTTTCTAATATTTGACCATCTCCTCTACTATCAACATCAGTTAGAGACCACATATTTCCTACAGAGCCTGAGAGGAACATGCTATACTGAAACTTTAGCAATCAGTATGCTTTGCCCAGACACCACAACCTGAGTCAGGTGGTGCACCCCTTGTACTATGCATTTTCCTGGACGACATCATTTTGAGAGTAACAAGGAAGAAGAGTGATGGTGTGGAAATATTCAGAATCCTGTATGTTTTTCAGGGCAATGATTACATTCTCTGGCCCAGGAAACTTAACCTTCGTATAACGGCCTGAGTGTTGCTCTGGATGCAGATGTGGAAATAGTCCCTTGATATGGGATTTCCCTCTGTATACTATGAATACAATTGGTTAATAAAGAAACTGGCTTGGCCTGATAGGGTAGAGCAGAACTAGGCAGGAGAAGCTAGGCTGAATGCTGGGAGAAAGAGGGTGGTGTCAGGGAGAAGCCATGGAACCACCACCTGAGACAGATGCACTGAAACTTTGCTGGTAGGCTACGACCTCGTGGTGGTGCACAGATTAATGGAGATGGGTTAAATTAAGATGTAAGAGTTTGCAGATAAGAAGCTAGAGCTAGCCGGGCGGTGGTGGCGCACGCCTTTAATCCCAGCACTCGGGAGGCAGAGGCAGGCGGATCTCTGTGAGTTCGAGGCCAGCCTGGTCTAGCTCCAGCTAGTTCCAGGACAAGAACCAAAAGCTACGGAAAAAATCCTGTCTCGAAAATCCCAAAAAAGAAGAAGAAGAAGAAGAAGAAGAAGAAGAAGAAGAAGAAGAAGAAGAAGAAGAAGCAGCTAGAGCTAATGGGCCAAACAATGATTTAAATAATATAGTTTCTGTGTGATTATTTCCAGAGTCTGGGCAGACAAGAAGCAAATAAGCAGTCTCCTACAATAGTCCCTAACTTGGTGTCCCTGAGAAAGAGATGCTCCTGGCAGCCAGCAGGCACCACCAGGCTGAATGAAAGGAGCAGTATCCAGGTTCTCTAGTTTCTGCCCACAAATGTGGCATATACTGAGATGCTAATACATTTGAAACTGGCCACAGACTATTTCTCTGCCTTAGGGTAGTGGATGATTAAGCTGCATTCAAAGGCAGACACTACATTTTCTCGGTGCCCTTTAGTTTTCATAGCTGTTATCCAGGAAATCCTTAAAGAACCTGCTCTGCTCCCGTCTGAAAATGTACCGCCTTGTAAACACAGCCTGTCTAATACTCAGAAAGCGTTCCTTACCTTTGCTGTGCCATTCACTTTTAAATTAAAGTGTCAGGTGATAGCAGATAAAGCTTCTTTCTTCTTCAGTGTCCTTGTCACTTGGGCTAGTTTGAGCTCTCATTCCTGCCAGTTTACGAGAGCCGCCTTCTGTCTGCCCTCAACGGTAACCTTCTCTCTGATGCGAATCTTGTCTATCTGACTTGAAGCTTATGCTCTTTTCATTACACAACACTGTCTTCGCTGGCCTTTCTAGTCTGCTCCTCTGATGTCATCCTGGAGAGAGTACACCTCAGAGTGAAGCCCTTTGCCACCAACCCATGCTCTCTAAGAATCCACCCCTCCACACCCAGTTTCCTTCCTTTACAAACCATGCTGAACATAGATAGACCTCAGAAGCCTATATGTTTGCATACCTCCTATAGTGTGTGGCACACAGCAAATGCTCAATCCGTGTGTGCTTTCAAAAAGCAAAATGCTACTCTATCAATGCCGTAATTTATAAATGATAATTCTCTTAAATAGCCACAGCACGTACAACACAGAGAAAGCAAATTATGGAATTGACTCACAGTGCAGAGAAAACAAATTATGGGCATGACTGGGTAAACTGTAGTGGGCCTTGGTGGGCTGGTGCATGTTAGGAGGATACACAAGCAACATTGCCAGTAAAGGACAGTGGATGTCCTACAAACTAATGGACTTTGTAGTCAACTGCAGATTTAAAAGAAAGAAGGGTTGAAAGCTACCCAGGCTGATGAAAAGGAAGCAATCACATCACAAAGCGTGGTCAACAGTCCTGTGGTGCACACAGTAAGCTACAGACGACAAAGGAATGTCAATAATTTGCTGGCTCCGCTCACTTCTCATCACCTGCTCATTCAGAGGGCCCATGTACTTTGGGTTCTTAAGAACAACCTTACATGTATTCACAGATTTTTAATTTGTGACTTGGGGGGTGTTGTTGGAAAAGCGTCTTTGAGGCTTAACTGTGAACAGCTAAGATCTGCTAATGCAAGCTCTGGGTAGACTAAGACACAGCTTCTCCGCCCCCCGACTCCACCCCACCCCCGCCACCAGTGGTACAGTGGGTGATGAAGACAGTGGGCTGAGGGAGGGAAGCTGCATTGCGAGGTGTCCATGGCAAATGGAGCTTCAGAGAGGTTACTCTCTGCTCAGTGTCACCAGGGCATGGAGTGTTGATTCTTGGCCTCAGTGACTTGTGCACCATGCAGGCTGACTCAGTTTCCGGATGCAAGCAGAAAACTGTGCCCCGATTTGCTACACCCACTGACACAACAACAACAAAAGCAGCTAAAGGAAAGTGAAAAGCAAGCTACACTTATATAATATGCTTCCAGCCTCGCTTGAAATATTGCTCCATGTCAAAATTCCGAGTTATAAAGTTGATTGTAATTTTTATATTGTCCACCCTAATTCTGGGCCACACTTATCTTAGCCAAAAGACTGTGAAGCAATAACTGTGGGCTGGGAAATCTGACAACTCCAAGGGCACCTCTTCCCACCCCATCTTCCCTCCTGTCTCCTCCCTCCTGTGGCTTTTACTGATTCACCCTCATCTTGTCTACCTGTCTCTTTGTCTTTATCATTCTTGGCCTCTTGTACTTAGATTTGAGATAAAGTTTATTTAGGCACAAAGTATCCAAAATAGGTCCACTTTAAGCATGGATTTTGGCAAGTTTTGACAAATGTGTATGCCATTTAACAATACAATCAGATTCATTACATCCTGGTCACCCTCGAAAGTTACCCTGTGCTCCTTCCCAGGGAATTCCTGTATCTTTGACACAGATAACTATGGAGATGCTTTCTGTCACTGCAGATTGTATTTCTATCTTCTTGAATAGCTGGAATCAGAAGGGATGTTCTGATTTGCTTCTGCCACCTTACACTCCACATAATACATCTTTAGACCCATAAATGAGCGCTCATGTATTAGGTTCAATCTTATTTACTATTAATATGTTGTGGTGTGAATTTCTGGGTTATATGGTAAGTTCATGTGTGTAAGAAATATCCAGCCTGTTTCGGGGACACGCTTTTTATTCCCTCTGGCAGTTTTGAAAACTCCATTTACCTCCTAACTTTCTTTCCAAGTTCTCCATATTGCGATGTTAACCACACTATCAGACACATGCTGGCATCTTTATTACCTCAATTTTATTGCCATATTAAGTAAGAATGTTTATATCTTGTGATGTGCTTACTGAACTGATCCTTGATTAATATTTTGTGTAGTACTCGATGCATTATGAATGGGAAATGCTACCTACAGGTTCATGTGTGAAATGCATTATCTGCAGCTGTAGGCAGTATCTTGGAAGAGGGTTGAGACTGTTGGTGGGTGGACACATAGGAGGAAGCAGATGATGGGAGTTGCACTTTTACAGACTGTATCTGTCCCCGATGGCTTCCGCTCATTCTGCTCTCTGGCTGCAGTGAGGTGAGCAGATCTTTCCTTGGATATTCTTCCTGCAGGATATGCGGTAGCCAGGTGACTATGGAAGAAAATCTCTAGGGTCGTGAGCCAAAACAAAGGTCTTCAACCATTTTTTTCTCTTAATTATTAAGTAATATGTGTTAAAAAGGTTGGATTAGCTAGAAACAAAATGTATTTATAAGGAAAAGTAGTGGGCTGATCCCATTCTGTGATATCTCTCTCTGTCTCTGTCTCTCTCTCACACACACACATACTATAACATAAATTAACAGCATTACTTTACAAATTTTATTCCCAACACTTTTCTCTATGTACCAAAATGGTTGAATTCTGTGGCTCTTGACGTAAATTTTTATGTGTAGTTTCAGTGTCATTAAATTTACAGAAGAAAAAAAATAATTTGCTGTAAGATCCGAACTATGGCTAACTCTCATCAGATACGACATACATCCTACTTGGCCATCATACGGGAAACTGGATGGGTCAATTCAACCTCACCAGCCTTGTGAGAATAGTCATTGTATATGCATGTAAGTCAAGGAGCAAAACTGAGGTCTCTATTTATAAAGCTCAACCCAACATCTATAACAAGTGTTACCTTGAAAAAGTGAGAAAATGCCCATAAGCTTACAAATGAATTACTTCAAAATGCCAATTGTTTTAAGTAGTCACTTTTGGGCTAACCTTTATATGACATAATGCCTAGAGGTCTTTAATAGATGTTCAGTACTCACTCTATGAATTGAAATTTCTCTAACCTCTCTTATACCCCAAACTCACTGAACATATGATATAGTGTTTTACTAATTCCTTGTTACCACCTCACATTGGTTCCTAAGCTCAGGCCCTTAATTTTCTTAGTTCTACCATGATTCCTTCAATCTCTTCACAGAAACTCTCACTACTTCTAGAGACCACAGGATAAAGTCACTGTGCATGATAGAACCCAACTACAGCCATAGGACTTGACAATCAGAGGTCGGATGATTTCAAGCTAGTGATCAGCCTGGAGTACATGTTGAAATCCTGCTTCAAACACAAAGCAATAAAAATGATGTTTAAATAAATAAACGAATAAACTGGGTGTGGTGACACCTGTCTTTAATCTCAGAAGAAGCAGAGGGATCTGTGCAAGTTCAAAGCCACCCTGGTCTCCATACTAAGTCCAGCCCAACCAGAGCTATATAATGAGACCCTGTCAAAAAAAAAAAAAAAAAAGTTGAGAAAACTGAGATTAAGACTTGAGTAACTTATTAACTTACTATTTAGAAACGTCAATGTAACTAAGGGCATGTCTTCCCACTGTTAGGGGTATTTTTTCTTTTAGTTTGTTTTTGTTTTATTTTATTTTGCTTTGTTTTGTTTTGTTTTACCACCTCTGACTTAGATTCATTGCCCACTTTTCCTTTTCATAATAAACATCAGTGACATTTCTGACAGCGAATCGCTAGATAGCTTTATGAGATTCATCTCCTTTGATCTGTACAACATAAAGACTTTACAATATAAAATATCTAACTCGAATTCCACATTTTGCATAGGGAAAGTGAAGTTCAGGGAGGTGAAAGGCCATGCTCATGTTTACATAGGTTTTTTGAGTCATGCATTTGAGCGTGAAAGACAGAGCACCATGACATGGAGAATATGTTGTCTTGTCTAAAGACATAGGCAAGTGAATCTCGACAGTAACAGAGAATCCATGCCATCAAGGAGGCTTTCGAAGAACAGTGGGCACTGAGGAAGAATGGAGCCTGCAGGGCCAAGGTCTGATTTTCCCCTCTATGTCAACATGATTTTCAGGGCAGCATTCTGCTTAGTTTTTGTCCTGATTTATAGGTTGAACACTCAAACACTCCCAAGTTTGTATCAGAAAAAGTCATTCAAAGGAAAGATAAGGAGAGCCCATTGACAACATAGTAAAGGAGAGGAAACAGTTGAGGACCGCACAGGGGCAAGTCGAGGCAGCCCTTTGCAGTGTCAAACTGTCTCTGCCATGGTCGTCACGTCATTTCCTTCTTTCCCACAAAAGTATAAGGTTGCATGTTATATAGAAAAGAAAAAAGTCAGAATTATGTCAAGAAAATACCCTTCCTCTCTTCGGGGGTTCTTTGTTTGGTGTTTTGACCAATATATTTTAAACAGGCATAAGAAGGTGTTTGAACTAGTCAAAATGAAAGGGCTATGAGAGTCCCAAACACCAGGGCGTGGGGGTGATCTCACTCAAACTGACCATCTCATTGCAGCCCGTTTCTTCCGGAGCTCCCAGGAACCTCCTCGTGCAGCCTCTTCACCCTGCGGTGGCACCTTCTGTCAAACGCTTCCCACGTTTGTCATCAAAATGTTTTGGCAGAAGCATCATCTTTAGGCTTTGACATAATTCCGAAGAGAGACTTTTTCAATTATTACTAATGGAACATTATGTTCCTCTTTGGGAACTTCTGCATGAATAAAAAGGGTCATTAATGACAGCTACTCTCAGGCGGAAACGTGAGTCAGTGCTTGGTGCAAGGTGCCTTTTTTTTTAAAGCACCTGGTAATTTCCCACTCCTTCCCCACCTCTGCAACTCAAGCAGTCGGTTATTGAGGTGACTATTATAAAGTCGGGGTTATTGATTCTCTGCAGGTGAGTGCTATTTATTCCCCCAGCGTTTTGTTTCTCATCTTACATAATAATGTCTCGCGCTCTTAGAATCCTTTTCATTCTCAAGTGATTTAGCAGTTTGGTTACTCTCTGGCATGTGCTGGAAGGAACCGCACATGTGTGTAGTACCCCTGTGACTCGCCTTCATGTATGGACGACAGACTCAAGCTATTGCAGCAGCGTGTGAAGAAGGTCCACCTGTTCACAGTGTCCTGAGGGATGACCGCTGAACAATACTTAAGCCTCTGGAGTTGTCAAGTGAGCATCTGAGCCCAGCTAAGAGAAAGAGCAATCATTTTAAAGACTTGCTTAGTGAACCTACATGATGTTTCCAACCTCCAAGCCAACATTAAGTTAGACCTATGAAATTACAAAGTATTCAGCTGACTATTATGTCCCTAGGATGGATTAACTTACTGTTTACACCACTGACTCATAACCTCATTTCTCTAATGTACTTAAATATTCAAAAAAGGAAAACGCACGTGGGTTAAGTGCATACATAACCTAGTAGTTAGAACACCTCATATTACAAGTTGATAACAACTATAGAAGTACAGGTCAAAAATGTGATTATAATAGGATAGTACTGTACCAACTATATATAATCTTACAGAAAAAGCAGGACAGCTACAAATGTTGGTCATTTCCCAGGAGTAACAACTTGTGTTTAATGTTTGATATGGCTCTTAATGCACCAATAAAAAATAGTACTTTGCCAAAATTAGAGAGTGATCCTGAAAACAATGGGCATGTTAGCTCACTGCAAGGAAGCTCGTGGGTCTCTTCCCCTTACTGTCTTCAATAGGAATTTTATAAAATGCATGCCTTTAATCTCAATACTCAGAAGGCAGAGGTGGGTGGATCTCTGTGAGGTCAGAGCCAACCTTGTCTACAGAGTGAGTTCTAGGACAGCCAAGCCTACACAGAGAGACCCTGTCTCAGAAAAGAAAATTTGTATAGGAGAACAAAAAGATAATTTGTCGTGTCTATAGTTCAGCTGCAATTTAAGCAGATAAAAGCATTCTGGGTAGTCATAACTTTCTTAATGGGTATTAAAAAGACACAGAAATATCTTTCTGGCAAGAACTATAGAGACTGAAAGATAAGTCATGTCTAGAGATATAGAACGGTGCAGTTGATAACAACATAAACTTTGAAACAATGATTATGGAGTTAGGTGGCCTCACAGGCACTATCTCATTCCCAGGAGATGTCACAGAAATTCCTCACTGGCTTTTCCAAAAGCACATGAGAGAAGTCACTAAGTATTTTGTCCAATAGTCGAGTATTACTAAGACCCAAACTACACAAAACCCTAGAAAAACTGCAGGCCTGTAGCTCATCAAAATGTACATGAGAATCCTCAGTAAAATATTAGCAAACCAAATGCAGTAACATACAAAGAGAATTATACACCAAGAAGACCAACTGGGACTCATCCAAGGAATCCAAGTTTGGCAAGTTTCACATTTGGAAATAAATTAACATAACACAGTTGAATTGTTTCAGGCTGCCCCAACTCCGGGAGAGGATCCTATACCCATGCACATACAAACAGCGCTGGGTGGACTCAGTAGGCTTTACAAAAGAGAGCATGTGGTTGGGATGGATGGGGATGGATGATGAGGGGGATAGGAAGAATTAGATAGGGGATTTGATCAAAGCACATATATGCACAATGAAGTTCTGAAATGATAAAAAAAAAAAACAAGATTCACTTTTAAAAGTAAAAAAATAACTTCTCTTCACAGATCTTGAAAGAAAAATAATATGACCTGAACAGGCATAGAAAAAATAATTTGATAAAAGTCCAACATTTTTTCAATGTTAAAAAATATTCAACACTCAAGAAATAGAGCTTGTTCAACCTGATAAAGGAGATCTAAAAACCCATAGTAAGCCGGGCGGTGGTGGCGCACGCCTTTAATCCCAGCACTTGGGAGGCAGAGGCAGGCGGATCTCTGTGAGTTCGAGACCAGCCTGGTCTACAAGAGCTAGTTCCAGGACAGGCTCCAAAAAAAACACAGAGAAACCCTGTCTCGAAAAACCTAAATAAATAAATAAATAAAAAACAACCCACAGTAAACAGCACGCTTGTTGGTGAGAGAATAAATGACTTGCATCAGAAACCAGACTGAGATCTCTTCTCTCACTAAGATAGTATACATTTTCCTGGAGGTTCCAGTCATGGAAACTGAGCAAAGATGAGAAACAATGGCATTCATGTTGAAAATTAAGAAATGAAAGTTATTCCTATTTTCTGATGATACGATATTAGTTAAAGAAAACCCTAAAACATGCATACACATTATTCCAACTAATTCATGAAGCAAGATGACAATATGCAATACTGATGTTCAAAAATCAATTGTGTTCCAATACATCTAGAGCCAGAAATCTCAAACTGAAACTAAAAAACTAATTCCTTTTATCACAGCATTGAGACGAAATAAAATGTTTTAAAAATCCATTTAACAAAGTGATTATGACTTCTACACTGTGATAAGCATGCAGCATTGTTGAAAGAAATTAAGGAATAAATAAATGAAGAGTCACCCCATGTTTGTGGAGCTGAATAATTAATACTGTTTAAATGAAAGGACTCTCTCAACTCATGTACAATCTCTATGTAATGGCTATCCAGATGGCTTCTTTGTAAACACAGGCGAGCCAATTCCACAACTCACAGAGAACTGTTAAGGACTTAGATATCCATGTCACTCTTAACAAAGAACACAACTGGAGAACTCACAGGTTTCAGCATCAAATTTACTACAATGTTATATCACTATTGAGATGTAACAGCTCCTGAGGAGCTGTTTTAAATAACCACACACAAACAAACAAATAAATAAATTCTCCATTGAGTATGAATGACTAAGGCATGTTCCAGAACCCCCAAAACCATGATTCTTCCCACCAAGACTGGCTATAAACTTCATACTGATCCTTCCCACCAAGACTGGCTATACATTTCATACTGCACCTGTTCCTACCATAGATCCCACCATTACCAATGACTGGATCCATTGCAGAGCCCTTTGCTAATCCAAGCCACTACCATTGGTCCTCCGTTCAGAATCTATAGGCCAGAACACTTCTTTTAGATATAATATGATATAATTCAAAGGCTTGTAAGATACTGCATTTCTTACTCAGCAGTAAACATGCATCATGAGGCGACTTGTCCTTTGCTTTTTGAAGGTGCAGGTAATGTGCATGCATGCATGAGTGCATGCGTGCGTGTGTGTGTGTGTGTGTGCGCACGCACGTGGGTGTGTGGGGGTGTGTGTCTGGCTGTATTGTAGGCAAGTTCCTTCAGAGGACATAAGAGGTCATGTTTATTATTTCAGTTCTGAACATGGGAAAAAAATTGTGTCTGAAGTTACTACTTAGTCTGTCCCTTGATGACAAATTGAATTCCACCATCCAAAGACCCAATGTGAGGATTATCTCTACTGCCAAATAAATCATTCTCAGGCACAAACAGGGACATGTGAAGATGAGCGTCGGTGAGAGCTATAGTCATGGCAGTTCACTGTGTAAAAGATTTTTTCTAAGTCGGGCGGTGGTGGCGCATGCCTTTAATCCCAGCACTCGGGAGGCAGAGGCAGGCGGATCTCTGTGAGTTCGAGACCAGCCTGGTCTACAAGAGCTAGTTCCAGGACAGGCTCCAAAACCACAGAGAAACCCTGTCTCGAAAAACCAAAAAAAAAAAAAAAAAAAAAAAAAAAAAAAAAAAAAAAAAAGATTTTTTTCTAGGACTCTATCTGTTACCTGGTCACTATAAGTTCATGCCCTAAGAGAAGGTCAATGTAACTCTTTAGGTCCCTGGTACCAACAAATACACTCTATACTCAGTAGTCTTAGAAATTTCTGCACAGTTGTCTCTGTAGGTTCCCTCATCTTGGGAAAATGTCTGTGGGTCCATTCTTGGAAGAAGGATGCGAAACCAAGACAGCATTTCCTTGCCATAAAGTTGCAAGACTTTCCACTAGGAAGCCAGACTTCCCTGATCACAGCGGCTTTCACATCTGAAAACTGACATTGACTCAGAAGCTGAATATGAAAAAGGTAGTTTAAAAAATTATATTTATTTTTGTATTTTATTTCTGTTTATGTGCATATATTTGCACACATGCACACATACATGGATGCCTGTGGAAAAGGAGGCTTCAGACACCCTGTGACTGGACTTACAGGCAGCTGTGAGCCACATAGTATAGGTCCTAGGAATCGAACTTGGGTCATTTTGGCAGATAGCCCAAGCTAATACTCTGGTGTTGAAGAGGAGCTGGGTTTAGCTCCTAAGAGGAAGACCTCTTTCGTGGGGAAGTCTCTGCAATCACATCAGAGAAATATTACTTCTTGCTCCTGAGGGTGGAGATGTTGTTTTGAGAACCAAAATTTGGTGGTTTCAATAGGAAAGGCCCCTCAGAGACTCATGTGTTTAAATACTTGGTTCATAGAGAGTGGCACTATTAAGAGGTGTGGTCTTGTTAGACTAAATAGGACTTTGTTGGAGGAAGTATGTCACTAGTGGATGGGCTTTGAGGTCTCAGAAGCTCAAGCCAGGAAGTTGTCTGCCTTCTTCTCCAGCACCATGTTTACCTGTGTGCCCCCATGATCTCTCCCCCCAAATGATGATAATGGACTGAACCTCTGGAACTGTAAGCACCCCCAATTAAATGTTTTCCTTCATAAAAATTGTCATGGTCCTGGTGTCTTCTTCACAGCAATAAAACCCAAACTAAGACAAAGGTCCTCAGCAATGTCCAACAAAATGTTCCCATCTTGGGACTTTGTGTCACAGGTCCTCCAAAAGTAGGTCCCAACTTCAACAGAACAGACCTATTTAGTCCATTTGTCAGGTCCCTCTGAACATCACCAGATCCTGAGTCCACTATCTCGCTGCATAAGGTTATGGAATGAATCTTCATAAATCACTCTTAGCCTTTGACAGTATACACTGCCTACTTAATGTCCATTTTCAGCACATAAGTTCAACTTAGTCACAGCCAGTCAGCATGACTCTCCTTGAAGCATTGCTCTCTCCGCACTTTCAAATGAGCAACTTGACAAGGACACTCTGTCTAATCAGTACTTTTATTTACCTATACAGACGAAATGGATATTAGTTGAGTTGCCACGTTAACCTAATACTGTCCACTTCTCACCTACTCAGGATGGGTTTTTCCTTGCTCCCTGAACAGAGAGTAAACCTTCCCAATGATGCAACCCTTTAATTCAGTTCCTCATGTTATGGTGACGCCAACCATAAAATTATTTTTATTGCTACATCATGACTGTTATTGTGCTATTGTTATGAATCATATTGTAAGTATCTGTGTTTTTTGAAGGTCTTAGGTAATCTCTATAAAAGGGTCTTTCCACCCCAAAAGGGTGATGACCCATTACATAAGAACCACTGATCTAGAGCCTCCTTGGTACCTACTTTCATCAATCTGGGTCCTGCAAGAAGGATGGGATGGGAGGTTTAAAGCCTTTATTGAAGGAAGCACCTATGAACAATAAAAGAAGGAATGAAGACCCCATATGTGACAAGAAACACCTGCAGATGGAGAGAGAGTAGCCAATACAAAAGACTTGTTGGGTAAAGAAGTTCTTGAGAGCGTAGTACAGAACCATCAGCCTAGGCTGTCCACTAAAGGAAGGGTCCAGAGGAATGGGCTGGTTCTAGTATCACTCCTTGCTCTGTCAGAAGCTGGGGCAGCTTCAGACAATATTCCAGGGGTTGCAGAGGAGCAGTAACTGAAGGAATCAATCAGCAATGCCTCTTGCCACTAGTTCTTCTCAATGAAGATCCAACTGGGTATCGCCAAAGCTAGCGCACAATCCTTTTCTCCATGGTAAACATGCGAGAGTCCCATCAAGATGCCTACGGAACTGCTACCCATTTTCTCCCTACTGTCAGCTACACATCAAAGTCATGTTCACTCCGCATTTGGAAAGGCAGTCCTGGGTTTATACAGATGAATAAAATCACAGAGTTTATCCAAGTGCCTGTGAGGACATTGGCAAAGTTCTGGGTTGGAGGGCCAACTGAGATGGAGTATTGTGCTGGGTCCAGCTGCCAGGATCAGATAGACATGAGGGCCCCATGGGCAAGTCAATGGCTATCTTACTAATGCATGCCTCTGGTTAAAAAGGGGTGAAAGTCAAGGGGTTATTCTATTACAAATCTTGCTGCTGCCAAACCAGGAACAAAAAGCTAGGACTGATAATGGCTACCGTCATCGGTCTTCCTCTGACTTCTTCTAAAACAGAAATGCAGAAAGAGCACCCCATGCCCAAGTTCCTCTCCTCCCAGGGACAGACTAGGCTGACTTATTAATAGCTACCAACAGGCAATCAGATGAAAAGGGACATTTCGTCCTAATCCTCATCAATTGGGTGTCTTCCATCACTACTGTGCATCTCCAGTTCACACGGTGTTAGTCTGGGTGCGGCACATGGGCCCCAGCCTCACAGAAGGAAAATGGCTCCTTATTCCAGGATGGCATTAGGCAGCCCTGATAGCGCCATGTGTTAATGACCTCATTAGATTAGAATCTGTGCTAGGGGGCTTAATTTAAAATGACTCTGATTGTCTTCCAAGTCCTTATTATGAAGGGCTCTCAAGGGAATGGCCAAAGTCAGTTTGCCTGATGGAAAAGTGAGCAGCAGGAGATGGCGTCCCTTTCTTAGCAATCCCATGAGGCCACGGGCACCACAGGGATCCCAGGTTAAAGTCAGTTCTTAAAGTTATTGTACTGACATGGTCTCCATGACTCTTTGAGTACAAGTGACAAAAATAGTAATTAAGCCAGAAAAGAGAAACCCAGGGACACAGACAGCTTCAAACATGGTTGCATTACAGAAATCAATTTTTGTCCTTTCCATTCCTCATTCTTTT
This sequence comes from Microtus oregoni, assembly GCF_018167655.1. Taxonomy (NCBI): domain Eukaryota; kingdom Metazoa; phylum Chordata; class Mammalia; order Rodentia; family Cricetidae; genus Microtus; species Microtus oregoni. The sequence goes on from NW_024543072.1 coordinate 30,620,620, forward strand.
CTTCCTCCCTTCCTTCCCTCTTCCTTTTTTTATCTCCCCACCTCTTTTTCTCTTTCTCTGACCCCCCCCCCATTCTTGCATAGAATGACTGCAGCAGGCTAAGGAAAACATCATCTATACTTAAGACAATTATGGTGGCCAGGAAGAGGAAGCAGGAAGTTCTTGGTACTTAGGAGCTTAGACTGGGTCACCTTCTCACCAGCTGAAACAAATGGGGAGAGTGGGTCCTGGCTGAACCACTCGGACTGAGAATGAATGGGAATGAAATTGTGAAAGAAGAAATAAATAACAAACAAGCAGTTTTCTCACTCGAGACAAGGTGATCGAATGGGAGACAATATTTACTGATCTCTAAAGTAGTCATCAAATGAGAGGTAGAAACAGTCTCACCTCTCAAAGACTTAGGGTCTAATGAGGAAAATCTTGCACATTTTATAACAATAGAATTCAATGAAGTTTAACAAGCTAAATGCATAGCTTTAGGCTCAGCAAAAGCTGGAGGGCTCTGTTGGAAAAGGAAATCCTGTCTGAGTGGTAATCCTCGGGGAGTTGAGCTGTGCATTATAAATTTGTTCAAGAAGCATCTTTTAAAAGGATAGACTTGTGTAAGAAGTTAACACACGAGAGGATGAGACGGAAGATGGCAACAAGTTCAAGGCAGCCTGTCCCATCTAGCGAGACCCTATCTCAAAAACAGAAAATAAAAAAGCAGATTCTTCAGCCATAAAGTCCTAAGTGAATTCTGGTAGCTTCTTCTTTGAATTAAAGCAAATTTCAACCCTAACAATAACACAACGAGCTAGCATTTGTGAAATCCTCCTTTGTGCCCAGATGTGTCCCTTTGTGTGGACTTCATAGTTTCCACATATTTGCTCATGAAATATTTATGTCAATTCTTAGAGTTAGGTATTCTTATTGTCCATAGCTTACAAATGAGGAAAGGAAATTTCCAGCTATTAAGTGAAGTAGCAAATACCCCGGAGCTAATAACAGATGAGGGGCGTTCAAGCCCATGGAGGCTGGCTAGGCAAGCCCTCTTAGTCTTGATGCCACATAGCTGTTCTCAGCCTCGTTTGCATATATAAATGGAAATAATAATACTGTACTCACCCCACAGGAATTTTGTGGGAATTAGATAATGCCTGTGACACATGGAAGGTAACCACTGAGTAGAACAAGACATGCATATGTGTGAAAGAATTAATGTCCTTTTGTATGATAAGAAAAAAACAATGAGTTTGAATTAAAAGGGTTTGGCAACATATCGTACATGTTCACTTTATTAGCTTTTTAACTTTGGACAATTCACTTCTTCGAGTTTTTCTTCCTTTCATCTTCAAGGCTGAAGTTATGGAAATGTGAAAAAAATGTATGTTAGTCCTAGGAAATGTTACCTAAAATAAAATAAAATAAGATGAGACCTTTTAAACTCAAATACAGTACATGAGACTCTGACATGGTTGGACAGAGCAATGGAGGGCTTGCTTGAGGCTCATGTGAAGACACTTGTACTCCAAAGCAAAGTGTAATTGGTTGAGAACTCTGCTCTCATCCCAGCACTATCTATCTGTCTGTCTGTATATCTGTATCCCTCTCTCTCATAAACTCTATGCCTGTGCTTGCCTCTGAGTCTATCCCGTTTGTGCAATAGCCAGAGCTAAAACTCTGTGGTTTGATCATTGCTTTTCTTCATTTTGGTTTTTTTTTTCCTCTAAGTTAAGTAGGCTTTAAAATGGTCTCCTGTTTTGCTTGAATACATTTGTGAATAGTTGATGTAGTCTGTAGTAGAATTTGAAGGGGCTAAAAAGAAAATTAGGTCAATGCCCAGATTTAGGACCTTAAAGAGTCCCACATCACCTTATCCTATCTTGTGACTGTGTAGTAAAACCCAAAAGCTTTGCAGTGTCTTATATGGGATGGTGGCTATCACCGTTTTGGGTACTCTTCCCATAAAATACAGGGGACATATTTATATAGAAGAAAAAGTATGCAGTGCTCATCTGAAATTCAAATTTAAATGGGAGACCAGTATTTTTATTTGATAAGGCTGACGACCATAATGTCCATGCAGCACAGAAGCCACTGGGACAATTTGTGTATAAAAGAGACACATCGAATAAAATAGATGAAAGAAGTTCTTCGTTTACAGAGTTTTGCAGCCAGGTCACCATTGCATGCAGCCTAGTCATCAGGTCAGGACTGCAGTGTGTGACAAAGGCGGTCACCTCCAGACTGTTCTGTGTGAGGAGACCTAGGGTGAGAACTCTTCCACCATTTGTGCAGTAGATGAATTGGCAAAACTTGATATCTTCTAAAAAAAGTTCTGAAATTCTACAAAACACAGCCAGAAAGGAAGAAGAAAGATGAAAGGCCACAGAACAGTGGTGTAGAGATACGGAAAACATGAGTAAGCAAAAGCCAGGGAGAGGTGAGGACAGGAGAAGCAGAAGCAGTCGTCCACTTTGAGCAGAGAGAGGCAGAAGCTGAGCCCTTAAATGCCAGAGTGTCCAGGGTCACTTCTAGCAGAGGCCTGAATTTTATTACACCCATCTTGCCTCTCTTAGAGAAAAGCATCTCTCAACTGATGTTGTGGGTTGCATCAGCCAAAAAGATGGTGGCGATGGTAACAATGATGGTAATGATGATGGCAAGTGCAGTGATGATAGAAGAGTTGATGATGGTAAGGACTGTGGTAATATTGGTGGTGGTACCTATGGCAACGATGGTACTAATGATGGCAATGATAAATCTGATAATCATAGTGACAGTGGTGGTGGTGGTAACTATGGTGGTGACGGTGCTAATGGTGGCAATGATGAATCAGATGATGATGGTGAGAGTGGTGGTTGGAGGACAGAGATGGTGAATTGGTGGGACAGTAGTAACAATGGTAGCAATGATAGTAGCGGTGGCAGTGACGTTGTAGTAACGGTAGAGGGGCAGATGATGGTGGACAGTGACAGTGATGATGATGGTGATGCTGGTAGTCCTGATGGTGCAGATAGATATGGTATTATTCACGATGGTGGCTGCCGCAATCATGATAGTGGCCTCTGCAACCTGAAGGAAGCCCAAGCCCAAATGACAAAATGACCTCTCCAATACAACATTTATAGAGACAGTAAAAGTGAGTCCTTCCCTGCTTTTACTCTGTCCTTCGTGTCCACTTCCAGCAGCAGAACCATCCAAAGAAACAGAGGATCAGGGCACTAATACAGGGCGACAAAGTGTAAGCTGCCTGGTGAGGAGGAAGGAGGAAGAGAAGAAAGACACACATCACCAAAGCGTAGACCTTGTTCCCTGGAACGATACAGCATAGCCATCATGGAACTGCAAATTAAACTTCTAATGGAGAAGTACGGCCAGATGTGAGTTATTAACAAGTCTGTTTCTACATGTGCCCAGACGTACAATGTGCATATAAATACGGATAAATATCATCCACAGTGCGTCGTGACTTGACTTGAGTCTCTTGGTGCAGTCACGCTATCCCGCTGCGCTCTGTGCCTGTGAATCGTCCGGGGTTGTTTAGAAGCTGGGATTGTCCCTGGGTGGCAACCTCATTCTTACCTCTGTATCTTATCTGAATTGAGGTAGAGCCAATTAAATCCCTTCCAAGGGCTGGTTTCCAACAGATATTTGGACAGGTAGGACAATATTTTGCCTGGATTTGACACCAAAGAAATGTCATGCATGTGTCAGCCGCAACCTAGTGGCAGGGAAGATCATGGCCTCTAGCGTGGCATCAGCACTTCTCTTAATGACCCCATGTGTGCTCTGGAGAGAAGGATGACAGCCCAGAGCTCTGTGGAATTGAGGGCCTTAGGGGCAAAAGAGCCGTTAGTCTTGTCAGGAAGGAATGACTTCAGCCATGTTAGGCCCGAGGCCATATCGTTATCCGCCTTGCTTTGCTATATCTGGCTCACTTAACTGGCTCAGCAATGCACACTTTTATTCCATATCCCTTTCATAGCGGAAATATAGATGGCCGGGATACACATACATACACCGGGAAGCTTGTAATTGCTCTGCAGACCATAACCAGTGTGACTGTAGGGAAAGAAAAGGAAAGTCCAGGAAAACAATGTAAGTTTACATTCTCATCCAGACCATAATGTCACAGAACTCAAGTAAATCATAATTGATTAGGAAGTTTATTCGGAACAATCTACAGCTGAAAATAAAGTAAAGTACAAGGGTCTGGGATAATGGCTTAGTCAATAAAGTGCCCATCACCCAACAGGTCAGGATGATCTGGTCTATATCTCTAGAAGCCATGTAAAAGCCAGTGTATTGCTGAAGCCAGTATCCTGCTGTGAACCTTGAACTCCAGCCCAGAGTTAGGTGGGTCCCTAAAACTCATTTGCCAGCCAGTACAACAAATAACCCCTGTCTCAATTATTGGAGTTGGAGAACAAGCCAACTGGTTGTCCAGTGCCAAAGAGTCAGCCCAGAAAACATACATACAAGTAACATTATATGGACTGAGCATGTTTTATTTAGGGATATATATATATATTTGGGAATATATACATATATATATAATATTTAGGAAAATAAATATAAAATATTTAGAAATATATATATACATATGCATACCTTAACAAGTAGTGAAGAAAGGGATAATGAGTTTAAAAAAAGAGTCCAGAGATGTATATGAGGGGGTTTAAAGGAATAAAGGGGGAAATGTTGTAATTTTACTATATTCTCAAAAATTAGAAGCAGAAAAACATTAAAGAAGGACATCTCATGTCTACCTCCGGCCTCTGTGTCCATGAACACACACACTCACATCCACGCTTCGTGGTGCCCAAACCTACAGATACACACAGCACACATACACAGTGCAACTCAACACAACACAGTACAGATACGCATGCATCGAAAATTACAAAATAAGATCAATTAAGCAGAGCCTGTGCAAATCGTGTACTTAAAAAAATAAGGTACATACAAGATGATCACAATAACGGGGTCAAATTCATACACTTTTATTCTGATATATAACCTTAGGGGGGAGATAAAGGGGCAGAAGTTGGAGAGATCCTGGAAGTACATATGACCTACCCTGTTCTTACCTGTGTAAGGATGGAGATAATGGAGCCAAAATTGGGGAGATCCTGAAAGTACATATAAACTACCCTGTTCTTACCTGTGTAGCTGTTACTCAATGAGAAGTTCAAAGAAAAGCAGAAAGAGGTGAAATTCACAGTTGGGTTTTTTCTTTCCCTGCAGAGAAAAAAAAAATGTGATTGGATGTCCCAGTTCCTTTAGGTACACAAAATACAGCTTGCCAATGGCTAATGGTCTAAATGTGCTTTTGTAATTCTGGTATTTGCACTGTGGAAGCTAACTTCCCACATGTCAGTGATATTTATGGTCCCTAAATTCAAACTTTAGTTAAATGTATGTTAGGTTTTGAATTGCTAGAACTGTGAAAAGTTGTCCTACCTTGAGGACCAAAATAGAACACAGAGGAGGCAGAGAAATGGAACAAGGGGACCAATGCCTCTAACTCCTGTACCTCTGTAGGAGTTCTGATGCCAACCTCATCAGTGAATCTCCAGTTGCATATGGAGCAAGGTCCTCCATGAGAATTATCCAAAATAGAAGTAAGATGACGGGAAATAAGCCAGCAAGGACAGTAGAGTGCATGCAGAGGGTGCTGGATAGCACACAGAGCAGAAGCAGCATGGGGGCGAGGAGGAGGCGCTTATCGGGAGCTGGAGGAAGACCTCACCCGTTTACAGAAGGAAGGGGGCAAAGAAAGCAGGATGGTGGGAGAGAAGCTAGGCTGAAGACAAGAGAGATTTTCAGTAGCTCATCGGTATAGAACTTAGGAAGAAAACACAACATACAGATTCTTCTCTAGGGTGTGGGGGGGTGTTTATGTGTTTGTGTGTGTGTGTGTCAAACAATAACTAAAGAAGCAATCAGGGATTTGGTGGAAGGTAAATACAGTACTCAAATATAAAATTCTCAAAATTATAAAACTCTAAACTAAAAATAAAATAAATAAAATTTAAAGGTAAAATAACAGTAGTAGTAGTATGTATTGCTTTCCTGGGAAGCTTGCCTTCTGGTACCTTGGCTAAAACTTGCATCAATCCCTCACAAGGAAATTGTCAGTAAAACCTGACATCACTTTTCAAAGTGTCCAGAGCAGGAGTTGTGCCTTTATGTCCCCTGACAGCAGAGGTCAGACCACTCTGGCCACTGGCCACAATGAGATCACAGAGAATTGATTCATGAGGCCACTTATTGCAAGAAATAAAATAGTTTCCACTTGAATAAGCCAAACCTCCTCGGACGTCTCTTTATTGCCGGACCCTGGCTGTGTTACAGGCTTTGTCAGACAGAGTGCCTGAACTTGGAATTAATTAATAAGCAAGAGGGAATGTTGCATTGGTAGGACTTGATGTGTATGAACCAGCCGCACAGGTTCTGCGAGGTTGGCGGCACTGTCACGGACCTTGCCTGCACAGCAGCAGAAGCTTTCAGGGATGGTTTTTATCTCTCTTGTCATTTGAAGCCCGGGTATAGGTAAGCCCAAGATCACAAGATGAAAAAAGCCAGAATTATGTAAGTGACATGACTTGGGAGATGCACTGTGTAATGAGGCAGAGAATGGGATAAAACACAGTACTGTTCACTTGTTTACTCCCAATATGGTAGCCTTTGTGGGTGGTGAGGTAGGGGCATGGAGGGGAGAAAATATCAGGTTCAGGACAAATGGTACCTAGAAGTTGAGGGAAGTAGAAAGCTGTCGTAGACAGTAAGCTAGCACAGATTCTGGCTTCCACCGTGTTTTATCACACATGACTGTTGGGACTGGATCAACCCGAAGAGACAAATAGCTGAACCGGCTTCCACTACTATAATAAAATAGTTTCATTCAGCATGGGGAATGCCCATTGTTCCTCCATCTTCTACCCTCGGGACCATTTCCTGTGTTTGATACGTGTCTTTTCCAAGACCTCCAGGGAAACCGAAAATAATCTTTAAATAAATGATTTGGAGTTAGGGATTTCACTCAGTGTGAGAACATGAGCGTCGTGAGTGCATACCAGGCCCTCAGTTAGGTCCTCAGCATTGAAACAAGAGAAGAGGACAAGGGAGAACTTACACAGTGAAATCCTTAGTGCGATTCTTGTTGTCTGATCAACACTTTAATGTGCTAGCATGCTACTCAGGAGGAAACGTCATAAGCATGTGTGTGCTTCTTAACATCTCTGGATGACTTTGGGGATGAAAATCAACAGTGTAATTTACTGAGTTAATATGCAGAGCCTCGTGTAGACCAGCAACCCAGGCTTTTCCTACCCATACCTCCAAAGGCCTGTGGGTTACAGTTCCCCCATGTACGAGTCAGACGACATAGCAGCATGCAAGTTCACGTACAGCTGAACTCATCTATTTATAAAATCACCTAGACTGAAGTATTTTGAGTTTGTTTTTTTCTGAATGAAGAATTTGATTCAGAATGCAGAGAAAAGCCTAACACTGTTAAGACAGAGGTGGTTGCTGTATCACACCTCTCACATATGTGTATTTGAGACACCATCTCATGATGTAGTTCAGACTGTCCTAGAACTCACTTTGTAGATGATGCTAACCTCATACTCACAGAGATCCACCTGCCTCTGCCTCCCAGTTTTGAGATTAAGAATGTGTATCACCACCTCATGTCTTCTTAGCAATGATTGATGTTTGCAACTGAGACCTTCTTTGGGAAATGTCCTCTCTCACAGAGTGGACTAGATTGTAAGCATAATCCTGAAGTTGTATTCCAGTGGTTAGCCAACATTTTTCTTGGAATGGCGTGATAGTAAATAGTACATATTCTGTAGATAATATGGATATTTTCACAATTGTTCAACATTCCCAGTATGGTGGATAAGTAATCATACATGCTATATACAAAGACAATGGCCATGATCTAATAAATCTTTATTTCCAAAATTATATGGTAAAAAATTTTAGTCCTTAAGCTGTAGTGTGCTAGCTTTTCTTCTTGTCTTCTAAAAACTTAAGGTTTACAAAATTAATATTTGAAATTATATCAATAATAATCAACTTAACCTGATTGTCCTCTTTACTTATCTAATAATTGGATGAGTTGTGAAGGACAAATTGAGAAATTGTACAAGAGTTAAGTTAGCTTGGAGTGAGAGTGTTATTCAGTGACAGGATATTGGCCTAGTGTGGCTAAGACCCTGCGTTCAATCTCTAACACACATATATACCACACACACACACACACACACACACACACACACACACAAGCTAGATTGTTTTTATTAGGCCTGTTTAATTAACTAGGCCTAGAAGCAAATTAATAGAAGGAATATATAGAAGTCCTCTGCTATAAATTAGAACTCCTTCAAGTGTTCATGTTAACACAGTCAGGATGGCAAATGAGGACACACATTGGTGAAGATGTGGAGGGAGAATATCATTTCCTCGCTGTTGATAGGTATAGCCACTGTGGAAGTACTTTGGAAGAGCCTTTAAAAACTAGAAGCAGAAATGACGTAAGATATCTACACCACTCCAAAACATAATGCCCAGAAGGTCTGACATCCTACCACAGAGATATATGCACACACAAATCCTTTCCTGTTTTTATTCACAATAGCCAGGAAACGTAACCAACCTAGATGTCAATCAACTGATGAATAATGAAAATAGGGAGTGTGTGTGTGTGTGTGTGTGTGTGTGTGTGTGTGTGTGTCATTTATTCAGTTGTAGGGAAAATGAAATTTGTAGGAAAATTATTGAAACTGAAAAATACTATACTGAGTGAGGTAACCCAGGACCAGACAGAGAAAAGCTACATGTTCGTTTCTCATACACAGACTGACTTCCATGACTTTTTTTTTAAGATTTATTAATCTATTATGTATACAGTGTTCTGCCTGTATGTATGCTGCATGACAGAAGAGGGCATCAGATCTCATTATGGATGGTTGTAAGCAAACATATGGTTACTGGGAATTGAACTCAGGACCTCTGGAAGAGCAGTCAATGCTCTTAACCTCTGATCCATCTCTCCAACCTTTCTATGACTTCTTAGGGTAGCATGTTTAACCTGGAGTATGTCTAAAGGCCAGGAAGATAGACAAAAGTTCATTACAAGGGATGAGGACAATAAGACCTTAAGAGAGAAGGGATAGTAGAACAGAGATGAGATAAAAATGGAAAAGTCAGTTCTAGAGCTGGAAAGGTTTAAGAGTGGAGGGGATTATAGGGTAGGACAGAGGATTATAGGGTAGGTCATAGGGGAGGAACCAACACTAAGCATGTATGAAAAAGATATATAGAGATATACCTCATGTGCTTATTATGAATATACTTAAGAAAAAAGAGAAAATAGCTAGTCTGCCAAGGTGGATAATGTTCCTCTCAGAAGATATTAACTATTTAATAAAAATCCCAATGCCAACTGTGAATCTGTTGGGGGGTCCCCAAGACCCCCAAAACAATACAGATTATTGCTCTTTGCTCTGAGTTGCACACCAGAGCTTTATGCTAAGACTCTATTGCTGAAAACATCCTATGCTTCAGCCACAGGAAATGGATAAATAAATCTAGAGCTGAACTGGAAGCTTCCTCCCTGCTAGATAGCTTTCATAGCACCAGAAGGTTGCTATACTGGCTGATAGACAAGAAAGTTCATCAATAGTCTTATAAAGCTATAAACCGTGGAAGTTACAATAACAGCCCACCAGGTAAGATGCGCTCACTTGGTGTGATAATGGCATGAAAGGTAGGGAGGCCACCAATCACTTTCTGTTTGCCTTTGCGGCCTGCCCCACAAAAGAAAACTCAGAACTGACTCTGGAAACCTCGTAAAGAGCTAGTAGCTGGAAAGGTTGTCTATCCTTAATGTGAACCTTCTACTACCTTTTTTCTGAGTGGGTTCTGACTTCTTTCTATATACTTGCATTTATATCCACAGGTAAACATTGCTGTCAGTCTTCTTCAGAGAATGTTACTGCAGTGGGCATCACTTATGCTGAGACACATACCTTGTCAAAGTGCTAAAGATAAAGGAATGTGGAGTGCTCATCCCCAAACAAGACACCTATATTATCCCCTCTGAAGCTCAGGAAACATTGTAGAAGAGGATCTGGAAAGAATCTGCAGCTATAACATTGGGTGGAATGCGGCAAAGCACATCTTCCAGACACAGCAAAACCATGACTCTCGGGCTGGAGAGATGGCTCAGTGGTTAAGAGCACTGACTGCTCTTCCAGAGGCCGAGAGTTCAATTCCCAGCAACCACATGGTGGCTCACAACCATCTGTAATGAGATCTGGCACCCTCTTCTGGCATGTGGGCATGCATGGAGGCAGAATGTTGTATACATAATAAATAAATAAATCTTTTAAAAAAAAAAAACCACGACTCTCATGAACTCACTGCAACTGTTGCCACCCACACAAGATTGCGTAGGATTGAGCTCATCAGCCTTTCATTGTCCAAGCAGAATGGTCTCCTGTGGTCTCACCCCTCCCTGAAGAATCTGTCGATAGTCAATGATTAGTGCCAGAAAGAGAGTCACCTTTTTGTTTGGTATAGCTGCTGGTAAGTTGCCCAGGTTCCAAGAAATAACCTCCTACCTATGTCTGTGAAAGCAACTGTGATCAAACTCAATAGACCACACAAACAAAAAGAAAAATAGGTAGGAAAGTGGTGTGTTGGAAAGAAGAAATTTTCAGCAGAAAATAAAGAGGATGAGAGGAGGATAATATAAGTGGAAATAACAAAAAATTTATTCTACATATTAAGAAACTGCTGAAAATTATTAATAAGTAAAAACATGGACTTTTATATTAAATCCAAATAAATAAATAAAAAGTAGGTGATATAAAAAGGCAGGTATATATAAATTAAGTAGGTGATAGATATAAATAGATGATTGATAGATGATAGATACATAGCCTATAGATAGGTGATAGATAATAGATAGATGATAGATAGATAGATAGATAGATAGATAGATGATAGATAGATAGATAGATAGATAGATAGATAGATAGATAGATTCATATATCTTCTGCCATAAGAAGCTTGTATTCCAGGAAAAGAAGGATGAGATTTTCCTGTTTTCCATATCATTTTGCTTTTCTTACTTGACAAGATTCACTAAAACTAACTCCTATTTGAATCCCCTTTTCAATATGCAGGTCAAGTCCCGCCTGCCATGTCCACCTTTGGTGAGTTTGCGCATCACTAAGTCACTGTCTTGCTCCCCCTGTCTGCCAGTGCTTCACCCCTTCTTCTTATCCAGAATGAATGACCGTGGTTAGATGAAGAATAAAGATAATGGTAGTTAGTATTACTAAGATCATTGTCTCTTCCAGAGACTTTGAATACCCTTTGTCCTTGCTGAGAATGTCTACTGGTATAAACCCCAATAAAACAGTTGTAGCCTGTCTATATGAACTCTTTCAACTCTTTTCTCCCAGAGAAGTATACTAATACTGATCATAAGAATTAGCTTTGGCTGGAATCTTAAGAGATCTGTATTCTATTCTTAACTATGCTGTTGGGTTACATGACATTGGATATGTTTTTCTCTGTTCTGACTTCGTTTTCTCACATATAGAATACATTTGCTACACTAAGTTTCCTTGGTGTGCCTTCCAGATGCTTAACAGTGTCACACGCAACATCACTAATCATCCATCTTAATGTCAATGACCTTTGCCAAGCACCAGAAATTTCCTGGAATCCCAGAAAAACATGACCACTAAAGTCTGGCCTCTTTTACCCTTCCCCAGAATTCCAACTCTATCTTTCAGCTGGGAATCTTCAGCTCGGTGGAAATTGTGTCACTTCAGTAGAAACAGCACAGGCTTAGAAGTTAGGAGCTAGGGTCATCCTTGTGGATTCCTGGGAATGTTTCTAGAACCAGGTTTCTTGCTAACCCCATAATGGCTCCCTCAATCAAGATATCTCTTCCCTTGTTCTCATTTGTCCTTCCGCCATCTTGACTATTCCATTCCCTCAAGTTCTCCTCAACCCTCCCCTTCTCCCCTCCTCTTCCTCTTCTCTCTTCCTCTTCCCCTTCTCCCCTAAGCAATAGAGGAAAGGGTGCCCAAACTGACCTTGCCCTGTATTCAGACTGATGATTATCTTAAATATCACCATAGAACCTTCGTCCAACTACAGATGGAAACAGAGGCAGAAACCCACAGTGGAGCACTGGACTGAGCTCCCAAGGTCCAGCTGAAGAGTAGAAGGAATGAGAATATGAGCAATGAGGTCAAGACCATGAAGGGTTCATCCACTGAAACAGTTTACCTGAGCTAATGGAAGCTCACCAACTCCAGATGGACTGGGAAGGAACAAGCGTAGGACCAAACTAGTCCCTCTGAATGTGGTTGACAGTTGTATGGCTGGGGCAGACTGCGGGGCCACTGGCAGTGGCATTGGGATTTATCTCTACTGCATGTACTGGCTTTTTGTAATCCTATTCACTTTGAATGTATACCTTGTTCAGCCTAGATGTAGTAGGGAGGGCCTTGGACCTTCCACAAAGCAAAGTGCCTTACCCTCTGTTAGGATTAAAGGGGAGTGGGGTGGGGTGAGATGGTGTGTGGAGGGAATGGAGGAGGAGAGGGAACGGGAATTTGGATTGGTATATTTTTTTTAAAAATCTAATAAAAAAAAGTCAGGAGCCTAGAATGCTTGTGTGACTTCTCTGTGATGTGAAGTCCTTGCTCTCAGAAGGAAGCATCCTCGACCCTAAACCCCTGGGCAATAATGGTCCCTTAGTCCTTTTAGTATATCTAATTGGGAGAAATGGACCCGTTGTTGGACAGGAGTGAATCTCTATGGGGCCAAAATAAGAAACTGTTAGCCCCTTCTGAGTCATAGGGACACACGAGAAGGGAGCTGTGGCAGAATAGCTCATCAGCCAAGGAGGGGGTGGGTAGAAAAACGGAAACCCAGAGAGTACTAGCAGGGGAATACAAAAGACTTTAATAGAGCAATGATTTAAAACTATATGCCTTTTTAGGGAAAGCAGATTGAAATTCCACAGAGCTTCAATTTTCCTTTAAATGCTTGTGATTTCAGAGACTCCCTGGGGTACATGCTTCCTCTGGAGAACTTGCAGCATGATAGAAGCCATGCCCCACCTGCTGCAGAGGGAGATGATGTGTACGCGGAGACAGACCAGGGCAACCCCACACCATCATGAAGGAAAACCAGCCTATACTTCTGAAAGGCAGGACACATCCACAAGACCACGGACAAGCTCCATGGGAGGTTTCTAAGCTTTCTGTGTTCCAGACAGTCTCCCTTTCATGGCAGTCGTCAAGGCAACAGAGCAAAGTAAGAATCAAAGAACAAATGGCATCAACCTAAAGAAATGTCTTAACCTTTACCTACAAACTACAGGCACTAACGATGTCCTCTAGCGCCTGGCAACAGCATCCAAGATCTAACCCCAGATGCAAAGACAGCAAGATGCAGAGACAAGTGTAGACCTTCCATGGCTTCTGCAGACTGGGCCTCCCCATAGGCTCGTGAGGAATTTGGAACCCCCTAAGGTATTCTCAAGTAGAACGACCTGTAAAAATAATCTGCTATGTTTATCCATTCTTGTAATTTGAATTTAGGTACCAGCTGAAGTACGTGCCAGCCAAGGAGCTTCAGAAAATGAAGTTTTCTTTGTTTCCAAAATAGACTGATCATTCCTAATGTTTTCCTTATTTCTAACTTTGAACACTGTGGACATTCAGATTAAAGTGGACCTGATATCATGGACCTCTGTCCTGAGCAAAGCAGATGCTTCCAAATTTGCCATACTGTGAACAAGGCGGGAGAAGTACAGTTTCCTCACAGGAGACTAGTTCCAGGACCCTAGCAGAGAAGACAGTCCACAGATGTTCACATTCCTTGAGGGAAATTGCAAAGTAATTGGGTATATCTGTGAATTTCCTCTCATATACCCTAAACCACCTCTAGATGACTTCAAGCACCTGATACAATATAAATGCTAAGGGCACATTTTTCTATGCTATTACTTAAGTAATAGCAGAAAAGGTATCTGTACATATTAGCTATAGATAGGATGTTTTCCAGTTCTTTTCAAACAGTCACTGGTGACTCTCCATTCTTCTGTGGGTGAACTCAGAGAGAGGCTGGGCTGCATTCACACTGCGGTGCACCCCAACGCAGCTCTTGGGTGGGAAGCTTGGCCTTCTGTAGCCTGAGTACAAGGGAACTGTGTGCTTTTGTGAGTGTTGGGAAGAACCACAAGATGCACCCTATTTGCTGTCTTCAAAGTGGAAACAAGCTGGGGAAATCTTGCAATTAATTAAATATTAAAGCAAACAATTTGCTTTTAATTCATCTGTGTGATCTATATACCCACTAGGAGGTGTCGTGATGTATAGGTTATTTTTGTTTTGTTTTCTTTTCAGTGGCAAAGACCATTGGAGGCATGGCCAGAGGTGCCAAGAGGCTCGTTCCCCTATCTGCTGACTCATGACCAACATAAGTCATTCTTTAAAAACACCATCTTTATTCTGCCCAACACTCAGCTATTTTTTTAAACTCTTACCTCACCTCTAGATTACACATTTCTAAAGGTCAGGAACAAGGTCTAAACCATTTTTGAAGCCCTCATCCATAGAGTTTCTTATGTATATTCTTCATGAATTTACTCAGCAAACACCAGCTTGACACATACTAGGCCAGGACTTGTACTGATACTTGAGATGCTATGGCAAATATGATAGACAGCCTCTGCTTCGCTGCTGTGCTTTCTAATGAAACAAACAAATGAACAAATGATTGACATTAGGATGGAAGCAAGACATAGTAACTAAGAGTCACAGCTCATGTTTCTTGAGTGTTCCAGAAACCACCAAAGACTCCCATACTTCATTTACATCAGCAAATTAAATTCTCACTGACTCCATGACCTGGTCTAATATGTTCCATTTTCCCCATCTTACAGATGGGGGAATTAAGAAGCAGAAGGATTTTGGTAATTTACAGATGTCTCAATGCTAGCCGTATCAAGGCTGACTCTAAACAAAGGCAAATCAAACTGTTATGTTTTCCAGCCTCTGGAAAGCATGAAGGGACCCATTAGGGTGGGGGGTGGGGGCAGTGAAAGCCTTTTCTGCAGAGACATTTGAACAAACACCACAGACAGGCTGCAGTGGCATGAAAGTCCCTTGGTATACACAGATGATGTGGTACACACAGATGTGGTACACACACCTTATCTGAGGCCCTACTGTCTGACCCATGAAGGAAGTTACCGAATGAAAAGATCTGTCAAAAAAGAGCTTCAGGGAGCTGGAGAGGTGGCTTAGCAGTTAACAACACTGGCTGTTTTCCAGAGGACCTGGATTCAATTCCCAGCACCCACACGGCAGCTCACAGCTGTCTGTAACTCCAGTTCCAGCACATCTGATACCTTCACACACATAAAATAAAGTTGAATAAATTATGGGGGAAAGGGAGCTTCAAATAACAGACCTAGAGATCAAACTTTTTAGCCCAGGCTTTCGCACACCATTCTTCCTGGTGTCTGTGTTTCCCTCCCTATGAAAAGTAATTGCTAACAAACATACATCTCATGGGCCCCAGGACGCAGTGAAGATTTTCTCATCAAATCAGCCCCTTTCATGATCAGCCCCTGTCAGACCTCGGTTTGCTGTTATGAAGTCTGTCCTCCCAGCATGACATGGCCATTGTCATCTTGAAATAGATACAGCTGTGATCACTCACACAGACCTTCACAAGATCGTACCCAGTAACATCATCCCCTTGTGGAAGTAAGGGAGAGGATGCAGTCCCCACAGCACCCCAAGATGGATGATCAGCTATATTACCAAGAGTGAGTGTGGTATGCTGAGATAGCAGGGGTCTCTTCTTCAGTGGCCGAGCTGCTGCTAAGTTACTGGTAAGTTAGCCCTTACCTGTGCTCCTTCTAAGTCACCCCAATGGAGTCATTGGTTCACCAACGTATGCTTAGGTGCATTTTCTTTGTTCTGTTGTTGTCCTGACCATCTGGGGTGCATAGAAACAGAGTCCCCAGGAAAGGCCAAGCAACAGTTGCTCCAACAGACTACACATGGGCTGTGTTTGGGAGTATTGTTTCCCTTGGAAAAGCGCCACGGTGGGTACCAGCACTACAGCGAGGAAGGTACAGCAGGAATGGGCCACTTAGCCCAGATCTAAAAGAATTACAAACTTTGGGATCAGATACACCTGGGTTAAATCTCACCTTCCAGAGCAATTCCATTCTCCACCCAGAACAAGAGAAAGCAGCGTAGAATCTGTATGAGCCAGCTTCCTCATCAAAAAAGTGAGGTAAACGGAAGTTCATTTGCTACACTGTGCTTAGAATGAAGTCAGCAGATACGTTCACAATGCAAAGAAAGCGGTGATAGATACAGAAAGCAGAGGAATGAGTGATGTTCCTTTCTCTGGCCCCTGCCATCTGAGGGTCCGCGAGCCTCTGCATCTGAAGGAAAACAAACACAAATGACCACAAAGGCCACCAAGGAGAGAAGCAGAGCAAAGGTGAGGTTCTCCACTGTCTTTTATATCTCTGATAAAACACGTGGGCACCCAAGTCATTTGTGTCTCCATTTCAGGATTTCAAACAATAACTAAAACGCTCTGCAGGTTCTTCTCCTCTGCTATGGGGTAGCAGCAGGTGTCAACAATTACACATTACCTTATCTGCCTCACACAACAACCAAGTAAGAGAAGCCAAATCATTCTCTTTGCAGGTAGGAATATTATTTAGGTTAACTGTACACTTGGTGCAAATGAGAAATAAGTCTTGACTGTGTTGAGCCAATGGAACAGCCATGGCTGCTTCTGCTATCACATGGCCTGCGTTACCCTGGCCGCTGTATTGCGATTTTTCAAATAAGGAGACTAAGACCTAGTCTGAGATGCTTCTTATCTGAATCCAAAGCCTATGCTTCCTCACCCTTACTATCATATGAACTTGATTCCCATTGCTCTGACAAACTACTTAAGACACCCCACCGACTTCAGGGAACGCTTTACTGTGGCTCAGAGTCTCAGCTGTCTCCACTTACAGTCATTTGACTATATGGCCCTGTGGCAACTCAGTACCTCACTGTGGGGACATATAACAGAAGAGGCCTGTTTGATTCTTGGAAGCCAGAAAGCAAAAGAGAAATGAAAAGACAAGATCAGGGTCCCAATGTCCACTTCAACGGCACATTCCCAATGACCTAATTTCCATCCACTTGCCCAGTTCTATCAAAAGTTAGTAGCTGGTAACAAAACTTTGAATTTATTGGCCCTGAAAGTTCCCTCATCGCAATCTTAGAGCAATCATCCTAGATAAAAACACCAGGTAATAATATATTTGCATTAAGGAGCAATATTTCTGGAAGAGTGTGAGGTTTGAAAGAGTGCGTCTCCAATGCCTGTGGGTCAAGAGCTTCCACAGTTTAGACCTTAGCTGGGCCCTGGGGAAAGTCATAAAGTGTCAACAGGCAGAGGGTGACTATTATACCTCCCCTCTGGCAGCATGGAAGCTGGCTGGAGGCAAAGGGAGAGGTGTGGCTGAAGGCAGAGGAATGGCAGGTGGCATGGATCAGCAAATTAGCAGCCATGTCAAGAGAGTTTCTGTGGGGAGTTCTCAGACCATGAATAACATCCCCCTTCCGTTTCTGAGTTTGGAATCAATGAGAAGAGAACTAGGCATGTGGGAACTAAAACATCAACTTTACAAAAAGCTGGATTGGAAGATGTCAGTTGGCCCACAAAAAACAACAGGATGGATAGTAATTTATACAAGAATTAAGCATATTCATCAAAGTAGACAGACAGCTTCAGGCTCCCCCGTCACTTCCTGAGGAGTCAAGGTTTATCCTAGGAACCCAGTCCAGGCAGCCAGAATACACACCCTTCATAAAGACTGGATGAAGCTTGCCCCACTAACTTCTACCCTATCCTCAGGCAGCCCACTCCTCCTACCCAAAGCCCTCGACAAGCACACAAAGACCAACTTTTCTTTCCTGCCTCAGCCAATCAAAAAGGAATTAAAAGGAGAGAACAAGGTTCTGTCTGGTTCTGTGAATCTATGCAACTTTTAACATTATCACTCAGAGCAAAGGTTTTCTTGTAGTGCGGTCTGTCAGCGGCTGCCAGAGTGTTCCCTGAGTGTTCACAGAAGGCAAAATATGAAGGCTCGGCCACTCATTGCTTATTCCCTTGATGCATACATAGAGACAAAGATGGTTATAAAAAGCTCTCCAGAGCCTAAGGAACCAGAGGTTAAGGAAAGGATTTGACCCACAGTGGCACAAGGCCCGGGTTATGAACCAACTCTAAAGAAAAGTTCTTAGCCAGAACACAACCCATTGGAACAAACAGAAAAGAAAGACATTTTGAAATCTTTTTGATTTATGACCCACTGTAGGACATTGAGACATTATTTACGATCAATATATGTGCCTGCTGGTGTCCCACTAGAGCTGTTGATGCTGCCTAAAGCTGTGAAGGTGGTCAGCCCAACCCAAAGACATACTATCTGTGTCCTGTTGGTGCAGGCAATAAAGCCAGAAGTAGCTATCCATCTCCCTGAAAATGGTGCTGGTTACTCCAGCCCTGAGAGAGCTGACCCAAGGAGAAGGACGCAAGGAAAGGACGGACTGGAGCTTGCCTCTGTGTTCCCATCTGAGATGCCTTATAGACCATCATTCTCCAATCACCTTCTTTATGGATTAATAGAGAGGAGCGTTGGGTCATTCGCACATTCACAGCAAAACGTCCTCAGCACATTTCTCCTAACGCTGAAACAATTGGAATATCTAGAAAGGCAAGCTCAAGTCTAGACTGGCGTTCAGCCAATCACCATCTGCCAATTCATCCCATGCTAAATGATAGCGAAATGTAATGCATGGGATAAAACACTAGGTATTTCCTTTGTATAAAAATGCAAAATTGGAATTTCCTTGTCTTCAAAGGACTCCCTCCTTCCTAGGGGCAGGAGAAAGACATAATCTACCTAGAAATTTACAACCCGGTCATATTTCTCTTCTTTTCAATCTAATGCATAGGCCATAAAACTCTCAGGTTTACGACTTTGAGCATCCTTCCCAATTCCTGAGTCACTATCGCTGCATAAATGTGTCCTCCTCTTCAAAACACACACACACACACACACACACACACACACAAATCTCACCTTAAATATTAGGATTTTTTTCTAAAAGTACTTTCTGAAGCCTAGATTAGTTCAGATTTCCCTACAATGAGATGTTGTGCAACCTCTGCTTCCCCTAGTATAATACTCATCACACAAGTCTATAATTATTTGTTTGATAGTTAGATTATAAGCACTATAAGTTATGGGGCTATGATTAACTCAGCCAAACCAAGCAGATAGAAATGCTAACTACTTCCTGTGTTCTCTAGTATGGGTATGCAGACATAGTCATCTGTCTTCATAAAAGTAATCTTGGATCTGGTTTGAGAGGAGAGTATAGTTAATAGAAAAGAGGATTTTGTGGATATCTAGTGACTAATATTCCCAGTATCGGAGGCATTCTATAAATATTTGTTAAAGAATAAATTAGGCAATGAATGAGTGAAATTATTATGAAATAATCTAATATTTACCAGAGCAGTGGTCTCAAACAAAGATCCAACCTGATTTGCCACTCTTCACTTTTACTTAGACAGATGAGTTAACTATTCTTAGTTACAAGAATTTGCCAATATGCCCACAGGTAAAATAGTGGCACAAATGTTAAAGGAGCAACCAATCACTTTCTGCTTGGATTTCAAGCCCACTCTGTAAGACAGAACTGATACATGATGCTGTTAACTAAGACCAAAACCCATATCACAGACCCTAGATGAGAACCTAACACTAGTGTTCTATTAAATGAACAAGATATTACACTACTTCCCTAAGTTCATATCTTTATAGGCAATGATTCGTGCATTCTTCAACCCTTACCAGAGAAGCTTCTTTTTGTAATAGATGGTGATTAATACAGTGACCCACAACTAGTCAATGTGCAAAAAAGACTTTGAAGTGCTCAACTCTAAATAGAATATTTGTATCACATTCCTTACCCTCAAGGTTCATGGATAATTTCAGAAGAGGGAATGAAATACTATAAGAGCCAGAGGTAGTGGACATCTGCAGGGAAACAAGGTTTGCAGGGCATTTCAGGGCCATTATACACATGAACTCACAGCAACCGTGACTGCATGAATGAGACCCACCCAAGATCAAGTCAATCAAACTCCCAGCCTGAGTAGAAGGGGGATTCATGAAGTCTCACCTCTAACTGAGAAGCTATTAATAACTAACGGGTGCTGGGCTGGGACATCCAGTTTTCTTCAGGAATGTGACCCCCAAAAGGCTAACCATGCTCCAATAGACAGTCCAACTCCCACAAACATGCAGAGAACACTGAAAGAACTTATTAGGTTTAAATAGAGCACATAAAATTAGGAGGGAAAAGAGGTAAGAAACGGGGAGAAATTAGAGGACAGGCAATGGGGGCGGGGAATGTGATCAAAACATACTGTGTCCATATATGGTATCCCCATATAAAATAAAGGAAAAGTAAAATATAAAGAATATCCTTGCCTCGGAAAACCAAGATGGAGGTGACGCCAGCTGTGATGGTGGCCAAGGAGGACACGGAGCTGCAGGATCTGCTGGGGCCAGTGCTGGAGAACAGCGCCATCCTGTACTGCATCAAGGCTCACCTCAGAGCAGCTGTGCCTTTAGCATTAGACGAACAAAAAAAGGTGGAGAACAAAACTCCGTTTGTCAATAAGAGCTTGAAAACGTCTTCAAATACAAAAGATGGTCACCCAGTAGCTAGTCTCGTTGCGGAATTTTTTCAATTTATAACTGTTGGCAGTTTTCCATCCCAAAATAGAACATCTCAAGATCTTGAAGGCTGAAAGAAGTTAGCCAAAGATTTAGGTATCATTGAAACAGAAGGATATCCTTATGAAGAAAAAAAAGGTCAATCCTTTTTCTCATTTTCTAATTGTCTGTAATGCAGATTCTGGTCCATCCTTGAATGTCTAGTAGCAGAAAAGTGAGCCACTCCTACCTCCGCCTGGCTTTATTCCATGGCATATACAGCTGAAAGTATTAGTAAATACCTTTTGGATTCTGTGATCAAGAGCCTGACAAGAGAAACAGGTGTGATGGTGGATGGTTAACATTGTCAGCTTGACAGGACCTGGAGTTGCCATGGAGACAAGACTCTGGGCATATGTGTGAGGCAGTTTCTAGACTGTGTTACCTGAGGTGGGAAGGTGCACCATGATCGTGGATGGTGCTGACCCATAGGATCCTGAGATGAGCAAAAAGAAGAAGTCGGGTGAGCTTCAACATTCATTTCTTCATATTGTGTCGATGGATGCAATGTGAACTAGCTATCTCTCACTCCTGCCACAGTGTCTCCCTTCCCATGATGGAGTGGCTGTCTGGGAGGGGTTCCCTGCAGAGCTTTACAGCAGTTAGGGAAAAATCAACCAGGGTGAGGTAAAGAATGAAACTCGGATCAGCCCAATTTTGGTACTGATACTGGGTCAGGACTTCTAAAGTCTCACATCAGCTTGTATATTTGGGCCATATTTAAGCATAGTAGAATTTTGGAAAGAAAAAAGTTTGCAGATAACAATTGACCCTTGAGTATAGCAGAGCTTAAGACATGTTTACATTAAAGCTCTTTACAAAGTACATATGGCCTCATCCCTACGATGGGTTCTGTTGACTTTAGAAACAATCCTCAAGATAAGGGTCTAGGGAGAATGGCTGAGGTAAACATATTGCCTGGCCCCAAGATAACGCAGAAGTCACTTAGGCTGTGGTAAAGTACAAATGACATCTCTCACAAGGATGAGTTTTATGACCTAGAAGGCATGCTCAAGATTTTAAAGGGCAAGGGTCTGGGATAAGTAAAACATAAATTCTGGAAGATACGGGCCACATCTGGCTTATCAGACGGTAAAGGATCACCAGGTTGTAAATTACATCCATTCCCAGAATTCCAGGAGGAGCAGCTAACACTCCATTCCATTGGAGAGGTGAGCTGTGTGTTTAACTTTCTTGGCTTCTCCAGTGTTTATCTGTGTGCACAAGGCCGTTTTGCCATCTACACTGGCTGTACCCTCAAAATTGTGGACCAAAATCAATCCTTCCTTCCTTCCTTAAATTGCTTTTGGAACAATTTCATCAAATCCATAGCGAAGGAAAGGCATGGATTTCCTGTCAGGAGCTCCCACCTGTGGGGGAAGAAGCATGGGGCCAATTGCTCACACATACATAAGAGGCAGAGAACTCAGGCTGGACCCAGGCATAGTCGGTAACCCACAAAACCTGCCCACACAGTGACCGCTTGCTCTAACTAGGCACTAAAGGTTCCACAGACTCCCAAAACACGATCACCAGCTGGGGCCAAGTGTTCAAAAAGATGATTCCCTCAGGGATACTTCGCACTCAAACCGTAACAAGTATAAAAAACCAAGTTAATGATCTGGCAACACTTGGTCAAAAGGCTACAGGAGATGTCTCTCCACTAGAAGATATATATATAGATATAGATATATAGATATATATATTTAAAAAAAAAAGGAGAGAAGCCGGGCTATAGTGGTGCATACCTTTAATGCCAACACTCAGAGGCAGAGGCAAGTGCATCTCTGTGATTTCAAGGCCAGCCTGCTCTACAGAGTGAGTTCCAGAACAGCTAGGTCTCAGAAGAAGAAGGATAAGGATAATAATAATAATAATAGGAGAAGGAGGAGAGGAAGGAAGGAAGGAAGGAAGAAAGGAAGGAAGGAGAGAAAAGAGAGTAAGAAGAAGGGAGAGAGAGAGGAGGAAAGAGAAGAGTAAAGAAGAAAAGAGGAGAAAAAAAAGAAAAGAAGGGGGCTAGAGAGATGGCTCAGAGGTTAAGAGCATTGCCTGCTCTACCAAAGGTCCTGAGTTCAATTCCCAGCAACCACATGGTGGCTCACAACCATCTGTAATGGGGTCTGGTGCCCTCTTCTGGCCTGACAGACAGAATATCGTATACATAAGAAATAAATAAATAAATAAATAAATAAATATTTTTTTAAAAAAAGAAAAGAAAAAGGAGAGAAAAGCCAAGTGTGGTCATACTGTTCATGAAGCTGCTTTCTGCTCTCTCTAAAAGACCCAGAACCCAGACACAAGAACTGTTGACCAGTATCTGCCTGACTCTGTAAGCATCTTTAGACACAATATAATACATTTATCAATTAAACCCACATTAATTAATTACTAAGTACAGACAATTTGAAAAGCCTATCCTGCATCTTTTCCTCTGCCCTGTCTGTGAATTAGGACGTCACCAAAATAAATATCTGACTTCTTGTTTTGGAAGCTCCATGGGTTTTCAGGAAGCACATGGACAAGTAGCCTTTGGGCTTACCATCCTAGAGACTAGGCAATGGTCTCCAGACAGTAACCAGACTCATGTATTGCTGTTGAAGTATGTGACAATGGATCCTGAGACCCCTTCAGGCTTCTCATCCCATATCCTAAATTGGCTCCTGCCCCCAATGTGGTAACTTCCTGTTGGTTCTCAAAACACCCACTCTCAACACATCGTTCATTCTCCAGATTCTACTGAGATTCTACTAAGGGCTAGCCAGATCCTGGGAACATACACTGAACAAAACAAACATGGCTATTGTCTTCATGAACTTTAAACTCAAATGAATGACACACATCGCAAATATTACAGATACAGGGGACTGGTGTGATGGCTCCGCAGTTAAGGGCACTGGCTCCTCTTCCAGAAGACCTGGGTTCAAATTCCAGCACCCATGTGGCAGTTCACAACTATCTGTAACTCCAGTTTCAGGGAATCTGACACCTTCATAAAGATGTATACTCAAACAAAACACCAATGCACATAAAGTAAGAATAAATAAATCATTTTACAGTGTTTTAAAGAAATTTTACAGATAGGAAAAATAAAATTAAAGATCATGGTAGCCATCAGGAAGAAGGTCATAATGTATCATGGGAAATTAATGAAAAACATTTTAAACTATAAAACAAAAGAACACTCCTGGGGCTGGAGAGCTAAGAGCCCTCCCTGCTGTTGCAGAGACCTTAGCTTGGCTCCTAGCACCCACTTACTCATCATCTCTAGCTCCAGGTCCAGGGGATCTGGCCCACTCTCTCCTGGTTTCCACAAGTACCAGGCTCAAAACAGGGCAGATATGGGTATGCAAGAAAAGACTCACTCACAAACAACAAAATAATTATTTTTTAAAAATAGGGTCTAAAGGCCTAGTGGATGAATGAATTTGAGTAAAAAAAAGGTACAGGAGCATCATGTTCTAAGGTAAAGAAAGAACATGAAGGGAAGCACCACCATGGGAAAGGGCTGAACACTTTTGAAGACATTGAAGAAGGCCAGTGTGAGGGGAAGATACTAAGGAGACATTGTAAGAAAAGATTGAAAAGCAAAGAATGATCCGCTCACAAACTGCTGGGTAACCCATATTGAAAATGTAGGGTTTTGTCTAGTACAAACTTTCAAACAGGGTTCTTGAGGATGGCTCAGTGGTTAAGAGCACTTGCTGCTCTTATAGAAGGCCCAAGTTCAGTTCCCAAGACCCATGTGTGGTGGCACATACCTTGTAACTGCAGATCCAGGGGATCTCACACCCTCTTCTGGCCTCCAAAGGCACAGACATGCATGCATGCATACACACATAAACACACAGACAAACATAAGCAAAAAAAATATTTTTAAGTTTTGAACAGGGAAAATCAACTTGAGACCACTCTGCCTGCTTGACAATAGATTGCAGAGAAGATAGAAATGGGTACAAGGAATTTAGTCAGGATTTTGCTGTGTAGGTCTTGTATCTGTAGGGAACAGACTTGCCAGCAACTTGACTCAGAAAGAATCTACTGAGGCAGAAAGGGGTGGATATGAAGAGATTGTGTGGAGGCTGGATTGACAGATTCCCCATCACCCAAGAGTTACGGGCTCTGCTTAAGTCATAGATGCCATCATTCAAGTGACCTTATCTTGAGGAACACCACTGTCCAAAACTGCCCATCAGGCATCCCAACTCTACAACAGTCTGGTTAGTTTTCTCAGGTGGGCATGGCCTTAGCTTCATTCTAACAGTAGACTCAATGTCAAATCTGGCTTACATTGGACCAGCTTTTCCTCTCCCTATACAGGTATGCAGGAATTTTCTCCCCCAGAACACAATACAGAAAAGGAACCTGGTGATATATTAATAAAATTGGGTGTGTAAGGACAAAACACAAGATTCTTAAACTAAAAATGTTATGGTTGGTTTCTGATTAATTAGTGAGTCTTGCTTCCCAAGCAGATGGAGTTGGCTAAAATGAACAAATCTTGCTCTGTGCAGGCACTATGTCCATTTCAGAATGTTTGCTATGGATTTTTCCCACGTCATCTATTAATTACCTAATTACACCGTCTAATTATGGGATTCTTCATGTATTTACACTGATTACGTAATTGAGTGCAATTACACTAATTAGGTTAATGATACAGGATAACAGACTACAAATTGCTTTAAAGGGACAGTGGGCAGGCTGGTAGGCCAAAAACCCTTTGGAGGTAAGTCGGGATTTGTCTGCTTCAAGCTCAGGGGTTCTCTCGGCCTCACCCTTATTCTGATCTTTCAGATCCACTCAAGACTGCAATGAAGAAAAATCACCAAAACTCTAAGAGCCAAGGCCACACTTCAGTGAGACAAGGACAGTTGGGGGTAACCACAGGGCTCCCCTTTTTATGGAAGGTACAATAATGACTCCCATGAAGACTCTCGTGCCCAAGTGATCTGAACCTAACACATACTGCCTTATATAGAAAAAGGATTTTGCAGACATAACTAATGGTAAGGACCTTGGGATGCAAAGAGTGTCCTTGAGAATATAATCACGTGAGCCTTGAAAAGTGAAGAACCTTTTCTGCGGGGTCAACAAAAGGCGCAAGAATGACCCTGAGACAGCAGCAGGGAAAGGATCCAACAGCCAGCTCCCGTCTGAGAGGGGACCATTTGCAAAGATCAGAAAGGGTCGCTGGAAGCTGCATCATCCCCAGCTAATAGCTGATAAGGAAACATGCTTCAGTCCAACAAACTCAGAGAACTCGGCTCTGCCACGAGAATGAGAAAGCGGATCCTGCAGTTGACCGTACTGAAAGGAACCAGCCCAGCCAACACCTTTATGTAGTCTGGTGAGACTTCCTGACAAGCTTCTGATCTACAGAAGAAGTGACGTGATAAATTTGTATCCTTTAAGCCACTAGGCTCCTGGTCATTTGTTACGGTAGCAGAGAGAATCATCTACATATTGCTCTGCCTTCTCCCCATCCCTTCTCACATTCTCCCGTCACTGCCAGGCAATCCCTCTCCAATTCCTCTCTTATCAAAGCCTGTTTCTGAGAGGAGGGCTGGTGGCAATCTTACACCCTCATGCAAGCACAGGTCAGTGTGTTTCTGAGAGGAGGGCTGATGGCAATCTTACACCCTCATGCAGGCACAGGTCAGTGTGGCCTCTCCCATGATATCTGCATTTTCTGTGCAGGTCTCACTTTGGAATAAAACAACATTTTGACCATTTTGATGGTAAAAATAGCGAGAACTTTATATTTGGAATTAGATCAGTGTCTTGTCGAATCTCAGCTCACTTGTATGCTAGTTCTGTGAGTGTGGTGAGTGGCAGCATTTCGTAATATGAATTTCAATATCTTTATAATAAAGTGTGGATCATAGTTCCCGTCACATGCAGTTGTTACAGACATGCAACAAGATGATGCGTGTTAAATGCCTGGAAAAGTTTGTGTCCCACAGGTAATGTTCCCTGTGTTTGTATACATCAATGACCAACTTGGAGAAGTAACAAGAGGACAAAGGGACACACTTATGTCTAAGTAACCACAAGATCCCCAGGGACAAAATAAGATGTTAGGTGATTTGCTTCATTGCAACTTTTCAATTATCATAAGACTTCAAAAATAATTAGTAAAACCTTGTGTAAAGAAAACTGGCCAGAAGAAGTCACCCCAAAACATTCACTCCAATGGCACAAGAGGAAACCAATGCCAACAGCGGCACCCAGATGGACAAACTCCTGTTTGTTTCTGTTCACAGAAGGCAAACTGGCCATAGATGTGAGAAGGGGAAGACAGCTCAGCATCTGGATTCATCTCGATGACTCATGCCCATTTTAAATCACGTGACCCTCAGCAGTTCCAGCAAGGGCTGTTGCAGATGCTGATGGGTAGATAGAAAGGTAGAAGTGACCCAGGAAGGGACTCCCTTTTGTCCATCTCTTCTGGGAAACTCATTGATCTAAACATGTTGTATGCATGAAGTCATTAAATCCTCCCAAGAACTCTGTGGATGGTGCATTTCTTAATTGTATTTCTGGAACACAAGGCAAGCGATTATTCTGTGGTTAGGATGCAATCAAGTCTTCTGGCTCAAGAGCTGATATTGTTGATAGTAAGTTCTCTATGCCCTGACATTACAGGGCCCCCAACACCATTAGAAGGGGTTGGTTTCCCATGGGCGGCTTCAAGATGTATTCTTCCAATTTGTGCCAGAGTCATCAAAGGGGTCTTCATAGTAAGATAATCAGGACCAGAGCCCACGTGCTCTGCCGCACAGAGGATCTGTACATTTGGCACAGATTCAGCAGGGAGCAACACTTGAAGATCTATCTCTTGTCCTAGCTCAGTTACCTTTTGGCTGCAGGGTCTTGGAGAGACCATTTAACCCCATCACCACAAGTAAAACATGGCTAGTGGTGTCTTAATAGTGACAAGGGATATACCCTCAGGATATTACAAATCACATCTGTTAAATATTGCTCATGGCAACTGATCATAACTTGAGAGGTGCTAAGCAGTCCACCATCACCACAAAATACTGGCTTGTGGCTGATGCTCAATCCAAAATTCAGATCTGATTCAGATCTCTGAGTCCAAATACTGACCAGCGTTAAAACACAATGACTTCTGGTCTGGCTATATTACATAGACTCCTTAGCTTTGGACATTGTAATGCGAATTGACCAATACACGTCACTCCCTACATAGTATGACCCCCAAGTCTGAAAATGGGCATCGGATTAACCAGTAAAGTCTGTTTTGAGGAGTCAAAATTAATGCTGTTGAGAACAATTAGTGAACACAGCTATCTAATTTCACCTTTAGCCCTTACAGGGCACATTCTATACATCAAAATCATGGAGGAGAATTGTCACTAATCTAAGCAGAGTTTACTCCAGTTACCCTTTTCAGGGAATTATGCAATAAGCATAGAAAATAGTGTCTTAAAGCCAAAATTAGAGATAGCACATGTGCACAGTACCATCTCCGATGTTTTTCTGGTGTTTCATAACTACCAGCTTCAATGTGACTTCCAACTCACTATTAGATTCTCGAGGACAAAAGCTATGTCGGGCTCATCCTCTTGGTACATAGTAAATTGTGTGACAGAGAATAGGTGTTCAAACAGCATTCACTGAGCAGATGAATGAATAAATGAATGAGCCCAGTGACCAACTAGAATTTCTCCAGAGATCCTTAGCCATCCTCCGTATGTTCTTTCCAGTTCACAGACAGCAAGCGTGGGAGATTCTCTCCTGGAGTCGCTAACACTCTCCCCATCTCCAGCGTGGCTGGGCAACCCTCCCCCACACCTAGCTTTGTTTTCCTGTCTGTCTCAGCCCCAAGCCAGCCATCCTTACTCCTCTCGGCCCTCTGGGCAGCATTCCTGTGCTTCCTGGCGTCAGAGCTCAGACACCAATGACATCACTTACCCACTACCTCATCAACTATGGCTACTACCTGGAATTCCGCACACAGCACCGTCCAGCAGTTATTGATCAGCCTTTTCAGGACCTCGGCAGAATGATTTCCCTTTCAACTAACTAATTGTGTAGGGAAAGGGCTTTAAGACAAGAAACGGAAAAAAAAAATCCATTATATTCTCTAAGAGAAAGCCTAGGTCATCCTGCTAAGTATTGCATCCATACAGATGTGCTATTAAAACAGATGTTTGTGCAGGCAAGCCTAAACTGCTAACAAGATTGCATCTCCCCAAGGACAACTTGTTTTGTAAATGACATTGTTTTGTATGTTGCTTTTCGTGGTTTTGTTTGTTTGTTTGCTTTTTAAGGGTAGCGAAAGGAGACTGGGAGAATACGAGGCAAACTGTTCCACATGTTTTCCCCAGTTGGAGTGTTGTCACAGTGTCAAGGGACATAACCAGTAAGCTAAAGGGGGGGAAGGGGACAGAAGAGCCCTGCCATCCACAGTTACGGATGCCCGCCTCTTTAAAGATAAAAAGACTCACTAAACCCCATCTTTTCACATTGTTTTCCTTGGGGCAGCGACAGAGTCTCAGACCTTCATTCAGCTTGCTCATTTAAAAGTCAGTCTCTTCCATAAACACCCTCCCCGACTCACCTTAATAATGTTTGACCAGCTACCTGTGTTATCACTGTTACCCCTATTGTCCAATTCCACTTGGTCTTGTTTTCTCAGTTAATAAGTTATGATGTTCTATGACAAATATTTAACAGGATCTAGAATCACCAAGGACATAATCCTCTGGGCACATCTGGGAAGGATTTCTGGATTGGGTTTGTTGAGGAAGACCCACCCTACTGCGTGCAGCCCCACGCTATGGGCTGGGATGCTGCATAGACTGTAAAGGAGGAAGACAGCTGAGTGTTCATCTCTCTGCTGACTATGGGCAGGATGTGACCGGCCACCACCATGCTCTCCCCACCACAAAACCTAAGCCAAAATATACCTTTCTTACTTGAAGTTTGTCAGATATTTAGCCACATTAACTACAAAAGTAACCAGTAAGAGCATTTCAGTGTATCTATTTGAACATCTAGGTGGCTTCTGCCACTCCATAGGTCTGGTTTTTAAATCAGCTTGCTTTCCTCCTAGCCTTTCCTCCCATGGTAGATGAGGCTCGACCAAAAGCTCTGGATCCAGATATTCCTCATCGTTCATCTTTTAGTATTAAATCCTAGCCACCATCTCCTTCAGATGAGCTTTCTTCTGGTCTCTCTTGTTTTTCTGACCCACATTGCTCTCCTTGATCCAACCGTGCCCATGGGTCCCAAGTGGCATAAGCATACAGAATCCTCAGCATCCCTTACGACACCTCCCTCAGATTTATCCTCTCTAATTCTTCTGCTCTTCTCTGTAAGGCCTCAAACCGCTCAGCTCTGAGAAAGGCTGGCCCTCATGCTGCCCAGGCAAACTCACCCTCAAGGTGAACCAAACACAGGATAAATCCATTCTCCTCTGGACCCTGACATGATAGAGAAGCTTAATCCTCATCATGGTAAGTGGACAGTTTTAAGTGTGACCAGTGCCTTCTTTAAGGCAGATCAGGGACCTGCCTGTGCCACCCCAGCTGCAAGGCCCAGAGGTTTCAGCAAAGACTGACTTTTCCTCTTCAGCAGTATCTCTCAACTCTCCCACTGTTCTCTCTTTTATGGCTTTTACAGAGCATGGTCTTGTCTGTATTGCCACAGACTCCTTACAGAGCCCTCTGTGTCCGATCACTTCTCCATAGCTGATACTTGGAGAGCCTCGTGTTAAGGAAGGAAAATGTTATCCTGGCTTAGGTTCCTAGCCTTCCTTCAGAAATCAGCACCTTCTGCTCACAGTGTGACTCTTCCCACCTGATCTTGACTGTTGCTATCTCAAGATCCAGGGATGCCATTTGTGTATTTTTTTTTCCTGGTTCAGAAGGCTCAGTGAGTGTGAGATCTGAGATCGAGACAGACATTGGCCAGTGAAACAAAGCAAGCTGACTCCCACACACAGAGAAATAAAGCTCCTCCGACAGCACACAGCAAGTACTGGATTCGAGAACGCAAACTCAAGCTCAGCCCTAAATTTTGTCCCTTTCAGATTCTCTCTCGACATTTTGTTCATCTACCTTCTGGGCATTCATGAGTTTTTACATACTTATTTATTGCCACTGAAAACCTTTCAGAGAAGAACCGGTTCGGTCAATCAATCCAAGTTAATCGCTTCGATATTGAAACCTGGAAATCAAGCAAAAGCAGTCATTAAACGAGAACACAGTGGTGAAGAAACCCACAGAAAGACTGGAGGAGCCTGTAACTATTGCAGTATGAATTAAAACAAATCTTCCCCTGCCCTGATCTCAGAGTGGCACTTTGAGGATGAAATAATTGAACTTCGCAAGCTTCACCTTGACTTGAACGTGAATCATCCTCAGCGTGTCTCGAAGCAGCTGTCACTTACGATTATTTCCAGCCGGCAGAGAAAGAAATCGAGGTAGCTTCCAGAGGTAGGGTGCCTAACTCGCAGCCACACAGCACACTGTGGGCAAAATTAGAATCAGAATCCTAGCCAACTAATCTGTGGTTATGGAATCAATCTGCCAAATGATGCAAGATGTAATTAAATAAACGCCTATGCACATGGCACAGCGCGTTTAGTAGGCGCTCAATAAATTTCCCGGAACGAGTGAAAACAAAAACGCAAAACAAATATGGTACTCACGCCGAGGCCCTAAAGAGAACAGGTCAGAACAGGCACCCACAGGAAAAAGCAAGGGAGCTGCGATCTTTATCTGTGTCAGCTGTTTCCTTTCCTGAGGACAAGATCAGAGTGCCTGTCCATCTGAGGAGATGCCTCATCTGGCCAGCTAGTCAACAACGCTTAGACAAGCGAGCTTTTCTTATGGCGTGGTAAGGGCGGGATACCTGCTTCTCCAGAAAT
This sequence comes from Microtus oregoni, assembly GCF_018167655.1. NCBI lineage: Eukaryota > Metazoa > Chordata > Mammalia > Rodentia > Cricetidae > Microtus > Microtus oregoni. The sequence goes on from NW_024543072.1 coordinate 30,652,440, forward strand.
GTCGACTAAGAGAAAGTTGTCAGACCACCAGGTAAAGGACCTTGTAAACCCGAGTGTCATACAGAGTGTGGCTTTTGAGGTTTTAGTAGCCGGTTTGATGCTTTGTTATGTTTTAATGGTTACTTCAAACTGTACAGCCATTGTTATCAGTTATACTAAAAACAAGTCAGCCCCTTGAGGAGCAGACAAATTATAATGCACTCTCTATGTTTCCTGGGGGTAGTTGATGGTGACACATGTCACATGCCCATAAAAAACCTCTTAACCATACCATGAAATTTGGGGACCATCCTATAATCTCTAAATAAACATTAGAATAATCCCTTTTTTAATATGGCCGTGGAGTGAATATGAAATTTTCTTTCTGTCTAGTGTTTTCAATGACTGGTCCCCAGCAGGTCGCACCATTTGGGGAGCCTGTTGAAGCTTCAGCCTGTCTAGTTGAAGGAAGAAGGTCTCACAGGAGGCCAGCCCTTGGAGGCTTCCATTATGCCTGGCTGCTTCCTGCTGTGACTCTACTTCACAGTCAGCCATGAGGGATCAGCTATCATCCACTGTGTGCCCCGGCCTCCGTGACTTTAGCACAAGCACGAAGGCTCAAGCAACTGTGGCCTGAATCCTCTGAAACTGTGAACCAAAATAAATGTCTCCTTCCTTAAGGTGCTCGGTCAGGTGTTGGTGACTGTGTTGGGAAAGCAATTAATAGACACCTTTCAACTTCCTGTCCCCCTTTCCTAGAAAATGTGCTCTTTTTTGACTTCTATATCATAATGTAGAAGCATGCTCACTTCCTCAACCAAGGCCAGGGTGGTTGACCAGAAAGTATAAAGCTCTGGAAAAGTAAAACACAGTCAGGGAGCCATGGAGAGAGAAGCACTCAGCTGTTCTCTGACTATAAGACTTTCGATTCTGGGGGGCATTCTGCAATGAGCCCTTCCCATTAGATCTAAGTGGAGCAGTGCACTAACAATAATTAAAAAATATCTTTATCCAACTGCTATTCTCTGAGCATGGTGTATTATGTTGGTATGTGGTTTGCATATGTGTGCAAAGCTGCATGTGGATGCACACTCGTGTGCAAGAACGTGGAAGCCAGAGCTCAGTACCAGATATCTTTCTCAATCATTATCCTTTATTTTTTTCTTCCCCATAGGGTCTCTCCATAAACTGGAGCTCACCAGCTAGGCTGGCTGACCATGGTGGAGCTCCTGTCTGCCTCTACCTCCCCAGCACTGGGGTTACAGGTACACATCTTCAAGATTTTACAACAGGTACTTTATCAGCTGACTCTTTCCCTAGTCCCGATAATAATAAACAAAATTTATAAAGTCATTAGTTTAGTTGTTATACAGGGAGAATGCTGCTTTGTTGAGTGTTTTAGTGGGAGATTTAGGGAGCTTTTTATATCTGCTTTACAGTTTCATAACCAAACTAATTGCCGTTAATTGATTTGGGATGTATTGGGTGAGCACGTATCACACATCAGGAAGAATTAAACACAGTGTGGACAATCTGAGGACACGGCCCAAACAAAAGTTGTGTTTTCCGACCGAGGGTTGGCATTTTGTGCTCTTTTTAAATCTTGTTTCGAGAAGATTAATTTAGTGGAGACTTCCTGGCTCTTAAAGAAAAGCCTTAATCGCTTCAGAGACTGGTGCCTTGCAGACCTCTCTCTGCTGAAGGGGGTCGTCAAGCCTGTCCTTCATGAGAGTGGCCAGCAAAGCCAAACCTTGGGAGCCCTAGAGGAGGACACAGAGCCAGGGCACGGATGTCTGAAGGTCGTGTAGACAGCAGCCTACTTTTAATCAGACAGCTGGGGGCTGAGGGCTCCGTGATTCTGATTCCGCTCACGGAAATGCGTTCCATCAGCCAGAACAAGAGCCAGAGATTGCTGCCTGGTCCTGCCCATCCCTCGACCTCAAGGGGCTAGCTGACCTGTTCAGTCCTGGCTTCGCAGTTTCCTAAGCCACTTCAGCTACTTCCTTCCCGAGCCGTGAGGCTCCCTGCCGTGCCCAGCTCCAGAGCACTGCGGAGGTGAAGCAGAGCTGTATAAGGAGTCTGTGGGGATCACCCAGGAGGCCATGTTTTGCGAAACCCTGAAGAGAACTGTGTAAGACTTGGTGCCCAGGAAGAAAATTCTTAGAACTGCTACTTGGAAAAGTCAGTTTTTCATGAAAGCCTGGGTTTTGCAGCTGGGGTTGCCCATCCCTGAAAGCCATTTGATCTGCCTAACAGATTGAGCCGGTCATGCTTGTAGCTGCAGCATTTACCAAGCAGAGGATTAAGTGGCCCCATTATATCAGGGCCTAGAGGGGACATATTTATTCCTTTGTTGGCTCATTCTGAGGGTGAGTTTGTCTATGCAGAGAGAGGGTCAGCCTTCTTTGGAGGTGAGCTAATGGGCTGTGTGGCAGGAAAGCATGTTGGCTGAGGCTTCACGTGACACTGAGGGCTTAAAGCTGTGCCCACTCACAGGGGAAAAAAAAAAAGCCGGAGCCCCTGACCTACTGGGAAAGCTTCCAGGAAGGCTAATGGCATCTGATCCTCGCCCTTGCTCTGCTATTTCCATCTCGGTTGCATTATCTTGGCAACTAGGCCTTGTGGAAAAAAAAAAAAAAAAAAACAAACAGCTCCCTGTCCCAGTGATGCAGGAGACTCCAGTATTCAGAATGACCGAGTCAGGCTACGTAGAAAGAACCCACGAATTTCCAGACCCACGCCGGCCAAACACGTGCATGGAGACATGGCGCCGAAGTTACTGCGTCTGCTGTTCCCCGTGGGTGATAGGAACACTTTGCTGGGTTCCGTTGTTCCGTTGCAGATTGAGGAAACTGCGTGTGAAGTCCTTGAGGGAAGGCCTGCTGGAAACACAAGCATCTTGACTACTGCATTATTGCAGACAGCACTGCGGAGCCTTCGCCTTCGATACATGGAGCCCCACACACAGCATCAGGCCTTTTGCTAGATTGGATGCCACTTTGGGTGACAGGTCAGGGAAAGACGCTGAATTTGATGCAGACTGACAGGTCCGTAAATTTGGTTTCTAATTTTATGTATTTATTTCTTTTAAAGAAAAGAGGGAGAGAGGGAATACTCAGAGCCATGAAATCATTAAAACCAATTCCCTTTCTCTCCCCCAGCCCTCCCTCTCCCGAGTATGTGTGTGAAACAATCTTCACAGCTCCTGAGCCCTCCAATGGTATTGATCCAGATGTGGAAATTGGTATTGACTGCTGCTGCTGCTCGGCGCACTTCCCCGGCTTTTAAAGACACAGCGTATAGGTGATTTCACTTTGCGCAGGACACAGCTCGGGAGACATTTGCTGATCCAAACTAAATAATACAAATTAAAAAATTGGGTTTTGTGTCTCGCACTCCCCATTAAGCCACATGGGAACCGGAAGAGCTCCAGAGCAGATGGCACAGGAAAGGGCCCGTGCTAGCTTTTTCACAGGAAAGAGTAATTTGTTTGTCCTTTTCCCTCATCCTGACTACTGGGCAAGGCCTAGGTGCAGAGAACCTGGAAGTGTGGCTGGGAGTGCGAGGTGGAGATCCTGTGTTATATCTCTGTTGCCACCCTAAAATAATTATCGCAAACAATGATGTCAAAACAGATTTATCAGCCTGGCGGGGTGGTACACGCTGTTAATCCCAGCACTCAGGAGGCAGAGGCAGGTGGATCTCTGTGAGTTCAAGACCAGCCAGGTCTACAGAGCTAGTTCCAGGACAACCAGAACTGTAACACAGAGAAACCCTGTCTCAAAAAAAAAAAACAAAACAAATAAGCAGCAACAAAGAAAAAGATTTATCTGTAGTGTTTGGACTCAGAAGTCTAGGATAAATCTCATTGGATGAAAAGTAAGCACCAACAGCTTCTGTTTCTTTCTGGGTGCAAAGCGGAGAAGATGCTCCCTGCTCCTTTGGATCCTTAGCAAAATTCAATTCCCTCCCTCTTTGGTCTGGTAGACCAGCTCCAGGAGACTTCTTGCACTGCTTGGACCTACAGTGGCTTTCTCCATCTTCCAAGCCATCATGAGGTATCCCTCCAGCCCACTTTTTTACCGAAGTTTCACTCATGCAGTTAGACTAGATGAAGCAGAATAATACAGAACTTGTCCCCCATTGAAGACTTTCAATTTAGTCAAGTCCTAAAAATCACTTTTTTCTGCTAACGTTGACATATTCAAAGGTTCAAGGAGTGAGACTGTGGGCGGGCTTCGGGAAGCAGCCTTCTGCCTGCTGCAGATGTCCTGGTTCTCTTCTACACTCAGCCCCGTTTCAACAGCCTACCATCATTTAAGATTAAAAAGTGAACATTTGGTTTTGTGTTGGTGTGAACATGTTCGTGTGTGTGTGCGTGTTCACATGTGTGTGTGCACATAGGTATGTTTGCACACATGCACCTGTGGGTCCATGAAAGGCAGAGGTGTTGGGTACGCAATCTTGTCCCACCCTAAGGTTTGCACTGACCCTGGAGGTCAATGCTTTGTCTAGGCTGGCTGACCAGCCAGTCATAGAATGTCTCCTGTCCCCACCTCCACCATGCTGGGATGACAAGTACATCCTCCTGAACCTGGTTCTCCTTCGGGTGAGCACTGGGGATCCAGCTCAAACCCTCACGCTCGCCCGGCGGGCCGTTTACTGACGCCAGCTCCTCAGCACTGGGTGTTTGATGTTTAGCAATGAACAAGAGAGTCGTTCATGTATAATTACTTTCAGGGTAGATGCACACTCAGATCGGGATCCAACTCTCCAGTCTCTTATAATACCATACGGCGGAGTCTGGGTTCCCTAGAGACAAGCCATTCAGAAAAGAGATACGGGACACTAGCGTGAGGCTAACCCCGGGTAGCCATTGTGGCCTGCAGGAAAGAGCCTAAGACTTCAGGAAGGAGTAGTGTTGAACAGGTAATTGTCATCCCCATCCCTAACCCCACCTTTGCCCTCAGCTCCTCCTTCAAGGGAAGATACTTTCAGTCCGGTTTTGTAGACAGACAAGTCCGTATTTGAAACCAGCTCACCCATTGCCTAGCCTCGGAGTGACTGGTGAAAACATGACAAAAGACTTAAGAATCCCCATCCTAGTCCCGTTCATACCTCAGTTTGCTTCCTACAGAATATCATGTGCCCCTAGCACAGGGTTTTTTTACACACCTGTTTCTACTTACCTTTTTCCTGAAACCATCCTGTCTGCATTCCTGAGTTGTCAGCCGAGCCAGCCGCTCAGCCGGCTGTACTGTAAGCCATCCCAGGGCACCTCTGTTTCCCTGTGGCTTCTGCCTACAGACAGGCACGCCCGCTTTCAGCCCATTGCAGGGTAAGGGCCCCTTTGCTGAGAGGCTGTTAGTCTGAATGGCTAATTGAGACCTCCCTTGTGCTGAGCTGGTGCAGATGGCAATGAATGCGGCACTGTTAGACAAGGGGGAGGCAAGGCGTCATGAATATTTAATGAGATATAAGTAAATATTAATGAAACAATTGTATCTTTAAATGGTTAAACGACTTTTCCATATTCCAGACCAATTTTATTCAACCATGGCCCATGCACACACACACACACACACATTCACACTAAACACACACACACACAAGCAATCACATGATACTCATTTTTCATCTGAGCTAGCAATTTCCAGTTTGGCCTTCTTAACATGAGAATCCTGATTATGCTAAATCTAAGCCTTCCTGAATTCATCCCTGAAGTTGAAAAAGCCGATTCTGCCCTGAAATGTAGACTTCACAACTTTCTGGAATTCCATTGACACGCTTGAGTCTTGTCTACTCTGATTTCATGGCACGAAGCCACGCATGCCATGGGGAGGCAGGGAACCTTTGCTTGAGCTCATGTGTGGTAATTGCTTTATTCTGCATGAACTCGCTCTAATTCTCCCCCAAAACAAGAGAGAGGCTTAATCTTGCAACATTAGTGACTGAATCATTTCCCCCTCTGCCTGGGATGTCTTCGGCTTCATCTTCCTCTAATTATATTCCTTACTTTGGATCAAAACATCAGGGAGTGTCCTGACTTTACTTCTCAATACCATCCGCATAGCCTCTCCTTTGGAGCAGGAATGTAAGAGGGAAGTTCCTGTAACAAGTTACTCAGTTTAAGTTAGGTCCCTGAGACTTGTTTTGTCTATTTTTCCTATTGACGGCCTCATGGTAGGATTTCATCTTCTTTGGTAAATTTCCAGTCTTTCCTTTTGTAATTGATTTTTAAATTTCTGAATGTTGATGGGTTTTACCCCTCTCTTTCCGGTCCCATGTGGAACTTCATCATCGTCAGCCCCCTAACATGACCTCGGTACCCGGAATCTCCTGCCCCACCTCTGAATCGAGGCCTCCAGCTTGCCTCGCGGGTCCTGATGACCTCAGCAGAGTCTTTGTCCTCATTTGAAATGGCGGCTCTTTCACCTAATTTTTACGACCAAGGCTCTTGCTTCACGGTCTTCTGAGCTGTTTTCAGACCACTCATAAGCTATTGTGCTCATGACCACACCCTGTTTCCCAACAGAGATAAAATGATTCAATCAGAGAAGCAAACGGGCTCCTTTCACAGGCAAATCCAACTGATTTTTAAAGCCAATACTTAGTACATCTTAGAAACTTCTTTGTAAACAAGAAAGCTCTGAATTCTATAATTTATAAGACATATACACACATCTGTTTTTCCAAGGCCTTGGCATGACTTCTTTTTATTCATTTCTATCTTTTGAAATTATAATAGAATTACATCATTTTACATCGTTTTCCTCTTCCCTTTGCTCTCTTCAAACTGTACCATGAGTCACCCTCCATTGCTCCCTTTCAAATTCATGACCTCTTTTTCTGTGATTGTTAAATGTGTGTGTGTGTGTTTCTAAATATATAAATGCAACCTGTTCTGTGTGTATAATGTGACTTGTGTGTGTGTTTTGAGGGTTGTCCATTTAGTACTGGATATCCAGCTACTCCCCTCTTTCTTCTGTTCTCAGCATTCCTTAGTTGCCTGTAATTCTTTGTCTAGGGTTAAGACCTTCAGAGCTCCCACCTCCTACACGACTAGCATGGATTTGGTATCATTCTTGCTCAGGTTATACTTAGGCAGCCAAGTGGGTCAGAGGTCATATTTCTAAAAACATAATTAAAATTAAACATAATTAAAAATAAGAAAGAAAGGAAGGTATAAACTTTGGATCAAGGACCTTTTATTTTTATTTATTTATTTATTTAATTTTAATTTTAATTTTTTTTTTTTTTTTTTTTTTTTTTTTGATTTTCAAGACAGGGTTTCTCCATAGCTTTTCGTTCCTGTCCTGGAACTAGCTGTTGTAGACCAGGCCTCGAACTCACAGAGATCTGCCTGCCTCTGCCTCCCAAGTACTGGAATTAAAGGCATGCGCCATCACTGCCCGGCTCAAGGACCTTTTAAAAATGAATTTTAGGCCGGTTGTCATGGTGCTCACGTTTAGTCCTAGCACTTGGGAGGCAGGTTCAGGCAAATCTCTGGGTTCAGACCAGCCTGGTCTACAGAGATAGTTCCAGGACAGCCAGGGCTACAAAGAGAAATTCAAAAAAAAGTTTTTTTTAAAGACTTTTTTTAAATTGTATATTAAAGCTGGTGGTGGCACACACCTTTAATCCCAGCACTTGGGAGGCAGAGACAGGCAGATCTTAGTGATTTTGAGGCCAGTCTGGTCTACAGAGCTCGTTCCAGTACAGCTAGGGCTGTTACACAGAGAAACACTGTCTAGGGGAGGGAGTAAATTGTTTGTGTGAATGAGCTCATGAATGCAAATTCCTTTAGAGGCCAAAAGAGGGCATCATATTCCCTGGAGTAATAAGTGGTTCTGAGCCTGGGTGCTGGGAAAGAAACTCCAGTCCTCCACAGGAGCACTGTATGCTTGTAAGTACTGAGTCATTGACTGCCTGCTAGATCAAGGATCTGAAAAACTCCAAAGTGAGGAAACTTTCCTCAAACAGACTTAGACACCAAAACCTCCATCAGAAGCTAAAGTTCATCAACATAAGCGCAGGACAAAATGTCACCAGCAGACAAGCAGCTTCACTCACACCCTGTAGGGTGTGCCACCAAGGGAGTTCCTCACACCCTGTAGGGGGGCACCAGGGGAGTTCCTCACACCCCATAGGGGTGCCACCAGGGGAGTTCCTCACACCCCATAGGGGGTGCCACTGAGAGAGTGCCTCAGAACATTGTCATAAAACGACTGGACCAGACACTATCAAGGGTCAGTGCTGACAGTGTGTGTTTCTATGCAAACTGTGGAATGTAGAAATCACATAAGAACACGCATATAGTTTCCTTTCCTAGCTAGGTTTTTTTTTTTGTTTTTTTTTGGTTTTTTTTTTTTTTTTTGGTTTTTCGAGACAGGGTTTCTCTGTGGTTTTGTCCTAGGTTCTTTTTGTTTGGTCTTTGTTGTTTAGGTTTTGATCTGTGACAGTCTTACTGGAGCACAAACCAGTTTTCTCTTCTTCCTGCTTCAATATCCTCCTGCCTCAGCCTCATAACACTAGGGTTACAGGCATGCATCACCACTCTGGACTTGGGGTTTCTCTGGAGTAGAATACCTGACACATTCTTTCTGGAAGAATCTCATCGTTCCTATTAGACCACACTGTACTTGGTTCCATGCTGCCTACAGTTCTGTTGATCTGCCAACGATGGTGCCATCTCATGGAGGATTTCACCAGGATGTGTTTGGCAAGAAGAAAGCAGAGTCCCAAAGAACAAATCATAATTATTAATTAAGACCTATGGTAGAATCTGTTTATAGCACATAGTCAATGACAGTAATGAAAATAATGTTATGGGTGGGATATGAAGACTCATCTTATTTTCTTCTATTCTACAAAACCAGAGAAGACTTTCCATTGAGGGAAATGCACAGTCAGAGCTGTTTTAAATGGTCACTCAGGTGGCACTGAGATGGTCAGAGGATTCCAGAGTAAGGAGTTGAGACTGAAGGCAGAGGTCACCTCTAGCACCATCATGTACTAGATTGAGACATAAAATGTACCAATCTGAGAGATGACCATGAAAAGAAAGTGGTCAAAGCAAACACAATGGTAGCTTGAATGACTGGGTAGATGGCGACCTCTCCAGAGAGACAGGAATCCAAAATAGTAGAGCAGTTTGCATAGTGATTGTGAGGAATGGGGAAGAGAAAGTGTAAGAAACAATGAGTTTTCCTCTGAATATATTCCCTTGGGAATACCATCAAAGTATTGGATCTGAGATGTGCAGAAGTCTTGTTTGTACCTTGCTGAATAGCATAAATATTGCCCTAGGGGACGGGATCAAGACCCAAAGAGATGGAGCTCCTCTTCAGTACTAACAACTGAGGCTGCTTATTTGTTCCCACCTGCCCTGAACCTAAATAATCACACAGAAACTGTATTAATTACAACACTGCTTGGCCTATTAGCTTATGCATATTTCTAGCTCACTCCTATCTTTTAAATTAACCCATTTCTATTATATTTTACCATGAGGCTCATGGCCTACCTGCAAGGATCCAACTGGTGGCTTGTGTCTTTCTCCTCTGGTGGCTTCATGGCATCTTTGATGTGGGATTCCCCTCTGTATGCTGTGAATACCATTGGTTAGTAAAGAAACTTGTTTGGCCTGATAGGGTAGATAGGCAGGGAAAACTAAACTGAATGCTGGGAGAAAGAAGGGCAGGGTCAGAGAGAAGCCATGTAGCCCCACCAGAGACAGACACCAGAACTTTAGCCAGTAAACCACAGCCTCGTGGCAATACACAAATTAATGGAAATTGGTTAAATTAATATGTAAGAGCTAGCCAATAAGAAGCAAGAACTAATAGGCCAAGCAATGATTTAATTAATACAGTTTCTATGTGGTTATTTTGGGTTTGAGCTGCCCAGTTGATGGAGGAAGGTCATTGGTTAAATAATAAAGAAACTGCTTGGCCCTGATAGGTTAAAATATAGGTGGGTGGAGTAAACAGAACAGAATGCTGGGAGGAAGAGGAAGAGAGCTCATACGCCTTAGCTCTGCTCTCTGGGACAGACACGATGAAGCTCTGACCCAGGATGGATGTAGGCTAGAATCTTCCCTGTAAGCGCACCTTTGGGTGCTACACACATTAATGGAAATGGCTAGTCCTGGTGCAAGAGTTAGCTGAGAAGAGGCTAAATATAATGGGCCAAGCAGTGTTTAAATGAATACAATTTGTGTGTCGTTATTTCGGAGCATAAGCTAGCCAGGTGGCTGGGAGCTGTGGTGGCAAGAATGCAGCCTGCAGCTCCTACAACACCCAGTGGCTGGGAAATGAACAAGTGGTCTCCTCACAACACATCTCCCTTTTTCTGTCTAAATAAAAAGGTTTTAACTTTAACATAGTAAAATTACATATAACAAGACTGGTATCAAGCAAAAATCATAGTTACAATATTTATATCCACTTTCTATCTATTCTTCAACTCCATCAAAGACCCCAGAAGGATACAATATTATCTAAGCAAACAGGAAGTGCATTGTAAACTTCCAAAACTCTAGAATTGATAGAGACATCTTGCTTCATGGACAGTCACCCAATGTTCTTTTATAACATTGCAGCATCCATCTTCAGCCTACAGGCCCATAGTGTCCAGCAGACTTTTCCTTGAAGCAGGAAATTCCAAAGACAGTTCCACCTATATTGTAAGTTTGTCAGTCACTTTCTTCTGTGTTCCGCAGAATGGCTATCAGACTCTTTCATGAAGCAGGAACCCCAAAGGACCCTCTCACCTTTAGGCAAGTTCAGCAGTCATTTTTCTATAGGTCCTGCATCTCCATTCATACAGCACAGCATCAAGCAGTCCAGGCAAGAGCAGTTTCTTGCCCAAATGGCTAAAAAACTCCATAAGGATCCTCTTAAGTACCCTACCATCCTCTTGAAGTAATTGGTACTGCCAAGAACAGATATGTCTCATGACATAAAACATCCTACATTATTAACACATTTTAAATGCCATATTCTGAAGGTCTCTGAAAGATTTGAAGAATGTCTATCCCATCTGAAATACATTTCTGTGTATCTAGAAAAATCTAATATGACTACAAGCTTGACTATTGCAGATGATTATTTATTAACCTATACTTCTTAATTATACATTATATTTTAAATGAGCTGCACAAACACAATACCTTAATCAAGAGCAGAAATATACATATAACAAAATTGACCTTAAATTTGTATCAATAAATCAAGATCCATACCAATGTAAATCTCTATAGCATATCCCCCTTAAAATGTAAACAAACATTTATAAAAAATATTTGTGAATATGGGCATAGTTCTCACCAAACTGCTTCCTGCTTTTTGTTGGGCTTACAATTTTCTTTTGGGGGGTTTTCATGGAGACCTTTCAGATGGTCTTGGTCCACCATACAAAATTATCTAAAATTAATGCACAGGTTCTTGTCTTCTGTGGAAACAAAAGCAGAACCTCTTTCCAAAGCAACAAATCTTTAGACCCAAATTTTGGAATCAAGATACCTTTAAAATATATAGGTTGATTTAGTTTAGCATCCCATAAAATGAAATGTCTCTCTGTACTTAGCCCCTTCATAGTCAAAAAATTCAAAGAAAACACAATAATATACATAATCCAGACTCTTTTTACATGGCTTATTTGTTTTTACTCTATTACTTTTTAATATTTATTTTTATCCTTATTCATTTAATTTATGATTGCCTTTACTTTGTCTCTTTAAAGACTTTGTCTTATTTTTTTAAACCATTTACTTCCTTTTATAATTGTCTATTTTTTTCTCTCTCCCAAGCATGCATACATTTATCCAACACTGTAACCCATTTAAGGGTCTCTTTTACTGAATCTGTCTTTATTGTGTATCTGTAATTATTTTCTGACCAGGAGTGCTTCTTAAAATGCAAAGCATCATGGCTAAGACTAAGGCTGTTTTGACTTTTGGCTCTGCCCAGTCCAATATGGCAGAGATCTGTTCATCTCTGCAAACGGTGCACACTGTCCCAGTTCCAGGTATACAACTGGTCTATATTGTGCCATTGTGCAGTTTTTAACACTCTGCTCACAAACCCCATTTAAATGCCTTGTAGCCAGACCTCCCAAAAGAGTCAGAGCCACTCGTGCTGGCAAACCAGGAAACTGCTGTTTTGAAACTGCACAGGTTTTTTTCTTTGCTACCACTGAATCAGGAAGACCTCTCTTAAAGGAAATCCAGCATGATGCTAGCAAGCAGAGCCCATCCAAAAAAAACAAAAAAAAAAAAAAAAAAAAAAACCAAAAACCAGCTAAACTTTGTTTTTTAGTGTCTAGAATTCTCTTCCAAGCCCTCTCAGGTTTTATGTGGATTTAGCTAGCACACAATGGCGCACCAATTTGTTGTAGGAAGTCACTTATTTGTTCCTGGATACCCAGAACCAAAATAATCTGGCCTTGAACTCACAGAGATCCTCCTGGTAACTCTTATCAAGTAAAGCATTTCATTGTGGTGGGTCACTTACAGTTCAGAGGTTCAGTCCATTATCATCACAATGGGACATGACAGCAGGCAGGCAGGCAGACATGATGCTGGAGAAGTAGCTGAGAGTCCTACATCTTCCAGGCAACAGGAAGTGGTCTACGATACTGGGTGGTATCTTGACCATATATATGAGCATATATGATACTTAAAAACCTGCATCCACAATGGCATGTATCCTCCAACAAGGCCACACCTACTCCAACAAGGTCACACTCCCATTAGTGTCACTCCCTTTGGGGGCAATTTTCTTTCAAATCACCACACATCTGTATGTAACATGTGTGTGCTTGGTGGCTGTGTAAGTCAAAAGAGGGCATTGGATCTGCTTGTGCTAGAGTGAGACAGTTGTGAGGGTTTGTGTGGGTGATGGCATAGAACCTGGGAAGAACAACAGGCATTCTTAATCACTGGTACATTTCTCCAGCCCGTAAAATTCTTTCTCAACTATGTACAGAATAGTAAAAACAAGCCAGATGTTGTATTACAAACCTGTAATCCCAGCACTCAGGAAACTGAGGTAGGAGAGATTGGAAGTTCAAGGCCAGTCTAGAATATATAGCTGGATCATGCCTCAAAAGAATATATATATATATATATATATATATATATTTTACAGGAATAAGGAAATTCAGGAGCACATGCTGAAAACAGTAAAGCAGCCCTTTAAAAGTATTTATCTAGAGAAACAAAAGCTAAGGACAGGACTAAGGAAATATAAACATAAAATGTTTTACTCCTGAATCAGATAATTTGAAAAAAAAAAAACTTCCTTTCCAAACTCAGAATTCCTGTTAACTTCAGATTAATATTTTTTATTTGGTTTTCTCTTGAGTTCATACAGAAGTGTACTGTTAAAAGAATGACTGAGAGCAACAAGAAACCAAAATAGAAGAAATAAAAGAGTGGTTTTTTTCCTTTACTGTGGTCACTCACTCAGAAAGTGTTTCTGGACCAGTTTGTGTGCTCTCCCTATACAACCAAGCATTTCTTCAGTTGACACCAGCTTAGACTCTTGTTACTCAATCCCATTTAACACTATCTACCTGGATGGGAGGTCACACCCCACCAGTGATACTCTGAGTTCCAAAGACTGTCCCCTATTTCAGATGCCAACCAGAAATAACGGGTTGTCACCTAGACTTCTGAAAGAATGGCTATGGGTTTGATTCATTGGTTGTAGAATCTCACACAACCCAGGAAAACATGTTTACTATTTCACTATAGAGCATACAGATAGACAGCTTTGTAGGAGAGATGTCTAGACTCATGTATGGAGGCCTCTCTGCTCTCCTCAAGTGCGTCACCTCCCCAGCTTTTCTAATTACATAACAACCTGGAACCTAATCAACACATTGTCTAAGAGTTTTTTGTTTTGTTGGTTTTTTTTTAATAAATGTTGTTCCCACTTAATAGTTAATAGTTTTTCACATTATATCACACATATAAAACACAATTAAGGGGTTAGGGATGTAGTTTATTAGTAGAACACTTACCCAGAAAACACAAGGACCTGCAATTCAGTCAAAAAATGTAAGTTGTTGGGAAAATCTGAAAATCTGGTCCAAAAAAGAAAACAGACGAAGAAGACGCCATATACACAGATAACAAATATAAAAGTAAGGTCCTGGACTCAATGTTTAAAAACAAATGACTGGTCCAAGATGTGGTTGACATGGCCTACTTCAGCAAATAGAATCAGAAGAATTATATTCTGTCTTAAACACTCTACGGTATTAAACAACAAAGAGTGAATATTATCCCCCTCTCATAGAATGAGGGCTCAAGCTCAGTAAAGACATCTGGGTATCCTTCCCATTCCTGGGCTCCTTACAGAGAGAGAAAAACCCAGAGATCACAGGGCATCCTGAAGACAGAATCCATCTTTGCTGTCTTACCAATGTTTTGTCCAATACCTGGAAGAAGAAATGTCTGCAATAACTTCCTTTGCTCCTGCCTCTTTCTGTTTGTCCCTTCCTCTTTCTGTTATGAAAGAGAGAAAGCGATGGACTGGGTTTTCTAGCCCTCCCATCATCTGCTAAAATGATGTTATGGCTCATAGAATTGCCAAGCTAATTGGATTTTGACTCTACCTAAATGACTTTTAGGAATCCAATCTCTTGGTCAAAGCAGAAACAAGTGGACTCTGGGGCTCCAGCTCGGGTTTTTAAGTGACACCAGAAGTCAAGATCTTCTAGATTGTTTGAAGATTACACAGTCTTTCATTCATTGATTCATTGGGTTTATAGAAAAAAGTGTAACAAATGCACATGTGAAGAGCCTTTAAAATGCACTCATAAATAAGGCTGGATTAAAAAAAAAAATGACTGTCCACACTGCAAAACAGTATGAGAGGCTAACCACCTTCCTCAAGTAACTACCAGGTCTACTCTGGGTTTGTTTGTTTTGTTTGTTGTTGCTGCTGCTGCTGCTACTGTTGCTGTTTTTATGTGTGCTTATGGAAAATGCCCGTTCAGGAAATTGAGAGTGGCTCTCCATGAAGTTTAATGTACATTAGCCACCCTGAGAAGAGAACCAGAATTTTCAGGCCAGAGTTAACACTGAGTGAGAGAATTTGTGCCTAGCAGCTGAGTGTTGGTGGCACACACCTTTAATCCCAGCACTCAGGAGGCAGAGGCTGGCGGATCTCTGAGTTTAAGGTTAGCCTGGTCTACAGAGTGAGTTCCAGGACAATCCAGGCTACACAGAGAAACCCTGACTCAAAAAATCAAACCAAAAAGAAAAAGGAAACTGAATTCTTGCCTAGCATGCTCAAGGCTCCAAGTTTGATTCCCAGCATTGAAAATACAAAAGGAGAAATTTTTTTATGAGTTTAGCATTTAAGATACACGGTACGATGATGGTGTTTATCAGCATGAACAATAAATTCACAAGACTGGACGATCAAAGGGTCAAATTAAAGATTGCATTAGTGTTTGAATTGACCTTGAATAACAATTGAGCATGAAAATAAAACCCAGCTGCAGCGGTGGAGTGCAGTGGAGTGCGATCTATGGTGTGTAACGAGAGCTGGAAGAATAAATGTCAGGGAAGTGGGAAGGTTGCTGCTGCTGGTCAAAGGCCTGGGAGCTACTGCAATGCTCTACCACAACCCAGGTCACTGAAGGAACCTATCATAGGTGGTAGGGTGGGACCGAGAGAGGCTGCAGGAGTCAAATCAGCAAGAAAGTACTCTACGGATTGAGAAGGTAAGAGAAAGGAAGCTATCAAAGTTGACCAAATGTTTGGGGGATTTTAAGAAAGATCTTATGACTTATTGTTTGCAATCAGTCCTTCTACCTCATGCTTGTATTGTCACGATCAAATATGAGTTCCAAGAGTTTAGGAGATTGACTGAAGTTCACACAGCCATCAATGACAGAATTAGAAGAGAACTTCAGACTTGATGTACCTTATCAATGGCTAGAAATTGATAAAAAGAAAGAGAGAAGAAATAGCCTATAGGAGAATATACAACTACTATCACTATAACGTGAATCTATGTTCCCTCAAAGACCCACATGTTAATGACCTAGTGACATAAACACTATTAGAGTATGACAACTAGGAAGGAATAAGTCCTTCAAGAGGTATAATTTGAAAATAATTGTTTTTAAGATTTTATTTGTTTTCATTTTACTATTTTGTCTGAAAGTATGTCTGTGGACTACATGTGCCTGGTGTCTGCAAAGGCCAGGAAAAGGGCACTGGATCCTCTGGAGCTGGGGTTATGGATGTTTGTGAGCATCATGTGGGTGCTGGAGATTGAAGCTGGGTCCTCTAGTACAACGGCCAATGTTCTTAGTCACTAAGTGTTGCTCCAGCTCCAAAAGGGTGTATTTGGTTCCTGCCTGTCCGCTTTCCTTTTCTCCCTCCCTATTTCCTATGCACCATGAAATAAGCTTCTCTGCTTTATAACATGGCTCCCAACACAGGGTTGTGCCTCACCACAGCCTAAAAACAACCACGAAGTAAAGTCTTCAAAATCACAAGCCAAAATAAAGCTTTCCTCCATTAAGTAATTTCCCTCAGCTATTTCACCACAGGAATTAAAGGCTGACTAACCCAAATAACAAAGCTGAAGATTATAACAACCACCGTAAGCATAGTAATTTCATTCGGTGCACCTGTACTGTAAGCCAGGCAGGCTATTGGAGATGCCTACATGAGCTCAGTTCTATGATCGGTTCACAGAGCAGACAGTTGTAACCTCCACAGTTCACAGATGTGGGAACTGAGACTGCCAGAGCTTAAATGGCTTCCTCAAATCACAGAGCAGAGGAGGGGCAGCTCTCAGTTCAGACCCCATGGATGAGCATCTGAAAATTCACTGGGACTCCACAAAAGACAAAGCTTGGAAGTGATTATAGAGTCATTAGCACATCAAATACAGAGATCAGGACTAAAGACCAGGATGAGGTCAACAATGAAGGCACAGAAACCCCTGAGCTGTTAACTGTAAAGACTGGGAGGAGACCTGGGAAAGGAAGTCAGTGAGAATGGAATGTTCTTGAAACTGGGCTACTGCACAGAGTCCAGGAAGGAGAGTAGCAGACGGACTAGTCACCCAAGTGGGAGAAGGCAAGAGTGATGGTGGTCTGGAAGTGACCCTGGTCGGTTATTTCTTATATCATTGTTGCTTTCCTTTTCCTTCATAAAGCTACCAAACTGACCCAAGGATAAAGTCTGAAATTTGAGAGAAAGCAAGAGTGGAGAATTCATGGATTCAGGGGTAAATTTAGAAGTGGAAAGAGAAGGGGAAATGATGTAATTATAGTTTAGTTTCAAAAATAAAGACAAGGAGCTGGAGAGATGGCTCAGCAGTTAAGAGCACTGACTGCTCTTCCAGAGGACCTGGGTTCAATTCCCATCACCCACACAGTAGCTGACAACTGTCTATAATTCCAAGATCTGATGCCCTCACACAGACATACATGAAGGCAAAGCACCAATGCACATAAAATAAAAATAAACTTAAAAAATTTTTAAAAGTAAAATAACAACAGAGCAAAGAAGCAGGTCCTGTGTGGAAACTCTTTCCTCTGGAAAGGACTTGTTTGGGCGGAGTTAGCATCTCCAGCACTGCTGTTGGCCACGGTCCCACTTTCAAATGTTTTGCCTCATCTTGGGGTTCCAATTTCTCCCTTCCCTTTGAGGTCCACCTTACTCAATCCTGTGTTGTCTCTCAGCTACAGTCCCTGGGACTCAGCAGCACACAATGATCTGTCAGGCCCTGATTCTTAATGTCACCTGTCAAGGTTTGTTCAATTGCAAGAAACAAAAACCATCTATATTTAGCTGAAACAAAAAGAATGCTCTTCCATTAAGCGGTACCGCATCACCCAAGGCCAGAAAAGGTAACCAACCAACATACACTCCGATAACTAAGTACAAAAAACTCCCCCACCCCCACCTCAGCTTTGCTTGTTCACGTTGTTACTTCCAATTCTCACACAAGAGTATGATGACATTCAGGTGATGAGGCATGTGTCCATGCCAGCCTTCAGCTGTGGCCAACAGACAGCTTTGCAGGCTAAACTGTGACTGCCTCAGCCCATACCTTCTTCACCAGCACTGGGAAATTCTAAAACAGGAGACCCGGGCTGTGGGCTCCCAGACAACTAACTTCTCCCTTCATCTTGCTGGCCTACTGAACTTCGAGTCTGTTGCTTAGAGCTCAAGGCTGAAGAGGAGAGGGGTGAGGGTATAGAGTAGCCAGGCAATGCCTAGCAGAGGAACTTAGACATGTGCTGTGTGTTTCTGCTATGGAGACATTGTCAAGAAAGACAGACTGAAGAGGAGAATGACCAATGAAGCAAAGGAAGACCTTGGGATGCAAACCTGCTGTTGCCAGGGAACTCAGTGAGGGCCACCTCATAAAAGAAGAGTAAAATTCCCACAAGATTCACCTTCTCCTATATTTGAACAGCAAGAACGCCTGCCCCCACCCCCAAACAGGAACTTTGACATCCGTATCTAGCAAGCTCCAATATTATTTACACAAAAGCAAAAATAGAACCATTGGGAAGAAAGTTTTCACCCCAAATCCTGAAGCAGGTAACTCTTGATACTTCTTGGTCTTCTACCCTCACCAAGTACCGAGAACAAGTTCTCTCTGTAGCATCTCCATCTTCTCAGCTTTGGTCTGCAAACCATTCTGGCCTGACTTCTTCCTCCCCGTTCCTTGAGAGATGCTATTTGCTAGAGACATCAGGACCCTCTGCCACGGAGACTGGCAGAAGGAACAGCCACTATCTTATCGGATCTCTCAGCAGTATTTGAGTCTGTTGGATGGATCCTTTTTCATAATGCTTTATTTCCACGGCTCGGGGACAGTATGGTATCTGAGAATCACTCTTCCTTTAGGATCTCCATCTACTGAACTAGATGGTCTTGATTTTGCAAACCTCAGTACTGTTGTCTCCTCTACTTACCACACTGGCGGCGCCATCCATCTGGAGGGTGGTTGTCATCCGTCTGGCAGTGGCTCCAAACTCCAGTCTAGACTTTGCTTTGAGTCCAATACTGGCCTTTCCAGCCCATCTTACTAGACAGGTGCTACTCTTGTGCATGTGAAAGCCCAGGATGTGCTGACACAGGGTGACTCAGTAGACCCCACAGGATAGAACTTTGTAGCACAACAGTGCAGTCATATCTGTCGGTTAAGGAAAGTGAGGTAGCAACCTCACCGCCACCATTTCATCTCTCTCTCTCTCTCTCTCTCTCCCCACTTCCCTCCCTCCCTCCACCTTTTTTGGAGAAACTATCATAACCACTGACAAAGATCTGTTGTTAAGGTTCAGTTGAGAATTGAAGCCAGAAGGCCCTCCTCCTCCTAACGTGGCTCTCTTGCAGTGAGCTCTACCTATGTATCTAACGACACATATCCAGGTCATGCTTATGCTCATAGTGTCTCTCTCCTATATGCTCAACATCACCTACTATTTTTTAATATTTCAGTTCTCAACCCTCAAATCTGTTATTTCAAATTATATTTATAGCCACCTCACCAAAGGCACATAGTACAATTCCAGATATACTGAAACAATTTTTAAAATGCTTTTCTTACGAAGCTCTCTCTCTCTCTCTCTCTCTCTCTCTCTCTCTCTCTCTCTCTCCTATGCCCTCTCCACATAACAGCCAGTGCTTAAAAAACTCAGCTCTGACTGTGTAACCCTCTTTGGTGGGTTCACATTGGGTTTTGGTTTGTTAGTGGTAGGTTAGTTTGGGAGGGGTGGCACTGAGACAGAATCTCACTGTGCAACCCTGGTTGGCCGGGAACTTGCTGTGTAGACGAGGCTAAGCCTCAAACTCACAGAGACCTGCCTGCCTCTACCTCTCAAGTAGTAGGATTAAAAGCGTATGCCACCAAGCTTGTCACAGGTTCCCACTGTTCTGAGGTAAAGACCAACCTTTCAGCTTTACTGGGCAAACCATTCTTTTCTGTCCCCCATCTCAGACTTAGCCCCCTAGCCTCTACAGTCAAGCAAGAGTGTTTCTTTTAAGGCACTAAAACACACTGACTCCTCTCCAACCTCAGAACCTATTCAATGAAAGGCCTCCTGCCTAGAACCCTCTTTACTCTCTTCACTGCTTTGAATTCTGAGTCATCCTTCAAAGTTTGGCCCAATGGTTCTTCTCCAAGGAGTTTTCTTGAACCTTCTCAGAGCAGATTCAACATCTCAGTTACATATTCACAGGACTGTCTATCTCTCTCCTTTTTTTGTTGCAATTGGAATTAAATAACCATCATAGATTAATATCTGTCTCTCACATTGGAATGGACCCATGAGGGTGGATACTTGGTCCAGATGAATGAATACTGTGTTCTTGGTAGTCAGCAGCCTTACAGTGATGGGCACACAGCCTAGTGCTGAATATATTCAATGATAAGGGCAAGCGTGGTAGCATGTGCCTTTGATCCCAGCACCCAGCAGGCAGAATCAGGCAAATCTCTGTGAGTTCAAGGTTAGCCTGGAAGAGAAGAGAATGTCTTCTCATCATTCTGATTTTCTGATGATCAGAATAACAGAATAACCCAGTGAGCTTCTGAGGCCAGATTTGGAGCAAACGTGGATCACAGGGATGTTTTTTTGTATAAACATTCCCTATATCTGAAACAAGCACAACACAAAACCTGAGATACAGACACTCTATCCACCTGTGGACTCAGAAGAACAAGATGGAGTATATAACTCAGTCAATGAGAACTTGACAATCTAAGTCATAGAAACTTCTGTGATCCCATGCAACAGAAACACCATCATAGGACGTGGTCGAGATGAACGGAGCCCACACCACCTGACCTACATCCACATGTCCAGAAATGGGATACGTGCTCCATCCTCCCACCATCTCCTCAGAAAGAGCCAACTCAAAATACAATGCTGTCAGGTAATTCTAGAATATTCTGCCTGACAATCCAGATAGGACCCTTTGCAACCATAATCTTGGTATCTTTCTAAAAAGCATCAAAGCCAGAGAGGTTCTGCGAGGGCTTGACAGGGGTTGCTAAGAGGGCTGACCTCTCCTGTGTGTACGTGCTAAAAAGTGCTGCACCCATCCCTGACTGTTGATTTTTCTCTCCAGAACTTATTCAGATTCACCCTACCACAATATTGTCAGTGATGTGGGATAGAAAACAATGACAGCAATTGTAATAAGTACCACAGTCCTAACGACTTCCATTTTCACACAGGACAGACAGATCCCATGTAAGTGCCTTCACATGCCACTGCGTCTTTCACTCTGGCAGTAGCCCCAGCATCGTATTCTATCATTATCCTGATTTTACAGGTGAATAACCATGCACATGCACAAAGGGGGTAAGTTGTTGGCGCAGGTTCACTCCGTTTCCCTAATTTGTACAAGTTCGGATAGAGCTGAAACTTGATCCCAGGCATGCTAGCTGCCCTGCCTACATTCTTCATCGGTACACTGCAGGGCTGTATCTCTGCTGTCGGCGTTTGGGTTGGAAAGGAACTAAGAATTAAAAGGGGAGGGGGCATGTCTGCAATCCTAGCATTTAAAGATTGAGGCAGTGGGATGGTTGGCAGTTCAAGGCTAGCTACATACTAATTTTGAGACCTGCCTGAGCTGCATAGCAAGAACTAACCTTAAACGGAGAGGTTGGAGAATGAGAATGAGACCAGTAGCAAGAAAGAGAGAGAGAGAGAGAGAGAGAGAGAGAGAGAGAGAGAACTACAGTCATGCTTGATGATACACATCTGTAATCTAACCTGAGAAACTAAAGCAGGAGAATTATTAGTTCAAGTCCAGTGTAAGATATACAGAGATGAAAGAGAGAGAGAGGAATAAAGGAAGGAAGGAAGGAAGGAGGGAAGGAAGGAAGGAAGGAAGAAAGGAAGGAAGGAAGGAAGAGGATGGGCTTATTCTTTAAGCTCTGATCTCAATCGTCCATCTTCAAGTGTAAGACCCGGGCATCCTATGACTGCACAGCATATTTGGTTGAGTGCTACCCATCTCAAGATCTGTCCTTCTCTTCCTTTCCGTATGCCCTGTATGCCCTGTTCTTCATCACCATGATATGAGAGTTGATGATTCAAGTGTGGAATCTAATGTTCAGATGCACAAAAAAGGAGGGGGGGCTGGGCATGTTGTCCAGCGGGTGCCCGGCAGAAATGTCAGGAAGGACAGATGCCAGGCAGGGCTGGTCACAGAGTTCCTCTCCTGACACCTCATGGCAGTGGGAGGCAAGTGTATGCAATCCTTAATGTCTTTTCCTTAGTTCAATCATTCTGTGGAGGGAACTGCATGTATTGTTAAAATAGCCAGTGATGGGTGAAAAGAACAGCCCAGTCTCTAGGGAGTCTGAAAGGTCTCTGTTTTCACAAGCGTTTAAAGCTGAGCAGGCTGTCTGCTGTAGTCTCTTTTGTAGTCCAAAGTGTTTGCATGTTTTGAAGAAAATGATGTGTGTTCTGCTTTGTAGTTTGGCTAAACATTTAAAAGCACAACAGAGAGTCTTCTTAAAATGTAACTGCAATAGAAATGCGTGGAAAACACAAGAGGTTGAGACAGCAAGTGCATGCAGTGTCAAAAGCCTTGAGCATGTTGTTCAGGCTGGGGGTGGGGGATCAGAAGAGCCCACTGGCGTTAACAAAGCACCATTCCTAGCCCGTGCAAACTGTAAGCTGCTCATATCCGTGCTGGTGGTTTGGAGAACTATTTGCTGATTCCTCACATACGATTTTTTTGGAGACTTGCTAGTGCATATGGCTACAGTGGACATTACTCAACAGTTCTGAGTCCATTAACGGTGCGCGAGTCTGTGTGCATACATGCTTCATCAGATACGCATGTGGGCCAAAGGCATCAGAAGTCCGGTTAACAGCCCTGGCGTTGGGGCTGGAGAGATGGCTCAGTGGTTAAGAGCATTGCTTGCTCTTCCAAAGGTTCTGAGTTCAATTCCCAGCAACCACATGGTGGCTCACAACCATCTGTAATGAGGTCTGGTGCCCTCTTCTGGCCTGCAGACATACACACAGACAGAATATTGTATACATAATAAATAAATAAATATTTTTTAAAAAAAAAAAAACAGCCCTGGCGTCGCATCCATGAAATAGCCCCACACTTTCAATCATGACCTCGGAGAATTTCAAACTTACATTAGGGAATATGCTCAAGGGCTGGGGAGATGGCTCAGTGGCTAAAGCGATTGCTGCACCACCGCGAGGACCTGAGTTCAGATTCCCGTATAAAAGCTGGGCTGAGCGGGTGCATGACTGTCACTCCAGCACTGGGGAGGGGGCAGAGATAGACAGATCCTGAAGTCTCACTGGCCAGTCATTCCAGATGAAAGGGGAACCCCGGGTGTAGAAAGAGAGCCTACCTCAAAACTAAAGAAGTTATTGAGGAAGACACCTGACGTTAGCCTGCCTGTTCTACATGCCTGCGGGGGCAAGAGCACCACTGGCAACACACATCCGCATAAAAAAATACAAGTTTAAGGAAAGAAATAAAGCCATAGGAGCAGGTTTTCTCATCTTTTCCAGCTTTTTTAATTTATTTATTTTTAATTTCTAGTTTTCTTTCTTTTTTTATTGTGTGTTTGTGGGGCTTGGGAGCACGGCATGCCACAGCGTGCATGGAGAAAGGACTGTGTGTGGGAGACAGTTCTCTCCTTCCACCGTGTGAGTCCTGGGGATCTAGTTCAGGTCATCAGGCTTTTACGGCAAGCACCCTCATCCACTAAGCCATCTCAAAAGCTCCATTCTCATCTTTCCATCCAACCATTCGAGATGCCCAGTGCCCACCGGACTGTATACCTAGGCCCGAGATCACTACTGTGTCTAGAATGTGAATGTTCATTTCAGGGGCTCCTCGTATGTGCGCAGCATCTCCCATCCCTCAAGCCTCACCCACCTGATAGCATCTCATTCCCTACATTTGTTATGAGAAAGAAAGACGCATGCATCACCCTCCCTCCTTCCAAATTGCCTCTGTCTACCTCCCATGTCTGTCTTGGGCTTTGTCAGTCCCTTTCTCTATACTGCATCTCTCTTAGTTCCAAAAATAGATCATTCAATTTAGGAAGAACAATTAACTGAGAAGGAAAAAAAAATCTGAAGTAGGGGAAGGCATTTCAGCTTCTCTGTCAGGCATGGAGTCGCCGGCAGTGGCAGGCAGTATCTTTATCGGAGATTCTGTTTCATTCTTAAATATGAGCTTCATGAAAATCAGGGACTCAGAAAGGTCACTCTGGTTTCTACAAGTTCCCCAAACGCCCCCTGTCAGCTTGAAACAGTCCGAGAACACAGCCACGGAGGCTGCTGTGCCACCGTGATTTCTCCAGGGCCTGTGCTAGGTTTGCACCATAAAGTGCTGTGGGGTGGTTTACGTGACTTCTCACCCAGTAAATATTTATTATCTTCTCAATACTTGCACCTGCCTCCTGAAACCCCCGTAAACACAGAGTGCCCTAATGGCTCGAAGGAGTTTTCCTTTGAGTCAGCCGTCCTTTGAAAGGAGGTCTTTACAAACAGGGGATGAGAACCACCTGAGGGCCTGTCCAGATGTACTTCGTTGACCTACTTCTCCTCCAGAGGAGCTGGGAGATGAACGGGTCTGAGAACCACTACCATAACGATTCTTCTTCAGGAAAGCATGGCCTAGGTTATTTAGAAAGTCAAAGAGCCTCCAAAGCAGTAGGTCTCTGCAGGGATTTTATCTTCTGGGCAGTATCAGTGAGTATTTTGGTTTGTTAGAACTGAACAGAATGGATGGGTACTACAGGCTTCTATAGGAAGAGGCCAAGAGATACTGTGAAATGCCCTGCAGTGGACAGGAAATCCATCCACAGCAAAGAACTGAGCAACAGAATGCTTTTAGGACCAAGACTGTGGGATTCTTCTGAAGAAATGACGCTTCTGGTCCCAGACTAGAACTTCTAGTCTCCGCACAAGAACCCGGGAAGGTATAGTTGGTTGGTCTGTTTGGTTGGTTGGTTGGTTGTTTGGTTGGTTGGGTGGTTCATTGGTTAGTTTGGTTGGTTTGAATCAGCAACAAATCTCTGCACAAAGCCATCAATTTCATGAAGATTTTTCCGGTAAAGTAGATCACTTATTCTCCATTTTCACTCATGGTACCAATCGCCTTCCTTTTCCCTGATAGGAGCTCCTACTTTCGTGTTATATGTGTGTGTGATATGTATATAATCTAGGACCCACATATGAAAACATGTGATATGCAGTCTTATATTCTGGCTTATCTTACTCAATGCTATCATCGGTTCCATCCAGGTTCCTTCAAATGATGTAATTATTCTTTTTCTTTATGGTTGAAGGCAACACCACTGTGCATATGCCTATGCTTTCGTTATCTAGTCACCTGTTGACTGACATCTTAGCTAATCCCATTAATTGACTAGTTAATGTGGACCAGTGTACAGGTGTCTTGTGCAATGCTGACTTAGATCCCTTTGGCTATGGTCCCAAAGATAATCATAAAGTCATCCTGTTCTTAGGTTTTTGAGGCACCCCTCATAGTAACCAGACTGAAGCTTGTTTTCTAATGGTTTAGAATAATGCTTTTCATACTGAATCATTTATTCAGCTTATTGATTTATGGTCAGCATATTTTAATGGAATTACATACAATGGAAGATAATAGAATGAGAAAAAAAGAATCTATATGAGAGTCTGCTTCATATCACAAGGACAAGTGCTCATGAAATTTTTATTTTGGTTTCATGTATTAGCTTAATTGTGGTAGGATAGATACAAAGGAAGGCAAAATATGTTTCTCTTACGCATTATTTTATTATCAAGTGTGATGAATGTCCAGAAATGGGTGATCTCACTTCAATGTAAAGAATAAAACAACAAAGCCCTAGAAGATAGTGCTGAGCATCACTGCCTGAGACAAGGGGCAAGCAGTCGAAAAACGCACTTGGGCGTGTCACCACGCAGAACATGCAGGTGTTTAGCAAGCAGACAAGGTTTTTAATAGCAATGAGAAATAGTGATATAAAACTGTAATATGACATAAGTACACAAGTTCCAGAATTAAAGATAGACAATGCCAAATATAATGAGAACCAAAAATGTGGGGTATTTTACGCATTCCTAATTGAAAGTGTAAATTAAAATACAAATTTTTGGAAACCATGATATACTAAAAGTAAGTGCTCAGTTATTTTAAAATCTAGCAGCTCTACTCTAAAGTGTCCCCTTAGCAGAACTGCCCATGTGACATTAAAAGTGGAAGAATAATCATCTCTCCATTAAGTTACAGCCTCATGCTGAAAATAACCCAAATACCCAAATAATAGGACAGATACACTATTAATGTATTATACACCGAAATATTACATGGCCATGAGAAGTAATAAAACAACAAAGATTAATATTCCAAAAACAAATCTGAATTAAAGAAATCAGACACATAGGATGATACCATTTATATATGTGTCAATCTGTTGTTTTAACTTCAGCACAGTGACTGTGCCTTAATCTGTTGCTATTTCAGCCAGCAATTACAACTGTGCAGTTATTGGCCTGCTTCTTTACCAGCTGCCTGGCCTCTCAGGCCACAGCCTGGTGAGAATTCTACACCAGCAGGCACTGGCCCTGTCGCTGCCACTAAAGGTAACATTAAATAAATCTCTGTCATTCTAATTATAAATAAGACTCAATATTCAAAGGCTGGGATGAAAACCTGCAAGCTCAGAGAGGCTGAGTAGCACCTTTCTGGCCCTTTCTTCCTGCTGGCATCCACAGAAGTCCCATGCTTCAGCTTTACCAAACCAGAAAAGGCTGCAATTAAGAAAATGCCCATACAGACATACCCACAGGTCAATTTAATGGAGGCTATTTTCAATTGAGGGTTTTCCCTTTCCAGGTGTGTCAAACTGACAACCAAGATTAACCCTCACAAGTCAAATTGACATATAAACACATCGCTGTAAAACCATAACCCTTCCTTTCTTATTTATCCCCACGTTCTCATGTCAATATCACAATATAAAACAGAGACGAACACTGAAAGGTCTACTACCTTATAAAAATTTCAGTGATTTAAATGTACGAGTTCTATTTTTTTAAATCCCAAACTTCTTACCTCTGGCTTCCTGTAAAATACACAATAAGTTGCATACTTCATTATTTCAGGAGGGAAAAAACAGACCACAATTATAATCAAATGAGACCAAAACCTAAATCCAGGAGTGGAGCTCAAATCCTATTTCACAGTGTCTGACCTACTGGACTCAACTTATGATCTTCATGGCTCTAAGGGCTTGGGAAATCCTTTCCAGGTCTGCCATTATCTCATAGACTCAGGCCAGCTCCACTGTACCCCTGTCATTGTACTGTGTGGTCATCTCACAGCCTTGGCATCTCCAAAATGCTGGAATCTCTACTTGAGCTGAGGCTGCACTTTCATCATTGACCTCATCATGAACTCTGGCCATGTCACATGGTACCAAGTCTCAGCTTATCCCTAGTAACACCTTCAATTCTGGGGTGCCACTACAACTGAGTCTGTATGTTCACTAATAGCATCTCCTGACTTGCCTTCAAGGACACTGTGACCCCAACACACAATGCCAAGCTAAAACTGTTCTCCATGACTCCTTCATGTTTACAAAATCAGTACCATGTGGAGACTCTTACACATTTCCATGTTCAGCTACCAGTTTAAGATGTAGCCTTAGCCCTGCGAGACTACAGCATCTGTGTGCTGACCCCAAGGAAACTTCCCAGCTGATGATGTCCTCTCAATGGTGCTGATGTCTTATTAATCTCTGATAAGTAAATTGTTCAGCTTCTTGACCTGCATCCAATGTCCCAGGAAAGGACAGAAGACACACAATTACTGAGCTACACTCCAAGACCCAAGACTAATTTCTGTTCAAGGAAGAGTGAAGTTCTTTGTTGGTAAGACACTAATTGGTAGGAGAACAGAAAAGGTCTAAACATATACATAATTTTCTATTCTGAAAATAAATTAAAATTTACTTGATTAAAACTATTTTTCTGAGAATTTTTGATTAGTCTCACCCACTTTGATGACTTCATTTTGTGCTGGGGAAAATAGTATTTGAGAGGATGAAGGCTTAAGCCTCTCTGTCACTCTCTCTTGATCGTGTGTGTGTGTGTGTGTGTGTGTGTGTGTGTGTGTGTATCCAGTTATGTAGGTATGGACAGTGTCATGGTACATGTGGAGAGGTCAGATGTCAACCTTCAGTATTAGTCCTTACCTTCCACCTGCCTGTGTTTGTGTTACCTCCCCCGGGATTGCTAGCCCACGGACTTTCTCCAGTCTCTGCCTCCTATTTCCCCATATATGGATGGAGTTTTCAGACACCCATGCCACAGACCCAGTTTTTGTTTGGGTTCTAGGAAGTCAAACCCAGTTCCATGGGAATTAATTTTAGTCCCTGAGTCATCTCCAAAGCTAACTTTAAAAATGCATTTTTGTACTTCATTTCTTAATAGTAGTGGTCATGAACCCGCCCTGAGGAATACCACCCAGAAATTTGAAAAGTACTAAGATAGAGGCGACACAGTGGGTGTGACTTAGAGGATACTGTGAGTCCACTGTAACTTTCATCACCATGGGCTTTTTGACCACGCAAATTAAACCACAGCATTTAGAAACAATTGTTTGCTGTATAAATTTGTTCAGAGAGAAAAACCTTAAGCTTTTTTTCCATCCTGAGAGATTTTTGAGAGCAGAAACTATATCCTGACTCTCTTGGATCCCTGGAATGTATAAATACTTAAAAGGCTTTGGTACAGACCTGGAGAGATGTTGAGTAGTCAAGGATATTTTCTGTTCTTCCAGAGGACCTGAGTTTGGTCACTGGGCAACTCACAACTGCCTGTACCTCCAGCTCCCTCTTCTGGTCTCCCTGGTCACTGCACTCATGAGTACATATACTCCACAGAAAGAATTTCTGGAGTCAGCACTGAATTCAACTGATAATCATGCGGAAATGAGGGAGGTTCTTCAAATCAAAGAATAAAACCAACTGGAAGGCCACAAGCTGTTTTTTCTTGTAGAGAGACAGGCTACCAGCAATCACAAAGGAACAAAATTGGAAAGAACATGACAGCAATGAGTTCTGTAAAAATAAGTGAAAGAGCAAAACAATGAACGACTCAAGGCTGTCCTCTCTTGGTTTTCTCTCTGATGAGAATGTTTGGAGGGAGAAGAGGTCAGAAAAAAAAAATACTTTTAAACAGTAAGTTGACTTTTAGTAAAGAAGTCAAAGAAGGTTCTGGAATGGGAGCTGCTCCAGACAGCTGAGGACAGAAAGCATGCTTGAATTTTTGGAGACTTCCATCATGTATATCTGTCCTGTTCAGGATGGTATCAACTAGCCACAAGCAGTGACTTAAATGTAAATTAATTTAAATTAAATATAATTTACAACTCAGTTACCCAGTTGTGCTAACTACATTTCCAAAACTTGTCACTGTTCTAATGGATGGGTGGAGGAGCACTTATATCAGCACAGAACATTTGATAGGTCAGTACTGTATCCATCTCCACCTCCAGAGAAGCAACCCTACAATGTCTGACTTGATGACAGAAAAGAGGTGACCAGCTGGGGAAAGGAAGGGGTACTCGAAAGATGAGGGAATCCTCCTCAAAGTTCTTCCTGCCAAATCAGAAGACCACGGTTTCCTTTTAACCTCATTTCTAGAATGTCAGTATGAAAGATTACACACTCCATTTGAAACTTGAAAAATTACTACTTTAATTAATTCCCTCGTATCCCAGGAAAAAAAAATAATGATACAGTGTTTGAGAGTCCCTAACAAGAGGCCCTTATAGCTTGATCATTGTCTAAAACCAATCAAGCAATAAGCCATTTCCAAGCATTTTTAAATCAACCCAGTCAGCGCTTTACTCATAAATATGAACAGCAGACTAGTTCCAGACCTATAGAAAAATCTAAGACATAGAAAATTTCCCAAGGGAAATATTATATACACACATGTGTATGTATGTATGTATGTATGTATGTATATGGGCTGGAAAGATGGCTCAGAGATTAAGAGCATTGGCTCTTCCAAATGACCGGGTTAAATTCCCAACATTCACATGGCAGCTTGCACATGTCTCTTAACTTCAGTTTCAGAGGATCTAGCATCTTCACACAGACACACATGCGGACAAAACACTAATGCACATGAAATTTAAAAAAATAATAATAAAATAAAAATCTAAAAAAAGAGCTGTTTAAAAATTTTTTTAATATGAGGAAAAAAGATGCAGAAATGGACAATGAAGAAATCATGAATGTTTAAGAGGAGATACCATACTTGATACCTTACGAGATAACATGGGCTAGTGCAGACACACAATTAAAAATTAAAATGAATTACTGGGAAATAAAAATATAATAGAAATAAAAAAATCAACTTTAAAGCTCAGAAAATTATGTTAAGGAAATCTTCCAACAAGTTCAAGCAAGCAAATAAAAAGGCAAGATGCTACTACTACCAACAGGAACAATTAATAATAATGATAATAATAGTAATAAATAGATTGTGTTCTTTTATTTAAAGAACTAACTCCTTGCTTCTGTTTAATTACCTGTTAAATTCAGTGCTGACTCCAGAATTTGTTTGTGATATTATTATCATATCATCAGCATTATTAATAATAATTATTACTATTTCAGTTTTTTAAAACACAGTTTTTCTGTGTAGCCTTGGCTGTCCTGGAACTCACTCTGTAGATCAGGCTGGCCTTGAACTCATAGAAATTCACCTGTCTCTGCCTCCCAAGTGCTGGGATTAAAGGCATGCACCACTACCACCTGGCTATTATTATTATTATTATTACTATTATTATTATTACTATTATTATTACTATTATTATTGGCATTGTGAGGAAAGAAATCCAGAGAATGAATTTGAGAAGAATAACATCAAATGCATAAAAGCCCCATAGAAGAGAATAAGTGGGGAAAGGGGTTCAAAGAAATAATAGAAGAAAATTCTACACAATTGAAGGCTATAAGGTTTCAGCAAGGAAGAGCATTGTGAATCCAGGACAAAAATTGATTGACAGTGTGAACCAAGATGCAGCATTATGAAATTTAAGAATGTCAAAGATAAATGAAGTCATTTATCATAATATTCCAAAGCACATACTACAATAAAAAATTATTGATTGTAATTGATTCACACTTTGATTATTATTTAGAGCAATTATTTAATAAAATACTATATTATTATATATGTATGTGTGCCAGAAGGAAATCCAGTATTTGAGAGGGAAAGGAAGGAAGGAAGGAAGGAAGGAAAAAAGGAAGGAAGGAAGGAATGGAGGGAGGGAGGGAGGGAGGGAGGAAGGGAGGGAGGAAATGAATGGCAGGAGAAAGGAAGGAAGGAAGGAGAGAGCAAGTGGGGGTGATTTAACAGAATTAGAAGCAAATGTGCTATACTGAAACCTAAGTGACGATTACACACAGAGTAGTATAATTACCCAGAAGACGATGCATATGTTAGCTTTGTGAGAAAAACAAAAACAACAAAACAAACAGGTAAATAAAGAACTCTGGACCGGTAGCAGAGAGAGGATGCTGAGTGAGGCCTCAGAGAGAGGTGGAGCTGCACAAGCACCATGCTTTGTATGCGGTATAGGTAGCTGAAAGAATCAACTTATGTTGTAATCCAACCAGTTCACGTCATTTGGTCAAGACAACCCTTGGAAAAGAACACCAGGGACTGAGGAAATCTCTCTGACCCACACAACCTAAAAAAAAAAAAAAAAAAAAAACCAAAAAAAAAAAAACCTGTATGTCCAATGTTAAAACATTCCACTAAACTTCATAAGCTCCAGCATCAGAATGCCATCAATTTACTCCAGATAGTGTTGGAGGAGGCTGCTTGTTCTTCCCAGATGCCTAGCTAGCTTAGACCTGAAATAATCACACAGAAAATGTATTAATTAAATCATTGCTTGGCCCATTAGCTCTAGCTTCTTATTGGCTAACTCTTATATTAATTTAACCTATTTCTATTAATCTGTGTATCGCCATGTGACAGTGACTTACCTTGCTGGTTTCAGCATGTCTGACTCTGGCCATGGCTCCATGGCGTCTCTCTGACTCCACCCTTCTTTCTCCCAGCATTCAGTTTACTTTCCCCACCACACACACCCTGCCTAGCTAAGTTCTGCCCTGCTATAGGTTCAAAGCAGTTTCTTTATTCATTAATGGTAATCACAGCATACAGAAATCCCACATTAAGATAGTGATTAGCAATTAGTGAATGATACAGCACCTTCAAGTCCTTTATCTGTTTTACCAGTCTTCTAAAAGTATTTTACATTTTAGCCATGTGTATGTATGTGTCAGAGTGTATGTGCTTGTGAGTGCAGTGACTGAGGAGACCAGGAGAGGTAGCTGGAGTTACAGGCAGTTGTGAGCTGCCCAGTGACCAAACTCAGGAGCTCTCAAAGAACAGGAAATGCTCTTGACCACTGAGCCATCTTTCCAGGTGTGTACCAAAGCGTTTTAAGCACTGATACATTGCGGGGAGCCGAGAGGGTCAGGATATAGTTTCTGCTCTCAAAAAGCTCTCAGTCCTAGTGTTGTTTGTAAAGATCATTGTGAGTAGCATTATGCCTACTCTTGGCTGCTTTTGGCTAGCATAAATAAGGTCAGGTTATTTCGTGTGTAGAAGCCTAGTTTAGTTCCTGATTTCTTTTAGTTATTTAGAATCACCATTGCTGTCTTCTGGTTTAAAATGTCTCTATGAAGAAGTTGATTATTGTCTTACTTTTGAAAATAATGCATGATGTTGGGCATAGTGGCACACACCTTTAGTAACAGCACTCTTCAGGGAGAGGCAAAAGTTCAACTCCAACCTAGTCTTACAGAGCAAGTTTCAGGACACCCAGGGCTACACAGAGAAACCCTGTCTCAGTGGAGAAAAAGAAAGGAAAAAAGAGAGGAAGGGAGGAGAGGAGGGGGAGGAAGGGAGGAAGAAAGAGGAAAAAGAAAGTAAAGCATTCATTTTCCCTAACTGAACATGAATGTTTGACATTGGTTTTCAGACAGAGTGTGGTCGGTTGCCCGGGGATGGTTTTCATTTAACTGAAGCACTCCACAGATCCTCTCAAAATGTGGCTCTAGAAAAAGTTTAGCCAGGTTCTTTGGAAACATGGCCCTTGCCCTAACTCCTCCTGGTCATCCCCATCCCTCTTGCTGACTGGGTACCTTGTCCTGGTGTCCTGAGCCTTCCCTGAGCTCTGTCTGCTTTGATAGCCAACTTGCCTATTGCACTTAGAGTCTTAGCTCTTTCAATATTCAACTCAAATGTTTCTTCTTCTGTAATTAGTTTATAGACTCCAACCCTCTATTGAAATTCTGAAAATATTGTCTCTTTTTGTAGTGGCATTTTATTTTTGTTTTAATAAATAAAGCTTGCCTGAGGAACAGGAAAGTAAAACAGCCCACTGGCCAGCTTGACAGACCAGGCAGAAGTGACACACACCTTTAATCCCAGTAGCCACACTAGCTTGTCATAGAAACCAGGTGGTAGTTGTGCACACCCTTAATCCCAGAACTAGAGAGGATTATAAAACGAGAGGAGACAGCTATTATAGTGCTCACAATGGCATGTAACTCCAGATCCAGAAGATCTGATGCCTTTGGCTTCTAAGTGTATCTAAACACACACACACACACACACACACACACACACACACATACACACACACACACACACAATTTAAAATATTAAAAAATACAGTTGGGAGTGGTAGAACATACCTTTAATCCCAGCACTCTAGCACAAGAGCACTTATATAAGTCTAGGTAAGTCCCAGGCAAAGCAGAACTACAAAGTGAGACTTCATCTCAAGATAATAATAATATTATTAACATTAATTTTTTAATTACTTTTTCTTTCTTTCTTTTTTTAAGGACCCTGGAGAATCAAGCCCAATCAAACGTCCCAGTCACAATGGCCCAGGTCTTGCTTTACCAAAATAAAAAGAAGCACGTTTCATTTCTTATGTTCATAAAAAGCCTTTTATTATGGAGTAGCTTCCACTGGTTGAAGCAGGAAGGCCATTCTGCACTTTTGCATGAGTATCAGCCCTTGTGACAGAATTTATTCCTTCTTTGTCCACGCAAGAAGGATTCCACCTAACCCACAGCACAGCACAGCGTTCCTTGGCTGCTTTCTACTCTATCCCGCTGTTGTATCTTACTGTCAGCTCCATCGTAATTTGGGAAAGTGTCAGATAAAATAATCTTTTAATCCCAACTAATGGGGGCACTTAATATTGATTTACAAAAGATAGTTGCTATTAACTTATATATTTAATATTGACTTTATGAAATGTGACGCAATGAAGAGAAACATAAAAATTTTCCATCATTTTGTCATCATTACTTAGTCTATTAAACTGTTTTATGCTACTGTGAAATTTGTTGAAAATCAGAGTGCTAATTCAGGAATGCAATTTTCATTGATTTCTCTTCATTTTTATCTATGTATAAATTCAACATAAAGGGAAGGTTGCAGGCAACTAATTGTGTAATTGAATTCTACTAATTTTTGTCTTAAAATATTTTGAGGCAGCAATTTTTAAAAGGGTTGCATTAAATTTTAGAATGAGAAGGAATCTTAGCTCAACCTTTTTCTGAAGTATTAATTCCTTTCTTAAAATATAACTGTATAAAAATACTTCACTTTGCATATAAAAACATAGACCCGACATAGAAGAAATAAGCAAAAAAGACATTTAAAAAACTATGAGCCATTTGATGGTGGCACATACCTTTAACCCAAGCACTGGGTAGGCAGAGACAGACAGGTCTCCAAGTTCAGGGCCAGCCTGGTTTATAAAATGAGTTCCAGGACAGCCACGGGGATGCAGAGAAATCCTGTCTTGAAAAACAAAAAACAAGCAAACAAGGAAAAGAACTACAGTGCAAAGCCACTTTTCTGTCCCTCTTTCTGAGATCTATTGGCATGTTGCCATATGTCAGCCCAATCACACACCCATGTTCCCCTCAAGTTACCTGCTGTTCATAGGCAAATACCAACCCAGACACAGAGAATTATGTGAACGGCATGCAAGGAGACCAAAAGAATTAATAATTTGCCTAAGGAATTGAGAAAGGAATTTGTGCTGGAGTTAGCTAATGAGAGGAGAAAAGTAATACTTCTGTTAGAATTATTGAGAAGAAATTTAGCATAAAAGCAATAAGAAAATCAAAAGGCTGGGGATGTAGCCTGAGGATAGGTTTTGGAAAGTCAGAATATACCATGCAAAAGGAATGAACATTATCTGACAGGGAGCTGCAAATGTCTCAAGATCTGTTTTGATTTCTCAAGCACAAACTATAGAGGGCTGGGGAGATGACTCGGGGGTGAAGTACTTACTAATTCCAATTCCAAGGAGGTTGAAATAGGAGGATTCCTCCAGCTGGTTCATCCACCAGTCTAACTGAATCAGTGAGCTCAAATCCAGTGAGAGTATCTCTGTCTCAGAAGATAAGACAGAAAGGGTGATTGAAAAAAACATCCCCAGTCAACTTCTAGCCTAGACGTGCACCCTTGCACATATGTTTATACACACACACACTCACACATACACACACAATTATGTCAGCATTTTATATTGGTGATAGGATAAGTGTGGTGGTTTGAAAGAAAATGGCCCCCAGAGGGAATGGCACTACTAGGAGGTGTGGCCTTGTTGGAGGAAGTGTCTCACTTTGGGGGCAGACTTTGAGATCTCTTTTTCTCAAGATTTCATCAGTACAACAGGCAGTCGACTTCCTGTTGCTGGAAGATGTAACCCTCTCAGCTCCAGTATCTCATTTGCCTGTACTCCGCCATGCTACCCTTCGTGATAATAATGGACCAAACCTCTGAAACTGTGAGCTAGCCATCCTCTATGAAATGTTTTTTTTGTAAGAATTGGCCATGGTCATGGTTTCTTTTCACAGCAATAAAAGCCTAAACTAAGACAATAGGGATATACTGGTGGCTGGAAACAACACAACTGTCTAGGTAATACAGTCTTGAGCAGTGGCATAGTGTGTACCAGTCTTCCTCCATTAACACACACGTGAAGGATCTAATTTAAACATGGTGAGAAAAAAAAAGTAACTTAAGCTAAATAAACTAGGTAGGTGCTGAGGCCCCGGCTACAGATAAGAGACAAGAAGGACGTATGGAGGGGACGGGGAGTGATGAGCTCCAGATGGTTCCTCTGAGTGGTGTTTGGAGAGAAGTTTTAATATGGACATCTGTGGAATGGTTGACCTATCCCTCCTTTCTCCAGAGATCTCTTTAGCCCCCACACAGAACTATTGCAAGCTTTGTCCACTTTTTGTGCTTTTAGTTGTGATTTCTGCATACTGGTCATTCTCTGTCTCTGAGCAGACTGAATATCCAGGGAGGGGAAGCAGTACAGTGTTGATGATAGCTCGTTTGGGGGAAAAAAATTACTTCTTTCCTTCTTCTGAGTCCCTTACATTGCTAGGTTTATGAGTGAGTTCAGGTGCTATGTTGATTAAAATAGTGTTTGTACCAGTGAAACAATGGGCATCACTTCAGCAGATACTGGATTGTTTTCCTCCTCTACTAAGTCTAGAATTGGATTGATATGCTTTTCAAGGGAGTGCCCAGAAAGCCAAAGCATTTCACTCCCATTTCTATCTGTAATGATCCTTTTTATCCCCATAGTGCCTAGATGACTCTGTTACTACCAGACATTACATCCTTATTACTGCATCCTGGCTGCTAAGAAGAATAAAATGGGAATGGATATATGCATGCTGTCTGTCCACTTTTGAGCTACGAAACCAACAACAATGAAACCCTAGCTATCCCAGGAGGCCTACCCAAAAAATTCCTCTTTGTACAGAATTATGACAAATAATCACACACACACATGCAAAATAGCCTGAGATATTAAATTATTTAGCCAGGTATGTTGGTGTCAGAATAAATTGTGACTTGTAGGAAAGAATGTGTGTTATGGATAGAGAACTAGCTGAGCCTGCCAGTCATTTTTTCTGTTGAAGTACAGGGAGGAGGGTATATGCTATAGGGTTTCTTGATCATTCTTATATACAGGTATGCTGTGGGACAATGGTGTGTACTCTGTCACTTGTATTTTAAATAAACGCTGATTGGCCAGTAGCTAGGCAGGGAGTAGAGGCGGGGCAATCAGGCAGGAAGTGGAGGTGGGGCAACAAGAACTCTGGGAAGAGGAAAGATTCAGTCTGCAGTCATTACCCAGACACAGAGCAAGCAAGATGTGACTGCGTGGCTGAAAAAGATACCAAGCCACACGGCTAACACAGACAGGAATTGTGGGCTAATATAAGTTATAAGAGTTAATAAGGCTGAGCTAATAGGCCAATCATTTTATAATTAATGTAGGCCTCATTGTTTATTTGGGACTAACCAGATGTAGGACCTGGTGGGCCAGAAACCTCTGTCCACACTGGTACTAACAAAGAGAGATAAGAAGACTGAAGAATTCTAACAATAGGAGGATCTCTTGAGAAGAGAGGAGAGCCTGCCCCTGCTGCTCCCTTTCTTCTACCCCCAAACACCCCACTTTAATTTCTCTCTTTCACAGGTGAGTTTAGGGTTCCAAGACAATCTTGAGCCCCACGTCCAGGCTTGAAAACAACCTTGCAAGCTTCACAAGTAAAGATAAAGTTTTGCGGGCTGGAGAGATGGCTCAGTGGTTAAGAACATTGCTTGCTCTTCCAAAGGTCCTGAGTTCAATTCCCAGCAACCACATGGTGGCTCACAACCATCTGTAATGAGGTTTGGTGCCCTCTTCTGGCCTTTAGGCACACACGCAGAACGAATATTGTATACATAATAAATAAATAAATAATTTTTAAAAAAGATGAAGTTTTGCTACTGACTGAATATGGAAGAGATACAGTGCAGTTACAGTTAGTAGAGACTATTAGAAGGCTTCAGGTTAAGTACTCATCTTGATTCTTAATTCCAAAAGTGTTTATATCCAAAAGCTATATCCTTTGCAAGGGGAGTTCAGCCTTGAGTCTCAGTTAGCCATGGGAATGATTTTGCTTGATAGACTACTGTGAGTGTACATCGGTGTCAAGTCACGACACAGACGACATTCTTCACTGTCCCATCTGTAAATTTGTCTCCCCAATGTTAGAGAATCTAATAAATGATAAGAAACCCAAGATCCAGCCACTTTCATTCGCCTGGCCCATAACTAGTCAGTATGAGCAATGCCATCTTAGACCATATAGGTTCCAGGGAACATTCTAGCCATCTTTGCTGTTACACTTATTAAGTATCTCTGTGTGTGAGCACAAGTGCCATGACCCCTATGTGGAGGTCAGGGGACAACTTGCAGGAGGACGTTCTCTCCTCCCACCATGTGGGTTCTGAGGATAGATCTCAAGAAATCAAGGGTTGTAGCAAGAGTCTTTGTCTACTGAATCATTTCACCAGCTCTCAGTGAGCCCTGATCAAGTCTTCTAGACATGACTCAGGCCAGAATAACTACCCACTTAGCTTATGGAGTTATGAATAATAAAATTGGTTGTGGACTGAAGCCAATAGCTTGGAAATTGTGTACAATGAAATCTGAATTCTCTAAAACAAAGCCCACTTTAGACCATACAACTATCTACAACTATTAGGAGATTCAACTCATATTTATTTGTGCATTAAGGTGAATTGCTTTAGTCAGGCATGAATGGGGATATTCCCAACAGATAATGTGTTTGATTAAGAGAATAAAGAAGAGGAGCTAAAGACAGGTGATTTTCTGGGGGTGGAGGAGGGGGTCTGTGTTTTAGGAACTGCTAAAAGTGTGGTAAAGTATCTCTCCAGACCCTCCAAGGCACACAAGCTAAGGGCTTGGTTCCCACCTCTTTGTACCATTGGGAGTCATGGAAACTTTAAGAGGCAGAAGCTAGTGGGAGGAAGTCCAATCATGATGGGTGTGTGCACTTCTTAGCTATTTCCTATGAACTGAAACTTCAGCTCATAGGAGTTGGGAAGCTTATCAGAATTTTCTAAGCCAGGAAACTTACAAGACTCTAGAAGTTCAGAAAGTAGTATATTTAGGCAGTATAGGCAGTCAGCAATTGCTGGGGAGGAGTTGGCTCTTCTGTGGATGTGTCCACAGGTTGGACAGGAGAACCCCAACTTTTATGAGTTGTCACTCACAGAGGGCTGGGCTTTCTGGTGACTCAGTTATCTTTCCATTGTTCATGTTCCCGTAAACAAGCCCTCATCCATGTTCCTGTAAGTAACATTAAACTCATTGTTTCACCAAGCTAGACTTGGTAAAATAATTTCTTTGGTCTGTCTTCAGTGCCCTATCTAGAAGTCATGCAATGCAACTAAAACCCAAGTAGGGACCAAGCAGAACATAAATAATTTGGGGAGAAGCAGTTAGCCAGTCCTTGCAATGGACAGGAAGATATTCAACAGATGATGATTTGTCTAAGGGTAGAACATCCAGAAGCAAACTCAATAAGAAAACCATTCCCCATGTGGTATTAGACAGGGTGCTAGCTGGTTTTGTGTCAACTTGACACAAGCTAGATCCCCCCATCATAAAGAAGGATACTCAATTGAGAAAATACCTCCATAGGCTTGGACTGTAGGCAAGACTGTAGGTCGTTTTCTCAATAGTGATTTATGTGAGAGGGCCCAGCCCATTGGGGCCTGATAGTTCTGGATGCTTTAAGAAAGGAAGCTGAGGAGCAAGCCCACAAATAGGGTTCTTCTGTGGCCTCTGTATCAGCTCCTGCCTCCAGGTTCCTTCCCTGTTACTATCACAACTTCCTCCAATAATGACCAGCGATATGGAAGTATAAGCCAAACAAGCTCTTTCTTCTGCAGTTTGCTTTTGTCATTGTGTTTCATCACAGCAGTAATAGCCATAACCAAGACAGATGTCCTTCCTCCTTACTGTAGTGGCAGTTGAATGTACCCTACTATGGATGATAAGACATGCCAAGCAGGTCAAGCCCTGTGTAAGAGAAAACCTCCTTCTGAGGAATCTCAGAGTGGCCATCTTTCTCTATGTCGTATGGGATGACATTCCTCCTTAATAAATGGGGTCTGCCAAGTGAGTACTGGGACAACCCCTGACTGGCCTAGACGATATTCAGCAATCCCCAAAGATAGCATGCACCCACAGAGTAAAAAGGCCACTGTAGCTGTTGTTCTTACCACTGTTGTGGGTGGTAAGATATATAACTGAGGGTGAGCTGTCCCCACAGGAAGAATTTGCCTCTGTAAGGAAGGAGTTACCAAGAGATGTGGCTACTATCGACTATATTAGCCTCTCATTTGCCAGGACAAATGAAGCTTATTGGGGAGAAGGAGGAGTGGGATGAAGGTGTCTTGCGGGGTTTGTTTTCGTTTTTCACAGTTGGTGGTGCACAGAGGAGAAAGAGTATAAACTACATCTGTGCTAAGGGGCCCTTCCAAGAACTCAATGACACCGAGGAGGGAGAGAGAAAGCAATGTGAAAGTGGCAGAAGTTCCTCCGGAGATTAGAACTTTATCACAGAGGAAGAGGAAAATCCCAGATTCATCATGGAGATGAAGGTTTTGATAATAGGCCAGTGCAGGGAATGATGGGAATTAGGGAATACCTTGTATCTGGACAGCCAAACTTGGGGATGACTTTGCAGCAATAAATGAAAGAACCTTCACAGCTGAGCTTGTGAGGCTGTGGGACAAGGGGGTGAGCACAGATGAGTCTGTCTGCAATTACGGAAACATACAAACTTGGTAATATATGCGCCCATTCACCCCAAGACAAAGTTAAGTAGCACAGGACAATACAACGGAACACAATCTTGATAGACTGGTTCACATGAGCCATTAGGGACACTTGTTTATCACTGGCTGGGGTCCCCATGAGTATGAGGGATTTGAAGACAATAATGGAAAGACAGGCATTATTGAGTAGGTTGGCTACATGAGAAGCAGGGTTGGTGCATAGCTCACTGGTCCAGATAGGACTGTATTCACAGAAGAGCTAAGAAAAAAGTTAATGCATCAGGGACTGGTGTGGGAGATTAGCGTTTTAAGCCCCGCGGTGCCTGGGATAAAATATGAACTAAAAGAGGCTCTGGCAGATCTGAACACCTTAGGCTGGTGTGTAAATATTTGTTGATAAAGTGCTAATGCAATCAAGAGGGCATGAGAGAAGGGGAAGCTGACAATGGCCCATCCGGTTCAACTCAAAATCAAGTGTCCCAAGATTTGTGTTGAGATGGAGCTTCTAGGGGAACTTGTTGGAAGAAGCAAAATCCAATGCTTGCAACACTGTGAAGTCTTTCAAGCCTGAACAACAGTTCACCAAAGACATGACAGAGAGAATGACAGCGTACTTTGGTTGCAGAAGCCTAAAACTTGTCACGGATGCTGGCAGTTATGCCCCCTGCGTATTCTGCATACGTTTCTCCCCTGCAAGAAACTATACTGGGACTAGAGATCATTGGTTTAGCCCTGGTCCCTCTTAGAATCCAAGGGTGGTTGATGGAGAAACAGTGGGCCCAGTGCCAACTCCGAGTCTTTCCTATACAGGGAGCAGGCTCAAGCCACAGGTGAAGCAGGCAAAAGCACTGCCCCCACTCCTCCTTGCCCCTGGAGAGGGAGAAATAACACAGCAACCAGTCACGGGTGGGGAGAGAGGTGTGGCACCCCACAGCAGAAAGAGGAAGCAGGATATCTCATAGGGAGCTAAATAAAATGGCGCCTCCTCATCCATGCCACCGTACCAGCATTATTCCTTTAATGAAATAATTGATAAATGTGCTGTGATCTCTTTCTACTATGTTGGACCTCGCCAATATGGATTCTTTAGTACCCACCCTCCAGCTGCTGAATCTCA
The DNA here is from genome assembly GCF_018167655.1 of Microtus oregoni. Lineage (NCBI taxonomy): Eukaryota > Metazoa > Chordata > Mammalia > Rodentia > Cricetidae > Microtus > Microtus oregoni. The sequence continues at coordinate 30,694,324 of NW_024543072.1, forward strand.
AGATTGGCACTTGTTTGGGGAAGATGGCAGTGGCCCTTCAGAAATTCTTATCACCCTCTGTAAAAAGTTTTCGTTGTATGGACAGGATAGCCTTGAGCTCTTAAGTGCCTTGTAGATTTGGAAAAGCAGCGGAAAGAAGGATCAAAACAGCAGTTGGAAGCCAAATGAAAGTGCCATGTATAGATGAAGAAGCCATTCCCAGAAGCATAAGGTAAATGAAGACCCTATTGCTAAAGATGGCTTTTCTGCATGAGTTGTTGGTCATGAGAACAGAAACTGTTCCTGGGGTGTCCCTGCTGACTAGACGATGCCTAGAACCATGCTGTATGCTGTCATAAAATGTTAGTCAGGTCAAAGTTTGATGTCTGATGCCTGGTTAGCATTCTCTATGAACTTCAAAAACAGTTAGAATGAAATCCTAACACTGCAGCATGGCTCAGCACAGAATTCTGATTGATGGCTCAGCTCCATGTCTCACTCTGGTTTCCTTTGAGCTTTCTTCCCTTCCTGCAGTGTATCCCACACCAGGCTCTTGGCACTTGCTCTTTCCAGTTCCACATCTCCCTTCCAAAGACCTTCCCCAGCATCTCTGCATCCTTGCTTTTGTGCCATCCCATTATGCAAGATCAAATCCACTGGCCGCTTGGAAAGAGACTGCTTGTATAAAAAATTGTTTAATTCTTTGAGAGTTTGATACAGTGTGTTTTCATTATTCGTTCCCATCTCCTACTTCTTCTTAGATCCTCTCCCTCTTCCTATCCAACCAACTTCATAGTTTTTTTTCTCTTTTAAGAACGACAACACAAAGCCACTAAGAACATGGAAGCCAATTTGTGTTGGCCAGCTCCCGAGCACGGAGCCTGTCCTGGAATATCGTTGATATGTCCAGTGACACTCTTTTGAAGAAAACTGATTCTCCCTCTCCTGACAGCTATTGTTTTCAAAAAGTGTCTTGGATAGCAGTGGGACTTCGTGCCCACTTACTGTGCTTTGAATTCTGGGAGAGATTCTGTCTGGCTTGGTCTTGTACAGGCCTTGTTCATGCTGTCACGGCCTCTGTGAGTTCATACATGCATCCATCCTGCTGTTTCTGGAAAATGCGATTTTCTAGAAGTTGCGCGCCGCCTCTGGGTCTTGCAATCTTTCCACCCATCTCTCTTTCACAGAGATCCCTGAGCTCTGACAGGAGAGGTATGACGTAGACGACCCATTCAAGGCTGAGCCCCAAAGATGGCTTTCGGATTATCAGCCTGACATGTATTATTCACAAGGTTTATGAGACTCTTGGCTTATGTGTTTCTTTTTTCTTTCTCTCTCTTTTTTTTGGGGGGAGGGATTTTTGAGACAGGGTTTCTCCGTAGCTTTTGGTTCCTGTCCTGGAACTAACTCTTGTAGACCAGGCTGGCCTCAAACTCACAGAGATCCACCTGCCTCTGCCTCCCGAGTACTGGGATTAAAGGCGTGAGCCACCACCACCCGACTGTGTTTCTTTATTTGTGTATTGTTTCATAAATTGGAGAGTAAACCAAGGAATCCAGCTTGTTCCCAGGGCTTTGAAGAAGATGACAGTGACCATGACAATGTAAAACATCAACCCTTCCCTATAGCTTTGTCTTTCAAGGGTTTGGACTATTGACTGTTTAGTCCTAACATTGATACAATATTGACTATTATTCAATAGCTGTGCCTAATGAACTGGGGACAGTCTGGGAACTAAGTCTGCATACGACTTTGAAGCAGGGACTGCTTAGAAAATAGAACCTTTTTTTCTCAAGATGCCACTGTAAATTTGTGTCATTTACAGCTTGATCTAGACTAGTAGATGCTACATTGTAGAGCTTTTGAAATCTTCTGAGGCCCTGATACATGTAGTGGACTTCACTCTAAGTAATGTGAACGAGCATTCACTAACAACTTTTGTGTATAATTCCCAGGACTCTGTAGAACTTTTCAAGCTCTTACATAGACCTTGGTTAAGAGTCCTCAACCTAGAATCTAGATCTTTTTCTTCTCTTTTTTCTTTTCCTTTTTGAGACTTTTTTTTTTTCTCTCTCTCTGTGAAATAGTCTTAACTGACCTGGAACTCACTCTGTGGACAAGGCTGGCCTTGAACTCAGAGATCCACCTAACTGCCTCCCAAGTGCTGGAATTAAAGGCACGTGCCACCTCTGCCTGGCCAATCTAGAATTTTTGTGCACTAATTCAGGGGAAATTCATTCCACCACAGCTTTCAAGACCCCACCCAGTGAGGCAGAGTCAGGGCTAAGCTAGGAGATTTCTGTGAATGCATCAGAGAAGGTTGGCCAAAGCAAAAGGAAGAAAAATACTCCAGGTGGACGGGGGACATAAGGGTGCATAGGTGAGTGGATAGTTCAAGAACAGCAAAGAATGGGTAAGAAACAAAAAAGAGAATGAGACTCCTTGGGCAGAGCAATGGAATCCATTTTGTCTCAAGTACTACTTTTGGTTCCTTGATGTGGATATGACTTTCTAGGGGAAATAAATTCTTCTTTCCCCACATAGATAAGAGAGTTAGAAAAACATAGAGGCCAATTAAGATATAACCATAAATTCGCATGTCTTAGTCAGTGTTCTATTGCTGTGAAGAAACTGCATGATTCACAGAAGCTATTATAAAGAAAACATTTAATTGGCTGTTGACTTGCAGTTCAGAGGTTTAGTCCATTGACATCAGGATGGGAAGCATGGCAGCATGCAGGCAGACACGGTGCTGGAGAAGGAGCTGAGAGTTCTACATCCTGGATCCACAGGAATTGGAAAGCGGGGGACTCTGGACTTTTTGAAACCTCAAATCCACCATAGTGATACAGTTCCTTCGACAAGGCCACACCTCCTAATCCTTTCAAAGAGTGCCACTCCCTGGTCACCCAGTATTCATATCTAAGGACCTATGAAGGCCATGTCTGCTTAGATGATGTTACAGCATGTGGTAACAAATTTATCTCTGACTGTGCCAACAAGTGCACACCCCGGTTTGCTGAAGAGTGGAGTGGGCCCCTCTCTGTCACTCCCCACAGTGTTCTTTTCCTTCAGTGATGACGAAAGAATGCGGGTTCTACTAGAATTTGAAGACGTTTGGAATGGAACGCCCAGTGTCACCTGGTCTTGTCACACAGGCGAGCATGGTGGCATGACTTTGTGTCACTTTAGAACTGGGTTAGACTGAGAGCTGCTTTGCCACTTGGTAAAATTTTGATAGTGACTCCCATCTGGAAAGCAGGACTCAGAGGGCCTCAGCTTCTCCAAGTACAGCATGATTTCTGAGTTATTAATTCTTTCGGCACGTGTTTGTAAAACAGGGATTATAAATAAAGTGTTGTTGTCCAACTACGGAAGGAACAAAAACCACTGTCCATCTCCTGTCATTGTTCACAAAGTTGGGAAATTGCGTGTAGAATATTTTCCCTCAGAACTTACTTTTCTAACTTCTCTAATGCGAATAAGTCATTTTATTTCACCTAAGGTGTTTTCTCCCTTTGAATTCCTTTATTTGCATTAAAAAAAAATAAGACCTTTTGTAACATATGTACAATCATGCTTCAGAAGACAGTGTATAGTGATGGCCACTCAAGGGTGTATGACCTGGTGACAGAGCAGCTTAGTGTGTTGACTACAATCTATGTCCATGCAGCAAAACAGCCATAGAAGGATGGACTGAATCCCAACCAGGCACTGAGTGATGCCAGTCTGTATTTGTCTAGTAATCCTAGGAACTTTGCTTCTTCACCACAAAGGAGGGTGGTGTTAAAGATGGCAGCTCAATTAGCCAAATTAAGTGGTAACTCATTGCAAAAGCCTACACCAGACTCGGTATTCAATATACTCTATTCTAGCTATAATTATCACTGTATCAGTGCTGTGACATTCCAGGCTGGAAGCCATTTCCTTTATCTTTCTCCCTCACATCACGTCAGCCCTCACAGTGGCACCTTCGTGAGATGGTCTCAGCATTGTCCTTGCCTTCCCATTTCTATTGCCTCCTTCCTAGTAGATTTTCACATTGTCCTTCCTGCTCCTCCTTCCCAGACGATTTGGGCAAGATGATAATCCTTTAGCTCTTGGTTTGGACAACTGTATAACTAGCCATGATGTTTGAAACAGTCTCTCATGTGACCTCAGCGCCCACCAGAGAAAGCTCAAGGCTGACAGAGGTGTCCATGCAGTCATCCCTGCTTAACAGTTACTTCTAGTGTGTCCAAAAAGACCCCTTGATGCACGCGTTAAACCTGCCTGCCTTCCAGATCCCGTTTGTCCTTCAGACCCACCGCAAAGCCCATTTCCCTTTACTCTAAGTAGATTTTCACTTTCCTTCATCTCTTTTGTAGTGTGTGGTTTCTCCGGTATTGAAATATATTTGGGCAACAGTATGGAGTCCTAGTTAAAGTGCATAAGAATTGAGACCAGATAGTTGTGGTGACCTAACTTAGTACCTTGAACAGAAAAAAACAAACAAAACAAAAACAAAACAAAAAAACAAAAAACTTGGCTTGGTAAATGACAACTACTAGTCATTTGTACTATTAATATTGCACGCAACTCTAATTCCCCTAGCAAAATGACCCTAGATGATAATGATCTTCGAGTATTAATGGTGCCTTTCTCAATACTTGATCCAGCAACATTTTATTAGACTCACAACTCAGAAGTAATTGTTTCAATACTGATTTCATATAGGTTCCTCTCCAACCTCATGGTGTAAGAGGTAAGGGATATATGAAACCATACAGGCTGAGATTGACATATGATTTAAGTATGTAGTTTTATTCATCTCCTGATTAGTGTTGATTAAACCAACAGTTTCTAAGCCAAGGCATGTGTGTGTATAAAACCACTTGTATTAAGTAGTATGGCATTGTCAGTACAGTTACAAACACTCCTGCATGCCCTTACATCAATGGGTGCCAACAAGCAAGTTAAGGGCTGCTTTGAAGTGATTCCCTAAGGGCCCCTTATCTTGCCAAGCGTTGATGAAGAGTACAACCTTCTATTTGAGGATTTCCAAGTGCCTGGCTAGGTTATCATCCATTCTGCTGTTTGGGGATACTGAGGCTGGCTGTAAACAACCATGCAGGAAGAGGGCCGGCTACACAATACACAAGAGGATGCTTTCATTTCTAAAGCAGTCCGGGATTTTCCTAAGTGATTGGTTTTTGTTGTTGTTGTTGTTTTGTTTTTTTACCTTATGAACATTGAGAGTCCAGTTAGATTCCCCTATTGGCTGGACTAAAGAAAAACCAAAGTCGATTTGTGGAGTTGCCCAGGCTTCCACTAAGTTCATTTCTTTCCCAAGCATTTTTTTAATTCTAGGGCTCTTGTTTTAATATCTGTTTTTCTAAGTACAAGTAACTTTCACCACATTCACATGAGTCCGTTAGATTTGAGGCCTACTGTACATAGACACACCCGGCCTTGGGGAGAGCCAAACGTGGGTATGAATTCCAACTGTCATACTTCATAACTATGGACTTTGAACACATTCTTTAACCTTTCTAAGTTTCCTCTTTGTGAAATGAGAATAATAGTCCATAATTCACAGAGATGTCTTGGGAATTAAATACAATAACTCAAGTAAATTACTTTGTGCGTAGTAGGCATTCAATAAATGTCAGTTTCTTCTTATGCCTGTTATTAATGCTTATTAGACTATATTAAAAACTGGAACCAGACTGTGATAATGCAATCCTTTATTAAGTGTTTAAGCTAAATAATCAACTTCCCTCAGGGGGAAGAGAAATGTTGAATCCATTTCATTTGGTGAACTTATTTATTAGTCTTTTTCTTGAGTTTTATTTGGTTTTAGTCCATAGTTAGGGCGATCTGTATTCTTTTTGTTGGCCTAGAGTTGGTTTTTTGCAAACTCCCTACTATCTCGATTTTCATCTATTAGAGATCATTATTCATTATCTTAGCGGCTCAATTTTATTTACTAACTACGTCATATTACAAAGTTTTGCTTTCAACAGTTTCCCCGAGGTCTAAGGATTTCAGAGAACCAAGTTTTCTACCGCAGCGTCACTGTGTAGGCGAATGAGGGGTGGGGCGGAGGGATCCACACCGTCAGTGTGTGCTTTCGTGTTAATTTTACAGTCTTGCATTTAAGTGGAGCCCCGTTTTCCTCAAGGACGCAGCCTAAGAGAAGCAGGCAAGAATCGGAGCTACCTTTGCTCTGCACCTTTAAGGACTGGAGACTTGTTCTTAGCTCCGCCTCCTTCCCGGCCCACCTCTAAACTCTGATTGACAGGACGCCCGGGCGAGGAGGAGCTGAAGGAGGTTGAGGAGGAGGAGCAGGGTGGAAAGCAGTGGGAGGAAGAGCCCGTTTCTCCGAATTGACCAATCAGAGAGGGGGGCGGGGCTCTGAAGCCCTCCTCCCTCCGCTGGCCCCCACCTCCTGATCTCTCCGCCCCCTCCCCCCTTCCCTCGGCCCCCTCCCCTCTCCTCCTTCTCGTCCTCCTCCTCCTCCTCCTCCTCCTTCTCCTCCTCCTCCTTCTCCTCCTCCTCTCAGGCTGTGGTTTTTCTGTATATGTTTCTGGAGTCCTGAGCCTGGGCTAAACAAAAGCAGGAGGCTGACGGGGCTGCTGGAGTTTGCAGAGACACGGAGGAGGAGAGAGCTTGGGCTTTGCCTGCCGCCACGGCTGGGAGAGATCTGGCTTCTGCTACAGCCCACCCCCTTTGAGATCACTCTGGCCCGGAGTGGGGGTGGGGGGTAGCGGGGGGTGGGGGGGAAAGTTTGCATTGCAATCCCCCTGCCTTCCTCTCCTTTCTCCCGATCAATGCATATTTGCAAAAGGATTAAGCCACAGATTTAAGCGCCGGGAGCCCATTTCTGCCTTGCAAAGGAGATCGGACTGAAAAAACCAAAGGCAGCTCTGATTTCTTTTCGCCAAGTGGGAAGGTGGTTTATTTTTCTTGCTTTTTTTGGAGTCAACACCCTTCCCCACCAGCCCTTATCCCCACCCTCACCCCGCAACCCCTTCACGCCCCCCTCCCCCTCCCCATCCTCCCACCATCCTCTAAAGAGGCAAAGAGATTTTTTTTTTCCTTTTGGTCTTTTTTTTTTTTTTTTTAAACCCCGGTCCCTGTTTATCCTGAAAAGGATTTGAAGACAGCTTGAAGGATAAAAAGCCTCGGTGCTTCCCAGGCGCCGAACGGAGGAGCCAAAGAGGAAGAGCCGGGGCTGCCGGAGCCTTCGGAGATGGACGAGCAGCCGAGGCTGATGCATTCCCACGCTGGGGTCGGGATGGCCGGACACCCCGGCCTGTCCCAGCACTTGCAGGATGGGGCCGGAGGGACCGAGGGGGAGGGCGGGAGGAAGCAGGACATCGGGGACATTTTACAGCAAATTATGACCATCACAGACCAGAGTTTGGATGAAGCGCAGGCCAGGTGAGATGGAGGCTTTTCTTTGCCTTTCTTTTTTTTTTTTTCTTTGCTCCCTCTCGCAGGGGGAAACAATGGGAATCGAATCACCACAGCGCTTTCTTTTAAAAATGTTGTTTCTTTTCTCATTTTGACAAGCAACTCCATGGCGGAGGAGTAAAATTTAAAGAAGCGTTGTTATCGAAAGTGTGATCGCCCGTGCGGTGATATGGCTGTGTGTAGATATTGTGCGTGTGTGTCTGTTAGAGGTATTTGTATGAATGCACACAAACACGCAGCCACGCCGAAAATGCTGCCAACTAATCCGAAAGCGGCCCTCGGCACTTTTTTTTTTTTAAACTGCTTTTAAAAAGTGTTTGAGGGAAGCAGAATTGTCAAGTTTCGAGCGGCATTCCTTGCCTTCTGTAGTTGAGGGACTTTGGAACATGACAAAATAAAAAATGTCCCAAGAATACTTTATTTGCAGATTCCACCGAGTCCTTAGATAATTCAGCAAGTTTGATTTTCTTCCTTTATTTACCCCTCCATATTTTTTTAGTCTTTCTCTTCTTCTCACCCCCACCCAAAACAAACAAACAAACAAACAAACAAAAAGCAGGCTAGTTCTGTGTTAGATGTCAGACAGTGAGAAAATACCTTGCAGTCTCTCCGTTTTATTTTTAGAAAAAGAAGATGGGGAGAAAGGAAAGATAATTTTGCTTTGAGGACTGTTTGTTAGTTTTAAGAGAGAGACTCGGGTTTTGAGTTTAACTTTATTGTCTCTTAATTTGACTTGCTGTTCTCACCTTCCCAGGACAGACAGTTATGTGTGGTCCTTTATAAAGGGGTGGGAACAAACACCAAGCTTATTCTCTGACCCGTGCCTCTTCCAGGACCACTTAGAGTGCAAGTAAATTGAAATGAAAGCATGGACGAATTTTATGTATTTCAATAGGACAGGGCATGAAGGAATAGGACCATGAAACTGGGGCTTCCTTAACTGAACCACCACCAGGTTCTGGTCTCTAGGATTTTTTACAGCAAATCCTCTTTCCAAATGAAAACACAGGTTAAGTGGCAAAACCACTAAGAGTTTGCCCAAGGCCCAACTCAGAAAGGAAGGATTTAAAAAAAAAAAACAATCCAATGGTCACATATGTCCACACAACCACTGAGCTTTGTTAAATCTCTGAGTACTTTGCTATTTTGCTTTGGAATTCTTTTAAACATATAAAGTGACTAGCCCTTCTGTGACTTAGTTATGTGGATAACACATACTATGAATTTTATGTAAGAGAAACAGAGCCTTGAGAAAATAAGAGGAAGCAGCTAAAAGCACGCATGTTCTGAATTACACTCATTTCAGCTGCTAACACATGGAACATGTAAACTTAAAAGTGCTAAGGCTTAGGGCGCCTAAAAACTCGGGAATGTTAAAAGACTCCCTCAAACTAGTTTCATGCTTTTAATGGTGGGAGAAAAGATTTTTGAAAAATTAATTGATGTTCCTTTTGAATGTTATTACCTGAAGAAAAGCTAATGGGGATGGCAAGCCAGAGGCTCCCCACTGGCAGTCTCTCTCTTGAACTGAAACAGATTTCTCCATAACATTGTTCCAGAAAAATACACTCAGGCCCCACTGATAAACTGGTTGGGATCACAAGTTCATAAAGTGGAAGAGGCCAGTGAGCTTGGATCCTCGCTACTTTTCTGGTCTCTTTTTGTGAAACTGAGGACAAACACTTCTCAGCGGGTATTCCCTTTAATGGCCTAGATGCTGAGAAAGATCAGATGCAGTTTGGGGATGGAAAAGAATCCAGTTGTCTCTCTAGCCCCATTTGTATAGTGTGGGGAGGCAAAGCTTCTAGATGGAGCTGCCAATCCTTTGCATTTGGGTCTGGGTTAAAACAAAAACAAAAACGGTGAGTGGCAAATATTTTAAAAATCCAGAAAAGAGCTTAAATAGATTGGGTGTTTTCAGGCTGCTTTTAACCCCTCCTGAGAACTGAATTTCTAACCTCTTTTATTTTCTTGAAACAATGTAACTACTTGGACTATTAGACTCCCTCCTTTCCCTTCTTCTTGGTTACATATTTGTAGTGCGTATTTGTTGATCCAGAAAGTAAGCTATGACTATTTTTAGAGATGTGTATGTGTGTGTGCTTTTTGGATTCTGAGTTTCTTATTCCCCCGCTACACAGTATAGAGTATGTAGGTAATCCCTGCTCCTCTGGAAAATGTGTTGTTTTTTTTTTTTTTAACTTTAAAACTGATTGAAAAAGAATTGAATATGTTTTGAGTGCCAGGGTTTTCTGCTTATCTTTACACATACATTTAGTTAGTAAACAGAATTCCCTTAGCTAGTAGCTGATAAGATCAGTATTTTGTTTCCAAAACAATATCATTCTGCTAAGTGAGTCCATAATAAACTAGAAGGAAAGGCATTGTTCTGTTCCTCAAGTGCATTCTGAGTACAAACCTGCACAGCCACGGGAACCAGGTAAATCACTAATCTAAAAGGCAAAATTGTATTTATTTTTTCCCCAGTGGGTGCAAGGTCCTAATTGTAAATAATTGAATTTCAACACCTGCAAATAAGCCGTGTGCGCACAAGAGCCATAATGTGAACACAGAGAAATGAATTTATTCCCCATCTGGGTATGTTTGCCCCCTGGCAATGCATTTCCATACTCTTTAACTTGGGGACTGAAATTTTATAAATTGACAGTTCTACTCACAAGGTCTTTCAAGCATCTTATGTTTATGAGAATACAGGGGCATCTGCGGAATGAATTCGAACACATGGATGAATTAAATTTGAAAACACATGCACACATAGAGAGGGGCAGAGAGCGCCTAGGCTATGCTTCTTGCAGAGCGTGCACAGAACTGTTAACCTATGCATTTGGCCTTGCTGCCTTCATTGTCTTCAAGAGAATTCTTGGTTGAAGAATTTCACTTTGATTTAACTACTTACCAAGGGGTGAAAGCAGAAAGAAAGAAAGAGAAAAGAAAGAAAACCCTCTCCCTAATGGGCATAATTTAGGTTATTTCTGCTCTGTAGTTAAATCCCTACTCTCCCTGCTAATTAACATTGCTTCTTTTCCTATGGTGGGACTTTGTCTATTAAGTCATAAAAACAATTGAAGCATGCCACAGAGTTAGGCTTGGAGTGTAATTTTTTTTATTTTTGGCTAAATGTTCAGGTGCCCCCTGGACTTTGGTCAGTTTGATCTTGAGTGTCCACCTAAGCGCCTGTGTTTGTTGTTGTTTGATTTTTTATTTTCTTTCAGAAAGCACGCTTTAAACTGCCACAGGATGAAGCCCGCCTTGTTTAATGTGTTGTGTGAAATCAAAGAAAAGACAGGTAGGAAATGAGACTCCAGCCTTTGGCTGTTTTTCTTTGGCTCGTCAAACCCTTGCACCTCTAGCCCTCCTGCTCTTCTGGGGTCTTCACGCTGTAGAACGTGAGTGTGACCACGAAAGACATTTCTGCTCTCTCCAGAGGGAAGCATCTTGGCCCGCTGATTTCAAGCAGTATGTTTTCTTTAAATCTGGCCCCAACTGGTTTTGAAATTGGGGCTAAGGCAGAGGCTCTGACGGGAAATTTATAGAATGATATGCCTGTGGGGCAAAGTGGGAAAGTAAAAAGTCCATCTCCTGAAGGAATATATTTTCATCTATTATTACTAATTATAATTAGTAAGAGCTAAACCAGTCAGCTTTCTTTCTTTATGCCACTTTTGTTATTTGTATTTATACAGAGTAACCAACTTGAGGTTCTCGAAAGCGTGTCTTCAAAATACCATTGTGGACTGAAGTATGCAGTTCGGGGAACAGGGCTTTTGAATGGCCTCTGATTTTCCTAGGAGGGACAGTCTGTGGATTTAGGGCACTATATTATCCTGAGATCATTCCTTCTGTTGTTTTTCTGCTTTCTAGACCTCATATCATAGACTAACACACTTATGACACATCCCACGAGGACATTTCAATTTTAAAGCAACAATTAAAAAATCGCAGTCATCAATCAGAGGTGTTCTTAAACAACAGATGCGCAGGGCAAGGGCACTTAGCAACTGTCCTCTTGTTTCTTCATTTTAGTCCTTAATTTCCCAAAGTGGTTTAACTCGCTCCCTTGTAAGAAGAAAGAGTCGAGAAAGCAATCTGAAGCCAGGGCAGAAAGAGGGACGGAGGGGTGCTTGCAGGAAACGGGGATCGGCAGCTGGTCTCAGACTTCCTAACCCACTTTAAAGCCGGGCAAAGTACCTGCCATGCCACTTCTTTCTTTATTTTTTACAACAAGGTGTATAACAGTCAATAATTCACATCTAAGCCATATAAGCAAGGGCATGACATGAATGAAAGTGACAATAGATATGATTGCATGCTCGGTTGATATACATTGATAGTTACACATGGGAAGGAGGGGGAGGGCAGAGGATGGCTCTCCTTTCTTCCTCTCTCTCTTTTAAGAACTCTGGATTTCTTTGGTTTTTTTTTTTTTAAATCTTTTCAGGAGGTCACTGTTGATTGAATATGTAATTGCTCGGGTCTTTCAAATGTCTGTGAAATTAGTAAACAGCTCCTTTGTTGAATGATACTTGTGTAGTGTATAAGGTCCCAGACAAAGCACCTGAGACGGCTGCTGAGACCTGAGTCATCCAGGTGGTTGTGCCAGGACCTAACCTTATTGCAGAGCTGATAATTGCGTCGCTTTAGCCGTGAGAGACGCCTTTTGAGAGACGTATTGATCGTGCATGCTAATATCAGAGGAGCTCTTCCCACTTTGACACATTCTTAGTTTTTTTCTGTCTGTCTTTTTTTTTCTTCTTTCCTTCTGTTAACTCAGAGACGTGAGCGGTGGGCATGTGTGCACACGTGTCTCCTTCTCTCCTTCCCCCTTCTTTTCTTTCTCTCCTTAAGTCTCCAGTGGGGCTATTCACTTTGAGCTTCGGATTTTGTTTCTCGTCAAGTTGGAGTTTTGTGAATCTTGGTTTTTGAAATTTAGAGTCAAAATAAAAAGGAATAAGGAATAAAGGGACCGAAGGAGAGTTTCTTTTTTAAAGATACTTTATCTTTAAAGATATTTTTGATGGGAAGGGCACCAGTCGGGTCACTGACTTGTACATCATGGCCCGAGTGTTTAATTCTGGTCTTCTAATTTAAACCTGCCGAGGGAGTAGATCAAAGCGGTGGGTGTAGATAGAGGTCCGATTCAGGTGCATGCTCAAGACTTTGTTCTTGATTAATATTGGCGACAGCTCCAGGGTGGGAAGTTGTGGTATCGGCCAAAACCATGTTCTTATGGTTGGAAGATAATGTCTGCTTTTAAATTTTTTTTTATGTCAACATGTTCATGGTTGGAGTTTTAAAAATTATCTAATTCGAAGTTTTTGTGTTATTGATGATAGAGAATGTTTTAAAGAGTGGTTTATGAAGTAATGTAAATGGTGATTGTCCCCTGTGTGAAAAACGGTACAAAAACAGGGTTCTGTGGAGAGGATGGCTGCGTGGGAGAACTCCCACTTGAGTGTGAGGTGGCTGCAGGGAAGGAATAGACCTTGATGTCAGAGGTGGAGCAGACAGTACTGTGTTCCAAATAAGCTTTTATTTCCAAGTACCTTGACTTCTCCATTCAGGATGTGGGCCACCTGCACATCTTCCATGCCTTTGATGCCCTGGGAGAAGGCAGAGTGTGCACATCTCTCACTGTCCTTGTCTGTCTGTCCGTCTGTTTCCCTCTCTCCATCCAGAACTGGTTAAAAAAAAAATGGTTTGAAAGGTCAGTCCACACACCTTCCTTTGCTGTTTGGGGACTTTTCCTATTAGGACTCTCAACATCCACAGCATGGAATGAGTGTTTCCAAGGGCAACCTGAAGCCCTGCAGAGATGCTTCATGGTGGAGCAGTCCCGTGTGCTCACTGCGGTTCACCTGGGGAGGTTCTGGAAAGGCGGGGTGTGTGTGTGTGTGTGTGTGTGTGTGTGTGTGTGTGTGTGTGTGTTGGGGGGGCTTGCTGCTTTTGTTTCTTGGGTCTTGTTAATAATTTAGTTGGAAGTAAGTAGGAAAACTGGCTAAGACATCTCATCAACCTTTTGGTATTTAAAAAAACAAAAACACAAACACGTGCATATTACCCAAAGAAGACAGCAGTGCCTGAATTAAAGTTGATTGATGGGTATTTAAGTCAGAAATTTCTTCGGGATTTTGAAAAGTAGACGGACTTGTGTGTTTTGCTTTAAGAGTGTGGGGAAGTGTTTATTTTGATACTTTGTGCTTTTTAAAAATAAACTCTAGGGTAAAAAAAATGATAGCAAAACATTCAGGTTACAAATGCAGTCAGCAGCAAACAAACCTGGTGGAGATCTACAGCATCGTAATGTGGCCTTTTGCTGCATGTTCAGCCTGGGACCAGAGTGTCTTTCAGCACAGAGTTCGGGTCATTTACAGTCAAATTTTCTTTTTAAGAACCGGCACTTCTCTGACAGGTTAGTGATAGGATGTTTTGCCTGTGTATGTGTGGGCTGGGAAATGGGTTGATGGGACAGGAGGGCAGGAGAAAAGAGTCAAACACATTGACTTTCTGAAAGAAAAAATTGACCTAGAATATTTAATAAGTGCTTAAAAGGTTTCTTGATTTTATTTAAAAAATGCTTACACTTCTCCGTCAAAAATCACAGGGGTTTAAAAATTCGGAAAAGATGAAAAGTGGGGTTTGTTTACTGCAGAGTCTAGTTGTAGACACCTGTGAACAAGCTGCAGTTGTGAGTGGATTTTAATTTTAGAACGGAATAGCTCTCCCTGGCTCTCCTCGGCTAACTTTTCACCGACTGTAATCTGCGCTCAAGTTCAATCAAATAATTGGAGGAGGTTTGAAAAATTGATTTCCCCCCCTTCTTTAACACTCTTTTGTTCTCCTCTTTCTCTTTCTGCGTTCAATTAACACCCCCATTATGGCGCTGTAGGATTTGTTTTCAGCTCTCCACTGTTTATTTCCTTTTTTTACTCCTTCCCGTCTGATTCTTCTTGGCTGCCATAGCAGTTACACGATGGGACCCTTTGAAGAACTAGAGACTCGTGTGTGTGTGTGTGTGTGTGTGTGTGTGTGTGTGTGTGTGTGTGTGATGGGGGTTGACCATGGAGGAAGCTGTGTGTGACTTCGAAAAACACAAATGACCTTGTTCCTTGAACAGAACAGGACTGAAATATTTGTAGACAGTGTGGAACAACCTCCCATCAGGCCCCTTTTGGAGCAGGGTGGGAGTGTTGGAGGAGCTCACATTCATGGCTGGGCAACTCCAGAACCTTTTTAAAAACTACATCTGAGGTGTTGAGGATTTGGTCCTTTCTGGCTGGATCCAGGGTAGAACGGGCTAAGGAAAGGAAAGAGCAGTAAATGAAGGGGAGTTCATCAGACAATGCTACCCATAGCCCCCTCTCACGGGGTGCCATGTTACCGTGATGCACACACCCTCTGGACCTGCGGCCTGACTCTGAGAGATAGTGTCGGGTGACCCGAATTGATGGCTCTGTCTCCTGGTATTTCAGTGTCTTCCTGTTCCTTGAAAGTGGGTTTCCAGACATGGGAGCTCTAGAGATGTAGGTATAGAGTATCAATTGCTCATAGCTTCTCAAAAGAGATTGGTGGGTGTGGGCAGCGAGGGTGGGGGGCTGCACGTTATTTGTTTTCTAACCCTAATTGAACGTGAGAGACAGTTTGCATGGATAATATGCAAGAGGTTGTGTCCACGGGAGAAGCTGCTAGACCTGGAGTTCCAGGAGCCGCAGACGGGCTGCTGGGCTTGCTGTGCGCATAGTGCCGGAGAGGCTGAGCCCTACCAGGGATTCAAGGACTCAGCTCCCAACTGGGGCCCAGCTTTTTGAAGGCTTTGCCTCCGTGTTCTGTTGATACCCATAAATTTTCTCCCATTCTTGGTAAAATTACAGAAATAGCCCTGAACAAGCAACCAAACCCAAACGTAGATATTGGCGTATGTAAACACAAGGGCATGGGAGTTTATAAAACAGTTCTCCGGCACCTTAAAAGAACATTTTTTAAAAATTATATTTATATATTTATTTGAGGGGGTGGAGTGGGGTGGGGTGAGGAGTGCCATGGCAGGCGTGTGGAGATTAGAGAAGCAACTTTCAGGAATTGGTTCTCCCCTTTTACCATATGGGCTCTGGGGATCAAACTCAGGTGTCAGGCCCAGGTGTGAGCACCTTTCCCCTCAAGAGCCATCTTACTGGGCCCTGGCTTCTGTTGATACCTCCATTATATGTATCACTTAGGAAAGCAGAGCCTCAATAGCTTTTAGAAGGATGTATACTGTCTGAACTTGGTTTTATATATCTAAGTGCGTGTGTTCATATATATATATATGTATGTATACATATATATATATGTATGTATACATGTATATAAATATATCTATCTTTATATGTGTATTTACTTATTTGTTTGAGACAAGATCTCATGTATCCCAGGCTGACCACAGACTTGCTATAATAGCCAAGGATAGCTTTTTTTTTTTTTTTCTTAAGACAGGGTCTTACTGTGTAGCTCTAGCTGTCCTAGAACAAGTTATGTGTTATATATACCAGACTGGCCTTGAACTCACAGTGATGCACCTGCCTCTGCTTCTGGGATTAACCCCACATGCTGGGATTAAGGGTACAGGCAACCATGCCTCTTTTTTTTTTTTTTTAATCACTCAAGGTACCCACTCACTTCTGTTGCCTTGTTAACCTGGATTAGGGGAATACACCAGCTCTAGCTCCACCCCATTCCTCACGTGGGATGCTGTAGCAGGACCTAGGAACAAAGTAAATGCAGGGCTCCTGAGTATTTTGTATGAATTTCACCGGCTGCCTGTCAGGGACCCTCTCAGTGTGTGCTTGTGTCAACCCTTCTGGACTTCAGAGACAGTGCCTGCTGCCCTGTCATGATGCTGGAGGACAGGTACTTGTCTCTGGGGGACGGGGGCAGCATGTCTTGCCCCCTCGGTATCTCAGAGATAGCACTTATCAGTTGGCAAGATGGCTCCCAGGGCATACCAAGTACAGGTGTGGATTGTCATGGATCTGGCCTGGGATGGCAGAACAAGGTCACTAGTGACTAGGCAGAAGGCCCGGTGGGGTCTTTTGCTATGCCCTATAGCTTTCCCTACATTTGCACCTAAAAACTGCCAGTAAGCGGATGTTGGGATGGGTGCCTCATCCTTGTTGCTGGTTGTATACTTGAAAATTAACCACTTTTAAGGCCACAGGCAAATTTCCTAATTTTAGGAGAAACTGTGACAGTGGTTGACTTTCTACAGCCAGCCTCCTGAGTCTGCTATTCTTTTGCTGTGTGACCTTGCTTAGGTTGCTAAACGTCTCTGAGACTTATTTGGCTTTTTTTTTTTTTATAAAATGAAGGTCACAGTGATACCTCTCTGAATAATCCGATAGTTATCTGTTGCTATGGTGACCTGTCTGTTGCTATGGTGATCCTCTCTGGAGACCCCAATACCCACACTTGGGTGTGTGCCATCCTTTTCCTGAGTACCCTCCCAAGCTTGAATGTATGTTGAAGGGTCACTGGGAGGATTAAACGAGGGGGTAGATGTGAATTACAGCGCCTGGTATCAACATTCAGGGCCGGCAGGTTTTATGGTTTCTGGCCCCATTTTCTTACATGAAAGAGAGAGACCTCCACCAGATGGTCCCTGAGGGCTGAGTCAATTCCAAGGCTTGAAAGAGGAAAGATTGCTGAATTTAAGGGTAGCTCCTTTTGTTCCTCATGTATTTTCTTCAAGTGAGAATTAGCTGTGTTTAGCCAGAAGAAGGGCAGTATACAGAATGACGGAGAGGAGGGACAAGGACTTTTAATCACGTTCTTCCCAGACAACCACCACCTAGCTAACTAGACTTGCCTGTGCTGCAGAGAGTGTTTCCCCAGCAACACCTGCTGGAAACAGTGCATCCCGAGTTAAAATGCTTTCTCTGAGCATGCTCAGACCTCTCTGTTTAATCTGCAGCGCTTCAAGGTGGGAACTTCGTAAAAAGAAGTCAGAACCATGTGACCTTTCCCCTAGATTCCCAATATGTTCTGTATTTAGGAGAAATACCGTCTTCGTCACAGAGATGGGTTTTTTTGACACACATCAGGCCACTGCTTCTTCATGGTATTCTTTAAACATATGTTTAAAATATATTTTATAGACCATGAAATTCACCTGTATACAAAGCACCATCCAGTGGATTTTAGTATGCTCGCAGGGCTGTGCACTTAGCACAGCTATGTTCTAGTCTTAGAACCTTTTGGCCCACCCCTCACCTGGTACCCATTACTAGTTGGGCCATGTCTCCTTCTTCCATGCCTGCACCCAAGCAGCCCCTGATCTCACAGTCTGCCTCTGGGCATGGTGCCATTCTGCAGGAGTGTCATCATACCCCAGCTGCTGTTTCCTGACTAGGTGCCCCCACTTAACCTGTTTTCAAGACTTGTCCACTGTTCAACGTACATATGACAATTCTTCGTGTTTTTTTCCCAGCCAGAATGTATGTCACTGAATGGATATGAGACATATGTTTAAGTCTTCATCAGTACATAGATCCTTGGGTTGTTCCCCCCTTTTGGCTGTTTTTGATGCTGTGGCTGTGTACATAATACTTATAGGGCTGGCATGTAGGAATATGTTTTCTATAGATACAGGATGGGAAACGGTGGGTCTCTTGGTAACCATGGCTAGATTTGGGGCACTTGCTAAAATGTTTTTTGGAGTACCCGCAGTAGATAGTCTTTAAAATTAAACAAACAAGAATAATAAATCAGCTGTTTGAGGTATGTTTAATGCATAGATGCAGAAGACATATTCTTGAGTCCTGGTATGTATGGCGCTAGGTTTGGCCTTCAGCACTCTTGCTCGCCCGGTTGGTTTACCCCTTCTGTGACCAGAACCCTTTCTTTTCCTAGTTTGGGATACTGCTGTATGTTTTCTCCCTTCCCCGAGTCAGTCATTAAGCTTAGTGAAAAAGGCAGCTTGGAAAAGTTCATTCACACAACATAGGCACTATCAGGATGTCCATGGACCTCCGTTCAGAACCGTCAGGGTGCTAAAGAGTTAGGTAAGCCAAAGCAAAGAGTCTCTAGCATCGGCGTAGCATACGCCATATCCCTGGGGAGGAGGATCCTTGGAAAACAACAGCCAATTCTCAGTAGCAACTTAGAATGAGAGAGCATGGACTAGCAGTCCAACCAACCGGGTCAAATCACATTAGTTATTTGATTTCACAGGGCATCAATTTCCTCATCTGCAGTGAAAATAATACCTAGGACCCAGGCTCACTTGACAGACTAAACAAGACAACACCAGGAAGTGCCCTGTTCCGTGCCTGTGTTCAGTTAATTGCAGCTACTATTATCCTCCAGGTTCTGTGTGCCTGGGTGTTGACCACCTCTCTCCCGGGTTATAGCCCCGTCTCTCTATGTTTTGTCACCTCGGCCAGGACTTTGGAGGTGTCCCAGGGCTCTTTGTACTTGTCTGCCTGACACTTGTATGCTTTCTGCACCTAGTCCCCGATTTCTGGAACAGAATAGCGCTGTTCTGGATGATATATATATATATATATATATATATATATATATATATATATATTTAAGTTTAACCATCTAAGTTTGCTAGTCACTCCATCTAAAGAACAAACACTAGAAAACAAATAAAAGGAAATAAAGTAAACTTCAAGATTGCATCGTATTTAACCTCAATGTGCCTAAAATAGTTCAACTAGTAATTGCCCTGAATGTTAAGGAGCTATCTGGGGCTTTCTAGTATGACTTTGAAGTGGAGTGTGTATATTCCATGTGGAGTGCACCTTAATCCGTGGGGCTACATTTCTCTGGCTTGGTGGCTGCTTGTTGCTGTCATATTTGTTAGACAGCCCAGCCATTGAATGGCTATCTAAGGGAATATCCCTCCTTCCCTCTTTGTCAAAATTCTTTCTTTTTTGTTTTGTTTTTCGGGACACGGTTTCTCTGTGTAACTGTCCTGGAGCTTGCTTTATAGACCAGGCTGGCCTCGAAATCTGCCTGCCTCTGCCTCCCGAGTGGTAGGCAAAGTTTTCCTACTCAGGGAGAGGGGACTATTGCCTTCTCAAACTGGATCTAGTGGGTCTGTAGTTGCTGAAACTGGCGTCTGCTGACTGGTCACAGGTGGGAAGGCTTGTTAGAGGATTTTGGTACCCTGTACCCATCTGTGGACACTATCGTGAGCTAGGACGAAATCAGCCCCCACACCTCCTTCTCCGTCTTTCCGAATCCCTTCTCTCTGTTATTGCTCATCTGTGGTTCTCTACCCCTAACAAAATCCCAGCGGTTCCCTAAAATAACTGAGTGGGCCAAACAGCCATCTTGCTATCTTTAGCTGCATCAGCATAGGAACAAGTCAGAGGACTGCGAGGTGCTAGAACCTCCAGACTGAACCGCTAGACTGAACCATTAGCTTGCCCTTCTGCCTCCATGTTAGTATGTCATTTTGAGAATACCGATTTATTTGTCTTTGGGTCACAGCTTTCCTGGTCCAGGGGGATAAAGAGAGCCGCTGGTCTGACCCTGCATTCTGTAGTCTGCGAGTCCCAACATGACTAGCCTAGGCACACAAACTGGAAAGCAGGCTTGACTGTTTATGAGAGACTCTCCCTCATTGTGACGGCGGTTCTAATTTAGCCTGGGAATCCCTGTATCTTTTCTAGGCAGTCACATAAAACTGGTCATGGTGGTGTTACAGCTACTTCCATCAATCAAGTTGAATTGGATAAGACAAACAGGGAGGGGATTGTGGTGGAATTTGAAAAATGTTTATGATGGAAGTAATCGGCTGGGGGCCAGTATGCTTACCTTGTCGGCTTGGCAACTCCTGCAAATGTTTCGGGCATATTATGTATTTGTAACTATGGGATCCTAGTTTGGAAATCCCAGATTGGAACGTATGAGGGAAAGAGGCGGATTTTTCTGTGTTTGTGAAGTCAAGCCCAGGAAGTTTGGAAATCTGAGTTTGATTTCCACCATGGACCTGGAGAGTAATCTGGTGGCCTTTACATCATCCCACCTACCTGTCAGTGAAACCTGGGGAAACTTTATTAAAGTGAGGTTTTTTTTTTGTTTGTTTGTTTTTTTTTAGAAAGATGCTTGGTTTTGCCTGCAAAAGTGTGGACTGAAGGGGAAAAAGAAAAGTCGACATTTTTGTCTTGCTTTCCTACCGGTTGAATCTGCCAGCAGGAAGAGAGTAACTAGGCTTTTTTTTTTTTCCTGAGGGTTTTGGGTGATCTGAGATCTCAAGTGTTGCCATTGTCAGAGATTTCTATCAATTATCATTGTTAATGGGGCTGAAACTTGGCGTTTATATTTTGTCCCTAGCAAAGAAAGCCTCCTTGAGAGCATCGACGAGCCCAGCCAACATCCTTCGGAAATAACTGTGTAGCTGGTACTGAGAGTGGAGGGCTCATTCCTTACCACGCAGTGCAGGCAGAGGCCCTCACCAGCCCATATTAACACACAGTTGAAAACAAAGCGCCTGCGACTGGGATCAGCTCATCTTCATTTGGCCTCCTTGCTAGGGTGTCTGTAATAATCCCCAAGCCCTTAGGAGGGAAAATCCCGGGTGGGTGCTGGAGGGTAGTGATGCCCTTCACATAGGAGGGAGAAGTCATAGTGTGGTGTTCCTTTGGGGAGGGAGAAATAAATGGAGGAGTGAGAAAGCCCAACAATAAACAAGAATATTCAAGATATGAGAGAACGTGTTTTGACCTAATCAGGTAAAAAGAGAAATCGAGGGTGTTAGAAGAAGTTGAAGGGGGAGGGGGGAGGTGAAGGAGTTAGGTGGCCTAAGGACAGGTCCTTCTAAAACCTGATCTTCTCACATGGGGATCTAGGCCTAGCAGAATCACTAGGGTGTCTCCTGCACGTGTATCCTCCTGGGGAAGGGGTTGTGTCATCGCAGGTCTATGGGCTTGGCCTGAACCAGTCCTGTAGCAGCTGGGGATGAACAGGGAAGCTGGTTGACTGGTTGGTGGATGCTCAGGGCCACCGTGGGTCCCTTCTTCAGTCCCCAGTGTAGATCTGCAAGGCTTGGAATTGTAAACTCAGGGCCTGCCTGGCGTTAAGGCTTGCTTGCTTCCCTGAGGGGGGGGGGGGTGCCTGGTCAGGGAGGCTAAGGATCAGAAACCGGCAGGGTGAGGAGGGTGCGGCATTGCAGAAGGGCTTTCTCCCCCAGCCCCTGGGCTGGCCTCAAGGGGGACAGGGGATACTGCCTCTCCAGATAGGGTCTTGCTGCCTTTACTGAACACTTTCAAGGCTGGGTTGAACTCCCCCACCTCACCAGCAGGGCCCCCAGAATCCCTTCTCAAGGCTGTCCCTGCCTGTGTATCTCCCAAATGCACGATGTTTCCCCAAATGCACGATGCAGGCCTGGAGGTTTTGCATAAAGAAGTGAGATTCAAAAGAGCCATGGGGTCCGCCTGCTTGTACGTCAGTTTGCAGCTCCTCTTTGAGTTGGCTCTGTTTCAGCTCTGATCAATAAATATCCCAGTCGTTGCTTCATCTCTCGAACTGGGTTAAATCATAGAACACGAAGTTACTGTGCAAAGCTCCCCATCTTGCCCTCTGTCTCTCTCAGCTATTATGGGGAATGCAGCACCTTCCCCTGGGGAAATTTTTAACCTGAAGAACCTTGATGTACTTTAAACAGCTTTGACGTTTGTTTTTGTTAAGCGTGGTGTGATTTCTTGAACACTTGGGGAAGGCTCCAGGCCTTCTAGCCTACCTAGTTTCTTACATGGCTGTTTGCCTTGTTTCAGAGACTTGTGCAAAGGGGGCCTCTATCTGCCTGATTTGGGTCAGTTTGTAGAAGCCAGACAACTCATTCTGGGCCCTGTGAGCACAATTGCGACCCCTCCCCCGCCTAGCTTGCTGGAGCCAGGGCAGGAAGGGGCTGTCATCAAGGCTCCTGCCGAAAGTCCCATTACTTTATTTTTCTTCTTCGAAAGTTACACTTGGAAAGATGTGGTTGGTCTGAGGTTACTGTTCTCCAACAGCTCTGTGTGCGTTTCTATTTTATTACCCTTCTACAGCATGGTGGGGTAACCCCCCTCACACACACACACACACACACACACACACACACACACGCACACACACACGCACACACAAGAAAAAACCCTTAGCATTGCGTCCATGTGGCCAGGCCGAAATCAGCAAGGTTGGATCGCCTCCCAACTAGGAAAAATATCTATGACTTAATTCTCTCCATAAATTTTCAAGAGCCGAGTGTCGGACCAGCCCACTGAAGAACCAGGCCTGTTATTAATTCCACAGGCTATTTCTCTTCCCTGTGCCCTGGGGTAGAGGATGGAAAGGTTCTGGTGCAGGGCAAGAGTTCACGTGTTACTTGAACTGGTGCAGGTGTAGTTAAATTAGAAGGGTAGCAGCGGCAGCAGCCACCACAGCGAGAGACCGCGAGGTAGTTACTTAGTGCTGTGTCACTGACTGGCGTGTTTTGGTACCTTCTTAGTTGGTTTTCATCAGTACGAAGGAAATAAACACGTGGCTCTGTGGCTCTGGCTTGGCCTAAGTACGCAAAGGCTTAGTTGATATCCTAAGATCCCCTTGTTCTATCTGCCACTTCTGTAATGCCGCCTCGTGAGTACTGCTCTGCCTTGTTTATTGGTGAGCGTCCGCAAATGTTTATAAATATCACTTATTGAGAAGCTACAGGTTGAATTAAGAAAAACTTAAACTCTCCGCCTGGCTCGGGTTGCTGTTTTCAGTCTAGAAGTATTTGTGTTTTAGATCTTGTGTTGCTTAACATGGCCGAAGAATCCATGTTCTGTTTCTGTCTACTTACTGCCTTAGTCATTCATGGGTAGATATTTATGAAGTGTGCCTGATGGACGGATTACGGTGAAAGAGGAGGGACAAGGTTGTGCCATTCCTGGCCCTTACCTTCAGGGAGCTCACAATCCCATAAGGTGCCTAAGTCATGGTCATAGTCACTGTACCACAGGCAGCTGACTCAAGCCCGTGGGTATGAGTGGGGCATGTTCCTTAGGACCAGGAACGTGGCTGTAAAAGTCCTCAGAACCAAAGTTCATGGCCACCCTGGCTTCGGCAAGGGGAAAGGAGCATGCTGCCTTTGAAGCAAACGGTTCTAATTTTATGCTTAGGCAGTCTGAGAAATTACTATGTTTGAGGCCTTGCCTGTTGTTCTAGTAACCTCCTTCATTTCCTTTTTTCCTTTCTCAGTTCATACTTTCTTGTTCTTTTTCTCCCCTGGGCCCTCCTCTCCCCCTCCCTTCCAAATTGCTATTTGCCAAACTTGTGACCTGAGACCACTTGGCATTTCCCTGAGATAGCTGGAATTTACCACCCTCCAAATAGGTATTCGGTGACATTTGCTCACCTGGGCAGCTTAAGCTACATGGCCTCCATCTGCCAGAAAGGAAGCTGAAATTTGCCTCTGTGCTCCAGGGTTCTTGCTAGGAGGGAGACAAACAAGGATGCATCCTGGAAGGTGGAATTAATTTTTATCATAGTGCACACACACACACATATAATATGTATATACTCATATGCACATTTATTATGTGTTTAATAAATGCATGTAGACAATTTGTGCATTATCTGTCATTCTCTAGTCATTATTTTAACAAATTAAATTTTCATGGTTAGCTTCATCTTTCACATTCATCCCCTCCCCTCCGCAGCTCTCGGGTTTCCTAGTCTCCTTCCCTGCTGGGCGAAGACAGTGAATTCACTTAAGGCTCCTGGAGGCCTCCTGCCTTAGACCACCTGTCTCCTTAAGGTTTCTGATACCTGGGGTGATGGCTTTCCCACTGTGGCCTGCCCAGCCCTTCTGCTGCTGAGGCAATAGCCGCCTGTCTCTTTGCATCACACGGGTCTGGGAGTCAGTTCAGTGTAGTTACCGGGACAGACTGGCCCTGGAGGCTTCTCTGGCCCTGGGAACATGCAAGCTCACTGTCTGTCTGTCTGCCTGCCTGTCTGTCTGTCTGTCTTTCAACCAAGGAAGAAGAGTGGGCTGTGTAGGTGACAAAGCTGTTGCTTTGTGCTGGTGTCCTCTAACTGATCTCAGGAGCTGTGCTCTGAGGGGGTGGGGGTGGGGCAGACTGGCAGGGTAGTGAGTGAAACCTAACAGGAAGTGTCAGCAGAAGCAGGGTCTTCACTCTCCAGTGGAACTGAGATTCCTGTCCACACCTCGGAACAGCGGCTGGGTGTGCCAAGCCCTTGCTTTAGGCGGTGCCACTGTTCTTACTCCAGTCTTCAGAGACAGGGAATTGAGCCTCACAGTTTAAGGAAATTCCCTAGGTGTACCGTTGCCTAAGAAGCTGAACGGGGGCCTGTTTTCCAGTGAAAATTGTTCTCCAAAAGCATTCTTCCTCATGAAGTGGCCCTTCAGGCCATGGTGGTTCATTGGGGAAACTCAGGGATCCTACCCAATTGTCTAAATGGTAGATGTTTTTTGTACCCTGTTCCTTTTCCTTTGCTTTAAAAATTTAGCTGCCCCAGGGCTGTCCTTGCAGGAAAACTTAAGTAAAAGAGGATTAAGTCCAAATTCCTCATTGGGCCTGTTGCCAATTTTCATGAGTTCTTTGCCTGTTTCCTTTCAGCCATCGGGTGTGACTTTTTACAAGAGGTCACCAACTTAACCCTCCTAGCAGTGTGTGCTCCCTTCTCTAGTGCCTCAGAAACCTATAGAAACCCATCAGGAGGCAAACACTTCCCTGGCTTTGCCTTCATTCTCTCTCCACCTCCTGGTGAATCAGGGCCTTTTTGATGCAAAAGGAAGCCTCCTTGGTGCTGCGGGAGAGGCCACAGCCACAGCCACCCTTGTACCAAATCTCCTTCCCCATGGGACAAGTGTGTGTGTGTGTGTGTGTGTGTGTGTGTGTGTGTGTGTGTGTGATTTCTGGAGATGGAACATCTTCCCAAGAAGTCCGGCTGGTCCAGATGCGGGGAGGCACAGTTTGTAGAGGTGACCAATCATAGTATCGCCTCGCCCTTCTTCATCTTAGGTGTTGGAAGGGAACAGTAACAACAATAATAAATCAAGTCATCTATGTGTAACTTTATTGTTTAGAAGACAGCACCACACCCAGAAGACCTTCAAAAAGGAGATTTTTACAAGAGCAGAAATAAATTCACCTTTAATCGTGCTACCCAAGCTTAATATCCATGTGCCATTTGGGATTTCCTTGTGTTTCCGCCTCTACCCTGTCATTTTTCGATGATTATAGGCTCAGGGATGAGATTCTCTTCTATCTCTAAGCAGAATGCATCTTGTTTACTTCTTGCTCACCTCACATCAAGGGATTCAGGCAGCTAAGTAAACTGTGCGCGTGGCACAAGTGAAAAGTAGAGTTGAAACACACACACACACACACAGACACACACAGACACACACAATTGTTAGCTGCCAAGTGCAGGTCTGCCATCCTTCCTCCTCAGCAGCTCCCCAGCCTGTCCCTTTGGATCAACCGAGTGTACTTTGTTTACATTCAAGTCTAGAAATACTAGCCACAACTTTGGCTTTGCCCTTCTTAGCAACAAAAGCCAAAATAAATAAACAAACAAACAAATAAATATTTTTTAAAAAGTGAACTTCAAATTAAAAAAAAAGACTAGACTCAAAGATGAATAAGTTGGATAGAAATTTTTTTTCATGTGCAAGATTTCTTCCCTACTGCTGTATAGCTGAGAAGATTCTAGAAGTGACACAATTGACATCATTCTTGAGCATATAAAAAGTAAATGATTATATTTTACTGAAGCCCTTTATACAGACTTCCATTGTAACTCTTGGTTTATGATCGATTTTCCTCATTGGACTGCAAGTTTCTTGAAAATAATTTGTGTAATCTTTAATGTCCACACAGTAGCAGATACTCAATATTCCTGGCTCAGATACCATTAATAAACTTATGATCGCCGGTGGTGGTGGTACCCGCCTTTAATCCCAGCACTCGGGAAGCAGAGGCAAGTAGATCTCTGTGAGCTTGAGGCCAGTCTGGTCTACAAGAGCTAGTTCCAGGACGGCCTCCAAAGTTACAGCAAAACCCTGTCTCAAAAAAAAAACCAAAAAGCAAAAATTTTAAAAAAGAAACTTATGATCTATTAAAAATAAACAGGGACAGAGCTATTGGGTAGGGAAATGCCGTATAGAGGTATAAACATTCTATTTTCTGTAAAATGGTTTGTAAGATTGCTTAAATGCTTGCACAGTACAGCTCACCTCTCCTTTTGGAGTTTTGGGGTTGAATCCTTTCAGGCAGGAGAGGTGGAGAATAAACCACCAGGGTGGGGTCACCTCCATGAGGACACGTGACTCTGAGAGAGTTGGCTTTTCACCCAGCTCTGTTGTAGGAAGTCGATCCCATCCCCAGGTCGCAGAGTAAGAGTAGATGTGGACCTTTTCCAGTCTACTGTTAACCTAACAGATTTGATGGGCAGAGGAAACCTGAGGTTCCAGGCACCCTCGGCAGCCAGAGTTGTGGCTGGACCTGTGGTTCCAGGCATTCTCGGCCCCCACCTCCACCCAGTTCCTGGTACGTGAGTCACAGATAAGCATGAATCCCAGGACCAGGAGGGGCAGATTTGAACATACATGTAAAAGCAGAGACTTGAGAAGCAAATGATTACATCAGCTCCCAACCGGTGTGGGTCATTTTTAGTTGTTTGTTCATACATTAACAGAGGAGAATTTTCATCTTATTTCCATTCCTTTCTCCTCTGTTTTCCTTCTTTGGTTTCCCATTCCACTCTCTTCAATGATAAACCAAGCAAACGCGATGGACCTTGACCTCCAATGGCACACCTTTGGGAGCAAGGCAGCTTGGACGGAGCTTTTGAGGGGGACTCGAATGTAGCATAGTACTTTATCCGCCCACCGTGGGCGCTCAAGGTGTGTCCTGTCCTGAGCCAATGGTTCACTGTTGAGACTGTGAGCTTCAGCTTGGAGATGTGAAACTCCTAGCTAGCCAGACTTTTGTTGTCCTTTTGCTCATCTGCAACTGTGCATTTTCTATAGAAATGTGTGTGTGTTTAAATTATTTTGTATGTGTATGGGTGTTTTGTCTACATGTACTTCTGTGCACTGGTTGTGTGTCTGGTGCCCTTGGAAGCCAGATCAGAGCATCAGCTATTCTAAAACTGTATTTACAGAGGGCTGCGAGCTCCCGGGTGGGTGCTGGGAATGGAACTTGAGGCCTCTGGAAGAACAACCAGTGCCCTTAACCACTGATCCATCTCTCCAGTCTCCTGGTGTATGTTTTGGATGCTCAACAAACATTAATAGAGGAGGGAGAGAAAGAAGGGCAAGTCACGGATAATTTATCTTTATCTACTTTGGATTTAATTATTTTAGACTGAACATCTTAAGAACTTATTGCCAAAATCAGTGTTCTCTGCCTTAAGGGTGCCAGCCGGCTTATCAATTTCCTATAGGTTTGCCTGTGATGAGTGGAAGGGAGCCATACGATGGAAAGAAATGCCGCTCTTAGCCTGGTTGGAGCACTTCAACGAAGTGCACACCCACAGAGGTTTGTGGTTCAGTCAGCCTGTTGTTGAAGTGGGGGAAAGTTGTTGAATAGCTTCTCTGTTTTCTGAGCTGTGATCTTGGACTTTGGGCTTAGGAAGTGTGAGAGGGTTTCTGCAGAGATGATGGGGTGGGAAGCGTGCACATGGGGACACCTGAGAACCGTGTAAAGACAAGTGATAATCACATTTCGGAAGCCGGCTAGACAGACCCTTTCAGTTGAGAGGCAGAGGTGGGAGGGGAAGCGGCTTCTTTAATGAGGGGCTCGAGTTTCAGGACTTTCTTTTTATCCCCAAATGGTCCCTCTTTCTCCTCTGTAAAACCCACTCCACAGATGACACTAACTTTCTGTCTGCTTGTACTGATTTGTTTACTTTGTTTTCCTGCACATTGGTTTGGAATGGTAGAAAAGGGTTCCTCTGTCTCATAATAATACTAAAACAAAAACAAAAAAAAGAACCTTAAGACATGAAAGTAGAAATTACTTATTTAAGATAAAGTATCTAAAGAATCATAGAACCTCAGGCTGGGGAAATACTGTAGCAAAATAGGGGGTTCTCAGTGGCACACCTCCTCCCTCCTCCCCTGTGAACACAAGTAATTCAAACCTCTCTCTGGGGATGAATAAAGGAAAGAGTGTCCCCACCTTCCCCATCCCCCTTCAACCCCCCCCCCCCCCACCATGGAAATTCCTAGCAGGGACAGAGTCTGTGATGTCTCAAACTTGGCTGTCACTTCTCAGGGTCAGGCCCTCGGGACACCCTTCCCCCAGTCCTGCTGCAGTTCTAATGACTCTAAGGGGTAATTAAGGAACCCTAGGTGCCTGCAAACCTCACTTCTCCTCAGCCCCTTTCAGTGCTGAGTCCTGTGTTCCTTTCCTGGCTTTGCTGTGTAGTCTTGTCCTAGGGAGGAGCAAAGGTCCCGCAGGCTCAGAGGAGGGCGTGTCCTTTGGCTTGGCTTGGAGACTGCTAGGAGCAGGTCTTTCTGGGTCTCTTTGCAGCAGGGGCTTCAGTTTCTCCTTCAGAACCACAGACTCTTGCGTTCTCCATTGCTAAAAGCCTCGCCTTAATCTTGCTATCCCAGCAGCTAAGAGCTGTACGTATCTATCTATAGGTACTCTATATGATCTAGATCTAGATCTAGATACTCTACGTAGGGCAGGTGTTTTTTTTTTACATTTATACATGGCCTTTCAGTTTGTAGACATTGTCCTCTACTCATGTAACTAAATACATTTGAATGTGTGGGTGCTTCCCTTTGACATCTCTTGAATAAGTGCTGCTCTTTATTCATTCATTCAAATATCACACGGCTCCTTCTGGGGATACCAGGTGAAAGGGAGCAGGCAGTCTGTCTGACTTCATGTGTGAAAGGGTGACAGGCGCTGCCCTCATACTCTTGGGGATTAGAATGTTTCTTGGTACTTTTTGTTGTTGTTGTTGTTTTGTTTTTTGTTGTTGTTGTTGTTGTTGTTTGGTTTTTCAAGACAGGGTTTCTCTGTGTAACAGTCCTGACTGCCCTGTAGTCCAGGCTGGCCTTGAACTCCCAGTGATCCACCTGCCTCTGCCTCCCAAGTGCTGGGATTAAAAGCATGTGCCACTACCGCTGGCTGTTTGTTGGTACTTTTAAAGAGCCACAATTCTTTCATAATTCTGCTGCCTAAGCCTATTTTTTGATAGGAAAATGGACTTAATTCTGTCTTCTAAGGATGCTATCTCTTTTTTTTTATTTATTTGTTTATTATGTATACAATATTCTGTCTGTGTGTATGCCTGCTGGCCAGAAGAGGGCACCAGACCTCATTACAGATGGTTGTGAGCCACCATGTGGTTGCTGGGAATTGAACTCAGGACCTTTGGAAGAGCAGGCACTGCTCTTAACCTCTGAGCCATCTCTCCAGCCCCAGGATGCTATCTCTTATGTTTAGGTTCTATATGAGTAGAGTGATTGCTCTCATGGGTTCAGGACAGTGGACAGGAGACAAAGCGGGTGTTCTGTCTGCAGAAGGAAGACAGGCATCGACTCATTGATAGCTCGGAGGGTGTGCTCGGCTGAACCGTTGACGTTCCCCCTTACGAGAAGCACCCAACACCGCACTGTTCACATAATGAATGCTCGACAAGTGAACAGCTTCCCCTTTCCCTTTCCAAGGGAGAATGGGGACACGAAAATCACAGCTCTCAGCTTTCTTTCCTAACCCATGCTGTCACAACTCCAGGTGACTCTTAAGAAGTCACAGGGTGGCAGGCATGTGGAGGACACAGCTGTAGCGACTTTGCAAAACAGACAGTTGGTGGCCCCTCCAGGGAAAATGGAGCTGGGGCTCCCAGGAGACCTGGGCACAAAGGTGTGGCTGCAGGTTAGATGGTAGTAGTAGAGTCTGTTACCCACGACAGGAACGGGAAAGAAGCGCTTGCCTATCAGAGAGGCCAGTGCTGCAGTGGAGAATGAAACATAGATAGTGTCAGCCTCACACCTGAATTCAGCAAAAACTCTGAGTTTTATGGATGGATTGAATGAGGAGGTGCTGGGGCAAGCAGAGATTCTATGTCTGAGGTGAGGCAGTATCCCCATGTCACAGTTCATGGGCTCACATAGCTAGACCCTTGGATGCAGGCTATACTTGCTGTTTCTTCAGGTAAGGTATAGTGGTGTCTTTCCTGTTTTTTTTTCTTTAATTAAAAAATTGAATTAATTGGTGTGTGTTTGTGTGTGTGTGTGGCATAGCCCACACGATGGTGAAGACAGGACAGCTTGCAGGAGCTGGTTCTCTCCTCCCATCATGTGGGTTCTAAGGCTCAAACTCAGGGCAGCAGGCTGATTGACGAGTGCTTTTTCCTGCTGAGCCGCCTCTCCAGCCCTATACTGTTATCTTTTGTGTTTCTTCCAGAAATGTGTGGGCCTGATTTGTGCAACTCGTATGCTGTGTTTTCAGTGCACTTCTTATTGGAATCAATGTGCACTGCGAGGAGCCCTGGAGGCGGGCCTTGTGGAGCCGCTGCTTACACACTGGGGATTTGTCTCATTTCTAAGTGACCAGGTTCTGTGTGTGTGTCCTGTCAGAGCCTTCCCAGGGCTGGGCTCCTGACACTCCCTTTTCTAGGGTGAGAGCCTGTTTTCTGCCTGTCTTTTCTGTTGCTAGCTCTGCTCTTGGGGCATCCATTTTTCACAGAGCAGGGGGCATCTTGGGTACGTACGTCTTCAGTGTGCACAGTTTATTCTCCTGCTTAAGAGAGGGCAGCAGTAGAGGGTTTAATTCATAGGGTCACTTCTGTTAGTGAATGATCATCTTACTTACCTATCTGTCTTCATCTCTTTGTCACAGTGTGTGTGTGTGTGTGTGTGTGTGTGTGTGTGTGTGTTGCTGAGGAAGGCTGCAGTCATCTGCGGCAGGCCAGCCACATGGAAAGCAGCCTCACACACCCCACCCTACCCCACCCCAGTGTTCTCAGGAGAGGTAGGGTGCCAGGTGCCTCCTTGGAGAGCCACTCCTCTCAGCTTAGTCCCTGAACCTACTACTATGCAAGAAGGGAGGGCACAGAGCTCTGGAGACACCAGGGTGCCGAACCACCATTCACCTGTCCTGCTAGCATGGACGGGCATCTAGGTTTCTTTAACATCGAAATCTAGAGTTTGCAGTAAAAACCAAAGGAAAGAGAGAAGGCAGGCAAACACCAGACAACAAAATCCCCAGAAGTGAAGGCCCGACCACATGCCGTGCTTACACGCACCAGCATGGAGTGACCGAGTAAAGAGGGCTCGCTGTCCCTAGGAGCCGGAACCCTCCTGTCCACATGTGGTCAGAGAGGTTCCAGACTGAAAGGCCTTCTGATGAGCCGGTGAGACCCACAGGCCCGGAGTGCACAATAGAAAAATCGATAGTAAGTGGAGGTGAAAGTTTTCGCTTGCTGTTATCGAGCACCGAGAAGACAAACTGGCTTTCCCAGTGGTTTCTGGGCTATGCTGATGACTCTTTTCTTTCTTTCTTTCTTTCTTTCTTTCTTTCTTTTTAAGATAATGTTATAGTTTAGGATTCTTGGGTTCAGGCCCACATCATACTTGCCAGTTGGTACATGCTAGTGCACACAGACGCCGAGGAGGGAAAAGTAGGTTTAGGATTAAACACCTTGGGCTTTGACACAGAGGGTGAGTGCGTTGTACTTTGTAAGTCTCCATGCGTGTGCCGAGATGTTTTTTTTCTTTTTCCTTTTTTTAGTTTTTTTGACTTTTACAAACCAGTCAGCGGTGTGATCTGCCTCCTTCGCCACCCCTTCCCCACTCCCCAGCATCCTTCCCTTTGTCTGAAAAGTCTACTGTGGCTTTCTTAGGAATTCCCTTCCATTTATGAATGAATGAATGAGTGAGTGAGTGAGTGATTGAGAGATTGGAAGGGAAAGATTGACTGGAAAAGGACAAAACCAAACTAGCTCGTGGCTGGCCGTCCACAGCATGGGCCCTCCAGCCTTGTTAAGGAACTCTGCCCAGTCTGCTCTCTTAAGCTATGCCCTCTCTACACCCCCTCCCACTCGGTCATGCTTTCCTTCTTCTCCCGTGGAGCAGAGGAGCCTGTTTCTACCCTCCTAACCCTGCTGTTGCTTTTCCTGTTGTTTAAGCAGAATCTTGCTCTCTAGATTTTTTCTTTCTTTCTTTTTTCTTTTCTTTTTTTTTTATTGAGGCTGGAGCCTCCAGAGCTGACGGTTTCTCCCTGCTGGCCTCTCTTTCCTCCCCCAGCCACCCCCCTCCCCGATGGAGGGTTCATCCAAAGTTCGAATCCAGACTCTGAACAAAGTGGCGCAGACCTTTCCCTGACTCCTCACCCTTTGTCCTCATCACCCAGTGACAGACAGGAATCAAATGCTCAGGACCCAGCAGCGAGAGGGGCAGTGGGGGAGGGAGGAGGAAAGTTCACATTAACTGGCTGGGCCTTTAACTTCCCTGGAAGCGAGAGATGGGGGGGGGGGGCAGAGAAGAGGAGGAGGGGGAGGAAGAGGAGGAGGCTGGCAGCGGCAGCAGCAGAGGCCCCCAGAAAGGATTTTTGTTTAAGTTTCCCCACGCACACAGTGAGCATTCCCAAGTTTGCAAATGATTTCATCTGGTTTCTGTTTGCGCAGAGGAGGAGAGGGTGAGCAGCCCAGAGGAAGGGCTGGGAACGGGGAGAGAATAAACCTGAAAATAGTACCTGTGTTGCTGTCTTCAGACACACAGGCATCTGGATTCTACAGCGAGGAAACAAATTCTCAGAGATCTCAGGGTTCACCTTTTGGAGGTGGATTACACATTTCAGGACACCAGAGGACCATAGAGCAAATTACTTCTTCCAGAGTGCTAAATGGTCCCCTGGTGCCCTAGGAAGAGCCCGTTTACCTCCAAAAGGTGAGTTGTTTATTGCCAGAGAGTGGAATATTGGCTGTAATGCAGGCTCATCCATCCTCTCCCATCCCTGCGAGGTATTTAGGGTGTAGGTGATATTAGCCACCTGTCACCACCAGGAAGGGGGCTGACAGATACCTTTCTGGTTTCTCCTGCCTCAGACTGAGGTGCTGGGAAGGCGGGGAAGTGACTTTCCCAAGGTCTTAGAGTGAGCCCGTGACTAATAGATTCCATTCCTGTCTCTTGATTTGGTATTTGTGCGTGTGTTCATGTGCTCGTTTGTGGGTAGGTGTGTGTGTAAGCCAGGGTACTGTTCTGGTTAGCATTTCTCCTGGTGCCCTTCACCTGCTGGAGACAGGGTCTCACACTGCTTGGAACTCACTAATAACCTAGACTGGTCAGAGATACCTCCCCCCACTCCCAACCCTTTGTCCTCCTGTCTTTACTTCTCCAGGCCACTACCATGCCTAGCCTTTTTTTTTAAGTTTTCATTTTAAATAATATGCATTTTGGGGATCACACTCCAGTCCACCTGCTTGAAAAGGCAAGCTCACCAACTGAGCCATCTCCCCAGCCGATGGGTTAAATTTCTATTTCGGTTGCAATGTCTTTGTTTCCTGGATTAAAACAAAGTATCTTCTCTCACTTGTTAGTCTGGGCCTCACCTTCAAAAAGTAGGAGGGAAAAAATGATGTGGCCGAATTTAGCTGAGAAAGGTGAGGTCATTAGGAAGGCACTGCCAGGATTCTCCTGACCCCTCTGAGAGAACCAGAGGGGCCTGTCTCTGAGCCCTCAGGCCCTGAGCTGGCCCACTTGAACTGCTTGCTTTATGGACTCTTACCGCCGCACCCCCCACTGCGCCGCTGAGGTCAGGACTGCTGAGCCCCCATAAACAAGCTGCTGGTGGAAAGTGAATAATGAAGCCCAAATTAGTGAGGAGGAAGTTAAACAGAAAGGTGCTGGTTTGGGTGAGCAGTAATGGGGAGAACAGCCCCGGGAACTCTCCTGGGACACTGGGACCAGGGCTATTGCCTTTCTTCAGCTGATGCTAATCATCACAGAGAGTAATAGACTCCTGAGATGAGGGCTGGGTGGGAGGGGGGTTGTAGCGACTTCACACAGCCCTGTATCATGGGCTGAAGAAGGAGCTTGGGAGTGTCAGTGCATGGGGAATTGATCTACCAAGCCAAGACTCTTGGGTCCTGTTTCTCCTTCAGATCCCAGATGGCCAAACTAAACAAAGAAGGTTAGTGATAGTGACTCTTTGGATCTGGGACGATACTCGTAAATGCTTGCTGAGGTTTTCCGTGACGGACCATGTGCTGAATTTCATTGGAATGATCTCATAATCTACAAAAAAAATAATACCCTATGGTGAGACTCATCACTGTGTGACCTGCGAGGAAACGGAGGCACAGAGCAACCAAAGGACTCAGTTAGGAAACAGCTCTGTACCCTTGCCATTCCAGTGAGACACTCACCAAAATGGCTGGAATCAAAGGAACACCTTATTAGTAAGGATGCTGGGCAAATTGATTCTCAGGCGTCTCAGGCAAATACTCACTCACACGGGAAGAAACGAGTTGGGGCTGCCTGGTAGAAATGACGGCTGTGCCGATGCAGGATCCAGTTTAAGGGAGCTTCTCGGAGGTAGCAGGCTTCATTTGCATACAATAAATGTTTTAATTACTAATGATCCTTTCCAATTAATTAAAAAGTATGTCTGTCATGGCCCTGCTTTCTTGGCAGCATTTTTATTGACAATGAGTTTGTACGCATATTTTAAGTGGTACGGTGACACATCTCCTCAGTGTTTCCTAACCCAGCCGCTGTGTGGTTGAACATCCTGTTAGCAGCCGTGTTTTCCTATCCTGGGGTTAAGAAAGGAGATCTCTGTGCCCCACCCTGGGTTTGGGAGTAGCTTGGTGATCATGCCCACATTCTAACCATGGTGGCTGCCTTTCCCTTGGATGTCTGCTTCTTGTGATCTGGAAGAGACAGTTTGCGAAGTTGGGGCCCTCTGTGAACAGGGGTACGGTGTTGCCGCTGTGAGATGCAGTCTAGACTTTCCACCTCCCCTGTGGCACTTTTGGCAACTTGACAGGTATAATTGATGAGTTATTCTAAGAATGTGATTCCTGAGTAAGTCAGAGTGGAGTGACTGTGTTTCTGAGTAGTTAATGCGGCTGGGGGGGGGGGGGGGAGGCGGATGGAGGGTGGGGGGCTGGGAGGCTGAGGGGAGAAGGGGAGGAGGGTCTTTGTTCAAACCGAGTGAGGTACTAACTCTGATTCAGAGAGAGAGAGAGAGAGAGAGAGAGAGAGAGAGAGAGAGAGAGAGAGAGAGAGAAAATAGCAGGGAATCCTCATACAGACGACAGTGGCTTTCTCAGCTCACTCCAGCATCCTGGAAAAGGGCAGGGAAGCAGCTTGGAGAGCTGCGTCTCCATGCCCACTCTTCCTTTGTGTCTCATGGGAATTCCCAAAGCCGCTTCCACTGTGTCAAGAATCTGCTGCCCTGTCTTTCTCTACCTACCAGCCACTTATATCCCAAGGGTGTGCAGATTTGAAGGCGCGCCAAGGAAAGGAAGCAGTTGAGGTCCTGTTCTTTTGCCTGCTTTCTCTCTGCAGTGCCAGAGGGCACGGGAGGCAGCAGCCGAGGCTCTGGGGGCATGGACTTGTTTGCTTCCAGAAGGAAAGGGAGCAACTTTGCAGAAATTGGCTTGGCACCTCCACACCATAACCGAGGGAGCCAGACAGGATTTGGGGCTCAGTCCATTGTCCAGGCTTTTGGTCCCTAAGGTCTTCCCCTCTTTCTCACCACACCTCGTGCACCCAATCTTGGCTTCCTCCAACAGCCCCATCCCATTACCATCCTCACAACCTTTCTGATTGTGGACAGTGTCCTCTGCTCCCAGAACTTTCTCTCCTGGATACTTAACTATGGTGAGTTCCTCTGTCCTTCACTTCGCAGGGGGAGCTCACAACTCCCCAGCCCTGTACAGTTTGTAACCTTACAGGCTTTTTAAAGCTAGCATCTATTTGTTGGTGCAGGCACCATTGTGCTATTGGATTTCTGAATGTCTGTGGAATCCCTGGGATCGTCCATGCTTACATATTTTTCAATTGCTGGATGGACCCCTAAATACCATGACTTCTTCAGAAGAATTAAGCTGTACCCCCAAAGGTTAAGGATACTGCATTTGTCCTGGTAGTCTCTTTTACTTTTGAGAAGAATCTTTCAGAGAGGGAGCTGTCTAAATACATTCTAGCTCAGTGGCTACCAGGAACGTGTTTAGCTTGTGTGTGATGTTGTTTTCATCCACAAAAATGTGACTTGTCTGAAGACAGTTTTCTGAGGTATGTAAGAGACAAAACACCATAAAAATACCCCTGGTTTTCCTTCCTTCCTTCCTTCCTTCCTCCCTCCCTCCCTCCCTCCCTCTTTCTTTCTTTCTTTCTTTCTTTTTCTTCCCATCTATTTTTCTTTCTACTTCTATCTCTCTGTCTTTCATCTTCTTTTTTTTCTGTTGTTTTTAAGACAAGGTTTTTCTGTGTAGCCTTGACTGGCTTAGAACTCATCATGTAGACCAAACTGGCCTTAAACCTGGAGATCCATCTGCCTCTGCTTCGTAAGTGCTGTGATGAAAGATGTGTGCCACCACTGCCCAGCTTTAATTTTTTGTTGTTTTTTTTACCTTTTCTTTTTTTCTTTCTTTTTTTTTTTTTAACAAAAAAACCCCATTATGTGTATGGGTATTTTGCCTATGTGTATGCCTGTGTACTGCTTGCGTGCCTGCTGCCAGTGAGGCCAGAAGAGGGCATCAGACCACCTGGAACTGCAGTTACAGTTGGCTGTAAGCCATAGCATGGGTGCCGGGAATTGAGCTGAGTTACTCTAGAAGTGTTCTTAACAGCTGACCTATCTCTCCATGCCCTCCTTTCCTCTCAGATTTTCCTATAAAGTGTAAAGGACATTGTATTTTGGGGACAAAGATGGCCCTACCCACCCTGGTATAGGCACTTGCTCTTTTTATTTTAGCGTTTCTCCTGGACTTCCAGGGTTCTCTGGTATCCTTTGCTCTTCATTTTCTTAGTGCTGTGGTTGTGACAGCTGGTGTTTCCTTCCTCTGGAGGCCTTAAGTTTTCTCAACTTCCTCCGTTTTTCCAGCCACTCCAGTTGCTTTTGCTTCCTGGGATCTCCTTAGAGTTCATGGCATAGTGTTATTTCTATAATAATTCAGTTTGCACAGCCCTTATTTCAAGTCACTTTCCCTTGTCATCACACATCAAAGGTGACTGGAGTCCCACTTTAGACGTAAGGACCTTATAGACGTAAGGACCTTAGCTCTGTAAAGGTGTAAATCCCCTTGCACTTTGCTTCGGGAAGATCACTCTGGAAAGGCCAATAGGTTTCTAGAAACTCAAGTTGAAGTTTTAAACTCTGAAAAATTTAATTGCTGCATCTCCCATTTTATTTAAAAGCAACACGAGGAATTAATTTTAATATGTATTACCCTACATCTGAAATATTATCTCAGGTTTTAACTAGTGTAGAAGTTGTTAGAGATATTTGTGTTCTTTCTCTGTAGTAAGATTTAAAATTTGGTGTGCATTTTGCAGAATTTCAATGTAGACAGTTTTATTACAAGTACTTACCACTTACATGGCTAGAAGGCCTCTTATTGGACCGTGTAGATCTGACCTGTGTATTTCAAAGACACTGACTCTCAGAGGTAGGATGAACTAATAAAGGATGGGGATATCTAAGTCTCACTATGGTGCCTTTTTCTTTGTATAGTTTTCTCTCGTCTTTTATCATGAAGAAGCAAGGTCTGCTCATCATTTTGCATGACTCTGCATATATGGTACTCCACCTTAGGCTAGCGAAGGCTCCACAGTTTCTAGGCTTTGCCACAGTTTTGTGTCTGTCGCCCAAGTTCTGGTTTATTTTTTGCAGTGGCTGAGAAAGCTTCCTGATTCCTCAGCATATCTGTGACGGAGGGTTGTAGAAAGTCATGGGTTGTCTGTCTTACAGAAGGAGGTAGAATGGAGTTATCACTGCTTAGAGCTTCCCTTGCATGTTCCTTTGGATTTAACTATTACCCCCACCCCAACCTCCCCAACCCTCTGAGTCCCTGGAAACCATGGGAAGTGCTCTTGGCAAGTTGTTCTGGTTTGCCAAGTCAACAGTGCCAGGGGAGTCCTTTTTAGTATTGGTCCCATGGTGACAAGCTGTCCATAAAGTGATTGGGGATGACATGATGTACTGATGGAGAACAAGGTCAGTCACCTGTTGAATCACAAAAGTGTGACTCCCCCCCCCCTTTTTTTTTCTAAGAAGGAAGATGAACCATTCGTTATCCCTGTCTTTGGTGTATTGCTGATGATTCAAACCCAGCTGGGCTGAGAATTTTGCAGGAGAAAATCTCCAAACCCATTGAATTGTGGTCTGCACTGGCTTCAGGAAACCTCCAGTGGAAAGTCTTATTTATGGTGGTGATGGTTGTGGTTATGATTATTGACAGCTGCTATTATAAACAGCATTATTATTTAGTGTTAATCCACAGCTGTATGGAAGGTGCACTAAAGAACACAGAATTAGCCCTTGCAAATGGGCCTATAAGAGTGGCAGGAAGGGACACGCAGTCTGGCCTACCTAGGAAGAATGTATTCTAGGGAAATAGGGCTGACAAAGTAAGTCCAAAGGTAAATCATTTTTAGGGCTTTGGTGGAGTCTCTTATGGCACCCTGAATGCAGGTTAGTAAAATGGAAAGTAGAATTTCCAAAGAAAGAAAGTCAGTCGCTTTTGTCCAGTTACTGTTAGAGAGGGTTATTAAGAACGAACAGGGGAGATTAGCTCCACGTTGTCTTGTTGGTGTGTAGGCCATTTTAGACTTTAATTCATGGGTGTATCCTGTATCTTTAACGACTAGAGTAGGCCTTGAAATAATTTTCTGTTTAAAATCGCCAAGGCCGAGCATATGAGGGTTTCAAATCCATGCACAAATCCAGGTTCTGATGCTGAAAAAACCACCTGGTAAAAGTGGGCCCTGTTCCTGCAGGATGAAAATGTACCCTGTAGAGTGGTGAGCGCTCCAGCTCCCCATCGTACCTGTGCTCCCTAGTTATTTTATTATGTACCTGGTCCTTATAAAGGCATTTGCATTTCTCAGCTTTGGGATCTAGAACAGTGACTCTCAACAGGGCTGATTTTTGCCACAAATAAACTATTTGACAGCGTCTGGGGACATTATTTTTCGGTGAATACGCAGGCTGATTTCTATGACATATGGGTTATTTACGTTTTTAATAGACTGAATATTATCAGTGTCATCGATCTAGACTCACCTGTGATGAGCAAGGTTGTTCGATTTGGCAGAAAGAGTTCTTGTTTGGGGAGCACATGTTTCCTTTACCTTGATCTGAACACATGAGTTTACTCTTCAACTTTGATGTCTCCATTATAATATAGCCTCACTAGTGATTACATTATAGTACATTAAGAATTGCAGTGTTGTTTCTGTCGCTTTATTCTGCCATTACATTAATCTCTTCCTCCCCTAACTTACACTGCACAACTTTTCTAAAAGAAAAGAAAAAAATTATGGTTTAGGAGAAACATAAGATTGAAAGAAACTGTGCTGGCCAACCCTGGGCAAGAGTGTAGTGCAGCTAGGGTATAGCCCAGTGCAGGAGTCTAGTGCAGCTAGGGTATAGCCCAGTGCAGGAGTCTAGTGCAGCTAGGGTATGGCCCAGTGCAGGAGTCTAGTGCAGCTAGGGTATGGCCCAGTGCAGGAGTCTAGGGCAGCTAGGGTATAGCCTAGTGCAGGAGTCTAGGGCAGCTAGGGTATGGCCCAGTGCAGGAGTCTAGGGCAGCTAGGGTATAGCCTAGTGCAGGAGTCTAGTGCAGCTAGGGTATGGCCCAGTGCAGGAGTCTAGTGCAGCTAGGGTATGGCCCAGTGCAGGAGTCTAGTGCAGCTAGGGTATGGCCCAGTGCAGGAGTCAGTGTTGCTAGGGTCACTCAGTGGTGTTCATTGACATTATGGGACCAGTTAAGGCATGTCCTTGGGTCTAGACCTTGAATTGGAGTTCTTGTTGGCTGTGCTGTCTTCGTTTGGTTGTGTAGATTGACTAGCGGTATCCTGTTTTTTTTTTTTTTTTTTTAAGGAGTGATTCTTTATGTGAAAGGTGTAAAAAATGGTTTTTGTCACAGTAACTGTTGTGACATATGCAGCTTGCCTCCCTTGGCCAGAATGGGTGTTTGGCCTCTGAGGGCCTTCTAGGCTTTACTTCTCTACCAGTCTTATGTGGAAGGAATGGCGCTGGTGCTTTCTCACTGAAAGGAAGATCACCTCATTCCTTTAGAACATAGATGGTGTCTCCAAAAGGAGCTGCTTGAAAAAAGACCAGTTGTAGCTTTGTTCGATTGATGCTATCACAGGAGAACTTTCTGGGTGTTACAGAGATCATTTTCTACTGCATGTCCCTATTTTAAGTAAAGAATAAGAATTGATCCAATCTGCAGCTGACCTTCAGAGGGTCTTTGTACCCATGTTGTTTCTTCTACCTATGATCACTCTGATGTCATTATCTGTCTGTCTCTCTCTCTCTCTGTCTCCCTTCCTATCTCTTTCTCTGTTTCTTTCTTTCTTTTTTCTTTCTTTCTTTCTTTCTTTCTTTCTCCCTTCCTTTCTTTGTTTCTTTTTTGGTGGTGGGGGAAAGACAGAGTCTCAACCGGCCCAAACTGACCTCAAATTCTTTATGTAGCTCAGAACAACATTGCCTTTCTGATCCTCCAGTCCTCCACCTCCTGAGTGATGGGATTGTAGGTGTGCACTCTATGCTGTGTTTATGTAGTACTTGGGACTAAGCCCAGATCTTGTGTCTGCCCAGAATCTACCAACTGAACTCTATCCCTAGGCCTTTGAAAGCTATTTACTTAAAATGAGGCCTTGCTGTGTGCTTTCCTCTCTTGAATTCTTTATTTTCTACTGTCATGAAGAGACTGCATGATCAAGGCAACTTGCAAGAGAAAGCATTGAATTGGCTTGCTTGCAGTTTCGGATGGTGAGTGCCTGACCATCGTGACAGGAAGAGTGGGAGCAGGCAGGCATGGGATCGGAACAGTGCCTGGGAACTTAGATTTTAGCCACAAGTTGGAGACAGAGAGGAGAGAGAGAGAGAGAGAGAAAGAGAGAGAGAGAGAGAGAGAGAGAGAGAGACTGACTGCCTAGTATGGAGGTTTTAGAATCTCAAAGCCCACTCCCAGTGACACAGCTCCTTCAGTAAGGCCAAACCTCCTAAAGCTTTGCCCAAATACTTCTACCAATGAGGGACCAAGCATTCAAGAGTCTTTGGCGGGCTAGTTCATTCAAACCACTACAAGGACCTTCCACACTTTAGGGCTTTATTTTTAGGAATTTAAACTTTTAGCTGAGTCTACGG
Organism: Microtus oregoni; assembly: GCF_018167655.1. Lineage (NCBI taxonomy): Eukaryota > Metazoa > Chordata > Mammalia > Rodentia > Cricetidae > Microtus > Microtus oregoni. The sequence continues at coordinate 30,736,107 of NW_024543072.1, forward strand.
TAGCACAGGTCTCGAATCCCAGCATCCAGAGGCTGTGGTACTCAGAGGGTGGGTGTGGCTGGGGCTACAAAAACGTCAGGGTAACAGAAAAGATGGACTTTGTATTGCCTTTGTTTGGGGGTCTTGTACCATGTTATAACTGTTATCCTTCATTGAATTTGTGGCTTCTAACTCTGGGAATCATTTCTAGAATCCTCGTGTGTGTGTGTGTGTGTGTGTGTGTGTGTGTGTGTGTGTGTGTTAGAGAGAGAGAGAGACAGAGACAGAGACAGAGAGACAGAGAGAGAGAGAGAGAGAGAGAGAATGTGAATGTGTTCTTGCATGTGTGTGTTAGTGCACATGCATTTGTGTGTGCCTGTAGAGGCCGAAGGTTGAGGTCCGTCGGCCTCTTCAGTCACTCTCTGACTTACTGGGTTTTGAGACAGAGACTTTTGATTGAAACCTAGGGCTAGCAAGCTTCAGGAATCCTTGTATTTCTGCTTCCTGGGTATTGGGATTATAGATAGCAGCTGTCACACGTGGACTTTTATGTAGGCGCTGGGATCAGAACTTGGGTACACATGCTCGTGCAGGGAGCACATTAATAAGTGAGCTATCTGCCCAGCCCCAGATGCTCCAGTCTTAAAATACTACTGTAAGTTACCACCATACGTTCTGGGCTTGTGGTTCTTTCCATTTACCTTGGGTCTTTCTGGTGGATTAAATTCTCTCCTCTTCCCTCTTCATAGCTGGATCATTTCACACTGGAGTGAGGTGGAGACGCGTGCCCTCGCCATTGCCTTCCACTGTCCTAAGGTTTCTGCTATGCATCTATCTGCTCCAACTCATAAAGACTCTCAGAGAGAAATACATCCGTGGGAAATGAAAGAGGCTCATCCTCAGAGGTCTCTCTCTGAGTATAAGAATGTCCCCTGACCTTTAGATAGATGACTTGGAGCCTACAGTCCTGGTAAACTCTTGGGAATGTGATCCCATTTGGCCTTGACATTCATTCTTACCCCTTTCCAGGCAATCAGCGCTGTCCTTACCCACAATGCTCTGCTGCTTTTATCCTCCTCACTTTTGAAGGGCTACCTGGGTAGCCACATTTTTCATAAAGAGCCTCATACCTGAAATAGCTTGACATTTGTGTGGTGCCTTGAACTACAGAGCACATTTCATTTATATGCTCCGATTTGACCTTTAAAACCACCTGGAGGTTGGAAGGAGAGGTCTCATTATCCCCCTTTACGTACAAGAAAGTCACGCTGGAATGCCTGGGGTTATCCACCAGGTACCTGGCCCAGCTTGTCTTTGAATACTGGTTTGTCCTGGCTCCAGCCTGTCCTACCCACCCCTGCTAAGGGACCACACTTTTATTTTTTTGGTCATTCCAGACCCCATATAAATTCCTTTTGTTGTTGTTGTTGAAACTTCTGATTCTTTTTTTAAAAAAAAAAAAAAAACCAAACATGTTTTTGTCAGTAGCCCAGCCAGTTTGATTTCTTTTTCCTTGTCATAGGCCATGTCTAATCTTATTGGTATAGCTTTGCCCCTCCTTGGTGCCACTGTGAACCCCAATACTGCTTTCTTTTTAGTTGATCCTCAGTTGTTCCCACAGATTCCTTCCTCTTGCCCCCCCCCCACACACACACTTGAGTTTTGTTTCTTTTCCCTTTATTCAGGCAAACTCACAAGTGCCGAGCATATTTTTATCATGGTATTCCCATGTGAATATTTTATCCACAGCCTCTTCTTATTTTCAGTCCTTTCTGAAGAAGGGCTAATAGTTCAAACCCATTATTTTTTTTTGGAGGGTTGAGACTTACAGAAGCTACATGGATGGGTCTGTCACTCTGTGTCTGAGGAAGGCCTTGGGGCCTGGGAATGGGGACAGTTGGGAATGGAGTTCAGAAACAGGTGGTGGCCGGGTGGGTGCTTGCCACTTTCTTGCCCTATTAAGTAGTAGCAATCTTTAGGAACCTCAGTCCAAGTGAGCACAACCCTCTTGAAGGCCCGCTGCCCTGGCTGAGAAGATAGGAAAACATTCTGAATGTATGTTCATTTTTGGTTTAGTTTTCCTGTTGGCTTGCTAGCCCTTGAAAACTCCTCTCCCCCATCTCTCTCTTTTCTTAAAAAAGTGTCTATGCTCTTTTGCTATAAGTGGGTATGAACCCAAGACTTCAGAAAGAATTCCTTTCCGAGGCAAATTGTAACTCACAGCTGCCAGTTAAAGGGCCTTGTCAAGGCTGAGATCATCTGAGCAATGTGGGTATCTTTCCCCAAGGCAAAGGACGTGCGCTGCTCTTGCTTCCTGAAGCTCCACAGCTGTTTGTCCTGATGTCTGTGGGCATAATTATGGGGACTTTTAGATAGGACACACGAGTCAGGCCTTCCCTAAGAATGGAATACCCGAGAGGTGGGGCAGGGTCGATGGCTCTCTTGGCAAAATGCAAGCAAAAGAGGACCCCAGTTCAATTCTCAGGATTTACATAAATAGCTGGTCTCAGTAGCTTGAGCCAGTCCTGTAAGGGTGGAGACGGAAAGGTCTTTGGGGCTTTTGCTAACTAGTGTTGTTCATTTAGTGAGCTTCAGGACCCGTGAGAGATCCTGTCTCAAAAAATACAGTGGAGAATGAATAAGAAGACATCAGATGTGGATTCCTCACCACACACACACACACACACACACACACACACGTGCATTACACACAAATATCTTCTCATATCCCATATCATACCATTAAGGATCTATCTGGTCAGCGTTTAAGAAACTCAGCCAGTATTCCAATTCTCTGACCATTAGAAGCAAACAGAACCGAAATGCTTTTCCTTTGCTGAGGCATCACTGGGCCTTCTTGCCACAGTATCACTCAACCAGCTAACGCCCTGGCTAAAGACATCCTTAAAGGATGTCTTTTGCTTACTATAGTCCTTGGCTCTCTCTGGATTCCATCTGTAAGTCAGATGGGCATCTCCTACACATTCTCCTCCAGTCTCAGGATAAAGGCCAGCAGTGCATCACTGAACCAACCTATACAGGGCACTTGGAGTAGAGGCTGTCACCTTCAGACCTAAAGAATGTTCCCCTCTGTAAAGTTGGATCTTGCAGCTTACAGAGCTAGACATGAAGGTGAATGTCGGTGGAGCTGCTTCTGACCTTGGTCAGATCTGGAGTTCAGCAGCTGCCCCCTTAGATTGCCTGGGCTAACAAAGGCCTCGTGCTGGTCATGAAGAGAAAGGAAAGAGGACAGTAACCACAAAGGTCTTGGAAAGCCTCTGGAGGTTCCACGGAGTTCCTGTTCATTCTCAGCTAAGCCAGTGCGGAAAGATATGATGTCTTTGCTGTATCTTCTGGAAAAGGCCATCAGTGGCAGTGAGTTGCCATTTCTCATGAGCTAAGTGCACATGCTCCTTTCTAGATAAGTTAGGAAAGACGGAGACCCTGACCTTAGAGCTGTAGAAGGGTTTTGAGTCCTTTGGAAGCAGGCATTGTCATTGATCTTACCTGGCTCCACAGAGTGTTCTAACCCTTTCCCCACGCTGGGGCACCTGCCTCATTACGAGCTAGCTTTCCCTGGTGCTCTAGGAAGGTTTACACACTGTCTTGAGATATTCTGAAGATTAGCTTGCCCCGAAGCCCATTCTGGAGGGACTGGAGACAGCTTCTTCCTCCTGAAGGACCAGAACCATGTCCCTTGCTGCCTGATTCCATTCAGCCACCCCAAGGGTGGTGATGTAGCCTGAGGCTCCAGGACAGTAATCCACACAACTAATCCATTTAGGCAAAGCTGTTAGTTGAAAGGTAATCTGGTTAGCGTCCCTTGTCCCATCCTCCTGTTTCTCTCAGAGGAGAGGGACTTTGGTCTGTTCTCCCAGATGCCTTGAGTCTTTGCTGAGTTTGTTTGATTCTTCCCGTCTGCCTTGGCAGAAAAAGCCACCTGACTTGTTCTAGGTCCTGCTCAGTTGCATGCTGTGATGTTCACTGGGCACATAGGTAGGACTGAAGAAGAATGAAGCTTGGGAGAATGAAAGAATGAAAGTTGACCTTGGGGGGTCCCCCCTGCCAGCCCCTCTTCTTGGTTTCAGTATTTGTATTGGCCTCTAAACTCCACTTTCTATTTATTTATTTACTTACTTTATTTATTTTTAATTTGGTCTCTAGCACTCAGGGAAAGTACCCTGCCCGTGTTTTGTTAGATATTAATGTCCCTTTTTGTTTAAATTGCTTTAAAATATGGGCAGAGCCCCTGTATATGAATACATCCCTTTGCGTATAGACACTGTTTACCCCAGGCACAAGCAACTCTCACAGAGAGCATCTAATACATCTGTGATGAATCTCAACCCCCCCCCCCAACCTCGCCCAAACAGCCGCAGCTTCCCACTGGTTCTGTGCCTATTACCCGCATCCCCAAGACCCCAACAGACACTCTAAAAACCGCAACTAAACGATTGCCTCACACACACGAGTTTTTGCCTTTGAGAGAGCTCCCTGGACTTCTAATTTCTCTTAGATTTCTTCTGTCCTCAGAGGTCCCCAAAGGTACTTGTAGAATGTTTGCCGTTAAACGGTTGTAAATTAGGGGCTGAGTATATGAAGCGTTAATGAAGGCTGGGATTGGAACCATTCCACATCCCCGGGCTGCCAGGTTTTCAGTCCAAGAAGTTGCTTGCTGGAGGCCCGAGTTCCTGAGTGTCAGGTTTCAGCTCTCCTTTCTTCTTTCTTTTTCTTGCCTCCCTCCCTTCTTTTGTTCCACAGCCACCCTTTTTCTCTTACCCCCCCCCCCCCCCCCCCGGGGCTCACCTCGTTCCTCCTTCTAAACCCAGTCCCCCAGCCTTTCGGGTTTTTCTAAAAGCAGCTACGAGGAACACAGTGTTTAACGAAGCCAGGAAAGCAGCCTTTCTTTCTTTTCGTGCCTGAGACAGAGCCAAAAGGAGTTTATTCTATTTTTTTTTCCTTTCAGAATTTCCTCTTTATGTATGTTTGCCTCATTTCATTTTCTTTAAGGCACGGCTGGAATTAATTCATGCAAAAGACAGTCATTTTGAACAAATACTTCAGCTAAACTGAATGAGAGAACTTTCAGGTCGGCTCCTTATATTGGACATTAGCCGTAGAGAATAGCGCATATGTGTCCTAGGGCCTATTCAGATAGATGTAGCCTGAGACCGTGAGAGGGCTGACACATTGATACCGTTAAGTGAAAATATAAATTCATAGCAAGATGTGGAAAACAACTGTTCTGTATTTCTAAGAGAGTATGTGTTAGTCACGCTGGTATGTTTTTAAGCTGTAGTGTGTAGGTCAAATGAGGCACCGTATGTTTTAAAGCATAAACTTACAAGCTTAAGTATGGCCTTTACTAAAAAGTCTGCTGTACCCAAGAGAATGCTGGTGGTGACAATGAATTGTATGGAGGACACCCACATGTGACTGCCTCGGGTTCCGAGCATTTTCTCAAAGCCTCCACTGTGTACGTGGTGAGTTATTTATTGATTTTGGTTTTTCAAGACACAGTTTGTCTGTGTCACAGCTCTGGCTGTCCTGGAACTCACTCTGTAGGCCAGGCTGGTCTCAAACTCACAGAGATCCGCCTGCCTCTGCGTTTAGTAGTAGTGTGCATTGAGTGCCTGGAGTATGCTAGGCTGTCCTGCTCTTCAGGACAGGACTCAATGACAGCTGCTTGTCATGGGACCTAGCAATTCAGTCCTCAAAGAATCAGGAACGAACGTGGCATCTGACACTATCCTATAAGGCATTGCTTATGTGATCCACTTATGACTGGTATAAATAACTTAGCAAAATAGCCATAAAGGACTTGGCAAACAATATGAACTGCTAGAGAAGACTGCATTAAATTTTAATAGGAAGAATTCTTAGTAATAAGTAGGAAACACATCTTGGCATATAGCTGAGTCATTCCTTTGAGGCTTTTCTTATGTCCTCCTCATATCAAGGACTGGAATTTTTTTCCATTTGTGAAATACTGCATTTTTAGATAAATTATAGTTGCTCCCTACTCTGTTTTCACCTAAGTAGCAAGAGGACCTAAATTCTGGAGAATGACAGGAGATACACCCTCTTGCATTTCATGGTGGTAGAATCTGCACATGCGGCTCCATGCTGAAAGACAGCAAGGACACACACAAGTGCACACACACACAGGGATGCGGGTCTCAGGCACCTAAGAGCAAACAGAGGTTTAGGCAGGTGTAGGGGTAAGACTTGGAGAGGGGGAGAGTGTCAGAGTTTTTGGTCAAAAGCTTTTGTTTTATAGAAGGATGGCCTTTTGTCCTCTGGGATTCAAGGCCAGGTCCTGGACTCTCATGTGGAGAACTTGTCTTAGAACAGAGGAGAAGTCTGTGGGTGGGCTGGATTGAGAGTTTAGCTTCTTCTGCTTCTCCCCTCAGGAGCAACGGAAGCATACTAAGGAAAGAAGAACAAACTCTCTCACCCAGGTGGCAGTGGTGATGGCTCTTTTAATTGTGTGTGTTCATGCACATGTGTACATGTGTGTGCGCGTGTGCATGTATGACCCACATGGAGGTCAGAAGACAACCTTGGGTGTCATCCTTTAGGAGGCTCCATCTCCTTTGAGACAAGGTCTCTCACTGGCCTGCACTCTACACTCATCAGGTAGGTTGAGCGGCCTGTCCAGTGAACCCCAGGGAACCAGTCTCCTGTCTCCACTTCCCCAGTGGATTGTGAGAATGGGTGCCACCAGGCCTGGCTTTTAAAAACACAGTTTTCAAAGTGAATTCTCAGGCTTGAGCTCAGGTCTCGATGTTTGCAATCAGTCCTTCAGCGTGTTTCCTCCTCCTCCTCCTTTTCTCCCTCCTCCTCCACTCCTCCTGCTTCTTCCTTTTCGTTTTTGAGACAGGGTTTCTCTGTGTAGCCCTGGCTGTCCTAGAATTTGATCTGTATACTTAGACTGATCTAGAACTCAGAGATCCACCTGCCTCTGCCTCCCAAGTACTGGGATTAAAGGCAAGAACCTCCACCACCACCTGGCACTTCATCTTCTTTAAACAAATTGTTTATTTTTCCATGTCTCCCTTCTCCCATCTGTCTCATATTCATAACCTGCTGTTCTATTATTATTATTACATATATGCATAAAAATTTGTAAATACAGCCTGCTGGGTCTGGTTAATATTGCTCATATGAATATGTTTTTATAGCTAACCAGTGGTATTGGATAACCAATTAGGGCACTCATCCTTGGGGAAGACTAATTGTCCCTCTTTCAGAAGTCATTAATTGTCTATTTCTTTACAGTTAGGGGTTGGGCCTTGTGAGATGTTCCCTACCCATGTTGGCTTGTCAACAGCTATTGTCATGGTTCAGGTCTTGTGTTGGCTACCATGTTGTTGAGATGACATGGCCGGAGATTTCCTGTCATATAGTAGACAGTCTCACAGAGGATGCTCTAATCCTCCGGCTTTTACAGTCTTTCCACCTCCTCTTCCATGATGTTCTCCGTGCCTTATATGTAGAGCTCTGCTGTAGGTGGTTCATTTGGTCTCTGCCCTTTGACCCACTGTGGATTTCTGTGATGATCTCTATCAGCTTCAAAAAGAAACTTCTTTGATAAGAGGTGAGACCTACACTTACTTGTGGATATAACAGGAATTAGTATTAGAATGTTGTTGGAAATTGTACTGGTTTAGGAAAGAGTCAGGATTCTGTTCTTTTCTAGGTTCCGTGACCTTCGCAGCCATGGGTAGCTGACTAGGTTTACAGGACCAGGCTGAATTCCCTTCTGTAGAGTGGGTCTTGAGTCCAGTTAGGTGGCTACTGGCGACCCTCATGATGTAAGTGCTGCGTTGCACCTTTGGGGATATCCTGCTGTGCTGGTCCTTGTTGTGGTTCCTCACAGCTGACAGTTGGTTACTTTTCTCTGTTGCCAGCTTTCATTGCACCTTTATGTACGACAAGAGGGTCAGAGAGGTGACTCTGAGGTCAGATCCAGCTGGATTCTTGCGAGTCCTTTTTTAAAGTGTGTGACATCTTCAGGAGCTGGGGCTTATATCTTCAGTTCTGAAGGCGGCAGGGAGGGGTGACGACCAAGAGCAATGGCAGTGGCCTATATTGTTTTGAGAACTTCTTGGGCTTTCCTGCCCATCACCCCACCCAGCAGCTCAAAAGGAGGTTTCTCATGGCTGGTACCTATGTTTGCTTCGCTAGTTTACAGCACTCAGGGGAGCATTATCACTCCAAGCGATGTAACTTCTACAGGTACTTGCTCAGCCATGTTCATTGCTACTCTATTTCCAATAGCTAGGAAATGGGAAGAGCCTAAATGTCCTTCAGCTGGCGATGGATAAAGAACACATGCAAATGTAGAAGGAATTCTGTTCAGTGGTAAAGAAAAATGAAATCTTGAAACTGGCAGGAAGATGGATAGAATGAGAAAATAGTATACTGGGCAAGGCAATCCAGATTCAGAAAGACAACATAGTGCATTCTTTCTTATTTATGGATCCTAGATCCATATCTTTAGATGTGTGTATATACCCTGGAGTAGTCCAGAAATCAGGAAAATAAGAATGAACCATGGGAATGAGGAAGGAGCTCTAGAGAGGGGACTAGCAGGACACAGTACTATGAAGAAGATGGAAAATGAAGGTGGCGTGGTAGCGGGAAAGGCTTTGGCAGGGGGCGGAGGGCAATACAGACAAAGGGAGGGAGGAAATATGAATAATAGTGTTTACCTAAAATTACATATAATATATGTGTGTATATATATGTATATTTGTCTATATATGAAGTTATGCCTTTCTCTTCTTTTAAAATAGGCACAATATACTCCCATCAATTCAAGCCCCTAGGTTTAAAATGTTAGGTGATTTATAAAGCCTTTTCATAAAAAGCAGCTGACTAGGTATATAAATAATACAATGATTAAATTATTAAATAAATATTGAGCATTTAAATGGGTAGGGTGCTGGTTTTATGTACTCGAGGTAGCCCCAGGGTGTACAGAGTCAGTTGAAGGAAATCAACTTCAAAGGCTTTATAAAATAAACAGCATCTACTTGCATACTGAGTCTAATTCATACCCCAATCTGAAAGGCAGGTCTTGATGCCTCTCCATGAAGGCAGCTTATCGACAGTGATTAGCGTTCATGTATCATAAAGTTTGAAGATTTTCCTTTTCACTGGGATGCTATAAATTTAGAACCCTTTGGTAGTTCACGCCATTCTCCTAACGTCCCCTGGATTGTTTAGATTTTATTGCCCCTTTCTTTTCTATAGTTGTGGACAAATTGCTGACTGTGAACATGGAGAAGATGCTGTATAAGGCCAAACCAATCTCTTTCAGCTTTAAAGGGTTTAAAAACCATCTTCATTATTAAAGAGTTATAACCCCTTTTTAAAAAATATGTAAGACAATTTTTAATCTTCCAGTCCTTGTAGCAAATGCAGTGGTTCTATTGAGTCCGGTAGTCATACATGGCAGTCTCTGCTGTCTGCCGTTCCCACTGTGATAGCAGGGACTTTGTTGCTCTGACCGTACCATATGGCATGCACTTCATATTTATCTAATGGAAGATAATCTGTTATATATACATGCATCAATGCTGTCATATCTGAAACAACGTCTTTTATTGAAGAAGAATCTCAGAATCTTGTAAAATGATCTGTTTGCAGTGATTGGGCAACTCATTCTGCCATGAGGTATTAGGACAGGATTTCAGGGTGATATGGAATGGGGTTTCTGGATCGTGAAGGGTGATGAAGAAAGGGGAGCTACAGGACGGGCAGGTATCACACTAAGCTGAGTACTCACAGCATGGGCGAAGACAGTCACATGACCAGAGTAATAGGTTCAGGACATGACAGGCACAACTTGATTAGGGTCACATTATACCAAACTTAACATGCAGTCTTGAAGGAAACAAGCTATTTCATGAGCAGTTTGAGAAGAGAAAGTGATGTGGCCAGCATAAGTCAGGTCTGTGCTTTAAGATTATTTTGGGATTTCTTTCGAAGATGGGTAACAGTGAGGGGTACTACCAGGGAAGGGGGGAACCAGCTGGAGGTGAGAGAGTATGGCAGAGTAAAACAAATGAATTCCAAAAGCTCTTTTAGAGACTCCCTCAGAAGGTTTGCTGGTGGGACGTTTTGGATGGTAGTTTTGTAGAGGGTCTAGATCAAGATGGTCAGGGGCTGGGGAGAGCTAGGGAGTAACAGAAAGGGCTTCTGTGAGTCTTCTGAGTGGCTTGTGGGATATCCGCGTGGACGTGCCTAAGCGAGAGCCGATTACGTGCCTGCACCCTCATGGAGGTAGAGGCTTGGATTGTATCAGTATAAGGGGCTGGCCACGGAGTTCTCAGGTGGGTTTCTGATGATCTAAGAGTGTTTCTACTGAGAAGATAGGCACAGGACCCTAAGAATGTAAAAATTGCAATGTGGATCTTGGAGGGAATGAGAGATGCATCCTCAGAAAGGCCGGAGAGAAATTTAGAGGAACTGGCATTTGGATGGCAAGCAGAATTAGAGATCTGTAGCCTCAGCAACGTTACCAGAGGCCACAGGCTTTCGCTGGACTCTTCTCTGTCTCTCACAAGACCTATTACAACTGCCCATTCCTAGCCTTTCTCCCAGTCATCTATATGCTCCCTGACAACGGGCAAAATGTACTTGATATTTGTGCCTCGCTCAGGAAGGGCAGATAGATTTCATCCTATGTATCAAGTCTGACTATTCTGAGTCCAGAGTCTTCAGAGAAACACATTTCAATCCATTAGTGGGTTCTGATGTGGATTCAGGATCCAGGGCCTGTGGCAGCTTGCCATGCATTTTCCCTTTTCTATGTTAGGTACTTGTTCATTCATTATTCACTAGATATTAACTGAGCGCCCAGCGTGTGCCAAGTAGTGTGCCAGGTGCTCAATAAATGTTGATTGAATAAATGCCGAATGGTTAAAGGCTTCGATATCTTTTATAAAGAATGGAAAAGGACCTCACATTGGGTGAGCAGGGTGGGAGGCGACGACTGAGGCTATAGCTCAGTGTGGTAGGTAGCTAATGTCGCCCTCCACATGCGCAGTAGTGAAATGGTTAGTGCCACATCTTGCTAATAGAACGGCGGTTGTTAATGATTTTAATAGGATGGACTTGGTAGTTCTCTAAGTATCTCACTTACTAGTGGGCACTTGCATCTCTACGTGAGTTCAGCAAGAAACATGGTTTAAATGTTCTTGTGTCTCTTGGGTGGATGAGGTCATGGCGATGCCTCTTGTTGAACTGGTCAGCAGAGCAAAAGACGGAGCCCGGATTAGAGCTCAGGCTGACTCCTGCTTCAACTCTTGGAAATCATGGCTGAGGAAATCCTCATCCCTACAAAAAACGGCGAAACTCCTCAGTAGCTGCAAGCAGCACTGGCTACACTGGGGTTTTTCATGGAACCCAGTAGACAGCAGGCAGAGGATTTAGGGCACTGAAAGCTTGCTGGGAGGAGGGAGAGAAGCCATCAGCTCCCAGAGGCACCGTGGGCTCCTAATTCATGATTATTTTTTCTCTGTAGCTAATTTCTGTTAAGTATAGGAATTCCAGGAATCTTTCAGGAATTGGGGGAGACTGCTTTTTCCTGAAATACAAAACATCTGTTCTTGGTCTCCTCGGAGCTCCACTGTCTGGGCAAAAAAGCAAGAGGTGAATTGATATAAAACAGACGTCGCTTCAAACAATATCTCTCCCCCCTCCCCATTCATTAATGAGAAAATAAATTTAAGGCCCAAGGTGTCAGAACGCTCATGAGGCTTCTCTTAGCGCCAGCTTTTCCTTCTTGTCCCGAGAGAGAGAGAGAGAGAGAGAGAGAGAGAGAGAGAGAGAAGAGCCCAAGTCTGAAGGCTACTAACTACTCCCTGACACCTACCATGCTCCTTAATGTTAGGAGATTTATTTGTTTGTTTGTTTGTTTCTTTATCGCACCAGTACTTTCCTCTTATCAACGGTAGGCAAGAACACTTAGGGGACAGGTAGCAGGCAGGGCGTATGCACCAAACACAAACCGTGTAGGCAAATTCCTGAAAGGACTGTTTGCGTGGCCTCACAGCCTTCTCTCCCTTTTCCTTGGAACCTCACCGCTTCTCCACAGCTCATCCTTCCCCTTAGCTCCTTACACATGCGCACTCCTGCATGCTCCTCACACACTCCGGATTCCCTAGGTTCCCAGCTGCTCCAAGTGTCTGACGACTACTCCTCCTCCGTTGCAGTAGTGAGAGTCACATGGGTTATGTGAGACCCTCCATGGTTCCTTGACTGTGTTTCACGGGAGTTTGGGGCAGGGAAGGAAAAGGAAGACACGGAGACCTAACCCTATTTGGTGATTGTATACCCTAACAGCTAATCCGGTGCCTGGCACGTATTAGGCACTCAGTGTTTGTTCAGTGAAACAGAGTGAGCAACTAGAGCATTCTGTGAAGGAAGAGGAAGGGCATCATATAACCCTAGGGTGTTTTCAGCAGAAAGAGATACCCTGTGACTGGTCGGGCAAAGGCTTCTAATCTAGTGGTAGAGACACCGGACACTCTCTGCTCCAGAAACTCATTCAACCAAAGACGTGGTGCAAGTTCATGGATACAAGTTCAAGAACCCAGTCTTTTTTCCATGGATAGCTAGCTCCCTTGTCTGTGAGATTTGGTACCGAGGCTGGCCGCCTCCTCTTCTGATTTCTGGGTCCCTGTGCGCCTGCTCAGCACCATCTCTAATGAGCACACTTGGCGCCAAGAATGCTCCCAGCCACAGAGAAAAAGACTCAGGGGACTGGAATTGTGAGGGGACAAGTAAGCTCTGAGCTTGGAGGGTGGTCCAGGGGGCCCTCCCATGTCTTCTTTGAAGCATGGAGGGGCTGATTCCAGGGGCTCTGTGGGAAAGCCTTTTGAGGCCTAGTGCACTTGGGCCATGGGGCACCATTCTACTTTAGTCCAGGGGTCCTTGTTTTGTTTCAAAGACGATGTGGTGGGGTTAACATAAAAGCAGCAGTTAGCAACTAGGAACCCAGTGGTCTGTATGGCTGCTTTCTTAATTGCTGGTGAATTAAGCCCGGGAGGCATGAGGGGTGGGTGGAGAAAGCTGTTTTGAGAAGTTAAGGTCCTTGTGGAGTGATGATTGGATTACAATTGGGTGAATACAAGCAAGCAGAATACCAGAAGAGCTACCCACTACCAGTTCCATGCTGTGTCCCTGTGTTTTCTGACCTCAATCAGGCCCGTCATCCTCAGTGATCACAGAAGTAGCATCTCCCTTGAGGAGGACTAGCTGGCTGGCCAAACCGGCCTGGCTCTCTTTGCCAAATTTATCTGCGCACATTGGGCCTGGGAGGGCCTGTTTGCATGTTCTTCTTCCCTTCAAGTCTGAGCTGGGAGATGGGGAAAGGGAGAAAAGAGAAAAATCAAATTAAATGTGTGTCCAGCAAAATGAATTGTGTCTCCAGTCAGGCTGGCTTCCAGCTGTCTAGCTTTTTATTTTCTGAAGTTGCGCTCACCATAAATCCTTTCCTTTCTCCTTTTGTGCATGAAAATGTTTTTATTCTTTGTGCCAACACTTTGTCCGTTGGCTGCTCTGTGTCTGTCCCAGCTCCATAACACACACCATATTCTGTCCCTTGTCCCCTGATTGCCGCCCCCACCTCCACCCCCCTGCCCCGCAGTCATTGACTTTGAAACTTTCTTTTAAGTTTTCAGAATTTTGTTTCTCGTTATTGTTGTATGATTGGGGGTTCACTTTACCCTTTATTGAGGTGGGTCTATCTATCCTTTTTCTGTCTTTAAAATAAAATTGAGATCCTGCACATAGTCACCAGGGCTCGGTTTCCTACCTGCTGTCTGCTTTGGGAAGTCTCAAGAAATTTAAAAAGTGCCCTGGACTTTCTTGTCCTTGGGTTAAGCATTCCTTTGCTTTGAGGTATGGCATAAAAATTACTTAGGAGAATAAAACCAGGGGTGACATACCCCACAGGAAGTGGGGACCTGGGCCTGCCTGACTCTTTAACAGACATGGGAGTCAGGGCCTGCACTGTGCCTGGCCTCCTGCTAATGTTTCTTGAATCTCACTTTACCTCCAGCCAGAGGAGAGCTGACAGCCTCCAACAATGGCTTGCTTTCTTCTAGCTGGGCCAGTGTTTTGATAGTGTCGAGTTACACCCCAGCCTCCCCCGGGCCCATTTATAACCCTGACACAGGCAACATGATGTCATGTTACTTTTTTCAGCATCTCAATGAGGGAATTTTAACCCCACCCCCCCGCCCCAGGTTAAAAGAATGGTAGTTGATTTTTGCTGAAATGAACCATGGCATAGTATAATATATGAGTTCCTAGTTCAAGATGGTGGAAGAGAGGGGCAGGGCGGGGTTGAGGGGTGTCTCGATCACAGCGGTGTGGGTGAAAGTGAGGTCCTTCTTCACCGCCACCTCCTGTTTGCATTGCTGCTGGAGGAGCCCCGAGAGCTGCCCCTCATAGTGCTCTCTTGCTGCGGTCCTGGTTCCCAGGTCCTGGTTCCCAGCGTATTTCCTCAGTGGCTGTAGGAGGAGTTCTTCTTAACTGCGGACGAAAGGGGCCCCCCGTGGAGTGTTTTCCCCTGTGGTGGGTCCAATGCTTCTAGACGGTGGCCTCCTCATCCTCGTTTCTATCAGCTGCCTGTGGCATTTCTGTGGCCAGTGCCATGTCTCCGGCTTATCGTTAGTTTCTTTTGAATCAAAATGTCTGTATAGTGTTCACCGGGGGGCACAAACATGGGGGAGCAAGAGACAAGAAAGGGGATGGAACCTCCATCTCTGTCGGGGTCTTCCTTCCTAGAAGTGACAGTGTCTCATGAGAGGTGGTTGAGCTTGGTAGTGAGGAACACTGGGGACAGAGTCTTCCTTCATTTTAGTCCTGACCCCGCTATTAACTGGCTTATTAACTCTGGCAAGTTATTTGAACTCTCTCTGTCTGATGAGTTAGGTATGAGGAACAAGAAAGACTTACCTTACAGGAATGCTGGGCAGATCAAATGTATCTAATCTACACAGTGTGGTTACAGCAGTGCTTGGCATGGAGGAAATACTGCATGAGATTTTCCTTAAAGAAATCGTTCTCCCAGCAGTAGTGGCTAAAGCCTTTAATCTCAGTTCCTGGGAGGCAGATCTCTGTGAGTTCAAGGCCAGCCTGGTCTACAAAGCCAGTTCCAGTGTAGCTAGGGCTAGACAGAGAAACCCTGTCTTGAAAACCAAAAACAAACAAACAAATCTTTCAATGTACGTCTATGTGTATATAGATACATAGATAATAGTTCAAGCAAGTTTTCTTCCTACCTTAAGGAAATGCAAATAGTAGGTTAAAAAAAGCGAATTGCATGTGCTTTCCTTTTTAAAAGTCTTGTTTCTCAGCAGTGTGTATCCAAAAGATGTAGGTGGCCCCCATTCAAGCCTTATGGTTAACATTTTGATTCATAATATTTTGTAACCCTTTGTGTAGGCAAGCCGTCAGGGTCAACGCTTAGATATGTATTTCAAACAGCAGGCTGGACTGGAGCCAAAAACCCATCGCTTTGAACCTGTCACCCTTCTGGGAGCAGGTCACACCCTTTGTGGACTCAGCCCGCGCACTGTGTCCTTTACTTTGAATGTGGTCCCTCTGCTCTGTGCAGCCTGGCGAGCTGTGCTCCTTCAGCTCCCAGCTCAAATGTCAAGGCTGCAGTAAAGCTATTCTTAACTCTCCCAACCCCAGCCCCCTTCCCCCCAGGCTCATCCTGGGATCCCCAGAGCATGGTCTGTGTGTCTCTGTCCTAAGGTGTGCACACGGTGTTCTTATCATCTGTGTGTGGGCGAGCACAGCTGCCAGCACAGTGCCTGCTACCTAGTTCATGTTATGTGGTCGTTTTTGATTGCGTTTTGTCTTTTTTTCCCCCAATATATAAACTAGTATCCACGTTTGATGAGCACATTGCAGATTTCCACCTCCTGTTTCCAGAGAAGAAACGCAGAACTCAAACTCCACTTTAGGACTTGACCAATTTTGACTGGAAGGCAAGATTTCCCTAAAGCACACCCCCATTTAAGCCTGGGGACTGCCACAAGGTGGACCCTAAAGCCCTTGGAATGCCCAGGGTGATCCACAGAGGACCTTTTAGACTTCAGTGCCTTGCTTGTAAAATAGGACCTGAGTAGAAGGACCTCTGACCTGACCCATGCTCAAGAGTTAGCAGTCTGGTGAGATGTCTGATCTGAAGCCAGGCATAGTGGATTCCATTCCTAGCAACATACAGACAATTCTCTTATTCCTAGAATTAAGGTGTTCCACATTGTGTGTGTGTGTGTCCCCTCCCTTCTCTCTCTCTCGTGTAAATATGTAAAAGTAGTGTGGAAACAGATTGGTTTTTACGCACCAGTGGTTCAACCCTTCTCATTCTTACAGTGTGTAATGTGACCTGACCAAGGACACACCTCCAATGATGGCAGAGGCTCAGGAGCCCAATACGAGGACACCGGGCAGCTCTTTCCCTAAGTAGCTGTGATCCTTGCTATGCCCAGGGTTCACAGCAGCTGGTCAGCCCGCAGACACCTCCCTTTGCTTCCAACTTGGACCTCCCCCCAATCTCTCTTTCTTGTTTCTTCCTCCTGTGTTTGCCCCGCCCCCATCCCCTCTGTTTCTGTTGACGTGTGACTTGCAGCATTGGCTGCATTCCTGCCTGGATCTTGATATCTGCCAACTGGCCGATGATGGGTCTGCGATCCCACTTCCCTCTGCTGTTTTCACCCTCTGAACTGTGGAAGCAGCTCATAAAACATGGGCTCCACACGTTTTACAGCATTCAGCCTGACTTCTCGCAGAACACATGGTAATGACAAGCAGGTTTCCAAGGGCAGAGCCAACTGGAGGCGCAGGCTGGCTTTGTATGCCATGTCAGGTGGGCTGTGAGCCTCTCCTGCTCTGGCCTGGCTTTGTATGCCATGTCAGGTGGGCTGTGAGCCTCTCCTGCTCTGGCCTGGCTTTGTATGCCATGTCAGGTGGGCTGTGAGCCTCTCCTGCTCTGGCCTGGCTTTGTATGCCATGTCAGGTGGACTGTGAGCCTCTCCTGCTCCGGCCTTCATTCTTGCATAGAGAAGATGTCTCAAGAGTTTTCATTTCTCAAGAGGTCAGAGGACATGTATGGACACAATTCTTTCTAACTGGTAGCCTGTCTCTGACTGTAAGAGAAATGTGCAGGGTTGGATCCTGTTCCTTTTATTGGCCAACAAATGTTACCTTGGTCTTTATGAATGTGGTGCTTCTACTTCTACATCTTTTTTTTTAAAAACATTGAATGAACTATCTTTATCCCTAGTTCAGTTTTCTTCATGCAAGCAGATATAAACATATTAAAGCTATGACTATATTTTTCTCTTTTTATTTTTATTTTTTTATGACTGTATTTTTCTTTATCACCATTTCTTTCTTTCAAGTGAGGACCTCTGTCCTCAGGAGTATGATTCCTGACTTTATGTGGCAGTGGATCCCGGTAGATGCCAAGTGCTCAGATTCTCACTTTCTAAATGTTAGGTACCAAATTGACCTTTCTGTGATCAATTTGTTTAATCCAGTGTTATTAAGAGCCAGCTGTTCCGGCATTGATTGGGTCAATGTAGTGACCCCACACAACCGTCCCTAGACATGGTCAAAGAAACTAGACGAACTGTGTGTGTGTGTGTTCTGGGCAAGGACTCTGTTAGCCCTAACAGCATTGGGTTGTATACACCACAACTAAATAAAACCCAAGAGACAGTTACAGATGGCTTGTCACCACAGGAGAGGGATAGGTGGGAGAGGGACGGAGAGAGGGAGTGCCTACAAGACTCTCCTCCATGATTAGAGCACTTGGCTTTGGGATTTGGCTATCCTGGGCTTCATACTTTTGAAAGAGCCAGGAGTCTTGAGAGACAAAGAATGTGAGTATCGAATACTTAGGTGCCTTCCAGGTGGTCACCATGGCAATCTCCAAAGATGAGAGCCCAGGGATTGAGACGAAGAAGACATCTGAGTCTTTCCATGCAGGCCTTATGGAGCTGCTGCTGGGAGTCTCCTGCTAGCTTTCAAGTGACTGCAGATCTGGATCTGGGGCCTCCTTCGTGTATGAACACGTCTGGCAGTCTCTGATGTGGCCAGCAGTGCCGAGGGGGAAAGGCATGCCATTCTTGCCTGTGTCCTTTCGGTCCTCTGGTGTTATCTGGAGCTTGCTGAGGGTTTTTCTGTCTCCAGGGCTTTCTCTTTACTTTTATTCATCTGCCTCCTCTGATGTGTGACCTGAAACCCCACTTTCTGATCTGTATTGTGGTTTTGATAGGAAAAACTAGGCCACACAATATTACCGCGCAAGGATTAAGTGCTGTGTTGGGTGTATCTCCCCTGAGAAATGTATTCCTGGGAGTGTGCCAGTAAATTGAGTTTAGTTAGCTAAATCATGTTTTACAGAGATTGGAGTTCTTAACTTAGAAACCTCTTCTAAGGACAGAAACCCAACCAAGGTCATCTCAGCCTCACACTGAGATTTTCCATGAAGATTTAAGAAGCAGTTTTTTTCTTCTTTTCTCATGAATTTACAAAATCAAAACAATATAAGAGAAAAAGGCTAACATTTTGCTGATGCTGGTTCGAGTGGGTATTATATTCTTGAGATAATCTGATTCCTTGAAATCTAGCAACATAGTCAGGCCTAACCCACAGACTGGTAATCCTTGCTATGTGGGAGGCTGAGGCAGCGGGATTGATACATTCAAGAATTACCTGTGCTATAGAGCAAAGGCTAGTCTAGGCAGCTCAGCAAAATCTTCTGTCAAAATATCAAATGGAAAGAAGAATACGATGCAAATCAGTGGCAGAAAAGTTTAGGGAACATGTAGAAAGAAGACCCTGAAATCCAATGTCCAGTCCCAATAAATAAATTAAATAAGTAAGTAAATAAATGGATAACTATTAATATTTATTGCTTTTTATCATGTAGTAGGCACAGCTAAACTCACTGACATGGGTCATTTCCCAGAATTCTCATCAAGACCTTTTGAGGAATCTGCTCAAGATCATATCGCTATTAAGAGATGGACCTGTGATTTGGTTCTCTTGGAGACTGGCTTCCAAGGGCATAGTCATAAAACCTCCTGAGTCTGCCTTTTCTGATAGGATGAAATAGTCTAACTTCATTAAAATTTCTTTGTAACTCCTTAAACATGCAAGCTGGAGTCAGTTGGTTATGTACGTGGATGTTACGTGTCTAGTTCCCTCTTATATGGTAGCTAAGACTCTTGTCCGCGGCTCCTGAGCTCACTTGGGTAGAGCTAATGAGAACAAGGTGAGGAGGTCCAGGCCCCTTAGGAGTCTGTTCAGTGGGCTGAGATTCAGGGCCACAGAATTAACCTTTCACCTTGGCCAGCTGCTCCTGAGCACACGCAGCTACTCATCAGAGGGAGTGAGGAGAGCATTGTCTAGAATGCAAGAGCCACATGACCACCCTTACACCCCAAGACCTTGACCAGTGCTTCAATGACGCTAATTTTCCAGTTTGAAACTAGGCATTGTTGCTATTAAAAAAAATAACTTTAAATGCCATTTTCTTAGTGTGTGTGTGTTTGCTTAGTTTTTGGGTAAAAGCAGAGACCGTTGTTATGTGAGTTTATGAATTAATGAGTTTTCTTAACCACAGCCTTTCCTGAGTGTTAATATATTAATATCTCTAATATTATTAATATTCTTACTATATTATAAATCTCCCAGAAGGCTGGGTGTAGCACCATTTTTCAGAATTTACATACTTTAGAAAATACTGTTTAAGTGTGTGTGATCCTACCTCTGTGCTGATTCCAGGAGCCCCTGGGCCTTCCACAGTATCCAGTCTCTGGGGATGCTAACGTCATTTTTACAAAATGGCATACATTTGCATATAACTATATGCTCACTCCCATAGACTTTAAATAATATCAATTTTACTATACCAGAAAAGAAAAAGACCAATGGAGATGCCATATATGTTGATAGTTGGTTGTATTGTTTAGAAAGCAATGACAGACAGACAAACAACAAAAATCCTGTGTATTTGGCAGACACAATCTTCTTTTAAATATTTTCAATCTGTGATTGGTAATTCCGTTAAGAATTGGCAAATGTGGATGGCTAATTGTATTTGTTTTATTTTGGTTATATTAAATGTCTACAATAGAGCTAGCTGCTTTTCCTATTGCGGGAAAGTTATGAAGTTCACATTTCTGAATATGTGTTTATCACCTTTCTGCAGCCTGGATCTCTACCACCTTAATGCTTTGGCATCTCTTGTTTCATGTTCTTTTTTTCTGCCCTAATTTTTCATCAGTATTTCGTGGCTGGCCATAGTACACTTGTCAAGAGAGCAATGGATCCTGCCGGGACTAGAACCTAGATCTTCCAGCTCTGTCCCGTTTCTGTTTCTGGCAGACTATGCTGCCTCCCAGTGAACAGTACACTTGGCTGGGAGCGGGAATCTAAGTGCGTGGATGCTTTGGAAGGTCTTTGTCAGATGAATAGTGTCATTTCCTTCCATCACTGCCCATTTATAAAGTAATCTTTTCTTAATTCTCTGAGAAAGATTAAACCCCCATTCACCCCCTCCCCCCAAAAGGAAAAGATTTGACCGCATTACTAACAAACATTTAATAGCACTACTTACAAGTTTAAAGAACAGACTCTAGATTGACTTTGATACAGAGCAGGTTCCCATCAGGGACGGAGAAACTCAGCCTTTTCTTGAGGACAGTGAGGGCTGAAGAAGGATCAGATGCACTTGAACCTCAGGAAGAGCTGCCTCCTGCCCCACTGTATACTTTCTCTTCTAGTTCCCTTTGGTTCTATAGATCCAGTGACAATCTGGCGATCTTATAATTTAGAAAATAAATGAAAAAACGTGGGGTGGGGGTAAGTTTTTACTTTCTCCTTTCTTGAAAAATTGTACCCAAGTGAGCAATCTCCGTGCTCTATCCCTCAGTAATACTTAGATGCTACGCCAAAGAGCGGTAGGGCTGCCAAATTCAGCTGGGGTTTTTAACTGAGCTCTGCTTCAGTAACCCTCTCACTTGCCTGAAGAATTCATTATAATGAAATAAACACATTAGGAACTCCTTGGTCTTTTACATCTCTAATATTTATTGAGTGCCGAGTCTGCCGAGGAGCTAGCAGGTGGGTCCCAGCAGTCAGCTGAATGGGTGTTGGTTGTATTATAGGATAGAGGTGCCCTGATTAGCCCGGCTATAGATTTGTATTGTTCTTCATCCATTTTGAAAGGTACCTAATTATGAATATTGAATGTTCTGGCTTTTAACACAAAGCACTTGCCTTTTAATTGGCCTTTGGTTTATATTTAGCTCCTAGGTATCTCCAATGGGATTCAGATGAAGTGGAGAGGTAGTGAGCAGAGAGGAGGGGAAAGGGTAAAATGATCAAGGATAAGTGGAAGCGGGAAAGTTAGGGTTCGCCCAGAGCTGGAGAAAGAAGTGAACTCATGGGAACCTGGATAGCTTTTAGCATCAGCACCAGATTGTATATTTGGTGCTGACCCCCCCCCAAAAGCACCTTTTAACTTCCTGGCTTGGAACATATGTACATTTGATACCTTCTGTCAGCCTGATCAGCTTTTTGACTCCTCCATGTTTCCAAACCCAGAGCCAAACCATGGGTGGGAGCATAGGGCTATCCCTGCACTGACTTGGCACGGAGGAAAAGACTGTTAAGGGAAGGCTAATTGGAAGCTTCCCCGAACTGTACTCTGTCAGAGCTATTCACAGCATCTTTCAACAGCAACTTACTGGTGATTTGTCTCCTGGGGCCATGAGTGGAATCCGAGGACAGTGTTCCAGGAGTAACTGAGACCCTGAAGGAGCAGTCACTTAGGACCAGGTACTGATTCTTCATGAAGCTTTTGACACATGGACTCCTACTCAGTCTTCATCTTTGGTATGGATTCTCCCCGCTCCCTTTTATGGAAAGAACAGTTCACCTGTATATACGACACGTTCTTCCCTATTCTCATGCAAGCCATGCCCGCTCTCTAGAGAGGCACTTGGTGCACCTTCTTTGTCCATGCCATTCTCATCAGCGAAAGGACTACCAGAAGGTCGTTTGTGCATCTTCCAGATGTTCCCAGTTAAAGCAAGACAACCTTGCCTGGGATCTCAAAGGAGGGCAAGGAAGTTTTCTCAGCTAGAAAAAACAAATAATATTGTTGGGATCTGGGGTGCCTCTGTCAAAGTTTGGTAGAATTGGGGCTTTACAGCCTGTTCTGTGCACCAATCCTTCCCTCCTACTCCACAGACATCTTTTTAAGCTTTGCCTGTGTGCCAGATTTTAAGTCTCTCCCCTTCTTTTTTGAGACAGGTTCTTACCCTAGATACCTGACTGACTTAGAACTCACTATGTAGACCAGGCTGGCCTCAAACTCACAAAGATTCATCATCTCTACTTCCTGAGTGCTGGAATTAAAGGCATCTGTCACCACACTGATGTGGGATTCTGTATGCTATGAATGTGTTTTATTACCATTGGTTAATGAAGAAGCTGCTTTGGCCTATGGCAGGGCAGAATAGAGCAAGGTGGAGAAAACTAAGCTGAATGCTGGGAAAAAGAAGGCAGAGTCAGGCAGACACCATGTAGCTGCCAAAGGAGACAGATGCTAGAACCTTATCAGTAGGCCACAGCCTTGTGGTGATACATAGACTAATAGAAATGGGTTAATTTAAGATGTAAGAGCTAGCTAGGAATACGCCTAAGCTATTGGCCAAACAGTGTTGTAGTTAATACAGTTTCTGTGTGATTATTCAGGTCTGGGCAGCCAAGAAACCAATGTGCAGTTTCTGTTTATACCACACCCAGCGTTTAAACTTTTTTTATTTATTGTTTTGTATGCACATGTGAGTGTAGATAGACATGTGCCACAGTACATATGGCACACATGGAGGTCAGTGGATAACTTTTGGAAACTGGTTCTCTTCTTCCACAGCGGGATCTGGGAATCACACTCAGAAGGGCAGGCTGGCACAGTAAGTGTTTTTACCCACTGAGCTATTTTGCAGGCCCAGCCTGCAGAGGCCAGTTTGTCCCAATCTATGAGGTATTCTAAGATTGCCTTATCAGTGTTATAGTTTATTATAGTCTGTCTGTAACTGCATTCCGAATCATCTGCATCCATTCTATCATGTGCTGGTTGAGAACAGTGCAATGAGGGCGGACAAGGGGAGAAAGCATCCGGCTCATACCACTTACAGAAGGGCAGGTGGAACCATTACTCTAGCCCAGAGATATAGGGATGTCTCTATCTCCGCTTCTGCTCCTCCATAACAAGTAAACCCCCTTAAAGACAAAAACCATAAAAACCTAAATAGAATATCACTATCTGTTTTTACCGATGTTGAGTTTGTGACTCTAGTTACAGGGATGTGCAGAAAGTTTGCTTTTGTGTCATTTCTAAGTCAGAGTTTGTGAAATAAACATGGTGAAGACTGGCCAGTTCTCACAAAACACACAAGCTGCTTTAGGAAAATAGCTGCGTTCAGGTCCTTCAAGAACACCATTGTAAAGACCCGCACTGCAGGGACCCAGGGTATTTGTTTAAAGTGGGTCTCAAAGACGCTGTTTTGAGACTATTGTTAGTGTAATTCTACTGAGTTCTAAGTTTTGCCTGCTTCCAAATGCGAGGAAATTCTCTTCAGTTTACAATTAACCCTATTAACTAAGGCTTTGGTTTGTATGAGTTCATACACTTGCTTGCAGGTATCATTTGTGGATGGATACACCTGTGCCTTTATCTCTTCTTCCTGTCCCACCACCTTGCCCACTAACATGAGTTAGGTTGTTATCTCTAACTGTATCCCCATAGTCTAAAGATGGGTCTGGTACAGGATGGGGTATTGGATGTATAATTACTTTTGTCATCACCAACTTAAAGTTTTGAGTTTAGATATTTCTCCCAGTTTTTTTTTTAAATCCCTTTCCTTTGTTTTTTTGCATTCTCTTTCTTTTCTCCAATGGCAAAAGAATTAGCTTCTCAGAAACCATAGTGAGCTTCATCTGTCTAATAGGGGTGAGGGAGCTTTGCAAGGGACTCCTTGGGGGTGCTCTGTGGTGCTGGGCTCTGGGCAAACCCTAGCTTCTTACAGGTTGTGCTATAGGGTTCTAGCTGCCCATGCCACAAGCCATCTGGATGGGAATAATAATGAAATGAGACCATCTTTCTGGTGCCCATTCTCTCTTCTTGTCGTGATGAATCCCATTCAGGATTCAGAGTTCACCCTAGGCCTTGGGGATATCTCAATTACATTGAGAAAGGGATGGAGAACGTACATGGTTGGAAAAGATTCTGTGGCTCTGGAATACAAGCATTGTACTTGAGGCTCACAGGGGATGTCTCCTGATTCTGTTAATAGGAAAGGCTTTTTTGTTGCTATTTTCTACCATTGACCTCCATCCATGTTCCCCAAGAATGAGAAGTCACTTCCTCCCATGGACTCTGATCTAGAGAAACAGCTAGGATTCAACTATGAGCCCTGGTGCCATAGCCTTAACACATCAAGTCATAGGATAAGGCCTGTTAGCTCACAACTTGGCCCGGTCAAATATTTTATTCTCTTCTTGCCCTGTGGATCCTGTCCATCACAGGTAGACACATCTCTCTGAATTAGGAAATACAGTCTAGGTGGCATTTTGAAACCACAGCCCTCAAGCCACATACCTGGTATATGCTCGCATGTGCCTGATACTGTACGTACATGTACACGTAAAGTTGCTGTCTTATTCTCTTTCTTTAATGGCCTCTCTCCCCTCCTCTCTGCACATATATATCCATGATCTCTGAAAGTAAGTCTTGTCCCAATACATACATCACCATCATCTGTGATTCACACACACACACAGCGAGAGAGAGAGAGAGAGAGAGAGAGAGAGAGAGAGAGAGAGAGAATGAGAATGAATGAATAGGGGCAGAAGTCTCAGAGACGGTGTTAATGAAGGCCCTCCTGAGGACTACAAGAAAGTTACTCCAAGTAGTTCTAATGGCATGCAGTAGTGGCTGTACCTGGGAATGAAGAGGAGGTAAACCAGTATTGGAGGACCTGATTCATTCATGATTTAAGTCTCTGGAAAGATTTCTCTATGTTATTCTGTTGTCCAGGAAAATTTAGAGCTTTCTTTTGCTTGGGCAAGGTGAGAGCCTTCTAGTCTCCAGGTCCTTTAAAGGTAGAATGAAGCCTTAGGATTCACCTTTATGCCAAATACCCATGTGGATTCCAGCATCACTGGCTTGCTGATGCCATGTTGGAGTGGAACACTTCAGGTTTCGTTTCTTACTCCTGTGCCTGCCTTTGTCCCATCACTGTCTGTACCTTTGTGGTGTGGAGTCTTGGTGCCGCTGTGTTCCCCACTTCTCCATGCCTCTTGGTTCCTGCTGAGCCTGCCTTGTGCCTTTCATTACCACGTTAACAAACTCGAGTCGTGCCTAACGAGGACGCCTCATACGTTATGCTAATGATCAAGAGACATGTTAATGATATTTTAGAAGCCTAATTAGTGGAATATATAACTATATGCAATTTGGTAATGGACTGTGACAACAAGTTGTTAAAAGGGGACTTGACAAATCCAGTTGCATGTGGCCTCAGACAAACAGGAGCTCAGAATGGATGAGTGGGTCTCAGACAGGAAGGTAGCAAAAGGGGGTGTGGATTGGGATGTGAATGTCCGTGTGTGCCTTTTGGCGGGGGTCAATCTTTCTTATGGCTAATGCTATTTCCTTATCATCCTTCCACTGGCCTAAAACCACAAGGCTGTCTGTAGCCAAAGGATTATTTCCCAATGTTTCTTAAGCAATCGCTTTCCTTCCCATTGATCACACTCATGTATCTTTGTTCGAAATGTTATTTTGATTATGCCGTTCCCCACAATATCCATACTTGTGATTTGTAATAGAAGATGTACACACAGAAGATAGGTTCTTGCGCCAGAAGGGGATTTTATTGTGTTATAAACCAGCAATCAAGACTATGTGAACTGGGAACTAATCAGGATTGTGTCTATCAACGTTGGGATCTTGTTGGTGGGACTGAATCAAGGAGTGATGTGTGTAAAATCAGTCAGCTGTTTGAATGTCATATTCTCTCAGTGAATGGATTGATTAGAGACAGTTACTCCTCCATGCTGAATTGTTTCTGCCATGGGGACCCTGGTGGTGGTGGCATTGCTGGGAAGATTTGGGAAATCTCTGCATGCACCCAGCATTGTAATAATGCCATGTACACATGAAGATATGCATGCACACACATGCAAACATACAGATAAATTTGCCTCTTAAAATTCTTTGGACGTGTGAAATGCTGTTGTGGTTGATGAAAAGCATCTTCACATGTAAAAGGCAGATTTCTCCTTTCCTGTCCTCTTTGTTTTCATGTGTAAGCTAAAACTTCATCAGTGGAAGCTAAAACTGTAATGATTCTTTTTTTTCTTGGTAGTAGTAGTCCTTTTTAATTTTTGATATTTTGAAGGAGATGCTACAGTCACAGAGACTGGGGACCTCTACCTAACCTATTGCCATCAGAGCTGCTAATAAAAAGAAAAAAGGAACGAGAGAGAAGAGAAGGAGAGAGAGAAAGAAAGCTGGATGGTTGTGGTGCACGCCTTTAATCTTAGGCTATAGGAGGCAGAGGCAGGTGGATCTTTGTGAGTTCGAGGCCATCCTGGTCTACAAGAGCTAGTTCCAGGACAGGATCAGAGAAACCCTATCTTGAAAAACAAACAAAAAAAGAAAAAGGAAACAAGGAAAGTATGTCGCTTTTATTTTAGACTGTGATTTAAAATTCCAGATAGTGTGTTTTGGGGGAGTTTTCACAGTGTTGTTTGCTAAGTACTTCACTGACTTTTCTTTAAAGTAAAAATATACTTGGAGATCTATTTCCATAGAGTAGGAACCCCACCCCCAGGATCCAGCAGTTTTCAGGGAAAGGATGCTACATCATGCCCTGTCATGAAGAAACCTGAACACCGCAGTGCCTGGATGGTATTGCTTGGGGCTTCCGCTCTGGTTACTAGCTTGCTCTTCCTGTTTTCTTTTTTCTGTAGTTAAAATGACCTAGCGGTTGGCTCACAGCATCACTGTTGAGCACCTAGCAAAGCCTTCAGAGGCCTGGACTCTCAGTGGGGAAAGTGTTCGGCTCCCTGATGGGTAAAGATAGTTACAGACCCAAAGGGAGAAATATATTTTATCAGCTTATTGGCAGCAGGGTCCACTTGTCACGTCTTCCTGGCTAGTCTTCCCAGCAGTGTGCCCAGCCCATCAGAGAAGACCTCTGTGTTGCTTTAAATGTTTACTGAGCACTAGTCCTGTGTCTGACCCAGTTCTGGGCAGCCTTCCTTTGCTTCAGGTTTTCTAAGGTGAATCCTTCTAATACAGTCCTAGGACATGGACCCGGGGCAGGTGTCCCTCATCGCACAGCAGGGACTTCAGCTCCTCTCCCTTTACCTTGTTGCTTGAAAGGATTTGTTTTTAAAATAAAGAACAACTATCTGTCATTCCACTTACTAAATTATGCTCTCTTGACATTTGAGACCTTTTGATGTCTTTATTTCAACATGGCCACCATCCATGCCTGTGCTAATTCCTTGGATAGTGAGGAAATTCATCTTTTTTTGGGGGGGGGGGGTGCGGTTTTGAGACAGGGTTTCTCTATAGCTTTGTAGCCTGTCTGGGGCTAGCTCTTGTAGACCAGGCTGGCCTTGAACTCATAGCTCACAGAGATCTGCCTGCTTCTGCCTCCCGAGTGTTGGGATTAAAGGCATGCGGCACCACCACCTGGCTTGGAAACTCATCTTCTAAAGGGCAGCCACAGGCGTCTCTTTTAGAATGTTCCAAGGAAATCTACCTGAAAGTTCATTTTGAATACAGCAGATTTAAAACAAAAACAAAACAAAACTGTTTTTACATGGGTTTGCTCTGTAGTGTTTTTGTCTCTGTCCTGCCTTCCTTCAACTCCCCTGATGGGCACTTTCCACACTTGGGTCTTCATTTTTAAGACTGGGATTCAGGGGGCTGGAGAGATGGCTCAGTGGTTAAGAGCATTGCCTGCTCTTCCAAAGGTCCTGAGTTCAATTCCCGGCAACCACATGGTGGCTCACAACCATCTGTAATGAGGTCTGGTGCCCTCTTCTGGCCTGCAGACATACACACAGACAGAATATTGTATACATAATAAATAAATAAATATTTAAAAAAAAAAAGACTGGGATTCAGTAACTTTGTAAAATCCCTCCATGTAGCCTCTAATTTTTTAAAATGATTTTTTTTCAATAGATGTTTTGCTTGCATATGTACGTGGGAATGCCCACAGAGGCCAGAAGAGGGTGTCAGAGCCACCGACCTGGAGTTATGGTTGTGAGTTACTACGTTGGTGCTGGGAATTAAGCCTAGGTACTCTGGAAGAGGTGCCTTTTGCCCCTATGATTTCAGCATCCTCAGGCTTCAGATGAGCATCATAATTTATTCATTCCCTCCTCCCCAGTCTCTTTTTCCCCGCAATTGTATTGATAAAGCACTCAATACAGCTCCCATCAGGCCTCAGGAATTCTCCAGTTATTATATCTGTTCCTTTTTGAACCTAAATAAAAATGAGGACCTGTTTTGAGGAGGAAGATGGAAGGGGGAAAGTTTATAAGTGAGCCCATGGAAAAAGCACATTCATTATCAATGTCTTCCTCACCGTGGACTTGTTTGAAGCTTGGAAAATTAGCAGTCACTTTGAAGTTCGGCAGACCTTTCATCTTTGTGTGTTTGAGTGTGTGTGTGTGTGTTAATATTAAGTTGAGATTCTTTTTCTTTCCACTTATTTGGGTTTTCTGCTAATAATGAAATTATAATGAGATCCCTGATGGAGTTTAAAAAAAAAAGAAAGAAAGAAAGAAAAAACACCTCACAGGAATTATCCCCTTCCCCCTCCCCCTCTTTCAGCCTCTCTCCAAATCTACTCTGCATAATAGGGCTTTGTTTCTGCATCCTAGCCATAACTGAGGGAGACCAGGAGCTGGATGTGCAACCCTCCTTGTTGTTTGTAAGGAACGGACAGAAAACCTTGTCTGTTTTGCCTGCTTCCCAGGCCACTGTCGCCAGACCCCTGTAGTCTCTCATCCCTGCCACCCCAGATTGGGGCAGGGGAACAAAGCTAAGTACTTGATGCTTTTGCAGGGTGGATGATGACTTTATTTCAAATGTGTCACCCCCACCCCCACCCTCACACACAGACTTTTTAGATGAGTAAAGTGTCAGCTAGTATAGACGAGAGTTCTTTGTTTGGTAGAAACGTGTGTGTGTGTGTGTGTGTGTGTGTGTGTGTGTGTGTGTGTGTGAAGCTAAACTTGCTGTGTAGTTAAGGATAACTTTGAACTTCTGGTCCTCCTACCTCCCAAGTACTGGGATTACAGGTGTGCACAACCACACCCAGGGAATGCAGTCCTGGGCATCCAGGCTGGACCTGTGAGGAGGCTAGGCAAGCACTTTCCACTGACCCACACCTCTAGTTCCCAGCACAAAATTGTTTCTGTAGTGTGCTTCCTTCCCTGTTAACTGGGACTTCCTCCCTCTCTGTCTCTTCTTTACCAGTGCTGGCTTTGAACAGTACCACTGGTTGAAGAGGGCCTATCACTCAGGCCTGAGCTTTCTTTATCCAGGCCTGGGTTTCTTCACATGGCCAAGTGGATGGAGGGTCTTTTTAAAGAATGATTATCAAAAAGGTGCCAAAGGCCGACATATACTCTAATTTCAAAAATTCTTACTGAGTTCTCCGTTTCACACTGTAAGCCTGGACTAGCCTCAGATTTAGAAAATTCTTTCACAATCCAACCTAAATCTCTTCTGTTTTAGTGTTTTGTGTTAAGCCAAAGACAGCCTCCCACAATTTGCCCTTCTTAATACTTGAAACGTGGGCATCTAGAACAGACAAGATGGCGTGTGCACTGTCAAGACAAGGGCTGCTTTTTGCATCTGCCTTGCTCAGCTTTTCTGATCTATGCTAGTGACCAATATCAGAGACCAACTCCCCACCAAGTCTGGGGTTTCCCCCTCTCTTCTGCTCACCATTAAACAGGTGTAATAAAGCTGGGGAATCTTTACAGTTGGTGATTTTATATCATAGATCAAAGATCAAAGCAGAGGAATACACAGGAACCATAAAATTAACTGCTTTTTCAATTTTACAATGCTTTCAGTGATAGAGAATCTTATAAATTTAATATTAATTAAACACTTAGCTTTTAACCTCCTCCTGCATCTACTTTTGGTTGGTGGCTGGAAAAAATTAATTGGGCATCTTAAATCTTGCATTACTAACGCCTTGACAGGAGGGGTTTCAAAAGCACTTAGAACTCCAGCGGAACACACTCAGCGTATGTGTCTTGCCACTCACCTAATTGAAAATGCTTTTTTTCCCCCTTTCAGGAAAAATGAACCATTTGCTAATTTTTTTTAAAGGAGGTATAGCTTACGGTCCCTTTTCATAGCCTGAGCCTTAGCTCAGTCCCTTGGCACACTTAACACTCCACAAATGAAAGCCGTTGAACTTCGATTATTATAAGCACCCTATTGATTTTTCTGAGTGCGCTGGCACAGATGCGTGGCTGGCATTCGCTTGGCCTGACCATTGTGTCACCCGAAACCCTGTGTGCTCCAGGCAGTGGGAGTTGCCTGTGTCTGGGTGCGATTGGTAGGAGTTGGGACTCATCTAGACCTTGAAGAATCGGAGGTGATGACATTCAATTCCCAGCAGCCACATGGTGGCTCACACCCATCTATAATGAGATCTGGTGACCAGAGCACTATATACATAATAAATAAATTAAAAAAAAAAAAAAAGAATGGACCCTGGACATTATGTGGAATGGAAAGGAAATCACATATCTCTTAAAGCCACGTTTCAAGAGAAAGGAAGCCAGGGCTGGGAAGATGTTTCAGTTGGTCAAGTGATGGTTATACAAGCATTAGAACCTGAGTTCAGTTCCCAGCATCCATGTAAAAAAAAAAAAGCCAGATGAGGCTCCATGCCTCTGTAGCCCCAGTACTAAGGGGTCCAGGAGACAAAAGGGTATCCAGGTTGACTGGGCAGCCAAGCCAGCCAATCAGTGAGCTCTAGGTTCAGTGATGGGCTCTGTCTCAAAAATCATGGTGGAAAGCAATTGAAGAGGACACCTGACATTAACCTTTGCCCTCTAAATACATATGCACACATCCACACACACACACACACACACACACAGGAGGTAGGAAGTCAGTGTGATGGGGAAGCTATGCTATTCACATTTTCTGAACTCCGAAAGGGGACTGCTGTGACCTTTTGTGGGGGACAAGGCATCTCTCTAGTGGCCAGACAGGCAGATGCCCATGTTTGTGCTTTAGAATTGGCTAAACAGACGCAGTGATACTAATACATTTCATCTTGAGAGCCTTCTCACTTCCCTGATGAGCTTGGAGCATCTCTCCGTGCAGTCTTATTTTTCTTCCCCTTCCGTTTCATTCTGAAGTCCAGGACCAGGCCTCTGAAAGTACCCAAGCTGGCTCCCTGCTGGGACCACAAATTGGAAGTTAACAATTGGGAATCACAGTAAAGAGAGCGTGGGCCTCTGCCAGCCACCCTTCTGCAC
Source organism: Microtus oregoni (assembly GCF_018167655.1). NCBI lineage: Eukaryota > Metazoa > Chordata > Mammalia > Rodentia > Cricetidae > Microtus > Microtus oregoni. The sequence continues at coordinate 30,767,739 of NW_024543072.1, forward strand.
CTGTTTTGGTTCAGGTGACTCAGAGAAGACATGATTGCTTAGTGGGGGGGATTGTGGGGGACTTACTCCTAGCCCTGTGCTATGAGGTTACCTGTTTTATGAATAACTACACTTGGATAGATTTGGAGGGGGAAAACTGAAGAAGTCACTTTCTCTTTCAAACTATTCTTAAGATTCTCTTCTAAAATAGTTTCTTACAGGTGCCTTTTACATCACACGCATCTTCTAGTCTTGTCTTCTGAGTTGACTCCAAACTGTTAGTGTACAACGTGATATCCCAGAGCATGTTTTTGGGGGTACAGTGAAGGACAGGGAACCTGCAGCTTTGTGGTCCTCTAACTCTGTTCTGGGCTCCAGTCATCTCTCCATGTGGGGCCTCTGACAGTCACCTTGATGGTCCCTAATGGCAGCAGGGAACATTTAATCCAGCTGTGAACTAATAAATGAGCTGTGGAGTCTCCACCAGGACCTGGAATCCTGGCTCTCTGCACCTGGCCGCTTTTGGTGCACTCCCTGGGAAACCCTCGCGTTCCCTCTCATTACAGCTGAGCTTTCTGAACCTTTTAAGAACTGAATTGATGGGATGTGGAATTTGATAGCCGATACATTGAGGATATTGGTAAATTTAACGACTCTATTAGAAGACGGCATTGCCAAGATCAGGCCCAGTGTTTGCTTGTGTTTGTGAGTGTGTCTGTGGAGGTCCTTTATGTTTGTTACCTTGCTGTTTCCCTATCTATCTGGATATATATGATATGTGGGGCGCTGTAAAATTTTTAGTGCCTGAGTTTGGGTTGACCGCCTTATTACTCACGAGTGAGCTATACAGGTCTTCCTTAACAAGTGGCAATAAAGGCTTTACAGCACCCCTTGCGCTGTCACATTTTTGTTTAGGCCACATATTGTCTTTTTCTTTTTAAGTCTCCCTTTGCTCATGTCCCTCTCAAGTACCTCTGTTGCCATGGCAACAGTTCCATCCTTTCTTAGGGTGGAGCGGAATGACATCCTCACTCCAGATCCTCCAAGTCAGTGCCGATTTGGGCTGACCGCAAATACTCAGGTAGGGGTCAGGGCTGTGGCCCCCGCTTTGGTCATCCATGCCATTTCTCCCTCTCATTGATGCCTGAAGTTCTGTGTATCAGACTTCCGTGGCCACCTCTCCATTAATCATTCTCCGTTTCTCTGTGAAGCTGGCACCCATGTTCTAGATAGTAGGAGGAAATAAGCTAGTGTTAATTATTTTCATTCAGTTCAGGTCAGAGGCGTGTGAGTGGTGAGGACATAGCCCATGCCGTGGCCATGGAAGTCATAGTTCAGTATATCAAGGCTTGGTTTTCACTGTTTGGCAGGTTCCGAGTTTTCCAAGTGCCTGTTTGTGCTCCATCCCTGTATCACGAGGTTTGCTCCCATGGCAGACTTTCCCTTTCCTCGGTGCAATGTTAGTTAGCAAGAGAATCCTGAATCTGATCTAGTCCACTAATTACATCTGTAGAGAAACTGAGGCCCAAAGACCATGTGGCTTGCTGAGGCCACATGTCATTTTGTCCTGCAAATCACAACCCACGTCTCCCTGCCTCTGCGGAGACGTCAGCTATACCACAATTAGTTGCTTCTTTAGAACAGAAATTACTGTCAAGCTAATTTCTTCTTGTGCCTCCTCAGCACTTCTGTAGAACGTAGATGGAGACTTCCTGAAGGACCGTGAGGCAAATGTTGACAGGTGGGGAGGCTGTTCCTCCTAAATTCCCAAGCTCTTTTTCAGCAAGAGATCTGTAGACTCTTGCCAACTCCTTGGTAAAAGGAAGTGGACCTGGGAATCTGTTATCTCAGTCATTTTGATGGGATGCTTCTATGTTAAGACTACATATGTTTATCTGTTTTCTGTGGCCAATCTTTTGACTACTTCTTTTATGAAAGACAGTAGGAATGAATTTCAAAACCCACAGGGGATACAAGAAATATTACCAATCAATGCATGGTTTCAGAAAAGTGACTAAAAACAATGTAAATTTTTGTTTTATGCTTTACAAAAGTCATTGAAGAAGCTAGTGCTTGTGACCAGTCGCTGAATGACTGACGCTAATGAATTTAGATCTGAGAGCACGCTGAGATAAACGGACACAGAAAGAATGATTGCTTCCTTCATGGGTGGTAGGAAAGAGAATCCTAATCCTGAACATGATTTTCTTTTCCGAGTGGGAGATTTTCTGTGGATGAGTAAAAAGCCAGTTAAGGAGATGTGCGAGCTCTGCTTAGGACCTTGCTCGGTCGCTTCCACTCTGCAGCCCTGGTGTGCTGGTTTCTATATGGGCTGCCTGCAGCCATAAGCAGTTTGCCATTTATACTCTCAACCTAGAAAGTGGAAATGTGTACTCAGTGTCTCTTTTCTGTTACCCAAATACAAAGAAAAGAGAAAGCTGCTCTCCGCCGGGTTCCCGTCAAGCAGGTGGAGTAAATAGTATTTGTAAAGGACACAGAATGACCCTGACAAGGTTGGTATTCCCACTTGACAGATGGGGAAACCAAACCTTAGAGATATTCAATGAATTGCCCAATCTCCTCTGACTACTAAATGACATCCAGGCGTCTCTGATTTCATAGTCCATATTCTTTCCTGTGAGTCACATGGCCCCACTAGGCACTGGGCAATTATTCTCTTGTGCAATCTTGGATCTTTGCTTTGATAATGGGCTTAATCATCCCTCTACGACTCATGTTAAAATGAGAGTGACGTGCATTTGGCATCATCCCGGGAAAGTCGCAGTTGGCAAGGCTCTAAAGCCACCTTTATCAGCTCCAGCAGCTTTCTTAGTCCTTCCATGTCCCTGACAGGGTAGATTATGAAATAGCAGCACACGGGTTGTGTCAGGGCTCTGAGGACCTGGCAGACATTGTAGCTGTGGGGTAGGAAGGTAAAAGTGAAGGAAGGAATTGAGAACCCTTATTAATACACAAAGCGAATGATTCTGTATCTTGTAAGTTGATATTTGTTGTTCGTGTGTTTGTCTGTGTGTGTCTGTGTGTAAGTGTGAATGAGTGTGTATTCACAGGGGCACACATTTGTCCTTGTGTGTAGAAGTCGGAGGACAGCATCATGGTCCTTCATCAGTAGTCGTCCATCCTGCTTTTATGAGACCAGTCTTTTTCTGGCCTGTAGTTCACCGAGTTTGGCTGACCATCAAGCCTTGGGAATCCATCTGTTTCTGCCTCCCCATCTCTGGGATTACAAGCATGTGTCATCATGCCCAGCTTTTTTACGTAGGTTTTGTGGATAGAACTCAGATTCTGAAGCAAGCAGTTAGTTCACTTAGCTCAATGAGTACAACTCAAGTCTCCTCACTTCTCCTGTCCCCTCCCCTTCTCCCCTTCCCTCTCCTCCCCTCCCCTCTTTCCTTCCTTTTTAGATATCTTTTAGAAGCTGCAATCTGGCTAAGGTGCCAAAACAAAGTTCAGATTAAAATAAAATAAAACGGAGGCAAAAGAACCAATGATTTTTTTTCTTCAGTATTCAAGCTGGGTTTTGTTGTTGTTGTTTGTTTGTTTTATTTTGTTTTTTTTTGTTGTTGTTTTTTTGTTTTTTCCTGGAACAACCAAATGGTGTTTAGACATGGAGACACCAGAAAACAAAATTCTCAGATTCAACTGATGAAGGCATGGGGGCTTCAGGAAGGGCACACATTTAAGTAGGAGAGGAAAGTAAAAGCTGTCACTCTGCTGGGACCCTGGCCCAGAGATAAATCACCCACCATAAAGAGTGACAAGTCCACTTACTTAATTCATTATTTATTTTAGTTATTGGAGCTCATTGCTGCTTAGCCTCGGGGCATATTTACAAGTGTGATGGGGAAAAGACAGCCCTGCCATTACTGTTTACAGTCTACAATAGATAATATATAAACAAGATGTAGTGTTTTTGTAGAAAGACACTTGCATCCAGATAGACCTTAAACAAACAAGAATGAAACAGCACAGACTTGAAATCACAAACTTAATGATGCTTTTGTCGCAAACCAAGGGACAAAATACAAATGAAGGAATTGGAAATATTTTTGGCCCATGTTTGATCATTTTTGTGTATTTAAAAAAATAAGAAAGGAAGATACCCTCTAAAGGACAGTCTGCAGCAGAGTCAGGGACCAGGCCAGCAAAGCTGTGACTTGCTTGTACTACGAGCCAAGCCTGGGTCACACTCAATAACACCCCTCACCTTCATGGGCCACCAGCCACAGAGAGGCAAATTAGAGTGGTGGCGTAGCCACAAATCACAGACTGTTGTTAGATTCAGCCTGACCCTTAGCATCATTTTAGATGAGTCCTCTTGGATTTCATGTGGTTCCCTTCACACCGTCCAGTCATCTTTGGACAAATACAGAAACTGTTATTGTTAGCACCATGATTGCTCTGCCTGACCTATGACCCTTCCGCCCTGAACCTGTAGGACCTTGCCGTGGCTGAAGCATTCACATCCCTCTCAGCACCTCCCTGACATGGCTGGACTAGGGTAGACGTTGTCCAGAAGGCGAGCATCACTTGGTGCTCCTCCTGTTTCAGCCCCTTCATCTTTATTATGTATTCCACCTCTGGGAATGCCACCCATTTTCCTCGGTGTGTGTGTGTGTGTCGGGGGGGGGGGGGGAAGTCTCTTGTGATTCCGTGGGTGAAAGGTGGGGAAGCCAATCTCTAAGTTAAGAGAAGTGAGAGCCAGAACAGCAGCCCTCCAGCTCCCAGCATGGCCTTTCTTCTCATGGATGTGGGAGCAGACAGAGAGCCATCTTCAGTGACCTTTCCTAGAGAGATTTTCATAATCTATGGAGAAATGTCATAGCCACATAGAATGTGCTCTCTGTCCACCATGGATTTGACACTGTTTGCATTCTATTTTTTCCTTCTTTCAATTTATGATGTTATCCCCACTCCACACACACAAAAAAATAAACCCAAAACTAAGAATCTTTATCAAATAACACGCAAAATGGAATTTGTACTGTGGCCTCTTTGAATACGGCGTTTATTGTCCAGAGGGTGTTATCCTCATTAATGCTGGCCCCAAGCTTGGAGGTAGTAGAAAGGGCAAAAGTGAAGACACAGAAGATAAAATTAGGATGACTCTAGAAACCATCTGGGGAGTCAAGTGTCTTGCTTGGCCTAGTTGTATGGGGATTAAAAATTGGGAGATGCTTTTAAATTCCTCAAATTTGCTGGCATCAAATAGTTGACCAGTGATGTATTGTGTCTCAAAATCATCATCTCTAGTGCACTGGGTACATTTTCAGTGTAGAGTATTGTCATCAAATGAATGCTACTTGCATTTTCTTCAGGACCCTCTGGCCTTTGCTTCTGAGACCCTGAAGAGTCCCACCATTTCCTACTGCCAGCATTTTCCTCACTCATTCTTCTTCAAGGGTCTCATCCTGGGCTGTTTCATGGAGCTGGCAGACCTTGAATGAAATGCAGCATCATGCCACTAGGGCAATTCCCTGCAGATGTCACACGGCCCTGGGGACAGTGGTCCATAGAACACAGATTCTGAATAGTTTGCTGGAATTGGAATCCCAAGTCTTTTCTTCACATGTGGAGTGATTTGGGCATGATAATTGCTTTAATTTCCTAATCCACATAGAATAATGTTGGAATCTTCGGCCTGGTACCCACTTCATGGCAAAGTAGGTCTGCCAGTGTCTAGCACCATCCTTTCCCTCGAGCTCTGTACCCTCATTGTATGGAAGCACATAGGAAGCAATGAAGGTAGTGCCTGACACTTGGGCAGCGCCATAGTGGATTTGGTGTTACGCTTTATTTCCTTTACCCATAGCAGTGCCCTTGGAAGTGCCTAAAAGTATGCAACTTAATTTCCCGTTCCACTGAGGACAGGGACTTCTTGGAATTGTTCTGGGTTGACGTTACCCACTTCTGCTCTGGATCTTCTTCTACCTAAGATCTACTTCTGTTACCTAAGATCCTGGATCTTAGGTAGATATGTTTTTGTTTTGTTTTCCTTGAAAACTAGCTTCCCATCATGTGAGCACGCCATTGGTGCCAGCCTTGTCTTCTGCACTGTGCACAGAATACATCATTCCTTTTCTCCTTTGGGGGCAGCTCCTAAGCTTCTCACTGAGTAACTCTTCTCTTAGGTTCATGAGCTAGAACAGTGGCCTTTCTGGGAGATCTGGCCAAAGACTCTTTGGGGTTTGATGACTCTCAAAGACTGAGCGTGTCAATAGCTTTCTTCAGAACCCTGCCTAGTTCCATGCCAGCTCAAGCAGCCCCAGACAATAGGTAGCTATAGTAATAAAATTCATGGGGAAAAGCTGTGGAAAGCCAAATCCGCAGTACTCTACTTAAGTTTCCAAAGGCTCTAGGAAGGGTATGCATCTTGAGTTTGGTCAATTGGTTAGCAGTGTCTGAACAAGGCTCGTAGGACAGTGCTTAAAGTCTGTTGGCTCTCCTAGAATTCTGCTTGAGTTTCCTTTCTGGAATATGAATTGCCTAAATTCATTGACACATGCCTGAGCTGACTGGAAGCTTCACGAGGAGGAAACTTCAGCTCTTTGTGTACCAATTGTTTGAAATATTTAGTCGGGGGTCTCATCCCAGCCCCCTGGCTTCCATCTTTGGAATACTGAGCAGGAAACTCCTTTTCAAGTCCCCTCCCCTGGGAGTTGCCTTAGTCCAAACTCCACCTCTGAGAAAGCCTGCCAAATAGTGACCTGTCCCCAGGGAAGGTCAAGACCACTCTCACAGGCTACTATAACGCCCCCCCCAGAGAATATACACATGGTCACCGGGTTTAGCATGGTCTTCCCTTTCCCCTTTTCCTCTCTCCATGCTTTCCCAGGGTCACCCGGGAGCATTGCATTAAACATGGCCATCTTTTATTCGGTCTAATTTGATCTGATTGGAATTATTTGCGTCGGCCGAGAGGCTCATCTTAAGAAATATTCCTACGACCAATGCCTTCCCATGATGCAACAGCAGCTGTCTGTTTGTGTACCAGCACCATCCCATGGTGAAAAGGTTGTTTTTGTTTGTTTGTTTGTTTGGTTAGTTGGTTTTGTTTTTTGCTTTTTTGAGACTGGGTTTCACTATATAGTTTTTGATGCCCTGGAACTCACTCTGTAGACCAGGCTGGCCTCAAACTCAGAGATCCACCTGCCTCCTGAGTGCTGGGATTAAAGGTGTGTGTCACCGCCACCCTTGGCCAATGGTTGTATTTTGTCTAACATACCTGTGAGAGGTTAGCTATCCCCCTTCTATCTCCGACACTGTCCAGTAGTTCTGTTGAAAGAATGATTGATACCTCTCATTTATTTCCCAGCCTATCAGGACTTAAAAAGATCTAAGCTTGGGGCTGGGGGGGTGCTGCTGGCAGCATCGTGCTAAGTGCCCAGTAGTATGAAGCTTAAACATGGGTTTCCTCTTGGATCTGCCCGCTGGCCCCACTGCCCCCTGGCAGCATTCTAAGTGACTAGAGGCCTTGCGGTTGGTCTGTGGAGACAGCAGCCCTGGGTTGGCGAAAACTCCCGAGCTGTGTATACTCCTCTTTTCTTCCCCTTCACTGAGGCAAGAGACGCAGCTTGGAGAAGGGCGAAGAGCGTATGGGGGATGGGGGGGGGGGTATTGTGAAGGTGGGGGTGGGGAGAAAAGGAGGAACAACTGTAAAAAATGTTAATTTATTAATCACTGAATATATAGCAGTTCATCTGCAATGCTGTTGCCATGCCAACACCCTGGGAGTTTACTTTCTTAATCCAAGAGAGGAGCTCTCGGTCCCCTGCTCCCCTGCTGTGCCATTTGAATTTGCTGCTGCCACCGCTGCCACCGTGGTATCTGTTTTAGAAAATGGGGGTGGGGTGGGGGGGGATGGGGGATTAGGCTCAACCACCAAAGCAGTCAGATGCAAAGCAGTGAGAGGCCTTTCTCAGCGCGACTTAGTAAAAATGACACAAATTAATATACTCTACTTAAACCAGACCAAGATTAATGGTTCTCTTTCAGTGCAGCTTAGCCCAACTGTCACTCGGCAGGCGTTTGTCGGACAAAATCAACACTAATCAACATTTATTCGTCTCTTGCCCTTGGGTCTGAGGAGCGCGAGCGGGCTGCGCCATTCTCCCGCTCGTCTCGCCACGCTTTTCACCCTCCATCCCGCTCGGCCATATATCACCCTTCCTCCGGGTGCCTCTGCTTGTCCGGATCCACAGACTCAGCTATCAGGGTACATTAGAGGCATGATAGATTTTCTGTTTTAATTTACATCTATTATATTACAACATAACAGAATTTTGATTCAGTAGAGACCCATGTCTCCTATAGCCAGACTCCTTGGGAGGCTTTTGCATTAACTTATTAAGGTTTGTTAGCTGTAGTTTCAAATAGAGACTCCAATCTCTCTCTCTCTCTCTCCTCTCTCTCTCTCTCTCTCTCTCTCTCTCTTTCTCTCGATGTCTTGGTGCACCTTATTCACAAACACAGCTCATTTTCTCTACACTTAGCTTCCTGTGTAGATCACATGAGGTTGGCTGAGTTCCTCCCTTACTTTCTGATTGGACTTTGATCAGCCAACAATGGGAGCCGGGAGGGAGCTCCCCCTTCCTGCCTGGCCTAGGGAAATGGCCTCCACAAACCAGCAGCCCCCCCCCACACACACACATCCCGGCTTCAGTTCTGGTCCCCAGTATCTTTTCCTTTTCTCTTTTGATCTCAGTGTACAGTTAGCTTTTATTTATGTTGAAACACATGCCTCTGTGGAGGGGGGCCATGCAGAAAAGAGGGAGAAAGGGAAGCGGCTGGGTTAGCCACAGAGGATCTTGTTGAAAGGATGACTGAGGGGGTGTGCCTGAACAAGACTGCTGGCTTTCTCAATGGACTTCCTAAATGCTTATTCCAGCTTGGAGCCGGGTGTGTGCACCTCACTGGTTTGCAAGCCTGTGGGATCTGCGTGTTTGTGGCTCCCCTGCAGAGTGTCTGTCTATCTTGCTTATGAAGCTGCTTTTTAAAAGTGCATTTTTGTTTCTAATGTGTATTTTAATTTAAGATTTGTGCAGCAATGGCTTTGATTTTTATTCTCTCCTTTTGTCCACTTCTCCAGCAATATAGCTCTGGGCACCCATTTTATTTCTTAACGTAGTATTCTTGGAAGTGTTTGGTAGAATTGCTAGCGTTGGATTGTCAACCAAACCCCACTGTGCTTTAGCTGTCTGGTCACCTGTGGAGAAGGACAGAAATTGTCCCATCTGCTCATATCTTTCAACCTTGTATTCTTTTCTACATGGACACTGTGGCTTTGTCAAACCCTCGGGATGACTGTACACCTTCTTTCTCAAATTGCCCACTGCACTGCATCCCCTGAGCTCATAATTCCTCCCAATAAGCTGGTGCTTTGGAAGAGCAGTGAAGTTATCTTGTGGTCAAAAAGCAGAGAACCCTGGGGCTGGGTTGGGGATGTGTGGTTTGTGCATGTTTGCATGCGGCCGCTGAAGTGTGGGATATGTTAGGAGGATAGCTTAGGCCTTTCATTTTGGTTTCTTATTGCATAGCAATAAAGTAAATGACGCTTAGTATAACTCTGCACTTAGAGAGCTGTAGCTCAATTTAAGAAACAAAACCCCACCTCCAGGAGTTGCTCAGTATCTTGAGCTTGGAAAACTGACCTCGTTAATTTTAATGAGGGAAAAAAAATCTCCAGCTGGGGCCGAGGATAAAATGAAATACCAATGAGGTTATCACGTTGGGTGATCTCCCTGCATTCTGTGTGTAAACAGAATGGTGCTTAGAGAATTTTCTAGAGTTTAGAAGGGAATGCATATGCCCTCCATAGAAGGCTGCTTTCCCCAGGAGGCAAAGCCAGGCTGTATATGGCCCTTCCTTGTGGGGTCATTTGAGAAGCTAACATTAAAAAGTTGGGTGCAAATAAATCTGAAATGAAAAATGAATCGGTAAGTTGCTTTTGTGGGCCTGGTAGGAAGGCCACAGAGCTCCTAGCCGAGGCAGTCGGTTAGAAGCGAAGGCCTCCTGAGTTCAAGTGTTCAGAGCTGCCCTGTGGGACCCCGGCATCTGGCTCTTTATCACCCAAGACAGAAGGTGGGTCGAGGGAGTCCCATTATTCAGTAGGCAGCTATTCAGTCTGAACAGCAAGTTGATGGCTTTGACCCTGCTCTTGAGGAGCTGGCAGATTGTGACCAAAGAGGTTCAAGATGACTAGAGGACAATTTTGCCCTTGCTTATGAGAAGCGTGCTAAACTCCAGTGACGTTATATTGGGTACAACAGAAAGAAGCATCACCCATCAAGGTAGTTGAGTGACTCTTTACTTTATCCTTGTCTACCAGATGACTGATTCTTGGGAGATCATTGCCCTCACAGGCTTTTCAGGAGCCTGGGGCATATAGACCAGCTTTTCTATGCCCCAAGGTTCGGGCTTGCTGACTCAGGCCCTTTCCCCATCTCTCTGGCACGTCCCTGAACTCAGTAGATTTGTGCAACTCTAGGGTACAAGGTCTCCACTTTCTGATTAAATGGGAACGTCGCAATCTAGGGACCATCTAAACATCAGTGGATTATTGATGAGGATGTGTCTGTTCATGAATGTGCATACGTTCCCTTGCAATTCAGCCCCTTCCTTTGAAAGCTATAAGATAGCAGTTAAGGGCACTTGGCTGTGTGTGTATGGGGTGAGAATGCTGGTTGCCAAGCAGCAGGGAATGGACATAATCATGCTGCCTAGCAACAGTGGCAGCGTGGTCACTTGCACAGATTTCTGTGGTTCTTCCTGTTTGATCTGTAGCAAAATGCAGATGGCTTCTGTGGGCCGCTCTCTGCCCTAGCCACTGGGAGATGCAGGGAAAACAGAGACTCGGGAAGGCAGCTATCCAAGTGCGTGTTTTCATGTGATGAGTTGCCAAACCACCTAGGGCTGAGTGCTGAGTTTTGCATGGTTTCCCTTCCTCAGTTTCCCCTTTAAATCGGTGGGCACTTGCAGATTGACTTCTGAGCCTTAAGATGAATCTTAGAGGCGTGCCAGACTCCTGGGGGTGTTGCTTCCATTGACCCTTGTGGGACTGAACTCTACAAGCATGCATATGAAGCAGCCAGACATATGCATGTACGTGTGTGTGTGTTTCTATGTACATGCACAGACGTGCACACCCCCACACTCATGGCCCTTAAGTGACAGAGACAAATAGAGCATGATAGGAAATTTGCACTAGGATGAGATCAAGGACAGTCATTTTTGCTGGTGTACCCTCTATCCCTCCTCAAATGTGACTTCCCTCCATGAGGCTGCCTGCTCACTATACAGTCTACAGAGGCCTCCTAGGTCAGAGTGTTAAACTTCTTAAGTTCTGGTGTTTATATCCATGGAGAACTGGATGTGATTGAAACTGAAAGCTGAAGGGAGGTGTTGTTTGGCCATGAATGAAAGGGACTGAGCCTTTCCCTACCTACTCTTTCATCTCTTCATGGGGTGAGGAGCAACCAGAATACAGACTTGTCACTGGAAGGTGGTCTAGCAGGTGGATTTTCCACTTGAGCGTCAGTGCTCTTGATTAAGATGGGTGGCAATATCAGCCACACAGAGTAGGTTCAAAGTCATGGGGCCATAACCATATTTGGCTACCATTCCTTTGAAGTGGTGGTTTCTTTCAGCCTTTTTCTCCCAGCCTTATAAAGAGCAGGAACTCAGAGGAGAGGTGAGCGCTGCGGCCAACTTGGTATTACAGACTTTGGCCTCCTGGGTTTCTTCTTCCATCCTAGTGTCTTAAACAAAGAGCTGTCTTTGATGTGGACTTGGTTCACTGGGTCTCAGGGAAATGTTCATTTATTTTAGGTGTTTCTTTGGTGTGTGTTTGTGTATGTCCATGTTTATATATGTGTGTCTATGGATATGGGTGCCCAAACAGGTAGCAGTGGACATTGGCTGACTTTCTTTTGTGCGGTCACTCACTGAATCTGGAGCTCACCAGTTCACCTAGCCTGGCTAGCCAGTGATATCCTGTCTCTGCCTTCCAAGTTCTGGGATTACATGTTTACCCTGCCATACCTAGCATTTTACATGCATGCAGAATCTCTGAACTTCAGTTCTCAGATTATATGGGGCAGGCACTTTACTGACTGAGTTACTCTCCAGCGCTTCAATGGTTTCTTAGCTGTTTGGGGTTTTTGTTTGTTTGTTTGGTTTGGTTTTTTTTTTTTTTCAGAGTCCATTATACTGGGACTCCTCCCATCTCATAGGTGATGAAATAATAGTCATATACAACAGTGATACTTGTTGGGATTCCTAGAGATTCTTGTTTTTAGATTGGACCAAAATCTTATGGTCTGCTAGTAAAGATAAAGCCCCAGGTAAATCTGAAGGGCAGAGAACCACTGTGAAGAAGGGAGTCAGGCAGAGAACCTCTGTGAAGAAGGGAGTTGGACAGAGAACCTCTGTGAAGAAGGGAGTCGAGCAGAGAACCTCTGTGAAGCTGAAGCTTTTTGGACTTTAAAATTGTAAGATTGGTGAGAACTTTCAGGATGAGTCACGACATGGCCTCTGATGGGTCTGCAGGGATGAACAAAGCCTTTGCTACCTGTATACTAGTGTATAGTAGAAGAATGATAGATAGGTCCAAATAGCCAAGACTCAAGCATGGCCTCTCTCACTGAAGTCTGCTACGAGTCCTTGCTCTTCAGCATTCCCAGGGACCTAACTCTCAGAGTGAGGCAGGTTTGCAATGCAGAATGGTTGGGGCTGGAGAGATGACTCAGTAGTTAATAGCACTGACTGCTCTTCCAGAGAATACATACAGGTTTGAGTCTTTGGTCACAGTCACCCATAATTCCATAATTCCAGCGGATTCGATGCTCTCTTCTAGTACACAGGTGGTACACAGATATACATGCGGGCAAAACACCCATACATATAAAAATAAATTTTTAAAAACAAAACGAAACAAACAAAACCAAATCAAATCAAAACAAAAACAAAAATAAAAAACAGACTGGGTGTGGTAATGCCTTCATTTAATCCCAACACTATGGAGGCAGAGGCAGGTGGATCTCTGTGAGTTCGAGGCCAACCTGGTCTATAGGGCTAGTTCCAGGACATCCAGAGCTGTTACACAGAGAAGCTCTATTTCAAAAAATAACAAAAAATCTAAAGAGCAGAATTGTCAGCTTTGGTGGCTGGAATCTTTATTTCTTGTACAATATAGATAACTGGAAATGATATGGAGGCACCAGCATGAAAGCCAGGGCTGGCTTACTGGCAGCAATTCTGTGCCTGAAACACAGGTACAGTGTCCTTTGGGCAAGCAAATGTCAATAGCTTATTCTCTCTGTCAGTGGAGGAACCTGAGCCATCAAAACTACAACCTCTCCAGGATAACTCACCTCCTGAACCGCTTCTCATTGTCTCTGCAGGGAGGGAGTAGTCCTCCGATGGTCTGCCTAGCAGCCATTCTGGGGCTTAGAGACGCTCGGAGCAGTGTGTTTCTAGAATTCTACACCACCTGTTCCTTCATTCCTGTCCTCTCTCTGACTTTCACATTCCATAGACACGTGTCACTGCAAACTGGTGATGCTGATCTAAGTGCTTTACTTGGTTGGGGGATGGAAGAAGATGATAGATAGATTCATAGATAGATAGATAGATAGATAGATAGATAGATAGATAGATAGATAGAGAAAGAGAGAGAGAGAGAGAGAGAGAGAGAGAGAGAGAGAGAGATAAATAGATAAAAATAGGGAGGGAGAGAAAGAGAAGAGAGTGGTGGGGGGACAGAGGGGAGAAGAGGAAGAAGAGGAGGAGGAAGAGGGACCAGAGGAGACATAAAGAATGTGGCCTCTTTTGCCCAACCACATGTCTTTGAAGAAGCCCAACAGTTCCCACTGTGGTACCTCAGAAACTAAACCAGTCCTGGAAGCCTCCTCTAGACCAGTAGAACAGTGAAGTTCTGTCCCGGGCATGCTCCCCCAGTTGCTCTCCTCCTTCACCAAGGGTGGAAGTGAGCTGTCTCTTGGCTCTTGGTCCACACAGCTCTTCCACACAGCCCTTCTGTGGCCATTCTGAGGCTTGGTTGTCACCAGCAGTGGTTTTATGGTGAAGCCTCAGTTCTGGCATGGCTAGGTGATGTTCCTTCAGCTGTTCTTGGGGAGAAAGGAGAACAGCAGACTTGAGGAGCAACTTTAAGACCTGTGTGCTCTCTTGGTTGCTCCTTTATGTGCATTTGAAGAATCCCATTCTTTATTTAAAGTCAGAGGACATAGCAACAGAGGAGGTTTTATTACCTGGCAAATTTCAGAGTATCCAAATGGTAAGAGAACCTTGTGGGTACTTGTAACCTTTCTATGACAGCACTCCCAGGTTGGTCTTGATTTCACATGTGTTATGATTCTAGCCAACCAGAATGGCTGGCACTTCCAGGGTCCAGGGTCACGCATGAGTGGAAAAGCCCTCAGGCAAAGGTACCTAGCTGCCCTAGGGACCTTAAAAGGCCCTGTGTGCCGCATGTGCATGCAGCATGGTTGTATCATCTACGTATGACCTTGCACGCATGCATGAGCTCCATCATCTGCGTGTGCTGTAGCTGTGTCATCCCCCTGTACGCATGCGCTAGGCAGCCTTTAAAAGCTGGATACACCATCTTCAGCCCTCTTTCTGCACACTGACTTCACCAGGCCCGTACACATCTCAGCTAATAAACTCCTAAGTGGGTTTGTTGCATGTTTCATGCTTTCTTCTTACTCGTGCACCAGGTAATTTCATTGGTGCCATGACTCGGACAGACCGTTACAACATGGTCACAATGACTGGCTCAGCAGCTAACACCCTACCTTTAAGGAAGCCAGAAAACTTGATATATTTTAAACCCTTCATCCTCACACACAGCCCTGGAAAACTGAGGTCCAGTGAAGCAAAAGCCTTGATGAATTATGTAACATGCTTACTGGTTTGAAGTTATTCTTTCTCTTTTTACCTCACCAAAAATCATTACAAGACAGGAGATTACAGCTCAGTAGGTAGATTGCATTTGCCTGGCATTCGTGAGGCCTTAAGTTCTATTTCCAGCACCACATAAACTCATAAACCACGCTGGGGCAGCCCTAAAGTTCTAGCACTCTGGGACAGGAAATCAAAAACTAAAGACCATCCTCAGCTACGTAGGCGCTCAGACCTGGCATGGGTTCCATGAGACACTATCTCAAAAAGACAAAAATAAATTCTCAAACCCCAAATAACTATATAATAATGAGAATTTTAAAAATTTAAGAAAAATTATTTGAATATACGAGCTGTTAATATTTTGCTGTCCCATGAAAAGCCATCACTACCTCTGCTCACTTCCACTGAGCTCAATTCAGTGGCAATTTCATGCCATTTCCACCACTGCTTCTTCTCTGAAGAAGACAGCATGAAAAATTGGTCATGGCCACACTTCAGAACAAGGGGAATTCAGTCCAGGCAAAGTCAGTCTTGAGAGACTCACTACCATGTGGTGAATCTGTCTTGCCCACAGGTTATGACTGCCAAGAGGAAGTGGCACTAACAGCTGCCCAGGTGTGTGTGCCCCCACTGTTTGACCTGACCCTCCCCTACTTTCTTCCCATGTTTCTTCTTTTTGGGGGGGTGGGTGCTCTCAGAATAGGACAAGACATCCAGGACATTCCTCACCTCTCTGCCCAAGCAGCACCCATATGTCTCTGGCCGATTAGTATATCAGAGTTTTTAATAGTGATTTTTGAACCTGCCAGAGGTGTTCCTCAGCGTGGGAAGCCTAGCATAAGGACTGGAAGCTTGTCCTAGGCAATCTTTGGCAGATAGCAAGTGTTTGGTCTGCAGTTATTGACTTGATCAGGTGCCTGTATCACTGTGACTCCAGCAGGGACTTAGTGAAGACCCCACATGGTCAGGTGATGAGAGGGGGTAACGGAAGGAACCCCATGCTTCAGGGAGCAAGTTGTCTACTTGTGGAGACAGGACTCACAAGCTCACTGTTCCACGCTTGGACTGCCAATGTTGGGAGAATTCTAAGGCAGCAGCCCAGCCCTTACTCTCTTCCCAGCCTGGGTGTTTCAGATGAAAAGACAGAGAGGCGCATGTCTGCTGTGATGACGGTGATGTTTTATTTTAAGATAAAGTATGGAAGCCGCTGATTGATGGATTATAAACTGGGAGGTCCAGAATAAAGCTTCATTCTGGGGGCATCAGTATATTTCACGGGGAGCCTCCTGGGCATTAATTTTGCCGTTAATTTTGTTATTAGAGACCTAGCCAAACAAAGGGAGGTGGTGAAGCTTGGGGCTGATTTAACCTTGATGAAACAGTGATTTCACCAAGGATGATGTTCCCCATCTATCTTCATCCATCAAGGCAATGCTGAAATATGCTAATGAAGCCCGGAGATAGGAACAGAGCAGTGAAATGGGGCGTTGCAGATGCTCTCTGTACCCCCATGACAGGGCGATGCCACTTACTGTCCGGATTTAGTAGAAGATCCGGAGTCATGCTGACATGCTCTTAAGGAGAAAGGAGGAGGACAGGTTGAGAGTTCTTCCTCACGGACAGGAAGGGCAGAGTTCACAGCACAGGTTGGAAAGGCTAGCTTTTGGTGGAAAGGCTTGTTTCCCTAATTCTCTGACTGGTTTCCTAGCCAACCCATCCAAGAACCAAATAGATGGACTACTGCAGACAGGCAAGCAGTTTTATTTGTAAATTCCAGCATGTGACCTCGCTTGTGCCAAATCAAGTTATCTGTTACCATGCCAGTTTGCATTTCTGAATTTGTTTCCAAAGGAAAAATGAGCTAATACTTGTTTGTGTTTTTAAAGCTACAACCTGTTGGGTAATTATTTTTTGCTGAGAAGAGTGCCAAATTACTTTTGTCTATCTTTAAAGTCCCATATCCCGTGAAGAAGTGACGTGAAAGCATGTAATTTACAGGTGGGGTTTGCAGACTCTTAATATCAACAGTCATATAACTGAGGGTCCAAACCCATGTCCATGAGACCGCTAAGTCCTGACACAAAGCAGTAGCAGTCTGAGGACTATTCCATAGAGGGTACCCAGGGTCCCTTGATGTCTGTCAGGAGTGTCTCGGATGCTGTGAATATATGATTCTCCCATTGGTTGATGAATAAAGCTGTTTTGACAAATGGCCAGATAGAATGGAGTCAAACAGGAGCAAAAGAGAGAATGACCCCCTCCCTCTTTCCTTATAAGAGATCACATTGGCAGACAAGAAGTCATGCCCTAAGGCTGGTACCCCAAATCTATTGGCGGAATGAATTCCCACAACAGGAGTGTCCTTGCCCTACCGTGTGTATGCCGCTCGGGTTAGTTCAGATTAAACCTCAGGATTCCTTGTCCACCGATGTTCTACATCCACAGATCTCTGGCATCAGAGCAGGGTTCTCTGAAGGATGGTCCCCCCAGATGGGATACCTCCCATTTTTTGTGCCTTTCCTGAGTAGTTTTCTAGTTTTCCCACGTTAGATGACAGACATTGGGTGTTTTGTTTCTCTAAATTAATCTTACAGGACTCACAATAAAATGTCTGTCACTTTAAATTTATTGTCTCCTTGTTGGTTTGCTTCATCCTGTCTGGCCACTCAGAGAGAAAGGTAAAGATGAATGAAATTTCATTCCTCTTGATTTGATGGCAATTCAGACCAGCCCATGTTAGGAGCTGTCTGCCAAAGCCGGATAATCCCAGGAGCCTCCACAGCACCTCTGAAGGAGCCTAACGGACCCTGAGATGTGGGACAGAGTATTAAGAATTATACCGTTTAAGTTGCTGTTTAGGCATAAAGGATCCCCAAATCTAAAACATTGTAGAAGTTAAAGCAAGAAAAAGAGCCGGAGTACAAAACAGTGAAACAGAATGCTACATCACGTAGTCCCGGAGATAAACTAGGCCACATCAAAAGGTCATATTAGCCTTCAGATTCTGTTGGCCATTTCTGAAGCAGGCCTGCAGTTGGCAGCTGTTAAAGAGTTAATCACAGAAGACCAGGCCTGTGGAGGTTGTTGTACTGATAGGTACATCTTGCCAAAAGGTAGCATTAGCCAGTGAGCTTATTCCTGGCCCTCTGTCGGCAAGTCTGTCTCTCAGCTGCCCCTTCCTTTGCTTTCTAGACTCCGAGTTTGTGTACAGTAAATCTTTCTCTTAATAAAGCTATTTTTCAAATCTGACTTTGGACTGGGGACTGCTTTTTCTCCAAATGCAACAGCTGTTAAACATGGCGCCTTGGGCACAGTGTAGATCTCTTTGTTTAGTTTTGGGTTTTGCATATGAGCAGAGACGTGAAGGAGCGGGAGGACTCTATTGATTTTTTTTTTTTATTTTATTTTATTTCCTACCCATGAGGCAGCCAGTGGGTTTGGAAACCAGGCTTCCATTCCTGCCAGGCTTCTGGGCTCTCTTAAGGATGAAGTCTATTGTCTCTTAATAGCCAGAGCAAGGTGTCCCTCATTCTAGGGAGATCGAATGATGGAGTCTGAGGTGTCTGTCAGCAGAGGTCCAGGCCTAACCTTTGTCCCTGGTCTGTCCTGACCAAGTGGGGAAGGTATTTCTATTCCCTTGCTCTTTCGGGGCCTTCTGTCAATAGCTCTGCTCCCAATGCACAGGGAGCATGCTCCCGGCAGGGGAAAAAGTTCACAAAAGAAATGAATTATGCATATGGATTTCATTTCCTTGATGAATAGGGAATCTGAAGGCCTAGGGAGAAAGGGGGGTTAGGGATAGGGAGTTGAGGCGGGGAATCAAAAAGACTTTGGTGCTAAAGAGGTGGGGGGGAAGAATGAGAGAAAGACTTGGGACAAATATTAAGGACAAAGTCAACGGCCCTTTGACGTAGTCGATGGCCCATTATTCCTCCCTCCATACAGGAATACATGGTCCACTGCTGATCAATGTGCAGATTTGCCCCTTGGAAGATGGGAAGTGGTGGTGCTGACCCACCTGAGTTCCAGTTTTGGGGGTTGTCTCTACTTTTCCTTGAAGCAGGAGGAATATTGAATTGGGAAGTAAGAGGCCTGGCTTTGGGCTCCCTGATGGACCTTGGGCAAGCTACTTCGTCTTTCTCAGCCACGGTGATCCCATCTGTAAATGGGGACCGTGACAACTACTCTGTAGCAATGCCACAGGGACCAAACAGATGCTTTGATAATTAACCCAAAATGGGAATATGAAGGTGTTGTCATCTTTTCCTCTAATCTGTGCCTTTTTGTTAGTCCTTTATTTTTATTTATTCATTATTTTAAAAAAGAACTTATTTTTATTCAGTTTTTAAAAAATTGGTTTTGTGTGTATGAGGACATTGCTTATATATTCATGTGCACACATGCCTGGTAGCCATGAGGGCTGCAAGAGGGCACTGGATTCTCTACAGCTGGAGCTGCTAAGAGATGACTTAGCAATTAAAAGCACCTACTGTTCTTCTAGAGGACCAGAATTCCAGCCCCAGAACCATAGTGTGGCACAAAGAAACCTGTGCCTGCAGCTCCAAGGGGGATCCGAAGCCTTTGACCTGGATGGGCACTTGCTCATGTCCTTTGTATACCCATACACAGACCCATACACTTAATTAAAAAATAAAAAAATAAAAATCAGTCTGAGGGTTTTGGCAAACTTGACTGCTGGGTCAGTAGTTAGTGCATAGGTAGTTTGATTAGCAGCAGGAAAGGCTAACAGTTGCCGCTCAAAGTGGCAACTGGAAACTGTAATGGTAAAAGTAAAAATGGTTTGTCTCTTAAAGAGACAGGACAGATCATTACAGAAACTACTTATGCTTATTTGTGAGGCTCACTCTCCCTGCTTCTGGTTCCAGAGAACCTGTGGATGCGTCTAGCTAAAAAATGTAGGCCACATGACCTCTTGCTGCCCTCTCTTCTCCATGGTTCCTTATTTCTGGGTAAGAAGAGGGTCACAGGCAGGGAACTGTTCCCAATCCATGTGCACACGTGTGTAACTGGTTCTCCTTTCTCCTGAAGACAGGGTCGCTAACCCTGTTTGTATTGCCACCAAGCTTTATTCCAGGCTGGCCTGGAACTCACAGTGTTCCTCCTGAGCCCTGGGGTCGCAGGCATCAGCCACTTGCCCAGCTCAGCTTAAGAGATGTTTTGACTATTTTAGGAGACTTAAATCCCACCTGAGGATTGAGTTGTTTGAGCAAGCCCAATCTTTGCCATGTTTCTTCTTTTTCTTGACAGCCAGTTCACAACCTGCTCCTTTCTGTAGAAGTGGGTTTTTTTTTTTTAAACACTTCCCCTTCCTAGAGATGAGTGTGTGCTCTTGTGGGTCTGCCCTCCCTCCATAGGGCACAGTGCCACCATGTGCTCTGTAGAGTCTTCCTTCCTTCCTTTCTTTCTTTCTTTCTTTCTTTCTTTCTTTCTTTCTTTCTTTCTTTCTTTCTCTTTTTTCCTCTGGGCCCTGGGACAGGCATGGAGGTACCAGTCTTACCTTCCTGGCAGTGAGCTAACTCTGCCTGGGAGGCTCCAGGCCTCTGCCTCACAAACTTCAGTCTTTATACTGGAGTTTCATAGATTTTATTCGTTTGGCTTCATGGGTAAGAGTCGGCTTTTAAGAGCAGTTTGAAAGCCAGTGGTGCAGAGAATCAACCAATACCTAGTATGAATTATTTATTTGTTTATTAAGATTTTCACAGTACCTTTTCTTTCAAAGCTCAGGGCACTGTATATAAAAAAACTTGGGGTAGCATTTTGCACCAGAGGAGAGAATAAGATGAGGGAATGCTGGAAGGGTCAGAGTAGGGTGAAGAACAGGCGCAGAGGGAGGTCTCCATATGCTGGAGCAGACACTGAAGCCTAGAGAGGTAGGCTGTGAAGAACCGAGGTCTGGATCAGGACTCTAACCCTAGTAATAAGCTGCTATGCTAGTTTGCTCTCTGGGCCTCTTCCACGCAATGGTGGTGACCTGGTAACCTATGAAGCCCCTCCCAGGTCTGACATTTAAGGAGACCATGGAGCTTTCCTTTGTAGGTGAAGCTGACCTAACCCTCCTGCCAAGTTGTTGAGGCAGTAAAATGGCAATAAAAACGCTTTTTAAAAATGTTATACATAAACCTTTCAATAACAAGCATATTTGCTATAGAGTGCTTCTCAACCCTGGCTGCACGGTAAAAATCACCTGGGGAACTTTTACAAAATACCACCAACACTTGAGTTTTACCTGGGAACAATGAAATCGGAACCTCTAGGGGCTGGCACGTAAGTGTTTTCTCAGAGCAGGCCTGCTTATTGTGTTATGCACCGGAGTGGGTAAAATACTGCTCAGGGGACCCAGGGAGGACCAGGAGAGGAAGCGAGGTGGAGAATGTCTGAAGAAAGAGATGATGGCGAAGGTTGGGATGCAGAGTGGGAGAGGGACCCACACTTTGGGGTTACCAGGCCGTAGGTTATTTGTGTAATACCCAGAGTCAGTTTGGCTCTTGTTGCTTGTTTTTCAGAGACTACAAGGCTGGAAAACGTCAGAAATGTTGCAGCATTCTCTCACTGCCTCCTCCTTACCTGGCATCCATTGTACCCTAAGGGTTCTCAACTTGTGGGTTGCATGGGGGGGTCACATATCAGATATTTACATTGCAAGTCATAGCAGTAGAAAAATTAAAGTTATGGAGTAGCAGCAAAATAATTTTATGGTTGGGGGGGTTATCATGTCATGAAGTACTGTATTTGAGGATCACAGCCTTAGGAAGGCTGAGAACCACTGTCTTAGAGTGTTGACGTCTTGCCAGGCATGTTCTAGTGATGGCATATTTTAAGTTTTACAGAGCAGAGCTTTGTGTTTCTTCTTCACTTTAGGGGGTGGGGTGTGGGCAGGGACCAAGGCCTGGAGGGACAGAATAGTTAGAAAAAAGCCTGCAAACTTCTCAGTGGTGGAGACGGGCCAGAGACCACTATCTCCTTCTAAATCTCCTTTTTGCACTCACTCCCTCTGCTTCTGAGAAAGAGGAGAGGCTTGTTAGTCAACACACTCTTTCTGATGGGAAAGCCTTTGGCTCTTTTCTTCCAGATTCAGATGAGGAAAGAAAGCTATTTCTGCAGAGTTTACCTTAGCAAGGGAGAAAGCCTAGGGGCAAACTTGTAATTAAACCTGGGCCAAAAGAAGTAAAAGCCTATGAAGAGCTTGGGAAACAGTGACTGCCATGCCTTTGGAGTCCTTGGTATGCTTCCTTTTCCTGTGACAGGCTTAAGTAGAGTCATCACTGTGTTCCTAACAGTTCCTTCGACTCATCTTCAGGTGGCACTAGAATGTTCTAGAATGTGCTAGCATTCAGTATCTATCATGGGCCTTCAGGTCTAATCCAGCCCTGCCATAATCACTCCACCTTGTGTCTTCCTGCATAAATCAACTGTGTGTGTGTGTCCCTTAGCAAAGTGTAATATAATCATATTCTTAAGTTTAAAACAAAATTGGTCTTTTAGATGTAGAATACTTCTAAGGTACTTTTATAAATGTCCTCTCTTCTGGGGTTGCAGGACTTCAGGTTGGGGCACCAGTTCATGTGTGTACACACTCTGTCTAGAGAAGGAAGTGGGCAGGGGCAACACTAGACTTTAAACTTGGGGCTTCTTTGACAAATCGACATGTCCCTGAGGTTGATACTGACTGTCTCCCAGTCTGTCATGTTATTCTAAGAGGCGACACAAACGGGCAGCTTTCTGGTGTCCGCTCTTTATATCTGCGGCTTGGCTTGGAGTGGTTGTGTTTGACTGTTGCTTGGGTTCAGGGATGAGGCTTCCACTCTGCTACTGTCTACCTTCCCCATCCCAACTCCTCGTGGCAAATCCTGCATCCAACTTTCAATTTCGTTTATCTTACCCCAACAACAGAACAGACTTAGTCGTCTGCAGTTCAGAATGGCTACACTGGGTCTGTTCTGTGTTTGAGTTGTGACCTCTATCTAGACTGCACATATTTTTTTTTCCCTTATGAATTCCCTGCCAGCCATTCTACTTCAAAAATTAGGAGGCCTTCTCCTTTCCTCCTGAAGATCATATTGCTAGCAGGAAAAGTCTACGAGCAAAGAAAACCCTCCTATTTGGTTTGAAATTCAGTACTGGTTTTGCTCACCAACATCCTTCCCGGAAGAAGCATGAGAAAGAGAAGCAAGATTCTGGGAAGGGGCCTAGAAGAAGGCCTTGCCTTGACGTGGGTCTGCATACCAAATACGAGGGGATGTTGCATTAGAGAAACCAGGACTGGGTTTCACATTGATGCCAAGAGCACGCTTGGGGCTGTATGGGAGCAATCAGCCTCTTAGGTAAGTAGAAGAAAGGGCAGCTTTATCTTGGCGTCTGTGGCTCAACTATTTCTATTAGAAGGGAAGGTAGCCGTGATTTAGTTTGGAGATAGCTGTTTTCTCCCCCCACCCCCACCCCCTGCATTATGTGGGGAAGAGGCCATCACAGTCACCATGACCTTCCATGCCAGATAGCCTGAAATACAAACTGGCTTTGTCTCTTGACTCTTGGGTACAGGATACAGGGCCCTGTATACACTGAGGCTGTGACTCCTGCCGCCCTGGGGTCTAGAACATGATGCTTGAATGCTCTTCACCAGCCTCCTTTCCTATCCCTACCTCAAACTCCCCCCCCCCCCCACACACACACACACAGAGAGAGAGAGAGAGAGAGAGAGAGAGATTGTTTTTCCTTCATTGCTGTTTTTTTCTTTCCCTTCCTCTATTCCCTTTGCACCCTTCTTTTCGTCCTAGGATTCGCTTTAGTAACAAAACAAGAAGGAATGGAGTTAGGTTGGTTGAATGAAGGTGAGGGGAAGGGTGCTGTTCTGGGGGGGGGGGATCAGTCAAGAGAGCACCGTGGACTGGGAGGGAGAAAAGTCCCCTCTAAACATCACCAGGCCTAGGCCTGCCAGCCCCCAGAGCACCTCCTTGTACCTTGCCACTGTGGAGGAGGGTGATGAATTTGGTTTCCGCCAACATTAAGCTGATAGATGAAATTTCCATGTTAAAACAATGATAATTTAATTGTATTTTCTTTCCGTCTTCCCCATCCTCAGGTCTGTCTCTCCCACCCTGTGCTCCCCGCCCCCCCCCCCCCAGCTTTAGGGAAAGGAGGGGGTGAAGCTGTGGGGAGGGAGAGGCTTTGCAAGCTGTCGGTTTGCATTGTGCGGACTGGGAAAGGTCTCTACCTGGCTCATTTTGTCCCCTTTGCTTAGGCTGTCACTGCTGACAGTCCTCATGTTTATTTCATCTCGCGTGGTGGCTGTCTCGTTTCCCTACCCTCCGATGTCATTAGCGCACAGAGAGCGGGCCCTGTAGTGTTGAGCCTAATGAATTCCGCTGTGGCTGCTCTGCTCCCCGCCTTGTTACCAAAGCTCAAGGTGTCAAATTAAACCAGCCCAGAGAGAAGGGGAAAGTGTGGGAGAGAACTCCAGAGCAGGGGAAGAGGGAGGCGCTGAGAACACAAAAACAGCCTTCCCAACGGTTGACTGGAGGAAGAGAAACAGAGAGGGAAGTGGGGTTGAGAGGGACCCCAGAAACGGGTGACTTCTTGTGACCAAATCCTGTTTCAGCACATTGACACCCAGGACTCTCAGCAGGACCTGGTCCTCCTGGGTGTTTTTTGTTGTTTGTTTGGTTTTTTTGTTTGTGTTTTTGGCCTTGACTGAGCCCTGTTGCCTTTTTCTCCTGGTTGATTTATTTGCAAGGTTTATGCAGACTGGGTGCCTTGCAATGCTGAATAAGAGGCAGGGGAGATGCACGCGCTAGTGTGTGTGCATGCATGTGTGTGTGTGTGTGTGTGTGTGTGTGAGTGTGTGTGCGTGTGTGTGAGTATGTGAGTGTGTGTATGCATGCGTGCGTGAGTGTGTGTGTGTGCGTGAGTGTGTGTGTGTGTGCGTGCGTGTGTGTGTGTGTGTGTGTGTGTGTAACAGTGGAGGCCACACGTGATCTCTCAGTTCAGTGGCTCTGATCAGCTCCAGGGTGGAGGAAGTCAGGGAGCTCTGCCAAAGGTCTTTCTCCTTGAAACCCCTGTGTCTGGGGCATAGTAATTCCCTTCTTTTCTACAGAGCCTTGTGCCACTGACAGAACCTTTTTCTGCCTCTGTGTTACTGGCATTTCTCTTTGGAGCATTTTACTTGAGATGACATTAGTAGTGGTTTTCCATTTTACAGATGGGGAAAATGAGGAGGAGGAGGACAGAGCTGGGAGAATAGGGCTGCATTTCAGGTCCAGTGTTTTCATAATTTGATGGCTTCTACTCCGAACTGCTAACTCCAGGTTTTAAGATGATGGTGATGATTATGGTGATGATGATGATGATGAATAAACTTATGGGCTTAAACAAATGCAAGCAGCTTCTGCATAGTGAAGTACGCAGATGGATTTTTTTTTTCTGTCAAGTGATGCTCCCATGTCTGAGATCTTGAGCTCTTTTACCACGCCATAATAAGGTCTCTTTTGGCCTTTTCTACTTCAGTTGACAGCCCCTCTCCTATACATACACAAAACCATCATACATTTTATAGTTACACTCATTGTGCCTATTTAATGATTCAGTGAGCAGAGTCATATATATATTAGCTACTTTTCTTGTCTCTGTGACCAAATGCCCAGCAAGAAGCACCTTCAGGGAGAGAAGATTTACCTTGGGTCCTGGCTGAAGTGAGGTACTCGTGGTAGGGAAGCCATGGCAGTAAGCCATGGGGCTGCTTACTCTCAACTTTGCAGACTGGGAAGTAGAGGGCCTGAATAGTGGTGGCTGAGTCATCATGACCCTCAAGAGTGACCTTCATCAGTAAGTCACTTCCTCCAACTAGGCCTCTCTCCCGAAGGTTCTGCAATGTCCCAATCAGTGCCAACAGCTCCGGACATTTTACATTCAGACTATACTGTGCAGTGTATAATCTCTAGTTTCTTGATTTCTTGAATTATCCATACTCTATCAATACCTTTGTTCTTTTGTTTTTAATTGTCAAGTACATGTTCGATTGTGGGAGAAAAAAACCACAACAGGATGTGTTTATCCAGACACGTCTGTAATTTTTTTTTCAGGAAAAGGAACTTTTTAATAATACTTTGATATTTAAGATACAAAGTTTCAAACACGCTTTGAAGCACTGATGTCAGCCTGGCTCCAGTAGGTTCTCTGGGGCCACCATGCTGCCAGGCAGGAGGGATGGCTGGTTCAGATGCAGGGTAAACGAGGCTTTCTGGTCGCAGTGCATCAACCTCAGCACACAATTGGTACTTGCAATTGTTTGGGGTTTATTTTCTCTTTGCTTAGAATAAACTCCCTAGTCTATAGTCCCTTGCTGTTTATAATAGTATCTCCCCCAAATCCTTTTTGAGAATTTTGTTGCTATTTATTTGATTTTTAAAAATCCTACTGGCTCTTCTCAGGATTAAAGCAGGATTCATTTTTGAGAATGAATTCTTTCCTTTACATCATTTCCTTACCATGTAGTCGAATTAATTCGAGGGTGTAGCTATTTCTGGCAAAGTTACCTTAAACAGGTTGATGTCAGGGAAGGGTCCAGCACAGCATCCTCCTCTGCATACAGGTAGGCAGTCTGGAGAACTATTGTGACACAGGACAATTTGGCACTTCAGAAAAATCTAACTTCCCTGACTTAGGACCCAGCATAGTAACCTGAAGGAAAAGGGTGTGGGTAGTGCGCATTTCCAAGGCCACTAAATGTTGTCACTTGTATAGACAGGAAAGAGACCTAGCCGACAAAACATCAGTCTTCCAGCTTTGTTGACTTCAAACATGGTGTGTTCTGTGACTATTTCCCTCCTCGTACCCTCCCTCCCCAAATCCAAGCCTCTGATCATCGCAGTCTAGTGGGAACGGGACCAAGAGGGAACGGGAGGATGGATGCAAGTGAACTAACTGAATGTTAACTCTGACTTTAGACTTTCCCTGAGGCCATTTATATTTCCTAAAGAGTTCAAAGGGCTAGGGATGGAGATCTGGGGGAGGCAACAGCTCTCTTTTCTTCTTCATTCCACATTCATAAAGTCCATATGGAAACAAATTCAGTCCTGTAGTGGCTGCGGGCCCATACAACAAGGACTCAGTTATAGTATGCCAATGGAGAAAGCAAAGCAGTTGCCCAAATCTTAGCGTTCATTTGGCAACATCATTGGATTGGATATAAGAAATAAATAAAGCAGCCCTTGTTCTCAGTGCTCGCAGAAGGGAAACGGTTTGTGACAGGAATGGCCACAGAGGACACTATGGGTGCTGAGGAATAGCCCTTAGCATGGCCTGCATGTTTTACAGATGCCACCCTGGATAGGACAACTGAGAGAAGGAGTCAGTGTTGTGGAAATTATCCAAAGGTTTCATTTGCTAATTCAAGATGTCTCCTCTGCCAATCCAGTCTTTGTTGCCCCCACTCCCACCCACCCCTTTTGCATCGGTCTTCTTTGGGTCATCTGGTGTGTGAGTATGGTCTGTCCTGTGTTGAGTGAGGAGACACAGCTGAGGTGGTGTGGCTGCTGACCACTCTCAGTCACCCATAGGTGAATCCCTATGTTCTCCCATAGGATTAATCGAGACAATAGGCACATGTCATTAGGGTTCTTCTGGAGACTGACCTGGTGTTTCTGCTGGCTGCCCAAGTACTCTAGGTGACCTTTTGATGGTGGTCATCTGTTTCTGTTTTGTTTGTTTGCACTGGGCCTTAGACTTGTGAATCTATGTGCAATGTGCTATGTACCTGCCCTCGATGTTAGTGCGCATCATTTTATACAACATTGATATATTGGTTTTATAATAAAACTGTTATAATTATTACAATAAAATATAAGGGTCTGTTGAAGTAGACTTTTTAAATAAATCTTTCTCTCTCTCTCTTTCTTAATCAATAAGCCCAAGGCTCTGTTAAGAGTCAGTGGATAACTTGGAACAAGAAGCAGTGTGGTTATTTTTATTTTTTTAATAATTTATTTTTATTATTTTATTTGCTTTGGTGTTTTGCCTCCATGTATGTCTGTGCAAAGGTGTCAAATCTTGGAGTTACAGACAGTTGTGAGCTGCCATGTGGGTGCTGGGATCTGAACCCAGGTCCTCTGGAAGAACAGTCAGTGCTCTCTCTTTGACCCCTGAACCATCTCTCCAGCTCCGCAGTGTGGTTGTTTACCACAATGCTTTCACTGTTGAGGATCATACACAGAAAATCAGCCACCAACTGCAGGTGAAGAATGAACAGACCTTAGAATGTCAAAAGGTATCTTCAGAGAATCAAATAAGATATCTTTATCTGATTAACTGAAGAGAAACTGGGCTGTTAAATTTTCAGTATTCCTCTTGGGATCTGTTGGTAGAACAACTCAATGCTAAAACAGTTTACAAAAGTACTGGCCTCATACCTGTGTAGCTATGTAACTACCTGTGTAGCTATGCAACTCTGGCCAAGTAACTGAGGCTACTATACAAGCTGAGCAATGTCTCAGGGAAGCACAGTGTTCGGATGAAATCTCCGATTTCAGTCCTGGAATCGAGGATCTTGTTCAGGTGAGCCTAATTCAGAAGGGAAATGCTGAGAGCATCATTGAGGAATGTTTGTCCTCATTCTGGTTGCCTGTTAGAACTGGTTTCTTCTAATGCATTTAACCTGGGATTTACAGAGTCAGAAAGTTGAAGTCGTGGTAATATAATTCATTTCACTTGAGTTAGCCTTGATCAACAGCCTGCTAATAATGAGCACGTTCCCTTCTTGCCCATCCTTGGAACTGCATAAAAGTGCTTCTTTGAAGGGTTTCAAGAGTAAGTAGGTGGAAGCCAGAGGATGGCTCAGAGGGTAAGAGCACTCGCTGCACAGGCATGGGGCACCTGTGGAGCTCATCACCCAAGAGAAAAGCCACTGTGGCCATGCAGGTGCCTGGAACCCCAGCACCGAGCAATGCAGAGAGGGACAAGGGAATTGCTGGGGCTGACTTCCAGCATAGCTCCAGGAATAAGGTGGTGAGAGAGATAGAGGAAGACAAGCCATGTGAGAATGTGCAGAGGCCCTCTGTGTGCATAGGCACTGGCAAATACATACACGTGTGTGTGTGGATACTACACACACACCACACTCACATGCAGAAAAGGAAATAGATTCCTGAAACTGCCTAAGACTGTAGGTCATCTGTATCCTTCATCTTCAACACATTTTGAACAGAGAAACGTCATACCCTTTGATGTGGCTGGAAATTTTGCTGTGTCAACTTAAGATTGAGTGATGGACACAGAGGAAAGTGGGGGGGGGGGGACAGACTCTTGAGACATCACATCTGCAGGATATCACAGTAGAGTCCTTGTTTCCATCATTAGGGTGCATCCACCTGCTGCAGCTAAACGCCATAGGATTGAGGAAAGAGGTCATGCATCGGTTTCTGTTCAGAATGTGGGGACATCTGCTGCCTGTCATGTAATTGGGAGATGCTTTTCTTAACAGTAGATAATAATAATACAGTAAGCCAAACCTCATATTATCATCATGCATTAAAACTAGATTAATCAAAGCTATAAAATCAAGGTAACAGTAAATGCATATGCAACACATTAAGTAATATTTACTCCAATATTAGAAAGAAGCAGTCATTTCACAATTATAGCATATTTCACAATACCTGTTCCAAGAAGGAAGAAACAAGACACAAAATTCACACAAGACGCCCAATAACAGGTTAGTTGGGGCTGAAATGTGGAACACTGGCTGTGGAACACATCTTCTTGTTTGAAGTGCTTGACCTAAGTTTCTTTTGCCCACACCAGGATAGGATAGGACGGTCAATAGAAAAACTGCTTTTTCCTACGGTGGTTAGTACCTGTCTTGTCCTTCATTTCCTTTTCTGATGTGGGTGGCTTCATGACCTGCTGGTGGAAGCCTCTGCATCCCACATGCTGTGTGGAGAAGAAAGGTGATGGACAGTTCATCCCACAGTGAAGCAACCTTCCGGCGCCCCTGCCACTGCATGGCTGGCCATCCTGTCATCCTGGTAGTTTTTATGAGGGCCTCCTGCTAGGACACCTCTGGAGTGGTGCATTCCAGCAGCTTGGATGTCACGAGGTGGGGGGGGAGCACATTTGTGTCTCACTGTTAGATGGATTCTGGGTAGGTAAAGTGCAGAAGTGCCGAGAGACAGTGGGGTGATGTACAAGGGAACCTGAAAGTCTAAGGCTGGATGCGTTCTGAGCTTGGACTATATATAATTCAAGTTATAGTTGTGCCACAAATGGAAAACAGAAAAGAAACGGGGGGGGGGGGAACACAGCTCCCATGCAAACAGCTGGGTGTTAAGGCAGACACTGAGGCACATACCTGTAATCCTAATATTTGGGAAACTGAGATCTGAAGATGCTGGGTTCAGGAGGACTTAGAGAGGCCTTATAGAGCAGCAGGTCTAAGTGAGTTGAAACTCAGTGAGAAACCTGTCCCCCGAATAAGGATCGAAATCACAGAAAAAAGCACCAAAACACCAGCGTCTAGTGTATACACACACACACACACACACACTCAACAATTCAGAAGGAATACTTAAATGAACAAATGGAAGATGGGATTTGTGAAATAGGGGACAGAACAACTTGGAAAGGGGCATCCTCATGCCCTTTGAGTGGACCTGAGCATTAAGGACACCCGTCAGCACTTAATGCTGGCCAGTAGCAGAGCCATTGCCATAGGTCCTTGCTTCCCCAGCCACTTGGATGACTCCTTAGCACTTGGCTAGTTGGGGATACATCCAGCCTTGAATTTTGAAGAAGATAACCAAGCAGCTGGCTACAGATGCTTTGGAGGTGGCAGCAGGAAGCATCCCCAAGGCAAGCGGGCAGCCCAAGTCTGCAGACAGACTTTCCACAGCAGCACCTCGTTCATGTCCTTCCCGCCTCTGCTTATTTCCCTGAATTTGACTCCTGGGCTTCCTGTTGACTTGGAGGCTCTGCCTATCTGTCCAGTAAATTCCTTTCCTGGATAGGTGAGCCAGAGTCCATCCGGGTTGTTTGCAACCCCAAAAAAGCTTTGACTGGTGGAAAAAGTTAAAGAACAAAGGGGCTCTCAGAAACTGCTGCCCAGAGGAACGTGAAGAAGGGAATTTTCTTCAGGATAGGTTTTGGGAAGGGCAGTTTTTTTGGATGTACTAAATATTTCTGTTAGAAAATCAGTTTTAAGCAAACTGGAGAGGGATTGTACTTGGTTTTGAAACATAAGAGAATGTTGTCTAAACCCGAAATACTGGTTTTGGCTTTGATTGGAGCCCAGTGGGGGACCTTGCCTGCCTGGGACATGCTAGGGCCTGGAGCTTTGGGGAACTAGTGCTGGGTTTGCAAAGCAGCTGCCAGGAGGCCAGGAGTCTGGGCTTCAGCTTGGGGGGGGGGGGGCTGGGAAAGAGCAAGGGTACGTTAAGGACCTCAGCTTGGGACAAATTGTAGCATCTCTGCCCGTTCTTAGATTTTCTTTGCGTTCTCCTGCTGCTCCTGCTTGCTCTGTTTGCCAGATAAAAGCAGAGGCAGCTGGAGCAGCATCCGCAGTGGAAGAAGGAAGTGCTCTGTCTGGAGGCCGCAGTGGGTGGGGTGGCTCCTACTTGCAGTACCTGTCTCAGGTTTTTGTTATCTTTATTTTATCTCTTTAGACTCCTTTACTTTCCCTTTAGGTGTCTAAGTGTTTCGCTCGCCTTTGTGTCTGTGCATCCCGTGCTTGCCTGGTAACCATGGAGGCCAGGAGAGGGCAGGTCCCCTGGGACTGGAGCTGTGGATGGTTGTGAGCGGCCTTGTGGATGCTGGGAATCCAGCAAGGTCCTCTGAAGAACAACAAGTGCTCTTAACTTCTGAGCCATCTCTCTAGTCCACTTTTACTTTGTTTGTTTGTTAAGGGAGCAGCAGATCTGGTTTGATTCCTCTAACAGTTCCCAGTACCTGAGCTGTTCATTCAGCCTGGAAAACCAAATACCGGTTGACTGGGGTGGGGTCACACATAGGGAGTAAACAGACTTGTATCCCTCATACACACACACACACACACACACACACACACACACACACGAGGTCAGAGGTCAATGACATTCATCCTCAGTCACTCTCCACCCTATGTTTTGGGCCATAATCAGTCTCCTAAGGAGCCTGGGTCTTCTGGATTCACCAAGGCTGCCTGACCAGCACTCCCCAGGGATCCTGTTGTCCTCTCCCCACTGCTCTGCTGATAAGATCCTGCCACCCACTGGGCCTGGCTTTTATGTGAGTGTAGAGCTCCAAAGTTAAACCGCCCACAGCAGTCATTTCATGGACTAAGCCACCCCCAGCCCAGGACATTTGCTTTGTTTTCAGGGTAGCGCTTTTATCTGACTGTTCTGTGCCTACAACTATGAACACAGAACTATTGATTTTACTAATTCTCTTCCTAGACTTCATGCACTCCTCCCCACAAAAGTCTTCTCAGCCCCCGCTTCCCCCGTGGCACCACGCACCTTGAGAGATAGCTACTTTACTCCCGTGCACTGCCAGGCTCAGACACACAGGCATGTGCTTTCGTCTTGACCAAATGCCTCATTGTCTGATTGTAGCTAAGCAATTTTAGTTTATTGTATTTGAGTGTGTGTGTGTGTGTGTGTGTGTGTGTGTGTGTGTACGCACATGCTGTGGTGGAAATGTAGAGGTCAGAGCGTATGCCAGTTTTGTAGAGTCACTTCTCTTCTTGAAGCCTTACATGGGTTCCAGAGATTGAGCCGAGTCTTGCACAGCAAGTGCCTTTACCAGCCTTGGTGCCCTCCAGCCGCCTTATTTAAGTTACCAGGAAGTGGGTGAAAAAAAAATCGGTTTCCATGTCTCTCCTAACTCTTCCTCACTGGACAGTGTTTTCTCCTTTACTCCTTCAGCATCCATAATAATCAAAAGGGAAATAGGCACCAATGTGCTGAACATCCATCTTTATCTGAATGCAGCAGAGGCCCTCTGGGCCAGTTGTCTGTAGAACATACTGCCTGATGTTGCCGGCAGTTTCTGTCAGAGAGGCCTCCATGTCCTTGGGACACTGTGTCCCTTCAGTGTGGTCCAGGGTTTGCTAGAGATCTTGCTGTAAGCTGACCCTGGTGGTTTTGGGGCATGGTGTTTTTATTACTAGTTGATACCTACATAGGTGTTATCACTTCCTTAGTGCCAGCTCCTTTGTTAGTCCTTCCTGACTAAGCAGGACTGGATAGGTTGTTTGTGGAGTGGAAAGAGCAGTAGCAACAGCTACCCCGAACACCTTAAAGTGAACCCCACAGAGAGCACCAGTTGTCTGAATGTTTTCCAAGTCCTAAGAAATCGATTCTTCCCAGAGATGAAGGAAGAGTCTTTCATGAAACAAATGTCTTAGTCTGCTTTTGTAAGCTTCACCCGGACCAGACTTCAGGACTTCTGTGAGACAGGGGTTACGGCTTTTCTGTCTCCTGCTCCCTCACAGGCTTAGCATTCTGTAGACATGCGTGTGTGTGTGTGTGTGTAAGGATAGGATTCCTGTGCAAACATTTAATCATAAAGTTTTTCTTCCCCTTGGTCTAGAAATACCTCCCGTGCTTCTTTATGCGATTGTGAGCATCACTACGAAACTCTACATCTCCAGAACACAAATATTTTCAAGTTCTCTGGGGTGTGGTCACTGCATGGACACTCACACTAGCACAGCCTGTGAAAAGGAGTCCTCCCCAGCTTTGCAGCCTTCCTGTGCTTTCCCAAATGCCACAGCATTAGACCTGCGACAGCCCAACGAATGATAGACGCAAAGAGATATTTCCATCCCTTCCTTCGGCCCCCTCTTCCTCCCCTCTTCCCAGCTTCTTTTCCTTAGTAAGTCTTTTATTTGAAGGCTGAGTTGGAAAAGACGGTATCTTTGTGAACACTTCTCCCTGTGGCTGCAGTATGACCTGGTGTCATGCTGGTTCAGTGTTAATGTGCTTTGGGCTCTGGCCTGTGAGCTGGCCTGGTCCAGATTGCAAATGCAAGATACTTATCAACGTGCTGTGTGTTCTTTAGAAGTAAAACTATATCAAAGATACTTACATTTAATGAGATGATTGCACCTGTCTGTCATTGCAATTAAAACATTTATGAGCTCCTCAAACACCTTGCAGAGTGCTCCTGGATGTATTGCTCTGGGTAGGAAATCCTATCCATCACAGCGCTCTGCAAATAATTGTATTAGGAAAGCCTGGTGAAGTATGTTGGCACCTTAAGTAAAATATCAATTGCCAGGTAAGTTTGGGGTGAACCCTAGGCCGCCTGTCATAATGCAGCTATGACTAATCGGGTGGTTTCAGCTAATTGCTCTTCCCCCGAAGTCGAGTTCTGAGGAACTCAGGGTTGGTGGTCCTCTATGTGGGAACTTACTTGCCTGCTGAGTGGGGCCAGGTGCTCCACTGACGGGTTTAAGTAGCTTTCCCCTGGGTGACAGACAGAGCGGAAGGGCCACTTTGGTACCAGAGACACCGCCA
Organism: Microtus oregoni; assembly: GCF_018167655.1. NCBI lineage: Eukaryota > Metazoa > Chordata > Mammalia > Rodentia > Cricetidae > Microtus > Microtus oregoni. The sequence goes on from NW_024543072.1 coordinate 30,802,163, forward strand.
CCACTGGCTTGTGTTGAGTATACTGAGCCACCTAGCATTGATGTTATGCAAGCAAAGGAGGTGGCTGTGTGGCAAGGAGACGGACGTGCACATCTGCCCTGGAATAGATCAGGGGAGGCCAAGTGTCTCTGATGTGCTAAAATCTCTCTGTCAGTATCGTCTGACATGAACCAGGAGGTATCTGGACTTCTGAGATGGTTTGCCTGCCTCTGTCAGGTGGAGATGTTTATCAGGGGCAGTTGGTGGCTGCCCCTCTCTTCAGATGTCCACACAGCTTTTGACATCAGGTGGTGGCAGTGTCAAGGCCAGTCATTCTGGGCACTAGCCCGTGTTAGGGCTTTGGGCTCCAGTTGACTCTCCATCACGAGAGATAGGTCCGGACCCCTTCTGGTCGTTATGTGGTTCCTGGTGGTCCACACTTGGGATCTGTCTGCTAGAAGCTTCAAAAAGAGACTGATGGTATTTCAAGGGCTAGAGTGAAGTTGTGATGAGTTTAATTCTAGGATTTTTTTTCTGTGCAGAAAGAGTTGATTTCCTGGATATTTGACATTGGTCATATGGCAACAATATTGCTCAGAAATTTTAGCTTATCAAAAATAATCCATGCTGACTACTTGAAGAAGAATAAAAGTTTTATTAAAGCACATAGTATGTAAAAAAATTTACAAGGTAAAATAGGTGGTCCCATAGGCTATTTAGATAGTCTGATATTTAGATAGCCCTGATAGTCTGTCTCTATAATAATGAGTTGTACCATGGTGGCTTCTTTACTCCTGCTGCTCTGGCAACCCAGACAGATGCTCAGGACCTGGTATTCTCCGGCAGTGATAAGGCTACTTCTGCCCCTATAGAGGTATGTGTCTGGCCGGAGAGATGGTTAAGTCAAGGACCCAAATTTAATCACCAGAACTCATGTTAAAAAGGAGGTACATTCAGGGGCTTGTGCCCACCCAACCAGTTTTTTTTATCTAGGTCCAAGCCAGTGAGAGAGACCTTGTCTCCAAAAAGAAGGTAGATGGTACCCAAGGTTGTCCTCTGGTTTCCATGTTCATATATATGTATGTGTATTAAAACATACACACACACCTGCACATCCATGAACTCACTCATGCGAGAACATACACAAGAACTGAGTTTCTGATCATTGTTGCTATCACATGAAGGAGTCTCCACCATTTACTGCTGTCTTATGGGGCCTCATGAGATTGGTGAGACCCATCTTATCTGCCTGTACTTGGTTGCAAGAGTGCCTATGGTTTTATGTTTTGTAGCTAGGCCATGAGGATGCAGAAGATCACTAAATATGTAATGTTTCAAAGACATGGGGCAGATATAAAATTTAAGGTACAGCATGGCATTCTCAGTTTGGGTTACTCCAAGAGGAGTGGTGTACAAGGCCATTGAGAGTTAAGGAGACACAGGGCAGGACTCCTGAGTACAGTCACAATTCCCATGAATCCCACGCCTCTCAGAGGGTGTCTCATTTGCCGTACTCTTGGGGCATATGTCTCCCTTAGTGGTCTCTCCTGGGGCTTTATCAGCTGCCACGTGGCATCTCAGCTGTCCTTCCCAGAAGCTTGCTCGAGCTGGGTGAAAAGAAGGGAAGGCTCTGTTCATTTCCACGTTCAGTGGACACATCATGAATGCTAACGGGAGGCTGAAGCCCATTATTATTGTTATTGGATGCCTTTGTATATAAATATGCCTACGGTTTCAAAGACTCGGTGATGTATTCAGCTAAAGCTTACGTTGCTATAATGTACTAGTGTGTTCATTTCTCAGATTAGCCCGAGAAAGAAAAATGAAGTCATGATAGCTGCTTCCAGAAGCCTGATAACAGATTCTGGCTGATGGAGCAGATAGTCTGCAACTTGATAAACTCACAGAACTGTGGGGCTTTTGTTACGGCCACGTGAGAGATGGAAATAGACAGGGACTGGTTTCGAGGGCCAGCAGTAAATAATGTGCGTGACTCTAGGAGAGAGGAGCTGAAATAAACAGGGAAGAGATAGGGACGACGAGTTTCCTTAGAGCCATTGAACTTCAAGTTTGGGAAGGGCTTCATAGGCTCAGGTCCACTAGCATTTGTCAAAAGAAGAAAAAAGTAATAGCAATGAGTAGTTATTTAATATGTGTTACCTTCTTGTACGTGCTCGTGTGTATGTGGAGTGTGTGTGTGTGTGTGTGTGTGTGTGTGTATACGTGTTTGTGTACATGCGTGTGGAAGACAGGGCAATGTCAGGTGCCTGCCTCAACCATTCTCCATCTTACTTTTTTCTTTTGTCCTTTTTGTTTCTTTGTTTTGTTTTGTTTTGAGACAGGGTTTCTCTGTGTAACACCTAGCTGTCCTGAAACTTGCTCTGTAGACCAGGTGGCCTCGAACTCATAGAGTTCCGTGTGGCTTTGCCTCCCAAATGCTGGGACTAAATGGGGAGTCACTGCATCCAGCTCTGTCTTAGGTTTTGAGACATAGTTTCTCATTGGACCTGGAACTTACTGATTTACTAGTCTGGCGGGGATTGCAGGTATGCAGTATTATACCGGGATGTTTTTGTGGGTGCATGGGACTGAACTCGGGGCCCAAAATTACCACCTCTGAGAAGTCCTGATTCCATGTTTTGTTCCTTCTCTCAGTTCATCCCCACAGAGAACTATAAGAAGGGTTTGTTTCCCATTTCCAGGATGAATAGACTGAGGCATGGTGAGTCTAGGAATCCAGCTGTTATCCTACAATCTGACCTAGGGACAGCTGGCCTTTGTTTCTGGATGTGTCCTTAAGTAAATTCTCAGGAGTAGTGACTGACATCACACCCGTCTTGGGGTAGCTTTGTTCCCTTTAGTTAGGTGTTTTAAAAACTTCTGTGCATTCCCCACACAGAGTGCCACTACTTCTAGTTTTTCAGGCCGCCTACTTTATCTTCGTGACCCTTACCCTTGAAACCTTCCCATTTCCTCATTGATCTCAAGCCGGGTGTGCATTTAGCTTGTCTTTGCATGATGATTAGCTATGTAGAAAGCGGTGCAGTAATTTCAGTGAAGGCCTGTGCCTCATGGAGTTTACAATGTGCAAAAACTAAATATTGGAGTGTTGTAGCAGGCCGCTTGTTGGTTCCCGGCTGTTCAGCCCCAAAATAATCTCACATATTATTTAAATCACTGCTTGGTCCGTTAGCTCTAGCTTCTTATTGGCTTACATCTTAATTTAACCCATTTCTAATCATCTGTGTATGGCCACAAGGCTGTGGCTTACTGGGTAAAATTCCCAGTGTCTGTCTCTGGTGGGGCTACACTGCTTCTCTCTGACTCCACCTCCTTTCTCCCAGCATTCAGTTTAGTTTCCCCCTGCCTACCTAAGTTTTGCCCTATCAACAGACTAAGGCAGTTCCTTTATTCACCAATGGCATTCACAGCATACAAAGGGGAATCCCACATCATGGGTGGAGTGATAACTTTGACTATGGCAGAGCCAGAGGGCACTGGGTTAAGACCCAAGAGCCCTGGGTTATGGGTACTGGGTAGTGCTTCAGCCTCAGGATGTCGTGTGCATAAGGCCTCTGTCATGATTCAATAAGTAGCTTCCAGGGAGCACAGTAGACCATTGGTATTCAAGAATGTAATATTCTTCCTTTCGTGGATTAAAAAACGACTATGGATGCCTTGTAGCACACGTTCAGCTGTAATTTTGCTAAGGCACCAGTGGGAAATGCTTGTACCAGATTGAGTCACTCAGCTAGCAAGGGAACCCAGCTAGCCCTCCCTCAGCTGCCCATGTCCCTGAGTGGGAGTGTGTGGGGCACAGAGGCCTAAGGACAACACATCTGACTGTGGTGTACTTTACACTTTCTTGGTTTTTGTTCCCTACCCTGTCCTAGCCTCAGGAGGTCGAAGCCAGTAGGCCCTCTTTCTGTTCACAAGTGGCTGCCCACTCTGGGTCATCATCACTCATGGGTTGAGCTCGTTTGTAGGCTCCTTCCTAACTGACAGGATTTGTCTGGAGATAGATGCTCACTTCTCAGTGCATGCTCCAGGTGAGTTCCACCTTATTTATTGGTCAAGAAGTCCAGTGTGATCATCTTTTCATTGCCAGTTCTCAACAGTCAAGCCCCTGCTACCTGGCCCTGAGCCTGCCTTTGCAAGACTGCAAAACTGAGCTAGAGAGCCTCAGCAGGGAGACTCATGCTTCCTGGGAAATCCTTTGTTGTTCACCTGAGAAACTAACTGGTAAGGAACCTGGTGTACTTAATTCAGTGTTTCCCACCAAAGCTGATGATATCTTGATTTTGGGAGGTGGCTTCGCCCCGGCTCAGAAGACCTTCAGTTTTAAGGCAAACCCCAGGCAAGTGTGCACAAATCCTCTCTCCTCTAGCAGGCCAGGCCTCTTCCTCCCCCCAGCCTACCTCCACTATGACTCACTCACCAAAGTGAGAAACACACCGGTTTCAGAGCCAAGACCCAGCTGGGCTGCCCCTCCCCACCCAGGGATCTTCAGATAGGTGTCAATAGCAGGGGGCCCCCCAAGCCCTGCCAGAATTATTTGGCTTCAGCCCCAAGATAATATTTGAAGCCCTTGTGCTCCAAAGTGTCAGAGTATTAGGTGCTCCTTCCCTTTCACCCCACCTTCCCTGGGCACGGCCAACGCTTTGACATCTTTTTATCAGATGAGCTTGGCACCGCCAGGAAGGGCTCCTCGCGCCAATGTGGCAGCAGCCACAGCCCCTCAGCTTGTTAGACTGAAAGAATGTGCCGTTTTAATTAATGATATGTAAATATCCTTGAATGGGCCGCATTTGCATATTAAGAGAGATTTGCGGAATCTGCGGAGTAATATATTTTAATTAAGGATTAATTAAAAATAATGGGAATTTCATTTCGCCTGGCAGAATCCGTTTAGATTTTAGCACACGTCTGCTTGGGAGTCTGGTAGGAAGGCCCTGTGTTACGATTCCCGCAGATGAGAGAGGCACTCCTGTGTTTATCATCCTGGAGCCCCCCACTCTGGGGAGCAAGGGGAATGTAAAAGGGTGGAATTTTCCTCTAGCCTCCCCCGTCCCCCACCCCCTCATCTTCCCTCCTCTTTGTGATTTTAGGGCTGTTTTGGTATTCTTTATGGTAAAGTAAGTAAATGGCTCTGAGACACGGAACACTAGTTGTGTTGGCAATTATGTTAATGGGATGCTATTAGGCTATGATTCTATATGAGCAATTGGGGAGAAGAAATGCCTTACTGAGAGAGAATGATACAACAGACGTCTGTCTTATTGATATAGCTCCAGTGGTGCTTTCTGCATAATTACACTCGGCCACTTTCTTTAGGTGGGGAGAGGCCCTGCATTAGGAGTCAGGGCCAAGAGACTGGGGATAAGGGATCCCCCCCAATAAATACCAGGGGTGGGGCAGACTCTCCCAGCAGATCTGTATACTGCAGGTGAGAAAATTTTATTTCGTAGAAAGACCAGTCTCTTCTTTTTTCCCTCCATTTACTTCCTGGAAGTAGTCTCACAGTTCAAGTACCAGGCGTTCTGTCCAGAAGTTAAATATTCCGGAAGATTTGCATGATCTGTTTTTCTGTCCCCACTTCCTTTCTTGGGTTTATGTAACAAACCCACATAGTCTTAGGAAGTTCACCGTCTTACGCATTTGTCCCAAATACATGTTCACAGCCTTCTAGGACCTCCTGTCACACTGCTTGGTCTGTGCGTGTGCCCACTGGGGGCTTGGTATGGGCACTCACCATCTCCTGCCCTTAGTGAGTGGATCCTTCCCTGTTTCTCCTCTTCAGTTATACTGGCATGTGTTTCCCATATTAAGGGCCTGTGTATGTTTCCAGTTCTTAGCTCTTTCTCATGGATTTCCCCAGATACCCACGATCCAAGCCTTGTCTCCTCTCCCCAGTCCAAAGGTGCTAGCCGCGCAGAGATTTGCTGGTCCACTTGTAACATTTCCTCCCCAGGTTTGACTCTCAGGGGATGAGTCCCCTTGGAAGGGAGACTCTGCCCTCAAGTGACCAAGTGCTTCCTCAAACTGGATAAGTGCTTTTGGTTATCTTCTATGGTCGCTTGCTCTCTGGGGAACGTGGGAAAATAGCTACGCTCCTCTGTTTGAGGGGCTGGCCTGAGGCTGGCACCTTCAGAGCAAGGTTCTAGATTATCCAGTAATTGCCAAGGAGAAGAGAGGCTGGGGGCCGGCATTTAGCGATTATGCTCCCGCACACAACTCCTCTCCAGGACGATCCTTTGGTGTAAAACGTCTCCACTTCCACTGGAAACCCTAACTCAGTTTTCTCCTTCCTCTCATCAAGAAATAAGTATGTCAGCTACCCTCTTCTGCAGCTCCAGCTGGTATGACTGCTGATCACAAATTCAGGGCAAGTAGACCTCGAGGCACGGCTAGGTGGCCTTTTCTCCTGGGTACCGAGACTTCTTTCTTGGCCAGCTTTCTGCAGGGCTGGGTGTGGGTGTGAGTGGGTCCGGTTTGAAAAGACGACAGAGAGTAGAAAGGAGAGCCCTTGAAGCTGAGTGCACCGAGCCTGCCGGCAGTAAGGGAAAAAAAGGGGGCGTATGAGGCTTTTATAACCGAAGAACAGTCCTGGTCTAGCTGGGAGGGAAAGGTGAGAAAGTCGGGAGTTATGGAGTGCTCAAAGTAGCCAGGGAGAGAGGAGAAGTGGCCAGAGAGAGTGTCGTGTAAGCCAAGGTCTGGAAGCTGCTAAGATTAAAGGGACAGTGGAGAGACCATGGGGGAGGATCTGAGGCCTGTCCCCTTCTGCATGTCTCCCTGCCCGTGTGCACTTTGCAAAGGCAGCCTTGCCTTAGCCAATGCAAATGGAGAAAATGCAGTTTCTGGTAAGTGTTCCCTAATAAATAACATCATTCCCTATCAGCCAGTGACATCCCGCATTCCTCTTCCCTATGCACCAGCCCAAGACATTTAATGATGTGGTGCTCCTTCTGGATGTGAGGCCCATGCTAATGCTCCGGTGCTCACAAAATGGTGGGGACGGAGGGGACAGATTCCAGCTCGGCGGCTCAGTGACTTCACACTGCTGGAAATCCGGAAGTAACATAGACATGTAAATGTGTGTATGTCGTGTATGTCAAGTATGAAGGTAGCTCTCTTTTTCTTTCCTTTTTTTTTCTTAAAGAGAAGTCACTCATCGTCCCCCCCCCCCCTTCATTATGTAGAAATTTGTTCAGGGTTAGTTTTTGGTCGCTGGAGGATTTCATTAACGAAATGAAGTAAAAATAATCAATTTCAGATGTTCCCAGTGTTTGTGGTAATGGTTTCTCTAACAATTCCGATTAGCTGTGTAAGATGGAATTTTTCTTCCAAATTACTGCATGTTGACATTAAATATTGGCCAACTTTTTGTGTACCCACATGTGCCCAAATTCCTCTGCATGTGTCTGCTGGGCAGGAGGCACACACCCGTGCTCCTCGTACCTCTTCACTCTCCATCAGCACGGTTCTGAAGGGCTCTTGGCTGTCCTTTGCTCTGTCTAAAAGTCTAAGTCGTTTCTGGGAACATGTGTGGAGGACTGATTTTTTTTTTTTAATTGGTGGGGGAGGGTAGGCGAGGCTGGGTGACTGCTTTCAAATCAATAGGAGACCGCTTCACTTGAAATCAGGTCCTGCGAGAGAGGGGTGGCTTCCTTCCTGGTGTCTCTGCCAGCCCATGGGAAAGCGTCTGCCCTCCCTTGAACCCCACTGCTCAGTCTTTCCCCTTCGGCTTTAAAAGAAGAAATAAATTAAATCGAAAAGTCTATAGTGGGCTTTCCATTATTAACTTGTTTCTTTTTATTTATTTTTCCATGCAGTTTGGTTTCCCCCCTAGCCTCCCTTCTCCCCTCCCCTTTGACATGCCCTGCTCAGTCCAGCCATGCATCCGCATGCACAGTCACGGGCATTGATTTCCTGCGGCACGAGTGTGACTACACAGATAGCCATGGATGTAAACCCACCAGAGAGTGTCGCTGTGTGTGTGTGTGTGTGTGTGTGTGTTTTGTTTGTACTGTTCCCCTTTGATAAGCTGTCATCCGTGGGCACTGCTCGGGGATTTGATCCCAGTAATCGCCCGGGCCCTTGGAAGACATTAAACACTCTCCCAGACCCTTTCCTCTGCCTCTGTCTCTGAACCTTTCACTCTCCTTTAATGAGAATTTCTCCTAATTATTTCAGTGGCTGCAGCACAGGGACTGCAGTGTACTTAGATCCCAATACTGGGACGTGACTGTTATGCTGATAGAGGCAAGAGATCAATAATTTAGGCCCTAGCTTTAATGGCAAAGCCGAGAGCTTTCGCGTCTGCATTCAGGTTGAGTTGTAGACGGTCTAAGGTATTAATAATTTCCGCCGGATTTTCTCTCCTTTCGTCTCAGAAAGCCGTGGCCATTCTGCATGCTTTTCTTGCTAAAATGTATTTATGGGAAGGTGTTGGCCTCCTCGACTCAGAGCACATCCTCTTACGGCAGGGGTGTGTCTGTGTGTCTCCGGTGTGCACATATGGTTGCTCGCACGTGTGTGTATGCAGATGTCAGCACACGGAGATTTCTAGAACCACTCTTTACTGAGCAGCAGCCTTAGCCACTTTGTCTTTGACCTTGGGGCTGCTCATAATTCTTCCTTTCAGAATTTATCTGGTAAATTTGCAGCCACTTCAAAGGCAAGGGTAAAATGTCACCCCCTTTCTTCCTGTCATTTTCCCCACACCCCTTTTTTTGTCTCCTTGTACTTTGTCCTTCTGTCTGTTGTAATGCCACTGTTGTACCGGACCCAAAATGTCAACCCTGGATCCATGACCTCACTTAGGAGTGGGTGTTCACATGCACAGCCCAACCCTGTCTTACATGGAGCCCTTCTCGAAGGAATTCCAGTAAACCCTGTGAGCTCCAGCAGCGCATGCGTCCGACTCAGATAGATTGTGGTGTATGACACATTTTATATTAAGCTTGAAAGGAAAAAAAGGGGAAAATAAGAACCCAACAGAGAAACATTGCACGGTGACAGGATTTCCTCAGAGGGTTAGCCTTGGAATGTTTCAGCAGTGTAGGGCTACAGAGAATAATCGGGGCTCTCCCCCAGAGGTTAGGGGTGGAGCCAGGAGCACCAGAGTCCCCAGTCTTCCATATGCAGCTTGCCCTCCAAGTCCAAATTTTGGGAGTCACCTTTTCTCCCCATTTTTTTTGTCCGACCAACCTCTGCTTTTTTTTTTTTTGAGCGTTATTGATATTTTAAAGTTCCTTTAGGACACGTAACTTCCATAGCTCTGCTTGTATTTTGACATCGTAAATTCAGTAAAGGCATTTTTCTTCAGTGTAAACCTCCAAACTGGGAGGAACTCATAGAGTAGAGAATGATCTCAGATCTCAGCATGTGCCACACCCAACCACTAGGGGGCAGAGCAGCAGGATTGTGGTTTGCATGGACCAGTGAGTGAGGAGATTCGTGGTCCCCTGCAAACCCCAGTAGTATTCATTGCTAGCGGTAGGGAAGCACAGAGGTGTGCTGCAAACAGCCTCCGGTGCTTTAAATAACCATTTATTATTCTCAGTTCTGAGCTAGTGCGGGATTTTTTTTTAAGCGTCCTTCTCCAGGGAAGAGGGATAGAGTTAAGACAAACGTAAGACAACAGTTTGTATAGTTCCAAATATGACTCGCTTTTCCCATCCAAGTTACATTTTGTCAGGGGTAAGGGTATGTTTGCCTGCGTCTCAACAGTCATCCTCATGTCTCCACCCCAAGTATTCACTCCAACTTCACCTGGGATGACAATTTCTGTATCCTGAGGAAAATTGTTCGTGCACCTGTGTTCTCTGTCATGGCATCAAGTTTGGGTGCATTGGGGGTATGACTTACAAGAACAAGATGAAGGGATGTTGACTAACATCTGGATAAAGCACTATGGTATCTTTATGTCTGCCTGTAGTTCTAGTCCAATCTGTGGTTCAGGTGTTCCTATAGTTGATTTTCTTCTTTGTTCTCTGCTTCAAGGCCACCATTTCATTGTTAGTTAGGAATGTTAGACACGTCTGTTGGTAATTGTCACTAAAGCCTATTTTCCAGTGAGCGACAACCTAGGGACCCATGTTGAGCTCCAAGAGTCCTGGAGACCTTCAGAAAATTGTATGGCAGAGAAATCAATTACAAACCACTAAGTACCGTTAAGAACTTGTTGCTGATTAATAAAATGGCAGCCATTTTTAAAGATCCTACCACAATTGACCAACCGTCTGGTATACCAGATCTCCGGGCAGGCAAAACCATAGCTAACGAAAGAAAAATGGAAAATGACTTCCCACTCTGAATCCACTTGGTCCTGGAAGTCAAGAGGCCTGGCCTCATGTAGACAACAGCGATCTCAGGTAGTTGTTCAGGGAAAGAAACCACAGCCCTTCCCACAAGAAAGGATCCTTAGCTTAATAGAATGATGCTGAGACTTCATTGTACCAAGGAAGACACCCCTTCCTTTAGCATTGGGGTTTATCGTTTTCCAAATGCTTCCACGTTTACCTAGTCAACCCTCAGAACGACCCTCAGCCCTGCAAGATTAGCAAGAGTAATGCGTTTCATCTCACTGAAGGTAGGGAAACTGAGGCTTAATGATCGAATGCAATGCCATTACATTAACCTAATGTACCTACATTACATTAACCTAATTAACCTGTGTAACCTAATGTCACCTGGAGCCTTTACATCCTCATCCTTGAATTACAAATGATGCCACCAGACCTATTCCCTGGGAGTTTTGTTTAAAACAGTGTAAAGCCATTTTCCCTACAGACACTGAATAGAAATAAGGCCCTCTGGGCCTAGAATACCAACTCTTCAAAGGGACGGTATCAATGTGTTTAAGAGGAAAGCTTCAGGAGTGGGATAGCCTGGGTCCAAAGCCTGCGCCCGAACTCTGGTTAAGTACTGCTGGTGTTATTGTTGCTGTTGGCTTTGTCTCTTTATTCTTCCAGGAACCCAACTTTTTCACTCGCAAGCTGTCAGGAGTTCCTTAAAGTGTAAACCCTGATTCTTAGCACAGGGCGAGGGGTCTGCCTTTAAATGGTCAGGCTGTTGAACGTGGCCCTTTCTGCCCAGAAGCACATATCGTCTGGATGTATTTGTGTTTGCATAGCAGAGTACAATTGGGACAGGCACCTTTGTGGGCACCTCTGATCACCGTCACCCAGTTTCGATGCCTCAGTTAAGATCCTTGCCCTACTTTCCACTCCTTTCCCAATTGGAAGGAACACTAAGGTCTCAGCATGACTTATATCCACGTCCGGGTGGTTCTGGCAGGTCAGGATATCTTTCATGCATAAATTGTTTTAGAATTTACAGAGCGCTTTTTTTCTATGCTGCCAATGATGTGTTGAAGGTGCCGGCTACTCAAAAAAGAAAAAAGATAAAAAGAAAAAAAAATACTGATACCTGCCTTAGGGGAGCTTCTGATTTTCCATTTTGTTGCTGCTGTTGATCTCTTTCTCTCTCTCTATGTATGTATATATGTGTATGCACGCACATGTATGAGCACACACATGCCATGCCCATGCATACAAGAGGCTCGAGGAGGACTTCAGTTCTCCTCTCAGTCTCTGTCTTATTACCTTGAGACAGGGTCTTTAACTGAACCAGCAGCTTGTGTTTATGGACAGGTTGTCTGGCCAATGAGCTCCTGGGTTCCAAGCCCCCACCATTTATTTATTTACTTATTCATTTATTCATTCATTTTGGTTTTTCAAGACAGGGTTTCTCTGTGTAACATCCCTAGCTATCTTAGAACTAGCTCTTGTAGATCAGGCTGGCCTCAAACTCACAGAGATTCGCCTGCCTCTGCCTCCTGAGTGCTGGGATTAAAGGTGTGCACTACCATTGCCTGGCATGTCTCTATCTTTTAATGTCAGGGTAATAGGCACTTGTGGTCATGCCTGGCTTTTACGTAGGACATTGTGACTCAGGTCCTTGTGCTGTGTAGCAACAGAGCTAACTCCTCAGTCCCCAGCCCCTAGTTTTGACATACTAACACACATAAGCCACAGATGATAATGTTCAGTGTTGTGGCTAATGACATGGTGTGGCTTAAAAGTATAATGCTATTTCAGAAACTGAAGCAGTGTCTTGGAGACCAGGGTAACTCGGGTTAGTTCTGTAGGGTGGGTGGGGTAGGGCGAGGATGGAGAAGGAGCCGACACATAGAGATAATGGGGGGGTGGGAATCAGTGCTCAGAAAAGACACAAGTATAACTTATTGGGCAAAGGAAAGGAATGGGCATGAGGAGATGGGCCTGCCTACTATGTGGGGTCAGATTTTACTAGTTATGGAATAGGATAGCGCAAGTTAAGTTCAGATTATGGAGAGGAGACAAAAGAAGCCTAAAGTAGGAGATTCATTCATTCTCTGAAAGCCCATGCATTCAGTAGTTCTTGTTCCATGTCTCAGAAAATGTGTCTGATGGTGAACACACTTATGAATGTCTGAAGCAGAACTTCCTAATGCAGTATGGCATCTTGCATGCCAGGTGGGATTCTAAAATTAAGACCGAGAACCTTGCGGACTTCGGAAAGACAAAGTATAAGTGAAAGGAAGTAGCCGATAAAACCGTTCACCACGCAAAGAATCATCTGCTTTTAGAGGACAAGGCGAATCCTTGCTTGCTGCATGTAAACGTTACCAACAAGGCAAAACATTACCGTCCTCAGATGAACTCGGCTCCCGAGATCGGCATTCTTCCTACAGATGGCCAGCCTCACTGTAATCACACGGGGTGTTCTGTTAGTTGTAGCCAGCGTCAGAGGCGTTGTCTGTGTCTCTATAATTTATGGGACTTCCAGATGACCAAGCACAATTCGTTTGCCAGTGAAACAAGAAAGTTGTGTGTGGTTGCAGTCCTTACAGGAGAGTTGCAATTCTGATGGACAGAGCTGCTGGCTTTCTCCACGTGACCACTTGGGAACTCGGGCTGCTAGCTAGGGCCTCCTGCAACACATCCTTGGAGCTGCTCACTCCATTGCCATAAGCCCTTAGGGGGAAGCCAACCCCACCCCATGGCACTCTGAACTGTGTTTTGTCATGTATTTGTTTTCACTGGCCGATTTGTCCTAATAATTATCCAAGCTAAGTAAGTATGGCAGATTTTTTTTTTCCTACAAAAGATAATGCTGTCTGAAAATCAGCTAATCCCAACACAAGGCTAAGATGGACTTGAAGCGTCCTCTGTCCACAAGCCCCACGCAGCCTCAGCTCTGCAGGGTCATTTTATGAACGTCTCTTTTTTCTCCTGAGGTAATGACAGGCATTGCAAATTCCAGAGACCTGCCCAGAAGTAGAAGAAGCAGACCTCTAAAGATATTATCATTTTAGTTTTTCTGTCACTACAAAGAAGCCAATGTGAGGAAAATGTCTTCACATAGGCAGGGCGGGGGAAATCAAATTCTACATGTATCTTCTGATATCAAGACTAATGTTTTGAGAAATGGCTTGCCAATAAGCAAAGACACCATTCATAGATTTCCCTCCCACCTCTCCCCCTCCTCCTGAAGTTTACACAGGTCTTCACACTCTTAATTAGCCACATCAAATAATTTGTTTCCTAGGCTGGGCTAGCAGGGCGATGTCTTTTTATTTGGGTGATGAATGATGAACCATGATTCAGCAGGGGATGATTCAGGCGAGGAGACGGAGGCCTACAGAATCCTCGCCAAACTCAGTGCTTGTTGTTTGTTTGTGCGTTGCAAGGACAGAGATAGCTAATGAGACTGTTAACAGATAGTCTGATGCTCTGGACACTGGAGGAAGGACACAGCAGCAGGGCTTGGGGACCTCGGGAGACTCAGGAAATGATGACAGAGTGCAAAGACTCCTCTCCAAACAGGCCGCTGGACACCGTGTGTGTAGTCTTCTGGACATTTACTGCAGGGGGACAACTCGCGTTGGCCTTTTTATTTATGAAGTCACAATCAGAGCCAAGGAGATTATGAAGAATGGAGCAAATGCAAAGTCCTTGCACCTGGAAGATACTGTTTTCTAAGGAAAAGTAAAAATGGATAGTGTGCATTTAGCAGACTAAACCAGTAAAAGATGGTTTGTTGTGGCCATGTTTGACTGTTACTTTCTAATGTTGCCTTGGAATGTATCTTCCCTCCTGAGCTTGCAAGCTCTGACTTACCCTCATTTTCCTTTTTTTTTTTTTTTTTTTTGGTTTTTCGAGACAGGGTTTCTCTGTGGTTTTGGAGCCTGTCCTGGAACTAGCTCTTGTAGACCAGGCTGGTCTCGAACTCACAAAGATCCGCCTGCCTCTGCCTCCCAAGTGCTGGGATTAAAGGCGTGCGCCACCACCGCCCGGCTACCCTCATTTTCAAGATGTCTGTTATGAGGCTGAGAGGATGTCGTACCTGGATTCAGGGCTCCAGGATCCTGCAGATGCTGCTGCTTTTAACCCATTGGTCTGATCGCAGCTGTGCCAACGTCTGTTAGAAATATTGGTGGCTGTGTGGCATCAGGTAATGGTTCTTCTTTCTGAATGTAGGTGAGATATGTTTGCTAAGTCTCCCTGTGTGAAAGTCTGGTCTCCCCAAATGTAAGGCTGAGGGGACCTGGAGGTACAGATCAGGTTGACCTTTTCGAAGAATCTAGAACTTAGTTGCTTAAAAAATCATGATCTTGAAGATCATAAGGCAAATATTTGTCAGACATGTGTTCACTTTTTAAAAGTGTATTTATTTTGATTTTGTGTATGATGTGTGGGGGTATGCACACTTGTACTACGGTGCATGTATGTGGAAGTGAGGTGACAACTTGTGGGTTTCCTCCCATGTTTTTGTGGGTTTCAGAAGGAGAATGTGAGCCGTTAGGCTTCCTCAGTAAGGCTTACCTGCTGAGCTATTTCTCTGGCCCCTCATATCCATTTTTTCAAAGGCATAACCTTCCTTCAGGATTTGGGGTATATCTAATATGACTTACTTGTGAATTCAAGTTTATAGGTTCTTTACTTGTTTGGTTTTGAAATTTTCTTTTCATTTATTTTTATTTCTCTCTCTCTATATATATATACTGTATATATAATCTATGTATATATTGTTTGTCTGTATGCATACCACATGCATGCAGAGCCTGGAGAGCAGAAGATGACATCAGATCCCCTGGAGCTAGAGTGGTTATGAGCTGCTGATTTTGGATGCTGGGAATCCAACCTGAGTCTTCTGGAAGAGCAGCAAGTGCTGTTAGCCACTGAGCCACCTCTCCAGCCCCCAGGTTATAGATTCTTAAGGGATTTGCTCGTAGAACACCACCTGGGGATTCTGCCACTTCAGTGTCAGGGTCACGTGGCCTGATGTTCTTTGGTAAGGTCCAGAACTAGAGAAGTGGATGATGTAGCTCAGTGATGGAGTGACCACCAGTCTTGCTCAAGGCCTTGGGTTAATATCTGGCATCACCTTTAACTCTCTCTCTCTCTCTCACACACACACACATACACACACACACACACACACAAACACACACACACACACAGTGAGAGAGATGGGGGGAATCATAACATTTTTTCTATCTTTAAAGAAGTCTTCAGGAGTGTTATTGAACAGAACTAACCATTAAGGTATTATATACATCAAACAAGCTGTTCTATTCGTGCTAAACTGAGTCTGTGTAGTGAAACGTTCCCCATCCATCTGAGGCCTCCCATTGGACCCAGCAGAGAATGGGTCCGTTGCAAAAACCGCGGAGGAATTTCTAGATCATTATTTTCAGTGTTTTGCCTTCGTTTCCTTAAGCAGAACACTGCCGATTCCATGTGCTTCTCCGTATTGTTCATGCTTCCTTCTCGACGTATGACTCTGCAGACATTTACAGAGGGCCTGCTGTGTGTGGGCTTGGCATTTTAAAGTTATACAAGGAAAAACTTGAAATCTGCATTGCAGCCCAAGGATGACCAGGGAATGGGAGGTGGGTAGCGCTGTCTTTCTTTGTGTTCACGAAGTAGAACGTGAAATACACATGTGCACGTGCATGCACCATAGTCACATGTGTACTGTCTAAGTAATATAAGCAGATGTGAATGCCAGGAAGTGGGACTAGTGAGAAAGACATTGATCAATTAATTAGTTAAAAATTATTTAAATTTATTTCTGTTTATGTCTATGAGTGATTTGCCTACGTGCATTTATGTGTACTCTGCACCATAAAAGGTCAGAAAAGGATGCTGGGTTCCCTGGAACTAGTGTTACAAAAGTTGTCAGACACCCTGTGATTGCTGGGAACTGAACCAGGGTTCTCTGCAAGAACAATTGCAATCTTCTTCCCGGCCCTAATTAACATATTAAGTAAGTCTTTTAACTTTTGGTGGGTGAAGGGAGTAATTCTAAGGTCAGTGATATACCTACCTCTTGAGACAGAGTTGCTCGAAGGCACCTCACAGCTTATTGCCAGGCCTAGATGCCTGCCCGTGGTCATATGCACACTGACATTTGCTCTGGATCAGTCATAATGGAAGCTAAGTGAAGGCTGTGCACTTGGTCGGAAACAAACTGTGATGTTTCCGCCATGTGCTTTGCTGCTGTCTTTTTGTTGGGAGATCACTTTAAAAAAATTTTATTGCCAGGCATGGTTCTGTATGCCTTTAATCCCAGCACTCAGTGAGGCAGATGCAGATGGATGACTGAATCTGAGGCCAGCCTGGTCTACAGAGCTAGTTCAAGGACAGTCAAGGTCACATAGAGAAAACCTATCTCAAATTCTTTTTCTCTTTTATTTATTTAATGTGTGTGTGCATTTGCCTGTGTGGGTTTAATATGTGTATCACATGCATGCAGGCGCCATGTGGGGGCCTGAAGAGGGAGCTGAATTTCCTAGAATTGAAGTTACAGGAAGCTGTAAGTCACTGAGTGGTGCTATGGACCAGACCTGGGTCCTGTGAGAGAAGAGCAAGCGCTCTTAACCGCTCAGCCATCTCTCCCATCCCTGATAGAGCCCTTAAGATGTATGGTCGTCTCCAGATTGTTCTTTGTTGTGCTGAGTAGCTACTAGCTAGACCTACATTTAAAAACATTAAAAAAATAATGCTTGCAGGTCCTGGAAGCTCAAGCAGGCTATGCATTTTGCCCAGGTATCTGTAGGTAGATCTTACCTCTTTCTGGCAAATCATGTTTTCCTTGTTTCTTGCCACGTTGTGAAAGCCCTTCAGACATAAAAGAGCTGGCTTCGTTCTTTTGATCTTCCTGAACTCCGTGAGTTCTGAAACTTGAGGAAGATAAAAAAGGAACCCACACATTGCTGTTTTCCCTAACTTTTGAGAAACAATTTCAAAATGACTTGAAAAGTTTGGAAGTTGTAATAGGTGAAGATTGAAAATAAGATCCGGGGCTGGAAAGATGACTCAGTGGCTGTTCTTCCAGAGGACCTGGGTTCAATTCCGGCTCCCACATATCAGCTCACTCCTGTCTATAACGCCAGTGTTAGGAGACCCAACACACTCTCACATAGATATACATGCAGGCCAAACACCAATGTACATTTTAAAAAAAATAGAGACAAGTGGTGGTGGTGCACTCCTTTAATCCCAGCAGTTGGGAAGCAGAGACAGGGGAATCACTGTGAATTCCAGTCCCAGTCTGGTCTACAAAGTGAGGTCCAGGACGGCCAGAATTGTTAAATAGAAAAACCCTGTCTTGAAAAACACAACAAAATAAAACAACAAAAACAAAAAGAAAGAAAATAGGGACTCCGTCACTGAAGACCTGGGTCCTGCTCTGACCCCCCACCCCTTGATTGACAAGGCATGTTAGACACTCCTCCAAGTGTCTTCAGCTAGTAGGACAGAGTGACCTGGCTTTCTCTGGGCATCAAGATATATGAGGATGTACTGCTGAGGATAATACACACCAGCAAGAATCATCACCCTTTCAGAAATCACTTAGAGGAGGAGGATGTTTCCCCATGAGCATCTTGAATCCTTAGGTCATCCTGTGCTGGCAAAAAGAGGTCTGAGCATGGTAATAGCACTCCCTGTTCCCCTGCACATGTATTTACAGACTATATCCCTCTTGTCTGCCCCTGTATAGGAAGTGTCTAAACTTGACATAGCATTTTAATTGAGAGACTCTTAGTGTTGAACTTGACATCCTTACCACAATTATAAGAACTGTCTAAGTGGCTAGAACTGGGTTATTCATTGGGAAGAAACACATCCTGAAAGGCTCATGGCTTCCTCAGGAATACACAGCATCTTCAGCGATGGGATCAAAACCCATTCCTGGACCTTGTTCTGAGAATCCCCATTTCTGTTTCTAGGGTTCTGCGGCCCATCACTGTCCTAAGGCCTCCTACTGTCACAGCTGTTCCATCCCTAGGAGATGGGGACATGGCTTCTTCTCTGCCTGGCTGCACGGTTTCTGATGTTAGGAGTTATTCTCTTCCCAGGAGTCTCATGCTTTTAGTCCACAAAGTAAAGGCTTCTATAAGTGTTGCAGTTGGAGGCCTTTACCTCACCTTATCTCCCTGGGGTAGAAGCAGTGCAAGGTCAGCTTCCTCTGGTGAACACCTAAAGTGGGCGGAATCTCTTATCTCTGATCCCACACTACCCCCTCTCTTCCTTTCTGCCTCTTAGAGCCAGGAGATTATTTGAGTCTTTCTATTTTGCGTCAAAAGGAAAGGGATTCTGGGAATAAGGGGGGAATTAATATTCATCAAAAGTGACAACATTAAGATGTCATAATCCGTGGACCACAAGTCTGTGAAGATTGCATCATTCTCATTTCTCGTGTGGGGGAGCAGGGGCCTAAGTAACGTTGCTAGTCACATAGTCAGAGTCGAATTGTGGCTGCGAACTCTGAATGGTGTGATTCTAGATTTCACGTGTCTTTAGTGTACATGGACTATACCCTCTCTTGCTCTAAGAAGAGGTGGGCACTGCAAGAAATCTCAGACACTGGCCTTCTTGCAACCTGGAGAAACGTCAAGTCCCTATTACCTGTAGTGAACACATGAAGAGCAGCCCTACTCTGGAAAGAGAACCTGGAAGAATTCCTGAGATCTGAGTTCCTATCCGGCCTCAGACAGTGACCACTCATAACTTCAGTGGTAGTCGTTTTAGTATTCTAGCTATTCATGTATCAAATTAAGAGTGAGATTCAGGGCAGGAAACTTGTCAGGGTGAGGTAAGAGGATGTGTAAAGCCCCAATCAAGCTTACGTTCTGTCCAGTGTTATTCGCTATTATTAGTGTAATTCTCAGTTAATATACTTGCTTTAGATAGGCATGTTAGGTTGCCTGGTTATCTGTTAGGTTATCTGTAAGTGTGGGCTGTCCAGTACTTAAGTATTTTGATCTGTGAATGAGCCATTTGCTAGTTTCCCAATGGTCTGTTTTCTGTTGCTATTTTGAAATACTACAGATAGTGTGATTTATCTATGAAAGAGGTGTAGTGCCTTTTGGCTCTGGACATTGAGTGAGGCCAAGGTGGAGCCGATGTACCTGGTGACAGCTTTCGTGTTGTATCATAGCATGGTGGCACCTGGCAGGCAAGCAGCTGCGTGCAGAAGAGGGGGGCATGCAAGCAAGCAAGAGCCAGCACTCGCCAGAGCCAGGCATGATCCCATTCACCAGGGCTCCACCCCATGACCCAGGCACCTCCAACTGTACTCGGTCCCCCACCCCACAAATGGTTGGAATTGAGATTTCAACACATAAACATCTGAGAGATTGACTCAGCCTCGAGGCCAGTTTTCCCACTCCATCAGATGTATCTGTCGTACTAGCCTTCTCCGTTATTATCAGACCTGCCTTTGTATCTGGTGTGGGCTTCAGGGAGACTTCCTGGCTCCACATACTGAACCAGGCATCTGGGAGACAGATGCAGCAGATCAACAAACCAGGCCACTAGAACTTCTCTGGGCTGCCCAGAATGTTCGGCGTGGGAGTGGGGGGATGCAGTTTAAGATTTGATATCAAAAGGTGGAAAGAATGGGAAATGAAGGGTAGGGCTGCAGAGCCAGAGCTATCCATGGTGACCTCAGGTATATTGGGGGTCATTCCTCCCGGGATCCGCTGTTTGATTTCTCTGGTCACACAGCACAGGCCAGCAGGATCCTCAGGCTTGGGTGTGTTTGCTCCAGAGATGTGTAATGTGTTAACCTTCAGAACTCCTGGATGCAGAAGTGGCTTTCAGACTATTTAAAAAGAACAAGAACCAGGCAGTTAGGGTGGATGCTGCCAACAAGATGACTCTGTACACACTCTATTAACACTTAGCCTGCTGGATGTGTGGGAAGTACAGGAGCCAGGCAAAGCAGAGGGTTGTGAGTAGCACTTGCAAGCAGACATGTAATACCAGGCATAGTTATATGTCAGATGGCACTATTGGATGCTCATCTGTCCGATGGTACAGAACGGTTTCAGAAGCACAACGGACAGGGCCCCCAGAGTTCCTTTGAGTGCATCCCAAAACATGTGCAAGGTGTAAGGATGCTTTATAGATTATAGTGGCAGCAGTAGGCAAGGCAGTCATCTAGGAACCATAACCAGAATTGGCTCCTGGGCCTTAGCTCCAAGTTCTTTTTGAGAAACTTATATAGAGAAAATGTGGATTTAGCACACACTTCAAATAAGAAGTCATTTTGAAGTTCTTCTGTTGAGAATTCTCTGTTCAGTTCAATGCCCCATTTTATAATTGGGTTGATTAGCCTTTTACGGTCTAGTTTCTTGAGATCTTTATATATTTTGGAGATCAGACCTTTGTCAGTTGCGGGGGGGAAGATCTTCTCCCAGTCAGTGGGTTGCCTTTGTGTCTTAGCGACAGTGTCCTGAGTGAGGTAAGCCAGACCCAAAAAGAGGAACATGGGATGTACTCACTCATATTTGGTTTCTAGCCATAAACCAAGGACATTGAGCCTATAATTAGGGATCCTAGAGAAGCTAAATAAGGAAAACCCAAAGAAAAACATATAGGCATCCTCCTGAATATTAACCTTCAGCAGGCGATGAAAGGAGACAGAGACAGAGACCCACATTGGAACTCCGGACATAAACCTCAAGGTCCAAATCAGGAGCAGAAGGAGAGAGAGCACGAGCAAGGAACTCAGGACCGCAAGGGGTGTACCCACACACTGAGACAATGGGGATGTTCTACTGGGAACTCACCAAGGCCAGCTGGCCTGGGTCTGGAAAAGCCTGGGATAAAACTGGACTCTCTGAACATAGCAGACACTGAGGACTACTGAGAACTCAAGAACAATGGCAATGGGTTTCTGATCCTACTGCACGCACTGGCTTTGTGGGAGCCTAGGCAGTTTGGATGCTCAACTTACTAGACCTGGATGGAGGTGGGGGTTCCTTGGACTTCCCACAGGGCAGGGAACCCTGATTGCTTTTCGGGCTGAGGAGAGGGGGGGACTTAATTGGGGAAGGGGGAGGGAAATGGGAGGCCGTGGCGGGGAAGAGACAGAAATCTTTAATAAATAAATTAAAAAAAAAGAAGTCATTTTGATAAGAATTCAATGGATCTTTCTTTTTCTTGATTTCATTTTTTCAGCTCTTACTAACTCTCTATTTGTATTCTGCTTTAGGGACCTGCTTTTGTCTTAGGCCCCGTGGCTCTTCTCCCTTGGAATTCCCATGATTCTTTCTAGAAACTCTTCTTTTCCTGGGGACACCTGCCTCTTGTGGTCTTAGCCCCATAGTCTAAGAACTGTGCAACTCAGGCCAGGTTTTTAGTTTTGTTTCCTCTGTCCAAGTCAGGACTGCATTCTTGTTTGTTTGTTTTGAGATAAGATATCTCTAAATAGCCCTGGCTATCCTGCAACTATGTTTGGCCAGACTAGCCTCAAATTCATAGAGATCTGCCTGCCTCTGCCTGAGTGCTAAGATTAAAGGCATGCATTGTTACACCCAGCGAGGGCTGCATCCCTGAAACTACCTTTAGGCAGTTTGTCATTAATTAGAAATTACTGTTTGCATAATTTTTCACATATTTTAAAACGTTCCCCCGTCTGATGAAAGATTCACCAGCTGCTTCTGTAAGTGGGGAGACTCTCGGGTGTCATGTGTGGAGGTCAATAATGATTTCACACTGTGGGTCACTGCACACTTTTAGCTAGCAGGGCAGGCACCATGAAAAGTGAAATGTGGCTGGGAGGTGGGGGCACACGCCTTTAATCCCAGCATTCGGGGGAGACAGCGGCAGGAGAACCTCTGTGAGTTCAATGCCAGCCTGGACTCCAGAGTGAGTTCCAGGACACAGCCAGGGTAACACAGAGAAACCCTATCTTGAAAAACCAAAAAATAAAAGAAAAAAAAAAGAAAGAAAGAAAGAAAGCAAAAGAAATGAATGCTGCTGACCAAAGTTCGCATCATTCTCCAGACTTGTGGATCTTATCTGGCGTTGGGGGCGCCAGGGTGATCCTTTGTAGGACAGAGCTGTCTATATGTCTAAAGAATGATGGGGTACCTGGAGCCACTCTCACGGCCTTGCAGTTGTATCAGGGGACATGGTGCTCCTGGTACTGAGGTAGCTGAGACACGAGGATCCTAGGTTTAGGTCCAGCCTGAGATGCACGGTGAGACCCTACCTGTACAATAAACAACATCTCTCTCTGTGACATTTGCCCCTAAAGGCATAGCCGTTCTCCTGCCTAGCCATTCTTCCTCGCCGCCTTCCAAGACTGGGCGTGCTCTCCCACCTCAAATGACTGGAATCCACAAAGGTAGTTAAGAAAAACGATACCATTTAGTTTCCCAAACTCTTGCTTTGAAGAACACAGGTCTTCAAAGAGATGACTGTAATGCCAAGGTGGGTATCTGCTGAAGTGGCCCTTCTATGTCTATATTCATCTGACTGAGGAACAGGAAGGGGACAGTCCCATCTTGGAGCCAGTG
Organism: Microtus oregoni; assembly: GCF_018167655.1. Lineage (NCBI taxonomy): Eukaryota > Metazoa > Chordata > Mammalia > Rodentia > Cricetidae > Microtus > Microtus oregoni. The sequence continues at coordinate 30,825,009 of NW_024543072.1, forward strand.
GCCCCAGGGTGAAGCCCAGTCTTTCCCCTGGCACGGAGGGCAGCCCAGAGAGCCAGCGACCTTTCTTTGGGCCTCCAGATATCGAGCCAGGGAATGAATAATTGGGACTCGCCAAAGTGTTTAAACACCAGAATTGAAATTAATGTCCCCTCATTGCTGGGTACGCTGACAATACATTACAGCAAACACCTTCCCAAAGTGAAATGAATGTTTGTTTATCCTCATGAAATATACATCAAAACTTGTTGGTAGAAGAGGCGCTAATGAGGGAAGTGGCTGAGTTTCCTGTTAATTCCAGGCAAATAGCTAACTGAGATGCAGGCTTGCCACAGTTTGCTCTGCGGTCCCCATTCTCCCCATTCTTTTTATTTTATTTTTCCTTCTCTCTTCTCCCCCCCCCCCTTTTTTGAGAGTAACCTGTCCGCAGCTGTGTATCTAGGGCATTAATATGGGTTTAATGAAAACTCCGGTTGATCTGTCCAAAGATATTGATGAGCAGGGCCCGGCCGTATTAATCATCTCCTTGAGGGAGGAAATGAAGGGAATGGGTGAGTAGGTTTCTGTCAGATGCCAATCCTGACGAAGAGATGTTGGAGGGCGGGATGTTTTCTAACCCTCCGTGGCTACATCTATTTCCTGTGCCAAGGGCTGGGCCAAGTGGGAGTGGGAAGGGCATGGGACAGTACAGGAAATTCTGGGACACACTTAACGCGAAGTCATTAAGTGTCTGCCAATAAATCCATTACTGTTAATTATATTGAGATGGCCAACGATCCGCTGACAATATTCCGTCATTGATTTTCATTCGCGAGGGATCGATGTGCTGGCTGGAATCTCTTTGGCGTTTTTATGTTTTCCTTTCTTCTTTCCTCTCCTCCTCTCTCCCCACGGCTGCTCCCCTCCCCGTCAGTGTCTGCAGTAATGCAGGTCCCCTCTCAGGAGATACAGTTCTCTCCCTAAGTGCCAAATGTTTCTTGATAGGAACAAGCTACATTTCTTTATGGCTTATGGCAAACTGCCTTGATTACTTCTACTGCTGTACCCATTATGTGAATTAAATATGTATTCAGTTGCATGCTGCTTGCGATGTTATTGCAGGGTGACATATGGTACCGACTCAATTAGAATGAGGCAGCATTAGATAACCCTGTGATTACATGCCTCCTGACCGGCTCCTCCTCGGCCTCCCCTCTGTGTGTTCGCTCTCGGTGTCTGTGAGGCCGCAGGTTTTCATTATGGCTTATCATCTCTGCTACCTCAGATGTGGGCTGGGGCCTGGAGGGGGAGGGGCCTGTGGGGAAAAAAAGCACATTTGGTAGACAGATCCTATACAGGGGCTTAGAGAAAGGGGCTAAAAATCTTTTAAATACTGATTTTCCCTCCTTTCTTTCTCAAGATGGCTGTCTGTCCTGTATGGAACAATCCCCCAAAGCCTCTCTGTAGTTGTGGGGTAGTTGCTGTGTGTGTGTGTGTGTGTGTGTGAGCCAGTCCTTATCTTGAAGATGATTAGGTTTTTTTTTTTTCCTTTTTAAGAGTACTCCTTCCATGTGCTGATACCCTTTGCCCCATTTTGCAGATGAAACTGAAGACTGTACTGGACCACACACAATTCAAGGTCACAAAGTTGTTTGGTGTCTAAATGAGGAGGCAGAATGAGAATGTGCTATGGAGTGACCAAGAACAGCTAAAGCTTAAAGACAGGGGCTTCCTGTGGACCTAGGCAGCCGGGTGTGGCACCAGCTATAGAAAAATGGGAGCATGTGACATCTCCCTCTAAGTAGTCCGTCGTCTCCCCCCCCCCTTGTTAGCTTTTTCTGTCTTATGTTGTTCTAACCCCGTTTTCTTTACTCGTTATTTCTATTTGCCTAAAAGAGCCTTTAGACTCATTCTCTTTGGTCCCAACCCAGCCACAGTCAGGAACTGATTCAGCCAGAACCAATAGGAGCTCCTGTCACCCTGGGTAGAGAGCAGAGTCTTCAGGTCTCATAGAAAGCCTGCTGATCCCTTATGGCTGGGCAGGGTATTGCACACAATAGCTCAGGTTTTCAGGCAGGAGCACCTGCAATATATATTTTGTGTGCACTAGGCGTTATGCTGGGGAAATGTTAACACTGGTGTTGGCACTGGTCCCAGACAGTTCAAGCCTCAGACTCGGCTAGAGGCAAGGGTCACCTAAGTAGGCTAAGTGTGCCTGAGAACAGGATGGACCCAGAAGGACCACCGATGTGTCTTAGTGTTCCTCTAGGTGGCCACTCAGGCTGTGTTTTGAGTCCAGCCACACTTAGCAAACACAGATCCAGGAGAGGAATAAAGGAGAAAATGGAAGAGCGATAACGAGGCAGGTTTGCTTGAAGGAAATGGGGCCCCGTACAGATAACACCACGCTGCGCCCCAGCCCCCTCTCCCATCACGACAATGATAGCACACTTTATATTTAAAGCCACCCTTTCAAGAACCACTGAAAAGATAAACAAGAAATGAACAAAAGTGCTTATCTGTCGAGGCCAGGTGCGAGAGGCAGAACGGGGTAAATGAGGACAAGGGCGGGAACAAGACTGACCTGATGGCCAACGGGGAACACAAGGATTTATTATAAATATATTTTATATCAGAAACGTATTACCTATTCAGAAACAATATTAAAATGAAAAGGTCTTCAGCAGCATCATCTTGCCTAATCTTCACAGCCACCCCAAGGGGGAGCTTTTTATTAGACTCTAATTTTACATAAGGAAACGAAGACACGGAGTTCCTGTACCTCACCTAAGGTGATGAAGTCAGCAAACTAGTGTCAAGACGAAATTCAGATTGAGTTCTTTCTACTACAGCATAGCCCAGTGGTGCGAATCCAAGCCAATCTGGTTTCTGATTGGGAGCCTTAAATGGGGCACTCTTTACATGTACCAGACGGGGGAAGGGGAGAGGAAGGGAAGGAGGGAGAAATTCTGAATGTCCCTTTGGTCTGTGTAGGAGACACTTGGAGGCCTGACCCTCCCCCACTGCCTTTGCAGCACCCAGTACTTAAGCCGCAGCCCCAGCATGGTCACGCCTGAAGCTGTGTGCTCTGGGCCTGCCGATCCCGCTGGCTGTTTCTGGACGGAGGATGCTAAAACAGATGGCCTCTACCTGGTCCTCCGTGTGGGCCTGAGATACTCTTGGGACCTGCTGGGCAGCAGGGAGCTATTATCATTGTTGTCATGCCACAAAGGGCCTGAGGAGAAATCTGGCATTGAAAAAATGCCAAAAGTTGTTGGTCTTGTAAATGCAGGGTGACATGGCATATATCCTTGAGGGCAAAGAGTGACATTTTAATGACCTGTTCCGGGTAGCTGTCACCCTTTGCTTTGCGCATGCAGGTGCTTTCTACCGAAGCTGCATCCGAGGTCTCTCGTCTTACCTACGCCCCTGCTCACACCTCTCCTATTTCTCTTTGCCCCCACTCCCGGCAGAGCTAGGCAGAACCTATGTTGTTAGCGAGTCGAAAGCATTACCTAGCTATCATTTGGCATACCTATTTGTCTAGTTGCACCTGTGTGCACTTTATAGTTTGAGCCTTTTACGGGGCACTCACCCAGCCAATGGGGAGCACACCTTCCTGTAGACTCCAGAAGGCAGTCTGCTTCTTCAGTCACTGTGGTCTTGCCCTCCATCAAATGGGAGTAGTCATGGGGAGTCTGTGCTAGTGTTTGTTTCTGGGAAGAGTTCAGGTCTCCCAGTCCAACCTTTATGGATTGTGTCCTGCTTTTAATTCCTATGCAGCTTTCTCCTGCATCTTCTGCCGTTCCGTCCCAGGTCCCATCTCCACAGAGCTTCTGGGACTCCTTCAGACTTCCCTGGCCTGCCATGTGAATTCCAGGAACTCTGGTGTACTGGAGTGCTTTTCCCGAGTTCAGATGTCCATCTTTTCTGCTGATGAAGTTCCCCAGTTGACATTTTAGCTCTTTCTCTACAGTTTTGCTGCAGCTGGTGCTGAAGACTCCATTCCTCTTGATTTCCATCTTCTCCTCGTCTTGTCCCCAGTCTCTGAATGGATCTTCTCAGTTATTGTCAGTGCCATTTGCCCCTTAACCATCTCTAAAGGGAGCACCACCTAGCGTTCCCACGCCTTCTTTTATCATCTCAGCTTCCAGTGCGCTAAAATATATCCGCTATAATCACCAAAATCAGGGGCCTACACTATCAGCTCTAAAAGCCCAGCAAGTGCCCCAATGTTCAGATTTAAGCAAGTAGCCAATAAATACTTATTGAAGAAATGGTAAGTTAAAACTTGTGCTTTCATCCTCGATTGACTTCTGTGAATTTCTGATTTGTAGCACAACAGGCTGGCCTCTCTCTCTCTCTCTCTCTCTCTCTCTCTCTCTCAGTTCAACTAACTTCAAGCTTGGCATGCACAGGGCAGACCTCATCAGACTTCTGCCGTGGTCACTCCCTCCCCTGTGTTCATTCCTACGGTCTTCGTCCCAATGAAGAGGTGTCATGTTTGCACCAGACTCTGAATTATTCCATACAGCCCCTCCCCCGCCATCAATAGTTATCCAATTTGTATTGATCCTGCCAGCAAGCATGTATTGAGTTCTTCATGCCTGACTGTGTGCCAAGTAAGAGATCAGAAAGGTAAACATATTGTATTCCTCATCTGTCCTCTCTCCGTCTGCCACGGCCCTAGGTCAGGCTCTCCCTGTCTTTCACCCAGACAGCTCTGTTGACCTCCTCACTGGGATCTCTGCCCTTGATGCCTTCAAAAAGTCCATCTCTCCAGAAGCCCGTCAAGATAGTCAAACCAGGCAAAGCACACTTGACTTAACCCTGACTCAGAATCCGTGGCCAACAGCTCCACTGTCAAATGCTCTGGCGCCACACTCAGTTATGAAACGTCTCCCAAGGGATTTTCATAGTCACAATGGTCCAACACCTGAGATTTGTCAGTCATTTAAAATGTTCAGCTAATTCAAATTATCACCGTAGACTTGTTACCTTCATTCCGTTGAATTGCAGTGGAGTTTCCTGCATGGAAGCGACGGAGTTTGTGTTCAGCTGGGTGGGATCTGTACGCTTCTTTGGGAATTCTTCTAGGGGTGTGTCCCAAGTCTGGCTCTCATGATTGCATGTGCCTGCACAGTGGATGGACACAGGTGGAAAGTCTATGGGCTCATCGTAATCTAGGTTGGCCGTGTCATCTAGTTTGATGACCTAGTTTCCACCGTTTTCTTCTGTCTCCACAGACAGCCCAAACAGATGGAGTATCCTGAGTGCCTTAAACATGCTGGGTTTAAAAAAGAATGCTTTTGGAGATTGTCTATTCTGCCAGTAATTCCCCATAGCTACTGTCTCCATAGAGAACCACGACTCGTCATGAAGGCCTGCCGGAGGAAGCATCCTGTCTGAATGCGCCTCTCCATTCATTCCTTCTCCTTAGCATCTGATTTTCCTTATACATCTTTTCTTTGTAAGGCTACATAGCATTTTTTGTATATTTGTTTTCCCTTAGGTTGAATGCATTTTGGCATTATTAGCTTTTCAATTATTAATATTTTAAGGACAGGTTTGGACACGTGACAGTTACCTTGTAATTTTGTCCACTGACGCCAACAGTCTTATGGTGGAGTCAGGCCTAGTACATCCGTGGTGACTATGTGGCCTTGACATGTTGCATGAAATATAGACATTTTGTTTTTTGTTTGTTTTGCATGAATTGCATGCTGAAATCGAGTAAAGGATTTTTGGTCTGGTAAAAAAAATATGTAGAATGTACTAAATGGGAGACATATTGAAAATATTATGTAGATTTCATCTAGGACACAAAAACACACAGGTCCCAATGAAACAAGGGTATTTTATGCAATGAAAAACATCAGACTGTTCAGAGAACATCTTATTATTAGTTTTTAAAAAATCTTTTCTTACATTTATTATTGTTATTTTATGTTTTGTGTGTACATCTAAGCACAGCGCTTATGTGAAGATCAGAAGACAGCTTAGGAGGGTTGGTTCTCTCTGTCCACCACATGGGTCAAGAGAATTGAATTCTGGTCATTAGGCTTGGCCATAACAAGGTGCCTTTACCCACTAAATTGTCTTCCCAGCCCCACGAAAGTTATCTTAACAATTAGCAGAGCCTGGTGACATGTAGGTTTAGACAGGAGGAAAATTGTGGATGGAGGACGCCAGATATTTGGATTCCATAGAAGAGGGAGGCGGCTCAGTATAACCTTAAGCTGAATGACAATATCAGTTCCCAGGTGGTGGAGGGTGTGGCCAGAGATGATGCATTATCAGGTAACTGCTGTAAACTGGCTTTGCCTGGGAATTTACTGTGTGCAGCCTCGAACTGGACTGAGAAGAGGCCCATCTGTGTGTGTGTGTGTGTGTGTGTGTGTGTGTGTGTGTGTGTGTGTGTGTGAAAGCACGTAGGTTCTCTTGTCTGGTTGCCTGGAAAGATGGGTTTGGTATTAAATAAATAAAGGACTGAGGAAATGGACAGGTGTGAGCAGTTTTGTTCCTTCCAGAATGTGGAAGTTCAGTGACTGTTTTGACACTATCCGGGTACTTGTTTATTTCATTTTGAACTCCCTCCACACGCTCAGTGTTGCTGAGGGTGGAATCCAGGGCCTGGGGCAACCCTAACCCTAATTGTTGATTTTTTTTTTCTCTTTGGTTTTTCTTCTCTGCTGGAATCATGCTGTATTTTGAGGCAGTTCCTAGGTTTTTAGGTCTTTGCTAGGCTGAGCCCACTGGTTCAAGAGCTTTCTTTTCAGTAAGAGGCCTGAAGTTCCCATGAGTGGTATACCAGAGTTAAATGGCAGGGAAAAAACTAGGTGTTTTGGATCATGCATCTGCTTGTCAGGCTGCCTAATTTTTCTAGTGTCTACTCTTCCAAAACTCAAAGTGGGACTATGCCACCTGCTTCTGTGGCTCAGTGATGGGCTTATTTAGAACTTACGTTCTACGAGTTGGTTCTTTACTCCCTGAGAAACCTGTGAGTTTTGTTCTGCCATTTCCCCCATCACATTAACCAGCCTTGTGCTGGGAATGCTTGGACACAGGCCAGCAGACAGATTAGACAGAAATTAGCAGGGTAGAGATTGGATCCTGCTTTGAATGACCACAGGTATTGAGCCTCAAAAAACCGAAAGTGTGGTCGTGTCCCATCTCCCTCTCCTTAGGACAGCTCTGCTCAGACACTTTCCCAGGTTAGTCACACTGTTCATTTTCAGACTTGTAAGTTTTTGGTGTGTGCACGTGTATGTGTGTCATGTGACATGGCACTCATGGAGTTCCGAGGACAACTTTCAGGAGTTGGCTCTCTCCTTCTACCACATGGCTTCTGGGACTCAAACTCAGGTCGTCAGGTTTTGCAGCAAATGCCTTTGCTGGCTGAGCCATCCCCTGGACCCATTTTCTGACCTTAGTTTCAGCCGTCAGTTTATATGCCTCCCCTTCAGTTGTTATAAACTTTTGAATAGAAACACTTGCGCCCACCTATGTATCGTCCTGTGATGCTTGCTTTACGCATACGAGTCTTAAATGCCAATTTCAAGGAAAGAAACATGAAAGGCCCGCTCCTCTCCGGCGGACACCTTTAGTCATTGGGTGCGCTAAGGTTACCTTTGCTTTTTGTCAGCTACATAGAAAAATTGAAATATCAAGGAGAGCTATCGGCAGCAGTTACAAAATAGGGTCACTTAAAATAATGAAATAAGCCGGGCGGTGGTGGCGCACGCCTTTAATCCCAGCACTCGGGAGGCAGAGGCAGGCGGATCTCTGTGAGTTCGAGACCAGCCTGGTCTACAGAGCTAATTCCAGGACAGGCTCCAAAGCCACAGAGAAACCCTGTCTCAAAAAATAATAATAATAATAATAATAATGAAATAATATCACTTAGCCTGGTTGTGGTCTTTATATTGCCACCCCCTACACATACACCCTTAAAAACATCCTAAAAGGGGCTGGAGAGATGGCTCAGAGGTTAAGAGCATTGTCTGCTCTTCCAAAGGTTCTGAGTTCAATTCCCAGCAACCACATGGTGGCTCACAACCATCTGTAATGAGGTCTGGTGCCCTCTTCTGGCCTGCAGACATACACACAGACAGAATATTGTATACATAATAAATAAATATTTAAAACAAAATCCTAAAAACAAAAGTGATTTTTGACTCAATAAGTTAGAAGGTTTGTGACATTTGGAATTAAACTAGGCCAGAAATGAAGTGTCCAAGTCTGTTGGTTTTCCCACCAGGTCTCAGCCTTGCTGTGTCCCATACAATCTTAATGGTGTCTCATGTCTGCACTTCCGATTGGTATGCTGACGTCACTCTCAAGTTATATAGAAAGTAACTGACTTGAATTTGCAGGGGTCTTCCCCTGCTTAGGGATGGGAGAAACAGGCGGGTACGAGTAGTCTATGTGAGTGAGTGTCTCATGGTTCTCAGTGTGTTCTTTGCTCTGAGAAGAAAAGAAAGAAGAAACAAAAAAAGAAAACTCAGGCACAAAACTCTGGCCTCTAGTGAGCAGTGGCAGGTGGGAAGAAGAGCCCCATAGTTGAGTGTTGAGATGCAGAGGGACCTTTTTACCCTAGGGAAATGGTCCTGTTGGCAAAGGTAATGATACACAGGCTAGTTCTTATTTACCAAAGTAGTATTGCACACAGCACCTCCCATTATCCTCTGAGAGGCAGCCTGGGGAGGTGGCAGACGGAATTACAAATATCGGTTTGGCAGCGGTAGATGAGAACATGTTCCTTCCTTCCTTTTTTCCTTACCCTGAATTTGTTTCTCTACAGTCACATCTTATCGTTCAGGAGCCAGTGCTGGCACAACTGCCATGTTTGAGGCAGCCGAGAGCCAGGGCGGTAACACAGTGAAAGCCCAGGCACTTAACCAAGCTGGGGCACTGACTCACCAGGGTACTGGGGCACTGACTCATCAAAGCAACCTCTGTGAATTTTTATTTTCGCTTCGTTTTTACTGTGTAGATGCTTTCTTTCCCAGAGTATACACATGTCAGTCATCAGCATTCTCTGGATTTTGATTGACCAGAGACAGCATCCTAAATTACAGCAGGTGCCGACACAGGTCACCCTGTGGCCCAAGGTCCATTCTGTTCTCCCCAGGAAAGGTAAGAACAGCACAGAGGTTTCCGAAACAGAAACCTGGGCTAGGGAGTGGTCAGGCTTGGCTTCTGCGTGTTCTTCACTGTGGTTCTGTTCCACTCAGAACCGAGGGAAACTTAGGAACACAATAACAGTAGGAGGGTTCAAAAAGGCTAGCAGACAGGGGCTGGGTAGAATAGGTCAGAACATTCCCATGTATACACAACTGGCTTTCATTCTGGTAAATGATTTCAGCCATGAAAAAGAAGCCAAATAATAGCCAGGATTCTATCTCTCTTACCTAAATAGTTTTTTTAAAAAGAAGCTAACTAGAAACAAAACCTGTTTTTAGAAGATAACCCTCCATCCGGACAGGTAGAAATAGAAGCAGTTTGATAAAACCCCAGGAACAGAAGACAAATTTTCCAGATTGACTGATTTTTCAGTAGTGTTTATTTTTCTTATTTCCCTACCTGCTCCTGGGTTCCAGAGTGTTCCTTCTGTGCTGTCTTCCCCCAGAACAAAGGTGGTAGACCAAGAACTATCTCCACCATCCCCCTCCTATCCCCCACTCTAGCAAAGATGACAGCTATTTAAGAGTCAACGTCTAGGTAAGCAGGCTGATACCCACCCACGCTCTGGTCTGTGTTGCTTTGTACCTCTGGTGCAGGTGGATTGAGGGCAGTGGAGTAAATATTAGTCTTTGGCAAAGGTATGGAGGAAGGGAAAGGGGGAGGCAGTCACAGAATGAGAGAGCAGAGCAGGGAAGACACTCCTTTGTCTGGATGGGAAATAAATGCCTGGATGGACCCTCCAGGTCTGTTAAGCATCTCTGGTATGAGAGAGAAAATTGCTCTTTCCTTTACTCTCACAGTCTCTCATTCCTTATCCTTCCTTCCTCCTTCTTTCCCTCCCTCTCTCTCCCTTTTCTTACCCCCTCCCTCCCTCCTCCTTCCCTCTCTCCTTTCTCTTTGTAGAATAATATTAAAAAAAAAAAAAAAAGGACCCAGCAGAACGGGAGCTGTGATGCTGTCGTCGCTGGCGTTGATGTTATTTATTTTCCTCAGTTGGTGCTCTGGAAGCCTGGAGTTGACAGAGCGGTTTTGTAGAATAGAAACATTATAGACTGTTACTGTCAGAGTGTTAAATGTGATGGATAGAGAAATAGAGGCGAAGGAGGGGACTTAATACTGAGAGCCAGGGTGCTCATGGGAAAATAAACCATCCGCATATAAGAAATGAATGAGGTAATGTGGCGGGAGGTAATGGGCTTTCGCAACACGCCGGAACAGAGATGCTCGTTACAGGGTGTGCTTAACCCTTGGCATGCTGATTTCCCTTTGTGGGTTCCCGGGGCCGTTTTTGCTGGGTCCCTCTGTGGGAACCCATGTGGGGCTTTCCTTCAGGCAGGGAAGCGGCATGCTTAGAGGAGTGGAGACAAACGTGTTCTTAATAATGCTGCATTAGCAGCCCGTACATCAGAGAGCTTGGCAGCTCTTGAGGGGCCTCGCATCCCTGTGGCGGCGTGAGACAGAGTGTGCCAGCATGGCTGGCTCAGGAAGAAGCAGGGGCGGGCATGTCAGGGGTGCACCAGGCTCTGCTGAATTCTCTGTTGGAGACTCGAGATGAGTGCTTTCATTACTCGGGAGTGTTGCTTGGATCCCTGGTGATTCTATACACTTGATATAGCAAGTGCCCAGTGGACTGGTGTGAGATGGTTTTACTGGTGAGCTGGGGCAGAAGAGCTCCTCTGGTCCTCTTTCCGTTTCTGCTTTTGCGCCTGCTATACTGGTGTCATAGGTGACCTGCTGGGGGAGACCTGGAGCCGGCGGGATGATGCAGAGGCCCAGCCATTCTGGATGAGATGAGCAAAGCACCCCAGAAGCCTGCCGAGTCAGTCTCTCATCCTGTGACTGGCTTGAGCACTGACACTTAGTTTGTCTGGCTGTGAATTTCTTCATTAATAACATGAATATAAACCTACTCCATAAAAGTATAGCCAGAGTAAACATGGTGATCAAAATTTGGCAAGCCACAAGGTGTGTAGAAATGTTATTATTTATGTGACTTAGGTAAAGAGCACTACCCCAGAAATAAAAGTTTCTGGGCAGCATCTTCTGCTTTCCTCCCAATACGACTGTCTCTGATGTCAAACGCTGTGTTCATTAGTGAGTATGCAGTGACCCCAGCATTGAGGAAGTGAGCTGGAGGATCACCATTGGACTCCAAGTTCTAGGCTAGTCTAGGCTACATAGAGCAAGATCCATTCTGGATCAAGCTATGCTGCAGAGTGAGACACTACCTCGAAACACAGCTGCAACAATAACCCAACGATTAAAAGCTGAATTCCTTAGTTTTGCCCTATATGTAAGTAGCAGCTATGTAGAGGATTTGGGGGTTCACATGGTTCCATATTTGAGTGTCTTTGTGTGTGAGTTCAAAGGATTTCTAAAGAATATAATATTTCTATTAATTCTTTCAAAATTTCATGCAATGTATCTTGATCATATTCATCCTCTACACCTCCCAGATCCCCCTGCCTCGCTACCTGCTTTCAACCTCCTGTTCTTGTTTATTTTTGAAAGATGTGTTTATTATATATATGAGTTTTGCATGCATGAATATTTTCACACCCTGTGTGTTTCTTCTGGTGTCTGCGGAGTCAGAGGAAAGCATAAGATTTTACAACTGGAGTTACAGATGGTCAGGTGCTATTATACCAGATGGATGCAGGGCACTGAACCCCAGACCTCTGCAAGAGCAGGAAGTGCTCTTAACCACTGAGTCATCATTCCAGCCCTATTTATTTATGTATTTATTCTATGTAATAACTTACCGAGTCCAGTTTGAGCTGCCCGTCTACCCACAGAGGTGGGGGCATCCCCTGGAGCCAGATAGACCTACCAGTGGCCACACCCTTAAAGAAAACTGACAATCCCTCTCCCAGAAGACATCACTTGTCAGTAGTGATTCAGACGGGGAAGCAGGGGTATGTGAACTTCAGCCTTCTCCATGTTAGAATGTTGACTGGTTTGATAGTTTTCACAGGCAACAGTAGCTGCTGGGAGCCCATGAGTACAGCAGTCTGGTCACGTGCAGAAGACAATTGCCCTCTGGGCCTGTCTACCCTCTGGCCCCAACCTTCTTTCTGCTGCCTCTCTGCAGTGACCCCTGAGTATAGCAAGCCAGTGATGTAGATGCCCCATTTGTAGTTTGGTGTTTATTTTCTCCACTTTGATCGGTTGTTTCTGCCTTGATTCTATCCATCGTGCAAAGACAGTTCTCTGATACAGACTGGGAGCAGCACTCTTTTATGAGCATTGAGATACACTTGTGGGGGGCAGTTTGATACTGTGTCCATCCAATGAAATAATATTAATAGGTTCACCCTTGGACCTGTGAACTCTCCAAGAGCATGAATTCTTGGTTAGATTTGTGGTACCACACATGTGTTTCTTCTTGTGGAGTAGACTTTAAATCCAAGGAGAAAGTGGTTGGTTGCTGCCATGATATTTGTGCCAGTATTGCACCCACAGGCCTGTCTTTCAGCAAATAGTTTTTGATGACATGAAAACAGGTTTATGTCCTGTGGGTCCTTGGTATCACACCGCCACCTTCTGTTATCAGCCACAATGCTTCTTTCTGGTTTTCCTTATGAAATCTCAAGAACCTATTGAATGGTAGAGAATTAGTAAACTTTGACAACGCAGACAAAATACATGGAGAGGGCGTTCAGAAAAGTTAAAGTCTATGATCACGAAACCACAGACTTCCAGTCCCAGCGGGAATTTAAGAGCCATTAAGGTGAACGAACATGAGTGTACCTTTGCTTGATGTATGGCTCTTTTGTTTTGAAGGAAACAGAGAGAGAACTGAGGGGAGCAAGGTACCCCCTCCCATTATAATGTGATCTATCTATCTATCTATCTATCTATCTATCTATCTATCTATGATCTGGAAAAAGGCACTGTGTCTTTGTGACCCTGAACTTCCACTGCGAGGGAACAACAAGGAGGAAGATGTCCCAAGCTCACATGCACAAACCTGACACTCAGGTCTTTGCTGACTTTGCTCACCATGTGTATTCTGTTTCTTGGCGTCACCATTCTGGTCCAGTTGCTCTGTTCACAGACACCATTTGACCTGTGCCCTTCCTGCCAGAGCGGAGCTGTGTTTGAGTATCTGTACTCACTGGAGCACATACTGTGTACGCATGTGCATATGTATATGCATATATTGCCATGGTTAATCTCATGATCTCAGAGAGAGACCCTGTCTATTTGTTGCATGCCTTCCTTTACCCCCAAACATACACATACAGCGCGGTTCTTTATTAACATGAACCTAAATTTATTTCAGCCACAATGACTGGTCAGCCACGAGCCCATGCATACCTACGGCAACTCGACTACTTTTCATGCTGATCGCAGCTAGTTATTAATCTGAGCCCAGGAAAGTTCCCATTTGGTTCTGTGTAGCAGCAATGCTCTGAGATCTGAGAGAGGTCGTGAGGAGAGGGACGACCCGCCCCCTCCTGCCTTCCCTCACTCCTCCACACAGACCCAATGGCACCCGGGAGGACTGAAGTGCCATGTTCCAAGGGCTCTGCCATTCAGAGCAACTTTCCTACAAATCTCTTTTTATTGGCATTTCCTCCAATTTAACCAGCCCTGAATTGCATTTGAATCAGTTGAGAGAAAAAGGGGGAAGGAGATGGGAGGAGGTCTCCCCCCTCCCTCTCTCCTGGAAAAGCAGTCACAACCAGCTTTATTTGGTAAAATGCTGCAATAGATGCTTGTCAGAAATAATTTATTCCTGTTAGCTGTAATCTGAAGGAAAACAGATACAAGTCCTATAGTTAAAAAAAAAAAAAGCAAAGTCGACTTGCTTTCGCTGACAGTACAAAGGTGTCATATACAAGAAGGATTGACACAGACCAAGGGGTCTTGTGGGAAATATGATAATAACTATAAAGAAGACAGATTATTCCCCAGTTGCCAACATTCAAACCTTTTTACAGTCAGTTCAAACATATAAAACTTTATTGCTGTAGCAGAAAGGGGAACAATTTCTGGTCGCACAGCTTTCCCAGGGCTGGGTTTATACTGTCTGTGTTATTGCTCTATAGTGGCATTTTAAAGTTTATTGAACAAGACTTTTACAATTGAAGGAAGTATATAAAACTGTAAATTTATTAGATTTTTCAGGATAAGTGCCCTTTCTAGTTGTGCTCAAGAATTCGGAGCTACGAGAAACTGCTAGTTACAAAACTTATTAATATTAAAGACAGAACACGCACGATTTGGACCCTAACTGGTCTAAAAAAATATTGTTGTGTTACTGAGTGTCAGAGATACGGGGTTGTAGGATAGGATGGGTGTACACATAGAGGACCAGGTAAACCAAATGTGTTTATTTTTCACTAGCTAAAAAGTTAACATCTGTGTATCTTACTTTATTTGATTTTAATGCCGTGGGTCAGTTTACTCCTCTGTTTAGCCACGGGTGTCTCGAACTAAATGTTCCCTCCTCAAACTCCTGCTGTCTGACCAGCATTTTTCAGTGTGTGGTTCAAATGTGAGCCCAGATGGGAGGCTTTAGAGCAGTGGTTCTCAACCTTCCTAAAGCTGCAACCCTTAATACGGTTCCTCATGTGGTGGTGACCTCCCAAACATAAAATTACTTCCATTTCTATGTCATAATTATAATTTTGATGCTGTATGACTTATAATGTAAATGTTGAATATCTTATATTCGACCCCTATGAAAGGGTCATTTGATCCCCAAAGGGGTTGTGTTGCATAGGTTGAGAACCACTGCTTTCAGAGCACATTTGATAATAAAGTAATATATTGTAGCATGTACAAGCAGCAAGAATACTTTTTGCTTTAGACTTTGTTTATTTTTATTTTATGTGCGTTAGTGTTTGTCTGAATGAGTTTATATCTATGTACTATGTGCATGCAGTGCCCACAGAGACCAAAGAGGGAGTCAGGTCTACTCAGACTAGAGTCACAGGCAATTGTGAGCCACCTTATGGGTGCTGGGAATTGAACCCTGGTCTTCTGGAAGAACAAACAATGCTCTTAACTGCTGAGCCATCTCTCCAGCCCTTCAACTATATTTTTGATAAGTAAAAATATTACTAATTCTTTGATTTTGCCCCTTTCCCTCCCTCCCTCCCTCCCTCCCTCCCTCCCTCCCTCCCTCCCTCCCTCCTTTCCTCCTTGTCTGTCTCCTTCACTTCTCAAAAGTTTGGTGGGCGGGCATGGCTTTAAAGATCTTACAGTGCTGATGATAGTCTGTGTGAGGGTGTTGTAACTTCAATACCATTAGTGTTTGAGGTCGCCTAGTTTCTTGTGGTCCTGTTCAGTCATTTCCCTAGGTGCTGTCTACAGATCCTAACAGAACCCCAGTACCCCCAGATACTGCCAGATGTCCTTTAGGAGACATAAGCTCCCCAGTTGTGAACCACTTATGTATATCATACTGTAACTGACCTAGAAAAAAAAAAGCCCTCATTTAAATAAGTAAATGGATGGTGTTTGATAATTAAAAATAAAATAACCAACACCCCAAAATTAGTTACCATAAATTATATGAGTATTTACTTTCAGAAATATCCGATCATCGTTTTTATGACTGTTTCCTAGAGAATACAGCAAACCTGTCTCTAAGAGTCTGTATGTCGTCATTCAGTTCTGCGTTACAATGTACCGAGAATGTCCTATAGTCTGGCTTCCATCTGCAGGCTTTAGACATATCTTCTGAAGCCACAGTTCATATTATCTGATGTCTAAGCACTGTTATGTTTTTGCTTGGTTTTTTTTTTTTTTCTTTTTTGTTCTTATCAAGGTAGGGTTTCTCTGTCAAATAGTCCTGGCCCTCCTGGAACTCACTCTGTAGACCAGCCTAGCTTCCAACTCACTGGGATCTGCCTGCCTCTGCCTCTTGACTGCTGGGATTAAAGGCATGCACCACTTCAGCCCGACTTCACTAATATGTTTTGCCTCTTTGTTTTTCATATGCCTACAAAGAGCCATGTGTGTGTGTGTGTGTGTGTGTGTGTGTGTGTGTGTGTTATGTGACTAAACACAGTGAAAGACTTGAGAAGCACATAGATGATTTTGATAATAATTTTCTTAGGTGACAAGTTTAATTTTGAGGTACTGTCCACTTGTCTTTAATTTTCAATTTGCATTCTAAGTTTTTTCAACCTCTGGAGAAGGTTTTAGTAGTGGAGAGATTAAAAGCATCCCAACACATTGCTGATAGCGCCTGGTTACCCCCTTGTCACCTGATTTGCAGACACCTGTGTGTACGTGGGACTTTGATCTGGCATTCGGTGCTAATGGATCTAATGGCCACAGGTAGCAGCTTCAGAGATAATTAAACTAATGCACTGTTTAAAGAGATTTAAGTTATAATAGGCTTTTGGCTTTTTATTGCCTGAGTTTGGGAATTTTGCTTTGTTTTTCTAAAGTAGCTGGGTACTTGTGAGTTTACCAGGGGCCATCTCTGAAGTATTTTTGTGGAGACACCATGCTTTTTTTTAATCCCTTCTGCCTTTGGCTGCTTAGTAGCATTAGCTATGTAACAATATGTCCTTTTCTTTCTTGCCATCAAGTGTACTTCACCGAGCCCTTAACCTGTAGATGTCTGTGGGGTTTCCTTCTGGGAACTCTGCAAGAGGTGGCACCCTTTAGAAATACAACAGAATCCCTTTGTTTCCTGAGTGTCTTGCTGATAAGATGGGCATGTTATATGATTGACAAGCAAACCTCTGGGCCCTGCTGGTGGGTCTGGCTACAATACCTGTGGTGATCCTTCCAGGGGACCAGAATGTGCACCCGTTGTCTCTCCTTTAGTTCCTCTTGCTTCTCTTGATTGTGGTAGACCTTGCCAGAACTTCTGAGCTACTGTCTCCGTGCTTCCTCTAGTGCCCATCTACAACCGTGTGGATTCTCCAAGTCACAAATCTTTATTAATACTCCTGTTTCTGAACACAGGCCATTGAAGAGTGTTCTTAGATTCCATTTGGTAAGCTGCCATCCCTATAGATTATGATCTCAAAACCTTCTAAGGTTAAGTAAGGCACTGTCAGATTTAAGTAATGATAAGAAGAAGGAAGGTTTGAGTACCCTGAGTAGAGGGCAGAATTCTCAGCCCTCCATAGCATTCCAGAGAAGGAGGATCTTCATTAAGACTGTTGAACGTGTCCGATGCATCCATGTGACCTCCGTGCAGTATGTAGCAGGAATGTAATCATATAAAGTCACTCAAGGAAAAGAGAGGAGCTGCGTTATAAAATAAGAACCCTAACTCCAGACGTGTATTTAGCGGGGTGAGCTAAGTCCTTGCTCTGAGGTCCTGACTGCCTTCTACATGCTTGCCTCCTGCAGAGGTGAACTGAAAGGGACTGCGCCGTCTTTGGGGGCTGAACAGGAAGGAGTGTGGGCCACATGAAACAGCAAATGTCAGAGAAGTCAGTAAGCACTGGATCTTTTATGAGACCTTGGATATTCTGCTCTCCGCTCTGCCAGCAGCGAGATTGGAATACAGATTACAGAAGGGAGCGTCCGTGACGTGAAGCCCAGGTTTAAATCTTCCCAAGGTTTTAACTTGCCTTACCAGAAGAATATTTTGTTATTTTATTTGGCAGTATTCCCATAGGAGGCCAGGAAAGATAACATTGACTAAGCCTGGGTAGGGCTCACCTAGAAAGTGCAGATGTAAAAGCGGTAGGTGCTGATGAGATTAGAGTGTGTGTGTGTGTGTGTGTGTGTGTGTGTGTGTGTGTGTGTGTTTATGAGAGAGAGAGAGAGAGAGAGAGAGAGAGAGAGAGAGAGAGGGAGAGAGAGAGAGAGGCTCCTCCATTCCTGTAATCCTGTCTCATGCAAGACTCCAATGCTGAAAACACTAGAGCTACTTATGAATTCACCCCAGCTTCATGGCAAGAGGAAAGAGAGAGAATAGAGGACCCCCACGCTGAAATGAATTTATGCCTAAGAGCTTGTCTTGGGAATGCAAATGGGTTAAGAATCTCTTTCTCAAGGAAAGGAAAAGCAGTGCACAATCAGACTGGAAAGACACTGGAGGAAGCGTAAGTGTGTTCAGCTGCTCCCTGAGGGGGAGCTGTGTGTCCTGCTCAAACACGAGTGTAGGCAAAACGAAGTTTATGGGTGTCAGCCCATGAGGTGGTTTCACGTTCAGCCCAGCAGAAGCTGAGGGCCATGGACCAAGGTAAGGCTTTGCACTGTGCTGTGGTGATTAGGGCAGGACACTGAGGTAGTCACAGACAAGGTCAGTGCAGTGCTAGCACGCTACAGTGGCTCTCCCAGCATGCCTTGGTTTTGCTTTGTCACATCTGATACATGGCTCCTAGCCAGGTGAAGCAGCGTGACCTCAGCCTGATGCAGGCCACAGACTCCAGCAACGCCTGTAGCTGCGGCAAAGCAGCAATTCAAACCAGAGCTCCTTGGCGGCCAGGGTTTCCCTGCGCAGAGCAGTCAGGTGTGGTTGCAGAGGTGTAAGGGTTGATGAACAAGAGCTACATGTTCATAAACAGCTATTTATTTTATTAGGTGACTGTCTGTGTCAGGAGTCAGGCAGAGTAACTGGAGCATACATAGTTTCCACGACAGATCTATAGCGCCATTCTAGAGCTGGGGAAACTGAGGCTTTTGAGGAAACAGGCAAGGCTGGGGCTGAAGCTTAAATGTAGACTCCGTCCAAGGCTTTCTTGGCCTTGGGCATCAATCTGGGCAGATTTGGGTTAAATTTATTCCTTCTCTGCCTCCAGTGCTTCCGCTGGGTACCACTCTGGGTGCTGGGAGGAAATTTGTCCCTCGGCTGTTTATAGGGACACCCAAGAGAATGAACAGGAGCAGCGACGCGCAGATGCTCTGAGAAGGCTGGACACAGCCCTCATGGCACAGCCTTGGCCACACAGCAGGAGCATGATGGTGGCACTTACACTTTTGCCACCAGCTTCTCCATCAGCCCCCACGCTATGGCCCTGAGTAAGCCAGTCCATTTTCTACAAAAGTGGAAGGCCAATCAGGCTAAATGGGCTGTGGACAAAAATGAGAGCCATGTCCCAGAGAAATAGGCCTGCTTTGGGATAAAAAAAAAAAAATCTTCTTGTTAGCCCTACATAGTGAAGGAACAAAACTGGGCTCACTGAAACAGAAAGATAAGAAAAATAGAAAACTAAGGGGAAACACTGTAGCCTGAATCAGCTACCGCTGAGCCCCACTCCTGCTCTCTGAGGAGGGCTCACATGTTTCCCGAATGTTTTCAGGTACTGGGAACCATGTGGGAAAGACCTTCATCTTTGTCAGTGTGCTGAACCAAGACCACCAAGATGGGCATGCAGACCCCCCCCCCCCACTGCAGTGTCCAGCGTGGCCTGCTGGCCAGTCCCTTAGTGGGTTTTGCAAAACAATCCACGTGGTATTTAGTTGGGGAAGTTGTATGTGGTAGAGCAAATGCAGGTGTTGAAAAGCCATGGGAAAGATAGCAGAGAACAAAAACAAAAATGCAGAAATGTTCCTCGGGCTCCTTTCAGTTGTCATCGGAATCTCAGACTCCTTTCCCTTTTGAATCTGATGTGATTGCGGGAACGTTACCAGGCACTCGACTTTCTTTCGACTGTGACATACTAGTAGTTATCTCGGGACCAGGGTACTCTGTCCTCATATCCTGAGAGATTGCGTGGACATGGAGTGTGTGAATTAGCTTGTCCTCTAGAAGGATAGCATAAGGGTGGTGTCTGGATGTGGGGTGTTAGGAACTAGTGAGACCCTGGAATTATAGGGGTTCAGCAGTCTCAGACTGCTTCTGTATGTCATAAAATTATTGTTTTGAGGATCACATAAGTACCTTTATATCATTGTTATACCAACATGGCACATTGCCAGTGCCCAGTGTATGCTGCCCCCCCCCCCCGCCACTCTAATAACGCTTTTGGGGACAGGGTTCCTTTGGGTAACAGCCCTGAATGTCCTGGAACTTGCTCCATAAACCATAAACCAGCCTGGCCTTGAACTCGGAGATCCGCCTGTGTGCCACCGCTGCCTGGATGCATGCTCTGTCTGTTTTCTAGTATTTCCTCCAGGGCAAAGTTCTGTCATGCTATCTCTGCAGAACTGGAAACTGAAGCCTAGAAAAGAGAGGTGAAACCTTTTTAGCGTTTTGGAATTCTCCGTGAATTCTGTTGTTATCTTTCTGGCCTTTGCAATTCTTGCTTGCTTGTCCTTATGGACGTCACCAGGAGCTGAGTTCCATCTGGGGGAACATCTCCAGCCCACTGGATGTATTGAGTATGTGACCCATTAGTGAAAGATGCTGCCACATTTTTATGATAAGATGCAGAAGATACTGGAGGATGTAAGGAGGAGGCGGGAAGGTAACTAGTAAAGGGTGTCGCAACTTGAAGGTGCTTAGTGACTCGAGGCTCCAAACAAATGTAGAGTGAAAAGACTGAACACTGCCAGCTGGTGCAAGGTAGGGTGCTTATCTGCCTCAGAGTCCCACCTGCTCTCAGTGACCCCATCTGGCCAGCCAGGTGTGAAGCGTAGTGCAATAACAGTGAGGCCCGGAAGAGAGTCAACTGCTGAGGAGAGACGCACCTGCTTCCTGGACCTGTTGGCTCTGGGCTGTGCTTCCATTTTCTTCTGCTTCTTTCCCGCCACTCTGTTTCAGACGTCACCCAAGGCGGAATGAAATACATCACTCCAGGGAAGAGCAAGGTGGCTTCTGGCTTCGTGCCAAGAGCAGTGGCTCCCGGCTGAGGTCTCTGTCATCAAGATGACTCTACTGCCCGGGAGACACACAGTGAAATCTTTCACCTCTGCTTTTGGTACACAACACCTCCATCTGCGTGGCCTTATTCCCCTCACACTCAGTCTTGGCTAATGACTCTCTGTCGAGGGAAGGCAAGGGGAAGGGTATAAATTCCTCACAAATACTCAGGCTTGCCTCATGGAGAGCCTGATATTCAGAAACAGGGAGGTGGGAGTGAGCTCTGTAGAGGGTGGTCCTGGGGACACCTGGTGGCGGGGTGTGAGCCCAGGTTGATGTAACCACTCAGGTTGTGCTGCTGATTTGGGGGGGCTGAGGAACAGAGAGCGGCATGGGTTCCCTGTGATAATGTTTCCCCTCTGTTAGAGAGTAGAATCAGAAAGGCCCCATCTGCCTTTTAGGGAAAGGTCAGGCCCGGTGACTGGTAACATCTGGGGTAGGGGCAGTTCATTATGCCACCCAGAATATCAGTAGCTTAAGCGTCGGGAACCAGGGAAAGAAGGGATTAAAAAAAAATAAAAAGAAGAAAAGAAAAGAACCCTGCTGCCAATCGGGCAGCTCTGCCTGTCTACAGGCTGCTGTGACCCACTCGTTACAATTAAAATGAAGTGTCCGTCAGCGGCTATCTTCTCTGTGTGGCCCATATGTTTCTGAGCTGATACTGTCCGGATTATTCTGTTCGGGAAAACGATAACGGCTGTTTATAACCTTGGCAAAGACTGAGGCCTAATCAGGCTGGAGCACATTTTCACCGACTGGCTGATAAGAGGCTGTTAGCAGCCTTATCGCTGGGGAGAGATAGGCCAAAATAAGCAGATCTGTGAACGCAGGAGCCCAATCGAGTGGTACACACTCTGGCCCCGGCTTTATTTTTAGATTCCCTTTTCCCGGTTGATAGCAGAAGGCCCAGAGGAAGGAGGTGGGGTGGGCGGTAATGTGTACCCTGATGGGGGTCGGTGTGAGGTGGAGGGAACTTTAATCAACACAGCAAGGCAGAGGGTCAGCCTGGATCCTGGTGCTCTTGGCTCTCTTCAAATGAGGGAAAAGGCAAGCAGGGTCTTTGGAGACAAAGGAAGGGAAGCGCTGTGCTTCCTGGCCTGGTGTGTGGGCTCTTTGCCTGTTCAGCTCAGTGGCTTCTGCTGTGGTCCGAGTTTCCATTCAGGCAGGCAAACTGAGATGCTGAGCTTCTGGAGTCTATTCTTCCAGACCCTCCCCAGCCGCGGGATCTGACTTCCCTTTCCTGTCTCAATCCACATTACCTGAGCATCTTCATGGCATCTCCCTAGAGGGACTTTTCCTTGAAAGGTACACATCCTCTCCTATGCAAAGACCAGACACAGAATTAGGATTAAGAGGAAGGACACAGACAGGCAGGTCCATGAGCGCAGGGATTCTCGGCTTGTTCTGATGATCAGTGCAGTCCAAGGCATCCCGCTTATGGTCTTCTCATAACCCCAGGAAGGGGTCGTAGGTTCCCTGAGAGGAGCCGATTTCTGCATCTTTCCTGGAAAAGCCTCCGCAAACTTGCCCCTATATAACTATACAGAAAAGCCACGTCTGTAGCTAGCTTTTCCTTCTAGGTTAGAGCAGAAGGAGGGGAGTACAATTGAGTGAGCTAACCATAACAAGGGAATGCACAAAGGTGCTGCACATTCAGCAGCCCAGTCTTGGGAGAGAACTCTCATCACCATTACTATTATCGTTGTTATTGTAATTACATTGCTGGGAATCAAAGCCAGAGCCTCGTGCAAGTTAGGCCAAAACATTGCTACTGAACTATATTCCCAGCTCCAAACAGGGAATCCTTTTATTTCCTTTGTATGTTCTACACAAATGTCCTTATCCTTAAGTACAACAAATTTTTAAGCGTTCTTCATTCTCCACTTTGTCTGACTCCTTCCATCTCTTTCCTTACCCTTTCTTCTAGCCCCTCTGCCACTCCTTCTCTCTCTCTCTCTCTCTCTCTCTCTCTCTCTCTCTCTCTCTCTCTCTCCCTGCAGCTGCCTGTTTTGGGAGTCACTTTGTCTTTCTAGGATTGAAAGAGGAGAACCGGGTGGTGGGAAAGAGGGAATAAGGGTCCCAAGCCTGGGGGAGGGGAGGCACTTTCAGGGCACACAGACTGAAGTAGGCACAGAAGGCAGCAGAGAGTATTATGACCATTATCATGCTAATCTATTTACAAGGCTCTCTTTATTCATTAATCTTTGAATGGCAGAATTTCTTCTGCAGCCTGAAATAAGAACCACCTGTGCCTCTTGGACCCAAAAATAAAAGTGGGAGAGGACAAATGACACGTTGAAATAGGAAGGGGGGGAAATTAAATACATACAAAAGGATTCAATCCCAGCCCTTCTGTCAGATCTCTGCATAGATGATCTCACAGCTCGCAGGCTACAAAATGACCACTTGGCAATTGGGGTGGGGGGAGCGCAGCATCCAACATTTTCCAAGTTCAGAGGCTATCATTAGAATGGGAGACAATGCAGTGAAATTATTAAATGGTCTGCTTTTTTAAAACCCAAACTTAGTTTGTCTTTGTTAATCGGTGTTAATCTGAATGCTTTTTATTGGCACTTTAGAGTCGCCAGTTAGCTTATTAAAGGAAACTTAGGTTCTCAGAAAATTCCTCATGACAGAAAGCTAACCCGGGAAAGGACATACTCTCTGTGCAGAGCCCCCTTGTCTGGTACACCTGAATTAAGCATGGCTACAGCCACGTGGGCTACAGTCCTGTCTGTTGCATGAGGCATAGATGGTTTACCATACCTACACTGCCCTTGCAAACACTGCCCTGTTATAATACTAAGTGGAAGACCCAGGACCCAGAGATAGAAGGACACTAACTTTCCTTGTCATTATTTCTCAGGTGGCAGGAATGGCAGTTGTAATGTCTACAGAGGAGGACATAGTTATGTCTGGGCCTGAGCATCAAAGCTATAGGACTGGACCAGCTTCCCTATGGCTTTGCATAGGTCCTTAAATTCTCCAGATAACTGTTCTAATTAATCCTCTGATCCAGAGATTTAGTTATTTAGTTCTAGTTAGCAAACCTTATTCTTCACATCCTGTCGTCCTGGAGATGGAAGAATCTGCTCTTCAGATGAGCAACTTCAGCCTCATGAGAGAGGGTGCACTGCACCCAGTAAGTCTGAACTAGGACCCAAACCAAGACATTTCGCTTTCTAGTTATGTGCTTTTTCAGTTCTTTTAAATAACTTTATATTATGATTTCATAGCAGAGTGAAGCCTTTAAAATGAATTTTTCAACTGTCCATGACACTGTTTATTCATCTGTAAAGTAAGCATTGTAATTTCCCTATTGTTTTTCTTTTTTTTTTTTTTTCTTCTGAGCTGGGGTTGTCCCATCCGTCTCAGTGTTTCCCAAGGCACCTACCTTACTCAGTTCTGCATACAGAGCTACTCGGTAAACAATGGCTCGGTAGGGTAGAGGAGGTGAACGAAAGTGAATATGACTTGAAACTGGGCTTCCCCAGTGATCTCCTTTATTAAATGATTTTCCTAAGCCAAGTGCAAATGCTCAGCCATCCAGTTCTTGTGTCTTCCGGAGAAACAATGGCACCTTGGGTAGTGACAGTGGAAGGAGACCTACCCAAACTGCAGAGGGTTGATTACGATCTCAAATTGTGTTGTCGTTTGTTTTTGTCAGAGTGTCTTGCTCATGTTCAACTAGTTCATGCTTTTAAAGCCTAACAGTAGACTGGTAGCTTCCCTTTCAAAGTATATGCTTCTCCAAATTATCTGAAACCTATTCTGACTCAGAAATATTAACCAAGATGACTCTTCCCCCTTGAATCTCCATTCTGACTTGAAGACGCTGGGCCTGTGAACCTATAGCTCAGACTGCCATTTCTATCTGCATCCCAAGCCTCTGCTAATTTCTATGGCCTGGCATGATTACCTCCTAGGCCTACGCTGACTCCAGTCTCTAAGCAGCCATTCAGAGAGGTCAGAGGCCGTGGCCCAGATTATTTTGGTGGGCGGAGAGGAAGGTTAACAAAATTGCTGTTTTGTTAAATCTAACTTGCTTCTCAGAAGCATGTGCCTGGCATATTTGGGTCATTAAATACAAAGACAGTCTGCTTAAGAATTATGCCAGCAAGGTATTTTCAGATCATACCTAAATGGCGTGTGTAGTGCCTGCCAAGTAGTGTTTTTCTGTGTATGTCTTTGTCCTCGCCACCCACTGATCTGTGTTAGGCCGAGGTGCTCTGCACTAAATGCAACATCGTTCATTCTGGGATCACAGACCCTTTCATAAACACTCAGTCACTTAAGACTCTTGTGAGTTAAATAAATAATAAGCTCCTTACCCTTTGAACAGAACATGAAGCCTAAATATTGAAAAATTAGGCAATTTAGCCCAAGGCAGAATGCGCAGAGAAAGCATGACCTGGTGAGCCAGACCTAAGTGCCAGCAGCAAGGATTTTGATCTGTAAACATTTCACTAATAGCAGATTGCAGGGAGAATTGAAAAGGGTCTTTCAGCCAGTCTGTTAGCGTTTACTCAGCACCTGGTGTGTGCCCAGTACGAAGTTAGGACCCATTCAATGGGTCCAAAAGGGCTAATACATGCACCGTTGCTTTCTTACAAGACTTACAAAGCGTTCTTTCAATTTGCTGAGCACACTCTGGGTACCAGACGGATCAATGTGAACTATATATAAAATATTAAATACTGGAATGCAGACGGCACTCGATGGTAGAGCCAGAGAACAATTGCTTTGGGGCAGTGATAGTGGAGATAGTAATGAACAAATATTGGGTCTAAGAGTTGAAAAGTGGATAGAAGTGAAGTCAGCAAAAGGTCACGGAGTATCATATGGGAGAAGAATCAAGCGAGCCAGCACCGAAAGGGGATGCCATGTCTGTAGCCTATCTCTCTCTGTCAGTTTTCTGACTGCCAACAATAAAGGAAACCATACTGGGAGGCAGTGTGCCACCACCGGAAATATAGCTGAGGGTGACTAATATGTCAGTCACTTCCAGGGTGAGATGCTCTGTGGTCACATGCTGTCGCAGGACAGTGGTACTAATTCATGTTTCTCTCTTTTCAAAATGTTCTCTTTTCCTTTTTTGAGATTATAATACAATTATCTCCTTTCCCCTTTTCCTTTCCCCCTTCCAGGCACGATGTTTCTTGGGAGCTTCTCTGTGAAGCAAGGCTTCCAGGGTATTTTTTTTTTTGGAGTCTTCTGTCTACTGTTTAGGGCCAGTCTTTGGGGAGAGGGAACCCCCTCCCTATATGCCACAGCATAGATTAAGACTAGCGACGCTTCGGTGTCCCAGTACCCCTCCTCTCTCAGACTGAGCTCTATCTAGAATTTTCAGGCAGGTGTTCCCATAAATAATGCAGCTAAAAATACTTCCAGCAGCAGCTGGGGCGTCCTTAGCTCTGGGATGGTGGGACCACAACAGCCCAGCTCCTTGGCCAGGTGTGTATCATCCCTAGAAAGTAGGAACACACCCCAATTGTGTCCTTATGTAGACCGAGGTCTCCTTTCGGTCGGAGGAAACACAACATTTATTTCATGTAGCGTTACCTGGAAGCAGGTGTCCTTGGCTTGAAGGCACAAGAGCTTGAAAACAAGTCAACTAGTAGGCTCCCACTAGGGAACGACTGTGTCTTTAGAGAGGTAGGTAGAGTTTGTAGTGTTGCCATTCTGTCCACGTCTTCTCCATCGCAGACCGTTCGTTGCCCAGCAGAACCTCAACGAGATTAATTTGTATTTGTTAATCATAATGTCGGTGACTGTACACTGGCAATCTTTTATTAAACACCTACCGTGTGTCAAATACCAAGCTTATTTCTTGTCTTATGTAACCCTCTAAAGTGCATTGGTGTAGACTCTGCGCTATAGAGAGTAGAAGTTCTTTTTGCTTGGATTTAGAAACCAGGATTTGAAGTAGAATACTTTGCCTATACATGTTTTGAGTCAGAATTGGAACTATGGATGCATTATTATGAATGATATTTGCATTCCCATTATAATTTACATGTAATATGGCAGGCTTTAACCTTTCTCCTTGGCTCTAAGCTTGCCATGCACATTCATACATAATATATAATAATTAATCTTTGTTTTTGGCATTATAGCATATCCAACGTGGAATTTGGGGTAGCTTACATGTTTCTTTTAGCAAGGGACATGCCATCTCAGCATATAAAGATAACCCAAGTAAATGTCTTCAGCTTCCCATGAAAATCTGAGGATGTAGTCCTGGGGCAGGGGGCAGAGTGAGGTGTTTCAAGGTGGCATTCTTATTGAGCATTGTTCTTACAGGTTTAGCCATAGTCCATATAAGCAGAAGAATATTCAACAACCAGGAGTATTTAGGGAGTGGGTGACAGATATGGTTTTCAATACAAATCTGTGTTCCTTGTACTCATCATTGTCACATGATAAGGATCTAAATGTCACTGAGTAACCAAATTCTGAGTGAGTTGCATAGGCTCTGGGTTAAGCCAAGCCTATGCCTTTACTTTTATAAAATCAATACTAATACAATTTATATGGAATTGAGACCGATTTAGACTCTTTGACCATCAAGACTTTAGGTCAATGTGGTGGAAATACTGTGTCAGGATCTAGTTTAGAGGGTGAGATCATTTTCCAAATTTCCAGTTACAAAAGGTAGAACTACCATGCTATTAAAAGGAGGCAGGCAGAGTTTGGGTCTTTTGAAACCTGAAATTGTAGTTCAATTTCCCCAATCTTCAGAGTCAATTGTCCTCCCCCAAGATGAATCACACTTAGACCTAGCTGGAAGAGGAAGAGCTTGCCCTCAGGATTCAGCCAAGAGACAACAGAAGTGTGTCGGAATTCCACTCAGTTTTCCATGGACAAGGACCCCATCAGATCTGATAAACGGAGCAAGCTACAGGGCCTAGCAAGAGCTGCAGATTTGCATTCTTGTTTAAATCTGAGGGAGGGCAAGGAGAGTCTTCTCTTTGCTATTCTCCTTGCTCCAGGGAAAGCTTGGAAACTCCTTTCTGATATCTAGAGTAAAATGCAGACTCCTAGGCATGATTTCAAAAATATTTCAGTTCCAGGACAGTTAGAGGACATAAAAGTGATATCCAAAAGAGGCCATCATTTTTACTTGGATTGAATATTTGAAAACATTAAGCTTTTAATCGAGTTGAAAATACTATATTTGCAGGAGATCTGAGAGTCAGTTTGTGGCATATTGAAATCACTTGAGGACATTTTAAAAGCTTATTCATGTCCTGGTTCAGAATTTCAGGGGGTGAGGAGACCTCTGCTTATGCATCTTTGGGAAGTTCCCCAGGGGATACTCTGCTATCTCTGACTAAAGTGCAATCCCCCTGTTGTAGATCTCCTCATGGCAGTATTATCTTTGTTTTCATCCGGTGCACATCTCAGCAATGGTACCACATTCCTGCCCTCAGAGTTGCAAGTGTCTGAGCTTCAGGAAGCTCCTGTGGTCCGTGCGCCTCTGAAGTGCGTGTGTGTGGCCCACGAATGCATGTGTTTGTTTGCTTTCCTGGGCACATGGTCTGTGCTTTGCTGTTGGCCCCGTGACATGTGATCTGATCAGTGTGTCCATGGCATGCCTGGGCAAACTGACTCTCCCTCTGTCACCCTGTCTGCAAACAGAGTCAATGTCCTCAAGGTATAGCTCTGAGTCCCCACACTGACCTTTTCGTGAAACATTATAATCAAGTTGAACATTTCCAGTTTTACCACAAATGTTTGCCCTGTGGGAAAATACTTCCCTACATTTTTTGACAATTGATTCTGAGTTTAAAGAACTAATTTGTATTGAATGCAAAACATCCAGCCTCGCATGGAAACTGGAAAGTCCCCAAGTCCAGACTGGTCCAACAATAAGTGTTTATTGTAAAGAGAAAGGAAACAATGAAAGATTGCAGTTCTCTTTTGTTCATTGCTTTCTTTGTTCTTCTCTTTTCTCTTCCTCTCTCTTTCTCTCTCTCTCCCTCCCTCCGTCCCCCTCCTCCTCTTTCTTTCTTTCTTTCTTTCTTTCTTCCTCTCTCTCTTTCTTTCTCTCTGTTTCTTTCCCTCCCTCCTCCTCTCTTTCCTTCTTTCCTTTCTCTCTTCTCTTCTCTTCTCTTCTCTTTCTTTTCCTTTTCTTTTCTTTTCTTCCCAGTCTTGTGGCTCTCATGATCACGAGCTATTTTGTAGATGTCTGGGCTCATAGGAAATGTCACTCTGTCTGGATTCTAAACTCGTAGATGTCTGGCAAAGCCTGCTGATCTTATACCAGATGAGAGCACTGTGCTGTGCCCCCACCCCCAGATTCTGAAGTGAATCCACTGACCACTTTCATGGACACCTGGAATCACAGTAGACACCTGACAGTCTGAAATCAATGTCATCATTTCACCAGTTCTTTCCACAAAGGAGGAGATGCTTCTGAACCTCCTGTATGTTTAAGAGTTCTGGGGATTTCATCATTGGGAAGAAGTCCCAGATAGAGAAGCTTCCGTTTCTCAGCATATCTCAAGGATGGTATCTTTGGCTGGTGCCCTAGTAGAGAGAAGGCTCGCCTAGAGACGTGTTGTCATTGAACCATGAATTCTGCTTCTAGGAGTAAGTTAGCGTCCTCCAGTAACCTGAATAGTATGTGGGCAAGGGGTGGTGAGATGCCTATTAAGGTAGACGCCCTGTGCATTATTCATGGTACTATGATCTGTGATTCCTGGGAGGCGATTCTGTTGTCTTGGACCTAGGTTGACTTAAGCTTTATGTAATTTCCTTGCTGAGGTATATTCATCGTGGCTGTGAGTGACCTCTTGCATAGTGATGGCACCAAGGGTGTCCACTGTCTGCAAAAGAACATCAGGATGTCTTTGGTAGCATCATGTCCTGTTTACATAAGTGAATAGGGAAGGTGGCTGAGCAGGCAAGGTCAACGGCAGATGTCTATAAAATGTCTCGAGTCCCAGTGATCTGGAAGTATTCTGGAGCTCACTGTGACTGTCTTCTTCAGTTTCTAGAACTGGCCTCCTGGTATTACCCATGGAGGTTTTCCAGTTGTATCGTGTGGTGGAAGATGTACCAAACACAAGGAACACCTGGCTCACGACTCTTCCCTCCTTAAAGGCCTGAGCAGACATGTTGGCTGTGAACTTGGGAGCAGGAGGGCCTTCTCCAATCTCTGTGTTAGGATCTGGTGAGGGCACTGTTTTGAAGTTTCAGTGGCTCCGCCTGCAAGGCTGGGTGTTTTGAACCTGGCGTAGGTTGGGATGAATGGCGGAAGAAGAAAGAGAATGACTTAAAAGCAAGTGAATTCTTGAAGCTAGAGTGCATTGTTTTGGAAATGCAGTTATTTCAGCCATGAAAATGCCTTCCAAAGCATTTCGTCTAGATTTCCCCACTCTCTCCTTTGCTGGCATTGTTGTGATCAAAAATCAAAGGTCTCTCTAGCAAAGGGTCGTGCATGTTTTACAGTTGTGTGAATGCTGAACCTTTTATTTATTGTCTCATTAAGAGCCAGCCAGGACTGTTCTCTCCCTGGATTTGCTTTCCCTGGTCCCATCCGGAGGACTGGCAAATGGGTGCATGTATTTGCCATGTGACTGGTGAGTGTTCATCATACTTATTCCCTGTCTGCAGCCTTGCTCGTCATCTCCTTGTGATGTCAGTCTGTATTCCAGGTACCAAAGATGCATATCAGGGAAGAACCCAGACAGGAGCCTTGCCCTCCTGTTGCTTCCATTTTAGTGAAGAAAATCGATAATAAATAATGACAAAGCGCAATGTAAAATAATAAGCTGTTTACTAAAGTATGTGCATTTTTTTTTTATTTTTCAACTCTATTTTAACTGGACTGACTCTTCAGCTTCAGGCTTCCTGGCATGTGGCCCCCTGTTTGGCTATGCCTGACTGTCACAGATTATAGATGTCTGCAGGGCTCAGGCCCTTGCTCGG
Organism: Microtus oregoni; assembly: GCF_018167655.1. Lineage (NCBI taxonomy): Eukaryota > Metazoa > Chordata > Mammalia > Rodentia > Cricetidae > Microtus > Microtus oregoni. Next base: position 30,855,838 of record NW_024543072.1, read on the forward strand.
TAGCCATTCCTGTTACAGAATCTTCTGGCTGCTCACCCAAGCCTTAATCTCTTATGCCTCAATCAATGGGTTGTGTGCCGTCTCCATTCGGATGCTCATTTTTTAATCCCCGCCGCCTCCCTCAATGTCATTCTGTTCCATTTTTCCTTATAGACTTCTGGGTCCTACTGTACCTGCTGATTACTTAGTGGAGAGCACTGGACATCTCCCTTAATTAATTCCATCGATCTGAAATCCCACAAGGTTCAAGGTCCTTAGATTTCTGAAGTAGCTAAATGGAATGTCTAAATTCCAGCCCTTCCCTTCTACAAATTGTTTTGCCACAAGTAACTGGGAAGAAGTGCTGTAGTTGAGTTTGCCAGAAGGAGTATATTAATCTGCAGAGGGTTCTGCATTCTACATGCATGCGTGCGTGCGTGCGTGTGTGTGTGTGTGTGTGTGTGTGTGTGTGCGTGCGTGCGTGTGTGTGTGTGTGTGTGTGTGGCGCATCTGTAGGTACACACGGCTGTGGAAGAGGGAGAGGACTATGTCAGGTGTCCTGCTCTGTCTCTCTCCCCTATTCCCCTATTTCACTGAGACAAGATCTCTCACTGAACCTGGCACTCACCATTTTTCCAGTTAGCCTAGCTCCGAGACCTTCCTGTCCCTGTGCCACCGCCCCTAGCTCTAGAGGTACAGGTATACATGACGAACACCTTACCCACCAAGTCATCTCCCCAACCTAGATTCTGCATTTTATTTTTATTTTTATTTACTTATTCTTTAATTTTTGGCCAACCCTTTGACGATAAGATGGAAGAAAAAAATATGTTTGGATCAGTTTTCTTTCATCCTCCTTTCCTAGGTCCCATCAGGCATCTACACACAATTTTCTTCTTCTGGTCCTCTGTCTCCTTTGTCCTTTAATCGCATGCTTCTGGCTCCCCTAGATGTCTATCTTGGTGGCCAGTGACTCCTTCCTTTCTTTGAAGATAGATATGGCCATCACAAAGAGTATACAGTCTCTGGCCAGGTCTTCTTTCTCAAGACCAGTGGTCCCAGGTCTATATCCAAAGGCTATGACCAAACACAATGACCTTGACTGTGAAGACTTAAACATAGATGGCATCCTTGTGAGCCTGTGAAAAGCAAGCAGATAGTGTCTAGGGGGAAAGACATCAAATCTGTTTCAAGGGCCATTGGAATACAGGAAGAGGCTCATAACTTAGTGCTGGAAGGAACTTAAGATATCATGAGTTCACCTTTTCAGTTTTATAAGCGTGCAGGTGAAATAAGTGAACCAGGACCTAGTGACCACTTGCTATGGACCAGGTCCGAGGCTAGACTACACGTATGTATTCTCAGAATGGGCAAAAACCTGTGTTGACCATGGTAAAAGCTGCTACTAAACCGCAGTCTCACCCCCAAACACCACACTGCCCTTTTTTAATCCAAATGTCTTGAGAGAGGGATTGATGGGCTGCCAATGGAATGGCTCTTGGGCTCACTCTTTCCATACCTTAGATCTGCCCTGCTGCTGCCCGCATAGACCCGTGCCAGAAGCTGCTTCTCTAGAGAATGGTGGCATAGCTGGTTTGGTTGCTCTTGGGACACTGACAATCATCGAAGAGTTAATTTTGGCTGAATACGGATAGATGGTAGATGGATGGAAGGGATTGGAGAGAGAGACAGACGGATAGATATTATCCTTTCTCACAGGACAGTACATGTGACAACCTGAAGCTGTGTCCTGTTTGGAGGAGGGTGTATGTGGTCTCTAAAAGGACTTTTATCTCTCTGCCAGGACCAGCCCAGCCGCTGAGCCTCATGGTGCCTGCGGCTGAGGAAGACTCTGTTGCTATGCGCCGGAAGCTTAATTTTATTATTGCTCTCTCCTATTTAATGTCTGTCTCTCAGGCAGCTGGTGATGTTTTAATGAAGCTGGAATTGTATAGTCTGTAGCCCTGGATAATCATAAGCTGCCGAGTCAGAATCAAATTAATAATTCATGAAATTAAAGTGTATAATTAATTTGAACCGTGCAGATGAGAAGAAGGGCCAGAGCCCAGAACCTGCAAGGAGCTGAAGTGTGGGGAATGTTTATTTACTGAGCTCAGCTTCTATTCTATGTCTCTCCGCAGACATCTGCATGCAGGTGAGATGGAACATTCTGTGGGGCTCCGTGGATTTGTGCTTGCCCGAAACAAGGTGCTTTCGCTTAAGACTTGAAAGGATTTTTCTTAGGAGCATGGCAGCATTTTAATTGGTTTTGAGTTACACTTTGCCAGTCCCAGAAAAATCATGTTTAAGGAGAAATGAGATGGCCAGAGTTTTACAGGGTTAACATGAAACCTTATACGTTGTGGGATCTATAGAAAGCTCCGTTAAGAATTTTATTCTTTTTGCAGGTCCAGAGGGCATAAATGAAAATTAAAACCAAATCCTGTTAATAGACTCAATAATCCTCCCCCATATAAATGGGGAGAGAGGCAAATGCCAATAACTTCCTTCCTCTGGACAGAGTGGCGGTGGTGATATGTTTTATGTCCAGTATCTGTCTCTGTGTGTGTGTGCGCGCACACGCATGCGTGCATGCATACACGTGCATATGTATGAACATTTATGTTGACACTAAAGAGTTACATCATACACATGCTCGTGGGCATGTGTGTCGCATGCGTGCACACGCACACACACACATGTACATGCACACACAATTTTAGTGCTATACTAAAGCACCACAGTGAAACATAAGCAAGGTTCCTCATGGGATAGAAATGTATATTGTCGAAGTACTTTGGCCTTTCTTGCGTTCATTTTCTGGGTCACTGTGCAGTGTTGGTCTCTGTTGTATTTCCTGGTGTAAGATGGAGGACTTCTCCTTAGTAATGGGATGTGTACAGCTTGCTGGGGCTCTCTCAGGGCCCTTTATTGGGTCTTGAGGGATGCCTATGTAGGTGGGTCCATTTTGGCTTTTGAATGATGAGTTCAGTGGTGCCCAACATCTTTGGATTCTGCTATTTATTTCAAAAGCCTTCCCAGAGATAAACCTCCTAATGAAGACAGCTTCTTCTCCCAGCAGAGACGAGAGAAAGAGGGAGAGAGAGAACAAGATTGGAGTCTGCATTGTCCATTTCTCCTCATCAGACCTTTGAGAGTTCTTGTTCTAAAGGGACAGATGACAGGAAGCTATAATACAGACTAATGATGCATAAGCCCCCAAAGGTTTGGGCTGAATTGAGGCTCAATTGACTTCGCATTCTTAGGTCTTCAGAATGGTTATTAGTGCCTCACATAATGTAATGACACATTTAACCAGGAACACAGTCCCTCTTCCAACAGTATGTAGCACAAGGCTTCTTTTCAAATTCTCTATCTTGGTAATCTCCCCCACTGGCTTTGGTTGCTACCACCTTGACCTCCAAGGTCGCATTCTCCTTCCCACAGGAAGGACTTCAGCCCTTGGTGCCTTGCCAGACAGCCTGCTGACCCAGGAACACATTGCCAGGCTCTGCTTTATGCGTCTCCTTCCTCACTGTGTTGTGTGTCTGGCAGTCTCAGGCCAGCGCACAGACAAGGAACAGTCCGTGTGCAACTTACACCAAATGCTTTCTGGGACCAAAGTAATGGCCCTCTATTATGTTCTGTCTTCAAATATTTTGCCTATATGACAGGATTCTCATTGAAGGCACTGTTCATCATTTTTGGGACAAGAAAGCCAACTTATGGGGGTCGGGACCACCATGGTTTGCCCTAGGCATCTAGAGTGCTAAAGTACTTGGCATGATGGTAAGATTTGTTCTGGTTCCCACTCAGTGGAAGCAGTCTTTGATGATCCCAAGATTTAGAAATAAAATGTTGCTACCTTGAAGCTTCTGGAATTTCTTCCTCTTGTCTGTCTCCTATCTTAATGGAAAGTTGCTTATTGTCTTGACTAAATTACTATCTTAGTGGAAAAGAATTCTGCTACATGATCATTTTGTTTGGCCATTCTAGCCTTCAAAGTTTAATCTGCTTTTTAAAAGTCAATAAGATTCCTCTGGCACGATTAGAATTTGGGTATGATGTTTTCCTGTGAGGTTTTTTTTTTTTTTTTTTTTTTTAATGCATACAGACAGTTTGGTCAACTCTCGTTGCCTTACCTCAGGGAATGGTATATTTGTTATTCAATTGTGTTGATTAAACTTTAAAGGCTCCCCCTCCCCACAGTGTGGGGATTCCTGGGTAGAGCAGGGATGGAACAGAACAATTATTACCTCTTAGTGGCATGTGATCTGTTTCATCACCAATGTAGCATTTAGCCCTAAATATGGCTAGAACCAATGAATTAATTAATAAATAAGTAAACAAACAAACAAACAATCCCCAAGCCCAGCCAAATGTGGATGAATGAATGAAACCATATCAAAGAATTATATGACATTATTGCCATAGCCACTTATCTATTTCTAAGTTAACACCATGAGTGACATTATTGAGTATAAAATAGAGGATATGGGATATAAAATGGTCTTTGGAAACTTTTGTGAGGAGAGAAATACCTACTAAAACCTGTAAGGACCAGATAAAATATTATTGATGGAAACAGCCCCAAGCTTCCAAGCCATGAAATAGGCCTGCAGGCCGTCAGAAGAGAACAGGAGTGGGGTGGGTAAGACAAACTTCTGTGGGGCTAGGGCCTCAGTGAAACCCTCGGTGCTGGAAGTAGAGAAGGATTCCTAGATTCCTAGCCCATGAACATCTCACGCTTCCACAGCACTGAATGATGCTGCACTTAGGTTCATGGGGCTTCTAGTCTCAACTTCTGGTCACTTCCTTTTGATCACATGCTTGCTCCAACAATGCAAAACCGCTGTGGTTGATTTTTAAGAAGTAACATCAAGGTTAGGCTTGATTAAGTTACAGACCCCAGAAAGGAGGACTTGACCCTTAAGCAGCTCCCGAATGAGTTACAACCCTCACCCCTAGGCATGCACATAAGGAGTGTATAATGAAATCCAGCAATTAACATACTGAATTTATGTATTTGTTTAATGTGCACCCTTAAAGTCTGTCTTATGGTCTTAGAAAATCTGTACAATCTGTCATTTTTTATTTTCTTAATTTTAAATTATATATGTATTTATTGTATGTGTGTGCATACACATGTATGCATATGTACATACCATTATGTGCACGTGCAAGTTTAGTAGAGAAGTTGTGCAAGTAGGTTCTTTCCTTCCACTATGTGTGTCCTGGGGATCCAGTTCGGATCATCAGGGTTGGTGGTCCAAGCTGTCTTGAAAGCCTAATACTCCGCCTGTGGAGTTTTACTTACTAGGCTCTGTGTTCTATCAGGAAAGCTGTATTTGGTCAAAATCTAGAGGAGCATTGTTTTTACATTGGGCATTTAAATAAAATCCTTTCTACAGTCACGTGAAAATAGCCTTCCCGGAGTGGTCCATAACTTAGAACATGGAGCTGTAGCTCTCTGTGTAGGTCTGCTGTCTTATGGCATCCGCTTGTACAGTTGCAACTCCCATCCGATTTTAAGAATTCGGAATCATTCAGAGTGTCACACCCACATGGTAGTAAGAGAGATTGGGTTTAGTGGATCAAAAGCCTTCCTGCACTGAAGATGACTCATGGCCTCTTTGGCACCTGCAGTGGTAGCTTCTGCCCTTGTCTTTGTCAGCTGATAGAACAGGGGTATAGTTCATTGCTGTAGTTCAAGGGTGGCTTCTTGTTTGAATGCCAGGGTCTTCATGCCAGCATCTATGCGAGGAGTAGAAACTGACTTGCCCAAACCTTCATGGAGTACTTGTTTTTGAAAAGAGGTCTGTTTCTGGTCAAAATTGGAGACCCAATCTCCCCTCCCCCCAATGTTTCCAGTGTGACTTGCCTACATTTGATTCCTTCCTATGGTCTTCTGCTAAGGAGATGAGGAGACAGACAGATGGGCATTAACGATAACAAAAATGGCGGATGTTCCCTCCTGTTCATCCTGGTGGGAACTGGGCATGGCTGTAGCCAAGCTAGGCAAACTTAAGCAGATCGTACTTCTTGGGGACACGAACTAGAAACCCATAGGGTTAAAGAGGTTTGGTGCAAATGCAGTCTCCCTTCCTGTGCAAATCAACAATTTACATGCTTTCCAAAAGGCTAGAATTAATTCCTAACTTTCAAGAATTATTTATTATCATTATAACCATTTCACCACAGGCAGCAGATAACACATTATTCAGAATTATAACACATTTTGATTTAGACAAGGAAAAGAATAATGAAATTGAAAGAAATGCAGCAAATGCAGCAAATGCGAGTATTCATGCTAACAACATACTCCACTCATCGCAAGGGGGGGGAGCATTCTCAGACAAAGAACTGATCGTTTTCCTCAGAGTACAGCTTTTGATTTTGTTTTTCTTTTGCCTTGGGTCCCTGGTCTCACATTAGCATACTGGCCAAGACCCGTTGAGTAGTTTTTAGCTGTAGGATGTGTCTCTGTCCTGATGGTCTTTCCCACCTACCCCAGCATAGCTTTGTCTAGACAGGGTAAGAACTGCAAAGCCAGCCACAGGAACTGGATAAGCCAAGGCGCTCCGCTCCCTCTAACTTCTAGGAAACCACAAGGAAATTATAGGGTCACTGTTGGTAGGCACCTCGGCCTTGTGTGAAGTATTGGTGCTCTTCTGTGCTCCGCTGGCCATGGCCGCTTCTCCTTTCTACACTTCTTATCAGACATCTGAATAAAAAGTGGCTGACATACATTTTCCAGTTGAATTTTCAAGTAGCACAGGAACTAATCTTAGAGAGCCAAAAAGTGTATGTAGTTGAATTCCTACAACGAACAGGAAATAAATTTTAAATAATCTGTGTCAAGTCACTGGAATACAGCTATTGATTAAAAAGTGAATCTTCACTAAATGATAGGGTATTGATGGATTCATGCACTATGAAATGCTCAGATTTGACCTACTGAGTCATCTTTTGTCATTTATCTGTGTGGTTTTATTTATGTCTTGCTATTTTTCTTTCCCCCTTTCCTCATCTTTATCATCAAAAGTAGTTATTAAAAACTCACCTGTGAGGGTAGCAGCAGGCTGGACTGGCTTTCTATGGGCACACAAGTTAACACCCACTATTAAAATGGTCAAAAACACGCTGGCATTGTTGTATAAAAGTGCCCAGGTTTCTTTATGGGTGTGTGTATAGTTTATTAATAATGGAAATACTTATTCAACATTTCCTATGTCTGGATTGGTTCAGGCAACTCACTTAACCTTTTAAAAGAAATAGATGAGTCAGGTACAATTATGTCCCTTCTTTTACAGTTGAGGAGCCCTGGGGCCCAGAGAGGTTAACTAACTTGCCCAAGGTCTCGCGACTTATAAATGGTATTTTTAGGCAACCTCCACAGGCTGTCTGCGCCACAAGTCTGTGCCCTTCAACAATATACTGTACTACCTTCCCAATATATGTGCAGGAACCAATGGTTAGATAAAAGAACAAAAGCTAATAATTGTTATTGTAATTTTAATAAGCAAATACTAGCAAGTGGTTCCTCTGCTTGAGTCCCTGACGCAAGCACCCAACATGCATGGTCTTCCCAGCATCACCCCACATCGGATGTTTAGAAGCAGTCCTACTTTCCAAACCTGCCTTGCGCCTCCGAACTAGGTAAAAGCAGAGACTCTTACCTTTGGGGTGGACTCTGGAAAGCTTTAGGATATCCTCCAAAGGCCCCCATAACCTGGTAGGAGGGTAGCAGGAGGCCAAACTGGGAGGGGCCCATGCAGGATTTTGGGAATAGCAGCGTGTGGAATGGATGGTGAGAATAGGAAGAATCCACTTCCCCACAGTCTGTTTTTCCATGAGTCCCAGAATGGATGGCATTATGGGAAGGAGGAAGCAATGGGCAGGGTAGCTCAGTGGCTCGAAGCTCATGTTGTACTGTCACTTGCAATGCGGTCTATTGCCCCAAAGCCTGAAAGACTGGCCTGGCCTGGCCAGCACACAGTATTGAGGTGTAGTATAAGTCTAGGGACTGTGCCATGTATAATGGAAGATGACATCGTTGAGGATGTTTTCCTTGAGCTAGGTCTACAACACAGGTCAAAGGTTTTGCAGAGAGGAAATTCTCTGGGACACTCCCCTCCTCTCCCCCCCCCCCCCCCAGCCCCATCACTATAGAAAGGTTCAGAAGCTCTTGCCATTATCCACAATAAAAAGTTTCTGGGAGGCAAAATAGCTTATGGCTCCATGTACTTTCTATTTCTCAAAGCCAAGCAAGAATCAGGTTACTCAAGCAAGTGAGGCTCCAAGATGCAGAACCCTGAGAGAGCACAGCTTTCTGTCAGCTGGGCCAAGGCCACAGCAGAGACAGGACACCAACATGAAGTGGTTTCCCCTCAGGGCTAAAGAAGTAACTCAACAGGTCACAGGCGGCTACATTTAGACATTTTCTCTCCTTCGAGGACTGCTCAACACCTGTGTCTAGCTAGCTGTGTCTGGGTGACTTTAATTTTTATCCCTATGCTTTATTGCTGCAGGCTTCAGTTTTCCTCTAATGCCCATATATTTCTGGAGTAGGTGAGAGACATTCATCAATCAGAATGAGGTCAGAGAAACCAAGAGTTAGTATACTAGCAAAAAAGTGTTTTTGCTAGTATGTTCGGTGTCCATACATGTGTTTGTGTATGTGTATATGATATGAACTGAACAATGGGTCTTTTGGAGTCTGGGCTCCTTTTCTGAGGAGCCTGAGACAACTTACAGATGGCTTATGTGGCCTGTTTTGCAAGCTTCCTGCCTCTCCTCTCCCTTCTGCTTCCCCGCCCCATCAGACATGGTGATAGCTCATATCATCTTCCCCTTTTCATCAGCCAAAAATAAAAAATAAAAAAAACCCTCACTTGGCTTCTCCTTTGATTTCAGCCTGTCACTTGATGAGGTCCCTGCTATTTATATTTTTGTTTGTTAGGAGGGAGCTGGGGGAGCATATAAACAAAGCCCAGGCAAACCAGTGGCCCTGCTGGATGTGAAGGGACTCCCTCACCCCCGTGGCAGGAGGACTGCCTAACTGGTATTTAAGAGGGGACCAAGAGGTCCACACTGTGAATGCCAATGAAAGGGTTACTGGGAAATGCAAACAAAAACAACATGCAAATGAGGCTGCCAGCAACAGGTAGACTTAATCAGATGCTGTCAGATGAATTCAGCATCTCCCCGATTGTCGCCTCTCTTTGCCTCCCATTCGGAAGCCCTCATCTGCTCCAGATGTGGTTTAATTTACTGCGACTTGGCTAATTACTGTAATTAAGGATTAATTACTGTTAATTACTTTCACATAAACTCAACGCCAGTCAAAGAGCGGGAGCCTTATGAAGTCTGCCACAGAAGTGAGCTGGGCTCCACGGCCTGTGTGAGCTCGGCAGGTCTCCATGTGTTGCCTGAGCCCCCGCTGCCTTGAAGCTGCTTGCCCCTCCTGTAGCAGCAGTGGGACTGGAGGCCAAAGGTACACACAGGGTCAGTGCTCAAGCCCTCGCGGTGTGCCCGGGATCAGGCACTTTCGTGCACAGTGGGCAACCCGAAGGATAGGGCCATGTTGGGGAGAGGGCCTGGATGATCTGCATAGACACCAGCCTTCCCCAGCAAGCCCGAGAGCCAGCCTTGTCCTCTCTGCCTGTGATGACACTGCAGACTCTCTGAGCTGATGAGATGCCAAAAGTCCATGTAGGTGCTCCAGCCCAGGAGACCTCGGCCATAGGCCATTGGAACAAATGGAGGGAGCGGAAAACAGTGTCCACTCCTCCGTTCCTCTCTGACTACTGACTTCTCTTCAAGTGTCCTCTTAGTTTTAAAGTTAGAAACAGATTTGAAAAGAAAAAAGAAAAAGAAAAGGTCCTGCGTGCCACATGCCTTTACAAATAGAAGGTTCAGTGACACCACTAAGTACTTCCTCTCCTACTTTACTCTCCCATGATTCCACTTGTCCCTGCAGATCTTCCTCTGTCGGAGGCAGAGTTCAACCTCTTCCCAGACGGAGACATGGCGCCGTAGTTCACGAATGCTCTCTAATCTCCCATGTCAACACCCCCACCCTTTCCATCTCCTTTACTTTCTTGGTTTCCTTTCTCTTCTTGCTGAGAGACACTCTTTATAGACAGACTCTTCTAACTGTGCCCCACCCGAGTTTCTTCCATCTCCTCGTCTTTGCTCTATCTGTCATTCCACCCTTGCGACCCATGGACGTTCCCTTCTAACCAACCCCACAGAACCTGCGGAAACCCTTCACAGGCATCCCCCATCTCAGCTGTATACAATCTTAATCTTCTCATCATTCAGAGTCTCAATGACAAGACTTCCCTTCTCAACCTTCTGGAGCTTCCTTTGATGCCACCTTTGATTATTTTTCTGTCTCATGTCCCATGGCTTCCCAGTAGTTGAACACCTCCTGTTTTTTCTGTCTTCATCTTATCAAACCTCCTTCGTAGCTGGTTTTCACTGCTCTACACATCACTTTTTCCAAGCTCTGCTATCTTAGCCTCTGTGGCTCAGGCATTTTTGTCCCCTGCATGGTCACCTCTCCCCTCAGGTCCTCAGGTTCTGACATACCGGTGCTTGCGGACAGTTCCCACCTCGGGTCAGCTACACCTCGATATGTCATTTATCCGCCCTTTCATCACATGGTGTCTGTCTTAGCCCCAGTCTGAGAACTTCTTGAAATCAGACCGTATGCCTCGGTCATGTTGCACCTGACAGGGATGAAATGCTATCAACAGCAACTATGGGTGTCTTCTGGACCCTGGGCCATTATTACCCAGGGTTCTATGTGTCTTTGGCTGTCCACCAAGGAAGGGTTCAGTGACCATGGTTGCTTTGTGAACCCCTTTTGCCCTTATCTAGTGCATTTGTCTGTGGAGGTGAGCTTGATCTTTGCCTTTTAAGAAAACTTAATATTAGACTGTTGCAAAAGGCCCCAAAAGAGTACCTTTTGGTGGTAAAATTAAACATTGTAGATACAGAAAAGGAGCGGTAGGCATACTGTGCAGTGTGTCTCGTATGATATGGTACCACCCCTTTACCAAAATACCCATTCGTACATCAGTGAAGCTGTCTTTATATTGACTGGTTGAAATCACTCAAGTGGAAATTTAGGTCTAAAGCAGGAGTTCTCACCCTTCCTAATGCTGTGACCCTTTAATACAGTTCCTCATGCTGGGGTGATCACCATCCATAAAATTATTTTCATTGCTACTGTTCTGAATCATAATGTAAATATCTGATATGCAAACTTCAAAGGGGTCACAACTGACAACTTGAGAACCTCTGGTCTATAGAAGCACTGCACTATCATTAAAAATTCAGGAAATCAACAAAATTAACCTTTAATACATTAGGTTTTAGTAAAGAGACTTTTGACTAAGTCTTGACTCTAAATTTATTGACCGATTAAAGGAAGTATCTTCCAGAGAGCTGTTTGTTGTATTGACCTTTCTGTGTTTCTTTCTGAGTCCACAAATAATGTTCTATTACATTTTTTCCTTGCTTGGCCGATTTGCAAATGGTTTTTTGGGCTTGTATATGCATACTCTTGCCTTTACTTGCTGTACATTGGTGCACTGTATATATGATGATTTTTCAATATGTGTTTGCTAATTATAAATTTAATGAATCTTAAGATATATGTGATCTTGGTGGGTGTGTACTTTATGTCTAGAGGAAATCCACCAGATCTTTTTATTTATTTATTTTTATTTTTTTATTTATTTATTTTTTTTTTGGTTTTTCGAGACAGGGTTTCTCTGTGGCTTTGGAGCCTGTCCTGGAACTAGCTCTTGTAGACCAGGCTGGCCTCGAACTCCCAGAGATCCGCCTGCTTCTGCCTCCCGAGTGCTGGGATTAAATGCATGCGCCACCAACGCCCGGCCACCAGATCTTTTTTAAAAAATTTTATGTATTTATTTTATGTATATGAATGCTCTATCTGCATGACTTTATGCCAGTAGAGGGCATCAGGTCTCACTATAGATGGTTGTGAGCCACCGTGTGGTTGCTGGGAATTGAACTCAGGACCTCTGGAAAAGCAGCCAGTGCTCTTAACAGCTGAGCCATCTCTCTAGCCCCCAGGTCTTATTACCTATACACTCCGAAGTTAGCTGCTTTTTCTCCTAGAATTTTGTTGTGGGAAATGCTTCCTAGACGCTGAAGAAAGTATTTCTTGTATACAGTGAACGAAATCAACTTCAGTGGCTAACTTATTTGTGTGTCTCAAATGTAGAAAGTGTAAAAGCTGCAGCGCTGGGTTATGTAACCGTGTCTCATTTCCTGCCTGAATAAGTCATTCACCATTTAGACTTCTTCTTTAGCAATTTTGTTTGGCAAGGCCTTACCTCAGTTGCTGCGTTTGCCATTGCTCGCCATGTACTATTAGAAGTTAGGGACTGGTTTTGTTTTCATTTTTCTCTCTGGCTACATGGAATGAATATAAGTAGTTCATTTGACGAGTATTTACTGAATGCCTGTTGTATACTGCACACAGTAAAAGACCAGAAGGATAACATGATATTAAACTGTTCATGGCAACAGATTACAGAATAATAAAATTAATAAAGCCCCATTAGGATGAGTAGCAGATACAGTTATTAGACATTTCCCTCTCCTTTGGGTCATATTTTCATATGTTCCTGAGCAGTTTGTAAAAGGAAAGGAACTGAAAGATGAACTTTTATAAGACAGAATGTTCATATACGCTTTTGGCCAATAAAGTCAACCTCGATAGGGCTGCCTGCGAAGTAAAGAGACGTGGACTGGAGATAATATCACGTTAGTTGTTTGACAAGCTGGATAACCAGAGCAGCTGTGAAGTGAAAAGCACCAGAGAACATTCCCTGCGTTTCTATAATTTGTTACCTAAATATGCATCTCTGTTAAGTGTTAATGGAAATGCTTGTTTGATGTTATTGCAGTTTTTATGTTATATGTTGCGTAAGTTTCATAAGCTATGCAACATACATGTTTTTATATGTTATATATATGCACACTATAGTTCATCTCACTTATATTTCAATTATGATCCAACTGTATTCTATATTCCATCACCATAACCATTGGAAAAAATGCCACCTTCGTAAAATATTGGTATTTAGATGTAATTTTCCTTTCAACTTTTGGTTGAAATAATTTAGTCATAATTTCCCTTTCAGCTTTTGGTATTCATATGTATTGACTCCTTAAAGAGACTGAAAATAAATATGCATAGATAAGTATAGTCTCTGTATGCATGTATGCCATACATGTAATTCACTTCTAGACTCCACGCTTCTGAAGCTGGCATCTACACGGATGTGCTTATGTGTGTGCCTCTGTCCACGCACACTGATGAAATTGTGGGGTCGTTTGCACTCCAGGCGTCGTTGCTGTGAGTGGAAACAAGGCTGAGGAGAGAGCCGGGAAGTGAATGGCAGTGATTAAGCCACTTTGTTCAGTCCTGATCACCGGCTGCCTGCTATTGTTTTCCAGCATTTGAAGATGAAACATATTCATTTAGCTTCCAGAAAGAATGGCTTTAATAAGGGCAGAGCGGAGAGGTGGGGTACCACTGATGACTAGAGAGGCCCATCAAGACTCCCCCTAAGGCCATTCCTTCAGTGTGGAGGACCACATGACCATTAACTCTGCAATCAGGACAAGTTTTCAACATTCCTGGATATCCTTCAATGGCAGAAAGAGTCATTTGGAGTCAAGGGAAGATGTATATCAGCAGTAATTGGATTCTGGCCAAGGCTTTTAGGACAGTATTATCTATGGTGAGGGAATAGGGAGGGGCTGGACAGAGCCAAAGGGAATGTCATTCAAGCTTCAGCCAAGAGAGCAGCAGCCACTATGGCCACAGGCTGAGGGAGGCCCTGCCTGCGCTGAGCCTGCCTAGAAGTCAGCCTTGCCTGTTTCTGGCTGGACACGAGCCCTCTGCCTCTCTGTCTCCAGCTGAGGTGGGCTTTTGAATGTCCTGCAACACCAGACTTTGGATTCGAAGATGAAGCTGCCTCAGCTGTGCTAGACTCAACACAGTTGATTTAAGGCCTGAAAATGCTCCAGCCAAGCCTCTTCCCACCAAGGCCCCTCTCCTTTCTTTTGTCCTGACTACTTCATTACAGTCTGCCTCCAGGCCGGAATTGCCCTGCTTAAGCCTCAAATCATTATAATTACCATTATTAGAAATAGCTGTGGGGTAGGCATTGGGACACTAAGAGAAAATATATGAGTGTGCCCACCGTCCCTAGAATGACTCGTTTGGAGCTCAGGGGACCACAAGGCATGCGGGTTCTACCAAAGCCAGTGAACACGATGGCTGTCAGGTTCACTCATCCCACCTGTCAAGACGGGGATGCGGTGGGGCTCATTTTTTTAATTGACACCTTCCCCTCTCATTCCACGCTCTCCCATCTCATCCTAATTCTTCCTTTCGTCTTTCTTTTTTTCTCTTAGGAAAAAAATCTAACCCTCTGCTCCTTGAATACAGCCAAGGGAAAAAGCCCACATGGGGAACAATGACATATACATTATCCTCCAGAAAATACACAGACCTTAACAAAGGCGCCCATCAGGAGATGCACCAAAAGTCAGAAAAATAATTGTCAGCCAAGTGCGAGACAGACAAAATGGACAGACGAAGGGGCGATACATGGAAAGAAAGGGCAGCGAAGCAGGATACTAAGAGAGGTGGGAAGAGGAAAAAACCTTGTCTAAAAATCAGCAGGAAAATGAGTCATTTAAGAAGTGCGAAAGATTCAGCAATTTCTGAGCTTTGGTTAAGTGCCTAAATGAACCCAAGAGTTCTGTTCTCTCAAAAGATTGTAAGGAAGGAAGGGAGGGAGGGAGGGAGGGAGGGAGGGAGAAAGGGAGGGAGGGAGAAAGAGAGGGAAGGAGAAAGGGAGGGAGGGAGGGAGGGAGGGAGGGAGGGAGGAAGGGAGGAAGGGAGGGAGGAAACAAACTAGCTAGTTAGCTGGAATCTGGCAGAGCCAGAAAGTAGATGGTGCATAAATGCTTTAAGCTTTGAGCTTATGAGAATCATTTCCTGCAGGTATTTTACGAGGGAGTTTCCAGGTTAAATGGGTGAGTGTGTGTGTGTGTGTGTGTGTGTGTGTGTGTGTGTGTGTGTGTTTGATGTCATTGACAGAGGAGACAGGGAAGAAGTGTGCCTAAGCAGATTGCACTCACTAGGAGCCTAAACACCCCCACTCTTCAACAGTCTTGAGAAATCTGCCCACACTGTTTAGAACATCATGGTTGAGCCCCATGGGGAAAGCTGTTTCCCTGAGGATTGGTTTGATGACTTTAAAACAGTCACTTATTTGAAGTAATATTGAATAGAATTGCATCGGACCTTTGAATAATTTTATAGTGAATTAAATCAATCCCTGAAAGGGGGCTGGAGGGATGGCTCAGTGGTTAAGAGCACATTTCTCGCAGGAGATCCAGGCTCAGTTTCCAGCTCCCATATGGAGGGTCACAACCATCCATAACTTCAGTTCCACAGTTTCTAATTCCTTGTCCTGCCTTTCTTGGGCACTAAGCATGCACATGGTACACAGACACACACACAGGGAAAACACTCATGTACATATGTAAACACTCATATACATATATAAAAATAAATATAAACTTAAAAATGAAATAATAAATTAGGTGAAATTATGAAAGCATATCAGTTTTTGGTATTAATACTTGCCTTTTAGAAACTTCATTTTTGATCTGCTTAGAGTGTCACTTGCATAAATGAGCATCCCAATTTTAGGCAGAGTCTTGACAAATATTTCCTCTTCTCCACCACCACCCTAGCCTCTGTTGCTTTGATCTTAAATCTCCCCCAAAAACTTGTCCATAGCTTGTGTTGTTAGAGAAGGCAAAAGGTATTCAGGGAGAAGCCTTTGGAGGTGTGCCTTCGAAGGGGATCATGGGAATTTGGTCTCTTATGTCGTTTTGGTCTTCCTGCCTGACACAGGGTGAGCAGCTCCGCTCACAGATCATTTGTGCTGTCTCAGAGAGCCAAAGAACCATGGCTTGGACCAGCCAGTCCCCTGATCCCAAGAGTCCCTTTTTTCTTTATGAATTGGTTTTCCAGGGCACTCATTATAGTAACATAAAGCTGACTAACTCCGAAAATGTTATGTTTAAAGATTGGTGATTTTGAACAATTATGTCTCCCACCTCTTACCAGCCATATTGGTCAAAACAACATTTTCTTGAGCATCACAGAGTTCTCTCATGATTTCACTTAATTGGCACCACCCTTCTTTGTACCAGGAATTACTTGGTGAAATTTTAGAAAAGCGAATCTCTTTGCTTGGTAGAGATGAGCTTTTCTAACGTTTTATTCTATAAATGAAATTATATGTAATGTAGTCTTCTTGTGCTAAGACTCTGATGTGTCTCATTTGTGCATATCTTACTTGTAATAAAAATATTATTTTGAGATTTGTTTTTTTTTCTCGTAGCAGTTTGTTGCTTTTTCTTGGTGAGTAGTATTTCATTGTAGTGATATCTCAGAATTTTTGTATCCATTCATCTACTGATAGACATTTGGATATTTGTGGCTTAAAGTTCTTTCATGTAAATTTGCGCGTAAGCTTGTAGGACACACTTATTTTCAGTTCTCTCAGATAGATAGCAGTGCCCCCAGGTTGAATGGTAGCAATGTATTTAATTGCATAGGCACCCACTATACTATGTCTTACCTCCAGATCTTTGTTTTTATTCCTTAAGAGCTTACTATGTGTATACAATGACCTTTAGCTATTTCTACTTCCTACTCTCTTCTACTGCCTCCTTCTCTCTGAAACCCTCCTTTCCAGCAAGATCCCATCCTATTTTCTTGTCTCCTTTGTGAGTGTGGCGCACTGAGTACACTTAGAGTTGCCTACAGGCGCATGGATGGGGAGCACACACAATGTGTTATCAGCTGTACCACAAAAGGAAAAGATACCCTCTTGCCACTAGCCACCAACTGCCAGCAGTCCCTCAGGGCAGGGGACATCTTCAAGGGCTTCTACTCTTTCTGTGAGGAGATGAGGGGCTGGTTGAGAGCAGGTCTTTTGCTGACGGCAGCCCATGAGTGCAATCACCACGCTGTGTGCAGAAGGCATGTTTCTGCTGCATGGCTACCATCCCTCAGCTTTCATGCCTTTCCCACACTCTCTTCTGTGGTGTTACCTGAGCCTTGGAGAAAGTTCCATAGATGTCCGATTTAGGGTAAAAGGCTTTGCTTTTACGTCCTCTGAGTTTGATTCATTCATGTTTCTCACACACTAGGCATAGTGAATGAGATGCTCCTGCACGCTCTAGAGCTGTCTTCACGTTCACCCAAATAGTCCCAGTGATTCCATTTTAACAGTTAAGGGGCAGCAAGGTAATGCCATCTATAAAATGTACAAACATTAATTAGTATTTGATCTAATTGCATTATTAGTTGTTTGAGAAATCCCAAATCAATGGTTCTGCTACCAAAGGGTTCAAGTCCTTATTTCTCTAAATTCTACTCAGTCTCACTCCTCCGAAAAGCCGTCAGTCTTATCTCTTCACCTCTGTTCCTTCACTGTCACTTCTGTCATCCTCCCAGAGCGCCATCTAAGCTGGGTCATACTTCTCTAAACACTCATTTTATTCTGACGGCTGCATTCAGTAATATCAAGTTTGGTACAGGTTCCTTACAAATTAGAGGGAAAAAGTCTCTTTTCCTTCTTCTTTCCAGTGTGTGTGCGGCCTAATTATAGTATATGTGTGCTGTAATAAACCCTGGAATAAATGAACCTGCTTCCCTGGAGTTATAGTTCAAAAATTCAAATAAGCACTCCCCCTAAGGTAAAACACCTTTTAAAAAAAGATTTGTTTTTATTCTTTTCAAAACATTATGTGGAAATATGTGTGTCTGTACATATGAGTGCAAGTACCCAGGGAGTTCACAAGAAGGCATATTAGATCTTCAAGGGCTGGATTTATAGGTGGTTCTACACGGCTTAATGTGGGTGCTAGGAACTGAACTCAGGTCCTCCCTGTGAGCAGTACCTGCCTTTAACCACTGAACCGTCTTCCCAGCCCCAGGTAAAATCTATTAAATATCACAGAGATTCTGGCTAAGGCTAGCCCTGCCCACACGTATGCACTTAGGTTGTTTATCGTCTGTAGGGAACCTTTCACCTGCCTGTTCGTGTGGCTTGAATGAGCCCTGCGTTCAGCTCTCAGCCTCTGAGTAAATAACATGATAAAGCCAGAGAAACGTTTGCCTGTGGATTTTATTTTTTGACGTCGGTTGCTGGTGAGTTTCCTAGCAGGCTGGACTCTATGATGCTCTGTTCCTTCTCATAGTTTATTCTGAGTTCCAGAGCACACCTGCTGGTAAGTGACCTTCCTAACCACCAAACTGGTCTCTTGTTGGTGGTTATTGAGAGCACTGAGCCAGGAATTTACCTCGGTTTTACTTCAAAAGTCACGAGCGTTTTCCTTCCTTCTCATTTCTAAAAGCAGATACGGTGATTTACTTAAATTGCTGTCTTTAAAAGTTTAGATGGTTATATATTTTTTTTCCTTACCCTTTGTCTGTTTTATTCTTTCTCATGAGGGCGGTGCCTTCTTTCTTTTTGGTATTAGGTGGAGTCCTCCTGGGCATAGTGTTTGTATAGTGACTGTGGTGTGTGTGTGTGTGTGTGTGTGTGTGTGTGTTTGCATATTAGTAAGGATCTTAGAGACAAAATAACATATATCAATCTCTTAATATTTTATATTTTAATTCCAGGGTCCATTTACTCTCTAGGCCCAAGTAACAGCTATTCGTGGTGAATAAATATATAAATAATAAATATAATTCAAATGCAGCAAATGTAAAGTCTCTGTGTTTGTGCAAGAAGACATGTGGTGTCAGCTAGCCTCGGAGGCTTAGGAGGAAACAAGACAGTTTGCATTCAAAGAACAAAATTTGGTAAAAATGTGGGGAGAGTAAATAAAAAGTGGCACCGGGGAGAGGAGACTGGAATTTAAGGGACAGTGAGACAGTGATAAACGCCTGTGGCTAGGTGGCCTGGACTATTAGAGCCTACTGTTCACAGACCTATCACCACAGGTCCAGTGCCCGTGGGCCACAGTTATCTTTATTTGTGATCTGTGACCATGGCAACAGAACATCCTAAGCCATGAATTGATGCCATATGCTTTAAATGTGATGAGTATATGATGCCAGGTCTTCCTTTAAGGTTGCTACAATTGAATCACTGAAGGGCTAATTCTTCCCCTTCCTTATCCTTCCTTTCCATCTCAGAGCAGGCTTGGCTAGTTGGCCAGGGAGCCCCAGAGAGCCCCAGGTCTCTGCCTTCCCACCACTGAGATTGCAAGCATATGCCACGATAGCCAGCTTTTTAGTATTGCTGGAGAGGGTTCTAGAAGTCAAACTCCCCCTCCCCATGCTTGCGTGGTCAGCTCTTGACCAACTAAGCCATATCACCAGCCCGAGCTTTGTTTAAGACAGAGACACTGGTTCGGTTGTCCCTGTCATTCTCCGAGACTGAAGGAGGGATGAAAGCATCCATGGGGTGTGAGGAAGAGATCTGTGAACTCAGTGGGCCAGGAAGACTTTCTGGATAAAATGCTGCTTTTGAGTGATTTAGAAATCCTATGATTTAGATGTATTACTCAGTATTCCTTATTACTCAAAACAGGCTGGGGAAGATTTTTCAAAATTCTAAATTCCAATTTTTATTACCAGGCAGCCGCCTCAAAGCAGTTATAAAGAGGCTTACAGTGAGATGCCCTCTAGCTCCGACATTGCTGGAACACTGATGGACTGAGACATGGCCATTTGTACCTATCATTTACATACATGGAAATGTGTATAAGGAAGGAACCGCAGAAGGGCCCGTGCGGTCCCTGTTGGTTGCGCTGGTGGGATAGAAGCCAACCTTTTGTTTCTTTCGTTTTCACTCTGCCACTCTAATAAATGGTGAGAGTATTTTAATAAGTCCCCTGGCCTCCATTGTACTTACAGTGTCTAGATGAAGACAAGTACGAGTCTGCTGTCCTAGGAGGCTGGAGTGTGGGGTGTGTATGTGTGTGATTTATGAACTGCTGAGCTCACAATTAAGTACTAGAGTGAAATTCACCTACATTAACAGCGAAAAGAAACTCAACATCAATTCCAACAGGAATTGTAAACCTGGAGCTAACAGCCTCTGGTTTAATTCTTTTACTCTAGAAATTTATTTAACTTTTTTAGGTCAGACTGTGTCCCATCTGGAAATGCACACATTTATGGCAAGAGAAAAATGCCGAGAGGTGCGGTTTGCGTCTAAGCTCCCCCCACCAAAAGTCTGCCTTTGAAAGGCTGGGTTCTGGGGGTTCTTGAAGAGAAGGGTTCCTTCCGTCTGTGTGCCGCTTTGAGAGTTGTGGAGAAACCAAACATGGAGACCCACAGATGCTCGATTCTGTCTCTAGCGAGGGGAGAAAAGACTTCAAGGCCTTCAGCTTCAGATCATCAGTCTTGCTGATGGATTATAGGATGACTCACTTATCAAAGGTTAGAGGCACACGGCCAGATTGCCAGTACCACAGCCGACCCATTCTAGATCAGTGATAGACCTAGGAAACAGACAAGAGGATGAACACATTGAGAACAGTAGGGTTTAGGTTGGAATTCCAGTGTCTGTCTGAGGAAACTGCTGTGTAGTAGGCTGTTTTTAATCGACTTTGTCCTAACCTCCAACTTAAACAACACACAGAATAGAACATCAGGTGGTTACAACCTCTCCCCAAAAGCACCCCATGGAGATCAATTTACCTAACTTTGAGCTTTTGTTTAGCTATCTACAGAACAGCAGTTAATGGTTCCAGGCCAGCTTGCTGCTTGAACATACTGGAGGCCTGGCTTCTGAAAGTGATCTGGACCCAGTGACAGTGACAAATGAGCAATGGTAATGAGGAACTTTATAATGGAGCTGCGATGGCTTGGCTTGCATACTAGGCAGCGAGCTTACAGCCTGGGACAAAGCTTTGACTCCAGTAAGACCTCTGGCAGACAGCAATGTAAGGCAGTGAGCAAGAGTCCTGCCTGCTCCAGGGGGAATCACTGCTAGCCCAAGGTTGGTGCCCCTGGGGGCTCACTCATGTTGCAGGCCTTCCACACAAGCTGCCATCAGTCACTACAGCATAGGTGGTCCTGATAAAAGTGGTACTTACTGTTCTGTTGACCTGTTCTGTTCAATATTTTCTTTGCATCAAATCCTTAGAGTTAGTTGATTCTGATTCATGGAGTTGCTTCTTCCTTCTCCCACCCCCTTCAAGGAATTCTTAGGACTCCAGGCTCCATCGCTCCTAGCCATCTGCTGCTATTTTGATATTTTTCGTTCAATCATTGCTTCTCTCTGCCGCTGTTGGAGCTGATGTATGTCCAGCCTGTGCTTATGCGTAGACCTCTACGCTCTATCCCTTAGAATTTATGAGGCACTGGCTAAGAGATTGCTTGTCGTCTTTCATTTATCTGTCGTGTATGTTTCTAAAATTGATTTCAAGGAAA
Source organism: Microtus oregoni (assembly GCF_018167655.1). Lineage (NCBI taxonomy): Eukaryota > Metazoa > Chordata > Mammalia > Rodentia > Cricetidae > Microtus > Microtus oregoni. Next base: position 30,877,355 of record NW_024543072.1, read on the forward strand.
TCTAGGATTTTTGTCAGACAGTGGGCCAGGCCTGACTGAAGCGTGGACCTGTCTGCTAATCCTGTAAAATGTTTGAAAAGTTGAATTAAACTGTGTCTTATGGGATAGATTTAAATGAACCACCAGCAAAACTAGGGCCTTACTAAGGAATTAGGATGCGCTTAATTACGGTACATCCTGAAACCCACCTCCTAGTTAGCATTATTCTTGGATGTGCAGACTTCAGAACCATGTTCCAGGCAATCAGAAGGAGGAGAGGCTAAAGCCAGCATGGTCGTCTGAATTATTCCCTTTAAAATAACCTTCTTAAAACTCCCACACAACAAGCCTACATGCATATAATTAATTATATAGTACTTAAGCCCGTGGCTACTCCTTGCTGCAATGGAGTCTGAGAAATATCACTGCATATCTGACATACTCTTTGAGCAAATTGGATTTCTGTTGCTAGGAAGGGAAGGTAGACTGTCTATTGGCTAAGAAACTGGAAGTCTGGTGGGATCTTCTGGCTACATTTAATCCATCTTAATCACTTCATCTCAATATTTTCCCTACTCCAAAGAAAGCATCCGAAAATAGAGGCAAACTTCAGGAATGCCAGGGGACACAAGCCAACCATTGCCGTGTCCTGTGTTCGAGGTTAAGAAGGTACAACTAGAAATTCAAAAGCCTACATCTGACTCAGCAACAAATGGTTCCTAGATTTATTTCTAGCCTAATCTTTCACCTTTGGAAGAATCTCTTTCCTCTTCCCATAGTTCCTTCCTGTGTCATGTTCTGTTTGAGATATTGGAATTCCCCCCTAATTATTAAGGTCTGAAGGAATTCCCAATTGTGACGCGTTGCATATGTCTATTAAGCAAGGGCGTCGTAAATAGAGCTCCTCTTACGTGAAACAACACAACTCGGTTTATCACTGGTGTTTCACAGAGCCTCTTGTCAGGTACCCAGTGTCCTCAGATGCGTCAGCTATTCAGCATCTCAAAAATTCCTGCCAACAGGCAGTGTATTCCAGCGGAGACTGTGCCCAGCTGCAACCATGCTCCACCCTCCATGACCAGAAGGTACCCGGCTTATAGTTGCTACTCTATGACCAAGTGTGCTCAGAGGCTTATGAGTTTTCTATGCCTAAGTCATAGCCATGGCCTCTGCTCTTGGGGAACATTTGATCAGTAGGTAGGGGATGGGTAGCTAACCTGAGGGCATTTTATTCAGTAGTACAGGCAAAAATTGGATGTAGGCTTGAAACGTTAGTTGAACCATAAGTCTGTTCGTGTCTTACTCAACAACACAAGGAGGGTGGAGCAAGGACAAGAGGAAAGATTGTGTTTTGACTGAGTACCTGCATCATTTGACAGATATAGTACGATAGTATAGTCTGTCAAATACCATTTGACATAGCAAATATACAAAGTATTTTTAATACTGGCACTAAGCTTTCCAAGGCATTTCTTCATGTCTCATCTAGAAGATGGGGAAACTGAGTCTACGATGCTCAGGGCAAATTGCAAGGCTGATATTAAAATCCACATTTCTCCCCCATGAGAACTCTTTGCTTTTCTGAGAAAAAAAAAAGCAAAGCAGGAAATTTGAACTTTATAGTGAAAAATAGAAGAGACCCATGGGCCACAGATTAAGCAATGGGCTGGAAATTAGAATTACTGAATTCCATCTCTTCCCGGCGCTGCCTCGCAACTTTGCTTTATCATTGCAGGCGGGGTGTTCGAAAAGCTCTATAAAGGATGGAGCCTGGTAGGAATGACATTTCATCCTCACAGTGAGAGCCCCACCTCCACTTCTACCTGTAGAAAATTGGGGTGATCATACTGTTTCTTCACCAAAGTGCTCTAAGAATTGCTAGGTTGGAAAGGGCTGAGAGAGCCAAAAAGTAAGCCACTGAGCTTGTCAACGCAGTCACTTGGAGAAGCAATTTTGTATCTTCTAATTGAGCATCATCATCTAAATGTAAAGAGCCCAGAGAAGGTAGTGGAAATGGTAACAATAGCACTTCAATGGTAATTAGTCATAAACGTGTCCAGTCGATGAGAGCTGAGATCAGAGCTTCTACGTAAAGAGAATTTACTCCTGCTTTGAAGTGTCTGATGGTGACATTAAGAGAGTGACAGCCAATGTGCAGGGGGACAGGCCTCTCCAGGTGCCATCAGAGGATTGTTAATGAAATTTACATCTTGCCTCATATGTGACTGAGATTAAGGAATGTCCTGTTCCAGAGATCTAGCCTCCTCCAACTGTGTTGACCTCCCAAGGTAGGCAGCTCACATCCATGAGTCACGTGCTTACAAATGCCCTCTACTAGCCTCCCTCCTGCATTGCAAAATAAATTAGAATCCATCAGCCACCCATCTGTGAGTCACAATGATTCACTATTCATGTCTCTTGGCATTACCCATAAACGTATGGCTATCTTATAATAACAGAGCAATACAACATAGGTGTTTTTAAGTTATTCCTTTAAGTCCCTTAACATATTAATTTTCCTTTTTTAAAAATCAAGCTTATATGTATGCATGTGTGCATGTATGTATGTGTGTGTATATATATATATATATATATATATATATATATGTATGCAAGTATATGTACTTGAGAACCATAGAGCACAGGTGGAGGTCAATTGACCATGGACAGGAATTTGCTCTTTCTGTGTGGGGTCTGGGAATTGAACTCAGGTCATCAGCCTTGGCTGCAGTCTCCTTTAACCTAAACAACCATGAAGACCTTCTTCCCTATATCTTGTTAGCTAAAGAAAAGCTAAGTCAGCTTGTAGGTGTCAAAAGTATGCAACGGACATTTTCTGTTTGGTATTTTAGATATATGAGAGACTCAGAGCAGAAGTGCAGTTGGTTCAACTGACTTCCGGGTCTTAGCTACTGAGGCTGGCCTCTGTAGGGAAAACAGACGGCAGACAGTGTGATGTGAGAATGTTGAGGAGTGATGTTGAGGAGTGCCATTCTTACCTGGGATTTCAGCAGCCTCGTCTGACAGCAACCCTCTTTTTTTTGCATTTGTGTGAATTAACTCAGGGCTGTTTTTAAGAATTCTACAGGATCCCCATGATTCCCCTGGAATTTGTGGGAATGAGCAAGGGCCAGCGAAACTGTAGGAATGGGCAAGGAACAGTAAAATCGTGTGGAGTGGGAATTGGCAATGGCAGGCAGGATTGTGTGGAGTGGGGATGGACAGTGGTCCACAGGATCGTGTGGAGTGGGGATGGACAATGGTCCACAGGATCATGTGGAGTGGGGATCGTGTGGAGTGGGGATGGACAATGGTCCACAGGATCTTGTGGAGTGGGGATGGATAATGATCCACAGGATCATGAGGAGTGGGGATGGACAATGGTCCACAGGATCGTGTGGAGTGGGGATGGACAATGGTCCACAGGATCATGTGGAGTGGGGATGGACAATGGTCCACAGGATTGTGTGGCATGGGAACAGGTGATGTCAGGCAGGATCATGTGAGGTGGTCATGGGCAAAGGCCAGCAGGCAGGCTTATAGGATTCCACCTTTCTCCCAGAGTGGCACCATTTCCTTCTACTCCAGCTGTTGACCTTCCCAGTTATAGAGAAGTTTCCAGGTAACAACAGCAACAACAACAAAAAATTTAAAAAATCTCTGTGTTCTCTCTCTCTCTCTCTCTCCTCTTCACTCCCCCCCCCCCACCTTTTCTGCTCAAGTACTTGATGCAATACTGTTGTTGCTCCAGAAACCCAGGGGAGAAATCAAGCCTTGAACAAATGGAGGGCACTCCTAGAAAGTCGGAGTACTGGCTCTAACTCTCATCCTCTGATTTGAAATTTTCTTCCCACTTCACCAAATGCTGCAGACTCCCTATTCTATCTGTAAAGGGTTTAGGCTTCCTTCTTTGTCTGTACCCTTCTTATTAGGTACATGCAACACCAATATATACTTATATGAGCCATATATGTTTGTGTGTGATTCCTATTTCAAAGCACAGAAAAGAAGAACCATTGGCTACAGATAAGTTTGGTTATGTTTATATTCTTGGTCTGTTGTAAATTAATATGGCAGGATATTGTTTGTATATTTCTTAGTCTCTTAGATACACTCAACTTATAACAACCATAACATAGTATGACATTAAACAAGTCCCCGTACCTATCTTAAGTGTTTTGTGGCCATCTTCAGGCTGGGAGTGGGGACATTTGACAGTTTTTTCATGAAGAGTGGGCCAAGCAGGATTTGTTTGTGATATTTTTGGTTTATGATTAAAGCAGTTTTAACTTAATTAATGAAGCTTTTGAGTAGAAAAATTCCTTAGGGTTGATGATGCTCAACTGTCTCAGATTTGATTTGAGGTACAACGATGAGACCTAGTGCCTGCTGTGTAATTGTTATGCCCAAGACTAGACAGCATTTGAATTTTGTTTATATTGGAGACTGAGATCTTGGAGATATGACTTTTTCAAATCACAATAGCAATATTTTTATAGCTATGGCAGTATTAAAATGATGCACACCAGGCTGCCCACGAAGCAGCGCCTGGCTCCAAAATGAAGACATTTAGCCACTGTGACCAATAGCACAGGCACAATGTTATCTCTTTAAAAAAAAAATCCTCTGTCAAGAAAAATAAAGTGAAGGCATTCTGCTGATTATACAAACCAACCAGGAGGATTTCAGATATGTGTTATAATTAAGAGCATTGAATCATTTCCTTAAAAATGCAAGCTATTGAGACATCATATCACTTTATAAAAAATAATTTAGAATGCAGAGGTGTGTGGTATGTGTGTATGGTGTACGTATGGTGTGGGGTGTATGTGGTATGTGTCTGTGGTGTGTGTATAGTATTTGTGTATGGTGTGTGGTGTGTGTGTGTTATGTGTGTATATGATGTGTGTGTGGTGTGTATGGTATCTGTGTATGGTGTGTGGTGTGTTTGTTATGTGTGTATATGATGTGTGTGTGGTGTGTATGGTATCTGTGTATGGTGTGTGTGTGTGGTATGTGTGTATATGGTGTGTAAGTGGGTGTGTGTGTGTTGTGTACTCCCATGCACCTGTGCACATGCATGTGTGTGTGCCCGACTGCATGTATGCTTTCACATTTCTGTGAGTTTCCCTGGTGAGCCAGCTTCTTGAGGCTCCACTGACTTGTGTAGCTTCCCACTTTCTGCTGGCTGCTAAAAGGGATGATGTGGATCAGGGGACTGGTCAAGAGATAATGAAGTAGAAATAAGAACTTTATATCTAGCCTATTTGGAAAGAGGGAGCGAATCCTCCTAATCAATTCTGATTCTGCTGCCTTTGTTGCCTAAGGTCAGCTTCAGTCATTAAAAGAGGCTGCCCCAAGCTCTAAGATCTCTATCAGCTAAGGTTAAATAATAAGCCTTCAAAAGGATGGGGGTGGGGAGGCAGAGTCCCTGCAGAAGCCTCTCACTTCTTAGAATTCCCATGACAAATTTTGAATCCTGTGACAGGAACATTTGGTAGGTAGCTCATTCTGAGGATATTTTCCTTGTACTCTGGTAAGAATGAGAATTGTCATGGGGAGCATGATCCCATCCCTCCTTCTAAGATAAAAAGGTCTAACGTACTGCACCAGACTGCCGGTCATCTGCACGACTATCCAAGGAGGGACCTCAACAGGAAGGTGTGATGTTGGGGCCATGGTGGGTTGTGGGGGACCTTACTTAGTTTCAAGGTCTGATCTGAAATATGAGGAAGAAACAAATAAACACAATCAAACAAATACCCTTCACGATTCTGCAGGAGGTTTGGTGTTAGCATCCTTTCCTCTCTATGCCGCCGATTAAGCTTTATGCTCCATGGATACTTCACAATCCTCCAAAGTAGAAAAGCGGAAGTGCATCCAAAGCCCTTTAACATGCCATGCTACTTACTTCCCCATCACTGAGATAAAACATGTCTTGTGGGAACACATTACAGGAGAAATTCATCTTGGCTCCCAGTTTCAGAGGAACAGTCATGATGGGGAAGGCATGGCAGAGCATCTTCCGGGGTGGCAGGAGCCTGAGGTGGCAGCCCATCCATTCTGGTCGATTGGAAAGCTGAGAAAGGATTGTAGGTGGAGCTGGCCTCTATCCATCAAGGCACTGCTATATGGCATGGTGTCTGGCAGGTAGGCTCTGTTTCAGAGGGGCAACAACCTCCCTAAACAATGCCGCTGTCTGGGAACCAAATCCAGACTCAAACCACACTGGTGCTCTTGCTTCTCAACTGGATCAGGGCAGCGGTAAAACATTGCAAAAAGTATGGAAAGTAAGAGAAAATAGTGTTAGTGCTGCCCCCCAAATGAAACTTTTTATTGCTCACTTCCATTTTTATCTCTTTGCAATACATAGTTAAATATCAGACAGTTATTAGATATGAGATATTACATAGTTTTAATGGAAACAGACACAGCGAACTCATTAAAACAGGCTAGGAAGGAATTTTGTATGTTGCTCTGTTCCTTTCAATCATTATTATTTAATAACTACTCAACATTCCTCAGTTGTAAGTGCCATTACATAGAAACAGGCAAGTGTTGATGAGTAACATTTATTATTATCATTGTGAAGATACGGGGAGGAATGATACATTTTTGTTTTTCTCTTCCTTCTAGCCCTTGTCAACAAAACAGCGGGGGAATAAAATGTTCAAGTATTTGGTTTTTAATTGCTGGAGATTTTTAGCAGATTTGATTAATGTCCTGTTATTAGGCAAAGTTGTCCATGCTAGGACTTCAGGGAAGGACAATGGCTGGGGACAGCTGTAGGGATGTGCCTGTGAGAAAGAACAAGTCTGGCCCTGATAAAGCCTGAAGACATGCTTTAGGAGAACCATGGGCCCAGCAGGCCTGCGTATTGTCTGTCTGCTGCTGAGTCCCATCAGTTCGCCGATTAAGAGTCAGTATGTGGAAATGCCCTTGAGTGAACAGATACAAGGCAGTCGTACTTTACATAGACTGTTAGAATTAAAACAAAATTAAATAAGCAAAAATGTATATTGCATTTTCGGGTGTTTTACCCTCCCTTAAAAAAAATACCTCCAATGTAATAAACATTTCTGGTAGAGCCAGTGTTTGTGCTCCTAAAGTTCCTTTGAAGAGAGCTTCCATTGAGGCCTAGGAAGGGTGGGAACGCGCACACGCGCATGTGCACTTGCTTGTGTGTGTGTATGTGTGTATGAAGTGTGTGTGATTTCCTGAATTCTCACACCTAGCCATGTGGTGGCCTTTCTCACTAAAATGCCTGTGTATGTGTCTTTGTATAGGATGAAATATCTGAGAATACAGTATTTAGACCCCATTAGCGAGGGTAAAAATGTACAGATAAACTATATCATTTATGGTTATGATATGGCTACTGTCAAAATAACATGCTATTTTGACAGTTGCTTTATCTTTGCTCTCACTGAGTCTACAATAAGAAACTAGTTTCTTAGCAACTGAAATATAGTCTCAAACAGAAGCATTAAAAAAAAAAATCCCACAAAAGAGAAAAAAATTTCTATAGCTGGTGTCTGGGCAAGCTATTCCCACTGCGTGGGAATGAGATGAAATTGATCTGAAACAGAAGGGTATCCCCCTGCTGGTCCATCGCCCTTGGATAGCATCCTTGGTGGCGTCAGCTGCTTCCTAAAGGGGCTGGATGCTAAAACAAGATGTAGATGCAGGACACTTGGGGGAAGACTGTCGTTGTCTTTCTGTTTTTTCATTTTTCCTTCCTTCAGTGTCTTTTTATTAAATAATTGTTTCTTCTAGAAATTTGCTAGATTGTAAGGAACAGAAAGCCCGCGTGCCCACTGGCTTCCACTGTGACTGCTAGCTAATAGCCTGAGGAAGCCAGAGGAGGGGGACTTGCCTGCACTAGGACTTTTGAGTTATGTCTTTAAAACACTAAAAATTCTCTAATACAACAGTTCTCAAAATACAGTCTCAGAATCCCCAGAGCCCTTCCTAGAAGACCACCACAAGGTCAACTCTGTATTGATAATAACATTAATAAGAGTATTGGCTTTACTAACATGCGTGTTGAGGGGGGGCAGGGGCAAAGAAACAGAGAGACAGACAGACTGATATATACTCACCAAGAGAGAGGCAGACAGTGAAAGAGAGACAGACATAAGGATAGAGAGAGAGACAGAGACATAGAGAGAGAGAGAGTTTTCCAGGGACCAGAGACTTGTTCAAGAGGCAGAAATGAGAACCCAGCTGTCTTCTGTTAAGTCAGACAGCAAAGAGACTCACAACATTGTAAAACGATTCCACCATTTTTTTACTGTTTTTTTCTCCAAATACCATTTTTATAAAAATGTATTATGTGTGTTAAAATTAATAAGCATAGCCTATCTAAACAGATTCTCTCAATATTAAGGTCTCATTTTCTTAATATTTAAGTATCAATTTTTCAGCTTTCTTATGTTTATAAGTGTTCTGCCTACATGTATGGCTATGTAGCATATCAATGCCTGGTGCCTGAGGAAGTCTGAAGTGGGTGTTGGCGGCCCTGAATTTGAAGTTACACATGGGTATGAGCCATAAGCATGTGGCAACTGAGCCGAAGTCTTCCGCAACAGCCACAAGTGCTCTTACCTGCTGACTCATCTCTCCAGCATGTCAGTGTGAATTTTTAATATGTGAATGAATCCCCCACCCGAGACATTTGAAACTGTCCCCGTCTAGACTCTGGACGTGCATGTCCATGTATGCCCCAGGCCTGTTTATTATCTTTCCAATCTGTGGGAACTTACAAAGTCACTCTTAATGGAGCTCAAGCAACCAGGCAACTAGTTTTTATCTTTGGATTCTTCCAGAACGTTCTGTGGCCTCAATGCTAAATTATTTTATGAGATACTCAACTCCCAAGTACGTGATCCACCTCGTCCCGTCATTTTCATGGCGTCTCCAAGAGCGGGATGAATGGCCTCTGCCATCTAGTGCCCCTCCCTCGGTGATGCCTGAGAGCCAGGCTGCCATTCCAGAGCAAGATGGGAGAAATAAGACATTAGGGGCGAATGCGGAATGTGGGTGGAGAAGGGGGGATTGCTAATTAAGCTCTATTAAATATTAATTGAAATATAAATTCGAAACCTCACCAATTCCTGACAGTTATACAATCTAATTAAGTGGTGGGGCCTGTTGCCCCACGGTGTCACTCTGTGGATTAGGGGATACAGTGATTTTCTGCTCATAAGCACCATGAGGACTTTATTAATCGAAGGTATTTGCCAATAAAGTAGATGGCGAAGTCGGCAGTATTCGGGGTTTTATGGAACATTGAAGAACTGGAGGGTCAGTGTTCATGCGGTGGAGATTTGTTAAGGGCTGTGGGGAGATGAGTGGCGTCTGCAATGCCTGGTCTCTGCTGTGGCCTGCAGAGATGAGATCCTTTCCCAACCATCCACATTTCTGTGGGTGGGTATTTTCTGCTAAGACAAGGTATAAGTCAAAGGGTTCACTGGGGCAATGTTCTTTCTATACAAGCATGAGGACCCAAGTTCAAATCTCCACCAACCATGCATAAAGCAGGCATAGTTGTAGGTGTGCATGTGTAACCTCAGTGCTCCAAGGAGGCAGATGCCTGAGGATTTGCTGCCTGACAACCCAACTCCTGGTTCAGTGAGAGACCCTGGCTCAAGGCAATATGGTTGAGAGTGATAGGTACCCCATTCTTCTCTGGCCTGCCTACAGATGTACACATGGCTGCATATGTGCACATATACTACACTAACACACACACACACACACACACACACACACACACACGCACACACACCAGGAGGGAGAAAATGTGCTTTGAATCCCCAGAAACAATTTCAATTTTTTAAATTGCTTTTCAAGCGGGAGAGGAAGACTTGTGTGTATGTATGTATAGTTTGGCCTCAGAGTTTCAAAGAAATCTAGTTGGAAATGGACTAGGACCATGGGTGTGGTGACTTTGCTGCAAACATGGCTCAGTTTTTGTTTGGAGATTTGCTGCTAACGTACCTGATGAAAGAACAGTACAGATGATCTGAATGCTTTGGAAAATGCAATCACCCCATGGGTTTCGTTTCTGCTCTCAAAATGTTCTTCTCAGGAAGTAAAATGAAAATGGCACCCCATATATTGTCTTCCCTTCATTTTCATAAATTTCCTTGTAATTTTTTTAAAATATTTATTTATTTATTATGTATACAGCATTCCTTCCATGTATGCGTGCAGGCCAGAAGAGGGCACCAGACCCCATAACAGATGGTTGTGAGCCACCATATGGTTGCTGGGAATTGAACTCAGGACCTTTGGAAGAGCAGGCAATGCTCTTAACCTCTGAGCCATCTCTCCAGCCCCCTCCTTGTAATTTTTTTAAAAAATGCAAAAGGTGAGTCTGAGATTTTTTTTCAACTTTGTGTGTGTTTGTTCTTGTGTGTTTGAGTGTGTGTGTGTGTGTGTGTGTGTGTGTGTGTGTGTCTATACAGGTGGGCCGGAGTGACACTGAATGTTCTCCTCTATCACTCTGCACCTTGTTTTGTGAGAGAATCCCTCACTGAATCTGGAGCTCTCTGATGAACCAAACAGGGTGGCGAGTGGGCATGAGTAATCCTCCTGTCTCTTTTCCATCTCCCTGCCCCCACTCTCAGTGCAAGGATGGTGGGGAGCACACTGGCGCACCAGCATTTCACTGTGTGGGTGCTGGGGATCCAAACTGAGATTTTTGTTTTAGGTGATGCAACTCGATTTAACACTTCCATCATAATGCTTTATAAAAATGGCTCAGCCTGGGTCTGCTTACTCTGTTGTTGCGGTTGCCTTTAGAGGAGGGTTGTAATGGCTCCTGGCTGGTTTTCCTCCCAGGCTCTCTTTAGGCCCCTTTGTCATTGTTTTTAGTGCATTATTCCCCAAGTTTAGAAGACATTTCAGTAAAAACGCACTTTGCGGGAGCACATTTGCCCCCTTGGCATTCAGCCAGATCCATTCCTGAGTGCCACAGCCCTTGTCTGGTTGGTGCTGGCTTCTTTAAATTTAGAAATGATCACGGTTCCTTCTCCATTGACTTCAGTGACTACCCAGCTGTCCTTGAAGGGAACGGGAAACATGTGACAGAATTGTGTCACCGATCGCTCTGTTGCTCCGTATGTTAGCAATTTTGCTGTGGCCTTTTATTTCCTATTTAATTTGAGCAGGGGCAGTTTCCTGAAGGAATGTGCATAAAGGCTCTCAGGGTCAGGAGCTGGCAGAGTGTAGTGAGAGCAGCTTCCTCATTCTCAGAAGGTGGCCCAGAACACTTGGAAGGGTCCAGGATAGGAGGGTTTTCCAATGAGCATTCTGGGGACCAGGTCTTTGCTCTTTGTCTTGTTTGGTGTGTCAAGGGGAAAGCAAGTCCCCTGGGCACTGGGTGACCAGCACTTGGAACACACTCATCTCTGCCAGAGGAGACTGAGCAAGGGTTGGGACTAGATGACATTGGTTCCTGTGGCTGTCTGAAGGTGACCGCGAGTCCTGCTGCCCATATACCCCACTGGTCTGCGGACAGGAACATGGGTCCCAGCTCAAGCAAACAGGCAGAGAAACACCTTTTGAGAACTTGGCAAGGCCTCCCCGTTCACTTTGGAGTGTTTCTTTCCTTGAAGCCAGTGTTGGATCTCGGGTCTGTGCTGCTGACGTTTTCGAACATGAGAAAGAGCCGCGGCAGGAGCCAAGTATCTGCCAGACTGTGTCGGGAGAGCCTTTATCATTTCTGTCAGATACATCACAACTCGCTTGTCTTACCATACATCTTCCTAAATGTGACAGAATATTCAGCTGTTATTAATTGAATACTCTCTAATTTAACTGCTTAGCGGGAGCAAGAGTGACTGGTTTGTTTCAACACGTAAAACTGGCACCAACCTGTATGTGGATTTCTGTAGAGTTGCATTTTGAGGCCTGCAGGAGTTATTGTCTGTTATGTGGCATGGCTCCCCACTTTTTTTGCTAGAGTGACTAAAATTCAGCTTATAGTTCTAAAATAAAGGCAGGGTACTGTGGGAGAGAAGGGTGGAAAAAGAGAGATTACAAATGAATCCGCGAGTTTGTGGGCTATTATTATTATTATATTACTATTTCAGTATGTTATAGATCATATGTCACAACCTCTGAAATAGCTCAACTCACTTGAAAGGTGACATTCTAGGGGCATCACTCCCTCCCCCCCCCCCCACACACACTGTCTCAATTTAAAGCTTTAAAGACTGAGCTTGAATAGTCTGCCTTTACCTTTCTAACCAATAAAATATGGGGAACCTTACACATTTCTGTCCAACAGGGAGTGTGTTGCTAAAATGTCAGAGTCATCTTGCTGAGGCTAAGAATTTTAGAGATTAGAATTTAAGAGAGTAAGGATGGCTGTGAGGGACACAGAACACAGCTTGCCCCTCTTAGGTCCTTTGATGAAGGAACAAAAAGCTCATCCACTGTCCTTCTCTGCGGCCACCCTAAAACATAACCAACTGAAGACCCCTAGTCATTCATGTTGGCAGACTCCGATGTGTACAAACTAGAGAGCCTACTGAACTCTGGTGAATTTAAACAGCATATTTAGGAATACACAATTCTATTTCTTTAAAGAAGATAAAAGGTGCATTTGGTTCCAAAACACATCAACATTTATTTTTCTCAACAAAATGAATTCAAAGCATGATATTAAGTAGAAAGTGGCCTGGACTTGGCTAAAACACAGGAAGTAAAACAAAACAAAGGGCAGCATCCCTAACTCCGCCACAAAGGTCGCAGAATGTGGTTCCACCCTTCGCAGAGATGGATGAGAGCTCCAAGGCCGAGGACAGGAAAGAGCATACCTACAGTCCTTTCAATCGCCCATCATGGGACTATTAGCTTGAGCGTTCTGGAAAATATTATTACCCCCAGGGCGCCATGTAACTCCCTGGCTCCTGACAAGCTGCCAACACGGCTTTCTCTGGGTTGCAAAGTTGGAGCTCCTCTGGCAGGCTGCCAGGGTTTTAAGAAGGCTCTGGGGGCCCAAGGTAGCCTCCTGGTGCCAGTCAACATTCATTGAAAAACCCAATTCAGAGGGGAAAAGGATCCCTTGCTTCCTCCTCTGCACAGAGCTAGCTGGCATCCGAGGAGCCTGGATGCTGGCACACTGCCCCTAGTTTTAGGGGCAGGCTTTTGCTGTGGACGGCATGGAGAAGGGGATTATTTGCACTGTGGCTTTTGATGTAAACCATCATTGTCACAGTGTATGAATAGCATTGCACGGGGATGGCCGAGCACAAAGCTTAGGCTACCATCCCTCCTCACGTTGTCCTATGGACCCCAAGTCTTTGCCACAAAAGGCCTTTCTAGATTTCCCCCCATTGTAGTCTTATGAAAAACAGTGGTCTCGGATAGAAACTTAATTTTTCTGTTAAGAAAAAGCTTATTTTAACTTGAGCACTGCCAACCATCTTAAAAAATTGTACGTTTTCTTTTTCCTGGGTGTAACTTACACATTTGAATTTTTTGTTTGTTGTTTTTAGTCGACACATTTGTGTTCAAAAGTGCTGTGCTCACATGCACACAATCAAACTTGTGGTTACTGGCGTTGAAAAGTTGTTGCCTTTTTCTCTTTTTTCCGCCCTTCTCTGCTGTGATTTTAAAAGATGTGCTTGGCTGCGCGATCTTAAGATGCCCTAACATCACCTGCAGGGTTGTGGGGTGGGGCCTGGTGCAAGTCTTATCATTGAGCATAGAGGCTTGTATGGTAGGAAAATTGCAACCGTAGATTTGACTCTTAAGAAGAGAACCGTCAGGAGAATTCCTGGTGTATTTCCTGGCTCACTAAGTTCAGAGTGTAAAGGAAGATGGAGGAAGGAAATACATGTGGCACAAATTCTGGTTTCTGTATGCAAAGATGCATAATGTCAGCTTTTAGGCTTTTGATGCATAAACATAATAAAGGACGCATGGAGATTGGGATTGAGAGAGTTCCTAATATTATCCAAAGCATCATGAGATCGTATGACCGAAAATGTCATAATTTAAATACTTGGTATAGAAAGCTTTAGGTGAGAATTACAATTGGATATTTATACACAGAAACTTATTGATAGAGTCAACAATCTTAGCTCTGTGACAAACGGGGAGCCGTAGGGAGCTCGGAGCTGAGGAAGTAGAGGTGTATCCTAGCAGTCTTTATAATTAATCTGGCTTTGTTTCTTAGGACAAAAAGGCAACAGCTCTTTATAGGGTCCTTTCTCATATCAAGGATGAAAGAGGTTGCAATACAAGGACAGTGGGTGCCGCTGTCTCCAAGAACTCAGATTTTCATAGAGGAGCACATATAAAATATATTGGTTCAGGAACATAGAACATGATAGAGGATAGTGATATTTTTGATGGGATGACCGTGACTTTGAAAGGTCCAGTTCAAAAAGTGTAGATGAGAAAAGCTAGGAAATGCTGTAATTTTTAAACAGGTTCACATGACAGGAAAGTTCTGCAGTTAAAGGCTTTGTAAGATAATGATTGATCCCAACATGGAGGTCTTCATCTCTTCATTGGAGATTTATATTTTCAATTACTGCCTGAAGTTTGAACAAATAAGGAATACTGCAGGACTGATTAAAAGAATACAAATACCAACCGCAGAGGTCTGTTTGAACTTCGGAACTATTCAGAGAGGCCGAAGGACTCGAACACTGTTCTCTTACCCACCCTTTTAATCATATAAATTATATCGCCATTTAACATGTTTAGCCAATGAAGTCAGCATGTCGCACCTGTTGTCAATTGAGTATTGACAAGGAGTGAGAGGTTTCTAAAAGGCATTTGCCAAGCTCATTTAAGCCTGTTTTTTTAACCTCTAAATCATGCTGTTACTGTTCTGTAGCCCAGCGTGTTTCCATTAAGGCGACCACACTAGGCTGCAGTGACCCAGGAAGACTTGCTGGGGTTTGTCAAGAACCAGGCTGGCTCAGGCTGCAGCCCAAGGTCATGGTTAGCTTCTTTGGTGGGCTGCTCGGAACAAACCTTCGGATCTCCCGAGACCCAGTAAATATTCCTGAGCTTTTTAGTGTTTTGCACGGAAATATTTTTACTGTTGTAATTTAAAGCTGCATGCCAAGGCTTTGGGGACAATTAGACTTTGGGGGAGGCTGGGCAGTGGGAGGGATCTGAATTTTCACTTGGAGACGAGTGTTCTCAGAACCAGCGAGTAGTTCACTAGTATCCCTGACCAGCTTAGGTGTGTGCAGCACTGTCCGTCTTAACAGCAGCTTTGCTTGGATCTCCCGACTTTGCCCTTCCCAAACCTTCATCATTTTCATTCCTTCCAGAATCTCTGATCCGCAAGTGAAGCTTTGTGCTCACAAAACACTGCTGGTTATTTTTACCACTTCAGTGGCTGCTTCAGACAACCACTGTTTTCTTGTTCATTATTGCTTAAATATATCAAAGCATGGTGTCACCGCTCATGGCTAATAAAACTCCCACTCTGAGTGACTGCAGTGTGGTTTGGTGGGGAGTGGCATCCCGAGCTGCGGGCAGACTCTGAAGAGGCAGATTCCGCATGTGACCTGATGCCAGAGATTGATCCTGGCTCCACAGAGGAGGACATAGAGAGAGGACGCAAGGATCCCTGCCTAATGGTCCCTGCCAGAGGCCGGGAGGAAGGTGACTTCTGGTGCTTGTGGCTGCCTGAAAACCCGCCTGCTCACACCGCTTGCCTTTTTTCTCTATCAACAGCCTTGCCTGGACTTCTTTACACACGGCCGGATGCACAACACTTGTGGAAATTCTAATATATAATTATAGACGATGCCTTCTGAAATATAATAGTAGATTATAGCCCCTCCCCCTTGATACCAGTAACTAAGAAACTTGAAACTAAAATCTTCTCCAGGTAGAGGGTCCTGCAGGAATATCTTGAGCGCCTTTTGTGTTCACCAGACATGCAGAAGATGCTCAGTCAGGGCCAGCCCTAGTGCAAGTAAAGGGAAAATAAAGTTCCAAAGCCGGACAGGTAAAACCTCCGCTCAGGAGCAGTTAGGACAGTGAACACTTGCTGTGAGAGGAACATCCACGGGTTGCTACCTGCCACAGTCCCTCCATTCTGGATAACGCCCTGTATGCATTTTGCAAAACTCTGTGTGACTTCTGGGCTTTTGTTTAATGCTTTTCACACCACAGTAAGTTAATTTTCATGAACGGCGTCAGTTCTCAAGTTCCTTGCAGTGTAACTTCACAGAGGGTTTGGATGGTGGCAACGGAGAGCATCATGCAAACCACAGGTTATAGCATGATCCGGCCGAGCCCGAATACCAGAACCATAAGGCAAAAACTCCAGCTAAGAATGGTGCCTACCAAGATCTGCCTTGATAGGGGACATTGAGAGGGAGTTTGTTTGTTTTGCTTTGTTTTAAGGTGGAATGAAGGGAACCACTTTCTCAACTGGCGTCCTCAAATCAAAGGCACAAGGAACTTAACACCAGGTGCCTGGCTAGATGATGTGGAGTCCCGGGTGACTGGTTCAGGAGCGTCGCCTGCTGGCTCCCATTTAGGTCCCCCCCCCCTTTTTGAAAAAAAAAAAGAAAGAAAGAAACATAAGGAAAGCATTTGCTTTGACATCGAATCCACCCCCACAAGTAACAGTAATTGCAGGGCCCAGAGGAGGGAAAAACGTATCCTTCCCATTTGGAGCCGAGCAGCCTTGACAACATTGTGCTAAACCTTTGGACCGAGATGAAGCCAAGTTGCAGCAAGGCAGCCCTGTCTCAGGTGAACAGGCATTGGGCACAGAGCATGCGGCCACGAGGGACTTCTATTGTCAGGAGATAGGGGGTGACATACTGCCTTTCCAGGGCCTCTCTGGGAAGATGCCATCCAGGGTTGTTGATCTTTCATGTAGCCCTTGATGCCGCTGGTAATCTGGGGCAAGAGCTTGTCTGATGCCCAGTTCACACAATAGATAGTTCCTTTCTGACTGCACCTGGACCTGATCAGACCCCACTCCCCTGCCCCCAGTCCCGTTCAAAGCAACAACCTGACAATTGCTGCAGAAACAGAACCCCTGGAAAGTCCCACCACACGCCTCACACATGCTTCCTCCTCCAGGCTCCGTGTGTCTGTGAAAGTTCAAATACTGAGTCAAGTTTATTGTTTCTATCTCGTTTATTTTAAGTATAGTTTTACACTTTATTATGTGCGGTGACATCTTAAATGGAGCCTGTCACTCCATCTCAACTGCTGCTAGGGGCTAGAGCCACTTACCATGTCACCATTTCGGCAGCCCTGATTAACGGTATCAGAGCAAGCAGCTCCAGCTTCACCCTCCCCAAAAAAGAGCACCCCTTATTTACATGAAGCAAAACACCAGAGCAACAGCATCCCAGGTCTGATGTTGGAGGGCTTCCAAATTAGTGAAGTTTGGGATGACATCACCTTTTCCTTTTCTGCTTTCCTCTATCACCTTCCTTTCTCTTGTCATCTCTTCTCCCGGTTCTCTTCTCTTTCCCTCCCTTTTCATCTCTTCCTCCTTTCTTGTCTCCTTTCTTCCCTTTCATCCACTCTCCTCCCCTCCTCCCCCTTCCTTTTCAGATGTTAAATATGTGCTCTCCTTTCTCTAATGTGTTTTGATGTATTTTCTGTGTCCTCGGCAAGAAACCAATTTCTTCTGTTTTACTCTTACCCTTCCAGCAACAAAAAAATGAAGCAAACCCAACTCAAGGCACCTTCTTTCCCTTCCTGCTCTCTCTTTCCTGGTTGCAAGTCGATGTTTGAGTCCCGTCACCATGTGAGGTAGCCCAGAGTAATTTGAATATTTCATTCTCCAGGCTGCTGATGCAGCCTGTGTTGCAGATGGCACTGGCTTCATCCTTCTGGACTTGGTTCAATTATAAATGAAAGTAGGGAGCTGAAATTTGTGTTTTTGTCTGTGTGTAGTTGGGATAATACAATAACGCTTGGTGGATAGGAATTTCTCAAACTGCTGGGGATGCTTCCCAGTTCCATCTCTGCTTGGTTCCTGGGGGGCACCAACACGGAGCCATCATTGTTACTTGGATATTCTCACCCCTCTCATTTTGAACTAAGGCAGTGTCTTTAATGAATAAACAAAGCTTCCCATCCCTGCCCCCAACCTCTTTCTTCCACTGCTCTCTTTCTTTTTAGACTCTGTTTCTTTCTCAGAGCTAGTAGGGATGGCAACATGACTTATTCAGGAATCGAGAGCAAAACCCTCCGAGTCCTAAGCCCCTCACCCAGGGACACACTGGTGGCCAGAGGAAAGTGTCTCTTCTCAGAGTGTGACACGTATACCCAGCCTGTCACGTTGGTCGAAAACAACAGAGCACACCTATATGGCAAATTATGCACACTTGTGAATTTAATCTTGTATTGCATTCTCACTAGAAATTCATGGTATTTCGTGTTTGTGTGTGTGTGTGTGTGTGTGTGTGTTGTGCACACATGCCTAAAGACTTAGGTGTTTGGTGTATTTGGGGTATGTTGTAAAAAACAAAAAATACCCAAACTATATTCTTATAGTGGGATGTTATTTAGTGAAATTTTGGTGAGTAGTAAGGCATGATACTTATATCAAGGTTAGAGTATTTTTAGTCCTAACCAAGGGTGTTAGAGATGTTCTCAGAGGAGAAGTTGATTCTCATATCTGACACTAACTTCAAAGCATTGGGCGAGCACTGGCCATGCTTCTTAGATTGACAGCTGGCATGGCAGTGGGTTGTGTTGGTAACCCCTCACAATTATTGTTTACTCTGTTTCTCATTGAAATTGATTTGCAGGGTCCCACTCGTGGGTTCTGTTTTGTTTCTGCCATTTGTTAAAATCTTTGTAAAGTTAAACAGGGCTATTGATTTTTAACCTGTCCTAGTCACCCACATTTTTCTAAGTTTCTATGACTAAGGTGAAGGGTCAAGGGACCTACAGAGCAATGTTCAAGAGAAGTAGAGGGCTGGGAAATGTGACTCGTGGGTAGGGCGCTTGACTGGTATGCTCTGCACAAGACCCTGATTTCAACCCCCAGAACAAATAGAACAAAAGCTATGTTGAGGGCTAGGGAGGTAGCTCGGTGGTAGAGTGCTTGTTATGTGTGCACCGAGGGCCTGAGATCCCCATCGCTCACAGAAAAGCTGGACACAGTGATTTGCATCTGTAATCCCAGCACTTGAGGTGGACTTGCAGAGAGAGAAGAATCCCTGGGGCTTGCTGGCCAGTTAGTCCAGAGAATCAGCAAATATCAGGTTCAGTGAGTGACACTGTCTCAAACATAAAGTAGAGGATGATGGAGGAAGACACCCAGTGTTATCTTTTGTCCCCAGCGTGTGCGGGCAAGCGCGTGCGCGCATATGCACACACAGTTAAAAGCAAGGCATGCTCATTTCCGCAGTGGTTTGCGATAAGCCACCTTTCTGAGGACCTCTGGCCACTGGAGAATTGGTGCTGCGGTGTGCTGCCTAGCCGGACCGTTCCAGTGCCCCAGTCCACACAGACACCTGGCTCATCGGCCCTCATTCAAGAGATGGTGCCTGAACGACGGGTAAAAATTTGGAACCTGAGGAGAATTAAAAGTGTCTCTCCACGCAGACCTCTCAGATAGATAAAATGCATCTTTGTAACTCTTTTTTCTAAGAACACAACAATTAGAAGCGTTTAATAACCCCTGGTCACTTCCTCACAACTAATTACCTTGGACTCCTTTTCTGCTGATAGCGAGTCTTGCCCGAGTAATGAAACCCGAGTTCCTCATCTCAGCTAGTTTCCATTTGTCAATCACTGACCTACTTTTCTCTGGAAATTGGGAATAAAAATGAAAAATAATAGCAACAGTATTAATATGGGGATAATAATGTTCGACGTGGGAAGTACCCTTGAAGTATTTTATCTCAGGTTTGACGTTCACAGTAACTTGGAGGGAACAGGGGTTTTATTTCTCTCTTCATCCACATCTAAGAAACAGACCAACTGGGAAGAAAGCAAGCTAGCAGACGTGAAACAACTTAAACCCATCACTCAAAGTTAGCTCAGATGTGTCGGGTTTAGGTTCAGAGTAACAAGAAGCCACTTCAACAGTGAGTAACAGAGGCCACACCCACCCCCTTTCAACAAATCTAAGTGACAGGCATTTCTTTCAAGGTGGCTTCCACTGCCCACAGAGATGTAGACCTCCTTCCTCTCTTTACTCCACCTTCCAGGAAGTCAGTGTGAGATGCGTCATTTGATAGAAATGCCTTTTAGAAATGAAGCAAGTTTCTTTCTCTGTTTTTTGTTTTGTTTTGTTTTTCAAGACAGGATTTCTCCATGTTACTTTGAAGCCTATCCTGCCACTCACTCTGTAGACCAGGCTGGCTTCAAACTCAAAGAGATCTGAGTGTTGGGATTAAAGGTGTGCGCCACCACGGCCCGATGAGATTGCACTCAGTCTCAGCCTTCACACCCCACTGTCCCCCAGCTTCCCTGAGCAGATTAGACAGGCTGGATAGTCACTTTTGTTGTCGAGATTTGATGAGAAACATAGCTGTGACGTCACGTGAGCGGACAGGGCAATGGCAAGCACGAGTCTTGTCCCAGCAAATGTGGGTGAACAGGCTGTGACTAGGTGTCTGCATGGCAGGTCATGTCAGTACAGAGGAAGCGGAGTGCGTCCCACAGCACAACAGCGCTGGCGGGGGCACGCAAGCAGATGACTTTTAGGCCCACTCTAGTCCCTAGATTGCCCTCCACCCCCAACGTGGCTTTTTACTTGGTGACATCTTAAATCCACATTCCTCCTTCATGTTGTTTCCCACCTAAGTCAGAATGGTGTGTACAATTTTGAAGACTCTCGGGATCAACTTCTTATAGTTATTCTATAGCTAGAGGTCAGGGGATCCTAATGCTGCCTGTGATCTCAATAGAGAGGTTGTCTTATTATTCATTCTATTTAGGGCAGAAGAAAACTCAACGTCCTAAGTACTTGGGCATGTATTTATGCAGTGCAGCCCAGAGACGCCATAAGTCTTCGTCACTGAACTATCAGTACCCAGTTCCTACATCATCTGCTCTAGAAGCTTGGGGAGACATGCTCACTCCACACCCATGACACCTCACAGGGACCTTTCAAGTGTGTGTGTGTGTGTGTGTGTGTGTGTGTGTGTGTGTGTGCATGAGTGTGTGTATGCGTGTGTTAAGTGAAGTGATAAACGAGTGCCTGTCTGTTGGTGACAGAAAGCATTTGTGTGTATCCGTGTATGGTGCTTCACATTATATATTAGTTTGGCCCCTTAATGTCATTTTCCTAGGTCACAAATCCATACAGAATGTCTGACAGCAGAGTGTGCCCCGGTACTTGTGTTGCCGCATTGTGGGGACGACCACATTACTCATAGGTGAGCTGTCCTATGTCTCCAAAATGTCAGGAGTGGCTCTACGGTGCTGCCCACGCTGCCACGTATTTTATTTAGAGCACAGATGTTTGTCCTTATAATTTACTTGTCGTCGTTGCTGCATCTTGGTTCTCCTTTGCTTTCCTTGCCTTGATGCTTTGGTTGGAATATGTCTAAATAGCTGTAGTCCTCCTACACGAAAAAGACTGTTAGCTGTGCCTAAGTCTGTGTATGGTATTCAGATGCATAGTGGCAGGGGACCAGACAGGAAACCTTTTCCATATCATATTTATATGAAATATTTAGATAGTGGATTTCTGTATAAGTTCTGAAACCTTTGCTCGCATTATGTGCAGTGGATTCTGCAGTCATCATTCTTTTCATTCAAGGCTTTTGTTTCTGTCTTGTAAATTTTTGTCACTGTTTTTCTGCCCTGAGTTAGTCTTCAGCTTTGAGAATGACTTTTCCAGCACTAGAGGGTAGATTCCTATATAGTTCGAGATTAAAACCCCCTTTCACCCCTGTCGCTTTACCAACCCAGTGGCTTCAACTAGTATTGCATATGTGGCCATCAGCCATATAGGAATATGATAGTGACCTTATTCTCAGTGTCAGCAGGATGCTCTGGGGGTGACCTCTTCATAGGAGATGGAAACTGGCATATAGTCCCACCATTAATTCTAGCCCTGCAACATTATGTTATTATTATCATTATTATTTTAATTTGCTTCTGGTGCGTGTGGAGGTATAGTATTGGGCACTAACATTAGAGCAGCACTCACCCACTATTAACAAAATTGGGTAGAGATCCAGTTTGTTTTGGAAGCTTGGACCAGGAAGTGAGGGCTCTGCTTGATCAGTGACGCTGATTGGCTCAGCTCTGTGGCTCTCCTCTGGTGGCGGATACCAGGGAGGAAATGGCAAGAAGATGTTTAGCATTGAGTCACCTAGCAGAGGGAGGCAACAGGCACTTGGGATGCCTCGTGTGTCCAGCTCTCTTCTCGTGACTTGGCACATGTCAGCTCAAGATGGCAATCCCGGAAGACAGATGAGGTGCACCCACGTTTGCAGCTGAGGCAGCAGGCAGGGCTCTGAAGGGTGAGCTGATTCACCCACAGTCAGGTAGCTGACAGGGCGGAGGCACCAGGATGTAACTGGGGTTTGTCTAATGAGAAAACCATCAAGTGTCTCCAGGGTATCATGGGAACTCTCACTCTGTCAAGCTGGGAAATGCTTCCGGAAATGTCACCATGTGATAACGGAGCTGGTGTCTGCCTTCTGTCCTCATGGATGCTTCTACCTTGTTTGAATAAATCAGCAGCCATTTCTAGGTGGATCCCGTACCACTAGCAAAGTTCGAAATGCTTTGAGAGGGGCAAAAGACAGTAAGATATGGCTCTGGCCTTTGGATGAGTGGCTCGCTATGAACAGTGAGAAAGCAATGTATGAAAGAATTGTGGGCCAGATTGTCACTGTCGGGGGTCAACCTTTTGTTGACCTAGAAGCAGAATGGGGAGGTGAGCCTATGGGCGACTGGGGGAGCATCCAGAATAGCTCTGCTGTGACTGAGTGGAGGGAGCGCTGAAAGCAGAAGCGTGGGGGCCAGGTGAACTGAGAGGTGACTGTAAAGTTGAGGTGTCCATCGTGTTCCCAGGCATCTGCATTTCCTCACTTCCTCTCTTACTGAGACACAACCATTATCATTGTCCGCCCCAGTTTTGCAGATAAGGAATACCACATTGGCGCCATTCCTGCCATAGACTGTGTCCCCTGAAGGACTCTGGAGAAAAAGAAACAACAGGACCAAAAGTGAAGGAGTAGAACATCATTCAAGGCCATATTACTAGAGCGAGACCCACACCTTCCAAGTTGTAACTTTGTACATAAATTTTAGAGTTTCCAGAATTTGGTCTCCCCCATCAATGGGTTCCGGTGTATAAATAGGTTGACTTCCTTTTGGTTTTTACCCTTGCCACTCCCAAACTGTAACCAATTTCCTATAAGTATCATAATGCTGGATTCCAAATCCCAAACATGGAAAGAAGCTGGTTATAAAATAGAAATTACTCTCGTTGTAATGTGCTCATTCTATTTAAACCGCTAGTCACAAAAAAAAAAAAAATAGTAGAGCTGCAGTGTATCCTGAAACAGAGCTGCCCATGGAAGTTATAGACTCCAGTACAAAGGGGAAATGTGGCCACCATTGTTCGAAACATACTGGGCCAGTGAGACAGCTCACCAAGTCAAGAGACTCATTACCAAGTGAGACCAGGGATCGATCTGGAGATCCTCCAGTGGAAGGAATGGTCTCCCTTCCACACATTGTCCTCTGCCTTTCACACAAGGTCTGTGTACACACATGTGAACCCACGCACCCCTGTGCACACATACATAAGTAGATGTAATTTTTCAGGGATATCGAGTACTTCACAGTGGTACATTAGAGAGTTAATGTTAGGTGTGCAGGATGTCTGTGACATGAGGCTCTGAGAGACTGCCCAGGTCTCCCACACACAAAGCTAGCCCTGCCTGGAGCCTTGATTCCAGAACACAGGGAATGGCTTTCTTGAGGCTGGTGCCGTCAGTGGCGAAATGTGGAGGAGATGGAGCAGGATGGGTCTGGAAAGACGCTGCATGCCAGCTTGGGTGAGGTTCTGGCAGGGGGCCATCTGTGTTGGATGCTCCCGAGTACTAAGAACATGGTGATTCTCTGTTGCTTATGGAAAGCTATTTCTTTATTATTCATGCCCGAAGAATTCCGATGCAGAGCGCAGGGGAGCATGGAGAAGTGGGAGGCAGCACAGCCGGCAGGAAATGGGCCTTCTGAGCTCGCTGTGAACTCAGCCCTACTCCTTTTGTAGCCTGTGTCGTTCTGGCAGGAAGTATAGATCAGGCCATCCCTCAGAGAAGTCCCAGCATTTCTGCATGCCTTTCTGGTGCCGAAACACAGGTGGATAAAAACTTACATGAAAATCACATCTGCCACTCTGGACAATTAAGCAGAACATGAAATTGCAGCAAAAAAAAAAAAAAAACAGGGTATTGAAATAGAACAAGATTTCACATGAAGGAATCATGCTGCTGAACCTGAATAAGGTTTCACTCCCCATCTTCCTGAATGGGAGGGCTAGTGTTTGTTATGCTTTTATTGTAGCTCCCGCTGACACACCTCACTCAATGTGCCTGCCTATCAAAGATGACTTTCATTAAGCAAGGGGCAACTAAGCTAAACTGTAATACATTCAAGTCACATTTCCAAGATTGATTTTTGATTATTTTTATATTTGCTGTATTATCCATATTTATTATTATTATTTTTAAAATGTGTGTGTGTGCGCGTGCACGTGTGGACGTGAGAATATATGTTAAGTTGCCCTTGCCCAGTGAGTGCTCTGCCTGCAGAATTTTAATGGGATCTTGAAGAACCTCTTGGATGAGGTATGGACCCCAAACTACAGAGCTGTTCTCTGGTTTCCTGTCATTTTCTACTCTCTATACCGCTGAGCAAATCCTCCCTGTTTGATATCCAAGGGGACTTTGTATTTGACTCTGACCGTGCAGGAGACGTGTGAGATGGGGCAGAATTAGGAACCAGATATCCTACATACTGAAAGAGAGAAAGAGCTCTTCCCCCTGTTTGAGAAGCCTGGGTGATGCTCTCTTCCCTGCCTCTCTCGCAATCAGTTACTTATTTAATTGACCCAGTAAAACTGGTCCATGTCTAGCAAGCCACTGTAAGCTAGGATTAGGCTGTTGTGCCATCACGACAGAAGTGACGTACTAAGCAGGAAGCTTGACTGTGGGAATCTAGGGACTATGTACCACATGTGAACATTGGACCCATGTCTGTGATTATAGCTCAAAACATTTAGGAGTGACTGGCCTGTGAGTGGTGAAGAAAGCTGCCATCGTATTATTCCAGAGAACTGGAGTTCAGTTCTCACTGTCTTCTCTTTCCATCTGCTCTGTCAAACAGCCACGGCCATGCACAGCCCAGAACTTTCTCTCTGTATGCCTTCACTTACCCCCTTTCCTGCCCTTTGACTTTCCCTTCTCAGCTCACAGAATGGGAGCTGACTCAAGAGCAGAACATATTGCTACATGGCCAGACTGTCCACAGCTCTGAAGTGGAGCTGGTGAGCCAGGGCAGTTCCGAACACATAGACTGTGGGGAACTTCACGTCGTGTACTCCATTATCTGGGGCTGGTTTCAACTTTTCTGAACGACTTTTCTAAAAACTGAGAATTGAAAGTCGACTTCTGAAGCTTGATGTGGGTGTGGGTCAGGTTGCACAATGTGGATGAGATCATGTGAGATTTCTTGGTACAGGATTAACCACTATGAAAAGGAAAAAGAAAGAAAGAAAGAAAGAAAGAAAGAAAGAAAGAAAGAAAGGAAGGAAGGAAGAAAGAAACCAGGATTACGTTAAAATCTGCCCAGCTCCTGTTGCCTTTCAAAGAATGTTGATGTTCCAGGTATATGTTTTAATAAACAAATAGAAATTGTTCCACAAGGCCCTATGAGTTCAATTTTTGCTTTTGAACAGATACACGAGAGTGACTTGCCCAGAACTGGAGGTCAAGAGTCGCAGACCAAGGCAGGAGCTCCTGCTGGAACCATTGTAATTTGCACATGACCAGAGCCCATGTGGAGTCCCCCCCCCATAAGTGCTCCCCTCTTGTGCTCTGTCTGCCTTGACCCCCTTGCCCTTTCTAATTCTACCTGCCAGGACAGAGTTGCCAGGTTGTCTTCCAGAGTGTGTGCTGCACCTGTCTGGGCCACCAAGTCCCCCCCCCCCCCGTGGATCTTCTCCCATAGACTGATTGTATAGTCACCCTGCCTGCACAAAACCCTACTCTGCTGTGACTCTATTCTAATTGACAGACACAAGTGTATGTGCCCATCATATACCACATATTGTTCTGATGTAGATGCATTGTCTACTGTCACAATGGAAACTTGTCACCCTCTCTGTTTACACTGGTGGCTCAGACGATTTCCTTGAACAGTGTGATGCTAAAGCCAAGTCTCAGAATCCCTGCGTCTTTCCATCCCTTCGTGTCTTGTGTTGACTACACAGGAAATGTTTTGGTGTTTGTGCTGTGAACTCGAGAGATACGGAAGAGGGTTGTGAGCGCTGAAGGAGAACCAGAGGCTGACACAGACAGCATCTGCACCTTCATTTGTTCTGAGTACTGCTGCTTGAACTGTGAGGCCAATCTTTGTGAGCAAAGTGCTCGAGAAAATTGCCGCCTTCCAGTTCTGTAGCTCTAAAAGGCTCCCTTTCACAGGATGGCCACACTTCATTCCCAGGCCTCCTGGGAGACCTCTTCTTTCCTCCCTCTATCATTTTCCTCCTCCCTGAACACCTTACAGATTTGAGGATTTGAAATCCTTCCTGCGCGCATCTTCAACCAAGAGACTGTCAAGAGATTTCAGCGTTTATTGCTTTCTTCTCTGGGAATGGAGCAGCTCCCGACCAGCTCCTATGCAAGAAAAACAACGGGATGGCTTTGGCTTATTATCAAACTGAGAACAGAGTTTGCTGGCAACAAAATGAGAACCTGAGTTTTTCTACATGCCTAAGGGGTGTGTGTGTGTGTGTGTGTGTGTGTGTGTGTGTGTGTGTGTGTGGTGTGGTGGAGGAATCTTCGTTCTCTGTCTCCTTGTGCTGGAGCTGATGCTCTGAACACAGCGAGTAGGGAAGGCTACCTTGTTTGTAATAATAAATGAGCTTCCTCTCATGCCTGCCTCTCTCTTCTTGACCCAGGCTTCCCTTGATGTCAGTCTGTCTGTTGTCTTGAACACAGAACTCCCTGCACTTGACTTTCGCTACGGTCTTTCTGGATTCTCTCTTAAAACAGCTTTCTTCAAGGCCCCAGAGATTTTAAGGAAAAAATAAAAAGGAATGCAAATGGAAATTGCTTTCGAAGCTAAAATGAGCATCGCTGGGAGCTCCTGGCCACACTGGGACAAACTCTTTTTTTATTTTGGGTAATATTTCTTCCTTGGCATTTATTACACCTCTGTTAAACACGGCTCATGTGACACTGTTACTCACAGGCAATCAGAGGAAAAGCTGAAAGTTGAGCCATTAGCAGGGCAGGGCAACTTATTGTTAATAGCAGCCATTAAAGCTGAAAGGAAAAATTACCCATCTGCCCCCGCCAGACCTGTCTGCCTGAGATGGGGATTGGGCCTCCAGACCGGAAGGGGGGCTGGGAGACCATGAGGGAAGGAGAATGGAATGCAGAAATCAGAGCTCTTGGTTGGAGAAGATAGAGCTGGATTCCAGTTTGGAGCCTATCCCAAGAGTGTGGGGCACGGGATTGCCCCATCAGAATTGAAGAGGCCTTTTGGTCTGATTATGCATTCCCAGGAAATCACCTGGTCCTTCATCCAATGATCTGTGACCTCCATTTAGCCACAGGTAGGAAACTCAAAAGCAGTGCCCTTTCTCAGCACGGCTCCCACCACGGTGTATAACTGAGACAGGATTCGCCCTACCTGGTTCTTTGCCATGAGCCTTGAGGTTAAACAACATATTTTTTAGTCTGTAATTGAAACACACACACACACACATACACAACTTCAAGCCCCTTCTGACAGCTTAAATTCTAGTGAAAGAGGCAATGTCAGAACCCCCCTTTTAACTAGCCACTCGGTAAGATTTGTTTAATGGGACCCTATAAGATATCAGATAGGAGGATAAATTTAAGACTTCTTTAGGGCGTGGTTATAAAATTCACAAGGTGCCCTGAAGGGAAGGGCTGTGACTGTGACCTATTTTAGATTGTGCTTACTCATATCGGTGCAGAGTGACTTGTGCTACAGGGTCACAGGTCAATGTGAAAAACCATGACTGAGGCTTGGAAGAGAACTCTCCCTGGCCCACCAATCTGGAACTTCAGAAAAGATGCTGTGGTGGGGGGTTGCTGTCTTGCCCACATGCTTTTGTGTAGAATAATGGACTAAAGCCTGAAAAGCAAGGTTCTGTGATGTTCGCCATGGCTGGCTGACGGTCTTGAGCTTGCGCATGCGTGCCCACGAGCACACAGTCATGCACATGCGTGCAAGCACACAGGTACGTGCCTTTGGCGTCTGACCGATGATAAGTGGTCAAGCCTGTGGAAGAAGGAGCTGCCTGGTGACTCAGGACCGGGGAAGCCTCTCCCAGGCAGGGTCTGATTTCTCAGATGTGATCACATCAAGTTCTTAGCCTGCTCTCCATATCAAAGCCGTTGCATGTCCAGATCCGTTTAACTTATTACAAAGGCAGCTCTTGGTTGTTCTTGACTCCTTTTTGCATTCTGTGGCTTTTTAAGAGCTGTTCTACTCCCTTTGCCTGTGCTGATGATGTAATTTTGAATACTAGAATTATTTAGTGGCAGTTTAAGATGAGTTGAAGTTCCCTCCAGTACTATAGCATTCGTGGAATAAATGCTTCTTCCTGAATTGAGCGTTCAGCTTCCCCTGCAGTCAATACTGCAACACTCAAGCACACACACACATGCACACACACACATACACATGTACACACACACATGCGCTCACACTTGAGCGTGCGTGCACACACACACACACACACACACACCTCTTATTATCACGAACTGTCTCTAGAGGAGTACCATACCGTCCCTCCAATCACCTGTTCTTTTAACTCTATGGGAAAGAACTACATGTTGGGGGCGGGCATACAGCTCCTGGTAGAGTTGGGCTACCTAGCCCGTGTGAAGCTCTGGACTCTGCCCTTAGCACCACATAAACTGGACAAACTCTCCTGTAATCCCAGCCCATAGGAGGAGGCAGGAAGATCGAAAGTCCAAGGTCATCTTGGGCTGCAAAGGGGGAATGATGTGGTGTTTTCTTTAGGAGATGAAGAAGACGGTACTTTCTTAAGTTTATGGGATAGCCAGTTGCTATGAAGAGGATGGCTTAATAATTTACAAGCAAATAATAGGGGATTAAAAATGTTTCTCTTCTCAAGCATCGCAGGAGGGCGTTTAGGACCACTTCAGAAATCCTGCTGCCTCCTGTCGATGGAATTTACTAAGCAAATACCCGTCCCCAAACATAGTGTGATATCCTAGAATCTCAAGTGAGATGGGGGTGCTTCCATCTGGGAGATAGAAAAGGCAGACACCATCTGCTTTGGCTTGGTTTTGGTATCTTCAAGGTGTGGATGGGATTTACAATTTTTATTTTATTTTATTTTTATTTCTCAACTCTGGTACCCATTCCTTTGTAACTCCTTGTTAACTGGGTCCACTCGGTTGAATGGTTGCAGGCCGTGGGTTCCACTTCACAGACAAAACTGCAGATGTTTGTGTGGTCAAGTGAGGGAGAGCATCTGGCTCCCCTTGCTCTGGCTTAGGGGAATATTCTGTTTATAATGGGCAAGAAAAATCTGCTCCGGTGCAGGAACTGCAAGACCTTCCAAAGACTGGAAGGAGTCTAGGGAGCGGGCATCAGCTGCCATCTCGTTTTACTCCCGTAACACCAGCTTTTCGCCACTTCTCAATTGCTACCTCCCGGCATAATTACCATGGCAAGCATTTCCTGTTCATCCCCTGTAGGTACACCATGTTGCGCCAACAACGCTCGGCCCAGCAGGAATATACAGTATCCTTTGCCAGTGTCGATCCGGGCTTGATTACACTTCACGGCTGTAATTCAAGCCCACTAATCCTCCTCTGTGGTAGGAAAAGAGGCCTGTTCTATTAGATAAGCTGATTACTGTCTGGTTTGTGCTTCATGCCTAGCAAGAGTTGTTTATATGTAGAATTATTGCCGGTTGGGGTCTGGGCCTCACCATGCTGGGGAAAACTCACTTTAGGGTCAGGGTGTGTGGCTTCAACTTGGCCTGGGATGGATAAGGTTTGGTGAGTTCATAGCAGCTACTTTTCCCCTCAGTCTCTCTGCCAGCCACTCATACTTCCTTTGCTTCCCTCTGAATGGAAGAAGCAAGCTATTCAGAGACTTGGACTTCCGCTTCCGGGAGCCCCTGCAAAGCAAAGACCACTGCCCCAGACTCGACATCTCCTGATGAGGTTTGCAGTGCACTATCTTGAGAGCTGAGTTAGCACAAACTCTGGTGTGTCAAGCTGAGTGTGTGGTGAACTTGCCAGCCACAAACTCCAGACATCCCAACCACAGGGGGAGAATGTCTGCTCAGCCTGAGTAAATGCTTTCTCACATGCAAAGAAGTCCACTTCGAGGCCTCAGAAGCCTAGAATCCACTCTGCCAGCCCACACTGGTCTGGTGGGTGGCTTGTGGCCTGGGTGCAACACTTTACTGCTCTTGCTTGTCCACGAAGAGGAAGTGTGTTGGGGATACCTGTATGGGAAGTACGTCTGTGCTCTGATTCCTATCGGCTGTCCTGTGAAGATTCTCATCTCTCATGTGGGGTACGTCATCATCAGATGCAGCCCCAAGAGGTGGCTCATCTGTGGCTCTTTGGTGTTGAAATCCTACACACAGTTGACAGGTTGAATGGTACAGAGATCTGTGGGCACTAAGGAGATACAGGGAGCCTCCAACACCCGTCCTCTGTCAAGCTCTGTATGAGTACGTTTGGGGTTCTCTTGGCTTATCTAGACACGTGGTGGCTTACGATCGAGGAAAGTATTGTAATGAATGGCAGCTTCCTGAACTGTGAGGTGGTTAGGTGAGAAAACTTCATATGTCCTATGAGCTGCAACTAACAGAAGTTTTATTTGTTTGCCTTGCCCATGCAACCGTTTGTCCATGTCAGGAATGCCTTTACTCTTTGTATTTCAGAGTCCTCGGTATTTGTCTAGGACACAGTACTCATTCGGGGAGTGATTCGTGTGTGTCTATAGTGTGTGCATGTGTGTGTATGTGTGCATGTGTGTGTATGTGTACATGTGTGGATGCCGAAACCCAACCTTGGTTATCATTCCTCAAGAACCCTCCCCCCACATTTTCACCTTGATTTTTGAGACAGGGTGTATAACTTGTCAATTAGGCTAAACTCATTGGCCAGTAGGCCTCTGGGGATTCGCCTGTCTCTAACTATGTTTCCAGTGCTGAGAGTCTAAGTGTACACCACAATGCCTGGTTGCTCTTCCCTGTCTCTCCCGCATAAGTTCTTAAGGATTGAACTCAGGTATCCATGCTTATAAGGCGAGTACTTTGCCAACTTAGGAACCACCCTACCCCCAAAAATAGTTTTTTTTTTTAGTGTAATGGATAAACATTAAGCATATTTCCTAAAAGGAGGGACCTGTGCATGAGGGAATTACTATAAATTGCTGGGCAATGATGACAGTTCAGCAAAGCTGGGATCCTTCTCCTCTTTTATTTCTGCCTTTCTTTCTAGGGGCAGAGAATATCAATCCCCAAGAATTTCAGTGTGGCTTAGGTATAAAGGGCATGGTCACCCTGTAGAACCATATGGTGGGTGAGGCATGGCGCTGTGATGTAGTACAGAAGGGACATGGTGTAGTTACTCTGTCCTCAGCGCTGAGACATCTGTCCCTGTCATGCTTCTTGATCCAGAAACGTCCTGTGAGTTATTTCGTCTCCCTCTCCTAAGAAGACCACCTCCCCCCAGTCCTCTTTCCTCCCTCCAACTTGGTTCTTCGATTTCTAGGGAAATCATAGTTTCTTAAAAATCAGCATATTCTTCAAATGGATGAATTCTACACCAGGGATTTCTTCTCCTCGTGAACTTAAATTAATTTGTCGTTGGAAGAAACATCTAAAAGGAACCACGGTGAATCTTACACACCAAAACAAAGCAATAGAAGTGGCTGCAAAGTTGTCCACCCAATCTGAGCACTGGAGAGTCTTCGCTGTTTAAGGATTAAGTTTCTCATCTTTCATTGTGAAGAATTAAGGAATCCATGAGCCCAGTGTGCCCATCCTTATGTATGTGAACTGGAGCTTCGACATCTGGGCTCTCATTTCAGACTGGATGCCTGTGTCAGATCTGTGGTCTTACATTCTGTGCACTCTGAATTCACTGTGCATATTGGAGGAATGTGGGGGAGGGGGCTACCATTCTCAGATAGCAGATATCTTTTATTCTCGATATAAATTGAGTAAATGCTTAGAAACCAGAATAACTGGAGAAGTCATTCATGCCCAACTGCATAGTTAGTCACAGGACACCAGCACCCACTACAGTGTTTCTGAGGTCTAGGGACCAAACAATCACAGGACCCCAAGAGTAGCCTGTAGGGAGGAAAGAATTATAGAAATACCTGCTTCTTGTTTTCTACTCATAATTTTCTATTTTGTTTTTTTCTTGCACATAACTTTCTGTCACTTAACTTCTGGACAACTGATCTACCACAGACCATGGCCACCTGGAGTTCTAAAACTAGCAGTGTTGTTCTTTTGCCTAAAGGTGAAGGTTCTAGATCTTGACCAGTCTCTGTTGCTCAGGATGCTGACTGGAAGAAGGGCCGCTTAAACACAATTCACAGTGCTTAAGTTAGATTTCCATGGCATTGTGGAATCCTAAGCTAGTTGCTTTATTTTCTAATGTCATCATGTCTTCGGTGCCTATTTAGAGGTAACTTTCAAAGATGAGGTGGTTCATTTCATTTTAACTTTTCCATGCAAAGAAGGAATATATGTTCTGCAAATGCTCTACAATCTTGACCCAAGAACTAGGCACTTATTTCATTAGAGCCATCAAGCTGCCTTTCTCTGCACTATTTCTGCTCATAGATCATCTCGGTTGCCGAGAGGTGGTGCAAAGTAGAAAGAGAGCCAGGAACCGAAGATCATCCTAGTGGGTGATGCTGAACTTGAAAACCAAGGTTTGGTACCAGCTGCTCAGCACCCTCCTACCAGGAAGAGCAGCATCCAATAAAGGCCAAATTCGCCTATCAAAAAAGCTGTGGGCCTCACCCTAACTTTTGGTGTCCTGGTCAAAGTATCCCGTGAACTCACTGTCTGTTTTAGGACAGAAGGGGTCATTTTTGAAGCTGTAGAAGTGGACACCTTGCTCTCAGTTTTACTTCTGAAGGTGAGTTTAGGTAAAACAGGAAGAAATTCTGTGAAAGGCAGTCGAGATGCTGGCATTGACCTCGCTCCTGTGAAGCTGCAGGCTGCCACCTAATGTCCCTTCTTTGCTCACTCTGCCACCTGGGTACCAGGGGGAGCAGCTACAAGACCAGAAGAGGGGAGAAGGAGCCCCAACTTAAGTTACCTGCAGAGCTAGTTCTGTACCATTAGGTCCTTCTGCCTCCTGTGTACTTCAGTTCCCATGTCAGAATAAAAGGCTTTGTCTCCCATACCATCCATGGAGCATTCACAGCAACCACACTAAATTTCGATAAATTGATATGTAAAGTTTAATTCCAACAAAAAAAAATCATCAGGGGATGCTTTGGCTCTTTTATCGTCGGCTCATCATCTCTTCTGCTAGTTTCACTTATGAAATTGCTCCTTCCCCTATGATTCTCATAGTCAGTCATCTTTCTGTTCCAGTCCCCATCTCAGGTATGGGCCACGTGGAGAATAGGGACCCAGTGAGCTTGCCACTGTCATGATCACTCAGGTCTTTGGAGGAACAGCACTATTGGTGAAATTTGTGCAGACCATTGTGAGCAAGCTGAGAAAATCTTATTCTGAGGTCTCCATTGGTGTACACTTGTAATTGTCAAGTGCTTGAGAGCGGAGACGTGGAGGCAGGAGAACCAGGAGTTTACCACCCTGAGCTGAGGAGTAAGTTTGATGCGAGTCTCTACAACGTGAGACCCTACCTCAAAACAGAGCTTTATTTATTCTAGCTGATCTGGGAGACTGATGCTCGACATTGTAGGAATGGCCCATCTACAGTCAAGCCCAGTGCCAGTGCCGAGAAGCGATGTAGAAAAAGAAAAGCAAATTTGACTTCTAAAACTGCTCTCTGTGTTTTAGACCAGAAAACTTAATCCCAAGTTTCCTGGCTTCAATGATATCTTCGCCCCACTCTGTAGGGGACTTCTCACATAAGCATGAAGGCCTGAGTTCAAATTCCCACTATCTGCATAAGAACTCAGGTGTGACCTGCATGCCTGAACCCTGAAGGTTGTATACACAGAGATAGAAAGATTTCTGTAGCTTGATGGCAGTGAGACAGGGTCCAGGTTCCATTGGAGACCTCAGAGAATTAAGGTAAAGAGTAGCAGAGCAAAGTGTCTGCTTTCTCCATACATAACACATGCAGCAAACATGTATGCTACACACATACACACACACTTTTTTGATAGGTGTGTGTGTTTGTGTTTATGTATGTAAACAGGGACGGCTTGCTATTAGCTACTGGCTCTCCTGGAGTCCAGCAAGGCCCATCCCAAGGTGCTTGCCAAGCCAGGCTCGGGATGTAAATGATGGAAAAACTCTGGAACTTTCGGGGCAGATATTACATATTTGGAGAAGATGTTGGCTCACTAGGTGAATGAGAAAACAAGGCACTTCTTCAGGGAAATATGGTAGTAACCGAAGTAAATAAGACCGAGCCTCGGGGAGGCGAATCTTTAAAGGAAAATGAAGCTCATGCCTCATCCATCTCTCTGCCAGTCACTGATGTATTTAGCCAGAGCCGTGTGGTACAAGTACATTTCAATGATGCTAATCATGATGCCCACTGTACCGTCCCCCACCCGCAGGGTGAGTGCTTCCATTGTAGGGAGCCCTATCTCAGGGCACAGAGGAAGGGAATGGGCGCTCATCCCCGAGTTCCTGATGTTACGAGTGTGCAGAAACACAGCATCAGCAGCAACAACAACAACAAAAGCCCATCTGAAAATCTGAGGCTAATCGCGCCCATCTGCTCCGGCGCTGCTTCCCCTCACTGCCTGCCAGGATGTCTGCCGCAGACGCTAAGTAGCACATTATTTTCGATAAGTTGCAATCATCTGCTTGAAATCTACTTCTCCTTTAAAATGTCCCCAGGAAACCAGAATCGGCATTGGAGGAGGCCTGCTTAGAATGAACAGTGAGTGCCTACATGACTTCAGGATAAGTGTGACTCACTTGGCCAGCGGAGGTCCATGGGTTCATGATTTAGCCATTTAGCTGTGCTGGGGAAAGAGGGAGAGACACATGGAGGATAACCCAGGAAGACTGAGTCCCCGAGAAAAGATATAGGTTCTGAGAAAGAATTAGGTACCCTACTGAGGCAGATTCGTCCTATCCCCTAGAGTAAGTAAGCCAACTTTCTTGGTCTCTGAGATGCTTGTCTCTTTCATGCAGAGACTAGCTAGTGAATGTGGCAGGCGTGCTTTGTAAGCTAGAGCTCAGGATCTCTGATGCCCTGGTCCCAGCACAACCAGTATTCCTCAGCTCGTGTGTCTCTCTCTGTGACAAGACTCCAGAGTTTCAGACTCTTAGCTGGTCTTTGTTCCTCAGTGCCTGGGGGCTTCTGGAGAATGCTGGGAAGTTCTGAGGAGCAAGAAAAGGCCCCATTGGCCTCTGTGCTGATGTGCTCTGTTTCCCTCGTATGGAGAAAGGCAGGGCATGGTGACTTGGCAACAATGAGGTTGAGCAGAGGGTGGCTTTTAACGTGGGTCAAGGACTGTACTCACCATCTCCCTGAAGGACCCTGCCTGACCCTTGATGCCTTTCTGAGATGACTGTCTTGGGATCACAGGTGTTGGCTGTTTTGGAAAAGGGAAAGGCAATAGACTTGTGTATAGGCTCAGTGTGCTTCTCTGGGGAGGTCTGTGGATGCTGCAATAAATGGCCTCCGTTCCTTCTATAAGTAGAGTGACCTGGGACCCAGGCCCACTAGGACCCCTGTACCTGATCACCCCTGAACCCAAGCAGTTCCACAATGCTATTTTGGCTCCATGGCTTCTTCTTCTACAGTTGTGTTCAGAGGCATCTGCTGTATATCTGCAGGCAGGTTTCCCGCTCTTGGTCTAAAATGATGTTAGAACTCCCCTCCCATCAGCTACCCTACCCCTCTTCTATTTGCTTCCCCCTCTATAGCTGGTGGAGCTTAGTTTTCCTCTGGGCAGGGTAGGAAGAAAGGAGCAAGGTGTTCTTATCAGGTTCTTATGCCACCGTCTTCTCCTCACCCCTGCATTCCCCGTCAAGGTCAAAGGAATCTTCTGCACACTAAGTACCCTGGTCACATGACATCTCCACTCACCCAGACTTCTGGCTTCTCTGGCCTCCACTCATGGCTCTGGGGTTATCTAGCAGAGGCCCCTAGTGGCCCAGCCCTCTCTGTCTGTGGAGGAACTTTGTCAAGACTTGACTTGGTTTTTGCTGTGAGTCACCTCTAAATCTGCCTTTTCTAATTTCCTGTAACTCTCTAACCAAGGTGAAATCACCCTGCCTTCTAGATTCCTACCCTTTTCTTAACAGTTTGTATCAACTTGAATTAGTTAAGATGCCGAAAGCAAACAAACAAAAACCTGAATTATTCCAAAATATGGCTTAAACAAAATGCAGCTTGGTTTTTCTCCGTTCTCTAGAGGTGAGAGCGTTCAAGCTGATCTCCTAGTCCAAGAGAGTTCTGTCTCACTTCCAGCTGGTTTGTTGGGTGAGGCTTCCAGTGTCCCGACCACCTCAGCCTGGGGTTATTTCCCATTCCAGTTACCAGAAGTAAAGGAGAAAACCCTGAGAAGGGTGTTCCCCTTCTCAAGAGGTTCCTGAAGAGTTGCACCCTCTACTTCCCTTCATTGCTCATTGTTGGAACTTGGTCACATGGCATGTGAGCTGCAAGAAAAGCTAAACCGATTGCCTTCCTGAACACAGTCGTGAACTCTGGAGAAAAATAAAAGTGAAAGAAACAAGTGGATTACCCCTTACTGTCACCTCTGCCTGGTCCTTCTCAGGATGGTCCCTTGCCCAGGTCCTTTCATTTGTCAACTGTCCACATATGTATTAATGTGGTTGGCATGCAAATGTCCACATACATGCTAATGTGGTTAACATGCACATTTGCATAAGATGCTCTGTGGCCCTGAGTGGCGGTTGAATTGATAATGGTTGTCATTGACTTCTAGAAGTCCTTTCTTTTTGCTTCCTTCAGGCTAAATGTGATCTCTTTTTCTCTCCTCATCTTAAACTTTCATCCTCATAGTCAGTGAGGTCATAGGTCTGGTGCAGAGGGAGATGGAAATGGAAGAACACAAGCAAAGGGCAGAAGGAATGGAGGCATCTATAGTATAGCACCTGTTTAGAGAGCCTGACATCAACCTCCTCTCTGTTCTTGGTCCTCTCTCCTTCCCAGGGCTGCCACCTGCAGAGGTTTGCATCCCCATCTTGCTGGAAAGGGGACCTCATTCAGCAAGGTGAAAAAGTAACTCAGCACTTGTATTTTTTTCCCAATGTGGGCCATTGAAACACAGATTGGGTTAGGACTGGGTTGTCAAAGAAGTGTGTGGATGTCCCTTGGGGTCTGTGCATCCCTCTAGGTCATTCACACCACTGTCAAGGAAATTGACCCCAAATAAGTCAATGAAGGGGGAAAAAGGGCTTAAGAAGATTCTTTTGAGAACATCATCTTTATTTCAAACTTACTTTGGGGCTGGTCATAGATTACTTAGAGTACTTGCTCTGTTGTGGGGACAAAGGGTGGTGGGGAGTTGGGGGTTTAGGTGCAACTTGTGGTACCTCAAAGCAAGCAACTTAGTTCTGATGAGAGCGTTTGGAAAGCTGGAGAGAAAAATCTCTCTGCCTCTATTTCTTTGTGAATATGGCCAGAAAAGTTTCACCGTTAAGAACAGAAAAGACATTTGTTATCCTAAGCATTGACATCAACAAGTTGAACCCACACAGGCCACAGGCCCAGCAAGAGCAACTTGTTTTAATGTTTTGAATGTGGCGTTTCTCCATGCCCTAGCAGAGGACGCTGGCTGCAAGCGCTGAATCCTACCCAAATTTAAGACTGAAGCATGCTTCCCCAAACCTCAGGCTATGAATAGAGTCTTTACTCTCTTTCTAACTGTAATTTATGTATTTTTAATGAAACTTTGAAAGCAGCCACTACAGGAGACTTCAAGGCTAGCTTGTCAGACATAAGGTGAGGCTACTTCCGAGCCAATTGGTTCCCGGGGGTCTTCCAGCCTTCCAGAGGGGCCTAGGCATCCAGTGTGAGCACTGGTGGGTAGGGAAAGACACAGATGCTTTTGGACTCAGGGAGAATACAGTCTGGAGAATCTATGTGAAAAGCAGACACACAAAAACCGGGTATCGTGGGGAGGAGGAGATTGGCAGATGAATACCTGTAATGTTTTCTCCACTCAGGTTAGAGGAATTGGCAAGTCTAAAGTCAAAAGAAAGAAAGAAGGAAAGGAAAGAAGGAAGGAAGGAAGGAAGGAAGGAAGGAAGGAAAAAAATAGTGGGTAGCACCCGAGGAACAACACCCAAGGTTGTCCTCTGCTTCTGCTTCCCCAAATATATAAAACACAAGATTCTCAAAGCAGTGAGGGCCTTACAGTGCTTAGAACAGCAGCACAGGAGCCCAAGCAGTAGGGAAGGGGGAAAAAGTAGAGGGTGCGTTGAAATATACTCTATACATTGAGGAATGATAGATTCGCGGGATGCGATGACATCACTGATCAGGGCTTATTCAGAAGCACACATGGGTAGTGTGTGTATGCATTTGCGTGTGCCCGTGTATGTGACTGCACTCACTGGCTTATGCTTGTTCTTTCTTTTCTGTAGATTTACAACATTCAGGAGCCAGACACCAAACTCTAAATCTGTTGTTTCTGATTCTTTGCCAATGCCTCCTTCTCCCAAAGGCTTTAGCTCGAACAGTACGGGGCAACCTCAGACTTGCTTTGTAGCTGAGGGTGATCTTGAACTCCTGATCCTCCAGCCCCAACTCAGGAGTGATGTGTTAATAGGTATGAGCATCAAACGGACCCTCCTTGTACCAAACACTGGATTATGCTTTTGTAAATAATAATAACAGGCCAGGGTGGCAGTATATGCCTTTAATCTCAGCACTGGGAAGGCAGAGGTAAGTATATAGACCTCCTGGTCTATATATATAGTGACTTCCAGGACAGCTAGGACTATGTAGAGAGAATATGTCTCAAAAACCAAAAATATAATAATAATAAATATAAAAAATAAAATAATAACAATAACAACAACAATAATGGCAATCTTATTTTGTCCATTATAAGAACTGTGGCAAATTGCCATTGTCACCACCTACTTGATGATGAAGAAATTGAAACTAAGAGAGACCAAGCCACACAGTGAGGATCTGAACTCTGGCCTAGCATGGAGATAGCCCACTCCTATGTCAGTACATGTTCCTATGCCATGTTTCAGAGCTGAGTGAAGAGAACCCCAACAGTGTTGTGGGGGGCGGTGCAGGGAGCTAATCACGCTCTGGCAAGAACTGGGCAATATCCTGGGCTCCTTATCAAGACTTCAAACCTCAAAACATTTTCAGCCTAAGGCAAGAAAGAATTAAGAACCCTCTCCTGCTTTCCACAGTGACTTTGTGGAGGAGATGCCTCTGTCACGAGAAGCCTTCCTCACCATGGAGTGCACAACATCCTCCAGCCAGTGGCTCCATGTCTCTCTTGCTTCTTATGCGTAACCACGTGGGAAGTGGCTTCTTGCATCATGAGCTCCCATGTGCAGTCCAGGCCTTGTGCACTCTACCCTGGCCCTCTCGCGTGCCTCAGCCCCTTTCCTCAGATCTCTGAATACATCATGGATCTGAGGGCAGAGGCAGCATGAAGTCATGCCCCAACCCTCAGGTTCTGTAGCTTTCCTTTAACCAAAGGGGTTTCCTGAGCAGCGATACAAGCTTCAGTTATTAAGATCTATAAGTCCCTCACTCAGGCAGCCGGCAACCATCCAGAAATGCAAGCGCCTGTTGCCCAGTGCATTAGCTTTCTCACTGCCAGCTGGCCCGGGGAGACTCAGTGTGCCAAGCAGGGAATGTGTGAATGGGATCCATGCCCATACATCCCCCGAGAAGTAGAAAGTCCTGTGACCAGAAGGGCTGGAAGCTAACCCAGAGAAAAGACAAGAAAAACTCAGTGCATCTCTATAGAAAGCCCCTAGACATAAACACCCAGAATAGTAGTAGTATCCCAAGAGTGTCCTGTGTTTTGTTATCCTCCTCCTGTGTTAAAACTTCACCCAAAGTTCCACATGTGGTGGCTCTTGGCCAAGTGTGAAGAAGCGAGTGCATTTTCAGCTCCTGGCACAGCCATGGCACCATAGTAAACACTCCATAAATCTACATGTCCGGAAACATTTGTTGCTGGAG
Organism: Microtus oregoni; assembly: GCF_018167655.1. NCBI lineage: Eukaryota > Metazoa > Chordata > Mammalia > Rodentia > Cricetidae > Microtus > Microtus oregoni. The sequence goes on from NW_024543072.1 coordinate 30,917,905, forward strand.
GGAAGTCTACAAGCCCTCTTCTGGTCATATATGCTGTTATATACCTGCTTAACAAACCAAGAACAATGTCAGAAGAATTAAAAGATATCTTCAACCAAATACCACAGGGACAGTGACAGCTTAGGAGACTGACTCATACCTAGGCCATTGTGATTCTAAGAGGACAGTGAGTACTGGGGTAACCGCCAGGTTTACAGATTCTGTAAACTGGGGCCCCTCTGATGGGGTCACTATAGGCCAGCTGCAGAAGATTCCCCACTTGGTGCTCTGAGGTCTGAGTGGGCTCTCTGGGGTCCATCCATCAACCGCTGTCTGGCAGCTGCCTGTATTGCCAGATTGCGAAACTGGGGAAATCAAATGGTTAATCATTCCCATTTACTTGATAGACGACTCTTTAAAATAATTCCCCAGGACAGCTTTTCCATCAAACACAGAAGAGGCTTGCGAACCGGGAGTAAAGAGCACCCGCACATACAACCCCGAGCTTCGGGGTAGCAAGTAATGGAGGATGTGGGGCCTGACACGGTTTAAAAGAATCTGTTTATAGCAAAGTTATTTCCCAGCTGGAGAAGCATCTAGTAGTTTGTGGATGATGACTGCGCCTGTGGGAAGTGACTGAAGCTGGAAGGACAGGGGGATCTCCAGATCTAAAAGTAGTTGGTGTAGAAGTAGGTCCACAGATATGTAAATTACGGCCTTCTAGAAACCAGAGTCCATGTCTGTGGCATCTTGGGAGTTGCAGTACCCAGCTCATTTTTAATACCTGCTTAGTACTAATTTGGCTCACACAACACTCCACAGTGTCCTTTCGTTGTGACTTTGTGCTTGGGGTCTCTTTGCTGTCAGGCCCTACTTTCAGGTCTCATTGGAAATCCTTCACAGGTACTGGTTCTGTGTCTGGTTCTCCCTTGCACCGAGAATCTTTGCCATGGACAACGTGGGCCTAGAACAGACATACCAAGTTAAGTCTACGGAGCTCAGGCTTACTGTCATTATAGTGTTGCTTCTGTAGGGTTGTCAGGCAGATCTGACTTTCTTGAAATGGGTATGGACGCGACGACTGAGAGAAGCCTTCTGTCTCCAGTGTAGCTTAGACCTGGAAGGTGGGCGTATGCAGGGAACTGACTGCCTGGCCTAGAAGGGCGGTGAGATACAGATGCGGGGATGCCACAGTCCTACATCCTACTTGGCTCCCATGCACTCGCGCTCCAAGGACAGCTGAATAGATGCACACTGTGAGATCCACGAGCTCGTGCTGGGTCATCAAGCCACCACTGCTTTCCAAGAACTCAGTCTTGCTTGCAAGGTGGCAGGAGTCCTGGCTGTGCTCCCCTTGTTCAGGTTTTAGCAGAGTGGCTTTACCTTTATAATCTGTGAGAGTGCAAGCTGAACTTGTGTTTTATAGCATCCAGTGTGTGGAAGCTGTGTCTGGCTCCCAAGGGCTGAATATTTTTTGTTTCTAAAAGTACGAGGGCATCCTAACCCTGGTTCCACAGGCCTCAAAGTCTCTCCTCACTGGGGAATGGCAGTCTGGCTTAGAAAAGGCAGTACCATTGGGGACTGTGAAACTCTGGGGTTTCGAAGAAGCTCTCTTGAGCCTTCCCTAAGCCATGTCTCTATCCAGTGTCTATCCTCTCCAACTGTCTCTTTTCCCACTCATCTGAGCGACTTTCAAGTTTGACCCCTATGCCCTAAAACAATGCTCTCTGTAAATGTGTCTTCTTCCCTTCCTGCCCACCTTTGGGAGCTCGAATCCAAGCAGATCCATTTCCCCAGCTTTATTGGAGATGTTGGTGGCTGTGGAACCCTCCTGTGTACAAGTCCTTGGTGGGGAGAGAGTGCCCTCTAGTGGCGACCAACTGGGAGTGGCTCTGGACCAGTGTTGCTCAGCCAAGGACAAAACAGTCCTTAGCAGGGCCCTCCCACCAGTTCTCTGACTGTGCCTTTGGGTTTGGTTTGTTTTTCTCCTTGTGTGAAGAAAATAAATAAAGATTGAACAGCGGGAGGCCAGTTGTGAGAGCAGCTCCTCACCGGGCTGTGATAGTCTCCTTATCTCTGGAGTTTTAACACAGGATTAACCCTAGGGCAAGTGAGGGCAGCAAGGCCTTGACAACCTTTCTAGAAATCACTTGCCTGTCTTGACTGGTCTCTGTCTTGATTGGGATGGGAGGGGGGAATATATGGGTAGAAAGCTCCTTTAAGAATTATTACCCAACAGGGTTAAATATCTTGAAGCAACGCGCAGCCAGTGGGGCTGTTCAAACTCTGTGTTACCAGCATCCTCAGGCATCAGGGCCCTTTAAAGCCTGTTTGGAGGAAAGCTGTGGGGAGCGAGAGGGAAAGGAAGGGGAGGGGGTGCAGGGCACCCATCAGGGAGGCGGGAACCTGATCATATGTGATGGCTGCTGGATTAGGTAACAGCTCGGCTGGCTGAAATTGGATCTTGGAGGACGAGTATTAACATCTCTGGTGTCCCAGTGAAAGGTTCATTTGAGTCTTGCATGGCGCTAGAAAGATAAAAAGGAGCTTTTAAATAATCATTTTGTCTCCAACTCACCAGAGCACTGACTTCAAGCCATAAATAGGAAGCATCACTTCGGTTAGCTGTATCAGCTGTTTCGCTCATTTATTTAATGCTGGTGGGATTTTTTTTCTTTTTTAACTGACTAGCTGAACAGTTTCCGGGTCAGTGAATCCCAATACCTGTTTTTATAGTGGTATCTTGAAATCTTCTTCTAGGGAGAAGTATGGACCTGCAAGATTCCTTCTCCAAATGTAGCCCAAGGCCTTCCGAATCAGAATCTCCTGGGTAGTAGAGCACAGCCAAGGTTTCCCCTATTTGCATTTAGTTCTTGCACATATGCCAACATTGTCTATTTTCATGATTAGAGTATAATTTAGAAGGCTCAATGTGTGTGGGGATTCGTCTGGGCTTTTTTTTTCTGTACCTTTTCATTCTTTTATTTTCAAATTTCTGGTGGAACCTATTTATATATTTCTAGCAAACCCAAATTTCTTTTGAAAGAGTATTTGTTGAAAGCATTTATGATGTAAAAACTAAGCACGTTTATCGTTGCCTATCCCACTCCCTCCCTAGGTAAATCTTCATTCCCCATGCAGGAGTCAGCGCACCCCAGTGCACTGTCTGCCTAAAACCTCCACTCTGGATAAGCATTAGCACTGTTAGACTCTGTCTCTCCCGCAGCAACCTTGGGGAGTTCCTTATCTTATTTAAAATATTTAAAATGTCAAGGACAAGCAAGATATTCATTAGTTTGAGAAGAATTTATGAGGAGGAGCTTGGCTGTTTAAAAGCACTGAGTCCGGGGCATGACTCCAACCCAGAGAATCGTCTCAGGGAATATCAGGCATATGGGACCCAATAGTGCCGACCTCCTCATGATCACCTACCTGCTCTGTGTTCTGTGGGTGCCAGTCTCTCACAACTGGTTTTGCTAGAGGGTGAGTTGGGAGTTTAGGAGGCCATCTTTGGCACCTACTCTGTTGGAGAAGGGGAGTACCAGACATTGCTTTGGGCAGGAAGAGTCTGGGAGGGCTGACTTTTGGATAATGTTCTTTTGGGCAGTGCTGTTTTTGATGATGCTGTTGATGATGCTGTTGTCAATGATACTGTTGTTGATGATGGTGTTGTTGATGATGGTGTTGCTGTTGATGATACTGTCATTGATGAGAACAGACGATATCATCTCTTAGTGATGGGCCATGTCCAGGGAGCATTGGCTGCAGAGTCACCAGGAGAATACCTTCAGGCTTATTAGCACCTGGCCAAATGTTATCATCCTTAGCATGGTAGGAAGTTTTCTTAGCCCTGGGAGTTTGCTTTGACCTCTGCTGAAGGGAATGTATTTGACATTAGAGCCAGAAAACTGGCTTCAGAGCAGGGTGTAGTGAGATGTAATTGTAACTTGAGCATACAGTGGAAGCCAAATAGGGGCCTTGTGAGCTTGAGATCAGTCAAAGGCCTATAGTAAGTTCTGTGTTGAATGAATGAAACAAATGAAAGTGGATGGGAATATTGCCTTGTGGGGGCTAAAGAGATGGCTCACTGGTATGAACCACTCTTTTGGAGGACCTGGTTTTAATTCCCAGCACCCAGTCAGAGCTCAGTCAGGCTGGTATCTATCTAACTCCAGTATTTAATGGCTCAGAAGTAATTTCTTTTTTGAAATTTGTAAGTGGCTCATAAATATCTTTTTGATAAAGTGATTAAAATTCTCCATGCCAAGAAACACACCTATAAACCCTACAAGTGATGCCTTCATACCTTCATTGAACAGGTGAGGGAGGCTGTCTGGACTTTGAGACCCCACAAAGAAGGTTAGATTCTCCTCAGTGTGTTCAGAGCCCGCCATGTTGAGTTCTTCAGAGAACTTTGGAGATCTGAGTGAAATGTTTACCACCCAGAAGAACATGGCCATGTTGTTAACAGTCACCCCAAGGGACAGTTTTCTATCGAAACTTTTGAGCCTACAAGAATGAGTTTTCACTCATTCTCCTCATGTCACCTTCTGTTATCCCCGCTGTAGCAACCTGGTTTGTGTATGGGAAGAAGACTTGTGGTGTAGAAGGGAAAGACTTGTGGGTGCGCAAATGCTGCGGTGTGCACGTTTAGGCTTCTTTTCTCCTCTCCATCTCTCCGTCCTTTCTCCTTCCCTTTCTACTTCATCGAGAAGTGCCTCTTATAATCTCCGCCACCACCTGTGACCGCCTTCCTACTTCCCAGTGTTTGATGAAAGCCTTGCTGTAGTTGTCCTCCTAGAACAGGCATCATTAGAATTTCCTTCAGAATGAATTCACCAGGATGGTATCTCTTTGAAGCCAGGGGCATGAGGGCACAGCCAGTAGTGATGCGGGCATCTCCTGTGAGGGGCTGACTTCATCTCTGCATCTCCTTATGTTGAGCTCATTCCTACCATCCCTAACACAGCCCTTGGAGTGAGGAGGACTACCTAGGAGACTGGAAGTTCTTGGTACCCCCAAACAGTTCTTCACTCTCAGGGTCCTTGCCTGTCCATTGGGACGTCACCTCCATCCCTAAACAAGGCCCGAGCAGTGGCCCTCTTCTCGTCTTCTAAGTCCTTTCTTCCTTTTCTGCTTCTCCCAGAATTCTCTTCGGTTTTCTTCAACATTGAAAACAGTCTTCCTGTTGTCTCTCCGCAAAGGCTTGGCAGCCGATGCCACAACTGGATTTAGTCGAGTGGTTTGTTTATTTGAAGGCAGATTATGTGCAAGAGGGACAGAAATGTCTCTTGTGAGACGCGCAGCTGGATCACTTCATCTGTTTCAGTCTAAGTCACCCCACCCACAAAGTTGTGGTGTTTCCATAAAAAGCAGCCGGGGTTAGATCTGAAACTCGGTTCTACCAGAGCCCTGGGGTTGCTGAATCCTTGAAAACGTCTCGTAACAAAGACCACACCCTGGCTGTGCACAGAACCGAGAGCTCGCCACCCAGAACAGATGGATCTCAGTTTTAAAACCAGCATGTCCCTATGCCGGGGTTAATTTGTCTTCCCATTTTTCTAGACTACTCTTTATTCCTTCAGCTAGTCCATGGAAAAGGTCTCAAGATTTAATTGCATGAACTAGATTTACCCTGCTGAAGTTATTTTGGAAATGAAAATATAGGTTAATTCAATATTACAAAGACAGTCACAGAGTAAAAGCCACAAACAGAAATCTAAAGAAAGAAATGAAGAAATTTTTTGTTGTTGTTCAAAACCTTACAGTTTGAAGTTTAAAAAAAAAATCCTATTGTGTTATAATTAATGTTTGCAGTCTGATACTGATTGTGATACAGCACATATAATGGGAAGTTTGACTCTTTTGTAGAGTTCAGTTTATCAATATTCACTAGATTTGCATGGTTGTGTGACCTGCCACCATCATCCGACTCTCTTGGGAGAGGGTAGAGACAAGGCCTCATGTAGCCCAATCTAGCTTGTAACATACAAATACAATCTCAATCTTTCTCTCTCTCTTTCTCTGAACCCTGATCTTCCCAGTTCCTGGGATTATAGCTATGACCACAGTGCTGGACTTTCAGCAACTTCATCTTCCCCAAGTAAAGCTCCACACACCACGGCACTGTCTCCCCATGTCCCCCCCCCCACTGTCTCCCCATGTCCCCCCACTGTCTCCCCATGCCCCCTTCCTCCCACCAGTCTCCTATTCTAGAGACTTTGTCTAAGTAGAGTTTCTTTGGAGCAAAGCAAGGGTCTCTTTCCACATTTTCACCCTCTCAGGTCTTGTCCAGCCCTTCCTCCTTTCTCCACAGGCCCTATGGCAGGTAATCCGGAAGCCAGTGTAGCCGAGGAACACAGCGGGGTTTATGTTTTGCACTTGTTAAATGTTTCCCTTGAATTGCTGTTAAAACTTTTTTCTCTTTTGTCTTTCTCTGTAGTTTTGAGTATTCGGGGAGCCCAAGAAGAAGAGCCCACAGATCCCCAGCTGATGCGACTGGACAACATGCTGCTAGCAGAGGGGGTGGCAGGGCCCGAGAAAGGAGGAGGTTCTGCAGCAGCGGCAGCAGCGGCAGCAGCTTCTGGGGGCGCAGGTTCAGACAACTCAGTGGAGCATTCCGATTACAGAGCCAAACTGTCACAGATCAGACAAATCTACCACACGGAGCTGGAGAAGTATGAGCAGGTAACCACACACCCTCACGCCGGCCCTTGGCCGAGGAAGGGGAGAACAAACTGCCGCTTACGCTTGCAAACCTGCCTTGGTTAGTCCTTTCCCGGAGGTCGAGGCTTATGATCCTTGAGTCTTGAATTCCCTCAAGACCCTGGTCTCAACTAGGTAAAGCCCAAGCCTTACATTGGGCAAGACACTAAACAACATGACATTGTAAATGATGGCCTTAAGAAATATGCATGATCAATGAGAGGAATTCCCTGTGCCTGGAACTCCAGACCACTTGAGGGATGTGGAAATGTGCCCAGAGGGACTCCCTGGTCCCCCAATGCATGGGCCATTATCGGAGTTACAACCTGATTGCAGCACATGCTAGCTTCCCTTGGCCTTGGGAACATCATTCTTTGGATACCCCGAGAATCCCATGGAAAGGGACACTTGTACCTGACCTTTCTTTCCATGCTAGGATCAGCTGAATCAAATGTACTCTTATCTGCATCCTGTATCCTGAAGGAGAAGCAGGCGTTTCATAGAGAACTATAGATTTGTGACAGATTGTTGGCATCCTCTGATAGAAAGAATATGATGAAGCCGGGCAGTGGTGGCGCACGCCTTTAATCCCAGCACTTGGGAGGCAGAGGCAGGCGGATCTCTGTGAGTTCGAGACCAGCCTGGTCTACAAGAGCTAGTTCCAGGACAGGCTCCAAAACCACAGAGAAACCCTGTCTCGAAAAACCAAAAAAAAAAATAAAATAAAAATAAAAAAAAAAAGAAAGAAAGAATATGATGGCTTTGAGACACAAAGCACCGTCCAGAGATGCGGTACACTCCCTGGTTAGGGAAGATCCCTCCTGTCCCCCATACATTCGGGCTGCTATATCAGTGCTAATTTTCCAGCCATTGTGATCAATAGTGCTCTATCAGAAGTCCTTTAACTTTCCTCCATTTATTTAGCTAACAAACACATTTGTTGTCACCATTGGATTCTATGCTAAACCTGGGTTCTATAGGATGTCTTTTCTATGGAGTAGATTTTCTTTTGCTATTTTTATGAACCCGAAAAAGGAAAAGAAAAAAAGAAAAAGCACTCTACATACGACCGCCTAGGTAGATGGCAAATGCAAACTTAATAGAAAATTTAAATTTTAAAGTAGAAATGGACATTTTAAAATTTAAAGTGGAGAAAGTTTCATTATTGCACTCCTGCCCACCCTTGAAGTGGAGGATACCCACCAAGTCCACTCTTTCACGCAGGAGGAACCGCTCTGCCTCCTTCAGTTAAGCATAGTGAAATTTGGCCATCAGACGGGTGTAACTGAGGCTGAAGAAAGGAAAAGAAAAACCAGCATGTTAAGAACTGCGAGTCATTGCCCTGTACCTCCTTGGAAGAGGACACATGTTCTTGACACACTGTTGGCTCATGGAGACTTCTCTCGGGTCCCAGGAGAGTCTGAGATAAGCTGCTTTGCCTAATCTTGATGCTTTTCCCCACATGGACCATCCTGAATCTGGACTCTGCCCCAACCTAGTGGGATAACTTTAGGAGATGCGTGTGGGGCCTTTTCTAACAAGGTCTCTGGATGGCCTCTTCTTGGTTTGTCTTATTTGTGCAATTCTTACTCCACCTTCTCCAGGATGTCTGGGCTCTGCCTAGAAACCTGCCTAGACCTGACATCTAGGTGAACTCATGCCAAATAAGCAAGGCAAGAAAGGAGCTCAGAATAGAGCTCCCTCTAATCACACAACTGCAACGTGTGCTAGACTTGGAGGTGTTGAAAGATGGCTTTATTGTTTGTTTGGAATGCAGACAGCACAAAATTGATTTCTCCATTGAAACCCCCTTGTCCCTCTCCCATCCTTGTCCAAAGTGGGTGACCATTTGGGCAGCAGGAGTCCCTTCCAATAGCATACTCACTTGCAAGACATCAGGGCCAATGTAATTGCCCTTGTTCTTCCTTACCAATTTGTTGTTGGATGCATAGGACTACTTGTTGCAGGCAAAGAAGGTGGAATGTAAGAGGTTAAACATGTGTCTGAGGTCACACATCCAGTAAGGAATAGAGGTTGCCCTACATGCCTGTTTAGACTCTTATTGAAAGAAGACCTGACTTCATTAGGAAAAAGGAAGTATAGCCATCAGTCAACATCAAATGGCAAGCATGTCCTGTTGCCTCCCTGGGCTGGACTACTGGCACCAGGCTAGTGATAGAAATGTTCCCTCTAGAAACTTCTCATGGATTCCTGCCTATTCTAAATCATAGAGATGTTGGAAGTGAAGAACTTCGGGGAAAGCCCCACGAGTGCACAGCAAATTATGCAAATGTAGCGGTGGTCGATTTGTCTCATATATTTATTAGATTTAGGAAGTAAAGCGTCATGTCTCCTTATTTATGTTGGCAGTTTCTGGGTGAGAAGTGAATTCTGCTTAGCACATTCTGGATGCTTAATAATTTATTGAAATTAGTTTGTTAATTATAATAAATAGCTGCTTGTAAGGCGATGGCGCTGTTAACCTTTCAGCTGGTATGTTTGAGAGATCCATCTTCTTCATTTTTCTGTAACAGTTCCTCATGGGGGCTTTGTTAAAAGTAGGGAACCTCAGTCAGGTAAAATGTCACCCTCCATGTTCATAGTTGTTACTGTTAATTTTGCTGTCTTTGTTTTGTTCTTTGTATATTGATAACAGATAACCACACACAATAACTTCCCTCACCCTCAGCCCTCCAAATAAACCCAACAGGCAGGTTACTATTTTATCCCGAGATTATTAAATAAGGAAGCTTCTAGAAACTTTCATCATTATTAAATGATAGTGATGCAACACTTCCGAAGCAGATCATGATGGTGGCTAAGGTAGGTAAAAGCTGACATACTCAAACAGATTAGAAAAAAAATATGGTATCAGAAAAACCCAGTCTTATTCCAAGGTCTGTTTAGAGAAATGACCCTCTTGTTGCTTTGGGGAATTCCTCAGCTTTTATAAACAATGTCACTGGAGTGTAACTCTCCAGTGCTGAACTGGGGTGGAATAACAACAGTCCACAGCTAAGGGGCTCTTGGATTCCTCTTACCTTTGTGAGTGAGACCAGTGCCACATTCAGGTGGAAGGAGACAGGAAGGAGATGGATTGTATAACATGCAGGATGTCAGCCAAAATCTAGACCTTGTGAGGTTTCCTGTGAGGACTCCAGAGACCCTGGGGCAACCTCCTTGGGACACTTCTTTGTAGAAATCCTCCTACCCCACAAGGTGGCTTGAACTCTTCATCGTAGTTCTCTGTAATAGTCCACAGCAGAGATGACCAGACCCTGAGGGTTCTAGTTTGTCTTAGCCTCAAATATGTACCTTACTTCTACACTGTGAGCACTTGACCTAACAGAAGCAGCCCAGCTTCTGACATTGCTATGGTGGGGAATTGAGGGGTCATTTTAGACAGTTCAGGTCCTAGATGAATCTAGACCATTCGGTCCTGTCCATCAAAGACAAGCTCAGAAACCCCGAGCCTCAGTTTTGTGTTCTCCCAGATGTTTTGCAGCTGTTTCGCTTCGCCTTAGCAGTAGGTATAAGGGCTCCACTGTCTGCCCATTGCGAAGCTTAAAAGGCCCTGGAATAAAATGCCCCAACTAAATACCAGATATTGTGAGGATTTTGATTCACAGTAATGAAACACATTATTATTAACCAAGCGCTGCGGCTTCCCAGCTGAGAGCTGGTACATTCGACAAAACCTCCTAGCCTGCAGCTCCTGCTCCCTGCGAGTCCCCTAGAGGAGGATGCTGCAGCCCAGCGGATTGCTTTGTTTCCTCAGAAGGATGACTGTGGGCTGGCTAAGAGCCTAGCCCTCTATCTCTTCTCTGTCGTGGGGGCCTTGGAAGTCCTGGGAGCTCACTGCCAGGTTTTAATTCCCTCTCTTTGCGGTACAGTTGCAGAGTCTGGGTTTGGCTTGGGAATAAGACTGTAACAGATCCGTGTCTCAATAACACTTTTCTGAATGGAGAATGCTACATAGACCCATCTGTGGCCTTTCCTTCAGCACATTCCTGCAGCATAAAGAGGGGGACATTTGTTATCACATTTATTTCAGCAAGGCAGACGTGAAGCCCACACAAGTTTGCTCTATCAGGATAATATGGTGGATTGCTAAGTCACCTCTGTATTTATTTACTTTATTTTATGTATAAATGTTTTACCTGACTGTTTGGAAGTGCACCACCTGTACACAGTGCCCAAGGAGGCCAGAAAAATGTATCAGATCCCCTGGAACAGGAACTACAGATGGTTGGTAGCTGCCATGAGGGTGCTGAAAACTAAAGTTAGGTCCTTTGCAAGCAGCATGTGTTCTCAACAGCTGAGCGGTCTCCCCAGCCCCTAGGTTACCTGTGTTCTAAAGGAATCATGAAGACACAGATTTGTTGGCCTTTGTAGCTCTGCAGGTCTCTGTGGCGTGTTCTTAGGTAGGGGATTTCCATCCTAGCTGACAAAGGGAAAGAAACACAGACACATTATAGAGCCTCCCCAAATGCCACTACTGAGTACGTCTAGCTGGCAGGGACCCAGGCAGCATGTCACTCAGCCCATTTCCTGGTCTCTATGAACCAGAACATGGGTACCATTTAATGTGTTAGAGGGTTGAAGAATAATTAAATCTCTCAGAGAAGATGTGCCTTTTGATAACGCAAGAATTTGTATAAATATTCACAGGAGCGGGGTTCAAAACAGGCCTCCCACTGTGGATGCTTTCCTCTGCCCATGTTCCTTTGGTCATCCAAACTCAAAGAACGCTTCAGTAAATAGCCCATGAGTGTGGGTTCTTGTTATTGCTGCTCCATTATTGGCACTTATGAAGAGCTTTATTGTAGAAAAGCACAGCAATGCAATGTTGTCGATACCGAGCATGTTTCTGCTCTTCATATTAAACTCGGAGTCCTTTGAGTCCTAACTGGAAGTTCTCGAAGCACCATCTTGCTCTTTTCATTACAAATCTAATACAGTTTTACAGCATTGCTGCGAGTTAATCGGTGAATAGATATTTTATTGAGTGTTCGGCTGATGAAACTAGACTATGGATGTTAAGTATTAATAACCGAAAGAGTGGGTAGCGGTTTCCTGAAGAGCGAGTTCAGCTTCTCCATTCCCAGGCCCATAAATGATAGGAAGCATTTGGGTCACACCTCGGTCCTCCCAGGCTTCCCGTGTGCCTTTGGGAAAGTCCCTTCATCCCTCTGGAGCACAGAGGCAATGCAGACGTGGAGTGGTTAGGTTTCCACTTCGACTTCCATGGCTGACTGATTGTCTACTCCTCCAGGGGTGGTTGCTAGACCCTGTAACCCACATTGCGTGCTCTGTTTATAAGGTTGCTGGGGACCGATTGCCTGTGTGTAGACCAGGCACAGGAGGGCTTCTTTAGATAAAACTCAAAGCCAGTTAATGAGAGATCTCTGGGAAGAGTCATCAGCGCTTTTTGTTTTGTGATTTCAACTCTTGGTTGTCTATGTATCCCCAAATTGAATATTTGGAAGTCCTACCATGTCAGGGATAATGAACAAGACAGAGAAAGCTCATGATGTATTCGACCCCAAGTCTCTCAACTCTTAACATAGGGCCAAAAGGCAGGGCTGAATGTTAAGTATCTCCCCTCTCGTGGTCATAAAATCCAGGAAAAAATGATGTTAAAATGATTCAGAATTTTATTTTCCCTTAAGACATCAAAACCAGGGCCAAAATGTAGAGCAAGAGCCATTGGGAAGAAAAGGAATTTCCAGACAACCATTTATTCTAGCTATCAGCTTTGATAAAATGCCATCAAATCTCCTACTTTTCTTCACTTGTACAAGTCTCTAGAAAATTGCCCCAACTGAACGTTGTGGACTCTGTTTGGTAAGCCGTGAATTTCAGCTCACCCCACATTCCCTGTGTTGCCACGTAGGCATGCAATGAATTCACCACCCACGTGATGAACCTCCTTCGAGAGCAAAGCCGGACCAGGCCCATCTCCCCGAAGGAGATCGAGAGGATGGTCAGCATCATCCACCGCAAGTTCAGCTCCATCCAGATGCAGCTCAAGCAGAGCACGTGCGAGGCCGTCATGATCCTGCGCTCCCGGTTTCTGGATGCTAGGTGAGTCTCTGGGTTGTCCTGAAAGGTCATCAAGGTCTTGAAAGATCCTGATGCAGCAGGGTCAAGGTTCACAAGTTAGCCCTCTCTGAAGCTCCAATTCTACTACATTGAATGCTGACCAAACACTAGCCTGAATGCCGTTCTAAGGTCTGAGGTGCCCAGGCTGGAGACTGCTGGTTTCCTATAGCACTGGGGGGGGGGGGGAAGGGGGGGGAAACCCATGATTGCAGGAGATAATGTTTATTGCTACAGATATCCCTCTCTGGTTGAGGAGCTCTGGTAACAATGAAAGGCCAGGCAGGATTTTTGTTGTTGTTGTTACAAAGCACTGTGTCCCTGTGTCACAGGGACATGTCATAGCCGTGTGCTCATTGTCACTTAACTAGCAGACCATAGTGATACTTCCTCCAAGAGGGCTGGGTTCTAAGTGTTTGAAAGCTGGGCTCTTTCCCTCCATGTATAGACAGAGGGTAGACTCCATTGAATTCAAGACATTTCTTAGGAGATCACCACGCATACTGTACTATGGGCTCTAAGTCCCCAGTTGGTCACCACACGCTTCCCTGAACATAGAGTAGCAGGAAGGTGACAGAATAGGGTCTCGGTTAGTATGATGTTTCCTCTCTGGCTTCGGTGATGCTCATGACCTTACTTAAGAATTCCAAATAGAATGGCCCTTAAAAAAAAAAAAGCGTGAGAACTGAAAGCAGACTGAGAACCAGTTCTTAATTCTTTTCTGCAGACCAGTGGATTTATTTGAGCCCTTGGCTTCTCTTCTCAAGCCTCAAAGACAGTGTTAACCAGAGTTTTCCCTTTATCTAGAAGAAGGATTTTGTCAACTGATCTAACAAATGCTTCCTGTAGTGGAGGTATGCCTTATAACCCTCTTGAGTTAGTCGTCTGTTGTGACTGGACAATTCCTGCAAACACCCTTACTGTAAGACTTCTGTTAATGAGTGTTAGTATGTGACGGTCAGCATACCAGTTCTTGATGTGTATAGTTTTGTTCCTTTAAATCAGACTGAAGGATTCGTGGCTATTCCAGGATTGCTCTCCTCTCTGAGAGCATGCATTATTCAGCTCTCCCACCTGCCTTTTCTCTCCGCAGTGGTAGAGTCTCTCATGGTCTATGGCCCTATTTAGAAGTCCCCAGCATCTTCTCCCATGCCCCACCCCCACTTCTCACTGTGTTTTTAGATTGCATGAGAAACAAAATGAGAATGCTAGTCCGCAAGATACACCTCTAGGTTAATAGGATCCTGTAGTCAAGGGAACGTAAGAGGAGGATGAGGCAGAAGAGATGGCTTCTCAATTAAGTTCACAAACTCCCCCAGCGAAGACCTGCGTTCTGTTCCCAATAAGTACATCAGGAGCGGCTTATAACCCCTTGTAACTTAAACAGCAGGGGAACCAAAGCCCTCTGACTTCTACAGGCTTGTAGGCACTATAGTCACATACAAAACCTTCAACACATACATGTAATCAAAATGAAAATTAAATCTTAAAAGATAAAGGTTTCCTGTCTGGGTGTAGGGATATAAGAGTAGGCAAAATTAACCCCCCTAGCAGAACCCACTGTCTCTTTTGCCCAGTGGCCTGCTGCCAGCCTGCTTTCTTTAAGGCAGCCACTCTGCACAATGTAAGTGACTGGTGGCTTCTGCCTTGGTCCTTCCTCTGTGCCGCAGCCGCCACCACGCTGCATGTGTTCCCTGCATCCCCATGGTAACTCCCTTAGTTAAAATGCTGGAGTTGCTATTTACATTGGCAGATCCTGGGGTGGGGGGGGGGGGAGAAAAAGAAGAAGAAAAGAAAAGAAACTTTGGGTCTAGACTTTTTTGTTTGTTTGTTTGTTGGATTGGTTGGTTGGTTGGATTCTTGTTTGTTTTCGTTTTTGAAAAAAAACAAACTGGAGAAATGAGCAAAACAGATCCTTTGTCTATATGGGTTTCTCTTTGCATCCATTCCATTATGCCCAGTTGAAGGTCGGATTCTAAAAGGACACAGGACTAGCTGTGCTTTGTGCCCATTTCTTTTGCCTAGATTCTGCCATTTGGAACCAGAAGGGCAGTCACTCTAAGGCAGGGTCTCTTTCTTACTTGAGTAAAAAAACTTCAGATTGCCATTTCCGCCCCAATATTCAAAATGGAAGCGACCGCCCTATGGTCACTGGTGGTCTCATCTCTTTCTATGACTGTATTTGTTGGCAAAACATCACCCCCAATTTCTGCCCAGGGTGAAGCAAATGGCTTTCCCAGTTCGAAAATTAATAACTTCCTGGTTAGGGAACTTACCTAATCTTCTACCAGTCATTGAAGGAGCGAGCTAAGCCAACCCCTGTGAGGAAGATATTCAGCACTCACTGTGGGTTTCCACCTGGCCCCCATCCTATACCCCCAAACTGTTCATCTGACGGGCAGGGCCTCATCAAATAAGATTTCATGTACGACAAATGGAATACAAAGAGGACTTGATTCAGTAATAGGATTAGTCTTTGTGTCTAATAGGTGTGTAGAAATGACTGTTACTCTCCTTTACGGTGGGACATGCCTCGGATTAGCTGTTAGTGACTGTATAGCACATTACCACACATGCAGCAGCTTAAAACCATACACTTCCATCACCTCGTAGTTCCTGGTCGCCTACAGTTTGGGTATAGCTCGGCTGGGTCCGCAGCCAAAGCTCCCACCAAGGGATCTACAGAGGCTGTGGCTACATTTGAAGTTCAGGTGCAGTAAACCCTGTTCCCTGTGGGATTTAGAGAGCTTTGGTTTGTGGAGGCCATCCCTCTCCAGAAGCATTTCACAATCTGACTGTTTCCTTTCTTCCTGGAGGCCTGCAAGACAAACTTCGCTTGCTAAAGCCTTATCCTAGTCACAAGGTGAGACCCCATTGTGATCACCATCCCAGTCACTTGAAGAAGGTATCACACATACCAGGGGCAAGGGCATTAGAACCCCTCTCTAGCTGAGCTCTTGGCCCAGTTATCTCCAGCTCAGGTTGGAGCCTTTCTCCTTAGCTTACACTGATATAAGGATGCCAGCAAAGTTGAACCTAAAATTCTGTTTATCCATTTGTAATATCACCTTGTGTGTCTCATACTATGGGCTGTCCATCTTGGTTTATTCAGTATTACACATTGTGTTTCTCTTAAAGAGAATAAAGGGGGAGAAATGTAAACATCTAGTGGTTTCGAAGTAAAAATTTTAAAGTTTTTTTTTGTATAATACATGGTTGGAGTTTGTAATACTAACACAGGCGCTTAGAAATGTACTCCCGGACTGTGCCCTGAATTACTATAAACAGGTCCAAAGCAAAGGAAAAGACATCAATAAAGTACAGGCAATCTGACCCTATATGTAGAGTTACTTATGCTTATAATTAGACTCCTGGTATTGGCCAGATGGTGTTTTAGCTATTGGAATAGCAAATATAATATATAAATATGTGTCTTGCCTTCTCATAGCTCATGATCTCATGGGTATACACTTGCAGATAAGCATAGAACTGCATGTCAGACCTAAGAACATCCGCTTACCAACTCTTGCCACAAGGGAAAAGGTCCAGGAAACTGAAGACATCTTGTATTTCAGAAGACAAGGATGCTTGTGGGGTAGAATGAGTGACAGGAGCAACACAGAGCATCCTCCTTCGACTTCAGCAGCTATCCCTACCCAAGAGCTCCCTATGTGGTAGACACAAGGTTTCAAATAGGAATGAGCTGTGGCTACTGCCCTTGAGGAATTTGCTTTGTAGTTGCAGACATATGTAAGCCGTGGCAAACACTGTGTGAGAGAGAAACATACCAGGCAGTCTAAAGAGGTAGAGGAACTGACCTGCAAGCCACAGGGTCTTTGATTAATGAGGACATCCATAATGTTGCTGAACAAAACGGTGTAGCAGTGTGTAGAGTGTTGGGGAAAGTGAGAACCGATGAGTAGGTGAACCACTGAAAACCTTAGCTGCACCAGGGAGGTTTGGAATCCCTTCTTTTATGGAACAAAGTTGTTTAGGGAAGGGTTAGGAGAAAGTGTTGTACAAACTCTGTAATTACACTGGATTCAAGTTCTGGCTACAGGGTAAATGACCCCTGTGATCATGGACAAGTGACTCATCGTCCCCCAAACTCAGTTTTTGTATTTATAAAATGGGGATGATTCTATACATGAGAACATGAAAGGTAATATGAAAAATAAATATAGTATCTGGCACATAACACTCATTCGGTAATTTCAGTATAGTGCTGATAGCAATTCCTAGGCCACCCAATATGTATGTTTATATTTAACAAATTTAAATATTATTATCTTTAATATATGAATAAATATAATTTATATAACGGTGTGATATATGTATATGTAACATTAGTATATATTATCCATTTTATAGCTTAGTGACATCAGTAGAGAGAGTGTTGGTTTAGGAAGGTTGCTATGGTGATTCTGCTGAGGATGTGCTAAATTAGAAGACTCTGAAGTGACCCACTGCTGACCTCTCTGGCCCTCAGACGGGCCCAGCACAACCAGAGGAGGAAATACAGTCCACACCTTGTAGATCAGTGACAGGAAGCTGGTCTTGTTTGAAGGTAGACATGACTATCTTACAGAGTTAAAGCAAGCTGTGGGTTTTGTAGTCATCTAGTGTTTCTGCAGTCTCCTAAATCCTCCTCTCTTCCATGTTGGTTGTTTGAGAGTGGTTTCTGGCAACATCAGTCTAAAGGCGCATGACGAGTTAATGGCCATTTGACTCTGAATTAAAATATAAAATCAGGATGCCAATTTTTTTTTGTAGCGCTATTAGGCACTTATCAGCTGCATGGTGGCCTCAGGTCACTATGGCTACTGTACTGGATAACACAAACAGAACATTCCCTCATCACAAAAACACCACTTGACACCATTAGTCAGCAGTGCTGTGATGTGCACTGGCTCATCTAAATCATTCAGAAATAGCAGTGACATCAGGAATGGAACAAAGGGGCAGATAGATGTGGAAGATCAGCACTGTCGGGACCTGCTGCGGGGCCAGGACCAGATGAGGGTAGGCATGCAGCAAGAGGGAGTCTGTGCTTCTCGTTATCATGGTTCTTTTAGAAAAGAAGAAAGAAGAGTCTCCCATGGACCACAATCAGACAGGAATCTGTCTTCAAAATGTTGTGATAGTCAATAAGCATCCACATTTTCTTACGTTAAAAGCCAAGATCCTGGTGGAGAGAGATGGTCTAATAATTAAAAATGCGTGCTGCTCTTCCATAGGATCCAGGTTGGGTCCCAGTACCACTTGAAGACTTGGAACTGGCTGGAACTGGCTGTAACAGGAGATCTGATACCCTCTTCTGGCAGTACGCGTACATATACATAGACATGTGCAGGCAAACTGCCTATACACTATACCCCACCCACCCCCACACACAATCCTCAGCAATCACTGCTTCTGACTGCATGGAGATCTCAAATGTTGGCCCACGAGCCAGTCCCACGAAAGCAAGGAAAGCAGTTGTCTCCACTCTCAACCTTACCTTCAGACACGAGTTATTTTCACTACGTTGCCTGAAGCACTAAAAAAATCCAGATCACCGGATTTCTGAGACAGATTAAGACAGCTCCTGAGAGAAGTGATAAACCAGTCCATCCGAGTAGACAAGACCACCGAGGGATGGTCGCACGTGATGATGACACCCGGAGAGCCAGCAACAGCTGTCTGCACCATCCCCACACCACAAGCCCATTCCTGAGAGGTTTCCTTTGAGCTCAGTTGGAAGAGTCCCAAAAAATACACTGTAATGCTAATTACAAATAATGGGATGAAGGATTGGGGGTTCTCCCAGCCTCAGAAGCATTCCGGGTCCAGATAGCCAGGCCTAAAACAACAATCTGTAAGAAAGACAGAGAGAGGGTTTTGGAAGGCAAACCAAGAGAAGGCACATTAACCACTAGGCCACCTTCTTTGAATTTCCATTAGTCAAGGACTTTCCACATATACCTCCTTTATCTTGCGGCTGTTCCATCCAATCTGTCCAGTTTCTGATGCTGGATGACCCAGAAACTCAGCGTGATTTGGGAGAGTGACTTGGGCTTGGCGTAATCTGGACAGATGTGGTTGATACCTGTGGGCAGATGGTGTTCATCCGGTAAAATCAGGGATGTGATTGTGTTAATTAATCCAAGAGGGACCCTGAAAATACAGTATTAGCTGATTTTCCAGTCTAGCGAGGCCACCAGTGCTTTCTGTTGGCTAAATTTGGAAGACCGTGCCCTGGTATAACCAGGTACGTTTTGGAATTCTTTTCCTTAAGGAACAGCTTTGACAAAGGCAAGGCAGGTAAATATGCTAATAAAGGGAATTTAAAGATGAAGGCTTTACCCACTTTAAAGAGGGAAAACCGGGTCTACAGAGAGCCCAGAGTCCTCCAGGAGACTATCCAACTACCCACAGGCCTTAGCAGAAAGAAAGCAATAAAGTGATTCTCCCTTGAAAGTTGTTCAATTAGTTCTTTTTATTTTTTAAGGCAGAAAAGTGCTTTTATGCAAAGAAAAATGGTCTTCTTCCTTTTGGCAACCTGTGTATGAGGAAGAATTCTGTGAGCTTTTGTTTTTACCATTTAGCAGCTGTTCCTGATGAAGAAATGCCATCTCTCTCTGTTTGAGGGAGGTCAGATAGTCTGAGGATTGACCCCAGCCAGCTTCTTGCCCTCTTCCCCAGATGGCTTTTTAAACGTTGGACACATTTGCATGGGGACAGAATGGAGAGAAAATGACAGCTTATTTTTAACCCGGGGCTACAGAGCCTCGGTGTCGCTGCCAGGAGGCAACGTGTATAGACCAAAGAGCCTGGTTCTGATGCCAGGCAGACCTGAACTGTCTCCATAGCATGCCTGCTGTGTGAATTAGAACATGCTACTTCATCTTTGAATAGGAGTAACCCCATCTACCTCGCAGGTGGGGTGAATGGCTTGAGTTCATTCCCGCGAAGGAAAGGCCTAGAGTACAACCCCTGAGTCTGGAGTTTGTCTGGTGCCAGATGTTCCACTGAGTTCTCCCTCTGTATGGTCCTCATATACTACCCAGGAGCTTTTTTTCATTCAGTTACAGAAGCAGATTCTTAGGGAGAACCTCCGCAGACAGCCAGGTGATGTCTAGCTGGTCTAGGATTCAAACCCAAGGTGACCTGAGTATATAAATGTGCCTGGTTCTCTTCTCCAGTGTGTGAAATACAGAGGAATCATGATTAGTGGTTTGAGCATCCAGCCCCCTTTTGCAGATTTCCTTGAACTCTCCCTTTGCTCAAAGATGTATCTTCTAGAAGCCGACCTTATTCTGTTCCTCTAACAGCCTTCTTTCTCCTCCATTTCCCTTTCTCCTGATGAAGGCGGAAGAGACGGAATTTCAACAAGCAGGCCACAGAAATTCTGAACGAATATTTCTATTCCCATCTCAGCAACCCTTACCCCAGTGAGGAAGCCAAAGAGGAGTTAGCCAAGAAGTGTGGCATCACAGTCTCCCAGGTGAGGAAACCCTCCAAGAGCCAGCTTGTAGTCTGGCCTGATGGAGCCTCATGGCAGGGTCTTGAAGGTTTTTATTGGACTTTCAGGTTTTGTACAATCCACCAGTGAAAGCCTTCAAAGGACAAGGTAAGTTCTTAATGCTTGTGAGACCGTTTCTAGTTAAGTCAAGAAGTCTAAAAGAAACCAACCAGAGGAAGAGAAAAATTAGAAAACACTACAAAAAGAGGATCAGGCTCCCTCTGGATGGGTGTCTTAGGGTTCCTATTTCTGTGAAAAGACACAATGACCACAGCAACTCTTATCAAAGAAAGCATTTAATTGGGGTGGCTTACAGCTTCAGAGGTTTAGCCCATTGTCATAGTGGGGAGCAAGGCAGCATGCAGGCAGACATAATGCTGGAGATGCAGCTGAGAGGTCTACATCTGGATCTGCAGGCAACACGAAGTGCACTGTCTACCACACTGAGCACAGAGTGAGCAAAGAAGAATTCACCCCCACAGTGACACACTTCCTCCTACAAGGCCACACCCACTCCAACAAAGTCATTCCTCCTCATACTGCTGCTGCCTTTGGGGGCTATTTTCTTTCAAACCACAGGATGGATAACGTTTATTACAGAGTACCTGCACCTTCTATGCTGTTTCTTCCAACTTAGGCAATTTCTTCTCATTTTCCTCCCAACCCAGGAACTTTAATAAGAGTCAATGAATGGAACTATTTGAATGAAAGAATTGTAAACGCTTTCTTAGGATGTTCTGACTCTACAGCTAACAACTGACTGGGAGAAGGAATTTAGCATGCCACTCTGATGATATTGGAATGGTTTCACGAAATGTCACTGAGTGCCCCCTTCTTCCAACATGCATTAACTGTAACAGATGCCTACTGACTTGGAAAGATACGTAATGCAAAAATTATGTAGACGTAGAATCTCTAACATTAATGTGAAAAGAAAAGCAAGCAATATTATTATTGGACCTTTGCCAGAGAATAAAAAATGTATAAGAAAAATAGTATACTCCCCTAGATTTGAGAAGTAGACTTCCTTACAATAGTGGACAGTCTCTTGGAAACAAACATCTGCTTAGGTAAGACAGAATGAATATAGACCCTTTAACCCAGGCCTTTAGTGTGGCTTCTCTGACTTAGCTGAAGGTCGTTTCCAGTCTTAGCAAATAAGGAAAATAGGAGCCAGGTATTGAAACTCAAGTAGCCTAACCTAATGTTTTTCTAGGGATGTTAGCATTTTTGTCTAGATTTAGACTTCTTCTCTATTGAAATACAGTGGGGGGAGGGGAAGAAATGATAACCTTGCTACTGGTGGAATATATGATGAATGGTTTTAAGGCACGAACCATACCACTAAGTCACAGATCAGTAGGTTTTAGTCCTCTACTTCCAAGGTAGAGTTAAACCACTCCAGGGACTGAATCTGAAGTTTGTGATTCCAGATTATCTATAAAGGAGGAAAGGAACCTTTCTGGAGGCAATCAAGATCCCAGCTAATGGTCCTGCCCTGCTCTAGCAACCTCTACCTTCTTCATTGTGGAAACTCAAGTGCTGAATTCTTTGTTCACCAAAATACTTATTTAGATGTTATGTCTCCTTTCTCTTTCTCCCAGCTATCCTAAGGCCATCTCTCTCTGTGCATCTCTCTCTCTCTCTCTCTCTCTCTTTCTCTCTCTCTCTCATACACACACACACACACACACACACACACACACACACACACACCACCATAATAACAATAACAACACTAGTCAGGCTCAGCTGCTCCACATTATCAACCAAATCCTGGTGGGAAACTACATGATACCATTTGTAGAATATTCTTTGTAGACGATGGTCAATGTGATATTTTAGAAGATTCACTCTTACCTTTGAAGGGTTTTCATTACACCACTTACTGATCTTGGCTGATTGGAGCATACATGTTAAGGTGTATCTGTTTCTCAGATCTAGTGAAGTATTAAGTTTCTTTATGAGGTGGAAGCTCGGGAACCACCCTTTTTAGCATTAGACTCATGGGATCCATTTTTGGTTTCTTGGTACCCTTATTTCTGGCCTTCCTCTTTTCCCCTGAGCCATCCCCACTCCATCTTTTGAAGTCCTCTCATTTCTTTTCTTAGCTTTTATCAGTACATGATCCACTCAGTGGACCTTAATCATCCATTTTCTGTCGCTACTTCTTTTGAAATGTACTGAGAAGCTATTGGTTACTCTCATGACCCCCGACAAAAATGAGCACATATACCTAAATCCCTCTGAAATGCTTCCAATGACCATCTTCTCCCTGGGATCCCCAAAGGCCCCTCCGTCCATGTGAGTGCTATTCTGAGTATGCTATAATTTTTGTTGTTACTGTTGTTGTTTTTTGGGGGCTCACCACCCTGCTCCCAAATAAATACACAGAGACTTATTCTTACTTATGAATGCCCAGCCTTAGCTTGGCTTAGTTTTGACAGCTTTTCTTAACTTAAATTATCCATCTACCTTTTGCCTCTGGACTTCTACTTTTCTCTATTCTATATGCCTTTCTGTACTTCTTACTCTGTGGCTGGCTGTGTGGCTGAGTAAATGGCCCCTGGCATCCTTCTCTCCCCTTTTTCTCATGCCTCACCTTACTTCTTCTATTTATTCGCTCTGCCTGGAGCCCCGCTTATCTCTCTCCTGCCTAGCTATTGACCATTCAGCTCTTTATTAGACCAATCAGGTGTTTTGGACAGGCAAAGTCACACAGCTTCACAGAGTTAAACAAATGCAACATAAAAGAACACGTCACATCTTTGCATCATTAAACTAATATTCCACAAGAGTATGGTCCTTTGGCCCCAGCAGCACCACCACCACCACCACCGCAGCAGCAGCAGCAGCAGCAGGAGGAAGATATCACCTGTGAGCTGTGAGAAACACAGCCCCTAGAGTCTATACCAACCCTGTATCCGAATCTTTGAGACTAGGGCCTAGAATCTGTTTTCACAAACCATCTGTGAATACTTAACTCAGAAAAGCACCATTCCACGCACTCCCAGCTACAAATGTAACTCCATTTGAATATCCAGATGGGGCTTTTGTCCCGGAACACTAAACTCATGTATATCACTTCCCCCTGGATTTTGCCATGGCTCTGCCCATAGGCTCTTGAAACATAACGTGCTTGAGATGTAAATCAAACACTTCCCACAAAACTTATTATTCTTTCTGTATTGGCTGACTCATGCTATCTCATCCATACGCATCCCTAGTGCCTGACACATATTAGGCCGTTAGTCTATGACAGTTGAGTATTAATTAAGGAAACACCGACTCTACATATTATCTGAGATAGATGATAGCGCTATGTAGACACTGTAGGAAATGCCAGAGTCTTCCAAATAAGGCCTCTTCTAATGTAAACAGGAAGTCTTTTGCAAAACACAGCCCTGGACCTGGGTCATTTCTTTCTTCCCGGAAGGTCCTTCTAAACCACCTTCATCTTTCCCTCTTTTCTCCAGTTGCTTTTGAAATACGCTCCAACCCCTTTTTCCACCCCCACCCCCGTTACACATAGAAATCAATAAGCAATAATAATTGTGATTGATTCATATGAACAGTGAAACTTAGATCAAGAGGAATTTGAATTTTAGAGTGCAGGTAGACTTGGCACGGCCCTAAGTCGTACTCAGAAGCGCCCTTCCTCCTCCAATTTAGCTCTGCTTTTCTGCATCTGCAACAAATAAAACAATTTAGTATTGAATTTTTTACTCTCTTGTTTGCTAATATTGCACTGGTTTAGTTTGATTTTCATAATAAAGATTGGCCTTTCTGCTGCAGTGTGAGCCACGTAGGCCTTTGACTGTTAGCTAGTCGGATAAGATGTGTTAGCTTTGTGAATGCATTCAAAAATAAGGTGGTTTTACCTTACAGTTTCTTTATCTGCCATTGTTGATGGAAGGTTGACTATGAAATCTATATGTGGTATGTTTGTTACGTGTGTGATCAATTTGCTCTTCCCTCATCAGTTTTCAGAGTTTGTTTTGTAATTAGATAAAAGCCACAATCCTGTGGTCCAAAATCACATTGAAATGTAAGGTGTTATTAGATGTCCCTCCCCGAGGCAGAACTTGGGGGATATACGTCAGCGTATGCCCCAACTCCTTTCTTGTAGAAGTCTTTGTAAAAATGGGGAAGAAGTATCCACTGAAGTTGAGCCATGACAGCTGCTCTGAGCCATAGGAAGGAAATAGATGAACAAAAGAAAGTAAATTAGGTTTATTGTGTTCATCGGTTTTAACATTTGAAAGCAGGAATTCAAAGTAATAATTAGTTGTATGCATCAATTGCTTGGCTTCTTTTGTTCCATACATAAGGCCAAACTTTGTGTAAGGCAATGAGAGAAACTATGTTGATAAAGTCTATAGCACAATACAGCTAAGAATCAAAGTTTATAGTAAGATCATTTAACTGATAAAAATTTCAACTTAGTGTATGCATAAAAGCATCCATATACTGGTATAGATTTATGTGAACATTTTAAAAGTCTGTATTTTGATTGTACAATGACAGCTTTAGCATTGCTTTGAAAAAGAGCAAACAAACAAACAAAATAAATGTTTATTTAAATATCATAAGTTAGGAAATAAGCAAATGGAAAATTCTAAGTTGAAGAGTCCCAGCTTCAGTGAGCAAGTCTTCCATAGAAGAGTAGCTGTCATAGCGCTCTTGTGGGATTTTAGAGAACCCACAGTAGGTCATTGCTCTTTTTGAGGAGCTGCCTTTACTTCCGTGGTTTTAACTGATAGTACAAAAGCCATAAGTGAGGTCATAGTATTCCAGCCCTCCCAGCCCTTCCCAGACTCTTACGTTTCTCTGCAGCGTCTTCTGAAGGGTAAAATGCTAATTCTGCCATCTCTCCTACCACTCCAGGTATCAAACTGGTTTGGAAATAAGCGGATCCGGTACAAGAAGAACATAGGTAAATTTCAAGAGGAAGCCAATATTTATGCTGCCAAAACGGCTGTCACTGCCACCAATGTGTCAGCCCACGGAAGCCAAGCTAACTCGCCCTCCACTCCCAACTCAGCGGGTTAGTTTCTTCTTTAATTCGGGGGGATTGTTCTCAATTTGTATATTTGTTTTTCCTACTTTGAGACTTTAATTCTTACAATTTTTTTGGTTCATCGATTTATACATTCAATTATTATTTGTTGTTAGTGACACTTTTGGGTTTTGTTGTCAAATCAAAAGGGTGATGTGTTTGTGAGATGGGGCTGTCTCCAGGTTTACGTTGTAATGCATTTGTTTACCTTAAAAATGGAGGTACATTGTTTGGCTTTCATGAGTCCTCTAAACTCCCAGATCAAACTGAACGCTTAGAGGCTGTTCCTTTGGGTTCTCATATGATGTTTCTGTCCTCCTTTACCTTGCTGTCCCCGTAGTATAATGTCTGGGTCTTCTGCTGGCATTCATTCTGTGCAGGAATGTCTGCGCTTCTAGCAAAGATCTCCTTAGCAAATTCTAATGCAGAGCCAGGCTACAGTATTTCCTCGGTGCTGTTTAGAGATATTATTCTCTATTGTTTTGTTTTATTGGCTTTCTTTATGAAAACTTTCGGGAAAATTGCAAGCTGTTAATTCAGACCTTTCAGACTTGAGTGTTCATATTATAATTTCAATCATTTACCCTGGATCTAAGTTTTATTTCCGCAAACATGCATTGCACCACTAAATGCAGACTTTAGGCTGACCTAGAAGTACATATGGGAAATGCCCCCATCACTTCTGAATTTCCATGATTCCAGTAAAAGTCAGTAATATAGGAAATATAACCTTCATGCTTGCATTCTGTAGAAAGCATATTGAGACTTCTACTGGAGTGGATAAAGGGAACACAGACATTTCTGTATTAAATATGTTTAGTATCAGTCATCCTTCTCCATAACAGATGAAATATATTTATTTGGAATGTGTAATGCACTTCTAAGTCTGATGATACCAATACTAGCAAATCTAATTATATCGCATCATAATATGGTTGCAAATCTGGTTTTTCTGGGATTTCTTTGAGCATATCATGACTTTAACCTCACAGTGTAGCGGTTCACAAAAGGGCTTCTTCCTGCCCTTTGCCGCCTTTGTCACTGGCTACCTTTAGGGCCCCACTCACTTCTTCTGTGAGCCTCTCTTTGAACTAATTTGTTAGCATCAGGTTCTCCAAGGCCCTGGGCTATATACCACCAAGATCTTCTTTTGTTTAATTGGAATCACGCATGAAGAGAGCCCTTGGCTTTGTAACCCTTCCCATCATACAACACTGACTAATGTGATCCAGTTCTATGTTTCTCAGACATGCAGGCCAGGTGACCCCGAAGAACACACTTATGTTTGACATTTCTGTTGGTTTTGATGTTGGTGTTGTTGTTGGCCAGTGTTCTTCTTCCTCGTCATGGTGTGGTTGATAAAGGATCCAGGCTAACAGGTTCAATAACCAGAGTTTCCTCCTTTCGTTTCCAAGCTGGTCGATTATTAAAGATTTCATACCAGGCATCACAAGGCAAGCTGCAATGCTAGGCAGGCAGTCTCGCTTATCTCTGTGGAAGAAGTATAATTCTGTCAATATTAGCAAAAATGCACTCAGCACTCCTGCAGAGGTTATCATAATGCAAAACAGATATCAAAATGACTTTTTTTCCCTGTCCCTGCTCTATCTGCATCACAGATGGCTTCGTGTGATTTATGACTAGTCCTTAGAAGGGCCCTGTGGGCTCCCTTCATTACTAAATCCATAACTATTTTTCTTTCCTAAAGCCCTTAAAAAGAGAAAAGTAAGCATTTTAACCCCCACTCTGTGTTTAAGAATTATGTTGGCTCTTATAGAATGTCAGTCTGATTACAGTTTTCTAAGGAATTTTCTGGTGACTTAAACTTCGTATGACTATTCTCAGCACAAAGGACATTATTATGGAAAACTTGCGCTAAGGCTTCCAGTTGTGCCTAAGTTGTTGGAAATAATTTGCAGAGGAACCCTTTGTAGTGTTCTCTAATACAGAGACCAAAGGAAACACTATTGTAGATGTGTAATAGCTTGGAATTTTAGAAGATAGGTGTCTTAACAGGAAAAGGTATAAATGGGTTTTTCTGTATTTTCTTCAGCTTTTAGCAGCCTAAATCATGGCATAGAGTGGAGGATAAGTGCACAAACTTTTACATTGAGTGTTTATTATATCGTGTGCATTCTCTTCAGTAATTTCAAAGGAGAAACGGTAATGGAAAGAGATTGTAAATAAGAGGTTAATATATGAAAAGGTATTTGGGTAGGTTTTGAAGTCCTGGATTTTGGCACCCAGGACAGTTTTATGTTCTCAGTCTGGAAATGGAAATTCTCCCAGCATCTTTGCTTACTTTACATACTCATTTCCACTGCGCAAAAGACAATACTACAAATAAATCTCCTTCCTTCCCCTGGCTTTTGTGTAGGGAAGAGCACTCCAGGGTGGTTAGCGAGACCACACTTACATAGCCCCGTTTCTTCAGTAGACTTTGCCTCCTTTCCTGTAGCCTCACATCATAAAAATCACTTAGAGCTAGGTTCTGCCAGGGAATTTGCAAGTGTAGAGAGACTTTCAGCAGATGTTACTGTGTCTTCTAGAAGAGGTGGGCAAAACACATGCAGCGATGGGGAAGAATGAAAGGAAAACAGTTGAGAGAGAGGGTGTAGGGAACGAGAGGACCAATTGACATCATTGTAAAAAGCCTTGGGTATAACACAACCAGAAAAACCCTAAGTAATGAGCTCTCCTTTTCCCATGTTTGAAAAGATTATAAAAGCATGAACTGAAGACTCAGAAAAAGGCAAATGCTTTCATGGAAGCAACAGTGAGATGTGATTAGGTTTATATCTAGTAATAAGATCTGTCCTCTGTCCTCTCAGATGACATGGAGGTCTGGCTGAGTCAGGTCAATCACCTCATCCATGGGAAACATGTTGTTTTTAGATGACAGAAATTAAAGCAATATTTGCCAGTAGCTGCTTCATAAAATATATATGAAGAGGAGCCATGAGCTCATACTTTCAGACATTTTGAATTTTTTAAGACATATAACCTTTGTTGTGGGTCATTGGTTCTCAACTAGGGGTTAGTATGTAGCCTAGGAGACATTCAGTAGTATCTGAAGATGGTTTTCGTTGTCATCGTTTTAAAGGGTGTTACTGACATAAATAGTTGGAAATGAAGAGCCACTTAGCCATCCCACAAGGCATAAGATATTCCCCACAGCAAAGGATTATCCAGCCTACACTGTCAAGACTGGGAAACCATGCTCTGGGTTTAAGTTATATTTTATTATTAAGTTAGTTGGGTTTTATTGCACATTTGGGTTTTGTTTGTTTGTTTAGTTTTTCTGAACAAGCTTTAGACTCCTAAAGATGATTCGAAGTGAAAATACTATCTTCAGGAACTTGCCTTATGAAAATGGATGCTCGCACATTTTCATGTCATACTGCTTGCCCAAGCAAACACCTTAGAATCCTGAGTGATCCTTTATTTCTTCTCTGTCTAATTAAGTGCAGATGTCAGTCTGCACACACCTCAAGGATCTGTGTGTGTACACTTGCCTTCATTCCTAAGTCAAATTCAGGACCTTCTCACTGCTAGCACATCTTGAAGTGTGCTTCTAGTCTTTGCTAATTACTCCCCGCAGCCTGCAGATCAAGTGGCTGGGTGGTCTCAGCAAACCCGGTAATATGCAGCCACTCTTTGGGAATTCCACAGCACTTCCAAGAAAGCCGGGAAGGATGTGCTTCTCAGGAGGCTCTCCATTCAAGAAGCCATTTATTCCCACCCTTCAGTGCCGGGTGAAGAGCACACCACCATACTTTGGGACTTGTGTAGACTTTACTGTGGCACTAGACATACTTGGTCCCTTCCATCCACTCCATCACTGCCTCTAAATTCTCACCAGAGAGCCACGACAGTGCCATACCTGGGTGTACAGAGACCACGAAATGCTGAAACAGCACAGGCAAGAGCACGAGGGACGATTTCTACAATTACTGCTCTGACACAAATACATTTGTACAAGAAGTACATTTGTATGCGCATGTTTATCCCTGTGTATATTACACAGCCAGGCGTATTTACAATTTATCTATGCACATATATATATTTTTTAAATCATCTATGTCAATTGCAGTGTACATCTTGTAAATAAAGCACACTCCATGTCTGCATGCTTCTATGGACGCCATGCTCCTTGGCATCAGTGTAGCCCTTTGGGGATTTCTCCCATGGCACAGGTTATGTAGTGGTTACCAATAAACCCTCAGCCGGGCATACAGCATGTGTGATTGTTACATGGTATCTGAGAGTGGGAAAGAAATAAAATACCTGGGCTGCAAACTCATCACTTTGGAGCTAAGAAGCATGGGAAATCTGATGACATAAATATGGCTATTGTGTACGTTCTTGGTTCCAATATGTTACCGGACAAGACCTTTATATTGCAATGATTTTATTGCTTAGGCCATGTCTCTATGATTACAAACTTTATCTAATGGGGTCACAACTTGTCTGTCAATGCCTGGGTATGCTATACAGCCGTAAGAGTTTGATCTACAATACATGTTGCTTCTTCCATAGCTGGGGAAGATGGGTTCAAATATAGTGTGTCGTACTAATGGAGGGAAGTTACAGGCCAAATCTTCCCACTGACTGAATATAAATCACACATGAGATCTTATTCCTGTTTTGCTAAGATCCAGTGTTTCTAATTCCGCTTCGATAAGCTACAGAAAGAAATATGTGCCAGACGAGACACAGTCCTTTTGTTAATATTTAAGTTCTCTCTCAACCATGAAGATCGCCATTCCCTTTGCATAGAAAAGCAGAAATGAGAAGAGGGCTAGAGGCAGCCTCAGTTTTTATAGAAATACAGTTGCACAGCTTCTTGTATGAAGATGCACACTCCCTAGAACTAAGAATAATGGAGATGGTTCTTAACTGGTGGTTGTCCCCAAGATTACAAATGCCTGGTTCTCCTAAATGGCTCTTGTTGCAGACATGTCATGACACAGTATACAGTCATGTATCAACATGTAATGACACAGTATACAGTCGTTTATCAGTGTGTGATGACACAGTATACAGTCATGTATCAACATGTAATGACACAGTATACAGTCATGTATCAGTGTGTAATGACACAGTATACAGTCGTGTATCAGTGTGTGATGACACAGTATGCAGTCGTGTATCAGTGTGTGATGACACAGTATACAGTCGTGTATCAACGTGTAATGACACAGTATACAGTCATGTATCAACGTGTAATGACTCAGTATACAGTCGTGTATCAACGTGTAATGACTCAGTATACAGTCGTGTATCAACGTGTAATGACACAGTATACAGTCATGTATCAGTGTGTGATGACACAGTATACAGTCGTGTATCAGTGTGTGATGACACAGTATACAGTCGTGTATCAACGTGTAATGACACAGTATACAGTCATGTATCAGTTACTGGGGCAGAGAGGAGAACACACTGTTAAGGGACGGTTCTCCGAGGGAAAAGGAAAGGCCTTCTCCTCTTCTCCTCTGCTTAGCTGTGGACAGAATTGTAACTTGCAGGGTTTACATCCCTGTCTTGGGAGAAGAGACAGAATGCATCAGATGGGGGGCATGACTCATTGCTAGGTGACTCCCCATTGGTGGTGGCTGCCAGAAGACTCACACAAGAGCACAGGCTTAGAAGTCACACAGAGCAACTGACCTGGGTCCCTGAGGTCTCTTCTTTGCCAGGCTATTGTCATGTTTTTAACCAAACCTTGCACGTTGAGCTTTCTTTCCTTTGCATTGCACGATGAGTTCGGAGCTCCAATTAGCTTCCATAAGCCCTGGTGTTCAGGGTGAGCTTGGGCTAGGTTCGCCCCATAGGAGACTGTGGAAGGATCTAAAGCCAACCACATGGGACTTCCATCTCTGGGAGGTGAAAGCCCATGGCTGACCCCCCGTTCTGGAGACCCACTTTAAAAACCTCTAGAAGCATCTCATGCATGCTTGAAATTCTTGTCCTAGTATTCTGCTTCATCTTTCTGAATTCTGGCAACTGATAGGAAGAATGGGCCATTCTCACATATTCTTGAAATCTTTGTGGTTTCCAGATAGTAAGGAAGTTTCCCTTATTTCTAGAAACCGAGAGTATCAGTAGACTTTGGGAGACATTGCCTCTGTGCACGCTCCCATGTGCTGCCCCTGTGTGAGTAGATGGGGTCAGCAAAGCATATGCAGAATCCACAAAAGGTGTCCTGATGCTTAGTTATGGCGGCGGAAATATCATTGGTCAGCCCATACCACTGGCCACAATCTCTGTCTTTTTGACCTCCTGGCCAAGCCTAGAACATGAGAGCCATGAAAGCAAAATCTTACATAGACTACACGAGAAGAATTCAACTTCCCTTTCTCAGCTTCCAGTTGCTAGCAGAAAGCGGTCTCGATGACAACTTGTAGTGAGGGGTAGCTTCATGTAACAGCGACAGTGTGCACCCTCTTGCTTGCTCTGTTCTTCATGCTACTAACCAGGCTCTGTGGTTGTCGTTGTCGTCTTACATTTGATTTGCGGGGGTTGCTTTGCATGTCCTACTCCTCTTGGCTGTTGGTTGCGGGGTCAAGCCTTTTTCTTTCTGTGATTCAGGTGCCTCACTCTTTCCTTTCCAGGTTCTTCCAGTTCTTTTAACATGTCAAACTCTGGAGATTTGTTCATGAGCGTGCAGTCACTCAATGGGGATTCTTACCAAGGGGCCCAGGTTGGAGCCAACGTGCAATCACAGGTAGGGACCCAGCCAATATGCCACCAGGTGAATTCAGGAGTGTCCAAGAGCCTTCAGGTGTATCAGCTCCCTGCTCTGTCCAGACAGAGAGTAGCCAAAAAGAAAGGAAGGGAAAGGCAGATACACAGCAACCAAACCAAATCAAAACAAAACAAAATAGAAAATACAACCATTACCGTAGGGGAGCGTGTCCATGCTTTGTGAGTATGTTTGGCTCTGGCTTGTCAGTCACTCTAGGAAGGCAGGAAAAGAGGAAGTGCAGCGTGGGGTGAAGGAGGCCTGTGAGGCAGGTGGGACTGGCATCTTCATTTTTCTTCGAGGAGTAAGGATTTTCAGTCCACTCTCTCTTCCGAGTCTCATCTCATCTGCTGGTTTCCCATCTCCAGGCTTGGCTAACATAAAGAAGTCATCAGTGGTCAGGCAAATGCCCTGAGATCTCCTGTTTTCATTTTAAACTTTAAAATGACCAAGCCAACCAGCTTGACTAAACACATACGCTTAGTCACCCTTGAGGTCAGTGGACTCGAGTGTCTGATGATAAGACCACACTGGGAACCAAAAATCAGTCATGTGTAAAAACCTCAGTGCTACTTAGGAAAACTATCCGCCTTCAAGACAGATACCTCAGGAGGCCATCCTGCTATCTCAGCATGAAGTGTGATGCGAGAGGGTGAAGTCGTATGCTCTGGGTCACAATGACTTGGGAAGATATGAGCCACAGCTACCCATGTGTCCTATCCGGCACATGGGACAGAAAGCATTACGTGCCTGGAATAGACAGCTGGCTGGTGACTCAGCCCCTTGCGCAGGAAGCACTGCCTGAAAACAAATTTGAGGTGATACAGGCAGACTTTGGTCATGTGACCAAACGACTTACCATCATCCTTGATTAACAAACAAAACAAAAAACAAACAACAACAAGAAAAAAACTCGGTCTTTATCTCAGTCTCCTGTGACATGGCTGCCCAAGATTAAATGGAACCTTGGCTCTCCTACAAGTTGCATGGGATGATCTTTAGGGAAGAGAAGTGGCAGTGGGGGGAACATCTCCATCCTCTCCCCTCCACCCCCTCTAGCACCACAGTCCCTGTCACCTCACACAGCTCCGCAATCTGTCTGTTTGGGGAACCCAAGTTTGCTTTTACTGTTTCACTGAACTCCGAAGTAACAATGGATTTGTCATGAGGGGGAGTCCTGGCCTCTTCCTCATGGACTCTCCCCCCAGGAAGAGTATCTCCAAAATGATTGCTTTAATGTGGGATGCCACAGCAGTAGCCTGTGAGATGATAATGCGCCACATCTCCCCGCCCCCCCTCGACTAATTGCTTCTCTGTTGTTGCTTCTGTCTAGGTGGATACCCTTCGCCATGTTATCAGCCAGACAGGAGGATACAGTGACGGACTCGCAGCCAGTCAGATGTACAGTCCGCAGGGCATCAGTGTAAGCAAACAAGGCTCCCCGAACCCTTTGTTTCTATTCTATCACTGCCAATTATTTCAAAGCCACAGGGCCCAGAATGCCACTTAGTAGGGCTTGTCTTCCCTCTACAGTCACCTAGTTTCTTGTTTCTGTATTGGTCATGCCATCGGCAGCATCCGCCCCATGAAAAAAAGTGGTGATCGGGCAGGCTTCATGCAGGCAGCTGGCGTCTAGGGCTGTCAGACACAATCAGCGTTTGCGTGGCACCTGCGGCCACATGCATTCAGCTGAGAGGAGCTGCTAAACAGGTGACACCTAGTATAACAGTGGTAGGAAATGTCACCACAGTCTGAGACCAGGGCATCTGGAGAGGAAAGCCAGTGGCCCAGATCCATTGCGGCCAGGTTTGTGGCCATAAAAATAAAATACCTTTTTTTCCAAATCTGCCGATAGATGATTTTCAAGGATCGACACGAAGGTCTAGTATGTTGAAGGGACAGGGAGGGGGTGTGACCATCTTCCACTTGTTCTTGGGTGCGCTGGCGGCTCCTGACTAACATGAAAATTCATAGCGACAAGCTATGTCGCACAGAGTGAAATCGATCAGACAGACACAAGGAGAACCGAGTGTAGATTTGGGACAGCAATCCAACTTGATTTCTCAGATCAATCGTCTGCTATCTCAGCAGCGATGACAGCAGGCTGGGGCATGAGGGAAGCCTGGCAAAGGAGGCTGTCCTTTGGATCAGGGGTGATTTCCAGTCTTTTAGGGGTCGCGGGAGGTTCCGGTGGGATGATTGGCTTGGAACTGCTGAAAGAAAGCAGAGCTGTGGTTGGTTGATGAGAGTCATTGTTATTGTTTGTTGTCGTCGTGATTAAAGTAAGTTAGGAGTGGAAGGAAGGCAATGCAGTCCTGATTTAATAATGCGATCTCAGTCTGTTCTAATTGAGGCATAATGTCTACAAGGACATGGGGGATGGCCTCTTCAACTCTGCGTTGAGTCTCGTTCTACCCAATTATGGCAGATCTGGAAGGAATCAAGAGAAGAGCGCATCAGATGAAGAATAGTTCTTTTAAAGAGAGGAATGGCGGAGCTGATAGCTCCATCGGTCGAGTGCCTGCTTTGCAAACGTGAACACCTAAGCTGGACCCGTAGCACCCATGTAAAAACTCACCTGACAGCACATCCACAAACCCATCACTAGGGCGGCGGAGGCAGGCAGATCCCTACAGCTCCTTAGCGAGAGAGCCTAGTGAGAGAGACCTAGTCTTAAGACGTGAAGTGGAGCACAATCAAGGAAGAGAGCAGTTTTTAACCACTGGCCTCAGCATACACATACAACACGTGTACACTCACCCACGTGCACCCGTGCACACAGCCACACAAGCACATACACAAACTACTCACACGTAAAGAAGAGGAATTCTTATCCCATAGAAGAGAAAGTATGGATAATGGATAACAAGTTTAATGCTGCTCTCACAGAGAGGGATCGGCTTCATCAGGATAAGTTTACTGAGTAAAAGCACCAGGGAAATGGATTCCAAGTACCCACAATAATAGGTCCAAACTAGCCTTTGTGACAGTCAAGGTCTACCCACCACTAGAGAGCCTAAGACATGGATTGACTATCAGCTTGGTAAAAATATGGTAGCAGGGAGCCTGTCACTAGGTAATAAAAAAAATCGGGTGGGGGTTGCATATATTGTTGATTACAGTTAAGAATTCTTTTGGGGATGGGGGTTTCAAGGTTGGGTTTCTCTGTGTAACAGTCCTGGTTGTCCTGGAACTTGCTTTGTCGAGCAGGCTGACTTTGAACTCAGAGATTCTCCTGCCTCTGCTACCCGAGTGCTGGGATTAAAGGTATGCACCACCACCACCCAGCAAGTATTCTTTCTCATACTTTTGGCAGAATCTCTTCCGAGTTCAGTAGCCTAACTGTTGATCTCTCTTTGGGAAGAAAGGAAAGGCCAGCCTGTCTTGTTGAACATGCTTTGAACAGTCATGTCATTTCCTAGAAAAGTTCAGGGAAGAGATTCTTCCCATTGTTATCATTGTGTTGGTGGCGCCTTCCTGGGAAGTCTGCCTAGGGGAGCACAGGGTTCGATGTAGTACATGTGCTCTCAAAGGGAGTCTGAGTGAAGGCAGGAACTGGGTATCTGGCATTAAAGCCATGCATCTGTGTACCACTGAAAATTTGGGAGGTATTAGACTTTTCCAGAAATAATTTTGTGCACACGTGAAGGAGGAGAATATGAAAAAGGTATAAGATGTGGGGACAAAAATAGATAAACACAAACAAGAAAGCAAAGGAAGTACTTATGACTCAGTACGAGATGAGTCGAACCGTTTCTTATTTGGCATCTTATTTTTCCATCCAAACTGTTGCACTGTAGTGAGCAGGGCTGGATGGGGCCAGGGAAAGGAGATGTCCAGTATTGACCCTTTTGACATCATGCGTTGGGCTGGAGATCATTTCAGACAGAGTATAACAACCATGTGTAGACAATTATGTCTGATTACATAAGCCCAGCGCAAGACGAGGCTGGACGATGCCACTTGAAAGAGGCACTTGTGTGTATTTGCTTTCCCCCTATAAACTGTGCTTTATTTCTGAGTCTTTAATATACAGGCTAAGTGCATCAAAGGACAGCGGTGGTAGGATCTGTTGTCAGTTTAGGATTTGGTGTCAGTTTTTAAATGTGCCACCTGCAGAAGACGAGGCGTGTTGTAGCAAGATGTATTTTTAGATGTTGGTATTAGAAGCTGGGGCACGGGCATATACAGAGTAGGGTTCTAGCCGCCAAGATAGAAAAAGAGAAAAAGGGAGGAGACCCAAGAAGAGACAAGGACAGGAATGAAAGATCCGAGCCAAAAAGCAAAAATAAACAATCCCTAAAACCAAAGCAGCAATGGAATTCCCAGCTGGGCTCTGGGTTGTGTCTCATTTGATGGAGGACATTTTCTGGGCAGCGTTCATCTGCTCCCTGGCTGGGTTTCCACAGCACCCTTATCTTCTCCAACTAGTGTCTATTTTTAAGTCGTGTAAAATATGAAACTCTCGTCTTTAGCCGAGCTCTGAGCAGTGGGATTACAATGGTGTAAAGGTAACATCCTATAATGGTAGTAGGTAGATAACCTATCTCGATAAGCCTAGCGTCAGGAGATGCTTTGGGGGAAACAAGGAAGTGAGTAGAAAAGAGACTGGCTAGGTGCAAGTTGTTTCACATGAGTACACTGTGAAGTGCTTCGAGCGATAACTCTCTGGTTTGATCCTTTTCTCCTCTTTATGAAAAGTTTTTGCAGAAGGTATTTCCTATTAAGGGTAGGTTAGGGCATCAATCAGATGTAAAGGCATGAATTTAAGATGGGCACAGAGTTACTCAAAACCTCAGGGCCCTCTTGTTAGCACCAAGAATGCTAAATTACACCTCCTTAAAGTGTTTGTTTTCATATGATCGTGGGCAATTTACAATTCATGTAGAGAGGCATAAGTAGTTCAGGGAGACTTCTCTGTCTGTTCCCCTTCTCTGTTAGTCAACATTGGTGAGGAACGTCTAACTAACTATTAGAGTCTTTCTTTCCGTATCCCCTGCCACCCTCCTAGTTCTGGAAGTCGTCCATAGGCTTCTGCAGCAGACTCTGCTGTTGCTGTCTTCGGTTTGCCTCTCTTGAACATACCCACTGAAGTCTTCTAGTGCCATACTTTGGTCAGAAGTAATTAGCAGTCTTTACTGCCTGCCTAAGCAGGCCCGGACTCTTGAATCAGCATACAAGATTTTCCATAGGCCCAAGCTACCTGTCCTTAAACCGTGTCTTCCAATTCATGTGGTCCACTGACCTTGACCTGGTTACATCTTTAACCTCCTCCTCCGTCTGCACACCATCTGAGTGCCTGGTGACCTTAGAGGTTAGGCCACAGAGCCACTGCTCCAGTCCCTGCATTCACATTTGTGTGACACCTGCATGTGTGTCCCTTCCCTTCACTCTTACTTCACTGCCCCGTTCCTATCCCAACCATATTTACTGACCACAAACTCGATTCCTACTTGGTGTCTTCCATCCTAATAATCCTTTCCACCCATTTCTCACACTCAAACCCATTGTGCTCTTCAGTTCATAAAAGCATTCTTATTCCCATTGTACCTCTCATCCCTGCAAATGTATACGGTCTTAAAAATACATAGATTATTTCTTTATTTTGTTTGGCGAAAATGTCGATCAGGAGAAGAAAAGATGCTACCAAATTAAAAACATATTTAAAGGCCACATCCACTGAGCCGTAAGGTATCTGGTAATAATGATTATTTTAAGTGCTTCACTTATGCATAAATAAGCTGTACTTTAAATACAAAAATGTTCTTAAACATCCCTTTCTAGGCCAGGCATGGCCATACATGCATAGGAGGGAGATGGGTCAGCCAGGGCTCCACAGCAAGACCCTGCTTTTAAAACAAAAGAAACAACAACCAATATCAGGTCTCTCGATATTTAGGAACATGTGTTTAATATGGAATAAGATTCAAGGTACTCCTCCTTCACTCAACATGTGACGGTGTTGTATAGTGATGCTGCTGAGTATCTTCTCCATAGGTCCTATCGCCCTCTGCTCAGAGCCCCTTTATTCCTGAGGGAATCCCTGCGAGAGTGTCTGTTTGTTGGGTGGCTCTGTCTCTGATGATTCTCATTGCCCCTCTCCTGCTGCGGAGCTGGAGCCTGCACACCCCGCTTGGACGAAAGTGGAAGAACTGGAAAGGAAGAAACTTAGAATCTCGACCTCGATGAGCTAACCTGAAAGTCTCTTTTCCCTCAGAAATTCTGCATTTCTACTGTGTGACTGTTGAGTTGCTAAGCTAAAGGGACACCAGGTCAAACTTTTAGCCCACCCACTTTCCCCCTCAGCTTGTCTCTTGAGCTCAAATGTGCAGCAGAAGGAGGAGGGCTGACTCTCAGAACTCCCTCGCTTTGGAGTTAGAGATTCCTAAAAGCAGAACCATTTCCTTGTAGGGTGAGATTATTTCTTTTAAGTTGTTTTGAATTTGCCATAGCCAGCCTGGAGTGTCAATCCACCCGTAGATTTTGCTTACTCAAAGGTTTTAGTGCAAGTATGAGTGTTAGTATTATCTCTGTAATGGCAGCTTGCCAATGACACCCAGTTATGGAAGGAAGGGAATTTATTAATTTTTGGTTCGCGATAATCAGAGGACTGGAAAAATAGAGATGAAGCTTGTATCTTGAAAGAGTGTGATGTGGGTGTAGTGTTTTGACTTTTTCTCTTTCCCCGTGTTAGGTGGAGGAGGAAAAAGGAACAGGCTCTAAATAAATAAATAGGCTGTAAATCCTTAGGACAGAAATATCCTATCATTTCAGCAAACATGTGCCAAGCATTTGGGTATCACAAGGTTTCTTTAGCAACATTTAGCTGCATGCCACAATTTTACTTTTCTCGTAGCCATGTCTGAGCGATCTTTGACTTGCAGCGTGTGTTCAGATGGTGTTACTACATGTGAAATTATAGAACTGAGGGAGGCAATCATTAAATTCATGTGCGAATCGTTAAAATTTCATTTTAGTAATACCGAGTTTAATTCTCTTTTAACACACTGAACTTCAAGTTGGATTTTGAAAGGGTTAAATTGTATCCAGATGTGCCATCAGTCTGATGTCTTTGGATGCCATTTGCATCCTGAGACCAGGGACTAGGGAGGAGCCACAGGCTAGTGACATGAAGGGGGCTGAGAAAAATGAAGGGGTCCACACACACATGGCCAGACTCTGACAGCTTTCCTTCATGATAGAACTCTGCCTAAATCAGAAGACCTTTGAAACTTAACCCCATGTCAACTCCTGCATTGAAAAATGCCCCCCTTTTTAGCTCATAGTTGTGAATAAATCAAAAAAAAAGAAAAAGAAAAAATGTGTTGTAATGCTACATGCATTCTTCATTTTTCCTAGCGGCCAATTTAAATGTTCTTAAAGATATCATAAGCAAATATGGCCAGATCACTTAGTGGCTTGTTCACTCATCCTCACATTTGCCCAGTCACTCTCTCATTCAATAACCATAAGCATTTTTCTTAATCTTTGAGGAATGCATATATGTCATGTAACATACAGGTTGAGTTATAAAGACTCTGTACCTGAAATAATACAAAACTCTGATGATGGGGCTAGAAAGATGCCACCGCAGTTAAGAGCACTGGCTGCTCTTCCAGAGAACCCAGTGTCAAGTTTCCCAACTGTCTAATTCCAGGCCCTGAGAATCCAAACCCCTCTCATAGCCTCTGCAGGCATCAGGCAAGCACATGGTGCACAGATATACATGTAAGCAAAACACCCATACACATAAAAAACAAAGACAAACA
The DNA here is from genome assembly GCF_018167655.1 of Microtus oregoni. Lineage (NCBI taxonomy): Eukaryota > Metazoa > Chordata > Mammalia > Rodentia > Cricetidae > Microtus > Microtus oregoni. Next base: position 30,957,771 of record NW_024543072.1, read on the forward strand.
CACACACACACACACACACACACACACACACACACACACTGAGGCCAATCATCTCGTGAACATCCAAAAGTATCTTAAGAAGAGTGCACCTTCCACCTGCCAGACAGCCGTATTCTGGGCTTAGTGCAACTGCAAGTATTTTCTTCTGCACACGCTTCTTATCTATTTATAGATTCAAGGTGAACTTGGTTGACTTCAAGGCTAGGTTTGTGTTTACTCCAAAGTTCTCGACGTCCATATTCTGTGGGCACGTGCAAAGTATATGTTTCAGTTCTGCCCATGTGACTACGGACAGCTCATTTTCCTTTGAGAGGATTGAGTTTCCTGAATGCCAGAAAGGACGATTGAGCTAGTCGTTATGTAAGCCATTGTCCACGGTCATGTTATATTTATGAACAGTGATTATTTTTCTATGCCCAAAACTATGTAGCATGAGGAGAGATGTTCAAAGCCATAAGTAAAGAGAAATTGTGGCACTGGGAAAATTAAACAAAGCTCAACTATGATAAACAGCATAGGTTTCTGAAGGGGACTGCTCTCTCCTGGGTCTAGTTTGGGCTGGATTTTGCTTTCTGAATCCATGCTCGTAGACAACCTTGTTTTAGGTAGACGATCACTGTCGGTTTCCCAGAGAAATCCCACTGTTACTGCACAAAAGTAAAACTGTGTAACATTTTGAAGTTCCTGCTTCATCTCTGGTTATATGTGACCCAGAGGGGAATCTTTTCCTCGTCTCTAAATAATAGATATTTAGATATCTTACTATCTAAATATGCTTTAGTTTCGTAGTATAGATAACAAATGAATAAATTATTTATTCAACAAATATTTATCAAAAACCTTCTAATATCCCACGTCAGTAATAGAAACATTAATAGGACATAGCTCTGGTGGTCCATAAGGTCACCAGGAGCTAATAGGGGTGGAAGTTGTCTGCCTTACTCATCCACTTCTTAGACAGAGCTGTACCATCTAATGTAATCAATATAATACATTATCTTAAAGGGATCTTGGAACTGGCTATCATAAGAGGCATTTACGTATGCATTCCAACCAACTGAACTATATGAATTGCTTATAAATAGGATTGGTCTGTGCCATGCAGTCTTTTATATGTTTCATATAAGTAACTAAAGCAATGGAGCTTTTGTCCTGATGAGAATAGTCTCTTTTAATCTTGCTCGATAAGTTAACCATTAATAACACCTAGCTATGGAGCACCTGGTATGTGGCTAGTATAAGAAAATGGGTTTTTAATTTTACCTAATTTCAATTAATTAAAAAAAGAATAGCCACTTGTAATTACTGGTTGCAGGGATGGCCAGTGAGGCCCTCTAAGTGCTCTGCCAGCCATTTGACAGTCACCCAAAGTGATGCCATAGTGTGAGAGGCATGGCTGTACTATGGAGAGGGGCAGACTTCTTTCAAAAAAAAATAATTAAAACAAACAAAAACAATGCTTTTTGCCTTTTGAAGCTAAATAGAACGCTTATTGAAAATTAGCCATGTGTAATAAGTTACTATGCATTAGCATAAGACTAGGCTGTAAGCAAGGAGATAATATGGAGGAAGATTTAAAATATAAATATATCTATCTATCTATTTATTTATTTATTAAAGATTTCTGCCTCCTCCCCGCCACCACCTCCCATTTCCCTCCTCCTCCCCCAATCAAGTCCCCCTCCCTCGTCAGCCCGAAGAGCAATCAGGGTTCCCTGCCCTGTGGGAAGTCCAAGGACCACCCACCTCCATTCAGGTCTAGTAAGGTGAGCATCCAAACTGCCTAGGCTCCCACAAAGCCAGTATGTGCAGTAGGATCAAAAACCCATTGCCATTGTTCTTGAGTTCTCAGTAGTCCTCATTGTCTGCTATGTTCAGCGAGTCCGGTTTTATCCCATGCTTTTTCAGACCCAGGCCAGCTAGCCTTGGTGAGTTACCGATAGAGCATCCGCATTGTCTCAGTGTGTATATAGAATTACCTACATTTATTATAGTCTCTACTTGCAGTAATTTTCAGCTCTCTCAGTTACTAATTCACCTAATTATAATTTTTCAAGCTTGCCCAGGTCATGTTCACGGTGAACCCTTTGGCTAAGACTCGACCATTGCGTGCTTCTACAAAGTGTAGGCTCTATTTCAGTTCCCTCTGGTCACCTTTGCAATCCTTTGCTTAACACCTCTGTCATGCTGCCCCCTCCGGCCCTGCTAGTCTATGCAAAATGTGGCCTGCTGTCTGCCCTCCTATATATTCTCTCTGCCTGGCAGCCCTGCCTATCCTTTCTCCTGCCTGGCTACTGGCCATTTAGCTCTTTATTAGACCAATCCGGTGTTTTAGACAGGCAAAGTCACACAGCCTTGTTAACTGAATTAAACAAATGCAACATAAAAGAACGCAGCACATCTTTGCATTTATTCTACAACATAAAAAATGTAACATATCTTTACCTAATATTTCCCAACAGTCATGTTTTCACTTCTGAGGGCAAATTTTCTGCAACTTAGCGTGCAGATTGTGAATGCGCATTTGGCGTCTTGGTGGATGCAGTGTGCCTGTGTTTTGGTTGCTGTCCTGTGTCTCCGTATGCCTGCCCCTTTCTCATAATTTATAAAGACAAAAAGGCGAGCAGGTAGAGGAAGAAGGGCAGAGCCCATAGATGTGGACAGAACAGTCTGGACTTTTCCAGGGAGTCTAAGGTTTTCCTCATACAGCTGCTCCAGCTGACCTCACCCTCATACTGTCTTAGGGCCTAACAGTGCAAGGAAAGCCGTCTAAAGCCAAATAAGGTGGTGTGTTCTATTTGCGTCTTTGCTTTTGACCTGGTATGCTTCCTTTTAAAGGGGATTATAATCTAATTTTTTCATAAGAAAGGCTTTTGAAATATGTATAAACAGAAACTCCATAGTGACTTCCTCGAGTGCAGGATAGCCAAGCTTCCCTTTCTTCTTCTGTCCTTTCTTTGCTTTATAAATCCAGTGTCCTTGAGCTGCAAGTCTAGTCGGCCTTCCTTGCCTCCCCAGACTTGCACAAAACCTTATTCCTTCAAAGTCAACACTTGCAAGAGATAATACATCCACCCCTTTCAGGAAGTGATCAGTCATGGCCTCAACTGAGCTTCTACCAAAAGGACACTACAGGGGAATGGTGCTCAGTCACCGCACTGCCGGGGAATGTGCTCTGACAGACACCTCACTACCGGGGAAGGTGCTCAGACACCGCACTGCCGGGGAAGGTGCTCTGACAGACACCGCACTACTGGGGAAGGTGCTCTGACAGACACCGCACTACCGGGGAATGTGCTCTGACAGACACCTCACTACCGGGGAATGGTGCTCAGTCACCGCACTGCCGGGGAATGGTCCTCTGTCACCGCACTGCCGGGGAAGGTGCTCTGACAGACACCGCACTGCCAGAAAATGACACTATGACACTGGACGCATCAGGCCCTTCCATCACCTTGCCCAGTCTTTCTGGAGAGACCTCCCACAAGCTCTGTGCTCCTTCTAGAGGGAAAAGGACAGCAGACATGGCTCACCGTGTGTTTAAAGTTTAGAGCTGAGCTGTGCCTCCAACAATATATTATGTCAGGAGCACTAGCTCATAACGTTTATTGAGTTTCCGACTAGAGTCTGTCAGCCGAGGCCAGAAAGATTAAGTATGTTACCCAAGATCAACAGACACGGAAGTGGCGGAGCCAGGTGTCGACCCGGCACAGTGACAGTCTAAAGCCTTGACTTTCACTTTTGTCCAGACGGACCTGTAAGCCCATAGACCTTAAAGTACTCACGTGGGAGGAGTCGCCGAGGTCCTCACAGTACGAGTGTCCATTAAGGTGCCCTGTGATGGGTCTTTTGGAACCTAGAGGGTGTGAGAAAGAACCTGGTTATCCCTCTTTGGTTCCACATCCTCGCTGATCTTGTCAATTCCATCACCAAAATTACAGCTAGAAAGTTATAAGGACAGACCTTTCCTGCAGGTGCCTATTCTTTACGTCTGTCGTGGCTTTTTACCCAAGGACCCCATGAAATTCAGAAACGTTTAGAGATCAAAACCAAACCAAACATCCCTGGGAGAGCTTAGGCAGTTCATTGTGACAGAAGGACTTGCACCTGGCATACGGAGTACGCATAGCAGTTAGAAGTAGCTTTGTGGCTGCTGTTGCTGATTTTTCTCATCTGGGGAGCAGTAAGATGGTAAAACGGGGGACCTTTGCCTGTGAATATTTTAATAGCTTTTGCACGTTAAATAATGGTGCTAGCAGTTTAAAGATCGGCATGCAAGAAAGAGGCACGGCAGCTGTTTAATAGCCATCTCTCCCAGACAGAGGGTAAGAAAACCCCTCACTTCAGTGGCCCAAGACTTTCATCAACTTTCCTTCTTCCTCCTTGTGCACATAATACTCTTTAAAAAAAAAAAAAAGTAAAAGGCTATGAATATGTTATCATTTGAATAAAAGTAAGGAAGATAAATAAGAAAAAATATATGGCAAGAGTTAAAATTTTTAAAGCATGGAACAGTAAGAAACAGTATAAAATAAAAATATACTATTCACTTGTAAAGTAATGGCAGGATTAAATTGGCAGGAGAGTGATAAAATTGTATTTGAAATACAAAATGAAAGTTAAAAGGAATTGAGGTACGTAAGTATTAAGGAGAACAATAAAAACAAAGTAAGCTAGAGTGAGAAGCTAAATAAATGCCATCATCAAAGACGCAACGGTTTAAAACAACAGCCCGAGCTGTAATAAAATAAAGAAGTCTTACAAAATTGTTAGTGAAAACACAATTATAAAACAATAATGATAGAAAAATAACAGACCAAATTGAAACCTACAATTGTAATAATTGCTAACACTAACTTGCTTTTATATGTGAGCACTTTATATGCATAAATTTAACCCATATTTACTTTAAAATGTCAACATTTAAAAAGCATAAGCAAAATAGTTTGGAAGCGCATCAGAATAATTCACAAGAACAGTTGTGAAGGCTAGCAAGATGGACCTGCAGGTGGCAATTCCCATTGTTTAATATTTTGTAAAATTCCCACAGGTACCTAATGCAGAATTCTCTTTCTCTTTCTCTCCTGGGCCCCAGTGAGGTTGTTCTTGCCTAGAAGCCATCCTCAGTGGTCAAAACTCGCAGTGTGGCTCAGACCTTGTGGCAATTGACAAGCGTGTGATGGAGCTCAGCTTCAGAATGTGGCTCACACTCTTGTGGTGTGCTGAACAGCATCCTGGAGTAGGGGCTAATAGAGCCCTTTGCTTACCCATTCCTGTCCTCTCCGTAAACCATGGGTTTCTGAAAAAGGATCATGCTCCTTGTGTCCCAAAAATGCACCTCATCTGAAACCTGATACTCACCCTGTAGACCAGGCTGGCCTCGAACTCACAAGAGATCCACCTGCCTCTGCTTTCCGAATGCTGGGATTAAAAGTGTGCACCACCACTGCCCAGCTGAATGCTTTTTTAAATGAGTCTATATGAAGTGGTTACTAACACGAGTTTTGGGAGTGGTGTGATGGTGGGATTTTTAGAAGAGGTGGTTTTCTGGAATAGATTGTTAAGACTGGACTATTTGGGGCACGTGGGGTTCAAGACAGGGTTTCTCTGGATAGCCCTGGCTGTCCTGGAACTTGCTCTGGGAACCAGGCTGGCCTCGAACTCACAAAGATCCACCTGCCTCTGCTTCCTCCCCTTCTTTTTTTTTTTTTTTTTTTTCCCCTGCCTAAAGCCTGCACAGACATTTGTTTGGGTGGTCTAGAATGTCTCCCTACCAGAGCTACTGAGAAAGGCTTCCCCCACCCCCTCCACCTCCTTTGACCTTTTCTATTTATTTTAGTTTTTACCGTCTTTGACCTCTTGCTCACCCCCATAATTGTACCACAGCATGCTAGAAATCTCTCACGGGGGAGTGGATAATTGTAGCTGCTCCTTCCCTTCTCCATCTTCTCTGTGGGGAAGGTGGTGTCGCTGTGGTTTTGACCTTGCTGCAGGATTCATGTCTTCGCTCATTCCCTCATTCATTCAGCAGATATGCTCCCGCAGTGTCTTCCTACTTGGTTTTGGTGTTGGGCACAAAGGAAGAGGAGGTAATAGGCTTTCTGCCCATTCTCTAAGCAGGCTGCCATCTTGTCTCATGAATTTCTATGTCTGGTACTATTTTTCATGGGAAGGGATAAAAATCTATCTAAGTTTTCATAAGTAAGTATTTTTAGGAGAGCTCAGAAATGGCGTGGTGATGCTCTCCTTGAAGACCAGAACCCCACTTCATTCAGCTTTTCTTCCTAACCCCTGGGTTTGGTCACAAACTGTAGTGGTTTCTTCTCACCCCTAAGCTGGCCATGTACCAGAGGCCTACCGGAAATGTAGATTTTTTTTTCTTTATATGTTTTGTTTAAATCTTGCATGCACTTTTTCTCCCTCCGCCCCCGATTACAAATGACTAGTTAGTGTGGAAAATTAGAGAAAACAAAAAATAACACTGAATAAAATTACCACTTACTTATGCACTTCAGTCTTCCGGCTCTTGTGTGTATGTTTTTATGTGGGTGTAGAAAAGTTACCTGTCATTTTGTAGCCTACTTATTTTCCCAAAAATATGTTATGAATATTTTCCATATTATTAAATGTTCTTCTCAAACATAACTTTAAATAGTTGCGTTGGAACATGTTATAGGGCAGGTCCATAATTCTTACTATTATTAATATCACAGTGGTAAACCTCCTGGTTTAGAAAATACAATGCATATGTTCTGTTATTTCTTTGGGTAAATTTCTGGAAAAAGCATTGCTACATCAAAGGATATTAACGTGTCTAAGGCCTTTGTCATGAATTGTAAGTGTGTCTTCTGGAGATTTCTATGCCGTTGTTGTTCCTACCAGCAGCTTCTAGCTCCAGTTCCCCCGCAGCCTCAGCAGTAATGCCTGATGGATTTTCAGTCTTCGTGAGCTGTTTTGTTTTAATTTGTATCTTTTCAATCAGTGGTGAAGTTGGATTTTTTTCTCCACACTTACTTACTGGCTTTTTATGTGTTCATCTTTCCCTCTCTGACCTAAAGGACTTTCGTACTACAAGGATATTAACTGTCTGCACTTAGCTAACACTTGGAAGACAAAGTTGTTTTCAAATGAAGGAGACAGGTGAAAGACGGAGTCCTGGGTCTTTTACTATCTCTGTGGGACCTTGAGGGGGGACACTGGTTGAACACTTGTCTCCCTGCAGTCTGAGTTAACTTGACATCTTCTGTATAGAATTCTGATCTATTTAAAAATAAATTCAGCACTGTAAAATAGAACCTAAAAATTATCCAAATGGACCTAGAGATAGGTTGGTAATTTCAACATTTCTTTGAAGATTTACCTTATACCTATTGTTATCTTAAGTCAAATGAGTAAGCCTACTTCATAGCGAGGTTGAAAAAAAAAATAAGAACTACATATATTTAAAGCCTATTTATTATGACCTCTCCCTGACTTAGGTCAAGGAAGTGCTCCTTTAAGAGACTTGATGCTTTTTCTTACGTGCGTTTCTGGATCCATCTCCGTGTGTGTTCTTTGACTATCTGTAAGTAGAGCATTTTTCTAGACTCCTGAACTCGAGTGGCTTACCATCACCCGCTCCGCCTTCTCATCCCAGACAACTACATCTAGAAAGGCCAAGGCAGATTCCCCATCCCTCAGGACAGCTGGGCCATTTCCACTGCAAAGATTTCTGTAATTAGCTAAGGAGGGGGAAGGGTAAATTTCAAAAGCCCAACCCTCTTACTCTTACATGAGAATCTTGAATTAAAGTAGGTACCTGCTGGCGTCCACGGACTACCTCCAGAGTAGAGCCCCTGAGTTTGAAATTGTTGGGTCCATAGATTATTTCAGCAGTCAACAGAATTTTTAAAACAGCACCCTCTGTAAGTGCATCGGGCACAATTGTGCCTAGTGTCCCTCAGCACTGTCTGCCTGCGTCTTCCCCCTCAGCTTCCCACCATAGCCCACCCCCCACCCTTCTGTTAGCTGTAATGACCCTGCAAACACTAAATGGCATCTGAGTGCATTAAGCAGCAGACTCTCCAGTGACATAGCAATTACGGCTCTGAAATAGATTTGGTGCGTCACGGAAGATAAGGGTTTTGAAAGTTTCTGTTGTGATTATAGCCTGTAACTCCCACAAATAATAGGCTTCAAAATAAGAGGCTGCCAGCGAAGCCTTTGTGGCTTTGTCTCAGTGATGGCACGTAAATTGCTATTAATGTCCTAAGTGTACTTGAATATGCCAGTCTCTGGGATGTGGAGTTGGCTCAGTGTCTCTCTTTACACGGCATGTCATTGTTGGTCTGATAATCTGGGGTAATTGCTGTCTCTTGGATGGTCAGAAAAGTGTAAGAGGTTTGGCTTCCTGTGTGACAGTAAATAGCCTCAAGATTTACAGGACGAGGGCACATTCACAGACCAGGCTGTGTGTGTTCCCTGTTTAGCCACCATCACCACAGTGATGCGTGTACTATATCTGTGTCTACCCTGAGTAAACAATACTCCTGGCTGCAAAGCTCAAGCCAAATCAAAGGGTACAAAAACTCAGTGAAGAATTCTGCCCAATATGGGATCAGTCAATTGGCTAATTTATCCCAAAAGTTAAAAAAAAGAAATGTTTTGCTTAGATTATCTAGATTTGGCTATTTCCGTAAACATTGTCTTACATACCTATTGTTTTTCATTATAAGTAGGGTGTGTGTGTGTGTGTGTGTGTGTGTGTGTGTGTGTGTGTGTTCTCTGGGTGTTATGAGTAATTTCTGAACCTATTTTAGTGGCACTTGAACATCAGGATATGTGGAAAGTATGTGTTTTTTTATCATTATAACAGTGTGTTTGTGTGTGTGTGTTTTAGTTTGTGAAGCTCTGAGAATAGAGGATGTTTGTTCAGATATAAATACAGTTCTCTACACCAAGACATCTCTATTTAGCTGAATGGAGCAGAGCTGATTTTTCTTTGCCAGAGATCAGGATAATCTTTGAAAAGTTAGATAAGCACTGGTGTTTAAGTTTTAGCCTCCTGTTTACTGTATAGTTAGCCTCGGGACCCCTGTGTATCTGTGGGACACAGAAACCTTTTGTGTGATGGCTTTACTTGTACTTTTAATAGGAGTGAGAAAACAATCCATCCTAGAACTGAAACTGTCCACTGCCACATTCCGTGTGAACCACAAAATAGTACAATGGGCTTCGACCTCTGTCTCCTGTGCCTTATATAGCAGTATTAATTCTGGGCCTTCAATTAGAGATGAATTTAGAAAAAAGTCATAGTCCACCAGGGGCTAGGGAGCACTAAAGCAGATCATGACCTGGGAGTTGATCTCAAGCATGCTGCACGAGTGTGTTGGTGGCATGCTACACTAGAATGCCGCTGCAGTCGATACTCATCCTGCACCCTGCAGACAACAGCCAGAAGCTGTGGGAGTTCCTTGCCATGAAAGAATTTGTTCACACAGGTTGGATTTACTGCTTACTGCACATTGACAATATGAGATAAACCATATTAACTGGCGAGGGATGATACACTTAGTGATGGCTCCTCCGAGCCCTACACAGAGCCATGGAGAGTGTATGTCCACTAGTACCAAGGTGAACTGTAGGCAAGTGGTGGAAGAACTGAGAATGGCCTGGCTTTTCCAAGGCTGGTCTTGCAGTTTGTATGTTTTAGCATTTACTCAGTAGCCCAGATTTCCAGAAGGCAATTCACAAGCATGAGTTAGTTACCTGTCTTAACTCCTGAGTGTCACAATCTAAATATGGTGACTCTACATTGGTACCCAGCCTCAGCTCCCAACATCTGAAGCATCCAAAATATTAGCTCATAATGGGGACTAAGTTTGGTCAACCCAGTTCCTGAGTTTTAGTGTTCTCTCCTGAGGAGTAAAAATGAATTTGCATTGATAATACGGGCCACTGTTTATTTGTGGTCCTGAATAAATAAATTATCCATCCTACATAGCTTTGCAGCCATGGTGGGCTCCAGCAGCCAAGGCCCCATCTTCCCAGGCTTAGGATACTAGGGAAGCTTTCAAATCATCAGGTCTTCATCCATTCAACACAGGCACTTCCTGAGAAGCTACTGCATTAGGCATGCTCCATGTCTTCCAATGACTTCCTTCTTGTTCCATTACCTACCATCTCACTGAGGAGATAGGTCAAAGCAGTGGTGAGATCAGGTCTTGGAGTGAGACCCGATTCTAAGATCAAGTTAGCATCTTAATCTTTAAGGAACTTCGGACACTAAGCAGAACTGATTTGGTGAAGAGGAGATCTTCTCATCCACACAGGAATTCCTGTACAAGGGTTCTCACATGCAAGGCCTGCTAAGCTAGTCAACAGAACTGATGCTGAGCCACTTAAGGTTCCAGGAAATTCCCAAAAGAGTCTGCCTAATCTAGCAGATAAAAATATTATCAAACAACAACAATAATAAAACTGAATTTTTTATTTTAAATCCATATTTGGCATCTGTAGGGGTATTCTATGTTAGATATGCCACCTTCGTTGCTATATCCTAAGTAGAAGCTGGTTTGGGGTTTCATCCCTGGAAAGAGAAAAGATAGGGGGTGGGGGCATTTAAGAGCGATGTCTGCACATTTTAGAGCTTTCGCCATCTCAAAGTGGTGACCCTGAAGCTTTCTGGATTCTAGGTAGGAAGAGCACCTTACCCTTCTCCTTAGTCTTTCTGCAGACTGCCACTTCCTGAGATGGTGTGTGAGGCCATGGTGCAATATCCTCCTCAACTGTTCTCCCTAAAAACAAAGTAACATCATAGAAATGTTAATCACAGAGAACTGTTTGCAATAAGCTGTCTCCCTGGTGGCAATTTAGTAAGGAAAGGAAAGGTTACCGCCTGCATATAGATTTACCCAGACACTAGACCCATTTCTGCTTGATATTTTGAATTTTTTTTAAAAAGTACACTATTGCTTTTATATAGTCAGACTGAATCATGGAGCTCAGAGACCTGATACTCCGTGTCTCCCCTTGATGGAGGATGGATGCTATGGTATCCCAACATGCTTGTTTATGTCTTCCTGTGTTCCCTTCAAGAGATGTCTATCACAATTTGTGATGTGCCAGACACTGTGATAGGCTCTCTGAAGGCAGAGACATATTTCATGGACTTGCTCCTGTGCTTTGATAAATGGCGGCGGGGGGTGGGGGGGGTCTTGTGAAGGAACACGTGCTGTGTGGTGGAATAGGTGGGGTGATCAGGTGTTTCCTGAGCCTTGAGGAGCCTGGTGGAGAAATGGACACTGCAAAGGAATGGAGTTGCAAGGATAATTAAATTCGGTCTTGCATGGAACTCCTACCTAAACGAGCATCACTGGGTGCTTGAGAGCACTGTATTCAAGAAGAAGGAAGTGGGACTGCTCTGTTACGGGAATTCCTAAGGAGCCAGAGATGGTTGAAGTCGTAAATGAGAGGGTTGACTTGGGAATAAACACAATCAAAAATGCTGTAGACTTGATGAGAACATTGAACCTCATCTCGAAGCCAATGGAGTCGGTACAGGTTTACCCTGGGTGGTGATATGATCAAAATTACATTTTTGAGAGATCCCTTTGGGGCAACTAGAGATGAGATTGGAGGAGTGCCAGGCTGGACCCAGATCTGTTTCCCATTGTAAATTTTCCTGGGAAATTTTAAACTGGAGGATGACCCCTAGGGGACTTTCCAGTCACATTTGTACATTCCAAAACCTCTCTTGGTGAGCACTCACAGGGTTATCTTGGGAAAGCACATTAGGAAAATATTGTTCTTCTAGCGTGATAGGAAAATAATAAATGAGGTCATGCGTAGAGACACACCTATAATCCCAATGCTTGGGAACCAGAGATAGGAGGGGCACAAGTCTGAAGCTAACCTGGGCTACATAATGAAACTCTATACACATTTGAGAGAAGAGGAGGAGGAAGAAGCAGAGGAGGTAAATAAGGAAGGGAGAGAAAAAAAAGAAGAGAGATTAAGATTACAGATCTTGGCGTAGCTTCTATGTGAACTGATGTGTCTGGCGTATGTGAGAGCTGTGTGAGCATGCGTACATGCGTGTGTGTACCCCACATGCAGCCAGAGGAGGAAAAATGATGCTTCCATCTTCTTCTTTTGCTTCCTCGTTGGCTCACCAGCCTGGGTGATTGAGGGCCTGGAGCACGTACATCTCTTCGTCCATGCTGAAGGCATCTCTGGTAATGGCATCTGGCCTGTATGCAGATGTAGCTTAACTTGGTGCTGACATCAGCCAGTTTGTAGCACCTCAGCGTATTTCTGGGTTGCAAATGAGAGTTTCTTAGTGCCAGGCTCGCTTGGGCTGTCACATCAGGTGATGAATTCTCTGCATCAACGGCGTGCTGTTAAGGTAAGTGCAGAGGAAGAGCGGGGAGGAGAGGAGACAGGACAGGTGCTGCTTAGCCGAGCAGCCTTTGCTTTCAACTAAAGGGGCTGCAGAAACCGTCAAAGCCAAGGAGAGACCACTGGCTGCTGGGCCCTGTTCTGGTTCAAAGAAAGAAGCAGAAAAGAAAGAAATAAAGGCTTTGATTGCAATTGCCCTGGACTTGACTTGGGAGCTCATCCCTCTCTCTCTCTCTCTCTCTTCAGATAGTCATGCTTGGTCTATAAGTATGCTTCTAGCAAAATCTGTTGTGTGTCAGATTCTGAGCCAGGTTCCTCAGATTGGGCCATATAGTAGATTCACTCTGTTTCAAGCACTTTGGTCAGGTAATAGCTTTCATTTGTGTTTTGAAGATCTATAATTTTTCTCACTTTGAGAAACTGCTACATTTAGTTCCAGTATTATACCTTATATTTCCCCCTCTGTAAGGTTCTAGGTGGAACCTTTTCTGTGACCTTTAGGCGTCCTCAGGTGACATTAAAAGTGAGGTTGGGTCTTGCTTCTCCACCACGTGGAGATGATTCTCTCAGGAGGAACGTTTTCAGAACCAAAAAGGACTAAGTCCTCACGAGTGCTTTCCGAGGTTAACCCTGGGTGGTGTCCATTATGGAGGACAGTGTGCGACAGACAGTGAAGGGAGAAACTCAGGTGCAGAGAAAACACAGAGTCTTGGTTCCTGCCTCCCTCGTGCCGCTGCTAATGAGAGCATCCTTTCCTCTCACTACGCCCAGATAATAAACACACAAAGGCAGAGCTTTCTGCTTAATATTCACCCGCAGTCAGGGAAGAGGGAGAGAATTGCTCCCGAGGGTTAACGTGGTAGTAAGCGAGGTCAGCTGTTTCCCAAGATGGCACAGCCTCTGAAGGTCTTACGTTAAAGCTGGAATGATACCTCGGAAGCAGCCTCAGTGATTTACGGGAAAGACGGTGCAGTCGGGTTTGCTTGCCGCTTCTGAGCTAGCTGTTTCCAGCGGCTACAGCAGCAGGCAGTACTCTATTATGCTGTACAAAGCACTTATAGAGGAGGGAATTCTCCCGGGTCTCCCTGTACCATGGTACCACGGCACCACGGCCTATCTGATTTGAACCTCCCATGCTACTGTCTCTTAAATTTGGCAGGAAATAGGGGATCATAGTTGATATATCCTTGGGAAAGGTGACCGGCTACACAGTTTTGTTTCAGGTCACAAGGTTTTCCTGGAATATGGGCTTGGAACTAATATGGAATGGTGACTGCCAAATTTCAGAAGCACATGTCTATGTGTGTGTCCATTCTTGGGTTTCTGGATGGAAAAGGGAGTTGTGGTGTTTTGTTTTATTTTTTTTTTTTTATAAAACTAGAACGTTTATTGTATGTATTTATTTGGAGTACAGATTTCATATATTTTCCTTCCCTGGTCCAACAGGCATATTTAAAATATTCGTTTTGATATTTAGTTGAACTAATCCTTGTTCATCATCTTTGAGTTTTCTGTACTGCCCCACCCCCTACATCTAGTACTGGCCTGAGAAAGTAGAATTTTTAAGAAAAGTATCTCATTTCTTTGAGATGCTCCAACCAAGAGATAATTCAAAGAGGCATCTCTTAGTATTTCTGAGCAATACAGAATTCCAGCCCTTCCTTTCAAATCACAGTACGGTTAATATTCTCTCTTGAATACCTCAGCAGGGGCCCCACTTCGACTGCCTTAACAGAGTTGTAGCACGGTTAAGTGAGATGGTGATGGTCATCTCACACTGCCCTGTGGCTCGTGCCATGATGCAGTGCTAATTGCTTTCCTGGGATTTCCTTCTCGTGCCAGAACAATCTTAAGGTGGCTTTTCTTTTTTCCTAGCATTGTACTCTGTCTGGTGGTGTTGTACTTAAATATCTTTTATCACTTTCACCGAAGATCCCATACTATTCAGCCAGCACACATATAAAGGCCTGCCTACTCCCCTTCTTCCCCATGCATGCCACAACACATTTCCTTGCCTGCCTCTGTGCCTACCTGCCTGTCAGTCTACCTGTCTGTCTGTCTGTCTGTCTATATCTATGTATCTATGTATCTATGTTTCTATGTATCTATCTATCTATCTATCTATCTATCTATCAAAATATCAAGTAAGCATACACATATGAAATTATTAAGCTAGACAGATATCAAAGTGCTGACAGTAATTATCTCTGAGTAGTAGATTATGGGTGTTAAATACTGTGCCTTTTAAGCTTGTCTTTTCTAAATATTATTGATAAGCAGACCCTATTTTTTAAGGAAAAAAAGATTAATAGCATTAAAATGTTTTCTTGTAGGAAAAGAAGTAAAGTCACTATTCTCAGCCAGCCACAAATGACACCAGAATTTATATGCCCTTAGTTGGGTGGAAAAGCAGAGGCACTGTCTCCCCGTGACAACCTGTGCTAGGAATCTGAATCTATTCTGTTTCCAGTATGGATTTTACTGTCAAGTCTTTGCCCCTGGAACATGAAAAGACCTCATGTTATGACAGGATTCTCATACCTTCACTGTTCTCAGTGGACTGTCCCAAACACACACACACACACGTGAGAGAGGTCCTCCAGCAGTGAGAGCAACCATTGATAGATTAGGAGGTTAGAGGTTTGAGCTCAGAGCAGTCATTCATGGGCCTGAGGTTGGGGAGGCGTGTTCTTCTTGTTACTGCCTGGGATAAACCACTTGCTGTTTACATCTTTCCCTTGTTAAGGGTTTGATAAAACCTACCCTATGCTAAAATGACTAGTAGAAGCTGTTTTGAATGAAAAATCTGGCTTTTCTGGGAAAGTGGGGGAGCATCATTGTGTGAGCCAATGGCAAAGGAAGCCAAGCTGAGGAAAGAGGGCAGAGAAGACGCTGACTTCAAGTTAAGAAATCTGCATTCCATCTCAGTCAGGGACCAGGAAGCCTTTTTCTCGCATCTTAGCCACTTTGTGAAAGAGATGACACCAGACACCTGTTCATAAAGAGCTCGCAGACATTCAGCCTTCTTCTTACTATGGAGCTGCTAGCATTATAGCGGTGCCCCCTCCCGGATGTGAATGATTATGTTTGCCCATCGACTCCAGAGTTTTCAAAGAATAAAGCAAAAGGACAGATGATAGAGACTATTTTTACCAGGGGAAGACGTGGTCTATTTGACCTTATTATCCACGGTTGAGGTAAATTGCTTCCAAGAATACAGTGTTTGGGGCAGGAGACACATTTTAGTGCAACGACCTCAAATATAGATATCAGTCACGTATCCTGAATTAACTGTCATAGAAAAAGTCAGTCTTGAACTTTCTTGTTTCTGTTCTATTTTGTGAAAAGACTGTCCACTCCACAAACCCTTCAGAACAGTTCCTTAAGAAGGAGCCAAGTGCCTGGTACAAATGGCCACCAAAGGCCCTCTTGGGCTTACAGTTCCTCATTTTTGCTGTCACTCTGGTGCTTCCCACAATGGTGGCCATGATGAATGGCTCGAATAGCCTTCTCAAGGGTCACCTCAGAGTTTGTATCCTCTGTAGAGTATATCCATTCCCAATGTTCCAACAAGACACAGTATTGCCCTCATGGAAGCACTCACCTTCTTCTCTTTCTTGTTCCTTCTTTTTTTAATTAAAAAAAAAATGAGCAATATATTCTGATCATGTTTTCCCCCTCCTTGGCCACTTTCCACCTACCCAATATTCTCTCTCTCTCTCTCTCTCTCTCTCTCTCTCTCTCTCTCTCTCTCTCTCTGTCTCACACACACACACACACACACACACACACAAATACACACAAATTAGACACCAAAATGCAAGAAAAGAACAGTAACAACTAAAAACCCAAACAGAGATATATAAGATAAAAATTCTCCAAAAATACCATTGAGTTATTCTTGTGTGGACCTTCTACTGTTGGGCTTGGTGAGTCTACCCTTAAGTGTGGTTAATATGCCCAGAGAGACTCCATTGCAGAAGACTAATTTTTCATTTGCAAGTAGGTATCAATTGCAGATAACTTCTTGGTTAGGGGAGGGGAGTCATATCTATTTCATCCTGGCAGTGCAGGAACCCCATCTGACTTGAACCTGTCCAGGCCCTGTGGGTACTGCCACCTGCTTTCACATGTACAGCGGTCCTGCCGTGTCTGGAGGACACTGCTCCCCTGGTGATCCACCACATCTGGCGTTTACAATCTGTCCGCCTCATCTTTCACACAGGCTGTGAGCCTTGGCGTGGAGGAGTAGATGAAGACATCCCATTTCGGACTGAATGTTCCAAAATCTCTCACTCTCTGTACACTGTCCAAGTTTGGGGTCTATGCATTAGTTTCCATCTACTGCAAGAAGAAGCTTCTCTGATGACGAATGAGCAAGGCCCTGATGTATGGGTATAGGAAAATGTCATAAGGAATCATTCTGTTGCTATGTTTCTTTAGCAAAAGAATTTAGTGTTTGGTTTCTCCCTGTCCTATCTAGTCTCAGGTTCTTGGCCACCCCAGCAGGGTCAATCATGTCTTCCATCTCATGGAGTAGGCCTTAAGTCCCATCAGAGTGATTGGTTACTCTCACATTGATGTTGCTATTGCACCAGCGTATCTTACAGGTAGGTCACTAATGTAGCTCACAGGCTAGCTGGATGGATGATTACCTTTCTCTTCTGGTAACATGCAGAGTACCTTCCTGTTCTGCATATACTAGTCAGTGGGAGTAAGCCTCCAGTTAGACACCAACTCAATGTCTCGGTGTCAGAGGAGATAGATGAGCATCATCTTCATCTACAGGACCTTATCATCAGTTTGTGGAGAGCAACCAGTATCCTTGGCATCAGACTGAGATGTTTGGGGGATTTCCGTGGGGCCCTTTTGGCCAATGATTTAAGTAGATGTAATCTGTTCCTGGCACTGGAGGTTTCCCTTGGTGGTATAAGATGTCTAGTTGGGGCCTTGTCTCCCTCGTTATTTGGTGACTCCATTTATATTTCTTCATGTATGTATATAATTACTCCATTTATATTTCTTTCATAAACTATATAATTTAGGAAGCTTCTTTAGTTTCAAGTTTTCATATGGTCCCTCAAATGGCCCTTAATATTATTTGTCCCTCCCCATATTCCCTCCCTTGCTCCTCTCTTCCCTCCCACTTCCAGTTTAATCCTCCCACTCCAGTCTTCCCCCTCTCTCTTCATAACAATATATCCTACTAAGTACATTAGTTCCCAAAGCTCCAGCAAAACATTGCCCTCATGGAAATCCTCACCTTCTTAACAACAGGCTCCACTGTTGATTAGGCTCCGTCTTGAATTATAGGTCATCCACGGTCTTGTCTCAGCTCCTTTCTTGAGTACACGAACTATACTCACTCATCACCATGCACCAAAGAGATTCTAGACTCTGGCATCAGGACACACAGAGCCAGGAAGAACTTAAGCATCTAGGCCATCCTTCTTATTCCTCAGAGGGGAACCAAAGCCAGCCATGTTTAGGAGCTTTACTCTCATCAGTGGCTCGTTGTTGCCAAGATTAGAACCAAAACAGAACCCTCCGGTCTCATGACTAAAAGACAGTTGTTTCTCCATAGATAGCTGGAACCGAACTGCAGACTCTTGGAGAACTACAAACACATCACACAAGTGGGAGGTGTCAGCACCGGATTCAAAGGCTCACTGGGAGGAAGAGCTTATCTGAGGGTGGGGGTACTATTATCATCCACAACGCTATGTGCCCATTTTATGGGTGTCCCCATGTGCCAGGTGCCAGTCCCTTCCGCAAGTTGCCTCATTGTCATTGTCTGCTCAAAACGGCCACCTGATCACAGAGGACTGACTTCTCTCCCTTTTTCCCTTCTAGGCTAATGGAGGTTGGCAGGACGCTACTACCCCTTCATCAGTGACCTCCCCTACAGAAGGCCCTGGCAGTGTTCACTCTGACACCTCCAACTGATCTCCCAGCAATCGCATCCCGGCTGACCCTGTGCCGCAGTTGGGGCAGGGGCAGGAGGGAGGGTTTCTCTCCCAACGCTGAAGCGGTCAGACTGGAGGTCGAAGCAATCAGCAAACACAATAAGAGTCTCCTTCTCTTCTCTTCTTTGGGATGCTATTTCAGCCAATCTGGACACTTCTTTATACTCTCTTCCCTTTTTTTTCTGGGTAGAAGCCACCTTCCCCTGCCTCCAGCTCTCAGACTGGTCTCTGTCATCTTCCCTGGCCCTGGCCCTGTCCTCTGTTCTAGACTCCCCAGGTTCCTGCCCTCTATTATATCGCTGAAGGATATTTTCAACAATTAGAGGAATTTAAAAAGAAAAAGAGCAAATTACAAAGAAAACAATAAACGTATTTGTATGTTTTCATGCTGGTGGTTTGAGGAGCCAAATTTACCTCACTCGGAGCCCTCACCCCTATGTTGACAGGCAATCCTTCTGTCTCTCTTGTTATTCTCACTACCTCTTAGCAGGAATACACCACACTGCCCTACTCATTCCAGGCCACTCTGTCTCCATTTGCCCCTTCTTTCTGGGAACAATCCCAGTTTCTTTCTCTTCTTTCTGGCCCCAGGTGTTTGCTGGGGACTGCCATAGCTGGCCTTCTAAGGTGCCGCATGTCGCAGTGTAGCTCATCAGATCAAATCCCAGGCAGGGAGCCAGGCCGGGGGGGGGGGGGGGGCGAAGGACGCACAGGATTCCTACCAGCTTTCCCATCTTCTTAGGAACAGTTCTTGGTCTCAGAGGCACAGTCCATAGAAACCATTAAACACTTGGGCAGCAATGTTCCGAACCTCACACAAGCCGGATCTGAGAAAGCTATCCCGATGGCTGCATCCGTAAAGAGTGAAGGCATCTCATCCTGAAAGGCTTCACTGTCCCTTCCTAGACACGTGCACACATATGTCACATACACACAGGTGGACACACACAACCTGACACCTTTGCTTGGCAGGATGCTACTCCCTTTTATCACAGACCTCCCCTCCAGAAGGCCCTGGCAGTGTTCACGCTCATGCCTCCAACTGATCTCCTGGCAATCTCATCCTGTGCAAATGTATACATTAGCAATCATATTACTTTACTGGTGAGCCTGAGAGAGAAGCATAATGTGCCCGGGGCTTCTAGGACCCGCCCTTACGCACTTACCACAGCGGAATGCACAGGCGTTTATTGGCGTGCAGGTCAGGGTTCAAGTATAAATAGTTTTCATTCCCACCACCTCTGGAGCTCTCAGGGAGCCAGGCACAGGACTCACCATGTCTATGATGGATTTGGCTGCTTTGTCTGTGTTTTTATGACATTATCTTTTCAAAACATTATAGTACAGTGTGGTCTTGTTCTTGGCTTCTTCCTCTGAAGGAGAGAGTGGTATAGTATGTGGTTCAGGTGAACTTTTTACTGATTAATTTGAAGACATAACAATCATAGAGTAAGAGTGATGGGTTTTTTGTTGTTGTTGTTGCTGCTGCTGTTGAAATAATCACAGTAATCTGAATACCGCGGGATTGAAAGAGAATAACATTTTCTAGAAAGGTAGTCTTGCTTTTGACTTGAGCTTAAATTCCCCAGTCAGCTCCTCCAGCCTTAAAGATGGTAACTTTGCCAGTAGATTAAGTGGCACATGGTCAGATAATTTGGGGGCCTCATGCCCATCATCTGTAAAATGGGAACTGTTATGCTTGGCTTACCAAGGGGCTTTTAAAAGGCCCAGGAGACTGATTTTGTTTATATTTAATCTCTAGGTCTGATGGTCAAGGAGAGCAATGCCCCTGTGATGAACTGTGTCAGGCTAGGGCAGAACAAGACATGGTTTTCTTGTTCTAATTTCTGCTCGTGGTCTTGTTGTCTTCAGCATAATGACAAAGCGTTGCTTTAGAGACTTTCTGCTCTGATTTGGTTTGGGTCTATTAGTCTTCTTAGGATAGAGAAGAGATTCGAACCTAGACAGGTGGAACTTTATTTTATTAGCTCTTGGTTGACTCTAATATGTGGCCTTCCCAGTGCCTGTCACTGTCACAGCCAATCTGCTTCAGAGACTTCTGGGAAGAATTACAAGAACTTGAAGGCTACGAAACCAGCCCACAAAGTCACACGCATGCCACATAGCGCTGCGATGACTGGTAGGAAGCTTGCTTCGTTTGTGTTTAGAGGAGTAGAGCCTGAGTAAAGGGAAACCTGAGGGGATGGATATTTAAAGATGATGCAGAAAGTAATTATTTGGCAAATGAAAATCTGTCTAGCCAACCCAGGTCCCTAGAAAGACTGTCAACTAACCCATGCCATGCTCAGAAAAGGGTGTCTAGGAGGGACATCATCCCCAGTCTATACAGTGATGAGAACCAGTGGCCTTTGTCTTTGTGGCAGGAATATATTGAAACTACTCATACAAACATGGCTGGAGCTCCTCATTTAACATGGAGCAAAGTGAGAAGAATGACTCCAGATCTGGCCTGAACACATGAAAGGGATGAGTGGAACAAGCGAAAGCAGGGCTGCCTTCACACAGACAGCTTCTCTCCAGGCAGTAGCAGCCCCATCCAGCACTTCACCAGACCTTTTCTCGGCCCAACACTCCAACATCCAGGTCTCTGTTGTCAAGCAAGGCTAGAGAAAGCTGGCAGCCTCAGGATAGGAGTGGAAAGCGCGTGCCTCTAGACACCCAACTCGACCCCTAAATTCCATGCCCCAGGATGCCTTCACATTTGAAGTACAAATGGGGGTACCCCATTTCCCCCAGCAGCAGTTTTCTCCTGAGACTGGCAGTGACCTTGGTTGTGTCACCGTTGTTACATTTGATTGCCTCTTTCTCCTCTTCCCACTGGAGCAGAACAGACTCCTTGGCAGCAGTTCAGCCTCCTGGCACCTTCCTTCCACTTCTTTCCCTCTGGTAGTGGTACTGTATTATTATTATTGTTATTATTATTAATTTTTGGTTGCCTTTTCTCACACCTACCTTCACCTCTTTCCTTCTCTTTATTTTTCTGCCCAGAAAAACCTGACTTCGATACCAAAAAAAGATAAAACTACAGAAACTCAAATTTAAAAAAAAAAAACTTAAGAAAAAAAAAGTAAAAAAAAAACTCAACAATTCTTTCAGCTTTATTAACATTTTCCATCGTTTCTTGCGACTTGTGTCTTGTTCTTTGTAGTATTGATGACGAACATTTGATAATGAATGTTCTTGTATATTCAGATAAAGAAAAAAAACCAAAAATGCGGTCTGGATTTAATAGTGTTTATAATAAAAATTTTAAAAATGACCCTCATAGCACGCAAAACAGGAAGGGGAAGTTCCCCTTCTTTCTGTGACAATACACATCATTCCTGCATTAGTTTTTAACACCAAACTACCTATGTTCTTCATTTCCCCCCATTTTTCTTTTTATTTTCTTGCATTTGTGAATTAGTTCAAGAATGCTAGAAAAGTGTCAAGTTGTGTACATCCATTTCTTCTTTCACAATGTTTAAAAGTGACCGTAATTCATTTTGTAAACTAAAAAAAAAAAAAGAAAAAAAAGAAAAAAAAATAAGGTTGGAATAGTGACATAATAGGTGTAACCTAACTCATTATGTTTATTAATTTTGAGACCCAGAAATAAATTCTTTTTCCTTTCTTTATTCCTGCTCTTAAAAATACAAAAAAAAATAGTTTTGTTTTGTGTTATTTTGGTTTTGTTTATTTTGGGGGGGGGTGCTTTTCTTTCACTCTCCGGGTTGTGGGTCTTTGCTGGTTTTATTCCTTAAGTATGTATACAAGGTGATGTGACGAGGGGCCGCTGTAGGGGAGGCTGCTTCGTGCTCTGCTTTGCTTCAGCCGACGTCAGAAACAGTGGTAAATCCCAGGGCCACAGGCCCTTGCTTTCTTGCATGTCCAGGATGTGTGGCACCCCTGTAGTCCCCAAGATAATGAGACAGAGACTTGCTTCTCTCAAAACTCACAGAGTCTGTCCAGGGAAATTCTTAAACCAGAAGGAAAGACGTTTTGCCTTCGTTGATTCTGAGTGTCTTTCTTTCCCCTGAATGGCTTTCTTTCTCCTTGATTAACGTCAATCGTCCAGGGGAATGCTTCCTACAAGACAGGATTTTTCTCCTGGCAGAACTTCACCGGAGGCACTGCCATGGTGGGTACCATTACCAAGTAGTGTAGAGCCAGGAAGCAGACCCCAGGCTCAGGATCCACATTCGCCAATTCTGGGTAGAGAGTTGGTGAGTGATAAGTCGGAGTCCAGACTGCAGATTGAATGCTAAAACGCTGGTTTCTGAGTCACTGATGGTGCCCCCGTAACTAACCTCCTATTAGACTGATGTCTGTTTAAACTGCAAAGCAGGCTTCCTCAGAAATTTAGTATTAGTTCTAGGGAAAAAGAAAGCCACGTTGTTGGACAGAAGGTCAGTTTTGGACATCGCTCCTTCAAACATTCAGATGATCAGAAAGCAGACAGAATTCCAGCCAAATACATGAAGAAGAAAAGAACCCCTCCAAGTTGTGGAGCTGTGCTGTAGGCAGCTGTGCTCTTGTTTCTGCCCTGAGAAAGGCAACCTCTTCACATCACCTTTGTGGTTTCCAGGCTAGCTCAAAGCTTTCTGGAAACCCCTATTTTTTTTTTTTTTGTAAACTTTTTTCCCCTCTTGTTAAAATAAATAAAACATTGAATGTTCCCCCTCTTTCTCTCTATGACTTCTTCCCTTTGTGGGTTTCATTTTGAAGTGTTTCCCTTTGGTTGTTGATTTTATCGCCTACCCCCTCCGCCTCATTATTGAGAGTATAAACTTGCAAAGCTCTGCTCTACTTTGGTTCCAAAAGCTTAAGCTTTTCCGCTTCTGCGAGAGCACAGGCTTCTTTCCCCTTTGATTCCAGCTGAACTTTTGTGTTCTCTAATGATACTAACACGATGTAGGTTTTACAGTCTCCTAATTTGTACTGGTAATGCAGATTCCAAATAAATAGTTTCTTTTGTTGCAAAATATATATACATACACTTGTATTTTGTGTAGATTTCTTCTTCTGTGTTGGCAACTTCGCTTCCCACATGGGCCTGGGTTACTGTAGTTTGTCCTCTAAATAGTTGCCCTAGTCTAGACCATCAGCTTTACAAAGTGAGGGAGGGAAAGGAGGGAGAAACGGAGGGAGGGAGCAATGGAGAGAAGGAGGGAGGGAAGAAGCCATAATAAAATCAACTCTACTGAAGGACAGAGTAACTTACCTGTTTTCTAAGTCGTGACTATTTGCCCAATGGGCTATCTTTGCCTTCTCTGGAAGGGTCTGGTCGTAAGGGAAATTGCAATTCTCAAGAGATGCTTCTAGGGAAAGAATCTAGATTATAAGTAATACTTCTGGACCCTCCAAAGTATTCTAGATGTCACTCCAGGAAATCTGCTCACCTGCAACTGGTTATGTCTCTGGTCCCATTTGAAGCATTCAGCCTGATAGTTTGTATCCACTGGGACCCTGGCTAGGTTACCATGTGCCAGTCAGTATTTGATGTGTTTTAGCATCCACACTGTAAGTCCATGCTTCCGCCTCCAACATCATGTTTCTGTCTTTGGAGTGAGAAAGATCTAATTACCTGACTTGACTGACAGTTAGTCCCTCCGAAAGCACCCTGCTGAACAAACATTACATTCCCATTTCCATGCTCCAAGGCCTCTATTTTCAAGGTCCCCAAGGAGAACAGGTGAAAGCTGAGGTAGCAACCATATACCTACCCCCATCCCAATCATGATTCCAATTAACAAAGACTAGACCAGCAGAGAAGCAGTTGGAATTGAATTTTCTTTTTTTTTTTTCCAATTGAACAAGCTGAGTGTCAATGACCTTAAAAGAATAAAGCTAGCCATTAGTGATTTTGAAAACTTTACCAGAAGCCACACCAAGCTTCAGGTACTTCCTTCAAATTTCAGCATAGAAACCCATTGACAGGTGAAAGGCACAAACGGATTAAGTTATTCTCCAATTATTTGGAAATGTGTGGGCCTTATCTACCAACATGGCACCTTCATTAGAATTCACTGGAGTCATGCGAAACTACTGGAAAGACTAAACCAGAAGTGTGTAATGCCTTACATACAAAATCAAATGTCTTTTCTGCTATTTAATAATTTGAAGACGTGTTCTAGTCAAAGGGCCTCCTCCCAATATGGTGACCAGCTCCTTTGTGGCTCATCAACCACATGTGTGTCGTCTTCCACATTTAGCCAGCCAGTGGAAGGGACATGAAGAAGGCTTACCCATTTCTTGAAAACCTTGACCGAGAGTTGTATTTATATTTCCAAAGGTCAGGCCTAAGGATAATAGTGGGAGCCTGGAAAACTATTCCCTAGCTAGGCAGCCACTTCCTGGCAGTAATTCTACATGATAACTTTCTGAGTGACTGGCCGGGTGACCGAGCGTGAAAACAAAAGACAAGCTCGCGTGTCGGTGTCACTGAGTGGACACACTCCAGGTGGAAGACTGTTAGCTGCCGTTCTGGACATGGCTACATTACGCCTCAGTGGGAAAGGGTTGAGAAAGGGGCAACTCATATGGAGAGATATCCAACCCAGTATTTTCTTCTCAAGGGAGAAGAAATAAAAGTACCCCTTTTATGGAAATGTGTGAATGGAAAGGAGGAAGATAAACTGTTCTTTAATATCTTCTCATTTGTTTTTTTTTTGTTTTGTTTTTTTGTTTTTTTTTTTATTTTTCGAGACAGGGTTTCTCCGTAGCTTTTGGTTCCTGTCCTGGAACTAGCTCTTGTAGACCAGGCTGGCCTCGAACTCACAGAGATCCGCCTGCCTCTGCCTCCCAAGTGCTGGGATTAAAGGCGTGCGCCACCACCGCCCGGCTTCTCATTTGTTTCTAAACTTGGTCCTTACCACATAATTTGTGATCAGTAGGAAGAGGGAGCTACTGAGAGCAACAACAGCCTTGTCTCACCTTCACAAAGTCACACTTTTGTGTTCATATCGATGCCTCAAAGAATCATGGCTGGTGGTCAGCAGTCAACTTAAAAGAATGTAGTCTATGCCCTAATTAATTCATGCTGTAACAAAGCATCTCCCATACTATAATTTATAAACAATGAAATCAAATAGAATTAACAATGAAATCATATTGCCCATTGTTCTGAAAGAGCAAGGAGGTGGGAGCTTGGAAGTCTCATGTGGTTTGCTTATGGACAGTGCCTGTCTTGGATTCCCCGGGGTCTCTTCTATAAAAACAACAGTATCATTTTAAATTTTCTTCCCTCTTGACTGAACCTCGCCTCAAAGCCCTCACCTCGTATGGAAGCCTGGAGTCCAACATAGCATCCAGGGTGGGCATCACTTAGACCATAACCAATCTAAATTGTGAGATCAAATCTGCTCGCTCACAATCCATACATTCCTACATAGCCTTGAAAATTTCTACCAATTTCCACTTTGGAAAATCAAACGCAGAAAATATCGTATTATATCTGTTTGGTGGCGAAGGTATAGCCTGCCTTCCACATTCGAACCATTTTCTGAGAAATGGCACAAGAACTCCATTCTATGGAGTTGCCCACTGGGTGAACTCAAGAAGTTTGTGCCTGTGTTTCTCCTCTGAGGAACTATCGGGAAGGGAAGAAGGAGGCTGTGTAGCAAGAGCTTCTCTGTTATTCCTGCAAAGAAACTAAGGTGTGACCATCAAGATGAAAATGCAGAAGGACCACTGTGCCTAGCCGGTGGTAGTGGGTGGCTTCCCACCTCAGATAGACTTCCTGACTCCAGCATTGGGTGGGAGGAGGATGAAGGAAGAGAAGTCAGAAAAACCCTGGGACAGCAGTACCACCGCCCAGGGCCACATGCTCTGGAGAACCATCGTCTTTGTCTTCCTGGGACCCAGGCAAGGCGTAATTCCGATGGCTTTGGGTAGACCAGGTAGCCGAATCGTTAATGTTTTGGGTTTTACTGTGCCCTAAGCCAAAGTCACTCCCCCACCCCTCACTATCCAGCCAAATTTCTAATCTAGCTCAGCAGTTATCAACATGCATTCCTTCATAACATAAAAGGCCCCAAGCGCTGGTATGTATTCAAATATGAATCTTTCATTAATAAGTACCCAGAGAGAAATTAAAGTTCAAAATAAAATCTTCCTCCTCTTATAAATTAAAATCCGAAAGGATGTTAATCTACAGCTCATCGTCTCTGCCTTCCTGCTGTGCTCATTATGTCTAAGCGCACTCACAGCCTCCACTGCCACAAGTGGGGTCTAGAGCCTTCACCTTAATGAGGCAGTAGGGGCCTCACCTGCTGGAATGAGACAGCTGTCCTGGTCCCTCCAAAGCTCAGTTCATCTGACATCGAGTCTCTCTAGTATTCCACTTTTTTTTTTCCTAGAGAACAACTTGCAAAACATATGAACATATGAGCTGTATCCTTTGACCAGCTTTATCCACAACACCGAGAAAACACCAATAGCAAAACAAAGTAGGCAGGACCCAGTGTCGTGTGATGGCTGGTGATGAATGACATTAGCAGAGCTTTGACAATTTGGTGAGAAATCAAGGGAACTAGAGAGTACACAGAAAAGGTAAGAGTTAAAATATTTAATCTTGCAGTAGCAGTTGTTGGGTAAAGACTGTCATGTTGAGAAAAAGCCACCAATAAGAGGTTAATCTCACTCTGCTTCCTATGTCCTCAGGGAAACAACCCAACCTATGCATGTTGCCTCCTCTCTCCAAGAATGACCTTTGAAATATTCATGGCTTTGTGCAAGTTTCAGAAATGGAAAAGTGGGTCCACTCTAGTCCACAGACTGACTTGAGGCTCCCTTCCTTGCCAGACATTCATATACATATATAAAATTTCATCCCATTTCCATCTCCCGTTAAGCGCTGCACACACACCCAATCTCAGGTCCTTATGCCGCTGTGGTTTCTGCTTCTTCCTTGGCTACGAGGTCCAGCCTATGACCCGTCTGCTATTCCCCCCGTCTCAGGCAGAATCAGCTGCCAGTTGCTGAGCCCAAGCTCTGCAGACACTGCAGGACCCCACCTTCCTTCAGCTCTGTGGGCCTAAGCTTGAGTGACAGGGGCTGCCCCGTGTTCACAGTAACTGTTCTGACCTTTGCTCCTAATGATTCCCCCCTTGTCTTCCGCAACTCCTTTGAATCAAGCTGGAGATGTTTAAAATACTCTGGATCCCTTCTTTCTCATTTCCTTCTCTTCTGTCTCTTGTGTAGAGGCTGTTCTCTTTGCTCTTGGACAGCCATATTTTCCTAAACTTTATTTTAAATCTCCCCGCCCAAATTCTGTCTCTGTCCCAAGTTTCCATTGTATCAAACGAGTCTTGCACAGCTCTGATTCCTCATACTCCACAATGCTGTCAGTAACGCCCCCAGACTCAGCCACTTGTACCCCAGCAGGCCTCTCCGACGTCACTTCTTCTCCATCAGGATCCCTCCAAAGGACCCATCTTCTGGTTTACACCTTTAGAACACATGGCTCATCCATTTCCCTTCACACAGAGACAGCGATAATAGAGCTCACTAGTAACCTTAAGTGTTTCACTCTGCTTTCCCTCAGTTACCCCTCTCCAGTGGGCCCACATTTTCTGGTAGCACCCAGGGCTTCTTCCCAAGTCTCTCATGCGAACATCTTTTACTGTACTCCCCATCAACTCCCTATCTGTTGGTGTGGTGCATTCTGGATTCCTTCCTGTGCAGTTTCCATGGTGTTTGCTCACTGAGCGCCTAACATCCGCATCAGACTGACCCCAATGTCCACTACTGTTACCTGGCTCCTTCCCGACATGGCTTCTGAACCCAAATGAGAGCTTTTCCATGCCAACCATTTCTCCAGCATCATGAAGGCATCTTAAAATCCACGCCAAAATTGACAGTAGTTATTCTGACTAGGGTTAGGTCTCAATGGGGCTCAGTATCACAGACTACCCCTGTATCAGGTTGTGTGTGCACCTGTCAAGTCTGGTCGGAGCTGTAAGTAGGTTACAATCCCCTCTTTAAGTTGGATAATTTGCTAAAACAACTATAGGACTCAGGTAGCTACTCCATTTCTGTGTCCTCATTTGCTATGAAAGATATAAACGGACAACCAGATTAAGAGGTACATAGGGTAAATGGATGGGCCCTGAGAGCAGAAGATTCTGTTCCCAAAGAGTTAGTGTGCACCTCCCCTCTGCATGGATATGTTCACCAGCTCAGTCCCAATTATTTAGGGCTTTTTGAGGTTTTGTTACATAGGCGTGAGGGACTAGATCGCAGACCACTGGTGGTTAACACAGAGGTTGAAGGTACCAAGGCTGAAAGTGCCAAGCTTATAGTCAGCCTGGGTCTTTTCTGACCAGCTCTATTCTAAAAGTGCCTAGTAGGCTGCTGATAGTTCCCTCCTTAGAACAAAACACTGTCCTGTCATTCACCACTCAGGCAATCACTCAGGAAATTCAGTTGTCCTAAATGAAGACCTGGTACATGTGGAATACCTCTAACCTGAAGATCCGGAATCCAGTGTACCCCAAGATATGGGAACTGTGAGCACCAACATGATACCACAGTGCAAAACTCTACACCTGGCTAAAAAATATATAGCGCTAAAAAATATATAGAATTATTTATAGCCTAGGAGTATATGGTATATCTAATACGTAAATAAATTATGTGTAGGGTTTGATCTTCTTCCCAATGTATGTCATTATATCTAAACAAAGTATTTCAAAATCTGAAAAACTATAAAGTACAAAAATACAGCTGATCCTGAGCATATCAGACAAGGGATACTCAGCCTGTTTGTGTTTCCCATTTTATCACTAGGGTATATAGCCTTTGATGGATTGTTTAATCTCTCTGTGTCTCCATTGCCTTCGCAATGAGATATCGTTAAAATCGGTAGCTACCTCATAGGGCTCCTGGAAGGATTAAATGAGTTAATACATGAAAAGCACTCAGAGCAACACCTATCAAACAGTAAAGGTGACAAATGTGTTCCTTATTAGTGTCATTCCTCCAATATATTTCACCGACACATTGTCATCCTTGAACTATTACCAATTAGAATAGCCTCCTCGTTCCAGCTTCCATTGTAAAGAAATATTAGCTATGATTATCGACTCTCCCTCTTCCCTTCCTCCCCACGTTCCTCCTATTCCTCCTCCCCCTTCCTCCTCTGCCCTCCTCTTTCTCCTTCTGTTTTTTTTTCAATTCTTCTAGCCTGACGGCTAACAGATCCCCAACCTGTCATTTCTCTGGAGGCTTGGCACATCTTGCCTCATTTCTCCTTGACTTCCCCACAGCTTCTATTTTGATCACAAAATTGCAAATTAAAAAATTATTTATCTCATTTCCTCTTGAAAATCCTGGTGAATTCTTAGGGGCAGGGAAGACCAAGTGTGTATTGAAATGCCCTTGGTCGTGGTCTCTTGTCTCGACACTAGAAAAGTAATGAGGATGGGAGCTGTGGTCAGATAATGAATGCTGGTTGGCAGGGAAGACCTGAGCTGAACATTGAGTCTTTCTGGGGAGGTGACCCTGTAGGCCGTGGGGAAGTGGGAACAGAGCAGTGATGGTATGATGTGACTCACATTTCAGAATATGACTTTAGCAACTGCTGTACATTGGCCATAGGCAAGCAAGTTTGTAAATAAAGAGCCACTGAGGAGGTGATGACAGGATTTGGGGTCAAAGATGATGTGGCATGGCCCCAGAAAAATCCTGATACCATAACATGTACATTGCAGGAGCTGGGGAGCTGACTCAGCTGAGCAAGCATGTGATGTATGAACTTGATCTAGGAAGCTACATTTAAAAAGCCATAGTGGGGACTAGTCCCCATGCTGGGAAGTGGAGACAGGTGGGTCCCTGGCATTTACTGGACATCCTGCCCAACTGGGTTGATGAGACTCAGGCCAATGAAAGGCTGTTTCAAAAAACACGGTAGACAGTTTCTGAGAAATAACACCCAAGGTTGACCCGTGACTTCACACATATGTACGCACGCACACACACACAGAGCACTTTGCTTTGATGGGGGAAATGTACAGGTTCCTTCAGCCCAGAAGGAGGATCTCCTTGTATGGCCACCTCCATGGATGTCCCTGCTCAACGCAGCAGATGAGCCCCAGGAACCAGAAGCCCCAAAAGTGCTCCGCTGATCCCATTCTTATAACGCTCGTGGGTTTCGTTGGAGCTGTTTACTATCTGCCTCCCTTGTGAATCGAGAGTTTCTCGAGCTCATTTTGCTTATCCTCAGTGGAAACGAAAAGGTAGATGAGACTTTATCCCAATTACAGCCTCAAATGGGATGGGATTGCACGAGGAGCCCCCACACTCACTGCAGTGAGTTCATGGTTGTCAGATGAATAAATAAGGAAAGAAATAGCAGAAGCCAAACCACCATGGGCTGGAGCTGCAGTATTCTTATTGGCAATGCTGGTATGCTGTGTGGCTTCACTCAACTCCCTACAAGTCCCCAACGCTAGACTCGGGCAGCACCATAGCCCATAGATAGCACAGTGCTGAGAGGTAAGGGTCATGCCGAAGCATGAGAGGCACAATTGTGGGATATTCCAGGAAGCAGCCAGTCCAGGATTATCCCAGGTTGCTCTAGGCATGTTCTTTTTTTTTCTGGAGTTATAGTTGTTGATGCAAAGCTATCTCCCTGGTGTCTCTGGGTGACATTTGTTACTTAGCTTCCCTGTCCTTAAATAGAACTCCTGTCCTTTTCGCTGGATTGCTCCTCCTTTGCTAATGCTCTGTCTCCCTCCAAGTCCCAGGAAGAGCACTTGACATTTGTTAGTGGCGCAAGAGCATCATTTGCTGCATGTGAATGGAAAACTAAGTTTCCCCAAAGGCTGGAGATGAGCGATGACCTCAGAGCTCCTCACCCTTCTCTTCCTTCTAGCACAGCAGCAAGCCCCAGCCATGCCGGGTCCTAGAGGAGAGCTGCCCCATCCTTGCTACACTCTACCTGGAGACCTGTTTCAGTCATTGCCGTGTATATCTCAAAGGTCAAAGGTCATGGGTGACAGAATAGGGTGAGGGGAGCTTTCTAGACCCCTGTGGAGCTGTAACATTTCACCAACCACCAAACTTTTCCTGATGCCTCAGTTGGATGTGCTCAGTGAAGAAGGCTGGGTCTGGGAAGACAGCTCCATTGGTACCGTGCTTGCCATAAGGGCTCCAGGAGTTCTATAAAAAGCAACGGTGCGCACTTGTAATCTCAATACTGGGGAAGTGGAGACAGGCAGATCCCCTGGGATTTACTAGCCATCCAGCCTAATTCCAGGCCAGGGAGGGACCCTGTTTTGAAACACAGATAAAGAACAGCCTGAAGAATGACATGGGATGTTGACCTATGGCCTCCATGCCTGTGCATGCACACCCACACACTCATGTCCACATGTCCACACATAGACACATATGCACACACACACAGACATACACACACACACACACACACACACACACACACACACACACACACACACTTCCCAGTCCTTCCAACGTCTATGTAATATCTACCGGCTATTCATAGGTTGATCTGGTCCTAATAGCACCTATAATAAAGACTACTGAGTTGGTCAGTAGGGTAGGCAATGTCTTCTTAAGTAACTACCTCAGAAGCTCAAGTTATCCAATTAACTGAGTATGTAATAATGGATAACAAAGAGAAGGCTAAGTTGAGAATCACTGGGGGCATGGTTAGCGGCAAGAGAAACTGGGAGTAGAACCTGCTGGCCAGTAATGTCAAAAGACAGTCTTCGGAGAAGTCACAGGTCAGAGAGTCAAAGTGTGTGTGTAGGGGGTGTGTATTTCCCCACCCTTTCTCTACGTGATAAGTGCACCTGCCCTCAGCACAGCTCACCCGTCACATCTACAGGCTTCCACCCTGCCACGGCTCCCTGAGAGTGCTGGTCCACAGCACTGCTGGCTTTTCCCACCTGTGTGTTAAACACCTATGAGCAAGGATCAAAAGTATTTGTAAAGCCAGGCTGTGGTGGCGCACGCCTTTAATCCCAGCACTTGGGAGGCAGAGGCAGGCAGATCTTTGTGAGTTCGAGATCAGCCTGGTCTACAAGAGCTAGTTCCAGGACAGGCTCCAAAGCCACAGAGAAACCCTGTCTCGAAAAACCAAAAAAAAAAAAAAGTATTTGTAAATGGTTGTATATTGAACAGACAGAGACCTTTTGGCCCATATTCCCTAAAAAAAAACTAATAACAAAACTGGGAATGGAGAGATGACTCCAAGGTTAAGAGTGAGTACCGCTCTTTCAGAAGAGTTCCCAGCAACCCCATGAGACGGCTCACAGTCGCCTGTAGTTACAGCTCTGATGCCTCTGACCTCCACAGACACCTGCATGCATGTACCCCTACACACACAAAAAGACAGACAGACAGCACACACACACATACACACACACAATTAAAAATAATTTTTAAAAATGACCATCAGTTAAGCAGCATTTACCTTGTAGTAAATGCTGTGTTATCCAGAAATGATTGAAAGTATAGTCAGACATACACAGGCTACATGAGAATACTATACCATTGTTTTCCAACACAGTCTTGGATTTGGTGTCTGCTTGGGTCCTAGAACCAATTCCTGTTAGATCCCAACAGGCTGTGACTCCCTATGAGACAGGCAGATCCTGACCTATATGGCTCATTTATTCATTTGCTTATTGATTATTGTTATTAATTGCTTATTGTTAGTGACATTGTACCTGAAATTAGGGATAGCAAAAGGAGGGCACTTTCTCTACCCTTAGAAAGAGGCTAGTCTGCTAAGATACAGAAATAGAAAACTGAGCCCCCATATTGAGAAGTGACAGTGGGACCTTGGGTTCATTTGCCACAGGGAGGAGCGACTTAATCCTGGTTAGCAACAGCAGGGTCTGGAAGAACTCAGAAGAGGAAGGGAGTGTGGGTGGATGGGTCCATTTAGAACCTGTTGTTCCCCGTGGTTAGCACCAGGACCTGTTGTTTCCCAAGGCCCTCAGCTCCTGGTCCCTAGCCCTTCTGCCTCCAGTGGCAGTCAGCGTAAATCTTTCTCGGAGAGTTGTTTCCCCTTGTGGTCATACAGTAACAGCCTACTAAACCTGCCGATGGGGTGAATTACGAGCCGGTCCCTCGAGCCCTAGCCTCTCTTGCCCGCAGAATGAATTGTGGAGCTCCAGGCTGCTGGGCTTTTTATTTATTTATTTGTTTGCTTTAGCATATTTTAATCTGGTCATTAAATTGCAATCTGCCACCCATCCCCAACTCGAGCTGTCTTCAGATGGAACAGATTTTTCACAGGTAATGATACCTATAAACTTCAGGGATGGCAGGCATCAGAGCAAACTGGAAGCGGGGGGAAATGAGAGGTTATGGAGACCCATCCCACCTGGCCCAACTTTGGCTATCCTGTTCCTGCTCCCACTGATTCCCTGCCTTTCACAGCACAGCTAGAGTGACCAGTGGTTCCTGAATAGCACCTGTGACCAGGCACAGTCTGGAAACCTGTGGAGGGAGGCAGAGGTGAGCCTCCACACCTTGTCCTTGCATGCATGAGATCACGCTGCTCCACGTTGTGCCAGACAGTAAAGATGTCACCCGACCCGCCTTTATGGTATCGCACAGGGACAGGCGTGCACTGATAAATCAAAGGCAAAGAGGATGCCAGATGGTGCCATAGTGATTGTATTCTCGAGGTCATCCTTCTCATCTGCAGTCGCTCTGTACTGGGGGGATTGCCATCTGACAACAGGGCCACCAACCTACAGAGGTGACACTTGTCACGGTTAGAACATTGGTACCACAGATGTGTCTAGCATTTCAAAAGTCGTACTGACATATTCCCCTGGAGTCTCACAAGCATTGTGTGAACACAAAGGGGCAGGTGTCACAATTCCCTCTCTGCAAGAAATAAAACCCAGACACAGGGACTATAAAGCAAAGTGAAAAAGAGTGTCCAGCTCATAGAAGTGTGTAACACCTGCATTTGAAGTCAGAGAGTCAGTTCATGTTACCCTAAAGCAGCCCAAATGCTCATTTCAAGGTTGGCTTATGAATCTCATCCAGGTCTTGGGAGCTTGAAGCTCCCACAGAGCAAGCAACATCAGAAACCTGTTGCCTCCTAATTAATCCACGTGCATCTCAGAGGTCCTGGCACTCAATGGTGCTTTCCAGGTGCAACTGTTTAGCAAGGCAGGAGAAGATGTGTTTATGTCAGTGCGCTTAGCATTAACTGGGCAGAGTGTTAGGGTTTTCCACTTGTCCACTTCTTTAATTTTCTCAACAGCTTTAAGTAGCTGCTGTAGTTCCTCTCATTGCAAAGGGAAACACTGAAGCCCGGGGAGGTTAAGCAACTTTCTAGAAGGCACAAAGTAAGAAAGCAGAGAAGCTGAGGGTCTGGTTTCAGTGTTCATGCTGCTAACGTTTGAGGCGTATGAGCTCTTCCTGGGCATACAGGTTCCTACTCGTGACCAGAACCCAAGCACAGCTGCATCAGCAAAGGCATTCCTGTTGGGAATGAGACTGGGAGCTGAGGAAGGTTAAGGAGAAAAGACATGAAAACAGTCATCTTCCTACACTAAAGAGTAGGGGGCTTTGCAAAAGATAAACTTTTAAAAACAGTGTTCCCCGTTGCCATCTGTAGCTTCAGGACACAGACACAAGGCACAGAGTTCAATCTGGAGGTCAAACGTGGGACTCTAAGGTTCTAGCTCCTGTAGCAGCCACCCAATCATGGCCTTCAAACAGTTGTACTGCGTTTAAAAAACAAATCCATTAACACCAAACTGATGTTTGTCCTCACTGCTGTATATGATTTGGTAACAGGGGTCATCACAGTGTAATTTAGAAGCTGGGTTTGCATGAATCAGATGCCTAGGCAACCTAATGTTGCTCTTCAGTCTCTGTCAGTCGAGGATGACAAAAATCCACCATCCCTTCTCCCTGTGACCAAGCACAGAGTCATCGACAGCATGGTAAGTGTCACCAGATGCCAGAACACTCTGATGACACGGCACAGCAACAGACAGGCTGGCGTGTGTCACAGCCATTGTGCCAAGACGTCACCTCAGGCTGACATCACTATTCACCATCCTTGCCGAGATTCGGAGGTGCCCAGACATAGCATTCTGATCTGGGCCCTGTGGCCCTTGACCTTTTGTTATTCTCAGAGTCATGTGTTCTGTCACCCATCTGGTTTCAGTCATGAACATCAAAGGATTTTGACAGTAACCTATGTGCCCATCACAATCCCTGACAGAGGGGGGATTTACTGCTAGTTTTATAGTTTGTACCCATACCGTTCCCAAATTAAGTAAAATGACCTCTAAGTTTGAGGTCCTAGGAGCTAGTGTGTGTGTGTATTCATATTTATGCTTTTTTATTTGTTTGGTTTGGGGTGTGTGTATTGTATGTATGTATGTGTGTGAGTATATGTGTATGTTTTGAAACAGACTCAGATTCTTTAATCCAGACTGGCCTTAAATTCATGACATTCCTCTTGCTGCAATCCAGGAGCTAGGATTATTGATGTGAGTTACCTATACCCAGCCTTTTTTTTTGCGATGAGATGGGGGTTAGGATCTTACTATGTTAAACTAGCCCTGAACTTGCTGTTTAGCCCAGTCTGACCTCAAACTTCTGCTTCTCTTACCAAGGACAAACTTTAAATAAATGGAATTTCAACAAATAAATAAATTATATGGCATCTGAGATTCAAAAGTGATGCCAACTTTCCCTTGGCCCATCCATATACTTTACAAGCTGGACATAGGTCTCTCTAACATCTAATTTGTAGGATCGGTCTTCTGATACAATGACTAATGACATTGTTTTGCAAAAGAGAAAGTCATGTATTAAATAGCAATAAGGGCTTCCGAGAAACCCCATTGGGTGCCTGGAATGAAGGGAAAGAGGACAGCACTAGAAAAGGTTCCCATTGCAACTGGGAAACTCGAGACTTAGAACGATGAGCTTGGTGCCTGGAGATCCTCAGCTTTCATAGCTCCACTCTGCTGTGTAGGAACTGAGAAGTCTTGATCAACCTATCCAACTTCCCCAGTGCCTTCTGAGATGTTGCCCCATCAGTAAAGCAGAGCCCTCTTGGGTACTAGGGACTACTATGTGCAAAGGACCCGGCCCAGGCCTGACACAGCAGACGGTTCATTCACTGGATCCTCTTCTATGCTTCTCAAAGTCTAATATTTGGCTCCAAACCCAGGGCAGGCTTTAAACTGGGCTGCGCAGAGAACAACTCAGATGCCATGCAGGAAAAGAAAGCACCCTTCCCAGTAACAGAGTACATTAAACTGTTGAGAAGAAAAAAACACCACGCATAGTCCGAAAATTCACACACAGGTGCCCAAGGCCAATGGCCCAGAATAGATGCACCCAGCCTATAAGACTGAGTGTCCCATCTCCATTGATGGCCTGGAAGATGTCCCTCTTTGTCTCTTCACACCATTCCTACCAGCTACACGTTTGGGAAATAGTTGCAAAAAGAATATTAAACAAACCCCAGAATCAACAGATACCCAGGAAGGAGAGGAAGGGGGAGGGGGAAATAAGTCAGCGACTGCTCGCCAACTGCTTCCTATGCCCTGTGGATTTCTTGTCAATGATTATTCAATCTCAGGCCTGACCTTTCTACTCTAAATAACACTGCAATATCAGCGCAGCCCAGCCCGCAGCTTTTGCAGGAAATTAACTGTATCTGGTTCTCACAGGAGACCCAAGAAATCCCCCCAGTCACTAAACCCAGACTGGCTTACAGACAAAAAGAACCAGCATTATCTTCTTCTCATACATTCCTCCTAATGCCCGTCTAAATATCACGGGGCTCCCAGCTGTTTAATTCTAATAAATACTCATCTATTCTCAAAACAGACAAATGTTAGGTCTCAGGTGGGTCTCGAGTGTTTTGTGTGGTAGGAAGAGAAAACGGGGCAAGAGAAAGAATAGGACAGCTTCTAGCCAAATGGTGGAGATTTCCAGACAGGTACCTTCCTAGCCTGAGAAGATGGCTAATGGTTTCTGGCAGAGCCCGAGTCTAAGGTGACTTCGAAATGGCCGTATTTATAGCCAGTGTCCACGTTGAGATGCCCTTTGTTCCTTTGGTGCAGTCTTGGTTTCTGAGCAGCCGTAAGTGGCAGCAGAATAGTGAAGGCTCCTGACCCAGCTGGTGTTGCATCCTGCCAGGGGGTGAGAGAGGTGTGGGAGGGGTGGCAGAAGCAGGCTTCACGGTGAAGTGGTAGGGTTCTGTCGGCTTCCCCACTCTGAGATTGAATCTGCGCCTGAGTTCAGATGGTTGCATCAGCCACAAGAGGCCTACAAGAGAGGAAAAGAGGAGAGGAGAGACCAAGATGTCCATGGGATCCTGGTTGATTTGCAAACAATAGTGTTTAATCCAAGGAGAAGGAAGACCTAGCATTCTGAGGGTGGGGAATGCCTGGATTGGGATCTGTGATGTGAAGAAATCCTCTCTGCTTGGTCCTTTTGGTCACCCATGAGTCCCAGCTAGCTTTAAACATACATCATGGTGTGGACTGAAAAAGAGACCCTCTTCCATGCCCCCAGACACTTGCTCGTAATCTGTGAACCTGGCAACCATGTCCAGGTAACAGCCAGCTGCTGGCGAACAAGATGCTCTCCCAGGAGGCAGGTGTGGGTTCCTATTCAGATGGTTCGATCCCTCTAAGGACCACCTACGACACTGACTCAGAGGCCTGTAGGCAGCAAGCTGTTACACATTTAAAGCGGCTGGAGATCTCAGTTGTGTCCAACTCCTCCATTTCCTCATCTAAGTCAGTGGTTCTCTGGGTGTGGTTGAGTCTGACTGACTGGCGGAAGGGTCTCCTGGTCATTGTCAAGAGGGCCACTGACAGCTTGAAGGTCTGTGCCTGTGTCTCTGTCATCACTTAAGGATGTCACACTATGTTTAGCCCATGTTCAGCCCAAGAATCTGAGTTCATATCTGCTCATGAAAACCCTACCTGACTTCGAGGTCTGGCTGTCACCTGACATCCTCCAGATGTCTCCCCAGGTTCTCTGCTCATGGAGAACATGCCATTCTCTGAACAGTGGCATCTACTGTGTGCGCCTTTTTAAGCACCCACTCTTGACCCCTTTGGGTGCTTACTCTAGAACAAGCCGGGTATAGCGGCTTGTGCATGCAGTCCCCAGCACATGGGAGGAAGAGGCAGAGAGTTCTCGGATCTCTGTGAGCTCAAGTTTGGTTTGGAACATATAGCAAGTTTCAGGACAACCAGGACTACCTAGTGAGACTGTCTCAAAAAGCCAGGCCAGAGAGAGAGAGAGAGAGAGAGAGAGAGAGAGAGAGAGAGAGAGAGAGAGACGCAGGAAGGCAGGATAGAAGGAAGGAAGGAAGGAAGGAAGGAAGGAAGGAAGGAAGGAAGGGAAATGTTCCAGGACAGTTGACAATAGTGTCCCATGGAGCCATTAGACCATGGAAAACCTAAAAGCCTTAACTCCAACTCTAAGGTTTAAAAACCCATGGGCTCCATCTCCCTCTTTCTATTCAGCTTGCTAGGGAGACTGCTTTAATCCACAGTCCAGGAAAAGGCAGACTACCATCCTGAATTTGGCCCTACCTGGCTTTAACTGTTTTCTTAAGAAGACCCAAGGATAGGCATATGATTCCCTATTTGGTAACTGACCCACAGGCCTCAAACCTCGCAAAGAAAGTCAGCCATGGGCTGTAGGCAGGAATTAATCACTCCTCACGTAATATAAAACTAGAAACATTCAGCTGAGTAAGAGAATTCAGAGAAATAACAACCAAAGGGGTAAATGGTGTTAATAAGGTGTGCACACAGTAGGTGCCGCTGTTCAGAGAATAGCGTGTTCTCGTGAGCAGAGCACCTGGAGAGAGTGAGGTGACTGACAGCCCTGGAAGTCAGGTAGGGTTTTGATGAGTGGATATTACTGCTTGCAATTTATTGGCCCAATAAACAGGCAGAACATGGAGGGTAAATAAATGTAAAGCAGTTTGGCAGTTTAATGTGGGTGTGCACACAGGCACAAGCAGCTGCTGGGGTGGGCTTTCATGAACTAAGTGAAGGCCTTTCCCGGCAGTTTCCACGGAATCTCATTTTAGGACATTTTCACATATCCCCCTCTCCATGCATAGACAGGTGGTATAGGTTCTTAGAGGAGGCAGGAACGGGAGATGAATAGTTAGTTCCCAGAGCTTTGGTAGGGGCTTACGGGATGTCTAGCACTTTGTTGTCTCGTCCCCTTGGAATCCTTGGAGACCCCGGAGTGTATCACCTCCAGAGGACAGTGAGAACTGTCCAAGTACCTTGACTACTGTCTCTGGCAGAGTAGAGTCCCCACCTTCCACCTGAAGGGATATTCTCCCAGGAGGAAGAGAGTGCTGTCTTCCTTGTGTGTTGATCTGTTGCCCAACACAATCACAGCAGATAAGAAACTTTGCATATGTTTAATGGGGTGCATCCGATTCAAACTTTCCCCTTACAAGGACAGAGACAGCACCTCCTATTCACTTCTGCATCCCCACCCCCTGGTCCAGCAGCCAGCCGTGTCTAATACATGCTGAATACGGAGTGCTCCAACTCAATTCATCTTTATCTTTTTGGAGAGGGATGTATCAGGTGGAATATGAGGTTCTGTTAAGGATCTGACGAGGGCTATGAACCCTCTCCCCAGAGAAAATCTACTTATGCAACAGGACTTCTAGGGCAGGAAGACCGAGTCTTGGGCTCTGAGACAGCACAGTCACCATAGTGCTCCCTTTGTGCGCAATTCTGCAGCCTCCACCTGGGCCTTCCCTGTGAGGGGAAATCCACTGTCTCCCCACTTGGGGACAGTGTTAACGGTGGAAGGAATGTTCTTTGTATAGTGAGCAGCAATCTTCCTTTCTAGAATTCACACCCATTCTCCTCTCCTGATCAGTTTGAAGCAGAGAAGGAGCTAGACGTTTGCTGCAAGGGATTTTCTCCATCATGCACAAACTGCTTTTCAGATGTTTGTGAGCACAGGTCCAGAGCCTTCACAGGCTTCTCTTACTTCTACTTCTTTTGCCCTGATGGGATTTACATCTCCTTCCTAATCCTAACCCTGTTTATCAGCACCCTTGCTAACATATGAGGCCCAGGGAGTGGCAGAGGACACGGATACTTTTTATTCCATCGTTTCAGACAATGCACAGGCTTGATGTTGCCTAAGTAGCCTTTGTTTCTTGGTGGACTTCTCACACCATTGACCCTTAATTAGCAAAGAGTCAGTGATGCGCCCAAGCCCTTGCTCAGGTGTTCGCTTGATAATACCCATCTCCCCACTGGGCGTTTGTGCCACTTGCTGTTTAGATCTAATTACGCTGCCTTTACATTTATCCTTGTTAAATGCCACCCTATTAGATTTGCTCCTTGAGTCCAGTCTAGTGAGACCCTTCTGAATCCTGACTTTGGCATCCCACATATTAGCTCATTACTCTCAGACAATGTGTTTAATGGGTAATAAAGAGCTACCGTTTCCAGACTCTTTCTCTG
Organism: Microtus oregoni; assembly: GCF_018167655.1. Taxonomy (NCBI): domain Eukaryota; kingdom Metazoa; phylum Chordata; class Mammalia; order Rodentia; family Cricetidae; genus Microtus; species Microtus oregoni. Next base: position 30,998,614 of record NW_024543072.1, read on the forward strand.
GCCAAATGCTACACTTTACACAGCATAGTAGCCCGTTCAAATTCTTTAAAGTGTGTGCTATGACACTGGGTTGGTTTTATTATTTATTTCATTGAAACAAAATCTTTTCATGCAGTCCAGAATGGTCTGAAAGTCTCTATGTGGATCAGGGCATCCTTTGGCCTTAGCCTCCTAAGTGTTGGCATTATAGGGAATGTACCATCATACCCTGTTGACACCCACTTTATAGAAGTGAAATCCATGAAAGCCCCCATAAAAGCTGAGTAACTTATCGAGAGTCACACAGATACATAGGAGAGTCAGGCTGTAAGCCCAGGGTCTACCCCAAAGAGGGTGTGCAATTCCACTGTACTAGGCTACTATACACACAACCACGTTTTAGACAGGACCAGCCAGAACCAGTGCCCGTGGCAAACACTATGGACTACCTCAGGCTGAGGTCGGATCTCTCCCTCTTTATTTATCTTTCTCCTTACCCACTTTTATCCCAAACAACAATGAGAGGAATTTTGTTCACTATTTTGAAGAACGCAGATCAGGAGTTCGTCGTTCTACAATTTTCCTTCCGAGGAGTAAGTGATGGAGGCAGGGCGAATCCTGTACGGGTCAGTTCATCCTGACCTCTGCAAATCACAAGGTATCCTAGTTCCTCTGAAGTCATCACTGAAGTCGAACCTAGACTCTTACCGAAGATAGTGTCTGAACCCTGTCCATTTGTCATTGTAAGGGGTGTGGTACACATTCTGTTAATCGGCCTCTAAAAGCAACAGAAGACAGCCGAGATCTTCTCATTATTCTTTTCTTAAACATGTTACCTCCTAGTTAATGATAGTTGCACCTCTAAGACTTTACACAAATGATGATAAGCATTCTTTAGAATTTCATCCAGTTTGAATGTGTCTGTCAGAGCCATTCACCAATGACCTTATGCCTATCCCTGTCCATGACTAGTTTTTATTCTTGCTGGCTTTTACTTCGGAAAAACTAGTTATATTTTTTAATAGTTTATTTTCTCACAGGTATCTTTGATCCAAGACCACTCTGGGATAAAGGAAAAGAAGTATAGAAAAAGGAGAGGCCATATTTCTTCCAAAGATGATTTGGAATATAACAGTTAAAAAAAAAAGAAAAGGAAGCCAGGTGGTGGTGGCGAACACCTTTAATCCCAGCATTCAGGAGTCAGAGGCAGGTGAATCTCTGTGAGTTTGAGGCCAACCTGGTCTACAAAAACTAGTTCCAGGACAGGATCCAAAGCTTCAGAGAAAAAGAAAGAAAGAATCTAAGAAAGAAAGAAAGAAAGAAAGAAAGAAAGAAAGAAAAGAGAAGATGAAAAGAAAAGAAAAGAAAAGAAAAGAAAGGTAGAAGAAAGGAAGGGGAATAGAGGCAGGAAAGGGTTCTTGTCTTCTGTCCTTATTCTTGATCACAAAAAGACCTCCATAGGAGACAAACATCACCACTAACAAGGGGTTGGCGCTCCCCGGGCTTCTAAGTATTGCTCAGAAGCTCTTCCTTGTCAGATGGTTTATGGTTTACTTAAGCATCCTTTGCCCATATTGGGCATAACTGGGTAGGTAAACAGTGAGGACCATCAGGTTTAGGAGTTGGACTCTTTCAGAATGTAATCGTGTTTCTACCATCTATCACTGTGACCTCTCCCTAGTTCTCTCTTCTGACACCCCTGTTTGACTGATATTTCATGTGTACCTAGGTACGTGTTAGCTCATTCATGCCATATCATTTATTTGCTTATTATCTTGTATATTATATAATGTTTCATATAAATGTTTTATGTACACAAAGAACTTCTTATTGTGGGATGTTCCCACATCAGTCCACGCTCATAACATTTTAGCAGGGGTGAAATCAATGCAGGCCATTGCGGGTATGAAATGAGGTATCAAACACAATGAGCTTTCCCCTCAGAGCCTTCCCCAGGAGCTTGTGTCCTAGATTGCATCAAAAGGAGGATGTTGAGCACCAGCATTCACCACTGTGAATGCCATGTGACCACCTGCATCCTCAGACTCCTACTTTCATGACCTACCTTCTGTGACGGACTGTACCCTTAAACTACATGACAAAATAAATCCTTTTTGTCATTTAAGGCATTTAGTGCTCTTTCTTAAGGGCATTCTAGCGGGGTGTTTATCAAACTGTTTTGTATGGAAGCTAAAGACCCAGAATTGTAGTGAATCCCCATCTACATAGATTCACAGGTGTAGAAGGGAGAAGGGGAAAGATCCCAGAAACCATCAAAGCCACCTCTCATCAGTATGTTGGTGGTTAACAATCTGCAGAGACACTCGCCTAACATGGCATGACTAGGCTTCAGTATGGAGTTGGGGAGGCCCAGCATCTGGGGAAGCTGGCTGGATCTGAGGTTAAGTCAGGACTGGAAAAACATGCAAGGAAAAGGATAAGAGAAGTATAAGTTGCCAAGTAGAAATGGGGGCCTGAGAAAGTCTCTGCCAGTCCAACAGGAGCTCTGCAACAAAATGCCACACTGGGCAGACAGCCGTGCTCACCACCTGCCTGAGGTGGGCCTCAAAAGAACCTACTGTCCGAGGTTGTCAGTCATCTGCAATACTCTGAGCCCTGCTGTGAAGCCTACTTTGTTTGGTTTTTTTGTTTGCTTATTCATTTGTTTATGAGACAGAGTCTTAATATGCTTATCAGGCTGACTTTAAACTCTTGAGTCCCTACTTCAGCCTCCTGCATCCTGGGATAGAGATGAGGATGACTTTGACCAGGTACAAACCCGCCCGGAAGTGGGACACAAAGAAGGCATGCATGATTTCTGGTCTTCTACACAATAAGACTGAATCTAGTGTCAACTTTATGGAAGTTCTAGATATATGTATTTCCAGTAGCTTCTTAATAATAGTAATGTTTATTTTTCTCCCTTGTAAAGTACAACTATTGTTTTTAACACAGTACAAATGCCAAAAATGGAAAGACACAAACACACAGCCCTGCATAAATATAAATACATTTATATATTACACTGTATAAATATAAATGTATTTTTATTATATGTGTGTACCTATCTGTGAATATATGTGTGTGTATATATATCAAATGGTTTTTCATTAAAACATTTTGCAGCAGGCATTTGGGCAGCAATTGAAAATGGCCTGAGGTGTCTCCAGAGCCGAGGTCAGTGAACTCAAAACAACCTCTTGAATTTTCCATTAGTGCATAGTTAGATGAAGTAATAAATAAATTATTATTAAGCACTTTGCAAATAGAGTGTTATGTAAATGCTAAATAATCATAATAATACAGTAGTATGCTGATCTTGATAAACGGGTCGACTTTTATGTCATTTAAAATGGATGGCGCAGCAATGTCTGTGAAGATGAATGAGGTCCATGCTCATGGAGCTCAATAACACACAGAGACTCTTCTGCTTGGAGGCTTGGGCCTCTTCCGGAGTGGCTGCCTTCTCTTCCCCTGGTCTCTGTGGGACAATTAGCGGAGGAGAGGGGTTCTGGCCCAGCTTTAAGGGGTTGTAAAAGGCTCCTATGCAGAGATATTGAAAGGAGACCTAGGTGAGCGCGCAGGGATTTGCATTTCTGAGAAGTCAGGGCTAATCTATACCAGGCTGGGGGCAGGGAATTAACATTTATTGAGCGCCTCCTGTGACCCAGGCGCTGTGCTCGCTCGGTGCTCCGTGTTTATTATCTCATTCATCCTCCAGGCCAGCACATTAAGGTAATAGAGGAAGGGAATAAGGCAGAAAGCATTGCTATTTTCCGTAGAAAGGCAGAGGCTGACCTAGCGCAGGAGCTGCTGTTCGCGTTCCACTTTCCCTGGGTAGGAGACGAAGGGGGTGGGGGGAAAGGCCCCAGGAATCAGTAGCCGCCAGATGCAGTGATCTCTTCATGCCCCCAGATGCTGGTACCTTTCAGAAAAAGCATATGTGTGTTGAGTGACATCTTTCTGTGGAACTACACCTAGCGTCTGCTCCCCACCAGACTTAACACACACCCCACAGCCCGATATGCCCCAATTCAAGCTCTTCATACCTCTTAACAGTATTTAGCAGATGTTGCTGTATGCACAGACGTGAGCACAGCATTTCTTCAGTGGTTGTGTACATTATTTCAATCCTTACAACAGCCCTTGATTCACATCGTATTGCTTCTTAGATGAAAATAGAGTGTGTTACGTACCTTGCCATATTCCCTACAAGTGTAAGAAAGAGGATGTCTGAACTAGGTAGCCCCATAAACCCTGGGGCTTTTAACTGTAGGATTCTCTTGTTCTGCTGCCTGTTGGCTAGGAGATCTAAGGGATTTGTTTTCCTTTCACCCATGACTGGGTTATGCTCTTAGTGATTAATTACCTTTTGTTTAACATGTAAGATTTTAGAGGTATAAATAGACCTTTAAGACTGGCTGTGTGTTTGTTGGCTAACACCTTTGTTGAATAAGGGACATAATAAATTGCATATTTCAAGAGTACAGTTTGATCATTTTTGACATTTATATTTGACTGTCACCACAACCAAGAACCCAAACCTATTCATGACCACCAAACTCTCCTTCCTTGCAATATAGCCTTTCAACCTTGTCCGCTCTCCCTAGGCCACCAGTGACCTGGTTTGTCTTTTTTTTTCCCTCTATTGTCACTGCATCTAGCTTGCATTTTGTAGAATTTTGTCTACAAGGAATCTCACAGCATGCAAGTCTTTTCACCTGGCCGCTTTCACTCAGTGTAATTACTTTGAGATTCCTATGAGTATTTTGCTTTTTTTCTTTATTTACAGAGATACAGACTTAGAATAGTTAGTATGTGTCTTATATAGTGTTTACATTGAACCCAATCCAGACTCCAAATCAGCTTCTATCATTTATGGTCTGTGTACTAAGGGAAACTTTTCTTAACCTGTCAGAGACTTGTTTTTTTTTTTTTGTTTTTCTGCCTGATTTTCATCTATGAAGTGGGTAAACTGCATAGCATACAATTTATACATGGACGGCATTTGATTTTGCTACTAAAATAAAAATTGAGATACACAAGAGTAAGAAAACCCATCGACATCATCATATTGAGCAAAGCACTTGATATGCACTACAGATTTAGAATTTGATGGAACAAAGGGAGGGATACGTTAATTCAGTGCAGAAAACTAAACATTTCTTGTTTGTCTGACATGCGAAGGATATCCCTGACTTGGAGAAATTCCTGTTTAGATTGGAGGGATAGGCGATGAGAGATATAAATAAAGTCATTTCACTGTTGAGAATGACCTGGATTCCAAAGACATTTGGAAGGCAGAATCAATAGACCAGGTGACTGCCTAGAAACAGGCAACAAGGGGAAACAGGTTGGGTTAGGCTCTTCACAAAAGCAGAGAATTTAGACAAATAGATTTCTGTAAACAGGTATTAGGGAGAGTTCTTTGGTGCTTTGGCTTAGGCCGTGATGGAAGATCCAGTTGGACACCTCCAACAGCCAGTTGCATTCCTGCACAACTAGCGAGAAGTTCAGGGTCGAAGACAAAGACTTGTAAATTTTCAGCACATAGGAGGCTGAAGCCACGGAGGGAGTGGGTTTACCCAGGGAAAGCATAGGGAAGGATCATAGATGATTAGCACGTTGTTAAACAGGACCACACAGCAGAATAAGAAGGCACACTGAAATATTCTCACATGGACCTCCTATTGGAAAGGGTTCCAAGCCTGCTAATTTCAATCATACACCATTTAACCCAAAGCATTAAGTGCACGCTCATCTGTGTGCTATTAAAATGCAATTCTAGAAAGGGAAAAGCACTTCAAAGCAAACTCAAAAGACTACCTGGTGTGGCCCTTTATCTAGGAAGAACACTGCTGGGGAATGGTAGATGGGGGCCCCAGTGTGACAAAAGAGATTTTGATGCGAAATAAAAAAGTCTCACATAACTACTGTGTCTTTTTTCCTATTTTTCTTTCATCAAAAATAGATTTTTTTCATACAACATATTCTGATTATGTTTTACCCTCCCCTAACTCCTTGAAAACTCTCTCCCACCTCCCCTCCCATCCAAATACACACCGTTTCTATCTTTCTTAGAAAACAAACAGGCATCTAAAGAATAATAATAAAGATAATATAAAACAAAAACAAACAAACCAAAAGAGTATGAAACAAACAAGCAAATAGAAGAAAAAAATCCAAAGAAAAAGCACCAAAACCACACATAGGTGCGGAGACACTAACGTTCACACACACCGGAATCCCTTGAAACAGGAAACCAGAAGCCATGATAGATGTGCAAAGGACCTGTAAGGTTAAAAATAATTCCCTTACAAAACACCGTGAGACAAAGAACTTCCAAAGATGTCAATGGCCGTTTACTGCTAGGATTGTAGGAACCCCAGGGGCCAGGCACACCAAGGAGACATTGCCCTCTAAACACAGCAGGACCAGTGCACAGATGAACCCACAGAGACTGTGGCCTGTGCACAGGACCTGCACGGCTTTGCTCCAGATAGGGTCCTAGAACTGAAAGGTAAGCGGGCAAGTGCCCGTCCCTAACCCTATCTCCAGTAAATGAGTACTGGAAAATGAAAATTTACTTCTCTCCTATGGACTTTCACTGGAGATACAAAATAAATTGTGGTTTCTGGTAGTTTTTTCTTTTGCGAGGATAGAGAGGGTTGTGAATTTGTTTTATGATACTTAGTTGTATGTTGACTTCCTCGCCCCTGAAATTGTCCCTCCATGTGCCCCTGTGCCCTTGTACCCCCTTTCCTGTATCATTGAGTCATTGAATAGGTGGCTAGTACCTTCTGTATTGCATATCATGTTAGGACCTAGAGACACAATGAGTAATGGTGCTTCCACCAAGGAGAACCAGAGAATGCATACTTTCAGGATACTCAGCTCATTTTCAAAGCACTTGCCATGGTGTGTGTGTGTGTGTGTGTGTGTGTGTGTGTGTGTGTGTGTGTGTTGGGAAGTCCTTCTGTATATGTGTTGCTTTTATTTGTTAATGAATAAAGAAGCTGTTTTTCCCAGTGGCTTAGCAGAACAGAGCTAGGCGGGGAAGACTAAACTAAATCCTGGGAGAAAGAAGGAGGAGTCAAGAGACTCCATGTAGCCACTGCCGGGAACAGATGAGTCTGAACCTTGCCAGTAAGCCACAGCTACGTGGCAATACACAGATTAATAGAAATGGGTTAAATTACAATGTAAGAGTTAGCCAATAAGAAGCTAGAGCTAATGGGCCAAGCCGTTAATTAATTAATACAGTTTCTGTGTGGTTATTTTGGTTCTGGGCAGCCAGGAATGAATAAGCGGCTTTCTACAACATATGGGTGTGAGTCTGTCTGTCTGTCTGTCCATCCTCTTATCTGCATTGCACTGATGTGCTGAGACATAGCTGTGAAGGAGGTGGCCAATGACCACCTAATGCATTAGGTAGGTGACCCATGGAACTGGAGTGAAAGAGGGAAGCACAGTCCCCGTGACAGATCCAGACCTCCCAGGCAAGCGTTCTTTCTGCACCCTCATCCTGGGCTCTTTGCCTTTGCAATTTCCTGGTTGTCTATTTTATCTTTTTCAGCTGACACATTTGACGAGTCTTGGGGAGGAGGGAATACTGACTTTAGCATAACTTGCCTTTGGTCAAGCACAGTGTCCCTCAGGTATATGAGGGGCTTTGGGAGAGCTATCCTCATTCACCCAGCCCTCCCACGCCCCACTGTTCATCTGGAGAGAAATATGCCTATCAGTTCTGCATGTGCCAAGGAGCCCTATCAAAACCAAATTAGCCCAAACTGGCCACCATTCAGGTCAGCTAATTAAATTAACTATTGTTGCATTACTGATAAGGACAGTTTGGAAATGGAATAAAGCCTCTTGTCCCAGCAGCCATAAAGAGAAAGCCAAGAAAATGTGTTAATGGGATCACTGTGAGAGGAAACCCCTCGGACTAGCAGCAGCACTTGGGGGGCTTCGGTGGACTGTTCCATGAGCCATCTGCTTCAAGATTGTTGCTGCTGCCCTCCCTGGCTCTGGTCCTTAGGAAGACTGCTGCTTCCTGGCTTTCTGGTCCCCAGCTGTAGCCAGGGCAACTGTCTCCTCTTCCCACCATAATCCTAATCCTTCTGAAGGTGTGAAGGAAAATGGGGACTGGAACCTTCTCTAATGTGCTAAAATATAGCTTCCCCAAAATATAAAATGATTGGCAGAGGCTTAAGGAAAAGATACAAACAGAAAGGGAAAAGGGAGAAGGGCAGAGGCACGGTAGGGGGGCTGGTTCTAGAGGAAATGGCTAGATGCCCGGTGAGCATCTACTCCATTACTTAGTAATAGCCTTTCCATTACTGAGTGTGGTGTTTGTGAGGCAGCAGAGTAAGTTGCCCGCTGTCTTCTAAGTAAGCTGGACATACAGCCTTACTCTGGGTCAAGGAGTCAGTGTCCAAGGACTCTGGGCTTGAGTAGAGGCATGCAATGATAGAGAATATAAGGGAATTCTTCCTCTCTGATGCAGCTACTACACCAATGATACTCTACCTGCACTATGGCCTGTCTATCAGCAGCTCCACCCATCTCAAACCCTCACAACAACCTGCCCTGGTCCCATCTTGTTTTCCAATACAGGTTATCCAAGCTTCCTAATGTCTGTGAGCTAACTGCCCAGGGTGCTCTCTCTTGAGCTTAAATTAATCAGCCTTGTGCATCCCCAAGGACTTCAAGAGTTTGAAGTTCAACTCACTCCTTTGACAAGATGAAGCTACAGACTTGGAAATATTAAGTGATTTCTAAAAACCACACAGATACCAATCAGCAGATCTGGAATTTCATAGCTTTGCTAAGTTTATATCATGGTGTTGCCCGGGCACTTGTTATCCCTCCAAGAAAGTGAAGACAACTCTAAGAAATGCATTTGAGAATCTACAAGAAGAGCAGGCAAAACCTGAAGTCATGTCCTTCATTCTCATGGCTCCCATTTCTACTGACTTTAGAGACCCCATTTCAGGCTTTCAAGTCATAGGAAAATATTCTACCATGCGAGAATAAGTGAGCAGTGAGTGTCTTTAAAAATATTATCCATGTGTCACATCATAAATGTTTAGCCTCTTTCACTATTGAGTATGAAACTCTGTATTCCAGGTGTATTCAAAGTCCCCAATAACACAGTCCAGAGTTCTTTCTAACAAACAAAAGTGCTATATAGTCCAATGAAGGACAGAAGCGATATCAAGAACAGGTATGCTTATGTTGTAGGATAGTGTGATTCCAACAAGAAACCTGTAACTTGTGCTTTGCTGTGAAAAACAACTTTGAAAGCCCCTTCTCCAAGCCTGTCTCTTCATGTACAAAAAAGTCAACTGTCCATCCCCCAAATTCTAACATCCTCAGGGAAAACGGCATGACTAAGCTACATAAGAATTTCCAAAGGTGAAGGAATTAGGATATTTACCAGAACATTTGATCATTAAAAACTCCCACCTCTATAAAAGAAAAAAAAAAGTTACCAGAGAAGTTGTACTAAGGAAATATAACCCAAAACTCTGCTTCTGCTTCTACCTTCATTGTGAGTACCAGGCAAAGTTAAGCTATCCATCTTCAAGGGCAAGGGTGCTAACTCCACAACACCCAACGCCTCATAGCGATGTATCATTGAAGTACCTGCATGTCAGAAGAAGTCTGTCTTTCTCCAGTGTCAATTTAATCAATTTCCAAACTGGGAATTTGATGCAAAGGATCTCCTAGCTCTGTCTACTGATATAAATACTATATAATCATAGCCTAAAGGGGGGAAAATATCATAATCCTACCATCCCAATACACCGCCTCAATGGTGCCCACTGTCTGTAAAGTCTTCCGGAGAGTTGCCCACATATACACAATAGTTTAGTAGTTTGATTTATTTTAAAAAGTACATTAGTGTGTTAAGCTAAACTTGACCAGTGTTTGAGTTCAGAAGTTACAGCTGATGATTCTTTTTCCAAACTGTGCCAAACATTCTGTTTTCCCTTGATCCTCAGACACAAAACAAGAGGCCTGACATTCCCCAATCCTTCATATTGTCAAGGGGTAAAGCTTCACAGTCTTCTCAGCTAAGCAGAGACAAGCATTAATCCTTAGACACATCATTAACTTTGGGGGAAAAGTATGTTTCTTTGACGTGTTTTGCATGATTCACAAGAGAGAACAAAACACAGTGTGGTCTCCCTTGTCAAGCCTTCACTAACCTGTGAGAGAATCGGAGAAACTGTTTTCTATCCATCTCTTTTAGTAATGGAGGCAGAAAACAAGGTGCAGGGGCATGATTTTGGAATTAAGAGTGTGTAGATAGTGTCCTGGGCCTGAGGCTCACCAGCTGTGCAATCTGGAACAAGTTAATGTCTTTAGGATCCATTTGCAGTTCATCCCTAAGACATGGACAATAATAATTATTTCCTAGAACTGTCATGAGGATTAAGCAAGCTAATGTAGAAAGATGCTGTAAAAACAAATTACTTTATTTCTTAAGAAAATGACATTCTCAGCAAGTTACTCCATTGAACTCTTGCTAATATTTACAGTAGAGATTTTTTTTTTTACATCACATGAATGAAAAACTAACTTCAATTTTTGGCGGCTGATGAGCCATCTCCGGAGTCATCGAAGTCCAGGCCTTGCTCTTCTCATCCAATCTTCAGCTGGTTAGCTGCTCAGTGAGATCTTGCCAGAGGGTGGGGAAAAGAAATAAAAATGGAAATTGGTCAATTTGACTCTTTGATAGCCATCCTGATGAACGGTCTGGGGGGAAGATGTTAAAGCTGTGAGCTCAACTGCAGTTTTGTCTTCTTCCCAGGATATGTCAAGAACCTACTGATGCTCACGGTGACAGCTGTCCCTCTTCTCTTTCCTGAAGAAAAAAAAAAAACCTTCTACCTGAACAGTGGCCCGTCTTCCAGAATAATACAAATTGACTTTGAAAAAAGGAAGAGGCTCTCTGCTGGTCACTCACACCAGCAGAAACAAGCCTGGTGAGCAGGGAGCAAGCAGATGTTGCAGCTAGATGACGGATGCATCGACAACAATCCCAAAGCAATAATCACTATTCTTTCTCTTCTCCACTAATCCAGCAATCACGTCATCACTCTTAACGCATTCACTGTGTACCACCATACAATATAAAATGTGATGAGTAGCTAGATATATAAGGTAACCTCTCAACTCTTAAAAAATAAGAGTTATGCATGTGACAAGACAACTAATCACATAGGGGAGAGAACGTGGCTGCAAGTATAGCTCCCACATGTCAGTCACCATGGGAGGCGTTGCACGTGTACTCTTTGGTCTAATCCCTACCACATCTCCAAGAGGTATTCCTGGCCTCTACTGGATGATGCTATTGAGAGTCAGAGATATTTAGTAACTTGCCCAAGGCCACATAGATAGGAAAGCATAGAGCCTATTTTTCAGGTTTAGATGTACCTAACTCTATAGCCTATGCTTTGTTACTAACCTACACCTGCCAATGAGAGAAATTAGAGCTCAAAGACACCATTTAGTGCAGCAAAGCTAAAACAGAACTCTAAAATGCCTATCGCCAAAATCTGTTGTGCCTAGCCCATTGATTGGTCTGAAAACTAGTTTTAGCCAGAAGATAAATGTCTAGATTATTCAGGCAGAGATGATGGACTAGAAGTGGCCATGTGCTAGTCTCAGCTTGACCATTATCCATCTGAGCAAATTGCTTCCCTCGTCTAGGATTTTGGGTTGTCATTGGGACCATAGAGCATTTCTACATTGTCTAATGTCACACTCTGTCATTAGACAGCTCAATGGTCAATAACAAGGTCTAGAGACAAGTAGACCTGGGTTTGAATCCTGCCTCCATCCTCAAGCAGTGGGCTGTTGAACAAGTCATGTATACAACAGAGATATTAATACTACCTCAGGGTCTCTGCCCTTATTGTTCATTCTCCGTGGGACAGTTCCCATGTATCCGCAAGGTCACCCTTATACCTCCTTCAGGTTTTACTCAAGTTACCCGTTAGCTGGGCCTCCCTTGAACACAGTCTCTAAACTTGCAAACCACATTTGCCATTTTCTATATTCTTTCCCCACGCTATTATTTTCCTTAACAGTCAACACCTAACATCCTATACAGAGCACTTGATTATCTTATTTATTTTTGCCTGTTTCCACCTTCTCACTTCTAGAATGTAAGCTCTATATGGGCAGGATGTTTTTTTTTTTTTTTTGTATTCTTTACTGCTGTATCCCCAGTTTCTAGAATGACTTAGGTGCTTAATAAATATTTCTGGCATAAATCAATGCTTGTCGTGAGGATAATTTGAGTCAAGTGCTTTGCATGGGACCTGTCACGTGGCAAACACATGTGTGTTATCTATGTGGCTGGCTGGTGGTTATTGTGTTATTATTCTACCCAATCTCCATGGAGTACATGTGTTCTCTTTCCCTTCCAGATAACCTAAGATTAATTAGCATTCTGACTTCCTCGGTGAATTTGAAGGCCTATTTCTGAGATTATCTAAAAGCAAGAGGGAGTAGTCTTTGTGAGGAAACTGAAAAGGACTTGCATGACAGTTACCTCCCCTTCTCATATTTTTTTTTAAATGCCACATAAGTGGAAATTCCAGGAAGCAGATTTCTGGTGCGTAAGAAAGAGTTTTCACAGAGTTGGATGTTTAATGATGGAGTCAGTTATTTGAAGAGATAGGACGCCGCTCATGCCTGGAGGTCTCCAAGAAGCTGGGAAACTGTGTTTCACAGGCCTAGCTAGAATTATTTTGGAGAGTGATGAGGCTGGAGTTCAGCCAAAGGGAAGCACTCTCTTCGAGGTCTGTGGAGATGGCGAGTAAAACATGACATCTCTGAGGAATGAGACAAACGGGTGGCCAATGAAAGTATTGCTCAATGTACATAATCAAACAAATCAAGGATATTGATGATCAAGAGGCCGAGTCAGTCATTTTCAAATTAAGATACATTACTCAGCTTCGAGACCCTAACCGTAAAGGTCCCTGATGGAAAATCCCTTCAAATGTTAGAGAACATAAACCTGGAAGTAACTGCCCCGTGATTGCTCAAAAAAGTTCTTGGCCATTTACTCAGGTGATCATCCACTGGGGGACAGAAGATGGCTTGAACATTTGGAGGACTGTTTGGCACAAGCCTAAACTTGACACAGATACACTAATGTCTGGGACCCAGAGAGTGAGTTCTCATGGTCTTGTTCTTAGGGAAATGTTCCTACCGTGTCCTTATTATGCATTTGTTCATGGCAAATCCACAAGGTTTATAGATAAATATCTGAAGATTTCTTCAGTCCTTGATTGAGTAATGGAAAGTCATGTGCTCATCAGTTAATCAAAACATAACAGGGACACCTGGGATTGTGAAATGAGAAATGCTGTGGTCGAAGAGCAATCAGGGTTCCCTGACCTGTGGGAAGCCCAAGGACCGCCCACCTCTCTCCAGGTCTCCTAAGGTGAGCATCCAAACTGCCTAGGCTCCCCCAAAGCCAGCTAAATAAGAAGGTGAATCCAAAGACAAACACATAGGCATCCTCATGAATATTAACCTTCATCAGGCGATGAAAGGAGACAGAGACAGAGACACACATGGGAGCACCAGACAGAAATCTCAAGGTCCAAATCAGAATCATTGCAAGGTTATATTAACACAGCCTCGGATGTAGGCTATGCAGCCTCTCAATTTTAAATATGTTCTCTTCCATGGTATGGAAAAGGATAACAAGTCTATATTCACGTGGAATAGACAAAATGTGTATTTATGATCGTGCCTAGAACTATGTTAATTCTTTTATTATTTATTTTCATTGAATCCCATGGCCTTACTTAGATTGACCATTCCAAAGAATGTCATGTATATCCATGGCATTATAAGAAGTACTAGGCATTAGTAAACATGCTGGAGATTTATAATATAATAATTGTGCTTTCGAAGGTAGGAGATAAAACTTTCAACTATCCAGTGTCCTAGAATTGCACAGAAGTTTTGAGAAGTATGGTGATGTGCATGTTAAGCCTACCATTCTAAAGAGAGTGGCCAATGATGTCAAATCCTACTTCCACCCACTGAGAAGAAGTAACAATACCTAACGATCCTCCCAGAGTCCTGGATGTAGGTTCTATAGGGACTAACCCTAGAGCTATAACAGGCACCATAAAATTTTGGGTTATTGTGAAAATAACTCTGAAAATTGGACCACATAACACAGCAGTTCCTGTGATGTAGTAGGCATCACTGGGGAAAGATGCTCTGTGGAGTTTTGGTAAACCACAACAAAAAGTGTCATAATATAACCCAATATTTTTGGAACAGAAGTATGCCTTTAATACCAGAGAATTACTGTCTACTTGAAAAGGGAGTGCCACAGGAACCTAAGAGAGATGGAGTACCTGATCATGGGATACCAAATGACCGTATGGCCAGACAGTCTATTATAAATTACATTCAACCAGACTCACCAAATTTTAAAGCACAGCACACTTGTTGGTGAACCTATTGACTATTTCTAAGACAAGATGTCTATACAAAATTACAAACAAATAGTCTGCTGCATGAGTGGGTAAGTCAGACTCTAATCTATTCCTCTATTGCCACAGTGGTGTATTTTCATTCGTGTCTACATTTAGATATTTGAGAAATCCCTGGGGATAAGCTGAGGGCCGGGGGATAGGCTAAACTTTGTATATGGTTGAAATCTTGAATGGCTAACACGCTGACTCTACCCACCTAGTGCTCTGCAGTACACTGATAAGGGGAAATCCTCCCCATGGACAGAGCACTGGGAAATCCACTGAACACCTGCTTTGTGAGGATAGAAGAGAGAGGAGAGACGGAGGAGGGGAGGAAGATATAGATAGATAGACATACTGATCAGATAGACGGACAGACAGACTGCCTCTTGACAATAGCTTAGCTAGTGGTTGAGAAAGTGGAAGTAAAGACATAAAAATCGGAGACAAGGTTCTGGAAAGGGCGTGCGTGTGTGTGTGTGTACACGTGTATGTTTCTGTGTCTGTATTCAAGTCCGTGTGTGTGTGTGTGTATCTGTGTTGGTGTCTATATGTCTCTGTGTGGTGCATGTACTTGCCTATGCACACTTGTGGAGGCCAAAGCCGAGCATCACATCTCTCCAACATCTTCCTTCTACTGTTCTCTACCTCATTGCCTTGAGATGGTGTCTCTCACTGAACCAGAAGCTCTCCATCTTGGCTAGGCTGACTGGCTAATGAGCTGGCAACCTGTCTCCACCCCTCCCAATGCTGGAGTTACATCCACACAGCTGTCTGGCTTTTTATCCCAGTGCAAGGATTTGAACCAAAGTTCTCATGTTTGCGGAACAAGCACTTGATATGGGAGTGATTTTTTTTATTAATAAAGAAACTGCCTAGACCCATTTGATAGGCCAACCCTTAGGTAGGCGGAGTAAACAGAACAGAATGCTGGGAGAAAGAAGCTGAGTCAGGGAGTCGCCATGATTCTCCCACTCCAGACAGACGCAGGTTAGGATCATTCCTGGTAAGCCAGCTCTTGGGCTACACAGATTAATAGAAATGGGTTAGATCAATATGTAAAAGCTAGCCAATAAGAAACTGAAACTAATGGGTCAGGCAGTGTTTAAAAGAATACAGTTTCTGTGTAATTATTTCGGGTAAAGCTAGCTGGGTGGCGGGACACAGCCCGCCGCTCCGTATTTCAACAGAGTGGCACCCAACGTGCTAATGAACTCCACGTAAAACCTGAGAGGGCTTAAAAAGGAGAGAGAGAAAATTTAAGACAGCTTTTTGCTGTTTGTGGGTTGCGTGCCGCAAAGAAATTGTCCTGACTCAGCAGCAGGAAAAAAACTGGCTGTTTTAAAATGCCGGCTTTCTGGGCTGTGCCGCCATTGCGATCTCTGTCTGGCTCCTGTGGGAGACAGAGCTTTTGAATGGAGCATTTGGAGTAAAGCTCTACGGCTTGCTTGATGGCAATGTGGACTACTGTGTGCCTGGAACTGTGTGTGGCTCAGGGGCACCAAATGGCTCTGAGGCAGGAGCGGCTTGGCTCAGCTCTGCCATGCTGAACTGTGCTGGTCTCAGGCAAAAACTACCGTAATTACCATAAAAACAGCACATTTAAGGTTTCAACTGGGCAGGACACAGGCGGTACCGTATTACCTTTACATGGTGCAACTTAAGTTTTTAAGAACTGCTTAACATTTTAAGAAATGCTCCTGGATACTAAAACAATGTTACAGATTCACAATAAAACAGATTCAGACATAAAAGACCACACTGTTGGATGAATGTATGTAGGCTTGAGAGAGAGAAGAAAAAGAATATAGAGATAAAGTTAATGGTTTTTTTAAAAAAAAAGGTAAAGTCTTTAAAGAGACAGAGTACAGATAGTTAAGAGATTAAAAAAAATAAAGAAAAATAAGCCACGTATAAATGGAAAATTCACAGAGAGTCTGGATTATGTACATTGTGTTTTCCTTAAAATTTTTGACTGTGAAGGAGCTAAGTACAGAGAGACATTTCATTATATGGACTGCCAAGTGTAACCAGAACGGATATCATGAGGGTATGACTTCAGAATTTGGGTCTAAGGATATGATGCTTTGGAGAGAGTCTTCTTTTGTTTTCACAGAGGATGAGACTCTATGGATTTCTTCTATCCCAGTTTGGTATGATAGACCACGCCCTCCTGAAAGGTTGATGTGAACACCCTCAAAAAATTACTTCACTCAACTGCCAACTGAGATGACCCTGGCACACAGGTTATACCATGAAAGACCTAATTAACGATGCCCCCATTCAGCAGAAAGCAATTTGGAGAGAAAAAACTGCGCCCATGTTCCCAAAATATTGTTTGTAAATGTTCTTTTACATTTAAAGGGGGAAATGATATAGGTATGAATAATTTGCATTGGTGTAGATTTTACAGTCAATTTTGTTATATGTATATGTATTTCTGATCTTGATTAAGGTATTGTGATTGTGTAGTTCATTAAAAAATGTAATGTATAATTAAGAAATATAGGTTAATGGATAATCATCAGTAATAGTCAAGCTCATAGTCATGTTAGTTAGATTTTCTAGATATATAGAGATACATTTCAGTTAGATAGATATTCTTCATATCTTTCAAAGACAGCAGAATATGACATTTAATGTTTTAATAACTTAGGACTTTTCATGACAATGAGACATATCTGCTCCTGGTGGCACCAATCTACTTCGAGAGGAAGATGGGCATCGAAGAGGATCCTTATGGAGTTGGATAGCCATTTGGACAAGAAACTGCTCTTGCCTGGACTGTTGCATAAAATGGACACAGAGAACCCGCAGAGAGAGGACTGCTGAACTTGCCTAAAGGTGAGACGGTCTTTTGGGGTTCATGACTCATAAAAGAGTCTGCGAGACATTCTGCAGGACACAGCAGATAATGACTGAACTGTCTTTGAAATTTCCTGCTTCATGGAAATGTCTGCTGGATACTATGGGCCTGAAGGCTGAAGATGGATGCCCCAACCATACAAAAGAACTTTGGGTGACTGTCCAGGCAGCAAGATGTCTCTGTCATTTCTAGAGGTTTCTTATTTCTTGTTTACTTAGGTAGTATTATATCCTTCTGGAGTCTTTGATGGAGTTGAAGAATGAATAGATAGTTATAGTTTTCCTTAGTTATGATAAAAGATAAAATAGATATAAATATTGTAACTGTAATTCTTGCTTGATAACTGTTTTGCTATATGTAATTTTACTATGTTAAAGTTAAAGCCTTTCTTTTTTGTTTAAACAGAAAAAGGGGAAATGATATGGGAGTGATTTCTTATTAATAAAGAAACTGCCTAGACCCATTTGATAGGCCAACCCTTAGGTAGGCGGAGTAAACAGAACGGAATGCTGGGAGAAAGAAGCTGAGTCAGGGAGTCGCCATGATTCTCCCACTCCAGACAGACGCAGGTTAGGATCATTCCTGGTAAGCCAGCTCTTGGGCTACACAGATTAATAGAAATGGGTTAGATCAATATGTAAAAGCTAGCCAATAAGAAACTGAAACTAATGGGTCAGGCAGTGTTTAAAAGAATACAGTTTCCGTGTAATTATTTCGGGTAAAGCTAGCTGGGTGGCGGGACACAGCCCGCCGCTCCGTATTTCAACAAGCACTAACACCTGACTCCATGTCCCCAGCCCTATGGCTAAAGGAATATTTGAAGTCAGTGTCAGCTTAGAAATGATACCTTGCAGTGATTGAGCATTGTTTTCCAGGATCCCACATGTATTAGAAAGCAATGCTTTCATATGATGCTGTGTCCTTATTGTTTAGAATACATGAATTTGAAATTACAGCATTGGGGGCAGAGTAACCCCTTTTCTATCACTCCAGTGGGGATTTGTACATTCTGTTCCCATGACACTAGTCCTTGTTCATCTGGAAGTCAAGTTCATAAAGAAGAAATAATTTTTTTCTAGAAGTTATAGAAAGGCCCCTTGACCAACCAAATACAGGTACTGTTTGAGCACTTTGGGCTCAGGATTACAGGACTCCAAGAATAAAAGAAATGAGACAAGGGTGGCTGGCCTAGACTAAGAACAAGTGCTGCTGCTGAAAACATGTGGCATGTTTTGGGTGATTCCAGTCATTGTGTCCTTCTCAAACACAGACAACACATATCTTCTTACTCACAAAAGAAGGCAACAATCAGAAGTACCCAAGCAAATAAACTTCTTCCATGTCAAAAGGAAGAAAAACGGCTCGTGATGGTTTGAAAGAAAACAACCCCGTGCTGTGGGAGAATTCCTGTATTCTGTCAATTATATTTTAAATAAACGTTGATTGGCCATGCAAGAAGTATAGGCGGGTCAAACAGACAGGAAGTAGAACTGGGCGATGAGAACAGGAGAATTCTAGGAAGGAGGAAGCCCATTCCTCTCAGTTCTGCCCAGACCACCGAAGAAGCCAGATGTACTTCTGAAAAAGGTACTGAGCCATGTGACTAAAATAGACTAGAATAATGGGCTAACCTAAGTTATAAGAGCTACTATGAAGCCTGAGCTAATAGGCCAATCAGTTTATAATCTTATGGAGATCCTTGTGTGATTTCTTTGGGGCTTGCTGGCTGTGGGACCTGGTGGGAGGACAGAAACCCCAACTCCCTTTGGAGTTGTACTATTAGGAGGTGTGGCTTTGTTGGATGGAGGAAGTGTGTCACTGTCAGGAAGGGCTCTGAGGTCTCTTTTTCTCAAGTTTCCCTCAGTGTAACAACAATCAGTTGAACAATTAGTTGACTTCCTATTGCCTGCAAGATGTAGCCCTCTGAGCCCAGCACTCTGCATGCCTGCATGCCACCGTACTCCCCTTCAGGATGATGATGTCCTGAACCTCTGAAACTATAAGTTACCACCTCAACTAAATGTTTCCTTTCTAAGAGTTGCCATGGACATGGTGTCTCTTCACAGCGATGGAAACCCCAACTAAGACACAGCAACTGAAGACTGGGGGATGGGACCAGAGCACACTTTGACCAGAATGTAAAGTTTATACACAGACTCCAGCCAGCTGGCATTGTCCTCCAGGTCCCTTAGGGCTCTCTCACAGATGGGTTTTTCAGTGATGTAAAGTCATTGGAGTTCCGAATAAAACCATCAAAGAATTTCTCTGCTCAGGCTGGAGTTGAGATATAAGTCTTACTTTTTCTGCCTTTAGACTGGAATTGGCACCATTGGAAGACCTGGCTGCTAGGGTTTTGTTGGACTGAAAGCTTGTATCATTGGTTCACTTGTTCTCAGGCCATCAAACCCGACTGAAACTGAACCTCTGAGTGTCTGGACTCTCAAGGTATAGAAAAAGATTGTGGGATCTCTAAGCACCCATGATCATGCACATCGATTCTTTATAATTAATGCTTATTCTTATGTAATCTATTGGTTTTACTTCACTGGAGAAGCCACCTAGCATTCAAGGCAATGACTCTAGGATCAGCCTCAGTTAAACCTACACGCAATACATGTTTGTGTGTCCATTTTCATGTCTGTGTACTAGTTCATGTAGCTGTGCACATGTGCGTGCAGGTGGGCTTGAGCGTGCATGTGAAGGCCAGAGGTCAACTTTGAACATCTTTCTTAGCTGCCCTCAACTTTAGAGCTTCTCTCATGGAACCCAGAGTTTATGGACGCGGCTAAACTGACTGGACAGTGGGATTCAGGGGTTTGTCTGTCTTTACCTGCCCCCTCTTCCTCAGAGTAGAGTTACAGATGCAGGCCACAATACCCAGTTTTTTACATGGTGCCAGGGATCTGAACTCGGGTCCCATGCTTATGCAGCAAGCTTATGGTGGCTAGATTTATGTCAACCTGATAAAAGCCATAGTCGTCTGAGAGGAGGAAACCTCAAATGAGCAAATGCCTCCATAAGATCAGGCTGTGAGGTATCCTGTACCCCACACATTGTCTTAATTAGTGATTGACGGGGGAAGGCCCAACCCATTGTAGGTTGTGCCAGCCCTGGGCTGATGATCCTGGGTTCTACAAGAAAGCAGAATGAGGAAGCCATGTGGAGCAAGCCACTCAGCAGCTCTCTTCCATGGCTTCTGCATCGGCTCCTGCCTCCAGATTCCTGCTCTGTTTGAGTTCCTGTACCAGCTTCCTTCAGGGATGGGCTACAGTATGGGAGTTAAGGTCAATCAACCCTTTCCTCCCCAACTTGCTTCTTGGTCATGGTGTTTCATCACTGCAATAGTGACCTTAAGACGAAGAACCTTACCCACTAAGCCATCTCCCCAGCCTCAAAACACATGTACTTTTCCTTTGAGTTTACAGCTTATGCCAGACACACACAGAGCTGCTTCTTTAAGATAAGCTGGTGACTCCCGTGAGGTATGTTCAGACTTCCTTTCCTGGTGAGCAATTCCCCTGCATATCTCCGCAGGAGGTGGGTGATACTGCAACAATCCAGGCCCAGTGGACCTGGGCGGAGCCCTTTCCACTCTGGTAAGAGGCTTCTCAGCAGAATGCAGCCTGTCCAATGATACTTGCCCCGTTGTCGTTTCTTTCTCTTTTTATATCGCCTGTCATTCTTTCCATCAGCAGGTGTGCCTTCTGGCAGCAAGGTGACCAAGCACAGAGCAGACCCTATTAAACTTCACTCTTGAATCTCTAGCAGGTTTCCTATTGAGACTTGTCGTATTTTAAAACCCAGTCTTTCCGAGGGAAGGAGGTGGGAACATGAGATAAGGGGATGAATGGGGTGCACGCCACTTGAATCGCTTCATCCTTCTGATTATTCTATTTTCTATACAGATGCCTCTTTGGGTACTCTTAGGGACATTATCTCTGCATTAGAAAAAGGTAACACAACTTGCAGGTTTGGAAATAAATGCTTCTACTTTGCATGTTCAAATAATAAAAGGCAGAGAGTTCCACAAAAGGCAAGAGCTCAGAAACCCGCACTATGGACTGCTTGGATGTGCCTTAAGTTTGCCTTGAAGGAGCAGATTGGAAAGAAGAGATTGGCAGCTGCGAACTTCCTCTAGGATGGCTGTGGATAAAGCCCCAACCACTGTCCACGTTCAACTCCCACCCAGCCCGGACCCACGGAATATATATTTCCAAGTAATGGAGTCTTGGGGCTTGATGTGGCTTCTTCCAGCTGGTTAATTGGTCTGGGGTGAAACAATGGTGAGGCTGTGAGATGGGCCCGGCTCAATCGTTCTTTCCTAGTGAGAGCAGCTGAAACCACACCCCTTGCGCATGTTGCCTCTCAGCTGCACTTTGATTTTTACAAATTATGACCTTTATAACATTATCAGATAGCATGGTGCCTTGTTGGCTCCCTTAGCATGCAGGTTACTGTCGCTCCACCCTGATCAGGAGAGAGATACACACACACACACACACACACAGAGAGACAGAACAGACAGACAGACAGAGACAGAGAGAGGAGAGAGAGAGAGAGAGAGAGAGAGAGAGAGAGAGAGAGAGAACGCTACTCACTCACATGATTCTCAACCTTCCAGAATCTCTTGGGGCTGAAGGAACTATCTATAAATGTGCTTTTCTGGAACAAGCTGCACGTGGGGTCTAGAAGTGGGATGATGGCCGAGAGTTAGGCAAGGAACAGGTGCAGCAGGTGCACCTGCTCTCCTCCTGGCGCTCACTGTGCTGAGCCTGTCGGGCTTGCAAATCATGAAAAAACTATTTATTCTGCTCAAACTGTTTCTGGCCTTGTGCACCTAATGTAAAAATTGGTCTGCACATAGGGGAGAGCAAGTGAGCTGAAGTCAAAGATGGCAATCCCATTGACAAATTGGGATTTGTTAAGTTCACAGTGAATGACTCAGAGAGAATACGAGAACAATAGTCAAGCAAGGGGAATCCCAGACTCCACGGCAGTCAGGAGAGGACAGTGGCTAAGCAAGAGGCATTTCAAACTCCATAGCAGCCAGGACAGCTCATGCACCCCCAGCCTCCCTGATAGGCAATTGGTAGCTCTTGCTCACTCCTCCCAGGGAGAAGCCCATTCCTGGTGCCAGACTTGGAGCACGCAGCAGAGCCTCGGCTGTCATTGTCCATCTTTTCCCTGCTCTGAGCATTCAGTGTCACAGCTGACACCTGGGATGTCACATTCTGACATATGAGGCCACTGGGGTCAAGTGGGGCAGGGGTAGAGGCAGGGACTTGGCTATCACAGCCAGGTAAATGTCAAAGCAAATTCTACTCACAATCCGGTGGTGAGCCTGGACTCAGGCTGCATCTGGATCAGAGTGATGGGCCGAAGTCAAATGACAATGTTTGTCTAGCTTGGTCTTATCTGACAGGACATGCTCCCTGGTAGGGATGGGGATGAAGGCTGCAGGCACAAGGGTGGGAGTGAAGCAACAGGAGGTGTATTATCCGCCTTTGCCTCATTTCCACATTTGTTGCTGGTGTGTGCTTGCTGACATTTGAGCAGATTCTATTTATGCAAATGGCCTATTTTGCTTTATTTTCCGTCCCCTACATGCATGCAGACCACTAACTGTCACAAAGGTTTCCTTCCACCATGGTGACTAACAGCACGGTCACTCACCCAGCAACAAGGAAGAGGCCTGGCTGGGGAAGGAGAGTGTTTAATATTGATGTGAGTCCTGAATAAATGAGGATTTGCAAGGCATCCACGGTGTTCCACAACAAGGCTTTGAATTTAGACTGACCTGAATCCACATTTCTGTCCTAATGCCCAGCAGTTTCATGGCCCTGGGCAACTTTTCTTAGCTTCTCTTGGCCTCTGTTTCTCCATCTCTAAAGTATTGGAATAATACTATCTATGATGTGGGAGAATTTTGATAGCCAAATGAAAATGTGTCCAGAGCAGTTGTGGGAGACCTAGAAAATTATGTGATCTCCAATCTCCTCTCCTCCCCTCCCCCCAAATCCTAACATGGACAACGGGAGAAGGAGGGGCATAGAAATGGATTGCGACAGAGAGTCTGTGTGCTTTGAAGAATGTTCTCGCTTTATCTTTTGGATGACCTAGCTTTGGAGAACTTTTGAGCACTCCTGGGCTACAGATTGCACTGCCAGTCATGGGGAGTGCTTGCCTCCTGAATCTTTAACTTGCATTTAGAATTTACATATCATTTATTTTGCTTTTGTTATTCTTCCCTCTCTCCCTGCTTTTTATCCCTCTTTCCTTCCTTCCTTCCTTTTTCCCTTCCTTTCTTTCTTCTTTCCTTCCTTCCACCTTTCCTTCCTTTCTTTTCTCTGCCTTTTTTTGTTGAGCAAGGGTAGGATCTGCTTAATACTTTTTATCTGACCGTTGACTCTGCTTAAGAAAGCTTCATCCATCCTTACCTTTTTACTTTGTCATTAGCTCTTCTGAAAATGATCTTGAAACTTACCTCTGACAACAAGTTATTTAACCCAATATTTAAAGCAATATGCTTTAATGGCCTTAAAGGATGGTGAGAACCCTACGAGCCTGGCAGCCGGGCACTGGAGCAGAGTTTCAGGTGTAAGGGATAAAGTGAGATACCACCACTCTTGAAGGATAATGAGGGAACACGAGGTCCTGTACTGCAAGGAAAGGGACTCAGTTAATATGTCACCTATGCTATGTGACAGTGGCAGGAGAACGGGACCGTAGGCTACATAACAGGAGTCACGGAGACACTGGAAAGAGAATAAAGCTTGGTTAATGTCTGACTTCAGTCAAGCTGCCTTGAGCCCCAGTTGATAGGGGGCTGGGTGTTGTACCAGCTCTGCTTGAAGCTTTATCTGCTTAGAGTCTGCTTACCTGGCCTGGGCTTTCAGCAGCCCACGGGAAGACTTCCTGGACAAAGAGGTTTGGGACTGTGTGTAGAGTACTTATGATTTAACTCATATGTTTGGTTTTCCTGTGACCCCATTATCTTAGGACAGATTTAGTATTACTGTGGTAATTCATTAATTTGTGGTTTTCCTGGTCAGTCACAGCATGACTACCCTGTCATCATTTTTGTTCTGTTTTGGTTTTTGAGACAGGGTTTCTTTGTGTAACAGTCCTGGTTGTCCTGATACTTACTCTATAGGGCAGGCTGGCCTCAAACTCAGAGATCCACCTGCCTTTGCATCCTGAGTGCTGGGATCAAAGGCAGACGCTATCACACCTGGCCCCTATCACCATTTTGAGGTTAGAAATAATATTGGTTGATAGCTATGCCAACTATCAAGCAGTGTGGAAGCAGTCAGTTCTATGGGAACAGTAGCGTATGATGTCACACCCTAAAAGAAGGAATAATGGTGGAGTCGCCTACAATTGCAGCCATTACTTCTTCTTGACCTCCCCCCCACCAGCTGCAAGTGATCTTGGGAAATGTTGTTTATCGGAAGTGGAAGTCGAGCAGCTTGAAGCTTCTCTGAGTCCCTAAGCAAGAACTATGCTGGCAGAGATAGTAATTGTCATCACCTCTACAAGCCATGTTTTCTGCACGAAGCCACTTCATCCTCCCTGTCTCTTTCTTCTGTGAGAGTCAGTACTGACCAAGTCAAAATACAGGCTCCATTTGAAAAAAATAATCCAAGAATGGAAAAAGGGAAAGGTACCAACAATTGTCGCAAAAGGCGAACGGCATCGTTGACGCTCCACATTTTACCAAATGTCATTAGGTTGGAATTGGATAGCTGAATACTACCAATATTTGTGCCCTTCAGCAAATTCTATATTTGAATCTCATCCCATGGGTTTTTGTGAAGTAGGGAGCATTGTGCTGGGAACAGAGCTGCAGTCAGCCTCCCTGTCATTATGCTGGAATGAATGGCAAGATGCATAAGGCACAGCAATGAAAAGGCCAGTGGAATACAACAAGGAGGGGGCGGGGCTCAGCCAGCTTTTCATAGTCCGTCTGTTTTCTTTCAGTGTATGTATTTGCTGAATTTTATTTATTCATTGCTTAAAATTTTTCAGACATTAAGCCTATACTTAAAGGTGCTAAATATACCATACGAAAGGAACCTTGGCATTTTTAGCTCGAGGACAAACATTCTAGAAAGGAAAAAAGGAGAGAGAGTGGGGGGTGGGATAGAGAGAACAGACATTTGGTATATTTAACATCTTATCAGTGTGTTTTTATATACCTGAAATTCAGCACATCTGTAACACGGTATTGGAGAAGTGATGGAGCTTTGAGATGAGGGCCAATCTGAAGGATGTTTTTGAAAGTCAATTCAAGAGTTTATGTGTTGTTGTTGTTTTGTTTTGTTTTTGTTTTTGGCAGGGTCATACTATGTAGCCTTGACTGGCCTGGAGCTCAAATATGTGGACCAGGCTGGCTTCAAACTCACACAGATCCATCTGCCTGCCTATGCCTCTCAAGTGCTGAGATTTTACAAAAAGAATTTTCCAGTTATGGAACCAAATCTTTTCTTCTTTCTCCCAGCCTCTACATCATGTACAAGATGCCATGCTTGAAATCAGGGCTTTATCCCCTACATCTCTGAATCTCTATCAATATCACATGCAAGTTTTCCATAAATCCTGTGAGCTGAAACTTCTGAACAGTTTCTGTGTCCTTGCTAATGGGCCCCTCCTCATGGTCAGTCACCTATTGGATGCTGGAAACCCTTCAAAGTCTTCCTTTGTCTTCTCGATAAAATTTAAAGTCTTCATCATGGGATATACATTCCCAGTCTTGGATCTGACCTTTCTGCCTTATCTCTAGCCACATCTGTCACATACACCACGTGCTTGTCAATGACTTGGGCGTTTTCAATGCTCCTTCTGCTCCCATGCTATTCCGCTTAACTGCCTAAACTCTTTCCCTTAAGAAAAAGCCAAACAAATGTCATTTTCCCTTGTACCTAGTTAAATGTCCTCTCCCTCTCGCACACTTCCATAGTAACTGGCACACAGCACTTTTATGGCAGTGTGTACCTTTTACTATAGTTGTGCACTTACATGTCTGATTGTCATCTCTGTCATTTTAGTAGAAATCCCCATTGCTAGTGAGTTCCAAACAGATGATCTTTGATATATTTCAAAGAAGTGGAGCAGAGAATTTCAATCAATGTGTCAAGGAGGAAAACATAAACAGAAAAGAGTCCTCAAGCCTCTTTTACTTTTGAGTATTTGAATTTCCCTAATCCCAAAAATTGAATAGTTGCTCCAATTCCTTGAAAGCAATCGGAGAGCAATGTTAACATGCTGTATTAGTTGCTTTTCTGTTGCTGTCATAAAAATACCCTGACAAAAAGCAACTTAGAGGAGAAAAGTGTTTATTTGGGCCTATGGTTCCAGAAGGGCAGAGTCCATTAAGGCAAGGAAGACATGGTAAGCGACATACACAGTGGCAGGAGCATGAGACAGGCTGATCACATTTTTATCTACACAGGAAGCAGAGTGAAAGAGAATAGGAAATGGGGAGAAATTCTAAGCTCTCAAAGCCTGCCCTAGTGACATACTCCCCCAGCAAGGTGCCACCTCCTGATGGTGCCACACACACACACACACACCCGCAAACAGCAACACCTACTGAGAACTAAGTGAGCCCATGGATACATTTCTTATTCAAAATATCACACATAGTTTTGTCATACAAAACATTTTATTGCCTTTACAACTGATTATCTCTCAATAGAGTATATAAAACATATGGACTAAATCACTATCCTTTCTTATGCAGCATGCTTACCCAACCACATGCTGGAAGAAAGTTTTTATTACACTTCTGGCTTAATGATTTGAGAAGTCCAGAATGCCTTCAATCTCCCTCCATGAAATCTAATCAGGACATTTTCTTCTACTTGATAAAACTGAAGTTACAGTACTTTGCAAAAGTCACCTAACACTCATGAATGTGATTTTCTTCACCCAGAAGTGGCTGTTGTAGGGATTAGGTAAGACTAGACGTGTGGAAAATGCTCCAAACAGAATTTGGTACCCCAGAAGCATCAGTGACATTGTTGTTATGATTATTCTAAAAGAGGAAACCAGGAGACATCATTTCACAGACATTATTAAATCTTTACCTGTGCAGAAACCTAAAAGGAATGATGGTTTTTGATGATCTTTGGAATGTAACACTCCAACTTTCATGACTAAGTCTGCATTGTACTCTGCTCCAAATCAAATGCAGACATAGAATTTTTTCTGTCCCATTGATTCTAATGTCATCAGTATTATAATTCAGATTTCTAAAACTTTTTTTGCTGAGACCCACAATTCTGAAACTCAGCAAACAACACTCTCAAAAAAAAAAATAAGCAAAGAAGGGCAGCTCTGGAGACAGAATGATAAGGAGGAAGCAAAGCTGCCCAGACTTCCAACTTCTGGAACATAAAGATGTTGGGATCTTGGCCAATACCCTTAAGTAATAAGGAGAGATGGGGAGAAAGCTCCTGACATGTGACTTTCTGCTGACCCAGACACTGCATTTGTTCTGAACACAAAAAGCTCTCAAGGTGATATGTCATGAACAGCCTCCGGTTCAGCAAGTAGCTCTCGCTCATCCCACTCACAAAACAAATGCCCAGAAGGAAAGAAATTATTCAGAGGACCAGAGTTTTGTCTTGGAAACTAAATTGATAATACATTATTAACGCCCCCCCCCCCCCCTTGCGCCACTCACGACACCCATCCTGGCAACAAAAGTTGACGCAAACAAAGAAAAAGCCATTTTCAGAGTAATGAGTAAAAGATGTTGTCCAAGTGAAGAGAAAGTATAAAAGAGAATCCTCTGTGAGAATGCTCCCCCCAAATGCTATAATAATGGATATTTCAGGACACTGGGATCTGAGATAGTAACATAATTTATATGCCTCTTTAACTTGTTATATTTGTGCCTATTAAAACCCAATTAAATAAAATGCATGTTTATATATATGCTTAATATAAATAATAAAAATCACATAAATTTGTATTTAAAACCAAGAGTTAAGGGAGAAGCCAGGAGCTTACTGATTCTCTCTTGAGTCACTCTGGGGTGTATGGCTCCCGATAATCTTCTCATGCCATCATTGGAATTATTTGCCCTGGGTAACAATGGGAGACCTGGGAATTTAACCTGGGTCTGTCTTCTCTTCAAAAACCACAACTTTCCAGGAGTAAAATTTTATCAAGTCATTTTTTTGAAGAGTATAGGTTCCTTCTTCCAAAGTTTATCTAAGGAATATCCTTTCTTGTTTGTTAATCTCTTACATATCTAAGGAAGAAGTTTCCTCAAAGTGACAATTCAAGGATCAAAATACATTGCATTTTGTGGTTAGATTTTTCTCATCACCTTGTCGTAAACTGCCCTTTGTATATGAAGTCATCTTTTGGTATATACAAAAGAGTGTGTCCAGGATGTGCTGAGAAAACCCAAATCCACAGATGCTGGAGTTTCTTAAGTAGAATGGCATAATAGAGTTGTATTTTTTCTTTTTACATAGATATATAATTTCTCTGTGACATATTCATGTGTGCATGTGTATTTATATGTGTGGTAGTTGTATGTGTGTCCTAGCGTATGTATTACATTTATGTGGAGGTGCATGTTTGTTGTCCAGATCTTTCCCAATTGCTCATCCATTGTATCCTTTTGAGGCAGCCTCTCTCAGTCAAACACGGTGCTCACCAAGACAGCTGTTCTCACTAGGCTTCTAGGCCCTGGATCCTCCTGACTGCCTTCCAAGGCTGGAGTTGCATACAGGCTACCTTTCCCATCCAGCGTTTCTATGGATTCTGAGAATCTGAACTGTCATATTCTTGTTATCAGAACCATAAACTGAACCACTGAGCAATCTTCCAGGGCAGACGTTGAATAATCTCCAGATCACTTGGAATACCTAATATAGTATAAATGCTGAGTAAATTATTTTTACACTGTATTGTTCAGAGAATAGGGCCACAAAAAGTGCTCAATATGGATGGAATGTTTTGCCAAATGCTTTTTAGCCTCAATTTGTTGAGTCCTTACATGCAGAACTCAGAAACACTGAGGGCCATCTCTATAGCTAATGAAGAAGTGATATTTACTTACTTCATTTTGTTGCTAGTGTAGAAATAGAGTAGCAGTCAATTGTGAAACCAAAGAAGGGCAGAGAAAATGCGATATACAAAACCATGAAGGGGGGAAAATCCAGTAGCATATATAATATATATGTAACAGATTCTTGGCTAAAATCAAAAGTTTCTGCCTCTGTTTCCTTGGGTATCAAGCACAGAGACAAAGTATAGCGCCTACAGAGGAAGAAGGCACGATGCTCTGTCAGTCAGCTGCCTTTTCACATTGTTGCTGAGTATTCTGGGGTCCAAGCCCATGGGAGAAGGGCAAGATGCAGAGATGTTCAGCTTGTTGGTGCTGCTGTACTCCTCATTGGCTGTCTGGGCAGTTCACCTCATAGCTTATCTCCGTACATAATGCTGCCCTGATACACTGCTTCTTACCTGGAACCTCCCAATGGACCCACCATCCTCAGGAATCCCATTAATCTTTGCCAGACCAAAGGGCCAAAGGGGGTGACTGCAACTGTTATTACTGTTGCTTTGCTCCACCGCTGGTCTTCAGCTCCAGTGCTGGAGAAGAACAGCCAATAGTAACCAATTTCACGAGAGTCCTGGAAGACTCCTTCCAAGGATGTTCATGTTCCATCTCTTTTCTTTCACCCTGAAGCCCACCCACAGCTCCACACACACTAAGTTCCAACTGGATAGGAAAATGCCCCTCCTTCAAATACCATCAACCTCCTCAATTCTCTTTTCCTTAAGTCCCTGTGACTTGGTTTAGGTGAGGCACCTGGGAGAATAGCTCCCCCGTTCCAGTCTGAAAAACCTTCAGACTTCCCCTTCTTTTTATTACATAAACTATTTTATTAATTCTGTGAGAACTTTACATATACCTATAATGCCTTTCGATCACGTTCATCCCCCACTCTTCTTTTTAGCTTCCCCAGCCCATGCTTCATTTCCTTCCCCTCCCACTTTTATCCTTCTTGTTAAATAACCCACAGAGAACAATCTGTTCTGCTCATATAATTATGGGCGTGTGGGCTAACCACTAGAGTGTGGTCAGTCTACCAGGGACTAGACTCTTAAAGAAAACTACCTCTTTCTAGCCAAGCATCCACCACCTGTCAATGGTGCCTCAGCTAGGAGTGGGGACTCACAAGCGCTTCCCACCACACATTGGAAGACTGACTAGCATGATGGTCTTCAGGGCTTCAGCAGATCACCAAGCTTCTGTGAGCTCTTGAGTGCTCCGGTCCAGTCATATACAGAAAAAGACAGCTTTTCTTTTGTCCTTCCTGACCCCTGGCTCTTACGGTTTTTCTGCCCTGTCTTCCAAGATGGTCCCTGAGCTTTGTGAGGAGGGTGGGGTACAGATGTCCCATTTGTGACTGAGCATTCCACAGTCATAGTCTCTGCACTTTGTCAACCACTACCCTTGATATAACTCTTAAGTCACCAATGTGACACTCCAAAGCCACTGAATATGCGTTTCTGAATATTGACGGGGTAGAGGGAGGTGGCTGGGGTTGCCTTCTTTCAGTATATTAAGTAGGAAGGTTTGGGTCCTTTAAAGTGAGGAGATACTTCTCAGTCCTTGTTCTCAGCATGGCTAATGTACCGGGACACTGAGAGAAGTCCCAATCAACACCATTTCACCTCAGAAATATAGTTTCCTGTAGCTCAATAAAATGAGGGAACATAATTTCAAAAGAAGGGAGCCAAGGCATAAAATCATAGAAATTTTAGACCTTAAAGGGATTTTAGAAACCACTGCCTTTTCATCATCCAGAGGAAAACATGTTTCAGAAAGGGTAATTGACTTTCCCAAGGCCAAGGCTGCAAGAGCCCCTCAGGAATAGTGCTGGGTCTGTCTCCAGATTCCTCACTCCCTGAATTCACAGAAACAGAGGACTTGGTTTCATGGCAATGCTTTCCTGTTATCACTGACCTTGTTTTTATTGTTGGTGCATATTAGGAGACTTCACAAACAAACGCTGTTTTGGATGCTAAAATTAAAGTGAAATACATTCATGAAGAATGCCTTCAAAGGTGGAGATGGGAGCTTTTGCATATTCGGTGGTGGTGGTGGTGGTGGTGGTGGTGGTGGTGGTGGTGGCGGCGGTGGTGGTGGTGGCGGTGGTGTTTTGAGACAGGACTTCTCTGTATACCCCTGGCTGTCCTACGCTCAGTCTTTAGACCAGGCTGGCCTCAGACTCAGAGATCCTCCTACCTCTGCCTCCCTAGTGTTGGGATTGAAGGCCTGTGTTACCATACCCTGCTTAAGATTCTTGAGTTAGCTTTCGTGAGGAAGAGGTAAATGACATGTAAGTGGGTTATTGCCACATACTGACCCCAAAAGAATCTTTCAGGACATGTCATGTCTTGATGAGCCTACCTGGTCAATACAGTTTCTTCTCATAAACAAAACAAAACAACAACAACAACAAACAGAAACAACGAAACTCAGCATGCCCATAATTCTTTGTTACTTACAAAGGGCTTCCCCACACATCCTCCCGGAGCTCTGCATTGCGAAGCAGGATTATGAAAATGACCCTTAAGTATCGTGAGTGCCTTTGAAATTCTCCAAGGAAGATGGGATTACATTGTGTGTAATTTGGTGTTAAGTGATAACATGTTAATCTCACGTGTGATGCTGGCAGATGGAAATTCTCAGTGAAAGAGAACATTCCAGTAATCGAAGCACTCACTTCCCAAGACAACTCAGACATTGATAAATATATATATATGTATACACACACACACACACACACACACACATACACACACACATATATATATATTGGGAAGACACTGTTGTAGAAGAGGAACTCCTCAAACTTATGGTATTACCTTCTCCAGAGGAATCTGCTAGACCAAAAATAGGTGTAAATAATGCGTGCATAATAGCATGTGGTTCCTGTGATTCTGGCGGCCGAGAAGTTCCATTATCTTCCATCTGGTACATAGTCCTGAAAGCCAGGATGTCAAAAGTGCAGAACATAGCCTAGTCTGAAGATGAGACATGGAGACAGTAGATGTCTCAGCTCACACAGGCAGACAAAGCACGCTCAACTTCCCTCCAGCCTCTTGTCCTGTTCAGTCCTCCCTCCCAATTTGCTCTACACAGTCCACCAGTATAAATTCTAATTTCTTCATTGACAAACCTGCAATAGTGTTTAGTCAACTATCTGGATAGCCTATGATCCACTTAGGATGATACATAAAATCAGCCATCATGCCTTTCATCTATGATAGAAACAGTCCCCGATTTCTGACGGTTCTGTATAGCCATTTTAAACGGCTGACGCTTGCCATCTGCACACTACTGATGCCCTAGCGCCCATCACTCATTTGAGCAGCCGAGGAGAACGCTGACCCTTTACGGTGTGTTCTGCTGCTCATCCGGGATGTGTGTAAGGCTGTGGGTCTGAGGATGAGAGAAGTGGGGATATAATCACCCCAATTTTTGTTTTTGTTGTTTGCTGTTTGTTTGTTTTCATTCTGTAAGTTTTGTCCCCAGCAGCTATTTTCCATTTTCCTGAAGTAGAGGTCATTTTCCTTTCAGGCACTGAGTTTCCTTTCCTGGTTATATCACAAAGAAAGAGAGAGCTGGGAGTCCAGCCCTAACCCCAAACCAGTTAAAACCTGTTTCTGTGTTCTTGCATCAAGGCATGGGAGGGGTTTCCTACTGTAGTTATTTCCATGCTTGTGGCTGGAAAAAAACCAAGCCCTTACTACAGAGGGTCACATGACACCTGCAGGCCAGTAGAAAAATGGAGGGAGGGGATCACTGGAAGGGACACCCCAAATGCAATATAAATCCAAGTGCCTTCAGAGAAAATGTCTCCCAGCTTTTGGACCCTTCTCTATTCGCAAAGTTTAACTAACTAACTAACTAACTAAGCCTTTGCGTTGTCACAAACATTTTCTTATCATTTAATAATTTAACTGATAGAGAAAAAGATTCCATTGGCCTAGTTAGTATCTTTGGTAGGTTAGTGTATTTACAGGGAACATTATTTACTTATCGTATTTTCATTTTATGATGGGTGTGGTAGTTTGAATGCAATTGGCCCCCATAGGTTCACAGGGAGTGGCACTATTAGGAGGAATGGCCTTGTTGGAGCAGGTGTGTTGAAAGAAGTTGGACTAAGTGTATTTTTGCATAATGATCTGGCTACAAGCCTTTGGGACCCAGGGAGTAGA
Source organism: Microtus oregoni (assembly GCF_018167655.1). Classification (NCBI taxonomy): domain Eukaryota; kingdom Metazoa; phylum Chordata; class Mammalia; order Rodentia; family Cricetidae; genus Microtus; species Microtus oregoni. Next base: position 31,032,238 of record NW_024543072.1, read on the forward strand.
ATGTGGTGGTTTGAAAGAAAATAGCCCCTAAATTAGGTGGTGTGCCTTTGTTGGAGTTGGTGTGGCCTTGTTGGAAGAAGTATGTCACTATGTGGATGGACTTTGAGGTCTCCTGTGCTTAAGCTACACCTAGTCTCCTTCTGCTACCTGCAGATCAAGATGTAGAACTCTCAGCTTCTTCTCCAGCACCATGTCTGCCTGCATGCCCCACCATGCTTCTTGCCATGATGATAATGGACTAAACTTCTGAAACTGTAAGCCACCCTAATTAAATGTTTTCCTTCATAAAAGTTGTTGTGGTCATGGTATTCTTCACAGCAACAGAAACCCTAACTAAGACAATGTGTATGACTGAGTGTGACCCAGTACAATTAAAAAAAAAAACCCTTTAGATACCAAAAAATCTTTAAGTTATACTCCAGAAAATTATGTTAAAAAAATAACTGAATGAGTGTGGGAAGCTGCTGTCCAAGGCAAACAGTGGTACTTACTAGTTTTCAATATGAAGGAAGAACCTACTTGTTTAACAAAATCAGAAAGGGACCCACAATATTATGTAACAAAATTACGAAATTCTCAGTGGTCAATAAAACTGAGACGTGGAAGACAACTGTACAATGCTGACTACATCCACGCCATTTTGCTTATTGAGAGTTTCAAGATGGCACAAATGGTAAAACCATTACATTGGTTTTCAAAGTTGCATTTCTGTAAATTTGTGCAAACTGGGATGAATATTGCTTCCTATGCACCCAGAGGAGACCAAATAATGTCTGCTGTCTACATGATCTTGGTTGGAAGAAGACAGAGACATTTTGATGATGAAGACCACTGAAGTGATGGAGGGGAAAGGAGAAGAGATGACTTTGATGGCATGGGTTAGGAGACCCAGCTAGATTTTTTTTCCATCATGAGAGACTTCAGGGAGATAAACTGAAGTACTATGGTGATAAAAGACAGATCTGTGTCCACGACTTAAGACAGATTCTTGCCCTGTCACTCACTCTGGACTCAGCTCTGGGTGTGTCCTGAGGAGTCTTGAAATGTTGTTGTGTCTTACACATGCTTAGAAACACACCTTTTCTCCACTCCAGCTTCATCATCACTTGCTGCCTACATCCATGAGATGCCCCCTATGGAGGCATAACTGTCCTGTATTGGTGTCACTCCGAGTGGAGTTGGGGAGGGGAGGCTGGACCACGGGCTCAAACGTGGATGCAACTACCATGAAGGTCAGGAAGTATACTCTTGATCTGATTCAGGGATTTCAACCTCCCCCTTGTTGATATTCCAGAGTCTTTTGCAATAGAGATCAAGACTGTATGATATGCCCAGTAGCTACCAGTAATGGACCCTAACATAGGCTCAAAACATCACAGACAGAGAAGCAGTGTTGTAACGGTAATCACAGCCAAAGGCAGTGTAAACACTGGTGCACACAACAATGTTTATATTTTATTATTTACGATGTGCTTAGCTTCACGGTGTGTGTGTGTGTGTGTGTGTGTGTGTGTGTGTGTGTGTGTGTGCATGAGTGTACGTGTGTGTGTTTATGACATTAATGTTAATGTGGGTGTGTATATGCTCGAGCCTGTGCAGTTCAGCAGTCAACCCTTGGGGTGGCTCCTCAGGTGTCACCCTTATTTGAGATTTTTCACTAAATTCTTCAATTAAGTAGGCTATGCTAGGTGACCAGAAAGCCCTAGGGAAATGTCTGTCTCTTCCTTCCTAGTTTTGGGGTTACAAGTATGTGAGTATCACCATGCCCGCTCTTTCTTTTTCACATGAGTCCTGGGGTTCTGGTTATTTGTGCAGCAAGCACTTGATTGGGGAGCTATCCTTCAGCCTGGATTTTACATTTCAAACTCATTTAATATTCACAATGACTCCTCTACTTAATTTTAAAGATGCAGACATGAAAGCACAGAGAGGTTAAGCAACCCTCTCCAGATCACACAGCTAAGTTATGGGAGAACTGGAGAAGGAATCCAGCAAGCCATAGGAGACACTGCACTTAGGAGCAGCTGTTTATTTCAACTCTGGACTTACTGTGTGACGGCAACTTCCTTTGTGGTTTCTACTTGTATATTTTTCAGAGACTTCCAATGGTAGAAGTTTCCTTAATAAAATTTCCCCAAATTGTCAGGCATGTTGACGGATGTCTGTCATCCCAGGACTCAGATGGTGGAGGCATGAAGGTCAAAAGTTCCAGGTTAACCTGGGTTGACTAGTGAAGCTTGATGATGATGATGATGACGACGACAACAATGACAAAGATGACTATGATGATAATTTTACAAATAAATTCTTTTTTTTTTGTTAGCAGCTTTTGATTTTTTTTTGTTTTGTTTTGTTTTTAATTTTTTTTTATTGCGAAAAGAAGAAAAAAAAACATAAACAAAAAAACAAGTTTCCACCTCCTCCCAGCCTCCCATTTCCCTTCCCCTCCTCCCACCCTTCTCCCCCTCCTCCCACCCTTCTCCCCCTCCCCCCACTCCTCTCCCCCCCCCTCCCTCTCCAGTCCACAGAGCAGTCCAGGTTCCCTGCCCTGTGGTAAGTCCTAGGTCCTCCCCCCTCCGTCCATATCTAGGAAGGTGAACATCCAAACTGGCTAGGCTCCCACAAAGCCAGCACATTAAGTAGGATCAAAACCCCCTGCCATTGTCCTTGGTGTCTCATCAGCCCTCATTGTTCGCCATGTTCAGAGAGTCCGGTTTTATCCCATGCTTTTTCGGTCACAGTCCAGCTGGCCTTGGTGAGCTCCCCGTAGATCAGCTCCACTGTCTCAGTGGGTGGATGCACGCCTCGTGGTCCCGAATTCTTTGCTCATGTTCTCCCTCCTTCTGCTCCTCCTTGGGACCTTGGGAGCTCAGTCCAGTGCTCCTGTGTGGGTCTCTGTCTCTATCTCTATCCATCACCAGATGAAGATTCTATGATGATATGCAAGATATTCGTCAGTATTGCTCTATATACAGCTGATAAACAGCTTTAGTAATGTGGCAGGATACAAGATCAACTCCAAAAAATCAGTCGCCCTCTTATACACAAAGGATATGGAAGCAGAGAGGGAAATCAGAGAAGCTTCACCATTCACGATAGCCACAAACAGCATAAAATATCTTGGGGTAAATCTAACCAAGGAAGTGAAAGATTTATTTGACAAGAACTTTAAGGCATTGAAGAAAGAAATTGAAGAGGATACCAAAAAATGGATGGACCTCCCTTGCTCTTGGATTGGGAGGATCAACATAGTAAAAATGGCAATTCTACCTAAGGCAATTTATAGATTCAATGCAATCCCCATCAAGATCCCATCAAAATTCTTCACAGATCTGGAGAAGACAATAATCAACTTTATATGGAAAAACAAAAAACCCAGGATAGCCAAAACAATCCTATACAATAAAGGATCTTCTGGAGGCATTACCATCCCTGACTTCAAACTCTATTACAGAGCTACAGTAATGAAAACAGTGTGGTACTGGCATAAAAACAGAGAAGTCGACCAATGGAATCGTATAGAAGACCCGGATTTTATCCCACAAAACTATGAACACCTCATTTTCGATAAAGGAGCTAAAAGTATACAATGGAAGAAAGAAAGCATCTTCAACAAATGGTGCTGGCACAACTGGATCAACCTGTAGAAGAATGAAAATGGACCCATATCTCTCACCATGCACAAAACTCAAGTCCAAATGGATTAAAGACCTCAATATCAGCCCGAACACACTGAACCTGATAGAAGAGAAAGTGGGAAATACCCTACAACAGATGGGCACAGGAGATCGCTTCCTATGTATAACCCCAGAAGCACAGACATTAAGGGCAACATTGAATAAATGGGACCTACTTAAACTGAGAAGCTTCTGTAAAGCAAAGGACATGGTCACTAAGACACAAAGGCAACCTACTGACTGGGAGAAGATTTTCACCAACCCCACAACAGACAAAGGTCTGATCTCCAAAGTATATAGAGAACTCAAGAAACTAGACTTTAAAATGCTAATTAACCCAATTAAAAAATGGGGCACTGAACTGAACAGAGAATTCTCAACAGAAGAAGTTCAAATGGCCAAAAGACACTTAAGGTCGTGTTCAACTTCCTTAGCAATCAGGGAAATGCAAATCAAAACAACTTTGAGATATCATCTTACACCTGTCAGAATGGCTAAAGTCAAAAACACCAAGGATAACCTTTGCTGGAGAGGCTGTGGAGGAACGGGTACCCTCATCCATTGCTGGTGGGAATGCAATCTTGTGCAACCACTGTGGAAGTCAGTGTTTCGGTTTCTCAGGAAATTCGGGATCAACTTACCCTTGGACCCAGCAATACCACTCTTGGGAATATACCCAAGAGATGCTTTATCAAATGACAAAAGCATTTGTTCAACTATGTTCATAGCAGTATTATTTGTAATAGCCAGAACCTGGAAACAACCTAGATGCCCTTCAATGGAAGAATGGATGAAGAAAGTATGGAATATATACACGCTAGAGTACTACGCTGCGGAAAAAACAATGACTTCTCGAATTTTGCATGCAAATGGATGGAAATAGAAAACACTATCCTGAGTGAGGTGTCCCAGACCCAAAAAGATGAATATGGGATGTACTCACTCATAATTGGTTTCTAGCCATAAATAAGGACCACGGAGTCTACAAGAGGTGAACCTAAAGAAGCTAAGTAAGAAGGTGAACCCAAGGAAAAACATATAGTTGTCCTCTTGGCTAAGGGAAGTAGACCAAATTTCCGGGGAGAAAATGGGATCTTGGGGATGGAGTGGGATGGGGGTAAAGGGAGATGGGGAGAGAAAAGGTAGAAGGGAAGGAGGGGGGACCTGGGAAACAGGAGAATTGGGATAAAGGAAAGGTGGATAGGGGAGCACGGAACCACAATTCTTAGTTAAGGGAGCCAGTTTAGGGTGGGCAAGAGACTTGACCCTAGAGGGGCTCCCTAGTGCCCAAGATGAGGTTCCCAGTTAGTTCCTTGGGCAGCTGAGGATTGGGAACCTGAAATAACAAATAAATTCTTTAGCAGGTTGTTCACAAAGACTCCTTGCTGCATGGTCCAGGATGTGTGTGGTACAAAAGCTCCTTGCTCTAGAGCACCTGCATGGGCCGGGATGTGTGTGTGGTAGCATATCTCAACAAAGGGCCCCATTGGCTGGCCTTGTTCACAGTTCCAAGGAAAGACTCATGACACTCTACACAACTCTGCACTCAGCGGGGGACCAGGCCATATATTATGCTATCCTGGCAGCCTATGCATTCTTTATGGTTTGCTGAGTTCAACCTTCACCTTGTCTCCCCCAGCTCACAGCAGGGGAATTGTAGCTCCACAGCCTATGGCTCACACCCTGCAGGCACCAACCGAAAAGCAGGTCAAGGATAGGGACTCACCTTGCAGGCAGCAGTCCCCTCTTCCCTGGTGGCTGCAGATGATGTCACTGGTCGGCAGTGGGTGGCTGCTCCTGTAGGTTGGACCTGGGCCCTGACTATTTGTCAAGCACTGGCTAAGGAAGGCATCCGGGTTAGTGATTCCTGCTGCTCTAGGCTGGCAGCTGAACATTGGGGAGAGCCTGCCTGTCAGTCAAGGCTTACACTCAGCCCTTAATGGCTCTTCCCTTGTCGTTCACCTGGTGTCGCTTTTATCTTAAGTGAATTTAACAACGGTGAAAGGTGCCAGTCTGAGGTCCCCAGAGATGAGCTTTGCTGGGAGAATAGTTGCAATGCAAGTCCCGTCCATCAAATCATCTCCGCTGTTCCACCTGGAGAATAAGTCACCCCATGGCTTCAGGGACAGCCTGGAGGCTGGGCTGAGCCAGCTAAGCTTTTCCCTCTGCTCAGCAAACATCCTTCAGGAAAGCCAGATGCAGGCAGGACTTAAAAACTAGAGACATCTTAAAACTGCTTTTTCCATAATGTCTACACCCAGCAATGTTTCCGAAGGAATTTAATCTCAGTGTTTTGGGTTAACTTATACTTGCCTCATCAAAGGAGTCGTTTCAAAAAGTCATTTGGTGACCTAGAGGACTTGTGAGATTTTAAACACAGTTATATCCTGAACGATTATTTTCCTTACTGGTCAGATTTAAAGTAATGACTAAGCCACCTATGAATGAGAGATAATTTAAGTCTTAAATCTGGTTAAGTTTGGGAAAGTGGTTCTGGGAGGCACAGATCTCACAAATCAAACAATGGCGGGTGAAAGCAGGCACCAGTTTACCCGTGTGGGTCTGGGAATAAAGGCTGCAGTGTAAAGGGAGCGAGCAGAAGAGAGAGGGAGGATGGAGGCAGCAGGAGAGCAAAGAGCAGCCGTGGGCACACTGTGAGCAGCTGCAGATTTGCCTCCTCCCTGGAGAGGACGCTCTGTGCTCTCACGGTGAGAGCGGGAATTTTGCTGTCACCGAGGAAGAGGTTTCCTGTGTCATTAGTGAGTAAAGTTCTGAGGTGAAGTAGATTGTTCAGTTCACACAGGCTGTAGCTGGTGTGTCTAGACTGAACCTCTCTGTGCCTAAATCCAAGCCAGCAAGAGTCAACTGAGGTTTGCCGTGAGCCATGGTCTGCACACCAGTAGCAGCCCGTGCCGCTGTGGTGGCTCAGTGGACAAACCTTCTGGGCCCACACCATCTGCTGTTCTGCCGTGGCAAAGCCTGAGATGGTGCTACAGGAACGGAACCCTGGCTCTCTGACTTGTGATCGTTACTGGCTTTGTGCCTGAAGAAAACGGAGACAAATACTATTTTCAAACACTGAATTCAGAGACTCTTGTGGAATCTGTCTTTCAAGATGGAATTGTTGTGTGGCATGAAGGCTTTAAGGAAACTATGTGGTGGGTTTTGTGGAGGTCATATGTGTATTTGTGTGTAGTGTATGTCTTTGTGTATGGTATATGTAGGTGTGCTGTGTGTATATATGTGTGTAGGTATATGTGTATGCAAGTGTGTGTGTGGTCTGTGTGTGTGATATGTGTAGTAGTGTATTATGTGGTATGTGAAGAGTATGTGTAATGTGCAGAGTGTGGTATATATGTGTGTATAGCATATATAGTATAAGTGGTATGGTATATGTGCTATGTGTGTGTGTTGTGTGCAAGTCGTGTGTGTGTGTGTGTGGTGTATGTGTGTGTTCTAGGTATATGTGGCTGGTATGTGTATGTGTATGATGTGTGTTTATACAGATATGTGTGTGTGTGGTAAATATGTGTATGGTGTATATATGTCTGGTGTGGGATGTAGATGGTGTGTATATGTGTGTGTGGCATGTATATGCGTGTGTCATGTATTGTGACGTATGTATGTGTGTGGTGTGTAACAATGTATATATGTGTATGTAGATAGTATGAATGTGTGGAATGTGTGCATGACAGTATGTGTTGAATGTTGTGTGTGGTTTGTGTGGTGTGTGCATGGGTGCTGTGTTTTGCTAGATGTGTGTTTATATGTGTGGAGTGTGCATGTGTGTGTCTTGGCAGTACACATCTCCCAGGACACGCTATTGCTTATCACTGTTGAAACAGTAGTAGATGTTGGAGGCTAACTTGCCTTGTTCAGTTCATGAAGTGCTGAGGACCTCTGATGGTGGGAGTGTTGTACTTGCTATGAAGTCCATCACAGTTAGGAAGGCAGTGTCTGCTGTTTACGCGGGCTGGGTGTGCTAGATCCAGCATTGCTGCTCTCGTATAGTTTCACAGATAACTTTAGCTATTGCCAGGATTTAAGGACAGGCACAGGATCCCTAGTACTTCTTTCTTATTTATTTAAATGTCCGAGCATTTGGCCCTCAATTTCCTCAAATAAGACCTTTCTCTGAGTTACAGAGTGTACGTTCTAAAAAGACAACACAAAGTGCTAAAATGGGTGCAACCAGGATGTGCGGGGTCTGTGAGGACCTAGACCTTAAGCCCCATGGCTCTAGGAGGACGCAGTTCACAGTTCATCCTGACAAAAGAGAAGCCACAGGAAAGTGACAGAAGCCCAGACAGAAGCTTTTCTCAGCCTCACTGCTACCTCTGGGCACCAAGGTCTGGAGGAAGATTCGCCTCCACGCACTCCTGGGAGCCTTTGCGAGAGGACGGCGCCAAGGAGTAGCAGTCATTTCAGAGAATTACAGACAGATGAGTCCAGACTGCTTCTGTCTCCCAGCAGCTACTCTGGAGCTACAGGCGGCCCGTCGTCAGCAGCACAGTCAGGGTTTCCGGTCTGCTTGCGTTTCTGCACTTCATCCCCTTTGAAGAACTACAGTCTTCCAAGCCTGTTCCCACAGACACAGAATGCCTCTTCCTTTCTACAGTCAGTGTCTCCTCTGTAATATCCACAGATCCTGTGTTCTTTTAGCCTGTCCATTTGCCACACGCAGTGACTCTGTACTCGCTCTGCTAGGAATGAGGATTCCCCGACTATAGAGGCTTTGGAACCAGAAAGTCGTGGCTAGTGGGACTGAGGTCACTGGCCCAAGCCACTCCCGAACAAACACAAGTTGAGGTGTTCTGTATCCAAACCTCTCACGCCTTCCCTCTTTGGAATGCTATTCTTCTCTCTCTTGAATTGACAGAGACTGACTGCGGCTAGGGCCATGTCAAACTCTAGCTCATGAGCAAACCTTTCATAGAGCCCCACAACTCACGTCTTTTTCCCCTGAGTCTCACGGAGCCTAGGGTTGCCTGATGATTCAAATTCAGGAGTAAGAGTAGAGCAGGCGTGAGTTCAAAACCTTGTCGAGGTATCAACCAACTGGGTGAAAGTTACCAACTCCTCTATGCTTCAACTTTCTAGAATCAGGAAAGGAGTCCATTAGTATGCTTCCCTGTAGTGAAGTTGTAAATATTAAGCAAAGTTTATATATGTGTGTAATATGTTGTCCCATATGTCATGTATTCGAGTTATACATTAGCATGTATTTAATAAGTGTTACTGTAATAAGTGTTGCTATTATTTGGTGTCTTCACTTAAAGTGTATTTGTTGGGTGGCTTCCATATGCCTGTTTTGGTCCCATGGAACACTGAGTGAAACAGACAAAGAAATTCACAACTATTAAGACACTTCTAAGCTAGGAGGGGGAGGGTGCATAAAAGCAAACAATGAATGGCAGATGTTGATAGCTGCTAGAACAGCAAGGCAGCAACGGGGAGCAGTGGGGGGCTTCTCTGTAGTTTTGGAGCCTGTCCTAGAACTAGCTCATATAAACCAGGCTGGCCTCGAACTCACAGAGGTCTGCCTGCCTCTGCCTCCCAAGTGCTGGGGTTAAAGGTGTGCACTACCACCACTCAGCAAGCAGTGATGTTTGTGTGAGAGTAAAGAATGGGTGATGGAAGCAGAGACTTGGCAAATGAGATGGGTGGACCAACCTTGCAGAGACCTCTAGAAAAAAAAGAATTTCCAGGCAGAAGGGATGAGCACAAAGCACTAAGGTGCATTGTACCCATCTGCTTGGAAAAGTACTATAGGGATAGGAGAGAGAAGTGTGACAGGAAATGACATGGGAGGGAGGCAGGAGGGATAGTCCATAGAGAACCCTGTGCATGATGGGAGGAATGTAGTGTGCACCTTGTATAAAGAAGGATGGCACCAGAAGAGCTGTGTGCAGATGGGTGGCATCAGTATGGCTGCTGGGTTGAAGACGGACACAGGTGAGCAAAAGTGGTGACAGGAAGACCCACCAGGAGTCTTGTCACAAAACTGGCGAGATGACAGCATGGTGAGCGAGACAAGCTAGACAACACAGGAGACAGCATGGTGCGCGAGACAAGCTAGACAACACAGGAGACAGCATGGTGCGCGAGACAAGCTAGTTTAAGAAGTGAAGGACAAGAGAGGAATTAGGCATGGGTTAGTTTGGGATGCAGGTTCAATAACTTAGCAACAGACGGTGCCCAGAATGACAGGGAGGCTGTTGTCCAAGGGCATCTGGAGTTGTCATTAACTGAGATGAGCAGGTCTGGGGTCATCTGGGCTGGAAGCAAAGATCAAGTTTAGCTCTGTAGAAAGTAAGCAGGTGTTGCGTCCTGACCATCCACAGAAGATGCTGTACCATGTTACCATAGTTATTCTCCCTTTCTAGTTCACATCAGAGATGTCTAGAGTAGTTTGAAGGAGTCTAGCTATTGTTGGGGTGAACCAAAGCCTCTACGTGAAGTCTTAAGTACTGATATTATTATCTTATCAGAAAGTCAGATTCAGCATCCCTTGCTTTCCCCCCAAAATCCTCCCCCATTCTTAGCATAGGATTTAGAACAATAAATTCCCAGTGTGTATGGAGTTCAGAAAGTATAGAACAGGACCCTAGTATTTCCTGACCCCTTTAAAATAAAATCCTTGTGACTCTGAGCCCTGTTCATAAAAGATCCTGCCCATGCACACATTGGCTTCCCGAGAGCACCCAGTGCATTCCATGGTCTGGATGAATCTTGGTGAGAGCCCAGGCACACCATGTGTGGTGGCAGAGACCTGCGCTCTTCCAGGATCCCCACAAACAAGAGATTAAAAGGCAGAAGATGAATGGCCTTTGCCTCAGAAACAGCTGCTGCTGCTCCAGCATCTGCATGGCCAGTTGATTTAGAGATTTGTGAAGAGAGCCTCTGAGCCCCAGGCTGCTGCCAAGTGGCTCACCAGGAGCATCCCCGTGGCAGAAATTATCGCTGCACACCAGGTGCTGCAGAACAAATGCCTTGGAGCTGGAAGATGAAATACACCTGCTGCTGGAAGAACTTGCAGAGGAGACCCAGGCACAGCCCCGAAAAAGAAGGTCATCCTGCCCTGAATGTCACTATTAGTGACTCAGAGATAAGTCAGTAGCACTCATCAAAGACTGTTCCAGAGGGAAGTGCCAGAGCCCTGCTTCTGATGGAGGACCCCAGTGGTATTACTGATTCTCTGGTATTGATGTCACTATGCCTAGAGACGCAGGTGGGTACCAGTCAATCCAAACAATATAAAACTAAAACCATGTCCTCCTAACTATGAATGATAGCAGGATCCTTTCCCCTAAGCAAGGCTTTTGCAGATATTTTAAGTACTAATTCACTAGCCATAGGTCAGCTCCCCACCACATTCCTGCCAATAGAAAATAATGTGCTAGGGGTTGGGGAGATATCTCAAAGGGAAAAAATGCTTGCTTCACAAGGACAAGGGACTGAGTCTGAGCCTTAGTACTGACAAAAAAAGTCAGGTGTAGTGGGACACGTGCTTGTGATTACAGTGCCAGGGAAGTTGAGACAGGAGGATAGAGCTCATGGGCCGGCCAGCCAAGCGTAGTCAGTGAACTCTAGGTCCCGGTGAGAGACCCTGTCTCAAAAAAAAACCAAGTGGTTGTCTTTGAGGGAACATTGCACAAGGTTGACCTCTAGTCTCCAAATGTGTGTACATGAACTCCCTCACACAGGTGAATATGCACACACACACACACAGACACACACAGACACACACACACATGCACACACACACACATGCACACATACATGTGTAGGCACATACACACATGAACCTATGTGTTCTTAAAATCTGGTAGGATCAAATATATTTGAGAAACTCTGGGTTAAAACGCAGAACACATCTCTTTGTGCAAGGCTGCTCAAAACTTCCACTATGCTGAAATTTTACTGTGCACTGGAATTTTCCAAAGGGGAAGCATGCACACAGCAGTATTTGAGCACAAGGACCTCTTTAGCAGAAGTACCTATTAAGGCAAGTGTTCCTCTAATCACACTTTGGGAAATGCTTCCTCAGGCTAACATTAGAACGGTTTGCATTCTCTGAGACCAAATGATGCTTGGGGAAGGAGCCCAGGAGGATGCTGAGGACTGGATTTTCAAAGTGCCACAGGAGGTTTAGAAAGAAGGAAGGAGGAGGGAGGACTCATCAGCCCAGAGCAGGAGGGGGAAGCTGACGCTCCTGCCTTGCCTTTGCTGACTCTGGAGCTTCTGACTGAGGGATTCCACGCTATTGGAAGAGTTTTGCCTCCAAAGTTGCAAACAGGGCATTTGTTTTGAGACTTGGCTGTATTAAAGGAAGATAAACTAACTGAACAAATGTCCAAAGATTCCTTTCTTTGAGGGCAAGGGCGGTTAGCAGAATTTAAATTTACCAAATGTTTCCTTTAAAATGCAATGTTGGGTGCTAGAGAGATACGGCTCAGTAGATAAAGTGATTCCATACAAGTATGAGGAGCTGAGTTTGGATCCCAGAACCACATAAATTCAGCTGTGGGGGAGTGCATTTGTGATTCCAGCATAGGAGAACCGTGGAAGCTCTCCAGCCAGCCAGTCTGGCCTGTACACTGAGGGATGAGAAGAGGACTGTCTCCGAGCGAAAGGTAAGGACTGGCATCTGAGGTTTCCTCTGACCTCTATTCATGTGCTGTGGCACATGCGTGCCTGCACTCACACACACACACACACACACACACACACAAACAATCATGACACAGAGAGAGACACATACACACACATTCACAATCATAACTGAGAGAGAGAGACATACATACATACACACACATTCACAATCATGACAGAGAGAGACACACACACATACATATACACAGAGAGAGACAGACAGACAGAGACAGAGACAGAGAGAGAGCAACCCTTAAAAAATTTCGGGCTGCAAAGAGGACAGTTTTAGCCAGACCCTTCCACAACCCTTTCATGTAGTGAGTATTATAGTTGACTGGAAGTGTGGGGTTTACTCTTACATCCTACCCTCTCCATCAATTCTCCCAGCAACACCAGAAGCACATCTTCTTGCTGTTTGCACTCCTCCAGTGACAAGCATCTTAACTACCTCCTAAAGCAGTGTATCCTGTTGTTAGATAGTTCGAAGTGTAGGGATCAAGGGCAGAGACCTCACCCATTAGTAACAAGATCACAGGCTTCCAGCATACCCTGCACTTGCTGTTTTGATTATCACATTGTGCATTAGTCTCTGCCAGTAAGTAGTGCAGACTCTAAAATAGGCATCAATAAGGAAGGCAGACTGTGTGTCTAGAAAAAACACAAATAAAGCAGACATGCCCTGGTCTTCACAACTCACTACCAGGGAAAAGCGGATTCTCTGTGTGTGCCTTGTGGATTAAGGAGGAATGCTGTGTAGAGAAAAATTAGATGCTGTCTGGGAAAGGGTCTGGAAGAACTTGAGCATGCCTTAACAAACACACCGCATCTTGTTAGTCACAGCAGCCACCGTGAGAGTCATAGCAGCACAGTGAAGGTAGGCTGGATACCAAGAGTCATCAGGTTACTAGGAACCTGGGAGGAAAGACGAACGTACATTTGGGGAGGCAGGGAAGCGAGGGACCCAGGGGTCTGTCTGGAAGGTCAGAGCCACTCAGAGAGCGAAGGTCCTGAAAACCACAGTCCTGCTCATAATAATGCTACCCCAGTCACTACACACCTTCTGCTATGTTAGGTAAATCTAGGCATCACCCTCAATTTTGTCCCCCCTCCACTCCCTCCCCATCTGTTGTCAAGGCTGTAAAGCCGCTCTCTTAAACCCAAGGAGGCTCTATGATGTGAACAGCGCTCACAATTTTTTTTTTTAATTAAAATGAACTAAGAGGCTTTTAACAGGTAACATGATGCGAAACCTTTGCCGTGAAGGTCTCTCTGTGTCACTGGGCATCATTTACCAATTCAAGGGAAGATGCACTTCTGAACAAATGAGGTGTTAAGACTCAGTTTCTGGATCATTGGTGCTACCAGGAATGAACTAAAAGGGAGACGTGTCCTTTGCAGTAAGGACCCCTGTCTTTCTAGAGGTTTGAAGGACAGCCACCTACTCAAGGTAAGTCCTTCACCCTTTAACTCCCATTCATATGGTTCTTGATGACCCGATGAAGCCACCAAGCATGACATGAAAACTGATTTCAGTCTTGGACAACAATGAAGCCATGTTGAATCTCCTTTTACAAGATAAAAGAGCTGGGTGAGTGAGGTAGCATATACATACGGGGGAATCTGGTGAGGGCATGTGCTTGGAGTGTGTGAGAGTGTTTGAATATGCTTGTCTGTATTTGTGCATGCCCACATATGTATGTTTGAACATGACTGTGTGTTTGTCTGTATTCATGTTTGTGCATGCTTGTATATAGTTTTGTTTGCTTGTGAGTATATAAATGTTTATATTGCCTGTGTATGCATGCAAAACAGAAGCCAGGCAGCTAAACTATAGCTTGTCAACTCCCTTCACCCCCAGGATCAATACCTGGAAGCTAGGAGACTCTCTGGTGCCCAGATCACAGAGATCATCATTGTGAGGACTGGGTGCCAGATTCAGAGCATACTGTTCATTCGCAGGGACCAGAGCGCTCATGGTTTGCCCACAGACCTCTGATGATTGACAGCCTTTTGTCTCCAGTGCTGATCACAGCAACCCAGCCCAGGGTCACTTCCCTCCTGCAACAGCCCCTTTTAGTGAGCTGGGAGCGTTATCTGCTGTTCTTTGCCTGCTCCTAGACATGCCAGGTGTCTGCATTAGTCTACCCGAGAGTCTATGTGTATTTCTGGAATCCAAATTCAAATGTCAGCTTTGCTATGCAAATCGGTAATGTGTGGCCTGTGGTGAATTATGAAATGCTATTTGCGGCAATTTAAGATTGTGTTTTACTTGAGCTCAGTAGGTGATGTGCTTTTTGAGCAAGCCTAATGTCTGGAGTTCTATCCTGGAAAACTACAAAGGAAGGAGAGAACTGACTATGGAACTGTCCTCTGACTTCCCTGTATGTAACATGGCACCGGCCCCTCCAAGATCATGTATGTCCATAATGACAATAAAAAAGTATATGCTCAACTATGTTCATGGCAGCATTGTTTGTAATAGCCAGAACCTGGAAACAACCTAGATGCCCTTCAACGGAAGAATGGATGAAGAAAGTATGGAATATATACATATTAGAGTATTACTCAGCAGTAAAAAACAAGGACTTCTTGAATTTTGCATACAAATGGATGGAAATAGAAAACACTATCCTGAGTGAGGTAAGCCAGACCCAAAAAGAGGAACATGGGATGTACTCACTCATATTTGGTTTCTAGCCATAAATAAAGGACATTGAGCCTATAATTCATGTTCCTAGAGAAGCTAAATAAGGTGAATCCAAAGACAAACACATAGGCATCCTCAGGAATATTAACCTTCATCAGGCGATGAAAGGAGACAGAGACAGAGACCCACACGGGAGCACCGGACAGAAATCTCAAGGTCCAAATCAGGAGCAGAAGGAGACGGAGCACGAGCAAGGAACTCAGGACCACGAGGGGTGCACCCACACACTAAGATAATGGGGATGTTCTATTGGGATCTCACCAAGGCCAGCTGGCCTAGGTCTGAAAAAGCATGGGATAAATCCAGACTAGCTGAACATAGCGGACAATGAGGAATACTGAGAACTCAAGAACAATTGCAGTGGGTTTTTGATCCTACTGCACGTACTGGCTTTGTGGGAGCCTAGGCAGTTTGAATGCTCACCTTAGGAGACCTGGATAGAGGTGGGCAGTCCTTGGGCTTCCCACAGGTCAGGGAACCCTGATTGCTCTTCGAGCAGATGAGGGGGGGGGGGGACTTGATCGGGGGAGGGGGAGGGAAATGGGAAGCGGTTGTGGGGACGAGGCAGAAATTCTTAATAAATAAATAAATTAAAATAAAAAAAAAATTACAATTTTAATTAGTCTGCGTTGTGAAACACTATCTAGGGGTGAAAGGCACTAGGTGAGTAAGTGACTAGAGTCTTCTCATAAGCTCTTGCCTTCTCGGTTCCAAGCTGCTTCCTCTCTCACATCCCCAAGTCCTTCCTCCCAAGTCTCCACAGGCTGCATGTTACCCTTCATGCTCCATCCTGGTGAGAGGCTCCATATACGGCCACAAGATAATGAGAGCTTAAAACTTAAAAATCAGAAGCTTTAGCCTATCATTTTTATATATTCTCTTTTGTTTCTCTTCTTTGAAGAACAAAGCCTGGTCTTGCTATGTAACCCCGGGTGGTCTCAAGCCTCAAGTATCCCTCTTGCCTCGGCTTCCAGTGCTGTTCCAGGTGGGAGTCATCACAAATGCTTTACCCCAGATGGTCTCAAGCATCAGGCATTGGACTTACCTACAGACAGAAATTTACATTTACATTTTGAAGACAATAAAGAGGCCTTGAATGGAGGAGTGTGCTGCTTAAGTCTTACAGCAGGTTGGAGACAGAGCCTGAAGGAACAGCCACCATCACCAAAATCCCAAGAATCCAGAAATGAGACCATGCCTCCCAAGGATCTAATCAAAATCTGTATTATTCACTGGTCAACGTATTGAAATCTGATATTTATAAAATGTCAAATAGCATACATGGTTAAAATAAAATACAAAAGTTTGTTGATTGTTTGAGGTGGAAATAAAAGAAAGCCTGCTAAATTATTGGGCAAATTGGGAAATAATTTTAAATAAACAGATCACATCATTACACAGCATTATCCAGTGGGAAAAAAATCAGAAGCTTTCTATTTGGGGCCAACTAAACTTTCCTGGTTGCAGGCAGTCAGGCAGGCATCTACCTAAACCTGGTGCTCTTTCTGCCTGCTGTGACATGTCTGTACGTTCATTTCATACGTCCAAGAGAGACAATGACTCTTGATTTGAGACTAGAGGAACGAAAGGGAATCTGCTCTTTTCTGGGGCTACAATACTTTAGATGCATACATTTCGTGTGTGTGTGTGTGTGTGTGGTGTGGTGTGAAATAGAGAAAAGCATTGGAATAAGACCCAGGCCCCAGGCTTTTCTCTATAGCAGTGCTTCTCAGCCTGTGGGTCTCGACACCTTTGGGGGCTGAACGACCCTTTTACAAGGGGTCACCTAAGACCATCCTGCATAACAGATATTTATATTATGGTTCATAGCAGTAGCAAAATTACAGTTATGAAGTAGCAATGAAAATAGTTTTATTGCTGGGGTCATTGCAACATGAGGAGCTGTGTTAAAGGGTCACAGTATTAGGAAGGTTGATTAGCACTGTTCTGTAGGAAGGCTCAGTCTCTGTGGACGTGGTGTGCATAGCTGCCTTTTGTGAGAACAGCATGAAATACTGTGTGTTCATATCCAGTGCATCACTTACATATAATAGGTGCTCAATAATGGCACGTTTTAATTATGATTTATGAGTACCCCGGAGATGTGAGGTGCTAGGTGAGGTATGACATCTATAAAAATTTATTTCACATTTGGGCCCAGAATTCAGACTCTTAATCACCATGCCAACAGCTCTCAGCCCTCGCTGACTCCAAAAACCATCCAGAGCCTTACTTTTCCCTAATTACAAACTTCAGACATTACTTGAAAGGACCCTGATCTAATGATTTAGGACAGAACCTCGGGATCTGTATTTTGTGAAATCTGTACAAATGATCCTAATGGTCAAGCAGAGACCAGAAAGAATTACTTACAGAGCCACCTGCATCCACCTACCAAGTCAGATATTCTTAAAGACACGGTAATAACGAAGTCACTGGCAGGGCTGGAGAACTGGCTCAACAGTTAAGAACGTTTATTGTTCTTCCAGACGAACTGGGTTCTGATCCCAGTACCCACATGGTGGTTCCCAACTATCAGTAACTCCAGTTCTGGGAATCCAACACCTTCTTCTAGACCTTGAGGGCACCAGGCACACATGAAGACAAAACACTCATACACATAAAGTAAAATAAATATTCTAAAAGTCGCTGGTACAGTGGTCGATGACATAAAGGTTTCCAAAATAAACATATGACGCATGGTCACAATTTGACATAAGAGTGGAGGACCGGTGAATGTCTTTGCAAAGATTCCAGGATTCCAGGTCTCTCTTTGGAATATCTTTCCCGCAGCTCTGCTGGAAAGCGTGGGCACTGAGGATGTCTTGGAACTTGAAGGGCAGATCTTAGAAGCATTTAGAAGTAGGATAGCACCATCCATGGCCCTTAGGGCTGAGATTTAGAAATCCACACCTATGCCCAGAATCCAACTTAAGTCAACAGCAAACAGATTTGATGCTTTGGTGTCAAGAAAGGTAACACCCAGGCCAGAGGACTTGTCCTGAATTGGGAGATGCTATAATTGATGATAACGAGAACTAGGGGTTGAAAGACCAGCATTTCTCTTTTTATAATTCCTTAGCAGGAAAATGGAGGTTATTAATTAGTTGTCAAGGCTGAAGATAAGGCTCCAAGGACTGAGAGTTTAGGCAAATGAGTAATCTCATGTTTAGATTATGGAACTGGAGAGTCAGAATGTCCCCTGGGAGTGCCCAGCTGAGAGGTAATTGCCCCAAGGGAAAGAGGACAGGTGCAGTCCCTCTATTAAGTGACAGGCCTGCTGGTGGGTGCAGCCACTCCCTTCTGAAGGCAGTTCTTGTGGGTCTGAGGGACTCAGAGCTGGAATAGTATTCATCAGGAGTGTTTACTGGAGGGTGGGAAGGGAAAAAGAGAAGCGAGATTGAAGGCAAGTTTGCTTACTGATTTGAGGTAGGGCAGTGGCAAAGACTGTGGATCCTTGGGAACTGGACAGTCTAAACATAGAGGAACAAATTCAAAACTTCAGGAGCATGTCAGTGCAATGAAAGCAAAGACTTTATGTTTGCACACCATCAGTTCCCATTAGAATGAACCTGTTGAACCCAGACATAAACAACAGAGCACCATACTAGGCTAGTCAGAGATGATGTCAGAGGCTTCATCACAGGAGAGAAAGCAAGGGGGAAAAAACAACAGAGCCAGATGCCTACTCTGCACCTAGTATTGCAGTAACACCCTTGTTTCCAAACCTTGTTGCACCTCTGAGTTACCTGTGAAACTGTAAACATATTTAAAAGACTTTACTGAATATGGAGGAAGGATGTAGGCATGAGTAGTTTTAGAAGAGTTCTCGATGATTCCTCAGGGTGGCTGACTTGGGAAACAACTGACTTCACGCCTTATACACATTTAAAGAACAATCCGGCGAGGCAAGCATAATAAAATTTAAAAGCCTTGTTTTACAGACGAAGTGACTTGGACTGTAAGAAATAGTCATTTGTCCAAGGTCCACCAACAATTGGGCGCTCAGCTCTGGATTGAAGAGCAGCAGTGAGATCCGATGCACTGGCCTACTCCGTGGTGGGTCGGTTGGGCTCAGGATGCTATAACAAGAGATTGTAGGCTGGATGGGAGGCAGCAGGAAGGTATTTCCCACAGTATTAGAGGCTGAAAGTCCAGACCAAAGTCTGACAGTCTGGCTTTCCGGTTAGGGCTCTAATCCTGCCTTGGAGATTGCTGCCTTCTTGTTGTGTCCTCACAGCAAGAGGAAAAACCAAACAGAGATGAGAGAGAAAAATAATGATAGGGGAGAGGGGAAAGGAGGGAGAAGAAGAGAGGGGAGAGAGAACACGAATTTGCCTTTTCAGGAGACTCGTCGGGTCAAAGCCTTGTCCTCACAACCTCGTCTAACATTATTGCCTCCTTATAGTCTGGATCTCCATACACAGTCCCACTGGGTGTGAGGTCTTCAGTGTAAGCTTCTGAGGGGGGGAAGATTCAGGTTGTCACAGATGGAGTCTGGGTACTACTTGTTGTGCAGCGGGTAACTCCTTAACTTATAAGGAGATTCTCATATCACACAGCAGCGGATCAGCTTAGACAAGTTATCTCCACCCCGGTGAAGAAAGGATGAGACCAGCTGAAATCTCTAGTTGTAGAGCAGAAATTCAGGCTTAGATGCCAGAATGCATTTTCTGAAAGAGACTGCTCAAGCATATTTAAATGATTAAAAAAAACCCACAGATTATTTTCAGCCTCTGCTCTTGATAGAAATAAACAAGAGTTTGCAAGAGATGAAATGATTTTCATGAATCAAATCTATTCCAGGGATGATGGGGATGACTTTAAGGAGGACACTTGGTTGTGCCAGGCGCTGTGAGAATAAGATACGGGCACTTTGTCATCTCACTCCATGTGGACCTTGGCTCTGGCCAGGCCTTCAGCACTCACAGATTTCTCATGCCCTTTACCAAAACTGAACAATAAGTCTTAGTTCCTCTCTTTTCTTCAAGGGTCAACACCCCCTCAGCTGCCCAAATCAGTTGTGGAAATGGTGAGGGAATGCCCCCTTATGGGAGTCCGGCACCCAGGAGTAGATGAAAAGACTTGGTTTTCATTCTTAGGTAGGACAAGAGAACCACAATCGTTAAGAAACGCATTAAACATGATACCCCAACCAATAAATCCAATTTCAGATTACAGCAGAAAGCGTCTGATGGATGGGAAATAATGATTAATATGGAAACTGAATCCTAACAAACAGGGTATGCCTAGTGTAGAAAGAGTTTACAATAGAGAATTAACAATGAGTGTTTTTCAAGAGTAATACCTAGAATTAGTATGGATTTGCTATGAGTCATTCTTGTACTTAGAAAACGGAGACAGAAAAACAAATCAAAAAAATTCAATATATCTGTTTTGGCAAAACAGTTGACAATTATACATAATATTGAGATAACAAAGTAAGAATTTGCTCAAAATTCAGATATATGAATGTCTTTAAAAATTCCAGTAAAATATGTGTTCACTGGACTGATATTAATAATGGGAATGTCTCTAGTAATCATAATGATAATTGTAACTAATACTTGTTGACTGTGGTTTGGAAGAAAATGGCCCCCAGAGGGAGTGGCACTACTTGGAGGTGTGGCCTTGTTGGAGGGAGTGTGTAACTGTGGAAGCAGGCTTTGAGGTCTATATATACTCAAGCCACACCCAGAGTTTCAGACCACTTCCTGTTGTGTCAGAATCAAGATTTAAGAACTCTCAGCTCCTTCTCTAAAACCATGTCTGCCTGCATGCTGCATTGCTTCCTGCTATGATGATAAATGGACTAAACCTCTGAAACTGTAAAGTCAAGCCAATTAAATGTCTTTCCTTTATAAAAGTTACTATGGTTTTTGATCCTACTGCACGTACTGGCTTTGTGGGAGCCTAGGCAGTTTGGATGCTCACCTTACTAGACCTGGATGGAGGTGGGTGGTCCTTGGACTTCCCACAGGGCAGGGAACCCTGATTGCTCTTTGGGCTGACGAGGGAGGGGAACTTGGTTGGGGGAGGGGAAGGGAAATGGGAGGCGGTGGAGGGGAAGAGACAGAAATCTTTAATAAATAAATAAATAAAAAGTTACTATGATCGCGCTGTCCCTTCACAGCTACAGAAACACTAACTAGGACATCTGCTGCCAGTGTTTCCACTGCACATGCACGTTTTAAACACCGAGTGTCCTTTGTCTCGTCCCATCTCATTAAATTGCTTTGGCCATTATTTGGTTAACACAAAGTACATATTTGTGGTGAAATAAAACTGGAAGGAGCAATGCTATGTTGGGTTAATTAGGCCATAGATATTGCTGAGGGTTCAAGTGGCTTTTAAATTTTTCTCACAGTCCCAGAAATTTCTACTGAAGAAAATTTTTGGAAGATAAAGTCAATGTAGAAGAAGAGAGCTAGGGCCAGTTGCAGACTTCTGGAGGAGGGAGAGTCTGTTTTCTTTAAGGGCGTGGCCCCTGGTAGGTCTTTCTCCAGTGCATGTCTCTGCACTCAGGAGTAGATGTCCAGCACAAACTGGAGATGATAGAGTATTAAGGAAGAGGGAGGAATAGGGAGGGAAAGTGGATCTAGAAGGAGTTAAAGGGAATGGGTAGGTATGATCAAAACACATTCTTGTACAAAATTCTCAAAGAATTAAAAAATACTTAAAAAAAAGAGAGTTGGCTGAACTTAAAAGTCTGAAGCACTGAAGACAGTTGTATCCATGGAACTTGAGTAAAAGACTAGAGGCATTATAGGAGATAAGGGTGAAAATGGCATCCTTTTTGTCAGCCCAAAGGCAGCCCTAGTCAAATGGCCATACAACAGTGATGGGTTACAATGAGTTGAGATTCTTAGGTGATGTGGGAGAAGAAAATTGGTGGGGTGTGTGCATCCCCCCATGTGAATTTTCTCCATACACAATGGGGAAAGGCAGAAGATGAATGTTTCCATAACAACTGGAAGGACAAATCCTCCTTTATACTTAAGAGAAATAGACAAGGCATCAAGCTTCCTGGCTCCATCCTCAAGCAGAGGTTCTCACTGCACTCTGCTTCTCGAGACAGGCTGCCCCTCAGTGTGCAAATAGTTTGCTTCTTTCTGTAACACTCACCCACAAGCAGGAGATGTAGCATCTGCCTTCAGTTCCATTCCCCTACTGTCTAAAGAGGTCGAGCATCAAGACACTGGAGCTGCACTGAGATCTAGGACAGCATTGAGGGCAACAGCCTTGGAGCTGAGAAGCAGCGTTCAGTGATAATTCCAGGAGGCCTCAATGGATCCTCCTCACCATGTTCTGAGGTGGGGCGGCTACTGCTTGAGCCATTCCTGGAGGGACAAAGAGGGTCAGCAACCAGAGGGGAAAGTGAGCCTGTCCTAAGACACCTGTATTTCCATATGTTTCCTCTGTAGTTTTCCAAGTTAGATGTTGATCCTCAGGGACTCACCCTTACAGTTCATCCCTAAATCTACCCCAGAGGCTCCTAGAACACATAGAGACTCTATAATAGTTCTAAGAGCTTGGTGGTTCTCTCATTTTCTCATTTTCTTTATCTTCTTCTGGCATTTGAGGCAAATACCGAGTCCTGGAAACCTTCTCTGACATTACTACTGAATCAGGATTCCCAGAGGATGAAGAATCTGACTACCTTAAAAGTTCCTGGTAAGAACGCAGGGGTTTGTGAGCTATGAGACTTCAGCAGGATTTCTGGTCATACATGGATCAAGCTGGATTCTGGAGCCAGTCATCCTCGCCGTGCCTCATGGTATAGAAAGTGACCTATAATTCTGAGACATTGTTTCCTGTTTTTAAGACAGGGCTCATAATAACGTCTGCTGTAAGAGCCACAAAAGTTTAACAGGTCTGAATTTGTAAAGAATTTAGAGTGATGACTGACATACAGGTCTCAAATACACAACCAACTGTTGTTGATACCTGCTCCGTTTTCAGAGGATAAATGGGATCTACCGGCATGCTCAGCCAGTTGACAATGTACTATTGGGGACTGGAGGTGAGACTTCTGAACTCTCCCTTCTGGGGGCAACTCTGGTTTTGTTTCTTACAGAGTCTTTGCTGGGTGGTTCAGATGCTTGGTGCTCAATTGCTTAGATGAGCTGAATTTAGAATCAGGGAGTGGGGGAAATGGAACGCATGTCATCTGAGTCGCTGGTCAGGGAGCTACCAGAGCAGGGGGCAGGGTGTGCATAAGAAACACTATGGGGAAACTCTGTCTGTCTCCATCATGTAGAAACGGACTCCCCAGAGTCACTGTGGAATGCCCAATCCCAGGTTTGCACAGGGGCAAGTCCATGCCCTTTTCTCATTGCAGGAAACAAGCTGCATGCAAGGAGGCTATTGCTTCTCCCTGCTGCACCTCACTGAGGCCTCAGAGGAAACAAAATGAGAATGCCTCACTGAGAAAAGGTACCAAGCCACATGGCTAAACATAGATAAGAGTTATGGGTTAATTTAAGTTGTAAAAGTTAGTTAATAATAAGCTTGAGCTAATAGGCCAAGCATTTTATAATTAATATAAGCCTCTGTGTGTTTCATTGGGACTGAACAGCTGCAAAACTGGGCGGGACAGAAACTTACATCTACAAAATTTGAGAATAGTCTGGAGAGGGTGCCTAAACTGGCCTTTCTCTATAATCAGATTGTTGACTACTCTAATTGTCATCATAGAACCTACATCCAGTTACTGACGGAAGCAGATACAGAGATCCACAGCCAAGCACTGGGCTGAGCTCCTAGAGTTCAGCTGAGGAGCGGGAGGAGGGGTCATATGATCAAGGGGGATCAACATCATGATGGAGAAAACCACAGACAACTGACCAGAGCTAGTAGAAGCTCACAAACTCTGGACTGACAGCTAGGGGACCTGCATGGCACTGAGCTAGGCCCTCTGAATGTGGTTGACAATTCTGTGGCTTTCTGTTTGTGGGGCCCCTAGCAGTGTGACCAGGACTTATCCAGGGTGCAAGAAATGACTTTTTGGAGCCCATTCCCAAAGGTGGCATACCTTACTCAGCCTTGATGTGGGGATGGGGGAGTGGGGAGCTTGGTCCTGCCTCAACCAGGCTTTGTTAAATCCCCAAGGGAGGCCGTACCTCCTCTGAGGAGGTGGGATGGAGGCAAAGCAGAAGGGGAGGGAGGGGGAACTGGGGTTGGTATATCAAATGAAATAAAACTCTTTAAATAAAATAAAGAAGATGACAACCTCACCTTGTCCTTCAATTTCCTTCCTCAAATGAATAGGAATATTTACACAGAGTGTCCAATGACAGCCCCAGCCACAGTGTAAAGATTTCCACAAGGTTCCTCTTTCCCCTTTTCATGAGTTCATAACCCAAAAGGATGTGAGTACTTTTCACCCAATAAGGCCTGTTCTGCATAGACACCTTCTCCATACTCCACTGAACCATGGCTGGCCTCGTGGTCCACATTTCTGACTGAAACACGAAGGAAAATAAAGACTGTTGCAAGCCGGCAGGAGAGAGAGGGCCTGGGCCTGGAAACAGCTCAGCATCTTGCCCTTGTTACTAATAATCCTCCCAAAATCACCAAATGGTTTCTAGGAATTAAAGTTATCGTTTGCCATAAACCCCTTGTCTGTTTTCTGGAGAGTTTAATATATTGCAGGAAGTTTCACCCATAAAAGGTGATGGCTGTGCTCCTGTGAGTGAGCCAGGCGTCGGTAACTTATGACCTTCATAAATGTGAGTGGGTCTCACGAGCGAGTCCATCAGTCTTTGGAGTAATTCTGCTTCGTAGTAAAATATTTTACTGTGCACACTCCTGTCAGCGTTTGCCTCACTGATGTCGAGGCTTCCTCCTCGATGCCTCTTGTTCGCTGCTCTTGCTCTGTTTTCAATTATCTCGCTTCCAGGCTCCGGTCTGAGACCCCGAGAATAATCTCTGTTTTTCAGAGCCGCGGTCCAGCTCAGTCTGCGCCCTCACTGGGTTGGAACAGCAGCAGAGCCAATACAGCATTGTCGATCACCATGACGTTGGGGATTTCCCCATTCCAGAGGGCGAGGGCAGCTGCCGAGAAAGCCATCCCTTTAGCCAGGGCAAGGCCTTCCATAGCAAATGCGACTGTGTCTGAGAGTGTTTCCCAGGCTACAGAATGTTCTAGATGTGTCAGCTCTCTTCATTACCTGCCGCAGCATTAGCGTAGCAGTTAGCATCCACTTCATTGCCCCAGAGATCTAAATAAAATTTACTGGAGTCACTGGTTTAAGACTGACCCAGAAAAGGATTAAATGCTTTTCAGGCATTTCAGAGCAGTGGGGGAAAATCTGCTGTCAGCAAGTTCAAATCTCATCTCCACCTCCAGATACAACTGTGGTTCTAGGTAAATTATTCACTTTCTGTATGCGGGCATACCATGTTTCTATAATATTGCATATCAATGTCATAGTAATATGCAAATTCAGTATGTTATACCCAGCAAAGTTTATAATGCATGCATAGGTCCAAGAGAGGCAAGAAACAAGCACAGTCATTACTTGTCAATTAAAGATAAATTTTAAAGTGTTAAAAAAATAAATCAAAACCCCCACCCACCCACCCACCCACCCAGAAGAAGTGTCAGAAATGTTTTAATGGTAAAGAATATTGGAGCGTTGACGTTTAAAGGGAGTAAAGCCATGTGAGCAATGAGATTTAATAAAGGGTTCTTAGAACAAAGGCACAGCTGGGTCTAAGCAGAGCATGTGTCTACTGCTCTCAGCTGTCACTGTTATCATGGGGGACACGGGCAGAGCTGGGAGCTACGAGCCATGTTCATGTCAGACAGGCATGGCGAGGGTGACGTCAGGGATGGTTTGTAAGCCAAGCAAACTACTGCCTTCAGAAACTTCCTGGAGTTCTGGGGAAT
The DNA here is from genome assembly GCF_018167655.1 of Microtus oregoni. NCBI lineage: Eukaryota > Metazoa > Chordata > Mammalia > Rodentia > Cricetidae > Microtus > Microtus oregoni. The sequence continues at coordinate 31,058,171 of NW_024543072.1, forward strand.
TCATCTCAGCTTTTCGTTCAACAAATATGCTGAAGGTCTAGTATGCTCCAGATGCGACTGTGCTGTAGAACAAGGCAAAGATCTCTGTGCTTGAGGACTTACAGCCTAACAGAGAAAGTTTGCTGGGCTGAGGAGTTCTTCAGGGTGGGGCCTAAGGTAGGAGAGGTTCTACCCGCTCTCAGGAGCACCAGAACTGAGGCTCTATAGACTCCAGGACTCTGTAAATCCATCATTCTTTTCATCTCCTCCCATTTCTGTCTCACCGTTATAGGACAAGGTGTGCCCTAATTCACTTCAGACTAACAACTAAAGAATTTTTTAACAAGTCTCTTGGAGTGTTTTTAGTTTAAAGCAGGAAAAGAGTAATGAAAAAAATCAAGGAAAGAAACATGCTAAGTATATAAGTAGCAGAGAATTGTTCTGAAGAAAAATTACTGTTCCATGGAATTTTCAAGACTTTCAGAGTCTTCCTATCATCTCTTCAGAACTTAGAGTTTGCCTTGTACCTTGCTCCATAAAGTCTGGCTATCAGAAAAGCACTCATATGTTCCAGAATTTATAATTCAGTTCAACATTTACTTACACTGGTCAGCTACTGCTACGTAATGAGCACGCATTGTCAGTGTGTCTAGAAATAAGTATGTACTTTATAAAGAAGCCTTACAGCCCAGGACTATATGGGAGTTGACTTAAACAAGCTGGGCTCCAGAGGGAAGTTCTAAGGTGGTGGTTCCCTGGACTCCCCCTCCCCCCCCCCGCCCTGCCTTCTCAATCTCTCTCCTCTCTGTATTGACATGCCTAGAAACTCTTTAAATGATCCTCAGAAACATGCTCTAAAAATTCATGTTCAATTCAGTCATGTTGTTTACTGAAGGGACAATCTTCTTATTTGTCTATTTTAGAACCTTGACGCAAGGGTGGATGACGCATCCACAGAAAGGGATAGGGGAAGGGAAAAAGAAAGGGGAACAGTCAAAAAGGGAAAACAAGAAGAAAAAGGAGAACAGATGGACTGGTGTCATCAGCAGCCTCAAGGAACTTACTACAATGCAATGACTCACTCAATGGGGTTTCTGGGGATCATCTTGGAAGTGTGTGTTTTAACGATACTGAAGTTAAAGGAGTGCTCTTTCTAAGTTCTTGCGTTCTGTGGATCATCAGCTAGCCAAGAATCTTCTCATGACAAGAGTAGAGAGGAAGCACATACATGGTACCTTTCATGGGTTAGTAGGGAACTGGCAGCTGATAGACAGTCTTAGCAGATTCCATTGCCAAAGCAAGTCATATGACAAGGATCGGGAATCAAGAAAAATCTACAGAATTGAGACCAAGCCTTCAACCAACCAGAGATTTAACCAAATATTAATACAGTGCATGGGGCTTCCTTCTCCAACTCCATCTCATTTAAGTCTCACAGCAAATTTGAGGTGGGTGTCTTCACTTACCAGTAGCAGGAAAAGAGCTGCCTGGGTGTTGAGGTCGGGGTCATGTTGTTACTAAGAGCTAGCTTTCTAGAATCCAAGCTTATATCTGCTCTGTTGCATCAGATGTTAATGCAATAATTGTAACCTCGACTCCTGGATCTTTTTCATAATCCAAAACAATTTCCATGCACAGTACAGTAGAGACCTTGTAGTCCTTATACACGCAAGGAGAATGTGAGAAGCCAAAAAAAGTTTAGTCTATTAAGGAGCCTCACATAGACCACAGACTCTATTTTCTGGTCCGTTCTCATGCTTTTTATGTGCTTAAGTTGTAAAGTCCATGGACTTTGCTTTTAAATATCAAGTGTCCTCAGAATTCCATACAGGTGATATTTCTGCAGAAAGCTTCCTTAGTCAAATGTATAGTGGCGATGTCTTTCCTGGCATGTTAGAAGCCAGCAGACAATGAGGTTCTCTTGTGAAGCTGAAGATGCAGACAGTGTTGGGAATGAGGGTGAAGAAGGGAACGAAGAATGAGATTCCAGAAACAAGACCTAGATGACAAGGTGTTTCTCGGAGACACGTAGCCTATAGCATTATTATTACATATTTTATAAGCCAAAGCTGAAAGAAAATTGTAGTGTCTCTGATGACTGAAAAACTCACACTGAAAATAAAAGCTAAATCAAACCAATACACATTTGAAGTTTTTTCACAGATTAAATGCAAGATGAATATTGTAGGATATATTGGAAGAGAAAATGGATCTAAGAGAAGATGCTTTGTGCTGAAGAGATTCTAAATTAGTGTGTGCTCACCACGTCAGGATGAAGACTTGAGTCTGCATCCCCAGGACCCACATACAAAGACAGGCACAGACGCATGCACCTCTAAGCCTGGCACTGGAAAGGCAGAGTTGTAAAGTTCATGGGGTTTCCTAGCCAGTCATTCTAGCTAGATTGTTGAGTCCCAAGTTAATGAGACTCTCTCTAAAAAACTAAGGTGAAGAACAATTAAGGAAGACACCCAAGGTTAACTTTTTCCCATTCTTTTTTAAAATTGTTCTTATTGAGCTATCACTCTCCTACCGTCCTCTCCACTCCCCTTCTGCCCTCTCCCATGATCCCCACACTCCCAGTTTACTCAGGAGATCTTGTCTTTTTCTACTTCCCATGTAGATTAGATCCATGTATGTCTCTCTTAGAGTCTTCTTTGTTGTCTAGGTTCTCTGGGATTGTGAATTGTAGGCTGGTTTTTCTTTGCTTTATGTCTAAAAGCCACTTATGAGTGAGTACCTATGATATTTGTCTTTCTGAGTCTGGGTTACCTCACTCAATATGATGTTTTCTATTTCCTTCCATTTGCCCACAAATTTCAAGATGTCATTAATTTTTTTCTGCTGTGTAGTACTCCATTGTGTAAAGGTACCATATCTTTATCTATTATTCAGTCAAGGGGCATTTAGGTTGTTTCCGGTTCTGGCTATGACAAATAATGCTACTACGAGAATAGTTGAGGTATACAGGTGCACACACCCTCATGTACACATGCATACACATACACATGCACACACATGCACACACACACATATGCACACACACCACATAAAAATTTTAAAGGAGTAAAAAGGACAAGATGTCTTAAAAACTAGCAATTCCTTTCCCTTTCTCCTTCCTTTTCCAGATCCATTTTGTCCCCTTCCCTTGACTATTTGTTAATTTAAGACACCTGAGGTGCCATAGGAGAAAAATATGCCCCTGACTCCAACTGTGTTCTATAGGGAGCCCTGGCTGAAGATCTTAATTATTGTTAACAAGGTAACATTTTAATAGCTGTAGGTTGAAATTGATGAGCACTCCAGCTCCCTGAAAGCCTTACAAAGATGCTGCACCTCATCTCCTAGGAGAAAAGCAAAGGGCGCAGTGGTGCTAGAGTATCTGACTATGCGTGGAATACTCAGTGTTCACAACAAGCAATGTCCCCACCAGGAACTTTCCCCAAGGATCTCGTCGGTACCTGGTTTCGTAGGTAGACACTTTTCCAGCCCAAAGCATCTTCTTCTTATGGCTACTTTTGCTTCAAAAGTGTCCAAGAATACTCAGCTGAGATTTAATCTATGAAAATACTTAAAATGAGTATCTCACTGCCAGGAGCCTTAAAAACAGATCAAGTTGTACAACTGTCACACCCATGCAGAGGGCCTAGGTTGGTCCCAGGCAGGATCCCTAAGTCCAGAGTTCATGAGCTGCCATGAGCTCAGATCAGCTGTCTCAGTGGAGTTTCCCTGTCATGAACTTGACACCCTACCCCCACCCCCTAGCTTATACAACAATCCCTCCTCCCTCTCTTCAGCAGGACTCCCAGAGCTTAGCCCAGTGCTTGGCTATGGATCTCTATATCTGCTTCCATCAGTTACTGGATAAAGGCTCCCTGATGATAAGGCAGTTATCAATTTAATTATAGTAGGTGGCCCGTTCAGGCACTCTCTCCACTATTGCTATTCCATAGTCCCTTTCTTCTATCCTTAACTCCAGAACCACGTGACTGAAGTTACCAAGTTCTATTGCTTGCTGACACTGGAACATGGCTCCCTCATTCAATTGCATCTTTGTCAGCTTTCTGTCCTTCATTACCTAAACTTGGCTGTCTTGAAACTTGCTCTGTAGACCAGGCTGGTTGCAAACTCAGAGATCCAGGAGCTTCGGCCTTTCCAGTGCTGGGATTGAGGGTGTGCCCCACCATACCCAGTTCTAAGCTTTTCTTTAGTTTCTTTCACAAGTTGGAAACTTCGCTGGGTGGGATCTTGCCCTGACGTCACCACTCCTTTTATTTCGTGTCTTAACCCTTTTATCTCCCTGAACATAAGATTCAGCTCCATTCCACTTCCCGGTGCTCTTTTTTTTTTCTTCAAAATTTGCTTTTTGTAATTTAACCTGCTCAACTTGTTCCTATGCATTATAAATCTTCATTAGAGTTAGCACTAATATCTACATGACAGAGGCTATACTAGGCTGTTTTGAGAGTTCTTCTGCCAACAGAATTAATTCAAAACAGTTCATTTTAGCTTCAGGCAGACTCTTAGGACACGTTCAAAAGGCAGTCACTTTCTTCATCAAAATACTACAAAGATAATCTCAGGCAACTAAAATTCTTCTCCTCTGAAATCTCTAGAGTGAGTCCCAACAGTTCAAATAAGTCTTAGTATCCGTCTTCCATGTTCCTACTAGTATGGCCCATTAAGCAGTTCTTAAATCATTCCATTGCTTTCATAACCCAAAGTACCAAAGTCCAAATTTCTCTAAACAAAACATGGTCAAGTCTATCAGAGCAATACTCCAGTTCCTGGTGACAACTTCTTAGTTAGGGTTACTATTGCTATGAAGAGACATCACAATCATGGCAACTCTTATAAGAAACATAGAAAAGAGAAACTGTCCTTATGTTTTAGAGAGTTCTGATGATAAAGAATCTATGTAGAGTGATTTTGACTATCTGGGCTCAGACCAAGTTTGGCAACATAGTAGGTCTTCAATCCATCATGAACTTTTGAGGATTTTGATGAATAGCGCAATTAATATAGAGAGTATCTTGGGTTTCTCAAGCCCTAAACATAGTTGTATACACTTCGCTCCCTCTGGCAGCCACAATGATGGTTCAGCTTGATCATTTGCCACACTGCAGACCTCACAGCCCAACTACAAGGCTACTGAAGAGCTGTTGAGGTTACTTCTATTGAGTGATACCCAAGACACTATGGAATTTTCCCCAGCAACAGTAGAAGCTCATGAGAAAACTGATCAGGCTACTGTGGATCCACTCTGCATAGTCTGGACATGCTTTTATTGCTAGTCTCCTGCCAGCATATGAGGATGCTTCAGGAAATTCCTCAGGAAAGTGACTGAGAGTCGGGTAGAGTAGGACCAGATGCAGAGACTCTTCTTAAAGGTGCACCTATGGGGTCTCCTTTGCCTTTCCTGAGAATTTAGTTTTCTTCTCATTCAGCACTTCTTCCAAGTCAACATATATGACAAACATTTTAACCCCTTTGTTCTTAAAGGTCATACTTCTGTTACTCAAAAGTCACATTTTATGGCTTAAAAACATCCTACTTCCTATTTCTCTCTGGTAAATGTTGAGGTGGAATGGTCCATTTAAAATACTGCAAAGAGATTGCTCAGTAAATAAGAGTGAAGATCTGAGTTTGAATCTCCAAAACTCACGTGAAAAGCTTGGTGAGGTCACACATATGTCTGTAACCCAATTGTAGCATTGGGGAAACTACTGGAGTTTGCTGGCTGCAGCCCAGCTCCAAGTTCAATGTGAGAGATCCTGTCTCAAGGGAATCAGGTGGAGAGTGATAGAGTAGAAGTCCAGTCCTCCCCTGGCCTCCATGCATGCACAAGCCCATGCATGAACAGGAAACACACAGACATACCACCACTACCCAACATACACATACGAATTCAAAATTTGTTTTTGAGAGCTTTTACCTCCTTGTAATTTTACATCTTGGTTAGTGATCAGGGACTGAGATGTCAGGTTAATACTTGAGTGATGTTCCCACATCACAGATTGTTCTCATCATGAAAAAGGAGGTAGAGCAAACACAGATAGATTAGAAACAAGGCACAATTGGTCTCAGAATTAGCCAGTAGACAAGAGAAAAAACTGGGGAAAAGAGCGTCTTAAGTCAACATGAGAGAAAATAAAGAGTTATTAAAACATGCTTTTGGTATATATTATTTTTCACATATCCATAGAGTCAAAAACAGAACTCAATAATAAATAACATCCCCATAAATAATATTGAACCAAGGCTTTTTTGGAATCCCCAATACACTTGAGTCAAATTCACATCATATCTTGTTACATGTCACACTAAGTCTGTATAAATAACGGAGTACAAATGCTAAAGGTATTATGTGACAACAGTTGACAGAGGTCCTAGAGTTCATTACCAGAAGTGGGAGTAAAATTGCTACTACAGACAGATCAAAAAAGGCTCATCACCCCATAAGATGAGGGTGTATAGAGGGTTAGATTGCAAAGACTCCATGACAAGGAGCCTTGAGGACAGAGTATTGGATTAGGTAGATTTAGGGCTGACAGTATTTGAGAAATAATCCCTCAGATTCTCAGTTAAAGAGGCAGGCAGCTTTTATTTATTTATTTTTATTTATTCTTCTCTCATATATCACATTCTGACGCCAGTTTCCCCTTCCTCCACTCCTCCCGGTGCCTCCCATCTCCTCTCCTCCTGGTCCACTCCTCTGCTTCCCTTCAGAAAAATGCAGGCTTCCCAGAGGGATCAACTGAACACAGCATTAACAATTTGCAATAAGACCAGCCACAAAAACCTTATATTAAAGCTGGTTGATGCAATCCAATAGAATGAAAAGGGTTCCAAGAGCAGGCAAGAGAATCAGAGACACCCTTCACTCCCCCTGTTAGGCGTCCCACAAGAACATGAAGGTACACAACCATAACATCTATGCAGAGAATCTAGCTAGGACCATCCAGGCTCTGTGATTGTTGCTTCAGTCTCTGTGAGCACCTATGAACTCTGCTTAGATGTTTCTATGGGCCCTGTTCTCATAGTGTCCTAGACCCTCTGGCTTCTATAATGACACAAGCAGTATTAAAATCTAAAATTTCTTCATATTTTGTAGAGAAACAGATATTATGGAAGAAAACACTGAATAAGTAAGTTGAACTTTTACCAAAGAAATATATTGTCATCCATATTCAAACCATGGTCAAGAGCAAGTCACCAAGCATGGCAGGAGCTTTAAATATGCAAATATACAAACACAATGTGAAAAGAAGTCAGTCTCAGTTAAAATGGAAAACTGTAGATTTGGTTGTAAGCTGGGTTCCTCACAAAACAAGACTGGGGCAAAAGCCTGGGCAGTGATACTTCATTAAGACTTGCAGCCCAAGAGAAGTGGAATCAAGAAGAAATGGGACTGAGGCAGTGAAGACGGCCAGGATGATATAAAGCCAAATACCTTGCCACAGACACACAGCAGTTAAGTGTTTGATCCATGATGCAACTCCATGGAGTCTGACTCCCAAGCAGAGACTTAAACTTTACATTGTATATACATTATGTGCATGCATTATAAAATATACTATATATATTGTTAAAAAATAAAATTGCAGTACTTCTCTTTTCAAAATCCATTTTTTTCCCTAGAATGAGTCCTGAAGCACCCATGACGTGAATTTAGCATATGCAAATATGGAGGCTGGGCAGATGGCTTAGCAGGCAAGAGTATTTGGGGCTCTTTTGGATTAGACTTTGGCTCCCAGCACTCACAAGAGGTGGTGCACAACTGCCTCAAACTCCAGCTCCAAGGGATCTGATGCCCTCTTCTGGTCTCCCTGAGTACCTGCATGTACTTGCATAAAGGCACATACACATAAATAAAAAAAAATCTTGCTTTATAAAAAAAGAATATTGCATATTTGCCAAATGATACTCAGATACCACAGCCTCTGAAAATCAATTAATCTATGGCAGTTATGATTTTCTATCATAACTTAATTCTGGTAGTGACTGCAAGATTACCCATTGAGTGGCACAATGACTCCCCTGAAAAAGGATCTTGGTGACTAGAAGGCATCTCAGGTGGGTTAGGAAACAATTTCTTCTCCTGAAACTGTGCAGATATCAGTCCATGAGTCCTCTGAGATTAATCTGATAGGGAGAATTCAAGGATTTGAACAATGTATAAAATGGTCCCAGTATGAACCTGGGCCAAATCTGAATTTCTAGTCCAGAAAACATCCCAAAACAAATGTCTTTGCCCACTTTGAATGTATTTCCTTTTCAGGCTTCACAGATGTCCTTTCTCATAAATTCAACAGTGTGTGCACGTTCCAAGGTGAGTTGGGAATCTTCCTTTTATTGCCAGCAGTTTGCTGGCAGATCCGACACTAAAAATAATACAGTACTCACTTTCGAGAGGGTGACCCTCTTTCCCAGTCCTTCCTAAACTTCCTCCAATTCCATTTGCTCTCCTCACCTTTGTGTTTATGGTTAGTATTCCCAGGGGTCTCCGAAGACCCTTCTAGATGTTAAGACTTCTTGTTCAGATGGCTAAGGATGCATTCTTCCCTCCAAATTGCCTCATAGAGAGACAGCATCTGTCTAAGACTAAAAGAGCCTCCAGAGAACTTATTTGAGCCGTGTGCCAGCTATCCCATTTTGCATGCTTCCTGGGAAAAACACAATACACCCCATCTCTGCAGGAGGAAGCAACAGAGAGATCGGTTCCATGGAAACATCTCAAAGGAAATTTATAATGCTGTTGGGAAATTTCAGCCCTTTAAAACAAGCTGGTTTGTGAACGCAGGAAGAAAATTTTTATCACTTCGTGTCTATGTCTTCTGTTGAGCTTTTATTTTGGAAGGACAGCAGTCATAGGTCTAGTGGTCTGACTCACTCCTTATTGGCATGTGTGGGAGGGTATTTTGAAAGAACATTAGTTCTTGACCTTGAACAGAATATGTGTCTTCCAGAAGAAAGCCCTTGCACATGTGCGAGCATCCCTACGTGTGCTATATGACTTACAGAGATGGTTATCAATAAGCCTTCTTCTACTTTTTTTTTTATATCACTGGGGCCAGAATCAAAAATGCCCCAGTAAAAATGCATCCCTCTTCCATATCTGCTAGCAGTTAGGAGTGGCTATTAGCCTAACTCTGAGCATATACACGGGATCTGGCAGGAGCAGACAATCTTTGAATATTCCGTTTTCCATCTACCGAGTACACAGTTGAAAACTATGTAGTCCACATTCTCCAAAAAAGTTCCCAAAAAATCTTATAATGTTCTAAATAAGCTTACAACCTTGTATTGGGCACATTCATAGCTGTCCTGTCATGCATATGACCCACAGGCCACAGGTCAGATATATCTGGTAGGAATTTCTGTGGCACTAAGAAGGAAATAGATGGAGAACTTCCTCTGCTTTGTTATTCTTCCTTCTTTGGACCTGCAGGCTGGAGCTTCACCCATCCTTTTGAATGGTCCATGAGTCAATTCAATACACTTTTAGCTAAGGGTCGCAAAGAAGGAAGACAGAAGGAACCTTGTTTGCTAATAACCAAGAGCTGTCACATCAACCTTTGACCTATTTACCTCCAGCCTAGTTACTGGGTGAAGGTTCTACTTTGTGTTAGCTTAGGTTGCTTTGTTTCTCTATCCTTTGCAGCAGTATCTAACCTTAGCAGATATGTTCCTAATGAGGATGTATCTATTTCTCATGAGATGATAATGAGTCACATTCCTGATGACTGGCAGGTAGCTACTGCTGCATGTTTTAGAGATTGTCAGGTGGTGACCAACCAAAGTCAACAAGAACTCATTTATACAGGAAAGGAGACACACTAAGAAAGGCATATTTGTCTGGCCGACCTCTTCACTCTTTGGTCGACTCTCTTACACTCATCCTAAGTAGTGACTTCAGGATATATCTGGCTTATTTCACTCAGCATGATGTCCTCCACATTTATATCCGTTATCGTGAATAACATCATTTCCTTCTTTTTCTAATGCTGGCTGCTGAGCCACGCTTTTCACCATTCACCTCCCTGTGGACACTGAGCATTCTTCTAAGTCCTGACATTGTGAATGTTGTTGCCATGAGTATGACGGAGTTCAGCAATGTTTCAAGGCCTTGCTCTCGGTGTCTTCAGATGTAGACCCAGCAGAGAGACCGCACTAGCTTGAAGTTTTTACTTTCCTGACAACCCACTCTGTTTTCAAGAGTTCACAACTTTGCATTCCCGCCAGCAGCGTGCGATAGTTCCCTTTTCTCCATATTTTCACTGGCATCTATCAGTTTTTCTATGTAGTAGACACACTAGCAGGTGGAAATGTGACATTGATGTGAATTCCTGTTGAGGATTGGCGATGCTGAGCATCTTGAATGCATCTACTGGCCATTGGGTTTATTCTTTTGGAAACTATCTGTTTGGCTCCTTGCATATATTTTAAACCTTTGTCTTGTTATATATATTTGGTATTCAGCTGTGCATATTATGACTATTCATCCTATGTCAGATATATAATATAGAGTTTGCCAATAGTCCTTTCTTCTTCCGGTGTTGAACTTCTCTGTTCAATTTGTCAGCTCAATTATTTTTTTCTTCGGTTTCAGAATTTTCTCTTTTATTGTGGCTCTGTCTGCATTGATGACCCTAGCTTTGCTCACTTATTGTTTTCCTGATATGTTTGGGCTTTGTCTTAGTTAGGGTTTCTATTACTGTGAAGAGATACTAGGGCCATGGTAACTCGTATGAAGGAAAACATTTAATTGAGGTGATAACTTACAGTTTCAGAGATTCAGTCCATTATCCTCATGATGGAGTATGACAATGTGCAGGCAGACATGGTGCTGGGGAAGTGGTTGAGAGTCCTACATTTTGCAGGCAACAGAAATGGTCTGTGACACTGGAGTTAGCTTGAGCACAGGAGAACACAAAGCCCACCCCCATAGTGACACACTTCCTCCAACAAGGCCACATTAGTGGCTCTCTTTGGGAGCCATTTTCTTTGAAACCACCACAGGCTTTATCTCTGTTTTCTTACATCTCACTAGCCTCCCTAAACTGGTTGTCTGTCTGTCTGTGTTTATTTATTTATTTATTTATTTATTTGCCTGACTGCTGGTAGGTCTCAGATTTTTTTTTCCTTTGTTTTCATTGCGTGTGCTACTAGAGAATCATTTTGTTCCTCTGGTGGAGCCATGTTTCCTTAGGCCCTTGTGATCCTGTAGCTTTGTGCTGGTGCCTGCATCTCTGAAGAAGCTGTCATCACTGTAAGGACTGTCATAGCCACTTCAGTACCCAAAGTCTTTCATTGTTTGCCACAGCCAGACACTCTGCATGTGCTGATTGCTGCCAGGGACTGCAAGTTAGCAGGCTTGCTGATGAGTCTACAGATGGACATCTCAAATGGGCCCTATTTGGATGTCCACAGAGAAGCCAGATCTTATGGATGACAGGAGTTTCTCCTGGTGCTTCACTCACTGCACAACCTTTGGGGAGAAGTAATGTAGGCAAAGTGAAATGGTTCTCTTCCTCTCTGGTCCCTGAGTTGTCTCTGGGAGCTGTGAACTCACACCCGTTCCAGGGCTCTCCCGATGGCGATTTCATCAAATGATTGTTAACTCTGTGTTTTTAATTCTTGAATAATGTACCATGTGTCACACTCTAATTGTTTAAACCATTCAGATCCACATTTAAAGGACAGAAATTAATGTGTGAAAGAGAATATATGAACTGCAAAAATTAATTCGGATTGAAATGAATTTATTGAGCTTAATTTCATTAGCGAAAACACTAGTGTTGAGTAATGTGTGGTCTAAGAATATAAACTAGAAGGTTTAGGCACAACTGGGGAATCGGTCAGCTTGTTTTCTGTGCCACTTCCTGCCCACCACCCCCTGCTATAAACTTCTTGTCAGCAGGCCAAGGTCCATCAGCCTTGCTCCAACCCTCCGTCTCCCTCTGGCTGTTGCACAATGCAGGCAGCCTCCTTGGTCCTAAATCTGCTTCCTCAACATCCGCGTTTGGCCGTAACTAACAAACTAATTCAGGTCCAAGAATTAAGAACTGATAATGACTAAAGGCCTTATTTGTCCCTGAAGACAATTTGACTTTTCTTTTGAATTTTTCCAACTGAAACTATAGAAATGAAAAACGGGGGAATGGCATGCCCTTGGCTGGCCGTTAGAGGCTGTGTTTTTGGAAAGCCAGCCACGGCTGGCATTCTTTAAATCACAAGACACAGGCAACTAATCATACATGGGCTTGTCCTGAACGTTTTGTGACCTCTCTAGCTCTGTGGGTTAGGGAAACGAAAACAAATGCAGACACAAACAATTAGATTCCTTTTCTCCTAATAACAGCTATAACTTCGAAGTCACATTCTCCTTTCTGTCTTCAAAGCCCCTGATTTAATAATATGGTGATTCCATTTAGCTCAAACATTCGACATCTGAAGCCCAGAAATTGAGAGGAGGACTGGTTTTTATCATATTCTCCACCGTAGTCCAAATGGCAATGGGACATATTTTGACCAGTCCTGGCTTGACGTTTCTGCGTAATCAACAAGGCATCTAAAGCGAGGCAGACTCAGCAGCACTTTGCTCTTCCTCGAAGTGGAGTACTGAATAAATGCCTTTTTCCCCATTGGAAAAAAAAATCCTATGAGTAACCATAGCAATAATAATTCTATCTCCAAGTAAAAATTATTATTGTTATCCTCGTTGGCAGCTCTGTTTCTTTCTTGTCAGATGTAGACAGAAGGCAGACAGCATCTTGAAGTCTATAAAAAACTCACCTAAGCAGGATGGGGAACGGCTGTTTTCCCTCTCAGCTGAGCCCAGAACAAGGGAGCACTGGCTTACCCATAGAATGAGGGGCTCACACTAGATGCGAAGAAATGATTCCTGGCAGTGTACCCAATGGCTTGTCATGGGAGTTTCTTTAGGAGCCTTTAAAAATCGCTAGCTGATCTTTTCCTAGAATGGCAGAGGCTAGCTCTGTCTTGCCTGTGTTCACTGCATGTTTAATACGCTCTGGCTGGGGCAGTTGTGTCTGTGTGACCACGGAAGCAATGAACCGTGTCTCTTGTCTTACTCACACCAGGAGTATAGTGTGGGCTGTGTGAATGCATGTGAATGAGTGGGATTGAGAGCAGGGAACATAGCTTCACAGTGATCATTTCAGCTCCTCCATTTGGGGCCGGTTAGATGTCGGCCTTGTTGTTACTGTCCAACATTAGAACAGGATTTGAGGACTGAAGAGATGGCTCAGAAGTTAAGAGTATGTGTTGTTCTTACAGGGGGCCCAAGTTTGATTCCCAGCATCCATGCTAGGCAGCTCACAATCTCCTGTAACTCCAGCTCCAGGGGATCCAATGCAGATTTCTGGCCTCTGTGGGCACATACACTCGTGTGTGCATTACCCCTTTCTAAGCACACACACAATTTAAAGAGTGAAAATAAGTAAAAGAAAAAAACGAAGGAAGGAAGGAAGGAAAAAAGATATGGAGTAAGTGAGAGAGGTAGGGAGGAAAGGAGAGAGAGAGAGAGAGAGAGAGAGAGAGAGAGAGAGCAGACTCAACCAAATGCCCTTTGCCAGAAGTCTTTGTGAAATTGACGGCTCCAGCTTCTTCTTGTGGGTTCTCCAGTTTGTCTCCTCTCTAATTCTGTGCAGATCTGAACATGGATTTGGAGTTTGTTCTTTGGAGTGCAGTTGTGTGTTAGTATCAGGCATTATCCCAGCATCTGTAGAGAAAGTGATTCCTAGGAAGAACTTTAACCGATGTTAAGTCTCCGGCTCCTTTTTCTCCTGGCCAGGCTGATTATCTCTCTTCGAAGGAATGTGCTCTCATTTAAAAAGCAATGGTCAGAGTCCTGCTCCGTTCCTCAGCAGCACTAGTATTTTACCTCAGAGCTGACATTTATTTGCAGGCAACTCATTTGTTACAAATTCTAATTGCAGAGCAACAACCCAAAAAAGGCAATGCAAGAGGCGAAAAGAAAAAAGGCTTAGAAACCCTTTGAGATCTCATCTAATTAAAAATGCAAATGAAGAGAGAAACCTCGAGTCATAAGTCCTGCTCAGTCTTTTCAAAGGCACCAATTACCAGTGACTCATTGGGAAAGGGACTGTCCTTAATTTTAAGACACATTTCTCAACAGCATCCAATTGACAGGAAATTAAAACCACTACCAGCTTAGAGAAATTAGCACTTCAACCTTTGTTGTCCAGACTTTGCTTGGCTCTTGTTGTTCTGTTTCTTTAGCAACCACTAATGCAGATGACTTGCCACCGACTTTTCCTGAGGTCTAAGAACATTTTGTTTCCCAAAGATAAGAAATCTCATCTCTGGTCTCATCCAGCAGCTTCCCACGAAACCACACCGAAGGACATTCCAGAAAAGAACAAACTCGTTGAAGAAATAAAAAAGAATACTTTAGAAGGCAAGTCAGCAGGGAAGCTATTGTGGAATAAATGTCATAGACGAGAGATGAAGGTTATTGCTGGCTCTGAGTCTGGCCATGCTTTAATATGAATCTATAATAGCATATGCCAAGGGCTTCGCTGTTATGTCTTTTGGAATTAATAAGGCATACATTGTACTTTCTTTTGTTATCAGGAGAACTAACATGTTCCACACCAGAGATTTTCAGATCCTAGAACTAGATGACAGAAATACAAGAGATTTTCCAGACCAAAATCTTCTGTCTTGAAATCACCTTACAGGGACTACGTGCCTGTAACAGTTGAGATCCAAGCAGAAGAAAGGGGTCACGCAATAACTCCGCAAGGACAGTTTTAAAGAAATTTATAATTCAGGCACTCGGGGAAACAGAGGCAGGAAAATTGCCCATGAGATTGAGACTCAGTCAGGTCTACATAGTGAGTTTCAGACCAGCCAGTGCTACATAATTAGACTCTTGTTTCACAAGCCAAAACAAAATAATGCATAAACAAACTCATTTTTTAGTTACAGCAGGGGGCTGAACAAACAAGGGACTGGCTATTTAGAAGCAGAGAGATCTTGGAAGAATAGAAGGCTTCAGATAAAGGGGGGCGAACACCACCGCTCTACAGAACACTCAGGAAAAGTCCCTCCCCTAATGCCCAAGTGGAGAGAAGAGCTGAGCACTGTGGTTCCCAGAATAATGGATTCAGCAAGGTGAAGAGCAGGTGGTCTTTGTTAGGAACTTATCAACCTCCAAAATGTTGAGGGAAGCTGTCAAGGGTCAGGACCTGCAACTAAGACTTGCTGGAAAATTCCACAAAGCATCAGGCTGAAGCCTTTATATCGCATAGTGTCTGGACAGAGCACTCTCCCAGACACTTGAAGCAAAGGGAATCTGATAGACATTGGGCCTACTGCAGAAGTAGGACGTGGAAGAATCTGTTCACTGCAGGAGTGGGCTCAATTCAATGATAAGCTCTCCTGGCTGCTGGAGCCAGCCATTGCAGAAGCTGTTTATGCTATAAGCTCCCCACACTGAGGAAGCCGTGCTCTCTTGGGAAGTTGGGTGTTAGGGTGGCTATACACCCAGCAGTAACCTTCCCCTAGGAAAGACTTTTGCACAGCAGGAGCTGAGCACTGCAGGAGCTGTGCGTGCTGAACATACTGCCACAAAGGACACAGAGGGAGGTATCCACCCTCGAACCGTGTTCTTCTAGCATCCTCTACTGACAAAACATTGTGTTTGCTGGTCATGGAGAAACGTTTAACGGCCCCATCTTCATTGTCAAAAAAAAAAAAAGCTGGATTTAAAGTGAGAAATGACCTATCAATATTGGTACATTGCCTGCTGTATCCTAGTCATTTTAAATATGACGTCTCTCATTCCCCCTCTTATTCTGAGTTGCAAGTATCAGTGGCACACGGTATACAGGGAATGAAAGACTTTAAGGAAGTATCACAGAGCTAGGACACAGCAGAGTGCAGGTTTATTCTAACTGGAGCTAACTTGTTTTCTTTCTGTATTAAGTCTACTCCAATGGGACCCCATCTTCTTGTTAAGAGTAGGGGCCTAGCAGTCCAGTCTCAGGGAGCAGGAAGGGGTAGAGAGTGAACGGTGAAGGCTGACGTGGCTTCTGGTGGGCTAGAGTGTTGGTGGGGACGGGATTGGATGTCGGCAGAGTCTGAAGCAGACTGAGGCCATAAATAAACCAAAGTCCAATTGGACGAGGCAATGAAAGAGAGGAGTTCAAGGCAAAAGGATGGAACGGGTAGGCGGGAACATACCGAAACAAACACATTGGATGCAGGCCCAGATTTCCTGGAGGTCATTATTACCACCGTGGGCTCTAGGGTGGCAGGGGCCATGTCTGCAGAAGAGAAGGGATGGCTAGGGCCCTGGTTCTAACTAGGTTGAAGCTGGCAAGTTAATGGCTAAACTAAGACTAGCATCAGCCTCCCGATTCGCTGTCAACACTTGGATCGTGACAAACCAAAGGGAGGGCAAAGCCAGTCCCTGCATGGCAACCTGCAGAGGTGGTCAGAGCACGTTGCAGCCAGGATACAGGAAGCATTTGATGTTTTCAGGCCACTTTGCATGTTCGCCTTTCTCCTTCCACAACCTGTCACATATGGCTATGTGGCAAGCATGGCGAGCCTTCTCCACAGACAGAGCTTTATGTAGTCACTGGTGGTATAAAGGCCTTCCAAAGGTCTTCAGCCTTGACCCAGCTTTGCCATCAACTTGAAAATTGTGAAAAGATAAAGTAAATGCTTGGAATAATGGCAGTATTTGCCATTTCCTCAAGTGATTAAAATATAAATATAGAACCAGAGATTACTGGCTTTTTCTGACAAGTAGGATGATAATAGGAGATATTAAAAACATAATTTATGTCCCCTTTGTCGTCAGTCTCCTATGTGATTCTGAATACAACTTTTAAGAGCAGTTGCCTGTTGTGTTGAATTACCATTGATGATGTCTCAGTAGAGATTTGTGTATGTGCATGCGTGTGCATGTGTGTATGATTTTATATACATATATAAATATGTATTTATATACATATATCCCCATGTATGTGATTGGATGTGTGTACAGATATGTGGTGCACATGCCTGTGTGAAGGCTGGAGTTTGATGCTGGGTGTCTTCCTCAATTGCTCTCCACCTTATAAATTGAGGCAAAGTCTCTCACTGAACTCAGAGCTCACAGTTCAGGTGGTCTAGCAAGCAAGCTTGATTTCGGCTTATGTTTCTCTGCATCTCTGCCTCCAGAGCACAGGATTTCAAGCAGGACACCACTCCTGCCTAGCATTTATGTGAGTTCTGGGGCCCAGAACTCCAGTCCTCCTGCTTGTCTGGCAAGTACTTTACCCCTTGGGACACTTCTTCTGCCCTCAAAGATTTTGCATTCATAGTAAGAGGCTGAGGGACTGCAGAGGAATGCTGTGGAGACGGGCAGGTTTCTGAAGGTCTTTCACTCCAAGAACCACAAACCTGGAAGACTGGCATTCCTTGTGTAGGAAAAAGAAGCTTCCTAGGGGATCTAAGCTGGACCCACCCACTGGTCTTAAGCAAATGATGAGTGCTCTGCCAAAGGCTAAGATGTTCACCAGGAAGCCTTAATCTTCAGTGCCATATGTGATGAGGAAAGCATGAACATCCTTCTGCTTGGTGATGGGTGAGGCCCTAAAGACTCAATCTGGTCCTGATGAACATCCAAGAATCTGGATGTGTGCACCCGCTGAGGCAGGGGCTTCTGCCAACAATGTGGGTAAGGAAGTCTGCGGCTTCTCACAGTGTCGGGTTTGTTCAGTTTGGGTTTAAACAAACACTGTAATTTCTGTCCTGGGGTACAAACAAGTGGGTTTCACTGCTGCATCCAGATGCCATTTCTGCCCTGGGAACTAGTGTATTTCATTGAAGAATTTTAATATAACCATCAATTTTCTCTATATCTTGTCACCCCATATTTACAATGCTATTCACCAAGCTATTCAAAGAATAAAACTCAATGGCCAAACTAGATAAATACTTAAAATTATTATGAAAAACTTCCAGCGTATTCACAAAATAGTATAATAAACTGTATAGTAGACTTCACCCAACTTTAATAATCACCAACTCACAGAAAGTCTTATTTTACTTATGCTCCTGCCCACTGCAACACCTCAAATAAATCCCAAATAGAGTATTTTACCCATAATAAATATGTTTCTATATAACTATGTATGTGTGTAGTAAGGAGGCTGCTCATTCGTTTCCCAGTTGCCTGGACTCCCAAAATAACCACACAGAAATTTTATTAATTAATTCACTGCTTGGCCAATTACTTAAGCATATTGGTAGCTAACTCTCACATCTAGAATTAACCCATCTCTATTATTTTATATTTTACCATGAGGCACATGGCCTACTGGCAAGATTTCACCATATCTGTCTCTGGCAGCAGCTCCATGACTTTTCCCTGACTCCACCTGCTTCCTTCTCCCAGCATTCAGTTTAGTTTTCCCTGCCTAGCTCCTCTATCAAACCAAGCCAGTTTCTTTATTAAGCAATGGTATTCACAGCATACAGAGGAGAATCCCTTATCACCTCCCCTTTTCTGTTTAAATAAAAAGGAAGGTTTTAACTTTAACATAGTAAAATTGCACATAACAAAACAGGTATCAAGCAAGAATTACAGTTACAATATTTATATCTACTTTGTCTTTTACCATAACTAAAGAAACTATAACTATAAATTCTTCAGTTCAATCAAAGGCTCCAGAAGGATGTAGTATTACCTAAGTTAGCAGGAAGTATATTGTAAGCAACTTTCAAAACTCTAGAATTGACAGAGACATCTTGCTTCCTGGACAGTCACCCACAGTTCTTTTGTATCTTTGGGGCATCCAGTCTTCAGCCTACTGGCCCATAGTATCCAGAAGACTTTTCCATGAAGCAGAAAATTTCAAAGACAGGTTTACCTATATTGGCAGTTTGTCAGTCACTTTCTTCTTGTCCTGCAGAATGTCTAGCAGACTCTTTCTATTCTTTCATGAAGCAGGAACCCCAAAGGATCGTCTCACCTTTAGGCAAGTTCAGCAGTCATTTTTCTGTGGGTCCTGCATGTCTGGTTTATATAGCATAACATCAAGCAGTCCTTGCCCAAATGGCTAAGAAATCTCATAAGAAGCCTCTTTGATGCCAATCATTACATAGCTCTTTCACAGTCAAAAAATTCAAAGAGAACACAATAATATACATACTCTAGACTCTCTGTGAATTTTCCATCTGTACATTGCTTATTTGTTTTTACTCTATTACTTTTTCTACAAGTTTAATATTTATTTTATTATCTTTACTCCTTTAATCTATGACTGTCTGTACTCTTTTATATTACATTTACTGTCTCTTTACTCTTCTCTCTCCCAAGTCTACATACATTTATCCAACACTGTAACCCATTTAGAGGTCTTTTCCATCTGAGTTTGCCTTTATTGTGTATTCGTAATCCTTTTCTGACCAGGGCTAAGAGCTTCTTAAAAACCTAAGTGGCATCATTGCTAGGGGTAATATGGCCCTGCCTGCATGCTCCACCCAGTCCAATGTAACAGAAGTCTGTTAGTGCCTGAGACAGCCAGGTGGGAGCTATCCTCACCACCTCAACTCTAATAACCAGTTGGCCTATGCTGCCACCAAGTAACTTGCAGCACGCTGTCCACAAACCCCATTTAAATGCTTGCCCTCCTGAAAGAGACAGTTTTTGTGCTAGCAGCACTGCCTATGACCGGGAAGCCACCATTTCATAAACCGCACAGCTGTTTTTCTGCTACTGCTGAATCAGAGAAACCTCTCTTAAAGGAGACACAACATTAAAGCCATGATTAACTCTGTTTTTTTTCTTTCTAAAATTTCTTCCCAAACTCTCTCAGATTTTAAGTGGATTTTAGATGGCCACATTGATGCCAATTACAAACGTGTATGTGTGTGCACATGCAAACATTAGAAGAAAACTTTATCAGGAGTCAATTCCTGCTTTCTGCCACGTGAATTCCAGAAATTGAACTCAGGTTGCCCAGCTTAGTAGCAAGTGTCTTTACCTACTGAGTCATGTCTCCAACTCTTATGTATCTAATTTTTAATATAAACAAACTTAAAACATAGTATATATTTTCTCAGCTAAATTATCAATGTTAACCATCCTTTATGCCCAGTATCATAGATTAATTTTATATCAATTGCATCTGAGTTTTACATTAAAAATAAAAATCCAACAGTTGTGTACATGTAATTAGTTGAAATTAAATTTCTTCCAGTCTGCACATTGTTTTAGGAGGCCTCTTGGTCATTCCTTGCCACTTAGCCCCGAAATAATCACACAGAAGCTATATTAATTAAAACAGTGCTTGGCCCATTAGCTCTAGCTTCTTATTGGCTAACTCTTATATTAATTTAACCCGTTTCTATTAATCTGTATATTGCCACATGGCAGTGGCTTACTAGCAAAGATTTGGCATGTCCAGTTGTGGCGGCTCTATGGCATCTCACTGACTCTGCCTTCTTCCTTCCAGCATTCAGTTCCACCTTCCCCACCTACCTAAGTTCTGCCCTATCAACAGGCCAAGGCAGTTTCTTTACTCATTAACCAAGAAAAGCAACACACAGACAGAAGGACTTCCCACACCGGCACATCCCTTGGGTTGTTTCCCCCTATGCTTTATTTATTGACAAATAAAAGGCATTGCTTTTACCCAGCCTTCCTTTCTGGTCTCCTTTCAACCCTCCATAACTTCTCTGGTTCTCTGTGTTTCTCGTGATTTTGTTGCTAGCATACAATTGCAAGGGTTTTTGTTTGTTATCCTGTCGCATCAAGCAGTGTGTCAGGGCAGGGCTGGCTCCCACTCAGTGTAGTTTAGTAACCACTGATCAGCAATACCTACGTCCATTTCATCTCTAGGGGTTGGAAGATGGCGAATAGACAGGTTGCTATTGTTTACCCCTGTAATTTGGAAACCGGTGGTATAGTTCATAAAGTGAAGAGAGGACAAAATGTTCATTTTATTTCCATTTACTTCCTTTCTCTTTGTTGAATAGTTTTAGAGATGATGAGTGGTTCCCAGGAGGTATCCAATGCTTATCCTTTATCTTTAAAACAGCTTATGTGGGAGTAGGGATGCTGCTCAGGAGGGGGGCTCTTGCTTAGCATGCACAAGAGTTTGATACACACACAGACACATACACTATACACACATGTGCGGAGTTTTGAGTTATAATTGATGTATAATAAACGACACTATTTAAGGTATGTAATTCTATAAATGTTGGAATTTATGTATACCCCTGGAGCTATCATAATAGCACTTCCCTCAAATGCTTTCTCTATGCCTTAGGGGGATCCTTACTAACACTGCCAACACCCAGCAGCTTCCCTAGGCAGCCATTCATCCACTGGCTCCCGCTGCAGATTGGCTTAGAATTTTCTGGAATTTTATATCAACAACAACACTCTGTGTATTACCTCTCTCTGTCTCTACCAGCAGTCATCTGGCTTCCTTTACTCAGCATTACTCAGAGACTATTCTGTACTTTATTGCCATATTCATTTCATTACTCTTTGCCTCTGGTAACATTCCACCCTATGATCAGTGATTTTGTTTTTTATCAAATTTGACAGAATTTTAGCCACTGATTATTGAGAATATTTTATAATGCAATTCTTTTTTGATTCTTTGGAAATTTCACATTATGCACCCCAGTTCCTCTTGCCTCCCTGTTCCTCTATATTCTCCCCTTACTGCTGCAGCATCTTTACCCCAGAATGAAATACCCCCCACCATTAATTAAAAGTAAAAAACAAAGCAAGCAAGCAAACAAAGAATCCAACCTACTTCTTTGTCATTCCATCTCTCCAACACCCCTTCATTTGTCCTAGTGGTGCTGGGAGCTGCGGTATGTCACGCAGTACACTTTGTCCAATCAGCCCCACCTGAAAATGTTCATTGTGGT
Organism: Microtus oregoni; assembly: GCF_018167655.1. Taxonomy (NCBI): domain Eukaryota; kingdom Metazoa; phylum Chordata; class Mammalia; order Rodentia; family Cricetidae; genus Microtus; species Microtus oregoni. The sequence goes on from NW_024543072.1 coordinate 31,080,089, forward strand.
CATTCATTGGTCTGGTTCAAGGCCTCTGGGACACCATCATCACTGGACCCTCACCAAAACTCCTCTCGGACATCCTGCGGTTGGCCCGAGTCATGGAGATCCTGCAGCTATTGTTCTGCAGGACCAGGTCTTTAATGTGCTCCGGCAGGTCATAGATGGGGTAGATATTAGGGTGTGCCAACCCAAGGCCCAGGACTGGGTGGTAGCTGAGTTTTTCAGTCTAGGCCACTGGAACCACCTCCTCAGGTGAGGTGTAGAGACTCCTCTCTCCCATTCCATAGGGGTCAGCTCTTTCATGTCGACAGTGAGGGGAGAGGCCATCTCTCCTGAGTGTGGCAGAAAAGTTCTCCCATAAAGTGTGGAGTCAGTTCTCCTGCTGCAGTATCCAGTGAAACCAAGCAATAGCAGTGTTCAGTGAAGGACAGAATCAGCTCAACATGGCCCTTAGATTTCAAGATATATGGTTCCTGTGATTCCCTGTGGTAAACACGGGCCATGGACATCAACATAGACCTCAGCTGCAGCAGTCATGGACCCAGACATGGTCCTTAGCAGCAGCCCACATTCAGATGTCACCATGGCCCCAGGTGGCAGTTCAGGTCATTCAGGTCATTATGGTCCCCGTGGCAACACTATCTTCAAACACCAACATGGCCACAGATGGTGGTCTATACTTTGAGCATCTGCATGTCCTTTGGTGGCAAAATGGGCCATGGACATCAACACACACCGCTGCTGTGGCAGGATTATGGAGAATTTATTTCATCTTACTTCATCTGTTAGCTTTCTTGTGGATCAGGCTGTTGGAAATTGTCTCACAATTCTCTTCTTCCTCTTCATTCACTTTCTCTTTGTTTTGGTAGGTCTGTTCTGTGTCTTCAGGACCAGAATTTTTTTCTCTTCAGTGTCTAATCCATTATTAATTTCATCCAGTGTAATTTAAATCTCAGTCATATATTTGTAAGCCTGGAAGTTCAGGTTGGCACATATTGACCTCTCCTCTTAACATTTTTACTTTACAACAATTGACTGCAGTAATAACTGCCTTTTGAAATTTCTTATCTAATAATTCCTCATCAGAGTTTTTCTTTTCTTTTCTTTTTCCGAGATGGTTTCTGTGTGGCTTTGGAGCCTGTCCTGGAACTAGCTCTGTAAACCAGGCTGGTCTAGAACTCACAGAGATCCGCCTGCCTCTGCCTCCTAAGTGCTGGGATTAAAGGCGTGCGCCACCAGCGCCCAGTTCAGAGTTTTTCTTAATAAATTGGCTATTTTCCCCATTGTAGGTAGTATTTTCTTGCCTCCCAGTGTGCTTAATAATTTTTATTGCATGAAAGACATATTTTTTTTTGTCTTGCTGGGTGCTGAATACTTTTAAATCCCTATTGCTGTTCTTCGACACTGGTGTCTGATGCTGTGTATGTTCAATGAAGTCATTCGGGTTCTCTCTGGTTCTAGTGTTTCAGTCGTTTCTCTTCACCTCTAGTTTAAGTCCATATGACAGCCTAAGCCTTTTGTGTGCAGCTAGTTTCCCCCCACTATTTCTTTCTCCAGCCTGAGATAGCTTCCTCACCTACATATATAGGGTAGCGCTTAGACACTACCTGAGGGAACCCTTTGACTCCTATGTTTGAACACACAGAAGGCATGTGTGTGCTGGAGGAGAAGGCATAAACTACCAAGAGTTCCATTTGGGAGACACAAAGTTTAGATGTGTGAGAGCTTGAATGGTGGAGATGTTGGAATGGAGTTGGAAGTGACTTGTGAATTACTTTCACATCGCTGTGACTGGCAGAAACAACTCAATGTGGGGATGCTCATAGCTTTAGAGGGCCCAGTCCACCAATAGCAGAGCAGAGATAGCAGAGCAGAGATGTTCACAGAGCAGAGGGTGTTATCTGTTCTGATTACATTCTGTTACTGTAACAAATACTGTGACCCAAACAATTTAGAGGAGGAAAGGGCTTGTTTCTGCTTACGTTGTTGAGCAGGCTCCCTGAAGAAACTCAAGTAGGAACTAGAAACAAAAACCTTTAAAAAAAACAATGCTTGCTGGCTCCCACAGGCTCATACTGAGGCAGCTTTCTTATATATTCCAAGACCGAATGCTCAGGGAATGGTGATGCTCAAAGAGGGCTAGGTACTACTATGTGAACTCTCAGTCAACACATCCTCCATAGACATGTCTTTAGACCAAGCTGCTCTCGCAGTCCGTTCATTGAGACTCTCTTCTCAGATAACTCTAGGCTGTGTTGAATTGGCAATTAAAGCAAATGAGAAGAGTGGGCCAAGATGCTAAGAACAAAATGCAACAACTCTTCTGATGATTTTCTCTCCCCATTTCTACTCGGTTAAAGCCTGTGGAATAGTGTGTTCACAGGCAGGATGGGTACAAACACACACACACACACACACTCCTTCTGGAAATGCTCTCATAGACACACCCATTGACATCCCTCAGTCTCCTAGGTGCTTGTAAATCCAGTCATTTGAAGATTAACCATCACAAGGTGGTGATAGGAGAGAGACTAGAAACAATAACCAGGAAGGTGCAGGAGAATCGACAGAGAGGAAAGAGTCAGGAGATCTATCAATAGTCAGGTGGGATTTGGGAAGCAGGATTTCACTGGTGATCTTTAGAATGCCTGTTCGAGCAGAGCAGTGACAACCGAGGCCACGTTATGATGGCTTAAATAATGAGGAATTTAAGGAAAAGAAGCTTCAAACTTCTTCCAAGAAGTCTGACTTCAAATGAAATAAGAAAAAAAAAAACTCATATAAAAAGGAGACACCACAGAATCAAGAGGAAGTCAAGAGTCCAGTGAGGACCATGATTTTATACAGCTTTCTAATCTGTCATTGGGACTGTCTTTTACCTGAAAAATAAAACCCTTCTGGCACAGGCTTTTCCACCCTAGCTAGAACTTTCAGTAAGTAAATATCCTTAAGTTTTCTGTTATAGTGTGTTCATCGGGCAGCCTCTTCTCCCTTTCCATCTTAACTACCAGCATGACAAAATTACAGAGGAATAATAAGGCCAAGGCTAAGGGCTTGGCTTGGGAGTCAGATTTTAGCTTAGCTATCAAAGCTGATTCTGGATGACCTGTGACATTGAGTAGCTATGAACCTCAGCTCCTTCATCTACAAATCAAGGATGCTAAGAACATCTACCCATGGGATAGTTACAAGGCTTAAATGAGTTCTCCCAGGTAGAGAGCACGTAGAACAGAATCTTAGCTTCTTTTCTTGGGGCTGTGAATCTTTTCAAAGCAGCAGCTCTTTGTTTCGGTGGTTTTTAGATTGTTCTTTTTTTCATTTCTAATTCATTAATTTTGGCTCTGATTTTCATTATCTATCTCCTCTTATCTATCTTTTTGGGTGTTTATTGATTTTATTCCTTCAGGCATATTATTAAGTTATGATAATTTGAGAGCTCTCAATGTTTTCTTTTAATGTAGGCACATTGTATCCTCTGACAACTGATTTTATTGCATCCCATAGATTTTGGTATGCTGTGTTTCCATTTCCATTCAATTCTAGGAATTTAAAAATGTCTTCTTTGATTTCTTTCTTCATTCAGTTTTGGCCCAGGATTGTGCTGTTTAGCTTCGTGGGAATTTGTGAATTCCTCTCTCTTCTTTGGTTGTTGCTATCCATGGTAGTCAGGTAGAATGCAGGATGTGATTTCAGTTTTCTTGTGTTCAGTGGTTTGAAAGAAAATGGCCCTGAAGGGAGTGGCACCATTAAAAGGTTTGGTTTTGTTGGAGTGGGTGTGGCCTTGTAAGAGGAATTGTCACTGTGCGGATTGGCTTTGAGGTCTCGTATATGCTCAAGCCACACCCCGTGTATCGATTCACTTCCCGTTGCCTTTGGATCAAGATGTAGGACTCTCAGCTCCAGCGCCATGTCTACTTGCACCCTGCCATGCTCCCAGCCATGACAATAATGGACTAAACCTCCAAGCTGTAAGCAAGTCACCCCAATTAGATGTTCTCCTTTATAAGAGTTGCAGTGGTAATGGTCTCTCCATAGGAATAGGCACCTTACCACAGACACTGTATTTGTTGAGACTTGCCTTGTGCCCTCATATGTGCCCCCACTGTGACATAGCCTGACAAGTGTAATTTAAGGAAGGTCTTGTTGAGTTTATTTTCACTGAAGTTCTTGTTACAGTCCATGATGGTGGGGCAGTCAAAACAGCAGGAGGGTGAAGCTGCTGGTAACATTGTGTCCATAATCAAAAGGAGTGAACAGTGAATGCATGCCAGTTCTCAATTCACCATCTTCATTTTATACAGTCCAGGATCCCCTTCCCAAGGAATGGTTCCACGGATAATTAAGGTGGGCCTTCTCCCATCAATTAACACTTAAAGCATCTCTCACAGACATTCTCGGAGGATAGCTTCAATCTAGGTAATCCCTCACAGGTGTGCCTGGGTGTTGGCCTCATGGGTGATTCTAGATTTCTGTCAAACTAACAACGAACAAACAGCATGTGGTATGCTGAGCCATGCATTTGTTGAATTAAAATTGACACAGAAAACACCAGACTTCCTAGGCTCAGCTAGGCAATGAACATGGAAAGCACAGTCAGGTGTGCTTCTCTCCAAGTCAAGGAGGAAATAAAGACTGGGCTCAAGAAAAGACTGGATCAGCAGTAGACACAGAGACTCCCTAGGGTCCCCAAATTGATAAAGGTCCAGCTTAGCCAGAGATGGTTTGTATTCTGTCTTCCCTCTAAGGGTGATGGAGGAGGCCGATTCCCTGCCCAGAATAACTGTAAAGGATCTATGGCCTGGGTTAGATCTGTAGGTTGAGAGACTGTAATCAAGGCAATTTCTGAGTGTTCCATTAATAAGGCTTCTTAGAAGCTGCCCAAGTCCAGCTACAGCAATTATCCACGTAGTTTGCTGAATCAGCTAATATGAGCTTCCTCAGTCCTGTTGCTAATTAGGCTCCAGTCTCCCATCTCATTAATAAGCTTCCAGCTCATTTGCATGTGAGGGAAAAAAATGGTGAGTACAGGGGAGTTTAATCGAAACCCAAATCACCTTCAACATGTGTCTTTTTTATTAAAATATTTAACCTTTTCTTATGACTCAGAAACATCTGTTGGCATTAAGCTCCATGAAAAGACATGATGAATTCAGCATGTGCCAGCAGCTCTGTGGCTCCGCCCCCTCACACCTGGCCTCTTTCCTGATCAAGTAGCAAGAAGAAAAGACAGATGAATATGATTAACTCGGTATTAGAAATCTGCAGGAGGAAGAATCTCTTAGGTCCAATTCCTTCCCTTTACAAACCTGGAAACCAAGGGCCCAAGAGATAGACTGGGCTACCCAAGGGGTGAAAGGACCAACCAGTATTCCTGTTATCATCCTGCCTTTGAGAGTCCTTTCTCCTAATTGCGCCAGATTTAACAAAACATCTGATAATATTAGCCAAGAAATGGCAGCAGCCAGCTGCCTGACGTAGGGCTGTAATCTCTCCACATCTGCATCTGTCTTCAAGGAAAGGGAATGCAATGATGGTCGCCTCAATCCATTTGTAAGAACTGTTGGTTTTAGCTGCTTAATTAATCTCATGAGATAGGAAGCATTCTGGCCTCGTGTCTTTACTCTGCGCTGTCACATCCATGGCTATGTCGTGTTCTACATGTAGGAGGAGGTATTCAAAGTATCGTGAAAGTTCCCAGGCAGTTGCTCTTAAGGTGAAAAGATCATTCTATGATTCAGGTGGGGTCAGTGTAATCACATAAGCAGATGAGAAAGACAAGAAAAGAAAAGGAAGAGAAATAGAAAAGGGAGCAAGACAGCCGAAGCCATCAGAGAATTTGAAACGCCATTCATACTCAACTTGAAAATTAAGACTATGTGTCAAGGAACATAGTCTTCAAGGAAATTTGCCCCTAACAGAATGAATTTGAAATAGAATTCCAGACAGGAACTGGGGGTGATCAACACTATAAGCCCAGCTCTCTGAGGTGGGACTTTGGTCCTGTTGGCACCTGCTGCTTCCATCATGTCCTTTCATAGGATTTAAAGCTGGCAGAGGAGCACTTGAACAACTGTGCCTTGACTTCTGACCATTGATAAGACCTGGGATGGTTTCAGCCACTAAGTTTGTTTCAATTGGTAGTGGTAGCAACAGTGAATGAGTGCAGCCCTGTTTTGCTCCTCAGTCTCCATGACCACCACTCCAGGCTAAGCCAGTGACATCAATCTTCTGAACCACTTGGAACTGTCCAGGACCTCCTCTCTCCACAGCCTCTGGATCAATCTTACTCATCGTAGAAGACAAACTCCTGGTACTGCCATGCAAAGGACTCTTTTAAAAAAAAAAAAAACCTGGTCATGGGATTCTTACCCATTCCCCTGACATATACACCTCCTAAAAAATCCTAAATCCTCAGCACCTGTTACAGTTTATCTTGTCAACTTGGCAGGATTTAGGATCACCATGGAAACAAGCCTGTGGACATGTCTGCAAAGAATTCTCTTGATGAAGTTAGTTGAGGTGAGAAAATTTACCTCCTTGTGGGTAGTACCATTCCACGGGGTCATGACCTTGACTGAATGGAAAAACTATGGGCAGGAGGAGCTGAACATCAGCCTTTATCCTTCTTGTTTCCCAACTGGAGATGCAAGATGCTTCACCAGCTTTCCACTCCTGCCACCTTGTCTTCCTCTGAGACCTCCCCTCACCTTCAACCTTAAGCCGGAATCCTCTTCTTCTTTCAAATGCTTTGGTCAGGCATTTTGTTGCAGCAATAAGGGAAGTAATTAAAACAATGACTTTCAGTTTTTCTGCTGTTACTAATTTTTTTCCATTTATATATTTTGATCATGTGTTTCTTATGAAGGTCTGCAGGTCTGGGGGTGATTCTCTAGCTTTGTTTGACACCCCCCTTTTTCCTCACTCCTCTCTGCCATTCTCTCTGCCCTGTCTCCTTTTCTCTCTCACACTCCCTCAGATCACAAGATCCCTGGTGATTTGTCCTCTACTTGAAGCCTCTCTTCCTCTTTCCCAACCATAGGTGGTGCCCACTCTGTCTGTTACTCTTGCTTTTACCTCTCGACAGGTAGGTGGGTTTGATGTTTTTGATGGTCTCACAGCCCGTGAGTACTTTCTACAAAGCACTTCAAGGGTTTCCTTCTGACTGTACTTCTTACTGGGAGGGATATCAAACAAGGCAGTACGGGGTTTCTCTGACTGGAACACTATTTTAAAAACTCCACAAGCCTAAAAATTAGCCATTCATTATAACAAATACAATAGCCACTCAATATATAACAAATACAATCTATAACAAACCTTATCAGAGGTTTCACTTTTCACAGTTTCAATTAAACAAAGTCAATGTCTGAAAACTCAAAATGGAAAATCCAATTGAGTGTTGGGATACACACCTGTAATCCTAGCCCACAAAGGCAGAGGCAGAAGGATTAAAAAGTTCAAGGCCACCCTCAACTACATAATGAGTTCAGGCCAGTCTTGGATTCCCAAGATCCTGTATCAAAACACATAAGCAAACCTAATTTCCAAGAAAAAAAATTATAAAATTTCTATTATACCATTGTTCCAGGTATCATGATAAAATCTCTCCATCACTCCTTTCTGTCCACGACATATATCACCCACGTGTCTACTCTATGCATCCTGCCTACCCATAGTCATTAAGGAGCTGTCTTGGATATGAGATTATGGGATTACAATGCACTTGTAAACAGGTTTCAGATACCCACTTAAAGTCTTAGAATATATTTCCTGACTGTGAAGGAGGACTATGGCGCGCGCGCGCGTGTGTGTGTGTGTGTGTGTGTGTGTGTGTGTGTGTGTCAGAAATCCTGGAAAGATTTTAAATGATCATCAGGGTTTGCCTAGGTGAAGGAGTGGAGGGCAAGGGAAATACTTTCCAGTAAAAGTAGGGAATGTGTGAGACCCCATGACCACAGATGACACAGGATGAATGTAGAAAACTCTGCTGTTGGCCTTCAGAGCTACAAGAATCCCACAACGGAGCATTGTCAAAGCAGGTGTCCCAAAGCCTGCCTGGTGCATGGTTTGCATGCCCAGCTGGTGAACTGAGCCTCACCACATGGAATTCCTGTTGCCCTTCCTCCTTGATGGCATCTTTTCCAAGGGTACTGATGGGACCCATTCAAAGCTGGTATGGGAATTTTGAGGCTGTGAATGACAGGGTCTTCAAATCTTTGACTTGAGGTTATTTTTTTCCCTTATAACTAATCAATGAATATTTATTGTACTCATCTTGGTTGTGGAGAATGCAAAACAAGCCTCAGCTATCCACGTTGTTGAGAGGCGGCACAAGAGGAAAAAGACTCTCAGAAAATAGTCTACTATTATTACCCTTAGCAGGCTTTTTATGCGCATGAGATTAACTGAATCGCTGCATTGCCAAGGTGATTGTTGGAGCAAAAGATATGCTAATTATTAAACAGCATGAAAGAGGAATGGTGTAAGCTGTATGGAATTCCTAGTCAGAAGTTCAAGGTCAGGCAACCAAGCCCAGCTTTGCCACTCAGCCTTTGCTCTTCCTTAGAAATAGCATGAGGTGGGCTGAGTCCAGTGCCACACGCTTCTAATCCCAGCACTCGGGAGGCAGAGACCAGTGGATCTCTGTGAATACAAGGGGAATGAACAGACAGTTGTTGGAGTGTTCTCCCTGCACACAGGTCTGTGAGCCACTTACGCTCCTGGTACCTTCAACGGCCAGGGCTGGAGATCTGACTCCCTGGAACCTGAGTTACAGATGACTATGAGCTGGCCTGTGGGTGCATGAGAGTGGACCCAGGTCCTCTGAAAGAGCAGTCATTGCTCTTAACCTCTGAGTAATCTCTCCAGCGCCGCTCCATTTTTGTGTATCTTTAATTTCCTTCACCAATGTTTTATGATTTTCCTAGAAGAAAGGACTTTCACTTCTTTGATTAAACTTCTTCTCAGGTACCTTTGAAGCTGTCAGGAGTGGGATCACTTGCTTTACTTCTTTTTCAGCTAATTTGATGCTAATACATAGAGACACTAATGGTTTTATATGTTAATTTTCTATTGTGCAATCTTATCCAACTTGGTCATCTTTTCAAAGATTTTTAGGTGGAATCTGTAAGTCTTTCTGCATATAAGACCATGTTGTGTGTAAATGGAGACAATTTGACTTCTTCCATTTTTAAATCATAATTCTTTTTAATCAGGAATAGTACTTATGTTTTCTAACAGAACTATAAAATATAGTATATAAAAAATCAATACCCTATACTTAGCATCCCCTCATGTTAACATGTTAGATAAATATTTCTAAAAGTAGCCATAATATTGTTAACAAAGACATAGAATATGTAAATTTCAAAACTTTGCACAAATGTCCCATTATTTACCTTGCGAGTCCATCTAGACTTCTAGAATCTGGTTAGTTTTCATGTCTCACACCATCGTCCACACCATGATGGGTAACTCAGTTTCTTCTTCCCTGGCAGACTCTTGAAGGTTACTGATGGGTGATTTCCTGGAGCGTGTCTCAGAACTGGACGCTCTGGAGGGTCCTGATGACGAGACTGAGGGCAACCACTGTGGAAGGAGGCCACAGGTCTGATGGAGCTATTGTTTAATGTGTTATGCCAAGGTTATGACAATGTGCTTACCAGTAATGTCATCATAGTCATTTTAGTAAGGTCGGGTTCTGGTCTGCCACTAATTGATAGGGAAAGATCCATTGTAATTGCAGGCAGAGGACCCCAGATTGTATAGGAACAGGAAAGCAGTACTAGCCAGGGTTCTCTAGAAGAAAAGAACTGATAGGATGTTTATATATTTACCCTGCTCCCATGATCACCACTACTGAGGGTTTGTGAGTCAAAGCCCAGAACTCAGATTCAACCTCTGCCATTTGCCAGCTGTGTGACTTTTCCCTAGAAGTGACTTCTCTCTATGGCTGAGAATATGTAGCCTGCCTTGCAGATCTGCCATGAAGAATAAACAAGTCAGCACGTAAAGTGTTCAGAGCGATGTCTGGCTTCTAGTGGTTGCACAATGTTCTGATAGATAATATTATCCTTTGGGGCAGTGCTCTGTTGTCTGACACCAGGTCTGGAGTTGTAGCAGTATGAAGTTTTTGTCTGTTTATTGTCTTGGTGTGTGGACAGGGGTGCGCATGTATGAGAAAAGGGGAAGACATTAACTTCAGGTGTCGTTCATCGGCTGCCATCTACTGTGTGTGTGTGTGTGTGTGTGTGTGTGTGTGTGTGTGCGCGCGTGCTCGCGCGTGCGTGCGTGTGTGCGTGCGTGTCTGCATGACAGGGTCTCTCAGTGGCCTGGAACTTGGTATTTGACTAGCCTGGAAAGTCCTAGTCTGCTGAGTGGTGGAGGAGGCCTAGCAAACTGTCGCCACCTCTTCAGCACTGAGATTACAAGCAGTATGTGCCGCTATGCCTGCTGGGATTTTTGTTGTTGTTGTTTATTTAGGAAAGAAACATGGGTTCTGGGGATCAAACTCAGCTCCTCTTGCTGCTCATCAAGCACCTCACTGACTGAGCTGTCACCCTAACCCATGAAATTCATTAAAAGTTTTTTAAAATTAAAAAAAAATTTATAATTAGAAAAGCTGAGATTTCAGACCTGAAAGATCAAGAAGCTAAAGGTCATGCTGATTATCAGATCCCAGTACGTTCTCCTAATGAGAGTGAACTGCTGGCTGGTTATAGCAGGATGATGGTGAGGTGACAGAGGGGTGATGACGATGGTGCCAGTGACGGTGAGGTGACCGGGATGTGACCATGATGGAGATGTGATATTGATGCTGATGTCTGGTGCTCTAGTGCTCACTGAATACTGTAAGTGCTGGAATAGGCTTGATCCCATGGCATCCTGAATCAGTTACTGTTTATCGCTGCTGTGAACAAATTCTGGATAAAAAGCAGCTTAAAGGAAGAGTGGTTTATTAGAGCGTCGGTTTGATGGTTGTACCTATCATGGAAGGAGAGCAACGGCAGCAAGAACTCTAGGCAGCGGGTCATATCGCATCCCCAGTCAGGAAACAAAGTGATAACTGTCCCTTTCTATTCAGCCTAAGATCTCAGTCGAAGGGAGGTGCTACCCACGTTCACATGCAGGTCTTCTCTCTTCAATGAAACCTCTGTGGAAACACCCTCTTAGATACTCCTAGGGATATGTTTCTATGGTGACTCTAAATCCTGTCGTCAAGCTGACGACAAGACTCACCATCACACATAATTATCACGTTATGCTAGGAGACAGGCGTTGGTCATCACATTTTAATCTGACGGTCAAAGAGAGTGTGGCCAAGGCACGACTAGACAGCAGGAATTCAAACCAGGTCAGCGTCTGGCTGATGAACTTGCCTGCAGTTCCTCATGCTTCACTATGTGAGTAGTGGAGCAGCCAGAGGCTTTTCAGGTGTGCAGTAAGTTAGGCACTTGGCATTGTCACCAAGTCCTTGTGGGCAACTCTGCCAGCTGGACTCATATGTGAAGTAATAGCAGGGAATTTAAGAGCAAATGCATGCCATCAGCCACGTGACCAATGGCACATGGGGTGAGAGAGTCATGGGACAGAACGCAAGTGTGGAAGCTTTGGCCACTCCCTGCGGTGGGGGAGGGGCAGTGACAGCGTCTTGAGCCGAGGTCAGACAACTGTGTTAAACCTTCATTTCGTGGCTGGGATATGGGCCCGATGAATTTCAAAGCCAAAGTAGCAGATTTGACGGGAGAAGGGAATTTAAGCTCAGATAAATGCCAGGAGATGGAATAGCCCGACTCAGAGTATTGCAGAGCTACACTCTGGCTCTGGGAATAGACACAAGGCCCCAGGCCAATTAGCTTGGATTAAAATCCAGCCTGGGAATAAGCTACCTCTCTCTGTGTGTGTGTGTGTGTGTGTGTGTGTGTGTGTATGTGTGTACATATATGAGACAGCATGTGCAAAAAATCTATGTATGTGTGCTTAACTGAAGGTGAACACTGACTTGGTAGGTAGCAAGTTGTTCCTGTGCTCGCTGCCTCTACACACACCCGTTTAAGTACCTTGATGCTTAGAAGAGCAAGTTAAATGAGCAGACACTTGTGAGTGTGCCAGTTGTCTTTCTGTACTGATGGGTCAGGGCCATTGTTTTATACAATTAACCCGGGACTCAGAGACTTGCAAATGAATCCAACTGGGTACCGTGGCTTGGATGCCTTCCAGCATGTGGTGTGGGATGGGGGTTGTGTTTCCAAGCCTTCCTCGCACTAGACTGCCAACTTTCCTGATACCTTGTGTTTTGGAGGGCACAGGCAGAAGGGATGTATCAGACTGGAAAATTGCCCAGTGATCTGTTACAAACATATTGTCAACTGCTGGCGCCTCCGGTGCCTGTCCCTGCAGTGATGGGTGGATGCCATTCCCTTTGGCTCTTTGGAAGCCATGTCTACTCTGATTCATACTGCTGAGGAAAAAGCACCATGCCTAGAGAGGGAGGAGTTCAAAGGCAAGGGCTCATTGTCTGAGAATGAAGGATGGGATGGGGCGTGAGAGGAGAGAAAATGCGAGCACTCTAGATTACGGGAAGGAGAATCTACCTCTGGATGCCTCTGCCACTACTTCCTCTCTCCACCCTGTGCTCCCCATCGCTGACTAGCATCTTCCATCTGCTTTTGATTAAATGGCAGGTGGTTTGGGGGCCCTGGAGAATCCAGTTACAACACTCATCACTATCAAATCTATAAACAAAATTACTATAAATCTGATATTCAAAGGCCTAGGCATGGCAGCCAGCTGACTCACAATTTGCAGGTCTTTGAAAAGTCACCCTACCTAAAGATTTTTACTCGTGCAGCTGAGACATTGTTACTTCCTCCATGGACTCAGCTTTCATATTAGGGAGAAATCTGCATTTTTGTTTAGTTAAGAACATTTTATTACGGGCAAAGGTTACCCATGAGATTCCTAATGTACTTGGTTTAATTACTTAACTAGCCTATCATCACACTTGGTCCTGTGTAGGAAACAAGATAGTCGGACGTGTAATGGGTAAACGTTGCTAAGAGGAAGTAGAGTTTGGTCAAAAGCATTGACAGCAATTGGATCGTGTGTGTGTGTGTGTGTGTGTGTGTGTGTGTGTTTGCCCAGATGTATATCCATGTGTGTGCACATACATAGGCATGGGTACACTGCCAAAACAGCTGAGATACAGGATAATAAGCATCCCTGCTCTTAACGAGCTTGTATATACATAATGAGACAGCCATTCAGGTACACAAGTGAGATAAAATATACTGGAAAGCAAAATGGTATCCGTTTCTGGTGTTGACTGGGTAATGGATGCGAAAAGTTCTAGGCTTAGTTGAGGTTCTCCCAGAAGATGCCCTAGGATGACTTTCTAGATGGATGGAAGTAGTCATGAAAATCCAAAAGATCATTCAGCGTCACCATGTAGTTATTTCTAATAGTCAAGGAGAAGGCAGAAAGTGAGGCATTTTGCCATGGCTCATTTCCAGACATTTGGGATTGTAGGTGCGGAAAATGAAGAGAAGCGGAGGGAGGAACTGGGGGTTGTTGGCTGCCTGCCCCCCTAGCCCAGGAACACACCGAGCAAAAGCAAACAAATAATTGAAATGGACACAAATCAATTAGATGGTGACAAATAAAAATCTTCATAGCCCAGGACGAGGTGTTATTAAAAATGACTTGTCTGGGTCGGATGCCTTTAGATTTACATTTCAACATAATTAACGCTGAGCAGCACTCGCTGTTCTTCTCATCCTGCCAGCTGACGGTGCTCGCTAGAGTGCCGTGGAGACCCCGGCAAGCGTTATCTTTAGAAAATATTCCATCCCTGTTTTTATTCATTTGTAGTTTAACTTCCTTCATTACATGACATTAGGAGAAAAGAGCATTCTGTTTCCTGGTGCATCCTCTCCTGCGGCTCATTTCCCCCGCTGAGATCATCATCAGCTTGAGACATCACCGCCATCTCCACAGCAACCGGGCCCATCCCCAGAGCGCACACTTTGGCTCACGTAGCCTCCATTCTCCTCATTATTTATCACTGAAAGGATCTGAGGTGAGAAATAGGCCAGGGCTTTCTGAAGGCATCGGGGCAAGTCATCCCTTCTTTTCTCCCAGAAAGACAGCTGCAAGGCATGGGAACAATATGTCTTGGGGTGAGAAAGACCTGGCACCTTGAAGTCTGTCACCAGCCCTCCCTTCTTTCTTCGATGACAGGGGGTACTAGAGCTGGTGAGATGGCTCAGCCACCTAAGGCCCTTGTCACCAAGTTTGCCCACTTGAGTTCAATCCCCAGGACCCACACAGTGGAAGTGGAGAACAGATTCCTATTGTTCTCTGATGTCTACACACACGCTATTGTGTGTGTGTGTGCGTGTGTGTGTGTGTGTGTGTGTGTGTGTGTGTGTGAGAGAGAGAGAGAGAGAGAGAGGGGGGGGGGAATAGCACACATGTTTGAAATTAAATGAAAATATGAAATGTTGAAAACAAGAAAATGGAGATGCCAGCATCCTCCATGCAGAATTATATGCAAAGATTATATTAACTGGATGTACACTTTCTGAGCAACAATGTGTCAAGACCTTGGTGTGTAAATCATATCATGTCTACAAATATTATAGAGGTCATGATACTAGGTTTGTATTAACTATTGCTGTATAATAAACCACTCCAAAATTTGGTGCCTTAAAATGATGATTTTATTAACTCTGGTCGATGAGAGAGTTGATAAGACTCAGGTAGGGCTCTTCTGCCAGCCTTGCTTAGGTCTTAGAAGTTCAGATGCCCTGGGTTCCACTTCGGGGCTGTGTTGGCAGCGTCCCTGTGTCCACCTCATGTCTCACCTAATTCTGTGATCTTTTTACAAGCTCTCTTCTAACCTAGAATCTCAGCACTTTTGGAAGCATAAGAAGCAGACTCTCCCTAGATTCTGAATCCCCAAAGCATGACTTTGACAAATCTCAGGCCAGCAGACAAGAAGTGTGGGAGGGAGTTAGACCATACCACATCTCCATTTTAGTTATGAGAAAACTGTGGTTTAGAGAGTTAAGAAACTTTCCCAAAGTCACAGTGCTGGTAAGTAGACCCAGTATTCAAACTCAGATGACCTGAGTTTCAGACTCCAAACACACTCTTTCTTAAGTCATAGAACGACAGGGGAATGACTCAATAGGTAAAGGAGCTCTCTTTTGGGAGGCTGACAACCTGAATTCCTGGAACTCATGTGGTAGAGGAGAGAACCAGTTCTTCCGGTCCCTGAATATTGTCCTTTTCACCTCCACCCACAAACACACACTAAACAAACAAACAATAAATAAATAAAATGTATTTAGAAAAATTTGAAAGAGGCACAAAGCTTTCTAAAAGTGATGTACATTTAGGAAATTATTATCTCTCTTCTTCACTCCCCAGAAGTAAACAACAGTTACTCACTACAAGTCATTCGGTGATTTGTCAAGCTTAGATACATCCAACATGGTAAGAGAGATACTGTGGGGGATACTGCAAATGGGACAGTTATATCGTGAATTTCAGTGTTTGATATTTATGTAGTTAGCAAATCCAAAAGTTCCAAGGTTTGGCAACAGCTCCTCAGACAAGGCTGGTATTTGGGAGCATGGAGAGTGGCAGGGGTGGGGTCACCTTGGCTTTTGAGGGGAGGTTGCCTAAGCCTGGCTCTCAGATCAGTGCTTAGCAATCATATCCTCTGACTGCTAGCCAAGGATACACCCATCAGTGAAGAGTGACTGACTCTACGTTGTTCAGAACTGGTCCCTTGAAGGAAAAGTAGGAAAACAGGCAACAAACAAACAAACAATTCTCATTACCCACTGACCAGGGTATAATTATTGATGTTTTGGTATCTCTTTTCCTTATTAAAGCTGTGCCGCACCAATAAATTATGTTTTATTATGAGCATACTATGTGATGGAGCACATTAAAGATATATATATACATATATATTCATAACCAGTATTTTTACTTTGTTTAGTAGCATACAGTTAACATCTTTGTGTGATAACAAATAAAACTCTATGGCGTCAATTATACTTATTCAGTAGATGCCCATATATGTATATCATATAACTTATTAACCATTTACTTATTATTGGACACCTAATTTCTCTGTGATCTTCCTTATTCCTGTTGTTAAGTGTATATGTTCTTCCTCCCTCCCTTACTTCCTTTTTTTTATTTATTTCTTTCTGTGTGGGGGAGCTGGATCTGCTCTTGACCAGCTACGCTACCTACACTGGTCACACTAGACAGTGAGGGGAAAAGATGAGGTATAAAGCCCAAACCTGCCACTCCTGCCTGAGTGGCTTCAGAAAAGCCCTTCCTCCCCTTCTGCATGAGAAAACAAGGATTTAAGCAAACTCATTTCAGAGAGCCATTCTAACAATGAACTTCATTCTAAGGTCTGTTCCAACAGTTGACTAATTTTATTATTCTTTAAAATGGTATGTTGGCAGTTGTAAAAGTTTCAGATAAACCCTGACAATCTGAGGCTAGATAACAAAAGAACTAAACTGGAGCCAGGCTAGCAACCAGCAAACCCCCAATGATCCTCCTGTCTCCACCCTCCATAGTACTGGGTTTCTAAGCATGTGTGACCTTATCTGGTTTCTTAAGTGAGTATTAGGGATTCGAACTCAGGGCCTCATGCTTGCTCAACATGTACACTTACCCACTGAGGGAAATCTGTTCACAGGAGCTCTGAGCAAGTCCATGTTCTGCAGCTATCAGACAAATACCAAACCAGGAAAAACAGTGTCCAAAATTGCAGGAAACAGACTGGCATTCTTCTCAAGAACAGACTGATTTTAACGTAAAAGCTCTCTTTTGAGGCAGAGGCAAATGTTAAGATACAAGGAATCCAGAGGTTCTCAAGAAGGTTCCTGCCACATTAGACATGCAATGGGGGGGAGGTGTTGATAAAAAACGAACTAACAAAAGTTTTGAAAGGATTTTTGCATCTTCAACAGAAACAAAAGCTGCAAAGAGGTTTTCTGGTTTTGGTTTGGTTTGGGTTGGGTTGGGTTGGGTTGGGTTGAGTTGGGTTGTTTGTTTAGCGGAAATGAGATTCCTCCATGGAACTATTTAAATAAAACATTGCTCAGGGGCACTCAGTTCAACACTAATTGAGGCCAAGTCAACAGCACAAAGCTTTTAGCTTGATTTTGCAGACTCAGCATCTCCCTTGGTCCAGTTCTGAGACACCAAATGGTCACCACTAAGGGATGAAACTGAGGTTTATGTAACATGTTTTATAGCAGTGAAGTCAGTGGTGGCAATCTCCTTTATTCTCCTTAAGAAAAGCCTTATGTTCCCGTTCGAATTCGGGACAGAGAGAAGGCTTTGTAACAACGATATATGTGTATTTTATACACATATATAATTTTGTAAGTGATATTCTCTGTGTTCTGATGTGCACGTGTGCCACTTCTGCATACTTCTGCTCTGTTTCCTGTGCCCCTACTATAATTTAAAATCAAAATGGAAAACACAAATTTTAGATTTATTAGTCTTAGAAATAAAACATTTAGGCTAACAGCTATTTTAAGGAGAATGTGAACTTTCAGGTAAATAAATAGTGTGTCAACAAAACACATTCTTTGAGTGGTAGAGAAATAAAATCTGAGAATTGGGAAGGGGAAGGGAAGCAGGGGAAAAGCTATTAAAGGGAAGGGATTAGAAGAGAGGGAAGAAAGGGAAAAGCAGAGAAAGAAAAAGAGAGAGTGGAAGAAAGGAAGGAAGGAAGGAAGGAAGGAAGGAAGGAAGGAAAGAAGGAAGGAGAAGGCGAGGAGGAGAGGAAGAGAAAGGCTAGCTTCATGGCAGTTTTATTTGCTCTTCTTCCCCACCCTTCCTCCTTACACTTTCCTTTGTCAGACACTGTTCTATAGGAGGGGTAAGTTGTGCTTTTTCTTTTCTTGAATCAGAGCAGCAGAGATGATAATAATCTTAACAACATTCTAACCAGTCTGGGTGCTTCATGAAAGATGGGCCTGTCCCATCCAACTTGGAACTCAGGTTAAAGGTAATAAAGCTGCAGCTTAAAGGAGGTGGGGGCTAGGGCCCCACAGATTCTGTGGTGACACATTATAGTTGAAGACATTCAAGGGACTATGTGAGGCTCAAGGAGAAGTGGGGTGATACTCATTAAGAAATTAGGCCTGTGAGTGGCAGCCACATCTAAGGGAGAATTGAAAAGTCATCCACAAGCCCAATCAAGATATGGCTCAAATAAGACCTGATTTAAAAAAAAAAAATCCTAGGCTTTTGCCAAGGTTTAATTCAGTCTACAAATAGTAGGAGAGGGGGCTATTTTATGTTTAATAAGACATCACAAGACATATAAAGTCACAGTAAAATATGACTCAGTCAAAGGAAGAAAATTGATCACCAGAAATCATTCCCGAAGAGTGATTTGAAATTATTACACACACATTTAAAATAACCACTTCAAATATACTCAATAAAGCTGAATAAAACTCAACAAAGAACTAAGGGAAACTGAGAAATTGATATAAGAACAGTAAAACAATATCATTATTTACTCTTCTATTCATGCAACATTGTTATTGTTCATGTATATTTCCCACATGAACTTTTAAAGTACAAAATTAAATCTCATACACGACAAGACTAGTCTAAGCTGTGTCCATTGCATCTTGGTTTTCTGGGAAGCCCCTCAGAATTGAGTTCTGTTTCAGGGTGTTTACAGATTTCCTAGTTCCCACTCACAAGGTACCCTTTTCCAATATTAGCATTTGCTTTAAGCAACACTGAGCATTGCTTCTTAAGAATGGCAAGAAGGGGGCCCCGTGAGGTGGCTCCCACAACAATGAGGCACTTCATTTTAACATACAAAAGCCACACCAAATTATGAGGCTGAATGTGAAAATGTGGAAGCCACAGCAGGTCCTTGGAACCTTGACGGAAACTGCACTGGAGAACGTACAGCGAATAGAGATTCTACTGTTTGGGGGTTCACCTATACAGTTTCCATCAACATTGTATCCCAAAGAGGTTGATGTTGTATTCAACTTTCCTCATCAATATTTATCTTGCAAAAAGTTAGATGGATAGATAGATAAGCAGGAAATTGCAGTTGCCGCTCCTTCCTGTATCTAAAGCGCATAATGCCAGCAAGTTTGGAAACGGAAAGGGGCTAGCCTGCCTAGACCTCTCCAGAGCATTGTAGGCTAATACATTAAAATTAAAGAGAAACAGAAGCCATCACTACAAATTGCAACATTATTGTTCAAGCCAAGATCGTGCTAATTATAAACTAGCATTTTTATAGATGTCACAGGGGCTGTTTTAGTGCCGCTTTGCTGATGCTAAAGAGATAGTGTGGAAATGTGATCAGGGATCCTCAGACTACTGCCTAACTGAAGGAAAAAGAGGCAATTAAACTCTTTCTGGCATATTAGTGAAGGCAGCCTTATTAGGCACATTTACAAGCTAATGATGTGTCTATTCTCTGCTATCAAAAAATGCATTTAAATAAACTGATTTACAGTTCAGCCATTTTCATCTGTTTAACCAGTACATTCACAGTTACATTCCCCACACCTAATTGGCATGCAACTGAAGCATTTCTGGGACCCATCCTGCAAGGTGGGCATGGCACTACTTTCTATGCTCACTTTACCTTCCCCTTAAATCCTAGGGGTAGCCCCCTACCCTGCTTGGTGCCCATTTTCCTTGATGAACAGCCTAGATTTGTTTAAAGACAGTTGAAACTATAGTGATGGATTTTAGAGACACCCCTGGTGATAAGTGAGACGCAGGTGAATAGAGATGGTAGACACAGGAAGAGGTGGGAACCGGGTGCTAGAAAACTAGAGCCATTCTGCTTCCCTGGGCTTTCCGGGCAAGGAAGTGAACCTTAAAGGACATTTTCTCCTCCATCTCAGAAATGAAGGACATCCCTGCAGGGCCTGACTAGCGCTGTTCTCTATTGAGGCTAACTTCCCACGGTGCTGCAGTGATGTTTCTAACAATCACAGCCCTCTGCAGCCATCAGAGCTAGAGATCCTAGTTCTGCCACAACGATCCACTTCAACTCCTCATTCCCATACTGCAAAATAGGGGTCATAGCACTTCCTTCTCCAATGTCTTTTCAAGATGAGCCGATTTGCTTACTACATAAAATATCTGGCAAACCTTCCTGCCTGTGGTAACTACTCAATAAATACGACCCGTTATATCATCATTAACTTAATACTATCTGGATGGTTGTACTCTTTTGCTTGAAGTCTATAAGGTCATTCTATTTCCTACAGAAGAGTAATCTGTATCAGTAAATCTTCACAGCCCTTCACGAGTTCTCCCTGACTGTGATCCTAATTTCTTTTTCCAGCTTTCCTTCCCCAGCCCATTCTCCCTCCACAGGAGTCATGGACCAGACAACTCTTCCCCAGAAGGTCTCTGTCCTTTGTTCTTACTGCTCTTCTGCCTGCCCTGCTCTGCCTTGCTATCAGGCTCTCCTCCTTCCTTCATTTTTCAAAAAGGAGCTCTGCTCCTTAGGAGGCTACAGTGGTCCTTCTTACTTGGTCCCTGTTCTATTGCTGTGAAAAGACACCATGACCAAGGCAACTCTTATGAAGGAAAACATCTAATTAGGGACTGGCCTACGGGTTCAGAGGATGAGTCTGTTATCATGGTGGGGAGCATAGAAGAAGCAACGGTAGCGTTCAGTAGCTAAGAGCTACATCTTGATCAGTGCAGAGAGAGAGGAAAAGGAAGGGAGGGAGAGGGAGAAGGAGAGAGAGAGAGACTTGGCCTGACATAGTCTTTTGAGATCTCTAAGCCCATCCCCACTGCACACGCCTTCTAAGAAGGCCACACTTCCTAATCCTTCTACGCTTTCTCTAGTAGTCCACTCCCTGCTGACTAAGCCTTGAAGTAAGTGAGCCTATGGCAGCCGTTCTTATTCTAACTACCACACCTTTCAAGTGGAATAAGAGCTCTTGCCCAGATAATATTCCCTATGCCTTTCCTGCATGTCATACACTTCTCCAGAATGAGAACCATTTCATCACAAGCTGAGTCTCCAGTCAGAGGGCTGTTCATCAAAAACACTGAAAAGTTTCTGCATCCCAATAAACCTCTCCACATATGCAATAATCCAAATCAGACTAAATCAAACTGAATTAGAAAAAGCCCAGGTTTAGTGGATACCAGTGCTCCGGGGTGATCTTCCAGCACCTCAGAGAGGAAATGGGGAAGACTGGAAAACCATGTGTTTGTTCTTTGGGGGGGGCAGTTTAAATACCCTGTGGGAGTGGTCTTGAGCATCTCTGAGAAGGGGGTCATCATTTGGCAGTCTTTCTTGGAGGTGGAGTCTGGACTGAGGCAACTCCCAGGGGAGGGAGCTTGGGAGGAATTTCCCACACAAACATTTCATACTCTTTGGATATATGGATGCCAGGGGCTGGGGTGAAGCCTTAACCCAAATAGACAGAAACCACAAAAATTCCTCTTTTCATATAGTATTATGTATGATACAGTATTAGGTACAAATAGATACTAAGTCTTTGGTTCTCAATCAGTGGGTCGTGACCCTTTCGGCGGTTGAACAACCCTTTCACAGGGGTTGCCTAAGACCGTTGGAAGCCACAGATATTTATACTACAATTCATAACAGTATCAAAATTACAGTTATGAGAAGTAACAATGAAAATAATTTTACGGCTAGGGGTCACCACAACATGAGGGAATGTATTAAAGAGTCACAGCATTAGCGAGGTTGAAAACCACTTTACTAAGTGAGTAGTATATAATCCAACTGAAAAATTTAAAGCAATTTTAACTAGAATCTGACTGAATCCCTCCTGAACTACTTTCCAAATTAAGAGTCTATATGTTCGTAGTTTTATAAAATACTGAGTTTAGCAGTCTTCTCTGACCTTCAATTTCCTTGTCTATAAAATAGAAATGATAATTCCTAGCTCACAGAGCTACTAGGAGAAATAACTGAGTCAATTCACATGAAAAACTCTGTGAAGTTTAATTGCTACAAACACAGTCAGTGGTGGTGTCTACTAGCTCATTCTGTGGTACTCTCAGAGATGACCAGGCAACAGAAAAGTACGGTCTGTATAGAGATAACGTCTTTCCCATCCCGAGTCCCCACAGTGAAGGTGAGCTGAGCATCACTCGTTCCTCCAAGGAACTTAGCTTGATACCCATTTCAACAGGATGAAATGAGGATGCGAGGAGTGTGCTTCCACACACAGCCTCCACTGTCAGTCTCAGATCTTGCGAGAGAGGGTTCAAGGGAAATGCCCCCTCTTCTACCAGCTCCTCCATAATAGCAAAACTCAGTCCATCCTTTTATAATTATAATTATCATCAAATACACCATTTGAGTTTAATGCTCGAGAATGGTTCTGCATGCCAGTGACTCACAGCATAACGCATAATTATTTCTTTTGAACATTACTGTTTCACCAAGGAGGAGAATGCCATGTTTGTAAGGTAATATACGTGCTTTAGGGGGAGAGTGGAAACACCAAGGTCTGCCGTTTAATTTGGTAGCAGCTCATCCTTGACAATACTTGGAGATAAAGTCACTCTGGAGCGCTTTCTGGCAAGACCGTTCCCAAATGATTCCTGAGTCGTTGTCTTCCAAGATGACAACTCTTATTTGTCTAAAGAACTTTTTAGGGAAAGAGGTGATGTTCACCAAATGGGAGAGCTGGGAGAGTTCTACACAGTCAGAATGTCAGGGTTCTCCCAGTTTCAACCACTAGGTCCCCGGTAACACCAGAGGATCCACTGAGTTGCTATTCTTTAACAATGCCCTTATTTTCAAGACTAAGACAACCTATTGTGGGAGAAGAAGAGGGGAAAATTCTTTCTTTCC
Source organism: Microtus oregoni (assembly GCF_018167655.1). NCBI lineage: Eukaryota > Metazoa > Chordata > Mammalia > Rodentia > Cricetidae > Microtus > Microtus oregoni. Next base: position 31,102,980 of record NW_024543072.1, read on the forward strand.
AGTATTTGCACAGTGCGTGAAGACCCTGCGGAACATTTGTCCTTTCCTGAGAGCACAGCCCTAAAATGGGGGCAGAGTGGGACATTGAAGAAAAGGAGTCGTAGCACCAGAATTCATAGGGTCATCTTTATGTGCGCACCACGTCTGATTATCCACTCTGCTAATTATTTCACTTATCTCTGAGACAATGATAAGCAAGGAATTCAAGAACTCTTCCTATGTGTGTTTGTTGGAGATTGCATATAGTGCATGCACGCAAGCATAGAATGCTAACATGCTAAAGTGGAGGAGCAGGGCCAGAAGACTCTCGAGGACTGAGGGCCTCTTGAAATCATCCGCTCACACTGGAAAAGGTTTAGTTCATACCCTGAACTTGACACATACCACTCTCTGGAAAATCTTGATAAAGCCCCATACTCCTCAGGCTTTGTCTACAGCGACTGCAGCATAGAGACGGCGTTGGAGCCCTTATGTTGCTCTTCTGAGGAGCAAATGAAATGCCACACATGACATTCACAAGAGTCGGGCACCTAGTAGAACCTGGGTTCATGATTCTTGTCATCCTTGTTCCCAGGGATGATGCTGCAAGAGGGAGTGAGCCTTGCAGGCGCTATTAGCTGCTGAGCTCACATCTAGCACAATGTATCCAACACAGAATATACCCGATAAGAAGAAATCAAGGGAAAGAAAGAGAACCTATACACCGTAGGGCATTTCCCAGCCTCAGTAAGGAAACCCCATAGTGATAAACCTTATGACTGAATGAATCCAGCCCCTTCTTATCATCTCTACCACACACTACACATTTTTCTTTATTTTTTGTTTTTAATTGGCACGATTTTGGTAGATATTCATAAAGTACAATATAATGATATAATACACAGATGAACTATGAAGTGATCAAACCTGACTCCCCTTGTCTACCTAGCACTTACACAAGCCCTGTGCCTGCAGCAACCCTATAGAAGCATAGACATATGAGGGAGTGGTAAGATGGCTTCCGGGCTAAAGGCATTTGCTGTCAAACCTGGATCCCTAAGTTCAATCCTGTGGACACACATGGTGGAAGGAGAGAATGATTCCTGACAGTTGCTCTCTGATATACACTCTCTCTGTGTGTGTGTCTCTGTTTCTCTTTCTCTCTCTCTTTCTCTCTGCCCCCTCCCTCCCCTCTCTCTCTCTCTCTCTCTCTCTCTCTCTCTCTCTCTCACACACACACACACACACACACCCGTACTTACACACTAAACAAAATAAAATACAACCAGGTGTAAGGAATATAAAAACATTTTGTGAACTAAAGTTCTGATCCAATATTATCAGTTGGCTTGTTCTTTCTTTTCTACATAGAGCGAGTACCGTGAGAAGCTGTGTTTTCTAGACTACAGAGGCCTGAAAAATAGCCTACCAGCACGGATAGGCTCTGCAAGCAATGTGGGGTTTCATGCTGTCCCCCAATTCCCAGAGGCTCAGAGGCCTATTCTTTAGTCACTAATGGCTTGAAAGGGAGGCTGGTGCCACCTTCAGCCTACCCTAACATCATCACAGTCCTCTCCTTCTGAAACGTTGTTGAGTTTCAAATGTTTTCAAGATGCTACCTCAAACATTGAGTCAGGGGTACTTCAATGAGTTTCTAATGGTATACATTTTAGAGTTTGTAAAGCAATGGGTTTTCAAGAAGAAAAAGAAAAGAAAAGGTTGGCAGTGATAAGTGGGAAACCTGAGGGTAGTGGTGAAGAGATGTAGGTCCTGGCAGGAGCTCGAAGCCCATACCAGACCACCGCTCTTTGTCGAATGTGTTGGGCTGTGTTTGGTGAACGAGTGAAGTGCACCACTAGAAGCTTATCTTCACACTTGCTAAGAACCCTAAAGGAAAGCTCACGTAAATGGAAGCCGAGCATAAGGGCATGCAGAGTGCTGCGTGCTGCACTCTGGTAGCAGAGCAAACCCAAAAGTGCAACCACAAGGATTAAAGCGCAAAGGTACAGGAGCTGTCCAGGCCACTTCGCTGGTTGTGATGTGGCAGGTCACTAACAGACCTGTGAGTCTTTCATCAAGTTACTCTGCCTTCCCAGATGCCTTATCCATGCTTGTGGATAGAGTTCCTGCTATGTTTGTAGTTCAGCCCACACACAAAGGAGAAGAAGATGGAGAAGCACTTGCCTGGCTCTTCAAGGCTAATCATTCCCGACGCATCGGAAGGAATATGTGTCTCATGCTACTGTACCTGCTTGGATCTTGGTTACAGATATGATGTCTATGTATTAACCAGAGTGCTGGGTCCAAGATGCCCTTTCTTTAGGATAATTTTCTCCAGGACTACCTCAGAACCATACAAATAGATTCCAATTCTGCCTCAGACCTTGGCCTCAAGTTTGGTCACACTGTCAGATTTCATCAAAGAACGCTAATGAAGTGTAGCCTCGAGCTGAATGTGAGGTACTCGGCTAACTTACTGTGGTTAGGGGAAAAGGGGCTGCCTATTAAGGAAGACGGGAGATAACGAGTTTCAGAGAAGGAAGCAATTTCTGCCACAACCAGTGTCCAAGCAGAGGCTGAAAGAGGAGCAGAGTTTCTGGTTGCTGTCAATCCAATTCCCCTGTAGTCCAGATGTATGATCTCTCACCTTGGCCGTAGTCAGAGACAATGGTAAGGAAAGAAAAAGCATACAGGCTTCACTAAATGATAGATATGCTTTGAGGGCATCGATAAACTGTATTAGGTCCTCCTTAGAGCACCAAAAAGGGACAATCTCTCATTTAACCAAAATACACTTTTGGTTACAAGAATCTTAACGATTCTTGCAATTCCTGGTAGGTCTGAGGGAAAATGGGAGAGTCCCCAGTGGTGACATGCAAGAGGCAATGGAACCATTGTCTGTAGATGATGTCAAAATGGGGACAGGTGACTGGCAGCCATCTTGGTTAAGACAGCAGAGGTTGCTGAAGCTAGAAGAGGTGGTGACACTGGCTAGGGACAGAGAAAGCAACATTCTGGGAGCTGAATGTGTTTTCTCTTGGGTGCATGTGAGCTGCCAAAAATGTGTCTGTGTGCACGTGTGTGTGTGTGTGTGTGTGTGTGTGCATGCGTGCATCCCTTATAAAGTTCTTCCTATGACAGCATCAGTGAAATTTATCTTATTAAAATTGATATGGCATCATTTGTACGCATGTGAGAACAAACCACATAAGCCGATCAGCAAAGCTAAGCCTCAGCTTCTAGCTATTAATGTTATAAGCAAGGAAAACAGTATTTAGTGTGATTTTGTTCACATCAACTTTCATAAGATACCGTTAGGCCTCTGCCAGTTAGTTTTTATCAACTTGACACAAACAAGAGTTACTTGGAAAGAGGGAACCTCAAATAAAGAACTCCCTTCATTGGATTGGCCTGTGGGCACACCTGGTAGATATTCAACTAATGATTGACTAGGGATGACCCAGCCTACTGTGGGTTGTGGGCAGTGCCACCCCCAGGTAAGTGACCCTAGTTGGTAAACGAAATCAAGCTAAGCAAGCCATGAACAGTAGGCAATGTTCCTCCATGGCCTCTACTTCAGCGCCTGCTTTCAGGCTCCCACCTTGAGCTCTGTCCTGACTTCCGGTCACAATAGATGACATAGAACGAGTAAGCCAAGCACACCCTGTCCTCCCCAAGTTGCTTTTGCCTCATGGTGTCTGTCACAATGATAGACAGTCACCGAGAATGACTTGAAACTCTGGTTTTAACCCCAAAGCATTCACAGCCTGGTGTTGAGAAGATGGTCCCCAACATGCTTTTTCCACTGCTTATTAGTGTATATTAACTGAATGAACTAATAGGTGCTACCACAGCAACTTCTACATCAATATAATGCGCTTTGATCATACTCACCTTTTACCCTTTATTGTCTGCCCTCCTTACTTTCCCTGGCCTCTGTCCTATAAAGATTTTTGTATTTTTAGGAGAATCTTCCAATTTTCAGCTCAGGGACACTGGACCCATGTGGTGGTTTGAAATAAAACGGCCCCTAAAAGGAGTGTCACTATTAGGAGGTGTGGCCTTGTTGGATGAAGTGTGTCACTGTGAGCGTGGGCTTTGAGGGCTCCTATGTTCAAGCTATGCCCAGTGTCACTGTTCACTTCCTGTTGCCTGCAGATCAAGGTCTAAAATTCTCAGCTCCTTCTCCAGCACTGTGCAGGATAGGACTGTCTTTGTGTTTGTGGGTGAGTATGTATGGGCATGTAGAGCTGTGGTGGTGAGTGTGTGTACATATGTATGTGTGTAAAAGTGTGTGTAGTAGTATGTATGTGTGTTTGTGAGTATAAGTGACTATGTGAGTGTGAGCCTCTATCACTGTGCATTTGTATGTGTGTCTGTTGGTGTATGTGTGTGTGCACATGTGAATGTCTGTGAGTGAGTGGATGAGACCAGGTGTGTAATATGAGGATGAGTGTGTGTAAGTGTGTTACCGTGTATGAGTTTGTGCGTGTGAATGTTTGTGTGAGTGGATTAGTGCAAATACATATGTGAGTATATATGAATGTGTGCTTGTGTGAATGTGAATTTGTATGTGAGTCTCCATGAGCATGAGTAAGTGTGTATAAATGGGGTTATATCTGTGAGTTTGTATGTGTGTGTGTACATGTGTGTTCGTGAATGTGTAAGCATGTGAATGAGTGACTGCATGTGCATATATGAGAGTGTATTTTTGTGTGTTGATGTGAGTGTGTTTATGAGCACATGAGTGTGAGTGTGTTTGTGTGTGTGAGTATATGAGTGTGTGAACATGTATTTGTGTCTGGGAATGTGGGAGTGTGTGTTAGCTTAATTCTCTCAGAAGGTATTGGGTGTCTTTTGCCTGTGTGGGGAAAGGTTTCATAGTTTTTGTGTATGTGGTGCTGGTATTTAAAGGGAAACTTTCCAACACCAGGGCCTTGCAAAGTGGGAAAATGGCAGTAGAATGACTATAAAATGCCTACAAGATAGGGCTGTAAGAAAACACATGGCTTACACATTTATTTATATGCAACATTTTCCATAAAGTATACCGTAACAAAAATAATTGTTCTCAGAGGGCCAGTGGAAGGAATATTAGCAGCAGCTCCTCAAAAGCTGTGATGTGATGTCTTCAGCAGTGTGGTAAGCACACAAAGGTCACAGGAGCTTGATGGTCGTGGACTCTGCCTCGCCAGTGCAAAAGTCACTGTACTGTTTAGCCCACGGACTAGTGCACAGGGCTTCACAGCAAACATCTGATCCCCCCTCAAGAATTGCAGCACTCGGACCCAGGCATTAGAGCCAGGAGAACAGATCTACAGGCAGATGTAGATGCTAAACAAGCTAACAAGCTAATGGGGTGGGCAGGGAGGAGAGGAGAGGCTGGGGGTGAGCCCTCATCAGCATCTTCCTCAGTCTGGCCTTCTTAAGAACTGTCTGTTCTCTTTCCAACTCTTCACTCCTCATGACAGCACTGAAACTTGACCTCTGCTCATGCCCAGAGTGTGGCTTAATCACTAGAAACCCTGTCCTTGTCCTTGCAGCTTCTCAGAGGTGCTCCAAGCCTGGCTTATGAGTAAGATCCCAACGCAGTTTTCTTTGACCTGGACCGTTACAGAGCAAATGATTGTCTCCCCATTCTCGCTGCTGTAGCCACACTTGGCATCGTTGACAACTCCTGAATCCTCGAAACAGTTCTGTCTGGGTTTTACTAAAATCATCTTTCTCGTATTACTTCCTAGCCATTTTCCCTCAGGCCCTTTTGATTGCTCTCCGCTTTACTCTCTTTGCCTTCTCTAAAATACTTTTTAACATCAGAATTCTCCGTGGATTTGTCTTGAGTCTTCTCTACTTTTCTATACTGTCCAGATGACTTTATCTGCATTCTCCCAAACATTCTCAGATATTTGTTTACTGGGCACATTCTCCTTGAGCGTTTAATGAACACTTCAAATTTAACCAAAATAGAGCATTTGACTCAATAGCCCACATCTCCAAGTTTTCTCTGATCTAATATTGTCCATGTTAACATTGACTATGAACTTGACCTAGTCTAGAATCACCTGGAAAGCATATCAATTGAGTAATTGTCTTATCTAACTGGTTTGTAGGCGTGTCTGTGAGGGACTGTCTTGATTATTGCTAGTAGAGCTGGTCTGGGCAGATGGGCTTGGACTGTACAATAAAGTTAGCGAACCACCATGCCAGAAAACCAGCCAAAGAGCAGTGCTCCTCCGCGATTTCTGTCCCAAGTTACTGTCCTGAAGGTAGTGCTTGAAAATGGGTGGGAAGGAAACCAGAAGAAGCATCCACTCCCTCCAGTGAGTGGCTCAAGTCGCAGGTGCAAGAGGCCTTTCTGATACTCCTTTCCTATCACACCACATAAAAAAAACCCACCCACAAGCCCTGATAACACCATCTCCTCAGAAGCTGCAAATCCCAGCATCTCTTTCCAGCTCCATTTCACAATCCATCTAACCATAGACTTCCTATCGTCTTACTAAACCACAGCTTTAGCAAGTGTTAACCCGCATACCTAGGGGTACCACTACCCACAACCTACAGTGGGCTGGACCATCCCTAGTGAGTCATTAGTTGAATACCCAACAGGTCTGCCCATAGGCCAATCTGAGGCAGTTCCCTATGTGAGGTTCCCTTTTCCCAAGTAACTCTAGTTTGTGTCAAGTTGATAAAAATTAACCAGCACAAGAGGCTTGAAGGTTTCTTATGAAAGTCGGGGTGATCAAAATCACACTAAACACAGTTTTCCTTGCTTAAGACACTAATAGCTAGAAGCTAAGGCTTAGCTTTGCTGACCAGTGTGTAAGCTCATTCTCAGGTGCATACAGATGAATCCATATCAACTTTAATAAGATAAATTAACCTAAAACATGTCTCTCCATGATTAACTGGAACCCATTCTTTCTATACCATTCAGAGAAATATTCAAACAGAAGTAAGGATAGATCTCCCCAGCTTACAGCCCTGCAGTGCCTTCTTGTTTTAACAACTGCAAAACCCAAAAATCTTGCATATAGCTGATACACAGTTAGAATAGGGTTTTTTTTTTTGGCTGAAAGTCATGAATGTCCAACAAAGAGAGGCTATTTTATATGTTATGTCTCAATAATCCCAAAGGTTACATGCTCCAAGCCAGGTTCAAACACTCAGTAATGTCATTGCAACTCACCTTTCCTTATCATTTTTGATCTGTCATTTTCAATGCACCAGTGATATTTTACTTCATGTATGCAATATGGCAGAGGCATCTCCCAGTATCACATCCTCATATAACCACAGACAAGAGTAGGAAGGAAATAAAGGCTTCATTTCATTAGGAGAAGAGAAATCTTCCTCAAATGTTTTCTGAGATTTTATAATTGAGTCTCGTGACAAGCTGACCCCAAATTAATTATTGTTATATAGAAATGTCGAAGCTAGTCTTCTTGGAGAAGAGGATGAACTGTCACTTCCCATAGCACACTGTGGCCCTATCTCTGAGCAGGCAGGGAGTTAGAAAGAGTGGGAAAAATTGCAGTAGCCATTACATGTTTGGTGATAACAGGGCCTATCCCAGTTCCTGCCGCATGCTTCTGCAGGCCTCCTCAACTGCTTACTGTCTCACACGGCTTCTGTTCCTTCCCAGCAGATCCACCAAACTTGCTTCTTCTCAAAGTCTTTGTACTCCTTCATGCTCTTAAAACTTTGTCCACAAATGTGTTCATCATTCTCAAAGAGGATGTTACTAAGTAATTTATCCACTCTATGTCACAATATACCAAATTAAAGTATTTTATTAAAATATTTTTAGTTTATATGGTCTATTGCTACCTTCTAGTGTGTCAACTCACTACACCTAGGTCTCCAGTCCCTAATGAAATACTTGCTATATTTGTAGGCTCCCAGTCAACTCTTGTTGACTGATAACTGTAATGTTCTATTACATTCTCCTAAGGTATATGCTTACTTGTTAAGTTCATAATTAAAGAAGAACATAAAAATTATCCAACCAAGTTAGAAAACAGAAGTTAAAAGGATGCTGTCTGTGCCCAGTTGAGTGGAATGTTTTGCCCACTTCTCCATCAAAGGTGACATCTTGAAGAAACATCCCATATTTTCCTTTTCATTTATCTGAACATTGCTCGATAAAACTATCTTTCTTAGAAGTTTTACATCAAATAGGAAAGAGAAACTGAGCAATTGAGTTACCATGGCCACTAAAATGCTCCACAGTGAAGACTACATCAACAACCACAATAGAGAAATTGTAATAGGTTGGAATGATGATGATGGCGTCTGATCATTTAACTATATAGAAATTCCTTTTAATAACAGAGCAGCACCCCAAATCAAAAAGGAACCAATATTTAGAAAGTAAATGAAGATGGCCACAGGGAACACAAAACCAGCTTCCCAGATTTTGCCTTCAAGTAAACCATGCATCTGTACTTTTCTGTTGTGAAGAGAAGTTTCTTTGATGAAGAGTGAGAGCTGAGAGCTACAACAGAAAAAGGCCAAAACAGAAAACCATAACTGACTAAAACATAGAAAACAAGTGATCGTGGGTGCCCAGGCCCAGCTGAAACATCTGCATTACAAGAGGAAGACTACAGAGTCAAGGATCAGGAACACTACAGTGTGACTGTGTCTCCGGGAAATGCAAAGGAAGCTTCACCCATGACACTTCAACAATATTGCTTCTAAACAATGCCTGAGCAAGGGCAACACCAATAGACATGCTAACAGAAAGAGGGGAAATCTTAAAGGACCCTATCTCTAGACAAAGAACTACAGTCAACTAAACAATGTAGAGAATGGGAGAAATAGTCTTCCACAGAGATGAAGCGACTATTTGGCTATCTAATACCTAGTGGTCAGTCCTTAAATCAAATACATACAGGTGACACTAAATGAACTAAACATATTTATATGTTTAGGCACACACACACACACACACACACACCACTAATTGCAACTAAAGGAAAAGAGGCCATGATTCTGAGAAAGAGTAAGGGAGGGATGCCTGAGATAGATTGGAGGGAAGAATGGGAAGGGTTCCTGATTGCTCATGTTCCTATCGCCACTCGCCTTTAGTCCATTCACAAAATCTCTTCTGTCTTCCCTTCCCAGGGAAATCTGATAATCCTACTTTTAAAATAAGCAAAGACTTAGAATACATATTTCTCTAGGAAATATAAAGATTGACAACAAGCAGGGCTGAAGAGATGGCTCAGTGGTCAACAGGACTGGCTGCTCTTGAAGAAAACAGGGGTTACTTTACCAGCACCCACATGGTGGCTCACACTGTCTAGAACTTCAGTTCCAGGGATTCTGATTTCTTCTTCTGGTCTCCTTGGACAATGCAAGCATATGGTACACTTACATGCAGGCAAAAGACACTCATACACATAGCAAACAGAAAATGCAGAGAAATTAAAATTCTATTACATTATAACTAGAGATACAAAACAGTATGGCTATTTTGAAAAGGAATTTGGAAGTTCCCTAAAAATTTAAAGTCAGAATTACCAAAGACTCATGCACTTCGATCTCAAAAGGATTTCAAATTATTCACAAAAATGTACATATGTGTTTATTTAAGCATTTATTTCTAATTGCAAAAAGCCCAAACATTTCAAAGTCCCATCGATGTATAAATGATTAAACACAATATGGGATATCTATATGGTGGACTATTACTCAGTAGCTAGAATGAAGAAACAATGACATAGGCTGTACCATGGATACATTTTGTAAATGTTATATTTTATGATCACATTAAAATGAAATGTCTAGCACAGGCAAATTCAGGGAGAGAAAAAGCAGATTAGTGATGTCCAGGAGCTGGTGGTGGGAAGGAGGAGTAGAGAATATTACTTATGGGTACAGATTTAATTTGGGGTGATGAACTATTTTAGGGTTTGGTAATGACATCGGCTGTACCATTCTGTGAATATATTAATAGCAACCAGGCTATATGCTTTAAAAGGACAATTTTGATATTTAAGTAAAAATTAAGCTACATTAAAATTTGAACTGCTAAATCGATCTGCACAGCCTATTTAAACTAGACTTTCTCACATCTAACCCCACTGACTGAGTCTAGCTAACAGCCTATCTGACTTTCACCTGCACGGGCTCTCGGGCCTTCGGACTGTCTTACTCTTTGGCTTTACTGTTAGCTCCTTGACAGACAGCAGGGCCTTGCCTTCCTCTTCTCCAGCTCCCCAAAGGCTTCTCATTGAACTTACCCTTAGAGTCAATATCCTTGCCTACCATTCAGGTGCCCGCCGCTTCCTTTCCTCACTACTGAGCATCGTCCCAAGGTCTCCTGGGTAATACTAGAGGACTACACACAGGACCTTGTGGACTTTACAGGGCTCAGAAGTGTAAATGAAGTCAAGACCATGTCCAACCTGAACGTATTGATTTTGGATTAATTGTTGACAATTGTAGGCACTTTTTTAAAAAAAAAAAAAAGAAAAGAAAATGTCAATGCGATGCAACTCTGATTTTGCAGGCTCCAGACCTCAAAAATGTCCACAAGCCCTTAACCGCTACACTACAGCTCTGTAAGAAGAGAAAGTGGCTGAGGGAAACTCTATCCACCACCCTCAGTTACCACACATTTGTTCCAATGAATATTGAAATTGGTGGAAGAAAGTTTCTTTTTTACCGGTTTCTTTTCTATTCACAACCCAAGTAAAATGAAAGCTATTGTTTGGTTTTATCCTCCATCTAAACAAATTGAAATAAAGCCCAGAAGACTGGGAATTCTATTCCTGCCACACTCGTACGCTCTCAATGCTAGTTCTCTTCCCAGAATGATTTTTTTTAAAAAAAAAAAAAAAAGCAGTTGTTCATTTTTCCCAATTGCCTGTGAATTTACTTTTAGTCCTGAAACAAGACATAAATGATCTGAGTGACAGCCCTGCCTCGGGGTAGAGTTGCTTCTCAGTTTCTATTAATAATTGAACAAACAGCCTTAGCTTAGTGCATTCTCAGGAATGCTTTTCTTGCACCGAGCACAAATAACACCTGATGAAACAGCTCACATAGCAGCATTTCCGCAAGTTCAGCTAAGCTGTGATGAGGAGAAGCCAAAGAAGTCCCTCTCAGGGTCCCTCAAGACCAACACCAGCAAAGCCCACTGGCTTTTCTAGCAGACAGTGGCACAGAGGGTCCTCTGAGGATTGGGTACCCTACCAACACTCCATCAAAGCATCAAGATGCAGACAGGAACAAATGGGTATCAAAGACTCAAGATGCAACACTGGAAGCTGCAGGATTTGAAATCTGAAGATTTGACTCCACCCCTTAGCTCTAAATTAGCTTGTTAGTAGGAACTGGCTTTTCATCTCCAACACTCACCTTGCAAGATGAGTTGATGCAAGGCTGTATTCTTTGCTTCACAAAGACCTGATGAGAATTCCCTATTCGAACCATGTAGAGAAGACTTCGTGAAGACACACTTAGTTATTAATGGTGTAACTTAACTTGTCTAGTTTATTAAACTCCTGGAAATGGGCTTGTTAGCAGGACTTTGCATTGTGACATGTGATTGATAACTATGAGCCGGTGAGTAATACTTACTGTGTACCCACTAATGGGCTATGTGGCTCACATGGTACCACATCTTACCACCATTTCCTCCTACCATTTAATAAAGCTTCCACAATTGGTCTGGATAGCCCCATTTAACAGATAAGAGACAACACAATTATAAGCCAAAGGCCAAGGAGGTCCCTCGGTAGCTCCTAACCTGCAGGCTCAGCATGCTGCTTCAGTGGAATCCTGAGCTCCACTGTTCTCAACTTCATAGGATGAACTTCTGGTCCAGAAGGCATCACCAGCTTTGCTAGCTTGTGATCAAGGCATCAAAGAGGATTCAGAATGACCCTTTGACAGGGTTCACATAAGTCAATTCAAAAACACAGATATTTACTTTATGATTCATAACAGTAGCAAAATTATAGCTATAAAGTGGTAACAAAAATAATCTTCTCATGGGGGGTCACCACAACATGAGGAAATGTATCAAAGAATCACAGCCTTAGAAAGGTTGAGAACCACTGTGCTAAAGGAAAATATATAAGTGCAAACAGTCTTTTCTCCAACTGTCTCTTGACTTGGGGGGAAGCCAGACAAATAGCTATCCTTTCCCTTCCATGGAGTTACCCTGAAGAAGAAGGTATTCTCCTAGGAGCACACCTAATCCCACCTAGACACATGGCCGTTCTTATTCAGCAAGTGGCTGAAATCCTGAAATTCTAGTTATGATAAAGGTGGAGCTTGTTGGTGGCAGACCATAGAGACCCCCGCAGTTGTACACACGCTACACAATGTTTGAAAGGAATACTAGAAAATAAAACCACCATGGATGTGAGGCATCACCTCAGGAGAGCGCTGGTACAAGCTTGTAGAGAAGTTAAGAAGTGAGTTCGGAGCAATGCTCGTCCAACTGATGCGTCTGTGGTGGGTTCAAAGAGAGGATTAAACCGCCCCAATCCAGATGGAAACCAAACAGTGCTGCACCGTGGATAGTACACGTGGTTGAAGACGCTGCCTTCAGTGAAGACTGTAGAGAATATTCAAAATGGAACTACGAAGAAAATGGTTCAGATGAAAGAGTACCCAGAAGGCCTAGAACACAAACAATGGTTCTTCCTTTCATTTGCATACTGGACACCCCGAGAGGCATCTTCAATTAAAGTGTGGAAAAACAGTCCCTTTGGCATAGAAGAAATAACAAAACTCAAACAAGCTGAGAAGGCAAGGTAATGGGATCAGGGAGAAAGCAACATAAGGCAAAAGCAGATACTAGCTACTGTTTTGCCCACAAAGCCTTGCTGGACTGCAGCCCTTACTGAGGAAGCAATAAAGCAGAATCAGTCATGAGAAAAAACGGATGCAGATTTCAATAAAGGATTCTGATTTAGTCTTTTCAGAATATGAAAAAAAAATAACTTAGACATAGAAAAAAACAAAGATCAGCAGTCTGGTGGTAGTAATGGAATGCGTTGTGTGTCTTTTCCTAGGAAAACATGAACAAATATCTATGCAGGTAAAATAATGCCCCAGTGAAAAACCAAAGAAATAGCTCCATCCAAGTTTAGTCCAGTGTATCAGTGAGTCCACTGAGGTGATCCACAGGAGCAAAGGTGAGAGGAAGGTAGCTTGCAAAAGCTCCATCGTGGAGATGCATATCCCAGTATGGGTGTTGACTCATGCAAGCTACAGCCCTTGGGGCCCTCTGCATGACAGGTGGGCAGTTCTGCTGTTGGAAGAGCCTCCTCTTTCCAACGGCTGTTACTGTTTCTGCAACCTTAGGGAGGATCTTTATGGTTCTGCAAGTTTCAGAAGCTTCCTGAGCCTTTAAAGTTTTCTTCCTGAGTGTTAGGAGGCTCCCTTCTCCCTCTGGCGAAATGGTTCAGTTCAGTGGAAATAGCTACCCAACAGAAGCGAATAAAACGACGCCTGCTTCTGTGTGGTTCTGAGTTGTGGATGATGGGACAAAGGCAGTCATCCCTCTCAAGGAGGCAAGGAAAAACTGTCCTGGGGCTAGGCAGGTCTCAGGAAAAGAGAGAGGACAGGAAGTGGAGTGAAAACTCAGGGAGTTTGTGTCCCTCTCTAAGCTAAGCTCTTTCTCACACATCAGCCCACCTCACAGTATCTACCCTGCTACCCACACTGACAGTGTTACCCGGAGATTCATTTACTGAAAAGGAAATAACACAAGTGCACACCTCCCAATGTCCATACTCCCCACCTCTATGCTCACAAAACCCTGAGTGCAGCACTGACCTCCACCCTGCAAAGCCCTTTATGTGCATGCACAGGACCCCTCTCCCCTCATCCCTGCACAGGAACCTCACTGTCATTGTCCAGTCAGTAGACTCCCTCTTGGTGGAACCATCACAGTTACCATAAATGCAGACTTTAAGGAAGAAGACCTCATTTTTAACACCTCTCCTAGACTCACGATTGACCAATAATCCAATCATTTTATCCTCTGCGCACTTGACGGTCTCCAACACATGGCAAACACATGTTATTTCCACTCCCTCACTTTTGACTCATTCTTCAGCCCGTTGCAGTCTGGCCTGCATTTTCACCACCCCCTAGACCTGCCTTTCCTCCATGTTTGCACTACTCAGAGCCGGAGAGCTCAGCTTCCAACTGCAGCGCCTACCTTCTCACCCAAGCCTTGCTCCGGCCATGGGATATACCGAAAGTTCCAGCAATTCAGTATCACCTCTCTGACCCTGGAAAAACCTCAGTCAATATTTGGCAGGGTCTGATAAACAAATGTTGCTCCTTGGGTGGGGTGATCTTCTGAAGAATGTTTCACATGACCTCCAAGTTTTCAGTTTTCATATCAGCTGCCAGTCCTTGTAGTTGTCATGGTAACGTACTTTTTCTCTCGGTCTTCCCTTTCTGACCTTCCTTCTCTCTCTCTCTCTCTCTCTCTCTCTCTCTCTCTCTCTCTCTCTCTCTGTGTGTGTGTGTGTGTGTGTGTGTGTGTGTGTGTGTGTGTGTGTGTGTGTTCAAGACAGGATCTTAGCTTGTGTCTTGGACTGGCCTGTAACTTACTCTATAGTTAACCCTAGTTGGTCTCAAACTTGTAATCGGCCTCCCTCCAAAGTGCCAAGATTATAGACATGTACCATTATGTTTGGTCCTTAATCTCTTAACTAAACCACTTTGATTTGCTTTGTAGTTTCTAGATTTTCTTCTGAAGGAATCCTAACTGGTATAGAGTTTGCCATGCAGACTCTTAACCTAGTTCCCTGTGTCACACCTCCTGCCACACGAACAAGGACATTCAGTCCTTCCCAGAAATCCTGCTCTCCTGACATTTAGAACAGCCCTGGTGACCCCTGCCTTGCTGGTTGACCCCACTCCAGCCACCATTCCCACTGGAGCACCCCAGACATGGATCTTCTTCTCTGGTCCTCACTCTCCACCCTCTTCTAATCTCTTTTATACAACTTCCAAGTTTAGAATGAGCAGAGCTTTCTTCTTCTGAATTCAACACTCACTGTAGCCATCGAAGAATGAATATTATCTCTACCCTGAGTTTATTCTATGGTGATTCATGACACACTTGGCATTGTGTAACCTCCTTAAATGTGTTGTCTCATTGGTTCCTTGCAATAATCTAAATGGATGCTATTCAAGGCAAAGAAAACGAGTTTCCAAAAGACTGAGGGCGTGTGGGCTTCAGGACACTGGTGGTAATCAGCAGCAAGACATGTAGCAGGGGTTTCTGATTCTGAAGGTCATGACCTTAACCGTGAACTACTTTACTTCCTGTACCTTGCTTCCTTTGTGCTATGGACATGTCAATCTAGGATAACAAGCTGCCAGACAGGGAAGAAGGCTGCTGCTCCCCTCGACAGCTGCCAAAGAGCAGACAGCTTTCCTCAGCTTTATCCAGATATCTGCCTATGTTTATGATGGATAATTTTGGTTTATGATTGCGACTGTAAACGGTGCCAGCTTTCCTTTTCTCTGTCTGAAGTGTGTCTCCCAGCCCTGGACTCCTTCTCTACATAAATGCTGATGACACAGAACTTCTCGACTCCCCTGATATTAACAGGCCTCTAGAGAGAACACGGAGGGATCACCATGGCGGCTTCTCTTGGAGACTCCCTCAGAGATGATTTTCCAATTGTTTAGACCTTAAATTTTAACTACAGGAAACCTGTGAATATATATCTCTGTTAAATATCTACCCGTCCCTATTAGGCTATTTATTCTGCTGTATCCAGAGCAACTAAACCCAAGAGTGTGTCTGTGCCAAAGACATGAATAAGAAATGAAACAAAAAAAAATGTGCAGGCATCCAGATGTTCCTTGGCAATGACAAACACCCAGACATTTGGAGACATCTGGATGACTGACTGACTTTTTCAGTTTTCATCTGGAAGATTAAGATTATGCAGACCCAGCATGATTACATGTTGGATGATGATAAACAAATCTCTGACAATGTCCACAGGATTGCAAACATCTGGGAGGAGGAAAACCGAAGAATCCAGCCAACCGCCCAAATGTTTGGCATCATTTAAAACCAAACATTGGACAGCAGGAGATGGGCAAAGGATACAAGGAAATGAAGCAAGAGGCCTCTCAAGCAGACACTGTCCACATACAAATTAGTTTTTATTCAACTCAAAGGGGAAAACGGGTTCACAGTGGTAAGTTTTTTTTTGCTAGTTTCCATATTCCAGGTCTCTCTAGATCCCCTACACTGGGGTTTCCAAACCCACAGAAGTGAAAACTCCAGAACTGTGGAGAACTGTGATCCACCTACCCTGCCTGGGAATTCAAAAGTATCATAAGGACACACTTCTTATTTTGTGTGCTTTGTCAATCCACCTAAAAGTCTTCTCTTTAAATTTTTATTTATCCGGGACCTCAGGATTTGCTAACAGACAAACAGGAGGCAATGCTTTCTTCATTGAGAAGGATAAGGAGGCAAAAATGAAAACTAAGACACAAGCCTGAATGGGCCATACTACAAGCAGACAGGTGAACCTTCTCAGGTTGTCACTTCCTGATCACTAAAGAACATTTGAGTGGGACAGGAGGCAGGGATGTATGGCTCCCATAATTTTAATTTTGTTTTTATTTAAATAATTAGTGAGAGAAAGAAGCATTCTCTGCATGGACGAATAAAATAAGTGCTGATCTCGAGCCTGAGGGTTTGTTCTCTGAGAGAGATGATTATTTCAAATTTGTCCGAACTGGACTTTGGCTATAAGAGAACTAGCAGTAGAAAATGGCGCTTTTACGGGGATAATGGCATCAAACAGGGTCTGTGTGGTTCTAAGAAATGAGAACAGAGGAATTAGAGAGACAGCTCACTGGGTTAAGTGCATTCTGAGAGCGAATGTATCTCAAACGACAAGGTGACGCTCCAAGGTTGTCCCTCTCACAGTTCCACACACAGTTCTCCACCTGCACACGCAGGTACCCACTTACCAGAACCAGGGCCACAAAGGAGCAAGTGGCCCCTGTCTGCAGAGGAGTGGGAAGCCTGGATGACGCTCCTGGATGTGCAGATGGGTAAAGCTGAGGGCAGCCTGGGTATCACGCACCCCCTGGTTGTAAATTGAGCGCAATAATCTTTCTTTTTGAGCTTTGTTCCAGAAAGCCGAGGATTTTGAGCCAAAGAAACTTAAAGTCATCTTGCTGTTGTTGTTTTTTGTTTCATCTGGGCCATTGTTAAGGAAACTGTAATAAAATTTCCACCTCCGAGCTGTTGTGCTGGCTATATTTGCTTTCTGGACATTTTCCTTGACATTATCTGGGAACAAATACATTGCTAGAGCATGAGGCTACCAAAAAAGGAAGAAAAAAGATGTTGGACTCAAATAACATTCACACAAAAACATGGAACACAACAGAGACAATCAGCAGTTTCACAGGCAATCCAGTGCACAGCTTCAACTTGCCAAATAGCCCTTCAGTCCCCTGCAAATTGAAGAACGATTGTCCAAAACTGAATACTTTTCTTCAGAAAATGTCTTTCTCTTAACCAGCCACCAAAAGAGACAAGGGAAAAGACATCCATCCCAAAGGCCCGCTTGGACTGTGTGTGCACTGGAGGTCTGTAAATTCACCAAGGCCTTCATTCCATTGTGCTAACAGTATTTAAAACCAGATGCTGTCTCTCCCTGCCTCTTTGCTGGAAGAATTACTGTCAACATGCATTGTTTCTTAGTGAAACTCAAGGCAAACTAGTCCCCAGTCCTGTAATTAAAATAAGGAGGGAAAGAAAAGGGAAGGAGCTATAAGCAGTTCGAAGTTAACACTTTTGTGGCATAGACAAGGTCAGAGAAAAACCTTAGAAATAATCAACATACTTGCAAAAAATAAAAATAAAACCGAGTGTGTCATCCCTGTAAGACCCATGGCCTGGGACCTGAGACAAAGCGCTTCTGCAGGCTGAGCCTTCTATCTCTCTTCTTTTTCTTTTCTTTCTCTGGTCTCTTTCCGTGTGCATGCATTTCTGTATGTGTGTGAATATGCACTCATTTTTATGAGTTTTGTCTATGTGCCACAACATGCGTGTGGAGATGAGAGGACGGCCTGAATGCTGGTCCATCCTTCCCTTTTGTTTGTCTCCCTTCTTTGATGTTCACACTGTTTATGCCAGGCTAGCTAGCTTAAGAACTTCTTGGAATTCTCCTGCCTTCACTCCCCACCTTGCTGTAGTCACACTAGGATTGTAAATATACCCTTGCCGTGCCCATCTTTAACCTGGGTTCTAGAGGTTCTGAGGGCCTTATGCTTGGACAGCAAGAATAAACCACTAAGCCATCTCTCAAGCCCAGAGCTTCATATTTCCCATCTGTGAAGGGAAGAGTCTGAAATTCTCTGATCTATCAGATTCCAACTGAATTTAAGTCTGGAATAGTTTTTTCTCCATTGAGTGGAATCCTCAACCCACACATGTTATTTTCTATTTAATATCAACAACATGTTATTTTCTCTCAGTTTGGCTTCATGAGGAAGAGATACAGAAAATGAAATTGTGGGGAAGTATCCTGGATTGTTTGCTTGATAGCAATTTAAAAGTCTCTCTATATAGAACATATTTATGAATTCTTTTATTTTGAAGTATTCAAAACACACACACACACACACACACACACTGTCTTCTGGAAAAATCCAAATCTTTCATTATACCTACTAAAATGTAATTCATACAACTTGTTCATAACAAAGGCTCCCATGAAGGTGAAACATAAAGATTCACTGAAAACAGAATGAGGTGAACAAGAATACAAACTAGAAGGACCGTTACCTATATCTAGATAGATATAGCTTGATATAAACACATATATACTATGGGCTCACTTAGATAAAGCACACATAGGCCAAAATAAATCTTGTAGAGCTTGTGACTGAGATTTTAAGTCAATCAACTTATAGTACGGGGGACATAATTTTAATATTCACTATAAAATATGTATTACTTTCACAAAATGTATGGGACTCTCATGTGTCAGGAATCCCAGTCTAGACCCCACAAGCCTGCTGTGCAACCTGCAGAAACTGAATCTGACCATAGACAAGAGCTCTGTTTCAATTTTTTCTGTGACATTGATGGTCCAGAGATACCCTCTCCCTAGATACAGCTATTGTGACACATAGTAACCAGGCTGGTTGTGAGTCTGTTTCCACGTCTTACCGTGTCCTTTTGGGGACTCTACCATAGCACACACGTTTTTTTTTTCTGCATTCTTTTTAATCTTTTATTTTTGCTCAGAAATTTTTCTGTCAGCTAGGATTTCCCAAAATACATTCATGAAACTTCATCTTCTGTGATAAACATCACACGTGCACACCCACTCATACATATGAAACCCAAGAAAAGTGACATATTCTATTTCCTTCTCGGAAATTAACAACATATATCACCAACTTAAAGTCCCTGGAAGGTTCTGCAACATGAAAAAAAAAACAACAAACACTAACTCAAAAAGAAATAATTCAGCGTTTTCCCAAGTCAAAAAGAAACTGTGTTCTTTCCTTCCTTGTATTTATCCATAGCAGGCAATTAATATTTCCGTGCTTAAGATGCGGCCCTGGACATCTTTTTCTATCCACCAATTTTCTATTGCAGGTAAATTAAATTAAATCACACAACACTCTTTGTCTTGGACCCCAACTCAAAAACCGCACATGACAATTAAGGATTAATGTTTGCAAAATGAATAACGAGAAGGAGGGACAAGGCTCTTTTTAAGAGTACGACTTTTAGACATTGAAGCTAATGCTTTTTTGGTGTCAGTCAGATATTTGTGTGAGGGTGTGCACATGTACATGTGTGAGCACAAAACAAGAATGTGAGTGTGTGTGTGTGCATGCGTGTGTGTGTGTGTGTGTGTGTGTGTGTGTGTGTGTAGCCTGTGTAGCTTGCTATTGGAGCACTGAGGCTTCCTTTCTCTAGCAACTCTCAGTTGCTGCAGGCCTCGTGGTCCTCATTAGCAAAAGGGGCTGACGTCCTCCTACCCCCTCTCAACTCAGCTTGGGCCCTGTCAGGACCTATCAAGATCTCCCTTGCACAGTGCATGGGCCATCATTATCTTAGAACCTGCATTAAGAAGGCAGTAGATTTTATGTGATTAGCTGTTGAGATAAATGTTAATTAGTTTTCAATTTCCATAAAGTATCCCACTGACAGAAAGATTTGTTAAGTCAGTTAATGGCTATAGATGATTGTTCCAAAATTGGAATGGGGGATACAGGGCTCTGAAGATGAGGGCTGGTCAGGAGAGAGTGGGAAGTGGTCACCAATGACATAGTGAAGAAAACAAATGGGGATGAAAACAAATGAATCGCCACATGAATTTAGAGTTGAAAATCATTAGAGAAATCAGAATTTGGGGTTTGGGTTTGGGAAAATGTAAGGAATGTAATTTGGGGACAGATATATGATGGAGGAAGGTCATTGGCTAATAAAGGAACTGCCCTGGCCCATTTTATTTTTTAGAGGATAGGTGGGAGGAGTAAACAGAACAGGACGCTGGGAGGAAGAGGAAGTGAGCTCAGACTCGACCGCTGTCCTCTCGGGAGCAGACGCCTGAGAGAGATGCCATGCTCCTGGCTCCTGGGCAGACGCACGCTATGAAGCTCCGACCCAGGATGGACTAGGCTAGAATCTTCCCGGTAAGACCGGTTCTCACAGATTATTAGAGATGGGTTGATCGGGATAACAGGATTAACCAGTAAGGGCTAGGGCTAAAGGGCCAAGCAGTGATTAAAAGAATACAGTGTCTGTGTAATTATTTTGGGCATAAGCTAGCCGGGCAGGCGGCCGGGGGTGCTGAGAACGCAGCCCTGCCGCCCCTATTACTACAGTTGGCGCCCAGACGCGTGGACAACTAAACCCATTTAAAAAACCTGAGAAGGCTTAAAAATAAGGGAAAGAGAGTTTAACACAGATTTTTGCTGTTTGTTGGTGGCATGCTGTAGAGAGATTTCCTGATTCGGCAACAGTAGCAGAAAAAATGCTGTGTCATTTTAAAGCGCGACTTCCTGGGGCTGTGCTGCCATTGCAATCTCTGTCTGGCTCCTGCGGGAGACAGAGCTTTTGAATGGAGCATTTGGAGTAAAGTGCTACGATTTGTTTGATGGCAACTAGACTCGCTGTGTTCTCGGGTCTGCTCTGCTTGCTAATAAGCAAGTGCCTCATCTAAGAGAGGCTTCCTGACTCAGCTTCAGCTGCAAAACCCTGCAGCTCTTAAGAGGTCCTGCCACGAAACACTTAAATGGTGTTGACGAAAAGCTGAACGCATGCTTTTCGGTTTTCAGCCTTAGCAGGAAAAAAGCTGTGCTGTTTAAAAATGCCGGCTTTCTGGGTTGTCCTGCCAGGGCAAACTCTGACTCTTTTACGCAGGCGGCTTGTGCGGTTTGCAAGCACAGGCTGCTGAAGCTCGCTTGCTGGCAGGAACCTTGAAATGCCGTAGAGTTGTCACAGTAAACATGGCTACAGCCAGTACCTCAGCCATGAGGCTGGAAAGCTAAGGAATGGGCTGGATCCAGCCGGCAAAGCCACGCCTTTAATCCTACTGATATTGCTTGGAAAACTAAAGACTCGTGTGGTCAGAAAAAGAGAGATATACAGTAAAGAGAGATTCAAAGACAAAGAAAATTTCTAAATGATTTGAAGTGTGTTAAAAATATATGCAGACTAAAATTTAAAGTTCTTAAAGTAACAAAAAAAAAGGAAGAGAGTTGTTGTGTGTGGTAGCACATGCCTTTAATCCCAGTGCCTAGAAGGCAGAGACAAACAGATCTCTGTGAGTTCAAGGTGTAGCAGTGTACACCTTTAATCCCGAATGCCTGGGAGGCAGAGACAGGCGGATCTCTGAGAGTTCAAAGACAGCCTGGTTTACAGAGTTACTTCACATCAAAGATACAGAGAACCTGTCTCAAAAAGCAAATAGTTAAAAGTAAAAATAAACAAAATAGAGGTTAAAACAAAGGTGCACAAAGATGGAAAATACAAAGAGAATCTTGATACTGTATGCTATTATGCTCTCTTTGAATTGTTTGAATGCTGAGGAAGGAGCAACAGCTGCTAAAAGATATTTATTTATAAATGCTGCTGAACTAATCCGACATAGATATTTTGATGCCTTGACTTTGAAATTTGGATCTAAGGATATGATACTTTGGAAAGGAGTTTCTTATTTTGTTTTCACAGTGGATGAGACGCTGTTCATTTCTTCTATTCCGATTTGGTATGATGGACCACGCCCTCCTGAAGGGTTGGTGTGAACGCCTTCAAAAAATTGCTTCACTCAACTGCCAACTGAGATGAAACTAGCACACAGGTTATACCATGAAAGACCTAATTAACGGCGCCCCCATTCAGCAGGAAGCAGTTTGGAGAGAAATAACTGCGCCCATATTCCCAAAAAATGTTTATA
Organism: Microtus oregoni; assembly: GCF_018167655.1. Classification (NCBI taxonomy): domain Eukaryota; kingdom Metazoa; phylum Chordata; class Mammalia; order Rodentia; family Cricetidae; genus Microtus; species Microtus oregoni. Next base: position 31,125,410 of record NW_024543072.1, read on the forward strand.
AATGTTCTTTTACATTTAAAGGGGGATATGATATAGGTATGAATGATTTGCATTGGTATGGATTTTGCTTTATTGATAGAGATTTAAGGTCAATTTTGTTATATGTATAAGTGTTTCTGATTTTGATTAAGGTATTGTGATTGTGTAGTTTATTTAAATATGTACTGTATAATTAAGAAATATAGGTTGTTAATGGATAATCATCGATAATAGTAAAGCTTGTAGTCATGTTAGTTAGATTTTCTAGATATAAAGAGATATATTTTAGATAGACATTCTTCATGTCTTTCAAAGATTACAGAATAGGACATTTGATGTTTTAATAACTGAGGACTTTTCATGACAATGAGACACTCTGCTCCTGGCAGCACCAATCTACTTCAAGAGGAAGATGGGCATCGAAGAGGATCCTTATGGAGTTTGATAGCCATTTGGGCAAGAAACTGCTCTTGCCTGGACTATTGCATAAACTGGACACAGAGAACCCACAGAGAGAGGACTACTGAACTTGCCTAAGGTGAGATGATCTTTCGGGGTTCCTGATTCATTTTGAAAGAGTCTGCGAGACATTCTGCAGGACACAACAGATAGGGACTGAACTGACTTTGAATTTTCCTGCTTTATGGAAATGTCTGCTGGATACCATGGGCCTGAAGGCTGAAGATGGATGCCCCAACGGAACAAAAGAACTTTGGGTGACTGTCCAGGCAGCGAGATGTCTTTGTCATTTCTAGAGTTTGAAGTTTCTTAGTTCTTGTTTACTTAGGTAATATTATATCTTTCTGGAGTCTTTGATGGAGTTAAGAATAGTTAGTTATAGTTATAGTTTTCCTCAGTTATGATAAAGATTATTGTAACTTTTACTTGATAACTGTTTTGTTATATGTAATTTTGCTATGTTAAAGCCTTTTTTTTTTTGTTTAAACCGAAAAAGGGGAAATGATGGAGGAAGGTCATTGGCTAATAAAGGAACTGCCCTGGCCCATTTTATTGGTTAGAGGATAGGTGGGAGGAGTAAACGGAACAGGACGCTGGGAGGAAGAGGAAGTGAGCTCAGACTCGACCGCTGTCCTCTCGGGAGCAGACGCCTGAGAGAGATGCCATGCTCCTGGCTCCTGGGCAGACGCACGCTATGAAGCTCCGACCCAGGATGGACTAGGCTAGAATCTTCCCGGTAAGACCGGTTCTCACAGATTATTAGAGATGGGTTGATCAGGATAACAGGATTAGCCAGTAAGGGCTAGGGCTAAAGGGCCAAGCAGTGATTAAAAGAATACAGTGTCTGTATAATTATTTTGGGCATAAGCTAGCCGGGCAGGTGGCCGGGGGTGCTGAGAACGCAGCCCTGCCGCCCCTATTACTACAGATATATATATATATATATATATATATATATATATATATATATATTTTAAAGCAAAGAGCCTTTATTCTGCACAAGTTTGAAACTCGGACTTCCCGTGTGTCCAGTATATTTTAAACCCTGGAAGAAAAAAAAAAGATAATGGAAACCCCAATGCAAGAACTGGAGCATGCGTAATGAAGTAGCTCTCATGTATGATGAAGTAAAATCTCAATCTTAGACCCCAAATAAAGTTCAGTGTGGACCTGACGCTGCTTTAGCCCCGCTGGATCCCAGTCCTCTCATTTCCTTTATAAACAAGGGGAAGATGCTCTAAATAAGCAAGAACGAAAGGAGAACAGATCCAGGGATGCACTACTGGGTTTTGTTCTTTCCGAATGCAAGAGAAACTGTCCTGGACTTAGACCTGAGGAGTTCTTCACGTCTGCTCTTCTCCAGACTTAATGGCGTGGGCCAGTCTCAGTTTCACTGCGTGGGAAGGGGTGATGGTGAGGGTAGCCATGCCATGAAGTCATAGCGAAGACTGAAAGAATGTAACTTACATGTCACCTCACTGTGCCTCTATGAGGCATTACTAAGCGCAAGTTAGCTAATACCACTGCCATTGGAGAGGGTATGCCAGCTTACCAAAGACAGTGATTAAGCCTCAAGTTTCCTCATTTCCACAGCCCCGTGTGACGTTATTGGTGCTTCTGAAACTGCCAAAGGCAGTTGAGGGTCCCACCAGCAAAAATAAATTAAAAAAAAATATGACATCCAGAACTCTCACCAAGGACAGTATCCCTTTCATGTGCCTTGTCCGCCATCTAATCGCTTGCTAGCTCCACTGAGAGCACCGTCCTTTCCCCTCTTCAATGGAGAGGTCAAGACGTATACTTCAGACCTTTTTTCCCACCCGAAGTAGTGGAATAAATTGAAGTTTTCCAGGAATGACACCACTGCTAAGACTATCTTGGTGGCTCAGCATCTCCCTCCCATCACGGGCCGGTTTTACCCACCAGCAAACAGGCTCAAACATTTGAATCAACATCCTTACACATGGCAGCCATTCTCTTAGCGCCAGCAACGCAGCTGCGCCCACAGAACACTAACTGACTGGGTTTAGCCAGTTTCCAAGGGAGCTAAGGAATGTGAGGGAGTCAGGTCAGGGAGAAGTGCAGGTGCCCTGACACGGGGCTATCCAGAGGAGAAAACATCTTTTAGTTTTAAGGAGCTGGTTTCATCCTCTCCACCATATCTCAGCCCAACCAGGCATGTGCTGATACATGAAATGCTTGTGAAGTGCATGGAAAATTACGCCAGATGTTCTATTTTCAGATCATTCCAGGAAATGTGAGTCAATATCAACCTACTATTTCTTAAGAATTCTTTCTTTCAAAGCCTGGGATCATTAAACATTTAGCAGGATCCAGGGAAGAAAGCGTAGGGCCACGGGGAGAGGAAGGTTAATGAGAAAGAAAGTTTCTCCCTACAGAAACAAACACCAGGCAAAGAAAGGGAAAAGGGAGGGGGGAATCACTAAATCATCAATGAGATTAGCAAGTATTATTGGACACAGTGATTTTTTTCAAGAAAAACACTATCATCCAAATTTATTGTGTACAGATTTAGAGCTCTGATTTTTATAGTGAAATTTATAAGTAAGAAATCAGGATAAAGCTTGCCATTAGAACACGGCTCGTTTTTAAAGGAACAAGATGATATCTGGAAATATTCCCGTCTATATTTCTTTATTTTTAACACAAAGAATAAAAAGCACATGATGCAGTTGGAGCTAGATTGACAGTGACATTTCATTAATGGTTTGAATAAAGCAATTGCTTTCTTGCTCACAATACCCAAATAGGCAACCACAACAGTAAGGCAGTTTCCTTTAGAATTCTGTTTCTGAAACATCCATTAAGGATAAATAGCCATACATAATTACATATATTTAATTTGCAGACATTTCTGAAAGAAACTTTATACCATTTTCAAACTCATCCCCTCAGTCCTTTTTGGTGAAGAGAGAAAACGGAGAGACTGCATAATGATAGCTAGTCAATTCTCCAGGGAACATGCATCACACAGTACAATGCAACCTCATTAGATGCTCCTGGCATTACATGGTTCTCCCGACACAACACTTTAATGTAAAGCTTCATCTCAGGTTCAAAAGGTCTGGTCTACACAGCACAATTGTGTGGAAAATTCTCACGGCATACCTCCATCACCCTGAATTTTCTAGGTACTGTACACGTTGGTGTCTTTGTAGAAATCAGTGGAGACTACCCAACTAAGAATGATTAAAGGCTATTTCTTCAGAGCTCGTTAGCAAAGGAGTTTGGACACCATCACATGCTTTTGGCAGAGACTCAAATGCAAACAGAGGAGTGGGAGAGCTTTAGAGTAGAAGAGAGGGAAGGTGCACGGTGTCCCTTACCTGGAGGTTGTCGGTGTACAGTACAGCAGGCAGGCCAGCTAGAAGCGGACATCTTACATGAGTGGACACAGGTACCCATTCAGACTGGCTTAATGGATCTTAGCTTGTAAACATAGGCTGAAAGTGGGGAAGCCATACACTAAGTAAGACCTGGACCTGTGGGTAAGTTGTGTAGCTCCAGGACTGGTTTGCTGTTAACTTCCTGCATTGCTTACTGCGGGTAATGGGTTGGGACATTTTCTGCCATTCTGGGGTCAAAGTTCTAGTATTTACTTTTTTTAAAAAAATGTTTGTGTAGTTATTCACTGCTCCTCTCTCTCTCTCTCTCTCTCTCTCTCTCTCTCTCTCTCTCTCCTCCCTCTCTCTCTCTCTCTCTCTCTCTCTCTCTCTCTGTGTGTGTGTGTGTGTGTGTGTGTGTGTGTGTGTGTTTGTGTGTGTGTGTGTGTGTTCCTTCCCAGAGGAAAATCTTGGGTAATTTCATTCATTTCATTCTCAGGTGCTCCACCTGGTATTTGTATGAGTGTAAGTGTATGGACGTTCTGTGTAAGTGTGAGTGTGTTCATGTATGCATGCAGGTGAACATGAATGTGAACATTTGTATGAGTGTGTATGGAGGCCCGAGGTCAACTTAGAGGATCTTCTTTGACCACTCTTAGTTTTATTTTTTTAGACAGAGTCTCTCACTTAGTCTGAAGATCATCAGTTCACCCAAGGTGCTTGGCCCCTTAGCATCAATGGATCCACCTGTCTCCATCCTTTCAATGTTAGTTACACAACCATGCTTCCACACCTGGCTGCTTACATGGTTTCTAGGGATCCGAACCCATGTATTTGAGCTTGTACAGCAGGCACTTTATCAACTGAGCCATCTCTCTAGCCCACTGTTTTCTGAAATAGCTCCTCTTACTGAGACCTGCGAATTACCCACTGACTAGGATGGCTGACCAGTGAACCCCAGGAATCTGCCTGTCTCCACCTTCCCCTCACTTGAGATTACAAACACAGGCCACCATGCACAGCCTTTTTACATGAATTCCAGAGAATAAACTCAGGTCCCCATGCTTGTATGACAGACAAGCCCCCTACTGGCTAAGTTTGCTCTCAAACACAAGAGTCCCCTCTTTACACATAATGGATCATCTTCCATTTTAATACTCGGTCCCTGGTAATTAAATAACTGCTTTATAACAAACAACTTGAGCACTTCAAAAAAATCAATTGCATCAGACTTCATGTCCTTTTAGCCCTAATTTCTGCTTCTCCCAATAATTTAGTTAATGGATCATTTATATCTTGGCTTCCCTTTGGCGAAATCACATTAACCAAAGCAGTTCCTCCCATTCATGAGTTCATTGATTCATTTGACAGACATTTACAAAAAAAAAAATCATGGAATTATAAAATTTGTGCTAATATTCTAAAGGTCAAAGGAAATAACCAATATGCAGGCAATATAGAAGGAAAAACTAACAAAACAGTACTTAGGTGCTGGAAAGGACACTGCTGAGTTCTCTAAAAAGAAGACATTTCTTCGGAAGTCTGGATTGTAAGGAGCCAGTTTTCCAAGGATCAGAAGGAAAAACATTTCAGGCAAAGGAAAGAGATGGAGCAAACACTCAAGAATGGAAGAAACTGACTGGTATATTCAAGAACACCTGTGTGGCTGTTCCGAGTGAGCTGGGAGGGCTGAAGGGAGAGTCAAGCGAGGGTGAGCGCACAGTAGTCTGCTCCCCAGGGTTAAATTATGATAGAAAGACATCAGAGGGTGTGTAAACAGCCGAGGTTCGGCACTCCTTTCAAAGTTTATAAGGACCCCTCAGCGTTAGACTGGAGAATCAATGCGCTGTCAATGGTGGGAAAATCTGGTGGATATGGCTGGCGTGGATTTAGGAGATAATAGCTCTTAAAGCTGACTCTGAGGTTGTTCTAAGATTAATATTGACTTAACCAAACTGACTTCCCGTACATATGCACATTAATGTGAAGCTTAGCCTTTACAATTTACCTAATCAAGACCTACAGTCAATGATGGCCTTCAAACTATAAAAACAAAATGTCAGAATTTAACATTTTACATGGGAATAGGCCTGAAGGCTCAATGAATTAAAATATTGGGATGGATCCTCTGTGCACATTTCTCGTATGCTTCCTTATTTCAGCATCTGTGACTGTTAATACTGATGGTCAACTTGACTGGGTCTAGCATCACCAAGGACACATGCCTTCAGGTGCACCTATGAGAGACTATCTGGATGACATTAGCCTCTGAGAATGACTGTGAGGGATTATGTAGATTAACTAATTGATGTGAAGGACCCACATTAACTGTGGCCAATGACATTCCACGGACTGGGAATGACAGCTGAATACAAATCAGAAGGCAAGCTGAACAGCTACACCTCTCTCTGCTTGCTGCCTGCTGACAGAGCATGACCAGTTCCCTCAAGCTTCTGCCATCAGGCCTTCCTTGTTAGGCTGGACGGTCCCTTTGAGCTGTGAACCAAAATCAATCCCATTTTCCTTGCATTGCCCTTGCGATGGCATCTTATCACAGCAACAGGGAAAGTAATTGATACACAGCTCCTCAAAAGGAGTGTCTGAAGGATAGTTATGTCCCCAAGAAATGAAGAAGTATGTCGACAAAGAAGTTCAGCATTCCTGGAGGCTCCCATTGTCGCCTGTCCTGTGCAGGTTACAGGCGCAAGTGGGGCATGGTGTAATATATTAGAGGTCTCTGATTTCAGTGGCACTAATTGGATCCTGCACTGGTAAAACCAGGTGGCAACACAGAGATTAGAGAGGCAATTACTATCACAGGGCACACTGACAGAATGATAATCAGACTATTTTCATGTGTGATGAAGACTAATTAGTCACAGGATATGAAGACATTAATATAGATTGACATCTCCTGGAAGTCTTGGCTTATGTAAGAGGAAATATTTTAGGTCTGATGTGCAGAAACCTAGGCATTATGCAAGTTCCCATAATTAAGCCTATTCTTAGGCTCAGAGGCTCTTGATGGAGGAGAAGGCTAAATCATTTGGGGATTTGGGCCCTTCAGTATAGCTACAAGTATACATCAGGTAACTGATGTACCACGAAACTTCTACTACACTGCTACCCCAGAAATTGGAAGCAATTGGCCAGTTGGGATCATTAAAATGAGAAATAAGCATAAATCATAATCATATATATATCATATAAAGAAAATAGTTTTGAGCTAATCTGTAGAGATGCAAAATGTTATGTGGTTGTTTTGTCAAGTGGACACATGTGGAGATGAGATGAGATGTGGAGTCTTGATCCAAGATTATTAAAGGATAGCGGAGCTTAGACAATACGTCAAGCTTTGGCCCAAGATCATCTTACAATAGGCCCATGAAAACTCATTTTGGGGTTATTCCACTGGTCCTTAGCACAGACATATTTAGTAAAAGACAGATTCCTTATCCACTACATGCTTCCCAGTGAAGGTTATTGTGTTAGGAAGGGACAAGTGTAAGTCATTAAGCTAGCCTATCTTCATGTCAGCAAAGTTACCTAAGTGAAGTGTACGCTGTCGCCTCAGGAAAACCAGGAGTATGACCCCTAACAAAGGACTGAGTCAGAGGTAGAAATTTCTTCTAAATCCTTAATAAGATTGCCTGCTCACTAGAGTAGTTACCAAACACCAGCAATTGAAATTTTATGTTATGATCATCATGGCTGTCGCTATAAATGATGTGTAGTGGCCAGAACAGACCAAGACTATCCTTGACCTCAGCCACAAAGCTATTGATACGTAAAATATTTTATTTTCCTTTTTACTTAGTAGGGAAAAGGCATCATTAGCAATTTGAACTCACATGGCAGTGTCAACAATACACTTGTACAGTATTTCTCCAGAGTAATAACTACTCTCCCTTTCCATTATAATTGCCTCGCTAGTCCATAGAACACCACATTGATAATTAATAAGAAGCAATTTGGAATTGACCATCAAGGAATAATAGACCCGCTGGACATTGTAATAAAACACATGCATGTAGAGGATAGGAGCAAACCCTGGAAACCTTTAAGTCTTGCTGTATTAAAGAAGCATCTCAGCAACCCAGTGGTGATGTAAAGAATGGTGGGGTGTTCCTTAAAAAGTGATAATATTTTCATATTTATAGCACCCATAGTGAAGTCAAAGTGCAATAAAGATCAAAATATTTGACATACTATTCCGACTCAGTTACCAAGTGACTGATAAGTTTGGCTGTTTTAGGTAAATCTCAGAACAAGAAAAATCTCTATGACAGATGGGAGCTAACTGAAATCTATTCTGTTCATTTTTAAAAAATAACATAGAAGACCTCTTTGTACACTATACACAACCACAGTATGGAATACCTAGAAGTCTGAATAGGAAAACATGGATAACTTTCCTATGGTTAGTAAGATCTCAAATGCTTGAATAAGACTGTGCTCCTCTCTGCCAGCACCTACTCGGCATTTGAAGGTAGTGTATGAACAAACTCAAGACATTCATCATCACTAAGCCAAAATTATAGAAAATCTGAAAAGAAATTCTAGTACAGAGAAGAATGGAAAGACACAGTAAGATAGCTAGAGAAGAAATTACATTACGATAGGAATAGTTGAGTTAGGAAAGAAGCAAACATGTACAATTTAGTGAACCACCAAACCCCTAAAACAAATGGGGAGAAAAACAAAGAACAAACACTATTGGAACTAAGCAAGAAAACAGCCAACAAAGTTATGAGAACTGGCAAATATATCTTAATTGTGATCCTAAGAGGCAATGATCTCAACTGTTAAATACTGTAGACTAGTTTCAACCATTTGTTGCCTGCAAGAAATACAGTTCTCTGGCAAAGGCAAACACAGGGACTTAAAGTCGAAGCATGGAAAATGATTTACTAAGCAGGTGGACAAGGAAACAAGAAGGTGCAACCATCCACCTATTTAACAAAGGAGACTTATGGAATTAGTCAGAAAAAGTTCAGTATTTATTTTTAAAGGGGGAAATCCTTTAAGAAGATACTATAATGCCTGTGGAGATATATACTATTGGGACCATTTGGAGTCCTGGCCTTCAGCTGCTCTTCCCTGCTAGAGCCTTCTAATTAGAGTCACTAAAAGCTGTGCCTTGCCTTGAGGATCAGAGGATAAGGTTTTCACCTGTTGGCCCACTTGACCGTTGGGTATATAAGCCTCCATGGTGCTATTGAATAAAGGGCTTCTTACCAGTGATTAGACATCTGTGTGTCTACCTCTCTGTCTGTATGAGTTCATGTGTTTCAACCTCCAGCCCCTTGCTCGGAAGCTCGCTAACTGTCTGGGAGGACATAGAGCACAGACGGCATTGTACACTGCAATATACATCAAGTGTTGGTGCATCTAATTTCATAAACAAACACTAGTAGACATAAAGGAACAGATAATTGGTCTAGATTAAAAAAAAACTTGTGGGTAGCTTCAGTACCCTGTTCTCATCTACTGATATTGTCCAGACCCCTCCCCAAAGGACGTCAACAGAATCAGAACAAATAGACTTAACAAATATTTACAGAATAGCCCACTCAAAAGCTATAGAATATATATTCTCTTTAGCTTAGCATCCAGCAGAAGCTTCTGCAAGAAAAACCATTCTGGAACACAACCAAAGTCTTAACAAATGTAAAAGAAACAAACTAATTTCCTGTATCTTATCGAAATCAAAGTCAATGCTAAGAGAAAATACAGAACTGAGCATACATGTTTAAAGATTGAATAAAGGATCTTAAATCATGGTGGGTCATTAAGAGAGCAGTGGTAACAATTTTGCTAGAATCAAAGGAAATCAAAAGTAACATTTGCCTTAACCTTTGGGACCCAACACATAGAGTTGTTACAGGGAGAGGCATAGCTATGAGGGTCTATATCAAACATTCAGAGAACTCTCAAATAACTGAATTTATATGTTTCAAGGTCCAGGGAAAGCAATAACTAGCAGTAGATAGAAATAATAAAGACTAGACTAAGATTTATGAAATGGAGACTAAAAGAACAATATAAAGAATCAGCAAAACACATATTTGAAAAAAATAAAATAATAAGCTTTTATTCCAATGAACCAAAAAAGGCATAAGACTAAATTAATAAATTAGAGGCAAAAGGAGGACAATACAGCAAAAACAAATATGATATAAAGAACCAGCAGTGTATATATTTTTAAATATTTTCTTTTGTTCTTTGAAAATCTCATGCATTTATATAAAGTATATTGATTATATCCATCTAATATCACCCCCTCCAACTCCTCATAGTGTTACCCACCTTTCTTCCTTCCAAGCTTCATGTATTATTTTTATTTTATTTCTGTTATTAATGATCCCAAGAGTCCAATTAATACTGCCTGTATAAACACACATGTGTAGACACCCACTGAGATATGAGCTACGCACCTGCAGCCATGTCTCCAAAGAAGAGTGATGTTGCTTCCTTGTTAAGGGAATATTTTCCAAACCTATTTTATGATAATTAGGAAAAGGTGGAATAAATAGATGATTTTTAAACACGTATGGCTACCAAAATTAAACCATAAGACCATAAACAACGAAAACAGATCTTCAGTGAGGAAGGAGTAATTAGCTCGCAACTTAAAAACTAAAAAAGCCCCAGGACAAGATGGATTTATTGCTGATTTTTTTTTTAGACCTTTAGAGAACTAACATAAATACCCCTCAAATTAGTTCATAAAGTAGAAACAGAAGGAATGTCACCAAATTCACTTTATGAAATCAGTTTTTCTCTGATACCCAAACCTGAAGATTACCCAATATAAAAAATAAATTACATACCAATTTCCCGAGTGAACATGGACAAAAGCTTCTCAATAAAATATTAGCAAACAAATCAAACAGAACATAAAGAAGGACATACACCATGACCATCTCGGCTTTATTCCAGTGTTAAGAGAACATACAAATCAGTAAATTTAGTACAGCACATAGACTCATGGACAGAAACCATGTGATCATCTCAATAGATGCATAAAAACCTATGGTAAAATCCAGAATCCCTTCATAATAAATGCTCTGAGGATAGTAGAGATAGAACAACTATACCTCAACATGGTAAGGTCTCTATATAGCAGCCTGTAGCCAACATCCTACTGAAAGGATTTCCTCTAAAATCATGATAAAGAACAAAATGTCTACTCTCTGCCTTGGTTAATACAGTGCTTGGAATCTTGGAGCAATAAGGCAAAAAAAGGATAAAAAAAGATATCAAATTATCCTCAAGGAAGGAAGAAATCAGATTATCCCTCCTTCAGATGATATGATCTTACATATCAATGAGTCTAAAGATTTTCCCAGAAAATTCTCAGATCTGATCAATGCCTTCAACAGAACCAAAAGATACAAAATCAACCTACAAAAAAAAAAAGACAGTTGTTTTTCTATATACCAGTAAGAAACATGGTGATAAAATCTGGAAAAACAATCATATTAACAATAGCTTCAAAAGTAAAACAGGAACAAGCCTAACGAAGGGACTGAAAGTCTTCTACAATGGAAACTAAAACACCAAAGGGAAAAGTGAAGAGGACGCTAGAAAACAGAAAGACCTCCCATATTAGTGGGCCAGCAGAATGCATTGTAAATGTGCTACTCCTAAAAGTAGGCCACAAAAACTCTGATAGCATTTTTCACAGAACCAGAAAACAGAATCCTAAAATTCATGCAGAAATACCAAATACTTAAAGAAATATTAAGCAGAAAAATGATAATATAAATTCCAGACTAAAAATTGTATATAGAAAAAAAATCATTAGTATTGGCAGAAAAACAGATACACAAACTAATGAAACAAAAGTCGTACACATAATCTTACATGCTACAGTCACCTGAATTTTGACAAATGTGGTGGAAACATGCATCGAAGAAGACAGTCTCGTCAATAAATGGTGCTAGGAAAATGGGATAGTCATATGTAGAAGAATGAAACTAAATTTCTGTCTCTCACTCTGCACAAAAATCAATTCAGGACACACCAAGAACCTTAATATAAGAGCTGAAACTTCAAAATTGCCAGAGGAAACATTCCAATCCACAGACAAAAGCAAAGACTCTCTGAAAAGAACTCCAGCAGCTCAGAAAACAGTCACAAGCATTGACAAATAGAATTGCATTAGGTTAACATGTGAATGAAAAAGAAAACAGTAGCATGAAGAAAAAAGAAAGGGAATCTGCCAATTATACATCTAACAAGCAATTTGTATATAGAATATATGACAGTCACAAATATTAGCACCAGTAAAACACATCATCCAAGTAATAGTTGATATAAAATGAAGAGCAAATGAATGGTGCTGGCATAACTGGATATCAACATGTAGAAGAATGAAAATAGAGCCATATCTATCACCATGCACAAAACTCAAGTCCAAGTGGATCAAAGACCTCAACATAGAGCCAACAACATGGAAGCTCACAGAAGAGAAAGTGGGAAGTACTACACATTGGCACAGGAGACCACTTCCTAAATATAACCCCAGCAGCACAGAAACTGAGAGAAACAATTAATAAATGGGGCTTCTTAAAACTGAGAAGCTTCTATACAGCAAAGGACACAGTCAACAAGGCAAAACAGCAGCCTACAGAATGGGAAAAGATCTTCACTAACCTCACATCAGACAGAGGACTGATCTTCAAAATATACAAAGAACTCAAGAAATTGGTCATCAAAAGTACAAAGAATCCAATAAAAAAAATGGAGTACAGGCCTAAATAGAGAACTCTCAACAAAGGAATCTAAAATGATTGAAAGACACTTAAGGAAATCCTCAACATTCTTAGCCATCAGAAAAATGTAAATCAAAACATCTCTGATTGCTATCGCTAAAACTTCAAGAACTATGTTAAAGAGATATGGAGAGAGTGGACAGCCTTGTCTTGTTCCTAATTTTAGTGGAATCGCTTTGGGTTTCTCTCCATTTAATTTGATGTTGGCTGTCGACTTGCTGTATATTGCTTTTATTGTATCTAGATATGCTCCTTTTATCCCTGACCTCTCCAAGACCTTTATCAAGAAGGGGCGAGACCCACATTGGAGCACTGGACTGAGCTCCCAAGGTGCAGTTGAAGAGTGGAAGGAGTGAGAATATGAGCAAAGAGATCAAGACAATGATGGGTTCACCCACTGAAACAGTTTACCTGAGCTAATGGGAGCTCACCAACTCCAGCCAAACTGGGACAAAATAAGCATAGGACCAAACTAGTCCTTCTGAATGTGGTTGATAATTGGATGGCTGAGGCAGATTGAGGGGCCAGTGGCAGTGGCACTGGGATTTATCCTTACTGCATGTACTGGCTTTTTGGATCCTATTCTCTTTGGATTGATACCTTGCTCAGCCTAGATATAGTAGTGGTGGGCAATGTGCCTTACCCTTTCTGAGGATTAGTTGGGTGTGGGTTGGAAGGGTGTGTGGAGGGAATGGGAAGAAGGGAGAGAGTGGGAATTTGGATTCGATTTTTTTTTTAAAAAAAATCTAATAAATTTTAAAAAAGAATTTAAAAAAACATCTTACGAGAATGGCCAAGATAAAAAACACTAATGACAACTTATGCAGGAGAGGATGTGGGATAAAGGGAATGCTTTTGCATTAGTGGTGGAAATGCAAATTGGTATAGCCCCTTTAGATATCAGTATGGCAATTTCTTAGAAAATTAGGAAACAACCTTCCTCAAGCTCCAACAATAACACTTTTGGGTATATACCCAAAGGATGCTCAAATGTATCACAAGGACACGTGCTCACCTATGTTCATAGCAGCATTGTTTGTCATACCCAGAACCTGGAAACAACCTAAATGCCCCTCAACCAAAGAATGGATAAGGAAAATGTGGTACATTTACACAATGACATTCTACACAGAAGAAAAAAATAATGACACCTTGAAATTTGAGAGCAAATGGATGGATCTAGAAAGCATCATATTGAGTGACGTAACCCAGACCCAGAAAGACAAAAATCATAGGTACTCACTCATAAGTGACTTTTATATATAAAGCAAAGTAAAACCAGCCTACAACTCACAATCTCAGAGAACCTAGATAACAATGAAGACCTTAAGAGAGACATACATGAATCTAATCTACATAGGAAGTAGAAAAAGACAAGATCTCCTGAGTAAATTGGGAGCATGGAGACCACAGGAGAGGATTTGAAGAGATGGGGAGAGGAAGGGAGGGGAAAAGAGAAAAATGTATAGCTCAATAAAATCAATAAAAAAGAAAAATAAATTAAGAAAGAATAAGAAAATAATCAACATCCTTAGCCATCAAAAAAAGACAAAGTGAAAGCTCACAGTGATTCCAACTCAGCACAGGTAACTGTGCTGTTAAGAAAGCTAATAACAGCTGAGTGATTTTCCATTATTCTTATCCATCCTTCTGCAGATAGACATCTAAGTTGTTTCCAGTTTCTAGCTCTTATAATAGAGCATCAATGAACATGGTTGAGCCAGTGTCCCTGTGGTAGGATGAAGCATCCTTTGGGTATATGCAAAGAGTGGTATAGCTGGATCTTGAGGTAGATTGCTTCCCACCACCCTGAGGAACTACCACGTGGGTTTCCATGTTGGTAGTACAGGTTTGCACTCCAATCATCAATAGATGTGTGTTCTCCCTACTCCACATCCACACCAGCATGAGCTTCCACTTACGTTATTGACCTTGGCCATTCTAATGGCTGTAAAATGGAATCTCAATGTAATTTTGATTTGCATTTCCCAAATGGCTAAGGATGTTAAACATTTCTTTAAATATTTCTCAGACATTTGAGTTTCCTCATTTGAGAATTCTCTGGATCAGTATCCCATTTTTAATTGGGTTGTTTTCTTGATATTTAGTTTCTTTTTAGCTCTTTATATATTTTGGATATGAACCCTCTGTCAGATGTGGGGTTGATCAAAAAATCTTTTCCCATTTTATAGGCTGTAACTTTGTGGGAATGATGGTGTCCTTTATCATGCAGAAGTTTTTCAGTTTCATGAGGTCCCATTTATTAATTACTGATATTAGTGCCTATGCTAATGGTGTTCTTTCCATGTGCCGATGAGTTCCACTACCCCATACTTTCTCTCTTTCAGGGGTATCTGTTTTTATGTTGAAGTCTTTGATTCATTTTGAGTTGAGTTTGTGCATGGTGATAAGTGTGGATTTATTTGAATTCCACATGCTGCTGTAAAACGTGAAACAATCCTAATGTGGGGCAAACTTGTACAACCATTTTGGAAATCAGTATGGCAGTTTCTCAGAAAATTGAGAATCAACCTATCACAAGATCCAGCAATACTACTCTTGGGCATATACCCAAAGGATATTCAACCATACTACAAAAACATTCATTCAACTATGTTCATAGAAACATTATTAGCAATAACCAGAACCTGGAAACAACCTAGATGCCCTCAAATGAAAAATGGATAAAGAAAATGTGGTACATTTACACAATGGAATACTACTCAGCAGTAAAAAGAGAAAAATGACATCTTGAAATTTGCATGCAAATGGATGGAACTAGAAAAAAAAACAATCTTGAGTGAGGTAGCCAATACCCAGAAAGATGAGCATGATATGTACCCACTCATAGGTGAATACTAGCTATAAAGCAAAGGATTAGGAGCCTATAGTCCATGACCCCAGAGAAGCTAAGTAACAAGGAGAACCCTAAGAACCCTCATAGATTTCCCTGGAAAGGTGAAATAGACTAGATCTCCTGAGAAAACAGGGAGCATGGGAATGGAGAAGGGAAGGTGGAAGGGGAGAAGAAGGGAGAAGGGGAGGTGGGGGAAGCAAACTAGAAAGGACAGGATGGTCGAGATGGGAGGACAGAGATGAAGAACAAGGAAAGAGATATCTTGATTGTAGGAACCATTATGGGGCTAGCAAGAAACCTAACAGTGAGGGAACTGGCATAGGACCAAACTAGGCCCTCTGAATGTGGGTGACAGTTGTATGGCTGGGGCAGACTGGGGGACCACTGGCAGTGAGATCAGGATTTACTCCTACTGCTTGTTTTGGCTTTTTGGAACCCCTTTTCTCTGGAGTGATGCGTTGCCCAGCCTAGATATAGTGGGGAGGGCCTTGGTCCTGTCTCAAAGCAATGTTCTAGACTTTGACTTCCCATGGAAAGCCTTACCCTCTTTGAGGAGAGGATGGGGAGTGGTATGGGAGATTGGGGGGAAGGTGGAGGGAGCAGGAAGAGCAGAGGGAGTGGAAAATGGATTTTGAATGTAAAATGAGAAAAGATGTTTTTTTAAAAAATAAATAAGTAAAGAAAATAATTATACATAAAGTTATTACAGATAATTAATAGATGATATATAAATAAAGATAGATAATAAAGATTAGATGATAAATAGATAGATGGATAGATGATAGATAGATAGATAGATAGATAGATAATAGAAAGATAGATGATAGATAGATAGATAGAATTATAGATAGCTGATAGATAGATAGATAGATAGATAGATAGATAGATAGCTGATAGATAGATAGATAGATAGATAGATAGATAGCTGATAGATAGATAGATAGATAGATAGATAGATAGATAATAGAGAGATGATAGATGGATGGATAGATAGATAGACAGACAGACAGATAGATGATAGATGGATAGATAGATAGATGATAGATAGATAATAGAAAGATAAATGATAGATGGATAGATAGAATTATAGATAGCTGATAGATAATAGAAAGATAAATGATAGATGGATAGATAGAATTATAGAAAGCTGATAGACAGACAGACAGACAGACAGATAGATAGATAGATAGATAGATAGATAATAGAATTTTATTTAGCCAGAAAGAAGAAAAATTACATCTGCAGAAAAATAGAACTGAAGAAACATAAAAAGAACACGAGTTGGATTCACACAACTATTCCACATCTCCTATCACATGTGATTTGGGAAAATTGGGGGAACTAGAGGAAGGTGAGGACAAAAGAGAGTAATGGGCGTGTGTGTGGTCAGAGGGCAAGACAACCTTGAATAAAAACATCCCACAAAACCCATCAGTTTGTACAATGAATGGGCACCAATAACTCTTCAAAGGAGAGACACTTAAAACTTGGTTCTGTTAGAGCCTAGAGACCTTATGGATCACAAAAGATAATGAGACTAGATGATCCCATAATGAACTAGGAGTTAGCATCAGAATTACAAGAGTGAGAATGGAAACAATATATAATGAACTCAAACTGATGGAAAGAGCAAAGAGGAATTAATACAAAGAGCCCAGGCTACTATGGAGCCTCACCATTCTGTTCCATTGCCTCACTCTTAGACTATGCCTATGGTCTTATGTGGTTTGGTAAGTTTTTAGAACACTATAATATACCAGTCTAATTTATGCATGGTGTGGAGACCACACAGCACAAGTCTGAAGAGAGTTGCTCGATACACAGTAAGGAAATGTCTATAATGGGACAGAATTGTATGCAGTGTGTTTTATTGTATGATATATATGGGGAAAGGCTGCTCTGAGTTATAGATTATGGATGGCTAAACTGGTCAGGAATTTGGAAAGGACAAAATTGATGACAGATAGTATTTGAGTTCATCTCTGAGTACAGAGAATGCAGAAACTATCCTAACAACTGCCCACTAGAGGACATCCATAGCAAAGGGACCCTCAAATAAACGTGAGGGTGAGTTGTATGGGGTAATTCAACCAGCCTAAAATGACACAGGTTCTCTGGGGAATGATGGCAGATAAGGGGCTTTGCCTGGGTCTCTGCTGTTGGCAAGTTCGTCACAGAGCTTACAGTGCTAGCCAGACTTCAGTGGCGAAAGACCATCCTTCCATTGCCACTTTGTATCTGGGACCACTGATCAAGCACTGGGATGGTTGAGGGAAAGGTTGATTGACATCTTCAAAATGCAGCATCCATATAAATTGTAAGCTAAGATAACCTCTGCTCATGCTCAGTTGCTCACACTTTTAGGCCAAGAAGCAAAAAAAGGGAATCATTTTACTAAGTAGATGATGGATCTCAAGCATCAGAGTGGGTTGGTTACTGCCATAGGAATAAGCAGTATGAGAAACAATGGTTAGAACACAGAAAAATCCACCAGAGTGCTTCTCAGCACCCCTTTCTGTACAATCCAGTGGATATTTATGGCAATGTCTTGACCTCATGCTGGGGGATGGTCTTTCTGTACACTGGGAATATGTGTTGTTCTCATTGGTTGATAAACAAAGCTGCTCTGGCCTATGGCAAGGCAGAATAGAGCTAGGCAGGAAATCCAAGCAGAGATATAGGAGAAGAAGGCTGGAGTCAGGAAGATACCAGTAAGCTACTGAAGAATCAAGACATGTAGAAAATGAGATAACAAGCCACAAACCACATGACAAAGCACAAATGAGAGATATGGAGTAATTTAAATGTAAGAACTAGCTAGTAATAAATATGAGTCTTCAGCCAAGCATTTATAAGTAATATTAAGGCTCTGAGTGATAATTTTAAAAACAACTGTAGGACTGACCAGGCCAGACCAAAAAAAACCTCATATTACAGCCACAGAACTTGGATTCTGCAGAATTCAGGATTAGTTATCCTCTCAAAGTAAAAATTCTATTAAGTTAAGATATTGGCAGAAAGTAAGTGAAACTGAGATGTGTGGCGGAAGAAGGCTACTATGAACAGTAGCCCAAGCCTTGTGGTGCTCAAAGGCAGAGATCATTACAGGTTTTATCTATTTTTTTAGTATGTCTATGCCTGTTTGTGTGTGTGTGTGTGTATGTATGTATGTATGTATGTATGTATTTATGTATGTATGTATGTGTGCAGGTATATGCATAAGAGGGCATGTAAATGTGTGTACATGGGTGTGGAGACAAGACACTGACACTGAATGTGTTCCTCAATCCCTCTCCACCTTGTCTTTGGAGCCAAGGTCTCTCATTGGACCTAAAGGGTGCTGGCTCACCAATGAATTCCAAGGGATCCTCCTGTCTCTACCACCTCAGTGCAGGGGTTACAAACATATGCCATTGTTCCTGGCTTAAACACCACACACACACACACACACACACACACACCATACCACACGCACACATCACACACCACACCACACCACACCATACCACACACACACACATCACACACCACGGGTTCTAGAGATTGAGAGAACTTTCAGAGTAAGCACTTTCCCAACTGAGCCACCTCGCCAGGTTTTCTTTTTCATGTAACTTAAAACAGCTCATTTCCTCGCTTTCTCTTACAACTGAGACGAAGTACTCGGTGGCAGCTAATGACTGAAGCTTGAAAGGGAGTGTGACTAATTTGGTGTCTCTCCATGATCATCAAATTGCCGACGGGATTTTCTGAGTGCTCTCTTTGGAACAGTGAGGGACAGAGGGAATGACCCTACTGATTGTCCTTCGCTTACTTAGCCAGATCCGGCATCCACTCCTCTTCTCCAGTATGAAGCTGTTCACTAGGAAAAATGAGTGGAAACCTAGAGTTGAGTTTGGCAGCTGAAGAGAGACTAACTTCATGAGACTGTGAGATCTGATGCTTTCCAGAGGTTAATAGCATCATAACTAAGCAAAATTGCAGGGTACCAATTGATGTGCACCAATTAGACAAGTACTTGGTTTGAGAAAACTTTGCACATCTGAAATATGTGCAAATACCAAGAGGAAGTTTGATTAAACAGAATGCAGAAGAAAATAACTGGGAAGGGAGGAGAATCAGCATGAATATGTCTTGGACTCGTTGCCTGTAAAATGGCCTCAGGCCGACAGGATCCCTTCGCTATTTCTCTGCAGATGAAGGGGCTTGGTGTAGTTGTCATTTTCAGCCATGGTAAATCCCCTGCCTTCATTCTTTCAGTTCCAAGGAAATAACTGCTATAGTCTCCAGGTTCCCACACCACTAAACACCTGCCCACATTCTGGCAATCAAATCTTGCCAAAACATCCTAATCTAAATGGCTATTTATTTTTATGGAGACCTCATCTAACACAGTTGATAAGGAAGATAAAATTGAACAGCCCACAACTGAGTTAGAAGATCTCTTGATAAAAGGACTGAGGGTAACTATTTTGATATAAAGTTGTTATGTGGCTGTGATTTGAAAATATGTCTACAAAGCCTGACAGTCTCCCATTCAAGAGGTGCAACTCAATTCTACCTTGAGTGTAGACAAAACTTAGAGACTCTTCTGAGTAGAATAAAGGGGAAGTGAAAGGAGGCAATCAGTCCCTGAGACACACTGAAAAGGTGCTGAGCATCTCCTTGATGTCTTGGGTCACTTGATCCAGGGGAAGCCAGCTGCTGAGTTGTGAAGACCCTAGAGAAGTCATGAGGAAAGATATGCAGAAAGCAGATTAGCCACCAGCCACCAGCCATGTGAGTCAGTCATCTAGGCAGGGGATTCAACCTCAGAGGACAGTAAAGATGACTGTGCTCCTACAGAGAACCTGACCAAGCCAGAAGTAGCCCTCTAAGACACTCCAAACTCCTACATTACAGAAACTGTGATAATAAATATGGATTTGGTTTAAGCCAATAAACTTACAGTGATTTGTTATGTAACAATAGATATTGTCAGGTATACCTGGATACACTGAAGATAATCATTAGTAATGACTATGCTTATTATACACTAATTTCTGTAATAAATGTTTCATTTAATCTTCACTTGAACCTTATGAAGCAAACACTATTATTAGCTTCACATTATAGATCAGGATCCCAGGGCACAGGAAGTTAAGTATCCTGCCAAGAGACACATATCCTGAGCGGTATTGCAAGGATGATAAGATGCATATTTTCCTATAGTTAATGCCTCTGAATCATAATAGCTCTTACCATCAAAGATGTCTCACAATGGCTGCCAGTCACACAGCAATTTGACAGGATTGTAATTGTGTGCACATTGTGTAGCCTTGGTTGTGGCTGATTCTTATTGTTATTGCTTCAATCGTGTTGGAAGCACTGAGCTTAATTAATGCTTAAAATATTTGCAAAAGACTATACTATGACTTGGCATTAAAATTAAGAGTTGGTGTGTGTGTGTGTGTGTGTGTGCGTGCGTGCGTGCGTGCGTGCGTGAGAGAGAGAGAGAGAGAGAGAGAGAGAGAATAGAACAACAGATCACAAGTTTGAAAAACTTGAGGCATATATCCATCACTGGAAGAATAGTAGCCATTCCATATTTTCTCACAAAACATCAAGTAAGTTCCTTATGATACACAAGAAAAGATGAACCCTTCAAATAGCTACTTCCATTGTTCAGATGAATAAAAAGATTAACTATCATGTGCCATGAAAAATGCTGTAATGTCCACATTTCCTTAAAAAAAAAGACAGGAAAAAATTCACAACAAGATGATTTTGGAATGACTATGTCTATGTCATGGAGAGCCATAATTAGGAGCTTCTTCCAAGATGACCTGGTCGTCTTGTCTTCCTCCTTGGTGTTTTCACAGCGACGACTCACCTTATGACTGGGTATTTAAAGATGATCCTGTATAGTTGTGACAGAGGCATATGAACTCTGGGGTCATGACTCTAGAGCCTATGCTCTTGCTCACAGTACAAAGCATCTGTCACATGACTTGGATTGTTGGGAACATATAGAACATTCTTCCTCAAAGTTGTTTGATGACTTGAAAGCCTACTATTCAGAATCATTTCCACCTCTGAAAAAGTTCGGGAGGCCAGGTGCTTAATAATATGAGTATACTTTGCAGCGTCAAACAATATCTTAAAAATGGTTGATTGCTAAATTTTATGTATATTTTCCATTGTTAAAATACAAATAAATATGTCTGAACCCTTCCAAAGCACAGCTTCACACTGAGTGGAGATGAAACTTAGATTCTCTTCTAATGTGTAGAAAAAAAAGAGGAAGTGACAGGGTGTAATTTCTCTCTCACCTCTTCCAGCCCTCTCTCAGAAAAACAAATCTTTATTTAAATAAACTGCTAAATACTCCAAATAATAAATGATTCAACTCCTCAGAGAGTGACATATGAAATAGTCTGTGGGATGCTCCTCCGTGGGAAAATCCTGAGTAGAAATAATAACGATGATGATGTCAAGGTTGGCAGGTAAGAGAGTAGCCGTTGG
The DNA here is from genome assembly GCF_018167655.1 of Microtus oregoni. Classification (NCBI taxonomy): domain Eukaryota; kingdom Metazoa; phylum Chordata; class Mammalia; order Rodentia; family Cricetidae; genus Microtus; species Microtus oregoni. Next base: position 31,147,330 of record NW_024543072.1, read on the forward strand.
AATGGCAGAATATCAGCGGCTCAAGTGGACACATACAGGTAATGAGCCGCTCTAAGAGGAACAAGATGAAGAAAAGAGATAGGAAGGAAAGAAACCTCCATATTCACTTCTCCTCATGCTCACCCTCCCTGATGAGGCTCTGTCCCCAGTTGGGACTGTGTTTTATCAACAGTACATGTAGCCCGCAGCAGCCCTTTCTTTCCTCAGATTCTCTATCTTTTTCTACCCTGAGGAGGAGGCTGGGGGAGATAGAAGAACAGGCATGTTGAGCTGCTGGGTCTGGGTTCTCAGCACAGGCAGGGAAGGACAATAGGGGAACTGAGAACTCCAAATCATACTGTCAGAGTGAACTTACATTCATTGCTAAGAACATTGATGTTATTAGGCCAGACAGAGGGATGTCGATGTGAATCATTTTCAGTGGTATTCCATATTCATAATGGACTAAATATAGTAAGAAGAATGGGACTAGCGGGCACAGCCCCTGATGGTCATAGTGGATGATTCCCATGATGAAATTAAACGCTAGCCCAGCTTTTGTGTTCCCAGAGGGGTACAGAAAGCCATCTCCCTAGCCTCTAACCCGAAGATGAAACCAACACATAGCTGTTCGATTTTTATCCTTTCTTCCCAGTAGCCAAATTCAAATACCATGTCAAAAGGCCAGGCGCTTGGCTCTGGTATATGGAGATTTAGAGGATAGCGGTCCAGCCAGGAGCAGCTAATCTTTCCTACGGCAATCTGTGCCTTTATCCCACATCAAAGCCTGAAGTCATGATTTTCTTTAAATAAGAAAGTTGGTGTTTTCATTATGTAAAACAAAATAAGAGACAGTTTCATCTAAATGAAATAAATAAGCCCTTTTTTATCCTATGATATCACCAGTGGTGGAGGGGGTAGAAAGGAAAGGGGCCATTGATCCACTTCTAAAATGCAAAACCAGGAACTCAGCTGATGATGACTCAGAAGCTTAAGGTCCTAGATTATAAATGCGATAGAATAAATCTAATGTTGGCTATTTGTATATATGCCATTGAGCATTTAGTTGCAAATAAAGACAAAATAAAATGTTTTGCTTTTAATTTTTGAAACTTCTGATATAAAATAATACATATTCATACTAAGCTACAGGAAAAAAATTATGTGCAACCCACTGGCTCATGATAACCATTGTAGCAATTAAGTCTTTCAGTCATGTTCTGATTGGCATATACATGTAGGTGATACTGCCTTAAGGCAATTGAGTTTAAGATTCTTCTGTATAAATAATTTGATTCATGCATGTATCATTTCAATATTTACCTGGAAGTCATCCAGAAGTATTTGCTCAGCACTTAAAAACTCATTAGTAAAATCTGTGGGAGTAGAATTGGTATCATGCCTCTTGATTTTGGAAATAACTTGGCAACGGGGAAAGAAATGGTATTCAAGATCTATGTTCAGGTTTGCCCTCTAGAAGCACCATACTTTCCAGAGCGCCTGTGTGCATGATTTTGGGACACAGGTGCTAAGATAAGACCTTGCATGAGAGCTGGGAAGTGGAGGTGAAAGATTACTCTCTGAAGCTTTTAACAGGTTGGCACACTGAGGAACAGGAGGCGAAGGTACCTCTCATGTTCTCGCTTGTTCTTACTCCCTACTCCGTGTCTACTTCTTCTACCTATCTTCTGGCCAACCACAGATCAGTCCACTTCTAGCGGAGACTCAGAGGTGTGGATACATGGGTACAGTAGCTTTTTCATCCTCTTCTATATGTTTTCCAATATTTTGAATCTTAATTACCTACTGTGGTGGTTTAAAAGAAAATGGTCCCCATACAAAGGTATGTGGCTCTGTTGGAGTAGGAGGGGCCTTGTTACAGGAAGAGTGTCACTGTGGAGGTGGGTTTTGAGGTCTCATATATAATCAAAATACCACCCAGTATCTCAGCTCATTTCCTATTGCCTGCAAGATGTAGAACTCTCAGCTCTGTGTCTGACTGTACACCTCCATGTCCCACCAAGATGATAAGGGACTGAGCCTCTGAACTGTAGGCAAGCCACACAATTAATTAGTTTCCTTAATAACAGGTGCTGTGCTCATGGTGTCTCTCCACAGCAATAGAAACCTTAAGGCACCTCCATTTGGCATTTATGTCCCCTGCAATGTTTTAAACTGTTCACTAGACACCAGAGACTTTTTCCCTAATTGCCTGCCTTCCCACACCATATTTTCTTTGCAATGTCATTTGTATGGTAAATGCTTTGTCCCTTTAAATTCTGCGTCTCTTCGCTTCTTTGACTAAACTCTTAATGGCACAGTTATTTGTTGGCAAAACGGTTCGAGTTAAGCAAAATCTAAGGAGAATCTCTAGACTGAGTCTATTTTGAGTACCAAGTGGAAGGCATGGGTGAGACAACACAGTCCCTGTGACGGCTGCCGCAGCATAGCTATTTTCAGCATCTTAGGAAGCCACCAGGACTCAAAGGACCATGGAAGGAAAGACTGAGACTGACTGGTCACTGCTAGCACAGACCATTTGGAGGAAGCAATGAAAGCCAACTGTGTAACTTGTTGATTACAGCTAGTGGAGAGATGGGGACAGATGGGAGAAATAAAATAAGGAGTCAAAATGTCACATTTCCAGCTCTAAAAATATGCCGATAAAACAACCATGGCTAGCATAAAGGAATTTATGATCTTTCAGCTTCCAGGTGAGGTCTCTAAATAGAAAACTTCCCATGTTTAATCATGTGGGTCACTGAATTATGAAGCAAGTTGAATTTGCCAGCTTACAGAAACTCCTTGTGTCAAATTTAGGGCATTAGTTGGTAAGGAATAGAATGTCAGGATTTAAAGTGAGGATACATGGGGAAACTCAGATGAAGCTAGGACACTGAACTGTGCCAAGAGCCATCTGCTACCAAGTGCTTGCCTCCCTCTCGTGAGGAGATGAGCCTTCCTTTCCCTAAAGAACTTATAAAGGTGGCTCCATGTTGCTGGGAGATTCTGATCATCCTCCAAACCTTTCCCTACACTTTCTCATTACATTTAGTACACTAAATCCCAGCATGCCTCAAGGAAGATATTAAGAACTATAGCCCATGAGACAGATCACACACACACACACACACACGAGAGAGAGAGAGAGAGAGAGAGAGAGAGAGAGAGAGAGAGAGAGAATAAATTACAAGGTATAACTCTTGCAGGTGAGTGATCAGATCTGGGAGGTGGAGCGTGTGCATGAGAAAGGATCTTAAGGTTTTGGATAAAGATGAAAAGGATATAAAATTATAACTGGAAAATTTTACTGATGACAATAGTAACAAAAGTTCTAAATTTAGTAGCATAGTGGCAAGTTTTTTTCACAAGTATTAAAATCAGTCTTTTGAAATTTATTAAGACAATATGATTAGAAAGAAATCTGTATTTTTCAAATCATGTATTTTCCATTTTTAAGACTGGACAGGTATTCCAAAGGTAGTTGGTAATTTTATGAATAACTTAATATTTTCATAGTCTTATAGATTTTTCCATTTAAATGTCCTCTTGTTAAAGTGAAATGTTAGGACATTAAAATATACTTATATTTTTATTAATGTAACAATATGATATGGCAGATATTGAAGTCCTAATTTAAAATATCATACCAAGAATTTAACTTAGGAGAAATAGACACATTCCTTGTAAAATTACAACACATAAAGATTGATAATAAAATATAGAAAGTATAAGTAGTCATATATCTTAAAGTTAAATTGATTGAATATGATCAAAATATAATGTTCAAAAAATTTAAAAAATAAATAAAAACATTACATAAAAATAAGTTGATAGTTTCAGAAAAATACCCCTGCCACACAAAAAAGCCTTTCTCTATGTGCTTCAGGGGTAAATTCTGTCAGATACACAAAAGAAGACATGATTATGGTCACAAATGAATCTTCAGAATATAGAGGAAGAAAACCTTCATTTTGTTAAAGGCTTGCATATGTAACATTGAAATCGGACAAAATACCACTAAAAAAAAAGCTAGCATGATGACACCTGAAATCCTAGCAATTTCTGAGGCCAAGGCAGGACAGAATTGAATTTGCAGCTAGTCTAGGCCATGTAACAAGACCCCAAAGGAAAAATAAGAGGGGGACAATATCCCAAGAAAAATATTTAAATCCATTATTACATGAACATACAAAATCCTTAACAAAATACAGTAGTTCTTTTCAAGCTCAAATGGAATTTATCCTGCAATACAATGTTTATTTAATAATTGAAAATTGTTTGGGGAATTGATCATAATAAAATAAAAACAAATTATCTGATTATCTAAGTAGAGATAGGAAAACTTGTCAACACTGCATATATATTTATAAAAAAATAAATGTTTATAATAAAAAATATCAGGAAAACTAGGAATAGGAGGAAGTTTCAACTTGGCAATGATTATCTGTTACAGTAATTACACAAACGTGGGGTTGAGAGTGTCAGAGTAGAGCTGAGGAGAAAGTGTGAGGCCTCTACACAGAAATTCATTTTCAACGAAGATACTAAGGCAACTCAGTAAGAAAAAGAAATAAACTCAGAAAATTAGACCAAAATAGCAGCTACAACGGAGGGGCCGAGGGGAGACGAACCTTGGTTCCTGCTGTCACTATTCTAGTTAGACCTTAAAAAAAATCTCTAGATGCTGAGGCTAGTAAGGCCAAGTGGCTCTGGGCTTCCATTTGCTTCCTTGTCGATTCTGTTTGTTTTTATTTCTAATGTTTCTTTTCAGTTTCTTTTCCTGAGAGGTTACCCCATTTCATCTTCAAGCACCCCACTGTTTTTAGATTTATTTTTCTATTAGAATAGCCAAGCAGAAAACATAAAAAAGGTGCAAGGCAAGCAAGTGCACACACACACACACACACACACACACATGTGCACGTGCATGAACACACACACACGCACACACAGCCTCTTCTCAGGATAATATGTTCATGCACTCACGAGTGACAGAACGAATAAGTCACATGACCAGTCCTAACATCTAGAGGCATCTCTGCTCTTCCGTGGCAGAGAAGTGAATTATCGCTGAATTATAGTATAATTTCATATACTTCACTTGTTGAATATTCAAAAGTGTATTTGTTCCACTTTGGTGTAACTTCAGTTGACAGAATGTCAATTCTTCGTTAAATGTAAATTTTCTTTAAAATGGTATATTTAAAAATTATCACATGGAAAACAAACCCCAAAGCCAGATTTTCCTGCAGTATTCTACAACATAAAGCATACTGGTAAACTGTAGTTTAGTTTTTGTAGTTGTTGAGCCCTGCCCCCGAGAGCATGAAGACTCAAGTGTGTTCATCTCAACTGTCTTCCAACGCTCTTTCCTGTGTCAGGCTAGTCCCCCGCCCATGTGACAAGGAGAAACAAGCAACTTACAGTATTTTTAAAAACCAAAACAAGACAAAACAACAAACCAAAAACAAACAAAAATAAAGACAAAAAACATTGTGTCACTCAAAACAGTTAGTTCCTAACCTCTCTGTCCTAAGGACTGTAGCAGGAACCTTAGCTGGCTGCCTTAACGGGCCTTCGCCCATGGTAGGTGCTAGATGGTGCTGGCACCTGGTTTGATGGTATTACGTTCACCTGATCTCTCTGTTGGGCTGCCCCAGTCAACGCTGTTAAATCAGCCCCTAGTCCTGCTCCTTCCGGAGTCTGGGAAGGGGTCTACCACAGGACAGAGCAGAAACTCTCTCAGGCGGTCTGGCAATGCACTCATGAGTTTACTTTTTCAGTAAGTTCTGAGGAGCTATGCTTCTGCCGCCAATCCGCAGACCACAGACCATCACTTGGTCAAACCCTCTAAGGGCCCGCTCCAACAGTTATAAATTCCCTATTAGCCACCCCCTATTAATTAAAATTTTCTCTTGCTTGTTGTGTTTAATATCTGAATTTTATTAATATAATTTTTAGAGTTTGCATATAAGTGCAAATCCATCCATCCTTTTTGGCTCCAATTCATCATTTTAAGGGATTCCCTTGAGTAAGAAAATGATAACTATGTGTCCAGTCACATTTTTTTGTGTAAGTTTTATAGAAGATTTTTTTAAAATTGGTATTTAACAGGGAAGTTTTATTTAACTGAAAATTAACTTCTGTGACCTGCCTCTTTCTTCTGATGGTGACAGATAAATGGAGTGTCACTGTATTATCATAAAATAATAGTTTGGAGTCGTAGACTCCACGGGACCTCGATTTGACCTAATGAATATTGATATTACTTTACCCCAGCAGCTCCATCTATAAAATGTCAATATTGTAATTATACTTGATTCTTGTTTAATAGGAGTATTTTGAGGTTAAATGGGAAATTATTTAGGAGCCATCTCCAAGGCCTTCATTGCTGTAATTAAGTTCCATATTTATGCAGGTCTTGGCTCCTAGTAGCCTCAGACCCAGCACAGACATCGTCCACTCTCCCGCTCCCTGGCACACGGGGGAAATGCACAGTGTGCCTGGGGAAGCCACTAGTTCTCTGACATTAAACACATTCCTCGTTTGCAGACAACAGCCTGTGACAAAGGTCTAGCAGCTCCATTAAGGGCATGCTAACTGATGAGAAAAATATCAGTACCTGAAAAAACAGCAATAAACCACCAGTTCATAAGAACACAAGCTAGTGCCATAAACTAACACGTGAAGCCTTCGGTCTTGTCATTCATTTCTTAGAGACACAGAAATCAAAGTACTATTTCATTTATGAATTACTACAGCAAGTGCCTCTCTAAATGATAGCGTGTATTAAAATCCATAAAAGCTTTGCTGTCTGTGGCCCTATACAACTGTATCATGACATGACACCTCTATTTCTTTGCAGTATATATCCGGGTTTAAAAACACTTGTATTTTTAAGATACAAAAGTTCTTTTGCATCTATAGCTCTCATGAAAAAACGCTCTCCTAGAGTCCAGAGAGATGGCTGTGTTGCTTGTAATTTACTTTCAGATCCCTCTGTGGGGACAGCAGGAAGGTGCATCTTTCTGGCAGGTGCAGCTTGTATTTTAATTACCAAAAGAGGGAGCGTGTATCCTGGAAGGGACCACCTGGAATCACACACCAGAGGGGACAATGGCAAATATGCAGAAAATTTAACTATTACATTAGGGGTATTGGAGTCCTGTTTTATTAGTGTGCAATGACCAACTGATACCCGATGATGAAGGTCTGCTCTAAAGGTTCATTAAACACAGTGTGCCCAGCAATTTTATTTCCATCTTCTTTTTCTGCTTTGGGTGTGCGTGTGTACACATTCATGTGTATTTTCACATTTCTTCATGGTTGTGTGTGTACGTGTGTGTAGAGGCCAAAGGTCAAAGACAATTGTCCTCCTAAAGCACTCAGCAGCTTGTTTGAGACAGGACCACTCTCTGAAGCTGGAACTCAGTCAGCTCAACTGGCCAGCTAGCTGACCTCCATGGTCCTGCTGCCTTTGTCTCCTCTACCCTGGGATAACAAACTGGCTAGCCTCCACATTCCTTCCTCCTGCCTCCATCTCCTCAGTCGTGGGATTACAAACTCGAGAGCCTCTGTGGCTCAGATCATGTGAAGAGTCTTCAGGAATGTGGTCAGTGGATAAAGGAGTCCCTTCCATCCATCTACTAGTTGTTATCACGTTAGCAATGCTCACACAAGATACTCTGTCCACTCTGAAAAGACTTGGTGTTTCCTACTGTTCTCTCCTTGGACCTGCAAAAAGAGAGAAAGCAAAGACCGGTTCCTAGGGACTCCCCTTCTCTCCGCCCTTGCCCCCCACCAGACATGTATTTTCATTACAAATTTGGGACATGTATAGAACAGAAAATCTGGCCAGCTGGCCACCTAGCTCATGGCCTGTGTCTTTGGATTAAATGAAACCTTCCCTTCTTTTCCTCCAGGGAACAGCGGCTTGGGGAGTCCATCATTTTATTCCTAATTGCTTGGGAAGTGGTATAAACCCTGTGGAGCACATCAAATTCTAATCTATTTTTGTCCCCATTAATTTCCCGCCCCTTTTCATTTATAACTTGCTCTCTTTGCTCGGTAATGTTCCCTTTTCCCTGATGGATTTGTAAATTCCCTTTTTATTCCCTTCTACCCCCTGGCAGGCATCAATTCAATCTCCAGAGAGGGTTTTTGTATGTTCAACTTTACATTTTTCCGGAGCCTCCGCACTTGGAGGAGGGGTGCAAGGTTGATCTGGAGACAGCTGGCCAGTCTGACCTCCAGCTCCGGCCAGTTCCCTCACCCCGCCAACCTCTCACATCGGTATCCTTCTACATCAGTAAGCTGTGTGGGATTCAATTTTATTACCAGCAAAGTGGGACTCGAGGTGCCTGCCCACTGCTCAAGTCACAGGCACGTGGTATAAAGCAAACAGTTAGCTCAGTCCCTTCTCAGACTCTCCAGGATTAGCCCTGTTGTCCCACTCCCCTGAATGGTGAATATATAAGTCTCAACCATGCCACTCAGTGTAAGACAGACGAGAATAATATTTCTCAGATACATGGCCTACAATCCCACCTTTGTTGAAGAACCAAGACGTTAAATCACAATGACTACTAGACCTTGCTCTGGAGGACACTGCAGAGATGCCAGGGATGGTTCCTAGGTCTCTGGACCACAGATGGCACAGCTCTCCACACCTGATCCAGACTGTCATGGTCTCCCGAGTGAGATGGATCCACTGGGACTGATGTCACAGAGGATGTGGATGGAGCCCGGTTCCCAAGGAAGACCAGCCCATGCTCCAAAGCAGCAAGCCATCACTTCAGCCCCTTTCGGTACTCTTACTGAAATAGATTTGCAAAACAATAGTGTATGTTTTTCAAAGTACAAACTAAAAGTTGCCATCAAAACAAAGAGCCAGTTACATGGAAAATCTAGCTCCTGCTGATCTATGTCTAGCTCTAATTCTATAAAAATATGAGAAGAAAAGGCAGTGCAAAGAAGGAGTTTTAGAAGAAATACTTGAAGCCATTTGCCTTCTCAGCCCACTATCAGCTTAGGTTTTCGCCAGTGCTAGGTGCTTCAATTTTTCTTCGGTACTGTTGGAAAAAAAATGTTTAAAGCCTCCAGGGACTGCTGAGTCCCAGGTTGTAGGTTCTCCTCATGCTGCCTACACCATTAAATTTTCATGCCCCTTATAAGCATTCTAATTGAATACATGTGTGCTTCTGAAAAACTTTTATACTAATGTGTTGGTTTTAGTTGCTACCATCAGCGATCAATTCTCCCTAAAGTCTGCGTGTTACCGTGAAAGAATTGCAAGCCTACCTGGGTCTGGCAGATAACAGCTGTGTCGAGGGGCTAGGCAAACAGGGAGTACGTGGTGCTCTGAAGAACAGCAGCATCCATTTCCACCGAAGCATCACAATTAAAGAAAGGGAAAGCACAATCGCCGTGCTGAGCAAGCAAACTCAGTGCAGAAGACCCCGCCCCACATCCTCTCAGGATTTTATGAGACAGCGTTTTCCCTTAGGCCTCAAGCCTGCATTTCTCCTCAGCAGTTAAAAACAGATACCAAAAAAATGTCCAGACCGAGAAAAAGAAGAAAGAATGAGCGAGCAGAGGAAGAAGAGGAAGGGGAGGAGGAGGAAAAGGAGGACACATTATCGTTCATTTCTTGTTCAGCAAGGGCATTGTTTCTGGCCTTCCTGTGAACACTTAATATGAGGTCACTACTATGCACACGCAATCCTATTTTCCACTAGTTAAAAGATATCTATTTTTTTTAAATAAAGTATTACATCATTCCCCTAGTTCCTCTCTCCAGCCCCTTCTGCCACGACCCTACCCCAAGTTCATGGCCTCTTTTTCTTTATTATGTGGTCTATATGTATGAATATGAGTAAATATATGAGTACAACTAGCTGAGTCTGTTTAGTGTTGCTTGTTTGTGTATGATTTTAGGACTGACCACTTGGCTTGGAATAATCCATTAGGAGACTCATCCCTGGGAAAGGCTAATTCTTCATCTCTCAGCAATTGTTAATTGCTTGTCACTTTTCATCTAGGGACAGGGTCCTTGAGATTTTTTTTTCCAAAAAAGACAAGATTGTAAGATTATTTTCCTAAGAATGGCTTTAATAATCTAAATGAAACAAAAATGGGGTTTTATTTTTGAGCTTTCAAAACTAGCCTTTTCTTCGTTTTAATAGGAATAATGTTTAATATATTTCAAGGTGCTCACATCCACTGTATCAGTCAGGATATGCTAGTTTATGCTGGAGTAATAAAGAGCTCCAAAATCTCAAAGTTAAACACAATGAGAACTCTTGTATATACTTTATGACCATCAGATCAGGGGGGTCTATTTTGCAATACGGTAACTTAGTGGCCCAAGTCACTAAAGTCAAGATTTATCTCAGCATGCGTGTCCACAAGTATCACTACAATGAGAAGAATGTGTAGCAAACCAATCAAGGTTTATTTCAGTTTTTACCTGAGACTGACATATAGCTCTTCTGCTTGTAATTCATAGGCCAAAGCACTTTGCATGACAGTGTCTATCAAGCAAGCAGGGCACAACTCTTGTCACATCGCAAAAAGAACCAGAAACATATTTGGGTGCACCCCTTGCGGTCCTGAGTTCCTTGCTCGTGCTCTCTCTCCTTCTGCTCCTGATTTGGACCTTGAGATTTCTGTCCGGTGCTCCAATGTGGGTCTCTATCTTTGTCTCCTTTCATCGCATGATGAAGGTTAATATTCAGGAGGATGCCTATGTATTTGTCTTTGGATTCACCTTCTTATTTAGCTTCTCTAGGAACATGAATTATAAGCTCAATGTCCTTTATTTATGGCTAGAAACCAAATATGAGTGAGTACATCCCATGTTCCTCTTTGTGGGTCTGGCTTACCTCACTCAGGATAGTGTTTTCTATTTCCATCCATTTGTATGCAAAATTCAAGAAGTCCTTGTTTTTTACTGCTGAGTAATACTCTAATATGTATATATTCCATACTTTCTTCATCCATTCTTCCATTGAAGGGCATCTAGGTTGTTTCCAGGTTCTGGCTATTACAAACAAAGGTGCACCCATACACTGAGACAATGGGGATATTCTATCGGGAACTCACCAAGGCCAGCTGGCCTGGGTCTGAAAAAGCCTGGGATAAATCCGAACTAGCTGAACATAGCGGACAATGAGGACTACTGAGAACTCAAGAACAATGGCAGTTGGTTTTTGATCCTACTACACGTACTGGCTTTGGGGGAGCCTAGGCAGTTTGGATGCTCACCTTACTAGACCTGGAGAGAGGTGGGCGGTCCTTGGGCTTCCCACAGGTCAGGGAACCCTGATTGCTCTTCGAGCTGATGAGGGAGGGGGACTTGATCGGGGGAGGGGGAGGGAAATGGGAGGTGGTGGCGGGGAGGAGGCAGAAATCCTTAATAAATAAATAAATTTAAAAAAAATAAAAATAAAATAAAATAAGAACAGTTGCTTTCCCAGAAAAAAAAAAAAAAACATATTTGGAACTGTTACCAAGTTATCACATGCCTATTAGCACACTAAGTGCTTACCGTTAATAAAGCCAGAATCATTCTGTTTGTGCAGGGAGAGTCTGAGATTCAGATTTAATGCCTCTTGTACTGCTACCCATTGAGCTATTGGGGAGCGGAAACTAATACAAATCTTAGTTTAATGTCTTGCCTTCACAGTGTGGTCTCAACTCTTGACTATGTTAGCTAGACATGTCTCTTTGGACTAATTTATTTACTTGTACCCTAGTTTCAGGGGGCATTTGAATGGCACTGTGTGGTAGTTGTGCCACAGCCTTAGCTTATAAACATAGGGCTTCTGGCTGGGATGGTATTGCAGAAAACACAGGTTTTATAATCATTTGAATTTTTTCATTTATTCTAATGACCTCTTAAAATAATGATATGGTTGATTCAATCAACTAAACTGTTTAAAATTGAGGAAATAATGATTCCCTTGAAGGGGAAAAAAAGTCAATTCAGAGGTCGTGTGTGGTTGCTAAGAGAAGTCTTCAGACACAATGTGCGACGACTGTACACCCCTTGTGCCAAGAGCCAGAGGGGAGGAAAACAGCATCAAATGCTCCTATGTGCCTAAGAATTGGAGCCCAGTGTCCCAGATTTCCATCAACACCAGGCTAGTATTGTGAGAAAGGGCACTCTTTGCTGTAAAAGAGAGAGAGAGAGACAGAGGAAGAAAGAGGAGGGGGTGGAAAGAAAAGAAAGGAAAAAAGGAAGGAAGGAAGGAAGGAAGGAAGGAAGGAAGGAAGGAAGGAAGGTGCTGATTTTTCTAGGGTGAAATGAGTTTCCCCCCACTGGCTAAAATGAAATAAATGTAAAAAGATGTAAAATCTAAAGTTCCAGAATGGGAGAGAGCCCGGGTCATTTTCTAAGAGATTTTTTTCTAGTATTTTCTCTCCCATCACGCATTTTTCCCCAGACTTACAATTATATAAGTTCCTTAGACAATTGGCATTCTGATCCTTAGTTAACAGATACATTTACATAACAATTATAAGCCGTGTGTGTGTGTGCGTGTGTGTGTGTGTGTGTGTGTGTGTGTGTGTGTGTGTGTGTGTGATGGCTGGTGAGTGTGCATGTGTCTGCATTTCTAGGGCCCCTGGGATGAAATTACAGTGAAAAATTCCGAAGCAGTCTTATTTTTCTCAACTTGCCTGAAACCAGTTTCACGCTTCTTCATTTTAATAGGAACCCAATGAAGGATGCTGACTCATTAAGAGACTGTGGCGAGAGGTGAGAATTCTTAGCTGTTGGCTATGCATAGCTATGGGTTAGTATTTCAAAAAGGTGAGAAAATGATTTCACTTAATGTTTAAAGAATTAGATTTGAAGTTTAGACCTGGGAGGTGTGTTCATGAAGGTCTTCAAAATTGAGGACTTTTCTAAGCTGTTACATTATTGACAGGATTATTTTTCATTCAAAAATACTGTAGCAGGCAAAATGTATATATGCATTTTATATATATGCATACGGGCATGCATACATACACAATCACAGAAATTTAGACATGCATATAAACCATCTATTTTCAGTTTAAGTCTTTACCAGTCACAGTGTGGTCACAATGATACCTAACACATGAGGTTTGACTGATGGACATCGCCGTTGTTTTCATTGTAATCAAATGCAATATATTGATGATTTCCATTTTAAGACATTTTTGCTATTAAACTCACTTTAAAATGACTATCTTAAGTGGAAATTCTCCACACAAAGTATGTATATGAAGCAAATTTGCCTTGGTTGATGAGAGTAGAGCTCCAAGCTCCATTAAATCTCCCAGTGTAAGTCCATGCCTTCACTCCTGCTGGGTACCACAGAACTCATTTGGAAAACTTATTGTTCCTTAAGATTTCCAGTTTATGCCTGCTGGAGCTCTCTCTCTACCTACCTACCTATCTCTCTCTCTCTCTCTCTCTCTCTCTCTCTCTCTCTCTCACACACACACACACACACACACACGCACACACAGACACCATTAGGCATTACATTTGGCAGATATTCTGAGCACAGAGAGTTCACTTCTCGCAATGGTGACAACAAAACTGTGTTCTGTTGAGCATTCATTCATACCTTCAAAAATGTGTACACATTGTCTCTAATCTTACTGAAATTCAGTATGATTGGCATCACTATTCTTGTTTTGAAAATGAAGAAAGGAAACCCAGAGAGCATAGTAGGAAATGTGAGCCTGAGACGGTCTTTCTTTGAAGGTCAACCCACTCCCACCGCATTGCACACATCCCAAAGTGAAAGCCTATGCAAGTCTATGGACTTTGGATAAGTTTCTAATCCAGTTTTCACTTTTTAACAGTCTGAAAACCTTATCATATGGATATTCTGGATCTGCAATATATATTCAATGTTATTATATCATATTAATTATATTCTTAAATAAACATTATAGCTAAATCCAATGTATCAGTGTTCCTGTTTGCTCTTGTTAGCAAGTTTGTGGTCACTAAATGGTACTACTTTAACAGCCCCTACTAATAATTAGAAAAAAACAGAGGTGAAGAGAATAGTAAATGATGTGTTCGCAGCAGAGGAAAGCCAAATGATATCATAGTGGACTCCTCAAAATCCTAACTAGTTCGTGCTCTGGTGGATGGCCTTACACCCATGTTGATGTGGGATTTCCCTCTGTGAGCTGTGATTACCATTAATGAATAAAAAAAAAACACTTTGGACCTATAGCAGGGCAGAACCTAGCTGGGTAGAAAAAAACTAAGCTGAATGCTAAGAGAAAGAAGGATGGAGTCAGGGAGAAACCATGGAGCTGCAGCCAAAGTCAGACATGCTGAAACTTAGCCGGTAAGCCACTGCCATGTGGTGATACACAGATTAATGGAGATGGGTTAAATTAATATGTAAGTGTTATCCAATAAGAAGCTAAAGCTAACGGGCCAAGCAGTGATTTAATTAATATAGTTTCTGTGTGATTATTTCAGGCCTAAGTGGCCAGGAACAAACAAGTGGCCTCCTACTACACCATGTGACTGAGAGAAGCACTCTCTGGTGAATTATAAGAACAGGAAGAAGAAGATAACATGAAGTTGGGAGTGAGGTGGGGGTTGAAAAGGAGTCAGAGTGGGGACTGTGGCAACATAGGGGTCTGAAGGAGTTGGAATCAGGACTGTGGAGTGAATATGATATACATAAATTGCAAGCATGTGTCTTAGCTAGGTTGTCTACTGCTCTGATAAAACACCATGACCAAAAGCAACTTGGGGAGCAAAAGGCCTTGTTTCACCACATAACTTACACCTTCTTCCAGGGAAGTCAGGGCAGGGACCTGAAGATGGGAACTAGGGCAGAAGTCATGGAGAAGTGAGGCTTACTGGATTTCTCCTCATGATTTGCTCAACCTGCTTTCTTATAGGACCCAGGGGTGGCACCAGTCACACTGAGCAGGCCCTCCTACACCAATCATCAGTCAAGAAAATACAACACAAGCTTGCCCACAGGCTAATCTGGTAAGGACATCATCTCGACTGAGGTTCCCCTTCTCAAATGACTCCATCAGACTTGGGTCAACTTGACATAATGCTAACCAATCTACTCTGTATGAAACTACCAAAAAATAAATAATCTTTAAAGTACACGAATTAAGTTTCCAGTGACAGTCTGAACACTTTCAAGTTGGTCAGATAGTGCTTTCTATTTGTCTGCTTCTTAGCCTTTGAGGTGGAATTTCAAATATCTTTCATGACTGCCTAATAATGCTTAATGACTTTTAAGGTCATTAATTTGGAAATCTAGCTCAGTTGTTTTCAAAGCTGTGTGTTTATTCAGAACTTTCTCTTTGATTATAATGTTCTTCCAAACTATGAACAAATAAAACAGACGAGAACTTCAGATTTTATCATCTTAAAACAACATGGACCTCCAGGCATGAGATCACAGAGAATGTTCCTCTGACTCCCACTTTTATAGCCTTGGCCTCCATTCACAAGTCAACACTTCATCCTGGCTAGCTGTGTTGAGTCTGGACCAAGTGGCCATCCATGGCTGGCATGCAGCTGTAACGATGGACTTTGGTCCCAATGTTCAGGATGACTGCTGAGTCATAGTCAAAAAAAAGTATTCCTAAGAACAATGTCCTGCTAGGAGGTGGCATGGTCAAAGGGGACCGTGAAGACTACCCATGTTTTTTCTCTTTTTTTCTGGGTTAATAGCACTCTTGCAATTAAATACAGCCATATAACAGGTTCTAGCTGAAGACACTATGTGGTTAGGTGTCATGTGTTCATTTCCAGGCCTGTCCTATACAGTTCTTCCTTACGTCGCCAGTCATGCCATTTCTCCTGTTGATGACATACACAGACATCCTCCATGTTATTTTGGTAGCCACAATTTGAAAATAGTACATGTTTTATAAGCCTGGGTCCATACATAATTTAATTTTAACCACTCCAGCAAACTGTTGCACACAAAGGATACATACTAGAGGCTTTCCACACTTGGGGGAACTTGCTCATTATGATCGCTATAATGTCTCACCATCCTAACACAGCAGCCAATGGGATACACCTCACCCCGTGACTATTTACTTGAGCTTTCGGAAGAGGGTCTTAGTCACTGCTAATTTCTCAGGCAGAAGGTGCCCATTGACCGTATCCACTCAGAAGGATGTAACTTGGAAACTAGCCAACAAAAAGCCTACTAAGTTCACCCCAAAATGCCCCAAGCATGCGCCATCTGAGGGGAGTGGGGCAATTTCTCCATGACTAAGGCTTATTCTGGTAATAAAGCTGATTTCAGGGGTTTGGAAGCAGGACGGCGACATACAATGTTGGTCACCCACCCTGAAGGCACAGCAGTTTAATAAACCATCGTGTACAGAATCCACTCTGCTGCAGAGCAGAGGGGCCTGAGTTGGTGGGACCTCTCAGTCCCACTAACTAAGGTAGCTAATTGGTTCATGTAGGGATGTAAAACTCACCCTAGTCCTGTGCATTATCCATTAGCAGGGGTAGTCCTGTGCATACATGAGTACCTGCATTATCCATTAGCAGGGGACTTGTGTCTATCAGTGTCCCTCCTCAGATTATTGATCCTTTGCATCTTCTGATATTCAGGCTAAGTTTCATCTACTAAAAAAAGAAGAAGAAAAGTTATAATCCTTCACAATGCGTTAGCTTCTCTCTTTTATTCTCCCATACTTCCACAACCATATTCCCATATATTAGTCAGCTTTGCTTTTGTTTTCTGTTACTCTGTCACCAGGCCATGCTTAGAGGATGGTGGCTGTGCGCTTTCTCGTGTAAGCCGTGTTGTCTTCCCTATTATGTGTCAAGCAAGAAATGAGTGTTAATAAATTAATCATCATACACCATCAGTTGTATCATACAGACTGAACAACAGACAAGTAAGGTGGAATTTCAATCCCCAATTAGTATGTCACCATGTGTACCGTTAGAACCCGTATTTCACCATCCACCTCCTGCCTGGGTATGTGGTCTCTTCCTTTAAGCAGTCCAACAATTGTTCTCTTGCCTCTGCGTTATTTCCCTGGATAAAGACAGAGCATAAAAAGCACAAAAGGGTTAAATATGTAGCAATCTGTTTGACACGGAAAGAGAACGATACGAAGAAATTTTAATAAAAATACAACCCTACCAGGACTTGGACTCATTGCCTCCGCAATATAAGGAAGACACCAGGCGATGTGAATGTACAGGTGTTAATTAGCCACCAGAGAACCCCTCAATTGTTCCCAGAATACCGTACAAGCATAGAGAAATAGAAAAATTCAATCAGAGAACATTCCCTGCCGTACAGGAAGGACTGCATGCGTGCACAATGTCATGCAAATCAGGTTTAATTTACGGCGTGTTTTTCTGCCGCCACCAAATTTGTCGAAGAAAATGGATCTTTCTCTGCTCGTAGCTGTAAATCCCTACATCATCAAAGCATGCACAGATCAAGATGCTGTTTCCCAACTGATGCTTAAATAATAACGGAAGAAACTCTCTGTGCAAAACCACTGAATGTCCATTCCCAAGGGCAGCATTAATTCGGGACTATTCCCCCGCTGCTCTGTGGCATGGGGTCTTTTGAGTAAGAGGTATACATACAGATAGGACTATATTCTGAATCAGGCTATGTACTCTGCTAGGCGTACCTCCTCCTTTCTAGAGAGCTGAGAATTAGCTATTGTAATTGTTTGCATGAGGGTGACTTGGAATATATCCCTGCTGTCACAATTAATTAAACGATGCTCACTATTAAGCCTAAGTAACACTTTGGGGGACTTATCTGCACAGCATCAAGCACCCGGTGTAATGTTTCCCCTACCGCATGATCTGTTTTCATGGAGAACTGTAGACACAGACACAGGTAAGTTCAGTCTCTCGGTGCAATTATGGTGATGCAGACGCATCATTTCCTCATTCGGAATGTCGCTCAGGGAGTCCCTGCCATCTCCCTGGATTGTGTTGTTCCCGACATTTGGAGTGATCTTGCAGATGTAGATGTATTACAGCCATTACAGGCAGGCCTTTCAGCCAGCACTCCGCTTTGGAGTGCTTACATCTGTAAAACTCTATGTGAATCACTTCAGAAATATTGTCGTCCATCAGCGAGTCCTCATATCACGCCTATGAGGTGGGCACATGTGTCCAGCAAACAGAGAAGGAAACTGAGGCACTTCCCTGATGTACTTCAGCCAGCCAAACAGCAGAGAGAGGATTTATCCAGTCTGGTTTGAGAGAGAGCATTTACCCTAAATCATGACTCTCTGCTACCCCTATACCCATCAAATATTTTTTGAATGAATGGATGGCTGGACTAGACACAGTCTTCCAATCAGACATTGATCACCAATTGATTGCCTTCCAATACTCCTCAAAATGGATCTTTAAGCCATGTGCTATTCATGAAACCCCCATAGTGTTGTGTACTTGTAATAAGGACACAGCATCTGTGTTCTGTTTTTCATTACTACCTTATGAAGCCCAGATATTGTCTTTCAGTGTCTTATTCAAGAGTGGACACCTCCTTGTATATTTTTTACTCCACACTGTCTAGATTGTGTTCTTGTATTGACAGACAGGATGGAGGTGGGGAAAATTCATCAGTTTCCATGGTTTCTGGGCACTGCTAAAATGATCCATTTCCCAAATCTTATAGGCTCTTGGTGTAAGTTTTGATATATAAGTCTTAGGACATGTCATATGATCAGTGCTAGTGGAGGCCTTGAGCGTAAAAGACTGCTGAGCTAGCCACCCTGGCCTACAGGGAGGTCTGTCCTCCGGCAGCTGAATGAAGAGCACTTTCTGACCCCAGGGAGACAAGGTCTAAGTAACGCTGTGTGTCTCCAAGCCCGGTACCATACGCTCTGACCGAGCTTTGGCTCGAGCAGAAAGAAAGCAAAATCCTAGATTGACACACTGATACTGCACATTTGTGTTCTACTCACAACTGTTTCCGATTAGCCAGATCTTAGGCTGCAACCCTGTGGACCATTCTGTACAGATCAAGTCAATCGCAGCAGCCCTCCCATAGTATAGCAACAGTCCGCCTTGAGAGCGTGGAGAGAAATTGTACCAACTTCTTTCATTAACTCCACCACGAAGTATCTGTAGAGTAGCTAGCGTGTGGACACAGGAGAAAATGCAAAGGCCGGCAGGAGACACAGACAGCACGGACAGGAGGACACGTCACGGTCGGCGTGTGCGCGTGGGTTTATGGTGCTGCCGCCTGCAACACCGTCTCTTGGTGTGAAAACTCACATGAATTTATAATGCCTCACAACCGTAGGTCATTATGAAACCAGTAATAAAATACAATTAGGGCTTAATGAAAATTTATTAAGTCCTCGTGTGTGTTCTTTGAAGTACTAGAGTAGATGCAGAGAAGGGATAAACAGAGATTTTTGTCCTCAAGGACATTTTTATTAATTCACAAACTACTTTTAAGTGGCAGGATATGTTCACCAGAAAGACTTTAGTGTTCACAGCAGAACAAACTCCCTGTCCGCCCAGAACTTACATTCTATCCAAGAAGGAGACCACTAAACAGAATCTTTAGAAGTCATGAGTATAACAATTGAGCATGCAGCTTAGAGGGATTTATGGTTGGAACTGATGCTTTCCAGTGTACTTAAAGGAAGTATTTTGGAGGGAACTGAGCAACCTAAGAGAGGTGAGGTGAGTCACCTATCAGGGAAAGGGGATCACCCAGCCCCAGACCATGCAAAAGTCCTGAAGAAAGAGTACCCAAAGGATATTCAACAAACAAGAGGGAAGTCCGTGCATTGGAACTATAGGGACGGGTTTAGTTCCTGTTAGTAATCATGTAAAAATACTCTTTATGTAATTCAGTCTAGAGTCCTTCCTCTCCTTTATAATAGAACACAGGCCTATAGTTTCCCCTCCACCTCCCCAATGCCTCCTATGGATCCCACAAAACATCCCCTCCTGGCCTCTCCCCCCAGTTGTTGCTGTATTCCCAGTCCTGAACTTGGGAAGACACCCTGTTCAACCACAGGCCACACCTGCCAGAAGACCAGGTAGCCTGCCTATCTACCTTCTCTGCTCTCTGTTCCCCCAGCATGCCCAATCCCTCAAGTTCATCCATGCTGTAGTCTCTCATGCCCCTGCCCATGAATCCTGTGGATCCCACAGACCATCCCCCTCCTGACCTCCCAGAAATCAGCACCTACATCTACAATCACACAAAACCAGACAGAGATCTAGATGCCACCATAAGAACATAATCAAAACAGTCAGTACAGTATGTCTCCAATAAAAGCCTGGCAATCCTACCATAGCAGGTCCTAAATGTTCCAACATGGCTGAAGCACAAGAAAAAGAACTTAAAAACACCTATATGAAGACAACAGAGGTCCTTAAAAAAGAAATTAATAAATCCCTTAAATACAGGAAAGCACAAACAAGCAATTAAAGGAAATCAATAAATCCCTTAAAGAAAGCAAGGGAAAAAAACAAACAATTGAAAGAAATGAATAAAACTGTTCAAGATCTGCAAATGAAAATAGAAGCAATTATAAAAACACAAACTGAGGGAGTTATGGAAATGAAAATTTTAGGAATTTAAACAGAAACTATTGAGGCATGCTTTACCAACAGAATACAAGTGATGAAAAAGAAAATCTCAGGCATTGAAGATATTGTAGAAGAAAAGGATGCATCGGTCAAAAAAATGTTAAAACAACAACAAAAAAATCCTAACATAAAACAGCCAGGAAATCTGGAACACAGTGAGAACTGCAAACCTGTGTGTAATAGGAACAGGGGAAGGAGAGGAATGCCTACTCAGACGCTCAGAAATTTTTCAGCAAAATCATAGAAAACTTTTCTAACCTAAAGAAAGACATGCCTATAAAGCTACAAGAAGCTTACAGAAAACCAAATAGACTAGACTAGAAAAGGAAGTCCCCTACCACATAATAATCAAAACACTAAATGTACAGAAATGAGAAAGAATATTAAAAGCTGCAAAAGAAAAGGTCCAAGTAGCATATAAAGGAAGACCTAGTAGAATTATACCTGACTTCTCAACGGAGATTCTAATAGTCAGAAGTACTTAGAAATATATGCTGCAGACTCTAAGAGACCACAGATGCCAGCCCAAATTACTACACCCAGAAAAACATTCAATCACTGTAAGTGGAGAAAATAAGATAGTCCATGATAAAGTTAAAGTCAAATTTAAACAATATCTATCTGCAAATCCAGCCCTACAGAGGTGCTAGAGTTTTGCCATTTTCAGGTGTAATTTACTTCAAACTGATCAGCTGTTAACGGTCCTACAAAGAACAGAAGACTGCCCGGGTAGCTGGCAGAAAGACAGCGATTGTTTAATATCTCCCTTCAGAGAAGTATTTGTCTATTCCTTACTAAATGTCAGGAATTGTTGGCATCCACTCCCCTCTCTGGACACAAACCACCTAATGTCTCATGCTGGTCACAGTCCACCCCAGAGATTCCCATCAGGACTCAGCCTGGGAGTCTTCAGAAGATGGAAGTCTCTCTGTAAGAATGAGATGCTCTGGTAAATTAAAGAAACATGCAACATGAGATGAGACACCCTCCCACACACATCTCACTGCCATCCCCAGGCACACACACACACACACACACAAAGAGAGAAAGAGAGAGAGAGAGACAGAGACAGAGACAGAGACAGAGACAGAGACAGAGACAGAGAGGACACTACATACAAACACCAAATTCTGGCTCCACTGTGAAGAGGTGGCCTCTCAGGTGTGATGGTAGGTATTGTGAAATGCCTTAAGTAAATATGGCAATGTTTTTCAAAGGCTAGCCCCAAGATGGCAACAGGATTCTGAGATTGCTTAAATGTTTATTATAATTCATATTTCTAGGCTCTGCTCAGGCTTCCAGAGCCAAATTCCTTGGATCAAGGCCCATGAATTTAAGTTTTACCAAGCTCCAGAAATCCTTCTAATACATGTATCATTTGAAAAACACTAGTAAAAAGAATATGTAGGTGGTTATTGTTAGTCTTGGAAAGTGTGTGTGTGTTCCTGTGTTGTGTGTAATACACTGTCTGATCCAATAGGAACTTTTTTCACTGAAACAGTGCAGAGGCAGACTCACAACTAAAAATGGAAAGGATTTATCCTGCATATTCCTGTCAAGTTTTTCCACATGGTGTGGAATGTCAAAATCAGAAGCAAATGTGTATGAGAAAACACACACACACACAATGTGCCTGAGTGGCCTACCCTGCCTAACATTTTGGGCATGATTCCATGATGGATATTTGGGCCTGCAAAATAGGTCCAACTGTCAAAAGACAAGATAGGTTCCCACAAGACCCCTGCAACATGGTGGAAAGGAGGTGCCTATGCAGGAAAGAACCGAGGAAAGAAAGAAAAAAAGAAAGAAAGAAAGAAAGAAAGGAGAAAAGAAAAGAAAAAAGAAAATACTGAGACTAAGAAATTCATTGATTAGTGAATGAGACCAGTTTTAATATCTGAGCTGCTTTTCTCATGAACTAGGGAAAATCAAGGTTTTTGTACCATTAAGATACTCAACTCTTTGGTCAAGAATGTAAGTATAACTTGGCCTTGTAGAACATGTGTGTAATCCTAGCTACATGGAAGGGTGAATCAGGAGGATGGCAAGTTCAAGGCCTGAATAGACTAGAGAGTAGATGTAAAGCCAGTCTGAGAAAATTAGGGAAATCCTCTCTCAAAATTAAAAATAGGACTAGGGATATACTAGGTGGTAGACTTGCCTAGCACGCAAGAAGTTAGTTCTTTTTTTTTTTATATACTTCATTTGATTTCATTAAAACACATCATTCAAAATATCCACGTTTTATTTTTTTTTTAACTTTTTTTTATTGAGAAAAGAAAAAAAAATTTCCTCCTCCCAGCCTCCCATTTCCCTCCCCCTCCTCCCACCCTTCTCCCCCTCCCCCCACTCCTCTCCCACTCCCTCTCCAGCCCAAAGAGCAGTCAGATTTCCCTGCCCTGTGGTAAGTCCTAGGTCCTCCCCCCTCCGTGCATTTCTAGGAAGGTGAACATCCAAACTGGCTAGGCTCCCACAAAGCCAGCACATTACATAGGTTCAAAACCCCGTGCCATTGTCCTTGGGTTCTCATCAGCCCTCATTGTTCGCCATGCTCAGTGAGTCCAGTTTTATCCCATGCTTTTTCAGTCACAGTTCAGCTGGCCTTGGTGAGCTCCCAATAGATCAGCTCCACTGTCTCAGTGGGTGGGTGCTCCCCTCGTGGTCCCGACTTCTTTGTTCATGTTCTCCCTCCTGCTGCTCCTCATCGGGACCTTGGGAGCTCATGCTCAACCTCCTTAGCAATCAGGGAAATGCAAATCAAAACAACTTTGAGATATCATCTTACACCTGTCAGAATGGCTAAAATAAAAAACTCCAATGATAGCCTTTGCTGGAGAGGCTGTGGAGGAACGGGTACACTCATCCATTGCTGGTGGGAATGCAATCTTGTGCAACCACTTTGGAAATCGGTGTTTCGGTTTCTCAGGAAATTCGGGATCAACTTACCCCTGGACCCAGCAATACCACTCCTGGGAATATACCCAAGAGATGCCCTATCACATGACAAGAGCATTTGTTCAACTATGTTCATAGCAGTATTATTTGTAATAGCCAGAACCTGGAAACAACCTAGATGCCCTTCAATGGAAGAATGGATGAAGAAAGTGTGGAATATCTACACATTAGAGTACTATGCTGCGTTAAAAAACAATGACTTCTCAAATTTTGCATGCAAATGGATGGAAATAGAAAACACTATCCTGAGTGAGGTATCCCAGACCCAAAAAGATGAACATGGGATGTACTCACTCATAATTGGTTTCTAGCCATAAACAAGGGTCACGGAGTCTACACTTGGTGATCCCAAAGAAGCTAAGTAAGAAGGTGAACCAAAGGAAAAGCATATAGTTGTCCTCTTGGCTATGAACCTTCATCTGGTGATGGATGGAGACAGAGACAGAGACCCACACTGGAGCACTGGAAGAAGTTAGTTCTTAACAGCAACAAAATGAAGTAACTAATCTTAAGAGAAAAGGCTGTGGAGAACGGGTGGGGAAGTGAAGGAAGCAAGGACACCTCACACCCATCCAGCTCCCACTCCCAGCCTAACAAAGAGCTCATATTTAGTACTGATAAAATGACACCCAGGTTTGTTTGGTCTGCCACCTTGGCCTCCCTGAATAATGGACTGTAGCTTTTGAGTTGGGAGCCAAATCTTTTCTCCATTGCTTTCATCGGGGTATTTTTATCACAGCAACAGGAACAAGACAAAGAGACAGTGAAAAGAAAGGAGATGAGACATAGCCAGCCAGAGTCAGGTAGGATGCAAACACCTCTCCCTAGCCCTCACACACCCACAGGAAAACAGGAGGTCTCCAAACTTTCAGGACTAGGTCTGTAGAATTCAGTATATTCTCTCTCTCTCTCTCTCTCTCTCTCTCTCTCTCTCTCTCACACACACACACACACACACACACACACACATTAAAGTAAAATTCTTATGAAATAACAATTATTTTAATTTGATACATAATACACAGAATCAATATTGGATACCTTGCATATTGGTTTATATTAAAAAAAAAATATGGCAACCAGGCATCTAGGAACCTCCAGACCAGACATGACCCTGATACCTATGGCCAGTCCCTTGCTGCTTCCATTTATTTTATTAAGGTAATTAATCTTAATGCCCAACTTGATGGGATCTACAATCACCTAGGAGAGGGGCCTTTGGAGTGTGCCTGTGGGATTGAGATGTTATTTTGATTAAGTCAATTATGTTGAGAAGACCTACACACTATGAGCGGCACCATTCCTGGGCTGAAATGATTAACTCTATGAGAAAGATAGGTAAGATAATTACAAAAATGAATTGCTCTACAGCTTCTTGATTGTGGATATTGTGTGACCAGATGCAGCGATCTCCTCTTGCAGTGACATCCCCATCTGAGACAGAATCTTTTGACTGACATTAAACTTCTCAACTAGGCCAGGCTAGCTGGCCAGCAAGCTCTCGAAATCCAACTGTCTCCACCCTCTCAGTGTTGGTATTACAAGTGTGTAACAGGTCACCCAGCTTTTTTTTTTCTATGTGGGTACTGGGAGTTCTGGGAAATGAAGCCAGCCCCTAAGCTTACAAGCCCCTTCCAGACTCAGCTATCTGTAAGTCTGAAAAGGAAAAAAAAAAGTCATTTTTATTTGAACTTATGTAGCAATATTTTTATAATCAGGCCAGACTCTTGTTTGTAAGAATGGGCTGGTACTTGCCCACATTTATGAGGTCTAGTGTGATTAGGCTTTCTGAGAGCTAGGAAGTTTGGCATTGCCTACCTTTAGCTGCAAAATGGGCTTGGAATTCACTGACCATGGGATGGCAGTTGAAAGCTCATAAGCATTTGAGCCTCGTTTTCTTGAACTGACGGAGCTTTTCAGAGCAGCTACTCAGTACCCAGCCATCCGCTGATGGACAGCCAGGCTGCAGATCTATATTGACTAACAAGGGCCTCCTCACACGTCTAAGAACAACTCTCCAGAAAAGTGAAAGCCCTGAAGCCATGAGCGACACATGTCACATGTCTGGGACACAACAGAGATTCCAAAATGCTGTGAAAATGAACATCTCCCAGGAGACCAGGACTAACTGAGAAGTCAGGACTCCTCACGGTTCACACTGAGGCAGGAGCATCAGAACTCTTCTCTAAGAATGTTCGCAGCTGAGAGGACCAGGGAGAGACGGAACTGGCGTGGTTCCTGTCCTCGGAGGCCAAGCGAAGTCAACCGGAGACCTGGTGCTTTTCTCTCTGTGCTATCAGCGATGAGGTTCCCATTGAGTTAATTTCTCTGTTTAAAGCTCTCACCCTGTATTAATTAGCTGATGGAATCCTTATGGTGTGATGTGTGGTTAGGGCCATTGTAGAATGAACATTGTCATAGAAATCTGTTTTGTGGGACTTGTTAGCACGGATATTATTTAGCTAAATAGCTCTCAATGATTCCTTCGGAGCCTGCTGCATCTGTTGGGCAATTCATTTTATAGTTAGGGACTTTTCAATTTTCTACTTTTTAACTTGGCCAACTGTAGTGACCTGTCTGTTGACCAGAGACACTAATAGCTATCACTGTTAATACTTCATTTATCATAGAGTAAAGAAAACCCCAGAGTAAAGTATAATTTTATTCCATTTTTTGAAGAGTCTTAAAAAATATATTACTTTTTCAAACAAATGGCTTCAAGGGGAAAGAAGGAATTTGAGTTACATCAAACAAGAGTTTCTTTTGAAAAGAACCTGTTGGAGTCGGGGAGGCGTGAGCTGACATGAATCCACTCCCATCAGTTTGTGCGCCTGGGAACTAGTGGACTTGGGTTCGGAAAGGTCCATCCGATGAGCTCTCCGGCAGTCAAGTCAGCTTGACTAGCTGATCAAGGGTTTATCACTTTGCTGCAGGCAATGCCATAGACTGTCAGGGAAGAAGTCCCCAGCATCTCAGGGCTGGGCGGCTGTGCTGGCAGCCCTGTGATGTCAGCAGCTGTGTCCTCATGGGCAGCGCAGGCTGCTTGTGAAGTGCAAATATCCCAGTGATGACAGATGGGGCTGGGAAGGAGTGCTTCTTTAATAATTCTGCATTCCCATGGAATGTTCTGGCAGCCAGTAGAGAAGGGACTTGAATGTGGCATGCGCTGGAACCCCATGAAGTTCCAAAGATTTCCTAGACACAGTTCTTTTTCATGTGACCTTCAAGATACGATCAAAACCTCTGCAGAAAAGAGTCCCAGGCTGTGCACGTGTTAACAAAAACCGTCGGTGGCATCTGGGCAGCTTCAGCACCCACTTCGTGCATCTGCCGACACAGCCAATAACCTTCCCCCCACTTCAGGAAACAAAGCCCTCCTTCTGAAACTCCTTCCCGCTTCCCCTTTGCTAACCAATCCACTGCAGCTCTGCCACTCCTGGCCCAGGAACAAAGACAGAAATGGAATCAAGTGCCCATTTCTGCTGCCTGCAAGTTCTAGGAGTTATTTAACTTCTTTAATCTAAATGTATTCACTTGCAAAATGGGGATAATAATATCCAATTTACAGGGCTTGTGATCGGGATTATGTGAGCTAACGCAGACGAAATGCTTAGTGAAGTGTCGCCGAGAAGTAGGCTGATCCCCGACACAGTCTCATCTAACCTGCCGGAAAACGTAGAGTCTTCAGGGGCAAGACAAGGGCCCACACTCTGTGCACAGCTGCCACTAAATCTACTGCTAAATACTCTCCCGTAAAATGAATATGCAAATAACTTCACCAGCTTTCTTTAGAACAGGGCTTATAGGTTTTCCAAATAAAGGACTGTAGGGTAAGTCTTTTAGGCTTGTGCCTATCTGGTCATAGTGGCAACTGGTCACCTTTCTCGCTGTGGTATGCACACAAGCATAGACAACTGTATACACAAGGAAGTAGCTATGGTCCCTCCCAATAGATCTTCTCTACCTGTGGGTCACGACCTCTCTGGAGGTTGAACAACTCTTTCTCTAGTGTCAGCTAACACCATCGGCAGATCAGATAATCACATTACGATTCATGGCAGTAACAAAATGACAGTTATGAAGTAACAATGAAAACAACTTTATGGCTGGGGGTCACCACAACATGAGGAACTGTATTGAAGGGTCGCAGCGTGAGAAAGGTTGAGGACCACTGCAGCATTGTGTTCAACCCGGGCTGCCCATTGCACTGGGCTTTGACAATGCCTAATCTGGAGTGGAAATATTCATTTAAGGAAGAAAGCTCACAAAGTCAAAGCAACAGTCACAAAGCAACCTACACAGTGGAGTGTTTGGTTGAGTTTATTCACCAAGAAGGTTTGGGACTTTAATCTCCAGAGGTCTTATGAGTTCCAGACGACAGTAAAACATAATGCAATAGGTATAATCATCCATGTAGAAGAGAGAAAAGGAAAATTAAAAATGGGTTACAAATCACATTTTGCACAGGACAAAATGATCGACATCAGAGAGAATTTATTTGGTGAGCTATCGATTCTACTGACTCTCTGGCAAGCCTATTTTAGAAGTCCTCGAGAAGTTTGAACTCACCACGAGAATTGGTGATGTTAGCAACATCAAAAACCTTCCTCCCTACACACACACACACACACATAAATATTCAACTGATCTTCAAAAGAAATATGACCTTAGAAATCACAGTAAATTCCAGCTGCATCTACACCCAGAAAGAAGCTTTGTGGAAAGGAAGACGATCATATTTGAAGGCAGCTTCTTCACTGACTCTGTCAGGTATGAGGGGAGGCGGGGAGAAGACGGAGACTTAATTAGTTTTTAAAAGTTAATCGATCAGCTACTTATTTTCAAAATAGCTATTTTTTTGTTTATTTTTTTTTAGTTGTTGCAAAAAAAAATTTCCGCCTCCTCCCCGTTTCCCATTTCCCTCCCCCTCCTTGCACACATCGCCCCCTCCCCCTACTCCCCTACCTCTCTCCCTCCTCCCCCCTACTCCATTCCCCCTCCCTCTGAATAGCTATGTTTTTAAAGAGCTCAACTTTCCCCCTCTTATATTGT
Organism: Microtus oregoni; assembly: GCF_018167655.1. Lineage (NCBI taxonomy): Eukaryota > Metazoa > Chordata > Mammalia > Rodentia > Cricetidae > Microtus > Microtus oregoni. The sequence goes on from NW_024543072.1 coordinate 31,175,918, forward strand.
CTGGCAATATAGGAGCTTCATATGTAGATCTGATCAAGTCTCCTCCCCGACCCTTCAGTGGCTTCTCTCTGCTCTGACATTCTTAGGATAAGACACAGCACACCATCTGGCCTGCATGGTTTTTGTTGGGTCCTCATCAACTTCCCACTAGCACATTGCTGGCATTTCCATATCCACCAGTGTTCTACTCTCTCCTCCAGATTGTCAGACTCAAAGAGCCACCCTTCCCTAAGCTCACACACACACACACACACACACACACACACACACACACACACACACAGTCTTAGTCTCGTTAACTTCCATATGCCCTGAGCCCCAGTCAACTGTCATCAGAGCTGTCTCCCGCCTCTGAGTTCTGATCACAGTTTGTCATCATACATTCATTAGGGTGATGGTTTAATTAATATCCGCTTCCCCCTCTGGGCTACAGGCCCCCCAAGGAGCAGGAAGCACACAGCCTTTTAAAGGCAACAGGCTCAGCTCAGCGCCTGGAAGAGGATTTATAATAAAAAGATATGATGGAGGAGTAATGAGAAAGACATGGAATTAAAGTATCACCAGAAATTGTCAAAATAAAAAAAAAATCACTAAGGGATATTTCACATATTTAGATATAGCACAACCGGTTTCCAGAATGATCCATTTTCCTTGTTCATGGGCAGTTCTTAAATAATGCTTTAGACGCAGGTCAGAAACATTTTTCTGGGACAGATAGAAATGTTTTAGGACTCGGGGACCATAGCACTTCAGTCAGATAGGGGCAGGCAGAAAATATTTTTGAATTTGTAGACCAGAGTATTTTGGTTTAGCTGAATAATTGTCATCACATATTGTAGAAGCCAGAGACAGTACAGAAACAAACATGGCCGTGTTCCAGTCACCAGGGCTCCTAACCTTTCTTACTGTTGACATTTGGACCTAATAGTTTCTTGTTTCAGGGATGCTTTGCATACGGCCTCTGAAGCAGTACCCCTGGACTTGATCCACTCAATGCCAACAATGTCCCGCCCACTCCATTATTGACAGATGTGTGTCAGAGTGTCTGCAGACATTGCCAAATGCTCCTCAGAGATAAAACCATTGCAGCTACAAACAGTAGAGAAATTTTACAAAAGCCAGCCCATTCCAAGTTGTCTTCAGTCATGGGCTAGTTGGTTGGATCCTAGTCGGCAGCAAGGAGAAGATGAGGAAGAGTCTCAGTGGTGTTCTATGTCTATAAGCTGCTGACATCCTCTGGTTTCCTGCTTCCCTGGGTGAAGGTTCTTTGGCTGCTTCCTTTCTCCAAAGCAGGTAAACCTTTGGAATGTCACTGATGCAGTTCTTGGGGGAACAGAGGGGTCTACTGGTTTTAGACTGTGAAATTAACTTGTTTGAGTAAAGGAAGAGGGGACAATGCATAGCACATGGCTCCCCACGCACTTGTAACCATGCAATTATCTAGCTTTAAGCAAAGCATGAATTATGAAGCAATTCAACAGACAAAATTTCAAAATAAAATAAAGGCAAATTTGGGAGTTTGTTTCTATTGTAAATACTTCAGCCTCCCCGAAATGAGTGGCCCACGTGGTCATGAACAGAGCCAGAAAATTCGCAGGGAGTTTGTCCTTGCTCTGGGCCTCTTTGTCTCCTGAGGAATCCAAGATCTTGAGCCATAGCTTCTTCTTCCCACTTTGCATTGTGCTCTGACTTTGTGCTTATCATAAAAGCTTCATTTCCTCCAACAAATCTCTGAGCTGTGCATTCCTTTCATGCCTGGAAATGTGGGTAGAAACCTAGGCAAGTTAGCTGTGAGAGACACAAAGGAGACAGATTTCAGTTGCTGTTGAAGAGGCTCATTGCAAGGAATCTGGAGGCTGAGGCCTTTACAACATACTTAGGTCTGGAAGATGCCCTGAACAATGATGATGATGATGATGATGATGATGATGATGATGATGATGATGATGATGATGATAATAATAATAAACAACTTTTTCAGGCTGGAAAATAGCTCATTTGATAAAGTGCTTTTCATGAAATCATAAAGACCTGAGAACAATCTCCAGAACCCACGTAAAGATTGGGCATGGCAGAGTAAAGTGTGCTGTAGTACAATGGCTTGTATTCTGTCAATTGTATCTTAATAAAATGCTGATTGGCCAGTAGCCAGGCAGGAAGTATAGGCAGGACAAGTAGGCAGGGAGTAGAGGTGGGGCAACGAGAACAGAAGGAAGAGGAAAGTTCTTTCTGAAGTCGTGACCCAGCCACAGAAGAAGCAAGATGTGACTGCCTCACGGAATAAGGTGCCAAGCCACGTGGCTAGCATAGACAAGAATAATGGGCTAATACAAGAGTTAATAAGAAGTCTGAGCTACTAGACCAATCAGTTTATAATTAATGTACTCTGTGTGATTTCTTTGGGACTGAATGACTGCAGGACCAAGCAGGACAGAAAACCTCAGACAACAAAAGTGTTCAGACAAGAGAAGTCCCTGTGGTTTGCTAGTTTACCAGTGCAGATGAATTGGCAAGCTTGGTGGGAGACCCTGCCTGAAAAAATAAAGTGGAGGTCAATATAACAATGAAAGTGAAGACGAAATCTTTTTCCCTAAATCCGAAGCTCTTGATGGTCAAGAAGGTGGTGCAGAAAGACAACCAGAGCCAGAGAGAGGTGGGGGTAGAGAAAAGAAGAAAGAAAAAAAAGAAAAGAAAAGAGAGAAGAATTCTATGTCATCTACTCTCTAGTTGCCCAAGGCACTGCCGCTCTGGGTATGGCCCAAATGCTCTTGCAAGAATACGCCTAGGTAAAACAAGCTTGTCCACTAGGTTATCATCTAGTCGTCCCCCCCCCTCCCCCGGCCATCAAGTCAGCCATGAAGAAGACAAAAAACAATGACACACTTGTGTTCAATGTGGATGTTAAGGCCAATAAGCCCCAGGGCAGACAGGCTTGGAAGAAATTCTATCTTGTTATGACCACAGTCAATCAGGCTGATGGAGAGAAGGCATATGTTCATCTGACTCCTAATTCTGATCCTTTGAATATTGCCAACAAAATTGGTCCCATTTAGACTGAATTCAGCCAATAATTCTTTTTTTTTAACAGTTGTTTTAATGATGCCTATGTGTCAATATGTGCATGTGAGCAATGGGGCCACAGAGGTCAGAGGAGGACCCTGGATTCCTTGAAGCTGGAGTAACAAGTTGAAGAAGAAGGCTTTAAAGAAATCCCACACTAGCTCAAAACTGAGTATAATAGGGTGTAATTTATTTAGGGGTAAACTCACGGATCACAGTCCTCTGCTGGAATGGGGAACAGCAACCGAATCCCTCAGCCGGAAAAGAGGCCGGATGTGCGCTTTACATGGGCATATATAGTATAAGGGGCCACACCCCAGTGGGTGGGTAACTTACAGGCTACGGGAGGTAGGAATTCCTACAGCAACAGGTGGTTGTTAGTCACTGAATGAGGGGCTGGGAACTGAACTTTTGTCCTCTGAAAGTAGTAGTATACAATCTTAACCACTGAACTATCTTTCTGTCACCAAACATAGACTTCTGGTTAGAGATGGTGGGAATTAGATCCAGGGCTTCATGCATAGAGCTACACTCCAAGTAGCTGCTAATTCTATGTACACATTTTTTGCCATTAGAAAAAAAAAAAAGGTTAGGCAAAGAATGACTAAGGAAGAAAATGGACAGTAACCTCTGACCTCCACATGGATGCTCATGTGTGCATGCGCACAGATGCAAACATACACATAGGAACACACATTTACGTGTACCCCCCTCACACACACAGTTTTTCTCTGATAGATAAATGGATTGTCTCAAAGCATTAAAGCAGTTTCTCTTGCTTGGCCCTTCTCCATGTTAATATGAATGCTGCTATTTATTCTGGGTAGAAGACAACATTGCTTGCCCCAGAGGTACCAACACTGGTATGGTAAACTTCAACACAGTGTGAAATGCATGGTCTACTTCTCAGTCTTCAGAATGCTGGTTTTCAGATTCTTACCAAGGCTAAAGCAGCCGCTCTGTCTGCAGGATTGAAATTGAACCTTAGGGAAGACAGACCCAGAGTTACAGCTCTGAGTGCGAATCTAGGAGGCCAGTGCTATGTTAGCACACAGGTGAAAGAGGATAAAAATGCAGTCCCTTGTGGGGAAGGAGGGGAGATGCTCACCTTTTACAGCAATTTGCATTGCTTTTGGTTTAATGTGGAAGAAACAGAAGTCTCCTGTGGCTGTCCTTGATATATTTGAATGAGATTCTTGCACCATCCAGTGGATCACTTGTGGAATTGCATCAATTGCTTAAACGTCTCTTAACAAACCTTGTGCCCTTTACATTCTGCTCTTTTTGCTATTTAAATTAAACATACTGTATCCAGTCACGTAATTTTGAAATAATCAATAATAACACTCGTTATCACAAAATACAAAGAAAGTAATTTTAAAGCAAAATGCATTAATATGATAAACAAAGCAAGGCAATGTGTATTCAAGTGTATAAAAATCCAGAATATTCCAGAAGATACCGTTCCTTGGCTCTAGTCACAGACACACTAGAAACGTGACAGCCATTGATGCGCTAGGTGGAATGGTACCATTCAGCGCGGCTGACTGATGACGGGAGCCGGGCAGATAGATCTATCACGATGCAAATGCCGGAAGTCAAAGTGTATTTAATCCTAACTGCCAAATGTCACAGCTTAGCAACTGCCTGTGTACTGTCAGTTGCTTCTCTCAACGCTGTGGGTGACTGGGAGCTATAGCTGGTGGTCACTGTCCAACCTGGAGACAGGGTTATGAGGCCTGTCACTAGACCAGGAAACGATCAAAAATTCTCAATGTGAGGCATAGTTTTCACTGAATACATAACACTTTCACAGCCCTGTAAAGTCCAGGCCAGTACTCATTGGCTTTGTAAGTCAAGGACCGTCTCCACTGGCATTTCAAGTGCTGCTAGCTACACGCTGTTGAGCATTTTTCTTCTTGTTGTTGTTATAAGTATGCATTGACAAGGATGCTCAGTGGGTGAAGGTGCTTACTGCACAGACTTACCAACCTGAATCTGTGCCCTAGCATTCATATAAATAACATGGAAAGAGAGAACCAAACTGCTGCCACAAAGTGGTCCTCTGCCATCTGCATGTGCAGCACACACAATAATAATAATAATAATAACAACAACAATAGTAGTAGTAGTAGTAGTACTAGTATTAATGTTTAAAAATAAAACAAGGAAAAATTATGCACTAAAACAAAGAATCATTTCTAGGTTCTTTAAACACTAAAGTTCCCCAAAAATTCATTTGTGAGGCCATGCTAACAAAATTAGGGCATGCTCCTAGTGACAATCAGGCTGGCCAAACTGGTTTTCCTACAGGGAGGACCGTCGACTGTATCTGAGGATGTCTCCCAGCCTGGATGGCCACCCATAGAAGCTAACAGGAACAAATGCTTCCATGCATTCCTAAAGAGTTTAAAGACAGAACCTGACTGTGGAGTCCAATGCTCTAGTCCTTCCTGGGAGCATAGAAGAGTTTCCTAGCCAGGCGGTCTCTGTGACTTGAAGCTGTGCTGCCTTTGTGTCCTCCTGCCTGGATACTGTGTTACTTTTCCTAGGACATGGGAACACAGTTCTATTCAATTCACATAGGACACCAATGCCAGACCCTGTATTATTTATCCAAACTCAGCCCAGTGATAATAATAATAATAAGTTTATGAGAGTTACCTACAGGAGTATGGGAAACTTACGGGCAGTTGTTCTACCACAGAACGTCCCCATCCTCCAGAAGCTGTTAATCACTTATGTATCTCAGGCTGAGAGGGGACCCCTAAGTCTCATATGCAGTCTGGTGAGCACTTCAAGAGGCTTGTGAACCCCTGTAATGGTAAAAGTAAAATGCTGCAGGTCTCCTAAGGGGCACAGCAGCAGAAGTGCTGCAAGTCCCAAGAGGCAGCAGGCAGCATGCAATGGGTCCCAAGAGCAGTCAGTGGCAGGCAGGGACAGTGCAGTTTCCCAAGTGACTTCAGTGGGCCACGAGGGACAGTGAGTTTTAGGCAGGGAGCCATGTGGTGGGTGAGAGACCTCCATGAGGCAGCCCGTCCCACGAGGAGAGACAGACAGATGGGCATGCCACAAGACCACGCCGAAGGTCTCTGAAGGCAGCTGGTCCTGGGCAGGGAGCCACGTGGTGGGTGAGAGACAGGCAGATAGGCACACCATGCAGATTGAGGTTGGATATTTATTTAGTGGGTTATGGAGGGGGAAAGGGGGAAGAACACAGAGAGAGAAACAGAAGGGGAGAAGTGGGGAGAAAGGAGTGAGGCAGAAGCTGCCTCTTTGAGAGGGAGACTGAAAAAGGAAGGGACTCAGGCTGGAAGCTAAAGATCAGCTTGCCTTTGCTGATGAAGAGGGAGTGGGTGTGGCTTGTCTCTTAAAGGGACAGAACAGATTATTATACCCCCTTCATAAGGCAATGCCAATAGGCTGGATGTGAAGTCTGATGTGGGTCATTGCAGCTGTTTTGGTTTCAAGACAGTAATGGGCTATATCATTTCCAAACGACAGTGATCTACCTGGAAGTGATGGGCAGAGTATTTCAAAGAACACAGAGGTGACAAGAAAAGGGGGTGCTCAGAGCTGGAGAATGATAGGGTAGAGGAGGTGCCAGATGACACTCTGGAGAGCAGCACAAGAGGGGAAGGAATGCACCTTGATTGAATTCAAGCCTGATAAGTACAGAGCTAATGTCTTTAGCTCCACATTAAAGGTTCTCCAGGCTGTGATGTCTTCAGTTGCAAGAGGCAATTCGGGGCATGAAAGTAGTGAGAAGTCTTAGAGATCTTTCCTGCATGCCTTTGAAGCTCACCCCTGGACTCTTAGTTCTGAACACCATGTCTAATAATAACAGAACCACACTCAACTGAGACAAGGTGCTATTGAAAATAAGCCCAGTGTTTGGAGACTAGCCGTTGACTGGTGTTATGTGTTTGGTTCTACAGACAGCTCCTACCCTCTAGGTCAACTTTCTGAACACAGTTTAATAAGGGTGCTCGTTTGAGTGGCTAACCATAGGTAGCCACCCATGAAAAGAGTGTCTTCTTTGTTAAAGGCAAAAGTGCTGAGCTGAACAAAGTGTGGTGGCCATGAAAGTGTCACAAATGTGAACTTATTTTCCAGACTAAATCTTGGAGTGCCTATCTCATCCTAGTTGGTGTCCTGGAAAAAACACAAATATGAGTGGTGGGGAGGCTTTCGCCAGGGCACACTCATTCACGATTCCTGACCACTCTGCCTCTTTGAGCTGCCGGTGAACAGCCATTCATGAGTCCCCTCCACCCCACCTCTTGTGGCTGTGAAGCCTTTGTTCTCAGGGCCAGGCCTTCAGGCTCTGCCCACCGTGGTAGTCCCTGCTGCTGGAGTATGATTTTCTGTTCTTTAACTTCATCCTTTTGCCATCAAGCCACGGGCTCCTGTCCTCCCCATTTCCTGCCAACTGGGATTCCCAGTCCTTTCTTGCCCACTTACCCATGGCCATCTCCAAAGCAAACATTCCCGACCACACTTTCTACACCAGGAGGAGGATGGGAGCATCCAGGATCTTGTAGGCAGTTGACTGCCCCACACTATGCTAAAGGATCAAGGTCTCTTAGAGTCCCCAAATGAGCAAACTTTGTGTTATATTAGCTCCTCCTCCAGGACATTTCCCACTGAGGGTCTCAACTCCAAGGGATGCCAGGCATGAGGGCCCCTTAGAAGAGCTCCATTCAAAATGGATCCTATTCTTTCCCAGACTGCAAGAAATCTCTCTCTTTCTCTCTTTTCTAGCCCTGGAATGCCTGGTTTTTTGTTTTGTTAATTTCCCCAGTGTGTGGCCTGGCAGACAGTTCTAAGCCAGCAGATGACAGCAATAGTTCCAATGTCTTTGCCTCCCAGGGAATCTGGGACGGTGTTTGTCACTTTGTTTTTTAATGCCAGAACTTGTAGGGGGCACTACTACTATGGAATGGGTAACAGCTGGGACTCCAGCTAGACAGCCTGCAGGGCAAAGGAATTGTCCAGGAAAACATGTGCCTGCCCTGAACATCTGTGAAGAAGAGTCTGAAGAACTTTGAAATGTCTCAGACAGGAAAGTCCTTGCCACCAAGTCAGCTAATCTGAGTTCAATTCCCATGTCCCACCTGGTGAGAGGAGAAAACTGACTCCTGCAAGTTCCACACATGCAGTATAACATGGCTTGCATCCTCCCAATCAGACAGACAGACAGACACACACACACACAATAGATAGATAGATAGATAGATAGATAGATAGATAGATAGATAGATGTTTTAAAAAGAAATATCTCTGAAATGACAAAGGAAGACAGAGCAGATACCTGATGAGGAATGATTATGCACCATGACGATCCTCATCCATAGTCACCCAGCACAGAGCAGATGAAGTGGGTGTAACTCCCCTCATAGCCACTTGGGGACAGTTCTATATTGCCCCAGGGTGCCTGGGTGTGTGAAAAAACAAAAACTAAGCTGGCATGGACCTAGGACACCAAAGAGGCCACGACTGGACTGTTTGAGTCTGTGCAGCCTGGGTCAGGAACATACTAGGTGTCATGTTTCCATTTTGCCTGCCACTGGGATATTTCCCCTGCTGGTTGTGGAGCCCAGCGGAAGAGAGATACCTGATGCCTTGGAGGAGGGTGAGAAGAACCAAGCTGAATGGCATCCCTGGTGCCTGAGGTACAGAACACACCTATACCTATACCAGGAATGTCTGTCGCCACCATCACACATTTGGGACAATTGTCTTGTTTATATAATCCCAACCACGCAGTTTGGTAAAGAAACGCACAAAACACAGGCAGAGCAGGACAGGCGGAGGACAAAAGACTGACCTCGTTTAAATAGAGCATTGGACACAACCTTAAACAGGCGTTCTCAGCTGCTGATCTATAAAACTTCCAGGGACTCTCCGCCATGCCTGGTCACTGGGAAAGCAGGAGAGAGAGGTACAAGCCCACTTCTTATACAAAATCCTCCTCTATGGATACAGAAGATACCAGGGTTAACAATCACAATTCAATAGTTCAAAAGCCAACTTCAAACACTAAATAATCAGTCCTTCCCCTGGAAGGGACACAGTTTAGAAGTAGAACAGGTATGACCTTTGTGGACCATTGCCACCACTGTCATTACTATTACCTGGTAACCTTTACCTCTGTTGTGTGTCAGAACCCCAGAGTTGCTTTCAGAGCAAATGCAGCAATGCTAGGCTCTGACAATGGCAATCCAACTTCAGGAGCCTCACTCAGCAAGTGGAAATCTTCAAAACTCCCTCAGGAGACCCTATAGTGCCATGCGGTTGGGGACCCACCCTTCTAGTTGTGCGTGTGGACGTGCCAGCTAACAGTGCTCCAGCGATTTTATTGCTCAGGAAAAATAAGGGAAAGGGGAGAAGCCTTCCACCACCCCTGACAAGGTCTACAGCTCCCACACAGACCTTTCAGTCTCGCTGAGTATTAGAAACACCTGGGTGAGCCTGAAGAACGATCCCTCCCAGACCCTTCCCACCACAACTAAGCCAGACTCTCTAGAAGAGGAACTTGGTATCAGAATTTTTTAAAAAGTCCCTGGAATGATTCTGAAGTATGGCCGGGACCTCAATCTATCTCTCTAGTGCACAGGTGCGCGGCCTCGACTGCACGAGGGAGTTGCCTGACAAAGTTAAGTACTGAGCCCTGAGTCCCACCTCTGAAGATACTGATTTAGGGGGCCTTCCGGGGACCCCAGGGTTAGAAATTTCTAAAGCTCTCAAGGGAATGATAACACACAGCCGAGACTGAGGCCACCAGGTCTCCTATGAGGGCAAAAAGAGTCAAAGAAGCAAACCGGCTACTGAAAGGATGCTGGAATTCAGGAGCCGGGCTGCAGAGGGGGGCTGCAGAACAGCTATGCAGTAGCTGTGCCTTCTTCCCAGCCCTTCAGGTCTGATCTGCTCCACAATGTGGGGGACTAGAAGCGTGATGTCACTCTGGTGTCAAGCTTGATGTGCGCATGTAGGCCCTTCCGCTCACTGAGAACACCAGAGACTTCCATCTCCACAGAGTGCTTGGGACAGCATTTCTGTCCAGCCATCCCCTCTCCTCGCTCTTCCTTGGGGATTCCTTACTCTATGCATTGTGTCAAGATAGACTCCCCTCCCCCCCCCCCGCCACACACACACGAATAAAACAAAAACCAGTTTTCTGGCCTTCTCTAGAGGAAGTATGTGGACGCTGTATGGATACCTCAGTACTTGTGTGGGCCTTAGTGCTTCTGTTTCCCTCCTTCACACTCACTAGGATGTGGATATTAAGAGTAAAAGAGAGCAAGCCTGAAGTCCCAATCAGGGAAAAACAAACAAGCTAAGGGTGACAGTGACAGGACCGAAAGAATCTGGGACAGACATAAACCATAAGCTCCTATGTCAGGGATCCGTGTTGAAGAGGGGATTAAGCATAAATATGAACAAGCCACAGTAATGATATGTCTTTGTGTACACCTGAACTGTGTCCCCAAATTCACAGATCAGGAACACAATCTGCTCCATTGCTGTGTCATATACAGTAAGATACCATTTTGAGTCCTGGGTTCTGAGTCACTAGACAGTTGAAAAATTGCCTATGTCTGCTCACAGTGGGCAATTCTGTCTCTGAAGGAGTCGGGTTCTTGTCTTTCTTCATCCTCGTAATGCGCTGTCAAGAGTATCTGCTCTTGTGGTGCAAGAGGGTTGCTGAAGTGCCGCATACCTACACATCCTCACACAAAAATTTCCCACTTCTGCAAGGATGGGGAACAGCTCTCCATCAGCTTAGAGACTGTCTCTAGAAATTTCCAGCAGACCCCCTACTATCTTCATCGGCCACAGTTAGGCCACGTACATAGCCCTCAATCAAGTACTTGCAAAGGAGCATGGGATTACTGTGAACATCTTAGAGTATGGTTTTTCTTATCAGACTGCAGGAGAAGAACCCAACAACACCGAATCCATGAATATTCTAGACTGGACCAGAACCAAGGTAGGGTTCTATTAATAAGAAATAAGAAGAAAATGGCTACTTAGTAAGCAAGCAACAGAGTCCATCTCCAGAAGACTACCTGGAAACAAAGAAAAAGAAGGCTGCAAGAAACGAGAGGAAATACTTATGTACTGAGCATTGCAGAACTGTTCCCAATCCTTACATTTCCACAGTCTCCTTTGATTTCCATTTCATGCCATAAGTAATTAAAACCCAGAGATTTCAAGGATCTTCAAGCCAAGCCATGTTGTAGCTCAGCGCTAGGACCAGGATGCCAGCTGATGTCCATCTGGGTTTACCTAGGGCTGCTAAACTGCTTTGAAAGATTTTTAGTTTCCACTGCTGTGGTAAATACCATACCATGACCCAAAGCAGTATGGGGAGGAAACGTTTATTTGGTTTATATTTACACACCACAGCCCATCACTGAGGAAAGTTGGGGAGAACTGAAGCAGAGGCTGTAGCAGAGAACTGCTTGCTCTTTATGGCTTGCTCAGCCTGCGTTCTTAGACCATTCAGATCACGTGCCTATGTGTGGTGCTTCCCACAATTGCCTGGGATCCCACATCAGTCATTAATCAAGAAAAAAGCCTCACACGTTTGCCTACAGACAATCTGATGGAGTCAACCCCTCGGTTAAGGTTAACCTCTTTCCAAATGACTCTAGCTTGTGTCGGGCGATGAAAACACTGACCAACACACAAGACAGAAGCTTATTTGTGATTTGATTCCAAAACCAACAAACGGTCATGAGTATTACACAGCTAGAGAAATTAGAACAGGAAATACTTGATGGCATTAGAGAATTCTTGTTAATTTCTTGGTGTGATGATGGTTTTATGGTCAGTTTCGAGGGCAGTTAAGTAAGCAGCTCAGATACAAGATGAAATAAGATGAGCTATGAATTGAGGGCCATATGGGGCTTATAGTAAATACTATTCACTACTTTTACATATTATTCTTTAAAAAAACATTTTTGTTGTCCCCAAAGACCCAGATTAAAATAAAAGGCTTAAATTGCCATAGCAACTGCTTCTAAATCCCCCCTTCCTTCTGTTATTATCAGTGATCTTTAGCTTTTCCTTCCTATCCAGTCAGCAACATCTCAGCACTCCCCTGGCTTAATCCGGTTTTATCTCTTGGATCACAAGAATCTACCACAAGATTTCACGGAGTATCTCTCAAAACTCAGACGATTTCAGAAGCATATTGCCCAGGAGGCTCTCAACCTCAGTATCTACCATATCCATCAAGGGCAAAATGGGGCTAGCCACAGGTCTTGGTGTCCCAACCTTTTAACCCAGCATGTGAGCTGGATTCACGCTGCCTGTGTCTAGGAGGGCTTCCTGACCGCTACTTGCAACCAGCCTAATACAGCTATATAATAAAAGCCCGTAAACCAGAAAAGCAAGGCAACCAAGCCACTAGGGCAGCTTTACCTTTGCCAAGGCTGGGCGACCACAGACTAAGCTGGCTAAGCCTCTCTCTCTCTCTCTCTCTCTCTCTCTCTCTCTCTCTCTTCTCATTTTATATTCCTTCTAGGACTGGGATTAAAGGTGTGAGCCATCACCACCTGGATTTGTTTCAGCATTGATCCTGTATAGTCCAGGGTGGCCTTGAACTCACAGAGATCCTTCTGCCTCTGTCTCCCAAATCCTGGGATTCAAGGTGTGTGCCACCACTGCCTGACCTCTAGTGTCTTAGTTTTGCCCTTCTGATCTTTAGGCAAGCTTTATTTATTAAAACATAAATCAAAGTCACTATAACAGGGATACAGGTTTATCAGGATAAGTCAGACAAGCTGAGACACTCCAGCAGCATCCAAGTGAACACCTCTGGCCTCACACACATACTGGGGTAGAAGATGGAGAGATTTCTCTGTAGACAGCCAAGTCCCTTCTACTACAAGGAACGGCTTTTACGGTCAGATCACAGACCTCTCAAGGGTACTTAGCCAAAGTTCTTCCTCGTTACCCTTTGAAGCCTTATTTAGAACAACAGTACTTCTCGTTTCTCATCCTAGGGGTGTTAGGTAGATTGTTCTGATATTAACATTACCTTCTGAGTAATCCTAGTGGCTAATATTATGATGTAGCTGCCAAGTCATGTTAAACGGTGATGGTATTGAGGATCTGGAGAACATCCTGCAGTCAGTTGATACCGCCATAGATCGCTTCTGTCTCTGATAAATGCAAGGTTTGCCTTGGATGGCTGGGCATACCTACTCCCCAGGGCTTGTGGCTGCTGGGAAGGGTAGCTGGTCACATCTCCTTACAGAGGTTGATGGACTAGCTTGTCCCCAGTTTGATCCAGCCCATGATCAAATCCCCAATAGTAGCCACGGCCGCTGTGGTGAATTGTGACTTAGGTCTGACTTCTGGCACTTTCTGCCATGCCCTTAGGAGCAGTTCAAGTCTCATTTGGAAATGACAGTGCAAAAATTAGGTATGTGTCGGCATACGATCATGACTTCCTTTTCTCCTCTGTGAGGTAGCATTGTAGCCTAAGAAGGGCAGGGGCAGCCTATGGGGGGTGTGGGGTGTGGAGGTGAACAAGTGATCAGTATTCAGTTTACAGCAGTGATCCTCAAGCTTCCTAATGCTGCGGCCTTTTAATACAGTTGTTCATATTGTGATGACCCCCAACCATAAAATTATTTTCGTTGCTACTTCATAACTGTAGTTTTGCTATGATATGAGTTGTGAGATAAATATCTGATATGCATGATATCTGTTATCTGAACCCTGTGAAAAGATCATTCGAGTCCCCCAAAGGGGTCACGACACACATACTGGAAACCATTGGTTCACAGGGTTGGGAGGGTAGGAAAGCCTTTAGAGAAGGCAGGGAATGTTTACAAGGAGGAAGGCACAGGCAGCAGGGAAGAAGGCCTGGCTGGTGCAGACGCCTTGCCCAGAATCCAAGGTTTGCTGAGGGGATCTGGGACTCTTGGGCTGCCTGCCAGTTTTGATTTGAAATTGTGCCAGAGGAGCTGCGATTTTTCATTGAACCACAAGATGGAGTCTTTGTCTTTTAAACGAGAAGCCTTTTCCTACAGGTCTGGGAGATGTCAGCCATTGAGGGAAGGGCATTTTGAAGTTTCCTTAGGGGGATGCAGGCCTCTTAGCACAGCCAAAGACCTGCCTCCCGGAAGCAACTGAGGTCAGTCGGTTTTCACTTGGTTGCAGCGTCTTCTACTAAGGTTTACTCTGCACACTTTTTTTTAGTATCTCTGTGTTCTGTTTTGCAGGATCATTCTTCCTGTTTCCGATTCCACCCCCCTCATTTTTTAATCAAGCCCTCATGCTCTGTTTTTTTTTAAATATTTAACTTGATTCTGCTTTAAAAGGCTAATTAGTAAAAATAAAACTATGTCCAAAAAGGACATCTGAAGATATACTGAGGAGTAAACAAACTGGGTTCACTTTTAACTTTTAAAAACGTAGTTATTCTCTTGAAATACACAAAAGCCATATACTAAGAGTGCACCTGCACGTATCTTCCAGCTTCTCTCAGGCTCTCCATGTTCCCCTCCTTACTCATGTCTCCTCTCTCTGTCTCTGTCTGTCTGTCTGTCTGTCTCTCTCTATCCTTCTGTCTGTGTCTCTCTCTGTCTTTATCTTTCTCAACTCACTAAGTCCAGTAAGTGCTGCCTGTACAAGCATGCGTGTAGGGCACAATCTATTGGAAGGTGACCAGCCCACAACCCACCACAGGCCACACTGCTGAAGAAACCGACTCTCCCTCCGCTAACATTCATCAGCCGCCAGTAGCTCCTTAGGTAGGTTGAGCCTTCCTTCTTCATGCTGGCCTGTCGACTGCCTTGATCTCACACAGGATCTGTGCCACCAGGCACAACTGCTATGAATTTGGGAGTGCAAAAGCCTTGTCCCTTCCAAAACACATTCTTTTGTAGCGACCTCCCCACGCCTCTGGTTATTATATTTTTGCCACCTTTTCCACTGTGTTTCCTAATCCTTAGAGAGAGAAGGAGATGTAATACAGATGTCCCATTTAGGGCTGAACACCCCACAGTCCCTTGTTCTTTGCATGTTGACCGGTACAGCTGACTTCAACTCCTCCATCCAATAGGCCTAAGTGGGTGATGAGTCTCAACAGTATAATAAAGCCTTAACCATACACACCCACAGAAACGCACATAGTCTGCCCCAATACTTTGCTTCCCATTCCCCCAGGCACCCTTGTCTGCGCTTCCTTTGGAGGGATGAGGGACAGATTTTACCTGGAGGAGAAAAGCTATTATTCTGAGTTTTAAAGGAAACAGGGCACGATTCACTCAAGACTTCCCCCAGGCAGTCACTTGACTGTTCTATGGTTGGAACAAAACCTATCGTTGCTCTCCTCTGCCCTTATTCTACACCCATGCCCCGCCCTACAACACACCAGACACCGGCAGGCTGTACTGCAATGAATGACCTGGTATGTCCTTTGTCCCCAGCTGGCCAGGAGCTCCTAACACTCAGTTGCAACTTACTCTGTCCTTGAATATTATTTATTTATTTATTTATTTTATTTATTTATTTATTTATTTATTAAGGATTTCTGCCTCCTCCCCGCAACCGCTTCCCATTTCCCTCCCCCTCCCCCGATCAAGTCCCCCTCCCTCATCTGCTCGAAGAGCAATCAGGGTTCCCTGACCTGTCCTTGAATATTTTAAGCGCACATTTAAGCACACCTTGCTGCGCCCAGAGCTGGACTGGCAAGGATAAGAAATTCTGACGAGGTCCCTGTGCTCAGACAAGCCCAGTTCGGTGTCTTGGGGGCTGTGGTCACAAGGTTCACAGTCCCATGGCCTGTTTGCACAGGCTTGTACAGAAAGAGCATCCTCTGGTTAGGTCCCCGAAGTCCCTTCCCCTGCGCCTGACTGCTCAAGAGCTCCTCCAGCCTGCGCTGTGTGTAATTACCACTGACTTTGAAAAGTTTGCTCCGCCTTGCCTTTTAACTCCACAGTTGTAATGAGAACTCGCCAGAAACTGGCCTGGCTGGACAGCTGAGGAAGGGGCTGGCTTGTGGCAGCGGGCTTCCCGCCTGCGGGTGCGTCTCTCTGCAGGTGCCAGGCTTCTGGCATCACGCAAAGCAAAGCACTGTCACGACTCGGTGGCCAAGGTGATTAATTAGCAGCGTGGCCGTGCGGGGGCCGCGTGCTGGCCTCCACATCTGCCCCATGACAGCGGGGGTCAATACGCGGTGTCACTCCTTTCTCTCTCACTCCCTCCAAAGCCTAATTGGCTGTGACACGCGGGCCAGCTGTTGTGAGAGGTGGAGCGCGGCAGGGCGTTTCACTGGACCCAGGCAGCCGGTCGCAGGTTGAGTCTGCCTGGGTCCATGCCTTTGTTCCAAGGTTTGGGCCATTGGCATCCCGTCCTTTCATCCCGGTGTCATCCAGGCAGGGCCAGGAGATTACTGTGGGGGAGTTCTAGAGTCTGCAAAGGGCATAAGAAGCACTGTCATTGTCAGACAACGGGAAATCCTCTCTGGGACATCCACTGAGGTACGAACACTGAACACCGTTTGGAATACTAGCTGCCTAGTTTGCCCTAGCTCCAAAAGATGTAGGTTGAAGGTAGGGACTGGAAAAGAAAAGCAGAAGGAGTAATTTACCAGGAGGGGGCAAGTGGAGAAAAAAGGCCAGGCTAGGGGTATCTGCACCTAGGAACGGGCTTGACCCTGCAAAGATCTGGTCTGGTAAAATGCAACAATGGTGTGTGTGTGTGTGTGTGTGTGTGTGTGTGTGTGTGTGTGTAATTCCAACTCCCACAAGATCATGGCTTTGGCTTCTGTTGAGGCACCCAGTGGGGCTATCCTAGAAGATTCCCTTTCTTAACTAGGTGGCTAACTCTTTGGGTTCATTCACCCAATTTGTCTGCATGCCTGCAGGTGTGCCTGTGCAAGCCAGAAGTCAACTGCAGGTGTTATTCCTTCTTGCTTTTTGAGACAGGGTCACTCACCGGGACTTGGGCTTTACCGATCATGATAGCAAGCTGGCCAGGCAGTTCTTTTGCTTGGAATTCCGGGCCCTGAACTAGGGTCTGCATACTTGCACAAGTACTTTAGGGAGTAAAGTGTCTCCCTGGCTCCTTCACTAAACAACTTTTATAGGATCAAACTGAAAACACCACCATTGGAGGCGGTGTATTATAGACTGGGTAGGGGGAATTCACACAAGAGACCGAAGCCGACAGCTGGTAAGGAGGAAGCCTTGTAACCCAGGTAAGAAGCCATGGACCCAGACACCAAGAGAATCAAGGGCCTTAGTCAGGAGAACACCAGCATAGGGCAGTGCAGATCATTCAGGTTCCAGAGCATTCCGAGCGTCTCCCACTCCCTTCTCAGTCCAGAACCCAGCCAGAGGCTGAACAACGTGTGTAACTGTTCCCTTTTATTATGGGCTAGACCTTAAGACTGTCTTGAAGGCTAGGCTTGACCTACAAGCAGGAAGGCAGAGAGAGGAGAGGCCTGAGGGTCCCAGCAGCCAGTGGGCTAGTAATAACCTCATTAGGAGGGAGACACTTTATGGCACAGGTAATGCCAGCAGCCCTTCAGCTGACTGCCCCGTCAGCAGCTTGAGCGGCTGTAATTGCTGGTGCAGGGGAAGCTCCTGCTTCACACCTCCCTTCTCATTAGCCCCCTGCAGGGCCGCCACCCCAGCAGCTGAGGACTTACTGCTGAGTGCTCAGCAGCAGGTGGCACTTCCCGGAATGGCCTAGACAGTCCTTGGTCCTCCAGTCCTTAAACCAGGGAGCTAGGGGTAGGCAGAGGAAGACTCCGTCTCTTCCATTGCTCTCTGGGGTTCAAACATTCTGACATCCCCCATCACATATAAAGTAATCCACTCTTGCTGCTGTCCATTAAATAGGCAGATGGCCCTTTCCTCTTGGTCAAGTGAGCACCTTTGTCATATGGTTCCATTAGCATATGTTTGGATAATGTAGGGTGCACAGGAGTGACACCTCCACATCCAGAAGAAGGTGTCAGCACAACAGTACAAACAGCATCCTGATAATGACTGAGCAGCTCATGGGGCCAGCGGAAGGATACAAAGGAAGCAGGAAGCTTAGTACTTGCCAAACATCCAGTCTCTGGTGTGTGATGAACTAGAGATAGAGACTAACTCAGAAGGTGTATGGCCTCAAACTTCATGGAGATTGTGATCGAGCATAGAGGTAATGAGTGAGCCTTTCCAGGCTCACTGAGAAGCAAGAAACAGGCTGGGCAGTACTGGGCGAGCTGTAGCGGCACACGTGAGGATGCAGAGTGGACAGGACTGTGAAGGGAACTCACCCTGGCCTGAACAAGGATCCAGAGTGGGCTATTCACCATGTCTGCTTGATCTGGTGATCTTCTAGTCCTGGTTTTCCTACTGCTGTGAGCAGGGTTTGCCCCAGGCCGTCAGAGAGCTCCAGCTCTCCACCTCCTCCACCTGCTCCCTTCTTTCACTTCCTACTCCACAGTCCAGCCAATCATGAGGACGCTTGTTAGCTACATAAAGGGTACTCTTCCTTTTAAATTTTGTGGCTCACCCATTCAGCTAAAGGACTTTATGCAAAGAAAGAGCCACACAGATTTTTGGAAAATAACCAATTATTTCTTTTTAGCCCTGCATTAATAAGAAACGAGTACTGACTTCTAATTCAACCCTGCCATTGACATCTTCTCCTGGAAGAAAGAAATCTAAATTTTTAATTTGATGAGCTATGCCATAGTCTGGGCAGCTGGTGGGCATAGTCTCCTTAAGTCCTTGAGTTAGAATCCTCCCAGGGCAGAGTGGCATTCAACAACTGCGCTGCTGAAATGACACCTGCTTTCTCAATCCCTCAAGGTCACCAGGGGAAGTGTGAGGACAGACTAGCGGACGTGAATGAAGTGTAACTTTGTGAGAGGAAAGATGACGGCTGATGCCAGGCAGAATGGGACCACCGCCACCTGCTGAGCACTTCCACCTGCCAAGTGGAGCTCCATTGGGCTGCTGCTGCAGTGGCCTGTGTCACATACAGATTTTTCCTTCACTGAGGTCGGGATTGCCTCTCTGAGCCTGGTGTTTGGCTACTGTTTATATTTCCCTGTGGTGGTTTTTCCTAAAATACATTTACTGGTAGTCTGAAACCTTGGGACATTTGATTTAATAATAAATCACAGAGATGAAAGGATTTGGTCTGGGGAGATGGTTCAGTTGATGGTTTTTGCTGTTGTTTGCTTGTTTTTTAATGTTTGCTGTGATAGAGGACCTGAGTTTGGATTCCAAGTAGCCACATAAAAAGCCAGGCATGGCAGCACATCTGAAACTCCAGTGGTGTAGAGAAACAGACATAGGAGGAAATCTGGGATTCATTGGCCACCTGGTCTTGCCAAATCAATGAACTCCAGGTTCAATCAGAGATACTACTTGAAAAGAGAAGGGGGTAGTATGAAAATAATGACACCCAACATGGACCTCTGACCTCCACGGGCACTCATGTACACTCATGAACACACATATGCATGCCTCTAGGCATGCACACAGCACACACACATACAATCATCATCATCATCATCAGGAAGCCATAAAAGTTTTAGAAGTGTGACTCCACGGTTTTATCTTGTAAGTTAGCCATCTCCAGGGTCTAAGAGATCCCACACCTAGAAAGATATTCAGCTTTATCTTGTCTGCCTTCCAAACCTCTCAGCACCACAGCCCTGTTCTATGAATCACCCATCAGAATCTCACAGCACACGGGCTCTGCGCCATGGGCATGAGGCAACTGTTGTCGGCCAACGGTTTCTTAAAGGTAGGCTGAGGCCCAGCGCTTTACCAGGGTTCCCTTGAGAGACATAGATGTCTGAAACCAAAAGAGTAATGACTTTATCATAAACACATGTTGGACAGATGGCAGCCTCACCGGTGCTTCTGAAATCACATCACATGGATGATCTCCTATCTCATGCCGCAGACAGGTCCCCAGCTCTGGTGGCTGTGGGCTCAGGAGATGGACTAAATAATCCCGTAAATAGACACTCAAAGCATGCTCCTTGGTGGTGGAGAGTTAGAGCCTATCCAATCACAAACCTTTGCTGATCTGAGGCACTTTATTTAGGAAAAGGAAAAAGAGAAGAATGGGAAAATGATCTTTTTAAACGGAAATTTGCCAAAGCAAGCACCATGGATGAACACAAAGACATTGTAAATAGTAATCAAGTCCATATCATACATTGTCTCTCTTCTGTGTCAGAGTCAAAGATCAAACTGCAGCAAAGAGATATGCTTTCATCCAAGGAATATTTGGTGCCTTCTATGTGTAAGATACCTGTGTGCAGAGAAGAAAGAAGCATTAGGCATTATTAGTCTTACCATAAATGAATTAGAAAGTTTATAGGAGTAAAATCAAGGGAAGGATACTTAAAAGCCATGTGATACACAACCATCCCACTGGTGCATGAAGGAACTGAGGCTTGGGGAGACTAGGGCGCAGTTAAAGTCATGCATTTGTTGGTAACAGAGTCAAAGCTAAAGGCCTATTCCTTTCGCTATCCATCGAGCCTCCTCCTTTATGCATTGAGAACAGAACTGGTAAGGAAAGTGGTTTGGGAGCTTAAAAGAGAAAGGCCCTGAAAATGAGCTGATCTAACTGCATCTTTAAAAACAGGCAGGGTTCAGACGGACTGAAGTGAAGCTGGAGGACAGAACATTCGAGAAGAGTGGAGTGGAACACAAAGATTTTAACATGAAGATGTATAGGATGGGTTTAGCAAAGAAAAGCAATCCAGTTCTAAGCTGCTCAGTAAAGAGAAGGCATTTTCTAAAGGAGAGGTAGAATCAAGACGCCGGACAGCCCAGAGTCACTGAGGACCAAACCAGGTTAGAACAACAAGGTCTGAGCCTTGTGCAACAGCTGTAGAGGCCACTGATTACTTAGCTGAAGCTAGACATACAGAAGAAGGAAGGCAGGTGGCCCATCAGGGTGAGAAGCAAGGAATTCAGATTTCACAGAGAAAATCTTGTTAGTGCTCGAAAGAAAAACTGCCTAGCCCCTGTACAAGCATTTCTAGAACAGTGAGCGAGGGTGGTGGCATCTGCCTGGGGTCAAAACTCTTAGTGGCAGCTTCAGTGTCCATTGTCAGTTCTGCCCTGTAAAGTGGCCGTGGTGTGTGGCGGCTGAGAAATATTGTTGAAAGGGAAGAGTCCTAAAGATCCAGGACTCTCCTAGTCCATATGATTATGGAAACTCTGGGCAGAAATTAACCCCCAAAGCCTGGATTTAGCAGAATACACGAAGGAATGCCCTTCATTGACCTTTCTCTGAATGTGGCTGCGTCAGACAATTATTTCATATTCTTTCTCTTAATTTACACCTTTCCTCGCTACGGCAACAGGTGTCCTGTCTACTTTTAAAATGCAGGATAATGATTCATAGTGGAAGATCTTGGCTTTGCCAAGGACAATCAAGATATGTATGGTTGACTTTTGTATTTTCTAGGACTTTTCCTGGCACCCTTTGCAACAGTGTACTGTCCAAAGGCTGTAGCATTTCTAAGTGGTGATCTTGGTCATAATCACATATTAAAATACAAGTAAATATTTGAGAGACCTGCAAAGACAGTGCAGTCAATAAATGCTTATTGTATAACTGTGAGGACTTGAGCTTGACTGAGTTTGTGTTTTAAAAAAAAGGCTTGGGTTGGTAGCACGCACATTAGCCCTGTGCCAGGACGACAGAGAAGGAGGTGGGGCCTCCGGGAAACAGTAACCCTAGCCTCCTCTGTTGAGACTCAAGTCTGAGCTGGAGACCTGGTTTCAAAACCCAAATCCAAACCAAAGAAAAAGCAAACTCAAAGGGAAAAAAATGTCAAGGTGGTTGGTTCCTGAGAAACACACCAGTGCACACGCACAATATGCACACACAGTTGCAGACTACACAATCACCTCAATCGACTATTCCGATGCTTCTAAATATCCATTCATGTGTGCCCTGATGCTGATAGAGTCACACTTGATAAATGACACAGAGGGCTTTGCTGTGGGGAGGGCTCCAAGCTGTCCGCTGTGACCTGTGTGGGGCCTCCGCTTCACACCTGTGCTTGTGATTCCTGCCATTCCTGCACAATGCCATTCCATGGAAGCACACACCCTCTCTCCCAAAGGTGTCTTCATCCTAGTGCCAGCAAAGCTGTGACAACACCTCCTTCCCTGTGACCACCAGGTCCACTGCAGCAGCTGAGAGCAGAAGGAGAGCTGAAGGACTCAGCCTTATGTTCAAAGAATGACATCAATAATTGTTTCCTCGTGGATTCAAAGGTAGCAAAAGGAGAGGGAAACACAGAAAAGAGGCAAAGTGAGATGAGGTCGGCCAGCTTGCCCAGTGCTTACTGATGCTCTAAAGAGCTGAAGCACTGCACGGAAGCCCCGGCTGTCTGTGTGTATGAAGAAATCAGGTGCGTCCTTCACAGTAGTAATTAAAACCTCTCAGTCAGAGGCTATAGAGAGATTAGTTGTCACATTGTGTTAAAGGAATCCTTGCCTTATTCCCTAGAAGGGGACAGACTGCCTGTGGTCCTGTCATCTGTTCACGTGCTATAACAACCCTTCGCCAGAGTGCCCCACTGACAGACCCTGCACACGGAAGCCCTTTGGAGCTGGGGAGGGTTTGCCCACAGAATAAGAGGGAAAACATGCCACCGCCATGTGTCCAGCAACTCCCACCCTAGGCACTAACAACTACCCACCATTTGTTTCAGCTAAGACCCTAAGTCCTGCTTAGCAACCTCACCCTTCCAATTCGTTTTTCAGAAAGACAAGATGGAGACCCCAACAGGCAGTCAGGAAGGCCTGGCAATGGGGCAATCATAGAGCAGAGTAAAGAAAAGACAGAAATGTGGCCAGGAATTAAGTCTGAGAAAAATGCATACATGTCCTTGACTTCCTCATCTAGTCTGACCTAGTAGAATGGGTGGCAGGGTCCCCAAACAAAAAGGGCAGGATTTTTGTTTGTTTGTTTGTTTTACACACCCTATTGACTCAAACATTTTGTTAACACATTTGAGAAGAAAATCCAGCAAAACAAGCTTTTTAGTCTCGACTGAACTGACTGCTATTTTGACTGATTTAATGAGCCCAACTCTTGTTCCTACCCAAAAGGATTCACAGGAACTACCCGAGGAGTCGTGGACACTTGTCCTTCACCTGGGATGATTTGCATTGTTTATTATAATCAAATTCCACCCTGGTATTCTATTCGTGCACTGCCTTTGCCTGAAATCCACTTGTTTTTGATAATATCAAGAAGAAAAAAGACAAGTCCCAGAATCAGGAGCCAAGCTGAAGCACCACATGGATCCGAAGAAAATACTTTAAACATCTGAAACAGGTTGTGTCTAGACTATGTGAATGTCTGAAACAGAATTTTCAAAAAACAATGTAGTTTTAGAATGCTCAAACAACGTAAATAGGCATTTGTTAAAAGAAGGTGTCAGTGACCAAAAGCAACACTAAGAGACGGTAGTCTCCATCATTAGCAAATGCAAACCAAAGCCTGCAAAATCCTGCCTACATCTGTCAGAACAGCTGGAACAAAGAAAGGCCAATAAATGCCCACCAGCTGTATGAGGCGAAATCAGAGACCTCATACATGACTGGTGGGATTATACATGGTATGGCCCTTTTGATTAACAACCTGACAGATCTCCACAAGGTTGGTCCAGCAGTTCTACTCCTAAGTATATATTCAGGAGAAGTGAAAACTCATTCACAGGAAAAACTTGCACGTGAATGTTCATAGCAGCATCATTCATAGACTCCCGAGTGGAAACCTCTCCAATAACCACCAGTCCACAAATTGATCAGTATGCCAATGCTACACAATAAATATTTTTATTGTAAGAAGGAATGATAGAGAATATCCCAACTACCATCATAGAGCCTTCATCCAGTAACTGATGGAACCAGATGCAGAGATCCATACCCAAGCACCAGGCCGAGCTCAGGGAATCCAATCAAAGAGAGGGAGGAGGGAATATATGAGAAAGGGAGGTCAAGGTCATGATGGAGAAATCTACAGAGACATTTGAACCAAACTCGTGGAAACTCATGAACTCTAGACCGACAGCTGTGGAGCCTCCATGGGACCAAATTAGGCCCTCCATATATGGGAGACAGTGGTGAAGCTTGGCTAGCTGAGAGGCCCCTGACAGTAGGACCACAATCTATCCCTGGTTCATGAGCTAGCTGTTGTAGCCCATTCCCTGTGGTGGGAAGCCATACTTAGCCTTAATGCAGGGGTAAGGGGCTTTGTTCTGCCCCCAACTTAATGTACCAGACTTTGTTGATTTCCCGTGGGAGCCCTTACCCATTGGGAGGAGTGAATGGGGGATGGTCTGGGGGGGGAAGGCGAGGGGAGAGGGAGGAGGGGTGGGAGGGAGAATTGTGGTTGGAATGTAAAATAAAATTTTTAAAAAGTAAAAATAAAAAGAAAGAACGACCGACTGCTACATGGTACAACAGAGATGAGACTTGAAAAAACTAGGCTAAGTTAAAGAAATCTTTCTCAAAATTCACATGTTGGGTGATTCTAGGTCATGGGATGTTTATAGGCAAAGGTATGGAGAGAGAAAGCAGTGTTTTACAAAGACAAAAGGAGGGGAAAGTGGGATTAGTTATAATAAGATGAGTTTTAAGGAACAGTTATTAAAATATTCTAAAATTGATCATAAAGATGGTTATACAACTCTGAATATATTAAAAAACTTAAAGTCAAGAACTTAAAGACATTAAAGACCTTTACTTTTAAATAGATGAACTTTATGCTACATTAAATATTAAATTATAATAATTTATTGAGATATTAAATACCTCAATAAAGCTATAGTTTTTTTTTTAAAGAAGACAGTAAGGTGGAGGAAGGAGGAACTTCATCTGACAGTACTAATTCATTATTCTCCACAAAGCATTCATTGATGCAAACTGAGTTGGTGACGGCAACCACAATGAAGGTTTTGTTCCTCTGTGGAATGGAAATCTTTCCTTTGGAAAGCATTTTGATGTAGCTACACAACTAGAAAAACAAAATGGTAAGTGGACTAAGAGGTCACAGGACACCTAGGTGCCCACCCATAAGGCCATTATGAATGGGGGAATGGGCATCCCATAGTGACTTTGGCATGAGTAGCGCTCAGCCCTGTGGTGCCATACACAAATATCATCCCATTATCACATGAGAAAGTCATTCTTTCTTTCAAGCCAGTGCATTCTGCCATGTCTTTCTTAGGTGTACAATGCTAAGGAGTAAACTACTTGACAATCTGCCATCTTCACAGTCCACACTTCCCCCCAGGAAACTCTCTACTTCCTTCTACACAGCCGTCTATTACTGCCCTGCACCCACGACCACGGGAAAGAGTTGGAACTTCTTTAATTGGATCTTAAAGAATGATCGTTGAGTGTTACTGTGGAGGAGTTGGTTAGAGGATTACTAACAATGATGCAAGCCTCCATCAACCATTTCACATGAGCACACCAGGGCTCTTAAAAGGAAAGCAGTGAGCTTCATCCTGTTTTGAGTATTATAGAAGGAACAGTGTTGTTCAGTTCTCACTGATGCAGAAGTGAGCAAGTAATAGTGGCTGCAGAGCGATTCAGTTCTGCCACAAGCAGAGGATCCCTACAAGGAAACCAAGATCATTTTGAGAGGTGCCTCTTCCAAGTCAGGTGAGGGGTAATGACTATCTCTGTCCACAGCAGAGTGACAGAATTCACATAACTGCTGAATAAAATTTCAATTTCCATTTGGGGATACTGAAAATGGCTGATAATATTTTAATTTTCCATTTATGGATTTTACTTTTTTTTTTGAGTCAACAGCTCCTGGAGCTCAGGTGGGCCTGAAATTCTCTCAGCCTTACCTAGTCCTGGGATGGCAGGCATATGCCACCATGCCCTGTCATTCAGTGTTCAAACAAAAGCCTTGGCTTTCATGTGTGCCAGTCACGCATGTCACCAACTGACTGGCACTCCCATCCCTCCAGTTCTGATTTTAAAGCTCAACAAATAATAGAAGTTATTATCAAAATTACTCATTTGGGCCTTTATTGGCCTATTAAACCTCAAATAATTTTCCTAAGTGCTACATAATGACGACTTTGGCTTCATTATCCAAGCCCAAGCAGCCGAACTAACACTATGTCATGTGACTGTGCCACGAAATACACTTGGTTATGACTGATGCCAGTATGGAGTTGTGTAGTTACCAAGGTCCAAGTCAGAAGGAATCCAAATTTTACTAAAAAGCTATGCACCCCCTCCCGAGGGAAACTCTACTTCAGCTAGCCTGAGACATGGTGTAAAAGATATTTTGACAGAACTTCCAGAAAAGACAAAATGAGATAAACATATAAACACAATAAGATTCATTTGTTATGTTTGAGTATCGGGATTGTTTCGTTACATCATCTAACCTGTCTGGACTAATACTAAGGTCAAAGGCTTAGGAATTCTGATTTCTCACTGACTGGGGGAAGGGCCACATGATTATGATGATCTTAGTCCATTGTTATATAGCTCTGTTAGGAAATATTTGGAGTTTGTAAAGCCCTCTTTGGATCTTAAATCCTTCATGAAGCAAACTCTCAGAAAAGAACAAGAATGCTGTCTGAGTCCATTGCACCGTGGAGAGCACAGCAGACATTCATTCCTGACTTCAAGTGTCCCTTAGGCAGCTGAAGAGTCACAGAGTGAAATGTTTGGATGGACAGCAAATGAAGTCCAAGGCTGGATGGAACTAAGAATATTCATTCTTTTTTTCTTGTAGTTGGGTTTTAATTTTGTTTGTTTTTATTCTTTGCTCTTTGGGAGCCTGCCACCCAGCTCCCAAATAAATACACTAGTACGGAGAGACTTATTCTTACTTATGAATGCCTGACCTTAGCTTGGTTTCTTTCTAGCCAGCTTTTCCTAACTTCAATTATCCTGTCTACATTTGCCTCTGGGCTTTTGCCTTTCTTTCCTTCTTACTCCATGTCTGGCTGTGGGACTGGATGGCTGGTCCCTGGCATCCTCCTCTTCTTCTTTACTGGCTCCGTCGTCTTCTCTTGTTCTCCTTCTACTTATTCTCTCTGTCTTCCAGGCCCACCTATCCCTCTCCTGCCTAGCTATTGACCTTCAACTGTTTGTTAGACCAATCAGGTGTTTTAGACAGGCAAAGTAACACAGCTCCACAGAGTTAAACAAATGCAACATAAAAGAACGCAACACATCTTTGCATCATTGAACAAATGTTCCACAGCAAAAGGAATGTAACACATCATTAACTAATATTCCACAACATTTCTTCCATTTCTTCCTCCCTCCCTCCTTCCCTCCCTCCCTCCTTCCCTCCCTCCCTCCCTCCCTTCCTTCCTTCCTTCTTTCACTCCTTTCATTCCTCTCTCTCTCTCTCTCTCTCTCTCTCTCTCCTTTTCTTTTATTCAGTGTTTCTCTGTGTAACATCCCTGGCCACCCTGGAACTCACTCTGTAGACCAGGCTGGCCTCGAACTCAGAGATTCACCTGCCCTCTGCCCTCTTGTGCTGGGATTAAAGGTGAGGAATACTTTTCAAGGTCTAGAAAATTTAGTAATGATTATTTTCCTGTCCATTTAGTCTCCTGAGCTGACACATGCCAGCCTTAGGTTATACCCTACTTATGAAAAGGGATCCACCCAGGAAGACATGACAATGATGTGCAGACCACCAAACAACTGGCATCTGCCGGCTCAAAGGGTGTGGTCTCTGGAACTTCTCACATGCCTTATCCTACCTGGACTCCCACACTCGCTGGGAAGAGGAGATAATGCAGAGAGCCTGAAGGAAACAAAACAACACTTTCCATGAGAACATGACACAGCCAACCGTTTCTGCTTTAAATCATTTTATAAAAAGTCGATTGAAAGCTGACATGTCATTTTAGTAACCCACTTTTGCATTAGAATTTGATGTGAAAACTGTCACATCTACTTTCTCTCTGTGTTCGCTCCTTAAATAAAGCCTGGAAGGAGAGACTAGGGGAACGGCTGAGTCAGCAAAGCGCCTGTCACACAACGTGAGAACCTGAGCTTAGATTCCTAGCACATACAGAAAGCCTACTACGGTGGCCTGTGTCTGAAACCACAGTGTTATGATTGTTGTCAGAGACAGAGATCCCTGAAGGTGGTGACTAGTCAGCCCTGTTAAATCAGGAGCTCCAGGTTCAGTGAGAGATCCTGCCTCAAAAACTATGTGGAAAGTTATCGGGGAAGACATACATCAGTCTCTGCTCTACTAGACAGCCACACACACACACACACACACACACACACACACACACACACCACGCCTGCTCCAAAGAAGACATTTCTGGGGATGCGTAGTTTTGTTTTGCTTTTAACTCCTTCCTCTTTGGGGGCCCACCACCCAGTTCCCAAATAATCACTTACACGAAGACTTACATTTATTTGTGAATACCCAGCCGTAGCTTGGCTTCTTTCTAGCCAGCTTTTCTTAATTTAAATTATCTCATCTACCTTTTGTCTCTGGGCTTTTATCTTTCTCAATTCTCTATAACTTTTTTTTTATGTCTTACTCCATGACTGACTGTGTAGATAAGTGACTGGCCCCTGGAGCCACTTTCTCTGTTTCTCCTTTTCTCACTCCTCTGTCTTTTCTTCCCAGATTTCTCCTTCTATTTATTCTCTCTGCCTTCAGGCCCAGTCTATCCTTTTTCCTGCCTCGCTATTGGCCATTCAGCTGTTTATTAGACCAATCAGGCAAAGTAACACATCTTCACAGAGTTAAACAAATGCAGCATAAAAGAATGCAACACATCTTTGCATCATTAAACAAATGTTCCACCGCAGAAATGAATGTAACACAGCTTCAACTAATATTCCACAGCAGGGCTGAGGAGCAGCTCTGTACTTAAGAGGGTTTATTGCTCTTGGAGAGGACACAGGTTCAGTTCCCAGCACAAACTTGGTGGTTCACAGCTGTCTGTAACTCCAGTTCCAGGGGGTCAGATGACCTCTTTTGGCCTTTGAGGGCTCTTGCAAACACATGATGCATGCAAACACACACACACACGCCATATACACATACCACACACAAACACATACACACATACAATACATACAAGTAAATATTTTAAAAGAGTATATTTTTATCAAAAGGAATATTGAATTTTTATTCTTTTTTTAAAAAAAATATTTATTTATTTATTATGTATACAATGTTCTGTCTGTGTGTGCGTCTGCAGGCCAGAAGAGGGCACCAGACCTCACAACAGATGGTTGTGAGCCACCATGTGGTTGCTGGGAATTGAACTCAGGACCTTTGGAAGAGCAGGCAATGTCTTAACAACTGAGCCATCTCTCCAGCCCCTTGAATTTTTATTCTTAAAACTAAAATAATTTTCAGATATCTCCATTTTGATAGACCAGTGAACAAGTCATCTCAGAAAAATTTAAGTTGCTGGCATAGTTGGCTGGCTGAAGAGTTAGGGAGCAGAGCTCAGCTTTTATGATGTGAACCTATTTCTGATTATCATTTTGTGGTTTTCTTAAGTGAGGAGGCTGTGTCCTTTCATAATGTCAAGGTTAATGAGATATGGAGAAAGATTTTTATAGATGAAGAATTTTGCTTGCCTGAAAGGTCCTCAGATTGTGTTTGGTGGTTTTTTTCTACCCACCTATCCTTTTCTTGTGTGATTGAAAGAAACACTTCATTTAATACTTTCATTTCTGCCTGTGTGTGGGTTTTTATGATAACACATAACATTTACCATCAGTATACAGTTCATCCCACTAAATACTTTTGTATTGTGCAGCCGTTACCACCAGCCAGCTCCTGAATCCTTTATCTTTTCAAACCATTTGTGTGTGTGTGTGTGTGTGTGTGTGTGTGTGTGTGTGTGTGTGCGCGCGCGCGCCAGGGCCCACGTGTAGAAGCCAAAGGACACCTCACAGGAGTCGATTCTCTCTCCCCACTCGGTGGGTTCTGGGCATTGGATTCAGGTAACCAGGATTGGTGACAAGCACCTTTACAATAGGGCCATGCCCAGGACTGCAAATCCCTTATTTTGTAAAACTGAAACTATCACTAAATAATAATTTCTCAGCATGCCAGTTCCCACTGTCTGGGAAACACCATTCTTCTGTCTGTTTCCACATCAAGCCAATTTTCTTTCTGAGATATGTTTCAATACATGAGCCACTCAATAGGCTGACGTGGACAGGTCAGGGATGTGTTGCAGGAGGCTGCTTGTTGGTTCCGAGCCGCTTAGACCCCAAAATAATCACACAGAAACTGTATTAGTTAAATCGCTGCTTGGCCCATTAGCTCTAATTTCTTATTGGCTAACTTTTATATCTTAATTTAACCTATTTCTAGTAATCTGTGTATCACCACATGGCTGTGGCTTACAGTCTAAAGTTCCGGCATCTGTTTCTCATAGAGCTACATGGCTTCTCTCTGACTCTGCCTCCTTTCTCCCAGCATTCAGCTTAATTTCCCCCACCTAGCTTTGTTCACCTATAGCTCTGCTATAGCTCCAAAGGAGTTCCTCTATTTATCAATGGTATTCAAGCATACAGAGGGGAATCCCACATCAAGGATGACTGACCAGCTGGGGTTAGAAGCCCACAGCTTTGTGATGGCAAATATTCGTCCTTAGGTCAGCAGGTGGCACTGTCTGACGTCTGTTGTTTCAGAAGCAGTCTGTGGAATCAGATGAACTGGCAGTGCTCTGAGCTCTGGTTGCAAGTTGGGAAAGGGCAGGAAGAAGGCTAAGGTAAAGGCTGATGAGCAGCCCTGCACTCTGATCACCGAGGCCGCATCTATGCAGACTGGCAGAGGCGGACACTGTGACTGACAGCAATAAAAACAGAGCAGCTGGTGCCCCATTAATAACCACAGGCTGCAGGGGATTTGCACACACCCTCCAACACAGACAGAGGGGAAGACAAAGGGGACAGGGTGTTGTTGGAGTGTGCTGGGAAAACCCTAAGTCACCCTAGAGGTATGACTTCATGCCCCTCACCTTTTCAACTTGCTTTTCTAGGGGTCTGTGACATTTATTTCCTGACCTCAGGGTGACATCTCATAAAGGCAAAATTATCCCAACCAGTACCTTTGAAGCTATAAGGCTTAATCCATGTAAATGATAGTGTAAATGACACTATTTACATGGTGTAAATGGTCATGGCCATGTGTTTGGGGGGACTGTGGGGCATTCTCATTGCCTTTTGGTCTGTCCTAAGCAAAAATGTTTATTTCATATCGCACACAAATCCTGTTAGTTAACAACAGACTCATTTTATATAGGCCAAAAAGAAAAAAAATATAGCAGCTGCAAGCAGCTACGACCACTCATGAACACAGAATGATGGGTGGCAGTAATAGCCACAGACAAACAGCATCCTTACTGGTACCTGCAGGAAGATACTAAAGTACCCGGGAGAAGCCAGGTGCCCATCTGCATAAAATCATATCAGATATTCAGCAGAAAATATCAGGACCATCCTCTGCTTTCCCCAAAGTAAGAAGGAGATAAGTTCATAGAAGCTACCACCTTCCTTTGATGAGTGCTTGTGGGAGAGGGAAAGAACAGAAAGACAACATCACCGATACACACTAAAGAGACTTCAGTTTGAAGCTGGAAATTGGTTCAAATTCAGTCCTCTTCTCCCTGGCTGTGATTTTTAATTAAGACACAAACTGAACTGTTTCTTTCTTTTTTTTCCTGCTGGCAGAATGATATAATATTACCTGCCTCTGATTCCTTCCTTTCTTTTATGATTGCAAGGTGAAACAAAACAAAAGCATCTTAAGTATACTGAGCAAACTCCACGGATAGATTGCATATGATACTGGCCCATGTATTCATGCATGGGTATAAATAACACACACACACAGCATCCCTAATAATGTCATCATTAAGAATTCTCAACAGTGCTTAGGGGATCTTTGCCCATCTGCCTTAGGATTATTTGGCACAATTCTATGAAGGAAGTGCAGTTTAAAAAAAATGCTGAGCCCCTTTGCAGCCACTCAACATATAGGGAAAAAAAAGAACATTCAAGCAATAGATTTCTTCTGTGTCAGGTGGGTAGGTAGGTTGTGGGCACATTTGCTGAAAAAAATACATTGAAGGTTTTCTAGGACACAAAAAATGATGGCTGGGAATTTCCAGAGTATAGCAGAGACCGGGTTTCCCGTTTGACAAACATCAGTGAAAAATATGCTATTCTTGCTCATGGCACCACTCTTGCCTGAGTACCACAGGCTGTGGAGTCTGCTATCTTCCTTGTGCACCTCAGCGTCTGCTCATGTGGGGAGCTTCCTGGTAGCTATAAAGCTTACACAGGGGATGTGTATGCTAGAACCCCAGGAACACTTCCTAGGCATAATAAGCCAATTGCGTTCACTCATTACAACCACAATGTTGAAGGCGATGTACACCAAAGAATCTGTGAGCAAATGGTATGGATCTGCGCGCATGCTTGTTTAAATACATCGCGCAAAGCACAGATGCACCTATCTCCCATGATAGAGACACATCGTTTGTGACTTTTTCTGTGAGGTATGAACACATGTCTGCTCACCCCAGATAAGGTGCTATAGAAGACCAATGAGACAATTCTACAGAAATGTAGCTTGGCCAAGCAATGAAGTCACGGCAGCTGCTTACGGGAACACGGGTGCACAAGGACAGCCGTGTCACCTGCCATGCCGAGCACAAAGGACAAATTACAAAAGCTGCACCTCTGGACCTCCCTGCACAACACACGGGCAGCTCCACAAAGAGCCTTTTCTTCTCAGGGGTTGTTTATTCCATGTGTAACCTTGGAGACGGCCATGTGAATCTTGTAACTTTCTGAGCTTCTTGAGTGTCCCGAGGCTTTTCCTGAAAAGATGTGAACTAATGTCTCTTCACTTCAGATAGGGCACCAACAACAGACCAAAGGAACATCCGACTAGTGAGCCAACCCATCCATTAGGTTCACTTAGAAAAGTATGGGTGAGGGGTCACTTACAGCACGGGCTACTGAAAGACAACTGTGTCACTAAAAGTCGCAGGCCTTAAGGGATACTTCCCTGGAGTTCCTGGGAACTCTTGACAATAGCCCACAGGTAAGGGAATCTCCACTCCTTAGCAGTTGTTATGCCTTAGCAGATTCCAGAAGGTGGAGCCTTGCAGGCCTTGTAAGTTTGAGGAACTTCCCTAGACTTGGGAAGCTTCCTGTTTAGTGTCTGAGTCTAAAGAAGCCTCCCTCTAGGGGAGAACACTCAGACTTAGAGGAAACTGCCAGGCAACACTGAGTCTTTGACCTTTCCTTGGGCTCTTGAGTCTTCTGAGCTTCTTCTCTCTGGGACAGAATGTTTTAACTGTCAGGAAACAACTATATAACCTGCACCTGTCGGGGAATCTATCTGCTATCTACCCTCACAGCATCTTCACAATGCATTGCCTACTGTCTTTCCTACTGTGGGCAAAGGACCCAGAAGTCAGGAATAGGCCGTCCTTATCAGCATAGTCCTAAGGACTAACGAACTGCTTGGATTAATGAATATTAGTAAAATGAATAAATAGACCTGAGATAAGCCCTTCTTTATTAAAACAGAATTTTCTCAATCATTGAGAACTAAGCTGTTTGGTTTTCTAAGAAAACTGAGTAAAATTGTGCAGATGCTTGGGACAGCTTCCTTCCGAGGTGCCTTTAGAAACTGGGAAGAGGGGGCTTGGGAGTAACTCAGTTGGTGAAGTGCTTACCACATAAGCATAGCCAAACCCCAACATCCACGTAAAAAGCCAGGTCTGTCAGAGTGCACCTCTAATTCCAATGCTGGGGAAGCTGAGGCAGGAGAACTCCCAGAGTTCACTGATCACCAGTCTAGCCAAACTGGTGAGCTCCATGTCAATGAGAGACTGCCTCAAAACAACAAAAGGAGGAGAATAATTGAGGAAGACATCTGGCATCCACCAATTCCCACGTCTTCATGCACACACAAAAATGTGCATCCCCCCCCACACACAAAATTTAATAAATCAGGAAGGATGCTGTAGATGCATGCCAGTCATGTTGGAAAAGTCACGTGAATGAAGTGCATGGAACATCTGTGCCAGAATCAACAAGGAGGCATAAAATTTAGCTTCCTCATCCCCATGGCTAGAAGTTTTCATCTTGACAGATTTGGGATGTGGTCCTGGGGTCTGTAGTCATAAAACATGCTATGGGTGACGAGTGTATCTTTAGGTATAGAAACTAGAAGATAAGGAGATCGTAGGCACCGTCAGTTGGGTCTACTTTGCAAATAAGTCCTTCTCTGCCTGGATTCAGGTCAGAAAAAGCCTGCCTGTCTAAGCTCAAGATGAATGAGATACTGAGCACTTGGCTTAATTCCTCTGGTTTTAAGTACTTGAGATTATAAAGTGGATTTAAACCTCCAAAGGGATCATGAGTTCATTCTTTCTTTGAGGCTTTTAGATGAAAAAGCCTTCTGTAGGGCCCAGAGCAAGTGCTGGGATAGAAGAAAAGAGGTTGGGATTAGAACTTAAGGTGAAAATAGTGATGAAAAGTAAAAGGCTCAAAGAAATTTCAAAATGATGAGGAGTAGAACTTTCTTATAGTTATTCCCAGGGAGTCAGTAGAAGATTTACCCAGCATTTAAATACTGTACATTATGGGCTCTCCCCATTGTATGCAATGAAGGGATGCTGTCCTTCAAATGTTGCCCAAGATGAAGCTCAGGGCTGGTGACAGATGATTCCTATAAGTAAATCAGTCTGCTCTCCTTCATTGCCACCAAGTAGCAATTACCATCATAGACACAGGACAAGTCCTGGGCGTGTCGCTCTTGTATTTTTGGTATGGGTTCATGAAACATCAAAGTATTGAGACATTCAATCAACATTTATTGGAAAAGGACGTCTCAAATCTTTCTGTTATATAAACTAAGTGCACATGGGAATTAACACGATCCTCAGCCTCCATAATTTCTACTCCATGGTATCAATAACACAAATTCTTTAGCTACCACACAGCCCTGTCACTGTCTCCCTGCTCCTCTGTGCTCTTCTGCCATATCCCTGGCCACAGCACTGCTCCCACAATGCAATCTCACTTTTCTTTAAAGTTATTAACATTATTTCTGCCTCAGAACCTCCACGCTGCCTGTTCTCTGAGCCTACTTGATCATTGGCCATGCCTGCATGAATTAACTCCTTATTCATTTTCCGTTCAGATCATATTGTCCCAAGGTCTACCCTCACTTCTCTATTCAAAAATGTTAACCCACAGCAGAGATATCTCAGTCAGTCAGGTGCCTTCTGAGCAAACTTGGGGCCTTGACTTCAAGAAAAAAAAATAACTGAGCATGGTGGTGTGCGCTTGCAATCCCAGTACTGGGGAGGTGGAGACAAGAGGACCCGAGGGGTTTTCTGATCAGTCAACCTAGCTTAATTGGCCAGTCCCAAGTCATAGTGAGAGACCTGGTCTCATATCATAAGATGGGCATTACTCAAAAGCAACCTCTGATGTTGACCACACACATGCACCGCTTACACACACACACACACACACACACACACACACTTCAACCTGAAATCCTCACAAATACTCCTCACACCTCATTATACTCTTTAGTTTGTCTATAATAGCGCCTATGTTCTTGTCTAACATGTAATTTACACACTTACTACGTTTGCTGTCCATTGTTTTTCACTCCCCGATGGAATACAAACAGCACTGAGCCAATGGTAGCAGCGCTGACTATTGAGGTACCTCAGGAACTTAAGGCAGCACCAGGACATCATACAGAACCCATAAACAATCACAGAAAGAGTGAGTGGATGTTTTTGAGAACTTCCTTTACCAACAACAGTTTATTTAAATCTCACCACCGTTCCATGGGGTAGATAAGGTTATGATCACTGATTTAGAAACAAGAGAACTAAATGGTAAAGACATTGGGTACTAACTCTGGGCTACTAGTTACTCAGAGCTGTTCCCATAGTCACCAGGATAGACGGACCTGAGGAAGGAGACACATGGAACAGCAGGCTAAGAAGGACCAGGGTTGGAAAACTAGGAGAGTGTGTGTGTAAATCCTCCCCTGTGTTAGCCCATCAGTTCCTAGGACTGCTACAACAGCCAATGACCATAAATGTGGTGGTTTAAAACAAAAAGGTCTTCTGTAAGAGGCCGGAGCCCTGAAGTCTGAAATCAGGGCATCAGAAGTTTCTTTTCAGTACTGGAATTGAAGCCTGCCAACCTCTTCCTCCTTTCTGGTAGCTTCCAACTATGCTCAGTGCTGTTGTGCAATATTGGCTTAAGATGTGCTACATTCATTGATGTGGAGGAATATTTGTTTCATGATGCAATGATGTGTTGCATTCTTTTATGTTGCATTTGTTTAACTCTGTGAAGCTGTGTTACTTTGCCTGTCTAAAACAGCTGATTGGGCTAATTAAAGAACTTAACAACTAATAACTAGGCAGAAGAGAGATAGGTGGGGCTTCCAGGCAGAGAGAATAAATAGAAGAGAGAAAAGAGGAAGAATCAAGAAAAGGAGAAAAGGAGGACACCAGGGGCCAGTCACCCAGCCACACAGTCAACCATGGAGTAAGAAGGAAAGAGAGATATCTAGAACAGAAAAAGGTAAAAGCGCATAGGCAGAAGGTAGACAGAACAATTTATGTTAAGAAAAACTGTCTAGAAAGAAATCAAACTAAGGCCAGGCATTCATAAGTAAGAATAAGTCTCTGTGTATTTATTTGGAGCTGGGTGGCAGGCCCCCAAAGAATAATGAGTAAAACAAAATTCAACAACATGGTGTTCTGTGGTTTATCACACCCAATGCTGCTGCATCCTCACACAGACTTCTTCACCCTGTCTCCAAGGCCTTGCTTCCTCCTAAAAGGGCACTCGTCACTAACCTTAGGGCACACCCTGATCCAGCCTGATTTCATGGATTAACTGCATCTGCAAAGATCCTATTTTCATGCGTCACTGTTTCGGAGGAACATTATTCAACATATCCCATTTGTCTGGACAGAATCCTTATACCAGGATTGAAGGAGCCTTGGAAAGACTTCTGGTCAACTTCCCTCCCATGAGGCACTGGAATCCAATCTACAGCAATAGCATCAGAAATTGGTCCATTTCATGTTGAATTACTTTCAAGATTAGAATGTCAAGGAGACCCACCCCTTTGCTGTATAATTGATTCACTTTTATGATGAATGTATGGTATACAGAATAGCAGTTTTTCAATGATGCCATGAACTAAATAACA
The DNA here is from genome assembly GCF_018167655.1 of Microtus oregoni. Taxonomy (NCBI): domain Eukaryota; kingdom Metazoa; phylum Chordata; class Mammalia; order Rodentia; family Cricetidae; genus Microtus; species Microtus oregoni. The sequence continues at coordinate 31,213,259 of NW_024543072.1, forward strand.
CCTTATGTGTTACATTGCGTGCCAAGGAAGTTTGCAAATGTCATGAAAAGCTTATGAACCTTCATGTAGGAAAACCATACTTGGTTATTTGTGTGGACCCAATTGGTTCGTGTTGTATCCTTCAAAGCTAAGAGATTCTCCATGCACAAGCAAAGCTGTGGCTGGACAGAGAGATGCTGTGTTACTGCTATGGACAGAGGAAGCAACGAGCCAAAATATGTCATTTCTCAATGCTGGAGAAATAGAAAAAACATGTTAGAGACATGAGGACATCTTGACTCTGGTCCAATGAGATCCGTAGCAAACTTCTGATCTACAGAACTAAAGGATAAATAAATAGGTGCTATTTAAGCAATTAAAATAGGAAGAATTTGCTACAAGTAGCAATATGAGATTTAATCAACAGTAGGAATCAATGTCCCAGTAACTTTCCGCAGTGCTTTAGGTTTGTTCTTAGAGTAAACAACTTTCTCTGCTTCCTCTTCCCCTTGGCAGACGTTCAGTTGCTGGACGTGCATCTTGAGTCCCCTAAATTCTTAGTGTGCTAGTTATTCGTAAGTTGTTCACCATTTTCTGACGGTCAGTTCTCAGGTCTTTCCTGATTGTAAGGCATTGTATTTTGGTCCTCATCCTGACCCAGAAAACTTGGTTCCCCAAACCAATTGCAGAGTGGAATATGGGGAACCAGCTTCAGGAAATACCCCAGGCTGTCATGGCCTCCTAAAGACTGCCTCTCTCACCTCCCATCCTGACCCCATGTAAACTGAACCCCATGTGTTTTCTAGAAGCCTCATTGTTGGCTACTGGCAATATCTGAGCTTTGCAGGCAAAATGACCTGAGTATGAACTCTGACATTTCCATTTCCTGGCTACATGATCTTGAGGAAATTAATTAGCATTCTGTATCTTGAACACCTGATTCATCTATAAAACAAGAATGAAGTTTATAAGTTATAAGAAAACAAGATAATATCTCTGAAAACATAAGGCATTAGAATGTGTTGGTTTCCTCCTTTTCCTAGTTTGTAATTTTGTATTTCCATTTATGCAGACAGAATTTGAGCTAACTCTTTGGGCAATGATATTACATCCCAGGCTTTCATGAAGTTTACCTAGAAGCCTTAGGGTCTTTTACCACTGTTTTGTCAAGCTACCCTTTTTTTAGTTTGTATTGGGAAGTTGTTGATTTTATGCTAATTTGATCTTCTAGTACCTTGGGGATTCAGAACCTCTCATCCAGCATCTTCGTTAGTCTACCTAACTTCAAGTCATGTGTGCCTCTTGAATATTTCATTAAATACTAACAATGCCCGGCTCAGCATCATCTTCACATATTACAGTCGTGATGTAATCCTGAGGTCATTGCTTTTACATTCCAGAGTTTACAAAGCAACTTTCCAATGACCACTGCCTCCAGGAGTCCCCGGAAGCTGCAGAGAGCCTTTCTGGCCACTCCACAAGCAAGTTCTCCCCTACTCTAGAAGCAGATTGTGTCCCTTGGGAGAGCTGCAGAAATACAGATGGCCTAAGATTATCAGACTTTGTGACAAGGTCCCTCAACCACTGAACCATCTTACTGACTCTAGTCCCCACCCCCAAATTTTAAATGAGATTCCTAAAGTGTACACTATATACCCAAGTTTACCCAATACTTAGGTGCCACGAAATCAAAATGCTGAAGAACAGAGCTTGTACAGCTGACTTTGTTTCCAGCTCTTTAGACACGACCCTGGACCATCACCCCCAACTCCTCAGCTCCTAAAATAACAGTGGGGAAGATGAAGAATTTCTCTTAGTCTCAAAAAAGAAAAAGACTTTGGGGTAGAGGAGGGGTTGAAAAACTTACAAAGTTGAAGAACTGTATTTTCTGAGGCCTTGAGAAAAATATTTCTCAATTAGGAATCATGGTTGCCTTCTCTTCTCTGTCATTCCCTTTGCTTGGATTGGACCCTAGAAGCACACTCACAAATATAGCTCAGAGTCTTGGCCCTGGAGACTGGCAGATATGAGTTGGGATCTCAGCTCTCTTTGAGCCTTAATTTCCTCATTTATAAAACTAAATAGTGAAAGGTTGGAATGACAGGTCAGTACAGTACTTGCTGTACAAATGTGAGGGTATGCATGCAATTCCCAGAAGCCACTTTAAAAAGCTGGGTATGGTGGCATGCACTTGCAATCCCAGCACTGGAGGAGCAGGTACAGGAGAATCCTGGAGTTTATGGTCCAGCAAATCTGGCTAAGTTGGGAAGTTCCAGGTTATGTCTCAAAATGCTGCTGCTGCTGATGATGATGATGATGAGGAGGAGGATGATGAGGATGAGGATGAGGAGGAGGAGGAAAAGGAGGAGGAGGAGCAGGAGGAAGAGGACCAGGAGGAGGAGGATGTGGACGACTCCTGGGCAACAATACCAAGGGACAAGGGACTGACCTCTGGCCTCCATACGTAGGTACATAAGCACATACAAATAAATTCACATGAAAATCTGATAAAATGTTATGGGAACTGAATGATAATTCAGCAAGAAAATGCCCATAAACTGTTTAGTTTTGGGTATAGAAATTAGCACATTCCAGTTGAGATTAGTCACTGGGAATATGTCCCTCCACTGAAAAGACCCAAATTGTGCCTGCCTAAAAGACTGCTCAGGTCAACACTGTAGGATCCAGGCAACCCACAATGGAGCATCCAGCCATATAGGTAATACCAGAATACGAATGGAACAGCACACCACACACACACACACACACACACACACACACACACACACGTGCACACACACACGTACACACACATCAGATTACAGAGCAAGATTCTATCACCTACATGCAGATATAAGGTTAATAAAACCAAAGTCTATATAACATAAAGGGCAGATTTTTCTCCATGGGCTCAAAGTTAACCCATTAGAAAAAGACAGGGAGCTAAATTGTTTAACTCCATTACCCAGATACTCCTAAGGCAAACACTGTAGATGTTCTGGGGGAATAGTCTTCAGTTGAGTCACTGTGCTTGGACAACAGACAATAGTGAGAAACACTTTTTGTATTGTAAATCGCAGCACAAGGGTGGGTTTGAGAAAAGAACACAAACAAAGTGGACAGAAGACACAGCTTCCCTTTGTCCACCTGTCGGACCTGGCACTAAGGTTTGGCCACCCTTCGGGAACCTCTGTGCCTGGGCTGGGCTAACTTGGCCCAGTCCATTTAAGAATATTTTATTTGATTGCAGAGCAAAATGCTTTTGAAAAGTGGGGCTATTATCCTTGAAACAGAAAAATTAAAAAAATTTGAAAAGCACCTTTGAAGTCGGCTATCCAGATGAAACCTGTGACATCAGAGAGATGGCAGATAAATGGGGAGACAGAACAAGGCAGCCATTGACTGCCAGGCAGCCCGGGCTGATGCCACACTTTAGGACCTACCAATATAAGTCAAAGATGAAAGATGCTCTGGGCAGCCTGCCTGACCCCTGTACCTCTGTTATCTCCACTGATTGCACAGTGTTTGGCTCCGAACAATCCCTCACTGTCTGCCTGCGCAGGTGAATCTTACCAGAACAGGGGCTTGGGTGGCTTGGCCAGGTTACATGAATGCCATGCATAGCACAGGGGGCCAGAGGAAGGCTGGCTTGCATGAAGCACTGTCTTTATTATTCCTCTTATCCCTTGGATACTGTGGACAGGGCAGCTAAGTGCAAACTGAGGGCAGTGAAGAAGAGTGGGGTGTGCGTGTTGACAGACAGGCAGCTCTCTCTCTTCTGTTGAAAGAACAGCAGAGCCAGAAAGCAAGCTCCAGCTGCCACCTTGCCCCTGAATATTTACACACAATGTATGATCGCCCTGTCAAAGCAAGGAAGCCTCGGACAAGCCTGGGTTTAGTTCTTGCATCCTTGAATGTGTAAGAGTCAGTTGCTCAAAGAATTCATCTACTAAGGATGCCCATCAGCAGTCCTCGGCCCCAAACAGGCACCAGAAACACCTGGGACCCCTGTTAAAACATTCTTTGCCCCACCCTGAGTGTGTGACCCAGGAACTGCTCCTTTCTATCTCTCAGATGTGGCTGCCGCTCCCGGTTTCAGGCCCACACTTCAGGGTATTCTCTAGGTTAGAGATCAGTCTTCCACAAATCCTCATCACAGTAAGGGAAACATGTGAGATCTAAGGGAGTTAGAGGTGCATTCTCAGAGGTGAGGGTCTACGCATGAGGAATAGACTGCAGCTCTACCTAGGACAAAAGGAGACCAGGTAAAGTTTGCTGCTGTCAAACAAACCCTACAGAACATCTGGGAAAGGAGCAGAATGCATTTGTCATTTTAGCAAAAAAATAAAATAAAATAAAGATACCTTTGGATGCCATCAAGAACTAGCAAGATGAGGAGCAATTCAGAAAAGAAACTTGGCAAAGAAATGCGTCTGGGTGTTTAGAAAGTACTTTCAGGAAAGAAGCGCAGCAGCTTTGTGCTTCCAGAAGATGAAAATGGAGATGTGCGTGGAAATCCATAAGATGGATGGTGAGCAAACGTGGGTTGGGACGCAAGTGCAAGAGAAAGGCAAAGATAGCGTCTGTACTATTGGGTGAGGGAGACAAAGCAACCCTGACCCCGATTTCCTCGAGAGTCTGACTGAGATACCTGTGGCAATTGGGTCTCTGGGAGTCCACAGGTCTACTTCACTGCCCTCGTTTTGCCTTCACTAATCTATGCGGTCCTAGGGCTTCTTTCAGATTACAAGAAGTTGAACAGAAAAGGAAAATGCACTCAAACTGTTAATGACTTGATTGCTCATATCTTCTTTTTATGAGTTTGCATTCATTAATTCATTTATTCATTCATTCACCCATTTTTTCGTTCTTTAAACATCATTGAATGTCTCCTGAGTTCCCAATAAGATGTAGGTCCACAAAGGGGGTAGCTTATGATGCCATACAGATGCCTCCAACACCATCTACAATGGGGATAACGTGACACCATCTTCAAAGTGGTGTGATAACATCATTAGGGGGTAGCTTGTGACACCATCTATTGAAGGGGTATCCTATGACATCATCTACAAAGTGAGTAGCCTGCCAAGAGCAACTGCAAGGGGGGTAGCCTGTGACAGCATCTTCAAAAAGGGTAGCTTGTGATGCTATGTCTGCCTTACAAGAGACAAGAAAGAAATCCTTCATTTTTAGATTTCAAAGTTAACTTTTGATTTAAGAAACCCTGCATACATTTTAAGCCATGCAGAACAATATTTTGTAAACAGAGAAGACACACCAAAATTCCAGGATAGTGACTTTTTCTGGGTTTTTATGTTGAGGAGAAAAGGAAAGACAGGCTTAACTTTATCTCCAGTGACCTCAGGTTCTTTTAGACAAACCCATGAAAAGTACGTCTCGATTTGTCTTTCTATACAACAAATACAACAGTGTTTACAATATGCTTTGTGTGCTCCTATTATCTAAAATTTCTTTGGATTCAAAATGATCTGCAGAGTGAGTTCCATGACAGACAAAGCTGCACAGAAAAACCATCTGGAGAAACAAACAAACTTACAAACAGAAAAGCATGCACTGACTGAGATCTAACATGATAACTCTCAAAATAGCAAGACCGTCAAAAGCTAACAAGCATTTCATTAGGAACGTCTCTTTCCTGGAGTGCAAGGGTGAATGATATATCCCGAGCTGAACAACATTAAATAGTTTTCAAGAGCTGAGGAAGAATGTTGCACTGCCAAACACCCAGGAATGGAGCTGCCCAGGAAGTCATCTGGAGCCAGAGGTGTGCAGGGGCACTGTCTGGGGGAGAGAATCCCTCCTTCCCATCCCATATCTCCACATGTCTCATTATAGATTTTGTATATCATTTTTTATGTGTATGCATATATGTATGCAAACCATTTACATGAAGGAGGTTTGGAGGTCAGAAGAGTCATTGGATATCTAGAAATGAATCGCCATGTAGATGCTGGACACTGAATCCAGGTCCTCTGCATGCACAGGAAGCTCTGTTTTCTCCATTTTAAAATACTTTAAATACAACATATTTTAATCATGTTTCCCTCCTCCAACTCCTTTTATCAAAACTTCTATCAAACCAACTCTATGTTTTCTATCTATCTATCTATCTATCTATCTATCTATCTATCTATCTATCTTCTATCTGAGGAATTCTTAAGAAGATTTAAGAAGATTTTTATCACTGACTAGAAGTTTCAAAAACAAGATTACAAATGACTGAGATCCTTTTACATCAGTGCAGAAATGTAAGATTGTAGATAGTGAGACAGAAGGCAGTGGAAAATAAGTCGGTATTACAGTATTGTAAAAGAAGGAAAGAAGAAAGACAGAAGGTAAAAGAAGGGACATGGCATATCAAAGGAGTGATGTGTGGTTTTGCTAGGCCAGATGAGAGAGTTTGACCCACTTTGAGAAAGTGTTGAAGGCTGTCCTAAGGAGTCCTGACATCATCTTCCAGGTGACCAAAAGCTGACTTTGTGCTGTACTTGTCCGTCTGTGCAATCCACACTTACAGAGCAAATGACGTGGGCCAAAACCAGCGTGACTTACAACGTCAGAAGTCAGAGAGTCAGTCATTTTCCTTCAGGCTTCATTGTCCATAGAAAGACCCCATGAAACTAGGTAATAGCACACAAACAGAAAACGTTGGACTAGAATTCTGAATAAGAAAAATGCAGACCAGATGACGTTGTAGTTGGATCCCCTGGGACACACTTCTTAGAATAAAAGCTTTGTGGTGCTGAACTGCTTACGCTGAGTCTTAAAAGTGTCAGAAGCTGAGATAATCATTCAGTGGGTAAAGTGCTTGCTATGCACAAGGACCTGTGTTCAGATCTCTAGCACCAGCTTGAAAAGCCAGACAAAGAGCAATAGAGAAAAACATTGTCATCAACCTCTGGCTTCCACACACACACATACACATGCACATGGATTAGCACTTACACACACACATTCTCTCTCTCTCTCTCTCTCTCTCTCTCTCTAAAACATAAGAAGAGAAAGAAATAGGTACAGAGCTGGGCTTGGTGGTGTACACCTGTAATCTCAGCTCTTCCTGAACTTCAGGGCAGTCTGGGCTATTTACCTAGACTCCATCTCGAAAAGAGAAAGGCTGCAATTCAGAGATCCCTGTCTAGCATCACTGTGGCCTGAGCGTCAATCTCGAGTACCACCAATATGAACAAAGAAGAGAAGGAAAGTAAGAGGAAGGGAAGAGAAATGAAATAGGCAGACAGCTTGGCAGAAGGCTCGACGCTGCTCTCTGCGGCCATGCAGCCCACTCCTCTTCTCTCCCATGGACCACACATCAAAACTGGATGGAAGAATAGCTAAGCGAAGGAAGGAACAAAGAAGAAAACAAAATATGGAGTAAGGAGGAGAGAGAGAAAGAGAGATCAGTTCAGAGGAAAGAGAAGAAGCAGAGAGCCAGGAGGACAGAAGGGAGAGGGCATGGGGAAACAACACGGAGAAGAGATAGCGAAGAGGTTGTCCAAGGTTGTCAGGAGCCTGTGTGGGCTCCCACACTGCAGCTACCCCATAACCCAGGAAGAAGAGGCCCGTTTTTCATCATCATCACTTCATTCTTCAAAGTCCCCAGCTATAACATCTACCTGGTTCCCACTGTTCAGGCATTCAGGCACAAATATTCCCCAATGTTGGGATGCTCCCCTGAGGCATGTCCCCACAACCTCATATCCAGCGTCACTCATGAGTACAGGAGTAAGCAGTGCTCATTGGGCAGAGGGCCTGGGAGAGAGGTGTATCCATCAGTTCAAAAGCCATTGATGGCCGCTATTCTGAACATATAAGTCAAGTTCTACAAGGCGAAAGAGAAGGAGTCATAAAATGAGACCTCTTGAAAAACTTATCCTGCATTAAATCCAACACTGGCTGCTCTGTAAGCGGGGAGAGGAAGCAGCTAGGGTCTCAGTGCTCAGTAAACAATCTGTCTGTGTAGCAAGGAGACACATCTATAGTCATCAAGTCAATCTCTCCAGGGAGTTCCAGTTCAGAAGTAGATGTTAACTTAGGCTGTGGTGTGTTCCACCAAGCACCACCTCCCATGTCTCAGTACTCCCTCTTTCTGCCTGAGCAAGACCTGCTCTGCCCTGGGTCCCTGAACTAAAGTGACTTGGTGGTGATAAGGAGTAAGCACACACACACACACGCTGCCACACGGGACATCTTTCCTGTCAATCTTTTTTTTTTTTCTTATTCCAAGAGTTATGGAGCTCCAGCATGACTGTTCCTGCGGTTGGATTCCAGGTCATCAAGGTGCCCTGTGTAATTTAGGAACCTCTTTGATTATGCAGGGGAATAGAATAGCTTGACTTGTTCCCCAGCAGATGTCTGCTTGAAGCCCTTTCCCTGTGATTATGACTTTATTTGGTCAAAAGGAGAGTAACCCGAGAAAGCTGGTCCAGGAATGAAGAACAGAAAGGCAGCCACAAGATGAATTTTTGAACTCTCCAGACTGCATACTTGGCTATACAATCCCCCAAACCAACCTTATTATTAAGCATAATTATCAGCCTCAGCCACAGGCTGTGAGGCCCCAGAGGACCCGAGCCTGCTACTGTAGGTAAAGTGGCACTTTTTCCCATACAACCATCCTGTCAACCGAAAGGTCACAAGTCCTTGGGTAATCATTGGGTCCAGGTGGGTCTAAATGACAAAAAAAGTGATGGACCCTGAAGAATGCAAGCCAGCCCTCATGAGAACCTAAAAAAAGGGAAATTGTTTAATACAGCTTCGTCTTTTCCAAGTGTTAACTCTCGGGGAATTCTTTTTTTTTTTTTTTTTTTTTTTTTTTTAAATTTATTTATTTATTAAGGATTTCTGCCTCGTCCCCACAACCGCTTCCCATTTCCCTCCCCCTCCCCCGATCAATTCCCCCTCCCTCATCTGCTCGAAGAGCAATCAGGGTTCCCTGACCTGCGGGAAGCCCAAGGACTGCCCACCTCTATCCAGGTCTTGTAAGGTGAGCATCCAAACTGCCTAGGCTCCCACAAAGCCAGTACGTGCAGTAGGATCAAAAACCCACTGCAATTGTTCTTGAATTCTCAGTATTCCTCCTTGTCCGCTATGTTCAGCTAGTCCGGATTTATCCCATGTTTTTTCAGACCTAGGCCAGCTGGCCTTGGTGAGATCCCAATAGAACATCCCCATTGTCTTAGTGTGTGGGTGCACCCCTCGTGGTCCTGAGTTCCTTGCTCGTGCTCCGTCTCCTTCTGCTCCTGATTTGGACCTTGAGATTTCTGTCCGGTGCTCCCGTGTGGGTCTCTGTCTCTGTCTTCTCGGGGAATTCTTAAAACTTCTCCTGCCTCCTGTAAGGGCTGCATCGGCTTCAGCAGGATTCACTTGAAGGGTGGAAATGAGTGTGGGTTTCAGAAAATATCATCCCTATTTTCTATAAGCCAGACTCGACGAAATTAGATAAACTCTTGGCAAGTGGCTGGTGCCATCCAGCTGTGAAAAACACGCACCTTTCTAGGCCATCAAATAGTATCTCAACAATAGCTCGCAGATTGTTCCATCCCACTATTTGAAGAGGGCCAACCTCAGCAGGTTAAAGCACTTGGTATCAAATCTGTTGACCTGAGTTTGATTCCCTAAATTGTCCTCTAACCTATACATATGGTCCATGACGTGTGCACACATGCACACACACACACCACACTCAAATAAATAAATTAAACTATAATAAAGTTTTCAAAGAAACTTCAAACTTTCAAAGATGCATGTGTTGCTTTAGGGGAGAAGAAGCGTGTAAGGGGCTTGGGGAAGAGAGTGAACTAACGCTCCACGAACAAGATGTTCCCTTGGTGATTAATGTCGTATTTTAAGCATTTACCATCACAACACAGTTCATATATAATGTATCAAGGCTCCACTTCTAATGACCAATGTCTTCTGAGACTCAAAGAAAACGCTAAGCTGTAGGATCCTGTAATTTTCTTTTACATTACATACTTCTAACCGTGACAGCATAGAGTAGGTACTCCTGTCCCTAAAGGGAGCAATGTCGATACAGTAAGACAAAATTACACCTGAGCAAGACCAGGACAACCTAGTTGGGAAAACTCCAGGCTCTCAGCTCAATGACAGCATCCTGGGCTTGTGTTGGTCCCATGAGAGCTCCCCCGGGCTTTATCAAGCTTGTTCTTGAAGCCTTGCTTCCTGTAGCACACAGGGTCTTTCTCTCTGGCAGGTTATGCTCAGTGCTTGCAAATGTCTTGAGAAGATATTCCCCATCTCAGCATCTCCACTGTCCCGTGGTCTCTATTACAACTTAGGCTCTGCACTCACTGCTTCATGCAGTGACCTCATAGGAGCTCTCTGCAGAAATAAATAAATAAAACAAAAAATAAAAATATAAAAAAAAGAAAAAAATGCTCAGGCAAATAAGATACTTTTGAATCATTAGGTCTGGTTGCAACATTGATATTAGTTAAAAGCGGCAGAAAGGGGGCTAGAAAGACAGGTCTGTGATTAAGCACTTAATGCTCTTGCAGAGAACCTTGACTCTGTCCCCAGCACCCACATAGTGACTCACAACCACCTGTAGTTGTAGAGAATATGACTCCCTCTTCTTTCCCATATAGCCCCCCACTACACACACATATACATGAACTGAAAAGAATTTAAAATGGAAAAAATTTAAAAATTCACTTATTTGAAAAAAAAGCTTGGTGGTTCCCCCCAAACTAAAACACACTTACATATGACCAGAAAGTCCATATATATATATATATATATATATATATATATATATATATATATTCAAGAGTACAGACAGCAGGTGCTGGCACAGAATCCTATACATGAATCCTATGCTGCACTAGTCACAGCAGCCAAATGTTGGGCTGATTCAAGTCTCCATCAACAAACGAATGAGCTGACAAAATGTACTACACCCATGAACAAAAGCATGAAGCCATAAAAAGGAAGGGTGTTGATACGTGCTACAGGGTGGGGGAAACTTGAAACATGATGCTAAATGAACCAGATGCATGAGGTCACATCACAGATGATTCCATTTATATGGATTTCCCTGAACAGATATCGCAGAGAGCCCAGATGCAGATTGATGGTTTCCAGCAATGGACGCCGAGGGTCAGCGTGAGGCATGACGGTGTAAGAGTCATAGGCTTTCTCCTACTTGAGTAAGATACCAGTGCATGGCAGTGGAAATAGACTACCCAATGCTATACCCTATACCAATGTACGACCTCAAATGCTTAGTGCTCTCTAGTGGGCATGTCATTTCCCTGAAACAAATTCACTTCATTCTCACTAGCTACCTGAGAGTTCACATCCTTGTAGAAAGTCTACTGGAGAGCATCAGTTTACCAGAATGGGGTGCAAATAGCTGGAGACAGAGCTTGGTTCACGTGGGCGTGGCACTTCACAAAGGTTCTGTATTCAAATTTGTAAATCTTGATCTTCCTTAGGGAGCAAGCATAGTCGGGTCTATATTTGCAACAGATAACCACCAGAGGGCAATCTACACACCCGAATACAGAAGCCTGATCCCAAGGAGAGGCTAAGAGCTTCTTCTTCTTTTTTTTTTTATTTTTTTTAATTTATTTATTTATTAAAGATTTCTGTCTCTTCCCCGCCACCGCCTCCCATTTCCCTCCCCCTCCCCCAATTAAGTCCCCCCCCCCTCCTCAGCCCGAAAAGCAATCAGGGTTCCCTGTCTTCTGGGAAGTCCAAGGAACCCCCACCTCCATCCAGGTCTAGCAAGTTGAGCATCCAAACTGCCTAGGCTCCCACAAAGCCAGTGCGTGCAGTAGGATCAGAAACCCATTGCCATTGTTCTTGAGTTCTCAGTAGTCCTCATTGTCCGCTATGTTCAAGAGCTTCTAAGATTATTTTCAGCATCCGGAGCTGAGTTAGCGCTAAAAGCAGTGTGTGGAAAGCCAACACTGATACGATAGACTCAAAGTGAATCTAGCACCCGCATCTGTAGGACCTCTTCTAGTTGGGGGAAATTTTCTCTCTTGGCGAACTCAGTAAGAACTGTTGAGTGTGTAGAAAATTTAAACTAAAATGGTTCAATCTGTTCTAGGGCACCGGAAAAGAGAGATACGTGCTGCTTCCACAGGAAAAAGAATGTGAACAATGTACACACACACACACACACACACACACACACGTAGCTAGCATACGTATAGGCAGATCCACGAAAATGAACCAAATGGAAGTCAAAGTGCTGTGGCCTGGAGGTTGCTATCTCTGTCCCCCTCTCGCCCCAACTTTGTTAACATCTTTTCTCTAAGCAACTGTTGATGGTTTCATCACTGATGGCCCGTGTCACCACTAAATATTCAGGATAAATTCAAATTCTGCACTTCCAAGTGGTCACGCTCTAATGAAGGCAGAGCAGCTTACCAAGGAAACTGCTTATGGGACAGGAACTAATTCCAAAGCACAATAAAAACATTTGAAAACCATCATCTTTTCTGGGACTGTGGCCAGCATAAGCGTGTACACTGCTGGAATTTTCAGAATCACTTCAAATGGTTATTGCAGCCAGATCGATGAGTAGGGGTGTGGCCTGGCTCTGGCTTCTCTGCTTCATTTGTTTTTGATAAAGCAAATGACAAAACCCAGTCTGCCAGTTTTGTATCTGCAGAATCCCATCCTACAGGACCCGGTTGCTGCCTCTACCATTTGGTGCTTGGGGGACTAAAATGCATTTTCTTTTCTTCTGCATTTGGAAGTGTTTTGGGTTAAAATATAAGTTCAGTCATCCCAGCTACTTAGGAGATTGGGACAACAGGAGGATCACAAGTTCAAGGTCTGTCTGGGCTACAGGGTGAGATCAAGGCTAGCTTGGACCACCTAGTGAGATCCTATTGATAATAAACAAACAAATAAATAAATAATAATGAATAAATAAACAAAGAGGGCTAAGGTCTACAAGTAAAGGTAATTAATTAATTAATTAATTAATTGCCTTAGTTCTTGAAGAACTGTTCCTACAGGTCCTCAGGAATGACCAGATGATTGGTCATGGGAACATGGAGAATAGGTCCCCTACTTCCTTTTCAATCTTCCCCTTCTAACGGTCATTCCCAGCCCTGAGACTGATTTATTCTAAATTTAGAGCATTCTTACCCAATTTTCAGCTCTTTGGAAAAATCAGTCACAACACCACCCTGGCCTTAGGTTATAGCTGCTAAGAATGGGGAGGGGGGCATACAATGGATGGAGGGGGTAGAATTTATTTATTCAGCTGAATTTGAAAGCAGGTGTTTTAAAGCTGATTCTTTCACTGTCTTATAATTTTTATAAGTTTTTTAGACATGTGCATTCCTAGTTACTATTTCAGCTGGAATATATTTCAGATCCCTGAAACACAAGACCAAAATGACACTAAATTCTCAAAGGACAAGGCCCTCTCATTTGACCCAAATGACATGAAATGCTTCCCTTGCCCAAAAGCATATGTGACTGGGGCCATGGCTGTTTGGTAGATCTTTTGTCTACTGTGAATAATATGCTGGGTTCCAGACGCACCACACACACACACACACACACACACACACACACACACACACACAAATTACCTAAAATCACTGGCACACAAGACAAGCAGCTAGAATGTGCCAGAAGTCAGAGAACTGGGGCAAACTTATACCCATTTACACAGTATCATATCTCTTTAAGGTATTTATAAAATAGTCAACTAGAAGCACAATTTCACAGATCCAGGAGATCCACAATACAGATATACACACACATTACAGATACACCCATATGTACACACATGCAGATAGATACACACACACACAAGCACACACATATCGTTTGAGAAACCATGAAAGAAAAACAAATGTGTAAACTGGCCTACTAGCTTTACAAACTCTCAGCATTTGATTCAGGACCCAGTATGGGTGTGCACAGCAAATACCTGGAAGAACAGGAGTTGAAAGTGAGTCTCCAGGTCCCTGGAGACCCCACAGTTCCTCCTACCTGTCTCAAGCCTCCTTGCCTCTCACAACTTTCCTCACAGAATTGCTGAGTGACTAGAAAGGCCAAGAAACTTAAGAGCTCACATCTCCTGGAAGCTCATTCAAGAATGGGCAGGAGTTTGCAAACCAAGCCCCTCACCTTGAGGTAGCACAAGGTCTGTGAAGTACTTTAAGGCACAGAGTGCCCTGCCGTGGATAGGCACTGTCTTCACCTGAAATTGTTCCATCTTAATTTCTCCCTTCCTTGTTCTTGCTCTTCTCCTCTTCTGGCTTTTGTGGCAGCTTTTCTTTCATAAATTTATAAAGTCCTCACCAAGGATCTGTTTCTTATGAACTCAATACAAAGAACCCCACTTTGCTTTGTAACTTGGGGGTCCACTCATCTGGATATTCAGTTTTATTCATTATCTACTCAACAGATTTGCACTAGGTTCCTATGATGTCTCTGTACATTGGCCTTAGATGGCTGGTGTTTGCCCAGTTGGAAGAATTAGATGGTTTCTTTCCCAGGTTACTCCAGTCAGCTTTGTGGCAGATTAAACACAGGACCTTCCTTTGGGAAATGTGGCGTGTAGAACTAGATTCAGCACCCATGGTCTCACTCTCAAGTCTGCACACGCTCCCCAAGCTAGAGCGCCTAGGTGCATTTCTCTCCATCGGTCATATCACTGCTGCACGTGCATTGCATCCTCAACAACAGCTCAAGGAGTTTCATAGAAAATGCCCTGGATGTGGGCTCAGGGCCCTGAGCTCTCATTGATCCCCAGAAAGTGAGGAGAAACCGGAGGGGACACCTGGTGATTAAAATACATCCTTGGTAAACACAGGTAAGGCAAAGTCAGTTTGATGGAGCAAGTACAAGGTTGGTCACTTGACAATTCTGGGAAAGGTTTTCGGAACAGTGTGGGGACATAGTCTCTCCAAGGAGCCCAAAGTTCATTCCCAGATGGGTCTCCATCCATCTCCAAATAGTCCTGTAGAGCAGAGAGTGTCTCGGAAATTCACTGTGTGTTTCTAAAAGGTATGTCTGCCCAATATTGAAATAGTTAATCAGTTTCTATAACTAATCAGTCTATTCTGGTGTTTTTCCTCACAGGAGACAATGATCCAAGTGTTTTGAGGCTGGATTGACTAGTGGCAAAAAAAAAAAAAATCTGGAGCTGGAAATTGAGGCAGGAGACATGCCTTCTAGTTGCCTCTTTCCTGTCTGTCATTCTCAGATGAACACACATTCATAGAGCATCCTTGTGAGATGTCTAATGTGATGGGATTAGAGCTGAAACAGGCTAGTCAAGAGATGGAGCAGGCCTGATGGCTGCTACTCAGACAGACAAAGTACTCACAGTGCACTTATTCCTGCCTAAAGCCAAGCATTTGAAACTCCGCTTCACCAAGGAAGATGGTTAAACAAAGAAACAAAATCCTTATTCCTATTAGTCCTGATGGAAAGAATTGAGAACAAAGAGACTGAAATTTTAGATGAGCTGGAATGTGCATGCATATCTGCATTGTGGCCACAACCCTAAAGGTTAGGAAGGGCTGTTGAGAGTCTAAAGTCTATCCATGGGCAGCTGTCTGGCACCAGTGGCCAATGGAAAGCAGAAGCCTTATTTCCAGGGAAAGGTGTATGTGTGTGTGTGTGTGTGTGTGTGTGTGTGTGTGTGTGTGGTAGCTGTGTGTAAACCCTGAACAACCACAGCTAGTGCCAAGTGTGATGCTAATCAAACAGCAGCAAATAGCCAGAGGGTTGGCAAGGGTTCAAAACAAGAGAAATGCTGTACAAAGGGTTAGGCCACCAAGGTCTATAAAGAAAAATCAGGGCTTCCAATGACTGGAGGGAGACAGAAGAGCTCTGGATCTAGCCCAGGGGGTTCACAGCCTGGTTTCTCCTCTGAGGAGGCCCTCTTGAAGTGCTAGCCCTGGCTTGTTAGAGTAGAGGGGCCTGAACAGCTGTGTACATACCCCCAACATCTGTATCTCAGGACAGCCTCCATGGCGTGTTGTTGACCTTTGCTACCTGACCCTCTGCCTTAGTGCCTGTCTATCCCATAAGCCTTTTTTCCCATAATACTTCCTTAACTGTCCCTTCATTACTGTTTTAGCCAGGCCGCTGTGTTAAAATATCATAGAAATTTAGTTCTTACTGTCTGGAAGCTGCAAAGTCCAAGGTCAGGGTGCCTATGGATGGGGTGTCTGGTGAAGTCTCAATCCTGACACCCTTTCCCACTGTATCCTCATGACGTGGAAATGTGCAAAGCTGCTCTCTGGGACTTCTTCTCAAAGAGCACTAATTGTATTCATGACAGTAGAGTTTTCATTAATCAGCCACACACCCCAAGACCCTGCCGCCTAACGTTGTCAATTTAGAATTAGGACTTCAAGACATGAATGGGAGTAAACTGGGGTCCACACAAGGACCCGAAACTGTGTGCGTGCTAATGCCTGGGCTCTGACACTGGTGTGATAATCTTCCCCAAGACAGTCCTTAAACAGTAGAGCAGCAACACTGTTCTAGAAGTGTGGACTGTGGGTGGGACTATGAATACCCTAATACAGTCCCAGGAACTGGCGGATAATTACCGGATATCCACAGCATCTCCACAATCCAGTCAATCCTCAACGCCTCCAGGGGAACAGCACATGCTACAGGGACCAAGAACAAGACCTAGTGCAGTGTGCGTAGCCTGGGTCCAAGTCCTGCCCTTGCCATGGTTAAGTTCTGTGCTTTGACAAAGAAGGTACTTTGGGTGTCTAGTCTTAAATCAGCAATACCTTCATTTTTAACTTCAAAAGTTGCCATGATAGCATAAGAATGCTCAAACATGTTACATGCTCTAAAATAATACATAAATGGAAGCTATAATGTAATTGATACGTAATTCTCACCAAAACCTCATGCCACAGGTTGAAGCAAGAATCACCATCATCATAACAATTGCATTTTCTTCTCTGTTACTGTGTGATTTTTAAAGTTAAAATTAATTTGGAAGGAAGAGTTTTTAAAAAGTACAGAGAAAGCGCAGAGGCCCTTCACTCATGCATACTAATTGGTAACAATTTGCTTGTACTCCCTCACTCTCTTTCTCTCTCTTTCTCCCTCTCTTCTCCCCCATGCTCTTTAATCCCTAAGCACTACAGTATAAATCTCTCAATATAAATCTCTCTTACATCACCAGAACTTTGATCAAAACCAGTAAACTTAACATTGCATTTAATTATAGTTTATTACACCATAACCCACAATCAAAATGCAGACTTTATCAGTTTTTCCAAGTACCCTGTATAGCTATTTTTCCCATTCTAGGATCTAATCCAGGATGCTTAATTGCATTTATTATTGTGACTTTTTGCGTCCTTGAGCCTGAAGCAGGCATTCCTTTCCTAGTCATGACTTTGGCATTTCTGAGGCATTCAGGCCCGTTGTTCTGTCACATGTTTTGGTGTTTGATGCTCTTTCATCGCTAGACTGCATTTTTGGAGCCTTGAAGAAACTATGTCAGGAGTGCTGTGTCTTTCCCAGCGCACCATTGGAGGAGGCACAGCAGGTCACACCATCCCTACACTCTGATTGCTTGCATAACATGAAACCCTCTACATCTTTACCAAAGAAGACAGGAAGTTGCTTTTCCACCACTTTTAATTCTCAAAATATTTGAAGGGATGTGTTTCAAGATTGTATAAATATCTGATTTCTCATAAAACCACTCATTTTAATATGGATTGATAATTTTTGACTGAATAAATTATGGTCCTAACGATTACCAAGATAATTTATGAGTTCAGTCTTTGTTTTTAGTTGGACTTCTAGTATAAACAGTGCGGTTCCTTATTTCACTTCTATCTCAGGGTTTCTATTGCTGTGGAGAGACACCATGACCAGAGCAACTTCTATAAAGAAAACATTTAATGGGGTGGCTTACAGTTTCAGAGGCTGAGTTCATTATCATCATGGTAGGACCTGGTGGTGTGCAGGCAGCTGCGGTGCTGGAGCTGAGACTCCATTCTGATTGCCAAGCAACAGGAAGTGAACTGTCTCACTGGGCATGCCTTAAGCATATATGGGACCTCAAAGCCCACTTCCACAGTGACACACTTCCTTCATCAAGGATACACCTACTCCATCAAGGTCACATCTCCTATTAGTGCCACTCCCTTTGGGGGCCATTTTTTTTTTCAAATCACCACACCACATTTCTGTCTGTGTGTCTAACACCCATCCATCTCTCCTATTTTAGAGCTCACGTATTCTTATTCTGTCCAACATGTTCAACAACTCACACTTGTTACTTTGATCCCAGAGGTCCCAGTTGACAAGGGTACCACTTCTGATGCTTGTCTTTCAGGCATGCTTCCATCGCCTATACTTCTGGTTTCTGGTTTTAGTACTTCCTTTCTGGCATAATGTGTCGGTCCAAGTTGATCATGTACCTTTTCTGCCTTTTGACTCTCAATTTCATTTTCTCTTTCTTCCTTTCTTTTCTTCTTCTTCTTCTTCTTCTTTTTTTTTTTTTGGTTTTTATTGAGACAGAGTTTCTCTGTGTAACTCTGGCTATCTTGGAACTCACTCTGTAGACCAGCCTGTCCTCGAACTCACAAAGATCCACCTGCTTCTTCCTCCAGAGTGCTGAGATTAAAGGCATGTGCCTCCACTACCCAGCGACTCCATTTCTTTAAAGGTCTCGGTCAGATCCCCGGGTAGAGAATGTGGAGGTCAAGATTTGGTCTCTAGCTGTGCTCATTGCTGCAGGGGTGTCACTTCTGCAGGGCTGGCTCAGTGAACTGGCGACACTGTCCACTTTCCACCCAAAAAAGATGAGGATGACACCAACTGACATGCTGACTTGGAAGGGGGAAATCTCAGGGAGCCTCAACCCTAGACAATGAACTATAGGAAATTAAGGTGTTCTGAGAGAGGGATGGATAGTCTTCTCCAGGAAAGAGTCCCCTAATTGGTTATCCAATCCCACATGACTAACCATGAAAATTTGCATTCAAGTAACATTATACTGACTAAGCAGGTTGTATTTATATGTAGTAAAGTATGCATATGGGTATTTATATATAATGTATGTATATACATACACACATACATTTATATACATATATACGAACAATTAAAAGAGAAACCATTGATTTGAGAGGAGTACATAGGAAGAGTTGGAGGAAGGAAAGGGAGAGGGTAAAATGATATAATTATATTTTAATTTCAAAATTAAAAATAATAATTTAAAGAACTTTCCAATAATGATTGTAGGTGAGTTCATTGCCCAGTGACAATTCATATATATTTCCATACAAAATACATGTGCTATGTGTGTGTGTTAAGTGAGATACATATAAGGGAAGAATGGTCTCAGAGTAGCAATTTCATTCAACCTAATGGCATCAGTTTATTCTGGCCCTTCCACTTTCCACACCTCTGCTCCCTTCTCCACCTGTTCCCCCCCCACACACACACACAATGCACCTCCTAATTTTCCCAACATTCACACAGTACTTTCTAAGTTGTTCACCATGCCAGAATAAAAAACAAATGACCGAATAAATTTAATATTTGTTTAGACTAGTTTTGAACTGAAGATATATGATGAAAACATTGTACTCCAGAATTCCTTGGGCTAATTTCACTTCCTCCTTCCGTTGTCATTGTGTTTCTCATATGAAATGCAAATAGACCTCATCATTGTTTCTGTTTGTATGTCATTTCCTGTTTCCCCCGTCTTACTCATTTGACTTTTTTGAATTGTAAAGCATTAACGGGAGTCAAAAAGTTAAGATTGTACCCAAAAGGTGTCTCCCTACACCTTGTACCCAAACCTAACACACCCCATAAACAATCAAATGCCCCTTTTGGTGTTTATTTTTCCTGTCTCTTTTGATAAAAAACAAGCAGCTTCATGGATTTCTCTCACAGTACTTAGTATTGGGATTTTGACTGGCTGGCAGAAAAGGCTTACACCGCGCAGTCAATGGGCTCAGATTCCCTTTCCCACTGACTGACTCCAAGGAGCCTGTAGGGGTCAGCAGGGGGATGCTGGGCCAGCTCTCCTGAGCAGAAAGGATATTACAAGTTCACTGCAGCCTGAACCCACATCCATCAACTGGCCGCTAATCCTTCTTGACAGACATCCCAGAAGAAACTTGATGTGTTAACTAGTTCCAGAGTTTAACGGGTGCGAAAGCCAAGGTTTGCACTTGGGAGGCTGGGAAGAAAGTGATCTATTTCCACCTCTTGCTGACGGCGAGAAGTCACCGAGAGCGAGGCTAGCCCCGGCCAGCTGTAGGAAAAGCGTACATTTGTTGCTGTTGCTGCTGTTTGCTCCATCCAATGGTTCATTCCTTCCCCGTAAGTCTGTACTTAAGAGAACCCAAAGCCCAAGCCCCAAGCCCCAAGCCCTTCTTAAGAAGCATTTGATATGGCACGTCATGCAGGATGACAATAGTGGGTCTGTCTGCCTGCCTGTCACTGGGGCCTCTGTCCCCACAGGTGAAGAGAAAGAATGGAGGCTCCACCTGAGCGCACCTGCGCTCACCTGTACGGAGAGTCAAGAATGTGAACAATTGGAGCCTTCTCCAGCCAGTCCGCTGAGAAGCTCAGGTGCCACAGTCTAAAGAAGTTGGGGGCGCTTTCCTCTGGGGTATTTCTCCTTTGTCCTCCTCTGCCTTTCTTGGCAGAAGGGTACAGTCAGCACTGGATGGCAGCTACAGAGCCTCAGATGTGACTCAGGCGAGCAGGATTGCAGTAAAGGAGGCAGCGTCAGCTGGTCAGTGCAGCCTGGTGTCGTCTGAGCTCACACTGACATGGAGAAGCCCTCCCCCACCGCTGTTGCAGATGCACGGGGAGAAGAGCCTCTTTCCATCTCCAACACTCAGTGTTTTCCCCTGGGTTCCCCTTCACTACAGTCAGTTGAGACGTGTAAAGAGATCTCCACCCTTAGGCAAAGAAATGATAAATTGTTTATCTCCTTGATCCTAGTTTAAACCCTCTTTGGGTTGACAGGTGTCCCATTTGCCCTACAAGGCAAAGAACTGGGGAAAAGAGATGCTGATGGATGGTAACATATATGTGAGCACAATAGTTTCCCATTGCTGTGGCTCTGTTAGAAAATCTTGGCTTTGCAAGGGTTGGAGAGGTCACCAGAGTGGCCAGTGGTCCTCCACCACCGCAGCCGTCCCTCTGCAGTGTCTTTGACAGGTGGCCATTCAGTTTCTATCTGAACACTTGCAGCGATAAGGACCTCTGTGCTGCTAAAGGGCTGACTCCTCCTCATCCTTCAAGACCACGATCAGATGTCACCTGCTCTGGAAAGCTTCCCCCAGTTCACCCAGGGAGATCAGTTACGACAGGCTCTGCCGTCGCTCAGCACTCGGCTCTCACCCCATCACAGCCTGCTGCCCTGGGATCTGTCTTTCCGCAGCCACATCTGTCTCTCCCACTGGCCTCAGGACGTTTCAAGGAAGAGAGCTGTGTGTTATTCATCTTTGCATCCCTGATTCGGGACACAATGTCTGACACCTAGATACGTTACACCAGCCATGACTGTTGATGCAGACAAGCGTGTGCTCCTAAGCCAGGCTATCCTGTTTTTAAGTAAAAAAAAAAAAAAAAAAATTCACTGAAAACCCAGTCTTGAGACCCTGTCTTCTTTCCTCTAATTCTTGCACACTGGTCTTTATTCTATTCTCAATCACAGGAGCAAAAAGAAAATGGGCTACTGGGGTTATATTTAGAAAGTGGTCTCCTGTGCCAATGTGTTCAAGTGTACTTCCCACTTTCTCTTCTATAAGGTTCAGTGTGGCTGGCTTTATGTTGAGGTCCTAAATCCATTTGGACTTGAGTTTTGTGCATGGTAATAGATATGGATCTATTTTCATTCTTCTATATATTGATATTCAGTTAAGCCAGCATCATTTGTAGAATATGTTTTCTTTATTCAATTTTATATTTTTAGCTTCTTTGTCAAAAATCAGGTGTTCATAGGTGTTTGGATTGATATCGGATCTTTGATTTGATTCCATTGGTCCTCCTGTCTGTTTTGAGAAGCTTCTGTAAAGCAAAGGACATGGTCAACAAGACAAAATGGCAACCTATAGAATGGGAAAAGGTCTTCACCAACCCCACATTGAACAGAGGACTGGTCTCCAAAATATACAAAGAACTCAAGAAACTTGACATCAAAAAAAAAAAAAACAATTCAATAAAAACTGATACAGACCTAAAAAAAAAAAATACCCCTCTTAACAGATGAGTCTCAAATGGCTGAAGGACACCTAAGGAAATGTTCAACATCCTTAGCCATCAGAGTAATGCAAATCAAAACAACTCTGAGATTCCATTTTACTCCTGTCAGAATGGCTAAGATCAAAACCACTGATGACAGCTTATACTAGAGAGGATGTGGAATAAGAAGAACACTCCTTCATTGCTGGTGGGAGTGCAAACTTGTAAAAACACTTTGGAAATCAGCATAGCAATTTCTCAGGAAATTAGGAAACAATCTACCTCAAGACCCAGCAATACCACTTTGGGGCATATACCCATAGGGAGCTCAATCAAACTACAAGGACATGTGCTCAACTATGTTCATAGCAGTACTACTCATAATAGCCCAAACCTGAAAATGAGCTAGATGCTGTAGTGGCATTTCAAATGAATTTTTAATGAATAAAGCCTGTCTGAAGATCTGAGAGTAGAACAGCCCCACTGGTCAGTCTTACAGACCAAGTTATGGTAACATACTTTTAATCCCAGTAGCCACAATGACACACGCCTTTAATCCTAGTAACCACACTAGTTGCCACAGAAATCGAGTGGTACATGCCTTTAATCATGGTGGTGCAGGCCTTTAACCCCAGCCCTAGAGAGGATTATAAGGTGGGAGGAAGTAGCTCTCAAAAAACAGTCTTATTCTGAGATTCCTGGGAGCAGGATCATCATTTCTGACTGACGTTGAGGTAAGAACAGTGGTTGACTGTTTTGCTCTTCAGGTCTTTAGGTTGAACCCCAATTTCTGACCCTGAACTTTTATTAATCATGCTTCAAGATGTCCTCCAACTGAAGAATGGATTAAAAAAGTGGACATTTACACAATGGAATAGTACTCAGTGGTGAAAAATAAAAACATCTTGAAATTTGCGTGCAAATGGATGGATCTAGAAGAAAACATATTGAGTGAGGTAATACAGACCCAGAAAGACAAATATCATATTTACTCACTCATAAGTGGCTTTTAGACATAAAGGAAAGAAAAAACAGCCTACAATTCACAATCCCAGAGAACCTAGACAACAAAGAGGACTGTAAGAGAGACATACATGGATCCAAATAGGAAAGAGAAAAAGACAAGATGCCCTAAGTAAATTGGGAGCATGGGGGTCACAGATGATGGTAGACGGAGAGAGGGGAGAAAAATGCATAGCAAAATTAAAAACAATAAAAATAAATAAAAAAAGAAACTGGGATTTATGAAATTTCCAGAATTTGGTACACTATCTGCTTAGTCTTTTTAAGTCAAGTCCATTTATTGTCCCATTAACCAATCTCCAGTAGCTGCTGGTTTGGTGATATCTCATGCTCCTTTCCCATGTGAGTACTCTAGCTCATGTGACCCCAGGACCCTAACTTTCCTAATCTGGGTGGGTTTATCTTAGGGAAACAAAGGAATCCTAGGCCCCATGTTTAGTTCCATCCTTTGCCCTGGCATCTGCTCAGTCTTAGGTGGTGCAAACACATACAAATAGTGGGTACTTTCTCTCAGGGCCAGTCACAGCCCTTCCGTAGGATCACCTTCAAGGGGAAAAATCTTCAAAGTCTCTAAAGAAACAGAACAAGAAGTATGAGTGTTTGTGGGGTTTATCATACAGGATTGCACAGGGTAGTCCTAGTGTCTCAACAATGGCTATCTCATGACAGAAAGGCCAAATATACAGTGGTTGTTCAGCCCACATGTTTGAGTGTCTCAGAAGTTCCAGTTTGGTCCTGGAGTTCTGAAGCATTCCTAGAGAGCTGCTAGTCTTCACTCTACATTGGAAGACCAAAGAATTTAGCTCTAATGTTGTGAAGGAATGTCACAGCAACAGGACAGATCCTATTGCCACCTAGAGTGAGAGCAGTCAGGCAAAAACCAGAGTTTTCTTCCATTTTCTTTAATGTGGGAAGGTGACTCTCCCGCTTTTAAGAATCTGACTGAAAAATCCCTCTTGGGAGTGTTGTGGGACACGGTCTGTACACTGCCAATTGTATTTTAGTAAAATGTTGATTGGCCAGTAGCCAGGCAGGAAGTATAGGCTGGGTGACCAGGCAGGAAGTAGAGATGGGGCAATGAGAACAGGAGAATTCTAGGAAGAGGAAAGACTCAGTCTGCAGTCGTCACACACCTACAGAGAAAGCAAGATGAGAGGGTCTTGCTGATACAAGGTACCGAGCCATGTGGCTAGCAGAGACAAGAATAATGGATCAATGTACGATGTAAGAAAGATTTAAGAAGAAGCCTGAGCTAATAGTCCAACCAGTTTGTAATTAATGTAGGCCTCTGTATGTTTATTTGGGACTAAACAGATGTGAGACCTGGTGGGACAGAAACCCCTGTCAACACGGGAGTACCCAACAGATTGGGGTTTAGTTGATTCAAGATGTAACCAAGTTGACAGCCAAAGTTAGTAATCCCAACATCCAAGCCGAGGAAACATGACACCAGAGAGCCAAAGCCACAGACCTACCCTCAGAAGCTTGTTGACAGTGGTGATGGGGTCTTTGGTCCAGGTCCTTATTTATGGGTCAGTCAACAATATTTTTCTCTAATCGTCGTGTTTGCAGCTTTGGTCTAGAGTAGATTAAGCTGTTTTTAAGAAAGAAGCAATTGTATGATGCAGACAATATATGAATATGTCATGTCTTCATGTCACACATTGTCAAACGATGAATAAAGTATAAGTTCTTTTCCCACCAAGCTTTGCACATATATAAATCTGTTATTTTAGACCTTAATAACATATCATGAATAGAGTGCAGCAAATAAGAAAATCTATCTTTGAGGAAGACACAATTAAATATATTAATAGTAGGGCATGGTTGTTCATGACTGTAATCTTAGCACTCAATAGGTTGAGGCATGAAGATTACTGCAAGTAAGGGTCTAGCCCAGCCTACATAATGCGTTTCAGGCAATCCTGGGCTACAGAGTAAGATTCAGTTTCAAAGCAACAATAAAAATTTTAAAAGAAAAGAAAATGAAAAAATACACTGAATAGATAAACACTATCAATTAGGATACAAGAGGATGTGCTATAGTGACATACAAGAGCAAGTCCTGGTAGCTCCATGTACATCTCACTAAGTGGACTCGACAGAGAGCTCGGTTCCTGTGTAGTCACTTGAGAGGCCAACCTGACAGTTTCTCATGAACATGTATGAGAGATAATGAATAGAAATGTCAGGACCCAAACACACCCAGTGTAAAATCTGAGACAGGCAGCATAGAATTCAACACAAAGAGGGCACTGGATGAAGAAAGTGTGCAACATGCCAGATATGCTGGGAATCCACTATCGTAATTTTGCTGGCAAAGTTAGTTGACTTCTGTTTAAATGTGCAAAATGTGTGTTGTTGAGTAGGAGAAATAGATTATAGACCATCTGTTTGGTATGGTTATGATCTCATTTAGGCAGAGCTATAAGTATACGCATAAACACACCCCATAATTATATAATACACAAAGAAAAGTCAGCCTCTAGAAGGGTATTCCATTGAAAATAATTGGTGAACTATTCCATTCCTTTAGAACTTTTGCAATTTTTCCAACTGTTTTTCCATATTGTTTGAGTACAATAATCAGAAAGAAATAAAAATGCCAATTTTGGCTTCAAAGGAAAAATAGAGGTCCTCATTATAAAATAATAAGGCAGAAAAATTAATGACAGCGTGTGTGGTGGGGGAGGCTAGGGAAATGACTTAGAGAATGAAGTGCACACATAAGAGCCTGGGTTTGGTCTCCAGAACCCATGTAAAAGTCAGGCTCAATGGTGCAGGCTATAATTCCAGTGTTGAAGAGGAAGAGACAGGAGGATCCCTGAGGCTCATTGACCAGCCAGTCTAGCAAAATTGGTGAGCTCCAGGTTCAGTGAGAGACTTTCTATATAGGAATAAGGTGGAGAGTGTTTAAGTAAGACACCCAACAACCCTCCACCTATGGTATGTGCCGTTCACATACACTCTCACACATGTGCACACATATGTGATTGCATAGACACAATAGTGCATAGGAGAAATCATGCGTATTGTCAAATAAATGGGTTTACAAAAAGGGACATAATATCCAAA
Organism: Microtus oregoni; assembly: GCF_018167655.1. Taxonomy (NCBI): domain Eukaryota; kingdom Metazoa; phylum Chordata; class Mammalia; order Rodentia; family Cricetidae; genus Microtus; species Microtus oregoni. Next base: position 31,239,563 of record NW_024543072.1, read on the forward strand.
GCTTTCTTCCCAATGGAATACTTACTGGGATTACTTGCTATGTACATTAGAACACAAATAAATGCTCCAACACAAGAAGGGCTAACCACCTACCTTCAGGTAGGCACAGGTTTATTATGATCCTTACTTTATAGATGAAGATAAGAGTTGACAAGAGGAAGGGGAAGTGATGGCTTGGGATTGTAAAATTTGAGCAGAAAGAAGAAAGCTTGAGGCTGATGATTTTTCAATTCAGAGCTTTGCTTCTAAACATTAAATGGTGCCGTTAATTTCTTTTTAATTGTGTGTCCAATTGAAAAAGTTGGAGGGGTGGTAAGAAATTTATTTGGAGTTGTTCTTCAGACTGAATTCTGGTCCAGCTAAACTCAGCACTGACAGCAATATTCAAATCTCCCTCTCCCTATTCCTCTCCCTCTGCATGTATACATGTGTATGTGTGCAGGAGTGTGTATATGTGTGTACATGTGTGTATGCATGTGTGTGTGAGAGAGGGGGTTGTGTGTGCATTGTGTGTGTGTATGTGTGTGTGTGTGTGTGTGTGTGTGAGAGAGAGAGAGAGAGAGAGAGAGAGAGAGAGAGAGAGATTAACCTTAGGTGTTGTTACTCAGGTGCTGACCACTTGTTTTTGTTTTGTTGCAGTCTGTTTTTTAAGTAAGGTCTCTCACTGACCAAAAACTCATGAATTAGGCAAGGCTGGACAACCTTAGCCCCAAGAATACACTGTCTCTTCTCCCCCAGAACTGGGACTACAAGCACGGGCTACCATACCTGGCTTTTCCCCAAGGGTTCTGGAGATTGACTCAGGTCCTCACACTTAGAAGGCAAGCATTTTACTAACTGGGATATCCCCTCAACCCTGGCAAATATCTTCAGTAGGGATATATTGGAATGGGGATAGCATTGGAGCATTGTGCATATGCATGATGAGATGAAAGTCATGTAAAAGGAGAAAGGGGGAGAGAGAGAGAGAGAGAGAGAGAGAGAGAGAGAGAGAGAGAGAATGCTAGTGTGTGTTGGAGAGAGACAAAGGAATGGTCAAATGTTTTTATAGTGGGCTAGAGGTTCTAGTGAACTCTCTGTCCACAGGGCCACCCCACCCCAGTAACGTTATTTCATGAGTTTTTAGGAATTAGGATTTCATTATTTTCTCCCCTTCCCCTTATGTCAGGCCCTTATGCCCACCAATCCCAACCAGGTAAAATGATCCACCTATAATCCCTGCCCTTCTTACCTCATCTCAACTGCCTGTGAACAGATGTGTTTTCTTTCTTTCCTAATTCAAAAACTGTTCTTTATAGGAAACCACTTAGTTAGGCTTCTGATCAAGGCAGAGCTTTGGGAATAATTAAAGGCTTGGACAAGTTCCTGCTTTACAAGAAAACTGAAAGGATGGAAAGATGGGGCTTTCTCTTCCAGAGCAGAGAAGCTGAGAGGAAGTGTCCTGCAAGCTTGCCCAGCACACAGGCATGTGGGTGAAGAGGCTCGGCTGGGTCCAGTGATGGAGAAATGTCTATCAAGTCTAGTTCCAGCCATGTGGCAGAAGAAAACTCTACAAATTTCCCTGGCATCCTTCCTTCCTTCCTTCCTTCCTTCCTTCCTTCCTTCCTCTCTCCCTCATTCCCTCTCTCCTCTATCCCTCCCTCCCTCTTTCCCTCCCACCCTCCCTTCCTTCCTTCATCGAGGTCACCAAATACCCACCATTTTGTCTCACTGTGACTCTAGTCATCTTCATTTCTCTTAAGAGTCTCCAGTGTCCATTGGCACAACACACTCAGCGTTCGTGCAGAAGCAGGGAGGAGTGAGCTGAGCCACTGGCTCTCAAACCAGTGCTCGGGCGAGTGATGTAGTCACCCCTTGTTAGGGACAAGAAACCTAACGCCCCATACCATTGCCTTTCTCATCTGAAAAATGAACACAATGTTGTCTTCCTATTAAGTTCTTTGGGAAGATAATATGAGAGAGTAGTAATAGTATTCACTGGGCTAGTTCCAGTATTGGGCAGAGTGCTTTGTGTGAACCTCTCTTTTAAGAGTGTGGACTAGAGAGTTTGTAGATGAGGGAACAGTTTAAGGTCAGAATAACTGAGTAGAATGTGAGCTATGTACCCAGCCCCTTGATTCATAACCACGTTTTACTGTTCCACTAACCTCTTTCTGTAGGAATTTGTCAGAAGTAGACATCAGATTTTTTGTTAATTTTGTAGACTCCTGGCTACAAAATTGTTCTGTAAGAGGAGAGGAAAGGCATTCCTTTTTGGACTGAAAAATATTATTTGCACAATATTGGCAAAGAAAAAAGCAGAAATTATCTAGAAGCCTGTGACCCAGAGAAATCTACTGAAACATTTTGCTATGTATTCTATAGTAGTCTGTGTGTTCTGATATATATACACCATATTCACTTTAAATCTACATTTTTATGGATTCCCCCCATAAGAATCCAATAGTTCTGGATATTGGCTTCACAGGATTAAGGGATGCCCAATGAATACAAGATATTCCTGAAGAATGTCTTGAAGGTGTTTCTGGAGAAGACTGACATATGGCTCAGCAAATGAATGGAAAAGGCCTGATTCCAATGGGCATAGTACCATCTAGTCAGCCAGGGACTCAAAAGGACCAGGAAAGCAGAAGGAGGAAGCTTCCTCTCAGGCCTTTCCTTCCACAGTGGATGCTTCTCCTATGCTGCCTTAGGCATAAGACCCACTACACAAATGGCCGTCTGGGGCTGCATCACTGGCTTTCCTGATCCTAACTCTTGACCTTTGTTACTTATGAGCCAGTTTCCAAGTCCATCGCTACATACATATTCACAGGTGTATGTACATAAATACATGGGTTCTGCTTCTCAAAAGAACCCAGACTAATAAAGCAATAGATTATGGATAAATTTTAATATTTTTTGTTCAACAAATTTTATTGAATGTTTAAGTACCATTTGCAATACATGATGGAGCTGAGATTAAGACTCTCCTTAGAGCCCAGACTGTTGTTCCAGACAATGAAAGATATGGAATTGATGAGGTCTGTAAGAAGGAGATGTGTGTCAAGTAGAGCAAGATGCGTACTGGATTTCATCTTACCAATGTGTTCCAGCTGCACCTTCTTCAGAGCAGCATTCAAGTACCCCTATGGAGGTTATGGATGTAGGCCTGTTGTTATCCAAGTGTTCCAGGCAAAGGAAACAATAGGTGGAAGCTGAGGAAAGGATCAAAGTCAATGGTTGGTTTCTGGGTATATTTGAAGACAAGGCTAACAGAATCTTCTGGCAATTTGGATGGACAGTTATGAGAGAAAGAGAAGTCATGGACTGTAGTGTTGCCTGGAAGGATGAAGAAGAGCATCATGGGACATGAGAAGGGATTTAGTAGAGCTTGAGAAACACTGAATGGTCAGTTCTAGACAAATTGGATATGACATGTCTCCGGGATGGCCAATCGGAGGTGTTAAACAGCCACCTCCTCCAAGTCGTCTCCTTCTTCAGCACCCCACTGCCTTCAACTCTTTTCTCAAAGACCATCTACTCTATAAGGGCTGCCTGGACCATATTAGTTAAAATGAGATCTGATCCTTAGCCTACTCTTTTCTTAGTGCGTGCAGCAAGGAAACAGTAATGTATGAGCATGTGTGCATAAATGTATGAATTCCTCTCATGTGTTGAGGCCGGATGGGAATATCTTCTTCTATCTCTATCTTATATTCTTTTATCTCTTATCTTACTGCTCTCATTGCATGTAGAGCTTGTCATTTTGGCCAGGCTGACTGACCAGTGAGCCCCAGAGTCCATCTGCCTCTGCACACCACCCCTAGCTTGGGTTATAGATGACATGCTTGACTTTTACGTGAGTGCTGGAGATCTGAACCCAGGTCCTCAAGATTGATTGCATAGCTGTTTTCCACACTGGGTTATCTTCTTAGCCCTTTCTTTACTTTTTTTTTTTTGATGAATCTGCAGAACAGGTAAAAACCTTGGGTGGTAGACACAAATATAAGATTTAGCATCAAATCAATTTATGTAAGTCTGTGAGCCCACATGAATTCAACCAAGGAGAGCATGTGGGTAGAAAAGAGGACCAAGGGCTGAGTGACGAGCCTTGGGCTCCAATGATGAGTACAAGGGAAGGAAGAAGAAACAGTAGGGAAAGCTGAGAGAGTGAGCTAACACAATGGAAGGAATTCCAGGATGGTGTTGGGCTCCTAAAGATTAGGAGTGGGTATCCAGAGGAGGGATGGGACACTGCTAAATCAAGGAGCATGCAGAGTTTGACCACCAGTGAACACAAGTCTGGATGAGCGTTGAAAGGGAAAAACCTCCCGTGTTTTCTCCGATTGTCACTCACGCTCAGTGGAGTGCCACCCGTGACTCGTCTATTTAGATAAAATCATTTACTGAGCTCCACCTGGAGCCAGGGATGTGGGAAAGTGTTTGTGGGCAATACATGAAAAGCCCATCTTCAAAGCAGTCAGTGGGTGTTAGAAGGAAATTCTGAGTCTGGAAAGAAAAGGAAGAACAAGAGAGGATGCTGTCCTCTCTTGTCATAGAAGGCTACTCTTCAGCTCTCTGTAGGCTGAGCCTTGTGGGTGCTTGGAGGAGAAGCAGGTGCATCCTCTGAGCTGATGGGGTCCACTTCACGCACATTCCTAGCCATGGAGTGTCCCCAGAGTCTCTTCCTGTCTTCCTGTAGAGTCTTGGAAGTGGGAGGGTCTGAGAGCTCGGGAAAATATCTCCTTCTGTCTCTCCCCTTCCAAGACTAGCTTCAATGCAGCCATCTGTCACTGGACAGGGGTTTTCCCAGATCCCATCTGCAGTTGAGTCTATGTGTTCCTGAGGTTCTCTTGTACAGGGAGCCCCACAGTTTCACCATTGGCCCCTTTCAACTTCATCGAGGATAACAGCAGCTCTTCTAAGGCAGTTCAGAAAGCAACCCACAGGTTGTTCCCATCTTGGTTTGGAAGCCATATTCCCTTACTGGCTGGTTGCATGACCCTTGTCTCCTGAGTGACACTTACAAGACAGGTCACTTAATGTGATTGGAAAGAAATAAGCAATATTAAAGTAAAATATCTTGTCTTTAAATGCCTCAGAGGTTTACCAAAAACTTTTTTTTGGGGGGGGTCTTTCTTTTTCTTTTTTTCTTTTCTTTTCTCTCCTCTCTCTCTCTCTCTCTCTCTCTCTCTCTCTCTCTCTCCCTCTCTCTCTTTTTGAGGCAGGGTTTCTCTGTGGTTTTGGAGCCTGTCCTGGAACTCACTCTGTAGACCAGGCAGGCCTTGAACTCACTGAGATCTGCCTGCATCTGCCTCCCAAGTGCTGGCATTAAAGGTGTGTGGGACTTAATTTTTTAAATGCAGATATGGAGTTGGGGAGATTGCTCAGCCAGAAAATGTTTACTTTATGAATATTTGAATTATATCCCAGGATCCCCATAAATAAAGCTGAGCATGGCGGTCCTCATTTGTAATCCCAGTGCTGAGAGGTCAAAGATGGTTGAGGCTTGCTGGCCAACCAACCTACTGAATTGGTGAAAGCTGAATCACAGTAAGAGATTCTGCCTCAAAAAACAGTGGGAATGTTTCCTGAACAATGGCACCTGAGATTGCCTTCTGGTCTCAATGCATTCACATACATATGCTCACACACAGACAAAAGCAAACATGGTACCGTGTTGATGCTACATTAAAACACCTTGTTTTCTGAACATCTACAGTGGGTTGACTCATAGCTTTCCATAAGATATTAATATCTCAACCTCTAAATTTATGAATGTTTGTAAATACCCTTCCAAGTGAGAACTCGACACACACATGAGTACACACATGCACACACATACTCACACACATACACACATGCACACACACACGCACACATAAATGTGCACATACACATACATGCATACACATGACCACACACAAGGCACACATGCATACACACATCTACTCGCATGCTCACACACCTCCATATAAACATGCACGCACACATGTGTGCACATACATGCTCACACACACATGCACGGATGTGTAAAGATGGAAACAGAGGTTGCTGCTAATTTCCGGACTGCCAAAGATCTGAGTCAGATCATCTGCATGCTTTGTAGAGAATAGGAAGGTACAGTAAGGAACGTTGGGAGGCACCATATAGGCCACAGTAGAACATTATGTACAACAGGAGTGTGTGTGTGTGTGTGTGTGTGTGTGTGTGTGGCAGTGACAGTCAATCAAATAGTCTGTGCCCCAGCCTTCTGGTTTTTTAAGTTTTTTTAAAAGACTTGTTTATTTTTAATTTACGTATATGAGAATTTTGCCCGCATGTGTGTATGGGCACTATATGTATGCCTGGTGCCCACAGTGGCCAGAAGAGGGCATCAGACTTGATGCACTGGAGGTGAAGTTACAGAAGATTGTAAACTGCCCTTTGGGGTGCTAGGAACTGAACCTGAGTCCCTTGCAAGAGCACCAAGCGCTTCCCCACGGAGCCATCTCTCCAGCCCCAGCAGCCTGACCTTCCGCTCCACAGTTTCCCTCCACTGCAGCAGTAACTCAAGGCTCCAAGAATAGACTGCTTTAGAAAGAACTTCGGCTTTGTCCCAAAGAGCTATAGATCCAGCTGAGGCTCTAGGATTGTCTCTGGGATGAGCAGAGAGAGACTGATTAGACATTTTCACTGGCTGAATTTCTCTGAAGTGCGAGCAAGTTTGAAGACCTATCTGACTGTGCTCTGAGGCACATTCACAGCTGCTGGCTTCAGATGGAGGAGTCACAAGCAACCCAACCCTGGTTTGGAAGACAGTTTGCCTGTGATTTGTCACACAGAGAAAGCCCCAGGGACAAGAGAGAAGTGTCTGAACTGGCAGGCTGGCACACATCCAGCCGGGGAGGAGGAACACACACAATTTGAGCGATTGAAAAGTCCTACCTGGATCCCCTTTCTTTGCCCACTGGGAAGGCAAGCGATCAAGCAGCCTCTTTGGGAAGCACCTTGAGGATGCAGGGAAGAAGAAAGCTTCCTTTGGGGTTTCCAAAACACTCCCCTTTCATGCTTGTTTTTACTTAGTTACTGCCTCCCTCCTGGCCCCAGGCACAGAAGCCTGAATCCTGCCTGCCCCAGGTAACTGGAACCCTGAATGTACACAAAGCCTTACTATGCTGCAGTGATATTATCAGGCAGGCCTGGCCTGCTCCACAAGGTAAGACAGTGGCTGAGCCAGGGTGGCCAGACCCAGCATTGAAACAGGACCCCTGGGCTGCTGACTGGGGACAGAGTGGCCTTTGTGAGGGACACATCATATTTAGGCTAGTTCCTTATTAACATTGCAGTCATCAGAGCATTTGCTCTCCTGACTTCCAGTTCCAAAGCCCTGTGTAGGCTTCTGTAGGATGCGACTCAGGACTGGAGTTGGCATTGGGTGTAGAGGACGTGGCTTATCCAAGCTTCAGTTTTAGGGACCCATCAGAACCCTGGATGGGCTATGGTCCACAAAAAGCATAAAACATCACGGTTAAACTGCAAAACTTAATTGGAAAATTATTTACTTTGTCCTAAAGGGAACGGCTGTGTCTTTTTATAGGAGACATTGCAAATTTTGGAAACACATTAGGTATTTGCTTCAACTCTACCACAAACCAGTTGTGTGTCGGGGGGTGGGGAGGGGCGGACAAATTCTTGACCTTCCTGAGGCTCAGGGTCCACAGCTGTACAGATGACAGAACCTACCTGGGAGAGTTTCTGTGATGGTGTAGATGATAAACACAAATGAGTACAGGATAGATGCCCAAACTGCAGCAGCTAGAGAAATGACTGATCTCCAGAGGACCCGGGTTTGATCCCCAATATTCACACAGTGGCTCACAACAGTCCATAACTCCAATTTTTGGGGATCCGACACTCTTTTCTGCCATATGCAAGTACCATGAACATGTGGTACTTGCACACGCATTCTGGCAAACCCATACACATCTTTTTTAAAGTAGCTTTTGTATTAAAAACAGATTCCACTAACACTGGGAGCTTTCAAATAGGTTTCAGCAGCCCTAACACATGGATGATGACATCTCTTAAGGTTTTAACGATATAGATTGTTCACACATTAAACCCCACACACTAACAGTGGGAGACTTCAACACTCCCCTCTCACTACTGGACAGATCTGTCAGAAAAAAAATGAACAGAGAAATAAGGGAACTAACAGGTGTTATGATTCAAATGGACTTAACAGACATCTATACAACATTCCATCTAAACATAAAAGAATATACCTTCTTCTTAGCACCTCATGGAACCTTCTCAAAAATTGACCACATACTAGGTAACAAAACAAACCTTAACAGATACCAAAAAAAAAAAATGGAATAACCTCATGTATCTTATAGGAGCATCGTGTCTTAAAATTAGAATTTAAGAGCAACACTAATTCCAGAACGCCCACAAACACATGGAAATTAAGCAATGCTCACCTGAAGCATCAATGGATCAAAGAAGAAATAAAGGAAGAAATTAAAAATTTCCTAAAATTCAATGAAAATGACTATACAACATATGTTAAAAGGAAAGTTCATAGCACTAAATGTCTTCATAAAGAAGCTGAAAAAAATCCCACACTAGTAAATTAACAGAACATTTGAAAACTCTAGAACAAAAAAAAAAAATCAAACTCACCCAGGAGAACTAGATGGCAGGAAATAATCAAATTGAGAGCTGAAATCAACAAAATAGAAACAAAGAAAATAATACAAAGAATCAAGGAGACAAGTTGGTTCTTCAAGAAAATAGACAAATCTTCATCCAAACTAACCAAATGGCAGAAATAGAATATCCAAGTTAACAAAATCAGAAATGCAAAGGGTGTCATAACAACAGACACAGAGGAAATCCAGAGAAACATTAGGTAATATTTTGAAAACCTGTACTCCACAAAATTGGAAAACTTAAAGGAAATGGACAACTTTCTGGATAAATATCACCAAAATTAAATCAAGACCAGATAAGCAAATTAAATAGACCTATAACTGCTAAAGAAATAGAAACAGTCATCAAAAGTATCCCAACCAAAAAAAAGCCCAGGACCAGTTGGTTTCAGCTCAGAATCCTACAAAGCTCAAGTCCGAATGGATCAAAGACCTCAACATAAAGCCAACCACACTGAACCTCAAAGAAGAGAAAGTGGAAAGGACACTTAAATGCATCAGCACAGGAGACCACTTTCCAAATATAACCCCAGTAGCACGGACACTGAGAGAAACAATTAATAAATGGAACTTCCTGAAACTGAAAAGCTTCTGTAAAGCACAAACACAGTCAACTAGAAAAAATGGCAGCCTACAGAATTGGAAAAGATCTTCACCAACTCCACATCAGACAGAGGACTGATCTCCAAAATACACAAAGAACTTAAGGAATTGGTCATCAAAAGATCAAATAATCCAATAAAAAATGGAGTGCAGACCTAAACAGAAAACTCTCAACAGAGGAATCTAAAATGGCTAAAAGACACTTAAGGAAATGCTCAGCATCCTTAGCTATCATAGAAATGCAAATCAAAACAACTCTGAGAATCCATCTTATACCTGTAAGAATAGCCAAGATCAAAAATATTGATGACAACTTATGCTGGAGAGGATATGGGGTACAGGGAACACTCTTGCATTGATGGTGGCAGTGCAAATTGGTACAGTCCTTTTGGATATGAGTATGACAATTTCTCAGAAAATTAGGAAACAACCTTCCTCAAGACCCAGTATATATTTTTGGTATATAACCAAAGGATGCTCAATCGTACCACAAGGACATGAGCTCAACAATGTTCATACCAGCATTGTTTGTCATAGACAGAACCTGGAAGTAACTAAATACCCCTCAACCTAAGAATGGATAAGGAAAATGTCATACATTTACACAATGGAGTACTACATGGCAGAAAAAAAATAATGACAACTTGAAATTTGCAGGCAAATGGTTGAATCTAGGAAACATCATGATGAGTAACCAGAAAGACAATTATCATATGTGCTCACTCATAAGCGACTTTTAGACATAAGGCAAAGAAAAAGCAGCCTACAATTCACAATCCCAGAAAACCTAGACAACAATGAGGACCCTAAGAGAGGCATACATGGATTTAATCTATATAGGAAATAGGAAAAGTCAACATCTCCTGAGTTAATTCAGAGTATGGGGATCATGAGAGAGGGGTGAAGGGGAGGGGAAAGGAACAGAGGAGAGCAGAGAAAAATGTATAGCTCAATAAAATCAATTAAAAAACAATATAGATTGTTGACCTTAGCACAAGTCAAGAGAAAATTAGCAAATTAACCAACAATGGCATTAAAAGCTGTGTGTGTGTGTGTGTGTGTGTGTGTGTGTGTGTGTGTGTTTAAGATAAAGTCTCATATAGCCCAGGCTGATTTCAAATTTGCTACATAGCCAAGGATGACTTTGAACTACTGATACTTGTGGCATCATATAGCTGAAAGCCACAATTAACACCAAAGCACTTCTAGTTCATCGCATCCATGTTTGTTGCTCAGCTGTTCTTAGGAGCAATGCCACTGTGCAAGAAGAAAAGTGGGTCTGTGTGGTTTCCAGTCTTCTACCAGAAACCTTCCTTGGCTCTACACATCTTGTGGGCCCCTCCTGAAGAAGCAGCCATCAGAAGGACTACTTTGCTTGGAAGAAAAATTGGGCAAGACAGCCAGGCAATACAAAGCTCAGCTTGAACACAGAGGCAGCCTGGTGTCCTTCCTACCAGCTGTAATTTAAGCATGTCATGTCCCTTCTATAAACCTCTGAGTAAAATAATGAATAAGAAACCTCTGTAAAATAATAATGGCAAGAATATCTATCTCATGGTTAGTTGGGGAGGCAAAGGTCCCAGACCACAGAGTCAGTAAATATTGGTTGAGTTAATGGCTTCTAGATCAGCATCTTAGGTCAGTAAGGAGATAATTGAGGGCAAGGGACATTTGGTGGTATCTCCAGATCATGCTGACCAGGCAGGAGGTGACATGTTCTCTCTAACCAAACGTCAGTCCATTTGGCTGCCGAAAGCTCAAGTAAGTAGCAAAAGTGCCCCAGTTCTGGACTAGGGGGAGCATTCATGTCAGGCTGCTGAATTCAGGTCAGTATGAGAGACTTTACCCAGGCTATGCAGTTTAATTCTCACAGCAGCCCTATAAGCTCTCAAATCCCCATTGGAGACAGGAACCCTGGGAGTCAGGGGTATTAGGTTATCAGTCAGCACACAGCGTGTGCTCTGCTGATGCGCTCAAACACCTGCATCCCTTTAAAGAGCCTAATTGCCCATCAAAGTGGTTATACATGTTAGAAACAGTGCAGGACACTATAAATAACCTTCGGGGCTGGAGAGATGGCTCAGTGGTTAAGAGCACTGCCTGCTCTTCCAAAGGTCCTGAGTTCAATTCCCAGCAACCACATGGTGGCTCACAACCATCTGTAATGAGGTCTGGTGTCCTCTTCTGGCCTGCAGACATACACACAGACAGAATATTGTATACATAATAAATAAATATTAAAAAAAAATAAAAATAAATAAAAAAAAACTATAAATAACCTTCCCTGGATTTCCCAACTGACGGGAAAGGCCAAGGTGAAGAACCAGCCTCTTCTGATCCTGCACTTCTTGAGCTGCCTCCTGTCTCACACTATGGCACTCACTAACGCATGCATTCTCAATATCCGGTGCACCTAAGACTTGTGTGTTAGCGTGTTTTCGGAATTTTCTGTCCTACTGAGTCAGAGTCTTGGGTCTAGGCTCAAGCTGGTGTGTCTTTGAAAGGTAGGACACTATACACATGGCAAAGGTTGGAGAATCATCTTTCTTGCATGCTGTTTTCAAGCTAAGGACACATATATCATAAGAACAGTAGTCCCCAACTTCATGACAGGACCAGAGTGTCTTGGCCAAGGTTAGTGTTCACCCGATGAGACTGAGAATTAACTGACCTCTAGGAATATTATCTGGGCATCCTATCCAGTCTGCCGACCCTTTGCGTTTAACTGTTTCACTTCTTGAATAAATTGCATAAGCAGATATACTGGGTGGAAGTATCATTAACTATTAATTTTGTATAACCTTTTACATCTCACTGCACGCTGTAAACATTGTTATATCATCAAAATACTATAGCAATACTATATTTTCATCTACTATGTCACATATTTTTATTTTTCCATATTTTGCATATGCTTTGTAATTGTTTTCATTCATGGCAAAATATTTTTTCTAAGCATTAGAGCCATAATGATTTTAACTCTTCTTCCCACCATAGAGCACCTGGGTGTTTCTACACTCCCATGAGTAATATTGATGGGAACAGCCAGTTTCCCAGGGTTTCTATCCTTTCCCCCTTCATCCCTCTCAATTCCTCAGCATCTAATAGGTATCTATCAGTGGGCTCTATTCTAGATATTAACAAATACTTGAAAAAGACCCAACTTTAAAGACTCTTTTGTTTGGAGAAACAGTTGAGGAAAACAGGTACCCTTTAAAAGAGGGGGGGGGGGGGGATGGACAGCACGCAGGGAGTGTGCAAAAGATGTGTAGTGAATCAAACACTGCTGGGCAAGACCAGTGATCACCCTCCACCCTTATGAGAGTGAGAATGTACAAAAGAGGAAGTCCTGGAGCTGCCCTGGTAGCCTATGGTCAGGGAAGGCAAGTCTAAATGTGTTTTGGGTTTGATTCCTTTCAAAAGAAACTTCTTTTTGTGACAAGGTTTCACTCTGTGGGCCAGGCAGACTTCGAACTTGTTATGTAGCCCAGGCTGGCCTTACATTCATGATAGTTCTCCAGCTTCAGTCTCGCATATGTTGGAATTATAGGCTTGAGCCTATCTGTCTGTCTAAGGCATGAGCCACTGTGTCTGCCTAAGGAGCTATTAGGTCAACTGTCCTGTAAGTTACAGTAGAGTCTCCCCACGGACAGACAGGCAGCTACTCTGCTCCCTGATCTTCACGAGTGAAGCTTCTGTGTCCCCATCACTCAGGGACAGAAGACAAGTTCACTTTTTCCATGAGGTATAGGGCCTTCTGAGTGTAAGGATCGTCCTTCTATGAGGATTCAGATTCTGTACACTTTTCCCCATGGTTATGCTCAATAGCACATCACCGGCACTAGTTATGGCTGGTTGGGATGCTTAATAGGGAATTTTATCCTTGCTTAAAACACAGGTGCCCTTTGCAGTGCCCCAGCCAGACCTCCCCAGCCATGCCATGCCAGCTGTGGTGGTTTGAACAACAATGGCTGCATAGACTCAGAGATTTCAGTGGATAGTCAAAAAGGAAATGGTTAAAGGATTAGGAAGTGGCCTTGCTGGAGGAAGTGTGTCCCTGGAGGTGGGCTTTGAGAGTTCAGAAGCCCAAGTCAGATCCCAGTTTCTTTCTCCTCTTGCTGCCTGTGGATTCAGACGTAGAACTCTCAGCTACTTCTCCAGCACCATGACTGCTTGCATGCTATCATGCTCCCCACCATGATGAAAACGGAATAAACCTCTGAAACTACAGTGAGTCCCAGTGAAATGCTTTCTCTTATAAAAGTCGCCACTGTCATGGCGTCTCTTCACTAAAACACCGTCTACGACATAAATAGAGATACAAAGATACAGATACACTTATACATAAAATTAAAAATTATTTAGAGTGAAAAATATAAAAATTTTGCTAGCATAATACATAGCACAAATTCAAAAAATGTATTTTCATCATTAACAGCTAATGGGCTCATCTACTTAACCTAGATGTTTAACTATATACTGCTTTACATATGCAAGTATTGAAGCAGTATTTTCTAAGCGGAGAATGGAACGGAAAGATAACTTAAGATTTCCCATAGCTGAGTTGTTTAAACTTTGCTTGCTGCTCTTAACCAGAAGGATACACAAGCAGGTAAGCACAGATTTTCTTCAGTCTCAAGCTACCAATACAATTTTGCATCTGAAGCCACAGGAATCAGAAACTGATAACTGCTCTCTCATGGAGTTCGCACTCCACCCAGGACTCCGTCCATGTCCTTATTCTGCAGGACTACTCTGTGGATACCTAGTCACAATTCCCTTAGTGAGTACGTTTCTAATCTACACAAGAAAGCTGTGCTTTGATTAATCACAAGCAAGAATCAGGTCTTCCACTTACCATTTGATATTTGCAACACTCTCCAAAGAAAGTCTTGGCTTCCTATATGCCAAATCATTTTACATCCTGGTTTCTGACGAAAAGGTTTGAATCTCAGTTCCTTATCTCGCTTAGCTGCCTTCTATGGAACACAGCTTCCTTGGAACTTCCTGTACAAGTTGGTCCCTCACTCCCTTATCTAGGTATGGGCCCCCGGCACACATTCAGGTGTCTCCACAGGACCCTGCCCTTCCCCAATGCTCCACACTAAGGATTACAACTTCCTTCTCAGTTGTGTCTCCCCCAATCACTATGCACTTTGGAAAGTCACAGCACTGAGCATAGTGACGAGTAAACACCAGTGTTCAGTGACGTTTTGTCAAAGAGTGCACGCGTGAAATTGGGAGAAAGAGCCAACACGCCCATCTCTCACAGAATTCAGAAAAGGCTGCCAAAGCATTCAAATCCCATGGACTGGTCTCTTGTCTTTGGTCTGGATCAAGAGCAACACGCCCTTTCTCCTATCTGATGAGAAAGGGTGAACCGCTTATTCCCTGAGGGCATTCTTCAAAGAACACGGACACCATTTGTCGTGGGCACTGACCCCAGACCACAAAGGGCTTGCAGAGGTTGTAGCACTGAGTGAAAGAAACTTATGCAGATCATCCTGCTTCCCCAATAACACGGTTCTGCTGCTTGCTGGGTGACAGGCCATATAAAAGTCTGCAGGTGTCTGTAGGAGGTGTAGTGTTCACTCTGTAACCAGCCCTGCGGCTACTCTGAACAGAAAGAGGAACTGTATCCTCTGTGGGAGCTCAGCAGAAGGAGTTGGGGGAAGAAATGGGTCATTAATCAAAAGACAATGGCCTGGGGTCAGCCTGCTTTAACCTCACAATAATGCCTCTAAAGTACAGGATGTAGCCAGCGGATCAGTCTGGCCCTTGAGAGTGTCTAACCTGTTGGGGATGTCCCACCAGCCTCTCACACCACAGGACTGCTTTCTTCCCATGGGGGAAGCTGCTTTACCCATTCCTAATCTTTCATTGTGGTACAGAGTTCCTCGACTATGCATGCATCTCTTGGTTCAGAATACTTGTCCCTTTGAAAACAGGAACATTCCAGCAGCCCGAGCTTTGAGAGGCCATTCACCTTCCATCAGTTCCTGAGGTGGTCTGTTAACTTCAGAATTTGTACCTGAGTCAGGGCAATGAAAGAACCCTGTAGAAGATTCCAGGTCCCCAAAGCAATATCCTTACCTTCTCAATTCCCCTAAGTGCCACCACCTCTCTTAGGGTGCATTGATATGTGTGGATGGTAACTGACAACAGTCTTGCTATCCTCTTTGTAAGGTTTTATTTGTGTGTGTGTGTGTGTGTTGTGTATGTGTGTGTGTGGTGTGTGTGTGTGTGTGTTGTGTGTGTGTGTGTGCGTGCGTGCGTGCACCCAGGTCTATATAGGCCAAGTGGGTGCCTGTGGAGGCCAGAAGAGGGTATTGGATCTCTTGAAGCTAGTGTTATAGGCAATTATGGTGCCCAATATGGAATTAGGGTCCTCTGGAAGAGCAGCAAGTGCTCTTAACTCAGCTCTCTCCAGCCCCAGGTGGGCACTTCTTTATCCCCCTACACACACTTCTCTGCCTTTTCTACTTGCCTCTTCATTATTTCTCTGTCTTTTTACATTTGATTTCTTCTGTTTCTCTTTCTATTCCATCAACCCAAGCCTGCTGGAGGGTTCATGGCATTGTTTAACGTAAAGTCATTTTAGTATATGATAAACAAGACTAAGATTTTGAAGCCCCGCCTTCAAATCTATCTCTTGTCCAATAGCTGTGTCCCCTCCACTGAGTCTTCTTCTATTCCTGTGGGAAATGGAAAATAAGTCACACTTATTATTAGCTGTGAAAACTAAACACTCTTCCACAAATGTGCTTGGGGCTCACCAAATTTTCCTTTTTTTTCTTTTCCCCTCGAGCACCTTCTAGAAATTTTTGCGGGAAGAAGCACACAGTAAGACTTATGAGCTCTTCTCGGCTCTGCAAGCTCGGGATTATTCATTCTTCTCGTAGGCCAGTCTTTCCTCATTTCCCCAGTTTTAATCCGACTCAACAATGGCATTTTCAGTGAAGCTGAAATATGTCTACACTCGGCCTGATTTTAACACAAAAGCTGCTTTGGCTGAACCGTTGTCAAGGTTCAATGGAAATCTGCAGCTTTAGAGCAGCACTTCTCCAGAGGCTTGGTGTTCGTCCAGACACATCAGAAGTGAAGATTCTCAGCCCTTTTTCCAGAACCCTGAGCGCGGGTCTCTAGGAGCTCTCCAGTTTATTCTGCTGTGCTCTGAAGTCTGAATTCTGTTGTCTTGGGGTGTGCTCTAACCCTACTATTGCAATATGAGGTGAAAAACAAGAAAACAAACAAAACCCAGCTATCAACTTCATTGACTATCAGTAAACAGGATACAGGCTTTTACCATTGGCTGTTAAGGCCCAATGACTTGCCCAAATGCCCCTAAGAAGCCTATGGTAGAGACAGAAAGAAACCTGACATAGATGCTCTAGCTCCAACTCCCTCGCTAGGGGCCACCTACCCTCCCCTCCAAAGTACTCTTTCCACTGTCAAACGATCCATAAGCAAGATAAAATGTGCATGAGATAAAGTGGGGGCAGGCAGAAGCAGAGACACGCTTCCTTCCTGCCTTTCTGTACTCACTGCACACTGTTATTTTCAAATCCATCCTTGAGGCCAGATGCCCGATATGTTCTCTTTAAATTCCTGAATATGCAACTTCAGGTGAGTGTAATCATAATTAAATTCCATTACAGGGACGGAATGTGGATGGCTAATAGCATTATTTTGTTAATGCTGCGATTTGATCTATACGTCCTCCGAGGTATCTTGTGTGCCTCCTCACAGTTGGGAGCTGCTCTGGTGAGTTTCGTGTTTCCACTTGATAAAAGATTCTTGGACCGAGGCAACCATTTAAAACATTAGCCATTATCCGACAGAAATGAAGTTAATAATGCCTCAAGAAGAGAATAGTTGAAAGATAGCGGTCTGAATGTCAGCAGACTTGAGGTCCCAGCCCAAAGAATGAGCACTGGAACCTGGGTAGGCTGCTTCTCTTCCATGAGCCTCCATTTCCCCATTGGAGAAAGGCCTCTTTAGATTGCCACGTGGCACCCTGAGGCGTGTTAATGCTCATTCTTGGAGGACTCATCTCATAAAGGTTCAGGAAGGTTCTGGAGAGGAGAGTACACCTTAAATTCTCTCAACAGTTTTTGCCAAGTCCAGTTCATTTTTTTTTCCATTCAAAAAGTGCTGCTTGGGAATCTTCACTATACCAGGCAACAATTCAGAAAGTGGGGATCCACTGGGGGGATACAAACAGCAGCCACTGCATCTGGGATCATAGCAGAGTGCTGGCTTCCAAGCGAGCCACACACTACCAGTACTCTCTAGGACTGCCTTTGGACCTGATTTCAAAACTCCAAAGGCCAGCCTGGTTCCCTCTGAATGATCCGTACAAACTACTTTCTGGTAATGGAGGGAGGTAGAGTTTGTCTTTGGCACTCTGGATGCCTACATAGTCAGATTATGCCCGCACGGTTGGAATCTAGTATAATATAGTCTGCCCATCCTTTGTGTTCCCAGTTTTATTCAAAGTGCAATAAGGGTGTACAATAAAGCAGAAACCAGCCCCCTTTTTGAGCAACTAAGAGACTCGAACAATAACCCGATTCCCACCTCAAATAATCACAGATCAGCGAGTGTGATGTAGTGGGTGCAGGAAAGACAGACGGCAGATTGTGAATGGGACCTGCCATACAACTCCTGCGCTGCTGCTGACCTTGGGCTGCTTCTCCCCAACTGGCCCTTGACTTCATTACTCTTAAAATGCAGATGTTGGACTAGATAACCATTCACAGCTGATTCTATTTGAGGGATGCGGTATAAATTGTATGAGAGATTTATTCATTCGTCTAACAAATATCTCAAGTTCCCAGTGGTACCTGGTTCTGGAGCTAAGATAAATAACCCAAGAACCCTTCTCTGCAATACTTGGGTTAACATTTACTGAGCATTTATTATGCACTAAAAGCAATAGTGAATGCATTTCATATATGTTACACAGCCCTTGGAGAGAGATGCTATTATTAGCCATATTGTGGGAGGCAGAATTCTAAGCTAAACACACACGACTCTCACCTGCACATAATTCCCTTCTGTAGGAAGCTGAAGGAACCTCTGAATTTGGTAGATTGTCAGCCTCTGTGATTATGTCCTGTCATATGGCAAAGATGATTTTGCAGATGTAATTAAGGTTTCTAATTGCTTGATATTAAGAAAGTGAGGAGGGCTACAGAAATGTCCCCGTGGGTAAAAGTGCTAACTACACAAGCACGTAGACCTGGATTTGAAACACCAGCACCCACATAGAAAGGTAGGCATGGCCACACATTTGTCTGGAACCATAGCAGTGTGGGGGAGTTAAGGACAGGAGGACCACTAAGGCTTGCTGGCCAGTGAGCCAGGAATGTAACAGGATATCTGGTATTCTCCTCTGCCCTCTGTCTGCCCCTGCACTTCACACACATTTGCAATACAATACGCATATGCACCACACACTGATCAGACAGTCTAGCTAAGGGTCAAACTCCAAGTTCAGTGAGAGACCTTGTCTCAAAAACTAAGGTGGAGAGTGATAGAGGAAGACACCCAAGGCCGACAACTGGCTGCTTCCTACACAAACACACATTCATACACAAACACACATTCATACAACACACACACACACACACACACACACACACGTGGGAATTGTGCTGTGTGGGTAAAGCTGATATAATCAGATGACACCTTGCCAGTGTTTGGGCTCTTCTTGGAAGGGAGGTTTGCAATGCTGGCTTAGATAAGAGCAGTGGTTCATACAGTAAGGAATATCAAGCAATATCCAGGAGCTGAGAGCAACTCTTGGGCAGCCAGCAGGAAGGGGCAGGCTAGCTCTACAGCCTCAAGGAACTGGACTCTGCAACTATGATAAATGAGGCTGGGGGTGGCGCATTCTCTAGTCAAGCCTCTTGAAGGGCACGCAGATGGGCTGAAACACTAAGGTTTGATCTCATGAGACCTGACAAGAGAATCTGTTCATACTGTGTTCAGACCTCTGTCCTGCAAATGTGAGTCAATCAATGGGTGCTATAAGCAGCTAAGTTTGGGGTGATTGCTACATGGTGTCTTAAGTCTGTTACCTGTTGCTATAACAGAACACTCAAAGTTGGAGATATACAAAGGAAATACATATATTTAGCTTCTGGTTCCAGAGTCTGAAAGCCCAAAGATAGGTAGTAATAACTGGCAAAGGCCTCCATATTAAATCATAGCATGATGAAAAGTGGGGGAATAGGTACAGGAATTCAGAAGAAAAGGAATGCAGAAGAAATAGAACAAAGCAGCTTTGTCCTAGACTGACTTAGTCTCAAGATGAATAGCACCGTCACCCCAGGAAAAGATCGATGCTCTTGGGAGTCTAATCCTTTCTTAAAGGTTTCACATCACAGCACTGCCATGGCGACCATCTAATTGCAATCTGGAGTGTTTAAGAGGCAAGTCACACTCTGACCAAGCAAATGACAACTGAAAACTAGTAGGCATGTGAGTGACGAGTCAGGCCAGCCAGCCAGGGGTCTGATACATGGCATCCTGTTTCTGAGGCTGGACTCTCATGTCATGCTCTTGACTGCAGAGAGGAAGTGGGCCAGTAGCCAAACACCCACAGCAGAGTTTGCTGAGTGAAAAACTAGACTCACTAGCTAAAAATATCATAGCATATGACCACACAAAAGCAGAAATCAAGGGTGTCCCAGTCAGAGAATCCACTGTAAACATTCAGAAATTTTTAATTTTGCCACGGTGGGAATAATAATATCCTGGGAATTAGCAGATGTTGAACAGAGATCAGGGTTTTGTGTTTTAGATTGAGAATCACATTGGTTGACACAGAGTTGGGATTAAGGATTCTTCAGATAGGACCTGGGGAGATAACTTGGAGGGTACTGTGTCTGCATGAAGCATGAAGAACTGAGTTTAGATTCTCAGCTCTCATAATAGCCAGGCATGGTGGTGCCTCTCTCTAAGACCACGACAAAAGATAACAGAAACAGGACAGCTCATAGGCCAACATCCCCAGACAACTGGTAAACTCCAAATTCAGTGAGAGACTAATCAAAGAGAAAGAGAGTGAAGAAAGGAAGGAAAAAAGAAAGGAAGGAAGGAAGAAAAGAAAGAAAGAAAGAAAGAAAAGCTAGGTAGAGAGTAGGTAGAGAGCAATAGAAAAAGATATACAGTTGCAACCTCTGGCATGCACATGCACACCCTCACACACACTAATGTGAACATGCCTCTCTGTCTGTACGACTCTCTCTCACACCCACACACATGCACACACACCTTGGATACAGAATAAGTGGAGACAGTAAAGAACAAGTGTTTCTAGAAATCTGAAGAAAGGAAGCATGATTGTGTGATGATGTGGAGCGACTCATCCTGAAACTGTAAACACACACCTGATTCATGAAGCAGAAGAGCACACACAGAAGGTAATTTCCAAAGAGTGGTCCAGGACTGGGGAGGAATGTCATGCATGTGAGCACCTGAGCAAAAGGGTCATGCTGGGAACATCATTCTTCACCAGGAGATACTGGCACTGTACTATGGCAAGAGAACAGAGTGTGCTCTGTGTGGGAGGAGTTTGGAAGGGTCCCAGCAACATACCAGATGGGGTAGGAGGTTGGGACGCTCACAACTGTCCATCAAGTGAGACCCAGAGGCCCAGAGCACAGTATACTGGAATGGGGCGGTGGGGCCTGGGGTTCGATCAAAAGAGCAGAGTGCTAATATGAACTCAGTTGGAAACCAAACTCACATCAGCTGGTACAGGAACAAGTGTAGTAGCTTCCTCAAGTAGCAGATGTGTAGAATGGACAATGGAGACAAGAGCTGTCTTAAGGAGTTTGATTTAGCATCCATTCTATGGCCATTGGTGAATAAAAAAAAAAAACCCACCAAGTTATCTGCACTTGCTTTCCCAGAGCCAACCCTACTCTGTTGTGTTTAAACAACTGAAGATGAAAGACACATTTTTCAGTCTTTTATCCATGCTTGTTTTGTGCTTGGAGCAATGCAAGTATTCACTGGTCTGTTTTCCCAACACTATCTGCTCGGCACCCTCTTTTATATCTCTTTGAATCCTCTTGGTCTGTCTGCTACTTTGAGCTTCCCAGAAGAAGGCGTGGCTGTTATTTGTCTCCGATTATCACCCTTCATCTGCCACCATTGCCTTCTTTGTAGACACTCACTACCTACATAACTCAGAGAGCAAAAAGTGTGATGTCCTGCAGGGCTAGTCCCTGGCTTATGACAGACAAGAATTTGTTGGTAAATGCCTTCCCCTTTGCTTCTCCCACCAAGAGTCTTGACGTGCATTTCATAGGGTGTCTGAGACTTTCCAGTGGGATCTAAAATTGTGCATGACTATAGTCACAACACTTGGGAGATTGAAACAGGAGAATTAAGAGTTTGAGGTCAGCCTGGGTAACAAAGTGAAACCTTTTTCTAGAGGAGATGGTTCAGTAGAAAGAGCACTTGCTGCCAAGAATGTGGACCTAAGTTCAAATCCCCAGGACCCATGTAATGGCTTGGCATAGCCACATGTGTCTGTAACCCCAATTTAAATAGCAAGCTTCTTGTTCAATGAGGCACTCCATAGCAAGAAAATAAGGTGAAGAACAATAGAGGAAGAAAATATAGCATCTTCTTCTTGTTGTCTCCATGGTGTGAGCACATGCATCTGAGCACACACATACACACAGAGACACATATGCATACACATGCTTATGCATGAGTATGTACATTCACACACACACACACACACACACACACACACACACACACACAGGAGGAGAAAAAAGGATGAGGACTTATCATCCACTTATTGATAACCAGCTCACTCATCACACACTTCATTCTGCCTCTGCCTCACTTTTGCTCCCTGCCACCCTAATCCCCTGTCAAATCTAAGAGTCATTTCTACTTTAGGGATAACCCACAGTGAGACAATTCCTAAGTGGACACAATAATATTGTGAATATGAAGAAAAACCTTAATGAACAAACTCCCCACTAGAAATAGAAATGACCAAAACCAAGAGAATCTCCCAAAACCTCCCAAATAAGGAGCTCAGTGTGCAGGTGGCTCTCAAACATCTGAGTTTCCATTTTCCCAAGACCAAAGGTATTGGATGAATGTGGAATAATCCTCTTGTACACTGTAAAACTTTGTCACTCAAATTGGTTTGATAAACTATTGATTGGCCAGTAATCAGGCAGCAAGTAGAGACAGGAAAACCAAACTAAGGGTGATGGGTAGGAAAAGGACAGAGTAAGGAGTCACCAGCCAGACCCAGAGGGAGTAGGAGATGAATGGGCCATGCTAATAAGGGTACTGACATGTGGCAGAGTGTAAATAGGAATATGGGTTAACTTAAAATGTAAAAGCAGGTTAGTAATAAGCCTGAGCTATTGGTTAAGCATTTATAAGTAATATTAAACCTCTGTGTCAATTATTTGGGACCAGACAATTGGGACAGGAAACATCCGATCACAATTGGATGATGTTGGGTAACAAATAACACACTTACCAGCTCTTGAAGAAGGCACCTTTCAAAGATTTATGCACTAGATTAGGCTGGATTTACCTAATATTTTATAAGCATCGGAAGTTTGTTTGGGTTATGGGAAATTTTGTGCATAAAGTTGGAGCACAATGACACTGGAAAAGACAGAGTAGTTATCTTGCTAGTGACAATGACAGGGACTCTCTTATCTGGGCTGACATTTCCTGTTTATCTTGAATTGCTGGGGGTAATCCATTCTTATAGCTTCAAAAGTGTGCACATTTAAAAGTTAGCATCTAATTTCCCCTGTCTGGTTATCTAATACCAAGTCATCAGCCCTGAAATTGTATACACACAAGCAATACTAAGCATAATTAGCAGACTGTATTTATATGTTTTGACATTTATATAAATATGTAATAATAGCAATAAAAGAAAATAAGACCATGATTTTAAAAGGGAAAGTGGGGGCAGAGTATGTAGGAGGTACTGAAGAGAGGAAAGAGAAAGGGAGAATATTGTAATTGTATTTTAATTCAAAAAAGTAAAAAGTGATAAAAACCTTAATATCTAATTTCTTAGAAGTGTGTTTTCATGTTCCCTACCTTTTTCTGATATATTATATGCACTGTCGATTTTAATATTCACAATGCTGAGATTAATCTAGTTCTACTGTCTTTACCCATTTCAAGTATATAAAACAATCCAAGGCATAAAGCAAACTTCCTGAAAGCTTCAGGGCTCAGACATGTTTTAAAGAGTTAAGATTTAGATCCAGGTGGGCTGACTCCGAACCCTGCCTGTGTAACCTGCACACACATTGTCTGTCTCACTGATACCCCGATATGTTCAGATAGAAAAACAGAAGACTGAGCTTGAAGTGTGGTAAATCACCAGTGTGCAGAAATAGCTTGACATGACACCTAATAAGTGACTGAGATTGATGGAAAAATCCACACAGTTTTCAGTGTTCTTGCTGTCTACATACAGTACAGTCTTTCTTCTGCTGAGCTCATATGAATAACTTTAGATTTGTTTCCTATTGACTGAATTGCTGAGACTATTAATAACAGCAAATTTGGTTGAAAAAGTAGTAACTGGTAGGTTCATTTGCCACGGTTCCTAGCCACCCTTTGGAACTTTTAAACAACTCTTGTTCTTGGAGGGAATGCAGATATGAATTGGTTGCTAAGTACGCTTTGTCATACATACAGAACCACTGTAAAGCGATTCATTAATGACACATGTCACATGGAATGGAGGGAAAAGATTCACAATTCATCATCTTATGCCTAAATGACACCAATCCCAACCAACTTACTTTGAGAAAAATACTGTTTTCTTCTTTGAGAAACAACAACCCTTTAAAAAAGTTAGCATCCTACAGTTTCTTCAACTTTAGCCACCTAAGACCATGGATTTTCTTTTGGTGCTTTTTTGTTTATATTTTTGGGGGGTTAGGAAGGATTGAGACAAAGTCTCGTGTAGCTCAGTTTCTCTTGGAACTTAGGATATTCTCATCTCAGCTCTCTAAGTGCTGGGACTGGGTGTGTCACACACTCAGCAAATAAGTGACATTTAAAAAAACTACTCTCAGTACCAACTGCATGGTAGGTCACACACGAACTTTCCCCTTAAATAAAGTTGCTAGATAAAATTTATTTTCTTCATTAGCAACCATGAGCTGATGAAAATGTAAAGAACAGTCAGTCAGGTTAATATCTAGGTGACTGAGTCAACCCGGAACAGGAAGTGGAGATGAAGGCAGATTTGTAAACTTCACCATTGGTCCTCTCAGCATGTTTTGGAAAGTAGTTATGGGTCTGGTCTTCCGCAGAGGAGCTGTGCACAGAGTCGGGATCCAGATCAACACAGATTCAGCATAAAACAAAATCACCTCATCAACCCCAGATTTGAATGGGGGTGCTGAAAGTGATTTCCGTGAAGCACCAAAACTCAGCAGATTCCCTACCACCTGGAGGCTTCACGAACATCAGTCAGTCCCCGAACTCAAAACTGTCAGTGAGTGACAGAAGCAAATGAAGTCCACACAGGAAAGAAACCCTCTGCCTCGGGCCCCTAGTGTTCAAGGACGGGACAGAAAGGACTATTCAGTTTGGAATTATCACACTAACACAGAAGCATCTTCCATCAGCAGCACCCTGCAGGAAGAGCAGACAAGAAGTGCTGGGGTCCTAGAGAACCCTGCAAACACACTGAGTTTCTACGAGAACATGGAAACACGAGGGTGTCGAGGCTCAAAAGGGGAGACTACATAAAAAAACAAACGAAGAAGCAGTGAAAATAATTCTCACGTGAGCTAAAGATTCCAATATATATAAAAAAATATAATAACCATTTCAAGGTGTCCATCAGGAAGGGAGCCCCTGCGCACAGTTTGTCGATCACTCTGGCATGTGTGCACAAGGGAACAGGCATGGGCATTCATGGCAGTGTTGTTTCTAAACAGGTACAAATGAGAGACAAACCAAATGTTCATCAGTGGACTGGACAAAGATATCATGCACGAGATGGGATGCTTTTCCACCACAGACGTGAATAAGGGACAACTATATCTGTCTGGGAATGCAGTTTTGTGGAAAATTCATTAGTGAAAAGCCTTGGGAGAAAGCACAGGAGCTGACTTGCAGCACAGCACCACACTGCCCATGCAGAGTTATTGTACAGCGACTTGTAAATGTTATAACACGGCACTGTTTAATTTTTGTCTATTGCCTTTGACTAATTTGAGTCACGGTGGGGGGTGCAAAAATGGAGAAAATCATGTGAACCAATTTGCAGACTCCTAAGTCATTGAGACCCCCCCACACACACTCAAAGAAACTTCCCAACACTGGAGGCTTCTGTGTGGCAAACTCCATGAGAGGAAGACTCTTTTCCTCCCTTATGTCCTCAGCCTCCACAGTACTGGCTCTTGGTATATACAGATGATCTTCAGTTTAGGATGAGGTCATGCCCTGAGAAATCCCTCCTAGTCAAAACCTCATGGACACTACCTAACTACTGAACCCCACAGCTTAGCAACAGAATATTGTCAGGTGGGCAGTTGTGATGCTGCAGCAGAGGGAGAGATGCTTTACGCTCCTGTGTGGCATCGCCAGATGAGATAAGGTAGGGATGCCAGAGAAAATAGACATGAATTATTTTTGTATTATTTAAAATAAACAAACTAAACAATTTAAAGTTGGGGTATTTTATTTAAACAAAGACAGAAAAGACTAAAGAAATGAAGAGAAGGGGAGAGAATGGAAGAACTGAATTAGGAAAGGAAGTGGGAAGGAGTACAAACACAAGTTCAAACACAGCCCTTCCAACCCCACTCTCTAATGGGGCAGATAGTTCAGAGACTGGACCAAAGCTCAGAGCTTTAACACTTCTAGCAAGTAACTGTGCCAAGTGTCTTCCTTCTGGTTTAAACAGGGAGCAGCCCCTGTGATGTCATGCTGGAGATCAAATACAGCCATGCTGGAGCTGGGTACCTCTGAGGCTTGGTGTAGATGCTCACTGTTGCTCTAATGTTGGGACCTGAGGTCTGAGACCTCCCTGTAAACAAGTTTCAGGTTCACTGCTCTCTAGGGCCCTGGGTCTGTAACCTCCTCCTTCTGCAGCCGCAGCCCCCTTGAATGGCAAAATCTTTCTTCAGAGATAAGGATACAGAAAGAGTGTTGACAATAAGCTTCACCTGCCTTATGAGATCAGCTCAGGTCCTGAGCTGCTGAATGGGTGTGAATGAAGCCTATGAAGGGGTGAAGATTGCCTGCTCACCTCTGGGGGCACAGCAGGGTCAGGACCAGCTAGGGTCGAGAAACTGAGAGGGCTTTGGGGGTTAGGGGGTCACCTGGAATTCAAACTCATTCTTCACCTCTGGAGAAAGGCCTCACCTGGGCCACTCACTGACTCACAGCCCCCTCCCCCCCCCTTTCAGCACCAGCCTCTAAATGGCTTAGAAATGTCATGTATCCGGAGCCCAACTGCAGTCCCAGGCAAGAGGACTTTAGGACACAAGGACAGAAGAACCACCTCGTAGCTCAAGTGTATCCGTCCATCAGCCAAAAGAACCAAGGCAACCTTCCCTGCGGTACTCACACAGGAGAGCCTCCTATGTTCTCTGGGAATCTGCCTAACACCACCTCCTGGGCAGAAACGGCTCCTGCTGCAGCTCTGTCCCATCTGTCCACTGTCACCGCCTTCCCCACATCGGTTTCTAATCAGAGGGTGAGGATTAGGGCACTGCTAAGAAGCTCCTAGGTAGGGTGGGGCTCAGGGGCACAGCACTGATGACGACAGGTGTAGCAAAGATCACCAAGAACACAGGAAGTGGGGACCCTGGCAGAACAGAGTCAGCACTGACCACAGTGAAAAGACAGAGAGATAGAGACAGGAGATAAGAGTGACGGTACTTCCAGGAAGCACGGTGCTTCCTAAGATGATGTCCTTCACTCTTACAATCTAGGTGTAGGAGCTCCTGTTGACTTCATTATTTTTGGAGCTTCAGAAGTTCAGAGTTACACAGGCAACATCTCTCCCATTTTCTGCTCTTCAGCCCATTGAAAACAACAGGCTCCAGTTATGGCTGGCTTTCTTACCTTGGGCCTCAGAACGTCAGGACTTCAAGCTCTTAAGCAGAGACGGAATCTAATACTGGTGGATAGATACTGGAAGTGCTCAGGACTAGCTGGGAGTTGGGCGTGCAAAGACGAGAAGGAAAGATGTGACTCCACCCTCCTGCAGCCTCTGATGTACTCCAGAGGGAGCTCTGAAAGCCTCCCGGAAGGACAGATGCTGGGATGCAGGAAAGGGCCAGGACACTTGCAGGAAGAAGACATATTCTAAGGCCAGAAGAACTTGACAATTGTGCAGGGACAGAAGAACGTGAGCATGAACCAGTCTATGTAGAGGTCAGGTGTGGGAGGAAGAATGGCAAACAGGCTGCAGACAGTGGAGGCCTGGCTCTGTAACACACTCACACTGCAAAGAGAAGGGGGGACATGGAAAAAATACGAGGCCCAAATACTTGCATTTAATTTTATTATGAGAGAAAGACAGAGCCATAGCCATAGTAGGTGTATATAAGGAAGTCAGGGGATAATATTTAGGGAGTCAGTTTTCCTCCTCACAAAACTTGGGTTGCCAGGTTTGTGTGGCAAGAGTTTGCACCTGCTGAGCCGTTGCACCAGTCCAGGCCTAGTCATGTTAATCTAGTAATGACATTACCAAGTTTTCTTATGAAAGTTATATCTGGATTTGAGGTACATGTCTTGGTTACATTTACTGCTGTGACAAAACACCATGGCCATTGCAGTTACTTGGGCTTAGTTTCAGAGGGTAGGAGATCATGCTAATGGAGCAAAACCATAGCAACAGGAATGCCTAAGAGCCCATCTATAAGTTGAAGAGAGAGAGAAAGAGAGAGAGAGAGAGCACTGGGAATGGTGGGAGATTTTGAAGACTCAAAGCCCACCCCTGTGACACGTCTCCTCCAGCAAGCATTCAAACATATGAGCCATTCTCATTCAAACCAAATGTGAGGTGGAAGGTGGAAGAAACTTGGCTGTTATTACAGATGCAGGGTAGTTTCAGAGAAGGAAAGGTCTTGGAAGGTTGGCAGAGCCTCCTGCTGCTTCCCCATGGCCTCACCAATGCCCAGAAGCACACCATCATTAGTCACTTTTCTCAACTCAAGGGAAGACTTTAATTGTGTCTCACAGTTTAAGGAAGGATGCAATTCATCATGTCTGGGAAAGGCAGATGTTCATAAGGCCTCCACAGCAAAGAATGAGAGAAATGATGGAAACATTTGAATAGAGATGAATGACACAGGGGCCCACTTTGTGCCTTGCTCTAATCAGTGTGTCCCTTAGATATATTGACAGTGACTCCCAGGCAGATACCAACGAATGATGGTTATCTGCAAAGTTCTTTTAGTAAATGGAAAACTTAGAAGTTGAGCTATTTTTTTCCTTTCTGTGGAACACCTTTTAAAAAAATCTGTGTGTGGACATGTGTGTGGTGGGGGGGGGGAGAGAGAGCACATGCACATGCTATGGAACACACATGAAAGTTAGAAGACAACCTCAGATGTTGGTCCTGGCCTTTCACCTTGTTTGGATCAGGTCTTTTGATCTCTTCTGCATACTTCAGAATATCTGGGCCATTTGCCCATCAACCACTAGGACTACAGATTGCACACTGTGTCAACTGATATGCATGTGTTCTAGAGATCTGAATTTAGATCTTAACACCTGGAATGGTGGGTTCTTTACCTGTTGGAGGAGGGAGCCGCTTGTTGGTTCCCAGCTGCCCGGCCAGCTTAGACACAAAATAATCACACAGAAATGGTATTATTTAAATCATGGTTTGGCCCGTTAGCTCTAGCTCCTTATTGGCTAACTCTTACATATTAATTTAACCCATTTCTATTAATCTGTATATTGCCACATGGCAGTGGCTTACCAGCAAAGTTTCAGCGTGTCTGACTTTGGTGGTGGCTCCATGGCGTCCCTCCGACTCTGCTCTCTTTCTCCAAGCATACAGCCTAACTTTCCCTGCCTAGTTCTGTTCTTCCCCTGCCAAAGGCTCAAAGCAGTTCTTTATTCATTAACCAATAAATGCAACACATAGACAGAAGGACATCCTACACTCAACCATTTCTTCTAGACACCTAAGATACTTTTATTAATAGAAAAGGACTAACAAACTATGATTATATAGACTTATATATCTGACAAACATTTTTTTGAGCATGAGTAAAATGATCTGACTCTTTGAGGGATTTATCACTTTTTATTAGGACTAATATTTGGGTGATGGAGAGAAAGTTATAATTTGGAAAAACTTAAAATTTTGCATTTGCCTGTGGACTTGACAGTTTTCTTATATTCAGACTTTTCTGCTGGGATGAGTGGTAATACTAACAAGTGTGATTCTTTAAAATAAAGTGCAATGAGTCATGGTAACTTTGGTATGGTCGGCCCAACTCAAGCACAAGACTTTTCAAAAGACCAGTGAATGATGTTATCAAATCAAATGCGGGGCCTGGAGAGATACCTCAGTTGGTGAAATGTTTGCTTTGTAGGCATCAGAACCTGAGTTCAACCTCCAGAGACTACATGAAACCCCAGGCATGTTGTTGCATCCCAGTACTAGTGAGGTGGGAACAGCAGAGTTGCTGGGATTTATGGGCCACATGCTCTTGCCTGATTGGTGATCTCCAGGCCAATGAGAGACCCTGTCTCAAAGGAGAGAGAAGCCATTTCAGAGGATGAAGCTCTATGCCATCCTCTGATATTGTGGGATATTATTTGAAGACATGTTACATTTGTTTATGCTGTGGAACATGTGTTTAATGATGCAAAGATGTGCTGTATTCTTTTATGTTGCATTTGTTTAACTTTGTGAAGCTGTGCTACTTTGCCTGCCTAAAACACCTGATTGGTCTAATAAAGAGCTGAATGACTAATAGTGAGGCAAGAGAAAGCATAGGCAGGGTTGTCAGGCAGAGAGACTAAATAGAAGGAGAAAGGGAGGGATTGAAAAGCAAGAGAAGATCAGGGAGTGAGAAAAGACTGCCAGCCACCTAGCCACATGATGAGATACAGAATAAGAAGGAAAGAAAAAAGATATAGAAATAGAGTAAGGTAAAATCCCAGAGCCAAAGGTAGATGGAATAATTTAAGAAAAGCTGTCTAGAAACAAGACGAGCTAAGGCCAGGCATTTATAAATAATGATAATGTCTCCACGTGTGATTTGTTTGGGAGCTGGGTAGTGGGTTTCCAAAAGAATAAAGAGACAAAGAGTGAAAACAACAACAACAACAAAAAAAAAAAACCAAACAAACAAAAACCCACCAACTACATTCTGGTCTCAACAATTTTAGATTTGGAGAAAGCCAAGAGGTAAGTAAGAGGGTTCCATGTAACCTGCATCTTAGCCCCCACATTATTGACTTATTAATTTGGAGCACTTGTTAGAGTAAATGATCCAGTATTGACACATTCCTAAAAGAATTTCACAGTTTATCCAGGATTGCATGGTTCTCACCTGATTTTTCTTCTGGCCGGATCTTCTAGAAAGCTGCCCCGCATGAAGCTGTCACATTTCAGGCTCAGGCTCCTCTCAGTCTCACAGTTTCTCAGACTTTAATGATTTTCTTATTCTTATTCTAACAATATATTTCAGTATTGGTCAGGTGGGTGTTGTTTGGTTTTGTTCTTTAAGACTGAGTCTTGTGTAGCTCTGACTGGCCTCAAATTTGCTGTGTAGCCAAGAATAGACCTGAACTTCTGATTCTCCTTCCTCCATCTCCCAGGTGCAGGGATTACATGCATGTGCAACCATGCCTGGTTCATGAAATGCTTGGGGGTGAACTTAGGGTTTCGTACATGTTAGGCAAGCACTCTACAGACCAAGCAACATTTCCAGCCCATGATCAGGAAATTTTCTGATGTTTTCCTCCATATGAAACCAACATTGCTTTGAGGATGAAGACTACAGAGAAAAAATGTCATTTTCATCAGATTATACCGAAGGTCCTGATCTGTATGACTACAGATGCTGATGTCAGTCACCTTTGGAATTTGTTACATGTCCCTAGTGTGTTATTTTATATCCATATTCATATTTTTTTGCAAGGAAGTCATCATCAGCGGCCTCCACCTACGTACAGCTCATACTTAAAAAGTGGGAATCAAGCCTCATCTGTTTGAGGATGGACTACACATATAAATTGGATTCCTTCATGAAGGGAATTTATCTCTTTCACTTATCTGATCACTTATTAATATTAATACATATTTTAATATTGTACTTTGTGTTATCATCCTATAATAGTTCAGTAATGTGCTTAATTGTTTCATTTTGACACTTAGTGACTCTTTCAATTGGATCCTGCCTCCAGTAGACAAACCTCATCTTGTACACAGACCCTACCACAACAGCTACAGTTATGATCTGTTGACTTTATAATGCTGCGAAAGGAATTTCCATTCAGGAGAAACAATACTTTGGTGTACATTAGCTATATGTTAATGGCGAGTATCCAAAGAGCAAGTCTAGCTTTGTGTGTTCAGTACAAAATGTTACATGATGATACCCAACACTTTCCTATAAAATAAGCTTTGTGCTAGGTGATGTCTTTCAGTATTCTTTGACCATTTAAGGTAGTCCACGGTATATGAAAATGCATCTTGACTTATAATGTTTGCGTCTTCTGATAGTTTAACCAGGGCATAACTCCAATATAAACCAGAGCACTACCTGTATGTCCCACACCAGTGTGTCCTTCCCCTGTGTATCCTACACCTACCCTGCTAATTCAAGGATTTCTCCCGGGATAGTTGCTGAAGGTGGTAAGAGAAACCAAGATGTAAGTGCTAGGCATCTATACATTTAAATATAACATAGAATATGGGTTTCAGATCCAAATAAACTATATTTTTAAAGCCAAAAATTGGATGTGATGTGTAAGAATATCCAAATGGTCTTTAAAATAGATGGAAGCTGGTCTTCCCTGGATAAGCATATTAGTGAAAATGTCCAGAATGAAATTTAACAGACTGAAGCAGACTGAGTGTGGAAGGGGGCCAGAGAATCTTCCTGTCAGACATGAAAGAAGAGATGTGTAGAGTTGTAAAACAAATGTGTGTAATACTAACTCACTGGTGAGCTGAGTAATAGGGTTTTTCTTTTTTTTTTTTTTTTTTTTTTTTAAATAATTTTTTTATTAAGAAAAGAAGAAAAAAAACATAAACAAAAAACAAGTTTCCACTTCCTCCCAGCCTCCCATCTCCCTCCCCCTCCTCCCACCCTTCTCCCCCTCCTCCCACCTTCTACCCCTCCCCCCACTCCTCTCCCCCTCCCTCTCCAGTCCACAGAGCAGTCCAGGTTCCCTGCCCTGTGGCAAGTCCTAGGTCCTCCCCCCTCCGTCCATATCTAGGAAGGTGAACATCCAAACTGGCTAGGCTTCCACAAAGCCAGCACATTAAGTAGGATCAAAACCCCGTGCCATTGTCCTTGGCGTCTCATCAGCCCTCATTGTTCGCCATGTTCAGAGAGTCTGGCTTTATCCCATGCTTTTTCAGTCACAGTCCAGCTGGCCTTGGTGAGCTCCCAGTAGATCAGCTCCACTGTCTCAGTGGGTGGGTGCACGCCTCGTGGTCCCGACTTCTTTGCTCATGTTCTCCCTCCTTCTGCTCCTCATTGGGACCTTGGGAGCTCAGTCCAGTGCTCCAGTGTGGGTCTCTGTCTCTGTCTCCATCCATCACCAGATGAAGGTTCTATGATGATATGCAAGATATTCGTCAGTATTGCTCTCGGATAGGGTCATTTCAGGTTCCCAGTCCTCAGCTACCCAAGGAACTAACTGGGAACCTCATGTTGGGCACTTGGGAGCCCCTCTAGGGTCAAATCTCTTGCTCACCCTAAAGTGGTTCCCTTAACTAAGAATTGTGGTTCCGTGCTCCCCTATCCACCTTTCCTTTATCCCAATTCTCCTGATTCCCCAAGTCCCCCCTCCTTCCCTTCTACCTTTTCTCTCCCCATCTCCCCTTACCCCCATCCCACCCCACCCCCAAAATCCTAATTTTCTCCCCGGCAATTGGGTCTACTTCCCTTAGCCAAGAGGATAACTATATGTTTTTCCTTGGGTTCACCTTCTTACTTAGCTTCTTTAGGTTCACCTATTGTAGACTCCGTGGCCCTAATTTATGGCTAGAAACCAATTATGAGCGAGTACATCCCATGTTCATCTTTTTGGGTCTGGGACACCTCACTCAGGATAGTGTTTTCTATTTCCATCCATTTGCCTGCAAAATTCGAGAAGTCATTGTTTTTTACCGCAGCGTAGTACTCTAGCGTGTATATATTCCATACTTTCTTCATCCATTCTTCCATTGAAGGGCATCTAGGTTGTTTCCAGGTTCTGGCTATTACAAATAATACTGCTATGAACATAGTTGAACAAATGCTTTTGTCATATGATAGAGCATCTCTTGGGTATATTCCCAGGAGTGGTATTGCTGGGTCCAGGGGTAAGTTGATCCCGAATTTCCTGAGAAACCGAAACACTGACTTCCACAGTGGTTGCACAAGATGGCATTCCCACCAGCAATGGATGAGGGTACCCGTTCCTCCACAGCCTCTCCAGCAAAGGTTATCCTTGGTGTTTTTGACTTTAGCCATTCTGACAGGTGTAAGATGATATCTCAAAGTTGTTTTGATTTGCATTTCCCTGATTGCTAAGGAAGTTGAGCACGACTTTAAGTGTCTTTTGGCCATTTGAACTTCCTCTGCTGAGAATTCTCTGTTCAGTTCAGTGCCCCATTTTTTAATTGGGTTAATTAGCGTTTTAAAGTCTAGTTTCTTGAGTTCTCTATATATTTTGGAGATCAGACCTTTGTCTGTTGTGGGGTTGGTGAAGATCTTCTCCCAATCAGTAGGTTGCCTTTGTGTCTTATTGACTATGTCCTTTGCTTTACAGAAGCTTCTCAGTTTAAGTAGGTCCCATTTATTCAATGTTGCCCTTAATGTCTGTGCTTCTGGGGTTATACATAGGAAGCGATCTCCTGTGCCCAGCTCCTGTAGGGTACTTCCCACTTTCTCTTCTATCAGGTTCAGTGTGTTCGGGCTGATATTGAGGTCTTTAATCCATTTGGACTTGAGTTTTGTGCACGGTGATAGATAAGGGTCTATTTTCATTCTTCTACAAGATGACATCCAGTTGTGCCAGCACCATTTGTTGAAGATGCTTTCTTTCTTCCATTTTATACTTTTAGCTCCTTTATCGAAAATCAGGTGTTCATAGGTTTGTGGGATAAAATTCGGGTCTTCTATACGATTCCATTGGTCGACTTCTCTGTTTTTATGCCAGTACCACACTGTTTTCATTACTGTAGCTCTGTAATAGAGTTTGAAGTCAGGGATGGTAATGCCTCCAGAAGATCCTTTATTGTATAGGATTGTTTTGGCTATCCTGGGTTTTTTGTTTTTCCATATAAAGTTGATTATTGTCCTCTCCAGATCTGTGAAGAATTTTGATGGGATCTTGATGGGGATTGCATTGAATCTATAAATAGCCTTTGGTAGAATTGCCATTTTTACTATGTTGATCCTCCCAATCCAAGAGCAAGGGAGGTCCATCCATTTTTTGGTATCCTCTTCAATTTCTTTCTTCAATGCCTTAAAGTTCTTGTCAAATAGATCTTTCACTTCCTTGGTTAGATGTACCCCAAGATATTTTATGCTGTTTTTGGCTATTGTGAATGGTGAAGCTTCTCTGATTTCCCTCTCTGCTTCCATATCCTTTGTGTATAAGAGGGCGACTGATTTTTTGGAGTTGATCTTGTATCCTGCCACATTACTAAAGCTGTTTATCAGCTGTAGGAGTTCTTTGGTGGAGTTTTTGGGGTCGCTTATGTACACTATCATATCATCTGCAAATAACGAAAGTTTAACTTCTTCCTTTCCAATTCGAATCCCCTTGATTCCATTATGTTGTCTTATTGCTATTGCTAGAACTTCAAGCACTATATTGAAGAGGTATGGGGAGAGTGGACAGCCTTGTCGTGTTCCTGAGTTAAGTGGGATGGCTTTGAGTTTCTCTCCGTTTAATTTGATGTTGGCTGTCGGCTTGCTGTATATAGCTTTTATTATATTTAGGTATGACCCTTGTATCCCTAATCTCTCCAAGACTTTTAACATAAATGGATGTTGAATTTTGTCAAATGCTTTTTCAGCATCTAATGAAATGATCATATGGTTTTTTTCTTTCAGTTTATTTATATGCTGGATTACATTGATAGATTTTCGTATGTTGAACCAGCCCTGCATCTCAGGAATGAAGCCTACTTGATCATAATGGATAATTTTTCGGATGTGTTCTTGGATTCGATTTGCCAGTATTTTGTTGAGGATTTTTGCGTCGATATTCATGAGTGAGATTGGCCTGTAGTTCTCTTTCCTGGTTGAGTCTTTGAGTGGTTTTGGTATCAGAGTAATTGTGGCTTCATAAAAGGAGTTTGGTAATGACCCTTCTGTTTCTATCTTGTGGAATACATTAAGGAGTATAGGTATTAGATCTTCTTGGAAGATCTGGTAGAATTCCGCATTGAAACCATCTGGTCCTGGGCTTTTTTTGGTAGGGAGGTTTTTGATAACCTCTTCTAATTCTTCGCGACTAACAGGTCTATTTAGATTGTTCACCAGGTCCTGATTTAACTTTGGTATATGATATTTATCTAAAAAAGTATCCATTTCCTTTACATTTTCCAATTTTGTGGCATATAGGCTTTTGTAGTAAGATCTAATGATTCTCTGAATTTCCTCTGTGTCTGTGGTTATGTCCCCCTTTTCATTTCTGATCTTATTAATTTGCAAATTCTCTCTCTGCCGTTTGATTAGCTTGGATAGTGGTTTGTCAATCTTGTTGATTTTCTCCAGGAACCAGCTTTTTGTTTCATTGATTTTTTGTATTGTTTTCTGTGTTTCTATTTTGTTGATTTCAGCCCTCATTTTGATTATTTCCAGTCTTCTACTCCTCCTAGGTGAGTCTGCTTCTTTTTTTTCTAGAGCTTTCAGGTGGGCTGTTAAGTCTCCAATGTGAGCTTTCTCTGTTTTCTTTAAGTGGGCACTTAGTGCTATGAACTTTCCTCTTAGGACTGCTTTCATAGTGTCCCATAAGTTTGAGTATGTTGTTTCTTTATTTTCATTGAATTCCAGGAAGACTTTAATTTCTTTCTTTATTTCTTCCTTAATCCAGCTATGGTTCAATAGTTGACTGTTCAGTTT
The DNA here is from genome assembly GCF_018167655.1 of Microtus oregoni. NCBI lineage: Eukaryota > Metazoa > Chordata > Mammalia > Rodentia > Cricetidae > Microtus > Microtus oregoni. The sequence continues at coordinate 31,276,155 of NW_024543072.1, forward strand.
CCATGACTTTGTATGCTTTCTGGGGGTAGCATTATTGTTGAATTCTAACTTTAATCCATGGTGATCTGATAAGACACAGGTGGTTACTAATATTTTTTTGTAACTGTGGATGTTTGCTTTGTTACCGACTATGTGGTCGATTTTCGAGAAGGTTCCATGAGCTGCAGAGAAGAAGGTATATTCTTTCCTATTTGGATGGAATGTTCTATAGATGTCTGTTAAGTCCATTTGATTCATTACCTTCACTAATTCTCTTATTTCTCTGTTAGGTTCCTGTCTGATTGACCTGTCCATTGGTGAGAGAGGAGTGTTGAAGTCTCCTACTATTAGTGTGTGCGGTTTGATGGCTGCCTTGAATTTTAGCAATGTTTCTTTTATGTACGTGGGTGCTTTTATATTAGGGGCATAGATGTTCAGGATTGAGACTTCATCCTGATGAACTGTTCCTGTTATGAGTATAAAATGCCCCTCTCCATCTCTTCTGATTGATTTAAGTTTAAAGTCAACTTTGTTAGAGATTAGTATGGCCACACCTGCCTGTTTCTTAGGACCATTTGCTTGATAGGCCTTTTCCCAGCCCTTTACTCTGAGTAGGTGCCTGTCTTTGTGGTTGAGGTGTGTTTCTTGTAAACAGCAGAATGTTGGATCCTGTTTTCTTATCCAATCTCTTAGCCTGTGCCTTTTTATAGGTGAGTTGAGTCCATTGACATTAAGTGATATTAATGACCAGTGGTTGTTAACTCCGGTCATTTTTTTTTTTAGTCGTAGAGTTTGTGAGTTTCCCTTCTTTGTTTTGTGTTGGTGAAGGGTCTCTAGATGTCTGAGGTATTGTGGTCATTGTTGGACTCCTTGGTTAGTGATTTTCCTTCAATTACTTTCTGTAAGGCTGGATTTGTGGCTGCGTATTGTTTAAATTTGTTTTTATCCTGGAAAATTTTATTTTCTCCATTTATAGTGAATGAAAGCTTGGCTGGGTATAGTAATCTGGGCTTGCACCCATGGTCTCTCAGTTTCTGCAGTACATCTAACCAGGACCTTCTGGCTTTCATGGTTTCCATGGAGAAGTCAGGTGTAAGTCTGATAGGTTTACCTTTATAAGTAATTTGGCCTTTTTCCTTTGCAGCTCTTAATATTCTTTCCTTATTTTGTATGCTTTGTGTTTTGATAATTATATGGCGAGGGGATGTTTTTTTTTGATCCAGCCTATTCGGTGTTCTGTATGCTTCTTGCACCTTCATAGGAAAATCTTTCCTTAGGTTGGGAAAGTTTTCTTCTATAATTTTATTAAATAGATTTTCTGGACCATTGAGCTGCCCTTCTTCTCCTTCTTCTACTCCTATTATTCTTAGGTTTGGTCTTTTTATTGTGTCCCATATTTCCTGAATGTTTTGTGATGAGAGTTTGTTGGACTTGCTGTTTTCTTTGATCAGTGTGTTTATTTTCTCTATGGTATCTTCAGAATCCGAGAGTCTTTCTTCTATCTCTTGTATTCTGCTGGTTATGCTTGTTTCTGTAGTCTCTATTCGTTTACCTAGATTTTCCATGTCCAGACGGCCCTCTGTTTGTGTTTTCTTCTTTGCCTCCATTTCAGTTTTCAGGTCTTGAACTGTTTCCATTATCTGTTTGATTGTTTTTCCTTGGTTTTCTATGGTATCATTCACTGATTTATTCAATTCTTCAAACTTTCTGTTATATTTCTCATCCATTTCTATAAGGGCGTTTTTTACATGCTGTTTAAGGGTGTCAATCACTTTCATGAAGTCAATCTTTTCTCCTTCCTCTTGATTAAGGGGTTCTTGTCCTCCCGTTGTGAGGTCGCTTGTTTCTGGTAGCTTCATGTTGCTTTTCAGCTTGTTGGGCGAATTCTTGCCTTGACGTCGGCCCATCTCTTCTTCCAAATGCTCCCTATGGATCTTCTTTTACCGGATTAGGTCTCCTTGCCTACCAAACGCTGTCTCTCCCCAATGTTGGCTCTCCCAATGCTGGGTCTCCCCAATGCTGGGTCTCCCCAATGCTGGGTCTCCTGGCGCCGAAAGATCAGGCCTCCTTGCTGGTTGGGCAGCCCGCAGACAAAGCGCCTACCCCGCTTGGTGCAGGCAGGCCACAGAAACAAAGGAACTGCTGCCCCCCGGGAGCCCCGGCTACTCGGACCCAGCGCCCAGATAGGCTGCGCTGGGCGATGCTACGCGCCAAAAGAGGGCAGTGGGGGCGAAGTGGGGAGGGGTCTGGACGGAAGCTGGGTGGGCCAGGAAGAAAGAGGCAGCAGAGAGCCCAAGCAGGACAGGGGGCCAAGAAACCCCCGAGCTCCCCGTCCCAGGCTGGCGCCGTGGGCCAGAAACTCACCCCAATGCTGGGTCTCCTGGCGCCGAAAGATCAGGCCTCCGTGCTGGTTGGGCAGCCCGCAGACAAAGCGCCTACCCCGCTTGGTGCAGGCAGGCCACAGAAACAAAGGAACTGCTGCCCGCCCGGGAGCCCCGGGTACTCGGACCCAGCGCCCAGATAGGCTGCGCTGGGCGATGCTACGCGCCAAAAGAGGGCAGTGGGGGCGAAGTGGGGAGGGGTCTGGACGGAAGCTGGGTGGGCCAGGAAGAAAGAGGCAGCAGAGAGCCCAAGCAGGACAGGGGGCCAAGAAACCCCCGAGCTCCCCGTCCCAGGCTGGCGCCGTGGGCCAGAAACTCACCCCAATGCTGGGTCTCCTGGCGCCGAAAGATCAGGCCTCCTTGCTGGTTGGGCAGCCCGCAGACAAAGCGCCTACCCCGCTTGGTGCAGGCAGGCCACAGAAACAAAGGAACTGCTGCCCCCCGGGAGCCCCGGCTACTCGGACCCAGCGCCCAGATAGGCTGCGCTGGGCGATGCTACGCGCCAAAAGAGGGCAGTGGGGGCGAAGTGGGGAGGGGTCTGGACGGAAGCTGGGTGGGCCAGGAAGAAAGAGGCACGGGGGCTGGGGGAGGCAGCTCCTGGCCGCTGGCCCGAGGCCTGAGGTGGTGGGACTCTGCCAAGGGGTCGCTTGCAGGAGCGCGGGAGGTCCTGTCTTCCTCCGCGGCGGAGGCGGCAGCGGCGGCGACGCGCTAGGGTTTTTCTTTTAAATGTAACTTTTATGCTAGGACATAACGAGTAAATCGTTGCTATTTTTATTAATAAACACTTCTGAATTTCTTTAAATTTCAAATACTTAAATCTTAATGGACAAGACATACAAGAAAAGCCCTTGGGGAGTGAGCTTCAGCCATTTAGTATTTTTCTCAGCTGTTCTTAAAGAGCCAGTAGCCTTCACATACGAGCTGTCTTCCTGCTTCCTCTTTTGCTTTCTTAGCACCTGGGCTTGATGTCGATGCTTTTTCTTAGAACCCTCTTCCTTTCCTTGTCTCTAGGCCACTTCCTTATCCCTTTAAAACATTGCGAGAATGACTGCAGAACCTAGCCTGACTCCCCAGATCTGTGTGACTCTAGGCCACTTCCTTTTCCCTCTTTTAAGAGGAAAACAAGGAGATAGCTTCTGCAGAACCTCACCCAGTTCCCCAGATCTCTCTGTCTCTAGGCCACTTCCTTATCCCTCCAAAACATGGAGATAACTTCTGTGGAACCTAGCCAGACTCCCCAGGTCTGTGTGCCCTTCCTTGTAGCGCCACACTACTTGTTACAGATTTCTATTTCGATGTGTGTGATATACTTATTATAATTCTGTGTGCCTGTTTCTGTCCTGCATAAAGGTAGGGACATGACTATCTCATTGTTTTACCTTGTTGTAGAATAATACCAGACATCTCGTTGGTGCTTAAGATTTTCTTGTTGGAAGAGTAAATGGACATCTACTCCAGCGACATCTAATCTCTGTCAGGGACTGACTAGAAGGCCACCCTGCTGGCTTCCCATTTGAACATTTGAGTATATCTGTTTCCTCCTTTATGGAAACAAAGGCCAGACATTTATCTTCTTTGGGGTGTTTAGTCGAACGCAGCAAGTTGCTTTACAAGCGTCTATTTTATAACTAGCACTAAGGGAGAGGTGGGCACGTGGAGAGTGGGATTCAGTAGATGTGGGATTCATCGTTGTGGCTGCTCCCAGTCTGACTTCCACGCATGCACAAAGGCATCCAGCTCAGTGGACACAGGGAAACCAGTTCAATCCAAACCTGGCCCTCATCCCAGGACATAAATAATGCACAAAGCAAGTAGCTAACCAGTGAGTATAAAGCCATGGAAAGCCACCCTAGGTAGTAAAATAGAGGAAATATTTAACAAGGACTGACAGTCAGATAGACCCAGATTCAATCACTATTTGTATTCATCTCGGAGAAGGACGCAGCCATTTGGCCAAGTTGCCCTTGTCTCATTGCTTCAGCACTTCCTTGAGGGCAGGCCTGGGAGGAGAGAGAGACAGAACAGAGAGACAAGATGCAAGGAAAGGTCAGAAAATCCATTTCCAGCTCGGTCAGTCAGCACAGGCACGGAAGTGTTGGAGTATCTGAGCCACATTTGAGCATCCTGCTCACGCATTTCAAACTAAAGCCAAAGAGCTTTCTTTCTACTGTTGGGATAATTGAAATAAAATGTTTCGGTCCAGGCTTTCTAAATGTGCTGTCCATTATGCTAGCTACTGCCCACATGTGGCTAATGAAATGTTGAGAAGTAATGTTAGGACATATAGGGTTTAGTAAAATATATTACTAAAATTATAACAATTACATTCAACCCTTTAAAGACACGATTACTGGAAAATGATGACACTGGGGATGCAATCTTTTTTATTAATTTTTTTTCATTTTACATATTAGCCCCATTTGCCCCTCCTCCACTTCTCCCACCCCTCCACCTCTCCCCATTCTACCCCCCCATCCTCATTCTTAGAGTGGGTAAGGCCTCCCTTTAGGAATCAACAAGTTGAGGTGAGACCAAGCCCCTCCTCACTATATGAAGGTTGGGCAAGGTATCCCACCATAGGGAATGGGCTCCAAAAAGCCAGTTCAGGCACCCAGGATAAGCCCTGGTCCCACTGTTGGGAGTGGGGGGGGGTGCCATCTTTTTCTTCCTGGACAACAAATATCTAGATCATAACCTAATAGTTTACTATCTAACTATATAGTTAACACGAGGCCTGGTTCAAGTCGTTTCTCTGCCATACCCTGCCTCTCCACAGACCACAAGCCACACAGTTCTGTTCTGTCTTTGCAAAGCATGGTATTGAAATAAGGTCACTCTGAGTCAGCCTTCCCCTCTTCTGATAAGATCACATGGAACACCCCACCTGGAAGCAGTTGCCAGCAAATCTCAGGCTGGCCATCTGGCAAGCGTTGAGGACAAAAGGAGGTTGTTGATGGAATGTTTCCATACTTACAGGAAGGTCAGTGCCGATCCACCCCTTCTCTCTCCCCTCCTCACCCTTCTGAATTTCTGTTCTCCCCACAAAGCCCTCTCCTCAGAGCCCATCTAATTTCCAGAGCAGAAATCAGCAGCAGCTACAGACCAATGGCAGCACAAGCCTGACACCCCACATGTCTGGTATAAACACCCCACTCCCATGCGTGTGCCTGTACTTATCAAAAGTGATTTTCTAAGGCAAGAAAAGAATAGGAAATGCCAAGCGGTGTTTATTGGTTCCTAAGGTCCCACTGTGTTTCCCATTTTAAATGCCTTTAACCCTCTCCTGTCTCTTGCCCCGGTTATTGTTAACCACCAGATGACTCCTGAATGCAGAACTCATTTCTCCTCACCCCCATTGCCTTATACCAGGCACTGTTTTTGCCTGGAGAACTATGATCATTGCTACCACATTCCAGAAAGCATCTATTTTGCATTTCTCTTTCTTAGACCAATATGGCAGGAATCATCTTTAGGGTCCTGTGTGGGTAAGGAAGCAGAGAGGGTCAGGGTGGGGGATAGTGTGGTTAAGGAGCAGAATTGCTGCTGCAGGATGTCCCAATTCAAAGTTTGTGCTCCTGCTCCTTGGCTTTTCTAGCTTGATGACCCAAGAGGGGAAAGGGCTGGAGCCATTTCTGCCTCTGTCAGTATACCGACTGATCATTGCAAAATAAATGAACCACTTGAGTTACTCTAAGCAAGCAAAGGTCTATGGCAAGAGCAAGCAGATTTCTCTCGATCTGTGTCTGTTGGAAGTCTTAGAAGCAGGCGGAGTCAGGGCAGTTTTGGGTGTCTGGGTTGCAGGGATTATCTGACCATTCTGATATGGGCATCTCCAGGAAGAAACCAATTTCCATTGGGTGCCCAACTTAGTGCTGCTCCACAGAGATTTGAAGAGGGTGGCAGACTGAGCACTGGTCATGTGACACCTGTCCCTCGATGACTGCCCACCAGGTCACCTTGACTTGCAATCCTCCAAGACTAACAAACTAAGGAAGGTCAATTCCCCAAAGGATATCAGAGTGATGTTATCAGAAATGGGCTGCATAGGGCAGCAAATGTCCATGTCCAGACTTAATAAACATGTGTTGATTGACAGTGGCCCCTTTTCTTTGATTCCAAGGACATATTGCATATAAGACAAGCTATTTGGACCTGACCAGAGAATCCCTAGGATTCTTTCTACCCCAAGCAATTTACCATGCAGGCAGCGAATCTTTTTGCTCTCTTCATACTGTCCAAGGTCAATTGATTAGACTTTGCACCAGCTATTTCCTGCCTAAGTTGCCATGTCTAATCAGTCAGGGACTTTGCCTCTTTCTGCTTTCTTTTTTTGTTTTGCTTGTTTGTTTGTTTTTAACCCATCCCAGAACACAGCACATTCCCCATCCTTCCAAACACTTCTTCGTTGAATGAAAGAGATGAATAAATGAGTGTGTTAGGAAAGGGTGTGAAAGGGTTTAGATAAAGTGGCAATCTGGACAATTATCTAGCTAGGCCCTCCCCACCATAAATGAGGGGTACGAGGCACTCTTCTCTTCCTAAGCACTTGGGTGGCACCTAGGGACCAGCTGATGCATCACCCACAAGGGCTGTGCCACCCACCATCCTTCTGGATCCTGCTCTGGAGGGATGTGGGGAGGTCATCAGGCAGTGTCTTTAGAGACTGCAGCTGCTGGCAGGGGATAGAGGTCATTTTCACCCTGACGGAATATATCTGTCCTTTTCTGGGACAGCCACTCCCTCGTAAGAACTGAGGAGTAGAAAGCAAAACCTTTCACAAAGCAAAGGAGCAACAAACTGCTCATACAGCCAGGAAGCTTCCCCAGTGACTGGCTCATGTGTGCCCTGTAAGACTAAATGCTGGAGAGCAGCATGGCAGAGTCCACAGACCTCACATGTATTTGTTGCTTTTGTTTTTCACAGACAGACCAGTGTCAACGGTCACTTTTATTGACAAGGAGAAGAAGGTTGAGAGTTCATCTTGGAGGCAAGTGCAGGGTGTTTCCCAGGCAACACAAATTTCTCTATTTGTTCAGAAAGACTATGTTTTCAAGCATAAAAAACCCAAGGCCTTATCTTGAGACCCCTAAAGATGATTCTCCCCTTCCTGTCACTGGACTAAGGTTGTACTATTGGAAGCAAGAATCAGGGACACAATGTGTCCATTTGGTTTTGATTCAATTGTGACTCTTTGTAGAACTGTTTTATTGAAGGTAAACTGTATTAAGTTTTCATCTTATCTCTCAGGGGGGGGAAAGAGAGAGAGAGAGAGAGAGAGAGAGAGAGAGAGAGAGAGAGAGAAAGATTTTATGCGATTTCAGTTGGACTTTGTCTTTGAGTTTGGAACTGACAGGCTAATTCCACTTCCTTCCCATTTTGATCGGAATTAAGACAACTCATTTCTCCTGATCAGGCTGTTGGTTCTCCACTCTAACCCCAGCCTCCCTTCTCCCACCACCCCATCCCCATGTGTGACCCTGGAGAAGGCAAGAGAAATCTCCAAAGCACTGATAACTCCTTTTATGTATTTTTCGTGGGGGGGGAGGGGAGTGGTTGTTAACATGCTTTCAACATTAGAATTTTTCTTCATGCCTTCCACACAACATGAGCATGCCTGCCTTGAATTAAGTGATAACTGCATTGAGATTTAGCAAAGAATTATCTGGAGAGAAGCAAAGAAGATCCTCTTCAGTTCAGGTGAGTCAGTGTCTTCTCCATTTTCTTCACACATGGCCTGAGATTTCCATAAGCCTCTCAACATTGATCAAGTCCTGAGACCAATCAAGCCACTCCTTACCATGTTTCCATTGTCAGGGAAAGCGCTTTATATGCCATAGTCAGTGCCCTCTTCTCTCTGAGGATAGTGACAAGTACCATCTCTGTCACTCTATTGGGTCTGCAGGGTGAAGTACCTTGTTCAAGGGGAATTTAGATCTCAACACGCTCAGAGTTGGAAGAAGAGAAGAACAAAAGTCGGAGATAGCCAGTTCCCAGGAAAAGCCTGGAAACCACGAGCAAAGCCTTCTCAGTGCGCTAGAGAGAGGGATCTTTTAACCAAAACTCTCTTCCATGTCAGTGAAAACTTAAATGCGAAATTGCTGAGAATTCTAGGAGACTCGATCGGGGAACCACACTACTGGCCGCTTCTCTGCTCTCACATTGTGGTAGGCATTTATCTCCAGCCCTGCACAAGAATTCTTGTTTCTTCAGCATGCCTTCATGCTAATCCCAAGCTAATATCACATAGTGCATGTTGCAGTCTCTATCACAAGGGAGCTGTAGAATGATAGTGGAATGTTTCTAGAACCTCCTTCGGGGGTGGGGTGAAACGTAAGGACCTTGTCCATCTCAGCAAGGGGCTGCAGAAACCTTCCATCTAGGTTTGACTGCAGCCACTGGTCTTGTTTATTCAAAGTTTCACCACAGCATGTCCTCCACAGCTTTGCCAAAGAAACTCCCATGTTTCCCCGGTTCCATGCCCACCCTTCTCCCCAGAATAAACCACAGGCCATTTGTAAGAGGTTTTTAATTTCATCTCGGTATGTCATTAAAGAGTAGAATTAAGGATCTCTGTTTGTTTTCAGTCACATAATATCTGCTACATTCTCAAACCAATCAGCAACACAGACACCTTCGGTGGGTGCCACCTGCACCTGCCCCACCTCACTCAACAGACTGGTTAGGGGTTCCTGATGGTTTGCATAAATTAGAAAGAAGAGCACAAAAATAAATCACACAACACAGACTCTACCACTAAGGGACATGCTTCCTCTGGTCTTGCAGAGAGTGACATGGGTGTGTTCAAGGCTCTGATGATGTCCCCAGGCATGGGGCCATGCCTGTCACAACCCCTCTCAGTGGAGTCCTTCTGTCTTCCCCGTGACTCACTCTGTTTTCCCAGGAGAATCCTAACACAGAAGACCCCATCCTAGCACCATAATTGAATTTCAGGGTATGGAACTGCCCCTGTGTCAATGGCTTGCTGGGTTTTCTTGTGCTCAAGGTCATCACAGTGAGTTGAAGGGAAGAGCCCTGGGTACCTGCCTGGCCCTCTCTGCTTCTATGAGCCCCATGACTTTCTAGACTATGAGCCTTCAAGAAAGGGACAAACAGAGATCACAAGTAATTCAGGCTTTCTGGGTGCAGACAGTCATTTTTAAATGACCTTTAAAAAGGTAAAAACAAACAAACAAAAAGCAGGTGTGCCAGTCAACACTTGCTTTAGAATTCCATCCACCACGCCTCTTCCACCTTCTCAGAGGGAGTTTTTCTCTCCACCCTTTGGAGCTGTGCCTCTGCCGTGTGCGCTACGCTGAGGGGTAGGGCTTGGGGTGCAGGAACTTTCTATTCTGTGGTCCCAGGTGTCCTCTGTCATCAGGTACATGATCTGGCTATATTTTAAGTCATATCAGATTGAAGTCTAAGCCCTGATCATGTCCTGGATGGAGCCTCAGTGTCCCCAGGGAGGTAGGTGTGGCATCAACCTCATCCACACTCGTAGAGAGGGAGGTAGGTGTGGCTATCAACTTCATCCACACTCACTGAGGCTGAGTCTGGGGTAGAAAGAACCTTGCCGATGCCGCCCAACCACCACATACCAACAAGCCTAAAATCGTGGTCAGGGCTTGCTCTGTTCCACCCAGGCCGAGGGACTCAATGCCAGTGTGAGCCAGAGTCCACTCCAGGATGCGGCCAGCCATATGGAGTTGTTTTCTAGACCTCAGTGATACTCTGAGACCAGAACGAGCACTCGAGCACTCAAAGCTACAGGACTTGGGTGGAGCAGCCCTCTCTGCCCTGCCGATGAGTCAGTCTCTCCAAACTAAAGATAAAGTTTATAAAAGTAAATTATCTCATTTTATAACTTAAGTGCATCAAGCATTTCCTTAAATACAGTTCACACTGAAAATAAAGTTACTTTTGCTGTACAGTTGGTGTCTGTTATAATTAGGGATAAACTCTGATGATAAAGTATGAACGGTTACACACTCTCACACACACACATACACACACACATCTATCTGTCTGTCTATTGGTGTGTAGATGAAGAGACATACGGCACCTCTTGACAAGTACTTCTCCACAACGGTGGGAAGCTGTTAGGAGTCCCTAGGTATCTAGCTTGCTTGAGAATATCTATATTAAAAGTCCCTGTCCTTAATGATAAACACATCTTCATATCTAACACTAAGATTCTTATTAGAAACATTAAACTATGCGATCCATAACGTATCCAGTCTTTGGAAATGCTGAGCTACAACCATGTCATTACACAACAGCATCCCCAACAAAGCCTCCCTCCCCAGCCCACCTCTTCTCTGGCCTCCCCAGCCTAAAGTCAGCAACCCCTCACACAGTATGGTTGTTCCATATGGGAGCCCAGCCACAAAATTCTAGAAGACTCAAGAGGTGAAGTAGGAATTCTGCATGGAGTACAGATGGTCAATGGGGTTTCCCACTCTGGACTGCAGGGGCCCTGCTTCTGTTGTGGCTAGGAAGCAGTCACCCAGGTTACTGAGGGAAGTGTCATCACTATCCAGGTCATGGAATAGAGGTTCAGCACCTGAAATGAAGATGAAACATGGGCATGAGGATCTGGAAGAAGTAACACCCTTACGTGTTAGGAAATTCAGCTGAACTCAACACGTGTTGCCCGAACACATCCTGGGGATGAGAACCTAAGTGTTGAGGTATGGGATGGGGACTGCTATATACCAGGAGTATTAGCATCATAATGCTCGGGTCTGGAGTCTTATAGAGATCTCATGTCCAAAGTTGGATAAGTATAAAGTCACATGAGTTAAGCTATGCACAGTGAGGGTGTCCATATAGTAAATGTGGGGTACGCATGACCCATCACCAAAGGCTGGCAGGACACAGACAGGGATCCTGCAGGTCCTCAGCCTCACAAAGGGCTCTTCAAGGACAGATGGTAAGAAGCATATATGGATTCTTCAAGTGACGTTCTGATCTTGTGATAGATAACATTGGTCCTTTCAGGCAGCAGGAAGGTACCAAGTCCCCCCACCCCGCCCCGTCTCTCCAGGTTTGTGCTCACAGCAAAGGAAGATTAGGCCCCTGGTCTCAACTGATTTGTACCCTGGGGAGAGGGACCAGAATGTCACTCTTGTCACAGCTGAGGTAACACTGCAATCTGAAATCGGCAACTAGGAGGCCTGGCAGGGTGTACCTGCACTTCAAGTCAATGGGAGAGGCAGAAACAAGCACCTAAAACATACCATTGAGTTTTAATTGTTCATTCTGCTAAAAGTTATAAGGTATAAGGAAGGACTTGCAAAATGAGCAAGCAAACAAAGCCTCATCTGCCCTTCTCCCCTGTGTGATAGAGTGGAAATGGCTCAAATGCAGCATATGTTTTTACGGAGGAAAAAAGATGGACATCACTGGGGGGACACACATACAGACTAGAATATTACTGAGATTGGTCACTAAGGGTCTCCAAAGGCCACACCTCCGTAAGTGTTTGCTTAATCTGTGACATAGGAAAGTAAAGGGGATTTTAACAAGACATTTCTGTTGCTTGTGTATGTATGTGATGTATGTGCTTGTATATGTTAATGTGTGTTTGACACACATGTGTGAGCATGTACATGTAAAGGCCATGCCATACAGCTTCCTCTGTAGCTCTCTATCTCATTTTTGAAGGTCACAAATTTGGTGAGACAGCCTGGACAGCAAGCTCCAGGTATCTACCTGCCTCTGCCCCTCAAGCACTGGGGACTATGAATATGTGTAGCCCTGTCTGATTTTAAAATGGGTACTGGGGATCTGAGCTCATGTCCTCATGTATGTGCAGAAAGAATTGTATTCATGGAGTCACACTCCTGACCATAGCAACAAAAATATTTAAGAAAAGAAGTTGGCAAAGGGTGTGCACCTTATGTCTCTGATACCGAGTTTTACAGAATTGCTGAGCCAAACTTTATTGTCTATTCATCAGGGGAACTTATGGCACATTGCACCACATGCTAAGTTACATATTGTATATACCACTGCCTTTCTTTTTAAAAATTACTTTTTATGTACATTGGGATTTTGCCTGCATGTATGTCCACTGGAACTGGAGTTACAGACAGTTGTGAGCAGCCACGTGGGTACTGGGAACTGAACCTAGGTCCTTCAGAAGAACAGTCGGTGATCTTGACCACTGAATCATCTCTCCAGCCTGACCACTGCCCTTCTTAATGTAAAACTGCAACGTCTTAGAGCCCTCCACTCATTTACTCCATCCCACTAGAGTCCCCAGGCCATATCCCTTGAACACTGCTTTACAAGGCAAAGTAGACAAGAAAAAGCTCAACAAAGGACCTCAGAAATGCTGATACATTTAAGGAAAGTGAGAAGCCCACACAAGCAAATTGAGAGGGAACCCATAGATACTGAGTCTCTCTTACCATAGGGGTGCATATGATCTCCAGGCATCTGGGGTGGAGTGAGACCCTGTCGGAATGGGTCAGCGTTGTAGACACTCTGCTCAATGGCTAACAGCTGCTGTGGGGTAGGCATGGCTGTGTAGGGGTTCATGATCCCTTCCATTCCTGCACTCCCACCACCGTTTGTCTGGGCTGCGGGACCAAAAAGAAAACAGATCATTTTTTTTCTTTTTTTTTTAAAAATATTTATTTATTGTGTATACAGTGTTCTGTCTGCATGTATGCCTGCAGGCCAGAAGATGGTTATCAGCCGCCATGTGGTTGCTGGGAATTGAACTCAGGACCTCTGGAAGAGCAACCAGTACTCTTAACCTCTGAGCCATCTTTCCAGTCCCAAGACTGATCATTTTCAACTGGCATCCCAGGAACTCACAAAAGACTTCATTACCAGGTATCCAGTGTTCATGGTTCTCACGCCATGACAGCCTGCTGTTCCCAGAACCGTGACTCAAGAGAACCCAAGTTAGAAAATAACAAGCTATTACATTTACTTATTTATTTAGTATTTATTTAATCTGTTGTTTGACAATCTAATTTATGTATACAATGTCTTCTGAGAGGGTGAAGGCTGAGAAGAACCTGTCTTTTTATTTATTTACTTTCTTCGACAATTTCATTCATGTATATAATCTATCCTGAGAGGGTGGGGTTGAGAGGACCCACTGTGTCCCTTATGACCTGGCTTTGGAGGTCACATTCTTACTCCCCATATGCCATGCTGGAGGTGATTACCGAAGGGCAGAAACAGTAGTTTGTAAGAATCATGGAAGACCAGCTTAGAGGCTTATGACAGCAAACTGGGTGATTGTGGCTATATAATTTTACTTTCCTGGGTCCTGCTTTCCTTACTTGCCAACTAGAAAGGGATAGGGTGACATCTGTGTTTCTCATCCTGTGCCCAGCAGAGGCCAAGACAGTAGAGGACAGAGATGGGGACTGGGAAGCCAAACTTTAGAATACTATATAGGTTTGGCAGCCACTTGAGGAAATGGATCTAAGCATCTTTCTTGAAATAACCCGTTACAAGTTCATCAGTCAAGAGAGACTTATATGACCTTATAGGGTTGAAATAAAAATCCCGTGAAAGTCGGCATGCTCTGTAATTGCAGCCCACTTTGCTTGTGTGCAGATGTATATGAGAAGAGCAAATCTTCCTGCCTCCTCGTCCTCAGTATAAGCACGGCTCTATGAACTCCCAGCGATATTTCCCACTGGTTCCGGCTTTCCTGAAGGCTACCCTAGCAGCTGCCCTGGGAAGTCCCTCAGCAGAGTCCCAAGCACTGCGTTTTCATGACGACCTGATGCAGTGTTCTCCCAACTTTGTTGGTCTACATGGAATCAACTGGCATGTCTCTTGCCAAGTCACCTTCATGCCTGTGAAGGCTTCAGAGACCCTACGTGACAAAGAGAGCAGGCATGACTACTCTTCTCTGGGGATGCATGCATCCTAACGCACAGTCCCACGGAAGATGGATTGCTTCCAGATCGAATAAATTTGTAGTGGGGTAGAGCTGAGAACAGAATTCAAGACTCCTGCTCAATGTGTTGCCCACCCATCCCCAGCAACTGCTGAAGCAGCTTTTCCGTGTATAAATACTGGTAAATGGAATGATGAAATGTACAGGTAGATGGATGGAAACAGAAAAGAGTATATAGACTGAGGTAACCCAGGCCCAGAAAGACAAATATCACATGTTCTCTCTCATAGGTGACCGAAACTCTGAATATTTATATCTGTGTGTTTAACTCAGAACGTGGGTAGAAATTAAGAAACTAGAATGGCACCAACAGGGGAGGAAAACTTCCTTAAGGGAAGTGGGCAAAATTAGAAGACATGGGGATAGGAAGGAGATACACTGAGACATAAAGGCTTAAGCAGGGATGGGGGTCAGGGATAGGGAAGATAGGAGGCCACAAACAATCAAAATGAAATATTTGTGAGAAAATCACATGGAAACCTACTGAGATACCCCACACGGCTAGAATTTGCTGCTCCTAAAAGCCATTGTTTAACAAACAAGAATTCCACTGCCAGGTATGGGGCACATTCTCTGGGTCAGGGAGGCCCCAGAGACTCCCCAGGGAGTAGAAGTTCTTGCTATTCTTCTTGGTAGTCCTCAGATGTAGATGATAAGACCCTATTGCAGAAGGCACCATATACCCAAGATATAAAGAAATCAAGCTGGAAATGATCTGGAAGCTTCTTCCCTGCTGTACAGTTCTCATAATGCTGGGAGGTGCTGTGTAGTCTGCTGGGGGTGGGGGAGAACTCATCACTGGTCTCACCCAGCTATAAATCCTACACACCATGATGCCAACCCGCCAAGCAAGATGTGCCCACTGATGCAACAATGGCATGGCTATTAGGGAGTAACCAACTGCTCTCAGATTGGAGTTGAGGCTCACGGCCCTGGAGAAAATGCATACCTGATACTATGAGCCTACTGAAAACCAAACAAGCTGAGGTGGTCATAGGCCCTACTGGGAAACTTACTACTGTTCTTTAGCGAAACTGATATGGCTTCAAACTGCAGGCCAAGTATTTGCTTGTCTTCACAGGCAAATGATATCTCAACCATAATCAGAAGCCATTCTCTGGAGTGAATGGCAGTGAATGAAAGGGACTCATGGCTGCTCGAGATGTTGAGAATAAGCGACTGTTTTAGTGCTGGACTCTAAAGAGAATATTATACCACCACTGAGATCCTGAGAATCATGAGCCCAAATAAACATTTATTCCTTTTAAGTTGACTGTGTCAAGAACTTTATCACAATGATGGAAAGCTAGCAGAAGGCCAAGTCAGCAGTATCTTTTAGTAATGGATTCACTTTGAATGAGGAGGACTGGGTGAGAAGAGAAACTGGATAATGCCTTTGACTTTGCACATGCTCCTGACACTTGCAGGGTCCAGACAAGGGGCTTTACCACTGTCAATCAACTGCTCTGAATCTGAGTTTAGGTGCCCTCAACATTCTTACAAGTTACCTTCAACCTAGTATTTACAGTCCAGACAAGGGGCTTTACCACTGTCAATCAACTACTCTGAATCTGAGTTTAGGTGCCCTCAACATTCTTACAAGTTACCTTCAACCTAGTATTTACGGTCCAGACAAGGGGCTTTACCACTGTCAATCAACTGCTCTGAATCTGAGTTTAGGTGCCCTCAACATTCTTACAAGTTACCTTCAACTTAGTATTTACCTAAATCATCGTCTCTCAAACAGGTGCAAAGGGGCACGTCACTGATTAGGGATAAGTTGCTCAGAGCACTTCAGTTGAAGGCCTCAGGTAGCAGAGACCTGAACTGCAGCGAGGACTGGCTGGGAAGAGCTTACCAGAACTCAGCCTCTGAGTGTTCTGCTGATCCTGCTGCTGTTGCTGCTGCCGCCGGGCCAGCTTCTTCATCTGATGAGGAGAGGACCACAGGATTAGAGGTCAGAGGCCCAGGGTGGGTCCACATGGGAAGGGAGAACAGGAAGGGTATGACCTTTCCCCTTTGGTGAAAGGACTGTTCCTAAAGGAGAAGGGGCAACCCCCAGCTTTTACTCTGTTCACACACCAGGCGTGGTACCATGACTCAGACGCATAGGGGCCAGGGCTCTCCTACTTCGCAGCAGCAGGAATGTAGCTGGCAGAGAAGTGTGGCACAACCCGGCTTCTCGGAAACAGGGCCTCCTTCCCAGGAAGGACCACATGCTGCTTGCTCTGGAACTGCTTCATGTGAAGCAGTCAATATGTGGATGTGTGTTTCACAGTCTCAGATAGGTGTAGAGCATGGCCTGCCCAATGGATGGGACATGGGATGAGCCCAGATACTCTTTTGCCTCCTTCCCATCTGCGGTCTCTGTGTTTGAGGCACCACAGGAGATCTGTACTCTACGACAGAAGCTTGTCCACCAGAGCAACAGTTTCACCCAATTGTTTTCACCCAATGTTTCTCAACTTGGGCTCTGGGAAACACTGCCATTCGGTGAGATCTTAATAGGTAAGTGTGTGTGTGTGTGCGTGTGTGTGTATGTGTGTGTGTGTGTGTGTGTGCATGCATGTATGTGTGTGTGTGTGAAAATATGATGTGGGAGTGATTTCTTATTAATAAAGAAACTGCCTAGGCCCATTTGATAGGCCAACCCTTAGGTAGGCGGAGAAGACAGAACAGAATGCTGGGAGAAAGAAGCTGAATCAGTGAGTCGGCATGATTCTCCCACCCAACACAGCTGCAGGTTAAGATCTTCCCTGGTAAGCCAGCTCGTGGGCTACACAGATTATTAAACATGGGTTAGACCAATATGTAAGAGCTAGCCAATAAGAGGCTGGAACTAATGGGCCAGACAGTGTTTAAAGGAATACAGTTTCCATGTAATTATTTCAGGTAAAGCTAGCCGGGTGGCAGGAAGCAGCCGGCTGCTCTTATTACTACAATAATAGGTTATAAAATAAACTGTTTAGTCATAAAATTCTCCAGAGTGTGAGAATTCACACTTCAGTGTGCTCCCACTTCATGAATCCATGGTCCATCAGCACTCACACACTCACTGCCCAATAATGTCTTCTGTCGCTGGAATCGCAACACATCAACAGCCCTTTGCTGCAGAATTTTGTTGCAGGATTATAACTAAGGAGCGTGATTTCTCACCTTCTAAGGACTGGGAAGATAGCTCAGTCTGCAAAGCGCTGCTGTGCCAGTTCAAGGACCTGAGCTCAGTTTTCAAGAACTCGAGCAAAAAGTCGGGGGCATTGGTGTGCGCTGTGTAACCCCAGTGCTGAGGAATGGAGACAGAGAGAGTGCCTCGGGGCATCTGGCTTGGGGGGATTAGGCTATTTGAGGAACTCCAGGTCCCGGTGAGAGACTCAATTCAAAAGAACAAGAACAAGACCAAGGTGAACTACTGTCCTGAGAACCTCTGGCTTCTGTGCATACGCACACACCCACATGCATGTACATGAGTGCATATGCACACACAAGAAAGAAAGAGAGAGAGGGGGGAAGGAAGGAAGGAAGGAAGGAAGGAAGGAAGGAAGGATAAAACCAAGATTGGCCAGGACATGTGTATTGTTAGAGTCAGAAAGAAAATAATTAACCCAGGACCTGAGTGTTACCAGAGTTAGCAAGATGGGAGTGGAGACTTTCACTCCACCTGCCATGACAAAAGCCATTTCACTAATATAAATGCTTCTTTTTCCCTTCTGCACAGCCACTGTGGCTGAAGTAATTGTTGGTGGCAGAGTTTTTACTCAAGAGAGCTACTCTGCCCAATAATTTAGCTTAGAGAGGCTGACAGCAAGTCTAGGGTTCACCTGCTGTTGCTGGGAGATGCTACCAAGACAAAGACAGGTGAAGGTGGGTAGCAGATTACCTTGGCTCTCTGGTTCTGGAACCACACTTGAACCACACGGACGCTCAGGCCTGTCTCCGCAGCCAGAGTCTCTCTCACCTGGAAGAAATTGAACAAATGAGTGGAAGACACATTAGGGCTTCATGTGGTCTTTCGGAGTTGACTTCCAATCTTTTAAACCACTTAAGGAGAACTAAAATGAAAAATCTCTTTGCAGGAACAAATAACTCTTTCTTGTCCACTTATCTTGTCATTGACTTAAATTTTTAGCTTTGTCTTTCTGCTTCCAAGTAACTCTGTGTGCCTTGTGAATATTCGTGTTCACTATTTTCCTTAGTGAGCTCATCTCAGAGGGACTATAAATAGCAGGTACCTGCCATCTATTTCTACTGTCTCCACCATGGTGGCTGGGAAAACGCAGACAGCTGGGGCAACTGCTGGGACCCAAGTGATGGACAACAGAACTGCCCTCCCAGTCTTAGATTGCTCTCCTCTGAATATGGCATAAAATAAAAATATGATTTCATGAAGTCAGTGAGAAATTTTATATAAATGTTTACAGGGATCCTATTTATAACAACCCCAGACAAATACCACCCAGGTCCTCATCCGTAGGTGAATGGAAAGCAAGAGCACATTCATTCAGTTGAAGATATCATCGGAAGAAATGAACAGCTACCCAGGGAATCCCCAAGGAGACTAAGTCAAGACTTGTCCGCAAAAAGCATATCTTGCAAGATACTGTATTTTTATATTCTTTGTTAAGACATCTTGTTTATAGCACAACTAGTACTTATTATCATAATAATTTAATTACTATTGATTGTTCCTTGTGGCTCTTCATGAAATAAGAGGAGTTAGGGTCCTTGGGAGTTGACACGCACACAGGAAGTTGGGGGAAATTCCATTACTTCCCAGGCCATAGTTTAGCTATCCCTGGAGCCTCCTGCAGGGTTCATGATCACACGGCAGACTGAGTCACGGTCCCCACCACTCAGGCCCCACACCATTTTCTAACATCACAGGGGAGTCCAGCTGCACACAGATGAAGGCACCTTGCTCTCTTCTCCCCTTCTTATACCTTTCTGCAGGGCTTGGAGGATACTTCAAATGAGGCCTTGAATGCTCTCCTCTGCTGGGTTGTCAAGATGGTTCTGGGACGTTTGGGTCGCTTGTGGTCCTTGCCATCCTCTGATGTTCCTTTCCCTGCCCCATGGGCTGACTTGCAAAGACTCTCTTCATCATCACTTTTTCCTAAAAAGAA
Organism: Microtus oregoni; assembly: GCF_018167655.1. Taxonomy (NCBI): domain Eukaryota; kingdom Metazoa; phylum Chordata; class Mammalia; order Rodentia; family Cricetidae; genus Microtus; species Microtus oregoni. Next base: position 31,295,567 of record NW_024543072.1, read on the forward strand.
GCAGAGAACTGTATTTCCAGTCCCCAGATGTACCTCATGGAGCTGTGTGTTGCTCTGTAATAAGCTCTGGGATGCCACAGTCCCAAGATGGCTTTAGGTATGAGTGTGAGAACGTGTGTGCTGCTGATCTAAAAGCTTCCAGAAAGAGGCTAAGAAAACACTTCTAAAGCTCAGAGGCAAGAGCAGAAAGTCCACAGTCATCATGCTTAGAACAGCATGCTGTGCTGGCTGTGCATTTATCAGCTGTGGGGCCTGAAGCAAGCTAATCAACTCGGACTCCATTTTTCATGGGAAGAATCATGACACAAGAGAGCCTGCTTCCATGGAACTGATATAGAGACAAACTGGGCCTGTATTAGTAAGGCATTCAAAATGCTGTTCAGAATATAACCAATACCCAGTGTGATTTGATGTGGGAGAGGCTGCTTGTCCTTTTTCTGGTTGCCCAGACTCCTGAAATAATCACATAGAACCATATTATTTAAATCACTGCTTGGCCCATTAGCTCTAGCTTCTTATTTGCTAACTCTTACATCTTAGTTTAACCTGTCTCCGTTAAACTTTGCATCACCATGAGGTCATGGCCTACTAGCAAAGTTTCAGAGTGTCTGTCTCCAGCAGCAGCTCCATGGCTTCTCCTTAACTCTGCCTCCTCTCTCTCAGCATTCAGTTTCGTTTTTCCCACCTACCTAAGGTCTTCCCTACCAACAGGCCAGGGAAGTTTCTTTAATCACCAATGGTACTCACAGCGTACAGAGCAGAATCCCACATCAGTGATTTCCTTGACGTCAGTTTTCAAAACTAGACCTGAAGGACTCAGGCAAAACTTCCTAGATATGCCAAAAAATTATCTATTTAATTTTTAACTAAGGAGGTAGAAAGTATTACTGTCTACAGGGTCATCAAAAATGAACATAATGTTATCTATAGGCACAGATGATTGGAAATGACCAGGTAACGCTAATAATTCATCAAAATTTCTGGTCTATAAAACAAGCAGCTCCCTAAGAAAAGTATGTGAATTACTTCAACTCAATTAGAAAGTAAGAAATAAAGAGGTAAGTATTCTCTCTTAATTTTTATTCTTTGAGAATTCCATATATGTATACAAGGAAAAATAATCATATTTACCTCCATTTTCCCTCTTCAAGTGCCCCTAGATATTCTCACACATTCCTACTGCCCAACTTCATGTTTTTTTTTATATTTTAACTCACTAAGTTCATTTAGCGTTTTCCATATGTGCAAGGATGTGGGGTCATCTACCTGAGCATGGGCAACCTACCAGTGGCCACACCTCCAAGAAAGAATTCCATCAATGTAGAGCCTTGTAAGTTCCCTCCCCGTATATGCTAGACTCTTGGCTTGACCTTGTATAGGTCCTGTACAGGCACTATGAATTCATGAGTACAATAACTACGTCATGTCCAGAAGACAACATCTCGTAGAACTTTCCAAATCTTTGGCTCCCACATTCTTTCTGCCTCCATATGTTTCCTGAGCCTTGGCTGGCCAGTAGGAGGGCAGTTGATTAAGATGTCCCATTTAGAGCTGAGCCCTCACAGAATATATAGTTGACAATGAATCATAATGCTCAAAGTAGAAGTCTCTCATGCAGGCATTTCTCAGAGGTTCAGAAGGTATTTCTAGGGTCTAAGAAATACCAGGGTGAACGTCTTTTCACTTTGTGCATTAGGAGCCACTGGGAATTGAAGATTCAAGCTCTCCCAAGGAGACCCTCTATTATCTCTGGGTCTTAGGAACGGTCCCACCCTCCTTACAGTGAAAACCTCTCTCGTGGGCTTGCCCTGCTGTAGTCCCTCTGGCTGCTTTGAACAAGCCCACAAGACAGATCCAGTAGTTACATGGCACACATACTGTTTATTTGTACATGGTAGTTTGATATGAGCTGAATTCTAAATTGGAACTCTACCGGAGCCAAAGATTTCTTTTATATGAAGGAGTAATATTTTTCTCTTTCTATGGACAGTCAAAACATGCCACTTGAATGTGAAGGGGCAGTCAGTTGTGAATCCCCTGAACCAAAAGGCAGCAGAGGTAGGCAGGGACTCTCGCCCCTTCCCAGCCCTTTGCTAGTCATATCATGTCCCCAATCCCCCAGCTGGTTTCCTCCACTACATGCTGATGACAGTAACATCCACCCTGTGGGTGTCCCAGAAGCACTGACGCTATGTACAGAGAAGCTCACATGACCCCAGCACACAGGCAATGCTTAACATATGTTGTAGAAAGGTTATATTCTCTTTATGCCTCGCTCCCCAGCAAAAGTACAAATAAAAGGCCCTGGGAGATCAAGGAGCATTAGCACCAGAGTCCTCATGAGGAGAATGATGCTCCTGTCTCTCCTTCAGCTGTGAAGCTGTTCTCTCCCAGGAGTGATGTTGTACTTGATCTTAGTCATAGCTATGCACAGGGTTTTCAGGGCAATCCTTGGGGGTTTGCAGAATAGCAAGAAGAAAATAAACATTTGAAAGCAAACGCCTCAGTAAAATAAGATGATCCCCCAAGAGACTAAAAGAAGAAAAAGAACGTCATGTCCATATATATTCACCGCCACAAGGCCTTAGTGCAGGTCGGAGACTCCCTCAACCCCTGATGAGGGTAAAGAGGGATTTCTGGTATTGAGTAAACCTTCAGTGACATGCCAATGGAAATGGGAATGACTGACATCCCAGGCCAAGGAGCATGCAGCTCCTCCAGTAGGCAGGCACCTAGGAACGAGTCTGCAGACTGGAAATGAGAACCCAGGCATCCTCAGCATCGAGTGTGCTTTAAAATGAAATTGGAAGTCTTCAGAGGCCTGCCTTCTGCCAGTGGTGTCTGCAGTTGTCTTGCCGAAGTCCGACTCTTTATAATTGTTCTTCACGAAGTTTAATGCAAATAGATATTGGAACTTTGGATCATATAACTAATGGAAATGTGAAATCTAAAATAACATTCGTGGTCCATAGATGCCCTGTCCTCTCCAGGATACCAGTGTAGCATTGTGTCTACAGGGACCCATTCTCCCTCCACAGGCATCTCCAAACATCCTGTAAAATTTCCGAGATTATCCTTTAGTCTTTGCCTTTAGTCTAAATACTTCAGTCTTGGTTCACACGCCAGTCTCCTAGTACCACACTATAGACCAAGGACAGGAAGAGGCCACAAGAATGGGCATAGAGGTGTCCAGTAGACCTGCATTTCCACAACAGACAGCAGGCCAAATATGGTCTGTGTGGTTCAGTTTAGTGATCTTTGTTCTAGGTCTCACCTGACCTCTTCCCTCTCCATTTGAACATCTTTATCCTGTGCCCATGCCCCATTCTTCTGGGCCCGGACTCTGGGCTAAGAAGAATGTTTATCTGGTATACCGAGCAGTGGACAGTTAGTAGGATCTGATCAATTCTCTGCTATGGATAATAGGCATACTTTTTAACTGGGATGCTGCTACCTGAACAGTCTCCAGTATGGACTTCCAGTTGTCCTGGAGGGTCTAGGTGAGTCAGATGCTAAAGAGGGGAGAGTCACAGGAGAGGCCCATTCCTGTCCTTCAACCACTTCCTGTTACAGCACATAAATACTAGCAGCCTGGGATGTTCTATTACTTTCTTGGAGATGCTCTGAGCTCCTCTGGGACATTCAGTGAGGCTCCTCCCTCCTGTCTTTCTGCAGGGCAGTCTTGACAGACCCCACACTCTTCTCCATGAGAATGTGCAGTGTGGAATATTTCTCCCAGAGCCTGCTGGAGTAGCGGGAAGCAGAAGAGGGCAGAAAAGCTTCCAAAAGCGAAGCGGAGCAGGCGTCTTTCATTGCCAGAGCCTCCCACACCCAGATGTAGGCTGGAGCTATCCCTCATAATTTAAGGTGACACCCCTCAGCAGAGATGAAAGGAACACCACTCTCAGCTCTCCAACAACAAATGTCAGCATCCCTGGAGGCCCTTTAGACACAAGCACAGCATAAATCTGACGCTTAGTGGGGGAAGCCCAGAGATTAAGTCTCTCTGTACAGCCTACCAGAGGAAAATGAATTGGCTTGGCACGAAGTCTGAACATGTTTCTCGGGGCTTTCTACCCACCCACCCCCAACCTTTTTTAAGTCTGGGCTGGTTGGGAGGGGGTGCTGTTTCCCCACCATCTTTCTGCCCACTCATTTATGACATAAGCAATCGCAGATGAAAGAGCCGGCCGTTCTTTATGGCCAGAAGACAAAGCAGCACTACCTGTGGGGCCTTGCAGATTCATTTCAGGTTGTTGGAAAAATCCCAACAGCCCATAAACAGGGTATAAGATAACTGACCTTGGTCCAGGAGGTGAGAGGGAGGGAGGGGGACAAAAGATCTTCATGCTAGAAGTGGGGGAGATGATAAAAGGCCCTGGTGTTTCCCCAGTGATGAGCCTTATAAATGTCTCCCAGGCTGGGGGAGTGGAAGAAGGCCCTGGGATCTGTTGTAGGTAGACAGAGCGGGGGAAGAAGTCAGGGAGAGATTTACTATGACGGGATATATAGGGAGCTATTTCAGCCACTGCCTTGCACTGTATGGGATTGGAATTTCATCCTTCCTGAGAGCAGCAGTGGTCGTCTCAGGATAGAATGAACTCAAAACAACGTGAGGATCCCAAGAGGCAAGAGTTGCCGGTCTTCTGACACACAGAGTCCATGCAGTTACTGCTCTCAAACTGCTGGATGCACGGGTCTTTGAGGAGCGCTCAACTGATAGAAGGAAAAAGACCCCACAAAAGATCTGACTGGAAACTGGGGTGATGGCTCAGTTGGCAAATTGTTCACCTTGTTGAGTATCAGGACCTGAGTTCAAGCCCTCTGGATCCACAGTTAAGGCATCATGACTCACACTGGCGACGCCAGTACTGAGGATGCAGAGACAGCCGGACTCCTCAGGCCCACCGGTCAGCCAATTTACCAGCTTGGCGAGCTCAAGGCCAGTGAGACAACCTGACTTGATACAACATGGATGACAGCTGAGAAATATAGTCAAGGTTGTTCTCTATCCTCCACATGTGTCAATGCACACATGTGCCTGCACGCGCGTGCGCGCACACGCACACACGCACACACACACACACACACACACACACACACACACGAGGGGAGCTGGAGGAAAAAGAGAGAGAGAGATTGACTTGACTAAGAACTTCTTCATTAAATAATGGTGTCAAGTCAGTTAATCAGCCTTGTGAATAACACAAAGTCAAACTGAGATACAGAGGAGGTGAGGAGGATTTGGCTCCCAGGGGGGAAAAAGACTTAGCATCCAGAAAGGCTCAGAGAGCAAAGGATCTCTAGAAGGCTGCATGGATGCAGAGAACGAATAAGACAAAAGGTCAGCAGGGGTCTCCAGGTGGAAGAGAGGAAGGAAATCAAGGGGCAAACAGTTTAGTGGTAGGGAAGGCAGACATTCACCGGGAAGAGCGGCTTTTCGTAAGCTCTCCTTGCACACCTCTGCCCCTCCAGCACTGTCAAGTGCACTAGGAGGAGAAACAAGAAGAGGGGAATGATTCCTTGGTCTTAAGGAATGAGACAATGAGTTACGAAAGCTAGAGGGATGAGAATATAAAATAGTAAGTGGTGAAGGTCCTCATCCACAGCCAAAACTGGGAATAAAAAATGTATTTAGGAAAAAGGAGACATGAGCAGATGAAGAAAGTCCATGGGGAAGGAGGGGGAGGGGAAGCAGGTGTTCCCGAAGAGCTCAGCATTCTGGAAACAAGAGGGAAGATGGGGGGGGGGGACAGAGCAGCAATGTGTAGGGGGCCTCTCAGCCTTGGACAGAGGTTGCACATCTCACCCCAGGAAGGGGGATAGGGAGTGGAGAGGTTGTCTGGGGTTTACTGGCAGAGAGATGGTGTGCTCAGCATAGACAAGGAATGGGTGTAGCAGGTGGGAGTTCCCCTGCCACAACAAATGGGGAAACCTTAGGATATGGGGTCCTGTGGCCCAGGGAAAGCACAGACATTAGCCTCTGGATTACTGAACACATGTGTGATGGCCGCATCAAATCACACATCTATTTTGTAATAAGAACATGTCCACCCTTCAAGCACCAGTTCCACGCCCGGCCTCCTCTCCAGAATATAGGCTCCATTGTCATTCAAACATCAATAAACTCCCATCCCAACTGCTAAGGAACCAGCCTCAAAGACGTTCCGGAACCTGACACCATACACACAGGAGCTCGGCAGCAGGCCCGTGCCCAGACACACACTTGGAAAGAGGGAAGACCTGAGGTTTTTAACCTGCAAATCAAGCACAAGAAATGAGAGTCACCTATGCATGCTCAGGCCCAAGTGCCACGAATGGCCTAATGCTTTGTCTCCATAGACCTGAAGCTCGGTTCTTTAGTTCAGGAGCACACAGTAGTGGTGCGGAGTAACTCAGACCATGGAGGAGATGGAAGTTTCAGTCCTAATTTTGCTACTCGGCTGAAAACCCTTGGATAAAAACTCCTCTGATGCCGAGGCCCAATTCCTTCCCCTACAAGATAGTTTTTAAAGTACCTAGTACCTGAAACACATTGTTTCACAACTGCTGTTTTCCTGTCTCTGCTACCCTTGTATGAGGCAGAAAGTGTGTCAGTATCCTTTTTCCAGGTTACTAAACTGAAACTCAGGAGGGCTGGGGTGATCTCTTGCTTGAGACACACAGCTGCACTCTCTTTCTTCTGTCTAACCCCCCCTCCCCCATCTGCCTGCCTGTCAGGCCTCTCTGGGCTACTGTGCGGACCCAAGGATGCCTCCTGTTTGCAAAATGTCAGGTGCTGGACAACTGTGGGCAGTGTGTAGCTGTTACTACTGAATGAGGAAAGAAAAGACCTAAAAGGGAGGCTTCCCCTGGAGAGTGGACGTCTACCCATGCTCCTCCTAGAAGCCATTCTTTTCAGAGCTCACGTAAAAACCTCACCTCACTCTGCACTCTCCCCTTCCTCCCCACACCACCTTTCAGCCAAGCCCAAGGAAGCCTTCCTTCCAATCAGCTCCAGGAGCCTGGGGAACAGAGCAGACAAAAGCCAAGCTAGGCTTCTGAGTGAGGCTGTAGGAAGGCTGTTCCAAGAAAGACACCTTTGTTCAGAGATGTCCACTGCAGATAGAGGATCTGTGCCAGGTTAGGAGGCGGGTCAGAGCCAGGGCATCCTGCTCAGACTTCCAGGCAGGCCCCAAAAGGGAGCCGTGTCTGTGTTCCTAAGTTCTGGCTGCTAGCCACAGCTGGATGCCTGTCCTGACTTCCTCGGCAGGATGGGGCTCATGAAGAGTGACCTTGTGCTTGGGAGACATGAAGAGAAACAGGATGGTGTTGGCCTGAATGGTGAAAGTACTGTTGAATTGCACATTTGAACAGTCGTTAGGCCCACGGCTATCCTTCTTCTTTCCTGCACACACGCACACAAACACACACACACACACACACACACACACACACCTCCTTCTCTGAATTTTTCTCCTTCTTCTCATTTATCCCAAAGCACACCCGCATGAACCACATACAATCCAAACTGCTACTAAGAAGGAGTATGAGTGTTAGTTGTGATGGTGCCTGCAGCGTCCGAAAGTTCCTGAGCCTCAGCTGCAACACGCTCAGATCAAACACGCATACACGTCCTAAACAAAGCCTGTAACTTGTTCTGTTTTCATCTGGCCAGCCTCCAAGGGGGAGGCTGTGAAGCTCATAACAAGTTAATTCAGTTGCTTGAGGCTCACGGCTCAGTCTAGATAAAAGCTCATTAGTCCAGCTGCCCAGTGGTCACCAGGCACAGGGTGTGATATGCATGACATCCTATTAGCTTATATTAATAAGATGAGTGCGCTTGCCCTGATTTAGCAAGTGACTTCATTGGCCCGAGCGCCATCGCTCTTTGCCGCAGCCCAATATTACTGCACTAATTACTGGGCTTCGGGAGGATGAGCTGCCTGAGTGAAATTAAATTGTTTACAGGCAAGGCTGGAGAACAAAGGGTTAATGATCCCTTCAAGTTAATAAAAGAAAGAAAGAAAGAAAAAGAAAAGAAAACAAGAACGACAGTCTCCTAGGTGGTTAGGGAGTTCAGGGGAGTTGGCTAATAGGCTAAAATTTAGGGACTCTGGAGCATCTCTCCTTTTGACATAGTAAGACTGCGCTGTCATCTATGGAGCTCATGTTAATAACTGCAGAAGAAAATAACAGAGAAAATTCTCTCTCTCTCTCTCTCTCTCTCTCTCTCTTTCTCACACACACATACACATACACACACACACACACACACACACACACACATCTCATCATGCTCATAATGAAAGCAAGGTCCATACTTTGTGTTGGGCCACATTCACAGTTATCCTGGGGCCCAGGGACCTACTGGGCAGCATGTTAGACATAAAGAGGACAGATCTCTTTGGTTAAATGCACTGTGGATTTTAACACAGAGCCTGGTCGTGCGATCGCAGGCGATCCGCTTAGCCCTTGGCCAATACACCCTAGCTCTGAGCAGACCCTCTTCTGCTTTGGAAACATGAGCAGAGGCCCTCAGACTCCAGGCCATTCCATGAAACAGTGACAGGCCACCTTCAAAGAGCAGGGATTTATTAGCTACTTCCATCACTGAGGTTCAGTGAGGATGACATTTATGCCCCGTGACCTTCAACCTCAATCTTTCCTTCGCACTGATATTTATGCCAAGGATGCTCTACGATCGTAATAGTACCCACCTAGCTATGCTGCCATGGGAGAAGAAAGTCACGGGAAAGTAGAGCCTTACGTTAGGAGGGATATGGAGAAGAAGGGAAGACATGAAGAAGAGCGAATGGAAATAAACAGAGAGGGATGGCAACCCTGGAGAACAGGTGTGATGCTGTGATTTCTGGTCCAGCCACATTCTCCAGGGTCAGCTTACAGGCAGAAGAGCCCTTGATCCTGGCTGCATGGGCTATCTTTTGTAGTGATATTTTGTTTGTAATCTAACAAATAATGCTGGCCTGAAATGCAGAGCTAAGTAACTCATTAGCCATACAGACCAGGCAGTGGTGGCACATACCTTTAATCCCAGCACTACAAAAATAGAGGCAGATGGATCTCTGTGAGTTCAAGGCTACCCTGGGCTAAACGAGATTGAATCTGTCTAAAAGAGAAACAGAGCTAACACAATAGTGAGCCTAACACTTGGAATCCCATGCCTTTAATCCCAGCACAAGGGAGATGGAGACAGGAGTGATATGGCTGGGTGGAGAGAGGAATATAAGGTGGGAGGAGACAGGAGCTCAGATGCAGTCTGAGGATTCAGTCTGGTATGCATTCTGAGGTTTCATAGAGTCAGCATTCAGTCTGAGGATATGTAGACGGGATCGCCTCTTTGGTCTGAGCACTGGTAGAGGAAAGAACTTTCTAGTGGCTGACTGCCTTGCTTCTCTGATCCTTCAGCTCTTGCCCTGATAGCTGACTCCAGACTTTTATTATTAAGATCAATTAGAGTTCATGCTACAATTACTAGCAACCAAGGGCTTTCAACAGACAATGTTATCTATAGATGAAAAAGCAAGACTAGGTGGAAATAGCATACACGTTTTTTGCACGACAGCTTTTCCTACATTACAAATATACTGAGTATAATTGTATGCAGCAAGCTCTGTTGTCACCCTCTAGAGAGGATCTATGATTGTGCCCTTGAATGAAATTGGTATATTAAAATGGTCTTGATTTGAGGGTAACTATTGCTAACAACACCATCACAACACTTTACTTCATCAATTAGCCTTCAATTTCTACTATTAACACATTTCTTCCCAGTCTTATTATTATTTATAAAGCACAGAGTTTGTTGCTGAAACCTAGGCTAGAGAAAAACTCCTATTTCTCCAGTCCTGATTTCCCTACAATAACAATCTAAAGCCTAGAAGAGTGTCATCAAAGTTGAACATGCTTTAGAAGCACCTGGAGGGCTGGGTAAAGCAGACTTCTGGGCTAGTCCCTGGGGTTTTAATTCAGTGCATCTCGGATTAGCCTTTGGCTTTCTAGTTCTAACTGAACTGGGGTGTGGTTTGGGCCGTCCTTCTATCTATGTGTTGCTTGCCCAAGACAGACACCAAGAACTTTACCCGGTAAGCCACAGCCTCGTGGCGATACACAGATTACTAGAAATGGGTTAAATTAATATGCAAAAGCTAGCCAATAAGAAGCTAGAGCTAATGGGCCAAGCAGTGATTTAATTAATACAGTTTATGTGTGGTTATTTTGGTTCTGGGTGGTGACGAACAAGCAGCCTTCTTACAGCAGGGGTGTCACTATGTTAGGTCAGGAATCACACTTGGAAAATCACCAACCTAGAATTCAGCATTGTGAAGCATGGGTCACACACATGGAGGGATCATGAGAAGCTTGACAACAATAATGGGTTTCTGAATGGACAACAGACAATAAATTAACTATAGATCAAACTTAGAATGGATGAATCGGGCGCATTTCTGACAGTGTGCCCCCATTTTTTCCCAATGACAGCTTTGGTTCTGAACACACAACATGAATACTTCTCACTGCCCATGCCAGTGAGTGCTGCCTAGAACATACCACCCAGATCCAAGACTGCCAAACACTGTGGCCTGCAGGATCTTTCTGTTAGGACAGAATTTCTAACACTTTCTGATATAGCCCCCAAAACATCCTGACCTTTTGTAGTATGTGTTTATGTGAAACAGTATTCTCAGCCCTGACAATTATAAAATCAAAATATATATCAACTCCGCAAAACACTGAAGAGGCTCCATGCCCTGAAGTGTCTACCTCTCAGCCATACTTTAATTCTTTACGTACATATAAGTAACTGTCTCTATCTCATTTCTATGAAAATCTTCTATTGTCTTTAATAAATGGTAAGATTATATCTATGCCAAAAGTTGCTTAAAATAAACTTCTTTATGATTTAGTAGTAGTAAATGTTTAATTTGAGATATCTGTTGTGTAAGTTTATGTATCTGGAGGGCATGTAAAATTAGTCAGAATAAAAGACATCATCCTCAGGGTGATGGATCTATAATGTTCTCTCCTTCCCTGCTCCCACTGTACCGTTGTCTGAACACAAGGGTCTGGTTCGGGTTCTGGGGAGGCGGAAGCAATCACAACACCTTCTCACTCCCAAGTAGCTGAGACCTGTGTCCATTTTTAACTATCTCAGCAGAATCTTCAGTGACTGGTGGAAATGAACCAATGTTTTAAAATCCTGTTTTTTTTCCTTTAAATCATAATGGTAGGATGAGAGGAAAGGGCGAGAGTAACATGGGATTGTGGTATAAGGTTGTCATGAGCAGGACTGGCTTGGCATCCTTCGCCTTGAATGACAGTACCACACATAGGGTGAATCTCCCTCCTCTTCATCAGAGCCATGGCTGTACCCAAGCAAGCAGGAGCCAGTGAGGCTCTGAAAGTCCTGGACATCACGGTCATCTCTCCTTGACCCTCGAGCCCCAGCAACTCTCTCCCCCTCTCCTCATTATGACCTTTCAGGACTGAGGTGAAGAGCTGATCAGTCATGCTGTTTGAAGGGCCCAGATGACTCTAGAGCACGCATCTCTCACACCACACGCGTGTCACCAAAGGTGCCTGCTTCCCTTAGTGTCCCAGATCACATCCTGAAATGAGTCTTCCCTTGGGGTCAGCTGTTTCATCCCTTCAGATGCTGGTGAGAGCTGGCGAATGAGAAATGGCTTGGCATTGTGAGCACAGCTGAGATTCAGGAAAATGTAGGTATTTGTGCTGGCAGGAGTAACTGTAATCTAGCTCTGCTATTGGATTCTAAGCTAATACCAATTCTCTGCCCTGTTCCTGAGAAATGCCCAGTCCACTCTTCTCTCTAGCTGAATTTAATCTCTCCAAGGAAGGGGTTCTTAGTTTTATATAAACATTATCTTCAGAGATGAATAAATATGTTTCAATGTTCAGAGGTTCCTTATATTAAACTATCATTCATATATTCCCTTAAAATATCTATTTTTTCAGAGTCATTAATATACACCCATAAACAAGACAGGATCCCTGCCGCCGAGGGCTTATTGGGTAGTGAAGGAGATGAAAGAGTAAGCATTTCCAAAGCTGGACATAAGGTGTTTTAACAAAATGCAAGATTCTAGAGAATACAGTGGTGGGGGTGTCCACTACAGTCATAGCAATGAGGGCGGTATTCTGCAGAACTGCCTATACAAAGCTTAGGATGGGTTTAACAAAAATAGAGACAAAATAAAGAAGAGAGCAAGACTCTGTTATCACAGACAAATGATGGGAAGTGCAGGAGGGTGACCAGGGATGGTCAGGAAGGACCATGCACTTCCGTGTTCAAGAATGCAGAGTCAACAGAAGGAGCTGCTTAAAACAGGTAAAAGGCCTTGGAGTCAGAGACCTGAGTTTGATGCTGGGGCTTTTTTTTGGGGGGGGGAGAACTTATTTAATTTCTCCAAATTGTACTTTCTTGCATAGTAAATATCCAAGAAATTCAAATCGTTAATAATATTGATAGCCACAACTGCATATTCATGAAGTGATAGTGATACTATTCATACATATTCTCTACAAGGAGATCTTACTAAAAAACTAAACAAAGTCAGAAATGGTGGTGCATTGTGCAGTCCTAGCACTCAGGAGACTGAGAGAGGAGGCCTGTGAGTTTCAGGACAGTATGAAGTGAAACCCTGCCTCAAAAAACAAATGTGTGCACACATGTGCATAAGAGAAAGAGATTTTAATTTTAAAATAGCAAAGAAATGGAAAAACACTTTAATCACATGTAGGAAGACATTCGTATAAGTAATTCTCTGGCCCATATCTACACCAAACACTGACCACGAATTAATATTACAGCCACTATGCAGGTTCTAAAAGTACGGTTGTGAATAGAACAGATGGACCCCTTTATTCAAGTAGAACCTACCACACCTTGAAGAAGACATAACTAATAAAGAACAAACTCAATCATTTTAGAATCCAAGGCAAATTTAAACATTGGTAAGAAGATATTGAAAGCAGGATGACTATGATGAAGATATCAGTGATGATGGGTGGTATTTTTGAGCATGGCCAGAATTCTCAGGAGTTAAGACCCTCCAAATAAAATGACATTCGATGGACACATATAAAGATGATAGATAAATGATGGATGGAGAGATAGAAGATGGATGGACAGATTGATAGACAGATGTAGATACAGATATATAGACATAAAGATAGATTCATTGTAAGTACTGGTCTTCAAAAGAATCTCAATTAACACACTAATACACACTGGAAGAGACAAAGTAGATTGCACCAAATCTAGAGCTTTCCTCTATACTCTCTCTGCCCCCTATTTCTGTACTGTGGAAGTCCAGACACCTGCTTTTTACTCAATACAAAAGAAGTTTCCACCTTTACAGAACTAATATGTTGGCTTCAATTTTTTTTCTTTCTACCATCCTAGATGCCTCTGATTTTTTCCTTGTCTGTTTTACAGGTTTTCTGTCACTTGGATATATTTCCTGCTCACTCATTACTCAGTCACCTGAAGGACAACCTTCACAGGCTGATGCATGTGCCAACGGGAAACGTTTACAAGGAAATCAGAAGACAGGGAGAAACCAAGGTCTTTCCTTGACCTCTCTATTCCTTGGGTGGTGCCTCCGGCAGCTGTTGGCATTTTCCCACAGTGCCAGCTCTCACACCTGGCAGCATCGCCTTCCACCAGATGCCCCAGCACTTCTATCACCTCCTCAGTGTGTCGACTTAGGGGATTCAGCAGCAGGCTTTGTCGCTAATTTGGAGACAGCCCCGCCATCCTGATCTGCCTTCATGTCCATCATCTCACAGGCTGTGTTATTGGTGGTCTGAATTAAATTTCCACTCTTTTAAATGTTGACAGCCGTGAATCCTTTCTAGGATGAGCTCTGCCTGATTCCGTTCTTGAGAGTGACAAGGGACTTCAGCAAGCAGTGACTGATTCATCTGTCGGGCAAGTACCTAGAGGTACTCCATCTCACCGGCCACTCTCAAATCTACATTAGCTCAAGGCATCTTCCTGTGTTCACTTTTTTCAAGCTCGATTTGTAAGGCTTATACAAGAGGAGCAAGCATGTACTGGAGCATAAAAGACATTGTGCTCCCAGGACTCAGACTTTAGATCCAGAATTCTTAGGAAATTAGTGCTAGAAGTTTACGGTCAGCACCATGGCCAGATCCAAGAGCCCAAAGTCAGAAAACTGGAGGTCCCTAGGAATCTAGAAGAAATCTTACTCCAGACACGGGGAAGAGAAACTGAACTGTGTACCACTTTTACTTATAAAAACCCCTCTTCAATTTTCCCAGTGTGTACTGGGTTGTGATGTACAGACCAAGCAGGGAAAAACACAAGCTCCGTCATATCCTGCATCACCTCTAGGAATAGTTGATATAACCTCTGAACTCTGCTCTGGAAATGAGCTATCACATCGCATCAAATATAAAGTACATTTCATTGTAAGATATGTTATTATTTTATACATCACCAAGAAGGGAAAATGTGGCCAGGAAGCTTGAGAGTGATACACTTGGGAGATGATCACTTTTCTTTAGCCATGTAGCCACTGATATATTGTCTATGCTCTAGTAAATAACCCCACATCGATGCTCCTGCAAGCAACTCCAATTAAAGCCAATAGATAATTTTTTAAAAAAACATTCAAGTAGGAGGGGATTTATTAGAAAGAAAAGATACAAAGGGTATGGAGAAAAATAGGTAAGGGGGCAAGAGTGTGATGAAAATACTTTATATACATCTATGAAGCTATCAAGTAATAAATTCTGAAGTACTTTTAAATCCTAGGTAAAATATTCTCTGACCACATCAACTGTGTCCTATCCAAACCTTAAAATGGAACCAGTAGTCTGGAAAAATGATTCATCTCATAAAATGCTTGCTATAGGAACATGAGGAGCTGAGCATCCATGGAAAAAGATAATTATGGCAGTGTGTGCCTGTAATCCAGTGCTGGGAACAAAGAGACAGGTGCATCCCTAGGGCTTGATGGTCAGAACATCTAGCTGAAACATGGAGTTCCATGTCCAGTGAGAGACCCTGTCTCAAAAAAGAAAGAAAAAGTCAATGACATCATGAAATTTGCTGGCAAATGGGTGGAACTAGAAAAGATAATTCTGAATGAGGTAACCCAGACCCAGAAAGACAAACATGGTATGTACTAACTTGTCAGTGGATATTAGCCTACTAGCCATAAAGTAAAGAATAACCATGCTACAATCCACAGATCCACAGAGCTAAGTAACAAGGAGGCCTGGGGGGATGCATAAATGTCACTGTAAAGGGGAACTAGAATAGACATCACTGCTGGATGGGGGCAGGATGGGAGTTGGGATGGGAACAGGTGGGATCATGTTCGAGAAATATGGAGGAGGAGAATACTGGGAGAGACAACTGGCATCTTGGGGCATCTCTTGGATGAGCTAGAAACCCCCAGTACTCTATGATGGTGACCCTAGCTAATACTCCTAGCAATGGGGAATATGGAACCAGAACTGGCCATCTCCTGTAACCAGGCAAGACTTTCCAGTGGAAAGACTGTGATACCAACACAACCACAAAACCTTCTACCCACAATTTGTCATGACTACAAAATGTGCTGGGTATAGGTGGTGCAGAAATTGTGCTAGTGACCAACCAATGACTTGAGACCCATACAATGAGAGATAGCTCATTCCTGAGGGCCAGGCCAGGACCTAAAGGTGGGATACCTGTGTTCCTGGGATAGAATCAAACATGACTAGCAAAAAGATGTCAATGAAATAATACCTAATGATATTCTGCTATACTCATAAATTGATGCTCAGCCCAACTGTCATTAGAGAGGCTTCATCCAGCAACTGATGGAAACAGATGCAGAGACTCAAAGCCAAGCACAAGGCAGAGCTCAGGGAATCCTGTGGAAGAGGGAAAGGGAGAGTTGTAGGAGCCTGAGGGCATCACAAGAAAATCCATAGAACCAACGAACATGGGCTCGTAGGGGCTTTCAGATACAGAACCAGCAATCAGGGAGCCTGCATGGGATTGATCTAGGCCTTCTGCACAAATGCTACAGTGGATGGGGTGAGGGGAAAGGGGGAGGTGAGGGAAAGACTGGGAGGACAGAAGGGCGGGGAAACTTTTGGTCAGGATGTAAAAACAAACAAATAAAAATAAAGCAGATAAGAAGTTGAAGACACCACCCAGTGTTGACTTCTGGCCCCACATATAAGCACAGACATGTGCATGTGGATACATAAATCCATAAACATACACGCACAGGAACAAAAATGGTGACTTTAATGTGGGATATGACATCAGTCTTGGTCTAGGCCAATAGTTCCTAACCTTCTTAATGCTGTGACCCTTTAAGAGAGTCCCTCATGTTGTGGGGACCCCCAACCATAAAACTATTTTGTTTCTACTTCGTAACTGTAATGTTGCCACTGTTTGAGTCATAATGTAAGTATCTGATAGAAGGATATCTGATATGTGCCCCCAAAGTGGTTATAACCCACAGATGGTTTAGATACTCATGTCCTCTTAAAGCAAATACATCATTTAAAGGACTATCCAGCCATTCTAGGAAACCCCAAAGCTCAGGATCTTAAGAGGACACCCACCAACTAGAGTGCTAGGGGTGAGTCAAAACTCCCTCACTGATCCCCAAACACAGTTTGAACCACATTTGTAGGACATCAAAGGGGGCAGAACGAAGCCCTGAAGTGGGTTAGATAACGTCGGTATTACAGTTACCAGTAACTACAGGGTGTTCTTGGGCACAGAACTTATCTCCAGTTTCCTCAACTAAGAAATGAAAGATTTGAACAGATGCTGTCTTGGATCTCATTCAGCTTGATCTTCTGTGATATGAGTCCCATGTATGTAAATTAAAGTGGGAAATACTAACAAATTTGCTGTTTGTGATCATAAAGTTGACCATGGTTTCTCAGCAGGGATGTCCATTAAGCACTTGCAAATCAGATCTATGAGGGCTCTTTCTCTAGTTGTGAGTGAATGGTAAACACACACACACACACACACACACACACAACTGTCACACCATAAATGCCAAAAAGTACTTCTAGTGAGAAATAATTGAGGCCATCATAGACCAAATGTTGAATCCTCCTAAAATTCATGCATTAAAATCTTAAGCCCCAAAGGGATGGTAGTTTGCTTTCTGTTGCCTTAATACATGCCAAGCTCCAAAGCACCTTGGGGTGGGTGGGGTCTATTACATCTTATAGGTGATAATTTATCATGAAAAGAAGCCAGGAAGGGAGCTCAAAAGGCACCTGGAGGCAAGAACTACAGAAGAGATCATGAAGGAATACTGCCCATTGGTTCAGTCTCAGGGCACATGTTCAGCTAACTTTCTTATCCCCATCTGCCCAGGGATAGCATTGCCCACAGTAGGTTGGGCATTCCTACAAAAAATGCTGTCTCAGACATGCCTACAGGCCAATATGATGGGCTATTCCTTAGTTGAAGTTTTCTCTTCCTAAGTGTGTCAAATTGACAACCATGGTCAACCACAACAGGGACTATTTAAGAGAGACAGAGTCATGAAAATGAAGGCTAAGTAAGATTAGTGCCCTTACAAAGGAATCCTAAAGAACTCAGTCTTTTTCTAGGTCATGAGAATACAGTTAGAGGTTGACAACTTGCAACCCCAAAGGCTTTGACCAGAACTCCATTTTTCTGGCACCCCAACTTGGGCCTGCAGCCTCCATAGTTAATAGGCAGAAACTTCTAGTGTTTATAAGCCATGTAGCCTGTGAGATCTTGTTACAGCAACCTTAGCAGACTAAGATGAGACTCTTCTGCAAAGTATTCATGACAGTGAACAAAATCCACAAAACATATGTTCAGTCTCCAAAAATGATTTACCTTCTAATTTATTATGACACAGTGTAAGAAGCTACAGGAGTAGTCACTTGGGCTATGTACGTTTCAGCGAACCCCTCAATTTGCTTGCTTTCTTGAAATCTTAGTCTAAGTATTCTCCCATGACCTTCTCACATTTCACTTTTGGATATATCCAGAGTCAAGAAAAATAACCTAGGTGTGGGGAAGGCTGGAAGGCACTCTGAGCTGGAGGAGCAGGAGCCACGCATGGGAAGGCTGGAAGGCATCCTGTGCTGGAGCAGCAGGAGCCCCAGGTGAGGCTGTGGAGATGCTCAGGAGAGGTTGCTCCTTTGCACATCTACAGTTCTGACAAAAATTACTGGAAGTTCCTGAACACAGGATCAGAAATCCAGGGCTCAGTAAAGAGAGTCTTTTTCTATTTCTTTTTCTTTACCTTTATAAAAACAGGAAGAAAACACCAGGGCACGGTTCTAACCAGCTTCTTCAGGGGCAAGTCAATTCTTGGTGACTGACCCTTCCATTCGGTATGGAGCAGGCCGCCAGCCTCCTGGAGAACCACAATAACACTTCCTATGCCCTTTCCAGAACCAAAGCCTTCTGCTGTCACTGCTTGCTCTGATTTTACGGAGGCACACACTTCTGCAAATACAAGGGGTCTCCAAGTTGTAGCTGGTTGTTTTAAAAGACCACAAAGATAATTCAAAATAAACAGATGTCCTGTCCACATAGACTTGAGCCAATTCTTGTGGAAAGTGCTGGAGACCACATCACATTCCCTTTGGCATCTTCCACTTTGCAAAGACTCTGTGCCTGGTGACCTTTGTCTTTCCTTCAAGTACCCCTAAATCCCTCTGGTCACACCCCAGCTGTTAAATTAGTCAGCACCAGCTGTGGTTCCTTGTGTCTTTGTCAAATGCTCTAATATGCAGCTTCCCAATCACCCACACGAAGAGGACACTTTGAAGAGCCAGGAAGGCATCCTTGGAGTGTGGGCACACTTGGCTTTCAGTCTGCTCTTTGCTGGTGCATGGACAGGATAGTTCAGGATCAGAGTAAGTCCGTAATACACATGTATAATAATGCATCTTTCAATTGAGCATTTCCATGGTGCCAGGCCCAGTATGTACCATTGTACACAAACATCAGAACATTTCACTTCCTAGGTGGCAAAGGGAAAGATCAAATTCTTACTCAAAGTCATCAACTTTCAGAAGAAAGAACTGGAAATCAAACAAGGTTCCAATACCCACAAAAGCCTATATTTAAAAAAATATATGTTAACTGAATCCCTGGCTACTCCTATTCCCTCTAGTTTCTCAATTCGCTACATCAATTAAAAACTTACACAATAGTTCTTGATGTATTCAGTGAATTCTTATTCAGTGACTATATCTCGTGTTAAAGTCTATATGGACTATTGAAAAGTGTAAGTTTTAAGACATATTTTATGTTCTTTAGATGGCTTAGGGGCTGGTCACAGAAGAGAGACTCAAATGTTGCCTGAATGGCACGTGGGTGATGGTAAGATACAAGGACTTGTAGAGTGTGTGTGTGCATGTGTGCATGTGTGTGCGTGTGTGTGTGATACAGACTCAGAGGTAAAAGGTTACTTCAGAAGCTGTTTTGCATACGACTTACCCAATGTCCATGCCATTTCACATCTGTTTATCCATTATATGTTTGGGAAACCACAAAAACACAAACAAACAATGAGTTAGTCACAGACTGGGCTGCACATCACCTTGCTGGTAGTAAATGGAGCCCACAATGTCATGGGAATGTTACAGAATCAACTAAAAGGAGTTGAGCACCACTGCCCCAACACTTAAGAGGCATGATGGGCATCTTCCCTAGCTGAGTTAGAATGCCCTATAACTGCCTAGGGGAATTTAGACAGATGGGTCTTTGTAAACAATGTCCCTAAGAAGAACAGGTGACCACTCTATGACTGGGCTGGTTTCTGTGACTGACTAGCATCTGATGGGCTCTCTAGTGTAGAACTTAAATTTCCCAAGGCAGCAGATTACTGCCCCACCCCCAGAATGCCAAACACAGTAGGTCAAGGTGATACCTACGAGTTGGACATCAAGCAAACTCCCAGGAGAATCTGGCTTTTTTGTCCTAAAATATATTTTGAGAATCACTGCTCTATTGGTATTTGTCTGGGGGGGTGGGAGGGGGAGCATGTGTTCGTGCTTCTTGCAGCCCTGCAGACTCAGACAATACGATCAGTGGAAACACTGGTAGGAAAACTACCAGGGTTTAAAAATCTCAGCTTTTCTCTAATTCCTAAGTCTGTGTCATAAACACATGATCAAACAAATGCATGCACTCGTGCACGCGCGCACACACACACACTCACACACACACTCACACACACACACTCACACACACACTCACACACACACACACACGCGCGCGCGCACACACACACACACACACTCAGAGGCACATGTACTTTAAGCTCCTACATATATGTGCTCAACTGCCCAGCAGACCAGACAGCCACCGTTCACCAAGTCACTCAACACACCCCTCCAGAATTAATTACCTAGATGGCTCTTTACTTTCTGGACATGAACACTTGTGTAAGTACCAATCTCACCGTTTACCAATAGTAGCAGCTCAGTCCCCCCAAGGAACCCCATGGTCCGGTCTTCTCCTTCAGCACCTAGGTACACCACAGCTTCTGCAGCTTGAAACAGTCAAGGCAACCCTCTCTAGCAACAAACTCAAGTGCCCTTCACCATGAAGAAATCACCTGCTCGGCGAAGCCCAAGCCATAATGTCTTACCATTGTGAAGCACTTTCTGAACACTTCCCTGGTTTATGGAGTGTTTTTGTTTGTTTGAGACAAGGTCTTCTCTAGCTCATGCTGACCTTGAACTTGCCACGTAACCAAGAATGACCTTGAACTCTTGATTCTTCAGCCTCCACCCCATCCCACCCCCAGCCCTACTGCTGCCAAGTGCTCTGATTACAGAGTAGCTCCAGGAGTCATTTGCACCTAACACACACACACACACACACACACACACACACACACACACACACCCCAAGGGGAATTACAGCTCACACCAGTATCATCGATTGCACAGTGTATCTACAGTAACTGGAGCAGAGTTCTTAATGTAGTTAACTTCTTGTCCACTAAGGAGCCCTGTGCCTGGAATGCAGGAGTGGTTTCCTGCCACTTAGAATCACTGGTAGCTAACTAGGCATCTAACAGATCCCGAGATGTTTGCTGAACCGGCCCCAATTTCATTTAGTTAGCATCAATCACAGAGTAAGAAACAAACAGTCGTGGACTCACTGAAACTAATTCTCACACGTCTTTACCACAGCCAAGGCCAAACTAAAAACTAAAGTAATTACTTGGGTAGATAATTCATGAAAGGAGGAGAGCTATTTGCATTTGAATGATCTGGGGAGGATTTTCTGCTTATTGATGTTTCTGGGATTTTTCAGATAATAGCTTCAATTCTTTGATTCTTTCATGGTGTGGAGAGTAGGCCAGAAAGTTAATCTATCCATCACTCTCCCATCTGAAACCAAGCAACTTCCAACCAGCTCTGTCGCACAGAAAACATCCAAAGAAACCAAGCTTCAGCATGAAAGTCCTGAGGCAGAGGCCGGAGGGTCTGCGATGCTCACATTCAGCGCTCTCAAGGAATGCCAGGAGGGTGCCACCATTTGACTGACGTTTCAATAACTTCACACCTGGCCCCCATCTATTGCTGCCCTTATCATCCTCAAGGCTGGGGTACAAGGACAGGAATGGGGGTGGAGAGAGACTACACAGAAAGTGGTATCTGTGGCACAGGAGTAAAGAGGAAATCAGGTTCAGACAGCATGTGTGTCTGTGTGTCTGCGTCTGTATTTTTAAGAGCAAGGGTGGAGATGACAACGACGGA
The DNA here is from genome assembly GCF_018167655.1 of Microtus oregoni. Taxonomy (NCBI): domain Eukaryota; kingdom Metazoa; phylum Chordata; class Mammalia; order Rodentia; family Cricetidae; genus Microtus; species Microtus oregoni. The sequence continues at coordinate 31,317,347 of NW_024543072.1, forward strand.
GAGCCACGTCCATCTACAAACGAATGAGAGAGAGAGAGAGAGAGAGAGAGAGAGAGAGAGAGAGAGAGAGAGAGAGAACACCTGCCTCCTAAAGCCGCCTATCGCAGGCCAGCCCAAAGGCTCGGCCCGCCAGCCAGAGCCGGCGGATTTACCGTGGCATTACTTTTAATTAAGACTGTGGCGCGGCGCGGGAGCGCGGGGTGCGCCCTAATCCCGGATCCGCCTGACGTCACCTGGGAAGACGTGGCGGCGCGGGGCGGCGCGGACCCGACGACCTCACCGCGACCCGGCCCGCGCCTCCGCCCGCGAGGAGCTTTGCTGGCGGGAATTAAGGGAGGGAGAAATGTTAGTACACTTTTAATTGGAAAGCGAGTTCTTCTTTCAGAGCGGCTTGTTTACTCAGGATCGGGCATTAGAACTCGGGGGAGGCTCTAATTGAAGTGACGGCTTTGGAGATTATGGGGAACATATGGCCCTACCGCCGGGCTCTTTATCTGCATTTTCTCATAAAAACAGCAGTCCGGGTGTGTTTCTACAGCCTGGCCTCTTCCATTTCTAAAGCGCCTTTGAAAAGAGGAGAATGCGATGCATGCGCAGGGCTGCAGTATCCCGCAGCCGGCAGGCCTGGAAGCTTCCCCATGCTAGGCCCGCACTGAAGCTGCCTCCAGCCAGAGTTCTGCCAGGGAAAATGAGCTGGGAAGAAAAGAAAGCCACTGGTGACTGCCTGGCAGGGGTGTAATTCAAACGGTTTTGAGCAACAGCGGGAGAGAGTTGCCACGGCAACGAGATTCCCACTCCAGGCCTGGAAGGGGGAGCCTCCATGTGCTTGGTTGGGGCCAATCCAAGTACGCAAGGGAAATGGGAACACGCGTGTCTCAGGACGGAATTACACTGCTTTCTCTTTGTCATTAACCAACCAATCAATCAACTATCCGGTTGGTCGCTGACTCCAGTATCGGTATCTACCCTATTGGTTCCCCTCCCTCGCTTCTGCTAATTATTACTATACTCAAAACTGTCTGATAAAATACAGGAAACAATTAATGTGTATGTTTCATATTATCTTGCTTCAGACATGCTTTTTAAAACATGCTATTTTTTTTCCAAAATGTCAATGTCACCTGGGTTCTTGGAATTTTGTTTGCTTCATCTTACCTGTTCACTCTAGGGGCAATACCCCTCCTGGCACAGCACCAAATATCAGCTGGGAAGAACAGCTGACTGGGGCACCGGCAACTCGAGCTCCCACAGCCCCACCACCTTCTGGAGCTGTGCTTCACCACCTTCCTTTCCTAAACATTGTGCTCACCCAGGGATTATGGAACCCCAGATCTCAGGTTGCATGCCTGACTAATTAAATCCTTAAGGCCCATTCCACAGAAACCCAACGTCAAAGGAAAAAAAGAAATATATGAAGGGCCTGGAGAATAGCTCTGTGGTTATGATCACATGCTATTTTTGCGGAGGAAGGACCAGACTTTGGTTTTTAGCACCCACGTAAGGCAGCTCACAACCACCTGTAACTTCAGTTCTGGGAGCTGACACTCCTCTGGTTTCTGCAGGTGCACACGCGCGGGCACACACACACACACACACACACACACACGTGCACAAACACACTTAAAAATACATAAGAAGCCTTAAGCAGGGGGACTACTTTGAGGAGCCACACATGATCTGAGTGCCCTGGTTATTAATGGTCTTCCCCCACTAGAATGCAAATTTGTGGGGAGCAGAATTATCAATCCAGCATTACCACAGGCCTGTCATATTGTCTGTGTCCCCAAATATTTGCTCATTAGCCAAATGCATGCTTCTATATGCTCCATACACCAAACCCAGGCCCTATTCAATGTACCACTCAGTAAACTCCTAGATGAACTAGATGCTCAGTTGGTCTGGCCAGCCTTTCTACCCTCACAGGTTTTCAGGAAGAAATACTTGAATATTTCTTCCAAGAAGAAATACCTTGAATACCACCTGAGTACCCACCTAGTGCACACATGCTAAAATACTCAGATTCCTGGACCTCACCAAAAGACCTAAACAAGCCTCTGGCCTCTCCAGTGTGCAGATTTGGTTTGGACCACTGAGAATGCAAATGGGTCTTACATTACTTTCTTTTCCACTTGTTTTTGCCCCATAAAATACCACAGTACTCAGAAGAAGCTCTAAACTAGTCTTCTACCAATCCTTAGAAAACACTGGGGGTTTTCTTTAGCCACAGAGGCACAAAGGCGCAGGGAGATACAGCCTAGGACTCTCCCACTGCTGCAGGGTGAAGTGTTTCAAGGCCTCTTCAGATGGCCTTGAAACCCCATGGCTAGTTTGGGTGGGGCTGGGTTGCCAGGCTGAGAAAACCAGCCCTTTCTTGAACTTCTTCCACAACTTGCATTTACTATAGAGGGGAGAACCTGCATCCTTGGGACATGTAGCACAGGAGCTGAGCTGCTCTGCCTACACAGGGACCACTCACCAACCATGCTACAGAGTTCTGCAGGGAGGACCCAACAGAGAGATAAGGGCACAATGAAGTTTTTGCCAGGGGAGAAACAAAGACTCCTAAGAGTGGGACTATTACAGAGCCTGTTAGATGTACCGATTTAACCCACTGCCAGGCCTGATTGATTTCATGAGGGCTATGGCTTCCACTCCTGATACTTCTCCAAAAGGCTTGAGGCAGGGGTGGGGAAGAAGTTTTCCTGCTGCCATCAGATAAAGCACAAGGACCGAACCAGAAGTGGGATGAATAACTGTAAAAACAAAACAAAACAAAATCTCTAATGCTTCTGCACATGCACGTTCTAATCGCTTCCATTTCCACACATTAGGTTGACCTGGCATCTTTCCCAGCTTCCTACTGCTATAAGATGTCCATAACGCATTCAAGGATACTGCTTAATGATAAGGAAGAACACACAGGTTAAAGCAGGAAGTGAACATGTGACTGGCTTTGAATGGGAGTGGTAAATTCGGTTCAGATCAACTCCTTGTCGTTGCTCTGAATACACGTGCAAGATGCTTTGCTGGGGACCTCGTGGGTAGGTAGGGATCTTAGAGAGTCCTGGAACACCACCTCAGCCAGCCAGCGAGCTGTCAGTAAAACGTGAGAAGAAAATGTGAGGGCTGCTTTAATCTACATGTGTGTGTCTGGTGACCAGACAGCACAGCACTGCTTAAGAAGACAGACTCTGCAATCAGACCACCTGGGTTTGAACTGTGGCCCTTGTGGTGACTAGCCGCAGTACCTGCGGTACTTTATTAACTTTTCCATGCTCCTGCTCCTCACTGCATAATGGGAAGAATCACAAAACTGCCTTAACCACCAGCTCCGTAGGAAGACTAAGCTATTTAACTTCAAGAAATACTTTCAGTAAGAATATCGCAGAGAGACGGTTTGGTAGTTATCAACACCCCGAATCCCTCATCATTATGAAAAACACAATATGTTTTACATGTGGCCATTTTTACTTACAGGGGTTGAGCATGGGAAATGACTAATTATAAACACCAATACAGGCTATATATGCTCTGAAGCAACTACACTAATTTTGTTATTCATTTTCACCAACATTATTAAGACCGAACACGTTTCCAAAACCAAGTTTCAAGCCAGTGGAAAAGAGATAAGCATTGTCTAAATCTGAACATTGTCTGTAACTTTTTAAACACCAAGATAAACTCTACCCAACTTCTAATTACAGAGAGGGCCGAAGCCCTCTGTTTCAGTATCAAGTGTCCGGACTTGGTAATTGGTAGAATTAAGTTCTTATTCTGGCTTATCCCCGACTCAAGTATCCTGTGTTTTTACTTCTCCTTCTATGTTATGGAGACAAAACAAATACACGAAAAGAGAAAGATTCTGCACACAAAAGAAGCCTTAGACAGAGAACAACAAACAACCCTCCTAGAAACTATATGGCTGCTTCGAGCAAGAAAGCGTTGGTTTTGAAAACAATCTAAAGGGCCCAGCAATTATAACAACTTCTTGCCCACCAGTCAGAAATGCCAGGTTAATAAACCAGGCGGCATCTGGGAAGACCTGTGGAGTCTCTGATAATACCAGCCCTCAAAAACAATGCAAGAGATTGCACATGTACTCTCTGACAAACACTGCACAGAAATCTTCAAGACAAGACAGCATGGCTCTTGCTCTATTCTTAGCACATGGCATATGACTTAGCATATATTTACTAGCCTGAAATTTCAAGAATTTATATGAACTCCAAAACCTGGGGATAGATCTGCGGGCAATTTCACTTTGAAGAAGTATTTCTCAAGCATCAGGCCACAATCGGTATGAAATTAACACAGTATAAGATTATAATTATAATATAATTATAAATATAATTATAACAAGAAATTTATAAAATCAACACAGCTAGGATTAGAATTAAAACATTACATCAACACGCAAGGCAAGCAATGAACCATCTAAGTGCAGGGAGAGAAGTGAATGTGTGTGTTCCTGAAAAAAGGTAATTATTACTGCATGGAAAGTACAGTTACATTTTTTTAAAATAGGCTGCTGTAAAGAATATAGAAAACATGATTTACATACACTTTTCACCATTTTAATGTTTACTGAAGTACTTGTAGTAACTACTCTGGTTTTTTTTTTATGAGTAACCCCTTTGCTTTTTAAAGAGAAGAATGACAAGCTTAACTTCACAGCAAGACCCCTATGTCCATCTCTCAGCCCCTTTATAGCCCAAACTGTGCCCACGGTTCTGGGACGATTATGCTGACTTTGAGGTGTCTCCTTCACTGTACGGCTTAGATGTCAGCATCCCCTTGGCTTTTGTTTTTCTGCAGCTCAGAAGCAGCATTTATCTAGTCTAGAAGCTGACATAGTGTAGAAGTCTGTAGAAAGCAAGTGCTGGATGGAAGCTTAGTGACAACTGGAAGGGGCATCTAAAAGGACAGTGGTGTGACAGAGATGCCACCAGACCTGCTGGGGGACACAACCTCAATTTCACAGCACTCACTGACGGAACTATCAGGTCGCGTGGCCTTGCCGGAGGAGCCTAATCCACTCCTTAGCTGTGGAAATGCATCACTCCATCAGACCAAGAAAGGCAGAGAGATACCCCAGGGCAGCTATGCAGGAAAGGTGGTACTTAGTAAGAAGGTAACATCTGGGCAAGCAGAGGAAGCTCAGATCAATCAAAATGACTATGAATCTCAGCTTCTTAGCCTATTATAGAAAAACAGTTGGTAAATGTCTCCCATTCTTGCTTGGATTTTAATATCCCCAGAGGTCACTGAAAGACTACTTTCACCTGATATTTTTCTTTTTGTATTGTCTACCCAGGATGTAACACTAGCCAGAATGTTCTAAAACTAAAGACAGTCTCTGAGATATACACGCCTGTAGTAAAAAACCACACATCTTCAATTCAAGCCACCCCAAATAACAAGGCCCCCATACCACCCTGAGACACCTTGTGCCAGCTCTCCAGAGACATCTGAAAATAGAGGGCAAAGAGGGATAAAAAGATATTTGTGAAATTATGGATCTTTTGCAAAATGAGTGCAGAAGCCACAAGACACCCAGAAGAGATAATACTAGAAATTGCCACTGGGTAGACACCAATCAAGTTTCATGCCTTGATCTGCATTATCTCTTTTCATTCTAAAAGCAGGCTCCACAGGAGGCACGGTAACCCCCTTTTTACGAATTAGGAAATAGTCTTGACACAGTAGGGTGACTGGCCCAAGATTCCCCTGCTTTAGAATATCAGGTTAGCTATACTCCTGGACCTGTCTCATCGCAGATCCCCAAACAGACAAGACCTCCTCCTTCTCCTGCTATCTTTCATAGCTTACACTGTTAAAATGAACTGACAAGAACAATTCCAAGGAACATTCTGGCATTTTTCAGAACGTTTGAGACAACTACTGCTCATAATCTACGTTATCAGAGAACAAGATTAGTCCAACACGAGTTGAAAGACATGTTGCTGTACCGTAGACAATAATACCATCCCCGGTGTTGTAGGTGGAAATGAAGAAAGAGACTGTGGCTCTGTGGGTAAAGATAGCTGCTGGGCAAGCCTAACAATCTGAATTTGATCCGCAGAACCCACGCAGATAGGAGAGAACGGATTCCATCAGACTGTTCTTTGATCTTTACACATGTGCTGTGTCATACACACACACACACACACACACCCCAATAATGAATAAGGAATTTTTAATTAAACAAACAATAAAAGAAAGCTTAGCTACTACTGCTGCTAAGTATGACTGAGAAACAAAGAGAGGGGGTTTCAGACAAAGAAAGTGGTGGGAAGTTTCTGGAAACTTAGGCAGACACAGCAGCATTCCACATGCTAAGAAAAATCAGAAAGAAAAAGGACTGACCAACAGTGTGTGTGAGAGGAAAAACACCTTACAGCTTTAATGATGTGTGGCTCTGGGCTCAGAGGTTAATATAAACAAGAAGAGGCAATGTGTTCAAACAAGAAGCTGCATCATCACGCCTGTGACATACCAGGCAGTGCTGTGCAGGGCTGCAGAGTACAGGGACAGGCTCCTCGGTGAACTCTGGGAAGCTGCTACACCTCCTATCAAATACAAACTGTCCTTCAAACAAATGAGTTCTGGGGTGGACCTCATTGCCCAGGCTCCCTCTGGGGAAATCCCTCTACACAAGAAGATCAGTTGAAGAAGCCCCGTCACAGCCAGGGCATGAATCCCAGGCATAATCTAAATAGTTTTCCTGTCCTCAGAAACACAGATGAGCCCCAAAATGAGGAAAGCAAACATACAGTTTTATTCCATGGCAAGAGACACAAAGAGGAAATGAAATGCAAAAAGAAAATTCTGTTGGAAGGAACAAAACATGTATCCAACTCAAACTAGACATTCTTCATTGAACAAGGAATGAAGCAAGAAATAAAGCTGTTTGGCTTTAAAAATAACCTATAATGAAGGGCAATGCGACATGGATGCTTGGATAAGTGAAGACATTAGAGAAAATCTCCTGAAATTAAATAAACCCTCGAGCTGGCAGTGTCCCCGAGAGTCACCACCTTCATTGTCTGCAGTTAGGTGCAGCATTAGCACACAAGGAAGCTGGAAGAGTATAGAAACATCTGTCTCACTTTCAACCATACTATAGGTCGAAATTTTTAATCCAAACTTAAGCTTGTAAAATTACTGCACAAGATACTTGGGTAATTGCTCATTTGAAAAGAAATCAGGAGACTAAAAGAGAAAAAATGAGAAATGTAACTTGAACTGGCTAGAGGCCATAGTTGTCCACAGTCAGGTGTCAGGAGTCAGGAGCTCCTGCCTCCATTCCCAGGTCAAACAACTAGCAAATTGCGAGTATATCAACAAAATATGATACCCCAGCCAAGCAGTAACAATAACAATATCCTAGGCATACCGCATAGGGGATATCACACTCCCTTCATGGTAGTACCTTTTAAAGACAGCATAACATTTCCACAGATAGATCAAAGCATCTTTTCTATGGACTACAAAAAAGAGTGGGGAGAAACTAGAAAAGGCTTTAGAGTTTCCTAAACCCAAGAGATGGTTTCTATCAACATAAAAGATAACCATGGGTAAGGAAATGGTCTCTTACTGTGTGTTTTCTAAAAGTAAAGCCAGGACCAAAGTTTGAGGTTGTACATGGACCGAGACAGACACTGAGGCTCAAAATGCACAATCTGACAATCTATGTCAGAAGAATAGACCCATATCTATTGCCATGCCCAAAACTCAAGTCCATATGGATCAAAGACCTCAACATAAAACCAACCACATTGAACCTCATAGAAGAGAAAGTGGGAAGTACACTTCAACGTATTGGCACAAGGAACCACTTCCTAAATAGAACACAAGTAGCAAGACACTGAGAGAAACAATTAATAAATGGGACCTCCTGAAACTGAAAAGTTTCCGTAAAGCAAAGGACACAGTCAACAAGACAGAAAGACAGCCGACAGAATGGGAAAAGATCTTCACTAACTCCACATTGGACAGAGGTCTAATCTCCAAAATATACAAAGAACTCAAAAAATTGGTCATCAAAAGAACAAATAGTCCAATAAAAAACGGGATACAGACCTAAACAGGGAACTCTCAACAGACAAATCTAAAATGACTGAATGACACTTAAGGAAATGCTCAACATCCTTAGTCATCAGAGAAATGCAAATCAAAACAACTCTGAGATTCCATATTACACCTGTCAGAATGGATCAAAAACACTGATGACAATTCATGCTGGAAAGGATGTGGGGTAAAGGGAACACTACTCCATTGCTGGTAGGAACAGCCACTATGAAAATCAGTATAGTGATTTCTCAGAAAATTAAAAAACAGCCTACCTCAAGACCCAGCAATACCACTTTTGGGTATATACCCAAAGGATGCTCAACCATACCATAAGGACATTTGATCAACTATGTTTATAGCAGCATTATTTGTCATAACCAGAACCTGGGAACAACCTAAATGCCCCTCAACCAAAGACTGGATAAAGAAGATGTGGTACATTTACACCATAGAGTACTACACAGTGGAAAAAAATGATATCTTGAAATTTGCAGGCAAATAGATGTATCTAGAAAATATCATATTGAGTGAGGTAACCCAGACCCAGAAAGACAAATATAATATGTACTCACTTATAAATGGCTTTTAGACATAAAGCAAAGAAAAAAGAGCCTACAATTCACAACCCCCAGAAAACCTAGACAACAAAGAGGACCCTAAGAATGACATACATGGACCTAATCTACATGGGACATAGAAAAAGACAAGATTTCCTGAGTAAATTGGGAGCGTGGAGATCATGGGGGATGGTAGAAGGAAGAGGGAGGAAGGGGGGAGGGGAGAAAAATATATAGCTCAATAAAAACACTAAAAATAAAATACACAAAAAAGAAGATAAAGTCAGGAGTTCTGTGATGTGACATACACCATGAATGCTCTACATCCAGCTTTTCACCAGACAACTCCTTTCAGTCCCCAGTGGGAAGGATAACTTTGCATACTAATGAGATAACTGGTAGCTGGGGGATCCCAGATAGCTGTAGAAATGAGTCTGATCACCTAAGATTAGATGGTTGATCGGTTCAGTCAGTCCTCCACTCTCAAGCAGGGCAGAGGAGCTGAAGGCTGAGTTGATCGTGAAAGTCTAATGATAAAATTGTGCCTATCCAATAGAGCTGTATCAAAACCCCAAAGGACAGGGTGCAGTTAACTTTCTGAGAGTGGAAGGTGTGAAGGTATATGGAAGCTGGTACATTCAAGGGAGTTATAGGATTGCCGATTCCCTTTGCATACACCTTGTCCTGTATATCTCTCTATCTGCCATTGGCACCCTCTGAAATTCTTTTGTGAGAAATGGGAGATCATAAATGAAATGTTTTCCTGAATTCTATCCTGCATTTTAACAAATTAATTTGAGCTGTAGGAGGCCGTCCTGGGAACTCCAATTTATAGCCTGTTAGTCAGAAACACGGATGGCAATCTCCAGCTTGTGACTGGCATCTAAAGTGCAGAGGCAGCCCTAGGAGACCTAGCCTGCAATCTGGGAAATACAATATTACCTCCAGGCAGACAGTGTCAGGATTCGATTGACTGAGAGTTGGGGGGAAGTTCCCACACATCTGGAGGCAGAAGAGTGAGCAGAAAATGCACATCGGTGTGTTTCCTTACATCTCCAGCTCCCTGTGGTCCAGGAGCTTCAGCAGGAGTGTGTGGAACCTCTGGTGGGAATGTGAGCTACATCACCTCCAAGATGCCCAACAGTGACAAGACCCTCTTGTTCCCTACTGAAGGGAAAGAGCTCAGGCTTTAAGAACTCACAGGATCCCTTCCCCGGAGACACCAGGGAGGCATTAGAGCATCCGCATCACCTTGAATGCCCAAAGAAAATGGTCTGCCTCTGACTTTGAATTGCATCTACCTGCTAAAGAGGTTGCTTCAGGGCTAATGGCAAAGCAGGGATCAGGACAAAAAAACACTGGACCACCTCGGAAAAGTGTGTTCAGCTGTGTGTGGTGGGTCCCTAGCACCTGAGAAGCTGAGGAAGAAAGATTACTAGCTCAAAGTTAGCCTGGGCTACCTAGACAGACCCTGTCTCAAAAGATCAGAAAGTCATGGGAGAAGGCTCAGTCAGTAAAGTCATTGTCATGGGAGCATAAGGACCTGAGTTCAGTCCCCAGAACCCATGTAAAGGCCAGGAGTGGCACTGAACAGCTGCAATGCCAGTGCTAAGGTAAGGGGCTTGCTAGCGAGCCAGTCTAGCTGGACTGGCAAGCTCTGCGTTCAATGAGAGACCCTGTCTCAAAAAACAAGGTAGAGAGAAATTATGGAAGACCTCCAACAATCAACCAACCTCTAGGTTCTAATCACACACACAGACACAGACAATGACACACACACACACACACACACACGGGAAAAAAACACAACAAAGATCATCATGGATTCTCAGTGCTAAAAGGGACAGCAGGTATCTCCCTGAACCATCTTCCTTCTCAACATGGCAACAGTAAGCAGGAGATCTCTTTCTTAAGTACTTGTTGAGTGAATGATCTTCTGTCCTGCCATCTTAATATTTTTGTGTGTGCACACATATGTATACATGTGGGTACGTGTTTGTGTGTGCACATATATGTGTACATGTGGGTGCGTGTATGTGTATGTGCATATGTGTATATGTGGATGCCTGTTTCTCTGTGTGTATGTGTGGGTGTGTGTTCGTGTGTGAGCACGTGTGAAGTTCAGAGATCAGTCTCAAGAGCCACTCCCCTTGTTTTCTGAAGCAAGGCCTCTCAATGGTCTGGAGTTCACTTATATGGCCAGACCCCAGGGATCCACCCATCTTTGCCTCCCCAGTGTTGTGATTACAAGCTTGGATCACCACACCCAGCTTTTCTGCATGAATCTGGGAATAAATCTCAGGTTCTCAACAACAACAAGAGGTTCACTGACTGAGCTATCTCTGTAGGTCATTTTAATGTTTTATCAATGATTTTGATGAAGACACTGACGTAAGTGTCACAAATCAGGCCAGATATGCCCATGTGGCAGCTAGAATTCTCTATGGTGAGAAGAGCTTTGGCATTACGACAATGGCAGAAAAAAAATCTAAGCTCTAAATTTGATTGCATCTGTATGAAATGGGGCTTTTTTTTACATGTAATGACAAAGTCAGTAGGGTCCAAAAAGACACACTCTGTATTAATAAGGTAAGGTGTATAGCATGCTGTTATGAGCTTTTCCATTTATCAGAGGGCAGAGTTTTCAGGCTAATTTTAAATGATGCACTTTAGGAGATCCCTGACCAGAAGGGGGGGGGGAGGAGGAGGAGGAGGAGAAGAAGACGAGAGAATGAGAACACGAGAGAATAGTAAGCACACTAAGAAGGACAATTAACTTTAAAATAAAAGCCAAAGAAACATCACAGTAAGAAAATAAGACTAAGAAAGACACAGGAGTCATGTCAAGGTTGTAGATTTGGTGCTGAGGGTGAAATGACAGGACATGCTTAACATAGGGCATAGCTGTGCCCAGCAAGGCTGCAGACTGGCCTGCCTTTATGAGGAATGAACTCATAGCTTGTCCATGCATTGAGGACAACTGGGCAGATCTACAATTTTTGACACTGATTGATCAAACAAGATGCTTCACTCTTTCTCTCTTCCTCCTGTTTTCTTTTTGGTGTGTGTGCGTGCGGGGTGTGTGTGTGTGTGTGTATGTGTGTGTGTGTGTGTGTGTGTGTGTGTGAGATGTCTGTGCACGGGTGGTATCCGTGTGTGTGTGTGTGTGTGTGTGTGTGTGTGTGTGTGATGTCTATGCATGGGTGGTATCCGTGTGTGTGTGTGTGTGTGTGTGTGTGTGATGTCTGTGCACGGGTGGTATCCATGTGACCTTGCTCATTTGCCGCATGCTCCTTGCATTCTCTCCAGCCTGTAATGTCTAAGTGTGGATATGTGTGCACATGGGCACCCAAAGCTGGTTCTAAGAATTATCCCTTATCACTCCTCCATCTTATTCACTGAGTCATGGTCTTTAATCAAACTCAGATCTCACAATATGCTTAGTTTGCTAGCCTGTTTGCTCTGGAGACCCTGTCTCCATCTTCTGAGGCTGTAATTACAGGTGGGCCTGGACCCACCCAGCATTCACATGGGTACTGGGGATCCGAACTCTATCCCTTACACTCATGTGATAAACACTTGAACCCATGAGCCATCTGGTAAGTGTGTTACAGGCTGAGAAAAAAAAATGAAGACATGGTAAAAAACAAGCAAAGTCACATGAACACCACCCACGGCTTCTCACAGGCTCTTGGGAGAAGACGAACTCTGCCCTGTGGAACTCCTGGAAAGTTGACCCACTGAAACATCCCTTGTAAAATCTTCGTGCCTCTCCTGTTTCTTCCACCTTTTACTTCCCCTAAAGTCACAATGGGGTGAAGGCTGGTGGGCGAGGAAGAGAAAGAACAAAAATATTCTAGTTCCTTTATGACATAAGTCACCGGACCTCAGGCAGATCCTAGCACTCCCTTCAAGCAGATGAGGGAACAATGCTGGGAGAAATTCGATGATTGCAGTAGACTGGATGGCTGGTTCAGTTCCCCCATCTCCATGAATAATAGCGAATTTCTGTATATTATGGAGCCTGGCTAGCAAGGCTTCAAGCTGCATGAAGTATAATTCCACATTCTGTAGGTTTGAGCTTATAAACTGCCTCATCCAATGGGATATTAGCCAACATGGTCCCGGCTGATGCTAGAAAGTGTGCACGTGCAGTAGGACCTGCTTTTTTGCACCTTCATGATTGGCAGCTGATCATGCCTGCTCCTCTAGCCTGAGCTCAAGAGAAAATCACAGAAGACCTGAACCTGATCTCGGCCTAGAGCTTAACTCAGTGGAGGTCAACAGACTCCATCCAGCCCGAAGGGAATCCCTCCTGCTAACACAGACACTTCTAAATGTGTGTGCTTTCAGTGGGTTCTATACCTTGGAAGTTAGGAAACATTTGTTGTGCACCATTAGCATGACAAAATCTCACTAATAGTCGATGTTTCTGAGCTTCAAAAAGAAGTTGCTGAAATGCACAGGACTGCCTTGCCAAGGAGCTAGGCAGCATCCCATGCAGCCCCTGCCCACCGCGCAGCACTCACCTGAGTCCGAGGCCGCTGGGCTCACCAGGCTCAGCAACTCCCGCTCCTTCTCATAGTCGCCTTTGCAGAGCAGCTGGCCTTCCTTCAGGACAAACTCATCCCCCTTCTGCAGCTGTCGTTCGCAGACACAGCAGCAGAAGCAGCTCAGGTGGTACACGCTCTTCTGGGCACGCATGACAAACTCGTTGGGTGCAATGGCTTCGAAGCAGCCTCCACATTTGACAGCAAATAGTCTATGTGAGAGAGAAGGGAAAGCAACGAGCATAAGGCTGGGTCTCCTCCAGTTATCAGCCGGAGGGTCTTCAAGCTCTGGAAGGAATGTTTGTACTGAAGTCAACTTCAGATTCCGTGTCTTTCTGGTCCCCCTAGATCCATGACAACTCAGGCTGACTAATGGAAGTCCCCAGATTTAAAGATTTATTTTTTTCACTTTTGTATTATCTGATGAAATCGTAATTGCATTTGTAAATGCTTTGGCATAGGCACGAAGTTAATCGTCTAATGATAACTGTGGGATTCATTCATTAGAGCATGTGTTTACTATTTTCAAAAGAAAGAGTTGTTTTCTTTTCTAAAGCAGTAGCACAATTGCAGGGGCAGAAGTCTTTCCAAAACATTCTCTATCATCCCTAGGTACCAGAGGATCTGATAGATAGAAGAAAGTCAGATGACATAAGGGAGGGAGCAGAAAGGAGGGGGTCAGCATAAAACAATACTGCTCCTCTCTCCACAGAGACAGACACGAGCTGACACAATAAATATTTCAGAAGTTGATGACAATTTGTTCGGCTGAGAAGTCTCACTTCGGCAGGAATGGTGGAAATATAAACAACTGGAGTGGTTTCCTACAGACAAGCCAACTACCACTATGGCCTAAGGGTGCCAGTCCTATCTTTTGCTTGCTCCTATGTCAGTCATTTATTCTTTTCATCCATTTATTTTCATTAATTCAGAGGCATCTCTGCATGACCCGTGATCCACTATCCACTCAGTGTCTTCACAGAGGGCAGAAGAAGAGAAACCACACCCCAACTGTGTCTACATATGGAGTGGAGTGTACAGTGTGTGAGTGTGTGTTTGTGTGTGTTCGTGTGTGTGTGACATTGCTACAGACACAACAGTACACAGGACAAATCCGTCATTGTATGGAGCTCATATGTTCGTGGAAGAAAATAAATAAGACTAGGAAGACGGCTCAGAGGATAAAGGTCCTTGTCATGCAAACCCAACAACCTGAATTCAAACCCTGAAGCCCACTTGAAAGAAGTAAGGTGAAAATGACTTCATAAAGTTGACCTCTGACATCCACATGTGTGCCACAGGGGCACTAAAACTAAAACAAACTAAAAGGAACAATGCAGAGGTGCCCCCACGTTTATAAAATATTCCAACACAGAGCTATAGCATATATAAAGAATTATAATATTCAACCACCTCCCAACCATAAAATTGCACTCGTTCAGTTACAAGGCAATCCCCTCACACAGCATGTTTATCTTGGAAGTTTCCTGAGGAAGGGAAGAGTTTCGGGGGGCGGGCGGGGCGTGAAGAGGAAGCTTGGGAAGAGCTCCTAATGAAGTGAGACACACAGATTGGCACAGGAGAGAGGAAAGACATTGAAGCTTTGAGTGGAGGAAGCCAACTCTTGAAAAGGAGAATGAGGTCGCCTGCTGTGGATCCCAGAACCACCCCAGAAACCCTTAGGGCAGACCCAGTCTGCTGGATGGTTATATGGCCTGCAACACAAACTGTGAACCACCAGGTCCATCTCTCAGCCAGCAGGGTATCCTGTGAAGCAGTTAACTCCGTATGTCCCCTCTCTACCGGTCAACCTCAGCACTGGAGTAAAGTGGAGGACCTATCCAAGTAGCTGCTTTGCCCTTTCTCCACTAATAAGCTCCACACCCAGGACTCCAAGGACCAGAAGCCCTTGCCCTTTCCCCTCCCGTTCTCCAGATGCTCACTGCGGTTTTCCTGACTATTACTGGAGCCCCTCCAGTATTTTCTTTCACACCCTTGCCCTTCGCTAGATGCCACGCGTTGTACAGAAAACCTACCTACTTCATCCCTTGGCCTCCCAAGTCCCTGGTCTCTGTTTGCCAACCTGAGCAAACTAATCAATGCTTTTCCAGGAGCTCATCAAAGGCCTTTTGTCCCCAAGCCTTGCTTCTGTTCCCCTTCTCCCGAAATGGACTGTTAAACAGACTCAAGGCAACTGTTCCCAGGGAGTCAACAAACACTTAGGAGGCCGCAGCAGCGGGTGGTAGCATCTGTGCTTGTCTGCCTTCTAGCCTGTTAATCTCTTCCTCTTTTTCTTTCCCCCTCAATTTGTCCCCCCCCCCCCCCGCCTCCACTCCATAAATTTCCCAGTGTTAGAGAAGGGAGGGCCCGAGTGAGGTCCACAAAGACAGTCTGCCATGTTGACTCAGGAGCACTGGTGGAAGTGGCAACAGTCCTACAGGCTCAAGTCCTGAAGTGGTCATGCTCCCCTGAGCACCGCAGGCCAGAAGAGGCAGGCAGGCCTGATTCCCTCCATTCTGCCTCCCTGAATCCAAACCCAGGTCAACTGCACCTTCCTCCCTCATCTCTTGTAACCTTCAAGAGCAATTCAAGAAGAGGAGCCTGCCATCTACCACCTGGGTGCCAGATGTGTACACAGCTGTACGGGTACCACTGTGGACCCAGCTGCTGACTGCACAGCCTCCCATAAGTTGTTTTCTCTAAGGCTCAGAGAAGCAGAGGAAAGGATTTGTTCAAAAGTCCAGGTCATAATTAAAACACAGCCTGTCTCCTCCTAGTGCTTGAGATGTGTCCCCCATGGTTACCTCTCCCTCTGAATGCTAATAAGACTGCATTCTGGGTTCAGAGTCTGCCAGGCTGCTGTGTCTGGGAAAGCTGGGCAGTGTCTCCAGAACTGTCAGCTCACCTATGTAGACATGACAGCATCCATCTTGTCTCACCACCCTAAGTCACCTCCCCTCTCTCTGATGCCTTTGGGCTCATCCATCTCTTCCTTGGACCTCATTCTCACTTGTAAAATGAAAACAGAGCATCTTCCACGGGGGGAAAAAAAGCATCCTGTGCAATATGGACTTACTTAGGAGTAAGTCCTAAGTGCTCCCCTCCATCCACAGATGACCCTCTGGGAGGAGAGGTGAGGAGGAATGTTGTAACAAATTAATCCACCCTAGTCCTTGAGAAGCTACAGTGGGCAGGAGGCTTGTGCTAGCTAGGTTTGTGTCAATGTGACATAACTATCTGAGAGACAGGAAGGAAACCTCCACTGAGAAATTGCCTCCATAAGATCAGGCTGCGGGCCAGCCGATAGAGCATTTTCTTAACTAGTGATTGATGGGGGAGGGCCCAGCCCCCTGTGGATGGTGCCACCCCTGGGCTGGTGGTCGTGGGTTCTATAAGAAAGCAGGCTGAACAAACCATGGGGAGTAAGCCAGCAAGCAGCATCCCTCCACAGCCTCTGCATCAGCTCCTGCCTCCAGGTCCCTACCCTGTTTGAGTTCCTGTCCTGACTTTCTTCAGTGGTGAGCAGCAAAATGGAAGTATAAGCCAAACAAACCCTTCCCTTCTCAACTTGTTTTTGCTTTGGTTTTTCAACACAGCAATAGGCACCCTACCTAAGGCAAAGTTCTAAATCCGTGGTCCTCAACTTTCCTAATGCTGCAACCCTTTAATATTTTCTCATGTTGTGGTGACCCCCCAACCATAAAGTTATCTTCATTGTTATCATCATAACTGTAATTTTGCTACTATTATCATTGTAATGTAGATATCTGATATGCAGGATAGCTGATATGCAACCCCTGTGAAAGTGTCATTCTATCTCCAAAGGGGCCACGGCCCAGAGGTTGAGAACCACTGCTCTATACGAATGGCCACAGTGGGATGTGGTTGGGACATACACAGGGAAATAACAGAGAAGGACACAGATGATTGACCGAATCTACTTAGTCACAGAATTTCTTTATCTTTTTCCTTCCTCATTCCTCCTCTTACTGTCTTTCCCCTGTGCTTTTCCAGACAGGGAGTTACAGACTGGCTGTAACTTCATTCCAGGCCCTGCTTACATCTTCTTGTCCACCTAAAAGCTGCAAGAGGCACAACCGTGAGTCTTGCTGGAAGTCAACTCCACAGGCTCAACCACATCCTAATGATATGGTTTACCTATCACTGAGTCTTGGCAGTCTCAGTTTGCACAGAGGATAAAACCAATCAAGTGCTTGCAGCCCTCAGCAAAGAAAGATAAAATAAAAATGCATGCATGGGGTACTTAAAGGTGATAACCTTTAATGCACAGGTATTTTTAGTCATTTTTATTGGTCATGCATCTGCCTTTTATACATGTGAATATTTCCTTCTTGCCCCAAAGGTGAGTTTTCATGTTTAAGGGCTTCCAGAGTCCCATCCTAAGACAGCCCTTCTTCCAGTGTGAGCTTGTCCACTGACTCCTAGCTTTGACCTCATCTCTGTTCGTGGTGTGCCAGGCAGAGCATGGTCCTCAGACCCACCTATGGTCCTATCGTTGGCCAGGGTCATCCACAGAGAGCACTCTTTCTTATTGCTGACTTCATATCTATCCTGTGCTTGGAGCCACAGTAGAAAGAAAAGCAGAAAAGATCATTTTAGGCCAGGGAAAGAGCCAAGTAGACCTGAGCTCAGAGTTTTCCCTTTACCAACAGGTTCAAAGAAGCCACTCCAGTCCCTGGGCCTTGAGTTTCTTGTCTTTCCTTTGTTAAAGGTAAGTTCTTCTCTAAACACCACACAATGTCAAAAACTTAGAGGTGGGAAAGGAATAGGAGAATAGGTCTCTGATCCCCATGTCTTCTTATTGTACAATTCTCAGTCAGAGAAGCCTGTATCTAAACCCTAATCTCCAGACAGTGTTTCAGCAGGGTACTGCTTGGCCATGCTAATCCTTCAAAAAAAACTGTCTTTTTATACAATATCACTTACATGCAGGCACACAGGTGCTAACACGTGTGCATGCATGTATGCGTGCACACTCACGTGCATGCACACACATCCAGATAAGTATATTCTAGGCTACACGTATTATGCAATCTATTTATTAAAAAAAAACTAAGACTGTATGTATTATATAGACTAGAAAAAATGTCTTCTGGAAGATAATATTTTACTCCTAAGCCATGTTTAAAATACACTAAGCTAGATAGTCTCTTAATTCATTCCCACTTCTGTCTTGTATTGGGAGGTCTTGTAACTATGGAGACAAGAGCATCTCAAACGCAGCTATAACGGCTTGACACTGACGCACTACTACGAGACAAGTCTGAGGCCAAAAGAAGCAGAGAATTTCAGAAGCAGCGGTGGACCCTGGCACTGCAGGAATTAGAGTAGCCAGGCGGTGGCCTGCCAAGACATTAGGTGACACTCGGATAGAATGCCTGCTGTGTGGTCTTAGGAAAAACACCACACTCTAAACAGGATGTTTCATGGTTAGAACCTGCACCAGTCCCCCAAATGATGTGACTAAAAACAAAGGGAGCTTATGGAGGACAGAGAAAGGGAACGCATCTTTACCAGATACCCATCCGGTGTCAGGGACTGGGCTTTTTGTTTGGTTTATTATTTCACCTCTTTTAACTAGAAGTATGAAGTATTTCATTAATTCATGGAGAGTGTCATACTTCAGCCAGACTTGACTTGTGCTGTCTGGCTTCACAGGAGAGAGGCTTGGGAATGCATAATACATAGGGTTATGCTCCATTTCGAGTTCACATGCTCCCTAAGAGATAACAGGATTTATCAGATAAACCCAAGACCAAGTCTCCGCTATGCCCTTTACTAACTTTGTGACCTTGATTAAAATACAGGAATCTTGCTTTACTCATCTACAAAATGGGAACAATGAGAGGGCCACCACCACACCACAACACAGAGTCTGTACAGATAAAGGAACCAAATCAAAACCACTTAACACAGCTCTTAGCAACTCCTCAATAAAATGGTATTACATTGGCGATAATGATGCCCATGATGGATAAAGGGGCTGAAATAGGAAACAAGAATTATTTTTTAAAGAAGACAACTCATGATGACAAAGACTGGGAGAATGAGAAGAGAGCAGCCTGAGGAGGGACCTGCTGGAGCCAGGAGCTCAGGACTGAAGCTTAGAACAATGTAAGGACTTTTTAAAACCCTGCATTGGACAGGAGGACAGGCACAGCAGGATGAGAGAGTGAAGAAAACCTACTAGGCCTGAGATCTTGCCTGCTGTGTAGACTCAAAGCGTCCAGGCAACCAACCACAGAGGATTCACTTGGGTTCACCTGAAATAGTTCATTTTAGATGTGAACCTGACTTGGTTAAGGGATGTGCAAGTAACTGGCAAAACATTACTTCTGGGTGTCTCTGTGGGGATGGATCTGGAAAGAATGGAATTTAACCCATCACAGTCATCTCAGTGCCTTGGTACCACCCAGTTGCTTCTCAGATTTCAGACTTGGGGCTTGCATAACCCCCACCACACCGAGTTCTCAGGACCCCAGCTTTAGACTCTTACAATACATAGGTTTTCTGGTTTTCTGGCTCTCGATGGCATAGCAGCGTGGCCACTTGGACTCTATAATCACATAATCCAATTCTCCTAATAAATCTCCTCTTATATATCTGTATCTATCTTGTTTGTTCTTTTCCTCCAGAGGAGCTTGAGTAGCACATTGCCCTAACAGCTCCAGCAGAGCTGACTAACAGCATTCTTTACACATTAGAGCGAAACCAGTCGAGAAACTGCCCGTTCATTTTGTGTCTTAGTACCAGTACATGGGGCACTTTTGTCCATAAGTCCTTACAATGCCCTCCAATGTCCCTCCATCCCTGCCCTATCATACACTAGCTATACCAGATGCTTCACACCCCATTTTCCTCTCCATGCTAATGGTACAACCTCTTGTGTACAGGAAGAGCAGAGAGCATGGCAACCTTGTGCAAACCCACAAGCTACCCCAGACCTGCAGAATTGAGAAGAGCATAAGTGAGCTCTCATGACAGCACCCCAGACAGCTCCTGACCAGACGTATGTCTGGAAACATGATCTTCGTTAACCTTGACCTAAGGTCTGGAAGGCCTTAAAGGAAGAGTCAGAAAGCATCTGGACCACAGACAAACAGAAGGATGGAGGACCCAATAAATACAAAGGACGTTAACTCCAGTTGAGCCTCCCATAGTGTACAAATAACAAACTAACTTTAGCCTTGGAAGCTAGACTGTGACAGGGCATACTGCCTTTCCGTGGTGCTCCTGGAGCTGAGTTGATGCGGTGTATGAATCCTCTGGTTTAGGAAGAAGGAGGTTCAGCATAGGAGAGAGGGTCTAGGGTGGTTCTTAAAAAGGCAGGAATCAGCTCTGTTTCCACCCTCTCCACCAGGGGGCAGCATAGCAACATTCATTAAGTACCATGTTGACTTGGTAACTGAGGTCATCCAGGCAGAGACAGAGATTGGCCAGAAGCCAAAACTGTCTGCTGGAAAATCTGCTGCTGGGAGCCTGGGAGACCATGTGGCTAAACTGAAGGAGAGATGGTGAAAGAAGAGTATTCAAAAGTATTGGGAACCAAAAGCATGGCTTGTGGCCTTAGAAGAAGTGACACAAGCAACCTTGTCAGCTGGCTCAAGGTCTCTGTCCTTGAGGCTGAGCCAACAGCATCACAATAAGCAACCGAGCTCATGGTCCTGAGACGGTGGGAAAGTCTGCAGAGACAATAGGAGCGGCAAGATCATCCATAGGAGACAGTCTTAAGACTCTGCAGTGGTGAAAACGTGGGAAACAATAAGTGGCTGGGAGAGCCAATCAGAGTCTCTGTCTCCTGGTGGCTCCCGGGGAACTGCACAGAGGACCATACAATGGGATGCGTGAATGGGAGAAAGGACAGTTGGTGCTGGTGTCTGCAGCCCAGGAGCTCCACGAGGCTGGCCTCACTAAGAAAGAGGCATGAGGCTCTTTGCCTCTCAAAAGGCTGTTAGCAATGGCTGGGTTTACCTTGAAATTGTAGACCATGTATGTCTCTCTTAATCTTGCAAAGATCATGTTCCAGTCTGCCAGATATAATGGGGAGGGGTAGGGGAGAACACCACAGCTCTAAGACTAATGAATATGTATGCAAAACTTGGTTCTGGTTTTATAAATATGAGTAAGTTTGAGGCTCTCTTAGTTGCCCAGTTTCTATTAAAAAAAAAAAGGATCATGTGATGTCACATGAGATTTTTTGAAAATCTAATGAAATAATTCATCCGAAGAAGCTGACACATACTAGCTGCTCTCCATAAGCAGTAGCTATTAGTTTCCTTTATAGAAATCAATTTAACATATCTGCCCGTGTAAATATTTGTCTAAGATAACATATTTTGAGGTGGTCATTGAGCCAGAAATAGAGCCTCATATGTCATCTCAAGAGTCTGTTCATCGTTATTGTAACAAATTAAATTAAACTTCAATAAGCCTTTCATGTTATTGGAGAAGAGACCAACAAACAAATATTAAAAGCCCAGAGCTGGAGAGGAAACACGGGGTGCAAGTCATTCAGGCTACTCTGGCTATGATAGGCCACAGCAAACATTGATCGTAGCCAGCCAGGGTGGAGGAGCACCCACATCCGCTGCCTAAAGCCTGGCATATGTTCAGGAAGTTGTCCTGTTCGTGGCTCTCCCACCAAAGCCAACGGTTGCTATTTGGTTAATGCTGAGATTACCTAGCAAACATTTGGGACAGACCTTCGCTCTGGGTCACGTCAGTTCTCAGTTGAGTGCTCCTTTTGGAGACCACTGACCTTTGTCAAGATCTGCACTAAGAAACCCAATGCTCCTACCATGCTCTCCTAACTAACCCTCTCCCCTGATAGATCAGTGTCCCCTTTCCTCGTGAAGGGGAAGAAACGGAGATCCAGAAGGAACAGTGAGCTTGACCACAAGGAAAGCTAGGATTACTAAAAGGACCAACTTGTGGCTCAGAAGTTAGACATGAAAGCTGACACAGGCCAGCTAGGGTAGACACGTTGCCCTCGGGCTCCCAAATGAACCAACGGTGTCTGGGAAGCTAGATGAGCAGACAGAGGGAAGACAGCGGACCTCTCTTCCCTTCCCTCCCTCTTTCCTTCCTTGCCAAAGTCGTCTATGAATCAGGCTTTAGAATAAAGGGCTGTGGTGAAAGTCTGGGCTCCAATAGCCCAAGCCAAGATGGCAGGACTTACACTATAGACTTTCCATATTGTCACACAGGCATGCGAAAACAGCAAGAAACATAAAACAGACATACAGAAAGTATATGTTTTCTTTTTAGGGAATGAAGATTTGGTTTCCCTTGCAAACGCCAGTTTTCCTCTCCCTTTATCCTCATTAGCCTCTTGGGCTGCTCTTGAGCACACCCACCAAACAACGAAGGGTGGGGAGAGGTATTTTTAGCTGATATTCTGGGCACACATTCTTCCACCAATTTTGGCTTAGCAACATGGCATGGGGCCAGTGAAATGTATATTCTTACAAAGGATGTATGTTTTCTGGGAGCTAACTCTCCTCTCTCTCTCTCTCTCTCTCTCTCTCTCTCTCATATGTGTGTGTCTCTGTGTAATAACAAGGACAGGGTATTATTAATGACACTTTGATGAAAAAGACTCTGGGATCCCAGCAGGGGGCAACACTGAGCACTCCGTGAGTCCCCTCTGCTTTGGCCACCATCACTTTTCATTCATGATTTCCATTGTGCTGCACATCAGAAAGAATAAAGAATAAAATAATATTTTGTCACAACTCAAGGATTCCTCATAGAACTAGCTGATACCAACGTACTATAAAAGGAACTAGATAAATGCTGAAGACAAACCAGTGTGTTCCTAAGTCACTTGTGCCTGTTCTCGTGTCAACCCAGATTTCTCAGAGAAACAAAATCCAAAAACCATCCACCGACAGTCTGGGTGAAAATCCCCACCAAGGCATGAAAACCAAAGGCATAAGCCGAGGGTCTTTTCTTTCCCCATGTAGAAAGTGAAAACTGGAGCTGGACGGATGGCTCAGAGGTTATGAGCACAGACTGCTCTTCCAGAGGTCCTGAGTCAATTCCCAGCAACCACATGGCGGCTCACAGCCATCTATCATTCGAGCTGGTGCCCTTTTCTGGCCTGCAGGCAGTACACTGTATACATAATAAATAAATCTTTAAAAAAACATGAAAGAAAATAAAAATGAGAGAGAGAGATCTGAGCTTTAGATCATGGACCTCAAAGCAGTGTAATCTTGCACAACATCCCAGCTCCATGTACAACTGAGGATGTAGCATATGCAAGGTCCTGAGCTCAATCTTCAGCACCTCAAAAGTGAAACTAACCAAAACCTGTCTGAGCTGGAGAGAAGGGGAAAGGAGTAGTCCGATTTGGATATCTGATTCTGTTGGTCTCACCAGAGAGAGTGAAGGACAGAGGGCCCTGTTTTTCCCACCAGCCTCTCTCCTGGAAGGCGGTCCTTTCCAGGTACTCTTGAGATGTCTTCAAAACTCCAGAAGAGCAAATCTGACCCAGCACATGCGGCGCAGTCCTTTTTTCTTGATGTTTTTTATTTTCACGCCTCTATTTTTAAACCTTATTCCTCAATTATCTTCCACCTGTTCATTCAACTCCCCCTTCCAAAACTAAAAGATGCCATCCATGCTCATAAAAGATAGAAAGGACAAGTGTTCACAAAGCTAGGAGGAGATGGGGACCCTTGGGCACTGTTGGCAGCTATGTGAAGTGGTATAGCCACTGCCAGATGAATTGTGAAAATTCCTAGGGGAAAAAAAAAATCAAAGAAGCATCGCATGATCCAAAAGTCTCTTTTTGGACATACCTCCCAGAAGACCTGGAAACAGAGACACCGAAGAGATGTCTGCACACTCACGTTCATTTGTATCATCAGGATTGTTGTCAATAAGCAAAATGGGAAACAAATCAAGTGTCCATCAACAGGTGAACAGATAAACAAAGAGAGGTCTAAATGTACAACGGAATGTTGTCCAGACTTAAAAGGGGGAGAGAATTCTGACACATGATACAATTTGATGAGGATTTTGTGCTAATTAAGTAAATCAGACAGGGATAGCACAGCAGTGTGAATTAACTTAATGTCACTGAAATACATACTTAAGGACAGAGATGCTAAACTTGTTATAGTGACTCACAGAGACTGGACTGACAACCAGGGAGCCCACATGGGACTGACCTGGGCCCTCTGCATAGATGTGACAGTTATATAGCTTGTTCTTCTTGTGGAAGACATGACAGTGGGATGAGGGACTGTCTCTGACTCTTTTGCCAGCTTTTGGGACCCTACTCTTCATATTGGGTCACTTTGGCCAGCCTTAATACTAGTGGAGGTGCCTACTCTGCTTGTAATTTGATATGCCATGTTTAGTTGATATGGGACCATGCCCTTTTCTAAATAGAAATGGAGGAGTGGATGGGGCAGGGAGAGATGGGGGAGTCTGGGAGGAGATGAGTGAACTGCTGGCTCTGGGCATAGGCCGCGGCTGAGGTGGGCTGATAGAGGAGGCTTGGGCTGAGCTCCATGGAGAACATGCGGGCATTCAGGGCCGGGACTTTTATACCCAAACATTGGATACCAAATGTAGAAATAGCCAGGCTAGCTAAATGATAAAACAATTATATTTTTAATTATTATAAGGGGGAAAACACACGAAACAGGAAACGAGAAGTCCAAGTTCTGCTGTGTCCTGTGGGAATCACCCAGAGAGAGGGCACCTAGGGAGTGCGCACGTTTTTCCCCTCGGTCCTGGGAAGCTACGCCTTAACTTAGACCCACCTCTTAAAGATAATTGACTAACAAGGTTTTTCCCATCAAGGAGGGAGGGGAAACTGCAGTTGGGATTTAAATAATAATGATGATTTTAAAATCGTTTTAAAATACGGTGCATTTCCATTTTACTAGGATTGTATTAAATTTTAAGTATATGTATATATGCATACACATATATGCATATTTACATATATATATACCCTGAAATATACACTATATATTCATATTCTACTCACTGTACCAAAATCTAGGTCTTGTATACCAGTTGAAAAATTCAGCACCCAGTCTCTCTTGCAACTTAAGAGCATCCATGTAAGGTAATGCATTGGTAATACTGGGTGGAGCTGAGGAAGGAGGTTACCCTGGAAACGCTATTATTTTATGAGACAGAGTCCATTGGTACACACATTTCACCCTTTGCTGTTTCTCTTTCTCCTTCTGGGAGTTAAAACACAATGCCCAGAGATGGAATGACCATCTTGGCACCAAGAATGAATGCTACCTGTTGAAAATCTAGACTCTAGATTCTAGAGGAAGAAGTGAGGACGTTTTTTGAGCAGTTGAACCAATCTGGAACCTCCTACCTCATGATTTCATTTCCTGTTACAGACCAGCCTGGGGTAGTAAGATAGATACAATTAGAGGAAGCCGCATGCGTCCTGCTCCAAGATCTGAGATGCTGGTTCACTCTGGGGACTTTCCTTTCTGGCTGTTGTCTGGTATGTCCAACACTCCTCATTAGAGCTAACTCCTCCACTTTGGCAATAGATTTTATCAAATCAAACTTATCTGAATATATCATATAGTATCCCTATTTCTGAAAATGCTGTATATATGTATATGTATGTATATATACATATATTTGTGTGTATACATATATATATATATATATATAGAGAGAGAGAGAGAGAGAGAGAGAGAGTTTCTTTATTTCCCCCATTTTAGACAAAATATGCTTACTTTTTGATCCATTTCTTCCACCACTCAGTGCCTCGTTTATTTGGTGGAATTCATCCATAATAAAAAGTTAGAAGTGACTTTTATTTGTCGTTTGCTATTCATCTCCTCAAACACTCATCCATTAGATACTTGTCCCAGCCTCCTAGCGAAGCTGCCTTGAAAAGTTCATTAGTGACCAACATACTGCTCAGTTCCCTTCAATGGGCCACCTGCTTCCTCGTGCCACCTGCCAAGTTGGTCTTTCAATACAGCAACCCAGATGATCATCATACTTAGAGCCCAATCAGAGCATGCCACTCGTCTGCTTAGAGCTCACTCCCATTTTACACATGGGGAAAGAGAGACCTACGAAAGTACCAGGATCTAAATGAAGTCTATCATTTAGACTTCATATCTCTGCCTGGTGTAGCTCTGAGAATTAAGATGTTCAGATGCTGGGATGGTAGCTTGTAAATTTTAAGTTCTATGTAATTCTCATCATCATCAACCCAACCACCTGCTAGACAAAACCAAACAAATGAGGCAATCAACCCTAGGAAAATATATGACCCAGGAGGGAAAGGCAGACATTGCCATCTACTAGGGGGGAAAAAGTCCAGACTTAAATCAATAGCTCAGATTGGGTCCAGTCCAAAGGAGCATCAGCCTTGGAACTAAATATGAAATAAGGAAGGGAGGACGGGGCAAAAAAAATGGAAAAACCAAAACATGTGATGGCAAGTGTGCAACACCACCCAGTACACTCCCATAGCTCAAATCACAACACTGTGCACAAGTCCTCAGCATGATCTCCACCTTGGAGGAAATATGGCTCTGCTCCCCACACCAGCGCCATTCAGAGGATTAGAGAAGGGAGCAGCATGAGGAGCCAAAGAACCACAGGAATTCCTATGAAACAGAACTCCTGGCTTTGAAATCACAGTGACAAATTATTTGTACATACTTGAGTATAGGCATGAATGTGCACATGTGTGTGTATGCACACGCACATGCACACAATGGATTTGGGACCATTGTGGTCTTATGTTGTTCTACGACACAAGTTTGGTGGGGGAGGATTATAACAACCTTTTCCCATTGCGGGAATAAGTAATGACAAGCTGGGGTGTCATAACCAGAGGAAGTCTTAGGGCAAATGGGAGTTTTTAGGGGTGTGTTCTGTGAATTTGTAGAAACCTCAGGAAAGACCCAAGGAAGGACACTGAAAAAGTACAGGAAGGCCACAGCTGTTTCTGAGTCCCTCGTCCTGAAGATTTCTGGGCTCTGAGTTAGAGTCATAGAACTATGAAGTTAGAGGCATGTTCTTCTAAATTAAAACACAGGCCAGAGGCTGCCTGGCTGGTTCTAGAACTGCCGGCTGCTGCCACTGCTTGGTGTCTGGCAGATCATTTGCCCCTAGGAACAATGACAGGAGCTGGTTCCCCTCCAAGCAAAGCAGAAGCTAAGGAACTATCACAGGGTCACCTCTAGAAGGCCTGTAGACATTGTCCCCATGGGCCAGGAAGAAGGCCTTCTCTCACACCCAGCACAAATGTCTCTCCTCTCCTCTGTGAAGAGGTTGAATCTGCTGCAATGGCCGGTCAGTAAGAGTCACAGTGGGAACTTTAGTCACTGTCACTGTGACAGAAATATCTGCTCTGTAGATGGTAGTCACAGCCGAGGCCCTCTAATAGGTCTCTACCTTTCCTCCCTAAGGAAAAAATCTTCCCTCCACAAACTGCAGCCATGAGAGGGATGGAGAGAAAAGGGGCAGCAGACGCCACACACCTGTACCACCCAGAGAAGTGTCTTCATGTTACAGCCAACTGATAGTGGACACATTGGAGGACATCATGAATTCTGTGGCAGCCTCCACACAGAAACATGGGATCCTTATAACCGGAAAATACTGAAAAGAAAGTTGCTACAACACTTGCCTGGGGTGTGCGATACTGTGGGCTCAATCCTCAGCACACAAAAATCAGTGAGGCCTACTTGATCATAATGGATAATTTTCCTAATGTGTTCTTGGATTCGGTTTGCCAGTATTTTGTTGAGGATTTTTGCATCGATGTTCATGAGTGAGATTGGTCTATAATTTTCTTTCTTGGTTGAGTCTTTGTGCGGTTTTGGTATCAGAGTAACTGTAGCTTCATAAAAGGAATTTGGCAATGCCTCTTCTGTTTCTATATTGTGAAATACATTAAGGAGTATAGGTATTAGGTCTTCTTGGAAGTTCTGGTAGAATTCCGCATTGAAACCATCTGGTCCTGGGCTTTTTTTGGTAGGGAGGTTTTTGATAACCTCTTCTAATTCTTTGCGACTAACAGGTCTATTTAGATTGTTCACCTGGTCCTGGTTTAACTTTGGTATATGGTATTTATCTAAAAAAGTGTCCATTTCCTTTACATTTTCCAGTTTTGTGGCATATAGGCTTTTGTAGTAAGATCTAATGATTCTCTGAATTTCCTCTGTGTCTGTGGTTATGTCCCCCTTTCCATTTCTGATCTTATTAATTTGCAAATTCTCTCTCTGCCGTTTGATTAGTTTGGATAGGGGTTTGTCAATCTTGTTGATTTTCTCCAGGAACCAGCTTTTTGTTTCATTGATTCTTTGTATTGTTTTCTGTGTTTCTATTTTGTTGATTTCAGCCCTCAGTTTGATTATTTCCAGTCTTCTACTCCTCCTAGGTGAGTCTGCTTCTTTTTTTTCTAGAGCTTTCAGGTGGGCTGTTAAGTCTCCAATGTGAGCTTTCTCTGTTTTCTTTAAGTGGGCACTTAGTGCTATGAACTTTCCTCTTAGGACTGCTTTCATAGTATCCCATAAGTTTAAGTATGTTGTTTCTTTATTTTCATTGAATTCCAGGAAGACTTTAATTTCTTTCTTAATTTCTTCCTTAATCCAGGTATGGTTCAGTAGTTGACTGTTCAGTTTCCATGAATTAGTAGGCTTTCTGGGGGTAGCATTATTGTTGAATTCTAACTTTAATCCGTGGTGATCTGATAAGACACAGGTGGTTATTAATATTTTTTTGTAACTGTGGATGTTTGCTTTGTTACCGACTATGTGGTCGATTTTTGAGAAGGTTCCATGAGCTGCAGAGAAGAAGGTATATTCTTTCCTATTTGGGTGGAATGTTCTATAGATGTCTGTTAAGTCCATTTGATTCATTACCTCCATTAATTCTCTTATTTCTCTGTTAGGTTTCTGTCTGATTGACCTGTCCATTGGTGAGAGAGGACAGAGACCCACACTGGAGCACTGGACTGAGCTCCCAAGGTCCCAATGAGGAGCAGAAGGAGGGAAAACATGAGCAAAGAAGTCGGGACCACGAGGGGAGCACCCACCCACTGAGACAGTGGAGCTGATCTACTGGGAGCTCACCAAGGCCAGCTGGACTGTGACTGAAAAAGCATGGGATAAAACTGGACTCTCTGAGCATGGCCAACAATGAGGGCTGATGAGAACCCAAGGACAATGGCACGGAGTTTTGAACCTACGTAATGTGCTGGCTTTGTGGGAGCCTAGCCAGTTTGGATGTTCACCTTCCTAGAAATGGACGGAGGGGGGAGGACCTAGGACTTACCACAGGGCAGGGAACCCTGACTGCTCTTTGGGCTGGAGAGGGAGGGGGAGAGGAGTGGGGGGAGGGGGAGAAGGGTGGGAGGAGGGGGAGGGAAGTGGGAGGCTGGGAGGAGGAGGAAATTTGTTTTTTTTTTTATCCTTTTCTCAATAAAAAAAAAGAAAAAAAAGAAAAAAAATCAGTGAGAAGTTGGGAAATCTAAATTAGAGCTCATTTGAGGAAAGGGTGTTATTCCTGTTAATAACAACTGTTTACTGAATGCTCACTATTCTAGCAGGTCATTTTGAGACATTGTTTAGTGTCTTAGAATATAAGTAAACATTTTAAAAAAAAATCCTGCCCTTTCAGTTTATACTTGATTGAAAACAAACAGGGAGCAGCAAAAATGTCAGATGCATGGAATGGATCTGTAGGGGAGTCAAGGAAGTGGAAAGCCCCAAGATAAGGACTCAAGTTTTCATAAAGAGTTCATGTCTGAGTAAAGATCTGGGGGAACTAGCAGGGAGTAAGTCTTAGCAACAGCAACATTTGTATCTAACTCCAAAGCAAATCCATCATTCCAAATAGAACACACTGTTCTTCAGGACTTTGCCCCTTCTCTTTTCCTAACATACCATCCACCACTATAGTCAGCCTCTTTTGGCAAACCTGTTATGGATAGGTCTTAAATATAATCACAAATCATAATCACAAATCTAGCTTCTTCCAGGATAATGTTTTCTAGGCGTATTGCATTCAGTAGCATGCATTTAGATACAGCATCCAACAGCATGTACCACACATTTCTGTGGATGAATAATAGCCCACTGTACGGCACAGCACATCTTGTTTATCCATTCATCCACAGATGGAAAAGGGCTGTTTTCACTGTTTGTCTGTTTTTGCTTATTTATTTGTTTGTTTATGGTATATACCCAGGATGAAATTTTAGTAGCAATGAAATGTACCACATGCTCCTGACGGATTGACTAGGACAAAGCACTAAACCTGTACTCAGCCATGCAAAGGTCAGAGAAAATGATGTGGCCAGGAGAAGGGCCACCGTAGGAACACAAAGATACATGAGAATTTAAGAATCAACTTCTCCTTTAAAGGGTCTTGTTCAAGGACTCAGAGAAATTGAGATGAGTAGAAATCTAATGTGGTGGTTTGAATGAAAATGACTCCCATAGACTCATAGGGGGTGACATTAGTGGAGGTGTGGTCTTGGGGGAGGAAATGTGTCACTGGGAGTGGGGGGGCTTTGAGGTTTCAGAGGCTCAAGTCAGGCCCTGTGTCTCACTCTCTTCCTACAGTCTATCTATCTGGATGTAGAACTCTTGGTTGCCTCTCTAGTACCATGTCTGCCTGCATGACACCATGGTTCCCCCTGTGATGATAATAGACCACATGTCTGAACTTTAAGTAAGTCCCAATTAGATGCTTTCCTTTATAAGAATTGCTATGGCCATGGTGTCTCCTCATAGCAATAACACCCTAAGACACCTAGGACTAAAGGACTACAGTAGTATTAGAAAATTTGCTGGTATGAATGATTCTGTGTGGAAGAAATCTTTCAGCTGGAGAAGAAAGGCAAGAGAGAATTTCTGGAATGGTCCAACAGTAAATGAGGGGGGATATGATGGGAACTACTGAGCCTTGTCATTATTTGAAGCAAGGGATGCCTCGTGGGTGCTGTAGGTAAAATCTTGGAGCACCACTCTGGATGGAACAAAGTCTGTACTATTCTGGATTATTTGATCTAGTTAAGCAGTGGTAGCCAAGCTTAAGTCAAAGTAACATATTAACTAAAACATTACTATTTGCCATGCAGTATACCAAATAATTTTGCCTTGCCCAAGGTTCTCTTTTCATGGTATTTGTAGACTGATGTTCAAGCATCATGAACAGTCAGGAATGTGAAGTAGATGGTTCAGGGGTGAGTTGATTGACTAGACAAACTGAACCCCCCACTTTAAGCAACAGTTACAGTAGCAAACTTAAGAATGGTACTGTGAGGAATACTGTTACCATCTTGGTAGGATTGTAAATAAGCATTCCCATATCATTCCCCAATGCACACATACAGGAAGTAATATGGAGGAAATGTTGGCATATCTTTTTGTGTATCTCCTAACTGGCCACTGGTATAGTGGAGCACCCCAAAAATCTTGGGTTCACGTCCTTTCTCTCACTTACCAGCTCTGTGTCCTTTCTCGGGTTTAGTAATCCCCATGAGTCCAAACCTCTTCACTTCTAAACCAGGATCAAAGACAACCCACACCACTAGCCATCGTCAGAAAATGAGGCACAACCCCGAAGACAGCTGGCTAGGCAGTTCATAGTTAGCCAGATAGCCAGGCTTTGGTTGTCTCCATATATTTCACACCTGTGTCAAAGTTTCTACCGGCCACAGCAAGCACTGTACGACAGGTGACATAAGAATTCCCAGGAGTCTGTTTGTACTTTCTCTATCGTGGGACAAAAGCTGAAGAGCAAGACAAACAGGAACCACAACAGACCAGACATGTGGGCTCTTCAAGAATCTAGATTGGCCAAGACATCCCAGGCTATGTTTTCAAAGGCTGGCCAAGGATTACTCAGAGATTGATGGTCTGTTTCATCACAAGCTCGCTCCAATCACTCCAAACAGTACCCTGGGGGCTGACACAAGAGAACTTGAGATAAGTAATCCAGACTAGTTAGCAATTGTC
Source organism: Microtus oregoni (assembly GCF_018167655.1). NCBI lineage: Eukaryota > Metazoa > Chordata > Mammalia > Rodentia > Cricetidae > Microtus > Microtus oregoni. The sequence continues at coordinate 31,349,534 of NW_024543072.1, forward strand.
TCAAGAGAGGGCTGTGCTTCCAACTGCTTGAGGGCAAGACAGCCTACAGCATTCTGCTCAGGAGCGAATTCCTTATGGCCTGATGGCACAGGGTCTGTGTTTCCATCCCCACGATAGCTGTCACCAGGTCAGAACTAGGCAAACTCATAGCTGTGACAACTGCCCCATCACCAAAGGATGTCTGGATTCCAGCCTCACTAAATCCCTAGTGACCCAGTAGATCCTTCTACAATGATGGGAATGTCTGAGTTGTCCAGTATGGTAGCTGTGAGCCAAGCTGTTTGAAGAGAAGCAGAAGTTAGGAAATGAAGACTCACGCATTCTTGCAATTCACAACCTACCCTAGCTAGCCGATATGGCTCTGTCCTCTCCACCAATCTTAATCTCTGGCCTTCGAAGGTCAGCTCCAGCTATGCCCACTAGATGGTCACTTGAACCTGTTGAGCCATCTTTGACTCACGGGGTCCAGCGTCGTGATTTGAATGTGAATGTCCATGATAGGCTCGTGTGTTTGAACACTTGGTCCCAACTACTTGGGAAGGACATAAAAATTTTAGAAGGTGAAGCCTTGCTGGAGGAAATGAGTCACTGGGGAGAGGCGGGACTTGAGATTTTATGTTCTGGCCTCACTTCCTGTCACCTCTCTCTTTCTTTCTCGGTTTCCTGACTTGGATGCAATGTGATCAACTGCCGCCTACCACTCCAGCCGACACACATTCTCGCAAAGACGGCCTACATCCCCTTGAGCTATAAACTCAAATATGCCCCTCCTCCCTTTAAGCTCTTCCTCATCAGGTATCTGGTCCCACTGACAAGAAAAGTAACTACTATATACAATAACCAGGGCGTTTGAAACACACAGCCAGTGGAGGATTTCCCACACAGTGAGTGTCCTCCAGGGAAAGGATGACGCCATAAAATGACATGCGCCCCACTTACAAAGCTGAGCGACAGTTGGGCATGCCAAATGGAGGCTCTGGAGTGAGCAATGGTTGAGGTTCAACCCTCCAAGGAGTTTTAAGCCAGAGGGGGAGACAAAGCAGCTTCGCCGCTTCTCCGATACCTGTCCCATCCAGGGGAGCACCAGGAGATAACACAGGAAATCTGTGCTTCCTGCCAGATGTGAGGCTGTGTTGAGTAAGATGGAGGGAGGCCTCGAATTGCTAAGCTGTCTCCAGCCTGTATTTCATAGGAAATGGGGAGCCTTGACACATTTTCAAGCAGTAGGAGAAAGTAAGAAGCTAATACTGTTAAAAGGGATGCCGAAAAGAGATTCAAGAAGTGTGGACCACTGTGGCCCCGTGCCCACCCACCTTGCTTCTCAAGTGTGATCTCTCTCCTCAAGAGCCCCTCCCCACTCCTCCCTTAGAGTCCTGACTGTGTTCCTCTTCCAGGCAAACTCCGCATCCCCTCCCAGGGATGAATCATGATTCCTCTGCAACAAGCAGACCTCTCTTTTTCTCCTTCATCAGTGTCTAGCTCTGGCCTGGGAACATGGCCACATGGCCCTGGGAAGGCCAAAGAGATATAAGGGAAAGTCTGCTGGGAGCATTAAAATAGAATATCTTCTGTGAGTAAGAGACAGGTCCTAGTCGTGACTTCTCACTTTAGGCCCTGTTGCATAAGGATAAGGAGTCATCTGGGAGACAGTAGAGACAAAAGCCAACACCCTGAAGATAGAAGGTAGAAACTGGGAAGGGGGGTTCTCCATTCCTGATGTTGTAAAGCTGCCAAGTCAACATGGCTAATGGGAACTGCCTGAGTGCAGGCTCAGTAAGAATACGTCTCCTGTATATTTAAGGCCTGATTGATCAGTTCTGTTACTTTCAATTCAGTACCTCCTAGCTTACCTGAGCTTTTATCACAAAAGTGACCTCTGACCCCTGGTGGTAGGGTCCATCAAACCATGTGGGTGAGTCCTGCGGGGCAGCCCTCCAGCCAAATCACAGTGTCATAAAGAGCTAGGAGTCAGGCAGCAGTCAAGACTTAGAAGCACAAGTCACTAAGGTCAGAGGTCACTGACCTCCATTAGAAAAAACAGATAGCCATGCTAGTGATCAGTTAGAATTGTATGACCAACCCGAAAGGGAGGACTCTGGGCTGGATGAGTCATCTGTGACTATTCAGTTCACCAAGAGTCTCTGTGCTCCTGAATGAGCAGAAAGATCCGTCCCACCAGCTAGGTCTGGGGCCTGACAGGCAGGGTGCATTCTTCGCCAGATCCTTGCTGCCTATCATGCTTTACAGACACAAAAACAAATTCCACCACATGTTCAAGTTAATTGCAAACAGTTGTTGCTGAATAGAGTTCCATCTTTCAAGAGCCACAGAGATCTGGTTACACCGGTGGCTGAAGCATCATTGAAAGGATCAGGTCCCAGGCAAGGGTGCAACCGAGTTGTGGAAGGGACCCTCACTCGTTGCTGCTTCTGCTCCCCTCTCTTCCTCTCTGTCTGTACTGGAGTATCCTGTGTAAGAGCAAGTACATACCCGCAGGAGTCAGCTGCCTAGTTTCCATTGGTTAGGGAAGGGCTGAAGAAGAGGTACAGAGAAACTCAACAGCCAGGGGCACTAACAGAAGGCAGGCTGCTTTGCGAGCCATCTGCACTGGCTCTAGAATCACAATACTGATAATGTGGTTTAGGAAGGGGCAGTAAAGGCAAACCTGGGGCTGTCAAGGCCCTCGGCGTAGAGCACAGCTGGGGGAAGACTCCAAAGAGCCTGGCCAGCTGGGAGGAAGGTCTGACTTAGCTCTCCCATGAGCCTTCTACTATGGATCACCGACAGGCAGCATGAAGGAGGTGTCTGTTCCTGCACCCACATGCCCACCTGTCCAGGGGCAGGATTTTGATGTTGACTTTTGCATGAGCTGGGAGGAACCTCGGAACTAAAGGACCTGGTTCAGAAAAAGGCTGAACACTAAGGCTGTCTCCAGATAATTTGTATTTATTATTTAGCTGAGTTCAAATATGTGTTGTGCATGTGGTTGACAGGACTCTCTGAGTAAGGCAGCCTCTTGAGGAAAGGGTGTGTGGAGCCACTCTGGTCTCTGGTTGACCTGGTATGTCCATCACATGTGTGAAGTCTTTAGAGGGCATCAAAGGAACCCAAGCCCACCCAAAAGGCACCTCCAAAGAGCAGGTCCAGTGACATTCAGTCTTTGTTGGCCCATTAATCCAGCCAATTAAGAATATGCAGTCAACCCAAATAGGGAAAAATGTCTGTCAATAAAGTCAAATCAACAGTCAGGGGCTGTTGCCTGTCCAGTGACTCTGACCTCACCTTCTTCTTTGATCAGCTGCACCTTCAACTCTGACCCTTGTAGAAGCTCTCTTGCTTTGTCTCTTTTGCTGAGTCCTGACACTCACCACACACATGCCAACACTTACACTACTTGACTTGTAATGAGCAATTACAGATGAAGTACTCAATGTACTGTCACCTCATTCTATGGGTGTCATAGACACACACTGTCCCCAACAAAGAGAAACCTAACTTCTACCTGGAAACTCAGAGTATACAGGTTAAAAAAAAAATCCCAAGTTATCATATAGGAGTCAATAAAAAGCAGCCAGGGGGGATTGCTCAGTGGTTCAAGATCTTGTAGAGTCAGAAGGAAGAAAGGAGATTAGAAACCACAGTTAAATGAACAGATACAAACACATGGATGCACACCACAACTACACATACACTTTAAAAAAAAAAACGAAGGAATAAATACAGGCTCAAGTTGGGGATACAAGAGGACACTCAGTAGAATGTCAACCACAACCTGGAGAGCAGTAGGAAAGGATTGGGGGGGGGGGGAGCTTGAAAGAGAGAAAACACTCATTATCGCTGTCATGCTTACTGAACCGTTTTGAGACCAAGATGCTTCTTCAAGCACTAACCTAAGGCGTATGCACCTCATAACCACCCTATGAATCACACAAAATTATCCCCATGTTACAGACAGGAAAGTTGTGTACACCAAGGAAAGTAACCATATAATTGCCTCATGGTCTTTTTTTAAATTAATTAATTAATTATTAAAGATTTCTGCTTCCTCCCCGCCACCGCCTCCCATTTCCCTCCCCCTCCCCCAATCAAGTCCCCCTCTCTCATCAGCCCAAAGAGCAATCAGGGTTCCCTGACCTGTGGGAAGTCCAAGGACCACCCACCTCCATCCAGGTCTAGTAAGGTGAACATCCAAACTGCCTAGGCTCCCACAAAGCCAGTACGTGCAGTAGGATCAAAAACCCATTGCCATTGTTCTTGAGTTTTCAGTAGTCCTCATTGTCCACTATGTTCAGCAAGTCCGGTTTTATCCCATGGTTTTTCACCGGACTGAATTCTCAATGTCCAAATCAGGAGCAGAAGGAGAGAGAGCACGAGCAAAAAACTCAGGACCGCGAGGGGTGCATCCACACACTGAGACAATTGGGATGTTCTATCGGGAACCCACCAAGGCCAGCTGGCCTGGGTCTGAAAAAGCATGGGATAAAACCGGACTTGCCTCATGGTCTTGTAGAAATATCTGCCCTAGGCTTTCAGCAGTGTGTCCCTGCCTGGGGTCCTGAAACACCTTTTTCTCTCTACCTTTTGGGTCAGTTTTGTCCTCCACTGGCTTTATCTCCCTTCCTACCTTCGGCACTGCTGCACACACACACACACACACACACACACACACACACACGCACGCACACACAGCCACACTTCGACCTTTGAGTTCTAGGGACGTTTTCTGCATCAACACTGCTTTATGCCACAGAGCTACAAGATCTAGTTTGTCACTTGTCAACCTCACCGGGTCAGGTGTTGTCTCTAAAAGAACAACCACCCATGTGGCATTCTTAGAATGTAGCATGGTACCTAGTGCAAGCAGGTACTCATTCAACAGTAGCCACATAGATTAAGCTGAACTAATCTGCAGTAAAGGACTGTGAGCAGAAGGGCCAGCGTTTCTGGCAGATTCTCTAGAAACGGAGAAATGACCAAACTGCTCTTAGCTAACCCACCTTCTCCACGCTGGCCTCCAGCGGTGAGCATTTACTGCAGAAATCAGAAGTGGCAGTGGGACTGATGGATGGCCACCACCCTCATAAAGAGCTGTGGGATGTGTCTCCAACTACAGCCTCAGGGCTGCTGGGCCCTTGGAACTTTATGGCATCGTTGCCATGGCGGTCACGGATGTAATGCACCATGGAGGCAAAAAATGAAATTCCCCTCGAGCTGAAATGCTGGCAGAACCCCATTCACAAGCAACAATGGGCTATTTGACCTCTCTGAGCCTCAGTTTCCCCTTCTGTAAAATGGAGATAATAATTCTCATTAAATGACAGTTAGAAAGATAAAATATAATTATATATGCATAGATAGATAGATAGATAGATAGATAGATAGATAGATAGATAGATAGAGTGAGCACAGTGGCTTGCATATAGTAGGTATTTAATAATCCAAAAAATCTATTTTCTTACCTGTGTGGAAGAAATACAGGCTCTAGCATGATTTCATTTTGCCAGAGTGAGTATTTTCGGGTCTTGTTTTGGTTTTTAACACAGACATTGGATTAGTAGGCATTCCATGGTAATGGAAGGAGCCCTGTGTCTCTAAAATACGAGGTTTCAGGCTGATCAAACATGATCAGACTTCTACCTGAAATTGCTGTTAAAAAACCACAAAGCTCAACTTTTCCCAGCTTCCCGGTGACTGAGCCTCTTCCAGGCAAAGAATTTGTGTCTGGGTCCCTCTGTGCACTGGATTGATTTTATTGGTTAATACACTAATGGTAGTTACTTATTAGCAAGTGTGAATAACACCCCCAATAAGCAGCCCTCTGTCTGGCTTTGCAAGAGAGCCCAGAGCTTGCTGGTATGTCTGAGAAACACCCCAATAAAAATGCCAAAGTATGTTACCCTAAATCTAACTAGAGAGTGGCAGATTTACTCACATTCAGGTAACCTCTACTTGCCTCACTAGACCTTCCTCTCCCATTGTCCCACTGAGGCCCCTCCTCTACACTCCATCGTGTCCTGCTTGTCAGCAAATCTCCTTTCTCTCCTTGATGTAGATAGCAAACATCAAGCCATCCTTCAGATACAGACAAGATACTACTCAGGCAGCAAAATGAATGCTCTTGGTTTGGGAGGGCAGTGTAGAGGTCAGGGAATATGGGAAAGGAGAGGAAAGTACGCGGATGAAGAGTACAGGATCTGAGTCCACGGCCATCACAACCCTGGGCTTGGAGCATTTATGGTTATGGTGTGTGCATGCATGTGTGTGTGTGCATGTGCATGCATGAGAGAGGGAAGAAGAGAGGGAGAGAGAGGGAGAGAGGGGAGGGAGAGAGACAGAGACACAGAGAGAGAAGAGCGAGCCACAGAGAAGTGGGGGTCTGGACTCCCAATGGTCCTCAGACTAGGAGTAGACAGGATTTGAGGACCAGTGGTGACTTTCAATGAAGGGAAAGTACTTGAGGTGACGACATAAACACAACAGTGGGACTAGAGAAAAGAGGAAGGAAGGATGGAGGGGTTTGAGAAACTCCATGCCAAGGAGAGACCAAATCAAAAGGTCACACCTTCAGGGTAGGTATCACCGGCAACATGCCTCCTGATTCTCTGGCCAAACCGAATCTCCTGGTTCACAGCATCTCTGGGGAAGTCCTCTTTGCCTTTCTTTGCTGACTGCACCTGGATCAGTCAGTTAACACACGAGTCTAAAATGCCGTGAGGAGCTCCTCCTCAACTGACACCAACAGTTTGCTTGGACTTTTAAAATGGATTCTTAAAGTGAGGGGAGTTTAAATACAAAAAAAGTTACAGCCAGATGGCCCTGCTCTAGAGGTGGTCAACCTTCCACCCTTGCCCTTCTGTCCCAGGCCAAACCCAATGACAAGTGTGCAGCCATGGTCTTAGGAGGGATCAGCCTGTGTAACTCCACTGTTAACTGCCAATCCCATTCCTTGATAATGAGGATTAGCCACTAACTGTGATGCCCTAACTGATGACTGATGGGAATGTTCTTGGGTTCAAATAAATGCCTCGGTTCTTAAAGAAATGGTGGGAAAACGGTAAGCATCTACGACATTACAGAGAGTAAGCCAGGTGTGACATCACACACTTGTAGTCTCAGCATTCAGGAGGCTGAGGGGGGGAGGATTGTAAGTTGAAGGCTTATTTATATCATGAAATCCTGTCTCAAATAACTGAGCAGAAAGGACACCCCCACCACACCTAAGATGCTTCTGGCTAGACTAACAGAGAAGGGAAAGTGGAGATCTTGTAAGGATCCAGCCTCTTGTGCTCTTCTGGAGGAGAGTGGACACGGACATGCTTTATGAAGTATGCAGGCACTGTCAGTGTGATTTGATATGGTTATTGATAGTATTAAAAACTCCAATTTATCCCAATGGCCCAGATGGGATAAATGACAAGCTCAGCTACCACCCAGAACCATATCCTAGGCCTTGGGTTGACTCACCCTAACATCTGTAACCTTCTAGAGGGCGTGAGGGGACTGGTCCTGCACAATGATAACTGCAGGACCTACATGACTTGGGAAAACAACAGGATATCCAAAGAGGAGTTTTGATGAGGGCCCAGTGATGATGATGTACCAGAAACCAGAGGCCTTGAACCAGACCAATTACCCACTGCAGTGAACCTTTTGTGGATGGGGTTGACTGGACAAAAGGGTATACTGCATGACACACCACAGCTCTCAGTGTCATTAGGATTAATGAAGAGGTGTTGGAAAGATGGAAGAACAAAGTGGGTTTTTTGATTGTTTTGTTTTGCATTAATTTGGGGTGTCATACTGCAGGGGTGAGTGGCATATATGGAGAAAACTGGGAGGTGAGTGGGACTGGGGCGCATGGTGTGAAATTTCCAAAGAATCAATAAAGAATTATTTTTAAAATAAAATTTGAAAAACTCCAATTTAGAACAGAAACTGGGCTTTGAAGAGTTAAGAGAAAAAGTGAGGCAAAGGGAGAGACTCAATTGAGCCCAAGACTGGGACTCTAAGATCTGTAATTAGTCAGAAGACATGCCGCAGCTCTGCTCTGGTGACTAGCAGTTGCGCATGGGTACAAATGACCCTACAAGTAGCTCTGAAGACGTACACCAGAGAATCTGGAGTAGTGCCGTGTACCCAAGGAAAGAGCTGTGTGGGTTGAGCGGTGTATGCATGTAAGGAGGGGCAGGGTCTGGCAAGGTTGCTGGGGTTGGCAGAAATGAGAATGCAGGATAAATCAAGGCAGACAAACAGTGGCAGGAGTTGTGTGGGTGGCACGTCCACTTGAAGAAGTCGTCCTGGCATCTGCCTAATGCCCCATCCACCAGTGCTCGCGATGAGAGGCACCAGCTTCGGGACAGCAACTCTGACAAGTCCTCCTGAGAGAAGGGACATACTGAGGCTGGGCCAGCATCTGGAAGGCTGTTGCAGGTCACAAACTGTAACCGCGTCAGAGTCTGGGTCTTCCCCACTTCTCTCATTCCTTCTGACACATCTGGGCAAAGGTGGGTTAGCGTCAGACAGGTCTCTCCAGGCCGCCACTGTTCAGTGTGAAACCCACAAAACACCTGGCTGCCAGAAAAACCCAGGTCTTCCTCTGAAATGGGCAGCTCTTCCCATGCTCCAGGCTCCTGGGACCCACCAAGTCCACAAAACCTTTTGCGTTGCACCATGACATGACATCATCTACAAAGTTCCCACTAGAGAACCACACAACAGTCATAGAAAAAGAAATCATACACTGATAATGTCATCATGTTTTAAGTAAACCTCTGATTCTGAGTTGGATGGTATTCTTGCCTATCCTGGGACACTTGGACATATCTACCCCCATCACTGTGCCTACAAGCAGGCCCAAGACTTCTGGTGAGTCCACCTCATCCAAAGCCCCATAGTACACCACAACACCTATGATGCTTCCTACTAGAATAGCCAAGGAAGGGAACGTGGGAATAACCACAGCAGGCAATAATGTCTAGTTCCATGTGACTGCCACTATCCTAAGAGTTTAATACACATCAGCTAGTGCAATACTTACTGTAGAGACAGAAACTGCTTTAACCTTCACAGAAATATAAGGATATGAACATGCACAGCTTAAAGGACTTGTCCCAGGCCACGAAACTAGCAAGTAGAGGAATCTAAAGCTCATCCTAGGCCACTGAACTCCAGAGTCCCTGCTTCCAAAATTTACTTTGAATCTCACTGCCTTCTCTGCTCCAGCTGAGGGCAGCCATGGAGCAGAACGCGAGAGATTCACCTGTGAGGCAGCTGCTCAGAGTTCGTGAGCAGGGCATGAAAGTGCTCACCCTGGACCTAGAGGTCTCTGAGGGCTGCGGGCTCGGCGGGAGCCTTTTACTTTTTCTTGAGGAAGCCTCAGTCAGACAAGGGGCTTCAGGTAAGAACCACTCCACATCAAAGAGCACAGGCTCCTCTCTGTGCAGATCCTTTCTGGAGTTCTGGCTGAATGTCCACCCCTAGCTGTACATCCTGTGGGTATTCGGTATGTTTTCATTTGTCAATGAGTTCCAGAACAGAACGAGGAGTCTTTCAGCTTTGGGTTACAAACTCTGCAGTCCTGTCCAAGGGATCAAGGCAGAAATCTGCTATCCTCTGACAGGGACTCTGTGGTTTGTGAGCCATACGAGGGTGGAGAGCCCAGCCAGTCAGAAGAGGCCGAGTCCCCCGAAACCCCTGCCAGCCAGCCTGAGCTAGCTTCCTGCTCCAGCTGCACCTTGGAGGAAGCCCCCAGTGCCTGGATAACCATTTCCAGAACAGATCTGCACAGTCTTTCTCCCACAGACTTCCTCCTACCATGAGGGGACTCATCAGGAGAGGGAAGAACAGAGCCAAAAACTGGTGATAACCGCACCAGCACACGGCTTCTCCAGAGAGAGAAATTAGCACCTCTGCTTGGCTTATTGGCGTGCACACTGCCAGGACCACTTGTGCCTCAGTTTCCCCTTCAGTTAAAGTGGTTGGTGCTGCCTGCACAGAGCAGCATTGTTCAAACGAGTGTGGAATGAGTGCAACAAGCTTAGCCCTGCTATAAAAATCCTACAAGAATAAAGGTGGTTTGCATGACTAGATCTGACCCAGGTCTACAGTTCGGGTTATAGCAGCAGCATCACCCACCCCCACGTCAATAAACATATCAACTGCCCCAAAGTTCCTAAGTGGAGATTTGAAGGGAGGGCTCGAGTAAGTCATTTACATGACCCTTTCCATCTCTCGGTCCCCCTCTCCCTGGGGCAGGCAATGCTCGTTTTACTGCCTGGCAACCAGACTGGGATTAAGCTTGCTAAAATATGAGTGTTTTTTTGGCCGGAGTACCAGAGAGCCTGCAGCCCTACCGAGAGAGAAAAATTGAACACACCAGGCTGTGGCTCCAGAAAGGGGAAGAATTAGGCTTCACACCGAGCAGGCTGAACCATGGCATTCTTTAGATAATGCTGAACAAACCCCCGAACAAAGGCAGCCAACTTAGCTGCATGTTCGTAAAATGTACTCTCAGCAGATTCGAGCGTATTGAAGTGCCGTTTGCTCTGCAGCCAGGGTCCCCAGCCTAAGCTTCCCGTTTTTCCATGCTGCTCCCCTTGTCTGAATTCCTACAGATTCTGCCAATCAGAATTCCTCACCTCAGGCTCAGGGAGGCTTAGCAACCAAGGTAAATGGTGGTGCTTTTAAATTTGATCCTTACCCTTAAAAACAACTGCCCTCCGGTTCAAATCACTCACCCTGTGAGCCACACTCAGAAGCCAGTGGGTTGACGGCTGACTTCGAGAGATGAAGGGCATGCAGTTTAGGGACTCACCTCTGTGTCTTGTGCTAGGTGATGTTGTAAATGGCTTTTTAGTAACATGACCCTGAAAGTTCAACTGGTTGCTGTCTATGGGGCTTTACTGCTGTCTGTGCCGTTTTTAAAGCCGTACCTATCGTTAGTATAATTAATATCTGTGTGCCAGCTCCAGAACCTGGAAGCACACTTCTGTGGCTCAGTCTGATTTCCTACTGCAGAATTTTTAGGGCTAGGTAAAGATGCCAGAAAAATCGCGACCAGTCTTATCCATCTGGGGCCAACACAAACATGGTTGAACATTATTATTATTAAATACGTCTTCTTGCCCTTCCTGCCCTTTTTTGACCCACTGCAATTGATCTCTTGGCCCACATCTGCAGCATCTGTGCACTGGGCAGACTCTCTGTATCAGCTACAGGGGCAAGGACTTATCATCGTCTGTGAGCTTAATGAGAGGGTCGCTGTTCCCTCAGAAGGTGGTAATTCGCCATAGCCAAACAGGAACACTGGCTCAGGGGGCTAACATACCACCCCTTGCTAACTCTATAATCTCAAGTAGAATCTTGAGACAAAACACAAACAAACACAAAACAACTCCTACCCCTGACTGAACTTCCATTCTTAGGTGTGTGAGAAAGGAACAGAAAGTACCATGAGTGCCTCTGAGGAAAAAAAAAAAAGTCACAGAAGCGTATCCAAATAAGCCTTCTGGAAAATCCTGAAGACCCCCTGACTCCCAAAGACTCCTGACCCTCTGACTCCCAAAGACTCCTGCATGTGGCCATGCTGGGTCATCATCTACAGTGACAATATCAACTAAAAACGCAGGGCTGACTATGACACACAGCCCAGGGTTGCCCGTAAGATCATCAGCTGAAGCCTGCCTGGACTTCTGACCTAACTGTTCCTCAACTCAAGGCTGGAAGGTTTAATTGGTGGCCGTTGCAAACACAGACCATGAAACAGGACGAACACAGCTTGACCATACTTTCCAGTTCTCTCCCCAGGAGACAGAAGAGATTCCGGGATCATAGGAGGTGACAATGAGAAACCTGACATTCAAGAAAGGATTTCAGGTTGACCAGATGCTTCCAGAGGAGCGCGGGCTGTAGACATAATGGTTGCAACTGTGTGTGAGAAATCAAGCGGGCATTTGTGGGTAAACACTGACTGTTTGCCGAGAACCGCCACTCAGCCACACGTACATGTGTAGCCAGGGGTGGGGGATACACCTGCACGTGTGTGCGTGTATGCAGGTGTGTGTGCATTTGTGTCTTCGGGCACATGCGTCTCTGCTGGCCAAGCAGAGGTCAATGTCAAGGGTCCTCCTCTATCATTCATCATCCTGGTTTTCTGAAACAGGCTTTCCCAGTGAAGCTGGAGCTCACTTGGTGAGACTGACTGGCCATCGAGTTTTAGGAATCCGTGTGTCTCCTGTGACCCCACCCTCGGGGCTGGGCAGCAAGCCAACTCCCCAGGAATCTGTCTCACACTTGTGTGTGTGTGTGTGTGTGTGTGTGTGTGTGTGTGTGTGAGAGAGAGAGAGAGAGAGAGGGGGGGGGGAGATCGAAAGAATGAACTTACAGGAGTCAGAATCAGTTCTCCTCCCATCATGTGTGTTCTGGGACTCAAACTCAGGTCCTCAGGATTGTCAGCCTGCTCCTTCCCAACCCCACAGTGACTTTTTTCTTAAAGACAAATCATGTATCTCTCTCTCTCTCCTGAGAAAATCCTTTGGGTGGTTTCTCGATAGCTTTAAAATAAAAGCCAGGATTTTCTAGTCACAGCAGCTCATGCCTGTCATCTGATCCCTTGGTGGCTGAGGCAAGAGGATTATGAGTTCCAAGCCAGCCTGGATGGCATATTGAGAACCTTTGAGGGAGTTGGAGGGGAGAAAAGGGAGAGAGAAACAAGAGGAGGAAAAGTCAGATCCCTACATCACTACCCTGATTTACAAACCAAGAAAACAAACAAGCCGGGTGGTGGTGGCACATGCCTTTAATCCCAGCACTTGGGAGGCAGAGACAGGCGGATCTCTGTGAGTTCGAGGCCAGCCTGGTCTATAAGAGCTAGTTCCAGGACAGGCTCCAAAGCCACAGAGAAACCCTGTCTAGAGAAACCCTGTCTCGAAAAACAAAAAAAAAAAAAAACAAAAAAAAAAGAAAAGAAAAAAAGAAAACAAACAAACAAAAAAAACCCTGCAACATAATTGTTCTTTCCTCCAACTCAGAGACATGTACCTCTTTCTACTTTTAGCTCCTAAACACCGATTTTTTTTTTTTTTTTTTTTTTTTTTGGTTTTTCGAGACAGGGTTTCTCTGTGTCTTTGGAGCCTGTCCTGGAACTAGCTCTTGTAGACCAGGCTGGTCTCGAACTCACAGAGATCCGCCTGCCTCTGCCTCCCGAGTGCTGGGATTAAAGGCGTGCGCCACCACCGCCCGGCTTAAACACCGATTTTTTTAAAGCTTCAGTAGGCAGAGGCAGGCGGATCTCTGTGAATTTGAAGCCTGTCTAGTCTACAAGACTTTGTTCCAGGACAGGCTCCAAAGCTACAGAGAAACCCTGTCCTCGAAGAGAAAAAAAGTTTCAAATATGGCAAGCTTGTTTCTAATACAGGGCTTTTTCTGTCCGGCCTCAAACACTCTTTTTCTTTTTTGCTGCCTCCCCTCCCCCTTCCCCTAGACAGCCTCTGGTCCTTAGCCCACACAGGTAACCTCTGGTTCCTCAACCTAAAGCAATAATCCACACCCCTTTCCTCACACCCTGCCCAGCACCGTTGTTCCCATTTGCTTCTTTATCCCCGGTTTGTTTCCATGTAACCCCACAAACACAGAACCTTCCCAAGCAATGGGAACAGAGCTGACACCGAACAAACATGAAAAAATGCTTTTCAAATGTGTGCCTTTTCTAATCAATAAAGGGCAGGTGCTGATAGTCACAGATGCGATGTTTTCCTAACACATTGGTGGGATTAGCCTCAGTATCCTCGATGTCGGCAATGCACTGTGTAGCTCAAGTTAACCATCACTTTTATATCTAACTCATTTTCACTGCCCGGAGGTAGAGAAAAAAGAAACTGCTGAATAATTAATGCCTCAAAATTTGAAAGAAAAAATATACAAATCTCCCTCCCACACACACACTTCAACCTTCACAGTTACGATCATCCTGAATTGTTCACTCAAACAACTTGGGGTTCAGTCAGATAACATCACAAGAAGCCAAGCAGGGGTCTAAGCTTTGTTCTTATTCTCCTCTGTTAGGTGAAGAGAGTACCAGCCCTACCAAGTGGACAGGGTTAGAAGGAGAAACAAACAAGTGTAAAGCACTTTGCACACTTGCATCTTGTACAATATGGTGTGAGCTATATGAAGGGAGCTATGGCAATATTGAAATAACTGGACTTTATCAATAACTGCAAAATACCCACCCGATTGTTGACTTCATCTGATTACCTTGGCTTTGTGCGTGTGTGTGTGTGTGTGTGTGTGTGTGTGTGTGTTGGGACTAGGAGATGAAGAGGGCTGCTCAAGATGAATTTTGAAGAACACATTCTAACAAAAGCCAGGAAAGGCTCATTTGGGGAGTCAAAGCTAATATTAAGAGCAAGTGAGCAGACAGGCTACAGAGGTCAGAGTTAATTACAGCCAGCAGCCATTTACACAGTGCCTACGCAGACCCGCTCCACTGGGAACAGCATATTCTAACTCCGAGCTGGCTGATATTAGTGAGGAGTGATTAGAATATGCCCACAGGGCCTTTTAAACTGTCCTCCTCTCGTTAAAGCATTTGTTTTCAGCAAGATTTATGGGCATGTCTGCTACACTTGAGCAGAGTTTCCAATGCGGAAGTCCTTCCATTTGCTAACCTTAGTTACCTAGCACCCTCCTGAGCTCCCTCCGGAGGAGAAAGACCTTCGTAGGGGTCTTCTTCCCCGGTGCAGAAATGATCGGAGGTTTCCAGATCTCTGTCCAGTTTGCAAAAGTACCAGAGCCAAAAGCCACAGGCAATGGGAAACTGCACAACCAGAGCGCCTCGTCTCTGCACCCGAAACCTCAGCAGGCTCTGGCCGCAGTGTTTGGAGGGATAGCATCTGGAGCTCAGTCATACAGCCACCATGCTAGTCTTAAGAAGAGACTGAAAATTTGTGGTAGGCAAGTGTTCTACCAGTGAGCTACACAGTCCCAGTCAATTTGAACATGATTTAAATGTTAATTTTTTTAACAGTAATAAGGTACTCCCAGACTAGATGTGAAGATCCAGTAAGGAAAATGAAATTCTCACCATTGATACACACACACACACACACACACACACACACACACACACACGAAAACTCCTGAGACGTCTAGACCTGAATTGCTCTCCTCTGAAGGGTGAGTCTGGCCTTGGGTCTCACTATGGGCCACAACTCTTCCAGTTTTAAACACTACGATTCCATCATCCTTCTTGCCCTGGCCAATGACACCCACAAAATCAGGGACCATTCTACGAAGAAAACAAAGGCATCTCAGAGATGCTGTCGACCTTCTCTGGGATTCGGGGTACCCTGCGGCAGATCCCAAGAGAAGGCTTCCATCTCCGAGGTGCACATGTGGCTAACCTCTGGAAGGGTTATTGTGGAGCCCCCGAGGACCTGCTCTGTGCCATCTCCACTAAAATGAAAGAATGGGCTCTGCTGCTGTACTGGAGCTCAAGGTGGAGGAAGAGAGACCCATTCCCAGCCAGGACGTGTGGTTATACACAGCAACCGCTTACTGAGAGAAGCTCATATGCTGCTTTCCCGAATTCCTTCATCTGTCTGATAAATACTTGCCTATTTGTAGCAGCTCTAGATCTCAGACATATAAAACAGAGAAGAAGGGCAGGCCACACGGTCGCCATCTTTCCTAACCACATGATATACTCCATGGCGTTCATCAGAGTACAGAGTGCTGACAGCTTATGGGAAAGCCCACATCCCATCTCCTTGACAAGAGACACAAAGCACCAAGATGCGCAGGCTCAGGTGTTGAGACCCAAGAGAGAGCAACACTCCTTGGTGGCCCTGCACAAAGGAGGAAAAAGGACCCCAAGCCTATACCTAGTGCCCAGGAAACAGTCTGACTTCTACTTCTTCCAAGGTCTCTGTGCGGCAAACTAGTTGAACCCCTGAACCTTTACCTCCTTACCCTAAAGCAGACTCAAGAACACCAACTTCGGTGACTTCTCCCATCGGTGAGCTCATGTACAAAGTGGCTGTCGTGTGGATGATGACTGTCTGTTTCCTCATGCTCCTCCTAGCCCCGGGTCCATGCAGGACGTGCCCAATAGACTGCAGAACTATCACCTAGAGGACTGGGGCCAGGGACAAGCCAGGATGGGTTTGGCTTTAATTCAGTTCTCTGTGTTTCCATTTCCCTTGATTCCATCAAGATGAGACAGGAATACCCTACATGGAAGCGGGTATCCACGTCACGGCCACCCCCTAAATGTGGTGTTTCCACACTTTCTCTCACCTGACCCACGTGTCATGGGGGGTGATTACTGCTGAATTATTCATGAAAGAGGTAACTAAGGTTCATTAAAACAAATTACCCGAGCACCCAGTTCCAAACCAAGACTGCATTGCTTTGAAGGTGTTTAACCCTTAAACACCTTGCGGAGATATCCTGGGCAGGATTTTCCATGGGAATAATTAGAGAAAAGTAAACAAGAGCATCCCACTATCAAGGCTGCTTGCTGCAAGAAGACAGTCAAGAAACCTTAAGCACCTCAGGGCTCAAGGTGTGCCTGACTTCAATCCCTTTGTCATCTCCCACCACTCAGCTAAATTCAGATCCAGGGGGTAAGTGCAATAGAAAGTCACACTAAAATATGTTGAGAGCGAATGCTCAAAGCAATCCCCACACATCTGTCTTGATAAAAGGAAGCCCAGACACCCTTACCACGACCTCTCTCAACCCCTTGCCTCAGTCCGCCAGCCATGCTGTCTCCAACAGGGTGAGCTCCCTTCCATTCTTCAAACCCTAAAGGTGCTGCTAGGTGCCGAATGACTAGAGAAACCCTCTTCGTGACGGATAGATGGTTCTTTTCTCCAGGGGCCTCAAAGGATTGAACTCTATCACTCTTTGGGTGAGATTCGGAATGCACCTCTGTTCAAAGACAGAGACTCGGATTCAAAAAGCAATTTGCCACAAAAGAAAAGCAGAGACAAGACTTGGTTGAAACTGTGCCCCTGAGATGCATCACAACCGTGATCTTTTTTGTCCTTTGTATTGTGCTGTCCTGGCGTTGTCCAGCTGTTCATCTGGGGATGACAAAGGTGAGGTCCCTCCGTCCAGAACCTCCATCCTCACCGTTCCAGGATCTAGCTTCTTTCTCCATTCAACTCCCAGCAGTACTGCCCGCAAGGGCACACCACCAGAGCCAGTTCTGGGTTTAAAACAGCCACCTCAGCCGGGCGGTGGTGGCGCACGCCTTTAATCCCAGCACTCGGGAGGCAGAGGCAGGCGGATCTCTGTGAGTTCGAGACCAGCCTGGTCTACAGAGCTAGTTCCAGGACAGGCTCCAAAGCCACAGAGAAACCCTGTCTCGAAAAACCAAAAAAAAAAAAAAAAAAAAAAAAAAAACAGCCACCTCATTAGAAACACTCAATGGTCTCTAAGTAGTCAATTAGGGGAAAATCACCCATATTCCAAGAGCACCTTGGCTTCATTTAAAAAGAAGCCAGCAACAGCAGCAGCAACAAAAAAAAAAAAAAAAAAGAAGAAGAAGAAGAAGAAAAACCAACTGGCTACTATATTCCTCTAAAGACTCTTTTATTTTCAGAATCTGATTTACAGACAATTTCCCAGGAATGTCACTATTGTGTAAGTGGGGTGCTCTTGTCCAGAGGCTGCGCCTTCCAGCCAGGGCCCCTTGTTCAGTTGGAGAGCCGAAGAGCCAGGTTGAGTTATTCATTAACTTCCTGTATGAAAACCGAATAATAAAACTGAAGTGTGTTAAACAAATCCAGATGAAGGGGTTTAAATCACCTCCGAGTCACCAGCCTTAAAACCGTTGTCATTTCCCCTGGAACAAACAAGCTCTCCCTTGCTATAGCACCGCCTTATTAAATGGAGATAACAGTATTTATGTCCACCCTGGGGGTCATGGGCATGAAAAATTGACCTGTTGTGGGGAACACGGGTCGGTAGCACTCTGAGTCCTCCTTACAGGCCTCTGATTCCAAAACCTGTAGAGACTGGGAACAGAAAGCCATGGAGGTTGAGAAAGGGCGGCCTGTGAAAGGCAGACGGCTGCTGTGACGGCCGTGGGAGTCAAGCCCGTCGCCCCTTAGTAACAACCACTTAGCTCTTATTCCTCCCCGGGGATTGATGTGTGAGCTAACAGCAGGCAGCTGTCTCCTCTGAGGAGGCTGCCACCGGGAACTACAAGACAACATGAAGCTGCCACACCAGAGCTAGGATAGCCCTCCTGGGTCCATCCCGTGAGCAGCCAAGATGTGGTTAAAGACTCCAATTCTGCTGGGATCCCGCGTCTCCTAGGTTACAAGTGAAGACTGTGTTTTCCTTTATTACAACAGAAAATGTGTATTCCCTGGGGACTGTTTGAACATCTGTGTGAGGGGCACTATGTGTGTGTGTGCGTGCATGTGTCCATGTGTACACACACGTGTGTACATACCACTCAGGTAAGCAGCATCTCAGACCCAGCTCTCCCCATAAGCTTTCTCCAGGTATTTAAAATTCACAGCACCTTATGGCTGTTCTGACGAGCTAGCCCGCTGTAGGTATACAGAGGCGCAGTTGAGTTTAAGGCAAACAGTCTCGGGACACTAATTAAAACAGAGGAAGTGATCTCCTACTCAAATTTCCTTTCCAATCAGCTCCATAAAAATCACTAGGTTATATCCAATTGGCAGAGGGAGTCACTGTGGCTGGCAGCTGCGTACAGCAGACAGAGCAAACAGACCTCGGCCCTGGGGTAGTTATAGGGTGTCTTATAAAACACCCGCAGCAGATACTCGGAGCTCTCTGCCCTCTGGCTTTATCTAATCCTTTGTAATCTCATTTATGAAGTTATGGTTCCATGTCCATACGGCAATGGGAGAGGAGAGGTGCAGTTGATTGGCTTTAGGAACCATTGACCCAAGCAACTCAACTATATACCTAACTGCTTTACACTGATTGTTGGTGAGACTGAGCCTGTTGCATGGGAAACCCTAGGTACACAGTTGAAGAAGGACCGAGTCTTGGATGCAGCAGTCACCTATGTTTCTAAGCCTCTTACTCATCTAGAAGAAAAGGATGCTCCACCTCCACCCCCACCTGCCTCCAAGGGACACAGGACCGTCAAGGTCACCAGCAGAGCTTGGCAAACTCTGTCCCCTTCTCCATGTATACTCTCACTGACCGCGGTGACCGTGGACAGTCTCTCAAATGTGGTTCACCCTGACCGACTATCATCCAACAAAGCACAGATCCCAGCCTTAGGAACTCCAGTTTAATCATTCTAAAGTACAGTGTGTGAAAAACCAGTGTGTTAGTAGGGAGAAAACCAAGCTAGGAGACCGACTGGGCATCTACCAATGAGCCCATAGGGAGCACGTGGACCACAAACATCCCAGGCCTTTGTTTGTGCATCAGGTGAATGAGCATCCTGGCACCTGCTTCTGTGTTCCCTAGTGAAGACCACAGCTTAAAACGAGAGAAGTTTGCTCTTGCATTCTGGAGGCCAGATCCATCTTCCAAGGCAAAATGAGAAGAACCAGCAGGGGCAGGCTGTTGGAGCCACCGATGCCAACATTCCTTGGCTTGTGGCCATATCACTCCAATCTCTGCCTCTGCCTCGACATTGTCTTCATACCCCTCTCTTAGAAAGACACTTGTGAGGACATTCGGGCCCACCCACGTTATCCGAGATGATGTCTCATGTCCAGACCCATCAGCCAGATCACATTTGCACAGACGCTTTTCCCAATTAAGGTAACACAGATAACAGGGGACATTTTCAGCCTCCCGTTGCTAATACATACCCTAAGGGAATACCCTCTACAAGATCTTACTGGATTCTTTACCAACACTAAGAAATCATACTCAGGCATGAAAATATACACCTGTGATCACATGGCAATAGACACCCAGCAGCAGAGGATGGTGGGTTTAAGAACAATCTGAGAAATGTAGCGAGTTTCAGGTCAGTCTGAGCTACATAGGAAGACCATGCCAGAAGGAGGAGAGAAAAAAGAATGACAGCTCCACACAGGCTTTAGAAATACATTAGAGAATCAAGTGTGGTCCCTGGACCATTCGCATGACCTAGAAACATGACAGAAAGGACATTCTTGCTCATCCATCCTATCTCAAATCCCAGCCATCTGTATTTTAGCAAGCCTTCCGGACAACGCTAATGCATGCTAATGCTTTAAGATTATTGGACTAGAAACCACAGGGTTCCTCTGTTCTAGTGTTCTGCTCCTAAGATCTCTGCTAAGCAAGTGTCCAGGTTATGCTTTAAAACCACCACATTATAGAACCTCCTATTCCCCTGCTCATTACACAGTAAGCAAAGTCTTAATGCTACCAACATAAGACCTAAGAAATGCTATAATCAGTTATCCTACAAATACAGGGAAGGCATCAACCAGCCACTCTCCTCAGCAATGGCACCCATCTGTAGCTGAGCATGCTTCTCTGAACTATGCTGCTGTAGGGCATACAGTAAACAGGTATGACACCCAGGCAATGGTCACAAGAACTTGACAGTCAGAATGAAGAAGTCATCAGAGACACAGGAAGCATCTTTAAATCCCTGAAGCACCATTGCATGATTTCCCACCTTGTTCTATCACTTGTACTCTAACTGATGCCATGAGCACCACTGCCTCAAAGTAGCAGCATCGGCTTGTCACTGGCTTGCACATGAAGAGCGTCATCCCAGGCTCAGGACTGCTTCTTCCCCCTGGTTCTTATCGGCTCTCTGAATTGGGCCTTTCCCTCTCTGCAGCTCAGTTTCTTCATGGAGGGAATGAGGAACTATTGGCTGGAATATCACCTATGACCAAATGGATTTTTCTAGTTGGTAACGACGGTCCAGAGACCACACTGAAAAAGCCACTGCTCTGAAGTGACACCAGAATTCAAGGCAGCGGTGATGCCTGAGGCTGAATGATTGTGGCATAATTTGGGTACTCCTCACTTCCGCCCCATGAAGCTTTGTCCTCATTCCCATTTTATAGAAGAGAAACTGAGGCAAAAGGAATGTCTGAATAACCTTCTCATGGTCTTCCAGCTAGCAAGTTGTAGGGCTGAGCTTTGAACCTGTGCTCTGAACCTCAGGTTTTGTACCAACTATGGTCTACGGCTGGGCAGGGATTGCCTGAGATGCAGTCACATTTACTCAGGTTTTGAAAGACAACCAACCCTAAACAACCATCAAAACCAGAATCAAGTATTGTGTGTCCTACAAGATGCTGGGTTTTTTTTTTAAAAAAAAATAAAACATTGTTTCCTTTTTAATAAGTGGGTCATAATGAGTGTGGCTACTGGGAACACCTGTTTGATTGGATCGCTGGGTTCATGACTGCCCTCTCTGGGAGACATACATTTTCATTATGAAAATTCTCAGAACCACATAGATAAGAGCTAGAAGCTCTGGCAAGGGAGTGAGGGACTAGAAGTTCCTGTGAGATGAAGCAATGCAGAGAGGGAACGGAAGCAGTTGTGAGGCTGAGAAGGCAGTCCTAGGGCCTATGCCCACTGGAGGAGTATTCACCCATCAGAGCGTTGCCTGGGCAATAGGTGTGCCCAGGCTGCAGCCTCAACAGATCCACCAAGCAGCTGTAAGACCTGAATAGGTAGCACTTTACAATGCCTTTAGGTGACAAGCCTGCCCCTTCATTTGCTTTAGGTAGACACAATTCATTTGCTCGTTCTATGAAGATGTGTGCAAAGCAGTGGGGTTCAGACAGAAGCAAGTCCCAGGGAACTGGGACAAACAAATACAACCCAAGGACAGATGGTTCTGTACCTGGGTATTTTAGGATTAACCTCCCTAGTACACTCATTGTCAAGAAAAGCTCTTACCGGAGCTGGGTGGTGGTGGCACACACCTTTAATTGCCGCACTTGGAAGGCAGAGGCAGGCGGATCTCTGTGAGTTTGAGGCTTGCCTGATCTAAAGAGTGAGTTCCAGGACAGGCTTCAAATCTCTAAAGAAATCCTGTCTCGAAAAACGAAAATAAACCTCTTACTAGGCCACAAATGGGCTGTACACACCTACAACCTAGCACTTGGGAGATTGAAGCAGGAAAATAAGAAATTCAAGGTCACCCTCTAGCCACATACAGCAATTTTCTGGTCATCCCATGCTACAAGATATCCTGTCAAAAAATGCCCAATTTCTTGAGTTCTTTATATATTTTAAGATCAGCCCTCTGTCTGATGTGAGGATGGTGAAGATCTTTTTCCATACTATAGGCTGTCTTTTTTGCCTTATTGACTGTGTCCTTTGCTTTACAGAAGCTTCTCAATTTCAGGATGTCTCACTTATTTATTGTTGCTCTCAGAGTCTGTGCTACTGGGGTTATATTTAAGAAGTGGTCTCCTGTGCTCATGCATTGAATGCTACTTCCCACTTTCTCTTCTATTAGGTTCAGTGTGGTCGGATTTATATTGAGGTGTTTAATCCATTTGGACTTGACTTTGTGCATAGGGATAAATATGGATCTATTTTTATTCTTCTACATGTTGACATCCAGTTATGACAGCACCACAGAGGACTGATCTCAAAAATATACAAAGAACTCATGAAATTAGACATCAAAATTCCAAATAACCCAAGTTTAAAAATGGAGTACAGAACTAAACAGAGAATTCTCAACAGAAGAATCTCAAATGGCCGAAAGAAACTTAAGGAAATGTTCAACATTTTTAGCCACCAGGGGAATGCAAATCAAAGCAACTCTGAGATACCATCTTACACCAGTCAGAATGGCTAAGATCAAAAACACCAATAATAGCTTATGCTGGAGAGGATGTAGAGTAAAGAACACTCCTCCATTGCTGGTGGGAGTACAAACTTGTATAACCACTCTGAAAATCAGTATTCTGAGAAAAATTTTCTCAGAAAATTGGGAATCAACCTACCTCAGTACCCAGCAATATCACTCTTGGGCATATACCCAAAAGATGCTCAATCATACTACAAGGACATTTGTTCAGCTATGTTCATAGCAGCATTATTTGTAACAGCCAGAACCTGGAAACAACATAGATGCCCTCAACTGAAGAACTGGCATATTTACACATTAGAGTACCACTCAGCGGGGGGGGGGGGGGGGGAATGACATCTTGAAATTTGCATGCAAATAGACAGAACTAGAAAAAACATCCTGAGTGAGGTAACCCAGACCTAGAAAGATGAGCATGGTATGTACTCACTCACTCATAAGTGGATCTAGTTGTAAAGCAAAGTATATTGAGCCTATAGTTCATGATCCTACAGAAGCTAAGTAACAAGGTTAACCCTAAGAAAAACACACATAGATCCCCCTGGAAAGGTGACATAGACAAGATGGCAAGACAAAATTGGGAGCATGGAGGTGGAGGGAGTAAGGAGGGCAGAAGGGAAAATAAGGGGAGAAGGGGAGGGGGAAGAGATCTTGAGGGAATGGGATAATATAAAGGAAGGACAGAGATGAGAGCAAGGAAAGAGAAATTTATTATGTGGCTAGCAAGAAATCTGGCACTAGAAATATTTCACAAGGATGACCCTAGCTAAGACCCTAAGCAATAGAGGAGAGGGTGCCTGAACTGGCCTTGCCCTGTAGTCAGACTGATGAATATTTTAAATATCACCATAGAACCTTCATCCAGCAACTGATGAAAAAAGGCAGAGACTGGCATCAGAGCACTGAACTGAGCTTCCAAAGTCCAGTTGAGGTGTGGGAGGAGTGAGAATATGAGCAAAGAAGTCAAGACCACGATGGGGATACCCACTGAAACAGTTTACCTGAGCTAATGGGAGCTCACCAACTCCAGCCAGACAAGGAAGGAAATAGCGTAGGTCCAAACTAGTCCCTCTGAATGTGAATGACAGTTGTATGGCTAGGACAGACTGCAGGGCCACTGGCAGTGGCACCAGCATTTATCCCTACTGCTTGCATGGCTTTTTTAGAACCTACTTTCTTTGGATGGATTCCTTGTTCGGCTTACATATGGCAGGGAGGGCCTTAGACCTTTTCCAAAGCAATGTGCCTTACCCACTCAAAGGAGTGGATGAGGGGTGAGGTGGGGGTAGGTGGAGGGGATGGGAGGAGGGGAGAGAGTGAGAACTGGGATTGGTATGTAAAATGAAAAAAGATTGCTTTCTTTAAAAATAGATAAATACATAAACAAATTTTTAAAATGCAAGGAGACTTGGAAGAGGGCTTTGGTGGATGAGGTGCTTGCTGTGAAATCATTGGGGCTGAAAATCAGATTCCCAGAAGCTATGTAAGTGTCAGGTGGATGTGGTAGTTCACCTGTAACTCTACCGCTAAGAGAATGTCTGGAGAAGACTCCCAGCATTAACCTTGGACTGCAACTTACATGCACATGTATGCACGCACAGTGCACCTCCATGTACACACAGATATAGTGACACCCACACAAACTAAAAAGAAAAGATCAGGCATTCAAACTGTTCTGTGCCACTGCTGTAGCTACAGACTGGAGCCAACAAATGCTACTTTTTGCCCTAACTGAAGAAGATTCTCTCTGCAGTGTATGGCAGTGAATGCCTAGGATGCTGAGTATAGGTGACGGTGGAGGGCCTAACCCTAAGGAAATCAATTACGCGACCCCTTCTAAGGCTCAGGGAACACTGCAGAAGTGGAGAAGGAAGGATGTAAGAGTTCAAAGACAGGGAGGGCTATGAAACACCATCCTCTAGACACAACATAACCAATACAATCATGAATTCATAGCCATGCGAGTTACAGGCACTGAACCTACACAGGCTGGCCCTGTCAGTAATCACTCATGGATTGGGGAAAGGGTTCATGGATCCTCCCCCTACTCTCAACTATTGGCCACCACTAGACTCTGGGGAAGGGTTAATCACTGCTGTCAGCTGTGTGCCCACTGATGATCCCACCAAGCTCCAACAGATAGCTCCCATTCATGACTCAGTGGACCACAGAACAAAAAAATAATAATACGAATTAAAGATATTTGTAGGAAAAGAGGAAGTAAAAGGAAAATGGGGATGTGTATAAACAGAATGCATTATGCACCTGCATGGAATTATCAATGAACAAATTCAAGAAAAGAAACAAAGCGGCCAGGGAGATGGCTCAGTCAATACAGTGTAAAGATGAGAACCTGGATTTTGATCCCTGGCACCTATGTAAAAGCTGGGCATGAGGACACACATCTGTAGCCCTAGCTTGAGGATGCGGGTACAGGAGGATCCCAAGAGCTAGCTGGCCAGACATTCTGCCAATTGGTGAGTTCTAGCCTCGTGCAGAGACAGGGTGTCTCAAGAAATAAGGTAATCCAGAAAGACACCAAATGCTGACCTCTGGCTGCCATGTGCACACACAAGTGCACACTGACCCACATTTACACATGCGCATACACAATCAAGCACTCATATATATAATACACACACACACACACACACACACACAAGCAACAACAACAACAGAAACCTTACTGGGCTAAGATAATATAGAAGATACTAGATTTGGCGACTTCAAAGGAAACAAAAGACAAAAGTATCCAATTCATTAAGGATACTGATTTTTGTCCATTTTCATTTGAGTCTTCTGTTTGATAGGTCATACCGGTGGTACAGAAATAATTAACAGTTAATTGTTGTGTTAAAGTTCAAAATAGAACTTTCACATGCAACATTTGGTCCTCCGAATAGCCTTCTAGTGGAGCATATTGTTAACCCTGTAGGTAAGGCATGCTGTCCCTCCTACCTTGTCTCACACGTTTGTGGAATAAAAGTCAAGATGAGGAGTTATTAAAAGCCTTTCACAGCGGTAAATGCCACGGTGAACGGCTCCAACACAGAAAAGACCTGGCAATGTTATCAGGTTTGCTCCCTGTCTTCATCAGTTTGAACTGCTATAATAAAATACTGGATGCTGGTGACTTAAGAGGGAGAGATAGTTTCCCCTCATTCCCACGGTCTGGAAAATCCATAATGAAGGTTAGATCTGGAGTCTGATAACAGGTCCTTTTTTAGCACATGGCTAGTACCTTTCTTCTGTGTCTGCACAGAGTAGAAGGAATGGTGGCATTCCCTTGAGTCTCGGTTAGAAGACTTCCACTCCTCATCAAAGAGCAGAATCCTCAAGACCTCACACCCTCCCAACACCATCACCCTGGGGTCAGAATTTCAACAAGTAACATTCCAGCCATAGCATTCCATACTCTAGATGAGCATGGATTTTCTCACTGGTTCTCGGTGAATGCATGGACATTATCATAGTGAGATTTTGATTCAGCAAACTGAGAAACTGAGGCACAGAGAGTTTACACCACTTATGGAAAGTAACACAGCCAGTAAGTAGGAACTTCAGTGGAAGCACAACTGAGCGAGGGAAGTAGGCTTAGACGCAATGCATGCTTCCAGCTGCAAACCCAGGCTCCACAGCTGAACCTCTGCTCCAAATCCTTTGCAGGATCTTCATGAGACTGACTCTCAGTCAGTAGTGCTTAGTCTTCAGTGCTGGGGTGGGGGTGGGATTATAAGCACAGAGACATCACAGCTAGGAATGTCTCCATGATAAATTATGAAAGAGAAAATGCCCAGTGTTGGTCATAGTTGAACACAGTTGACCAGAGGACCGGGAATCAGGTCACCTTAGCTACTGCTGGTTGTAATATAAAGCACTCCAGGGTCCTGAGAAGGCTACCTGGAAATAGCGTCAAAATCCCAGATCATTTAAACCCCAAAATTTCTTTTCTAAGAATTTAAACTAATCAAATGTCTTATCCATTTTGACCCTTCAACTATTAAGCCTTTGTGTATCTAATAAAAGCTATGATCTGCCTCTTCATAGAGGTCTAAGACACATGGACATGGACATTTATGTACAATGAAAGAGGATGTCTGGACGTCAATCTGAAACTCATCTGTGTGCTTCAACTGTGAATCCCCAAAGAACGAAAGAACATTGATGTCCAGTCACCAGCCAGAGTAATACATCAGTTCAAATTAATATTACGAAGCCATTTAAATTGATGTTGGAAGCCATGAAAGGACCTTCAGTGACATGGGAAAGTGTTCTTGATTGATTATTAAACACAGAAGAGGATTATAAAACATGACACACAACACAATCCCCCATAAATATATACGACCAGGACATAAAGGAAACATGAGAGGATAGGTAACAGGACAGTCACACTAATTATTTGTGGACAGATGGCAGATGACTTTTTATGTCTTGTTCATATGTTGCAAATTTGTTATGATAAATGAGTAGTCCCTTTATAATGAGATAAGTATTTTTGAAAAGAAATAACCTAATTACAGAGCCTTGGCAAGCCTAACATTCATTTTTCTTCCCAGTTCCCAAGCCTTCCCGAGGAGAAGGCTATCTGCCCCAAAGCCACCAAAAAAAAAAAAAAAAAGTATGCACTCAGCAGAAACCAAGGAGCTCACCATACTCACATGTAAAAGCAGAGTCACTTACACAGCAACAGATAAGGCCAAAGAGGGTTTGCAGAGTTCAATGGAAAAGTTGTTCCTGCTGAGAACTTCCCCAAAGGGTCAGATCTCTGCAAGAAAACCACCTCTCCTGTGGCCATCAGGAGAGCATGGATCAACAGAAAGTTCATGTGGTGGTTGGGAGCAAACTGAACAGAAGGGTCTGGAATCATGCAACAGGTCTAGGCATCTGAACACTGGGGAGATGCACATGTTTACTCTTTCTTTATTCTAAATATGTCTTCACCCTGAAAAGGGTTGATGGGAACAGTTGTCACGCTGGGAGATTGGTAGACTGTAGACTTTATCAGGACATTGATAAAGGGAACTTAGGTAAACTCCCCAACCTCCTCCTCCCCTTATCGAATGCCCACCCTTGCATACTGTTCTCTTTGAAAGATGAACTGAAACAGTGACTATGAAACGTATGTGAGATGCCTCTCGGCGTGCAAGGCTCAACTAGAGCAAAAGAAGAGGTCCGGTCTGGGTTTCCATGGGAAAGAAAGAGTTAATTCACCGAGGGAATGCCTGAAGAGCACATGGGGGAGACAGACACAACCCTGGCCTGAAGAAGTGGCAGAGATGGCAGGAGAGGAGACTGAAAAGTCCCTCTCGGAGCATGCTTGAGTTTGCCACCCCAACCAAGTACCAGCACTATGGCCAAGGACCCCGGTATGTTTCACAGAGATGAGTGAGGCTCAGAGGAAACCAGCCTATTAGAAAGGCAGTTTCAAACGCTACCTCAGAGGCAAGAAGGCCTTAGGCTCTCTGCTGTTTCTTGTTAATTCCTTGTGCTCCCTAAAGACTATCTAAACCTTCAGTCTACTGAGTCTAACTTGCTGCAAAACTGGTGAATTAGGTCTCCTACCATGAACATTAGAACTCTACCATTTCCCTCTCCCCAAGGTTCATTTGTGGAAAAGTCTGAGACCAGGGCTTCCTGGAGTAGTTACAGTTGCAAACAAAGTAATTTGTTTTGTTTTTTAAAAACATCTTCCTTCGTACTTTATTGATAGCATCCTTCAGTGTATACAACTTTTGTTTTGATAAAATTCAACTTATCTGTTTTTCTTTTTTGTTTTATTTTATTTTTGTTTTGTTTTGTTTTTTGTTTTTTTCAAGACAAGGTTTCTCTGTGTATCAATCCAGGCTGTCCTGGAACTAGCTTTGTAGACCAGACTGGCCTGAAACTCACTGAAATTCAGCTGCCTCATCCTCCCAAATCCTGGAATTAAAGGTGTGTGCCACCACAAAAAAAAAAAAAAAAAAAAAAAAAAAAAAAAAAAAAAACAACAACATCTTCCTTCCTGTTGTTGCTGGATTTGAAACAAGCCTGTGGGTATTGGCTTTCTTAACTTAGCAGGAGGTGAGCAGAGCTCAGATTTGTAACAAGGTCCTGGGGGAACGAGATGGACAGACATCTACAAGGCACCAGGTACCCTGGTCAAAGCTCAGCCAGTTCATCTCTATCAGTCACTGCATCCAATGACGGAAAGGGTGGCTTAGACATCTCAGGAGCCCAGCATAGTGTAGGGACATACTAAGTCCCAAGGCAGTTAAACTGTTTCCACCTCTGCTCACTCTGACCCTCAAACAGGTGCTAGAAATCTCCATTTCAAAGACTAAATTCGAGGCTCTCCAGCTCTAGGTAAGATTCCCTGGCCACATTCCTAGAGTTTCTGATATAATTGGTCTGGGTAGAACCCAGGCATCTATAAAGCACCCCAAAGAGGAAGTGCATCTTTCATCTCATCAGGAAAACATGAGGCTGCAAGCAGCTCTAGAAGGCTATACTCCCAATTAGACAGGAAGAACTTAAAATATCTGGATGTCTCCCCTTGGCACTCACAGAACACAATACTGGGTGCTTAGGGCAAGATGGCAGAAGAGCTCTTAAAGGTTGACAGGCTGTTACATTCCACTCTGGTTGGTAACAGTGGCGATTGGAATGGGCTGGATAGAGAGTGGATGGCGCCAAAAGCAAAAGGAGTTCCCACAGAGATCCACGGCCCATAAGGCTCTTGTTCTGACCTCCAGGGATGTACCTCAAATGAGCCTTTCTGAGGTCCATCCTTGCCAATCTCCAGGAAATCTCACGGAGGAAGCCTCACTCTAGTCTGTTACTTCCAAACCACACCATCAGAATAACAGCTGCACCGCTGAGGGTAATCAGGCTTCCTTGTCTGTAAAAGTCATACCCAAACCCAATATACTGCACTGAGGAAGACAATGCTCACCCAGGGTCTGCCCCATTCCAAGCTGGCTCTGGTTTCCTAAACCAGGAAAACAGTTGCAAAGTGCTTTCTGAATCAAAGCTTGGTACCAGACAAGAGTGGAACCTGCAATGACCCTAGAATGTTTTCCTTGGATGCTAGTACCCAAGCCAGCATCTTCTCAGTCTTCTGAGAATAGTATACCTGTGCCCCACACATCCAGGCAGGTGTGCTTTTCTCTAGCAAGATCGTCTGGGAAAGACGTGAGCCGAGTCTCTGCCAGGGGGGAGGGGGCGGGGGGGGAACCTCTGTCACCAGAAGGTCAAGCAAACTCTGAGGGCTCAAATGCAAACTTCAGCTGAGAGGTTTACGGACCAGTCAGAGAAGAGACATACCCTGAAACTAAGGCAGCCATGGTGGATTAAAGGAAGGAGCCAACTTTGGTGAGCCAGACTGTCCCCCACGGAGCAGCAGGCCAGGACTCAGACACTCATCCAGGAGGAAGGGGTGCACGGATGCATGACTGACATAGGACCCAGTGTGTAGGTGCCATCTTGGACTTTGGTGACTGGCCTATGAGAAATACTGCCACAACATCTGAGATCCTTCTAGAAGATATCAAAGCAGCATTTTCTGCTATGAATCTACACAAAGTCTAAATTCTCCTGGAATAGAGACCACCAGACCCATAGAAAGAGCTGTTTTGAGAAACAACCAAAATAAGCAGCCATTATAAATTTAGTAAATTATTATCATAAAACCAGGTGACCCGTAACAACAATCAAAGGGGAGGCTGCAGAATCAAAGAAGGCCAATGCATTAAACTGCTTGGTGCCAACACCATGGTCCCAGCTATAGGACCAGAGCCTGGATGTGAAACGGGGAAATATGGTGGACGTCTACTAGATACTGAACTCCTTGAGAAAGTAATTACTGCGATGATACCAAGTGTGGGTTTTTGTTCTTTTTGGCATTAAAAAAAGAAGAAAAATAAAAAGTAGATGCAAAGAGGTAAAGGAACTTGTCCAAGAGTTGGATGCTGAGACCCATGAAAGATGCCACTATCCTAGTATATGTCAACCCCAAGCTTCCCATCCCTCCCCTTGCTTTAGTATCCATGTGTTGATGACAGTGTGGTAATAGACATTTATAGATCTGTATGAATTTAAGCTACAGCTTCTCCCTGGGTGTGTAAGACCAAACTGAAACAGAATTCACCGGTTAATGGATCTGAAGCTTCAGCAAGCACTCCAGGAAGCCCGTGCCAAACAGAGAGTGCAGAGCCCGCTGCATTCTGCTCTCACTGCCAATCCCAGCAACCTGGGGCTAGGGAGGGAGGGGAAGACAGTTTTCTGATTTACAGCCAAGAAGCTGGACACCAGGCCATGCTCTCTATCATGGAAAGCCCTTAATGCCACAGGTCAGAAGGCGCTCTCTGCCTGGAAGATATCATTATTGAATAAAAGGGGAGGGAAAACAGAAAAAGGGCATCAAAGCCTAAACAAATAACATCAGCATGAAATCTTTAATGAACGGCTCATCCAGGGCCGCCTACTAAAATCCAGAAGGTTTAGCAAAAGATGCCTTAAACCCAGTTTATACTGCAAATCAGCCATGAAGAAAAGTCAACACCACGTTAATCCCCATTTAATAATTCAGTTTCAGGATGGTAAAACATATTTCTCTCCTGGAGCGCTTACACACAGACCTGATGACATGACAGCCGAGAAACACTCGGAAAAGGCGATTATTTTTACCGCAATCCACTAGTTGCGATGTGTAAGAGGTGGCAATTGACCCTTCCTGACCTCTGACTCATCTACCCAGTTCCTCCTTCTTCCCTCTGACCTTGCTCCCCAGCAGGAAAATTCTAAGATCTGACTCAGCACTACAGTAGGTCACCAGTTCACACACAGGTCAGCCTACTGAAGACTCTTCAGTGGGCACAGGGCCCTGAGGTCAGGAGGCTCCTCCCTCACACCCTGCGGAATGAGATGCACCGCACTGTGAGTTTATCCCAGGCCTGTGCCCTCACTATGCAGAGCCTAGCATCCGCACAGCCCTCAGGATGACATCCTGAGTTCCCACCAAATATTTTGGGGCTGAGAGCTGCTAGATCCTGCCACCAACTAAAATATGTTCATAGCCACCAGTCCAATGCATGGCCTGTCATATTAATCTTCCCCTTGACCTTCTGCAAAGGGCTTTCTTGCCGCTAACATTCACCTTGGGCAGCTTCCACTGCCACCCTCAACGATGCCACAAGACAATAATTTCTAACACATCCTTTCTTTCTATCCAAGCCATGAGCTGACTCAGGTTAGGGGCTCTCGCCCCCTTTCTTCATCCTGGTCTCCTAAGTGCATCCTTGTCCCCAGTATGAATGTGGCTCTTACCAGCTCTTTCCTAAGGAATAGCGTCTGATGGGTCAAGCAAGTAAAAAGGCCCAAGGGTCAAGTTCATACCTAACCACAAAGCAGCCTGAGCCTCTCCCTGATGCGCCCCATGATAGCTCCCCAAATGCCTTGGCGTGCTTGCAACTGCACAGAAGAGAAATTAAAAGCAAATTTGCATCACCTTTGCTCAGTGCTGGAGCGCTCGGTTTTAATTTGCATTTTATTTGCAGAGCACTCGCATATAATATTGTAGAGATGCCCAGGACTCTCCCCTCCCTCTCCTCATCCCACCTGCTTCTTCTCGGCTATGGCTCTCAGGATGCCCGGGGACCCAGGTACATTACAGAAGGAGTTAGCACCAAGCAGAGCTGAACTGGAGAGATGCATGGTGATCCTAGAGGACCAGAGAATCTGAGAGGCAGTGTGCTCAGTGTCTGACAAAACGGAGCCCAGATATCTGCTTTCCTTTGAATCAGAGGAAAATTTTCCTCACTGCCCACTGTGCAAACGCACGCAGTGCTGACTCAAAACCACCAGCTTCAGGACTGGCTTAACACAATTCTAAACCTGTTGAGAAGCCATGGGAGCAGCCACATTGTGCCATCTGTGGAAACCCCTGGTGCATCTTTTTAATATCTCTTCCTCTCTATGAAGCAAAGTTTCTCAGCTTTGGTCCTATTGGGCATGGCTCCCACCTGCCTGCCCTCCCACCTGGCACATGCATGGCTGAACACCCAACTCCCCACCCCACACAGCATTTGGTTCATCCCAAATCTAGTCCCAGTCTCAGTCAACACCCCCCCAACACACACATGTCCTTCTGCCAGCATGATACTGTAACACACAATGATTTCTCCAAAACCTAGCAGGCATCCCTACCTTAGACAGTGTGACATGATATTGTCATCTGCAAAGTTCATGCCCCAGGACCATGCAGTTGAGGTTTTGTTTTGTTACAAAGCAAATCTCATCAAGTTTTAAGTAAGTCTGTGACACTGCATTTGGCTGCATTGATAGCAAACCCGGGCCACACACATCCGATGGGCTGCAGGCTAGACTCTTCCGAAAGCTCACACAAAACACACGCACACAGAGAACAAAGAGGGGCAAGAGAATGCTGCTTTCTCACCGCTCTCCTCCCTGTTTACACAGACAAGCTGAGAGAATACGACCTTTAAAAAAAAAGTGAGAACACCTCGCTAAATATGTTCCCGTGGTGTTAAAAATGACAGCCAGGTTCCAAGACGAACTCAAAGAAGAAAACAAAGTCAGCACAGAGCAATAGGAGGTGGAAACAGAGGGGACATCCACAAAGTGTGTGCTTTTGCTGGTTTTCAACTACCACCAGGTTATCTCTTCCCTGGAAAGGGCTGGCCTTCTCGGGATGCACTGGCTCTCACAGACCACAGTAGACCTGAGATAGTGTAGGACACCCCTCCAACTCACTCATTACAGGGGAGACTGCTCATTTGGCTCCAGCACAACTCAGTGACCCGCCTAGGGTTGTGCAAACAAACACTTGAATGGTATGGACAGCACAAATCGGGGTCTCCTGCTTCTCTCTCCCTCTCTGTCCCCACCCTGGGTACTCTGAAAGAAGAGGTTGTCTCAGTATCATTGGTGAGGCCGACAGCATCACTCTTGGGCCCTATCCTCCTCACCAACTGTCTGTCCTTGATGGTGAGACTCAGTGCCTTTGGCCTCACTTCCTTTCTCCGTCTTCCCAAGGGTCTGTGCCTAGCCAATCACTTTCCACCTCACCTGTGCTCTGTGATGGTTGATGATGTGACAGCATCACTGAACTGTTACAAAGTAGTTTGACATGGTCACTGTATACTGAGGTGCCCACTGACACTAGGAGAATCATCCCGGACCACTCCCCCCATCCCAGTAAGAAGCAAGAGGAGATGGTTTCTCTTCCTCCATGTAAGGAGTGGGTACCAGAGTTTTGCAACTAAGCACCCCGTAAATCCTCATGGTTTTGCTTTGTTCTTGGCTTCTAGGAAACTCTGAGGTTGTTTTACCTGCTCCACTAAAATAATGCCAGCAAGCTTACTTTTTTATTTTTATTTTTTGGGAGGTAGCTTCTTGTTACACATTGCCCACTTCATCACTTGGCTATTGCGATTTTATTCTCTTTCCATCATTTTATTTGTTTGTTTTTTGGTTGGTTGGTTTAAGACAGGGTGTCTCTGTAGCTTTGGAGCCTGTCCTGGAACTGGCTCTTGCAGACCAGGCCAGCCTCAAACTCACAGGGATCTGCCTACCTCTGCCTCTAGAGTACTGGGATTAAAAGCATGCGCCACCATGGCCCAACTTGTAACTTTGTTCTTATAAATAGCTTCCAATCTTCTTTGAAATGCTATAATATAAATAATCGTAATGAACCCCCTCAAGACTCCTCAAGCCTTGAACGAAAGGACAATGCCTGATCTCCACACATCTTGATCCCAAACCAGGAATGTTGAGCTAGTGAGAAAATCCTTTTTGAGCCAAAATTACAACACAAAACAGAATTCCAAGATGTTCCCAAAAGTGAAGGTGAATGTGGAACAGACTCCCCGCTCCTACACTTCCTCAGCCAGGACCCGCCCCTTTATGGCTCACAGTGGCATCTGACTTATTCCTAACACGCAGGGGCCGGGACTGCTCTGTGGCTGGCTGACCTTGTACCCACTGTGGTGCTTTGGGGTGTTCGTGGATCCTTGTCAGAATTTACAGAAGTGTAAGACGGATGAGAAGTGGGAATGCATTCCTCAGCTGGAAGAGTGGCCAAGAAACCACAGACTGCTGGCCCTCCTGGGATCACGCTGGTCACGGACTTGGCTTCGGCAGCCCAATGACTTCTTCCTCGAGACATTGCAGAGCCTGTAGGCAGCTATTCTTCACTCCGACCATGGGCCCTCTGGGTCCCCAGGAGGTAGAGCATGATGGGAAGTGGGTGGATACTGAAGATAAACATAAGGGGTCAAAGTGGCACCAAGAAAGAAGACACTTCACACATGCTCAGTCCTTTGTGGGGTTTTAAGACCCTCTCTGACCAAAGAGTTATCTTTTGAAATATCCTTGCTCCTAGCTGTGGGACCTAGGATGGATTTCAAGGCAGTAGCAACAGAGAATAAAGCTTTCAGAATCCTCTACATGGGGTGTTATGATGGATAGATGCGTAAGCTTATTCCAGCTTGCAGGTTAGCTTCTCACAAAGCAAAACGCATCACACTCTCTGTCCAAGTGCAGACTCCAGGTCTAGAGGGAGGAAAACATCACAGCTTCATACACTAACTGGATGCTGAGTTCTAGGGGTGATGGGAAGAGAGCTGAAGAATCCATGCTCTCAGGGCCACCCTGAAAAACCTCTTACTTTAACCTCTTCCTGCCTCAGTGTTCTTGTCTGTAAAGGGAGGACAATCAGGATATTCTTGGTAGGTGTTAGGCTCTGGCAAGTATCATACAATCCTTATCCTCTCCCTTCCAAAAATGTCTATTCTCCAAGAACACTGTCCAACCTCAGAAAGAACAAAATAACCATAAAAATTAGTTCAAACACCTCTTAGTTAACTTTTTTTAAAAAAATAATACTTCTGTTTGGGGACTATCTTATTTAACATATGTTCCCTCTAATCTTGATCATCAGTATTGCTTAAAAATTATTATTGGGTCTGTGCCTTATTTCAACTCCTTCAAGTCATTTTCAAGTCAATGTCTTTCCAGACATTAAGAATTAACTCAACATGCTTCATGTTCTTAAATGAGTTACAATACAAATCTTAGCACGTTATGCCTCAGGTACACATCTTTCAAAGGTTCCAAGATGTAAGGACATGAGACCCAAGAATCTCCATGACCTGACACACCTGACCTCTTGGTGCCTCATTTCCTGTCTCTACCTCTGCCATCCCCAATGCCAAGATGGTACTTTCCTCCTTGCCGCCTTTGCTCCTGTTGTCCTAGGATCTTGGAAGCTTCTTCTCTCCCTGACTGCCAGGTCTGTTCTGGCACTCCATCTTCTGGATGTCACCAATGTTCTCTTCACCCTACTTGCCACAACTGACTTCCTGTGGCTTCCTGACTGCACAGACCACTTCTCATCACACCTTTTGCCATTCCTTGTCTCTTGAGACCTTCAGAGTGTGGGCACTCTGAGACCAAGAAGTGTTTGGACTGCTCTAAGGAAAAGCAGCTTGACACAAGCCAAGGCTGGTGAGAGACCCTGACTCAAAAAAGACAAATAGTACACCTGAGGACACCATCCAAAGATAGATGTCCTTCTGACCTCCAGACCCATGTGTACAAATGTCCACTCATGCATCTTACATAAGTATACTCCTCTCTCTCTCTCTCTCTCTCTCTCTCTCTCTCTCTCTCTCTCACACACACACACACACACACACATTCACGCATGCACACACACATTCACGTATGCACACACACACATATTCACGCATGCACACACACACACACACATTTTTAAAAGATTACAAAGATAAGGTCCTGAGGAAAAGATACCATTTGGCCAAGAATAACCACCAAGGCTACATGAACCCATCCAAAGCCTGGAACCAAAGCTGAGTCCAGGTGATCCTGGAACAGGGTCACCCCAGCCAACCCAGAAACCCATGCGTGGGAAAACAAATGCTTGCTCTTTCTAAGCCCCTAATTTTCCTTGGCAAACGCTAGCCAATACTCTCTTGTAAAACACTGAGCTGGCTGTCAGCATCTCCTGTTTTCCTCTATCTGTATCCCGTAATGCTGCATCCTTCCCAAGCACAGTCGTGCAGCTGGGTCTCTGAATCTCCCCGCAAGGGCCCATCTGTGGCACTCACACCGACATGCATCCTGGGTTCAGGCCTGGTAGTGATCTGGCTGCCTTTGCCCAACTCCCCAGCAGCAACAGCACTGCCACTCCAGTCTTCGCTGGAAGCTGGAAGAGTCACCAGCCTCCTTCTTCTCCTCCCTACACCCAAGCAGCATGCCGCACGAGGTTGCCAGCAGGAGAGAAAGTTCAGTCCTGAATTGCTGGCAGCTGCCTCCCATGTCCTCTTGGGCAGAAGACAAATGCTGTGTCTGTGCATATGGATGGCGGTAATGAGAGAGCCCTGTGGCTACACACAAGCCAGCAGACAGCACCGCCAACACAGGCCAAACCCCTCTTCTCATCCCATAACTCACAGTGGAACAAATGGCAAAAAAAAAAAAAATCATTTTGCTGACCAACACAAGAGAGTTTACCATGGAGCCACTCTAGATAGGGCGAGAAAATGAGAAGGAAACAGCGAAGAGTGAGAGGTAAACAGGATGAGGCCAGAATTCCAACTTCCAGGTATAAATCAATCTAGGTGACATCATTGGCCCTTATAACAATCCATCAAAACATCACCAAATTCAGGTCAAAGGGGTGGGGAGCTTGAGTCTTGTAAATATCTGCTATCTAGAGGTACTGGATGACATCCAACAAGAATTCTGGATAGTCATGGTACCAAATTGGGGGAGTGGGAGGACACAGCTAATCTGAAAAAGTCCCTTCTAATGGGCCTGTACAACAAGGACAAGGAGCAAAGGCATCAAGACCCACTCTCCAAGGTCATGCTACATGCAAAAGAAATTCTAGGAAACATGCATGTCTATATTGTACATCCACAGTCTGGAGATGTCAGCTGGTCCACCTATAACCTTCAGTCCTGGGTAACTTTGTAACAGATCTGAGTTTCCAGTTCAGCAGCCACACTGACCCAGGTTAGGTGGTCCAGACATTTCACACACAGCTCCAGGGAATTCCCATTCATAGAAGCTTAGTTCACAGGTGGAAGGACTCAGGCGTACTGTGTGCAACACAAACCTCGTTCAAACACATGTGTTTGAACTGGCACTTGGGCTCTGGGTATCAATGAAAACGGTCTCTGAATAGCAACATGTTTTACTAGTTAACTTCTATGAAGAGCGCTGACCCTGCTTACAGAGGGTACTCTCTCCTCCTTCCTCGTTTCCACCAAGGCTGAGTTGCAGAGGCACCTGGGGAGGTCAGACATCCAGAGAAGAGATTCTAGAGTTTGCTCATCAAGGAGGAGAAAAAAAGCAAGGAATCATACACGGGAGAGACAGTTTCTATAAGAAATATTTAGTCTAAGTCTGATACTGAGAAATAGATATTGCCATATTCATGATATTTACAGAATGGGGGAGTGGGGTCTTTGGGTCACACTATTGGACTCCACGGACTCCCAAGTCACTCCTCGAAAAACGAGATGCTGGAAAGAAAGCAATAGCCCTGGCAGGAGTTGAACATTCAATATGCAAGCCATGTGGACAAGTGTTCCTATTGCATCAGGCTTGCTAACCAGAAGTGGAAGCAATACGAGTTGCCACATACAGCAAGCAAAGTTGTTCTTAAGTCAGCCGAGTTCTGCATGGATTTTAAATTCAGGGCTGATGTGCGCGCCTGCAACATGTTAGGAAGAAAGGAAGAAAAGAAAGCGTGAGCACTAAGATAAAGTAATAAAAGACACGGCCCCTTTAATACAATCTTTTAAATTGTATCCAGCACCTACATGGTGACTCAGCTCCAGGAAAAACTGTATCATTCAGACCTTATATCTATTCTATAAAACAAACATCCACACCTATTTTACAGGTAAGGTAATCGAGGCTCAGAAAGAATAAGTGGCTTAATTAAAATCATATGGTTCATAAGAGGCACCAGGAGGCTGGAGTCACGAGTTTTTATTCCCCTGCACAACGTCTAAAAGTTGATTTTCTTGGTTGATTTTTGTTTTGTGGACAGGGTTTGTGATATAGCCCAGGCTGGCCTCCAACTCTGGAGCATAGCGCTTTTTACTATGCCAACCTTTCCATTTAGAATCAGAATGTGATCCTGGGTAAACACTCCCATGGTTTCCATTTCAGGAGATGCTGGGGAGGGAACATGTCATTTTGAGAGGTGAGCAGTTAATCCTGAAAGCACCTCCAGGGTCAGCGATAAGACTCAACGTCACTCTGCATCACTACTGCCTCCCTCGCCGTTCTGTTGACATGAATATTATTATAGATGTGGCTAAGAGAGGCTCGTGAGACATCTCATATTCTATTGTCCATCCCCTTGGAAAGGGGAGATGCTTATGGAAACCCTCCCTTTCCGCCTGGAGTCAACATTCCTTGGGTGATTGCAGGGGACCCCCCTCCCCAGCCGCCACCATTTGGAAGTGATTACCACTGAGATGCCCTGACAGAGTGAGTGATGCTGAGGGCTTGCTCCTGAATGCTGAGAGAAGAGCTTGCAACATACTCCCCACCCCCAGCCCTTGGCACGGACCTCTATAGAGCTAGCCTGGAATCCCACTTGGATGCTGAGTTCCAAGGCTTGCTTTCCACTTTCTGATACATGGGATCAACTTTAATAACAAAAACCTGGCAAGGAAGGCACCTCTGCCTAGCAAGGACTCCCAGTGGCAAAACTGAGCAAATCCTGGGGTGGGGGCTGCAGGGCAGACTGTCAGTTCCTTTGTTTCCTCCCACTGGTGACACAAGATGGAAGGGTATCCTGTGACCTTCCCCAGGTCTTCTGCCTCATGTCCAGTGACAGCAGCCACTGTACATGTGTGGTGACTATTTCCCCTTGTCCTTACAAATGCCTCCCACTTTTAGATGCATTCCACCAAACTGCTTCTATGGATTGAACTTATGTTTTATGCTTTGGGTGCCTAGGGAAACCTCCACTACCCACATTGGCTCTCTCTGCACCGTTTCTGTAAAAAAAGAATGAAAACCCACCAGGACCCTGCAGGTTTGGATGAGCAAGGAAGACCAGTGATCCAAGAAAATTATCAGCACCCAGGTCTAGCGTTAGATAGGCACAGCTTGACAAGCCAAATCTGAGTAGTACAGCCTCTATCCAAAAAGAAAATCACTGCTTTGTAAGGTACCAGGAAGAAGGCATGCTCCACCCCAACTCTGTAAAGAATAAAACCAGAAATTGGAAAGGTAATTGTCCACCCGCCCTAAAGAGTAGATTCCTGAAAACTGTTTCATGAAATGTTCACAACAATCTCAAGGCACAAATCTCCTTCCCACTGGCCGATGACCCAGCATCTCCTGAACACAACACACTGCCGGCCTTCTAGATGAATAAACAGCAGGTACTGTTTGAACATAAGACTTGTGACTGCAGGCAGATGCTGGTTTCATTTCACGGAGTCTTGAGCTCCCAGAATTTTTGTCTTGTTACAGTAGCCTTGAAGTCAGAGATGTGTAGCACCCCACCAAAATTCATCCCAATCCTACCTGGTCTGCTTTCTGTTGCTAGGATAACACCATGACCAAAAAAAAAAAAAAAAAGCAATTTGGGAAGGAAAGGGTTTATTTGGCTTACATATTCTGATCACTGTCCCGTGTTTGATATTGCTCAAAGAGAGATTCCATTGCATTATCATCTCAATTTTTCACACATAAATCAGGTATGCTTACTATGACAGATAAAAGATAATCGGGTTATAAGTCATTCAAGTCTTCCAATAACTGGCTGGGACTATGTCCCCTCATTAAGCATCTGGGCTCTGTGACAGCGGAAGTGGAATTCTACAATTTCCCACACCAGGTTTGAATTGACCAGCATCTATCCCCTATCTCTTAGGTCATTCCTGTTTGAAACCCAGCCTCCATAAGTAACAGTATGCCCAAGCAACCCTTCACACACCAAACACACATGGAAGAGAAGCCTGCCCACCCCTCAATTCCAGGAGTCAAGCAACCCTTCACATAACCAAGCACACATGGAAAGGAAGCCTGCCTACCTCTCAACTCCGGAAGTCAACAGCCCTACCTGCAATCTGAGGCAGAAGCCATCTTGGAAATAGATTCTCCCTTCCCTCATAGAGTCATTGACAAGCCACCTTGCTGAGCCTGCCCAAACTGCAGATTTATTAGCAAAATAAGTAGCCATGGTTGTTTTACACTTCTGGGTTGGTTTTCTATTCA
This sequence comes from Microtus oregoni, assembly GCF_018167655.1. Lineage (NCBI taxonomy): Eukaryota > Metazoa > Chordata > Mammalia > Rodentia > Cricetidae > Microtus > Microtus oregoni. The sequence continues at coordinate 31,390,599 of NW_024543072.1, forward strand.
GCAATAGCTAACAGGAATTCATACTGAGATTTGTGATGCTGCAGGAGGACAGTTGGTTATGTACAGAGAAATTACCATTTTCAACTGCAACTCTAGTTCGCACAAACAGATGGGACAGGAAAGTGGGTTTCCAGAACAAGCAGCATGCTAGTCTACCTCCTTACTGCTCACTGGCAGCAGGTCAGTTATGCCCAGCTCACACCACCCACCCACCAGTTCAACCTGCACAAAATTCTAAGCACGGAGCCCACTGACAAAATGGAAACGTAGAGCCGCCCTGATCTAACAAACCTGAAAAGGAAGACTTTTATATTCATATAACATAAGTAAGAATGTCAAGAGAGGACTGGGGAAGTCAACCAAGGAGCTGGACACATAGCTTCTCTTTGTGGCCATCCTGATTCACTCTGTTGGGATGTGTAGCCCTGACTACCAGCTCGTCTCTTTTGAAGCTTGCCTTAGCCCGATAGCTTCATTCAGAACACATCAGTCTCGTGAGCCACACTTAGCCAGTGAACAACCAACTTCATAGCCAATCACTCATGCGTAACCTCTCTCCTTCCTTTCGGTTTTTTTCTTCTTATGCTTATTATTTGGAAAGGGTATGCAAAGAGTTTAAGAAAAGCAATAAAGGGTGGTTTGGTACCCCCCCCCCCCCCCGAGGACTAAAAACTTCAGGAAACTGTTGCTACCCTAGGACCTGAAGGGATAAGGGCAGGCAGTGGTCACTGGGACCCAAAAAGAGCATGGAGTATAAATTCAGACACAGGATAGCAGCTATGGCTTCTGGTACAGAGACAGAATCAAAAGGGAGGGGTCATGTGAATAAGTCCACTCTCAATTCTCCTTTTCCTCACTCCCCTGACGAAGTGAAGGCAGAGAACAGAGGGGCCCTGAGGCAGGGCTTGCTAGTTAGTATTGGGCACATATATCAGGGACATGCTTTCTCTGAAATCAACTTCTTTCCATGAGTGTCTGAAGTTAATCACATAGCATGACCCTTGGCTGCCATATCTATGCTGCCCTCGGAAGTCAGGACTGAGCTGAGCAGCTGAAGGGAGGGAAGAAAGAATGTAAAGGAATGTCAGCGGCAAACGCAAAGAGGATGGCAAGCCAGCTCCCAAACAAACATCTCCACAAAATGACACGTCCTTGAGAAATAACTCCCACCCTAACCATAGGAGTGGGAGATGCCTTTGCTGAGGGGCAGGAGCACAGTCTCCATGGCAGAGCAGTGAGAAGCAGTGAGCCTCGCAAAGTGGGCACAGGAGAACCTCCCTGAGACCTGCTTCTATGAACCCGACTTCCCAAAATGCTTTGTAACAACCCAATCCACTCACTTTTGTGTTTCTGTCATCAGTGGAGGTGACCTCCAGGTCGGTGGTGCATCTCCCTAAGTCACCCTGTCCTGAAGGCCTGACATAAGCGGGGAACCCTGTAACAGACTCGTTCCCTTCCACCCTGCGCTCTGCCTGCCCTATTGATCTATTTTCTTCCTTGCACCTTAGCTTCTCTTTCTCTCTGTTTTATTTCTGTGAGTTTAGTCTACTTAAAAAGGTATTTGTCAAGATCCTTACTTCTTCTCCTTTGCCTCTCATCCAGGAGATTCACTCTCTTTCCGGAGAGACTTGAGTTTCTAGACCCTCAAGTCTTCTGCGGTTCAATACCTTCTCCATGTAAGCAGCAGTATTAACAGTCTCATTTCGGCAGGAGCCTAATATGCCTTCACACATTGAAAAAGCTACTCATTTGTTATTAGAACAACAGACTAAGGGTCCAGCTAACAGAGAAAAAGAAAACAGTGTCATCCACTGTAGTGTAGAAACTCAACCACAGCTAGACCCTCCTCAGTCCATCCAGAAGCCGGGGCCATCAACACCCTAGCTGCTGGCAGCCTGGCTAATACTCTTTCTCTGTCACCTATCTCCAAGTTTTGGTGACAATCAGATACCCTGTCCAAGAAAGGACAGCCTGGAGCCCCTTCTTTGTTTCTTTGGTCATGTTCTGATGGACGTATCTCATCAGTTAATTCTGCTCCCAGGTCTGCTTCTTCAGTCTTTCCTTTCTATCTCTCCCTAGCCACTGAGACCCACACTAGAGATATGAGACCATTTCACAATCCCCCTCACCCTCCTCTGGGCTGGCCCCACCCACTTTCCCCAAATTCCCCTCTCCCAGCATTTCTGCTAACCAGGGGTGCTGTAGACAATGGGTTTCCTTTCATCTCCGCCCACTCCAACCTTGGTGGAAAGCCCTGGGGACAGCAGCGCAGGAACTTCAGAAATCCCGAGCGTAGCTTTGTACTTTGAGTACTTACTGGCTTTGAAGTACGTGCTAACAGCAGTAATTGGCATTATGGAAGGTTAGAAAAAAATTGCTCGTAGGTAAAGAGCCAACAATGTGAAAATTATCCAAGTCATGTTGTATTTGGCCCTTAATCGAGTACTTGAAAAGTAAATCCTTGTCACCATGACTCCTTGTTGGTCTGCAACTCAGCACGGGGTTCCACAATCCTACATTTTGCAATCTTGAGGACTTGCCCCCTGTAGCCAGCAAGAGACGCCTAGGTACTATTATGGTGACACCAGAAGGGCCTGAAGAGGCCTACCCACTCCTGACACGGGCGATCAATAACATCCCTCTGCCCTTGTCTAGAAGTTTGATACCAGCAGCTGGGAGTCGACCCTCAGCAGGGTGTCACCCACAAAAATGATGGGGAACATGCCTCTCAGCAGCATGGGTTTTAAATCAAGGTTCTAATAGGCTCTGCTAGACTAAGATTCGGCATACTGACAAGAGAGACAAGGGACCTGCAGGCCTCTTGTAGAGTGCCAAAGTCAAGGTCAGAGCTTGGTGAAGGCATTCTCCTTACCCACACTCCGTGTGACATGGGGAGCAGAGGGGATATTCCATTACTGGCAGGAAGGCTTTCCTCTTAAAGTGAGCAGCATAAGAAGTGGTGCCCTGTATATGTGCATGCAAGTAGAAGGAAAAGCCCATAGCATGAAAGAGTCAAGTGGGCCCTGAGCTATGGAGGAGCGACATACTCTGTCCCCTTCCCAGCCCTGAGAACTAAAGCTATGAGGTGATGAAGGAACAACAGAGAAGCTGGGAGCCCAGAATGACTAAGTCAACAGGGTACAGGGACAGAGCACAGCATCCAACTTCATGAGGAGCCATCAACGTCCCACTTAGAGATGAGCAGTCCTAGGGTCCTGACATCCCTGGTCCCTGTGCTAGTGACTTCACAGTGTGTGCATCTATGGCTGGAGGACCTTTGAGTTCTTCCAGCTGCTTCATTAGTGAAGATAACTGGAGAGAGGTACTGGGCAGGAAGGAAAAGCAAGGAAGTTCACTTGCTGACTGGGGCTGTGGTTTGCCTTCCAGAATGTACTGCTGAGGGGTGAGGAGGGGTTTAGTCAAACTAAAAGAAGAAGAAAAAAAGACCAAGTGCCCTGAATAAGATTATTTACAGCTTAAGAAGGCAGTAAACAGTCCCTTCTTGTGTTTGTAAATGCTACCTTCAATATAGCACCTGGTTATGCACCGTGCAAGTTGAGCCCTTGACAGTGTGGGTTGCCCTGTTCACCATGAAGGCTGCTCTGAGCTTGTGGGACCCTGTCAGAAATGAAAGCTCACAGGCTTCCAATTCTATGTTTTGTGTTGTACAGACACACACACACATACACACATACGCACATATAAGTTCATGTATGTGCAGGCACTTGTATGTATGGATGTGCATGCATACACATGTATGTCCATATGGAAGCAAGACGTCAACTTTGAGTGTGGTTCCTCGGGAGCCTTTCACATTGCTTTTTGAGACAGGAGCTCTCACTGGTCTAGAATTCACCAAGTAGGCTAGGCTAGCCAGCTAGTGGAGACAAGGATTCACCTGCCTCTGCCTCGGAAGCACTTAAATCACAAGCCTACGTAACCATGTCCGGCTTTTTTCTTTTTCTGTTTCTTGTTGTTGTTTTGTTTTGTTTTACAGTGAGTTCTGAGATTGATCTCAGGTACTTACGTTTTCAAGGTAAGTACTTAATCAACCGAGTCATCTCCCAAGCCCTATTTGAGGTTGTTTTCCCCTTCATATGTATGTGTGGTGTGCATACATGTGTGTATGCATGTTCATTTAGGGAGAGGAACATGTATAGGGAGGGGTGAAGGTGCCTATGGAGACCCAAGGTTGACTGTGATAGTCTCTCCACCTTATTATTTAAGGTGGGGTCTCTCAAATGAGCCTACAGCCAATTGGCTACTCAGTTAGCTCTGAGAGTCCAGTCTCCACCTTCCAGGTACTGAATATGAGGTGTCAGCCACATCCACCCAGCATTTATTAGGGTCCTGCATATCTGAATTGCAGTCCTTGCATGGGAATCATGGGAGGGAGGGCCACTTTGGCCACTGACATCTTCCCACTGGTGTGAAAGGTCTTTCTGGCTATGTGTTGCTTTCATTGGTTAATGAATAAAGAAACTGCCTTGGCTTGTTCATAGGGCAGAACTTAGGTAGGCAGGGAAAACTAAATGGCATGCTGGGAAAAAAGGAGGCAGAATCAGGGAGACACCAAGGAACCACGGCCAGAGTCAGACATGCTGAATCTTTGCCGGTAAGCCACTGCCACGTGGTGATATACCGATTAATAGAAATGGGTTAAATTAATATGTAAGAATTAACCAATAAGAAGTTAGAGCTAATGGGTCAAGCAGTGATTTAAATAATACAGTTTCTGTGTGATTATTTCTGGGCTGGGTGGCCAGGACAAACAAGCCACTCCCTGAAACATCCCAGTGTCCAATTCTGTTGGGTTTTTTCTTAATTCCAGAGCAATACAATGGTCTACAAAAATAATTAATACCTCCCCTACTTCAACTGCGGCCATTGATAGACAACAACACCCTGCATATTTTTATTGATAAAATGGCACAGGGGGCAGCAGCATGGACAGCTCTCTCTGAATGAGTCCTTCCTTACGTAAGTTGGGGTCTTTAACTTCAGAATAAGATAAAATTAGAATTTACTTATTAATACAAAATACTAAGAATGATGAGCCGGTCTGCTCATCAGAGCACTTCAGATCTATGAGCTGGATGGAGCTTTGACCTTGTGAGAAAAAGCTAAAGCCACTCTGGGTCCCACTGGGTACCACTGTAGCACAGCCCAAAATATGAAGTATGATAATACAAGAGGATAAAATCCTTCTGAGTAGGGCTGTGGGCCCAGAAGATTTCTGCAAACTATTATCTAATTTGATTCCTTGCGTTGCATTGCAGGGGGATTTAAAACACATCACCTCCAGATGAAATGGGTTCTGGTAAATTTCTTAGAGCGCTCTCGGATCTCACGTCATCCTCTGGGTTTGGGGTCAAGGCTGCATTAATGACCCACCATTTATCCACTGGGTAATTCACTCTCTGGCAACCTATTTTATTTATGCTGCATAAATTCAGGAAGCAATTAATAGTTGCCACAAAGGCAACGTGATTCAGGGTGTTTTTCTCAGTAAAACTTTGAAGCAAGGCACTTCTCTTTCCCCAAGGCAGAGAAGGAAGCAGGATGCTTGGGAGAGCACTAAATCACTCTGTTATGTGCCCTGTCTTCCTCCTGCTGGCTGGAGAGAAGCAGGGGTAGCTTCCTGCCTTGTTCTCTTAGCACCAAGTGAAAGCTCATTTTTAAAGGAGTCATCTGTTACTGGCAGCCATCCGTGCTACCCTTTTCCCTTTTTCTTTCTTTCTTTCTTTTTAGTTTTTTTTTTTTTTTTTTTTTTTTTTGAGACGGGGTTTCTCTGTGTCCTGGAACTCACTCTGTAAACCAGGCTGGCCTCGAAATCACAGAGATCCACCTGCCTCTGCCTCTGGAGTGCCAAAATTAAAGGCCTGCGCCACCACCACCCAGCTTCCATGCTACCCTTTTGACATCCTGTTCGCTTTAAGGTTCTGTTCAGGCAAAAAGGTAATTTAATAATATCACCATAAAAATCAAGAGCAAAGAGTAACTTATTCATTAATCAAAACCAAATTATCAACCTGAAAGAAAAAAGGAGAATGATTTGGGCCTTTTAATAGTGATGAACCCATCATCGGTGGGCAAGAGGCTTTCCAATGGGCAGAAGTGGCTGTGTCTGTGACAGCACAGGTCAGAGAGAAGCCAGGGCAATCAGGGGACTCTGGGTTTGAAGAAGCTTAGAAAATCGCCATCCTGCTCCTCCTGGCTTTTCGAGACATTCAAGTCCAGCTGTGCGATTTCACCCTCTGCCTTTGGACCCTACCCTGACCTTCCTTCCTGAACTGATGATGAAGCTGTGGGGAGAAACTTTTAGCGGCAAGGGTTGAAAAGAAGAATTTTAGAAAAAAGGATGTGGTACTGGTGGCATCAGAGGGCCTTCTGAGCACCTCTGTCTGGAATGTCTCCAGACTTCATGGGAAACACACCTCCTTTCTGGTTAGACCTGCAGGAATTAGGTTTTCTGTTATTTGGAGCTAAAAGCATTTCACCTGAGATTTTTATCTCTGTACCCCCTCTTCTTCCCACCCCTCTTTCCTTCTCATCCTTGTCTATTCCTGCCCTTCCCTTCTTCCATATGTATGTGTATATGTGTGTATGTATGTATGAATGTATGTATGTATCTACTAAACCCAGAGCAGGAAATACAGGCCTGCCATGTGATAAAGAATATTGTCAATTTTGGCTGCAATGGTCACTCAGATGGTAAAGTATTTGCTGTGTAAGCATGAGGACCTGAGTTTGGATCCCTAGGACCCACGTAAAAGCCAGTTATGATAATGCAAATCTATAACAGAAGTCACTGCTGTGAAGGCAGACATAGGAGGAGTCCAGAGCTAGCCAATATGGTCAGATAGTCTGTCAGTGAGCTCTGGGTTCAGTGAGACCCCCAGGGGAGGGGGAAGAGACAGAGAGAGACAGAGAGACAGAAACAGAGAGAGAGCATAGAGCAAGACAACTTGACATTGACCTCTGGCTTGTACATGCACATACACATGCATATACTACCAAGAAAAATAAATGACGCAGAGGAATGTTAACCTTGATCCTCATTCAAAATTCAAAAGCCATCTATTTTTCCCCAAACCTAGAATGGTCTCCAAGTTCTACTATTTAGAGATTTCAGAAATCCCATCTTTGCAATATGCATAAAACACATACAGTCATGGGAAAGAATGAGATACAGCAGTGAAGATTTGAAAATGAATAAAACTGGAAAATGAAAGGCATTTAAAACTAATAGATACATAAAAGTAGAGTGATGCAGACAATACATAGAAATTAATAATAAACTTTATCTTGATAAAGAGGGGATTTTAGTTATAGGAGCAACGGTATGTGAGGATACCCTTAAAAGTTACATGTGGGACCACCGTTATGAAAACCTCACATGGAGATATAAAAACAGATTTAAATAAATGGAGAAACATGTTCTTGGAGAGATTAGCTTACTAAGGCGTTCCTCTCTCAAAGCTTAAGATAATTCCAGTCAAAATTCCAATCATATTACTTCTCTAACTTGATGAAATGAATTTAAAAACACAATACGAATGAATTGAGAAGAAAAAAAAACCTATGGTGATGAATCCTTACTCTACCCAGGTAAGTAAAATATAAATTATAAAGAAGCAAAAGTTAAAATAGTGTGGAACTGTCAACACAGACACATCAATGGCGCAAGCTAAGTAGCCCTGAAATTCCCCTGAGGATAAGAGAGTTCAACATATGATAAGAAAAGCAACCGAGATTGGTTACGTGGCAAAAGATGTCAAGAAATGACATTTTGAGGAATAGCAAGGCAACTCCCTTACCTGAATATATGCAGTCATGATTCTAAATGCATGGAACAATCGAATGGAAAAAGCAAAGTCTCAGAAATAAGACTAAAGTACAGAAGATTAGGGGCTTGAGAGATGGCTCTGTGGTCAAGGTGCTTGCCACACAAACAAAAAGCTGGATTGAGTGGATTCCCAGTAAAGGCCAGGCACTGTGGAATGTGCCCGTAACCTCAGCATTGGAGGTGCGGAGACAGGAAGATCATGGGGGCTCACTGGACAGCCAGGCCAGCCCAAACAACAAGCTTCAGCATCAGGCAGAGACCCTGTCTCAAAAAACATAAGGTGGAGAAACAGTTGAGGAACGATCCAGATGGCAGCTTCTGACCCACACATACCTGCACAGATGAAGACACCAGCATACACACACATACACAACACACGCATGTGTATGCCTGTACAACTACAGGAAGCCAAGGCTCTATCACACGGGGAACCATATCTGCCATGTCCATCTATCTCTCACTATTATCTCCAGCGCTTGGCACAAACAAGGGATTCGGAATTTATTTCTGATTTTTTTATTAGCTTTAGGTTAGCATACAGTATAAAGAGTTTCCTTATGGCATATTCACATGTATATGCCATTACACTGTGTCCTCACAAATTGATCTCCTACACTGTCCTCTATGATACATGTTTCTTTACTAAAAATTGATACATAATTTATGGAATAAAAGAAAGGGACATCTAATTATAAAATAAGATGTATACCCATGATTTAAAAAACCACGAAGTAAACAGAAATTCAGATTTAAATCATCCAATATATACAATGAAGAGTTTGTTCACATACACAAACGGAGAAGAATAAACACTGATCCTAAAAGAAGGAAATGGCGTACACATTACCAACAAGCATTTAAAAACTACTCAAATTATTCAAATTCAAAAATATGTAAGATAGAAATGGAATTTGACACTTTTGAACCAGCAAGGTTTATAAGTAAAAGTTGTAGGTAGAAAAGTGAAACTATCACACAGACCTATCACAGCAGCTGCTATCAGCACTGATGATGCCAGAGGCTACTAAAGCTAGTTGTCGCTGGAGGGAATGCTAAACAACACAGCCTCTCCTCTCAGGAAGACAAATGCTTACAAAGCTGAACAAGTCTTTCCACAGGAACTCAGCAGTCGTGACCCTTAGTGCCCACCCACAGGAACCAAGACCTGTGTCCATACAAAAGACTACAATTCTACAGCAATTTATTCGCAACTGGCAAAATTTGGAAACAATCAAAGTGTCCTCTGGGAATGGATAAAGTTGCAGGGTCAGGGGGAAGGCTGTTCTTTTTGGTTTGGGTTGGTTTGTTGGTTTGAGTTTTTCGGTTTTGTTTGTTAGTTTGTCTTTGCAATGAGAACAAGGGAGTGGTCAAGCCATGAAAGGCATGAAAGAAGCCCTCATACTACTAGCTGAAGAAGTTAGTCTGAAAAAGCCACATACCTTAATCCCACATGCCCAATGTTCTAGAAAAGACAAGGCTGATGTTGGATTCCCCTCTGAATGCTGCAAATATGTTTTATTATCATTGGTTAATGAAGAAGTTTCCTTGGTCTATGGCAGGGCAAAATAGGCAGGAAATCCAAGCAGAGATAGAGAAGGAAAGAAGAAAGAGTCAGGCAGACATCATGTAGCTGCCCAAGAAGTAAGAGGTAACAAACCATGAGCCTCATGGTAAAATATAAAATAATAGAAATGGGTTAATTTAAGGTATAAGAGTTAGTTAATAAGAAGCCTGAGCTAACAGTGTTGTAATTAGTATAGCTTCTGTGTGGTTATTCAGGTCTGGGTGACCGGGAACAAAAGAGCAGTCTCCGTTTTACCCACATCTTTGAGGGTAGCTGAATGGTTCCCTTCCACTCTACCCTCCGCATACTCCTGCCCCTCTGTATGGTTTTCTTCATTCCCAAGAATGATAAGGAAAGGAAGAAACACAGAGGCACAACCCTATAGGACAGTGAAACAGTCTGGCATGATGCCTTGGCTTGATTGGGTACATGTCACCATACCAGTGCATAGACTATAGACCACCAAGAGACACCTTACTATAAACTACAGTCCCAGAGAAAATGACGTGTTGAGGTGGGTTCATCAGCTACAACATGGGTGGCACTCTGGAGGGAAATGGTGGTAACGGGAGAAGCCTGCTAGATGTGAGAATAATAGAAATCTCTGCACAATCAGCTCACTATGATTGTGAGCCTGAAAGTACTCTGAACAGTTATGGTTAGTGGAGGAGAGATAGAAAGAGCCGCCTGCCTTCCTGTGCTGCTCATGAGAGTATAGCTCATAGAAACTTCCAGAAAAGAAACTTAGAAACAGATCTTCTTAAAGCATGAATGCGTATGGCATAAGCCTTCCTCTAATGATGAAGAGGCTTCAAACTATAACAAAATATTTAAGTAATAAAATATTACTCAACCATGAAAAATAGCACAGACATTTAGAAGAGAGTTTGACAGTTTATTATAGAACTAAACATGGGGCTGGCGAGATGGCCCAGAGGTTAAGAGCACTGATTGTTCTTCCAGAGGTCCTGAGTTCAATTCCCAGCAACCACATGGTGGCTCACAACCATCTGTAATGAAATCTGGTGCCCTCTTCTGGCCTGCAGGCATACATGCAGACAGAACACTGTAAAATAAATAAATAAATAAATAAATAAATAAATACATCTTTAAAAAAAAAAAACACTAAACATATTCTTTTCATACAATCCAGAATATAATACAAGAATAATATGATTATATTCTTTAGTATTTATCTAAAGAATTGAGAACTTGTCCACACAAAACATGATCTTCATAGGCCACCTTGAAGGCCACCTAAGTGTGATTTAAAAGTGTAAGTGGTTAAATTGTGCTATGACTACATTTCATAACCATTCAAGTCAAACTTTCAAAGACTGATAACATGATCGCAACATAACGCTAAATAAAAACACGTATTTGTGAGACTGTATATGCCCCACAGATAAACATACAAAAAGCAAACAAGTTAAAACAGGCAAAAATGTACCAGGTGGTGGTGGCGCACGCCTTTAATCCCAACACTCAGGAGACAGAGGCAAGAGGATCTCTGTGAGTTCAAGGCCAGCCTGGTCTATAGTGTGAGTCCCAGGGCTACAGAGAAAAACCCTGTCTCAAAAAAAAAAAAAAGGCAAATCCCTAACAATGAGTGGAGAAAAAGACTATAAATATACCAAGATACTGGAAGGTAATCTGTGAATAACAGTAACGGAAATAACATTCACGTTCTTTGTGTCTTTATCATCTTCCAAGTCTGCCCCAGTAAACACTGTAGCATTAACCACATGGACCTTCTTGAATGCTAAGGTCTTAAGCACAGACTACTGATATTTTTAGCTAAGACACTGAGTACACATTCAATATAGGTACTGCAACCCATTTATTTGCTCTGAAAATCAAGAGCCAGGAGAAGGACAGACTGCATGTATAGGAAGCCTTTTAAGCTAAGTAAAGATTGCTAATGAATTAGGGGTGCCTTTTAGATGGTGACAATCACGTCCTAAAATGAAAATCAAGGTGATAGTCACATAGCTCTGAATAAGTTAAAATCTACTGAGCTGTCTGTACAATTCAATAAAAAAGTGACTCCCAGGGCATGTGAATTACATATTAATAAAACTTTTTAAAATAAGCCATATGATTCAATTCCTCTCTCTGTGCAGTAGTGTATTTCCTCTCAAATTTTCTATTTCATGATGAAGCTAACTTCCAGAAAAAAACTTTCTAATACTGCTATTGGTTTAATCACCGAGCGCACACTGTGTCTTACTGCCCTTCACACATGACTGCCGCAAATAAAGACCTGAAAATAAGGAAACTCCAGGAAACATGAGTCAGTCTGAATATTGGATTATTGGATATTAAAGAAAAAAAGACAGAATGTAGAATAGACACAGGGAAGGGAGGAAAAAGAAAAAAAAGGAAGGGAGGGAGGAAGAAGGAAGGAAAGGAGGGAAAAAGGAAAGAAATAAGGAAGGAAAGAAGAAATAGATGATATACGCAGATATACAATCAAGAAAATAAAAATTAATCTATAGAATGAGATATTTTGTAAGTCATAGAACTGTAAGGGCTTAGTATCCAGAAATACCTCTTACAATTCAAACACAAAAATACAAAGTATAAGCCCTGCCTTTAATCCCAGCACTCGGGAGACAAAGGCAGGTGGATCTCTGTGAGTTCGAGGCCAGCCTGGTCTACAAGAGCTAGTTCCAGGAGACGAACCAAAAGCTACAGAGAAACCCTGTCTCGAAAACCAAAAAAAAAAAAAGTATAAGCCCTACTCAATTAAAAGTTAAGCGAAGAATTAAATAGACATCTCTTCGAGGATGACATACAACAAATGGCTAATGCGTGTACAGAAGGATACTCAACATCATTAGTCATTAGAGAGATGCTAACCAAAACTACAAAGGGACCACTTAGTACATACTAGGATGGCAATAATCCAAGGTAGGAGAGCATGTTGGTGAAGACATGGAGAAAGCCTTGTACACTGTTGATAAAAGGACAAAAGCAATGCAGATGCTATAGAAAACACTATGATCATCCCAGAAAGCTAAACACTGAATCCTCAAACCACCAAACAACCCCACTCTACTCAACAGAATACAAGCCAATGCCACTATGCCCAAAAGGGCTGAAAATAAAAGGTGTTCAAACAACACCTGTGAGTAGCTGTTTATAGCAGCATTGCACATAGCAGTAAAACAATGGAAATAATCCAAATGCTCATCAAGGGAAGGATGATAAAACGTGGCACCAAGAGAGGTGGCTATTATTCAATTATAAATACATACAGCCATATCACTACAAACACGGAAGAGCCTTCAGGACACCATGCTAAGTGAAAGAAGCCACTTGAAGATTCAATTGACATAAACTATCTAGAACAGACGAATCTACAGAAACAAAAGCAGAGAGGGTTTGTCTAAGACTAAGATGGGAGGAGAAATCAGATTAATGAGTACAACATTGCCTTCAAGGATGATTTGATGCTCTGGATTAGATCACAGTGATGGTTACATAAAATTATGAGCATATTCAATACCACTGAGTTTTGCATTTTAAAATAGCTAAAATGGTAAAATGTAGGGTTGTGCTGTGTATCCCTGGGTGGTATGAAACACCCTATGCAGAGCAGGCTGGCTTTGGCATTGCAGAAATTCTTCTGCCTCTGCCTTCTGAGTAAGATTATAGGTATACACCACCATGCCCAGGTTCATGTTATATGCTTTTTACCTCAGTACTCAAAACAGAAAGACCCCACCGTGGTTCTTCATTCAGGCTTTGAATGATCTTGTTCCCACCCTCATCTTCTCTGATTTTCAATTCATGTTTTTATGTGCCTTTGTCCCTCCTGTTGTGTCCAAACCCAATCTGCTAATCCCAAAGTCCATTTTTTTTTCCAAATGCTGTTCTTTGTCTAGAACACCTCCCTTACCCCTCTATCATGGAATATATTGGGATCGAACAGAGCCAGGTTCTGTTGCCAGGCTAAGCCACCATTGACTAGTTGTCGTCTTCTCCAAACTTGAAATGGGCAATCAATTTTAATTAATAAGTGCATATATTAAATTTCTAGTTCTTGCTAGAGCAATAATACTGGCAAGTCTACATTATAGAGTAGTTCTGGTAATAAAACATGAGACATGTATGTCTGGGGCTATAGTTCAGTGGTATAGCTCTTGGTTAGTACACTTGAGGCTCCAGGTTCAATCCCAAAGCACCAAACATACATAAAATCATGGTATCATCTACACAGTGTTCCCACGCTTCCAGAACGTTCACACAGCAGACCCAGTATGTGTCGTGTGCCTCTCACCGGTGCAAATATAACCTACTATTTGCTACTAATTCTCTTATTTCATTTAAAAAGACTTGCTTTAAATGAGAAACTATAAATACCCGAGTGATAGCAACTGGTTTGCCTTATAACTTTTTCATGCATGATTTAAAAAAAAAGCAGCGCAATTACAATATTAAGTGGGCACCTGGATGATGTTAGTGACCGCCATGCTGACATTAAGCACACAGGGGACAACAGGCTCTACCCCACCACTTCCTAGTGACCTGAATACAGCCATCTTCTCTGGAAACCTCCCATGCTTCCCAGTCCACTGGAGACTCCTTGTGTCCTGTGCAGTCAGCCCTGGTAGATTTAATTCCCACCATGCCACTTCTGATCATGTTGGTGATACTGTCCTCAAGGCTTTAAGATCTGCACTTCCAGTTCCTGTGTGAGAGCTTCTCTCTCTCTCTCTCTCTCTCTCTCTCTCTCCCAACTACAGTGCAAAATCACTTCCTGAATGGGTGAAAGTCGGGTGTAGGAAAAGTGCCTGTCATGTACCTATAGTCATCTTTTTCTTTCTTACTCCTAATGATAGAGAAAAATTCACCCACATTATTTCCTAACTTTTTGTGACCACAATCGCTTAGCAACCACCAATAAAAGGGAGAGATAGCTAGTGGCATGAGAAAATGAAGCCAGTGGCTGATACACTGAATATATTTTGGTAGATTTTTCAAAATGCGTCTTGAATAAGGGGAATGATTAGTGAGCAGGCCCTGAGTACCTACACGGACTACCTGCAGAAGTGGATGAGCAGAGACTGGCCAGCATGAGAAGACTAATGCCCACCAGGAGCTGAACGTGGAAACTTTATGAAGCTCTAGGCCACACACCTGAACCCAAGGCTCTGGTCGAGGCCTCACTCCACAAGCCCAAGAGCAGCCCTCTACCCTGAGGAGAGGCCCAACCTTCAACTCCATTCCTAATTGGAAGTAAATCCCTGTAAGACCAGAGAGTCTTCGAGCGTCCACAGTGCATTTTGTCCATGAGTCTCAAAGCACTGACAAAAGATGCTGCAAGTGAAATTACTGATTGAATACATCCAGACACGGAGCAATCCCTGTGTCAATGTTGACACCGTGGCTCTATAATCATCAGGCTCCAGGAGAGCAGGCAAAGAGCAAAACCACCAGAAATGTGGAGGAGAAAAGGGTGCTATGGTTGCAGAAGAAAGAGTAGAGCCTCAGAATCAGAAAGGAACTGTAAATACCGACAGTCGCTTTTAACCCTAAGGGGCCACAACTCTGCGGAGTCTGCAAACCATTGGCCAGATCGCATCATTCCTTACCAGCCTCTTGCCAACCCCATAAGGACATAGTGTGTCACTTGTTCACAAAGCAACTGAATTTCAAAGGACGTCTCAACTCTTGCTTCTCTGATGGCAGCTCCATACTAAACTATAGGAGACAGCAAGCAAGTGTGGACGAGAAAGGGGGTTGTTGATACCTTCTGTTGTGTGTCACAACAAAAGACTCCCCCCAAGCTGAAAGGTGATGTCACACGGTCATCCCAGGAGCCCCACTTCCCACTGCCTAGCTGCAGGAGACCATCATATCTCCATCTCTAATACCCTCTAAGGCCACTGGATAGCACCACTCACGAAGTTCTTAAGCCCACTACGATGTCAGTTTCAAAAATAATACATGCCCCAAGATCCTTAAAAAAAAAAAAAAACTATCTGACCTCCAGTATAATCAGGGATTCTTCCTCCCTTAACCAATCTTGGATTACATGATAGTTAGGGAGAGGAACTAAAATTCGCAACTAGAGTTGTTCTATCTTTTTTTATCCATCCCCTTTCTGTATTTTGTAGCGACTGATAACTGGGCACGGGCAGGCACACATGCCTACCTCATCTGCACCGTTCACATCAGATCTCTATTTAGGATGTGCACACATTCCTTCCAACACAAGCCAGTGCCCCCAGATGAGGATTATCTGTGACAGCCCAGTGGTCTTTGGATGGGAGAGAACGGAGCATCCTTCTCTCCCAGTTAATTACCATCTCCAGCCTGTGCATTTGATTTCAATAAAGTCTCTCTAATTACTTCAAATATCACTGCACCTCCCTCCTCCCCTTTCTCCTGTGCCCCTCTTTCTCTTGGAGAGCCTGAGACTGATGAACTCAAACACACCGGCAAGCCTCAGGCATCTGCCGTGACGAGCAAAGACTTCTCAGAGTTAATAAGCCGGGAGAGTTAATAAACCAGACTCCCCAAAGTTAATAAACCCGGAAAACACGATTATTGCTATTTTTACTATTATTAAAAGGTTGTCATTATCATTGTTGTTGTTATTCTCGGCCTTATCTGCAGCTATCCTAAGCCCCTCCCCCACGGCTGCCTGCCTCCCCCTTCTCTCCCACCCTTACCAGTGGCAGTAATAATATGTGCGTTATCCCAGAGGGACTCCCCAGCACTGCCCTGTTGTAGGAAGCAATATTGGAGCTCATGCAGCCCCTGGTCCCTTCAGGCTCAGCGTTGCCCTTTTATATTACATACTGTTCAGTCAAATCCATCACTGGCCTCCTAGCTCTTTCCAATCGGCTGGAGGAGGCTGGGTGGAAACGATGATTAAAGCAGCCAAGGGGAAGGAGGAGGGGGGCAGGTGGATGAGATGGGAGGGGAGATATTTGGGGTTTGGACATGCCCGAGCTGTCAGAGAGTCTGATTTCCATACGATAGCATCTGAGGCTCAGTATATCTCTGCACCTCTAGGCAAGGTGTGGCTCTCTCAGGGGCAGCTGGGATATCTGCAAATCAGGATCATAAAAAACATAACTGTTTTCCTGGTGCCCGGTGAGCATACGTTTTCTCTCCCTTGGAAGGACCCACTCCATCCGTGGAGATGGGGGCCTTTTAGAACTGGTCAATGTTAGGAAATGTGGGAGGGAGAATCAGATGACAGCAGGCCTTTATTTTTCATTAAGGCCAAACTCTTACTTTATGCACGGAGAAACTAAAGACCAATGAGGTGAAGGATCTAAACTCGCCAGGTTAAAGGAGCCCCTGAGGTGGAGCCCTGGCTATTAATCCCCAGAGATTCTTCACACCAGTGGCCACATCCTTTTCTTCCCTAGTTTTCACCACGCCCTCCTCATCCTGTCAGCACCTCTGGTGGCAAATCTATAAGACCACACTCACCTGTCTCCCCCAGGCCTGCTCGGTGTCTATGTAGCTACTGTCTTGGTGGTGCTACTATGCCTACTAATTCTGAAACTGAAAAGATGGATCTATCACAGGGGGGACCTGGCAATGTCAGAGACTGCTAAAGCAGTCATACCAGAGATAATGTTCAACATTAAACACTTCTTAGAGCAGCACCCACACCAGAGTCATGCACCCCAGTGAGGCAACGACATCAAGACAGAGGATCACTATGATACCCAAACTGGCTCACCAACTATGCCACCAAATTCCTCCCAAAAGATTGTGAGAACCTTGGTTCAGAGACCAGCACAGAGGTGAACTGAGTAGGTTTGGGCATCAAAATGTCACTCTCCTAGAGATGGCAGCTGAAACGCAGGGCATGGAGGAGTTCCTTGGTTGGCAGAAAATGAATAAAAGAGGTTAAAAAAGAACTGTGGAAAGGGACTACAGAGGAAGCAAAAGGAAAGGAAGCACAGCAGAAGAAATTTCAATCTAACCAACTAGGGGGACTTCTCTGCACATAGTCTAGAGTCAACCATGGACCCTGGCTGTGTACTCAAGAGTATATAGAGCAATCAAATTAAGCCCTGGGTCAGAGAAGGGGAAGGGAGGGAGAGAATAGAGCACCACTGTGTCTTTATGTCAGTCCCTTGATGAATCACCAGGAACCCATGGATAAGATGCTGCATAGTCCTGGAGCTAAGCCCCACATTCCAAATCCTTGTCCAGAACTTGCCTTAAAAAGAGCAGTCACAAAGGCTGTCATTACTCTGCCACTTTGAAAGTTCTGTGCTCAAGAATCAGTTCCACACTGCCCAAAGCTGGACTACAGGTGCCACACGGGGCCAGGACATGGCACCCAGCTGGGAAGAGAGTGCCTCCCCACATGCTCATGCCAAGTCCTCTTCAACAAGGTAGCTATGGTTTAATGGTGGCTCCCGAATGAGCCAAATGTAATAGAAAATTGTGAGTGCAGCATGGTCTCTTGTTGAGGCTTTCCCCAGGGAAATATCAGAGGTGAGAAGAGGTCAAAACTGCCATAGCCATCACTTCTTAGAGAGCGCATCTTGGAAACCCTGAAACGGCATGGTTTTATTCTGCATCTAAGGATGAGCCTGAGGGAGGAGGACTGGAGTGAAAGGAGATAGAAGGAAAAAACCCTGACACAATGACACTCAGGTCAACACAGTGACAGAGATGTGACTGTCTCTCAAAGAGGCACAGAGCACAGCCGGGGTAAAGAAAGCATGAGGCAGATCTCAACTTTCCATTTGCCTGCTTTCCAGTTTCTTCTTGACAAGCACCAGGAGATGCAAAGCCCATTCCTTCATTGTTTGGGGGCTCTGGTCTCAGGATTTTCTTCTACATGCAAAGACCTGGCTTCCAGAGCCAATGGTATTCATAAGTCAATCACTAGGAAAAGGAGAAGCAATTTGTCCCCATGGAGTAAGTATATCCAAATACAAAATGATGCTGAAGACTGTGCATCGTGGCCCACCCCACCTAATGGTGAGAGAGCCCCAAACTGAGAGCTACTGAAGTCTCGCAGAAGAGCTGGGCAAAACGTTGAGATGCTTGACTTGGCCTCTAATTGGTATGGATGTGTTTTTTCTAAGAGACTGTGTATTAGAAGCTTAACTCTCCAGATAGTAATGAAAAGGCAATTTAGAGGTGAGGCTTCATGGAAGGTAACTATGGCATCAGGGTGCTGCTCTCAGGAAGGCTTAGGTGTAGTTCTCCTGGAGCATGGGCTACTTCTCAAAGGAGTGGATTATGACTTTAAAAAAAAGCCAATCCTTCTGACCCCATATTCTTCTCGCTTCCTGTTTGATCATGGGATCACTTCCTCCAATGCCCACTCCTGACATCTTGATACTATCTGTCATGAGACCTTCATCAGAGTGCAGCAGATCCATGGCATCCATGATCTTGAATCTCCAGAACCATCAGCTTCTTTGTCATAAGAACAGTAAATGGAATACTACCATCTGTAAGCAAGTCAGGGTCTCTGTACCCAGATCACGTCAGCAACCCCAAATGGGGTTCCATAAGGTACTAGCATGGGAAGGCAGCTTCATGCATGGAACCAAAGACTGACACTGGACACTGTCCTTCAAAAGTAAAAGAAAACAGAAAAATGTGGTTGAAGTAGAAGTGCCCCCACACACACACAAAAAAAAAATTCAAATTTTTAAAAACCCCTTAAAAATCAAGAAGAAGAAAAGGTAAAGGAAATCACAAACAATAGCAATTAATGGCTGGTTTTAATAAAAACCTGACACACAGCTCTCCCAAGCATTTTTCAAGAAATCAAAAATCATGGAAATAGAAACTACCTTATTAACTACATCATAGTAATTTTTGATGTTATTCATGTGGCAATGATATTTCTATGGGTGGTCTGTGTGGTTCCCCTGGAAAGCGAGTTCCATATAAATAAAGTGAGAAGACTGAAGCCACAGTAAACCTTAACAAGAGCAAGTATGGGTGGCTCTCCTACACCAGAAACAAGTACCTATAACAATGCCTGACATATACCAAATGATCGATGAATTTTAGCTAAGTAAAAATAAATGAGGTTATCTTCAGTGTGGTCAAAACCAAGGGTTAAGCCGGGCGGTGGTGGCGCACGCCTTTAATCCCAGCACTCGAGAGGCAGAGGCAGGCAGATTTCTGTGAGTTCGAGACCAGCCTGGTCTACAAGAGCTAGTTCTAGGACAGGCTCCAAAACCACAGAGAAACCCTGTCTCGAAAAAGCAAAAAAAAAAAAAAAAAAAAAAAAAAAAAAAAAAAAAAAAAAAAACCAATGGTTAAGTCCATAATTCTAAATCTTACTTTAAATATCTAAATATCTTTAATTAAGTGCTGGTTTCAGAACAAAGAGAAAGACAAGGACTGAAAATAGTTTCTCGTTTTAGAGGGGGATATTGAAACACATATGCACTAACCTGAACTCCAACCTCAGAATAGTCAAACAAGGAACAACAATCAAACAGTAGATCCTGTTGTAAATTGAGTTTTGAAACTAGAAATGATCCCTAAGTGCCAGGATTTCTGAATGCAGAACGATTCGTCAGAAGGCTGTCAGTGCCTCACCTGGCATCATGTGCACTTGGTAAGATGGACATCACCCATCTAGGCCGGTGTCACAGCTCTCCACAGTGTGCTCTTCTGGCCACCCCAGTCCAGGCACTCATTGTACGCTGATGTCCTTGAATTGTAAGCTTTCTTATGACTTACTCATCCCTTGGTGCTAGTAAATCTACAGACATGGCTTTGTCCCCAGGATTTATTGACTCAGTTTCCTAGAAAAAAGATGCGCTTAGACTTTCTATCAATCCCACATATGAACATCCTTGGGCATACAAGGGGACAAAGTGTGCCTAGGTATGTGCCCATGCCTATGTATGCATAAATACTGAAAGGGCAACTCAATTCAAGCTTCCCCTTTGAAGGGAGCCACACGGGCCTGCAAGTGACTTTTTGTACAGTGACAGCATCAAACCAAGGCCTTGACATACTACTCCCCATCAGTGTCTTGTGAAACCATCTTCATCTCTAGGAAGAACAGGTGCTACCCGGATGGATAGCACACCGATTGGAGGGCCCACTGCAGGAGATACTTTCCCAACATATTGTCCACAAAAGTCAACACCATCTGGCAAAGTCAGCGATGTGAGCTTCCTGGATTCTGCAGCCTGTGACTTTAAGGATGGTGAATCTTACCATATTACAGGTAACATGAGCTCTGAAACCTTCTTCCCTCTCTGATTAGCCAGCCAGCAATGCCAAGGCGAAACTGAAATCACTTCACCTGAACAACACAATACGTAACCTCTGCAACACTGAGCATCATTAAACTTTTAAAGGAGTCTGTTAGGGGAAGTCCTTTAATCCTTCAGTAATTGAGCTGGGGGAAGGGGCCTGTGATGGGCAGCATTTACCTGAGCAGATATTAACTAGGGTTAGCTACTAATGGCTTCCCAACAGTCCCACTGTGTCCATGCTGCCATTTAAGAGAGTATACTCCATTTGGCCCTTGCTCCTTAACGGCCAACAGGGAAATTGAAAAATAATACATCATTAAGTATTGCAATTTGTGTTATGGATAGATCTCCGCCTCTCCCTTTTAGCACTGGAGCTCAGTCAAAACTAAGCCCTAGGAACCAGTTGACAAGAGGAAAACTTCGTTCCCTGAATCAGTTGGATGTCTGGGCTATCAGATAACCCATCACTAGTATATTTCCCACTGAATTTACTGGCCACAGAGGTAAAGCCACTGGAAAGCTCTCAGCATCCTTGGTAATACCGGGTTCAGTTTCACTCCCCACCCCCCAACCTAAGAGGTCTGGCCCCTCTGTCCTCATCTGTTTTTCTTTTCTGAGTCATAAGGCTTGGGAAGCTCTTCGTTGTAAGTATATTCATCCAATGGTACACAGCGTTCCTGACCCTTGTCTAACAGTGGGTACTGAGCACCACACACATCACACACCACGTGACCGCACTTCGCACCTCTGCCATCTCAGGGTAAAAAATAAATGGATGGTAGGATCATCTAATGAGTTTAAATGACGTGCCCACCCAGCCAAAGCAAAGGCAAAGACAGAATAACATACAGCTCACCAACTCGGAAAACCTACTGCGCTCCACGCGGTCACTCTAGCCTCCAGTCTGGGGATGGAAGCGTGCGGATGAAGGCTAGGGTTTGCCTGTGGTTTGAGTGTACTTCTCAAAGGCTCTTTGCCTGGAGGCCACATCCTCCACCTGGTGGTGCTAAGAGGAGGCCGAGCCTTTAAGAAACAAGACTAAGTAAAATGTAAGCCAGTCTCTGGGCATGCCCTAGGATGGGATGAATGTGGTTCTCAAAGATCCCAGTCTCTACTTGTGAAAGCAAGCTGTCACAAAAGGGACAGGCCAACCAACGCTCTTTGGTTTCCTGTCTCACTATGTGATCTCTTCTGCACATGCCTCCGCCATTGTGAGGCTATCCACCATGAGGCCACACTTCTGTCATTGTGATGTCATCCACCATGAGGCCACACTTCTGTCATTGTGATGTCATCCACCATGAGGCCACACTTCTGTCATTGTGATGTCATCCACCATGAGGCCACACTTCTGACACTGTGATCTTGTCCACCATGAGGCCACACTTCTGACACTGTGATGTCGTCCACCATGAGGCCACACTTCTGACACTGTGATGTCGTCCACCATGAGGCCACACTTCTGACACTGTGATGTCGTCCACCATGAGGCCACACTTCTGACACTGTGATCTTGTCCACCATGAGGCCACACTTCTGACACTGTGATGTCGTCCACCATGAGGCCACACTTGAGAAGGTGGGTGGTGAAAGATGGGAGAGCCATAATGGCACTGGGGTGAAGAAAGAATGGGAGCAAGATGTTTGCAAGTAGGGCAATTTGAGTCCTCTTGATGCCAAAAGTGAGTGTAGGACAGAGTGGAGATTGAAGATCCAAGAGAAAGCAGAGTACCCATCTGCTAGCGGAAATGCCTGAAGAAGCGTCATAGAGCATCCGGGGCGATCCTCCAGAGTGCAGGCTCTTCCTGCCTTGCTCTTTAGTAACCATTTATTCCTCAACCAGCCCAACCTCCGCTGTACTTGACAATGTGACTACCGCCATCCCCATAACTGGTGAGCACTGGAAGCACGCTCTTCCTTCTCGGGACTCCCCCAGCTTTCACGAGCTGCTGCTTCTGCCTGGAACCCTCCACACTCTCCCCAGTCCCACATCCCCATCCACTCTCTAAGAGTCGTTCATATAACCTCTGCATAAAGCCTTCTCAACACCTCTAAGCAAGTTACTGATAAATGTACCAACATGTTTTTAGTATTATATAAGACGCTAGAGACAATGGGTTAAAACAGAAAGTTCCTTTCCCTCATATGTCTTGAGATCTAGTGACAGGGACTATGAAACTCTTTGTAAACATATATATATATATATATATATATATATATATATATATATATATCAAAGTGTGACAAACCCTGAAGATTGCAAATCTCCCATAATAACATGGGAACTTACATAAGCCGGGCTTGCTCTTTGGCCATACTACTCTTTAATTTGCATTTCTCAATAGTCTGTGGTAGTTTTAATGCATCTCTGTTTTTTTTTTCATTTATTTTTACATACATACCTATTTGATTAAATGAATAGTTTAATGAACCAACTGTTTGAGTCCATTTGATCTCAACTTTGAGAAGTCTACCTATAACCAAATAAGGTGCACTCCAACTGTTCATGTGCCACCTACAATCTCATTTTATTAAGTACCCATTTCCAAAGATCGAATTCATGTATACACTTAGTTTCCTTAAAATTGATTGGAACAACATTTAAGGGAACCAAAAGCCTTGGCCACGGTGAGCGAAATAAACAATGCAGGATTGTGTGGTTTCTTAGACAACCAATATTGCAGGATAAAGTATAGATCGGCCAAGCCAAGTGGCTTCCCCCAAACAAGACAGATGTCATTGATTCTAGAAATCGGCCTCAGTGGGACACCCTGGGATGTTTTCTAGCTGCGGCTGAGTCTTATTTGAGAAACGCAACACCATCCAGAAGAAAACTTGGAAAGAGGCTATCCGAGGGATGGATGGACAGCTGCTGCTTGGTCCCAGTGGAAGCCTCTGGACCTGGTATTTAACAGTTCTGCTGCCAAATGTGCAGACAGGCTTGCAGAACAAAAGTCACCATTGCAAACCCTGAGTGTTGGGGAGAAGGGAGATTGATGCTGATTACTTTCTGTTCTTCCTTCTTCCAGGGGGAGGAGCAACTATGCAAGATGACCTTGGAGACTGATACAGACAGCATGACCCAGGAAACGGATGGGCTAGGGTTAGGATTTTGTGTTTGTGGGGTAGTTTGATAAGCAGGAGTGAGGAGCATATTCCAGAAGCTTCCACACACATATAAAAATTTAGGCAATAGCCAATTTAAAAAAAAATAAAATAAAAATGTTCTGAAAGCCACAGAATGCTCCAGCAGCTGCCTTAGGAAGGCTGCCTGAGAGCACAGGAATCCAGCAGGTGGGGACTTGTTTTCCAAGAGCTTGTTCAAGAAGACAAACTGAGAACTGTGATCTCACCGGGGTGTGAACACCAGAATCCAAGCAGCAGATGCTGTGATTTTGTGGAAAGGCCATAGAGCCAGGGTCACCAGCTGGGGACAGCATCCCCAGCTTTTCTCGCTACCCATAACATGACTTGAGCAAATTCCGTGAGCCTTGGCTTCCTCGGAAATAAATACAAGGCTAAATCAAAATCTCCTTGGCCATTTCTTAAATTGTCATAAAGAATCAATCCCTAATACATATAAAGGTCCTTCGAGATTTGAAAGAAGATAAATTTTTAACCAATAGAATCCTTTATGGCATTTTCTACGAGCCAAGCATCGATCTACATGCTTGAGGAATATGAGATCAAATGACGCGAGGAGGCGGGGTTTGTTATCACCCCATTTTAGAAAGAATAAATAGGCACAGAGCAAGTGAACCCCTGACAAGAAAACAGCTGATAGGACAAACCAGCAAGGATGTGATCCCAGACACACAGACCCCTGAAACTCTGCTCATAACAACTACACAATCGTGGGTATGTGTATACAGCTCCATAGAATAGATTTTTCTCGTACAAAACCAGCAACCATGAAACACAGCTCTATACAGTAGTCTATGGCTTATCAAAAGGTCTCTTAAATTGATGCCTTAATTCTCATGATAGCCCTATGTTGGTTAGTTTTTGTCAACTTAACCCAAACTATAGTCACCTGAGAAGTGGAAATCTCAGTTGAGGAACTGCCGTTAGCAGACTTGTTTGTGGGCCTGACAGTGTAAGAGAGGGCTCAGCTGGCTCCAAAGGGTGCTTTCCCTAGGCAAGTAGGCCTGGGCTGTATAAGAAAGCTAGCTGAGGGGCTGGAGATATAACTCAACAGTTAACTGCACTGGCTGCTCTTCCAGAGGACCTGGGTTTGATTCCTAGCACCCACTTGGCCACTAACAGCCGCCTGTAACTCCAGTCCCAGAGGATCTGGTGCCCTCTGCTGGCTTCTATGAGTACTGCACATAAGTGGTACACAGCTATAGCATGCAAAACACCCATAGACATAAAAATATATAAATATTTTTTTAAAAGGAAGGGAGGGAGGAAAAGAGGGTTTATCAAGACAGGTGAACAAGCGAGTCAGCAGTATTCCTCCATGATCTCTGCTGTTACATTATGCCTTCAGCTAGGTGACTCAGCCGTACCCAGAACATCTCTTAACAACAAGACAAATGATTAAAGTTACTTTTCCAGTTCTGGAGGGAATTATGAAGTATCCAAACCATTCGCACCCAGCTGTCTACCACTCTCATCTATGGATACAGGCTATTGAAATGGAATAGCCCAGCCAATAATTAAACACAGACAAAATAAAACCCAGAAGAAAATGAGTGTGTGCATAAGGACAGTCAGCATGGCACGCAGACGCGTAAGGAAGCAGTCTATGGAGGGCTATGTTTGTCCTATGCAAAATGAGATCCTGTTACTGGTCCATCCTAGAGTAAAACTCCAGCACAGGATGCTCATTCTTTTGACTCAGCACCATTCCACGTAAAAAGCATCTTCAAAAGAGTAGTCCAGTTACATCCCAATGTGAATGATACCACAATACCTTTCATGGTTTGTCAATAAGGGAATCTCTAGCCTACATATAGGGTAATTTGAAATGTAGGAAGTCTCAAGATGAACTTAGAGCAGAAGGCAAGCAGACTTCAAGCATCCATGCATGAAGGATGAGCAGAGTCCTGGGGAAGGTGGGGTGCAGGAACCCAGCAAACCCCAAGCCAAGAACGCAGGAAAGGGTTCCTTGAGGCGTTCTTCCCTTCTGGGTTTTTGAAGTCTACCCTGGGCACTAACAATGATGCCCACGTCCCTGGGAAGATTTTGGCTCTCACTACTGGGGACAGAAGTGTGAAAGGGACCCAGGCCTTACTGTGCAGGCAGTCAAGAGGAGAGAGAAGAGGAGCAGAGAGTAGCAGGGAAGGAAACTAGATGGTTATGTTAAAAGGGGATTCGTTCCACTGTCACAACCAGAAAACTAGCTCCCCCAGAGCCAGCTTGAGGGCAGGGAGGCTGGGTGAACCTCCTGAATGGGTGCGGCTGAAGGATGCTCTGGGGACTGGAGGTGGGTGCTGCTGACAAGGCGACAGAAGCACCCACCCCTGGGTGAGTCAGGAACGTCTGGGATATGTACAGGAGGTTCTAATGCTGCTGTGTGGTCCCAAGGCAAACACCTTTCACAACCCCACCAATTAAGGACGGCTTTCAATTCCAGGCTACCAGAAGACTTTTCTTTTCTACTCCCAGTTATGTCCAGTGACTGTTATATGACTAGGTGGCTTAGGGCATCTGAACAACTCCAAGCTTCCCTGCCTTCCTAGCTGCCCAGCCACTCCTTTCTCTGGGCCCCTTTCTGAGGAGAGACATAAACTCCTCTACCCTGAAGACAGAGCATCTGAGCTGTGCCAACATCAGTGGCCCCTCAGGCTCGGGCTGTCCTAGCGCTCAAACAAAGACATATTGGGACCCTCCTGCTGAGAGTGGGGGGACGTTTCTGGGCCCGAGGGAGCTGGCCTTAATCTGCTGCAGAGTGAATGACAAAAATGTTAACAATGAAACTACGGTTTGGGGGGGAACAGCCCCCAGGAGCCCAACATTTTAGTATTTAAAGGGACTTTAATGAGCTTAAGTGGCTAATCTCGAGTTCAGGAGGGGGTGTTTTGTTTTGTTTTGTTTTGAAAAATCCTTTTAAAGGCTCCTGAGGCTTGATAGCAAGGGTTGTTGAGTCCTGGAGCCTCTAACTGAAAGGAAGGGCAGGAGGGAGGAAGGACAGAAAACTGCTCCAAAGAGCTTCTCATGCTGCTCCAAAACCCGGCCTAACAAACAGAGCTGCTGGAGCGGACCCTCCATGAGGGAGAGATACATACGCAAGCCAGACCTCAAGCCCAGTGGCATAGTGCCCGTCCAGCATGCGCAGCCCTAGGTAGGGTGCCCAACACCACAATAAGAGAGCTGTGTCCAGACAAACAGCAGCTTTGAGAATGTATGATACGATGTGTTGATGTCCTACCATGATGCTGGCCAAGCTTCCTGGCAAGTGACAAATTCTCCCATTTTCCTGCTGCCACAGCACAGAACCAGGCACATCTCTGACTCATCAAAATGCAGGACATTGCCTAATGTCTACTAAGAGACCAGCATAGTCAGATAAGTTGGGGAGGGTGGGACCCCAAAGGAACACCAAAGAGTAAGGGTCACGAAACTATGTAAACAGGAGACAAAGGCCCATTGATCAGATACTAAGCTGAGTACCACTCAATAACTTGGTTACTACACGGTAGGACTATTGTGCATAATAAAAGGCTAATTGAAGGGTTGGGGAGATCATTCAGTGGGTAAAGAACTTGCCAAGCAATCATGAGGACCTGAGTTCAGATCCCCAGAACACATGTAAAAAGCCAGGGACAGCTGTACGGATTTGTAACCCCAGGGTTGGAAAGCAAGAGATAGAGGCATCCATGAAACATGATTTGTAGTCTAGCAAATCAGCAAGCAAAAAATGCAGTGAGACCCTGTCTCAGAAATTAAAAGCAAAAAAGAGTCAAGTACCTTGTTGATCTATGGCCTATGCACAGACATGTGCACGCACACAAATACATGCATGTACCATATGCACAGAGAGATGCAGAGACAGACAAAGAGGCAGGAGGGGGAAGAAAGGAAGCAGAGAGAGGGAGGGAGAGGGAGGAAGGAAGGAAGGGGGTGCTACATTTCCCAAGTGAGAAAGTAGAGGGTCTATGGGATAGCAGAGGATGGGGGCAGTGTTGCAGTTGGTGATGGGTTTAAGCAGTAAGAGTCATGTAAATAAAGCTCCATGGACATAGGGGGAGTGGAAGGCAGAATGGGATAAGGCAGATGTGAGTCTAGATACAACATGTGGTCCATTCCCAGCAAGACCAG
Organism: Microtus oregoni; assembly: GCF_018167655.1. Taxonomy (NCBI): domain Eukaryota; kingdom Metazoa; phylum Chordata; class Mammalia; order Rodentia; family Cricetidae; genus Microtus; species Microtus oregoni. The sequence continues at coordinate 31,418,506 of NW_024543072.1, forward strand.
AAGATTACAATACTTTTTATATGGATAGGATTTATTGGACCAGTCAGAAAGCACAGTCCAGTCCACAGTGGCCAGCTATCTCTCACAGCTCATCTGTCATATGACAAGGATGATAAACCACAAATATGATGGTGTGGAGGGACACTGGAGGCTCAGAGAGTCAGGAAAGGCAGACATGGCTGTTGCTATCCAAAAATAGGATTCTCAAACTAGAACTCTGGGAGGAGAGGTTGGAAGTGTCCAGACTCTTCCATGTGACTCCGGTTACAAGACTAGGAAAAGCATGGTCTACTTTGTCTTTTTAGTTGTGAGCTCATTATACTGCAATGATGGAGACCTCGCAAGGTTTCATTAAGTTCTGTCTAATCCACTCATGGCAGCCACTGGGCAGGCTCTACAGAGGCTCAGTTGTCCTGTTCACCACCCAGAAAAATAGCACAGAGGTGGGTTTTTTTTAATTCCTTTTTAACTACACATATGGGACTATTGTGACAAGACCAAGTATACCCATGAGGTAGGGAACGGATGTGGGTTTTGTTTTATTCCTTACATAAAATCTTCCCTAATACTTCAGTGTTTCTGCTGCATTCCAATTGCATCTGCTACCTAGAGCCAAGAGAAACTTAATCCCTGCCCTAAGTCTCATTTTATTTATTTTCAGGAGTGCGAAAGCAAACATGTAGCAAGGTTACAGTGTTTACGCCTCCGTTTTAGCCGACACAGTGCTAATCCTCCTACTAATTAATGCCAGGGCCACAGCAATCTTATTCATTTCATCTTGGTTAAAAATATAGAAGCAGATCGCTGTGGTTTACTAAAATAACAATTTGACATTTGGGAGGTGTCTGCAAGACAGTAGTGTAGGCTTCATTTAAGATACAACAAAGAGACACAAAGCTGCAGTCAACCCTGGGGACTAAACGCTTCATGTCACACTCATCTAAGAGACTAAGGAAAAACACAAGTCCACAAGAACAGTAGAAGAGACCCTCTCTCTATCCTGGACAACATGCCTTTCAAGAGGGCACACGGGGTGGCCTTGTGGTGTCCTGAAAATCATTGCCTTCCCCTGTCTGAGTCTGCAAAAGCCACCAGAACAACACTGTCCTAAGGGCCCCAAGGGACTCTCAGGAAAATATATAGTATGTTCCCCAAAGCACTCTCAGCCAGACTAGGATAAGAGGAGCAGAGCTCCCTACTGGGAAACCCCTACATTGGGGGTCCCCACCCCACATGGCCCAAGGTCCCCTTCATCTCATCCTAAAGTGACTTATTAAGGAGCCACGCTAAAGATGTGAAGACCAGTTTCTAAAAAACCCATGACTCAAAGAGGTTTATTTTTTAATTTTAAAAAATAGTAAAACAGGACTAAAATTTCATCATTGGGACCAACATTACCAAAATTTCTTTAGAGCTAAATGGAAGGGACTGTTTTGATATCTCCCATAATTTATTTTCTATGATTGTACAACTGCACTTAATAATCCATTTCAAGTGATTCAATATTGATTGTTTTGACCTTGGTAATATTCAATAATCACATTTTGTAATATGCATTTTTCTCTAAGAAGTTATTAATAGTCTTGCTCATACAATGGATTTTTAAAGCCTTTATTTTTTTTACTTTTAAGTACTACAGCCCAAGAAATTTACTTGGGAGGGGGAAGATATGATTAAATAAATGCAACTGTTCTAAATAAAGAAAGCATCAGATCATTACAGCCAAAAACCTTTATAAAATTAAAAAAAGCAGCAGTGGATATCCCCCCTGATATGAAGAAGTCTTGGTTGGTGTGAACATAAATAAAATCAATCTAAGACAAATAATTAACTATGAGAAAAGCTCTTGTTAATGAACTCAGAGTACTGAACTAGCCAGGTGGAAGACAAAGGTCTCAGAACTCTTCAGTACGTAAAACCAGTCTGGAAAACAAAAGTCACCTTTCACAGTATGATCCACTAAAGTAGGGACCAAAAAAGCCCCACAGCCATGTCCATCCCCAATAGCCTAATTCCCAGAACATTATCAATGCCCATTCTATCAAATTTCAATTTTTGAGTCTTAGATTCCAAGCAAGTCTTAACCATGGACCAATACATATAAAAAGAGAAAACCACCTCCACGCAAGAAATATTCTCAGTCATCCTCTAAAACAGAGAAAGAGAGAGAGGCCGTTGCATAAACACAGCCACAACCGTGGGCTGTTCTCAGTGTGCGCTAAATCCCTACAATTGAATGCAGACAAAAATCATTGCCTAGCTGTGTTTAATTTTTATACTTTTTAAATGGTATTGTGCCAAGAGCCGGGTCGATAAAAATTAAAGTTGAGCCCACTCTAACAATGGGTTCTGTAATTTCATCTGTGGGCTCCTTTTCTGAAGAACTGCATGCCCAAGTTTGATCTCTAAGTAATATCACAGTAATAATAATAATAATAATAATACTCCTCTGTCCACACCTCCTGCACCACCTTAATAGAAATCAGAACGGGTTCATTACCAGTCCTAATAGACAGCTTTGCCTATATCGTTCTCACTGGGGGCTGACAAGCCTCAGGCCAAAAGAAAGAGACAAAGAACAATGTAAGCGGGGTGGTATCTACTTTCTCCCATCTTTGCCCCTCTCTCTGGACAGACAACTGGTCTACTCCAAAGGACCAAGAAGAAAACATGAGCGGGCCCCCAGAGGAAAGGCTTCCCCAAGCTGTGATCTGCTGCCATGTGGGGAGTTACCGTGCCTGGGAACAGCTCTGATGACAGCAAGGCTACCCCACACCGCTCCCAGGATGTCCAAAACAATCCAAGTGATAATGATAAACTTCATATGTGAGGAGAGAGGGCCCTGCCTGACCCACGAGCCACCAGGCACATGAAAGACGCAATATAAATTTGATTTAAAAGTGGGCCGCCATCCAGAAGGCTCAATTATCTATCACATTGCCACGTTTCCATGATCCACGGCCTCTTCTGTCTCCGACTGAAGCACAGCTACAGTGCTTGTTTGAAACCGATTCAGGGGTAACTCTGAGCTAGCAGGATCACAGAAGGCTCACTTAAAGGGGGAACAACAGTTACATAAATAGAAGTCTTCCAGGCTTGAAAATATTTGGTTGTCTGCTAACTTTCAGGAATGCCGAAGCAAATTGAATCCATTCCTGAAATGTCCACACCTATACCACCTCGAGTGGTGCATCTCACAGCAGGGCTTCATCGATTTCATCCATGCTGTCTTTTCCGATGACTAGTTATTTTTCTTTGATGACAGGAGCAGCAAGTGACCCCCCAGTTCTTGATTTCTGAATGTTCTTAAATTGCCATTCTACAATCTGGCCTTGAATGCTTATTTGTTTTGGATAACTGAAAAGTGAAGTATTCCTAAGGGTGTTACAGTAGAGGAGGCCAGTGTCTAGTAAAACACACTGAGGTTTCAAGTCAGCGGTCTTGTCCAAGATGCCACCATCCATCCATTTCATTACTGAGAAAAAGTTGAGGCTTCACATGGTGAAAGTGAAAACAAGCAGCTGACAGGATGGAATTTTGGCTTTTAAAATAACTTGTGTTGAAGTGGTTCTTCCCCAATTTCGTACATGTATCAAGCGGTTCTAGTTACTGTCATCCCCCACCCTCCCCAGTCTCCCTCCTATTCCTATTATTCACACCCCCCCCCCCGAATAAGTCCCTTTCCATTTAAGTGAAGGCCTGACCAGACACCAGGGATCCACAGGTAATAATTCCAATGCAAATTCAGAATTGCCCAACATCCAGATAGGCATATGAATGGCTGAAATAAATGTGATAACCTCTCCTGCTAAAACTTCATGATGGTCACTAGAGATTGAATATCGCCTACATATTCTTTTGTTTCAGCTTGTAGAGCCAGCACTTGAACTTCACAGACTTGGGGGACTGAAGTCCCTGTCGGATATTCACTTTCCTATCAAATGCTCTATAACTTGGCAGCATTGCTGTCTTAGCTCCTAACAGACATCTCATTTTCTCTCTCCATTTACTTTTACTTTATCTGGGACTCAACTATTGAAGAAACACACACATACACACACACACACACACACACACACAGAGAGAGAGAGAGAGAGAGAGAGAGAGAGAGAGAGAGAGAGAGTGCTTTCTTCAAGTTTCACTCTAGCCTCCCTCCCCCCCCCCCCAAAATTAAGCTGTATCCTCCAGGATAAACGTGTGGCCATTCCAGATAACTTTTGGCTAATACCTAATCATGTCGAAGTAGAGGAAGCTTTGGGGGGAACCCTTGATTGTCAGGATAAAACAGCTGCCAAACCTGCCAGGCTAGCAGCCTCCTGCAGGCAGGTCCCAAGAAATCATTCCTCCTTGCAACCAGGGTTTTACATATAGAAGCTCTGTAAAAGCCTGTTGAATAAAGGAATTTTTCCCGAGCCCAATGTAAAGGGGGGGGGAGTAATCATTGCTTCACTTCCTCCTATAACAAGTGTCTTAATACCATTACTATCGAGTACATTAAAACCCTGGTTTGTTGAGAGTGGAATAGGATTGAAATGGGAAATAGAAGAGAGAAGGAATTTAAGAGAAGAATAAATGAATCTCAAACAGCCGCTGACGGGCTGGACAGATTTGTTCTGAGAATGTGCCCACCAAACTCATTTTGGATATCCATGTGTCAGGAAATATTTTTAAATTAAAATTAAAAAAAAACTTTCCCTGTCATACCAACACCTCTTTGAACCATGTAGCTCCCACCCTCTATAAAATCTTGATTCTGGCCAACAGCTGGCGAGTTGATCCCTGCAATTTTCTCTTCGCAAAAAAATAGCTATGTGCTAGGAGAACTGGCCCTCTCAGCTAATAAGCCCAAACCTCCCCAAACCTGGAGGGCTGAAATGGAAGGGATATTGTTGTGCCAAGTACTTCACAACAACTGTTTCTCCTCCTCTTGACACAGCCTGACTTCCTCACAGGAGATCTGACTGGCCAGACAGCTGTGTTGACCCTGGAGCGGTCTTTGATTCACGATTTTCTTTCTTTCTTTCTTTTTTTAACAAACAGAATAGAAAAATCACAACCCAAATCCTCCCCTAAGCTCCAATACTTTTGAATTCGCTAGTGTTGTGCCTGAAGGATGTGGACCTTTCTCTAATCTATAAGCAGAAAGATAAAGATTGGGCCCACACAATACCAAAACCTTGCCGTGAAAAGCGAGAGAGAGAGGCGAGCAGTCACCCGCCTTTGTCTGCTTGAAGTTGTGTAGACCAAATCCGCTTAATTACCTAAAAATCACACTTTTGACTCAGAATGGGGCTACACGCAGTAAAATAGCCAGCAGAGACAGAGGTCGTTTCTCCATTTCTTCCTTCAGAACTGTTTACCATAACACTCAGGGCGAGCTTTCGCTGCTTTGCAGATTTCTGTATTGTTCAATTCACATGAACTCAAGCATGTATCTTTTTTTTTAAGTTCTGAAAAAAAACGTAAAGCACTTCTGGAACAACAGAAAGGCCTAGTGTTCTCTCGGAATCAGGTAAAAGTCAAGCATTTTATGTATAGCAAAGGAATACTGAGTAGCGGAGAGGGGTGTTCTGGTGGTGGTGGTGGTGAAGGTATTTACTAGGTCTAACATGGTCAGTAAACCTGACAGCCCAGACGATACGGAAATAAGAAACCTCTGTTCTCCTCTGGGTTTTTGTTGTTGGAGGCAGACCTCTCCAGCACATCCTTTCCACAGGGCCTCTTAATGAAATTAAAGCAGCTTGCGTTTCAACCGACTGTCCTCTGACTCCCTCCACATGCTTGTCTTCTTTCCTGTGCTAGTGAAAAAGATTGCGCTTCCTCCGGGTACACACACATGCCCACACAGTCAACACATGCCAGCCCTAGTGCACAAAAAGGGGTAAGCGCTAAGCCCCTTTTCCTTCCTTCTAGCTCTCCACAATCCCACCAATCCAAAGTTCCTATGAATTGGCCCATTTTACAAGGAGAAGCAGTTTCCTCTCCTTACATCTCAGGGCTCCTTCGGAACTCTCCTTTGAGAACATCCTACCACCACGCGCCCTGAGGCATTTCAGAAATCCAAATTGGAAATGAACCGCTGTCTCCGTTACCCGCCTCCCAGTTCTGCATGATGATGGGGAGAGAATAAAACCTGCTGCCTGTCAGACAACCTCCTTAGGTTAGAACTGGGTGGAGCCACCGTAGGGGGCTTTAGGACAGGCCCCCTCTGACCTAGCAACGTTTCGGACAGCCCCGGAGTTGCAACACCTGAAGGCTTCCGTAGAAACCCTTTTGGGGGAGGGACTGGAAATGCAAAGCGGCCACAAGAAGTAGGAAAGCCACTTCCAAACCGGGCGAGAAATATGCCCAAGGGACAGAAACCGTCTGATCCATACCGCCTGACCGCTGAGCACAGATCCAAGAGAGGCGCAAACACTTGAGTGAGATGGAATGGAAAAGGTCGCCGGTCATTCATTGGTGATCCGGCCGGGCTCTCCGGTGAACCCAGGACTAAGCTTGAATTTTTCCCAGGCCCACAGAAAGTGATCTCTGGGAATGGCCGGGCCTGGGGTTAAGGAACTTAGAATAATTTAAAAGGAAGTAAGAACGCGATCAAAATGAAATGACGCAGCGCGGCTCTCCCGGGCCCAGCCTGCATACACAGACGGAATCCCCGCAGCCCCGGGCATGTACCCAACGCTGGTACGAGTGAGATTTACTGGTCTTGCCTGAGGGTGTCTCTTAAACCCGAAAGGCGAAGAGGGTGCAGGAGGACTCAGTCCCCAGAGTACACTGGCGCGGGTGGCGGGTGAGTGGGCGACGCAAGCACTTACTTCTCGTAGTGGTACTTGCAGTAAAGCTTCTTGTCCCGGTAGAAGCAGGTGGTCTCCAGGGGTTCTTTGCAGGAGGCGCACTGCACGCACTGTTCATGCCAGAAGCTGTCGTTGAGCCGCAACAGAAACCTGTCCGAGATGACCCGCTGACAGCCTTCGCAGACAGACTTGGGACTCACCGCTCTGCCTACAGCAGCAACAGACGTTTGCCCATGAGCCACACACGCAAGTCAACCCCGCAAAACACTATCGGGATCGGATCAGGACCACAGATTTACCCCTTCCCCCACCCCAGGCCATGCATTCCCCCCCCCAGGAAGATCCCCTGATGATTTTGATTTTAAAAAAATCAAACCAAGTGGCAACCAAGTGATTAATAAACAAAGACTAAGTAGCAAGGTTATAAATTCTACCGAGGAAGGGGGCTGAAGTCAATAAATAGTCTTAATTGTTAGATAGACCCAAGTATCATTGCGAGCATTCACACAGCCTGTAAAATTAGATTACAAATAAATTTGTGTTCCCAGGACTCTCAAGTCGTCGTTAATCAATCATTAAATCACTATGTGTGTGTGTGTCCTTTGACTGCTTTTAAATTATCAGTAATAATTTGCTTGAAACTGCATTCTATTTTTAAAAGGGAACTAACATTTTCTGTTTTCTTCACACACACACACTCAAATTGTGGGTGCAGAAAATACCATCTCAAACTCAGTACTGTTCATACTAGTGAATCCCTCCTACGTCTTGGTTGGCGTGCAAATTGCGGGTGACTTTTTTATAATTAGAAAATGTCAAGGTGGGGAAAAACAATAGCTGAGCGCAGAGACCCTGCGAAGGGTGCGGGTCAGAGCCCTTTGCTCAGAAGCGCAGCGAGAAGCGACAAACCTCTTAGCCCAATCACAGAATCTTCTCAGCCCTACCCCTTGACCTTTTCCACCTTTTCCCTCCAGACCTTGTTCTAGAGGGGACCGGCTTCCTCTCCTTCCCCTTAACACACTCGGGACAGAGGGAAGAATACTCGGCTGCCTTTGTTGACACTTTTCACAACCATTTAAAGAAGCCCTGTGCTGCTGTCACAAGAACACTCTTGTCCGTGATGTCCCAAAGGACTGGTCCTTCTCCATAAGGCAACTACACTAATCTCACTTTCTGCCTTGGGGAACAGTTGCTAGCTTGTAAACCGAACAAGTCGTTTAGTGGAGAAGGAAGATAGCAAGAATGACTGGAGAAAGCACCCCGGTCCTTCTCAACTATGAATTTCTGTTTTCTTGGTCTCAGCACCCCAGGCCATCATCCTGGTGTTAGAGCAAACCTGGGTCGTAAGGCGCCCGGAACTAAACCCGAAGCCCCTAAGTCGGCACACAGCTCTGGCCTGCATCTTCTTGCTCGAGGGAGAGGATCCTGGCATTTTCAAAAGGGGGTTGAAGGAAGGGCACAGGGGCTTCGTGATTTCGATTCCTCTGGACTGTTAAGGTGGGGTGGGTTGGTGGTGTCTCTCGGGATGTGTTTTCTACAGATCGAAATTTGTCAACCCATTCTATTGGTTCTAGAGTTAGGGAAAGAGGCAAGAGTTTTAAATGACGAAAAATCTCTCCTGCGGAAAGAGAAGGGAAGAAAGAAAAGAAGGAAGAGGGAATGGAAACACCTTTCCCCCAAACTTGAAAACCCCAAAACCAAAATTGGGGAGACACTGTCAAAACAAGAATTGCTGGTCTGAGCTTGGGAAGACCCTTTGGGACTCCTTGATCTTCTCCTCTGCTGTGACTGGGTTGGGGGTAGGGGGGATACCGGGCTTGCGGAACTGGGATCCGGCTTCAGTTAATTAAAGACCAGGCAAGGGCCCCGCGCCGCCGCCGAGCAAGCTAATCCCAGAGCAGCACTGCCCACCAGCCCGGAAAAGCCCCTGGGCTATGACCAATACTAAAATTGGGGCTGTACTTTGGTGGGAGAAGAGAAGAACTTGGGCGCTCCTGGGCCTTGGACCTCTGCTACCCAGTGTTCCGTCATAGGCCTCTGAAAAACCGGTGGCATTTATGAGCCGTCGATCAGTTCCATGATTAAAAATCCAGTCCTGAGTATTATTAATCACTTGCCACTCAAACGCCTGTGAACATGCTCGCCCGCCCCTCAAGGCTTTGGGGAATTCAGTGTCGAGCTCCTGAGGCCTGAGGAGGCTTGCTGGTTGTATGGTAGGGAGGACTCAAAAGGACTGATGGACACGGAAGACAGAGAGTGGGCGCCTCTACGTGCACGAAGAGGGTGCTAGCCTGATTGCCTAATCTGGTACCAGCGAGCTGATGTCCTGAGCTCCCACCCAGCCTGGCGGCAAGAGGATGCATCAGGGTAAATGGAGTTGAACACTCACCCAGCAAAGAGGAGAAGGAGGCCGAAGTCTCGATCGCACTTTGAAAGTTCTCCTCCATCTTCAGGCCGTCCAACATGTTCGGGCTGAGCCTGGAGGACCTGGAGAGCCGGGAAAGGGATACGTCTAGCTTCCGTGCCTTCTGGGACTCCGCTCCCTCAGTTGCCACACTCCTGGGAAAGGACAGAAGGAGTGTCCAGGGCGACAAGAATGAGCCTGGAGGGTAGAGTCCAGCCAAGGGAAACGTGGGGTGGGAGGAGAAGAGCCACCGTGAACTACGCTGACGGATCTGATTTCACTTGAAGTCAACGCGTTATGTACTTAGGCCTCCGCCCCCTAACTGCATTCTCCTAACCCCCACCCCCACCCCTGTCCCCAGGTTTCCCATTCCAAGCCCGACTCCGCCCCATCCTATACTAATGTGGCCCCTGGGGACCCCTCTACAGGAACTATGCTACTGCGTGTGGGGTGGGGGTGAACCTCCTCTCAGAGTCAGGACCAAGCACGCGGGACAGTCCGGGTCCGACACCCGGTGACCCAGCCACTCAGTTTCGACCCTCACCTGTCTTGGGTTGGAGAGAGGCAAAGTAAGGGACAGGGAGACCGTTTCGCCTGCTTCGGTACTCCTGGCGCTGCGCTCTGCTTGGGGGCGCTCGGGAGTGGGCGTGCGGGGCGCGCGGGGAGGTGCTCCCGCCGGTCGGCCAGTGCCGGGAACGCCTGCAGGAGCAAAGAAGTCGCCTCAGGGAGGAGCCGCGACTGGCCCGGCTCACTCTTGGATGCATTTCAAATCAACTTTCTGCAACACGCCCGCCCGAGCCGAAGCCTAAGAAGCCCCGCAGCCTTCCCTACCTGATGAGCAAGCTCGCCCCCAGAGTCCGGAGCGGCGCGAAGTGCCCGAGAGGCGCGGGCAGCTTGGGCGAAGGACGGCGGGGTCCCCGAAGCTGCAGCCGGAGCAGCCGTCCCGACTCCGGTGCGCCCCGGACAGAGCGGGAGCGAACGGCGGCCCCCGGTTCTGCTCCTCGGCGCGCCGGAGCCGGGCCGGGCCGTGGCCACGAGCCGCCTGCCTTTCCGGGACGTCCCGCCAAGCCCGCTCCGCTCTGCAGGCGGGAAGGGGAGGCCCGGACTGCTTCTTTAAGGCCGGCAAAGAAATCCGAGGCCCGGGGTCCTGGGTGCAAAGTCGGCCCTGCTTCTCTGAGGCGGCTCCGGCGACTTCTGACAGCGGCCGCTGGCTGCGTGCGCGGCCCGGGAAGGGGGTGGGGTGCGCAGGGCGGGGGCCTGGGAGCGCGTCCCGTGGCGGAGCCCGCGGTGCTCGCTTTCCCGACTTGGCTGCACGGCCCACCGCGAGGCTGCAGCTCGGTGCTCCGGTCTGCTATCTGGACGTCCCGGGCACGCAAACTTTCCCTTCTATCCACGTGGAACTGTTGCCTGGGGGAGCTGCGCCCGAGCTTCGGCTGAGATCCTTGCCACCTAGACTGCGTGCGCGGGCGGGCTAGGGATCCGGTTGCTCTCGGATCTGCACCGTAAGTGATGACTAACCTCCCGCTGTCCTCACCTGGAGGCCGCGGGAAGCGCCTAAGGCTGTTTGCCGCTTTGTGAGCGCCTGCAGCAGAAGCTCCAAGCCCCTCAGACCTTCATTCACCCACTGGCTCCCGCGACTTACAACTTTGTTTAGGCTTAAAACTCGTTTCGCGGTTTCTTACTGAAATCCCTTCACTGCTGGAAAATGCAATAGTGAGACCCATGGCCAAACCTTAAATCAGGCTCGCTCTATCCCATCCGGCCGGCTCGACACTAGGCTAGAAGTCAGCCAACGGGACTTTTCCTAGAAAAGAAGTTCCAGGGGGTACTTTTTAATTCTCTATAACTCATAATGTTCGATTGCAGTGACAGCCTGCAGCCTCTCCAGAGTCAGGAAAAGGGTCTTGCTCCTCTATTCCAAGAAGAGCCTGGGGCCAACTGATTCAGTAAACTCATCATTGCCCCGGCTAACGTTTATCGACCACTAATTTTGTGCCAATCTTGGTTCCATAGTCAACTCATCTAATCGTTACAATTTTAAGGTGGGGACAAATATGGTCTCAATGTTCTCGTTGCCTTAAGGAAACCGGCACCTATGCACATGAATTTCCAATCCGGCTTCTGAAGACCTTTGAAAGGTTTAATTTATGGAATTCCCTGGGGCACCCTCACCTCTACACCGAGAGAAGCACAGCGTGAGAGTTATCCCGCTCTGTAAGTGTGGTCAGCCCAAGCAAAGATTCCCTAGTACCTTCCCTAGAAAAAGATCTCTTCCTGAACTTAAACCAGACAAGCACCACTGTGCTTAAGAGCACACACACACACACACACACACACACACACACACTACCACCACCACCATCCTCAGTGTTTTCTAGCAAATCAAGCACAAGCCAAACACAGAATATGCCTTCAGAGAGACAAAGGGAAAGGGCAAAGCATTTAATACCTTATATTAGAATGCGACTTTAAACTTTTTTAGGGTTACTTCTATATACATGGTTTTGCTTGATCTCTACAACAAACCTGTGAGGTAGGGCAGAACAAATAGTTTTATCTATTATTCTAGACAAATCTTCAGGGCTTAGTACAGCGAGGGGATTTCTCTACTGCTGCCCAGGTGGCTAGTGGCATGTTTCCTAACACCTGACCTTTGTCCTGTCTGTCATCCAGATAGAACAGGATATGAAAAAAAAAGGGTAAATTACATATATTCTGGGGATAATATATAAGATAGAAATTTGTTCAGAAGAAAAGAGTAGAACAAATCCACCCACAAAAAAAATATTTTAAGTGCACAGTTGAGTTTTTGTTTAACTGAAAGTCTTGAGTTTATGAAACGTATTTAACTGGTGGGGTAAGCCAGAAAACAAAAAGTTTGTCATTTGATCTGAGCCTTCCTGGTGGTTCTGGCGTCAGGGAGAAAGCCTGATTAGTGTAAAACACAAAAGTTTGTGGTATGAATGTCTTCCTCCCACCCAACTGAACTGTGTCTCACAATCCCATTGTAAGCTCTACTGCTCTTAATGCAGACCCAGGGCACATAGATGCGATTAACAAATAATGTTTGCTTGGCTGAGGGATGAGTGGACCCCTTGCTGTAGCCTGAAGCCTGTAGGGAAGGGTCGGTAAGCAGAAGGTCTCAGTCCTTAGTGACTTTAGTCAACTTTTTTTTTATACACATACACAATATATTTCTATCTTATTCATCCTTATTTCCCTCACCCAACTCCTCCCATACCTCCCCATCGCATCTTCTTGTGTACTTTTCTTTTGGGTCTTTACTACATCCCACTGAGCCTAACTAATGCTGTCGGTATGTGGACGGGTGTGGGACCATCCACAGGGGCGTGGGAAACCTACCAGTGGCTACACTCCCAGAGGAAGAAATAATTCTCCCTTTCCAAGTTGTCATCAACGGCCGTAATTCCTCACACTTGAGTTTTGACTGGCCCGATCTTGTGTGGGTCTTGTGCAGGTAACACAGTGGCTGTCCATTCCTGAGAGTAATGGGCATGTCATCCACAGAAGACAGGATTTCACAGTTCTCCACACCTGCCAGCTCGTACCTTTCCACCTCTTCTTCCATGGTCCATTTTACTCCCTGAGCCTTGAGGACTGGGGGTTGATAGAGATGTCTCACATGGGGCTGAGCATCCACAGTGATGCAGCTGTATTCCTAACACTTGAGACAGTTGAGAGTCTCTACAATTATGACTGCCCACTGTGAACCTTACCTAACCAAGGGTGATGGCAGCATGGACCTAGGACTATAAACACAAATACTCAGATGGCAGTTTAGCCACACGACTATTTAGCAGCAGTATATTAGTAGGTTTCCTTCAAGGGCCTATGACCTCCACAGCCATGGACTCTTGACCAGGGAGGTTTACAGTATCAGGCATGAATTCCCTCCTGTGGAATAGGCTTCAGATCCAATCAGAAGGAAGCTGGCTACCCTGGTAACACCCATGTTGCAGCAGTGGGCACATCTGGCCTGGCAGGTCAGTATTCCATGTATAGGTGTTCTCCTTTTCTCACATCATGTCAGCAGCCTTTGCTCTCATTGCTGTTCTCTATGACAGCCACCTGACTGGCGTGAGATGGAACATACTTAAAAGCATTTTGATCTGCATCTCTCAAATGGCTGCTGTTGCTGAACACCTTTTAAGTGTTTCCTGGACACGCGTACTTCTTTTGAGAATTCTGTTTAGTTCTGTAAACACATAGTCTTAAAGATTTTTTTTAAAGTTTAGGTGTGTCTCTCTGTCTGACAGTCTATCAGTGCCTGGAGGGCGGAAGAGGAGTCAAATGCCTTGGAACCAGAGTCACAGTGCTTGTGAGCTGCCTGGTGTGGGTGCTGGGAACCAAACTCAGATTTTCTAGAAGAGTGGCAATTGCTCTTAACCACCAAGCTGCCTCTCTAGTTTCTGTAACACATTATAAAAGTTGAATTGCTTTCTTGACGTTTTTTTTTTTGGTTTGTTGTATGTTCTAGATACTAATCCTCTGATTCATAGGTGGCAAAGATTTTTCTCCCATCTGGTGAATTACCTTGCCACTAGATTGACAGCTTCTTGTGCTGTATGGTAGCTTTTTTATTTCATGAAATCCTATGCCAGTTGTTCCATCTACTTCCTGTGCTGTTGGAGTCCTATTTAGAAAGTCTCTTTTTTTTTTCAGTTCACACTCAAGATTAAAAATTCCCCCCCAAAAAAACCCCACAAAAATTGACCTGTAAGGTAACAATATATTACTTAATATATTATAGTATACTTAATACAGTATCCATTTTAATATTATGATAAGGAAAATGAAGTAGATGACCCAATATATATAATAATATAAAATCTTATTTCAGTAAATAAAGGGCCCACTGGTTGGGGGGGAGGGGGATTTGACAACAGCTTTGGCTATTTGCTGCAGGATTCTCCCTATATATAGAAAGGCTCTACCTATGTTTTTATGAAGTGGATTCCCTGCTGTTTCATCCAGCAGTTTCAGAGTATCAGGTCTTATGGTGAGGTCCTAATCCTTTTTCAACTGGGTGGTGAAGATAGGGATCGAGTTTCGTTCTTCTGCATGTTGCTATCCAGGTTTATCAGCACCATCTGTTGAAGATGCTCTTCTTTCTCCAGCATACGTGTGTGGCATCTTTGTCAAAAGTCAAGTAGCTGTACTTATATGAACTTTTATCTGGGTCCTCTCTTCTACTGATTTTGTTAATGTATGCCTGGTTCTATGCCAGTACCACACCGTTTTTATTACTATGGCTCTGTAGTATAACTAGAACTCAGATATACTAATACATTTTGCAGTGATTTTTTTTATGCAGGATTGCTTTGGCCATCCTTAGTATTTTGTGATTCCATATGAATTTTAAGTTTTTTCTACATCTGTGAAGAATGTCCTAGGAATTTTTATTGGGATTACACTAAATCTATAGATTGCTTTTGTTAGAATAGATCTATGGGTATAGACTGAAATATTTAGATCGCAGTGTCTCTCTCAGTTGTCTTAAGGTTTTTATTGTGCAGGTCTTTTGTTTCCTTGCTGAGGTGTAGTCCTAAAGACACTATATAATTAGTGTTGAGAACATATAAAGAACTAAGAAAAAATCCAGAAAGCAATCTCATTTTTAAAATGGGCTACAGAAACTAGAGAGGCAGCTTGGTGGTTAAGAGCAATTGCTGCTCTTCTAGAAGATCTGAGTTTGGTTCCCAGTACCCACACCAGTCCTATATTTTAAATTTGTGTATTTGTGTGTGTGTGTGTGTGTTTGTGTGTGTGTGTGTGTGTGTGTAACTACTATGAATTGATTCCCTGACTTGTTTTTCAATATGCTCATCACCAATATATAGAAAGGCATAGAAATATATACCAATTTTATGTATTAATTTTTAGAACATTTATCAGCTCTAAGAGTTTTTTTAGTGGAGGCTTGAAGGTCTCTTATGCATGAAATCATGTCATCTGCAAATAAGAATACTTTGAATTTTTTGTCTTAGCTCTGCCTAAGACTTTAATCATTCCATTGACTACAAGGAGAGAGTGGACACTCTTTTCTTCTTCCTGGTCTCGTGGGAATGCTTTGAGGTCTGCATTTCCTATGATGTTGGCTATAGGTTTATAATACATACTTTTTTATTTTCTTGAGGTATTCCCCCTATATCCCTAACCTCTCCATGACTTTAATCACAAAAGAATGTGGGATTTTGTTGAAAGCCTTTTCTGCATCTATTGAGATATTCATGTGATGTCTGTCTTTGAGTTCATTTATATGATGTATTACATTTATAGATTTATGTATGTTGAACCATCCCTGAATCTTTGGAATGAAGCCAACTTGGTGATGATGAATGATTTTTCTGATGTGATCTTGAATTTGTCTTTCCAGTATTTTGTTGAGGATTTTGCATCTATGTTCATCAGGAAGATAGGGCTATAGTTTTTTGTTTTGTTTCGTTTTGTGTCTTAATCTAATTTGGGTATCAGGGTAAGAACTCTTTCACAAAAAGAGATTTTAAAGCATTCTTTTTTCTATTTTATGTAAAAATTGAGAAGTATTGATTTTAGTTCATCTCTGAAGATCTGATGAAATTCTGTAGTGAGTTCATCTGGTTCTGGTCTGATCTTTTTTAAGTTGGGAAACCTTTTGCTATTGTTTCAATCTAGTTTCTGGTTACAGATCTGTTTTAATTATTTATTGAATTTATTTAAATTTTGGTAAGTCATGTGCATCTAGAGAACTTCCACTTCTTTTGGATTGCCTAACTTATAAGAACATAGGTGTTAACATATGTTTTTACGATTTTCTACATTTTATTGGCTATTTGTTATAATAGCTCCCTTTTGCCTCTAATTAATTTGATATTCTCCATTTCTCCCTTTTAATCAATTTATTAATTAATTTGATATTCTTCCTCTCTTTTTAGTTAATTCAGCCAGGGTTTTTTCACTCTTCCAACTTTCTAAAATTTTATCTTATATGTGTGAATACTTGGCCTGTATGCATGTTTGTGCCCAATGATCAAGTCTGAGACCTGTGGACACCAGAAGAGGGGGGCAGATCCCCTGGAACTGGAGTTGCAGACAGCTGTGAGTTGCTACGTGGGTGCAGGAATCCAGATCCTCTGGAAGAGCAGCAAGTGCTCTTAACTGCTGAATCATCTCTCCAGTCCCTAGATTTATCAGTCTTGTTCATCTTTTGAAAGACCCAACTCTTTGTTTCATCTTTCTTTGTATTGTTTGGTTCGCTTTTAATTCATTAATTATTTTTCCCCCACCTACTTGCTTGTTGGCTTGTTTTCCCACGGCCTAGAGGTAAGCTGTTTGCGTGGACTCTCGGTGTGTTTTGGTTTGTTTGTTTTCTCTTAATTTAGGCATGTGGGCTCTAAGCCTCCCTTGTAGAGCTGCCCCCACTGTAAACCCACCGATTTTGGTGTGTGTGTTCTCATTTCCGTTCCATCCTAGGAACTTTTAAATTTCCTTATTTTCTCACTGAACCGTTTATTGTTGGATAGTGCTTTCTAACCTCCATTCGTTTATGTGCTTTCTGTAGTTTCCCTCGTTGACAATATCTAGGATTTTTTATGTTGTGGTCAGATAGAATATAAGGTGTTATTTCATATTTTTTATATCCATTGGGCCTTGCTTTGTGTCTTCCCAATATGTGTTCTACTTCAGAGAAAGTTGAATGAATTACTGAGAAGAATGTGAACTCTTTTATGCTGGGTCCATGTGAACACTCAGCTGGGTGTTTCTCTGTTTACCTTTCTTTTTGATGACTTCTCTATTAGAGATAGTGGGATACTGAGGTCGCCCACTACTACTGTTTTGGTAATAGGATTAATATATGGATTGACATCTAGCAGTACCTGTGTTGTTCCCTTTGATTATCTTGTCTCTTCTAACTAGCTTAGTTTTAAATTTCTTTTGTCTAGTATTGGAATAGCTTTGCCTGCTTGTTTCCTAACGCCGTTTGCTTGGAGAAGAAGGTACAAGGTACCTTTTACCCTAAGATACTGCCTATCTTTGATGGTGAGGTGTGTTTCTTAGAGACAGAAAAAAAATGGCTCCTGTCTTCTAAACCACTTTGCTAGTTCATGTCTTTTTAATGGTGAATTCAGAGTATGGACGTGAGAGTAGGGGCGTTGAGAAGGTAGGGGCTGCGATCTTGTGAAGTGGCTACAGGGCGGGGTGTGGGGAGAGATCCAAGGGGGACCTGAGAAACTCTATGGAGCAACTGAGGCACACAGCACTTGATGGAGGCAGGGTGGCCTGGGTGGGGTCACTTCCAGGGAGGTGACCGAATGGACCAATTGCAGTGAGCAGGATGAGAGGTGGTGGAGGCTCAGTTCTGCTCTCAGTCCTGCTACTGAGACTGACCTCTGACCTAGCAGCTTCAGACTTACGAGACTGCACTAGCTGTGGCCCAAGGAGTAGAGCTGAACTTCAGAGTGTACTGTAAAGTGGATGTCGAGGTATAGGCTTAGCTGGTGTGTCTAAGTGCTGTGTACATCAATAAAGATACAGCATCTCATCCAAACATGAAGATATTTATCTAGGCTCACTGCACCTGGAAAACTGAAGCAGGAAGATTGCAAGTGCCAGGCCATCCCGGGCTAAAAGTGGAACCCTGTCTTAGAGAAGAGAGAGAGAGAGAAGCCTTTTTTTTTTAATTTGCCCTTTCTTTCAACTTTTTTTTTTTAAGATTTATTTATCACACATACTGGCATTACAGAAGAGGACATAAGATCTCATTACAGATGGTTGTGAGCCACCATGTGGTTGGCTGGGAATTGAACTCAAGACCTCTGGAAGAGCAGGCAGTGCTCTTAACTTTTGAGCCATCTCTCCAGCCCTGAGAGAAGTCTTTGTATGATCTCTTTTCTGATTCATTTGGCCTCTGCCACTGAGCTGGGGATCATGCACAGTGTTTGCACTGGGGCTGATAGGCTGTTGCTTTGCCTTTTGAATAAGAGAAGAGATGATGCCATGGAGCCAAGCCCTTTTCAGAGAACGAGCCATACTCTCCCTCTTTTGAGATAATCTCCAACAAGTTTTCTTTGGAGAGTTTCTGGAAGTAAGGTAAGTAGGCTTCGAACAGAGCTTCAGTATATGACTCGAGTTGGACGTGATCTTCAAGCACATCCAGTACAAACATTTGGGGTGTAATGGGTTAAATTTATTCCTACGGAGATGCCATCTTCCCAGTGTTTGATTGATCTGGGCTAGCCATTCAGAAAGTGAAATGCTACTCCCAGAATCTTCAGGTAAGTGAAGATCCCCCCTAACCATTAGCCACTCTCATCGGAACTTGATTCACCTTTACGCCTCTCATAAACTAGGGCACCAGACCTGGCAACAATGTGCCCAGGGCCTTCTATCCCTTCCAAGGGCATTTAAAAAATCCACTAACATGACTTAATTTTGTGTCACCATTTTGCACACAGGGTATACATAACCAACAAGCTCTCCTCAGTCCTTTGCATGTGCCCATGGCATCTTCCCACCATTATGTCATCTAGGGCTGCTGTCACCACACCATTGGAATCCAGACTGAAATCAGGAAATCTGCAGTTATCTGTGTAGAGACAAGCATTGTTTCAGGCATCAAGCACTCTGAAATAGGCAGATGCCAAGAGATGCCAGGACTATGTCTATGTCTTAGCTTAGTACTTTTCTCTTAGAAGAAAATTGGTTGGTTTTCATTGTTAGAACAAAATATTTAGTTTCTTTTTTTTTAATAGCATATAAAAGGAAAGACTTTGTCTCATGGTTACAGAGGTATCAGTCTGTGGTCTCTGGTCTATTATTTCTGGACATAGCAGTACAGCAAAGCATCCTGGTTAAAGTACAAGGAGCAGCAATACTACTTGTCTCATGGGAGCCAGGAAGAAGAGAGAGAAGAAAGGCCATAGATGACATAGACTCTTCACGTTCATATCCCCATGACCTACTTCCTCTAACTAGTCCCTATGTCTCATGAGTGCATTGAATTATGATCCACAGCTTAACAAACCATTGTGATCCACAACTTACCAAACCATTAATCTATTGGTGTGGTTTTGAGCCATGGTGATCCAATCACCTTTCAGGGGCCCCAGCTACAAACACTGCTGTTTTGGGCACCAAGCATTCAACCCATGAGCCTCTGAGGAAGTGGTCTGCAACCTTCCTAAAGCTGGGACCTTTTAATACAGTTTTTCATGTTGTGGTGACCCTCAACCATAAAATTATTTTCTTTTTTTAATTTATTTATTAATTTATTAATTATTTATTAAAGATTTCTGCCTCCTCCCCGCCACCGCCTCCCATTTCCCTCCCCCTCCCCCGGTCAAGTCCCCCTCCCTCATCAGCCCAAAGAGCAATCAGGGTTCTCTGCCCTGTGGGAAGTCCACTTCCATCCAGGTCTAGTAAGGTAGCATCCAAACTGCCTAGGCCCCCACAAAGCCAGTACGTGCAGTAGGAAAAAAAAATTATTTTCATTGCTACTTCCTAACAGTAATTTTGCTACTATTATGAATCATAATGTAAATATCTGTGTTTTCTGATGGTCTTATGCAATCCCTGTGAAAGGGTCATTCAACCTCCAGGGGGGTCATGACCCATGGGTTGAGAACCCTGCTCCGAAGGCTACCCCACATCCAAAACATCACAAAGACCATGCCAGGTTAGCCTCAAAGCCACTCTCCCTGGAGGAAGACAGGCAAAGGCCACTGAACAGGGGCTACCCACAGGGCTGTGCGAGGATCTCACAATCCAAGGGGTCTTCTTCTTCACGTGGGAGTCCCCTTATTCTAGTCTTCCCCACCATCTGTTGTGGTTCAGGTAGCGGTTTGCAGATGAGGTGAGGCCCACGGTGGAGTCACCTCCTCTACAACAGAAAACAGAAACAAAAGCAGCAACTTTGGCCATGCCTGGGAGGCAGCTCGGCTGGTAAAGGGCTTGTCGTGCTCAGTTCCAAGAATCTATGTTTTAAAAGCCGGGTGGTGTGCTCACACTTGTAATACCACTGCAGGAAAGGCAGGCCAAGAGGATCTTTGGAATGCATGCCAAGCCAGCCTAAGCTAATTAGTGAGCCCCAGGCCAATAAGAGACCCTGTACACCTACACACACACACACACACACACACACACACACACACACACCAGACTCATGAATCACACATCGCAGCCACGCTTTGGAAAGAAGAGGGAGGAGGAAGGAGTCCGAGACCAGTGTTTGGTGGGATGGAAAAGGAGATGGAGGGGGCAGAATGGACATGCTGTGAAAGAATGGAGATGACAGCGACATGTTTTTTACTTCCTTTTCTTGCTCTCTGTTCTGCATTTTATTAAAGGGAAAATTGTGTTATTTGTTAAGGAATGCCAAAATGCATTTTGGACCACAGTAAAATAAGCAGAACACTGCTGCCTAGATAAAGAGAGCCACACAGCAACAGGGTAGCTGGAGACCACAAGGTAGGAACCCTGGGAATGCACACCCCCCTCACCTCTGAATCCCGGCCCCCACCCAACCTGAATCCCTGGCCCCAAGCTAACATCCAACTCTCTTAATTGAACTGGACTACCAAGTGTAGCAGCTCTTTCTGGGGTGAGAGGAAGCTTTCCAACTCAGGCTCGGCCAAGGGAGGGAGGTCAGGTGATGTCTATATGACTTGCTCCTGGAATATCAGTGAGGTCCCTTTTGAGAACAGCCCCAGGAGAGGAGGAAGCTTCACCATGCTTGGGACACGATTGTCTCCATGACGCTTTCTCTACCCACTGCTCCGTGAGCTCCTTGGATGAGCACCCTGGTCAGACCCACCTGTGATGCTCCTGTGTGTCACACATTGAAGGGCCCTGGCATGCTAACAGCCTATCTGTCACATGCAAAGAGAATGCCCTGAAGCTGGGATCTGCTCTATTGTACAATATAACATTCCAGAAGGATCATGGGTGAGACTTGGAAACAGAGAGACCTGAGTTCTAAACCAGCCCCTACATTTCTGAGTTGTTTGGTTTTTTATTTGTTTTTTTGTTTTGGTTTTTTGAGACAGGGTTTCTCTGTCACTTTGGAGTCTATCCTGGAACTAACTCTTTTAGACCAGGCTGGCCTCAAACTCACAGAGATCTGCCTGCCTCTGCCTCTGGAGTGCTAGAATTAAAGGGGTGCGTGCGCACACACACACACACAAAAACATCTGAGCTATTTAATCTTACATTGTTTAATTCCTCGTGTTCTGGTCTCATCTGTATAAAGGGAACGAGACAGTGCTTGAAAGCAGAGAGGAGTTCATGGGACGGTGAGTGTGAAATAGCTAACCCTCTCTCTGGCCAACTCCTTGCTTCACCCTCACCCCCTGTGCCTCCCACAAACCTGCCCAGATGTGTGGGGACAAAGCTTTTGAAGGAGAACCATCCTGGCTCTTGTGTATAGGCAAGTGCTCTTCCAGTGTTCAGAGTCTGTGTGTCTAAGGGCAGAAGTTGTCCCTGACTGTATTTGTTACTTTTCTGTCACTGTGCTAGAACTCTGGGACCAGAGAAACTTATGGGAGGGAGAATTCAGCTTGACTTGTGGGTTCAGAGGGCAAGTCCACAATGGTAGGAAGACAGAGGCAGCTGGAGCGAGAAGCTGGCAGGCCACATCTCAATCACACACAGGAATCAGGGAGAACGATTTGCAGTGAGGCAGTTGTGAGCTCCCAAAGCTCAGCCCCAGTGATGTTCTTTCTCCAGAGAGGCTCTCTCTTCCCCAGCAAGCCAAATATCTGAGCCTGTGAGGGACATTTCTCATTGGAAACACCACACTGAGTAACTGAGGCATGTGGTGTCATGATCAGATTGAGCTCTGTGGCTGAGAGGGTGGCCCAGATTGAGCTCTGTGGCTGAGAGGGTGGCCCAGCAGGATGGTAAAGAAGATGGGCTGTGGCCCAGTGGTGGTGGTGCGCACCTTTAATCCCAGCACCCAGGAGGCAGAGGCAGGTGGATCTTTGTGAGTCCAAGGCCAGCCTGGTCTACAAGAGCTAGTTCCAGGACAGGCTCCAAAGCTGGGCTGTGGAGTTGGAATGACTGGGGGCTGGTCTTGAACATTTACAATGGCTTTAGGAAAGTTCCTTAATTTTAGGGAACCTCTGTTTCTTCATTGGATAAATGAGGACTTAGTGTGTGCTCACACATATGCATGTGTGTATGTTCAATGGAATAAAATGTTTGAAAGGACTAACGCGGTGCACGGGAAGGGCCCAATGGACCTCACTTGCTATGGTGATTGTCTTGTCATTCTGGATGATAAGGTCCTAAAAGCTGTTTTGCTGACATCTGAAGTTCTGGTGCTGAGCACATATGCGTGTGTCCCTTAAAGTGAGACGACAACAACCGTCAGCACCAAGGTTCACGTGGATTGTGGCCTCCTGTTCCAGGCACAATTTACAATCCATTACCTCCCCCCTTAATCTCATGTAAACAGTATCAAGTCCAGATAATGCAGGCTTCCCCCAAGATCCCTCACTCCCAAGCTCCAGCGTAGCCTTCATCTGACATTCTGTGTAACCCTTCACACTACACAGACGGACCTGGAAATAGCCAGAAGGACACAGAGCACACAGAGTGACTACATTAGGACTCAGTACAAAAGCAGAGCACAGTGGGTCACTTGTAATCCCAGTGCCACAAGACACAGAGACAGGCAGATCCCAGGTAACCCAGCCTATTTAGTGAGCAGTAGACCAATGAGAAAGTCTGTCTCAAAAAACAAGGTGGCTCATATCTGAAAAATGACACCTGAGGTTGACCTCTGGCCTACACACACACACACACACACACCACTTAGTGAGAGACCTTAAGGTTCTCAGATGTAAGTCCTCGGAGAGCATTAGAAGAACTCAGTCCCCTCCTCTTCCTCCCTTTTCTTTTCTCTCATTCCCCAGCCATGGAGCATTTCTGTTTTGCTCTGCTCAGACTACCGCCATGATGTGCTTCCCTGTCAGAGGGTTGAAAGCAACAGGGCTACTCATCATGAGCAGGAACTCAAAGACTGAGTCAAAGCACGCCTTCCCC
Source organism: Microtus oregoni (assembly GCF_018167655.1). NCBI lineage: Eukaryota > Metazoa > Chordata > Mammalia > Rodentia > Cricetidae > Microtus > Microtus oregoni. The sequence continues at coordinate 31,441,747 of NW_024543072.1, forward strand.
TTCACACGATAATGTTAGCTATAGGATGATGGGAAGCCAGCTGGCCCCGCAGCTAGGAACAGTCACCCCCAGGGTAGGCAATGTCCGGGTCTAAATGAGCTCGACGTGGAGGTAGGAGAGAGACCCTCCCAGCCCAGTCAGGAGACTCTGGCTTCTTCTGGATGATCTCAGAAAGCAGGGCGCTGCCACATGTGCTCACACCATCAGATGTGAAGCTGAGATAGAGAGAGAGCGGTGCCATCCGCAAACATCAGTTAGTTTATTTCATTCATTTTGCTTTGTTTCCAAACAGGATCTGAAGTGGTTTATAAACAGTACCATACTGAAATGGATTTTTTTTAAATTAAAATTGTAAACTAGAAACATAAAAGCAAGTGAACACCCCAAAAACAATAAGCCGGAGCTGATATTTGAATAAAGGCTAGACTGCTAAATGTCACCCCGTGCAACAAGGTGAAATGGGAAAATGTAAAGAACACCCTACCAAACTGTTAGAGCTGTGCCAGTGTGTGGGTTGTGTTTCCGTGTCTAGGTTAAGAGGCCATCTGTAATAAAACAATGAAAATATGCAACTCACAACAATGGATGTATGTTCTGAATAGGCTCACTTGGTTGCCTGCATCTCATCTCTTTTGAAAAGATGTGGCAGACAAAACTAATGGTATGGGCAACAGATTAATAAGCAAGAGCTTATTAATCAAAAATGGAAAACAGGTAACATGAGTGGTGAGCTGGCTTTTGGGAGTAGGAACCAAGGTGACATGACTTTATCTAACACAGTTCCAAGTACACACTTGGCCACTGCTGTGGATGAGCATTAGTGTAAACAGATAAATGCTGTCACTGAGAGTCAGAGTTGTCCCTGAGCTTCCTACTAACACGGGGAAAGAGGAACTATCTAATGTCTGGATACTTGCATGCCAGTATTGAAGTTGTGACTGGATTTGCTTGAGGAAGAACGGAGAGGAAGAATGCTCACCACCTTCCCAACTCTACATTATTTTTCAAAAAAGAGTAGAAAGTGAGTCTCATTGAAATTCTGCCCCAGTCCTCAACAGAGCTTGTATGAAATGCATATTTGATGCATGAACATGATAATGACATTATTAAAAAAAACAGAGATTCTGATGGGGATGTGTCTGGAGGAGTAGATGGGCTGCCTAAGCCAACGTTGAATCCTCAGCACCTCATAAAGCTGGACATGGTGATGCATGCCTGTAATCACCAAAGGCATGAGGTAGATGTAGGTAGAACAGAAGTCTAAGATTATCGTTGGCCACACAGTGAGTTCCAGACCAGGCCAGGTTACATGAGATCCTATCTTTAGGGTTTTTTTTTTATTCCTTGCTGTATCTGAAACATGATTCCATTTCTTCCTTTCTTATCCCATCAATAATTTCTTCACAACCTTTGAACCTTGCATTTCAAAGGGGAAGAAACTGTCAGGAGGATGGTGAAGGTGAGGGCATTCCAGGGGCATGACATGACTGGGCAAAGATGCCAAGGTCAGGAAGCCAAGGAGAGCTGAAGGGCCAATGAGAATGGAGGAACAGGGTGGCCAGTCTCTGCAACTTATTCCTATAGAGACAGTAGGAAGCCTTTGGAGGCTTTGGAGTGGGAGGGCTACATAATCGGGACCAGAGTCTATGGTGACCATGTTCTGTGTCTATGAGGCTGACTTCAAAAGGAGACAACGGCTGGAGTTAGAAGAGATCAATTACTCCACTAGAATAAATAAGAAATCTACCTCCTGGACCAGAGCAGAGACAGCAAAAACTGACCTGAAATGAGCTGAATGTAGGAGCTCTCAGAAGTCAAATCAATTTAAGGTTCAGCCTCTGTTTAACTGTGAGGTGAGAAAAAAGGAAAGGGCAGAAATAGGAGCTGCAGGAGCAGCAGGGGAGGGTGCAGAAAGGAGCTTGGTGTCTTTCCTGAGCGTCTGCACACCTATTATCCCACTGATTTCACATGGGAGCAGAGGGCGGCCCACCCTGGATGTCAGCAGAAAGCTGTGCTCCCGTCCATTGCTGCCAAGTTCCTGCCACTCTCTAGGCAGCGAGTGCCTGCCTGCAGGTATCTTGCCCACAGATGTTTGCTGCAGGAAGCCTCAGGCCTCTTTAGCTCACAGCCACTCGATCCTGCCTCTACACCAGCACAGCTAAAGGCTGGATTGTGTGGACGCTTGGTCTGCAATGCTGGCCAGCATAGGAGAAGGGTGTGGCCCGGAGTTGGGCTGGAATCTCCCACATCTGGGCAGGGTGGTGGGATCATGGCCATCAGAGGCCTTTAGCATCTCATCTTCCCACTGACTCATTCCCAGGCATAGGCGCTGGCCTCACCCCAGGCTGAGTCTGCTCCCCCGAGCCACAGGGCAGATGCTGTTTCTCACCTCCTTACACCGCAGGGCCTTGTGAGTTCATTGGCCTGCCTTGCTGAGTCTGCCCTGGATTTGATCCCATAACAGGAAGCTCTCCCTCGTCACAGGCCCTAGCATGCAGCTAGTCCAGGCTTCCCCTTCACAGATCAAAGGTTCCACAGGTTTTCTGGGCAGAATGGTGGGACCATCATGGGGACTGTGATACTGTATATCCCAAGGCAAATATAAAATTTCACTTCCAGATCTCTAGCCTGATAGCCCTTCTTCTCCATCCCCCTCAACACTGGGCACACATAGTTCAGCCTCCATCAGGGCCCCCGTTACTCTCTGAGCACAGCCCAGGACAGGGTACAGGCAGAGCCTTTTTCCATATTTTTCCTGTACTTAGGGGAAGTCCTGCCTCTTCCAGCCTCAAATGGGTCATTTCACACCTCTTCAGCTCCTGTGTTCCCAGGCTCTTCAGCCTGTCTCTCTCAGAGTATCGCCCACCGATTTCCCACCTTCCACTGGAAAACACACATCTGTGTCTTGGGATTTCCCTTTCCTTGAAGCCTGCAGAGTGGAGAAGAGGAGTGGAAAGATAACCTATCATGTTCAAAATGGGACAAACACAGCTTCCCACCAGTGGCCTCCTTGCCAGTCACATCAGCTCCTGACGGTCCCAAGAAACCTTCGAGAATTTCTGTGCACATCCAAGGAAACACAAACACAATCTTCATCCCTACCTCTGTAACCCAAAAGGTAATAGCATCCTAAACGTTAAAAAAAGAAAATATCACAAAAGGCCACTAAACCCTCTAAATTCCCCTTCCGCATACCTCTCCATTTATATCTCCCACTTGTGGGTTTAATTGCCCGAGGAGCAAATAAAATTAGGCACTTCGTGGGAATTATAATATAGATATGGCTGTGTTATTGGGTTCCTAGTAAATCATGCAAAACTTCACATTTCTGTTGCCCCTTTCCTGTGTGCAGTGCTTGGAGTGATATGTGCCTTAGCCATCGCAGGACTGGTGGCCCTTGTCACTGAGAAGGCAGTGGCGGCATAGTGAGCCCAGTAGCACACATTTACATGAGAAGGAGAAGGGTAGACCTCAGAGCAGACTCCCACAGACACCCCCAAACAGCCACCAGATAGCCCAGTCTCCCCCGCCTTGGAGACCTACAGAGCCAGTTCCTGTGAGCACACACAGGCAGCTTTCCTGGGATGTGGTGAGGTCATCCAGGCACTGCCTGATGGTTGCAGCACTAACCAATGGTTTACCTCTGGAAGGACAGTCCTTCGTCAAAGATCTCAAGGATTACAGCCCTGGGCCCAGACCCAGCCTGTTGCCTGCCTTCATGCCTTGCAAACTGAGACTGGAATTTACATTTCAAAATGACTTTCCAAAGTTACAAAGAATGCCTACAGTGGTGGTGCACGCCTTTAATCCCAGCACTTGAAAGGCAGAGGCAGGCGGATCTTTTTGAGTTTGAGGCCAGCCTGGTCTATGAGAACTAGTTCCAGGACCAGACTCCAAAGCTACAGAGTAGCCCAGATTCAAAAATAACAACAACAACAAAAAAGTTAAAGAGAAGATAATAGTATTTCTTGATGTGTGAAAATTATCTAGCATTTAAAATCCAGCATCCCCAGTGGAGTTTTAGTGGAGCGTGATCTTACTCATTCAGTTATCTACTGTCTAGTCTAAATTATCTACTCCCTGGTCTTTCTTTTTGCCGTGTGTGTGTGTGTGTGTGTGTGTCTCAGATGTGTGCGCATGGGTACAGTCACACATTCTGTGTATATAGGAGACAGAGGCTGCCATTGGGTGTCCTCCTCTATCCATCTCCACTGTATTTTTTGAGTCAGAGTCTCTCACTGAATCTGGAGCTCACTGTTGGAGCTAGGTTGGCCGACAATCCCCGGGGATCTCCCTGACTGCATCCCCCCATGCTTGGATTACGTATACAAATTGCCCAGCCTGTCTTTTACATAGGTATTTGAACTGGGGCCTTTATGCTTGCACAGCAAATGCTTCATCCACTGAGCTTCTCACAAGACCTGCTCTCTGGTCTTTAACAGGAAAAAAAAACAAAAACAAAAATAAAACACAACTTTCTGCTTTAAAGAAGATTCCAAAATGCTGAACTGGGTTTATCTCTTCAGTTTCAGGTGTCTGTAATTGTCCAGAGGGTCTCCGTGGTGAGAGACTTTTATTCTCTCAGCATTTCTGGGTCATGGACCAAGGCTGACATCTCCCTCCCCTCCATCAGAGTTTCCAACTAGCCTTTCTCCACTGTCATTCCCAGAGTCACCAACTGTCACCTGCCTACAGCTCTAAGCCACCCTCCTGCAGAACTACAGGTGTCCACAAGAGGGCAGCGCTGCTCTGCTCTCCCTTCTCTGGTGGCCTTCCCTGCTCTGGAGAGCTTCCTGCAAGCCCAAGTGCTTTGCAGTCTATGCGCAGCCTTCTCTAGTTAGATGGTGAAGAACAGGGCCCTTTTACTCTACATAAGCCCACATATGTTAATTGGTCCCAGCCAACCTAGCTAACATCTTGGTGGCGTATCCTCAAATCTGTTATTTAAGTATCTGCCTATATGCAAACACACACACACACACACACACATGCACACACACACACTCACACACGTGTACGCATGCACACATGCATACACATATTGATTGAGTTCTCCTCACTACTTAGCTCACCCCTGACCTCCTGCAAGCCCATCCAATTGCATTGTAGCAGTCTTTAAGCTTTCAACTCTAAGCCTATTAGGCCTTCTATCATATACTTTGGAGACTGGGCCTGGGTTCTGGAAACTTCACCTGTGCTTTGCCAGGTGGCTGCATGGATAGAGGAGGGAGGGATGTACCTCCTCTTAGACGTGTGCTTTTTTAGACCTCATTTCTACTGTTGCCCTGAGCAGTACCCAACAATGCTTCTTCACCCCACGACACCCAACAAATCTCATGACGCCCAGCATTGCTTCTTTAGACGCAGCGATCCCTTCTTCTGCCTGCAGCTGAACCAACACTTCCCCCAGCACTTGCTGAGGGAGCTCCATGCCCAGCTCAGCAGACACATAAATTGATTATGAGTCCCATGTCAGCCCCTCCATGAATCTGATCTCACGGTCCCTACTTTTCCTCCGGAGCATTTGGGCTGCTCTTGTGGCTACCTAGTGGTGTTGTTCAGCTGTCTCTGTCTGTAATGAGTGAAGGAGATCATCTCATAAAAAGAAAAGATTTGTTTTGACCTAGAATTTCGAAGGTTCTAACAGTTCTAATCCATGGCCAAGTTGTGTTGTTGCTTTGGGTCCCAGTAAGAGTTGACGGAGACACACTGTATGAGAGTCTGCCGTGGAGCGGAAATGGTCACCTCCCCAGAAGTAAAGGAACAGGAGCCCCTGCATCCCCTTTCAAAGGCATGCTTCCAGCAACCTAGGGACTTCCACCAAGCCGCACCTCCAAAGCATCAATCTATGTAGGGAGGGGTGTGGAGACACAGGACGATGAGTCCTTAGCACAAACCTTCAAGATGCATTCACCAACTGAAATGCAGCAGGGAAAAAAAAATGGTTTCAGTTCCCCAATGCACATCAAAATAGTTCACCTCACCTTAAACTCTCCCCGTCTGACTAGCCAGGGGGAGGGGGGAACTATGTTTCCTAAATGGAATCTGACAGAGAAGTCTCCTCCCATCTAAAATGAATGAGAGAGTTAATTGGAATTATTAGCTCACAGACCCTCTGGCAGCCTGTGTGAATTATCAGCTGTAGAAAGGCGCTAGGGTTGGGGCTTCCCATCTGAAGAACCCCCCCCCCAGTCCATCTGACCCCAGCCCTCTGCAGGGTGGCAGGGTGCCCCAGTGGAGAATGCAGGCTAGCTACCTGGCAGGCTTCCTCTCTTGACACGTATTCTTGTCTCTTTCCCACCCAAATTTGGCAGCCAGACAAACGAAGGCAGAAAAGTAACCTATGCCCAGCAAGGACCTGTTGAGCAGGAGGCCGATTCACAGATCTTGTGGGAATCGTGTTTGATCTGGCAAACAACCCTAGCTTTTAGACATTGCCTCCTTCCAAACAACACCGCAGCTGTGGATCGTCCCACCTGAGGAGAAGCAGGCTCAGAACTTAAAACGGCGCAGGTCCTAATTCTGGAAAGGTGGCGAGAAGAGGCTGTGAGAGACAGTTCCATGGAGGGGCTCCGAAGGAAAGCATGCTGCTGCCCCAAGTCAAGCTGGACACTGAAGATCAGCAGCTCCATTTCTCAAAGCCCTCTTCTCGAGGAGCCATTGAGATGACAAATCCAGCAGGTTATGGCATCGGAACACCGAATCCCCTCCCTCAGCTGTCTCTTCCAGTAGCACAATCCCGAGTTTCTTTACTGCAATTCCTTAGGGTGAAGTCTTGCCCCTCTTCTCCCAGAATTCCACTGACCAAGGTTCCTTCCACATTGGGATGTTGCTGAATTTGAGCGCACCCTGGCGGCAAAGAAGGGAAAGGCAGGAGGACTGTGTTTCTGCCTCAGTAGTCCATCTTGTTTGAACTCAGCTTTAACTTGAACATGGCATTAAGCGAGCGTTTGTGTTTTCTGGCCATATTCTTGTAGAGTTAAACAAAATAACTCATGGCAGACCCACTGTGCCGACCAACATCAGGTCATGAGATCCCTGGAGCAGAATAGCCAACTGGTCAACTACTCTCAGTCCAGACTCCCTGGCCCTGGGCCCTTTGGATCAAGGCTTTTAAGAGGTATGCAGATACCTCAAGACTAGGTTCAATTTCAAGAATTCAAATTTCTTGTTTGTAGGGTCAGCAAGTAAAGGCACTTGCTGCCAAATTTGGTAATGGAAGTTCAATCTCTGGGACCTACATGGTAGAAGAAGAGAAACTATTTCCACAAGTTGCCATCTGACCTCCCATGCCCTCCATGACATAAACACAGACACAGACACACACAAAGAGAGAAAGAGTAAACAAATACAAATAGAGTTTTCGAAATCCTTTATTTCTAGTTCTTAGAAAGAAATCTTGAGAAGATACAAATAGTTGAGGTATTCTAGCTCTGTGTTCCAGCTGTCAAAGGCACAGTACAAGAATTAAGGAGGCTACATTAAGGTGAATGGGCGCAGACAAAGCTAAAGAAAGTCTTGACTTTGCCCTCCCCACCACACGCTCACTCTTGTCCGCTTTGAAATCTAGATATAAGACAAATGGCTTATCATTTAGTTGCAGGCTGGCGAGAAGTGGCCTCTGTACCAGGCCCCTGCCTTCTCCTCCTCCTCCCTCTCTGCCCTGACATTCAATTTTCAGATTCCAGTTCAACTTCCAATTTTAAATAGAACCAATGCTAACTCGGTTACATTTGACACACAAACAAAAACCTTCTTCCTGGCCCTAGACTGTTTTAAAGGTATGCTCTTCAGACCTTAGAAATGATTTATTGACATCTGAAATAGTTACTATTGCAAATCTGAGCTCAAAATTTCTTCATCTATAATTTTGCAAATATTTTGTTTCCCCCATTCAGTCTAAGATATGGGCATCTTCCTTCTTTCAAATCATTCTTGGATATGGTCTAAGCCTGAGGCATTTGCATTTGCTTCCCAACAGAGTCCCTCTTTTTCTCATCTTCCTGTCTTCATGCATCTGTTCAACCATTGTCTTACTGTATAAGCAGCCCGTGCCTGCCCTCAGATTAACCCACACTTGCAACCATCTTCATTTTGTTTCTTGCCAGAGTCCTCTTCATAGGACCAATCATTATCAAATTCTATTGCTGGACTGTTTAAGAGGTGGTTTCAAACTCTGTTCCTGCCCCTACAGGATTAAACAAATTGCAGCACCTCTGTCTCTGTTTCTTAGCTTTCCTACAGCTCTTTCTGCAGGTGGCCCCTACCTTGTGTGACTCTATACATGCTAAAAGACAAGTCCGTAAGGGCAAGGATCGCTTCGCTTGCTTCCATGATGCCCATAGTAGCCTATCAATGAACAGAGACTTAGTTAATGAATAAATAGATTTGTAAATGGGGAACCTTTCAGCTGACTGCAAAGGAATCACCATGCTCTGCAATGTCCTGTCACACAGACAAGATGCAGAAAGTGGCCAACACCCGCATGAGCTCTTCCCACACAGCATCTCCTTTCCCTCTGGGCAAAACACAACACAGTAATAATTCAATTGTAACTATTAACATTGTTCTTCCTTTCTCACTGGCTTTCTTAGTCACTGTTCTATTGCTGTGAAGAGACCGCATGACCAAGGCAACTCTGGGGGCTGGCTTATAATTTCAGAGGTTTAGTCCATTATCATCATGGTGGGGAGCATGGCGGTGTGCAGGTGGGTGTGGTGCTGGAGGAGTGGTTGACAGCTACATCCTGATCTGGAGAGAGACAGAGAGAGAGAGAGAGACAGAGACAGAGAGAGACAGAGAGAGAGACAGAGAGAGACAGACAGAAACATAGACAAAGACACACACACACACACACACACACACAGAGAGAGAGAGAGAGAGAGAGAGAGAGAGAGAGAGAGAGAGCGAGCAATCCTGTAATGGACTTTTGAAACCTCAGTAACACACTTCCTCCAACAAGGTCATACCTCCTAATACCTCCCAATTTTTCTCACACAGTGCCACTCTCTGGTGACTAAGCAATAAATATATGAGCAAATGCAGGGGATGGGGGTGTCATTCTTATTCACACTACCACCCTGGCATAAACAAAGACGGGCACTGTCCACAACAAATACATAATCCCTCACTGGGACAGTTAGCGTTAATCATCAACTTGACTGAATCTAGACCTAGGGCCTCTAAACATGACTGAGGGGGATTTTCTTTCACTGAGGTGGAACAGTCCATCCACTCTCAGTGGTACCACTCCCTAGACAGAGAATCCTGGGGTACACATCAGTGGGAAGAGCAAGCTGAGCACTAGAGCGCAGGCACTCACTTCTGCCTAGGAACGAGGACTCCTGTTGCCATGACTCCCTCCCGGTGACAGACCACACCCTTGAACAGTGAGCTGAAATAAACTCTCGCTTTTAAGTTGTCTTTCTTAGAGTTTTTCGATTTTGCTTCATTTTGTTTTTTTTTATCACAGCAATTGGAAAACAAACACTAAGATATGCTACTAACTCAGAACAATTGAAAATAGGTTAAAACAAATGACTAGAAATCCCAGACTTTTAAGGTTTTTTTTTAATAGGATAGCTTTTCACTACTTTCTTCTGGTTGTGTATTAATTATTTATTAATATTTCTAATTCTTCCATTTTTATTCTTAAAAAAGCATACAAGGCATTGTAGAAAATTATGACAATTGGAGCAATTTTGAACAAACAGTATTCTCGTTAGAGCCTTTTTTTTTATTACTTTCAAATTCAGGGATACTAACACCATTCAGCACCAAGACTTTAAAAAATTACAGTTCCAGCTAGTTCAGTTTCACAGCCAAGAAAAGCCACAAACCTAGAAGTACCCAAAACAATGAAGGTAGAACGGGAAAAAATAGCCAAAAGCAGGATATTTGCTGAAATTAGTTATTTTGTTAAACAAAACATTATGCCCCTTACTGATGACCAGGGCCAGGGTGGAGTGGAGGGACGACACACACCAAGCGATCTCAGACAAACAATAATAGCAACAATAGCATCTTATAGCCCTGCTACAAGATGGGCCTTCCCCCTTCCTATGCATTGCTTATAGAATCTGCACAGCAAACCGTAACAGGACGCGGGAGCACCGAGAACACAATAATAAAGAGGTTGGGGTGGAAGACTGTGAGCACAGCAGCAGATGACAACTTGGACAGAAATACACTGTCAGCCAAAGAAATGATGACGGAGAATAGCGGTGCCTAACGGGAGAGAAGTCAGGTGTTCCGGCCGCAGAAGCTCAGTGCTGGGCCTTCGGTGTGGGGACACCTTAGCAGCTCTGAGGGTGCCACCGTCTGTAATTGGGAGCCTATCGGGTCAGCCCTACCCCATAAATCCTCCACTGACGGACAAAGCTAGCGGATATTCCGTTTGTTTGAGTTTTATCAATCACCCAGAAGACTCAGCAATTCCCGTCTAATGTGCAGTGAACTCAGGTGTCACCACAGCTGCTCTACACTCCAAGTTAACGCTAGCACGTTTATTTCTCGCAGAGCATGCCTTTTAAAGGCCTCGGATGCTTTCCACCCTCCATAGTTAAAGCAATCTCTCACAGCTTTGTTCTCCGTTCATCTGCATTTCTCCCCCCTTTCCGATGACAAATAGATTTTGAGACATTTCTGTATAATTGATACTTCTGAATGCAGATTACTTGGAACACATGTGTGTGTGTGTCTGTGCCTGTGCGTTGTGTGCGTGTGTGTGTGTGTGTGCATGTATGTGCATGTGTGTGTGTGTGCATGTATGTGCATGTGTGTCTGTGTCTGTCTGTCTGTGTCTGTGTGCGTATGCATGTGTGTGTGTGTCTGTGTGTGTCTGCGTGTGTGCGTGTGTGTGTTCTTCAATGCCGGAGCAGCCTTCATCACTTGCTGTAGCTGAAACATCATCTGCAAAGCAAGGAGCACACATCAAACGAGGTTCTCCCTATCCCTGGGCAGATGGAGAGCAAGCCTCAGTTGGTAATCTCGAGACTTTAATGCACGCATGGACCCTTCCCATCAGCCGTAAAAACCTCTAACTCTCAGCCTGGGACTGAGTAAGACAAGAGAACCCTTCCAGATCATCACGATCCTCCCAAGTAATTTACACGACAGCTTGCTTGGACTGTAATTGTTGAAAACTTCTCTAAACACCACCACCACCCCCAAAAAAAGCCCTCAGCTCTGCGGCTTGGGTCTGGTCTGCGGTGTGCTGAACATGCTTGCCTGGTACTGACTTCTCTTGCGTAGGTTTCACAGAATAACTTGTAAGGCAGCTCTCCGTAATTACCCCCATCCACCAACGGGTCTCTATTGTTCCTCTAATTGGCAGTACGGCCCCAGAACACCCACATGAGCTAAGCCTGTCACTCACACATGCCACAACTCCCTGCGGGACTTCTACAGCATCCCCCGCCCGGGCCGAAAGCACATCTATTTTAGCGTGGAGTCCATATTTCTGTGGGAAAGCATATTGTTAGATCCTGCCCAGCTAGGCCTGGCTGCTGCTTCACAGGGTGCGGGAGGAAGTCATTTCTCATAGGACTTCAAGATTCTAGACCTGCAAACTGTGTCCAGAGTAGAGCTAAATCCAGTCATGGACATGTGGTCTCGGTTGCCTCCAGAAGCCCCTATATACCTGAATGTAGCAACTGCTGCTTTCTGGAGCTTTCTGGCCTCCTGTGAAATGTCTGTGTCCTTTAAGAAGCAGGATGTCATTGCTCCTTCTTGTAGCAAAGGGGGCCTAGCAGAGGTGAGAGAGACTGTCTGAGCTCCAGAGGTGAGCGCCACTGTGACCACTAATCATTCTCATCTCTGAATGACAGAGCCAAATCTGTCTTGTGCTTACACCTCACACACAGGTGAATTGTACCATTTTACCTCCATCCAACACTTGGATTTAACACAGGCCACATCAAGTTAATGATCAGACTTCCACTAGTGTATCAGGGTGAGCTTTTCTCTTCCGTTGACTTTTCCATGAGCACAAAATTTTCTCATATATGCATGCTTGTCAGAGAGAAGTTATTTAACAAAAGTATTGCAAAGCTTTCAGACTTGAAAGGAACAGATTCTTTATGTGTCTTAAAATTCAAGTATTTAAAAGTTTCTTCCAAGTTCACCTTGTTTAAATTGCAGTATCTATACCTAACAAAGTGCTGCTTTCCATCCGGGCCTTTGTCTGTGGGTCTGGATTCAGACACATCTATCAGAGAGAAAGTGGGGTGAGACCATCTTTTCCCCATTTCGACTGGCTGTCAGTCAAAGGCAGCATGGGAACATATAGAAAGACCTGGCTTGTTCTTGCCAAGTGCCTTCGAGAATTTATATATATATATATATATATATATATATATATATATATATATATATATTCCAACTTCCCTTACCCTGAAAGGGTCACAGAGGCCAGGCACAGTAGTTCTGGTTTCGCAGGTGTGAAACCCCAACTACTTGGGAGTTAAAGCCCAGTGGAGTTCCCAGTTATGAGAGCTGACAGCCTCGTGATCTGTCCTTGAAGACTGATCCCTTGCAGTGTAATCATCTGATAGATTTCCAAACTCCTTTAGAGCCTTCATGGGTGACTTCCACCAGCGCTGCAGGAGAGGAATTGAAAACACACTTCACAGTTCTCAATGTTAATCATCCTCCAAAAAGGAGTGCTCCCCCCCAAAAAAATCCACTGCAAGAGCTTCTCACACCTTTGTAGCCCTTGACTGAAGAAGGGACTTCAACTGAGGTAAGAGATCCCTCCACCCCACTCCTCTAAAACCGTGTTGACTCCAAATGGTCGCCCTTCCCCCAGCGCTCTGGCCATGCTCTGCAATTCAGCTACTACCCAGCACAGCATGTGGTCCTGCAAGGCACTGTCTAATAGGACATTAAGTTGCTTGGGATAAGCCCAACCCTTAAGGAGCTAGGATTTCAGGGCATTGTGACTGCGGTGCCAGGAAAAGTCAGGTATGGTGGGAGCTCAGCCACTCCTACTCAGCCCTGAATGAGGCCCTTCATGGAACTGGTCCTGAAGTCTTACGTTCTCTTAACTCATAATAATTTATATTACATTACAAGCACTTAGTTAATGAATATTAAATGTGGTTATTGCTGCGATGGCGACTGACAACCAGTTAGCTAGTAAGTAGGATGCGGGGGTGGGGGGGGGTATACCTTGTACACACGAAGAAACTGAGGCAAGGCTAGGTGAAGTCTTTGGACAGGACAGCCCCGCCCATCTGCGCACGGTGGGCGGAGTCGCCACTCAGCCCCGCCCAGTTTCTGGGACAGAGCCTGATCCTTCAACCACACCCGGGGCCCTTGGGCGACCCAGCCTGGACCCAGGCTCTCCTGGCGCTGCAGCCATAGCTGAGCACGTTCGATAATATTCCTGGGACTGCCCATGCACTTTCTGTGCCAAACCACAGGGAGGGACAGGGGCCCAGTACTGAGGGGCTGAGAACTGTTTGTTGTTGCTTTTATGAATTACAAAGAAATGGGGGAATAAAGCAGGAACGAGAGCAAAGTTCGGGGGAGAATCTGGCGAGTCACCTTGGCAGACCCCTGGGCGGCCGCCAACGCTCTCTTTTGGAAAGGGTACGACTGCCGAGTGTGTGATGAGTGCCTAGTGAGGATTCATTGCGGATGATGGATGACTGGCTTGGAATCCGTCCACACCACAAATTTGTTCCTCAGTACACCCAGGCAACCAAGAAGCCAAAAGAGATGGGGGCGACGGGGAGCTTCAACTTGAGCTGCACTGGACTGCTGGCACCAGCATCTCCGCAGCTCTCTGCCCGTCCCCACCCCATTTGCTCTGATTTCCCTCCTTTTGGCTGCACTGGTCCCCCAGAAGCAGAGCTCCACCGAGGTACTCTTTCCCTGATGTGCGCATTCTCAACCTGGGCCAAACGCGGTCTCTCCAGGCAGGGATTACTTACTGCCAAGCGTTTTTTGGCTGCAGCTAATGAGGGCAGTCTCCCTGCCTTTCCGCCGTCAGCATCTTCCCCTCAGCCTCGCCCCTGACCCAACCATCTACCGGCACAGCTGCCAGAATCACGTTTCCGTTCCACGGTTTTGATCATGTAACATCCCCCCCTTGGAAGACCAAAGTGAGTCCCAATGGCCTCGTATGTCAAATCTCAATTTCTAACCACGAGCATTAAGGTTACTCCCATGGCCCCCCATCTTGCCTGCGGGATCAGTGGTCTTCTCCCAATACAAAAGATCTGCCGAGGTGATGTGAAACTCCACAGCGCGGCCACCCCCCTTAGCCGGTCCACAAGTGTTTATTGAGCGTCTATAACGCCCCAGGCGTTGAGCTATGGGCTGCAAATATAATCACCAGCAGAACCGTCCTGCCCTTACTGACTTCACTCACGCTCAAGTGAGGAAGATAGTTCCATAGCCATGGAATTCACTTGCTCCTCTTTGCCAGTTCAAGAACAGAGCTAACATTTAAAGCTGAACACACCCTTGCAGCATCAACCAATGTGAAAGATGGCGGGAACCTTGCCAGAACAGTTATCCTGGGGCATCTGGGTAACAGAAATAGGGTTACTTCCTCATTTCTCTTTTAAAGTAGTTGCCAAAATTTGTGACCAGGTATCAGTTTTAGTGACCCAAAAAACAAACAAACAAAAAAACACACAACCTCAAATACTTATAATACACTTTTTCCTGGTTAGCAAAAAGCAATGCCATTTCTTTCAAGAAAATTGCAAAACTACAAAATGTAAAAGTAAGAAAAATATCTGCAAGCCCAATATCGCTTTACTTCAACACCAACATTTTGCTTTATTAGCATCCAACTTCTATATTTTGGGTTCACACTTTCCATTTTTATGGATTATTGTGAACAGTTTTCCAGGACACTGAGATGTCCAACAACGTTATTTTCACACTTTCATAATATTTCATAGGAATGAATCGTCACCAGCTGAGTCAGCGTTTATACATAAAATATCACACATGTCCCTGACGGAGAAGACGATATGAGAGTTATGAATGGACTGGGGATCTCCTGGATTCAAATTCTGCCTCCACTGCCACTTTCTAGACATAACTTCAGGCAAATTCACTACATTTCTCTAGGTCGTGTGGACGGGAGATAATGACATGGACCTGGTAGGATCATTGTGAGCTCGAACTAAAAGAGCATAAACTGTTTTTGTCGTGCCTAGGTCACAGACTTCAGTCCACAGTGAGTATTGGCCTTCATTATTTTCTGAGCATACATATCTTTGGGGTAAAACTCATCATTTTGAAAGGTATTGTTGTTGTTAGCCACAGTGGCAAGTCATCCTGCTGATAAATGTGTACATTCCATTCAAAAGGAGGCATTAAGTTGAAGGCTTAACAGTCAAACTCATTTTGGGTCCCTCGTAGCCCAGGCTGCAACAGGCTTATTCAGGGAAACGGATGAGAAGATACCACCTTCATGGCACTTCGTCTGCCTTCTGGCTATGAAACCCACCCCTTCACTCCCTCCCACCCTCACTCCTCCTCCACCAACTGCTGTCAGCTTCAGGGCTTCTCCACTTAAGAGTTTTCTCCAGGGTGGAGGATCCCCACTTGGGTACTCTGCACCTCCTTCAAGGAACTCCCCTGAAGAGATTCTCAGTATTTGAGGTGAACCTCCACATCGTGTCATGTGTTTACAAATTCTCTTCCGGGCTCAAATCCTCTGAAGTCTAAGGGTTAAGACTGAATCACAAACATGAAGTGTGTGTGTGTGTGTGTGTGTGTGTGGTAGATGTTGGTGTGTGTGGAAGATGTAGGTGCGTGTGTGTGGTTAGTTGTGGGTATGTGTGTATAGTAAATGTGTGTGTGGTATATGTGTGTGTGTGTGTGTGTGGTAGATGTGTCTGTGTATGGTAGATGTAGGTGCATGTGTGTATGGTAGATGTGTGTATATGGTAGATGATGTGGGTGTGCACACACACACGTGTGTGTGTGTGTGTGTGTGTGTGTGTGTGTGTGTGTGGTAGATGTGGCACACTGGCCCGCAAGTGCATATGGAAAGGACGGGCGTGGATGTCCGCTCTTCCTGACATTACTCCCATCTTACTTTTTGAGACAGGGTCTCTCACTGAAACCTTTTGAACAGACTCTCTGGCCACCCAACCTTTATATCCTCTTGCCTGTTTCTGCCACTGATGGGTTGACAGACAAGAGCCCATTCAACTTACATGGGTGTTGGGGCCCCAGACCTAGGTCTACACACTTACATAGCAAACACCACCACTGTGCCAAGTCCCTCACTGCCCTTGATTCATTTTTAGTTAATTTACTGGAATAGACTAAATCGAGTTACAAAAATCCAGGGGGATCTAAAACATGACACACTGGGCATGCTTAGAGATGTCCATCACCAGGAAGTGTGCACAGACCTCAGAAGGCTTGTCCTTCCCGAAGGTCCTGTGTGGAGCACGGTATGCTCCCCCCACCCCACCCCATCCCCCACCCCAGCCGGCCACACTCCAGCTCTCCTCTGCCTCCTGTCTTATCAGGTCTCCTCCCAAAGCTGAATGCTTTATTGTCCAATCTAAGCCCTGTGTTATCCACCACACTATCTCAACTTGAAAAATCTTGCCCTTGACTCTTGCTCCGGAGCAATCTGCTGCCCTGCTATCAGCCCAGATCATTTCTGCACTTGGACCCCCACACTCCCACCCCACACTTCCGTGAACTGGGGGAGTCTGTGCCCACCCCAGCATTCCTCCACATCCTGGACATGAAAGGGATTGTGAAACCTGCAGATCCTCCCCGATTTATTTCTCTCTACCTTCCATCTCTTCCACTTTGATGTCAGTAGAATATTTGCAAGGAAAGAATCTAACCTGACCTACTACCCCAGAATGCCAAGAAAAACAGTAACCAGGGTGATGGAGCACGATGTGCAGACGCCGATGTGGGTGAGCTAGGTTTGCTTTCTGAACTCCTGCTCCTCTGCAAGGTTGACCAGCAGGTCCTGCTTCTAGAAGCTGTTCAGTGCTTCCACTAACAGAATTAATCAGGGTTCCATGACCCATTCCTAAGAAGCAGGAGATCTTTCCCTCCCATCCCTTCCTTCAGGCTCTTGGAAGGGTTCAGTGAGAGCCCTAGACTCTTCCCAAGTCAGTGAATCCAAAACCGTATCTCTCTCTCTCTCTCTCTCTCTCTCTCTCTCTCTCTCTCTCTGTCTCTCTCTCTCTCTCTCTCACACACACACACACATATTTTTATGTAATTAGAAAAGTATGCCCTGGGGCATTTCTAGTGACTAATTATACACAGAGACTGTATTCACCTGCAGTGCCCTAGCTTTGAAATGAGACAATAAAACCACTCCTGCTTTCATAGCCATTCTGGGGAAAGAAGAGAAGAACCAAGGCACTCTATAGAAAAATTACTCTAGATAAAGTGAACAATGAGAAAAATAACGCAAGGTTTGGGAGAGGCCTTGGGCTGTGGGAAGGGTGCTATTTCAGAGAGACATTTCTGAAGAGGAGTCCAATATGTAGAGGTATGAATGAAATGAGGTCAGTAGTGATTGGGCATGTAGGATATGGCAAGAAAGGTGTGTGTGTGCGTGTGTGTGTGTGCGTGTGTGTGCGCGCGCGCGCACGCACGTGCACACATGTGTGTGAAGCGTGCCTGCAGGTGCGAAAGGACATAAGCCCACCACGTCTTCTGTAGGTTGATTGGTATACATTTGGAATGCTGAGTCCAGCATGCCATATAAGCAAGGTAATGTACTATGTTGTTTTCTGAACCCCTATTCTTCCTCACCTTCCTTGGTGAAGCAGCAAAGAGTGAGGCGTAAGCAAAAAGCAGGCGAGAGGAATTAGTTCCTGGTGTGCAAGAAAAGGAGAAGGAAGAGACAAGAACTACAGCAAGACTGGCAATCTGATGTAACACATCTCAGTCATTTTCACAGCCCCCTGTGATGTCCATCACCCACGGCCCATTCTGCTGTACAGAGGGTCCGGTTGTAAGAGAAGATGCTGGGGAGATCCTAGTCCTTGCAGGATCTGGGGGATGGGCAGGATGGGGCTGAGTGACTCTCTAAGGCAAAGAGCATCACTGACCAGCTGCCCTGGGAAGAAGACAGCTCGCACGTCCTCCCTCCACTCCGTTCTGCCCACTCCACCACTCAGTACTCACACGAGAGCACCATAGTATGCAAGGAGAGGTCAAAGGGCAGCTCATGGGCTTCACTTCTCTCCTTCTACCATGTGGGTCTCAGGGATTAACTCGGCATCAGGCTTAGAAGCAAGTGCCTTCAGCTGAGCCCTGTCCCAGGACGGAGGCTTTTGGTATAAACTGAAGAAGTCACCGGCAAAGCCCACCCCTCTTCCCACTGAACTCCTTGACTTCCTTATAGTGGATCAGCACTTCCATGGGCTTGATGTCTAATTACCTCTGCAGAATTGGGATACCCCCCAAAACCAGGGCTCCCCAGTGAAAATAATGAAGATGCTTCAGAAGGAGGTTGGTTGACAGGCAAACTCTGCAAATGACACCCCAGAGACCTGGGAGGTAAACGTACACCCCCAAGTCACAAGCATGTATGGAAGAGCAATATATCTTCCGTAAGTCATAGCTCAGATTCCACTGTTTACAGAGGAAGTACTGTTGCTGACAGCCATAAGCCACCTAGAAATATGACAGGCGTCACGAGCCCCGACCAAGGAGCAGTTCTCGACCGAAAAGCTTTGACATGGGATTTCACTGTGTCTGCTCAGAACTTTTTAACCCATTGGAAACGTTTCTTTTTCAGTGTTTGTCTAGAAAGGCGAGTATCTCCGAAGGGAGAATAGACCATACGATAGAAAAATGTCTCTTGGTAGGTGTATAACTCGGGAAATGAAACCCAGCCTCTGGTTTTACTATGTTGGGGTCCCCTGCTGCCACTTCTTGGATCAGTCTTCACATACATTGTGATTTCTCAACCCTTTCTTCCCCTAAGCATGTGTCTCTGGGAGTTAGGAATGCCCCAGTGCATGGAGTAATGGGTGTCTTGGTGAGGGGCACATTTTAGAGCTGGCATGTGATTGTCTCTTCTCTCCTGGCACCAGAAACCTGGAGCCTGGCATCGAGATGATGGTAGAGACTGCAGTTTGAGCCTCAGAGTGTCCTATCAGCAGCCCCCTACCCTCCTCCTTTCTAGTTCATCCTTGACGATGTACTGCAAGGCTTCCATGATGTACTGAGACTGTAGGACTTGTGTGTTACAGCAGCAAACTTAGCCTGTCCTGACTGTTCTTACGCTCCATGATCCCCACTAGACAATGCTCTCCTGGTTCGCGCGCACTGTCCAGCCCACTTTCAAGGCTTCTTCTTACCTCTCTACAAACCTTTACTCCACAACCTCCCAGTCCTTTGGACCCATTGCCCCCGCCATCAACGACATGATCCACAGACTTGATGAGAAGAGAAACTTCAGCCACAGAAAGAAGCCTGGAGAAGGACCTCCATCTCTTCCAGAAGTCTCTTGGCAGAACTCAGGGTAGCCTCTCGACTGGTGTGCAGTGGGTAGACTGCTGGGTCTGTGCCCAGCCCTTGTGCCAGTCTCCACAGCAGAGGGTGTGTGGCCGTTTTAGCTGGTGTGCACATTCCAGTTCCTAGGAGTCTAAAGAAACATGCAGCAAATTAGCCACCCAATGAAGGCAATCAGAAAGCCCACTTGGTTAATGAAGGCAATCAGAAAGCCCACAGGATGGCTTAACCTGGGAAGGAGAAAGCCTCAGCTGGTTATTACAAGATTCTGAGCCACACAGGAATGTCCAGGGCGATGGTAAGCAGGTGACCTTTGTCTGCCAAACCTGAGGCTACTTAGTGTGTTCTCTGGCTGCCACTGTCCCTCTCACAGCATGACTGTTCCACGCAGCCTCCAGTCTGTCTCCTAATGCACAATGCCAGATATTATGGTACAAAGTGAGATAATCTCCATAGGCTCCTGTGTTTGAACACTCAGTCCTTGGTTGGTGGTACCATCTGGGAAGGCCACAGAAGCTATAGGAGTTGGTACCACCTGGGGAAAGTGAGCTTCTTGTGGGGGTACAAGGTTGCCATTCTGTTTCTGAGCCCCACTTCCTATTCATGCTCCGCTTCCCGCGTTTGGGGGAAATGTGACCAGCCTGCCATCTATCTCTGTTGTCACACACAATGGACTGTGTGCCTTAGGAACTGTAAGCCAGGATAAGCCCTTTCTCCCTTAAGTTGCTTTTGTCAAGGTATGAAGCAATTTTTATCACAGTCATTGCAAAGCAATGAAGAGAGCAAGGATGTTCAATCTTGCCCCATACCCACACAGCCTTCCATGATCACCTTTTGCAGACATTGTAGCCTTTCCCTTCATCCTTTCAATCTTTACTAGGTTTCTTTACATTTTATTATAGTTTGTTTTATAATATGCTTGAAAGTGTGAATGTCTGGATTATATTGGAGCAGACCTTACTCATTAACATTTAAATTTAAATTCATGCAATAAGTGTGTATCTCTGCTCCAGATACTCAAGAACTCAGATGGGGGTGTATATGTTTTCCAAGTTTTTATTTGAGAACTAATCAACATGTATCTATTGAACACTTGCTCTGTGCCAGACCCAAAGCATGAAATAGTAAACAAAGCAGATGCCCTGAGAATTTGATATCTCAAAAACAGTCCCTATCCTCATGGGCAATGTAGGAAATGGAAAAGGATATTTATAGTAAGAAGACACCTGTGGACCCTTAGGTCAACAATGGGGGCCCCATAGGACTATAATGGAGTAGCAAAACTCCTCCTGCCCACATCAGAGCCAGGTAATGTTGAAGCACAATGCATTGCTTACACACTTGTGAAGGTGCTGGTGTGAACACGCCCACTGCATGGCCAGTTGTGTAAAGACATATGCACCTCCATGACCATGCCACTGTTTGTGTATTCACCAAACTACAGCTATTTCCTAATGTTTTTGAGTGAACTCCTTGTACTTCCACAAGCGTTTCCTGCCTAGCAGGGTACATGTTACACTGCCAAGCCTTGCGTGTTGTGTGTTTACAGCATGTCTAGATGGCATCATTTTCTCTTGTGCAGATTTAACCGACTGTTACTTTGTCCATCACGGTCCTGGGAGCAGTAGGCTACATCACGGTTCTGACAGCAAGAGGATGTACACCATATAGTCTGTAGGTGCAGAGGACAGTCCCACCAGGTCTGTGTGGCTGTTGTCTGTAATTGTTCGCAGAACAACACAACTGCCCAGGAGTGCATTCGTCAGTCTAGACCCTTTAAGTGCGTGCGTGTGTGTGATGATCAGAAGTGGCCGGTGCTTTAAAAGAGTTTCAGAAATAATAAATAAATACATACTGTCCTGTTTATCTTTGTCAGTGTGACATAAAGTTACCTGGAGAGGGTAGAGTCTTATTTGAGTAACTGTCTATCCGGATAGTGTGTGCACATGACTGGAAGTTGTCTTGATTGAAGTGATGTAGGAGGGCCCAACGCATTTAAGTGACACTTTCCCTCAGCAGGTGGCTCTGCACTGTATAGGAATGCTAACCAAGCGTGAGTCTGTGAGTGAGCCAAAGAGTGAGCTAGCAAGCAGTAGTCCTCATGGTTTCTGCTCCAAGCTCCTGCTTGAGTTCCTTCCCAGACTCCCTCAGTGATGAACTGTGACCAGAGACATGTTAAGGCAATAAACCCTTTCCTCTCCAGATTGCTTTTGGTCAAGTGCTTTATCACAGCAGCCGAGATCAAATTAGAGCACAGATTCACTTTAAGAAGGCAAAGAGAAGAGGCTGGGGAACTACTGGCTCATCAATTAAGAGCACCTGTTCTTGCAGAGGACTGGGGTTCAGTTTCCAGCATGCATATGGTGTCTCACGGCCACTCATAACTCCAGTTCCAACAATCCAGTGTTCATTTCGGACCTCTGAAGGTACCAGGCACACACATAGTCAACAAACATGCAGGCAAGGTTCCCATACACACAAAATAAGTCAATAAATCTTGTTAAAAATTTTTAAAATATATTTAAAAAACAAATGAAAGTATACTCAAATACCAGTCTGAATCCCACTGTCCTCACAGAGACAACCACTAACAATGTATATCCTTCATATAGTTTCCTATGTGTTCATAGATCTATGTAAATACCCCTACAATTATTTTTTTTGCAGAAATAAAGTCGTAATTCATGTGTTCATTGACCTGTGACTGAGCATAGAATCTCAGAGTGTTATCTGTTTTATATACACAGTAAATGCTTGGTAACTGTTGAGTTCCTGGGCCTTCCCACAAAGCTCGCCTCATGCTGAGCCCCAGGACAGGAGTGGGGATGGTACACACTCTCTGGCTTCCTATGTTAATGTCAGGGGGCTTTGGTGCACTCCAGGTACAGGGGAGAATTTAAAAAAAAAAAAAAGGCCCTGTTTGTCAACTCTGTGCCATTGCAAGTGTCGCCTTCCCCAGAGCTCAGGGTGTCCCATGTATAGGTGACAGTCTTTAGCCCCCAGCTCTCGCTTTCTGTCTCCTCATTCTTCCTGGAGAGTCACAAAACCCCTGGGTGCCCAGAGCATGTATCCAAGATTTGTTCAAGATCTGAGACAGTCCCAGGCTCCCTTCCTTATCCTTCATCTGAAAAGTAGATTTAACCCCTCAAGAGACGTTTCAAGAGAAGGCTCACATGCCAGGCAGAAAGCCATGTCCCATCCAGGTCCACCACCAGACTACTTCCAAGGGTGGTGTAAAGACCAGGAGTCTGGCTCCCACCCACCACCTGGCTTTACCTGCCCTGGACACGCTGGGAAGGCAGAGGCGGCAGGCGCTATGACGTCCGAGGCTGCTGTGGCGGATGCACTTGGAGGAGTGGAAACTTCCTCTCTTCCCCAAATCCAGTCCCTTTCCGTGTTGTGGGAAATACTATTTCCACCTTTGCCCTCTATTCTTGCTTCTGCTGTATACCAGCAAGCTCTGTGCCTACAAAACCCCACAGCTTCTCCATATGGTCCATGTTATCTCACCCATTGTAAGACCAAAGACAAACGCCCAAGAAACCACCGAATAGACACTGGCACCCGAAAAGCTTGCTGTCTGTCTACAGGAAGCCCTTGTCTCAGGTCCTGGGCAATAACTGGGCATTTTTCAGCTTTTAAATCTGTTTAAGGAAATTGGAACGTGACCGGTCTCCTTTGCACCAAGTTTCAAAACACATTTTTTTTTCTCTTGTAGACAAAATGAACTTCCTGGTTGTGTCACCTGACTTACCGCTAACCACACTGTCTCCTTCAATTGACCACGTGCAGCCAAATAACAGACCGGGCCTGCTCGTCACTTTTATAACGAGTTTGCCTTTTCTTCCAGCTCCTTCCTCACTAGAGAATTTTTAATATTAGACATTAGAAAATGCAACTTTGGAAAGAGAAATGGAGTCACTTTAAAAACACATCGGCATATTTTGTTGGATTATTACTTTTGCTCTTTTCCAGCCTTTTCCTCCTTTCCCCCCTTATGTACAGCAACGCTCTACAATGCTCTGCAGTGCTCTGCAATGCTCTACAATGCAACCCATGGGCTCCTGAGTCGGTGTAGCTGTTTCTAATTATTGAGCATCTAGAAGCCGTTCCAGACAGCTGCTTAGCATTGTGTTCCCACCACCAAAACCTGAGAGACAGAATTCTTCGTTACAAACTGCTAAAAGTTAAGGGTTGAGAGACAGCTTCCATTAGAACCTCCTGCTTTCACTCACTTATAATTGTCTGAAAATTGTCCTTTTGCTCCAAATCAAGTCATTCCATGCTCCGATTCCACCCCAGGGATGAAATTGCTTGGAAAGTTTGAACAACAGTGGTTGAGCCAGTTTGAAATCAGGCAGCGTGGGGAGAATATTCTTATTCAGCTGAAAAACAAACAGCATGCAATTCTGTCTGTGGACACCCTCAAAATAGATGTCCCTTATTGTCTCTGCCTCCTCCCTCTGCCCCATGTGGGTGGTCAGCTTCATCCAGGGAAGAAAGTATCAGTGCCGAGAGTGGAAAGAGTGGTTTCGAGAACTAAGCCAGAGGCAATGATAGCATTGGCGATCCTGGGATGTTGGAGGAGGCGGAGGGACTCACGCTATAGAGTAGAGTCCCTGACCTGCACGAGCCATCCTGTCTGTAATAGCGTGCTATGGTCAAAAGGATGTGAGGAAACAAGAGACATTTCCGAGTTTGACTGTGGAGTTTGCCCATGACTCTGAATAGCCGTGAATGAGTTAAATAACATTTTGAACTTTGTGAAATGGGAATAGTGACAGTCCCTACTTCCCAAAAGGGCCTTGGGGATAAAAGGAGGGGTGCCTGCAGAACGCTACTCTCCGTGGGTGCGTTGTCTACTGTATCGGACATTGGCTCCTTGTCTTCCAGATCATTCCTGTCTGTGCTGGTGACCATGTTTGTGTTTCACTTTCAGGAAGCCAGTCTCTCCCTGCCTCAGCCACAGGATTAATGTTCCATCCACACAGGTGTGGTTGGGATCCAAGTAGCCTGAGCTGTGATCACTGCGAGCAGGTTCCTGCCAAAACTTGGGCATCTCTCCTCTCTTCCGGCGAGGGTAATTGGCCCCAACATGTCAGCTCAAAGCTCTTGGTAGTTGACAGGACTGTCCCTAAACAGAGACAAAGCAGATGCAAGAGGTGGCAAAATTCTGAAGGTGTTCACTCTAGAGTGGGCTCTGGCCTTTGAAATGGGTGCTTTTATAAGGTGGTGTGCTCTCGTTTTGGCTTGAGCCAAAGATGAATCTCTGCCATCCCGCCCAGCATCTTTCCCAACACCAGTTCAAAGCCGGAAGTGTTCCACCCTGATGCAGAAAGTCAGGGCATGCTGGGAGGGCACTGATATCCACCTCTCTCTCACCTGCTGGCAGCTGCAAAGTCCTCTGTCCTCCGGGTCTCTAGGACCTTAGCCGTTAGCTCAGTAGGATGTGTACAATAGCCACTGAAGACCCAGCATGCTGGGAGTCTTCGGCTTGAAGGAGAGAGAGCACAGGTTGGTTTTTATGTTTTAGGATGGGGGCTGTGAGTAAGGAACTTGTATTAAGCAGAACTGTAGAGGCTGGTTTTGAAATTTGATTGCACTACTTGCTCCACGACCATGGGAAAGTGTCTCAGATTCTCCGAATCTTGTTCTCATCAACTATGATAGGAAGCTACTGAAATAAGCTGATGAAAATAATGGTTACATTTTTTTTTCCTACTCTCACATCCCCATGTACATGCAAAGTTGATGGACGAGAGCCTGCTGGCATCTCTACTCAGTCTTCTACTTTGTAGAAGAGAGTTGACTTATCTGGTTGGTGGCATGGGGAGAGCGACCATCCACTCCTGTGGCCAGGCAGATGAGTGGAGGTCACGCGTGCTGTGGGCACCTGTGCATGCACCTAATTAATAAGTTGGAGATTCTGGAACCCACAGGACAGATCCTCGCCAGGGTTACACTTGCCCCAGGGGCATCACGAGAGCACCACGGAACACGACGGGAGCACCCATCCTCTGGATTCTTCACCAGGGAAGCCTTGCCATCAGGTCAGCCTGCCTTGGTCCCTGGGCAGGTCTAAATCCAGAAAGAAAGGGGCCCAAAGGCCTGTCGTGATCTCCAGCCTTAAATGTCTCTTAAATCTCTCATTACCAGGGCACTTAGTCTGTTGTTATACTAATGGGAAAAATGATTATAGGACATTGGAATTACATGATTTTTCTCTAAGACTCCACAGTTGCAAACCACAAAGTGAGAAGTGAATGGGTCTGACCACATCATAACAGAAGACTGAGCTCAAGCTGGTCGATGGTGTTGCGTTGGGAGAAGCTACATGCAACACCTATTGCTTTGGGAGATACCATCTAGAGACTGATGGAGGAACCTCTGGCCATCACTGAGAAAAAGTGGGAAAATGCCACAGAACAACAGCACAGTCTTTTTCTTTTCAAATTCTTGTTTATGTGCCTGTGTCTATGTGAGTGGACACCACTTGCCTGCAGGGGCCTGTGAAAGCCAGAAGAGGGTATGGGATCCCCTGGAGCTGGGGAGTTGCTTGATATGGGTGCTGGGAACTAAACTCAAGTCTTCTGCAAAAGCAACAAGCTCTTAATGCTGAGCCCTCTCCCCAGCCCCAAATGGCAGTCTTTTTTTACTTTTTTTTTTTTTTTTTTTGATTTTTGAGACAGGGTTTCTCTGTAGTTTTTGGTGCCTGTCCTGGAACTAGCTCTTGTAGACCAGGCTGCCCTTGAACTCACAAAGATCCTCCTGCTTCTGCCTCCCGAGTGCTGGGATTAAAGGCGTACACCACCACCGCCCGGCTGGCAGTCTTTTTTTAAAAAGGACTTTTTGATGCAATATATTTTGGTCATATTATTTTCTTTCCCCCCAACTTCTCTAATATCCTTTTCATCTCCCTTCCCATCCAACTTCTCTCTCTCTCTCTCTCTCTCTCTCTCTCTCTCTCTCTCTCTCTCTCTCTCAGAAAAACAAAGAAAAATCAAAACAGGAAAAAATATATTCAGTAAGACACACACACACACACACACACACACACACACACAAAATGGAGTCAATTTTGTATTGACCAACTATTCCTGGTCATGGAACCTTTCCTGGAACTCAATCCATGGATGTACCCAATAACCCTCCCTTGGAGAAAACCGATTCTCCCTTTCTCTACAAATAGCTTCCTGGTTAGGGCTGGGCTTTGTCCCACTTCCTCTCCTCAGTGTTGGGATTCATCTGGTCTGAACCAGTGCAGGTGTTGTGTGCTGTCACAATCTCTGAGCTCATACGTGCATCAGCCCTGTTGTGCCTGGAAGATGATGCTTCCTTGGAGTCACTCATCACCTCTGACTCTTAACCATCTTTCTGCTTCCTCTTCTCCATTGATCCCTAAGCTGGGAGGGGGTTGACAAAGACATCCCATTTATGGCTGAGTGTGCAAAGACTTAAAGTGCCACAAAGTAGGAAACCAAGTGAACCCCTGCAATCTCCTTCCCTTGGTATGTTAGTGTGAAGGAGAATACCCCCACAGGCTCATCTATTTGCATGCTTAGTCCCCAACTCCTGAACTGTTTTAGAATTAGGAGGGGTGGCATTTTTGGAGGAGATATGGCCTTGTTAGAAGAGACATGTCACTGGCCATGGGCTTCAAAAGCCCATGCCAGGCTCAGTGTCTCTCCCTCTCTGCCTGCTGCCTCTGCATGAGGATGTAAAGCTCTCAGTTACTGCATGAAAGCCATGCCTGTCTACTCCCACCATGATGGTCATGAACTAACTCTCTAAAACTGTAAGCAAGCCCCTAATTAAATGCTTTGTTTTGTAAGGGTTGCCTTCGTCAAAGTGTCCAAACAATAGAACAGTAACTAGGGATGTGTGGTTTTGGAGACAGGGAGGCCATGAGCAAGCTTTGACAGGCCCTATGTCTGGTGAAGGCTACAAGGCTACGTCCTGCCTCTAGGTCCTATTTCATTGGTTCTCCAATAGATTTAGGTTAGGTCTGGGAAGTCTCTAGAGTCTCCTTCCTAAAGACAAAAATCCCATTCATGAGGGCAGAGTCCTCTTAAGGGCCCCCAGTCAACCCCAAAATCCCATATCTGAATCCAGCACTGTAGGAGTCAGGAAATCACCATAGAGATCATTGAGGGTAGTCAGTGAGGCTATTCGGTGATTCACGTATATGCCATGTACTTACCCAGATAAGAAAATAGTTGCTGGATAGCTCAATCAGTAGGGCGCTTGTCTTGCAAGCAGAAGGATCTGTGTTCAATTTCTGGGACCCGTGATAAAGAAGGCATGCTTGGTGGCACATGCTTGCAGTTCCAGTTGTGCAAAGTAGAAGGCAGGTGGGTTTGGGGGACTTGCTAGGCAGTCATCCTGTCTCAAAAAAAAAAAAAAATGGGCTGTACTTGAGGAATGATACCTGAGGTTGTCCTCTGGGTTTCATAGGCATGTATCCCACACACAACGTATATACACAGACACAGGTATGTAAGCAGAGAAGAGTGTGGTGTGCAGTTCCAGGCCATGTGTAATTCTTTAATCCATTCAGCATAAGCAGCCAAGAAGAAATGGGAATGGTGGCAAGGAGACAAAAGGAACTCAGTGCATCTGTAGAACTCACAGAAAGACACATCGGAGAGGTGCAATTTTCATGTTGCACACTGACAAAACTGGGTGTTTGGATTACAATCTATGCAAAGGAGGCTGTGTATAAAGGAAGCCTGGAGATGCAGACGTGAGTACGTGTGTTAGATATATGTTCACATATTTGACACACTGTCTTAGCCACTGTTCTGTCACTGTGAGCAGACTCTATGACCACTGCGACTCTTATAAAGGAAAACATTTAATTGGGGCTGGCTTATAGTTTCAGAGGGGGAGTTCCTGATCATCGTGGCAGGGTGCATGATGGGCACACAGGCAGGCACGGTGCTGGAAAAGCAGTTGAGAGCTTTACATCCTGATCTGCAGGATCAGGCCTGGTGTGGATAAATCTCAAAGCCCACTCGCAATAACACACCTCCTCCAACAAGAGCACACCCCCTAATCCTTCTCAAATAGTTTGTCAGCTGGGGACTAAGAGTGCAAATATCTGAACCCATGGAGCCATTGGTAAGCATTATAGTTTGGATGGAAAGGTACCCTGGCAGTCGGAAGTCAAGGAATATCACAAAGTCACTGCAAGCATAGCAACTTATAGCCCAGTTCCAGGGAAAGGTCCCAATGCAAGTGTAACAACTCTGCTCCTGCAGCGGAGGGTTTCCCCGGTGAAGTTGTTACAGCTCTGTTCTGCTCTGCTGTGTTGTGCTCTGCTGTGCTCTGCTGTGCTCTGCTGTGCTGTGCTGTGCTGTGCTCTGCTGTGCTCTGCTGTGCTCTGCTGTGCTCTGCTGTGTTCTGCTCTGCTGTGCTGTGCTGTGCTGTGCTGTGCTGTGCTGTGCTCTGCTGTGCTCTGCTGTGCTCTGCTGTGCTCTGCTGTGCTCTGCTGAGTTGAGCTGTGCTCTGTTCTGCTCTGCTGTGCTCTGCTGTGCTCTGCTGTGCTGTGCTGTGCTCTGCTGTGCTCTGCTGTGCTCTGCTGTGCTCTGCTGTGCTGTGCTGTGCTCTGCTGTGCTCTGCTGTGCTCTGCTGTGCTCTGCTGTGCTCTGCTGTGCTGTGCTGTGCTCTGCTGTGCTCTGCTGTGCTCTGCTGTGCTCTGCTGTGCTCTGCTGTGCTGTGCTGTGCTCTGCTGTGCTCTGCTGTGCTCTGCTGTGCTCTGCTGTGCTCTGCTGTGCTGTGCTGTGCTCTGCTGAGTTGAGCTGTGCTCTGTTCTGCTCTGCTGTGCTCTGCTGTGCTCTGCTGTGCTCTGCTGTGCTGTGCTGTGCTCTGCTGAGTTGAGCTGTGCTCTGCTGTGCTCTGCTGTGCTCTGCTGTGTTCTGCTCTGCTGTGCTGTGCTGTGCTGTGCTGTGCTGTGCTCTGCTGTGCTCTGCTGTGCTCTGCTGTGCTGTGCTGTGCTCTGCTGAGTTGAGCTGTGCTCTGTTCTGCTCTGCTGTGCTCTGCTGTGCTCTGCTGTGCTCTGCTGTGCTCTGCTGTGCTGTGCTGTGCTCTGCTGTGCTCTGCTGTGCTCTGCTGTGCTCTGCTGTGCTCTGCTGTGCTGTGCTGTGCTCTGCTGTGCTCTGCTGTGCTCTGCTGTGCTCTGCTGTGCTCTGCTGTGCTGTGCTGTGCTCTGCTGTGCTCTGCTGTGCTCTGCTGTGCTCTGCTGTGCTGTGCTGTGCTCTGCTGAGTTGAGCTGTGCTCTGTTCTGCTCTGCTGTGCTCTGCTGTGCTCTGCTGTGCTCTGCTGTGCTGTGCTGTGCTCTGCTCCAGAGAAGTGTTACAGCTCCGCTCCACTCCGCTCTGTTACAGCTGGGCAAGAATGTCACACCACACAACAAACCTAACTCATGAGATTTATTGGTAAGGAAGAATCCAGGAGGGTGGCTGCCCCAGGGAGAGAAGCAGCACCAAACTGAACAGGGTACAGAGCTTATATAGGGTTTCTTGGTGCAGGGGAGCCTTCCAGGGTGGTTTGGGGTTGATGGATTTTTATGGTCTAATTCTGGGACAAGCCCAGGGTTTGGTGGGATTTCAAGCCCTGGTCTTGAGGCCATCTCAGGGGCAGGGTGTTTTTCCTGACCCAGGTCTCAGGTCTAGTCAGGGGCAGGGTGTTTTTCCTGAGCCAGGTCTCAGGTCTAGTCAGGGGCAGGGTGTTTTTCCTGAGCCAGGTCTCGGGTCTAGTCAGAGGCAGGGTGTTTTTCCCTTGGCACTTTTCACCAGAGATCATTCTCATTCAGAGAAGGAGAGGTGTTTGGAGGACAGTGAAGGAGGTCATTGTGAAACAGAATGTGTGCATGTAAGCAAGTCCTGCCTGCTTCTTCCTGTGTGATCCAAAGGAAAATCCATACAGGAAAGGAAGTTTCTGGCAAGAATACCTACAAAGGCGAGTATTGCGGGCCATCTATGCATCTGCGGGAATACCATGCGACCATGAAACAAATCAGCTGGTGCTACATACTGCACCATTGATGGAGGTCAAAGTGCAGAACTGAGTTAAACAAAACCTCCCTTGAGACAGAGGGCAAACTGCATACACATTTACAAACATGAAGTTGTAGTAAGTGATGTCTATGCAAATCATATGTAGATATAAACATGTGTAAAGTACACTTTCAAGGGCTTACAAGAAAAAAATGAACACCTTAAGGAGATTTAAATATGAAACAGGTGAGGAGGCAAGAGAAGTGGCGGCTTAAGTAGTCCGTGCCATCAACAGTGGGTCTCAGCCTTCCTAATGCTGCCACTCTTTAATACAGTTTTTCGTGTGCTGGTGACCCCTAGCCATACAATTATTTCATTTCTGTTCCATAACTGTAATTTTGCTACGAATTCAGTTCTAGTCTCCTGAGGTTAGCCAACACTGTCATGCATATGGAGCCCTAAAGGCTGACTGGCCAGTGACGTTTCAGGATCTGCCACAGCTTGCTCAGTGCTGGGATTCTAAGTGCAGACCACGACATCCTGATTTTGCTTTTACATGGGTTCTGGGGTTCAAACTCAGGTCCTCATGATAACCAAGCAAACATTTTAATGATTGGGCTATCACCCTAGCTCTGGGTGGCACCTTTAGAGCAGTGCCATCTAAAATCACTGAACCCATAACATGAGTTAAATAATCTTGTTTAATCCTTCAGATTCTGTGCTAAGAAATGGATGTTTCTGCTTTCTCCAGGGCTGGGTGTGGTCCGTTGCTTCCAAGTGAGGTTATGGAACACAAACTCAGTTGATCTCTGGCAGACATTGTGGATTCACTGAGGTAAAGAGGTTTAAGGGGTGATTTGGTCATAATTTTCTATCATACAGTACAGCATTCTGAAGCCTTGTGGCATCCCAGGACCTGCTCAAGGGGCCATAATGGGAATGCCCCATGACCGCCCTTCCTTCTGGTCTCTCCTCTTCCCACCAGAACTCTGACTATTGCTTCCTGTTAGGTGCACTGCAAAGTGAGTCCAGCTTCCTTGGAATTCCTGCACCTGGCTCCTCCGATGTGGGAAGTGCTGGTCCCACATCCTCATGGGTTTGGTTAAAGTGAGAAGGGAACAAAAGAAAACCGGATTCCCATTCAAAGTTCATACGGCTACTTCCAAGTCCCCTGTTTGGGGAACAGCTCTGTCAGTGACAATGGAAACATTTCTGTCATGGTGGAATCGGGTCGTGGAGAGCCTACATCTGAAGCCCTGGGGGTTGGGCAGGTGTAGTCCCTGTCTCCTTCAGCAGTCACTCTCTCCAATCTGCACTCGTATTCCTCCATGCTTTCGCCTTGACTCCTCTTTGGAACGCATTTCCTCAGAATCTGAGACAAATTTTCCACCGAGTGACACAGGTTTCAGGAACTTCTGGCCAGGGTTGGAGGCTCTCCCAGGCTCTGGAAGATGCTTTTCCAGGTAGGCTCGACTAATACCGTGAGCTAGCAGCAGAGGGAGCCCGTGCCTAACCGTCTCCACGCTGCAGCATCCAGCCAGGGGTGGGCGAGAGCCTGGCTGCGCTGCAGCTGCTCAGCCCTAGGAGTTTCCCCAGTGGGGACTCTGGGCCCAGGGCCAGTTCCGCTGTGGTCTGTGGTCAGGGATGGCTGTGTGCTCCAAACCTCCACGGAAGACATTTCCATGGAGTTTTCCAGGAGGATGAGAGCGGCTCTCTTCTGGCCGGAAAAGTGTTCGGGCCCCAGGTTTCTTCCCAAGCTGGCAGAGGCCCTTTCCCCTGATGGACTTTTCTGGGCGCCTTAGGGAAAAGGGAAAAATTTAAGCTGCCCTTCCACGACCCTCTTAGCTCCTCTGAGCGACGCCCTAAATTAATCCTATAACAGGCCTGACTCTTTCTCCAAAAGGGACGACATTATAGCCTAAAACTTTAGGTCAGTTCGAGGAAGGACTGAAGCAGAGCCAGCTGTTAGAAACCCCGTGGTGGGAACATGATCACTCAGAGAAGAGAGCTGATGTTTGGAAATTGTCAGCTCCTACTCAATCCCAAATGCATTAAATATGGTAGGAAAGAAAGCTAGGGCCAGCATGGTGCTAGTGGAGGCTGGTAGATGGGGATGCTATGAGAATCTGGATCACATTGGGTTACTGTGGTTATCAGATGAGTTTTTAGTATAGTATCATGAGATCACTTTTCTAAACCACTTTTAAAGACAAAAGCTTGAAAGAGAACTAACCAAAGAAAATACTCTGGAGCTGAAAGTTCTGAATATGGTGGCTGTTGGTTTGTCCAAGTTCCAAGTTTCTTTAAGAAGTGCCCTTCCTTTTCACGTTGTATGTGCTCCTTGCATCTACTAACGCCTCAATCTGAAGACCCTTCTCAGTCATAGAGGTCTTGAAAATCAGCATCTGCAGTGGGAGTAGCCACGCCCCTCATCCTGAGGTCCACGCCCCTCATCCTGAGGTCCACGTGTATCCTGGGATCAACACTGACCTCAGGAATCTTTGTTTCTTTATGTTTAGAATGAATAGATGTCTCATAAGTACGTATTTATTTTTAAACATTTTAAATGTTTTTTTTTAATTTTTAAAAATTTCAAGCAAAAATATTTTTTTGAAACCTATATAATCATGGTTCCCTGCCTACATCTCCAAGGCCAGATTATAACCCAGGTTTTTAATGTGCGTTGTAAACTTAAAGGCTATAGACAAATCATTCTTTCTTTTAGGGGTTGGGAATGGGGTGTGTGTGTGTGTGTGTGTTATGTGAATGAGTATGTATGGGTGCACGTGCCCACATGTGATGTGTGAAAGCCAGAAGTATCTTTCTTTGTCACAACTTACCCTTTTATATTTTCATTTTGTGTGTGTTTGTGTGCTTTTTTGTGTGTGTCTGTGTATGTGTGTGGGTCTTTGTTTGTCCCTTTCATCTCCCTCTCTGTCTGACTGTGTGTGTGTGTGTGTGTGTGTGTGTGTGTGTGTGTGTGTGTTTCTCTCATAGCCAACCCCCCCACCATGAGAAAGGGTCTCTTACCGAACCTAGAGTCTGGCTGGTCAGCCCGTGAGTCCCTGGGATCCACTGCCACCTTCTGCACTGCTTCTGGGATTTGTCTCACCACAGCTGTGAGAGAATGAAGAACTGACAGACACACAGGAACACATACTGCAAAGCTGGGATCCGGTGGGCTGTGCTTGCTCTGAGGGAAAACCAGCAGAAAGTACCCCAGAAATGCAACATGTCTCCTTTATACATCTGAATCAAGGGGCTGGTTTGTACACAGCTGGATGAGAAGGCGGGCCCATGGCATTCAGCTGAACAGGCAGAAGTTTAGCTAATCCTCGTAGGAAGCTGCTGTAGGGAGCAGTCTCGGGCTGCGTTAAACTGGAGAGGAAGCTATGGCTGGCCATTTCCTCACACCACCAGCGTTTACACTGGGACCAGAGGACGGCTTGGCTAGCTCCCTGAGCCTGACCTGGGGAAGGCTTTGCCAGTTCCCATGGATCTGAGATATTGGGGTCCTTGACATGGCTGTGCTCATTTCAACAATATACATCCAGTCAGGGTTTCATCTGCATCCCACAATCCACCCTTACATACCCCTCACCATGTTGGGATGCCAGGCTTCCTTGTGGGTGCTAGGGAACTAAAGTCAGGTCTCCAGGTCTTCATGTTTGTGCAACGAGCTCTTTATCCACCAAGCCATCTCCTATCATTTCAGCCCTAGATACGTAATTTTTTATTAGCTTTGATCTTAATGTTTTCTGTCTGTCTTGTGTATGAATTCCCTTCAGGCAAAGAACCTGCCTGAATTTATTCGTTCACTGCCTACCATGACCTTGAAAAGTAGCTTGACTGCCAAAAGTCCAGTTCTCCACCTCCTGGCCTGGCAACGGGATTGCTCTGCTTGCTATGGAATGCCTTCTGTTGAGAATGAAACCAGAGGTGCCAACTGAAAGGTCTCTGCACCACGATATTAAGCCTTTCTGCCGACACAGCCAATCAAACCGAGCTGACTTAAGAATTAAAAGTCGGGCCTGGAGAGATGGTTCAGAGGTTAAAAGTGCTGGCTGCTCTTCCAGAGGACCCAGGTTCAATTCCCAGCACCCACATGGCAGCTCACAACTGTCTGTAACTCCTATTCCAGGGGATCCTTCTCACAGACACTCAGGCAGGAGAGACACCAATGCACATAAAATAAAAATAAAACTTAAAAAAAAATATTAAAAGTTCAGGTTTAATGAGTAAAACACTCCTGGATGGTCTCCCAGTTTCCACAGAGGAGATGGGGAGATGATACCTGAAAACCCCATGGCCTTTCCTTAGGAGGTCGTTTAAATACCCTGCAGGTGTGGTCCCATGCATCTCCGCCATTTCGTGGGCTTTCTGAGACTGGCCAGGGTTTGGAGTGGGGGTAGGGGGAGGGGAGTTGAGGTGGCACTCTACCTGAATACTTACTGCGGGAAAAAATTATTGAATGCCAACTTTAAACTGGGTGCTAGGCTCTAAGCTGTTGTGGAAACAGTTTAATCAGACATGATCTCTGCTCAAGGAGTTTGCAAGTAAAGTTAATAGGATATTAACTTAATATACCTAATATAGCACAGTATGAAATGTGTTCAGATGGAGACACAAAATAATGTGCAAAACTGCAGAGGTGGGGAGATGAGAAATGCTTGCACAGAGAGGTGGTGGCGGCCGACCTCAGAGGACGAGTGGGGCTGGAACAGGAACACTGGAAAAGAGTCCTGTCAGGAAGAGAAGAAAGGCAAACACAGAGGCAGCAGCTGATTGGTGGAAGAGCTAGCCTGACTGGAATGGTGTGCTGTAGATGCGTAAATTACGGAGAAAACTTGTCAGGTGGTGGCGCACGTCTTTGATCCCAGCACTCTGGAGACGAGGCGGTAGGATCTCTGAGTTCAAGGCCAGCCTGGTCTAATTCAAGGACAGTCAGGGCTACTTTTGTCTTGAAAAACAAACAAACAAAACAGAAAAAGAGGAGGAGGAGAGAGATATCCATGGATATCTCGATTGCCTTTGGCCTTCTCTCTGTGGCAAAACTAAGTCATTGAACTGAGGTTTGGGACAGAAAACCTCAGACAGACTACCTCGGCTCCCTCAAGTGGGAAGCAGAAAGGATATTACTGAGGCTAAAGGTGTAGATACCCTAAGAAGGCCAAATCAAGATACTGGCTGCCTGGGGCCCTGGTATTTACTGGAACAACTGGCATTGTGAGGCATCCAAAGTCTATAGATTGTTGGGGTCCCTACGGATGTCACAGTTGACAGGGACACAATCGTGTAAGGAAAAAAATAAAACTCAGGTCAGGATCGCTTTGGCAGGTGCTGGGTCAAAAACTTCCAGAATCTGATCAAGTGGTTAATTTTCCTTACATATTTTAAAAGAGTAAAACTTTAGGGAAAGATTTTCATGTGACAATTATCACAACAGTGCTTTAGACATGGCTAAGTAGAAACTCCCTTGAGAGGCATATCTCTTTAGCTGAGCACCTGTGACCCTCACTATAGAATGGGTTCTTCATCACAGAGACACCATGCTCAGGGGAAGGGCCTAGGAGCAAGGATTTGTCGTAAGCATAATGATGGGCTCCATTAATTGAGAATGCAAAGTACTTGGAACCTCTTTGATAAGGATGGGTTCTATTTGCTGAAAGACAAAGCTCAGGATTAGGACCTAAGCAATGCTCAGGATATTGGGGGTATTCAGGTGAAGGCTGGCTCATAGGCTAGCAGATGATCGACTAGACAACATCCACTCCAGTGTTCAGAGTGAACCGGCATTAGTCATTTTCTTCCCTTGAAGGAAAAATAGCCTGCATGTTTTATAATTCTGGTTTTTCTAATTCTTTCTGTAATTGTGCCTCCTACACATAGATGATGAATTGGAAAAGGCTTTATTATTCTGTTTTTCAACTTTGGACAAACTCTACTATGCTCCTTCGCCTTGCCTGTTAACAGTACCTAGGATGATGCTCAAAATAGCTCCTATTATTCACCAAAGTGCCCAGTCCCATCCAAAGTTAGCGGTCCATTCCCCTGCTCTTCTCCCACTCTCATTACCGTGGTTTCTCTTTTGGGTCTTCTTTTCCTCTGTCCACTGGAGAATTGAGCATTTGAAGAAGTGAGCTACATTCACTGAGCATTTAAGGAAGTGAGCTATATTCACTGAGCATTTAAGGAAGTGAGCTACATTCATTTCCTGCTCTGAGAAGAGCAACTTTAAAGAGAAAGGTTTATTTGGCTACAATTTAGGTTGAAGTTTATCATTATGGGGAAGTCACAATAGGAACTTGAAGGAACCAGTCACATGGCCGTCAAGAGCAGAGAGAAAACCAGGCAGTGGTGGCACATGTCTTTAATCCCAGCACTCGGGAGGCAGAGGCAGTGGATCTCTGTGAGTTCGAGGCTAACCTGGTCCACAAAGTGAGTTCCAGGACAGCCAGGGCTGTTACACAGAGAAACACTGACTCCAAAAACCAAAGGAGCGGTGGGGGGGGGGGACAGGAGAGAACCCAGAGAAAATAAATGTATGCATGTCTAACTACTCAGCTTACCTGATGTGGAATTCCCCTCTATATGCTGTGAATACCATTGGTGAAGAAAGAAACTACTTTGGCCTGTTGATAGGGCAGAACTTAGGTAGGTGGGGTTGGGGACTAAACTGAATGCTGGGAGAAAGTAGGGCAGAGACAGAAGCCATGTAGCCCCACTGGAGACAGATGCTGGGAACTTTACCCAGTAAGCCACATGGCAATACACAGATTATAGAAATGGATTAAATTATATGTAAGTGTTAGCCATTAAGAAGCTAGAGCTAATGGGCCAAGCAGTGTTTTAAATAATATAGTTTCTGTGTGATTATTTCGGGGCTGAGCAGTCGGGAACCAACAAGCAGCTTGACACAACACTCACCTCTGTTTTTTCTTTCTTTTTTTTCTTTTTTTTTTTTAAAAAAAAAAACAGCATTTCTCTGTGTAACTTTTGAGCCTGTCCTGGAATTTGCTCCATAGACCAGGTTGGACTCAAACAGATCCACCTGCCTTTGCCTCCCGCGTGCTGCGATAAAAGGCATGCACCACCACCTCCTGCCACCTTCTCTACTCTTACACACTTCAGGACCCTACCACAGTGAATGGAGCTGCCCAAAATGGGCTGGGTCTTCCCATATCAATCAGCATTAGACAGTTTCCCCCACAGCCATGCCCACAGACCAACCTGACCCAGACAATCCCTCCTGAGACTCATCCTAGGTGATTCTAGATGTATCAAGTTGGCAATCAAACCAACCATCACAAAAGAGATGACAAGAAACAGAGTCAAGTGCTTGGGCAGGTGACAATTTGTCCGGGAAGCCCCCAAAGACCTCTACATCACAAAGAGGTTGGACAACAGCTGATCCACATAGACGGATGGCATAGGCAATGCTTCCCTCTCTCCTAACCTCAAGGGCAAATTCAAGATGGAACTCTGTCTTTAGAGGCCTCAAGAAACGCATCAGTCTCTATGTTCATAATAGTCCAATCCCTCTCAAGCATTTCTGGTTGCCTGCTGTGCGCTTGGGGGTCTATGTTCCTGCTGCTTAGTGGGTAGCTAAACAGAAGGTCAGACCTCAGCCTCCTCCTCCTGCACAGGCAGGCAATCATTGAACAAGTCTTTGTGTTCTCTCATTTGGATTAAGGATAGACCTCTTTTTTGCCTCCCCACCCCCAAAAGAAGCAGCAGTAAAACCCTAACACTCCTCCCCAGATAGCCCCCATTTCCTTTTCCATATCTGTGAATACAGGCTTGATAGGGGCTAAAAGAGAAGGAGGAGGTAGAGGAGGAGGGAAAAAGGAAAGAGGATCCAAGCTATCTCTAAAGGATGCCTTCTCCTTCTTCCCAGCAGCAGCTTCCAGCCCAGCTTAGCTCCTAACCCAGCCCTGGACCACAGAGCCAGTGCTAGGCTCCATCCTGGCCCCCATCCTCCACATCCCAGAGAGCCTCGCAGCTGCACAATAAAACACCACACACTCCAAGAAGTGCCAACATCTTATTTATTATTTTCTGTTCCATTTGTTTGCTTTCCATTGCAAGTGAAAAAATAATTTAAACCAATTATATGTACAGAGGCTTGGTTACTCTTCCCAAGAACTTCCAGAAAGACCTCAGCCTCTTAGATAGCAAAGAAGGGTCACCTTTAACATTCGTACAAAACTCCACCTAGAAAAGTCTCATGTGTAGAAAGGTTGTCTTTATTACGAGCATCACATTTTGGGGACAGGAAGGGAGGCCAGAGTGGGAGGCGGGGGACAGTGTGCAGGGTAGGGCTCCACACACATCAGCCCAGCAGTCGGTCACCCTGGGTGGGGCAGCTGCAGTTGAGGAGGTTCAGGTGATCTGCAGTGGGGTCTCCAACATCTCCATGAGGAAGGTGTCAATGGGGGTGTCCCCAATGAGCTTGAAGAAGAAGAGGTGCTCCAGGCATTTCAAGCCGATGGAGCGCAGAGCCGGGAGGCGCAGCAGCAGCTTGGCAAACCTGAAGGGAAGCCAAGGGGCATTGTGACTAGGGAATGGCAAGAGGCACCTGCACCTGGCTGCGGTGGTAGAGACTGACCGACGGGTCTCCACCAAGCTGCCGTAGAGATGTCTAGAAGCAGAGATAAGGAGTTGGAGGATTGCAACCCAAAGGGCTTCTACAAACTTCGGAAACCAGCTAAAGGGCTGGTTCATATTAAAGAAGAACCAGGGTCCCACAGCATGTTGGCAGTCTTGAGTTCTGTGACATGTTTCAGAAGAGCCCTCACACCACATCGACCGTGGAACTGTACGGCTGATGTGGCCTGCCTTGTCAGCCATGCCCCTGCATCCCTTGGAGCCTTCCAAGATTAGTGTGAGCCCTTGGAACCAGGCATGGCACAAGAGGTGTGCTGTTCTTGGGACAGCTATCACCACTAGATGAACACATGTTCCGACATGCCACATACCAGGCATGACCACAAACCCTGCCCTGCTCCCAGGAGACCTCGCTTTTTTCCCACAGTCTAGCTGGTTTTAGGCTGTGTGATCTCAATCTACTTCCAAAACCATGTTTGAGCTTTCAATTGGCCAGTAGCTACTAATTATATGACTCGCTTCCTCCTCTGAGCTTTAGCCAGTCTGTTTGGGATATATATCATACATGGATCTCACATGCTCACACACCCGAGATTCACATATGAGCTAGTCCCACTACTCTCACGCACGCTCACAACCCTTACATCTACTCTCACCCCCCCCCCATTGTGTTTTGAGTGTGAAATGTCTCCCATAGGCTCATGTATTTAACCTGTTGGTCCCTCACTGGCAGCGCTATGTAGAAAGGTTGTGGAACTTTTAGGACGGGGAGCCTCACAACAAGAAATGAGTCTCTAGGGGAGGGGCGGGTAAGAGGGGGCATATAGCCTGGCCCCACTTCATGTTTGCTCTCTGTGACCTGAGGGTGGTACAATGTAACCAGCTTCCTCCTGCTCCTGCCAGTAGGCTTCTCTGCCTACCTTGTCTACTCCACCGTGATAGACAGTATCTCTAGGAAACTGTAAGCCAAGAGAAGTTCTTTTCCCCAAGTTGCTTTTGCCAGAGCATTTTATCGCAGCAACAAAAAAGACACCCCCCCCAGCATGGACTTGTGCCTACCCTCACTTACACGTGCATACACACATCACATAGGCATATGCACACTTGGGCTGCCATGCATGCACAATCTCACATACGTGGGTGTGCAAACATCCTTCCTCTCTCATGCACACATGCTTTAACATTTGCCCATACATTCTATAATGGGGGGTATTCACTGTGAGTCCAGGGAAAGGCAGAAGTGGCATGGGAAGAGTTCGTGTGGCATCTGCACCGTCCATTCCATCCCTTGATTTGAAGCGTTCTTTGATTGGATTATGTGACTTGAATTTTTCATTTCAAGGAGAAGTTTTGAATTGGAGTTTTGGTGTTCCTTGGAAAGGTGCATCCTTCTATATCCATGTCACATGATATTTCAAACCACAGCACCGAGGCTGAGGAAATAGTTTTATCAGTAAACCCCTTACCATACAAGCTCAAAGACCTGAGTTTGATAGCCAGTACTCACATAAAAAAGGACCCTGACTCACAAACTAGAAAGATTGGCTTCTGGCCTCTACATGCACATGTGTGCACATCTGGATACAAAGACACACCTATATGAGCATACACCCAAATAAGACAAAAATAATCAATATAAGAAAAACAAATTGGCACCATCTGAAAAACTTCAGGGAAGGCAGGGATCACTCTTAGCTCCATGAAAAAAAAATTCAAGATATAGCCACTGTCGACACAAACTTCGGAACTCTTGATGATAAAATGCCATGTCCCCTGCAGCAAAGGGAAAGTGTGTCAAGAAGGAGGCTGCCCTCCTACTCAACTCCCCTGACAAAGAGCTTGCCTTTGTAGTGCAAGGCTAGACTGAGATTAGGCCTGGCATCCTGGAGGGCTGTCATTATTCTCCCAGTCACTAGGAACTAAGGCCCGAGCTCATGAAATGCACACATGCATCAACCGACGCAGTCACTGCATCCTGGCTGGTGTGTCGGCAGCAAGGTAGCCTTTGAAGGTGCTTCTTGCATGTGCATGATGTGTGTAAGTTCTGCACTCTGCTGCAGTTTCTGCTTCCAACTTTCCTGAAGACCTTAAGCCCCATGAGGTGCACTGCTCGATCCTGTCCACAAAGTGGCAGCACTCCACCACAGTGACAAGTGCCCTGGCAGGGAAGTGCCAGCATGCAAGTCAGAAGTCCGAGGTGACCAGCCTGTGTAAGGTTAGTTACCTGCCTCACAAGCCAAGTGACTCCCCTTGTGCACCTGCCAAACCACCTATGAGCTCAGACAGATGTCACCCCTTGTTCAAGGTACACTGGACAAGCCCAGGACACACAGGGGACACAGCCTCTAACCCTTTCCCGAACTCCCAGTTGAGAGTCGTCTTCTCTCTTAGCATGCAGAACAGTGGTTCTCAGCCTGATTGTCGCAACCCCTACATATCTGATAATTACCTTAAGATTCATAACAGTATGGGTTGGGGGGGGGTCACCACAACATAAAGAACTGTCGTTAAAGGATCACAGCATTAGGAAGGTTGAGAAGCACTGACCTAGAGGTAGCTAGGCCCTTGGCAGTCTCTTCCAAGAAAAACACCAGTTCTAAAATTTTAAAAGTGATATCTAGAAACAACTTAGATGCCAGTCACAGGGCAATGACTAAGCAATTGAAAATACAATCACATTGCAAAAATATAACAAAACTATGGAAAGTATTTTTTCCTTTCAATAATCTGATAAAAATCCGTAGAATGGCCAAAGGAGGAAACCAAGGTGATGAAAGACACAATCTCATATCTGTAGATACAACTTCTATGCACAAACACATGGAACCACACAGACACTGGAACCACATGGACACATGGGACCACACGGACACTGGAACAACACGGACACATGGAACCACACGGACACTGGAACCACACGGACACTGGAACCACACGGACACTAGAACCACACGGACACTGGAACCACATGGACACTGGAACAAAGCAAACCCAGAATATTTACAATAGATTTTTATTACCTGATTCTAACAACTATTTCCTCTAATGAAGCAGACATTGCTGTTTTAATTGGGAAGAAAGAGAATCAGATTATTCTGGGATGTGCTTTTGTTCTTAATGATTAATAGCAGGACCCAGAATTAGTCCCAGAAAAAACACAGCTTGGAGAACAGCAGGTCTAGTAGTATCTGGGGCTGGAAGCTTTGGTGTGTGTTGGGGGTATACACTTAATCCTGAAGACAAAACTAATGCAGTCTCTCGCAGTCTTCTGTTTTGTTTGTTTTCTATGAGACGAGGATCACAGTTTCCCATTTTAATCATTAGCAGAAAGGGAAAATTCTCTGCTTACCATACTTTGTAAGAAACTTTTAAAAGGTTTGCTTAGAGCAAGGTCACATAGGTGAAAGCCTGGGACCAGCAGCTCTCGGAGCCTGTCCTCTGTACTGCATGACAGTCACTGTGGGGCAGAGACTGTGAGAGCAATGCTGTCACTTCAGAGACTCGGGTTCGGATCTCACCTCCACTAGTGACCGGTTCTGCGATTTCAATTAAGTGACGTGTCCTTTCTGAGTCTGTTACTTGGTAGAAAGGAGACCACATTCCCATGTCAACCCATTTCTTTCCTTGTTCATCTAATATTTAAGGATATGTACAGAGTCCCCCTCCCCATCTGAGGAAGACATGTCCCAGTGCCCTGGGCGCATTCCTGAAACTGAAGACACAACCAAGTATATCCACAGATAGACACAGAAACTGTGCACATATATACATGTGTAGCAATGAAAAATTAAACTTATAAATTAGAAACAGTAAGAGATAAACAACAGAAACAAATTATAACCATCAAAGTAGCACGTTGTAACAAAAACCACTGAAAGGTAATGAATTCACTTCTAGAACTTCCCATTTAATGTTTTCAAACTCTGACTGCTGGTAACAAAACAGTGAAAAGCAAACCCACAGGCTGATGGGGCAAGATGCTGTTCTAGCTGCAGCATGAACGCTAGGGTTGTGAGTGTCGACATGGACAGACAGGACCTTAACCTCTCCTGAGCCTTCATTTCATCGTGCTGGTGTAAGCATGGTCGGTCTACAGAGCCCCTGCTGCACGGGAGGCGCTCAGTCAATGGGATGAGAAGTTGCCTGGCCGTTAACGTGGTCATTCTCTTATCACTCTCTCACCTGCCTGGTTGTTCCGGATACTTCTGCTTGGTGTAGGCCTCGAGCGTGGCATAAACCTTCTCTCGAAGAGTCTCCACCTCAGAGGGGTTGGACAAACCCTTGGCATCTGCAGAGAGCAATAGGTTTAACTTTGGTCAATGCCTCAGCCGGACACTCCTCCAGACAGTGTCCCTGTCGTACTGGCCACCTCCCCTAGCGTTAGGAAAGACACATGAACTCAAGCATGGGGACAGCTGGGAAGGAAGCAGATCACCTGTGCTGGACAGCTGTCCTTTCTGGGCATAATCTCCCTAACGAACGCTCAGCTTTACGGACTTTCAACTGTTGATAGTGAAACAAACCCTCTGCTGAAAAGTGACGTTCACACGTGTACCGGATGCTTTCTACATACTGAGTGTGACTGTGTGGCAAGACGGGGCATGAACACGAAACCCATCCATGGCCTGCGGCAGAGTTACCCTAATCCTGGAGCTAAAGGGTGCCCGTGTAGCACATGCTACTTCAGAAGACTGGACACACACAGCAACATTTGATGAAGTTGGTCGCTTCCTCCTCTTGAAAGATTTTGCATCTGGACCTTCAGGATGCCACTCCCTTCCCAGGGACCACACACTAGGCTCCTTTGACAATTATTTCTCCCACCAGCTTGTGAAATTCTCAGTCTTCAGCCCTTTGCTCTGCAGTCCTTGCTCACAACTGATCTCTCCTCAGGCTTGTGGCTGCCTCCCAGTGCAGCCAGAGGTAGGCAGCTTTTATACATATACATATACATACATACATACATACATACATCATACATACATCTTTGGTCCTGATTTCCCCTGTGAAGCCTCTTCACTGAGATGTCTACTGTCCATCTCCACGTTCATTGTTCAAAGACAAAATATTTGTTCTAACCCACTCACCCTTAGAACTTGCTTCCCCTGGAGTTTTACCCGTGTCAAATGAATGGAAATTCCATTTCTACAGT
The DNA here is from genome assembly GCF_018167655.1 of Microtus oregoni. Classification (NCBI taxonomy): domain Eukaryota; kingdom Metazoa; phylum Chordata; class Mammalia; order Rodentia; family Cricetidae; genus Microtus; species Microtus oregoni. The sequence goes on from NW_024543072.1 coordinate 31,485,982, forward strand.
TGTTCTGGGAAATGAAACACCCCTGAGACACATTTGACTTCTGTCTTTCCTCCACACCCTACGTCTAATCCACCAGCAGATCCCAGAGACTTTACCTAGAGATATACCCAGACTCTGACCACGTTTTACCTCCTCCTTCTCGTCTTCTCCAGCTGCCCTCCCCACCCCACACACACACCTAATGAGACTCCACACCCAGTTAAAATGCTTTCAGGATGGCTCTGGAGAGGGAAGGTGGTAAAGAGGAGGCTCTCCACTCTGATGGGTTCTGGGCTCAAGCTGCTCTGTCTCAACTGAGCTTGGAAATATGGCGGTGGGTATGGGTAATAACATCAGAGCCCTGGAGGTTCACCTTGAGAAAGGAACGAGACACACACACACACACACACACACACACACACCAGTGCCATGGCCGGAGTCACACAGAAATCACCTGGGTTAAAGAGCACAATGGCCCGCAGGCACCCGAGCTCTGACTTATCCATCTGCATGTCTTTCATCTTGGAAACCAGCTCTGTGAGGACTCTGTTCATGAGAGGCAAGGGCAGGGAAACAGAGAAGCATGAGTTCCAGGCCAAGGACCAACAAAACAAATCCAGCCACTGCTCGTGATGGACCTGCTCAGGTTCTAGACACTGCTGAAGGTATGGTATTGGGGTGCAAGAATGAAGACGATGGAGCCCCTCATCCTAAGGAACATACAGTGTGGAGAAGAAACTGGTGTGGAAACTACCAGTTTCATGGAAAAGTCCAGTGAATGAATGAGTTCAAGAGTTCTCCAGGCAGGAAGCAATAACCTCCCAGTAGGGAATAGAAAGGCATCTCGAACGAGTTGGAAACACAGCAGGAAAAGCCAGCCCACAACACTGTACATGTAGAAGAACCTGAAGAAGGCAGCATGGGTCCAAGGGCAAGTATGCCCAGGAACCATTAAAGTGCTTGAGAGCATCAAGGGAAAAGATGGAGAAGAGACAGATTGTAAGGTGAGCATGTATGTCTCCCAAAGAGACCACTTATGGGGGTGGGGGGCCTGGATACTGGAACTCAGTTGACTATTTTCTTCTCTTTACCAGAAGCCCATTCTTTCAGCTTCAAGTCACCAATCTACTTATTACTTTATTTATTGTTTACATTATATATACTTTATGTTGTATTGATATTACTCTTTACTTTATTAAAATGCACTTTAGTATATTTAAGGGAGAGAGTCTCTGTCATCCATGGTGTCACTTTGTGCCTGAGCTCGCTTCTGCTATAGCCTAGAGATCTGGGATCCAGAGAGAAAGAGTCCAGAAAAAAAAAAAAAAGCCCAACATAGCAGTCCTCTTGAAGATGCATCCTAGACCCTTTCTCCATCCCTGGCCCCTGGGATGTGTTGTTCCCCTTCTTCACCTGCGATTTACTAGGTGATGTCAATGGTCCACCCAAGTCAAAAGCACGAGTGTCGCCCTTTCATCTGTCAGGCAATGATGCTGGTCTATTTTATTACAATCTCCTTTGCCCAAACCCCTCCCTCTCCATCTCCAGATTTATATTTTCATGTGTTTAATCATCTCTGGAAACTGGGCTCACATTTATAGTTCCAGCATTCAGGAGACTGAAGCAGGAGTATTATCACAAGCTTAAACCCAGTCCGAGCTATAGAATGAGACACTGTCTCAGTACAAAAGCAAAATGGTTTTGATATAGTCATATGCACCTGTTTGGCTTGTCTGTTGTACATCAGCATTACATAGAGGGAGAGGAAGAAAGAATAAAAAGAGAGAGAAGTGTGTGTATACGCAATGTGCATATACACACTGTGTGCAAATACTGGAAACCGAGGGGAATCACAACCTGTCAAAGATGGAGCCAACACCAGCACTGTGAGCACTGCTCCTGTGGACATGGAGGCCTGTGGCCAGCAGGATGCCATCTTGGACAGATACCGAGCGGTGGGAGAAAGAGGCGATCAGCAATTCATTCCACCCTGCAAGTGTAGAGAGGAGACCTTGTGGGGAAATCGGCCACACGCCTGCCTCCTTGGTAGTCAGCAATGCATGGATTATCATCCCATGTAAAGGAAGCAGAACTGAAAATCCCGGGAGGGGGAGGCTAAGACACAGCTCAGGGTGACACATGTAATTAGTGACAAAAGAAAGGCCAGGGCCAGAGTTTCCTGATGTCGCGGCTCCGCACAAACCCCTGCAGCTTCTTAGATGCAGACTAGAGTGACAGCTCGAGAACGGGGACTCTTTTTGTCACCGTTGCCAACAAATGTGAATTGAAGCTCTGCCAGACAACAGTCACTGTTAGCTGAATGACGGAGACAGTGACTGTACCTCATCGTCTCCGTCCCAGGACCTGACAACCTACTTGTGTTTTTTTGGTGCCGTCTATAGCAACAGCACAGTATGTTGCTTTCAGGGGACGCTCAGCGATCGCTCATCATCTAACAGGGATGCGCGAGTGGACCGGTTCCCAGTGCTCCGCCGGTCCTCATGAGATCTCCCTGATGGCTCAGTGACAACGAGGAGCTACGGCAGATGTCAACAGACTGCAGTGTCTCAGATATGGGCGACAAGCTCGCAGCACAAAGACGCTCGAGGTGGAGGAAGCCTTGAGCCCCAGGTAACAGGCCTAGGCAGAAATTTCTAGCTTGCTCTCTCTCTCTCTCTATCTTGGATGTGTGTGTATGTATGTGTGCATATGTGTGTATGTGTGTGTGCATATGCATGTGTGTATGTGTGCATGTGTGTATGTATGTGTGCACATGTATGTGTGTGTCTGTGTGTGCATATGCATGTGTGTATGTGTGCATGTGTGTGTATGTATGTGTGCACATGTGTGTGTCTGTGTGTGCATATGCATGTGTGTATGTGTGCACATGTGTGTGTGTCTGTGTGTATGTATGTGTGCACATGTGTGTGTCTGTGTGTGCATATGCATGTGTGTATGTGTGCACATGTGTGTGTCTGTGTGTCTGTGTGTGTGCATATGCATGTGTGTATGTGTGCATGTGTGGAGGACACTTAGCATTCCTACTCCATCCCTCTTCTCCCTTACTCTCAAGACACAGGGCCCCTCGGTGAACGCTCAGATTGCTGTTTCAGCTAAGCTGACTGGACAGCAAGCCCTGGAAATCCTCCCATCTCCGTGCCACTCCTAACCCCTAGAGCTTGGGTGACAGGCACATGCAACCTCAGTCAACTTCCCTCTTCGCACATGTGTTGGGGAGCCTGCCTCGGTTCCTTACGATTGCACAGCATGACCTTTTACACACCATCCATGCCATCTCTCCAAGCCCTTCCGCCCCAAATCTCAGGCTTTCTTACTTCACCTGTGAGGTGGGAATATCTCCATTTGCCAGTCTTATAGCATGTAAGATGAGCTTCAAATTATCTTCAATAAAGATATTTATAAATCTTTGAAGTTAAATGTAAAGTATAAAACTACAGAAATTTTTGTATGGGAGAAAAGCCCATGAATGAAGCTTCATTTGGGAATGGAAGTCCTAAGGGAGGACCATTTAAATTTGCAGGTCTGCAAAGGACATAAAAGAAGGGCTGGACATAGTGGCACACACCTTTAATCTCGGTGCTGGAGAGGCAGAGGTAGGTGGATCTCTGTGAGTCCAGTCTGGTCTCCAATAGTGAGATCATGAGAAACAACAATTGTAAGCTGCTCCTTTCCGGGTTCCACGGGTCATTTCAAAATAGTAGCCCTGGGGATTGTCTCAGGGCAAGACGAACCCCAATGTCTTACCTGCCCGGAGCAGAATGACCTGGTCCTCCAAGGTGAGATCTGAGAAGTGGGGGATGCGTTTGGCCCACTCAACAAGGGTGAAAAGCTGCTTGTCGGCAGCATGGCATATGTTAGTAACAGGATCATTCGTCTGAAAAAGGAACGGGTTTCTGTGAGGTCCTGGGACTCTAAATACCCCTCTGTGACGTCCAGTCCCAGCCAGGAAAGGGAGGCTGGATGGGATCCGACATACCGAGTTCTCCATGTTCATGTCACCATAGGATTCTGTCTTTGGTTCCACAGCAAGCTCAGCTTCTAGAATCCTCTCCACGGGCATGTCTTCGTGGCCACTGTTGGCACATTCGGCCTCGCTCTCAGCTCGCTCCCGGCTCCTCTGCCTTTCTTCCTGCACAGCTGGCATGTGGCAAGACCAACGGAGGTTACAGAGGGCCAAGGACCAGTGTGGGACCGTTACAGAGCTAAAGTTTCTCCTGTATAATATGAGACTCATCATGGTATTGAACCAGGGTCACCGTAATGCTGACAGATGGAACGAAGCCAGCAAAGCTGTTTCCTTGTGAGGGTAGGGGTGAGTCTTTAGTCAAATCAATCGTTTCCATTGCGTTACAACGACAATCTCCCTGTCTTGGCTTCTTTAAGGTCCAATCCCACCCTTCTTCAAAGGAGCTCCCATCTCCTTGCTATCTCCATTGTGTCCATCATCCTTCCTATTCTGCTGCCTCTGGTGAGCTGTGAGCATGCAATGGTTAAGGAGCAAGCCCATTACTGTAAAACCTCCCCTTGTCAGATTCTATGCATCAGCCCTGGCATTCACGTCCCATTAGGTAGGCCCCCTGTGCACCAGCTTGAACACAACATCACCTGATCCGACTTGTCAGGGAAGATCTTCAGGGAGCCGGCTGTGGGGATTTAGTAAGTGAAGGGGAGGAAGGATGTCACCTAGAAGACATTTCAGAATGTGCACTGATTTCATGGGTGGGGGAGGGCACATAGGCAGAGGTGTAGGCTGGAGTTACTTCTGCATTCCCCAAACTTGGGGTTTTCAGTAAAGTTCACGCTAGCTCTCAGAATGCTCGGTCCACATATTAGGGTACCAGGCAGACCCCACACCCCACACTGCCCTTCCAAGGGGAAGAGTTGCTGTTGGGTTCCTTTCTGTCTACAAGGCTGCTGTTTCCAGCTTAGTCCCAGCAGCGACGAGCAGAATTCGACATTGGAAGATGGTTTGTATCCCCCAAAGGAACGAATTCTAATCTAACTTGGTTTAGCACCTTCCCAAGCAGCCTCTCCTCCAGGTCTCTCCCTCACTGCTTCCTGCCCATAGGCTAAGGAGCCTTTATCCTCTGAGAATATGACGAGCTACGAAGGCTATCTGAAGGACCGGATCTGCGGTGCTGCACGCTGAGGCTCTCTTGTGAACAATGAGACGGATGACTCAAGACCAGAGAAGAGATCTAAAAACCACCACCAATAATCCCTACCAGGTAGCAATGTTAATTATGGCCCAGAGAAACAAGAAGAGGAGAGGAGGGAAGGAGAAAAGGAAGAAAGGAAAGAGACAAGAAAACAAGGAAGTGAGAAGAAAGAATTGAAACAGAACAGAGAGGAGAAAGAAGGCGAGAGAAGAGCAAACATGACTCAGGGCCAAAGACACCACTGCCACATGCATGCAGATGCCCTCAGATCTGTCACTCAGCCTCCTCCCAAGCTGTGGTCTCCCTGTCCATGGGGCTGAAATTGCAGGGGTTGCCTGAGATGGATTTGTGGGGATTACCAAAACAATGTAAAATTTCCCATAGAATATCTATTTCTTCTTTCCCTGTGTCTCCCTGCCCTGGGGGCTCGTGTCTCTCCCACAGTCTCCCTGCCCGGTCCCTTCCTCTCTCTCTGCTTCCCTTTCTTTCTCATTGAGTCTGTTCAGTGACAACCTGCGGGAACTACAGTGCATATTTTTCTCTCAGTCGGATTTTCTGGCTGAAGTTGAATGCTCTTGCACTTATCTTTAAGAAATCAATACATTCCTAGTTGTCCTGATTTTTAAAGACAGAAACAAACGGAGTCACGTTCTTTTTGTAATCGTCAATCAACTTTTCAAACGGTCTTGTAACACTCGAGGAAAAACCCTGAAGCTTCACAAAAAGCCTGGGCTTAGGGAAACTGGGTTCCACTTCTCATTTGCCATTAATAGGGTAAGAACTGGCTACTCTTGCCTCCGGTTAGTACTATAAACCACACTGCTATAGTTGAAGCAGCGCATTGTTGTGGGAGACTATGCTGCGTGACAGATACCCTCAGCTTCTGCTACAGCGTGCATCGGAGAACCCAGGACCCTAGCTCATCTCCAGCTTCACCCATCCACGTAGTCAACAGCTGCTGATTATTTTCAGGTTCTCCAGCAGTCAACATAAATGGAGGATTTTCCGAATCAGAAGCTGTATTTCACATTCAATACTTTATATAGGTTACAATATCTCATTCAGCCCCTTCCAATAACAGGAACTGGATAACCTGTCTGAAGTCAAAAGCTAGGAAGTGCTGATGGCAGCCTAGGGACCCAAGCCGGCTAGCTTCAGAGCCCACTTGAAGACCTTCTGCACTGCCTCCAGGACACCAGGGCGCCCGGACTAGCAGGACAAAAGGGTGTCTATACCATATATAGCCTTGAAACAGCAAGGATTTTTTCTTTCATTTCTCTTAGTGAGATCTGGATGTTTTGGTGGGGAATGGCTTGACACAGCCATCATGTTCACACTGGTGTCTCCGCTGAGGAAAGCCACAGAGGGGCAAGGGTGGATGCAGGGAGGCAGTTTGGGTTGCCATTTGGCTCTCGTGGTCTTTTCCTCATCTGTGAACTGGTTCCTGTTGGTTGGGTGATTCCAAAAGGTACCCTTCTCCTGTCACATTTCCTTGTTGGTGGCATCAGCTCTAAGCATGGGCTTCATTGGTTCTTCTGGCAGACTTCCTCAACCCCATAACAAGAGGTGTTGAGCAAACCACTCAGTGAGTCGCTCTACCTGCAAGAGGAGGCCATCCTTCCTGCCCAACCACCGAGAATCCCCAGGAACAGCGGGCACCTGCACAAAGCCCTCTAGTTGATTAACTGCCCATTTCAATTCATTTGCGTTACCTAGCAGGATGACTTTCCATCTTTTAAAGCAGGAACACCAACGAGGAAAGAGCACTTTCAGATTTGTTACACTCTGACACAAGGAGAGCCCACTAACTCACACTATAAATTAAAAGTTGAAACCGTTTAAATGCCCAGTGACATTCTCCGGAACTGAGAAGGCCAGTTCTTCAGACCTGTAAATGCCAATAATCCACCAAGACCGAGGGATATGCCAACATAAAAGGATTATAGCTGACTGGGCTTATAAATCCTAGAGGACAGTGGCAAACCTGCCCTTTCCCCTCGAGTGAGACGAAGATTGGAGCAGGAAGCCAGCTCCACCTTGAAGGTCAGTCTGATGCTCCCTGGTGCCACAGAGAACAAGGCCTCTAACACCTCCGAGACCTGCTGCCCTCTTACTGGAAGGAAAACGGAGAGGGCCCAGTGTGGGTACCCGTCTTTGGGCTCCCAGAGGAGAGAGATGACAGAGGGAGAGATGTCTCCTGCACTCTGAGCTCTGGAGGTAAGCCTTGAGAGTCCCTACACTCATCTTAACCTCCACATCAAACCTCTCCCTCCCAGTGTCCAGCGCAGCCCAGCTCTTCCCTGTTCTTCTGTCTTCATAGCTCTCAGCACACAACCTGCTTTCCTGGAGTAGAGAGAAACAGCGGGGCACCTCACCTTCCCTCTTCATGCCCATGACCAGGCACTTCTGGTAACGGCAGTACTGGCAGCGGTTGCGCTGACGCTTGTCGATGAGGCAGTCTTTGTTATCCCGACAGGTGTAGATGAGGTCTTTCCTTATGGTTCTTTTGAAGAAGCCTTTGCAGCCTTCGCAGCTGTACACACCATAGTGCTTGCCTGGTTCCAAGAGAATATTCCATAGACTCAGGTTTCTTACAGCAAAGAAGCCCGTGGCTACCCACTAAGGAGACAGCTATAGCCCCTAAGCACCAATAATGACTCCCAAAGAATGCACCACAGGACCCAAAGTTAGCATAAATAACCATTTTTTTTTGTCCCAGACAGCGTCATTAGAAAATGCCTGACCTCAGATTTTGTTGACATTTATTTTATCAAAGCAACTCTTGGATTTGGATAAGGAAATGCCCCACCTCAGCTCAATATTAATATTTGAGTGTACATAACAAATAAAAATCTGTTTAATTGCCATGTATTAGTATCCAGCAGGGGAAGAACCTTGGCTTAATTTATATTACTCAAAATTGAAGCCCAAGGTCTCAGGAAGCCACTAAAACTTATTATCTTGTGCCATAAACTGTGAACATCCTGAGCTACTGCCTTTGGTGTAAATGCTATACAATCCTTACAGCGTAGCATCATACCCAAGCTTGGGGAGAACATACATTACTGTTAAACAGTAATTTTGCTTCATCTAGAATAATTGGTTGCATGCGTCACTGTCTCTGGGATCTATAGTTATGCCTGGCCAGAATGGCTAATTTCTGTCAAGAGAGCTGCCTGCCACCCCTGTCTCCATACAGATACTGTGAGTCAATCACAGTGCTTACGCTAAGGCAGTGGTTCTCAACCAGTGAATCACGACCCCTTTGGGAGGGGTCAAATGACTCTTTCATGGGGGATAGCAGATATTCTGCATATCAGGTACCTGATCGCTCATAACAGCAGCAAAATTACAGTCATAAAGGAGCAATGAAATAATTTTATGGTTGGGGGATCACCACACATGAGGAACTGTAATAAAGGGTGGCAGCATTAGGAAAATTGAGCACCACTGCTTTAAGGGAAGTCTCTATGCTGTATACTAGGCAGCAATGGTCACGTGGATGGAGTCACAGAACTTGAAATGTAGCAAAGTGGATTGCTTAAAACACTTTTAGGTCAGATTCTAGAATACAAAATTGGTTCCATGTAGTCACAGACCCAGCTATCTAATTCTGTTTTATTTCTGTTGATGCTAAAATGCATGGGAAGTCCGTGGGAACTTGCAAATGTCACTTCATGCACTCTAGAGCCTCCCTGTCAGTGGAGATCATCCTATGAGGTGCCGGCGCAAGACAGCCTGCCTGCTAATTCGCTGTGTTGAATTCACTGGCTATACTAATTTTTGGAATTCACAGCAATGATAAATATGGACCTTCATCTTGGCCCCAAATAACTTAATAGTTTCATCTCTGGAATATTCTAGAAGCAGGACCCTAATTTGACCATAGTCATCCCATGACTTTACTACACACAAAGGGACCTATACCACCTTCCATTAAAACAACCAAAACGAAGAAAATGCTTTGTTGGGCTGTGACTGACACTCTGTCATGGCTACAGTCATGTCTTTATGATTTGAAAATGAGTTGTAAAAGCAGTCAAATGTTGGTCATGAAGTTGAGGAAGTCTGAGGTACTGGTAGCTTTCAACGTTACAGCCTGATGTAGTAACTGAGAAGATGGAGACACATTCAGTCAGCCCTCATGACCTGCTATAGACAGGCATGCTTTGTCTTCTCATTATTTTAATAGGAGAAGACTGTGTAAGCCAGGCTCACTTCAAACTCACAATCCCCCTGCCCACACACTGAGTGCTTGAGTGCTGGTCTTACAATCAGGAACCCAGCACACACGTCATTCTTGTTCTCAAACTCAAATGTGTTAAAAAAAAAAAACTGATGGAGGAAGAAGTTGGAACAGAAAGAATGGAGAGGAAGGGGAAAAAGCAATTTTGGTAAAATGGAAGAGCACAAGCCAGTGGAAACACATTCATGTCCATAACGGCATGCTAAAAAAGAAAGATCTAGCATGTTGTGAAAGGATAAAACATCATAGGCTAAACATTTAAGAGTTTCTCTTTCATGGGGATATTATGGAAATTTTTTATTGGTTTTATAATTATGTATTTGGGACACTCAATGATTATAGAAATAATTTTTTAAAAAATTAAAGGAAATTTAGCATGGGATATTTGATCATCACTTAACATCTCAATCCCAAACATGCACACTATTGTGTTGCTCCAGAGAGTAGTCTCTGAAACATTTCCACTGAAGCCAATCTTTCAAGACAGAAAATGTGTTTTAGAATCATCAAGACTACAGGCTTTGGACCCCATGAACAATATCTATAGCTCCACCCCCAGCCCCACTGAACCACTGTAAAGGGTCTTTTCATTTCACTGGGTGCTGTATATACATGGAGCAGAGGAGGGAACCCTTCTCTGGAACTCCATCTCAGGGGATCCATACCTGAGGATCTGTCCCCACAGATGGCACAGATGTGTTTCACCAGAGACCCGGGGCTGGTGGATGGGTAGTTCATGTTTCCAATCCCAGGCAGACCTGGTAAGGGCTTGATGTCCTCAGAGCTGCTGACACTGTTGACCACATTTAGCTGCAAGAGATGCAAGCAAAAACATAGAATAAGACATAGGCAGGGCAAGCCCAATCCCCCAAGCCTCTTGCAAGGAGAGAGCACTTAGCTCCATTTCAAGAAGTAACTTTCAAGTATAGAGTTTCCCAACTGCTCGTCTGTGACATGAATATAAAGCCATGGGACAGGTGCACAAGATGAACGAATTCATTTCTAGAAGCTAAAGCGTTACCGGAGCAACATACCATACCTCTGTTGAGCTGGTGGTGTGTCTTCCCTTGACTCATGTGTTCCACTTGAGCTAAACTGTACTGCACACATAGACGATGTCAGCTGTGCGATTTTAAATTTTTTATCAACTACCAACAGCAAATTCAGCAGGGCACCAGGAGGAGCTATGGCCCTTGGGCAAGACATGCAGATGCTAAAAGCCAAGTCTTCTCTTCCTACCCTAAAATGCAAATCCACTCACTAGTCAATCACCGGACATTCCCCAGGGCTCTGAGACAAAGACCACTAGTTTAGGTTCATGAAAAAAATGGAAGAGAAGGGCAGATGCTTGACTCATCTCTGTGAACTCACTGGAGATGCTAGCTCCAATGCTTTGTCTCCGCAATGCCTGGTAAGCCCCTTTCTCCACCCCACCCATCACAGCATGGAGCTGGTACTTATGGATGTCTGAGTAGGTCAGCTTGACTTTCCTGGTCCCCATTCCTTGTCAAAGTTGAATATTTCCTCCCCACTTATGCTGGGGCCCTTAAGGTGTCCAAGAAGTTGGAGCTCAGTGTCTGTCATCATCAGAGAAAACAAGTTGAACCAATCTGAGGCAGTCATCCAGTCAGAAACAGCCTGTGGCTACCCAGCAGCATTCTCAACAGGACCAAGAAAGACATATAACCTAGAAGGTCTGTTTCTTCGTCCTCAAAAAATGTTTGGTTTCCTCAAGGAATCAGAATATGCACAATTATGAACCCGTATTACAGGGGCTCAGTCAGGAAAGTACTTCCTGTGCAGTGTGAGTGCCTGAGTCAAAGCTATAGATTTTTTTAAAGTTAAAATATGGTGGCATGCACTCAGAAACCCAGGGCTTGGGAAGTGAAGACACGTGGATCCCTGGGACTCTCTGGAGGGCTGACCTAGGCAAAGCAGCAGGTTCCGGGCCAATGAAAGATCAGGCTCAAAAGAAGAAAAAAAGGGAGGAAGAGGCTGAGGAAGAGGAGGAGGCAGAGAGGAGAAGGAAAGAAGAAAGCAAAAACAAAGAGACAGATGTGAATAACAACTGAAGTTGTCCCGTGGCCTCCATAGGCAAGCTCACACATGTGTGCATCTTCAAACATTCACGCGCGCGCGCACACACACACACACACACACAATGCACAGGCAACTGGAAGGAAGGGAGGTGGTGCAAGTCTGCATATGCGAACCTGCTAAAAACATCAGGAAAATATCTGAGGGCTGACACAGGGTCCACGGACTTCCTGTCATCTCCATGAAAGTTTAATTATGTTGTCTAACCATGTAACTAGAAGTCCAAATTGAACCAGAGGTGCGATTTCTCTCCTATTCTGGGACTTCGGTGGAGAAAGAAAGACTAGTAAAACATAGCTGATAATAGCGTCAAGTTAGGTTCCTTTTAAAACCACTAGCTTTTCAATTCACCAAGCAAATATTTATTGAGCGTGGGAGACAGACAGAAGCCCTGGGTTAAAGGTTGTGAATATTTTATTAATTTTTATGATGGATGAAAATGTGTGATGGAAGAATTCTTTCCCACTTTTTATGAGAGGTTAAAGCCAGGCTATCTGGAGCCCACGCCCAGTATTTCACCCTGCGTCTGTGTAGTGCAGACATGTTCCACACCTGGGAACTTTGAGAGAAAATGATGCCCATGGTTGGTGTCTGGAGGTTCTCACATGGTGAGTCTGAGGATTGATCTTGCAGTGGGACTTTTACTACTTCACTCATGACACAGATGTACCTTAACAGGTTTTAAAAAAATCGCTAACATGGGCAGTGATAGCACAGACCTTTAATCCTCGCACCGGAGAGGGAGAGGCAGAGGTAGGTGGATCTCTTTGAGGTCAAGGCCAGCCTGGTCTACAGAAAAATTTCTGGGACAGCCAGAATTACACAAAGAAACCCTGCCTCAAAAAAAAAATATTCAGCGGTTAAGAGCACTAGCTGCTCTTCCAGAGGACCTGGGCTTAATTTTTTACACCCACATGGCAGCTCAGAATTGTCTGGAGCTCCAGTTGAAGGGGATCTGACACCCTCACATAGACACACATGCAGGCAAAATGCCAATGTACATAAAATAAAAATAAACCATTTTTTAAAAAATTAAAAAGAAGAACCACTGGCATGGTATGAATCAGGACACTGTGAGCTCTAGGCTTTTCCTAAGTGCCCCAAGGACATAGCAATTAACACTTGGACCCATATAAATGGAAGCCATTACATCAGATGAGCCCAAAGAGTGAGCCTTATGGCTGGTCACAGCTCTGTCCTCACATCCTCAGGTGGACAAGAAAGATCATCATCTCAAGAAGACATCACTACCCCTCCGCCTCCCACCTCATCCCCTAGCTCTGCAGCTGCACCCTGCAGTAACCACAGAAGGGAAATCAATGCATTGACCATCTCTGGAAGCCAGATCAATGCTAACTACTACTGAAAGTCCTCACGACAACCCAAAGAGGCCTTCCTGTTTTATTCCGTGTAGGGTTGAGGGGGTACACACGTGTGAGCTATTCAGGTGTGTACGCCTGTGCGTATGCAGAGGCCAGAGAAGATGTTGAGTGTCCGCTTCCATTATTCACCTTTATTCTTTTGAGACAGGGTCGCTTGCTCAGCCTGGAGCTTGGCTGGTGGCAAGCAGGCAACAGCAATCTTCCTTCCTCCAACCCACACAAGGCTGGGATTACAGGCACATGGGCAACCATATCTAGGTTTGTATGTGGGTCTCGGGATTTGAACTCAGGTCTTCATGTTTGTACATCCTGTGCTCTCACTCACTGAACCATCTCTATAGCGCCCTATTTCTTATATGAAGACAATAACCTTGCCGTGGGTTTTTCTTTTATATTCATTCAGTAACATTGTGGAGGTTCCGCCAGCAAGAAGATGCAGGTACGGCCTCCAGGAATTGCTGAATAAAATTGGGCGGGATAGTTGAGGAAGGAAAAATTATGTTCTGCGAGATCAGGGAACACTTCCTGAAGGTGACAGCCCTTGGGATAAAACCTGCCCCCAAATTGGTAGCAGGTGGGTGGGCTGATGATGGGTAAAAGGTGAAGACTTTGAATGAGGCCTGAAGGGAAACCCAAGAACCTGTGTGGCAACTGTGCCCACGGGGTAGATGTGGGTGGTAGATGAGGTTGAGCAATGGGCAGGGACAGATTCTTGGAGGCTCAGTGGCCTGTCTGGGGAGATGGAATTAGAGGCCATTAGAAATTTTGAGCAGAGGGATTATGGCTTTCAAAATCAGCCTCAGTGAAGCAGGGGGTGCAATAGACAGGAAGGATGGGAAAAGACATACTTAGGTACCTCACAAGGCTAATCACCTGGAGCTAGGTGCCCGGGGGCCTGGATCCTGGTCATTCATCTTTCTTCCTCCATTGTGTACTTGGCTGGGGCTGGCAGGAGGCATGGGGTCCTCACGTGCCCTTGCAGTTTCCTGTCCTTGCAGAAAGCCACGGAGGAGCAGGACAGTTTTACACATTCTCTCCCCATTCTGAGTCAGCAGCCTCTTTCCCACTTCTCATGAGTTCCAATGGTGGTGGGACAAAGGGGTCAGGAAAAGTGAGTTGATGTCCTCTCCTCCATTCACCCTCTGACTGGCTTGGCATTTGTGTGGGCTGACACAATGGTGCAGGGTATGGAAGGCAGCTGTTGTCAATACAGACCTATTAGCTGGCTGGCCCCCGAGTCCCTGAACCTTAGCTGTCTCGTCCCATTAGAAGCAGCCCAGCTGAAACAGGCACTTTAGATCTGAAATTCAGCAGGCGGTCTGACCTGCCACTACATGCAGGCTGGCTGCGTCCTCAGAATGAGACAGGAGCACACTGGCTCGTCTCACTTATGCAGATTTGGCCAGTGGCCGATGCTTTTTGAATACCTTTGGAGCCATTTCAGAACATCGGCTCCACTTCTGGGCTGCCTTCAGCCTCAGTTACTCCATCCAGACCAGGCTCAGGGTTCTGATCCTATTGCGGGGTGTAGAACCCACCTCTACTCTTGTGGTGGGTCTGGCCTCACTCTTTCTCACTGGAGATCTTGACCAGGTCCTATCAGAATTTGTTTTCCTCATCTCTGGACTAGATCAGTGCTTTTCAAATGGTGTGTGTGTGTGTGTGTGTGTGTGTGTGTGTGTGTGTCCTAGACATGAAAAAGTTGAGTTTACTTATCTTCTGAACATGCTTCACCAAATCTGAACTCTCTCTCTTTCTCAAGTGAGGGTTTCTCTTTTACTTTGGAGCCTGCCATGGAACTCACTCTGTAGACCAGCCTGTTCTCAAACTTACAGAGATCCACCTGTCTCTGCCTTCCGAATGCTGAGATTAAAGGCATGCATCACCACTGCCTGGCTCTGATTTGTTGCTTGAGACAGAATCTCACTCTGCATCCCAAGCTAGCTCTGAAATAATCCTCCTGCCTCTGCCTCCCAAGCGCTGGTATTACAGGTGAGCACCACTATACTCAGCTAACCGAGTCTTTTTTTAATCGACACGTATAGTAGGTTTCCAAATACAATTTTGTTTGAAGATTTTATAGGTCGGTTTCTTTTTATCATCAGATTGGATGCTCTCTAAGTCTATTCCAACTATAATATTTGCAGTTTTATGAAAATATTTTCTATAAAAATGTAAATATTTGACAGAGTAAGAACTCAGTTGTCAATAAAGTACCAAGCCCCTCCCCCCCCACAAATCAATAGGGATAGCACCCAGGTCAGGCAGCAGAGGCCAGTGGGGAGAGAAGAGGGAGACACCAAATATTTGTGGGACCTTTTCATAGTCTGTCCAACAGATTTATGCTGACAAATATACAGCACTTTGCACACACACATGAGCACACACATGAACACGCACATGAACACGCACATGAGCACACACATGAACACACACATGGGCACACACATGAACACGCACATGAGCACACACATGAACACGCACATGTGCACACACATGAGCACACACATGAACACGCACATGAACACACATAAACACACATGAGCACACACATGAACACACACATGAGCACACACATGAACACGCACATGAACACACATGAACACACATGAACACACATGAGCACACATATGAACACACACATGAACACGCACATGAGCACACACATGAACACGCATACAATGAGATCTGTAGCCTAGATAACTACGTGAAAAGTGTCCGGGTGCCCTCTCAGATCTAGATCTGGTATCTAAAAATTGCTCACTCTACCAAGATGCTCCCAAAAGGGACTGAATCATATAGGTATACATATATATAATTCGTATATGTAATTCACATCTATTCAATGTGCATATAATTCAAATGTATATAATTCATATGTAACATATGTGTATATAATCCATGGGTATATGATTTATGTATGTGCATGTGTATATATATAATTTATATAGGTGTGTATAATTCATATATGTGTGTATATATATATAAATCATATATTTGTGTGTGTGATTCAGACGTGTATATGAATCATGTGTATGTTCTCTAGACCCTTTCAGCAACACAGTGTGCCTGAGTCAGGGATCAGTTTGTAATGTATGTATATATATATATATATATATATATATATATAGTATGGATGATAAATATATCATGATGATGATGATGATGATAATAATAATAATAATAATAATGTCCTCTGGTTGCCACAGGGCATTACAGACCTCAAGAAGCATTTTCAAATCTGTATCTCCTTTGCATTCATTAAACTCTTTTTAGGAAAACCAGGACAAGCATTTGTGCCCCACACAGAGAAAATGAAACTTAAACAGAAGGGAGCTAAAGTCGCTTGTGAAAGGTCACACAGTCCTTTTCGGATCCTTGCCAGCTCAGTTCTCCTCGGTCCCCAAGATCGAAAACCCAGAGTGCACTCAGAGGAGTTCCAAGAGCATAATAACAGAGCAGCGTGGGAGACCCTGTCTGCTTTCCCACACCAAGCACTTCCTCCCCGCGAGATTCCCGAATTATACTCACAGGTCACAGAAAAGAGCATGCTTCAGTGGCGAGCTCCCACAGACTCAGTGCTGAGCAGAGAAGACGGGACGTAGGAACAAGCCCTAGCTAAGGCTCCAGAGCCTAAGTCTCCGCAGCTAACATCGAGACCTTTTGAGGGTGTCACCTGGTTAACTGGGCAAAGTTCTGCTGCGTGTGGCCCTGGAGCCCGAGCCCAGAGCGAGGCTTGCTGTCTGAGGCTGCTTCACCAGCACTTGGCAAGCTTAATATAGCTTCCAAAGCCAAACTTGGCCCGGCCTCTGCACACAGCCCAGTTGGCCAGGACCAAAGCTCTCAGCTGACCTTTCAACCCCGATCCCTCTGTACAGGCATATGGTCCAGGAATAGCGGCCCTGACACACAGCTCTGAAGATGAATTTATTGGCCAGATTTGGCTTAATTAGAAGTGTTCATTACTAAAAAGTGTGATTACTAAAAGCAGCCTCGGAGAAACAGTGCTGCCTGCTCCCTACCCACAGGTCCTGCCACTCTCCCAACAGACACTGGTTTATATTTCTTCATATATGTCACAGATTGGGTGATTATTATTTAAGGTTATCTTGTTTATTCCTTAGGGTTTTGTCTGTTTTGAATGTTCAGCCACATTTGTAGCTTCTTACCCCCAAACCAGGGTGGAGTCAAATAACACACAGGCACTGTAGGCCCTCACAGTTCTTACCTACATATGCATTTATTTATGAACTTACTGATTGTGTGTGTGTGTGTGTGTGTGTGTGTGTGTGTGTGTGTAGACAAAAGTCAGCCTCAGACAGTATTCCTCAGTAGCTATCTACCTAGTGTCTTGAGACAGGGTGTGTCACTGGGGCCTGGAGTTCACTGGTGTGTCTAGACTGGTTGGCCACTGAGACCCAGGGACCCACCCACCTTTGCCTCTGTAGTGTTTGAGATTATAAGCACATGACCACACCCAGTATTATATGTGGGTTCTGGGGATCAAATCAAGGTCCTCATCCTTTACCAACAGTGCTATCTTCCAGTCCTGTTCTTGTATCTTTGAAACAGGTTTTCATTCTGTAGCCCAAGCTGGCCTTGAACTCACTACATAGCTTCCCAGGCCTTGAACTCATCATATAGCTTCCCAGGCTGGCCTTGAACTTATAGCTATCTTTCTGCTTCAAGCCGCCAAGAATTAGGGTTACAGATATGAACCACTATGACTCATTTATTTAAATGAATGGCAATGGCCTTTGCAAAACCCAGTTTTCACCTTTAAACTGCAATGTATCTCTCTAAAGACCAGAACAAACCCTTTCTCCCATAAGTTGCTTTTGTCAGGGACAACAAACTACCACGCTATCTCTGTAACTATTCTCCTCCCTTGAATGTGTTTGTAGAAAAGAAAGTGAATAAACAAATCACACTCATTCTGAAAGGCAGGAAATGGCACACATATCCCACATTCTGACTGCCCCCCACAACATCTCTGAGGCCCTAGCACTGATGATCCAGCAATACACAGGTCCCTTCTCCGCTCCTCTTGAGTTTTGCTCTTGCACGTGCAGTTCACCCAAATGCTATGGTTTCTCTGCGTGATGTAGCAAGTACCTCCTGTACAAGATTTCTTGGGTGTTGGGGTAAAGGGGCATAAGAGATTCTCTCATGTGATTATGAAGATGGGCCAGTGCCAGGATCTGCGAGCTAAGTCAGCAAATGAACTCCAGGAATAGTGATGGTACAGTGTGAAGACCAGCAAGCTGAAGGCCCAGGAAGACCCAATGTTTCAGTTCAAGACCAAAGGCAGAAATCCCGGACCAGAGAGACGGCTCAGGGGATGAGGACCGGCTGTATAAGCATGAGTTTGGATCCCGACGCTCAGATGAAAGCCAGATGTGGGTTGTGTAACTGGATCCCCAGTGCTAGGGACGGAGATGGACAAGTCCTAAGAACCACTGGTCAGCCAGTCTAGCTAAGAGATTACACAGCAGGCTCAGTGGAAGACCCTGTCTAAAAAAGGAAGGCTGAAAATGATCGAGAAAGAAACGTAAAGCTGACTTCTGGCCCTTACACTTGCCCATCCACAGGAATGAGCACACATGCGCAAGCACACATACGCACTGCCTTACTCAGTTGAAGGGCTATAAACCATCAGGAAGAAGAGTTTTATCCTACTCATTTGGATTGTCAGCCTTTTTTTCTAAGCTGACCTTCAGGTGACTGGATGATAACTGTCCAAAGTAGGGTAGCTACACCGGTTTACTCATTCTCCCTATGAGTAACCTATAAAAGTTAGCCTCATCAAAAACACTGTCATAGAAATTTTCATAGTAATATTTATACATACAAGCCAAGCATCATAAAGTCAACCAATACTGCTCTGCCCCATGCAAGTAAGCATAAGGAGGAGATGGGGGTCCTGGCTGTTTACAGAGAGAATGGAAGGTATAGTAAATGGGATTATTGTTCCTCAGTCTTCACTTCTAATGCACTGTATCCTCTAGGCTTTGTCCTTGTAGTAATTCCTACTAGAATAGGTACAGCCTATTTCCCCATCCACCGAAGATCATCTTAATGGTTTTCTTTGGCCACGATGTCTATTTCATTGCAATAAATCAGATGAGAAGACCTGCCCACTGTGGGCGGCACCAACCCCTAGACAGGGCACTATTATACAGTTACTGAACTGCACAATAGTAGAGAAAGCATACTGGGCACAAGTTTGATGGCAATGTTGCTCTCAGATTCTCGACTATGGTTATAATGTGACCAACAGCCTCAGCTCCCCCAAATAAATGGACTGTCACCTGAACAAGCCCTCTCTCCCATGAGTTATGTTTGTCAGGGAATTTTGCCACAGTAACAGGAAAAGAAACTGAGACAGCACGTTTGTGACAGACCATGAAGAACTATTTCCCAATTAACTGCTGACCCTTTAGCCTAAGACACAAAGGACAGAGTCCTGCTAGCATGTTAGGTCCATATGAAGGATGGGCATCTTCGAGTGAAAGGTAAATTCCTATTTTTGTAAGCTTTGAAGACTTAGGGGTTGCTTTTCCTTAAAGAATTCTATTAATTTTTATTTTATGTGCATGTGTGTTTTACCTGCATGTATGTTTGTATTTCCACGCGTGAAGTGTCTGCAGAGGCTAGAAGAGGGTATTAAACCCTCTGAAACGGAGGTGACAGGCAATTGTGAGCCACCATAAGGGCTCTGAAAACCAAACCCAAGATCTTACAAGACCAGTAAGCGCTCTTAATCACCAAGCACTCCAGCCTGGGGATTGTATTTTTATACAGCATTATTATAGCCGTGTCCAACCACTCCAAGAGGGGAAAGCCGCCAGTCTTAAGAGAAAAGCAAAGTCATCTGGCCATGCAATGCAGTGATGCATATCCACAGTGATGCAGGTCTGCTGTGCACACACCTTTTCTCCACTGTCTCAGGAGATACTCAGAATCTAGGTCATGTTTTCTCCTTGACTCCTCCTAGTCTCAGAGCCAATATGAATGTGCATATACCTAGTTCTAGTTTTGTCCCTGGGCTGGGCCTGCCTATTTTTCTCCTCTCAGTTGAAAATGCTTAGCAAAGACTTGCCCTGATCATTTCTGGATTCCCTTTAACATATGGTGTCACATTGCCTAGATACTCATTTCTGTGTATGGACCTAAGTATGCATGTGTGCTCCACCTTACTGGTGGAGCCATTTCTCCAATCCCCTAGAGCAGTGATTCTCAGCCTTCCTAATGCTGTGGCCTTTTAAAATTCCATGTTGTGGAATAGACAACCATAAAATTATTTGCATTGTTGCTGTTATGAATTATAATGTAAATATCTTATATGTGGGATATCTGATATGGGACTCTCAAAAGGGTAGCAACCAACAGGTTGGGACCATTGCCCTAGGTACTCGTTATGAAGTAAGAAAATTGAAAGGGGTCTACAAACACCCCAGAAAGATGTTGAAATCACATCCATTAAGGCCACCAGAGAAGTGCCTTTGTGCATACAGTTTCTTGAACCGCAGATTGCTACCGGTCCACGGGACTCCTCAGGCTGAAGGCTCAGATGGTGAGGTCCTGAAGAGAGCAGTCTATAGAGGGAATTCAATAACTTCAGAAAGCCCATGGTGAATATCTGCCTATGGCTCCAGCTCTAGCTCTTAGTCTGGTCTGCAACCTATGCTAGGAGTAGCTTTGGACCTTGAACATGGCTAAACTAACCTTGGGGAGAAATAACACCTACCTGAGAGCTGGGTGGGGCCACCAAGTTGATGCCTGGAGGGGCTGCCAAGGCTCCCGAGGGTGGACCCAGGGCAGAGGTGATGACTCGGTATGGTGAACCAAGGGCATTGAGGGGGGTCCCCACAGCACTCAGTGTCCGTGGGGCACTCACTGGGGTGTCCGTGTAGCTGGGGTGGCTGTCCATTGGCTTCCCTGTGGGCAAGGCTGCTGATGGGTTCATGGACGTGGAGCCAGTGTGGCCAGGGGAGCCTGTAAAGAAAAAACACAGGTCAAGAGAGGTTAGGGAGGCAAAGCTAGGGCTCCTGGAGAGGCAGAGACCTATCACACCCCTGATTTGTTTCCTGGGTTCTTCCCCTCTTTTTGGCCACTCCTACAAATGCTATTTGCTCAGACAAGCAAAGCACAGGGAGAGGAGAGGGCTTGATCTAGAAGAGGTGACCATCAATGTCTTAGTTCTCGGAGTTTCCCTCTGCATCCTTTGTAACCTGAAAGAGATGCACAGCGAGTATAGCAATGGCTTGGCTCACAAGTCCCCAGACCTCTGGATCTGTGTCCCTGGGCCAGTCAGGAAGGGCAAGTCAACGCCTATGTGAGGATCAGAGTGAACAGAGGCCTGAGCTTTGCTAAGATTCCCTACCCACGTTCATACAGCTATGAGAACCGAGCATGAGGCAAGGCTAAAATTCATTCACCCATATGCAAATTAGAATGACTCAATGTCTTTGTGGGGACCGGAGCCCAGGAAGACAAGTGGGCACAGGCTTGTGGATGGCACTTTCACATCCAGGCACAGGGTACTATGCCACAAGGGCCTGTGGAAGACGTTCTGAGAGCATGGGAGCAGTGATGGGGTGATCTCTGTTCAGTTGAACCCATGTTTCCTGTAGCCAACCACCAGTGAAAGATCAAAGCGATGGGTGGGTGTTCTCCCATCATCTTGAGAGCCCATCATGAAGCATTCTCTCCAGCAGGATTACAAGCTCCAGTCTCTGCAAAATAGCCTAGAAAACATAGCGAGGGGAAACCCCACCACCACCCCCCAAAACTGTCCCTGGGTCCCTGAGTAGCTAATATGAAAGGCCAGATGCAAAGAAATATGCAAAATTGCTGTCCTTAGGTCAGCCATGGTACCTTGTATACAGGGATAGAAAAGGAGAAAACTGGGGGTGAGTGAGTATGGCCTGCAGGAGAGGCTGCCCTATTCTGAACACCTCCTGTGAAGACACTATCTCCCAGGTAGAATTCTGAGCAACAAATGCTAAGGTTAGGAGGCAGGAACCAACCTTCTTCCTTAAAGTTCTGGGGTTAAACGGAGAGTGTCAGAGATGACCATGTGGTCTTAAACATGTCTGCCTGGAGTTTCTCTTGGCCCTTCTGCTTCCTTAATTAAGGTCTACTCAGAGGCTGGCAGATGGTTCAGTGGGTAAAGGCGCCAACTGCCAGGACTAGAGATTGGAGCTCAAACTTGGAACCCACAAAGTGGAAGGAGAGAACCGGCTCCCACAAACTGTCTTCTGACTCTAATACATGCACTGTGGTGTGTGCTCATGCACACACACACACACACACACACACACACACACACACACAGTAAATAATGGCAAAAAAATAAAGAGAGAACAATCATTTCATGAAGAGAACGATCTCAAGACTCAACTCTGAAGACTGACTCTCACCTGGGCCCAACATCCCACTTTTGCCTAAAATTATCATTCGGAAAGAAATCATTTAAACTTTTTTTTTAAAGCAATAAATTGATTCTAGAGAAATACTGAGTGTAATAGCTAAGCTTCTTGTTGACCTGACTGGATTTAGAATCTCCTAGGAAAAACACGTTGGTAAGCCTTTTTTTTAGATAGGTTTAACTGAGGATGGAAACCCCACCCTGAATGTAAGCATCATAAGCCCACAGATGGGGGTTCTGAACTGAATAAAAGAGGGCAAAAGACAAGGGTAGATGGGTTCTCTCATTCCTCGTTCTCTGCTTCCTGATCTGCTTAGCTTTGAGCAAACAGCCCCACACCACAGACAGAGGCCAGGCACACTGCAATACACCACAGACAGAGGCTAGTCACACTGCAATACACCACAGACAGAGGCTAGTCACACTGCAATACACCATAGACAGAGGCTAGTCACACTGCAATACACCACAGACAGAGGCTAGTCACACTGTAATACACCACAGACAGAGGCTAGTCACACTGCAATACACCACAGACAGAGGCTAGTCACACTGCAATACACCACAGACAGAGGCTAGTCACACTGCAATACACTACAGACAGAGGCCAGTCACACTGCAATACACTACAGACAGAGGCTAGTCACACTGCAATACACCACAGACAGAGGCTAGTCACACTGCAATACCTCAGCCACCATGATGGACTGCATGCTCTGAACCTGGAGCCCAAATCAATCCTTCTCTGTCAAGCTGCTTCCTCCCAGGTTCATTGTCATGGAAACGAGGCAAATACACCAAATACAAAGCATATTTCCATAAAACTGTGAAAATCAGTACCAAACAACTTTTAAGAAACATCAACTCCTCCCCAAAAGGAGAAAAGAAATAGTCAGATGTGTTGGTGCAGACCTTTAAACTTTCCAAGTGAGAGTCAGAAGCAGGCAGCCCTCTAAGTTCCAGGCTAGCTTGGTGTGTACAAAGCAAGTTCCTGGACAACCAGAGCTATATAATGGAATCTTGTCTCAAAAAACAAGGGAGGGAGGGAGGGAGGGAGGGAGGGAGGGAGGGAGGGAGGGAGGAAGAAAGGATGGATGGATGGATGGATGGATAGATGGATGAATAGATGGATGAATAGATGGATGAATAGATGGATGAATAGATGGATGGATAGACTGACCTGCATAGAAACACTAGAAATAGATAGTAGAAAATGTATAAGTTGTTTGAGAGCTAAACTAAGATGGTAACATGCAAACACTACAAAAATCAAAGCATATTATTGCTTTCGCTAGTAAAAATGAAGGTAATTTGACTATGAACTGCAGTAGTGGGAAGGGTTCTTTGTTGAGATAGAAGGAAATAGTGCCTGTGCCCAGTTTTCAGTTGTCTTAGAGATGTCCAGGGCCAGCAAGGCTGTGGTGGTAAGGGCACTTGCTGCCAAACCTGATGACCTGAGGATCTTGTCTAGGACTCACATACTGGAGAGAACGAACTCCTGTAGACCATCCTCTAATCTCCCACGTATGCCATGTCACGTGTAAGCAAAAGATAAACACACACACATACTCTTATACAAGCAGACAAATAAATACAATTTTTACTTTTAAACAAACATTAATGTGACTTACTTCTAATGTGTCGGTCATCCCAGATGGGGTAGACAATTCATAACCAGATTTTTCAAAAATAAAATCAAATTCAAAAAGACAAATATATCCTGCAAAAATGTTTTTGTGGTTTTTTTTTTTTTTTGGAACTCTGCCCCTCACAATGACCTAGTAGTTCTTAGCAGTGATAGATTTGCTTTTAGCAAAGCTAATGAACTCTTCTATGACTTGGATGCATATGTCCCTCCAAAACTCAGTTTGTAACTCAAACACCAGGTTTGAGGAGATGAAGAGCACCTCAGGATGCGCCCCATGAATGGATTAATGCCCTTCTCAAAAAAGCTTGAGAATGCTACGAGACTTTCCAGATCTCTTCTGCTCGTGAGGAAACAGCATTTGTCTTTTCCACTCCTTCCCTCTGAGCCCATCAGAATTCAGAGTGTGCTACGATCAGAGTAGAAAGCCAGCCCTCATTAGACACCGGGTCTGTCAGGGCTTTGATCTTGAACTTTGAAACCTCAGGAATTACAAGAAAAGAAGAAGTCATTATTTATGAATTAGGCAGACTGAGGTATCTTGTTTTGGCAACAGGAATGAACAACTGCTCGTTTGTGTTCACTTTGAATGAGGACCCTGCCTCTGCATCCTGTCTACCTTGCTAGCTCCCTTATCCTGCATCTTAAACTTATATCACTTATAATATGCCAAGTGCCCAGAAACCTATAAAATTCCCTTGGACTATTCTACAGGGTTTATTTTCTTTCTTCAATCAGCAGCTTTTTCTATAAAATGGCTTATCTGTGGGAGATTCCTCGGGAGGTCCTCTTCTTGCCTCACAGTAGGCCAAGGAAAATGGTTTTCTTTTCACGGGCCTCATTTCTCCCAGCAAGGAGCTGGTACTTATAACCCCTATGATCCTTTCAGTTAGCTCTGCTCTGCAAGGGATTCCCAGAGTATAGCCTTCAAGCGTTGGAGAGAGAGGACAGGCAATGGGCGTCTGGGATGGTCTAAGCTTAACCACTGACTCAGGGGACCCTGCTGTCCCCAATTGGACTTTGCTAGGCCTTCAAGCTGTCTGGCAAGTTTAGTTTGAGATGCTGAGTATCATCAAGATCCCAAACAGGGACAAGAAGATGTAGACTACAGAAAGAACACTGCCACTTTCCAAAAGGTATTGTAGCACTGTGGCCTCGGGTACAATCCTATTGAGGGGGAGACACAACCTCTGACACAGAAAAATGCCGTAGGGTGACCTCCAGGCTCTACTTTTCAGCTATGTAGACTTTGTTTTCTTAAACAACCAAGAGTTCCTTCATCAGAGTTCTGAATACAGAAAGTTACACATCTGTATGTTGCAGCAGGGCTGAATCTATTCTCCTCGGTGTGCAGGTCCCCTCCTCGCTGTAGCCTCCATAGTACTTGCTCCTGGGTCTCTTTCTCCCCTTAGAAGCCAAGTCTTGCTGGAGTTCTCTGTTGAACTGTATGGATGACACAACCATGCCTGCCTTAGAGAACCAAAGAGAATGCCTGAGATCCATGGTCCATTGGCAGCAGCTGGAAGGCTCAGGCTCACAGGGAGGATGGGGGAAGGACTACTTGAGAGTCACCAAAGACTAGTTTGGGGAAGATCAAAGGGCTGTAGGGGGCGTGCCTCAGTGGTGGCACTTGCCTGCAGTGCATAAGGCCTGGAGTTCAGTATCTAGCACAGAAAAGCATAACAATCCAATCCAAGTGAATAGTGAACGCTCAGGTAAGGGTTTCAACTAGTAAGCATTGATACAGGTACACCATGGTTTTTAACACTGGATTTTCCAAATGTCTGTCTCATAAATTACCCAAAGTCCTCATCTGTCACCCCAGCTACCCCAATACCATCCTTAGGCCCCCTTATATCATCTCATAATCCAGCCTGACACACAGGTCCCCTTTGATGACCAGCAGTCAGTCACCTTTTTGCTTGTCCAGTCAGCATGGACCACATGCATCCTGGACTAACTGAACGTGAACCAGCACATCTGTAGACCACGACATCATGCCACCATGTCAGAGAGCTGAACATCCCTGCTGCAAACAATTGCCACGGTTCCTGGCACTGTGCTCAAAATGATACTGATATTTGTTTACTAATTATTGACTAGCGAAGCATTTGTTCACTGTTTTATATAACTAGACGTAGAATAGATCAACAGAAATTATTTGCGTAAGAAATCAATGTTCCTAACATCCATCAAAACCAAAACCTGTGGAATCTCTAAGCAACAAATGAAGTGTGTGTATATAGAAAGGAAAGAGAGAGACAGAGGGGGGGGAGAGGAGGGAAGGAATGGGAAATAGAGAAGGAAAAAGAGAAAGAGACAGATAAAACAGAAGAGAGTAGTACTGAGATGTACAGAATTCTTACCAAGGTAAGGAGTTGCTTAGCAACCGGGCCTCAGCCAATGAAAGTGAAATGTCAAGCCTGTAGTCTTTCTGACTGGCCAGACAAGGGAGCAAATGGCTTGGCGTGTCCACCCCTTTGGTGCTGTGCCAGGCTGGAGAGTTTGTTTTCCCACTGGCAGCCCTCTTCAGGAGGGCAAGGAGACTTGTCACGAGCCATTGATAATGGCTAATGCCCACCCATGGGGAAGAGGACAGTTTCTCAGAATTGGATTCTCCACAATAAGTTGGGGTGAGGGGGAGCATCCTGGGACCCTGTCCCACTCTGGTTTCTCCCACGGTGGGGACAGTCCCACACCCGAGTCTCCCTCCTTTCATCCAGTAGAAAGATATTGTGCCTAAGCTGACAATCAGAATATTGGATGCCTGGCTTGTCCTTTGTTTAAGGAAAACTTACACATCCTTTCCCTACTTGGCTCTGAATGCACTGTCAGGCTGCTCAGCGAGTTCGGCAGGGGACTGCCATATGAAGGGCTTTAATTGACACTTTTGTGTTGTCTCCTCTCCTGAATAACAATAACAGCTAAGATTACTGAGGAATTGCCATGAGCCAGACAGAGTTCTCAACATTTTACATATATTAACTCACCTCATGCCAACAGCACTTGGAGGCTGGTATTAAAAAAACTTATTAGCACATATTCATTGAATGAATCGACGAGGTTCGTTTATGACGCTCTTGTGCACGTGTGTTGTACACTTTGAGGCTGGTTTTCGTAGTGTCCCTACTTGTGCAGATGTGAAACCTGATCCTGAATCCTTCTAACAGGACCCTCCTAGTCCTGACTCCAGCCCTTCATAGTCCAAACCTCAGCCATGGTTCCCTTCCGTGGGACCCCTGCCTGGCACAATCTTCCACGGGAGAGCCATCCTGCACTAGGATTTGCTAAAATACCTCTTTTATATTTGAATCATTATTGGCATTTTTTCAAAGCACTTTCACATCAGTATCTGGGCCAGATGGAAAGATTTTTTTCTTTATATCCATTTGACTGGAGTAGAGCTGGGTGTCTTAACAGGTGTGGAAAACAAGATATTAGAAACGAGATTCCCCCTGATGTGGGGCTCACCTAGAAGCAGGCCCAAAACCTTTCCTGGATTTTTTTTTTTAAGAGAAAAGAAACAAGAACTTGTCCAGAGTGGAAAACGTGGAGAAACGACCCTGCTTCTGCCTCTGGGGTGCTCAGTCCTGTGTTTTGTTCGCAGCCACTGAGAAGGAAGTAAGGGCAAGGCCAAAAAGATGCACCGGCTTATTGGCTATGAGGCTAAGGCCAGCTGCAGGGGCAGGCAGCCTTTCTTGGCCACTGAGGGAGTTCTGCGGAGTCTTACACAGCTCAGGATAAGGCTGTGTTCTGGCTTCTTCCAGTGCTTGAAGCAGGAGGGAAGGAGCTCTTTTTTTTTTTTTTCATTTTTTTCTCTTTCCCCCACTTCCCCTCCCCATCCCCATTCCTCCTGACTCCCTTCACTCCCACCCTAAAATCTGTGATGATGGAGGGCTGAAAAGCAGGGAAAGATTGATAATCAGCCTCATTATTACCAGCATTACATATAATTATAGCAAAACCTCACTCATTTGGATCAATTGAGAGGAAAATCAGTTTAAATTCCTGACAAGTTGGCAGATTACTTTTAAATTACGATTTTATTGCTTCTAAGTCACACACGTGAATAGTTTGTGTTCCAAGTGCCTGCAAGCTAATGGTTACGAAGTGGGGGATTTTAGAAACCTGCGCTAAAAGACTCTTTTGTAATTAACACCCCGTTAATATGCTAATGACATCCCAACTATGCTTTTTAAATTACTTGAAAACAGATGTATCTTAAATAGGCTCAATGCTTCTCTCACCGGCTTATTTGCTTAACAAACCTTCTTTATTTTTTGGTAAATCAGCAAATACAAACTAATTCATACCATGAACAGGTTTTGTTTTTTTTTTTAAATATCCCTTGTGAATGTATAAAGATTACTGTGTATGAAGGTAAGAACGTGCCAGGGTACATGTGTGTGGAGGCCAGAGGACAACCTCAAGTCGGTCTTCAAGCTCACCTGTTTGAGACAAGCTCTCTTTGGTGGTGGTGGTAGCAGCGATGATGGTTACATTAGTTTTGACAGGTTAGGTAGCCCAGGAGCTTCCTCTCCTGGCTCCGCCTCCCTCTCCTGCCCCCTCCTCCCATCTCCAGGTAGACACTGTGTCCAAGTGGTTTCTGGGGATTCCAACTCACATCCTCATCCTCACAAAGAAAGTGCTAGTACCCACTACCATCTTCCCAGGGCCTGGTGACTGTGTAATCACCACTCTTAATTGATTATGTCATAATGTTGTTGGTTTTTTGGTTTTTTGTTTTTGGTTTGGTTTGGTTTGGTTTGTTTTGGTTTGGTTTTTCGAGACAGGGTTTCTCTGTAGCTTTGGAGCCTATCCTGGAACTAACTCTTGTAGACCAGGCAGGCGTCAAACTTACAAAGATCTACTTGCCTCCACCACCCAAGTGCTGGGATTAAAGGCGTGTGCCACCACTGTCGGCTGATTATGTCATAAGTTAATAAGACTATATTGCTTTTTGATTAGGAACCAGATTTATAAGACTTCAAGAACCACCTTGGTTTATAAGAGGGAATGAGTTCAGAGATGGATCTGCTCAGAGTCACGCAGGGCAAGGCTCCAGGCCTTCTGATTCCTCGAACCAAGCATATGGTACTCATTAAATAATCCCTATAGTCATGGCGCTCTTTGTGAGTCTATGCTGCTATTTCCATAGCAACTACTGGCTTTTTAAAAAACCCTTTTGGAGTGCTATGTGCCAGGCTCCGTGACAAACCTTTTAGATAGACCCATTCCCCCTGGAGGCCACTGTCTCTTTTGTTCCAGCTACAGTCTGGGACAGAGAGGTTTGTAAGGTAAGACTTATCCCTGTTAGGCAGATCAGCAAACAGAGGTTCCTGATGACAAAATGGCTCTTTCAAGAGAGCCTGCTGTGAATTACTGCAGCCAGTACTGCGTGTAACTTAGAACAGGGGTCTAACCTCACACCATGTCTGTCTGCCGCTACTTGGGTAGTTTTGCACACATATACTTTTCCAATTATAAGCCCGGTTGGTCCATGTGGGTATAGTGCTGCCCCCTAACAAATGAGATGTACCAGGGAATCCCACCAACAAAGTCTGTCAGAAGCCAGGTCCATATTCTGGTACCATGTATTCTACGAGCTCTTCTAGCCATGTACGCAAATGGGAGTTTGAGGTGGGTGCTGAGGGTGCCCACTGAATAACTTTTCATTGCTGATGTCTTAGAACATTAGTTCTGCCCAACACAGCTCTTTCAGCCATGGCTTCTATCTCCCTGGGCTTCTTGTCCAGTTCCTCCCCGTCTCTGAATAAGGGTAGCCTTTTCTAAAGACTGTAGTCATCTTACATTGCAGTAAGTATATTTCTATACAATGTTACCCCTGGCTTCATCTGTTCTGGGATTCTAAATATCCAAATTTTTCAGATCCATGCACTTAAACTCGGCATGAGAGAACTTTCCAGAAATAATGGAGCCTCAAATGTTTTCAAGGCTTTGCAGCCCATGTGTATGCTCCAGGAGGCCAACAGGGGACATGTCCTATGCACACCAAGTTTGTGGCTCTTAAGTTGAATGAATGAATGAATGAATGAATGAGCGAGCAGGCATTCACTCATCCGTCAAGGGAAGCACTTCCCTGCTCTCTGACGTCTGCTCTGTTCTCCTCATTGCTGGAGCTGAGAAAACACAGGTACTCGGTACCCCAAGCCTTCTGTGAGGCTGCTTCCCCATCACCCTCATGACCGGTAAGATGGAAAAGAGAGACAAAGATGCTGAGCCCCAGAAATGAAACTCGGGCAAACAGCCTAAAATATTTATTAAGTACTTTCCCTGCCAGTCTTCTGACTTCTTGTAAATGTTCTTTTGATTTAAAGATCACAGCCTTTTCCATTTTTAGAATTCAAATATTAATTCTGAAATCCTAACTGGACCCTGAGGTGACCTTGAGCCTGAAATCCTTGCTGGGCATACCTTTGGTCCTCTTCTAGGCACTGCAGCCGACTCGGGGCTCTTTAACTCCAGGGTGAGAAAACAGGAGTTAGGGGTTAGCAGGGTCCCTGCCCAGTGCTCGCAGCAGCCCCATGAGCATCTGCCCAGGAAGGACTTGCTAACCTGTGACTGTCTAGAACCTATGCGCCTCCGGGAGTCAAATCCAGGTCGTGTTTACTTCAGCATGTCCCAGTGTGCAGTCTGGCACTTTAAGGCAGACCTCCCTCTTGTAAGGGGGTGGCGAGTACATGTACATACAGAATTCCAGTCACATTTAATGCCAGCCTCCAAACTCTGTGTGGAAAGGGGGAAGAGACTTCTATAGAGTATTTATAATTTTCCATGCTAAAAGGAAAAAAAAGAAGAAGAAAAAACCCTTACAACTAACAACTTACAACTGTAGGTCAATGCTTACCCACTCAAAGTGGATAGCAGGGAAGGGGAGGACCCCGTGGTTTAGCTCCCTTCCCCGTTCCTCTTCCTGCCCACTCAGGGTTGCTCAAGAACTGAGTTTGAAGATGCCACCCATCCCTA
This sequence comes from Microtus oregoni, assembly GCF_018167655.1. NCBI lineage: Eukaryota > Metazoa > Chordata > Mammalia > Rodentia > Cricetidae > Microtus > Microtus oregoni. The sequence goes on from NW_024543072.1 coordinate 31,516,931, forward strand.
CATCCTGGCCAAGCTACATATGCTTTCCTAAGCATCTCCAAAAGTCACCGGACGGTGGGGACAGATGGCCTATGGGATGCTGTCTGACTGTGAGAACTCAGCTCCGTGACAGAGAAACCAGAAGGAAAGCATCTTACAGCTGGGAGTTTGGGGATCACAACTAATGGAAGAGCAATCAGAAATGGTAATAAAACTTCTCCGGAGAAATCCCCTAGGGACCTGCAGCCTTTCTGGAGCACAGCCACAGCTATAGCCTCTTCTTTCTGCAAGGGCTCATGTGCGCGCCCCTCACAGATGCAGTGTGGCCTGCAGAAGTGGATGCTGCTCACTGTCCGGCCAACCCCTGCCCCAGAATGGAAAACTCCAGCACATATTAAATAAAATGCGATCCGCCTAGGGGATGGTCCTTTGTGTGGTCATTTGCCTCCTTCCTAAGGTGAGAAAACATAAGAGCTGTGAACTATAAACAAGTTACAAATAATAAAAATCGGCATGTAAGCTGCTCTTACAAATAACTCATCCATTTCATTTCTAGGACTCTTTCCTATCTCCTAGCCCACCCTCCCTCTAGCCCCAGGTGGGCGTGGTCACACAGGGGAAGGTTAAGCTCAGTGGCCCTGGCCTGAGTCACCTAGACTCAAATCTTGCCTAAACTCTGCTCCTCACTGGTAGGATGACCTTGGACAGTTTGCTCAGGCTCTCTAGGGCTCTATTTCTTATCTCCTAGGAGCCCAGAGAACACTAACATATGCATGCATGTAGGGCCCCAGAGAGTGCTGGGCACACAGTAAGTATCTGGTAAATGCTGACGATTATTGTCACTCTTGTGAGGATGACTGAGCTAGGATGGGGTCCATCTCAAGCCACACAAGCCCAGGAATTCTAAAAAATAAATGTCTGCCATATCCTGAACTCTATATCACCTGCTTTTGCCCAGGAAGGGAAACAGCCTCTCCCTTCAGTAGCCACGACATCAGACACCCAGGGCTAAAGGCCCAGCTCTCAGGCTATAACTTGGGAGAAATGAAAGATTTCTCTTTCCACAGTTTCTTCTTTTCATTACGATTGATTGATCTACCTCTTTGTAATATTGTAAATGTTCAGAAAATAGTTTATCCTAAATATGCTCCTTCCAGCATCTCATACACAGTTCTTTCTTCCCACACAAACCCTAACCACTTACGCCCATAGCTTTCAATTAACCACCCACACATCTGCAAAGGGGAAAAGAATGTGTTCTGGAAAACACACATATGTGTATACATACATACACAAACGCTGCCAACTTGACTCTCCTCTGTGGCTATTCTCAAGTTGATAGGGGGCAGTTTCCAAAACCAGATCAATCTGTGATTGGGTCCCTAAGAAGCCACAGTTAATGGCCCAGAGTTCATTATTGCTCATAAGCTATTCTGCAGTTTCCTTCTCAATGGCCAGGCCCCTGTGCCAGCAGCCACCCGTCCATCATCAGCCTGGTTTTCCAGGCTGGAGTGAGGCAGACTGCTGCCCCTATCCTTGCAAAGTAAGTGAGCCAGCTTCCAAAGCTGTGAGGCACCTCTGCAGAGCACGGACCAGCGGCCTGAACACCTGGCTGCAAGGGCCAGCTGTGTCGTGTTCTAGCTATGAGGGTCCTTTACCTCCCAAAGTCTTCACCTGCTCTTCTCTCAAAGAAAGAGAACAATCAGGGTTCCCTGGCCTGTGGGAAGTTCAAGGACCACCTACCTCCATCCAGGTCTAGTAAGGTGAGCATCCAAACTGCCTAGGCTCCCCCAAAGCCAGTACGTGCAGTAGGATCACAGGTCAGGGAACCCTGATTGCTCTTTGGGCTGACGAGGGAGGGGGACTTGGTGGGGGAGGGGGAGGGAAATGGGAGGTGGTGGCAGGGAGGAGGCAGAAATCTTTAATAAATAAATAAAAAGAAAGGAAGGAAGGAAGGAAGAGAACAAGCCGGGCGGTAGTGGCGCACGCCTTTAATCCCAGCACTGGGGAGGGGGCAGAGGCAGGCGGATCTCTGTGAGTTCAAGGCCAGCCTGGTCTACAAGAGCTAGTTCCAGGACAGGAACCCAAAGCTACGGAGAAACCCTGTCTCGAAAAATCAAAAAAAAAAAAAAAAAAAAAAAAAAAAAAAAAAAAAGAGAGAGAGAGCTGCTGGGTCGACCAAGCCAGGGCGCTCACACTGACAGCTGGTCCCTGTCTTGTAGGTGCTTGTCACTCTCTCTCCCCTGGGATTTCTGCACACTTAGATGGGGTATCGCAAGCTTTGTCTTGAATCTTCTCAGGGGAAGCATACTGGGAAAACAAGCCTTTTCCTGCTCCGTTGGCAAACCCAAGACTTAGCCAAGAAGAAAACACTTCTACCATCCAGAGCCGAGTCGGAGTCTAAGCACGAGAGTGGGCACTTTGCAGGTCCCTGTGAGCATTGAACTTCAGCCACATCATAAGCATGACCCAGACATTAATGTTCCTTCCCAACAGTGACATGGCTGCCCTAGAGATTCTTACAGGACCCCAGAACCTTCTGTGGCTCTATTTGCTATTATGTGAAAAAGCAAAAGTCATCCAGCACTGTAATTATGAAGGCAGAGGTATTACGGCCACAGGCGATATCCTCAGGTTTCCTGAGCCTGTAGCGGGATCGCCCTCCTTCACTGCAGGTTCTTAGAACAGAAGGGACAGAGTCCTTTGGCTCTGAATGTAGGCGTCCTCTCAACTGACTCACGCAAACAAAATGAAAAACATCAACAGAAACAAGCAAAATAAGTCATTCCTTCCTTAGGGATGACAATGAGAAGCACCACTAGAAGCTTAAAAAAAAAAACCTTTCCCCATGTTATAGCAGATCTCATATAACAATTACACTAAATACTGGAGCCTCCACAATTATTAAAATTGAAGCCAGCAAAATGTGTGGGTTTTTTTGCAGATTTAGTTGTACGTTTTTTTCCAGATCTCCAATTCATTATTCTACAATAATATCTGGTATTTAAATTGATTTGCATGTTGGCTTCTGAGCAAAATGGGAAGGAAGGATGCAAATATCGATTTGTATTTGGTACCAAATGTACAGATAATTGTTTTTTCATGTGCTAGCTACTTCTTTAATTCTCAAAACAAAACTCTAAGAATGAGATTACAAATCCCACTTTACAGATCGAAGATGTGAAGGAAGGTCTAGAGAGGTTCAGTAGCTTGCCTGAGATCACACGGACAAATGATAAAACAGTAAGGACCAATGTCAGCAGTCTCATTCTGTCTGTCTTTCTCTCCCTTTCTCTCTCACCCTCTCTTTCTCTCTCTCTCTGTCTCTCTGTCTCTGTCTCTCTCTCTGTGTGTATGTGTGTGTGTATGTATATGTGTGCGTGCGTGCATGCATGCTTCTGTTTGCTACAAATCAATTCTTCTACAGTTTGAGTCAGAGACATCTCTGGAAACACTTTGCAACTCTACAATCCATCACCTTGGACTAATCTTGGCCTTCTTTTCGGCCTCATCTTGGTGGCTATTTGAATGAGACATCCTCAGCTCTCCCTAAGGTCCTTGAGTTGCTAATATTTCACAGTTCCAGCAAGCAGCCCCCAAAGAATCTTAGCCTAGTTCCTCTTTCTTCTTCTGTGTTGAAGCCATCATCGCACAGACCTAGAGCATCTCAAGAATCGAGCTGAACATAAACATGCCCCTCAAACAACCAAGCTCACGTGCAGAGGGAAAAGTTGTTCTCAGCCCCGAAGGGAAGTAAGATGGGAGTGGAGAAGGACCTGCCTACAGCCTGGAGGCTACATGTCAGGCATATTATTGGCCACCACTCTCAGCCATCAAACTAGCCTAAATAACTTGTGCTTTACCTTGAACCTATTCCCATGGTTCCTTGCCTTTGGGCCCAATCAACAATCTTCTAATGCTTCAGCCACTGTACACAGTACAGCATGACTGTGTACACCTAAGGGGCCTGCCCCAGTGCAAAGGGACCCTGACCGCCTGGCCCCTGCTTGGCTCGTACAGTCACTGGGTACACTCTGAAGGACTGAGACACCTCCTCACCCAAAGCCTCCAAGCCAGGGACAGTCATGTGTCACAATGCCTCGCTGAGGATTCAGTCTAGTACAGTGGCAAACTTTCTTCCCAGGCCTTTGGATAAATCGGCTCTGTTCACAGAGGAGGTCAGGAGAGCAGGGCCTCCACTTGTTAAGACCTTGGAAATCTGTCTGCTTTGCCATGCCTGCCAGAATCCATCCAGCACAGCCTGACTTTGGTTCCCAGGAACATGAACTCCATGCCACCACCAGACACATGAGAAGTCAGTTGGTTTGACTGCTGGTTGCATTTACACATGGCTGGCTGGACTACTCCTGTGCCTGATGGGAGGGGGTCCTCAGGACACTTTTGCCTGGTATTGCAGGCAGCTCATGAACTCGGCCTCCGGGGGAATGAGTGACTACCCTGCCTGGCTTGGCTACCTAGAGCCTCAGTTGGCAGGTTCTGTCTCCTAAGAGCCTGGCCTTCCCTACCCCCAGCCCTAGATCTCGACCCCCAGAGAGGAAATGATGACAGCAACCCTTGCTGTGGAATTGGGGGCAGCAGCAGGGAGGAGAGAAGAGGCTATTAGCAAATCAAAAGGGGAAAACGCAGGAGGGGAAGCAGGGTGGCAAATTAAAGGGGCATGTTTCCTTTTTGAAAATCCAATTGTAAAGCTTTTAAGTAAAAACAACCTTGCCCATGTTGCGAAGTATTTGTAGCACTTTTTGCCCAAGCAAAGCCTTTTCCATCACTTGTTTTTTTCTCATTACAATTTGTAATAGGTACGTCTTAGCAATTTCCCTCACTCTCACTTTTCACGCCCACAGGACGTGCGGGGTGGTAGTAGAGCGCTTTTATCTTTGTTTGGTTTAGACTCTCGGAATACCCCCAGGCCCTTCTTCTGATATGCAAACATGCCTCCACCTTGGGACCATTCCCTCTTCTGCACGGATAAGCACCCACGAAACACGCGGTACACGCACTGCACATGCTTATGAACATACATGCCCGCCTTCCAATTCCAAGCTACGTTATCCCGTTTCTTCCCTGCCTCTCCCCAGCAGGTTCCCACTCACATGGTGAAGCCCAAGTGAGGTCCTTACCACCAAAGCCGGTGGGAAACTTCATGAAGTGGGAATAATTTCCATACATGTTTGCTGCTCAGTTCATTCCTCTGCCGCGCTTCTGAAGAGTAGTACAGCCTCTCCCGACTCCCAGGCACAGCCCGGCTTTCTTCAACTTGGGCTAACAAGAGTGGCCATCGCTTGCTAGCAGCCGGGGGAGCGCAAGCTGGGCCAGCCCTCTGGGATTAGTCAGGAATCTGCCTCTAGATCCGAGAGTCCACATAGTGTTGAGAGGCTGTGGCGGCGGCAGCAGCTGGTGCCTGTCAGTAATCACGCATAATGCTGCCGCCACTGCTACTCTTCTTGCCTCTTGCCACCGCCGCCGCTGCTGCTGCTGCTGCCGCCGCCGCCGCCGCCGCCGTCGCCGCCGCCACCACCGCGCCTGAGATCCTGTTGCTAGTTTGATTAACTCTGGACTGGGCTGCTGTGAGCGACTCTTCCAGCTCCCCGCGAGTCCCCAGAGGTCCCTACCGGGTGGCACAATCTATTAGCTGGGAACCAATCGATGTGTGAGTGCCCTAGTAGGTCAGGAGAGAGGGGGAGGTGGCAGCAGATAGAAGACTCTTTAGGTGCCTTTTCCTTGACTCGCACCCACAAAAAATCAATGGGGTTTTATTAAAATGCATTTTCTCACTCTGGCTCCTCTCTGTCCAGTGCACTCGTTATTTGATCTGTGAAAGGGGGCGGGGGTGGGGGCCAAGAGAGAACAGAGCCCTTTCATAAGCACAAAATTAGAAAAGCATGAGACTAGATGCCCAAAGACGAAAAACTAAAATAGAGCAGCCTTTAGATTCGGGCTGGGCCCCTCCCGCTTGGGTGGCCAGTCACAGTGGTCCGGGCTCTAACATTAGAAGCCTGACAGAGTAGTCAGAAGACCAGGGCATACAGGGAGCATACAGGTAGAAGGTGTTCTATAGGTAGGAAGGGGATGTTGCCTCCACAAAGTGGTATTTGTACTGATGTTTCACTGTGGGGGGCAGGGATAACTTTACCTTGAGCACCTCATTGTGCTATCTGCTCAGGGATCTTATGTGCTCTCTCACTGACCCAGAGAGTCCCTTAGATAGAGCCAAGCCACGGAGGGAAGTCTAAGTACCTTTGATGTTCGGGTCTGATGTACTGATTCCCTGGGAAAGCACTGCCCAGCCTAGATTTGAATACCTTCAGTGCTGGGGTACACTAGTATCCCCTAGCATCTCTAGAGAGCATTCTCCACCCCACTCCTCCCCACAGCTTCGGCCTACACGATCTCGGCTACTCTTTGAGGTCACAGAAGAGACACTTATGGGGTTTGTCACTGGAAGTTCTGACAAAAGACCTACCATGCCAAACACAGCCATGCCTTCTCTAGATGCTCTAGGTTCTTCCATACAGTGTATGCATGTATCACGAAGATTTCATGACTATTCAAAACATCCAGAAGGCTGGGGAGACAACTCCATGAGTAAGAATGCTTGATGTGTGTTTGTTCAGATCCCCAGTGCCCATGGAACAAAGCTGAACGTGGTCATGTGCAACTATAATCCCAGCACTGGGGGGTTGGGGTGGAGACAGGAAGATTGATTGATGGGGCTTGCTAGTCACCAGCCTAGCTGGAGAAGAAATGGTGAGCTTTGGGTTCAGAGAGAGACCTTGTCTCAGAAGAGCAGAGTAGAAAGTGATAGACGATACCTGACATCCTTTTCTGGCCTCTGCATTCGCATACATGGGCATGCGCACTTTCATACAGACTCACACCAATCAATGTGTCCACACGCGCACCACCTTGTTTCCAATACTGCCACTTCTATAGACACCCTCAAGGAAGGGTAAGGAGAAGGTCAGACTTGCATGACTACTCTACTATGGGTCAAACTGTACTGCGAGCTGTGATATGAAGGTGGTGGGCACGCTGTGAGTACTCTCCCCAAAGGCCAGGGTCACAGGACGAGAACTGAGGGCTTACACAAAAAGCAAAGGCTTCTCCAGATACTGCGCAGGACACAGATGGCCAGGGAGGTCAATCAAAGCAGAGTACTATGGAACAAAACCAACATTTGACCTCGAGAAGAAACCAAAATGAAAACTTAGGGGGAAAGTACCGGAGGCAAAAACAAGATTGAGATGACAAAAAGAGGAGGCCATGAGGGGACCAGAGCAACAGCAGTCAAGAAGGCGGGTCACATGGTGACAGTGAGGAGCTATGTGGAGTCTGGTGTCCCTGTGGGCGGACACTGGGTCTTAAAGCACTAACCAAGGGCTGGCTGGCTGGTGTAAGGAGAGCGGGCCAGCTCCCTGGAGGCCCGCTTGCTCACGTGGGCCAGCATCTGGGCTCTACATGTTAATTCCCAGAGAACTAACTTTATAAAGCCACCCCACTCGTGAATGCTGACCCTTCTATACATCCCTCATCCGATTCCTGGATGACTGGTTTGGGGGCCTACTTACCTTGTCTACCTGTATTCCTCTAAATACAGGGCATTCCTTCCTCGTTCCAGATATTCCGGAATATGCTTCTGTTAGCCAGCGTAATCTCTTATGCCTATCCCCATTTCATGACTTCGGAAAATACAACAGATGGCCTTCCATATCTTATCCAAGACATTAATCAAAATGTTGAGAGGAATAGAACAAAGATAGCATCTTATACCACGAGAAAGTCTGTCCTTTGGTGCCAAGTCTGAGGCCAATTTTGCCGCAGATCCCAACTCCACGGCTATAGCCCAGTGAGACTGTAAATTACCGAATCTCCCTGGGCTGTGAGTATACAAGGGAACCCACACATGCCCACCACTTAAACTATGTCAGAAGCATGATGCATGTGCCACATGTCCGAGCTAATTTGATGATGGCAGTGAAGATGGCATGAGGACTTCAGTGAGGCCCTTCAGTTCACTTTCTTTAAATAAGCTCCCTCCATTCTCCTCTCCGATGAGAAACAGGAATGCAATCCACCCTACCACCTGTTCCCAATTGTCTGCCTTCTCCACTGTGGTGTCTGAAGCAAGCATCTCCATCAAGAGCAAACCACGTTTTCTATGATATGCCTGTCAGAACGGAGACACATTGTTTCAATTGGCTGTTTGATGATTCCAGGCTTGCAAGGGTTCTTCTAAGTAATCTGATGCTCAGAAACTGTCCTTTAAAATGCCCACTCGAGAGCCCAACACTAATGTCAGACGATCTGTTGGTGGTTTTCGTCTCTTGTCACTGTTAGGTATGTTTTCAACTTCTTTTTCTCACAGAAAAGGCAAACTACTTTGTAAAATGTTTTCATTATTGTACGTGTATGGGTGTTTTCTTGCACGTTATGTCTGTGTACCATGTGTCTAGTACCAGGAGGGATCAGAAGAGGACATAGGATCCCATGGACCAAACATCTGGGTGCTGGGAATTGAATCCAGGTTCTCTGGAAGAGCAGCCAGTGCTTTTAACTATCAAACCATTTCTTTACTCCCAGAACAAGCGTAATTCTTAAGCTAGCATGGCGGCCTCGCCATTGTATCTCAATAGAACCTTTGAGGTAGGTAGAGGAAAACACTATGGGACAGTTGACCTGAAGTCCTGGGTCCATGCAGCTCGGCCACTTGGCATCTTTCTGGTCTGGGGCAAGCTGGACTCGGGGAGGGGGCAGGGGAATACATATGCTGTCCATTCTATTGGAGTCCCTGGACTTTGTTTTTGTTTTGTAGGTCATGTATGACAAGAACTGGGCATGTGTCCACTTGGATACTGTCAAGTAAATTCAAAGAAATTAATGCTTTCTTGTTTTTTCTCGCTCTATCCTTTTTTTGTGGGTTCCTTCAGTATGATTTATTACTCATTTTCATTTAGTTTTTCCCATCTGCCAAATCCTTACCCATCATTCAAGTTCCAGCTCAGTCCCATACCTGTATAGGAAAATCTCCCCCCAGTCTGTGTCTGGCAAAACTCGCAGTTGTGTGACATTTCCTAGATATGGGCTCGCCACATCCCCAGTACAGCGAAGCTGAGGGCCTTGTGGTCACTGCATAACTGTTAACTCTGCAAAGACAGTGCCAGTGGATTTTGTGAGTGATTCCGACACAAATGCTAATAGATATTTAATAAATACGCTGCATCAAAAAGTGGTTGCCATGCTTGCAATAGTGCCAGTGTACCACTAGTACATAAGGGTTCTTTCCCCGCAACCCCTTCCCAGAGGCTCACCTGCCACCCGAAACTTCCTGCCAGGTTCAAAGAAATGTGGGCATTCTTTTCCCTTCAGTCTCACAGCCCCACTATGTCTCATCCCAAACCATTAGTGGTGTAACAACGGCATCCGGACTGTCCAGCATGTCCGACAGAAGCCCTCCCCAGACAGCTACACGGACTTCAGTCATTCCAGTGTCTCCATCTGTTAGGGAATTCTCATCAAGATGTCAAATGAATGGCCAAACGCTCCTTGTCTGTAGAAGGAACTAGCTAATGCATTCAGGAGAATTCTGAGTTTACTTTTTGCCAAGGATAAAGGTCCTGTTAAATGATACATTGAACTTGTATTAATGAGCTCTGAGAAGGGCTTTTGATTAAATGAGGATATGCATTTGCCCTGTAACATTAAGTGTGAACTCAGCCAATGAATCTTATATTTAAAAGCCTGATAATCAAAGGGTACAGTTTTATCTCTGGGTAGTTTGTTTTTCTTTCGACCAATGGTGATATAAAATAATATTTTGCAGCAAACACAGCTGAAAACCTACAGTCATTCACTTGATGATTACCAATAAACATTAGGTACAGCAACCAGATGAGCTAGTCTCATAGTGAGAAGGTGGGTTGGTGAACTTTACCTTTATAACAGTATGTTGAGCTCCAATTTGTGTTCCCAAATGCTAGAATTATTATCTCAATTTTATAGATAAAAAAATTGACATCGAGGTGGTGAAATTAGAGAAGAAAAGACAGTTACTCAAATATATATTCTATATTATACACAGACACACATTTTTAATGTGGCTTCATCACTATCAGAGACAGAGTGGATATGACATCAGATTGCTGGGGCTGGAGAGATGGCTAAGGGCTAAGAACATTTGTTGCTCTTGCAGAAGACCAAGGTTGGGTTCCCAGCACCCACATGACAGCTCACAACATCTGTAACCTCAGTTCCAGATGCTGTGATGCGCTTTCTGGCCTCTTCATCTACTACACAAATGGTGCACAAACATACGTGCAGATAAAACACATATAAACATAAAATGAAACTAGGTAAATCTTTTTTAAAAAATCCATGTCCCCAACTTTGACTCCTAGCCAGAGTGACTCTTCCAGACCATCTTCTTCCTCTCACTATTGATACATGTCTTAGTTTCCTGGTGCTGTGATTAATATACCAACAAAGGCGATTCCAGGGGAAAGTGGTTTACTTTGTCTTACAATTGAAGGGTATAGTCCAGCATGGTGGAAAGTGCTGGAGGCAGGTGTTTGCATCACTAGTCTTTGCATCCATAGTCACAGGCTGAAGGGGATAAATGCTCAGCTCACTGTCTATCTCTTAGTCAGTTCAGAAACCCAGTCTACTGTCCAGGTGGGTCTCTCATCTGAATTAATCTGATGGAGATTATCTCCCACAGAAATGCCCAGACGTTGGTCTCTTGGATTATTCTAGATTCTGCCAAGTTGACCATCACTGTGAATCATCACAATATGTTTCCATTACACACGTGTGGTCCAGAGTAGAGCTTCCTACATATTGTTGTAATTCTTCTTCTTCACTCATTTAACACTCATTGGCTTCTAGTTATCAGGCGAGATCTATGAATAGAAAAGCTGGATGTCGTCCCTGACATCCTGGAGCTTGAGCAGTCTAGTGGAGGGAATACATATTAAACAAATAGTCACAAGCACGTATGTCATTAGAAACCATGGTAAGCTCTAGGAAGGAAAACAAGGATGAGATGGCTGATTATAGCAGGAGACTCTGATTTAAATTGAAAGGTCGCAGCAAACTTCTGAACTATAGTCATATCTGAAAGATCGGTAGGATTCAACAGAACAAAAGCAGGAAGGTGGGGAGGAGGGTGCCAGGCAGTGAGCGCCACAGGTCTGATGACTGAGTAGGGAGTGATCAACATGTGGGATGCAGAGGCTGGGGTAACATATTCTCTCCCCCATGTTGAATGGACAGCGTTCCAGAGTTCCGTTCTCCTGCTTCTCACCGTGGTTCTGGGCTAGATGGACCACACGAATGCTGGATGCTGTGCAGAATCTCTTTTCCTGCCTCTGTCTCTCTCCACTGCTGGTTAGATGAGTGAATTGCCATTTTCCAGTGACACTCCATAATCCCCTCATGTATGTGTTCCTTTTGCCCCTCAGTTCAGAGCAGTCCCCACCTCTGCTCTCTGTTCAAATACTGTCCCTAAAGGCCATTCACTTGAGTCCTTTGGGTGGCCCTCTGAATTCTCTCTCTCTCTCTCTCTCTCTCTCTCTCTCTCTCTCTCTCTCTCTCTCCCACTTTCTAGACTGCCATAGCTGTGGCTGGCACCACCGTTGCATCAGCAAGCTTCTCCTTGCATCATCATAAACGCCTCTGAAAACTCTTAATGAGTGGCAACCGCTAGACAACTGGCAACTAAGTCTGAGTTATTTCTGCAGCTCGCTGAGCCCCCACAACATAATCTTACATGTAGTAGAAACCTAGTAACCGTATGATCAACGTAACCATATGTTGAGTACAGCAAGATCTCCTGATGTCAACTCCAGGATGCTGAACGTGAGGAAGTGAGTATAGCTATGCTCAGATTCCAGTTTGATTTTTTAAATGGACATGTACATATATATTAGCACATATATGCATGTATATGCCATGTGGAGGTCTATCTCTGATCTCTTGTATCTTCATCTCTTTGCACCTTTATTGTTAGAGACAACACCAAGCTCACCAATTTGGCTATGCTGGCTGGACAGCAAGCTCTACCAATCCACCTGTCCCCACTCCTCCAGTGTTAGCAGCGTGAGCCAATACGCCACCACACCCAGCTTTCTACCCAGGGGCTGGGGATCCGAACCCAGGTTCTCATCCTTTCGCTGTAAGCACTTTCCCAACTGAGCTCTCTCACCAGTGCCGCATCGGATTTGAGAGCCCAGATTTCATTGTCCCAGAATCACAGGCTTCTGTGGAGCATAGTCGTCTCAGTAACCGAAGACAGATACCAGGTAGCCACAGTACAATGCCGATTAGCTTCGTTAGAACTATCTCTGGTACAAAACAATGTAAATGCCCTAAATTTGACAAGGGTGCAAATTATAGCTTCAATGTCTTTAGTGGCTTAGAAACCAGCTATTAGTTTGTACCACAGCCAGCTGTCCCAGTCACCAGTGAAATGAGCTGACTGAATTGTTCCCATGTAAGGAAGTGATTGCCACTTGTCTGCCATTGAACTCACCCAGGAAACCTAAAGACCCACTGCACATGTTCGCCACCAGAGATGTTATGGTTGGTATGAGGGAAGGCCAGGGTTTCAGAGCTGTTCAAGAACACAGGGGGCTCTACTGTGCTGTTGAGTTTGGGATCCACTCAGAGGAACCCATCAGCAGAAATGGCAAAGAACACCCTGGAATAATCCCGGGAAACCACTAGGATTCCTTTTTTCTCTATTTGCCATAATGCACAGTGGGGCCTGGAGAACCCAAGAAACTCCTGCTGATCGGGAGGTGTGGTTTGTTGTAGCCACTGGGTGTGTAGACTTAGCAGATTCTAAGCCACAGTTTATTGGCACTGTGACCCCAGCCTGGCGTGGTCCTCTCTACTCCTTCTGCTGTCAAAATCTTACACATTAAAGGCCAGTTCCTCTGTCAAATCTTCCGTTAAAGTACTTAACATTTCTGTTGCTCTTTGGAAAAAAAAAAGTTAAGTGCCTTATAGCTCTAAGTTACACTTGAACCCTAGCGGGTTGTTAAACAGCAGTCCTCTTGGACATATGGACAGTCTCACACTTATATTACCAAAGGAGCTACCATTTTGCTTTATAGATTAATAAAAATGCCTGTAGAGTATGTGGTGGTAAAATGATGGTGAGGATTATTAGTATTAGGTCTCTGTGTGCGTGTGTGTGTGTGTGTGTGTGTGTGCATCTTTGTATACATATATGTGCAGATGCTTATGTAGGCGAGCAGTTGATACCATTCAGTTGCTCTCCACCTTGCTTATTTTTTATTAACATCATAATCTTTTTATTATTTTGTGTCTCTCTGTGTGTGGTCTAAGGATGTGTATGTGTGTGTGTGTGCTCACGTGGAGGACAAAAGTGACCACTGAGTGTCTTTCTCTATTGCTGTCCACTTTATTTTGTGAGATGCAGTCTCCCATTGGATACAGAACTCGCTCACTAGGTACACTGGCTAGCCTAAGACTCCTCAGAATCCTCCTGCCTCTGTCCCCCCCCCAGCTCTGGTGTGACAGACATGCACCACAGCACTTCACTTTTCATGTGGGTGCTGGGGACACAGGCCCTCATGCTTGTACAAGAAGCACTTTACGGACTGAGCCATTTCCGCAGCCTGAGACGGCAATTATTAACAGAGCAGGCTTTACCCTGCTGCATCTCACTAGAAGCCACGAGTCTTAGGAAACTCCTAATGAAATGGGGTTGGCGTAAATTCTTTAAAGCGGAAAGAACAGTTGCAGCAACTCCTATTTCCCTCGATTCCCAGGCATGTAGTGGTGGCAAAGCTCTCCTGTCATAAACAACCCAACCGCAGCTGCAGTGCACGTGGTAGCTCTGAGGGCGCAGAGCAGCAGTGAGCAGGCTGGGAGAAGAACGGAGCTGAAACCAGGGGAAAACATCTGGTCCCCTCCAAAGTGGGGCGTCGGTGCAATTCTGGAGCGCTCTACCCCAGCCTGGGTCCAGACGCAAGAGAACTCAGCCAAAGAGGTGATGTCACATGCAAGTTCGGAGAGGCCTCTTCAAGTCCCTGAAATCGGGGGAGAACAGCTGAAGCGTAGCAGTGCTCTTAGGCCAAAGCCGTGGGCACTCAGATTCCGGGGAACTGCTGGTGCTGGCCACTGACTGCGTGCCGTCGCGCACTCAGGTGGAGGTTGGAGGCTGCAACCCAATCGCACACAAGCAAAGCAGTCTATTTTCAGATCCCTCTTGCTCTTGGGGAAGAGGCTCTAAATATACCACCCAGTGACTGCAGGAGGCAGATTACCGTGCCTGGCAGCTGAACAGGGTGTGGCAGACAGCGACGTCAGAAGTGCCACCATTAACCTCAGTACAGCCCAAAGGTCCCATCACTTGTAGAGCTATATTTACACGGAGGCAAATGGCTATTACACTTGATTTCCACTTAGGAACTCGTAGAGATGAGCTCTGTGGGTCAAGAAAAGCTGTGGTGTAGTCCTCTAAAGGACCACTGGGCAGCTCATGTAGATGGCACAAGCTAGGGTGGGGGCAAAGCCGGTTCTGTTCTGTTCTGTGACAGCTACACCCTAGGAAGGTTTGCAAGTCTATCAACAGTAGTAATGAAACTGTTCACGTGCCTAACACTTGACAGTACATACTATGACATTGTTGCCTCTCTGTGGCAGGATATGAACTACTGTCAAAAACAAAATCCAGGACGGCTCTGCGGGGAAAGCACTTCAAGAGGGAGAACTGAGTTCAACTCCTAACAGCCCCCTTACCCTAAGATATTGCCAGTAAGTACACAGCTGCCATCCTAGTGTTTCTATGGCAAGAATGGAAGTAGAGACCAGAGATTCCCCAGGAGCTCAACAACAAGAGAGAAAGCCCGTTTCAAACAAGGTAGCAATGGCCAGCACCTGCAGCTGTCCTCTGAGCACCACAAGCTCACTCTGGGATGCAAGGCCCGCCTCATACACTGAATGACCCCCTCTATCACCGCCTGTTTTCTATCAGGGCAATAGCTCCAAAGGAATAAAAATTATTGGGTTTTGCGAGAAGTTGAAGGAAGAACTTATCAATGATTAGCTTTCAGCAGCGAAAGCAGAAATGGCCGTAGGAAGAGGAACAGTTGAGTGGGGCAAGTAAAATCAGAATGTTCAGCACCATCAGAGCTGGAGAAAGCTCCGTGGGTGGTCTGCTGAATTAGCCCTAGGCTAGGGATATGATTCAGGGATAGAGCACTGGCCTGTCATACAAGAGTTTCGGAGTTCAATCCCCTATGTCGTAAATAAATCGGCTTTACCAAAGAGACTAGACCCAGTATGGCTAGTATCTTATGGGACTTTGAAGAAACTTAATAGCATTATGTTTCTTTATAGAAGAAGGTAGGCCTGAGGCACGCTCCTAAGCAAAGCTGCACCCTGTGCACCAGGCCTCCTGGGAAAGCTTATACACAGATCCTGAGCCTTGCCCTAAGTTTCTGAATCAGATTCTTTGGGCCCGGGAGGTTCCTGCATAGATGTATCCTTAACAAGATCCACAGATGACGGCTATGGTCATGTAATATAGGAATCCCACTCTGGAGAATGTCTTCAAAAGACTAAGTCTTAACCGAGTAGCATTACAGGGCCAAAGGCAATCCTTGCTCCTCTCTTGAGCTGGTATTAACACCTTTTCAATGTGATTTCCTGGTAGAAAAAAACAACAGGAGGCAGAGAGAAAGGGGCTAGGGACAAGCAAGACATTCTCTAAAGGCAGAGCTCCAGTGATGTTCCTGCTCCAGGTAACCCCTGCCACCTTCCAGTAATGCCACCAAATTATAAATCCATCAATGGATTAACTACTGAAGAGTCGGGGCACTCCTGACCCGATCACTGGCTCCCAAGCCTTGGGGAAGACTGCATATCTAAGGTAAGATTAGAGGCCAGTTCTCTTTTACTTCAAATTCTGTGCTCTTTTCCCCACTCCCCATTCTACACACGTAGTCCTTGAACTGCCCACACTCTGGTTCCTGGCATCCTGTGGCCCAGGCTCTCGTCAGATGAAGGTTCTAGAAGGTGAGTTAAGTGTAGGGGCAAGGCAGAAACAATGCATTGCTGGTCTATAAGCACAGCCGTTGCAAAGTTTTCATTGGAGAAAAGGGGTGAAAAGAACGGCTCGACAAAAATAATCCCAGAAGATCTCCAGTGAAGAAAATCAGAGAACTAAACCCCAAGGGGAGGGCTATTCTAAAGGCAGGTCCCAGGACTTTGGTATGCAGAAACAAAGGCTTTCTGACTGCTGTGACTTCACCCATGAGCAGCTGTTGGGATGCTGTGCTATTTTTGAAGTGACCCAAACATCACTGACTCTTGTGGAGGAATTTTAGACGTATCAGCAGGATAGTATTTAGGGACCAGATATTTAGGGACTGGAGACTTTCTGACACCAAGTCCATGTGTAAGGCCAATGCTGTTCCCACACTCTCCTTCCTCTAGGAGAGGCCTCTTGGTCCACTTTGATGCTTTTGTTCTAGTGTCTTTGGCTTCGGCACACCAAGCCTGGAAGGGCTGTGAAAGCCAAGGTTCAGAGGGTGGTGGCAGCAGGACAGACTTCATCTGATAGATAGAAAAAGCCTCCAAGGCCTTCAGGCCACCCAAAGCAAAAGCAACAAGGGAAGAAATTCAATTAATCCAACAAGTAGTTCTTGAGCAACCGTTGCTTCTGCGGCTGTTTGAGGGACAGGGTCATGGCCTCTCTACTCTCCAGTGAGGGATGGCTCATTTCTGCTAATTAAGAGAAGCACTAATGATTAGTTCTGAGGATGAATGGCCCATTTCTCACTGGAGGAAGGGAAGAAGACTGTTTTAAAACTTCCACTTATTGATCAGTTTGCCCGAGGTAGGTCAGGAGGATGCTGTGGGTGAGGTAGAGGCGGCTACTCCTCCCACCCCCACCGCGCACCACCTATCCTGAGTATTCCAGATACATGCGTCCTTCCAGTGCATGGCTCAGAGGCAGCTCCTCAGACTGAACACCTCCAGTTGTTCTCCTTCGCTGTAGAGGGAGCCACACTCTATCCCACCCGCCTCGCTGAGCACTTCAGAGAGTGCTTGTCAGTGGCCCGTGGTCCTGCTTCTCCTTCAGCTGCTTTCCCCTCTTGGATCCTCTGCTGAATCTCGGCCAGCCCTTCTCCAGCACCCTAAAAGTCACCTCTCCTTGACCCTTTCCAACCAGGCACTCTCTGTGCGACTCCTCTTTCTAGATCACTCTGAACTTAAAGCCCCCACTTCCTGCCCTGTGCCAGCATCCTGTACCTGTGTTTCTGGTCTGCAATGAGCTCAGATACATGGTCTTTAAATTTTCTCAATATGGTGACATCACAAACTGATGTCAAAAACCCTACTGCTGTTAAGACCTGCCCCTCACGGCCTTTGCTTTTTGTCTTTTTAGTTGGTGATCTAACTGCTATGTAGCTGGGAATTCACTTCTCTTCTGAAGGACAGGGCAAGCTGCTCTGTGATTTAGTTTTGGTTCTGTTTTTGTCTTGACATTAGGGATGGAACCTAGAGGTTTGTGACTGCTTTGCCACTGAACTATATCCCTCAGCCTTCTGTTTGTTTGTTTGTTTGTTTGTGGAGATTGTTGCTGCTTTTATTTTGAGACAGAATCTCCATAGATTTGTAGGTCTTGAACTCACTTTGAAAACTGTCCTGGTCTTCAGTTTGTAATTCTTCTGCCTCAGCCTCTAGACTATCTGGGATTACAGACCTGCATTAACCAAGTTAGGTTTGAGTCTGGCTTCGAGTCCTGGCTTTAACCTTGAATAACTACATGACGATGAGCAGCCAGAGTCCTTCAGATTCCATCCCTACAGCCTGCTCAGCCTTGAAAATTAGTGTAAAATTCTCCTCGGCCTTTCAAATGAGCACAAAACTCAAGAGTTCAAAGGTATATTATAAAGACGGAAAGCCGGGCAGCATTTGAAAGCCTTTAGTACAATGTGAAGCATAATAACATGTACAATTATCTTGAGTGTGTGAGGAAAAGGGAAGGCAACAGAGTGAAGAAACACAGATACCCAAATCTCAGCCATCCTCTCACTAACACTGTGCTAGTTAGAAGCAGGCCATCAGTCCTACCACTCAGGACCTATCTGCCTTGACCCTTGACAAATCCCTAAGCCTCCAAGACACAGGTTCATCATCTTATCAAAAGGGCTCTAAGCGCCTGGCTCCCGGGGAGGAGCAGGCTTACTAATAAAGAGATTGTCTTAATAATGTGAAGTACCCGGGTGCTATGGTAACGGGCATTACACGATCCAGAGAAGAGGAGCAGCTTTTGATAAGAATAGGGAGGCTGCAGATGGGAAAAGGAGGTGGGGAGGCTCGTGGGATGGGGGTGGAGGGAAGCGCAAATTGGAGAGACACAGCATAAACACCGGAGGGAATGAGCAAGCAGGATGGCTGGCTGGTCCTTTTTCACAAGGACCTTCCGTCTGGGACCTGCTAGTTGGAGGGCATCTTGAGCATCCCAGGTGCCAATGCAGCTGCAGATCCTGGGGCGTAAGATGGTAACCCTACATACAGCTTTCTTTTTAAGGACATAAGCACATGTAAAAATCTACATAAACTTAGTGTGTGGTTTCACCAATTAGAAGTTCAAGTTATTGCCTTTGTTTTAAATTTGTCAGCAAATGACTTTAACAAGCTCTTTTATGAGTCAGTTTGGCACAGCCCCTTGACTGTATTCTCCGGGTCTTACTGTTGTTTCCTTTCTGTTGCATAGATAAAACGTTCTTACTAAAAGCGATTTGGGGAAGAAAGGGTTTATAGTTACAGTTCACGGCTCATGGGGGGGGGGGGAGTCAGGACAGGAACTCAAGGCAGTAACTTTGTTTACCAGCTGACAACCAGCTAGCTTTTTCTTACAGCTCAGGCCCACCTACCTAAGATGGTACCGCCCACAGTGGGTGGGGCCCTCCTACACAGAGAAAACCATGCCCCCCAGGCCAATCCAATCCAGGCAGTCCATCAATTGAGGTTCCCTTTTCCCTCTTGACTCTTGACTGTGCCAAGTTGGCAATTAAAACTAACCAGCACACTTACCAAAGTGCTGAAGCAGAACCTTTGGGCACCGCAACTAAGAGGCAATGCCCACATCGTCACGGTTCCCCTTCTATTAAAATACTATCTGTTAGCATGCGGACATGCTACAGAGCATAGGAGCGTGGCAGTGCTGTGAGAAGCGCATTGGAGTGAGCTGGGGAAGGAACTGATGAGTTTGCTCCAGACGCTGGCCTCCGCACTCAGGCTTGAGGGACTGGTAGCTTGGTGTCTGGGCCCTGCCTGAGAGGCCAGCTGTAAGATCTCAGGATTTTCTTTAGGAGAAGCACTTCTGTTCACAGACAGTTTTAATGATCCTATTATCGAAAGAGCTTCTTCAGAGAGTCCCAAATGCGTCCTCATTAACCTTTGCTTTTTGTTCTACTTCCTGCTATTTCCTCAGTCATACATGAGGCCCTGAGCCAATCACAACAACCGAGAGAGTTTGGAACCTTCGGATTCCTGGCCTGCGCTCCTTTGGTAAAATATTAGTCGTCTCAAAAGCAAGTTAGATGTAGTTAGCTTTTCAGTTCCTTGAAAAACATGGGTGTTTCTATGGCCAAGACCAGAGTATTAAAAAGAGCAGGGTTTTCCACAGGGACCCTAGGCGAGCTTCTCGATCACCAAGCTGTAGGTCTGAGGGAATATAACACTATGGGCAACTCCAAGTGTTCCCTTTCTGTAGTTTCCCCTTTTTAAAAACGGAACTAGACTCTTCCACACTCCATTAGCATACTATTCATTGTATCTGTAGGGAAAGAACCGACTGCAGAGAAAAAACATCGTAAAAGTAGTCATGTACGTGTGTAACCATGCTCATTTTGTACGAGAAGATGCTATTAAAAATGTTAACATGAAGCAATCTACAAATTCAAGGCAGTGTCCATAAAAATCCCAGCAAAATTCTTCAAAGACCTCAAAAGAACGGTACTCAACTTCATAAGGAAAAGCAAAAAACCCAGGACAGCCAAAACAATCCCGTACAATAAAAGAACTTCTGGAGGCATCACAATCCCTGACTTCAAACTCTACTACAGAGCTACAGTACTGAAAACAGCCTGGTATTGGCATAAGAACAGACAGGAGGACCAATGGAACCAAATAGAAGACCCGGATATCAATCCACACATCTTCGAACACCTAATATTTGATAATGAAACAAAAAATATCAAATGGAAAAAAGAAAGCATATTTAACAAGTGGTGCTGGCATAACTGGATATCAACATGTAGAAGAATGAAAATAGACCCATATCTATCACCATGCACAAAACTCAAGTCCAAATGGATCAAAGACTTCAACATAAAGCCAGCCACACTAGAAGAGAAAGTGGGACGCACACTTGAACGCATTGGCATAGGGAACCACTTCCTAAATAGAACCCCAGCAGCACAGACACTGAGAGAAACAATTAATAAATGGGACCTCCTGAAACTGAAAAGCTTCTGTAAAGCAAAGGACATGGTCAACAAGACAAAACGACAGCCTACAGATTGGGAAAAGACCTTCACTAACCCCGCATCAGACAGAGGTCTGATCTCCAAAATATACAAAGAACTCAAGAAACTGGACACCAAAAATCACATAATCCAATTAAAAAAAATGGAGTACAGACCTAAACAGAGAACTCTCAACAGAGGAATCTAAAATGGCTGAAAGACACTTAAGGAAATGTTCAACATCCTTAGTCATCAGAGAAATGCAAATCAAAACAACTCTGAGGTTCCACCTTAGACCTGTAAGAATGGCCAAGATCAAAAACACTAATGACAACTTATGCTGGAGAGGTTGTGGGGAAAAGGGAACACTTCTGCATTGCTGGTGGGAATGCAAGCTGGAACAACCCCTTTGGATGTCAATGTGGCAATTTCTCAGAAAATTAGAAAACAACCTTCCTCAAGACCCAGCAATACCACTTTTGGGTATATACCCAGAGGATGCTCAATCGTGCCACAAAAACATGTGCTCAACTATGTTCACAGCAGCTTTGTTTGTCATAGCTAGAACCTGGAAACAACCTAAATGCCCCTTGACAGAAAAATGGATAAGGAAATTGTGATACATTTACACAATAGAGTACTACACAGCAGAAAAGAAAATAACAACACCTTGAATTTTGCAGGAAAATGGATGGAGCTAGAAAACATTATTTTGAGTGAGGTAACCCAGACACAGAAAGACAATTATCACATATACTCACTCATAAGTAGTTTTTAAACATAAAGCAAAGAAAACCAGCCTAAAAACCACAATCCCAGAGAACTAAGACAACAATGAGGACACTAAGAGAGACTTACATAGATCTAATCTACATGGGAAGTAGAAAGTAGAAAAAGACAAGATCTCCTGAGTAAATTGGGAGCATGGGGACTTTGGGGGAGGGTTGAGTGGGGAAGGGGAGAGGCAGGGAGGGGAGTAGAGAAAAATGTAGAGCTCAATTTAAAAAAATGTTAACATGAAAGCAAATTTCTCCAAAATTAGACAGGGAAGAGACACGACAGAATTTAAACAGCCATTGACATAGGGTCACTTGACTTTGATTTGATTTCCATTTTCTTCTGCAAACCTCTCAATGGTTTACAAATTATTTTTATTTATTATATTTACAATATTTACTATATATCTCCATTTTGTTTATATGACCTACTATAAATTTTTAAATTTTTTAAATTAAATTAAACTCTTTAAATTTTTAAACAAAAACAATTAAAGCCAAATGATACCAAAAGGCAAGAGATAACCAATGCTGGTGAGTGTGTGGCATGGCCATAATGGAAAATAAAAGCACTGCAAAGCACAGCAACCACTCAGACAAGACTCCCTCCCTCCCACCACTGTCCATATTCATCTTGATCCTGTAGCCTGGCCTGGCTATCTGAAGATCCAATGCCAGTCTCTCCAAGGTCATCCTTTACTGGCTGTCCCTTCTTGACACGGGTCCTTTGTCCCCTTGACTAAGAATCTAGATCTTAAGATCTACGCTAAGGGGTGGAGGATTCCTAGTCAACGTGGTCCATCTGCAATAAGGGGTGGGTATATTTGGATGATTCCTGGTCAACGTGGTCCATATACACGAGGTGGTGGGATGACTCCCAGCCAGCATGGACCAATTAGACTCAGGGGCTTCCATCCAAATCAGCTTTTCAGAGTTCTCCATTCCATTTCTTTCTACCAAGTGGTTCGGGTCATAACTGTAAGGCTCATCTTTGGAACCACTTTCATCTCTGCTCCTCATTTCTCACTCCTCATCTAACCATCTCTCCATCATTAACGAATCTACCTGGTTCTGCCTTCTACTTTCACCTGGGCATTCATGAAAACCTCCTAACTTCTTTCTGGATTTCCATTAAGGCTTAAAAACCCTTTGTGATTGGTTGTTGAACTAAAAAATAAACTTTTTTCTCATAACTTGACCTTCGAATGCTCCATGTCATGGCCTCTGGATAGTCCATCATCATCCACATTCCACCCACACTTACACTAAATGTGTATATCTATGCCACAAGCCTCCCTTCTGTGTCCAGAACATGCTATGATCTGTCCTGCCCAGGACCCTTGAATGTACTATTTCCTCTGCTGGGAAGATTTTTATATCCATTCTGCCAGGCAGCTTCAGGCAACCATTTTAGTCACAACATAAAATCAATGTCTACCACCTCAGAAAAGAAAACACCAGAGACGCCAGTGTAAATTAGATCTCCAAGAAGTCTTCCCGACTATATTCTTTGTTATTTCCCCTCATGATTATTATTAATTTTATGTTTATCATTCCACAAAGAATTCTTAGAATTACAAGTAATATATACGCAGGGACTTTGTGACTTTACTGACTTCCTTTTAGGAAAGAATCCTCTTAAGAAAATAGGACTGGGGCTGGAGAAATGGCTCAGTAGTTTGGAGCACTTGCTGTTCTTGCAGAAGACCCAGGTTTGATTCTCAACACCCACATGGTGACTCACAACCATCCATGAGTACTGTTCGAGGGGATCTGTTACCCAACATGGGATATACATACATGCAGGCAGGCAAAACACTCATACATATACTATAAAATAAATAAATCTAAAACTTTTTCTGAAGAAAGAAAACAGGACTACATACAAAAGAACTCTGTGCTGAATTAAGAAATTAATCAAAGCCCACAGCCGTGGCACACACCTTTAATCCCAGCACTCAGGAGGCAAAAGCAGGCAGATCTCTGAGTTTGAGACCAGCCTGGTCTACAGAGTGAGTTCTAGGATAGCTAAGGTTACATGAAGAAACCCCGTCTCAAAAACAGAAGAAGAAAGAAATGAATGAATCAATTTACTCTGCCAATCAAAAGCTATGAATAGGTGCCCAGTGAGTGTTAGGTGTTTGGGGCAAAGCAACATCACATACACATACACACACACAAATCTAAGAAAAAAACCTTTTTAAATATTAGCTTTATTTTTAATTAAGTGTGTATATAAATAACCATTAATATATACACAATACACACAGTTGCCAAAGGAGGCACAAAGAGGGTATCGGATCCCTCAGAGCCACAGTTACAGGCAGTTGTAAGCCACCCAACTTGAATACTGGGATAATACTAACTGGTGTTAGAGATTCAAAGAGACATCACATGCATAAAACAAAAACCACTGCTGTAAATATGTAACTTTCAGACAGCAAATTAAGTCAAAGAAAATCCTCCAGATCCACAGATGAAGAGAGAGAGAGAGAGAGAGAGAGAGAGAGAGAGAGGAGCCAGCTTGGTGTGTTGTCACATGCCTATAATCCCAGCACTTGAAAGGCTGGGCAGAAAGATTGCCACAAGTTAAGTTCAAGGCAAAGCAGGTTCCAAAGTGCCTACCCCACAAAGGTTACCAATAAGAACAACAAAGAGATAGAAAATATCAGGGGGTGGAGGTGGGAAGGGCCAGAAAGGATCAATCCAGTATCTGAACCATCTATTTAGAGAGTCCAGAAAATCAATATGCAAAATATGAAAAGGAGAAAACTAAAAGAAAATCAGAAAAGATAAACATCTGGAACTTACAAAAATTATAAATGAGGCCACACAAACCCCCACATACACACATATAACCCAGTTAAAGCTGAGAAACTAGGTCAAAACCCCTCACATTCAGTTAAAGCTGAGAAACACTGAGGACTGAGAGACACTAAAAGCTTCCGAAACAGAGAGAAACAAAGCTGGCTACTTACAAAGCAACCATGGCTGCGTTGTCACCCCCAAAACAGCATGCTCTGAGTCACACTCAGGAGAAATAACCCCAAACCTGGAATTCTGGATAAAGCAATCGGGGGTGGGAAGAAGAGGCGCCACAGGTGCAAAAGACCCTGGGAGCCACCCTTTGTGAACCCTCCTGTGGCCACTTAAACACACTCTCCAGACGAGCAAAGCAGGGGTCTTAGAAAAGTGCACAGGGCCACAAAGGACAGGAAGTAAACTGAGATCCCACAGAGTTTCTCTACAGTCAGAACCCTTGGACAAATGTCTTCCGGAGGAATACTCCTGAAACAAGGGTTTGCTGGGTGATTGCATGGGTTACCTTTTCTGTTGCTGAGATAAAATAGAGTGTTAGGGAAGAAGGGTCTGTTTTGGTTTAGTGTTTAAGGAGATACAGCCCACAGAGGTAGGGAAGGCATAGCAGCAGGACCTGGCGGCAGCTGGTCCCATGCCATCAGCAGTCAGGAAGCAGAGTGTGAGGAATGCTAGTGCCCAGTTCACTGTCTCCTTTCTATCCAGTCCAGGAGCCCAGGCCATGGGGTGGCGCCACCCACTGCTAAGGTGGGTCTTCCAAGTCAATTAGTCTAAACTAAAGCATCCCACACAGACGTAGCAGAGGCTTGTCTCCTGGATGCCTTTAGATCCCATCCAATTGACTGCATGAATCATTGCAGCAGCTGTAGGGCTAAGATGAATGAATAGCGTTACATTATAAACAAGAAGAAAAAAAGGAAGATCAGAAAGCCAGGAAAACTTGCCCAAGACCTATTTTTAAAAAGTCACAGTTAAAATACAGAACAATGAAGCTGCATTGTAATTCTGAGCAGGATTATTGACTCTCCGCACATTCTCCCGCGAAAGAAAGCTGATAGGATATAACTGCGCTTTCTTTGGGTCTAATCACACTTTTTTGGTTCTGAAGAGAATAGTTGTATAGTTGTATACTGTCAACACTCACTGAGTTCCAAGTTTAAAAATCAACAAATAAATAAGACTTAATAACAATCAAGGGACAGAATGAGGCTCGTACACTCTAAACATGAAAGTGACAGAAAGGCTGGCAAGAATCTGCAGTGGTAATGGAGGAATCCCTGTATGAATGTGGAAATTGTCTAAAATGAAAATTTAATTTACAAAAAAAAGTGATCCTTGAAAATATATAAAATGAATGATCTAAGGTTGTATGGCTTGGGGCTGAAGTGTGTAGCTCAGCAATAAAGCAAATGCTTTGCATGGATAAAAGCAATGAAGAAACAAAAGCAAAATTGGGAGATGCTGTGAGTGGGTTACATTCTTCTTCCCCTATAGAAAAACTGCCAGGCTACACAATTTGAAATAGGAACACTAAGGGAAAGAGTGTTTAGGTGGTTTAGAAACAATGACCAGAAGAGCCAAGGGCAGACTCAGGGACTCTGTGAAGGAGCAGAAAGAGCAGACTCGGGGGCTCTGTGAGAGGGCAGAAAGTGACACTTTCAGGGTTTTGTTAATTGTGTTTTTTTAATGGAGCGCCATGTATCCAAGACTAGCTTCAGTCTGGCTATGTAGCCAAGAATGACTGACTTTCTGATCCTCCTGCCTCACTTCCCCGATTGCAGGTATGTGCCACTGTGCCTGGTGTATGAGCTGGTGAGGAGCAAACCCAGAGCTTCCTACACGTTAAGCAAGTGATCTACCGAGCAACCGAGCTCGAGAATCTTATTCTTGAGGCCCTGCTCAAAAACCTTTTGTTCTTTGGCAATTTCATATGTGCGTACACTGACACTCTACCTCCATTTCCTTCTTTCTCCCCCTGGACCTGCTCTCCTGCTGAAGCCTTCTCCACAGGAAGCCCTCTCCTAACCTGAGATTTCTTGTTTTGTCCACTGATTTTAATTAAGATTGCTTATATGAGCACCAGCTAAGAAGTGTTTGTTAGAATGTGACAACCAAGAAATTTTTACATGACCCGGGACATAAAGGCATATAAAATAGGTATCAAGCATTTACTGATAATACATCATAAGGAACTTTAAAGTAATTCTTTGGTATAAATACACACACACACACACACACACACACAAGCAAATTTGCATGCTAATGAGATCTGCTTGTTTATTTTTACACAAACAATAAATCTTGGCAGAACAGTTGACATGGCAGGATATAGAGAAGCTTCAACATTTTTTGGTGTTGGTTGATTTTTATTTTATAAACCTCAGTGCTGAGAACATCACATAATATAATTACAGAGCACAAAATGGCCTAAGTCTGTCCAGGGCCATTTCAGAAACTGTTGGACATCCTATTCTAACCCCAAACCAAAATCCATTTAACAGGTCTTTGTAAAACTCAAGGAATAATTCCTAAAATCAAAATGCAATACAATCCCACTGCTAATCTGATGCTTACATACTGAGGAATCATGGGAAAATATCAAAAAGTTTTCGTTTTCCCTAATTACATTTCCCTAATGTTTCTATGAGAGCAGAAAAAAAAAAAGTTGTGTGCACACTGAAAACACTACGGTTTGCAGCACACAACAGCTCTGAGCCTGAGCCGAGGTGCTGCTTCAGGCAGAGGTGCTGCTTCAGGCAGTGTCTGTTGTCACGGTGTGCTGTGACAGCATGCAGGTGCAGAGTGTAGATGCTGTGTGTTCAGAACCAAGACTACGGCGCGGTCATGATACGGCACGGACGAGCGCTGCCAGAAATGCCTCCGATCCCTGCGCGTTGGATTCTGAGTCAACTTTTCATCATTTGTACTTCTAGAAACCTTTACCTGCTAGCCAGACTGCTCAGCGATCTCCCCTGCACACCGGGTCCCAACACAGCTTAAGTAGCTGGGCTCTGGGGGCTGCAATCATGACAACCAAAAAAAGCATTGACTTAGTGGCCAAAATCATGAACCGAAAAGAAACAAACACAAATGGCCTCGCTGGGCCCTAACTTACAGTTTCTGTGATACCAGGCAAGTGAGCAAGGCTATATCCATCCTCCAGGGATTTCTTGTCTTGAATAAAGCTCACTTTTACCAACCACTTAGAACAGTGCACAGACTGAGAACCCACTCTTTTATTATATTAAGCTATGCATTGCCGTTGAAGGGGAAACTTAGCCGGGAACACGTTGGGCATCCTGTGAAATGATGAGCTTCCTAACTAACCCTCCGTGCTCCATAACTGAGAGGAATCACTGATTTTAGCCTGGAAAATGAGACCACCAAGCTGGTGACCCATACTAATAGCCATATAAGTATCCACACTAATTCTAGTCGCTAACGTATATTAAGCATTGAGCTAGAGGTGTGTAAAGTAGTTCACACGCATTATCTCATCCCATCTTCACCACCACAAGGTGAGACAGACTTCATCATGCATTCTGTCTTGCAGAAGAGAAAACTTAGAGGGATTATATTAAGCCGCATAAAAACATGTCATACAACCTCCTTTTTAAGCTATAAACAAATGGTGATTTGATATAATTCTGTTTCAGAGCCAAGTAGCCCAAACGAGTTATGAGCAGAAGCAGGCTTCAGGCTTCGCCCCGTTGAATCTCACATGGACACGCTCCCTCCTGCAGAGGGCTTGAGAAGGTTCCTGGGAGGATGAATAGACCACTGGAAGAAAGGCTACAGTGCACACATGCAGGCGGCTGGACTTTGGAGTGCTGTCCGAAGGAGGCATTACATTACTAAATTACTCCAGTAGGCTGACAAGGGGAATTTGGAAGGCTTGCGGCTGTCTCACTTTGAGGAATATTGGGTGAAAAAAGGAGGAGAAGAAAAGAGTGGAGGGGAAGGAAAGAGAGAAAAGAAGAGGGAAGGAGAGGGAATAGAAAGAGAGGGAAGGGAGTGAACCTGGTGGGATGACTAGGTGGCCGAAGGGCTTGCCTTGCAAGCATGAGGCCCTGAGTTTGGAGCCCTGGCAATCTTGTAAAAGCCAGGTGTGGCCATGCATGTCTGTAACCCAGTGCTCTGAGGGGAGGAAGACAAATTCCTGGAACTACTGGCTGACAGGCTAGTCTTTCCAAATCAATGAGCTTCAAGTTCAGTGAAGAGACCAGAAATCAACCTCTGGCCTTTACAACACCACACACACACACACACACACACACACACACACACACACACGATGGGGGAAGGGTATAAAGCACTATGCCCGTTCTATGCCCTATGCACTACAGTACAGTTCATGAGCCAGGCAAGGGGCTGGAGATAAAAACACGAGCGCGCGAACACACACACACGCACACACACACACACACACACACACACATGGGACATGGGTCATCCTTGAATTCCCCAAGAATGCCAACTTGAATCAAGAATGCCCTTTTTATTGTGTTCCAGGGCAGTTTATATAGTACCTTCCTTGATCAATGGCCACGCCCTAGTTCTCAGGATCCCTCAGCTGCAAGTCCACCAGAAACCACTCCCCTGCCATCAGGAACTCCTGAGGGTCTCATGCTCAGAGCAGCTGCAAGCATAACAAGTTGTTTACTCCGGCAGGCAAGGGGGTCACAGGAAATTCAGGGTCTGGGTGTCCACAGTCCCCACCAGGAGGGTATTGAGGGAAACATAAAAACTGAATATTTTTCTATTGTTGCTTCATGTGATTTTCTAGCTCCTGAGCCACCATAGAAACACACCAGCTCCAATCAGCCTTCAGGGAGCAGGACATGCCTCAGAAAGTCAAAGTGCAAAGACATGAGAGGCGCCTGAGTTTCTGGGGGCACTCCTGCCTCACCCACGCAGACAGGTATGAAGACCAGCCTACCCTGAAGGCTTAGCACTAGTTCCAGCTGGACCAGGATGCTCCATGACCTCTCTTTAAAAACTGGTACACAAGCTGGGCGATGGTGGTGCATGCCTTTAATCCCAACACTCGGGAGGCAGAGGCAGGCAGAGCTCTATGAGTTCAAGACCAGCCTGGTCTACAAGAGCTAGTTCCAGGACAGGTCCAAAGCTAGAGAAACCCTGTCTCGAAAAATCAAAAAGGTGCACGGGAAATGTCCCCTTACCCGGTACTTTCTACCCTAACCTGCGTTTTACCTGCCTGGCCTCACCTTGGCTGTGCCCCCTCCCAACTCTTTCATCACACGTCTCTGCTCCCTGAACACTTGAGCACACTCAGGCTTCCTCTTCTTATTACTTTGAGAAAATTCTGTAGGTGGAAAGAAATTTAATCGGTAATAATAATGCTTTCTATTTTTAGAGCCCCTGCCTTCTGCACAACCCGCAGAACACCAGTTATAACAGAGTCGGGGTAAGGGTTGAAAGAGTCGTCAAAAGGTCTTCTAGGAAAGTCTCCTGCGGTGAGGCAAAACTTTCCAGCAACTTCCCCTAAGCAAGCAATGGAATCTGCAATCAGACTCAGCCCAGTGAGCTCGCCCAGAGAGCTCCTCCCTGGGCCCCTGCAGACTCCTTCTTTACAATCCTCTCCAATGCTTGGTCCCTCTGGGATGGGTAGGTATGGAAATAGACTCTGGGTGCTCGCCTACCCTCTGGCCTCCCAACCATCAACCTCTACGGACTGACGCACAGATTGTCCTAATGCTCACCTCTGCTCACGTTTGAAATGAAGGGTCAGAAGCACAAGATGTTATAGGAAGAGGCATGAGGTGATGTGAGAGAGAAGTCACAAGCTGAGAGGCACAAGACCACAGGAAGTCATCCTGAAGAGTGATGGGAAGGCATGGAGCAGCCAAGGGGCGGGGCCCACAAAGGCTTGAGTCCCCCATGGGAGGACTCTGTAACCTGGAGGGAAACCGAGGGGAGGTGAGCACACAGGACTGAAGTAGGGTGGGGCCTGATTAAAGCCAGGACTTCTTCCTGCTGGGCTTGGAGTGTTGAGCACTGGCAGCCTCAGGGACAGCCTTGGGCAGTGTTAAGGTGAAAGATATGTCAGAGAGGAAGGTGGTAAAAGGATGTAAGAGTGTTCCCCCGACCTCAGGTTCCCTACACCTACTACACAGTCCCTGTATATGTGCTATGCAGTCCCTATATGTGCAAACATGTGCAAACCCCCTCACTTCTGTGTGGTGAATAATCATGGCTACCTACTGCAGTTTCTAAACCATAGGGTAATAAAGAGTCTTAGATTCAAGTCAAAAAGCCTACTTTCAAACCTCCATGAAAAAAGCTAAGGCTGGCCAGCCTGGGGGCCCCAGGGAGCTTCCTGTCTCTGTCACATAGATCTCAGGGAGTGTCAGAAATCCCTCTGCTACACAGGGAGCCAGCCCCAGGCATCAGCCTGCTCTGTTACACAGATTTCAGGGAGTCCCAAGAAGCCCCCAGTCTCTGTTACACAGGCCGGGAACAACAGGCACAAGCCATTGTACCTGGCTTTTTTAACGTTGTTTTTATGGATCAAAATTCAGGTCTTCAAGCTTATACGGCAAACACTTTACTAACTGGGCTATTAACACCACCTTACCCTACCTTGATTTCTTTAGCCTGAAATCACAGCGCAGTCAGCTCCCAGCTACAGCTTGAAGCATCATTGGGAGTCACATGTGGATACTCTGAACAGCTGTGTGGAGTTTGAGACCCTTTCTACATTTTCCATGAGTTCTGCAGCCCTAAACTTTGGGGAGACGCTCTTGACAGACAAGCAGCCTGTGTGGGCTCTAGCTAAAGGCACTGCTGACACAGCCATGCTAGGTTTTGGTTGGATGTTTCTGGTCCCCAGTGAGAGGGCTGGATCAGGGAAGCAGGATGGGATACACCTGAGTGTGCACCTCTGTGTGGAAACCCTCTGAAGGTGAAAGGGGGAGATGGGGTGCAAAGGCAATCAATACAAAGAAGAGAAAATGTAGAAGTAACTATGCAAGGAGAGGCCCGGGGCTGGAAGGAGGGGGTCAAGATCCAGCATCTCCTCCACCCCACCTCCCACTCCACCCTCTATAAATTGCTTGGGGGTGATATGAAGACCACAGGGGAGGGCAGCACATCCACATTGTCTGTGGGATCTCCCACCCAGCCCACACGAGCCTCAGTGGAGACCTTCCCCAGTATCCTGCATCCAAGATGGAGGCATCTCCCAGGGCCAGGGCAGAGCGGAATGGGGCAACCCTGCCAGCTTTCTGGAATCCACCGACAGTTTCCAGGGCTGCTTCTGAGGACAGGCTCTCTTAACACATACTTTTCCGTGACATCACTGACAGTGACCTTTGGGGGCTAGTGGGGTGGAGTCTGTGGGGAAGGGGACAGGCCATGATTCTCTGGTCATCACAAAGGTTGGGATTGTGAGCTGGCCAGAGTTGGGAGCAGCTTCAATGAGGACAATGTCTCTTGCTGGATTGGGAACGGCTTTTCTGCCCTAGGACACACTGCAGAACTATAGTAGACTGTTGTTTGCATGCTTTTTCTAAATTAAAAAGCACATTGTTGGGCAGAAACATTGTGTGTGTGTGTGTGTGTGTGTGTGTGTGTGTGTGTGTGTGTGTGTAGAAGTGTAAAGCGTCTTGGAAAATTGATTTTGTTCTTAGAACAAGTGGTAGTGATGTGGAACGGAAAGCTTCTAGCCCAACTGGCAGAGGGACGTGCATTTTTTGCTTTGTTTTTTTTCAGAAGGCTGGGAATGGTGAGAAAAGGACAGGAGGAAGAAATGGAGGAGACAGAGACAACCTCCCCCAGTTCAAGGCAAACACCAAATGGTGTTGGAAGAGATCACTGTGCCCAGTGAGTCCAAGCCGATTAAAGCTGAGCAAACACAGCCAACTGCCCTGTAGTCCCTTAAAGTAATAGCCTGAAACACTTCAAGGAAATAACTCAATTACCTTATTGATTTGGGGTTACAGCCACCTCCTCACAAGCCGTGGCACATGTGGTCACAAAAACAGACCCCCGGATATTATTTTTATCTTGTTTCTTTAAAAACTAAGTAACTACCATGCCCTGGTAGGCTAGTTTAGAAAATCAATAAAATTAGGCCCATTTTTGTATGCACATTAATGGCTCCAACCCACCTCCTCACACTGAAGAACGGCAGTGTCACCTCTCGAGACTCCCTCCCCCCGAACTAAGCGCCCCAGTGCATACTCAGACCAAATTGTTCAGCATAAAGAGACAGTCGAAGGCTCAGGATGTAGTTCAGTTGAATGTAGTTCAGAGTGCTAACCTAGCATGCAAGAAGCCCTAGGTTCTGACTCCAGCACAGTGTAAACTGGGTGTAGTGATGTGGGCAGGGGGAATCAGAAGTTCAAGGTCACCTTCATCAGCGTAGAGAGTACGAGGCCAGCATGGACTACGAGTCTCAAAAACTGGCAAGGGGGAGGAGATGGAGAGAGAGCTCAGTGGGTAAAGGGCTTGCTGTCCAGTCTCTAAGACACACATCTAAAAGGGAAGGGGATCGTGGTGGTGCTGTGTGTAATCCCGGCACTGGGGAGGCAGGGAGAGATGGATCCTTGGGACTCACTAGCCAGTCACCTAGCCTAATCAACCAGCCCCAAATCCCAGTTAGAGAATCTCTCTCAAAACACAAGGTAGACAAGACTGCTCCTGAAGAATGACTCCCCCAGTGTAGGCAGAGGCTGCTCATTCATTTCCCAACCACCCAGACCTGAAATAATCACAGACACTGTATTAATTAAAACACTGCTCAGACTATTAACTCAGGATTATTATTAACTAACTCTTACATCTTAAATTAACCCATTCCTATTATTTTGTATTTTACCATGAGGCTCATGGTTTACCAGTAAGTTTCCATCTAGCATCTGTCTCCTTCAGCAGCTACATGGTATCTCCTCGACTCTGCTTACTCTCTATATCTCTGTTCAGATTTCCCAACTGGCTATATTCTGCCCTGCCATAGGTCCAAAGGAGAATCTTTATTAACCAATGGTAATAAACATATTCACAGTATACAGAGGGGAATCCCACATCACATAGGCACATGCACATATACACACAAGGGAAGAGAAGGTACAGCCAGAGAAGGATACGGCTGTGAACATCATCTGTTTACTAGTCTGCTCCTGAAGAAGGACCACACACGCGGACACACACAACAGAAACGGAAAGGTAGAAATAAGAATCCTGCTAGTTCATCAGCCCATTCTCTGCCCTATTTCCTGCTGTTGCCATTCCTAGTTGCTGCCATGTGGTCAACTGCTGAAGAACCCCTCCAGGTTAATGTCTTGTTGTGGTTAGGTCAGTGTTTTGCCAGCCCAGACCTCCGCTTAGGCTGCACGGTTTGTCCAGGGATGGCAAACCTATTGCTTTATATCCTCTCATCCACTTACCCTCACATGACTAACCATGTCTTGTCTTCTCAAAATGGAGTACTCCCCGAAAGGGTTTCTCACTGGAGACTCCTATGCTTTCTCCCTCTATCTGACCCCAGGTAGAGCCATTACTTGTACCCTTAGCTTCCAAAAACCCACAGGAGGACTAGAAAGCATCTCAGACATTACCCAACCCTATATCCTTATTTTCACATAAGGAAGGCATGGCCAGTCTTGCCACTAGCCTGGGTAAATCCTATTTCTGTTGCGTGGATGTGATACCAAAGGTTCTTGCTACAGTCCGATGGTTTGAATATGACCTGTCTCCCCGGAAATACTTTCTGAATTTGATTCCTAGCCTAATGGTGTTGAGAAGCAATGAAGCCTTTAAGAGGTGACTCGTTCCTTAAGAGGGATTAATGCTGAGGACAAGATTAGCTACCACAAGAGCAGGCTGTTGCAGAACCAGGTCCCGCCTGTGTCCTGCTCCTCTAGCATGCAGCCACTTGCTTTTCTACTTCCTGCCGTGAGTTGAAGCAGCATAGGGCCTCAGGAGAAACATGGCAGATATTGGCACCAGACTTTTGGGCATCCCACGCTGCAGAACTTCTACCCCAAATAATCCTCTTTCCTTTGTAAATTACCTAGTATCAGGCATTTTGCTGCAGGAGCAGAGAACGGACAGAGATACCTTGAAAGCATTTGAATGTCCCTTAGTGACGCTGCCTTCGCTCCTCAACAACCCCACACCAAGTGTATTAGTCAGCTCTCCATCACTGTAAGGAAATAGCCTGAGACAACTCATGAAGAGGGAATGAAGAGGGAAAAGATCTGCCGATTCGTGGTTTGGGAGTTTCCAAGACCCATTGCTGTCCTTCTTTGTTGAGACAGCACAGCCTGCTGGGAGCAAGAGACAGACAGAGCAAGTTGCTCCCTTTGGGAGCTGAAAACAAAGTGAAAGAGAGGAAAATACTGGGGCTCATGGTCCCTTCAAGAGTGTGCCCCAAAGAACTAAGGACCATGATGCCCTTCCGGGGTGTACCTCAATGACCTAAAGACCTCCACTAAGTCCCACCTCCTAAAGGTTCCCCCTCCCACTAAGAACCAAGCCTTCAGCACATGCTTCTTTAGGGAACACCCCTCAAACCACACTGCGTCTGCCCATGCCTAACCAGAGGAAGTGCTGCGTGTTTGCTGTGACACAGGAAATCCCACCTCCCATGACTCCCCTCTTCCTGGAATATCATGATGACCGTCATCCTAAACAAGCATTTCTTTCTCCATGCCTCACTTCTCATGGTCCCTTTTCTCTGCCATTGAACCTCTATTCTGTCTGTTCTATTGTGTCCTTCCCCAGTTTTCTTCTCCCAAAATGTTTTTTAAATAAACACAAGTTCTCACCCACACATCTCACTCGTGCAGTACCTGGGCAAGAAAGGTCACTGTCCTACCTCTTCTTTAGGAGGTCACAGATAAGACAGTCTCAGGACACCCAGGCCTAGGGCCACCCAAATACTGGAAAGCGAGATGAACAGGCTGCAGCCAGAAATGCCTGGGCACATAGCTCACCCAGGTGTCAGCTGGGAAGAGCCCAGACTCATCCCTGTGGCCTGGTGTTGATGAATATTATTTTAACTAGGCAAAGATGTGTTAACATTTGTTTCTGCTGCAGAATATTACTTTGTGTAAATGTTTGTTACTTTTGTTTCTGCTGCCTTTGGTTAATGATGTAAGGATGAGTGATTAATTATGTAACAATGTGTGGCATTTGTTTCACCCAGCGTAAGGCACCTGATTGGTCTAATAAGGAGCTTAATGGCCACTAGCTAAGCAGAGAAAGGACAGGCAGGGCTGGCAGGGAGAAAGAATAAATAGGAGGCGTAATCTAGGCTTTGGAGAAAAGAAGAAAGAATGAAGGAAGGAGGAGAGAATGACGGACATACCCGGGACAAGAAACCAGGCAGACCCCAGCCAGACATAGAGAAGCAATGAAGGAAAGATATACAGAAGAAAGGTAATAAGCCCTTGGGAAAAAGGTAGAAAAAGAGAAACTGGTCAATTTCAGTTAAAAGAGCTAGCCAGAAACGCGCCTAAGCTAGGCCGGGTAATCAAAACTAATATTAAGTCTCTGGGTCATGATTTGGGAGCTGGTTGGTGGCCCAAAAGAAAAAGCCTGGTGCATCCTGGTGTCCAGATGCTGAGACAGATGCCACTGCGAACAAGAGCACTCACTCTGCTCCTCCAGAAGAAATCCTTGCTAGCACCCACCCA
The DNA here is from genome assembly GCF_018167655.1 of Microtus oregoni. Lineage (NCBI taxonomy): Eukaryota > Metazoa > Chordata > Mammalia > Rodentia > Cricetidae > Microtus > Microtus oregoni. The sequence goes on from NW_024543072.1 coordinate 31,552,694, forward strand.
CCTTACCTCCACCGCAGATCAGCCCATCCGATCACGCTTTCCAGTGCTTATTTCACGGGTCCTAAGTACTGCATGAGACCCGGTGAGAACACTCAAAGACCCAGGGCCTCCTTGAATAGAAGCCCTGGCTCTTATAGGACAGCCAAGAGAGCATCTGAAGACGCAGGGAACAGAGAAAACTGCCCACCGAGGAGGGCTTCCAAGAGGAAGTGGACCATGACATCAGGTTTTAAAGGGAAGAAAAGGCTGAGTGTGTGAGCCCACATCTTTTTTATTTAATTGAAAATAGATTTTTTTTCATACAATATGTCTTAATTACAGTTTGCCTTCCTTCAGATCCTCTTAGGTCTTCCCTACCTCTCCTCCTGCCTCAATCCACACACTCTCTCTCACTAGAAAACAAACAGGCATCTAAAAGAATAATAATGATAAGATAAGATCAAAATAAACAAATCAGAAGAGGACAAACCAAGCAAAGAAACAGGAATTGGGGGGCTCACAGAGACACTCACATTTGCACACACACATACAAGCAGAAGGCCTGTAAGGTTAAAAAAAATGTCTAGACAAAGCATTGAGACAAAATAAATAAATGCAGTTTTTAAACCTCAAAAAAAATGCCATTGAGTTCATTTTGTCTTCACCATCTATTGCTGGGCACAGGGCCTGCCTTTAAGTATGGTTTGCATACCCTGCGATACTCTCCCAGAGAAAGCTAAGTTCCTTTGGCTAGCGATTATCAGGTGGAGACGGAAGGCAGAAGCAGGTGGGCCCTGAGTTCGAGGTCAGCCTCGTCTACCCATCGAGTCTCTTCCCATAGTGCGGTAAGTAGCTAATGCACAGGAAAAGTCTGTGGTTTTGTAAGCAGACATCTCCACTCCGAGACCAGTGCTGCCTGTCTCCAGTGAGCTAGAGCAGGCTGTTAACCTCTCCGACCCCCAGGTTTCTCATTTTTTAGCTAGGAATAATAAGATGTTGGAGACGTGCAAGTTGTGGAGAGGAAGAAGGTAATGATGGCTCTGGGCAGAGAACAGATCTGTTTCTACTGATAGCTACTCAGGTCCTGAGCAAACCGAGTTATTGACCCAATTTGCCCCTCCCTCCAGTGGCGCCAAAGATCCCAGCCTCAAGATCAAGTAGCAGGGTCTCAGGTCAGAGAAGGGTAGAACCCAGTGAGGGTGCTCACCCATCTCCGAGCACGCTGGGTGGTTCATAGCACCCTTCCTCGTGTTCTGGACAGAGCAGGCCCTGAGACCTCTCTCTCTTTCTCTCTCTCTCTTTCTCCCTCCCTCCCTCTCTCTCTCCCTCCCTCCTTCTGTCTCTCTGTGTGTGTCTGTCTTTCTCTCTCACACACACATATATAGAGAGAGAGAGCAAAACAGGATTCAAATAACAACCCACACAAATGATTTCTTAGAAATCTTACCTTTGACATCATTTGGAATCAAAGCAATTTCTTATCCTGGCAAAGCTCTTTATTCTGTTGGGAACATTTTCATATACATTATCTCACTTGATCCTCGGAGTGCCGAAAGGGAGACAGTACAAGCTTAACTGTTCCCTTTGGGCAGATGACAGTGTAGCTTAGAGATGGGGTGGACAGGACAGGGCTGAGCACCCAGTCCCCTGGGTGTGATGCTTCTTCTCCTGTAGGTTCAGCTCAGAGTCTAGAGAACTGACTGGCCAGATCATCACCAACATCCAAAACCCTCTTCTCTTCCACTCAGCCACTGTCTCATCAGAGATAAGGCGGCAAGACTCAAGCAACTGGGGCCAGTGTAGAAGGGGGAGAATAGGATTTTTTTTTTTATTGTTGCTTGTTTTTTAGCCATTATTTTTACTGTTTCTGGTTTGTGACACAGGATTTCTGGCAATCCAGGCTGAGCTCAAACTCACTATATAATGGAGGACGGCCTTGAACTCTTGATCCCCTGGTCTCCACCTTCTGACTTTATGTTCTGCTGGGGATCAAACCTAGGGCTCCCTGCAGGTACTGAGATACAACCTGAGCTGGTGATTTTGTTTGATTTGTGCATATGTGTGCGTGTGTGTGTGTTGTGTGTGTGTGCATGCATGCGTGTGTGTCTACAAAGGCAGAAGTCTACATCAGAAGTTATAGGTGGTTGTGAGCCACACACTGACCCACAGACCAGGAGTCCTTTGCATTAGCGGGAAACAGAAACCAAATCCAGCAGCCAAGGGGCCCCGTGCACCATGGATTTTTTTTTTATATCTTTATATATAGTACATTTGACTACAGCCAAAGTGGGCCAGTATCTTAAAAGCTATTGGCTAAAGGACTCCCACATTCCCACAGCACTGCATGAACAGCAAATGCTCTTAACCACTGAGCCATTTCTCTGGCCTTGAATCTATATATCTTAATTTTAAAAAGATGTGTAGGAGTCTTTTGACTGCATGTATGTCTGTGCACCACAGGTATGCCTGGTGTGTACGGAGGCCAGAAGAGGATGTCATTAGATTCTCTGGGACTGGAGTTAACTGTGAGCCACCATGTGGGTACTGAGAATCAAACATGGGTCCTCTGCAAGAGCAGCAAGGGATCTTAATGGCTGAGCTGCCTTCCCCATCCCATTGTTTTAGAGAGAGACTCTGTAGCTCAGGTTAGCATCAAAGTTACTATGTGAAATAGGCTGACTTAAAACAGGAGGCAATCCTCTCGCTTCATCCTCTCAATTCTAGGGTTGCAGGTAGGCAAGGCCACCTTCAGCTCAGGAGAAAGTTCTGAGAAAGAACAGCTACTCTGGCCCATCTTGCAGGAATGCACAACTCCCCCACTCAGTCCAAAGAGGGATTCCACCCACCACAGTCCTTCCTCAAGGCTCCAGTGCCCCTTTCTTAACCTGAGACCCACAAAAAAGAAGACTTGCCAGGAGTCAGCTCAGCTGAGCTTTGGTGCAAGAATAAGACTCAACTTTCAACTTGAGAATTGGGGTAAATTGCTGCAACCCTCGAATGAACTCAGATCCTACCTGGAAGCTGACTGCCAGCTGGACAGTCATCACCAATGGGCAGTAGACTTGCTTCATCCAACAGTCCAAATGACCCAGGTCAAAACTAATCCGTGAGTATTTCTGGGCAGCCACTAAATGTTCTAGGCCCTTAAGAGAGCCGGGCTAATAAATATAATATGGTATTCTAGAAAAGTAACGTGGGTTATCCACACTCAGGCTGTCCTGCTTGTGTGGCAAGCCCTTTATCCACGGAGCCATTTCATCAGCTCCATTACTTGAGACGGGGTATTACTCTGTAGCCTTGGCTGTCCTGAAACTTCATCCGTAGACCAGACTGGCCTGGGAATTAAACTTAGATTCTCGAATTTGTGCAGCACAGCTACTGCTTTTAGCGCCTTTGCCATGCAGCCGTCTCGCTCGGCCTAGGTTTTCCTTTTGAAACAGGGTCTCCCTGAGTAGTTGAGGCTGATCCACTGGATCTACCGAAGTCCCTGCCTTCATGTGGCTTGTCATCTAGTGAAGGGAGACAGAAAGGAGCATACTAAGGAAATGAAGGGGTGAGATGGGTGATAAATGCTTGTAGAAAGAGAATGGCAGGGTAACAGGGCTGCAGCGTGCTGGGGAAGGGGGTGTGCAGTTACTATTTTTAAAAGGATTGACATAAGCTTCCTTGAGAAGCTGACACTCAGCAGAGATGTGAAGGAGTGAGGGAGTTGCATGCGGAGATCCCCAGGAAAGACTTTCCCATCAGACGGTGCAGTCAGAGCCAAGGGAGCAGGCAGCAGAGCTGGAGGGGCTCAAGAGGAGAGCAGAAGGAAATGGAGTCAGGCAGGAGACAAACACTAGTCCCCACGGTCTCCTGGGGCCCTGGACGATGTCATTAAGACCTTGCCTTCACACTGAGGGAACGGGGGACACCTGCGGGATTTCAAGCAGAAGATTGACAAGATCTCATATTTTTAAAATTTTTTTGATTGATTTTATTGAGCAATATATTTTTCTCTGCTCCCCTTCCTTCCTCTCCCCTCCCCTTCCTTCTGCCCTCTCCCATGGTGCCCATGCTCCCAATTTACTCAGGAGATCTTGTCTTTTTCTACTTCCCATGTAGATTAGATCCATGTATGTCTCTCTTAGGGTCCTCTTTGTTGTCTGGGTTCTCTGTGGGATTGTGAATTGTAGGCTGGTTTTTCTTTGCTTTATGTCTAAAAGCCACTTATGAGTGAGTACATATGATATTTGTTTTTCTGGATCTAGGTTAACTCACTCAATATGATGTTTTCTAGATCCATCCATTTGCCCACAAATTTCAAGATGTCATTTTTTTCTGCTGTATAGTACTTTAAATGTACCACATTTTCCTTATCCATTCTTTGGTGACCTCATTTTTTGAGGATCAGTTGGCTGTACCCTGTTGTGAAAAGGCTATGGGTTTGGGATGGGGCAGAGATGGGGCGAACTAGCTAGGTAGCAGCTGCAAGACTATAGATGAGAGAGAGCAGTCCTTGTGGAGCAAAGCCCATGACAGAGGCTGAATGCCAGCCTTGCTTAGTAACCAGAGTGGCCAGCTGTCCAAGCCCACAGACTGCTCTGTCGATAAGGTGAACCAGAAGGCCCCAAACTCATGGGATCAAAGAAAGTCTCAAAGGAGCTTTAGGTCAGGTTTCCCAGTGTCTGATACTTCTTGCAAGACAGATCCATTTCTTAATCTCCTCCTTCGGATCCAAACCCTGTCCAGTAAAATCTGCCCAAGTTTTATGACGATTGACCTTAGTCTCAGTAAGCAACAAAGTGAAGCGCGTTCACTCAGGCGTTCACTTTCTCAGGTCAGAATTAAAAGCATTAGTGTCCTTTCCTTCTGTGTGTGTGTGTGCAAGCATGTGCCTTAGCATCCATGTGGAGGTCAGAGGATAACCTCGGGGGTCGGTGCTCACTTTCCACCTTGTTTGAGACAGCATCACCTGTCATTTCAATGTTGCATATACCAGCTAAGTGGCCTGAGCGCTTCCAGCTCCCATCCCTGCAAACCACTTTGCTGTAGGAGTTCTGGTATTATAGATCAATGCTTCCCTATCTGGCTTTATGCGAGGTCTGGGGATCCAAACTCGGGTCCCCCATCTCCCCAGATCTTGCAAAGATGAAATGACTAAGACCTCTAAAGAGCCGACAGAATTAGTAAGTGTGAACACTGCGGTGTGAACCTCTCTTTGGGTTCCAACCCAAAGCGGTCACCCATGAAATAGTTCCTAAGGATTCATACCTCGAGGTCTGCTCATATCGTACTGCTCTGTGGGATCCCTGTCCTCTCACAAGTCAAATCTCCCCCATTTCAGTCCACTGTGTATTCGAGCCTGTGGCTAATACAGAGAATCCTGTCACTGCTGTGTGTCTTGGTGCTCCCCACTGGACTGCAACTTTTCTAAGCTGAGGCCACTTCTTTTCATCATCATTCCAATGTCCTTCAATTGCCTTACTATGATGATTAGTATTGTCATCTTGATGAGATCTAAAATCACCTAGGAGACAAGCCTCTGGATGTGTCTCTGAGGGATTATTTAAATTGGATTAATCGAGATGGAAAGATCCACCCTAAAGTCAGACAGCGCCGTTCTGTGGCTGGCACCTTGGATGGAGTACAAAGGAGAAATGGTGAATACTAACGTTTATCTGGGTCTGCTTCCTATTCTCCATGCCCTGTGACCAGCTGCCTCCGGCTCCTGCTGCCATGACTTCCTCACCATGATGGGCTGTGCCCTTGAACTGGGAGCCAAGGTAAACTCTTCTGTGGTAGTTTGGATGTAATTGGCCCCCATAATCTCACAGAGAATGGCATTAAGGAGGTATGGCTTTGGTGGAGTGGGTGTGGCCTTGGTGGAGGAAATATGTCACTCTGTGGGTGGGCTTTCAGGTTTCCTATGCTCAGGATACCAACCAGTGTCTCAGTCGACTTCCTGTTGCTTGCATAATGTAGGCCTCTCAGCTGCTACTCCAGCACCACATCTGCCTGCACACCACCATGCTCCCTGTCATGATGTTAATGGACTGAACCTCAGAAACTATAAGGGAACCACCCCAATTGAATGTTTTCTTTATGAGTTGCTGTGGTCACAGTGTCTCTTCACAGCAATAAGAACTTTAACTGAGACACCTTCCTTTATTCAGTTGCTCTTGACAGGTAATTTGCAGCTATGAAGAAAGAAAGAAAGAAAGAAAGAAAGAAAGAAAGAAAATAAGACACCTTCTGCCCCTTAATGTATTGACCATGTTTGTAAAGGGTATACTGTCAAGACATCCCAGCATCTTTAAAGGCAGAGCCAAGAGGGGCGCTGGACGTTTGGTTCCAACCAGGGCTATACAGCAAGTCCTAATTAATTAATAAATTAACTGTGAGGGTTTTTGTTTTGTTTGTTTTGGTTTGGTTTTTCGAGACAGGGTTTCTGTGTGTAGCTTTGGAGTCTGTCCTGGAACTCACTTTATAGACCAGGTTGGTCTTGAACTCACAAAGATTCACCTGCCTCTGCCTCCTAAGTGCTGGGATTAAAGGCATCTGCCACCACCACCTGGCTTGTGAGATATTTTTAAGACTCATGTTGAGCAGTAGGTTGAAGGTTCACCCAGATGGTAGGTATGGGTCACATAGGTACTGTTAGCCTCGTTTAGGTTGAAAGAATTGTGTGAGGCCATGCAGCTGAGGGGTGGAATGGGAACAAGATCCCAAGGTCATGATGCCAGCTGTAGCACTAGATCGTCAGGACTGGTCACTGTCCCCTAGAGCTCCTTGCCTTAGAAATTATCGTTTCCTCCCTTTCCTGCACCCTGGCTTCTCATCCTTTGCCTCCTCCTTACTGCTTTCCTCTTCCTCATCATCTCTGTTTCTCACCTGTTGTCCATTGTCCTTACCCTGCCCAGGGCTGAGGGATAGAAAAACAAAGGGAAGTAAGATCTCACCTAGACAGTAGCTCTGAGAGATAGGCGTCGTAGCTCACCTGGGAAACAGGGTGCCAGGTGATGGGACAGACCTGGGCTGACGTAAGTTCACCATCCAGGAGAGGAGAACATGCTTGCCTGCACATAAATTGCAAGGGAGCCGTCAGAACCTATAGGATATAAACTCTCTAGTGTCGATACAGTGGCATGAGTCTGGCTTCCCACGGGAGGATGTGATGGGACTTGTTGAAATAATTCTGCAGTCAGACATGAGGCTGAAGCATATGACCCAGGGCAAACTGCTTGGGCCTTCAGTGGGAGGGTTGCTTGTCTGTGGCATCTTGCCTGCAGGAGCAGAGAGGGGATGCGAGCTTTCAGATACCTCTACGGAGACTCTCAAGTTCACCAGAAACCAGGGCAACTTAAATGTTGGCTCTCCCCAAGCTTGCTAGCCTGTGCTAAGCCATCTGTATTTTTAACTAATTTTTATCTTGTAATTTTCAGGCTTACAAAAATATGACAAAGACAATACAGGAAGTTCTGACACTCCTCACTCCCTTCCCTTCTCATCTGGTCTAGGACAGTTCTTATTTCTCTTGGTTTTAAATGACTTTGACACTTTTGAGGAATGCTTGCCAGATATTCTGTAGACTGTGTAGTTTTGTTCAATGGATGTTTGTGTCTAGGCTGGGGTGGGGATGTTTGTGGTGCCTTATCCTCATCATATCAGGGGCTCGTGTCTTCCATATGGCTACTTCACGATATCTCTGGAGATACGAAGGCCCCTCACTTGGCTCAGCTCCTCCTGCCACATCCCTCTTTGTACCTGTACTACTCTTTGGAAGGGAATCACCAGACCAAGCCTACCCAGGGAAGGAAACTTAAGCTCCACCTCCTGCCAAAAGAAAAACAGTTTCTATAGATGGCTTCCAATTCTTCTGTAAGGAGTGTTCATCGCATCTTCCTGTGTAGTGTATTGTATTCACTCATTTGAATTGCTGTAGATGTGTGGATAGTTCTTTCGTCTCTTATATTATACAGTAAGAGACTGTCATTGGTCGTTGAGCTACCTATACTGTGCCAGTTCTGGTCATTGGGAGCCCTTCCTAACTGGCACCCACGCCCCCATTTTTGTTTCTCTCAGTAATTATTTACTTTCTAAATCCATAAGATGAGCCAAGCTTTTCTTGTATTTCTTTCTTGCCTTTCCTGGGATCTACTCTTTCTTCAGAGGCCTGCATTTGTTTTCTGGGTCAGTGATTATTAGAGGTCAGAATCTGGATGCTGGCTGTGCTTGGTTCAGCTGGGTGTTACTGCATTTAGGCCTTCCCAGAGGGCAGGTAGGAAATGACATGCTAGAATAAGTAAACATCTGTATGGTCCCTGTCTGCTGCCTACAGATGTAAGTGTTATTATGACTTTATACTGATTTTTCTGGCTCTAGTCAGCACCACTGAGGTTAATTCCAGCCCCCATAATCACCTATTTATAATTTCTTACTAGTCTGCCTTTTCTCCCTTTCTTTGGAACGGGTTATTTGCAAACATTCTTCTGCTTTTTAAACTTGCGTTCACGTTTAAAAATGTAAAAAAAAAAAAAGTGTTCCTCTTTCAGAGGAACAGAGATTTCTACTCCTATGTGAACCGGAGTCCCCCACAGAAGGCTGATTAAAACATTTTTAATTAAAATGTGCTGGTCCAGTGAGATGACTCAATGCCATAAAAGAACTTGCCACCAAGCCTGACAATTTAATTCAATCCCTGAGACTTAGAGAAAATTGGCTTCTCAAAGAAATTGTACTCTGACCCCCACATGCATGCCATGGTACACACGAGCAAGCATGCACACACACACACACACACACACACACACACACACACACATACACACACAATAGGAGCCGTTTTTATACAGATATTTCCGGCTCAACCTGAGCTTTTGACTCAGTAGATCTGGCAGGGGGTCAAGGAGCCTATGTTTCTTTTTCTTTTTTAAGCATATATGAATTACACATAATAATTTGTTTCATTATGGTATTTTCATACATGTACATAATGTATATCTATCATATTCACCCCTTGTTACCCTCTCATGTTTCCTTTCCCCCCTTCTAATCCTCTTCTCAATTAGCCTTTTTTTAATTTCATGTAAGGTCTGTCCTTTTTTGTTTACTTGTTGTTGACAAGATGAGTTTCAATGGATTTTTTTTGTCACTGAGGTAGGTGAAAGCTTCTGTACAGGAGCATGGGTACCTTAACCAGTGGCTACACCATTGAAGAAAATTTCTCTTCTCCCCACATCGACAAATCCTCAGGGGTTTATATGAGCCCTTACCTCCCCATGACAGAGCATTAGCAGGCCTCGTCTCTTATGCAAACAGTGTGTAGGTGATCATGGCTGCTATGAGTTCCCCGAGTGTAACCGCCTGCCATGCACAAAAGTCAGCATTGTCTTCCTCTGCCTGTTCCATTCTTCTGCCATTTCTTCCAGGATACTCCCTGAGCCTTGAAAAAGAAAACTTAGATGTTCCGTTTGTGGCTGGGCATCCAGCAGTTTTCGTTATCTGAACTTTGATCCATTGTGAGGGTCTCTAAAGGCACCATTGGAAGCTGCAGAAAGAAGCTGCTCTTTTCGAAGCTGACGGGCAGCATCATTTTATGGGCACAAGTATCGTGCGACAATTTGACAGGCACATCCTGTCTATTTAGCCAAATAATAGCAGTAACTTCTCCCACTGAAGCCTCTGAAACCCCCACCCATCCAGCCACAGGATTCTGATTGAATTTACAGTACACTGTGTGGATTCCATCTTGTGGACTGGGCATCACATCCAATCAGAAAACAGTTGGTAACCCGCTAACAGACTTGCCACTACTGCACTGGTGGTAGCCTGTGTTTCAAACCCGTTTCCAGGTAATGCTCCTTGTTTGGGGGCTTCTCTTTGAGAATCTCTGTCCGGGAGGAGCCCCGAAAGCTCCAGTGTGAAAGCCCTTGCATTCAGAAGGGAGGGGAATTGTCCCTGAGAGTACTGAGGTGGAGACCTACTATGTGCTAGAGGGTGACCATGGTGACAGTTGAACTGAGATTCTGTGGAACTAGAACCAGGGCTGTCCTAAATGTCCTGAAACCATGTGGGTGAGGGGAGTACAAATTCTGAGCAGGAAGACTCAGTGCTCAATGGTTAGCCCGCTTTTAGAATGCATCTGGACAGAGGCACTGCGTAAATCAGCAGGCTGTCCAGCATCTCTATTTTATCTTCAGGTTTTTAATCTCCTAAGCAGGGAAGGCAGTATCTCCCTCCAGGTTTCCTCTGCAGACTAAATATGTGCTTATATCTTCAAGCCTTTTGAAAGAAGCGCTTTCCCTTTAAAATGTTGTTCCAAAATCCTGCTCTGGGGTAAGATAAATTCCCCTTTCATTCAAGTAGACTACAAAGCTGCAGGTTTCTTAAAGATCACCGTCTGCCGCTAAGAAAAGTTCTATTGTTAGGCCGCTGTGTGGAAATTTCCCAGAATGTACAACACACTTGCATCTGTTACACTCCTGGGGAGGAGGAACTTACAATTTTGAAAGTCAAGTTCAGCGGATGCTCCTGGTTCTTAGGTTTTCATTGTTCCCCGAAGAAGATGCAGGTTTTCATCCTCGGACCTTTAGACTGTGCTCTTTCCCCTCTCTCTAAAACACTCCTGTCCAGGAGAACTTGTCACAATGTGGAAAATGTCCTTCTCTGTAATGCCAAGTATGACAGCCACACATGGCCACCAGGCACTTGAAGTATAGCCAGAGCAACTGTTCACTTAAAAAAAAATTGTTCAGTTTTAGTTCATGTAAATTTATATCACCACATGTGGATTCACGGCTGCCATATGACAGAGCACGGTTAGGTGGTCCTCCCCACATCTCACCAGTTAAAAAAACTCTCCCCATCCTTCCCTTCCTTCAAGGCCTTGTTCCGGTATCTCAAGCATCTTCTTTCCATGCTAAGAGATGGCTATCTTCAGAGAATCATGTATATATATCTTAATAATTTATATATATGTTCTTATATTCTATTTCAGTATATGGAAGTGGTTGACTTACATCTATATACCCCCAGCAGACTGAACTTCCAGAAGGTGGGGGCTGTGGCTCTCTTATCTATGTAGAGCAGTCAGCTGGTAAAATGTCTGGCATGCAGTAGGTACCTATTAAATGCCTGCTTGGTGAAAAGATGGGTGGAAGCACAAGTTCCACACTGCATCTGATCTAAGGCCCTAAGTCTACTGAGTGGAGAGGCGTATGGGGGGGGGGGCATCAATTTCCTTCTCAGAGAAACAGAGAAGGATTTGGGGGATGAGAAGATAGCTCAGTTGCTAAAATGCTTGCTAGGCAAGCATGAGGGCCCAAGTTTGACACCCCCCCACCGAACCCACATAGAAAAGCTGGGCATGTTAGCACAGGCCTGTTATACAGAGACAGGAGTATCCCTGGGGCTTGGTGGCCAGTCAGTCTAGCTTCTGGGTGAGCTGCTATCTCAAGAACTAAAATGGAGAGTGATTGATATTATCTGGCCTCCAAGTGCACATACTCCACATGTACAAATACACACATGTACTAGTGCAAGTGCACAAACACACACACACACATACACACACACACACACAAACAAGGATTGGGTCCCACTATTTAAGAATGCTTGAATGTATTACTATCAATGAGTCTTGAAGGACTTTCATTCTAGAACACGTACTTGAGAATGTCAAAATTCAAATCTCAGAGGAAAAATTATGTTTGAAAAAAAAACAGATAAGTATAATAAATCCAGCATTAGTCAAGTGTGACACTTGCTCAGACAGTTATGTTTATGTGAACGACTTTATATGGTTAAATGCTCTATATTTTAGCACCAAAACCAGCCAAGGAACTTTGCTCTTAAAATAACTATGCCTACACCTAAGCTCTGTGGTTCAAACTGTGTCCAGTTTAAGCAGTTACCAGAGTTACTGGCAGCGCACTGACTCCAGGGCCTCAGGGCGTTTTCTCAAGTTTCTTTAGAGCTAACAGTAGGTCCAAACCTACCAAAGAGTAACATTATTCTTCAGAACTTCATTGCTTTCTCCCAAAAGTATTTGAGCATTACCATGTATAAAGCATTGGCCACAGAGGGTGGAGTATAGTGATTTAAGAAATGAGCAAAGGGTGAAGGCTGGGGAGGAGGAGGGAAAAGAGAAGAGTCTAGAAGAAGTGTTTAGATCCCAGATGCCTCTGGCTCCCGATACTTCCTGTAAGGCAGACAGATGGCTGGGTGGTGGGAGCTTACTCTGATTCATCATGTCGGAAAACTACAGAGGAAGAGAAGCCCCTCTAGTCCCTGGGTGAGACCCTGGCATCTGCCCCATGCCTCACACACAGCTCACATCACTCACTGACCTCAGCACTCAGAGGCCACTTTATGGGGTAGCTTTTGTTTCCAAATATCCAGGGAGCCAGAGGTGATGCTTCCTTCTTTATGAACCCGAGCAACCTCAGGAGAAGAATCTACAATGAAGGCAGAGGCGGTTTTAACTTCACTTTCTATTAGAAAGAAGAAAATGAGGGAAGACAGCCCTCGAGCATAGAAACGGATACTATATCCAGGAGCTGGAGCTGGATTGACAGATGGATGCTCTTGGCCATGTGATTGGGACGCCTTGTGTAGCCTTGGCAAGTTCCTGGTGCAATGGGGAGACAATGAACTCTGCCTCCCCACCCAAACCTCCGAATGTGATTATGAAGATAGAGCCTGGTGATGGTTTGGATGAGAATGGTCCCATAGACTCATATGTAACTAGTCTTTCTCTGTCCATCCCATCAGCCAGCTCCCAAATAATAACATGGAGATTTATTATTAATTATGAAAACTTGGTCTATAGCTTAGGCTTGTCCTTAACTAGTTTTATAACTTAAATTAACCTATATTTTTATTAATTCTACCATGTGGCTTTTACCTCTATTTCATTCTGTGTGTTTGATTCATTCTGCATCCAGCTGGCTTTTCTGCCTCTCTTCTTCCTAGAATCCTCTCTGTGCCTGGACGTCCCTCTCCCCCTTCCCCCACCATAGTCCTGCCTAGCTATTAAACATTTAGACTTTTATTAAATCAATAAGAAGGTCCCTTGGCAAAGACACATCTTATCTTCACATTGTACAAAAAGATCATTCCATAACACTGATATATTTGAGTGCTTGGTCCGAAGTTGGTGAACTGGCTGCTTCATAGTTATTATATCTAAACATGTAAGCGTTCCGCTATCACTCTATTGCCATGTTATCTGCTGCCATGCTCCCCACCATGACGATCATGGCCTCTACCCTCTGGAACCATGAGACCTCCAAATTAAACATTTCTTTTATAAGTTGACTCTGTTATGTGTCTTTTTACAAACAACAGAAAAGTCACTAAGACAACGACTTTTAAAAAGTGATTAAGTAGGGTCTAGAGAGCTGGCTCGGGGGTTAAAGGTGCTTGTTACTCTTGCACAGGACCCAGGTTTGGTTCCCAGCACCCACATCACAATTAACAATCATCACTTACTCCAGTTCCAGAGGCTCTGATGCCCCTTCAGGTGCTGCATGCATGTGGTGCATAGATATACACAGGCAAAACAAACATGCATGTGAAATAAAAAAATAAATCTTTTTTTAAATGAGGCCATTAGGAGAATTCCCTGACCCAACCTGATTAGTGTCTTCATAAACAAGGAGAGACACCAATGGCAAATCTGCAGAGGGATGACCATGTAAAGTGACAGCAAAAGGGTGGCCTCTGCAAACCAATGAGAAAGGTCTTCCAAGGAACCAGTTGTTGGCACCTTGATCTTGGCCTGCTAGAATGGGGAGAAAACAGAGTCCTGTTATTTAAACCATCCTGTCGGTACTGTGGTGTGGCAGCCTGGGAAGCTAACCCTGGCATAACCCCCTCCCTCGGTCTGAGGTGGGGTACCCTGGGGGCTCCCTGCTGCAGCACAAGCCTGCTGTGTCTTGCTGATTTGTTCTTGTCTTCACTTAGTCATTGAAAGAGAGGAGTAATTGAGGTTTCCCACATGCCAGAAGCTATGTGCAGCCTTATTGCTGATTACTTCATTGGATTGTTAATGCAAATGAGACTCAAAGATATTAATTTGACTAGGGATATAATTCAGTTGGTGGAGTGCTTGCCTCGAATACAGGAAGCTTCAGTTGCCGAGCACCACAAAAAACAGGGTGTGGTAGTGTGGGCCTGTTACACCTGCACTCTGGAGGTAGAGGCAGGAGAATCAAATGTTCAAGGTCATCTTTGATTGTGTGACAATTTGAGGCCAGCTTGGGCTACAAAGACACCCGGTCTCAAAAAAAAAAAAAATTTAAAAAAAGTTATCTGTGTTCTTGGAGTCACTCAGGCCCCAAGTTCAAGACCACAGCTCCCCTAGGAGTTCCGGGAGAGCTTTTAAAGATCAGGAAATGTTGGGTCTGTTTGCACCACCATCCTTTTCAAAGTCAGCTTCATCCGTCCAGCAGCACACCGCTGTTAGTGTGCATGTCCCTGATGCAGAGAGGGAAAGACACATCCAGATCTGAGTCTTTGTTTACTGGGCCCTTACCAATCAAATCCTTAGTCCTCCCAATATGACTGAGAAGTTAATGAAGAGGGAAATACATCTCAAAGAGCCAATTCGGAAATCACCTACAACACTGTTATTGCTCACTGGACAATAGGCCAGTATGTCACTTCGACTCAGCTTAAGGAGGGCCATACTGTCTGGAGAGTCTTGTCAATATCTATTTAAAATGAGATATGTTTATAATTAGATTATTTATAACCTCCTCGTGAGCATTTGTTTTCTCTGCAGAATCGCAGAGGTATTTTAATAGGTTGGCTACGGCAGCAGAGAAACGACTGGAAACAGCTGTGCCCAGTTGTCTGTGGAACCCAAGAAGTCTGACTACTCCTTGCTGGGGGGCCTTGCTACACTTAAAGAAAAAAGGAATTATACCCCTGGGCTTTGGCTCCTGTTTCTACAAGAGATTCATCACTCCTGGGAGAGACAGGGTGTTGAGGTGGCTGGAAGGCTTAATGTGGACTGAGAGGAACCCTCTCTGGAAATCCCTACGATTAAATCAAGTTGACTAGTATTTATTATCCACCTAGTACAAAGCACAGAGTCCTTGTTTGAGATATGCCGTTTGTTTAAAATATTATTGAGCAATTTGTTTTAAATTTCCTCTTAAATCCCTTTCTTTGCTGGGAGAAATCTTAGCAATCTGAAGTCTGATCCTCTCCCTTCAAAGGTAAGGAACAAGAAATGCAGACTTCATAGGGAAGGGATTTGCCCATGGTCCTGGCTGGCAGGGACTAGGGCCCTGCTGCATATTGATCAGCGGTTCCAGTGTAGTCTGTAGCAGTTATGTCTTTATAAGAGCATCAGGTCAGAGCAGGCTCGCTGCATCACAAAAGGCCTGTGCACATCTGGAACCCATGAAAAGTACCCAAAATGGATATGAGATGAAAAGTAGATTTTTAAAAAGCAAACCGCGAGGAAGAATTTTTTTGGCATGTGTCTGTGTATATGGGTTCTGCGTGTTTACATGTGTGTGGACACGTGTGTGCAGGTGCACAGGACATGCTGTACTTGCTTATGGAAGCCTGAGGTTGATATCAGGTGTCCTCCTTGATTGCTACCATATGCTAAGACAGAGTCTCTCCCTGAAACTAGAGCCCACCTTTCTGCTACTGTGGCTACCCATCTTTTTGCAGGGATCTTCTACCTCTGCCTCCCACATCGGGATTCCATGCGGGTGCAATGCCCACCTTCTACCTCTGCCTCCCACATCGGGATTCCATGCGGGTGCAATGCCCACCTTCTACCTCTGCCAACCACACTGGGATTACATGCAGGTACAATGCCCACCTTCTGCCTCCATCTCCCACATCGGGATTACATGCGGGTGC
The DNA here is from genome assembly GCF_018167655.1 of Microtus oregoni. NCBI lineage: Eukaryota > Metazoa > Chordata > Mammalia > Rodentia > Cricetidae > Microtus > Microtus oregoni. The sequence continues at coordinate 31,568,540 of NW_024543072.1, forward strand.
AATGCCCACCTTCCTACCTCTGCCTCCCACATCGGGATTACATGCAGGTACAATGCCCACCTTCTGCCTCCATCTCCCACATCGGGATTACATGCGGGTGCAATGCCCACCTTCCTACCTCTGCCAACCACACTGGGATTACATGTGGGTGCAATGCCCACCTTCCTACCTCTGCCTCCCACATTGGGATTACATGCAGGTGCAATGCCCACCTTCCTACCTCTGCCTCCCACATCGGGATTACATGCAGGGGCAATGCCCACCTTCTACCTCTGCCAACCATACTGGGATTACATGCAGGGGCAATGCCCACCTTCTACCTCTGCCTCCCACATCGGGATTACATGCAGGTGCAATGCCCACCTTTCTATCTCTGCCTCCCACACCAGGGTTACATGCAGGTGCAATGCCCACCTTTCTACCTCTGCCTCCCACATCGGGATTACATGCAGTTGCAATGCCCACCTTCTACCTCTGCCAACCACACTGGGATTACATGCAGGTGCAATGCCCACCTGGCTTCTCGGTGAATTCTGGGACTCTAAATCCCAGTCTTCCTTTGGATTGCCCAGCAAGCACTTTACACACTAAGTCATCCCCACTCCCAAGCTCCTAAGCTTTTGCTTGTTTGTTTCTTGGAGTGCCAGGGAGAAAAAGAACAAGATGAGCAAATCAAAGAAATGCATAACTAGAAATCTCAAAGCACACAGAGACAAACTCCTGTCTTTCTTGGGGGTCACTTGCCACAAACAAGGAGCTAGAACAGATAATACTTTCACTTCTCCCAACTCTATCACAATTCAGCTGATTCTAAGAACTTTTTAGAAGGCTTAGGCGGAACGCAATGCTCTGCCAAGCGCATCCGTGTCACTGTCTTAAGGTCTGTCAACCTTGTTACATTTTTAAAAGTTTTTGTCATGGGCCAGAACCTGAAATTTCTGAACCTTAGTTTTTGGGGATTAAGAAAACAATGACAATGTCAGAGGTGGCATGCTAAAAGATTAGCATCCTGGCACCCGCCAAAGGTTCTGGCAAAAGGTGAACTGCACACAGCAGGGCCTCGGGCAGGCATCACGGTTGTAGAGCAGTAAGGTCCTGGGCAGCAGAGCAGCAGCCCCCAGCATGATGCACTCCCACCACGGTTTACAGCATCTCCTGCATCTAGGTCACCTGAAGTTAGATACAAATCAGATGCACAGTGAGGTCAGAGGCTGAAAACCAGAACTGGAGATGCTGAGATTACCTTGAAAGAGGCCCTCGCTGGTAATCCTCCCTGGCCTGTGAACCATAGTAACAGCCCACTGTGGCTCTTCGAGCCTCCCAGACAAAATGCTTTCAGCACGAAAGGGGCTTCACACCACAGCAATAAGGAACCCTTCTGTGTGTAGGAAATAAGATAACCCCAGAACCCCAAGGCATCGAGGGATCCACTCCTGCTGTCTTGCGGTGTCTTTTCAAAGTGACTTTTTAAAAGGCAGCTTTGCAATGTCCCCGAGTAAATGCCGAGGCCGGCTGGCTCCATCCTCAGACCCTCTGCCGTGCCTCCCCTCTTCTTCTGGACTCATCCCAGTCTCTGATTCGCATTGAGGTCAAGCAATGGCCAAATACCTATTACTGGAGAGTCTGCCTCCGGGGCATTATTCTTACCTCACAACAGCCTACGACTAACCCGGGAGTTTCCCTTGAACCTCTAACTGTAACGGTTCAAAACAGATTCCACAGCTGTTGAATATAAGAGTGACAGAGTCACACGCTAACTTTCTAGACTTCCTCGTGTGGGCAGGCTTTGATTTAACTGTCTGTATTCAGAGACTTAGGCAAAAGTGCCAGCTGTTGGGAGAGCGAAACTGACCGGAAACGTCAGAAGTTAAATCCATTTGACTCCTGCTCCCCGGGACCTGTTGGGAAACTCAGACGAAGGCATGCCCCTGTTGCAAGGAGTTGTGAGTTCAGCACATTTCCCTGGACCCTAGCCTCGCATTGAGACTCCACTTCCTGTTGTCGTTTTTGAGCCAGAAGAAAGCAGAGCTGACTTGATGAATTTTCCTTCCCTCGCTGACTGGGCTAGATTTTTCTCTTAGTGTTAGCACACACACACACACACACACACACACACACACACACACACTTGTTAAGAAAACAACACTACTTGTTTTCCCTCTTTTTCTCTGACTTCTGGATAAATGAGTATATAAGAATATAAATGCACACAAATGAGTGTGTCACAAATGCTTAGGGTAGAATTAGGTGAATAATCAGATGCTCTTTTTAAGACAACCGAGCCTTGTAGAAGAGGGGGCGGAAAGATTTCACGGGCCAGAAGCTGTAGATGACAACATCACAACAGTGCCTTCGGGCCACCGCAGGGCAGTGCGCATGTGGACCCGCAGCAGCAGCAGCAGCAGCGGTGACAACACGCACAAGAGCTGTGCGAGCCTGTGTCAGATGAAACCCCAGACTGGAAAGCGGAGGTGAGCCCTGAGGCCCTAACAAAAGGCAATGTACGGAGCTAAGAGCTGACACTCCAGAGGGAGAGGAGCCCATCTTGGCAGGGAACGAGGAAACACACAGGCACGATGACTGGAGGAGACCGCTGAGGGTGCTCATTCTTGGCTGCCACACAAGCAGAGAGAGCAAACTGGAAGACTGGAGAGACGATGGACTCTCCAGACCCTCCTCCAGTGACAGGCCTCCTCCGGCGAGGGCACACCTCCTAATAACGTCTCTATAAATACATGATTCTATGGGACACACTTCTCATTCAAACCACCACAGTGCCCATATTGTATTTCTACAGCTAAAAGAATACAAAACCAGGCATTTCCAAAGGAACAATAGTCCAGCTGGTGTCTAAGCAACATTCTTATTCAAACAGTTAGAAATTATTAAGTCCTTTCTCTTTACTATAGTTTGTCATAAATTAAAAACATTCTTTAAAATTTAAGTTTAGGTCTGGGGAGATGGCTTAGTGGGGAAAGCCCTTGTTCTACAGGCACAATTGTTTAGTTGGATGGAAGCTCCTCTGCAGCGTTACTCTCCCCCTCCCCATTCCAAACCCCGCCCCTTCTCAGAAAGTCTACCAACAGGCAGCTCCTCCCGCTGAGATGCTCAAGACCACGCCTACAGGCTTTTTAATACCCAGTCTCTAGACCCGCCACATGATTCCTTTCCTACTTTCTAACCCCTTGAGAATTCCCCGGGGGTGCTTTGCTCGTTAAACCCGGACTTTTAATTCAGCCCGATCTGATTTATTACATTGGCAGAGAAACCCAAAATCGGGGCAGGGAAACCTTTCGATGGTGATCTGCATTACAATCCCTAAAGCCCGCGTTAAGGCAAGCACATCTGCAATCCCAGTGCTCCTTCAGCAAACAGAAGGCAGAGACAGGAGAATCCCAGGAAGCTCCCGGGTAGCTAGGAAAAGGAAATGGAGTTAACATCTGAGAACAGATAGAACGGATTCCTCTGATCCCTCGGATCCCTCGGTGATTTTCCAAGATATCTTCGACAACCGTGAATGCTATTACTCAGGGTAGCCGCGTGCCCCTCGCCATCCTTTGTCGGCTCCAACTTGGTTCCTCCAGCCCATGCGGCAAGAAAGCGACGTCCAGATTTAAAACTTGTTTCTGGGGTTTCCTTTTTACTATTTCTAAACCACGGTTAGTCATGTGATTGAGGGCACGGAAAGCAAAACCGGGGACAAAGGGGCTCCATGGTAGGGGTAGGATATCTAGGTCACTTCCTGCCTCTCTTTATCCACAGCCCTGTTGTAGACTCTGCCACTTGTAGCTCACTGGAAATAACCTCTGCATCACTTAGGACTGCGGGCCACATGCATCAGAAGCTCAACTGAAACGTTCTTAAGCAAGAAGTGGTCTCTTGAGGCTGGCTGCTTCGTTTGGGAGCTCACTGCTTTCTCCAGGCTTCGAGGCAGTTCTGAGGGGATCCCTCCTGCTTCACGCCTGGGGAGGCTGTGGATGAAGGTTCTGGTTGGACCCGACTCTGCATCTAGTTGTTCTTCCCAGAAGTCCCACTCGGTTCTGCACCTTCAGTGTGCCCTCTTTTCCCTGCTGGGACCCCAATCTTTATCTCTGCCTTGGGCTCTCGTTTCAGGTCCTAAGTAAACCAGCAACAATCTCCTCTTACTCATGGCTTCTTTGCCTAGGAGTGGTGCTCGGTAATACCAGTTAAGTAACACAATCATGTTATCAAAAACAAAGCCAACCTCAATTTCTTTTTTTTAATTTTTTTTTATTTTATTTTTTCCAACCTCAATTTCTAAGTGGCTGATTTTCCTCGAAATTTCAAATGTTTGTTTTAGAAAAAGCAAGATCTCGGGAAATAGAATCTCATTTTCATTTGACAAGCCTTTCATTACTAGATCCATTGTTCTTCATATTAGCTGCATAATTAAAATTTACACTCGGGTTCTTTAGTACTAATCAGCCCATCCCCCATAATTCTGACTTAGTAAGTCTAGAGTGGATCCCGGATGTGTTTTAGGCTCCCTGGATGATTGTAAAGGTCACCTAGGGTTACAAATCACAAGTCTTGACTGTGCCCACCTTCACTTTCCCAAGGCCATGAATCTCTGCCTTGGCCATAACAAGGTTGTAAAAGTGTGTATGTTGGGGGGGGGGGAAATTATTAGGAGAAAAGATGACCAGAGAAGTATTTTAGAACATTTCCCCTCTTTGGATAAGTGACATGAAATTACTGCAACATGGAGAGTATGATGAAGAGTCCCAAGTTCGAGGCCCCCACTTACCACAGCAGTGTTCAGTGTGGAGTCCCAGCAGGCTGCATGTGAGATTCAGCTGAGGGGTTGTGGGAAATGGGAGTGCTGGACCCCTCCAGTGGGTTCGGTTCTGTCAGAGTCACCAGGGTGGGGCCTAGGAGACAATATTTTTATTTGATTCCAAGTTGAATCTAATGTGGACAGGGTTGAGAATCACAATATAATTTTTTTAAATGTCTCAAACTTAGATCATTTTTCCTTGTTTTTTTTTTTTGTCTTAAACACTAAGGTCGTTCAAATTTTTCATAACTATACCTGGATACCTTGTGAAATGTGACATATTTGTTCTGTTTGTAAGCTTGGCTGTGAATTAATTCGTAGTGAGACAAACACGGAGAAAGATTGGACAAAACTACAGTTTCCATGATGAATTGCTGACATCCAACGCTGTCATTTGGTGGGTAGCCAGATGTCTTGTCGGGTAACATTGGCACATGTGTATGGATGCGCACATTGCTCAAGCTGTGGCTTTCCTACATACATGGGACCCATATGAGCTGAATTTCTGTGAAATGTTTCTCTGGTCAAAATACAGGATCAGTTAAAAAGTAGAAGGTGTTTTCCATTCACAGAGTGAATGAGAGTAGTTCACACGATTTCTGGAGCAAACAGAGTCCAGCTTGCTGGGTCAGCGGGGCGGGGGGGGGAGGGGCACAGCATGAGTAGTCATTGGTCTTTGACTGTTGGGACTCTAGGCCCCGTTTCCTGGATGTGTCTGAAGATCATACGGACATGCATCATTGTATTGGCTGATGGAGTCAGTGAAAAGGAAACACATTTCTTAATGCTACTCTGGAAACTTCCAGTATATTTTGAAGTATGCTTTTAATCTGGTAAAAACCAATAAAGCATGATATAGAGCATTGTCTCCATTGGTAAAGGGCTTCCTCTGAGAGTGCGAGGACCTGAGTTAGATCCTCAGAATCACTCACGTAAAAATACCAGGCTTGGTGGCATGTGCTTGGGGACCCCAGGGATACCAGTCATTGCAGCCTAATCTGTGTCCAGGATTATTATACACATGCATGAGTGAACACACACACTAAAAACATTAAGGAACTTATTATGACATAATAAGGTCTGGCCTTGGCACTAGCTAGCCCTATGGCTTGGGCAAAATACCTCCTCTCTCTGGACTCATTTCTTCACATGTAAAGTGACTCAACCATGGATGCTCAGCAGAATGCCTGAGTAGGTGACAAGACATCCTAATGTTTAGACGTTTCCCCAGATATTCTGATCTAACTGGCCAGGGATTGGTCTTGGGCATCGGTAGTTCTAGAACACTCGGAGTGGTTTAACATGGTAGAGAATTGAGAGATGCTGCACTGAACGGTCCCAAAGTTCCTTTCATCTCTGGCCTGAATGAGCCTGAAGAACTCTCATTTTCTCAGAGCTGAGCTATCAGAAGAAATGAGTAATGAGAGCTGGGAATAATGGTGAAAAACATACCAGGCCACTGCCTCGTCCCAGGAAAGACCGACCTTGTTTCCTTCTTTTAAAAGCCAAGTGCATCTATCTGTCCATCAAGCAAAAACCCCAAAGGGTAATGAGGTTCGGTTTGTAACCTGCCACGCCTTTGCTGCCCACTCTCTGAGAGTATAGTCAACAGTGTCATGGCCCACCCTCCCTGTACTGCAAAAGCTACTAAGCTGGGTAAAGTGTTTGCCATGCAACAATAAGGGCCTGAGTGGGGATTCCCAGAAGTCATGTAAAAAGCAGGCACAGTGGTGTCAACTTGTAGTCTCAGCACCAGGGAGGCAGACACAGAAGAACACCCGGGGCTTTACCTTGTCTCAAAAAATCATGTGGAAGCTGAACATGGTGACACACACCTTTAATCCCAGCATTTGGAAGACAGAGGCAAGGCTGCTTGGGCTACATTGCAAATTCAAACCAGCCAAGGCTGAATAGTAAGACCATGTCTCAAAAACAAAATGTGGAAAGTAACTGGTCAACAAGCAGAGAATAAAGACTTCAGAGTGATCGAGTCTAAATGGATATACAGATCTTGTCCTGTTCGCAGCGCTCAAGGCTCTATGCTGAAGAGGTGGAAAGACTCTAAAAGCCAGAAGTGGCAGGTTACCTCAAGCTGTGTGTTTTGGAAACAGCAGGGCGGCTTCACTGATGGACACAAATCAACTGTGGCAATGTCCATAAGACCACTGCAAACTCAATCCAGATGAAATGGCAGCATGGGGGAGGGAGGCGGGCACAAAGCCCCACACCCTCCATGAGAAGTTCCTGGCATTGGACTGCTTCAGGGAGAGTAAAATTCAGTTGTATCTGACAGAGCATATATGAACCATACTCCATAATTTCCAGAAGCAGTCAGCCAACACAACTGAACTCAATGAGTTTTAAAAGGAGAGAAAAATCAAGTTGGGTGGATAGGGAGGTAGAGGAGGATCTGGGACGAGTTGAGGAAGGGAAAGAATATGAACAACATACATTGTATAAAAATTCTCAAAGAATTAATGAAAACACTATTTTAAAAATAGTAATGTGAAGAGTGAAAGAGGAAGATACCCAAAATTAGTTTCTTCTGTGTACCCAAATACGCAGGCACCCTCACAATATGTACACACACACACACACACATACACACATACATGCACACACATACACACATACACAAAACCTACTGAGTTAGCTAGAAGGTGATTTAAATGGTACATTTTCCTACTTTCTGCTCCAGCCGTTCCCAATGTCGTTTCAGCATGTAGGCTATGGGCCACACATAAGGGATGATTCTTAGATCTTTTTAAAAAGATTGTGTGTGTGTGTGTGTGTGTGTGTGTGTGTGTGTGTGTGTGTGTGTTTCCGAGGAGGTTGTCAGATCCCCTGGAGATGGAGGGAAGGTGATTGTGAGCTGCTTGGTGTAGGCACTGGGCATCTCCACTCAGGTCCTCTAGTAGAGCAGTATTTGCTCTTAACTACCAAGGTTTTGCAGATAGTCTAACTGCTTTGAACTCACGATGCTCTGGCCTCAGCCTTCAGTGCTATGATCACTGGAGGAGGGCGTCGCCATGCTTGCCTTGGTTCATGTTCGGCGCTGGACTGTTGCTAGCCTAACTCCAGTCTCCCATATGCTGATCCTTCATCACAACAGCACGAGAACACCTGGAGCTGGGAGTTCTCCAGTAGGCTTTGTGAGAAGAACTGGGTCCACATTGGTCTCAGGGTCGTTGTCTTCCCCCAGCCACAGAGCCACCCTGAGGCACATGGATAGACGGCTCCAATGTCTCAGTTACACCTTAGCTAATACAGCTGTGGAAAACCAAAGGAGAAGACCAAACTTCAAAGTAATAATCCAAGACCATTTCAAAAAACACAAATTGCTAGATAAATTTGTAGAACTTAGGAACACAACTAAAGACTTCAGGACACAGTGAGCAGCTACACAATGAAAGCCAGTATAAAGAAAGGTAGCTCTTGACCTTCTTTCCTGTCAGTTAATGTCCATGATTAATCACTCTATTGTCCATTAAGATACTTCAACTGCACCTCCTTTTGACAATAAAGACACAGTTTCTCTACGTTAAAACTGTCTGACAGTTGCCTTCCAACCTGCAGGCTAACGTGGTCATGAGAAACCACATCTGGCAGAAAGGGACACTTGGCTCAAGGGATGAGGCTGGTTTAAATGTGGAGTAATTTGACTGCCTGAAGAGTTATTGTCAATTGTACCATCTTTGTAAAACTTTACAAAAAACTTTTTCTAGGTTTCTGTAACTGGAGGTTTCTCTCCTGCCCACCAGTTCCTGAATATCCACTCTGAGACTTAATGTTAATTACAAACTGTTTGACCAATGGCTCAGGCTTATTACTAACTAGCTTTTACATATTATTTATTTATTTAGCTCTTACATCTTAAATTACCCCATTTCTATTAATCTGTGTGCTGCCACATGGCCATGATGTTACCTCACACCTTACTTCTCCAGCAGCTGTTGGCATCTCCCTAACTCAGCCCCTTTTTCTCCCTGTATCTCTGTTTGGATTTCCCACTCGGCTCTATTCTGCCTGGCTATTAGCCAAATCAGCTTCTTTATTAACCAGTGGTAATAAAACATGTTCTCAGAATACAGAGAGACATCCCACATCAGTTTCTTCAGTGCACAAAGGAGTTAAGGGGACAACCAGGTCCTTCTATGGGATTCGACTAGTTTCTGCTTATTGACACATTCCTCGTTCTCAAGGAGTTTTTTAAAAATCATATTAAGACTATTTCTTACTCAATTTATTTCTTGAGTTCTATCATTATCCATCATGAAATTGACCTGGATCCTTCACATCCCAAGATAAGAAATAGAATGTCTAGGCAAAAGTCAGGACTGCTTTAAACACATAGACACTGTTAACGTGAGGCGACAGCAGACATGCTGTGTCCTCTGCAGTCTACAGCTCATTGCTGGAGAGAAGGAGAAAAGGTAGAAGGCTAACTCGGCTTTTATCCCCAAGACCTGTGTTCACTTATCACGGGAAGATCTTGAGCAAGTTACACAATTCATGAGACTGTTTCTTTCACTATAGGATGGAGAAACTCAACACTCTTAACTACTACCATGGGGATGTTGAATGCCAAAATATAGGAGGATCTCAAGAAGTTAGTTGTCAATCCTTTTCAGTTACCTAGAAAACCAAAGCAATAGCTGAATCTATGCCTCTAACACAGTGGTTCTCAACCTGTGGGCCGTGACCCTTTTTGGGAGCCAAATGACCTTTCCACAAGGGGTCTCCTAAGACCCGTGGAAAACACAGATGTTTACATTACAATATAGAACGGAAGCAAAATTACAATTACGAAATAGCAAGAAAAATAATTTTACATTGGGGATCACTACAAAATGAGGAACTACATTAAAAGGTCGTAGCATTCGGAAGGTTGAGAACCCTTGCTCTAACAGAGCCTTTCTCTGACCATGTTTTATAGATGGCTTGGTTTTTCAGTGAGTGCTTTTAGCATTTCAAGTTTTACATCAAAGCTTTGCAGAACAAAGCACCAACATCAGCTAAGGCCAACGTGGACATTGCCTGGGAAACGAGAGAGAGAGATGCGGCCTTGAGTGGCTCTTACATCCAGTCGGTTCACACTAGTGGGCAAGGCCGATATGGCTTTATCAAATGTCATAAGATGCCTCTAAAAGAAAAACAGCTTTTTTACTTTCCCATACAAGTAGCAGCATGACATCCAGTTTAAGGAGACATGGTGCTGGTGCATGTTTTAGAGGTAACTTTAGTACTTAGGTTCCATTTGTGGTTAGCACACTAACTCTCGGTGTATGAGATCCTCCAGTATGTTAGAATCGATTGAGAGCTTTACAAAAGATGTGCTAGCTATGCGCCTGAGCCTCGTGGGCTTTTCCTTCCTATACAAGATAAAGATGAGCTCGTTCCCTTCCCTCGAAGGACAGGTTTGGAAAACATTCAACAGAACACGCTGTATGGTATCCATGCTCCCCAATAAAGTTAACTTGTGATTTTATTGGCGGTGCCTACTCCAGCATCCCAAAGAATTCGCATCACACTTGCGTTAGACATGGTGATGTCAAAAGAAAAGCACTGGAGATCCTGTCTTCAAGAAACCAGACGACCACAGTCATGCCAGGATTTTCTCAAATTGGTAACAACTTGTTGACTAAGACCTGAATAAAATGTTGTGGGTACCCAACAGAAGCCCAGGTAAGCTTCCCAGAGGAGATGGCTCTGTAGGATTTACCAATTGAGGAGGCATTGACCTAGGAAAGACAAAGGTCTCATAAGGCAAAGGAAAAGGTGTGTGCAGAAGCCTGAGGTAACGAGAGGCATGACAGGCGCTCACGGACGGTGCTAAGTTCTGTGCTACTGAGGTCGAGGTCACCCAGATTGTCAGCCAAAGGGGCTAGACAGAGAGCTGGGGGCCAGACTGTGGGATACCTTAAACATCAAACCAGGTCCCAAGAAAACGTGTCCGTAGTCTGCCTGCATCACTTCCTGCATGGCTTCTTAAGATAGCGGGGTTCTCGCTCCTCATCCAAGAAACTTCTCTTCACAGCAGACAGAGAGCATTACAGCAAAATGGAACAGGTCAAAGTGCAGAGAGCAAGTGACTGTGGCGTGCCCAGCCCCAGTGGAGATAGATATATCACAACACACTTGCACCTAAGGCTCAGGGAACGTTGTAGAAGAGGGAGGGGATGGGAAGATTGTAAGAGCCGGAGGATCAGGAAATCAGCTGTGTGATTGTGTCTCCGAGAAATGGCAGGGAAGCTTCACCCACGATACCTCCACAGTATGACTGTTGAATAAGAGCTGGGCAAATCCACCAGCAGTGGACATGCTAACCTGGAAGGGGAGATCTTGCAGGCCCCACTCCTAGACCAAAACGTACAGGCAACTAAGAAGTGCTGAGAGCAAGCGAAGTTGTCTCCCCCAGGGATGAGCCCCCTAATTGGTTATCCTTATATAACAATAACAATTAGAGAAAAATAGGCCAGGAGCTTGAGAGGGAGCAAGAGGAATGAGGGGCATGGGAGGGATTGAAAGGAAAAAAAGGAAGGGGAGAAACGGTGTGGCTACATTTTAGCTTGAAAAAAAAAAATCAAAAAACTCAAGGAGAAACAAAAAAACATTCTGCAGAGAAATAAACTGAAAAAAAAAAATGACTCAGCCCTGATCCATGGGAACACAGGAATCAACAGACGTAGGTGTGGGGAAGTGATGTGACCTGTTTTATTCTGAGGATGAAGAAACTGGAGTTCAGAAGGAGGATCTCAGGAGTGCAGCAGAGACAAGAGGCACACTACTCAGCCATGGTTCTCAACCTGCGGGTCGTGACCCATTTGGGAGATCGACTGACCCTTTCACAGGGGTCACATATCAGATATCTTGTATATCATACGCTTACATTATGATTATACCTAGCAAAGTTACAGTTATGAAGTAGCAGCGAAAATAATTTTGTGGTGGGGGCTCATCACAACCAGAAGCCCTTTATTGAAAGGTCACAGCATTAGGCAGGCCAGAGAACCACTGACTTCATAGACAGTAGCAGCCCCATGGCTCGCTCACTGCAAGCTGAGCCTTCTCTGCAATGGCTGTGCATGGAGCTGGTCACCTGCCAATAGGCTCAAGGCCCCCTCCAGCCCATCCAGAGAGGAAAGGACTGGGTGGAGGAGGGTAAACAGGGGAGAAGGGAGAGGTGCAGTGTTTGCTAACAATGTCACATAGGTTTAAAAATATATACACAGGACATTAAAGCAGAAGGGGACTATTGGTGGGGGCGCGGCAAACAAGGTAAATAGCTCATGTTTCTCTCATGTATGGAATAGAGAGAGATGTGTGTGTGTATGTGTGTGTGTGAGAGAGAGAGAGGTGAGAGAGAGGGGGGGGAAGCAGAAAGGAGGAGTAAGGGGCCACTGAGAAGGGGTTAATGGGGCAGACATGAGCAAGGTAGATGATTTGCATAAGAAAATACCAAAAATTAACTTTGTTAGAAAGAGATATTGCTGTTATATGCTGTACAACTTGATTTCTGTGAACGTCTAAGTAGTACTGAAAGCTGTGAAAGCTGGTCTGTAAGGACAGGAAGCAGGTCAGTGGCCATGGGAAGATACAAGGCCTGTCCAAGTCACTGAGCTGTGTGCTTGAGACTGGGCCTAAGTTGTGCCCTGGATAAAACTGGTTTTAGGGGGAAAGTGCCAGTGACCAGGACTTATTGTTTTTTCACCAGTAAGGAGAAGCCTTGCTCTTCCTCTCCCTACAAAGGGGACATTAATGGGTAAGAAATAAAGTTCATGCAGAGGGCTCCCAAATAGTGTCCCCAGCCTCACGTTGTGAATGGTGTTGGAAAATGTGCTTCAGAAGGGCAGTTCCCAACATAAAGAGCAGAGTGACTACTGGGTGTAAGGGCACATGCCTCTGATCCCAGCACTTGGGGGGAGGGGGGCAGACGCAGACTGATCCCTGTGGGTTTGAGGCTAGCCAAGGTCTAGGACAACAGAGCTACATAGTGAGAACATGCCTTGAAAAAACTAAAAAAAAAAACAACAACAAAAAAGAGCAGGGTGACAACTGTCCTGCTGTGCCATGACTGCCCAGAAGCCTTCTAGCTAAGAGTCATCCCTCTCAGAGCCCTCAGTCCCTCCGTCCTGGGGACACTAGGGTATCCAGTTACTTTAAGAGCTCTCCTAAAGCACAGGAAAGATCTGTAACTTTATGTCCATGTGATTTTAGGGTATTGTGGACAAGAAGCCAAATCATGAACATTTCCTCTAACAAAGCCCAAGATATCGATCTATGAAAGATAGGGGGAAGAAGCCAAGTACAGAGGCACGTGCCTTTTATCTCAGCACAAGGGAGGCAGAGGCCGGTGGATCTCTGTGAACTGGAGGCCAACCTGATCTACATAGTGAGATTCAGGACAGCCTGAGCTACATGGCGAGATCCTGTCTCAAAAGGAAGAGGGGGAGGAAATTCCTAATAGTAGATCAGCCAATATTGGACACATGCTCTGTGCCAGGCAGTGTTCGAAGTGCACCACATAAATCCATTCAACCCTCACAACAGCCTTTTACAATCCTCTGTATCATAGGGTTGAGAAGTGGAGGCAGTAGGCAAACACATGAAATGTGGATTTGAACCCAGGCTGCCTAAGTCTGATATGTCCTGTGTTTAATCCTACTTACTGAGCTACTGACAATCACCGTGCTAAGTGCGCTATCTGTAAAGCGTCTCATTTCCGTCTCTCAGCAGGCTGCCTGGGTCTAGATGGGCTCCTACACTCACTGCTTGTCGCGCTGGGGCCTGTTCAAGAACTGTAATGCTGTGGTGTCTTAGTTTCGTTTGGTTTTGTATTTATAGGTAAAGGAGGCTGAAGAGTGTAGACCAAAGGAGTCTCAGTAGAAACGGAAGTGAGAGGCAAGACTTAAGAAAAGCTTCCGAAGTGAAAATGCCTAGCATAGCAATTGGCAGAATAAGGAGAATGAGAGAAAAGAAAGCGTCGGGATGACTTTGCGGTTTGTTTTCAGCCTGTGGGACTGGGTAGGTCTTAAAAAAAAAAAAACAAAATCAAGACTGCAAGAAAGTTTAGTTTGAGGGGTGCTAAAGAATGTTTGTGGGCCCTCCCTTAAAATGTACATGTAGAAACTCTAACATCTGGACCCCGTGGATAATTAGGTCCTGAGGTGGGGCCTTCGGGGATGGCAGTAGTGCCAGGAGAGGCTCCTCCTTCCCACAATGTGAGGGCACAGGGAGGAGACATCTGCCTGGGAACCAGGAAGCAGGTTCTGAGCAGACACCAAATCTGCCCGCACTTCACCCTGGCACCTCCACGCCTGGAAAACAATGAGGAGACGCGCGAGCCTCTGTGCCTCGTCACAGCAGACCTGAGGAACTCCAGCAAACGAACAGAAGGCGAATGAGTTCGCACTGAGAGGAGTTATGTTTCATATAAAGAACAAGCATGCTGATAGACGTGCCAGAAAGCCCAGGAAACCGAGGTTCCGCGCTTAGCAGCCAGAAGTCGCGATGCAATCATGAAGGCCACAGGTGTATCTAATTATCCAGAGACGCGAAGATGACAGACAGAGCCTAGCAATGTGACATTTCAGGGGTGAGCATAAAAGGAGAGCCCGCAGAGGAGCTGTGCAGGAGTGAGAGGGTAGCAAAACCAGGAATCAAGTCTCGACCTGGAAGCCACGGGATGAGCAGGTGTCAAATGCAGTCTACACCACAGAGAGGACAAACAGAACACAGTCCTGGAGACTTGCTAACAGGTGGCCAGGACAAGGTCCAATTGGTGACCGACAGCGATAGCTCAGAGCACCCCAAGCAACAAAAAGTGGTCCTGTGCCTCGTTTCTTTTAGTCACCTTCTCTGTGGGGGGCCAGGAATAAAGTCAACCCCAAGCCCGAGGTCGGGCTAGCTCTGCCCTCCAGGGAGCTATGGACCCAAGCTCTCGGGCTTCAGGCATGAGGCAGAGACGGTTACAAGCATGTCTCCAAGCTCCCCTTGGCTCTGCTACAAATCGGTTCTAAAAAGCTACAGAAACAGAACGCAAAGCAGAAGCAAAAGTTCAAGAGCAAACAAAACTGAAAGGACAGCAAATCTTTCCATTTGCAGCGAGAGAAAGAAAGCAAAGACCTTCGCGATGTCCCGATGAAATTTCCCTGCAGGCTTACAGCTGATGCTGATGGCAGCCTGACCTCTGACCCAAGTCTGGAGGAGGACTGTGTCTTATTAAACGTCCACACAAGACGAGTGGCGAGAAGGACAAGTGGTCCAAGGGTCACTGTTTCATTTCCAAGCCCAGATAGTTCACAGTTGACCTTGAAACGAGGGGAGATATTTTTCCCATCAAGATGATAGAGAAAAGACAAAGTCGTGACAGGGTTCTGAATGGGAACCATCACATCCATGTGAAACAGCTTTGCTTTTAATACCCCCTCGGGAGAAAACACAGAAAATTACGAGCTGAAGCGGAGGAACACGTGACTGCAAATCCGACCTGCGTTTCACGCAACGCAGCTTGGCTCGGGAAGAAAACACACAGTCTGAAGTCAGACACTTGACCTTTTTATGTGAGCTGCCCATTATTTATCTCCACACCCTTTAAGTGGTATCGCCTGGGTCATTTCTTATATACTCTGCATCCCCGTCTGTGGGATCATCCGAGCGTTGCAGGGTCTCCTGGCTGGTTCACCACACTTCATTATTCATGCCGAGGATCAAGCCCAGCATTCCTGCGGGCAGAGACCCCAGCCAGGCCTTCCCCAAACAGCCTCTTTCCGTGTGATAAGTCCCCCCCGCCATAAATTATGTCACAACTGGAGGCTTCAACCTGTTGCCATCAGCTTTTCTCTTGGCAACACACCAGCTACATCCCCTGAGATAAATGAATTATCCTTGGAGCCCTAAGGATTCCAAGGGGCAGGCAAAGAAGTGAACAAAGCCCCCTCCCCACCCAAGCGAACAAGCCTGCATTGCTGCTTTAAAACCACAAGCTGACTTCTCACTCTGGCAGGCTCCCCACAGAGAGATGTGGTAGTTTCCGTCCTCCCCTCCACCGTCTGCCCCTCCCCAGCTCTTCCCACCTGTTGTCAAAGCAACAACAGGCTAATTCACTGAGAACTTCAATGAGAAGAGATGAAAAAGAGAAGTGGAAGGGGGGGGGGGGAGGATGTAGTGAGATAAGAAAAGCATTTGGTCCTCACAGAACAAGGGACTAAAAGGATGCTGTGTCTCCATGACACAGGACTGAAGGACGCTCTATCCCTGTGGCACAGGCTCCCACTGTGCTGTTGGAAGGGGACTTGGCTTCAGAACGCATTCTCTGGCTTCAGAGACTTTTAGAACTGAAAGTGGTGGCACACGGCTATAATCCTAGCAGTTTGGAGCTGGGCAGGGGAAACGGGGGGGGGGGGGGGGGGGAGGGGGGGGGGAGGTATCCAGAGTTCAAGGCCAACCAGGACTAGATAGCAAATTTCTAGCCAATATAGTCACAAGAGGCTCTCAAAAATAGGAACAAAAAAACAAACAAGAACTCTTTTCAGGCCTGCAACACGAGGAGAAAAAGATGCAGGGATTGTGAGTTGGTGTCCAGGACACCACTTTGCACCTGAGGACAGGAGACGAGGCTGTCTGGGCCCCTTGGCTGCTGGGGTACAGCAAGGAACCTCTGAACTCCTGAGCGTAATCCCAGCTCTTTCTAGTTGCAGTCACTTTCCACAGATAAATTATTCCTTTTTGGTTCCATCAGCAACTCCTTGTGTATGATGGAATGGGTCAACCACGCAGATGAGCCAGGCTGTGGGGGCTGCCAAGAGGAAAGGCCCCGTTGATCTAGCGTTTTTCATCTTATTGAAGGTTTAATTGAGTCAAGCTGCATCGTGTCTTGGGAAAGTTCCTAACATTGAAAGCAGTGCCACTTCACTGGACACTGGGGCCAGGCACTCTGCTGTTAAGCAGTGCTTGGAGAAACTCTAGGGCACATAATATATTTAAATATTACAATAGTGATTAGCAAACTTTAGGAAAAGGGTATAATATCACCCACTTGGTTCTATCTGGACTCTACGCCTAAATGCAGGTTCAGAAAACCCAGTGGGGGTGGGGGGGGGCTAGAGTCTCTGGGTGGGTAAAGCACTTGCTATACAAACATGGGGGACTGAGTTCAAAACTCCAGCACCCACTTAAACGTCCCGTGGATATGACAGCCCACCTGTAACCTCGCTACACAGTGTTAAAAATATTTTCTAACATGAGCACTCTGCCGACGCAAAAATCTCAATCAAATCAAATCAAAACAAACCAAGTTAAAAGATATCCAGGTTTAACTAGACTCCTGCACTCTCAGGTGGCCCCGAGGGGAACTGGGAAGCCACCAAGGCAACCACGGGGGTGGGGGGATGTGTTGATTTTGGGGGGAGCAGTTTAAATAGACTGGGAAAGTAGTCTTGACCTTTTCTGGGGAGGGGTCAAGGTTTGACCCAAGGAGGGTCAAGGTGCAAGGGGCACAGGTGGGGCCTCCAAAGATGGAGGCCAGAAACCAGGATTCACACCCAGGATCCCTGGGGCGAGCTGGCTAGCTACACTAGTGAAATCAGTGACCTCTGAGTTCAGTTAGAGACCCTGCCGCTTTTCTGTGACTTTGATAAAACCCCACAATGAAGGCAACAGGGTTGGGGGGGGGGGGGGGAGTCCGTCACAGCAGGGAGGCGTGGCAGCAAAAGGCAGGCATGGTAGCCAGGGCAGGAAGGCAGAGCTCACATCCTGAACCACAAACACAAAGTAGAAAAAGTAAGGGAAGGGAGCAAAGGCGTTTTAATCTCAATGCTGCTCCAACTGGTGTGCTTTCTCCAGCAAGGCTGTACCACCTAAGTGTCCCCGATCGCACCACCAAGTGGGGATTGCGTGTTCAAATGCCCAATGTAGTAATAGGGAGCTGCGGGCTGCGTCCCTGGCACCCGGCCGCCGGCATGGCTAGCTTATGCCCCGAAATATCAACATACAAACTGTATCCATTTAAGCACTGCTTGGCCCATTAGTTCCAGCCTCTTATTGGCTAGCTCTTACATATTAATCTAACCCATTTCTAATAATCTGTGTAGCCCCATGAGCTGGCTTACCAGGGAAAATCTTAACCTGCATCTGTCTCGAGTGGGAGAACCATGGCGACTCCTGACTCAGCTTCTTTCTCCCAGCATTCTGTTCTGTTTACTCCACCCACCTAAGGGTTGGCCTATCAAATGGGCCTAGGCAGTTTCTTTATTAATTAACCAATGAAAGCAACAGATTAGAAAGAAATCTCTTCCACATCAGCCCGAGACTATGGGGGATCGCGTGTTCAAATGCCCGAGACTATGGGGGACATTTACTATTCAAGCCACTACCTGATGACACAATCTATAAGGTGGAGTGATCAAGGGAGACACTTCAAGTCAACATCTAGCCTGCACATACACAGGCACATATGCACACATACGACATGCCCACTCGTCCTACCCATTCACACAGGCAACAATGTTTTAGCTGTGGGTCATACTGGAGAATTTTCATGTACACTTCACCATGTCACACTGTCTTAGACACTTCCAGTTCACCCCTCTCAGAACAAGCAAGGAAGTGGCTCTCTGCCCCATGTGTCGGGGTCTGATATGGTGATGTTCAGGAACAGAGCTAAGTTTTCCATAACTCAAGACCCCCTTGAGGGTGACCCATGAGACATAGACGTTGAGCATACTCTTAGTTCTGGTCCCACGCCAGCAATGCCAACTTAGAGCTGCTCCCCAGAAAGGCTCATGACATGCTTATAGAAAGGGGGAGCTAGAAAGGGAACCCCCCCCAAATTCTTCCACAGCAGCATGTCTTCTGGTCGTAAGGGGCCACACCTATAGAACTTTCACTAGACACTGCTCAGAGTATACTAACCAATCCCTTCAGCAACATTCCTAAGGTGGTTGTCTGGAGTTGTCCACATCTCAAACATGGAGAACCTGCAGTTATCGGCTCGCCTGTAGTCAGTCAGACGTCCCATCACAGTGGTTCTAAAACGTTTACATAACCACCCATCCACTGATCTGCACACTCAGAGCTGACTCAGTAGCTCTGGGTGAGATGTGGTGAGAGGCATTTCTAGCACTTTCCCTGGTGACACTGCTGGACCACATGTGGAGAACCGTCTCTACTGCTTCTTCCCGGAGAATCCCCCACCCCTTCCTCCTGCCCTCTCCTCTAATGGGGAAACAAAACTGAAGAAGATCATGCTTATTCCAAGAAATCTGAGAAGTCACCCAGACACATGGCAGGAGGATTCAAAACCATCCCAGACAGCACGATGCTGAGACCTCAGTCAGGCTTTTAGAAGCAAATCCCAGCCTTGTGCTGGAATCTATTGTGGCCAATGGCTGGAAAGTAGAAGCCAGGCTCTTGCTATCTTCTTCCTACCACCTATACTCACCATTTTGTTGCTATGACATTGTTTCTAAACAATTGAATGCTATTAAACAAACAAGTCTCAGGAGTTTGCTGAAAGTTCCTCTGCAGATATTTGTAAAGCCATTTCTCCTCATGTTTTTCTAAACACATTCTTTCATCTCTTCCCTTCGGTGTAACTTCCATGACAATAGGATACATATATACAAATGTAAATTATATGCAGAAAACTCAAAGCAAAGATTAAAACTTCAGCTCAGAAATTCTGTAGGATGGAGTAAGGTAACAGTGCACAGGAATGCAAGAAAAACGAAGAAAGAAATACATCGGACTCTGAAGTTTGCAGTTTCTTAAAAGCTTGTTGATATTGGAGATCTAAAAATACATCAATCAAAGAGATGTGTGGTGGTGTACACCTGTACTCCCAGCATGAAGCCATGAAGATCAAAGGTTTGAGTTACAGAGCTCACAAAAAGGAAAGGAGAGAGGGAAGGAGAAAGAGAGGGAGAGAGCGGGGGAGAAAGACATGTTTCTATTATTGAAAGGCATCCTGCATGTAATGGCTGACAGTGTTCTCCACAATATCTCTAAGTCAAATGCAATTGTGCTTTACAGGTCCCTTATTAGAGTAGCCTTCAAGGCACACTGCAAACTATAATAGTTGGTAAAATATAGACACTTAGGGGCCTATGCATCAAGGCCAATGTTCTGCCTGCCATATACTGGCAGCATTTGAATAGTGAAAACACCCTTTTTACTTTAGTTCCTCACCATCTACACTTAAAAGTATTCATATAACAAACTACAACTACACACACACAAGCACACCCTGCCACCATCCAAATCACCTGGTGATTCTGATACTTTTCCTAATGCCTAGCTTAACTTGTCAATTTGGATTTATTTTCTAAAATGTAAAGAATGTCTTTAGATGAGGCTGTTACAGTAAAAGTCAACACTCATTCTCTTTCCCAAACGTCCAGTTTTTCTCAAAAGATTGTATGTAACAGGTTTCTAATAAAAAAAAAAATCCACTGGTTGCCCTTAGTCTGTGATGTCTTGTATTGTGGCATTTCCTAGTTCTACTTATAAAATAATGAAAACCACTTAGATCCAGAGTCATAAGGCTAAGACTCTAATCCCATTCACACTATTTAGGAGCCTGATGTGGTGCTTTGAATGAAAATTGTAGCACAAATAATAAAAACCCAGAGACAGATATTGGGGTTCAACCTGAAGATCAGAAAAGCAAAGCAGCTAAGTCACTAACCTCTATGAAATCTTCAGACTGAAAAAGGGCAAGTTCCTGTCTCACCCTGTCTTATGTTCCTCTCTAGTGCTGGGATTCAAGGTGTGCACCACCATCTCCCGGCCTCTGTGGCTAACTAGTGTGGCTGCTGGAATTAAAGGTGTAAGCCACCACTGCCTGGCCTGTATGGCTGACTAGTGGGGCTGTTTTATGATCTGATCTTCAGGCAAGCTTTATTTATTAAAATACAAATGAGAGATCACTACAGTTCCCCTTTTTGTCTAAAATAAAAAAGGTTATAACTAATATAAGAAAACTATATACAATAAGTACAATAACTGTATACACTATATAAGGCAATAAATACATCAACAGTGTCTATCTTATTTGCATTTAACAAATTCAGAGAAAATACTGTACATCTTGGTGAGTCCAAAGTCTTTTACCTAATTTACTTTCTATCCTAACTTGCTTTCTGTATCTGGTAAACAAGTAAAACTATAACTATCTAGTCTTCAGCTCCCTCAGAGACCAAAGAAGAAAATCATATTAACTGAGTAAGCAGGAAATGTGAGCAACTTCCAAAAATTGTGAGAAATGACAGAAACAGGTGACTACCTGAACGGTCACCCAAAGGTCCTCAGAAACTTTGGGGAACCCATCTTCTGCCTACAGGCCTAACATAATCAACAGACTTTTCTGTAAAGCAGGATATTCTGAAGGGTTGTCCTACCTTGTCTTGACAATGTTCAGCAGTCACTTTCTTTTGAGTCCTGCTTGTCCAATTTGGACAATATACTGCCAGAAATCAAGGCAAGGGCATTTTCTTGCCCAGTGGTATACTTTTGCCACAAAGAAGTAAACTCCATCTGGAGTTTCTTCGATGCCCATTATCTTCTCTGAAGTAGATTGGTGCTGCCAGGAGCATACATGTCTAATTCTCATAAAAATAAAAAAAAAAAACATGTTATTAAAACAGCTTAAATGTCATATTCTGTAGTTCTCTGAAGTGTTTGAAGATGACCTATATATTTAAAATATATCTTTGTTTGACCTTGAAAACAAACCTAATGTGACTACAAGTTCAATTATACCAGATGATTAACTACTAACCTGTATTTTCTTATTATCCTAAACAGTTGGTAGTAATAATTTTTAAGGACTAGAAATTTGCATTACATTGTTAGATGAGTTGAACAGGTATAATAACTTGAACAAGAGTAGAAATGTATGTCCAGTATCGTCTAACAAAATTAATCTCAAATTTGTATCAATATTCAAAATTTGTATATAATATTCAAAGATCCAGTCCAGTGTAGAACACTTAAATAAGCCACTCTTTTATTTTACCATATCTATATTCTTCCTTTTTTCTTTTCAGAGTAAATTCAATAATCTACCCTTTCATCCTATCATACCTGTATCCCACTTTTTCTTCCCAAAACAAGAACCTTAAATCTAATTTCCTTTGTTTAGTTTTTTCCTGGACATTACCAATAACAATTGTAACCAATCCCCCTAAACAATGACAAATATCCATAACCCATTGAACAACCAAAAACTACCCACCCCACCTCTTGGGAATGTGGGCTTCTTCCTCTTAAATTTACTTCTTGCTGTCTGGGGATTTCCTTAAATCTAACATTGGCACAGGAATTCCACTCAGCTCTTACCCTATCATTTGGCAATTTCTGTATGGTTATATGATATATTAAGGTTGCTTGTTTAAAAACTTTAGGCTGGGGCTGAAGAAAAGGCTCAGTGGTTAAGAGCACCGCCTGCTCATCTAAAGATCCTAGTTCAATTCTCAGCAACCACATGGTGGCTTACAACCATCTGTAATGAGATCTGATGCCCTCTTCTGGCCTGCAAGCATGAATGTAGGCAGAATAGTGTAAACACAATAAGTACATCTAAAAAAAAAAAAAAAAACTTTAGGCTGTTCTCTCTCTTTTTATAATGCAACACTGAAATTGGTTCTCCATTAAATTCCTCTGTCTAAGGACTGATCTCCAAAATATATGAATAATTCAAGAAATTAATCATCAAAAGAACAAATAATCCAATTTTAAAAATGGGATACAGACCTAAACAGAGAACACTCAATAGAGGAATCTAAAATGGCTGAAAGACTTTTAGGAAAATGCATCATTAGTCATCAGAGAAATGCAAATCAAAACAACTCTGGGATTCCATCTCACACCTGAAAGAATGGCAAAGATCAAAACACTGGTGATAGCTTATGCTGGAGAAGATGTGGAGTAAAGGGAACACTCCTGCATTGTTGGTGGGAATGCAAACTGGTATAGCTGCTTTGGAAATCAGTATAGTGATTTCTCAGAAAATTGGCAAATAACCTACCTCAAGACCCAGCAATACCACTTTTGGGTATACACCCCAAAAATGCTCAATCATACCACAAGGATATGTGCTCTACTATGTTCATAGCAGCATTATTTGTCATAGCTAGGACCTGGAAACAACCTATATGCCCCTTGATCAAAGAATGGATAAAGAAAATGTGGAACATTTATATAATGGAGTACTACACAGAAAAAAAATAATGACATCTTGCAATTTGTGGGCAAATGGGCCAATCTTTTCTAGAACATCATATTGAGTGAGACAACCTAGACCCAGAAAGATAAATATAATATGTACTCACTCATAAGTGGCTTTTAGACATAAAGAAAAAACAACAACAACAAAAAAACGGCCTACAATTCATAACCCCAGAGAACCTAGACAACAAAGAGGACCCTAAGAGAGATATACATGGGAGATAGAAAAAGACAAGATTTTCTGAGTAGAGTGGAGAAAAATGTATAGTTCAATAAAAACAATAAAAAGGGGGAAATCCTCTCTTTGGTTTTGAATATCTCTGTGATCTGTTTAATTAGGTTTTTCTAAGGTTTGAATCTTAGCACTCAGATTAACCAACTTTTTAGTGATAAAACAAAAATGGCAATACTGATGTTTACAATTGACATTACATAAATTCCATCTAAATTAGATATCCTCTCATTTAATCACTACATTTTCAAACTGCCTAGATATTATCATACAGAGACCCAAATCCCTTCATTGTAATGGGTTTTTCTATTTTTTTTTAATGCAGGAAAAATTCTCTCTTTTAACTAATCCCTCCCTTTAAGAATTCCCAATTGTTTTACCAAATCTACTGACATTGACGTAGTGTGAGGCTCATTGCTATTGTGTAGAACAGAACGGCAGCTACCCAATTTGGTAGCAGCCCAAGAAGGGGGTTCAGGGAGAGCCCACAATGAGAGAGAGAGAGAGAGAGAGAGAGAGAGAGGACTACCTGAAAAATGCTCAGGAGATGGAAAAACTGTGTGTGGCATGGGGCTGCCTGAAAGTAAAACCAGCCAGTCTAGGGCAAGTGAGTCCTGTGGCATTTGGAGCCCAGATGCTTCTGGAGTTTGGGTGGCAGCTGGAGACTGTTTCAGAGAGGCTTCAATAGGAAAATCCTAAACTCACTCAGAGGCTTAGGGGAAAAAAAAAGAAAGCCTACCTGAAGGGCAGGGGGTGGAACCCAACATGCAGCTCTACCCTGTGCCGGTGGTTAAAAAAAACCACAGGCAAATGGCTTTTTCATTCATTTTAGCCCAAATGTTGGTCGCCAATTGTAACATGAATAATAAAAGGTCCCAAGACAGACAGTAGAGTTCAACCTGAAGATCAGAAAAGCAAAGCTGTCAACCTTTAAAGAGCATAAACCTTTATGAAATCTTCAAACTGAAAGAGTGAATTCCTGTCTCATCCCACTTTACATTCCTCTCTAGTGCTGGGGTTAAAGGTGTGTGCCACCACCGCCTGGCCTCTATTTTAACTAGTGTGGGGACTGGGATTAAAGGTGTGTGCCATCACTGCCTGGCCTGTACCGCTCACTAGTGTGGCTGGTTTGCATTCTAATCTTCAGGCAAACTTTATTTATCAAGCTACAAAAGAAATACCACTACACAAATGGCCCCCATAGGGTCATGCATGCTTAGTCCCCACTTGGGAAGAATTAGGAGGTGTGGCCTTGTTGATGTAGGTGTAGCCTTGTCAGATGGAATGTCACTGAGGGTTAGCTTTGAGGCTTCAAAAGCTGACACCAACCCCAGTCTTCCTCTCCCTCTGCCTACTTCCTATGGATAAGGAAGTAAAAACCTTCAGATATTGCTCCAGTGCTGTGCCTGTCTGCTTCCCACCATGGTGATCATGGGCTAACCTTCTGAAACTAAGCAAGCCCCAAACGGAATGCCTTTTCTATAAGGCATTGTCTTGGTCATGGTGACTTTTCCAGTAACAGAACAAAGAGAAGTTGGTACTAGAGACTGGAGTATTGCTGTGACAGGCCTAACCATGCTGTTGTTTGGAGGAATACGGAAGACTTTGGGACTTAGGACTAAAAAACATTTGAACACTTTAAGTGGGACTTTTTGTTTAGTTTGGTTGTTTTGGTTTTTCCAGACAGAGTTTCTTTGTCTTGGGACCCACTCTGTAGACCAGGTTGGTTTTGAACTCAGAAGAGAGTAATTTGGACTTTGGAGGCCTGGTTCAAGGGTTTTCAGAGGAGAATAATATTAAGTGACCTACAGACCATTCCTGTAATATTCTGGCAAAGAATATGGCTGTTTTTTTTTCCTTGCCCCCCCCCCAAATCTGCCAGAGGCTAAATAGAGTTTGGATTAATGGTTTTGGCAGAGGAGATTTCAAGCCAGCATAGTAATGACTGTGTTATGTGATTATTAGTCATTACTTTTATGCAAATCTACAATGAAAAGGAGCAGTAAGAGCAAGAAAAAAATGAAAAAATGTACAGTTTAAGGAGAAAAGGAGCACCAGGAAACCATTGATGGGGCCAAGGATATGTAAATTTTAAAGAAAATTCTGATGCTAATTGAAATAAAGGGAGTGGGAACCTGAGGGTAGACCCCACCCATCTAAACTTTCAAGCTTTGAAAAGGAATTAAATTCAGAAAAAGCTTAAGTAGCAGAGAAAACCATTAACAATGGGAAGATTATGCAAATATAAATCAGGGAGGGACCAAGTCCAGTTTCAGGAAGAAGAACCTAGTAGCTTCAGCCAGGCAGTACTGATTTGGAGTCCAGAAGGATACAGGAAGTCTTCCTCTGAGGTTAATGAAAGCCACTGAGACCAGGCATTTGGCAGGACAGTCCCTACATGGAGGCCCAGAGAGGCCACTTTGTGAAGCTGTAAAGATTAAGCTTGTACTGCATTGGAGCCCCCAAGATATGAAGATGCCAGAGTCCTTTAGCCAAGAAGAGCTGCCAAAAGGGTGTGGAAGGAGCCCAAGAAAGAGAAATGTGTTGCAGTCAACAATGCTGAAAGGAGTTGGAGATCTGAAGAGAGGAAAAATTGGGAGTGTGCCTGCTGGTTTTCATTCCTGTGTTGGTCATCTTTCCTCCATTTTGGAATGGTAATGTATAATCTGTGCCATTGTATGTTGGAACCATGTGATTTGCTTTATGCTTTTTATTTTATAGGGGGTTACAGTTAAGAGACTGACTCGAGCCTCTGAAGAGACTTTGGACTTGGAGACAGTGTTGAGGCTGTTAAAGACTGAGGACTTTTGAAGTCAGAAAAAAATGCATTTTACATTACAATATGGGTACAAGTTCCTGGGGACGGGGAGGGGGGTGGAATGTGGTAGTTTGAACAAAAATGCCCCCCAAATAATCACATATGTGCATACTTAGCCCTAGTTGATGAACTGTTTGGGAAGAATTAGGAGGTGTGGCCTTGTCTATGTAGGTGTGCACCCTAGTTGATGAACTATTTGGGAAGAATTAGGAGGTGTGGCCTTGTCTATATAGGTATGCCTTTGTTGGGGGGTTGTGTCACTGGGGATGGACTTTGAGGTTTCAAAAGCCTACACCAGACTAGTCTTTCTTTCCTTCTGCCTGCTATCCAGGGATCAGGATGCAAAGCTCTCAGTTTCAGCTACAATGTCACGCCTGTCTGCTTCCCTCTGTGATGATCAGGGGCTATCCTTCTGAAATTGTAAGCCAGCCCTAGTTAAACGCTTTCTTCTTAAGAACTGCCTTGGTTGTGGGGTCCCTTCACAATAGTAGCTAGGATACCTGCTTTTTTTTCCCCCTAGCCTGGCTTTTCCCATTCACTAAATAGGAGAGAAGCAAGGTGACTAGCTTGTCTTTTTGTGAAGAAAATTTACCTCCAAATAGTCTTATATATTAAGAAAAATAATAGCTGGGCATGGTGGTACACACCTTTAATCCCAGTACTCCTGAGGTAGAGGCAGGCAGACCTTTGTTTGTTTGAGACTAGACTGTTCTACATAGGGAGCTTCAGGCCAGCCAAGGCTAAACAGTGAGACCCTGTCTCAAACAAAAAAAGAACAAAAAACCTGAAGGAATAAATATTAACTCTTACAATTCTTACCACTAGTGGACTGAAGGTCCAGTAATGATCCTAACTCATGGCCAATGGACTTGTCTTCCCCTACTGCATTAGTATGGAATGGAGAGTGTGATATCCACCTGCAGCCATCAAGGCAACATGAGGAATGGGGACAGATTCCCACTGAGAAGGACAGTACAGAAAGACAGAAAGGCTTCATAGTCCAGTCTGGCTTGCTCCGATCCAGAGGGTGAATCCAGCAATAGTGTCTCCAGATTCATCTGAGTATGAGACCATGGGGATTTGAGAATAAAAACAGAATTGAAATGGAAAGGCAGGAGACAGCCTAAAAGCAAAATCTGGAGGCAGCGAGCCAATAGCTACAGCTGGGCTTGGAATACATCTCCCCGTCTGTTTGTTGTGGGAAGTGAGGCCTGTTTAAATGGCAGAATCACAGGATTCTCTCGCCCAGCTTACCTTAAAATTAGTGGCAGGTGCTTCCAATTGGCCAAGAAGCAACAAGAACAAAATATGCCAAGCCGAGTTTCAAATTTGGATGCTCTAAATGGGTGCCCTTGCTGAGGCTGGCCAACTCAGGGCCAAGAGACATGTTAGTAGTGGGTGATGGCTACAGGCTGAAAGCGCCTTATTTATATACATATTCTGGTTTAAATTTGTCCCTTTGTCAACTCTTCTCTTGTTCACTGACAATCCTTTTTTTTTTTCTTACACTATAAAAGAAAGGAGGATCCAGGGAAGCAAAGTGCTTGCCTCCCAACAATGAAGGTCTGAGCTTCATCCCCCTCTGCCAATGCAAAAGCTAGGCACAGAGGCTTGTGCCTGTAAGCCCTGCACTGCAGAGGCAGAGAGGAGCATCCCTAGGGCTTGGTGGCCAGACTGTCTAGTTTAATTGGTGAGCTCCAGGTTCAATGAGAAACCCTTTCTCAAAGACAAAAATAATGTGGAAAGCAATCCAGGTAACACCTATTGTCAACCTCTGGTACACGCACACACACACACACACACACACACAGAGAGAGAGAGAGAGAGAGAGAGAGAGAGAGAGAGAGAGAGAGAGAGAGAGAGAGGAAACTGAGGATGGAGGTAGACATATAATTCTAGCATTCAAGAGGTGGAGGCAGGAAGGTCAGGAGTTTAAGACCAACCTGAGCTGCATAGGCTGAGTTTGAAGCCAGCCTGAACTACATGAGACTTGGATTAAAAATAAAAAAGAAACGAAGGAACAGCCAGAGGCATGGGATGTGCAAGTGACCTGAGGATTACCCACAAGAGCATGGTATGACATAGGGAACATCACCTGTCATAAGCAGAAACTTTTGGAAAGCTCTGCTCAAGACAAGCTGAGTGGCCTCATGAAAATGACATGAGAGATAACATTCTGTGATTGTGGTAGATGCCAGAGCATCTTGGGAAGATACCAAGTCCCTAGGATTCTCTGCTTATTGCGGCAAAGCAAAGAATCAAGCTGCTCATTGATGGTTCTGCATGGCTATTGGTCCACCTTGATGCTGTTTCTACGTCTCTCTCCCTAGAGAATTCCAATAGTTGCCTAACTTGGTTTCTCTTTGGAACTTTTGGCTGACAGTAGGAATCAATGGTGGATTCTCAGGACAGAGGTATTTAACTCAACTCTCTCCCTTTTTGAATGAGTCACAAAAATTTTTACGATAGTAACTTTATCAGCCAGCTTCCAAGATAGCCTCTAGTGATCCCCACTTCTAAGTGTTCATGCTCTGTGACCCTTGTCTTCATTGTGCTGGGCTTGGTCTGAGGGACCAATAAAACGTGCCTAAGAGACGATGTCTGGTTTCGCAGAACAGGTCATTAAAGGCATTGCTATTTCTGCTTGTCCCCAGGATCAACTCTTCTGGCAGAGGCCAGGTGCAATGTAGCTTTACAGTAAGTTCCACTGAAAGAGGAATTGAAGAATGTTTCTGGATATGCAAATGGGCCACTTGGGAGGCAGATCTTCCAGCCCTTTCCAGTCTTCAAATGGCTGTAGCTCCTCCAGTTAGCATCCTGACCCAGTCTCACTAGCCCCTGAGCCAGAATGGCTTTCAAAAGCTATCTAAGAACAAACCTTGTGTCAGGAAGAGAGCCCTGTTTCTAAAGTCTTTGCCTTGCAAGCTTGAGAACTTGGGTTGGAGCACCGCACTCTGCGTTAACACAGCCAGGTGTGACGGAGCATGCCTGTAATCCCTGTGGCAGGCAGATCTGAGGCATAGTGGCCAGTCAGGCTCGCTCATGTGGCAAGTTCCAGGCCAACAGAAGAGCCTGCCTCCGAAAACAAGGGAGGCAATGCTCTTAAAGACTGATACTCAAGATTGACCTCCAGCCTCTGCAGACATTTGTGTGTATAACCATATGTACAGATGCACCTACACAACATAGATGAACATATGTATGCATCCAAAAAAAGATAATGAATCTTGCTGCTGTTTTAAGCTTTTAAGTTTCGGGGTATTTGTCAGGAAGTGATGGAAAATAAACACAGTACATGCTAACAGCTTTCATTTTTTTATTCTGATAACCAAGGATACTTATTTTCCAAAACTTTTAATAATAATAACTTTAATAATAAAAACCTTATTAATTCTTTGTCAAAAAATTCAGACTATTGTACTTATATGAATCTGTTTCTCACTTAGACCAGTTGGTAAATTATTTACTCGGGATGTGGCTCTGTTCTCCATCACTGAGCAGCCTAGAGACATCACATCTAGAAGCTGGCCTGCTGTGTGTTTGTGTATATGGTATGATGATTCCTAAGTTTAAGTTGTTTGAGTTATGAGTTAGTTAGTTACTTAAGACAGTTTAAAAATCTACCTGGTCTTATCAAAAGAATTTATCTCATCAAAATTTATCTCATCAAAAGCTTTTTTTTCTCCCATGAATTTAACAAAAAAGTATTTAAGGGACCAGAGGAGAATGGAGAACAGAAAGTCTAAATGATCTGGTTTCTTTCTTTCTTCCTTTCTTTCTTTTTTTCTTTTTTTGCTGTTGTAATAAGAGTGGCGGGGCTGCGTCCCCAGCACCCCAGCCGCCTGGCTAGCTTATACCCCGAAATAATTACACGGTCACTGTATTCTTTTAAACACTGCTTGGCCCATTTCTATCTAGCCTCTTCTAGGCTAATTCTCACATATTAATTTAGCCCATTTCTAATCATCTGCATAGCACAGCTAGGTGCGCTTACCAGGAAGATTCTAGCCTACGTCCATCCTGGGTCGGAGCTTCATCGCGTGTGTCTGCCCAGGAGCGGGGCATGGCGTCTCTGAGCTCACTTCCTCTTCCTCCCAGCATTCTGTTCTGTTTACTCCTCCCACCTATGTTTTAACCTATGAGGGCCAGCCAAGCAGTTTCTTTATTTTTTAACCAATGACCTTCCTCCATCATTTTGCCACCTATGAAATACATCAAAATGTTTCAGAATTATTCTTCTAGTATAAGAAAAGTTAGAAAACTGAAAATCCAAGTCATTATCTCTCACTACAGGAAGGTATGAACAAGAGATACTGTCAGGAGAAAATCGTTCTTCAGGCTGATGATTCATCCCGGAGATGGGAGACTTCATTCCTAGTACTTCGTGATTGAAGTGGATCTGTGAGTTCTGGGAGAGTCTGACCCAACAACATCTGAGCAGAGACAGAAAAAGTGTTCTCCAAACACAATTGTTTACATTGCTGCCATCCTAGCTGGGTGCCTCTTGGGGAATATTATCTGAAGGTGTGTTACTTTTGTTTATGCTGTGGTACATTCGTTTAATGATATAAAGATGTGTTACTTTTGTTTATGCCGTGGAACATTCGTTTAATGATATAAAGATGTGTTACTTTTGTTATGCTGCATTTAACTCCTAAAACTGTGATTCTTTGTCTAAAACACCTGACGGTCTAATAAAGCGCTGAGGCAAGAGAATAGATAGGCGGGGCTGGCAGGCCGAGAGTGTAAATAGGACAGGGAGCCGCAACTAGAGAAGAAGGGGAGGAGGACAGCAGGGGGCAGCCAGCCCGTCCTGGAGTCAGAGTGAGAGTAAGATACTGAGAGTAAGATACACAGAAGAAAAAGAAAAGGCCCAGAGGCAAAAGGTAATCAAGATAATTTAAGAAAAGCTGGCAAGAAACAAGAAACACGTTGAGCTAAGGCCGAGCATCCATAGCTAAGGATACGCCTCCGCATGTGTGATTTATTTGGGAGCTGGGTGGAGGGCCCCCAAAGAGTAAAGATAAACAAACACAACAGGTGCCCCTCTTTAATTAGCCCACACAAATAAAAGCTAGCAATATCTACAAAAGTCTTAGCTGTGATTTATATTTCTAAAGAAATAAAAAGCCTCACCAGTCACTGATTAGAAAATGAAAGAAATAATTATATTCTAATATAAATTGTTACCTAAAGGCCAAAGAAAAGTAGCCCCCCCAGATGACACTTCCCGAACGAACACTGTAGCGCATTTCTCCTTACAGCTCTGGAGTCCCTTGTTGCTGGGCGAGTACCCTTCCTTTCCATGCTCCCCCTCAGGGGAGCCTTGTGACACTTAGTCTCCCTTCTGCTCCCTTCCATGTCATAAACATTTTCAAAGTTCAATTCCTGTGTCTGTAGCTTTAGGTCCTCGGTGCCTGTCATGGAGTCTGGCACACAACAGGGAATGTGTGCTGCCCTGAAGTATAAACCAGATTCATTACTTATCCCAACACTAGCCCTTTGTCATACTGTGTTCCTGGGCTATTCCTTGTGGTTAATTTTCCCTGTCCACTCCACAGACCTCATTCTCAGGACCTGTGTTTTCCACAGCAAAAACTAAGACAAAATGTACATTGTTGCCTAGACTGGAGGAAACTAAGGCGCTCTCTCTCTCTCTCTCTCTCTCTCTCTCTCTCTCTCTCTCACACACACACACACACACACACACACACACACACACATGCCCATGACCTTCACATCTACTGACATGGCAATGAAGCATCCCAAGTGCGGGTGAAAGTGTGGAGAGCTGGAGAAGGGGATGCATGGTTGGGGCAGCTCTGATGGAGCACTCTGGAGTCTCCTCACAAGTAAACAGGAATGTACCACAAGAACAGACTCAAGCCTGGGAGAACTGGAAGCAGATGCACAAGCAAAGGTCCCACACGTGTGCCCAGAGAGTCAGAAGGTAGAATCTGTCCAAACACGCATTACCCAATGATCATAAATAAATGATCTCTCAGAGGGGATGGAACCATGATATGTATATAGCATGAACCAGCTTTGCAGATGACGGCATGCTGCCAGACCCAGTTACAGAACACTGCACATTGCGTGATTCCAATTACAGGAAGCATCCAGACAGGCAAAGCCATACAAAGAGTAGATGGTTTAAGCCTGGGAAAGGATGGAAGGATGAACAGAGATTATTTAAAGAATAAGTATTGACCCTCTGTGGTAATGAAAATGGACTGTGTTGGTATCCAGCAGCATGGATGGTAGTTGAATTGCACAGTATGGAATTACATCTTAACAAAGTGTGGCCATCTGCAGTCCACACTCCCACTACCCACAGAATCGAACGCCAGATTTGCCAAGAAGGACACTTGGATACCAAGAAAGAGTATTAGTGGGTTTTTCCTCTTCTTCCATGGGTGAAGGAGGGGGCACTGTCATGCAGGGGTACCACTGTAGAAGGCTCTTCAAAATTCCAGATAACACTGCAATTCCAGTGCTGGGTGTACCCAGGAGAACAGAACGATTTTTGTTGTTCACACAATAAAAGTATCCTCAGTGCTCATAGTAGTATTACAGCAGTCGAAACTAGCAATCAAATACCCATTAGCTAATGAATGAATAAAGAAAACATTTCTATAATGGAATACTATTCACCTACAAAGAGGTTGGGTTGGGGCTTGGGGTGTAGCTCAGTGATTGAGCATGTGCTTAGTATGTGCAAGGTCCTGGGTTCCATCCCCAACACTGTTTCCCCTCAAAAAAAAAATGGTGACTGGGCATGTTCTATGGTGTAGATAAACTCTGAAAACAATTACATTGCATAGAAGAAGCCATTTGCAAGTGCTGGTCATGCAAGCCTGAGACCCTAGCACCCACATAAAAAGCTAGGTGTGGCTGAACTTGCCTATAACCTATGCTGTGGGAGGAAGAGAAGAGCATCTATCATTGTTCTCTGCCCTCTGTGTGCATGCATAGAGGCAAGTATGCCTACACACACAAAAAAAAAAAAGAGAGAGAGAGATTCTATGTACACAAAATGTCTAAAATGGCCAAAAATCATACAATACATCCATCAGTGTTGAACAATGGGAAGGACAGGAATGATCCTGTATGCTAGCAGGGAGAGAGCTTCACTGGGGTGGCAGAGATGTTCTAGAATGAGACAGATGTCACTGCTATATAATGCTGTGACTATACTAAAACCACTGAATTATACACTTAAAAATCGCAACTTTCTGTGTGTGAATTATAGTTCCCAAAACTGCCAAATGAAGCAACAGCAAACATCAGAAAAAGAAAATTGTTTTTTAAAAAAATACCATAACATAGCATGAAAGAATCCACTGATGTGTTGAAATCGTCTTACAGCCTTGTATGGTGTGAAGTCACAAGACTGTGCGTGTGTTAAAGCCATACAGCCATACAACTCTATGCTTAAGAATGTATTTAAAAGCCGCCATGTGAAGCCTCAGTTGGAACGACAAGCTGGCACACATGATCAGCTTCAAGTAACCTGTTTAGCTAATTAAAAATTCCTCTATAGCTGCTGCTTGCATTAGACGGGAATTAACAGAGACCACAGCTGATTCCTAAGTACACAGTTCAGTGGGTCACAGTAGATATACAGTATAGTCATAGTATTATACAGTATAGTCACAGTAGATTATACAGTATACACAAAGTGGATATACAGTATAGTCACAGTAGATATACAGTATAGTCACAGTAGATATACAGTATAGTCACAGTAGATATACAGTATAGTCACAGTAGATATACAGTATAGTCATAGTAGATATACAGTATATTCACAGTAGATATACAGTACAGTCACAGCAGATATACAGTATAGTCACAGCAGATATACAGTATAGTCACAGCAGATACACAGTATAGTCACAGCAGATATACAGTACAGTCACAGCAGATATACAGTATAGTCACAGTAGATATACAGTATAGTCACAGTAGATACACAGTATAGTCACAGTAGATACACAGTATAGTCACAGTAGATATACAGTATAGTCACAGTAGATATACAGTACAGTCACAGCAGATATGCAGTATAGTCTCAGTAACTATAGTATAGCCACGGTATTATATAACCTTGACAACTGTCTCATTCTAGAACATCATCATCCCAATGACGCCCTCTACCGGCTAGCATGCAGGATTATTCCTATCCTCCCATTTCCCAACACTGAATGTATTTTATGAGTGAGCACTCAGTCCTAAATGGAAACAACTCCACTCCAGGACAGGGACCCAAGTAGAAGAGAAAACAAAAAGATCGTAAGAGCCAGAGGTGATGGATGACTCCTAGGAAGCAGTGTCTTCCATATACAAGAGGACTGTTGGACAGGAACTCACAGGGGCTATGGCAGCACACCCAAGATCTGCACAGGTTCAAGCTAGATGTGGTGCCAGCACTGAGAGAAGGAAGTGGACCCAGGGTCCTACCCTAACCATGAAGCTATTTGTAATTGACACCCACTGGTAAAAGGAAAATCAATTTTCTCCAACAGAGTGTCACTGGTTCTAGCAACCACACTCTGGGGCAAACACCATACCTAGGAGTAGATGGCCAACACCAATGAACTACATGTGTGTGTGTGTGTGCACGCACGTGCCTCTGTGTGTGTGTGTGTGTGTGTGTTGTGGACTTTTTGTTTCATTTTGCCATTTTTTTGTCTTGTCTTTTGCTTCTTTATTTTGATTTTCATTTTGTAGGATTTATTTACTTTGGTTTCCTTCTCTTTTTTGCTTTTTTGTTGTTGTTTTGAGAGAGAGAAAGACCATAAATAAAGTTGGGGGGTAGGGAGGTGAGAGACGGTCTTAGAGGAATTGGGGAAGAGGAAGGAACATGCTCAAAATATATTGGATGGAAAGACATTGTTTAAGCCAGGTATTGTGGTTCACACCTTTAATCCCAACACTCAGAAGACAAAGGCAGGCAGATTTCTATAAGTTTGAGGCCAGTTTGATCTTCAGAGTTGTTAACCTGGGGGCTTCACTGCAGCTCCTGGTATAAACTCCCTCCCCTGGGAATTGCTTCAGTCCAAACTCCACCTCCAAAAAAGCCAGCCAAAGGGTGATCCCTCCCTAGGGAGGATTAAGAAATCCTGCCAAACAGTAACCCCTCCCCAGGGAAGGTCCAGGCTATAATGCAAACCCACTCTGCGTGCTGCGCCTGCTCTATGGGTTATGCACTATGGTATGGGACTCTAGCGCCTGTACTATGTGTACTATGGTACTATGCCTGTAACACACCACCTACACTATGGGACAGTTCACAAGCTGGGCAAGGGGCTGGAGATTGAAACACATACACACAGAGACAAAGACACGGGTCATCCTTGAAACAAGAATGCCAACTTTATTGTGTTCCAGGGCAGCTTATATAGGGTCTCCTTAACTAAAATGCCATGCCCTGACTCTCGGCTGCAAGCCCACCAGAAACCACTCCCTGTCTCATGCTCAAAGCAGTTGCAAGTACAGGAAAACAAGTTGTTTGCTCAGAGCAGATGCAAGAAAACAAGTTGTTTACAGGAAATTCAGGGTCTGGGGGTCCTCAGTCTCCAACATGGGACCACTCCCACAGGGTATTTAAACTGCCCCCCCCACACCTCCCAGAGAATGAACACGTGGTCTCTGGGTTACCTATGGTCTCCTTTTCTCTCTCTTTCCCTCTCCATATTTTCCCAGGGCCACCGGGGAGTATTGTCATCCATTAAACATGGGCATTTTTAAATTAGGTCTGATTTGCTCTGATTGGGATTATTTGCATCAGTGGAGAGGTTTGGCATCTAAGAAAAATACTTAACAAGAGTGAGTTCCAGGACAGTCAGGGCTACACAGAGAAACCCTGTCTCAAAAAAAAAAAAAAAAAAAAAAGAAGAAGGAAGGAAGGGAAGAAGGAAGGAAGAAAGAGAAAAATAATTTTTAAAAAAATCCCTCTATATTTGCAGCAAGATGACTTATGCTCAAAGAGCCAAGCAGAGAAGCTAGGAACCTAGTTGCCCACTGTGACTAAAATGTGAGCAGATAGGAAGTCACCACAAAGGGGTGAACACTGAGATAATTGTCTTTTTCTTTATGTCTGAAGCTGAGTTACCTTCAAGAGTGCCCTGAAATCCACACCCTGTGTGGTTGGTGAGTGACAGAGGCCTGCCTTTCAAGGAAAATCTTCCTGCAACCACCCAGAGCTATGCCTTCAAGATTCCCTAAGACTTGCAAACAGAAGTACTATGGGGATCTGTATATTTATAGACAAGCAGTCTACACGGCAGGCAGTTTTTGGTGAGAGGAAGGAGGGTGTCAATAGACACAGTACAGAAATAGTAGCCAAGAAGATGTGGAGACGGTCCTCCCATGTTCTGAGGCCCAAGAAAGTAGCAGAAGACTCCAACTGCTGGAGGCCAGCCATACTTGCTATCCAAAGACGAAGAGCTTCCAAAACTGGAGAAGGTCGTGGAGCAGAAGTAGGAAAAAGAAACGTCTAGTTCAGGAGATCCGAGCATGGGTGGTCTGGGAGACACTCAAGAGCTCTAGATTTCCAGTGCCATGGCTAACCACAGGCAAACAAAATAATTCTTGCAGAAACTCTCTGTGATTTGAGTTTGCTGCAATGTGGGATCAGGATTGACAGGGAAAAGTAGGGGTTTCAGTCGACAATAGAGAGGCTACTTGGGTTGTATTTAACCAGCAACTGAATGGGACCTAATGGGACCTAAT
This sequence comes from Microtus oregoni, assembly GCF_018167655.1. Lineage (NCBI taxonomy): Eukaryota > Metazoa > Chordata > Mammalia > Rodentia > Cricetidae > Microtus > Microtus oregoni. The sequence goes on from NW_024543072.1 coordinate 31,605,350, forward strand.
GCTAGGTGAAGACCAGGCCTGGCTCAGAGGGTACAAAAGCCTGCTGAGCTGAGTTCAACCACCAGAACCCGAATAAAAGAGCTAGACACGGTGGCACATGTCTATAGCCGCAGCACGCTTACAAAATAAGGAGAGACGGGAACAGGTAAATCTAGATTCTTAACCGGCCAACAAGTCTGGCGTGCATAGTACAGTATGGCAGCGACAAGGAGGGACCTGCCTTCAGCATGGCGGAAGGAGAGAGCCGACTCCCAGAAGTTGTCCTCTGACCTCCACACAGGTGTTGTGGCATACACACAGATAATAATATAAATTAAATTAGAATTGCTTTAGAAAAGAAGAGAAGAGACGAGAAGACAAAAAGAGACACGAAGAAAGTAAAATTGAGACTCTATGCTAATATCAACAGGAAGTACTAAGGTTAGTGTCTTCTGGAAACAACAAAGGTCACACGTGTCCACTGTCCCCTTCTATTCATTCGGCTCCACCCACCTTAGGATTGTCTTTACCACCACGATAGCCTTAACGCCACTGGGGCTCTTTGGTTGGTTCTTGGAGAATGGCTCATAGTGGCATTCTCTGTCAAGGCGCTCTGTTTGGAAGCCATCCTTTCTCAACGACTAACGCACAAACACAGTTGAATCTGTCTCAAAAACTCATTTACTTTAGAGTCTAATTTGAAAGATCTGATTCCCAGAAGTCTGTTCTAATAAGAATCTTGTGAAGTCTTGGTGTGTCTCTGTGTGTCAATCAAAATCTTCATATGTCTCTTTGCAAGATCTTCTCCCCAATGGGGACAAAAATGAGGATGAAAGATGTGGGAGCCAGCCACTGCTAAAACGTTTTGAGATCTCTCATCTGAACTGACTCCGAATTAGCTCCAAGACCACATCAGCCAATCAGGTGAAAGTCCCAGCCTTAGGATGTGGTCCTTACTGGACAAGGTCATTCCAGTCCATGGACTGAGAGTCCTCTATTTGGGGCGTGTACAACACCTTCCCATTGTGCCTATATGGTAATTCTATAGTTTACTGGTTGATGGTAGGCACTTCATTTAGCATCTCTGGGCTTCTGTTTGCTCAACCCTAGAAAGAGGTGGGGCGAGTGGGAGAAGGCACAGTTTCACCGTTAACATTCCTTTCAGTTCTGTGAGCTGTGATCCTGTCACCGTTGCTGAGGAAGCCTCCAGACATGATCATAAAATCACCTATGTCTTCCCTGTCCCCAGTTTTACCTTCATCTTGTGTTGCTCTATTGCAGGATACTACAGTCTATCTTGTTGTTTGCTACAGTGTTGGAAACCAAACCCAGAGCTTTGTTAGGCAAGTGCCCTGCCACTGAGCTACGTAAAATCTACAGTAAGGATCTGTGTGTCACATACCACTAGAGACACAAAGGCCCTTAAGAACAGGGACACATGTATCACCTATAGCATATAATAGAATGTTCAAAACAACCCAGGCTTAAGCATACAAATGTCTTCTCTCCCAGGGAGCTATCTGAAGGAACTCCCTGACTGATATGAAAGCAGCAGGATGACAAGATCTTCTAAATTCAAACCTACCTTCCTCGGTGCATGGCTTCTATACTTACAGTGCTAGGTGACTAAGGAGGCTAAAGATACTGCATTCAAATTCCAGGCCTAAGAAAAAGGAAAGAAAAAAAGGGGGCTTTAAAATAAGCAAGCTTCCTCACTATACCAACCCCGATTAGCACGCCTTCCTCGAGACCCACACAAGACATTATATTTGGTTTTTAATTATTAGAATGTACAAGAGGACACATGGGTGCAAGAAACTAGGAGAGGCGGCTTTTAAACGGGAGCACGTCTGCCTTTGTTGACACCAGGATGTACTTCTGCTTTCAATAATGTCAGGGCTCTACAAGTTGGGGCTAACACAGAACAGATGCCAGGTAGACAAGCAATAATGCCAGCCATGTCACCCTTGTGATTCCTAGGGAACCTTAAACTTCCCGTGGAAGAGTGAGTTAAATATGATATGACTGGCAGCAGGCAGGTGATCTGCCCAGGAGCCTGTTTTGCTTTCAGCTTGTGTAAGCGAGCATCCGGTAGGCTGGTCCTTGGTACAGGAGACAGGTAAACAAAAATGTTTTCTTCAGTCTTTGTGAATTTCAATTGATATCTTCTCTTGGGAATTAGAGTCAAATGGGAAAATGGGGGAAAAAAAGTTGCTTCAGTTTTCAAAACCATCATGACTTCTTCATTTGATTGGAGGCGAAAATGCACTGAGCCATAGTCTGTACCCTGACTCTTCCTGCTCACAGAGTCTCGAAGGCTGAGAGGAAGAAGCCACAGCGGAAGGAGTCATGGTAGGTCACGGTGGCTACCTGGTGTGTTCTGATTAAGCCACCAACCCATTACCTCCCCAGGGCAGTTGCCACATGCACACTGGATCAGGAGAAGAGAGTCCAAAGGCCTAGGTCCAGTCCTTGCCTTTATAAGCATTCCTTGTTTTTAGGAAAAGAAATGAGCTGCGAGTTAAGCTAATGATTTGCCTGATTCTGTAAGTGATAGGGAAAGGTATAAAATTCAGATCAACTAAAAGGTTATCTCTCTCCATTCTGGGTGTAAGCATTTACAATGTTTACATGCCGTCAGAGAAGTAATTGTCAAGAAACAACAAAATAATTAATTTTATTGACTCCTAATAGTATCCTAAGCGATGCCAAAAACTGAGTCTCAACCTCTTTCTAACATACGTCCAATCGATGGAAATTATTTTATTTTAAAGATTATGTGCAAGAAGAGCCTGCTTGGGAGTGGACAGTAAAAACAAAAAAGGCTGATCAAAGGCTGGATTTCACAGGAGACAGAACTGCAGGAAACAGATGTCTGCACACACTGGAACTGGCTGAGCTGATGGTGGATTCTGCTCCATACCTCAGTTTGATGCTCCCACTGCCCTATTCCATTTGCCGTGCCTCAAAGTACTCTCTCCTCCCATCCATGCTCCTAAAGCAACTCTTCGCCCATGGGTGAACACCTTTACAATCCCCAGAACTCAGTCAGGGTGATATTGAGTTAGAAGTGTCACCCCAGCCCCTGGTCTGGGAATTGCCCTGGTTCAGACTCCAATTCCCAGCCTGCCAAGCACTGACCCCTCCCTGGGGAGGGTCAGGACCACTCCCACAGGCTATTTAGGCTTGCACAGGAAAAAGGAACACCTGGTCTCCAGGGTTTGTGTGGGCTCCTCTCCCCGCCATGCTGTCTCGGTCCAGCTGAGAGCGCTGCATTTATTAAACATGGGCATTTTAATTTGGTCAAATCTGGTTTTATTGGAGTTATTTGTGTCGGCGGAGCACCAAACAGACCTGTAAGAGAACTGGAACAGATTTACATCTTGGTGTTATAGCAAAAGGCTATTGCTTTAGATAAAGGAAACTGGAAACTCTGAACCTCTGAAGACATACCTGAAACCTGTTAGTCCTGGACTCTGAAGCCTGTGAAAGAAGCATATCTGTCTGCATTTTAGCAGGAAACTTTATTAAATGTCATGGATGAAGTAATAAGGTAACAATACCTTAAGTTGCCAAATGCCATTAGATAGATCTGGGAAGGATAAATGAGCAAAAATGAGACAGCTTTTTAGCTACATAGGCCATCCCAAATCCTCTCCTTAGTCTTTGGAGAACATGGGTGTTAGAAGTAGTGCCTCCCCTTCTCTAACACCTCTTAGGACAACCCCGTCCATCCCGGCATCACAGCTAGATGTGACTTCACAGTGGGTTCTATGCATTCAGTTGAGCGCTGTACCGTCTCCTGTTTGATCTGATCAGAACAAGATCTTTCTGTCTTGTTGGGCTTTGTCCTTGTCACTCTGTTTGTCCTGCTCTTCTCCTTAGCCCCAGCAGGAAAAGCTCACCAGGCCACACTTAACTACCTGTTCTTGTGAGGACTGAGTTGGTCTCAGACGCTGCTGTTTTGCAGGCTGTGGAGTGTCAAAGGATTGGTCTGGGAGAGGTCTGGAGAGAAAAGCCTTAAAGAAGTCACAAGGGCAGGCAGGCGGCGAGTTGCTATGGTTACTAGGCAGCTTGATGCTCTAGCCATCTCCCCATCACAGGGCAACCCTTCTCTGTGAAGCAAAAGAAGACACACAGGTTTTCACACCACGTGAGCTGACAGAGCAAGGATGTAGCCACGTCAACTCTTTGTCACAGAAACAAAGTCAGAGGCCACCAAGGCAATGAAGGGAATATGGATGGAAAGCTGCTTGGTAGACATTTAAGACATAAGAGACTAAAGTTGGAGCTGGTGTTCCCTGTGCTCTCTGAGTGTGGTTATGATATTCTTTGTTTCTGTTTTTTCTTGACTCAGAAATAAACATCACTTCTCTGTCCCCGAGCCTCTTGATGCCTTGCTTCCTCAACAATGAAGACAGGCCTGGGCAGTGGGGAAACAATGGGGCTGGGACCCAAGCTGGAGGATCCCCTTCCACCTGAGCCAGACTACGGTTTCCTAGGCTCCAGATGGTGATCATGATTGTTAAAAAGCAACCATTATCCCTGTTAATGTGGATAATAAAACAGAACGATTCGCGAGCATCCACAGCATATGGAGCCCCTACAAAACACAGATTTACCCAGCATTGCTGGGAAATGAAGTTTTCCACACCAATGAGTTTTCTGGAAAATTGGGGCTTACCTCTTTAGCTTCAATATTTTTTTTTCTGAACATATCAACCATTTGGGATGGAAATACATGTCAAATATGTAATACATCTTCCTGTGTTGCTGAAGAGCATAACAAACACTATACAAACCTTTTTTTTTTATATCTCATTATAAACATACACCCAAGTACTGGGAGGAGGAGGCCCCATCTATTACAAATGCGAGTCTTATTAGGAAAGTGACCCCCTTTGCCTAGACTTAGCTGTAATGCAGTGCACCTAACTTAAGTAGGAACAAGGCTTTTCAACCCTTGACTTTGCATCCTCCAGCCTTGCCACTCAAAAGATAAGCTTCTGTACCACCTGGGACTTAATCAGAAGCACAGACTCTCCGGCCCCATCCCAGCCCTGCTGCAAGAATTGGAATATGGGTTTTAACAAGAAGCTTGGGTGATTCATATGCACATTAAAGTGAGTGAGCCCAGCTCTCCAGCTGTGCTTGCCAGCAGGTTCCTGGCCAGTTACAACCTTATCTCCTGAACACGCCTGTCGGAAACCCAAAAGGGTCCTGTTCAGGCCTAAGATCAAAGTCTCAGGAACTGAAACCCAGCCATCTATTTTTACCACACCCTTTGGATAATGTTGAGATGCGCCGACGCTATCAGTGTCCAGCTCTCAGTCTGGCTCACAGGACTCAGTGTTTGTTAAAGGAAATGGGATTCCTGTATTCCTTTCATCGAAAAAGAGGAGACTCCCACATCTGATGTTCTAACAATGGTTAAGATCACCGGCTGGGCCAGGCAGTGGTGTGGCATGCCTTTAATTCCAGTACTGGGGAGGCAGAGGTAGGTGGATATCTGTGATTTCGAGGCCAGCCTGGTCTACATAGCGAGTTCCAAGACAGTCTATTTCACAGAGAAACTCTGTCTCGAAAAACCAAAAAACAAACAAACAAACAAGTCACCTGCTGGCAGCTAGGAATGGAACTGAATGGTGCAACACTGCCCAGCATGCTTTGGGATCCACATCCAATTCCCTGCACCACAATAAAAGCAATCAATTAATTAAGCCCCGGCTTTGCTAACTAGAAAAGGCAGCTGACACAAAGGCCACACATTACATTATTTTGCATAAACGTCCTGAATAGACATAACCATAGAGGCAGAAAGTCAATGAAATAGGAAGCATTTGGTAATGGGTCCAGGGGTTTCTTTTTAGGACAAAGAAAATAAAATGTGGGATCTCACAGTGGTGACAGATGCTCAACACCATAAATATTCTAAAATCCCTCAACGTTTATAAATGAAAATTAAATTGCACATTGACTTACACATTTTGCAAGACTGAATTTATAGTATTCAAATTATATATCAGTTTTAGGAAAATCTTAGGCTTTAGAATGAACCTGTTCAAATAAGTTCAAATCCTGATCCTGCCAAATAGTAGCCATATAACGTTGCACAAGCTAAATAACCTCTCATTTAAAAAGATGACAGTGGTGTATCTTGTAGGGTTTTTTATGAAATTGTTTCCAGTTTAAAAAAATTATCTGGAATTGGGGTCAGAATCTAATCACCCTAAAAATACGGCATCAGGAGGCCAGAATGTGCCGCCCTAAAATACACCTCTTTAGATCTATACTGACTATTCTGAGCTGGTTATTTTGAGAAACTGCAGACACAGGAGCAGATCTGCAAGGCTGCCCCTCTGGAGGGGAAATTTTTATCTACAAAGGAAATTTTCATAAATGAAGGTCTATACTAGGAAGAGTTACCTGAAGTGTGCTTTTACCGCCCGAGAGACTTTGATCTGCTTAACAAGGCAAATGTATTCACTATTTCCTCTCCTTACCCTCTCATAATTTTATCTCTATTTCCTCAAGCTCTATTCCTTATCGTAGCTCTGGGTGCTCTACAGGCCTTAGTTATCCGGCCGTTTACTGGGGTCTCACACTTCTAGGAGACTCCTATGCAGTCATGTGCTGATAAAATGGGTTTTCTTTCATGAATGTTTTAGGCCATTTCATGTGTAGACCCGCCAAAGGGCTCAGAAGAGGGAAGGAAAATGTCTTATTATTTTGTTTTGTTCCTTTCTTACTCTGCCTAAGTGCTGACAAATGTTCATTGCTGTAGGGGTGAAAGTGTGTGTCGGGCCTGGCCAGCCATCACCATGAGGGTCACGGGGGCTCCTCCGGAAACAAAGGCCACGTTAAAAGTGGGAGAACAGAACCAGTGACAGGGGAATCCTCAGGGTCACGGACACAGCTCTGTGGGAGAGGCCTAAGGCTCATCCCCAGCAACACACACACACACAGACACAGGACAAACCTGTACTTAGGTTCACTGAAGAATGGGCAGTCATATAGAAATGTGTTTGACTTTATAATAATATTCTGAAGGGGAACCCAGCATTACTGGTCATTCCAATTCCTCTTGGTCTCTCTGATTACTGGTATAGGGCAGGACACCTATTATATGGGCATCTTTGGGAGAGAAGAGAGGCCAGAGAATGAGCCTTTACAGTTTTATGGCTTGCTTTGGGAAGAGGCTTCTAGGTTCTATGACCCACCTTGGGGAGAGACAAATTCAGACTTCTGTGATCTGCTTTTGCAGGAGTGGGGGAACTACAAGAATGGATGACACAATAGGAGGGGAGAAAGTCAAAAGACCTTACTTCTGATGCTTCCCAGTCTCCTCCAAGAACCCAGTATTCCAGGGTGCTATTCTTTGGGATGTCATTGTCTATGTCCTGACATTGCTATGGATCCAACAAATTTCAAATTTTGAAATGTACAATTGCTGTCAAATGAATTTAAGAAAATGAGTTCTCCTTAGACTTTTCAGATTCCTGAGTCTGGGGTATGACTTCAGAATCTTAGTAAGTCTGCCATGCTAACCACAGACAGTCCACACATGGGACTTGGACAAATGCTTCCTGAAGCTCTTCCTGATGGTCAGTGTTCATTGTCAACTTGGTAAGAATCTAGAATCACCTGGGGAAATGATCCTTTCAGAATGCCAGGGGCGGGAAGACCTGCCTGCTGTGGGCGGTGTTGTTCCCTCTGGAGAGAAGGAGCTGAGCAACAACAGGCATTCGTCACTCCCTGCTTCCTGTCTGTGGATAGAATGTCATCAATGGTATCAAGCTTGTGCTGCCAGGACTTGCTCACCAAGATGGAGCATACCCTTGAACTGTGAGCCATAACAGGCCCTTTTGTCCCTTAGGTGACATCTATTAAGAGTATTTTATCATAGCACCAAGAAAACCAAGACACTCTTGTAAATCAAACAATAATAATAATGTTTTTAGAATTATGTTATCTTCTACTTACAATATTGAAAACAGAGACCATTGTTTATATTCTTACACACACATGCACACATACACTTACACACACATATACACATATACGCACATACACACACAAATACACGCACATACACACACACAAGAGGGAGATGTCGAATAACTTGTAATTTTTTTATGAATATATCAGAGAACTGAGGCTGACAGGCAACCAGAGAACTCAAAATTTAAGGAAACACAAACCTGCAAAAAGAGAAAGAGAGAAATAATGAGCACTTGATTACAGAAGACCTATGCCATCCATCCCAGGTAAGAAAAATTAGGCCAAGATTTCTAACAGATTTAAGGGTTGAGTTTAGGTTAGCGAGAGCTTGCCAGACCCATGTTAGAGCTGGCCCCCCACAGGGGGCTAGAAGAAGAATAATTCTCCAACAACACCCATGTGTAGTGGCCAAGTGGAAAGTAGTAGCCACCAAGTAAAACGCAGAAAGCAGAGCTGAACCTTCACCTCTGTATTGCTCCAACAGAGAAAAAAGAGCCAAAGAAGTGGGTAGAAAGGTGGCAGACCTTGTCAGTCTTAGGACTAGTGGAAAACAAAACTAGAAACCAACACTGCAGCTTGCAGAAGGGTGATATGAAAGGACAAATGTGTTAGCCATAAAGGAGTAGCAGTATAGACTGGGCTGGCCAATAAGAGATCCCTTAATCCCATGACTCAGTATTATAATGCCTGCCTGTGGCTAAGACTCAGTGAAAACAATAATATCTAACCCACCCCGACATGCCCCATCACCACAAGATGTTTGGCTTTTGGAAAAAAACAAAACAACAACAATAAAAAATGTATAGGTAAAGAAAGAAAAAAAAACACATTGTCAGAGGTAAGGCAATCAGCAGAACTGGGTCTTTCATTAACACAGGCATGAGGCCATCAAAATGGGGACCTTAACACACTGTGATTACCACATCAAAATCTTCAACTGAAAAGGTGCTTAACATACATGATATCATAGTTGGTTCCCATAGGTACATCGGAAGTACAGACAGAATCGGGTGAAAATGCTAGAAATGAAAAGACAAGAAGAGGAAGGAATAATGCTCACAACAGGTATGGTGGTGGACTTGAAACAGCCAAGGAAGAGGTGGTTTTGAGGGCAGCTCAATAGAAACTATCAAATGGAAGTTAAAGAAAAAAAGAAGAAGTAGGCAATATGAAAAGTACCTAAAACATAGAACTCCGGAACTGCAGAGCAATATTAATATAACATGCACATATTATAAATGGGCTCTCAGGACAAGAGACAAGAGGAAAGAAATTAAAGAAATAATGTATTTAATTTTACCTTCATTTACTCTTGCAGATTTAAAGATTCTGTCTCATCTCATTTTTGTCTGTGAAAAGAACAGCCTTTAATAACCCTGCCATTCGGTTTCTCAGGATATTCGGGATCAACCTACCCCTGAACCCAGCAATACCACTCTTGGGAATATACCCAAGAGAGGCCTTATCATACAACAAAACTATATGCTCTACTATGTTCACAGCAGCATTGTTTGTAATAGCCAGAACCTGGAAACAACCTAGATGCCCTTCAATGGAAGAATGGATGAAGAAAGTATGGAATATATACATATTAGAGTACTACTCAGCAGTAAAAAACAAGGACTTTGTGAATCTTGCATACAAATGGATGGAAATAGAAAACACTATCCTGAGTGAGGTAAGCCAGACCCAAAAAGAAGAACATGGGATGTACTCACTCATATTTGGTTTCTAGCCATAAACCAAGGACATTGAGCCTAAAATTAGTGATCCTAGAGAAGCTAAATAAGGAGAACCCAAAGAAAAACATATAGGCATCCTCCTGAATATTAACCTTTATCAGGCGATGAAAGGAGACAGAGACAGAGAACCACATTGGAGCACCGGACAGAAATCTCATGGTCCAAATCAGGAGCAGAAGGAGAGAGAGCACGAGCAAGGAACTCAGGACTGCGAGGGGTGTACCCACACACTGAGACAATGGGGATGTTCTATCAGGAACTCACCAAGGCCAGCTGGCCTGGGTCTGAAAAAGCCTGGGATAAAACCGGACTCGCTGAACATAGCAGACAATGAGGACTACTGAGAACTCAAGATCAATGGCAATGGGTTTTTGATCCTACTGCATGTACTGACTTTGTGGGAGCCTAGGCAGTTTGGATGCTCACCTTACTAGACCTGGATGGAGGTGGGTGGTCCTTGGACTTCCCACAGGGCAGGGAACCCTGATTGCTCTTTGGGCTGACGAGGGACGGGGACTTGATTGGGGGAAGGGGAGGGAAATGGGAGGCGGTGGCGGGAAAGAGACAGAAATCTTTAATAAATAAATAAATAACCCTGCCATTGCAAGTCTCCCAACAATAAATTCACTTTTTGTTTGCTTAAGTGTTTATCTTCCATCACATGTGTGTGTGTGTGTGCACTGCACACATGCATGTTACACACATGTGAGTATGCTGGTGCATGCCCCCCCCCACATGCAGAGGCCAAAGGAGAGCATCAAGCATATTCCTCTATTGCTCTCTTGTTATAGGAAGCTTGCCTTTCAGCTAGGCTAACTGGCCAGCAGGCTCCCGGGATCTACCCTACCCCAACACCAAGGGACTGGGGTTGTGGCATAAGCAGCCATGCACAGCTTTTATCTGAGTGTAAAAATTCAAACTCAAGTCCTTATGTTTACACAGAAGTACACGTCCTCACTGAGTCATCTCCCTAGCCCTTCTCCTAGCTTCAAAAGATGGTTTTGCTGGGTATAAAATTCTGAGCCAACAGGAAGTTTCATTCTGGCTTTTGGTTTATTTCTAGCGGTGTATGAGCGCCAACTCCTTTGTCTTCAGGCTTGGACGGCTTCTGGCAAGAAGTCTACTGTCAGTTATTTTGTTATTATTACATTGATTTATTTGTGTGTGGGTGCACATGGGAAAGAGAGACAAAGAGAGAGTGTACTCACGTGGGCACACACACTTGTGCACACATGCCACAACGCACATGTAAAAATCAAAGGACAACTTACACAAGCCAGCTGCCTTTCTTCAGCATAAGTAAGTCTCGGGGATAAACCTAGACCATCAAGCTTGGCAGCAATCACTTTACCCACTGAGCAATGGTCCAATTAATTACTATAATTTACTCTAATCCCAAATTCATGTGTCTTTTTTCTCTAGTTACCTTGATTTTTGTCTTTTAGGGGTTAAGTGTGTGTGTGTGTGTGTGTGTGTGTGTGTGTGTGTGTGTGTGTGTGTGTTGATATGTACCATACTTGGTGTTCTCTCAGGTTCTTGGATCCGGAGTTTAGTGTCTTTGGTTATCACTAAGGCGTGAGTTTTAGACTTAGAACTAAAGAATGCTAAGTCTTTTCAGACAGAGAAGGGTTAAGAAGTTTTCGAGGCGAGAGCTCAAGAGATGAAAGGGCATGGCTAATGGCCTTACAAGTACAGAGTGATCCCCAGGGTTTCAGCAAATGTAAAAAGACCATTCTAAGATCTTTTTTTAAAGAGCTGCATGCCTAGGATCCCAGCATTCAGGAAGCAGAGACAGGAGGATGGCCTCAAGTTTGAAGCCAGCCAGGGCTGTATAGTGAAACCTTTCTTAGAAAGAAAAGTGAAGGTACAACAGATAAAGCCGGGCAAATGGGGACACATTTTGAATGGCTGTGTAGCCCACAGCAATAGTTCATCCCTAGGGTACATGTTGGGTTGTTTAAAGCAGAGAGTGTGTGTGCTCAGATTTAAATTCTTGTGCCTTAATTTCTGATCATTCAGTCTACAGTGTGCACAATATTTAGAAGTCGGGGCTGCACATTCCCCGAGATAATCTCACACTTTAGGCTCTTTTCTTTCCTCTTCCTAAATCTACACCATTTATCACTTAATAAAGACCTAAGTTGTCTACAAAACTTGCTAATGTTTAGTGGCTCTGCTGTCTTTTCCAGTGCCCTGTTCAGTGTGGTCACATGCCTAAGTTTGGGCTAACAGAAGATGCTTGTATTGCTTTGTATCACCAAGGTTAGGGCACTCAGTCACAACAGCTGCCTTACCTGTCAAATACGCTAGATACTCAGGTGAAAGTTAAACCAGTGAAGTCTTCAGACTAATACGTATGTGACCATGTCAGATCTTCTAGAACTGCGGGGAAATTGATAAATAGGATCAGAGTAAGTACTTAGAAGCTTCTATATTTCCTTCATACAACATTGAAGGCTCCTCACTACCATTCTAGAAGCTCTCTGACAGACTACTAAAACTCACGCTCATAATTAAGAGTGATACGGCACAATGTAAGTCGCTTGCATGTGTAGCAGGAAGGTCAGTGTTCTTTCTGGCCTGAAATGCTGCCAACAAGCCATAGTTTTAGGAAGGCTTCCCTTCACTTTGAGGTCTGTGTTTTGTGGCTGCTGTTGTTTGTTTATCCTCTGTGAAAGGAGGGATAGTCACACCAGCCCCCAGGTAATGATTACACTGTGAGGATTAAATGAGGCAGCCTCTGTGTGGTAGATTCCTCTGATCACATCAAGTATCTCCTCTTCTCCTTTTCTCCATCCCCAGCTAGGTGACAGCAATTCTTTTCACAAGAGGAGCAGGGTCCATTTCCCCACACCTTGATGCTGACTTTACCTGTTGGACTTGTTTTTTGCTAGACCGTGGGTCTTGTATGTTTCTGGTTGGTCTCTCGTGATTCTTCTGTCACCCCTTCCTTCACTATGAGGACAGGTCTGTCTTCACTTAGTGGAAGATAAAGACGACACGTACATGAGCTGAGTCACCCAGGTGATCTCAGTCAAGACTACCCTAGATGAGCTGATGGCCTGCCCATCCCCAGATACGTAACAGCCCTCACCCAAGATCAGCGAAGCCACCTAGCAGACCTCTGGACACATGAGCAGTAAGCATGCACTATCATGTATCACGGGTTTTGTGGTTGTTTGTTGTATCATTATTTTTATAGCAGATAACTAGTAGACTGTGAGGCTGTGCTCACACACTGAACAGAACTCATGTACTATTAACCCTTGGGAAGGGATATAATTATAATCAAAATTATGTAGCATGTGCATCCCTTAACCTGTGAAACAGTCTCTGAAATTATCCCTTATTATTGTTATCCCTTATCCTGTGAAATGTCTCAGAGGGCTATAGGATCAAACTTTACATTGGGCAGAACCTTGGATGTAATCTAGTCTATCATTCTTCTTGGGCATGGAGTTTCTTCCTTTTTCACTCACATGTGCTTTTGTCTGCACTAGCCGACTTTTTCATCCAAGCACCCCTCCCTCGAACAGTTTTGAGCCATCATCCGTAAATCCTGCCCTCTTCCCTATGCAGACAGCACAGGAGGCTGAGTCCAGCTCCCTCCTCATTCACCACTTCTCCATGTGGGCATCTGTTAGCAATGCTCTGTGTTGTGTGATTTGCAATTTTTTCCCAGATGCGTTCAGCATGCAGCCACTTTGACAAGCTAAAAGCTGCTAATGCAGGATCATTTATTACGTTTTCCTGCACACTGCATTAATCTTAAAGACCCGGTTTAATGCACGCAATGACATCTTCTCTGAATACAGAAGGGCTGGGCTACAAAGACTTATGAAGGAAGCATCCTCCTAAATTTCCGAAGGACTGGAAAGCCAGAGGAATAAATTGGAAAAGAAACTATGCAAGCTGTTTTCTATTTTCTAAAGGAAGGAAGGAATTATTTAGCCAGACGCGGGGCTCTTTCGGGCACCTCACGCATTGTTATTGCTGAACAAATGGTTATTATTATTCTTAGCAATGAAGTGACTCAGGAGGGACTTTTCTTCCCTAAAAGGTATAGGAGTATTCCCGGGTCGCATTTCTGCATCCTGAATGCTGTGTTCACCTTAACAGTTGAAGGCTCTTCCCCCTCCTCTAACCTGGAAGGCAGGAGGCAGAATGCCTGTCTAGAAAAATGACAAATCAGACATGACATACATACAGACCTATTACTTCTGTCATATTTCTCCTCTTAACTTTCTCAGCAATTAAGGTTTCCATGAGCCTCCCACTCCTTTTCAAATCCTGCTCAGGAGGCAGTTGTAATTAAATCTCCGTTATTTCCCAATGCCTCTGCGACATAAAAGAAAACTTTTCTAAGAAAAGTTTCCTTCTGGATTTCTCCCAACATTTTCATGACTGGGCTCCAATGGTCAGCAGAGTCTTCCCTCCTTCTCTCCGAAGTGGTAATTCAGGACAACGCCCACCTCCTCCAGGAAGTCTCCTTTGAATACTCAGCCCACTCTCCTCTCCCTCCTTCCTCCTGTCTCGGGCCTTTCTTCCCCTCTCATTCCAGGTAAACCTGTGTTCTTACCGTCGCCCAAGCTCATCTTCTGAGTAGGAGACAGGGCCGCCGTCAGTTTACTCTGCAGGTACAAGAGCCGTCAGTACCAGTACCTCTGGAGGGCCACAGTAGACACCTCCCCACCCTCACTCAGCAACAGCCTATTCCCCTTGAGAGTGCTGTCAAGGAACAGAGCCCTAATGAGCAGCGCCTTTGTTCCTAGCTTGTTAGCATCACAAAGAGCCTGAGGTGCTGGGATTTACCTAGAGGTGGAAGACCTGGATTCTTCAAAAAGAAAAAAAAAAAAAAAAAAAACTTTGAATAATCTTCGCAAGAATCCTCAGAATCCTGATTTCCAGCAGATTTGTACTCAGAACTTCAGGGACACATCACAAGGAAATACATAACTAAGTCTCGGGCTGTAAGAAAATATGTTATTTTGATGGAGACTTAAATATAGCATATGTGTATAAAATATGAACTTTGTATCACACAGTATAACTGCCAAATAAATCTGCAACACAATACTTGGTAGAGGAAGAGCTTGGGTTGGGAGAGAGAAGTAGAGAAAAAGGAGAGAAGGGGAGAGTTGCGAGGCCTGGGAGGGCAGCTCTACCTGAGAAAGCAGCCAGCTTGGAGTTGGGGTCTCCAAAGGAAGCTGCAGAAGCAGTACTTTCACAGCGCCTCCTAAACAAAGGGCTGAGCGCGCTGGCACTGCCCATTTAGACTAGGAGAATAGTAAGTAGGTTTGCCTGGTCGGGATAAAACCCTGTGATGAGGAAAATGGGAAATTAGGTTCCAACGCCAAGACAAATAATCTTCATTTTGTTTCTCAATAAAAAGAACCTTAGTTACCTATTTTTAATAGGCCCCATTAAATCCGTGTCCTGAACAGGAAATGTGCACTTATGTTGAGAATGTACAGTATTACAATCATTCAGCCACCACCGGCTATTCCTTAGGAGCTCCACGTTAACTCCTAGCTAGCCACAGTCTGTCCCATCCCCCATCATATGGGGTGTGCACCCATTGTGCAATCCCTGTGCTTCCCTCAAAAATGAAGTAGAGGCAATTCAAAGAAACGTCAAAAAAAGACCTCTTAGTAGATTCCTCATCCACAACTGCCCATTTCTGCTTCCATTTCGTAGAAGCTGTACTTCCTACCCGGTGCTTCCACCAAGCTCTAGACCTCTGTAGTACTTATGAAACATGTTTGTGTGCGGTACACACATGTGTGGAGTACATGTGCATGCAGGTGAATGTGCATGGACATGCTGAGGTCAGAGAAAGAGGACATTGACTCCCTTCCCATCCCCATTCCCCCCCCTACCCCAACCCCCCATTCTCACCCCCCATCCCCTTGAGATGAGTTCTCTCACTGAACTTGGAATCTGTAGTTTTTCAGCTAACCTGGTGCTCAGGCGAGCCCCGGTGATCCTCGTGGCCCTTTTTTCCCTCCAGTGTTGGGGATACTGAAGGATGATGGAGATCTGAGCTCAGGTCCTCGCGTTTGCACAGACAGTGCTCCTCGCCATAAACGCTATAGCCCCATTTGCCTGTGTCAGTAGACTAAAACAAATGGAGTGCCAGGCTAATAGCTCGCTTGCTTCTGGAGGCTAACTGGCTAAGGTTTATGCTCTTCTTTTATTATACGGTTACATTTTTTAGCTATTCTCCCCTCAGTGACTAAGAGTTGGCTCTATCTTCCAAAAAATTCCTTTGTACCTCCCTCTGACATGTCACCTCTTATCTGACAGAAGAGTTAAAATCATAGCCTCACCAAGATGGAGCAGTCAACTCGCCCCTCTGAGCATGTCTTGGACCAGATTCTGAACAGCCTCCAAACAGCCCCGCACGCCTGGAAAGCCCTCCCACTCCCCACGCCAAGCCATGTGTCTCCTATCATTTAAATAATCTCCAAAGCCCACCCTCTCTGTGATCCCTCAAGACTTCAGAGAAGAACAAACCCTTCCCCTCATCAGATCCTGACTCCTCATGAAAGGCTTCTGGCCCCCTTCCCTGAAACCACCCAAACCCCAACTCAGGCTCTGCATTCTCTCCTCACCCCTAAACATGTGTGTCCTTGAACTGTACCAACTATAAATAGCCTATACTCCAACTCATTTGTGGTGTGCTAAACCCTTTCTGTCAGCCCAAACAATCTTGGGCTTGTTAGGATCAAGGAAGTAGCCTTGGTTGAGGTTGTTTTCTTTAGTGAATTGAGACAAAACAATAAGAAACAACCGTTTGTTCATAGAATACTCCCCAGCACATTCCAAAACCTGCAAATGCTTAAGCCCCTTGTGTAATCTGCATGGCATTTGCATGTAGGCTGTGCACACCTCTGAACTACTCAATAAGACCAGAACACCAGAAGTCATAAAAGTTGTGCTATAGTGACGAGTGAACAATGGCAAGGAAAGCCCATGCACATGTCTGGTGGAGACGCAGGGTTTTTCTTAGCATTTAGCCGGCTAACATGCCTGTGCACTGCAGCCCGCTAAAGCTGTGGAGTAGAACCAGAAGAAGCACACTTTGTGTCCTTACTTAGGCCATGTGAATGATGACGTAGAAATACTGTGAGAACCAACATTTCTACAGCATTTATGAAACACCACTGTCTCCATGGCCTTATTTTTCTTTCTTCAACATGACCTTGTGACATCATATTTGCATTAACCTCTCTTGAAAAAGAAATGCAAGTTGAATGATATGGAATAACTTGCTTCTAGTCAGGCAATAAATGGTGTCTGAGATTAATTTGGAAATAATTCCATGAAGATCTCTCACCTGACAGAATAAAATAAAATAAATCTCATATGACTTGAAGAGTTAAATAAAGAATTTAAAAAAAAAACAAACAAACAAGACCCACATTGGAGCACCGGACAGAAATCTCAAGGTCCAAATCAGGAGCAGAAGGAGAGAGAGCACGAGCAAGGAACTCAGAACCGCAAGGGGTGCACCCACACACTGAGACAATGGGGATGTTCTATCGGGAACTCACCAAGGCCAGCTGACCTGGGTCTGAAAAAGCCTGGGATAAAACCGGACTCGCTGAACATAGCAGACAATGAGGACTACTGAGAACTCAAGAACAATAGCAATGGGTTTTTGACCCTACTGCATGACTGGCTTTGTGGGAGCCTAGGCAGTTTGGATGCTCACCTTACTAGACCTGGATGGAGGTGGGTAGTCCTTGGACTTCCCACAGGGCAGGGCTGATTGCTCTTTGGACTGAAGAAGGAGGGGGACTTGATTGGGGGAGGGGGAGGGAAATGGGAGGCGGTGGCGAGGAAGAGACAGAAATCTTTAATAAATAAATTATAAAAAAAGAATAAAAAAAAACAAAGGAGAACACATATCTCAGGGTCAGCTTAGCTTCATCTCTGGATGTGCGTTAGGAATAATCTTAAACTGCTTCCAATCAATGCAGAAAGACTTTTTAGCCATAAAAGTATTGACAGAAAAATAAATAAACCAATAAAATAATTACTGACAGAACATTGTAACAAATCACTAATGGAAAAAATAGTAAATAGTTAAAAAATGCAAAAATTCTATACATCCAAGTACAGGGAGGCCATCAGCAGCCCTAGAGAAAACTGTTTGAGAAATGATTGCCCTCCTCACTACGAATTTCATGAAAGCATTATTTTTCAGTCTCCCTACAGAATGAGCAGACATTAAGAATATGCAATGAATAGAGAGCAGAACAAGCAGACATTAGGAAAATGGAACGAATAGAGAACGTGAAGAAAGGTAAACACACAGATCTAGCTAACATGTTTATGTAAGAGTCAAAGATGTGTAAGATCAAACAAGGGGCCTGAGCTCCTGTCAGTGGGATTGTGATGGGGACTCACAGTGCAGGTGACAGGATAGTGGACACTCATCAAAACAACACGTGTGAGAACTGAGAGAATCTTCTAGACAGCTGAGAAGATCCTACCAAGAGCTTGAAAAGACACACAGCAGTGGAGTAACTCTGCTCTGGACCTGCCCTCCCCCCTCGCACCCCACCCTCCGGGGAACAATGATAGTCTCAGAGGGGTCAGTGTTCTGGAATATTTAAGCAGGAATAGTTTTGTATTCTAGGATACCCATACCAGATAAAAATGCTTAAAAATGGTTTTTATGTGTTTGGGGGGGGTTAAAGGTGTTTTGTGTGTACGCAAGTGTGTGGTGTGCATGTCTGTGTGTTCACGTCTGCAGATGTGCATGCACATGTGTGCACATGCGTGTGGAAGCCGTGAGGTCGGTCAGGTGTGCTCTTTGACTGAATGTACTGCATACACTGAGGCAGAACTCTCTCTGAACCTGGAACTTACCCTTTTGTCGTGTCTGTGTCTCCCACACGCTAGGATTATAGACAGGCCACCATGTCCACTCAGTCGATACGAACCCTAGTCCTCACACTTACATGGTTTCCCTTGGTTGGCTGTGAGGTCTTTGCTTCCTTGAGCTTGACAAGAAAGTTCCCAGCTTCCTTCCCCTTCTGAGATGACACAGGTGGGCAGGGAGGTAGGGGAGCTGGGCTGGGTGGAGTCAACACTCTTTGCCCATGCTGGGCCTGAGGGGCTTCACAGCATCAAGTCATCTGTGATTCTTGATGCCATGAGTCAGCACTCTATAAAACCCAAAGCTGAGGATCGAACACGCTGCCACACACCTAGTGAGAATGAGACCAAATGCATTCTCCACATCTGCTCTTTGCCTTCAATCAGGACATAGCCTAATCGCAGCTCAGTAAATTTGGGGAAACAATCAGAATGTCACTTTTTACAGTGTAGAGTTATGCCAAAAGTGTGCTGTATTACAACAGTGTCAATGTCAAGGTATTATTTTACTATTATTATTATTACTATTAAAATTATTACTACTGCTACTGCCACCCACAGAAGCAATGGCCAGGACTAGTTGCCTCAAAGGGACTTTCCTGCCCTCGCTCTCCTGTCCATTTCTCTATGTATAAACTGTTCTCATTCTTTCTCTCTCGCTCTGCAAGCGCTATTGTCTCACGACATCTAAATAACTCAGTAATCCATGTACTCATTCAGATTCCAGGAAAACAGAGGTCTTTGAAGCGTTCCCACCAAATCGCCCATTGAGAACCACTGACAAAGAGAGAGGCATTCACGCACAGCATGGTTCACCAGAAGAGGATTGGTAACAATCAAACACCAAAGTATAGAGGCCTAATAAAACCAATGTGGTGGTATGGTATGGCATAGCAAGCAAACACAGCAGAAATCCTAGGCCTTGTTCCACATACTGTGGTGGGCTCCCAGAGTGAACGCCTCGCTCAAGGGCTAGCCTATCTCAGTCCGCTCTGTTGGTTCTTCCTCCATGCCCCAAGCTCTCAATGTAGAAAGGATCCAGGAATTCATCCCTAGCTAAGGTCTCCTAACTCTCCTGGCTTCATGCTAACTCTGCTGGTACTCCAGACCCACAGGTAAGCCATTATTCACTGACACCTAAATCTCTGCCTCCAATCCAGAGTTAAGCCATGTGCTCCAAAACAGACATTTCTGTGCTTCTGGAAATCGGCACTGAACCAGGACACACGTGACCTGAGTTTTATGCACCCAGGTCAGAAAGCATCTGTCGCCATACTGTCTGCTCTGTGCCCACAGCACCCTGTAAAAGCAAAGCTTCTACCCAGTCTCTCAGGCCAGAATTCATGGGATCATTTAAACTCCTTTCTTATAAGTCCTACTTTTTGTGGGTGGTACTCCCCAAACTGAGGCCTACATCACCATCCTGGATCAAGCCTGTGACCTGCTTTTCGATTCTGACAGTTCCACCCTCACTCCTTCTTAGCCGATTCACCACACGGTGGCCAGCAGGAGCTTTTTAAGCCATGTATTGGCTGTTACCCCTTCTCCCAAACTTTCAGTGGCCATGTACTAAGAATAAAAACCAAACTCCTTCCATGGCTTCCAGTCCTCATGAGCTCTGCCCCTACTGCCTGTATAACCTCCGCTCTCTGTCTCACTCTGCCTCAACCCCACTACCCCACTGCCCCACTAACGGCCAACCCCCCAGAAACCCATCCTAATGAACTTCAACAGTCAACATGGCCTAGGGTCACTAGAGAAGGAAGTCTCAAGTAAGGGGCTGTCTAAATCAGATTAGCCTGTGGACATGTTGGGAGATTGCCTTGATTGTTAATTGATGAAAGCCTGCAGGAGGCAGGACTATTCCCTGAACAGGTGCTCCTTGGCTGTTACAGAGAGCGAGCTAATCATGAAGCTGTCACAAGCCAGCAAGAACCATTACTCCAAGTTCTGCTCCAAGTTCCTCGCCTTCCCTCAGTCTACTGTAACAGGGTAGGAAAAGTCAAATAAGCCCTTTCATTCCCTAGGTTGTTTTTGGCCTGTGTTCATCCTAGCAACAGCAAGGAAACCCAAACAGAGCCCTTGCCCACGCCCCTCCACCTGGAAAGCTTATCCACCCTGTCTTCTCTTTCAGGTCATCTCCTAGGCAGTTTTCCCCTGCACCTCATCTAAACACATCTTCCCCACCGCGCTGCCCTCACGCTGCTGTTTTCCTCCGGCAGCTCTTATCACTCTGTCATTACGTTATGTAATGATCATTTTCTTGTTTGTTTTCTGGTGCTGTCGCTAGAATGTTCAGAAGGGCTGGATCTTATTCCCACTGCCTGGAACACTCAGTGCTGGGCTCTCAAGAAGCACTCGAATATTTTCAGAAATGATTAATGAATATGTGTGCGGTTACAGAACAATTTCTAAAATATATCGCCACATTCAAAAAAGACAGAGTGCAAAGGATGGCTAGAATGCTCTGGAAGCATACATGGGAACTGTCAAAGGTGGCTGTTTCTGGGAAAGGACGCCAGGAGGAACACGGGAAACAATTTTCAGTGATAAATTTTATAGTGCTTGAATTATTTCCATGAGCATGAAATTGCCTTTTCAATTAAAAAAAAATCCTCCTGTCTGGTCCCTCATATTCTGATTGGTCCAGCTGGTTAAGACACATTCGCCTTGGTAATAAACTCTTTACTCTTCCCTGCAGCCTACCCAGCCTCCTTAAGCTTCTCCAGTTCTCCGAATGGGGACCATCACAAGTTGAAGGATTCGGGTTTGGTTTTGTTTGATTTCTCTCTTTTCCTCCCAAGGCCATGTTACTACACTATTCTAACAGCTCTTATGACCGTGTCTCTCCTCGGGAAGGGCACCTTTCTGCTCCCTTCCCAGTGAAGCCAAAAGCATTCCTGCACCCTGGCTAGTGTTCACCAATTTCCTAGGCCAATTCCAGACTGTGCCAGTCACATCCTCATGGGCCATTAGCTTGAATGAAGGCCTTTGTAAAGGACAGCTGGAATGTCCTGCCTGGCTCCAGAGAACCTGAGGTCTAGAGCTGTCTTGTTCCGCATGCAGGATGCAGGAAGCAAAGTACACTCCTAGGCTTTTCAGTGAGGTTGTAAAAGACATGGGACTAAAACTTAGTTCCATGGCCCCGTGTTCTTTCTGTCTACACCTCCCATCCACACCTTAAATCCATCCCAATTATCTTTCCCCTTGTGCTGGCTGGTTAGGGTTTTTTGTTGTTGTGAAAGACCCTCAGAGAGGACCTTTCCTCTCTGATGAAGACCCCAGAACCAGGACACTCTGAGACCAGGCCACAGGATGCAATTAGCAAGAGGTTTATTGAGTAAACACAGGTACCTGAGGGCAGCAAGTCTTTCAGAGGACTTGTGCACCTGCAGACTAGGGGGAGGTCTTTTTATAGGGGAGAGCAAAAGCAAGCTTACAGAAGCAAAAGCGTGGTTATAGGTCGACCGGAATGAGGCGGGGGCATGAATGGTTTCCTCTCTCAGCATGGATGCCTGGCAACAGTCATCCTGTTCCTATCTTATAGCTAACCTGCTTTGTTGATATCCTATCTTATTGACATCTTGCCTTGCAGTCTTCCTATCTCTATCTCCTGCTCTCTCAGGCACATGGGATGTTCTTACGGGAGCAGGCTGGCTGCTGATCTGGAGAATTTTTTTAAAGCAAACAGGACGTTCCCCCCGGACCATGCTAGCTGCGGGTTTTGTGGAGGGGGTCTGTAGGGTCTTTCAGTTGTTTTGTTTTGTTTTGTTTTTGTCAACTAGACACGAGCTAGTGTCATCTGGGAAGAGGAAATCTCAATTGAAAAAATGCTTTCACCGAGAAAATGCTTCCGCCAAACAGGTCTGTATGCAAATCTGTGTGGTTATTTTCCTGATTGATGACTAATGTAAGAGGGTCCAGCCCATTGTGGGTGGTCTTGGGTTACATAAGAGGAAAAAAATAACTAAACAAGCCATAGAGGAGCAAACACCATCCTTCAATGGCCTCTATATCGGCTCCTACCTTGAGCTCCTGACATGGCTTCCCTTGATGACTCACTGTGGACATGAAAATGCAAGCTGAAGTAAACCCATTCCTTCCCTGAGTTGCTTTTGGTCATGGCATTTATCAGAGCAGCAAGAAAAAGCAAACTAATAGACCCCTTAACTCCAGGTGTCTGAGGGAAGTACAAGAAAGCCAGGGAAGAAGCAGCGAGAGGTAGACCAGAACACCAATGTCCTTCACTGTCTCTACAGGAAAACATGGGTGGGCGTCTCCCCACCCCACATATAAACCACATACATCCTCGTACATATATGCATGCAAATAATAAATCACTTTGGCATAATGTGTACTGTTGAGAGTTTATATAATGCTATTAACTTAGTTTTCTTCAACAGGAGTGATATAAGAACTATATGGGTAGGCTTGAAAGAAGGTTCGGGGGTTAAGAGTATTAACGGCTCTTCCAAAGGACCCAGCACCCATATGGTGGCTAACAGCTCCAGGGTACTCGATGTCCTTATCTGGCACACGGATATACATGCAGGCAAAACTCCCATAGACATAAAATAAAAATAAATAAATCTCAGAAAAATTAAAAAGAGCTATATGAACCAGGCATAGTATATGTATATTAAGTTTTAAAAGGTGCCTGAACCTCAAGGAGGCCATGCTCTAATGGGAAAGATTTATCACTATAACAAACTGTGGGGAGAATTTTTGTGAAAACAAAAGGTTTAAGAAAGCTTAAGGTGATTATGTATCAAAGACTCCAAGAAGACCTGACATTTGAACTAGATACAGAGTTTGAAGTGGATCTTCTGATTAGAGATGTGGGGGGGGGGGCAACAGAGTGTGCAGAAAGGGAACCGTGAAGGATAATTAATAAGGTCAGAGCAGCAAGCAATCGCCTTTGTAACTGAGCAACGAGACTGAGAAGGAAGGTCCGGATTCGAAAGGGCCCGCAGTGGTACAGCCTTGGCCGACAGACTCTGTATACACGGTCACGTATTTTGTCAGTAGACATGACAGAAGTGATCCCCTCGTGTCTGAGCAGAGGCAGGGGGCCATGCAGACGCTCACCGAGGAAATGCCTTTCCTCTCCTCACAGCCAACAGATGAATAGGTATCTGGGTCTAGGTAGATCTGGTGGCTCTGAATATTTAATTAAATGAATTTCCTAAACACAGAAAGTATGATACATTTTAATGTGCTGCTCTCCCTCTCTCTCTATGGCAACTAACCTTAAGTATCTCAGCATGCTGAGCTCAGGCAGATAGCTTACCTGTTTATCTTCAGAGAGAACCAGAGTTTTCCCTGAGTATTAATATACATCTTATAGGTAAAACTTAGTGAAATAACATCGGAATCCATATGCGGGTTATTCAAATGTAAGGGCCTGCAACGAGAGGAGAGAGCAACACTCAGAAAGTAGTTATGTTGGACCAGAAAACGGCTGTTAAAAACTCATCACTCCCTAGGTTCCTGACTACCGGTTGATGCCCTAGCATCTCTCTCCATTCCCAGAGAAAAGGTGATCTAAACTGCTTTCTGACCTCTCACCTCTTCCCCTTTCACCCAGGCACATCCCCACCACCTAACACCAACATCAAGATTCAGGTCTACTCCTATGGTGATATTTTGCTTGTGATCTAATAAATAAAGCTTGCCTGAAGATCAGAGTACAGAGCTAAGCCACTAGTTAGCCACAGAGGCCAGGCAGTGGTAGCACATACCTGTAATCCCAGCACTCTGGCAGAAGCAGACAGATTTCTGTGAGTTCAAGGCTCCCCTGGGCTATACTAGATTGATCCAGTCTCAGAGAAATGAAGCCAGGTGGTGGTGGTTCACACCTTTAATCCCAGTATTTGGGAGTCACATGCCTTTAATCCCAGCACTAGGGAGGTGGAGACAGGCAGGGATGTGGCTGGGCAGAAAGACAAAAATAAAGCAGGAAGAAGCAGGAGCTCAAGGCATTCCGTCTGAAGATTCATAGAGACAGAGCTTGCCCCTTTTTGTTCCAAGGATTTCGTAGAGGTAAGAACTAGTGGCTGGCTGCTCAGGTTCTCTGATCTTTCAATTTTCACCCCCTAATATCTGACTCCAGATTTTATTATTAAGACCAACCAGAAATCGTGCAACATATTCCCAGGTCATATACAACCCCTGAACTTTGTTTTCTGTTTTTGTTTTGTTCTGTTTTGTTTTTCAGCTTTTCGAGACAGGATTTCTCTGCGTACCCTTGGCCGTGCAGAAGCTCATTTTGTAGACCAGGCTGGCCTTGAACTCATAAAGATCCACCTGCCTCTGCCTCCTGAGTGCTGAGATTAAAGGTGTGCATCATCACTGCCCAGCCCCTAAAGGATTTTTTAAAAGGCTTTCCTAAACTAGGCTCAGTAGCACAAACCTATAGTCCTAGCACTTAGGAGCCGGAGGCAGGAGGATTCCAGGTTTGAGATTAGTCTGAACTGTATAGTGAGGCCCTTTCTCAAAAGACAACTTTTTGAAACAAACAAACAAAAATAATTATCCCCAAAGCACACAGCACAGACACACAAACACAGTCAAGACTATAGGGCAACTGAAAGAGAAAACTCTCTCTAGGATCAAGCAAAGGTGAAAGGCTGCCGAATTCATAGCAGCCTATACACTCAGCCAGTCCTCTATTTAGCCAGTAATCACAGAGCAGCCAACATAAGCCGAACTCTAGCCCAGCACTTGGAAATACTATTACCCTCCGTGAACTCCGTCTCTTGATACCTACAATTCTGTACTGCATAAATTGTTCAGAGAAAAAAAATCTGAGATTCAGAGAAGTTTAGTCATTTCAAGTCTAAAAATCTCAGCCAGGGAAGATTTGAGGTAAGGAAAAAAAAAAAACAACCAGAGTGAGGGGTGTGGGCTGAGCCATAAACTCAGGGAGCCAAGGTAAAGAGGACACGTGTCACAAAAGAAGTCCCCTCGCCTGATGGGTCATTGACAAAGAAAAGAGAGGACAGGAAGTGAGGAGAGGGCATGTTGGGAGTATGGGGCAGGGGGAGTGGGAAGGAGGAGTTGGAGGTACATATGATCCTGATGTGTTTTTTACATGTATGAAATTACCAAAATATAAGAAAAGATATTCTTTTTAAGATGCCAAGGAGGCATTGTGTTTAGCGAGACCCCCAGCTCTGAGATCCAGTAACTGTAGGCAAATTATTCAACTGTAATGGGAGTTAATAACCTTTCCTGCAAGAAGCTAGTGGGGAATTATAGAAGAGATAACATAAGTGAAGTGCTCCATGCAGTACCTGGCACTCAGTGAGTCAATAAAAGTGAGCTATGACATGTCAAATGCAGCAAGCCCCAAAACAAAGTCATTACCTGTTCCTAAACTCATTTCTTCGACACCTGTATTCTCCATCTGCAGCTTCCACCCACTCATCGGTCTCAATTCCATCCCTCACACACACACCCCCCGCAGACTCCACCACCATCCTCACCACTAACATACCTTGTTCACACTCCTTCCCCACAGACTCCACCACCATCCTCACCACTAACATACCTTGTTCACACTCGCTCCCCCCGCAGACTCCACCACCATCCTCACCACTAACATACCTTGTTCACACTCCTCCCCCACAGACTCCACCACCATCCTCACCACTAACATACCTTGTTCACACTCCTCCCCCACAGACTCCACCACCATCCTCACCACTAACATACCTTGTTCACACTCGCTCCCCCCCGCAGACTCCACCACCATCCTCACCACTAACATACCTTGTTCACACTCCTTCCCCACAGACTCCACCACCATCCTCACCACTAACATACCTTGTTCACACTCCTCCCCCACAGACTCCACCACCATCCTCACCACTAACATACCTTGTTCACACTCCTCCCCCACAGACTCCACCACCATCCTCACCACTAACATACCTTGTTCACACTCCTCCCCCACAGACTCCACCACCATCCTCACCACTAACATACCTTGTTCACACTCCTCCCCCACAGACTCCACCACCATCCTCACCACTAACATACCTTGTTCACACTCCTCCCCCACAGACTCCACCACCATCCTCACCACTAACATACCTTGTTCACACTCCTCCCCCACAGACTCCACCACCATCCTCACCACTAACATACCTTGTTCACACTCCTCCCCCACAGACTCCACCACCATCCTCACCACTAACATACCTTGTTCACACTCCTCCCCCACAGACTCCACCACCTTAGTTTCAGCTAACTCTCCCCTATGCCCTCCTCTCCCTGGCCCCCTCTGCCCCATCCCCTAAACCTTTATCCCCTAGTGTTCCCCCTTATTTCGTATCACAAGCATTATACTATCCCATCTCTGCATTACAACCATTTCCCCTTGCCCTTTCATGGGCTCTTTCTTGCTTCCTGACCTTTACAGACACTCAATGCTAAACACAAACATCTAAAAATTCATACCTAGGAAGTTCTTATGGGGTGCGAACAATAGCATTTGTCTTTGTGGGTCTGGCCCACTTCTAGTCATCAACTGAAAGACATCCAGACTGATTCCATTTTTTGGTTCCTGCAAGCAGAGCAGCAATGAACATGGATGTACAAGGTATTTCTGTAGTAGGATATGGAACCATTTGAGTATATGCCCAACAGGGGTAGCTTTAATTTTAGCTTTTTTTAGAAGCCTACACATTGATTTCCATAGAGGTTACATGAATTTACACTCCCACCAGCATTAATAAGGGTTCATGTTCTCCACATCCTCATCTATGTTGTAAGCGAGGCTCAAACTCAGGGATCTGCCTGCCTCTGCCTCAAAGTGCTCTTATTTCAGGAGTGAAGCATCACGTGTAGCCAATCATCAATCCCCATTTTATTAACTTCTTCCCTGCTTTTAACTTTTCTTTGTCTACCAGTTTGGGATTGTCTTGCTCTACTCGAGGAATTTAAATAAATAGATAAAACGAGATCTGTCATTTTTCTTTCTGTCCTCTTTCGTTTTTGGTTGGGGGGGGGGTGTCAAGACAAGGTTCTCTATGTAGGTAGCTCTGGATGTCCTTGAATTCAGTCTTTAGACCAGGCTATCCTCGATCTCAGAGATCTACCTGCCCACACCTCTCAAGCAGTGCAGCTAAAGGTATGGTCCACCTCACTCAGCTTATCTCTGATTTCTTAATGTAAGTGCTTAGCATTATAAGCACTTCCTTCTTAGGCTGCTTTCATTGTATCCAGAAGGATTTGGTATGTTTTGTTTTCATTTTCATTTTCTTCTAGGAAATGTTTTTACTCCTCTGAGTTCTTCATGACCCCATTCAGCATTCATTACCGTATTGTAGTAAGAGCTGCGGGGCTGCGTCCCCAGCACCCCGGCCGCCTGCTAGCTTATGCCCCGAAATAACTACACGGAAACTGTATTCTTTTAAACATCGCTTGGCCCATTATATCTAGCCTTTTCTTGGCTAACTCTCGCACCTGGACTAGCCCATTTCTTATAATCTGTGTAGCCCACGAGCTGGCTTACCAGGAATGATCTTAACCTGCGTCTGCCTGGAGTGGGAGAATCATGGCGACTCCTTGACTCAGCTTCTCTCTCCCAGCATTCTGTTCTGATTACTCTTCCCACCTATGTTTTAACCTATGAGGGCCAAGCAGTTTCTTTATTGCTTAACCAATGAAATCGACAGATTGATATATGACACTCCCACATCATTACCGTGTTGTTTAATGGAATGCCCATGACTGTGTACACTCTAGGGTTTCTCTTGCTGTTGATTTGTAGTCTTATCCCACTACGGTCAGAATACAAGAACTTATGTCTATTTTCCTGTATTTGTTAAGTCTTGCTTCATGTCCTAATATAACCTATTTTAAAGAAAGTTCATGGACTGCTGAGGAAAAAAAAATGTGTTCTACAGTGTTTGGATGGGACTTTCTGTAGATGTCTGTTGAGCCCATTTTATCTATGATATAATTTAACTCAGATATTTCCATTTATTTTTTTTGTTGGGATGACCTATCAGATGGTGAAAGTATTGAAAACATCCACTTATTTTTCAGGGGTTAATCTCTGACTTTACATCTAGTAGTATTTGAGTTTGGGGCATAAAGTCTTAGATAATAATGTCCTCTTGATGTATTTGCTCCCTTTTTTAATATTAATTATTTATTTATTTGTTATGTATACAACAGTCTATTGTATATAGATAGTCTATCTGTGTGTATGCCTGCAGGCCAGAATTCTGTGTGTATAGTCTATCTCTGTGTATGCCTGCAGGCCAGAAGAGGGCACCAGACCTTATTACAGATGGTTGTGAGCCACCATGTGATTGCTGGGAAATGAACTCAGGACCATTGGAAGAGCAGGCTCTTAACCACTGAGCCATCTCTCCAGCCCCGGTATTTGCTCCCTTAATCAACATGAAGTAACTTTATCCTTTTTTCAGATACTAGCACAGTGACACCTACTGTTTTTGTTTCATAGGTCCATTTGCTTGTTACAACATTGTCTATTCTATCACCCTAAGACAGCGTCTGACTTTAGTAGTGAGGCATGTTTCTTGCAGGCAGCAAACAGGTGGTTCCTGACTTCTTTATACAATCTTATAGCCTGTGACTTTTGATGGGTGAACTGAGACTATTACTAGTCAGAGTTATTATGAAAAGTTTTATTCTGACACCCGCCATTTTGTTCATTTTGTGTATGTGGCCCCCCCCCCCATCATTCTAGCACAATTTATTCCTTCCTGTGGCTTCATGGGTGGATTTGTTTATCTCTTCAGTCTGCAGGATTCCTTTGAGTATTTTCTGTAGAACTTGGTGCTTATAAATTACTTAGGCCTATTTTTATCAGAAAGTTATTTGTTCTTCCATTATGATATACAGCTTTATTGGGTATCGTATTCTAGACTGGTATTTATATCATTCCAAGTTTTTTATAGCTTTTAGTATTTCAGTTGAATAATCCAATGTTATTCCAATACTCCCTCTGTTATAAATGACTTGAAGTTTCCCTACTGTCAGTTTCAATATACTTTGTTTATTCTGTATATTTAGTGTTTAATTATAATATGATATAAAGTTCTTTTCTGGCATTGTCTGTGTAATGTCCTAAATGTCTTGTATATGGATTGGCATCTCTTTTTCTAACTCTGGGAAATTTTTTTTGTTATGATTCCTTTGCAAATCTTTTCTGTGCCTTTAGAAAGAGGTCCTCCTTCTATGCCCATAACCTGTAAATTTAGTCTTTCCAGGGTGTGTCTCATATATCTTAAAGTTCCCCCTGGTGACTAATTATCATTTTACCTTTGTCCTGGTGGGATGGCCAGTTCTCCACTTCATCTTCAAGCTCTGATATTCTGGCTCCTCCTCGCCTCTGGAGATGAAACTTGCCACAGCTTTTTATTTGATGTACTATGCTTTTTATTTCCAGAATTCCAGGGTGTCTTTCTGCAGTATTTCTATCTCTTTGCTGGAGTCTTCTTTCAACTAGCTCATCATGTTCCTTGTCTTATCCAGCTGTCTATGTCATTGCACATACTTAAAATCTCTACTGTGAGTTCTCTGAGACTTCGTCTGACTGACTCTCAGTAGCAAACCATTTCTTTAAGGTTAATAATTTTTGGAAGAGTTCTGTGTCTTGTTTCCCCCCCCCCCCATATTTCTCATGTTACTGTGTTGGTATTTATGCATCTGGTGTTATTTTGTTGCTTGGTTTATTTTTTAATCAGCTATATTCCTTCAGTTGAAGTATTTGCAATGTTCAGACGGGACTTGGATGAGCATATAGTTGAGAAAATAATTTCTCAATCTAGGCGCTCAGAGTACCTGCTGTAAGCTCTATGTTATTTTCTGTGTGGGAAATGAACTGAGAAAGCAACCACAGCTGCTTGCTATGGCCTCTCTGCAAATGTTTAGTGGTCAGTGGATAAAAGTGCTCCCCTTGGCTTCAATCACTGCTAGAGGAGAAACAGCCAAGTGTGGAGTAGACCCAGATTTTAGTGAATGAGGTTAGAAAGGACAGAAGTGGGGTGGGAAAGGACAAAAATTTAGTAGTAGGTGGGCTTTGAAAAAAAATCAAGGTAGGTAAAACATCTGGGAGAGCAAAGTTGGGATGCTCTTAGGATCTACAGATCTTAGAAAGGGTTATACTTGTGGAAGATTACAGTTAAAAGAAAAGGGGGAGGCTAAGGACTGAAGAGGAAAAGACATAAGGATGGGAGAGAGGTGCATATGATGTGGCTGAAGAGTAAAGAACACGTCACCAAAAACTGGGTGGAGAAACAACAATTCTAAAACCTAACTCAACAGTCTACCAAAAAAGAGCAAAACCGCCATGAGGCACGTATACGAGCAGGAAAACTAAAGAATAGAAATCAAGAAACAAAGATACTTGTGGTGTGGATCGCTGCCACAGCTGTGCAGCGTTGAAAGGCGACATTCTAAGACCCTCCCGACTCCCTCCCAAATAAGGTTCCATATACAGCTGTGTGAAGTGGAGAACCTGGAAACCCTTGATCTCAACAGCCTGTGCTCCTGGGGTTCTGATATATGGGGGAGCAGAGGTTCTAAGTCCTTGCCTGATAGTTTCCTTGGACCCCTGAGCCTTCCTGCCTCCAGTGTATTTTTGAGGCAGGGTCTCTCAGTAAACCTGGAGCTCACCATCTCATGTAACCTGGAAATCCAGAAAAACTCCCGGATCTGCCTGCTCCTGCCTCAATCTACGTTGTCTAGTGGTGAGGTTACGAGTGTGCACCGCTGCAGCCAGCTCTCCCCGTGGCCTTACGAGTGTGCACCGCTGCAGCCAGCTCTCCCCGTGGCCCTCAAGATCTGAACTCGGATCCTCACACTCGTGCATCAGCACTTTACCATGAACCATCTTTACAGCCCTAACCCAACATTAGGAGATAAGCTTCCCTAATTGAAGAAAAAAAAAAAAAAAGAAGCTCAGATGAAGTTACTAGCATTATTTCCATTTTGTACTTGAGGAAAGTGAATTTTAAGAAACTTTCTTAAGGATGCTAAGCTTTGAGAAACACTATGTGTATTAAACTCTCATGCTTCAACTTTACACTATAATGCCTCTATGGGTCTAGGGAGACTCCCTTCTAACTTTTTTGACTATCCCTAAGTACCCCTTTAGCAATGACTTGTTCTGCTTAAAACACCGCTGCACAGCGGGTTATAGTTTGGGATAATCTTAAAGAGCTTTGAAAGCCAGTTTGATAGGGGATTGGCCAAGGAGGAGTTCCTGAGCCTGCAAAAGCCCCATCAAGGAGGATGGGCAGAAGACACTTAGGCCAGGGATGGGACAGGACAGCAGGCTAAGTGTGAGGGACAGAAGGGCTGAAGTGAGGGAGTGGGAGTGAGAAGGAAAGAAATGCTGGATGCGACAGACATTACCTCACCAGGAACACATACTCCCGAGGCTGGAATTCAACTTAGTAATTCTGTTACTAGGGCAACAGTAAAAGAACCTATCTCAGAGAGAACCCAGCAGAGAGTGTTTGTGCACCGAAGTACAGAGGCTCTGAGCTGGGAAAAGAGGTGGAAGCAAGTGGCCAAATAATGCAGCAGGAGGGACTGGGACCTCATAGGACATTTCCCTGGCCTCTGCTCTCTAAACATCTGAAGCTGACTTGGTGGGAAGGCAGCCAGCAAGATCCATGAAGCAGAAACTGTTTAACCTCATGACGGATCACCAGTTAAATCCCTAATGCCTGGGCCGATCTAAGGACACCCAGAAGTGGAGGTCACCTTCCCCATCTGCCATGGGAGCCCTCATGTAGGAAAGCTCCTTTGAGGGCATTTCTGGCAGCAGAGGCAAAACACTAGAAGCTGACCATGGGCTCAGTTTGCCTCCAATATGATATCACTGGAACCTTTAATGTCTAAAGGTCATTTCAGCCTCTTCAAGGAGGGTAGTATGGGAAAATCTACCATGCAAGAGGAGTCCTGAGCACCAATGAAGATGCAGTTGATGCTCTGCTCCGTGTAAGCCCTCTGGTGGATAAGCCTTCTTCCTACGGTCAGATAACCAGGGTGCTCTCCTGCCCAGCAAGCTATCAGGACAAGATAGCCTTGGCATCTGACTTCTCTTCCACAGACAGTGAGAAAAGACTAGCCCTTCAAAGACATTAGGAAAATGGAGACATCAAGACTCTCACCAGACTCAAGCAAAATGAGCACTATCCTGTCTAGACTCCAGACCAATGCCTACACACAGTACTAGATAGAGGAAATCCCATCTAACTTACACCGACCACACTTCTCAAAGTCCTCGTCTTTCCAAAAGTCTTTCTTGAAGAGTGTCAATAGAAAATATGAAGGACTGGTTTGTTGTTTTGGTCCCCTCTTGCGCTAGGATTTCACAAGTCTATGTAGGGAATAGATCTCGCCTAGGGGCTACACAGAGGTCTGTATTGCCTGAAGAATTCAGTTTCAAGTATTACATTGGAGACAGGGTGGTGGGGCAATCACTCCTGGTTCCAAAGAGATTCCTACCAGGGCAGTTATGCACCACATAGGCATCAGTTTTCCCACTGGACATAGCATGTTCGAGATGATCCCAGAAAGAATTCTTCCCTAAGGAGGATGAGAGCTCTCCAGGAAAACTGCATCACCCCAGATATCCACTGCTAAGCTTACTGTCATCTCTGAACTCCTTTTTCTCTCTCTCTTTTACACATTTTTGGAGTGTTGGGGGCGGGAGTTGAGATAGTATCTCACGTTACAATCCAGGCTGGCCTTAAACTTGCAGCAATCTCCTGCTCCAGTCTCCTGAGTGCTGTGTTGCATACGTGAGTCGTCATGTCCAGCTTACCATTCCTTCTCTGAGTTAAACACATTGGTTTTCCTTTTAGTTTCTTCCCTGTCGTTTACTGAAGAGAGTC
The DNA here is from genome assembly GCF_018167655.1 of Microtus oregoni. NCBI lineage: Eukaryota > Metazoa > Chordata > Mammalia > Rodentia > Cricetidae > Microtus > Microtus oregoni. The sequence continues at coordinate 31,638,849 of NW_024543072.1, forward strand.
TCAAAGCCTGCTCTAAGAAGTTAACGAGAGCTGGGTGGGCCTGAAGATGCGGCTCAGTTGGTGGGGTGCTCACCTAGCATTCAGGAAGCCCCGGGCTCTTATCCCCAGCACATTAAACCCAGCACTTAGGAAATGGAGGTGGAAGAATCAGAAGTTCAAGGTCATTCTCTGCTAGGTCGAGGTCAGCCTGAACTACCGAGGCCCTGTCTCCAAAAACCAAGCAGGGAAAAATTAAATAAATAAAGAGGACTAGGAATCTCAGGGGAGAGTGCTTGCCTAGCACCAGGCACTAGGTTCAATCTGTCACCACAAAATAAGAAAAAAAAAATCAAGTAAACAGCAAAAAAGAACATCAAGGATAACCACGCCATAGGCCTTCTGAAAGACAGAGAGCCCCAGCGCATAGTCACAATTAGAACCAGGGGCCTGATCTGGTAGGTCAATTTATCCCACAGAATTCATGAAAAACATAGTGCTAAGGGCACTTGTAGATGCTGTGGTTGGTGGTTAAGGCTTGCGTCTGTACCCTCCCCAACTCCAGTCTTGTTATGTGTCTGTTCTGTAACTTGGAGTGTTAGCACTTCTTAGAGTCTCCCTTCATTTGTAAGGTGGGATCACACCACAAGACTCTCTGGATGGCTAGAAGATCATGTGCCTGACGCTGGTAGATAGTAAAAAGCAATGTCCATCACCTCTCACCTTTCCACAGAAAGAAGGAAGGGTGGTGCAGGACAATTGTCTATATTCTGTCAATCATGTTTTAAATAAACGCTGATTGGCCAGTAGCCAGGCAGGGAGTATAGGCAAGGCAACCAGACAGGAAGTAGAGGCGGGGCAATGAGAATAGGAAAATTCTAGAAAGGAGGAAGCCCATTCCTCCCCAGTCCTTTCCAACCACAGAAGAAGGAAGATGTGATTGCCCTGCTGAAAAAGATACTGAGCCATGTGGCTAATAAAGATAAGAATAATGGGTTAATATAATTTATAAGAGTTAATAAAAAGTCTGAGCTAATGGGCCAATCAGTTTATCATTAATATAGACATTTGTGTGATTTCTTTGGGGCTAAACAGCTGTGGGACCTGGTGGGAGTACAGAAACCAGGCAGGACAAAAACCCAGACAACAGAAAGGTGTACAATTCCCATCACGAAATAAAATCTTCTATTTGGTTTTAAAGACAGGGTTTCTCTGTGTAGTCCTGGCTGTCCTGGAACTCACACTGCAGACCAGAATAGCCTCAAACTCAGAGATCCACCTGCCTCTGCTTCCAAAGTACTGGGATCAAAGGTGTATGTCCACCACCACCCAGATTAATAAAATGTTCTCCCAAAGCTTACATTACACAGACATCTCCCACACTGAAATCTATAAGGCATCTGGAAAACCAAGCCATCTCTCCCTGACAGCTGTTAAGTTATAACCTTACTTTTAGACCCATCTTAGGGTTTCTATTGTCTAAAAAATAGCAAAACCATGACAACTCTTGCAAAGGAAAACATTTAACTGGGTGGTTTGCAATTTCAGAGGTTTAATCCATTATCATCACAGCAGGACATGGTGGCCTGCAGGCAGACATGGTGCTGGAGGAGGAGCCGAGAGTGGAGAAGGAGCTAAGTCTTGATCCCACAGGCAGCAGAAAGTGGTCTGAAACAATGGGTGTGGCTTGAGCATATATGAGACCTCAAAGCCTGCCTCCACAATGACACACTCCCTCCAACAAGACCACACCAACCCCAACAAAGCAACACCTCCTAATAGTGCCACTCCTTATGAGTTTATAAGGGCCAATTACATTCAGACGACCACAAGACCTAATAACATTAAATAATCCTAGTCTTGGTACAAAGATCCAACTGTTCTGAGCTGGAAGTGGGATCCAATTCCTCCACTAAGTCTTTATGCAGTTATGGGGCTTTCCTTTGGTCACCCCTGGATAATGAAATGCACAATATTGAGGAACCCTGAAAACAAAAGCATTCCTGGGGAGCACAAGAAGTTGCAGTGAGTTCCGCCAACTCTTAAGGATCTAGTCTCCTGAGTAGGAACTCAGGTAACTTTGAAGGAAAAGATAATGGTACTTTATACTAGCTGGTACTAAAAACAGACCATATATGTCTGTGTGTGTGTGCGTGCGCACATAATATATAGTTGTCTATATATATATATATATACATACATACATACATACATATGTGCATATGTGTATGTATATATCAGTATATATACCTATATACACATACATATACACATATGTATACACACACACACACACACACACACACACACACACACTGATTTGGCCTGTGGGTCCTAGCCCTTCCCTTCCAGCCTGCTTTGGAACTTTTTTCCACACGACCTTACTTGTTTTCACCTGCTTTTCTTGGCACTGTCCCATAGTCCCATGCCCACCGAGAAGACTTAAGAAGGGCTGGGCAAGATCAAAGTCTGGAGTGAATTGTATATGCTAAGTGGCTCTCATACCAAAATTTTACCTTCTTTAGATATGAACCCATGTTTAACTGCTATGAAAGAAAAAGCAATGTATTGGCCTCTGTACCACTGGTTGATAATGTTGGACTCTAGCATCCAAACACCGAGAAGGAGTCGCCCCCAGAGACCACACCTCACACACCACAGCCGATGCAAAGAAATGAGGATTTTATTAATTCTGTCATGACAGGGTCCCTCAGCATTTGGGAAGCCGAGAGACCTCGAATAGCTGGTACAGTCTATTTTTAAAGAGGCCACAGAAGCAAGGGGGGTTGTTCTTTGACTATTCTGATTGGCTTATTTGAAAGGGCTATTACCAATAATTGACTGGAGAGCTGTTGCCAGATCAGATGAGGTAAGAGGTCATTTTGACCCCGTTTCCCAGGGGACTGAATCAAAACATACATATATGGGTCATTGTTCAGGAACTGAGTATGTGCGAGTGTAGCTGTTAGGTCCTTGGTTCCCAGGGGAGGAGGGGAAGCACTATGGCACAGGGGCTGAGAGGATTCAGAATTGTCAAAAATGGCTTCAGGATTGTCTTAAAGTCTTACAATAACTCCATCTGAGCCCTCGGTTGAGCTCATTAACACTTTGAATAAAACGGCATATTTATTCCCCATTGCTCTTTTCTTCTTAGGCAAACAAAAGTATGCCCACATCAACTTCCCTTACCACCTAAAGCAAGGCAGCTTCGCAGAATTCTCAACAGTGAGCACACGAGAGCTGCTTACCTTGTGTAAGTGGCCTTAAGCATCAAGCGTCTGTCCTCTACTTCCACAACTGCGGTTTCAAACCTGTGAGGGCCCTTAGCAGCCTGTCTTGTAAGTCCCATCCCCCACTCCGAGAGCACTTCAGTGTCTCAGAAACACCACTTTACCATGTGTCACCTTGCCCTGTCATCATGAGAGAAGCTCCTTTAGTCCATAAGAGAGTCATTTGGAGGTTTTCTGGCCCCAGGAAGGGACCATTACACTGGGAATTCTCCATCAGATAGAATTAAAAGTAGAACCCTGCCCATGACCACTCAACTCACCTGAGCCCTCACTGTCCTCCTGGAAGAATGGTGTGAAAGAAAGGTTGGGGGACTGGTGAGGTGGCTCACTGGGAAAGCTGCTGTCACCAAGACTGATGATCTGAGTTCAGTCACCAGGACCCAATGAGTGGAAGAGAATTCCTGCAAGTTGTCCTCTGACTCCCATGTGCACAATGTCACACTTGTCTCCACACACATAAACACCACAAATATACAGAGATAAATCAGTGTAATTTAAAAGGTTCTCAGAAAGATAGAGTAGAAAGTCAAAGCATTCTGAGTGCTTTGGAGGTCAGTCAGTGACCATCACGCATGCAAACAAAGTGGCCAGCACATATTACATGACCCACACCTAATAAAGTGTCCCTAGGAGACCCCGCCTGAGCAGCACACTGCACTGCAACTCCCAGAGGAAATGGCCACTTTGGAGATTAATCTCCTATAGACTTTTACGTTCTAAATTTATCTCACGAGCAATTTTCTAAGCTCTAGGGAAAGACTTGCTTATGTTTGTTTGTTTCTTAACAGAATTTATTTTAATTATAAAGAAAGGCTGGCTTCCCTATCAATTAAATCTTGTTTCAATTAGTACAACTATCATTTAGGTCATTACGTTAAGTGTTTGGAATTTCTGCTCGAAGGTCACTTTCAATTTAGTAAACATCCCTAAGTCATCGTGTTAATTCCCAGCCAGTCACCCCAGAAACGCTGAGTCAGTAAACAAAATCAAGCATTAGCTAACTAGCCATGAATCCACTTGACTTTATTAATTTCTCTCTTGGCAGAAATGCAAGAAAAGGAAGCAAACCCTCAGAGACATTCACGCATCATTCATTCAATAAATATTTATTATATGCCTAGTGCCAGGCACTATGTTAAACTAAATATAGATTTTATTGAGTTATTAATATTTCCACCTACATTACATATGAGCTCTCTAAAGAGTACAATCCTATTTTCCGTAAGTATATGATTTTAATTCCCAAGGTGCTGTCTCTTCACTTCTGACCTCATGCCTTCCCCCATGGAGTAAGTTACACATCCCAGAGAAAGCTTCCAGACCCCATGCCTCCAGAAACTCACAGAAGCGGCACTAGAAAAGTACTCACAGTGTTTAAAGTTCTCAGTGAATACAAGGAATAAGAAATAATTCGTATTATCACATTCAGTTTTAGTTTTGGCTTTAATATGTGCATCTGGGCTTTAAGTAGAGTACCTTACAATTGTTTTTTTTTTTTTAAAAAGTCTTTTCAAAATACTAATGTGTTCTCTCTCTCTCTCTCCCTCTCTCTCTCTCTCTCTCTCTCCAAATGTAAACAAGGATGTATACATACAATCTAGAAAATAAATCTTTTTGTTTTGTTTTGTTTTACGAGATAAGAGTTTCTCTATGTAACAGCCCAGCTGTACTGGAACTCGCTTTGTAGATCAGGCTGGCCCCAAACTCACTGAGATTCATCTGCCTCTGCCTCCCAAGTACTGGGATCAAAGGTATGTGCCACCACCACTTGGCTGAAACAAAATCTTAGAGTCCCCATTATCAGAGAAATTCCCACTGCTTTGTTACAAAAGAGGCAAACCCCTTTCCTATCTTCTAAAAACAACTAGCACCCCTCTAAATTCAGAACCCGTGAAAATATCCATTCTGAGAGCTGCTGATCAGAAAGGATGATGGGGCTGGAGGCATCCCAGGTCCCTCCTATGAGTTAGGGGCTCCAATCTAGTCAAATCCTCTCGGACATGTCTGTGAGGAGCTGGTATGAATGCTCCAAGCATGTACTGGCGCGCGCGCGCGCGCGCGCGCACACACACACACACACACGGTACCCTCATGCCTGTCCCCTGCAGCCACATGCCCAACTCCTCCAGAGAGCAAGCTTACCTACATACACAAAACACCCCACACCACCCAGAAGAAGAGCTGAGAAGAACCTTTCCCTCTGCTTGGGAGACTCCTGAGGCTGCTGACATCACAAAAGTGTCATCTGGCAACCTCATTGTCATGTGGCTCTCCCCTGGCTCCCCTTCACTTACAAAGGCAGGGAAAGGGTGAGACCTTTCAAAGTCGCCAAGTGGGCAAGCTTCCAACAGCACTCCGGACTGAGCAAGCGGCAGAGTCACCAAGCCGGCAGCAGGGCACTGGGCCTCGCGTTTCAACTTCTGTTCAGTTCTCCTGTAATGGAAAATTGCTTTGCACAAAGCTAGAGTGTTACAGTTTTTCCAGCACCCAGCCCCTGCCCTGCCCCACCCCTCGGCAGCCTTCAGATCAGGACAGCTTGTGCCCGCCCTCAGGAAGGTAGAAGGAGGGGAACCGTGGCTTCTTACTATGTCCCTTGCTTCGGGCGCTGGCCCCCAGTTGTTACTCTTTTCTCTAGGAATGGGACTGGTATCAGGGTCCAACTGCCCAGTCAATTGTCTGTGTCAAGCCCAAGAAGTATCTTGCACAGGTATGCAGCTAATGGAATACCCACTGAACATTCCTCTCAACACCCGGAGGCTACTCCTGAGCAATAACAAAATCGCTAGCTTACCAGCTCTGCAGCTAGGATTCCTCAGTGACCTTGTTTACCTGGACTGCCAGAACAACCGGATTCGAGAGCTAATGGATTACACCTTCATCGGGGTCTTCAAACTCATCTACCTTGACCTCAGCTCCAACAACCTAACCTCCATCTCCCCTTTCAGCTTCTCGGTGCTCACCAACCTGGTGCGGCTGAACATTTCCAACAACCCTCACCTGTTGTCCCTTGACAAATACACCTTTGCCAATACCACCTCTCTGAGGTACCTGGACCTCAGGAACACCGGATTGCGGACCATTGATCACGAGGCCTTGCACCACCTGGTGGCACTCCAGACCCTGTATCTAAGTGGAAACCCCTGGAAGTGCAACTGTTCTTTCCTGAACTTCGCCATTTACTTATTAGTGTCCAAATTGGACCACCCAGGTGAGGGACTGATTGGGAGTGGGGAAGAGGATGTGATGGAATAGGAGGAGTTGGTTTCTGAAAAGGTAAGTCAAAAGCTGCTCAGAATGGGAGAGAAAGCTGGCTGAAAATAATTCAAAGCACTGTTGTTGTTTGACCTGGCCCCTCCTTGGGGGGCTTCATAGGAAAGGTTCTGGAATGAGAATTCAGAGTTCAAACGTGTCACCTACTATTGTCTGCCTTTAGAAAAATCTCATTTCTCTGCACCTCAGTTTCCCATCCATAAAACTGGTAATAGTACATAATTTGCAGAATTGTAGCCAAATAAATGTGTGTGTAAATGTTAAGTATTGTAGTTGTAAGGTAACAGATAATTCAGGGACACTGGGCTCCACTGGTACACTGTGTTAATCTGATTAATGCAGTGACTGAATTTTTCCACGGTCTAAAATAAATTCAGCCACGCAGAGGTAAGAGAGACTCCAGCTGGACTGTGAGATGTGGAAGGGAAAGTTCCACAGGCAGAGGGGCACGGGAGCTAGAGGGACAGCAGAAGACAGGAGAGAAGGAAAGTCTGATTGGTTTTTAAATGCTGACCTCATTAGGAAGGAGAGAGGAGCGTGACTCAGAGGGCAGATCACAGCGCTCAGTGTCAAGCTGACTGAGGCTAGGGTTAGATCCTGACCCGGGAGAGTCCCAAGCTGGGTGCTACCACCCTGGGCACTGACCCAAGCCTCTCTACCATGGCTCTTTCAGTACCCCAATGCCTCACAGCTTCTTCCCAGGGGCTCTGCTATATCCTTCAACCTCAAGGAAGTCAGAGCTTGAGAGAAATGAAGCCCCTTACAGAAAGCCCTGAGCCACTGGTATTGTCCCCACTTGGCAACTCCTGGCCAAGAATGACAGTGCAAGAACTTGTGGGAAGAGGGACATGATGACCACAAGGAAAAATCTGCCCTCCGGACCTCCCAGTGGCCAGGTCTTAAAAAGCCTTCGGGGCAGAAAGCACACTAGAGTGAAGCAAACCAGGATTCCCAGGTAGAATTTAAGAAGGCATCTGACTCGGCTGCTGGAGACTTGAGCTGGAATGGTTAGAATCAACAAGAAGGAACTGTAACTGTCAGAAGCCTCCCCAGTAGCACTAAGACTGAAGGCAGAGGCGATGATACCATCTGGGCCGTCTTCCCTAAGAGTCAGAGAATGCCTTGTATCCATCACTCTAATAGACAGCCAACTTCCGTGCACTAAATGTAGTTCCTACATGTGAGTGTTCCGGTCAGTTCATGTATGCCTTTTCCTGCCCAGCCCCAGATTTATCTGACCACAGCCAGAGAAATCTCTGCAGTGGGACAGTTTTTCATTATGTCTCATTTTCTTTGCTTGGATATTACACCAAAGCAAATCCCCACATACACATTTTTAGAGATCAAATGTGTTAATTAGCACTTGTTAATCACATATGTTACGGTCAGTCCCCCCATCGTGTCTCTTACCCCCTTCCATTCCTACTAATTGTCTTCTTTCCAGCTAGCCTCTCTTCTTTCATGTCCTGTGTGTGAGCACATATGTGTGTGTGTGAGAGAGAGAGAGCACATATGTGTGCGTGTGAGCACATACGTGTGTGTGTGTGAGAGAGAGAGAGAGAGATCGATGAGTTTAATTAGAGTCGTTCACATGAGCATAGCAAGGTATTTATAGGAATACAGGAACATGGGCAACTTATCATTGGCTACATTGCTGAAGAAAATGTCTTCGCCTTCCCTGGTAACCACTAACTGCCAAAAGCTCCTCAGGTAGGGGTAAGACCTTAGGAGCCCCACCCACCACAGAACGTTGACAGGCCCAACCTTATGCAAGTCATGTATCTGTATGATCCAAATATACAGGCAAATTTTCCTTGACTAGTGGCCACCAGGTTGCCAGGGCAGCTTCCTACCCTAGCTGACTACAACGTGGCAATTCACCCTCTCTTCCAGCTCCCAGGCCTACCATGCAATTCACCAAGCTTCCACCCCTCTTGTAATACTCCTTAATCAAATTCCGCTTTTACAGTTATGTCTTCTCAGAATTTTCAGGCTGACTCCTTTGGACTCCTTGACTCATTCAATTCAATCTGTAATTGAACAAGATTACAAAACAGGTCTGCTTCACTACATGTTTTCAAAGACAGCAGAAGGCAAATCTGTCTTGCCAAGCTCATAAATCCCTCATGGATAAAAGGCAGACACCGTTTTCCTCTACCAGCCATTGGGACCCACAGCTGTGGATCTACTCATCCCCTCTGCTGTCCAGAGAACCAGAGTAGCCTTCCAGACCACTTCTAGGAGAAATACGGTCCCATTGTTCCTGCTCATTGCTGACATCTCTGCAACAGAGATGGCTTTTCCTTACAGGTCTCATTTTCTTTGCTTGGCTATTACACCAAACCTTAGATAAATTCTGTGCCACTAGCCTGTGGAAGAGACCCAAACTGATACTTTTAATCCTGTCATCGGATGAGGACATAGGCTGGCTTGACCAAAAATCACACCACTAATAATTTTTTTTAATTGATTTCAAGTTGAGGTCTGAGCTATGCAGTTTAGGGTCAGTTGACAAAATACCTGGAAAAATCTACTTATTTTGGCTCAGAGTTGTGGAGGTTCCATGATCTGCTTTTGGACCTGAAGCAAAGCAATGTGGCAGAGAAAGCTGCTGAAGGTATTGGGGTCCCAATATCTCTTTCAAGGGCATGCACAGAGCTGCCCAAGTTCCTCCACCTACTAACAGCTGCATGGACTGTAGGGGTCAAACCTCTAACACACCGACCTTCGGGAAATATAGATGACATAGCAAGGTCTTTATGAGAATGCATTATTTTTTAAATCTGAAAACCACATCACTATCATCTTACATCTGGTTAGTTAACTATAACTAAATTAGTTTTATTTCATATCTGTCTACTTCTTAGGACTCACAAAAGATTTTTGTTGTTAACAGTCACTATCACAAAGTAATTGTAATATTCCTTTACCTTTACAGATTTCACATAGTCTATTTTAGTGCTCGTCCTCATCTGCATCTTGTTCAAGATCATATTCATCCTTTCATTCCTCTTCCTCTTCCTCCTTCTTCCTTGCACTTTCTCACATGTATGAACACACACACAAATAGGAGCATGAGACAGGAGGTGGTGGCGCACGCCTTTAATTCCAGCAATTGGGAGGCAGAGGCAGGCAGATCTCTTGTGAGTTCGAGGCCAGCCTGATCTATAGAGTGAGTTTCAGTACAACTAGAGCTGTTACACAGAGAACCCTGTCTTGAAAAAAACTAAAATACAAAATTATGATCATACATGTATATAAATATACATAAAAACACATGAACATATACACAAACACAAAGGTAGGTATCACCATATATAAGTATGTGTGTGTATGAATTACATCTATATAGCATACACACATGTATAAATGCACAGGCACAGAAACATACACCAAATTGAACACACAGTAAAATTCACTAGATGCCTCTCATCCTTTAGTAACATTTAACGCAAAGCAGGCACTATTTCACTTGACTGTCCTGTAATTATTTTACAGGGTAGAAATACTTTTGCTATAGATTTACATCCCTGGTGAACTCTCAATTGCAATCTCTACTACTTATATCCTACATTTGCTGGCAAAATGGTGAGCTTGACATGTTCTAGAATGGAACTCACACTTCTCCCCCAGATATCCACAGTTCAGGACACAGGAAGAACGTCAGTGACACAAAGTAGCCTGGTTGTAAAGGAGAATCCAGTTTGTAAAAGGGAGGTTCTGTTGATGCGAGAAGATACAATCTCTTAGCATTTGTATGGTCCCTGTAGCGCAGTATGAGGGCAGTATGTTGCTGCGACATCAGTCTACACGTACCTTCTAAAGCAACAAGTGAGGTGCTGGGAAGATGTCTCAGGGGAAGATCACTTGTTCAGTTCCCTAGATCCCCACAATCACAGAAAAGCTAACCACTGTCTATAACTCCAGTTCCATGGGATCTGACACACCCTCTTTTGATCTTTGCAGGCACTGCATACATGCAGTGCACTTACAATACATGCAGGCAAACACGTAAAATACATATAAAATAAAAATAATTTTTAATAGTTTTTATTGAGATATATATTTTTTCCATTCTCCTCTCTTCCTCTCCCCTCCCCTTATACCATCTCCAATGACCCCCATGCTCCCAATTTACTCAGGAGATTTTGTCTTTTTCTACTTCCCATGTAGATTAGATCCATGTATGTCTTTCTTAGAATCCTCTTTGATGTCTAGGTTGTCTGGGATTGTGAATTGTATGTAGGCTGGTTTTTCTTTGCTTTATGTCTAAAAGCCACTTTATTATATTTGTCTTTCTGGGTCTGTGTTACCTCACTCAATATGATGTTTTCTAGATCCATCTATTTGCCCGCAAATTTCAAGATATCATTATTTACCCCCCAGCCACTGTGTAATACTCCATGGTGTAAATGTACCACATTTTCCTTATCCATTCTTTGAGGAGAATTTAGGTTGTTTCCAGGTTCTGACTATGACAAACAATGCTTCTATGAACATAGTTGAGCACATGTTCTTGTGGTACAACTGAGCATCCTTTGGATATATACCTATAAGTGGTATTGCTGGGTCTTGAAGTAGGTTGTTTCCTAATTTTCAGAGAAATCACCATACCGATTTCCAAAGTGGCTGTACTGGCTTGCACTCCCACCAACAATGGAGGAATGTTTCCTTTACCCTACATCCTCTCCAGCATAAGTTGTCATCAGTGTTTTTGTTTGTTTGTTTGTTTGTTTTTCTGTTTTTTTTTAATCTTGGCCATTCTTACAGATATAAGATGGAATCTCAGAGTTGTTTTGATTTGCATTTCTCTGAGGGCTAAGAATGTTGAGCATTTTCTTAAGTGTCTTTAGGCCATTTTAGATTCCTTTGTTGAAAGTTTTTTGTTTAGATCTGTACCCATTTTTTAATTGGATTATTTGTTCTTTTGATGACCAATTTCTTGAGTTCTTTATATATTTTGGTGATCAGCCCTCAGTCTAATATGGGGTTGGTTAAGATCTTTTCCCTGTTCTGTAGGCACCGTTTTGTCTTGTTGACCATGTCCTTTGCTTTATAGAAGCTTTTCAGTTTCAGAAGGTCCCATTTATTAATTGTTTCTCTCAGTGTCTGTGCTACTGGGGTTAAATATATAATAAAATATATATTTTATTTTCGTGACAGGGATTCTCCATAGCTTTTTTTGGTTCCTGTCCTGGAACTAGCTCTTGTAGACCAGGCTGGCCTCGAACTCACAGAGATCTGCCTGCCTCTGCCTCCCGAGTGCTGTGATTAAAGGCGTGCGCCACCACCGCCCAGCTACTGGGGTTATATTTAGGAAGTGGTCTCCTCTGCCAGTGCATTCAAGTGTACTTCCCACTTTCTCTTCTATGAGGTTAAGTGTCATTGATTTTATGTTGAGGTCTTTAATCCATGTGAAATTGAGTTTTATGCATGACAATAGATATGGATCTAAAACATAAATTTTTTAAAAAGCAGTGAACTAACAGATTACCATGCTACCATTTAGTTCATCTGTTCATCCCTTCAAATGTATTTTGAGTGACTCCCATTACTGAACAATTGCCAATGAGTCTAACTAACCCCAGGCTCAAAAGGGCCATATGTGGAGACTCATGTGACCCTAGGAAACCAGCACCATAAATATGTGTCTCAAGGTCTGGGGCACAACAGACCTAAATAAATCTGGAGCCAGTATATGCCTGGACACACACTTAAACCAACCTTGGCTACAAGTGATGGGCAATCACCATGCAAGACAGCCGAGCCCAGTGTTGAGAGCTCAGGTTCTGAAGAGAAATAGACTTGGATTATGATCCCAGCCTGATACTATCTATAAGATATCAGATAAGTCATTTAACCTCTCTGACCTTCAATTTATCACCTCATCTTTAAGGCATGGATAATAATAGCACCAGCCTACCTAGGGTTGTCATAATGATGAGATGAGAGCATTCAGGAACTGCTGTTAGCATTAAGCAAGATACTTCATAAACCTTCTGTAAACAGTTGTAGACATAAGAGAAATGCATAGTACTGTAGAGAATATGTCTGTCAAGTGGCTCGTTGAACAGGGGTAGACTTCAGGAAGGTTCAACACACAAAATACTGTCCAGGAAACAGGACTATAGAGACACAGATTGGGTGTGCAAAGAATTTGGGAAGGTGATCATTAAATCCCAGAATTGTCATGCATAAGGAAAGAGGCAAGGTGACTCCTGGAAGGAGTTGAATATTAGATAAATTGTGAACACAGACTCTCAGAAAGTCAAAGTGAAGATCAAAATCAAGACTTGGTTACCTATCAGTGAGTTACGAGACTCAGAGTAGACCAGTACCCAAGGTAGCTGTGCCTGCACTGAGTCTGGGTCTTAAAGCTCACCCTAGAGAAAATCCCATTTCCAGAGGCAGCTAATGATGGGCACAGCTTTCCAGGGAAGTAGGCAAGAAAGTCAGCCCAACTGGGGGGGGGAGGGCATAGCCTTGCAACTTGCAAGTGCTGAGCAAAGCCTCACTCCAATACTCCCTCCCAACTGCTGCCTACTACTGAGCTGAAGTTAGATGAAGGATATTCACGCCCCCAATGCCATGACTTTGAAAAGGTCCCTGCAAGAATCCTAACTTCCTGAAGAGAATAATACAAGTATCCTTGCACTATTATCAGCTCTCCTATAAGAGAAAGGGATAGACTATTGGGATCTCTAAGTAGTAAGATGAATTCTGCAGCAGTGGAAAGCCTTGAAGGATACAGAGGTGCTGAAAGAAAATGAAGGGGTCTTAAGAAAATATATGATATGTCCTTCTCCTATATCACATCCTGGGCTCAGGGGACCCCCTGCAAAGGAGGCTGTGCAGGAAACTGGAATGTTCTGCTCACCTCAATTCATCATAATACTGCACAAAACAGGAATATTGAAACTTTCCCAAATTAGCAAGACACTTGGTACTATTATCAAAAGTATTACTCAAACAAAATCCTGCGACACTCTAACCAGACACATGAAAGCATTCAGTCTTACACAGTCTACTTTGCAAATGCAGAGGACAGCAGAAATGGAAGCATGTCCTGATATGCCAGTGGTCAGGTATCCTGCTGAGCCTTGGTGAGTACAGGGTTAAAAACAGATGCATGCATTCCAGTTCCTTTTTAGCCCAGGTCAGCAAGTAGGTGAACTAATTCCTGGCCGTAGCTGTAATTTTCCAGTCATTAGGACTATCTGAAGGTGAGAGTGGCAATTGAATTCTCTCCGGGATATTTGTTTGCCCTAGTGGGACAGGCTTGAATATTTCTAGGATGTTCTCCAAAACCTCACTCAGCTCTGAGCTCCTGGTCTCTATGTCTGTTTCCCCTTTGCCCCCAAAGTCTGGCCCAAAGCAGACCAACGGGTGTTTCTGCAACACTGGAAACACTTTATATGTGATATCCAATACAGTAGCCATTATCTGTATGTGGCTATCGAGCTCTTGAAATCTGAAGTACCTTGGAACTGCATTTCTGATTGTTATTTCATGTCTGTTTGATAGCCAACAAGGACAGTGGCTCTCACAGCGCTGGGGAAGCTGAGGCTTTAGAATCCACAGTGTGTTAGGTTTGTGTTGGAGGAGCTATTTGGTTGGTTGGTTTCTGTTTGTTTGGGGTTTTTGTTTTGTTTTGTTTTGTTTTGCTGTGATAATATTTCTGAGAAGACAACCTAAAAGATAAAAAAGTTGTTTGGGTTTATGTTTCAAAGATTTAAGTTCACAGTTGACTGGCTCCATGGCTTTTAGGTTTATGGCAGAGAGATAAAGAAGGAAGGACCCACAACAAAGTGACCTACTTCTTACAACGAGTCCCCACATTTTAGTTTCTACTTCCTTCCAATAATGGCCTCAAATTAAGAATTCCTCAATGAGTTAACCCACGGATTAGGTCAGCGAACACATGATTCAGTCATGTCCCAAAGCCCCCACAGCTGAACATTACATTGGTGATCAAGCTGTCAACATGAGATTGTAACCTATAGCCAGTGTCCTCACAGGTAAGAGACCAGTGAGTCTGGCCCAGCATGGATGGATCTAGACATCCAGGTTCCAGGTTGTTCTCCATTTTTACAGCATCTTTTGTTATTGTGCACATCAACCTATTTGCCTCTAGAACATTTATTAAATTCTTAACGTGTGCAAAATGTGTGAAGATTGTTGTGGCACAAAGAGGTCCTAATTCCTGCCTAGTAAGACCACCTAGGGACAGAAGAGACAGATGTAAAACAGAGTGGAAAGCCAGAAAGCTGCAGCAACCCCACTGGGTGACCTTAGGGGAACTACTCCCTCACCTTTCTTGTCTTTAAAGTGGGAGAAGAGAAATTGAAATTCTCTAAGACCCTTGCATCTGGCAGGCTTCATGCCTAAATAGAAAAACTAGACATTCGTGATAGAAGAGAGCAGTGCTCAACAGACAGGATCCCAGGCAAACAAGGGCATGCAGGGTCAAAGTGGAGATGGAGGTATTCCTAGGAAAGATGGCTACAACCGCAGTTAGCAAGGGAAATTAAGAAGCAGGAAGCCTCTAACGCTGGCATTCTTCTACTGCCAGTGTTAAGCTCCATCAACTTGTCCTCTGCCACAAGAGAGCCAGTGCCCCAGTCTTTCTTCTCAGTCCTGACACACCCAAACAGAGATCCTTAAACTCTAATGAGCACAAAAATCCCACACTCTGAGTTCTGAGTCATCCAACTGCCAATACAAGTGTCCTTAGGCCACTTCTCAGAGAGACTGTGTCAATATTCTGTGTTCTAGAGCTTCTGGGACTGTTCCAAGTAGAGAAGAAATTAATTCACACTGAGATGCTAATGGGTAATAATGTTTTGAAATGTTTCTCTCTCGGGCATTTGCAGCTTGACAGGAAACAATCAGAAATTAAGAATTCAAAAAGTGACTGGGGACCAGAATTAAGAATGGAGCAGTTTTAGGACAGAGGGTCCTTTGTGTCAACTCTTAAATTACAGTCCTTAGGCAGTTCTAATGGAGCCCAGCGGTGGGGCCCAAAAGTCAAGGGGGAATCTAGGCAAGGGTGCCACAGAGGTGGGTACACAAAGCAACTAAGGGACATATGCAGGGAGCAGATGGGTTGGGTCATGTGCTGCTTCTGGTCCAGATCATTTTGGAAGCATCTGAGCAGAGAACATCTTAGTTTCATTCTGAGACTATTTCATCCGGTATCCAGGCAGCTGTAATGAGATAATGGGCCCCATTTCAACACACCAAATACAAAGTTACCCTTAGCTGTGTCAAAACTTAGATTTCCAGAATGAATTCAGGTCTTTCACCATTTCACTATAAATGTTAACCCAGCTCCAGGTTCCTCCACCAGAGACTGAAATTAAGACCAGAGGCAGATGTGGGAAGAAGAGTTGAGAGAAAAAGAGAACTAATTTCTATGCAGCAGATGGTTCAAACATTATCAATTGTTCTGCCAGCCTGGCTATCATGTATTATAAAATACTCCCTGGCCTTAATGCTAAATGATCATCTTTCTGAGAGCAGTAAAGGGGCAGGAAGGGAAGGGATTAAACCACCCCCTAAAAGAATGGCTAACTAGTGATTCTCATAGATTCCCTTACTCAACCCAAAGGGGATCCAAGAGAGTAAGTCTTTTAGTTGGTGAAGTACCAGATTTCTCCATGTGGGTTCTCAAACCACCCAGCAGACTTAGGCTTCTGGAAAGCTTCAGTAAAAGGCTGACTAGAACAGACGACCTGAGTCTCCTCATCTCTACAGATAAAGAGCACCTTATCCTGGAGGAATCCAGCATGATGGATACAACTAGAAAGTGAGATGAGAGTCTATCCTAACTGACCCTGGATAATTATCTGGGGACCATGCTTGGGATCGTGTGAAGCCCTGAAGGGCAGGCAAGTCTGGAGACAGAGTTAGGAATTAAGCCCCTGTAGACATACAGAAGACAGAACAGCCTATTAGCAGCAGTGGGAATGGAGCTGTAGAGACATAGGAAAGAATTTGGAAGGTAGAAACAATAGGACTTGGGATTGAACTGGCCTTCTCGTGGTTCCTTATACTTCCTCTCTGGCATAAGCATAGGTAATAAATTTGTATTAATTTAACTTCCTAATATACTGGGAGAACTATGCCAGTATTCCTGCACCTTTAGAAAATAGCACAAAGTCTGACAACGAGGAAATGCCCAATACATACTGCATCAAATGAATGAATGAAATTGGGGAAATTGGAGGAAGACAAAAGTAAAGGATAACTCCTAAGGTTTAGCTAAGACGATTGTGGGAGATACACTGGGCTGCACACTTGCCCAGTCATCTTCCCACCACAATAAAATACCTGATATTTCCAACTTAGCATGAGAACGTGAGTATTGGCTCAGAGCTGGGAGGATTTAGTCCAGAATCAACTGGCCTCATTGTCTTAGACCTGCGGTGAGAGCACACCATTGCAGAAATGCATTTCCTTTCAGGGCAGTGAGGATTTGGGGTCCAGAGAGCTGTGACCCAGGAACTGAAGGTGCCAACCTGGGACAGGCTCTCTAGTTCATTGTCTCATGCTCATGATGGTTAAATATGTGAACTCAAGGGAGTATAAGCAAAGGAAAAGCAAAAAAGTATTAAGGGGAAGTGAGAAATTAACAAGACCAAAGGGAACTTCCAAAACTAAAGATTTATTGCAGAAGAAAGTGATCAGGGCAGCTTCCAGAGACAATGGGGGAACTTGTGTGGGCAGCCACTAAGGTGCTTGTGTGTGTGTGGTGGGGGAATTGCAAGATGACAGAAACTGGACAAAGACTGGGGTGATTTCTGTTCAGACTGGTTAATTCTCTGAGCATATCAGAGCCAAGTCAATTGGGGGTAACACTGCATATCCTCATGGCCCAACCAGGGAGATAATTACATACTGGCCCCCCAGTTAGAGATAACTGAAACCTCCCTCTGTACATCTCTGACCTCATCTTTTTAGATACTAATATTGACTGTGTGTGAGATTTAGTGCCTGCTGGAGTTACCACGTTCTGACCTTGTATAGGTGTTCCTGGTCTTAGACCCTTGATGGAGTCTAGTAGCTGTTAATTAGACTAGGTCCTCACATTTGTTTATCTAATCAGCCAGTAGTTTTGCCATGATAGGCCTGGGTTGAATGAGATTTTTTTTTCTCAGCCCAGTCAAGTAGTTTTTAAATGAAAGATACAGTGATTTCAAACCAAGGCAGTTCTATCCATGCATTTATAATCCCAACACTCAGGCTACAGGTAGGGGCAAGAGGATCTTTGTGAGTTTGAAGCTAGTCTGGTCTGTATCAAGTTTTAGGTCAATCAGGGCTACACAGTCAGACCCTGTCTCAAGAACAAAACAAACAGCAGGTGTTTCAGGAGTCAGTCTATTCCTTGGTAGTAGGACATTTGCTGAGTAGATGTGAGACCCTGAGTTTGATTCCCAATACCTTATAACAGCACCAGCATCCAAACTCCACCTTAGCTTTGCCTGCTTGAAGGCAACCCTTGACAGCCACTGAGATGTAGTCGGGGTCTCCTCTGCTCACCTCGCATCCAGCCCTTTTTCTAGGGACCAGTCTGGCACAGCTGGAGCCTGTTTAGAAGCCATGTGTACTTATCATTTAGTCTATTACAATCAACAGCTGCAGAGGGGGCTGTGTGAAAGGCCACCAATGCCTGGCATGTTTGGGGGAAAGGGGCTCTGTGGGAGTCAGGGCCAGCTGGAGCCCGCTGACACTAACTTCATCTTCCCAGAGCCCTGTCCATCCTCTTTTCTGGTCAGCTTAGGTATCTCAAGCCCTGTCACAAGTCCTGTTATTTCCCATTCCTGGTACTCCCAGTGCTCTTGAAGAAGGGTGCTAAGAAGGCTAACGATAACCAGCCCAACTTTTGAGTCTCCTGAGCAACAGATTCCTGTGAGACTATGAGCGTTAGTAAATTCAGACTAGAGAACTCACCATTAAATACACATATGGAGAATCACAGTCTCTGGTATCATCGAACTCAAGCAAAATGAGAACAGCAAAGGGAAGACGGTTTAGAATAAAGGACTCCTAGGGCCAAGCACAGAAGCTCTGGTAGCTGTTTCAGATCAGGAGGTCTCCAGTCGGTGGCTTCTGAGCTGAATGAGGTGAGGGTCAAGCCATGGAGAACGGAAGCGAGGTAAGGAGAGTCTTTCTAGACAAGGGACGAGCGAAGGTAAAGATCCTAAGAACATGGGTGGAGTGGAGGGAAGCAGGGGAAAGGAAAGGACTGAGACAGAAACAACGAGTCAGAAGACAGACCACACGGCAAACAAGCCATGGAAGTGCCGGGTTGTATTCTAATATGACAAGGAGGCCTGGAAGGGTTTTTGGCAGAGTAGTAACATGCTTTGTGATTGATGGTTGGCTCCTGCTGCTGTATGGAGGAGAGGTTGTCAGAAAAGGGGGGTAAGTGAGGGAGGATGGTGACTCAGACCAGGGTAACACTGCACGTGGTAAGAACACTAAGAATTGAGGCACAAAATAGTGAAGGCGGCACCCACAGTGTTTGCTTATGCCTTGAATATGGGATGTGAGCAAGGAGAGTTCTTTGTTTCTTCCTGGTCCACTGGAGAGTAGCAGTGCCTTCACTCCTGAAACGTTATAAACTGCTTGTTTCCATGAGGGTACACCACAGGTTTGCCCACAGGCCAATCTGGTCGGGTCATTTGCTAAATTGAGTTCCATTTTCCAAAATGATACTAGCTGTGTCAAATTGACATAAAACTAGCCAGCACAGAGTAACTGAATGACAGAAAAGACTATGAAAACAAACAGGTTGTAGTTTGGTGAGCCCCGACTTAGGACATCGCAGGAAGGTCACTGGGTGTTGAAGAAACAGAGATCCTGGTTGGCAAAAGAACCCACGTCAGAAGTAAAAAGATTCATAAAGCCATGGTAAAGGCCTTGCCTGCCCACCAGCTTTAGTGTTGGACTGCTAAATTCCAAACCTGCCTGGAATACAGACAGAATGAATTCACAGACTGGGAAACCTAATGAGACTCTATTTCAAACCATTTTAAAGAGGCTAGGAATCTCACTCAGTGATAAATGTTACCTACTATGCACTAGTCCCTACACTGAATCCTAAGTACAGCAGGGAAGAAAGGAAAGAACCTGGAAGGAAGGAAAAGAAATGGAAAAAAGAAATAAAAATTGGTGTTTCGGGAGGTCACTGAAGGGATGTCCTACAATTCCATCCTCTCCTTGTACCTCCTTGAGGCTCACCAAAGCCCAGAGAGTTCTCTGAGCACACAATAGGATGTAGCCTGCATGGGGTCTGCTTGATTCTGTACCAAATACCTGGACATCCGGAGCATGGCCCTTGCCCAGAACGATGATCTTTTCTGCAGGCCAAAGAAAGATTCCTCTGAGAAGGAGCCCAAGTTCAAAGGGAGGCTTCATAGCCTTTTACAGCTCTTATGTGGTTCTGAAGCACAGACTCCCTGGTCTCTGCACACACCTGATTCTGGAAGACATGTTTACTGCCTGTGAGTAAGACGCTCTGTGCAGAAATAAACAAGGTGATAGTTTATGTTTCCTTTGGAACTATTCTCAAGTAGTTAAACATTAATAACATCTGTAATTGTCCTGGGAGTTTTAACTGAGGCAGATACTCTGGGCCCCCTGGAGTAATTGAAAGAAGGGCTATCGGGCCTAGATACACATCCATAATGAGAAAGGAGCCCCTTGGAGCTGGTCAGAGGATAGCAGATGGCAGCCCTATGTAAGAGGGAAGGACAGACTATAGTTTACTCGTTCCCTAGCCTGGGAATATTTAAATCAACCCTCCAAGCTGGTTTACAGTAGGTTTTACAGCTAAATTTTATAAATGCTTCATGTGATACCTGGCACACATTAAATATCCCACCACCAGTACACAGGTATATAATCTCTGAAGTCACCAAATCAGACTAGAAAAATAATATATTACCAACAAGCTAAGAAAGTAGATTTAAATAATAAACAAGAAGGCAAAAAAGTAAAGAAATGGGACATAAGTGAAATAAATGGAAAAAAGTAAGTACTAGATACAAAATGTCAATGGACTGACAGAAAGTTTTACTAGCTTGGGAGGAGGGAAAATCCCAACTGTAAGTTGCTCACAAAAACGTACTTTAAATATAGGAAAACTGAAACACTAAAAGAGTGGGAAAGATAAGCAATGCAAGCGCTAGCTGAAAGGAATCCAGTCCAACCACACTAAGGGGAAGGCACCCTTTACAACAAGAATCTTTCCTGATATTGAGAGCTATTATTCAATAACCGAAAAGCACAGATATAAGTTTCTATGCATCTTTTTAACATAGGTTAAAATAGGACAGAACTAAAAGGAACACTGACTGTTAGGTGAGGGTTTGGAGCTAGAATGTGTCCATAAAAGGTAAAATTCCTTCTCACAGGAACAAATAGACAACAGACAAGAACTCAGGGACAATCGATAATTATAGATTAAGAAGTAAGCAGGGGAGACTGGGGAGATGAGTCGGTGGGTCAAGTCCTTACAGCTCAGGCATGAGGAGGACCTGAGACTAGATCCCCAGCAGCCATAATGAAAGTCAGACATGGCCACACATTTCTATAACCCAGTACTGGAGGGGTGCAGACAAGCGAATTCCCGAGGCTTGTTGGCAGACCAGACCAACCACAACAGTGAGCTCCAGGTTCAGTGAGAGACTGTCTCAAATGAATAAGAGAGAGACTAACAGAAGATGTCAACCTCCAGCCTTCACACACACACACACACACACACACACACACACACGCACACACACACACACACGTATACAAAGATAAAACTTAAATTTAAAAGTCAGCAAGGTGCATATCTCTATAATACCACAATCTAAGGGATGTTAACCTAAGGGATGTTAAACAGAACAATATACTAAATAAAGATAAATGTATTTTTCAGAACAAAGAAAATTTACTAAAATTGGCCTGATGCTATGCCATAATGCAAATTATTGAAAAATTTCTAAGGATTTTCAAAATGACAGAACATGTTTCTACCAACAGTATATTTAAACCAGAATCCAATTGTCTTTAAGAATTTAACTAGGATCCAATTATCTTTACAAATTACTAAAAAAAAAATTCTCCAAATACTTACAAATAGCAGTGAATAATAGCTCTTATTAATAAAAATAAAGATCAGATATATTTTACATATCCAAGAGCTAGAACTCCCTCTGGTAGTTAGAAAAAGCAGTCATGTAAAGAAGCATCGCACACAGGAAAGACTTGGCATGTGCTTTCTAATGATACCAGGCCAGGCTGTAGACAACCAACTGCATGTCCTATGACCTGGAGGACTGATGTCGGGGGAAGGTCTTGTAGGAATAGAGAAGCTTTAGGGTTAGTTCTCACAGAGTGAGAAGAGCTTGATCAGGCAAAGCCTGAAGAAAGAGGCTGTCAATGCCATGAGCTGTAGGACACAGCCAGCTACAGATGAGGGCCAGGGCAAGATGCGATCAAAACTTAAGATGCTTCGACTGGTGAAAAAGTGGGCTACAAGGAGCTCAGCAAGGAAGGAAGGGCAAAGTGGGCAGCCGCTGAGACAGGACAGGTGCTGCGGGTGTTATTCGGAGGCCCACAAGGGGATCAATCATATCAGTCTAGACAAAGCTAAACCTGGGGGAAGCAGCTTAGCATTTGTGGGTGACATGGACCATAGCTGGTACACTTGGAAGCACGGAGCAGAGAGACTGAGAGAGCTCAACCTTGACAGTGATGTGATGGGGGAAGGGGAGAGAAGGGAACTGTAGGAAAAAAAAAAACGCAGCCTCCCTCCTAACAGAGCCACCCACACCCCTCACTGGCACAGCAGCCTAACAATGCATTAAAATCACTGCCTAATTGCTCCTTTCAAAGTTAATGCTCTGAAGTGGGGAAGTGTGTGTTTAATGTTTAGTCTCATCTCTGCCGCCCAAGCCCCAATTTGAAAGCCAAATCTTTTTAAAAATAGAATGAGATAAACCCCTAGACACAGCTCCGACCCTCAGAATCCCACGTTTTCCTTTTTCAAATCTGTCTTTCTCTGGCAGTTTGAACAGGTGACCTGGGAATCCTGTCTGGATGGAACCCTGGAAGTTTCAGCAGCTATGTTCCTCCCAGCTCCATTCTTGAACTCTCAGACAGAGCCCAGGAAGTCTTCTCGTCCACAGACCCTTTTCTCTCCACATAAACACCATCAATCAGAGCAGGATAGCCCACAGTAAATTGCCACACTCAGTGTAGAGGGAAATGGCTTCGTCTCCTATCCTTGGTGATCACTGCAAGCAATGAATGTGCCACAGTCTTGTGCCCCAGGTTTACAGCCTCCTCCAACAGCTCATCTGCGTCCAGTTGTAACTCTGCTACCAGATCGCTGGGAAAGGGGCAGGAACGGAATCCCTCCCACTGTTCTCTCCAGACACCCACACCCACGTGCGTCCTTCCAGCCTCCTCCTCTATGATTCTCCTATCTCTAGCTTCTGTTGGGATTTCCCAGCAAACCCACTTCCCTAACTTCCTTGTCACCAAGGACATTGATGCCACCACATAGTTGCACAGTTCCTACTCTAAAGTTAGAAGAGTCTTCTCTGTAATGTCTTCCGGTTCTAGTCCCCATGTCTCTACAGGCCCTGGCCACAGCTCAATCCTGGCTTTCTGTTAGCTAGAGCCTTTGAGTTACCTAGAACCACAAATCATGGAACTCCCTAAGTCTCCATTTCCTTGTTTATAAAACAAAGATGAAAATATAAACAGCAAGATGGTTATAAGCATTACATGAGATAAAATGTATAGGTCAGCCGACACTGAAAGCTTAGACAATAGCAGTTATGGTTATGATTGATTGTGGTCATGACAAACCCTGGTCTTGACTCTAGGCTGGAGCTTTTCTATTCATCACAAATATGCTGGGCATGTTTACCTGGGTACCTCAACATACACCTCAGCATCAGCAAGACAGAGTACCCAGAGCTAGAAAAACAGAGCTGAGGACAGTGTTCCAAGTACTGTGCACACTTGGCACAGCAGCCTGTCTTCTCAGCCATGCCTGTCAACCCTGCTAACTACCCTGAGAATACACATCACGGTCTGTGCCTGTGAGATGGGAAAGCAGGGCTGAGAGAGGAAGTGAGTTATACTGCCAAAATCCACATGACTGGTAAGTGATGCTTTGGATTGGATCCTGTAGGTAGCTCAAGAAGCCTCTTTTCCTGCTCTATACTAAAGTATGTGCTACTAGATATACGGAGGCTCTTAGAGAAGCATCCATGGAGCTGCATCAGCTGCTAAAAGTGACTAAGGCTTCAAGTCATTCATGCGACCAACTGGTGAGTGCCAATAGCATTGCTAAGGACTTGAACTGCTTTGCCTACTGGCAAAGTCTTCACACTGAGCTCCCCAGACTCACATACAAAAAACACACCAGAGACTTTCCCAGGGATCTTGTCCTTCCCTAAAATTGAGGTAAATGGTTTCTGATTCTCTCGGGCAATATTAATGGTCTCTGTCAATTGGCTTTTCATCAATGTCACAATATACCTGAGAGAAACAATTTTAAAGGAATGGAGATTTACTTTGACTCATTATTTCATAGCCTTCGGCCTACAATGGCTTGATCCCATTGCTGTGAGCCTGGGTTCAAGCAGAGCATTAAGGCAGAGATCACAGAGTGGAACCAAGTTAGCTACTCACCCACAGTAGCCAGGGAGCAGACAGTGAGCACGGGTCCAGGGGAAAGACACAACCTTCAAGTCACTTCTCTAAGACCTACCTTCTCCAACTAAGCCCCCTCCACTAAGAGCCCATTGCTGTGAAGTCATTGATGGACTAATGAGTCCTTTAACAAGGTTAGCCCCTCACGGGCCAGTCACTCAATAGCACCAGCAGCTGAGAACTAAGGTTTCCAAATATACGTCTTTTAGGCAGACAAGTAGCATTCAAACCATAAAGTAGTCCCTGAATGGGCTCAGGCTCCAGTACAGAGAAGGGGACCAGGAGATGGATGAAGGTAGGTTGAAAAAGAGAAAGGAGAAAGCTGGCTAACCTTAGTGCAAAAGTTCCAACACTCCATGTTTAAGTTTCCAGCCCTCTGTTGGGGTCTCTCCTTCCGTTAGGGAGGGTCTTAAGCAAAGGGCATTATCATGGTCTGCATGTAACTAAGCCTGGGGGTAAGACATAGTCTTGAGCACAGCACTTTTCAAACTTCTGTATGCCACCAAACACCCTGGGATTCTTGTTGAGAAGCAGGTAACTCAGATAGCCTGGTGTGGGCCTGAGAGTCTGCATTTCTAACAAGGTTGAGGCAACACCAGTGCTGTTGGCCTACACGCCACACTTTGAGCCGTGAGCTCCAAACACCCTTACCCTTCGACTTAGGACAATGGGAAGCCTGCTGTTTCAGCACCCTGCCTGCTGTGTTTCTCTTCATAGATGGCCAGAATGCCACGTGCACGGAGCCCACTGAGCTGTCGGGGTGGCCCATCACACGGGTGGGGAACCCTCTCCAGTACATGTGCATCACACACCTGGACCGCCAAGACTACATCTTCCTACTGCTCATCGGCTTCTGCATCTTCGCTGCCGGCACCGTGGCTGCCTGGCTCACAGGTGTGTGTGCTGTGCTATACCAGAACGCCCATCGAAAGTCGAATGGTGATGACACCGAAGATGAGTCGGGGAATCGGGTCACCGACCAGATTTTTCGAAGCAACTCTTACTTCGGCCAGAGCCGATTCCCTCAGCTGACCTAGCTGTCGGACAGTACTACCAATTGTGCCTTTCCTGGTCCGGTTCCCTGCTTTCTCTCTTGCCCTCCCATCTTACCACCACTGTCTTAGACATTGGAGACTTCCAGTAAAATAAAAATATATTTATTGGGTGGTCATTTCTGAGGCTGGTCCCTTCCTGCTCCACCAGCCCACACCTACTTCCTTGAGCTCAGCAGACAAACAAAGTCCAGAAAAGTTGTTGGATTCATCTAAATACCAAGGAAGTCCACCCTAAAAGCAAGTGGACTTGTATTTAATTACTATGTCTCAAAAGTATATGCCCGAGGGAGTTGAAAAATCTAAAGTAAAATCTTTCTCAAAGAGCAAACAATCTGCAGGGAAGTCAAAAGTACTGCATGGCCATGAGTTATCTTCACATAGCATCTCATAATTATCTCAATGATCAGATATTAGTATAGCCTACCAGTGGGAACCTGACCACTATCCACAAACACTTAACAATATAAGCACAGGTTTATCATCTAATATAGTTAGCTATAATTACATGTTACAATGCCTTGGCTAAACAGAGGTGTGAGAGACACCGGGTGTCAAGCAACAGAATCCTTATCAAATGCCTAGCACTTAACCAGCTCTGTACACAATTTCACCTACTAGGTTAATTCTCTTAACAGTGGGGTCAAGCGGTTAATGTGACCCTTGTATTTCTAAGGTACTCGGCCACACAGTAACAAACTCTAGTTTGCAGGAGTGTGGTAAGAAGCAGAGCGAGTGTTGAACTGTTGGCTGCCTGACATCAAAACTGATGCCCTGTGCCTCTGTGCTCCATGAGCTGCCGTCCTCCCTGAAGTGCTCGGCAGAGCAGAGCACACAGGTGTGGTCCCTCTGTCAGGGCTGCACACTCAGTGGAGTGCACACAGGTGTGGTCCCTCTGTCAGGGCTGCACACTCAGTGGAGTGCACACAGGTGTGGTCCCTCTGTCAGGGCTGCACACTCAGCAGTGGAGAGCACACAGGTGTGGTCCCTCTGTCAGGGCTGCACACTCAGTGGAGAGCACACAGGTGTGGTCCCTCTGTCAGGGCTGCACACTCAGCAGTGGAGAGCACACAGGTGTGGTCCCTCTGTCAGGGCTGCACACTCAGTGGAGTGCACACAGGTGTGGTCCCTCTGTCAGGGCTGCACACTCAGCAGTGGAGAGCACACAGGTGTGGTCCCTCTGTCAGGGCTGCACACTCAGTGGAGAGCACACAGGTGTGGTCCCTCTGTCAGGGCTGCACACTCAGTGGAGTGCACACAGGTGTGGTCCCTCTGTCAGGGCTGCACACTCATCAGTGGAGTGCACACAGGTGTGGTCCCTCTGTCAGGGCTGCACACTCATCAGTGGAGTGCACACAGGTGTGGTCCCTCTGTCAGGGCTGCACACTCAGTGGAGAGCACACAGGTGTGGCCCCTCTGTCAGGGCTGCACACTCAGCAGTGGAGTGCACACAGGTGTGGTCCCTCTGTCAGGGCTGCACACTCAGTGGAGTGCACACAGGTGTGGTCCCTCTGTCAGGGCTGCACACTCAGCAGTGGAGTGCACACGGCTGTGTTCCCGCTCTTAGTACTGTACTCTTGAAAGGAGAAGAAGAGAAGGGGCAGCTCAGTGCGGGCCTGAAGACACACTCCAGGTTTCTTTATGCTTGCTACCCAGATCAAACCAAATTCCTGGCGATGGTGCAGATGATAATCCCTGTCCATGAAGGCAGCTGTCCCTAAACTCCCACTAGACGGAGTCTTACCTGGAAATCTCTGATTACCACTTTCCTCCAGTTTGTCTAGGGCAATGATTCAGAGCATAAGCCTTGAATGAGAAGCTGAGATCCACTAGCTGTCCAGTTTTGTATTTAGTTGCTATGTAAATTCAGGCTTCCTGCTCATAAGAATGATCTCAAGTGCAGAGACCATCTTCTTTCATGATCCTCTCTTCTCTACGATGGTGCCCCCTACACAGCAGGGGCTCAGTGTCAGCCATTGCATTCCATCAAAGCCCAGCCCAGCAACGGGCTGTGTGGTCCTCAAGTGAGGGGTGACCATGGATGAGTTATCTCGCTTCTGTACGGTGCCTGTTTCTTCCTCTGTACATGACATGAATCACAGTTTATGTCATCCACGGAAATTGTGAAAATAAAATGAATGTCAATCATAAAAATCTATTTGTGTTGTGGAATAACTTCAGACTTACAGACAACTTGCAATGAAAGTCTCCATGTACCTTATCCATGGTACCAGCTTCTGCTAAAGTCACCTCATATTACAATGGTATATTTGTCAAAACTAACAAGCATATTGGAATATCACTCTTTTGTTTTGTTTTGCCTTGTTTTTTTTTTTTGAGATAAGGTTTCTGTGTGTGGTTCTGACTGTTCTGGAACTTGCTCTGTAGACCAGACATGTCTTGAACTCACAGAGATCCACCTGCCCCTGCCACCTGAGTACTGGGATTAAAGGTGTCTGCCACCACCACCTAGCAGAAATACCACTTTTAATTAAAATCTAGGCTTATCTGGAGTTTACCAGTCTCCTAATGCCCTTTTTCTGTTCCGTGAGTCAGTGCAGAACACCACACGGGCATTTGGAACATTTTTATAAAATCAGTAATTACATCTCACACATATTAGTTTTAGAAGCCATACATTATTTTAATTGTGTGTGTATAGACATGTACACAAATTATTAAATCATTAGAATTTTATGAGGTCAATATTACTCAATTAGAGTATGAAATTGAGACTTAAGAGATAAAATTGTTTGCTAAATGTTACACAGCTAACAAGGCCAGAAGTCCGACTGGCTCTGATTATACATAGTTTTCTTCAAGATATTTTTCAGTGTTTTTATTAATCCTTTGAGAATTTCATACCATATATTTTGGTCACATTCACCCCTAGCACCAAATTATTAATCAATACGACCTCAGAAATTTAGACTACCAAGAAAGTCTTGGCAGAAGAAATGGAACTGCTTTTGTGTATGGCTGCCCCAACCTTACTGTAAGGAAAAGCATTGGCCAGGAAGATGAAAGCTATGGCGACAAAAAAAACAAACAAAAACTGCCTCTACCTCACCAAGGTAAGGAATTTGAATTTCCTCCCGAAATACACTTGAGAATTTTATTCACAAAAATGATAGCTAACGAATTTTTGCTTTGGATAGCTCATTCTTGGACTGGAGCATTTGCTTGGCAGACTTCAGGTCCTGAGTTTGTCCCATCACTGCAAAAAGAAGAGGAGAAGGAGGGGGAGGGAGAGTCACTCCCACTCACCCTGGCTGTTGGGTACAGAAGAGATGAGCGAGGCCTGAGGGAGCCTGAGGGAGACAGTGTGAGACCAGCACTGTGCATCTTCCACAGCAAAATAAGGAAACCCAACCAAGGGCAATAGATGTGGGGATGAAGAGAACTGGAGGAAGTTTAGAAGTAAGATCAGAAGTACATGCTAAGCATGAAGATGAGGTAGAATTATTGAAGGGAAGATTAGAAAAACTAAGGTGCCTAAGGTTCAGACTTCAACCGCCAGGGAGCTGGTAGCACAAGTCACTGAGACAGAGTCTCCCAGCACCCTAGAGGCAAAAATAAAAACGAACACCTGGCTAATCTATACAATGTGAGGAAGAGAATGAGCAAGAGGATGTGTGGAAGACCCAGGAGCTAACTGCTCCCTCTCAGAGGAGTCAACACACAGTATCTAAAGCTGAAAAGTCACAGAGGAGCAATGTGTGTCTTCTGGAGGGATCAAGAGTCAGTGCCATGGGTCTGTCTCGTGGGGGCAGACGCACAGCACCGGACAGAAGACTGCTGTTTTCATGACTATTGGTGCACGGCTGCTGCTCTCTAAAGATGCGCACGGATACTCCATACCAATGGGTGCTTAAAATAAAAGAACAGATGACCTGCTCAGAAAGCTGTCTTCTTCCAAGAGGTATCTTTACCCACCTTCCCCAGGGGTAGCCATCATGACTCCAGAAGGTAGCATGCCGTGCTCACTATCCACTGCACTTCACTGGCACTTGGCCCCTGAAATGAAGTCCCAGAAAAATCAATGGGGTATTTTGTATAGGAGGCCATGTTTAGCACAGATCTTGAAAAGATCACAGAATTTTGTGCAGGAAGAATTATCTCAGTTGGATGGTAAGAGCGAAAGCTCGGAAGCACAACGAAGGTAGTTGTGTGGGGAACACCAGCAGTTCTGTTTGGTAGCTGCCAAGATAAGCAAACTCACAATATGGTGGGCAGAAGGCTGATCAAGCAGGTTTATGAAACTTTAAGTGTTTCTGCAAGTAAAGCCCTTACCTGTCTGTCATAGGGCTCTTCAGGTCTCAGTCCTTTAGGTCCTCGGAAGGGATAGTCATCAATGCATATTCTATGACGTTCTTCAGTTTTTGAGTCTTACGTGAGAGGATAATGAGACTCAGGCCTCACAGGCTTTAAGAGCTTTTTTGGTCCAAAGTAGGCTCCAACCAACTGGTCAGTCCAAATGGCCCTTCTGCCTAGAAAGAATAACAGATGGTAGGATCAGCAATGCCCAGCCATCCCTGCTTACTGCTCACTGCAATCCCTGCCTTGTGAAAATATCCCTGCTTCATAAGATAAGGTAAAAGAGCTCTGAGTTCAAGCCACAGCTTTTCTGTATATGAGCTTCAGGGTTTGGATTCAGTCTCCTTGAATGAGGTAATTGGGAGATCATATAGCTCCAAGAACACCTCTAAATGTAACCTATAGATTATTATCCATAGGTTGTCCAGAAAGTTCAAGAGACTGCTGGAAAGCAAAAGGAAAATAGAGAACTCTATAGAAACCTTGACTAGGAATAGAAAAAGATAATTTACAGCAAGCACACAAAGATGTATTTAATCTCATTAGAAATCAAAGAAATTCACATTAAAACAAGAGGTGTTGGTGTTGAGAAGATAGCTCAGTGAGTAAGAATACTTGCTACATAAGCAAGAGGACCTGAGTTTGGATCCCCAGCACCCACATAAAAAAGATACCTATAACCCCAGCACAGGGTGTAGGCAAGCAGGGACAACAGGACTGCAGGAGAGTGCAGGAAACCAACTGAGCAAAAAGTCACTAAACTCCAGGTTATCAGATTCTGCCTCTAGAAAAAATGGCAGAGAGTGACAGAGGAAAACACACAGCTAGTCTGCTAATCCTAAACTGCTCTCTCCACACACTTGAGCATGAATGTATACCTGCATGCATGCACACATACACACATACACAAATGCGCTTGTACACACACATACACACACAAAGAGGTATCAAGTTAGTACTATTAAGTCAGCAAAATTTTACTGTATGGATTGATGGGATGTTGATTCCTTGAAATCTAATATCTTTGTAATGTGGCATCTTGGAATGAAGCAGAGTGTTAACTCCCCTTGTTGACTTACAGATGGAAAGACATTAGCCCCCCCCCACACACACACACACTATAGCTGAGACAAGTGAGAAAGATCTACAGACCTTCCATTTCAACTGATGAGCACTTAAAACAGAAAGATAGTCATATAGGTCTTCCTGACACCATGTTTGGTATGTTTTATACCAGCAATGCACATCCACACCCTTCCTCCCTCCTTTTTTCTCCCCTCTTCCTCCCCTTGTCCTTCTTCTCCCTCTCTCTCCCCATCTCTCTCCCAAGAAGATTTCCTTGTCAGAGAAATTAATGAACTGTGTTTTTCAAATCTGATTTTGTAAGATCCTACTCTCAACACCATCTAACTTCTAACTGCTGTCTCCTAACATTCAAGTTAAAAACCTGTAGATTTGGGGCAAAACACCTGAAAAACTAATGTTAGAAAAAATGTCAAACAAATCATCACTAAGACTTTAAAAGGATTATGCATTCTTTTCAAGGAGCCAGATGGCGGAAATGGCACCCTGGTCATCAGCACTGGTAATAACATGTCTGATAGCACTGAAGAACCACCGAAAATATGGGGAAATTGTAGGGCAAAGCTAAGTGTCTGACAAGAGCCAAATGATGAAAGAGTGCGGACTGGTTGGCTTCTTAAGCACACCAATTATTTAGGTCAAGAGACTGAGTTATAAGAACAATGCATGCAGGTAGACAACTTGGTGACTAATTGCATGCCACTCCCTGGACTCATTTTACTGACTCTGGACTCATTCCCAATTAACAATCACTAAACCTGGCCTGTGCCTTTGATCCATCCTCCCTCAAAAATTGCTGATGGTTAGTAATTCTTCTTCATTTACCTCTTCAGAAGTTGGCAAAGGCCAGGGCAATGCCAGCAGCTCCCTGCCTGTCTCTCTAGATTGTGACACACAATTGCCTGTAGCAACTGACTGAACCCTGAGAGCCTCCCACTAAGAAGCTTCTCTGGGATTACAGTTCCCCATGAAAATCTCCTTAGGCTAATCTAGTCTTAACCCCTCATCCCTCCCCAATGCAAGCAGGAAGACATTTACCACAGTGAGCAGCAGCGTTGTTAATAGCACATTTCCTCGGGAGCCGTGTGAGAGCGAGCACATTACTAAATCTCTGTCATACTCATTTTTCCCTCCGTGCAAATGGGTTGAATTCAGTCAGTAAGGTTGAAACTGACCGATTCTTTGTGTGAAGGACAAGCATAATCCATGGCAAAAAGTAGGTCCGCAACAAAAATGGTGGCTTTGAGGAGATAAGGAGCCTTCTCAGCACCCCAGATCCCAGTTTCCTCCTTCGTATGCATCATGGACGCATCAGGCTTGCTAACACTCGCCAGCTGCAGAACATCAGGCCAGAGCACCGCATCACTCCTCTAGATAAAGCTTTGGTCAAGAACTCTGATACCATTCCTGCCTCCCATCTTCCACATCTGTGAATAGAAATTCAGGCCAGAAGAGCTCTTCCAGTTCAGAACTTTGGTTTTCCTAAGTCTTAACTGGGTTTTTATACCATTTTGTATAAGACTGAGGATCTGAGATGGCTCAGTGGGTAAAGTACTTGACATGCAAGCATAAGGCCCTGAATCTAGGTCTTTAGCATCCTTGTAAAAAGGATTACACACGTGCACATCTGTGTTCAGCACTAACAGGGTCAAGACAAGCTGATCAAGATGCTATCTGGCCAACTAATCTAGCTGAAATGGTGAGCCCCAGTTCAGGTACAACAAGCAACCCTGTCTCTAAATAAGTAGGGTAGAAATTAATAGAAAAAGATACAGGAGTCAATCTCTGGCTTTCATGGGCCAGTACACAAACATATACATACATGCATATATACATACACACACTCAACATTTTTATTAGGAGTTTGAAATGATGTATAAGCCAGTTACCCTAAATGGATCATTATATGTTTAAAATATTTATTGAACTATCATACTGTACCCCATAAATTTATACAATGACTATATGCTAACCTAAAACTTTTTACTGACATTTTTAAAAATTGGGAAATGAGACAGAACCTTCTCTGTGACCTTGCAGCCCAGATGAAGAGTCACATAAGAAAATGCTAACATAATATGCATTGCATATTATTAACATTATTAGTATATAATCGTATATAATCTTTTCAGACCACAAAAAGAAAAAAATAATTCTTCCAGTCTAGAGAAGGAAGAGAGGGCTTCACCGGGAAGGAGACAGCTGAGCTAAAGCTTCAAGGATGGAGACCAGGGTAAGAACTTTCCAAACAGAGGGAATCATGTGCAAAACTCTAAGGTATAGTCATGGGGAGGATCATGACACACTCAAGGGGTTGGGAGAAGAGAAGATTGTAGGTATAACATAGGCAGTGAGACAATCTCACAAAATGAGAGACAGAAAAATACCAGATCATATCATGAAAAAGATTTGGTTTCTACCCTAAAAACTGTGGGAAGTCATTGAAAAGTTTAGGCTAAGATGAGATGTTGACAAATTTAAGTTTTTAAATTATGGCTGTATGTGTGTGTGTGTGTGTGTGTGTGTGTGTGTATGCAATACCTCCACCACACACACACACACACACACACACACACACAACTCCACAATTCAATGGGAAAGCTGGTGTAAGAAGGCATAGGAGGGATAGTCCAAGAATCCAAATGAAAAAGATCATAGTTTGGTGGCAGCAATAGGGACAGAGAAGTGGCAAACTGATGAGGCCCTGGAGAGGGGAAGGGTCCACAGATGGTTGTGGAAAGGAAGTACAGAGGGGAACTGGAAACAAGGCTCAGCAGTTACACGTTTGCTGGCTTTTCTAGAGGACCTGGCTTCTGCTCTAAGCACCACATGGAGTCTTACAATCCACAGTTCTATAACTCCAGTTCCAGTGGAAACAAACCCTCCTCTGGCCTCCACAGACCCTGCACACGTGACATACAGACAGACAAAATACCCATACACACAAAGTAAAAATAAATTTAAAAAAGTTTAAAGATAAAACAAGCATAAGGGAAAAGACGAAATGAGATCTAGGTGTCCTCTGTGTACTACTGACTGGGTCTGGTCTTAGAAGAAACTGAGGGCAGTCAGAATTGGTGCTTTATTATACTCAGACATAGAGGGATATCATGGGAGAGCCATCAGGTAGACGGCTGGCTGAATGCTCTGGGACTCTATGTCGTCTGAGCTGAAAATGTAAAATGAGAATCGTCAGAGAGGGCTGGAGAGATGGCTCAACAGTTAGAGTACTGGGTACCCTGCCAAAGGACTTGGGAACAAAAGGATGACATGAAGACCCTGGGAAAGAATCATGAGTCTTTGTTTCACGGGCCCTCCCATTGCACCACATCTCCTTAGTTTATCGTATTGTCGCAACTAGAATCTAGAACACAGACCCTCACAGTTCTCACCCACCTCACTGGTTAATTTTCTCATTCTAAACTTACACCCTGGTCTACTTTTAAGGCAGAATGGACTAGAGCTCAGTTCCTAGTAGCTTTCTTTATTATTGAGTGTTTTTTACTCATGAATTTAAATATTATTTCTCTGACAACAGTTTCCACATTTATATATGAGGAACTCTTCTAAACTTCAGATTCACATATCCAACTACCTGACTAACAGGCATCTCAAAGATTCCAAAACTAGAATTCTAGAGTCTGGAGAGATGGCTCTATGGTTAAGAGCACTGGTTGCTCTTCCAGAGGTTCCAAGTTCAGTTCCCAGCAACCACATGGTGGCTCACACCTGTCTGTAGCTCCAGTTACAGGACTTCTGACACCTCACACAGACATGCATATAGGCAAGACACCAGTGAACATAAAATAAAAATAATTTTTTAATAAAAATAATCATTAGAAGAGACTTAAGGGCAGCCACAGTTCCCTAGGAGATCATCCGTTGAAAAGAGCAGAGAAGGACAGGAAGGTGCCCAGGAAAGCCTGGAGCACACCAGCATTTAAGCAGGTGGAGGATGGATAGCAAGTAACTGAGAATAAGAGGTGAGAAGAAAAATAGTCAACTTTTTTACCCATTAACAAATTATCTTTCATCAGCCCATTTTAAATAAGAAAAGCTGAAATCCAACCATTTGCAGTAGACCAAGAAAAAAAGAAAAGATTAAAATATTTTATATATATGATTAACCCTTGCTTACCAAGAAATAAATGCCTTTATTAAAAATTCTTAGTTGATAAGATAGATTGCCTTATCCATTTACAAAGTTCCACACTTCCTTTAGGCAAAGGACACTTCCTTGACAATGTGAAGTTAGAGGTTGTCCAGGTAACCATGGTTGTGCTATGTGGTACACACCTTGGCCAAGCAGGAAGTTCATATGCACTCATACGCAAGGGCTCCAGCTCTCTAAAATGACTGCTTTCCTCTAAGAACAGCGAATACCTTCATCTGAGGTCCTAGAAGGAAAAGACACAAAGATCAGAACCACCCCTTCATCTGAGGTCCTGGAAGGAAAAGACACAAAGATCAGAACCACCCCTTCATCTGAGGTCCTGGAAGGAAAAGACACAAAGATCAGAACCACCCCTTCATCTGAGGTCCTGGAAGGAAAAGACACAAAGATCAGAACCACCCCTTCATCTGAGGTCCTGGAAGGAAAAGACACAAAGATCAGAACCACCCCTTCATCTGAGGTCCTGGAAGGAAAAGACACAAAGATCAGAACCCAACCCAGCAAATGCCGCCCTTGCCACTGCCATGCAGCTCCTAGGAGACTTGAGCAGGAAATGAATCCGGGTGTCTTGTAGCCTCTGGAACTGGTCTGGTCTGGTCTAGTTTCCTCTCTGTTGCTGTGATCAAACCCTTTGGCCAAAAGCAGCTTAATGAAGGGAAGGTCAAGGCAGGACTGCTTACTATTCAAGCATTACTTTCAAGTAAGGAACTCCTGTACAACCAAGGATGCAGAGCAGGAACCACAGAGGACGTGAACGGCACTGGCCTACACCTAGGCTTCTGCATAGCCTTCTTATATAACCAGGACTACCTGTTTAGAGGTGGTGCTGCCCACAGTGGGCTGGATCTTTCTGGTCTAGGCACTTGAAATGACTCTAGATTGTGTCAACTTGACAATTAAGGCTGACTGACTAGTATACTCCCCCACAGTGAGATTTCCTTAAAGCTAAATCTAGCTATTTATAAAGCTTCCGTAGAAGAGAGAAAAGATATTTAACCAGATCTACTGTAAACCTAGCCCTAATACGCATTTTCTAGGAACCATCTCATTTTAATCAATTATTTCTACCACTGAACATGACAAACTAAGGCTCCAAATACACTTAATACAGGTCCTGAGATCGCAAAGCTAGCAAGTAATGGAACCAGAACAGAACTCCATCTAATTCTGATGCACATAACCTCCAAATTGCCAAGTTGAAGGATTTTCTAAAAACCAAATATAGGTCTCCCACACATGTAGGAAAACAAAAACAAAAACAAATGAAAAACCTGGAGAACTTTGATACCACGCAGCAAATTCAAAGCAACTAGCAGGAGGACATGAACAGCCATATCAAAACTTCACCTGTGAGCTCCTCCTTCCTCCCACATACAAAGAGGCAGGAGGCCTCACAACTTCAAGTCTGGTGCTCAACCGAGTGCCACCAGAAACTAGAAACAAAGATTGCACTCTGTCTCCTTCTCTATAGCCACGTGCCTAGGTGACTTTCTTTTATCTGCTCAGTGGTCATAGCTCGTTATGATCCTCCCTTGGATTTCTTACCTAAGCCCCAGAGACACCAGGAAAGGCATAAGCTTTAAAATTAGACAAGTGAGGGTTTAAATTCTGCTCTGCCATTCCCAGCTCGCTGACGCTGGGACCTTTATCTCTCTAAACGCCAGTTTTCTCGGTAGGAAACATGGATGATAGCTCCATTGGTGACTTGTCTGGAGATAACTGAGGGAGAACACTCGCTCACTTTTCCATTGTGGGTGGTAAGCTACTTGCCTTGATCTGCAGAGGGATTCCAGGGCCAGGATGAAGACCCTGAAACAGCACCTCCCCTCACTGCCACCTCTCCTTTCAATGTCTCACCTGCTGAGGGACAGTCACCACAGGTGCCAACCATACCGTTACGAAACTGTGACTACTCAAATTTCTGTCCTTTCCATATATTACCTCTAATGGCATAACCTTGAAATTACATAAGTTACAGTACACTCACTTCAGAGACAGGCGAGTGGCCAGCAGAAGATCAGAACTGACCCTCGGACCCCAGGCCACTGACTTTTTCCACTTGTCATGCTGCCTTCCAGCTCCTAGCTGCTATGTCCCATAGCTATATCAGTGGCCTTCAGGGAGATTCTTAGAGAAACACACACACAAAGAAAACAAACGCAACCAACTAACCAAATAAACAAACAAAAACTCTCTCCTGGTAGAACTGCACAAACTCTCAAAAAGGCATTGATTGAAAGTTTATACACCAAAAGCTACAAGTCATTACTGAGGGAATTAAGAAAGACCTGAATTAATAAAAGAGGACCCCCATCTTGATTCTGTGGAAGTTCAATATTGTTCCCATGGAAATTGCTTCCCCGAATTGATCTATAAGTTGAAACAACACACCCATCTCAAATAAAGTAATTTATTTTGCAAAAGTTAGGAAGTTGATACTAGTGTTTACACAGAGATGTAAAAGATGAAAAATATCCTAAACACTCTCCTCCCCCGCCGTCTCTCTGTATATGTGCCCATGTGAGAGCCAAGGCACAACCTGGCACCCTACTCAGGCACTGCCCATCTTGAGTTTTCATTTGGTTGTTTTTAAGACGGGATCTCTCACTGGCTTGGAACTTACCAAGTAAATGTGGCTGGCTGTCCAGAGGTCCACAAACCTGTCTGCCCCCACACCAGGACGGCAGGTGTGCAACCACAACTGGTTTTTATTTTTACACGTGCCTTCTTGAAAATGAGCTCAGATCCCCATATTTTCAAGGCAAGCACTCTGCCAACTGAGCAATCTCCCCCACCAAACCTACACATGGTAACTGCAAAATATCCCACAAAGCTACATAATGAAGACAATGTCCTTTCCACTAAACCATAAAGAGACACACAGATACTGATGGAACAAGAGTGAAATTCCAAAACAATCCCTTATCTTTAAGGTCAAAGTATTCTCAGCAAAAGTCTCAAGCAATTCAAAAGAGGAAAAAGTAAGCACTTTGAAAAAGGAAGTACTGGGAAAAATCAGATGTACATATATATAAAAAATGAATGGAGAACCATATTTACATCAAATAGAAAAAATAACTTGGAATTAATGCCACACCAAAATACAGAGGCTAAAACTATAAAAGTCTTCAAAGAAAATCTAGGAGAAAAACCTTCATGATCCTGAGGAAACAAGTGTTTTGCAGGTGATATCTAAAGCATGATTCAAAAAGGGGGAATGTGGTAGAGTTCTCTTCGGCCAAAGTAGCCACTCATGCTTCAAAAAGCATCAATAATCAAGCAAAAGGACTAGGCACAGAGAAAGTATTGTCTGCAAGTCACGTGTCTAGTAAGGAACTAAATATAAAGAACTGTGGGGGACAGAGGAAGCCTTGAGTGGCTGACGTCCCAAGTGAACGCATGCATGGGGATAGCCATGTCAAGGACCCTAGACTCAGACCCATTGGAAAATGGCAAAGCTTTCTTCAGGCTAGATGCGGGGAAATATCAAAGCCTTCCTTCTTGTCCGAGTGTGAATATTGATATTGTGTGCAGAAAATGTTCATCATAGCTATCTCCACCGGAGATACTTACATACTGAAGACCGCTCCCCTACAGAAACTGCTTCTACTGAAATAAGCCAAATCAACTTCCCCGAACCAGTTGTACAGCACAAACCCTGACTCCTTGTTTACCTAAATGCAATAACCCCACCTCTCTGCTCAACTGTACATAATAAACATGCTGAGGTTTTGGGGGTGCTTTGATTTCTCCAAGAGCCCCGTTTGTCTGACCCAGCTATTTCTAGATGTCTGTTTATTCTTGTCTTTCCTTCATTTCCTCACTAACTCTAAGCAGATCAAGTCCCCAGAGGCTAAGCAAAATACAACTCACCAAATGAACTTGTAAAATTAATTTAAAAGACTTAAAGAGGGGCTAGAAGAGATGGCTCAGTGGTTAAGAACACTTGATGGTCTTGCAGAGGACTTGAGTTCAGTTCCCAACACCCACATGGTGGCTTACAATTACCTATAAATCCAGTTCTAAGGATCCAATAACCTCTTCTGACCTCTGCTGCACCTGAACCAATGTAACACACATACACACATTCAGGACCACACAAACTCATAAAATAAAATAAAGTTATTTAAAAGATTTAAAGAACATTTAGCCAAATAAGATACAAGAATGACAAATGGATGTAAGAGAAGATGCTCAACATGAGTAATCATTAAAAAATACAAAGGTAACTGAGTGAGATGCCATCTCATCTGCCAGCATCAGAGCCTCGGGCAAGGGCGAGTGTTGGTGAGGCTGTGGAGAAACAGAGAGAGGGATAGAGAATGCTCTGGAAAGTAGTTCAGGGGCTTCTTACTAGACATAAAAGGAGAAGGAGGACTGGTTGGGAAGAAGATCAGTAGAAGTGGGGGAATAGTGGAAGAATTAGATCACAATACAGTATATACCTGTAGAAATATGCCACGAGACCCATTCTACACATAACCGATATAAGTAAAACCTTTTTAAAGCTATATATAATATTCAAACCAGAATTATTTATAATGTGCATAAAGTGAAAACAATCTAAGTGCCCATCGGCTAATGGACGGATAAATAAAAGAAGCACAGTAAATGCTACTCAGATGAAAGAAAGAACAATGAGGGGAAGGAGAGAAGAGGGAGGAAGGGACAATAAAAGCAGATTACTAGCACATGCTTCAAGGATGCCAGAAACTGTGTGAGCGGATGAGCCAGACACAAAGGAGTAGATAGTGTATGCTTCCATTTATATGAAGTGTCATTAAAAAGACAAAAACCAAATAGAAACCATGCCAATTCCAGTGCCTCTGAATTTGGGGCTCAAACAGGCATCGACTGCCAGCAGGCACAGAGATCTTTAACAGGTGACAGAAATGTTCTAAACACAACTGTGGCGATGCTTTAACACTGCACAGCTCTGGAGATTTGCTAAAACTCAATTAGTTATGACAGACGATGTTCATGGTTTGTGGACTGTATCTTTATAATCTGCTTTTAAGTAGCATTAATTAATCTGACAAAGACCACAGACAATAAGAAGGAGGTCTCCCTAGTAAGTCTCCTCCCCAGGGCTGTTACATTTGATTCCCTAGGAAGGACATGATTTTCTCTTTCTTTCAGCCTGAAAGTATTTCCCCAGCAGCCTGCACAGCTAACTCAGGCTGCCCCTTACAGCAGCCAACTCTGGCATCGAGCAGCGAAGCTCACCTTGCAGAAACACTGTAAGTGTTATAAATACTTTAGGACCCTGGGGAACTCTGCGATGGCACCAGTGACCTAGAGCACGTGACTGCCAGGGAGCAGCCTGGCTCGAGTGGGTGGCAGGCATTCTGGCAAATAACTGTCTCTTTTGTAGCATCCC
This sequence comes from Microtus oregoni, assembly GCF_018167655.1. NCBI lineage: Eukaryota > Metazoa > Chordata > Mammalia > Rodentia > Cricetidae > Microtus > Microtus oregoni. Next base: position 31,679,115 of record NW_024543072.1, read on the forward strand.
TGTGCTCTTCAAAAGTTAACTCCTACTAAACATCACAGCCAGCCCTCCCAGAAAAGCAGTCTGAACAGGTAATTCAAACTAAATCCCCTTTCCCAACTGGACAGGGCCTTGATGTACAATAACACCACCTGGTGGGTTTTTCTGAGTCCTGTGCATGGGCACCATCCACCAAGATCTGGATTCAACTTCCCCAGAAGGTAGCAATGTTTGTTTTTAACCTCTCTGAGTGATCCCACTAAACATCCAGGGCTGAGAATCATCAGGAAAACAGAGTCAAAGCCGATCATTTGTTCTCGTTTGCAGTGCAGGTACTGCCCATTTATCTCAGTGCACCCCTAAACCAGACAACTGAATAAAAAGCTAAAGTCTACACGTTCTGTATCCTAGGACCTTTCTGTAGACTGGAGACCACAGATAAAGCCATGGGCACCTAGAGCAACAACAACTCAATGTTAAACATTAAAGAAAATAAGCAAGAATCTGGGACATGGGGTTATGACAGTTTAAGGCAGACTTTCCTTCTGGCTGCAGTAGACTCACCGAGCCTCTCAAGATGGCTAGAAACTGAACCTGGAAAATACCTGTCTATAGGCAATCCCTGCATCAGCTCTCACTTCAAGAATTCACTTATTTATATTTCAGGAGTATCTTATATTCTTCATTTTATAGATGAGAAATGAAGGCTTAAAAGGGTTTTAAAAATTGTCCAATTTCACAGGCAATATGTAGGATCTGAACCCAGAATTCTAACTCTAAATTCTAGGTATCCAGACCAAGGCAGAAATCCAGGAGGAAATCCATTACTAGCATGTCCTTAAAAAAATGTATTGCATCTATGTTGGAGGGACAGTGTGTACACATGTGCACACACATATATGGACACGTATGTGCCGCAATACACATGTGCACACACACATATGGACACGTATGTGCCGCAGTACACATGTGCACACACATATATGGACACGTATGTGCCGCAGTACACATGTGCGCACACACATATGGACACGTATTGCCGCAGTACACATCTGAGAGCAAAGGACAATTTACAGGAATTAGTTCTCCACCTTGTGGGTCCTGGGGATGGAGCTCAGGTGGGCTGCCTTTGGAGATGGGGTAGCTTTGTGCAAAGAAAAAAAATCCAGCATGCTGAGAAGGTTAGTTTCTCTCACTGGGGCAAGAAGTAACTGCCCAGCTGGGCTGTCATGACCAGACAGCAGTTACCCCAGTTATTAAGATGACAGAAACAAGGAGAACTGAACCAAAGCAAGCTAATGGGGAATTTCTGTTTTTAGAAAAGTAAGGTGGCAAGAGAAGCCAATAGGACAGCATTAGGAAGGAAGCATAGATCTGGGGATACCCAGGGAGGAAGTTTCCCCAGAGGACTCAAGAAAGGCTGGGAGCCAGCTAGAGGATGATTCCCCAGTGTGAGCCTTTGCTCTACCCATCAGGACCCTCCACGATGCTGGGAAGGGCAGAGGAGCTAGAAAAGCAGAGTGTGGATGAGGCTCACAGAGTTCTCTGAAACAACACGAAAAGGAAGGCGACAGCTGAGGAGACAGCGCCATTGTTGAAACGCCTGCTGTACAAGCCTGACAGCCCGTGTTCGAGTTCAGAACCCCAGCACCCACATTAAAAAAAGAAAAACTAGAAAATTTCTCACCTCTGCTGACAATGCTCTCTCCAAGAGCCAAAGACCACCTAAAAACAAACACACAAAGAAAACAAGACACCGGGCACCAGAAGCCTTCTTTTGAGTTATTGGCACAGGTTGTCCAGGAGACTCACAGACATATCAGCTCTTGATATTCCCCTTGGCTGCCCCCCAGAGGTGGAAGGGAAGTCCCCATAGCCACATAAGAATTCCACACATGGTAATTTAATTCAAATATAAACAGAATACACTTACATCAGAGTACTCTATATGCTCCTTAAGAAGGCAGACTCTCAGTCATGGAGCCTGGGCTCAGGACTGTCATGGATCCCTAAGAAGAACCATGAGTCCAGGCACTACCTGTGGCCTGTGTTCTCAGAGTCCTGTACTTGTGGTTTCCAGATACCTCCTACCCAGAATTGCCATCAGGTGAACTGAAGTCCTGAGTCATCAGAGAAAAGAGAAAATGCTAAGTACGGTGTAACGTGGGTTTGAGGATGAGGCAGATGCCAATCCAAATCTCAATTTAGCTTTTTCCCTATAGAATTTGGGAAGTTAATTAAATCTCTGAGCAGTTAAGTTCCTCATCTGTGAAGTCCTCAAGGAGTGTTGGGAAGGGTAACCATGCAGGCACCATACCTTTTCTCTCCGATGACTTTCAAAACTAGACACCTTAGGCGAGATCTTGAAATGTTAACTCCAGTGAGCATACGCAATTGAACACTCTTGGAGCAGTCCCAGAGAACACTTAGGTGATGCCCTTAAGTGTTTCATCTTTTTCATTCACCAGGAAATATTGTGCTGACATCCATGGCCTCCAGGACTTTGCAGATGCATTTCTTTCTGAAACACACACACCTATACCTTTCAGATTCTTGCAAATTCATACTCTTCCTTCAATTCTGCAAGCAAATTTTATCACCACTTTAAAAGTTCCCCAGACTTCACAGCTACAACCCATCCATCCTCACCCACTGCCTACAATGGCCCACCGAACCTGAACAAACTTCCCCACACTCCATAGCTACAGCCCACCCACCCACACCCACTGCCCACCGAACCTGAACAAACTTCACACCCAGATCTCACTGCATTACAGTGACCAAACTCAGGTTCCGACAGAGCAGTGACTATCCATCTTTATAAACCCAGCACTTAGCAGCATGCCTGGGACCCAGCGAGTATTATGGAATATGTAATTGGTTGAGTTAATACATTCCATATGTAAAAAGTAAAAAGTTGATTTTAAAGTCTTATTACTGTTCTTCTCAAAAGCTAGTTTTAATCAGAGGAAAAATAATCACACTAGTTTAGTTTTCCTTTTTAATATGAATCATAATCACTCATCTTAAGCCCCTGCCTTACCTATTAAATTAGCTCTGAATTATAAAATTCACTTCATAGAAGAAATATTTCCTGGGGGCACCAATAAGTCCATCTCTGACTTTAGAAACAACGTGAGCCAGTGAGGCAAACACTAATGAAAATAATGCATTTCTACAAGAACACTTTCAGGACGAGGCATGTCTGAAGCAGCAAGCCCTGTCCCCCACACACAGAACCCCTGCTTGGTTTGACAGTCTGCAAACCGTGTCTTGGTTCTTCTATTTCTAATCATGGTCTGACATAGGTGTTAAGAGGCACATACTACACACACATACTTCCCAAGTTTTCCCTTTAGTCCCCATCCATTCCCTTTTCTTGCCATTTCCCATGTCTTAATTTACCTTTTCGTTCAAACCCGAGATTACAGGTATGCATTGCTATGGCTGGTAGATGCCTCAAACTCCTATTAAATAAATATCTGTCATTTATTGAGTGGTTCTACATGGCAGACAAGCTATTAGAGGTTTTATGTACACCAGAACATCTTCAATCTCAGACACTCTATGATCAAGTATTATAAACATTCTGATACACATGTAACTTAAGAAGTGATAGAACCAGGTCTGATTCCACCACACAGTTTTGAACCTGGGAAGAACATGTCTTTTATTAGCTCCTTAAATAATCATATAATAACTTCATTGTGGATGGAGAAAATGGCTCATTCTGTGCAAGCCTGAGGACCTAAGTCTGGATCACACATAGAAAGCCACGTACAGCAACACTTGCTTGTAATCTCAACACTAGGAAGTTGGAGATCCAAGGATTGCTGTGGCTTCCTGTCCAATCAACCTGGCCTAACTGATGAGCTCCAGATCCAGTGACGGGCCCTATCCTAAAGCTAAGGTGGAGTCCAGCTGAGGAAGACAGCCAGTATTAACCTCTGGCCATCATGCACACATGCACAAATGTGTACAGAATTTTGCAAACAAATATGCACATATGCATACATACAAATACACAAAGTAACTATGGATTACATATGGACTCAGAAGATGTCAGATATTTAAATCCCTGCAATAACTCATAACTTTGTAGCTCTGTGCTGACAGTCAGAGTGCCGACATGGACAGAATTATGGCCAACCTGAAAAGAAAGCAGAGCTAAGAGGTAGAAAAATTTGACCTTCAAGACAACCACGCCTTGCTAAAAGAGGACCAATCATCTTTTCAGCCACATGAACCACTGAATTAAATTTTATTATGACTTAAAATGAGTATTTACATCACCCAAAACCTACACTGAAATCCTACCCCACCCCCAAAGTGTTGGTATTAGAAAATGAAACGTGAGGCTGGACAGTAGTGGCGCACGCCTTTAATCCCAGCACTCAGGAGGCAGAGGCAGGCGGATCTCTGTGAGTTCGAGGTCAGCCTGGTCTAAAGATCAAGTTCTGGAACCGGCTCCAAAACTATACAGAGAAACTCTGTCTCAAACAAAACAAAACAAAAAAGTGTAGCATGTGGGGATGTATGAGGTTTTATGGGGGAGTAGGGAAGTGGGGGGAATCCTTTATGAACATGACCCATTACCCCTCCTAATGTAGAAGGATAGAACAAAGGTGGGCCATGAAATGAGTCTTTGCCAGATGACCAACATGCCCTAGTCTTAGCTAGTCTTGCTCTTGTATTTCTCAGTCTCCGAAACTGGGAGAAATGAATTCCTGCTCTTTGTAAGGCACTTTGTGCTACTGTGTTCAAATGAACCGCTTGGCTTTTCAAACTGTTGCTTGCAACCCAGAGCCTCATCTGATACAAAATGAATACTCAAAATATTATATTCTAAGTAAGGCAGATGAGCTTTTTTTGGGTTGTTTGCTTGTTTGTTTCACATTTGAAACAAGGCCTCACTAAGTAGCTCCGGCTAGTGCCAAGCTCAAATCTGTCTCCCACGTTCTGGGATTGCAGGTGTGCATCCCCATGCCTGGTAGATAAGTTCCTGAAAACCCACAATACCAAAGCCTGGTTATCCAAATGAGGGCAGCTGTTTCAGGGAGAATGAAGCTGTAAACGTTAAAGGACGGAACTCTGAAAAGATGCCCCCAAATTATAGGGCTACTTAAGCACTAGCCTGTATTTTAGCTAATGTACATATTTAGAGGTATAATTCCTTCATATTTTCACAGAAAATAGCACCAGTGCAAGAGATAAAAGTGGGGGCTGGGAGATGGTGAAGCGGTTAGAGCGCCTACTGCTCTTACGGAGGACCTAGGTTCAGTTCCCAGCGCCACTTGACAGCTCACTACCATCCACCATCTCTACCTTGGGTCCCAGGGGAGCTGATGCTTCTGCTGACTTCTGAAGGCTCCAGATGCATGTAGCACACAGACATACATTTAGGCACACACACAATACACTAAAATAAATACTCACTTTTAAAAAATGTTTTGCTTCTGGGAGTTGGGAAAAGGTCCTAAGTGAGTAAAATACTTGAGGCACTAGCGTGAGGGCCTGAGCTTGAATTCTCAAAGCCCACATAAAGCCAGATGTGAAGGCAGTGGATGTGCACGATGGGAGAATCACCAGAAGCTTGCCAGCCAGCTAGCCTGGTATCCGCAGTGACACACAACAACACAACTTCACACAAAGGGCAAAGAGAGGAGCAACTCACGGTTGTCGTAGGGCCTCCACACACATGCTGTGGCACACACGTGTCCTCACTCACACCTGGGCATGCACACACACACATAAACACATACACAAAAAAAATAAGAAAAAGAAGAGCATTTGCTTCTGCTTTTATTCAAACGACAGTGTCTTGTTCTATCCATTAGCTCAAGAGAAGTCCTTCCTGGACATCGGCATGTAAGCAGTCAGCTTCCCACTACCCATGAACTAACAGACTGTTCATTGTTAGGCGAAACCAGTCCTTGAGTCCTCAGATGTTCAGACAAGTTAAAAGGCAGGCTGTCTACCTTTGGCCTCAGTCTCCTCTAACCAGCCAGGACTGGAGAGACTGTGATTTCTCTCCTGGGACAAGGTTGTGGTTCAGCTAAGGCAGCACATTTCCGTCCCCTTAGCTGCCCAGACTGTTACACCAGTGGGATCAGGTCACAAGACCATGCTTACAGCAAGCTTGTAGAAAAACACAAATCTGCCTTTGGAGCCATGCCATTCTCTCACTGTGAGTGCAAGGGTATCTGTTGTCTTTGGGCAGTTATGGAGGGACAAAAGGGTTTGCACCAAGAATCCCTAGCTTAGGACTTTCCCAGTGAAGATCATCAGAATGTCAATCTGAGACTGGCCTCCACCAACACAGCCAAGTAGATGAGGGAGAAGCCATCCATTCGCCTACTCCAGAGTCCTCTTTGGCATTGCTGACAAGGTTGACCTCCCCGTCCTGACATGACTGCACATGAGAGAGTGAGATGGGGAGTGAGAGAGTGAGATCCCATGAGAGCTCATGGGATAAGTCTGGTAACATTCAGCAGGGCCAACTGCAGAGGAACTGAAGCCAAAGGACAAGTCAGCCCTCAGTGAAATCAGGAAAGTGATAGAAAGCTTTACAGAGACGTCTTCCCGAGGAACTGGGGGAACAGTCACTCATCACAAAAATAAAACTTCTCAAGAGCCTCTCCCCATCCTCTGCCTACTGTCACAACACAGGTATACTATGAATTTTATGCCTAGTGCTCCCCAAACACCCCGAAACTGTCTCTCAAGTCTCAGCCTGCCTTGCAGTCATCGGCCCTGCTCCTTTCCTGACACGTTCTCCTTTCCCTCTGCGGCTGCTCTGTCCTCACCAACCACGCACAGCCACCCAGCTATGCCTGAAATCTAAGAGCCGGCTTCTGTTTACAGAGCTGATGAGGAAAGGCTTTTGATTGTGCATGTGCCCATTTCTCTCCTTTGTCACACTGGCTCCTGAGATGCAGACTCAGAATTATGGGAGTCTAAGATCTGAAGTCAGCTGATGTAGGCTATCTGTCACTGTAAGTGACTTTGAAGCAATCAGCACGCAAGTGTTCACACACATAAAACAGAAATAAATAAATAAATAAATAAATAAATAAATCGGGCTGAAGAGCTGGGGGTACGGCTCAGTGAGTAAGAGTGCTTGTTGCACAAGCATGAGGACCTGAGTTCACATCCCTAGAATCTACATTAAAAAAAAAAAAAGAAAGAAAAAAAAAAGCTGGCTATGTTCCAAAGCACTTGTAAGGTACAGAGACAGGAGGATGCTGCCCAGCTCCAGGTTCAATGAAAGACCCTGTTTCAATGGAATAAGATGGAGGGTGACAGAGCAGGATAACTGATGTTCTACCCTGTCCTCAACATCCACACATGCATATGTGTAGAAGGACACAAACGCCCCCCCCCACACACACACGTAAATTTTAATTAAAAAATAAGAAAGCGGGTGAGAATTTTGTGAGCACACAGGAATCTACTGATTTGCAGCAAAAATCATTCTAAATTAACCCCTTCATTTCTATGTCGAAAGCTATCAGTATGACTATATCAGAGACTGAGCTAAGGGGACATAAAAATAGGGTGATGAAAGCAAAATGGGGCCTGGGAAATGGCTCTGTGAGCAAAGTATTTCTTATGCAAGTGTGGAGACCTGAGTTTGGATCCCCAGAACACAAATTACAGCCCTGTGTGTCTGTAATCCTAGAATCCCATGGTGAAATGGGAGGCAGAGGCAGGAGACTGCCCAGAAGCTCATGGGCCAGCTAACCTGGTGTTGAACAAAAGACAGACAATGCTATCTTAAGGTAGAAAGCAAGGACCAACATCCAAGGTTATACTCTGACCTCCACATATGTCTTGACACATATGTACACTTGAAATTATTTTAAAAATAAAGAAGTCCCTAGTCATCTGATGGTTAAGGTATCCTAAGCCAGGAATTGTGATTCAAGTCCCTCCTGGGATACTAGAAGATAGACAGACAGATGATAGATAGATAGATAGATAGATAGATAGATAGAAAGAAAAAAATAAGGAACACAATTGAAGGGACCTGAACACAATGGGTTGCTCCCTCCTAAACCCTAGATTAGGCACAAACCATATCCAAACATCTATTTTCACAGACAGATCCTTTATTAAGTGGGGAAGAAAATTAAAGTGGCTGGTTTCTAACTCAGGCTGAAAACATCAGCAAATGACCTTGGGTGTATGATTTTTAAGACGAAAAAGGTGGAGGTCTGTGTTAGAATGGGCTAGGATGTGGTGGTATATTTTTACTGGACATGTTGATTAGGGTAGCTGAAGGGGGCTTTTGGTTGCTGCAGTTCAATACTTTGATAGCTGAGCCTTGATGATCACTCTTACAAATGAGTCTGCCATATCAAAGTGTCCAAACAAGGTGACAGACCTTGGTGGTTAGCTTTAGAGATATAATCTATGGTTTACAGGGTAGAGGGAAAGGGGAAGAGCAAGGCCTGCCAGAGCCTTGTTTGTCATGCCCGGGCCTGCTAGAACCTTCAACGTACGGTGACAAGACATCAGGATCATGGCACCCACATCTAGGACCTTCTTGATCTCCAGGTTTCACGTCTAGAATTTGGCCAGGTGGGGAAAGAATAATCCCTTGTAGCACCCACCTAGACAGCACTGAGCATTCTCTTCAACCCAACCCCTGTGACTGGCAGTAACCAGCATGGAATGAAGCGGTTCCTGACTGCCCACTGGCTAGTCCATCACTGGAAAGAGGGACGAACGTAGCTAAAAGAACCATAAGGAGAAGCAGATGGATGGGTATGCTGTTTTCATGATAGAAGATCAAGGGAAATTACATTTACTGCTGACTTTGTCTGGCATAGAACAAAGAAAGCAACTGACTTGTCCTTTTCTTTCTTATTCCAGAGGAATTTAACTCCACTAAAGCTGGTAAGAAACTTAAGAACTCCAACTGCTATGTGCTCGCATTAGAAGGTTTAAATTTGACACTGAAATATACATAAAGATAATTCCATAAAGTACTGCCCACTGACCTCTCCTTGGAGTTCCAGGACATCTTGTTTCACAAACAGCTCATCCACGTGTGGCCAGAGAGGAAAATACCCTCAAAGGCCAAAGGAGGCCAACGAGCAGCCATGGAAACTCCACACTCAAGATTGAATTTCACAAGCGGACAGTCAGGCACCACCAAACTGGGTTCAGCAACCCAGTTATGGCTTCTAATTCCCTAGAATTCCCTAATCTGCTTCCATCTATGAGTCAGAAACCTAAAAATGCTATACAGTCACCAGACATGAAGATATCCCCAAGGGATCGATGTTTCCAGCCCCAAGACAGCATCTTTCCTTTCCCCTGTATGCTTTCCTGTCTTGGGGGTGAGTGTTAGAACATCCCTCAAGAGGATGAACACACTGAACATCTCACGAACTACCAGGCCAGCGGTGGAGATGCTCCAGAGAACTGAAAATATAACCTCAAATAAGAACGTGCTTCTCTAGAGTGTATCTGAGGAGCCAAATGCCTACCTCAACCCTTCTGTCGAAGACACTGACACTCCTCAAAACTATCTTTTCTTAAATCTTAGCTATGGGTCTTCACCTAGCTGAGAGGCTGAGATACTGGGGAAGCTTGGGTTAAAGAGAAAATCAAGAAGGGATGACTCAGACCCCGAGAGCGACACTGGCTATTCATTCGCTCCTTCCATTAATATTCTAGGGCTGGAGCAACTCTGTGGCAGTTAAGAGCGCATACTGCTCTAACTGAAATCCTGAGCTTTGCTCCCAGCACCTACATCTGGTGGCTCATAACCACCTATAACTTCATGCTTCCTTCTGGCCTCTGCAGACACTTATACACATGTGCACATGCCCACATGTAGACAGACACATACATGTAATTTAACAATAAAAATATTCATAACAACTCTCACATAGAATATTATGTGATAGGGAAATAAGGAATATAAAAATAGTTGATTTCAAGTAGTCAGCCCTAAACAAATGCATGAGTAACACTAAATAGTCTCAGCAGACTGTACTTAGGTATGCATATGCATGTATGAACATATATAAGTAACAGTAAAAATTAGGAAGAGTCATAAAGTTGAGAGGGCGTGGGGTACACAGGAAGACTGTGGAATGGAAATAATGTAAATACAGTACTAATGTGTGAAATTCTCGAACAAATCATAATAAAGTTATCTTCAAAAAATCAGATGATACATCCTGGGCCCAGCTCAATGACTAAATATATACCTAGAATAAACAAGGCACTGAACTTAATCTCCAACAATACCAAAGGGGGGGTGACACTAATATACTTATCTAATCTCTCTCTCAGCCAGGTCTCATATATCTCAGACTAGCCTTAAACTCACTGTGTGCCCAAGTATAGCCTGGAACTTCTGACTCTCTGGCCTCCCCTTCTGAATGTTGAGATCGTAAGCACACACCACCATACCTGGTTTTATGCAGTGCTGAGGACCAAACCCAGGGCTTCATGCATACTAGCCAAGCATTTTACCAGCTGAGCTATGCCCTAGCCCTTGACTTCTAAAGCTAAATACTATGTATCTTATAATAATAAGCTAGAAAGCATTAATTTCTTGTTGAGTGGTACATATAAAGTACCATACTCAGGAGAGTTTGGAGATTTTGGAATTATTTCTGGTGGAAGGAATCAAGAAAAACTTCACAGAAAAAAATAGCGTTTAAAATGACCTTTGGACGGAAAGACAAAGGTAAGTGCACTGCAGTGGAAGGGCCGGTCTGTGCATGAGTCTGACAAAGCACACGGGAGCGAGGCATTTGCTTTGTCTAGCTTTCAGCACGAACTGGGGTTTATATGCCAAACAATGCGGGCTATTGGAGATTTGTGAGCTGGTGGGTGGTGTGGTGAGGCTTCGGGACTAAGTGGGCAAGGCACATTAGAACAGAATGCAACCAGAGACAAGAATATCAATCAGGACAAAAAATATAATTGGAGAGAGGGGGCGGGGTAGGATATCAGCAAAGACATGAAGAGAACGGGCTGGATGAGGGGATGCTGTCAAGGCCACAGTTTTGGCCAATGATGAGCCAGTGGAACAATGATATAAAAGATTATCCTGAAGTGGATCTTCTGGTTGTCTATAAGGCTAGTGCTACTGTTACCATGGAGACCGAGGTTCTCTTTTGTGGTTCTTAGACACAATAAAATAATTTAGAAGCAGATTCAAAAGAAACCTTAACAACAATTTTATTAGCATTTAAGAAAAAATATATAGTACAGGAAATGTGACAATCCTGGCAGCCACCGAGAAGGGAGATGGCGAAAAGGCTGTGCCTTTTAAGTTAGACATGGACTAGAAACCAACAGCTTATTTAGAAAGAAAAAGGCATTCTCAAGATGGAAGTGGGGTAGTGAGCTGAGGATAGAGCCCCAAAAGCATCTGGCCAGATAGAGCAGTTCAGCACCCCACCCCTTTATATTTCTTGGGCTTTGTGTGGAGCTTGCTGCGTTGTTAGACGACATGGTAAGGAATGTTTCCACTCTCCCTCTGCAGTTACCTTTTTTCGCGTGGTAATCGTCAAAGCTCTTTTTGTACCCACTCTCCCATCGATACCGTCAACAAAGAAGGACCTTAAAAGAGAAGATGCCTGTGGGACATACACGTGTGTGAGCACGATATTTACCATCAGCTAGGAGTGTGGAGTTGGAGCCAGGGAAAACACAAGTGTACAAACCCAGACAGTGTCCAGTCTCTCTCTTAGCTCTGTGTTGACCCTCCTGGCATTCTCCACTTGGATTTCTGGAGAGTATCCATCCTCTGCGGCAGCTCTTTCCTAGTGTCCTCATTTCTGCAGATGGCCATGCTCCCTCCCAGAGCGCCAGCCTCGGTCCTCAACTCCTCCCATTCTCATCCTGGCCACACACGTCTCACCTGCACACTTGGTGCATCAGCTCTCACCTGCATGAAGACCACTCCCGTAGAATGCAGCGACTAACAGTGCAGCTGTGGGATCCGCCTGGATCCACACTCGCATGCTTTGGCCATCTGATTTAAAAAAAAAAAAAAATCCTATGCCTGAAAATGTAGCATGGAAATTGAAGCAGATCCGGGTACACAGTACATCCTCAGTAAATGGAGACTGGCATTAAACAAACTCTGTCTCTCTCTTGATGGCCACTTCCGTGCAGCTGCCATCATTTGGATAGGATCATGGTCTTCCTACCCTCCATGTTCCTGATATTCCCAACTCATCCTGTCATCCAAAGTAGAAGCCTGGGAATTATCCCTCATTCCCCCACTCCTTAACTCCCACATCCATGTGCCTATAGCTTGACTATAGTTTTATGGGTTAGCCTCTGGAAGAGTAAAAATAGTTTTTTTCTCATGGGTAATTTTACACATTTTTTTAAAGGTTTATTTATTAAGCATACAATGTACTGCTGGCAAGGAAGGCACCAGGTCTCATTACAGATGGTTGTGAGCCACCATGTGGTTGCTGGGAATCGAACTCGGGACCTCTGGAAGAGCAGCCAGTGCCCTTACCCTCTGAGCCATCTCTCCAGCCCCCAATTTTACACATTTTTCAAATGTTCTCTGTCAGTCACTTGGTTATACTAAGTCAGTTGGGCCTACCCAGTGAAAACCAACATATCTTTGAGGATCTCCTGCCACGGCCTTCCAAGGTCCCTACGATTTCTTAATTGGTTCTTTGACTTTGGGCCTGGCAGTCTTCCCCTGTACGGTGGCATCTCTGTTTTCAGGGTTTCCCAAAAGATGTTGGCAGCTAAGTTTAAAGAGCTGTTGATGAAAAGGTCTCTTCCTGAGCCAGACTGTGACAGGCCTGGTAAATAGCCGGGATAGCGCAGCAGCTCAGAGATCCGTGACTTAGACAATGCTGCCACCCATAGGTCAAAACTGAAATTGCCTCTGGTCTTTGCTCCTAATTAAGAGTGACTTAATGGAACATTTCCCAAGGACTTCGAGCGGTTACCGAAATTGTAACTGAATTGTTACTGCCGTTATTACTAGTGCTTCAACAATAAGCTTTTGATATTTGTGACACAATTATAAAACAGGACTATGAGTTTGGGATGCTGAAGAAATGAGGTTCTGGGAACGAAAAATAAGAAATCAGTGCCAGCCCCCAAAACAGGATACAGGGAGAGAAAAATGGGCAAACTGCCCTGGGGGTGTGAGGGATCAGCGAGAAAAGACAACAGCCCCAGCAGGCCGGGAGCCTCCCCCACACTGCGCACGTGTGTGGCAGGAACCACGTGATAACAGAGCTCACTCCCAGAGGCACAGGCCAGCTTCCTTGAACTCAGGTCTACCTGCCCTGTTCCCTGTCTCTTCTCAATCAACTATACCCAAAATCACCTGTGCTGGTCTCGCTCCGGAGGACTCTCAAGTATCTGAACTTGCTCTTATCGCAGTTCCCTGCTGGAGTCTTCAGTAAAGCTTTACAGTAATGCTTTGGGTTTAAATTTTAAGTGGTGGAGGACAGCTATCCTAGAAAATTCGGTGCCCTGGGTTCCCTTAATTCTTTTGGGTTCTTGGACCCATTTCTCCTCCCATCTAAAACCCGCTGCCTGGCAGCAGATTCAGGAAGAGCTGAAAGCTGTGCCATAGGGTCTGACAGCCACCACTTCCCAGTAATTACTGGTACTCGAAACGTGAGTCCAAACTGATACACACCTTGCCCATAAAACCCACACTGGTTCTAAGACTTTATGCAGAGACCAAAACATAAACTGTCTCTCTAATGATTTTTATATTGGCAGTTCATTAACATCACATTAATTTGGGATGTATCAGGTTAAAGTATTGTTAAAATTTACTTCACTGCCACCTTTTTACTTTGTAATAAGAACATTTTCCAGTACAAGATCCCAGGCGTGGAAACAGAAATCTATTTCCTATTCAGTTGATGGACAAAAAGCTGCCACCTAAGGTTCAATTAAGAAAACTATAATTATTAGCCAGGATTCTCATGTCATGTTGGAAACTAATGAAACCTGACTTTCTCTAGTTGTGTCTCTTGTGGGTAGCTGGCTGGTTTGATAATTATCCCACCGTTCCCATCCTCCAGCTTCCATTAACAATAGTGTAATGTATGTGCTAGCTCAGACTCAATAAAGAACACTGTATTTCTTACACTAAGGAAAATGAAAGGCTGAAGAGATGGCTCAGTAGTTAAAGAGTTTACAGTATAAGAATGAGGACCAGAGTTCAGTTCCCAGAGCCCACACAAGTGCCAAGGGGAACTGGTGGTCCAACTGTGTAAGTCCAGCATTCAGCAAGGGTTGTCATATCTGCAAATTCCGGATTTGACTGAAAGTCCCTTCCTCCGACCAATGGAACCGAATCAAAGACCCGGATATTAATCCACACACCTTCAAACACCTGATTTTTGACAAAGAAGCAAAAGATATCAAATGGAAAAAGTAAAGCATGTTTAACAAATGGTGCTGACATAGCTGGATATCAATATAGAAGAATGAAAATAGACCGATATCTATCACCATGCACAAAACTCAAGTCCAAATGGATCAAAGACCTCAACATAAAGCCAGTCACACTGAACATTATAGAAGAGAAAGTGGGAAGTACACTTAAATGCATTGGCACAGGAGACCACTTCCTAAATATAACCCCAGCAGCACATACGCTGAGAGAAACAATTAATAAATGGGACCTTTTGAAACTGAAAACCTTCTGTAAAGCAAAGGACCCAGTCAACAAGACAAAATGACAGCCTACAGAATGAAAAAAAAAAAAACGATCTTCACTAACCCCACATCAGACAGAGGTCTGATCTCCAAAATACACAAAGAACTCAAGAAATTCATCATAAAAAGAACACATAATCCAATAAAAAAATGGAGTACAGACCTAAACAGAACTTTCAACAGAGGAATCTAAAATGGCTGAAAGACACTTAAGGAAATGTTCAACATCTTTAGTCATCAGAGAAATGCAAATCAAAACAACTCTGAGATTCCATCTTACACCTGTAAGAATGGCCACGATCAAAAACACTGATGACAACTTATGCTGGAGAGGATGTGGGGTAAACGGAACACTCCTGCATTGCTGGTGGGAATGCAAGCTGGTATAGCCCCTTTGGATGTCAGTGTGGCGATTTCTCAGAAAATTAGGAAATAACCTTCCTCAAAACCCAGTAATACCACTTTTGGGTATATATCCAAAGGATGCTCAATCATGCATAAGGACATGTGCTCAACTATGTTTATAGCAGCATTGTTTGTCATAGCCAGAAACTGAAAACAACCTAAATGCCCTTTGACCGAAGAATGGATTAAGAAAATGTGGTACATTTACACAATGGAGTACTACATAGCAGAAAAAATAACATCATCTTGAATTTTGCAGGCAAATGGATGGAGCTAGAAAACATCATTTTGAGTGACGTAACCCAGACCCAGAAAGATAATTATTACATGTACTCACTCATAAGTGGCTTTTAAACATAAAGCAAAGAAAACCAGCCCACAAATCACAATCCCAGAGAACCTAGACAACAATGAGGACCCTACGAGAGACATACATAGATCTAATCTACATGGGTAATAGAAAAAGACAAAATCCCCTGAGTCAATTGGGAGCATGGGGACCTTGGGAGAGGGTTGAAAGGGAGGGGGGAGGCGGGAGGGGAGCAGAGAAAAATGTAGAGCTCAACAAAAATCAATAAAAAGAAAAATCCCTTCCTCAATGAATAAGGTGAAAGATTAATGGAGGATGACTCCAAACATCAACCTCGGGCCTCTACACACATGCACACACACACACACACACACACACACACACAGAGAGAGAGAGAGAGAGAGAGAGAGAGAGAGAAATGGAAATTTTCTTAGTGGAGTAGTCACCAATTCATTCCACTCAGAAGTGTGTTCCAGAGAAGACTATAGGATGTTCTTACTTTTGCCTAGTTAGATGCCTTTAGATGAGATAGAATACCATTGTGAATTAAAGACTGATCACACCCTAGGATTAAACCAATTCAGGCCAAAAGCTCTTTTCCAAACTAACTAGTTTCTTGGCTCATCATAAACAACCTTGGAAAATTCTTGGATTTCTAAATAGAATGCAAATTCATTCTTAACTAGGGGTTAAAAGGGCAAGCATAGCTTGAAAGTCCCGGGCTGATAAACTTATTAGCCCATTAGTTCAAACTATATGCAATCACTTTTTTGAGGGACTCTTGGAACAACGGTGACTGATAATCCAGGGCCAGCAAGAATGGACCTGTATAACTGAGAATTCTGATGGTCTTCCTTGCACCCCTTATGGTCTACTAACAATACTTACGTTCCACACTTACATTTCAAAGTACTCCAAATAAAAATTTAAGCCACATCCCCAGATTTCCATCCATCATGACACTGACTTTTAGAATAGGAAGACTGATTTCTCCAGTTCACCTTCAAAACTGGTCTCTGATTCCTCCCTCTATGCAGAAAGGAGCACTCCCAACTCATTAAACCAAAGTGAAAAAGTAACCATCGTCTGAGGTCCCCTAGGAACTCATTTGAACACCGCACAGTGCAAATGCAACAGTTATCTTCTGCCAGCTCTTTTCAGTTTTCTCTGCTATGTGTGATATTTTCCATGGATGAGAGCAGAGATGTTTGGTTGCAAATGACTGTCAGATGTTTAAACAGTTCTGCTGCTGAAACATGATAATTTCCAGAAGCTCTTTTTCTGCACTGGTATCTTCTGGTAAGACCCACCACAAAGAAAATGAGTCGTACAAGAAGAACGGCAGAAGATCTGGGAGTTAACCAGAAAAACTAGACCATAACATGCCTCAAACAAAACAAAAAAAAAATCCATTAATGGGAACCAGGCCGGTTTCCAAGGGTCATGGAAAGAATCCACGCTGGATTCTCAGCAACTGGCCACGTTTCAGAGCCAGTAACCTCCAAGTTGTCAGGGAGGATTGCGGTTAATGCTGTGAGAAACGTGTGCTGAAAGATTTCTAGTTGCCCTTAAATTCCTGAATTTCCAGTCAGGACATCATACCACACATGTGCAAAACAGAAAGTCTGGTAAAGTTTAAATGGGCCCTGCTGTAAGCAAACCAATATATAAAATCGCAACTCATAAAATCAGTACATTAGAAGGCAATCGTTAATACTAAAAAAAAAAAAATTGACTTTAAAATATTTTAGTGCGATTTTCCCTATTCACATATTAGGTTAAGTTATATGAATACCAATATTTGGTTGTCTTAACAAAAAATAAAACTCACACATTCTGATAATTCTATATTATTCAATCTATATATTTAATTATGCAAGTACCAAAGATTTTCACATGCATGCATATTTTGTTCAAATTCATGCATATACACCAACCACATGCCTGGTGCCCAGGGAAGCCAGAAGAGTGTGACTGACCCCTGGAACTGGAGTTACAGGCACTTGTGAACCACCATGTGGGTCCTGGGGATCGAACTCTCATCTTCAGGAAAAGCAGCCAATACTCTTAACTGCTAGGCCATCTCTTCAGTCTCCAAAAATAAAGATTTAAAACAAAACAATGGCCAAGTAGCAGTGTCTCTCGTCTTTAATCCCAGCATTCAAGAGGCAGAGGCAGAGGCAGGAGGATCTCTGTGAGTTCGAGGCCAGCCTGGTCTTCAGAGTGAGTTTTAGGACAGCCAGAGGTACATATAGAAACTCTATCTTGGGGGTGGGAGGGAACCTTCCGTGGGGCTAAAGAAACACCTCAGTCAAAGGGATGCTTTTTGGAAAGCATAGGAAAGGAAAGGACCAGAAGTAGTAATGCACTCTTGAGGCCAGTCTGGGCTACAAAGAGAGATCTGTCTCAGAGAGAACCCTCCACCCAACTTACATATCCAAATAAAGACTGCTTTCCAACAAGTCGCCGTGGGAAACTACACATCTGACTTCGAGTGAACTGCCACATAGTCAGATGCCAGTGGGTGGACCCTTGAACCCATCTTCAAAGCTACACCAGAAAACAGAACATTTTTTAACAGTCATTTTTATTTCATTTCTAAGTTCCAAAATGGCATTGGCCACCTTCTTGACATTCTTATTTCCCAAAGTTCATTCCAGATGCTTTTCCAGTATTAGCTAAAATATGTACATGTAAATTAGAAACTCAGGAAAGAAAACCGTGGCTACACTGGGATATCCACACATGCCTGGTACCATCTTCCCTTCTTTCTCTCTGCTCCTCACCACCCTCACCTTGCCTGGTACCTTTAAACCAAGGCGATAAGGAAAAAAACAGTGAACTGCCCATCAGGGTGGACAACCCCAATCCCACTGGGAAGGAACAAGTCAGTTTATGCCTCCGCATTCTGCACATGTCTTAACCCATCCAAAAACACCAAGTAGGGGATCTGCACCTACTTTTCAGAACACAGTAGGCATTTAGGATGGAATCTCTACCTGAGGGAGAAAATGTACTATTGCACACAAATAACAAACTCTAATGTCTAGCAGGTATTTTAGAAAGCAAGGAAGATGTTTCTATGGGAAAGACCAAGGGTAGAGGATAAGGAAAAGGATTTTCAGATTACTCACTTTATATAAATATTGACTTATTTTAAATAAACATTGCGCATGCCCGTGTACAAAGCAAGTGCAATTTTACTTTAAAGACGGAGAATAAAGATACTAAGGGAGGGATAGGGAGTAAAAGTCCCTTGCTGACAGTGATTAAGCCATTGGGGGCATTCCATCTCTCTTTGTAGATCTGAAGGAGCTGGGGTTTGTGTCCCTGGCTGGGCTCAACAAACTGCCAGGCAGGCAACCACCAGAGTTTCCAGCTGGAGTGCTCTTGTAGAACTGAAATTAGTTTTCCAACCAAAGACCAGACCAAGGGATCAAAGTTCAGGTCGTCCACGCCAGGAAGCCATGCTGTCTCCATAACCACTCTCCGTGGTACACCAATCCAGTGCTACCACACGAAACCTGAACCTCGGTGGTCAGGTGTTCTCTCCTGTGTATGCAGCAACGTAAGCAAGTGACTCTGGCTATTATCCCTGAGAAATCACAGCTGTGAACCAAGTCTTCCCATGGCCCTTTCCGAGGAACCCAGGGAAGTGAAAGTCAGCTGGCTGCTGCGTGGGATGTAGGAAAAGTCCACTGAGCGGCTGCTATGATGTGGCGAAGCGGAGCTCCCTAGTGAGACCTGACACGGCAACGGCAGGGTTTGCTCATCGAATAGATTAAAAACCAACTCATGCCGGGCAGTGGTGGCGCACACCTTTAATCCCAGAACTCAGGAGGCAGAGACAGGTGGATCTCTGTGAGTTGTAGGCCAGCCTGGTCTACAAGAGCTAGTTCCAGGACAGGCTCCAAAACTACAGAGAAACCCTGTCTGGTGTTGGGGGGCGGGGTAGGGAGAGGGGGCTCATATGAGAATTGGTCATTGTGCAAGCTCAAAGAAGATTCTGAGAAGAAAAAGAAAATGAGACTTTGGGGGAAGGGAACACTCTCAAGGAAAGAAAAAAAAAACAGAGGGATGATCAGTATCCCTCTGGTCTCACTCTAGCAGACAGTGGCATGGAAACTGGAGTTCTGGCAAGAAAGAGAAAGGGTTGAAAGACAGCAAATGGGTGGAGAGAGATGCATTTGCAATGCTTGAAAGAGGAAAACTGCAGCCAGGGGTGGCGGGACTGCAGGAAGTGAAACCTGTCTGGGAGTAGAGAGCACAGTGGGCAGAATGACCGTGATTTCCGGCCCACTGTCAGGATGGCGAGCACAGAGGTGACTGAACTGTGGGGAAAGTCCTGGCAGACTTAAACCGGGCCTGCTGCTAAGAGACAAGGTTAATGTACTGTCGTCAGTCTACAGCTGCCTCAACTCATAGGCCCGAAACTACTCCAGACCCAGGGATGAATAAATACGGACACAAGGCCTCCCTCAACAGCCCAGGTACTTTCTTCAGGAAGCTTCGGAATAGGGGAGAAGATAATCAGTTTGTGTTTGTTTCAGGGTTGGTTGGTTGGTTGGTTGGTTGGTTTTCCTTAAATGGACATAAAACATGAAATTGTACTTACTTCTAAATTTGTTCTTATTCTGTAAGAAACATCGATGAGTTCTTTGGTTTTCCTGAAGGTCCTACACGTGTGGTATGTTTGCCCCTTTCAAATCACTGTACCCTACTCACTTCCCTTCTGATATATGCCTGGGTGGATCCTGTTTTCACCGTGCCTATGTCCCATTTGTCCAAAGTAACTTCCCACAGCTCCCATCTGTCTTAGTGAGGGTCCTCACTGCTGGGATAGAACACCACGGCCAAAACAACTCAGGGAGGAAAGGGTTCATTTTCATTGGCCTTATGCTTCCACGCCTCTGTTTATAGGAACTTGAACAGGGCAGGGACCTGGAGGCAGGAGCTGATGCAGAGACCATGGAGGAGTCCTGCTTACTAGCTTGCTCTCCATGGCTTTTTCATCCCACTTTCTTATAGAACTCAGGACCACTAGTCTGGGGGTGGCATCACCCACATCAATGTCTTCTGGAGGTTTTTCCATTGAAATTACCTTCTCTCTGATGACCACAGTGTCTGCCAAGTTAACATAAAACTAACCAGCATACAACATTATATTGAATGTACTTCACTTCCAAACTGTGTCTTACTACCTCAGAGGCTGCCAGAATTCTGGTCATCCTGCACAGAGTCCCTCTCTATTTATTACAGTAGATCTTAGCCAAAGGGCCAACAAGTGATTCCTAGAGAACGTCACAAAATAAATAAATAAAAAGGTGGAGCTCCTCCTTTTTGTTATGGCATTGCACTGATGCTACTTACCTGGACCTGAGTGCTGGTGCCTGGGCTCTCTGCTTGCTGTTGTCCAATCCAAACATTCACTGGTGAGTCTTGTGTCCTCTGAGGAGTGACGTTACCCATGCATAACAGTTTGCTCTCTAAAGGGTGTGAAATATAAAACTGTCTTTGAAAACAGACTTCAGTGAAAGAATGTGGAGAATCAAGAAAGAAATCAAATGCACGTGGCATTGTAATTTATGGAAAACATGGTATTTCCAACAAGGAAGGAAAACACAGGCCCGAAGACAGACTATTAGGGAGTAAGCCATGTGCAAATGATCCTGGGATAGAAAGGGCATTTCCGGGGGGACACCAAGCCAATAGTTTGGCAGAAGTGTAATAAATTTAACTACATTAAATACATGTTTCTCTTTGAGCAAAAATAAGTAAATAAAACCTAAAATTCTGACAGACTGAGGAAAGATATTTGCAATACAGAAAAGCAAACAGCTAAGATTTTCAATTTACAGTTTTACATAGGAAGAAAACAACAAAACATAAAAAGCAAAGAATATACAAGCAATTAAAAGTAAAAAAAAATGTGCATTAGTAATAATACTCTACCAGGTATGGTGTCACAAGACTTTAATTCCAGTACTTGGGAGGCAGAGATAGGTGGATCTTTGTGAGTTTGAGGCCAGCTTGGACACAAGTTCCAAGACAGCTAGGGCTATAACACAGAGAAACACTGCATCAAAGAAACCTTAAAAAAATAAAATTAAAATTAAAAATTCCACATGGCACTAAGAAATGGCCATTGAAATGATGGAAAATGTGTTTCTTCTGTGAGAGTAGCAGGCAGGGAAGAAGCCAGCAGTCACCACGCTTGCGAAGGAACACAGCTTCTCTGGAACTGTACAGCTCAGCATCCCCAAATCTGTGAGGCCCATGTGGGAACAGTCATAATTCTAAGACATCAGATAATATTGTAAAGTGCATTTACGGACTCTTTTTGGAGAAAAACAACTGGCAATTGCTTCCACTACTGCAGCCCTGCTGCTAGGGTTTTGCCCTGAGTATAAACTAGCAAAATATACCAGGATATGTCTGAGTTTCAAGGATGTTCGCCCAACCTTTTTCATAATAAGAGGGGAAAATGGAACCCAACAAAATTGCTCACCACAGACTGTTTAAACAAAATTTAAGTCCATCTACACACTGAATTAGAATGTACCCTCACAGAGAATGGTATGATCCTGAATGTTGACATATGTCTCAGAGATATCTATATGTGAAAAGGGAACTAAAGATCTGTAATACAACAAAATTTTTTGTTTCTTTTTTGAGATTTATTGCCCACAGAGACTAGAAGGGGGGGGGGTCAGATCCCCTAGAGCTAGGATTACATATGATTGTGAGCTGCCATGTGGGTGCTGGAATCTGAACCCAGGACCTCTAGATGATCAGTCAGTACTCTGAACCACTGAGCCATTTCTCTAGCCCCACAGAAGTTGTTTGTATATAGAAAAGTTTACTTAGTTTGACTACAGACGTGTATCTATAATTATTTATTTTTATATTTATTATAATTAATATTCTAATAATATTAAATATTTATTATACTTATTTGTTACTATTTATTCATTCATTCATCTACCCATTTGGTCAATCTGTATGTATGTGTGTGTGCCTTGTTTGCAGTGTGTGCACCCAGAGTTGCAGGTGGCTTTAAGTCATGATGTGGGTGCTAGGAACAGAACTCTTCCGAGAGACACAAATGCTCTCCCCGCTGAACCATCTCCCCAGCTCCCTAATTAAGATCTATAGATATTTTCCAACTTAGAGGCATCACTTCGAAGATACTGTTAATGACAGGCAGAGAAGGAAGGTATACTTTATTCTTATTTTTGCCTTACAGCTGGTTTCTTTTGCCAGGCAGTGGTGGCACACACCTTTAATAACAGCACTTGGGAGGCAGAGGCAGAAGGATCTCTGTGAGTTGGAGGCCAACCTGGTCTACAAGAGCTAGTTCCAGGACAGGCTCCAAAGCTACAGAGAAACCCTGTCTCGAAAAACAAAAACAAAACAAAAAAGCTGGTTTCGTTTTTACTAAGAATTCTTGATGGGAGGTCTCTGAGTAGAGGAAGTTTTTCTTTCAGTTTGAAACATCATCTAGCTATGCCCCTGATTTTAAACTCTCTGTTCTTCTACTGAAAAGCAGATTGTATCTTCCCTGGACCCACTGCTCTCTCTTATTCAAAGTCATGATGTCATGCACACAATTCTGAAATCTAAAAAACAAACGCATCTGTAGCACAGACCACCATGCAATAATGAGCATAACTAAGTTCGCAATCGGTGCCAGACCCTGTTCTGACTGGTGACCAACTGCGGAATGTGTGCCCTTCAAAGTGGGGGCGGGTACGAACAAGAAGGAACATATGGATATATAAATGCATAGTACAGTTAAATTTAGAAGCACTGGAGTAATAAGAAACAGGGTAAGGATAGAAGTTTATATTTTATTTTGAAATAATTTATTTTTTCTCAAAAGAGACATTAAGTCTGGTTTATTTCTAAGATATTATATAACAAAAATAATCTATATCTACCAACATGGTAAGTCTCAACCTCTTAAGCCAATACATATCAATATATGTATATATAAATATACATATATATATATCTGTGCATATCAGATAAAAATGTTGACACAAAACCCTTAACAGCCTATAAACAAATACTACATCAAGAATACAGAAGCATGAGAAAGACTAAAGTCTAACAGCAGTTTTAAGGTAACAGTGACTGTGCTCACATTAAATTTGGAAAGGTAATAATGACTGCATGGAGTGAGGGTCGAGGCTGACACGAAACACAAAGACCTTTGCGATAAACACTCAAGTATGTACAGAACAGCTGGTGTAAGACAGGATCCTCCTGCCTCAGCCTCTACAGTGCTGAGATTATAGGTATACACCATCACACTAGGCTGTGGGAAAAAAAAATTTTTTTTTTGAAAAAATGGGCCAGGAAATAAATATCTGAAGTTCTGCAGGCTAAGTAGCAAATTTAATCCAAATATTTGTTTTCAACTTTTTAAATACATAAAAACTAAATGTACCTTGTATGAAACATGGCCCGCAAGCCAGCTTGCTCAGTATGGACCAGGATACAGACTACCTCTGGGTAGGCCCCACTGTGGTAATCACAGGCACAGGAGGCCCCTGAGATGAAAGTGAACTTGTATTTATTCTGAGGCAAAATGGTCGCTCTGGAGGAACTATGACATTACAAAAGATAAACAGCGTGGCTGTAGCCTGCTGCGGCTGTGCTCCGGCCACACACAGGACCTTGGCTTCAACACTGACAAGGAAGAGTGGCTGGAGAGAGGGATGCTCACGAGCTACAGAGAAGAGCTCTCGGCGTGACTGAGTGGACTGCAGGAAGTCATGGTGGACAGTCTGAGATGAACACCAGGCCCTTCTGTTGTCTTCAGTGGGATTTATCCTGGGCCTTGCCCATATGATACAAATGTTCACTGATGAGCCCCAAACTGAAATGTCTTGGTTTGGGGCCTGAAGGCTGCAGGTAACTTGATAAAGACAAATCTAATGGGAAGAGAAGGGAAAAGATGACAGGGACGACAAGATGGGCATGGTTAAGGCCAGAAGGGAAGATAATCGAGGTTACCTGACAGTTAAGAGCAGAAGAGAAACACAATGGCCACCATTATGTATGGCCAGACTTTATATTATATTGTGGCTACCACAATGGCCAGCTTTCATTGTTCTTTAAAAATGGACCACTTAGAGTGATTTCAGTTTAAAGAAATATATATACACCCACAGAAGTTCAACTCTCTGAACTGGACTATTTCATTTTATACATAGATCAAAATCAGAAACCCTTGCGTTTCACATGTTTGTATTTGTGGACTTCTGACAACATGAAGGGCTAGCCTGAGGTCCATGGCATGTCAATTCTGATGAAGAATGATGCCACACACATACTGAGAGTTCATAACAGTTATCTTGTCCCAGAACCCAAACTATCAATTCTCTTAATCATGATTCCTCATATAGCTTACCCAAAGAATTAATGATAGTAAAATAAGGGACTCTCAGGAATTTATGCCATGTCTTACTGTGATGTCAAGGGTTTATGAAAGACCCACAACCTATCTTTATAAATTTTCAACTCTGAAATTCCCCTGCTGGAGAAATTTTAGATGTTGGTAGCAATCCACACAATTACAAAGTATAGGTCCTGACCCAGAGCCAATAAGGGATGGTTCCGCCCACTGCACACTGCCTCACAGACGCTATTAGGCAAGAGAGAAGGATCCTCTTCGATAGCATCCAACAAAAAGAGTACTGTGTGCGTTTGTATGTCTTTGAGAGTGTCTCATACCCTTTTTCTGCTTGAAAATAGGAGAATCCAAGAAGCACAAGTCTGTAAAGAGGTCCCGTCCTCTCAGTTTCTAAGCGAGTGTGGGCTCCTTACAGCTTGTGATGGTGGTGCACCTGCCCTTAGGCAAAGCATGGCTGGGCTGTCTTCATGCCTTTTTGGAGACAGAGAAAGTTCCCTGATTTTCACTACAGGAGTCAGCAGGATATTGGTGACATCCTGCAGGCTACAACCAGATGACTCTTGATTCATGGGTAGGAAACCGGTAGGGGTTCTGGTTGGCGGAGCCTTCTCCCTATCTTTTTCATCCATGTATTTAGTTCTCTCTTAGGCCGAGGCCTGGTGACTGGGGATGAGCCCTCCAAATGTCTTCACATTGTTGTTTGTGCCGGTTTGGTTTTCTCTTGCTGTGCTAAGCACCATGACCAGGGCTTACACTTTTACATAAGAGTCCATCATTGAAGAACCAGGGGCAGGGAATGAAGCAGAAGCCATGAGAAGCTCGCTGGTGCATGTTCATGGCCCTCCTGCCTAGGGATGGTGTTGCCTCAGATGGAGGACTGAACCTTCCATATCAATCATCAACCAAAACAGTCTCTCACAGATATGGCTCGGGCCAATTTGATCAGGGCAGTTGTTTGCACAAGTTCCCAGGTAACTCCAGATTGTGTCAAATTAATAATAAAAACTAATGAGGTCACTTCATTTTCTTAAAAGTCAGAGTCCTGGGAGCGAGTGCCTGACTGCCAGAGCCAAAGGCAAATGCTCACACTCCCATGAAGCTCAGGGAGAGAACGGCCCTGTAACTTCACTAAGTTCTACCTCCACTGAACAGAACAAAAGGAAATGTGGACTCCACAACCAGAACAGCCAACGGGCAGCTGAGTCATCGAGGGAGAGTCAGTGAAGGGTCTGGGGGAAGAGAGGAATGCAAAGCAAAGAGAGAGGACAGCGCTCTGGAGAATCTGGACCACATTCTAAGTATCAAGAGAGATGAAGCGCACCCAGCAAAGACTCAGGAGAAAGCTACGCTTGCGATGCCATGGAGAGCATACAAGGCCAACAGTGACCTTTGAGAGAGCCGTCTGAACGGAGGTTGGGCAGCAGAAGCCGGACTGTAAGTGGAGACGGCATTAATGGAGAGTGAAGCAGGGACACAGGAACTTCTGAGCCAAGGGCTACACATCCAACCCCTGTTGTTTTAAGGGGCCTAAAATACACTCACCTGGGAGGAGCACACAGGGCTCTCGGGCTGCACTCCCTTGATCTTCACAAGAGCCCCAGGATAAAAGTATTCCAATTCAGAAATAGAGGGAAGTATACCCAATACCCCGGACTGGAGAAAATGCTCACTGTTTTCCAGGAATGTCTCGTGTTTACAGATACCATAAGAGTTGAAGAAATATAGATTCTCTGACCCAGAAATTTCTCTTTTTTTTGTATTGTTTTTGTGGTTTTGTTTTATCAAAACAGTGTTTCTTTGTGTAGTTCTGGCTGTCCTGGTACTCCCTCTGTAGACCAGGCTGGCCTCGAATTTACAAAGATCTGCCTATCTCTCACTCCCAAGGGCTGGGATTAAAGGCATGTAGCACCACTGCTCAGCCCAGAAACATCTCTTTAAAGGAATTTAGTCAAATCATCATAAGCACACACACATATTTCGGACTGTGGTAATTCAAAAGTGGCCCCCAATGGGAGCAGCACTATTAGGAGGTGTGGCCTTGTCAGAATAGGTATAGTCTTTTTGGAGAAAACATGTCACTGTGGGGGCGGGCTTTAAGGTCTCTTCTCAAGCTTCACTTACTGTGACAGTCAGTCGACTTCCTGCTGCCTTCTGGTCAAGATGTAGCCAGCACCACGTCTGTCTGCACACTGCCATGCTCCCTGCTGTGATGATAATGGACTGAACCTCTGAAACTATCCATGGTGTCTCTTAACAGCAATTAAAAAAAAAAAACTAAGACACTGACAAAGTACTACATTGTGACAGGAAAATCAAAACAAGCTAACTCCAACAGAAGACTGTGGCATAAGGTGGTACACGATCACCACCAAAAATTGTTGAAGGAGGAGCTGAAGCCAATGAAGGGGAAGTAGGTTATAATTTATTATGCAGGCCGAAGGAATAAAACACTATCCACACTACTACTGCATTCAGTGTGCACATGTGTAATTTTTTGGTTTTTCTCCTCTATTTCCCAAAGCTTCTACAAAAGAAAATATTGCTTTTGTGAAGTTTTAGATGATTTGGTTGGTGGTTTTACTGTTGTTTGGTTGGTTTTTGATTTTTGTTTGTTTGGATGGTTTCGGGGGGGGGGGGGTGTTTGGGATAGCTGCTCATTATGTAGCCCCGGCTGTTCTGAAATACCCTATGATGACGAGGCTGGCCTTAAACTCCGAGATCCACTTGCCTCTGTCTCCCAAGAGCTGAGATAAAAAGCATTCATCACTAACCTGGCCTTGTAAGGTTTTTTTGTTGTTGGTTTGGTTTGGTTTTTGGTTTTCCGAGACAGGGTTTCGTTGTAGCTTTGAAGCCTGCCCTGGAACTACCTCTTGTAGACCAGGCTGGCCTCAAACTCACAGAGATTTGCCTGCCTCTGCCTCCCAAGTGCTGGAATTAGAGGCATACCACTACTGCCTGGCCTGGCCTTATAAGGTTTTTAAAAGAAGGTCCTACATAATCAATTCTTGGTTAGGGTCAAACAGGAGTAGCTGAGAAAGGAGCAGCCAGACTTATCCTTACTTTCTGCCCATCTCTTCTATCACCTAGACTGCCTTTCCATATATATATATATATATATATATATATATATATATGTATATGTATATGTATATATATATATATATATAAAGCAAGAAGAGAACAAATCCCCTCAATAATGCAGATTTTTTTTTCTTGTTTGCTTTTTCAATGTTCAGGTAAAACAAGTCCTTTAAAACCAGCATACCAGGAACCCTGAAGTAAGAACCTTTCTCGTACTTAAGGAGAAAACACGAGAACAACTGAAAAGCGTTGAACCGACAATAGTAAAGATTTTATGGGCCTTCAAAGTACATCTAGATGTGTGGCCATAACAAGCCAGTAAAAACAAACAAAAATCCTGCTGGGCAGTGGTGGCTCACACCTTTTATCCCAGCACTTGGGAGGCAGAGGGAGGCAGATTTCTGTGAGTTCAATGACAGCCTGGTCTACAAGAACTAGTTCCAGGATAGGCACCAAAGTTGAAACCCTGTCTCAAAAAAAAAAAAAAAAAAAAAAAAAAAAAACAAAGTAAACAAAAATCCAGCCTCAGCCTCTTTTAGATTCTAGTCTTTCCCAGCTTGGAACTGTTACAATCCCAAACCCTCTTTGTTAGAAGAGTAAAAATCCCCCAAAGAAGAGATACTAGAGGAGGGTGGGCACACTGGCACACACCTGTAATGCCAACACTTGGGAAATGGAGTCAGGATGATTAAAAGTTCAAGACCAGTCTGGGCTACCTGGCAATATAGTTGAGACAGTCTGGGCTGTCAGAAAGAAAGACAGGAGGAAGAAAGTAAGGAAATGTGAGCAGAGGCTGAGTGGCTGCCCCTTCTGTGTTAAGGATTCCACAATGTTGATTGACTAGAATTTCAGTGATTGTAGAGAGATGGGAACCTTTAGGTTCTGAGCAAATCATAGTGAGATTTCTTTAACACCCTTAATAGTCTAAGTTCAATACCTTAATATATTTGAACAGCTATCCTTGTAACTATGAGTCAATTCCTTTCAGACAGTACAAACCAGCCACTGGCTTCTACGAACTCAAGGCTAAGAATTTAATCAGATAGTATCAGAGGCCTATCCTAGGCTCTGCTATAACCTGCATGCCTGACGTTCCCCCAACGTATTTGAAAGGGAAATTGACTTATAATTTTCTTTCATTCTTTTATTGTAAGTTCATGAAATACCAGTTGAAATGTGGCATTTTGACAACCTGGATCTGTGTCCCCCAGGACGTGGTCACTCATATTTAGTTACAGAACAAACTTATTTCCTTGTGTTTTTGAGGACAGAGTGAAGGAAGAGACTTAATTTAAGAGGTAAGCACTGTCTGACCAGGTGCTCAGGTAGTCGGAAGCCGAATTTCCAAAGGAAACGTGGAGCACTTAAAAATAATAATAATGCTAACTTTGGCGGCTTCTGTGATTGGTTTAAAGCAAAACTTACAGAAAGTAACAGCCAAGGTCTACTTCTGCCCAGTAGGTCCTATCCAAGACTCTCCTGGAGGCCGCCGCGAGGTGGCACAAGAGGGTGCGCCTATGATCTTTGTTTTAATCCCGCAGAGTGCAGAAACACCTGGGCGAGCAAACCACAGGAGCCCGCCTGCAAGAAAGGGAGCGGCCCGCCATGTGGGCAGGGCCGAGGTACTTGCTAACGGTGTTAGCTAAGGGAACTCCCAGGCTCTAAACTCCTCTCACCAAGGAGTTCAAACACACACTCCTCATCAAAAACCCCTCTACTGCATATGCGCGGCGAGATGAGCTACGGTGGCTCTGCTGGGAAGAATTACTAACGCGCTTCTGCTCCTCCAGTTCCAACCAGGAAGAATGAAACACCAGGACCAGTTTAGGACTATGGTCACGAAGAGATACCTGGGAAGGAGAGCAAGTTTATGTAGCCTAGAGAGCCAGAAAAGCAAGCACGTGTGGACCGTCAGGAACAGGGAGAAAATGTAATCTCTCTTCAGAGACAACCAGAACTTCCCAGGCCAGAGGCAGTCCTTGGGCTAGAGCTCCGCCCAGGGGCGTGGCCACGCGCTGCCTGGGGTGGAGTGGGGCGGGTCCTGCGGGACCGCTGGAACCGCACCCAGACAGTGCTGCGCAGCTCCAGTTTGCACCAGGCGCGTGAAGGTGAAGCAGGTAAGCGCTGGCACCTGCGAGCTGCAGGCGCTTTAGCTGTGCTGAGGCACCTGAACGCCTACGTGCGCACCGCTTGTATCTCAGCCACTGGGGATGGAATAGGGTCTCCCTCCAACCTCTCTCTTGTCGGTCGATTTCTCCGTTTCTCTACCCTCCTCCCGCCCTGCATCCTCTCCTTGGTGGAGTGGTGGCTTTTGAGCTACTAGATGAGACTCTCGCCTCGCTGTCTATAACTCAGGGAGATTCTCAAGGTCAGCTCATCCTCAATTCTTTATTTTCCTTTCTTCCTCTACTCCAGCTGTGTAAAGATCTGGGGCTCCCTCTTTCGGCCTTCCGGGGTCCACCTGACCTTACCCACTGCAGCTGTAGTACCGAGACCGGAGACCCGAGCTCTGCAGTGGGAAGTGGCCATGCGGATCTAGCACAGGTTTCCTAAGTGTCATACAAGCGCCGCTTCTGCTGTGCATGTGTTGTTGCTAGGATCTTTCTGGAGGGTCTCAGGGGGAATTGTTTGTTTTCCTCTCGCCTCGGAGAAATATTTGCATTGAAACCTGAATGTAGGTCATTTTCCTACCTCCATCCTATAAGAAAGACACTTCTCTCCTGAGAAGGGCTGGGGGAGGGGGAGGGATCTTCACTGATCTTTTCCTTGCGTGTCTGCAACTTTTCCTTTTTATCTTGTGTCCCTGCTGGGCGACCCAGAACCACGGGTGGGGCAACTGCAGGATGGTGGTAGGGAGTAGAAGCTCTGTGAGTCACTCTAGGTCTTGGCTTCTGCTAATTTTCTGCTTGGGAGGCACCAGCATACAAATAGCCTAGGGTACATTTGAGTATGGCAAAGGAAGTAGAGGAAAAACAGAGACAGATGGTGGCATGGGTAGGAAAGGAACGCTGCGGGTTGGGACTTGAGTCGGGAAAGGAGGTGCCCCAGAGAGAAGTCAGCGCTCTACAGACTATGCTGCCGGCTTAGGTGTGGTCTTGCGGAGTCTTCTGCAGATTTTGCTGTAGGAGTTGGAGCCAGGGCGTCCCTGGGGAATATCTGAGGGCACCTGCAGCCTGTAGTTTCCGGGAAGCACCCAAGGTTATTATTGGTCGGGGTTACAGTCGCGTTTTATTTCAGTGTATCGGTAACGAGAGTATATTGTCTGAGTCAGGGGATCCAGAATGTTTATTCTCACAGGAGCTAAATTTATCTAAGGAGTTAAATAAAACTTACATCTGAAATCCAAACAAGTGCTTTCACCCTGGGAAGTACGTTCTGCTAAGCTTCTTCCTGACACAATGTTACAGAAATAGAAAACTTTGTCAAGTGACTCTTTTTTTTTTTTCTTTAACCAGTGTTACTATATATAAAATGACAGTGATACTGTGGCCAGCCTTAGAAACTGCACTCCTGGAGCTTCCTTAGACTGAGGAACAAAATTCTAATGGATGCAGAAGCCTGCCACTGGAATCCTAGCACCAGAGAGACTGAGGCAAGAGAATGGTAATTCAAGGCCAGCCTGGGCCACTGAGACCTTGTTAAAGGACAAAAGCAGTCTTCCCCTTACTTAGCATCCCTCCTGCTGGCATAGAGTTCTGCAGGAAATGATCTAAAAGTGGATTCCCTCATAGGAGGACATCACAGAGAAGAAAAACAAGAAAGATGTGTCTATCCAAAGAGATGCTGAAAAAGCCCCTGGAATGAGTAGATGTCAGATGAACCTATCAAAAGTAGTTTAACACCTACCGATTTAACTGATTTTAAACCTATCATTCCCTATGTTTATACTTAAATATTCTGAATTTGTATGCAGAGCACCATTGCTGGCCACAGTTGATTACCATTTAGAATTATAAAGCAATATCTCTTTAGAATACGCTGTTGTTACGTCTGCAACTAAGGGGTGTGTGTGTGTGTGTGTATTTTCAAACTTGCTTATATACATGCTACAAGTGCATGTGCGTGGGGCTAGAGAGATGGCTCAGTGATTAAGAGCACTGGCTGCTCTTCCAGAGGTCCTGAGTCCAATTCCCAGCAACCACATGGTGGCTCACAACCATCTGTAATGAGATCTGGTGCCCTCTTCTGGCATGTGGGCATACATGGAGGCAGAATGTTGTATACATAATAAATAAATAAAATCTAAAAAAAAAAAAGTGCATGTGCGTATGAAGACCTGTGTCTTCCTTAATCACGTTCCACCTAATTTTTGAGGCAGGTTCTCTCACTGAATCTCACTAATTGAGCTAGCCTGGCTGGCCAGGGAGCACCAGGGCCCCTCCTGTCTGAGCACAGGGATTGCCCCAGCGGCTTTTTACATGGGTGTGGGGTTCTGAATGCCATTACTCATGCTTTTATGGCAAGCACTTGAGCTGTCTGAGCCACCTCCTCAGCCCTTGCAACTGAATTTGTTGATCTTGCTTGTGAGTCTACTGTCCCCTGGAAAGAGAAAGACTAGCTCTTCTCGTCAGATGTCACTGTGTAAGATTAGTTCTCTCTCAGGGTCCATTTGCCTCTCTGCGGAGAGAAATGCAGCCGCTAGACCAGGAAAACCGCATTGTTTCCCAAATGCATTGAGAATTTCATAGGTCCCCTTGTTACCCTTTGAGTTCTTTCTAGACAGAATCTGCTCATCAACTGGAATGTGAACTCTAATACTCGTGTACCATTGCCCACCTCTTTGTTTTGAGACGATCTTCACAGACCCAGGCTTGCCTCGCATTCTCAATCCACCTGCCTCAGTGCCCCACATTCGGAGAGTATAACTGTGTCCTGTAACAGACGAGTTTTTCTCTTTTTAAGTAAATGATACTTTATACTTCTTCAGCTTAAGAAATGCACATGGGAGCTAGGGCTATGGCTTAGCAGTTATGAGCACTTGCTGCTCTTCCAGGAGACCTCAGTTCTGTCCCAGTACCCACGTCAGAGGCTTACAACCACCTGTAACCCTAGCTTTAGGAGATCTAACACCTTCTGGCCTTACAAATACACATACCTGTAGCATACACTCATACATTTCTAGCCTTTTCAGACACAAACACACACACATTAAATAGTAAAAATAAAATAAAGAATGGCAGATTTTTTTTTAAAGATAGAAAAATGCAAATGATTATGCCAAAGTCCGCTTTACCTTCCAAGAGACATGGGAGTGTCAAGCCAGATGAAATCCATCCACCTAGGTGGTTGGTTCCTTCACTTCATGGCTGGTATCTTCCCAGGGATATAGCATCTGTTAAGAATTAAAATAGCTCTAAGCTGTCTTTATTTCTGGTGATGGAAAATCCAACTAGTATCAGTGTGACTCATTCAAGACTTTTTCCTCTTCTGGAAGTTATAGCTTTGTTGCCCTGTGACCGTACGCTCCTGTGCAATGTTAATGGACAGGTTTGTGGGGTTCACGATGGTGAGATGAAGTGCCAGCCAGCTTCGGCACTGCCCTGCCAAGCTATACGCCAGGAGACTGGCACGATTGTTCTTCACTCGACCCCTTTTCTCATACAGTTGTACACTAAAATGTTCTTTTCTGGATCTTTCCCAAGATACTCTTTCCCCTTTCTAATTAGAAACACCACAGTCTGTAATCAGGCATGGGCTTGGAGCTAATTATTAGCTTTACCTTCTTGTTAATATGTTTTATACTCAAGAGAGGGTCGATTGTTGTCAAACTTGCTCTTCGGCTTGGTTCAGAGACAGCGTGGCCAAGGCCAAAACTGTTGGATCTGGAGACACACTGCCTGGGTGTGTGGGAATTCAGGCTTTGCTCTGTGGTAGCTGTGTGTTTTCAAGGACATTATTTAATCTCTCTGATGCTTAATTCCCTCACCTGCAAAGCAGAGGTAGTAATACATGCTGTGGGAAGTTAAATGAGTTGATATTGAACTGCTGAAAACAGGGCTTAGTCCGTACTAAATAAGTATTGTAAATAATATTCTCCTCCTACTCTCCCTTCAGTCTCTAACTACCCTTCAGTCCCTCTGGCCTCCTTTCTCTACCGTGTAAACATGGATGGGTCTGTGGACCTCTACACTTGCTGTCTCCGTACCTGTGTTCTCTCTCACACATCATCGCAATAGCCTTCATGGCTTCCGTCCCGGTGTTTCCCCTCCTCTGTGTGTGCACTCTGCTCTCACACCCTGACTGCTTTCTAGAGGTTCAGAGCTTCCTTCTCAGTTCACTGCAGCCCTGCCCCTGGAGTGCTATATGGCATGTATAATACAATGGAGAAGAGAAGGACTCGCTCTGAGGGAGTGGCAGGCATGGAATTGGAGGCAAGCAGTCCTCTATGTAAAATGCTTTGGCCTAACTGAATTTGTCAAATTGGCTTCACCTGATAATTTTTTTGGCATCTCTTTTTTTGCTTGTATTCCGTATTATCTCTCTTTTCTTGTCTAAGGTTGTTGCCTTCAAACCATTAGAAGCATGATGTGAAATGTGTCTGGAGCCCTGTGTCATGGGAGGCTCAACTCTAGGCTATCTGCCATGACCCAAAATTCCAAGTCAGGTGTCAGGGTACCCTGGTTCATGGAACATTATGCATGGAGAGTCTCTGCCACCATACATAAGAGAAACCTGTTGATGAAAGTTTCTGTCCCGTCTGGTCCTACAGCAGTTACACAGAAGCTTATATTAATTCTAAATTATTTGGCCTGTTAGTTCAGGCTTATTATTAACTAACTCTAACAACTTAAATTAATCCATACTTCTTGTCTATGTTTAGTCATGTGACTTGGTACCTTTTCTCAGTAAGGCATTCTTATCTTGATTCCTCTGTATCTGGCTGGTGACTGACTCACTGCCTTTCCTCTTCCCAGAATTCTCCTCATCTGATCACCCTGCCTATACTTTCTGCCTGACTACTGGCCAATCAGTGTTTTAGTAATCTAATGCGAGTAACAAATCTTTACAGCGTACACCTGTCATGTTAAGAAACCTGTCATCATACACAAGGGAAACCTGACTAACAAATCTAACGTCCTTGAATTCTTGGGGAACAGAACTGCCATTTTTTCTGAAAGAAGATTGATCGTCACCCGAGCATTTCTGTTTAGTTTCTTGTCATTTTCGGATTTGACCTTAACTGGCACAACCATGCAAGCTTGTCATCTCATCATCAAGAGCCAAGAAGCCTTCCTGACCCTTCCTTCCTCCACCTCCTGCCAGCCCAGGAACATATTTAACAATTGTTTTCAGTACAGACAATTCACCACAGTGTTGGAACTAAAACATCATCTGAAGCCTGAACATGGCTAAGCTGTGGCTGTTCAGATGTAGCCCTGAATGTGTTTGAATTAAAGAGGCAGGTCCTCCATCTTCCCAATATGACTGGCTTCCAGATATGCTAGCAGTACATTGAGGAGGAACTGAAGACTATGAGGTCCTGGATAGACCCACTATGTCCTGCCTGCTGCAGCTGGCCTCACTTGAATCAGCAAGCTGGTGCTCAATAGATCAGGCTGCATTTGCTCGGCTAGCTTTCTGTTTGTAGCACTTTAAAAATAACTACTGAACCTGCATCGCCATTCGGTGCAGTATGTAGTTTCGGCGCTTAGATTCTTATTCCTTTTTTAAAAAACTTATTTATTATGTATGCAGTGTTCTGCCTGCATGTATGCCTGCAGGCCATAACAGGGCACCAGATCTCATTATAGATGGTTGTGAGCCACCACGTGGTTTCTGGGAGTTGAACTCAGGACACCTCTGGAAAAACAGCCAGTGCTCTTAACCTCTGAGCCATCTCTCCAGCCCCTTATTCCTTTTCTTAAATGCCTGGAAATTAGGGGTACTGGGTATGGCACCCTAAACCTGTAGTCCCAGCACTCGGGAGGGAGAGGCAGGAGGATTTGACCGGTGCTTATTTAAA
The DNA here is from genome assembly GCF_018167655.1 of Microtus oregoni. NCBI lineage: Eukaryota > Metazoa > Chordata > Mammalia > Rodentia > Cricetidae > Microtus > Microtus oregoni. The sequence goes on from NW_024543072.1 coordinate 31,714,962, forward strand.
GGTTTGACAAACGAGTTTGATGTGTTGGTTGTGAAAGTAGACTAGAACTGCCACGCTGAAAGCAAAGGATGAACACAGTGAAGTCTCATGTCTCTCACCTGTCCGGAATTCCCCCAGTGTTGCTCCCCTCTCACTTCCTGCATTTCTCCACCAAGCTCCTCCTGGGCTTCAGAGAACCAGCTAGAGATGCTCGCCTCTGGAATTCTCCTGGAAACATCACTGTTCTAGTACTCCAGTTTTGATCAACCCTGTCTCTGGTTCCTGCTTCTGCCACTGCTGGCTTTATCTCCCTGGGGCAAACTCCTGTCAGGGGATCATTTGAAGGCCTGTTTCTTTGTGGAAACATCCAGAGGCAGAAGTGAAGCAGGCTCAGGAGAAGCTTTAGTGGGTGAAGTGAGCCCTTAGTCCTACCTGGGAATTCGCTGAACTGTCTGGTATGTGGAACTTTGAGAGGCATCCTTTGTGACCAAATCAAACATTTAATTGATCATCCCTGTGTCACTCCCATTAAACTGTAAGGTTTTGCCATATAAAATAATTGGACTGGTGGCACAATTGAGTAAGGGTTGCTTTGAGACTTAGGGGGAATGATGACTTCAAGCTGAGCTAAGAATACTTTGTCATGGTCAACTTTCTGGTTGTATTCATGCAAGACAGCAGCTAAAAATTTGCAAGAGAACAATATCACAAACCAAAGCAAAAGTTGTCATTGTCTAATCTGAATTTTATTTGCTTAAAGTCAAAGAGAAGGCCGATACTTAGGTCTGCAAAGAATCTGTCATTTGAGAAAGCCTAAGGTACTGTGTAGCTTGGTGACTCAGGATTGGTAAATTATTTGGGGCAAGTGCCTCTATTCATAAATCCTGTCTTTTGTTCTACTTATGCAATGTTTATTGTGCCCTGGGGAATTTCACTGGGCAGCCAAAAGGACTTGGGTACACAGTGAAAGAGAGTTGTTGAGCCAGAACTGTTTGAGTGTAGGCTTGCCCAGAGCCCTTTCTGTATCTGAAGAAACTCTGCCCCAGTGAGATAAGGCCAGCCGTGGCAGAAGCAGGAATTAAAGACAGGGTTGATCAAACCTGGAGTAGCAGAGTAGTGCTATTCCCAGGAGAATCTCTCAGCAGGATTCCTGAAAGAGAACACCCGAGCCAAAGAGCCCATGAACTGCTCCCATGAGGCTGCCTCACAGCCGGAAGTGGCACAGCAATCCCACATTTTAAGCCTAGATTTCATGGCTCTTAAACTGAGGGTCTGGATGGTGTCTGTGGCACACCTACAGACCCCTAGTGTCTGCTAACTAGCTACACTACATGGCTGTCACTTTGAGCGTTGTTCCGCTTCTGTCCCTGTAGACATCAAGGGCTGGTTTCCAGAGTACCCTCACTTTCCTGGAAACCCACCATGGCCTGGGGCACTTTGCGAAGGGGGAGATACTTTATTAAAAATTTAAAGCTTTAGATAGAAATGTTGCTATGTTTTGAACATAGCAAAATAATTAGATTTATAACATTCTCCATAGAGGCATTGATGGAAACCTCCTATGACATCATATGTAATGGTGAGAAACTGACTGCTTCCTCCCTGTATGGGGAGCAGGACAACTGGGTCCACTTTTGCCTTTTCTGTTCAGCACTGTATTGGTTCTAACTAGGGCTGTTAACGGAGAAGAAAATAACAGCAGCTATAAAAGGCCATCCTCCATGGAAAGGAAGTAGTAACTCTCTCTTTCTCAGTGGCAGAGCCAACCCTGGGGGTAAAATATTCAAAACGCCCAGGAGGCTGGGACTTTGTATATGTTTAGTCCCAAGCATGTGAAGGGTTAGATCCCCGGTGCGGTGAAACCAGACGAGCCTCTGCTTAACTCCAGCCTCCTGCAGGCTGCTTTGCTCCGGAACAGAAGCGGGGTGCGACAGTACGACCAGGACAAAAGCTCTGCCAAGGACTGCTCCTTATTGCTGCCTCTAACTTGTAAAGTGCAAGCTCTGCTGGGCGACGTAGTAGCAAACAGCTTAGACACTAGTATGTCTGCCAGACCCCAGTATTCACCAGTGACAAAGGCGTAGGCAAATGATGAAATTCCTCTTTGCCTCAGTTTCCTCCTGTGAGTGAGAATGGCAGTGATTGCCCCTGCCACAGAGGATTGTTGAGGATGGAGAGGGTTAGTTTATGTAAAGTCTCTACCCTGCATGTCCTCAGTCCCATGTTAAGTATTCAACATGTATGGGTGAAATAATTTCCTATTTTGTTATTTCTGCCAGAAAAAAAAAATCCCTATTAAGTTTATTGAAGATCCTACCACGCCCTTAAATATGTCTTTCGCTTAGCTTATAGGGCTGCTTGTTTACTTTGAGGTACAGCAATTCGTGGTGTAAACAGCAGCGGTCTCCCCAAAGCCCTCTTGTAGCAGTGAGCATCACACTTGCAGCGTGAAAAGCCTTAAACTCCAGCTCCTTTGACGTCTGGTGATTGTGACTGTGAAGAGAGATCCAGGAAAGCAGAGACTGTCACAGGCCAGGCTCACTAGGTAAAATCTCAAAGGAAAAGAAAAAAAAAAAAAAACAACAAAAACCTCTCTTGCTCACTTGTTTAATTAGTGTTGAGCCAAATGTTAAACCCAAGAAGATGCACTGGTCCTGTGGTGTGTGCTAGTGAAACATTTAGCCTCAGCTCGCCCTGCAGCCCCGTCATCGTGTTCTGGAGATGCTGCAGGGAAAGGAGGGTTCTAGGAGCACCCAGTAGAAAGCTTTGTACGGAACACCAAGACAGGGACATGCTCCGGAGTGCGGCTCAGATCCAATCATCTCGTCCTACAACTTCCTTTTTCCCTAACATGGTCTTTTAAAATCTCATTTGTTTATTTTTATGTGTAGGGGTATTTTGCCTGCATTGTGCCTGTGTACCATATAGGTGCTTTGTGCCTGTGGAAGCCAGAAGGCGGCATTGAATCCCCTGGAACTGGAATAAGAGACAGTCGTAAAATGCCATGTGGGTGCTGGAAATTGACCCCAGGTACTTTAGAAAAGCAGCCGAACTGTCTCTCCACCCTACCCCTGACCCCCACCCCCGCTTAAATAACAGTTTTAAAAATGTGATCTCTGGGCAGGGATCAACATCTTTGGGAACTTTTGATGGTTGTATTCAGAGGCCCCACTGGAGCCCTGATGACTCAGAAACTGGGAGGGGACGTGTCTTAACACAGCCTCTAGAAGACTGGGAACTGCCGCAGCACTCAGCTGAGTTTCTGTATTTGTGCAAGTGACTATGAAAAACCACAAATAGGAGGCTCATGTCCTGTAGTTTCTGTGTGCAGGTGCATGTTACGGTGGCCAGTTAGTCTGTGGGAAACACAGGAATGAGCATTCACTGCAGAGCTGTTATGTCCTGACCATGAAGACCAGGTCCAGGACAAAGTTCTCAAAGGTCAGAGCCTTATCTTGGTGGGTCAATAAAAGAGCTGCAGGTGTGTGATCAGCTAGATGTGTGCAGGCCACTTGAGTCCTCACACCAGAAGGGGTGCTCACACCAGAGAGAGTGCTCACGCCAGAGGGGGTGCTCACACCAGAGGGTTTGTCTACCAGTTATCAGCTCCTCCGGCCTGGCACTGTAAGCTATCTGTTGGCTTTGAATTCCTAACAACCCAGGGTGTGGCAGAAGCTGCCTGGGTGTGGATCTAAACTGCCTTCCCGTTCTTGGTGCACCCTGGCCTACAGGCCACCCTCTAAGGACTGAGAACACCCATCCCTTCTCCCTAGTGTCAGAAAACAAGATTTAGCTGACGATTAAGTGATTGCAAACCTTGACTAAATTAAGCTGGTACTATTCTATTCTGAAGGCCTAACCATATTTGCTCCTTGCACTCAAGTCTTTAGGAACTATGGTGCAGACCTCTGTTCTAGATTCTTCTTTCTATGTAATTCGTAATCCAGTTTCTGTCACGGTTTCAATAGATGCTTTGGAGGGAAGAAAAGCAAAAGCAAACAGTTCAGATGAACACTGTTGCCAGGTCCTGTATAACATGATGAGCAATGTTTCTTTGTGTGGGAGGGGCTGGGGGGAGCTTTCTTGAGAACCACCTTAAGTCGCTGTCCTGCCGTTGGCAAGCACCTGCAAATACCAGGAGCAATAGGAATGCCAAGCCACGTGGTCCCTCCCACAGACCTTAGGCCTGTTCTCATTGTCTTCTCTGAGTGCAGATCAGGTATCCAGAGTAGGGCTCCTCCCTTGTCGGTGTGTGGAGGTGTGGGAAGGGCTCATCTGCCATCCTGGAAGGCAGTATCCAGCATTCCTGCATCTGTGCACAAGCGCAGAAGAGCTCCTCCCTAAGAGGGTGTGCCACTGTAGATCACGTGGTCTCTGCAAACCCCCCACTCTGGTATCAGACACCCCGTCCCCCACCTTCGGGTTAATTCTCTGCCTTTTCCACTGAGCCCACTTCACCAGCATCTCTCTCGTTTTGTCCCTTCTAATATGTTTTTAATTGAAATAGAATTACATCATGTCCTACCCTTTCCTCCCTCCAGCCCCCTCCTAGCTGCTCTCCCTCAAACTCTTCCTGTGTCCTTCCCTCAAGTTGGTTGCCTCTTTGACTTTATTATTGTTATATATATATAGATATAGATATAGATATAGAATGTATACATACAATACATACAAGTACATATATTTAATACATATGTTTAATACATGTATTTAAATACATATATTTAATATATGTATATATATTTAAATACATATATTTAAATAGAATCTGCTGAATCCATTTTTATTGTGTGTCTATGGTTTCAGAGCTGACCACTTGGCAATCAACAACCAGTAAGAGGGCTCATCCCAGGGACAGGCTCATTCTCCATCTCCCAGCAGTCATGAGTGGCCTGAAGTTCTTTGCCTAGAGGTGGGACCCTATGAAATTGTCTCCCTTCCATGAAAACATAGCCATTGATATTGCCATTGCAGCCATTTCTAGGAGAGACTGTTCCGTCGCTGACTCTCTGGTCTTCTGGCTCTCACGGTCTTTCCACCCCTTTTGCCGTGATGTTCCCAGAGCGGTAGATGCAGGAGCTGCGATATAAACATCAGTTGGGGCTAGACTCTCCACAATCTCTGCATCCTGTCCTGCTGTGGTTTTCCGTGGTGATCTCCGTTCTCTGTAAAAAGAGGCTGCTGTGACTGCACCTACCCCATGGGGACGAGAGTAAGATTTTGACCGCAGTAAGGAACTATGTTGGCCTAGCAAAGTGGCAGGAGTGGATTATTTTCCAAGGTGATCTCAGTAGCACTGGGCTATATACCAGGCATTGTTTCCTCCTGCTGAATGGACCTTCAGCCCAATTAGTCAGCTGTTGATTGCCACCCAACTGTAAGGGACACTGACTGCACCTTTATGCAAATCTCACCGCTCTGATTATTGTGGTTCATAGGTAGGGTGGGACCGTTTAATTGCTTCCTGCCCTTGGGAGCTTAAATAGTATTTTCTGGGACCATAAAAGCTCTAGTGCTGGAAAGAGGCTTTGAAGCCAGAGCAAGCCTTGAATCATCCAGGTCCTGGGTCCTAAGTGTCGCCAGCACCTCTTGACCTTGGCTCTGACTTGTTTCAGACTTGGTTCTCACCTAGGTTCATACTCAGTTTCGTCCCCTCCATGAAGTGAGGAGATGCCTCTCACCAGGTGTGAACACCCAGCAGGCTGTGTTGCTGCCCTGAAAGAGGAACCTGGCGGTCATGTCAGTTTCTACTTATAGATTACAGGACAGTTGCGTTGGGAGTGGCTCTTACCTGCAGTAGACTTTCATCCCCAAAGCACTTGCCACCCACCTGGCTGCTCTTGACATCAGGAAAACAGGGGTCAGCAACTAAGCCCATTCGTTCTGCTTTGCCTGGCTGGAGTGTTTTCATGAATTCTAAAACCCGATCTGGTCCTAGCTCTCCCCTTGCATGCTGGAGCCGCTGGACTTGCAAACCGAGCCAGAGTGGCGGTGTTTCATTTCGTTGTCCTTACAAAGGCCGACAGCCTTAGAGGCAGCTTCGTTCTCAATGCCTGTTTGACCGCAGTGGTTTCCCTCCAGGGATGGCAAGTAGGCTGGATCGCTTTTCATTTTCAAGGAGGTGCTCAGCATTCACACTGTATTTTTGTATATAATTACTGCCGTAGCATCTAATTTGTGTTGACTTTATAAACTTGAAAAGAGAAGGAAGGAGAAGAAACTTGGAGAGCATCCAGGCCCCCTTGTTCTCTGAAGCTGAGCAGGTGCTGGAGGCACCTTGTGCTGAGTCACAGAGACAGTCTGGTCCCTATGAAGGGCAAGTGGGCGGGGCAGGGTAAAGACCACAAAGGGGAAAGCTGTTGAAAATTGCTGTGTGCTGTGATGGGGGAGGTGACCAATCTGGGGGTGCTTAGAACTCAAATGTTATCTTTTTAAGCTAGGAGAACCTTATTTTTCCATTTATTTTGATGTGCATGCGTGTTTTGCCTGCATGTATATCTAAGCCACATGAATGCAGTGCCCTTAGATGCTACAAAGAAGTGGCCATTGGATCCCCTGGGCCTGGAGTTATAGATGGTTGTGAGCTACCATGTAGGTGCTGGGAATCAAACCAGGAATAGCATCCAATGCTGTCAACTGCCGAGCCGTTGACTGAGAAACTTACTTTCTAAAGACCCAAACAACTTGCTCACCTCTAGATTTCATATTGAAAAAGACACTGTGACCCCACGGTTTGTTCAGCTCTCAGTCTGCAAGCAAGACTGAAAGAGGCCACTGGAGTCGTATGAATCTGGAGTGAATCCTACCCATAACACTTCCTGTTCTAGACTCTGGGTGCAGCACTCCAGCTCTGGGCGTTTCTCTCATGGTAGGGGGACTGGAATCCTGTCCTTTGTAAGAATGACTAGAAACATTCTGCAGCAGGACAACAGCCTGAACTGGCTGCTGGAGTAGAAGCTCACTGCTCGTCAGAGACAGACTTTTTCCATCTTGGTGAGTGTGCCGGTGTGTAGATGGGCGGGGTGGGTGTGTTTGCATACACATGCCTGCGGAAGCCGGAAGACAACTTGGGTGGTTATTGTTCTTCGGGAGGAAGACATCTTGTTTTTTGAGACAGAGTCTCTCCCTGACACCACAGGCCTCACCAATCAGGTTACATTGGCTGTCCAACAAGCTCCTGGAATTAGGATTACATGACTGTGCTATCTTTCCTGACTTTTTACATGGGTGCAAAGAACTGAACTCAGGTTCCCATGGTTGCTCAGTGATAAGTTGGGAGCATAGTCCCCAGCCCCTGGCATCCATCCCAGCCTCCCTGACCTGGGAGTTGCATTAGTCTGGACTCCAAATCCCAGCATGCCAAGTCCTGACCCCTGGGGGCAGGGAGGAGGGTCAGGACCACTCTCACAGGGTATTTAAGTGTACTCCCAGAGGAGAATCCCGTCGTTTTCAGGTCTGCATGGGCTCCCTGTTTTCCTGTCTCCCCATCATGGCTCGGCCACCCGAGAACATCATGCTTAATAAAACGATGGGCATTTTGATTTGGTTTGATTTGACCTAATTGGATTTCTTGCGCCAGCAGAGCTGTCCTTTTATTATTCTGTCTTAACACTCAGCACGCATCTTATCAGCTAAACCCCCTCCCCAGCCCTTCAAGGTGTAACAGATTGGCCTCAAACTTATGATCTTCCTGCCTCATCCATTTAAGCATTTGCCTGCTGTGTGCTTTCACAAACAGCAAGAAATGGGTGCTTTTTTTTTTTCTCTCAAGACAGGGTTTCTCTGTGGAAAAGCACTGGCTGTCTTAGAACTCGCTCTGTAGATCAGGCTAGCCTTGAACTCGCAGAGATCCACCTGCCTTTGCCTTCCGAATGCTAGTATTATAGGAAGAGCTACCACAACGCAGTGAGAAGGGCATTTTTAAACTGAAGAGATCACACAGGAGCTCCTGGCTCTGGCAGCCTTGCATGAGGTGGTGAGTCACCTTAGCACACTCTCACGTGTTGCAGCTGCCCTTTCTGTCTGCACGCATGCTCTGAACTCTTCCATCTAGTGTTCAAATTTCACAGAAGTTAGTGGGCAGCCCAGTGGGCTATGAGATGCTTAGGGCTTCTTCCACCTACTAAGTTTTGTTTTATTTGATGTCTTTCCTTTGAGACAAGAGTTTTAATGCTGAATATTGCAAGCTGAGCCAGGATCAGCTTTTCCTCAAAACTGTTGTTTATAACAACAGTTCCTTTGTGGTCAGAAAAATTCAGAGAATTGTATCTTTAAACCACATAGCCACCACCGCATCTGTAGTTAACACTTGTTTAGCTTTAGCTTGTATTGCCAACTTTTTATGGATTTCAAAATAAGTTTCCGACATGGGGACTCTTGTGGGGCTTGTTCTGAAGTGATGATTTGATAGGCAGCTTGGGTTCTCAAGAGTCTGCCAGGCTATGTGTCTTGTCCACACCATCGGCTGGGGAGCCACGTTTTGATATCAGAACAGGGTTTCACAATTTTGACTTCTAAAACCATGCCAGCGTGTGACCAGGATCAAGGTGGAAGGGCGGTCACAAGGTTCTGACCTCACAGTAGCCCTCCCCAGAAACCACTGTCGGGGGTACAACTTTGTTAAAGGGCACCGTGCTAAATACTTCCAACTGCAAATGTTAGCGGCACACAACAGTGACTACCGCAGCGATACAGGTAAACTCTGTAAATGGATGTTGAGTCAAAGAGAATAAATACATAGCAGGCTAGAACAGCTCACACCTGTAATCTCCATACTTGCGAGGCCGAGGCAGGATGATTGCTGTGAGGTTGAGACCACTCTGGGTTTTATCTTGAGTACCAGGCCAACGTGGGCTACACAGCCTCAAAAACTGAAATTAAGGAGTCCATGGGATAGCTCAGTGGGTGAAGGTGCCAGCTGCCAAAGCTGATGCTGGAGTTTGCCCCCAGGGGCCCACGTGGTGATAGGCGGGAACAGACTTCTGCAAGCAGGTCCTCTAATCCCCATGTGCACACTGTTGCATGTGCACATGGGTGTGTGTATACACACACAAATAAATAAATAAGAATGGAATAAAATCTGTTTTTAAAACTGAAAGGAAGATAGAGAGAAAGGAAAAAAGGTGAGGGAAGGAAGAAGGAAAAAAGGAAGGACCTGTATTCACTTTTCTGAGACTATACTGCATAGTGGAGCAATTTTTAATTCTGTCATCTAATACACGGTGGTATTTCTGTTGATGTCTTAAAAACATCTGTTTTTATTGGGCAGGATGTGTGTGTCATATGTATGCATGATGTCTTAAATTATTGGGCAGGGTGTGTGTGTCATATGTATGCATGGTGTATGCACATGTGATGTATGTGTGATATATGTATGTGTGCACGCGCTTGTCTGTGCAGGGGCTCTCACCTGCCCATGCTCATGTAGGGACCAGCGATTGACTTGGGGTTTTGTTCTGTCACTAAACCTGCAGCTAACCTTTTTCATTAAACTGGCTAGCCAGTGAGCTCCAAGGATCCAGACTCAGGTCCTCATGTTTACACAGCAAACAGTTGACCTACTAAGCCACCTTCCCAGCGCTGAGCTGACTTTTTGATCTGTATACATCTGCCGGTGATGAGGCACCGTGCTCTCTGAGGCCTCACACCACACAGTGTCCACGGTGTTGGGTTAGTTTCCCACGGTGGCGTGCTTTCTTCCACAGAGCCAAGATGACTGTCCTCTCTAAGGAATATGGATTCGTGCTCCTCACTGGCGCTGCCAGCTTCGTGATGGTGCTCCACCTAGCCATCAACGTGGGCAAAGCCCGCAAGAAGTACAAGGTGGAGGTAAGTGGGGTCACAGGCGGGTGCTCGCGTGGGCTTCCTGAGGCCACGGCTAATCCAAAGGTGAGCTTTCAATCATGGAAGGAGATCTGAGTTGTTAGTGGCAGGTAGTAGCCGTCTCTGGATAGTGCCTATTCGAATTCTGTTCCTGAGTGGCAGGAAATACTAGGATTGCTGGAATGTGGTTTGCACCTTGTTGGACTCTGGCCCCTCTGTAGAAAGACCAGGCCTACTAGGATTAAAAGTCCCTTTTTACCTAGAGCTATTTGCTAGGGACATCTTAAAGAAGGATGAATTAGCAGCATTGTTTCCTAGTTTGCCACTTTACAAGTGATAGCTTCAATTGATTTCCCTGTTTCCTAAGTAGAGAAGAGAGGCTGGGCTTAACCTGGGTTTAGCCGGTTGTTGTAAAAAGGAAGTCTGTTAAATACTTCCTTTAGCTCTGGCCGAACTAGAAGGGGAACTTCTAAAGCTATCCCTGGGGAGCAATTAGATGTCTGTTTGCATCTAGCATCTTGTAATTAGACTCCCCCTGGAGGTTCCTTCAAGTGTTCCTATCGGGCTGCTTCTCTTTTTATCCTAGTGGGCACTTGCAATAGCAGTCTCACACACTCAATTATCTGTTCCCTAGTAAGGGAAATTTTAAAGGGATGTGGTGTGTGATGATTCCTGGGGACCAGCCATTTCTCTCCGGTCTCTCTGAATTTGCATCTGCAGACCATTGCTTTATGGCATCAGTGAGAAGCACTGACTAGGCAGGGGCCACTCCCCTCTCTTTTGCAACCAGAACATAAGTCACAGGTTCTTGCTAGCTTCTGAGAACTGAAAGCCTTGTCACTACAGAGACTGAAGCCGAAGTCAGTGCTCGTCCATCAGGAGTACCGTAGAAGGTGCTTTGGAATGTCTCAGTTTCAGGGCTGGTTAATTCTCAACACTCATCCTCTGCTTGGCCTTTGCTTTCACAGTACCCGGCCATGTACAGCACAGATCCTGACAACGGGCATATCTTCAACTGCATCCAGCGAGCCCACCAGAACACGTGAGTGTCATGCTGCCAGGCAGCAAAGATGCCCATCATCTCAGCCCCGAGTCTCTGAATTTGCTGAGTGATAACATGACAATCATGGTTCCCTCATTAAAAGTATGATTAAAACATTAGTGGGGGGCAGGCAGGGGCTCAAAATGAAGGCACTTTTGGCCAAACCTGATAATCTAAATTTGATCACCAGGACCCACATGGTGGAAGGAGAGAACCAAGCCTAACTTACACATGTGAGTCATAGTATTGATACACACACACATACACACACACTCATATAAAAAAGCATATTAAATTACTGGGTGAACAGATTGAATAATGAGCAAAAGTAAGACTTTTTAGAACGGAAAAACTTCTGAGCTGGTCAGTGGTGATGCACAACTTTAATAACCAGCCCTGGGGAGGCAGAGTCAGGCGAATCTCTGAGTTCAAGGTAAGCCTGCCTGGTCTACAGAATGAGTTCAAGGACATCCTGGGTAGAGAAACATTGTCTTGGAAAAAAATTAAAATAAAAATAAGCAGAGAGTGTTATGAAGGCCTGCTGTTTCTCAGCTCCCTTCTCTACTTACACAGTTCAGGTCCTAGCCAGGGGATGGTACTGCCCACAGTGGACAATTTTTTCCACCTCAGTTAACACAGTCAAGATAATCTTCCGTGGGCATGCCCATCTCCAGGTGATTCTAGATTCTGTTGACAATTAACAGTAGCCATAGCAATGCCTTTAATGTGACTCTCTGCAGTGTTTGCAGGTCCCATCTAAATGATTAATATTCATTACTTTTCATTGTAAATTAGTGTGTGTGTGTGTGTGTGTGTGTGTGTATGCAGAGAACTGAATGGACAGAGGCTTTCTCTTGGCTCATAATTTAAAAAAGACATAGTCCATGATGTAAGATATAATGGCAGAGATGACAGAGACTTGAAGATGATCACAAAGGCAGACAGGAAACAGAGTCCTCTCTCTGCTGGGCTATAACCCTCAAAGCCTACCCTCAGTGGCCTACACCTGCCAATCAGGCCCCTGTCCAAAACTATCCCACAATCCTCCCTCCAAAGCCGTACCACCGAGTAGAGAGCAGGTGTTGACACACGAGCTTGTAGGGCGTTTCAGACTGTGCTGCCGTTAGGAGGTCTACTCCAAGCCAAGGCCTTCCTCGTGAGTTTGCAGGATGTAAAGTTCACCCACTCCTATCCAGAGCAGAAGCAGGTGGGTCCCGGCAGCCAGCCTTCTCCCTCCAGCCAGTGTGTGGACTCCCGAGCTTCCAGCCTGCCAGCATGCGTGCAAAGTCCCTTAGTTCTGTATAAACAGCCATCGTGAGGACACTTTTTGAAACACGACTTTCTGTCTATTTCAGGTTGGAAGTGTATCCTCCCTTCCTATTTTTTCTAACCGTGGGAGGTGTGTACCACCCGGTAAGTTTCTCCTTGGGCTGGTCATCCATCCGTTTAGATGTAGTTCACTCTGCCTGCAGGGAGAAGGAGATGAACATTAGGGGAGGAGCCTCGGTGTCAAGTCGCCATCTGTTTATTTAGTGATTTGTTACAGAGTGTTTTAAAGTAGGCAGCATTTCACCTATTTTTACAGACAGGGAGAGCCTCTTAGACACCGTGTAACTTTCACAATGTCAGCTAAGCCACAGAAGAATGGAACTTTGAACCCAGGTCTATATAATTCTGAAAGGTCCATATCCACAGGGAGTGTTTTTACTTTCCTCATTCATTCATCTACAAAAAACAAAATCTACCCACGCCCTAGAGCAGTGAACAAGACAGGCAGCCACCAGGATTCACAGAGCCTCCCTTTAATTGGGGTCATAAAGAACGTCATAAGTAAATTATCAGGGATGTTAGAAGCTGCGAAGGGCCCTGTAGCAAACAAGGAAGTGGAAAAGGAACATGGAGCTCAGAGATTTTGAATATGGTGTGGTCAGCCTCTTACTGAGAAGGTGACAGGTAAGCTAAACTCAAGACGTGAGGAAGCAAGAGCTGCTGTCTGGAGCGCCCAGCATCGAGAAGGCCATGGCATCGCGACAGCTCTAGCAGACATTTACTCAAACCAAGGTCATGGCAGTGACCAGGACCGGCAGGCATCTGTACAGCCAAACACCAAACCATTGTTCCGAAATTGCTAGGAATTACTCAGCACCGTAGTAAAGAACAGCCTGGCAGAGACCAAGCTTAGGCAGAGAGTAGCTGGGGCTTTGTCTATAGTTCTTCATCCTCCTGCCAAGACTTCTTACCCAGAGTCAACTCAAACAAAACCCTGCCATAGCAACCAGCACCACTGACAGCACTCCCAAATTGGAAAAGGACTTGTGGAGTGTTGTAGGAGGGCCCTTGTTCATTTCCCTGGCTGCTCAGCCCCGAAATAACCACACAGAAACTGTATTAAATTAAATCACTAGCCGGGCGGTGGTGGCGCACGCCTTTAATCCCAGCACTTGGGAGGCAGAGGCAGGCGGATCTCTGTGAGTTCGAGACCAGCCTGGTCTACAAGAGCTAGTTCCAGGACAGGCTCCAAAACCACAGAGAAACCCTGTCTCAAAAAAACAAAAAAAAAATAATGAAATAATTAAATCACTGATCACTATAGCACACTTCTAACAAGCTCTTACATATTAAATTAACCCATTTCTATTATTTTATATTTTACCACAAGGCTTGTGGCCTACCAGCAAGGTTCCAGCTGACAGCTCCCGTCTTTCCCCCTGGCGGCTACATGGCATCTCTTGACTCTGCCTTCTTTCTCCCAGCATTCAGTTTAGTTTGCCCTGCCTACCTCTATTCTGCCCTGTGTAGGCCAATACAGATTCTTTATTCATTAACCAATAAAAGCAACACATAGTCAGAAAGACTTCCCATTCCAGTGGAGGGTCACCTGCTCACCTTACCCCAACCTTTTCCCCTCTTACTCATTCTGGCCAGATAGATGGGTTACTCAGGATGAAACAGAGGAAAATATTTCTCATCCTACATAGGTTTTACTCTCTCCTGTCAAGGGTGCTGGGAATAGAGAGGCTTTTTCCTCTCAGAGTACACATATTCGGGGTTCACTATACATCCTCCTCACCTTTTCTTGTCCATCTCCACTCCTACTGTGTCCAACCATTTCCAGCAAATGTCATCATGGGAACAGTGCAGCCAGGAGCTGCTGAGTCAGTGTGGGGTCCAGGGTCACATTTCAGACATCAGGGTTTCCTTTTTTGACTCACCCTGGAACCTTGAGGTCTGACTGCCCTTGACCTGAGCTCCAGCACCAGTTCCCCCAGTTGCCCAGAGCAAGAAACTGCGCCCATCCCCATGGGGAAAGCTAATTTGCACCTCCCAGTTGAGCATGCAATTATAGACAACAACGGGTCTTGGCTTTTCCTGACCAAACAAATGATGACATTCTTTCCTTAGTGGGAAATACCTCACTTTCAGCCAACACAAGAGTAGTCAGCTCTAGGTGTTCACCAAGGTCTGTTTCCTCAACTCAAACGCTGAATTGTCCTTTTATCTTAGCGCATAGCTTCTGGCCTGGGCCTAGCCTGGATTGTTGGGCGAGTTCTTTATGCATATGGCTACTACACAGGAGGTAAGTACATGTTGACGTCAGCCAAGGAAACACTTTTTAAATGTATCTTTTAAAATGTGCATTGTGCACCTGTGTGGATGCGCCCACAGAGGGCAGAGCGCATGCTAGATCCCCTGGAGCTGAAGTTATAGGTGGTTGTGACCCACCTGACATGGGTGCTGACGGCTAAACACTGATCCCCGGCAGGAGCAGCGAGTGCACCTAACCATTGCATCTGTCTAGCCCCCAAGCAAATTTTAAAGTTTAGTTTCTATATTTTGACTCTTAGCTGAGCTTTAAAGTGGAGGGGGAGGTTAAGACGGGAGAGATGATGACTCAGCTGTTAAGAGGACGGACTGCTCATCTGCAGGACCCAGGTTTGTTTCCCAGCGCCTTACATGGCAGCCAACAACAGCCTGCAATGCCAGTTCCAGGGGATCCATGCAAGTGGTACACAGACACACATGCAGACAAAATACCCATGTATATAAAATATGATAAAATGTGAAATGAGGAAGTGGCTTAATAATTGAGATGAAAGGTCTATTTATTCTTACTGCCCTTAGAAGAGTAACAAATTTTGAGCATTTTCTGTGTGCCAGTTGCTTGTCTATGAGCTTTATGTAGGCTATGCAACCTTGTAGCAGTTCTGGGTACAGTTAACAGCCCGTTTTATAGATGAGGAAACAGGCATATAAATATTGAGCAGCTAACCATAACCCCCAGGAATCAAACCGAAGGGTTATAATGGCGAAACCTGGCCACTGTTTAAGTGGATAAATGGATAGCAAAGAGAGAGGAAAAGGCTGTACTTCGTTCTGGAAGGAAACAAACACTCCTAAAGGTCCTAAGACAATGCTGCTACAGAGTTCTCCAAAGTCTAGGCAATGCTATTGTAGAATTACTTTGCATATAGCTTCCTGCATACTGATAGCCCAACGGTAGAGTTGGTCAACCTCCCAAGAACAGGTGGTTGAACATATGACCTCAGATGCTAGAACAGAATGGCTTGTGGATGTTCTGGTAACTTCTGCTCTCTTGTTTTTCAGACCCCAGCAAGCGGTCTCGAGGAGCTGTGGGGTCTCTTGCCCTTCTTGCCTTAATGGGCACAACCGTGTGCTCTGCTTTCCAGCATCTTGGCTGGGTTCAACCTGGCTTGGGCAGAGGGTCCAAGGCCTGCCACTGAGGAATGGTAGACCTTTCAACTCTCGTTCACTTTGAACGACTTACCTTTATTTCCAGTTCCACTGGTTTGTTCTTTTTTTTTTAAATATAATAAAAAACTTATCTGGCATCAGCCTCATACCTAAACCTCTTGACTCTACTCTGCATTTCTTTCTGAGTCTCTTTCCTAAATAATTGTGCCATTTCTACTAACTAGAAGTAAAGCCATGAGTATCCCTCCTCACCTCGTCTGTGAAGCTGAGACAAAGTCTGATTACGGTAATGTATTCATGATGCCACAGTGCTGAAACATTAAGTCTTAGCTCCAGTTCAAATGTAGTACTGCTTGATGCTAATAATTAACAGTATGGACTTTTAAAAAATCTATTGAAGATTGCTTATATTGCTTAAAGGTTAAGTAACAGGGGTTCAGTCAGATGACTTAGCAGGTAAAGACACTCTCCCTGAAGTCTGATGGCCTGAGTTCAGACCACATGTTAGAACTGACTTCTACAAGTTGTCCTCTGACCTCTACATGTGCACTGTAGCACATGTACGTACACACACACACACACACACTTGCCTAAAGCTTTTTTTAAGTTAAGCAAGAAACTCAGATGATAGAACTAACTGGGGATGAATGTAAAGCTAGAACTACTAACAGCCCATTTCGTAGGTGAGAAAGCAGGCTTAGAAATGTCTGTGCCTGAGCTGAAGAGGTAGCTCAGCAGTCAAGAGCACTGACTGCTCTTCCAGAAGACCTGGGTTCAATTCCCAGCACCCACCTGGAAGCCCACAACTGTAAATCCAGTTTCATGGGACCTGACCCATGTCAAAACACCAATGCACATAAAATAAAAATAAATAAAAAAAATAGTTGAAAAGAGGAAAAAATGTCTGTGCCAATGTCTTTTTAAGGACAAATCAAAAAGGCTTTATGTAACATGAGGGCCTGCTTTGTTGAGGTTTCTGTCCTGTCCAGTTCCCACAGCCAGCAAGTCGCAAAGAAAATCACACAGAGGTTTCCATAAGATTATAAACTGATTAGCCCATTTGCACAGGCTTCTTATTAGCTCTTAAACTTATATTAACCCATTATTCTTATCTATATTAGCCACATGACTCGGTACCTTTTTCAGCGAGGCAGATCACACCCTGCTTCTTTGGTGGTCTGGGCAGGACTGGGGAGGAATGGGCTTCCTCCTTCCCAGCATTCTCCTGCTCTCATTGCCCCACCTTTACTTCCTGTCTGGTTGTCCCACCTATACTTCCTGTCTGGCCAATCAGCATTTATTTAAAACATGATTGACAGAGTACAGACAATTCTCCCGCACCAGCTTTACAATGGAGAGGATGATGTAGATTGGCAAAATAAGATCATTGCTCTAAAAACTAAAGTTGTCTATGAAGTATGAACAAGAATAATATCTAGACCTTTGCTGTCCACAAGGCATGCGTGGCTTTCAGATGGATAAAATAAAACCCACCCGGGAGATCTTCCTCTTCCTTGGTGCCAGCCACACTTCACACGCTCTGTCACTTCTGAGCATTAGAGCTAGGCTTTGGGCAGAGGCGTACCTCTAAAACCCATGCATTTCCCGACTTACTGATCTGCTCAACCTACGGGAATTGAACACTGAAGAGTGGCTTAGCTTTGCCTAGATGGCTGTGACTCCCTTGGAGATTATATCAGAATCCACTCCCAGCTCAGGTCATGAGAAGTTGTCACTAGTGTACTGAAAAAACAAAGGAAATGGGCTTCTTCCTCCCCATAGAGCTTTAGATTTGCCTTTTTTTTAGCATTAAATGTTTCTTTATGAAATGACAGCGATGAGGTGGGAAGTTATGGGTTTGGACTAGAAAAGATGGCAGGAGTAAGCCTCTGTAATAGTTGAGATCCTTTAATACAGTCCCTCATATTGTAGTGACCCCAAGCGTAAAGTTATTTTCATTGCTTCTTGATAACTGTAATTTTGCTGTTATGAATTATAACGTATCTGTGTTTTCTGATGGTCTCAGGTGACTGATGTGGGAGTGTCATATATCAATCTGTTGATTTCATTGGTTAAGCAATAAAGAAACTGCTTGGCTGGCCCTCATAGGTTAAAACATAGGTGGGAGGAGAAAACAGAACAGAATGCTGGGAGGAAGAGGAAGTGAGCTCAGACTCGACAGCTCTGCTCTCTGGAGCAGACACGATGGAGCAAGCCACCAGGTCAGACATGCTGAATCTTTCCCGGTAAGACCCGTGCTCACAGATTATTAGAGATGGGTTGATCGGGATCTCAGAATTAGCCAGTAAGGGCTAGACTAAAGGGCCAAGCAGTGTTTAAAAGAATACAGTGTCCGTGTAATTATTTTGGGGCATAAGCTAGCAGGCGGCCGGGGTGCTGGGGACACAGCCCTGCCGCTCCTATTACAACAGGTGACCCCTGTGAAAGGTTGTTTGACCCCCCACACAGACACAAAGGGATCATGACCCACAGATTGTGAACCACTGTTGTAGCTGTTGGCATTGCTCCGCCCTTGACAGCAGCCAGTTACAGTCCTTGGCCCAGGGTGTAAGACCCTTCCTTAGTCTTAAAGAGGGCAATTCTCTCCAAGACTAGCAACCAGAGACTGCTTTTCGCATCTCTGAATCCTTATAGACTACATTATCCTTCTGTCTCAGTTCTGTCCCCCGCCTCCTACTGTCTCTGCTGGTGCCACTTTCCTGCGCTGGCCTTCCTCAAACTGCAGCTGCTGCTGCTGCTACACTGTCGAGCAGTCAGCGGCCATACCCCTTAGCAGCCTGACTGCCGCTCTGCTGCCTTCTCCATGCTACCAGACATACTCACATTACCCAAAGTAGGCCAGACCAGTGGGGGATAGCTTTTATTGGGAATAGTGATGCCGCTCAGGAGAGGCAGCAGTGTCTCCCCGCCTGATCTCTGTGCTGCATAGGATGTCCCAAAGATTCCACAGCCTCCTAAAATATCATCACCGGCTGGGACCCAAGCTCCAAGCACATGAGTCTGCAGGGACTCTTTACATTCAAACCCTAATTGTATGGAACTAGAAACGTTCGTGCACGATTACTGAGGAGCCACTGATGACGCACTCACAGTAGAAGGCACTCAAGACCAGAGGCTGGGTGGGCTCAGGCTCCCACAAGGTATGGTAGGAAGCTTGGGTGCTATCTGCTGGTGTAACCTAGCAGAAGTCCAAGCTATCATCTATGTTCTGCCAGAGTGTGCCCCGCTTCCCCTCTACATCCCTAAGAGGCTCTCCCACCTTAATCAAAATGACCAGGTGAGACTTAACACGAAACGGCTCAGCGGGTAGAAGCATTGACCGCCATCCCTGACCACCCGAGTTCGACTCCCTTAATTCACACAGTGGAAGGGGAAAACCCACTCCCCCTGGGTGGGTCTCCTGACCCCCACACTCACGCCCATACGCATCCCCTTACACGGACAGATACATATGCAGTCTCTGCTTCATCCCTCGTAAGCAGCACTTTCTAGGTGTTTTCTGACATAACATACTCTACTTTCCAATTAACTGATACCTGTGTTTGGCCACTGAGGCCTTGCTATGTGGCTAGAGCAACTCACACGCATTTTGCTTCTTTTTATTAAGCTTAAGCGGTTACATGGGCTCGCAGCGACTGTACCGAGCTTGGTGCTCAGAGCCGTCCTCAACTCCATCTGCCTAGGAACTCACCTGGGAAGCTTTTCAGAGTCCAGGTGCCCAGATCAATTACATTAGCATCTCAGTCTTTTAGATGCTCAACGGCAGCTCTAATAAAGCCCGAGCTCGGGAATCAGTTCTCTCAAAGCGCAGCCTGGCAAGCTATGATGCCTGTGACTCAGCTGAGGAGCTTCCTGAAATGCAAATCTGACAGGTCCGGGGTGGGCTGAGAATCTACAATTCTCTTACCCAGCAGGTGCGGCGGCTCCCTGGGCCACACTGAGCGGCAGCTGCTTACCCACTCCACAGTTCGCGGCCAATGGCAGCAGTGCTCGCTTTCAGTTCGCATCCTAGTTCAGAAAGGCTACAGTTAGCAGGGGAACATCTCAAGTGACAACGAATAGTCATCCACACGGACAGAAGAGGAAGTCTGTGCTGGTTCCCTTACCTCGGAACACATTTTTAGTTTGTAGGGTTTTTTCTTCTTCTTCTTTTGGTTTTTGAGACGGGGTTTCTGTGTAGTCCTAGCTGTCCTGGAACTAACTCTGTAGACCAGGCTGGTCTTAAACTCAGAGATCCGCCTGCCTCTGCCTCCCGAGTACTGGGATTAAAGGCATGAGCGGCTGCCACTTCCTGGCTAGTATGCAAGGTGAATTTCTGAGAAACATGGTCTGAAGTGACTTGGGAACAGCCTGGCAGAGAAATAAGAAAAGGGGGAAAGTGACGGAAGACGGTGTGCACGGTGGTGATAAGGCACTGCAGCTGCCTAAGCAAGGGCACGTTGTCATCTATTGACCACGGAGAGCTCATTCACTGGCGCTGTCTAATGGCTTTCGTCAACTCCCTCCCCAACCTTGGAAAGGAAGACAAGTAGGTCTTTGTATAAGAACAAGGATTCATAAATATTTCAGGGAAAATAACACCAAGAAAATCTGATTTAATCATTCCAGTGCTAACTGCCCTAACTTGCCCATGCAAGGGCAAGAGAGCTAGGCCCAGCCATGACAATCATTCCTTATCTCTAAATGCCACCTTCACTATTACTTAACTCGTCCCCAGAAAGGAGCATGGCGAGGCCTCAGCTGTAGTAGTGCAGCTACAAGGTCTGGTAGCTCTTTAGGGTAGGCTGCAGCAGGGAAGGACAGGGTCACAAAAAGTTATCATGCCTCAACTTCCCTTGCCTGTCCTGGTCCTATACTTTCTCCTCTGTCCAGTCCAGTCTTTAAGATGTGATGAGATTCAAATTAAAGACAAAAGATTAACACTGTGACTGATTCCAATGCTCTGTCACAGAAGCACACAGTAATTTGTGCAAACGACTCTCTTCAGTTGTAGGACGACAGGCCGCTGTGCAAGGACCCGGGATAAGTATCTGAGATGGGATGATGGGATGGGTATTTGCTGATGTATCAACTATTTTCTTGCTAGCCAGCTTGTCAGGTTTCTCAATGAAATGACAAAAGAACTAAGCTTTTGCAAAAGATTTTATTACTATGCATATATGATACAGGGGAGGGACACACTGCCTTCATGTGGGACCTGGGTACAGAATCATCAGGCTTCTGTGCTAAGACCTTACCCACTGAGCTGTCTTGCTAGCCAAAAGGAATGTAGCTTTTTAAATGCCAATGGATCACTTTTTCCATAAGTATTACAACTTTTCTGGCTCCCGATTAAAGCTTTAAGAATTTTCTTTTAAGGATTTATTAATTATGTATACGGCATCTGCCTGCATGTATCCCTGCAGGCCAGATGAGGGCACCAGATCTCACTCATTATAGATGGTTGTGAGCCACCATGTGGTTACTGTGAATTGAACTTAGGACCTCTGGAAGAACAGTCAGTGCTCTTAACCTCTGAGCTATCTCTCAGCGCCCACCCCCCCAAAATTTTTTAACTGTCAATGAACAAAGAAAATATGTCTACTGATTCATCAGGAACCCAAGAAGGAAGGCATCTTTAGAGCAAACTAGAAAGTTGCCATTGTTGGTGGGACAGACGTGTGAGCAGAGCTGGGGCCTGCCTTTTACGTGGTGTACTGCTGGGGTGTCCAGACCTCGCAGGGACTTGCGGGAAGAACAAGTCCCCTGGCTGGTATCCAAAAGGCACTTGAGCACATTTTCAACTGGGAAGGGTAACTGCAAGATGGAGGACAATACTGACCCCAACCCAAAGATATTGGTTAAAAAATAAAGAAACTGCCTTGACCCATTTTATTGGTTAGAACATAGGTGGGTGGAGTAAACAGAACATAATGCTAGGAGGAAGAGGAAGTGAGCTCAGAGACGCCATGCTCCCCTCTCCCGGCAGACGCGATCAAGCTCCGGCCCAGGATGGACGTAGGCTAGAATCTTCCCAGTAAGCGCACCTCGGTGCTACACACTTTATTAGAAATGGGCTAGTCCAGGTGAAAGAGTTAGCTGAGAAGAGGCTAGATACAATGGGCCAAGCAGTGTTTAAAAGAATACAATTTGTATGTTGTTATTTCGGGTAAAGCTAGCCGGTGGCGGGAGCTGGGTGGCAGAATGCAACCCGCAGCTCCCTACAACATAAGAGACTATTCAGTTACACTGCTGTCAAGGCAGCCAGCTTGTTCTACAGCCTGGCCATGTGAACGGGATTCACAGGTTTTCAAAAAGGTGACTCCACTTCACCCATCTCCACATACACCGTCTTCAGCTGTGAATAGTACTCAATCGTCACACGGCCATTCTCTCTGCCAAATCCTGAAAAGACAAGACGGGGTCAGGGTGAACTGGTCACTACAGTGGTTTCAAGTCACACACTACTTCAAATGCACGCTCCGCTGGTCTGGGTGGGAAGCCCATTCTCAAACCAGGTACTATTGTGGAGCTGGGGCCAGCGAGTGTTAGGACAGGGAAGTAGCACAGCCTCGTTTCAGAGCATGAGTCCTGATTTCAGGTGCCTGTTGCTCTGGGTGAACATCTGAAAAATGTGCAGTCCCTTTAAGGAAACATGTTAAAAGTCAGGCGCTACAGCCTACCAAGCACAAAGCCCTGGGTTCCATCCCCAGCAGCACACAGCCTGGGCAGGGTATCACCCGCCTGTAATCCCACTGTACACAGGCAAGGGCCTATTTAAGTCTGCTCCACTACCCATAAGCTCTAGATACAGGAGACTGTGTTCTCCCTTCCCAACCCCAGCCCTGAAAAAAAAAAAAAAAAAAAAAGCAAAGCAGCTCACTAAAAGCAGCCTCTAAAGCAATCCACCTGACAGCCGGGGAAAGCAGTGTTCATTTAAAACTTGACTAACAAGGTTTATCAATCTTTTAAATGTGCAAAGAGCAGACTTCCAGTTCCTTGATTACTTAATATCCTCAAGCACTGCCTAATGAATAATGTGTAAAAAAAAAGACAGCACCTGTGCTTGGGCTTTGTGCTGTATCCTGGTCCAAACCGTGGCTAGCTAAGCCTGAGGACAGGCACTCTGCAGATGTAGCCATCTCTCTCATCACACTGTCCACTGTCGTGCTCCTCAAAAGGAATGAAAACCCTAAGGCCTAAGCCCTATCCTAGAAGTTACTTATAAATGAAATAGCACCTTGACTTCTACTTGCATCATGCACGTGTTCAGCTCCTTCATGTACCACACTGGCTTGAGGAGGACTGGTGGGATGTCGTTGAGGAGCACAAGGATAACGCTGAGTATCAGGTAAAACTCGACACCCACCATCACTTCAGTGCTCATGATATTAAGGTGGCCCAAGACTATGGGTTGGACTCTGAAACTGTGTTCAAATCAATTTTTAGTTCAAATGAAAAAAGTATAGGAAATAAATGAATACAGGTACCAGAATACAAAGAATGAACCTCAAAGTGGTAGCTGTGTCCCTGAGCCTCAAACCCCTGAAACATCAGACCACACATCTGGGGGCAGAAATAAAGGAGCAGTAGTTTGGGGGACACTCTGGTGCCATCCAGAACAGAGATGATGGCTAGAATTGTGGCAAATGGCAAATTAAAGAGACTTTATAAATTTGGGCCCCAAAGAGAAAACCCATTAATATAAGCTTTCTGGAATGACTTTAGAAGCCCCAAAGCCCTACTGATGGGCATACCTGATGTGGAACCCCTGCAGGAGTGTTTAATGCTCAGAGAAATCAACCCAACACTAAAGAAAAGGTAATGCTACCCACAAGACATGCCATGAGATGCAGATCAGCCATTCACACGCCGCGTTACACAGGAGAACTTCCTGGCGATGCCGGCCTGCATTCCAGGGAGGCTGGGGAGGACTGGGTCTGTCTCCTCGGGCTATGCTAGTCACAGGCTGAGGAATACTGGTGTGGCAGCACTGACTACAGCGGCTGTCTTGGCTTGTGCATTCCCACCTCCTCACCTGACTTCTTATAGCCACCAAAGGGCAACTCCACTGGGCTGACGTTGTAGTTGTTAATGTAGCATGTTCCCGCCTGAAGCTCGGCCGCCACCCTGTGAGCCCGCTGGATGTCCCTGGGAGGGAAGAGACAGCGCTGGTTATTCACAGTTCATGCTAACTTCACAGGAAACCTTGGAGCGTAAATTGCAAGGGCCCTGAAATCCTGCCAAACTCTTGTTTCTTCAAACTGTTTAAATCCCTTTCATCGCCCAGGCAAAAGACGACCCAGATTTTTAAAAAATCACTAAAGTAAGCAGCAACAAGAGTGCCACTACTCAGCGGCGTGGAACAACTACACCACTCACACAAAGTGATGAAGGTGGAACCCTTACACGGTACACAAGCATGCACCTGCATAGAACACAGGTCTGAGAACTATAAAACCATCAGAAGTACAGAAATATATCTCCATGGTCCCAGATTCGACAAAGCCTCCTTAAATATAACACTCAAAGTAACAGACAAAAGCAAAATCCACAAAAATGAGAACCAAATCCACAATGGAATATAACCTTACACCCAGGAGAATGGCTGAAACTAAAACATGCCAATAAAGGCTGACGCAGGTATGGAGAAATTAGAGCCTTTTATATCGTGTGTGTGTGTGTGTGGGCATGTGTGTGCCATAGCACATATGTAGAGGCCAGAAGACAACTTGAGTCAGTTCGAGGCCTGCCTAGGCTACAGAACAATGTCATGGTCATCTTTAACAAAGAGCACCTAACTCAAACTAAAAAGTAAAAAAAAAAAAAAAAAAAAAAAAAAAAAAAAAAAAAAAAAAAAGGCTGGTGATGCTGGAGATTTACAGCTCAGTGGAGGATGTTTAGTATTGCCAAGGTCCTAGGTTTAATCCTTGGTACCCCAACACACACAAAGAGCACCTAGCCCACTCAGTCTCCAAAGCAGAAAAGCAGAGTCCCAATCTTTCTGTCAGGACCCAAAGGGAAGCAATCACATGAGGACCAGCTTCAAAGCACTTCATGGAAGGAACACTCAGGCCTTCCTTCCTAGGTATCTGACCACAAGACAGCATTTGACCTTGGTACCACAAATGCTCTACACTCTCAGTGAAGCCTTAGAAAACCACCTTCCCAAGGCCAGTGATTAATGAGTTTGCACACGACCTGGAGATTTACAGTCCTTTTTCTTTTTTGTTTGTTTTCTTGTTCTGTAGTCTCACTATGTAGCCTAGGCTGGTCTCAAACTCATGATCCACCTGCCTCTGACTGCTGGGGTTACAGGCACGTACCACCACAACCAGTCTGCTAAGGTTATAGGCATGCATGACTACCATTATCCAGATTGCTGCAATTATAGGCACGGATTGTTTTGAAAGAAATTTTGCATCAAAATCATTTTTACCTCTATTATAGTGGTTAACATTTATGTACAAAGATATTAATGATGGTAACACGGTATTTAAAACTACACTGCACTAAAAATGTTGTATTTGAAGAACAATGTCCAGTATTCATAATGTTAAAAGTTTTCTAAATTCCTTGATTTGAATGTTTTTAATATCTAGCCCAAAGCTTTACATAGATCAGAATCTTAAATATTCAATGAAAGAATGAAGCCAGAACTTTTAATAAAGTTCAATTTAAACTCCATAGCAATATAAGAGTCCTTTGGCCATTAGTAAAAAACTATAAAAGGCAGCTTTGGCATTTCCTGAATTAAAAAGAAGCAAACAGGGCTGGAGTGTGGCTCAGTTTGGTCTTCAGCATCATGAAACAGACGGAGATGCTGATGGCTCTGATGACAGCAAAGTAAGGAGGAGTAAGAATGATTGCAGACCCAAGAAGATGCTGTGCGTGTCTTGATCCACATACCTGGTAAAGACGCCAGCAAAGTAAGGAGGAGTAAGAAAGACTGCAGACCCAAGAAGATGCTGTGCGTGTCTTGATCCACATACCTGGTAAAGACGCCAGCTGCTAGTCCAAACGTGGTATCATTGGCCCGATCCAGGACCTCAGCTTCGGTTTTAAATGACAAAATGGACATGACTGGTCCGAAGATCTCTTCTCTCACACAGGTCATGTCATCTCTGCAATTAGCTACCAACATTCATAATGAAACCAATGGCAGTGAGGGGAACATAAACTCGTATTATACATTATCTGTAGTAAACAGTGAAACATGTAGCTTTAGGGAAAAAATTTTTCAAGAGGATATAGCCACCATGAGTATTAATTAGACCTTCCTTTTGCATGGCAACTTGGTAATACATATTAGAGAGTCATCCTGTATAACTCTGAAATCATTCTTTAGAATTCCTAAGGAAGTACCCAGTGAGCTAAACAAATTTATTTACAAGAATCTTCACCACAGTATTACTTACAGTGATGAAAGCAGAAAGCCATAAACTAAACATTCAAAGAGGAAATTGTTGTGGGAGGTCCTTCCGCTCCTCCAGCCTATAGCCGCTGAGATACCAGCCCATTGGGGTGTGGTCTCTCTCCCTTTAAAAAAGCGGCTACTTCCCTTCTCGCCCCTTTTTTCCGCTTCCTTCTCCGTTTCCGGCAACTAGACTCCATCCTGGTTGCACAGAGGGCTGTTGTCTGGGACGGTTATCTGTAAGTTTTTTCCCCTTTAAATAAATATCACCCTATTAATCATAATTCCAAACTGGTGTGGCATTGTTTGCGACTTACGCCTTCAGGAAATAATCACACAAACTAGACACAGCTTAATGATGAACTTTTATAAAGCGTCTAAAAGCAATGTTTTTGAAGTCAGACCGAGGCTCTAAATTAGTTCTAAACTTCCTGGTGCACAAAGGTGAACTGTGGTCTGTTGCAATGCACATCTCCAGGCCCCAGGCTCTAAGACTGACAGACAGCAGAAACCTGTTTTAACAGGTTTTCTAAGTCACATATATGTTAAAATACAAGCTAGCTTCCAGAATCACAAAAATAAAGGGCTGGCTCCCTCTTCTTTTGCTGTGGGAACTCCTTTAGCCAATAGCCTTTAAGATACTGGCACACTCTGGGCGTGGCCACATGTACTATATAAACAGATGTAGAAACGGGTGTAGCCCCCTTGGCTGCTGGATTCAGTTCCTGTTCCCTGCTCATGCAGAGGACTGCTGATCTGTGAGTCTACCCCTAAATAAAGAGGCCTTTATTATACTCCATTCTGAGCTAGTGTGGGACTACTTTATTATAATCCTCCACACTCTTGCCTGGCTTCACAATCTGCATAAAGTCTAATTGTAAAGTGCATGTTTTGGTGGAAAGTCTATAATATTCAGAAACACATAAAATGTAATGAAAGGAGCCTTAACCTTAGCATATGGAGAACTCATTAATATGGTCTCACCATGTATACTCCATTCCTTCCTTTGCTTCAGGTTCTTCAACAGATTCAGAATATCATCACATATTTTATCGTCTAATCCATACATTTCACTTAACAACATATAAGCTTGCCCTATTTGTTATTCATTCAATTACAACTAACCTAATCCATGGTATGGAGTTAGGCTCATAGCTTTTCAATACCAGTGGCTATTTCTTTAGGCTAAAGGTTAACACCACTACCAATAGGGTCACGGGTTTACAATCAGTTTAATTGCTAATATAAGTAAGATTTATAGGTACTGCTTAAAGTCTATAAAACAAACAATATTTGTATGAATGTCCTAACAAAAAACTGTAAATGAGACTAACAAAAGCAGGGTTTAGCTGGATGTGGTAGTGTTCACCTTTATTTAACCCAGCACTCAAGAGGCAGCGAGAGTCAGATCTCTGTTAAGTTCAAAGCCAGCATGGCCTACGTAGAGTGTTCCAGGTCAGACAACAACACACAGTGAGACCGTGGAGGCAATCAGGTTTGATAGGATGCCCATGTATACTTGACTGTCCAAACTAGAGTTTGAAGAGTGAAAAGATGTAATAAAGCTCACTAAACTTACACCTGATTCTGTTATATTGATACGTTATAGTTTATGTTTTACATTACTGAGGAGTTCAATACTTTTTTTTTAATCAAACATGTATTGGGGTTTTTTATTTAAAGCTTATTCCAAGAGCAAATGTCTCCAGTACATAAACCAATAGACACGATTGTCCTAGCTCAGAGTACCTACGGGGCTTCAAAAGTAATGAAGTAGTTCTACTTCTTAAACCTGGATAGCGGAATCATTAAATTTGCCAACCCTTACTCTATGACATTACACAGTTCATAAATAATTCATTTCTAACTATCTACTATTTAATTCAAGTCATTTAAAAGCAAACAAGAAGACATACTTAAAATGCAAGGTGTCATGTAATATCCATGTTTTAACTTAGGATCCGTTGGTTCATACGGTTCTCCACCATATAGCACAGTGGCACCCTAAGTGAAAAAGAAAAGGCAGGCATCTTCTGTATTGAACACACAACCCCATATGTGTCCCCACAAGGACGAAGGCAGCCCGAGCAAAGGCACACAGCATTTACCCTCCCAAGGCAGAGCACTCATGGATACTAACCACTAATGTAAATGCAAAAAAGGGCATGGGGCAAGGAGCCATGACATAACCCGCCCCGTCCCAGCTCCCGTTCATTGCTCACCTCCTCCTTGGCTGACTTTATAAACCCAAGGACCCGCTCCAGATGTGGGCCATTGATGAGTGGGCCCATCCTCGTATCTTCCAGAAGGGGGTCCCCAATTCTTATGTTTTGAGTCTGCTTCACGACTTCTTTTGTAAATTTGTCAATAATTTCCTTTTGCACAAACACTCTAGTGCCATTACAGCAAACCTAAAAGACAGAAGTCATCAATTTGTATGGGGAATGAAAAAATAATGAGGAAAAAAACATGTAAAAACTTTTCATGGGACATGACCCATTTTTTTAATGTTTTATTTTATGTATACTGATGATTTGCCTGCATGTCGGTCTGTGTGCCGTGTGTGCCTGGTACTTGTGGAGGCCAGAAGAGGGCACTGGATTTCCTGGACCTGGAGTCACAGATGATTCTGAGCCACCATGTGGGTGCTAGGACTCGAACCCAGGTCCTCTATGAGAGCAGTCAATGCTATTAACTGCTGAAATACTGGATCGTCATGTGAAGGCAGGGGCAATAGTACAGACTTATATAACTTCTGAACATAGCATTCGGCCTGTACAAAAAAGGCTAAGTAGCGGTGGCACACACTTTAGTCCAGCACTTGAGAGTCAGAGGTAGGAGAATCTCCGACTTAAGAGGCAAGCCTGGTCTACAAAGAGTTCCAGGACAGCAAAGGTTATACATAAGAAACCCTGTCTCAAAACAACAACAACAACAAAAACCCACAGGTGAGCTATCTCTCCAGCCTTTGTTATTATTTCTCTAAACTGTACATGTTTATGTGGTACAGTGTGATCATTTGGTTCATGTATCAAACTAAACAATGGGTACAATCTGGAATAATTGGAGTAATTAACATTGTTTCCATTGTGAGCTGTTTTGAGAGAAGGTCTCTGTATAGCCCGCACTGTCCTTGACTTCCCAGCCTCCCAAGTGCTGGGGTCACAGGCATGTGCACCATGCCTGGTTTTAACTCTCTGACCTGAGTAACTTCTTTGATTTCTGGCAGTTGAGGTATTCTAGACCCATCTCATTCTTTTTCCACTTGAACTCTGGAATTGACCATCTATCTAGGCAGCCCTGGTTTTAGTAAGTGCGAAGTGAGACCTAGAAACCAAGCTTTAGGGCTGGGGATGTAGCTCAGTGGTAGAACGCTTACCTGCCGGGTTTGAGATCCGAGTTTAACCCCCAGTACTGCCAAGAGGAAAAAAAAAAATTCTACCAAGATCTCAGTGTCAGGCTCTTGACTCCTACTGTGTCCATGTTGCTCATAATTCTCAGACCAGGGCTAGGGAATGTATGTCTGTGTGTATATGAAACACTTTGTTTTGTTTTTCTTTTCTTTTCTTTCTCTATGCAAGAACCCTAGCTGTCCTAAAACTAGCTCTGTAGACCACGCTGGCCTGAACTCAAAGAGATTCGCTTGTCCCTGCCTCCGGAGTGCCAGGATTAAAGCCAATAAATTAACACTCATAGAGTACTAATCACACTATGCTTATGTACAAGAATGTGGTTTTGGGGGCTGTGCTACAGTATTTGATAGTTAGGGACCTTGTGTCTGTAACTTTCTCTCAGATAGTTCAGGAGGACATTGATTCTGTATGATGTATACACACAGACTGGAAGAATGGTGAAGCACACGGGTTAGATTCTGCAGCACTTCTCTGGCACACCTCTATCTCCAAAAATATCTACACTGTGATTCATACCAGTAGCAAAAATTATAGCTACAAAGTAACGATGAAAATCTTACAGTTGTGGGCCACCACAACAGGAGCAACTGTATTAATGGGTCGCAGCCCTTAAGAAGGCCAAGGACCACACAGTATTAGAGGGATCTGGTTCAGAGATATACAGGAATTCTTGGTACTATTTGTTCACAACTACCCTGTAATTCTCAGTGTGTCTAGGATGTCAGCATGCTACCAGGGGGAGAGGCAGGGATTCCTTCCCAGCCCTCCCAGGAAGAGTTCATACCTGGCCTTGTGTGAGGAAGTTGGCCACCAATGCCCCCTTCACAGCGTTCTCCAGGTCACAGTCTGAGAAGATGATCAGAGGAGATTTGCCTCCAAGCTCCAAGGTTACAGGTTTGATTCCTTTAGAGGACATTTCCATGATCTACAGAACCAAACAAGACACCTGGAAGTTTAGCCTAAGTTAGTCTGCATGCTAGGTCAACTCAACCTGAACCTACCAGGTTATCTTTGTCTGACCGGGGCCAGAACCTGTTCTCACGTACACTGGGCTCTTCGTACACTTAGAATATTCTTTGGCAAAACCTTCTAAGAATTTACAGAACATCACATAACACCCTGAAACAAGAGTTCATTTAAAACATACTGACAATTCATAGGATTCTTGCAGCCAGGAATTCTTTTTGCATTCTTATGCTTAGGGCTATTTAAAACTGGGAACATAAATCCAGGTCAAAGTAGCAAACCTGAAGTAACCTGAAAATATTCTTCTTCTATATAATACAGTTAACTCACCAACAGAGCACAGTGCAGCCCAGGCCCCAATCCCTCACACACATCGTCTCCTGAAGCAGGTGAGAATTTCTACCCCACCTGGCCTACCACGAACCACCCATACATGCCCTCTTTCCCCCGTCACGTGCACAGAAAGAGTAGAATTTCCTGACCCATTCCCAACATAAACTCAAAATCTGCAAAATACGCAGTGGGCAGGACTAGCTTTGCCAGACTTAGCCATTTGTGTCGAACAAAACTGGTGTCGTCTGTACCTTCATGCCAGTAGGCACACTTCCAGTGAAGGAGACTTTGGCCACGTGGCGATGCTGACACAGAAACTGGCCTGTGGCAGCCCCACCTTGTACCACGTTGAAGAGGCCAGGAGGCGCGCCCGCTTTGGTATAGATCTCAGCCAGCAGCAAAGCAGACATGGGTGTGAAG
Organism: Microtus oregoni; assembly: GCF_018167655.1. Classification (NCBI taxonomy): domain Eukaryota; kingdom Metazoa; phylum Chordata; class Mammalia; order Rodentia; family Cricetidae; genus Microtus; species Microtus oregoni. Next base: position 31,746,064 of record NW_024543072.1, read on the forward strand.
GGAGAAGGCTTAAAGATCATGGCATTACCTGTAGAAAAGCAAATGCTCCTCTCAGACAAGACTAGACGATTTCAACTGGTTCCTGGTCCTCTAAATTCACCAACGATGTTATTAATTCTAGAAACATCTGAGACTGAAACAATGATCCATTGGTTAAGAGCACCTGTTGCTCTGGCAGAGAGTCTGAGATCAGTTTCCAGGAGACAAAGGATGGCTTAGAACCAGCTGTAACTCCAGATCCAGAGAATCTAGCACCTTCTGGTCTCTACAAGTACTAGTGGTACACATGGTATACTATATACCATCTATCTATTGATCGATCGATCAATAGATAGATATAGATATGCAGGCAAACACTCATACATAAAAAACCAATAAACCTAAAATTATTTTTTAAAAAAGGCCATACCTTGCTTCCCCACCTTGGGTTCTCATGTATCAAGGTCTTTGGACATGGGTAATCCTATTTAAAGCTTGCAACTTCAATGTGAAGTAGGGATAATCAGTCTGATAAAAGTTAACTGAAGACCAAAAACTTTCATTTCCTTTCATTCCAACACTAGAAGGCTGAATCAAAAGGATAGCCTAGCCAGGTGGTGGTGGAAACACCTTTAATCCCAGCACTCGGAAGACAGAGGCTCGCAGATCTCTATGAGCTTGAGGCCAGCCTGGTCTACAGAGTGAGTTCCAGGACACCCAAGGCTACACAGAGAAACCTTGTCTCGAAAACCATCTCCTCCCTCCCAACTCCCAAAAAAGGATAGCCTAGAATATACAGCCAGTTCCTCCATCAGAAACAAACTGGACAGATGCAAAATAGAAACCCCAAGACATGACCTGTGTGTGCAACCTCAACTTTAATTCCTTCAGGTGCAAGCCAAGGCAGGAATAGACCCACATCCTCTGAGATTGACTGCCCCAAGGCAGCTCTTGCTGTCTGAGTGGGGGGGGGGGGGGGCGGAAGGCTCACTGTGAAGGAGTGACTCATTCTTACCACATGCCAAAGCAGGAGCAGACTTCCAACAGGCAATCTGGAAGGGGTAGTTCCATGCTCCTATCCCCACACACACCCCAAGTGGCTCTCTTCTGGTGTAGCCGAAGGACCCATTTGGGAGTTGGACATGCTCTCCTAGGAATAAAACAGAATAAGAAATGATGCAAGTCTATGCTCCCCACAATTTCACGAGCACGAGATCATCCTAGTTAACTCTCAAAGACTCTTCTGTGGGGGCTGGAGAGATGGCTCAGCCTTGAAGAGCACTAGCTCACTTACCACGTGGGGCTCAGGTGGGCTCTACCACCCATTCAATATGAACTGCTGTAAACATTTGTTTGAGATATATTTCATTTACCTCAAATTCACTAGGTAGCTGAGGATGCCCTTAACCTTCTGATCCTCCTGCGTCCCCCTCCTAGGCACTAGGATTACAAGTGGGGAGTGGCTATCACCACACTCAGGAGTATGCAGTATTTGGAACTGGACCCAGGGCTCTGCGCACAACGCACACTAGGCAAGCACTCCAACTGAGCTACATTCCTGGCCTGAACTGGGTAACAATGGTAAGCATCGTGCAGACTCTTACAAACTAGGGCTTCGAACCATTTGGTCTACAGTTCAGGTTGTAATACTGGATGCTTTCGTCTACTATCTCATTGAATCCTTAGAACAATCCAAGAAATTGTTACTATCTCCACTTTAGCTAAGGAATGATAAACTAACAGAAGCCACCGAAGTAGATAACAATCACCACCAGGCTCTGCTCTTCTGCCCTCTGATCAGATGGTCACCTGAGGCCACGCCAGGGCTCACCTGCCATGGATGCAGCCAGGCCTGCATAGTATTCCAGGCACTGCCACGAAGTGTCAATATCCAGGCGGGCCTCAAATATGGACTTCCCATTGTTGATGGTCTCCATGATGGCAATCGCATCCTTTTGTTCCTTTGGGTAAAACAGAAGAGGAGATTTAATTCACATTATGATGTTTCAATATGGCCAGTGCTTAAGAAGAAACGTGTCACTCAAGTTCCAAGCCTAGAAAAGGCTGGCACTGGTGAGGAACCGCGGCAGAATAATAGTGGTGGACTGAAGACAAACACCTGCTGTCCTCCTTCCAGGTCACCAGGGGGCAAAGATGGAGACCACATCAGTGTAAGTTAGAAAATGGAAGTTTTAAGAACAAGTATGTGCGTGTGGATGAATGAGGACATGTATGTGAGCATATATTCTGACATTTCTACATGGCCCAGGCTATCTGAGCACAGAACACAGGCATGCTAACTGAAGGACAAAGACCTTGGAAGAGACTGCATGCCCCCGAGAGACCTTTGGAGCTATAAATTGCTTGCTCCTAGAGCCATCTGTTTATCTCCAGGGTAATAATAACCACAGTGGCTCTTCCCTCTCAGTCCCAGAGAGTTGTTTGATGAGCAATTAATCTCAATACCTCCCCAGAATAGGAGGAGAAGACACAGGAAGTCTTCTGATACCCTAATTCCCCCTACACCTACAAGCCGCTACAGTGTGCTGTAAGAAGACTTTTTCTCTGATCTCCAAAGCTCCATGCATTCTATCAGAATATATGTGTGCACTGATACCACTGATAAGTATGCATACAGATATTTGATTATACATATAAACACACATTCTTGCAAGCAGGTTAACTCTCAGACCCTTCAAGGTTTCTCACAGCATACTTATGACAAAAAAAGGGAAGAAAAGGAAACCCGACATTCCCACCAAAGATAGAATTCACGTTCTGATGTACATCACTCTGAATCTTCTAAGTTTCTGATAAGTTGTTTGTTTGGTTGGTTGGTTGGTTTTTTTGTATCTCTGAATCTGGACTCTTCCCAAGCAATTAAGGTCCCAGGGAGCCCTCAGTGGACGTGTGCTTTACATACCAAGGTGAGCACGGGGAATGAATGTTTCTCCATTTCACACGAGCTATCCAAACCTGAAGCTGCATCAATGTTAACTGTGACCACCCTCAGAGCAGTGTGAGTGGAGCTGGCTCAAAAGGAAAGGATTGATACACACCTTTATCATCCGGGCAGCCTCTAAAAGGACTTGGCCACGCTCCATGCCCGATTTCTTTCTCCAGATTTCAAAGGCATCCTTTGCACTTTTAACAGCCAAATTTACTTCATTTTCTCCTGAACACTGTAAAGTAGCTATCACTCGGCCTAGAGAGAAGCAGAAAGTCCGTTTTATCTCAAGCAGTTACAAAACACATTTGAAATTGTTTCTATCAGCCTTCTTTGGGGGATCCCTGTGCCCATGATCTCATTTCGTTCTTAATTTTGTGACCAGGAATCCCTTTCAAGTCCAATAAAGTTCCAAGTAGTAAACAACTCACATGCAGGCAAAACACTCAACACGTATCATTTTAAAAATAAAAACAAGCCAAGTATGGTGGCACACAACTTTAATCCCAGCACTCGGGAGGCAGGTGGTTCTCTCTGAGTTCGAAGCCAGCCTGGTCTACAGAGTTCCAGGACAGGCTCCATAGCTACTGAAAAACCCTGTCTCAAAAAACAAAAAGAAAAAAAATAAAAATAAACAAAACAAACTCTCCTAAGTGCTACTGGGTAATTTAGAATATATGTGTGTGTGTGTGTGTGTGTGTGTGTGTGTGTAATAGAGGAGAAAACTCTGCAGCAGAGGAGATCTGAGAACCCTAGAACCCTGGACTGCTCACTTACCACGAGGCTCAGTGGGCTCTACCAACCATTCAATAAGAACTGCTGTAAACATTTAACATAGGTTTCACTTGCCCCAGCTCCCACTTTCCCACGAGCCTCCGCAGCACTCTGTGCTCCACACTGCAGCTGTGCAAGTCCAGCAACCCTTTGCGGAGTGCTTGGAAGGAAGACAAGGGGAAGCAGACCCAGTGCACAGGGCCAAGGAGAGCCCACTCCACCCGCGTCCAGCCCGGTTACCGGTGGCCGGCTCGAAGGCCTTCTCCGTGCCGCTGCTGTCCACGGGCTCCACACGGGCCCCGCCGCGGTAGTTGAGCGGCTCCAACTGGACGAAGGTGCCAGTGCTCATGGCGGCAACCGCTGCAAGCCCGGGAGTGCGGAAGAACAACGTCAGCCCAGAGCCAACTGCACGGAGAAACATTCCTCGAAGGCGCAGCGCAGCTCGGAGGGAAGCCCCACTAGACCACGCGCGGAGAGGGCGGAGCGGAGGGGCGGGACCGGCGAGAGGCGGGGTTGCGAAGGGGCGGAACCTTGGGAAGGAGGCGACTCTGGGCGGGTTTGGACCGCGAGGGGGCGGGGCCTCGGGGAAGCCTAGCCATGAGTGGGCGGGCATGGGGCGAGCAAGGAAAGCCCGGAAGAGCACGAGGGGGCGTGGCTAGGGGGAGTATCTTGGGCCCAGCCAGCATAGTTAAAGGAAGAGATAAAGAAGAATATAACTTGATCACCTTCCCATCTCCAGGCCTCCCAAGGAGAAAGTCTTTGAGAATCCACCTTGTCATCTAAAGCCATTCTTAACCCTAATCCCCAGGCATCCTGGTGTCAGGCTCTGTATTGCTAGGGCTCAACTGAGTTACATTAGGGCTCAATTAGTTAACACTCACACACATACACTTTTTGGGGTTTTTTTGTTTTGATTTGTTTTGGTTTTTCAAGACAGGCTTTCTCTGTGTAACAGTCCTGGCTGTCCTGGAACTCACTTTGTAAACCAGGTTGGCCCTCGAACTCACAAAGGCGATCCACCTGCCTCTGCCTCCCGAGTGCTGGGATTAAAGTGTGCCACCAGCACCAGGCCACGCACGCTTTTATTCCCTAAAGGTTAATGACTATCACTATTGTTACTCCTTCCATAAGCTCGAAAGCTCTTCACAAAGAAATACAGCAAGAAGAAAAAGATTCTCACAAATCCTCTTCCAGACCATTTCCATAGGCCTTTTTCTTAAAGCAGTTTACATACTGAACTCCGTGTTAAGTGTGAGTGCCCTCGCTTTCTTCACATATAAAATATAACTTTCTTATTCAGGGCCTAGTAGGTTTCCACACAGCCTATCACTTGGATCAGGTCCTTCATGAATATGTGTTGAATGGGCAAACGAACAGTAACTGAAACCAGAGCTGTTACAGACCCTGAACCCACCACTCTAGTGACTGTCCCCTCAGATCAGTTAGAGTTTTCTAACTTGAGAGGATGGTCTGATGTGGGAGTGTCATATATCAATCTGTTGATTTCATTGGTTAAGCAATAAAGAAACTGCTTGGCCCTGACAGGTTAAAACATAGGTGGGAGGAGTAAACAGAACAGAATGCTGGGAGGAAGAGGAAGTGAGCTCAGAGACCCCATGCTCCCCTCTCCCAGGCAGATGCAATAGCTCTGCTCTCTGAGGCAGACGCATGAAGCTCAGACCCAGGATGGATGTAGGCTAGAATCTTTCCCGGTAAGACTGATGCCACACAGATTATTAGAGATGGGTTGATCGGGATATGAGAATTAGCCTGTAAGGGCTAGAGTTAATGGGCCAAGCATTGTTTAAAAGAATACAGTGTCCGTGTAATTATTTTGGGGCATAAGCTAGCCAGGCGGCCGGGGTTCTGGGGATGCAGCCCCGCCGCTCCTATTACAACAGTGGTTTTTTTTTTTCAGTAGTTTTGAATGATAGGTTAAATACCTAATGCTCACATGGCGTTGGATGGGATGTATGGTATTGGTACAGAAGCTGGAAACACTGTATAACTGTTATTATATGAGCAACACACACACACTTAGGAGGCAGAGGCAGGTGAATCTCTGGGATTTGGAAGCCAGCCTGGTCTAATACTGAGTTCCAGGGTAGCCGCATCTTCAAAGTAAGACCCTGTCTCAAAAATACGTAAATAAACCAAAACAATTTAAGTAAAGACCTTAATCAACCTCCATGGTTGATCAGGCTGTCCTGGTTTTTTTTTTTTCAAAGAAAATGCACTTTGGAATTTGATCTTAGAGCTGATAATAACCTAGATAGTGCAGGCAGTTCCCAGAAACATTTACAACATGTGTTAGCTGAGCAAGCAGGAATTATTTCAGTTCCCTTTGTGTTAGATATATCCGTAATTGGTCATCTCAGCGTTTATTCTAGAACCAGGAAGAACTTTAGTATTCTAAATCTATAGGTGTTATTATATAGTCAGCTAAAAACAAAATTTCAGAAGTTAAGCAAATACTCAATGTAACTTTTATGTCTGTAGTATCCCAAAATCAGTTGCTTAAAAAATTAAAGTGTGATTATTTCTTGGTGTTGCTAACTCACATGTACAACCACCCACACGGCCTTCTTCACATTAGGCAAATGCTCTGCCAGAGTTAGAGACCCAGCCCTTAACCACATATATGGATTTTTGTTTATTTGCTTTTTGTTTTGCTGTAATTAACTCATACATTTTTAGTTTTTTGAAATGGGATCTCACTGTCCAGGTCTCATGCTTCCTCTGTAGCTCAAGCTGGCATCCAACTCAATGATTTTCCTGCTGCAACCTCCCAGATTACAGGTTTATGCCATAATGTAAAAGTGCGGGGTTTTTTTAAAGAAAAAATTAAACTACTTTCATAAATAATTTTATGACCATAAATAATTTTAATAGCTAAAGCTCCCTAGCCATGCTGTCTTAGTCTATCTAGGTGTTATAAGGAAATGCCTTCAGCTTCATGAGTAATAAAAAACAGAAATTGATTCCTTACAGTTCTAGACCCAGGTCAGCCACAGATTCAGTGTTTGCTGTGTACCTGCTCTATTCCAAAGTTGCTGCCTTTTTGCCAAGTTCTTTTATTGCATAAAGGAGCTGGGGGGGGGGGTTCTCATTAATTTTTCCTTTGGGTTTTTTGAGACAGGGTTTCTCTGTGTAACAGTCCTGGCTGTCCTGGAACTTGCTTTGTAGTCGAGGCTGGCCTCGAACTCACTGAGATCCATCTGCCTCCCAAGTGCTGGAATTAAAGTCATGCATCACCACCACCTGGCTTGTGCATCTATTTTTTGCAGAAAAAAAATGTGTTTAGGCATTCTACAAAGTGATAGGCTTTGTTATGGTATTGTTATTTGTAGCGAGCTGCATGGTGTCACACCTGATGGAGATGTATAATCAACTCCTGAGATGGCTAAGGCCTGACCTATGCTATGATTACGCAATGATTATCAGCTGCCTGCATATGCGTGAACCTATGGGCAGTGCCCACCTGGCAGTTCGGGGTTGGCAGCCCATGCCTACTTAAGGGCTGGGAGAGGTTGGCCCAGAGAAGAGAGAGGAGAGAGGAAGTGAGAGAGAAAAGAGAGAGGAGAGAGGGGGAAAGAGAGAAAGAGAAGGAGATAGATTGCTGTGAATAAAGTCCTGGAATAAACTGCAGTGAGAAGAGCTCCGGTGGTCACGTCATCCTTGTGGGTCGAGGGTGGCCGTGACAGTTATTGATATATAGTATATACTTTGCTCAAATTCTTCCCTGTGATTGATGTTCCTGTCCTCCCCACCTCAGTCTTCCGTAGTCCCACTTGTAGTTTCATGATTTATATGTGATATATATGTATATATTATATATATGTATATATTATATATATATGTATATATTATATATATATAATCTAGATTGGATATACAAAGACATGTGACAGTTGTCTTAGTCTGGTTTATTCGCTTAAAATGCTGATCTCTAGTGTCATTCACTTGTCTTTGCAAATGACAATAATTTTGTTCTTTATTACTCCATGGTGTGTTGCAGACTGCAGACACTCAACCCTGAATTTTCTATGACCCCTTGTCTTTTGGAGTAAACAGCTTGTTTTCCTGTGCTTGCAGCTGCTCTGGGCACAAGACCTTCATGAGTTCCTGATGGCAGGGGTGTGGTTTCTGGCGGGCTTGCAACTGAAAAATCCTGAGAGCTAAGGTGTGGCCATTAGTCAAGGAGAGCCCTACATAAGCTGCCCTGGAACACAATAAAATTGGCATTCTTGCTTCAAGAGTGACCCATGTCTCTGTGGTTTTTTTACTCCCCAGACCCTTGCCCGACTGCAGTCTCAGGTGGTGCAGGTGCCACAGGTGGAGGCTCTGCTGGGATGGGGAACTAGGGACACTGAGGGACACTCTCTGGAAGACTGGTCAGCAGGTAAGTAACATAGAAAAGGTGAGAGTGAATTGTAAGGATGGGAGCGGATTCTTCCAAGTCTGCTCTCATGAAGGAATTGCAGGTACTACTGAAAAAACAGGGTACTAGAATTGAACAAAGACTTTAAAGAGACAGTAAGTTTGCAGAAAAAGTAATAGGAATAAAGAAAAGTAAGCCACGTAAAAATGAAATGTACACAGAAGAGACATTTTATTGTATGGGCTGCTACGAAAAACCAGGATAAATGTATCATGACATTAAGGTTTGAGTCGTCTATGTTATGGATCAAGCCTTCCAAAAGGTTGCCTTGAACACCCCCCAAAAATTACTTTGCTCAATAAAAAAAATAGCAGTTTGGAGAGAACTATGCCCAAATTCCCTAAATGATTGTTTACTGAAGGTTGTGGGGTCAGGGAGCAGCTTGGGGAGGCTGTTGGGCTTGTACCATCAGCCACCGCCAACAGGTACAATGGGCCCTGGTCAGGAATCCACCGGTGCTGATGCCGTGGGCCTGAATAGTCCCATATGGCGTACTTTCTTTCCATTGATTGGGCTACTGGACAGCCAGCCATTCCCATTAACTGGGGACTCAATAATGTTACTGGTGTGTGGAACTTGTCTGGCAGTTTGTGTTCTCAGATCTTTGGCTGTGCAGGATTCTTCCTTGTTTAATGACACAGCAAAATGGAATGGCAGTTAAACCAGAGCCAAAATAAGACTTCTCACGCTGCTTTCTGTAACTAATCATACCTTGAATGATTCTGCCCTTAACTGCTCTCAAATTTCATGTCATTTAAGCAACTCTTGGGCTAATGAGATGACTGCCGCTGTTGTCCGGGTTCCAGGCTTGGTACCTATCCCAGTGAATCAGCTGGTGCCAAGCCATCCCGCCGAGACTTCAGATCACCGCAGCTATAGTGGCCGCTGTTGTCATCGCTGCGGCCCTCACCGCAGCAGCTGGAATTGCCATCAGCCAGAGGGTAGCTGTGGCTAGCACTGTTGATACCCTAGCCGGACAGGTTGATTATATAAAAAACGGGGAGCTGTTGGGGACTGCCGAGCCTCAGACCCTGAATTGTCTATGACCCCTTGTCTGCCGGAATAAACAGCTTGTTTTCCTGTGCTTGCAGCTGCTCTGGGCATGAGACCTTCATGAGTTTCTGATGCCAGGGGAGTGGTTTCTGGCAGGTTTGCAATTGAAAAATCTCGAGAGCTAGGGTGTGGCCATTAGTCAAGGAGAGCCCTATATAAGCTGCCCTGGAACACAATAAAACTTGTTGTGATCCAGCTGCCCTCACTCCCCCGGGACAGCGGAACTTCCTTGTGGTCTGTAATTGACAAGGATGTTTGTGTTCTTTCTGGCCGGTGGGTCTTCACGGGAGTAGATTGCTGTTCTTCCACCTGAAAAGAAGCCTCCGTGTCTCAATCCCAGCACACCCCACCCCCTCCAGTCTTGGCATCCAGGCTGCGCTGGCTGCTGCAAAACTGGCATTGTTGTTTCAAGAGTGATCCATGTCTCTCTGTTTTTTATTCCCCAGACCCTTGCCCGATCACGGTTCCAGGTGGTGCAGGCGCCACAATGGTGTATCCATCCCATGTGCTTTTTGTATGTTCATCTGTTAGTGGGCCTCTAGGCTGGTTCTATAACCTGGCTATTGTAAATAGTGATTTACTTTACTCCCTTACGAAATCACAAGCCCCAGCCATGAATTAGCCATACTCTTGATAAAGATACCTCCTAATAGCCCCCCCTTAATACTAGCACATTGCACTAACTATATTATGTTTTGCATTTCCTATCTCATGCCTCAAAGTGATACCAAGAGGGCTATGCTTTTAATAGGGCCTTTTCAAAACTCACGTGCTGAACACATAATTCTAAATGTGACTCTCTTGGGAAGTGGGGCCCTTGGGGGAGTAAATTAGGTTGGGAGGGCTCTGTCCTCATGAGCTGATGACCTTCCTAAAAGAGTTTGGCAGGGGGAGTTCTTTCATTTCTTTTCTTTCTGATTTCTGGAGATAGGAAGCAGTAGAATACTAGTTCTAGGCTTCCCAGCTTTTGAAACTGTGGGAAAGAACATTTCTGGGGTTTGGATTTTACTCTTGCTTAAGACAGGGTCTTGCCCAGACTAGCCTTATACCCAAGATCTTACCACCTTAGCTTCCTTTGCTGGGAACATATATGTACACTACCTTATTTTTTTATAGATTACCCAGTCTTAAATTTGCCAAAGGTGTATGAAGCTAAGAAAGGGAGGTAGAAAGTGTTATTGCTGTTTTATAGACGAGGAAAGTGCAGCCCTAGGAGGAGCTGAGAATGTCACAGGGGCACACTGACTGATAGGAAGAGTTGAAAACGGCAGGTATAAAAATATCACTCTCCTGACTTTCACGCTATTGCTTAAAAGCAGGAGAATAGCCAGGTGGTGGTGGCCCATGCCTTTAATCCCAGCACTCAAGAGGCAGAGACAGAGGCAGGTGGATATCCGAGTTCGAGGTCAGCCTGGTCTACAAAGCAAGTTCCAGGACAGGCAAGGCTACACAAAAAAAACCCTGTCTCAAAAACAAACAAAAAGAGCAAAAGAAAAAGCAGGAGCTACGAATCCATGTGGCACGTGAGACATCCATGTCCTTTTAAAGTTAAGTCCAAGGGAATTCTGAGCTGACCTTCTTAAATAGCTCTGGCCTCTTGACCTTCACCCATCAACCAGGCTATTTTAATTACATGTCCTTTTCTTGCACACATTTTTTTTCTCCTGGAGTTTATAATTATTTTTGTTTTTTGAGACCGTGTTTCTCTATGTAGCCCTGGCTGTCCTGGAAGTTGCTCTACAGACCAGGCACCCAGTATCTTCTTCTGGCCTCTGCAGGTGTTCATAGGTGTGCACACCTGCACACAAATGTGCACACCCACACACAAATGTGCACATACACAATCTTTATAAAAAGAGTAACAGTTAAAAGAAGACAGTAGAAAAACTGGAAATCTGTCCCTACCAGGGCTCTGTATAACAAAACAAGAAGAGCCCAGAAGATCAGGAAGATGCTGATGCTGCATAGGTGACTTTAAAGATCAGAAATCACGTGATAGATGGTCTTTGAGTATCTCTTTTCCCAGAAAACTAGGTCACTTCTACTTTTCAGAATACCTTTAAAATGGTTTATTACATCTGTGTGTGGGGTTGGAATGAGGAGCATCCCATGGTGAATGTGCCATGTTACAAGTGTGGGGGTCAGAGAGCAGCTTTGGGCTTCAGTTCTTTCTTCCATCATGTAGGTCCCAAGGATGGAACTCAAGTCTTCACTCTGGGACACAAGAGCCTAGAAACCTCTAGCTCTGACCCACGTCTGTAAGAGTCACTCTGTGAAGCAACAGAATTTCAACATGCGCAAAGCCACTAGATAATTGATGTGTTGTTTTTTGTTTGGAGTCTTTTAACCTCCATGTCTACTGGACCCTCTCAAGCTCCTTTCTGAGCTGCTGCCCAAAGACTGTCCTTCGTTTATCTCAGCCTCCAGTCTCAGGCTTTGGAAGTCTTTCTCTTCTGTATTCCCTTACTTCAGTAGTGACGTCATCTGGTAGCTGCTGTTATGTGACAAAGCTTTTCCAGGGGAGACAAAGCACAAACATCTCTGTACCCCAGATAGAGAACCCACAATAGACCAAAGTACAGATACCACTAAAGTCCAACCTGGCTAACCATTGAGTTTTGTTGGGGCTACAGGAATATAGGTGTCCTGGATAGTTTTATGTCAACTTGATAGTTTTATCAGAGAGGAGGGAGCTTCAATTAAGAAAATGCCTCCATAAGATCAGGCTGCAGGCAAGCCTGTGGGGCCTTTTCTTGATTAGTGATTGATGGGGGAGGGCTCAGCCCAGTGTGGATAAGGCCATCCCTGGGTTGGTGGTCCTGGGTTCTACGAGAAAGAAAGCTGGGCAAACCATGATGAGCAAAACAGCAAGCAGCATCCCTCCCTAGCCTCTACATCAGCTCCTGCCTCCAGGTTCCTATCCTATTTGAGTTCCTGTCCTGACTTTCTTTGATAATGAAGAGTGATGTGGACATATAAGCCAAATAAACCCTTTCCTCCCCAATTAGCTTTGGTTATGGTGTTTCATCACAGCAATAGTAATCCTAGCTAAGACAATGGGTCTAGCTAAACTTAAATTTTGAATGGTGAGTCCTTTATATATTCTGGTTTATAAATTTTTCCTTTATTTTTAATATCTGATCGAGTAACTTTACTCTTTGTTGATAACAAAAATATTTGTTCCTGGAAATATTTCTGGTATATGAATTTTTCTTACTCTTAATAGGAAACTTTTGCAAAGAAAGAGGAGTAAAAGAAGCAAATACAACAGAAAACTCATACGATAAAGACTACAAACTTTAGCTGCAACATTTATTTTATGTGTGTGGTGATTTGAGTAAGAATGGCCCCCATAGAAGCATATATTTGAATGCTTAGTCATCACGGGATGTCATTATTTGAGAAGGATTAGGAGGAATGGCCTTGTTGGAGGAAGTCCGCCACTGGTGATGGGGCTTTGAGGTTTCAAAAAGCCCATACCAAGCCCAGCTTTCTCCACTCCCCTCCTCCCCCTTTGTTTAGTATGTAACTTTTAGTTACTTCTCCAGCACACCTGCCTACTTCCCGCCATGCTCCCTGCCATGATAACAGACTAAGCCTCTGAGACTGTAAGTCAGCCCCCAATCAAATACTTTTCTTTCTAAGAGTTGCCTGGGTGATAATGTCTTTTCACAGCAACAGAACAGTGACTAACACAATGTGTGTTGGTGTTTGCTGGCATGCATGTCTGTGTACCACATGGCTGCAGTGCCTATAGAGGCCAGAAGAGAGCGCTGGATCCCTGAAATTGGAGTTGGAGACAATTGTTACTGAAACTTGAACCTAAGTCCTCTGAAAGAGCCCCAGTGCCTGTAATCACCGAACCAACCCTCCAGCCCCTATATTCTTGTTAGAATGATGTAATTGAGAAGTCTTTTTTGAATCAGAATTTACAAAACCCTTTTCCTCTATCTGCAGTAGTAGGGATTCCATCCTGAACCCTGTCAAAGCTGGGCAAGCAGTCCACCGCTGAGTAACATCCTCCGTTATGGTTTCTTACACTAGTAATAAGCGTGCAAAGTGATTTTAATATAAACACACCTGAAGCACACTCACAACAGCTGAGAAGTCCTTTTTCAATGTGTTACAGAATTATTAACTTTACTATGGTTGGCAGAAAATGGAAAAAGAGAAGATAGAGGAGGATTAAAGTCGCAGAGACTCCTAGTGGAAGAACAGCGGGTTTGTAGTGGGGCGGGAGGCAGGGGGGCGCAGTTTGCGGAGATTCTGTATTCAGTAATGCAACGTTTTAGACGGTGGTTAGATAAGCTCATGCGAACTCATTATTGGAGTGAGCTGGAAGGGAACATTGATTCGATAAGGACTACTTGGATGATGTAATGAAAAGAGAAAAAGCTAGATTCTGTCCCTTAACAAATTAATTTTAATTTGATGCGTAATCCCTTCCTTCTGTCTTCATTCATGTATTAAGAGGAGATGATAACCATTTGTAAGGAGCCGTGTGCCATAGTAGACTTATAAAGTATCTACATTGTGGTCTTGATAAGTGGCTGGTATTTATATTGGAGTGACCAAGTGTGTGGATATTATAGAGACCAGAAATTATGGCAGAAAAGGGATAGCAAAGACCAAATACTCCAGGTGATTAGGTCTCAGCACATCCGAGGGGCTGCTGAGGGAGTCTGTGAAGATCTGAGAGAACCCGCGCTATGTAGTTCCCACCAGAGCCACTAGGTGGTGCTTTAGGATCCACGATGCTACATGTCCTCAGCGTCCTCAGCCGACTTTGGGTTCCAACTACTTGAGAAACCTGGGGCCAGTTTCTGCTTTGAGGAGCCAGAAAAAATACAGGGGAAAAAAAAAAAAAACTATTTGCAGATAACTCAATGTAGGGAGGAAATAGAGTGAGCAGTCTGAAAAAAAAAAAGAGAGAAAAGTTCAGCAAAAGAAAGAGGTCAGAAAGGTAAAGGTGAGTCGTATCAGAAAGCAGGGAGCTTTATGGAGAGAGTTTGGAGCGTTGTAGACTTTCTCCCTTTTATACCCGTAGCTCTAAATTGTTCTGGGGAGCTGGAGAGTTGACCCAGCTGTTAAAAAACACTCACTGGGTACTCCACGTTCAATTCCCGTCACCTGCATGGTGGCTCACAGCTGTCTATAACTCCAGTTACAGGGGGTCCGACAGCCTCTTCTACCTGCTAGGGCAATACACACATGTGGAACTCAGATAAACATGCAGGCAAAATACTTGTACACATAACATAAATATTTTTGTTTAAATTGGTTTTTTTTCTAAGGCTTAGTGTGGGATGTTCTGATACACATAGCGATAGGACCATCACAGCCAAGCTAATGAATGTCCATCACCTCTGATGGTTAGCACTTGGAGTGTGTGTGTGTATACACGTGAGTGTGTGTTAAAACGTTTAACTTTTCCTAGTAAACAGCCAAAGAGTAGTAAAGATGGAGCGCCTTCTAAGAAAAGAACATTTTAACTCATAAAATCAAAGGTCTGGGGGCTGGAGAGATGGCTCAGTAGTTAAGAACGCTGGCTGCTCTTCCAAAGGTCCTGAGTTCAATTCCCAGCAACCAGCAACCACATGGTAGCTTACAACCATCTGTAATGAGATCTGGTGTCCTCTTCTGGCCCGCAGGCATACATGCAGGCAGAACACTGTACACATAATAAATAAATCTTTAAAAACTTAAAAAAATAAAATCAAAGGTCTGGGAATATAGGTCAAAGGCGTGGCACCTGTCTAATGTGTATAAGAACCTGGAATTGGTCCCTAGTAACATGCACACACCCAGATAAAACAGCAAGAACCTTCATTCTTTTTCCTACCATCCTAGAACCCAGTCACTGGGCCAAGATTGGTACCCCGATTATATAGCCACCTTTCTGAAAGAAGGGACAATGTGACTAATAACTTTTGTATTAGTTACCCAACTGTTGCTTCAAAATACCTGGCAAAAGCAACTTAATGTAGGTTTTAATGTCCAAGGGTGTAGTCTGTTGTGACAGAGAAGTCATGGCAGCAGGAGTTTGAAGCTCCTGGTCACATTGCCCTTGTATCCAGGAAGCAAAGAACAGGGAAGGACAAAACCCACTTAGTTATCTTTCCCTTTGTGTTCAGCAATTAGAGTGAGTCCTCCACCTCAACCCAATCTAGACTAGACATCTCTCACGGGCACGCCCAGGGACTTGTCTTCTGCATCATTCTAGACCCTGTCAAGTTGATAGTCAGTATTAACCATCACAGCCACCTGGGGTCGTTGAAGCAGGGGAGATAAAGTTTCCTGCCATAGTCTGAATATGAAATGAACTCACATAGTTGCCAACTGACAGGCTTTTAGCCAATGAATGGCTCATGGTAGCTCCTACGTCATCGATGGATTGATTCCCTGATAAAGTCATAATATGATGGTGTTATTGGGAGGTGGTGAAGGTGAGGAGTGGAGTCATGGTGGGAGGCATGTCCTGAGAAGAAGTATCTCGCCCTTCTCTCTCTTCCTGGCCACCACGATGTGAGTAACTTTGTACTTCCGTAGTCTTCTACTATGATATACACTTCAACAAGGCTGAGAAAGAAGCTGGTATCTGTGGACTGGAATTGTGAGTCCAAATGAGCCTTCCTTCTTTCAAGTTGTTCTCTCGGGTTTTGGCCATGAAATGCAGAAGTCTAATGGTTCCCTAAAGGAATTGGCGGGCAGCCAGGGACAGCAGAAATAGGCAAATACTCTTCCATCTTTACTTCTTGATTCAGGATCTAAGTTGCCCAGGCAAGCCTTGAACTTCCTTCCTCCTGTCTTTGCCTTTTGAGGAGCTGAAATTACAGGCTGTGCCACCGTGCCTCGCTATCATTTTATGCTGTACCAGTTTAGTTAGCATATAAAACAATGTTTTTATATGGCATTTTCATACACGTGTATCACTGTACATTGATAAACTCATATACCTTCTCCCCTCTTCTCTCTCCCCTCACCAATCTCCTTCTCCTCCTAGGCAAAGCTTTTTATTTTGTTGAGACAGGGTTTTTCTGTGTATTCCTAGCTATCCTGGAACTTGTCTGTATACCGGACTGGTCTCAAACTCAGAGATCTACCTGACTTTGCCTCCTGAGTGCTGGGATTAAAGGTGTGCACCACCACTGCCTGAAGAAGGTAAAGGTCCACTAACTTTCACTGACACAGTAGTTCAAGACTTCCCCAAACAGAATCAGTGGCTTCCTTCTCTGTGTACCTACCTCCATGGCAGAATGTATTGCCAGCATTACTGCTAATCTCCCCCCACCCACCCAGGACACTGTGTGTTATTAATGGTTGCTGAGCTGCTTTGACAAGGGTGGAAAAAAATTACTCTATGAAAGTGATATTCACAGTGCAAGATCACTTGAGGACTGAGTTGTAGCTGAGGAGGTGATCTGCAGCTGTGAGCTTTGTTCAGTAGTCATCATTATTTAAAGTCTTCTAGGTGTTTTAATCTTTCTTGTGCACCAGTAAATCTTCTCTACTGAGATAAGCAAGGGATTGGTTTTATTATTTATCGTTGGAGAAGATAAGATTTTTTATTTACATGGTGTCTCTTAAACTATCTATGAATGAACATTGAGTGTAAATAAGCCCCGAAAGGAATGGAATACGCACGCTCACAGTCTCGCACTTTATCAATGAGATCTACTGGACAAAGGGACCTAACAGAATAATCTAGGTCTCCGGGAGTTAGTTCTTGGGTAAAACAATTGACTGCAGGAAACGAATCCATATCCAACTTGGGTCGGTTTTGTTTCCTCCAAAATGTTTCACATATTTATCATTGGACCAAGTCACTAGTGCAGATCAAAGAAAAGGAAGACCATATTCCCAGTGAAATATGTCCAACTCCAGGGAGCGCTGTGGAGCAGCTTGATAGAGTAACTGTGGTCTGGACTTAGCATGGACATGTTGTTATCTCATGTACAATTCCCAAGAGACCCAGCTTGGTTCTCCTCCAGTCTCCTCTTGGAGGTATGTCTGCTTTTATCACTAATTGCACCTAAACCCTTCAGGGGATGGTGTGACTGACTCTGTGATCCAGAAGTCCTGGGAAAAGTCAGAAGGTACTGAGTCAGTGCCGCTCACCACGATGGATGGCATCTTTGTCTGACTTTTGTCTGAGTACTCCGATCACTTTGGACCGTGTCCTTCTCTCACAGCACCTACTAGTTGTACGGTTTCAAAGCAGATTCTTGCACAGATGTGTCACACGCTCTTGGTCCACAGAGAAAGGAATGCAGTCATACCTTGATGCCTACAGTGGCAGAGGCTGCCAGAAGGTAGACTCTTGCATCTTTGAGGGCAGAAGTCACACTTCTGGATGCTGCCTTTCTAGAAAATTGGTTGTTTTGGCTTGACCTTTTTCACCTAGTTATCCATGAACACATTTAAAGCCTTAAAGAACACCACCACAACTAAGGTGAACAGTGTTCTCCAGTGCCCAAGATTTAATAACAAAATGACAAAAATTGTGATGGGTGTCCCAGAAGCTGTGTCTGACTCATGTGACCCTCCCCTCTCAGTCTCTCGGGAGCAGGACTACAAGAGAGGGCAAATCGGCATACCACACTCATCTCCTGATTCTTCTAATACTTCAGGTCCACAGAGAAAGAAAACTCTTTCCTGTTTAGGACAGGCTTTTCTTTTTCCTGTCTAGTGCCATTAGAACTTAGTATATGGTAAAAATAAGTGGAATTACAAGCATAACCTGCTATGCCTGGCTTAACAACCACCTTACCCACTGAGCCACCCTGGTAGCCCAGCATCCACTCTTTTTAAAGGTAACTTCTAGGTTCATCATGACATTTGCATAACTGCATCACTGTATTTTGCTCTCAATTGTTATCCTCTCTGGTTCCCTTTCCCTCCAGCTGGTTGATGAAGGGTCAATTCTTTTGCTCATCTATTAGTCTATTGATTGGACTTTCACCGTTTCTACATAAATCATGCTGAGGGTATCACCTGATTTCTGTTTTTTATTTCATTAAAATGTAATAAGAACTGAACACCTAAGAAAGCAAATCATACAGAGAATCTGATTTATTTTGTTATTGTTTTAAGTCTTTGCTATGTCAGTTACAAGTAAACAACTTGATTTGCATGTGTACAGCGTAGTAAATGGTTGTAGGGGGACAATGGGATCAATCTTTGGCTGCAGCGCATGACCACCATCACATCGCTCACATTTCTCAGTCGCTCTACTTCCTCATCTTCTACCTGATGAGCTTGAACACGCTTGTCCATAGATACCTTGAGTACATGCAGCATTCCTATGGTGTGAAGCCACACGCCTCCAGGATCATGTCCCGCAGGACTCTGGTGTGTCTGGTGGGGACTCCAGTGGATGGGTTATGCCCCAGCTCACTGACATTCTGTTACCTTGTAGCCCCTGCTGAGGCCCATGACCATGAAGTAGCAAAGGGTGATGGATGCTGTTCTCGAATGGTGGTAGGACAGGAAGTTGGTTTATTAGGTCACTCTAAACCATTCAACCTAGTTTTCATAGAAGCAAATACTCACTTGTGTATTTCATTAAGTCACATAATATGTAACCAACTTAAATAAACCACTGTAGGAACCAAAGAACATGAACACGGAGAGCATTCAAAGCAAGGTGGGCAAGCGTCAGACAGGTTATCCAAAGACTCAGATTCATAGAGACTGTAAAGAGCTTTCCCAAGGTTATTAGCCCCATTTTTCAGATCAGGAGACTGAGGGTTAGAAAGGTCATTGTTCATCATTTAACAAATGACTTTTATGAGAAGCTTAAACAGAAGCATAAGGAGAGAAGTCTAACCCAACCATGTCAAGGTCAGGGAAACCTTGCACAAGATGATGGTGACTCCTAGGACAGCAGGAGAAAATCAGACACAACATAACAGACAGAGCAGACAGACAGGAAAGCCCCAAACAAAACAAACAAAAAACCCACAAGAAAAATAAAGAATTTATTTAGTCAGCTTTGATAACTAAAGCCTGGGATTCAGGAAGCAGGGAACAGAGGTGTAGGAGAACTGAGATCTGGCTTGGGGTGATGATGTGTGTGCAACAGTTTAAACTGACTTAAAGGGCAGTAGGAGCCATGGAGTGGCTATTCTCAGAGAAGTAAGACAATCAGATATGACGACATAAAAATCTCGGAAATATTACTGGAAATCTGTTATCTGACTGTGAGTTCCCAATGCGATGGCACTGCTCCCTACCAAAATCAATACATTCTAGAAGCTTTGGTTGCCTTGCTGGCTAATGCTTGTGGTCAGTTGAGACTTCTGGGTGTGTCTGAGAATAAGCCAGAGGGCAATTGTGTGGTACTCCACTTCCATCAGGTCTGCACTAAAAACTGTAATTCTAAACATGGTTTGATAAAGGAAATACAAACCAGAGAAGTAAAATAGATGCTGTAGCTTGGACAGTATGAGCTCATGATGTAATCTGCTTTAAAACAACAAATATTATGTTCACAGAAAGCTCTAGAAATAACGGTTTCCATGAGCAGTGCTCTGAGATCAGACTCCAAGTACTGTCTCCAGTAAAGAGAAACCAGCCCTCTCCCATGAAGTTGTTTCTTTCAAGTCAAGCAGAATCGCACCAGATAAGCACAGATTATCTAATCATGGCGTTCTCCCTTTCCTTTTTACTCTTACTTTTTGTGCTAGTTTTTATTGTCAACTTTACATAACCCAGAGTCACCTGGCAAGGGGGAACTTAAGAAATCGCCCAGGTCAGCCTGGCTTATAGCCATGTCTGGGAGAGACTGTCTTCACTGATGAGTGATGTAGGAGGCCCAGTCCAGGCCTCTGTAGTGTAGAGTCTTCTAGACAGGGTGGGCCAGGGCTGTATAAGAAAGCTAGCTGAGGCAAGTCAGAGAGAGAGCTGGTAAGCAGCGTTTTTCCATGGCTTCTGCTTTGGATCCTGCTTGAATTCTAACCTTTACTTCACTCAAGGATGAACTGTGACCTGGCAGTGAAAGGTGAAATAAACCCTTTCCTCCCCTAAGTTGCTTCTGACCACAATCTTTATCAAAGCAACACAAAGCAAACTAGAACACTTTCAAATTGTACGCTAGGACAATTCCATATTTTGAACATATGAGACAAGGTTAGTATAGGAACACATGACAAAATTTTATTTTAGCTCTTCTGGGCCAATGCTTACCCTTATGTTCAGATTAAAGAAAATATTTTATTTAAATTTGCAAAAAAAATCAAATATCTCTCTAAATGAAACAGCTAAAAATTTGGCTTGTTATCAAATCAAACATAAGTGACATATTTGGCTTTTTAAAAAACAACGAAAACTTCCTATTAAGTTGTTATACAAACTGTTTTTCCTCCTAGCTGTCTAATGTTCATAGACAGTCTGCTTCTATGGTACATGGCACATACACAGGCTTGATCATTGCCCCACAGAAATACTTAAGTGATAGAAGAAAGATGATCTTTGTGATTACATAAAAATCACCCAAATTTGACCAATGCGTCCACTTACTAAAGTCATCCATGGCTGAGAGAACTAACCCACTAGTTAAACACCATTCTCATTCCGATCATATCCAAAAAGCTGAAAAATAACTCAAAACTAGAATGTGGCCAGGTGCCTTGGCAGTCTGATGTGAATGTCTAGAAAGTAGACAGGAAATAAAGAATTCTGCTTTCTTTCAAGAAAACTTTCCAGAAGGAGGTGGGGGGCCAAGAAATCCACCAGCCTGCTTGGTGGCAGCTCGAGAAGGGGCAAGGCCAAGGATCTTCTGAATGTTCTGTAAAGCAAGCACATTAATAATTGATTTTAATAAAAGCCATAAAAAGTGCTTTACACCCTTCTCAGCAATGAGAATGACACAAACTCAAAGTCCTGTTACCTGCAACAGGGTGACTATGTCATATTTTTAAATAATGAAGATCACAAAAGTAAGAGCCGTACATACTTGACGGGACCTGGGTCTGCTAATCCAAAATTTAAGCGGCCTTTTATTTGTTTTCAAGACAGAGTTTCTCTGTTTAACAGCCCTGGCTGTCCTGGAACTTGCTTTGAGGATCAGACTGGCCTCAAACTCAGAGAGATCTGCTTGCCTCTGCCTCCCAAGAGCTGGGATTTAAGGCGTGAGTCACCACTGCCTGACGAATTTTTAGATTTATAAATCCTTTCCATCTTTTTCTTTATCTTAATTGTATCTTGTTATGGAACAGTCCTTTACACTGTGTGAATATATGTCACTGCAATTGGTTTAATAAATAGCTGACTGACCAAAAGCTGAACAGAATAAGGTTAGACAGGAGAGTCAAACTAGGAAAATGCTGGGAGGAAAAAGGGCAGAGTCAGGAGTTGCCAGACCGACTCAGAGGGAGCAGGGGATGTTAATAAAAGTACCACCACGTGGCTGAGCATAAATAAGACCTATGGGTTAACTTAAAATGTAAGAGCTAGTTAGTAACAAGCCTGGGCTATTGGCCAAGCATTTATAAGTAATATAAACCTCAGTGTATTTATTTGGAAGCTGCTGGTGGGACAGAAACTTCTGTCAACAGTATCTAATGCAACAAATAGTTTTTTTTAAGAAAAAAAACTATTCAGTTTTGTAAAAAGTACTGAAGAAGATCCTATAAAAAAAAAAACAAGTATTTTATGTTCTGATTTCTTTGGCTAATATAACATTAAATTTAATTACATAACAACAATAACAAGCAAAACCAGTATAAACAGGTTTTGGAAAACAATGGACTCTTGGAGCAGACAGGCGTGGGTGTGCTAAAGAGCACTCCTGAACAGACAGCTGACTAGGAAATCAATTGGCAGATGCTTTAACAAGAATGGAGAGGGCTTCTGAGTGAGCCAAGGTGAAGTAAAGGCCAACAGTGACCCAGCATTTCTTAAGAAAAACCTCAGGGATTATCTCCTTTCTCTTCTCAATTCCTCCTTCATTTGGTATCTAAAGAAACTAAACTATGAAAAGGCATATGGATGCTCCAGAACAACAAAGCTAAACTGAGAGCAGAGGTAAAGTGGATGTGGTGGCACATGTCCGTAACTCTAGTGCTCAGGAGGTGAAGGCCAGGGGATCAAGAGTTCAAGGCCAGCCTGAGCCACATTAGACCTATCTCAAAAAAGTTATAATTTAAACCTACACAATTGATTCTTAGTCTAGTGGGTTCTCTTCCACCACCCTTACTATGCTAAATTCTGCTTACCAAATGATATTCCGTGTACACAGTTTTTTACATCTCAACTTCCTATCCTTCATTGCTCCTTCATTAGCTGTTGCAATTAAGACACTGGGAAAATGTCCAGACTTAGGCTCCTTTAGAAGTACATACTCCCTTTAATCCCTTGTCAGAATATGATGAAGTAACAAATACAACTTAAAGGACCCCTTTAGACTGTATTTATCACAAAGCATTTAAATATATGTAGCATACAATATAACTCATATTAAATGAAAATTTTAGAATGAGTTAGAAAGACCAATAATTAGTAGATCAGGCTAGAGAAAGAAAAATCTGCATTTGTATTACTTTTATAATTAACTTCACAGTAGGGCAGTGGTGTTGCATGCCTTTAATCCGAGAGGCACTCAAGAAGCAGAGGCAGGTGGATCATGGTGAGTTCGAGACCAGCCTGGTCTACAGAGCAAGTTCCAGGACAGGATCCAAAGCTACACAGAGATACCTGTCTTGAAAAACAAAAAACAAATTAATTAACTTCACATATATGTGTAAAAAAATTAAAAACAAAAAACACTGCCACTGCACAAAAGAGTAATATGTTACCAATTTCCAGGGTTTTTCTGTTTTTGTTTTTCAAGAGAGGGTCTCTTTACTTAGCCTTGGCTAAGCTTGCTCTGTAGACCAGGTTTGGATGACCTGAACTCAGAGATTTGCCTGCCTCTGCTTCCAAAGGTGTATACCACCACCACCACCACGTGGCAAAAACATGATTTTTTTTTTTCCAGCCCTTTGCCTTCTTTCTTTCACTTTCTTTTCTTTCTTCCTTCTGCCTGTCTCTGCCTCCTGAGTGCTGGGATTAAAGGCATGTGCCACCATACCTGATCAATTCCCAGCTTTTGAAATTTGGGCATTAAAAGCCAGGTATGAAGGCATATGCCTGTAATCCCAGCACTTGGGAAGTACAGTTAGGAGGATTAGGCATTTAACGCCAGCTTGGGATATATAAGATTGTCTCAAAAAAAAAAAATTAAAAACAACAAAAACTGACAAGTATTTCCTTGGCACCTACAATGTATTTAGCACTAGGCGAAGGATTCTGAGAAATAAAAACAATTTGAAATAAGACATTTGAGAACACATAACGATACCACACTTGTCCAGCCAACAAACATAGCAATATAATTCTAGACAAAACATACAAGGCATCTTTGCTCAGTTATTCTGCAGGGACAGGGGTCAATTAAATGAGTCCTTGTCATTTTTGAGAATAAAAACCAGTTTAAAAACTCTGATGGCTTTTAAATGACATGTTTATTGAAACGAAGGAAAAAAATGGAAAGGAAAAACTGCTTGGAGAAACAAGATGCTGAGCGGGTAGATGAAGATGTCAGGCTACGGCGGAGAGCTTCCCCTCGACACTCGGTGCAGCAGCGAGAGCAAGGCACCCCATGTTCTGTGCTGCTCTCAGCCTCGGCCACTGAAGCTTTCTTTTGCTTTCCCTAAAGTCAGTAATCTAGATTTTCAGGCATTTAATATAGTTGTAAACAATACACTAGAATTCTAAAACGAGCAACTGAAAGATGAGCGTTCCCAGTGTTACAGAAGTAAAGCAAGCTTGAGCACGGACAGAAAGGAAAGCTATACATATAAATGCAGGGTATGAATACTCACTTGTCGGATTGACATAGTACACAGAATGTACAAAAAGATGAAGGAGCAGTCTGTGGTGTCATCGCCCAGCAGGTTTCGATGAGACAATCCTTGGATGTAAGAAAGAGGGGTGAAGGGGAGCTTTGCTACCACTCTACCATCAAATCTAAAATGGAAAAATAAAAGCAAAGAACTGTTATGTTTAGAAAAACATCTGGGCACAGCTAGAACACTTTGACAAAGACTGAAAATGCAGTGATGCAGGAAAGGATCCAGGCTAACCAGTGCTCTCTAAACAAGTGATTCTCCATGCTTCTGGTATGAAGAACAGATCCTGCCAAATTATAGAGGACCCAGCAGACTTTTATTGTGCCAACTATAGCTATTAATATATGCTATATTAAAAATTGAACTAAGCCAGGCATGGTGGCACACACCTTTAATTCCAGCACTCAGGAGGCAGATGCAGGTGGATCTCTGTGAGTTCAAGGCCAGCCTAGTTTACAGAGTGAGTTCCAGGACAGCCAGGGCTGGTAACACAGAAAAATCCTATCTATAACTCCAGTTCCAAGAGATGTCACCTTACCTCCGCAGGACATCAGGTTTGCACAAGGTGCATACATGCAGGCAAAACACCCATAAGTATCTTCAAGTATCAAGACATCTGGTAGATGTGAACATGCAAATTTTAATGAAAAGTAACTTTTAGGGGCCAGCAAGACGGCTCATTATGAAAAGGTGCCTGCTGTCAAGCCTGATGACCTGAGTTCCATCCTGTCACCCACGTGACAAAGGAGGGAATCATCGCCTGCAAGTTGTCCTCTGACTTCCGGACAGGCACCTCTCCCCACCATATACACACAGACAATTTTTTAAAAAGTTTTAAAAACCTTAAATCTTTTAAAGCGTTAAAAAGTATTTTGGGTAAAGTATATTCTAAAACAAAGAACTTATAATAGATTGGAATCTAATGTTTGGTTTCATAGGAAACTGTTGGGTTCACAATTCTCTCTCTCTCCCTCGCTGTCCCAGAATTCCCTCTGTAGAGCACATTGATAGTAAACTCAGAGACCCACCTGCCTTTGCCTCCTGAGTGCTGTGATTTGCCTCCTGAGTGCTGTGATTAAAGGTGTGTTCTACCACCATGTAGAGATTTCTTGAGCTCCTTGGCAAAGACTGACTTGTAGTGATTTTTTTTTTTAACATAGGACTAGGAGATTTTATGAGAAATAGCTAAACATTGTGGCCAACCTAAGAAAGGAAAGAAGAGTTGGGGCAAAGTAGATCGTTTCCTTAAAGCTTTGCAAATCCTAGGCACGACTACTACTCATGAGTAGAGGTACAGGGAAGCGTATTTGGACTCAGGAAAGGAGCTATTTTCTTTTTAAATAACAGGCAAATTTAGCCTAGGCAACCCTAGACAACTCTGGAACCTACTGCCTCCACCTCCCAAGTGCTGGGATTGCAGGCATAGGCTACCAGGCCCAGTTCATGCAGTGCTAGGTGCTGAACCTAGGACTTTCCACATGCCAGGCAAGCAAGCACTCTACCAACTCAGCCCCAGGAATTATTTTTCAGACCTGAAAACCTATTCACAAAGTATGGCTCTCAGGAAACATTATGCTCCTTTTATAGAACTAAAATTTAAATTTAATTGCTAGAGCATTGCCTACAGCTTCCTAGTTCTAACCTTTTATTTCCACTGAATGAAATCAAGAAGAGGAGCAACTTGGAAAGAAAGTGCTCTTTGACATTCCAGCTGCTTCCCTAGCCCTAGGAGCACGCACCTTCCCTTTCTTAGTCTAATGTTGGGTGCTGTTTTTCCTCTTGGAAACAGGGTCTCGCTGTATAGTTGAAGCTGTGAATCAGTTCTTAAAAGTTGTCCTTCAGCATCCAAACGAATACCGTGGTGTGCCCCTTCATTACCATACACAAAAAACAATAAATGTGGGAAATATAATGAAAGACATCGTGGGATTTTTAGATACCCTGGAAAGTTACCCAATGCCTTCCACTTCTAAAGGCCTATGATTCCAAGAATGATTATCTAAGTAGAATTTGTAGGGTTTTTTGTTTTCTTTTTGAGTTGAGGTCTCACTAGGTAGCTCTGGCTGACTTGTACTCACTACATAGAGCAGGCAGGCCTTGAATTCACAGAGATCTGCCTGCATCTGCCTTCCCAGTGCTGGGATATTAAAGTCATGTGCCATCATGTCTGGCTAGGAATCTTACTTTCTCTAAATCCCTCACCTAGATAAAAATAACCACTTTCTTCTTCCTTCCCTAGTATACTTCCACACATTTCTATCATAATGCTCATCGATGTATGGTGTAAGAGGGTCTTCTGTCTAGGTGTTACTTTCATTGGTTAAATAAAGAGACTGCCTTGGCATAGTTGATAGGGCAAACTTAGATAGGCGGGGAGACAGAACAGAATTCTCAGAGGAAGAAGGCAGTGTGGCAGACGCCATGGCTCTCCTCTCTGAGAAGGACACTGGTTAGACTCATGCCGGAAAGCCACGGTCAAGTGACAACACACATTAATAGAAATGGGTTAATTAAGATGTGAGAGTTAGCCAGTATGAGGCTAGAAATAATGGGCCAGGCAGTATTTAAATGAATATAATTTGTCTGTTGTTATTTCGAGGTATAAGCTAGCCAGGCGGCCAGGAGCTCCTTTTACAATAAATGTATCGTTGGCTTATTTCTCTTCCTGTAAATTGTTTGGTTTGTTTGTTTTTTGAGACAGGGCTTCTCTGTATAGCTCTGGCTGTCCTGGAACTCGCTCTGTAGACCAGGCTGGCCTCGAATTCAGAGATGATGCCTCTGCCTCCTGAGTGTGTGCACCACTATGGCCTGGCCTTCCTGTAAAATTGTGCTAACACTGAAACATACGGAGAAACACTTTGGAAGGAGAAACAGAAGAACAGACAAAAAGGAAGTTTGAGAAAAGAGAGAGAGCGAGAGGTAAGGAGAGAAGAAAGCCAGGCAACTCTATTGACATGCTGTAGCTCAGGTGGACGGATGTTTATCTAGTTCTGTCAAAGCAGTACCGTAATTGCTCCGCTCTGCTACATGCTTGTTTAAACAACAGTACCTCATCGCTGAACAAGATTATAGTTGTTAAGACTATTTTAAGAGTCAAAACCTTTTTATATGAATACCTTCAGTTTGAAGAAGCACATTAGTAAGCAATTTAAAAAGAAGAGCATATTGAATTATATAAGCCTAAGTTTATATCTAAAAAATAAATGTTCTCCCTATTAAGTAGGTTTAAAAAGTTACTATGAGCCTGGACTAGTGGCACACTCCTTTAGTCCCAGCAGTTGAGAGGCGGAGAGGCAGCAGGATCTCTTGAGTTCAAGGCCAGCTTGGTCTACAAAATGAGTTCCAGGAAAGCCAGCCAGGGTTAAACAGAGAAACTCTGTCTCAAAAAACCAAAAAGCCCACAAAGGGTATGTCAGTGGTTCTCAACCTTCCTAATGGTGCATCCCTTTAATACAGTTAGTTCTCCATGTTGTGGTGACTCCCAACCATAAAATTATTTAGTTACTACTTTATAACTGTAACTTTGTTACAATTATAAATCATAATGTGATGGAGGAAGGTCATTGGCTAAGTAATAAAGAAACTGCTTGGCCTCATAGGTTAAAACATAGGTGGGAGGAGTAAACAGAACAGAATGCTATTTCAGTTATGTTAGAACTTAGCCAAAGTTGGTTGACTCAACATTGCAAACGAGACTTTGGGTGATTGCCCAGGTAGTCAGTTGTCTCTGTCAATTGTTGCACATTTTGGATATATCTCGTTTGTTAAGTAATATTTATTCCCTTCTCAGATCTTTGACGGAGTTGAAGGTTATATAATTATAGTTACTCTCTACATTATTTAGACTCCTTGAGATAGAATGTTTAGCAAAACTTTTGTTCTCAATATTGTTTGTTATATTTATTATTTGTTATTATTGTATATAGTTGTATTTGGTTTAGTTCTGTCTTATTTAGACAAAAAGGGGAGATGTAGGGATAAGTCCCGCCCCTAAGGGGGCGTGTTCGCCTCGGGCTAATGTTTGCCTATAAATCTGGCGAGCGTGCTCCCAGCCGCTGCTTCTGCTTTCCTGGTCTCCCCTGGAACGGTGGTTCTGTAAGTCTATTTCTCCATTAAAGCTATATATATATTTTTACAATCTGTCTGCATTCGTTTACACCATTACAATAATGTAAATATCTGTATTTTCTGATGATCTTAGATCTTTTCTGTGAAAGGATCACTGGAATCCAGAAGTCATGCCCCATAGGGTGAGAAGTACTATATGACTGTATTCTTTTTTTAAAAAAATTATTTAGATACTTATTTTGAAGTTATTTTAAAAAATAGGATGGCAACATGGCCCAAAGGGTAAAAGGCACTTGCCATCATGCCTAACAAGCTGAGTTCAAATCCCTGGACCTATCTGATGGAAAGAAGGAACAGATTCCTCCAAGTTGTCCTTGGAGTAGTTATAGGTACAGAAGCATGAAGCCTACTACATATTCTCAAATGATTATTAAAGACATATGATAGGAGGATATGTTCAAAGCACATTATATATTCATAAAAAAATCTCTGTAGGAAGTAGGGTGGTGGTGGCACAAGCCTTTAATCCCAGCACTCCAGAGGCAGAAACAGGTGGAATATCTTTGAGTTTGAGGCCAGCCTGGTCTACAAAGTGAATTTCAGGACAGCCAAGGCTACACAGAGAAAACCTGTCTCAATAAACAAAAAGCAAACAAACAAAAATGGTGAACAGTATAGGGGAAATACGCTCAATGTACAATATATACTTGTGACATAGTACCATGTACAATAAATAGACACAATGAAAAGGGTTTTTTAATATGTGTATGTTTATGAGGAAAAACAATAATGTATATGAGAAAAAACTGAGGTGAAATAACAACTGTAAATCTGGATAACAGATTTACTATTCTTGTAACTTCGTTTTTATTTTTTTTTCCAAATATTTTATTATTTATTATGTATACAATATTCTCTTTGTGTGTATGCCTGCAAGCCAGAAGACTCCATTACAGATGGTTGTGAGCCACCATGTGGTTGCTGGGAATTGAACTCAGGACCTTTGGAAGAGCAGGCAACGCTCTTAACCTCTGAGCCATCTCTCCAGCCCGTAACTTCGTTTTTAATTGTAAAATTTTATTTTCTTTCTTCCATTACTTTTGAGAGAAGATTTGGCTATGAAGTTCTAGGCAGGCCTCAAACTCAGAATACTATGGCTTCAGCTTTTCAAGTATGAGGCTATAACTTTGAAATTCTGACAAAGTATTGATAAAAATCTTACGCTCATTTGCATACAAACATAGAATAACATTTATTATGCAGAAGAAGATAAAGGGTTACTCACATGGAATTAAACATTCCCATTAAGGCAGTAAAACAAAAGCCAATTGCAAACATGGATTTCATTCGTACCTATAAGGAAAGCACAACAACAAAAAAAGATCATTTCACACTAAAAATAAAGAAATAAGGCATCCTCCAAAAATTGAAGTGTCATGTAATTTCTCTTAAAAGGTTTCTACTGGGTGTGGTGGCATACACTGGGACGCAGACACATGCTGATCCTGTTAGTTTGACATCACACAGGACTACACAGTGAGACCCTGTCTCAAAAACAAACAAATGAAAAACAAAAAGTTCTTCTTGGGGGGGCTGGAGAGATGGCTCAGCGGTTAAGAACACTGGCTGCTCTTCCAAAGGTCCTGAGTTCAATTCCCAGCAACCACATGGTGGCTCAAAACCATCTGTAATGAGATCTGGTGCCCTCTTCTGGCGTGCAGACATCCATGCAGACAGAATGCTGTATACATAATAAATAAATAAATCTTTAAAAAAAAAAAGTTCTCCTTGGCAAAAAGCTCTTCTTCCACCTCCAGTTTCTCCTCTCCTTACTTGAACTGGGATAGCTCTGAGGCCCCTTTCTGGCCAACCAGTCAGCAATAACAAGTGTTCACTGGGATCTATGTTCTATTATTATTATGATAAAGTCTGGTTATGTTGCCAAGGCTGGTTTTGAATTCTTGATCTCATTGACTCTGCCTAAACCTGCTGAGGATCACAGACACGTATAACTACAATACCCGGATCTGAAAAGCACTTTTTAAAATGACAAACTTGAATATTTATAGGATTTTTTTCAAGGGCTGGGGTAGGGTGGCTGGAATGAAGAATAAAATGCCTCAAGGAAAAGCATCAATCAGACAAGAGAATTTTGACTGAGGGCATGCTAAGCTTAGGGCTGCCAACCTTTTGATTTCATGAGCAACAGAAAGAAAACAACATGGTAGACCATTGTGATTTTGGTATCCTGTTATGTGCAACTAAATTCTTATTAACAGATCTCTGTGAGTTCGAGACCAGCCTGGTCTACAGAGCTAGTTCCAGGACAGGCTCCAAAGTCACAGAGAAACCCTGTCTCGAAAAACCAAAAAAAAAAAAAATTCTCATTAAATTCCACATCCCATAAATACATACAGACAGTTTTCAGATAATTTCCAAATAGTGAACATGTTTAAAAATGTGCTAAAGGTAAGAACACTCACTTTTTAAAGTATCTCCCTGTAGCCAGGCCCACACACCTTTAATACCAGCACTAAGGAGGGAGAGGCAGACTTACACTTACCTTTCTAAGTTCGAGGCCAACCTAGTCTAGAAAGTGAGTTCCAGGCCAGCCAGGGGTACACAGTAGGACCATGTGTCAGGAAAAAATAAGTACTATCTGTAAATTATAGTCATCCTGGAAAAAAATTTTTTAGAAAATGAAGAAGCATAGCCAATATCTCTCAGTAAGTGAAGAAACTTATGGAATCTTGAGATGTGCTATTGCTAAATACACAGAACTTAAAGGCAGTCCTGAGTCAAGTGAGGAGTTAAGAGGGCTAGGAAATCACTTCTCCTAACATTTGTATGACAAACAACCAAGACTCTTAACTATTTACAATGTGCCACCCCTATACTGGAATTATATAAACAGCATAAACCCAAGATTCAGTACGGACACAGGTGGAAAAATAATTGTATTTAAAACTAAAAAGGGGCTGGATATATGAAACAGTGGTTAAGACCATTGGCTGCTCCTTCCAGAGAGGATCTGGGTTCAATTCCTAGTACTCAAATCTGAAGGCACCAGGCATGCACATGGTACACGACACACATGCAGGTAAAATGTCTATACACATAAAATAAGTAATAATAGTTATTTTAAAAAGAATAAAACTTTAAAAAGAACTTTTTTTAAAAAGCAAGACATGATCAGAGTGGTGGTGGCGCATGCGTTTAATCCCAGCACTTAGGAGGTAGAGACATAAGGATCTTTGTGAATTAGAGGTCAGCCTGGTCTACAGACCAAGTTCTAGGTCAGGGCTCCAAAGACACATAGAGAAACCCTGTCTTGAAAGACCAAAACAGAACAGAACAGAACAAAACAAAAAAACCGAGACATGCGTGTCATAGTAACTACTGTACCCTAAGTGACAGAAACAACTGCACATATGTTATTACGCCAGCATTTTATCTCTACTGGTGTTTGTGCTCATCACTCCATTGCATACGAAAACTTGGATATATCGGTGCGGAGGACAAAAAAGGCAAGACACTTCTGAAGGAAACAAATATAACCCCCCAAAGCATTGTTTCTTTGAGGCAAGGTATCCCCATGCAACTCTGAAAGGCCTGGAACTCAGAGAGATTCCACTTGCTTCTGCTTCTGAGTGCTGGGATTAAAGGTATGCACCACCATGGTAGCTTCAAAAAGAAGTTTAAATGTGGCAGCATATTTTTTCTATTTAGTCTAATAATACCTGTTATTATTACTTATACCCCTGAAAAGTGATAAATTGTAAGAACTTAAATCAGCCAAAGAACTTAAATGTAGCCGAGAGGGGCAGCACACACCTTTAATCCCCACATTCAGGAGGCAGAGGCAGACAGACTTCTCTGAGTTTGAGGCCAGCCTGGTCTACAAAGCAAATTCCAGGACAGCAATGGCTACACAAAGAAACCCTGTCTCAAAACAAAAAAACAAAAACAAAAAACCTAAATGCAATGCATTTGATGCAAATAGGACTTTTGCTTAAAAAAAAATAAAATAAAAAACAGCTTATATGGTCTCTGGCCTCTCACCATTGACAGGTCTCGATTGTTGTTCTTTAGTTTCTCTTCTTGTCTCTCTGAAAAGAATTAATAAACTGGTTAGTACAAAAGTATTGAACACAGCATAATTCTTGAATAAATTAACACTGTCTAGAGGTTACAAAAGCATTTTGTTTCAATATCATTCAACAAAATGAAGTGAATAAGTGCAACAACCTGTTACTTACTTTGCACTAACAGAATGTTTAAATATAGAAGAGTGCCAAAGTTTTCCCACTTAAATAAAAGTGCTCTATGTGGCGCTCACAGAGTGATGATAACCAGCAGCTGTCTGACTGGACTCAAGGCCTACTAAACAAGAGGGAAATCATGCTTAGAAACCTAGCCGACTTCCTGGAGCTAGTGCGGTCACAGCAAAGACTACTGGGGCTAGAGAGACGGCTCAGCAGTCAAGAGCACTGGTTGGTCTTCCAAAGGACCTACATTTACTTCTCAGCACCCACAGGGAGGCTCACATAATAAAAGTTTGAGAAAAACCATCTACTACTGCCACTTTGTTAGGCCAGCATAGCTAGCTCCTTACTACACTCTGCATCTCATCCTTAGACCACCGCATCAAAGCAGCTTCCTGCAGCACATGGAGAACACCACAGAAAACCACAGCTGGACACAAAGCAGAGATCAACAGATCCTGGAGAACCCGGTCCCAGTGACTACATCAACCTCACAACTCCTGTATCTATGCTCAGGGAACATCACAAAAGAGGGAGAAAAAAGATTGTAAGAGCCAGAGCACCAGGAAGTCTGCTGGTAAACAGTCTCTTCTAGAAATGGCTGCGTAAACAAGACCAGAACAATGGGAATATCAATAGACGTGAACATGGAAGGGAGAAAACGTCACAGGGTCCCACCTCTACACGAAGAACTAAAGACAACTAAGGGGAGAGGGAGAACTAGCCTTGCTCAGGCATGAGCTCCCTTACTGGTTATCCAATACAAACTAGTCAACCTTGAAACCATATACACACAAACAACAAAAACAGACAAAACATTGTATTTATATACTTATATATGCATAGACATATATGTATGTAAAAATAAGAAAGAATAGAAACTATCAATTTGAGCATGGGGGCAGATATGGGAAGGGTCCTAGAGAGTATCTGGGAGGGGCTGGAGGAAGGAAAAGGGGTAAAGTGATATAACTCTAATTAAAAATATGTTAAAAAATAAAAAGATAACAAACAAATTAAGTTTTGTTTAGGTTATACCGCACCTATCTTCTTTTTTTGTTGTCGGCCAGCTGACTCTGTTATAGTTTCCTTCTTCTTTTCCACTGTAAAAATAAACACATAAAACTACATATTAAAAAGATGCTTTATCACAGATGAATTACAAGAAAGTTACGCTGAAAAAAAAAAACTGTGCCCTAGTAGCATTTTTATGCTAGTAAGTAGAAACAAGCAACAAAGAAATCTTATGACCTTTTTAAAAAGATTTTTGGATTTCCCTGCTAGAAGCATAAAGGTAAGAAAATCCTGGAAGAGAGTCCTGTTTGTGACGGTAAATATAATGGTCTTAGATATGGTGAGCCGCCATTATCAACATTGACTAAGGAACGGTGAACTGTAATTGTAGAAGTCTAGGCTTCAAAACAAAAGTCTGGGTTTAGTCTCCAGTTCTGTGTTTTCTTGTGATATAAGTCTATCATTAGCTTTCTGTGTCTGAGTCTCCTGTCCCATAAGGTGGAGACGTTTATATAACCAACCACAGCGGTTACTATGTGAACCACTGCTGAAGGTTGAACTCAAGGCTTTGAATGTGCTAGGCACAAACTCCATCACAGCACTACGCTCCAGGCCCTCGAGTAAGATCAGTTAAGGGGGAAGAAATGGAAGAAGAGGTAAGGAATACACCTCGGCTGGAAAAGTGGGCTTACTTATCACTCACAAAGCTCTGAGTACAATCTCCAGCACCCCCAAAACTGGATGCGATAGCGCATACCTGCAATTCTAGCACTTAGTAAGCAGAAATGAGAGGATCAGAAGTTCAACGTTAACCTCAGGTAAATAGAGTTTAAAGCTAGCCTGGCCTACCTAAGATCCTGTCTAATGCCAGGCAGTGGTGACACACGCCTTTAATCCCAAGACTCCGGAGGCAGAGACAGGAGGATCTCCGAGAGTTTGATGCCAGCCTGATCTACAAAGTGAGTTCCAGGACA
This sequence comes from Microtus oregoni, assembly GCF_018167655.1. Taxonomy (NCBI): domain Eukaryota; kingdom Metazoa; phylum Chordata; class Mammalia; order Rodentia; family Cricetidae; genus Microtus; species Microtus oregoni. Next base: position 31,780,470 of record NW_024543072.1, read on the forward strand.
AGCCCCAAAGTTACAGAGAAACCCTGTCTCAAAACAAAACAAAAAGGATCCTGTCTAAAACTTTTTAAAAAATCTTACAAAGATGTAAGGAAATGAGAATAAAGATAGCTGTAGGAATTCTAAGAAAACAAGCTAGCTGTGGTTGTGAATGGCTGTAATTCCATCCGTTGGAAGGTAATCATGAGAATCAGTTCAAAGTCATCCTTAGCTGCATTAATAGTGAGTTCAAGGCCAACCAGGGCTAAATGAGACCCACCTCAGAAAACAAAACAAAAATAATACTGCATACCAATTGTGCCTATAAAGAATCATTCAAAAAAGCCAGGGGGAGATGGCATACACCTTTATTCCCAGCATTCAGGGAGGCAGAGACAGCCGAATCTCTGTGAGTGTGAGGCCAGCCTGGTCTACAGAGTGAGGTCCAGGCCAGCCAGAGTTACACAGAGAAATCCTGTCTGAAACAAAACAAAACAAAACAAAACACAAAGCAAACAAATAAACAAAAAGAATCATTCAAGTAGTCAAGTCCCAGTAATTGGGGAGCTGAGGTTGCAGTATCATAAATCTGAGGCCTGCCTGGGCTACACAAGGCCTTGTTTATGTGATAAGTTGTACCCTGTTTAATTTTTAACTTTACTTCAAAGGCAACGAATTTTACCTCTTTTCATCATTTTTTTCAAACATTTTTCAACTTTCTCACCTAACTGAAACTTGGCTTCCCTAAAGGGTACCACTCAACTTAGACTTTCTCCCCTAGCTTCTTTTCTATCTACATTCTAACTAGCCCACAAGGGACTTTAGGACCACCTGCATCAGGAGGCTTCCATGGTCCCTCACAGCAGAACGGGCCCTCTTCTTTAGCATGAAGACTGCACATATACATCTGCCGTGACCCCTTTCCCCTTCAGCTTTGTTTCCCCCTTAGGCAGGGTCTCAATAGGCAGCTCTGGCTAGCCTGGAATTCACTACATAGACGAGGCCTGCCATATCTCTGAGTGTTGGGATTAAAGTGGAGTTCCACCACACACAGATTCCTTTTAGCTTTATTAAAGACAATGCACAAAAGTCTTTGATTTCGCCGGGCGATGGTGGCGCACGCCTTTAATCCCAGCACTCGGGAGGCAGAGGCAGGCGGATCTCTGTGAGTTCGAGACCAGCCTGGTCTACAGAGCTAGTTCCAGGACTGGCTCCAAAGCCACAGCGAAACTCTGTCTCGAAAAACAAAAACAAAAACAAAACAAAAAAAAAAGTCTTTGATTTCAAGCCAGGTGGTGTGGTACATACCTTTAATCCCAGCACTCAGGAGGCAGAGGCAGTAGGATCTCTGAGAGTTCGAGGTCAGCCTGGTCTACAAAGGCAAGCTCCAGGACAGCCAGAGCTGTAAACAGAGAAACCCTGTCATCTTTGGTTTCTATTTTTACCAAGATGGATTACGGTTTTTATCTGTAATGTGAGACTGATGTTTCTATGAAGCCCACGACGGCTTGGAACTCACAATTCTGTCTTGATCTCCTGAGTGCCAAGATTTCAACGTGTGCCCCAACCAAGTACACTGAACTATTTTTATATTCTTAGTATCAGTTGGTGCTCCTAAAATAGTTACTATGCAACGTGTGCCATACGCCTTTGACTCCAGCACTGGGGAGGCAGAGGCAGGCAGAACTCTGTGAGTTCGAGGCCAGCCTGGTCTACAGAGTGAGTTTCAGGGCTGGCTCCATAGCTACTGAGAAACCCTGTCTAGCAAAAGCACAAAAGTCACTGTGAACATGCACTCAATGACCTTAACTGAAACCACATGTATCATACTCACATTTTTTACTTTGTTTTTCCACTTCTGCCTTCAATCTCTTGTACTTGTCGGTCCTGTAAACCAGGACCCACGTTATTCCTAAAATAGTAAAACGAACATGCTCATGAGGAATTATTGGAATAGTCACAACAAACTATCTTTAATTGTTACTGATGGAGACAAAAGGATTTCAACATTTTGCTCTATATCAGTAATTAACCTCTTCCAAAGTCAGATCAAAACATGTTCCTTATTTTTTTTTAATATATGCACAAATATGTCAAAGGAAATCGGATTCCACAGTATCCTCACGCTTCTCTCGAGGAAACGCCAAGGATTTTTTGCAGCAGACCATGCAGGCCGCAGGAAGTGAGGCTCCCGATCTTCCCTCGGGGGGGGGCACGAGGGGACCCTCTGTGCCCTTCCACCCTGAGCCTAATCGAACCTCTAAGGAACAGCCCCTCTCACCCTCGGCGAGCAGCGCGGTGCACACGGAGATAAAAACGATGAGCAGCGTGTCTGCAAACATGGTGCTCATCTCGCTGGTCCGTGCCCGCGCTCCCACCCTTCACGGCAGAAGCGATCCAAAGCCAGCGAGGGACCTGGACAAGCCTTCCCGGGACCGAGAGACACTAAAACTTTGACAGCACGGAGGCCGCGCTTCCGCTTCCGGGACACTGACCCGGAACTGCAAGTTTCACGCTTGCTGTGTGGCCGCTTGTATTGGAAGAAAGTAACCCGCAAGTCGCGGCGGCTGAAGCGAGCGCTCAGACCGGGTCTCGCGAGAGTTGGAAGTTCAGTTCCCTGGGAGGATGGCGGCGTCGGTGTCTGCTCCTCTCCGGTTGCCCGCCTACTTCGGCACCAGACGCCTGTCACTTGGCTTCTGGATTTTGCCTTCACTCCCGACCTCCGAAAAGTTCGGCAACGCGTCCCCAACGCCAGGGGTTGGACCTCGCCCCCAGTCGTGGAGCTGGGCGCGCCAAGACGAGGTAGCCATGGGTCGCTGGTTGAAAGAAACCGTTACTACGCCGGAGGAAGCTGCACACGCCGCGGCTAAGGTTTTATTGGAAGCAGGGCCAGAGTTCTGCAGTGGCACAGTTGACATGGAAACGTTGAATTCGAGAATGAGAAGTGGTTTTAGAAAAAGCAAAGAACTTTCTAGGAAAAGTGAAAGGCGGGGCGGGGGCGGGAAGACGGTCTGGGATATGGTGTTTGAGAATGCATGGTGTGTAAAAGCAGCAGCAAATAGAATGTCTCTAGAGAGGGTCGTAAACTCCAGTGCCCTCCATGAGGGACTGTAAGTTACCTTGTGCAAGCTGGACCGAAGAAGATGATGGGAAGGCCTGTGACGGATAAGAGCTCGCGGTTTCTCCGAAAGGACTTTTTGTTTAGGCCCTAAACACTTCAAGCAGACTCAGTAATCTTTTTTTTTTTTTTTAATTTTTTTGAGACAGGGTTTCTCTGTAGCTTTGGAGCCTGTCCTGGCACTAGCTCTTATAGACCAGGCTGGCCTCGAACTCACAGAGATCCGCCTGCCTCTGCCTCCCGAGTGCTGGGATTAAAGGCGTGCGCCACCACCGCCCAGCCAGACTCAGTAATCTTGATTTGTGCTTGTGTGTTTGTTTGGATACAACCCTGACTGATCTAGAACTCACAGAGATACGCCTGCCTCAGCTTTCCATACCGGTGTGTGCCAACTTGCCCCGCTTGACTTCTTTCTGGCGTTGGTTCTTTCAAATCCACCGCGCACGATTTATAAATCTAACATAACATTAGTTTTTAAATTCCCCTTTCCTTTCCCTTGTACTTAGCAGCAGCCGTTTTAACAGACACTATGAAGTTCCTATGTGTCAGGAAGAGTACTGGGTACTGTAGGGTCAGAAATATGGGTTAAGATAATATTCCTGGGTTCCAAAATTCCCCAGGGAAGTTGTATGCTAGTAGTAAACTATAATAGAGTTGTGCTTAAAGGGTTAAGAGCAGAACTGGTTCTTCCTGAACGATTTACAAAGGTCACATCTGAGCTCAGTCTTGATTAGAGTAATTCAGACAAAGGTATAAAGTTTTTATTCAACCTTGTACATCACCCAAGGTAAATGTTGAGATGGGACAAAAGGGTGACCTTTGGAATCTGCCAGATTCTGGCTGCTGCTTGACAGTCGCTTTTGCACGTACTGTTTAACATCTTTGAGCCTGTGCTGTCTGGAAAACGGTAATGACACCAGCTGCATGAAACCATTAGGAAGCTTGAATGAGAAGGAGTATATATTTACTACACGGCGTTTAAAGCTAGGACTGGCGTGGAATTCACCAAGATGAACATGATACTGATTGTATACTACTGAAACAGTATAATTAAACCACACACACTGTAGTTAGAGGCACCGTCTTAAAGTTGTGCAAAGGGGAATGTTAGAATCACTGAAAAGGCGCTGGGGGTGGCTTTCTAATTAAGAGCACTGTCTGCTTTTGTAGAAGATTCCCAGCACCCACATAGAAGCTCACAACCAGCTTTAACTTGTTTCTTATGATCTGCCACCATCTTCTGGCCTCGGTAGGCATCAGGCATGCGTTAACATTCATGGGGGCAAAAGCCCTCGTGCTTATCAAATAAAAATAAGCCAAGTGTGGTCACACAAGCCTTTGATCCCAGTACTTGAGAGGCAGGGGGATCATTGAATTCAAGTCCAGTCTGGTCTACAGAGCAAGTTCCAGAATGGCCAGGACTACACAGAGAAACCCTGTCTCAAAAAACTGAAACTAAACAAAATTAATATATAAGCTTTATTTGAAAAATGAAATGAGAAGCTGCGCAGTGGTGGTGCACACTTTTAATCCCAGCACTTGGGAGGCAGAGGCAGGAGGATCTCTGTGAGTTCAAGGCCAACCTAGTCTACAAGAACAATTCCAGGACAGGCTCCAAAGCTACAGGGAAACCCTATCTCAAAAAACAAAGACAAAATCAAAAAGAAAGAAAAGAAAAATGAAATGAGAGCTGGAGAGATGCCTGAGCAGTGGTTAAAAGCACTGTCTGCTCTTCCAGAGGATTTGGATTCAGTTCCCAGAACCTACGTAGCTGCTGTCCCAACTGTGACCCCAGTTCCAGGGGATGCTACACCCTCTTTGAGCTTCCGAGGACATAAGACTTACAGTTGGTGCATATACATACAGGTAGAACACCCACACATACATATTTCTTTAAAAACGTTTAATCAACGAAATGGACTGCTGCAAAGTATCACTGTAAACACAGGTGCTAAGATACTAGAACAATGATGTGGGGTCATAACCCTGCACTTTATTGAGCAGTCCTAGTTCAAATGCTCTCGCTAACAGCTTCACAGACAGTGTTAAGATTTTAAGGTTTTCCACCTGGAAACTGTCCTTCCAGAGCTCCTTGTCCTGCTCTAATCTCTAGGACTGCCGCAATGCTTTTGTCTGTGATTTCCTTTATTCTCTTACGTAATATCTAGTATTGGTGATAACTAGTATCTTCCTTAGTTATATTTGCTTCCTGCTGTGTTACCACTTCCTGTGGAAGATAAGCACTAGCCTTCAAATGGTCTTATATTATTAGAATTTATAGCACTATTCTTTAAACAATACCAAACTAGCCATCATAAATAAATATTTCAAGAGAGTTATCTCTGTTTATACTCAGGTATGAAACAGTATGGATTCTAGATGTCAGTCTTAGCCACTCTTTAACAGGTTACTTTTACAAGTTATTGATGCTTAATTTCTCTGATCATTTTGGAAAAAAAAAACTTCTATTGCGGTAAAAATACCTACCTATATTTAACACTTACTGTGAGGGTTTGTAGGATTGAATGCAAAGCTCTGAAGTCAGAAGAAACTACTTCTTCAAGTCTGGGTTCACTGATGAACGAGATACTTAATTTTAGGCAGCTATTCACCAAAGTGTGATGAAGGTAAAATGGAATTATAGTTATGCTAGTGCCTAAATCCAAATGTTTTGTTTATTTTGCTCTAAAGTAAAAGTTGGCCTCACTTTGTAATCTCAGCTGGAAAAGGAGAATTGTGAACTTGAGGCTAGCCTTGGCTATGTAGAGACCTACTTTCAATCACAAAAAATTGACTGTACCTGCTGGGTATAGTGCCACAAGCCTTTAATCACAGCAGAGCAGTGAAGAGGCAGGGGCCAGCCTGATCTGTATAGTGAGTTCTAGACTGGCCAATCAAGGGTATATAGTGAGGCCCTGTCCAAGAAAACAAAACCAGACGGTGGTGGCACACACTTTTAATCCCAACACTCTGGAGGCAGAGGCAGGCGGATTTCTGTGAGTTCAAGGCCAGCCTGGTCCACAAGAGCTAGTTCCAGGACAGGCCCCAAATCTACAGAGAAACCCTGTCTTGAAAAAACAACAACAAAAACCTGTATTCTGCCTGCTCTATAATATAATTGCAATTATTGCTAATAGTGTTATTGGTTCTATTAAACTACTGAGTACATAATCCTTGGACTGAAAGTTTATTCATTTGGATAGTCCAAAATGAGCTTGTATGTTTCCCCCTGAGTGTCAGTTCTTCTTTCTCTCTCTAATTAGTGCACCACCATCTAAGTGGTTTGCAAACCTGAAGTGAAGGCACAGTTCTCAGCAATGCCCTTTGACTCATCTACGTACCAAGTTCTGTGGAGTTCCTGTTTCAGCTCATCTCCTCAGTCCCCACACAGTCATGTTAAGACTAATTCAGACCAGGACAGTGCTCACTTGTAGCATAGCTTTCTAACTAGTCACACTTTTATTCTTCCCAGGTAGGCAGTAATGACCTTTATCAAATGCAGAGGGACTAGATACAGAGACCTGGAAGAAGGAATTGAAGTCATTGCCCAGATTTTCATTCCCCTGAACACTTGACTATATTCACAGCAGAGAGAGCAGAAGAGGAATCGAGGTTTTAGAAAAAGATCCTCCTGCCCTATTTTTCATTCGCAGGACTAAAGAACTTCATAAACCTGAACATTAAAAAAATGAAGTCTTCATAAAGAAAAATAAAATATACTAAAACATAAATGTATTTGTGGGTCTTTAATATATTGTCCCCAAAATAATATCTGGCTTTGTGTATATTTGTCCTAAGTACATATTTAATTTGCTTTTGAGTGATCAATACTGTTTTGAGGACAGAGATGTTATTTTTATTGTTACATCCTTAGCTTTTGAAATGTGACCTGGGATAGAGAAACTGTATGAAAAGTGTTTTGGGGGGGAACAAATGATACTTTGAGAGAGGGGGTGGTGGCTTGTAGAAGTATCTTGAGAAAATGAAATTTTAGGACACAGAAGAAACGATAAAATTTAATTAAGGCACAGGAGAAGCTGTGATCAAAAGCATTGAGTTGGAAATGAAAGGTGCTAGTTGCAAGCAGATGTTCAGCAGAAACATTCAGAGTGTTTCAAGAGCATATGTATTTATAGAAACAGGACTGCAGGGCTGGGGAAGTAGCTCAGAGTGCTTGCCTGCATCCACGAGGCTCTGGGTTTATTACCAATGATGGATAAAAGCCAGGTGTAGTGGTGCCTGTCTGTAGTCCCAGCACTTGGGAGATGGAGACGGGAGGATCAGAGTTCAGGCCACTTTCTGACATCTTTCAGACCCTGTCTCAAAGGAGGGATGTGGGGCTTACTGGAGAGTGACGTTGGTAACGTGCTTTCAAAAGTACAGACCTGTGTTCACTCCCCAGACACATTAAAAGTGTCAGGCAAGACGGCACACATTTATCACCCCAGTGTCAGGGAGGCTGAGACTGCCACTCCCTAGGGCTTAATGACCAGTTGACTTAGCCAACCAGGTGAGCTCCAGGCCAGGGAAAGGAAGAAAGGATACAACAAAGTCATCCTCTGAATTCACAAACGTGTATGCAGTCTATATGCATACCTACACACACATGAAAATACATACACTAAAAGGATTGACAAGGTAAGGTGGATTCAGACTGTGACTAAGAAGGGTAAGGATGTGATTAAATTTGAGGAGATCCACAAATCCCCTGGTACTTTAGGTAGAACCTTTTATGTGCACTTCTTCTATTCATTGTTTTTCCCAAATTCTCAAGAGTTTATAAATCTACCATTTAGGTTGTATTTAAGAAGATGGTAGAGAAACTGAAACTTGATTTTTGTAGTCAGTTATTCCTCAGGTTTTTCTATTACAGCACTCACTGGAAGAGAGGGACTCTGTATCTGGTGCATATGTTGTACCTTCAGAGGCCAGCAGAAAGTGTTGGATCCCCTAGAACTGAAGTTAGATTGTTTTGAGCCACCATATGGGTGCTAGGAATTGAAGCCAGGTCCTTGGGAAAAGCGACTAGTCCTCGTAACTGCTGAGTCATTTCTGCAGCCCCTAAGGGCCTGAGGTTAACCCCAAAACCTGAGTTAAAAAGCCAGATGTGGTCGGGCAATGGTGGCTCATGCATTTAAGGCGGATCTCTGTAAGTTCAAAGCCAGCCTGGTCTACAGATCGAGTTTCAGGACAGCCTATACAGAGATACCCTGTCTTGGGAAGGAGAGGGGGAGGAAGCTAGGTATGGCCAGGCAGTGGTAGCACAAGTCTTTAATCTCAGCACTCAGGAGACAGAGCTAGGTTTGAGACCTGCCTGGTCTACAGAATGAGTTCCAGGACAACCAAGGCTACAGAAAGAAACCCAGTCTAAAAAAAGAAAAGCCAGGTATGGTGATGTGTGCTTTGATTTCAGCACTGAGCAGCGAGTGACAAGTGGACCCCTGAACTTGCTGGCTGACCAGATGAGGCAAATCTGTGAACTCTAGGTCTGTAAGACACCCTGTCTCAAAAACCAAGGTGGATAGGTTCTGTGTCCACACACATGCATCTGCACTCTTAACCATTGAGCCATCTTTGCAAAAAATTTTTTTAGCAAAAGACCATGTCTCAAAAAAAAAAACCCGCCCAAAATCTTAAAATCAAACACCCTTAAATTATAAGTGTACATGTAACATGTAAGTTTTGATTTGTATGTGTGTGTAGTGCTGGTAATCAAACCCAGGGTCTTACACTTGCTACCCAGTTGTTACACCCCTTGAGTTATATCTTCTCCCCCAAGATTTTGACATTCGCTTACTTGTCAGTATCCTAGATCCTGTATAAGGCAGCAGACATTTATTATAAGTAAACAGGGTTGGGCTAGTGAGACAGCTCATTGCGTAGAAGCACCTGCCATGTAGCTTGATGGATGATGACCTGAGTCCTGTCCTGGGTCAAGGAGAGAACTGACTTGAGAAAGTTGTCCTCTAGGTTCCACGTGTGGACTGACACATGCCACACCATATATGCACACAATATTAGTAATACTAATATCAATAAATTAATAACATTTATATGGATATTTTAATAGTGATGAGAAAGACAAAATAAGGGTATTGTTAGCTCAAATTCTATTAGTTGCTTGAGTCCATTAGAAACAAAAAGGGAGTAGCTAGCTTTCCCAGCACTCTGGACGGCAGAGGCAAGTAGATCTCTGTGAGTTCAAGGCCGACCTAGTCTACAAAGTAAATTCTGGACAGCTAGGGCTACACAAAGAAACCCTGCCTCAATCCCTCTCCAAAGGAACTTTAATCCCACACTTGGAAAGCAGAGGAAGATTGATCTGTGAGTTCAAGGACAGCCTGATCCACCTAGCAAGACCCTGTCTCAGAGAGAGAGAGAAGAAAAGAAAGTACGAGTGATGATGAAGCTCGGTTGGGAAATTGCTTCTCTAGCACGCACAAGCCCTGGTTCAATTCCTAGAACCACGTAAATCAAGAGTGGTAGCATAAGCCTGTAATCCCAGCACTGGAGAAATGGAAGCTAGAGGATCAACAATCCAAGGTCATCTGCAACTACGTGACGAGCCTGAAACCAGCATAAGAGACGTGAAGCTTTGAATTAAATAGGAAGAACAGAAGAGAGAATATTTGTCTCTGACTGGAGCCTTAAAGGTAAGTCTAGCCCTTTTAAAAGTTTTGTAAGTGTGTGTGGGGGAGGGAGGGAGTGCTGAGATCCGAACTCTGATCCTCTTCAAGAGATACATGAGCTCTTAACTGCTGAGCCATCTCTGTAGCCCTGCACTTTAAAAAGCAAAGAACAAAACCTCAGTCTTTCTCAGTTGTCCACAATTCTCTTGTACATGAGTGATATGGAAATAATAGAAGTCACTATTGTAATTAACAGAAAAATACTCAACAAAAATGAAGCCTTACTCTGCTAAACATTATATATCCCTATATATGCCAAGCAAATCCAATCCTGTGCAAGGTGTTTCAGTCATGGGTGTGGCACCTCTTGTGAGCGCAGTTGGGGTGTTTCTGTGAACAGTTAAATTGTCTTTGACTCATTTTACCTCTCCAGGGCCATTTCTGAGTGATAACTAGAGAAAAATGTCAGTCTGTTTACTAACTGCTGTACAAAAGAGGTAGCCCTCCCAGCTCTTTCAAAAGATTAAACCATTTCCTTGGTTCTGAGGGGTTCTCATACATGGAGATGTTTGAATGTGTTTATTTGTTGCGTGGTTTTTTTTTATTTGTTTAATGAATGTGTGTATTTGCGGTGTATCAGTGTTTGCACACATTGGGGTTGTATGTACACATGCCCCGTGCTTGCACATACAGAGAGGCCAAAAGGACATCACAGGTCCTCTATGATTTTCTACTTCATTCCCTTGAGATGGGGTCTCACTGAACCTGGATCTTGCAATATTTCCATCTGGGCTGGCTGATCAGGAAGCCCCAACAATCCTCCTGCCTTTTCCTCTCCCGAAACTGCCTAGTCACCCCCTACCGCACTGGATTACAAGCTAGGGTGCTCCAGGGATCTTCTGCGGGTGCTGGGGCTCTGAACTCATGCTTGCACAGAACCTACTGCCACCCATGCCGTCATCTCCCCAGCCCTAAATGTACTTATTTTTAGGAAGGGAAATGAAGAATTTCTAAACATTGTTACATAGCTTTGTTTCTTTAAATAAAAAGGACTATGTTTATAAATTGTTTAAAATTTCCATTTCAAGTAACCAAGATAAAAAGTTATGTCATAAACTGAAAATTGTACCAGGCATGGTGGTGTATACTTATAAACCAGCACTTGAGAGTCAGAGGCAAGAAAATAGCTGCTAGTTTGAAACCGTCCTAGGCTACAGAACAAGATGTTAGCTCAAACACCCCACTCCAGGCACAGAAAAGACCTTGGAAGAAGAAACTGTAAGAATATAATGTTGGGCCGGGCGGTGGTGGTTCATGCCTGTAATCCCAGCACTCGGGAGGCAGAGGCAGGCAGATCTCTGTGAGTTTGAGGCCAGCCTGGTCTACAAGAGTTAGTTCCAGGACAGGAACCATAAAAAGCTACAGAGAAACCCTGTCTCGAAAATCAAAAAAAAAAAAAAAAAGAATATAATGTTGGGAACAGTCAAAAAGCACCTTGTCCTGCCATTTTACCAGCAGTTTGAAACAAAATTCAGGTTCCCAAGCTCTAGGGGAGCTGGGAAACTTCCAACAGTTGGCCCACCATAGAAATAGTCATTATACATCTTTAGTTCTCTAGAAACGTTGTGGCTGTTCCTAACAACAGAAGGAACAAACAAATCTGATTGGTTGGACTGAAAAGCTTGCATTGTATGCCTGTTGACAATATGAAACATTCAAGGAGGCCCCTAATCTCTAAAACTTGATTGGTGAAAATTGTGGCTGTAATTTGACAGCAAATGTTTGTGGTTTTTGTGCTTAAATGCTTGCTTCAACTGACATTTGGGGGTTCACAGTTCAGCTCCCAAGTCTATTCTACAGCCCTGATGGATCAGCCCCTTCCCCTTCACCCTTCTTTTGTGCTGCCCTGCATTAAATACTGCTTTGTGGTAACCTTTTGTGTCTGCTTGGGTGGATTCTTGGAGCACAACATATGGGTCCATTGTTCAGGAATACAAATGCCTACTTGCGAGGGCCCCAAAGCTGATTTGGCAGCACCTGTGACCCCCAGAGGTAAGCCAAGTTCTGGCTTCTGGTTTCTGGTTTATGCCTATCTGGACCCAAAGGAGAAATTGGATTCAGTATTCATCTTAAGCTCAGAGGATGGAAGACGTCCCTTTCCTCGCTTTCCCGTCGGAGGAACATGTATCTAGGCACGATTTTGCATCTTCCCTAAGTGTCTTGTCCTGTCTGTCTGCCCGTTACTGTCAGCTTTGATTTTTGGTTTCACTTTTCTCTGTCAGTCTCTGTTTTGTTTTATACTTAGAGATCATAAAACAAGTTTCTTCAGCTTCCCCTATACCTCTAGACTTTGTTTTGCAGTATTTCAAAGAGTTCCAAAAGAAGGCCAACATTTCAGGAGATACAGTCTTCCCAGTGATGATGCCTCATCTGCCTCCTGGGCCAGGTTGATGGAGCAGCGGGATGTCTGGGTCCCGCTAACCAACTATCTGGTTCTTTTCCCATCTCTTCTCCTACTGGTTGTCCTTGGAGCAACAATCTGTCCATGTCTGTCGGTTTGTCTGTAGTTTTGTTTAGTTGCTTAATTGTTGCTCTGTGTTTCATATTCAAAAAGAAAAAAAAGCAGCTCCTTTACAAAGACTGCTCTGCTATTGGAGGGCTGCAGCTCCTTTAAGCCGAGCCTCACCACTGCCCAGAGCTGCAGTCTGAAGTAATTCAATGACAGTGTGTGACTGCAGAATGCAGCAGTTGGATCTGTAGGCAGCTTTCTCCAGAGACAGTGAGAACTGGAGCCAGCAGGTAGCAAGACATCCTCCTTGAAATTATATCTGGAGGAAGTGAGAAAAGTGTTGTCTGTTTTAATGTTTGAATGCATGAAAGTGGCCATTGCATGTTTGTGTCTTGAATGTATGGGTTTACTATGTGCTCTGTGGCTTGGTTACAGCTCAGCTGTTACTGTCACAGCCAGCCACCAGAGCTCAGAATTTATCTCTGGGCATTCTGGCCATTGGAACGAATGTAATAGGGATTCAAATGTCAACTGGGCTTTGATAATATTAAAGTTGTTTTGCACCATTCTGTTTTATTGAAAAGCTGGCTCTGGAATTGGTTATGGCCTACATTTTTCAGACCCAGACTAGCTTTTAAAGTCTCTATGTCCAAGGTCAAAAATTGGCAGCAGGAAGAACTAGAGCAGAGCAACCAAGGAATTATTGGTTTATAAATTTATTGGGCATGGCTAAAAGTCTGTAATGTTTGTAATGAAAAGGTTAACTCAAAACTTCAACACAGAATTAATTGTCAGAAGGTTACATAGGTAGTTTTTAAAAATTTATTTAACTTTATTTTATGTGCATTGGCATCTTGGCATCAGATCTCCTGGAATTTAAGTTACAGACAGGTATGAACTGCCATATGGGTGCTGGGAATTGAACCCGGGTCCTCTAGAAGAGCAGCCAATGCTCTCAACCACTGGGGCACCTCTCCATCCCCGCATAGGTAGTCTTAAAACAAAAATCTAATCCATCAATGTCTATAGTTCTGAGCAATGTTCAAATTGCTTTTTAACCTCTTTAGTTCTGCTTCTGACTGTTTTTTGTCAACTGAAATATGTCAACCCCGAAAACATGGTTTTTATGCTTAAAAGGATCATCTTGAGAAAGTCTCAATACTACACTGGAATCCCAAACACCCATTGTAGTCACTGGCCAGCTAAATTTAGGGTCACAACTGCTATGTGTGAAAAATTGGGATATTTCTATATTGTGATGCAATAAGACAGTGACCTTAAACAGTCTGGCAAAGAACTTGGAGCAGTTTTTCAACCTCGGGACTCTGAGGGTCAAAAGACCTTTTTATAGGAGCAGCCTGGGGTCACCTGCATGTCAAATGCTTGCATAACAATGCACCACAAAAAATTGAAAACCACTGGCTTAAAGAATGTTTCTCAAGATTTATTCAACTTTCCGAAAATTGGTTTAAAAGTATATATCTTACCTCCTTGTTTTTACTAGCGTTGTTAAGCTATGGCTATCTTGGTAAACTGAGTCATACAAGAAACTGTTATGTTTCTATAATGGTACACTATGTAGGAATCAGGAAAATTTCCAGTCTCTTTGTAGACTATGTTTATGAGTTAAAAGTCCTATCTTGATACTAGAAAGAGCTTCAATTCAGAAATTGATATTTTTATTATAAACCATTAAAGATGATTAAGCCTTGAGATGTTCAGAACTAATAAGTCATGCTAAATACTAATGTAACAAGTACAGGAAAATTTTATCTACCCTCTTATATATTTTCAAGGTATAGCCTAAAACAAATAACTGAAAACAAACAAGGGTTGTTTGGCTCAAGTCCTCAAACTGCCAGATATTTGCTGAAAACAGCATTTAAGATATTAAAACTTATATATGACAGACAGAGAATTCAGATTCTAGCAGTGACTCCCAAGGGCTCCAAGATGACAGTGGGCACAGCAACAGACAACACCACCTGGATGATGGTAACTTTAACTGCTAACCACTAGATGAGATTGCCCCAAATCCTCACTTGTTGCCCGAACTGTGGACAAGCAGGACACTGGAGAGTTGATTGCCACACTTTGCCTAAACAGGGTAAGACCAGCCTCCCCATGTTCCTCATCCACAGGAAAGTCTCTCGTCCCCGGGTCGGGCAGCCAAGACTGCAGTCTGACAACTCTGCCCTCATCACCACAGAGTCCATAGAAGCCTGGGATGTCTGTCTAGATGAAGGACTGTGAACTAGATTCTGTCATTTCGGTTAATCCTTCTCAGATCTCTGACAGTGACAGCTAAGTTAATTGTAGTTTTGTTGGCTAGGCAGCAGCAATCAGCTCCTTCCCTCAAGGCTACAGCCATCTTGTTGGTTCATTAGTCAGTTCATTAGCTAAAGCTGCTGGGACTTTTGGTAAGAAAAGGCAAACAGGTTTGCCTTGCTCATAAGCGTCATAAGAAAGAATAAACAGGTTTCAGATGCAACTTTTCATCAAAGGAACATAGCTTCCAATGGCTATTCTCAATAACAACTATTCCTGTCTCTGATAAAATACATTTTCTAATGGTGTTGAGAGAGAAGATAACAATAATCAAATTGGTTTATATATAAAATGTCAAATACTAATAAGTATAATGCAGAGAAAATAGAAAAGAAAAAAATTACAGAGACTCATGGAACTGACTTGGTCTAGTGTTCTTGAGAGGCATGCATCATGGTTTTCTGTCTGTGTTTCTCTGTTGTTTTCCCTTAGCAGTCAAAGAAACATGAACGCTTGGTGGGACAACTGGTCTTGGACATTCATCTTAAACACCCTGTATGACTTGTAAACTTCACCAAAAGTATATCGTTACACTGCAGTTTCAGAGGTCCAGAGGTTTAACACTGATGAAAGGAGTTCTGGCAAACTGAGAGAGCACTGAGCACTCAATATCCAGTCATAAGCTCAAGATTTTCAATTTCCTTTGCTTGTCTTCTAAGTCTAGACTTAAAGCTGTTTTCCATCAGGGTAACCAATGCTGTAGCTTTTTTGTTGTTGTTGTTTTTTTGTTTTTTGTTTTTTGAAACAGGGTTTCTCTGTAGCTTTGGTGCCCGTCCCGGAACTAGCTCTTGTAGACCAGGCTGGCCTTGAACTTCCAGAGATCCACCTGCCTCTGCCTCCCGAATGCCGGGATTAAAGGCGTGCGCCACCACCACCCGGCAGCCGTAGCTTTTGCTATGTCTCCAAGGTGTAAATCTGTTCCAGTTGTCTTACAGACACCTGTTGACTGCTTTTTATTTTTTACAAATATAGATTTCAGTACAATGAAAATGCTAATGTATCTAGAAGTAAAAATTCATATAAGCTTCGAGGAGTCACAAAGGCCAGGTGGCTTGAATCCACTCGTCACAGGTCAAACGGACTCCAGATAAGTAAAAGTCCAAATATAAAGTTTTCTTTTAAGCTCCTAAATTTTTGTTTTTGATTTTCAAGACAGGGTTTCTCTGTATAGCTTTGGAGCCTGTCCTGGAACTTACTCTGTAGTCCAGGCTGCCCTTGAGCTCCCAGAGACCCACTTGTCTCTGCTTCCCACATGCTGGGATTAAAGGCAAGTGCCACCACCAGCAAAACTCCTAAACTTTAACTTCTGTCCTTGCTCTATTTATCTCAGTAGATTTGACAGACACCACCCAGGGAGCACCTGTGAACTGCAAACTGCTGAGCTCAGTGAACCAGCCCAGCTGATGGGATTGCTTCCTATCTCTTCACCTAGAACAGAATCAGAGGCTTCCAATAACTATCCCATTGCCCAGCCTTTGACTAGCCTGTCAGCCTTCCTGGGCCCTGACAACTGACACCCCAATTTCAACTGGAAGCAGTTACAGAAGAGAGTACATTGCTCCTGTCCCCATAATAGGCTGAAAATGCTAAGTCAAAGGCAAATTCCCTTTGATGAAACCTGCTGCTTATATGTCAGGCATTCTGGAATAGTCCAGCAAAAGTTAAACAAAACCTGTTGGATAGGGAGAAACAAAGGAGACCTTAGCTTAGAGATTGGCGAGGACTAGATGGCACTCCTTCCCTTTGCCTCCTCCCCATCAGAAATACCCCTTCCATGGAGGGTCTAACCCCCTATGAGATAATGTTTGGGAGACCCCCCTCCAATCTGCCAACAACTCAGGTCTAGTTTAATTGCGAAGATATTTAATTTTGTCTTACTTTAGTCAATACAGGTGTTACAAAGGACTCAGACTGTTTCCATGGCTCTGCCACCTGTACAATCTGCCACCTGTTAAACCTCATGACTACCAACCGGGAGGCCTGGTCTGGGTGAAACATCAACAGGAGACTCTGGGTCCCCACTGGAAAGGTCCTCACATTCCTCACATTGTGACCCTGGCTACTCCCACTGCTGTCCAAGTCGATGGCGTCCATTCCTGGATACATCACACCACCTGAAACCCAGTCCTGACCAAAGATCTGACACAGATGCTGGAAGGAGATGGACAGTTCAGCGGGACCAGTGCAGCCCACTAAAGAGAAGACTGACCAATAGCAGTAATTAGGTTCCAGCCCCACCTGTTTTTAAGATCGACATTCCCACTCCATGGCCACACCCCCCACTCTTCTTAAGGCAGCACTTCCTATAGTCCAGGTTGGACTTTGTGTAGTCAAGCCAGACCTTAAACTGTTTATCTTCCTGTTTCCATCTCCCAGTGCTGGGGTTGCAAGAGTCCCACCACACTGGCTTACCCTGGAGATTTTAAGCTGCCATGTTTAAGTATGTACGTAAGGTTAATTGGTCCTGGTGAGTGGAAAGCTGAGCTGGGGATGTACTGCTCAGATTCTCTGTGACATGTAAGAATGCAGAGAAGCCTGGCCAGCATGTGATAATAATGTAAGCCCAGAGCTGGTCAGAAGCTTACACAGCTAAATGTCATTTTCTTCTCTCTGCAGAGGAGTCTGCTGACAGCACTGAGAACGAAGTAGCACCAGCGAGCATATAGATCGTTACTGCGGACCCAGGTCCGGAGGCAGACACAGCCTGCTGGGCTGGTTCTCTTTCCAGTAGCTCGAGGGCACACTAGGAAAGGCAGTGCACACATTGCACACTGGACAAACTGGTCCAGATTCCTTCTTCAAAAAAAAAAATTGCTGCCGGACGGTGGTGGTGCACACCTTTAATCCCAGTACTCGGGAGGCAGAGGCAGGTCTCTGAGTTCGAGACCAGCCTGGTCTACAAGAGCTAGTTCCAGGACAGGCTCCAAAACCACAGGCAAACCCTGTCTCGAAAAACCAAAAAAAAAAAAATTGCTGTGCTTGCTTAGGTGACTTTGGAAGAATAGTGATTTAAGCAAAGATAAGCAAACACTCTCCCCAGAGTGTTGCTCAATGTGTTTGTTGCCGTGCTAATACCACGCACTGACTCTCCCAGATGTAGAGTGGGAAGGGCATGTGGGCTTCCTCAAACTTACCTATCCTCCTTATCCTTTTCCTTCCCAGCCCTACTGTTACAAGGAGCACAGTTTGGGAAATACTGCTTTCGGACATTCTAGAAAGGAATGGTTCTTTCATACCCACCATAGCTTCTTCTTTGGGTTTTTTTGTTTTGTTTGTTTGTTTGGTTGGTTGGTTGGTTTTACAACACAGGTTTCTCTGTGTATCCCTGGTTGTCCTGGAACTCAGTCCATAGAGCAAGCTGGCCTTGCTCGTCTCTGCTTCTGTGTACTGGGATTAAAGGTGTGCACCACCACTGCCCAGCTCCACAGCTTGTATCTGCATGTAAAGGTGTATTTACTATATATACAAGATTTTTAGACAGTTATAAATTATTTAAAGTAAATATTTCATATATTAAACTGATCTCATTTTTAAAAA
Source organism: Microtus oregoni (assembly GCF_018167655.1). Classification (NCBI taxonomy): domain Eukaryota; kingdom Metazoa; phylum Chordata; class Mammalia; order Rodentia; family Cricetidae; genus Microtus; species Microtus oregoni. The sequence goes on from NW_024543072.1 coordinate 31,798,567, forward strand.
GACAAAACAAGTAAAACTTGATTGTGATGTATTAGTTTTTGTATTTTGCTAGATTTTCTTTTTTTATTTAAAATTTTAAGATTTTCTTATTAAAATTGTGTCTACTGTACTCACAGTGGCAAAGGCAGGCACAGTATCTGTATGTCTATTAACTGTTGAATGGAAAAAGTGTCACAAACACACACACATATTCAGCCATAAAAGCAGTGAAACTGGCTGGGCGTGTTGCTGAACATCAGAAATCCCAGTGTTTAGGAGATATAGGCAGAGGAATTGTTGAATTCTGAGCTAACCTAGGCTTCATAGCAGGAACCTATCTCAAAAAGGAGAGAAAGAGAGGGAAGGAGAAAAGAAGAAGGAAAGGAGGTGGAGGAAGTGTGCTGGAGAGATGGCTCAGCTGGTAAAAACACTTGAGGTATAGCCTGACAACCCAAGTTCAATTCCTGGAACCTGTGGTAGAAGGAAAGAACCAATTCAGAAAGTTGTGCTCCACGTATGTGCTGTGGCTAGTATTCCTTAGTTCACATACTCCACAAATACTGAATGATGGTTACAGTAACAACTAGAAATAAGCAAAGAGAAAGGAAATTAGATCCTATGCGGGAGACAGAGCACAACTGGTGTAGTGCTTGTCTTAGAAGTACAAGGACTGGCCGGGCAGTGGTGGCACACACTTTTAATCCCAGCACTCGGGAGGCAGAGGCAGGCGGATCTCTGAGTTTGAAGCAAGCCTGGTCTACAAAGCGAGTTCCTGGACAGTCAGGACCGATACACAGAGAAATCCTGTCTTGAATCCCCCTCCCCCCAAAAAACCCTACAAGGACTTGAGTCTTTAGACAGAGACTGCTCATTCATTTCCCAGCTGCCCAGACCCAAAATAATTACACAGAAACTATATTTAATTATAGCATTGCTTGCCCAATCAATTAAGCATATTGCTAATTAGCTCTTATATCTTAAATTAACCCATTTCCATTATTTTGTATTTTGCCATGTGGCTCATGGTTTACCAGTAAGTTTCCCAGGCATCTGTCTCCTTTCAGTGGCTACATGACATCTCCCTGACTTTGCCTACTTTCTCCCAGCATTCAGTTTAGTTTTTCATCCTAGCTCTATTCTGCCCTATCTGCCAAGAGGAGCTTCTTTATTAACCAATGGTAATAAAATGTATTTTTAGCATACAGAGGGGAATCACACATCACCTTCCTTTTTCTGTCTAAATGAAAAAGAGGGTTTTAACTTTAACATAGTAAAATTATGTATAACAAAACAGGTATCAAGCAAGAATTATAGTTACAATATTTAGTCCATTTACATTTGACAAATTAAGGAAATATTCTATCATTTATCCTATCTTCATGAGTCTAAAGTTTTGTATCTAATTTATCCTTTATCGTAACTAAGGAAAACTATAACTATCTTTCTTCAACTCTTCAAAGAACCCAGAAGAATATAACATTACCTAAGTTAACAGGAAGTGCATTGTAAGACACTTCCAAACTCTAGAATTGACAGAGACATCTTGCTGCCTGGATAGTCACCCAGAGTTCTTCTGTATTGTTGTAGCATCCATCTTCAGCCTACAGGCCCATAGTATCTGGCAGACCTTTCCATAAAGCAGGAAATTTCAAAGACAGTTCCACCTACATTGGCAGTTTGTCAGTCATTTTCTTCTGTGTCCTGCAGGATGTCTGGAAGATGCTTTCAAGAAGCAGGAACCCCAAAGGTCTGTCTCCTTTCTTTAGGCAACTTCAGCAGTCATTTTTCTGTGGGTCTTGCATGAGTTTATGCAGCATACCATCCAGCAGTCTGGGCAAGAGCAATTTCTTGCCCAAATGGCTAACAAACTCCATGAGAAGCTTCTTTGATGCCCATCATCCTCTTGAAGTAGATTGGTGCTGCCAGGAGCAGATGTGTCTTGTTGTCATGAAAAGTCCTAAGTTCTTAAAACATTTTAAATGCCATAATTTGCTAGTCTTTGAAAGGTTTGAAGAATACCTATCCATCTGAAATATATCTCCACACATCTAGAAAATCTAACTAGCATGAGTACAAGCTTGACTGCTATAGATGACTCTCTATTAACCTGTATTTCTTTTTTTCTCTTTTTTTAATGATATTTATTGAGCTCTACATTTTTCTCTGCTCCCCTCCCTGCCTCTCCCCTACCCACTTCTACCTTCCCCCAAGGTCCCCATGCTCCAAATTTACTCAGGAGATCTTGTCTTTTTCTACTTTCTACTTCCCATGTAGAATATATCTATGTAAGTCTCTCTTAGTTTCCTCAATGTTGTCTATGCTCTCTGGGATTGTGGTTTGTAGGCTGGCTTTCTTTGCTTTATGTTTAAAAACCACCTATGAGTGAGTACATTTGATAATTGTCTTTCTGTCTCTGGATTACCTCACTCAAAATAATGTTTTCGAGCTCCATCCATTTTCCTTCAAAATTCAAGCTGTCGTTATTTTTTTTATACTGTGTAGTACTCCACTGTGTAAATATACCACATTTTCCTTATCCATTCTTCGGTCAAGGGGTTGTTTCAAGGTTCTGGCTATGACAAACAAAGCTGCTGTGAACATAGTTGAGCACATGTCCTTGTGGCACGATTGAGCATCCTTTGGATATACACCCAAAAGTGGTATTACTGGTTCTTGAGGAAGGTTGTTTTCTAATTTTCTGAGAAATTGTCACACTGACATCCAAAGAGGTTGTACCAGCCTGCACTCCCACCAGCAATGCAGGAGTGTTCCCTTTACCCCACAACCTCTCCAGCATAAGTTGTCATCAGTGTTTTTGATCTTGGCCATTCTTACAGGTGTAAGATGGAATCTCAGAGTTGTTTTGATTTGCATTTCTCTGATGACTAGGGATGTTGAACATTTCCTTAAGTGTCTTTCAGCCATTTTAGAATCCTCTGTTGAGAGTTCTCTGTTTAGGTCTGTACTCCATTTTTTTATTGGATTATGAGATCTTTTGGTGTCCAGTTTCTTGAGTTTTATGTATATTTTGGAGATCAGACCTCTGTCTGATGCGGGGTTAGTGAAGATCTTTTCCCATTCTGTAGGCTGTCATTTTGTCTTGTTGACTGGGTCCTTTGCTTTACAGAAGGTTTTCAGTTTCAAAAGGTCCCATTTATTAATTGTTTCTCTCAGCGTCTGTGCTGCTGGGGTTCTATTTAGGAAGTGGTCTCCTGTGCCAATGCATTCAAGTGTACTTCCCACTTTCTCTTCTATCATGTTCAGTGTGGCTGGCTTTATGTTGAGGTCTTTGAACCATTTGGACTTGAGTTTTGTGCATGGTGAAAGATAATGGATCTATTTTCGTTCTTCTACATGTTGATATCCAGTTATGCCAGCATTATTTGTTAAACATGCTTTCTTTTTTCCATTTGATATTTTTTGCTTCTTTATCAAATATCAGATGTTCGAAGATGTGTGGATTGATATCCTGGTCTTCTATTTGGTTTCATTGGTCCTCCTGTCTGTTCTTATGCCAATTCCAGGCTATTTTCAGTACTATAGCTCTGTAGTAGAGATGAAGTTAGGAATTGTCATGCCTCCAGAATTTCTTTTATTGCCCAGGATTATTTTGGCCCTACTGGGTTTTTTGCTTTTCCGTATGAAGTTGAGTACTATTCTTTCGAGGTCTGTGAAGAATTTTGCTGGGATTTTGATAGGCATTGAGTTGAATCTGTAGATTGCTTTTGGTAAGATTGCCATTTTTACTATGTTAATTCTGCCTACCCAAGAACATGGGAGAGCTTTCCACTTTTCTGTGTCTTCTTCAATTTCTTTCTTCAAAGATTTAAAGTTCTTGTCATACAAGTCTTCCACTTGTTTGGTTAGAGTTACTCCAAGATATTTTATGCTATTTGTGGCTATTGTGAAGGGTGTTGATTCTCTGATTTCTTCCCCAGCCCTTTTATCATCTGTGTATAGGATGGGAACTGATTTTTTTTTAGTTAATCTTGTATCCTGCTACATTGCTGAAAGTGTTTATGAGTTGTCGATGTTCCTTGGTAGATTTTTTTTGGGATCACTTATGTAAACTTTCTTATCATCAGCAAACAGTGAGAGTTTGACTTTTTATTTTTCAATTTGTATCCCCTTGATCTCCTTTTGGTGTCTTATTGCTTTAGCTAGGACCTCAAGAACTATATTGAATGGATATGGAGAGAGTTGACAACCTTGTCTTGTTCCTGATTTCAGTGGAATCGCTGACAGTTTCTTTCCATTTAGTTTGATGTTGGCTGTTGGCTTGCTGTATATTGCCTTAATTATGTTTAGGTATTTTCCTTGTATTCCTGCTCTCTCCAAGACTTTTATCATGAAAGGATGTTGTATTTTGTCAAATGCTTTTTTGGTATCTAATGAGATGATCATGTGGTTTTTATTTTTCAGCTTGTTTATTTGGTGGATTACGTTGACAGATTTTCATATGTTGAACCATCCCTGCATCTGTTAACCTGTATTTCTTAATTATACATTACATTTTTAAAAGAGCTGCACAAACACAATACCTTAATAAAAAGCAGAAATATACATATAACAAAGTTGACCTTAAATTTGTATCAATAGAGCCGGGCGATGGTGGCGCACGCCTTTAATCCCAGCACTCGGGAGGCAGAGGTAGGCGGATCTCTGTGAGTTCGAGACCAGCCTGGTCTACAGAGCTAGTTCCAGGACAGGCTCCAAAGCCACAGAGAAACCCTATCTCGAAAAACTAAAAATAAATAAATAAATAAATAAAAATTTGTATCAATAGACCAAGATCCATACCAATGCAAAGTATTCATTTCTATAGCATATCCCCCTTTAAATGTAAACAAACATTTATAAACAATATTTGGGAATTTGGGGGCATAGTTCTCTCCAAACTGCTTTCTGCTTTTTGTTTGGTGAGGTATTTTTTTGATTCTTAGAGACCTTTCAGGAGCTCTTGGGCCATCAAACCACATTACTGTGGAAGGAATCCACAGGTTCTCATTTTCTGTGGAAACAAAAGCAGAACCTCTATTCCAAAGCAATATATCCTTAGACCCAAATTTTGACTTCAAAATACCTTTATTTTTTTTTTTTTTGAGACAGGGTTTCTCTGTGGCTTAGGAGCCTGTCCTGGAACTAGCTCTGTAGACCAGCCTGGTCTCGAACTCACAGAGATCTGCCTGCCTCTGCCTCCCAAGTGCTGGGATTAAAGGCGTGCGCCACCATCACCCTCAAAATACCTTTAAAATATATATGTTGGTTTAGCTTAACAGCCCATACAATGAAATGTCTCTCTGTACTTAGCTCATTCACAGCCAAAAAATTAAGGAAAACCCAATAATATACATAAGCCAGACTGTGTATATTTCATCTTTATGTGGTTTATTTTTCTTACTCTATTACTTTTTCTACAAGTTTAATATTTATTTTATTATCTTTACTCCTTTAATCTATGATTATCTGTACTCTTCTATATTATAACTGTCCTCTCTCTTTCTCTCTCTCTCTCTCTCTCTCTCTCTCTCTCTCTCTCAAACCTACATACATTTATTTAACACTATGACCCATTTAGAGATTTATTCCTTTCTGATATGTCTTTATTCCATATCTGCAATTATTTTCTGACCAGGAGCACTTTAAAATGGTAATCAGCTTGATTGCAGTAGCCCTGGATGTTGACTCTTCCTCTCTCAGGCTTTCAATGTGGCAGAGGTAGTTAGTTCACTGCCAGCTCTGAGATTGCGGGTGGGAGCAGTCTTCACCACCTCAATTCTGGGTAGCACCATGTGCATATAAACCCTTTCTATCTGAGTAAAAGCTAAATCTGTCATGCATGGCCTGGAAATATCTCTGTGTATGGTGGAGGGAATCCACCATGCTCTTCTGCCTATGCACTCCTAGCAGACCTGATCCTGCCACTTGTCAAGGCAGGGAGCACCGAGCCATGGTCATGGTCTCAGCTACTTTCCTCCCAACCTTGAGTGGGCACATACATAAGCATCTGGACACAAAGTGGTTGGCGGGCATTAGCCCCAAACATTTGTTGGGCACCATTCTTGTCAGCAGCAAACAGAGCCTATTTGGGGGAAAAAATGTAGCTGCCAAGAAGCTACACTAAACTCTGGTGTGTGTGTGTGTGTGTGTGTGTGTCTAGAATTCCTTTTTAAGCTCTCTCAGGTTTTATGTGGATGTAGTCAGCCCCACATTGGGCACCATGAGTCCAATCCCCAGAACCCCCTTGTAATAAGTTAGGTGTGCTGTGGAACAATCTTTTTGTACAATATGAATATGTATTACTCTCATTGGTTGATAAAGAGCTGACTTGCTGGTAGCTAGGCAGGATTTTCAGAACAGAGGAATGCTGGGAAGAAGAAAGGCAGGGTCAGAGGAGATGCCATGAGATGCCGCAGAGCGAGCAGGATGGGAAGTATGTACAGTAAATACAGTATCTACAGTAAATTAGCACACAGACTAATAGAAATGTGTAGTATGATGGCCGCTATTAGTTCCTGGCTGCTCAGCCCTGAAATAATCATACAGAAATCATATTATTTGCAATACTGTTTGGCCAATAGCTTAACCATATTTCTGGGTAACTCATATCTTAAATTAACCTATCTCCATTATCTGTTTTTTTTTGTTTTTGTTTTTTGTTTTTTGTTTTTTCGAGACAGGGTTTCTCTGTGGCTTTGGAGCCTGTCCTGGAACTAGCTCTCTAGACCAGGCTGGTCTCGAACTCACAGAGATCCGCCTACCTCTGCCTCCCGAGTGCTGGGATTAAAGGCGTGCGCCACCATCGCCCGGCTCCTATATCCATTATCTGTGTATCGCCATGAGACTGTGGCTTACCAGGTAAAGTTCAGGCGTCTGTCTCTAGAGGAGCTACATGGCTTCTCTCATTCTGCCTTCTTTCTCCCAGCATTCAGTTTAGTTTTCCCCGCCTAGCTCTGTTCTGCCCTGCTCTGATATAGGCTCAAATCAGTTCTTTATTAATCAATGGTAATCACAGCATACACAGGGGAATCCCACATCAGAAATGGTTAATTTAAGTTATAAGAACTAGGTAAAAAAACAAGCTTAAGCTATCAGCTGAGCATTTAAAATTAATATTAAATCTCTTTGTGGTTATTTGAGGAGCTTCTTCCAGGACAGAAAAGTCCATCTACACAGATATAGTGGTGGACACTTGTAATCCCAGCCCTAGGTGGCAGAGACAGAGAGCCTTGGGAAACTGGCCCCTGTTGCATAACACCAAGCAGAGGAGGCAGTAAGAAGTACCATATCTTGAGATTGGATGTGGGAAACTAACAAAACATGGATCATTGATGTTGTCATCTGCAGCACATCCAATAACAAGCTGGTCCACACCCAAACCCTGGAGAAGACCATGCTCAGCACACAGTACAGACAGCAGTAGAGCACTATGCGTGGGCTGCGAGAAGGGAGCCAAACTGCTCCCTGAGGAGGAAGAGATTTTAAAGAAAAAGTGATCACAGAAAATTACAATGAAGGGGGAAAAATAAAAATCAAAAATCAAAGCAAAACAAAAACAAGCCCCAAATCAGCATTCTTCCGTAGGTGCAGTTCTAGTAGGGCAAGCTACTTGCCAGCCGTGCATCAGGACCAGCTGTGTGCTAGCAGGCAAGGAAGTGGAGTTCTATCTGAGGAAGACCAAGCCTGGGAGAGGCAAGCAAGTCATGTCTAGCTCACGTAATAAAGGTGTTTATTAATGTGTGTGTTTTTTTAAAGCAACAACAGAAGGGCACAGTGCCTGAGGAGTAAAACCCAAGGCTGGCCTCTGGCCTCCACATGCGCATGCGTGCACGGGCATGCCCGCCTGCATACTCCTGAGCTTGCATACACATTGAACACGCAGATTTCAATGACATGGGTGGAACCTGAAATCACTACGTGAAACAAGCCCGACGTGGAATAGTGAGACCGCGTGGTTTCACTCCCATGTTCTAGAAAAGCTGATCACTGAAAGGTTGAGAGTAGAAGGGGGTGAGTAGGGAGGCTTGGAGGGAGGCCTGTCAGTGGGTACTAATGATTTGGTGCGGCAATGCAGGCCTTTGGGAGATGGAGGCAGGAGGGCAGGAGTTCAAGGCCAGGTTTGGCCATATAACAAATTGAGGGCAAAAATTGCATGTTTTGGAGTATTCTGTGATGTCTTGAACTATGTATACACTATATAACTATGGTGGTTAAATTGGGTTAAATATACGTGTGCCTCTAAGTATAATTTTTTCTTTCTTTCCCCAAGACAGGGTTTCTTTGTGTAGTCCTGGCTGTCCTGGAGCTTACTCTGTAGACCAGGCTGTCCTTGAACTCACAGAGAGCCACCTGCTTCTGCCTCCTGAGTGCTGGGCTTAAAGACGTGCGCCACCACTGCCTGGCATTTATCCTATTCATATAACTTCAAATATCACAGTTATTCTGAGAATACACACACACACACACACACACACACAAAGAAACAGAGACAGACAGACAAAGAGACAGAGAGAGAGAGTATGCAGGTGAAGGGTTTGAATATTTAAAGTTGAACCTAACTCAGAAATATGGTAGAATTATTTTTTTTTTTTTGAGACAGAATTTCTGGCTGTCCTGGAACTCACTTTGTAGACCAGACTGGCCTCAGACTCAGAGATCTACGTACTTCTGCCTCCTGAGTGCTGGATTTAAAGATCTGTGCCACCACCACCCAGCATTGTTGTTTGGTTGTTCGTTTGGTTGGTTTGTTTGTTTGTTTGTTTGTTTTTGTCCAGACAGGGTTTCCAGATGGTCTCACATTCACAGAGATCCGCCTTCCCTTGCCTCCCGAGTACGCAGATTAAAGGCATGTGCCACCATCACTGGATGTAATTTTTTTTTAAAGAAAATCATCTTTTTGTTATTAAAACATTTAAAAATCCCTTTCTGCTTTTAGGAATACACAGTATTACCCCCTCTTTGGTGTGTGTGTATTGAATGTGTATACATGTATAATAGATATATGTGCATGGGTATATATGGTTGTATGTCCACTTGTGTCTGTGCATGTAAAAGCAAGAAGCTGATGCCATGGGTCTTCCAATATCACTGCCCACTTTTCCTTCGAAGTGAGTGAGTTTAGCTTACAGTTACAGTTTCAGAACATTGTTGTGAGGGGGTCACCACTGCAGGAGATTGAGACAGGTGGTCACATTGCATGGTCAAGAAGCAAAGGGAGCCAGACGGTGGTGGTGCCCACAAAGGGGAATATGAGTTGGTACATGCTTGCACTTAGCCTGATTCCTCCACTCCACCTAATCATTGTGTGATTGAGAGACAAGGTCTTGTTGTGTAGCCCTGGAACTTAAGGCAGGCCTCAAATTCACAGAGATGTGCCTGCCTTTGCCCCCTAGTCCAATGTATCTTTTGATACAGGGTCTCTCGCTGAACCAGGGCTCACCCATTGGGTAGATTGGTTGGCTATCAGGTTCTACCTGTCTCTGCCCAGCTATGGCTAGGTTTACAGAAATGTGTGGCCACACCCAGCTTTTCTGTGGGTGCTGGAGATCCCAACGCAGGTCCTCATGCTGTGTTTAGGTGGCAGGCACTTTATCAACTGAGCCATCTCACCAACCCCCTACCTCCCAGCTCTCCACCTCCTCATCTCCCCTCCTCCCTCCCCCATTGTTTTCGAGATAGGGTCTCAGCTCAAGCTGATTCAAATATTGTAGCCAAGATGACCTTGAATCTGTGAATCTTCCTGCCTTCACTCTTCACATGCTAGGATTACAGACGTGCTGTCAGGGCTAGTTCACCTTTCTTTCCCTTTTGCAGGCAGAGGCTCCCACTATGTAGCGCAGCTGGCCTCAAACTTAAAATCAATGCTGGGTGTGGTAGCACATGCTTTTAATCCTAACACTTGGGAGGTCGAGGCAGGTGGATCTTTGTGAGTTCGAGGCCAGCCTGGTCTACAGAGAGAGTTCCAGGACAGCCAGGGACACTAAACAGAGAAAGCCTGTCTCAAAAAATCAAACCAAACCAAACAACACACACACACACACACACACACCTACACACAAAACCCTTAAAATATGGCCTAAATTCTGGGGGTACAGGTATACACCTATCATGGAATATTATTTTAACTGGGCAAAGACGTATTACATTTGTTTATACTGCAGACTGTTATTTTATTTTTATTTTTTTTTTAATATTTATTTATTTATTATGTATACAATATTCTGTGTGTATGCCTGAAGGCCAGAAGAGGGCGCCAGACCTCTTTACAGATGGTTGTGAGCCACCATGTGGTTGCTGGGAATTGAACTCAGGACCTTTGGAAGAGCAGGCAATGCTCTTAACCACTGAGCCATCTCTCCAGCCCCAGACTGTTACTTTAACCGTGTAGAAGTGTTACTTTTGTTTATACTGCATTTGTGTAATGGTGTAAGGATGTGTGCTTAATTATGCAAAGATGTGTTACATCTGTTTCATCTTGTCTGCCTTAGGCACCTGATTGGTCTAATAAAGAGCTGAATGGCCAATAGCTAGGCAGAGAAAAGATAGGCAGAGTGGCCAGACAGAATAAATAGGAGAGATCTAAGCCCAAAAGAAAGGAAGAAGAACAAGAGAAGAAGGAGGAGAGCAAGTGTCACAGCCCGGGCCAGAAACCAGGAGGCCTTCAACCATCCAGAGGTAGAGACAGCAAGAAAGTAAGACAAGCTAAAAAGCCCCGAGGCAAAGGCAGAAAAAAGAGAACTGGTTAATTTCAGTTAAAAGAGCTAGAGAGAAACACGCCTAAGCTAGGCTGAGCATTCAAAATAAAAAGTCTCTGTGTTATGATTTGGGAGCTGGTTGGTGGCCCGAAAGAAAAAGCCCGGTACATGTATCTTTATGTCTTACATAAAATGAGTTACAAGTGCTCCTCTTCTCTCTGGCAGAACGTGTTTAAGCTTGGCATTAACTCTGTCATATTGGTCACTTTCCTGCTGCTTGATAGAACGCTAGGGGCAAGGTGACTTGCACAAGAAAGGCTTTATTTCCGCCATCTATCCAGCATTTAAGATGGCAGAGTGAAGGCTTGGTGATTGAAGCAGGAAGCTAAGAGCTCGGGTCAACCTCAAGCAGAAAGCAAACAGCATCCTGGGGCCGGGCGATGGAGGCACAGGCCTTTAATCCCAGCACTCGGGAGGCAGAGGCAGGCGGATCTCTGTGAGTTCGAGACCAGCCTGGTCTACAGAGCTAGTTCCAGGACAGGCTCCAAAGCCACAGAGAAACCCTGTCTTGAAAAACCAAAAAAAAAAAAAAAAAAAAAAAAAAAAAACAAAAAAAACAAAAAAAAAAAACACCACAGCACCTGGGACTGGAGCAGGCTTTAAAATTCCAAATTCTGCCTCCAGTGGCAAACTTTCTCCAACAAGGCCACACCTCCTGAGCCTCCCCAAACATAGCCATCAGCTGGGGGCCTACTTATGGGGACCAGGGACCGACACTACAGGTCCTTGCTCAAAGCACCACATTCTTCTTTGAATGTTCGATGGCATTCTCTGGTGGAAATATCAGGCCTCAAGTTTCATTTTGCTTGAAACATTTCGAATTAGATGCCACTTTTCCCACAGAGTGAGATTCTACGCAGCATGGGGGAAGAAAGCCCCAAAGCCTTTGCCTTTCTAGCAAGAATGGTGAACTAAGTTGAAGAAACTTAAAAAAACAAACAAACCATGTGTATATGTATATGTGTGCATGTGTGCGTGTGTGCGTGTGTGCGTGTGTGTGTGTGTGTGTGTGTGTGTGTGTGTGTGTATGGGAGGACCACAGCATGTACTTGGAGATCACAGGACAACCTGCAGAACTAGGTTTCCTCCTCCCACCGTGTGAGCTGAGTCCCGGGGACTGAACTCAGGTTCTTATTAGCAAGAGCCTCTGCCCACTGGGTCATCTCACACCCCTAGTGCCAGTTTGAGATGGAAGTTTTGGTTCAAGGTGTAAAATGGTAAGAGACTTAACACAGGGATCTTGGTGAGAACAGAGGCAGAACAGTAGCTCTTCGTACTTCCTTGACCGAATGGGACACTATGCAGGAATGAAGATGACCTAAGGGACCTGGGGAAGTCCAGCCTCAGAGTCCTAGTCATTCCCAGTTCACATACGTATCAGTCAGCAGCAGGTGGGTACCAACTGGCTCAAGGTATGCATATAGCCGCTACCTAAGTCTCTGCATGACTACAAACCTAGGCAGCCAAACAGTGATGCTAAACAGTGAGCAACTTAGCCAAGAAGGCAGACAGAGCAGACACGATAAATTAGCAAAAATAAGACAGTGGAGGGCTGGTGGATTTCTCAGCAGGATAAAAGTGTTTGCCACCAATCCTGCCAGCCTGACCATGGTGGGAAGAGAGAGCTGATTCCTAAAAGTTGTCTTACTTCCTCATAAACACTGTCTCTTCCTCTCCCCTTGTCTCTGTCTCACCCTCCCCCCAACACACAATTAAAGACAAAACCCTGAAAACACCAATAATGACATGCCAGGCGCTGAAACAGATTAAACAGTTTAAATCTAGGTATGTTGTTGAAAAATAAGAAAAGAAAGTGATGACCAGCCTGGCATGGTGTTCAAACTAGTAATCCTAACCCTTGGGAAACTGAGGCAAAAGGATTGTGATTTGGAGGTCAATGTGAGACTCTGTCAAAAAAAACTGCTGTGGGTGTAGCTCGGTTAGTGGTTTGTCTAGCACACATGAAGCCTTTGGTTGGGTCTCTAGCATTACACAAATTCGCTGTGACGGAGCATGTCCTAATCCCAGGACTCAGAGAGAATCAGAATCAGCCACCCCCTTTGAGTCTGAGGCCAACTTTGGCTTTCAGACCTCATCTCAAAACAAACAAGGACTGAAGTGAAGACTCACTCAGCAGGTAAGAGCACTCGCTGCTCTGACAGAGTTCCCAGTACCCAACTACCTGTAACCCCATCTCTGGGGGTGCCTGCACCCATACAATGCAGATACAGATGGGCAGGTGTACACACACACCCCAAAACAAAATTCTCAACCCAGATTCTTTATCTAGCAAAACTATTTTTGTAAAACAAAATAAAGGCATTAACAGATAAGCCAAAAAACCGGAAAGAATTTGTGGTTGGCTGACCTATTACCCTGCAAGCAGATCCATCATGGATTGTCAGGCAAGATAAGGCAGCAAGCAAGATCCTGTTATAGGCTGTCAACAAGAGAAATTGCTTAGATTAATGAGCACAGTCTATTAAAACTAAAAGTCGGGAAAGGATACACTGTATAAACAGTAATTTTACGAGAGCTGGGACCTGGTGGTGGCGGTGGCAGTAGTGGTGGTGGCGCACGCCTTTAATCCCAGCACTTGGGGGAGGCAGAGGCAGGCACATCTCTGCGAATTCAAGGTCAGTCTGGTCTACGAAGCAAGTTCCAAGATAGCCAGGGCTGTCACAAAAAACAAACAAAAAGTCAGAGAGAGGGGGAGAGAGAGAGAATGAGCTGTAGTTGCTATTTTGATATTAGTCAAGCTATTTTGGGTTCAAATGATTAAACTTGGAGCCCCTTACATGTTATGGAAATGTTATATCACTGACTGAGCTATAGCCCTGGGTTCTGAGTAGATTTAGAACATAGGACTTGCTAGGAATAATAGAGACATTTCATAATAAAAGGTAATATATTAAAAAATTGTTAACAATGTAGGCTGAGATTTTGCTCAGTTGCTAGCATGCTTACCTAGCAAGCATGAAGCCCTGGATTTGATTCCCAGTACTGAATAAAATTGGGCATTGCAGCACAGGCCTGTAATTTTAGCCTTTGGGATGCAGAACCAAGAGGATCAGAAATTCAAGGTTATTTTTTTTACATTGTAAGTTTGAGGCTAACCTGGAACGTGTGGAATCCTGTCTCCGTGTGTGTGTGTGTGTGTGTGTGTGTGTGTGTGTGTGTGTGTATACCTATTTTTTTTTGTTTTGTTTTGTTTTGGTTTGGTTTTTCGAGACAGGGTTTCCCTGTGGCTTTGGAGCCTGTCCTGGAACTAGCTCTGTAGAGCAGGCTGGTCTCGAACTCACAGAGATCCGCCTGCCTCTGCCTCCCGAGTGCTGGGATTAAAGGTGTGTGCCACCACTGCCCGGCTATACCTATGTTTTATATATGTATGCATATGTATATATGTATGCACATACACAATTAGTACATATATATGCTTCTAAAAGAGATAAGCAGGGTGGCACATGTCTTAGGAGACTGAGAACAATGAATTTGAGGCATTCTAAAATATAGCAAGACCCTGCCTAAAAAAAGAAAGCCTCAATATATATGAAGGAAAAATAATGGTGTATTTGAAAAAACAAAAAATATCTTTTTTTTTTTCAAAGAAAATATTCCAGACTCTAGTTGGCCTGGAAGTCACAGTGTAATTCAGGCTGGCCTTGAATTCATAGAGATTTTTCTGCCTTGCCTCCTGAGACAATTTTAGTTTGAGATTTATTATTTCATTCATAGTGTATGGTAGCCTGAAGAGTCCACTTACCTACAGGAGCATAGATAGTCAATTTGTCTGGCTTGCCAGGCGGTAGTGACACATGCCTTTAATCCCAGCGCTTGGGAGGCAGAGGTAGGCGGATCTCTGTGAGTTTGAGGCCAGCCTGGTCTACGGAGCAAGTTTCAGGACTGTCTCCACAGCTACTGAGAAACCCTGTCTCAAAAAACAAACAAAGAAAAAGCCAAACAAACAAACAAACAGACAAAAGAAGATGCCCAGCTCTTGGGCTCTGAGATTGGTTTTTGCATTTTCTCTCTGGCTGTGCTTCCTTGCTCTACTCCCAGTCAATGAACGGAAAGAGCTAAGAGCTAGGATATTAAGTGAGGTCCATTTCTAGGAGACAGTTGACTCTTCTGATTGTCAACAGCTTGGCACAACCTTTCTTAGTTTGCCCACGTAGTCTAGGCGCTTCTACCCTGTCTGGCCTTCACTCAGGGCATAGCTTGTCTTGCCATCGGAAAGCTTTCCCAGGCTCCCTCCCTATTTCCTGTCCCACACCATTCCCTTAATGAAATGGTTCAAGTGTGTAATTTCGTCTTGACACCTGCTTTTTTGAGGGAGCAGACCAATACAGGATACTAGAAATGGACCAAGAAAATAGGCCTGGAGCCAGTGAGATGGTTCAGAGGGTTAACACACTAGCCAACAAGTCTGACAACCCAAGTTCAATCTTTACGCCCCACATAGTGGAAGGAGAGAATTGATTCCTGATGGTTATCCTTCGACATGTGTTCATTTGAATTCGCCAGTACCCCGCCCCTCTCCACTAAATAGAAATATGATCTCATTTCCATGAGGATCTCTCCCTTCCCCCCTTTTTTCTTTTAAAGGAAAACCAGGACCAAAGAGATGGTTCAGCGGTTAAGAATACTGGCTGCTCTTCCAGAGGTCCTGGGTTTAATTCCCAGCACCCATATAGGCGAGTTTACAATGGTCTGTAACTCCATTCTAGGGAATCTGGCTCACTCGCATAGACATACCTACAGGCAAAGCACCAATACCCATACAATAATAATTAACAAATTATAAAAATTAATTAAAAAACCTTGATCTCCTTATTTAGCCCTTGGCATGCCAGGAGCTTGCTGTGCAGACATGGTTGGCCTTGAACTCACAGAGATCTGTCAGCCTGTCTCCCTGTGTTTGGATTAAAGGTATGCCACCACACCCGGCATGATCTCTCTTTTAAAAAAAAAGAAAATTAAAGAAAGAAAAGGTTAGTAAGATGAGGATTTCAGGCTAGCCCACATGTGCTTGACAGATGGAGAAGGCTATCCTTCCTCGGAAGTGGGTGTGGAGTGAGAGCATAGATGCCGTTAATCCTGGCACTCAGGAGGATCAGGAATTCAAGATCATCCTTAACTACACAGCAAATCTGAGGTCAGCAAGTGGCTACAAGAGAACCTTTATTTTATGTGAAATGGTGTGAAGATACCCTGGAACTGAGGTGACAGACTTTTGTGAACTACCATGTGCTGGGAATTGAACCCAGGTCCTCTGGAGGAAAAGGCAGTGTCCTCAACCTCGGAGCCATCTCCCCAGCCCCTCCATCTTATTTTTTTTTAATTTATTTATTATGTATATAGTGTTCTGGGCACCAGATCTCATTATAGATGGGTGTGAGCCATCATGTGATTGCTGGGAATTGAACTCAGGACCTCCAGAACAGCAGTCAGTTTTCTTAACCTCTGAGCCATCTCTCCAGCCCCCACCTTATTTTTTGAGACAAGATTAGTTGCTGAACCTGGAGCTCACTGATTTGTCCATACCTGTTGGCCAGCAATCCCTGGGTACCCTCCCCAGCACTAAGTGGACAGGCTTGCTGATTCTGCACTTTGTGTGGGTTTCAGGGATTGAACTCAGGGTGTCATGCTTGTGTGGCAGGATGTTTCCTGACTGGAACATCTCTGTAGCTCCTCAATGTTTTTCAGTATGTTCAAGGTTGTGAAACCATCACAACATCAAGAATTCTAGACCCATTCATAGTTACTAACCCATTCCTCCTCAAGCCTTTGAGATAAATTCTGACTTTATAAATGTTCTTATTCTGATCATTACCTTTTAAAAAATATATTTACAAAAATATCAGTTTAAACATTTGACTCTTCCACACTGTCATTTTACTTGGGGATTTTTATAAAAATTATATTTGTGTGTATGTCTGTGTACCAAGTGTGCATTTATTATCTTTATGGGAGGACAGTATGTCTTGGTTTTTACTAGAAAGAGCCTTTGAAGATCAGGAATACCAATCCCTAAATGGTACACGCTGTGTAACCAGGCAGCAGGGAGAAAGAGCAGGGATAGGAGTTGATACTTAGCAATGAGCGTATGGTAGTTTGTAATGATTTTCACAACCATCCTGCCAGAGTGTTATCACTTAACAGTGCTAATGTTTACAGACTTGAAGTAACTCGCCAAAAAAAAAAAAAAAGATTGCAAAGCTAGACAGAGGGCTATGAATGTGGCTGCCTTGATGGAGTGCTATTGGGAAGTATTTTAACTGGGCAAAGATGTGTTATACTTGGTTATGCTGTGGAATATTACTTTACCCGTGAAAAGGTCTGCTGCTTTTGTTCATGCTGCATCTGTTTAATGGTGTAAGGATGTGTGTTTAATGATGTAAAGATGCGTTTGTTGTATTTGTTTCACTTTGCCTGCTAAGGCACCTGCTTAGTCTAATAAAGAGCTGTACAGCCAATAGCTAGGCAGAGAAAGGATAGGTGGGGGTGGTGGGCAGAGAAAATAAACAGGCTAAATCTAGGGTGGAAAAGGGAGAAGGAGAGGAGGAGGAGAGAAAGAGGGACATGCCTGGGGCAAGAAGTTAGGCTGACTCTAGGCAGACAGATATAAAGAAGCCGTGAAATTAAAATATACAGAAGAAAGAAAAAAAGTTAAAAGCCCCAAGGCAAAAGGTAGATAAAGAGAAACAGGTTAAGTTAAAGAGCTAGCCAGAAATGTGGCTAAGCTAGGCCGAGCATTCAAAGCTAATAATAAGTCTCTGTGTCATGATTTGGGAGCTGGTTGGCGGCCCACAAATAAAAAGCCTGGTACTAGTGCTATTTGCCTAGCATGAGCAAAGCCCTGGGTTTCATCCCCAGCAAAACATGAACAGTGCTCTGTGATTCAAGTTTGAGTCAGACTGGGCTGGGGTCGGTGAGACCCTGTCTCAAAGTCAGAAACAAAGCCAGGACATAAACTTCAGTTTTCTAGCTAGCCCTTTATCCTCAAGCCGGGTCAGTGGCTCACTAACTTTAGTGGGCAAAAGACTCCTGGGGGAGCTTGTGAAAGACTGACTGCTCTTGACTGCTCAGGGCGGTCCGCTGAATTCCTGATTCATAACTTCTGGGGCGGAGCCCAACATTAGCATCTCCAGCCGCACTGCCAGGAGATGGCTGCAGCAGCTGCTGCTGGTGGTGCTACTGCAGGGCTGACACTGCACTCTCTCTCTTTCTCTTTCTCTCTCTCTCTCTCTCTCTTTCTCTCTCTCTCTCCTCCCCCCCTCCTTCTCCTTGCCCCAGGCACTGTGCTTTTATGCCTGATAGCATCAGCAGCAGCGTGAAAGATGAAGGTCGCAGGGTGGAGGTTGAAATAGCCTTCCTATCAGAAGGTCATCTCTTTAGAGTAGTTGTGTACTGCTTTGTCATAGCAACTGCTGACCGAGGAAAGGTGGAAATGGCAACAGAGAGGACAAAAAGAAAACGCTAAGTGTTTTGACCTCTGTGCGGGAGGTCAGGATGGTGCTGAAATGTGGTAGCAGATTCTTCTGGTGGGAGATGAATAGGCAATAGGAGAATGGGTCATTGTTCCTGAAGCACCTGCAGGGAGAAAGATTCAGTTGGCTTTTCAGGAGGAGCGGGTGCTGGTGCTTCAGGAGCTGGGGCAGGCAGGCGAAGGACTGTCAAACAGGGATGTCTCATTGCTCTCTGACTACCGCTGTAGCTGCCTGCTCCTGCTGACTTCATTTCCAACCCTTCACCCGGCCAGGACTTGAGCAGGCCGAGTCTCTATAAAAGGAAAAAGAACCATCATAGATAGCAAGAAAACACATTTTCTTGAGTCTGTGGGAGCTCTTAATACACGTGTACATATATACTATACACACACACACACACACACACACACACACACTCCTAATAGGAGGTGCAGAGGATCAGATTGAAATCACTTAATTCGCATCTGCAGTGTAATTGCAGAGGAGGCTCGAATACGATGTGAGCATCCCTGGCTATGGGATTTGTGACTGGCTCTCAAGAGAGGATGACACAGCATAGGGAGCAACAGAGGCGGCTTGCTTTGCTCTGTAGAGAGCAAGACACTTAAGTCCTTGGTGAGGTCACCATACTGAGAGTAAACAGAGGGCAACTTCTTTTGTGTAGGCAAGCCAGCCCTAAAGATGGGAAGGGCAAGGGGATACAGAGTGGGTGGGGCGCATGCAGCTGGCCTCCTCTGCTACCCAGGCCTTATCTTTTTATAGAAAGCTTTCACCATTTCCAGAGCATTTTTGTGGATATTAACTCCTGCACAGAGGTCAAATACTATTATTAGTGTTGAGCAAGGTACAAACAGATGTATTGTGTTAACTCGGCTACTAGGTAAGCTCAGCTGGGTAACAGGCACACTGGGACTAGTGTAGAAAGTTACTGTGTACATTTAAAGAAGGCTTTGGGAAACAAGAATGTCTCCACGCATGGCTCCAGCATCTATAGGCTTCTGGTGGGGGACTAGTTTTACGCTTTCTCACAGCGTGGAAAATGACAAAGCAAGGTCAGGGTGTGGGCAGTGTCTTGCAGATGCCAAGCCGTAGAGGAGACATTTGTGAGAGAGGGAGCATTGGAGAGACCAGGACTGATAGATAGACCACCCTGGGAGAACGCCATTCATTCCATTGTGAGGCTGGAGCTCATGTGACCTATACCTATCTCCCTTAAAAGGTCCCAAGAACTTTTTTTTTTTTCTGTTATATAGGAAAGCGATTATCAGTTTGAAATTTTGGTGGGGACAAAGTACATCAAAAATGTAATGCCAGGAAAAAAATTAAAAAATAAAATTAGTAATGGAGTGTGTTGGCATATTCCTCTAATCCCAGCACTAGGGAGACAGAGGCAGGCTGGTCTCTGTGAGTTCAAAGCCATCCTAGTCTACAGGGCAAGTTCCAGGACAGCCAGGGCTACACAGTAAGACTCCTCTCCCTCTGCCCCTCTGTTGAAGGAAGAGCAGTGGGCTGTGTTCCCGCCCAGCTCCGCAGGGCTAGCTTTACCCAAATTAATTACATGGAAACTGTATTCTTTTTTTTTTTTTTTTTTTTTTTGTGGCTGGAGAGACAGCCGTGGGTGCTGGGAACTGAACTCTTTATATTTATGGTTGTGAGCCTAGCCTTTAACGGCTGAGCCATCTTTCCAGCCCCTGTATTCTTATAAACACTGCTTGGTCCATTAGTTTGCCTCTTCTTGGTTAACTTGCACATCTTGATTAACCCATTTCTATTAATGAGTGTAGCACCATGAGGTGGTGTCTTACCAGGAAGATTCTTAACCGGCATCCATCTCGGAGAGGAGAACGATGGTGTCTGCTTGACTCAGCTTTCTTTCTCCCAGAATTCTGTTCTAAGTTGCTGTCCTATCAAAGGCCAAACAGTTTCTTTATTAATTAACCAATGAAAACAACAGATAGACAAATGACCCTCCTCCATCCCCCCCTCCTTCCTGTCTCTCTCAATTACAATCACAGGGATGTTTCCATTTCAAAATGATAAAAAATGTGTATTTGTTGGTACCTTTTTGATGATTTAACTTTATGTGCATTGTTATGAAGATGTCAGATTCCCTGGAACTGGATTTACAGTTGCGAGCTGCCACGTGGGTGCTGGGAATTAAACCCAGGTCCTTGGGAAGAGCAGTCAGTGCTCTTAACCACTGAGCCATCTCTTTAGCCCTTGTTGGTACCTTTTAACCTTATCTTTATTCACTCATTTGTTCATTAAACAACCACACATCTGACGCATCCTACTTGCTTGTCATTCTCCTGGGGAGGGGGGCTTGGGGATGCAGCAGAAATGAGATGTGGCCTCTCCTTCATCCATTCAAGGAGCATTAGCTGAAGCTGTACTCTGTGCCAACCACTGTCCTAGGTGTTGGGATGTAATAATTAGAAGGGAAAAAGGGCAAGAAATGTCAGTTTAAGTCCTCAAAAGTATCTTCATCGGTAGAGATGGGCCCATGACTAGTCACACGATGTAGCAGGATTAGTATATCAATGGTGGGTTTTGTTGTAGTACTTTTTTTTAGTGGTTTTGTTTTTGTTTTTGTTTTAGTTTTTTTTTGACAGAGGCATCTCTATGTAGCCTTGGCTGTCTTGGAGCTCACAGATCTGATTGCCTCTGCCTCCCAAATGGTGGGATTAAAGGTGTTTGCCCTTATACCCAGCCTAGGTAGGTTGTTTAAGATATTTAAATTTAATCTGAGCAGTGGTGGTGCACGCCTTTAATCCCAGGACTCGGGGAGGCAGAGGCAGGTGGATTGTTGTGAGTTCAAGGCCAGCCTGGTCTACAAGAGCTAGTTCCAGGACAGCCACGAAAGCTATAGAGAAACCTTGTCTCGAAAAAAAAAAGATGTTTAAATTTCAGATGTTTCAAATACGACTGAAAATTTTTGTGCTAAGATATTTTCCATATTTAACTATCTTAAGCTAGATTTTGGAAAAGTTCACGCTGTGGCCTTTTCTCTTCCTTTCTGCTTAGCTGCCTGCTACAGTCATGTTAATCTGTGGATTCATTAAACTCCACAGGCCTCACACTGGGCTATAAATAGAGATCTGCAAATCCTTGCTACTCCCCTTGAAGAGGAGAGACTTTTGGGAGAAGATGACCCACCTACAGTCAGATGGGCCGTTTGATGGGGTGAGGTCCAGCCAGCCTCTCCCAGTGCCTCCTATGGACACCAAGTAGCCACTCACTCTCATCTTGGTTTCCTCCAAATGGAGTTTGGTATTGTTGGTGACAATATTTCAGAAGAGAAAAAGACATTAGTAAGGTGAACTTGGTGGTGTATGCCTGGAATCCCACCATGTGGGAGGGGGAGACTGGAGGAAAAGGAGGGTCATTTTCAGTTGGGTAGGGAGCAAAGGATCAGCCTAGGTCACAGAAGATTCTATTCTCAAACTGGGCCATGGTGGCACACGCCTTTAATGCCAGCACTCAGGAGGCAGAGGCAGGCAGATCTTTGAATTTGAAGCAGCCTAGTCTACAGAGCTAGTTCCAGGACAGCCAGAGCGACACAGAGAAACTCTGTGTCAGGAAAAAAAAATAAAAAGTTTCCTTTTTATTTTTGAAGTCAGCATGAACAAAGAAAGGTAGGAGCCACCAACACCTGACCGATTGTGCTCGATACCTTCAAAACTAATATTTACATTGACATTATTCAAAACTAATATTTACAAGGGAATGTGATAGACATGAGCTCTTTTACATTTTTACTTTTTAAAACTTAAAAATTGTTTTATGTATATAGGTGTTTTGCCTGCATGTATGTCTGTGTACCATGTGTGCCTGGTGCACACGGGACAGAAGTGGGCATCAGATCCTCTGAAAGAGGAGTTACAGATTGTTGTGAGCTGCCATGTGAGTGCTGGGAATAGTATCCGGGGTCCCTCTGGATGATCAACCTCTGCTCTTAATGGCTGGGTCATCTCTCCAACCTCTTAAGCCCCCTTTAGGGCCCCATCAGTTCAGTGCTAAGGTTTAGAGTCCAGAGAATCTTTCACACGTGCCAAGCATAGCTGCTCTTTCTGGTCCAGTTGAGTTGGTTCAGTCCTTTAGAAGTCTTTTCAAGCCCCAATACAGGCTCAACAGTGATATTCAAGCATTGTTCGGAAAACTTTACCTATGATAATTCATTGACAGCCAACAAAAATCCTAGAGTGTGAGCACCATTATTATTTCCGTTTTATAGATGGGAACACCGAGGCACGGCACACTTGAAGAAATTTGGCTCTGGAGATGAAGACGACTCCTCAGTCTCTATTTGGTATTGCCTTCCTAACTAAGTGACACATGGCCGGCTAATAAACTACGACAGTTAAAAGTCATCGATGAATCGAAATGACTTTATGTTTCTATTTTCATCAACCCTAGCTTCACAGGAATGTCAGTAACGGGGATCCAGGATGCTGCAGTGTGGAAGGGCACTGATTATCCAGGAGGGGGAACTGTCCTCGAGTCACCCTTCATTTGGGGAGTCACATGAGGACAGACCTGCTAAAGAAAATGGCACTTGGGGGTTTCCAAGACAGGAAATCTCTAAAGTCAAGCGGCTGACAAACTATTTTGGCATACAGGGCGTGGGAAGGGAGTCCTACTAAAAACACAAGTTTTAGTGTGGATAAAGGGTCCAGGCATTAATTGTGCTCCAGCTCCATCTTCCCAGCCTTTCCCAACTTTGCGTCTCAAACCTGAGGCACTTCCTCCATTCTCGGCAGCCTCTTCTGGCTTTTGATCTCTTTTGAAATAGGAGGCAGACAGGAGCATGAAAACGCTGACCCAGCCAGTTTCTTCTCCCGGGCTCTGGCTCCGTCCGGGAAGGGGTTAATCCGGCGGGTGGGGAGGGGAGTGGCGCTCACACCTTTCCCAGAGACCTCGGGCGGCGGCTGCGGTGGCGGGGCCCGGGCGGGGCGGAGGCTGGGGCCAGACTCCTGGCGAATAGCAGCTCGCAGCCGGCCCGGATTGGAGCAGCCTCATCACGCTGACCTCTGCCTGGGATGTAAACCCCACGGCCCGCCACGGGCACAGGAGAGCTCTCGGCACCTCCGGGAAAGCCGTCTCGGCCTCCCCTTCCCACCCCCTCCCCCGCTCCAGCCGCGGCCGGCCGGCCCAGCCTTGACCTCGGCGGCGGCGGTAGCGGCGACTACCAGCGGCGGCGGCGGCGGCGAAGACGCTGAGCGAGCCGGGTCGGTCGCGGGCGGGGAGCGTGCGTCGCTTCGCACAGGCTGCGAGAGGAGGGGCGGCGCGAGTCATGGCCGGGGACAGCGAGCAGACCCTGCAGAACCACCAGCAGCCCAACGGCGGCGAGCCCTTTCTGATCGGCGTGAGCGGGGGCACGGCCAGCGGCAAGGTAAGGGGTCCGCGCGCCCTACCCGCTCGGCGGGCGGCACATGTGGCGGGCGCCCGCGGGTCGTGGCAGTTGCAGCCTGCCACCGCGTGGCCCGCGCGCTCCTCGCTCCCGGACGCCGCGCTCAGGCGCCGCCAGCCTCGCGCAGGCTCCGGGCGCGGCGTTGGGGATCGGCGGGGTACTGGGACGATTGAGGGTCCCGGGTGTGGGTCCCCACTACCCTCCCCGCAGGGTTGGTGCGCTCTCTCGCCCGTTCCCCGTGGCGGCTGGGACTCGTGGTCAGGGTCCTGTGGGGGAGGGGCGAAAAGCGGATGCTTATTGTTTTGCAAGTCGGGGATGAGGATGGGGCTTTTGGGGAGGCCCCGTGCGCTCCTCCGCCTCCGTCTGGCCCTGGTCGGCTGCCCAAACCCACGGGCTGCGAGGGTGGCGGGGATGCGCGAGGTGGCGCGCCGGCTACCGGGAGCCCACCTAGGAGGTGCAGGGCTTTCCGGGAGGGAGCCAAGCTCGGTGGGCGCTGTCGCGGATGGGATGACAGCGGGGGTTGGTGTCTTTTACAGTTGGAAGAGAAAACGGGATCAGTCTTAGTGAGAAAGTTGTACTGGTTCCGTGCTCTCCGGCGTCCGGGTTGCTCTCTTTCTTTCCTTGGACCCCAGGGAAGGGGCTACCGAGTCTGACTTTCCGAGGGACCCCTCATTCTTTTTTCCCCCCCAGCAGTGACAGGCATCTTGGCTTCACCTCGGGCCTTTTCTGCAGGTGGAGAAGGGTGGAGCCCTCCCAGATGGTTCTTTCTTTACCCCCCCTCGCTGCCTTTTCAGACGTGGCTGCTGGCTCGCCTTCCGTTTAACAGCCTCCAAGTTCAGTGGGCGCTCGGGCTCCACGAGGGGCGCCGGGGGAGTGGGGGAGCTGGACGCCGCGTGCTGGGGGAGCTGGTGAGGCGGGATGGTGAGTCCCCAGGCTGGAGAGCGCGGAGCAGGAAGGCTGGGTGGCGCCATGGGACGCGCGCCACGCGCCACGAGGTTTTTTGCTTCCAGCCCTTTTCTCCTTGGCCCCTCCTCCATTTTGATTTTTTTGTATTTTCCCTTCAGGTCTGGAGTACTTTAGGCCAGTAGCCCAGACTCAGCGTTGTATCCTGTAGAACTCCGGTATCTATTAAGTTCAAGTCGTCTTTAGCTTCCATGGCTAGCACGCTGCAATGCTGTTTGGGTCCCTGAATTAGGTTATTTTCTCTTTGCTTTATAACATGTTAAATTTAAAAATATGTTCTTCACTAGTGCGTCTAGGAATGCTAGGCAAAACCCGGATGCCAGTCCTATCAGGACTCTTTTATTGGCTCGTTTTGGAATTAGCTCTGCCACCCTGTTCTCTTCCCAGTGTTCCTGCTGTAGAGATGCCTTTTCTAATTTCTTGGCTGTGTTTCCAGAGCGATGCCTGGGGTGAAGTTGGAGGTTGCCCGTTAGCCTCAAGTCCAGTTCTCTTAGTGGGGAAGAGACTTTAAACTTGCAGATGAACGGAACATTTAGAAACAATGACCTTGGTCATCCCCTAAATAATTCAGTCATCACAGAGGCCGAAATGTGACACACTGAAAAGGCGAAAACATCCTTATTCAGTGTTACTATTAAACGGCCTTCACAGTTGATATTAAGGATGGGTTTGAAGGATCACCTAGACAGCTGGAATGGGAGGGGCAGTTAGCCACTGTGGGAGTAGCCAGTTTTGTGCTGACCTGCTTCTCATCAAGGAAGAGGAGGGAACTCCCAACCAAAGAAAGGTCTCTTGGTGCAGTTTTCAAAATGAACATCTTGGGCATGTGATGGCTTGTTATGGTTAAAGAATTGTGTGTGTGTGTGTGTGTGTGTATATATATATATATATATATATAATTTTAAGACAGTGTCTCCTGGTTGCCTTGGAACTCTTTATGTAGATAGTCTGGTCTCCCTCTGGGAGATCCACCTGCCTCTGCCTCTTTAGTACTGGGATTAAAGGTGCAGGCCACTACACCAGACAGTGTATATTTTTTAAAAAACATCCCCTTGCCTGTGGTACCAGATGGAGTATGACGCCAGCCTGGACAACTTAACACTGTCTCAGAACGTTAAAAGAGGATCGGACTTCCAAAAAAATTTCTTGTGTGGTCAGTTTGTTGTAATTATCTCATAATTATTCCAGTCCTTAAGCGTTTTTCCACTAAAGATTTTGAAAGTTTCCTTCTTTCCAACTTCCTTTTTGTTTTTGAAGTCAACATGAACAAACTGGATCTCTTTCTCAAACCTGGTGCAGTAGGGGCTAGAAACAAGGCAGGTTGATACCCTATGTTCTGGTGAAAGGAAACTGGAAAAAGACAAAGGCTTTGAGATAAGCAATTTACAAGGAACTTCAGAGCCTCTAGAGGTCAACAATCGAACTACCTGTTTTAAAATTTGTGTCTTGGGGTGGTGGTGTTGTAACCCAGGAGCTTGCGGCGTGCAGAGGAGAGGAATGAGGCCGAGCTAATCATGTATGCTGGTCACAGAGTTAGTGGCAGAGCTGGGACTAGAGTGTCGGTGCTGAGACACGGAGCCATTTCACGCTGTGAAATCCAACAGGGAATGTATGGAGATAGCAAAGGGCAAACCTCTCAATACCCCTCAGCCCTATCCTATATGGATCCTCTCCCTTTCCGGTCTCTTCCTGAAGAGAAGACACTCCGCTCTTTGGAGGCCTTTTCCTTTTCCTATGGGATCACCCCCCCCCCCCCCCCCCCCCCCCCCCCCCCCCGGTCTCTATGTTGAGGCTCTCCAGAGTGCAAATATTTTATTTCAGTCTAAATTATTTTGGTCGTAGAAGGCAAAAATAGTGATTGCAGTTCCATGTATTTTAATTTTATTTATATATTTGAGAAAGGGTCTTTGTTTGTAGTTCAGCAGGCATTGAACGCTCTCTGCTCCAGGCTGGACATCTTCCCGCTTCTACCTTCCAAGCGGTAGAGTCCTTCAAGTCCTGACACTCTGCTCTGTGACACTTTCTGAGATTTGTTTTATAGATGAAGAGGAATGAGAAATTTAAACTTTTCTGGGCAGACATTGTCAGGTCATTTTAAAATTTCCCATTGGTGGTGGTGGGGGCTACAGAGATGGCTCAGCAGCTAAGGGTGCATGCTGGCTGCTCTTGCAGATGAACTGGGGTTTGACTTCTAGCGCCCAGTACTAGGAGATCTGATACCAACAGGGCATGCATGTGGCACACAGACAGACAGGCAAAAACATTCATACAGTTAACTTAATCTGGGTGTGGTGGTACGTACCCTTTGACCTGGCATTTGGGAGGCAGAGACTGGTGGATCTGTGTGTTCCAGGGCTGTGAGGGCCTACCTCAAAAAAGCAAAATTAAGAAAAAAATTAAAATGCCTTGGGGATGTGACTCCATGTTAGAACTCTTGCCTACGAAGCGTAAGGTCCTGAGCTTGATCCCCTAAACCTCAAAAGCATGAAGCCAGTCTGTAGTGGATGAGAACATTTTTTTCTGATCATTATCAAAAGCCAGACCCTTATTTCCTCCTAAGCAATGGGTTCAGGTGATAGCAAGAAATACCATTGGAAGGAGAGGCAGAAACAAAACCGACAAGCCCCGCCAGCCCTCCTGTCCAGGCCTGTACACATTCATCACTAGGTACAGTTCCCTCCCTCCCTTGAATTTTTGTCCTTGACCAATAAAGACAGCCTGAGCCCTGTCACACCTTCTCAGGTGGTCTTCCTCGTGTTACCTCTTGCTGTCACTTTCCTTTCCACATACCTTGATGTGTCTCCCACGGCTCAGACAGAGTACAGGTCAGAAACTCAATAGAGGCCCTCTGATGTCCTGGCCCGTGTATTTTGCACGTCTCAGTAAATGGCTTTCACTGATGCTGTTGCTCATGTCTTCTCTATAAGTGCTTTAGACAGGTGCCTTTCTAGAAGAGACAGAAGTCTTGGCTTGGGGACACAGGTGGGGCTGGGATCCAGTTCTTCGGTGCTTTTCTGCAAGCTGTGACCACCCCTCGAAGGTATTTTTAGGGAGGCTAGGCTGTGAGTAATACCTGACAAGTGGTCTCCATTGAGGTGTGGGCCGATTGCTCGGCTCAGCTTGCCTGTGAGTCAGCATCTGCTTTTGGACTGCTTTAGAAGGCTGAGGGACCGTGTCATCGCTGCTTCTGCTGCCCCATTCCTGGAACCTCAGCTGCTCCGCTTCTACTCTTTCTGGGTGCAGGCTTTGTCCCCCCGGGCTGTTTCTTTGAGCAAGCACTGTGTGTGTTTTCTGTCGCCCCAAATTGCTGCCTTGGTCTTGGTAAGGCTCTGGTGCTGGCTGCCAGCCTCATGCTCTGACGGTCATTGCCACTAGGAATGCCATGCCTTTTCCCAGGGAGGTCCTCACTGTTGCTCCTCTTCACATTCTTCATTTAGTTCAGTGCACGCATCCAGCGTGTGCAATGAAGAAGCCTGCCCCAGCATCTCCTCTTCCCGGCTGCCTTCCCTCCCTCAGGAAGCCCTTCCTTTATTTGACCGAGTGTCTTTGAAATGTCCTTTCTGTGGCTCACCCCGTGCTCATCTAACTCATCTTGGTATATAGGGTGTGCTTAGGTCTTGGGTAGAATCTTGTTTTAAATTTTAAAAGTGATTACTTTATTGTGTGCTGGTAGCTAGCCTGCTCGTGTGTACAGACATGGTGGGCGGAGGGAACCAACCCCTGTGAGTTAGTTCTCAGAGTTAGCTTTATCATCTGCCCTGATTTAGACAGCTTGCCTTTGGGAAGTCCAGTGAAAGTGTGAGATGTGACCTCTGGCTGGTGGGGTCTGTGATGGGTGAAACTGTTCAAGATCTTTTAGGGTGTCTCAATATTTTAAATCAATAACAATATCTGAAGGTGTACTTATAGTTAGTGTATTATACTTTTCTTGCCCTTTAAGTCATTTTTATCAGCTTTATCATTAGTTCATCAAATTTAATTATATATGTGTAAATTAAGTGTGCCCCATGTTTTTATGAACTGACAGAATAGGAATTATGAAACGATGGAATTGGTGTGAAGACATTCAGAAATGTTTCTTTAGTGTAGAGAGCCTTTGGTTCTTTTCTTTTTTTTCCTATAGACAGCTTCTTCATGTAGCTCTGGCCTCAGGGAACTCATTTTGTAGACCAGGCTGACCCTGAATTCACAGAGATTCGCCTGCCTCTGCCTCCTGAGTGCTGGTGTTAAAGGCCTGTGCCATCATCACCTGGCACTTTTGGTTCTTATTAAAATATTTGTAATTGAAACCGGACAGTAGTGGCGCACACCTTTAATCCCAGCGCTTGGGAGGCAGAGGCAGGCGGATCTCTGAGTTCGAGGCCAGCCTGGTCTACAAGAGCTAGTTCCAGGACAGGAACCAAATATACAGAGAAACCCTGTCTTGAAAAAAAAAAAGGTGATTGATGTGTGTCTTTGGTACTGTGAGATGCCTCAATGGGTAATGTTTGACAAACTGAGTTTGGGTTCTGGAACTCACATGGTAGAAGAGAACTGACTCCCAAAAGGTATCTTCTGACCTTCACATGTATACAGTAACACACACACACACACACACACACACACACTTTTTTGAGACAAGGCTGGGATTAAAGGCGTGTGCCATCATTGCATGGCACATGCGTGTATTTTTTAAAATGTCTTTTAAAAAATACCTGAATGTTAGGTGAAACTGAGGAAGTTATTTTATTCTAATTTGAGTGAGTACAGGTATGCTAATGTCATGCATGGCCTGTATGTAGAGGTAGAAGATGACATTCTTGGGAATCAGTTTTCTTCACCTTCTACCAGCTGTGATCTGGGGATTGAGCTTAAGTCCTCAAGCCTTCTACCTGCTGAGCCATCTTTTTGGTCTCCTGTCTGTCTTTCTGTCTGTCTGTCTATCATCTGTTTGAGTTAGAGGCTCATGTATTCCAGGCTGGCTTAGCTAGGACTAGCTGTGTGAGGATGATGCTAAATTTAGGATCCTCCCTCCAGCTCCTGGGTGCTGGCCTTACAGGCTGTGCTACCATACTTCCATGTTTTATGTGGTGCTGGGATAGAACTCAGGGCTTGGTGCATACTATGCAAGCGCTCTATATCCCTAGGCCAAATCATGTTTAATATTCAGTGATTCTTAGGTAGGTGACTTGGTGACATTAATTTAGAAGTTGAGTATTTGAAACTATTGAGTGTTTTGAATATTGACTTAATGACTGTCATTAACTCTGCAGACATCCAAGTCAAAGAAAGTCCTTTTAACAATGGGAGGCATGCTGGGAAGTCAGAGGACAGCTTTTCCCTATTCCATTGTGGGTCCTGGGCCTTGAATTCAGGCCTTTGCAGCAAGTGTTTTGACCAAATGAATTTTGATGGCCCCTTTTTTTCCCCCTTCGAGACAGGGTTTCACTGTGTAGTTGTGCTGTCCTGGAACTCATTCATTCTGTAGACTGACCAGGCTGGCCTTGAACCCTGAGAGCCTCTCGCCTCTAAGTGAGTGAGATTAAAAGCTTGCCTGCATTCCTACACACAGCCACAATCTGTTTGTTTGTTTGTTTTAAAGATTTATTTACTGTGTTAAGTGTTTTCCCGGCATGTGTGCCTGCTTGCCAGGAGAGGGTATCTAGATCTCATTACAGATGGTTGTGAGCTACCGTGTGGTTGCTGGGAATTGAACTCAGGACCTCTGGAAGAGTAGTGCTCTGAGCCATCTCTCCACCTCCCCCTCCACTCTCCCCCCTACATTTTTTGTTTGTTTGTTTTTGTTTATAGGAAAAGTCCACAAGGGGCTGTAAATGGCTCTGTTGTGTGGGACGGTTTCCCTAGGATGTATTTTCCCTAGCCGGAGGTGATAGCTCAGTTATCCGGTTATCCGGTTCTAATTGCCCTAACAGTTGACTGATTGTATAACCTTGAGTGTTTGCTCCAGACCCGCTTGCAGCTTTGCCTAGTTACTTCTTCCAACAGTTTGGCTGTTGCTGTGGTTGAACATGGACCTCCTAAGCCGAGCATGCACTCCCACCGAACTACCCTCCAGACCCTGTTCAGCATCTTGACCCTGTTTGCCTTGGCTGTGACTGGAAGATGTGGTCAGTGCTGTTCACGCTTGTGTGTTCTACTGGGAAGGGGTCCCTTTTCTGGAAGGGGCTGCTGGCATATCCAAGTCACGTGCTTAGAGTGGATGCACTTGCTTGACATCTTAGAAAACGGATACAACAAGCTGGAGAGTGACTTGGAGGTTCCCCCAAGTCGTCCGTATTGTTTAGGTGAAGGGTTACTTATAGGAACTGGATCTTCAGCCCAAGAGATTCTGACTAGAGAGGCCCAAACAATTATCTTCTAGGAAAAGGTAGGCCTGCCTTGCTTGGAGAAAGCCCACCTGCTGTAGTCAGTTTGGGGGCCTCAGCAGGTGCCGATTGGAACTGGGCCCTGCTGAGCAGTTACACTGTGGGAGAACTGGTGGGGTTGTTTATTTTTTTTTTGTTTTTTTTTCTTTTTCTCCTACACAAATACACACCATCTCCCCTCCTCACCCCCTACCCCAAAGACAGGGTTTCTCTGTGTAGCCTTGGTTGTCAGGAACTCTCTGTAGACAGGCTGGCCTCGAATTCACAGAGGTGCGCCTGCTTCTGGGATATATGCAGATCATATTTAGGGGTGCAAAGATGTTTGCAGAGGGTGTCACATTTCCTGGAGCTGTGTAGGTGCTGGGGATGAAACCCTGCGCCCCTCTCTGCAGTAAGCAATTGCTGAGCCCTCCAGCCCCACCATCACAAATCTATTAGAAGAGAAAACACTGCGTGTTCACAGTTTACACTGGCTTTGTGCTCCTTTCAACAAAAAAGGACATTTTAAGCCGGGCGGTGGTGGCGCACGCCTTTAATCCCAGCACTCGGGAGGCAGAGACAGGCGGATCTCTGTGAGTTCGAGACCAGCCTGGTCTACAAAGGGAGTTCCAGGACAGGCTCCAAAGCTACAGAGAAACCCTGTCTCGAAAAACCAAAAAAAAAAAAAAAAAACAAAAACAAAAAAAAAGGACATTTTAAATAGCAGTGTCTAGGATCTTCACAGTTTATAATATATATAATTATATATCATCTGTCCTGAAGGAATGGTGATCATCCAAAGGAGACAATACAAAATGACATACGGCTTTATGCGGTGTGGTTTTACAGTCTCTCTGGTCCAGTGAAGGCATGCCTGGTTCTCCAGAAACACCCCAAACTTAGCAGATAAAAGGCTATCAGTTTCAGCCTGGCATAGTGGTGCACACCTATATTTATTTATTGGTTATTCAAGTCAGGCTTTCCCAGTACTTTGGAACCAGTCCTGGAACTTGCTCTGTAGCTCAGGCTGGCCTTGTACTCAGAGATCTACCTGCCTCTGCCTCCCCAGTGCTGGGGTCACTGTCTGACCCATTTATTTATTTGTTAGTTTATTGGCAAGTGCCACCATTGCCTGGTTTATATATTTATTGTGGTGCACACCTTTAATCCCATCACTAGGGAGGCAGAAGCAGGTGGATTTCTATGAGTTCGAGGCCAGCTTGGTTTACCTAGTGAGTTTCATGACAGCCAGAACTGTATAATAGATAGACCCTGTCTCAGCAACTCTCCTCCCACAATGAATGAATGAATGAATGAATGAATGAATCAGTAAAAGGCTTGTGATGGTGTTGGTAATGAGTACTTCTCTCTAGAACTCAGAACTCGGGGTTGGAACTTGGGCTGCAGGTAGCCTACAGCATCTATGTGGCTCACATATCCACCCCTGCTAACAGTGTGTGGGGAGCTAGATATGACGGCTCTCTCAGAAGAGATCTTGTGCTTCTCTTGTAGATTGTCTGCGGGGACTTCGGTATTTTTCCAGATGTCCCATTTTGGGAAAAAGACTGGTTCTGGAGCCTTGCTGTATCTGGTGGCTTATTGATTGTTCTCAGGTCAACGTGCCTGAGAACACATTTGATTAGTTCGTGGCTGCAGTTTGCCCACACCTCTCTTGTGGGGAAAGCAAACATTTGAGAGCCGAACAGTATGGAACAATATACCCTATTTGAATGGGGGAGGCTTTTGAACACTGCTCTGGAGGAAGTGCCAGCCACAGGACCTTCCCTGTCTGATGCCCCAAGACACTCTGGAGCTGGGATGATCTTTGCCTCCTGAGTGAATGCAGGGGAGACTTGTACACACACATTGTTTCCCGGGGATTGCTTGTTGGTGCAGCAGGGCAGTGTGAGATTTGAGGTCTTTCATTGGAGGAGAGGTTTATGGTGTCTCTGAATCAGATAGTGTGGAGACCCCCCAGGCTCTTTGCACTAAGGTTTTCAGGTGAGGTTGGTGCTCCTGACTTGGTGGAGCAGGGAGCATAGCTTTAGTCAGGCTTGCTTTCTTTCCTGGCCTGGCCTGACCCATTTTAATCTGTTTCTTCTGAACCCATCCCTGCATCTGTGAAGAGGAGATAAGGTCTGAGTTGTTCGGAATAAGTGAGAAAACCATGTCTGAACTGGGGTCAGGCCCCCCCCCCCCCACTCCTCCCCCATTCACATTCTAGAGGATGTGCACTGTTGGAATAGCCTCTTTGAAGAGTGTGCTTTGTTGAAAGCATTCCCAGTGTTTGTTTAATTGGGGAATACTTTTAATGATGTGTTTGTTGACCTATGTTCACATTGTTGAATGACCAAGCCCAGTAACCAATAGATCTGTCACCTTGCTGTTTTGATGTGAAAACACTTAAAATCTAAACTAAGGGGCATGGCCTGGGGTGCCTGGAGTGGGGTGCAGAGTGCAAGGAGGTTCTTCTAGTTAAAGCCTTGTAACTCACTATTGTGATGTTCACGATGTTCATAACTTAGGGCGCTTGCCCATCTCTTGGTCAGGCGCAGAGAGAGCTAGCCGTCAAGCATCTTCCAGAGTGGACTTCTCTCCCGGCTCCTTCCTTCAGTCTCTCTCCTTTCCTCCTTCCTTTTTCTCTTCACTCCTCATGTCTCATGTATCCCAAGCTGACTTTGAACTTGCTGTGCAGCCCAGTGTGACCTGGGCTCCTGATCCTCTTGCCTCCCTCCCCTCATTGACACTGTCGCAGTAACTTTTCTATTGTGATAAAACCCCATGGCCAAGGCTGTTTATAGAAGAGGTTTGTCTGGGCTTACAGTCCCAGAGGGTGAGTGCCGTAAGGGATGGCAAAGACAGCATGACAAGGCACGCAGCAGACATGGCGGCTGGAGCTGGCAGCTGAGAACTGAGCTCCTCTCTCAGGCCAAAAGCAGAAGTAGAGAGCTAACTGGGAATGACGCCTGGCATCGCAACCTCAGAGCCGGGCCCTAGCAGCTGTACTTCCTCAGCAGGGCCGCCCATACTTCTTGACTGCTCAAACAGCGCCACCAAGTATTCATATGTCAGACTGGAGGTGGGGGGTGACAACGACATTTTAGTTCAGGTCACCACAGCCATCTGAGCTGGTTTGTACAGTGCTAGGGATACAACCCAGGGCCTCGTGGATTCTTTGCTATGCCTTAGGTGGGCCTTTTAAAATTTGATTTAGTTACTTTTATTATTTTGGTGCAAAGTCTTACTATGTAGCCCAGGTCAACTCCGCCTCCCAGGTGCTGGGATTGCAGGCACGCGTCATCATGCCCCAGAGGCATCTTTCAAACACATTTCTAACAACTTCAGATTGGAAACTGAACATTTTATTGCCTGTGAGTGTGAGTGCTTGTGTAGAGAGGGCAGAGAACGACATTGTGGAATTGCTTCTGCTCTTTCACTTTCACGAGGGGTCCGAGCATCATGTTGAATTAGGCTTTTGTGGCAAACGCTTGCACCCGCTGAGCTGTTGTCCCTAGCAACTTGAATTAAATGAGTAGTTAGGGGAAGACAAAGTTTAACATTCTCTTTAAAAGTTATTTTAATTAGAAACAGAACAACACAGTATACCCGCTTACAGGTTTGTTTAAACGTAAATTATCACAAACTGAACCCACCTGTATTAAGTGCCATGATGGAGGTGGGTCTTGTATCTTATCTGTTGCTTTCATTGGTTAACTAATAAAGAAAACTGCTTGGCCTGATAGGACAGAAAATTAGGTAGGCGGAGTAGACAGAACAGAATGCTGGGAGAAAAAAGCCGAGTCAAGTAGTCGCCATGATTCTCCCACTCCAGACAGACGCAGGTTAAGATCTTCCCTGGTAAGCTACCTCGTGGGCTAAACAGATTATTAAAAATGGGTTAGATCAATATGTAAGAGCTAGCCAATAAGAGGCTGGAACTAATGGGCCAGGCAGTGTTTAAAATAATACAGTTTCCGTGTAATTATTTCGGGGCATAAGCTAGCCATGTGGGCGGCTGGGTGCCGAGGATGCAGCCCTGCCACTCTTATTTCAACAGTACCAGCCAGCCATCAACAGCCCCTCAGCACCCTCTCCCCATGCCCTAGTCACTACCACTTCTGTGAATGATTTCTTGAATCCCCCTCCCCCCAGGAGCAGTGTTTAACTGCTACAATCTACAGAGGTCTGTGTAACTCAGACACTAAAGTGTTCCTACATACAGGAAAGACACAGATACCAAGTCAGGTTAATATTACTGGCTGCTCTTCCAGGGGACCCATGCTTAGTTCCCAGTGCACACAGTGACTAACACCCATGTGTAACTCTAGTTCCAGGCATGCTAGCACACCCTTCAGGTCTCCAAGAATATCAGTTATGCACGTGGTGCACGTTCAAGCAGGCAAGACACTTAAATGTCAAATGCCCATAAAAAATAAAAGTGAAAATTAAGTATGTTTTTGAGACAGGGTCTCACTATGTCCCGGAACTCTCTGTAGACCAGGCTGGCTTCAGACTCAGATCCGCCTGCCTCTGCTGCCTGAGTGCTGGGATTAAAGACGTGTGCCTCCATGCCCAGCTTGATATTTGTCTCTTTATGGGAAGAAAGTTTCCATGTGTGAACGTGGTGTGAGCATGTTGTGAGCCAGGTGTGGTGGTTCACATCACCTGTAGTCCTCGTACTGTGTATGTGGAGCCATGGCTGTGCGGGCTAAGCCTTGGCATATATGGCAAGACCCTGCTGCAAACAACAAAACCACAATGGCTCTGTGAAGCTTTCGCTCCTTCATACTCCTAAAGGGAGAGGGCGCTTCTTCCTCAGCCAGGTGCTCTTCATTTGGCAAATATGATTTGAATGTTGATCGTGTGCTGGGGTTCTCTAGGGTATTAGGGCATCGCAGTGCCCGAGAGAACGGCTCTGGCCCCAGGGATCCTGGCTCCAAGTCATCCGTGTTGAATCCAGCATATGGTTTAATTCCTGGTCGTTGGGTAGGTGCTTCGTGAGCATCTGTTAAGCGGAACTAGGTGGGACCCCTTAAGTCGTTTGTATCTATAGAACATTGTACCTGTGATATTGAGATTTCAGGATTTTGGGTGTGGGTTCATGCCTTGCATCCTTGACCTCTTGCATGGAGCTGGCTTCACTGACTGAGAGAGTGATGAGTGCCACACGTGAGTGGCAGTCAGTGCTGGGCAGGTCAAGAGGAGCTGGAGAGTTCATGGCTGTGGGGAAGCTTTTCTAGCTGGATTCGAATATAATCACCCAGTCTCTGGGTCCTGCTAAAGCCGTTGGTTCCTAACCACGCCTTTCTGTATGATATGACTGCTATTGACCCTGGGAAGTGTCTCTGGGCTCTAACTCCCGGCTGCAGGCTGCATGCCAGCTACTGCCTCTCGCTGTTCTCTCTTGTTGTCTCATGTATTCATTCTTCCTGGGTATGGGTCCTGCCTCAGACGCTCATTGGCTCACCACTTTTCTCCCTGTCTAGAGTCTGTATTCTCATTTGTCAGTGATGGACTGGTCAGTTATTTCTTGTCCCAAGCCTTTTCTCATTTATTCAGCTGTTACCCTGCGTTGCTGCTCTATGCATGAGAAGTGGGATCCTGCTAATTTTTGCCGGGCTTCCTTACCACAGACTCACTGTCCCATCTACACATTCTCTCCAGACACGAACGGGAGGACACTTGGCTCTCC
Organism: Microtus oregoni; assembly: GCF_018167655.1. Lineage (NCBI taxonomy): Eukaryota > Metazoa > Chordata > Mammalia > Rodentia > Cricetidae > Microtus > Microtus oregoni. Next base: position 31,835,199 of record NW_024543072.1, read on the forward strand.
CCTCCATCAGTCTGCAAATCCATGTCCTTCCACATCCATCCAGCCCGCCCATTCCATCAGTTCCACTTGGACTCGTACCCTGCTCCCATCGTTTCCGGACAGCATGACTCTCCAGTGGCTCACTTCCCAGCCGGCAGCCTGGACTACCTCCAGAACATTCTCCACATTGCTGCTGGAGTGATCTTTACACAAATGCAGCTCTGACCCTGCCCGTCACTCCCCGGGCATTCTTTGTGGTTCTCAGTCTCCCCTCTCGCCCTCAGCATTTCCTCCCCACTAAGCCGTAATTGTAGTCTCTTTACCGTCTGTCCTTTTGCACACACCACACCTGTCCTTTCCCACCCTGATTGCCAGCTCACCTCCACACCTGTGTGTTCTACATTCCGCCTCCTCTCTCTCCCAGCTGGGTACTTGTATTCATCTCTTAGAGTCCACGTCAGCTGTTCTTCCCTTGCTTGAGTCTGCCACTCCACTCAAGTCTGAAAGGGGATTCCTTTCTTAGGGGTTTCCTTCCTCTGGCCAGCTAATTTTCTCAGCAGAAAGTTGGAGTGTGCCCTCTCATGTCTGTATGGGGTAGCCAGTGCTTGGGCACCTGAGAGTGTATTCAGGTGTCCCTTCTTGTTTTATGTGGAGTGTGTCTGCCCCTACCCCCATTCTGACTCTCAAATTAGAGATCTGAGAAGTTAGTCTCACATGCCAGTTCTCGGAAAAGCCAGATTTAAACGGACCCCGTGTCTGCAGCAGAAGCCATAGCTCTTCTGTTGAGGACTTGGGCAGATGGTTGAGTTTCAGGAAGTTGTTGGCTCTTGTTTTTTTTGAGGTGTGGCACAACCTTTGACTTTATTACAAAGAATAACCTTCTCCTGGTGTACTCCTGTCTCTCCCCCCACCCAACACACACAGGGTTTCAGCTCTAGCTGCTGGAACTCCTTTGTAGACCAGGCTGGTCTTGAACTCGGAGAGATCCGTCTGCCTCCGCCTTCAGAGTGCTGGGTTTAAAGACATGTGACACCATACCTGGCTTGTTTTCACTTTTAAAATACACTTTATTTCTATTTGAAACACACACACACACACACACACACACACACACACACACACCCCATGATATCTCATGCTTTTAAGCAGCGCTTGGGAAACAGGGAGGCAGATCCATCTCCATCCGTGTGAGTTCAATGCCAGTTTGCTCTACACGGGAAGCTTCAGACCAGCCAAGGCTATATATATATAGTGAGATCCTGTCTCAACAAAACTATAAAGTAATAGAGCAAATCTCCAGACAACAACAGTGAAACTTAAACACCACAATTTCTTCCTCTTTTCTTAAAAACATAAAGTTCATGGCTTTTTAAAATTATGTGGTGCATTTTGTTTGTTTGTTTGTTTGTTTCTTTTTTAAGACGGTTTTTGTGTAACCCTGACTGCTCTGGAACTCATTCTGTAGAGCAGGCTGACTTTGAACTCAGAGATCCGCCTGCCTCTGCTACCCTACTGCTGGATTACCATCACACTGCTTAGGATTATGTTTTGTATCTGTGGTGTGAGTGTGTGCGTGCACACGCGTGTTTGCTCATGTGCCAGCATGAAGATGGAGTTCAGAGGATAACTTGGAGGAGTAGGTTCTCTCCTACCATGTGTGTCCTGGAGATCAAACTCAAGCTAGGCTTAGCAGCGCGGGCCTTTTCCTACTGCACCATCTTCCAGCCTATCTGGTTTCTTTTTAATCTCAGGAACCCCATGCTCTTGTAAAGCCCTGACCTAGAGAAAAGCTGTGAAGTCCTCTTACCACTCTGTCTTTAATTTTCCTTCTCTCACTGACACTACCTAAAGTTCCTAATTTTTGTTTATTGTCCCTTTCCTTTTCCTAAATATGCCCTGATTATAATAGTATTTATTTCCTGAGCCCTTACTGTGCTGTCTTAGGTGTAACATCTGCGAACTCCATAACCTCCCTAAGCCCCGGGAGGAGAATTGCTGTACCGATCCCCAGTTTTCAGAGTTCAGTAACCACCACCAAGTCCCATAGTGAATGTGGTGCCGGATCCAAAGCTGTCTGGCCTAGCCAGTGTAGTTCTGAGCTCCCTCATAGCTGACACCAGATTCAGAATGAACAGGAGAATACCACAAGCGGAAGGCAAAACTAGGAACCTTCAGCACTGGGAATTGGCCATGTAAGAAGGAGTGTGTGTTTGATCTCTGTTCATTCAGCTCAGAACTCACAAGTCTCTAATGTGTGGAAATATCAGGAGAATCTTTTTTTTTCTTATAGTTTTTGGTCTTTGGCTACACCCTGCTGTCCCTGTACCTGTCACAGAGTCCGTGTTCATAATTATCACTTCGCTGTGACCAAAAAAGAAAAAAAAAAGTACACAAAATGAACTCAAAGGAGACTGATTTTGGCATGCATCCTCAGACCATGGCCTCTGGAGTCTGTTACAGGCAGGGCCCATGGCAAGGCAAGAGCATCAAGGGAGAGATTGCATACTGGTGTGAAGAGCTGCTTCCTTCTTAATAACCAGGAAGTGGAGGGGATGATCGGCATCAAGATGGAGTCACAATGACACCCCCTGACCTACGTATTCTTTATCTACCTCCTAGGTTTTTAAAGGTTTCCCGCCCCCAGGATCTTATGGCTGGTCTAGATCCTATGATCCTCCTGCATCCACTGGCCAGCTTATGTGGCGGGTTAGTGGGGTTTGAGATAGTCTCACGTTTCTCAGTCTGACCTTGAACTCACTACACAGCAGAAGGATGACCTCGGTTTTCTTGTGCTGGGTGTGCACCACTATACTCAATTGTAGGTTTGTACCTTTCCATATCACAGTTTATAGGCTGCTCAGAATGGAACTGGGCTTGGCGTACGATATATTCTGCCCACTGACTGAGCTATATCCCCAGCCCATACCTTCTACATTTTTCTGTCATCCCAGTAGATTATCAAAATTGAAGAATTAATCTGGGCTAGGCCTGGTGGCACAGGCCTTTCACCTCAGAAGAAGTGGGTGGATCCCTGTGAGTACTGAGGCCAGCAGGTCTACATAGAGTCCCAGGTTAACCAGGGCTTCACAGTGAGACCCAGTCCTAAAGAAACAAAGGCAAGCGGGGCATAGTGGAGGATGCCTTTATTCTCAGCACTCAGGAGGCAGAGGCAGAGGCAGAGGCAGGTAGATCTCTGTGAGTCTGAGGCCAACCTGGTCTACAGAGTGAGTTCCAGGACAACCAAAGATACAGAGAAACCCTGTCTCGAAAAAAAAAAAAAAAAAAAAAAACAAAGCAAGCAAAAACCCAAACCAAAACAGCAATAATATGATCAGCTTCTTTAGGATCTTCCCATCTTGAGGTCTCCAGGGAGGGGAAAGGAGGTAAACGCTGAGTTGGTCACCATGATTGGGGCTGTAATCAGTCATGCCTGTAAAAACTTCCATAAAACCCAGCAGGACAACGTTCAGACTGGCTGTTGGATAACTGAACGAGCAGAGATGTTGGAGGGAGGCACTCAAGCAGTGTTCGAATGCACCCTGTGCACTTCTCTGTCTGGCTTTTCAGATGGTCTATAGTGGTGAACACTGGAGTGTCCCCAACAAGTTATCCTACCCAAGTAAGGGAGTAAGGAAGCCCCATAGTATAGCCCCTGGGTCAGAAGCACAGGCCATGCAAGTTAGGGCTTGACTTGAGCATCCGAGGTGGAGGAAGTCTCACGGGCCCAAGTCCTTAAACTGCTGATGTGATTCTGTCTCCGGGTTGGTTTCATGAAGGCAGAGTTCATTGCAGTGCACCCAGCTGGTCCAGTGGAGAGTTGAGCAAAGAGGAAATACTCTATAGGGAGTCCGGGGGGGGGGGCACCAGGGCGTTAGACCTCAGAGGCTTTCCTCATTGGGTCCTTTCATTTCAGCCGGCTCCCACCATGTATTTGGATCTTCCTTCATCCTGAGTGCTAGGATTATAGGTGTGTACCACCACCCCCCTGTGTACCGCTAGGGTCAAACCCAGGGCTTCTTATGTGTTAGGCAAGCACTCTTAGCAACCGAGCTGCATTCTTAGTCTTTGTTTTGTTTTTTAAGTCTTACTACATTGCCCAGTCTGGTCTTGAACTCCTACTTCAGCCTTCTGAGTACCAGCCTGCCAAGGTAGATATAGTACATCTGTAGGGGAAAAATTATCAACCCTGGAAAACACATTTTCTCTTCCTCTTCCTCCTTCTCCCTTTTTCCTTTTTCTCTTCCTACTTCTTCCCTGAGGAATCCTGTCCCTTGAGATAGGACATTGTCTTGACTATGCAGCTATCAGCTAGATCCTAACTTGTTTTACATAAACTATATGTCAGTTTCCTTGAAATTTGGAAAGCGTTTTGGCCTCACCAGAAAAATCCTGTCGGGCGCACTGCTGCAGGTGTCCACACTCACCCGTGTTCTGTTGGTTCTGACAGGAATGTGGTTACCCTGTGAGGAGAGTTAATGTCTAGAATAGCTAGGGTATCCCTTCTGGAAATTTGAACATCCATGTTATTGACTGTTGGTCCATTTCCTATTGTCATAAGCAAATGCCTGAGAGCAGGCAATGTGCAAAGAGAAGGGCTTATTTCCCTTGCTGCTTTGAGGCTGAAAGTTCCAGGCTGAGTGACCACCATCAGTTTGGTCACTGATGAGGGCCTCATGGCTGATGGTGCCACGGTGAAAGCTTGTGTGAGAGACAGGAAATCAAAGAGGAGAGAAGGTACTAGGCTTTCTCTCTGTTCATATATTCTCACAGGCATTAACTACTGCAATCACTTGTGAGAACAAATGCCACTGCCAACTGTAGATCCCACCTCTTGTAGGCCCCACCACCTCCCAGTGCTGTGCTCCTCAGGGCCCAGCCTCCACCACCTGCGGACAAACCGTCTCTAAACCAGAGCTCTGCTGACAGCACCTGGGAGGGGACTGGCCCTGCACTTGTTTTATTTTCTACTGCTGCCACAGCCGTGTATGCATGCACATCCTTAATAATTCAGTGACAATGGAGAGGGGTGAGATGCTTGGGCAAACATTCTTGCTACTGGGCCCCCCATGGTGGAAGGGAAATTGACTCTTGAAAGATGTCCTGACCTCCAAGCGCATCCTCTGGCACCTATATATACCCCTCACATAGATAAATAACTGATTATTTATTAAAACAAAAAGGATTACTTTTGTAATTACAAAAAAGGAATGTGTGTACCACTCATCCCAAATTATAAGGAGGCTTGAACATTTGATTGCAGCCTGCCCAGTCTAAAATCCATCTCAAGGGATCTGAGCTGATGCTCTGTTGCTGGTAGAGACACCATGACCATGAACTCTTAGGAAGGAAAAGATTTAATTGGGCACGATTTACTGTTTCAGAGGCTGTTCCATTATCGTCATGTCTGGAGGCATGGCGGCAGGCAGGCAGACTTGGTGCTGGGGAGGTGGCTGAGAGTTTGATATCTGGATTCACAGGCAGCAGGAAGAGAGAGAGAGAGAGAGAGAGAGAGAGAGAGAGAGAGAGACACTAAGCCTGTCTTGAACACTTGAAACTCCAAAGCCCCAGTGACACTTCTTCCACCAAGACCACACCTGCCAACCAGGCCACTTTTCCTAATCTCTGTCCAGCAGCGCCACTCCTTAATGGCCAAGCATTCAAATCTGAGCCTGTGGGGACCTTTCCTATTGAAACCAAATCACAAGGTAAAATCTGTACATAAAGCTCGGTGATATAGTGCTTCATCTAGCCTGAACAAGGCCCTGGGTTCAGGGGCCCAGTAACACACAAAATGTATGGATGTCTCTCACCTTTAATCCCAGCACTATGGTGGCAAAGGCAGGTGGATCTCTGAAGTATAGGTCAGTTTGGTCTACATAGAAAGTTTATACCATCTAAAGCTGCACAGTAAGACCATGTCTAATCTCTTGAAAACACATAAAAACAGCATGCACACTTACATGTACACACATCCGCACACACACATGCGCGCACGGTCTTAGTCTGCCAAGCCCTAGGGTAATGATCTTGGCCAATGGTACTTGCTGCGTCTCACTTTCCGCTTCTATAAAATGGGTTCCAAGTCAGAGCTTGCCCCTGTCGTGATGACTGTGACGATTACTTAGCATAACGCAGGGAAGGCGATTATGAGTGGTTGCTTGGCGCAACAGTAGCAGCATCATTAGGCATCATATCATGATGATGGTGGTGCTGGTGCTGGTGACAGATGGGTGATATGGTCCTGGTGATGCCGGGCGTGATGCTGACAGCTACCCCTCTTGAGAACTCTGTAACCCCAGATCAGCAGTCCTGTTTCCTAGAGAACTACGTTCACCCCCCTTCTGGTTATTTCTCCTTTTATTTATCCTTGCATTTCACAACAAACAGCTAAAATGTCATTTCTCCATCCCACATCTGTATTAGGCAGTTTTATTGACTTCTTTACAGAAAATCGGATTAACTGATCCTTCACTGACTTCTGTCCTTTTTCCATGTCTCCTTCTGATGTAATTTTGTAGGGGTTTGGTTAAATTGACAATATTTACATGCTCATGAATATTTTAACGGTTAAGCTGAATTGAAAAAGCAAACCACAGGGCTAGAAAGACCAGTCACTTGGTGTTTAGGAGCACTAGGCTGCTCTTGCAGAGGCCTGGGATTCCATTCCCATCACCCACATGGCAGCTCACAGCACCAGTTCTAGGTGTATAGTGCCCTCTCCTGGCTCCTACAGGCACTGCATACATAGAGTGTAATATACATACAGGAAGGCACACACTCATGCATAAAATAAATACATCTTTTACAAAGCAACAGCAGACCGGTATTGTAGGGTCTTGTGGACAGATGGGAATGAAAGGACAGACTGCCATGGGCTATGGCCGCTGAGGTCTACCTGGTGACTTTTTCTCTTAGGTGCTTATGCTTCTTTGTATCTCCTTGCTTTAGCTGGACTTTGAAGACTTGAGGTTTAGCGTCTTTTGTAAACGTGGGTCTCTCTACATAGCCCTCCTGTCTCAGTCTTCTGAGTGCTTGGACTACAGTCACGTGCCACTATGCCTAGGGAGGTTAAACTTCTTGAAGAGATACTGATGTTTATGGATGTGTTTGCAGTAGACAGGGGTGCTCAGCAGCAAGTCTGCACTTTTTTGATACCAGCCGCCTTTCTGAACCTTATCCTTAAGCTGAGGTTGTCTGCTGTTCCTGAGCTGTCACGTCTTTTAGAAAAGGTGATGAGGTCACAGGGAAGTAAGCTCAGGATTGCCCAGTTGGCTGTGGTCCAAGATGAGCCTAAATGTGGGAAAAAGGCAGGTGGGTATGACTGGGGAAAGTAAATACAGATGCCAGGAGGGAACAGAAGAGGTTTTTAAAAGCTTGCTTAAGAGTTTGTCCTAGTGAGAAAACCAATATTGACCAACTCAGTAGTTTTCTCATACAGTGAGGGAAGGGCAAGGGTTAGGAGCAGCCAGCGCTCGTGGGTTTCTTGAGCACAGCTCTTTGCCAGCAAACCAGATGGAAGTGGTCAGGTGGCAGAGAGCCTGGGTCTGGGAATCTGAAGTAGAGACAAACCCTGTTATTGCATCATGTGGAATTGTGCGTTCCTGGCCTGGGAAGTGAGTGGGGGACCCATAAGGAAAGCAGGCTTTGTGTAATTCAGTCCTGAAGGGATCTGCCCGCCACCCTCCTCCCAAGTGTTAGATGAGGTGGGGCAGGGCAGGGCAGTGGAGCTGGGGAGAAGAGAGCCAAGCTGGATTTCCCTGAAGAAGCCATGCCAGACACTAATAATAGTTTGACCCTAAATGACCAGATCCATCAGGGGTCAAGGAGCAAGGATGCGTATCTGCTGGGACAGTTCTTCTTCTTCTTTTTCTTTTTCTTTTTTCCTGCCGTTGCCCCTAAATGCTGGTGTCAGGGAACAGGGAAACCAGAAAAACTGGAAAAGTTGCTTTCATTAAATTTTTAAAATTGTATTTATTATATGTGTGAGAGGGTGAGCACATACTTGCTCACCCTTTGAGGTCAGTTCTTTGAACCATGTGGGATTCAAGGATCCAGTTCAGATTGCCTAGCTTGGCGCCAGCCAGGCAACTTGGTCCACGGAGCAATCTCATCAGCCCAAAGAGTTGGCTTTAGACAGGAAGATCTGGCTCCCAGGTGGATAGCAGGGGTGTGGCTTGGCCTAGCCTTTCTTGCCTCCGTTCTTTTTGGTGTCTTTCATCCAACCGCAACTAAGTTTTGCTGAGTAGCTCCTGGCAAGGCCTTGCCTCTAGAACTTGGTCATCTTCCAGGTAAAGTAGGCGTAGTTAATCACACCTATTCCTCATGCTGTCTGCGTTAACAGGTAAGATGGTTGACTTGGTGATTCCAAATGTCTTTGAATAACGAGAAGAACCTGATAACTGTGTGTTTGTCCTTCCTTAGAGCTGCACTGAGCAGCTGTGAGAGTCCCTTTCAGGCCATGGAGCCTGCCGCCTGTCTCTTCTGAGACCCAGAGCACCTGGGTCATGCACCAGTGCAGGGCGTCAGGATGGTTCCTAAAGACATCACATGGGTTTAAATTTTTCCCCCGTCTCTGGCTTTTCCCAGTGCACAGCCCCATATCTTTGTCTTACCTTCCCTTTTTGTGTTGAGTCTTTTCAAATCAGGGTGTGGTTCTTAGTGGTGACCTTATAGCCCAAGCCTAGATGTTCAGTGCCTTGTGGTTTCCTTTGAACATTCTGGAAGGTCCTTTTAATAGAGTGGCAAGGATCAAAGCCAGGGTAGTAAAGTTGCTGCTGCTGATTTTGTATAGCTGCGCCACCTCCCGTCTCCCCGCTAGAGTCTCAGCGTCTCATCTGCCCCCCCCCCCCCAAGTCGTCTTATGCACCCTGGGTGAGGGAGGCTGGGTCTTAGGCCCTGAGCTCATCTGTGCTAGACAGGTACTCCACTACAGTACTCCACTGCCAGCCTACTCTTTGTTTCTGTTCTCAGGACAAGGTTTTACCGCATATCCCTGACTACTGGCATGATGGAGTTTGCTGTGTAGAACAGGCTGGCCTCAAATTTACAGAGATAGTGCTGGGAATAATGGTGTGGCCACCATATCCAACAATCATTTCCTGTTTCAAGCTGTCTTACTCTAGAGGGAAAACAACAGCAACAAAACACCCCAAAACATTGCTTTTCCCTGGGATGACAGATGGCGGTCAGACAGGGTCCGTCGGGCTCTGTTTAGAAATTCTTAGCAGCAGGACTCCGTGGCAGGCATTTGCAAAGTTTCTGAATACAGTTCACAAAACCCCACTCCTAGTCCCTGCCTGGATCGCTTGTTATTTTACAAGAAAGATGGACCCAAAATAAGACATTTATATATAGCAGCAGGTCCTGCTTCCTCACGTCTTGCTGCAGAGTGGCACCCACAGCCAAACACGTCTCAACAGTAACAGACTCCAGCATGGCAGGAAGTAAAACTGTCTTACATATATATTCAGTCACTTTTTTTTCCTTGCAGGCTCCTTCTGTCCTGCCTAGCCCACATTTCGTCTGTGAGCTGAGTTGCACATTCCAGGGTTTCTGTGGGTGTCTGAACAAATGCAGGGCCAGAGAGTGTGCAGTGGGAACAGCTCTTCCTTACCATTGCCGGAGTGGGGCACTGGGACGAGGTTCAGAGAAGCAAAGCCAGTCTGCTCAGTTTCTGCATGCCTGGTGCAAGACTGGTTCCTCTGGGGTGTGTGTGCACACACGTGTGTGGTGGTTGTGTGCCTCTGTGGGAGGGGCTGGGGGGTGATTTCTGGGGCTTAAACCTAGGACCCTGAGCATGCTAGACAGTGCCACTACCAAGCTGTACCCCCAGTCAAAATCTCTGGTTTCTGTTCATCTTTGAAATGGAAGAGTATCTTGCCCATGGTCTCCTGGTAGTATGAGAATAAAACGTGAAAATTTAGAATCATGAAAAATTCTCCATAATAAAGTGATTATATATATTCTAGTGTAGCATATTGTGTGTGTGTGTGTGTGTGTGTGTGTGTGTATGTGTGTGTGTGTATAAACAAACCTAACTCCAAGGGTGCTATGGTCCCTTAAATAAAGTGGTATAATATTTGCAAATAATCTATGTATATTCTACCATGTACTTGTTATCTTTTAAAAATACTACATTTTGTTTGTTTGTTTTGTGTGTATGTGTGGAGGTCGGAGGACAGCTTGTAGGAGTCAGTTTTCCGCTTCTCTCATGTGGGTCCTGGGAACTGAACTCAGGTCGTCAGGCTTAGTGTGGCAAGTGCCTTGGTCCACCGAACTGTCTTACAGGCCCCACCATATACCATGTGCTTTAAAAAATTATCTCTTGATTACATATAACTTTTAAATATAATAGAAATACTGTGTAAACAGTTAACTTTTCGTTTTTTTTGCTTTTTTGAGACGGGGTTTCTCTATGTAGCTCTGGCAGTCCTAGAACTTTCTCTATAGACTAGGCTGCCTCTCTCTGTCTCCTGAGTGAGTGCTGGGATTAAAGATGTGTGCCACCATGCCTAGCTTGTTTTTGCTTTTGTATTTTTGAGTCAGGGTATCACTGGTAGACAGGTAGGCCTGGCTGGCCTGGAACTGATAGTGTAGACCAGGCCTCTGATCCACCTGCCTCTGCCACCGAGTGCTGGGATTAGAGGTGTGTACCACCGTGCCCAGCTTTTTCTAAGCAACTTGTAATGGACTTCACTGTAGTGACTTTTAAATTTTAAATAATTTCTTATCGGGACATGGTATTTTCCTAGTTACTTTTCTACTGCTGTGATAAAGCGTCCTGACCAAGGCCACTGTCAAAGAAATTCGGAGCTCACAGTGCCAGCAGGTGGTAGAATTCATGGCCATCATGGTGGGAAGCTTGGCCACCAGGCAGGCATGGTGCTGCACATTAGCTGAGAGCTTATATCTAGGGGGTGGGGGGCATGTGATTGGGACTGGTGCTCCTAAGTGACACATCTCTCCAGTAAGGCCACACCTAATCTTCCCCAGCATTCAAATTTAGGTGCCTATGGAGGATATTCTTATTTAAACCACCACACATTGTTTATAACACAAACTACATAGTCTTTTTTTTTTTTGAGACGAGGTTTCTCTGTGCCTGGAACTAGCTTTTGTAGACCAGGCTGAACTCAAACTCACAGAGATCTGCCTGCTTCTGCCTCCTGAGTGCAGGGATTAAAGGCGTGCGCCACCACCACCCGGCTAACTATGTAGTCTTATTTGAGATCTTTCTGCCTCGGTCTCCCTATAGCTGAGTACCCCACCCCATTGGCTCTTAGTCTGTCATGGTGTTGGGGATAAAACTCAGGACCTTATAGGTATCAGGTGTTCTGCCCCAGAGCTTCCGCCTCCAGCCAGTCATGGAGTCCCAGTTGGTGCTCCTGTGTATCTTTATGCTGTAATTGTCAGGGAGTGTCGTGTAAAGAAGAGAGACTTCGGATGATTTCAGTCAATATTTTGGGGCTGTGACACACGATCATGACAAATCACATCTGCTCGCTTTGCCGGGATGAGTTCACTGTTAACCTTCTCAGTTCTCGGGCTTCGGGCTTACTCAGTGGAAAGCTTTAGTCGATAATTAACTTGAAACGCACTCCCAGAGTGGATGTCATTCCGCTGGCAGCTGCACATGTTAACTGGGACAAGTGTCCAGCGTCAGAAAATTAAGGGTACGTGTTAATGAGGGGCCCTTGACGGGCCCCGGGGTTTCTTTTCAGGTTTTGCTAACCCATTGACACTGGAGATTACCGGGAGGCGATATCATGTGCTTCGGCCTCACCGCCTGCAGAGATGATTTAAAGATCTCTGGGAAGCATTCAGACTCAGGGCACCCATGGCTCACAGTTACTCTGCTTCTTTTTTTTTTTTTTAAATATTTATTTATTATGTATACAATATTCTGTTAGTGTGTCTGCCTGCAGGCCAGAAGAGGGCATCAGATCTCATTTCAGATGGTTGTGAGCTACCATGTGGTTGCTGGGAATTGAACTCAGGACCTTTGGAAGAGCAGGCAATGCTCTTAACCGCTGAGCCATCTCTCCAGCCCCTTACTCTCCTTCTTACACCTGCCCTCCTGACGGAGCCTGAGTCAACCAAAGTCGTAGTGAGGAAATGGTCATATTCATCCCTCCCTTTGATAAGAGCTGGGGTGTAGCTCAGTTTGGAGTTGGGTGATTCTGCTCATATCTTTAGCTTTGTTCCTCTAAGTAACTTGTGTTAAACGTCAAAGAGTGAGCTTTAACGTTTTAAAGTATTTATTTAGTGGGCAAGGGTTTATACAGCATGGGTTGATCTTAAACTCGAGGCTCACCTTGCCTAGCATACAGGAAGTCATGGTTGGGTCTCTAGCACCACATAAAACTGTGTGTGGTGGTGCACATCTATAACCCTAGCAGGATCGGAGATTTAAGGTCATCTTTGGCTACACAATAAGGTAGAGGCTAATTTGACCTCCATGAGACCCTATCTCAAAACAACACACACACCAAACACAGAAAAATCCCATAAATTTATCATAAAACTAAGGCTGAAAAGATGTGTCTTTCTAAAGTACCTGGTACATGACCTGTGGTCTTTGACTTCTATTTTTTTATTCAGCTCATCAGAGTTCATCAAGGCATTCATTAAGCAGTGAATTAGTAAGGATTCTCTAGAGGAACAAAAGTAAAAGATATTAAATATCATACTAGATCAGGTTATCAGAGTGGCTTACAGGACAGGCTGTGGTACAAGTACTCCATCAAGGGCTGTCTCCTGATGGAAAGGCCGAGGGCCCGCTAGTTGTCCAGTTCACCAGACTGCATGTCACACCACTCAGCCTGGGGCCAGAGTCCCAGGGGAGGCCTAGAGGGCAGCTGGGTTTCAGCATGTGATGGTTGCAAAGGAAACAGAACAGAACTAGTGGAGAAATGGCTCAGGAACAGGATGGGTGAATTTGACAGTGACAGCGCAAGCAGGCAAAAAGCAACCACATTCTTGGCCTACATATCACGAGAATCGTCTCTAGCCCAGTTGTTAATGTTATTCCACTCTGAAAACCCTGAGCTGGGCCCCCATAGTCCACAAGGCTCTCGGCGCTACTGCCCTCCAAGTTCCTTTCTAGGATGGGCCTTTCCACAAGACATCATGGGCAGGCCTGCCCCAGCAATATTTGGAATCAACCTGTCTTAGTTACTGCTCTATTGTTGTGAAGAGACGCCACAGAAGAAAGCATTTAATGGGGGTGGCTACAGTTTCAGAGGATGGGGATCATGGTGGTAGGGAGGCAGACATGGTGCTGGAGCGGTACACAGAGGTGAGAGACGAGACGGAGAGAAAGAGAGCACAAACACGCTCCAGCCTGACAGTGACTCTGTCATGTGGTTCACTCGTATGCAAGTCCTCAGTGGAATGCAAAGTATACAGGTTAAGGAGAAAAAGAACACCAGGGAATTTAATGTTGGAGCCTTGGTCTGTGTTGAAAGCGATGAGGAGAAATGGGATTAAAGGGAGCGGTGCTCTCAGGATGAGGCCCCACCCAGCTAATCCTGCAATTTAGGAAAAGTAATTAAGACAGACATTTTAAGGTGTAAGGTTACCTGACTTACTGCCTGGCAAGCAAAGATGAGTAAGACCATAGACAACTGGTGAGCGGGCTACACGGGCCATACGATCCCGAGTGCAGAGCCACAGGGAAGTACCACGCTGGGAGCAGATGTGCTGGGTGAGGAGATGGGAAGGCAGGTGGCCAGAAAGAAGGCGATGACAGAGCAGGAATTAGCCAAGATGTGGAGGGTGGGACCAGGCATGGGCAGGGTGGCGCTGGAGACAGAGCTGGCCCAATGGCTTGGAAGGCGGTGTGTGTTCACACTCAGTGTGTTGCAGGAATTGGAGGCAGGCGCAGCAGCTGGGGGTCAGTTAAACAGATGTGGGCTAATAGCACAGCTCCTGAATGATGTGCTGTTACCATTGTCAAGTGTTCAGGACCAAGCGTCTAGAATCGGCTCTCTGAGAAAGTTGGGGATGAGCATGGGAGTAAACCCAAGAAAAGTTTGATCCTTTCAGACCCCTCCAAAAACTAGATACTCTATTAGGCTTGTGTTCTAGCCAGGACATGCGGCACACCACAGACAGCCTGTGTGCTCTATCCTGAGCACGTGAGGGGCTCTTAGTTTTCTGCTACATTGGAGAAAGCGAATGGAAGCATGTGGCAGCTCTGAGAAGCTGACCGGGTCCCCCAGGGTTGCCTGGCCATAAAGGATGGAAACAAGGATTTGTGTGTGGTCTGCCCAGCTCTTCCTCCAAGCCCCGTGCTTCTGCGAAGGTGGGTGTGTTAGCAGTGCCCTGAGTGTCCTGCAGCGCAGCTGGGAGTCCCCGTTTGCCCCACGGCAGCTTTGCTTGCATTGGCTCAGTTTGCTGACAGGTGAACAAGCAGGCAGCTGCTCGACTTGGTCTGGGATCGTGTCCCGGCAGAGAGTGGCCACGTCCGAGGAGATGTTTGCAGCGACCTGCTCAGGGACCATTCTTACAGACCGACGAAGCAAGGAAGACTAGGAGGCTGGGCCTTCTGGTTCAGTGCAGAGCAGTGGTAACTCCCAAGGGAGTTGGGAGTATTTTATACCTTCATCATTCCAAGGCCTTCAGGGACTGTTGAGTTAAAGCGGTGAGAATATTGGCTGAATAAATCATAAATTAAATCTTTAGACACAGCTTCTCTTAGAAAAAATTAAATTAACTCTGTGTGTGTGTGTCTCATACATACTTGGTGGTCAGGGGACAACTTGTGGGAGTTAGCTCTCTACCATGTGGAGCCTATGGGTTGAATTTAGGTCATCAGGCTTGGCAGCAGGTACCTCTATCCACTGACCCATCTAGATGACAGTTCTTGGAGCCGTGGATTATGTGTCACCTGATGTGGGGCTGTGTAACTCAGTGTAGGGGCTGCAAAAATCGTGACAATAGGAAAGGTTTCTGAAAGCACGGTGACTCAAAGTTAATTCAGAAATCAAATAGTTAAGGAATCATGGGCACGTTCGGCAGTTCCAAACGCACAGCATGAGCCCTGCGACCGCATTCTGCTGCCGCGGAGACGGTTGTCCCTGAGGAACTGCAGTGTTGTCACTGAGCGGACAGAGTTCTCTGCTTGTGTAGAAACTTAGTAGTTATGAACTTAGTATGAGCAACAAGGACAATATTCTCCTGCTGTCATCCCTCAGCATGTAAGTGTTAGGTTAGTGTATCTTGGATTGTGTCGCGTTGAAATGCTTAATTTTAAAAGTTGCTATTTGACTTGCCGATTGGAATTTCTTAATCGTCTCATGACTTTTGCTTAGAATTTGGGGACAGTTGACAAATTTCGGATATGGTATTAAACAGTTAGCTGTCATTTTGTAATTACGGGATGGGGTGTTTTCAGCAGTGTCCATTATAGAGTAAAAATATCTATTCTGGACGGGCGGTCGTGGTGCACTCCTTTAATCCCAGCCCGTGAGAAGCAGGGGCAGGCAGATCTCTGTGAGTTCGAGGCCAGCCTGATGTACAGAGCAAGTTCCAGGACAGGCTCCAAAGCTACACAGAGAAACCCTGTCTCAAAAAACAAAAACAAACAAGCAAAAATCTGTTCTGAAAATTGTTGAGGATGATCTGTCCTCCATTATCAAATCTTGAAGCAAGATTTATTTTTTAAAAAAATTAAAGATTTATATGTGTGTTTTGCCTACATGTGTGTCTGTATATCACTTGCATGTCTGGTACTCCCAAGTGTCAAAAGAGGGCTTTGGATTCCCTGCAACTAGAATTACTGATGTTTGAGAGTCTTCAAGTGTGCTGGGAATTGGACCCAGATCCTTTGCAAGAGCTACAAGTGCTTTTAATCTAGGAGTCAACGCTAAAGCCCCAGTACATTCTTATTTATTTGTTTGTTTGTTGGTTCATCCACCCCTCCACCCAAGACAGAGTTTCATCGTGTAGTCCTTGCTACCCTGGAGCTTGCTATGAAGACCAGGCTAGCCTCTTCAAACTCACAGAAATCCTCCTGTTTCTGCCTCCCACATGCTGGTATTAAAGGCATACATGTGAGCCTGGTGGTGGTGATACACTCCTTTAATCTCAGCACTCAGGAGGCAGAGGCAGGCGGATCTCTCTTTCTGTGAGTTTGAGGTCAGCCTGGTTTACAAAGAGCTAGTTCCAGGATGGCTAGGGCTGTTACACAGGGAGATCCTGTCTTGAAAAGAAAAGGGGGGGAGAGGGACAAATGTGACTGAGATTTATGTTTTTACAAAAAGAATTTAAAACTACCTATTGACAGTCTTTACCACTGTTTACAAATCGGTAAATAGCATCTAGGTTGATAACATTCTGATATTTCAAGTTTATTTTCCTGAGTTTTTCTGTAGAAAGTTAAGAATTCTTAATGCAAAAACAAGCAAATCGATCCACTTCATTAGCATGCTTTTATCTTATCTTTAATGAGTAACTAAATTATATATTAGCAAGAGACTTGTTTTAAAATAAATCTCAATATTGAGTAGTAAATATTTGATTTGTATCTGGGGGTTGTATAAAAACCTCTTATGTAAAAGGGGTGAAATAAGCTGAAGAGACCCTGCAGGACACCTGCTGCTTGCATTCTCCAGGGTCGCTCCTTATTCTACAATATATTTAATAGCTGTGCGTTTTGAAGAACAAGGAGGTTAACCGAGTTGCATCATCTCTAACAGGGATAGAGGACTGTAGTGAAATCCACCTAAGAGGACACCCTTTCTATGTTTACTTTCAGCTTTTGGGATAGGTGTTCCAAGGACAATTTATCCCTGCCATTCTCTCGTTCTTCCCTGTGGAGGAGACTGCCTGGGAATAGCGGTGACACCAGTGGCTAGCCTAAATTTACTGGATGTCTGGAGAAGGGACCTCTTTGTTCACCCTCATCTCCTTCCTCTGTCGGAAGCTTGCTTTCTGTCCTTAGGTGTTGTCAGACTTGGTTAGCTCTCACTGAACCTCTCTGGTCTCTAGCATATCCTTCTCTGTTCCAGCTCCCAGAGAAGTGACATTCTGTCCCTCTCCCTCTGTATCGTGCCTGGAGCCAGGGCCTTCAGTGGTCATTGTTTTTACCTTAATGCAGGTCCAGACCCCCAGACTTTGATCACCGTAGCTCTGCTGTGAATCCTTGCGCGCCCGTGATGCTGCAGAGCCCATGTCTGTCTCAGGCCGAGTCCCTCACTCTTGGAGTTGCTGTTCTTTTCTGTGCATACCCCCCTCCCCCACCACTGCCTTGTCTTAAAGTCATGCCCCACTCTCCAATGCCTCCCTTCTCTCTTGATGCCCGTGCTTGATTTCCTCTGGAAGAAGTGGAGCCTGTACTGCAAGGACTCCAGTGCTCCTCCTGACAGATGTGCAAGGTGTGTGTATGCAGAGTAAGTTCTTAATGTTAACTGAGACCTGCTCGCCGTTTTCTCACTCCCTGGTGTCTGTCAGTACAGTTAGACCTGTGACAATTGATAATGAGAGCACAGACTTTAAAGTGCTTAATATTTTGCCAGGGACTTAAAACTGCTCTTGTTGAAGAAAAAGAAAGTAAAGCCACTGTCTTTCTCCACTTGGTTTGTTAATAGCAGAGTACCTTAGACTGGGTCATTCGTACACAGACGTAGATGCTCCGAGTTGCAGGACTGGCAGAGTCAGTGTCTGGCGAGGGCTTCTGTGTACTCTCACACCGTGGAAAGGCTGAGGGCTCCCCTCACTCTTGTCTAAGGGCACCGATGGAATCCATGGGAACAGAGACCTCGTTACCTAATTACTTCCCAAAGCCCTTCATGTTATTAACATTGCATTGAGGATTAGGTCTCAACAAGTGAATTTGGGGCTGGGGGTGGGGTCACAAACACCAGAGCCAGCAATAACTTGTCAGACAAGCAAATCAGTTGGCTCTGGCTTATAGTGTATGCCTGTACAAGACAGATGTCCCCCGCCTGGTCATCTCACAGATGTAGAGTTGGTTGGAAGGAGGTGAGCCACCGTGTCTAAACTCAGCAGACACATCCAGAGTCAGATGTGGGTTTGCGTAAGTCAGGTCCGGTTCTGCCGTTCTTATTGTTGTTTTCTCACTGTCCCGCTTCCAGCAAATCCATACTGTCTCTTTTCGTAACTCCAGCCATTATCTGTTCACTTTCTGCTTAGCCGGATGGTAATTATTGGATGCCCTGATATCAAAGGGCTCATCTGATGAAGGCCTTCGATGTTTTTATTCTTTTATGAGTCCCACTTGAATCACCAGCTTATTGAAAAGCAAGTCCCACGTGTGGAAACCCTTGCCAAGTGCTTGACTGGAAAAAGCTGGTCACCTGGCTCGGTTGCGTCTGTCTCTTTGTTCTCACGTCTTTTCTCACTTGTTTGTTCTTTCGAGTTGGGGTCTTGCCTGTCTTTATAGTCCAGCCAGGCCTCCCAGGTGCTGGGATCTCAGGTGTCTGCCGCACTCAGCTGCACAGCCCCTTAATCTCTGCTTTCTCTTCCTTTTGATTATTTAATCTTCAAGTGATAGAACTCTGGGTTTTATCCTCTTCTGGCACGGAGCTGTCTTCCTGCAGCCTGACAAGCAGTCTTGCTCTTTCCCAGACACTGCTGTGTGCAGAGAGACAGCAGCCTTGGCGACCACAGGCGGGGCACAGAGCACTTGACGCCCATCTGGAACCTGGAGGTCAGCAGGACTTTCAGATGATGTATGTGTGCACCCACACACATATGCACACACACGTGACCCTGCGAAGACCAAATGGCAAACTTGGGTGTCCTGAGGCACTGTCCACCTTGTTTTTTGAGACAGAATCTTTAGTTAGTCTGGGGCTTGCTGATCTGCCTATACTAGCTGATCCCAGAACCCCAGGGATTTTCCTTGTTTCTGCCTCCCCAGAGTGGGCTAACAGCCATCATGCTTGGCGTTTTAGCAGGGTTCTTCATAATTATCCAACAAGCTCTTCACTTTCAGACAATCTCCCCAGGCCTCAGCTGGTCCTCCTTGAGGGCCAGCACTCAGGAAGACTTGGCCTTCAAAGAAATGTCCTTGTTTTCTGAAGGACAGAGACTGGAATGTAGCAGCCCCTGAGGCCAGCATCCACAGACTTCCTTAACTGTGCCAACACCTGTCAGTTGGCAACTGGTGGTTCTAGTGTCAGTTAGCTGGTCTTTGTTATTGCTGAGTGACAGTGATAGGACACTTACACCCTCACTGTTCCTTCTCCTGGACGCTGATGAGCATTGCATGACCTTTGCGACCTTTGAAATCTGGAACAGAAGCCTGTTAGATTCGTGTGTGGAAATAGAGAACAAAGGATGCAGTTTTCCTGTCAGGAAAGTCGGTCAGGCATTGGTTTGATAGACTTCATTTATACTGCCTGGCTCTCAGCTGCCCCCATCCTGAAGCGGGGAGTGTAGGAAATGTGGGCCCCCTGGTGCAAGGGGCGTTGCTGAATAGCGCCTATGATGTTCTTGTAGTGTTCTAGTCTCCTTAGAGTTGGGAAATCAAATCATTATTTCAGTACTAGAGGAACATCTCTCAAAGTACATAGAACAAAGCAGGGGAAGGGTTGGGTATAGGGGAGGCTGGAGAGGGTGACAGGCTATGTTGTGTGCTGGGAAACAAGTCGTGCTGGCCCTTTGCTGTGAGTGTATACAGACAAGAATAAACAAGAAACTGAGGAACACAGGTTGCTCTGTCTGCAAGCAGTATCAGTTAGGGCTCATTTGTGCTGCTGTTAGGTGGGCCTCAGGGTTCCCTCAGCTGTGTGGGTTCCATTGGCATTTGAGGAGATGCTAGGGCTGGGGTGGGACCATTGTGGAGTGATGGAGGAAGGCCATTGGTTAATTAATAAAGAAACTGCTTGGCCTCATAGGTTAAAACATAGGTGGGTGGAGTAAACAGAACAGAATGCTGGGAGGAAGAGGAAGTGAGCTCAGACTCGATAGCTCTCCTCTCTGGAGCAGACACGATGAAACTCAGACCAAGGATGGACGTAGGCTAGAATCTTCCCGGTAAGCACACCTTGGGGTGCTACACACATTATTAGAAATGGGCTAGTCCAGGTGCGAGAGTTAGCCGAGAAGAGGCTAGATATAATGGGCCAAGCAGTGTTTAAAAGAATACAGTTTCCGTGTAATTATTTCAGATAAAGCTAGCCATGCGGGAGCCAGGGCGGCCAGAACGCAGCCCTGCAGCTCCTTCAACAGTGGAGTGCTTGTCTAGGGTGTGCAATGCCCTGGGTTCTACCCATACCATTGACCAGAAGAATCAGACCAGACAGGTGCATTATCCCAGTTGGGGAAAAACATGTTCACTGTTACATACAGTGAGTTCACTTTCTGGTGACAATGTGTGTTAGGTTGGGGGACTGCAGAGTATTGTGTGAAGAAGGGGACATTCTTTCAATCCAAGGACTTCTGTGGGGTAAGTGTAAGCTGTCGTTGGAACCAGGTGCTATGCCCAGCTGAGGTGACAGGTGCATGCCACCACACTTTTTTTTAACATGGGTGCTGGTAACCAACTTTAGGTTCCCATGCTGGCATGGCAAACCCTTTACCAGATGCGCATCTCCTCCAGCCCCCCATAAGTTCATTTGTGTAGATAATATATACATTTCTTTCTTTTTTTTCTGTCCCCCCTGCCTTTTACCTTTAAAATTTTAAAAATTGAGGTTTTAATATGTGGTCTTCCTTCAGTATCCATAGGTGATTTCAGGAGCTCTTCCCTGAGATGTTGAATTCTGAGGATGCCCAAATACTTTTTAAAGAAGTTCAGTCCGGGTGTGTAGTTTAAACCCTTCTAGAGTACTTCCATATATAACAATGCCAATAGCAGTTATACTTAATTGTTCAGAAAGAAACGATGAGAACATGTCTGGGCATGTTTAGTGTGGGTCCTGTCTGTCATTGTGTGACAGGCTCTCTTTTTCTAGTGCAGACTGAAATTGAACTCAGGATCCCAAGTACTGGGGCAGTTGTCTGTCACCCATTCCCAACTAGATTCTATTAGAAAAAAAATTGTTCTTAGTTGAATATGTTGATATAATACTCATGATAAAGAAGACGAACTGCAGAGTTTTATAATGTATTCTGAACGTTTTCCATGCTGCAGCAATTCTTTGCAAATGGCTTTTGGTAGCTCTGTATGTTGGGTTTGTCGGGCACCAAGATTTAATGGCTTCTGCTGGTGACCAGAGGTGGTGATACTAGCTTTCAGGCAATGGTGGGCATTTTCATAAGACAGACAAACACAAACAAAACACACATACACACACAAAACACACCCACAGTTTTATGTATATGAGTATTGTCTGCGTGTATATATGTGTGCCATGTATGTGCCTTGTGCCACTGAAGGTCTAAAGAGGGTGTCAGGATTCCCAGGAACTGGGTTTAAAGATGGTTGTGAGATACCACGTGGGTGCTGGGAACCACACCCAATCCTCTGCAATTACAGCAAGTGATTTTAGTCACTGTACCATCTCTCCAGCCCTGCCGAGTTTTGTTTGTTTTTATTTCCTTAGAACAAACATGTCGAGTTGGAATTTATTGGCTAAAAAGATGACCACTGTAGCCTAACCGCTGGACAGACTTTTTGGTGCTGGCTGCTGATAGCTGCTGAGGAAGTTTCCCAGGTGCCCTGTTGCTGGGGCTCCCGTGCTCTAAGCAAGCATAGTGCACAAGGGCGACAAACTGGGAGGACAGCCTTTCCCAGCATCGCCGTGTGTTCCCTCTTTTCCCAGGAGGATGGGCACACATCTGGTTTTATTCCTGTGTGATCTTGTCCCTTCCCTCCCCACCCCATGTAAAGGAGGGATAGAGTTAAACCTGTTTCTCACATGACTCCATTCCTCCTTTCCATCCTGTTCCGTGTGGGCAAGTCTTTTATATATGTCTGACGGGGGCTGAAGAAGGGAGGAGAAATGAACTGTACGCCTGAATGAAGTGGGGAGGGGAGGAAGGGAGGCAGAGAGAGCAGAGGTCTTTTATGCCTTTCTCTTAAAGGGAACTCACTGATACACTGGAGCCAGGCTGTGCTGGGCTTTTAGTTTGTACCAAGGAGCTAACACCTTAAGAGTCCCTCTTTAAGATGGGAATTGGTCATACTGTGGTTGTCTCTTTTTAAAAATGAGATATTTGTTAAAGAATAAATCAGTTTAAAAATCAGGAAAAGGTTACAGGATGAGAGCTCCCCAGCCAACTGTAGTTTCAGGGCCTTGACCCCTGGCATTGTTACAATTATACAAAGGGTAACCAGATAGGGTTCCTGCCTAAGATTTATTTAGATAGGTAAGAAGCAGAGGGAGAAATGTGTGTGTGTGTGTGAATGTGTAAAAGTTGTGATTAAAAGTTTGTCATTTTAAGACGCATGAAGCATGCTGTGGGGTTGTTTGCAGCTGTCATAGCCATCTATCTCTAGAACTTGCTTTGCGTCTTCTCCAATTTAAGCGTTGAACCTGCTAATTCCTCCCAGTTCTCCCTCTCCCAGGTCTTGGCAATAATAATTCTACTCTGTTTCTATGAATTTGGCTACTGCAGAGTCTTACAGTATCTATCATTCTCTAGTAAATAGAAGAGGAGATGTATTAGGCAAATACTCCTGCAGGATTCCAGCAGTTGTGGGTCCACAGCTGTAATGGGTCCATAGCTAGATCCACATCTTTTCCCAGGACAAAGCACGCTGTGATCACTAACTCAAGATCTGGATTCTGCACCATAGTGAGGGTGGTCCTGCTTGTATCCAACATAAGGGACTAGAATGTGGGTTCATTTCTGCTTGCCTTTTGATCTTTTTTGTTTTTTTGTGCCAGCCTCAAACTTGTTAAGCTCATGGCTGGCAGAGAGTCATGGCCTCTACCAGGCCTCTCTGAAAGACCTCACCAGTTGGAAGAATACCATGCATCTGAATGAGCAAATTAAATTTGATCTCTGAAGGATGGGTCTTAGTGTAACCACAAAATTCCACTTCTGGTTTTTTCATGGTCACATACCACAGAGAATTTCCTAGAATATGGTCCTCTTCACACACTACAAATGTTGCACAACGCCTGTCTGTTGCAGCTGCCTGGCTGGTTTCCAGGGCTGTCTGTCTTCCTCTTGCCTTCAGTCACTGATTTTGTCAATCCTGGTATTTTTCTCCCCAGATCCTGGCCCTCTTCCACCTTGGGAGGCTTGGAGGATCTTGGGTGATGCTGATAAAAAGGATGGAAATGTTGGCTGATTGGTGGCGTGCACATTTAATCCCAGGAGGCAGAGGCAGGCCGGTCTCTGTGAGTTCGAGGCTAGTCTGGTCTACAAAGCTAGTTCGAGGAGAACCAGGGGACTACATAAAGAAATCCTTTGTCTTGGAAACAACAACAACAACAACAAAATAATAATAATACAGAAGAGATGGAAATATGAGGACTAGTTAGTATCTGTCTCTTTTGATTGCCTTATTTTGCTTAGCACAAGTTATCATTGAAGGCCACGTTCTATTTATGTACAGCCCACTTTTGTTTACCTGTTTATCTATGGTCAGATGCATTATATCTTGGCTATTGTGTGGAGTGCTGCTGTGAACAGGAGTATATGAGTATGTGTTTCAACCTCTTTCTGCCTTAGTCTTTTTTGGGTACATATCTGTTAAGTTTTTTCCCTCTGCCCAGTAAGCCTCTCTGCAGGCGCAGTAATTCAAATAAAGCCAAATCAGACTGAATTAGAAAATGCAGAAAATGCCAGCACTCTTGGGTGGCCCCCCAGGGAAACGAGTGGGGGGGGAGGAGAACCGGAATGACCACAGGTTTGTTCTCTGGGGGGCGGTTTAAGTATCCCATGGGAGTGATCTTGACCCTCCCTGGGGAGGGGTTACCATTTGTTGGGCTTTCTCGGAGGTGGAGCTTGGACTGAGGCAACTCCCAGGGGAGGAGGCTTTAACGTGGAGATTTCCACCCAACATTTCAAACTGGATGCCAGGGGGCTGGGGTGAAGATCCCAACCAAACATTGTCCAGACTCTTTGGATAAAGGGGCTCCGCCTCAAGTCTGGCTACTTCCTGCGGGAAGGGGAGAGTTGGGAGAGATGTGGTGGGAGAGGCATCCAGTTTATTGCCATCCTGGAGACCTCAGGCAGCTAGCTGTTCCTTGAGGGAGATGAGAAGGCAGGTGGCTAGGAGAAAAAAGTATTGTTATTGTTGGCCCTATGAATGGGACTAGCCATGAGTCATTAACTGCCAGAGAGAACAGGACAGAGAAGTGCCCTGTGGAACAGGAGAGGCATTGGTGAATAAGTGAGACAGAGAGCAGATACACCCTTTTAAAACCAGATTTTAGTTGGTAGGTGTCCTTTTGAGCCAGGAGAGTTGGTACCGATGGTGAAGTCCCAGGAGCTGGTGCAGGTGTTGGTGCTGTCTGGAGGGCCCTTTGTAATATGCTTGAAAATGGGTGAGGTTATTTATTTTTATTTATTTTTAAACCAGACCTGATTTGATAAAGCAGCAGAACTTTTAGGAACCCACAGGTATTTGTAAGACAACTGGAACAGGAACATTTTAGAAGACAATTAAAGGGAATTGGGAACTCTGTATCTTTGAAGAGACACCTGAAACCTGTTAATCCTGGACTATGAAACCTGTGGAAGAGGCACACCTGTCTGTATTTTTAGAAGGAAACTTAAAAAATAATGAGCTCCTAGTACCTTAAGTCATCAAATGCCATTAGACAGATCTAAGATGGATAAATGAGCAGAAATGAGACAGCTTTTTTTAGCTACACAGGCAATCCCAAGTTTTTAGAGAACACCAGTCTAAGAAGCAGTACTTGCCATTAGCTGCTGAGTCCAGGAGGCCTAAAGATTTTCTTGGGGGGGGGGGGGGAAGAGTTAGTCTACCTGTACTGGCAGGATGAAATGATCAATCCCTTGGTGTAGCGTCCAGGAAGCTGATGAGGTGGAAGGCTGCTCTTTGCTGTGTGGGTGGCTTTGCCATACCCAAAGGCAATCATCCAGGCAGAAGGTCTTTTGCAACCATGTATCTTCTTGGAGGAGCTATAGGATGCTGCAGGAGCTGGCCTGTCTCTGTGTTAGAAGTTCTTTTGTTAAATGCCACACTCTCAGATCTGTAAAGGCACTTGAGAATTGGGTACCATTACCTGTTAGTTATATTTAAATTAGACATATATTTTATGTTATAGTTAGTTATAGTTAAATTTAGACATGTATTTTCCATGTTAGTTACAGCTTACCAATGCTAGTAAAGTAAGAAGATTAAAAGGAATATTTCAGTAAGTTAAAGAATTTTGGAGGCGGAATGTCTCCTTGGTAGGCCCAGCACACATGGGTACTCTTACCAAAGATGGAAGTGAGGTCAAAATGGTGGCTACCCATGTGTTTGTATCTTTTTAGAGCTGTTGTAACTTGGAGTTTCAATTTTTACAAATCTTAAATAACACACACGCATACACACAGAGAAATAAGACAAGCATACTATGGAAATAAATACATCTACACATGTAGACATAAAAGCGTAGTGTGGTCACATTATTTTAACAGACAAATAAAACTTTATTTTGAAACCTTGTCAGTTGACCAATTTATAAGCGGGGTGTAGGTATGCGGCTGAAGCCAGGGAAGCACACAGGTGGTCCCATTAAGGATCAGATTAGCAGACGCTGCAAGAGAACAGAAACAAACGACGGAACACCTCTGCAGTTTTAGAGTGGAAGGGGGCGG
This sequence comes from Microtus oregoni, assembly GCF_018167655.1. Lineage (NCBI taxonomy): Eukaryota > Metazoa > Chordata > Mammalia > Rodentia > Cricetidae > Microtus > Microtus oregoni. Next base: position 31,860,876 of record NW_024543072.1, read on the forward strand.
GGTGGGGGGAGGGGGAACTGGCCCCTTGTAGAGAACAAACAGTGAGAGAAGAGGGGATGGGGAGCAGTAGCGGGAGTGCAGCATCCAGAAACCGTGGGCATATGGGGCCTTGTTTGTTTTACGTTAGGAATTAGATAGCCTCAATTTAAAAGGATTTTTGTTAAAAGGCAGTCCAAGGGTGTTTGATCTGGCTTCGAATTGCAAGAGCCCATTTTTACAAGTCTGTGCCATGTCTCAGGACTCAATGCGTCCACCATGATAAGACTCTTGAGTCAAAAACAGAGGGGTGTGAGAAATGTGTGGGCACACATCTCCGTCCCAAGCAGTCACACCTCAGCGAGGACCGCCTCGCCACTTGTGAGGATGGAAGCCTGGCGCTCCCGTGACTTCAACAGACAAACTACAAACGTAGAGGTATGGGTCCTGGCACAAACGTATGGGGCTGGCACAAAGGAAAAGAAAGATCAAAAGGCAAGCAGAAACGAACCCACATTCTAGTCCCTTATGTCGGATACAGACAGGACCACCCTCACAATGGTGCATGGATTGAGAAAGGGGAACTCACCCAGATGAAGGGCATTTTCCAACACATAGCCCTGGGCCAGTGGGAAAAACAGGTCTCGTTGGGACCTCCAAATGTTTTTTTTTTTTTTTTTCCTGGCCTGGTAAACCTCTCCGCCAACACAATAATCCAAAATCAAACCAAATCAGACCCAATTAAAAAGAGTCCAGGTTTAATGGATGCTAGTGCTCCTGGTGCCCCTCCCCAAAAAACAGGAAAAAGGGGAGACCACTTGTTCATTTTCTGGGGGGCAGTTTAAATAGCCTATGGGAGTGGTCTTGACACTCCCTGGGAAGGGGGGGAGTCAGTGTTTGGTTGGCTTTTTCAGAGGTGGAGTTTGGACTGAGGCAACTCTCAGGGGAAGGGGCTTTGACGCCCCAGCCAAACATTCCAGACTCCTTGTATATATGGATGCCAGGGGCCTGGAGTGACACTTCCAACCAAATCCAGATGTGGAATTACTACATCATGTGATGATTTTATTAATGGTGTTTTTAGGTTTTACCATACCATTACCCACAGTGGCTGCACCATTCTATACCAGTTGTGTCTACAAAACTTCCAATTTCCCCGTCTCTCTAACACTCTTTCCTTGAAAGTATTCTAATTTGTGTCAAAGGCTATTTCCTTGTGGTTTTGATTTGCATTTACAGTGGGTATCAGTGTTGAGCAGCTTCCTTTGTGTTTTTGTCTATTTGCATATCTCAGGGTCATAACAGCCCCATTTTATAATCAGGTTTTCGGTTGCTGTAGTAGAAGGTGGTCTCTGTGTATTTAAGGCATCATTCCCCAGCCAATATGTGGCTGCAAACACTTTCTTCCTCCCCACAGGTTCCTTTTTAGTCTGGATAGTAAGTACTCGTTGGTTTTCATGAAGCCTGTCCAGCCTTCCTGAGTTTTGGTTCTCTAAGCTTTGGGCATCATCACAAAGCATCCCAACCCTTTGTTAGATGTTTTAGCCTCCTATGTTTCCCAAGTATTGTGTAGTTTAGCTCTTCTGGGCTCGTTTTGTTTGGTATAATGTAAGCAAGGTTTTAGCTGTGTTTGGGGAGGGCCGGCTAGGTTTTTTCAGCACAGTTAGTAAAGGGTAATTTTCTTATTGGAAAGGAGATAGCTGCTCTGTAGGTGATACTGAGCATGCAGTGTCTGCTAAGAGGGTCTTGGCCTAAATGATGTAGGAGGGAGATTTTATTTAAACTTCTCATTATACTGTGGCCCCACAGCACACATGGGGGAGTTTCGCTGAGAGGACTCCGCAGGAACCATTGCCTTTCAGACACAGAGAGGAGAGCTCGAGGAAGGAGGAGGTTGTCCAGGATAGATTAGAAGCACACACTTCTTAATTTTGCATCACTAGTTATATATGTGGCATCATTTCATCAAAGCCTTTGGGGGAGGGGCAGGAACTCCTCACTGATCTTACTAAGGCATGTAGTTTTGGGTGTGTTTGAGGAGTTGTGTATGCGTGAGGGGTTGAATGTGTGTCTGCATACACTTACCGTGCACATGCTTGTGTGTGTGCATTAGCAATTTCCTGTGGTTGGGGGAAACAAGATCTCACCCAGCAGAACACTTGATATGAAATGGAAAATAGTTCATGTATTTAAAGAAGACAGGAACTGCACAGAAGATCTTCGTCCCTGTCTTTCAGATCTGCTGTGGGTTCCTGCTCCTTAGTGTGGCCCAAAGCCGAGGCCTTTCTTGGGTGCAGCTGTGAGCCAGCAGGCTGGAAGCAGAGCCTGGTTCTCTCTGCCCTAATGGATTCCATGGGCACGTGCAGGTCTGTCTGGCTCCTTACCACCCACTCAGGTCTCACCTGCCCTTTGCACTCCCTGTGGGTCTGGCCTGTTTTAGGGGTCAGGAGCTGCTGGATTGGTACCCTCTTGCGGTCTTCCTGTGACCTGTTTGGCATTTTGGGGAGGCAAACAGGATGAAGGAACCACCGAGTAATAAAAAGAGCATGAAATGGAGAAAAGACTAAGAAATTAAAAGAAAATCTCTGGGTGAGGAAGTTTTTTCTTTTTAAATGTTAAGAAATTTAACCACATTAATAACAATTTCTTTACTTTTATTTTTAAAACTATGTGTGCTTTTGTATATGTGTGCACGTGTGTGGGGAAGCCCTAGGTTGATGCTGTCTTTCCTTGTTTCTGCTCCACCTCTGTTTTTCAATGAACTCAAGAGACTGGCCAATGAACTTTAGCCTGCCTCTCACACTCTGTTGCCCTGTGAGTATACTGTCTCATTCAAGGATTAGTTATTCCGTCTGTCTCCTTTGCAGAACTTAAGAGGAGCCCACCTTCCTAGGGGTGAGCCAGAGTGATTGAAAGAGCCCAACCACAATGAGGTTTCCACCCACGCCACAGACTCTATTCTCTTGACCAAGAGTTTTTCTTCTGTTGTAACAATAAAGCTTCTGTGGACATTTGTATGTATACTTCTCTCGAGTACAATTGCAGGAACATATAGTAATTACGTGATTAGTTTCTTTTGCTAAAGTAGACTTTTAAAAAGAACAATTTTAGTTTCACAGAACAATTGAGCAGCAAGTATAGGAATTTCCCTTGTATTCTCCCGTAGGCACGGCCTCCACTCGAGCGGTGCATTCATCGCTTTGTCAACCGGCAGTGTACAGCACTCACCAAAGCCTGCCGTTCACACTGGGGTTCACCAAAGCCTGCCGTTCGCACTGGGGTTCACCAAAGCCTGCCGTTCGCACTGGGGTTCACCAAAGCCTGCCGTTCACACTGGGGTTCACCAAAGCCTGCCGTTCACACTGGGGTTCACCAAAGCCTGCCGTTCACACTGGGGTTCACCAAAGCCTGCCGTTCACACTGGGGTTCACCAAAGCCTGCCGTTCACACTGGGGTTCACCAAAGCCTGCCGTTCACACTGGGGTTCACCAAAGCCTGCCGTTCACACTGGGGTTCACCAAAGCCTGCCGTTCACACTGGGGTTCACCAAAGCCTGCCGTTCACACTGGGGTTCACCAAAGCCTGCCGTTCACACTGGGGTTCACCAAAGCCTGCCGTTCACACTGGGGTTCACCAAAGCCTGCCGTTCACACTGGGGTTCACTAAAGCCTGCTGTTCACACTGGGGTTCACTAAAGCGTGCTGTTCACACTGTGGTTCACTCCCGGTTCTGTGTCTTCTGTGGCTGGAGATGCGCACTATTTCAGTAGCAGGGGAGCTCGCCTGTCTTGATAGCCACAAGGTAAACACGGGGACTAACTCCTAGCAGTTTCCAGTATTTAGACTCTCTCCATGTTTTATAAGTACGAGTTAGTTTTTATGTATAGTGTGAGGTTCCAGAGGAGTTTGGGGATCCTGGAGGAGGTGATGAACAACGAAGCCAACAAAATTGGTAAGGAAGCATCCTAGAGACCAACCTGCCAGTAAAGGATTTGAATTCTCTCAGAGTTATGAAGACTGAATAATAAGTTGAGTTCTCAAAGATAGTAAAGAAGGAAGAAAGGGAGGGGGGGGGCGGAGGTGCTTGGCACATCCTGTTTCCTCCCGCCATCCTGCACTCGGGCACCAGACACCATGCTGGAAGAGAACGGAAGAGGAAATTGAAAATGAGTGTGACGTGGGTGGGTCTCTGGGTGTCAAGCCCCTGTAGAGTGGAAGAGCAGTCTGGAAACGCTTCGTTCAGCTGAGCACCTTCATGATGTCTACAAGAATTGTTTGTCCTGTCCGTGCGGTCCGTCACTCAGAGATTCTGCAGCAGGTCCGCGGACACACTGTTCTGCCTCTTCCGTTCCTCTTCCCTTTTTCCTAAGTGTATATTGATTGTACAAAATGCCGGTGTTGCTGAGGATTTCCGTAGGTGTCTGTTATGTACTTTGGTCATAGTTGCCCCTTTACCCTCCCTTGCCCCTGCACATCGTGCGTTGTTGCATAAACAAGAGAGGCATTTCCTCAGCACAGCAGCTCCTGTAACAGATGCTTTCCTGTGTGCAAGAAGCCGGGTTATAGAAGTGAGTGGGTTTTGTATCCTTCTGTGACAAGGGGCCTTGTGTTTTGAGCTTCACCACCCTGTTTTTGTCTATTAACCCCAGGCGAGGTGAAGGAACTGGACCAGCCCACTATTGACCCTCCAGTGCACCCCCCCCCCCCCATCTCAGAAAGAACCTCATCCAGTAGATTGACCAAGGTTAGCAGCAAGCTCAGGTCCCTTCAGTATGTGTGCGAGGCCACATTCTGTATTCAGGTCTAAGGTGAGGAAGAGGAGGCCACAGTAATACATTCTTTTGTGCAGAATGGTTGTTTGCGAGGGTAACGTGACCACCCGAATCACACACATGTTGCTGCCTGAGATTTTGCCTTTGCACAGCTGGTAACCAGACTGGATGACCCTAGACCTGGTTTTATGTGAGCAATGTCTTCCCGCTCCTACCTTTCTGCTTATATTGATGATGTAGAACCCCATAGCCTTGATTGCTAAGTTTGCCGCTTGTGTTTCCCTTCTCCGTGTCCCCCATCTCTCTCGTGGCAGCAGTAGTACATCGTGTTTGCACCTCTCTTACACACACACACATACTCACGGCTGTTAGCTTGTTGCTTGGTCAGAGAGTGGGAACACTGCCATCCTTAGTCGTGCCCTCCTTTTGAATGGGCTCTGAGTTCACAGCACGACGCCAGCTCACGTAGCAGTTGGCGTGTGATGAGCTTTGCCACACACTCGTTTCACTCTAGAACACAGCAGGGACTCCCCTGCTTTCTAGAATGGCGGTTTGTGCCCCCTAAGCATGTACTCAGATACCCCTTTAACCAAAAAGAACTAATCGTATCAGAACAGTGGACTTCCCAAGGGGCCCAGCAAGTGTGTGAGAACCTGCAGGACAGGTTACAGAGTCTTACTGACAAGGCTTTCCTTCTATGTTCCATTTAAACACATTGATATTACACTGTGTTTGAAGAGTCCTGGGGCTTCTGGGAAGAGAGAGCTTTCCATTCGCTGTGAAGTAGGGTAGGCCCGGCAGTGCGTGCAATGATTATAAGCACCGGACCTCTTTGCAGCCTGTCTGAGCTTGCCCCAAGACAGGCCCAGCTGCTTTTAATCTTCCTCTCTGTGACGTTGTTTCCTGTTGCGTAAGAGAGGATGACAGCCATGTCATAGTGGCTGTAGTCACAGGTCCCGTGTCTTCCGGTTTCTGTTGCTGTGAAACACCATGCTTTGTGACCAAAAGCAACTTACTTAGTATTTGGCTTACACTTCCATGTCGCTGTTCATCGTCAAAGAAAGTCAGGACAGGAACTCAATCAGGCCAGGGACCTGGAGGCAGGAGCTGATGCAGAGGCCATGGGAGGGATGGTGCTTACTGGCTTGCTCCTCATAGCTTACTCAGCCTGCTTATAGAACCAGCCACATCAGGAAAATGACATACAGGTTTGCCTACAGTCTTGAGTTTTATGGAGGCATTTTCTTAATTGAGGTTCCCACTTGTCAGGATAACTTTAGCTTGTGTCAAGTTGACATAAAACTAGGCAGCACATTCTGTGTCTATATGGGACATCCAAACTTAGATAGGGGGAGAGGGAGGGAGGGAGAGAGAGAAAGAGAGAGAGGGAGGGAGGGAGAGAATTTTAAATAACATCTAAACCTCAGCATGATAACTGCTTGTGTAACTTCTATATTGCATTAGGTGTGATAAGCGATCTAGAGAGGTAATTTTTTTTTATTGCTTTTTATTGAGCTCTACATTTTTCTCTGCTCCCCCCTTCCTCTTCCTTCTCCTTCAGTCTTCTCCCATGGTCCCCATGCTCCCAATTTACTCAGGAGATCTTTTTTTTTTTTTAAAGATTTATTTATTTATTATGTATACAACATTCCTGCAATGTATGCCAGAAGAGGGCTCCAGATCTCATTGTAGATGGTTGTGAGCTACCATGTGGTTGCTGGGAATTGAACTCAGGACCTCTGGAAGAGCAATCAGTGCTCTTAACCTCTGAGCCATCTCTCCAGCCCCCTACTCAGGAGATCTTGTCTTTTTCTATTTCCCATGTAGATTAGATCCATGTATGTCTTAGCGATGTAATTTTTAAAGTGCTCCGGACGCTATATGCAGATACTATGTCATTTTACATAGGGGATTTGAACATCTGCAGGGGTTGGGTGTCTAGAGGAGTTCCTGGAACTGATCCCATTGGGCTATGAAGGAGTCACTGTGTGTGAAATCTTCAGCATCCTTCCTGGTGCTCAGTATGTTCTGTGGGAGTGTCGAAGTGTTGATGATGTGATGTTATCCCTCAGATCAACCTGTCTGTCTGTCTGTCTGTCTGTCTGTCTATCTATCTATCTAATCTATCATCTTTCTAGCTATGTATGTATAATAGTCTATCATCTATCTAATCTGTCATGTATCTATGTGCCTATCCAATCTATCATCTTTCTGAGGGTATTTTATCACAGCAGTAGAAAATGAAAGTAGACTGTTTCCCAGAGTTCTCGTCTTCTGATGTCACATTCACAGGCCCATGTCAGCCTGGACTTATTCTCACATAGCATGCACCATCACTCTTAGCCAATTTGTGGTTGTTTTGCTCTCAGACTTAATTTAGCTGTGTCCCTCTTTAGTTGCTGCAGGCTGATATCTGCTTAAGCTCCAGATATCAAGTCTTCACTATTCAACAGGAAGGAGGAACAAAAAGAAGGGGTGCTTAATTATTTAAAGCAGATTCCAGGAACTTTTCGATTAAGACCTGCATATTTAAGTGACTAGCATTTAGCATAATGACAGACTGCAAGGAAGGGCGGGAATGTCAGTGCCCAGATAATGCTCAGGCCTTGAGATTTAGAACACATAGCCAGCCACCTCTGCAAAGTGTTTTGCATTTGTTCGGCTAAAATCTAGGAGGAGAATAATCTAAATCAAGGCTGACTTAAAAAAGGAGCGGTGTATGCTAGGTTTAAAGGGAAGGAGGACTTCCGTTGTGTCAGAGCCCTGCCAGTTCCTGGGGATTTAAAAACCAAGTCACAGCTGATCCTTGGGCTCTGGGACTTCTTGGGTTGTTGGAATGATCTGTGGCCTCTTCGGGGTATTTGAGACCCTTATACTTTGAGATCATGTGTGTGCATTAGGGCACGGTTAGTATGCTTGGTAGTTAGTTTGCCTGCTCAGCAGGCCATGATTTTGGATCACCTGCTCCAAGATGAGATGGCATTCAGCTGCTCCAGGGAAGCATTTGACAACTTTCTGCTGTTGCCACAAGGTTGGTTTGCTCCTCTTAGAATCAGTAGATTTGAACTCTGTTCTCAGTTGCGGCCAGGGCAAATTATAGGCATTTTGATGTTCTCACACCTGTAAACTAGAGCCTCTGGGTTGTGTGGGGAACACCCCTGGTCCCCAAAGAGTGATGTAATGTCTGGGGGCCATGGTGTTTTCTTCTTGAGATGGACACCATAGACCTTAGTGAAGACAGAAGAGTGATTGGTGTGACTTATTTACATTACCAGAGCAAAGGGACCAGATGGCTGTTTGTGCCTGGCCTTTCTACCACCAGCTGATGAGGTCAGTTGAGTTCAGGGCAAGGAAGTGAGGAGTCTGCCTGCTATTGGCTCCTTTCTCCCACTGTGAATCTGAAGTAGCCTCCCCAGAACATGACAGGCAACTTGATGGTATTGCGGCACGCTGGGCAGAGTGGCCCTTAGCCAGGATGTCTCTGTGAGGCTGCTGGTGAGAACTACCACTCCATTCCTCAAGGGACACAACCAGCCTTCTATCCCTGCAAGAGTGGGGCCACCGGAGCTCTCTGGCCCTGGCCTTGACCAGAACCAATAGACATCCTGGGGGTTGGAGGGCAAATGAATGGCAAAGAGGCAGAACAGTCCTCACTGCACTGCTCCCTCAGCAGTATTGGAACTGGCCAGGAGCATCTAAGGATTAGCTCCCAGAAGACACACCACCCGAAATAAAATAACCAGATGGTGTCTGGGCTGTGCGAACCATCCCTTGTATGAGGATGGATGCTTTTACAGAAAAACCCTTTCTTTAGGACAGAAACCGTGCAGCAGGCTCAGCAGCTGGAGGGTCCTGGTGGCTAGCTGACACTTTGGGGCTTCCCAAGGGGCAGTGAGAGTGTCCCTGAGAAAGGGCTCCGTTGTTGAGCACATCTGGTGCACTCAGCCTGTAGTTACTGGCTCCCAACAACTGGATTCTTCTGAACATAACATTTCTAGAAGTTTTGTGTGTGCATTTTCCACTTTTCATAGACATTTATCACTTGCCTGCCTTTAGTTATATGACATTCTGTGACATTTAACACAAACAGTGAGCTTAGGATGTGGTGGGGCTGGACACTGTCTGCTCAGTGTTCTGGGTCCGCTGTCCCTGCCAATGTCTGCTGGAATTGGAAGAAATTTGTGGAGAATATTGGAGCTGCTACCAAACCCACTTCAGTTCTGGAGTGATAAAGAGGATTGTGTGTTTGAGCCCCGAGACTGAACACATCATGTTTTTGCTTGTATTTAGACAGTAATTCACAGTTGCTGTAGGCCTGTCCTACCTTTTTTTTTTTAAGATTTATTTATTATTATGTATACAACATTCCTTCCATGTATGCTTGCATGCCAGAAGAGGGCACCAGATCTCATTATAGATGGCTGTGAGCCACCATGTGGTTGCTGGGAATTGAACTCAGGACCTCTGGAAGAGCAGTCAGTGCTCTTAACCTCTGAGCCATCTCTCCAGCCCCTGTCCTACCTTTTAAAAATACAAATTTCAAAACATTTTTAAGATTTATTTATTTTACTCTATGTGTATGAATGATTTACCTGTGTGTATGTCTAATGACCAGGGAGGTCTGTCTGAAGGTGTCACATACCTGGAACTAGAATCACAGATGATTGTTTGAATCATGATGTGGGTTCTGGGAATCGAACCCTGGTCCTCTGCAAGAGCAGCAAGTATCCTCCTCCCCACAACAGGGTTTCTTTGTGTAGCTCTGGCTGTCCTGGAACTCACTTTGTAGAACAGGGTGGCCTAAGACCACTGCCTGGCTTAAGAGCATCAGTACGTTTACCTGGTCCCCTCCTGTCCCACTGTCAGTGTGTGGGAAGTAGCAAGAGGATAAATGTTCTGGTGCCCCTGCGATAAGGGTGGAGATATACGAGGTGTGGTGCACCCCTTAATCCCAGCACTAGGGAGGCAGAGGCAGGCGGATCTGTTTCAGGCCACTCTGGTCTATAGAGAGAAGAGAGTTCCAGGACAGCTAGGGATACACAGAGAAACCTGTCAAAAACAAAACCAACCAAACAAAAAGAATGGAGCTCTGCAGAGCTAGGCTGCACCCAAGCTCCCCCAGGCCGTGTTAATACCTGTGAGCTGTTTCAGGGTGTCAGAGGTGGGCCCTGGCTTTGGGTGGCTGGGCTTAGTACTGACCATCAATTGACCTTCAGACTAGTGGTTTCTGTTACGTAAGGTTATAATAACCAAAATAATCTTGTTAAAAGGGCGGGGCCCAGTTTGTCACCAAAATAATAGTTAATTTGGCTCTTTTGAAGTAGGGTCCTACTGGGTATTCATGATAGCCTTGTTTTTTTTTTTTTGCCAGCCTTCCAATTGCTACTATACCCAGCTAGTGATTATTTTAATTTGATATTGATGTTATAGGATTTATTATCATATACATACCTTTTATTTATTTATACATGCAGTGCTCAGGATTGGGCTAAGACCCTAACATGCTAGGAAAGCATTCTACCACTATTTTATACTTCAGCCTCCATCATAACATTTTTTTTAAAAAGATGCGCTGGCTAGTTTTATGTCAACTCGACACAACCTAGAGTCACTTTGAAAGAGAGAACATCAACTGAAAAATGCCCCCACTAGAGTGGCCTGGGGGCAGATTGTTCTTGTCAGGCTGGCTAGCTTTGTACAGTTGGCAGTGGTGGTATGGTATTACTGTGGATCAAAACTATTTAATAGGCTAAATTTTTCTAGAACCGAATAGTTAATACGTACACACACGCACGCACGCACGCAGCTTCATGAAATATGGAAGAGTTCTGTGGTTCAGAAAAGCATACAGGTGAAGCCCATTCTCACCACCTTCGAGTGTCGGGGTCAGATGCCAGTTCGGAGAAGGCAATCCCAACCTGCAGATGCTGGGTGGTGTGCTCATGTCTCTAGCGTTTCTAGTCTTGAATTAGAGAATTGCAAGCCCCGCCTTCCTCTGTTTGATAGCTCTTTTTTGAGGGTGGGGGAGCATCTCGGGGAAAATCTCCATCCTCAGGTCCAAAGTTGTTTTAAACCCTTATCCGTGTAAAAGTATCACAAAAAAAGGAAAAACCATTTTTGAATAATAACTGCACCAAACTATTGTTCCTCCTTCAAGGTTTCTTCCTACTGGGCTGTATGAGGAGCATGCCCCATAGTGCAGTGCAGAACAGCCTGATATGTCAGATTAGGGCAACAGGAATGGCTGTTGTTCTCACAATCAGATACATCAAGCAACTTTATAATAGTTGTGGCTTTACGTTTTGGTGTGTGCTTGTTGTTAAAATCAGATGGCAAAATTTATAAAATAACAAAACCTAGCCCGGGAGCTCTCGGGACTTGCTGTTTCTTCTTGTCTAATGTAACAGATTAATCAGCTCCACAAGGAATGTTGAGTTATTCCTTTTAGAGCCTTTTTTCTTCCTAGCCATGGCTGTCCTGGAATGCACCCTGTAGATTGAGCTGGCCTTGAATTCAGGGAGTGCTGGGATTAAAGGCGTGCACCACCACTGCTTTGGCACTTACTTCTGGGAGCGTCTTATTTTGTTATTAACATGTTTCTTTAGTGCACGTGTGTCCATGTACACGGGTGTCAGAGGACACCGTGTGGGAGTCCATTCTTTCCTTCCACCATGTGGCTTTTGTGCGGGTCTCCCACAGATCATCAGGCTTGGTGACCGGCACGTTTCCTCACAGAGCCATCTTGCCCAGCTGCTTTTGGTGTGTTTTGTATTTGAAGATTTTTTTTTTATTTATATGCACTTGGGTGCATCTGCATTCGTGTGAAAGCCAGAGAGGTTGTTGATGTCCCAGGAGTTGGAGTTAGAGGTGATTGTGAGCTACTGCACCTGGGTGCTGGGGATTAAACCTGGGTCCCCTGGAAGAGCAGCAAGCACTAACCGCTGTGCCATCTCCCCAGCCTTTGCTGCAGCTCTTCCTTGCACCAGTGGAGGTGTGTAGGGGCCCAGTGCTCTGTGCTTATGCAATAATTTTTATTCCGTTGGCCTGTCTGCAGAGGATTAGCTCCACTTTCTAGTGTTTGGTGTGTTTTTCCACAAGGGGATAAGAAGGCGGATTAATACTTCTGTTGTCACTTAACTGGCTTTCAGGAGGAGGGAGGCCATTGCCTCCACACCTGCTAGCACTGAGTGCCCTGGGGAGTAGCATGTTGAGGACTTTGGGATCCTTAGACCTCCTTTTAGCAGGCTGGTCCTCCCTTAGCCTTTTAATTAGCCGGATATTACTTGGGCTGCTGGCTTCTTCCCTCAGCTCCTCTATAGCAAGGATAGCAGCCTAGGGGTCGACACTTCCTTTGTCCCAGCACACTCCCACACACCTTATCTTATTCCCGCTGTCTTCTCTCCTTACAGTCTTCCGTTTGTGCCAAGATCGTGCAGCTCCTGGGGCAGAATGAGGTGGATTACCGCCAGAAGCAGGTGGTCATCCTGAGCCAGGATAGCTTCTACCGGGTCCTCACTTCAGAGCAGAAGGCCAAAGCCCTAAAGGGCCAGTTCAACTTTGACCACCCGGGTGAGTTGGGAGTTGAGGGGTGTGTGTGTGGAAGGTGGAGCAGGTAGTGGTTGTGTTCATGAGGAAGGACTTAGCTTCTCCCAAGTCTGTTGCTGTCGACAACATAGGGGCCCAATGATCATCTTGCTTGGCTGTCCTGGGCTCACAGGAAAGAATGGGTTTTGGGAGACTTTGCAGAGAGCTGATTGAAATTGTGTTGAATGAAGGTGAACCATGCAAGCCTGGGCAAAGATCCCCAGAAACAAACACAGCTGCTCCTTTGCCTTGTGATGTGTAGCAGCCTGTACCACCACCACCCCGGCACCAGTCTATGGGCTCCGCTTGGAGACCAGCAGGAAGGGAAGTGGGGTGTCTTCAGGTGACCTCCTGAATGAGTTTTGCTGATAGCCCCGATCAGTGTGTTGCCCCTTCAGATTGTTTAGGTTTCTCGTGTTGTTGGGAATCAGCTCTTCTTGGTATGGGACCCATGCTTAGCATATGCCACTCCCAGGACACCAGCTGACCTTTGGGAGGAGGGGATATGTTGACACCAGGTTTAGAATGTCAGCGGAAAACAAACAAAATTAGTTTGCCAGAACTCACCCACACACTCTGTTTTAGGATCCAGGGAGTGTTTGTATTTCACCGTGGGTAGACATTGGCTTTGGAAGGGCAACGTGTATTGGGTGTGAAGTTTGTTGTGATTTTACGACAGGTTAGTTTAAAACCAAGAGCTGTTTTAATAGTTTGATTTCCTTCAGATGCCTTTGACAACGAACTCATCTTCAAAACACTCAAAGAAATCACCGAAGGAAAAACAGTCCAGATACCCGTATATGACTTCGTCTCCCACTCACGGTAAGCAGGCTGGGCTAGGCCAGAGGATGTTAGCTGCTGTAGCTCAGAACATCCCAGGGGTGCACTCGGCTTCCTTCCTCCTCTCCCCACCCCCCTTTCGTAGTTTTTTTTTTTTTTTTTTAAGTAGGGCTTCTCTGTGTAGTCCTGGTTGTCAATGGATCTCACTCTGTAGTCCAGACTGACCTTGATCTCAGATCCTCCTGCCTCTGCCTCCTGAGTGCTGGGATTAAAGGTGTGTGCCACCACTGCCTGGTACCTTCCCCATCTTCAATGAGGATGTTTCTAGGAATGGCTGGATCATTTCCTTTTTCCCTCTGAAGGGTGGGCTTGTTCTTTGGGCTGGTGTAAGGGGTGGTTGGTATCTCAGGGTTTCTATTGCTGCGACATAACACGATGACCAAAAAGCAGGTCAGGGAGGAAAGAATTTATCCAGCTTACACTTCCACATTGCTGCTCACCACTGAAGGGAGTCAGCACAGGAACTCACACAGGGCAGGATCCTGGAGGCAGGAGCTGATGCAGAGGCCATGGAGGGGCCCTGCTTACTGGCTTGCCTCACATGACCTGCTCAGCCTGCTTTCTTATAGCATTCAGGACCATCAGCCCAGGGATGGCACCACCCACCATGGGCTGGGCACTCCCCCATTGATCACTAATTGAGAAAATGCCTTACATCTGTGTCTCATGGAGGCGTTTCCACTACAGAGGAGGCTCCTTCTCTCTGACTCTAGCTTGTGCCAGCCAGGACAGGCGGTGTGCTTGTTTGTTGTGATGTACATCTTTGCTCCTTAAAGAAGATGTCATGGGGAGGACCAAAATGAGGAGAGGGAAGAAACAAAGCAACGTTGTCTGCTCTCGTGCTGTGATTGCTTTTGGACAGTGTGTCAAGGTAGAAGGGTTCGAGACCATCAGATGCACGTCCCAAAGTTAGTCCCCGTTCTCCAGACAGCATCTCAATCAAGACAGACTAGCCCCTCCCGAGGAATCCTAGAGCATAGTTAGATTCTGAGCTCTCCCTCTTGGCCCTCATGTGAGAATAAATTTGGGAGTGTTCATACTTGTCCAGACACAAGTCTTCAGGCGTGTCTGGACACATCTTGGGACTCCAGGGCCACAGGCTGCACTTTTAGGTGGCTTGTTCCCAGGTGTGGCTCACTGTACTAGGCTTGTAGTGGTTCAGTAAATGTCCTGATCTGTGGGCAGTTACAAATGTCCCTGGCTTCTCATTCTTCTGATTACTCTCTGACATTCTCCTTTTCTTTTGAATTCTTTTAAAACAGGAAATTAGACATAATGTTTATCCCTTACCGGACGTTCCTGTCATTTTAAACCTAGCCATCGCCCCTCCATTATCCTGTTCTACATGTTTATGCCCTTAGTGCCTTTCTCATAGCCCAGAACTTGAGGCTGCAGCGAGGGTCGAGGTAGAGGAGGACAGGGAGAGCGTGCTTTGTAGGCTGTCTTATTCCCTCATTGGTGCCTCCTGTGGGGGGCAGATCCTGCTGTGTGGGGACTCAGAGCAAGTTAACACCAAGAATCATGCTGACGGTATCTGTTGTACGGAACCCGCAGGGTTGTGCAGGAAGGAATAAGAGTCCACTGTAGGAACTGGAGTTAGGCATGTTGGGACTGACTTGGAAGGGGGCAGCCAGGCAGTAAGAGAAAACAAGCCTCAAACCTGACCACTGGAATAGACATTGAGGCTCATGGAAAAGTGCAAAAAAGCGCCATATATGGCTTCCAGCCTCTAGAGTCTGTCCCTCTGTTACTATCTTTTGTATTTTGTACATTGTGGGTTTTCCTCATCATCTTCTGATTCTTTGTCAGCAGTGCGACCTGGAACCACACAAGAAGGAGATGTGGGTGAACTAGAGTTTCCTGCTGTAGGCAGAAGTGGTGGTGTGCGGCCAGTGAGACACTCCAGTGCATGGCTTTTCTTCCAGGTTCAGGGAAACACTTAGAATACAGCTGGGGGAAGACAAGGGCCTGTGGAATAGTGTGAAGGAGGGAGGAAGGCTTAAAGGAGTAGAGTGGAGAGGAGGTTCATCCAGGTTGCCTGGAGGAGGTTGTAGTGTCCACTTGAGACTTTGATACAAACGCAGGTGGAAGATACTTACGGAGGGACAGCATCCTCTTCTGTGGGCTGTTCTGCTGACCTCCCGGTGTTTGCACAGAGATCTTTTGTTGCTTAAGGAACGTAAAGTAGTTTGCGAATGGTAGTTCACTTGGTAGCTAGGCAACCATAAACTCCACAGAGTTAGCAAGGAAAGAGGCAGTAGGGGCCTGTAAGGAGGTGTTAGATAGATACCTTATCAAAGTCTAAGAATTGCCTTGAAGAACAGGGCTCAGGGAAGCCCCAAGCAGGCCTGTCTGTGAGAGACCCATTCCATGACCATTTCGTAATCTGTCACCCACCTGGCTTTTGAAAAGTTGTATTTACCTTAGGATCTGCCTTGGGCTGCCCAGCTCTGTAAATGATTTATCGGTCTATAAGGATGCCTTTGGAAGATGGGCAGAGAACTCGAAATTTGAACTTCTGTCCAGTGCTTTCTCATTCATCTTACCATCCTTCAAAACTTCTCCCCTCATCTCTTTCCTTTGCTTCTCTCCTCCTCTTAAGTTGCCCCAGGTATAGAGGAATGGGTGGAATTGTATAGCAAGAACTGAATATCTGATTCTTAAGGTTCAGAATACTAAGTTGCAGAAGTGCCAGGCACGAAAGCATTCCTGGAGACACCTTCAGAGAAACTAGAAATCATATCCGCTTTTGTAGAGGCAAATGCCTTGTTTATTGTCTCCTGTCTATGCTGTCCACACGTACAGGCAGCTAGAGAGAATGATACCTTTACAGACACAGTGGCCTGATTGGAGAACAGCGTGTGGATGGGATACACAGGAGATAGTAACCTAGACATAGATGTTAGAGACAAAATGTCTGTATTCTTCAACCTGTTTATTTTATTTAAAGAATGATGGTTGCCAACTCTTTCTGATTTATGGCAAAAGTTGAGAAGAGCTTGCCCTAGCCTTCTTAACACCTTCTTGTCTGTGGTGGTGACCTGGGGCCTCTGGGCCTAGGAGCCACGCTTCTCTACTGTTTAGGTGTATAGAAGGATAGAACCCGGAACCCCAACCCAGCAGATGCTCTGATCCTCGCCGTTACCCCGGCTCCCTGGCCATTCAGCCTGTCACTGCTCTGTGCTTTGCAGGAAAGAGGAGACGGTCACTGTCTACCCCGCGGATGTGGTGCTCTTTGAAGGGATCCTGGCCTTCTACTCCCAGGAGGTCCGAGACCTGTTCCAGATGAAGCTTTTCGTAGACACAGATGCGGACACTCGTCTCTCTCGCAGAGGTGCGTTTTGTAGGCTTCAGATGGCATGATTGGGGGCCACCTTGGGAGCAGATAGGTGGGAGCCCGTGAGAGGCATGTGCACTCCTGAGTTTGAGTCCTGGACCGTCCCTTATGCAGCTGTGTGCCACTGTGGCCAGGCCAGCTGTGTTAGCCCAACCTCATGACATCCTGCCACCTAGTGTTTAGTGACATTTAGGAAGGGATTAGTCACTCCACTGTTTAGATAAAGAAAGGCTTTTGAGGTCACTAAGATGAAATAAGTCTGGTTTCCTTGGGAATTGTCTAGTTAAATGCTCAGGTCTTTTTTTTTATTTTCTCATGAGGCATCAAGGAAAGATGCCTTGGTCTTGGAAGTAACTGTAGGGCATCTGGGGACAGGGACCCCTATGCCCTCAGTGCCGGGCCCCTTCTTCCACCATCTGCTTCTGCGTGCTCTCATTCTCTCTCCCCAGCCCTGGGGCAGATTCCCCGGCAGGCTTTCCTGAGTGTGTACCCGTGTGTCTGTCCAGCCCATGTATTCTCAGAAGTCGCAGAGCTGGTTGGGGAGCTGAGCCCTGCCAGATGTCGAGCCATGTGCTTCTACTGGGAGCTTTTGGGAGGAGGAGGAGAAGGAGGGTCAGGCCACAGGGCTGAGGAGGAACTTTGGTGCAGGCAACTAGAGAAAATGCTCATTCCCTGTACAGACACCGAGGCCTGCTCTGAGGGCAGCATGAGAATGGAACGTATAGGAGATGTAAACAAGACATTAGGAAGTAGCCTGGGCTAGGGAAATAGTTCGGCTCAGTGGGTCGAGGGCTTGCCCAGCATCTACGGAGCCCTAAATTCAATCCCAGCATCACACAAACAGGTATCTTAGATACCCATGTTACACCCAGGGAGGTAGAAGTAGGAGGGTCAGAGATTCAAGGTCATCCTTAGCTCTGTAGCAAGGCCAGTTTAGACCCTGTCTCAAAAAGATCCTAGTAGGTAAATCTGTGTTTTTGGACATTCTAGTTAATAGATTGATAATATAATCTAATATTTGGCAAGAGCTGTTAATAGAACCAGTAGAGCTGAGAGAGACTAGTCTGGGTTTGCATTGCATACTCATTTGGAGCCAACTTACCTCTGTGGGGAGGGGGCAACAAAGGTCTCACTGTGTGAAGCGGGGAGAAAGGGCAGGAGAGCCACGATACTAGTTTCGGCAGGCAGGTCCCCCATCTAGCTTTGTGACATTGATGGCTCTAGGGATACCCCAGGTTTGTGTTTCTTTATGGCGCCTCCCAACTTGCATGCATCTGTCCCAGTGTCTGGCTTGTCACCTCACCGACAAGCCTAGCTCTTTCCTTGCTTCGTGGGTCATTGTCCCTGATGGTTGCCAAGTTAAAGAGGCAGTGTGCTATATCAGGGAAAATGCCAAGACTGCGGCTCCACTGCTCATTGATGTGTGGCCCTGGGCAGGTTGTGTTTTCACCTCTTAACCTCATTTTACTGTCCTCGAGGGATAGGTTAGAGGTGATGCAGGACAGTGCCTGCAGCACAGTGGTTGACAGTTGATGCTCTCGGGTCAGGATCTGGGAGAGGTAGGTGGCTAGTATCTTCCTCTGTGAGGTAGGTGGCTAGTATCTTCCTCTGCAGTGATGCGGGGACTCTGGAGAGTCTGACCCCAGGAGCCTGTGCCCTACTGGCTGACTGACTAGTCTTGCAAGTGGGACTCAATCCTAGGGAGACCTCAAAGGAAGGAGAAAAGATAGCTTCTAGGGAGTCAGAACCAGCTTTGGAGTAGCTTTTTTTTTTTTTTTTTTTTTTTTTAGTTTTTCGAGACAGTGTTTCTCCGTAGCTTTGGAGCCTGTCCTGGAACTAGCTCTTGTAGACCAGGCTGGCCTCGAACTCACAGAGATCCGCCTGCCTCTGCCTCCCGAGTGCTGGGATTAAAGGCATGCACCACCACCGCCCGGCTACTTTGGAGTAGCTTTAAAGTCTTTGGAAATAGAGTGGGTCCTAACTCAAATCAGGTCATTAGAACTTTCTCCTTCCCTTTCTCGGCCTGAAGTGGGGAGAGGGTCTTTATATGAATATGGGAAATCCCTAAAGTGATGTGAAATAGGGTTTCTCTGTGTAGTGCTGGCTGCGTAGACCAGGCCGGCCTTGAACTCAGAGATCAGCCTGCCTCCCTAGCGTTGAAAAGAAAAACATGTGTACCTAGCTCTCCCTGGGGTTTTCTTTGGCCAGTGCCTGCCTGTCCCTTGTTGTCCAGGCGGGTTGCTGTCTCTTCATCTCAGATGTATTTTTACGGGCCCCCCTCTGCCAAGCTACGTTTTCTCATGCACCATTTGTTTCTACAAAACATGCTTGGCGTATGCTTGGTGGAGTGCAGGGGGCGGCAGGGCAGGGGCCAGTCCCTAACAGTAGTAGATACAAGGCTGGAGAACATTCTGAGAGAATTGAATACCATGTTCCCCTCCCACCCCGTACCCCCCATCTTTCATAACCTCTAATATTCTAATAAGGGAGGAATTGGTCTCGGAATCCTAAAGTGCCTGGAAAGCTCAGGCCCTCCTTGGTTCCTTTCCTCTAGGTGACCCAGATACGCTTCCCTCCCTGCTCTTTGCTCTTGCCTGCTCCTAAGCATCAGGACAGGGAAGAATGGGGCATGACCTTTAGAGCTAAAAGAGCATTGCTGGCTTTGGAAGGACTCAGTGGCCAGGCAGGGAACTGGCAAACTCGTCACTTCCTGCCCATTACTGCGTCCTTTGGGAATGATCCCATCCTGCCCGGCACATGTGTAGGGCTCAGGCTGGGATGGGATGGGGGTAGGGCTGGAAGCGTTGGTTCTTTTGGAGTTTCCGGTTTGTGCCAAGATCATGTTCTGACTCAGCCCTTGGCCTGATTCTGCTTCCTGGCAGTACCCAAGGAGCAGAGCGTTTCAAATGCAGTGAGCCGTTCTACTCTGTTTAAGGTGACAGCTTCCTTGAAGGCTTAGGGAGTTGGGTGACAGTGCTTTCTGTTATTGGATGTCTTCAGTGTCTGGGGCCCATTTCTTTGATGTGAGCCTTCTTTCTTTCCCTCTGTCCCTTTTTAACATACTAATTGCATGTGTTTGTATCCTTACCTTTCCAGTGTTCTGCAGGGTCCCCCCCCCCTCCTTGCCCTCTTCCCCCCATGCACCTTGCCCTCCTCACATTGATTTTCCTGTCAGGAGCCTCTGCTCTCCTGGAGACCCCCCACCCTCATCCCCGATTGTGCTGGCACTGCAGTTGGCACAGGAGGCTAGGCATATTGACCATACTGTGCACTAGCTGCCATGCTAGAGATTGTCTGTACCCCGTTTTCTTGAACAATAGCTTCGTCACTCAGTTTGTAGATTGCTTGCCTGGCATGAACACAACCGAGGGTTTGATACCCAGCACTGCATAAAAACTGGGCACAATGGCAGACACCTGTGATTCCAGTTTTCGGGGGTTAGAGGCAGGAGCTTTAGTTTAAGGTCATCTTCAGCTGCATGTCTGGACCAGCCCAGGCTGCATGAGATTCCTCCCTCCCTCAATTATAAATAGAATGTTCTTTGTCTACCTTTTGTTTAAGGAAATGAAGAGGATAATTTTAAGGTAAATTTAAGGAAATCAAAGAGGTCACAGGAGCAGGAGTTTCTGGGGACGCAACTCACATCTAGGTCACTTTCCTTCAGGTCCACACTCATTAGCTAACGAGAGCCAAGCAGTCGTGGGCTGTGTCACTTCCCCGTGGGGTTTACTGCATGGCCCACTAGCTTCTCTTATAACAGATGAAGTTACCAGGTTGGTCCGTGGGCAGCAGGGAGGTCTGTGTGGGATTTGCCGTAGGGAGAAGGGCAAAACTCTCCAGGGTGCTAAAGCTGGTAGTTTCCTGAAAAGCATGCATTGTGAAACAAACCCAGCACCAAGCACTCCAAGGGCTGCACCTGATTGCACACGCTCTAGTGCGTGCAGGAGAGACCATGCATGTGTGCGTGTGTGTGTGTGTGTGTGTGTGTGTGTGTGTGTGTGTATATATATATATATCTGCTTAGTGGCATGGCTCTCCAGAATCTCATTCACAAAAACTCTCCATGTTTGTTTGCAGAGATTTGAGTCTGTTACCTTCTGTGGTAGTCTCTGGGGATATGGGTGAAAATTTAGCAGGCTGACAAGAAGTTTGGAAGTGGCAGCTGTGCAGAGGGCTGTGTGGGTTAACAGGACCTCCTGGACTCCCTTCTAGTTTACTTCTCCAAGGGGAACTGAGGCTTAGGGAGGTCAGGGCACAGTGACAGAATCAGGATGCCCTGGCCCTTAAAACTAGTGTTTGCCGCAGGTCCCTTACTAAAAGGTTCTGAGGAAAGATGGTAGACGGTAGATGGTAAATCTCTATCCATCTTGGTTTCCTCTGGCTTCGGCTCACTATTGCCCAGAGTGTGGTTTTCTCACTGAAGAGTTTTCTATTTGCAAACTTGTGTGCCCCAGGTGAGCAGAAAGAGCTTCCCCACCATTGGTCTTCCTGCCCAGGAGATGGAGGGAGGTGGGTGGTTAGCTGACCGACCCCACAGCAGTGAGTCTCTGGATTGGGAGCCCAGGTGAGCATTCTGCAGCTGGGTGCCACTGCTTGCTGTTGTTGCGACTCTCCGGGGATGCCCTGATCTTTTCTGGTTCATGTTGAAATTTTGTTTGTGTGAAACAAGCTGCTAGTCTCAGCCAGGCACCCTTTTATGATAGGGACCACACTGTAGTAGAATTCGATGGTTTGTTTTCTGAATCCATTGCTGCTCTGTCCTAGGGCAAGTCTCTGAGGAGCCCTGACTTCTCCATCAGCGGGGTGACCTGTAGGAATCGGCTGTGTTACCTTGTACACTGTTTTCTTGATTTTTGTTTTTCCTTCTCTTACAGTGTTGAGGGACATCAGCGAAAGAGGGAGGGACCTTGAACAGATTTTATCTCAGTATATTACGTTCGTGAAGCCTGCCTTTGAGGAATTCTGCTTGCCAGTGAGTTATACTCTTTGTTTCTACTACATGTACATCTTGACATTTAATTATTTAATATTTTTTCAAAAGGTTTGTTTTTATTTTATGTGTCTAGGTGTTTTTGCCTATGTATGTCTATACACCACATGCATGCAGTGCCCTCAGAGGCCTAAAGAGGGCGTGAGATCCTCTGGAGGCAGAGTTAGGGATGGTCCTTAGCTGCCATGTGCATGCTGGGTCCTTCGTGACAGAACAAGAGCACGTAACTCACCATCTAGACAGATGCTGAGCCATCTTCTAGCTCCTTTCTGATGGGTTTAAAAGCCTGTAGGTTCCTGGGGTCTCCCTGGCTTGACTCTTACTCCTCTCTCTTGAGTGAGCATCTTAAAAGTTCCAAGAGGTGGCAGACTAGGTTCTGTCCTGCCGCCTTTCTTCTTCTTAAGGTCACCCTATTTCTGTGCATCTCCCGGCATGACCTGCATTGCTTGCCTGGGAGGGCTACAGTATCAGACTTTACCCGAAGCTAGCCTGGGATAGACCTCGGCTGGCGGGAGGCTTTGGAAGGCCAGAGCACTGGTGCAGGGCGGGCACTGCTGTGGGTGGATAGTTCATTTGGGAAGTGCTGGATTGTGGTGAAATCCTCTTCCTTACCTCCCTCCTGGCACAGCTGTGCCTCCTGGAGCATCTCGAGTTGTCTAGTAAGCCAGTTTTCTGAGAACCAAAGGGGAATGGCCCTCAGCGCACAGTCAGCCAGAGAAGCACATCTCCCTGGGAGAGACCTAATGGGACATGTGGAGGGGAGCTGGCAGAGACCCGGGTTGTGATTGGGATTGTGGGAAGACATATTTGATTTAGGAGAATCTTGACTCACCATGTCCTCTCCGCTGGAGCAGGCTCAGGACTGGCAAAGTTGGCCTTGGTTATTTATAATTAAGAGAAGGAGAAGTTGGGACTCAGGCTGGATTTTGAGTGGAATCACTTGGGAAGAGTGATGCCTGGGAAGGTCTTCAGGATAATTGACTTGTTTGTGCCTTTGCTCCTTTCCTGGAAGAGATAATCCTCACCACGCCTGCTTCAGTCTGTTAGGAGGCCTTCACCTTACACCAGGCTTGACTTGGTTTTCAGTCAGGGACTGGTGAACTTCCTGTCAGCCTGAGCTCTCAGCCCACCGGTTGCCCTCTTGAAGGTTAGGTTTCTGGGACAGGGCTCTCAGGGCCAAGAGTCTGTTTACCTGAGTCGTGTCCCCCCCCCCCCCCCCCCCCCCGCCCTCTTTTGACTTTCAGAGAGCACAAAGGGATTTCATCATTGGGAGCCAAACGTACTGACATTTTGTGCGGTTTAACTCAGCTGTGGGCCCGCTGCAGATTCTGGCTAAGTGTTTTCTGGGATGTTTGTGCTCAGGCCCTCTGTCCAGCTGCTCTTGGCTCGGGGAAGGACAGTTAATTTTTCCATAGTGGGGACCTGAGAAAGGTCTGGGGTCTGACCCTGACATGACTCTAGGTCATATTAGGAGGAATGAGGACTCTCAGGCAGGCAAGAGCATGAAAAACCCAGGGGCATAGTCCAGACATTTATTTCTAGTATGGCTCATGGAATCTCGGTAAAAGAAATAAAAACAAACGCAACACACAAGGAACATGGTTTCACTTTTTTAAGAAATTTACTTTTTATTGTAATGAGAAGTGAAGCTGGTCACCAGGAGGGGATTGTGATTGTCTTTTCTGACTTCCACTGAGAGCTGGGTGTGAATAGTGTCACCCTCCAGGCTTCTTACAGACTCAAGGTGAACAGATCCCGTGACATGTACAGTTACTATTGCTTTGCTTTGTTGGTGCTGGAGGAAGAGCCCAGGATCTTTCTCATCCTAGGCAAGAGTTCGACCATTGAGCTCGTCTCCAGCCCTTTATGTTTGGGTTTTTCTAATTAGTATTGTTCCCGGTGTGGAGGCACTGAACGCGGCTGGTTTTTGCTGTAGGAAGTCTTCCAGCCAGTGGTGTCCCGCCCACTGGGGCGTGGTTTCCCGCCCACTGGGGCGTGGTCTCTTATATATGCTGATGTGGAGCTCGTGTCCGCCCTCTTTTCCAGCAGCTCTTCCTGGTTGCTGGATTTGGTTTCTGTTTTCCATTCAAGCAGAGAGAGGATTCTGATTTGTGAGTTTACCCCTAAATATAACCATCTATTCTCAGTTCTGAGCTAGTGTGGGATTTCTTTTAAGTGTCCTTCCACAGGTTTTAAGGTCATGTTCTCTGCAGGTCCTAGGTAGGAACAGATGTTAGGCATTAGTGTAGTTACCTGGGGGAAAAGCCGGCTTTCTAATGTGGATATAAAGTAGACATTGGGGCAAGCATTCAGCTAAGCATTGGATTATGAGTTGATTTTTGAATCAATTGCTTCATGGGAACCACTCTCTCTTTGACAAATAAAAGCCGTCACTCCTTTTCCACATCCTCTTCCAATATTCATATTTTAGCCCTAAAGGTAATTAATTCCTTAGGCCTCTCCTTGTTTTTAGGTGCCTTTTGCAGTATTGCGTTCAAAGCCTCAAGCTGCTGCTAGGGACTGACTGGCCCTTCTCTTGTGCCATTCATTGGAGAGGGGCTCAGGTTTCTTCCCGAATGCCCCTGTTGACACGTTGTAAATATCTCTCTCCACAGACCAAGAAGTATGCCGACGTGATCATCCCCAGAGGTGCAGACAATCTTGGTGAGTACCCGTGCGGTGTCTTCCTGTGGTCAGTACTTCTATCCACATCGGTCATAATTTGGGCACAGCGTGACCATGCAAGGTCCTGAAGTCTGTGACAGTCAGACAGGTGCTTCTGTCTACAAGTCTAGTCGTGGAAACAGATCCTTGGCCATATGTATATCGATGTTGGGGGACAGACATAATCTGGTAATCTCTGGCACTCCAGTAATGACGCTTGGACCTCTGGTACCCAAGACCACCTTTCAGTGAAGGTAGACTTCCTGATCCGATGTAGGGTGATGTTGCCATCACACCAGGGCCACCCTTACGAAAAGGAGTCACATGGCTCCGTGACTGCAGAATTCATGTTTGGCACGTCTAGGAAGTAGGTGGCCATCCACAGCCTTGACCTAGTGTAGCTGAGTTCATCGGTTGCACAGGGCTGGACCTCATCTTTTCATTCTCTTTTATTTCACTTTTCTTTCGTTTAGAAAGTGTGTGCCCCGAGTTGAGTGTTCATCACAGCAGTGAACATTACACTGTTTTAAGGAAGCATGACATTAGCATTCGTAACCAAGTTCAGGGAACGGACTGTGGATCTACTCTCCTGGAATACACTCCGCAGTCTATGTTAGTTTCTAACCACACTGACTCTGTTAGGGGTATAGGCCTGTTTGGTGGCCCTCAGCTTACACAGTCTAGAGAAGTGTCACGTGACGTCTTCGTCAGTCACATCAGAAAGTGGTCCTTAGTTTGGGGCTAGAGGGTGGCTCAGTGGGTAAGCATTTGCCCAAATACGGAAGTCCAATCTTAAAGCCAGGCATGGTGGTACACACGTTTAATCCTAGCACTCAGGAGGCAAACGCAGGTGGATCTCTGAGTTCGAAGCTTGCCTGATCCACATAGTGAGACCCTTGTTAAAGAAAACTCCCCAAATCCTTGGCCATGGCTGGTCTGTGTCTGTAACCTAATACTATGTGGATTGGAAACTCGGACCCCTGGTGCCTAAGACTCCCTTTCGGTGAAAAAGTGCCTAAGACTTCCATCTTGATCCGATGCTGGGGCTTGTCTTCCAGCCTAGCTGTCTCCAGGTTTAGTGAGAGAGACTGTTTGAAGGGAATAAGGTGGCAATAGAAAAGGACGCACCTGCCATCGTCCTTTGACCTCCCTACACTCTCACACATTACCCCTCCCCACACACGACGCATGGCGCACACTTTTAGCCTTGGTCAGTGGGCTGAGGTACCGAGTTTCTTTCTGATGCTAATGTAGCTCACTCTTCTGTGGGAAGACAGGACTTTCTGTGTTGTTGCGCTGTTTGGGACATAAGTTGATAGATGCTTAGGAAAAGGAACTTAGAGGTGATTGGTGGTAGTAAAGCCATCTTCAGTCACATCCCCACAATTTTTGGGTTGCTTACTTTATCTAGGGGGACTCTGATTAGCCGGATGTCATTCACTGGGTCTCATTTCCAGTCCTATTAGAATACTTCACAAAGGCGGTGTCCTATGAGCCCAGCTGGAGGGAGGTAGGGAGGCTCAGGTGACTCGCTCTGGAGGGTCAGGGCCACTTTCCTTGAAGTCTTGGCCTCTGGTTCCTGTGTGCCCTTCTGTGCATACAGACCGTGTTGCCCTCCTGCCCCTCCCTAACACTGTTGCTCTCTGCTCCACAGTGGCCATCAACCTCATTGTGCAGCATATCCAGGACATCCTCAACGGAGGGCTCTCCAAGCGGCAGACCAACGGCTATCTCAACGGCTACACCCCTTCACGCAAGAGGCAGGCATCAGAATCCAGCAGCCGGCCACATTGACCCCTGTGCCCTGACTCCAATTCCCAGCCCCCAGCTCCAAGCCACAGGAGGGTCGAGAGGCTTTGGTCATCTGTACATACGCCTCCTTTGAAATTACTGTATTTAAGAAAACACCGCGAAGATGAATTGCCTTGATTTTCTTGTTTTCCTTTTTTGTACTTTGGAACAGCAAATCAAACAGAACTTGACCCTGAGCTTAAGTGACAAACTGTGCCAACTATTACTGGTGATGCCTAATTATGACTCCAACGTGTAACCAGTTATAAATACACATACATACATATATAGAAAAGGATCTATTTTTGTGTAAATGTACAAATACTGTAAAGCTGTTTGCCATAAGTATTCTACAGGAACCTGTGCATGGGTGTTGGGCCTGGAGCCCCACTCAGCAGGGCTCTATGCTCTGGCATCTGGGGAGCCACGGGGGGGTGGGTGGTCAATTGGTTGATGTCCCTTGCTCTCAGCACTCTGGGCCTCAGTAGGGATGGGACTCAACTCTCAAGGCCCCCCTGACAGATGTGCCCTCCTTGAAACTGGAGCTAAGAGAGATACTTTTGTTCTTTTTTTTTTTTTTTTTTTTTTTTTTGGCGGGGGGTAGTTGAAATTAAACTTGATCTCGACTCAAAAACTCAATCTCAGGGAAGAGGCCCACTGAAGAAGACCAATCTGGCTGCCTTTCTCCTTGCCTCACTCTGGCCCTGTCAGCCTGGGTGGCTCCACGCCTCCATCCTTCTTCTGCTGTCTGTCTCCTAGGAAGCCAGCGCTGTCTTTTCTGCTCTGGGGGGTCGGGGGGAATTTTTATAGGATCTCTTCCTGCAGGAAAAGAGAGTTAGGTGTTGGGAAGGGTGGGATTGTGACCCTTGGCATGTTTAAGGAAGAACTGCCTCCTAGGGAAGTGAGTCGTCAGGTTGTCTGGACACATTATTGGCTATGGAGCTGCTCTGTGCAGTCTGGGCTTTGGTTAAGGACATCTGGTGTTGACCACTGACAGTGGCTTATAGGATGCCCCTGGGAGTTCCACCCATGGAGCTGGCAGTGACTTTTTGTCCCTTCTGAGCTGGAGCTGTTCAGTAAGACGAGGACAGTGTGTGTCTCCCATCCGAGAGTCCCACGAGAGCAGTAGTGTCAGGGTGATTGCCTGAATCCCACCGTCCCATGTTAATGTGGTGGCTGCCCAGCAGGAAGGGGCTAGGAGAAGGGAACTATTTCTTAGAAGATATTAAGGGAGGGTATTTAAATCATGGGTACCTAAGCTGGGGTTTTATATTGGAGATGCCCGAGGTAGGGGCTTTCAGCTTTCCTGAACACTTCCTCTTGGTGGGAACTCCTTCCTGGAGGAAGCTGATGTGCTGAGAAGAAAACTGGAGAAAATGGGGACCAAGCGAGAAGGGACAGGTGTGTGAGATAGAGGCCTCAGAGCCAAGGACTGTCACGTTGGTGGTCGCCATCCTGCAGTTTGTAGGTCACATGCTTAGTTACTGGTACCTGGACACTGCGGAGCCTCCTCTGTAGGTGGTGCTCAGCCCTCTGAGCTTCTTACTCCGTTCCTTTCCAACCTGGCTGAGGTTTCCTTGCTGTTTCAGCACCGTCCAGTTCCCTAATCAGGATTCAAATTTGCCTCCAACTCTGATTTTCTATTTAAAAGACATGAACCTAGGCCTTCATAGAGCTTTGCCGTTTTCCTGAGGCACCGGGAGGCCAAGGCGCAGGCTCTGCAGCGAGTTCCCATGATGGCAGCTGCTGCTGGAGCAGGGAGCGTTTGGCTCAGGTACCTGTGGGGAAGGCACACACTCAGCAAGACAGATGTGTCCTAGAGTGTCTGGGGGACAGTCTTTATCACATCAACTTCACGTTTGCGGTAATCCTGAGATAAAAGGTAGGTTAGGGCCTGACCTGGGATCCCAAGGACAAGGGCCTTGCTGGGATGGCGTGTGCTCATGGGAAACCCATTCGTGTCTGCAAGAGCCTTGGCCTCTCAGTGGCTAGCATGCTCAACTTTACTTGAAGCTCCCAGGTGCCAAACCACTTAGTGCCTTGGCTGTCTATCCCACTGCCGTGGAAAATGGATTCTTCTCATCTCTGAGCCTTTACTTAGCCGCTTCCTCATCTGCCTAAGGTGTTGGGACCAAACCTCCAGGGCCTCAGAGCAGCCCGTTCCTAGCTTGGACACAGCTTTGGGACTACCCTGTCCCTACTTCCTGGGAAACTAAGCAATTCTGACTTGGCTCGAAGCAGTGTTTGCTGTGTGCAGGGAAGGGAAGGGGGCTCTGCTGCTCTGAGGCTGCCCAGCTTTTGGCCAATTGTGCATTTGAACTTGAACTTTGTATAGGAAACATTGTGGTCTGAGTCTTGAGGTTCTGGGTTTCCAATTCCGTTGGAGAGTTGGAGGTAAACTTACTAAGAAACCATGGCATTTGTGGTTCTGAGGACTTTTAGCTGTTCAGAGAGGAAGGACAGCTGAGCGGTGCCACGTAACATTAATCACAGGTGCACAAATCCCTTGGCTTCAGAGCCACCCAATGGTGCTCGCTTCTCCCTCCTGGCTCACATACTGTCTTTAGGAAACAAGCTTCTAAGCCTTGGGTCACAGGAAGGCCCAGCCTCACACTCCATCATGCTAAAGAAACTCAACTAACTGTGACTTCTCTTTGGGGAACCCGAGGCTGGTGTGGGGGGGAAAAAAGAAAAAAGACAGGAATCTGAGTTAGAGCAGGCCCTGGAGAAGGGCGTGGGGTCAGGCCTTAGGGGGAGGGCGGTGTCCAAGTCACCTGTCTCAGAACTAATTAATATTCACGATGGTGGCTACTGAGAATGTGGGGAAGTTGCCTCCAGCTTGCTCTAGCCAAGGTGGGTTGCCTGTCTTGGGAAGCAGCTGGGTCAGGTGTTCCGCTGAGTAGCCACGAGGGACTGGTCCACGCTGACTGCAAGCCTCTTGCAGGGAAGTGTTTTTCATTGGGCTGCCTGTGGAGAGGCTAAGGTCAGTCCGGGGTACACACAGCCTGGTGCTTCTGGGAAGGACTGGCTGACCTCTGCCGTTTATCCTTTTACTCTGGGCAGATGACAATGCTTGTGTTGGACAAAACAAGGCAGAGAGCAAGTTGGGAAAGGCACAGATGTTGGATGCATCTGGAGTGTGCAGGGCCCCATTTAGGACTCTGGCTCTGGGCCTGCTCTGCTCTCAGGATGCCAGGCACAGTGACAAGGTGTTATGGCAGCTTCCTGTTCTCTCAGGCAGTGACTTCCCATCCAGGCCTGCCTCGGGAGCGAGGGTGAGTGGCTAGGTAGATACCTAGGCTGTTCTTTTCCTAGAAGATGCTGTCTCTTCCCTTCTTGGTTTTACTGCCCTACCTTTGTTAGTGCTATGAAATGACCACATCCTATGTACTTGCTGTAAATAAAGACGGACAAAAACTACCAACTCGATTCTTTTGTGATGCTTGGTTAGAAGCAGCCTGCGGGAACCTGCTAAGAACTCGGGGTGGAGGGAGGGCTGGACCTTGCTTTTCTGGAGGAAGTGGTTGCCTAGCCTGCTGTTTAGGCCTTCTGGTCCTGGGATGTATGGAGCAGACTCCAGGCCCTAGGTGGGCTCAGGTTCCCCTGATGTTACTTGTCTTGCTGGGCCACAGTTTCCGGGAGTCCATGATTCTTGGCATACTGGCTTTTTCTCACTGATGTCATTTTTTTAGCCACTGCCTCTTTTGCCTTCCCAGGCCAGTTGCCTAACCCACTTCTCTATATTAAAAATGAAAACCAAACCTAGATGAAATAAACTGAGGGGTATGCAGTAAAAAATTTGTGTTAACTATACCTCACTCTGAAATGAATGAAGGCCGATGTATATCTATTTTTCTAAAAGATACATATGCATTAGTGTTTTCATGTATGCATGTATACTATATGCATGCAGTGCCCAAGGAGGCCAGAAGCGAGTGTTGTATCTGGAACTGAGTTGCAGATGTTTGTGAGTTACACTTGGATCCTCTGAAAGAGCAGTAACTGCCCTTAACTGCTGAGCCATCTCTCCAGCCTTTCTCTATTCTTGTTGGTTTGTTGTTGCTGATGGTGGTTTTTGAGACAAGGGTCTTGCTGTATATCCCTGGCTGGCCGAGGACTTGTCATGTTGGCCAGGCTGGCCTCTGAGCTCAAAGAGATCCCCCTGCTCCATCCTCCTGCGTGCTGGGATTAAAGACGTGTGCCATCACACTAAACTTGTTTTTTAAAGAGCTGCATGACATGCCGTCAGGGATTTGGCCAGAATTGTCTTGTGCTCGGCAGCTCCTGAGAATCCCTGCCTTGGTTCCTCTCTGATCGCATCTTCCCACGTGCCATCCCATCTAGGAATTGGGCAGCTCTCTCAACAGAAGCCTCTCTCCAGCAGTGGTTCCCTCCCCCCGCCCCCGTGGGCAGTGGGCTGTTTTAAATTATTTGTGGGTGTGGGTGTTTTGTTTCCACATTTATCTGTGGACCACTTGTGTGCCTGCTGCCCTTGGGAGCATTAGATCCCTTGGAACTGGAGTCACAGATGATTGTGAGCCTCCTAGCTGTTGTTCTTAAGTGAGCCGTCTCTAGCCCCAAACGGCAGCTTTAGCTTTAATGAAGCCATTAGTGGGGCAGGTTTGCAGAAAACTTAATGCCTGCTTAAAAGTGGAGAGCGGGCCTTGAGCAATGTCAGCTTCAAGAGACTGGGCTTAGGCGGATTTCTTCATGCGGTGCTGGGGATGTTTAGGTACTTCACAGCTGATTTTAAAGGTTAGGTGTGGGGGGCTGGAGAGATGGCTCAGAGGTTAAGAGCATCACCTGCTCTTCCAAAGGTCCTGAGTTCAATACCCAGCAACCACATGGTGGCTCACAACCATCTGTAATTAGGTCTGGTGCCCTCTTCTGGTCTGCAGACACACACACAGACAGAATATTGTATACATAATAAATAAATAAATAAATATTAAAAAAAAGGTTAGGTATGATAGCACATGTCTGTGACCCCAACACTAGAGAAGCTGAGGCAGGAGGATGGCAAGTTTGAAGTCATCCTCACCCACATACTAAGAACGTATCTACTCCCTACCCCTCAAAACCAAAAAAGCTTCCCCAAACAAAATGTTTAATGAGGACATTTCCTGTTTTTCTGTGCTGGGGATGTAGCTTGGCACTAGAGCATCTGCTTAGCACAAGCAGAGGTCTCGGTTCAGTCCCCGACACCAACAGCGCTCTGCTAGCTCCTAGTCCTGTGTGTATGCTTACACATGCTTTGAGTAAACCACGAGCTAAAATGAAACTGTGAACCCATCTGACACAGGACTAAACCCTGGCATATGCATCTCAGGATTAGACCGCAATCAGAGGCAGAACCTAAAACTGCTTTCTAGTGGGGTGGTGGGTGCACACCTTAAATCCCAGCACTCGGGAGGTAGAGTCAGGCAGATCTCCATGAGTTCGAGGCCAGCCTGGTCTACAGAGAAAAGTTCCAGAACAGGCTCCAAAAAAACTCCAGAGAAACCCTGTCTCGAAAAACCAAAAAGAAAAACAAAACAAAACAGACAAACCTGTTTTCTGTATGAGCTAGTCGTCACGGCGCCACATCCACACTGGGCGCTGTATCGTGAGGAGCTGTTTGGACTCAGTGTTACAGGGACTGGTTGCCCAGAAGAAAGCCGGTGTGTGCTGAGTTCTGACTGTCCTGGCCGGGGCAGCACGTCCCGGCAGTCCCCCTGCCCGGGCTGCTCATCGCACTTATGGATGTTCACAAGAGGCCCCAGGGACTCTGCTTCCCCGGCAGTATGGCAGTGTCCAGCCTCTGCCGTAAAATCACCTCCGACTTTTCCGGTGTGTGCCTCGCCGCCCTTAAAACAGACCTGTGCGGAATGCTAGGAATGTGCCTGTGTTCCTGGATTACTGGGCAACTGCATTCAGCTGCTAGGCATGCTAAACTGTGTGAGTTTGGTGTGCTTCTGCCATCTAGTGGGAGGATTCTGGTGGCTGTGGTTGATGGACTGTCTCATTTGATTGCCTGTAGGTATCTCAGAGATACACACCCAAGTGCCCCTACAAGTATTAAGTGCTGATATGACTTTGTCCACTCCCTCTCTTTTTGGAAAATACATAAACCTCCATTAGAGCACACAGAAGCTAACTCTCTTCTGATGGCGCAATCCTGTGGGGGTGGGGATGAGGATGGGGGAGGGAGTGTGGATGTATGTGTGTATGTATGTGTACGTAGGCCAGAAGTTGTCAAGTGTATTCCTCAAACGCTACCTTTTTATTATTATTTGTGATGATGATGATGATGGTGTAATAGCATCTCATTATATAGACCAGGCTGATCTCAAATTCAGAGAGATCAGCCTCCTCCTATCTTCTGAGTGCTGGGATTATAGGACTACATCACCATCCCCGGCCTCCATCTTGTTTATTTTGAGGCAGGGTCTCTCACTGGGCATGGCGCTCACTCATTGGCTAGGCTGGCTGTCTCTGCATGTCAACGCCCACATGAATTGAGGTTATGGATGTGTGCTGCAGCACCCAGTGGATTCTGGGAATCTGAACTTAGATCCTCATGCTTGTATGGTCGTCTCCCCGGGCCAACCCAAGGCTGCAATTGTTTCTAGTACAGTAGTTTTATAAGCTGCTATTAGAATCAGCTCTCTCTCTCTCTCTCTCTCTGTCTCTCTCTGTCTCTCTCTCTCTCTCTCTGTCTCTCTCTCTCTCTCTCTCTCTCTTTCTCTCTCTTTCTGTGTGTGATTATTTTTTAACATCAGTAGGGTACATTCCTAAGAACTCTAGGAAAAGGATCATTGATAACAAGCGGTTTGGGTGAGTTGGGTCAGCGCTACAGGACAGGTTAGAACCCCAGGACCTTGTGTATTAGCCACATTGACCCCCACAAGCTGTAGTGTTCCTCGCTCCAGTAATGCTGTTTCTCCCAGACATGTTCCATGCATGGCACTGGGCTCTTCTTGCCCAGATGGAGACTGGAAAGGTAAAAGTCACTGCAATCCAAGGAAGAGAAAAGGAAACGCTGGAGTTCTCTAGATCTTGCAGTAAAGAACAGACAGCGGGGAGACGCCGTGGGCTACACAGATGCCACCCCATACCCGCTATCTGGAACAGCAGTTCCTTGAGAGCAGGGAGAGTGTCTGCCCAGCATGGTTCTCACTCCAGAACACTCAGAGACCAGCTGGAATAGCAACCAAACTAAAGCACTGTGGTTGCCTCACATGACTGGCATAGATTCATGGAGCCTGTGTCTGGCCATAGCTTTCTAAAGGCCTTCGGGCTGTGTGGACGGCTGCCAGGTCACCTGCTTCCCCAGTCCCCTTTGAGAACTGAGAATGTGGTCGCCACCTTTCTTGATTTAGTGGCTTAGTAGATCACATGATGACAGGCACAGTGTGAATTATTTAACGCTCCCAGAGTGTGCTATTCAGTACAATATGCAGCAGTATATTGAGAGTTAATTGAGTTCAGCTCAGACCAAAGTTATTACTCATTTCTTCCCCTGTTGCTGTGATTTAAAAAAGATGCCCTGGCAAAAGAAACTTAAAGGGAAAGGGGGTTTCCTTCAGCTCACCCTCCGAGAGGAAAGTTGAAGAGAAGTTGAAGTGGTAGTGGCCTCCACAATCAGGAAGACAAGGGCAACAGATTCAAGCTACTGGTCAGCAGCCTCTTTCTCTAAACAGAGTCCAGGACCTAAGCCAGGGAACATCTGAGGCTGTGTGACCCACACTGTCAGGCCCAACCTTCTCATACAGATGTTGCATGTTTGTGTCTCATTCTCTTTCTGCATCTTCCTCGGTCTAGCCCTGCAGTTGACTAATTGCCCAGTCCTGAATTTACAGCTTATTCTTAATTTCTTTATCCAGCCCCTGCTTTCTCACAGGGTTGTGCCAGACTTAAGCAAAGTAATTAATATTAAAATGATTGGAAAGTTCCCAAGTCCATGTATGTGGCATTAAAATAACACAAATGCCCTTGAAATGCTTCAAAACCTGAGAAGGTAGGGTCCTCGGAGACATGATCTCAGTTGATGAGCACATGGCATCTTCCAGAAGAGGAGAACCACGCCTGGTTACTGCATGGCCTACTGGTTCAGATGAACCTCAGAGGGGAGAAAATTGGTGGCTCGTCCAAAGTGTGCAGCTGAACTCCACCCCCACCAGGGATGGTTCAGCCTGGTATCTGATAAGAGTGGTCCCATGGGGGAAGAGTCTGCTTTCTTCTGGGAAGTTGGGTTCCTCAAGAGGAGCAGAAGGGAGTCAGGCTACACGGGTGGAGGGGCCATAAACCTACTGACTGAGACAAGCTTTTAGGAAGAAAAGCCATGGTGCTTTTCAAGGCCAACAGGATAAAGAAGCTGAATGGCAGCTGAGAGTTCTCCCAGGTTGTTTGCTATGGAGGGGAGACACAGCCCTTCCCCAGCTCGTGGGAGATGCAGGGGGTCCATGGGGAGAGGGGAAAGAATGCTCATCTTCCTACCACACCAAAGAACATCCCAGCAAGATGCTGAGGTCTCTCTTCCTTCACGGTCTATTTATTTATTGTATTTTATTTTTGACTCATTTATTGTATGTATTTGTAGGTGTAAGCATGGATGCCCATGTGTGGAGATAAACTTGGGTGTTGGTCCTCCCCTCCCACCTTGTTTGATGTAGTATCTCTCATTCATTGTTGGGTTTACCACAGTAGCTGACCTTAAAGCTCTGGGCCTCTTCCTGCCTCTGTCTCCCTCTTGCCTTAAGAACTCTGGGATTGGGGCTGGAGAGATGGCTCAGTGGTTAAGAGCACTGCCTGCTCTTCCAAAGGTACTGAGTTCAATTCCCAGCAACCACATGGTGGCTCACAACCATCTGTAATGAGGTCTGGTGCCCTCTTCTGGCCTGCAGACATACACACGGACAGAATATTGTATACATAATAAATAAATAAATATTAAAAAAAAACCTGCCCTTAAAAAAAAAAAACTCTGGGATTACAGGCAGGTGCTCCTGCTTCTAGCTTTATATGGTGTGCCAGCTGGTTTTTTTTTTCTCTCTCTCTCTTTCTCTCTTTTCTTTCTTTCTTTCTTTCTTTCTTTCCTTCCTTCCTTCTTTCCTTTCTTTCTTTCTTTCTTTCTTTCTTTTTATTTTTAAAGATTTATGTGTTTTTATGCATACAACATTCTGCCTGCATGTATGCCTGCAGGCCAGAAGAGGACACCAAATGTCATTATAGATGGTTGTGAGCCACCATGTGGTTGGTGGGAATTGAACTTAGGACCTCTGGAAGAGCAGCCAGTGCTCTTAACCTCTCTCTCCGGCCCGCCAGCTGGTTTTTATGTCAACTTGAAATAGCCTACAGTCACTGGAGAAGAGGAGCCCCCAATGAGAAAAATGCTTCTATAAGCTCTGACTGTAGGCAAGCCTGTAGGGCATTTTCATAATTAGTGATTGATGGGGGATGGCCCAGTCCATTGTGAGTGGGGCACCCCTGGGCTGGTGTTCCTGGGTTCTATAAGAAAGTCATGGGGAGCAAGCTAGTATACAGCACCCCTCCATGGTCTCTGCATCAGCTTCTACCTCCAGGTTCCTGCCGGTTGAGTTCCTGTTCTGACTTCCTTCAGTGGTGAACAGAGATATAGAAGTGTAAGCCAAATAAATTTTTTCTTTTCCAGTTGCTTTGATTATGGTGCTTCGTCTCATCAAGGATAATCCTGACGAAGACATTTGGGATCTGCAGATCTGAATTCAAGTCCTCACACTTGTCCAGCCCGTTCTTTACTCACCGAGCCCTCGCCCCAGCCTCCCGACCACCACCCTTTGTTATTGAAACAGCATCTCTCTATGTAGCTCTGGCTGGCCTGGAACTCTTGGTGATCATCCTGCCTCTGCCTTCTGAGTGCTAGGACTACAGGGCTGCATACTTCACTGTACGCACCGCTCCGCATCCTCTTTCTAACAGATTTGTCTTTTGAGACAGGGTCTTGGGCTATAGCTTCGGCTTCCTTCCTCTGTTCCAATTGCTGGAACTGTCGGCATGGCCACCATGCCCAGATCACAGAGTGTGTATATATATATAAATTTTATTTTGTGTTTTGCCTGTGTGTATATACATGTGCACTGCATGCATGCCTGATGCCTATGGAGGCCAGAACAGAGTGCTGGATCCTCCTAGAACCGAAGTTAAGGATATATATGAGCTGCCACATAGGCACTGGGAACCGGACCCAGGTCTTCTGAAAGACAGCAAGTGCTCTTAGGCATTGAGCCATCTCTCCAGCCCTAAGAGTCAGTTTAAACAAGTGTCACTTTGATCACAAATTATATTTTGAAAACTTCAGTTAAGGTGAGATTTCTTTAGTAGGTCTTTTGTACTGTGTGTGTGTTTGTGTCCAGAGCTGCTGGATGGAATGGGAACCAATAGGAAGGTTACAGTAAAGGGCAGTTTCCCTGGAAGGTTTCTAATTGATGCTCTGGTGGCTGCTTTATTTTAGAGATTTATTTGTTCGAGCAAGGATCTCACAGTCAGCATCACTACTTTCCGGTTGAACACTCTCTAATGGACTCTTGGATGTGGCTTCTGCATACTCAGCCTTGGAGGTTTTCCTCCTGGTTGCACGTGGACAGATACTCGGTTCCTTCTGCTCTGTAGCAGCAAGGAGGATCCAGTCAAGATGTGTGTCTGTTGGCCATGTTTCCGCTTCTTTTCACTCTCCAACGTGCTAGGCTTTAACATTCCACCAGGGGGCAGACTTGCAATTTCTCTTTTTATATAGCTAACTCTTATTGTATGCCTGTCACAGTATTGTTTTAAGCCTCATTTGAATTCTGTGAGGTATATTATATTACGTCTCTTTCTAAAAGGGGGATTGTGGTTTAGGAGAGGCTAAGTAAATTGTGCCGAGTCAGCAATACATGGGGAAGCTGCAATTTGAACCTGTGTTTTTCTGATTGAAAAGCTTGAACCTTAAACCTCTTTTATGTCTGGCTATCCTGAAGATAGAATTCTGCCCTGCCCCATATGCCTACAGCACCAGCTCTTCAGCAGGTTATGCTCTGGAAGTCACAGTTCATCTAACCAATATATGATTATCTTGGCTTCTAGTCTGAGCTCCGAGCACCCTTATACATACCTAATAAGGATTTTGCCAT
Organism: Microtus oregoni; assembly: GCF_018167655.1. NCBI lineage: Eukaryota > Metazoa > Chordata > Mammalia > Rodentia > Cricetidae > Microtus > Microtus oregoni. Next base: position 31,897,958 of record NW_024543072.1, read on the forward strand.
TTGTAGCTCATATTTTTCTTTTCTCCTCATCCTCCTCTTCTTTTAGACAGAATCTCACTGTGTAGCCATAACTTGCTTGGCTGGTCACTATATAGACCAGACTGGCCTTGAACTCACAGAGATTCCCCGCCACCGAGTCCTGAGTGCTGGGATAAAGGTGTACACCCCCACACCTTCATCTGGCCATTTGTATTTGATCTTAAAGGTCCTTCCGCAACTTAGACACTGTTAGAACACCCCCATCAGTGGGTTAGAGTTTGTCTCCTTGAGGTGGCTGCTTGCTTAGCTCATGTTAACTTTAGGAAGGGCACTGGTTCAGGGGTCCTGGACATTTCTTTCCCATAATTCTTTCATCAGATTTATGAGGTGAGAAGTGAATAACCGTGGTAGGTGCTGCTTGAGAAACCAGAGCTAATCTTGTCCTGATCTCCAGACCAGTTCAGACTGGAGAGGTCCTGTCTACCCATAACCAGACACACCGAAAATCCTGCTCTCAAAATTGGATGCTCAGCCCAAAATGAGACATCACTAGTACCTTCTTTAAAGCCCAGGGAACAGATAGTTGGGGTGAGGGTAGGAAGAAAGAATGTTGGGCTGGATGGAGTCAGGGGACAGTGTGGGATGCTGATGTCAGGGCACGGCATGGCTGCTGTGGTCTTGAACTCATAGCAGCTGTGAGAATCCAGACAAGACTGAGCTGGCCAACATGCTATTGGTGGGATGAGGTGTTATGTGACTCTTTTTTTGGCTCTCTTGGGGGGACCCACAAATAAATCACACACAGAGGCTTATTCTTTCTTATAATCACCTGGACTTGGCTTGTTTCTTGACAGCTTTTCTTAAATTAATCCATTTACCTCCCCTCCCCCTGGACTTTTTATCTTTTCTACTTCTGTATATCTTATTTTCCTTCTTTCTCCATGGCTTGGGAGGGGGGTGACTGGCTGGCTGACCTCTGATGTCCTCCTCCCCTTGTTCTCTTGTTGCTCCAATTCTTCCTTCTATTTATACTCTCTGCCTGACAGCCCCACCTATCCTTACTCCTGTGTAGTAAGGGGGCTGCTTCTTCATTTCCTGGCTGCCCAGTCTCCCGAAATAACCATACAGAAACTGTATTAATTAAATCACTGCTTGGACAATTACTTAAATGTTTTGCTAGCTAGCTCTTACATCTAGAATTAACCCATCTCCCCTATTTTATATTTTACCATGAGGTTCATGGCCTACCAGCAAGCTTTCACTATATCTGTCTCTCGTGGCTCCATGGCTTCTCCCTGACTCTGCTTCCCTTCTCGCAGCACTCAGTTTAATTTTCCCCACCTAACTCTGTTATGTCCTGCTCCGCTTTAGGCTCAAAGCAGTTTCTTTATTTACCAATGGTATTCACAGCATACAGAGGGGAAATCCCACATCACTCCTGCCTCATAATTGGCCATTCAGCTCTTTATTAGACCTTCAGGTGTTTTAGACAGGCAAAACATCACAGCTTCACAGAGTTAAACAAATGCAGCATAAACTAAAGCCACATACCTTAAAATAATATTCCTCACCAGTGAGGCGTTCCTAAGGCTCCACCCTTCCCAGAGGACCTACGCACAGTTCACTGTTTCTAAGGAAGGGGAGGTATTTTCTTCAGTGGTGTGGCCCTAGTAAGGTGCTCACACAACCGCAAATAACCCCTCACCCACGCTCCTGTGGGCAACCCCACAGGAATTCACCGGGCCACGAGTATGAAAGTGTAAGAGTTTGAAAGAGTGGGACCAGGGAGAGAAACAGGAACAAGAGAGAGCAATGGCAGCAAATACGGTCAAAATACATTATGTACATGTTTGAATTTGTCATAACAGAATCCATTATGCATAATTAATACATATTAATAAAAAAAGACAAAAGGATAAGGATTTTCTGGGCTCAGACTACTGATAAACCTGGTGGAGGTCAAGATAGGGCTTTCCCTGGGGGGAGAAAGGAGAGGCTTTTGAGTGATGGGGTTCCCGTCTGCATCCCTGGGTGATAGTTCCTCCCAGGGAAGCTATGCACATAGGTTCAACCTTCTCTTCAGAGTGCGCCCTCTGAACTCCGGTTCCCTTGTGAGATGGAGTGGTGGTCATGGCAGTCTCACGGTGGTAGGTACCTCTAATTCCCTGATGCAGGCCCAGCACAGTATCTGTGCTTCCCGCTGCTCTCCCGTTGCTCTAGTTACACCGGACTGCTTCAGCCATTTCCTACTGGACTTCCCCCATCCCACCACCCCTGCAATGGAGTCAGGGCACACACCAGGCACTGTTTTCCTCACTCTCGGGTTCATCCCCTCCTCCTGTGTCCCCGCAGCCTCTGGTGAAGGATCCCCTGACTCTTCAGTCTGTACCTATCTCTCCACCAGCATCCGGGACTTCTTGGTATGCCAGCAAGCACCTGGCAAGACAGGGTTAAGAAACACTGTGGAAGAAGGAGCCCCCATCCTTTTCTGTGGGATGTACAGTGTGGCTCCCTGATCGGGAGCGATCTGATGCCTCCCCGAGAGCTGTTCCTTTGTTCTATCATCTTGTATTAAAGTGGCACGCGGTGTTTTCCCTACTGGGAAAATGTCATTTGAAAAATACACAGTGAGTGTTAGATGGTGCAGCTGGCCTGCCATCTTGCCAGGAGAGGGGTGAGGAACCAAGGGTGGCTCGGAGGCTGGTGTTGCGGGGGTCAGCTGGACATTTTGGACTGCTCCGTGCAGATAGTCCAGTGATCCCTGGCTGAGGGATGGGCAGGTGTCCCTCAAACTGATTCTACTCTCGCTAACCAGATACTGTGCTCATGACATATTCACACTCCCTTTCTGATCCTGAGCTCTGGGGTTCTCATCTTGCTCCTGGGGTGACCCTCACCCCTCTGTCCTTGCAACAGATCCCCAATCCAACCACTTCTCAACATCTTCCCTGCTTGGCCTCTGATCCACGCTGCCCTCATCTGTCAGATTGGGTGCTTCAAGGCCCTCATGACTAGCCTGGGATGTTTTCTTCCATTCTTGGCCTTAGTTAAATTAAAAATGCAAATCCAACCAGGATACCAACTTTATTCTACATTCTCTCGTCCTCAACACACTGAAGAACAAAACCCAAAGTCATCCTTGTGATTAGCAAGGCTCTATGTTGTTTACCATCCTCACTGATGCTAAGATCTTAACACATACGGTTTTCTTTTTGCTATTTTCCCTGCCACAATGTTTTCTTTATAGAACCTGGATAGAACTCAAAAACCACATTCTTTCCTCCTTTGGAATTTTGCATTGACCGGTCCAGTTGCTTGAAATATTCTTCCCCGGACATATAATAATATGCACAAATAATAAAAACCCAGAAACATTGAGGTTCAAGCTGAAGATCAGAAAAGCAAAGCATCAGTCACTAGCTCTTACTTCTACCTCAGACGGAAATGGACAATCCTGCCTCCATGAATTCTCAGACTGAGCCTGAGAGCTGTCTTCTCCTGTCTTACATTCCTCTCTAGTGCTGGGATTAAAGGCATTCACCACTACCACCTAGCCTCTATGGTTAACTAGTGTGGCTACTGGGATTAAATATGTGCGCCACCACTGCCGGGCCTGTATGGCTGATCAGTGTGGCTGCTTTGCACTCTGATCTTCAGGCAAGTTTTATTTATTAAAACACAAATAATATTCCACCAAACATTCACATTTTCTTCGCTAGGTTTATAACTTGGAGCTGTCCTTGATGTCTTCCATATCCCTCAGTCCTGATTTAATTTTTCTCATGGAGATTGTCTGTCTATGTTAATGTCTTTGTCTAATCTGTCTGTATCAATGTGAATGTCAATGTATAGGTTCAGTCTGTATGTATTGATGTCTGTGTTAATGTCTGTGTCTGTCTCTGTCCTATCTGTTTATGTTTTTATTTATGTCTACCCCTCTGTCTATGTCCATGCCTACCTTTGTATATTCATCTTAAGCTGCTGTTTTTGGCATCTGTCTTTTTATTGGTGTGAAAGTGTCTGTGGTCAGGGACTTTGCGTTATTTCTTACTGCATCCTTAGGATTCAAAGATAGTTTCAAACACAGGATGCTCAACGAATATTGTTTGAAAGAACAGGTGGGTGCAATGAGACAATGACTGTGAGGTTCCTTGGCAAGTGTCACGGCTGCCCCTCGGTTGGGAGAGTTGTCCCATGCTTTTGCCTCCATATGCAGTCAAGCCAATTGCCTGTTGCTGGGCCCTGTTTCATCCAAACCAGTGCTGAGAGCCCAGGCCTCAAAACTAATTTAGCTCAGATCCCAGCTGTGCAGTCTGTTAATTGGAGCTTGGGTAAACTGCTTCGTCTCGTTGGCCTTAGTACTTACTCTCATTTGTAGCAAGTACTGGGTATACCTGCTTCAAGGGGAGTGTGTGGCTATCGGAGAACAAATAGCAAAATATTCCTTCTTTGCCTGTAATCTCTGTCCTTGGGAGGCTGAGGCAGGAGCATCTCTAGTTCAAGGTCTGGGCTAGTTAGAGACACACCCTAAAATAAGAAAAAAAAAGAAAAAATCGAAACAATGAAAAGCACCCCTCTCCCACCCTAGTCAAATAATCAAGTTCTTTCTGCCCTTCATATCTGTATCTTGGGAAGCCCCTTGAACAAAAATCTAATCCATTTTCTCCAGGTGCCAATAAACATTAAAAAAAAACATGATTCATTTTTGTCTTTTTTCCCTTCCTTAATTAATTAGTTCTGAACTCATGAGTGAAGACAGGAGCCTCAGTCATTGGGCCTCTACCACCTCTCTTGTTCCACACCTCTGAGGTGGGTAGGAGCTAATTTCTCTGTGTATCTCATGTGTGGAAGCTGAAACTTACAGATACTACCTGAGAAAGGCTACTCAGCTGGGAGCCACAAATAATCCCCTAGATTTGAAGCCAGTCGCTTTCATTTTATTATAAGGGCATGGTGTGTGAGTGTGTGTGGTGTGTGTGTATGTGTGGTGTGTGTGTGCGTGTGTGTGTGTATGTGTGTGCGGTGTGTGTGTGCATGTGTGTGTGGTGTGTGTGTGTGTGGTTTGTGTGTGCGTGCGTGTGTGTGTGTGGTGTGTGTGCATGTGTGTGTGGTGTGTGTGTGAGTGTGTGTATGTGTGGTGTGTGTGTGGTGTGTGTGAGTGTGTGCGTGTGTGTGGTGTGTGTGTGCATGTGTGTGTGGTGTGTGTGTGAGTGTGTGTGTGTGTGTGGTGTGTGTGTGAGTGTATGTGTGTGTGAGTGTATGTGTGTGTGAGTGTATGTGTGTGTGTGTGAGTGTGTGTGTGTGTGTGTGTGACATGGCGCTCACATGGGCAGCAGAGTGTGTCAGTGGCAGGCAGGATGATCAAAGACTCAGCAGCTGACTGGGATGAAGAAGTCACAGGTGAATCAGAAACACAGAGAGATCCCCTGCAGGCTTGGGGAGTGGTGGGGCTACCCTGCAGTGCTGGAGCAGGTGCCAGGGAGAGGCGGCAGAAAGGGCAGGAGAGAACCCCTCGGAGACTGGGTAGAGGGACTTAAGAAGCCCGTTATCTGCAGTCCTTGCCTAACGAGGAGCCCCAGCCGAGACTATGCTGTCTTGCCAGAAAAGACCCAGGCAGGGGGCCCTGCACGGCGGAGAGCCCTTGCCACTGCAGTAGAAAAGCAGTAAGGAAGCTGAAGAAAGAATTCAAAAAAATAGCACACACGGGGCCAAAACCTCTTCTGGCTTGAATAGAGCCCCAGCTTCTCTCTCAAGCAAGGCTCCCTTCCTCGGTGGTGATGTGAAGACGGTGGTTAAAATGCAGATTGGACCCAGGAGGGCTGACATTTAAGATACCCGGTTGTGAGACTGAATATGCTTTAGCTGGCCAGCTTAGCTACCACGGCTCCCCCCATTCCTAGGCAGGGGAGGGAAGGCCACTGAGAGCCAGCTGCGCTGATTCTCAGCAGGGTGGGCTGATCGGCCCATCTCACAGAACATCTGAGCCATTTCTAGTCCCACTCCGGCCAAGCTGGCTTGGCTGCTGCACCCTTTTGTGATCTCTGGAACTCTACTCTGAGGGGCTTTGGGTGTCAGGGGGGAAGCGGGGAGGGTATGTATGTTGGGTATGGGTTTTAGGAGCCGCCTCTCTTCTCCAGGCACCCCAAGCACAAATATTGTCAGGAGGCCAGGCAGATGGTGGCTAACAGGTGGTTTCCCCTGGATGGATGTGATATTGTCACTCTTCCCGAGAAAGGCAATAGGGCATGCGAGCTTGGAATCAGGGCGTGTCTTTGTAAGGTTTCTATGGCTGCAGTGATGCTAATGAAGGAAACATTTAACTGGGCCTGGCTTATAGTTTCCAGGTTTAGTCCATTATCGTCGTGGCAGGAAGCATGGTGGCGCACAGGCAGAGACGATGCTGGAGAGGTAGCTGGGAGGTCTATATCTAGATCAGCAGGTAGCTGCTGGCCTGATTGGATCTTCTGAAATCTCAAAGCCCACAGCTAGGAGGTCTATATCTGGATCAGCAGGTAGCTGCTGGCCTGATTGGATCTTCTGAAATCTCAAAGCCCACCTCCTGAGACACTGGTCCTCCAACAAGGCCACACCTCCAATAATAGTACTCCTTCCGAGTCTCCGGGGGCCATTTTCATTCAAACCATCCCAGGACATCTCGGCTAGGCTTTGGCTATTTATGTGACTCTAAAAAAAGTTTCTTGAAATCCATTAGCCATATATTTTTCATTTGCAAACAATTGCTTAAATAATATTTACCTCCTAGTGTTGTGGTCTTGGGGAAGTAAATGTTTCTTCCACATTTTACCTTCCATGCTCACTCTTTATTCAGGGCGTGCCTGGCAAAATTTCACATCCATCTTGCCCTTGGATAACAATCTCCATATGACCAATAGGAAACACATAATATGTGTTTTGAACTTAGTGTTTCAGTGTACTGAAAGTCGTAGCAAGTCAATACTCACTTGGCCCTAGATCTAGAGGGCCACTTAGATCCTGTTAGTTAGACATGGACACCAGAGAGTGGAGGCCAGACAGAAAGAAAGGGGCAGAGGTTGGGTGAGTGCTGATAAACGGGCACTGCGCACTGTTTTGAGACTACCAGGAGATAAGGCTAGCCAGACCAGACAGCTCTCCCGTAGAGGTGTATTACAGGAACGAAGTCCACTAAGGGCTCACAGCAGCCAGTTCACCACCACAGTGGCTTGGGGAGGTTCTAGGTCTACCGTGACCAACCAGAACTTCTCAGCTCTCCTCTAGATAAATGGGGAGGGCGTCTTGGCCCTTAACATCCCGGGCAAGGGTTGGTGGTTGCCTGCAGCGCCAACGGCTCAGAACCCAGAGTTGTGCTGTGTCCCCAGCACGGTGGCTGGCATAAGGAAACCTCATTCCACATGCCTCACCCTCCAGGCCTTGTCATTTGACCGTGGTTTGCCAGGGCCCAGGTTCCCTGCAGAGCAGAATTTGGCTTCTGAGTTCAGCAAATCTCCCCTCCAGCTTGGCCAGTCACCCTGGGTAAGTGCATCACCATTGGTGCTGCCCAAGGTAACAGAATAGTCATGATTTAAAGCTCAGAGAGCTGTAACTTTATACCGTATTGAGCTGGGAGCAATTCATCCCAGAGAAGGCCTTAGTGGGTTCCGTTTTCCCTGACGCAGCCTCCCTGCCTGTTGGAGCTTGTCTTTGAGACTGGAGCAGAAGCTACGTTGGACAGATTTCTTGGAGAGAGGTGCTCCCATTAGTGTCACTTGAGTAAATTTAATGTAAAAATTGTGAGTGCCTAGCAAGAGTGAACAAGGCAGGGGTTTTAGTGTTTCACAGCTATTGTGTGGCTGTTTAAGGTGGTGCCAGAACACAGTAGGGCATCAGTGGCACGCACTGCTGCTTGAATGACCCCTCCGTATGGACCTGTGGGTATCTGGACCATTTTAACCTGCAGACAGTTTGTTGATCAAGGTTTGGAAATGCTAGTGATATGTGCAAGGTCACACAGAGATGAAGTGTGCAGTCTCATCCTTAGGTCGCTTAGATCGGGGTGTCTTCCAGCGTTACATCCTCATACTGAGGTGTGGGAATCACTGACTGACGCCAGGCTTCTCACCTCCAGTGCTGACACTTTGGATTGGGATGAGTCTTATTGTGAGCAGTCATTTTGGGCATCACTGGTTGTTTAACAGCGCCCCAGGCCTCCCCCTAACAGCTCTCAGCAGAGTCTGCCTTCCAGCCGAGACAACTGTCCAATCATTGCCAAACGTCCCCTGTCGAGCAAACACTGCCTGTTTCAGAACTATGAGTTCAGACATTTCCTTCTAAAACAGTCTACCGTGGTCTAGCTGGAGCAGCAAGTTTTTGGATGGCTCTTGGGCCCTGCCCCAAATCTATTGAATCTGAAACTGCACCTTTAGCCAAGGTCTGATGTGGGAGTGTCATATATCAATCTGTTGATTTCATTGGTTAAGCAATAAAGAAACTGCTTGGCCCTCATAAGTTAAAACATAGGTGGGAGGAGTAAACAGAACAGAATGCTGGGAGAAAGAAGCTGAGTCAGAGAGTCGCCATGATTCTTCCACTCCAGGCAGATGCAGGTTAAGATCATTCCTGGTAAGCCAGCTCGTGGGCTACAGCAGATTATTAGAAATGGGCTAGTCCAGGTGCGAGAGCTAGCCTAGAAGAGGCTAGATAGAAATGGGCCAAGCAGTGTTTAAAAGAATACAGTTTCTGTGTAATTATTTCGGGTAAAGCTAGCCGTGGGGGCGGCTGGGTGTGGGGATGCAGCCCGCCGCTCCTATTCCAACAGATGACGCCCAGACGTGATGGACTTAAAAACCTGAGAAGGCTTAAAAATAAGGGAGAGAGAGTTTAACACAGATTTTTGCTGTTTGTTGGTGGCGTGCTGTAGAGAGATTTCCTGATTCGGCATCAGCAGCAGAAAAAAAAAACGCTGCGTCATTTTAAAGCGCAGCTTCTTGGGACTGTGCTGCCAGTGCAAACTCTGGCTTTAAAGCATTTCAATGGATTTTATGGGACTGGATGTTTGTATTCCCGCTTGGGATCCGAAGGAGAGTGCTCTGAGACCGTGTGGATGGCTCAGCACTCCCCACCTGCACCTGGGCAGACTACAGAATCAGGCTTAGGCAGGCAGAAGAGCATGGCGGATTCCTGCCAGTGTTTTCAGACTGCGCAGTGCTCTGCGTGTCAGATTTGGTTGTAACTTGGATGAAAAGAATTTCTGTGCTGCACGCTCAGTCTCAGAATTAAAGTGCTGAGTGCCGCTCCTACCTGGCGGCCCCAGAGCTAGCACAAAATGATACATCCTCCATTTTGAAATTTTCCTGACTCAGCAGCAGGAAAAAACTGGCTGTTTTAAAATGCCGGCTTTCTGGGCTGTGCCGCTATTGTGATCTGTCTCCTGCGGGAGACAGAGCTTTTGAATGGAGCATTTGGAGTAAAGTGCTACGATTTGTTTGATGACAACTAGACTGCTGTGTGCCTAAAAGGGGGACATTGCGTGCCACAGCTCAGAGGCACAAGCAGCTCCACCATGCTAATGGTGCAATGTGCAAGGATCAGAGGCATGAGCGGCTCTGCCATGTTGGACTAGGCGGGGCTAGCAGGCAGTACCTGTTTTTGATCTAGGAATGTCACAGCTTATATTCTTAAGCGCCTAATGATTTAAAGGCACAAATCAAAAGTGCTCCTGGATAGTAAAAAATTGCAGATTCACAATAGGACAGATTCATACCACTAAATGAGTCACACTGTTGGATGAATGTACGTAGGCTTGGGAAAGAGAAGAAAAAGAATATAGAGAATAAAGTTAATGGTTTAAAAAAAAGGTAAAGTCTTTAAAGAGACAGAGTACAGATAGTTAAGAGATTAAAAGAAATAAAGAAAAATAAGCCATGTAAAAATGGAAAATTCACAGAGAGTCTGGATTATGTACATTGTGTTTTCTTTAAAATTTTTGACTGTGAAAGAGCTAAGTACAGAGAGACATTTCATTACATGGGCTGCCAAGCTAAACCAGAATGGATATAAGGGTATTAGGATTTCAAAATTTGGGTCTAAGGATATGATGCTTTGGAGAGGGTCTTCTTTTGTTTTCACAGAGGACCAGACCCTGTGGATTGCATCTATCCCGATATGGTATGATAGACCATGACCTCCCGAAAAGTTCCTGTGAACACCCTCATAAAATTACTTCACTCAACTGCCAACTGAGATAAACCTGGCACACAGGTTATACCCTAAATGATCTGATTAACAGTGTCCCCATTCAGCAGGAAGCAGTTTGGAGAGAAAAAACTGCGTCCATGTTCCCAAAATATTGTTTATAAATGTTCTTTTACATTTATAGGGGGAAATGATATAGGTATGAATAATTTGCATTGGTGTGGATTTTAAGGTCAATTTTGTTATATGTATATGTATTTCTTGATCTTGATTAAGGTATTGTGATTGTGTAGTTCATTTAAAAATGTACTGTATAATTAAGAAATATAGGTTGTTAATGGATAATCATTGATAATAGTAAAGCTTGTAGTCATGTTAGTTAGATTCTCTAGATATATAGAGATATATTTCAGATAGGCATTCTTCATATCTCTCAAAGGCTGCAGAATATGGTATTTAAATATTTTAATAACTTAGGACTTTTCATGACAATGAGACACTCTGTTGCTGGCAGCACCAATCTACTTCAAGAAGAAGATGGGCATCGAAGAGGATCCTTATGGAGTTTGATAGCCATTTGGGCAAGAAACTGTTCTTGCCTGGACTGTTGCATAAACTGGACAAAGAGAACCCGCGGAGAGAGGACTGCTGAACTTGCCTAAAGGTGAGATGGTCTTTCAGGGTTCCTGACTCATGAAAGAGTCTGCGAGACATTCTGCAGGATACAGCAGAAAGTGACTGAACTGTCTTTGGAATTTCCTGCTTCATGGAAATGTCTGCTGGATACTATGGGCCTGAAGGCTGAAGATGGATGCCCCAACGGTACAGAGAAACTTTGGGTGACTGTACAGGCAGCGAGATGTTTCTGTCATTTCTAGAGTTTTCTTTTTTCTTGTTTACTTACGTACAGGCAGCGAGATGTTTCTGTCATTTCTAGAGTTTTCTTTTTTCTTGTTTACTTAGGTAGTATTATATCCTTCTGGAGTCTTTGATGGAGTTGAAGAATGAATAGATAGTTACAGTTTTCCTTAGTTATGATAAAAGATAAAATAGATATAAATATTGTAACTGTAATTCTTGCTTGATAACTGTTTTGCTATATGTACTTTGCTATGTTAAAGTTAAAGCCTTCCTTTTTTTTTGTTTAAACAGAAAAAGGGGAAATGATGTGGGAGTGTCATATATCAATCTGTTGATTTCATTGGTTAAGCAATAAAGAAACTGCTTGGCCCTCATAAGTTAAAACATAGGTGGGAGGAGTAAACAGAACAGAGTGCTGGGAGAAAGAAGCTGAGTCAGAGAGTCGCCATGATTCTCCCACTCCAGGCAGACGCAGGTTAAGATCATTCCTGGTAAGCCAGCTCGTGGGCTACAGCAGATTATTAGAAATGGGCTAGTCCAGGTGCGAGAGCTAGCCTAGAAGAAGCTAGACAGAAATGGGCCAAGCGGTGTTTAAAAGAATACAGTTTCCGTGTAATTATTTCGGGTAAAGCTAGCCGTGGGGGCGGCCGGGTGCCGGGGACGCAGCCCGTCGCTCGTACTACAACAAAGGTCCTGTGGTGATTACAAAATTAGATTCAAATGGCTGAGATGTGAACCAGGCTCTGCCCAGGATGGAAGGAGGTACTTCCCCAGGCTCCTGTCTCCTGGCTTTTGAGCCGTGCAGTTGTAAATCTTGATGTTTACTGATGCTGTTTTTTTTCCCTTCTTCTGTGACTCAGGCTATTGCCTGCTTAGATCCCAGGGCATAGAATTTTGGGGTCCCTTTAAGGTAAGACATCAGGGAGATGGTGTAGAAGCCAGAGTTCTCACACTTCGTGGAAACAGAAACTAAGACAGATGCCAATACAAGTGGTATTTGGAGGAGAGCTGGTCAGTGACTTTATAGACTTTTCCTCGTTTGTCTGGTTTTTTTTCCCCCTCCTAATTACATTTATTTATTTGTGTGTGCATGCGTAGTGTGTGTGTGCGTGCGTGCATGTGTACATGTATGTTGTAGAGATCAGAGGACAGCTCCCAGGAACCAGTTTTCGCCTTCTGCTCTGTGAGCCCTGGGAACTGAACTCTGGCCCTCAGGCTTGACAGCAGGTGCCTTTACCCACTAAGTCATCTTCCTTTCCCCAAAGTGTTTTTCTCTTGCTTCAAGTGGGATTTGGGCTTTTGAGAAGAAGCCTATGAAGAGCTAATGGCCTTCTCCTCACAGCAGAGGCTGATCTTGATGTCTGCCTCCCGGTAACTGATTACAATTTCTTGCAAACGAAATGCACAGCTACCCCAGTGCTGGCAGATGGGCAGCCGAGCATGTCTGTTTCTCTTCTTGGAATACAAAGTAGCTCCTGTCCAGCAAAGTGCATTTGAACTGCTTCAGGACCCCTGCTCAGTCTCCCATGGCCGCTACACACCAACCCGGCAAAGTTAGAGAGGAGATTTATGCAAAGCCCCACCTTTTGTTTGTTAATGAATATGACAGGTATAGTTCTTCTCTAATGGGCAGCTGACCGCGCAGCAATTTTCCTTTTACGGTTCCCATTTCTGATCATTATGCCACCCTAATTAATCAGCTTGACAGCAGGCTCCCGGAGAACAAAGACCGCAGCCATCGGTGCCAGGATAAAGACAGCGAGGAAGACGTGGAACCTGGAAGGAAGGAGGCTCAGTGTGGTCCATTCTGACCAAGGACTTTTTAGGCATCTGGTCAGAATCTCAACCTGGGAAGATGTTAACTGCCTGGGGCATTCTCTTCTTTACAGCAGATGTTTCTATTACAACAGACTTCGAAGTACTTTGCAACAGTTATCGCATATAATACTCTGTTGCTCATACAAAACAAAAACTCCCCTCCACAAACAAACATACTTCTCCTATCTGTCTGGCAATCTTCACCATTTCTTTTGTTTGAGTAAACACCGTTGCTCAGGAGTAAAGATGCGAGTGAAGAGTGAATGCTGTATACAGCAGTCTCTGTTCTCCATGGCTGCTGTAACAAATTACCCCAAACTAGTACAGACCTAAACGGATAGCTCTCAACAGAGGAATCTAAAACGTCTGAAAGACACTTAGGGAAATGCTCAACAACCTTAGCCATCAGAGAAATGCAAATCAAAACAACTCTGAGATTCTATCTTACACCGGTAAGAATGGCCAAGATCAAAAACACTGATGACAACTTATGCTGGAGAGGTTGTGGGGTAAAGGGAACACTCCTGCATTGCTGTTGGGAGTGCAAGCTGGTACAGCCCCTTTGGATGTCACTGTGGCGATTTCTCAGAAAATTAGGAAACAACCTTTCTCAGGACACAGTAATACCACTTTTGGTATATATCCAAAGGATGCTCAATCGTGGCACAAGGATATGTGCTCAACTATGTTCATAGCAGCTTTGTTTGTCATAGCCAGAACCTGGAAACAACCTAAGTGCCCCTCAACCAAAGAATGGATGAAGAAGATGTGGTACATCTATACAATGGAGTACTACACAGTGGGAAAGAATAACGATATCTTGAAACTTATGAGCAAGCCGGGCGATGGTGGCGCACGCCTTTAATCCCAGCACTCGGGAGGCAGAGGCAGGCGGATCTCTGTGAGTTCGAGTCCAGCCTGGTCTACAGAGCTAGTTCCAGGACAGGCTCCAAAGCCATAGAGAAACCCTGTCTTGAAAAACCAAAAAAAAAAAAAAAAAAAAAAAAAAAAAGAAACTTATGAGCAAATGGATGGATCTAGAAAACATATTGAGTGAGGTAACCCAGACCCAGAAAGACAAATATATGTACTCACTCATAAGTGGCTTTTAGACATAAAGCAAAGAAAAACCAGCCTACAATTCACAATCCCAGAGAACCTAGACAACAAAGAGGATCCTAAGAGAGACATACATGGACCTAATCTACACAGGAAGTAGGAAAAGACAAGATCTCCTGAGTAAATAGGGAGCATGGGAATCATGAGAGAAGGTAGAAGGGGAGCAGGGAGGAAGGGAGGGGGAAAAATATAGCTCAATAAAAGCAATTTAAAAATGGATAAAAATAGATGAAATTTAAAAAATTAAAAATTAAAAAAAAATCCCAAAACTTAGTAGCTCAACACCGTGGGGATTGATCACTTCATGGCTTTGGTGGTCAGAAGTCTGAAGTGGCACGTAGTTACTGTCCTCACCGCTGGGATGAGAATACCTGGCAAGATGTGTTCTAGGGAGAGAGACAGATAGAGTGATCACAAAGAAGGTAAGATAGAGTGGCATCATTCGTTCTCTGGGCACGGACATGTGTGAGTTGCAGGCTTAAGCAGAGGAGGAGCTGGGGCCAGTGGCAAATGCGGAGCATAAGGAGCGGCTAGAGTGAGAGGTCAGCGCCCAAAATGGTGGCAGGAGTGGGGGAGCTGGTCCCATGGCACCTGCAGTCAGGAAGCAGAGGGAGATGAGTGCTGATACTCAGCTCAGCTCCCTTGCTCCTTTTCTGATGTGGGGTTCCTCTCTGTAGGCCAGGAATATGTTTTATTACCATTGTTTATTAAAGAAGCTATTTTGGCCAATGGCTTAGTAGAGGAAGGCCAGGTGGGAAATCCAAACAGAGATCTATATATATATATAGAGAGAGTAGGCGGAGTCAGAGAGATGCCAAAGGAAACAGACGCCAGATCCTTATCAGTAAGCCACAGCCTCGTGCCAATACATAGATTAATAGAAATGGGTTAATTCAAGATGTAAGAGCTAGCTAGAAATATGCCTGAGTCATTGGTCAGACAGTGCTGTAATTAATATAATTTCTGTGTGATTATTTGGGTCTGAGTGGCCAGGAAACGAATGAGCAGTCTCCACTTACAATTTCTTTTATCCTTCCTTCCTTTCTTTCTTTCTTTCTTTCTTTCTTTCTTTCTTTCTCCTCTTCCTCCTCCTCCTCCTCTTCCTCCTCCTCCTCCTCCTCCTCCTCCTCCTCCTCCTCCTCCTCCTCTTCCTGCTTCTTCTGTTGTTGTTTTGAGGCAGAGTTTCTCTGTATCTTTGGATCCTGTCCTGGCACTTGCTCTGTAGACAAGGCTGGCCTTGAACACACAGAGATCCGCCTGCCTCTGCTTCCTGAGTCTTGGGATTAAAGGCATGTGCCACCACCGCCTGGCTCTCTCTTTCTCCTTTTTATTCAATGTGGGACCCTAACCCATGGAAAACTGTGGCACGTGGTCATCCCACCTCAGTGAACCTAAACTAGATGGTCCCTCATAGGCATGTCTAGAGGTTTGTTTCCTAGGTCATTCTAGATCATGTCAAGTTGACAGTATTAGCAATCACAGGGCATATGGGATGAAACTAAGGTAAGTGTATTGGCTGATTCTGTGTGTCAACTTGACACAAGCAAGAGTCATTGGAGAGAAGAAGGAGCCTCAGTTGAGGAGATGCCTTCATGAGATTCAGTTGTAAGGTATTTTCTCAGTTAGTGACCAATGGGGGAGAGCTTAGCCCATGGTGGGTGGTGCCATCCTTGCGCTGGTGGTCCTGGTTCTAGAAAAAAGCAGGCTGAGCAGGTCACATGAAGCAAACCAGTAAGCAGTACCCCTCCAAGGCCTCTGCATCAGCTCCTGCCTCCAGGATTCTGCTCTGTTTGAGTTCCTGTCCTGACTTCTTTCAGTGAGGAAGAACAATGTGGAAGTGTAAGCCTAATAAATCCTTTCCTCCCCAACTTGCTTTCTGGTCACGGTGTTTCACCACAGCCGTAGAAACCCTAAGGCAGTAGTGCTGCATTTCTTCTGAAGGCGCCAAGAAGAATTCGTTTCCCACCTTTTCTAGCTTTTAGAGACTGCCAGCATTCCTTGGCTCCTGGCCCCTCCCTCCATCTTCAAGGCGCGTGGTTCTAACTTCTGCTCCCAACATGCTCCTCCTTCCTTTCCCCTTTGACTTCTCCGTCCGTCATCTCCTACTCCTCTTCTGCTTCCTTTTCTTGCCCCCTCCCCCATTTTCAAACAGGATATTGCTATGTACCTCAGACTGGGCTAGAAGTCACGATGTAGATCTGCCTGCCTCACACCTCAGGGATCCTCCTGTCTTAATTTTCTGAGTGTCGAGATTACGAGTAGCACTAATCTCGCCAGTTCACACTCCTCTATGACGCTGGTGTTTCTACCACCTTCTTAATACACCTTTGTGATCACGCCCCATACAGAAAATCAAGAATAGCCTCTCCTATTAAGATCTCTAGTCACATTGGCAAAGCCACTTCGTAGCATAGTTTAACACGCAGAAGCTAATATAGCCACACATCCCAAGCATTAGGGTGTAGGCATTTTTGGAGGGAGAGCCATTGTTTGGTTTACCACATATAATCTATTACAATTAATAGCAATACTTAACTAATACTAACTGTGAGTACTGAAATTAGATGCTGTACATCTCTTGGTTCTTGGCCCTCAGTACCTTGTTGCAACAGATATGCCCAGTTATTCTGTATCACTACTGTGTGAGGAAATCATCCAGCCATCTGGGATGGCAAGAGATCAGAAATAGCCATGGTTTACACTGGCTCTTGGGGAGACAGACTGGGATGGTTGAGAATATGGGAGCTGGTCCAGAGAGATGCAGCGATGCCCAGCCGTTGAACTTGGGACATCAGCAGAGAGAGTAAATGTGCGGAGGGAAGGAAAAAGGATCAGGAGAGGTGATCACAAAGAGCATCGTTTATATAACCTTGGACTCTAACATGTTCCTGAAGTTCCTCAGTCTCCATCCTACACACAGCGATGCCTTGTCTCGGATGCCTCCACGGATGTCATCTGTCTCGACAGCCTTTGCTGCCCACACCCATTGCTGTTCCTTCAAGGTGCAGCTCCTCAGCTGCTCCCTTCAGGGAGACTCTACCAATCCTCTGGCCATCACTGACCTTTCCTCTCCTCTCTATACAGGCAGCACTGAGTCGTGTGAACCACTGCTGCCGCACACTGGCTCCAGTTCCTCCATTCATGAAATGCTTAGTTTTTATGTTATTTTCCAGTGCTAGGGATGGGCCCAAGCCTTGTTTAAGTTATGCAAGCGCTCCGTTACTGAGGGGCATGCCTGGTCCTGGTCATTGCTGCTCTGTACCCGGTAGGGCTGTTTCCAGGGGGGCTCCCCTCTGCTCACGTCTGTAGTCCCAGCCTCACCTTAGGAGTTTTTATTCTCATATCTAATGCATAAACCGGTCAACTTTTTTGTTTGTTTGCTTTTGTTGTTTTTTGGTTTTTCGAGACAGGGTTTCTCTGTAGCTTTGGAGCCTGTCCTGGAACTAGCTCTTGTATACCAGGCTGGCCTCAAACTCAGAGATCCGCCTGCCTCTGCCTCCCGAGTGCTGGGATTAAAGGCATGCGCTGCCACCACCCGGCCTAAACTGGTCAACTTTTAGCCTTGGCTCTTTATCTGCTGCAATCCATCTGTTCTGGTGCCTTGTGCTAATAAACATATAAAAAATAATCTGAGCATGTGTTGAGTCGGGGACATCAGGATTACAGGGTTCCCACCCCGTTTCAAACCTTCAAGGAGCCCCTGACCTTGGGGAAGTACCTCAACTCTTTGCTCTTTATTTCCTCAATTTCACCGTTATTTCTCATGTAGTGAGAGGGCTCAGCAGCCACAGGGGTTCCCTCTGAGCTGTGGCAGGCTTCTCCTCCCTGTGTTAAATCCTCCAGTGTCCAGGCCGTGATTCTCAGACCAGCGTACCACCCGCATTCCTGGGTGAGCTGCATTTTAGTCAGAGCTGGGATCTCTGCAGACTATGGAGCTACTGACTGCTGAGCAATTTCCTTCAGGATGCATTGAAGACAATTAGCAGGGAAAGTGGTGGGTCTGAAATGGAGTTTGTTTAATCCCTTGGGCATTGATCATTCAGTTCCAAGAGCATGATACTGACTGGCTGGGACTTAGATGGAGAAGTAAGCTCAGGGCTTCATGGGAAACTCACAAAAGACAAGTAGATGCAGGTTTCCTCGGGTGCTGTCTGATACCCAAGAGAAATGAGAGGCGTGCTATTTTGTCCTCTCCTTTTTTATTTTTAGACAGAATTTCACTCTCTCTTTTTGTTCTTTTTTTTTGAGGCAACATTTATTCAAGGGAACGTTTTTGAGTCCCTAAGACGTACAAGATACTGCCAGTGACAAAGTGGCTTTTTCTGCCTCTCCACCCTCCAGAAACTTTTAACACACCCAAGAAGACAAAACAATCAGTAACTGTAATGTGAGGGAAAATGTGAAATTTAGTGAGGCACCCTAAAAGTGCAGGTGGGGAGCCACAGAGGAAGGGGTGGCGTGCTTAACATTATAAAAGAAGGGCAATCAGAGGCTGCTTCGGATTGCAGAGGAGGGATGCTTGATTTTGCCTGGTTGATATCACCCTGTATTGTAAGTAATAGAACTCAGAAAGCAGCCAGGTGAGCTTGTCTGAGACTTGAAGAGGCACTGAACTCATTTAGCTGCTAGAAAAGAGACATCCGCGGTTTCTTTCGGCCATGGGAATGGCCCGCTGTAACTGTATGTAAATTAACAAAATATTATCAGACACGAAGGAGTGTATTCTCACCTCATGAGGAGATGAATCCTAGAGGGTGCATCCAGTAAGGGAAGGGGTGCAGAATCTCACCCCACACGCTTTGTTATGGAGGAGGAAACCATGCCAGCCTCCAGAACTGTTTCTCAATCTCCACTGAGTCTCTGGACTGGCGAAGTACAGAGATGTGTAACAAGAAGCTGCTTTTCCCCAGTCAATCAGCGGCCAGGTGCTACATGCATCTGGTTTAGGAAAAACAGCTGCATGGAGATGTTTGTTACTCAGAGTACCCTCTCTGTATCCTGAAGTAATTGAGAGGGAGAGATGAGAGAGAGGAGTCTCTCTCTCTCTCTCTCTCTCTCTCTCTCTCTCTCTCACACACACACACACACACATACACACGTGCATGCACATGGGGTGGGGGGAGGAAACATGCACACACAGAGGCAGAGACCGAGAGACCGAGAGAAAGATTGTAACTGTACTCCTGCAGCTAGCTGCAGAATTGGCATTTTCTTCTCCGTGCGTTGCTTGTCATAAGAGAAAAATGGTGCGAAGGCGAAGAAGACTGAGAGGAAATGGGGTGGTGGAGGTGATGCCCTGAAGCGGGAAGGAGGAAAACCATCACCTGTTAGGTCCCAAGGGTCTCTGGGTAATGCTCAATCCTTTCAGCCCCAGGGACTGAGTGTGATGCCCAGACCAGGCCAACACTGGCGGTGAAAGGGAATGCCTGGACACTTAGGAGACACTGATGAAGTATGACCACCATTGTGCTGCCTTTGAAAACTTATCTCGGGTTTTTTTCCCTCCTCCCCATGGCTGGAAGCTGGTTCTGAGGCAAAGCCTGAAGCAGGCCTTGTGAAGGCAGTGGGGGCTGGATGAAGAAGAGGAGGTTATTTACAGCTGAGCCGTCTTGGTCTGGATTCCCTTAGACATGGAGCCTGAGGCCAAATTAATGAGTCTATGCTCTCTTGGAATGCAGGAATGGACCCCAGGGTTGTGAGTATTCAGAGACAGGGAACTGAGGCAGGAGCACAAACACAAGGGAGCCCCTGCACCCATCTCTCTGCTTCCTGCCTGTGGACGAAATGTGAGCAATTGCCTCATGCTCCTGCCTCCGCGCTTCTCCCACCACAATGGATTGCACTCTCAAATCTTTGTCAAGCAAAATCCTTTCTTTCTTAAATGACAGCAACAAGCTCAAGCTATGTGTTGCTGAGCACTGTGGTGTAATGAAAAAGAATAGCCATTTTTCCAAAATGTGGGGAATCTTCGAGAGGTTTTATAGAAATGCTATCTGGTAAATGTGCTCAGAAGAAGGAGAAGGATGGATCATTGTCTCCTTATCTTTCTGTTCTGATCAGCAAGAGTTCTCTTCCACAGAGCTCTAACTCCATTGTGCTTCCAGCTTGTGTTACCTGGTTACCCTGGGCAGCGGCTTATGAAGGCAGATCCTTTATCTTAGGTGATGGAGTGAACTTCTTTGCCAGATGAAACAGAGGCCCCGTGGGTTAATCAGTGTGCGTGTGTGTGTGTGTGTGCTTGCACATGAGTTTGAAGGGCGTAATGGGTTCTGCATAAAGGGAGATGTGATGCAGGATGTCTCACCAGTGACATATGAGGTCCTTTGCCACCCTGTGACTTGGAACAAAGGGGAGATTGGAAGCAGCTGCAGCAGCAGGTCCAGCTAGCTTTGCAGGTCAACTGCTATGATGATGTGGTCTCTGCCAATTCCAAGACACAATGACTCCCCCCGCTGCCCTGCCCCAGCACCAAGCCTTGTTCCTTATGACCCCCAAGAATCCAGAAGTGCCAGGAGTAACACCAGACAGCACCCCATAACCAAGCTCACTTTGGAACATGTGCACACTGGGTCTTGTTTAGCTGATGACATTACTGCTTCCTGGTATAGTTAAGAGAAGATTCTATTTATTGTTTATGTGAGGGAGAGAACAGCCAGAGGCATCTGAAAAGAGTTCAGATCAGAAAGAGAAAATAGTAAACTGAAAATGGGTGGGAAGTGGGAGAGATGAAGATAAAGAGAGTTTGGCAAAAGGAGAGAGAATAGAGCTGAAATAGCAGAATTATAAGGAGAAATGAGTAACCTGGAAGGGGGGGGGAAGAAGCCTGTGCATTAGGGAAGTTCCGGGTAGGGGAGGAGGTGAGAAGGACTAGGACTAGCCTGAGCTCCGAGATGTGCAGCAGGTACCTGTGATATGGAGGAAGCCTGGAGGACAGCATGCACCTTAGTATGCAAATGAGCTCCACAGCCAGCCATTTATCCCTTCTGCTTGTAGTAAGGGAAATGGCTCCTTGGGTAGAGGGGAACCACTTTACAAGTTCCTGAGGAATGCTGGATTGTGTCTAATTGCCAGAATTTGGGATATGGAGTTCCTTTGGACCTGACAGGTCTTTTATATGAACTATGAACTCCCGGAACTGCGGGGTGGGAGGGAAGGCAAACAAAACAAAACTGGGCCGGAAGTATAGATCTGCGGGAAAGCAATTATCTATCTCAATCCCCAGTACTGCAAAATGCATGCACGTCCCTCCATCAAACTATGACACCGGCTTTAAAAGTTTTTTTCTTCTTGTCTTGGAGACAATCTTATGTATCCCGCTCTGGCCTCAAACTCCCTATACAACGGAAGCTGATCTTGAACTTCTAATCCTTCAGCTTCTTCTCCAAAGTGCTAGGATTAGAGGTTTATACCACTTGGCGTGGCTTATTTGTGCTGAGTATTGAGCCTAGGGCCTCACACATAGTAGGTGAGCATGCTACTAACCAAGCCACATCTCCAACCACACCAAAATATGAGCTTAGGAGTGTGGTGGTGGCATCACCACGACCCTGAGAAAGCAAAGCCTGTCTGTGAGGGGTAGCTCCCTGCCTTTAGCTTATGGGTTGTGAGCTCCTTGATGGCTGGAGCTTGACCCAGAATTCAGCACCCAACACATAGTAGGCATTCTAAACAAGTATACAGGAAAGAGTGATTCTCCTGGGGAAAGCCCTCTCTAGCGTCAAAGGTAAGCAACTCCATGCAGATGGAGGCCAGCCATATTTCCAGAGTCATGACTCAAGGGGTGGTCCCAGTGCTGTAGCTGCCTGCACTGAGTTGTGATTTATGGGATTTTATAGCCCTGTGTTCCGATGTTCACTCACCGTTTATGGCTCTGCTGCTAATAAACACTGTGTCATAAATGATAAACAGGGCAGCTTGTGGGGGATGCAGGAGCCATGTTTAAAGAGCTGTGCCGTTTTGTAGGACACCCATTGCTGCCTGTGCATTAGACAGCTCCACATTTTGTTTTAAAAACCAGTGTTGCCGGGCGGTGGTGGCGCACGCCTTTAATCCCAGCACTCGGGAGGCAGAGGCAAGCGGATCTCTGTGAGTTCGAGACCAGCCTGGTCTACAAGAGCTAGCTCCAGGACAGGCTCCAAAACCACAGAGAAACCCTGTCTCGAAAAAACCAAAAAAAAAAAAAAATAAATAAAAAAAACCAGTGTTTATTGTTGGTATGGCTGAAATCCGGAAGAGGCAGACTGCAGGTCTGTTGGAAATCTCTGAAAGGCTTGGGCGGCAAGGGGGTTGCTGTCCGAGGTCCTGGTCATCCTTCCAAATTGATTGGCAAACTCAGAAAGCAGGAAACAGGTCTCTGGAAGGGCAGACTTTTTAAGGTGATAGGCAAGAGGATACCATGTTCCACAATGGCTAGAAGTGTGCCTGGAATATAAATTGAGACAAATGGGAAAAGCTGGACCCTCAAGGTGCCACAAAGGAGCTTCAGGCACCAGGATAGAACTACCCTAAGTACCCACTCGGTGAAGCACGGTCTCTTGCAACATCCTCTTGGTCCCTCTTCAAGTGTTCCTCCTTCCCCTTCCATCCTGAGCTCCCCCATGCTTCCTTCTCCTACCGTTCCATATCCAGCCTTCACACCTACTCAGCAGTGGAGGGTTGAGGTGGGAGCAAGGCCAGGGCACATAGGCTCCCTGCAAGAAGGACATTATGCTTTGAGCGTGGGATGGAAGAAAACTTCTGCAGGAAAGTGAGAAATTTCAAAGTGACTGGCAACTGGAGAAAGGCCAGTTCGGGCTTGCTAGCTTTGGTTTCACGGGGCATGAGACAGCTGATGAGTTGCCCATTGCCCAAGATCCTGCATTTCAAGAGTAATGAGGAAAATGTAGAGAGAGGCCAGTCAACTCCATTCCTTGAATTAAGGGTTTCATCTGAAAGGGGGAAGAGGGGTATTTATTATGATGTTGCTATCCAAAAGGAGAAGAGGTACCTGATGCCTCAAAAGTCAGCATGCTTTTCTTTCAAGATAATGAATGCAGCATTCCCTCGTGTCAACCAGATGGGGAAGTCGTGACTCGAGGGTCCTGATTTTTTTTCTTCTTCTCACCTCAGTGAAGCAGCAATACATTCTGGTGAGGGTCAGCACGGTTCCAGGGACATGTGGCAGTGTCCTAGCTTTCTTTTAGTATAAGAGAAATGTGTGCAACAGGTGGCAGAAGGTTAGAGGGCATAGAAAATATAGGAGGAGCCGCCCCTTCCACTGTTGAAATATTGTTCACATGGTTCAAATTATTGTAGGTTCAACTGGGTAAAACATTTTCTTCTTTTGAAATTTAAACATTTCCTGGAACAGTTGAGGCTAACACTGGAATACAGGGTGTTTAATGTGTTTTCAGGAGAGCATCTGAGGCTCTTCCCAGTGGGAATGACCCAAGGTTGGGAGTGCCCCCCCAGGCACCTTCCAACAGAAGCTGCCCATAGCATCACCTCCCTCAAGCACTAAGACTATTGAAATGCTAATGAACTCTAGGTTTTGCCTGAGTCCCAATGCGGTCTGGGATTTCCACAGCTCTGAGACATAAGAAAGCAAGCTGGCAGCAGCTTCTTGGCTTCATCTTTTTTGTATTTTGGTAGCACTCCATAAGAACATAGGCTTTGTAAGTACAAACTCACCTCCACAGCGCAGCTTCCCAACTTACTAGCTAGCAAAGTTACTGTCTCTGTCCATTGCATAGGTGCCTCCCCTAATGTGCTTCAGGGCCTGTACACTGGCAAAGAGGAGATCTTCAACACCATGAAGGCTCACATGAAGGGTGAGAGTCTCAGGAGAAAGTAATCCAGCCCTTTATCAGAAAAGACAATCTTCTCTTCAAATTGATGCTTCTTATTTATGTTTCTTGTCTTATTGGATTGTCTAGAACATCGTAAACAAAGCAGTAAAACATAATGGAAATGACAGGCATCTTCGTTATAGGTTTCTAACCCTTGACAGTCAAAAATAATATCAGTGGAAAACATGACCTCTTTATCATGTTGAGAAGCAGCCTGTCTATTTTCACATTTAAAATGTTGTTTATTTGGAAGGCATTTGAATTCTATTAAATGCCGTTACTGCCTCTACTGAGATTACCATGTGCTTTTGTCATTTAGAAATTGTGACAAAATAGACTCATGGATTTCATAGTGTTGTCTTAGTCTTATATTTATGGAGCAAATCTTGCTTCATCATTGAAGATTACTTTTTAATATGCTGAGTCTCATTCATAATACTTTAACACACTCTCCTGTTTCTACTCTTCTAATCTGAACTCTACATAGCAGCCGTGATCATCTTTCCAAAGCATTAATCAGGTTATGTCACCTCTGTTTATTTTATGAGCAGTGCTGTGGGGAGCAGAGATGGCCAGACCCCAGAGACTCCCTGGCCAGCCCAATTTGCTGAAGCAGAGATCTTCAGGTTCAGTGAGAGACCCTGTCTAAAAAATAAGGGGGAGAGATAGAGGAAGATAATCGACACTGTCCTCCATCCTCCACATGCGTACACACAGGTAAGTGCACTTGCACACAGATGCCCCCCCATATATACTCTCCTACACACACACACACACACACACACACATACACACACACACACACACTCACTCATAGACACTCAAAAGAACTTATTATTATCTAAAGTTAATGCATCTTTTTCCCCCGTGTGTGTGTGTGTGTGTGTGTACATGTATGTGTTTGTTCAGATGTATATGTATATGTGTGGAGGCCATAGGTGGATGTCACATGCTTTCCTTGATTATGCTCCATCTTATATATTGAGACAGGGTCTTTCACTTGAGCCCAGAGCTTGCCAGTTTGTTCTAGTGAGCCTCTGTCTCCACATCCTGAGTGCTGGGATCATAGGTGCACCGTCATGGCCATATGCCATTAATGTGGATGCTGAGGACCAAACTGAAACTTCCCTGGTAGATACTTTACCACCGCGGAATCTCCCTGGTCCACTTTCTTACATTTCTGTATGTGCTGATTATTTCCTCTTCCTGGAATGTACGCACATGCCCAGTGCATGGACTCTTGGTCTTTTTGGCTCTCTGCTCCAAAGAGTCATTGCCTAATGGTTATGGGAACGTAATAAATAGAGCCTCCAGTGAGACTAGCTTATTATAGTCTTTATTTTTTTTTATTTCCCGTCATTTGTCCAGTTCAATTTCAAATTATTATCTGGTTATCTTCTCACATTTTTTCTGACTCTCAGACCAGTTCACATAGCACAGGCCTCTCACAGAGAAAGGGGACGATAGCGGGAGTCAGGCAGCTTTATGTCCCAACCTGGGAAGTTACACTGAGCCACTGCAGGAGCTGGTGTGACAGTGGAGTTGCTCTTTCCAGTCTTAGTCCTGTGACTTCGTCTTTACTGTCAAGGGAGGACGGTACTGGCAACGGGAGGCTTGATGACACAGGAGACCAGGAGGGAGAAGACGTTTGGTAAACCACAGGGTCTCCTGTCAAACAAGAGGGCAGATGTCTGAATCTGTCTCTGAGCTCTGGACGGAAGCTCGGTCACAAACTCCTCAGAGTGACAAACTGCATGGTGTGTGCTCTTAGCTCCAGAGGAGAGATCCCTGTCTGACAAGTGGAAACAGTCATGCCTTGTCATCTATCTGCATGCGAAGGCTTCCAGGATTCTCCACAAACACCCAAGTCCACAGGCACTTATGTTTCCCACATAAAATGGTATAGTACTTCTTTTATATACTTAAAGCACCTCTGGATTACTTAGGATGCCTAATATAATATAATATAATATAATATAATATAATATAATATGATGTGACAGTTATCGCACTGTGTTGTTTAGGTAATAGTGGCAGTGAAAAGTCCACACGTATTTGACAGAGAAATGGTTTCCTCACCCTGATTCCTATCCGTGGTTGGCTGAATTCAGAGACCCAAGCCCAGGTATGTGGATAGTTGACCTTTCCTGGTCTTTCCTGTGTGTCTTAGTTTCATTTCCTATTGCCATGGTAACAAACCCTGGCAAAATGACTCAGGGAAGAACATGTTTATTTAGCTCACAGTTCAAGGTACAGTCCACCACTGCAGGGAAGTCAAGACAGCGTGATCCTGAAGAAGGCGGCCACACAGTACACACGATCAGGAAGCCTCTCATCTTGGTTACTTTTCTATTGCTGTAAAAAAACACCACAACCAAGGCAACCCAGGAAATAAAGCATTTAATTGGGCTTATGGCTTTCAAGTGTTAGGCTCTGTTATGGTGGCAAAAGCCATGGCTGCAGGAACAATGAGAGGTCACATCTTGATCCACAAGTAGGAGGCAGGAAAAGAGAGACACTGGGAATGGTATGAATCTTTGGAAACCTCAAAGCCTGCCCCCAGTGACACACTTCCTCCAACAAGGCCACATCTCCTAATCCTTCCCACCTGGGGACTGAGTGTGCAAACATATAAGCCTGTGGGAGCCACTCTCATTCAAAACATCACGTCTGTGCTCAGCCCACGTTCTCCTTTTTATACCATTCAGGAACCCAGCCCTGGGAATAGTGCTACTGTTCTCAGGATAACCCCAACAGGGATGCCCAAGGTCCCATTTCCCAGGTGGCTCTGGTTTGCATCAAATTGACAACTGAGATGAGCTATCACACAGTATTTATGTTTTCCCTCCCTCCCTCCCTCCCTCCCTCCCTTCCTCCTTTCCTCCCTCCCTAACTCTCTCCCTCATCTCTGTCAAAACCATTTCACTCTCTATGGCTCTTTAAAGGGCCTAGGATCAGTGGAAACGAAGAAACCAACAACAGGAGCCCAAGGCACCCAGGTGACCACCTCTCCACCTCTCTGGAAAGGGTTGCTGTACAATGGTGTCGAGATGTGTTTTTACTGTTACTCTAAACTGTGAATCCCTGTGGCTAGGAACGGAGTCTTGTTTGTCTTTAGCTGCTCAGCGCCATTAGAGTGTGTGTCATAGATTAAGGAGGCAGGGAATTTGTACTGCTAAAGGGATCTTTATTGTTTGAACAGTAGTGGCAGCCTGGGTTTGCGGCTCCCCAGAAAAGACCAGGGCTCCGCATCAAACTAACCTTTGTGATCCAGATCTGTCCCTTATTGCCTGTATAATCTTGGTATATGGCTTTCATGTTTTCTGAATGTTAGTTTTTGTTTGTTTGTTTTAAATGTAAACTAGAGATCATAAAACACACAGCTCATAGGCTTGTGGGGAGAGCTAACAAAGATGACTGATGAAGGGGTTTCTCTTAGTAGGCATCCTGTGGCCAGCAGCCACCAGTATCCATCTCTTATCTTCTCCCGCTTCTCCACGCTGGGCTCAGTTTATTTATCCTGGATAATTACCATCGGGCAAGGGGGCCTCCCTACCTCCTCATCTGGCATAATTACCCGAGTGAAGCCATCTACAGGGAGAGAAGCTGCCATCTGCTCTGAGGCCTCCTGTGCCGGCCTCCCTTCCCCCTCCTGGAGCCCAAGAGCAGATGTGGGAGGCTGATCAGGCGAGACATCCGGTTGCTGCTGTTAGCAGCTGAATTTCTGGCATCCCCACCAGCAGCCGGAATCAGAAGCCTAGGCTGCTGCATGCATTCTCAGGGCCTGCCAGGGTTTTGTACACACAGGGAGAACCTTTGCATTTTCTTCTTTCCCCTATCAACTTACAAAAGAAGTTGCTGGTATCTTCCGTTAGTGTAGGTGATCCAGGAAAGGGGTTGCTGTGCGGGTCTATGTTGAGACAGGACACCCAGGTCCGGGGGAGCAGGCTGTAGGAAGGATCCTGCGGGGCGGCGGGCTCAGCATAATACAAGTCTTGGAAACAGAGTTGGTAGATCCCTAAGACCAGCCATCCTTATGGTTACTATGTTAGGGACCTAGCGTGGTTGTGTGTGACCTGATTGGCTGTATGGAAACAACAGTGGTGGCCATTTATTGAGTGACTCTTGTATACCAGGGACAACTTGGGCCAGTCTCTAAGCCTATAGAATTCTGTAAGATGGGAGTTACGGTACGTATCATTTATGGCTTCAGCTGTTCTTAAGCAACTTGGAGGTGTGCAGCAATCTCCAGGGTGGTGGAGGCTGACTGTGTCATGGGTGGGTGGGGGTATGCACAAAGGAGCTCCTGGGGTGGGGAAGGAGGCTTGCTGACTGTTTCCTGCCTGCACCTCAGCCCTTCAAAAGCATATCTCATGCAGCGTTCACAGTTTAGTGTCTTGGTGACAAGTGACTTCGGAAAGAATGCCAGCAGCCAGCATTGAGGCTGTGGGTGAAGAGAAAGGGAAGAAGGCTCAGAACGAGCCAGAAATAGAAAGCAGGGATAAAAACTGGAGGTTGAATTTAGCAGTGGTTCAGATTCATAATGTGAGAGAGAAAGAACTCACCATAATTTTTTTTTTTATAGAGAAATAAGACAAACGATTCATGGAAAGTGAGCGCTTTCGGGAGTATTCCAGCCAGTGAGAACAATATTCCTCAACTATTGTATTGGATGTGGGGTCCAAAGGCCAGTGAACCCCCAAACCCAGCTACAGCCTTGGTAGGGACAGGGATAAGCAAATGGCCAGATATCCAGGTCATTCTTTAAGAAGAATGTCTATGATAGATACATTTAAGGCTGTTACCCTCATAGGTAGGTTTTATTTCTGGGCTGGACTTTGTAAGGCTGGTAGGTTTGGTCTGGAGGAAGGCACTATGGGCAAAGGCTTGCCTGCCAGGTGATGCTGGCGGTAGTTCAGCTAAAGGATATTCTTTATGTAAATATCATGAAAGAAAAGCCTAGAAGCCTAGGTGCTGTGGTTTATGGGAAGGCCTTGCGTGCCAGCCTAAGGACTATGGATGGGTACAGCACGCTGTCAACCCACAAGTCTATGTCATAGGGGGTGAAAGCAGCACAGGTGGATTGTCCATCCCAGGGCGGCGGCTTTTCTGCCTCCTCCCTCTGTGCTCATGCCGATGGAGCCCTCAACACCTAGAACTGTGATGCACTGTGTTCCCCTATGGCCAGAGGGAGGCATCAGTGCTTGCAGGTTTCCATTCCAAGGCAGCTTGCCACTTTGACTCACATCTTATGAGTCAAGATTAGTTATATGAGCTGGGTGGTGGTGGCGCACGCCTTTAATCCCAGCACTTGGGAGGCAGAGGCAGGCGGATCTCTGTGAGTTCGAGGCCAGCTTGGTCTACAAGAGTTAGTTCTGGGACAGGAACCAAAAGAAACCCTGTCTCGAAAAACAAAACAAAAAAAACAAAACAAGCAAACAAAAAAACCAAACCAAACATACAAACAAAAAAGATTAGTTATATGGACATAGGGAGGGGGAGGGAAGATAATTTCCATCACAGGTCTGGAGGGAAACAACTGGAAAATTGGTGAGGACTGTGCATTGCACCATAGGGAGACATAGGCATGCTCGGGAGCTTTGGTATGGGACAGTGGCATGCCCCTCTGAGGCTCCTCTTATCCCTACAATTTCTCTTACTAGCCTGAAATGGTCCATTCTGTGTTGGACTTCCAGGGTCCAGGTCTTTGTTCATCTTTACTTTTCAGTGGTGTACACATTGAGTGTTTAAGCAGGATTTGTTAGGTAGACAATGTATTTATCTTTTGAAGGATGGATTGGAGAGAGAGTAGATTGGGACCTGGGAAGATTAATTTAGCTGTGTCCCAGATAACTCTGAAGAAAGAAAGACACTGACTTCTGAGTTATTTGGGTTTTTTTTTTAAATGGAGGAACATTTTGTCTTTGTTAGTGCAAATGACCCTCAGTGTTAATGATTACAAACAAAGCAAAAATACTTATTAGAAGAGAGCTGTCTGTTCCTCTTGTCAAACTCTTAAAAAGCTCCTCTTTGTGTATGTAAGTATGTATGTGTGTCTGTGTGCATTTGTGTATATAAGTGTGGGCACGTGTGTGCCACAGATCATGTGTAAAGATCAGAGGACATGGGAGTGTCTTCACTTTCCACCTTCAGACGGGGTCTCTTGTTTGCTTGTGCATATGCCAGGTTAGTCGGCCCCTAAACTTCCCAGAAGTCTCTGCCTCCTAAATCCTCATCAGAGTTCTGGGGTTACAGATGCCTGCTACTAAATCTGGCCTCACGTGGGCTCTGGCCCCAGGCTTGCCTGGCTTTATTTACTGAACCATCTAGTCCACCATACTCGTCCCTAAAGAACCTACATTCAGTTCCCCATCAAGTGAGACCTCCTGGTGCTGCTCCAATCTTTTTGACTCTGTTTAGAAAGCAGGTCTTTTTGCTAGCTCCCGGTTTGATGAGTGCACAGATCTGGTCGCCTTTCTTCCAGGAAGACTGACATGGGCAGCAAGGGCAACGACAACTAAGGAGATTAAAGCGTCTTGAAAGCTGCCTGCCATTGACAGCTGAGTGTCTGACTAGATTGTGAGTGGATTAGAGTCTTCAATGTAATTAGTTAGTGCTCTCACTTCCCTACCCAGGACAAGTAGAGGCTGCTGTGCAGGGCCAGAGGGAAGCAGGGAGAAGGTTTCCTTTGTCACACATGGAGGATAATTTGGCTTCAGCCCTGCTTGGGCCCTCTGTGTCGTATAGTCTAGATTATTGTCTGATTTGCCACAGCACAAGAAGCATTTGCATTTTGGGGGGCGGGGCTTGGCAGGGGACAGTGCAGTCTAGTGTCGGGAGTCTTGCTGTAGTGGTGGGACTGCACAAAAAAGCAGATGGCAGGGAAGGGACAAAAGGAAAGGAAACTGAGAACTGATAAGAGCCTAGCTCAACCAAGTGGGACAAGTTAACAGCCCAAGACCCGAGAACCTTGAAGCAAGTCTACTAGAGAAGTCTACTAGAGAAGATGCTCACTTTGTTTGGAGGAGGGGGAAGGTTGAGAATGGGGCATTGAGAGGGTGAGGAGCCATACAGATACCTCAGGAGTGAAAGCCTCAGAGCTGTAGCCTTACCTTTGTTTCTTAGCAACCATCTAGTCTTGGGGAAGTCATGTCACATCGTTGGTGTTTGGTTCCTTCATCTTTAAGTAGGAGGCTGGATTAGCTGAATGCTAAACTCCTTTGAGGATTAGAATTCTATGAATCTGTTTGGAAATCATTGATAAGATTTCTAATAGCTTATTTAGAATTTTTATAAGCTGGACATGTACTTGTAAATACCCAGGATGGTACCAGCATGTGGATCGCTGAGTCTAAGAATTTGAGTCCAAAGAGGGGAACAGAGTGAGATCCTGTCTCAAAATATTATATATATATATGTTTATGTGTGCATATATAAAGTGTGTATATGTGATTGGGTGTATACACACATGTATTTGTACAGATACTTACATAACTATGGAATTAGTTTATGGGTTAAAAGCACAAATTTGGGTTAAAGTTCAATTTCCTCATCGTCAGTGATTATAATAATACCTAGTTCACAGAGTTACTGAGATAAATTAGCTACTGCGTGCTTAGCACAGTACCTGCTCTACAGTGAATGCTCACGTGCATTGGCTATTATTATCGCTATTGTTGTTATGCGATTTGCAGACACCCATTTGGTCATATGACTAGCAGGAAAGCATGAGTTTGAAGTTTACTTTTTATTTTTAAGGGAGACCAGTGTTTGGCTTATGTTTTAAGGAAGGTTATAGACCATCATGGTGGGAAGGGTGAGATAGAACCACACTGTTTCATTGCTGAATATGTAAGCGTGTTCAGCATGAAGATGAAGCATCACTTGATAACCAGTCCTATGGAAATTCAGAGAAGTGGGCTGGGATATGGCATAGTAGTTCAGTGCTTGTTTAGAGGCTTAAAGACGGGTTGGAGATTTGGAGAGGGTATCAAGAAGGAGTGAGACCTAAAGGGCAGAGCATGGAGAGCCTGTTCAGGAGAGGGGAATAGAGTGAGTTGAATGGACTCATCTGGCATGAATGACAATGCTTTGAAACCCATAGGTGAAGATTTTTTTCTTGATAGTCCTGGCAATAGGGAGAATAGACCAGTCAAGCCTGTTATCTTGCTTGAGTTAACCTTTCAAGGTTAGGGTTATGCTCACTCTTAACCTGGCTAGACCTGGTGGCTGTGTGTGTAAGAGCATACATCTCTTCCTACAGATTGATATTTTAGAACTTGGTGAGACTAAAGAAGGCTATTTGGATAATTTATTTGATTCAACAAAGCATACATTTCAGGAAATCAGGAGATTGTTGGCAATGTCTTGCTGCCCCTTTTTCTCTTCCCCAGCCCTATGCTAAGCAACAGTCAGATCTTGCCTGCACTTGTCCAGGCTTCTGTCAAAGGTGGTGCTTACTCAACTGCTTGGACAGTGTGGGACCCTTGAGGGCAGATCCAGACAGGTTTGCTCACAGTTGGAACCAAGCACGTTGGCATTGGCAGTGTTGGCGATGATGATGGTGTTATGGGTGTGAAGGGGTATGGGGACTCTTATTACCTTCCCTGGTACAAAACCTAGAGTTCTGTCATGCCATCAAATCATAACTTTCTTACTTCATTTGGAATTGTCTTTAGGGACACAAATCAAGTCAGCCCAATTTCGAAATCAAGGCACCAAAAAGAGGTTCAGTTATGGCTGCCTTTTGCTCTTCTCAGAAATGTTTGCTCAGGGAAAGGGGCTCTGCTGCTGGTTAATTGACTTAGGAACTATAAATATTTATACCAGTCTGCCCAAGGGGCAAAGGTAGCTCAGTCAGGCATCAAGTGTATGTGTGTGTGTGTGCACGTGCACGTGCTTGTGTGCATCTGCCCAAGGTGCCAGGGCTGGGAAAGTGTCAAAAGGGTCTTGACCATGTCCTGGAGGCTTGAGTAGAGTGGTCTGGGAAGGGCACCTCTGCCAGATGACTCAACAGTGGTAGCCTCCACTTGTGGGTCTTTTATTCTTCCATTATGACTGGGCTTTGAGCACGATTTTATTCACTTAAACCCTCAACTGATGTTCTTTCTGGTATGTATTGTGCTCAACTGTGAGCAAAGCATCCTGGCTCCTGCCATACGTCAAGCTTACATTTTAGTAGGGTATCCTTGCACAAACATACATGCAATCCTAGCTACTTGGTGGATGAAAATGGGTTCTGGGGAGACTCTCAAGTTTGAAATGAGCTTAAGCAATGCAGCAAAATCCTATCTCAAAAAGAAACAAGGGAAAGCAGAATACAACCACCCCAAGCCCCACTGCCACCTCACCTGTTAACCATGGAAACAGGACTTGTTTACAAAATACCTAAGTATAAGGACATCAAAGGTTTCAAAGCAATTGGATTGAAAAAGTTCCACAAGGAAGTTATTAGTGTAAAGTTGGTTTTGCAATATTCGAATGAGATAAAATATATGTCAAAACAAAAAAAGCTCCACTCAGGAGCTCTGAGCATCATCATTGAGTAATAAAAGGAAGACTTGATAAGAAAATAATAATTCTGAACCTTTTGGTTAGAGAAAAAAGTTGTCATAATTATGGAAAGAAGTAGGTAATTAAATCACACCAACCATTAAGGTTGCGACTTATTTGAATAAACAAAACAGTGTGACATGACCCAGCTGCTGACCGTGTCACTTGAAACCTACCCTTTTGTCTAGGTCTTTGGTTGTTAGAGATAACATATTTTCTTTTTTTAAAAAATTATTTTTATTGAGCTCTACATTTTTCTCTGTTCCCCTCCTTACCTCTCCCCTCCCTTACAACCCTCTCCCAAGGTCCCCATGCTCCCAATTTACTCAGGAGATCTTGTCTTTTACTATTTCCCATGTAGATTAGATCTATGTGTGTCTCTCTTAGGGTCCTCATTGTCTAAGTTCTCTGGGATTAGAGATTACATATTTTCTAATTTAAAAAATGGTTTATTTTTATTTTTGTTTAAGTGTATTTACTTTTATTACGTGGCTATAAGCCGGCCAGAAGGGGGCTGGCTTCCATGCAGGAAATGGAATTACAGGCAGTTGTGAGTTACCTGACTTGAGTGTTGGGAACCAAACTTGGGTCCTTTGGAAGACCAGAGAGTGCTTTTAACCACTGAGCCATCTCTCCAGCCCCACATATCCTGAATTTTAAGGTTCATTTGCCTGCAAACCTTTCACATTTGCAGTCAAGTACCCTAACCCACGCCCTAGATTTAGCAACCTAATTACTTCAGATTTTAATGTTTAAGTGGCTTTTCCTTTGCCATGTGCCGTAAGAGACACAGCCTTTCTGACAGTTTCTCTAGACCAAGGATATGGAGACAATGTGGGAGTTTTCTTATTCTCTGTTCAGGAGCCTCCCAGGATCCCAGATTTTGCAGATCTTGGTTGCATTTTCCCGTCTTGACCGAGGATAAACTCTTATCTCTCTCCTGTCCCTGTGATAGTTTCAGATTTCCATGTCTCAGTCTCTTGACCCCACTTTGGGGAGGGACCTGTGGTCTTTCTCATGGATGCCCTGCTTTGACTCTGTGTTTCCATTTTGCTATGTGTACTCTTATTTTCTTCAGTCACATTTTAGCTGGCATTCCTCTGTGTGGAAGACAAAGAGGGCTGATTTAGCCCAGTCTGCCTTGTTGCAGGTTGCCCTCATCATTTTCATTTTTAAGAAGGAAAACCTTAATCTTGGGACCTTTGTCTTCAGGTTTTATTCTAGGAACTAGGGACTATGTAAGTTTTTGTTGACAAATGAGTCTACAGCACAGATTCCCCCCCCCCCCCAAGTACTCAGTATATATATCTTTTATGGAATATAGACTGGGGAGCAGGAGTTGTTGCATGGGTGACACAATTGATTTCATCATATGCATGTGTCATCAGTGATTTGTGGTTGGAGACAGCTCGTTCGTGCCAGCCGCCCAGACCTGAAATAACCACACAGACTGCATTAATCAAAACACTACTTAGCCTAATAGCTTATGCATATTTCTAGCTAGCTCTTACATCTTAAATTAACCCATTTCTATTAATCTGTGTATCACCGTGTGATTGTGGCCTATTGGTAAGGTTCCATTCGGCATTTGGCTTCTGTTTCCTGCGGCGGCTACATGGCTCTTCACTGACTCTGCTTACCTTCTTCCCAGTTAGTGTAGTTTTCCAGCCTAGCTCTATTTTGCCCTATCACAGGCCAAAGCAGCTTCTTTATTCATTAACCAATAAAAGCAACACATACAGAAGGACTTCCCACACCAGTGATTTTTATGAACAACCTGGTAATCAACCGCAGTAACGGTTAACAGTAGCTTATGGTGGGATATGAGAGGATATCTTACCTCCATTTACTATAATAGTAAAACAAACAATCTACTGTGTGTGATCAAATTGGCTGAGGTCAGTTACTAACAGTCACAAAGTTTGAGATGTTGGAAGAATCTAGAATTTAAAGGAGGTAATGGAGAATACTACCTGTATGCACTTGGGAGCCATTAGTACTACATGTATTCAGAACCATAGGAATCCATGAAATCACTTAGGGAACTGCTGGGGGGATGTGTTAAAAGTGACTCAAGGAAGGAGGGCTTATTTTGGGTCATAGCTCAAGGGTACAGTCCTCATCATGGGTGGGCAGGCATGGCCAGCAGCAGGAGTAGAAGGCAGCTGTTCACCTTACACCTATAGTCAAGAAGAAGAGAGCCACAGAGGTTTATGCTCAGCTCACTGTCTTCTGTTTTTGACGTCTGGGACCCCAGCCTATGGGGTTGTGTCACCCACACTTAGGGGGGGTCTTCTGACCTCAATTAACCTAGGATCTAGATAATTCCCCACAGGGATTCCCAGACGCTCTCCTCAGTTGATAACCTTGGAAGGCATGCTTCTAATCTCCTAGAAGATTCTAGAGCCGGTCAGGATTAAGCAGCACAGATCGGATGGGATTCAGTGCATGTCTGGAGGGGTCTACTTCAGATGAGAAGCACAGTTGGAGCTATTGTTGTCAACTACCGATTTCTAAGCAAAGGGAATCACTGAGAGGCAGCAGGTTGTGTTCTGTTTAGGACCACCCAAAGACTCCTAACTTAAGAATAATCATATTTCCCACCATGTCATACTCTTCTGATTCTCAGAATGCCTGTAAGATTAGCAAGACATTGTGTTGGTCAATCCATTTCCGAAAACCCAACAGTAAGCTTATCCACACGGACCAGGGAGAAGGCGGCAGTCAGTTGCTGGGGACTGGCTTTAACTTTTAGCAGCTGGACACATACAGACTTTTGAATGCATAGCTAAAGAGAAGAAAGTTGGAGAGACTGTACTGGACTGTGGCTGGCAGGACCTCTGGCTAGTCATTTAGAGAGAAGAAGTTTAGATTTAGTCCCTAAGTGTGCTTTTATGACTTCTCCTCCATGGGATGACATCACTGATGGAAAATCAAGTACCAGCTCTATGCCAAAACATGAGACTAGATAATAAGTGAACATCATATGTGCCTTTGTAGAACTCACATCCCAGTGAGTGTACAGATATACCCCAGGAAGGAAAATAAGAGAAGCTTCGGGTTCCAATGTGAGCAGAGGGCTCAAGGAGCCCAGAGGAAGTACCTGTAGGTCTAGACTTAACTGTAAGTGGCACCCTCTACTGACTAATCATCAAACAGAGGCTGGGGGACAGGGACAAAGGCATGCCTTGTGCTGGCTTGGCAGTGAGAAAACCCAAGCCAGCAGCTTCAAGCTAATTAAGCGAAAAATGATGCGATTGATTTATTTGCTTCCAGCCAAATGGAACTTGGTCAGCGTAGAAAACCAATGAGTTTAACATTCCTCTGCTTTGAGCCTGTAGGAGGACTTCAGCATCTTTCTTCAACAGTGCACTCTGATGGTGAAACACAATGTTACTTAAATATTTAAACTGCAATCATTTCGGCTGGGGAAATGGGGTTGTGTTCACAGAAAGAATGTGATGGTCACATTTGGCCGTGTGAAGTACAGGTGGGTATAGGGACATCCGAAAGCTGATGTGAAATCATAGATGGGGGGTGTCTGTTTAGATTCCATCTTGGTCATGTTGTGGTAGATAGATTAGATGGGATCAAACGAGAGGCCAGGAGCAACGCAAGAGCCATTTGAAGTAGTTCATGTCATTAATACTCAAAGAAAGAGGTGAGGTACAAATGCCTCTAGGGATGAGGATCTTATTTAATTTTTTGGAAAATCTGTATTTTGGAAGTTAGATCCAACTATTTCATATAAGGTTCAAAGGTTTTTTTTTTTTGTTGTTATTTTGAGATAAGTTCTCTCTATGTAGCCCTGGCTGTCTTAGAACTTACGATGTAGAATAGATTGGCCTCGAACTCACAGAGATTCACCTGCCTTGTCCTCTTGACGGGTGAAACTAAAGATGTGCACCACCACACCTGCCTTACATGGTTCAAATCCTTGATA
Source organism: Microtus oregoni (assembly GCF_018167655.1). Lineage (NCBI taxonomy): Eukaryota > Metazoa > Chordata > Mammalia > Rodentia > Cricetidae > Microtus > Microtus oregoni. The sequence continues at coordinate 31,935,227 of NW_024543072.1, forward strand.
GACATAGCTAACTTTGTTCACGAAACTCAACCAGGTTACTACCGAAACCTGTTTCTTTCCTCCCCCAAGCTTTTTTATTCATTATTTATTTCTGTGAGTGTATGACGAGTGTGTATGTCTATGTGTATGTATGTGCTCATGCGCGTGCCCGAGCACACTTTTGTATATGAGAACGGGCATGCACGTGTCCCACCAGGAGCACGTGACCGTCAGAGGACATGTTGGAATGTTGCTTTTCACCCTCTACCTTGTGTGAGACAGGTTAATTTGTTCCCTGCAGCATATGTCAGGCTGGCTGGTTTAGTTCCTGGTACTTTCCAGTCTTCACCTCTCATCTTATCACAGAAACACTGAGATTACAGAGGTGTTACCAGAGATTGAAATTTAGGTCTCATGCTTGGGGAGCAATCATTTTACCCACCAAGATGAGCTATCTCCCCAGTTCCCAAATCCTGCTCTTTAATTTACCTTCAACAGGTGTTTTTTCAAATGGCAGTAACTTGATGTACGTATGCATGGATTATGTCTGTATGTCTGTATGCATATGCATGTGTGTATGTCTGTATGCATATGCATGTGTGTATGTCTGTATGCATATGCATGTGTATATGTCTGTATGCATATGCATGTCTGTATGTCTGTATGCATGTATTATGTCTGTATGTCTGTATGCATATGCATGTGTGTATGTCTGTATGCATGCGTGCATGCTTCATTTTGGAGTTACCTCTGAGGGTCTTTGGCCTCATATGATGTAGTGGAGACAGACAGATATGGGAACCATAATCTCACACAGAAGAAACTTGGCTGTGTTAAGTAATATTCTCTGGGAGCCAATGGAGTGGCCAGATCTAACTTTCTAGTTGAGTCAGGAAAAGAATTCACCATCTTTGAATGTGAAAGGAAGCAAGTAAGAATATGGGTGGTGGAGTATAGAGAGAGAAGAAAGAGAGGGGAGAAATAATTTAATTGTGTTATTATCTCAAAAAGCATCATGATTGTGAAGGGCGAATAACAACCTTTTCATTCAAAAAAATTTAAAATTGTTTATCACTTTATTTATTTGTTTGTGTTTATGTTTATGTGGGTCCACACATGGCGGTCAGAGACAACTTGTGGCTGTCAGGCTTCTGCTACCATGTGAAACCCAGGAGTTGAACTCAGGTTGCGAGGCTTTTAAGTAAGCACCTGGTGAGCCATCTTGATAACTCAACTAGTAGCTTCCTAAACAACATATCAGGACCAAGAACAAAGTTTAGGGAGAGGGAACAGTATAAACAAAGCCACAGAGGTACAGTGGCATAGAATATGCCCGGGGTACACGGTATGGTGGTTGGGATCTTGGCTAGTTAGTCTGTCCTCAGATTCTGGATCTCTCCATTCTGTGAGCTTGGGTAAGTTATGTAACTTCCTGTCCCTTAGTTTTCCCATCTGCTAAACAAGGTTATTGATGATTTATAGGAGGATTAATGATTATGCTTATAAATTACTTAAAACAGTGCCTGGCAGTTGATAAATTTTCAATAAATACATCTTTTCGTGTGACCAAATATTTGGGAGTTAAAAAAAAAGGCTAGGTATTTAAGACTGGAGAACGTAGGTGTAATTTCTTATTATTGCTTTTCCTTTAAAATATTCATAGGTGTCAAATAGCATGGGAGAGAGGGCTCTGAGGACTAGGTAGTGATTTAGTAAAATATAGACATTAAATTAACTGGGACTTGGGAGAGGGAATTCGTGCTCCAGGACAAATAGTGAAAGCTGGGCTTTAATCCTGGGCCCTTCCAGTCCAACCCCTGGAGCAAATGAACTAATTACCCACAAATCCTCCCGTTTCAACAGTTGGATTCAAACCACATATTTCTCTCTGGACTCATTTCTCACTCTCACTGATTTTAGGGCCAAGGCTTGTCTCATAAATTGGAGGAAACAACGAAATATGGGCTCCCAATGTGGCCCTCGTGTCGGAAGAGAACAATGCATGGGATTCACCGAGCTTTCCTTGCAGCCCATGAGCTAATGGTCCTTTCTGTCCCTAAGTTAGTTGCAATGCCCTTGAGCTGGGGAAATGATGGTTCAGCTGAGACTCCAAGACTCTCAGTGATGGAAAACCCTGAAGCGTGCGGAGGACTCAGCCACTTGCCTTCTCGAGTGATCCTCTTTTCCGGCATCTGTTCCTCAAGTCTCTCATCTGAACAAGGCTTTTGTTTGGGAAGGGCCATTTGGGGACTTCTTTGTCCCTAGAAAGTACCAGTGACTAGCGGGAGCTTCGCTATTTGCTCATCACTCCCAATTCTCTGCTTTAGAACTGTCAAGGCTGCTCAGTTTTCACCAGGGCTGCAAAGCCAGTGAAGGGTGTTTGCCCCATATTTGTTCCTCTGCTGGGTCTTTAGGGGAGGGTACACAGCATAGACCTGCTGACATAAACAAATCATCAATCAAAGAATGAAAAAGTGTATGGAACACCTACTCTGTGCTGTGTTCCCAGTTAGGCTGTCTGAAGAGTAATAGGAGCTACCAACTTACTGACTCTGCAGATGTGTAAATGTGCACACGTGCACATGAATGTATGTATTGTATGTATGTGCATCATACATGCCAGGGTCTAAGTGATATATATATGTTTTCTTGATACAGTCTTATTTAGTCTAGGCAGCCCTTGAATTCTCTCTGTAGCCAAGGCTGACACTGAATTCCCGATTCTCCTGTCTCCACCTCCCAAGTGTTAAAATTACAAGTGTGCACCATCACATCTGGCTTTGTTTATTTTTATTTAATCTTCACACCAAATCTATAGAATACTAACTGTATCCAATTTACTTATTAAGAAAATGAAACTCGGGCTGGAGAGATGGCTCAGCAGTTAAGAGCACTGACGGCTCTTCCAGAGGACCTGGGCTCAATTCCCAGCACCCACGTGGCAGCTTACAACTGCCTGTAACTCCAGTTCCAGGGGACCTGACACCCTTGTACAGATATACATGCAGGCAAAATATTAATACTTATAAAATAAAAATAAATAAGAAAGTGAAGCTCATAGTTTTTTAAATATGAAATTGAGAACATTTAACTAGGGGATAGGCAGTATAGATCTTGAACCTTATAATAATACATAATAAATATCCAGGGATGATATTTTGGCTTGGACTTCTGGTGTCTTCAACTCTGAGGAAACAGGATCTCATGGGGATAGCCAGTGAATATTCTTACAGTTGACATCAGCTTGGGACTAGGCCTTGAAATAGACTCACATGCCTAGCTTGCTCCTCCATTTCCAGTAGAATAAGAACAGAGGAGACTGGATTCAATCCGCTCAGGGTTCTGGCTGTGTTGACAGTGGCAGAGAGTAGAATGTGGTTTTGGAAAAAACGCAATAGACAGAAACAAGAACCAACTAGGCTGTTCCTGGAAAGCCAGACGGGTTGAAGGGTCATTTGTGTGGACTGCTGTTGAAGTGTGAGCGGCAAGCTACGTTCCTGGCACCCAGCCGCCTGCACGGCTAGCTTTATACCCGAAATAATTACACGGAAACTGTATTCTTTTAAACACTGTCTGGCCCATTAGTTCCAGCCTCTTATTGGCTAGCTCTTACATATTGATCTAACCCATTTCTAATAATCTGTGTAGCCCACGAGGTGGCTTACCAGGGAAAATCTTAACCTGAGTCTGTCTGGAGTGGGAGAACCATGGCAGCTGACTTGACTCAGCTTTTTTCTCCCAGCATTCTGTTCTGTCTACTCCGCCTACCTAATTTTATGTCCTATTAAAGGGCCAAGGCAGTCTCTTTATTTATCCAATGAAATTAACACAAAATAGAAGACTCTCCCCCATCAGACTGCTGCAGATTCCTCTGATTCAGCTGTCATAAAATAACAAGACGTAGGAACTGGGTGTTTATGTAGGCTAAAGACTGATGTTCTCCGAGTGACAAAAAGGGAGTTTGCAAGGGTTGTTCACGTGGGCGTGAAACTATGTTTATCCAAGGTCACTCGGCAGCAATTAAGAATGCACTGGAGGTGGGGAGGGGCTTGCTGGCAAGACCACATCCACACGATTGAGGTGACTTTAAACAGGTATTCAAGGACAAAAAGAAAAAACAGTCTATCAGGTTAACTATGAACAAAGAATCTGACATTAGAAACCAAACCAAACAAACCAAATCAAGCAAATAAAACATTTAGTGGAGGGGTCCAGTTATTAAAGGAAGGAAAATGACAAAAATAATACACATGGCTATAGATGCACATCCAGCAATGTGGAGAAGAAATAAGAAAATGTTAATATTTTAACACAAAGTGATATGGCTTCTGAGAAAGATTGAGCATGAAGAACCTGGATGAGGAAGCCGAAGTGCAGGGTGGAGGCAGGAGATGCCCTCGGGAGCAAACTGACCACTCGGAGGGATTCTAGGCGGAGGTAGATAGTTGCTTGTTTGTTTACTCATTTATTCAGTGTTCTGGTTAGTTTTTGTCAATTCTATACATATGAGAGTCACCTGGGGAGAGAGAACCTCACCTGAGGGACTGCCTCCATCAAATTGGCCTGTGGGAACTCCTTTGGAGGCCTTTTCACCATTGATTGGTGCGGAAAATCTCAGTCCATTGTGGGCAATACCCTTCCTGAGCAGGGAGTCCTGGGTTGTATAAGAAAGACAACTGAGGAAGCTATGGGGAGCAGGCTGAGAAGCAGTGTTTCTTGGTGATCTCTGCTTCAGTTCCTGCCCCCAGGTTCCTTTCTTGGTTTCTCACAATCATGGAAGCACTAACCCGAAAGCCAGATAATACCTTTGCTCTTCAAATTACATCCGACCAGTGTTTTGTCACAGCAACAGAAACCAAACAAATCCAGACATTTACTTACTGGTTTAGTCAGGGTCTCCTGTAGCCCAGATTAGCCTCTATCTCTGTGACTTTAATCTCCTGGGTCCTTTTGCCTTCTCATCACAAATGCTGGGATTACAGGCACGTGTCACTATTTCTGGTATACAGTGTGTTGGGGATGAACCAGTGGCTTTGCGCATGCTCACCAAATGCTGTACCGTCCCATCACCAGTCTGTAGTTTAAATGTTTAAAGCCCACTATTAAGAAGAGCTGTAAAGACAATCTGACCGGCAAGGAAAGCTGAGAGGCACAGGCACGCCAAATACTATCGGAATGTGTAAATCCCAGATGAGCGGCAGCTTGCAAAAAGCGTTTTGAACCAAAAAAGGAAGAAAGAAATTTGGGTTGAGGTCATTTTTGAGGGAACAAGCCGCAGCGAGGATTCGATGATAGGCATGCTGCTTGGGGCAGATGGGATAACGGTTAACAGCAACAGAGGGCAGTCCTGTTTGCCTCTGTGTTCTCTATCAGACAGGTAACCTTAGAACTGGAAAGGGTACAACCATCATGATTAGGAGGGAATTGAAATCTAAGGGGTGAGACGCAGCCGGGCAGAGAGGCGCTGGATGAGTTCAAACTCGGTTGGATTTTTCCAAGGGTGCTGGGGGAAACCTGTAGATGTGATCATAGAAAGGTCACTGCAAACTTGAAAGAATCACGGAGAATGAAGGGGTCTTGATGATATGTGCCCCCTAAAAAAAACAAATCAGGTTTCTAAGTCTTGACAATGATGTTTGACAAAAATCCCACACCATATTACTAGAACGAGCTTGGCAGAGGCAGTCCTGCCCTCCTTGCTGCTGTTACAACCGATACAGGTTCATTACCCACACGGCAGAAAGAGGTAACACCATTCTTTAAGAGGATTTCCATTGGAGACCCAGGATGGTCTCCAGTGCATTCATTGTTATGACCTTGAACTCTCGATTCTCCTGCCCTTTTTTTTTTTAGGCCTGAACGGTAAACCATTTTTTTTTTTTTTATAAATAGCATATTTTCTTAGCCATTCATCTGTTACTGGGCACTTAGGCCAATTCCATAGTGTGGCTGCTGAGACCCGTGCTGGGTAAGCACAGATGTATTTCGGCAGTGCCTGTGTAATCCTCACCAGGAGCTCCTGATGGTGGTGGTTCTGGGTTAGGTGAATGGAATCTTCATGTAGCTTTGATTTACATTTCTCCAGTGGCCAAACATGTCAAACATTATATTTCATGTATTTATTGAGCACTTGTATTTCTCTTGAAAAGTGCCTGCTGAGGTTCATTCATTTATTGATTGGATTATTATTCTTTTGCTTTGTTTTTTGTTTGTTTGTTTGTTTTTTGTTTTTGAGTCAGAGTTTCTGGGTAGCCTTGGCTCTAGGAATTCACTCTGTAGACCAGGCTGGCCTTGAACTCACCAGCCTCTGCCTCCCAAGTGCCAGGATTAAAGTTGTTCACCACATTATAGCCTAGTTTAAGCCTCCAGCACGGTTTTCTTCTTCCGGGTTGCTTTGGCAATCTAGGCCCTTGGTACCTCCCTCCATAAGAACTTAAGGATGGCTTTCTCTAGCTCTGTGAGGAATGATGTTGGTATTTTGACACACTCATTTATTTTTCGTCCTTGGCAAGGCCTGGTTGCTCCTAATTGTTCAGAGTCCTCACCCACAGAATCAGTGGAACCCATTACTTCGGGAACAAGACAAACAGAGGCTAGAACCCAGCTTCCTAAACCCACATGGGCTGTGTAACTGAATGTGGGGCTTGTGGAAAATTGGCACTAGTGAAAGGTTTCTGAAGACACAGCGGCCTTTTTTGAATTAAAATATCAGTTCCAAACCCAGAGTGTAAAGAAGCTATGGGGCTTGGGCGGTGTCCATGTTGCACGGTGGCTTGTCTGCAGCCTGAGCCCTGAACACACAGCACACGCGCTTTGCACCGCACACACCGCGCGGTCAGGCTGCTCACCACCACTGAGGACGGCCGGAAATGGCTTGGCTCTGATTCCAGACTCTTCACGCCAAGAACTGTAGTGCTTTGACTGTACATACGGAGTTCTCTGCTCTCACAGAAACACAGTGGTTAACGATGAGAAACAAAGACTCTTAATGGTTTCCCACTCTCTTGCCTCAGAAGTATTAAATTATTTTGTCTTTGCTTTGCTGCGCATTTTATTTAGAGTGATTTTAGAAATTATTTGAGCTGTTGTGATTTGCGTGTCACAGGAAATCATTACAACCTAATGCTCTCTTTCTGCAGTATCAGAGATCCAGCCAGGATTTTATTATTATTTTTTACTTCTTTCATTATTCATTTAGAAAATGCCCATTTTACTTAATATTTTTATTAATATTATTTATGGTATGAATATTTTCTTTATTCTTGAGATTTCAGAAAGCATACAATGAAATATGATCTATCATCTCTTTCTCCCTCAGCTCCCTGCTTATCTCCCTTACTCTTTCCCCCTCCCAATTTAATGACTTAAAAAAAATACCTGCTAAATCCAGTTAATGCTGCCCATTAACTGGACTGTCCACTGGAGTATGGGAATGGTATCAATAGTTAAAATTTAACTTTTTCTTTTCTCTTTTTAAAGATTTGCTTTTAAATGTGTGTGTGTGTGTGTGTGTGTGTGTGTGTGTGTGTGTGTATGCCTGTGGAACCTGGGAGAGGGCGAGTCCCAAATGGCTGTGAGTAGCTCAGCATACATGCTGGGAACTGAAACTCAGGTTTAATTTGTGTATCTTTTACACACCCACATGTCTGGGGTCATAAAATATTGTAGGATTAAAATGGTTGTGTAGAATAAATGTTTAAGAAGTCCTATGTTAGGGCTGGAGAGATGGCTCAGTGGTTAAGAGCATTGCCTGCTCTTCCAAAGGTCCTGAGTTCAAGTCCCAGCAACCACATGATGGCTCACAACCATCTGTAATGAGGTCTGGTGCCCTCTTCTGGCCTGCAGGCATACATGTAGACAGACTATTGTATACATAATAAATAAATAAATATTTAAAAAAAAAAAAGAAGTCCTATGTTAGAAAAAAGGGACTGCAGGAGAGATGATAGTCTAGAAACTGATGTACAAGAAAAAGGCTAGCAATTTGCTGGAACACAGTGCAAAAAGCTGGCCTGTTCTTACATATTTATCAGCTGGGTACTTGGATTCAAAGACATTTTACTCTTTCTTTTTTTCTTTTTCTCAACTCCAAGAGTATCAGAGATTTTCAGCTCAGCTTAGTTGAATGGATCGCTTCGAAGTTATGTTCTCATGGTTACCATGCGATGAGCTGATGGGGGAAAAAGGTCACCACAACGAAACCTTTGCTTCTGTGTCGTAACCAGTTGAGGGTGGGAGTTCCCTGCACTCAGCTCAGGTTGGGATGCAGCTCCACCGTGTTACCTTGAGGAACCCTATTAACCTTCTTGAGTCCTGGCTTCCTCAGTTGTAAAGCTACTCTCAAGGGAATGTCTATCCTGGTTCCCTTAGCTGGTGGCAGCCTGCCCACGTTAGCTGCTGTGGCTACCACGTGAACCATACGTAACCCTCTAGCTTAGGGGCCCCCAGCTGTTTGCTGACATTTATCCATTCTCTTAGAAGGCTATGGAAAGTCTCTTGAGCCATTCACCCTGCCGTCAGGACAGCTTGCACCTCTAGGTTGCTCCGGTGAGACTTGATGGCCTCACATAACCTGACACTTTGGTTGTGACCACACACCCTAAGCTATCTTATCAGCAGGCCTAGAACCATCTTGGGCCATTGTGACCCGGGCTTTCTGAATCTTTTGGCCTACATCTTTTTGGGGAGGGGATCTGATGGATTACAGGAGTACCATGGGAGTAAATGTTTTTTTGGGGACATGCCCTGCACTGGGTTTGACATGGACTGGGTGTTGAAGAGGGTAACTGCCATCTTCTCAAGGCACACTTATTTTAAAGGGACATATCAAAGTTCTTATTTATAATTTGACATTTCCAGGAAAATGGGGGGCAGTGAGAGCTGGATCAGGACCCAGGCCAGAGAAGCAGGGGCTTTGCTTGCTATCGCAGTGAACTTTCTCTTAGAATAGCGACTTGGCCCACTCTTTGCTTAGTCATTCATCCACACGCACCTCCATTAGTCAGTGCTGCTGGCTAATTCTTATCTCAGCTATGGGTCCCTTTTATTTTTAAACCCAAACCTCTTGCCATTGGAAAACATCAAGTTGGAACCCAACAATGCCAGGCAACAGAGCTTGTGGCAGATGCAAGGATGGGCCCGTCAGAGGGGGATGTTTGAAAGTACGGCAGGAACTCTTTCAGGCAGGGCATGCATTAGAAGTCAAGGGAAGATGGGCTGAGGTTTTGTCCTGAAGAGATCAGCAGGGAACCTGCCTGATACAGTCAAGGGAGGCAAAGCCGCGCAGCAGCGCAGCTCTGCAGGGCGGGCTGACGTGGTAGCTCTGTAGAATGGAAGCTGCAGGATGGCAGAGGGCTCTGGCAAGGACAGACTGTAATGTTCAAGGTGATGCCTCTCAGGCAGGGCTGGACCGGTGGGGATGAGATGAGACAGCACGGCACACAGGGCTTGTCTTTAGAAGGAGTCAGGTGTTCTGTTTCATGCTTTGCTTTCGTCTTCTGGAAATTTTTGGTGATATTGGGGCTGGGGAAATGGATCAGCTGTACAAACATGAAGACTGAGTTCTATCCTCAGTACCCACATGCAAAAGCCAGGAGTGGGCTAGAGAGATGACTCAGTGGCTCAGGTCTTCACAGGAGCCTTTGGCACACATCCCTTCTGCTCACAGGCGTGTCCCACTGTTCTGTGAGCCGTAACTACAAAGTGAAAGTTGAAGGATAAATCATTGCCACCCCTCACGCACGTGGAGGCCAGAGGTCAATGTCTCATGTCTTCCTCTACTGTTCTCCATGTTTTAATTTTATTTTTTGAGACGGGGTCTGTCACCAAGCATGGAGTTCATCTAGACTGGCTACCCTGAAAGTCCAAGATCCTCTCGCCTCCACTTCCCCAGTGCCAGCCTGAATACATTGTTTTTATATTATACTCTGGATGATCTGACTATTAATGAGAAGAATTTAGAGAGGCTCTTCTTTATAGCTGGAGACACAGGTGTCTGATGCCTAGGGATGCTCTGAATTATAGCCCTATTCTCAGTTTCCTGTACGTCCTCCACAAGTCACAGGGAATTGCAAAAGAGACATTAAAATGTCATTCTAAGAATTTGCTTTTAAGCATAAATCCAGATTTACACAAAACTGAATTGCATGAAGAATTAAGCACTTTTTTAGAAAAATTGTTTTTATAAAGGTGGTCTGTGCTAGGTAGGCTGAAAGTTATATCTTAAGGTGATTTATCAGATATGTATCCTAACGTCATAATTTATAGAATATTCCTGACAACTTAGAAACAATTACATCAGAAGACAAACACTTGGTACCCAGGATCCTTTCTGATCTTTCCCTTGCCAAGGTGGAGCTGTTGCTCGCCATTGTGTCAACCGAAAACGAAGGTGTTCAAATTGATGGGAAAATGCTCTGTCCCATTAGCCACTGGGGAACCGCAAATCAAAGCACAGTGAGAGGTTTTCTTATACTGGTTAGAATGGCCGCTTGCAACCGAGAAATGCTGAAATCAAGGATGTGGAAAACAGGGTGTCTTTTTAAGAAGCTGTATTTATTTATTTGCATGTGGATATGTGATGGAGGAAGGTCATTGGTTAAAAAAATAAAGAAACTGTTTGGCTGGCCCTCATAGGTTAGAACACAGGTGGGTGGAGAAAGCAGAACAGAATGCTGGGAGGAAGAGGAAGTGAGGTAAGACGCCTCAGAGAGAGACGCCATGCTACCCTCTCCCAGGCAGACGCACGCGATGAAGCTCTGACCCAGGATGGATGTAGGCTAGAATCTTCCCGGTAAGCGCACCTTGGGGTGCTACACACAGATGATTAGAAATGGGCTAAATTAATATGTGAGAATTAGCCTAGAAGAGGCTAGATAGAAATGGGCCAAGCAGTGTTTAAAAGAATACAGTGTCCGTGTAATTATTTCGGGGCATAAGCTAGCCAGGCGGCCGGGGTGCTGGGGACGCAGCCCCTCTGCTCATATTACTACAGATATGTGTATGTACGTGTGGTATGCAACGGTGGACATGTATACGACAGAGGGCAACTTGCAAAGATGAGGTTTTTTTTTCCATCATGTGGGTCCTGGGATTGAACTCAGGTCATCAGGTTAGGCCACAAGTACCTTTATTTACTAAGCCATCTTGCCAGCCCCCAGAATACAGGGAATCTTATGAACCATTGGTGGAAATGTAAATTAACCTAGTACGTATGGAGGATGATATGGAGATTCATCAAAACTTAAAAATAGGTCGATTGTATGATCTGGAGATCCCACTTCTGGTTTAGAGCCAAAGGAACTTAAACTAGCACATTAAAGAGACACCAGTATGGCCATGTTTATGTGCTGCACAATTCATGGCAGGGAAGCCTTAGAATGACCCGAGATGCCCTCAGTGGGCGAGTGAATGAACAAGGGATATGCACAGTGGAATATTATTCAAGCACAAAAATGGTATTCTACCATTTGCACCAAACAGATGAAAGTGGAGGATGTTGTGTTAAATGAAAAGTCAGACACAGAAGGACAAACATTACATGCTCTTACTCATAGGCAGGAGCGGTAACAATCGGTTGTAGCACAAATTCTAATTGGTCTTAATAATAAAAACCGGGAGTCAGACACAGGGGTTAGTGCTGAAAGATCAGAGAAGCAGAGTAGGCAACCTCGGGAGAGTTCTTGCCTCTATTGGTGCTCAGACTGAAGGGCAATCCTGTCTCTATGAATCCTCAGACTGAGTGCTGTCGCTAAGAAACCTCAGACTGCCTGCTCCGACTGAATCCTCAGGCTGCATCTGAGCTCTTGTCTCCTCCTGCCTTATATTCCTTTTTCTGCCCAGCCACATCATTTCTGCCTCTACCTTCCTAGTGCTGAAATTAAAGGCATGGGATCCCAAGTGCTGGGATCATCTTTGTGTGAGCTCTCTTTCTCTTTTAGACAGATTAGCCCAGGGCGGCCTTGAACTCACACTACCACTGCCTGGCCTCTATGGCTAACTAGTGGCTTAGCTCTCCACTGTGATCTTCAGGCAAGCTTTGTTAGATTACAAACAAAACATTGCTACTAGTATCTGAAAGGATGTGAAGGGAGGGAGCTGGAGGGAGAACGGGTGGTAAGTTCTGGTGGACACCCGCAGTTCATGATCACCCATTGCCTATCTGATGAATATACATTGCAGTGATGATGAGATGCAAGCATTGATCATTTTGATTTGATAAATACATACTGCATGTGTGGATCAAAATGTACTTTATTCTGTAATTACATTAAGTAGCCAATGAAAATGCTCTTTTGAATTATAAAAGGAAATAAAGTCATTCTGAATTTCCATCATTTAATAACTGAGTTTCCAGAAAAGCAAGACAGAAAAACTGAGGATGACAATGCCTCATTAATAAAGTATTAGTTATTGTGTTATACACAATTATGATAGTGCATGTTATAATTTTATGAGTCTATTTGTATGTCATCATTCTTTATGAGCTGTACAATATTTTTAAAGAAAAAAACCTTTATATCTCAACACCTTTAGGTTTGCTTTTTTGTGTATTTGTGTGTGTGCATACACTTCTGCAGATCCATGTGTGCACGTGTGTGTGTGTGTGTGTGTGTGTGTGTGTGAGAGAGAGAGAGAGAGAGAGAGAGAGAGAGAGAGAGAGAGAGAAAACAGAGGCCACTGTCAGGTTGTCCTCAGCTGCTTTTGCCTTTGAAGCAGCATGTGTCTCTGAATCTGTGGCTGTGGATTTGGTTGGACTAGCTGGCCAGTAAGCCCTAGGCATCCTCCCATCTCTGCCTCCTCGATGCCGAGGCATAGGCAGATACACTACCACACCAAGTTTATTTTACACACATGCGGGTGATAAAACCCAGGTCCTCATGCTTGCATAGAAAGCACTTTGCTGACAGAGCTGTCTCCTCAACCTCTCTGTTGCTCCTTGAATAAGGACCTGACATCTTTTTCATTGCAGTAACTTCACAGAAATACACAGCTAACTGTTCCCAGGGCTGCTTCTCAGCTGGACTTAGGATTCACTGTAGACAAATGATGATATGTATATTTTTAGCTTGCTTTAGTAAAGGCCTTGAGTAGACTCTTACAAAAGGGAGCACTTGCAGCAAGCCGGTGGCTTCCTCCTGGGGAAGGTGAGCAGTAAGTAGGAGCCAAGAAGTCATAATCCACTCATCCTGCGGAGTGGTCAGACCTAGCTGAGCTCCTGACACCAGCTCCGTGTGCGAGTGGAGTGGAGAAAGAGCAAGCGGCCATCCTGAGCACGGGGGAGGATGACTTTCGGAGAGCAGAATGCTCGAGGCACAGAGTCCAGGGCTGAGGGGGCAGAGGCAGGGTGCCGCCGCTCCATGCTGACTGAACGCCACATAGGACTTAGTTATTGGAACACTTAGCCCTGAGATGGGAATAGGGCTCTCATAGAAGCAGGGTGCAGTGAGAGGAGCTTAGGAAATGAGTTAAACAAAAAAGACTAATTTTGTTTGTATTTGTAAGCGTGTTTTAGTTGTACAAAGGGCTTTCATTAGCATGTTTACATATATGCGTATAATGTACTTGGTTCTAGATTAACCCTCTCTTTTCTCCGTTCTTCCTCCCACCCCTTTTCTTCCTTTTCCTCTTTGTCCGACAATTAGACATCTGCCTTTTGGGTTCATGCTCTTGTCACCTCAGTTTCCATACTTGAAAGAAGACATTTGACATTTATCTTTGGGGGGACGGTGAGTTATTTCACGCAACACAATGATGTCCAACTACATTAATTTTCCTACAGACAGCGTAATTTTCTTCTTCTTTGTGACCAAGTAAAACTCCACTGTGTATATATTTCATATTTCCTTTTAAAATTTTTAAAAATTAATTTTACTTATTATGGCTGTTTTGTATGCGCGTGGTTCGCAGAGGTCCAAGGCAACTGCGGGAGTTGGTTCTTCCTTCCACTATTTGAATCCTGAGGCTCGAACTTAGGTCTTCAAATTTGCACAGCAGGTGCTTTTACTTCTGGGCCACCTGTGTGGCCCATGTCACGTATTTTCTTCATCCATACATCTGTTTATGGGTCCCTAGGCGGGCTCCATGTCTTGGTTGTCATGGAGAGCGCTGTGATGAGCACAGGACTGCAGATATCTTTATCGTATGAGAAATTTTAAAGATGAAATCCTAGAGGTGGTGCATTTGACTGCAGTGTGGTCGGCATTGCTAACGTTCCGACATGCTATAGATGGATGATTGGACATCAGGTGTGTTTCCCAGCATGGCCCAAGAAAACCCTTCAAAACAATGAACCAACCAATCACTGGCATAAGTCCACGCAAGATTCACAGATGAACAACAGAAAATCTTTACCAGCGCTTTTATCAAAGAACCTTCCCTAAATCATGCCGCCGTATGAAGATGTTCTCGAGAAACCAGTGTTGACGCGTCAGAAATCTAGATGTGGCATCAGAACCAAAGATCTAGGGAGATATTCAAGGAAAGACCTGAGCTGAAGCAGGACTCAGAATCAAGCCACGACAAAGGAAGATATTTAAGCAGATTTAGAGTAGAAAACAGACTTAAACAGATTTATATTCAAAATGGATTTAGAGTAGGAAGCACAGAGGGTCTTACACTTCTATATCTCTTTTTAGTTCTAGTTTGCGTGCAGTTGCTATGATAAAGACTGTGAGCAAAAGCACCTTGCAGAGGAAAGGGTTTATTTGACTTACATGTCTTGACTACAGTTCATCATTAAGGGAATTCAGGGCAGGAACCCAAGGCAGGAGCTGAGTCAGCAACCATGGAGGTATCTGGCTTATTGGCCTGTTCCATTTGCTTTCAACCGTTTGTAACTCCAGTTCTAGAGTACCTGATGTCCTGTTAGACAGACATACATGCAGACAAAACACTCATACACATGAAATAATAGAATAAATAAAAAATCAAACATCAAAAATATTTGCCAAACCAAAAGGAGGTTTCTGAGTCTTTAAAATCAGACCAAGGTCAAGATCACTGAGCCTGGAACTCACTTTTTGCTCCAGGGTAGCTTTGAGCTCTTGGCAATCCTCCTGACTCAGTCTCCTAAGTGCTGAGGTTACAGCTATTGAACTGCCATTTCTAGCTTTGTTGTCTTTTAAAATATCAGACGGTTTGATCTTATTTTATGCTATCCAATTTATGGAGTTTCTTATATGTTCTGAATATTGACATGATCAGCCGCAATTCTGGATATCAACAGAGGATTATCTGAAATTGAGAAGGCAATTCCATTTGTAATAACTACAAAATACAGAATACAAAGGGGAAATTTAACCAAAATGTGAAGGAGTTCTATAGTTAAGAAAACCTTGAAAGAAACAGAAGAGAAAAGGCATCTAAAAAATGGAAAGATATCCTATTTTTATGGACAGGAGAAATTGATATTGTTAAAATGTTCATACTACCCAAAGTGATATTCAGACTTGATGCAACCAATAACAAAATACCAATGGCATTGTTTACAGAAATAGAGGAATAATTCTAAGATGCACATGGAAACATAAAGGAAATAGCCAATGAAATCCCAAGCAGAAAGAATAAAGCAGAAGGTATTCCACTGTGTGAATTTAGAACACATTGCAAAACTACACTAAGCAAAGCAGCATGGACATTGACCTTTTCATTTTGCTTTATTCTGCTTTATTTACTTTTTCTGTAGTTTTATAAAGATCTATTTGAGGCACAATATACATCCCATCTACTCAAAGTATACAGTTTGGCATAGTTTGACATACAATGAAATCATCATTGTAATAAATATGATATCCACATCCATAAAAAGTCTGTCCCGTGTGACCTCCCCTGAGGAGCATATAGCAGTAAGTGGTATTTGCTCAGGTGACAATTTGGGGATGGTACTGCCTTCTAGACACATCCTGAGAAATATTCACTTTTCCTTCTGTCATTCTTTCTAATTTTTTTTAGGAGGGGGGTCTCCCACAAATGGTTAAAAAGTAAGGCCCAAGTCCCTCAGGATCAGTCTCTCAAGCTGAAGTGTCAGACCAGCCTTTGCCCGTCCACTCAGGCCACGTGGTACAAGGGAGTGAGTATGGATTTGAGGCTTGGGGACTGGATATCTCTAATCTCCTTTGCAGTGTGGTGGTGATAGATCAGCTAGTCTTTCTGAGTCAATTTGCTGGGCGTCTGAGGTGGCAATAATAAATCCGAGTCATTACTGAAGGGTCTCTTCAAGGCTTAAACAAGGAAATGTTTGTGGCAGTCTCGTCTATTTCGTGGCTTCTCAGAAAATGTCAGGCCTAAGATCTCTGCTGTTAGCCTATTTTTAACTCATAGTTGGTTGCACATACTTTGAACAAAGCACAATAATTAATTTAGATGAAATATTTCAAAGAAGGCAGCTCACAAAGCAGGCACAAACCTGTATTTTCTTTGAAGGAGGGGCTGGATGCGGAGAAAGGACATTTTCCATAGCTCAATTTTTAGATTGTCTTTAACTTTTATCTTATCATAGTAATAACTAGTAATATGAAACTTATCTTAAGATTTTTAAGCCAGGCGGTGGTGGCGCGCGCCTTTAATCCCAGCACTCGGGAGGCAGAGGCAGGCAGATCTCTGTGAGTTCGAGGCCAGCCTGGTCTACAAGAGCTAGTTCCAGGACAGGAACCAAAAAGCTACGGAGAAACCCTGTCTCGAAAATAAAAAAAAAAAAAAAAAAAAAAAAAAGATTTTTAAGTGGACAACATAATAATAGGGATAGCCTCTGTCCTTGACCTAAAATTTATTTGTTCATCCTATATAACAGACTTGTATGAGTTCGATACTTCAATCCAACTGTCTATGTGAGAGTTCCATTTTGAGTCTTAATAGGGAATCTTATTTATTTATTTTTTTTGAGACAGCATTTCTCTGTAGCTTTGGAGCCTTTTCTGGAACTAGCTCTTGTAGATCAGACTGGCCTCAAATTTATAGAGATCCGCCCGCCTCTGTTCTGAGTCCTGGGATTAAAGGCATGTGCCACCACCGCCTGGCTCTTAATAGGAATCTTAAAGGAAGTTTCAGATTCCTTGTCCCATCTTGTGGTTAATCTTGAGCATCATCAAACTGAGACATGGGCTGCGGGGAAGGGAAGACCCAACCCAAGTGTGGAGGGCACTGTCCAATTGAGGGAATGATGGGAAGAAGGAAGCCATCCCTACCACACGCTGCTCTGTTTCCTGGCTGCCAGGAATTGACCAGCACTCCTCCATCATGGGTTTCTCCATAAAAGATGTCTGCATAGCAGGTCCAGAAACACGGGCTCCACGTGCCATGGACCAAAACCTTTGGCACCGAGGGCCAGGTGAAACAGTCTCAACCTCTAATTGGTTCATGTCAGGTATTTGTCAGGTGGACAAAGGTTCCAGCACACTCCCAGGTGTTATTTCCCCTTCCATCACTCCAGCCCACCATCCACCCAGCAGATGAAGGCTCTGGTTTAGGAGCCATCCTTAATTCCTCTTTTTCCCTGACTCTGAGTACATCCAGGAAGCTTGTCAGCCCGACTCTGACTCTACCGATTTCTCACCAGCTCATCACGTCCCCTTCCAGGCTTCTATCACTCCTGAGCTGATATAGCAGGCAATGTGGTGCCCACTCCTATCCCCTGGGCACTGACCTGATATAGCAGGCAATGCGGTGCCCACTCTATCCCCTAGGCGCGTCTCGTCCGGCTCTCCAGGGCTAGTGCTTGTGTCTTGGTGCTAGAGGTCACTGTCTTCCAGTCCTGAAAGGTCAGTCTGTCTACCTGCTACAGGCTGCAAGCCCTGAAGAATTAATACCCACTGTTGACTTTGCGAGTGGGTGTGTAAACATTCCAGCCCCTGGCCTTTGGGAGGAACCAGCTCACAGTGTATTTTGAACTAGATTCCTGTGTTTCTCGGCAGGGTTAAACTCCAGACACTTCCCTTGAAGCTGGGTTAATAATACATCCTTTGTTGCTTCCTTTTTCTCAGTGATTTCTCTGTGTGTTGGCCAAGGTGTCCCTCCATTTTTCAGGGCATCAACTTTGCTTGCATCTTTGTCTTTGCGCTTCTTAAGGAATCCAAACTAAGCCCCTGGCTACTGAAACAGCTTCTTACGCACTATGAATCTTTCCTGCACATTAGCCGGACTGAGATTCTAAAAATGTAAAGTAGATCATAAGTTTCTGCTCAGATCTCATTCCACTTAATATCCCATTTCTTAATATAGCTCAGCAGGGCAGATGGGGGCCTTGTCTTACACTAGCCTTTCACATCACAGCAGACACACTGGATCCCCGCCTGCAACTCGAAATTAACGGTTTGCTCATGTCTAAAACCATTTATGTTTATTACTTCTGCTTGGGATGCTTTGACTCCAGAACTTCCAGGGCTGAGTGCCCCTTTAAAATTCCAATCCTGTATCAACTATCACTTGCTATAAGAAGTTTCTCTACAGTGGCCTGAACTTCCTTTCCTTATTGTGAAACTTCCCCATTAATGCTCTTCTTTCTAAACGTGTTACATTTGCTTATTGAGGGGACACGCTCTACACTCAAGTGGATGTCACAAACTTGTGGGAGTTTGTTCGCTCGTTTCATCATGTGGGTCTAGGGGATTGAACTCAGGCCATCAGGCTTGGCAGTAAGTGTCTTAAACGGCTAAACGGTCTTTCTGGCTCACAGCCCTTGGGACCACCTTGATGCCTGTGTAGTTATTTGTTGCATTCCCCTTTATTGGACCTTTGCTATTAAGACAGAAACATTGAGTGTCGTGTTCTCCGTTTGTTCCCATCACCTAAAACAGCTCATGGCACTTAGTAGGGGCTGGGTGTATGTTTGTTGAATACATTGAATAGCTGTGTCTGCGGTAAATATTTCATTTATCTTTTGCCGAAATGATGCTCTATCCATTAAAAATGATAGTTTGAAGACTGCAGATATAACTCAAGTGACGAAGCACTTACTTCTCGTGCTGAAATCCCTGGATTTGATCCCAGTCCTGTGTAACACCGGACATGGTGGCTCACGCTTGTAAACAGCTTGCAGGAGGTGAAGGCAGTGAGATCAGAAGGTCAAGGCCATCCTTGGTTGCACAGTGAGTTTGAGGCTAGCTTCAGATACATGAGACTCAGAAAACAAAACAGATTAAAATCTATTTCTCTTACAGCTATTTTACTCTGAATGTAAGAATTGGTAGATGTTGAAAGGTGGGTACTGAGACCGGTAAGTGCACAGTCCGTGTAGGAGCCTATGGATGGCTTGACTAAGAGATGCTGCCAACTGTTGCTGCTGCTGGAGGTCCAGAATCACATGGCCAGCAGGGAGGCTGGTGGCTTTTTCTAAAGCAAGTTTACCACTGGCAGTAAATATTTGCTGCAGGTGCACACCTGCTAAATTGATGTTGCATTTTAATGTACTGTTAGTTGACCCAGTGAAGAAGCACACTGGTTAAATAAGTAATACGTGCAATCTGCTAATGTGCTTTGATACCTTTGATACCCAGTGTGGTAAGCCGATCTCTAACATCTATTAAGAGAGTCAACCTATCTAAGGTATAGGCATACTCTATTGCAAACTGAGGACAGGACATTAATAGGATTCTCCATGGTCATAAATAATAGATTGATTTTTTCTTTTATAGAGTTAAATCTATAATTCAGTATCAGTCTACCTGTGGCTTAAACAAAGGCTTGCCGTGTGTTCCTGGGAGAAGCAATCAGTACGCTCGTAGCTCATCTGATGTTCTCTGCAAAACACAGGTGAAATGAAGAGAGTAGGAGAAATTCCCAAGGAAAAAGTTAGAGAGGAATTAGAAAGTGTAGCCTTTTGCTGGCATGAGAAACAAAGGTAACTATCGGGTAATGAAATATAACTCACTTTTGGAGGGAGAAGTCAGCAGCAAGCAGAAAGGGGTCCTAAGCTGTTGGGGTCCATGTTTCTCTTGTGTTTCACTACCAGAAACTGCCCAAAACAAGACCCAGATTGATTTTTGACACCAAAGAGTGGCTTCTTATTTTAATTAAATGTTACAAACTGCAGAAGCTGAGTTCCCGTGAGCTCAGAGGGTGACATCAGGGGTTCACTCTTGAACTGACTACAGTCTATACAGGAGCCAGCCTTGGACTTAAGTCCATTTTCTTGTGTTGTTCTCTTTATCATCACTGCCTATATTTTCAGGTCTTGTATGACCTTAGCTGTGTTGTTTTTTAGCCCCATGTGGTTCCAGGGGGAACCCAGACAAGTTCCCTTCTTAGCCACCTGGTTGTGACTGGATGCAACTGATTAGGGAAACAATTGCAGCTCCTTCTACAGAAAGCGGCATGAGACATGCAGAGTGTTGGTTATGTGGCGTGTTCTCTGGCCACTCCATCCATATACTGCCTAGTCCCTCTCTCTTGCTTTGTTTCTGTCCATAAGCCTTAATTACTCAAAGTGACTCTTGTCATTCCTAGGGACATAGTGACTCACTGACATCAAAGCTTACAAATGAGAAATACAAGAGAGACCTCTGATAGTTTCCTTATTGAGGTGGGAAGTCTGGTCCCTCCTGCCTCTCATCCTAGCCTTACATTCCCTACACCAGACTCACTGCAAACCCATTTGTTGTCCCTTTCTGGGCCATCTTCTTTCCTCTGCCTAAGATGTCCCCATCTTGTGCCTGAACTGACCATCTCCTATAAGCAGATTGGTGACTACCCTGACTGTCGTCAGAGAACCTTCATGCAGTAACTGATGGAAACCAAGGCAGAGATCCACAGCCAAGCACTGGACCGAGCTCTGGGGATCCTGTTGAAGAGAGGGAAGAAGGATTGTAGGAGCCAAGAGGGTCAAGGTCATCACAAGAAAACCCCCAGAAACAACTAACTTGGGTTCATAAGAGCTCACAGACTCTGGACCCTAGGGAGCCTGCACGCGACCGACCGAGGCCCTCTACATATATGTGTGATAATTGTGTAGAGTGGTCTATTTGTGGGATTCTTAGCAGTGGCATCAGGGCCTGCCCTAACACTTTGGCAGACATTTAGGAACCTATTCCCATACTGGGTTGTCTTGCCCAGCCTTAACACAAGGCAAAGAGCTTAGTCCTCCCTCAACTTGCTATGTAATGCTTTGTTGACACCCATGGGAGGCCTGCCTCTTTCTGAACAGAAACAAAGGAGGAATGGATGGGGGAGCAGAGGGGAGGTGGGGTGAGGGAATGGGAGGAGAGGAGAGAGGGGTAATGTTGGTCAGGATGCAAAATAAATGAAAACTTTAATTAATAACAATAAAAAAAGATGTTCCCATCTCTAAATCCCTCCTGACTCCTTGAACCCTTCCTTCGGTTGGCATCTGTGCAGTGAACACAGCGCTATGCCCAGAGCTCTTCCTCAGGCTCAGCACGATCACTTCTACCTTCTGGGAGTTCAGTGGTTGCCCCAGCTCTCAGGGAGACTTGCTTTGGGCCACCCAGAACTGCCTTCCAAAGGTCCTGCTCTTTCCGAGGACATGGTGCACAGTCAGTAAGCAGCAGACCAGGGAAAATAAGGATTGCTTCAGTCTGGATCTCTGCATGGCAGCCTGTTCCAGAATGCTCTGTTAGGTGGGTGGAAGTCCCTATAGTGGCTTCATCAAGGACTGGTGTCTCCCTGCCCCACTGCCTTCCTTATTGTATTTCCTTGAGAATGTCGTCATCGCTTTCCACGTACCACACTCTATCTCCACTTCCTAGAGATACAAGTGAAGACCTTTTGTACAAGGAGTGGTCCTGGGATGAAGACACTGTGATGTCATCTAAAGGACCTTATTTATCAGTCATCTGGCAAAGAGATCCTCAAAACTGGTGGTAAGTGGGTTGAGGGTACTCCCTGATGTGTGAAGTCCCACAGCATCTCATGAAGCTGCTTCCTCGAGAACACTAATAAAATTTAAGAAAAAGATTTATTTCATGTGTATGAGTCTTTGCCTGTATGTGTGTATATGCACCATGTGCATGCCTGGTAGCCATGAAGGTCAGAAGAAGGCATTGAATCCCCTGGAAATGGAGTTACCGATGGTGGTTAGCCACCATTTCAGTACTGGGCACTGAACTGGACTGAACCATCTCCACCCCAGAGAACACTGATTTTTATTTTTGGTTGTGAGCCTAGCCTTGAATGACTGAGCCATCTCTCCAGCTGCTGAATTTTGATTTTTAAAAGCAGACATTTCTAGCTATAAACTTCCTTCATAGGACTGCTTTCATTGTATCCTAAGGGTTTTGATGCATTGTGCCTTCATGTTCTTTCACTTTTAGGAATATTGTTATTTCTTTAACGTGCTATTCAGCACCCAATAACATGTTGTTTAATCTCCCTGAGTTTGTGTATTCTTTTGCCTTTGATTTTCAGCTTTATTCCATTGTGATCAGATAGAGTACAAGAGGTAGTTTCAATTTTCTTGAATTTGTTGAGGCTTGCATTTTTTTTCTTTCAAGATAGGGTTTTACTTTGTAGCCCTGGTTGTCTCCAAACTCACTCTGTAGACCAGGCTGGCTTATACTCACAGAAATCTGCCCGGCTCTGCCTCCTGAGTGCTGGGATTGAAGGTGTGTGCCACAACCACCTGGCAAAAGATGTATTTATTTAAAATTTATCTACATATGTAAGGATGCTTTGTCTGCATATTTGCACATCAGAAGAGGGCATCAGATCCCATTGGGCTACACGTATAGTTATAAGTCACCATGTGAGTGCTGGGAATTGAACTCAGGACCTTTGAAAGAGCAGCAGCCTTAACTGGTTAGTGCTTTTAATCCGTGAGCCACCTCTCCATCCCGCTTTGTGTCTTAATATGTTCTGTTTTCGAGAACATTCTATGGACTGCCGAGAAGAACGTGCCCTCTGCAGAGTTCAGCTGGAATGTGCTGTAGATGCCCGGTAGCTCCATTTCATTTACTACATCCTTTACTCAGATGTTTCTGTTTCTTCTTATTAGGACTCCCTCTTTTGTGAGAGCCTGGTATTGAGGTCGCCCACTAATTATGGTGTTGGCATTGATCTCTGACTTTATATCTACTAGTATTGTTTTATGAAATTGGGTGCACAAATTAAATGTTTTGTCTGTGCATGTTTAGAATTGTAATAGCTTCTTGACAGATTGCTCCATTAATTAATATAAAGTGACCTTTATCTCTTCAGAGTAGTTTTGGGTTGAAGTCTACTTTGTCCGGTATTGGAATAATGATACCTTCTTACTTCCCAAGTCCATTTGCTTGGAATATTTTTTTTCCATCTGTTCATTGTAAGGCAACAATTATATAATGCTGAGATGTATTTCTTGGAGGTAGTATATAAAATGATCCTGTTTTTAATTCAATCTGCTAGTCTGTGGTTTTGTTGTTGTTATTGTTGCTGCTGCTGTTTAGAAATACGGGGTTACTATGTAGCTTTAGAAACTTGCATGTACACCCGTGAGTTTCTGATTGGAGAGTTAAAGTCATTAATATGGCTTCAGAGTTACTATTGAAATATATATATATATATATATATATATATATATATATATATAAATAATCTTACTTGACTTCGTAGTGTTCGGTGTTTTTCTCTAATCCTTTCTTGTTTTACTATATCTAGCATCACCACTTCGTTCTTGCATCCTTTTGGTTGTATTTGTCATTCTCCAAAATCTTCTTTCCAGTATCCTTTGTAGAGCTGATTTAGTGGCCTTAAATTACTTTGGAATGCTTTTAAAAAAAAGATTTTTTATTTTTTCTTTTATTTTTATTTATTTATTTATTTATTAAAGATTTCTGCCTCCTCCCTGCCACCGCCTCCCATTTCCCTCTCCCTCCCCCAATTAAGTCCCCCTCCCTTGTCAGCCCAAAGAGCAATCAGGGTTCCCTGACCTGTGGGAAGTCCAAGGATCGCCCACCTCCATCCAGGTCTAGTAAGGTGAGCATCCAAACTGCCTAGGCTCCCACAAAGCCAGTACGTGCAGAAGGATCAAAAACCCATTGCCATTGTTCTTGAGTTCTCAGTAGTCCTCATTGTCCGCTATGTTCAGCGAGTCCGGTTTTATCCCATGATTTTTCAGACCCAGGCCAGCTGGCCTTGGTGAGTTCCCGATAGAACATCCCCATTGTCTCAGTGTATGGGATGTACTCACTCATATTTGGTTTCTAACCATAAATAAAGGACATTGAGCCTATAATTTGTGATCCTAGAGAAGTTAAATAAGAAGGTGAACCCAAAGAAAAACATATAGGCATCCTCCTGAATATTAACCTTCATCAGGCAATAAAAGGAGACAGAGACAGAGACCCACATTGGAGCACAGGACTGAAATCTCAAGGTCCAAATCAGGAGCAGATGGAGAAAGAGCACGAGCAAGGAACTCAGGACCACGAGGGGTGCACCCACACACTGAAAAAAAGATTTCTTTAAAAAAAATTTTTAGTTAAGTGTATGTGCCAGGGTACTTGAGTGCAGGTACGTGAGGTCAGAGGCACTGGGTATCCCTGAAGCTGGAATTGCATGTGTTTCTGAGCCTTCTGATGATACTAGACCCCAATCTGGGTTTTCTGAAAAAGAAATGCATACTTTTCACCATTGGGCTCTCTTTTCAACCCCTACAATGATTCTGTTTTTAAATGCTTTTCATTTTCTATTAAGTATGACAGATAGTTTTGCTGAGTATTTGTGCCGGTTAGTTTTTTTCCCCCAACCTGAAAGAACAAATTAATAGTGTTGTTGTCTAGATTTACTAATGTCACCTTTCAGAGCATAAAATATATCACTCTAAACCCATTTTGAATCAGGTCACTAATGCTGGGTACATCTTTGGGTGATCCTTCAGAAGACTGATTGTAAAATCCAGCCCTTCCCATTGTTGGGCACGCCACTTGAAACCTGTGAACTTTGGCTCCAAGTAGGTTTTTGTTTTACAGAATACTGTGTTGTCCTGGTGTAAAGCCCCGCCTCTCCCCGTTGTAGAACATGGATGCTCCTTCAAGCAAACAGCCATCATTTCCATCAGAACAACTTGACTACTTGCAAGAGACCCTGGAGATGAGGTTTGTTGACTGTTGACACTCCTTCATAGAAGGAGAGCATAAGGAATATCACTGGACCCTCATCTGGGCTACTGACCACTTCCTACAGTACCTCCCAGCCATTTTTATGCAATCATACCCTAATTGCCATGGTCTTGGGTCTTTGGAGGTGCTGGAGCATGTGGCCCAGGAAGGGTTGACTAAAGGGGATGGGAACTAAAGGGGATATGTAGCTATATCACTTTCAGGCAGGGGTGAGGCTTTCTGGTGGTGAAGCTGCTTGGGAGTCATGCTCCTTGAAGTGACCCTTCACCCATGCTCTGTAAGTCAGACCAATAAACTCACCAATTCCCCAAGTTGGACTATAACAGAATTGTAGTTTGGTTTGTGGTTGGAGCCTTATGAGGAGGGAGTAGACTTTTGTTTATGTCTCTCCAGAGACATAACCGTAGAGAGAAATCCTGTTGGCCTGGCTTCAGGGTTTCAGTAGATATTCTTGGGACAGTTGCTTGATTTTCCTAAGAATGCAGCTCTTTCAGGATCTGGGATTCAGTGGGGTCTTTTTTAAAATGTCTCTTTCTCATGGAGTCTTCTGTCTCTGCTGCGGAACACGAGTTCTGTCTCCTATCATTTTTGATTTTCTCTTTAAAATGTCTCTCTGGGGTACAAGAGTGCAGTACTTTTCCGAGGCTCTCTGCTTAAGTTTGGCCCCAGCCCCTCCCTCTGCGATGGGGACTTCCTCAAATTGTTCTAATCCCTGCAGGCTACATGCTGTATTTTTCCTGTCCTACGTTGTGAAGATTCCTCATTTACTCTGTTATCGGACTGGAAATTGTTGGCCGCCACTCATTTCTTCTGATAGCTGTCTTCCTGTTTTCCCCCATTCCCAGTTCATTCCCTGGAGACTCTGGGAGAGCAGGCCTGTGCGATGCCTTCCACTTTGGTTCTCTTTAACAGCAAATTTCTTAGATGAAATCACTTCCTGATTTTCGTCTTAACCACAGAACTTTCAAAAGCCTAGATTCTTCAAAAAAGTATTCTGTAAATCTAATCTGAAAAATAGCCCATGTCAGACTCTGTAACACAATGAAAATGAATAGCAATATTGGTCACATTAAGATGGAAACCTCTTAGCCTGTAGAACACATGCGTAGAATGCATAGGGTCTAGGTTTAATTTTATGCTGCTTATGAGGGTTGGATTTGGCTTTACATGTTTTGATCATGGGTGGAACAATGTTTGGCTGTGGAAACAGACCGAAGAGTCTACAGAATGCCAATTGAGGCTTTAGAAGCTTTGACGATTCATCTTTTTGTACTTACTTATCTGTTGCTACATTTTTTTTTTGATCTATGACCTTCTTAATCTCTTCCAATTTTTATTTGAGGTCTGTTTTATCTGCTCTCAGACTAGCTACAACAGCTGTTTTTTTTTTTTTACTTCTGTTTGCTTGATAAATCATTTTCTATCTTTTGACTTTTAGTCTGTCGATCTCTTTACCAATAAAGGGTACATCCTGAAAAGAATAAAAGGGTGGATGTAACCCAAGTCAGATGGTCTATGTCTCTTCATTGGTGAGTTGAGATCATGTGCATTTAGAATTATTGACAGATGTGAGCTTATTCCTTTTATTTTGTTGGTTGCTTTTCTAATTGGGTGGGGTCACCCGTGCTCCTGTAAGTCCCTCATCCATTCTCTGTCTATTTGGAGTTTGAAATGTGTCTTGCATTTGGATGTCTATTTTTCTCTCTAGATTTGAGAATTCTACTGAAATTTCATTGAATAGATTCTCTTTGTGTTTAGTGTTTCTCTCAGCATCTTCTTGTAGCTCATAGATTTTTGGTTGAATCATTGTTGTTACTTGATATACCACAGCTATTTGATATCTATGGGAGGCCTGCTCTTTCCTGAAGAGAAACACAGGAAAAGGAGTGAGTGGGGAGGGGAGAGAGTGAAGGTGGAGGGAGAAAGACTGGGAGAAGAGGAAGGAGGGGAAACTGCAGTTGGGATGTAAAAGCAAAATAAAACAAACAACAACAACAACAACAAAACCCCAGCAATAATGTAAGAGTATTTTTTAAAGTAAAAGGTAAAATCATAATACCAAAATGTAGGGGGAGGAAACAGTATAGGGGAGAAAATACCAAGGAAAAGAAAAATATTACTCAAGAATGGAAAAATGCATAAAATATTAGATGAATGTATGAAAGTAAATAAAACAAACAAAAAGTTTAAATTGGGTGGTGGTGGCACAAAATATAGCATCTATACATTGATTAGGTCGATCTATCAAGTCAGCTGCCACAAACAGGAAGCCATCCATCTGTGGGGTTAGGCTGGCCCAGTGTAGAATTCCCAGGACTCAGAGTAGGAGAGGTTTTTTGCCTAGAGAGGATGATAGACAGTGATCAATGTGATGATTTTTCTCAAGGCCCAGATTCCTCTGAATAAAATGGAGGGACGTGCACAACATATAAATACAACATATAAAATGATTTTTGGGAAGACAACAAATGCTTTATTCCCAAAAGATAAGAAACAAACTTGACTCTGGCTACCATTTCGCAAAGCACAGCTCAGGGTCCATTTGTAGACCTCAAGATCCTTGCAAGGGCCCCTGAGTGCAGTAAGCATCCCAGACTTCATGGTAGACCCTCAAAGGACTTGTCACAGTCCAGTCCCAGAGCCCTTCTCACCTGTCCCCAGGGGCAGGAGCTCCCTGTCCTAAGGGTCCTCATGTAACGTAGGGGTATTTGTTTCATATAGCCTTCAGCGAATACCGACTGCTCAGAATCAAGAAGAGATGAAAAGTTGACCACCCATTCCTTGCCCTACTGCTACTTTGATCTTTTCTTTTTTATTATTTCCATGTGATTCCTCTTTTTTCATTTCTCCCTTTCCTTTTTCTGCACATTTAAAAAAGTTTTTGCATTATTGTGTTCTTTTAAACTTTTTTGTTTTGTTTTGCTTTGCTTTCGAGACAGGGTTTCTTTGTAGCTTTGGAGCCTGTCCTGGAACTAGCTCTTATAGACCAGGTTGGACTTGAACTCACAGAGATCTACCTGCCTCTGCCTCCTGAGTGTTGGGAATTCTACATTGGGCCAGCCCAACCCCACAGATGGATGGTTTTCTGTTTGTGGCAGCTGACTTGATAGATCGACCTAATCAATGTATAGATGCTATATTTTCAGGATGCTAAGATGTACATTTTTTACATTTATCATCTGTGAAGTTAAATTACTTCTCACCATTGATTTGTCAAAGTTTAAACTGGGAGTAATTTTTCCTTTTCTGTGTTACATGAAGTTGTGATGTCTTACAATCGATGGCATCTTAGAGTAACAGTGGGAGAGCAGAATGTCACACAGCATCCACAGTTGAGGGAAAGTGGGGGGCTGGACTGGGTTTTCTCAGGTCTGTCCCTGATGTATGAGATGCTTGCCTCATGAGAGGAAGATGGTTCTGTGAAGGAAGGAATTCCTACCAAGTAAAGTTGGTAGGAATACGGACACTACCAAAGACCTTTTGGCTGCTCTCTGCTGGCTGGCCAGGGAGTGCTGATTCCTGTTGAGCTGCAGGACCCCTTCTGGGTAATCCCCTTGGATTCCTTCCCTTTTGTCTCCTAAAAAACCACAATGTGCCCTGTTTCCTAATCCCTTGGAATTTCCCCTTATGAGCAGTAAATTCCATGAAAACATCCCATAGCATTGGATCATAATGCTTTTCTGTTTTATCTTCAATCTCCCCTCCTTCAATGTCATATTCACTCTGGGGTCACACTGGGGACACATTGCCTCAATTCAAAGGAGGGACTTTTGTGGTGGAACTGACAGTCTTCCATGACAAGGTGATATTTATGTTTCGAGATTTATTTATTTTATGTGTACGAGTGTTTTGCTTGAATGAATGTTAGTGCACTGTGTGCGTGCAGTGTCCACGAAGGAAGAAAAGAGGGCACCAGATCCCCTGGAACTGGAGTTGCAGGTCTTTGCAAATTGCTATGTGGGTGTAGAGAAGCAAACCTGGGTCCTCTGCAAGAGCAGCAAGTACTCTTAATCATCAGCCATTTCTCTAGCTCCCCGATGTTTATAGCATCCCTCAAATTATAACACTTAGTAGGACAGTTTCGTTTTTATATTTTTTTTTTAGCTTTCAAAGCATACATTGAAAACATTTTCTTCCTAAAACCTTATAAAATCCTGTGAAATAGACAAAGCACACTTTATCACTTTTTTTTTCCCAGTGAGGAAGCAGATGTCCAGAGAGACAAGTGAGCTTGTAAAGATGCCCAGCTGGCTGGTGGAGGAGGTGGGACCACAATCCAGGCATTCTTATTCTGGAGTCCTTGTTGTTCCTCTTTCTAGGAAAGAAAGGGACCTTGTCACAGCATTCTTCACGTTCCCTTAACTCCAGGGGCTTCAGAGATCAGCGCCAGCTCAATGTGACCCCAGCATAGTTGCTAGCCTCTGTTTTCTAGGTAGATATGTGGAATGAACTGGGTCACCTCCCTTCTGAGAGCTGTGGTCCCATGGCTGAGCAGATAGGGAGCAGCAGGACTTCTTGTAGAGGCTCTCTGTGTGTGCACGTGTGTGTGTGCACGTGTGTGTGTGTATGTGTGCGCGCGCACACATGTGCTGCCCACTACCCAAAGTGGCTCCTTGGGTGCTACAGTTTCCAGGGCTCCTGAAGTCATTGCCATTCTTATAGCTGTCCCTGGAATCCAGGGCAAAAACAGAGCCAAGAGCTCAAGGCACTTAGGCATTTTCAACGGTCATAGAGGAGACAAGAATTCCCCGAGAAGAAATTCCTTTGAAGACAGCAATTGGAGAAGATAGACATGGATCTTACTTAAAAGAAAACCATTGCATGTATGAAAGACCTGGAGCCAGAAAGCTGAAACAAACCCGAACAAAAACAGCAGCTGTGATTTTTAAATTTAAAAATCAAAAAGGAAGTGATCATATTGAAAACAAAATTAATGATTTGGAAGTTCATGTGACAGAAGTTTAGAACACAGATTTAAAAAACATATAAAAGGAGCAGGAAGTCACAAGAGAGCACCAATCAGAGATCTGGATGTCAGCAGCAGCAGTCCCTGGAGGAGGCAGGCTGGTGACAGTCTGTTGACAGAGGAGGTGGGCAGGTGAGAGCCCGGGACAGAGGTGGGTGGGTGCTGATGGACAGGAAGTGCTGAGGTTACCTTCCACTTTTGGCCTTTGGAATCTGGGCATATAATGGCGCCATTACTTAAAGTGGGCTTCTCTGAAGCAGCCGCAGCTTGTAGGCAGGAGAGTGGGTGGGGAGGGGTGAGTCAGTCTAGAGGCGAGGAGCCTGAAGGGCTTATGAACACAAAAGTGGAGATGCGTCATGGCTGTTGGTATTTGAGCCTAGCTTTCTGAGCAGTGACCTGGAAATAAGAGGACTGGGTGTGTTCTACCTAGGGGATGTCTACCTTGAGAGAAGGGTGTGGGTGAGGTTGCTGAGGTGAGTGGGAAAAGCCAGACCCACCTGCAGGGCATAAGATGCCAGCCTGCTCCTCCTTTCATCCCCTTTCTCTTTTACACTCCTAACTCTGCCTGCCTGATTTACATGGCCTTTCTTATGACTTGGCTTGGGACTTAGAAAGGGGAAGGAGAAGAAAAAGAGAGAGAGGAAATAAAGGCAGAAGATGGCAAGGGAGAGTGGCTCGCAGGTACGTTGAGACGAAATAGCAGCATTACACCGGTCTGTGGTCAGCTCCACCCAAGAGAGCGGGAGTCCACATTGTGACAATGTGGTCTGCTGCTCTGAGTGCCCTCATGGGGAGGTGCCATGGTTGTCTTTCCTAAGAAGCAAAGGTTGAAGTGACATTTACAAAACCATTTTAATCCCCTTTAGTAACTTATACATAAGGAGATTGAAGCTTCCCCAGAAAGTTCCCCGAGACAACGCAGGTGGAAAGCGGCAGTCAGATGGACCTGGGGAGCTAGCATGCTTTTGCTTTTGTTCTATTCCAGGGCTGGGGGTCTTTTAACAGAATAGAGGAGCAGCTAGCGGAGTCAGCCTGGATCACGTGACTTGTGTTTTCAGTAGGCTTTTGTTATCTCCGGAAATTCAAAGATTTATGTGACCTCTTCTGGAGATAACTACACCTTCCAGTCTGACCTTTCAATCCAGGCTGCTCTCTGATTCTTGTAGGTTAGCAGCCGGCTCAGACAAAGGGAGAGAAATGAGCTGCCATTCTTCCTGGGCATTGAATGGCTGCTTTCTCGTAAATGCCTAGAAAAAAAAAAATCAATCGTTTGTGCACGGAACTCTTTCATCTGCTATTAGCTGGATTCCAAGTCATTGATAAGAAGGAAAATCCCCCAATTCATGGATCAGTATCCTAAGAGTTTATCAATTCAGAATAAAAGCGGCCGCGTCTGGGATGCTACTCAGCCGTTACTCACAATGGGAGGAAATAGAGCTTGCTTTCTCCCTGACATTGTCAGGCTTAAAATAAATGATATTTCTCCCAACTTTATTTATTATTATTTTTTTAAAGCTACACCAAAGCTAGGGAGATTGCTTATTAGTTAAAGCCTTTGCTTCCCAAGTGTGAGGACAAAGTTCAATACCCAGAACCCACGTACATGTCAGATACATGTGGTGACCTGCCTATAATTCCAGTGCTTGGAAGCCAGAGAGAAGGAATCCCCAGAGCAGGCTGACTAGCTGAATCAGTGAGCTCTGGGTTCGATTGAGAGACCTTGCCTCAATGACTAAGGAGAACAGCAATCAAGGAAGACTCTCCGCATCAACCTCAGGCCTTCACACGTGTGCACACACGTGACCACCTGTACACGTGAAAGAAAGAAAAATAACTCACACTAACAGAATCTTTGTATTGGAAGCTGGTCCTGGAGCTATCAGGTGTGATCTCAAACTTCTCAGAGCTTTCCACATTTAAGTCTTAACTGACAAAAGCTCTTACCAATGGATTAGAACTTGTTAGAAATATTATCCTCGCTTTGGCTTGGAAACTGGTTCTCATAAAACCATCATTACAAGTCCCCCTAAAGCCTTGACAGTCACCATAGGGAGAGTGAGCATTTGTAGTAGACACTGGGCACTTTGAGGCTTGAGGGTGTGGTAGAGTGTATGCCTGCTGTGCCAAAGGCCACTGGTTCCCCCTAACTACCAGAGAAGATGGGATAGCTGAGCCATGCTGACACTTCTATTAGACTGAACAGACACATAGCAAGTCCTAGCTAGCCATGTATGCACGGCACTAAAGTTACAGATGAAGAAACGCAATGCTCTTTGCTCATTGCTCCACAGTGGACAAGCGGTGAGGACCCAGAAGAAGACATGAGATTAGCAGTGTGGTAGGTTCAGTCTAGGAGACTGACGGAGTTTATCAGGCTTGGGGATCTGGCTAGGATAAGTGGACGGGCCTTTGGAGGGTAAATGTTGAAATTACAAAGCATGATTAAGAATTCATGGGGCTTTAGCTTCTTTTCTAATAGTGATTTAGGTGGATCCCAGTTACTAATTTTAATCACAGCATTTTTCCACCACTTAAACTATACAGTGGTCCCTCAGGGTCCTCTGGGAATTGGTTGTAGGATCTCTTATGAGTGAGGAAGTCTTTTACATAAAATGCATATTTTAATATAGTCTGTGTACAACCCTGTATGTGTTTAATAATTTCTACATTACTTATAATACCTAATAACAATGCAAATGCTACTGTTTACTGGATATTGAGCCAAGAATTCCTTACATAAAGGGCATTTTTGTATAACCTATGTAGACCTTCCTGTATCTGTTACATAATCTCTAGATTACTCAGAATATGCAATAATAATGCAAATACTTTTGCTTGCCGAATAATGGCCCGAAAGCCCTGTGTATGCTCAGTATAGGTCGAACCACTGCAGTTCTAATTACATTTTTGGACTTGGGTTGGCTGAATTTGTGGCTGCACAGCCTGCAGAAATGGAAGGCTGACTGTGTTCTCATTCTCATTGTGATTTCTTTAGGAGATATTTAGATGGTGTGTTTCTTAATTTCAAAACATATGGGGATCCTAGTCATCTTTTTTTTTATTGATTTCTGGCTTAATTGCATGGTAGTTAAAGATAGTCAGTTGATTTCTATCCTCTGAAATTCGTTGAGACTTGCTTTACAGCGCAGCATATGGTTAGTTTTCGAAAAGTGTCTGAGTGAGCTTGAAATGAATGTGTGATTTGCAGTTGCTGCTACGCTGCTCTAAATATGTCAGTTAGGTTAGGCTTGTTACACACGTTGCTCAGATTTTCTATTTCCTTATGATCCTTTCTCACTTGTTACAGCAATTGCAGAGAGAGGTGTATTTAAATCTCCCACTGCCTTTATGGATTTGTTGATTCCTCTCGTCGTTGAGTCAGATCTTGCTTCATTTATTTTTGAAATGAAGTTATTAAGTACATAAAAATTTTAAAGTGTTATGTCTTCTTGGCAAATTAAGCCTTTTATCAAAATGAAGTATCCTCTTAATGCTTTTTGCCTTTGGCTCTGTGACGGGGCTCATGAGCCTTTTCTGTGTTAGCGTTTATGTGACATGAGTTTTCCTATTATTTTATTGTCGACTTCTCCTTTCCTCATGCTTGCCCCGGGAGAAGGACATAGCCATGCTTGTTCTTATGTCCAGGAGGATGATCTTGTCAATGAGAATATTCACCCTACTTCCACTTAATATGATCACAATCCATTTCGGTGTATCTCCACTATCTCATTATAGTTTTCTTCATCCTACCTGCTTCAAATCCTTATTTTCCTTCTCCTCCTTTCTATTAGACTGACTTTAAAATATTCTTCTCCTCCATCTGTTAGGTTTGAAGTGGACCATTTGTATCATGTTGTTAATAACTAAGTGACAGCAATTTTGACTTATAGCCTATTATTAATTGATACGGTTAACCTTGTCCCAGAAAGCCCAGGGTACTTAGACTCCATTTATCCTTGCTGACTTACATGCTGTTGTTATCATGTTTTTGGCTTATGTATATTTCAAATTCTGCAAGACATATTTATTATTAGTTCTGCAGCCAACATTGCACACATACTTTGCTTTTTCCTTCCACCTTTTTCTTTCTCGCTGCATCTACGCCCATTCATCTGGGATAATTTCTTTGCAGTTTGAAACACGCCAAAGTTTCATTTAATGCATGTCTGCATGTGGCAAATGTCCTTCGTTTTGTTTGTATGAAAATGTCTTTATTCCAATTCCATTTATTTATTTATTTATTTATTTATTAATTATACAATATTCTGTCTGTATGCCTGAAGGCCAGAAGAGGGCGCCAGACCTCTTTACAGATGGTTGTGAGCCACCATGTGGTTGCTGGGAATTGAACTCAGGACCTTTGGAAGAGCAGGCAATGCTCTTAACCACTGAGCCATCTCTCCAGCCCCCTCCAATTCCATTTTTGTCTTACACCTTTAGTGAGCTTCTGCATCTGCTCTTTGAAGTATTTGAGCAACCAGAGGCTACCATGGTCCTCTTTCAGTTTGAGAAAATTGAGCTGCTTTCTGTAAGAACCAGAGCACCCCTGGTTCATTCTTACTGCTCTTTAAGTTCCTAACAGAAGCATTGGTGGCCACTTTAGCCAGAGACTCTAGTAGGTCATCAAAATCAGGGCGTTCCTTTCACAAAAGAGGCATTCATATCCACCAACTATGTAATGTAGCAGCCACCTGAATACACTGCCCAGAATACTACCAATAGAAGTGCTTCTCTAGCTCAGACCCTTGAAGCCACTACTTAGAGGTTGAGCCTTGCAATGTAATCCACCCACAGGCAGTCTAAGCGTGATTGGTCCTATGGGCCTCCAGGAGGACCCACATGGAGGCACAAGTTCCATTCTGATCTGATATTACAAATAACTTCTCTGTACCTAGCAAGGCCAAGTGAGACCACGGGAAGAAAGTGGTACTGGCATGGTTGTTGTCATCTGTCAAGTCCCTAACATGATATTTCAGGCCTTGCCAAGGACTACTAATGGGCTAACTGAGTTAAAACCACTCATTTCATTAGAGGAGGAGACCATAATGATATCTCAAAACCCATAAGTTAGGAATCATAGTAGTTAAATAAGTGCAGAGGGCTGCAGAGCATTCAGTAATAAGATCAGGTTGGACCAAGGCAGAAGATGTGATCATCTTGCTAAAGCTGGCCCTTATTTCTCATTCATTCTTCCCTACTGATGCCAGCAGAGATGCTTTTTCCCTGTTCCTCCCATTTGGTTCTAAGGAGTTTGCTATTTATTTCGGTACAGTATTGTAGAACACATCACAGCTTCTTTAAAGTCAACAAAAACTCAAACTAATCAACCTCACTTTAACTATGACTCATGCCCAGTTTAGAGTTGACAGAACAGCCGGTGTCACACAAATGTGGAATTTACATGACTAGACACTGATTCAAGTCTTAAGATTATTCTTTGTAGTCTGTGTTCCCCTTACCACTTACAAACTCTGGTCATGTGCACTATCTCATTTAATTTATCCTCACGACAACATTAATTTTCTTTCTCAGGTGTGGAAAATTAGGCTTAGAGACAGGTTAGTATTTATTTTCTTAATTCAATTTGTTCTTTGAAAATGCCATACGTGTATATCATGTACTTTGATTGTTCTTATCCCCCATGCTCCCTTATCTGTCTCCCACCCATGCCAACACCCTCTCTTCCCTGCAGGTTCTTTCCTCCATCTTTTTGTTTTGTTTTATGACTCACTGAGTTTAACCAGGGCCATCTGAGCAAATAGGCTACAGTACTATTCAATGGAGCCTTCGACTCTGAAGATAATGACCTGCCCTCCCCCGAACCCATTAGTAACTAATAGTTCAGCAGGGAGTGGGTAGGGTCCTATGAGCCCCTCTCTCTTCCATGACTGGATGTTGACAAATAAAGTCTTCTGCAGACTCCCTGCTGACATCTGAAGTGGCTCTGACTTCATGACTGCAATGGCTGAATCTGTCCTAGAAGACAGCATTTTGTGTTTCATCTTCTTCTCTTTCAGCTCTTGAAGTCTTTCCACCCTTTCTTCTATAATATCTCTCGAGACGAGAGGCGGTGGTATTGATGTTCTGTTTAAGGCCGAGAACTCAAGCATCCCCTATTCTCAGCACCTGGAACAATGCAGGTGTCTGCAGTCATTACTGTGCATTGTAGAGAAACTTCTCAGACCAATGCTGAGAGCAGCATTTGTCTGTGGGTATAAACAAAGATGTTTAGAAGTCAGCCATTTAAGACCCATGCCAATTTAAGAAAACCACAGTAGTACGCTTTAAAGATTTGTTACTTGAATTGGGTTAATAAAACACGAATTGGCCAGTAGCCAGGTAGGAAGTATAGGCGGGGCAACCGAGATAAAGGTGATGGGAAGGAGAAGGGCAGAGTTAGAGGGTCGCCAGCAGATGCAGCAAGAGTCAGATGAAAATCCTGCACTGAGAAAAGGTGCCAGGCCACGCACCTAAACCTAGATAAGAATTATGGGTTACTGACTTCAAACTCTACTACAGAGCTACAGTGCTGAAAACAGCTTGGTATTGACATAAAAACAGACAGGAGGACCAAGGGAACTGAATCAAAGACCCAGATATCAATCCACACACCAACAAATACCTAAACAGAGAATTCTCAACAGAGGAATCTAAAATGTCTCAGAGACTATTGAAGGGAGGCTGCTTGTTTTGTTCCAGCTGCTTAGACCTGAAATAATCACACAGAAACTCCATTAATTAAATCACTGCTTGGCCCATTAGCTCTAGCTTCTTATTTACTAACTCTTATATCTTACTTTAACCCATCTCCATTAATCTGTGTATTGGCACGTGGCCGTGGCTTACCGGGTAAATATCCCAGCATGTATCTCTGGTGGTTGCTCCATGGCTTCTCTCTGTCCCTCTCCTTCTTTCTCCCAGCATTCAGTTTAGTTTTCCTTGTCTAGCTCTGTTCCCCTATAGCTTGCTATAGGCCCAAAGCAGTTCCTTTATTAACCAATAATATTCACAACATACAGAGTGGAATCCTAAATCAAAAGTCATCAGAGAAATGCAAATCAAAACAACTTTGAGATTCTATCTAATACCTGTAAGAGAATGGCCAAGATCAAAAACACTTATGACAACTTATGCTGGAGAGGTTGTGGAACAAAGGGAACACTTCTGCATTGCTAGTGGGAATGCAAACTGGTACAGCCACTTTGGAAATCAGTATGGCCATTTCTCAGAAAATTAGGAAACAACCTTCTTCAAGAGCCAGCAATACCACTTTTGGGTATATACCCAAAGGATGCTCAATCGTACCACAAGGACATGTGCTCAACTATTTTCATAGCAACATTATTTGTCATAGCCAGAACCTGGAAACAATCTAAATGCCCCTGTACTGAAGAATGGATAAGGAAAATGTGGTACATTTACACAATGGAAATACTACACAGTGGAAAAAAATAATGACACCTTGAATTTTGTGGGCAAATGGGTGGATCTAGAAAACATCATATTGAGTGAGGTAACCCAGATCCAGAAAGACAAATATCATATGTACTCACTCATAAGTGGCTTTTAGACATAAAACAAAGAAAAATCAACCTACAGTTCACAATCCAAGAGAATCTAGACAACAATGAGGACCCTAAGAGAGATGTACATGGATCTAATCTACATAGGAAGTAGAAAAAGATAAGATCTCCGAGTAAATTGGAAACATGGGGACCATGGAAGAGGGCAGAAGGAGAGGAGAGAGGAAGGGAGGGGAGTGGAGAAAAATGTATAGCTCAATAAAAACACTTAAAAAAAGAATTATGGGTTAATTTATGTATAAGAGTTAGGCAGTAACAAGTCTGCGCTACTGGCTGAGCATTTATAAATAATATTAAGTCTCTGTGGTGATTTGGAAGCAGTTGCCAGGATAAAAGTGGGCAGGAGAGAAACATCCATTTACAGTAAGTTTCCCCCTAGGACTTCCCCAGCCATAGAGAAAGAAGTTCTTTGCAAGAGAAACAGGTAAAATGGTTAAGAACACTTGTTCTTACAGAGAACCCGGCACGCATGACAGCTAACAAACCATGTTTAACTCCAGTTCCAAAGTCTTTTTCTGACTTTGCAGGCAACAAGTATGTGTGTGGGGTACCTATATAAAGGCAGACAAAACACTCATACACAAAAATAAAATACATTAGGCTTTCCACACTCGAGCAAATTTCTCAGTTAACTTGGAAATACATCTTCATTTTCTCCAATTGTTTGCACAAATCTGTTCCTGCTGTCTTCAGATAAAATCCCTTCTTCTCCACTCCTATTCATTTTGTCTTCACCCTCATATAACACTAGGTTATAACCACTGGCTTATCTGAGAGATCTTGCACACTTGTGTGTGTATGTGTGTGTTGTGCGATTACTGTATCCAGTTTCCTTAAACTTGTGCCCCTGTGTCTTTTATTTCATTTTGTGTCTTGGTCCAGAGTATGGAAAGCCAAGAGTATAAGAGGAAGGAATGAGTAGAGGGAGCGAGGAAATGAAAGGAAGGATGGCATGGACGAAGGCAATGAGAGAGGAGGGAAAGATGGATTCCTGTGGCAACAGTGAAGGGTCAACAGGACCTAACAAAGCACCACGTTCTGGAAATGTGTAGTGGCGATCCTATCAGCTTCCCTTTAAGGGGATTTTCTAACCTGAGATTTGAAAACCTCCAGGTAGCAGTTGTTGGTAAATGATGAGAGTAATGATTCTAGAGTATTTGGATGAAGTCGTTACCCATCAGTCAGGCTTCTAAATCTGGCAGGTGTTCTAGACTTAGGACAAGAAAGGTCAAAATAGGATGGTGGTGAGCACACAGCATCTCCAGTCCTTCTGACATAAGTACTTCAGTCTGATTTTCTCAGCTAATGGAAGAATACCCGGGAAGATGGTGTTCATAAATTGTTCTGAAAAACTCTAGAAAGAGAATTTCTGCTTTCTTCATAAGTTAAATTTCTCAGTTCTTTCAGAAATCTATCTAATATCTATCTATCTATCTATCTATCTATCTATCTATCTATCTATCTATCTATCTATCTATCTATCTATTTGTTTTTCTGTCTATCATATATATGTATCTTTTATTTTGATTTTTTTGAGACAACTTTTCTCTGTGTAGCCCTGGCTCTTCTGGAACTCACTATATAGCCCAAGGTGGCCTTGAACTCACCAAAGTCCACCTGTCTTTGACTCCCGAGTGTGCTGGCATTAAAGGAGTGAGCCACCACACTCAGTTTAGAGGTGTTTCTTAAAGCCCCTTTGCTACAGTTAAAGCCAGTTCTTCACGAGAGCTGAAGCCAAGCTAGAAGAAACTCGTTGAGAAAAACCTGCTCTTGACAGAAGGCAGATGTTATTGATAGTGAGAGGGAGCATGGTGCTAAAGAGTATTAGAAATATCTGGGACCTTAGAAGCCGGCGACTTTGCAGCAGAGAAAATGAGCCTGGGGTGACAGGTCATTTCCTTAGCCACAGAGCTGGAGAGAGTCCTGTGTTATCTCCAGAAAACTCAGCACGGTGGAGGACAAAGATGGAGCTTTGAAGGTAGACAGGCCAGAGAAGCTAAACCCTGATTGCATATGCCCTTCCTAGCCGTGGGAGAAAAGGCTTGAAGATATAGAAAGCTCAGAAAATGACAAGATTCATAAGTCCCTGTCGGGAGAGAGGTTATATTGGCAGAGCAGTCTGGGAGCTGGGCAGGCCACTCTAGGGATGCAGCTTTCCTGGCTCATCGCCCATGCCAGAGTGAGCTTTTCGGTGACACACCTGCTTCACCCAGGCTCCTGTAATGAACTCCTCACCCATGGCCCTGTAAAAAGTCCACAGAACTCATTGATTCACCAACAAGGCTTTTCCTTTGGTCTCTTGTCACTGCACTATTTGGGGTGAAGAGCTTGTCGTAGGCTTCCCAGGAAAAGTCACACTACACTGGCAGACTGGAATGGGCCCTTGTCTGGGCTTTCAGCTCCTGACCACATGAGCCTCTTCAAAGGGCGCTTGAGTGTTGAAATAAGAGCAGCGGGCTGCGTCCCCGGCACCCGGCTGCCCCCACGGCTAGCTTTACCCGAAATAATTACACGGAAACTGTATTCTTTTAAACACCGCTTTGGCCCATTTCTATCTAGCCCCTTCTAGGCTAGCTCTCGCACCTGGACTAGCCCATTTCTAATAATCTGCTGTAGCCCACGAGCTGGCTTACCAGGAATGATCTTAACCTGCGTCTGCCTGGAGTGGGAGAATCATGGCGACTCCTCGACTCAGCTTCTTTCTCCCAGCATTCTGTTCTGTTTACTCCTCCCACCTATGTTTTTTTTTTCTTTTTAAAATTTATTTATTTATTAAGGATTTCTGCCTCGTCCCCACAACCGCTTCCCATTTCCCTCCCCCTCCCCCCGACCAAGTCCCCCCCCCCTCATCTGCTCGAAGAGCAATCAGGGTTCCCTGACCTGTGGGAAGCCCAAGGACTGCCCACCTCTATCCAGGTCTCGTAAGGTGAGCATTCAAACTGCCTAGGCTCCCACAAAGCCAGTACGTGCAGTAGGATCAAAAGCCCACTGCAATTGTTCTTGAATTCTCAGTATTCCTCATTGTCCGCTATGTTCAGCTAGTCCGGATTTATCCCATGCTTTTTCAGACCCAGGCCAGCTGGCCTTGGTGAGATCCCAATAGAACATCCCCATTGTCTTAGTGTGTGGGTGCACCCCTTGTGGTCCTGAGTTCCTTGCTCGTGCTCCGTCTCCTTCTGCTCCTGATTTGGACCTTGAGATTTCTGTCCGGTGCTCCCGTGTGGGTCTCTGTCTCTGTCTCCTTTCATCGCCTGATGAAGGTTAATATTCCTGAGGATGCCTATGTGTTTGTCTTTGGATTCGCCTTATTTAGCTTCTCTAGGAGCATGAATTATAAGCTCAATGTCCTTTATTTATGGCTAGAAACCAAATATGAGTGAGTACATCCCATGTTCCTCTTTTTGGGTCTGGCTTACCTCACTCAGGATAGTGTTTTCTATTTCCATCCATTTGTATGCAAAATTCAAGAAGTCCTTGTTTTTTTACTGCTGAGTAATACTCTAATATGTATATATTCCATACTTTCTTCATCCATTCTTCCGTTGAAGGGCATCTAGGTTGTTTCCAGGTTCTGGCTATTACAAACAATGCTGCCATGAACATAGTTGAGCATATACTTTTGTTGTATGATAGGGCCTCTCTTGGGTATATTCCCAAGAGTGGTATTGCTGGATCCAGGGGTAGGTTGATCCCGAATTTCCTGAGAAACCGAAACACTGCTTTCCAGAGTGGTTGCACAAGTTTGCATTCCCACCAGCAATGGGTGAGTGTACCCCTTTCTCCACAACCTCTCCAGCAAAGGCTATCATTGGTGTTTTTTATTTTAGCCATTCTGACAGGTGTAAGGTGGTATCTTAAAGTTGTCTTGATTTGCATTTCCCTGATCGCTAAGGAAGTTGAGCATGACCTTAAGTATCTTTTGGCCCTTTGAAGTTCTTCTGTTGAGAATTCTCTGTTCAGCTCAGTGCCCCATTTTATAATTGGGTTGATTAGCCTTTTACGGTCTAGTTTCTTGAGTTCTTTATATATTTTGGAGATCAAACCTTTGTCAGTTGCAGGGTTGGTGAAGATCTTCTCCCAGCCAGTGGGTTGTCTTTTTGTCTTAGTGACAGTGTCCTTTGCTTTACAGAAGCTTCTCAGCCTCAGGAAGTCCCATTTATTCAATGATGCCCTTAGTGTCTGTGCTGCTGGGGTTATACATAGGAAGTGGTCTCCTGTGCCCATTTGCTGTAGAGTACTTCCCACTTTCTCTTCTATCAGGTTCAGTGTGTTCGGACTGATATTGAGGTCTTTAATCCATTTGGATTTGAGTTTTGTGCATGGTGATAGATATGGATCTATTTTCATTCTTCTACAGATTGACATCCAGTTTTGCCAGCACCATTTGTTGAAGATGCTCTCTTTTTTCCATTGTATACTTTTAGCTCCTTTATCGAAGATCAGGTGTTCATAGGTTTGTGGGTTAATGTCAGGGTCTTCTATTCGATTCCATTGGTCGACTTCTCTGTTTTTATGCCAATACCAAGCTGTTTTCAATACTGTAGCTCTGTAATAGAGTTTGAAGTCAGGGATGGTAATGCCTCCAGACAATCCTTTATTGTATAAGATTGTTTTGGCTATCCTGGGTTTTTTGTTTTTCCATATAAAGTTAATTATTGTCTTCTCCAGATCTGTGAAGAATTTTGATGGGATTTTGATGGGGATTGCATTGAATCTATAGATTGCTTTTGGTAGAATTGCCATTTTTACTATGTTGATCCTCCCAATCCAAGAGCAAGGGAGGTCTTTCCATTTTCTGGTGTCTTCTTCAATTTCTTTCTTCAAAGACTTATAGTTCTTGTCAAGTAGATCTTTCACTTCCTTGGTCAGGGTTACCCCAAGGTATTTTATGCTATTTGTG
The DNA here is from genome assembly GCF_018167655.1 of Microtus oregoni. NCBI lineage: Eukaryota > Metazoa > Chordata > Mammalia > Rodentia > Cricetidae > Microtus > Microtus oregoni. The sequence goes on from NW_024543072.1 coordinate 31,977,701, forward strand.
GCTATCGTGAAAGGTGATGCTTCTCTGATTTCCCTCTCTGCTTCCTTATCCTTAGTGTATAGGAAGGCAACTGATTTTTTGGAGTTGATCTTGTATCCTGCCACATTACTAAAGCTGTTTATCAGCTGTAGGAGTTCTTTGGTAGAATTTTTGGGGTCGCTTATGTACACTATCATGTCATCTGCAAATAATGAAAGCTTAACTTCTTCCTTTCCAATACGAATCCCCTTGATCTCCTTATGTTGTCTTATTGCTATTGCTAGAATTTCAAGCACTATATTGAAGAGGTATGGAGAGAGTGGACATCCTTGTCGTGTTCCTGATTTTAGTGGGATGGCTTTGAGTTTTTCTCCGTTTAATTTAATGTTAGCTGTTGGCTTGCTGTAAATAGCTTTTATTATATTTAGGTAGGACCCTTGTATCCCTATTCTCTCCAAGACCTTTATCATAAAGGGGTGTTGAATTTTGTCGAATGCTTTTTCAGCATCTAGTGAAATGATCATATGGTTTTTTTCTTTCAGTTTATTTATATGGTGGATTACATTGATAGATTTGCGTATGTTGAACCAGCCCTGCATCTCTGGGATGAAGCCTACTTGATCATAATGGATAATTTTTCTTATGTGTTCTTGGATTCGGTTTGCCAGTATTTTATTGAAAATTTTTGCGTCGATGTTCATGAGTGAGATCGGTCTGTAATTCTCTTTCTTGGTTGGGTCTTTTTGTGGTTTTGGTATCAGGGTAACTGTAGCTTCATAAAAGGAATTTGGCAATGACTCTTCTGATTCTATATTGTGCAATACATTAAGGAGTATAGGTATTAGTTCTTCTTGGAAGTTCTGGTAGAATTCTGCATTGAAACCATCTGGTCCTGGGCTTTTTTTCGAAGGGAGATTTTTGATAACCATTTCTAATTCTTCGCGAGAAACCGGTCTATTTAGATCATTCACCTGGTCTTGGTTTAGCTTTGGTATATGATACTTATTTAAAAAAATGTCCATTTCTTTTGTATTTTCCAGTTTTGTGGCATACAGGCTTTTGTAGTAAGATCTAATGATTCTCTGAATTTCCTCTGTGTCTGTGGTTATGTCCCCCTTTTCATTTCTGATCTTATTTATTTGCGTGTTCTCTCTCTGTCGTTTAATTAGTTTGGATAGGGGTTTGTCGATCTTGTTGATTTTCTCAAAGAACCAGCTTTTTGTTTCATTGATTCTTTGGATTGTTTTCTGTGTTTCTATTTTGTTGATTTCAGCCCTCAGTTTTATTATTTCCAGTCTTCTACTTCTCCTGGGCGCGTCTGCTTCTTTTTTTTCTAGAGCTTTCAGGTGTGTTTTTAAGTCCCCAATGTATGCATTCTCCGTTTTCTTTAAGTGGGCACTTAGTGCTATGAACTTTCCTCTTAGCACTGCTTTCATTGTGTCCCATAGGTTTGAGTATGTTGTCCCTTTATTTTCATTAAATTCAAGGAAGACTTTAATTTCTTTCTTGATTTCTTCCTTGACCCAGGTGTGGTTCAGTAGTTGACTGTTCAGTTTCCATGAGTTTGTCGGTTTTTTGGGGGCAGCGTGGTTGTTGCCTTCTAACTTTAATCCGTGATGATCTGATAAGACACAGGTGGACACTGATATTTTTTTGTATCTGTGGAGGTTTCCTTTGTTACCAAGTATGTGGTCAATTTTTGAGAAGGTTCCATGAGCTGCAGAGAAGAAGGTATATTCTTTCCTATTTGGGTGGAATGTTCTATAGATGTCTGTTAAGTCCATTTGCTTCATTACCTCCAATAATTCTCTTAATTCTCTATTAGGTTTCTGTCTGATTGACCTGTCCCTTGGAGAGAGAGGTGTGTTGAAGTCTCCTACTACTAGTGTGTGTGGTTTGATGTCTGCCTTGAGTTCTAGTAATATTTCTTTTACATAAGTAGGTGCTTTTATATTGGGGGTGTATATATTCAGGATTGAGACGTCCTCCTGATGAATTGTTCCTGTTATGAGTATAAAGTGACCGTCTCGGTCTCTTCTGATTGATTTTAGTTTGAAGTCAGTTTTGTTAGAAATTAGTATGGCCACACCTGCTTTTTTCTTAGGACCATTTGCTTGAAACACCTTTTCCCAACCCTTTACTCTGAGTAGGTGCCTGTCTTTGTGGTTGAGATATGTTTCTTGCAAACAGCAGAATGTTGGATCCTGTTTTCGTATCCAATCTTTTAGCCTGTGCCTTTTTATAGGTGAATTGAGCCCATTAATATTAAGTGATATTAATGACCAGTGGTTGTTTACTCCGGTTATTCTTATTGCTTTTGGTAGTAGAGATTGTGTGTCTCCCTTCTTTGAGATGTGCTCGTGAGGGGTCATTAGATGCCTGGGTTATTGTAGGCAGTGTTGGCAGTGTTGGATTCCTTGGGTTGCGATTTTCCTTCTATTACTTTCTGTAGGGCTGGATTTGTGGCTACGTATTGTTTAAATTTGTTCTTATCCTGGAATGTCTTGTTTTCTCCGTTGATAGTGAACGATAGCTTGGCTGGGTATAGTAGTTTGGGTTTGCATCCATGGTCTCTTAGTTTCTGCAGAACCTCTATCCAGGACCTTCTGGCTTTCATAGTTTCCATCGAGAAGTCAGGTGTAAGTCTGATCGGTTTTCCTTTATAAGTTACTTGCCCTTTTTCTTTTGCAGCTCTTAATATTCTTTCTTTAACCTGTATATTTTGTGTTTTGATTATTATATGGCGAGGAGATGTTTTTCTTTGATCCAGTCTGTTTGGTGTTCTGTATGCTTCTTGAATATTTAAATGAATATCTTTCTTTAAGTTGGGAAAGTTTTCTTCCATAATTTTGTTGAAAATATTTTCTGGGCCTTTGTGCTGTGACTCTTCTCCTTCTTCTATTCCTATTATTCTTAGGTTTGGTTTTTTTATTGTGTCCCATAGTTCCTGAATGTTTTGTGTTGAGAATTTGTTGGCTTTGCTGTTTTCTTTGATCTGTTCGTTTATTTTCTCTATGGTGTCCTCAGCATCTGAGAGTCTTTCTTCTAGCTCTTGTATTCTATTGATTATGCTTGTTTCTGTAGACTCTGCTCGTTGGCCTAGATTTTCCATATCCAGCTGGTCCTCAGTTTGTATTTTCTTCTTTGCCTTCATTTCAGTTTTCAATTCTTGAACTGTTTCCATTACCTGCTTGATGGTTTTTTCTTGGTTTCCCAGGGTATCATGTACGTATTTACTCATTTCTTCAAACTTTTTGTTATACTTCTCATCCATTTCTATAAGGGCATTTTTTACATGTTGTTTAAGGGACTCTATTATCTTCATAAAGTCGATTTTTTCCACTTCTTCTGTGTTAGGTTGTTCAAATACTTCTGTTGTAAGATCATTGGGTTCTGATGTTTTCATGTTGTTTTTCGGATTATTGGGTGAATTCTTGCCTTGGCGCCTGCCCATTTCCTCCTATTGATCCTATCCAATGGGTCCTTTAAAGGCCGGATCAGTTTTCCCTGCTGGCCAAGGGCTCCGCTTACAAAATGCCCTCACTCTCTTTCGTGGTTCCTGCTGCAGGCCAAGAACCCTCTCACCCCTCCGAAGGATCTTCAGGACAGGACCAGGCTCCCCTTGTGCCAGTGACCTGGCCAACCAAAAGCCTACCTCTTTGATTCAATTGTAGTAGGGCGAACTGCTCTCCTTATTGCACGCCTGTCCCGGCCGCTTGGGTCTGCAGCTGTGCCGGTCCCCGAAAGCCTCTTCCTGTATGCGGTGTTGCTCCGCCGCGTCTGGCCGCCGCGCCGCTCCGCAGCGTCTTGCCGCCGCTCTGCTCCGCCGCGCCGCTCTGCCTCTGCGCGTCTGGCCGCCGCGCCGCTCTGCCTCTGCGCGTCTGGCCGCCGCGCCGCTCCGCCTCTGCCCCCACCTATGTTTTAACCTATGAGGGCCAAGCAGTTTCTTTATTGCTTAACCAATGAAATCAACAGATTGATATGACACTCCTACACTTGAGTGTACTTTCAATATGGCACCATCTAGGTCCCTACAGTTAGTCACCTCAAAGACAAATATGAAAACTGCAAAGCCGTCGGTGATCTAACTTTGAAACTTTCATGCTTTTATGGTATTTTATTACCAAACTGGTTTAATTTCAAATTCACACAACATGCAAATACTGCAAACATGGGATATGAGGCAGTGGTGGGGCATGGGGATGACTGGTTGCCAGGGAGTCATGGCCCCTTTAAGGGCCCCTTTAAGTTTCTATGTCTGTTTTTTTTTTTCAGAGTCTCTCTACAAAACACAATCTGTCTTTAAGTTCCTCCTGCCTCAGCCTCCCAGGTGCTGATCTCCAGTTATCCTGAGTGTTGTGCTGGTGTCTTTCAACAGAGACACATCAATCTTTAGGGCCGACAGGGTGATTGTATCCCTCTTAGTATCTGCTACAGTCTGACAGCGCTGTTTATAATTAGCCAGACAATAATCCCCACTGCTGAGCTAACTCCAAGACTCATCTGCTTGCTTCTCCAGAGAGTTTTAAATAGACAGGGATGTGTTAATGACAGTGTATTATCTGTCTGTTACCATTTTGGCAGGCGCCGTGGAGACGTGAGTGTCTTAAGGAGGAGCTAATCGGTATGAAAGCAGCAGGACGTCTGTGTCTTGTCTGTGTCACAGGCATGAAGCATCAGTACCCAGATGGCTTGGGAAGGCTGGGATCCCAGAACACCAGGAGCCTAGTGCCATGCGGCTACTGAGAATGGCATGGGATCAGAGATGGATGAGACCATTCTGAGCCTCAGTGGACCTCCCAGTACTTTGGTCCAGGTAATCTAATTTTTACTGATATCTATCTTCTCGGCTCCACGTCCCTCCAGAAGCAGTGAAGCTGCATCCAAACTCAGCATCCTTCCAAAGGAGGGGAAGGGTGAATCGTGATTATTGCCTGTTTCCAGCTGATTCTCAAATCTCGGTCTGTCTTGTGCTCAATGCTCTCCAGATCGGTCTTATGAATTCTACACTCTTGGCTCCTCATTTGCATTTGAATGTCCCTCCCACGTGCGTTTTCTTCCCACTCAGATCCATGAATCCTCCCATGAGCAATGCTGTCCTTCAGTTAAATGGTGTCATCATTCTCTCTGCTGCCCAAGCCAGAAACCTCAACCGTGTGGCATGATGATTAAGAGGGAAGGATAAGAGGATTGATACTTGAGGACTGGGCTCGCATCTTGGCTCTGCCACTTACAAGCTGGGTGGTTCTGCTTGATGTCCCAGCTTCTGCTTTGTGAAAACGTTGATAAGAATAGGAGCACTCTCAGAAGGTGGGTGGAGAGTTGAAGAAGACAGTTCATGGATGACACATGGCAATAGATCAAGAAACGCCCCAAGATTCATTAGGCACCTCAGACTCTGTCTCCTAACAGTCCCTCAGATTCATCTACTCTGTGACATTTGCCAAGCCCTCTTCAGCCTGAGTTACCGTCATGGCTCAGCTGAGCAAGTGCTTCTTGGCAAAATTATAAATATAGTGGTGTTTGCACCAGCTTAGCAATCTCCACATACTCTTGTTCTTTTTTTATTCTTATTTTTCCCTCCAACTTCTCTGAATTTTATTGCAAGCTTAAAAATGAAGAGGGGCCTGTGTAAGAACTGAATTTGTGCTATTGCTGGTATAGTCACAGCACAGCCAGGGACAGGCAAGAAGGAGCCTGAAACCTTTCCACCTTTGACTGTAGTTCACCTTAGAAATAAGCAGTGAGGTAATCAATTTTAGATGATTATTCCATGTTCTGAATGGCCATTTCTTGCATCCCTAGAGCAGGGAGTCAAGAATCTGAATAAAGATCTGAATTTATCCTGTAACCAGATTACAGCAGTCACACTAGTTTGGCCACAATAGAACTGGATAAGATGGCGTGGCACTGCCTCTTACGATACAGCACAAGAGGGACCTTTATGGTGTCCCGGAGCAGGTTGGGCCCAGATGCGGTGGGTGACAGAATATGCCATGCAGAGAGAGCTTGAGTGTGGAGTTTGAGATTAAAGGGAAAATGGGAGCCAGAGACAGAAGGAGGGAGAGAGAAGGGAGAGAGTGAGTGGGGTGAGAGAGGCAGAGACCTGCCTCTTCAGAAGAACGACATGGGGGAGAGACAGAGATCAGGAGTGGGCAGAACTTGTCTCTTTTTATTGTTCTTTATTGAGCTGTATAGTTTTCTCCTTTCCCCTCCCTTCCCCCCCCCGCCATAATCTCCAAGTTTCCAATTTACTCAGGAGATTGTCTTTTTTTACCTCCCATGTAGGTTAGATCCACCATGTGTGTTTCTTTTAGGGCCCTCTTTGGTGTCTAGGTTCTCTGAGATTGTGAATTGAAGGCTTGTTTTTCTTTGCTTTAGTCTAAAAGTCACTTATGAGTGAATAGCTATTATATTTGTCTTTCTGGGTCTGGGTTACCTCACTCAATATGATGTTTTCTAGATTTGTCCATTTACCCACAAATTTTAAGATGTCATTGTTTTTAACCTCTGAGTAATACTCCATTGTGTAAATACAGCACATATTCTTTATCCATTCTTCAGTTGAGGGGCATCTAGGTTGTTTCCAGGTTCTGGCTATGACAAACAAAGTTGCTATGAACATAGTTGAGCACATGTTCTTGTGGTACGATTGAGTATCCTTTGGGTATATACCCAAAAGTGGTATTGCTGGGTCTTGAGGTAGATTGTTTCATAATTTTCTGAAAATTTGCCATACTGATTTTCAAAGTGGCTGTACCAATTTGCATTCCCACTAGCAATAAAGAAGTGCTCATTTTACCCCACATTCTTTCCAGCATAAGTTGTCACCAGTGTTTTTGATCTTGGCCATTCTTACAGGTATAAGATGGAATCTCAGAGTTGTTTTGATTTGCATTTCTCTGAGGACTAAGGATGTTGAGCATTTCCTCAAATGTCTTTCAGCCATTTTAGATTCCTCTGTTGAGAGTTCTCTGTTTAGGTGTGTACCCCATTTTTTTTTATTGGATTATTTGTTATTTTGAAGACCAATTTCTTGAGTTCTTTGTATATTTAGGAGATCATCACTCTGTCCAATGTGGGGTTGGTGAAGATCTTGTCCCATTCTGTAGGCTGTCGTTTTGTCTTATTGACTATGTCCGTTGTTTTACAGAAGCTTCTCAGTTTCAGGAGGTCCTATTTATTAATTGTTGCTCTCAGTGTCTGTGCTACTGGGGTTATATTTAGGAAGTGGTCGCCTGTGCCAACGCATTCAAGTGTACTTCTCTTCTGTGCAGTTCAGAGTGGTTGTTTTTATGTTGAGGACTTTGATCCATTTGGACTTGAGTTTTGTGCATGGTAATAGATATGCATGTTTTTATTATTCTACATGTTGAAAACCAGTTATGCCAGCACCATTTGTTGAATATGCTTTCTTTTTTTCTTTTGATATTTTTTGCTTCTTTGTCAAAAATCAGGTATTCGAAAGTGTGTGGATCAATATCCTGGTCTTCAAATCGGTTCCATTGGTCCTCCTGTCTGTTTTTATGCCAATATCAGGCTGTTTTCAGTATTGTAGCTCTGTAGCAGAGTTTAAAGTCAGGGTTTGTGATGCCTCCAAATTTTTTTTATTGTACGAGATTGTTTTGGCTATCTTGGGTTTTTTCCTTTCCCATATGAAGCTGAGTATTATTCTTTCGAGGTCTGTAAAGAATTTTGCTGGACTTTGCATTGAATCTGTAGGTTGTTTTACTTGTTAATTATACCTACCCAAGAGCATGGGAAACCCTTCCATTTTCTGGTGTCTTCTTCAATTTCTTTTTTCAAAGATTTAAAGTTCTTATTATATAGGTCTTCTACTTGGTTGGTTAGAGTTACTCCAAGATATGTTATTTTTGGTATTGTGAAGGGTGATGTTTTTATCATCTGTATAAAGGAGGGCCACTGATTTTTTTGAATTAATCTTGTATCCTGCTACATTACTAAAGGTGTTTATCAGTTGTAGGAGTTCCCTGGTAGAATTTTTGGGTCACTTATGTAAACCATCATATCATCTACAAATAGGGAGAGTTTGACTTCTTCTTTCCCATTTGTATCCCCTTGATCTCCTTTTGTTGTCTTATTGCTCTAGCCAGTACTATATTGAATAGATATGGAGAGAGTTGACAACCTTGTCTTGTTTCTAATTTCAGTGGAAACACTCAGAGTTTCTCTCCGTTTAGTTTTATGTTGGCTGTTGGTTTGCTGTATATTGCCTTAATTATGTTTAGGTATGTTCCCTATGTCCCTGTTCTTTCCAAGACCTTTATCATGAAGGGATGTTGTATTTTGTTAAAGGTTTTTTCAGCATCTAATGAGATGATCATGTGGTTTTTATTTTTCTGTTTGTTTATATGATGATTACATTGACAGATTTTCATATGTCTAACCATCCCTGAATCTCTGAGATGAAGCATATTTGATCATGGTAGATGATTTTTCTGATGTGTTCTTGGATTTGGTTTGCCAGTATTTTAATGAGTATTTTTGCATCAATATTCATGAGTGAGATTGCTCTGTAATTCTCTTTCTTAGTAATGTCTTTGTGTGGTTTAGGTATCAGGGTAATTCTAGCCTTGTAAAAAGAGTTTGGCAATAGTTCTTCTGTTTCTATTGTGTGGAACAATTTGAGGAGTATTGGTGTCGAAAATCTTGTAGAATTCTGCACTGAAACTTCTCGTCCTTGGCTTTTTTCGGTTAGGAGATTTTGATGACTGTTTCAATTTTTTTTTTTAGCAGTTATAGGTCTATTTAATTTTCTTATCTGTTCTTGATTTAATTATTGTTCATTTCCTTTAAGTTTTCCAATTTTGTGGAGTACAGGTTTTAGAACTATGGCCTGATGATTCTCTGGATTTCCTCCATGTCTGTTGTTATGTCCCCCTTTTCATTTCTGATTTTGTTAATTTGGATATTCTCTCTCTGCCTTTTGGTTAGTTTGGATAAAGGTTTGTCTTTTTTGTTGATTTTCTCAAAGAACCAACTCTTTGTTTCACTGACTCTTTGTATTGTTTTCTTTGCTTCTATTTTGTTGATTTCAGCTCTCAATTTGATTGTTTCTTGTCCTCTAGTTCTCTTAGGTGAGTTTGCTTCTTTTTGTTCTAAAGTTTTCAAATGTTCTGTTAATTCACTAGTGTGGGATTTTTCCAGCTTCTTTATGTAGGAGTTTAGTGCTATGGACTTGCCTCTTAACACTGCTTTCATTGTGTCCCATAAATTTGGGTATGTTGTGTGGTCATTTTCATTGAATTTTAGGAAGTCTTTAATTTTCTCCTTTATCTCTTCCTTGATCCATTGATGATTCAGGTGAGCATTGTTTAATTTCCATGTGTTTGTGGATTTTCTGGAATTAGTATTGCTATTGACTTCTAGTTTTAAACCATTGTGATCTGATAAGGTGCATTGGGTTATTCCAATTTTTTTTAATATTTTTTGAGGTTTGTTTTGTTACCAAGTATGTGGTCAATTTTTGAGAAGGTTCTATGAGGTGCTGAGAAGAAGGTATATTCTTTTCTGTTTGGATGGAATATTCTAGGATGTTTGTTAAGTCCATTTGAGTCATAACATCTGTTAGTTCTCTTATTTCTCTGTTCATTTTTTGTCTGATTGACCTGTACAGTGGTGAGAGGGGAGTGTTAAAGTCTTCCACTACTAGTGTGTGGGGTTTAATGTATGATTTAAGCTTTAATAGTGTTTCTTTTACATATGATGGTGCACTAGTATTTGGGGCATAGATGTTCAGTGTTGAGATTTCCTCTTGATGGATTTTTCTTGTGACTAATATAAAATGTTCTACTTTGTCTCTTTCATTTGATTTTAGTTTGAAGTCTATTTTTTTTTTAGATATTAGGATAGCTATATGAGCTTGTTCATTAGGTCCATTTGATTGGAAAAAAATTTCTCAACCTTTTACTCTGAGGTGATGTCTGTCTTTGTGGTTGAGGTGTGTTTCTTGTATGCAGCTGAAGGATGGATTCTGTTTTTGTAACCAATCTATTAGCCTATGTATTTTTATAGGTGAGTGGAGTCCATTTATATTATGGGATATTAATTCCCAGTGATTGCTAGTTCCTGTTATTTTAATGTTTGTTGTTGGTGATGTTATTTGGGGTTGGCTGCTGTGAGATCTTCTATTGTCTGTGTTTTTGTGGATGTAGTTAATTTTCTTGGATTGGAATTTCCCTTCCAGTGCTTTGTGTAGGGCTGGGTTTGTGGCTAGGTATTGGTAAATCAGGTTCTGTCATGGAATATCTTGTTTTGTCCACCTATGGTGATTGAAAGTTTTGCTGGGTATAGTAGTCTGGGCTGGCATCTATGGTTTCTTAATATTTGTATAACGCTGGACCAGGACCTACTTGCTTTCATTGTTTTTATTGAGAAGTCAGTTGTAATTCTGATAGGTCTGCCTTTGTATGTTACTTAGTCGTTTCCCTTGGCAGCTCTTAATATTCGTTATTCTATAAATTTAGTGTTTCGATTATTATGTGGCAAGGGGATTTTATTTTTAGTCTAGTCTATTTAGTGTTCTTTCAGCTTCTTGTATCTTCATTAGCATATCTTTCTTTAGGTTTGGAAAGTTTTCTTCTATGATTTTGTTGAATATCTGTGCTTTTGAGCTAGACTTCTCCTTCTTCTTTCCCTATTATTCTTAAGTTTGGTCATTTCATGGTATCCCATATTTCCTGGATATTTTGTGTTAAGCTTTTGTTATATTTAGTGTTTCTTTGACTGATGAATCTATTTCCTCTACTGTATCTTCAATGCTTGAGATTCTCTCTTTCATCTCTTGTATTCTGCTGTTTATGCTTGCACTTGTGATTCCTGAACGTTTTCTCCTAATTAATATTTTTATAATCCCCTCAGTTTGTGTTTTCCTTATTGTCTCTATTTTGATTTTCAAGTCTTGAATCATTTCTTTCACCGGCTTATTTGCTCTTTCTTTATTTTCTTTAAGGGATTTGTTGATTTCTTCCAACTTTTTTGTTTGTCTTTTCCTCCATTTTCTTCAGAGAATTTTTTATTTCTTCTTTAAGGGCCTCAAACATTCTCCTCAGTTATTTTTTTTAGGTCATTTTCTTCTGCTTCTAGTTCGTGCTTGAGTTCCTGTCCTGATTCACCTCAATGGTAAACTGTGACATGGAAGTGGAAGCCACATAAATCCTTTCCTGCCTGATTTGCTTTGTGGTCAGAGTGTTTTATCAAAGCAACATAATGAAACTTGAACACACTTCTCAGGGTCTACTATATTGAGAAAGAGAGGGAGAGGCAGGTAGACAAAAAATTGGCTCAAGATGTTTTATTTCTTCCCTTCAAACATCTCCTAGGCCTTCAATACAAGGATGGAGTCATATGATGGAGTCATATGAACTACAGGTTTTTTCGTAGTATGATCAGCCTTGGATGGGACATTTCTCAGATTTGATCATAGGCTTTGTTCCTTTGCATGGCTCTCAGTCTTTAGCCTTTAGTCTCTATTAATTATTACTCTTACATTAAATATTATAATAATATATTATTTTTGTAAGAATATATATTTTATTATATATCTATATATGATAATATCATAGACAATAACCTATAGTTTTATGAGATAGAAATAATGTATATTTATATTCAATATAATAATATATATTAGTTTTATAATAATATTTATTTTATTATATGTAACTTACATATGATAATACAATGATGGACAATAGCATATAAAATTTTTATAATAAATAAATAATATATATTAATAATAATAATAATAATAATATTTTGCATATTCTAGGGAGCTGGCTCCAGAACTGAGGGACATGGTCTATTCCTCACCTCCCTCCATACCTGTGCTGTCGGATCTCCCTTTTCTTTTTTCAGTCAATAAGTCTTTGAGGCCAGGTTCAGCTCTGCTTCCCCCCTGCCAGAATCATATAAGAATGGGTCCTTACACCTTTCCAAGTCTGTGTGCCGCACATATCATATAAGGCCACCAAGCTTGTGTCTGTGCTAGTATTTCACTTTATTTCAGAAATGATACATAAATTAGATTTTTAGCTTGAGTGTGTTTGGCATGTCCTTGAAAAAGAAATGGCATGTAGAATTCCCATTTCCACTAGCCAAATATTTATTGAGCATTTCACACATACTAGGAACTACTGAAGATGCATAGTGGAATGTGATGTGGTCCCTAGATTCCATTTCAAGGGAATTAAGTGAGGTATTGAGCAAACATTTGTAAAGACTGATGAATAAATAATAATATGAGAATTTAATCTAAAAACATCAAAATGTTTAACCTCATAATTGTTTAGAGACAGTTGAATGTGTGTTGCTTCTGCAAAGTTGGAAACCTATCTTCAAATTCATTCATTCGTTTATTCATTCATTCAAATTAGAGCTGCTGAGCATCTGTTGTATTTTGAGAACATGAATAAATACTGGCTTCTGGATGAGAGCCACTAACCACGCCCAAACTGTGGAAAAATATTATGGGCCCTTCAAGTCCAAATGAAATGTCAACACAAAAGAGCGATTTGCAATGCAAATGTGAAGTCACCAGCCTTTGTAATAAACAGGCGGGGGAAACAAACCTTGCAAGCTCCTTGGGAGAAGATGGGGCTTAGCGGTTTTGATGAATTACAGAGAGAGTAGAAATCAAAGGGCTCCTAATTGGTTTATCTTCTGTACCTAAGGTGACCAGCCTAACCAGCCTCACTCTATACATGAGCAGGACCGCCTGATAACTGGTCTGTTTGGAAACCGACCAACCAGTTTCTGCCTGTAGATCGCTGTATGTTTATTTATTTAACTTATTTTGTATGCTGAATCTAGGGCCTCACATATGCTAGAGCTTTGGGGGAGTTATGGCCACAGCTTTCTTTTCACTTAAATTTTTTTATGTTTCTATCTATGTATGATGTATATGTATGATGTGTGTGTGTGTGTGTGTGTGTGTGTGTGTGTATGTGTGTGTGTTTATGTGGGTTCCAGGGATCAACATTCAGACCACCAGGCTTGGACTTTTACCACTTTTATCCTTTGTCTCCAGTTCACAGTTTTTGAATCATTACGGGAAACATTCCTTTTGGAGAATGGTTCAAAGCAACGAACATATGTCTTTTAAGGATAGTTCCTTGGGAACCCCAAGTCAAGGTTGAGGTCTTTGAAGTAGAATCTCCTTCCTAATTCCAAAAGTGGTCCCACCCGACTTGTTGTCATTACTTTGGAGACAGAATGTGTGTGCATGTGTGTGTTCCATAGTTGTATTGATTGCCAGGTTCATTTGGACACCTGTCATTTCTGGTGTACTTCAGAGGTACCCACTGATAAGGGGAATATCCTTGGATCTATCACTAACTACAAGTATTTCTGATATGTGTATAAATTGCAGTTGGGGCTCCTGTGTTGGGGGCATTGTAGCCCTTTTAACATGGACTGAAGTCTGATTTCGGTTATCCACTCTAGAGTCTCACCATATAATTTAATCGGGTCTGGCAATGAGAAGACCCATGTTGGGGTTGGGGAAAGGCCAGTAGCCATGGTGACCACTTCTGATCCGTCATTAGTGTTTTCTCCTGCTGTTCTGTTGCTCACTTTGAGGGACGGTGGGTCTGGGAAGATCATATTTGTGTCAGTGTCCCCACAGCTTTCAAGGCCTCAGATGCTGCAAGTCTTTGTTGGTGCCCTTTTAACCACAGTCTCCCTCTCCTCAGGAACCTGGCACAGTTTCCTCAAGGGGCTGAGTTAGAAGCTAATCTGTGGGGTTCTCAATTTATATCAATATTGTCTCCATCGTGCGAGTTCTCTCCTTGGAGGCACTGAGGGATGTGGGGGTCCATTTCCCCCGTCCCTGGTGGGGGAGGAAGGTCTTAGAACGACATGGCTAGGTGTCAGCCACCCTGTTTGGTCCTTGTTCCAATCAATTCATTCAAGCCCTGGCTGGCCAATTCTTCTACTGGGAGACATGTATCCACATGTCAGGAACAGGTTAGAGCCACACAGATATATGCTGATGAAAAACCCAATTGCTGTATGCCTGGCTTGTCTGAGTCCTCCTGATCTTTTTTTGTTCCTAAAGTCCCTTGGAAATTTCCAGCCTAACTAAAACACTCATGGTGGCTTCAGTGACACACTCCTCTTGGCGGGCATTTTGACACTTCACTCCAGGTGGGAGGACTTGAGGCCAGGCTGGTGCATAGCTGCTGCCTGATGGAGCTGCCAAGGTCAAGGCCTGTGAACATGTCCACGGGGACCATGCCAGCCCTGGGCAGTCGCAATTTACTGTTTTAGCTTCCCAGGGTTTGATAAAAGCCCAGATTTTACCGTACAAGTGTGTGAAACGCCTGTTTGAAATGTACCAGCATCTGCTTGTCAAAGCCAGCTGGCAGGGAACCAGAGAAGGAAATTCAACGTTGCATTTCCCCAGCCCTCCCCACTTTCGGTTAACCAATCGATTTTGTCTGATGTGCCTGAGAGTGCGAAGTCTTGCCATTTTCCAGGACCAAGGCACTTGGCGTTCTCAGGGAATTCGGGAGGCATCTGCCAGCTTATTGACAGGCTCTGGGAAGTCTGATGTCACCGGATGGAGAAGGACCGTAGCCCTTCCAGTGTCTAACTCTAGAGTGAGTGTAACCTATGGAGAATGAGAGTGACTGCCAGCATCCCGCTCTGACTATTCAGTGATAGAGGAAAAATGATTTGTAAAAGTTGTAAAAGTGACATACGTCAACAGTTTAAGAAATCAGCATGCACATCATAAATTCAAGTTCTATGCCACTGGGAAACTTTATCCGTATTCCAACTGAGAATGTGTGACAACATTTTCTGCTTTCTTCTAGAGACAATGTACCATTGCTAGGCTGAAGGAATCCGTCCATCTTTCTAACCATCTTCCCCAGACTGACCATTGGCCTGGAACTCCTGGGGACCATAGAAGCATGGAAGAGGGGCTTCATCCCTTACTAGGAGGGAGAAAACATGTTTATTATGCCCGTGCCACTATGTTTTAATAAATGCTTCACTGAGAAGAGTCTTTATTAAACTGTGTTTCCAGAATGATTTTTATATTTAGGATTCAAAGATTAAAAAAAAATGTAGTCACTATACTCTAGGCGTTTACATTGAGTGAGGAGACAGGAAAAGAGTAGAGCTTCTAGAGATTCTGCTCCCATGTCTGTTCCTCTGAGCCTCTGTTTTATTATCAACAAAATGGAGGAGAATAAAAATGACCTAAAAGGGATGGCGAGGAAAGAATAAGGCAAAGTGATCGTGTTGCAAGGAAGCAGCAGACGCTGGGTAAACGGACTCGACCTGGACCACCGGGCTGCTGGGGAGAAGGACAGCTGAGGTTCTGAGTTGCCAGCTCTCTGTGGGACCTGACTGCTGCTGATCCTGGGATCAGGGAATCATGAAATCTCAGACTGTAGGGTGGGATCCTGGAACTTGCCCCTTGTTTCTCTGCCCTGTCCGTTTGTCTTTTGGAAAGATGGGTGCTCTTATCTGTGGAGCCCACCTACCTCTACTCCTGGTGAAGGCATCTGAATTGTGGGAGAACCCTTCCAAGAGGGTCGGCTAGCCTTGTTCGGCATTTATTATGACTTATGACTGGGTATTTTTAGCCATATACAAAAGTGAGACAACACAGGTTGAGTATCCTTTACCTGAAATCTGAGACTGGAAGTGTTTTGCCACCCCCCCCCCCCAGATCTGAGGGATATTTGAGGGATAGGACTCCTATCTCATCTGACTTCATTATGTTCCCTATACGTCTTTGTGGTGGTTCTAATTGTCACCTTGACGCATCTAGAGTCATTCAGGAAGAGAGTCTCAGTGTAAAGCCTGCATAGATCAGGTTAGCCTGTGGGGACTGTCTTGATTACATTAATTACAGTGGGGAAACCCACGCATTGGGAGCCGCACCATTCTCTGGGGCTGGGTGTTACAGGACTATGGGAGTCTACAGGACTATGCATGCCGACGAATCTGAGCACAGGAATCAATCACTCTTTCATTTCTCTCTGTTCTTGACTGTGGGTGTGGCGTGATGAGCTGTGTTCAGTTCTTGCAGCCTTGACTTTTCTGTCACCATGGACTATAACCTGAAACTGCTAAAATAAACCCTGTGGTGCTTTGAAAGACTATGCTCCCGGAGGGAGTGACCCTATTAGCAGGTGAGGCTTTGTTGGAGTAGGTGTGGCCTTGTTGGTGCTTTGAAAGACCATGCTCCCAGAGGGAGTGACCAGTAGCCAGGTAGGATGTATAGGCAGGACAACCAGACAGGATGTAGAGGTGGGGCAATGAGAACAGGCATACTCTGGGAAGAAGGAAGCTCTTCCTACAGTCCTGCCCAGACACAGAAGAAGCAGGATGTGACCTGCCCTGCTGAAGGAGGTACTGAGGCATGTGGCTAACATATACTAGAATAATGGGCTAATACAAGTTATAAGAGCTAATACGAAGCCTGAGCTAATGGGTCAATCAGCTTATAACTTATGGAGATCTCTGTGTGATTTTCTTTGGGGCTTACCAGCTGTGGGAACTGGGTAGGACAGAAACCCCAACAAGCAGCCCGCTCCTCATGTTGCATGAGAGTTGCCGAGGTCACGGTCTCTTCACAGCATTAGAAATTGTAACTAAGACACAGCCTTTCTCCCATAAGTTGTTTTGGAGAAGAGTTTTGCCAATGTTAACAGAAATAAAGCCAACACAATTTTATACCCAAAGCTTGATGGTAATTTTATACCATATTTAAAACACTTTTTATTAGTGAAACAGAACTTCCTGGCGCTCAGTTTTCCATCTGTGGCAATCATGTTGGTACTCAAAAAGTTCTTGGTTTTGGAGTACTCCAGAGTTTGGATTTTTCAGATTAAAGACATCCAGTCTGCATTATAATAGAGCACGACAAACCTACCTGTCAAACCTGTTCAATATTTTTTTTCATCTGTACTCATCTGCTCCTATTGTCTTTGAGTTAGGTATAATTATGTACCGCAGACTGGCCTGAAACTTGTAATCCTGCCTAGCCTACCTAGTACTGAAATGATAGATATATACCATTCTACTCCACTTCCTTCAATTACTTTAAGGAAAATAATACATATATTTTTAAATAATCCAGGTGTGGTGGCTCACATTCTGTAATCCCAGCACCCAGAAGACTGAAGTAGGAGGATTGTTATGAATTCTAGGTCACAAAGTGTGACCTGTCAAAACCAACCAATCAACCAAACCCATAGTTAGCTATCACAATAGCATTCCCATGTCTAAATAAAAGAAATCCTTACTACTATTAAATATTTAGAATTTAATCTTTTGTTCTGTTTAATAAATGCATTTATAGGATAGGTCTCCTAAAATTAGGGTTTGCCTTTCTCTGTATGTGTCTTTCATTCTCTTGATAGTTCTCACGCCTCTGTACTGACTGCATGATGGAGGAGGAGAAAGTTGCTGATACAGGAAAGTGAGAAGCTCCTGTCAGGACCACATGTCCTGTCCTGTCAGACTTGGTGGCCAGAGCACATGCAGTGAAGTGGAGGAGGGTTGATGCTTCTCCATGCTGGCAGAGGAGGCAGAGTGTGACCCTCAGGGCAGGAGGGGAGAGTGAGGTGGCTGTTACCTCATTGCTCCTGTGTTCTCCATGAAGAATGAAGGAAGAAAGCTAGCTGATTGGCTGAGTGAGGACTGCTTTGACTATTTACCTTATCAGATAGCTGTGATAGTAAGCAGTTGGGGAGGACATTTACTCGAGAGCTCAGAGTTTCTGACTGGAGACTTCAGAGCAGACTCCAGGCCTCCTGTTTCTGAGTTTGGTGTCCTTACTAACCTTGACTATTAATAAAACAGGAGAAAATGTGGCCTCCCTCTAGTGTGGGCTTCAAGCAGGCTAACAGGGAGAGTGGGTCCCCAAAGACTACTTGTATTTTCAGGACTAAGGTAAGGCTGGATATCGTGTAGTGTAATAGAGCTTGGTCAAAGGTGAAACTTGGAATCGTAGGACTTCGGCTTTAAAGAGACAGCTTCGGGTGACCACTGAGGCCACAACTCATGGGGAGAATATAATGTCCTCTAGTCCTCCTGTAAGTGGCCATCCAGCTATTTGTTTTTGATGTTGTGCAATGCCTGGGAACTCTTCATCTCTTAGACAGTATGCCATACTGTGTGGTATCTCTAATGGCAAGACAACATCACTTGTATTGAAGTCTCCCTCCCTATAATTTCTACCCACGGAGCCTAATTTTGCCTCTGGTTATACAGTGAGAGTCAGCCTTCTCCTTTCTGACAGTCATTTGTGAACCAGAGCTGCCTCTCAAGTCCCCCTGCTGAGAGGTGAGATGCTTTTGAATTGGAGAAGTGCGGGGAGGGGGGGAGACAGAGACAGAGAGAGAGACAGAAAAAGTCAGAGACAGAGACAGAGAGAGACATCAATACAGAGAATCAGAGATAAATACAGAAATAGAGACACAGAAAGAGACAGACAGACATTCCCCCCCACCCCTACACCTCCACACACACCCACACCCACAAACAGAGAGAGAAAGAGAGAGAGAGAGAGAGAGAGAGAGAGAGAGAGAGAACCCAAAGGCTATATCTGTAAATTCTGGCAGACACACTCTGTTGTCCTTCCGTTCTCTGTTTATTTCAGAGCCTGGGTGTGAGAACCTCAGCAAGCACACTACTACATTTCCTTTCTCATCTAAGAGTCTCTCCTGGATCTTTTCAGAGGTCCCAGGCACAGATCAGGACTGCTTTGACGAGACTCAATTCTCTGCGTGGGAATCCCACAGAAACTAGACCATCCATCAAGGCCTACTCCACCCATTGCTGGGAAACCAATAAGGATTCTTTCTTTGCCTTGGGGGATGCAGAAGGGTATCTTGACTGGGGTCTCCATACCGTCCCTCGATTTTCAAACCCTTTTCACAGGTCAAGGCTTAACCTTGGGCTCTGCTTATCCAGAGTGCCTTCCTAAATGACTAAACTCCCCAACCCTTTCTCATTTCTAACTAACAGCAGTGGCATCAGTGGCATACAGGGGGAAGGAGTGGCGAGGTCTTTATAGTTGGCAGCGGTGATAATAAAGAACAGACATACCTTTGGTCGGCTTATTGTCCTCACATCTTTTGGGCACACACCAACCCCCAGGACTCTGCTGGGCTGGTCAGTGGTTCCTCTGCACTCGTCCCTTTGGTCCCACTCCTTACCAGCGACTCCAGGCATGCCACATGCTTGAACAATTCTTTCTCATGCCTTAGTTTTCATCTTCAAAATTGAGAGTGAAACCATCAATGGCTTGGGAGACTTATTGGCTTTGTCCACTGCTTCTAAGCCTAGCACAAATCTAGGCACATGCCTACTGCTTAACACAGGATAGCCTGATTCCTGAGTGGACAATGGAGTGGTCTCTCAGAGATTCCAAAGCTGGACAGTGGGATACATGAGTTGTATTTTGAAATCCTCTTTCCTAACCGGCTTCCAGGAGAAGAGGGACTAGAATATGTGTAGAGCATGGTGAAGAAATAAGTATGACATGCTTGGAAAACATACCTCTGTCACTTTCCACGAGAGCAGACAGAGGCGGGCTGGGTCTACATCTTCCCAGAATCCCCTCAGTTTAATGAGAGGAAGTATATTATTGTCATGCTAAAACACCTTATAAAAGCAACTCAGAGAAGGACGGGTTTCTTTTAGTTCACAGTTTGAAGGGCTGGAGAGATGGCTTAGCGGTTAAGAGCCCTGCCTGTTTTACCAAAGGTCCTGAGTTCAATTCCCAGGAACCACATGGTGGCTCACAGCCGTCTGAGAGATTTAATCAGTCGTCCTCATCAACTTAGACCGTGAACTCCAATATGGACAAGTTCAAGAGAACCAGCATATACGGGCTGCCCATGAAGATTGAAGGCAAAGTCCTTCACGGAGGGAAAAGCATGGCAAGCATGGCGGCTGAAGCGTGAGGCGGCTGGTCACAGTGAGAGTCACAGAGCAGTCACAGTCAGAGTCCTGATGATCAGCTCACTCACTGCGCCACCCAAATTTAGGGCGAGTCTTCCCACCTCAATCTAGAAACTTTCCTACAGGCTTGCGCAGAGGCTTGTCCACTATGAGATGCTAGATCCTGTCAGGTTGACAGACAGTATTTACCTTCACGGGCACTCTCTCCTTCTTCCCCTTTCTCACCCTCCACTGACTTTTCCTAATCACTTTGATGAGATTTCGGAGACCAGGGCTACTCTTTTCTGACCTCAGCAGTCAGTAGGATTTCATTTGATTTTGCCTGGGCTGAGCTCTTGCCCGGTATAATTCTCTTCCCAAAGTGTCCATGGTCCCTAGTGTATCTAAGCTAATTATCTGCTGAGCACACACAGAGTGATGTGTCAGCTCCTGATGGGATCTGGGACTCTGCTGGCCCTGTCTGTTGGTTGGGTCCCAGGAGCTCTGGCCAGGGAGCTTTGAATCTCCCTTTAGGGTTTCTACATGCTGGAGCTCCAGTAACTAAGGCTGACTGTCCACCAGCAACGCCTTGTGATCAAGAGCGAGCCCTTGGTGGGGCTCTGGAGATGGCTATGCAGATGGAACACTTACTTGCTCTCATTCCCAGCGTCCATGTAAAAAGTGGGGAAGGAGCCAGGTGTGGTGGCACATGCCTTTAATCCCAGCACCTGGAAGGCAGAGATCTCTATGAGTTCATGGCCGTGGTCATCATAGAGAGTTCTAGGGCAGCCAGGGCTACATAGGGAGACCTTGTCTTAAAAAGCAAGCAAGCAAACAAACAAAAACCCAAACTCAACCTAACACACACACACACACACACACACACACACACACACACCCAGACAGAGGCTGAGGAGCTGAACAAGCATAAGGAAGTGAGTTTGAAGCCCCAGAACCAATGTACGGCTGAGCATGGGAAATTGCTTCTTCACTCCCAGTGCTGCCAAAATGTGGTAGGAGGCAGAGACAGGCAGATTCCCAGAAACTCATGGGTCAGCTGGGCTGGAAGATGCAGTTGTAAACATCAGAGACCATCCCCCACCCGCCACCCCCACTTTTTTTTTTTTGAGACTGGTTTTCTTTGTATGACCCCAGCTGTCTTGGAACTAGCCTTGTAGATCAGGCTGTCCTCAAACTCACAGAGATCTCCCTACCTCTGCCTCCTGAGTGCTGGGATCAAAGGCATGCACCACCACCGCCAGTCCAGAGACCCTTTCTTAAGCAAGGTAGACTGTGAGACTTAACAATGAGATTGCCCTTTGACCTCTTCATGTGCACTTTGGTATGCACAAACAACTATGTCTGTACACTCATGTGCATGCACACACATTAAAACACGCACACCTTAAACACACATGCATGCATGCACAGACATTCTTGACACACGTACACTCTCATACATACATGCATTCACAACATGTACAAACACATAAAAATAAGCTTCTTGGGGTGGCTCACTGTAAGCACATGGAGGCAAGTCTGCCTTCTGGGACAGAGGCCATGATGGGAAATAACCTTATTCATCTTATTCATGGCTCACAATGCTGTTTAATTCTTGTTTCTGGCTTAGCTTATTAAAGTTGAGAAAGTGCCCTAGCTCTCATCCTAAAGTTCCTTCCCCACAGATTTGGGTGGGGCTCTAGAAAACATGAGTGGGGCTTGCACCACAGATCAAGGACCCCCAGAAACTCACATTCCCTGCTCCTGAGCTTGTTACTCATGAGCGCTACTTGTTCCATTACAGAGGTTGATCTCCCTTCTCCATCTTCAAGATTAAGTTCCAGTGTCAATGCTCCTCAGGCTTCTACCCCTTATCTAAGTGTTCCCATTTATGTCTAGAACCTGAGTGTGCTATAATTACCTGCTTGTATGTGTCCCTCTGTGGTGTCAATTCCTTGAGGGCAGAGACTGTGTTTGCACGCTTGGTGACACATAGTGAGGACAGTTAAGTCTGGTGTCTGGTGGATGAAGAAATGCATCCAGGGCATGCCGAAAAGTCTCTGCAGCTCCTGTGGAAAATTCCGGGGTGAAGGATTTAAAAGAAGCACTTTGTAAACCTTTTCCAAGCTGTGGTGGTATCTGAATGATGTTATTACTTTGGCTACATTCCGGCAGGCTAGAGGGCCTTGGGAACAGACTCAAAAAGTGGGAGAAGCTTCTGGAATGTAATGAGAGACTTTCTGAGATGTGATGAGAGATGATGGTAAATCGAGGCCCAGGAGATCAGGGAGATCTGAGCTCACAGTACCACTCATTTTCTCAGATGTGTGGACATCATCAAAAAGGAAAAAATGGTGGCCTTTGATTAGCAGAGCACAAAATGCGGTTCCCAGATCAGAAACCCCCTCCCCACATCCCCTGGTAACTTGCTATAAATACAGATGCTCAGATTCCACCTCAAACCTACAGAATCAGGGTCTGCTTTTTACAGGTTGTCTGGATAATATGAAAACAGGGTTAAGTATCACGGGACTCAGAGCTTCCTGTGTAAGAATTTATGGGGGTATTTATATAAAATGGAAATATCTGGGTCCTACTCCAGAAGCTCTGTTTCAGCCAGCCAGCAAGGGATCCAGGGATGTGTGCCTTGAACTAGGGGGTGGTGGTGGGGTGTGAAGAAGCAGGGTCACAGGCGGTCACTTCCTCAGCCTAACATGTTTTAGGAACTGATGTCCCTGTAGCCAGGAATGTGCTTGGTTCTGCCTGGCCGAGAAATGTCACACTGAATAGCAGGTAAGTCTGCCTCCCAAGTTAACAGGGCCTCCCAGGGAGCAACAGACTGTACCGTGGGGCAGGACTTCACCTGAGAGGGGACAGTCTTTTCCCAAAATAGTACAGTGGTACCAGGGGGTGGGTGTTGGACTTCCGCCCCTTTAAACACCCTTGTAATTTACATTTAAAAATAGAAAGAAGCTCATGAATAATTTGTGAGTCATGAGCAAGCCCCTTCAAAATACAGTCATGAATAAAATATCCTGCTTTGCCTCTCTAATGGTGCTGGCCTTTGATGTTTTATTGATGGGTTGCCCATCCTGAGTGCTGGCAGGTGCCTGGATTAATTCATGCTCTCAGCCCCCACCCCTCCAGGTCAGTGGGCCTGCCCTTACTAACACGTAAACACACCACCCTGTTTTAGACAGTTCAAGAGGCAGGCTCCAGATCCCCTCGAACAGAAGCGTAATTACAGCATGTGGGAAACCCTGCCTGGACCCATGGTGAGGGCAGGACCTAAGTCACCAGAAGCTTTTGTTTGTAGCCAGGTGAGCATTTGGAGCAGGTGGAGTGTGTCTCCTGTTTGATTGCCTCTTAAGAAGCCAGGAATGGAAAGCAGACATTAGGGAGGTGTAAATAATAATCTCTCAGAACCTGAGGAAGAGCAATGCTCTGGGCCATGTGCCTTTCCTGAAGGAGCTCTGCCTGCCCTAAGGGGCTCTGTGAGTACCCCAAAGGCAGAGACCCCAGGAAGGCTGTTAAAGATGGCCGCTAGTGCAGAGGGCCTCTGTATTTGCCTAGGGAATTTGAAGGCTGGGACAATTATTGGAGACCCTATCTACAGGCAGAGCCCAGAAAGTTCTCTGTACAGGTTCATGAAAGTGTATCTATGTGTGTGTGTGTGTGTGTGTGTGTGTGTGTGTGTGTGTAGTGGGGAATAGATGATTGAATGCATGCTTTCCATCATTAAAAAAATAGATATAATTGTAGTACATGTACTTGAGAGGTAGAGGCAGATGGATTTCTGAGAGCTGGAGGCTAGCCTGATCTACATAGTAAGGCCATTTCCTCAATATTTATTTAGTCTGGGGAGTTGGTACTTTGGTTAAGGGCACTTGTTGATCTTGCAGAAGATCTGCTATCATTTGTATGGGGTAGGATGGGTTGGCCAGCCCCTCATTGTTTGGGAAGTCTTGTCTAGCCTGCTGAAGAGCATGGACACAGCATGTGCAGCTGTTACTGTCCCTGGACACACACAGGTATCTCCACTCCATCAAATGAAACCTAGTTTGTTCTGGCCTTTTAGGGATAAGGAGACACTTTTCTGTTACCACGGCTGGGAATACCATCAAGCCAAACATCACTTTACCTGCAGGTTTGTAGGCACCTTGGGCCATGCTACCTTGAAGGGCATGAGTTTGAGGTAAGAGAAGATGTTTAAACCCTAGAAAAGATTGAATATTAGGACAGAGAATCACCAGAGTTTCACCTAGGCCAGGCCTTTCAAACGCTCTGAGAGGAGAAGGGATCAGTGGGCCTGAGAGACAGGACTGTTCTACACGTTTCTCCTTTTAGCATCCCATCTACATCAACCCACGTGGAGTTTTTCTCCTGAGTTTCTTTAAAATTTGCTGCAACCGAAAGGGCTCAAGAAAGGCCAAGGGTAAGTGCTAGGACAAGCCTAACTTAAGGCAAGATGGTAAAAGAGCTAAAGATTGCTCATTCCGCTCTCCTGTGGAAACTGCTTTGCCAATTTCCCGTTCTTGACATGGAGTTTCTGGGTGCCCAGTGTCTCTAGACTGAAAATCTCATGCACGGTACTCAGACTTACTCAAAACACCCCCCTTTCCATCCCCTGACTTCCTGATCTTCATCCCTATAAGACGGAAAAACAGCTGGTGACTGAGTCCTAGCTTCAGCCACTGTTGCTTACTGCCAGTGATGGTAGTCGTGGGACTACAAAGTCCCTGGGTCTTCTGGAGGAAACACAGTCAACTCGAAGATAGCCACTGTCAGCTGACCTACCCTGACAAGGAGAAACCAATGAGACAGCTGTTCCCAACTCAAAGTGGGAGCAGATATAGGACGATCACAAGGAGACCAGAGGGGAGAAGCCAGATGTGACACATGTGGTCCAGGGATGGAAAGAATCCACAAGGGGCCAGGAACTTAGCAGGAAAATGGAATGGATTCTTGAAGGGAAGAATAAAACTATGAAAGAGATGACAAAGTTGCTCATGGAGGGGGTGACGTAGACAGTCCTCACCTGGTCCCTTAGACCTTTGTACACTTCTAGCTTGAAGCTTGATTTCCAATAACAGTGCTTCTTATGGTGAATCACTCCTTATTTGAGCAACCCCCTGTCATAACTGGGGAAGAAAGGCTGTCTCCACAGAATAATGGTGTGACTTCCTTCCTGTGTCTGCTATGTCCTGTGTCACCACCGCCATCCTCACAGAATGAAAGGCCATTTTACTAAATGGGTATCACATGGCTAGAACAGTGCCTACAGGAAGTCATCTGTTACCAGAGGTGCTGAGTGCTTTGGAGGAAAGTTAAGTGAGACACCAGGGATGAACATACCATTGTGGTTTTATTGGGAGTGATGTGGGTGAGTCTCATTGAGAAGGTAACGTTACCCAAAGGCTCAGAGATGGGGAAGTGAGCCAGCTGGGGTTTGTGTACAAACCAGGGTGAGAGGGAAAAGGACAGCTGCAGGGAGTGCATTCTAAGACCTGAGGAGGATGCCCATCTTTAGTAGGTGGGGCCCAGGGGGAGAGTCTTAGGTCATTGAGGGGAATGCCATTGAAGGGATTGGCCCAGATCCTTCTTCCCCTCCTAGCCACCATGAGCACAACAAAGACTCATACCACTACAGGCCCAAATCAACACGTTCTCATGATCATGGACAAAACCTCTGAAATTATGGGCCAGAAATAAAACCTTCCTTATTTTCCAGTGATTGTCTCAGGCATTTTATCAGAGCAGCAGAAAGATGATCAAATAGAAAGTTGCTACTGAGAAGTGGATCCTTGATGTGACTGTTCCTGAGAGGACGTGGAGAAGCCTTCAGAATGGGAGTGTGGAAGGAATTTGGAAAGACTCAGAGAAGCAAGCTAGAGAAACTCTAGAATGTGATAAATGTAGATGAATGGACAGCCCTAGCAAGGACTAAGAGAACACTGATACAAATTCAGAGAGTAAAGGCTGTGCTATGACGTTTCCAATAGAAACTCTAACAGGAAGTAGGGAGTCTGCTGGAGACTAAAAGCCACCCCCGTGGCCAAACCAGCTGTATTTCCCCCATGCTGTCATGCAGGGACTCTTAGTCTCTCTGTTGTGCTTCAGTCATTTCCACTTAGAAGACGTTTTACTCAGTGGAGAGCCAGCGTCATAGGAAATGTGGTTTGAAATGTGCAACTCTCCACGTTGGTCCTGCAGAGGGTTTGCTCCCCAACACTCCTATTTCTATATCCTAGAAAATCCATTTGCCTCGCTGACACCTGGAGCGGCTGCCGGTGTTGCTTCTGTGTGGTGCCTGTAAACCAGAGGCTGCTCTGTGCATTAGGAAGGTCTGGAAGATGGATTTTACGTCAGATTGTCCTCCCTGGGCTCTTGTGGGGAGCCTGTGGATACCCCTGCGCTACTGCCTCTGCCCACCAAAGAGTGACCTTCCATTCCTGTCGCCAAACAGCCTTGAGTGTTGGGCACTGGAGATCAAGCCCTTAAACTCTTGAATCAGCAAATGTCACAGCTGGGTTCTCACTTTGGCAACAAATAAGTAAGGCTGAGATCTGTTTGCCTAGAGTTTGTTTGGCCCCAGCAACCTCCTGAAAATGGAATTGGCTAGACTTTGGCTTATGTTTTCTATGGCTACTGAGTACTGCTCTCCCCAAAGAGGCAGTGGCTTCTGGAGAGTCCTCATGATGGAGAGTTGTGCTCATGATGGGTTCAGTTGGCCGTGGTTTGGGGAAGTCTGCCCCACGGCAACCACCTCACGTTCCAGGCCTGTGAGAAGAACCCCAGGGTCATGAGTCTTTCTCTGTGCCACCAGCCAGCTCCCAAATATTGACAGAGACTTATTATTGATTACAAAAGCTGGGCTTTTAGCTTAGGTTTGCTTTCAACTAGCTCTTATAACTTAAATTAACCTATATTTTTATTAATCTACATTTTATCACATGGCTTTTACCTTTCTCCCATTCTGTGTGTCCAACTCATTCCAAGTCTCCATGGCATCTCCTGTGTATCTCAATTCATCTCCTACTTCCTCTCTCTCAGCCTGGAAGTCCTGCCTACACCTCCTGCCTAGCTACTGGTTGCTCAGTCTTAAACCAAACACAGTAATATACCTTCACACAGTGTACAAACATCCCACAACACCCCAAGACCCTTGCATAGTTCATTTTCTCTTCCCATTAAACATCTCTTTAGCTCTCTACATATCCTATTCCCTCCCTGTTAAGCCAAACTCCTTCCCACCATTTTAAGGAATCTCCCTGGACCACAATGATTTAAGCCTTCATCAGAATACACTTTCATCTTCGGCTTCATGTTGTACCAATTTTATCTAGTACTTCACCTTTAAGATGATTCTGGGCCCTGGCACTGAAACACTATCTGTTGCACAATAGATGTACCCCACATATTTATTGGATAAAAAAGCATTGGGTCTTTTGTTTCTAGAACAAAATGATGGGAATGAAAGCTCATTCTGTATGTTTGCTGACAAGTGTTTGGTAGTAGTTGTACATCAAGGGAGACTAACAGGAAAATCCTCTGCCTGGCCTCTAGGAAACATCCACTGGACTCTAAGGCCCTTGGTCCTTTCCTAGGGGTATCCTACTGTAGTAATAAGGGCGGCGGGGCTGCGTCCCCAGCACCCCGACTGCCTGGCTAGCTTATGCCCGAAATAACAACCACAAACTGTATTCATTTAATCACTGCTTGGCCCATTTCTATCTAGCCTCTTCTAGGCTAATTCTCACATATTAATTTAGCCCATTTCTAATCATCTGTGTAGCGCGCCTAGGTGCGCTTACCGGGAAGATTCTAGCCTATGTCCATCCTGGGTAGGAGCTTCATCGCATGCGTCTGCCTGGGAGCTGGGAGCATGGCGTCTCTCTGAGGCATCTGCTCCCAAGAGGAGAGCTGTGGAGTCTGAGCTCACTTCCTCTTCTTCCCAGCGTTCTGTTCTGTTTACTCCTCCCACCTATCTTCTAACCAATGAGGGCCAAGCAGTTTCTTTTTATTTAACCAATGACCTTCCTCCATCATTTCCCCTTTTTCGGTTTAAACAAAAAAAAAAAAGGCTTTAACTTTAACATAGCAAAATTACATATAACGAAACAGTTATCAAGTAAAAGTTACAATAATCTTTATCATAACTAAGGAAAACTATAACTATAACTAACTATTCTTAACTCCATCAAAGACTCCAGAAAGATACAATACTACCTAAGCAAACCAGAAAAAAGCAACTTTTAAAACTCGAGAAATGACAGAGACATCTTGCTGCCTGGACACTCACCCAAAGTTCCTCTGTACCGTTGGGGCATCCATCTTCAGCCTTCAGGCCTATGGTATCCAGCAGACATTTCCATAAAGCAGGAAAATTCAAAGTCAGTTCAGTCACTATCTGTTGTGTCCTGCAGAATGTCTCGCAGACTCTTTCATGAATCAGGAACCCCGAAAGATCATCTCACCTTAGGCAAGTTCAGTAGTCCTCTCTCTGCGGGTTCTCTGTGTCCAGTTTATGCAATAGTCCAGGCAAGAGCAGTTTCTTGCCCAAATGGCTATCAAACTCCCTAAGGATCCTCTTCAATGCCCATCTTCCTCTTGAAGTAGATTGGTGCTGCCAGGAGCAGAGTGTCTCATTGTCATGAAAAGTCCTAAGTTATTAAAACATTTAAAATGCCATATTCTATAATCTTTGAAAAATATGAAGAATGCCTATCTAAAATATATCTACACACATCTAGAAAATATTAACTAACATAACTACAAACTTGACAATTATTTATGATTATCCATCAACAACCTATATTTCCTAATTATACATTACATTTTAATAATGAACTACACAATCACAATACCTTAATAAAGATCAGAAATACATATACATATAACAAAATTGACCGTAAATCTCTAACAATAAAGCAAAATCTATACTAATGCAAATTATTCATACCTATATCATATCCCCCTTTAAATGTAAAAGAACATTTATAAACATTTTTTTGGGAATATGGGCGCAGTTATTTCTCTCCAAACTGCTTCCTGCTGAATGGGGGCATCATTAATTAGGTCATTCATGGTATAACCTGTGTGCTAGTTTCATCTCAGTTGGCAGTTGAGCGAAGCAATTTTCTGAAGGTGTTCACACCAACCCTTCAGGAGGGCGTGGTCCATCATACCAAATTGAAATAGAAGAAATGAACAGGGTCTCATCCTCTGTGAAAACAAAATAAGAAACTCCTTTCCAAAGCATCATGTCCTTAGATCCAAATTTCAAAGTCAAGGCATCAAAATATCTATGTTGGATTAGTTCAGCAGCATTTATAAATAAATATCTTTTAGCATCTGTTGCTCCTTCCTCAGCATTTAAATAATTTAAAGAGAGCATAATAGCATACAGTATCAAAATTCTCTGTGTATTTTCCATCTTTGTGCAGCTTTGTTTTAACCTCTATTTTGTTTATTTTTACTTTTAACTCTTTGCTTTTTGAGACAGGTTCTCTGTATCTTTGACCTGAAGTAACTCTGTAGACTAGGCTGTCCTTGAACTCTCAGAGATCCACCTGTCTCTGCCTCCCAGGCATTGGGATTAAAGGTGTACACTAGGACACCTTGAACTCACAGAGAACTGTTTGTCTCTGCCTTCTAGGCACTGGGATTAAAGGCATGTGCTACCACACCTTGAAGTCACAGAGGTCAATCTCCCTCTGCCTTTCAAGTGTTGGGATTAAAGGTGTGTACTACCACACACAACAACTCTCTTCCTTTTTTTTTTGTTTTTTACTTTAAGAACTTCAACTTTTAGCCTGCATATATTTTTAACACACTGTAAATCATTTAAACATTTTCTTTGTCTTTGGCACTCTCTTTACTGTATCTCTCTGTGTTTTTTTGATCACATGAGTCTTTAATTTACCAAGCAATCTCAGTAGGACTAAAGCCGTGGCTTTGACGGCTGGATCCAGCCCATTCCTTAGCTTTCCAGCCTCATGGCTGAGGTACTGGCTGTAGCCATGTTTACTGCTACAACTCTATGGCATTTCAAGGTCCCTGCCAGCAAGCGAGCTTCAGCAGCCTGTGCTTGCAAACCGCACGAACCACCTGCGTAAAAGTGTCAGAGTTTGCCCTGGCAGGACAGCCCAGAAAGCTGGCATTTTTAAATGGCGCAGCTTTTTTCCTGCTACAGCTGAAAACCGAAAAGCACGCCTTCAGCTTTTTGTCAACACCATTTAAGTGTTTCGTGGCAGGACCTCTTAATGAGCTGCAGGGTTTTGCAGCTAAAGCTGAGTCGGGAAGCTTCTCTTAGATGAGAGCGCTTGCTTGCCTCTAGCAAGCAGAGTGCCACAAATGCTTTAAAACCAGAGTTCACGCTGGCAGCACAGCCCCAAGAAGCTGCACTTTAAAATGACACAGCGTTTTTTCTGCTGCTGTTGCCGAATCAGGAAATCTCTCTACAGCACTCCACCTTTTTTTTTTCATTTAATCACTGCTTGGCCCATTTCTATCTAGCCTCTTCTAGGCTAATTCTCACATATTAATTTAGCCCATTTCTAATCATCTGTGTAGCGCGCCTAGGTGCGCTTACCGGGAAGATTCTAGCCTATGTCCATCCTGGGTCGGAGCTTCATCGCGTGCGTCTGCCTGGGAGCTGGGAGCATTGCGTCTCTCTGAGGCGTCTGCTCCCAAGAGGAGAGCTGTGGAGTCTGAGCTCACTTCCTCTTCCTCCCAGCGTTCTGTTCTGTTTACTCCTCCCACCTATCTTCTAACCAATGAGGGCCAAGCAGTTTCTTTTTATTTATGATGAATGACCTGCCTTCATCATCCTACCCTTCTACCAGATGCTAGTTCCTAGGGGTATCCTATACTTCTACCAGATGCTGGTTCCTAGAGGTATTCTACCCTTCTACCAAATGCTGGTTCCTAGGGGGTATTTCAACCCTCTACCAGATGCTGGTTCCTAGGGGTATCCTATCCCTCTACCAGATGCTGGTCACAGGCTCACCTTTAGGCACCCATTTAATGCCTTGACATTTAGAAGAAAGTGCCAGTAGTTGACCCAGTAGGTGCTGTGGGACTGAGGGGGGCAGTCTTCTTTTGTTCTCCTGATACTGGGAACCCGCTGATGTTTTTTTTTTTATTATTAAGAAAAGAAGAAAAAAAAACATAAACAAAAAACAAGTTTCCACCTCCTCCCAGCCTCCCATTTCCCTCCCCCTCCTCCCACCCTTCTCCCCCTCCTCCCACCCTTCTACCCCTCCCCCCACTCCTCTCCCCCTTCCTCTCCAGTCCACAGAGCAGTCCAGGTTCCCTGCCCTGTGGTAAGTCCTAGGTCCTCCCCCCTCCGTCCATATCTAGGAAGGTGAACATCCAAACTGGCTAGGCTTCCACAAAGCCAGCACATTAAGTAGGATCAAAACCCCGTGCCATTGTCCTTGGCGTCTCATCAGCCCTCATTGTTCGCCATGTTCAGAGAGTCCGGTTTTATCCCATGCTTTTTCGGTCACAGTCCAGCTGGCCTTGGTGAGCTCCCAGTAGATCAGCTCCACTGTCTCAGTGGGTGGGTGCACGCCTCGTGGTCCCGACTTCTTTGCTCATGTTCTCCCTCCTTCTGCTCCTCATTGGGACCTTGGGAGCTCAGTCCAGTGCTCCAGTGTGGGTCTCTGTCTCTGTCTCCATCCATCACCAGATGAAGGTTCTATGATGATATGCAAGATATTCGTCAGTATTGCTCTCGGATAGGGTCATTTCAGGTTCCCAATCCTCAGCTACCCAAGGAACTAACTGGGAACCTCATGTTGGGCACTTGGGAGCCCCTCTAGGGTCAAATCTCTTGCTCACCCTAAAGTGGTTCCCTTAACTAAGAATTGTGGTTCCGTGCTCCCCTATCCACCTTTCCTTTATCCCAATTCTCCTGATTCCCCAAATCCCCCCTCCTTCCCTTCTACCTTTTCTCTCCCCATCTCCCCTTACCCCCATCCCACCCCACCCCCAAGATCCTAATTTTCTCCCCGGCAATTGGGTCTACTTCCCTTAGCCAAGAGGATAACTATATGTTTTTCCTTGGGTTCACCTTCTTACTTAGCTTCTTTAGGTTCACCTATTGTAGACTCCGTGGCCCTAATTTATGGCTAGAAACCAATTATGAGCGAGTACATCCCATGTTCATCTTTTTGGGTCTGGGACACCTCACTCAGGATAGTGTTTTCTATTTCCATCCATTTGCCTGCAAAATTCGAGAAGTCATTGTTTTTTACCGCAGCGTAGTACTCTAGCGTGTATATATTCCATACTTTCTTCATCCATTCTTCCATTGAAGGGCATCTAGGTTGTTTCCAGGTTCCAACCTACTGATTGGGAGAAGATCTTCACCAACCCCACAACAGACAAAGGTCTGATCTCCAAAATATATAAAGAACTCAAGAAACTAGACTTTAAAATGCTAATTAACCCAATTAAAAAATGGGGCACTGAACTGAACAGAGAATTCTCAGCAGAGGAAGTTCAAATGGCCAAAAGACACTTAAAGTCGTGCTCAACTTCCTTAGCAATCAGGGAAATGCAAATCAAAACAACTTTGAGATATCATCTTACACCTGTCAGAATGGCTAAAGTCAAAAACACCAAGGATAACCTTTGCTGGAGAGGCTGTGGAGGAACGGGTACCCTCATCCATTGCTGGTGGGAATGCCATCTTGTGCAACCACTGTGGAAGTCAGTGTTTCGGTTTCTCAGGAAATTCGGGATCAACTTACCCCTGGACCCAGCAATACCACTCCTGGGAATATACCCAAGAGATGCTCTATCATATGACAAAAGCATTTGTTCAAGTATGTTCACCGCTGATGTTTTTAAACTGAACTCCCTTCCCCTTACTGCCCTGAGAGCCTTCTTGCTATATTCGGTGGTCTTTTCCTAGTGTGGTGGAGCAACAAGAGCTAACGAGAGGCCCAAGATTTCCCTGTTCACAGCTTCTAGTGTCTACCTGCCTGAACTCAGCTGCTAGAAGGTGCTTTGTTGGCGGGACCGGAAGAGGCCGCACCAGCGTGTGCACTCTGTGAGCACTGGTTCCTTTTCTTTCCTCTGGGCCTCTTGAAATCGGGTCATCTGGTTCCTGAGTGACTCTTCCTCCCATACTCGCTGTCACCTGGGAATGATTCTGATTTTATTCTATCAACTATGAGACTTCCCAGCACTCACTTCCTGCCTTTGGGGGGAAATGAGGATTGTATGGCAGGAGCCTTCCCAGGAACAAACTGTGAAGGGCTAGACTAGGGAGGAAAAATACCATAGCGAACCAGTGGGATTAGTGCTAGGCAGGGCATTTTCCTAAGGATGCATCTCTTTGTAGAGGCACAAGCTAGCCTGGAGTTTCCTTACAAATCAACCATCCTAGAATTGACTCAGAAGACAAGATTTTTTTTTGGGGGGGGGCTGCAGTGTGGGGGCATATCAACCTTTGTTGGCACTTAGCAGAAGAATCAGAGACCCCGGGAGGCCTGATCCAGCCTCAGCACCCACTGTCTGAGAGTCTGAGGACAGAAAGATGCTTGGGTGCGGCCAGGGTCCAGTCTTTGACCACATGACCACAAGCGGGCTTGTGGATGAGTTGGGGAATCTATTGACTCTGACTTGAGTCATGTATATACTCATATACAATATTCTGTCTGTGTGTATGCCCGCTGGCCAGAAGAGGGCACCAGACCTCATTACAGATGGTTGTCAGCCACCGTGTGGTTGCTGGGAATTGAACTCAGGACCTTTGGAAGAGCAGGCAAATGCTCTTAACCTCTGAGCTATCTCTCCAGCCCCCTCAGTGGTATATCTTTATGTTAGTGGTGTTTATGGGGTGCAGATGGGGGCAATGACTGGGGATTTCACACCCAACACGAGGTGACACCTTTAGATACCCATTTAACACCTTGGGATTTAGACGAAAGAGCCAGTAGTTAATCCAGAAATTGTCTGTGTCCTGTGGGTTTCTATTCTGGGTGGGGCGAGGGTGTTAGGAAGGGGGAAGCTCACATTCTCCATCAGTTGCCATTCTCTTCACCATCTTAAAACCGTAACAGAAGCCACCAACAGTTTCACTCGGAGACCATTTCTCTGTCTTTCCACAGTGATAGAAAACAACAAAGACCGTTTCTCGGGAATGAGTAATTGCTATAGCACAGACTCGGCAGTTGGTTAGCGATAAAGACAAAGTCCAGCACTGGGAGGAAAGAGTGCCTTTAGACTACATCTTGTCTCGGGCTGGGATATGGATTTCCAATTTGGAGACTCGGGTCGCCATGACTTTCAGTATCTCCCGTGCCCTGTTTGCTTGTTTCCAGAGTTCCTTCATCTCTGCCTCTCCCCTTCCTCTATCCTGGCCATCCTCTCTGAGAATGAAACCAGCCACTGTGTTCCTTTTCATCTTTGTCTACGGCATGGGCATGCTTCCTTTCTAATTTCTCTTGAAATCTTGATCAGAAGGAACCTGAGTCAGGTGGTGAAGACATGTTATACATCCCCAAGCTGGCGGGATGACAATGAGGCTGACTTACCCCTGTGCAGTCGCATACTCTGCCTTTGGGGAGAAAAGAGCAGGTGACCTTTGGCAGTGCTGTGAAGACGAACTTTACTTTCGTATTTCTTTGCAATAAGTCTGCTTTTTTTTTTCTTTCCCCTTTTCCCCTTTTTTTGCAGTATAATATAATGTTTTGAAGGCTACAATATCTCTCTCAGAGAAACTCGCTAAATTTCAGGACCCTGTCAGAGAGCAGAATTGGTTTTCCTTCTTAGAATTTGTTTCTTCCAAGCCTGTCCAGACGCCGGGCTGTCTTATTTGGCAGCTTAGACGGATGGACTTGGTACCAGCTGCCTTTCAGCATAATACGGCTCTGGTGACTGGAGGAGCAAAGCGGAAGCAGGCTTCTGCAAAAGCACAGTGCGTTCTGTTGGATGCTCTCGGCTCCACTCACTTCTCAGGGAACCGTCACCTGTGAAGTCCTTTGCTCCACTCTTCGCTGCTGTGAGAAGTGCTTAGAGACTCCTAACAAGGGCCATGCTTCCTCAATATATTTAGGGCAATTATGCACATACTTTTAGAAAATACCTTGGGAGTGGGCTTGCTTTGAATCCATGTGAATCAGATAATTAGTTTAAAGACAGGAAATATATACTGTTTTAATTTTTTCTGGCTTGACTAAGGATTGCTTTGGGAGTTTGTGTATAGCATGTTTTAAAACCAGCTCCTTTTAATTATATTTATTTACTTAATGACTCACAGATAGTAGGTAAGTGGCATTTTGAGATAGCCCACGGAGCTGCCCCAAAGCCTCACGCTTGTTCTGTGTCTTATAATTCATATCAGAATTTCATATCTTGTCTTACCTTATGTTTGCAGGGAGCCCATCCATGTTTTACACACCTAGTAAGAAACCATATCGGGTTTCAATTTTAGAACGCTAGGCTAGCGCTCCACCCACTGGGCTACATCCCTAGCCTGGGTTCTCAATTCTAGATCTTCTGGAACTGTGGCTTACGCTCTTTCCCACTGCACTGGGTAAAGTCATACAGTAGAGTCACAGCAGCCATAGTGGGATCCTTGCTCTGACACTCAGCAGATGTGTGACTTTGGCAAAGTCACCTTGTCTCTCTCTCAGCTGCAGTAAAAGGAGTCTCCATGGGTTTCCGCAACAGTAAGAGCAATGAACTTGGCTCTGCTTCGGAATCTGGGATGTGAAGAGCTGAGGCTTCTGTGGCCTAGGAAGCCCATGCCTGCAGAGGTTAAGAGGGAGGCCTGAGGAGGCTAGAGCCATTCAAGTAGTGGTTTTATTTGACAGCTACTTTGAATAGAATCCAGACAGAGTATCACCTGGCAGGAACTTCCCCAGTCCTCTCCTTTCCCCTTACCTGCCCTTTCTTCCCCTCCTATACTTTCTATTTTAATTTTCTTATTGTATTGATTTTCTTTTTCTTCCCCTCAGAGGGACAGATTCTGTTTACTTGGCAGTCAGATAGAAGGGGGTCCTTTCACTCTGCAGGTCACACCAGGAGCCTTTAA
Organism: Microtus oregoni; assembly: GCF_018167655.1. Classification (NCBI taxonomy): domain Eukaryota; kingdom Metazoa; phylum Chordata; class Mammalia; order Rodentia; family Cricetidae; genus Microtus; species Microtus oregoni. The sequence goes on from NW_024543072.1 coordinate 32,013,663, forward strand.
TTATGCAAATGTAGGCTCCCTTGGAGAAGGGGAGCATGTGGGACAGGGAAGAACAGGATTAATTTGCCAAGGGAACCTGGGGCATTCTGGGAGTCGAGGAATGGCAGCTCAATTTGTCTTTCCAAGGTTTGAAGCTGGGCTGGACATTAGAGTCTCCCAGGGGCCTGGGTCTGGGCTCAGAGCCTAGGAAATATGGTGAGGTGGTTGTACTGGGGAGGGGAAGGGTTCAGGCTTTTGACCTGATGAAATGCAGTCCTGGCCCTCTTAACACCCTGTGCTTTGGCAACAGTGACTGGCCTAGTGGCTTGCTCAGCCAGTGTCCTGACATCCTGACTGTTGTGAACTGCTGTCTGCTTCAGGCCGGAGTCAGAGGAAGCACCGGTTAGCATGAACAGTTGGCTAGATTCTATTTTGGGGAACATGGTGGTGAGTGGGTAAAACAACTTCAGAAAGGGATTGATTGTGTTTTCTGCTATGAGAAGGTAGGAAGGTTTCAGTAATTAGTATGTTACATACTTTATGCGATCAGATTTGTAGCTCAAGATGCTTAGGCGTGTTATATCACTCCCTCATGGAGAATATTCTATCTTTGCGTTCCCAAGTATCTTCTTTCTATGTAGCCAGCTTAGTTCTGAAAATCAGAAACATTCGTGCTCCCTCTCCCAGGTCACCAGAGTTCAATACAAGCTTCAAGGTTCTTTTAAAATGGGGAACAAATACAACTTCTATTTCCAGTTTACACTAACAGTCGCACGTCTCTCTAGCTCTCACGCCTACAGAAGAGCTTTGTACACATACATTCTACAGTGAGACTCATGATGGCTGGGCCACTCTTTGGTGCTTAGAATGAATGAACTAAGGAAAACTACCAATGTCCTTTAAAGTGTGTGTGTGTGTGTGTGTGTGTGTGTGTGTGTGTGTGTGCTGGTGCCAAAAATCAAACGTAAGGCCTTATACTTACCTAGCAGGTGTCCTTTCATGGGTGGTGGCCTTCAGATCATGCTTTATGACAGGGATGATGCCGGACTCCCTTCTCTAAGTTGTCTGTGGAACTGCTTTCTACAGAGTAGAGCATGTGTTACTCTGCTGACTTGGGCGGGGTGGGGCTGTCTTAAAAACACAAATGCTTCGTGGAGCAATGGAGGCTTACCCCTTTAATCCCATAATTTGGGAGGCAGAAGGAGGAGGGCTTCTGGCCTCTGAGTTTGAGGTCAGTCTGGTCTACAGATCTGCAGAGTTCCAGGACAGCCAGGGCTACAAAAAGAAACCCTGTCTTGAAAAACAAAACAAAGCAAAAATGAGTACAAATGTTTAAATCTACTCCCTCATCCATTTGAGTTCATAATTTTGTCTGACAGAGGCGTGATGGAGGTTAGTAGAAACGATTATCTTTTTCTCTTAATCTGTGTCTCCTTGCTTGTGAGGGGGGTTGAGGAAGAGAGGAAGGGAGGGAGGGGAAGAAGAGAGGGAGGGAGGGAGGGAGAGAGAGAGAGAGAGAGAGAGAGAGAGAATGAATATTAATTAATGGCTCTCAGTCTTCTTAAAACTGCTGGCCCCAGAGAAGAGTCATGCCTCTTGTGGAAAATAACCATGACAGATTTGACTAAAAGAGAGAGCAGCTCTTACCTGGATGACACCAGCCACTTAACCAGCCAGCAATGCAAGAACAAGGTGCAGGTGGTTGGGAGAGGTAGGGGAGAGGCCTGGTAGAGCTAGGGACTTCAGTTACTTCCCAACTACACTGACTTCTCAGGATCCAAGTGTATGTTAGGGCTTCACTGCCAACTCTGCCCTTCCACTCTTGCTTAGAGGATATCTGACCTTTTAAAAATTCAACTGTGAGAGAGAAGGCAACGGTGCAGAAACTTAACTGCCTGCCTGGACTCAATCGTTTCAAAATAACTGGGTTTGGGTTAGCTCCTTGGATGGCAAAGGTTCAGCTAAACTTTGTATGCGTGTGTGTGTGTGTGTGTGTGTGAGAGAGAGAGAGAGAGAGAGAGAGAGAGAGAGAGAGAGAGAGAGAGGCTGACCAAGGTACTCTAAGAAGGAGTGGTAGTGAGAAAGAGGTGAAGGGCAATTTCTGTGATATTCTTCCAACTTCTCCTCCCTGAATCAGAGACTAGAATAGTGGTATGGGCTGATTGTATGTTCTCCTCCCCAAATCCAAATGCTTAAATCCTAAGTCCTAGGATGATGATGTCAGAGGTGGGAGAGGTGGGGCGTTGAGAGGCGATTAAGTCATGATAATGGAGTACTTGTGATCTAAATTAGTGCCCTTGTGAAGAGGCCTGAAGGAGCCTGTTCACTCTTATATGTGAGCACAGGAGAAGGCTGTCAATGGACCAGCACCTGGGTCCTTAGCAGACCCTAAGTGTGCAGGGAACTTGATCTTGGACTTCTCAACCTTTAGGACTGTGAGAAATAATTGTGTGTGTGTGTGTGTGTGTGTGTGTGTGTGTATAAGCCACCTAGTAAGTGGCATTTTGTTACGGCAGCCTTAGCAGATGAAGACCAATAATGTATCCTCAGGAAGAAGGGGGAATATATTTCTTTTCCTTGCTCAGAACGTCTATGTTTATTTCTCCTTGTAAAACTGCTCAGTGAATGGAATCTGGTTGCAGTATGTGGCCTTCATTGGCAGAGCTTTGTTAAGTATACAGAGCCTGACTCTTGTGCCTCTCCTCTATATATCCCAAAGCTTGTATGTACCTGGAGCCTTCCCTTGGTTTTATGAAAAATTGGGTACTAAATAATAAACAAAAAATTATTTTATTTTTGGGGAAGTGTATCTCCTTCCTTCTTCCCTCTTCCTCTCTCTTTCCTCCCTCCCTCCCCTTCCCTCTCTGTGCATGTGTGTGCATGTATGTGTGTCTGGGTGCCTGGAGAGGTCTGAAAGGTGTCAGATCCCCTAGAGCTCGAGCTACAGGTAGCCGTGGATCACCTGACATGGGTGCTGGGAACTGATCTCTGATCCCCTTGGAGAGTAACAAGTGCTCTTAACCCCTGAGCCATCTTCCAAACCCTCAAATCCCCCACCTCCTCAGTACTAAATCTTTAAGGACCCAATTAAAGAAAAAAAAATATACTTGTTGTCATTGTTGAATACATACTGTATTTAACTTTTTTTTTAATCCCAGAGAAGTGAGATGCAACATCCACTTGAGTTTATGTAACATCCAAAGACTGACAACTCAGAATTTCCTAATTAAAGTCATTGTTAAGGCACTCTGCAGAGCCAGCTTTCATCTCTTCCTTTGTGGCGTTATTCTTCAAACTGTAGCAGAATACCTGGCTTCTCTGTCTTCAGCGACACACATACATGCTCATGCTCTTAGCCTCCACTTCTGTCCTTGACGACACCAAAAACAACACAATTTTAAGGAAGAAAATCCATTTAGGGGGGAAACAAGGCGAGAGCAGAGAGGACATGTACACATTAATTAACTGATAGGCCAGTAGCAGAAAAGAGAAGGAGCAGGAAGGAAATGGAACAGGGTGCGGTAGACCAGATGGTTGGTGGCCAGTGAAAAAATAGGCTGCATTTCCCAATGAGGTTTAAACTAATTTAGCTGGTTCCTTTTTACATTTTTTTTATTATTTTAAAGATGGGTCCAATGCAAGGGAGGTATTCCAAAATTATGGGATGTGGATGTAGGTAAGTGTGCTTGCTCATGCTCATGTACTTATGAGCTGACTTTAAAGATAGGTACGGGGAAGGGGAGGCTCTAAAATGCCCTCCTGAGATAAAAATAATCTCTCTTACTGGCCCACTTCTGCACCTGGAATTCCCAGCATTCAAGCTATTCCTTCAGATTAAGGCATCGTCTATAGCCCCAATGAAAAGGTAAATGTCACCTAAGAAGTGTAACACTCAACTCTTTAGCACCCACCGACTGAACCGTTTTCTATCAGAGAGCAGGACCCTGAGAGATGGGACTTGGTGCAGGACAGTCTGATTAAAAGGGCAAGACGGCATGGTGCTATGAATGCAGGAGAAATCTACTTGCTCTGGGAAGCTGCTAAGGAGGCGGGGCACAAAAACAGACTCTGTCTATGCTGGGGCACTCTCTTGTGCATACAGCATACACACTCTCTAACACACCCAACAGTTCTTAGACATTACAGCATTCTGCAGGGAGCACTACTATGGCGTTCACTTGGGCCCTCGAGGAAAGGTGCTCAGGGAATCCGCCGAGTGCAAGACAGCACAAGTTCTTGATTGTTTTCAGGTAAAGTTCTATACTGTAAAGTGGAAGTTCAGCATCTTCAAAGGTCCACGTCGTTTATATGAAGGCGGTACACAGCACATACACACACACACAGACACATACACACACACACACGCAGACGCACACATGTGCGCGTGCACGCACACACCCCTTCACTTATATATTCATTGTTTGAGAACTCGTCAACGTGAGAGGTGAGAAGTCTCTAGTCATCTATGATTTGGAGGCTGGAGCGGGCAGGTTGCTGTCAGGTTATTGGGTAAGGGACTGTTGGGGGACAATACTTTCCTGTTACGGATGACCCTTTCCTGTCACCAGTGGGCCCTCGGGTAATTCAGGTTGCTCTGCAGAAACAGCCAACCCTTGGGTTATAAAGACCGGAATAAGCTTTGCCTCAAAATTGGGACAGAGAGGCAGGGAAACCCATGGAACCTTCAGGCTCTTGGAGGGAGGCATGTGTGGTGGTGGTGGGGGGATGTGCAGATGGAAGGTGAACTTGGGCAGGGGACGAGCATTTGCTTCTAGAGGGCAAATGCAAGCATCAGCCTCAGGTGTGACTCTCGGGACCAGTCAACCTTTGGGTCTGCTCAGGTTGATGGTGCCAGTGGGGAGAAGGTGTAACGAGGAAAAAGAACTGGAGCAATGGGGACTCTAGAGAAAGCTTGTGAACTAAAGGAGGAAGGGGTCTTGGAGGTGAACAGGGATGTAGAAGGGTGTTTTTTTCCTATCAACTGCATTGACAAGTTAGAATCATCTGGGTTCCTCAGAAGACCTCGGCTGCTCAGCTCCTTGGAGCCTCTAGGACGGATAACTGAGATGGGAATCAGGTGCGTGGGTTTGAGCTCCTGACCCAGCGCTAACGTGCATCTGGTGTCAAACATTCTGCACCAGAGCGGAAGGAGAGATCCAGTGTTAACAGTCAGGCTGGAGCCTGCTGCTCAGTCTTGCACGGGTTTGTGAAGGAGCAGAAGGGAAAAGAGTGCAAAAGCAGGAAGGGGGTTGGAAGACGCTGACTTTCCGTCTGGTTAGCTGGACCTGTGCTGATTCGTGGGGCTGGATTGCTTGCTACTAGCTGGTAGTTTCTGATCCCATTTTGGGTTGAAAAGCTGGCTGGGGTGGAAGTATTTGGGACTAGGGAGAAGAATTTTCCTCTCTCTTTTTTTTTTTTTGTGGCTTCAAAGAGGAATCATTTACTGTGCTCTGTAGGGGTCGGCAAGACAGATCTGGGGCTGATGTTTGAGAGAGGGAAGTAGATTTCCTGATGTCTAATAAATATAGATCCCATAAATAAATAAATAAATTGGGAAGAATACCAATAAATAAAACAATCAAGAAAACAACATAGACAACTTTTGCCCTGTTGGGGGAAATTCTGCTCTCACTCCACTGATCCTGGTGACGTGAGGGCTGCTCTTGGACATCCGAAGGCACTAAGCCTGTCCATGGTAGGGCGAACAGTTGCCTTCCAAAGACCGTAGAGAAACCTCAGAGGATGATTGACATTGGCTATCCACATAGAGAAGAGTGAGGAGAAGGGGAGATAGATATTCTCCTTGTTTCCCACCAAAAGTGTGGGGTGAGGAGGCAGGCTTGGGAGCCAGGGCTGGGCCGTGTGGGGTCTCTTCAGTCCAGGATGGCCAGCCTTGTCCTTGGGAGGCTTCACGTGGAAGGAGGGGATGAGCAGGAGGTGCGGGCGAACTCGATTTTTCCACACACAAAAGCTGCAGCAGGCACAACTTCCATTTTAACAAAGCTCCTCCATGAGCCAACCAGCTGGCCTGGCTGGACACACGCGGTGGGGAGAGGAGGTACTGGTCACAGGATGGGAGGCAAGATGGCACTCTTTTCAAATAGGAAATCAGCTGTCCAGGGCGTCAGCTTCTAGCGCCACCAGCCATTGCTCATATCCTCCTCCTCAGTGTCTTGCCGTGTGGTTCTGTATGCTGGGCTTGCCTTGTCCTACTAGGAGACCTGCATGTGGACAAGGAAACATGTAAACAGTGCACATTGAGATAGTGGCCAAGGAAACACCATTCCTTAAAAGCAGACATTCATAATTCAAGCTTTGTAAGTAGATTTTCAAATGGATAATAGCTTGAATTTTGTGCAAAGTTCTGAGCATCTTCATCTACACATCTCTATAAAGGAGGTCTGTAACTTTCATCTATTTTTAAAAGATTAAAAACTAAAGCAGTGTGAAGGGATCTCAGGTCACTTGTGTGTTTAGTCCATTGGGAAAGCACAAAGAACTACAGAAATGGGTGGACATTCCAGCAGGGCCCCTTAGAATTCCGGGTGCAGGAACCAGACTGACTGGAGACCTGGGTGTAAACCAGGATTTCTGTCATTGACTCAGGACAATTGCCAAAGCCTTCGTCTTCACTATGTGTCTATATCATGCCATTTGAAGCTCTCAATCAAAGTTTCTTTAGGAAGAAAATATACACCAGCTGGTTTTTTTTTTTTTTTTTTTTTTTTTTTTTTTGTGGGCATGTGTATCTACCACTTAACAGCTGAAGTCCTAAAAAAGTGGGTGGACCCAATTTTAAAAAATAAAACAGAAAGCATTTTTGAATGCACAAAGGGAGCTGTTCTTAGGTAAAGTAGATGTTGTGAATCCTTTTCTTTCTTTCCTGAACTTTTGTTTGGTGTATGTGTGTGTATATATATGTCACATATATGTCAGAGTGCACGTTTGTGTGTGTGTACACTTGTGTATGTGTATTATATGTGTGTGGGTGTATATGTGTGCACCTAAGTGCAGAGGTTACAGGTCTATTTTGGGTGTCTTTCTCAGGAGTTCTACACCTTGTTTTTAGAGACAGGATCTCTCTCTCTCTCTCTCTCTGAGCCTGGAGCTCACTAGTCAAGCTAAACAGGCTAGTCAGCAAACTAGCCAGTGATTGTCCCCTCTGCCACTCCACTCCAACGTTGCATATAGATACATGCTGCCTGTCTGGGTTTTGGTGGGTGTTTGGGATCTGACCTCAAGTCCTCATGCCTGTGCATCAAGCACTTCACCCAGGGAGCCACCTCCCCAGTCACTTGTCTAGATTTTGTGTGTGCTGGACTTGCTCACAGGATCGCTAGGGTGCAAATGTTTTTATAATTCCACATTTAAATAATGTCATTGCCTTTTCTGATTATATATATTATATGGCTTCAGTTTAGGAAGTTATGTAGTCAGTTAAGTAAACTTGTCTTAACACTCTGAAATTAGAAGATAAACCCATTTCATATACAAACAGGGACTTGGTCTAAGATATGTTTTAGAAAGCAGCCCTCTCTGTACCCCGTTCACCAGAATAGCAGCCATGCCTTTTGGCATCTGTAAATGCAGGAATGTGATTAGTCAGAATAGGTCAGAGGTGCCGAGTGTGCCAGACTCTGCCAGCCCTTGGTACCTGACCTGGCAAAGAAGAACAAACATGGTGAGGTGGGGAGGAGGTTGGGTACAAGGTAAGCAGATGTGAGCAGAGGCCTAAGCCGAACTCACAGTCTACTTGGTGATCACAGAGCACACCACACAGATGCTCATGAACGAAAGTCACATCACCATGGAGACTGCCTCACTAATCATGCTCTTTATGATTTATTATTTATATTAATCCATATATCGTTAGTCTATTAATTCTATCATATATTATATAAAAGCAATTTAAAAACAGCATAATTTTTGTATAGAAAATATTGTAAGTGTGTAGTTTACTTTTGTCTACTAGTTTTCCTAAGGCAAGACACAAGCAACCCAGTTAAGTTTGCTCTGTTAAGTGTGCTTTCATAAACACTTGTGGGGTGCACATGGCACTGACAAGGGGCCTCCTTCTTATGCCACAGACAAATACGTCAAGGTCAGCATGACATCAATACGAAATCAGGGCCCAGGAGCCCAGTCCCCTGGTCTCCTGTACCAATGAATAATATATTTGGGATATAGAGAGCTGGGTGGAAATAATCTACTAAAGGCAAAAAGACAAGATCATTTTTTTTTCTGTAACAAGCTCATAATTAAACTGACTGTAAAGCTGTTTACTCTTGTATACAAAATGTCCTGTTTCTCTTTTCATGGATGTACTCAAAGAAGGAATGCTTTGATTTTATTAGTGGCTCTTGGGACTAGAAGTTTTTTTTGTTTTTTTTTGTTTTTTTTTTCCATTTAAGAAGATCCATGGAAGTTTTTATTTTCTCGAGACAGGGTTTCTCTTTGTAGCCCTGGTGCTCCTGGAATTCACCTTGTAGACCTGGCTGGCCTCGAACCAAAGAGATCCACCTGCCTCTGCTTCCCAAGTGCTGGGATTGAAGGTGTGCACCACCACTGCCCAGCAAGATCCATGGAATTCTTTAGGTGAGATAGTCCTTAGTTTTCTGGTGTGTGTGTGTGTGTGTGTGTGTGTGTGTGTGTACATGCGTATGTGCAAGCAGACGAAGGTAGCGGTGGCAGCGTCTCTACCTCCGTTCTTCTGATATGCATGTGCACAGTCTTTTCTCTCTGATTAATTAGAAGTAATAGCCTTCCTTAGCTTCTGGTATGTGAGAGAGTAAAGTGGGAAATAATTTAATTGGCTGTCTTGCTTTCAAAGCCCAGTTTAATGAAATAGTTCTCAGCCTGAAGTGCATGCATTATCCTTCCTGTTATTTTTACAATTAGCGTGTCATTGGATCACATTTGGGTGGAATATTCTAATTGGTTCCTAGGGTGGGGGCACAGCAGATGGAGAGATAACCCGATTGCTGGGGTGTGTACTGTGCTTTCATTAGGACAGTGTGCCTGAGAAGTCTTGTCCTGTCACTTATCTTAGGCATGAGAGAGGGGTCATACCAGTCTCTAAAAATTGTAGACTGTTTGATGCACCCATTGGGTACAGAGATGACTCTGAGACACTTTACAAGGTCCTGGGCTACCTCCCAATGCATGACCCAGTGGCACAAGGACCGCCTTCTATAGTTTCCTATGTGCACTGTCCCACTGAGGGCACGGATTCTGTTTTGCCAAGTATGTAGGAAATACTTGTAGAAAGACGTGCTGGAAGAATGAGCATTTGGAGAATCCCATGATACCTTCCCTGCTTTGCTCTTCTGTGTGGACAGCAGAGAGTTAGAGGTAGATGTGAAGCGGGGCCGAGAGTAAGGAGCAAGCCAGGCACCAAAGGCAAACACCAAGAAGGTTTGCTCTTGCAGGGGCATGTGAGCACACAGGCCTGAGTGTGAGTGCCTTCTTAAATTCTACGTGTCCTAGTACCTTGCTTGCCTCACCTTCACCCTAGGTCTGGCAACTAACAAAGCATCCTGTTCTCCTTTTTATCTCCTCCTTGTTCCAGTAATGCTGGGCCTCAACCAGCCCTCAGTCAGCCCCAGATTCAACAATGTTACCATTTAAATATCTCACAGCACTGTCTGTATCCCTTACAATCCTCAGTAGCACTGGGTTCTGCTTGTGTCTTGGCTCTGTGTCTGGTTCTTTCTTCTTCACTGTACAGTTGTGACATATGTATCTTCCATACCCCCTGGTATTTCTGAAACAGCACTCAGCTGTTTTAAGGATCAACCCACTTTTTCTAGGTAAGCTGAAGACAAACATGGGCCTAGAGGCAAAAGAAGCTCGATGCTTGGCCATGTGTTCCACTGCCTAGAGCCTGGATCTGTATTTGTCTTGGAAAGAGGAGTTGGTTCTTTGAGGGAGCATCCTTTGGCCCAGCTGGGAGAAAGGAATAATTGAGGCATGGAATAGGGACTGGGACAGGCTTAAAGACAACTGTGCAGCGGGGCCAAAAGAGACCATAAAGAAAGGGGTCACTATAGGCAGATGTAGAGAGAAGACAGAACCAGCCATACCTCCACCATTGTGAGATAGCCTGGGATATGTTGTGTATATACAGGGTGAGGGGAAGTACTTCCTCATTTTATCTCCTTCAAGATGGCAGGTCTGTAAAACCACCTGCAAACTTTAAGGACTTAGCCAAAACTGTAGGGACAGAAAGGCCAGTAGAGACCCAAGAAAAGATTTAAACATGTATGTGTGTGTATATATAGAATATATATAAATATTGAATATATATATACACACACATACCCCTCTGTGCTATGTGACCACAAATGAGGAAAATACAGCTGTTCTGGGATGACTTTTGTGGTCATTTCAACCCAGCCAGTTGTGCTGGGATTTTCCATCTGGCCCTGTCCTGACACTTTGCCACTTGTCTCCTCAAGGAGGAGTTTTAGCTACCTACAGGACCATGTGGCCTTCTCGTCTTTTTCTTTTCTGCCCCTGCCTGGGGATAGTCCTCTTTTAGCCAGGTGGCCAATGCTGGGGAGAGCTGAGAGATCCCCAACCTTCCCAGAGATCAGGCTTTGCTCTGCAGGGACTGAATGAGGTTTTGGGTTTCCAAGCTGATGGAACATGAAGGTCGGCTCACCAGCTGCAGCCCATGTGCTACTGATCCAACAAACAATGTCTTACATCAGACAATGCCTCGCTGAGACACTGGAGTGTTTCAGAGATCACGCCAGTGTCTACTGAGGCTAGCCATGGGCTTTGTTATAGGAGAGCATATGCCTAACTCGGGGATCAATGATACCATGTTTCCCCATAGGAATTCCTATAGAAGTGCTTGGGAATGGTCAGATAAACCTTGGCAACTCTCTGGGAAGCTTTCTATAGGCAGATGTCCTACCAGAAAAATGGGGACCAGATGTACTCCAGATCTCAAAAGAAATTAATGACAATAAGACTCTGGGGTAAAAATATCTGTGTGCTTGCTCACTGAGCTTGTTCACTCGGCTCCTGTTCTATCTAAGGATCATTTAGGCTTAATTATAGAGTTCAGGCATTCATTGGGTTTTTGATTAATTTTCTTTTCAGCCTGGAAAGTGTGTGAGTGTGGTAGGTCTTTGTCCGTGCGTGTGCGTGCGGGTATATGTGTGCGTTTATATCTTTCTTTGCAACTCAGTTGGGAGCTGGCTCTAGCGATGTTTAATTGCGCCCTCTATTCTTAACAAGAACACTCAATGTGCCAAGAAGGCCTTGGAAAGCCATTGTTTTCACTGCCTCCGCCCCATGGGCTGCTCCTGGCAGGCATTGAGGGACCGCGGGTGGCAGGGCAGTGCTCAGCTGGGACCTCGGCTATAGGATGCATGCTTCCTGTCTGTCTTTGTACTTGTGTTTAAGGGATTCGGAGACTAGGGGAACGGCTTTTCCTACTCCATTAATTACAAGTGACAGCCACCTCCCCCACACCACAGTCCCTGACAGGCGTTTTTCTGGGCCAACCTCCCTGGGGATTACAAGGCTCTTTGAGGAAGCAAACAGCTTTCATTCTCTCATTTTTAATGACTCCACTTGGTGGGTAGGGGAGGACTACATGGCCGTGCAGATGACAGTGACCTGCCTTCTCCTTTTCTTTCTTCTCCTTTGTGCTAAGGGGTAAACTAAGGGACAGCACCATATAGAGGGAGAAAATGGGGGTTTGAGCCAAAAGGCCCAGTTTGAATCCTGGCTTTTGGCATTTTTCCTGTTTGTGTGCCTGTGGATACATCATTTACCCTCTTTGGTCTCAACTTGCTATTTGTAAGATGAGGACAATAACACCACCACCATCACCACTGAATGACACTTCTTACGATGACTGTGGATGAGAAAACGCGTGTGGAAGCCTTTTGCAAAATCTTTTATAAATCATTGCTATTTTATTTTACTATGCAGAGTTTTTCTTAGACCATGACTTTGGCCTTTGAGGTATTCATTGTGTGTGTGTGGGGATCCAAAATGATTCATTGACTGGAAGGCAGACAGGGGACCAGCCTCCAGCCTCCCATGTGTTGTGGATGGCATCAATGACCTGCCGATGTGGTATGCAATCAGCAGAGAACAGATTAAGGGTTCACTATCAAAACAGCTGTCACAGATAGAAAGTAATCTGGAATATTCCTTTTTTTGACATAACGGAAAGGGTTCTGGACCCGATTGTTTTTAATTTCTCGGCTAATTGATTTGTGGGTGAATGATTCTGGAACAATGGCAGTGTTTCTGGCTGGAGTCGAGGAAAGACCCCAGGTCCCAGGCAATGTGTCTGTATTGTAAGCTGTGGTCTGGGAGACTCAGGCCTGTGCTGATGAGCTTTGTGATCCTGAATAGTTGACCTAATTTAAATGGGCCTCAATTTCCTTGGAGATCATAGACTAGAGGATCTCAAGGGTGACCTCATTTAAGGATTTAAGACCTGATGAAATGTTCTTCCAAATACAGGAGGTTTTAAACTGTTGTGTCACTAAGAAACTATGACCCAAATATAAAGTCCAAATATAGTTTAGAGACCACCCAACTCACACCAAAGGCTCAGAGCGAGTCTGTTTGAAACTGATGTCGTCTGGCATCAGACCCCCGTTCTCAAGGGACATGCAGGCTGATGGGAAAATGCAGGTGACCCCCGGCAGAGATCTCAAGGTTAACTCTCTTCTGTAAGAGAGCCCTTTGTTTGGCAATATCCTGACTAAGCTAAAAGTCAATGATCCACAGACAGAGAGAAAGGGGGTCATCTCCTTGTAAAACAATGGTAACTTTAACATAATTGGCTATTGGGTAATTGAGTGTTCTACCAGGTTGACTTCAGGACTGAGAGAGAGAGTTTAGAGAAGTAACAAATGACAGCGGTAAAGCATATTTGCATAGTGATTTTACCTTTTATAAGCCCTTCTCACATATTTCTTCTCAATTGTTATTACATCATTCCCCAGGAAACCACCTGGGGGTAGTTTATTTTAAAAATCTGAATTGATTCTTTTTAAGTAGGAATAAGCTTAGGTAAGCATGCTGCACCTTGCTTTATAAGTATAGACAGGTCTTTGAAAAGCTATATTTTATGGAAATATAATTGTGTGACTCATATCTTAATGTGCTAGGGACATTTAAAGACTGAAACCTCGCATAGGATTTTTAATATAAACGCTTTCTTATTCATCTGTTGTTACAATTTTAGATGTGGAAAGAAAAATCAGGTTTTCTTAAAGTGGGGCTATGTGGCTTGGATTCCAAGATCAGCATCCACTGCCCCAAATCTCATAAAAGTGGCATCTAATTCAATGAGGGAGAGATTGGAGCTTCTTGTGTCAGCACGGAAAATAAGCAGCTTTAGTCTTCAGCTTGTAGCTCTCTGAGGTCAGCTCTGCCATAAAGAAGGAGGGAAGCATGGGAAAGGACAGAGAAAATAACAAAAATAACAGCTGAATTATTTCTAAATAGAAGAGTCTTTGCAACTCACAGATGGGCATTAATGTGTTGTTATAAATGACTTGCCATCAATTACTAGTCTATGAGAGAGGAGCTGATGGCTGGGGCGTGAAGTTAGTGCTATATAATTTTGAGTCGCATCCTCTGGGACTAGAGCATAAAAGCAATTAAACTACAGTGCATTTTAAACAAAAGCAATGGACAAGCCTTCCCAGTTCACATTCTCTGTCCCCAAACTCTAGCAGGCTTGGGGTCAATGACAGAATCGGTATAATGGCTCCAGACTTGGAATCTCACACTTCTGAAATTAAGCTTGAAGAATTTACTTATTCAATGTACAGCATTGTGAGAGTTCTGTAGTTTGTTCTCCCGGCGAGTTTTGGAACAAAGAGGGCTCCATCTCACAACCTGCACTACTGAGATTAACAAGGAAAGCTCTTTTCTAGGAGGGGGCGATTTAGGCTGAAAGGGTTGGAAATCTTACCACTGTACATACTTGGAAACTCATTAAAAAGTTTTACACAGCTGGATTAAGGACATCTGGCTTCCCACCTTTATTGGCTGGATCTCAGTGATACAAGTTTGCTTAAAGAAAATGCCCAGATTTTCACTAAAGAAGTAAGAAACACTTCCTCCCTACAGCTGGACAAGAAGTTAAAGCTGAAGCTTTGTAAGTATAGTTGAAGTTAACCTATGTGGACTTATGGTGTACATACTATGTGTGTTTAAAGGCCATGGATGAACATTCAGGCACTACTGGCAAGACTTGTTGTTATGATCTCTGAATACTGGTGTGTGAGAATACATGTGCATGCACAGACGTGTACACTTCCTGTGCCCAAACAAGTCAGAGATTAAAACTCGAAAGTATCTTTCTCATTTGTGGAGATGTTCCCGAAACCCTGCAATGACAGGAGGCTGTACATCTTTGTAAACCAAGGGCTGGTGAGGAATCTGTAGTTGTAAACAAAGTCACAGACTGAGGCACTAAAAAACCCGGGAGGGACCCAGTGCCACAGTTACTGCAGAAAACAGGAACTACATAGCCAATACTGTGACTAACACTTAGAATGAACCATCTCTTTGGAACGAGAGTGTATGGAAGCAGCCAGTCTCCACTAGGGCTGCGGAGTCAGCACTTTGGACAGCTCCTAGGGCAGCTCTGAGACAGAGTGTTTACTTGTTCCCCTCCTTCCAGAGAACGTGCTGACGATCTGATCATCAACTAATATTTGATATTAATCTGTAGCAACAACTTCTTCTCTCTCCCCATCACCCAGTATCTTTCACCCAACTCCCCAACACCCTCCAGTCACACACGGGGGACTGTCTTACGAACACCTGGTGTGGATGTTTCCACGCGCGCTTCTAATTGGTTGGGAAGCAGCATCCGCCACAGGCACTGTTTAGTTTCATTTACCTCCCCTGCATCTCACAGGAAAGAAATGGTCAATAGTTCAAATAAAAGAATCATCCCGGTCAGCTGCAAAATATGGCTACTTGCATGGTAATCACAGCAAGTCTGTCAAATCAGTGATTTCTTTATTCCTAAGAGGAAGGGGCTTTTCCTAAGGGTTATGGTTCTACCACCCGAGGAGCAGCTGGACTCTTCACAAGCAGCTGCAGAGGCTGGCAAACCAAGAGGTCTGCTTTGGCTCAGAAACTCAGTTTGGCTCCTGCCACCCCTGGCAACACACAGCTGGGCAGTCCGCTTCTACTTAGGAGGTATCACCACCAGGGGCGGCCCCCGCTTGGGCCTCCACATGAGGACCTGGGCATCATTGGCATTGGGCTTCACGAGTGCGTTAGGGGGGATGGGTTCCATCCGGCTCAGAACCCGGGGCTGCTCCTGCTGAGTCCTGCCCACTAGCCGGGCCCGTTGCCCCAACAGTTGAAGAGGGTCCACTTCAATGTCCACTCTCATCCTCCACTTGATGGTCTGCAGAATGATCTTCTCCTTGGTGGTGGTGTTCATGGCTACCAGCCAGGTGGTAAAACTTTGGTCCCTCTTGATCCTGGTGAGAAGTGGCACGTTGCTGTCACTCACTGGCACTGCCCATGTCACGCTGGGGTAAAAGTTATCATTCATGCTGACGGAGAACCTGGAGATCTTGTTGGTGGGGCCAACCAGGGTCACAGTCTCTGTGGTGTTCCCGTACCAGGGGTAGCTCACCCCGTCTGAATCACTGATGGCTTTTACTCTCCCTTCCCTCAGATCAGGCAGTTCCCAGCTTGACCTGGCAAAGCAGAAGGGACACACAAGAAGAGGATGAATGAATTTTTTTTTTTAAAGTTGGACAGGTGCCCATCACTTTACTAACACAGACAAATTGGGCAAAATGGGAAATTGGGAGGGGGAATTTAGGCCATAAAGTTATACGCTGGGCTGTATCAGGATTAAATGAGAAAAAAATAACCAATCAAATTGAAATTAAAAATAAAACGCAGTTCCAAAGTAAGTTAAATAAAAGCCTAGCTGACCCAATGGAAAAGCCCAAAGGAACATCAATGAGACCACCAATAGTTATCTGCTCATTGGGATGGTTGAGAAGAGCGGTGCAGAGGTCACCCATGACAGGATGCACATTCATGGGGAGAATGTGTTTGAATAAGGTTTGACACCCAGAACAGGTGATACAAAATTTAACTTGAAAGGATGGAACAGAAGGAGAAGAGAGGAGGGGTAAAAGAGGTGAGGGTCAACATTATATTAATTTCTTAGAAAAGCCACAGTAATAGAATATCTATTCAACAGAGCATCTTTAAATTCTACCATGAAACCAAACTAGCACTCAGAAAACAGGTCAAAGAAAAGCCATGATGGAGCACTGGCTACTTTCCCCCTAAAGCTAACATGCTTTGTGGGAACCGCTATGGCTGGCAGCTCACGTGCTGCTCTCCCCTGGGCTTAGTGTCCTGGAATCTTTATCGCCATGATTGTGACCTTGGCATTCTGAGTACCTGTTTACTCTTCCTGTCCATTTCCCATCCTTACACAGAATGACAGAGGAGCACATGTGGCCATTCTTAGCCCACGTATCTCCTCCCAGGGTATGTTGTGTATATCAATGATAATCATAATGATCATGACTGATAGTTACAGAGCACCTACCTCATCCCAACCACAGTGTTATGTACTCTGTTATCACAGTTTATGTTCAAAAGATTCCACACTGTAACTGGATTTTCTTTTCTTTCTGTCTTTTTTTTTCCAAGAGAGGGTAGAGGTTTAAAAGCATTGGTATATATCGTGTCCTATAGATTCTACAGACTCTAAGAGGTTAGATTGTCTTACTCTGGAGTCTGTGATTTTGATCATTGTATCATACTACTTCCAAGTACCCATGGTAAAGAAAACCTATGCTGTACAATGATCTAACTAACAGCCCCTAGCACAGTCATGGGGCATTTGACTGGACCCTAATAGTGACATTCTACGTATTTCCACCCCCGGAACCAGGAACGACAGCAATGCTTGGCAATAATGCTTATAAGTCAATAATTAAAGAATGGTGAGTTTTCCATTTATTAGCTAAGAGGTGATGGCCTTGTTTGATATACAGTTCTTCCTCTCCAGAGATAACAGAAGATCTGGCAGGGCTTACCCAAATGGTAGAAAAGGGAGTTACTTGCTCAAGCTGACACTGATGATGTCTCAGCATCCCCTACTAGGGAACATGGAAACACTGCTGCTTCTGGCTACCCCCACGGTACTTTCTATGCCAGTCACCCCAGCATAAGTGAAGGGAAGGCTGGACCGCCTGGGGAGGAGGTGAGCCCGCAGCTGCAAGAGGCTTTTCTCTTGTCTTCATGCCCTCGATGACTGTTGAGAATAATTGTAGTGTATTATGGTTGGCAGAAGCTAAGTGACAGAAACTGACCTGATACAAAGTCGAAGAGAGCTCATCTTACTGTGCATGCTGGTGTGCTGTGCCAGGCGGAGCCCCCAGATCTATCTGTAGCTCCCAGGCTACCCTCCCTCCCTCCCTCCTTTCCTTCCTTCTTTCTTTCTTTTCTTTTCAAGACAGGGTCTCCCCATATAGCCCTAGCTGTCTCTGAACTTGCTATGTAGACCAGGCTGGCTTTGAACTCAGAGATCTGTGTGCTTCTGCCTCCTGGGATTAAGAGTGTTCACCACCATGCCTGGGGGCACTTCTAATATATATTCCTCTCCTGGCTCTCTTTGAAATTCATGAACTCTTTTTAAAACCAACTGTTGTCACACACATATATATTCCTAAATACAGTGGTATATATATTTATATATTCACATTTTACTGTACAGAAATGAGTGTGTTGTTTGAGTGTAATATAATTATGCATGAGTTAGCATGGTAGAGAACCAACTGGCTAATCTGCTTGCTGGGTTCATGTAATGACAACATTGGAGTCATTGTGTCCCAACTAAGGGGCCAAGACAATGTCATCACTAGATATTATTTCCAAACCTCAGTTTTTATTTTTCTTAGTAGTCATTGTGACACTTTCTGAGTGGCTGGGGGACAGGCATTCCCAGCAGTGCCAGATCAGGCTTGCTCCCTGCCCCTCTCACAGCCAACTCTGCTGTGTCCAGTCTGGAGAACTCTGTTTCCAGTGGATGTGCTTCTTATTCCACTACAATGCTGACCTTTTCGGGACTGTGTACCCTGATGGTCAATCCAATTCCTTTGGCTATGATGGAGTTACAATTTACATTTTGCCTTTATCTCCCTGCCCAGAGCCAAGGGCAGAGACCTGAGACCACACTCTCGAGGACAGCCAGGTTGGAAGATAATCAAATTTAGTTTGGTTCCAGGTTTTCTCACAAATGGAGATGGTGTAATGAGGAGCACAAGTGTGCCTGTCTCAGAAAAGAAGGAAGAGAGTGGCCTCATAGGATGCTCTGGAATGCATGTATATCCTGAGCTTCTTAACCACCACACCCCAGCAAGAATGTATCTGGCAGAGCATAGGCTTGGCCTTGTGACCTTAGCAGGCTACACTTCTGTCTCATTTTGCTCCTGTCTTACAGTTGCTAAAGCTCAAAGTGGATCTCTCCTACAGCCCCATGGAGCCAATATCTACCTCCATCATGGAGGGGTGGCTTAACTTAGGAAATAACCAAACTCATCAAGAGTAAAACCTAGTGAAGGAGAATGGCTTTCTATCAGAAAATTATTGCATTTTTATTTCTTATATGAAAATTAGATATTTATTCCCAGACAGTGGCTTGAAAGAGCCTGGCCTATAAAATGCATAACTGGTTTATGTAGAAGATGAGATGGCAATGGTTTTCCCAGAGGTCCTTTTTAAGTTTCAACAGTGGTCGCCTGGAGTCCCTTGGTGGGTGTTAAGAGGATGTCTGTGATCAGGATGCTGAAGCACTTCAGATCCCGCATGGTCCAAACAGAACTCCCCATCACCACCTCAGAGCTGGACCTTCCCCTCTCTGCTACATCCAACCTTTCAGGTCAGAAGTGAGGGCTGTATTTGACCTTCCCACCCCTCACAGAGACCACCACAGCCGCCACTCAGCATCTTGTGACTTTTGCCGCACAAGTCTTGTGTGGATTTACTTCCTTTTCTCTGTCTACTGCTCACAGCTTTCACATAATCCAAGCCTTTAGCATCTCTCCTAAACGGTCTACTGTCGTGCCCCACTAACTGTGTTCAATGCTGATCCCCACCCCCCTGCCCACCGCCACTTCATCGCATAAGTTCTCAAACTTGTTTGCTCTATACATAAAACGTTTCTATGACTCTTTTACATGAAAATCACTGGGTCACTCATAGGATAAAATCTGAGTTCCTTACTGGCACAAATCTGGCTCAACGTGACCTGTCCTCTCTGATCCCACGTACACTGCTGTTTTTCTCCTTCACTCCTTAGCTCCTGCCGCACCCTTTGCTCACACTGCTCTTCCTCCTAATAAAAATCCCCTGTATCTATCCACTCGCCCGCTGGAACTCATCATGAGCCACTCCCCCACAGGAGGAGCACGATTCCCACCATTGACAGGTGCCAGATTCCATCTTAACTTTTAGTTTTTATGTCTCTTTCTTCATTAGACGTCAGTTTCCTGGGAACTGTGGCTTACTTTTGAATCCGCACCTAGCACATAGCTGGCATGCAACTAAAACTTACTATTTCCTGGATGGATCCACTTCCGTGATTGTATGAGCACCACAAACCAGATTCAGTCTGTTAAACACCGCCCCACCTCAGACAGAGAGACAATATGAACTTAGGAGGAAGGATGGGGAGCGAGGTCTGAACCTGGGAGGAATTAGGTCTGGGAGGGAGTAGAAAAGGTAAATATAATCAGAATACATTGTATGCATCTCAAAGAATTAATAAAATATATTCTAAAACCTTAATATTTCTCAAAGGATTAAATATTGTATTTGGATCATTTTCATGCCTTCATGTGTGGGGCTTAATAGAACTTGCACACGACAGAACCTTTTATCACAGCTCTACACTTTAGATACTTGCTCGCTTCTAAAACCCCAACATCTATTATTCATCTAGAATCTATAATTAGGATAGCTGCACACCTTGCACTGAAAGTTATTTGTCTTCGGGGGAGGCGAGCCACACTTGAAATGAGTGAATTAGTAAGCATGAATGTATTTCAGAGACTATTTTTGCCAGCACACAGCAAACATATGAAAACGAGTAGCAAAACTCCCAAGTGCGACCGGCTCCGGATGTGTAGAGATCCACAAAGGCAGAAGAGCTGGGGAGGCTCTGCAGAGGGAATGGGTTACCAGAGCTAAAGTCAAGCCTTCTCAGCTGGGAGGTTTCATCAAAGGCCAGGGTAACATCAAGCATGCGACAGAATGTCCAGGAAACAGAAGGGACAACTTGGGGAAGTGAACGGAGGAAAGAGTGAGAATGGAGCGGTGGCTAGGGTGGCCTCGGCTAGATGGGTGTCTTGAATAATGGGCTTTGGCATTCAGACTTCATCTGAGCAGCGGAGGGACTTGCACTGGAGGCTGCTGTGCCAGGGATGGTCAGGTTCCTCAAAGGAGAATTTGCGTGTTGGAGGGAGAGAGAGTTGGGATGAGTAGGAACATTTGCAACGCGGTAGGTAATATCTATTGATTATCTCTCTCTCTCTCTCTCTCTCTCTCTCTCTCTCTCTCTCTCTCTATTTTATTTTGAGACAGGGTCTCATGCAGTCCAGGCTAGACAAGATCATGCTGTGTATGATCTATGGATATCCCTCAACTGTGGATCCTCCTGCCCCAAGTGCTCAGATTATACAAGCGCTCTATCACTGAGCCTGGCTTACAGAATCTATAAGGAGCCTTCACCCAGGCTGAAGGTAAGGGAGGGGTACATCACAAAGCCACTAACTACCGAGGCAGATCCTCTCAGCTTTGGGGCCAATCACGTAGTACAGACACAAGAAGGGAGACAAACCCAAAGTGTCAGTCAGATGGGCCGAGACTGCATATGTCTATAGTGTTTATAGAGGGAACACGCTTGTGGTCTGTCTTTGACATCTTATCCTCATCTTTGAGCTCACCCCTAATGAGGTTTTAGGATTTAAACCTCCCAACTTCTCCACGGAAGAGCGAGACAGGGCCAAGCTTGCTGTGTCCTTTGCTCAGAATGCAGTGGCAGGGACATGGCGTATCTATGACACTCTTGGTTCATCCCTAGCTTACTCCTCTCTCCCAGGGTTCTCTGCTGGTCTTGCCGCACCTCTTAACAGTTAAACTTTGGAAAGCTCCATCATTTGTTCTTTCCTTTCCGTCTCTTTACGGTTTCTTAGGATCTTGCGGACCTCAGGCAAATCATTCTGTCAGCCTCAGGCTCCTCATGTGTAAAATGGGAAGAAAAAAAAGCTCCTGGCAATCCCTTTGTCTGAGAGTTATCGTAAGAATAGGACAGAGTGTTGGCGTATGCACGAACGCTTTGTAAAGTACACCGTTCTCTGCCTGTATTAGTTATTATCTCACTCCTCGCTTTCTCCCACGACCTTTCTCTTCACTGTGATAAACAGTGTTTTCATTTTAAACAATCAGCCATTGACCCAAAGCTCCCAGCTAACGTGCCCGCCAATGCGCCTAATAATGAAAACATCGATTATGGCAACCTTCACGCTTTCCGTCTCTCTTTTAGAAGAAGCAGATCTCAACCCCACAGCTCACACTAAACATTTCCCTCAAATGAGCTGTCCCTGAGCACACTCTGACCTGGCCAGTGTCCCCAGTGTGAACTAGGGCCTGGACCGGGCAGCTTCTCCAAGAAGGACCACTCTCCACTCCTAATCCCGGGAAACCACTGAGGAGGTTGGGGCTGGGTAGCAGGGCTGGACAGGAAACTTGTTCAGTATCCAGCTAGGGAGGGTCAGAACTGGATGGCAAACAGAGGTCTGATTCTAAATTCCCCGCTTTCTCACAGGGCCTCTCCGGTGCTCAATGGCCCCAGACTCCTGGGCGTAGTAGTCATGGACGACCGAGACTGATGTGCACTGGTGTGGCCACATCAGCATCAAATACCGAGACATTCTCTCCTCCTCCTCACCGGGCCTTTTTCCTGGCTACCCAGGTTTACCTAAGCTTCCTTAGGTAACTGACCAACTTCAAGGGTTAATACAGGCAGAGCAGAGGGACACCACCATCCTCGTCTCCCTGTGAGGCTGAGATCAGTTCTGACAATGTCACCCCCTCACAGCTGACTGCAACATCCTCACTACTGGTACAGTTGTCGAACCACTGCGTGGAGCCTGGTCTTTAAAGGGTTAACCAGCTGCTGAGGCGAGGTGGGTAGTGAGGGGCTCAGACCCTCGCCCTTAACCTTTGCTGATGGAGCGATCATTCTGTGGAAGAGAATGGCACCCACTCTGAGGACTAAACTTTCCTACACAGGGTGTTGAAGACAGCACTGCGCTTCCCACCCAGGAGCCTCAGGCTCTCTGCCATCTCTGGTTCTGTAGCACCGCTTGCTCCAAACTCCACCCTGACAGGATCTGGCCTTAGTCCTTGTCAGGCTACTGAAGAGAAGAGAGGTATGGAGCAGGTGAGGGCTTGGCTCAGGGCTGTGGCGAAGGGGGCTGAGGTGGGGGGGGGGGCGGGGGCAACCACCCAGCCAAGGCACTGTGTGTCTCCAGATGAGTCACAAATCCCTCTGCCTCTGAGCAGCCACTCAACTTCTCAGCCACCAATTCCCAGCCCTGGCCCTGGCCCTGGCCCGTGTCCCAGTTCTCGGATGGTTTGCACCATGATTGCAGAGTAAGTTTTAAAATTAGGATTTTCCTCATTCT
Organism: Microtus oregoni; assembly: GCF_018167655.1. NCBI lineage: Eukaryota > Metazoa > Chordata > Mammalia > Rodentia > Cricetidae > Microtus > Microtus oregoni. Next base: position 32,036,372 of record NW_024543072.1, read on the forward strand.
GCATTGTTTATGTCAGACTCCGAGAAGCCTGTAAACACCACCCGCCCACCGCCTGTTCTGCCTCCTTCCTTTCTGACCACATCCGCTTCTCTTTGGCACACAGGCAGACATTTTTTCCCCCCTTCTATGGCAGAAAAGAAAATTTCCCATGTTTTCCAAGATTCCACAGTCCTGGCAGAGGCCTCATGTTTAAGTGGAGGCTTCTCTCATTTCCCACCCTCATGCTCGGTTCTACTGACTTTCTCTAGCACCACACCTCCGGACGCGTTTATTCTTTAGTATGTGGAATCGTCTAGCCCACCTGGGACTCTACGGTCTCTGCTGACTTCTCTGTTTGACAGCGCTGCCATCTCAGGTCAGAGGCCAGTTTTCTGGGTCACGTCTAAGGATGGTTTGCCTCTGATTTCAGTGCTAAGCTTCTTGGAGCAGAGCACCCTTTCTTCCCATCAGCTGCACAAACTGGCAGCCTTGCTCATGGAAGGGTGCTTAGTCATGCCTGCAGGGCAATTCTGAGACCCAGCCTGTGTATCTTACAAGGACCATGCCCACAGGCCACACAACAAGCCCTTTTGGTCACTTAACATGGTCCCTTAACATGCACAAAGCTTAATGGTTGACAAGGAGTGATTCTTCCCCAGTCCTCAAGGAGCTCTAAGCCCATGGGGTGATGCTCTTTCAAAGAAGTAAAGCACTGTTCATGCATTGGTGCTGTGTGAGCCAAGAGGAGGCCATGGCTGGCACATCACAGGTGCTTGACAAGTGGGTACGAATATGTATGTTGTTCTTTTCAAATCAGTGTCGACTAACTGTGCCTGAGAGCCCCTGAAAGGAACTTTCTTCCCCTCACGCAGATGGAATTGGAGTGTTTCACTTTCCTCTGGAGGAGGTGGAAGGAGGGTAAACAGCCTCACCTTATGTATTATTCAGTGGGGACGCTGAAAAAGAGAAACGACCCAGTCATGGAATAAGAAGAAGACACATTTCTTTCAAATTCTTTTCACAAGGTTTTGGTGAGTACTTAACTTTGTTCCAACACTATGTTCAACTTTGTGAGTGACACAGACAATTTAGAAGACACACACACACACACACACACACACAAATACACACACACTTGCCCTCACTCACACTACAAACACCTTACAGGGGAAAGGTTACTCTCCTAAAACCGAGGTATGCTCAAAGACTATTGTTCATTTCTTTCTAGAGACTCCTGAGCTCGGACTCCCTGGTAAGCTCTTTCGCTCTGAATTTTCTCTCGCATCCAAGGGGGCAGAATACACACCCTAATGGGTAAGTCCTGGGTTAGCGCCTCTGTACTTTGATGCAAGACTTTGGTCATTGTGCTGACAGAGGTGGGTTCTGAGGACCACAATAGGCGTTGTGACTTCCAATAAAGACATGTGGTGTCTGTCCCCAAGAGATAAGCTGTCCATCTTATAACAAGATTCCACACAACTGGCTCTCCTGGGCTCCAGGGCCTCTGGGGTCCAGGGGACATCCCTGGGCCCAGGTGTCTAATGACTGTCCTCTCCAGGCTTCTAGTCCCTTGTCCCTTCAAAGTTTTCTGGACCGTCTGCAGCTGAGATGATGCTGTGGCCCTGAGTTCTGATGAATTTCTCTAAGTGCCAGATGTTGGATGGAGGTACCACTTCTGCCTGTGTACTATCCGGATCCCTGAAGTCAAGCTTCTCCTAGAGTCCCTGATATAATCTAGGGATCCATAGCTCTTAACTATGACACTCAACTTACTTGAATTCCCACCCCCTACTTTTGGTACTTGGTCACTAACTGGGAGGAGATGCGGCTCATTTATTTGCTTTTACAACATCCACGTGGGATTCCTGGTATGAAATCCTTTGGCGGGTCCTTAGAAGTGGACATTGTGGGGTCTCCCCATTTACCCTGCTGTAGTTTGCTGACACAGTCTGGGTCTGCAATCTCACTGCCTGCTTAAGCATAGAGCATTTGCTGTGGAACTCTTTATAAAGGTATGGCTAGGGTTTTGTGGTTGAATGCAATGGTCCCAATCATCTGTTGGTGACAATGAACACAGCGAGAATGGTTAGAGGTGGGCTCTGAGCAACCCTTAGGGGAAGGGGAGCCACTTTGTCAAGCCTTGACACCTGGACCTAAACTGCATTAGCTTTAAAAGCTGAGGTCAGAATGTGTTTCTTCAGATTAGCTGGACCAGAAGTACTTGTGATTTCCCCCAACTGATTAAGAAGAGCAAATCTTCAAAGCCAAGAACGTATTGATGAAGACACAGTTGTCAGATCTCCAGATGCAAAGGGAGCCATTAGACGTTTATGCACTGAATAAACAAAGCAGAGCAGTTTCCTGGACCCCCAGATGGCAGCAGGGGAGCAGGGACACCACTAGAACAGGACAGAGTTTTCACCCTTCTCCTGCTTCAGTGGCCATCAGTGATCCAGGGAGAAGTGACCACTACTAGGCCATGCTCACTGTCACTGTGCTTAAACCAAGCTTCTCTGAACATAGCCACAGGAGGCTCACAGATCGCCTGGCTGCTCTATACCATGGGGAAGAGAGGTGATGCCCCCCTCGTGTCCTTGCCACCCCCCTTATGGAAAGGACAAAGTGGGTCAGGCTCCGTCAAGAGACATTTGTTTTCGGGCAAACAGAGTGGGGAAAGGATGAGCAAAAAGTCTGGAGGGCCAGAATAGAGCCTGGCAAACTCTAGTTCTGGGTCCCCAAGTCAAGGGTGGCCCTGAGGAGGGACAAGATCTGCGGACCTTGGGGTCAAGGAGTTTAGGCTGAGGCTCCTTGGCCTCAGTGGTCTAGCAGACTTCCAATGTCTGGAAGCCAAGAAACGAAGTCAAAGTCAGAGAAATCTGTTTACTGGCACAAGAACAAGGCTGAGGGAACCACAGAGCTAAATATCTGTGGTTACTAAGTTGAGATCATCAGGGCAGATAGAGGGCAGAACCCTCAAAAGTCAGGTATTACGATATTGCCACTACTGATATTTACTGGAGGCTACCATGTGCCACGCATCCTACTAAATGGTCCACACAACAACTTTACAGCAGGCATGTCGCTATGTTTTCTTTCATAAGGGAGCTGAAGCTCGGGAAAATCCGCTCAACGATGTCACAAAGTAAGGATGCGGCAGAGATGGGAGTGGCCTGACACAGACTCAGCAGCCCCCTAGACACACTCTTCGGTCAGTATCAAAGGCTGTCACAGCCACTCCAGGCCTGGGCCCTCTAACCTTATCTTTCCCCACCATCCCCGAAGCACTGATTCACCTTCATAGGAAGTGTTAGAGCTGAGGCATGTTCCCAGGGGAGGCCAGTGCTCCTGGGAACATTTCCTGTGTCACTGGTACCAAAGGTGGGAGGGTGGAAGGTGTTTCAGTTCCAGGCTGATTGGTACCCAGGAGGGAAAGGAGGGTGTAGGAAGGGGCTGGGCTCATGCATGCGTACTTCAGAGCAAGGCAGGCATGGGGAAACAGAAGGATGGAGGTCTAATGGCAGAGATTTGAAAACCAGGCTTTATTGTTTTCATTAGCTTTCCACTTGGTGTTCGCAGCATGTAGCACTTCGCTGTCTGCTGGGCAGGGCCACAGATGTGAGTGAGGGATCATTGGCTGCAGCACAGCCTGGGCAGGAACTACCAGGGGGCTCACATCTGTGCGTGCCCTGATGACAGAACCATGGTAGTGTCCCATCAGCACCCAGAGTGGGTACATGGTTACAGTGGGCAGAGGCTGGGGGGCCACCCTGACACACAGGCAGGGAATTTAGATGGGAGGCCCTGGCAGCTATTGCAGATGCAAATGGCTCAGGGACTTGCTCTCTCTCACTTAATCTACTGTGACACCCTTGGTGGCTACTCTAGTGCCACCCCCATCTTGCGAAGGAGGAAACCGGGCCTGAGAGAGCTTGCGTGATGTCTAGGATGACAGCTGGAGTTAAGTCACTGTGGCAGTATCCTCATTCATGCGTTTGCAAAGCCCCCAGGGAGGGAAACTAGCGTTCCTTAAGCCCACCATCCTTCACCCACTGCGCCATGCTGGCGGCTTACTTGGTGCTCCACAGTTCTGGTGGGTGGGGGCAAAGCTAGCCTTGTCTTGCAAATGCTGTAGCTTGGGTGGAGGGGGGACAGGTGACTTTGGTCCACTGGCTCAGCTGTGTCAGAGCTGAGACTCAGATCCACGAGGGAGACCCCCACATGACTGACACAGCTTTCCATTTCTACAAGCTGCATTATTTATTCGCGTCCTCCCATCCGCTATGCTTGTGGATCGATGGGCTCAGCCCTTTAACAAGCAATTATTTAAGCTCTATGTGTCCAAGGTGGTATGTGGAGAGGGACACAAAGATGCCCGTGACCTGATTCCTGGCAGGCGTAGGTCCTGTATCAGTGACCACAGAGAATGGACGGATGAGAGGTGTGCTAGGAAGACAAGAGGAGGTTCTGGGTGCCAGGCACAGCAGGCTACATCAGTGTGTGCTGCTGCTCCACTCCCTGGGGTTCAGAGGTAGTCAGCTCTTAGTAAGAGCCAGGCTGCAGGTTCTCTGAGCCCATTCTGCTCGCCTTCAAAGGCTCAGGGCGCTGGCTTTTGTCCTTGGGTGGATCATCTCTGCTCTGGTGATTCTGGTGTCAGTGTGGGAGCCAGCAGGGGAGTCAGCAGGCAACACAGGTCTCCAGAACCTCGCACTATTTAGATGTTATATTGAAATCAGGACCGCCTTCAGTGGGGGCCCATCAAACTGCGGAGGGAATTTGAGGCACACCAGCATGCCAGGACACCTGCAAGATGCTTTTTTCTACTTATGTCTCCCCTGGGGACTGTGTGCAGACCATGCTGGGTGGGGCAGAAACAGTGTTGGCTTCGGAAACAGTACTGGGTCTGTGTTCTGGCCTGTTACTAGGCTATATAACTTTATCACTGAGGCTTTACCCAGCCTCAATGTCCTAAGCTGATAAAACAGGATAGTATTGTCCTCTTACAGGGCACCATGTGACACAGTGGAGTGTTAGATTATGCATATGATTCTCAGGCTTTATCAAGTGGTGTCCAGCCGTGTGGACAGGCCATCCCCACCACTTGATTCTTTCTTATGGGCTTTCTAGTTTCCTTTCTTCCTGATTCTGGAGGGCTGTGTGCTTTATCCCACAGCACGTGGTTACCCTAGGGTGGGAGGCGGAGGGAGTGACAAGGAACTAATCTGAAATTGGGCTGGGCAGGTGACCTTCCCAGTGTGCGTCTCCTGAAAGATTTCTTATTGTCACCAGAGCACAGCACAAGCCCTTAATTTGTTCCTCAGAGACCTGCACAGTCTAGTTCCCGACAACACCCCTGGCTTCTTCTCCTTTCACGCTCTCCCATGCTCTCAGCACTCTCCTGCCGTTGGCTTCTCACACAGTTCTTGTACAAGTCAACCTCTGCCCCAGGGCCTTTGTGTGTGCCCCAAAGTACCCTTTCCCTGCCGCTCAATTGGTTAACAGTGAGCAATCCATGGGTAAGTGTGAGTTGAAGTGTTAAGAATCACTTCCTCTGGGGCACCTTCCTTGATCCACCTACCTTTATCTTTCTACACTGAAATAAATTAGGTCTCTTTTAGAACTCCATATTTTTCTGATTTGTGCACCCAAATGCCATTTCTAGTTACACAGTAGAGTATAAATACACCCATTTATAGCTTACTGTCTGTTTCCTCTGGGGGAAATATGGCAGAGACCATTGGGGAAGCAATGGGGTCAGCGAAGAAGGGCAGCATGGTAGTGCAGGCAGGGCAGCAGGGACTCGGAGGGAATGACAGTAAGAAGTCCGAGAGTGGGCTGTGTGCCTTTAAGGCTTTGGGGCACAGTTATGAAGGTGGCTGTGCTGTGAGATTCCAAGAAGACAGCAGGTGGGGAGCCCTTAGCGATGCTGAAGTGAGGGGCATCTAGCATTTTCTGAGAACTCAGAAACAGGCAGAAAGCAGGAGAGGGCTCCATGGAGGGGTCTGACATCATCCGTATGGGATGGATGGTCCTGAATCACAGTTATCTGAGAGGACAAGAACTTCAGCAGTGCCCCTTGGACTCAGGAGGAGGGAGTTGTCTGGGGGAGACAGGACTTTGCTAACAGCAGAGTACAGGGGTTCAGGGCCAATAGCCTCCTTTCATTTGCAGTCGGCAGCCCTCGGCTAGACCCCTAGATCCCATTCCTGCTGTCTAGGAACCACACCAAGTCCCTGGTTCTCCCGGCAGCAATTAGAAAACTGAGCAGCAGAGGCAGGGGAGGACAGAAAGCCAAACCGGAAGCTGGTAATTGCCGACTGCAGAAGCAGCTGGTTAAAATGAAAGAGTTCAGACCCAGGTTAGTTATATAAAGCCCTTCTCATCCTTCCCAGAGTCCTGTAGTTCCCCTCAAATGTCCACTCTAGGGTCATGAATTCTCAGCCCACATTAGAATTGGAAAATAGAGAACTCTCCTACACACACACACACACATGCACGCACACACACACATACACACGCCACTTTTTAGGCCTCCTGTACACACAACCAGAAGTGATTTCTCTATATCTCCAGGCAGAGGCCAACAAGACCACTAAGACCATCTGCTTTTCTCATTGATAGATGGGCTTGCAACTCTGGACAGGCCGAGAGCAACACTGCTCCCCTGAAAATAATCCCTTACTCAGCTATGAGCACAGGCTGAAAGGTGCAAGCCAGCAGGGCAATGGGTGTCACGAAGCCAGTACTCCAATGCCAATGTAGTGAGAGTCATTTAAGATCAAAAGGTTGCCAAGCCCTTCTTTGGCTACAACCAACTCTACTGGAGAGAATATAGGCCCAGTCAAAATGAGTAATACAGAAAAGCGCTTCAGAGAGAGGGTTCATTTGACACCAGCTCACTGATTCTTGATTCCTTACAATGCGCTTGGCATCCGTGTATGTGAGGCACCCCAAGACTCATGAGACAGTGTTCTTGCTCTGACAGAGAACCTCCCTTATCTGGAGAGCAAAGACTTATAGAAATCACATAAATACAACATAAGCTATTTGGGGACAGAGGTATCAGGGTGGATCAGCAGCAAAAGGGCCTGGGCAGCTGGAAGGACAGGATGTCTGTGACAATCACCACAGTCTGTGTTGACCAAGAGCTCACGCTGCACAGGCACTGTCTGTCCACCCATCTTCCGACAAGCTGCTCCTGAGGAACTCTCACTGAGGTCCTACAGCATCTGTACTCCCATTATGTCTGTTTATAGCGGAGTGAGGTTTGGGGACGTAAAGGACCCAGCCTTGACCAACAGAGAATTTGAATACAGGCTGACTGTCTACTGAGCAAACCCTGATGTAGAATGAGCAGGAGACAAGAGCAACACACAGTGTCTTAGGCAGAGAGGGTAAAAGAGCTTTCTCTATTAACTGAATGCAAAGTTGGTTCAAGAAGGAAAGAACAGGCAGAGTGGGAAATGGTGGCCATGACAACGCCCCAGCCTGTGTGGCTGGGTGGTCCAGAAGGTGCAATCAAAGTGTAAGTCTGGCCGGGCGGTGGTGGCGCACGCCTTTAATCCCAGCTCTCGGGAGGCAGAGGCAGGCGGATCTCTGGGAGTTCGAGGCCAGCCTGGTCTACAAGAGCTAGTTCCAGGACAGGAACCAAAAGCTACGGAGAAACCCTGTCTCGAAAAATCAAAAAAAAAAAAAAGTGCAAGTCTGTTGGGGTCCCACCATCTTTCCTGCTATGGAGATGCTTCCCCCTTACTTGGTGACTGAATGAAAGAGAAAAGAATTCAAACCCAACACTCACTTTTACATTCCATAAAATATTCTCCACTTTCACAAGAAGTCCACAAAGTAGCTATTATGTTCTTAATCTAACAGAAGAGAAACCAAAGCTCAGAAAGGTTGAGGATTCATAAGGATGCAGACAAGGCTCGAACTCGTGTCTATAAGCTACTGTGCTTTCCATTGGCCTCTCTTGATTTTCGCTGAGTTAAGACCACAGAGAACCTGGACACTGTGGTCTGAACGGTGGAGCCATCACTATTTTCTGCAGAACAAAAGAGTTGGTACCTTGACCTATTTGAGGTCTTTCTTCTAAAGAATTTTCCAGAACTTGGGTCACAAGGAGATCGGTCCAAACCGCCTGTAATATACTTGATAAATATGAGGCAGAAATAATTAGCTAATTAGTTACTATCATCAGTGGTTATCATCTGAGTCAATCCAGGCAAGCACTGATGTGGAGTATGAAAGGCTATGGAAAATGTCCCATGGAGAGTGAGCTACCCTGGCCTGGCAAGTGTGCAGCCTGAACCACAGCCCCGACTCACCCTCCCAGTTGCCTTTTTTTAATCCAAGGGCTTCTTCAAAGGCACCTAGGCTAGGGCTCTCAGCATCCTGCTCCCCCACAAGGTCCTTCCTTGCCTCTTCTGTCCTAGAGACCCTTCACCTTAGATCCATTTTGGCTCTCCGTCTACTCTCTAGTTATGACTTCCTGAAATCTGTTCCTGTCATCTAGAATACAGACTCTTGTCCTTGTTACTCTGTATGCCTGAAATATAAGTCATCTTTGCCTATAGACAACTCCAATCCTGACCCTTGGTGCTCAAGGGTATGGGCTCACCACCTTCTCAGAGTAAATTTTGCAGTGTGCCACAACTTTTAGTTCCAACCATTTCAAATATACTCTTTTAAACTTGGTGACAGCTGACGGACTACTATTCTGTATTAATAGCTTAGAGAGATGCTATTCTCACACATGTTTTAAAGTTTCATTATTTATTTACGTGTATGGATGCATGTTTGTGAGTGTGTCCATGGAGGTCAGAGAGGTATTGACTCCTTGAAACTGGAGCTACAGGCAGTTGTGAGTTGTCTAGTATGGATGCTGAGAATCAAAATCAGGTCTTCTATAAAAACAATATGTGCTCTTAACCACTGAGCAATTTTGCCAGCCCATAATATACATTTTTGGTGAATGAAGGACCATGCTTGTTTCATCTTTTCAACAATTTTCACCATCCTGTTTTGCAGACAAGCGCCTTGGATCTTGGAGATATTGTAACTTACCACTAAGTGGTCAGGTTCTGAGTTCCCAAATCTATGTTCTTTCAATTGTGCTTGTAAACTCAGTAACAGGAAAGGGTATGTGAAGCAAGAATTCAATGTACACAAACATCATTTCCTTAAAAGGAGCATCGGGAAGAGCATCATTTGAATGGAATATGTAAATAAGCACCCATTCATTTCTCCTGTTTTATATTTTTCCTGATTTATATTAGTTCTTTGAGAATGTCATACAATGTATTTCATGATTTCCATTCTTTTCCCCAGTTCTTTCCAGATCCATCCCATTCCTTACTCAACTTGCGTCTTTTCTTCAATCCTTTAAGTATAACTGGTACTGATTACATATTCTTGAATGTGTGGCCTTTCCTGGCGCATGGTTGACATACCAAGGGTCACACTGTTAAATGCATTATATTTAGAGGCTGGGTGGTATATTATTTGCCAAGCATGTCTGTGAGGTCCTAGGTTTGATTCACAGCATATGCACACACACACACACACACACACACACACACACACGCACAACCACACACGCGCACACACATAATAAATAAATAAATAAGTAAATAAAAAGAATAAAATGTCCCCCTCTCTCTCTGTCCACTTTCCTGAAGTGGGCATGTCAATTTGTGAGAACTGCCCAGAACAGGTATTAGGCACATGGGTAGGATTACATGGACAAGTTGTATCTTCACTATGGGCATAGATTGTGGTTGTGAACTGCAGGGGGAAACTGTGATGGCCTTAACGTCTCATTTCCAACCACCATTCAAGGGCCTTCTCTTCCCATTGCTTTTAGATGGACACAGGGGCAGGGAGCATCTTTGTTTCCTTTATTTCCTTCTCTTTCTGAGCTAACATGTTGGACCCTCTGAGACCTATGGCTCACAAGGTGGGGGGCATTTGAAGGCTTTCTATAACATAGTATCCTTTTAGCCCTTCTCACATGTGAAGGCTCTAAGAGACTGAGCCTGTGCTAGATTAACAGAGGACAGATCCATGAGAGAAAAGTGTGTCAAAGCAATTCCTGGCAGGATAAAAGATCAGCCGAGGCTTCTCAGGGACCCGTGAATGGCAGACAAAGAGTCACGTGGGACACACTTTCTATTATATTTTTAAAGAATGTGACAAAATTAGCAGGTATAGACTGGGCATTGGAGGAAATGCAAGCATTGATTGATTTTTTAGGATGTGAGTTGTTTCTCAATAGCCCTTGACTGATGGAGATAATCTAAGACAGGGCTATCACAAAGGGAACTTAGTTCACACAGGAATGTGGAAGGATGTAGAGAGGACATCTGGGTGTGGTGTTGGGCTCATGTTTTATGGAGCCAAAGGGGTGCAGGGAATGGGGCAGAGGGGCTTAGTCTAACATTAATATCCCAGTGGAATCCTAGAGAGAAGCCATCAGGGTGGGCCTGTGCTTAGGATGCCAGAAGAGAAGGGTCTCAAGTAAGGGGCAGTGATAGGGAGATAGGGATGATGACCATCATGTGGGTCCCAACAGAGAGGAGAGTTGCCGTCCAGAGAAAAAGATATAAGCAGGTGGTCATCATTCTGCATGGGGACAGGCACGCAGGTTGTGTCCTATACTCTGGATAGAAATGGGCTCTATGCTATGGCATGATTCTTGCCAGGCTGTGTGCATGCGATGCCGATCCCTGCACCCTGGCAGAGTGTCACAGCAGGCATTATCCAATCAAAGTGGACCCAGAACTGCCCTTGGCAACGCTGCATTGTGTTGAGATTGGTCTACGAGTTCACGCTGTCATGTTTTGTCAGGGCAGATTTTTCTCAGGACTGTTAGTGCAGGAGTCTGCTGTAGAGTGTGTGTGTGGGGGGGGGGGGGTGAGCTAGGCCTTAATTTTTCCTCGGTGAATATTTTGACCTTGCATGAATGCCCCTTGTGAACCAGAATGGTCATACATGCTGAAGGGGACTCTGAGAGGAGCAGGAGAGTGGGGGAAGGGTAACAGTGAGGCTGAGCTATGGCCACCCTCTCTGGCATTACAGCAGCAGCAGGGTTAGTCACTGAGGTCAACAGCTCCATTCAATGCTAGAGGGAGCATCTTACATCCACACGGCCCCTCACTTCAATCCCGAGAACAGCCCTTCTACACTGTGTAGCTGATCAGATCCACTTCATGTGCAGACAGTTACGGATTCGCAAAGCTTCAGCCTAGGATGTTTTGACTTTCTGATGGTGCAACAGCGATCAGAATTCAACGGAGACTAAACTCTTCCTGGGCTAGCAATACACAGGTGATGTTCTCACAATGCTCGGCTGGGTAGCGGCAGTGAGCAACCAACCACACGTGGAAAGGCCTGACAACCTACGGCGTGCTGCTGAGCTGCAGTGCTCAGTAGGTTAGACATATTAAGTACTTTTAGGAAACTTATGATAAACTCAGAATGGCTGTATCAAAGGGCTGAGACGATGGCTCATTTGGTAGCTTGCTGCTGGACCTGACTTTGAATCCCTAGCACTCAAGTAAGAGCTGGCATGGTACATGCACCTGTAACCTTAGTGACAGCCTCGTTGGATCAGCCAGCTTCAGAACTGGTGAGAGACTTTAAGAGAGAGAACATTAAGCAGGCCATAGGTTGAGGTGCATCAGTGGAAACAAACAAGTTCAGGGTGCTGAAGAGACTTGTCCAAGGTAACTAAGTCAACTGGTGGCTGAGCAGGCAGATCTCCATGACATTCAGGACACCCCTGCATCAGGTTTAGGCATTGTCAACTCTGTGTGCCTGTGCTACCCTCCAGGAGCAACTCTCTTGACACAAAGCATGCAGAGACTCCGGAAGCCCATTCTGGGACTGCGAGCTTCCTCCATTCCCAAAGGGACCTCTGTCCCAGAGATTTCCCTTCCTTCTAGTGGGGAAAACTTGACACATAAGCCTCTCTCGCCACCCCAGTGGTGACAGGCCTGAGCAGCCCCTACAAACGTAGGTAAGGCAAGCAGGCCAGTTGCAGGAGGATTTGGACTGTTGACGAGTTATTTAGGTAAACAAGGGAGCAGTCAGGACCAGGACAGACTGAAGGACACATAGACTGGTGGAACAGAGGCTCAGGTTTATGTGGGGGCAATTCTGGGGCTTGGGAAGTCCAAAGCCTCCAAGGGAAGGGAATGAGGGTATTGGCGCCATTTTCCACAGGTTCCCAATAGCCGGAACCCCAGACTCAGGCACTGTGCTGTCAGAGGATGCTTACTCTTCTGCCTTTTCTGTGAACCACACGGTCCCTGATCCTTGAGTCTCTTCTTCTCAGTAATGCCTAGACCAGAGGTGGGGCAGCAGAAAAGGGACAGAGACATGTCCAAGTGACAGACCCAGTCAGCGAGGCACAGACTCTCCCAGGGAGGCCCTTTAGGCCTGGGGCATATGAGCCCACCATTCAGGGGTGACACTCCCCTGGGAGAGAGGAGCAAGGTGCAGGCTTCGGAGGACAAATGTGGAGGTAATCAGATGCAAAATGGCAGGAAGCTGCAGGCAGAAGTTACTCCCCAGCCGGAAACGGCAACACCTAAAAATACTGAGCTGTGGTTCTCCCAGGAATGCGCAGCAGCCCACACTCAATCTAGAATGGCTTGGGGATTATTGGTTAGAGTAAATAAAGAAGATCATCTAAGCAACATAACCATAGGTTTTTAGCTTAAAATGACATCTGGTACCAACATATTGTCTGTCTCTGAGCAACTCCAATTGCCTTTCGTCCCAGGAGTCTCTTCTGCTCGCAGCAAATTATCCATCCTGAGTTGCCCCAGCCCGTGGGAAGAACATACGTGTGAATTTCAGCTTTCTCTTAGGTCTTGGTCATACCGGTCAGCGTATGGTTTGCCCACTCTGCAGTGGTAGGGCAGGGCACTTGGTCTGTTCACTTTGTGGTGGTCAGCTCACAGCAGCGAGGCCAGCCATGCCTCCATCAGCTTTCCAAGACAACAGCCTTAGAGGCTCACCCTGGCTGACTGGTGGCGTTTTCTTCAAGGAGGGGAATTCTCCTCCTGATAGATCTAATCTGTTTCTACAGTGACCCACGGGTGTGACCCAGGGTGAGCTTAACATTTCCTTCCGCTGTCGGCTCATCGGTAAAGCAGGGAACACCTTCAACTGCCTAAAAAAGCAAAAAGACTGCTCTGACATCCTGTTTTCCCTTCCTAAGCCTGTTACCTGTCCCCAGGAGCTGGCCCTCGCCCTGCATACCTGCCTGTGACAGGCAGGTCACTCAATTCTACTCCTTCCGGCTCACTTTTGATTCCGAAGCCCAGCTGGTTTCCAGCCTGGAGTCCTAGGATCCAGAGAAGACAAGGAACTGCCTTCAAAGGAAAGGGAAGCTAGGTTTATTACTGGCCCTGACCTCATTATTCCCGGAGCCTCGTGAAACGCAGACTTCAGATCCTCGCTTTGCACAGCTGGCCATCTCTGAAGAGTCAGGCAGTCCGAGACTGCAACTGATTTCTTCTGACAATTTGGCATTTATTCATTACCTGATACCACTGGGAGAGATGAGCAATCACTGGCTCTTCCTCTCATGCTAGGCTGCCCAAAGCCCACTCATAGCTAACTCCCCTGTCTCCTTATTGATTGCCCAACACAGGAGCATCGGGGACACCCCATGTGCACAACCACAGGGGGCCAGATGGCAACAGTGACTTTAGTTGCCAGGAAACTCGAGACAGAGTCACAGGGGAACAACTGAAAATCTCCAGCTTTGGAGAGAAGAGAGTGTGGCTCCGACCAGCAGACTCCAGTTCTGACCTCTCATCCGGCAGTGTGCAGAGAGGCTGAGTACGTTAGGAACTCTGCAGCAGACGGACCAAGAAGTCAGAGTGGTCTTAGGGTAAGTTGTGAATGGAGTCCTCCTAAGTGTGAGCTGATCCTGGCACTGTGCCCAGCTTTGGAAGGTCCTGAGTCCTATACATCCGCATAGGAGTTAGAAAAACCTCAAAAGTTCCCATCACCAAATATAAACAAGCATGCGGGAGCTGCGATAAAGGAAATAAGAGTCTGAACGATCAGTGCATGTGTGTGCGTGCGTGTGCGTGAGTACATATGCATACGTCAGGAGGCTAGAGGTTGCTGTCGTGTATCCCCACCCTCTCTCTACACCTCATCTTTTTGATTCAGGGTCTATCATTGAGCTCAGAATGCCCCTATTGGCTAGACCAGCTTGGCAGTGAGCTCTGAGACCTGCCTGTCTCCACCTCCTCCGAAGGCGAGGCTCAGCTTTTACATGGGTGCTGGGGATCTCAGGTCCTTGTGCTTGTGCGGCAGGCGCTTCACCAATCTAAGATACCCCTCCAGTCCTGGAACCATCGATCAGTTTTAACAAACAAATTCCTAGGGTGGAAGGTGTATGGCTTCTGTGAGAAGGAGAGAAGTAGAGGGACCACTGTATACCAGGGTCTTCTGGCCATCCTAAAAACACTGGCCCAGACCAGGTCCTGTTGTTATCTCTCCTGGGTAAAGCAACTATGAGGTCCAGGTAGCTGGGCTCTAGCAGGATCTGATAGCCTCTCTTCTTTATGGAAGAGTCCTCAGATTTATGGAATTTGTGAGAACTCTCTCCGAGTCAGTAGCAGGGCAGAAGGGCACTGCTAAGCTGGAGTTCCTATTTGTTCTCCGCACCCCAGCCGGCAGGTCCCTGATTTCTGAGCTTGGGTATCTTTCACACGATCTCACCAAGGGTGGAGTGAAACCTAGAAATCTCAGAAGTGTCCAGACCTCCCTGCCACAGAGGTGGAATAGCTGTCTACCACGTGGACAGGTGGACTCCTCTGGTCTGTGGTCAGTGTTTCAGCCTGGCTAAGGATCTGCTGTGGAAATACAAGAAGTCTCTTGATCTTTTTATAATTAACTAGGAATATAACTTCTTTTTGGACACTTTGAATGGAAGAAAAGTCAAACTCCTAAGGTCAAAGAGCATGTGCTATAACAGAAAACGTCTGACTGGAATGTTTTCTGCAGAAGGCTCTTTTGAGGGTGACTGGTGAATGTGGGGTCATCAGAGTTCACAACACGATTCCTGGCACATGATAGAATTTGCTTAATAAATGTCCAATATTATCTAATTTCCTCTAACATTTAAGATATACCGAGTCACAGGCCAGGGCTCTTGGCTACTCTCGGATTGCTTTGTAACCTGTGGTTCTCCATGCTTTATTACTTTCGGGCTAAATTTCTATCCAGGTCATGGTGCTTTTGCCTAAGAGAATATAAATTAAGTGCAATAAGTTGCATGATCCAGGCTTTCAAAGACTTTATTAACATCGGGAGACATTATTCAGTGCGGTGGCCTCCCAGGCTACAATATTGCAATTTTGTCCCAAGGCAGGTGGGATTCTCTGGTATTGCTGCCTCTGTCTAAATTCTTAGGGTGTAACTCTCCCGTGCTTCCGAATGTCTCTTTCAGCTCATTCATTCCTACCTTTTAGGTAGACTTACTAGAGATGAGTGTGTTATTTATTATATTTCTATTATAATTGTGCTCACAAGCCTGATCTCTGGACAGACTGACCCAAAACAGCCAGTGGCTGAGGGAAAGCCAGGCGTGAGCCTGCAGCCGGGTCTATGGCTCCAGCCTATTCTTTTCCTTCTTCTGATCTCCACGTCACCCTGTTTATGATGAAGGTTTTGGGGTAAACAGTCTATAGGAGCTGAGAAGAGAAATCTGGGAGCTTGAGAAGGGGCTTCGTCTCAGGCTGTGCTTTCCAGTGTGTTGAGACCCAGCTTCGGATCTCCCGGTATCGCCTCAGCTCAGATGGATCTTTGAAAGGTCATCCATGGAGCTGTGACTGCTGGACTCTTCTGAGCAAAGACAGCATATGCTAACTTCCCACGCCTGCCACTCCCTTCTCCGCTATTTAAGGAGTGGAGCTGCCACTGGAAGGGCCGGTCAGGGGATTGCCTAAACTTCTGTCCTCAAACAGAGTGCATGGGGTTATGAGTACTGGGCCACCCAAAGTTCTCGGAGCATTTCTTACATGCCTGCCATGTGCTAACTACTCCTTGTAACAGTCACCCCACTTCACCTTCCCACCACCTGCTTGAGGTACATGTCTGGGTTACTGGCATTTTAGAGACATGGAAATTGAGGCCTATGGGGATTTCATAATTTACCCAAAGTTATACCATTAACGAGTGCCACACTGGGATCTAAGCCCTCAGATCCTCGCATCTCTAATAATCTTGGGAAAACAACTTAAAGTTGGCTAAGTTAGAGACATGAGAGATTTTAAACAACCACTTTCCAATTGAAGAAATGAAAACACAGAAATTCCTTAGTATGCCCGGTTCAGCTGACGGTCATGCAGCTGAATGATGATCAATGACCCCTAGACCCTAGGTATTCTCTTTTGGGAGGTGTGGGGAGGGGATAGAGGTGGGAAGCGGCCAGTAGATAGTCAAGCTGACCCTCTCCAGGGCCTCTAGACCAAATGGGCTGCCCTAGTCAGGGCTCGCTTTAAGTAGGTCCTCGATTTGAAACCCTTCTCCTAAGTAGGGGATTGCCCGCTCCAGACTTGCAGAGGCATGCGCAGTGGGGAGATAAGACGGGCGCTGCAATCCTTCCTCTCTGCCTGCAGTGTCCAGGTTACTGCTCCAGTTTCCTTAGGTGTGAAGACAGGGCTCACAGCCACTTCACAGAGTGATAAAGATGAAATGTGTGATGTGAGAACACTGAAGCTTTTACAAACCTCAGTAATTAAGTCCATAACTAAATGTGTTTCCATGAGGGTGTGGATAACAGTTAGGATTCCAAGTATACTTGATCACTGAATGAGGAATTTAATAAACGATCTTCCAGTTAGATGGGTGTGTATGCAGTATTAGAAACTCAAGAGTTCTGTTTGTTCTTTCAGCTGGCTGCAAGGACTGGGACGGGGCCTGTCTGCCTTGGATCTCTCCAGCTGCCATTCTGCACACCGAGCAGCCCAGCAGTCAATGACTTGGTGTCGCGATTCAGTGGGACCCGCATGTGAACGAATATGGCTATCTGTCCCACGATGGGGTTGGGATGGGGGTGGGAGGGCGGGAAAGAGGCCACCACCTCACAGCGGTGTCAGACTCCAAACCAGTAAAGACCACACCCAGGGCAAAAGGAGGCAGCCTATCCAAACCGCAAATGAGGCCGACCACATCCGATCTCCCACACAGCTTAAAGGCACAGATTAATTATTTTTTGTGTCTCTATGTGTATGTGCATGTGTGAAGGCTGCCCGTGTGTGTGTGTGTGTGTGTGTGTGTGTGTGCAGAAGTTGGAAATAACCTTGGGTGGTATTTCCCAGTTGCCTTTTTCTTTTAAAGAAAAAAAAACCTATCTTTTTTTTTTCATTTTACATACCAATTCCAGTTCCCACTGAGTTGTCTTAAAACACATAGTGTGCTTTAGGGGTCTCCCATGGGCCTGTGGCTCACCCATTAGTGCCACGGGGGTCCACGTCTCACTCCGTCACCTGTTTGAAGGACTGTCCTCAGCCTAGCAGGGCTTGCTAAGCATTGAAAAGCAAGAAACAACAAAACAAAGCAGACAGAAACACTCAGATCCCATCTATTCTCTCACTATTCAGCCAGCAGCCTCTCTGTGTATACTATGCCGGGCACCTTTGGGAGGCATGAATAAAATATAAAAGTACTATTGCACATTTGAAATTTCAAGGTAGTCACGCACACAGAGTCTACCCAATTCTCAAAACAAACTGATGGATTTTAACGCCCACTTCGAGGCTGGGAAACTAAAGCTCAGAAAGAGCGTCCTAAGACACAGTTATGAAATGGCAGAGTTTGGGCTAAGTTTCACTCATTCACCAGCTCATTCTCTAGTAAACGGCTGAGATCTTTCAGGATTGATTTTTGTGGCTGTTTGGCAGAAGATTGTCAACTTTTGACAAAGACTGGCCTTTAGAAAGCCATGTGTGAAGTTTGAACACCCTACATCTCCCCAAAAGTTGAAACAAATTCTGAACTAATTTCCAAAAAGAAAAGAAGACCTGCCCTTTAAGCAGGGAACTTTGGTGTCTGGGGAGGTGTCTAGGTAGGAGACTCCCAGCAGGACTTAAAACAATGTGGTCTGTGGTAGTGTGAGCATAATTAGTCCCATAAGCTCAGAGGGAATGGCAGTATTGAAAGCTGTGACCTTGCTGAAGTAGGTGTGGCCTTGTTGAAGGGAGTGTGTCTCTGTGGGGGAGGGCTTTGAGGTCTCCTATGCTCAGGCTACACCTAGTTCAGACCACTTCCTGCTGCCTGTGGGATCAAGATGTAGCTCCTTCTCCACTCTCGGCTCCTCCTCCAGCACCATGTCTGCCTGCACGACACCATGCCCTGCCGCGATGATAACAGACCAAACCTCTGAAAGTGCAAACCACCCAGCTAAATGTTTTCTTTATATGCCGTGCTCATGGCTTCTCTTCACAGCAAAAGAATACTGACTGAGACGCGGTCCAGCCTGCATTTTAACAGAGTAGGGGTGAGGGGTGAGGGGGAGGCAGCCATGGGAAGCCATGGAGCCTGCCTGGGGGGTGGGGGAAAACCACAATCTAAGATTCTCTATTTTAAAAGGCAACACTGTAAGTTTAGATTCTTTGTTTTAGGTTTTACTGCTGTCCATTTTCTCCCCAAACTCAGAAACCACAGTGATGCCAGCGAGCACCTCCCGTGTCTGACACAGCATCTCTCAGGGGTTCCTGGTGCCCAGGGACACAGTCTGGTCTTGGAGTCTTTTTGTATAACTTTTACTTTTTTGAAATTAAAATACAATTTTATCATTTTGGCTCTTTCATTCCCTCCCTCCAGTGTGCTCTCTTAATCGTTCTCAAACACATGGCCTCTTTTTCTATAATATATATATATATATATATAAAATATATGTGTGTGTGTGTGTGTGTGTGTGTACATTTGTTCTTAAATATATCACCACGACTAACCCATCCGATGCAATGTTATTTGTATGTATATAATCTCAGTGCTGATCGTTTGGGTAGTCAGTTGGGGTGCTCGTCCCTAGAGAAGAGTATTTCTCCTGCTTCCAGCGTTCCTTAGTTGTCTGGAGTTCTTTACTAAGGTCACAGGTCACAGTCTGGTCTTGCAGAAGAAGTTCCCTTTAGCGTTCTCCACTTGACAACAGAGAGGAGAGTCTCAAATTTCAGGAAGGTGGAGGGAAATGCAAACAGTGACAGAGCAGTTTCTGGCTACTCCATGATGGGACCGTGTGACCTGACATCCCCTCTACAAGATGCCTGTTGGGTGCAGGCATTGCTCTAAGCTCTAGGGTCAGAGCGGTGAATAAAGCCCCTTCTCCCTGGGAGGTCTTATCTGCAGACAACTAACCAAGGCAATGAGAAATGGAGCTGCTTTCTAGACCGAAGAGCGAAGATGGCTTCTTTGCCATGTTAAATGAGTGCTGAGGAAGAGAAGGGACATCTGGTGACAGATGTTCCCAGTACATGGAGGTGCGAATGCTATGGCGTGCCCCTGAGGCCAGCTTAGGGAAGGTGGGGAGAGGTGAAGTCAAAGAGGTAGCGAGCACAGCAGTGGAGCAGACACTCTGAGACCCTGGAAGCATTTGCTGTATCTTCTATGAGCCTGTCAACCATTCTCAGTGTCTGGGGACGCAAAGATGAACAAACCATGGCCCTGACTTCATGCATCTCATGATCCAACAAGGGATGATAGGCGAAGAAGGAGATGGACTGAGGACCCTCTGGCAAGTACTGGGGTGTTTGGAGGGGCTCAGAGCTTGGGCAGGGCTTCCAGATTAAACATTGTAGGGACAGCAATGGCATGGCGCCGAGTGACTGTGCTCCACAGCCAGAGTTTCCCTCTTTTCCTCTTGGTCTAATCTTCATCTTCCTGAGGTTCAACTCCCTCACACACAAAAGAGGTCGGCAAGACTTTTCTGAAGAGAAAATAAGGTCAAGGTGTGAAGATGCTTTGAGGACTGCTCATCCTCGATAAATGTGCTACCCTTGCTATCATCTCACTGTCCACCCACGACCCCGTCGGAGCATGTGCACAGGCAGAGGTACACACTCCTCACATATCCTCATGGATCTATCCAGGCTGGTCACCTGCTCTATAAGTTTCTGCTCTCAGGCTTCTTCTCTCAGGGCCGGGTGGTTTCTGCGCACACTCTAGCTCTCAGTGGAGCGACTGGAGACACCACTGCTGTGATATCTACCATAATAGTTAACTGGAATTGCTCAAACATGTGTGCCTCATCCTCTTTGCATGTGGGTGCCTCATGATCTCCAACAAGAACCCCAAGTGTTCCTCAGGCTGCAGGTGTTTGGCTATTTGTACTGCCGTTTGTCTGCATTTGGGAGTGGGATGCTGTTTCTATTATAAGCCAGGCATGGCTCAGGCCAGAGCTGTGTTTTTCTATAGCTAGAGGCACTCAGCCAAGGGAAGAAGAATTTGCACTCTCTATAAAGAAGGTCCATTTCAGGAGTAAATTTCCATCGGCATATTGGCCAGGTCAGAGTGTCAAACGCAACAACTCCCAACAATGCAGTTGGAATGATACATGAGCCACCTCTCTCTTCTGGAGTCCCTTCAGGTAAGAGTCTCCTTCCTCAACCCAAGACTTATCCATCCCACCTTGCACTGCGCTTTCTCTCTGTCAAAGCTGTCCCATAGTAAGTCTACTTCCTTGGCGGAGATGCCTACTCTTAGCTTATAGGAAAACAGCGGCTAGGCTCGAGAACTTGAGGACTCTCTTCAGGTCCCAATGACAATCTGTAAAGAGGAACGCTGAAATGGAAGAGTCCGAGATCTCTCCGATCTTGAGCCTTCTGGACTTCACAGCCCTTTGTCACTGATGGCAGGGCCCTGCCACCTACCCTCGACTATGTCTCTTGACCCATGCCCTTCGTCTTTGACCTTGGCTTTTGTATGCTCTTTCTTTTTTCCTGGTAACTCCCTGGGTAAGACTTGTGTCTTACTTTGCACTTTGGATCATGGGGAGCATGTTGTTTGCCATTGGTGCTCAGTAAATACGACAACAGATTAATAGGCTTCCAGATAGCACATTTTCCTTCCTTCGTTTAGAGGAGCAGCCATTACAGACCTGGCATCCCCGTATCACGTTCCCTCATCAGCACAAGCTGCTGTTTCTCTGATAGGCTAATAACAGTAAGTATCCATTTACTGCCATCTGAGAAACGCTACTCCAAGGGCCTCCACTTCATTCCAGTCTTAATGGTATTTATTTTTCTATGGATGCATTCTTGTATTAGCATAGATTTTTGTTGGGAGGCAGCTAGTTGTTTTATTCATGCAGGAATGGCTGAACTGTAGGCACACAGTGGAATGCACAGGAGTTCTGACTGGCCTGGAAAGAGTGGACTTCAAATACCTGAGAGGTATTAAATATTCCAGTCCTCCACTCTGGGCAAACTGAGGCCACCAAAGTAGCTTCTGGGTGTCTGGAAAGAGTACATAAGATAGGTCCTTTGGGGTCTGCTAGACAGGAATGCAGCTAGTACAGGCAGGCAGCACTATAATACTGTCCCCCACCCCCAAGACTCAGCAGAGAAGAGTAAGCCTAGTACAAGGCAATTGGTGGGGTGGTAACTAGGTTAGTGTGAAGGAGATGGAGCTGAGGCTTCAGGGGTTCAGCAGGAAGACAGCAGCCTTGTCCATGGTAGGAGGAGTAGGCAGAACAAAGGAGGAGGCGCAGCTAAGACCGTGAAGAAAGGTCATCAAGAAGCTGGTTCTGCCTTCATTAAGTCCTTGGACAGGTGGGTGGGGGTAGATGGAGTGTCTGTGGCTCAAGATGAGACACTCACTGTGATAAATACTCATAGCCAGAGAGTTGTTGAGGAATTTCTAGCGGGGAAAGTGCTTGGGACTTCATGACCTCTAAGGGCATCAGCGCTCTAACATTTTAGAAAGTTCAACACCAAGAAAGTTGTGGGTCACACAGTAAATAAAAGAACTGATAATTTTACACCTAAATAATTTTTTAAAAAGGCTTCATAAGATAAAATTCCTTAACTTTAAGAAAGAATCTTATGGTTATGCAATCCAGGCGTTGGCAGAGTATGGCCTGCGGTCAGTTTTTATGAATTAAGTTCCATTCGTGCACAGCCATGGCCAACCACTTGGCTATCTTGGACTGCTTTTATGTCACAGGGACAGAGCTGGGCAGTTTCGACAGAAAGCATATGGGTCCTGGAGCCTAAGACATGGTATTATCTGGCTCTCCGGCTTTGGTCTCATCTAACTCCCTGATTTTGCAGGCAAGGAAACTATCACTGACCAAGTAAAATAAATTAGTTTAGGCGAGCTGGTTGGTGACTGAGTCAGGATGAGAAGCAGGGCATTGTCGCTTGGGGCGTGTGTGTCTGTGTGTGTGTGTCTCTGTGTGTTTGTGTGTGACTCCACATTGGCTCCCCGTGTCCCATTCCTGGATGCTTTGAGCATGGGCATCTCCCCAGATCATGTGCACTGTGACTTTTTACAGACCGGGAGGCCAAGAGGCTGAGGTGAACTGACAGGCCCGGGGTCACCACCACACTTGTCCACTCGGCACAGGACAGGCCCTGACCTCGAGAAGGAACCATGATGTATGGGTGAAGGAACTCAGGCGAGGAAGACAGGGAGCAAGCGCTTCCAAGAGCTCTGCAGACAAGAACTCCTTGGCTCCCTGAGCCCCTCCCAGCATTAGCATTCACCTCTGCTAGCCAACAAAAGGACACATTTACAACTGTCTGAAGCTCCACTGGAGAACATTCTCCACAGGTTTCCAGGGAAATTACTCCAAGCAGTCCTAATGGGTTAAGACGATTTTTAACACACCTACTTGTCTTCAGCTCCTCCGGCAGCATCTGTTACAGACAGAAACATCCAAGAGCCTGATATTTACCTTTCTCTGAAACAAGAGACTCCAAAGGGAATGGCATGAAGGGGGACAACGAGCCCTCACCGCCCACAATCACATCTAAAAGAACAAATGGCCAACCTGAGGCCCACGATGGGCTTCTGTCTTCCGAGCGTGAGATTTCCCAGAGTGATGAGAATCAATCAGACCTCCAGAATAATCTCCAACTATCCAGGACTGTACACCGTCCTCCCAGCTGCCCCCAGGAGGCTTCTGCATCCTCCTGCATAGTCAGACACCTTCTCATTGTCAGCCTCCTTAGGTTACCGAGCATCTTTCTTAGACAGACAGGAATGAATATTCACAGACGTGATTAAAGTACATTAACAGTCTGAACATATGTGGCTGAGAGAAAAAGGCAAGTCAGAAGTGCTCACACGAGACCCCGCCCCGCACACCCCCTAAGCCTCAACAAAGCAATACACTTCATTGAACATGCCTGTGCTATCCTGGGTCAAAGAACTCTTGCCCAGCTCAGACATAAGCTTTCATTTCAAGGGTGACATTTTGCAGCCACGGAGGGAGGAAAGTTGAGGCTGACAGAGAAGATGAGTAGCCCTGCTAGGGGCTCAGCTACTGAATCTCCTGTTACCTGTCCCTCAGCACTCTGCCTTCCGCTCCCACAAATCAGCTCCTCTCAACAGAAAGATGCACTGGGCATGGCACTGAGGATGGAAGACAAACAGCATTTTTACGTTTACATTTGCTGGAAGTCTATGCCCGGTGCTGGCACTAGAGCTTTGTATAAGCTGTTTCTTTACATCCTCACACAGCCGCGAGGTCAGCAGCACTGTTCTCATTTTACATATACAGTGCCCACCCATCAAAGTCAGCTAAGCGCTGCAGAGACATGGAAGGAGCCAATGGTGGAAGGGGGCATCCAGTCCCACGGCATCACCTCCCACCTTAGAGATGTTCTTTCTCTGGGGTTGCGGAATGACCGTGTCTCTTGCCCAATCAGCAGGGTGTCCAGCAGCTCCAGGAAC
This sequence comes from Microtus oregoni, assembly GCF_018167655.1. Taxonomy (NCBI): domain Eukaryota; kingdom Metazoa; phylum Chordata; class Mammalia; order Rodentia; family Cricetidae; genus Microtus; species Microtus oregoni. Next base: position 32,060,273 of record NW_024543072.1, read on the forward strand.
GGACACTGAGCCACAGACACACTCAGTGCATGTACAGCAACTGAAACAGAACACGCAGAGACTCAAGAACATTTGTGGAGTCAAGGCAGAGGAGTGGACCACGAAAGCACAACTGATTTTCCTGGAGATACTCTTGTTTATGTCGGTGAGAACTGAGCATGGCGGGGATACTGCCAGCTGCAGAGAAAACCGCGTTCATTTGGGACATGAAGAGGTGTCCCTGAGAGACTTTGCAAAGGAAGTTTAAGACAGAAAGCCAACAAAGTCCTTGCCTGACCAGGACTGGGGGCGGGAGTGGGAGGGGCTAAGAGCTGCTTCTGTGAGCAGGAGTGGGTTGGTGCCATCTGATCTTTAACTCAGACTCCATGAACTAAGGAGATGGGTCCTGTCTGCAAACACTGTTTCCAACCCTTCCTGCCCTGTCTACCTGAGCAAAGCGAGCAGGAGGAGGAAGCGAGCACACACTTTGGTGCAGGAATAGGGTCACTTCCAGGTGGGAGGCTTTCTCATCTCATTTTTCACCAGCATCAGGATGAGCTCATATGGTCTTGGCCAAGAATAAAACAATCCCACCTATCATATGCCTTTATATTTAAAGGCTATCAATTTAGCCTAACAGTTGCTAAATTTGTGACAGTCCCCTACCTCAACAACTATCTTTGTTTCTGACCAGCACTGAAATATAGCATCCTGAGTTTATGAGGAGCTACACAGAAATGAACACGTGGACACCTCCATCCTCAAGAAGCCACGAACTCGCCGTGGGACACAGACGTCTACAGGGTCAGACAGCGCCACACTCCGACCTCCTGACACCTCCATCCTCAAGGAGCCACGTACTCGCCGTGGGACATAGACATCTACAGGATCAGACAGTGCCACACTCCGACCTCCTGACATATTCTAGGCCATTGAGAGCTCACAAGGCAGTAGGGACCACTTTAACAACCACCCAGAAAAATATCCATATGGGTTCTGGAACTCTAATCTGTTTACGTGGCAGATTCCAAGATCCTAGCTGCCACTGAGGAATGGTCTAGAAGAATGGTTTGGGGGCCTTCAGAACTTCAAATCCCATGAAAACAGTCATAGAAGAGGGCTACAGTGGAGCTCTCTGAAGCATGGGGCCAGGACAAGCATAAGATGAGCTCTAAGCTTTGCTAATACTCATCATACATTGTATATTAAAGATGCTTATCACTGACAGTTGCCCTAAGCTAGTTAGATGTGTTAAGTTACCCAAACCGGAGTGGGTGTCAAGGAAAATGCCACTCACCCGATACTTACACACGTGTTAAGTTCATAGGACTTTGTAAAATATTACTGCTCGTGTTTTCCAGAGGAGGAGCTTACAGCTCAGTGGGTGAGCAACTACACAGAATTCTTCAGTGATGGAGCTAGGTCCTTCCTCCTATTCACACACTACACTCCCTCTACATGGGGTTCAACTCATCTTTAGGACACAGTTTCTATTGCAGCTTCTCAGTGCTCAGGCCTGAAGACAACTCCCAGCTGGACTGCCTGCTGTACAGTTGTGGCCTACCCGTGTGGCTGTCCAGAACCTCTCTTTGCCAGAGTCCCACTCTGACTACTTCGCTGACTCATGAGTGAGTTTCCTGGCTCTAAGCATGGATTCGCTGACACGCCACTTTGGGAAACTGGAGGTAAGTGCTCAGCTGGGGCAAAGCGTGGGATTCCCATGGGAGGACACTCGTGGCTGGACACCATAGCTGACAACCAGAAGATTGCTCAGCGCAGGGCACTGGAGAGTCTGAAGCAAGAGATAAACCTCGGATGAGCAGGGCTTCCGGCACTGAGCGATGGAAGCTGCCCTTGTCCTGGAGAGAAGTATGAGTCAAAGACAAAGTGCTGTTGCACCTGAGGTAGGTCCTCCTGGGCGCCTAACTCACCCCAAAACAGAGTGGATGCCAAGGAAAATGCCACCCACCTAATTTTTTATATACATTTTGTAAGGCTCATCATCCAATAACAAACAAGCCAGTTCACAGCTTAGACATTAGCAGACTTCAGAATGGAGACTGGCTGCAACCTATTCACTCCAAACAACAACAACAACAACAACAACAACAACAACAACGGTGGACGAGGGCGTGTGCTGTGAGTTCTAGGTTTGGATTCAAATCCTCATCCACTCCCTTAGCAGGTGTGTGGTGTTATCTACAATATCGGCTCCCCCTGAACCCTGGCTTCCTTACATGGAAACGTCTTACAGGATTACTGCAAGAATGGAAAGAAAGACATCTCTGGGGTATAAAAGATGCATTTAAAATGTTACGTTCTCCCTCGTAGGCCCTTTCTATCTTCTGCATTCCCCTCCTTGAGGCTCTGCCAGGGGTTATCTTCAAGAATCTGTGGAGAGGGTTGTTTACAGCTGACAGCGATCCTGTTTTCTCTGAGGCAAGCATGGCCAGGCTACAGAAGGCAGGCATAAAAACCACAGGGGGAGGGCCTATTCTGGGCACGGAATGCTCTCAGGAAGGCAGAACCAGACAAATAAATCTAAGAGAAATCTTTCAGTGGAGGAGATATCAAAGCAATAAGGGCTGGTCTCTGACCTACAAGGTGACACTGAGGTGTGGCAGGCAGGCGTGGACAGACTACAAGGAGAGAGCAGGACTTGGCTGCCTCTGCCCACTCCCTGCTTCCGGGACCTGACCTCTTCCAGGCCCAGGCCACCTCAGAGGGCCCTCAGCTTCACAGATGCAAACACAGCTGTCAAGGAATCTTGGCTTGGTTGCCTTACTCCATCTTAGCACCTCCTTGACATTTCCCAGAGCATCCCCTTCTCTGTTTGTTTCATAGGTTTTTCTCTCCTGGACAATGGACAATGGCTCCTACCCAGGTCCCCACCTTCAGCCTCTCTTTCTCTTAGACTTACTTCGCACTGCTGCTAGAGTGACAGCTCCAAAACGTTCAGCTGACCCCAGTTTAAGCCCCTCCCACAGCTCCGTGGTGCATAAAGGACGAGATCCACACTCCTCAGTCTACTAGTTATGTCTTTTTCAAGCAGAGATGTAAGAAATCAGATTGAAGAAACTTTTGTTTAAAAAAAGCTTTGTTGGCAGGACACTGGGAACTTTCATAGCACAGAAGGAAGATACACAGGGACTTTCCTGAAAGGGACAATCACAGGGCTCTTGGGAGCTCAAGGGCCAGGCCTAGGATAAGGGCAAAGGCCTCCCATGGCCCCAAACCACTCTTCCCAATAACCCGCCATAAGGGTCGAGCTGCATGCTGCTGCCGTTCTGGCAGAAACCCCAGTGAACATGACTGGCCAGATCAAGCCGTGTTTCCTTTCCATATTGAGGACAACACAATGAAAGAATGCCATGGGCTGGTACCTGGGTTCCCAGGCTGGGCCTTGTCCGGAGTCGGGGAGGGGAGTGGAATCAGGGCTAAAGAGGTCAAGAGGTGCTGAGATGATAAAAACCAAGCTTGCCACGGTCTGACCTTGAGACATCTTTGCCCCCCACCCCCTGCTCCCTACCCTGAAGGTGACACCACTGTGGTGCCAGGGCCTGCCTAGTGACTCACCTCCTTCTGCCTAGTATGGTTTCTTTGCTTGGATATACTTGGATACACACACACACACACACACACACACACACACACACACGTCATCCTTAGAGATTCAGTATATGGTCATCTTCCAAGAGCAGTCCCTAGGCTCCGAGACTAGATCAAGTATCTTCTGGGGGAGCTCCCAGTACACCCGTGTGCCTTTATTGTAGTTGCTACAGGATACCAAGGAACAACGGGAGGAGAATGGTAGTAAAAGCAAACACAAGGCACACTCACTATAGACCAAGCCATGCTCTGGGCACTGGATACACTTTAATTGAAATTCGTTTATTTCCCTTAACAGTATGCGCTCTTTCAGTCCCAGTTTCTGGAGGTAGGGAACTGAGGTCAGGTGGGCCACATACTTTTCTGAGACCACAAAGCCAACAGTAGAACCACAGTGGCTCTGAGTCTGCACTCTAGAACTCACTCAGCAGGCCCCAGTCTGCCCATTTGGCCTATGAGAAAGGGCTTATGACAGCCGGCCTCATACTTCCTGGTGCTAACTGAGGCACTCACACAACACTGACAGAATGAAATGGAATCTTCACTGGGCAGCAGGAGGAGGAAAGAGGAAGAAGCGGCCAGTTGGGCCCATGGGAATTAGACTTTTAGGGGCTGTCGGAGGAATAGGTCACAGAAGTCTAGTCCCAAACTGGCTGTCCTTGCAAACTTGGTATAAGCAGCGTCGTAGGACGTCAAATAAGCCACCTAGAGCCCTACACCCTTCAAGGTCACCTCTGTGGAAATGTCCCTTTCTAACACAGCCACTCCTCTTCACTTCCCCCACCCCTGTTCCAACTTCCATTCAGATCCTTAAAGCAGCAGGGATGGCGCCTCCAGTGGCGGCATGAAAAGGAAGTTTCTTCAGGGAGCTGTCACTGCTGCAGCTTCCGTGTGCACCCGCTGGGGTGCTGCTCACTAGGGCCCTGGCTTTCCTTGACTGAGTTTCACTTTTCCTTCAGTTGCCAGACTTGTTGGCCATCAGGTCAGCAGGCCAGCAGCCAGGCTGTGTTGCGGCAATAAGTTTCTTTTTTTTTTCTTTTTTAAATATGTATTTATATTTATGTATACAATATTCTTTCTGCATGTATGCCCGAAGGCCAGAAGAGGGCACCAGACCTCATTACAGATGGTTGTGAGTCACCATGTGGTTGCTGGGAATTGAGCTCAGGACCTTTGGAAGAGCAGGCAATGCTCTTAACCGCTGAGCCATCTCACCAGACCCTGGCAATAAGTTTCTAATGCTAACTTAGTTTCTCTAGTTGCCATGGAGACTCATTCTAATAATCTGCCTCAGCGTTCTTCCTCCATGGACTCCACATCAGCTCTTGCCTCCAGGTTCCGGCCCTAACTTCCTTCGCTGATAGACTATGACTTGGAAGTGTAAGCAAAGTAAACCCTTTCCTCTCCAAGTCACCTTTCAGTCATGGTATTTCATCACACCAAAGGAACCCTAACTAAGACAGTATCCACATATGCATATCTGGGGATCATTCTAGGCAAAATGCTAAGGGTGAGAATGCTTCCTGGGGTGCTTAGGGAAAGGACAGGGGTTAGTGAGGCCAGGAAGGAGTGGAGATGGGGGAAGATGAGGATAAGGTGTGATTTGGGGCCATATCATGTAGGGTGTGAAATGCATCATTGTTCTATTATACGGGACACAATGTAAGTGCCACTATGAGTCCCCTTTTACTGATGGGGAAAATGGGGTGGGGAGAGGCTATATGTTCGTCTCCTTCAAGGTGACATGACATACACATATCAGAGTAGGCAGTGAACCTAAGTCCAGGCTCACGTTTTCATCTCAAGATATGCCTCCTAAGACATGGCAAGCCAAGAAGTGATGTCTGCTCCTATCAAGCAAATGAAGCTGCACAGGACATGAGGCTCAGAACGTTTTGAACTGGAAAGAATCTCAGAGATCTAATTCTGGTGAGATGGAAGAAAGACTTCAAGGCTCAAGCCCGGTCTGCCTTCCTCTAGTTGGGTGACATACAACATGGTCTTTGGCTGCCAGTTCTCCTACTTTGCAATAAAGACAATCATTCCAACATTATAGGAGTGGGAAGATGAGATTAAATGATCAGCGTGCAAGGGCTCTGAACATGCTGGCAGCTCCTCTTTCACTTCCCGTGTCCCTCCCCGGCTTCTACCAGCGATAGTCCCTGACCGTCATCAAGTAGCCGGACAGAGACAGGGCATATATGGATAGTCTCCATTCCGATCACCACCTCCAATGGGGTGCTTGGTCCTGAGGTTAGGGAGACTGCACCCAAGACCAACTTTCCCCCAAGGCACTCAGAATTCGATACTCTGCATCCCTCTGGCCTTAAGACTTCATGGTCTCTGTCTCACCAGGCGGAACTTAACTTACAGCCTGTCTGAAGAGTTAGAGACACATGCTAGACGATCCATAAATTATCAGTTGGTATTTGTTGGTACCAAAAAATGTACAGCCAGTTTGAACAGATGTTGGTAAAGATAACTTTGGAATGGAAGAGAAGACATGTTTAGTTCACAGGACTGTCTGACCACTCCTTGAGGTTGAGGGTGGTAAGTAAGTTCTTACACAGAGCTCCTGCTGGGTAGACCTGAAGGCCACAGGAAGTTCCTGGAACCAGACCTAATCTGTGACTGCCCTGGCTATCAGGCGGTAAATGGATCCACACAGACTTATTTGGTTCGCAACAAGGATTATTTTAGAAACCACTAGTAACAGATAAGCAATTGTAGTACTTGATAAAAGCAACCTGTGAAAGTGTCCTCAGGAGTACAAACCTAATAGTAAACACTGGGAAATTCCTAAGAAATGGAAGCTGAGAACACAGGAACTGAAGGATGTGTGCACACTGAGGGCCAGAAAAGTTAAATGTACAAGTTTGATACCCGAATCAGGCCTGTTAACAGAAGCTGACTTTTCTTTAGCATTTCAGTGCCTTAACCTTCTATCTATTGTGTGTGTGTGCGCGCGCGCGCGCGCGCGTGTGTGTGTGTGTGTGTGTACCACAGTCCACACATGGATGCAGGTCTGAGGACAATTTGTGGAAATTAGTTCCCTCCCTCTGCCATGCGGGTCCTTCGGACTGAACGCAGGTTGTCACACTTGGTGGCAAGTGCCTTCACTAGCTGGACCATCTGACTCACCCTGCCTCTCCTTTTATTTACATATTAATTCATTTATTTTACTCATTCATCAATTTTATTCACTTAGTTCATCTCTCCCGGATTTACTTTTCGCTCCACGCAGTCCCTAATAACCATAGAGCACAGCAGAGGGAGCCTGTGGAAAGAGATGGAAAGAAAACACAGGATGAGGTGGTGGTGAGAAGTGGTGAGCAGGCACAGCCTTGGTCTGGTCTTCCATGGTCACCGTCACCCTTTAAGAAGCAGGGAGATATTGCCTGTATCAGGTCCCATTGTTATAGGATGGGCTGGTATTGGTGAAGATGCTCACAGAGCTGTGGAGAGCTACCCATGGAGAAGCCGGTCTGTGGATATGAGCTGGAGTAGAGATTTCACACCTGGAGTGGGAATGGAGTGGGGGGCAGGTCCTCGGGTTCTCCTCCCTCTGTTCCACTGGGAGCAGACACGACACAGGGTCTGTGAATAAGCATGGTGAGGAATGATGGCTTTCCTCCTGGGGGTGGACCCAGTGGTACACCGAGTATCTATCCCTCGGGTTGGAGGGTGACTATGTTTATCGGGTGGACGATGGATGGGTGTTCTGGGAGTCATCACCGTGACTGTCCCTCCTTTAGTATATTTAAGGAGCTCAGCACTGTATCACATGCAATGTCAGAATGAAGTAACAAAGACTGGGGGAGGTAAGGCAAGGTTCCTTGGAACAACAATGGACGAAAGTCAAGTCACCTACTGAGAAGACAGAATGGAAATGTGACCAAAGAGTCCCTGGGAAGGATGGGAGCCTTTTGCCAGAACACAAACGTGGGATCTGCCTCATGCTCTCTGAAGTCCAGGCCGTAACTTGCTGTCTGGCTGTGTGAACGTAGAGGGAAGCCCAGCTGTAGCAATTTAGTGCCTGGAACCCTGCTGGGGATACACTCACTCCTGTGCTGAGGATACATTCCTGAGCTGGGGACCGACTCAGAGGTTCCTGATGTGTTGCTAGAACGTTAGGAAATGCCTATGGCACATACGCCACATGCAGTTCTGTCCTTGCTGTCCACTCAGTGAAATCTGACTTCTCTCTATATTCATAGAGAACAGGGGAAGGATCCAGATGAGCTGTTTTCCACTCCAAAACAAAACAAACAAACCATCCCGAATGCTACTTTTTGAGGATCCTATAACTAGATCCTCTCCCACCCCAGGAAAAAACAAATCTCTGAGAAAAACCCTCACACTCTCTCACAGGAAGTACAGGCGACTTATCAGACATGGGTGTGGAAAAGTCCAGAAACCCCCTAGTTTAATGTTGCTCCCTGGCTCATGTCCACTGCTTAAAGTTCCTGACTCCTGGCTCTTCTTGTCTACTGTTCTATGGGAACCCCTTTCTCAGGGACTCAGATTTACAATCTTACCCTTCTCCTCTCTTTGCTCCTCTCCAACCCTGGTTAGCTTGTCTTAGCTTGTCTTCACTTTACCTGTTGAATCAGGTTGTCATTATGTGGTAACTGGCTTCCCCTCATCCCTGCTCACTCGGTTCCTCCTACCTATCAGATTTTGACCACACCGCTCTGCTGCTCAGGAACAATCTCCCACAAGCACACCATCCAAACCTGGCATCGGAGCAGTCATGAACTGGCCACGAGGTCTACCCTCCTGCTGATCCTCTGTGCTCTCTACCCCAGACCATGCTACTCTTCTGCCTCAATCACCTACAGACTATACTGCCCACCTCAACAAAAGGTCCTGCTTGCCCCTCAGGACCCATCCCAAACACCACCTTTCTACAGGGAGCCTTTTTTCCCTGCTCCCCAAGCACTTACTTTGTCTTACACCTGCACACTTTGTATTTTAGTCACTTTTGTTGAAATATTCCTCCCCTAAGAATGTATCAGCCAAGAAAACAGGCACCATTACTTTGTGACTCTCCACACAGAGTGGCTCTTCCATAATTTTGTTGAAAATATTTTCTGGGCCTTTGAGCTGTGACTCTTCTCCTTCTTCTATTCCTATTATTCTTAGGTTTGGTTTTTTTATTGTGTCCCATAGTTCCTGAATGTTTTGTGTTGAGAATTTGTTGGCTTTGCTGTTTTCTTTGATCTGTTCGTTTATTTTCTCTATGGTGTCCTCAGCATCTGAGAGTCTTTCTTCTAGCTCTTGTATTCTATTGATTATGCTTGTTTCTGTAGACTCTGCTCGTTGGCCTAGATTTTCCATATCCAGCTGGTCCTCAGTTTGTATTTTCTTCTTTGCAGAGTGGCTCTTAAATACATTAAAAGGGAGACGCTTCCTTGAACTGCATAACACAGAGGCTTATCAAGTTACCTTCTGGACCAGGGAAGGATTTGGTGTGAAAAATGGCTCTCTTCTTGTTTTTATAACAGTGCATACCCAAACCGGAGAAAACTAAGATGCTGGAGGAAGAGGAGGAAAACCACCAGGATGTGTTTCCTCATGCTGAGAATGAATGTATCTCCATAAACCTATGAGTTAGGACAGTCCACCTGGGGCAGCTTGACTGCCGGGGTCCTTGGTAAAGTCTGGCAATGCTTGCTGTTGCACCAGGAAGGTGCTATTTGCATTTACGGGGAGTGGTCAGGGATGCCGCTGACCATCTGACAATGGAGAGGACAGCCGACACAGCACAAATAAACTTATCAGGCCAAAATGTCAAAAATGGTAATGGCAAGAAACCTTGAATTCATGTTAAACAGCATTAACTTCACTCCAGGTGAAGAAACTGAGGCACAATTGCACCTCTTTCCCAGGGGAACAGCTAACAGGAGTGAGAACTAACATTTGAATCTCTGAGTGTTTTTCCTCCTAGGTCATGTTTCCACCTGCATAATCTGATGTCATGGCAGGAACCAGAAGTGTCACACCTGATGAAGAATACTATCATTGTTCAGCTCGGTAGATGTCAAAGTGGCCACAGGTCACAGGGTGCAGGCAGAGGAACTTGGCGTACTATCTCCTCCCCTAGGTGTTTGTTCCAGCTCCTTCCAACTGAACAGGACAGTGGGAGTGGCCATACTAGAAGGTCAGAGCACAGCTAAGTCTCATTCTAGTGGGCCAGAGAAAGGGAAAAAGCCCCGCAAAGGATGGGTATGGGACCTTCCAGCATGGGTGACTTTGCTGTGAGGCCTGGTGTGAGAAAGAAGAGGCCGAGGGTCACAAGCACCTTTCAGTACCTGCAGGGCAGTCATGTGGACCTGCAGATGGCATCCTGAGAGGCTCTGGTGGGTAGGACTTGGCTTCATGCTGTGCTTGAGTTTGATAAGAATGAGAACTGTCTAAAATGGCACAAGACTCCGGCCCCTGGGCTCAGGGTGATCTGCGTGACTGCTAAGGAACAATAAAGAAGGCCCGAATCAGAAACTTCTAATATCTTGTTACATTTTTTGAAAGCAAAAAGTAGATTACGCTGTGTGCTAATAGCAGGGCTTGAGATGAAGCCACAACAGCAAGCCTCAGCAGGTGATGAAACTTGGAATGTCCTACCCCGAAATGGTGGGGACTCTGCAGAATGCAGAAGACCCGGGCGCAGTGAAAAATTGCCCTCAAGTGGAAAGCCTGCTTTCCTGTGAGGCAGAACGCCAGGAAAGATGAAAAACAAACCAGTTTTTTTTTTTTTAATTCCCAATTAAAAAACTTGTCAGAAGCCAGGCACGATGGTGCACACCTTTAATCTCAGGACTCTGGAGGCAGAGGCAGGCAAAGCTCTGTGAATTTGGGAACAGCCTGGTCTGCATAGCAAGATCCAAGCCATCCAGGGATGCAAGTAAGACGGTGTCTCAACGAAAGAAAACAACAACAACAACAACAACAACAACAACAAACTCTCAAGAAAACAAAAATAACAAATTAAAAACCTCTCAACTTGTCAGGAAATGTCTCTACAATAAGAACAGGTTATAAAGACTGAGCATGTATCAGTCACCATTATGAAACACGATTATCACAAAAGGAATATGACAGGTTTGGGGGTATCCTGTCATGGCTGCTGTGTATCAAGCCATCCACATGAAAAGCTTAAGGGTCCTTTGTTCTGTATTTGTTATTCAGAGGTCATCCTAAACTTACCCATCCCCCAACATCCACAGTATGAAGATCAGGCTCTGCTGGGCTTGACCAATACTGATTGTCTAAGTTCAAAATCCGGTGGTGTGATTTAACACAACTATACTGGGCATGCCATTTAACTTTCCCTGCAGTTTTCTACTTGACTGCTAGGGATCCAGTGAGAGGCTTGGGGAGAACACAAAGTAGAGAGTACACCCAGCACCACGTGTGGAGTAAAGGGTAGCAAAGGCCAGCCGTCAGAATACATGGCTCCCCGTATATTATCCTCCTCCATGTAGACTTCCTCCACCCCTAATTGATTAACTGTCGCTCTCTCATATCAGATCATCCCGCCAGATTAGACAAAGATTCTCATGTTTGGATGAAGTACCAAAGTTCAAAAGCCACTTTCCTCCAGTTGTTTCTGTAAAGGAAGCACCCACTACATGATCCAATCAGGTTTTCTTAGTTCTGCACAGCTCTTTTAATATTTTTAAATAATTTGCAGTTGTACTACCAGTTCAACATAAAGAAAGAATTGCTTCATGGCATGCGACGACTCTCCAAGACCATGAGAGGTAAAAGTAGTTTGTAAGAGTGGAGACCCAGGGATTCTGGAGTCTTTATTCTCTGCAGTAGGATGCCCTGCTGCCAGCAGACTCTCCTTTGAGAAGATGGAAATCTAGTTACAGTGTGGCTACAATGTCCCTGGCTATAATTGTGCATTCATCCTCACTGAACAGGTTTGGGACATTCAGTGTGAGAGCTAGAAGGATCAGGACACAAGAATTCAAGTCCTACCCAATGGGAAATGTTTACCTCCTATACCTTTGACCCAAGACTACATAGAACCAGACAACCCTGGGGAAAGAAGGATTTGTTGGTCTGTTAGCCTTGATGTAGAAGCCAGTAGGTCTGCAGCAGATACGACCGAGGCAGAGTCTAGCGCCCCAGATGCCTAACATTCTACAGTGCAAAGCTGCCCCGTCTTAGTTAAGCTTTCTGGAGTATGGGAGCAATCTCTGTGGCCAGTCTCAGGTCATGGAAATCTGTTGAGAACTCTAAGCTTCCATTAAAAAGGAAAGGGTGGGTTGTTTGTTAAACTGGCGATATGTTGGAGGGGCACTGCTCACTTAGTGCGGATGGCAAAGCAGCTCCTTTTCCTTATGAGATGCTTTCCACTAGAGGCCAAATCTGTTTCTTCCCAAGGCTTCTTGGGTGGATACAAGGGCTGAGCATAGCCCAGCTGTGGGCCCCGATCTGCAGCTGCATGCCACAACCCGAGACTCCTTACAAGGGCTGCTTTGCAGTCAGGAGGGCTCACAGCAGGGATGAAGCTTGCTGCTGCACAGGCCTTAGGTTAAGTGTTAACACTTTCTGAGATGAATCTGAGGGCATTCTCTAAAAGAACCTGCAATTTGCCTACTCCACCAGCAGGCGGCAGCAAAACAGATTAAACTGCGAGAATGTTTCATGTCAAGATCGCCCCCAGATTCCACAAATATGTAATGATTTCCAGTGATTAATTAAAAGACAGGCAACTTTTGAAGAGAAATCTTGAAAAAAAATTGAACCTAGGCATAATATGGAACACTGCATCTGACGTTCAGGGGTTAGAATGTATTATACCTGACTTAATTAGAATGTGTCCCTGTGTGGCTGCAGGATGCAGCCTGTGACCCTCCTATGCTACTTCCTTCATCTATGCTCTCTCTTGGTAACAACCCTTTCATCTCAGGGGTCCCTAAATGAGTGCATGTAACATTTACTTCGGCCACCAATGGGTCCACCAGTACTAAATGAAGCAGCAGGAGGATATAATGATTAGAGATGCCCCAATGGGGACTAAGCATTAAACAGAAAACCACTTAGTTGCAGAGATGGAATTTGAGCTTGAGTTTCCTGTCTTATGGTTAGGCTGATCATTCTAAAACATTCTAAAGTCACTTCAGAGTCCTGAAGGAATGGCCATTTAAAAGATCAGCACACTGAGGGGGAGAGACAGACAGCAAGAGCAAGTGGAGTAAAGAGACCAAACAGACATAAGAACAGCGGAGCCTGAATATCTTGAAGTAGCTCAGTAGGTCAGACAGCAGTCACTGCCTCCCGTTCTGTCCCGGAAGGCGGCATCAGGATGGCCCTGGGAGAACACGGGTGACTTAGCTACAATGCTAACTTTAAAAATGTAGAAAATGTCCCAAGTCTCCTTTAATAACCCAGTTTATAGCTGTCATCCGTGACTTTCTCTGAAAGTTCATTCCTGGGGTCTATTTATAACCCCAGCCCATACTGCTACTTAGAAGAACGATTTTCACACGCTGACTACCTGTGGCGTAAAGTACTACTTCCTTCTATTTGGCCTTAAAACCGTCGAGCTCTCTGGCTTCGCGCAGCAGGGCAGGATGAGAAGCCATTAACATCCTTCACCTGAAGAATTATTTTTAAAGAAGCTAATTAAGCCGACAATGAAAACAGGCATAATACTATGCAAACACATTAATTAGGCCAATTTTGAGGTTCCAACAAGTGTCCTGGAAAAGTTCAGTCCGTTTACACGAAGCCGACAATGAAAACAGGCATAATACTATGCAAACACATTAATTAGGCCAATTTTGAGGTTCCAACAAGTGTCCTGGAAAAGTTCAGTCCGTTTACACGGTCTAACTTTCCCCAGCTGATTTCCACTTGGAACCTACTTCAGCACGGGCCTAGTTTATTTCTGAACCAGAAAAAGAAAGATGGCAATGAGTGGGGCAGAGAGCCAAAGAACATAGCTAAAATATACTGGCGGTGACTCCTGAAAATGAATTCTTTTGTTTTCAAAGTTCAAAGCTCTCAGAACAACTAACTACACTTTGGTTCATACTGGATAGAGCTAGCCAACTCCAATATCTAAAAAGGGTAGATGGACTGCCAGGAGCCACCCTCTGGAAGGAAGACCCACCCAGACTCCCTGCTCATCAAGTTTTGTTTCCCCTGTGGAGGACTAAGACTCAGTTGGGTGTTGGTCTGCTTGGCCCAACAGTCAGGGACATGTTGGGTGAAAATGTTTTCCTTATCCATGCAAAGACAGAACAGTCAGAAGGCATTCTTAAGTCTTAGTTTGCGGTCAGGGCAGGAGAGGGATGGAAGCAGATCCCAGCCAGAGAGAATTCCTAGTGGAACAGTTTCCACCATGGTCTGCTTCTGATTCCCTGCCTCACCCAACGCAGATGCAGGAACAGGGTGTGAAACTCTGTCCTATGACTTTGCCAAGTGAAGAAGGGAAGCCAAGGTCTAGATGAGCTTTCTCCCCACTGAACAGATATGTTCTGTTGTTGGGAAGAGAGAGAGAGAGAGAGAGAGAGAGAGAGAGAGCGCAAAGGCTAACATTCAAGTATTTTAGAATCAGTACAGAGAAAGTCTATTATCCAAGGTTGGTTTTGATATATTAAAAGATCTAGTCTCCCAAGACCTATGAAATCCCAAGAGGTCCCTGCCTCTCAAGCTGTGGAGGAAGGGGTGTGGGAACGTGGCAAACCTTTTTTCAAAGGGCTTTTTAAAAGGAGTCTTGTCACTCACCAATACTCTAGGTATGCTAAGCACAGTGTCTTAACCGGAGCTTGCCAGTAATTTGCTTGTCTACGGGACCAGCTGGGAACTAACCCAGGACACTGGAGATGTAACAGCAAAGGCTGTAAGGATTCTGATGCATGCAGGGCGTCAGAAACTTAATAAGAGTTCAATCTTTTAGCGATGCCTGAATTCACAGCATGGCTTTTCCCAAGGAGTGCCAAGTGCTTTAAAGATGACACGTTAATCTTCACAGAGCCTGGTAATGGAAAGCCTGTGCCTGCAGGGACAGGGTGAGGGCTGCGGAAGCTGACTTCTCGCTGTGTGCTGACTTCTGAGAGCGTGGCAGTGATGTGGAGAGCAGGACAGCTGTCTCCAGGCGCCCCATCTCTCGGCCCTCTCAACTGCTGCTGTCCCTGCCAACTCTAAGTCCCAGAGTAGTAGGAATCGGGCCCCCCACGCTTCTCCCCTTTTAAGCAGCAGCACCTTATCAGTAAGCAAAGCAAAGAATAAAGACATGAAAAAGCAGATAAGCAAGGAAGGGGAGCAAGAGGATCCGCCAAAAGAAAGATGATGAACAGGGCATAACATGGTCTGCCCAGTGGGCCATACTGTAGGCACCTGCGCAGCACCAGAGACAGCTTGGTGAGATCCTAAGGCCCTGTGTGTTAGCACAGAGCCTGGCACAGAATGGACACACAACCAGGTCTGCCAAGGGAATGACCAGTACTGCACTTTACAGTTTAGAAAAGTATTCATCCACCGTAACTGTGTACTTTCCCCAACTATATCCCCTGACACACAAGAAAACGTAAGTTTATAATGGCCAGGAAAGGGGCCTGTCCTGAGGCCTTCTCATTTCCAGGCTGTTTATTGAAAAGAAGCATTCTAGAATGACCTGGAGAAAGTGTGAGCTCCACTTGCCTGTTCTCACTTTTCTCTTCCTTTCAGCTCACTTCTGTTGGTTCTTCAACCCAATTGTCCAACTCTTGTGGTCTCTTTCTTCAGCTTGAGACTTACAATGACTCAACATAAAATCAGTTTCCTCAAGCCAGGGATGGGAGCGCAAAACCTTTAATCCCCAAAGAGACAGATGGACAACATTTACCTCGATGAGATGCTGCCCAGAGTGGAGATCATAATTTGAGTTGGGAATGTTAGAACTTAATATATCATTCATCTGAACTAGTCTTATACGCATGCAATTATAGGACTCACAGGAACTAACAGGGTTGCTTGATCTAGCCAGCCACTAGAAATGGATCATAAGTAGTAGTTATGTCTTTGAACACTGTTATGGTTTGAATAGAAACTATCTCCCTCCCTCAAAGATTTGTGGAGTGAAGGCTTGACCTATGATTTAACATTTCCCAAGTGGGGTTTGAAGGGGAAGCTGGAAAAAGCACTAAACTCACCAGTAAGATCGGTGAGTTGTATTTATAACTAAAGCACAGGAGGTCGGTCACTGGAGGCATGCCTTTAAAGGGACTATTTTGCTCTCTGTCTGTTTCTCTGTCTGTGTCTCTCTCTGCCTCTCTGTCTCTATCTCTGTTTCTCTCTCCTTTCTAGATGCCATCAAGTCATCAGCCTTTTCCATTGCAAACTCCTGCCACCATGATAATCTATCTTGCTTCAAGACCAAAGCAACAGAACCAGCCAACTGTGGATGGAAGCTTCTGAAACTAGGAGCCCAAATTAGAAAATTAATCTCTTAAATAATATTCCTAGGTATCTTTCACACTGAGAGAAAGCTAGTACAGAAAGTTGGTAACAGGAACGGGGTGGTTGCTGTGATAGTATTACCTGATGATGTGGTTAGGAAGCTTCTGGAACTGGTTTGTAGATGACATTTGGAAGTTTAGATAAGGTGGCTAAAATGTTAAAATGCCATTAACAGAACTTAACAGTCTATTCTGATGGCACTCAGGTCAAAATTCTGAGAAGAATATAAACAACAAAGGCTATGCTCGTAAGATTTCAGAAAGAAATACGGACTTTACTGGAAATTAGATCAGAGCCATTATGTTTTATAGTTTGAAAGACATTTATCTATTTTTTATTTGTGTCCTCAGACTTTGCAGGATACAGAATTTAAAGATGATGGGTTAGCCTGATAGAGGAAATTTGAAGACACCAAAGCATTTAGGCTGTGGCATGGGTATTGCTAGCTGCTTTTAGCAAGGTTTACAATGAGAACTGAAAGCAAAATCAGAGCACAATAATGTGAAAACCTTACAGTTTGGCTAGAGAAGAAATACCAGTAATGTTGGTGCTGAAGAAACAATTCCATTGTGAGGAGCCCAGTAATGTGTGCTAGGACACTGGGCAGGACACCCGAGATCATCTCAGCAACTGCTAAGCCTGTACAAGTATAAACTCTTTAGAAAGACTGTGTGAGAAAAGTGCTTCACTACTTTCCTTAGATGGGGGTGCCTCAAACGATGCTACTGTAGGATTCATCTCTTTGTGTTACCATTCTGGCACTTGTGGGTTCATATAACCATGGACCAAGCAGATTTAGATTCTGCATAAACTGGAAGCAGACCCTGATGCTATTCCCCCTGATGCTTATTTGGCAGGAAAACAGAATGCAAGACTTACAGCATAATGGAAGTTCTCACCAGGAGTTCAAAGTAAGGCAACAATGCAGCATGATTAGAGTCCTTGATGGAAGCTCCTGAGTAGGCAGGATTGAAGCTGAAGCTGCAGCGAAGACCCCAGGAAGTTAAGAGATGCCAGGAGCACATAATGTCCTTGAGAAAAGCCACAGGAAGCAAGTGGAGCCAGTCCAAAGGGAATGGCCATCTGGGCTGCAGTCAGCAAGGCCACATAGGTGTGGCTGTTCAAGCACTTTGCAGCTTATATCACAACTATATGTTGAAGCTTATATCACAACTGTATATAGGATTATTGTTTGCACTGTGTGGTCTAATCTTGCTTTGGCCTTACTTCTCCTTGCTGTTTTCTCATTCTTCCCTTTGGGAATGGAAACATTTACCCTGTGTCTACCGGGTCTATAGGTGGTGGTTTGAATGAGAATGTCCCCCATCGGCTTCTGTATTTGAATGCTTGGTCCACAGTTGGTAGAACTGTTTGGAAAGGATGAGGAGGTGTGGCCTTGTTGGGAGAGGCATGTCCCTGGGGGCAGGCTTGGAGGTTTCAGAAGCTCATGCCATTTCTAGTCACTACTGTCTCTGCCCTGTTGTTGTCTTAACAGGTGGGCTCTCAGCTACTGCTCGAGCGCCATGCTTGCCTGCCTGCAGCCATGCTCCCCATCATGATGGTCACAGACTCGCCTTTTGAAACTGTAAACCCAAGGAACCATTTCCTCCTTAAGTTGCATTGGTCACAGAGTCTTAGCACAGCGGTAGAAAAGTTACAGGCACAAAGGTAATAGTTGCCATGCGTCGCTAAGAAGCCTTGGACTTTTGAGCAATGCGGGAACTATTACACCTTTGGGGACCTTTGGATATAGGACAAATGCATTTTATATTATGAGATATCATGAGTCTTTGGGGTCCAAGAGCAGATGGTATCGTTTGGATATAAAGTATTCTCCAGAATTAGGTAATTGAAGGCTTGGTTTTTGATGCAGGAATGTTCAGAGAAGGGAATTTGAGAGTGACTGGATTACGAAAGCACTGATCTCATCACGGTATTAATCTATTGAGCTCCAAGCTGGATTGGCTATTATTTGTACGGTCTAACTGGAGGAAGTAGGCCATGGCGGCTGCCCTTGAGGAGTGCATTTTCCTCCAGATTTGTTTTCTTTATCCTTTTACTTTACTGCTTCCTGGCTGGAGGAGGTGACCAGCCTCTTCCAGCTAAAGCTCTCATCACTGTGATACTCCACCTTGCCTCAGGCCTACAGCAGTGAAACCAGGTGATCTTGGGCCAAGCCTGAGAAACCATGAGCCAAAACCATATTTGGTTAATAAAAGTAGATTTTCTCAGGTTACAATGACAGAACATTGACTAATGAGCTCACGGAAACCCCACACTGAGGGTCTGTCAAGTTTCTTTCCATTGGGCTCACTCATTTCTGGATAATCTCATTTCATTAGAATGTAAATTCCTAAAAGGTAAGGATTTTTTTGGTGTTTTCCTCATATCTTCCTTGCTATTGCCCAGAAGAGTGCATTCCATGGCAGCCACTCAAAAAATATTTGTTGAATGAATTAATAATTGGTCTTGTATACAGTCCTTGGGGCCTTTCAAAAAACCTAATCCTTTTCATCTTCAACATGACAGCCCCTAAAATAATATGAGACAGCTGTCATGCTCCCCAAGTCATCTCCTTCCCTGACAAAACATTTATAGTTCCCTGAAAATTATGTGAAGAAAATCCAGACCCTCTATCTTATTGGAGCTTCAGAATCACAGAGCATCAGGGGACACGGGGAAGCCTTCTCTCACCAACACTCTCATTCTGAAGAGAAGAAAACGGAGCTGTATGGAAGGAGAAGCCTACCTAGGTTGACTGTTGAGGGAAAGATGGGGCAATATAAGAAACAGAGTGATAGGCTCCACACTACAGAAACTTTGTAGGGAAAACAAATCTGAGATCAAGGCCTTTACAATCTTTGTGATGCTGTTCACGAAGGTAGCAGAGTTCTTTAATATAGCCCAAACCAAACCACTAGAGATTTAGATGCAGTCAAACATGAGAGAGAGAGAGAAAGAGAGAGAGAGAGAGAGAGCGAAAGAAAGAAACACAGGACCCTCCACATGCTTAGCATATGCCCCCACCAGTGAGTTACACTCCCAGTTCAACACTGGACTCATTTTCATCCATCAGACACAATGACCATGTGCTATGACCCACACTGGACTTTCAGAAGGCTAAGTTGAAAAACAAAAGTCTCTACATTTGGCATTTACAGTCCACAGTCCCACAAACTGACCATAATGGTCTGAGGATGCCAGAAGGTAACAGAGGAGAAGTCCCTATGTCAGACAATGTTTCCTGGCAGAGGCAGCAGCATTTGAACTTCTGCCTAGGATAGTGTCCTGGCTAGTTTTATGCCAACTTGATCCAAGCTAGAGTTATGTAAAATGAGGGAACTTCCATCAGAATAAGACCCAGCTGTAAGGCATTTTCTTTATTAGTGATTGATGGGGTAGAGCCTGGCCCACGCAGATGGTGACATCCCTGGGCTGATGGTCCTAGGTGCTTTAAAAAAGCAGGCCCAGCAAAGGTATCAGGAGCAAGCCAGTAAGCAGCCCTCCTCCATGGCCTCTGCTTCAGCTCCTGCCTCCAGGTCCCTGTCCTGTCTGAGTTCCTGTCCTGGCTTCCTTCAATGATGGACTGCAATGTGGAAGTAGAGGTCAAATAAACCCTTTCTCCCCATGGAGTTTCGCTGTACAATAGAAACCTTAACTAAGGTAGGTCTGTGAATTGCTTTTACTTGCATGTATCCAGCGTGCAGCTGGAAGAGGAGGCTGCAGGCTGGCCTTAATCAGACTAGTGAATCCAAGAGGGTACTCTTCCTATGGACACCACCAGCCAGGTCTGAACTGCCTCAGAAGTACCCTAGTACAGTCTTTCTGAGGGCCTTCCCTTTCTGTTACATCTTCATGGAACGTCAAGTTGGGCTGCTGTGTTCTGGAGATGGAGGAAGGAGGCAATGAATCTTTGCATTGCTGGAGGCCCTATGAGAGGTGGGGTTTGCTGAAGGTCATGCAGAATGAGGAGGGAGGTAGAATGGGTTTCTAGGCAGTTGTCTTTGGAAGACTGCTTTAAGTAAATAGGAAAGAGTTTAGAGTACTTCTGACACATCATGGTGAGGCTGCACTCTTCTGAGTTACGAGAGAGGCTTTCTAGTGGCAGTATGGCCATTCCAGGAGCAGAAGCACAGCTCTCTCCCGCTGCCAGCCCTCCACCGCGCAGGCTGCATCCCGTTCCTTTCCCATAGCCTGATCCACTGCTAACCTACGGCTGTGAAGTAACACACTCTGCAGGACGAAGAAAGCTAACTCGCTTGGAAAGGGCCACCTCTAGCATGACAGTCACTCGGGCGGATGAAGACTGAACAGGGACGGTGGACATGCAAACCCAACTGCAGACATCATTAGTGGCTAGAAATGGTGACTATAAATCTCAGAATCCAGACGGCCGCTGAAAGAGCTCAGGACTTTCAAGGAAAACAGCAGTTAGGGCCACTAATAAATCTGAATCTTGTCGTCTTAACTAAGCCAGAAGACAGACAGAGGAGCCACCATCTACACCAGGGAAGAGTGATGGGCCTGATGTGCAGGGGACCTCATCTTTGTACCCCTAGCTGATGCTGTCAAGGCAATGCATCGTATCTTCCAGTGAAGTGGTGGGAGAATGACTAATTAAAGGATGCCGAGGTGCTCTCAGAGCACGTTTAATGGTAAAACACAGCAAAATAGCTACACGGGGCATGAGCGGTATCTACCCTAACCACTGGGCTTCTGCTTGTCTGTACTATGGAGGGGAAAGGTCTTGGAGTTTACACAATGGCTTCTTATGGTTATGTTTGCTTTTAAAACAACCCCGTGAGAAAGGTGTTACCACCATGCAGCCATTTTTTTTTTTCAAATTAAGAAGCCATGGTTTAAAGGAAGCAAGCACTTTACTCATAGTTCACAGGCAAGTAACAGGCTACCTGTGACTATAATCTGCTCTTTGGAAAACAAACCCTCTTCTAAGAAAAAATGAATTAGGGGAACATTAAATTTCTAAAAAAAAAAATGTGTGTCCCCTTTCAGTAGTCAGGCATGCTCCCTGGACACAAACAGCTGGTGTGGAGGTGAACACGCACAAGAGAGGTCCCTGCATGACACCGCCAGGATGGTCTACTCGAGGCGAGAGGCTAAGAACTGAGGTCATCTGTCTATTAGGGACACAGAGCTGATGATCTCTCACAGCAGACACAGCCAACATGCAAGTGTGTCACAGGGAGACAGACACAAACAATGGGACAAGCGGTGATCCTGGGGGCATGAACATCACACGACTGTACTCTGCTTATGGAACAAGACACCCTGCATGTTCTAGTCACACAGGTCAGCCAGCCACCGGAAGAAAACAGAATAGCCTTCCCTTCCTGCAGGCTTTCAGCCCACTGTATACCCTTCATCGACGGGAGCCTTTATTAATCTACTCTTAAATATTTACTTTGTGCTGGGAGCTGGGCTCATAACAGGTACTCAAGAAGCATTTTTGCAATTTGCAAATGTAATATCTTTATTCCCACTTTCCATGGCAGAAAAGTTGCAGCGTGGAGGCGTTATGGTGGTGTAGATCGAGGTGAAGTGTGACTGACAGACACAGGACAGCTACCTCTGACTATTCTGACTGCTACCTGGACGCAGAGTTTGTGACAACTTGCATTGTCCTCTGTGGACACCTGATGGGCACAGCTGTTCATGCTAGGTACATCCAGCTCTGGAGGAAGACTACTGCTCTGGAGATGGTGGGGAGGAGGGGAGGAAGGGAGGAGAGGAGGCAGGTGAACAGCAGCTGGTTGCCTGTGAAAAGCTGCACTGCTCTCTCTCTGCATGGCCCAGCAGACAGATCAACAGTGACAGATTCTGAGTTTCCTGGGCCTTAGCACATCTCCTTAAAAGGTCAGACTGGCTTTGGGATGATCAGCTCTGCTCTGACCTCAGTCATGCATGTCGCATGGAAGAGGTAAGTTGTCCTGTGCACTGGATACCT
Organism: Microtus oregoni; assembly: GCF_018167655.1. NCBI lineage: Eukaryota > Metazoa > Chordata > Mammalia > Rodentia > Cricetidae > Microtus > Microtus oregoni. The sequence goes on from NW_024543072.1 coordinate 32,082,285, forward strand.
ACATAGGTCACTAAGGGACACTGTGCAGTGAATGGAAACATAAATAGGTAGGGACTAGACTTCACTTAAGGAAAGTTCCAATATTCCGAACAACTTAGGTCTATTGGGGTGATGTGGCCCTTGGCTCAAAGAAGTGGATTAGCCTTATGATTAATCCCCTGAGCACGACAATCCAGGAAAGGTGGGTAGTGGACAGAGGGTTTCACTGAGAAAATGATCATGTTTGTGGCCCCCATCAGGCTCCAGAATCCAACCTGGGTAGCAACACATGTTTTCTCAGTCCCAGGAGACCTTCTAGAATAGATGTGGTTCCGTTTATAGCACAATAGTATCTGAGGGTACAGAGCCCAGGAACTCCAAGAGTATGTAGACTTTGGAGTCAGATCATTGAATTTAGGCCCCAGCTCTTAAAGGTTGAAAAGTCTTTAGGCAAATCATTTAATCTATGTGTGAATGTGTGTGTGTGTGTGTGTGTGTGTGTGCATGCAGTTCATGTGTGTGTGTTGGCCCTGTGCCCAACAGCCCACAAAGCACCTCTGCAGTGGCTATCCAAACCCTTTAGTGCATGTGGTAGAGGAGGGTTGGGAATATGGAGAGGGGGCAGTGTGCTGAGGAGCTGAAGCAGATGGGCCACAGCCTGCCCCTGGCCCTCCCATAAAAGGAAAAGGGTGCAGTTTCATTAAGAGGTAATGATGAGGCAGATCAAAGAGCTGACAAAAGGCACAGCAGAAATCTTCTGCTCAAATAGAAGTTACAGAAACCAGGTTTCTTTGGGGATGAAGGAAGAGATGACACATACTCCCAAACTCAAGATTGCCTGACAGTTGAGAGAGGAGGGAAGAGAGAGAGAGAGAGAGAGAGAGAGAGAGAGAGAGAGGAGAGAGGAGAGAGGAGAGAAAGGGAGGGAGAGAGGGAGGGAGGGGGAGGGAGAAAAAGGAGAGAGAGAGGGAGGGGGAGGGAGGGAGAGAAAGGAGAGAGAGAGGAAGGGGGGAAGGAGAGAGGGAGGGAGGGGGAGGGAGAGGAGAGAGAGGGAGGGAGGAAAAGAGAGAGGGGAGGGAGGAGAAAGAGAGGAAGGGACAGAAAGGGAGAGAGAGAGGAGAGGAGAGGGAGGGAGAGAGAAGAGAGAGAGGGAGGGAGGGAGAGAGAGAAAGGGAGGAGAGAGAGAGGGAGGGAGAGAGAGAGAAAGGGGGAGAGGGAAGGAGGGAAAGAGAGAGGGAGAGAGAGAGGGAGAGGGGGAGAGAGAGAGAGAGAGAGAGAGAGAGAGATATTTTAGATCTGGGCTTAGTTCTTTTGAATGGGAGCAAGCTGCAAGCAAGGGAGGAGGGGTCTAGGAGTGGTCTAATCCTCCTTATGAATGATCCTGATGTGGGTGTCATGGAAATGAAATCAACAGGTGGCAATAAATTTGTAGGAAGTGAAAGCCTTTTAAATCCAGAGTCACAGGAACCCTTAAACTGCTTCTAGGCAAGGGAGGCACCTGAGCACGAAATATCTCTGAAAGGATTAGCCCAAGTCTGATCTGCCTCCTTCCAAAGGTGAGAGGCAGGGATGGGGAGGCAGTGGCTGGTGTCCTCCTGATGGAGCAGGGAGGATCAGCGAGTGATCAGGTGGGTGGGTGGAGAGAGAGGTCTCCATTCATCTTAACAGGCTTTGCGCCTGATAGACAGGGCGTGGGTGGCTGTTTATCTTTGAAATCCCAGCTATTTTCTTGAGTAAAGAGGTGTAAACTAACTTCCTCTGGGGCACATCTCCAGTTGCAGTAGGGCACATCAAAGGTACAGAGGCTCATCACCATTCCTTCCTAGGAGAAACCTTTCTCCCTTCGTCCTGGTACTGACCAGAGGCTTCTCTGTGGACCCATTCTTCCCATAAAGAGGCAACCCCTCTTCTTGTCCTTGTTCATGAAGAAGTTTGGGGTTTCTCTGAGGCTTCAGGAGTAGAGTGGAATGTGGGAGAACTTCTTAATTTCATTTTGAAGGCACATGCCTGCCCTCATACCCACTTCTTTGCATCTCAAACCACAATGGTTAATTTTAATTGTCAGCTGGTTGGAGTTTAGAATTACTATGGAAATAAACATCTGGGCATTCTGTGAGGGAGTTTATTGATTCGGGTAGCTGAGATGGGATGTCCAACCCTAAATGTGGGAGGTGCTATTCAGGGGGCTGGGTATTGGACTGAAGAAAAGGAGAATGAGAGCCGACAATCAGCACTCAGTACTTTCTGTTTGTTGCTTAGGTTTTTTTTTTTTTTCTACTTGACACAGGCTAAAGTCATCTGGAAAGAGGAAACCTCAACTGAGAAAATGTCCCCAGTGAATCAGCCTGCAGGCAAACCTGTGGGGCATTTTCTTGATTAACGATTGCTGGAGGAGGGCCCAGTTCGCTGCGCATGGCACCATCCCTAGGCAGGTGCTCCTGGGTTGTAAAAGAAAGCAGGCTGAGCAAGGCACTTGAGGAGCAAGCCTGTGAGCAGCGTCCTTCCATGGTTTCTGCTTCAGTTCCTACCTTCAGGTTCCTACTTTTGAGTTCCTACCTTGGCCTCCCTCGGAGGACTGTGACTCAGGGCGCATAAATCAAATTGCTTTTGGCTAAGTTGCCTTTGGCCACGGCTTTAGTCACAGGAACAGAACGAAGTCTAGGAACCTCTGCTTCCCGAATTGTAGATGCGACACGAGCAGCTGTGTCAAGCTCCTGCACCGTCATCTCCCTACCGTGATAGACTGTTCCTCAGGCTGGGAGCCCAGCAACACCTTTCTTCCTTAAGTCACTCTGATCAGGTATTTTGTTAGAGACAAGAAAAGTAACCGAACACAATCTATACCAAAGAGAACAGAAAGGAGGCTGGAGAAATGCTCTCTAATGGAAAGAGTTCGCTGTAGTCGTCACTGCTAAGGCTAGCCCTTAAGGCTGAACTGCTCTCCGACACACACAGATTCAGAAAGCCCAGATGCAGGAGTCACCACCTCTGCTCCTGACTCCTCTCACTTCCGTCAAAGCGGCTCCAGACTCATCTACACAATTTGGAGGGCTGCCCCATACAACACAGACCCGGGGGGGTGGAGATTTGACATCGAGGAACTTTTGTTATCCCACGTCACTGCCCAATCCAGCCTTCTAGAGTATGCCTGGCATCTTCCATCCCAGCACTCTGCAAGCTGATGCCCGAGGCCATCCACGCACTCTGTCTAGCCTTTAACAGGGAAGGAGGTTTCTCAGTAGACACTGGGAACACAGCACAGAGACATTCACTTGCCTCTGGGTTGCAGGAAGGAAGACATGAGTCAGATATTTCTCCAAAGTCCCTTCTAGCTGCTTTATGAGGCGAAGGTAGGCCACGATGTATTTCCTTAGCCAAAGTCAGCAAAATGTCCAGTCTTGCAACTTCTACAGATTCAGAGACAAGCTCACGGCAGACACATTCTTGGCATTCAGGGAAGCCCATTCAAGCTTTCCAAAGAAAAGGTGACTAACGCCTTTTTCTTTTTTTCTTTCTTTTTTTTTTTTTTTTTTTTTGGTTTTTCGAGATAGGGTTTCTCTGTGGCTTTGGAGCCTGTCCTGGAACTAGCTCTATAGACCAGGCTGGTCTCGAACTCACAGAGATCCGCTTACCTCTGCCTCCCGAGTGCTGGGATTAAAGGCGTGCGCCACCATCGCCCGGCTAACGCCTTTTTCTTAAGCTGGTATTCAGATTCAGAACCTGAAGGCTAGTGGGAGAATGTAGGCAAGTGGTGGGCAGTGAGGCAGAGACACTTTGTTAGTCTGTTGTCTGCTCTCCTGGGTCTTGGACAAATCATAAAACTTCTCAGAGCCTCAGCCTCAGTTTCTTCATGTGCAATAGAGATGTTACCTTCCCTGCGCTCCTCATACAGCCATGGAGAGGAGCAAAGGGAAGGCAGCAGAAGAATGCATGCTAGGAACACAGGACCTCGGTGAAGGACGAGAATCAGCATGGCTTGGCTGGTTTACTATCTTCCAAACCGAGGATAATGCAGGGGGTTTGGGCCTCAGAGTTCACTATGATCACCATTTTTTTTTTCAAAGACTTTTGACCCCAAGGATTAATTTCTGTTCTTCATCATGGCTTTATGGTTCTTGAGGACACCAAGTGCTATGTTTATCTACTTCTGAGTTAAATTTACAGATTTCCATTGTTCCTCCCCCCCCCCACCATGCTTAGAATAGCGGTTACTATAAATCTTAAAGATATTTGATAAAATAATGAATAAGGATCAACTGATGGGCTACTTAGCACACTTAGGATGATGTGGTTCTCTGGGCATACACAGGGATGGAAAGAAAGTGCGTTGTTTTTATTTACTGGTGTTAGAAGATTCAGTTACCAGCAACAGTGCTCTGAGATCCGTGCTTTGCTGTACCAAAAGCAAAGATATGAAGTTAAGAGGGCGGGAGGCTGAAGCCTATGAAGTTCCCAAGATGGTTTAGAAAGGAAGTTAGAGAACGCACAGTGGGTCAGGGTGTACATAAGCTAAGGCTCACACTCAGTGCCTAGAAGGCATCAATCCTAGGAGACATAGCAGTCAAGTTCTTGGCCAGTGGTTCTCGACCTTCCTAGTGCTGTTACCCTTTAATGCAGTTCCTCATGTTGTGGTCACCTCCAACTGTTGTGGAATATTTGTGTATACTGTATAAAGATGTGTCTCTGCCTAAGGTGCCTTCTGATTGGCCCAATAAAAGAGTTGAATGGCCAATGGGTATGCAGGAGAGGATAGATGGGATTTCTGGGGAGAGAGAGGAAGAGGAGGAAAGAGAGGAATCTAGGTGCATGGATTTCTCCAGCAGGCTCAGAGCAAACCGGATGTGCTGTATTGAGGAAAGGTAAAAGCCACCTGACAAAATGTAGATTAATAGAAGGTTAATTTGAGTTATAAGAGCTAGTTAGGGACAAGTCCAAGCTAAAGGCTAAGCTTTCATAATTAGTAAGAATTCTCTCTGTTGTTATTTGGGGGCTGGCGATTCAAAATCCAAAGAAAAAGCTTGCTACACTCAACATAAAATCATTTTCCTTGCTAACTCAGAACTGTAATTTTGCTATTATGAATTGTAAATGTAAATGTCTGGTACACAGGATATCTCGTATATAGTTCCTGTGAAAGGGTTGTTCAACCCTTGAAGGAGTCATGACCCACAGAGAACCACTGATCTTGATAAAGGTAGCAGCAACTAACTTTGGCTTGGGCTTCTCTCCGAGCCAGAAGGAGGCTGCAGGTCATCTTCACTATCCATTTCAGATCTCTCATCTCTTTCTCTATTCTGTACTCAGGCTCAGTTTGCCACTTTATTCTTTTTTACGGCCTATAGTTTCTTTTAGGCCTGATGCCATGGTCCTCACACCACCCAAATCACACATAAAAGCTATCAGGGTTCCCAGAATCCTGAGCTTTTATTTAGTTGATTCTTGCCTGGCTAGATTCACGAGAGAACAGGTCTAAGATGTTCAAAAGAGCCCAGCTCTGGAAAGATGCGTAGCAGGGAAGGAAGCTGAACTCAGTATGACACAGGGAAACCTGCTAGACATTAGGATAGGAAAGTTTGTGCCTGCACAGTGATAATGGCAGATAGCCTTAGGGCTGTCGAGGGTCAGAAATGAACTCTCTTATTGGCATGCTGTGGTTTGCCATGCCAGGATAGTAACTTCTAGGTGGGATTAGTGAGCAGGGGGAATGGTAAGGTCCTTCCAGAGCTGTGGATGACTTAGGCTTGAGCTTTTGAGCCAAGTGAAAATCATAATAATATTGCAAGGAACTGGCAAGATTCCTCTTGCAGAAGCTGGATGCAAAGGTATACATACATAGTGTGTCAAGGTCTTCATGAGTCGATTGGGTTATCTTGTTCAGGGTGGTCTTCCCTAACTGGGAAGCTCATGGTGGATGTGCTTATATTAAGTACTTGGGTGCATACCTAGGTAATTCCAAACCAGTCAGATGATTCATAGCATGAAAATTTACCCAACACAGTTTCTGGGCTATAATATATAGTGTATATGTGTGTGTGTGTGTGTGTGTGTGTGTGTGTGTGTGTGTGTGTAATAAATGCTTGTCTGTCTATTCTTTTTTAGGGGAGGATGTGGAAGATTATTTGCTAGAGCATAGAAAACTGAAGAAAATGACACCCCTTGGTGTCCATCTTTTCTTTAAAAAGTTTAACAAAACATTGCATCTACAGTGGCTCTGGTACTGTTTGAAGCACTCTGTAAATGTTAACTCATTTAATCTTGCCAACAAGTTTATGAAGTAGGACCATTACTATTTATTCTTCTAGATGGGAAAGCAAAGGCAGAGAGGTTAGTAAGTAGTTGGGGTAGGATTCGAACCTACTTACTGAGATTCCTTGGCCCATGCTTTCTATATGTTGTCTCCTATGAAGGAGAATCAGGGGTAATGAATTCTTGACTGTTGGCTTCTGGATCTCATGCTCGTCTCTACTGAGCCACACCCTTCTGATAACTTAGACCTCTAACTTTAACAGCGGTGGTTACTCAGTACTGTGTTCTGCCTACCAGGAAACCTCTGAGGGATACATGGGAGACTACGAGAGGCCCAGAGAGCTGAAACTTAAGGAACTTAATGCCTTAGTGATTTTGGAGCTTTTGGCTTGTAGATGAATCTTGAATACATTTTGTACAGTTTCAATTTGGGAAGAGTGTTTGTAATGGTTTTGTTTGAAATGTTCCAACTATTGGCTGTTTACAGTGTTTTCAAATCTTACTTACAATTTGATATTTACTTTTTTTTCCCCTCAAAGATAAACACCCATATGCTTGGTGATCCGGTGTTCATTTCGAATTCTTTCAGTGCAAGCTTGGAAAAATTACACCATCTTTCAAAAGCCCCCATTTCTTTGCATATGGAATGGAGGTACTATGAATTTGAATGAGCTTTAAATGAGTTAAAATTTGTGTAAACAGTTAGCATCTCTTTCTCTTCTTCTTTCCCTCCTCTTCCTTGTTCTGAATTTTGCTTGTTACTAAGTATTGGTGACAGATACTTTACAGTTCAGATTCTTTTAATCGAGACTGAATGAGAGGGGACAACCCATTCTGTGTCTTTGAACCAAGAGGCACAGACAAAAATGAAAATGGGGTCTAAGATCTTTTCTCCCCATACAGTTAATTGTTTATTAGGCTGGGTCATTCCTACAGACTTTGTCAACCATGATAAAGTGGGTTTCTAAGAGAAATGTTAACATTAATGAAAATGAAATGAACTTAATTAAATATTTCAAAACACAGACTTTTACAAGAAGCTCCATCATTTGAAGATTTCTTAGTTTTTTTTTTTTTTGAGTGACCTTGGGAAGTTCACCTTCTTTTTAATCTGTTTCCTTACCTTTGATATAAAGGAATTGCACTAAGATCTCTGGTCCTTTAGCTTCTGAAGCCCCCCCCCCCCCCCCCTAGCTATTTAAGGGGACACTCAGTGTGGAATCCAATGGGGAGTGTGAGTACTTCCTCACTGCACAAACCCGTCTGTTAAATTCTTGCTGAACCTTGGTTTGCCCACTGGTTCTATGAAAAAAGGTAATTCCATATCCAACCTCTAACAGCGCGTAGGGGTTCCATAGAACCAACACATGCAAGCAACTCTACGAGTCCTGGTTACTGCCTGGCCTCTTAGCTTGTTTCTTTGCCTGTTTGCTCATTTGTTTATGAGAGTGTAGGTTTATACGGCTCCAACAAACCTGAGATCTCCGCATGCATCCCAGAATAACCCAGCACAGGATTCCTGTGCTCTGCTCCCCTGCCCCGCATAGAGACAGATCATCAAGTGCCAAGCTGACTTTAGGCATGTGTGCCTCCTCAGGGGTCCCTGGTTGCATCTTCCAAATGGCAGGGAATTTGCCTCCTGGTCCTAGTTTCTATCCCCACCCCCCTCCTCTGCTGGTCTTTCTCGGAGCCATCTGGAAAAGAAGGAAGCAGACAAGCTCCTGCCTGCCTGAAGCCAAATGCCAGTGCAAAATGAGCCCTTGATGCAAGGCCAGAGAGCAGGTGCAGTAAAACTTGAAGCCAGCTGCTGGTGTCTCTGACATTCCAGGGAGACACTGAGGGTTGCTGGGCTTCAGTAGGGCCTGGAGGCATCTTAGGAATGCAGGTTCCTTTCTAGAAGAATCTTCTGGCTTGCCATAGTAATCTAGGCCTTACAGTATGTGTACAGTTGGGTGACAAAGATCATTGTCATTCATCAGAGTCCTTCATCATTGTCATTCATCAGAGCAAAAGTAGATCTGCTGAGGCATCAGTATGCCTCTGTGGGTTGTGTCAAGTGCACGGTGGGGTAATTTGCTGGGCTCCTTTGACCTTGGCCTCAGTCAGAAGTCTCCTGGTACCTTGGCTCTCATTTCAATTCTGAATACAGAATGCTGAGACACAGTACTTCTTTTAAGAGTGCTGCCAAACACAAATTTATTTAAAAAATATTCACTCAATCCAGAAAGAGTAATCACTAAAAGCTAACTTCTGCCCATAACTGAGTAATGATGAATCTAGTAAGCAAACCATAATAAGCTAAATATCTTGGAAAATCTTCCCATTACAAATTTCTTCTTAATGCATGGTTAAGTTTGCAAAACAAATTCCTTGGAGTCAAAAGTGAAGCAAAAACTGAAAGCTCAAATCATAAGACTCATCCTAAAAAAAAAAACAAAACAAAAGTAAAAACAGAAAAAGGAGTCATGGACACTCTAGAATAGGGAGACACTTCACCAGATCTTCATAACTGGCAGTCCAAGAAAATAGAATCATCTAGAACATAGAACATCTGTGCAGAGCAAAGTTTTCTAGACAGAATCATCTAGAACATAGACCATCTGTGCAGTGCAACATTTTCAAGATACAATCATCTAGAACACAGAATACCACTACAAGAATTTCAAGATAGAATCATCAAGAACATAGAACACCTGTGTAGTGCAACATTTTCAAGATAGACTCATCTAGACCACAAAATACCACCGCAACATTTTCAAGATAGAATCATCTAGAACATAGAACATCTGCACAACATTTTCAAGATGGAATCATCTAAAACACAGAATCCCTCTGCAACATTTTCAACAAGTTGAATCTTCTACACAGCTTCTTTTAAAACATCTACAGAAACAACTCCGAACCATGTGGAAGGTTGATGCTGTAACCCAGAGGCAAGACTGTGATCTAGTTTGGAACTTAGAGGCCAAGGAGCTTCACCAGCTTTGTGCTGGGTCATGTGAGTCAGCTTCAGACACTCAAGACAGGAAGCACTCAAGTCTTAAAAGCCCTAGAATTTAAGTGCTACCTTGTAAACTGGTCTTTGCTCTTGAACTCCAGAAATATCTAGCTCTTGACCTATCCCCACGGACATAAAGTGGGTGTTTCACCCATGTCTTTCTGTCTGGCCATTCTACCAGTTTAACCAGCAATATTTATACTAGAATATTGTCCAGTGTTTGTGCTTATGGAAAAAGGCAAAGCTTGACTTAAATCCCCCTCTTCCTCTTTGCTTTCTCCTTGGATTCCAAACCCTTCCTACTCCGAGTCCTCAACACTATGGTCCAATCTGGGGGATTCAGAACTAGAGTTTCACAGGTAAATTTCTTTAAAGATCATTCCGGAGTGAGTTTTCTTCTGGAAAGCAGCTGCCCTCCAATGCTACCAGGGAATGTGTGGACTCTGTAGTTCATGGGCTTCCAGCAGGGCAGAAGATCCTGCTTTCAGGGTGTGTGGTGTTGCTGCTTGGGTTGTGGCCCCCTCTGCATTTGTCTCTCAACCTCAGGTGGGTGAATCCAAGGGAGGGAACCAACGAAAAGTCAGAGGATTCAGGAGACCCAATAGGCCTAAGAGTCTGAAAAGGTGACAGGTCCGAAGAAAGCGGCGGGTGGGAGCTAGACAGAGAGAAATTGTGACACACATATACACACACACACACACACACACACACACAAAACAGATCGAGCAGATCTTGACAAAAACGTTCGGGAGCCTGGCAGCAGACAGTAGCAAATCACAGGCTAACCAGACTTCAGGGGCTCTTGGAGTAACGGGACCTGTAAGAACCACGTCGCATAGGTGGTGTGAGTGGGGGTCTAAGTTGCCCATGAGCTCTGAGGCTGCCTCCTCCTCCAGGGAAGGCAGGAACCAGGACTTAGTGCAGATGTTGAGAGTGGCGTGGAAGAGGGTCAAGTACGGGAGGCTGATCACCTGACGTAGCCCTGGATTTCTAGCGTCCTCATGAGATGTGGCCTGAAAAGGCACAGATGACAGTTCGGGAGTTGTGAGATGCTGCTGGGAGGTCTATACTTTCCCTTCTGAAGGGGTTCCTCTATACTCATCTTAGGTCCCCAAAAGACCAAAGCACAAGAGAGTGGCCTGGACCTGTTCTTCTCAGCCCACTTCCATTAGAGTAAGCAGACATAGCATTATTAGGTCCCTATACTAAAACCCCTTAACACAAAAAGAAAATGTTAAAAAATAAATGAAGCCCAACTAAAGTCCACAACACCGACAGAGTCCCCAGGCTGCTAGGATATCCCTGTCAGACTACCCCCGATCTGTTCTGCTCTCCAGAGCCTCCCAGCTGAGCCCTGCTGTCAGGGGAGGGCCCTTGGCCCCCTCACAATCTGTCATCTTTGACACCACTTGGATCTTGTTTCTTTTGGAGCTGCCAGGGGAAGATGAGGATACCATGCCTGTCTGTGGGCAGGGAGCCAGGAGGAAGGACCGTGATCGCCATCAGCACCTGGGCTGGGTGGGGGTAGCTACGGGACGGCTGGAGAACAGGGGTTCTGAGTTGCTGGGCATCCCAGCTGAGTCCCAGTCTCTCCATACGTCCAGCCTCTCTTGGCTGCCAAGACCTCCTATTTCCTGCCATCTGTGATGGGTGTCTCTGGGGAGACCCTCTCCTTTCTAGCTTGCTAATCACTGTGTACAGACACTGGCACGAGGCTGGTCTCTGCTCCTGGCAATTGTGCAGACATCCCTTGGGCTGATCTGAGCTTCCTTCTGTGCTGCCAAGGGACTTGACTCCTCCTATGCTCTGTCTGCTTCCTCTCTGATATAGGTGATGCTTCTGCCAGCTGACCTGGACTCTCCTCAAACAAAGGTGTGTGTGTGTGTGTGTGTGTGTGTGTGTGTGTGTGTGTGTGTAAAATCAGAAGGTAAAAGCCCGTTTGCTGACTTACAAACTCAAAGAGCAGTGGGGAGGCCCAGGAATGGGAAACATCAGCAATGGCATCGGGCAGGCCTGGGTTCGAATCCTGGTTCTCATTCACACTCTCACCCTGCTCTTCTCTGGGCTTCAGCGTGCATGTCTGTAAGGTGTGCTTCTGGGGTACATAATTTACTATGCTGTTTACCATCTGGCCAGGCAAAGAGGATTCTGCTGAACCACCACTTGCATATTTTCTAGCTATTTCCCTGGTTGTCAGTTTAAACCTGGCTATGAACCAGAGCTGGCTGTGGAAGGAGATGGAGGAGCAAGGAGTACTGACTCAGGTGCTCACATGCTTGGGTCTCTTCCTAAGACCTTGATCTCATTAGCACCAGATCCTGACCAGCTGAATGAACTAGGCAGCCGGATGCAAGAACACTAGGCATAACCAATTTGGTTTAAACATGCTGTTTCTCAGGTTTCCTTAGCAAGCAATCAGACATTTTCTAGGACATCCAATGTTCATTCACCCATCCACTCATTCACCCATCTATCCATCCACCCACCCATCCATCCATTCCCTCCTTCCACCCATCCACCCATCCATCCATCCATCCCTCCATCTATCCACCCATCCATCCATCCCTCCATCTATTCATCCACCCATCCATCCATCCATCCCTCCATCTATCCACCCATCCATCCCTCCATCCCTCCATCTATTCATCCATCCATCCATCCATCCCTCCCTCCATCTATCCATCCCTCCATCTATCCATCCATCCATCCATCCCTCCCTCCCTCCATCTATCCATCCCTCCATCTATCCACCCACCCATCCATCCATCCCTCCATCCATCCATTTTTTCAACTCTTCCGAACAGCTCATCATAGTCATTAGAATTAGTTTTATCTGTTCCTAATTATGCCTCTTTCACTAGTTGCCCAATGCTAGACATGACACCTGAACCTCTTCATTCCTATTTCATTATTTTATTCCGAGGAAAACAATGGTTTTCAGAGGCCATGCACATAAAACACTTGGCACCAGGTAAGCCTTCAGCAAATGGCTCTGTAATCACTAAGTTGGGTAAGTTGGTTATGGTTGCACAGGGATACATGCAAGGGAGATACTTGTCAGTCACTCAAAGTGTCCATAGAAAAGGCTGGCTCCCTGGTTCCAAAGGCCAAAGTTCCTCCTCTTCAGCAGGAGCTTTCGGTTTAGTTTGGTGGCACCAATCTCTTTTCTTCTCTAAACAATGTGAAGATGGTTCATGAAAACTTGGAAGAGTTGAGTCATTTAAAACAATCAGTTCTTGAATCGATTTTCCTAGCTCAGGTGTGGTGGAGACTGCCATTTTGGAATGGAGGCTCATAGTATGATTCTCATGGTAAAACAAAACAGAGAGAGATGAAAGAGAGGGAGAGAGAGAGAGAGAGAGAGAGAGCAGGTCTGATCCTGTTTCCTCATAGAACCAGCATCTCTGATCCCCATGAAGCTTCTCCTTCCTCTCACAGTCCAGTTCCTGACACCCCCTCACTCCTTACCCCCATGGCAGAGGGCAACGCAAGATCTAATTTACCAGTCTCTGGTAGCTCTCAGCTTTGCTGGAGCCTGTTCCCTGCACCACTCATTCCCTGGCAGCCCTGGCTTCTCTGCCCCTTCAGGATGCTGCCGTGGCTGCTGACTGAGGATGTCGATTTACTGTTTCCCATTAGCCAGACCTCTGATGGCCGTTGAGTGCTGGAGCCCGACATAGGCTCACAAGCCCGCTGGGAAAGGTCGGGCCCCAGGGGTTTAAGCCAGTGGAGGCTGCAGAGGCAGGACTGACACAGCCACCCCACTCATGGACCATCAGACCATCAGACAGCCTTATTTACTCTGTGTTTCTCTGACAGCCTGAAATTCCTCATTGCATTTGTTGAACACATTTAGATGTTCCTGTTTTCTGCTCTCTGGTTTTCGTAGACTATAAATGACGTCTCTAAACAAGCTGAGAACAAGCAACACACATACACACAGTGCTGAGGATAGTTTCTCCCAAGCCCAACTCCTGTGCACTTGTGGGAGGACACTGGGGAAGAGTGTGGAGGATCACACACCTGGCCTGCTTCCACCAGTATTTGTCAAGATGACCTTGGACACATTATGGCAGCTCTCTGAGCCTCTACTTGCTTGTCTAAAATAGGGAATAACTATTGTCCCAAAATCTGTTTCATGATTATTGTAAGGTCAATTATGGGACACCCCCTTACAGATAGATGAAATTGTGCAAAGGGCTTGGAAAGAATGACAAACAAAAATAGTTGAAGACATAAATGATTTTAAATGCTGTCTTCTCTCTTCTCTAGAATGAAAAACTCATGACTTTTTAGGCAACAAAAAGCAGGGCTCTGTCCCTAACTACTTGCATGGGGTACACTGTAGCTTCTTAAATACAAGTAAGTGAAGCTATGACCCAGGGAGGCTTCTGGGTAGGGCCAGAGGCCCTCTTGAGGATGTGGCTAAGCTTTGGGGTTCAGGTTCAGGAATTCAAAGCAGGGTCCTGAATGCTGTCTAGAGAGCAACTGGGAAGTGACTTTTTGGTGGAATGGGGGTGTCTTCTTCACTTGCCTCTCAACATGAGTGGAAAACATGCCCTTTGAGGTACAAAATGAGCCTTTCCTCCCTCCTCTAGGTCTGGAGAAGACTTCTAGGCAGACACCCGTGTCAGGGGTCCCCTCAAAGCTCTAAGTTATTCTCTCTGCCAAGGGCCCAGGGCCACAGTTCCTTAAGGCTTATCACCGTCTAGTATAACATGAACCGATAAGCTATAATCAAACTAACGTGTACACAGCATACCACACAGAGTTTAGAATCCCTTTCCACAGTTTTCATCTCAGTTGATTCCTAACTCTAGACATGATTGCTCATTTATGTACAAGCAGACTAGACACTGAATTTGGAGGATCCTGCCAAAGGTCTCAGAGCTGGCGCTGGAACCCAGGTTTTCTGACTCGGGTTCTGTGCTGGAGAGCCAGCAGCTAGATCTTAAGCTGGCATGGTGACTAGTTCCAATTGGTGTGCCTCCTGGAGCTTAATTGGAAGCAGGGTCCACCCACTAGCACTGGTCTGATGGGCTTTAATGAAAGGGATAGCCCAAGAATTGTAGAACCCAGAAACATGTCTGAATACCTAAGGGTAGAGTCACCAGAAAACATTCTCTCCCCGCTTCTCCCCCCAGGTCATCCATAGGACCACAGGGGAGCTGTAGGCCCAGAGCTAAACTCTGCAGCCTGGCCACTGTGGGGAATCTGGGAGCCGGAGATGGTACCTCTGTTCCCAGAAGATGAACTCTGGCATGGATGGAGCTCCTACCCTCCTACGAAGATGTGATTCTTACTATTATAACTTTCTCTCTGGGAGGGGGGGACATGAGATGGAGACTCAAAGATATTTGCTACCACGCTCTCTGAACTCAATTCCAAATTATCAAGGAAATGCACAAATCAGTAAAAAAACAGCAAGACTAAGTTCATTATTTTTATTTAGCAGAGCAAGTCTGGAGAACCTCCTTCCTGGAAGGCAAAGTGGTCCATTAGAAAAGGAAGGGCCACGGAACAACAGGCTTGCTTCCTGGCCGGGTCTCAGGCAGGTTGCTGATTTTCCCTGTACCTTGTACTAGGAGAACCGTCTTTTCAGGATAAGGCTTATATGAGACTACATATGAAAGACGCTCAGTATTGTGGCACATACACAGGCCTCTAACATGTAGAACATGTGTTAGCTTGTGATCCTTCCCTTCTCAAGCAAATCCACCAGATTATCTAGGCACTCTTCCGTGTGGACCATTCTCTCCACACATCACCACCTGATTTGTACTGAAATCCATCACAACTATGGGATCCGTTCTTAAACACCATCTTGATTTGAGCCTGAAAGAATGAGAGGCAATGTAC
The DNA here is from genome assembly GCF_018167655.1 of Microtus oregoni. NCBI lineage: Eukaryota > Metazoa > Chordata > Mammalia > Rodentia > Cricetidae > Microtus > Microtus oregoni. The sequence continues at coordinate 32,097,367 of NW_024543072.1, forward strand.
CCCACAATACCTCTGTGGGTGCTTATCTCACAATGTGGGTATCTCTGCTGTTGGAGTTCAGGCTCTGGCCCCTTCCTCCCAGAGACTCTCAGCTCTACGTGCGCTCTTCCCCCTCTCTAATATTCACCCGGATGCTCTTCTGCTTATTTCCCCTTGCTTTTTTTCTTCTTAAAGAGATCCATAACAATCAGCTGCTAAACTGTAGCCACTTCCTGCTTAGTGTTAACAGAACAGAAACGGTGGCCTCTGTCATCCCTGAAAACTTTCCCTAATGCAACAATGTAGACAAGAGAAGCAGCCTGGGAAGATGGAACCTGATGCCTCCTCAGACCTGCCCCAAAAGACATCATGTACTCCTGCTGCCCAGTGGAAGGTCACTTGTGTCCTGCAGTCCAGTGCCCTCAAATGACCCTCTCCCTGTTTCCCCTCTTCCCACCATGGCCAGGCAGCCACAGTCTGGCACCCAGGCACAAAGCACATCTTGTTTCCTTCCTTCTACCTTTCCCTAATCACGTGTGTACTCTCTATCCCTTTGGGAGTTGGCTTTATCTACAGTGAGCTTAATGCTTTGCTGATAAAACCAGTTAATCCTCTGCTGCTCCTCTTTTGCAGAGATGGAGGAGATTAGAGGAAAAGGGCTAGGCCATCTCCCCTTCAAGGGCACGCAGGACACGAGCTTGCTTTCCACCTGATGCTCTAGACTAGGGTCCCCGAAGAGACTGTCACGGGAAGGGATCATGGGTAACGGTCCAGCAGCCTGGAGGAGACTCAGTAGATTCCTCTGACAAATGGCTGATCTGGTTTTGAAGAGCAAAATGCTCAAAGAAGCCATGCCTAACAGTGAGGGCCACCCTCTCAGCCACCCTGTGACAAAAAAGCAAGCACTAGCTAAGGGGGACACGACTCAACCAGGCATGACCTTTATGTCACCATTCCCACAGATCCTGGGATGTGCAGAATCAGGGGTTCAGGTGGAGCAACGGGTTCCACGCCAAGCTTCTGTGGGTGGGCACCGAGGGCCACTCTGTAGCAGGTAGGTGACATGAGAGAGAGGTTTCAGCATTTGATGACCAGAACACAGAAGGGAGGTGGGGGAGGGGAAAGATCCAAGGCCGATACTGAGAAACAGACCTTCCAGTGAAGTCTAACAGAACACAATGGACACCAAAGCATGGGGGAGTGAGGCTGTGTGCTACTGTCAAGCATTCCCTCGGGTGTCAGGAGTTTCGTGGATTAGACTGAGGGTTCACATGTAAAGCTAATTTTGAAGAGACATGATCTGTTGAAGGGGACACCGGTGATTTAAAGTGATAAAAATGGCTCATATATTTAGCAAGATCACATGCTTTCTGACTATTATCTATGGTCCCGGCAGTTTTCATGGAGAACACAACAGATATAATATCCACTTTCATGATCCATGTAACAAGTTAAGTGAACCGCTACACTCGCCCTTGCTATAAAGTATAGGAACAGGGCATTATGGAGGAGCAGAACTGGAGAACCTCATTGAAACTGTGAAGTCAATGATGGATTCTGAGGGGCAGTTGAGATTTGAATGATGAGCAGGAACTAGGTAGAACAGGGTAGGCAGGTGGAGCATTTCAGACAGAGGCCAGCCTGGGGTGAAGCTCTGAGTCGAGTTAGTTCCACTGAAGACCTGGATATGGCTGACATGGTTTAAGAACAGAAATCCCGAGTGGGAAGTGGTTTATACTTTGTATACCCACTGTGCCAAAAGTTACAAAAAAGTTTAAGCAGTGTTAAACACACTTAAACCTGTGTTTATAGTGTATCTTTGCTGGCCATGTGGGAAGAGACTGAGGGGAGGGGGAGAAGAACAAGGATGGAGGGGAAGTTCAGTCGAAAAGCACAAGATGACAGCCACCAATACACAGAAATGGCTGCACCACAGGTATGGAGAGTGGGGTCAGTAGGTCTCATGGTAGCCTGGATGTGTGGAGGAATCTCTGGAACGATACAGAGATGTTCTAGCTTTCTGTAATGCAGGGAGTGGAGCTATTCTTTATGAAGACAGGCAAGGATTGCGGACGCAGAAACTTGGCAAATGCTTCAGTGGAGATCAACCGTTTATGAGCCAAGCTGGGTGCGGTGCAGCCCTGTAACCTCAGTGTGCAGGAGGTCATAGCAGGATTGCCATAGATTCCAGGCCAGCTTGGGCCTCACCGTGAGCACCAGACCACGTAGGGCTACATGGCACAATAATTCTCAAAAGACTAAGCAACAACAACATCATCAAAAGAGATAAAAAGAAAGTAACTTAAGTGTGGAAGTCTTAAGCCTGAGATTCCTTTCCAACAGTCAAGCAGAGCCACACACAGATACGTGTATGTACCTGGCTGCATACCAGAGAGAGCATCTGCTGTTACTAGGATGGATGGAATTACCAGGAGAAAGCACAGAATGAGAAGAGAAATATGCATTTTGAATAACATAGAGTAAGATTTAAGGTAAGACAGAGGCCAGAGCAGTTGGAAAGAGTGTGGATGCTAAAATCTGAGAGTAATTAATTAACTATGACAGAAAGATGTCAGCCACCCGGAAAAGTGAGTGTCTTTCAAAGCAGGTCTATTGGAGTTAGAAACATGGAAATTAAAAACTCAAATGGAGCATGTTTCTCAATGGATAGAGAGCAGCGTGGATGGGAGTGAGCAGGTCTAGATGGGAGGCTAGTGAGATGCTCGCCAGCTGCAGCAGAGATACAGTGGAGAACTAGCAGACTCTCTTGAAGGTGAGCTATGACCTCCTAAATTTCACCCAAGCTAAAGCTCTCCAGATTGGCTGGTCTGAGCTGATCATGGAAGATTCCCTTTACAATCCTAGAAGACAATGTAGACAAGAGGTTCTCTACCCACAGCCTTTCCCTGATCTCAGCTTCACCTCACCCATTCCTGGCAAGAGAGCTCTCTTCCTGTTCAAACCTCACCCAGGAAATCTCTTGGATTGAGGACTTGGGGCTGTTCTTCTGCCTCTGCTGGACAGTTTCTGCACACCCAAGAGGTAGGAAGAAGGCACAGAGAAACTCCTACCATCCCCTGGTGATGAAGAGCTGACCTTAACTTTCCCTTTTCTAGACCTTATGTGATGCTTCCCAAGAAGCCCCAACTACCTGCGAGATTCCAGCCACTGCCGTCTGTGCACACTCCACACAGCCTAGTCCTTGCCATCTACAACACTTTCTTCCCCTGCCCCCGAACCTCTTGTTTCTCTGTTTTGGTGAATGTTCCCATATTGTAGAGACCATCTAGAGACACTGTGCCTTCAGAAAACCCTTCCTGGTTCTTCTTCTCAAGGCATTTTTCTCACCCCCTGCACAGTACTGGTTTCCCTGGTGCGAGGGAGTGAGGAGGCCACTACAAAAGCCATTGTTTGCTCTGTGGTGCTTGTAAGTCAGGACACCTGGTAAGTATGTGTTCACTGGGGGCTGACGGGGAAAGCCAGCAGCTCTTCTTGATGGAGGAGGAAGACTGAACATTCTACTGAAGACCGCATTAACCAGACTCATCAGACTCAAGTCAGAAAGAAGGAAGAGCCACAAGTGGTCACCTGGCTCGTCATAGTCACTTGGGGAAATACTAAGTCACTTAAGTTCAAGTTCAAATTACATCATCGTCGCCATCAATGACTTCAAATGTTCCTTTAGAAGTCTTCCCTTGAATATGGAAATTAAATCCACTTTGGGATTCCATCCCACTCCGGTCAGAATGGCTATGATCAAGGGAAAACGATGACAATAAATGCTGGCAAGGATGTGGAGAAGGAGGACCCCATATTCAGTATTGGTGGGAGTGTAAACCTAGTATATCCATGATGGAAGTCAGTATGGCACTGTCTAAAAAGAATTAAAATAGAACTACTATATGAACTACCATACCATGCAATACCACACCATACCATACCATACCATAGAATAGAACCACCGCGTCACTCCTAGGCATATACCCAGAGGATTCTATATCCAGCTACAGAGATATCTGCATATCCATGTCTGTTGCTGCATTATTCACAAGAAAAAGGAAATGGAACTAGCTCAGAAGTCCATCAGCAGAAGGATGGAGAATGAGAACGTGGTGCATACACCCAGTGGAATTTTACTTAACCATTAGGAGAAATAAAATTATGGAATCTGCAAGAAAATGGATGGATCCACAAAGGATCATTTTAAAGTAAGTGTCCTGGACTCAGAAAGACAAAACCAAAACAAAACAAGCCTCCAAAACAACTACAACCCCTCCCCAAATTCTCATGTTCTCTCTTATAGACTATGAAACTTAGGTAGGAGGCCACAAGAGGGGAACAAGAACTATTGAGAAAAAGGGGGAAAGGTCAAAAGGTCAGATGTAACAGGAAGGTAGAAAGGAGGCTACAGGGGTCAAAAGGCACAGGAAGGGAAGAGGACTAGTGGGGAGCGGGCAAAAAGAAACAGTGGCAAAAATTTTGTTTGAAAAATGCCATAATGAAACCTAATTCTATGCTCTCCCTCCCTGGAGGAAGTTCAACATTTAAAGCACAAAGCCATGTTCTCTTTCAATCCTGGAACCAGACATTTCTTGCTGTTTTAGCTGTGGGTTTCGTACTGCACAATTCTTTCCAAAATCTCAAAAGGGCACCCTTCTAACCCAAACTTCGCTGGGCCGTGCTTCTGTGGCAGAATGCTGGACTGGAGTGAAAATCCAGCCTGCAGTGTCTGCCACTCATGGCACTGATGAAAGCAGTCAGGACAACCAAAAAGCAGGCGACAGTGACTTCTGTGCCATACAAGTTCCCATTAAAAAGTTTACATTGGCAAAGTTTTCAGTGCCTAAATATTCTGTAGAAACTGGTTCAGTAACGTCTAGGCTCCAAAGTGGCCCTAAACACATAGCAATTATTACAACCACAAAGAGATCAGTTGACTCTGGATACAAATCTATAATAATGCAATTTATGATTTCTTGGGGACTGTTCTTGCTTCTCTGCAAGAACAACACAGAAGCCAGCAATCTTAAAATATCGAAAGTAGAAGTTAAATGAAACAAGCAAAATCATTCCAAACCCAAATGTAAGAATTCAGTAGGGTATGTCAAGGTACTATATTGTAAGGAATTTATGCCTGTGCAAACTGATTCCAAGGTAGACACACCCTCCCATAGACAGAAGGAAGTTCTGCTATCATACGTTTACAGCTCAACTTGACTTCCTTGGCAGGATATATTTTATAGAAGAAATTAGCATATATATGTATATTATATATATATATATATATATATATATGCTTTGTATTTACTGATTTGCAAGGGACTTGAGGCCACAGAGGTCACTCCTGTGTAGTCATGGGAAATGTGGGACTGTTCCTGCTCAGTTCCTCCATGCTCCCTTTACTAAGGGATTCACGCTTTGTGACTGTCTCCAGAAAGATTACTGCCCCCCTCCCCCCCAATCAGGGTGAGGCCAGGGGCATCAGATAGATGGCCTCTTCCCTAGCCAGGTTTTCTCTTACTTGGGTGAAAAGAGTGAGTTTCAAACAGGCCCAAGCAAAACAAACATTTCTAACACACACGTGTAAAGAAAAAAAACCCACTCTTTTCAGGTTGTGTCTTTTTAGATGGAATGATTCACCCAAAAAAAATATGTCTCCCATTTCTCTCACTTCCGGAGAGACAAGAACACAGTGTGCTTAGGCATACTGCAAAGCAGGGTTCACATTTCTTCACCACCAACCAGTTTTCTCCACTGAGCTTTTATGCTTAAAGAGCAAAGTGCAAACTCTGGGAGGAAAAGGAAACAAAACGATCTGTCAAAATTCCTCTTAGCACCTATGACTAGTGTTAACTTACATACTCTGAGAGTGCAAGAAAAAGCCCCAAGACGGCTGCTAAAAAGATGATTTGACCTTTTAAAACGCGAACTCCCCCATCCCATATCCATTTTAAATAGGTAAATCTTGAAATTTTAGACTTAAGAAGTGAAATGAGGTTGGATTTCCAGAAAAGGGGTTTCCCTAAAGGCTACAATCTGATAATTAGGGTGTTCTAGACTCACGCTGTAATAGGAGGCAGAATGCAGGCCCCAAATCTCCTAGCCACCTATGGTCGCCAAGTGCACGGAGTCTCGTTCTGAAAAGGGACTGGAGGGCAGACGAAAATTTAGTAAGTAAAAAAGTCTAGAACGCGACCTCCCAAAGCCTGCGGTTCCAGGGCAGGATGTCTGCCCCTGGTGGCGGCAGAGCCCTGGCGATCTAGGTGCACCCGCAGCTGACAAACCCTCAGCGCGCACCAACCAGCGCTGCTGAAGGAAGTTGGAGAGCTCCCAGCCAGCTGACTGGATTCGGCGGTGGGCGCCTGGGAATCCCTACCAGCGCTGCAATTAGGAAAGTTTTGAAAAGTAAAGACCCCAGACAGTTGAAAAGACTCATCCTTTCCTTGAGCCTAAGAAACATCTCGTGCCGCACCAACCGGCTGCTAGCACAAGGCCACCAGTTCCGCCTGGCCCGGGAACCTTCCAGCTTCCCACCGCCCCAGAATTGGTCCTTGGGGTGCGTCGCCAGAGAGGCTCTCTGCCGGGCTGGAGGTTCCAGACCAAGATACCGCCATGCTCCCTGGCCTGGGGGGCGATGGCAGAATCTCTTACTTCCACTCGGACACCCTGTACCTTCTCTTTCAAGCCCGCCAGGTTTTCTCCAAAGGACGCACGACACAGACCATGCGCCCCCGGCACTCCATTCCTCTCCCCAAACTCTTCCAGGGGAGACACACAAGCACAAACTGTGTCCCCCAAACTCCCATGACACTCGCCAACCACCCCATCTTTGCCTCTCGAACCCTCCCAGTTGCGTTCTTCCTGCCCCTCACTATCCTCCTCGCCTTTCTGAGGAAGTCAGAAGCAAAGAACAAGAAAATGCCTTCGCTAGGAGCCTCCCGTCACCCGCCCTGTCACTGAAACAAAAGCGCAGGGAGGAGGGAGGTGGGTGGGGAGGCGAGAGGAAGGTTCAGAGAGAGATGGGGACAACGATAAGAGGGGCTGGGGAGGGGGCCGGAATGGAGAGCGGAGAGAGAGGGGCCAGGACCCCGCTCCCCGCGCCGCGTGGCGTGGCCGGTCGCTTACATGCCCAGGTCGCTGTAGGTGTTGAAGAACTCCATCTGGTTGCACGCCTGGATCCAGCCCACCACCCAGGTCTCGTGGCGGGGGATGGGGGGCATGACCACGCGGGCCGAGGCTTTGAAGTAAGGGGTCTTGTAGCGCAGGACGATGGGCGAGGTCTCCTCGATGCGCGTGGGGCACTGGTCGATGGTGGCGCACACATCGTACACCACGATGTTCTCGCGCCGGATCCGCGCCTTGCAGGTGATGCTTTGGATACAGCCCATCCTGCCGCCCGGCGCCGGCGCGGCGCGGCGTGGGGCAGCGCGGGGGCCCGGCGCGGGCAGCCGCGGGCGCCCGTCACGCCGGCATGGCGACGCGCCGCTCGCTCCCGGTCCAGCTCAGCTAGCGCCTAAGAGCGAGGAGCCGCCGCCGCCGCGGGGCATCCTCCGGGGAAGCCCCCTCCCCTTCCGCGCGCTGGGTCGCGGCTGCCCCGACGCCCGCCCACGCCCGCCTCCTCGCTCTAGCAAGGGCGCGCGGAGCGTGCGCTCCTAGGAGGCGGCGGGCGCTCTCGCCGGCACCCGCGCCTCGGCGGAGGGCAGGGAGGGGAGCGGCGCTGCGAGGAGTGCTGCCCACCCCGGGCCGGAGCCCCCCGCCCTTCGCCGGAGAGGAGGCGGCGGTGGCGGCGGCGGCATGGAGCTGCGAGAGGGTGGCGGCGGCAGCGCCCGGTCTGTTTCCGTGGCGGCAGCAGCAGCAGCAGCCGCCGCCGCCGCCGCTGCATGAACCTCTGCACCGCGGCTGCCCCCCGCGTGCAGCGCACCCAGCGGCGGGCGAGCGGGCGGCCCGAGCGGCAGGCGGAGGCAGGCGGAGGCAGGCGGCGGCGGCCGAGACCGCGCTCCCTCCGCCCCTCCCGGGAGTCGGACAGCGCCCACACTCCTGCACCCGGCTTCGGGGGCGTGGGGGCCGCCAGGGCGTCGTAGCCCTGGGTGAAGAGCTCGGCGGGCTAGGGCTGCGGGGGACGCGCTCCGCGGAAGGGACTGGCTGTACGCCATGAGTTTGTCCCTCTTCGGCTGCCGTCCGGGTTGGGGGGGGGGGGTAGTGTGCAAGGGTGGGGGTGTTTAAAGGGCCGCTAGCTCCCGGGCGGGGCCCAGCACGTGGGGCTGAGGGGGGCGGGGACCCCGATAGGTGGCGCCCCGCAAGTGGTAGTGGGGTGCAGACACGGGACCCTATGTGTTGGGTGGGGCAAAGAGGGCGCGGCGCCGCTGTTCAGAAACCTGTGGGAAGCACAGCCGGGTTAGGGACTCCTGGAGGAGAGAACGTTTGAGGCAGCTGAGGGGCTGGAGAATCAGCTTTATCTGAGATTTATTTGTGATACAGTTTGCTATAGTTGGGCGTGACCTCCTCCAGTATCCTATCCGGAGAAAGGCTGAAGTGTGGGCTCCAGCAGCGGTACTAGATGGATTTACCTCTTTCCCTGGCCCTCCTTTCCCTCTAGTTACTAGAGTCTAGGAGAAGATTTTCTTCGCCCCATTGTATTGAGAGTGGGTACCTGAGAAATCCCGCTGGAGGCTGACAAAGTCACCCAAATGCCAGTGTTAGTCAAAGCGCAAGCTCAGCTTCCTCGTGGCCTGCTTTCATCCAACCTCTCCACACCCCCTAACATACTCTTTCATCAGAACAACACACACCGGGGATTGAAGCTCCTTGGGAAACATTGTCTTTTCAATGTCTCGCATCCCAAGACAGGTTGTGCTTAGCACGATCATTTAGCTAGATCAGAATGTTTAGCTGCCTTCCTAATGTTACCTAAGGCCTGTTACATACAAGGGGAAGTTCCGGACAGTATGGAACCGGGAGGATTAAAGAATAGTAAACCATTCAGGACACAGAAATCTGGGAGTCTCAGGGATCCTTTCTTGTCTTTGCTTCTTTGGAAGTTGCATAGTGAACAACACATGGTCACTGTGATCTCAGGCATCAAAGAGGAAGAATATTTATTTATTTATCTATTTATTTTACTGTGCATCTTCTCACATCGTTTAGAACCAGCAGCTTCTTTCCGCTTTTTTCCTTCTCTTTCATGATCATTGCACATTCCTGGATCTGGTACTCAAGTGAACTCCTCTAACAAACCCCCGGAGCCTGCTGGGGTTAGCCCTTGGTTAGGGCAGGATATGATGAGTAATGTAAAAGTTGCCCGAGATCTGAAAGCAGCCTTCATCCTTGTCTTAGCTTTTCTGACACTTTGGGTCGCTTTGTTTTCTTCTTTGATGACATGGTCCATTTTCTGATGTCGCCGAAGACCTCAATCACTGGTCCTTTTATTCAGCAAACACTTCCTGGTGGCTTGGCGGTAGCCAAGTATTGTGCTAGGTACTAGAGACTCGGAGCTGAAGGAAACCCCTGGTTTACTCGAGATGGTAAATCTGCTAACAAGTTAAAGTCGTCTGTGAGGCTGCTGTAATAAGAATATATACCCAGTGCCACGGGGGGGGGGGGGCAGACAGGAGAGCCACTGAGATTTGTAGACAGCTCTACTCAAAAATGACAATTGAATTTGCTCCTGAAGGACTGATGGAGGCTGGCCAAGAAGAGCTCAGTGTGAGGGGAGACAGAGAAGAGAGTGTCAAGAGCAAATGCATAGAGATGTGAGAGAACCTGGGCGCAGTTGGGGAGGAGCAGCTGGTAGTCCATGTATTTCTCAGTGTTACGTGTGGGCGGTGGGCGTCACATCTCTGTCCCCAAGCCGGTTATTGATCTTTAGAAGGAGCCGATGAGAGCAAGTTCACAGTTTTGGGCAGGGCGGGGCGGGGATGACGACTCTGTATCACTGTGGAGACTAGATCCAGGCAAGATTTCAGGATCTGTGATGCCAGATGATTTGGCCTGGAGTTAGGGGAGAGCTATGGGGCTGCAGAGGCCTGGCTGCATCTGAGAGTCATTAGGAGGAAAATTTGATTACTCAGTGATTGATTAGTGTTAGAGAGAGGTCTGGGCCACCTATTGGGTTTTCCAGCTTTGGCAATCAAGCACGTGATCAGAAGACAAAGGTAGGAGTATTGGGGGGGGGTGTGAGTCAAATCATGTTAGGTTGGAGGTGCTCCAGAGCTTGTTTGGGGGAGGGAGCCAGAGTTGGTGTTTTCGTGGTTATTCCCTTCTAGGAATAGACTCAGAGGAAAACATGCAGCTGGAGAATCAGGTTATCTTTCTCATTTGGATAATTTGTCGGTCTGTGGTTGTGCGGATAAATGTCTCCATTGTCTTCTGGCAGCACAAGCCAAGATGCCATAGATGGGAAGGGCATGTTAGCTGTCTTCAACTTGTAGAAAAACTGTGTAAGGGGGAATCTTTTTATTTTCAAAACCCAACCTGAGACTTTATTGTGTCTAGTAGAGTGCCAATAAAATCTATTATCTGCAGACTTTGTTCTGGGACTCCCTGGAAGCACTCACCCGTGACCTTGGTGCGTTTCCAGAATCATGAATGTCATCATGACATACACTTTCAACCATAAATACAGTAAGCTGTAGTCATAAAATGTAAGGAGTTTTTTCAGACTCTTAATGGTTCTATAAATATGGGATTATGATATTTTCTAAAGGTACTTAAATAAAAATTGCAATTTCAAATAAACTTATTTCATTACATTGTATTGTTACCTTATCAACCGCATCATTAACTGAGTCTGCAAGAAAAAAAAAAGAGTCAGTGTGCAACTTCCTGTGCAAATGTCAAAGAAGAGCATAAATGAACTGTATGGGGACACAAATGCCAGGTGTTCAGTGAGGTCCACACACTGCATAGGTGCCCGGCAGGGACTCCTTAGCCTCCTGGAAGCCCATTCGAATTTATGTCTCAGCAAATTACTTCACGACATGGACCTTTCAGGACATCCAGTGGGGACTGTTCCCCTCTCCCAGCTGCTGGTCGTTAAGTGGCAGCGCACCTGTACCAGGAGCGCAGACGAAGCACTCACAGGTTCAACGGCTTCTCTGTGAGGCTCTGCCATGTTTCCCTCTCCCCTTTCTGCTGTTGGGGATCTACCCTAGGACCGCTGAATTCTAGGCAAGTGCCCTGCTTCTGCACTACACCCAGGCCCTCTTGGGTTTCTCTTTCCATGTTTGCACATGAGTCTCCCTTGCCTCCGGCAGCACCACACACCTGCCTTTGCTGGTGGCCTTCATGCGGTTCACGGTGTTTGCTCACGCTATCTTTTGAAGCAGGCAGTCTCCTCTTCAGGAGAACGTGCCCTCAGACTCTGTCACCCAGTTCAGTGTCTGGTATTCAGTCAGCATTTACAAACTAAATCTGTTCTTGGAAATACGATGAAACCTTATTTCCTATCCCTTCCCGACAACCTCTGCAAGCTCTATTACCTACAGTAAAGATGCCTTTGGGTCCTGATTCTTTCTCATCCCACTAGGTTTTCAGTATGATCGCCTGATGCTAATTGATGCTCTTTATCTTTGAGCACTGTACGTTGTCGGAAAGATTATCAATTCTGGGTACCCAAACTTGGAAAAACTCCAGTGACAAGACTTTGACAACAATCACTCCTTATGCATAACTTCATTGGAGCTCATTCTCTGGGTGCGGCACACAAATGCTCCTTTGTAGCCCAAGCTTGTGATGTTTCGGGTAGGACAGAGGTCCTCAGTTCCCTAGCTGGGGCCCTCCAGCATGCTCCAAGGGATTCCAGCTTGGGTTCCTCAGCTGCAGTGACCCTGTGCTCTTGACTTTTCCCAAGGGGGGGATCTCTGACTTTACTTTTCCTATTGATTGAGTCATTGCTCATTGTCAAGCATGCCTTTTAGAAATTACGGGTTACAAAGGCCTATCTTCTTGTGAACCTTGGCAGGAATTTCCAGAAACTGAAGAACAGACTACCAAGAGTTGAGAAATTGTCTCTGAAACTGTTAAAAAGGGAGACAGATTCCAATCTGGCTGCGATGGTCTGAAGACAGGCAGGCAAGGGGCTAGATAAAGCATAGGGAAAGAGAGGCACAGTTCCATGTAGTTTTATAACTTTGTGGACTGTGCCTTTAGGGCCAGAGTGACCAGATTTTCTTCTAGGCGGGATAAAAAAGCTCAGCATGGACTGTCCCATGATCATAGACTCAGGCTTTACTACATCACTTAGCCTGAGATACAGGGCTGCTCAAACAGTCTCCAGCTCTCTGTTACCCTGGGCTCCATAAAGCTCGCAGGGATGTGCTCTGGCTTCTCCCTGTGCTGCCAAAGGTCCTGTTCCTGACATTTTTTTTTTTTTTTTGAGACAGGATTTCTCTGTAGCTTTGGAGCCTGTCCTAGAACTAGCTCTGTAGACCAGGCTGGCCTGGAACTCACAGATTCGCCTGCCTCTGCCTCCCGAGTGCTGGGATTAAAGGTGTGCGCCACCATCGCACGGCTGTTTCTGACACTCTTAAAACCCTTTTCTTGTTTCTTACGAGCACACATTATTTCCCTCCTCCAAGCCCAGACTCTTACTCCCTGTTGATTTCCCTCGGTTTCTGACCATTTCCTAAGGGGCTCTCCTGGAGTCTCTCAGGACTTTCATCCATGATATTGGACTTGGCTGTTATTGTCACGGTGCCTTCTGTGTTTGTCCCTCCAGCCAGGCATTTCTTTTCCATTGCAGGCAAGTGCTCCACTCTACCTGCTAGATGTTCAAGTGTCGTGACACCCTGCTGTATTAATGAATTGATATTCTCTTCCAGTTGGCTACTGTCTCCTCTGATAACTGTTTCTGGCTGAAGTTCCCAGTGTCTCCTCAGTATTGAAACCCTAAACTAATCTAGATTCCTCTATCTCCATTCCCCGATTCTTCTAGCTCATCAGACTTCTGTCAGGGACAAACAAGACACAGGCTGGTAGGACACTGAGAACCCACCCTGACTTTCCTGCCCTCTGTCTCTCCATTTCCCACCCACCCTAGCCCTCGTCTCAAACAGATGCCCCGCCTTTCCTGTAAGAGCCCCTTTCTCCATTTTAGCTAGGCCCCGTCCTTTGACTGTGTGCTCCATCCCTACCCTGTGAAGGCTGCTTGACTGAATATGTTGGGCAATGTGAGGTGTAGGCAAGCAGAAAACCCACAATCCATGCCTGTAGGAATGTCAAGAGTGATCAGACCACCACAGAGAAGAAGCCTCCAGCGACAGCTCCTTCATTTTTTTAATTTCATTTCCAAATTTGAAGGGGTAAGCTATAAACTAGTTATACAGATGTGGCCTTGGTGGGATGGCCACTTACAGATAGCTCTAGGTTTGTAGACAACCTCAGTAGAGGCAGATACCTTCTTTAAATCCCCTTGGGCTATTCACGTTCCCTGTCCTCGTCATTCCACCCCTCTTCCTGCACCACTAGGCTTTTCAGCCAAACACTAACCGTGGACAAACATGCATTACCATGACTGCTCCTCATGAATCAGGTGGTGAGATTTAGCTTTAGGATTTTCCAGCTCCATGCTCAGCAATGACACCTCTGTATCTGCTCCTCATTAGCAGTGGAGATAGGAGGCCACCCACTCCTCCGAGACTTAGCCATGCCAGGGAAGCCTCAACTTCTGGCTGAACGTGACCTAGAGCCTCACAGACACAGTGTTCATTTGAGTCTGGTCCTGGCCACGGTCTCCATCCCCACCTCCCACCCTCACGTCTAGCAGCAGCTTCTTTCTGACTCTTCTGAGCCACTTAGTTGGTTTTCCCTCGTTTCTCTTTCTCCAGTAACCCCAAACTATTACCCGTATGTGCAAGTGTACATATTCATATGTGAAACATGAGTTCCATTTTGGGGTGTCTTCCTCAATTTCTCCCCATCTTATTTTTTTTGAGAGAGGATCTCTTATTGAATTTGGAACTCACTGAGGTGGCAGGATTGGCTGGATAGTGAGCTCGGGGATCGGTTTCTGTCTTTATAGTGCCAAGGTTAGCTGATCCGCCCAGCTTTTTCTGCTGGGGATCTGAAGGTCTTCATAATTGTAAGCAGACACCTTACCAACTGAGACCCCCTAAACTATTTTTTATACTGTAACTGACAAGGATCTTTTTTTAAAAAAAAGTTCAATTTTTAAAAACAATTACATTGCTTATTTTGAAAAAAAAAATCTACAAATACATTTCAATGATTTTCCACTGCTTTGGAGACCTCTGCTGAGATCCTTCATGATGTGGCTCCTGGCTGCCTATCTGCCTCCCCATGCACCATCTTCTGTCTTTTCTATTCCATCCGGACATTTTCCCTAGTCCATGTTGTTGACTGACTCAAGCTACATCTGAAGGTTCTGTTTCCTGATAGATCCTTCTTCCTTCTTGTCCTTTCCAATCTCTGACCTCCAGCCTCTGCCCTTCACTTAGCTAACTCAGCCTTTGAAGCTTAACCCACCAATGCCACACCCATTTTAATTTCCTAGACCCAGCTGGGAATCACCGTGGTGGGCTCCTGATGGTCCCACATCTCTTTCTCACCTCAGCATCCTATGACTTGATTATTTAATTATGACTTATCTTTCTTGCAAAGTTAGAAGCTCTGTAATGGTAGAGATATTTTTTAAAAATCTTCTATTGCTTCTCTAGCTTTTATAACAATGACGGGTAAATAGTTGCCAGTCTGCGGACAGCCTAGGCTATATCGTGAGACTCTGTTAGGAAAAAAAAGCCCCACAAGGATCTCAGTCTAGGCTAAGTAAATACAACATAAAGGTGGCAATTTTTGTGAACCTTTACCATTGGTGTTTGTAATTATATTTTATTACTGCTGCAAACTATTGGTTTATGAACAGAAAGAAAACCCAAATCACATTATAATAAAGGAAATGAGCAGTGTAGAGAAAAAAAATACACAGAAGGGAAAAGAGAAAACCCGAGATTCTCTTTAAATTAAGTATTGTATTTACCGGAATAGAAACTAATTTTATCTGAATCAGTTCAATAACTATCATCTACAGTGGAGGCGAAATATCATTAGTGTTCACACTTCCTGAGGAAAGTGAGGAGAACGCTCAGAATCCTGTACTGACACGAGACAAACCCTGCGCAGGTCACACATTGCAATTCTATTTCACAGACCTCCCGTGGAGCTGGATGGAGAAGTCCATGCTGTTTCCCTAAAATGTTCGAAACACAATTGATTGTATCTTAAAATAGGACCGCAGCCCAGCACCAGGAACAGTAATGGAAAATGGTGTCTCAGAGGCTTTGTGTCTTTCAGTTAACAAGGAATCAGCGGTAAAGTCCAAGGCCCTCTCCCCCCTTCCATCCAGGTCTAGGAAGGTGTGCATTCAAACAGATTAGGCTCCCCAAAAGCCAGTACATGCAGTAGGATCCAAATCTGGTATCATCATTGGCTCCTCAGTCCGCCCTCATTGTCAGCCACATTCAGAGAGTCCGATTTGAATACACCCTGACTTCTCTTAGGACTGCAGAGCGAGGAGGAGGGGGAGTGGGGGGAAGTGGGAGGGAAATGGGAGGATGGGAGTAGGTGGAAATTTTTAATTAATAAATAAAAAAACAAAAAAATGCAAAAAAAAAAAAAAAAGAATCAGCGGTGACATGAACTCCTTTGGACACCTCAGTTTCCCCGTTTGTACTCACAGTTAAAAATAGCCATCTTCATGGCTGTCTCTGGACACCCCCCCCCCCCATTTTATCATAGGAAATGCCTTGACAGCTAGTTAGTATCTTGCTGAGGGCCACAACTCTTCCAGGGGTGTTGCCTTTTCTCACCCACAGCACACCCGCATTTACTTGGGTTATTGCAGAGAATTTAAGACCCAGATTTGTTTGTTTTAGTTTCTTTAAGCTGCTACTAAGGGTTCCCAGATGAACGAACATGAATTTTGAGAGTGGGACGAGAACAGAGCAAGAAAACAAAGGAGAGGTCACGAGTATTGTAACAAATACTGAGGGTCATCAGTTTACAAAAAGAGGTTTACTTCGACTCAGGATTGGTGAGTCTGTTGCTTTTGGTTTGTGGCAAAGCAGCGTGACATATCAACAGGGAAACTTGGAGTAAAGTCAGGGGCTCAAGAGTTTGGCCTTTGAAGGGACAGTTAAGATCCAAATATAGCTTCTCCCAAAATGAATGGGGAAATCTATCCCTTGCAAAGAAGTCCTGAGGCTCGGTTTTAAGAGGTTTATTTAGACACACCACACACACACACACACACACACACACACACGAGCTACTCTGTTTCTCCAAATTTGAACCAATATTCCTTACACTAAAAAGTGCTTCCCCCTCTCTTTCTTCCTCCTGCCCTCTAGCTTAAAGAATAACATTGAGTTCATGTCTGAATCGATTTCAATTCTAGGATAAAGATGCAGGAACAATTATGACTGCCAGTAGAGGTCAAGTGTTCAGAAGTGACATGAAGACAAATTCAGAGAAGACTGGAGAGCTGAAGTTCCCTAACAGTGACAGAAATCTTACAAAGGGGAATGGGTTTTCTGTGGGCTTGTGTTGGGCACTTGAGCCAACGCAATTCTTCCTCAAGGTGAAGGGAGACACACAAAACGGGGGAAGTACAAAACACAGCACAAAAGCAGACTTCTTGACAAGCCCTTCCTCTTGGAGTGAGTACCTTCGTTACCGCAGGCAACCGCCTTGGGATAATTTCTTTCTGTGGCTTCTCTATACATATGACACATGTGGAAGGCTTTGTAAGTGCCTCGCGTCACCATTGTAAGGGGCTTTAATGCACAGTCTGAGTGTCCCCAGATGTGGGTGCTAGTGATGGTTAATCCTGCCTGTCAACCGGATGCATCTGAAATCACCTGAAGCACAGCTTTGGGGAACCCCCAAGAGGGATTTTCTTGACCATGTTATCTGAAGCAGGAATGCCATCCTACATGTGGGAGGCACCTTCTATGATCTTTCTAGATAGAAAGGCATGAATGAAGGAAGCTTTGCTTTTTGCTTTCTGACTTTTGGCCCTCGCTCCCACTGGCAAATTCATCTGTTCCATTGCTGTGGAATTCATTCACCAATACTAACTCTATTTTTTGGGGGGGGTGAGATATTAAAATAAACTGAAGCCCACCGACAATCCAGGAACCTTCCAGGTCTTTAGTGCCAAATTAGGACTTAAGAGGTGTCCAGCTTCATGGAATGAGCAGTTCATTCCTGGTCTTTCCAACTTGAGACAGCCATTGGTGGACTACCCAGACCATACCTTGTAAGTCAGTCTAATAAATTCTTCATATGTATTTATATTATATCACTTCCATCCCCTTAGGAAACCCCGACTAATACAGGACTCAATTTTCTGTTTTGCACTGTAATATACAAAGGTGTTCCTTTGTTCTTCGTGTGTGTTGGGGATCAAGGACCACCCATCAGGAAAGCATCTCTCTGAAGATGCTGTAGTACTAGTCTGAGGAAATAAAGAGCAGATCTGAGGAATTTGGCAGAGGTGTAAAGAGACTGAACAATTTGATGGCTGTAAAGGAAGAAATTACAATATGGCATCAAACAAGTGAGAAAATAAGTAATCAGTGGGAGGAAATGCAGATCATTTTTTGGACGGAGTGATGCGGCCTGAATAACAGAACCTGCAGGCAGTTCTCAGGGTGAGAAATAGAGGCAGAAAAGGAAGAAGACTTCTCTTCACAGTGACATGGAAGCAATGGGGCAGTTGAGTAAAGATAAAAAGAAAAAAGCAGAAACATTGATGAGGGAACTGGCACAATGAGATACACATCAAACAAGAACAGAGGGACAGACCACTCAGGAACACTGGACAGGATCGGTGATTCCTGACCATCACTGAGGTGGATCACATGATTATGGTCGACCTCGTGGGCTGTGTCTTGAGTTGAGAGAGTGGCTAGGATATGTGAATCAGGAAAGACTCAGGGGTAGTTGGCCTGTTGAGTTGTAGCTAATCAATTTTAATTCAGATACTCTTTTTCATTTTCTTTAAATTAGCCCTTAAGGAAGGGAATAAAAGAGGTAGCCTGCTTGCCTGGAAGTAAAAGCAAAGTCTAGGGACCAAAGGGTTAACTGGGGTTGTTATGGGCTGAGTAGACTTGCAGCAATTCAATTGTTGCAAAAGTCATGCAGAGGGCAGAGAACAGAAATAGAGATGGAACGCACAGAGCCCAAGGCAAGTGCAAAAGTCCTTTTAATTTCTGTTCTCTGTAGGTAGGGGTGGGGCTGCAGCACATGCCAGAAGGAGCAGACAGAGTGGAGGACCAGTGAATGAGCCCGCTGGAGATGGGTACAGCTCTGCTGCATCCCACACCAGACTCTTAGGCAGATATTTCTTCCTTCCTGGGCCTCAGTTTTCTCACCAGAGAAATAGACTTGACCACACCCTCCCTAGAGTCTCAGATAGAATGGTATGAATAATTTGGCATGGTGAGCCTATGAACTTAAGCAAACTATGGGATGTATTTTTGAGTGAGAAGGTGACATGTTTGGTTTTGGAACCCTTCTAGTCTCCAGGGAGGACTGTTTATTTCTTTTGAATTAGTCCTCTCTGTGCCCCCAGAACACTGGATTTTATCTCTAGAAATTACCAACTATTCAATAGATACAAATCAACAAATGCATATGCAGAACCTACCATACTCCAGGCACTGTGCTAGGCATTTAGTCTCAAAGATGCCTTGAGTAACACTTTCTTCTTGTTGGAGTTCATCGTCTAGAAAAAAGAACAGTTAATAGAAATTGATGCCATAGTAGAGAAGTCCTAATAGAGTGTGGTAGAAAGATAGGGGAGGTGGGGAGGAGGAGCCTGAGGCAGAGCCCCGGGGCACATCTGCTCCAGATCAGTAAGAGATGTTCACAAGAAGCGGTAAGAGAAGACTTCTGTGGCAGAGCCTGAGCTTGTCGAAGCAGGTGGGGTGCTTCGTGAGGTCAGAAACAGAGAGATAGCAACTGTGGGTGAAGCCTGAGTTGAGGGAAAGATAAGGGTGACATATGATGTTGTTGGATGTCAAACCCATTAGAGGAATTTGGGACACGGGAAAGCACTGGGGTTTGAACACATCATAGCCTTCCTGGGATAAATTGCACTTAGTCACGATGACTTGTCCTTTCCTATATTGTTAAAAATGGGCTTGCTAATTTGGTAATGGTTTTGTGGGTTTCTTTACGGTAATGTTATGGTTTGTTTGGGCTGTTAAGATAGCGCTGGCCCCACGGAATAAGTTGGAAATGTCCTTCCCAGGTATTAGTTTTGCACTATTGCTTATAACAGATTATCACAAATTTAGTGGCTTCAAAGAATGAAAACACGCTAGATGTGGTGGTGTGTGTCTATAAGCTACTGGAGAGGCTGAAGGAGGACAACTAGTTTTGGGCCAGCCTGGGCTATACCCTGAGTTCGGCCTAGACTGTAGTGAGCTTGAGTTCTTCAAACCCCAACAGACCTAACAGAGAACTCTCAACAGACAAATCTCAAACGACTAAAAGACACTTAAGGAAATGCTCAACATCCTTAGCCATAACTTCCAGGGACCACAACATGGGCATCCAGAAGAGACTATTATTCTGCCTGCTATAGTAATTTTCAATTTTCGAAAGTGTTTGTATTGTATAGAACCGATAGCATTAGCCAGAGAAGTTACTGGGCCTGGAGTTTTCTTTCTGGAAAGTTTTGTTTCAAATGTGATT
Source organism: Microtus oregoni (assembly GCF_018167655.1). Taxonomy (NCBI): domain Eukaryota; kingdom Metazoa; phylum Chordata; class Mammalia; order Rodentia; family Cricetidae; genus Microtus; species Microtus oregoni. The sequence continues at coordinate 32,117,062 of NW_024543072.1, forward strand.
TCTTCAATATTTGTAGGATTAAAAAGAAAACTTGAATTTGAGACAGGGTCTTGTTAAATTGTCCAAGCTATCCTTGAGTTTGCTCCTTCTTCCCCAGCCTCTTGATTAGCTGGAATTATAGGTATGAACCATCATACCCAGTTGTATTGTAAAAACTGGTTCATGGCTCTCTTTTCCAAGCTCATGATTTCGGTTACCCACTTTACCAGGCGGGAAAATAATTATCATAGGAGTATCATGGTCCTTGTCTCATGATTTTGCCATCCATACTATTTCCAGGTCTGTCTCTGTTGATGGATGTTTCCCCTGTGGCCCCTGTGGATGGTCGTTTGCAGTTTGTATGTCTGACAACTTTTCACCGAGTGTCCAACACATTATATTTCAGGTTCTTGGGTGGGTGCTGAAGCTTTGTGCTCCTTTAATGCCCTTGTGGTATGTTCTAAGCAGTTGTTAGGGATCGAATAGTACCATGATCCTTTTGAGGCTTGCTTTCGGATTTGGTTGAGACCAGTCAACATTCAACATAGGGCTAACTTGGCAATGTTCTCTTGAATAGTGTTCCTTATAGCCCGTGCTTTGTAGGGTTCTCTGCTCTGTTTGAAATATAAATAAGTCCCAGTCCTGGGATAGCTTCAGGAATTTTTTTTTTCCATTTGGGCCTTTCTCCTGCCTCAGGTGGTTTTCTCATACACAAGTGCTAATCAGCACAGGCGGCCCTCTGTATCCTTCCATTCCATGTCTACAGATTTATTTATCCTTGTACAGAGCATATTGTTAAAAAGTTGTATTTATATTAAATTGTGTAGTGATCTTTTGTTTCCCTCTCACTGCTCTTTAAACAATTCAATGTAACAGTGATTCACACAGCAAATGGGTTGTAATATGTGTAAGTGGCCTAGTAATGAGCTAAGCTTATCAGAGCATTGTGTAGGCTACACTCACGTGAACTATGCTATTTTACATGTCGGACTCAAGCATTCTTAGATGTTAATGTCTGTGGGGTTTCCTGGAACCAATTCACCATGGAGGCCATGGAGCAACTGTATTTAGTCACTTATCCAGGCGAAGTCCTTTGTCGATCTCCACAGGTTTCTCACTGAGCAGGTAAATTGTGTTAGTCGGTCACCTATCACTATAATGAAAAAGCTTGAGATAAACCACTTACGATGAGGGAGGATTTGCTTTCGCTCAGAGTTTTAGAAGTTAAGGCCACAGTCTTTTGGTTCCATCGCTTTTGGGCCTGGAGCAAGGCAGAACACCATGGCGGGGAGAGTGTAGCCACTTAGCTCATGGTGGCCAGAGAGTGGAGGGAAAGGGAGCAAGAGATTGAGTGAAGCCCCGATGACCCCTTTGTAAATATAGGCCTTTGAGGAACATTCTAGACACAAACTCTAAACCATCTGTTCTCTTTGACAGCTTGCTCAATGAAATCTCGCTGCTTTGGGCTTCTTAAACACAGGACTCCACCTCTTCAGTTCAGGTAAATCCTTTTACGCAGGAGATCTCCAATCAACTTTCCAGGCCTGGACATAAGACGTATTTAGTGCTCACTTATTTTATTCCTCCTTTCTTTTTTAAAAATTGTATAATGCTTGAAAAAATCTTTTTCAATAGACTGTGTTCAGTTTTGATGTTTCATAAGGGTGGTGATTTGGGTCATCTTTAGTCCACCTTGTTGGAAGCAGAAGCTGATATAAAACATCTTAGGGCGAGATTACTAAAGGACCTCATTTAAAGAGAGTATCAAATTCAAAAGAACAAGGCCGTGGCTGTAAGAAATGAAACTGTGGAGGCCTGGAGTAGGTGGGGAACATTAAGATATTTTCAACGTGCCTAAACTGTGCACACTCAGCTCTGCCTGCCTCATGCCAGAAGTGCATACTGGGCCCTGCTGAAAGCTTGTGTAGAGCCGGGCAGGAGAGTGTTGGCTCCGCTGGGAGCTGCAGCACGACCTTACTCAGAGTTGTAGGGAACCAAGTGCTCATGGACCCCCTGATCATCGTGTGTTTGCCTGGTTTCTGTGAAGACCACTTCTGCCCATGTTTCCAGGGAAACAGACCCAAGCTCAGGAGGCCTCTCCTCACCTAAACATTAACCCGTGACTCAGACAAGAAGCCATTTTGCCAGGACTCACAAATGCCTCTTAGAATGACGCTTCATTCTTCAGCAAGATGGCTTTCTTTCCTCGGGATGATTCAGATTTTTCTGGCATGGAGAGACTCTGGGAGCTGGGGAATAAGGACCAGGAATCTTCCTGTGCTGCAGAGGGATGGAGAGTCCAATGGGCCGAGTGTCCCCAGTGACTGCCCTCAGAGGGAAAAGATGGGAATGATTATCACGAGGAATCTGGCCAAATGACCTAGAAGATCGTACTCTATTTCTCCTTGGGCCTCAGGCCACTCCTTTGTGGTCTCTTTTTTCAGAGGCAGTCTGGAGTAGCTGACTGGAAGATGTAGAAAGGGGGTGTCCGGCTGCACCTGCCAAGCAAGCTCTCGCATCCCCGAGTGACCGTGAAGGTCTTTGTGTCATGGCAAACTGTAATTGCTTCTCTAACAATGACAGATTGTCACAGCCATGACAGACTCCAGGTGTCATCTCTGTGAACATGACACGAAATGATATGGGCACAGATGTCCCCAATACTTCAGCCCAATTGACTTTAATGCCACATATAGGTCAGGGGACACAATAGGCATACAGTCCGTACTCTCTGAATGCATAAGTTTCATATTGCCGTGGCCTTGGAGAGGACCACATGCTCAGAGGCTGTACTGGCTGCGTGTGCCAACAACGTACTGTATAAAATTGACAATACTTCACGTGCCACAGTGAGTTCTCCAATCTGGGGAGACTTATCCTATAAAGAATGAAGTTGTAACATTTTCAATTATCCCAGCTCCCAAGTTCTAGGGATAGGGGTGTTCTTAGTTCCAGCTTTGTCTTTCACAGTAACCCTCCGAAGCAATATTTGTTTTCCTATTTATGGGGTGTTCCCTGCACTCGTAAATCTCACTTCCCCAAGGGAAAAAAATCAGATTCTTTGCATTTTCACCTCTGGAAATATCTGTAGATTCAAGTTCTACCAATTACATTCATTGATGGGAGAGTTTGGTGGGGGAAAAAGGCAAGGGAGGAAATGAGGACGGAGACTATTTTCTGATCAATCAGTGTGACTTTTCTGATCAATCAACATGATTTTCTGATCAGTCAGCATGACTGTGAGCATTGAAGGCAGAATTTTAGGCTTCCAGAGCCCAACATTAGTGGCCCAGTGTGGTCCAAGTGTCATCCCTGGCCATGATGCTTCCAAGCCTGGCCTTCTGGGTGATTTTATCAGCCAATCATATATTTTAATAATTTCTTTTCTTCCTTGACTAAAGTAGCCAGAACATTCTGCTGTGTGGAACTGAGGCTCTGACAGATACAGTTCTCAACTGCTTCCTTTGGCCATTGGCTGCAAATCAAGCTAATTTCTACTCTGGCCGAAAGTAAGAGCTCTGAGGAGTAGCTGGGTCAGAATGAGCGAGCAGATCCCAAACCTGCAGGTAGGAGTGACTGGGGATCTCACTCCTAAAAATCCCCTCTGCAGTTTCTGAATGCTCTAGCCTCTGGAAGTCTGTCCTAGTAGCTTATTGCTTGGCTGTGTCACCTCTCTTTTCTTCCTCCTTAAGGACACATGTATGCTGAGGCCAGAGATGTGTGATCTTCCAAGATCTTTCTTTCTCTTATCTCACAGTCACCAACTTGTAGAATTTTACATCACCGCTATTGTGTAAATGCTTTGCCTTTTCTTCTTCCCCATAGCTGCTTTCCTGGTATTGTATTTGTCCTGCCCTCAGCCCCAATAGATTTTGGACCATTTCCCAGGATACCGAATTTCATCATGTCCTTACCTTATTGTAACTGTTTGAATAAGAATGGTCCATGTATTTGAATACTTGGCCCTTGTGTACTTAAATCTTTGGTCCCCTGTTGGTGAAACTGTTTGGGAAGGGTTAGGGTGTGCAGTCTTGTTGGAGGAGGTGTGTCATTGAGGGTGGATTTCAAGGTTTCAAAAGCCCATGCCATTATCAGTTACCTCTCTCTCTCTCTCTCTCTCTCCCCCTCCCTCCCTCCCTCACTCCCTCCCTCCCTCTCGCTCCCTCCTTCTCCCTCCCCCTCCCCCCTCTCTTTTGCGATGTAAGCTCTCAGCTACTGCTCCAGCACCATGCCTGCCTGCATACTGCCATGCTCCCTGCTATGATGGCCGTGGACTTACTCTCTCAAACTGTAAGCCTCCATAAACTCTTCTACAAGCTGTTTTGGTTTTAGTGTCTTATTACAACAATAGAAGAGTAACTAAGACACCCCTCTGGGAGGAAATCCTTCCGCAGAAAAATGAATGCCCAAGCTGCATTGTGGTCTTGACACCATGAATGTTTTCAACTAATCTCCTACTCGTCCTCATTTCCTGTGTCCCGCCACCCACCAGCCTCCAAACACTGGGCTCGCATCAGTGCCTCATAGACTGCATGACTGTCTCTTCTTGAAAGGTCCTGTATGACATCATGCATTTGACACACACCTACTCACTCTTCAAGATTTCATGAGAATACCACCAACTCTGGGGAAATGCTCTTTCATTTCCAGCAAAGTGTGGCACTTCGTGTTGTGTTTCCAAAGTGCCTTCCTATAGCACTGTACTTCCGTGATGCTGTGATTGTTGTTTACATATTTATCTTCTCAGCGGAGACAGAACATGTGAGACACAGGGCCAGAGTCCTCTTCACCTTTGTGTGCCTGACATTTGGGGTTTCTACGGGTGTTTATAAAATTAATCAGCAACAAAACCAACAGCAAGAGAGAACCATGAAAGCATTGGTAACTTTCATTTCACATTGTTAACTGTTATTAAAGATTTAGATTTATTATGTACAGAGATGTTTTGTCTGCATGTATGTATGTACACCACATGAATGCCTGATACCCAAGGAGGCCAGAAGAGGGCATCTGATCCCTGAGAAGTGGCATTACAGGCATTTAATAGCTGTCATGTTTGTGGTGAGAACCGAACCCAGGCAAGTGTTCTTAACCTCAGAACCATTTCTGTTGCCTCTAGAAACAATTGTTAAAGTCACATGATTGTCACATTATTAGCCACAGCCGTCTCTTCTCTCCTGGGCCACAAGGATTTCTTCCTGCACGGGAAGCTAGAGGCAGACCTGGAGAAGGAAAGCAGACACCTGCCGCTTTACACACACCTAAGTATCTGGAAGAGCAATTAATACGGAGCTCACTATAGTTAGGGAGTAACTAATGGCTCAGTGTGGGCATCTAGCACAACGATGCTTTCCCCCTTCTCCAATGCAAGCAATGGTCATTAAGTTGAGGATGTTCAAAATGGCTGGAAACTGGGAGGGAGGCATTTCAGACACCACGTGCGCTTAAAAGGCACTGCTGCTTGTGGGTGGCCTTCATTTCGGTCACTAACTAGGATGGCAGAGGCAAGCATTTGCCAACCCCTGCCAGCCAAGGAGAGGCAGGGGACTGAAGGCAGGCCTACTCTAATGCACGCACACAAATGTCTTGGAGGAAAGGAAATTACACTTGGAGAGCAAACAGATTTAGAAGGAAGCAGGTAATCATTCACATGGCAGAAAATACCCTTCGCCATACAAAAGGAGCCCCCACAGGGCACTTTTAAATGGGAAATGCCTTGGGAGCACTTAAAATACCATCGAGTTGATAAGGAATCAATTAAGAACTAATTCTTTCAGAAACCAATCTATTGCACAATTGGGGGCACCTTCAAGCAGCAGCTCCCTCCTTTGTTTTGGTCTCAACATTTTTGTTGTTAGAAACGTCTACAGAGTAATAACGTTCAAAGGCAGGTGCATAGTTAGGGTCAGGAGATAAGGGTTTGAACTGGTTTTGGACCACGCTATCTGAGCCCAGGCAAACATCAGCCTGTGTTCATAGATGGAACTGGGGCCAGCAATCTTAAGGGTAAGAAGCCAATGTTGGGATAAGTGTGCAGTGATCTGTAACACGGGTGATGATTCACGGGTGTGCTCTTTTTCTAGGACCGCCATAACAAATGACCACAGGTGGAATGGCTTAAGCAGCAGAAATGCTTCTTATATTTCTGGAGAGTAGACATCTGTGTTAGCCTATCCATGCCTCTCTTCTAATTTCTGGTAGTTTGTTGGCAATCCTTGGTGTTCTCTGGCTTCCGCTGGGCCACCGCAGTCTCTGACGGCATCACCATATGCTATTTTCTTTGTGTGTATTATCGGCACAACTCTGTCTTAACTGATGGCATTTGCAGTGACCCTGTTTCCAAGGAGGGCCACATTCTGAACTACTAGGGTTAGAACTTTGGCATCCAAGTTTGGAAGCAGACACAGCTCAAACTAGCAACAGTCTGGTCTAAAGTCCCTGAAATGAGTTATCGCTGCGGTGAGACATTTTGTTTTTCTTGGTTGAGATATTGTTAAATGAAATGTGCTTTTATAGAGACAATAAGTCACAAAGAGAAGCCCTTGTTAGTAGAAACTAAGGCAAAGAAGAAGCTTTAATAGAAGAAAACCTGGGTAGCAGCTTGGACAGTAGCTCCATTGATTTTTCTTTTAACCTCACTATCTTTCTGTATTCCTCCCACTTTAAGGGCCAGAGAGTACCACACTCAGCTGGTTACATCCTCTGTTGTGTGACCCTGTTCCTGTGGAGATGTAAACAAACATCTACTCACCCCAGATAGGGAACCAAGGACAGACCAAAGTCAGGGTACCACCGAAGTCCAACTTGGTGTTGTACTGATCCGGTGAATTTTATTGGGGTTATTGAAAAAATATGGGTGAGCGGTTACTTATAAGAGCAAAATGACTTGGACAGCTCCATCACCAAAAGTTTACCCCCACGTATGTGACAGCCAATGAAAGCTGGAAACCTAGAATGCATGCATAATGGGTATGAGACTGTCCCTTTCTGGAACCTCAACTTATCTGAGCTCCTTCTAGGTAATCTGGCAGGTCTTGTCTCCTTCCAGGTAGCCTGGCTGGTCTGACCATCTTTTAGGTGGGTCAGCTTGTCTGGAAGCCTTGTAGGCAGTTCATTTTGTTTGGGATGGTCTCTCAGCGGTTTTTACTGCTTATATATGCTTGGGGAGGTAGGGGCCTAATAAACCTGCCCAGTTCCAGGGGTTTCCTGAAGTCTGTGAGAGGTTCACTCCCTCGGCCTAATGAGCTTCCCTCCAAGATGGAGGGCTCTGTCTCAGGAAATCGCTACACAGCATCTTTACCATGTGGAGGAGGACAAGGAGGCCGGGTGCTCATTACCTCACAATTCCTTCTTTGCAGGGAGATTTCTCATCTCCTGCGGAAACATGCTTCAATCAGAGGGAGTTAGTGCTCTGCCTCCCAGCGCCCTCCCAAAACACATAAGAGCAACGAATCGGTCACTTCTTTCCAAGTGTGGTTACCAATAAACTCCAAAAAACAAAACAACAAAAAAACCAACCCCCTCAAAAAACCCTAACTGGTAACTGGTGTTGCTGTCCTGAAGATTCTCTTACTGTTGGTTAGCTGGAGGTCTGAAGGTCAGAGACTAGAAGAAATGACTTTGAGGGTATAGCTGTTGGCACTTTGGTCCCTATATGATGACCCTAGGATGCTGCAGCAGGATGGCTGTAGTAACCGCCCTGTTTGTTCTCTCTCTCCATACCCATGCATTTGATAATGGCCTCCCACACTTCTTCTTGGCATAGCCATAGAACCTGTTTTGACCAAATAACTTGACGGCAGGCAGCTTTGTTCTCTTGCTCTTCTTGCATCCTCTGCCATGGCTACCAAGCTATCAAGCTCAGCTGTCTACTGGAGGAAGAGACACTCCAACTGGAGACAACTGGCTCAGTCATGCTTACTTCATCACCCCGCTCAACCCTCAGCTGCTCAGATATCTGGGTGAGCCCAGCTGATATTAGCAGAGCATAGGTTAAGGGCAGAATGACCCAGCTGCACCCAGCAAACACTGTAGAGTATCAAACTTGTGCACTGAAATATGTTGTTGTTGTTTTTTTTGAAGGGTTTGGTATTTATGCAGGGTTGTCTCACTGTAAGCTACTCGGTTTGGGGACAGCTTGTTATATAACAAAAACTTTCCCATGAGAGTATTTCCCCAGATTTTTTTTCTAGTACTGGTGAAAGCCCGCGTGTAAGGTGTCTTAACGTCAGTTTTCTAAACAGCAAGGCGACACTGGGAGAACTTCACTAGGACAAGGCATGCATCACTCGTCTTGCCTTTCTGCCTCTGGAAAGAACAGGATTTGGAATTTATTAAAAGCAACAGTGATAATATCTAAAATTCCCAGTGTCTTCTCACAATAAGGATGCATTTGTCTCCCATGTTGTAGTTTGTGTGTGTGTGTTTTTTAATCTTGCACATCTGTGGTCAGCTGCAAAGAAGGCTGAGGGCTGTCTAAACTTAGCTGGCTCAGCAGAGATGGCTCATTCCAATTCCATCTTTCAGAAAATTCATCTTTCAGAAGATTCGTTTGAACTTGATCGTGTTTACATATATCCATGAAGAGATCCAGGGATCATGATGGCTAACTTCATGCTGTCAACTCGATTAGACCACAGGATGTCCAAGAATCTCATTAAATATTAGTTCTGTGAGAGTGTGTCTTAAAGAGACCAGCAAAAAATAAAAAAATGTTGTGTTGAGGAAGAGGTTTAGCATCCCCAGTGTGGGAGGATCTTATCTAGTCTGCTAAGGGCTAAAGTAAAAGAAAAGTATGGAGGAAGAGAAGATTCTCTGGTTTCACATCTGAAAGTGTGGCCAGGAGCATCAATCTTCTCACGGTTCTCTGGCCTTTGTACCACCAGCTTTGCTGAATCCCACCTCACAGGACTCCTCAGTTTTTGTAACTCTGTGAGCCAAGATTGCGTAACCAACCTACTCACACGTGTGCCTATATGTTTTTCCAGTTTATGGATGTGTGCATTCACCAATATGTATATTTACAGGTGTGTATATCCATCCTATTCCATGTCTCTCTGGAACCCTAGTGCAGGGGTCCAGGCTCCTTCCTCCAAGTCTTCCAACACATGCCCTGCATTCATCCGGCAGACACAGAAAGAAAACAAGTAGGGGCAATCCGGCGGGACTTGTTTCAGGCACCAGTCGAGGGTGGCATTAATCACTTTCTCTCCATCCCACTGGCGGCAGTTAGTCTAGATGCAATAGAGTTAAGATCATGATCTAGCAGTATGTCAAAGAAAAAGAGAGAGAAAAGGTCAGATACCGTGGAGAACTGGCAGTCCAAGCAACAGCGCACTGACTCAATCCTTGGGTGACCAGCTGGGCTTCTCCAAGCTAATTTAACTTGCTGACAAAGCAGGAGAGATGGAGTGCCGTGGACCATTGCTATGAGAACTGAATGAGATTCTCTCTGTAAAGCCCCTCATGTGAGACCCGGCCTAGAGGAAGTGGTGAAAATACTAGTTCTTGTTTTGATTGTTGTATGATATGAGACTGTGTGGGAGAGGTAATGGGAAGCAACGTTGCTCCACATTGGTTGTTCAGCTGTGACTAAGAGAACTCCAGTCTGTCTCTTCATTCTGACTGACAGCCGTTTACTCTGGGGAAACTGAGGCATGTCAGTGCCATCTCACTGTGCAACTGCGTTTGAGACTGTCTAGCACAGCAAGGCCAGTGGGGATGGTTCACCATGGGCACAGATGATATTTGGACACATTTCTGAGGAGAATTTTGAAAAAAAAATTGAAATTTTTATTTGCTTGCAAGTTTTATAATAAAGTTTATTTAAAAGAAAAAAGATTTAAAAAGAAAGTGAAGCCAGCTGAAATTTTGTATGTTTAAAAATTATCAATATGTACCACAATAGTTTTAAAATGGCCCTACCTAAAAGAAAATATTTTGTTTTCTGAAGAATAAGCAATTACTAAAGAGTTGTAATGGTATAATATAAACTATAGTTGGTCCCTAATAGGAGAGGTATCAACTATATACTTTGGTTTTGAAAGTACATTAAAATAGATAAACTGTGAAGCCAACCTAGGTGTCCAACAACAGAAAACGGACAAGGAAAATGTGTTACACACACAACAAGGTTTTCTAAAATCCGTAAAGAACTAAGTTATGCTGCTAGCAGGGAAATGGGTATAACTGTAGATAATCATATTAAGTAATTTAAATCAGTCTTAGGTATATATCAAGAAGGGAACATCAAGGAAGAGGGGGCAGAAAGATTATAAGAACTAGTGGACCAGGGTATCTGTTGTAAAGATGGTGTCTTCTATAAAAAACAGGGATGCTGGGCTCATAGGATCTCAAGTATATGGTCACCTAAATAAGCCTGGCACCATTAAGACAGCTGACATGCCAACACTGTTGAGGAAAATCTCACAAGGCCCTACACTTAGATGAAGAGCTATAGTCTATCATGGCTGTGGAGAGAGGGAGAATGAGTCTTGTCCAGGGATGAGGCCCCTGATAGGTTATTCAGTCCCAAAGTGGTCATCACTAATTGCATATACAGAGGAGCAAACACACACACACACACACACACACACAAACACACACACACACACAATATATAACAATAGTTAAAAGGAAGAGCTCATGAATTTGAGATGGAGTAAGGGGGACACAGGAGGAGTTGGAGGGAGGAGAAAGATGGATGGGCAGAAATGATGTAACAGCTCTCTTCTGTAAAATTTTCAAAAAATTAAAAAAGTTAGACATTAAAACTATTCTAAAAGACAAATGAAAAAAGAAAGGAAAATATTGTTTATCTCATTTGTGGTTCCCAGATTTTATGTAAATACACAAATCTCCCCCTCCCACATACATGCTCACGTATACACACGCACATACATGACATGGGAGTAGAAGTAAAATTGTCTGGGGTACCAAAAAAAACCAACAGGAAGAAGGAGGGGCTGAGGGAAGGGAGGACAGGGGGTGCAAGGATTGAATATACAGAACACAATATATGCAAGTAAGCAACTTGGAACACACAAAAGAAACGATAAAAATACATTAAAGAGGCATCTGGATCTCAGATTCATTTGAGCATGGTTTTCAAATGCTGTTTCATTGTTTTAAACTTTGAGGCATAAAACAATCGGTCACTCGGCATGACAGAGCCAAAGCCACCCAAGCATGCTGTCCTTGTCATAGTATTGTTCATTTCCAATTTCTGCCTTAAATACAGGACTTCTGGACCCACGAGTGATGAAAGGCAGATGCTTCTTCAGAGGGCCTGGAGGATGCTGAGATGTTACCAAGTTATCGGTGAGGCACCGAGTTCATTTCCATATACAGTGCCTGTTTGAAGCATAAGTAATGGAATTTTATTACTTTGCTTGGTGGGTAGGTGATAATGAATCTCCAGTGGGTGTGAAGTTAGGCTCGGTGCCTTGTGCTCTATCCCAGGAGCACTTCCTCTCTACTGTGACTCTTGGGTTGTCTAGAAGTATGACGACAGCCTCAGGAAGAAGTCCGATGAGGCAGTTCTCTGGAATTCCAACCCTCGGTCGCAGACGTTTATCATGGGACACACATGGATGCACGTGGCAGCATCCTGGATTCGTACCTTCCTGGGTTACCTGTCTGCTTCCCGACACTCATTTGCTGCCCATAGCCCATACAATAACCCTGTTAATTTATCCTCTGATCCAAACGAGTGAGTGTAATTCTGGGTGGATCTCCATCCATTACTGCTTTCCGAGCTGCCTCGCAGTCCTACGTTTTTATGTTAATGGCGCCATTTTCTCCCAACCTTGTGATTTTTCACATTCTATATTTCACCCAGCTCTCTCCTTCGGGTCCACCTTGGGTTAGACTCAAATCAGTTTCCAATCCACACCCCCACAGCCTGTCTCTATACTCCTGCTAAATGAACACCTCAAACATCACTTTATCATGTCACGGGTCCCCGGAGCGGAGGCTTCCTGCCACTGTTGCTTCAAGGCCACTTGTAGGGATGCTGGAGTCGATAGCGTGGAGATGCCTAACTTTCAGCTAAAACTTCTTCCTTAGGTCTAAGGGTGCGCCTGATTCCCCGGGGTGAAAGAGGTAAGTGGATCCAAAGGAGCTCCATTTTCTCCTCCATGCCAATGCAGAGGCTCAATACACACTCCTTGGATTGAGACCAGACCTTTGTATTGAAGATGGCACTGAGAGATGAACAACAAAGTTGATGGTTATGGCTTCTGGAGGTGTCATTTCCAGAGACCTCCTGTAAGGTGCAGCTGGAACTCTTGCTTTAACAGCATAGAGAGGAATTTCAAAATGACTCAATTGCTGCAATTAATCGAAACAAATTTAATGTATATTTAAGCTCAGTATTTTTTTGGGGGGGGGACTTAGGAAGAGGATAGTAGCATGGATCCTAGAGTGGGCACAGGCTTTTCAATAGAATTGCATTTAAATCTCTCTCTCTCTCTCTCTCTCTCTCTCTCTCTCTCTCTCTCTCTCACGCACACACACACACACACACACACACACACACACACACTACAGGTCTACACGATGATGAGATAAAAAAAACAAATTGGAAAAAGGTCAAAGGAATTCTTATAATCCATAGGCCATAAGGATGTTGAGACATGTTTTGACTATAAACATGGATCATAATTTGTTTGTGAGATTCCCCTGATTTTAGCCAACATAGATGAGAGGATTCTTTTTCATATCATATTCTCATATTTCTCATATAGTCTCAGTTTCTAAACTGGCTTAGTATATGAAAACATAACAACCTCTAAGCATCATATTTTGCCCATGATCACACACTGATTTATGGCAGGGGGTTGCCAGCATCTGTGTTAGTAAACTGTCCTAAAATTCAGTGGCTAAAACCAAGTGTTTTATTGCTTTTGTATGGTTATGGTTGACCCCACAGACAGTTTATATGCCAGGATCTCTGTTGTTCTCTTGGATAGGGGTAGCGAGTGGAGTTTTAGCTGGGTTATTAGATCTGCTGGACCTCTTTTTCTCTCCTATCAGTCTCAGGGCCTTTCCCTCTCTGCATGGCCTCCATGTCATCCTGAAGGGTGGTCTCTGAACAGTGACTGCCAGACTTCTTACCCAGAGGCTCAGTCTCTGAAAAAGTGAAGCAAATGGAGGCTTTCAGTGGTACATGACTCCCACTAGCCAGTGGAGTGTCAGTCCCTCCAGGTACAGCCACGTCATTGCATCAAGTCCTAGGGCAAGTGGGAGAGGAATCTGCATAAAGTAATAGACGTGGAGGTCATGGCCTGTTGACACCACCTTTCTGATTCATGTCTTCTCATACGAAAAGCTCCCTCACTTTTGCAAACCTCGTGCTGTGTGAAATCAGGCGAAAGTTCAGGATCACAACGCAACATGGTTGAGTCTCCTTATGTGCACTTCCTCTTAGGGACAAAGATCAAGGAAGGGAATAATCTATGTGTCCCCCCCCCCCCCCATTTGCCACTACCGAGCAGTGAAAGAGTCAGGAAACTACTGTGTTCTCTCTTCCAAAGGAGGAGGAAGGGGATTACAGCAATTCTGAAATCCAGGCTGGCGGAGTCCCTGATTTCTTCCACTTAAGTCAAGGGACGCTCTGTGTTCATACCTCCCTTTTGATTTCTGGGATTATTCCTCTCAGCTCTTGGTTTCAACCTCTGGACTTTGGGTCTCATCTCTGAGTCATTCTTCCTGTCTCTAAAGAATGGTACGTGCTAGCAAGTAGATGACTCTAAGCCTGCTTGCTCCACAGGAAGAGGGAGGGCAAACATCAATGAACCATCTCTCCTCAGACTCATTCTTTCGTCGCTGCCTCAGGCATTGAGTCATAGGTTTGCCCTGTGATCTGCTTTAACCAGCGGAATATTCCAGATGTCCCAGCTCTAGCTCAAAAGCTTGAGAAGACCTGCTAGCTTCTGATTTTGTGCTTTGGAAGACTTAACCCCATGTGAGATGTGTGTCTACCTCACTGGACTGACTCCACAGAGAGTCCACATAGGGGGTGGTGGTGGTGGGTGAAAAACAACGTGGAGGGAAAGTTACCATAGCCCCTTGGTCTCCAGATAACTTACTGTCAACTGACATATGCTGCTTATCACAAGAGAGAAGGAAGAGACCCCAAAGAACTTCCTATAGGACACAGTCATCCCATGGAATGATGAGAAAAGAAAGTAGCTGTTGTCTGAGACTGTTAATCTGGGATGCTTTGTTTTATACCAACAAATAATCTAGATGTATATATGCATTCATTCAAAGTTACTGTGCCCGGTGCTGCTAGGCCCAAGTGGATGCAAATTCAATATAGGTCCTGGCCTCCATCCTGTTGATATAGGCTAGTGATGAATCTGGGCAAATAGAATTATTTCAATTTTATATTTTAAGGACAAGGGGTTTTTGCCCAGAATGTATTTTTGTTGACTCTGTTTGGAATTATCACTCTGAGATTTGTTGTATTTTTCATTTCCTTCAAGTTAGGGTTTTAGAACAGTAAAGCCACCTGAGCTTTCGCAGATAGAATTCGATTTAACAAATATTTTCCGAGTGCTTACGTATATGCGCTTCTTTTGTGTATGTTTTTTCAAGTCTGTCTCCTCAGGTGAGATTGGCTTGAAAATCAGGTGCTGTTTTCCATCCGACATCCATTAGCTTGCCTGGGTATGGCTGTCCCGAGTTACTCAGGGATCCGTTTTTGCCTAGTAGCATATATTCCTGTACTATTATGCCTCCCCTGGCTGTTCTCTTAATGCTACAGAAGGAATCACGTTCAGTCGTTCAGTGTCTAAATGACCTAATTAGCAATAGTTTCCCTACTCTTGCTTTATAATCCCCTGTCTCCATTTGGACTTCCTCCTCATTGGCCTTGTCTTTCTCTCTGAGTCTTACTCAACACACTGCTAATGAGTTCGTGTTCCATTGCTGGCCCTCCGTGGATTGCTGTTGAAAGTCTCTTTGCCTTAATTATAGGGTACGGGTGTCTCTTCTCGTCTTTTCCTGCTGGACTCTGCTATCTCTGAAGCTCCAGTCACGTACCTTTTGTCTTTTTTTTTTTTTTTTTTTTTTGCAGGGACAGAGGCTATGAAGCAGGAAGTCCAGGTGGAGACCACCTGGTTCCGCAGATGGACGAACTTTAGACTAGAAAAGCAAGAGGCTTGTTCAAAGAGTGACAACCAGGGCCAGACCCACTTCTCCAAACCAAGGAGATTTGACTTCAGTCCTTGGATAGGTGCACTATGGAGGTGCAGCACAGTAATGCGACTGCCCAACTGAAGATTAATAGATGATCTGATTAAGCCTTAATTAATGAAGTACCTGCTCTGTTCTTAATCTTGAGATAAAAAGCGGAGGAAAATGTGAGAAAAAAGGAAAAAATAGTGGATTCAGAAATTGTACTATGCATAACAATAAGTCATAATTTTAGGGTTTAGAATTTTGGTCAATGCTCTTATACTTTTATGAATTTATGCAATAATTATTTGTTTGACACCAGCTGTATATGTATAAAAGCAGGTACATTCACACTGTGCCATGTCCTTATAAATGTCTTTAATATGCACTTAGCTTCAAGTTTCATGCTTGTGCCACCATACCATAGACTGATAGTTTTGGAGGGAAAATTGTGATGTAGTATTTAAATAGAAACTTATCCTCACATTTGGTCTTGTAGTCCTTAGACTCATCAGAACATAGTATATAGTAGAAGTCTTTAGACCCAAATGCATTTGGGGGCCATGCAGTTAATACAGGTAAATAAATGAGGCTGGGTGTTACACAGATAAAGTGCCAGGTCTATGACTGCCTGGAGACCACACATCACCTTTAAAGAAGCAGTGGCCAACCCACATTAGGTTATATTTCTATGTAAGAATTTCAAGGCCAATAATTCCAGAACTTCGGAACTTTTAAGAAATTCTATATATCTCAATTTAACTTTCAAAACACTGGTAATGATTTGGAAGACTTAAAGCCATTTCATGGTCCACATTAAAGTTGTTTGCTGGATTCATAAGCAATTTGTCTACTACTTGGTATATATCCCTTCCCCATAACTATTTGGTATATATCCATCCCTTCCCCATGTTCAGAGATGCTCTCATCTCCCAGTAATTCTGCAAGTAAATGACAGGGGCTATGAGTTCAGGCAACACTCAATTATTTGCCTTATCAGTCTCTACCTGATGTCTCTGAGAAAATCAAAGTTCTTTGTTATGGTTGAAGAGGGAGCAACAGCTGCCTTTAAGAGAACCACAGAAGGATTGCCTTTGCTTAGTTTCTGTTATTTTAAAAAATGTATTAATCGAGGATGGAGATATGGATTAATGGTTAAGAGCACTATTTACTTTTTGAGGACCCAGGTTCAATTCCCAGCACCCACATGGCAGCTAACAACTGTTTGAGTCTCCAATTCCAGGGGGTCCTGTTCTCGCCTAAACAGGCACTGCACACATGTGGTACACAGACATTCAGGTAAACACCCATACACACAATATTTTTTAAAATAAATCTCAAAAGTTGTATTGGTTATCTCAATGCTGTCACATGCTTGCAGTTCCAGCCTCCAGGAGGCTGAGGAAGGCTGGGAAGGAGGATCTAGACTTTGAGGCCAGCCTGGACTATATAAACAGGGACACTGTGTCAGAACCAAAACAGGTTAACAGTAAAACAAAATATCCCATCACTAAGAAAATTATCTATTCTGGAAATTAACTTCTCTAGAAATTAAAATTTAGGATTGGCTTTGCCACTTAATGAGTGTGGTAGATACGAGTTCTTTTATGGACCATGCTAATGAACAGAAACCTTTTTATCTTGAACCATAGTACTATTTTAAATCCTAATAAGAAGCATCTGGTGTCTACTCAAGCTGTGCAGTTCAAGGTTGTCAATTGTCTCCTACACTTCAAGTCTAATTTCATGGTCCTATTGCTTGTCTTACTTCATTTCCTTAATTGTCCAATATTTACAGAGAACATTCTAGGCATCAGATAGGCTATAAACCCTAAAAATACAACACTGAATAAAACAAAGATGATCTATTCTTTCACAAGGTCCACTTTCTGTTTGGGGCTAGAGAGACAATAGCTTAGCACAGAGTGAATAAACTGCTTGGTTTCAAATGTAGACAACACGATGAACAGAGTAAAATACAGAAATAAGGAGTGAGGCAAGGCTTTTCTGCAAAGTCATGGGGCGGAGACCTGCGGATGAACCGTGCACAGCAATTCAAAAACATCTGGGCAGAGGGATCCAATCAGGGAAAAGCCTTGGGGCCAAAGACTAGAGGCGCGGGATGGATGTGATGTGTTCCTGGGTCAGAGAACAAACTTGTTTGAGCAGAATGGCTAACCTGCCCTCTTTGCAGCCTTCCACAGTAGTTACAACTCTAATACTGGCTTCCTTTCTGGATCTTTGAGATTCTAAACCTGGGGTGCTACTTGCTCTCTCCAAGGTGCTGAAAACGATAGTCCCTTCTAGGAGATCTTACTGGCTTCCAGAGCTTCATTAGTTACTCCAGCGTTATGTTCATGAGCACGGCAGCTTATGATGTCTTGGAAAATGTGATATGTATCGAGAGAGGAAGCTCACTGTATTGGTAGTTTTCTTTTTCCTGGAACTCGGGGATGGTTTTCAGTAATAGTCAGAAAGATAATTAGCTGAACTAAAGTGACCAAGGTTATCATTGCTACCTGATAGTCTATTCAATGGATGGATAGGGTGTATATATGTAAGTACACACACACACACACACACACACACACACACACACACACACACACAGACCCACACACACAGTGGAGAGTGAATATAAGTGTTCAGGGTAATAATAGCAAAATATCCGACTAGACTAGAATAGCTTGGGCATATGGTACCATTTACTGAGACTCAGGAAACCAGAGAGCCAGGAGGCATTTGGATGCAAAAAAGAGTAAGTGGGTACTCAGAAAAAAGGGGGTTAAGGAGTACTTGTATCCAAAGATGAATTCTATCAGGAGAATTCCCCTTAGTGCTCTCTGAGATTGGAATTCCAAATAAAGTTTCTGATTAGACATGATTGCACCGAAAAGATGGTCCTAAATTGTATTAGGGTTTTCTAGAGGAGCAGAACTGATAAAATGAGCACACACACACACACACACACACACACACTCACACACACACGACTTATTAGAGAGGCTTCCAGGTTGTGGTCCTGTTAGTCCAACAATCGCTATATATCAACAGAAGGTACAAGGCTGGATATCTCAGCTGGTCTTCAATGTTTGCTGAAATCCTGAAGAAGTAAGCTTTGATACCTGCAAAGGGATGAACTTGCCAGTGAGCTTCCTTCTTCAATGTTCTTTATATAGCCCAGCAGATTGTGTGGCCAAGATTAAAGGGGATCTTCCCATTTCAAATGATTTAATTAAGAAGATTTCCTCACATGTCTACCTAACCACTTGGGTTTTAGTTCATTCCAGATGTAGCCCAGTTGACAATCAAGGAAAACCATCATATAAGTGGTATTGGCGACTATCATTCTTCAACACCAGATAAAAGGATTTTAATACTTAGTCTAGAAACTTATCTATGCTAACAGGATTACTTCTTAAAGTCAGAAGGCTCCAAAATGTATTAAAGTCAAATGTTTGAAAAGGTAAAACCTACAGCAATTCCCTGAGGCATGTAGATCAGTATGATCCAGGTAAGTGGATTTTGTGAGCGTCTCTGGGTGTTTGGAAGATTGGAGCACAGGTGGTGGACACAACCATCATTATATACTGGATAGTGTTCATCAATCATTAAACAAAATTTACTAGGCACGTACCATGTGCCAGGTATTGTTCTGGGGCATAGGGGTACTGAGATAAACCAGGCAGAGTTCTTTCCATTGTTTTGCTTTAAACTACTATATTTTTTCCTAACTGATAGATATTAAAAAATTATTTGTTGATGTTTTAGGTGTGTGTGTGTGTGTGTATGCGTGCACAAGCACGTGCATTTGTGTGTGTGCACACATGTGTTCTATTAGCAAGTCATTATCTCATCAGAGAGTCCTAGGACTTGTCGAAGAACAAAGTTACAAGTGTCTTATTTATTTTTCTGTTCCTGTGATGCCATATTCTAATGAAAGCAACTCAAAGAGGTAAGGGTTGACTTTGGCTTACAGTTCAAGTGAGAGCCATCATGAACGGGAAGTCAAGGCAGCAAGGGCTTGAAGCAGCTGGTCCCATTACATCCCTCACTAAGAAGAAGAGAACGACAAATGTTTGTGCTCATCTCCCATTCTCCTCCTCATAGACACCAGGACCACATCCGAGGGACGGTGTTGCCAACTTTTAGGGTGGGTCCTCCACATCGATTCACCCAATTAAGACATCCTTTCCCAAGCAGGCCAGTGATGATGAAGTTGACAACCGACTGCTAACTATTATGAGTTAAAGGTGCAAACTGCATAGATTCTTTTATTCTGGAGCCAGGAAACCATTTAACATATAAAATAGTATGAGTGTTCAAATGGAACCAAACGGGGTTTAAAGAAAGTTGAAACAAAACCAAAAGCAGCTTGGTTATTTCAAAGTCATTTTCCATATAATAAGAGGATAGAGACTTGAAAAGTAGGAAGTCATGGTAGTATATACTGGATTATTTCACGCCACCTTTTGGGGACACAAAGATTAAGGAACAAGGGACTTCATTATCATATCAAATAAAATTGCTCTGTATGGGAAATTTGACTCCATGTCTCTAATCTCAGTTTCAGCCTGGTGCCTCAAAACTTTAGCATTAGCATCTCCATCTTTATTTAGAGTATGGCCCAAAACAATGGCCTGAAATTTCTATTAAACAGACTTGAAGAGTCTCACTGTAGGTCACTTTGAAGAGGAAAGTTTGGCAGCAGCCACAAGCTGCTTTATATTGTTAAGAATTTGTTCCAGTTGAAACAGTTTTCTAGGTTATTACTTATGAATCCTGTCACTGGGATCTCTGATAACGCAGCTCCAGGGCCCATGTTCTGGCATTTTGATGGAATGACTTTATTTTCTCCTCCCTGGGCACCAGGTGCCACTTGCTAAAAACAGCAGAGGATTGAATCTCTCTTGAAGGCTCCTTGTAACCCTGCAGAAAATATGACCCAAGTTGGCCTTGGTTCTTCGTCCATAATCCTCTCCTCTCCTCTCCTCTCCTCTCCTCTCCTCTCCTCTCCTCTCCTCTCCTCTCCTCTCCTCCTCTCTTCTTCTTCTTCTTCTTCTTCTTCTTCTTCTTCTTCTTCTTCTTCTTCCTCTCTCTCTCTCTCTCTCTCTCTCTCTCTCTCTCTCTCTCTCTGTGTGTGTGTGTGTGTGTGTGAGAGAGAGAGAGAGAGAGAGAGAGAGAGAGAGAGAGAGAGAGAGTCAGTCCACTCAAGCTGTCGGGCTTGTGCGGCACGTGTTCTATCCATGGAGCCGTCTTGCCCACCTAAGTCATGATACTTTCCTACATTACTAAGTAGTGATATTAAATCAGGCTTACTCGTCACTCCTGTGAGATAGTAGAATCTAGTGGTTAAGGCTCAGATCTGTTCCTTGTTAATTCAATGGTTTTGGACAAGTTTACTGATCTCTTTGAATCTGTTTCTTTACTCATGAAAGAGATACAAAAACATTACCTATTTTGCACAGTTTCTGGAGGGGCAAATGACTATCAGTAAAGTGCTTCCCCGTGCTTATTGTATGGAAAACGTGTTCCCGATCAAGTGTTTGCTTCCTTGTTCCTGCAATGGCCACATTAGCTTTGCAGCTCTTTTTAGCTTTGTTCGTACAGTCATGGCACCTGAGCCAACTGAAAACTATATTTAGCAAATGGAGAGATAGCATGGACTCAAGAATACAAGAAATTGAAGAACCTGAATTTTAAAAAAAATTTCAAGGCGGGGTTTTCTGGGGTTTGTGTGTGTGGGTTGCATGTGCACATGCCTGCGCACACACATGGCTGTATACAAGCACTCACACATACACATGTGCAGAGGTCAGAGGATAGCTTGCAGGAGTTGGTTCTCTGCCGGATTTATGACTGAGACTCTGACCTTTTGACTAACTGATGATTTTGGATGGACTCTTTGTTGATAGTTGCATTAGTGATGCTGCTAACCAGATGAACAAGTAGACGTCCCATTTATACTCACAAGCCAACAGAAACTCTCAAGTCTCTCACCTTTATAACCAACAACGAGACAGCCAACTAAACATTTCAATAAAGTTTTTCTGTTTTAGGTCATAGTCAGGTTTCTTAAGAGTTGTTCACACAGCCGGATGTGGTGGAATATGCCTTTAACCCCAGCGCTTGGCAGACAAAGGTAGCCTGGTCTCTGTGAATTTGAGGCCAACCTGGTCCACATAGAGCATACAAGTATATCCAGGACTACACAGTAAGATCATCTCTCGAAAATGGTTGTCTAATTAATTTTTAATACATTCCCACGTATGTTTTCTTAATAAAACATAGAAACAGTTTTCTGATCTCTACTCTTGATTATACCATCTGCTTAAAATGAAAGTTACCCATTTGTTAAAAAAACTAAAGGAGACCTTTTGGACCTCTTCCTTAACTTGTGGCTACCGAGAGAAGACAAATGACCTTCATGGATGATGAGTAATTCTTTCAAGTTTGAGGCCAGACAGAGTGATTCTTGATTCGAACATCAAAATCGCCATTCAAGGAAGTTTTGCTCTGCTGAAAACATCCCATATTCAGATGCAAATGTGAATTATTCACGTAATCAGGGAAACTGGGTCTACTAAAATATCTTGCTGTGACACGAGAAGCCAGAAAGTGAAGTCTGATGACAGGAGCACAATGAGAGCACAAAGCAATCTGTTGCTTTGTTCTCGTGTGAAGCGATGGTGGGGTGCACACCTGTGGCCATCGACCTGATGGGTCCTGATGCAATCCAGACCATTGTCTAGCCCTTCCACCCTCGCCCAATCAAAACGCATTTGTCCTGTGTTATGTACCATCAAACCTGCCTTTGTTTAGGGCCTTCTGCAGGGACCCAAGGAAAACGCTGAAGGTAGTCATTTACATCCCAACAGACATGTTCATGGGACAGGTTCAGGGACACAGGCAATGTCTTTGGTAAGGGGAACATTTTTTTTTCTTAGATATGCCCCCCCCCCCCCCAGTGGAGTTGCACTACCTAGTGATATGGGATTTGGGGTGAAGTTGCTCCCCTGAGCTGCGATGGAACATGGAGGTTTGTCACTCGCAGAGGATGTCGAGATCACTAAATGGGGGTAGGCGTGAGTGGGGACGCTGCTCAGTAGATCCCGAACAGCAGCGGCAGTGGAGCAGAGCGAACACTTATTGGAGAATCGGGGAGCTTAGTTTCCCTGGGTTTTGTGACTCAGGGCAAGCCTCCTCCTTGTTACTGTCAGTTGTAAAATGAAGAACTGGGACTGGATTAGACTCCTCCGTCCCTCCGTCCCTCCGTCCCTCCGTCCCTCCCTCCCTCCCTTCCCACTTCCTTTCCATGCTATGGAGCAGAACTAGGGTCTATTATATGTTAGGTAGTTACTCTTCTACACTGAGCTGCACTCTCCCCAGCCTAGACTAGATAACAACTAGATGATATCTAAGGTCATCTTTAGTGCAATAATTCTAAAAATCATCTTTTCAAAATCTCTCCTGACTATAGCTCTTTCAACTTCCGTGTCTTACTTATCTTTACCTTGCCTAGTTTTCCCACCACTTTGCTTCTTATCTCTGTATCTCTTTGCTTACTTTCTGGCCTGTTTACTCTGTGTTAACTTCAAGAAATATGTATTTTAAAAGCCAATCATCTTTTTCTTTGGAGATAGCACATCTCCCTGCTAGGTCATGGCAGAGCAATCACGTGGCAAGCTCAAAAATGTATCTAGAATATTCACTCATATAAAGCCAAGCTTTCTTCAGTTTGAACCCTCGGCCCCCTTCAGAGGTTGCTTACTGATGCTTGTGTGAAATGTCAGTTGGGTAGCCAGGTTTAAATCAGATCATTTAACTAGGCTACAGGGCCTTGTGGGGAGTGGGCTAGTTTTCCCAGGCCTCTGCTCTAAGAATGAATTCTCTAGAGCTCTTCTGACACTATGGTTAATGTAATAGAATACTGTTTTTTTTCTTGCTGTAGTCCCTCAAACCCAAGCTGTCAGGGGGTTGGGGCCTCTGCCAGGCAAAGGTGATCTGCCAGTTGAACATGCCAACAAGTATCATACTTTTTTTTTTCTTAGTGTTCAATTAACATTAACACCACGAGGTTTTTTCAAAACACAAAAAGAAAAGCCCTGACTAGTATTACTAAAAATAATAATAATAATTTTAGTAATACTAAAAATAGACCAAGTAAATTAAGAATATAGCAATGGGGGCCTCTTAGGGCCGATAGAAAGAACACTGGTTACATTTAATAGCAGAGACATTGGGTAAGTTTTTGAGTATGCCTCAGATATTTCACAGGGTATCTGAAATGCGAAATGAATCAGGCTTCCTGTATTCTCTTTGTTATACGTCGCTATCCCATTCCTCAAAATAGAGTAAGATCACCAAGAATCACATCAGCAAAGGGGATGATAAGAGGCATTTTGAGGGTGCTTTCAAAACCCTAAGATGCTGCGGTCACCAAGCTCAAGTCCCATATCTACCCAATTCATCAGAGAAGTTCAAGGGGAGAAATGAAAAGCACTTAAAGACATTGAAGGACTCAGAAAATATGTTCTTTATCAATTTTATAGACAGTTTCCCAGGATATGTTCCAGTTTAAGCATGGAGTGCCTCACAAGGAGACACAGGGTTCATGAAAGGGCCGTTTGGGTCCAGAAAAGCAGAGAAGTGGTTCTGGAAAGGCAACTGGTACAAACTAGATGTGGTTGTGCATGCTTGCAACCCCAGCACTGGAGAAGCTGAGACAAGAAGACTACTACAACTTCGAGGCTAGCCTGGGCTACATGGCAAGATCATATCTTGAAACACCAAATCAAGTCAAACAAAATGACAACAATCAAAACAAATAAATAAAAACTGAACAAACAAAACATGACGGGAAATGGCTTGCACTGGGCAAAGCCAAGGTATCCAGTAAGATTGTTTAATTGTGAATGAAATAATACATTCAAATCAGCCTAAATACAAACCAAGGGTAGGGAGTGCTCCCTGACTAAATGGTTCAAGGATTAACAAGGGTCCAGACTCCCAATGGCTTCCTGACCTGACACCATTGAGTTTGCCCCAAGGTTACCCCTTTCTGTCTCACAAGATGATTGACAGAAGCAACCCGAGTAGCCACTTCTTTTCTCGCATCTCTGGAGAGACTGACTGACTGGATTTCCTTTCATGTATGTAGGGGAAGCCCAGCCCAACGGGGTGTGTTCGCCTCGGGCTAATGTTTATGTATAAATCTGGTGGGCGTGAGCCCTGCCGGTCCCTTTTGTATTTCCTGCCCATCGCGGGATCCCTGGTGTTGTAAGCTATCCCTTCATTAAATTATGCTGTTTCATATTAAGCTAGCCTGGTTATTACGCCACATCAATTAGGGGTACTTTCAAAAAAAAGGGGGGGATTAACTAGTTTGATGGGATGATTGGTATTTGTGAATTACTGTTTTTAGAAAATTGTATTGGTACTAATTATTGTATATTGATATATTGAATGTGAGTGCTTCTACCTCTATTGTATAAGAGTATGTTTATGCCTCTGTCTATATTGTATTGATATATTTACCATATTGCAATGTACATTTCTACCTCTGATACATTTGGTATGTAATGACATTGTTTACAGTTGGAGATCATTATCCTCATATATTGCACAGTTGTTTATTCTCTTAGTCTTCAAGTTAGATGGGTATTGAGAATTATATGCTTGTCATATTTATATTTAGGATAATCAGGGTTTTTAGATACATAGAGATTATATTTAGTATAGATAGTATAATCTTCAACCTCTTTGAAGAACTGTAAAAAATGGCCTTTAATCTAACCTAGAATTCCATGCCAATGAGACACAATCACTCCTGGCAACACCGCTCTACTCCCGAGAGAAAGTTGAGCACCAAAGACATTCCACTGGGAGCTTGTCTTTTTCTTGGCAGAACTGGCCTTTGGGTTAAGAAAAGCCCATACCTCAACTACTGACAAAGATACAAAGTATGCATAAGTGGATAAAACAGGATTGTCTTATCTTGCCAAGACAGGGTAGGATAGTTCTAAGAAAGTTCCTTGCCTTTAATAATGGTATGTAAGTTATGTTAAGTTTTAGCCAAAGTTGGTTGACTCAACATTACTAACGAGACTTTGGGTGATTGCCCAGGTAGTCAGTTGTCTCTGTCATTTGTTGCACATTTTGGAAATTTCTCGTTTGTTCTTCCTGGTTGTTTAAGTAATATTACTTTCCTTCTCAGATCTTTGACAAAGTTAAAGATTAGATAACTGTAGTTACTCTCTACATTATTTAGACTCCTTGAGATAAAATGTTTAGCAAAACTTTTGTTATATGTTTCTTGCTCAATATTGTTTGTTATTTGTAATTTTATATTTATTATTTGTTCCTATTGTATATAGTTGTATTTGGTTTGGTTCTGTCTTATTTAGACAAAAGGGGGAGAAGTAGGGGAAGCCTAGCCCAATGGGGTGTGTTTGCCTCGGGCTAATGTTTATGTATAAATCTGGTGGGCGTGAGCCCTGCCGGTCCCTTTTATATTTCTTGCCCATCGCTGGATCCCTGGTGTTGTAAGCTATTCCTTCATTAAATTTTGCTGCTTCATATTAAGCTAGCCTGGTTATTACGCCGCATCACATGTAGGCTCTCCTCACATCTCGTTCACCCCACTGGCCTTGGCTGCCCACTCCTGGAAGAGCCTCTAGCAAAGAGATGCAGTAGCCTCAATCCTTTGCCTTAGTGCCCATACTGTGCCAGGCACTGTCCTAGGCACTGAGGACAAAGCAGAAGATAAAAAAGACAAAACTGACCATCTTAACAGGTGAGTGGCTCATGCCCATAAATACAGCGCACCCAAGAGAGGCAAGGAGAGCACACGTTTGGGGACAGTTTTGTCTGTTTGGAGAGTTCAAAGCCACCAGGGCTATATAAGATCCAGTGTCAAATAAGTGAACAAATGAATGAATAATTTTGAGTGGACATATGGAAGTACACACACACACACACACACACACACACACACACACACACGCACGCACGCACCCAAACCCCCTGTCTTTCCTTTATAGAGCTTACACGGAGATTAGATAATACATCAGGTATGGAGGTAAAATGTCTGTGTGTGGAGGGGTGGTGTGTGCTAGTTAGTTGAATCAACAGAGGGAATGGGTAGTGCTGGGAAAAATTATTCAGTAAGAATTTAAATCTTGCGTATCTCTGTTTATCTGTTATAGAAGGGACCTGGGAGCCAGCCACGCTCTCCACTACAGGACAGCCAGTTCAGAAGCCAGACAAGAGTGACTCTAGGAGACCGGCCTGGGGGAAAAGGAGGACTTGGGATGGTACCGGATATGACAGAAAATTTAGGAATTGGGTTATGATCAGGAGAGACCAAAGCAGGTGTGATGGGTCATGCACTCACAGTCATTTAAATAATGATGAAAATGCTGTCATTCTAGAATAAGCTGATAGAGAAAGCATGGTCCCAATTCGAGTCAGGACCAGTCTAAAACCATCCATGTGCTCTCTGCAACCAATGGAATGTGAGGAGAAATTATCTACAACAAGCGAAATAAATGTGTGCTACTTACCAAATCTCTAAGGTAAGCAAACCACTGAGCTATCTGTCTCTTTTGCCTAAGGCTAGCCTCTAAATACTGAAAACCAAATATCTGTACATGAAGGAGCTAAGCGGAGGCTCATGAATATATCAGGAAGTAGCAGAGGGCAGAGGGAGGTAATGAACATGAGCTACACAATCTACCAACATACTCATACAGACTATCAGAAGAGCTACAACGTGTCTGTGTAACTATAAAAGGAACATTCTGAAAAGTTAGTGAGTTGACTTTAGAGGCAAAGACTGAAGATGGAAGTGAAAGGCAAACTTTTATTTCTTAATTAGTCCCTTGGCAAAGGTTTTGAACTGTGTACATCCATCACTTTGACTTGATGAGGTGTCTGCTCTCCAATCTGGAACTTCTTTCCTTAATTCTAAAAAGCAAAGCGTTCATTATGGAAAACTTGGCCTTGGTAGTAGAGATGGAGCTCCTGCCTAGTACCTAAAAGACCCTGGAGTTGACCCCCTCGCCCAATAAATAAGGAAAGAAACACACAAACCAACAAAAATACACACATCATTCTTAAAAGATGGGTGTGTTTTCACTGTCTTTAAAACTGATTGTATTCATGCACAGCTGTGATGATGTGGAGTAGCAAGGCGTTTTGATGAATCCAAATTCTCCAGTCTAAACTAATTAGCTTAGGTTCTGGAGATAATTTGTATCATTTCAAATCTCCCTCCGGACTGAAAATCAGGATGCAAACAAACCTGGTGTGGCAGTCTTTATGTTGGAGACTCGACAAACATAAGGAGCCGCCCTGCGAGCCCATCCGTCAAGGAAAGTAGGCCCAAGTGCAGGAAGTCAAGTTCAGGCTGGAGTGACGCAGGCACCAAGAGCTATTAACTGTGAGACTATAAGACAGCAATTAATGGCAGGTGTTTTGTTTCTGGAGGCATTAAAACCCTGTATAATCAAGACACGTGTTCACGGACCATCCCCACCTCTGGCCATGTCGCCTATCCCCCTGCCATCCTCACTTCATGGCCATGGCTACCCTGATCTGGTGAATTCCAGAGGCTTCCCTGAGCTTCCTCCCATCTTTGTGCATCCGCCATGCTGATCCTATTGCTTGAAAGAAATGCTTCAAATCCAATAAATTGCGAATAAAATGTTCTGGTTCCTGTGATGTGCAACGAATTCATTTGCAGGCATTCGATACTTCTTCCCTTATGTTGCTATGGAACTTGACCCCACTCTAACTCATGGTATGAATGAACTCTAGCTTGGCCCCCACATTCACCTCTAAATGGCCATGTGAACTAAGGCAAGTCACTTCTCCACTTTGCCTATAAAACAGCATCAATAATACCTATTTGTTTGTTATAAGAATTAAAATAAACAGCTACTTAGTTACTTTCTTATTGCTGGGATAGGATACCTTGAGAACAACAAGGTAGGAAAGGAAGGGTTGATTATGGTTTACCATTCTAGATGGATACAGTCCTTGATGGTGGAGACATGGGAACCGGTAGGGAAGGCATGGTGACAGGCACAGGAAGCTGTCTGATCGTACCCCACCCACACCCAGGAAGAGAAAACGAGCAGGAAAGGATCCAGGCTATAAGGCCTCAAAGCTTGCTCTATTTGTTTGCTTCTATTGCTGTGATGAAGACCATGATTGAAAGCAACCTGGGGAGGAATGGGCTTGTCTGTCTTCTAGCTTTTGGTCCATCACTAAAAGAAGTCAGAGCAAGGACACAAAGGTATGAATTTGGAGGCAGGAACTGAAGCAGAAGCCATCAAAAGATTGCTGCTTACTGGCTTGCTCCTCATGGCTTGCTCACTCCAGGACCACCTACCCTGAAGTGGTATAGCCACAATGGCTGGGGCCTCCCACATCAATCAGAAAAAAAAAAAGACCCACAGATTTGCCTTCAGGCCAATCTGATGGAGGCATTGCCTTAACAGAATAAAGCCCTCTTCCCAGAAGACCCCAGTCTGTGTCAAGTTGACAAACAAACACCCAGCATACTTGTCTCCAGTGATTCACTTCCTCCACGAAAGCTCTGCCTCCCAAAATTCCACAACCTTCCCAAACAGTGCCACCAGCAGGGGATCAAGTGTTAAGTACATCAGCCTATAGCAAGGAGTTCATAGACAAAGCACCACAAAGAATATAAGAGCCCTGGTGCAGTAGCTGGCCTATGTAAGAGCTCAGAAGGATCTGGTATCATTACCATGTGTTATTGCAACTGCTGCTTTAATGGTTGGCTCGCATATCCAGTCGCTGAGGTTAGGAATTGCAGCCGTCCATCTTCCTATCATTTGTCTTGCTGCAGAACTTGGCATATTATATGAGAGATGTTTGAACACTAAAGGAGCGAGGGACTGAAGTGTGATTGAGAATGATTGTGGCCACCTTTGTTTTTAAAACAACCATCTTCTAGGAGTCTAGTTCTGAGAGTGGGCCTTAGCGCCAAGCAAAAAGCTGGCCAGCATCAGTTCCGTGAGCCAGTATTTTTTTAATTAAAAGAAAAAAAAAATTTCCTGAATACATGTACTGATTTTAAGTCCCGAGTAAGAGCCCAAATCGTGGGAACAATGCAAAACTTGCTTCTTTTCCATAACGTTTCTCAAAGTTTCAGAAAGTTAATGCTTCTTATTGTCAAAGATTCTGGACTAACTGGGAAAACGCATTTGAAAGAGATAAGAAGACAAGAATCATAAACTAAAATTTGAATGGGTAGGTTATCAAAGTATTTTTACTTATTTATTTTTCTCTATAAAACTATGGCTAACTTTATTTTACCTTTAATATATTTTTAATTAAAAAATAATCATATCATTTTCTCTTCTGTTTCTTGCCTCCATCTCCTCCCAAGTCTCCTCCCTCCAATTCCTTGCATGTCTTTATCCCCTCACTCTCAATTTTTTTATTTTATCATTATTATTAAATTATATATATGTATATATACACACATATGCACAACTATACAAATACACCTTACTGAGTCCATTTTTGTTATTCATATGTATATGGTTTCAGGGCAGACCACTTTGTTTTGGAGAGCTTATCAGGGGCCTCATCCTTGGGAGAGGCTAATTCACCAATTGTCTATAGTTCCTTGTCCAGGGATGTAACCTCATGAGATTTTTCTCTTCTTTTTCATTAGCATGTCAATTGATAACTGTCATTGTTCAGGTCTCGTTTATGCAGCCCTTTCCATGACAGACTGCTTCATAGCAGACATCCTGATGTTCTGGCACTATTAATTTTTCTGTCCCCTCTTCTGTGATGCTCCCTGAGCCATTATTGCAGGAACTGTGATGTAGATGTCTCCTCAGGGGCTGGGTGCCCTACCATTAGTGCCCTACCATTAGCTGATCATTTCATTGTGCCTGCTTATTTTTTTTATGTTTGTTGTTGTTGTTATTGTTGTTGTTGTGTGTGTTCATGTGTGTGATGATTTCCATCTGCTGTAAAGAGACACTTTTTTGGTGAGGGGTGAGAGCTATATTTATCTGCGGATATAAGGACAAGATTTAGACTCAAGTTAGGAATTACGCTGGTTTAGCAAAGTGGCAGTAGTAGATTCTCTTCTAAGATCTCTGACCTCACTAGCCCCAGGCTTTGGCTATGATTCTAGTGCCAAGTATGATTTCCGTCCTGTTGAGTGGGCCCAAAGTCCAATTAGACAGCTGTTGGTGACCACCAATATGCGAGTGCCACTTCCCGCATCTTTATAGATGTCTTGCCATGCTGGTCAGTATTGTAGTTCACAGGCATCACGTCTGGGTTGGACTATTAATTGCTTCCTTTGCTTGCAGCTTGCATAGTATTATCAGGTACCATGGAAGCTAGACCACAGGCAGGAAAGTTTCAGGTTAGTTGCATGTCCTAAGTGGGTGGTGTCTTCGGCAATAGGGATTTACCTTCAACTTCCTAGTGGTGACCAAAAGCTATATCAATAGTCTACACTGTCATGGGAGTCATTTGGACTACAATGACCATCCGTTTCTTGTGACTGTTACTGGAGATTTTGTTAGTCTATGGTTCTTGTGGGGAACATAGTCAGTCCAAGTGGCATAATGTTCTTTAAGATTTAAGATACATACATACATACACCCACATGTATATACATATATACTTTATTATATATTCCTATATTAGTATAGATTTATATTGTAAATATATCTTAACTAGATATATATGTAGTATAATTTTAGGTAAATGTAAAACAATGAGGTTTCTTGATACTTTATGAAACAACATTGGTGTTATTTGTTTTAAAAAGTACCACTATTTGGGTTATCTATACTACTGGTCCCCCCACCATGGGATTACCACTAGTAGGCCTGGGTGACTTGTAAAGTTCAGGTTATTATTAATGCTTTTGGACTTACATAGAACAGACTTATAACCCCAGGGTTGTTAGTACGGAGGGTGTTTCTGCTCTGACTGAGTAGCTTCATCTGTCTCTGAGAACTCCATAGCTCTGATGTGCCACCATTACAATATGAAGATGCTTTAGTCTGGTTGTCAGAATATCCGACTCCACCGGCCATGCTGTGCCATGCCATGCTGGGCCATTCTGTGACATACTATGCCACGCCTTGCTATGCTGTGTTGTGCTATGCCATGCCGTGCTGTGCCAGGCTGTGCCACGCCGTCCTGTGCCATGCCATGTCATGCTGTGCCATGTGGATGCTCCAGTAGTTACTGGGGAGGATGATATTTGTCCTGCATGTCTCCAAGGTTGCTGGGCAACTCCAGTGAGTGATTTTATAAAGCACAAAATGATCTACAATACAAGGGCTTATTTTTATTAAAATTACACCTCACTTCCACGGAATGCCTGGATAAAGAAATGTTGGGAATTACAAAATGTAAAACTAGAAGGGGGGGACATTAAAAAAAAATCTAATTACTAAATGTCCCATCAATACCACAAAGAGAGGGAAACTTGAATAATTAATGACAGGAGCCCCGCGTTTAAGTATTTCAGTTTTACTGGCTTCCATCCTCTTTGCCTATCAGGAGTGGTTTATTTTTGCCATCGAATACCTATGAAACCACTGAGGCCTAACTGATGCGTGATTGATGTGGGCTCTGTTAATTATATGGCTGGGTTTTATGCACGAAACCGTATCCTTGGTTTCTCTCCCTTAATTTACCTTGGTTTAACTGTTGGTCTTAAAGCAGTTTCAGATACAGCCGCTGAATCCCAGAGCAGAGTTTTGCAACTTGAAAGGTACCTGAGTCAGTTTGGGCATCTTGAGTAGTAAAGTCGACTTGGGGGAGCTCTCGGGCTGTAAGATAGATTGCTTGGCTTTCCTTCCAGCCCTGCTGGCTCCCTCCCTGCAGCTGCTCACCGGGGCTGCTGCACATCTGTTATCATTAAAAGCATGCGTGGCATCCACGGTGACAAAAGCCTTAATTGCTTCCTGACAGTCTATCAGATGAGGCTTTAGATAGCTGGAGATGCTAACATCTGCCTGCAGTCTCCCCAGCATCTGGTACCCTTGCTGGTAGTAGCACCTGATTTTCTTCTGGGATTGCACTCACTTCTCAGGCTCTCTCTCTTATTACTCCCTGTGGTTCAATCTCATTTCTCTTGCCCCAGGGAAGGACTTGGACAAATGGAATCCCAACGGTTGGTTTCTGGATGAGCATGTGACCCAGGCTTGGCCAATGGACAGACAGGGACTTTGGTAAGAACTGTTTGAAAAAGATAACCCCACTTCTCTAGGATGAGTCCAGCTGAGGGTGAAGTCACTCCTGAGGACAGAAGAGGCTAAAGGCGGAGAGACAGGCTCTTGTCATCAGGGTTTGCATGTGTGGACTCAGCAGTGGTTAAAGACAAGCCCATAAATGCATTCCTGTATTACATGAGATAGTCACTTACAGTCAAGAGTCCTGACCTGGATGGTGAAACTGTAGCTCATCACTCTCCAGTGCAAGCAATGTAAATAGCGAATCTTAAGAAAACAGAAAGAAGTTGGAGTATAGAACACAGAGTTTAGAATTTTACACGCACACACACACACACACACACACACACACACACACACACACACCATAGCACAGCACAGCACACCACATTTGCACAGAGAAGATTTGTCTGGGTCAATTTGACATCTTTTCTTACTTAGTTACAGAGATGTGGCTGAAAAATTTCCATGGCATCTGGGTGGCAGAGAATACACTGTGTGCTCACTGGGAGACCCCGAGAGTTGCCCACCTGTTCTGTCACAGCCTCACTGTGTGCTCACTGGGAGATCCCGAGAGTTGACCCCCTACTCAGTCACAGCCTGACTGTGTGCTCACTGGGAGACCCCGAGAGTCGCCCACCTGTTCTGTCACAGCCTGACTGTGTGCTCACTGGGAGACCCCGAGAGTCGCCCCCCCTACTCAGTCACAGCCTCACTGTGTGCTCACTGGGAGACCCCAAGAGTCGCCCCCCTGTTCTGTCACAGCCTCACTGTGTGCTCACTGGGAGATCCCGAGAGTTGCCCCCCTACTCAGTCACAGCCTGACTGTGTGCTCACTGGGAGACCCCGAGAGTCACCCACCTGCTCAGTCACAGCCTGACTGTGTGCTCACTGGGAGACCCCGAGAGTCGCCCACCTGTTCTGTCACAGCCTGACTGTGTGCTCACTGGGAGACCCCGAGAGTCGCCCCCCCTACTCAGTCACAGCCTCACTGTGTGCTCACTGGGAGACCCCAAGAGTCGCCCCCCTGTTCTGTCACAGCCTCACTGTGTGCTCACTGGGAGACCCCAAGAGTTGCCCCCCTGTTCTGTCACAGCCTCACTGTGTGCTCACTGGGAGATCCCGAGAGTTGCCCCCCTACTCAGTCACAGCCTGACTGTGTGCTCACTGGGAGACCCCGAGAGTCACCCACCTGCTCAGTCACAGCCTGACTGTGTGCTCACTGGGAGACCCTGAGAGTCGCCCCCCCTACTCAGTCACAGCCTCACTGTGTGCTCACTGGGAGACTCTGAGAGTCACCCACCTGCTCAGTCACAGTCAGTGACTGTGTGCTCACTGGGAGACCCCGAGAGTCGCCCCCCTACTCAGCCTGCTTGTGTTAGGTGCCGAGGATATATTTGACGAGAAAGTCCATTCTCTCCTTTCATGGAGATGATGATTTAATAGAGATTCAAGTACAGCACCTGGACAGACAGGAAATGAGCAGATTTTGTCACTGTTCTGCATGGGTGTTCAGTACCACACAGGACAGGCCCTGTGGTTGACTGATTGGCTTTTCTCTCTTTCTCCCTGTAACCACCACCCTCACTCCTTTTCAGACAGGGCCTCGTGCAGCTCGGGCAAGCCTTAAACTTAATTTCAGGTCTTCTGTCTTCACATCGAAGGAGCAGACTTTACAGGCATGTCCCACTGCACTCAGTCTTAATAAGTTCTGAGGAGCAAAACCAGGGTGGCAGCTTTGCCCATGCAAGGCCAAGCACGTTAGCAGCTGAGCTGTATGCATAGGCAGCCCCACCACACCCACCATGATCCCCCGATTTCAGAGCATCTTGATCTCTCAGCAGTTACAGAAGCATTCTTCTCCAAGTTTCGCTCGGCTCTGTTTACACACTCAGCGCTTTCAGCCTTCTAAAGCAAGTAGCTCTCAACCTGTGGGTCATAAGCCTATTGGGGTCACATGTCAGCTATCCTGTACATCAGATATTTATGAGTTATAGTAGTAGCAACATTACTGTTATGAAGTAGTAACAAAATAATTTTGTGGTTCGAGGTCACCACAATATGAGGGATCGCAGCATTAGGAAGCTTGAGAACTACCACTTTAGGAAATTGAGGTAAGTTAGCAATAAGTGTTAGGACTAGAATCCACTAACTATTAATCCATTAAATTGGCGTGGTTTTGTGTGTGTGTGTGTGTGTGTGTGTGTGTGTGTGTGTGTGTGGTAGGGCCTGCTAAGACTGGCTTTGGAGCAATTTTCCCCACTGAGCGGTAAACATCTATCTGTGTGTTGCACATATTTTGTTTTTCCCTAGTCTCCACAGTGTCCTCGACTCAGAGAAGCAAACATCAAGGTGGTGGAGGCTATAGGACCCGTGCAGACTGTCAAGTTAGAGGAAAAGATAGGTCCCGATGTTCGTGGACCCTTGTGGGAAACTGGGGTCCTTACACGTGATCTCCTTTTTTTTTTTTTTTTTTTTTTTTTTTTTTGCATTCCCACCAGCCTGGTGAGGCCTGAGAAACCAGGCTTTCTCTCTCTTTCAGGGCCTCCATCTCTGAAGAACTGATTCCACCAACAGTCAATAGCTCTTCAAATAGGGGTGGGACTTCACTAGCCCCTCCTCTCTCAGTGCTGGGATTTTGTTGGGCTTGTTTTTGGGCACATAGTTTTAACCTTTGTCAATGCCTGTGTGCAACTGTGTGGTCCCAGCTGGCAAATACTGCTTCGCTACAGACATCCGCTCCCTCTGGCTCCTAGCATCTTTCCATCCCCTCTTCCACTATGATCCCCGAGTCTCAAAAGACAGTTGTGCAACACTCCGAATAATTTCCTGGACCTAACATTAACCAGGCTTCAAGAAACACTGGTCTCTGGTTCCCGGTGCATCGCTGACATGTCTGCTCATGTGTTTCTTCTGCAGGCGAGCCCCTTCTTGACCTCCAGTGCTCCTGAGAGTTTCCCGTGGTCCCTTTCTTCCCGGCGCTGAGTCAAGACGCTTGTGGAGTTCGGTTGTCTGTTCTCACCAGGCTGCACGAGGGCAGAGCTTCTGTTTTTTCCATTGTCATGTTCTCAGTGTCTCACACTGAACCCGAGGCAGCTCTGTATGCATCAGAGCTTTGTGTAAGCACAGACGGAGGGTTTTTAATTAGAGGACCAGAAGCTGACACTGTTAGATTTATGCTTTAAATAGATCATTCGTTCTTTACGAGACAAATTCCAGGACAAATAGGAATGAAGTGGGGGAGTGAGGAAGGGCAGGGGATTGCGAGGCAGAGAAGCCAGGCTGGGGACCTATCCAGACCCACGGGACATTGCTTAATGCTTCCCGAGGAAGAAAAATCGAGTTCCTCAGGATGCTTTTCTGGCACCTCCAATGAGCCCACCATGCTTCAAGTCCCCTTGGGTCTCTCTCAGGAGCTCCAAGTTGTCTCTGGATTCCCATACTGGAAATTTTCACCAGAAGTTCCTCATGTCCAAAAGAATGTGGTGAAGGTACAATCTCAGATGTGGGGAGGAGATGATGCTCAGACTTAGACAGCCTCTTCTGGATCCTCGTTCCCATGGCCCCGCTTCATTATCTAATTATCCAACAGCTCTCTTTGTGTTCACTATTGATATTAGTGTTAACACAATTAAGAAGGTGATCCCTTTCAGGTAGCCTTGCCTCCTTATTGATCAGCTGTGTGCCAAAGCCTTGGTTCTTAGATGTAAGGAGCGTGTCACTCCTGTTTAGAGACACAAAGTCTTCTGGGGTGACCTGACTCCACAAAAGATGAGAGGCAGCCCCCTGATACAGGCAGCTTAGACACACAGACGCAGCTAAGTGTCCCTCCTGGGCAACAGCATGGTTTTGGGCAGTGATTTTGGGGACAAAGGTAATATCTAGACAATATTGTAGAGACCTTTCCGTTTAGTAGATGTAATGCTTTTGTTTATCACGAGGGTTCAGGACCCGGGAGAAGTCCAGTTTCCCTGAAGTTGTTCCAATTCGGTTGCTAAAACTGACCAAATAATGATTAACGTAACTGGCAAAAAATGGTTTATTTTTTTGGAGAATTGTATCAGCTGCTTTATCATTGGCTCCTATTAGAGTTGGGAATCACAATCAAGCAAACGTGACTAGTCTGCAGGAGGAAGAGATGAATGTCAATGAGTACTTCCCATGGCACCCTCTAACTCTCCTGTCATGTTGTCTGGAGAGAGACACTGGCCAAATCCCTACCCAAGCCCTTTCTCATCCTGTTCTCCAAGTCCTGCGTCCCTGCCCTTTCAGGTTGAGTAGATACTGAGTTAGTTCTTTCCAGATAAACTAATTTCATTTTCCTCCCAAGATACTTTTTTCTCCATTGTGTGCTGACGGTGTTTCTAGCCCGCTAAGACCTTCGGTGTTATCACATGACCTGGATGGTTGGTCTACTTCTTGTTCCCTATTTCCACAACTTCTGAGGACAAGCAAGGGACACACTTCCTTCCAGTGAAGAGAAAAAGATGGAGAGGAGAGGGGATAAGGGAAGCTAATGAGAAAAAATCTAACAAGTAAACAACCATCTCTTACTGAGCCGGTTCATGTGATGACTTTGGACACAAGTTTCAATGAAGAGCCAGTCAGCCAAATACTAAATGGCAAATAGCAGAATTCTGAGAGTATTATATGCATTGACTTCTTTTAAGCCTTAACTTGCTCCATGCGGTAGGTATTATTATGACTCATTTTTGGATGAGGAAATCAAGGCAGAGAATCGTTAATGTGCAAAGTGCAACATATTTTGCAAGTGCCAGGGACTGGATCTTATTGAGTTTACATGCAAATTCTATACCTCTTGCATTTTAAAGGTTTAAAAGCTTTTGAGAAAATTAAGCTGTGATGTGAACCTTTCTCTTACTTGGGTATGTGTTTAGAAAACTCATTTAGTATCATTTTCTTTCATAACTCCTATGACCCACCCATTGTTGGGCATCTCTCCACATGTTCTTATATGCTCAGCTGATCGTGTACGACTTTGTTGTGTATATATCTATCTGGAGACAGGAAAAGAAATGGCTGGGCGGAGACAGGAGCTCAAGGTATTCAGTCTGAGGACTTGGACGTAGAGACAGGCTGCTCCATTCGGTCTGAGGGTTTCATAGAGGTAAGAACTAGTGACTGGCTGCTCTGCTTCTCTGATCTTTAAGCTTTCACCCCCTACTATCTGACTCAGGGTTTTTTATTATTAAGGCCAATTAGAGTTTACACTATAGTCATCTAGAGATTTTACATTTAATTGCCTTAGAAAACACCAGACATTTTCCTAAGTTGTTTGTAACACATTACTCTTCTACCAGCAGCTCCAACTTGGCCTCTTTTTGAGTCTAATCTTCCTCGTGGGCATAAAGCGCTATCTCATAGTGGTTTCATTTGCATCTCTCTGGTGGCTGATTATGTCATTGGACATCATGTGAGGCCCTCATTGCCATTTGTATACCTTTTTCAGTGGTACCCACTCAAATCGTTTGCTTTTCAGAAACTGGGCCACTTGCCATCTCACTGCTGACATGTATGGATTCTTTATAAGCTCTGGGTATGTGTCTTTCGTTGGACGCATAATTTACAAGTATGCTCCCCCATTCTGTGGGCTTCCTTCTCAGTTTTTTTGATAGTGGTCCTTTGAAGTGTAAGTTTTAAGCTTAACAAATAAAAAATTAGTGTAATTCTGTATCATTGTCATTTGTGAATTTGGTGACATATGCAAGAGGGACTTGCCTAACTCTAGGTCAAGACTCCACTGTCTTCTAAGAATTTTATAGCCTTTGCTTTATGTTCAGTCTTGTTGAAGCCTGTTTTGACCTGCTATAAGAAAAATATCAAGACTACATAATTTATAAGGAATGGAAATTTATTACTCATAATTCTGGAAGCTAGACAGTCCAAGGTCAGTATATCAGTAAATTCACTGTTTGCAAGGCCCATTCCTTATAGACAGCACCTTCCAATCCTTGCTTACGGTTTCCCTCCCTCCCTCCTTCCCTCCCTCCTTCCTTCCCTCCCTCCCTCTTTCATGATACATTACTATCAATAGTCACCCTATCATGCAGTAGAACATGAGTCTTATCTCTCTCTCTCTTCCCCCTGTGTGTGTGTCCCTGTGTGTGTATGTACCATATGTGTGTCCCTGTGTGTGTATGTACCATATGTGTGTCCCTGTGTGTGTATGTACCATATGTGTGTCTAGTGCCTGTGGAAGCCAGATGATGGCACTGGGTTCCCTGTAATTGTAGTTGCTAAAGGTTGTGAGTGTCCACGTGGGTGCTGGAAATTGGGCCCATATTTTCTGGGAATGCAGCAACTTCTTTTAACTGCTGAGCCATCTCGCCAGTCCCTGATTGCTTTTCTTTTTTCTTTCTTTCTTCTTTTGAAATGTAGTCACCTCATGTTTATTGGCATGGTCTGTATATGTGATTTTATTCTTTATTGTTTATGTTTTCAAAACATTTACATACAACAAAAGAGAAATCATATCTCCAAATTCAATAGATAGACACGCCCCCTTCGTTTAGGAGGTTTAATGTAGTTACTGCTTCGCTTCATGCTGGATGATGTAATCCTACCTAAGATTTTGACCAAACATCAGAAGAGTCCAGGTGTTGGAAGAAGAACTCATGAAGGGAGGTGGGGAGTAATGGAATTATACAAGTATCTCTTTGTGGTGAACACCTTCTATATTAAGAGACCTTTCAAATAATATATTTCATATTGTTAGAAAGTTCATTATTATGTATGTTGAGAGTGTAGCTTAGGGTTAAAGCACTTGCCCAGCATGTGCAAGGCCCTTGGTTTTATCCATGTCAGCTCACCCCCATGTATGTGCATGTATACACACCAACCCTCACCCTCACACATTAATATCTATGTACACACACACACACGCAGACATGAGAGAATCTCACACACATACACACAGACATATATATATACTGTACACACAAATGACTAGTGTGATTCAAAGTATTTCTTTTCTTTTATCCTTCTTTCATTTCTTTTCCTAGTTCTCTTTTCCTCTTTCTTTTTTCTAATCTCTTTTTTATTCTAAGTTTCTATGGTATTAATGATTAAATTTTGGGCCTCAACCACACAAAGCAATTGCTCTGCAACTAAGCTAAATCCCCAGCCCCGGAGCTACTAATTTTAAATTTGCTTTTGGCTTTCAAAAATTGAGACCAACTCTCCCTGTGTAGCCCAGGTTGCCTTGGGAATTCCAATACTTCTGCCTCATCTCCCTGAGTGGTGAAATTGCAAGCCTGTGTTAGTTATTTTTGTGCTGTTATGATAAAATTCCCCTACAAAAAGCAGCTTAAGGAAGAAAAGGTTTGCTTTAGCTTATAGAGGGGTAGAGTCCATCTTGATGGGGAAGGCAAGGCATGACAACAGGAGCAGGAATACGGCTGTATAAGTGGAAGTCCCACCTCCAGTGACATACTTCCTCTAGCATGACTTCACTTCCTAAAAGTTTCATAACCTCCTCAAACAGCGCCACCAACTGGGACCAAGTGTCAACAACATGTGTCTGATCTAGTCTACCTTCTGCTACTGTGACAAAGACCAAGGTCCCTTGGAGGAGGAAGGCGACTATTTCACCTTACACCTCTCAGGTCACATTCTGTCGCTAAGGGGACAGGATAGAAAGTTGGAGGCAGGAGCTAAATCAGAAACCATGGAGGAACACTGCTTCCTGGCTTCCTTTCCATGCTTTGATCAGCTTATTTTCTATTTTTTTCTTTTTGGGCTTTTGACAGTGTTTCTCTGTCCTGGGGCTCTCTTTGTAAACCAGGTTGGTCTCAAACTCTCAGAGATCCATCTGCCTCTGCCTCTGGAGTGCACCATCGTGCCTGGCTCCTCTCTTTCCCCTCCACCCCAGTCTGATTTCTTATACAACCATTCCACCTGCCGAGGAACAGCACCGTTCCACAGGGGCAGCTCCATTCCTCATGGACTGTTCCTCCTCTATCAACTGGCAATCAAGAAAATGCCCCTATAGACTTTTTTGCAAACAATCTGATGGAGGCATTTCTCTCTCTCTCTTTCTTTTTCTTTCTTTCTTTCTTTCTTTCTTTTTTTTTTTGAGAAAATTGAGATTTCTTTTCCCATTTGACTATATCACATGTTGACAAAAAACAAACAGGACAGGGACCTTTCTTATCCAGATGAACACAACGTGTACCAGTACACCCAGCTTGAATTTACTTTAAAACATCTTTGTTAAGGAATAATGCACTTAAAATATACCATTGTGTGAGATTTGGTATATTCAATTATACATAACATAGCAGAACACTTTTGGCACATCTCAGAAGAAACCCTATTTCCATCCCATCCAGTCCATCCTTGCCAGTCCCAGGAAATTACCAATGTGCTCAAAGTCTTAAGAGAATTGCCTACTGGACATTCTTTTTTTTTTTATATTTTGTTTTTTTGAGACAGAGTTTCTCTGTGTAACAGTAATGGCTGTCCAGCTCGCTTTATAGACCAGGCTGGTCTCGAACTCATTGAGATCTACCTGCCTCCACCTTCCAAGTGCTGGGATTAAAGGTGTGTGCCACAACTGCCCCGCTTGGACGTTTCATAAGATGTAATCAAATGGTGTGTGACTGTTTGTGGTTGGCTTCTTTCACTTCCAAGGTGCATCAGTGTTGTATGTAGGGTAGGATATATCAGTCCTACGATCGTCACATTCGACTCATTCCTGGTTTTGACGACTATGATGCTTGTGCCCAAAATTTTGAATGAATGGTATTGTTATTTTTCTTTGGTGTATACCTACACGCAGAATTACTATCATTAACACTTTGAGAAACTACCAAACTGCGAGCAATCCCAACATTTTGCACTGATTTTTCAGTGATATGTGTGTGTGAGAATTTCAGCTTCTGCCCTCACTATATTTGCTGCCGCCTGTGTTTTTATTATAGTCATCTGAGTGTCTGTGAAGCAGAACATGACTGTGCTTTTCACTCGCATGTCTTTAATGATTTATAGCGCATTAATGCTAGTGAAATCCTATCCATGTGTTTATTGACTATTTGTATGTATACCTGCTTTTGGAGAAATGTCTATTTTATCCTTTTGTACATTTTAAGATTGTGCTATCATCTAAACATTGAACTGACAAACAGTTAAAAAATAGTTTGGCTCCAAGTCTCTTATCAAAATATATTTTCAAGTACTTTTATTCTGTGTGCAATTTTTTATTCTTTTAATTAATTGTGCGTGCACGCTCGTGCATGGGTGTGCACACTCATGTGTAGATCAGAGAACAGTTTTCAGGAGCTGGTTCTCTTTCACCATGTGAGCTCCAGGGTTGAACTCAGGCAGCCAAGCTGACAGAAAGCCTTTTCTGCCCTGAGTCCTCTCACTGTGCCTCTTTTGGTTTTGTTGATGGTGTCCTTTGAAGTATGAATGCTTTCAGTTTTTGACTTGTTGCTTGTGACTTTGTTGTTATTAAAGAGACCAC
Organism: Microtus oregoni; assembly: GCF_018167655.1. Lineage (NCBI taxonomy): Eukaryota > Metazoa > Chordata > Mammalia > Rodentia > Cricetidae > Microtus > Microtus oregoni. The sequence goes on from NW_024543072.1 coordinate 32,158,957, forward strand.
TGTAAATATTTATTCCTTTTGTCATGGAGTGTTAAAGTTTTGATTTTCACCTTTAGGTCTGTGCTCAATTTTGAGTTAACTTTTTGCATACTGTTCTGTAGAGGTCAGCTTCGTTTCTTTGCGATGATATTAGATTCTTTTTTTCTTAAAATTGGGGCTAGAGAGGATGAAGGCAAATTTCTTCATGCTTCCAGTTTGCTTTCCTTTCATTCGGGGTGAAGGCTTTCGGCCGAGTGCAGGACCTCAGCTGTGGTCCTAACAGAATCTATACAGACAACACACTCTTTTCATCTTCCAAGGCTGCAGCAAAGAAATCTGGACAGTTTGGTTATTTTCCATCATACATCTTAAACTCCTTTTGTTTCAATGCTTGCCAAGACTTTCTTTAGCTCAGTTTGGAATGTTACTAGCATATTCCTTGCTTATGGCCCTTTACTCCAGAGTCTTGTGAGAACAAAAAGAAGCCTACGCTATAATTTTTCCCTCTGGAATGCCTGCAGTTCACACACGCTTCATATATAGTCCCCAAGCCTCTTATCAGGATTTACTTTTTTCTTTGTATTTAAAATTCATTTCATATCGGATCATCCAAGTTTCTAACTTGGATTTTAATAATAACTACCCTCTGCTTGATTTCTTCTAGTCCCCCCCCCCGTTCCTTCCTTTTCTCCTTCGAGAATCAACCCTGAACCATCACAAATGCAAAGCCTTTGCTCTACAGTTGAGTCACATTTCCACTCTAAGGGATGCTCTTATTTAAGGCACCAGGAGACTATCTTGCTCTAGTTATTATCATATGTGTAGCTGAATCTCAAGTACTCATTATATTTTTGTATTCAAAATATTCTCTCCCTGTCTCCCCTCTCATCGGATTTCTTGATCACTAACACTGAACTCAGGAGTTTAATGCATCCTCCTGCCTCAGCCTCACATAGGCTCAGACTGCACACCTGGTGAGATATAGATCGCCCCCACCAGCAGCCTTGTAACTATGCAAATGTTTGGTTTCTTCTGACAGACATTTCTCTCTCTGGAAGAGAGATGAAAGATATTTAAACTCTCCCAGGGCCTAGGTTCATCTTACTGCGGTCACAGCTTCCTCTTTGTAGTAGAGAAGAAATAGAGAGAGAGAGAGAGAGAGAGAGAGAGAGAGAGAGAGAGAACAAGGAAGGAACTGGCTGTTTTTCAAGGCTCTGGAAGAGGCCCTCTTGCTCCCTGGTGTTCTCAGTTGTCCCAGCCTTGAGGCCTCAGGCCCACCTCAGCTCTAATTCTGGCTCATCTGCACATCCAGCCCACTGTGGAGACAATCTGAACATCCTGCCATGCCTAGATCCTCATTGGAGTGGGTTTGCTCAGGCCTCAGAGGCCAGTAGGTTTGGGAAAGGCAGAAATGAAAAAAAAAGTGACTGTAAACGCGTCATCTTCACAAAACTCAGTGCCAGGGATCTTTCCACCCCCACTGTAATTGGAAATGCTGTCACTGGCCTTTTTTCTCTGCCACCCCAAACAGAGTCCTCTTGGCCTGGGTTTGGGTCATCCTTGTGTTTATGCATCCAGCTCCTGGAACACTGCATGGGACACAATGGGGTTGCATAACAGTATTTGGAATGAATGGCTGCAAATACAAAACGGCAGCCAATGACTCCATCAGGTTTGGGGGAAATGCATTCAGATCCCTGCATTACAAACAAAGCCCCTGCCCCAGGGAATTCAACAAAAAGGGGGATTTTAGTGTAGTAATATTGAGAGAGCCGAGGAGCAGAGGAAAGCACAGGGAACTAAGCTTGGAATGGGCAGGACCCAGCATGTCCAGAGGATCAGGAACTAGCAGTCAGGACTGGTTATGGAGTAAATAAATTTACTTCTGGCAAGAGTCCTGTCACTGGTAGAATGCTACTGAGCTTTTTTTAAAAATAATTTATTTTATTTTTTTTTAAAGAAGAAAACAATCTTTTTTTTTTAATTTTACAAACCAATCCCAGTTCCTACTTCCCCTCCTTCCACCTGCCCCCCCCCCCCACACACACACCACTTCTCAGAGATGGTAAGGCACATTGCTCTGGGGAAGGTCCAAGGTCCTCCCCACTATATCTAGGCTGAAAATTCCCAGAACTGACTTTAGGAAGAGGCAAAAGGGTCATGCAGTCCTAAAACCAATATAAGCTCTTCTCCTCTCTCATACAAACTGTATGGGGAGTATGTTTAGCTTCTTAAATCGAGCAGGACTTGGTGGCCTTGCTTGAGATTCTAGTCACAATGTTAAATTTCTAAGTTACCTTCTGTCTGAGCCCGTGTTGGCTGCTACAACAGGGTTAGCATAGATTTGGTGGTTCAAGCATAACTTTAACCTAGCGCATGGAGTTCTAGAGGCTGGGAATCCAAGATCAGTAATTGGCTAATTTGGGGTCTGAAGGGGGCCCATTTCCCCACATGTGTCAGGGTGAAAGGGCCCTTTCGAGACCTCTTTCATAAGGACTCTGGCTTCATTCATGACAGTTCAACCCTCATGACTCAACCACCTCCCAAAGATCCCATCTCCTGATACAGTGAGGGTGGAATCTCAGCACTCACATTTGAAGCGGGAACACAGTACACTTCTTCCTCTGCAAGTATCTATCAAGCACTGGTCATTGGAAACAAAACTAGGTGGTGTCCCTTTTCTTCATTGTACTTACAGACCAGTGGGGGGCTTGGGGGGAAACGTGTGTTAAACAAACAACCATGCACCTAAGCATGGCTTTGTAAGATGCTGTGGGCCAGTGCCCAAGAAGCTAAAGGGCATCAAAACAGGAGTAAAATTTAAGCAGGGGAGATATGAAGAGGCCCCTTTAGGGAGTGACTTGTTGGTCAAGTGATGGAAGGTTTGCCCTGGTCAAGTGCCTCATGCTTGGCTGTGCTTCTCTTGGCCATGTATCGGGCATGGGGACATTTTATTGTTGCTGTTGTCTCAGAGATTCAGACTCATGTCTGGAACGTAGTGCAGAATGGCAGAGATGTTAAACGCTTGTGACATGCTCACTGTCCTGGCTAGGCAGCTGCCAGCATCCTTATCTGAGAAAGTCACAGGGCCGAAGACAGCCCCCTTTAAAAGGAGAATCTCCTGAGGGATGACTGCTTTAAAAGTCCTGGGATGCAGAATGGAACAGTTTGAAATCCCTGTCTGTCCATCCCAACAGCTAGGGATGAAACCGTGGGTGAGTCAGAGTCGGGGAGGAAGTGAACCTGCCAGGGAGATTGTTGGTGTGTTGACTAGATGGTTAAGCAGGGCCAGATCACTGTGAAGCTTGTTAAGGATTTGAGACTTCCTTAAGAGACCCGAGGAGCCACAGACAGGTTTTGGCAATGGAAGATTGTGACAAACTATTCCGAACTTCAGAGGTTTACTACATTTAAATATTTTTGCCCAGACTCCTCATGGAAGATGCACTGTATCTTAACCTTTATCAATTCTTTCTCATATTTAATGGACCATATGCAGTTTTTCCCTAAAGCCATATGAAGGTCAAGAGCAGAACTATGCCATGGGAAAGTCTTCTGACGGCCTGGCCAAGGATGGCCTTATGATCTGAATGCACCGCATTCTGGAATTTGCATCCTGACTGAAGAGAAGAGATGAGAATGAGCCAGTGTCCTTATCCCAGGAAGTCACTGCTTTAATCTAATTAAATGCCTAGTGGAAAATCTCTCTCCATCCCAGCGATGCTTATGCCGTGATGGTCAAGTCCAGGGCATTGCCAACATATCTTTGCAAATTTCATTAGCAGTGGCTGTTTCCGCCTCCTTCTAGGTCATTAATGAGTTTGTTAAACAAGGACAGTTCCAGTAGCAGCCTCTGATGTGCCCCAGAGGACCTTTTGCTTCCAAGCAGCACAGTCCCATTTACTCCTGATTAGACAGTCTTTCCACCAAGCCGGCATTCCGTTCACATGACAGTGGGCAAACACCGGCCAATTTCATTCCGAGCACAAGTTTTATGGAATTTGTCATCAGATGCATCACCGACACCCACACAATGCCATTATCCTCCCAGCCCTTGCTCACGCTTTTATTTTGTCTCTTTCACACGCATCCCTTTTTTCTAACATATTTTAGATGTATTCTTCATTGCATTGCAATTTAACCGTGTTAAAATGGACAGTTCAGTGGACTACACTGTCCATGTTATAAAACCAGCCTGCAGCATACTTTTATCTTTCAAAACCCAAACTACACCCTCTTCTCACACCTCTCCATTGTTTCCCTCCCTCCAATCCAACAGCCACCATCCTGCTGTCTGTCCCTATGAATGCCAGCCTCTCTTCGAGGAACTGTATATAAGTAGACCTTACAACATCTATCTTTTTGGACCTGGTTTACTTCAATAAGTATGTTCATCTTTGTTTCACAATTTCCTTCTTGTGTTAAAGACTGGTTGATATTCTGCGGTATGTATCAGACACATTGGGTTTATTCATTCATCTGTGAATGGGCATGAGAGTTGTTTCTATATTTTAACTTTTGTGAATACTGCTGCTTTGACTATAGTTATAAAAATATCTATTCTCTTCACTTTTGATGTTTATACAGTATTGGAATATTGATCAGATGGTAATTGTATTTTCGGCTTTTTTGAGGAATTACCATGATGTTTTCCACAGCAGCTGGACCGTTTGGCCGCCCACTGACAGTGCACAAAGGTTTTGTTTTCCCTGCATCCTCTCCGACACCTTTTATTTTCTGTTTTGGATGGTAGCCATCCTAGTGCATTTGTGATGATGTCTCCTGGCAGTTTTGATTTGCATTTTCCTGATGATTAGCGATGCCAGGCCTCTCTACATGTGCTTCTTGGTCGTTTGTGTATCTTTTTGGGAAAAGTCTATTCAAATCCTTTGCCCGTTTTCTAAATTGAGTTATCTGAGTTTTGTCATTACTTTCTAGATATCCACCCCTGAAGACATGATTTGAAATATTTTCATCCACTTCATAGGTTGCCTTTCCATCTATTAATTATGCTTATTTATGTCTAGAAGTTTTACATTTTGACAACTTCACAGCAGTCTTTATGATTTGAGGAATTATCACTACATTTTAAAAAAAAAAAACACCATTATTGTATGTTCCCTGTGTTTTTCTTAGCCATACAAATCCGAGTTTTCATTTTTTCTTGGTGCTAGCATTTTTGAACTAACAGTATTATGCTTGATTTTCAAAATTTGAATGAGATCCTAACTATAGTTCAAAACAAAAACAAGAAAACAAAGAAAGAAAGACAGTGGGAGGCTAGGAAAATAGCTCAGTAAGTAAACTGCTTGTTTCAAAAGCATGAATTCTGAGTTCCGTCCCCAGGACGTGAGTGAAAAGCCACGTGTGGTTCATTCTTCAGATGCCAGCTTTGGAGTGAGAGAGATTGCTATCTCCTTGGGTATTGTTGGCAGGCAATGAGTCTAGGCAGGGATCCTCAGGTCCCAGTGAGTGACCCTATCTTTATATATATGCATTTATTTATTTTTTAAAATAACAATCAATCTTTTCTCATTTACATACCAGTTCCCACTCTCTCCCCTCCTCCTGTTCCCTCCACCATCAGCTCACTCTGTAGACCAGGCTGGCCTTGAACTCACAGAGATCTGCCTGCCTCTGCCTCCCGAGTGCTGGGATTAAAGGCGTGCACCACCATGGCCCGAGTGACCCTATCTTAACAAGCAAGGTGGAAGACTTCTGAAGAGAATACTTGAGGCGGATCCCTGCTTCCACGTGCATCTATATGCACACACGCAGAACACCTTGCACACATGCAGACATGGACATACACAGGCACTCATGTAGATACATGAGTATCTACATACAAACATAAGGAAAAACAAAAATGTGAAAAAACATTTCATTTGGAAAGATCAAGTGGAAAGGGTTAGTGGAAGTGAGCTGAAATATAAACAATTCGCAATGCAGCACATTCCGCGGGTAGCCATGTTCTCCCAGCAACCTCATCTAAGATACTTCTATCCCACTTTTCAGAGAGTGAAATGGAGGCTACAGAGGCCCCTTGCTCAGATTCACAGAACTAGCGTGCGTGCGGACACCAGCAACTCCTTACACTCCAGTGCCACTCCTCACAAAAGCTGTGTTCAGATTCTTTTAGAAGTAGGGGGATTTCTCCTTACCCCATTCACTCCACCCATGTCACAAAACTGACACTAGTTTATCCTCAAACAGGCGTTGTATGGAAGACTCCATCTGCATTATTTTTATAAACCCACGCTCCACTGTGCAAGGCAACTCAAGGATCAGAGAAATTAGAGAATTTGCCCCAGGTCTCGGGTCTAAAAAGCAGAGTAAGATAGTGTTCCCAAGTCGGTCAGTTCCATCACTTTCAGGGCTTTTCTGCCTCAAGTTTAGTTCATCAAGGAGATAACTGAGACAGTCTTAGGAGAAGCTACACTTTGCTTAAACTGTCTGTACTAAGCAGTAATTTAAAAAGCCCCTTTATTGACCCCCTTGGTCCTGCTCTAGTAAGATTGTTTTAGAAGAAAGGCATTGTCTTCAGCCTCTCCTCTGTAACTAGCTAAACAGCTGCGTAGAGTCATTTAGCTCTTCTGGGCCTCAGTTGCCTCATCTGAAGACTATGGCTGATCTCACGTTGTTGACTTGAGCACTGAATGAGTAATTTATATACAGACACTCAGCCAACAGCCCCAAATCATTACTCCCTTTATAAACCTATTTTACCCAGACCATAATGACTGTGTGTTCATATCCTAGTTTTTATAGTTCATTCTTTCTCAAGTGTAATGCATATTTTGAATATGTTAGGACTCAAATATGGCTATTGCGTATATAGAAATATAATATATAGAAAACCCCAAACAGCCTCAAACATACAGGGCTTACTCTCTTAACTTAAAGTCCAGGAGCAGACAGTACAGTACAGAGCTGGCAGGACAGAGGCACAGAGGTTTCAGAGCCTGACTCTAATTTGTCTGCTTGACCCTTGTTGGAACATAGACTCCATCATCAAGTTAATAGAAATATTCAAGATGGCCACCCAAGCATATGGCAAACAGCAGAAAGGAGGGAGAAAAGGCAGACAGAAAACGCACAGGTTTAAAGACTCTTTCTAGGAATTCTACTTTTCTTTTCTGGAGAAAAAGTATTGCTAGGTAGCCCCAGCTGGCCTTGAACTACAAATGCTCTTACTCTAGCCTTTCAAGCACTGGAATTACAAGCACACACCACCACGCCTGGCTGGAACCTCACTTAACACTTCCATTAATATTGCCTTTGGTTAACATTGCATCACAGACACCACTGTTCTTAGCAGCAACATAGGCTGGGAAGCGTAGTGTTTTGTTTGTTTGTTGAGGCAAGGCAAAGCCTCTCTTTGTATCTCTGGCTTCTTGGGATTCAATATGTCGACTGGGTTGAACGCACAGAGTTCTACCTGTCTCTGTCTCCTGGATGCTATGATTAAAGGCCTGCATCCCACACCCACCCGCCAGGTGGAAATGTAGTATTTTAGGTGGTTTTGTTCTTGCCCTGATTAGAATTTGTCGCAAAGGACAAATTGGGCTGACGGATAGTCATGTGCAGTCTATGCCACTTATGTCTCTTAGCTTCCCTGGATGCTCCCGAGGCTGCACAGGGTCTTGAGGAAGGAGAAACTCAAAGGTCTCTGCAGGCTTACAACATTGCAGCTGATTGGAAGTTTATTTTGCTGAAAAGATTTTTCTGCCTAAACTGACCCTGCAAGCCCTAAGTCTTCATTGTCCCATTCTTTCCTCTTGGACCAGAAACCTGGCTGCTGACACCTGAAGGGTCCCCTGCCTGGTATTTTGGTTTTACTTTGAGTCCCATGCCTGCCTCCAGAATCATGTTTTGGACACTAATCCCCAGTTTTTGGTACTGTTTTGGAGGGCTGTGGAACTTTTAGGAGTGGGACTTAGCTGATAAGAATAGGTCACCAGTGCCAGGCAATAGTGGTGCACACTTTCAATCCCAGCAGTCTGGAGTCAGAGGCAGGTGGATCTCTGTGAGTTCGAGGCCAACCTGGCCTACAAGAGCTAGTTCCAGGACAGGCCCCAAAGCTACAGAGAAACCCAGCCTCAAACAAAACAATACAAAACAAAACAAACAAAAAACAAAAAGCAACAAAAAAGATTAGGTCACCAAAGGAGACCCTTTGAAGGTTATGCCCCATCTCCTGGTGCCTGCTTCTTTTTCTCTCTTCCCAGGTCTACTTTAATGTGAGCAGACCAATCCTACTTCCACAAACTGAGTCACTCTTCCATGTCTTCCACACCTCAGTGGGCTGAAGCTCTCCTAAACTGTGAGCTGAAATATGTAATGCTTCCTTAATTCTTTCTGTTTGAAATTGTGTCACGGGGACGTGAGTGCCCTCGAGTCCTCTTGTCACTCATTGACCATACCTTTGGGACATCTGGTTCCTGTAACAGACACAGGAGGCAAGGCTAGCCCTTAGTTCTTGTTTGTGTTCTGTGCTTAGAATCCCTCTCTAGAAACTTTTTGGAACACATTTTTTTTTTCTGTCTTCACCCCCAGTTTCTACTTTATTTCTGTATTACCACGTGATCCCTCCTGTCACTAGCTTTTGACCTAAGAGTAACAGAGAAACTGTTTCAGAGCTCCAGCACACAGGGCTCTGAGAAAGACCATGAGATTCCTGCCCTCTGTGTTAGGCCTTCTGGGATCTCCACTCTCCGGCTCTCTGTCTTGGGTCTCATATGTGTATGCCTGAAGCACCATGCTGTAAGGAAGATCAAGAACTCAGCTGAAGAATGGATCGTTCATGTGGACAAGACATCCCTGCACCTCGGTTCTAAGGCTTCTGTCATATAAAGAAGAGCCTTAAAACCTGACTCTGCCTGGGATTTCCATGGGAGATTTGTTAAAAATGTAGACTCTTGGGTCTTATCCGAGGATTCTCTGATTTGGAGAGACTGGAGTGGGCATCAGACATCTGGGATTTTGAGGCACTCTTTGGAAGCAGCTGCTGGTTAATAGACTTCAATATGTGAAGAGAAGAACTTCGTGCAAACAGAGTGTGTTTGTCCACTGTGTGGTGTTGTGGGAAGGTACTGGCTTCGAGCCAGAGGACCAGGTCCAAGTCTTTGTGCGGTCTCTCCCTGTAGAGTATATACTATACAAGGGCAGGCAGGTCAGTGGGCACTCAGGAGAACTGAAGCTCTTGGAGAGGTTACATTTTTCAACTGATTTAGGTTACATGGGGCGTGAGGTCACCCCCAGAGAGAAGACAAAAACCTGGGGTAAACTAGAATGGGAGCTTGGCAGGGATTCCTCTAGGAATTTGGGATCAGAAGAAATCAAGGGTCTCTGAAACATGGTACTACAGAAAGACTTTAGGAGAGAGAGAGAAATAAAAGAATCTCAGTTGTACTGATTGGCTAGACTGGCTGGCCACCGAGTCTCTGGACCTTCCTGTCTCTGCCTCCTGGTGCTGAAGTCCCAAGTGTGTGCTGGCTGTTGATGTGAGCGCTGGGGATCCGAACTTAGGTCTTCGTAATTGTACAACAAGAACTTTAACTCAGGCATTGTCTCCTCGCTCAGCCTCAATTTTATTTTGTTTTTTTAGTTTTGATGTGGCCCCCTGTGAAAACTGGCCTAAAAAGCAGTTTTATTCTCATTACAGACAGAAAAATTCATGTCCTCACAAGATTATTGTGAGGAATTCGGGAACCCTGGTTTCAGAATATCTTTATAAGAGGGGCTGCTGACAAACAGACAGCCATTATACGATTAGCCATAATTACTGAGTCCCTTCTATGGGCCACACACTGGCCCAGGCATCTGAGAATACAAAAGGCATGTACAAAGTCCACAGTGATACCACAAAAGGTCTCATCAAAGAGTCTGAGCATTTGTCTCACACCTGTAGTCCCAGAACTCAGGAGGTGGAGGCAGGACGATCAGGAGCCCCAGGTCCTCTGTGGCTACAGAGCAAGCTGGAGTTTAGATGGGTGATATGATCACCTGTCTCAAAAAAAAAAAAAAAGCAAAGAAACAATTCTATTAATTCTATTAATGCACACAATCCATATATAAATTGGAAATTGTCAGCTACTATATACACTTTGCATATAAGTATATAAGGATCAGAAATTGACAGGTACTATATAAATTTTCCATAGATGTATATAAGGATCAGAACATGTATTTAAGAATCTGACCAGATTCAGGAGTGTCCACGCTGGAAAAGGTCTCCGGAGGACATTGATTCAGTTTCCCACACTTTACCGATGAGGAACTGCGGTCTGCAGAGGAGAAGAATTTAGGACTGTCAATAAGTTCTTACTACTCTATTAAGTATTCATTATTTATAGGGAATCATCACTAAGAATTACAACATAAACTTTTTAGTAGTAGAGCAAGCCTAAGATTAGAGTGCTAAGATTATATAAGCATCATCTGGCTCAAATTGCTGAATTTACTAATGAGATACCTGGAGGTGCATTTTATTTTACTGCCTGCTGACTCATGGCTTACAGACAACAGCAGTATTGGGAAAGGAAGTTGGAAAATAACAGGGTGCCAGCCTTTAACATCCTTTTCGTTTTCCAAAGCCGTATTGATCAATTGCTGCTTCAATATATGTCCTTCCCTTTCTTGATTAATTGGTTTTATTTGAGCAAACAGTCACAAGTTAATTGGAATTTAGGAAGGTGAACAGCGAGCAGACACCTGTCATGTGTAGACAAACAGCCTACACAGATGATGGATACAAAGTATCAGACTGCCTAAAAAAAGAAAGAAAACACATAATTATCCTCTACAACAGTGGTTCTCAATCTTCCTAGTGCTACTGCTCTTTAGTTCCTCTTCTTGTGGTGACCCCCAGCCATGAAATTATTTTCATTTTCATTGCTACTTTATAAATGTTGTTTCACTACTGTTATGAATTGTAATGCAAATATTCAGAGATAGAAGTTTGCCAATGGGATCGTGACCCACAGGTTGAGAACTTCTGCTCTATAGCAAGACATGGTAAACCTGGGGATTATGGGAGTAGGTGGTGTAGTAGTTCTGTCATTAGAGACCCAGACTCTAAAAGAAGTCTTCCAGCTGGGCCGTGGTGGCACATGCCTTTAATCCCAGCATTTGGGAGGCAGAGGCAGGCAGATCTCTGTGAGTTCGAGACCAGCCTGGTCTACAAGAGCTAGTTCCAAGACAGGCTCCAAAGCTACAGAGAAACCCTGTCTGAAAAACAAAACAAAACAAACAAAAAGAAGTCTATCCCACAGTCTCAGCTATGTTACAAACTTAGTTCTTATAGTGTGACAAAATATTTAGCAAAAGCAGTTTCATGAAAGCATTTACTTTGGTGCAGTTTGAGGGTACAGTCATCATGGTGGGCAATACCTGGTGGCAGGACCATGAGGCAGGTGGTCACCTTGTGTCCTCAGTTGGGAAGCTGAAAGCTGCAAATGCCAGCACTCTGTTTGCCCACTCCTTTTTATTCAGACTGAGACCAGTGCAGGGAACGATGCCACCCAAATCTAGGGAGGGTCTTCCCACTTCAGTTAATCTAATCGAGAAATTCCTTAGCAGATATGTCCAGAGGTTTATCTTGGTTCTTGAACTTGTCAGGCTGACCATCAGTGTCAACCATTACACATTGCTTTCTGTCCATAGGCTGAGATGCTCAAAGTGCGCAATTCCAAGCTTTACAGTTCACACACACTGTGCTTTATTTATATATTGATATTCAAAAAACATATAAGAAGAAAAATAAGAGAAAAATATGATGGACAACCTCAATGTGTCTTCAGTTGTGATGGAGCAAGTTCCTCCTAGATGCGGCCTCTTGGATTTCCCAGTTCTCATTGGTTATATATATCTTTGTGTCAGGTAGTTACGAATGCCCAGCAAAGCCAAATGGAATTACCTTCATGGCCCAGACTCTTCCTAGTTCATCTCATGGGCCTGAAGGAGAACTCTTTTCCTTAGAGATGCTAGTTTAACAATTTAAATTTGGTAAAGGAAAAGCCAAGAGTAGCTATTTGGAAAGTGTGGCGATTTGAAAGAAAATAGCCCCCAAAGGGAGTGGCACTATTAGGAGGTGTGGCTTTGTTGGAGTGGGTGTGACCTTGTTGGAGGAAGTGTGTCGCTATGTGGGTGGACTTTGAAGTCTCATATATGCTCAAGCCACACCCAATATCTTAGACTACTTCCTATTGCTTGTGAGTCAAGATGTCAGAACTCTCAGCTTCCTCTCCAGCACTGTGTCTGCCTGCATGCCCATGGTCCCTGCAATGGCGACAGTGAACTAAACCTCGGAAACTTTAAGCCAGCTCCTCAACGGAACGGAACGTTTTCCTTTGTGAGAGTTGCCATGGTCATGGTGTCTCTTCACGGCGATAGAAACCCTAACTAAGACAGGACATTGTGTGTGTCACATTACAAAGTCAACATCTTGAGGCAATGTACTCCTCAATAAATATCGCTATGTATATTGAAAATAAAACCTATTTGCTTTCCAGACAGATCGGTCAATAGTGAAAGCAAGTGAACTTTAGACAGCTTAGTTGTGATTTTTTGCACCAGCTCCTGCTGTCCCCCATTCTTCAGTTTTCTTTCCTGTAAGAAAGAAACGGCAATAGTGTTTCTCTCATAATTTGTGTATTTGTTTTTTGCAACCAGTTAGGAAGCGCCGTGTGATTATCAAGTATTTGAATCAGTGTGAAGTACACAGTAAGCCCTCAACAAATGCCAGCGGCTGGGATTTCGGGACCACGGGTGTTGTAAAATTAAGTTCTGTTTATCTTCATTTAAATCTGCGCTGTGTACTCCCTAAGCCTATAGCTGTCCCTTTCTAAGTGTAAGGCACAGGGCCTGGCAAAGCTGGGTCTCCTCCACAGGAGGCGTCTTGGTTTTAGCTTGGAATGTACGGGGCAGAATTTCTCCGGTTCTTCTTTCTAATTTTCAGAGTGCCCTGGAGAGCGAGTCCTGTTTAATCAGCTTACTCAGGCCCAGAATCCATTTATTTGATCTCAAATTGGATGTTTGCCTCTCAGGCCCAGACCAAAACAACAATGCAATTTACCTTATCTGCTTTACATTTCTGGCTCCCAGAGAGGAGGCTTGGCAAGCACCTTCTCCCTCAGGACACCAGGACTTGCAGCCCAGTGAGCTTTCTCTCCCAAGTCCAGAAAACAGAGCTGATCTGGAAATTTTGGAAACTGTTAAAAGACTAACAAAATCTCCTCGCTGCTATTCACGTTAGGACATTAATGGGTGTGTGTACTCGCTTGGACTCCAGATTCAGTCATGGATGATCTCGACAGGAAGTCAGGCTGGTTCCAAGAGAAACAGTTTCACGCACGGATCAGTCTGCTGAAGATTTTTTAGGCCCACGACTGCCTTGCCGAGCCTTGGCAAGATTGTTTGTTCAGACCTAACTGGTGGGGGGCGGGGAGGAGTCTCCCTGAGAGTTTATACAGCAAGGAAAAAACCCCAGTGAGGGGTTCAGTTCTCAGAAACAATAGCCCAGGGCAGATGCTTCCTGTTCAATTTCAGAGGATGACTGGCAAATGCCCCGCTTCCCAGCATAGGAGAAAAAGGAAGTCTTGTCTTTCTTCATGGACTGTACATTGTATTGTAAACTCATTTGGTTCTTCCCCTAGAAAGGGGATAAACGTGGATTTGGGGTGATCACCTTGGAAACTGGGAAAGCCCAGGAAATGGGTTTTCTTTGTTTAGTATATATAAGTTAATCCCCCCCCCCACTCCATTTTCTTACTTGCTGTTGCGATGATCTTCCTCTACTTTATTGTTGCTTTTGAAACTTAAGGATTATATTTCTGTCTTCTTAGTACTTATTAAAAATGCTTAAAGTGTCTACTTAGTTGTATTTCCCCCCTTAGTTATCTGGCATTTCCACTATTTTTCTGAACAAGAATCCATTTTAGGAAGTAAGTTTTATTTTCTCTTTGCCAATATTGCGGGCTCCCTTGCCTGTGAATTTTCCTCATGGGCTCTGAAATGTCTTTTTTTCCTACCTAGCCTGTCCTTACAGAAGACACCATTCTTTCTGTGGTTACAGCCTCCTGGTCTCCTCCATTCTCTATGCCTCCTAACCTAGCCTTCCTAGAGTCCAGATCAGGCGTTCAGTCCCCTGGGGCTGACCATAAAGAACACTAACCTTCCAGCAGCTACCGCCAAGAAGGAATGAAGACATGGGGCTGTGGGGACACCCTGCTGTTCACAGATAAAGCACTGTGAGAGAGTGGCGATCTGCTATCAAGTCACCAGATTAAGAAGCACTGGGAGTGCTGAGTGGGCATCTCCAGAGGAGAGGGACTGTGGGCAGCACCATCCAATAGGGTGCCACCCCAATAGAACATGGGACTGTCACTGTCACCTGACATATGGATTGATGAGTCCTGTTGCACTCATATCCTGGTTCCCAGAAGCCACCTCTACTTCAGGCAGCTTTGTGAAGAAGACAAGCATAGCTTGAAAATCATAGTTAAACATTGAAGTGCTCTTCTGTCCGTTTCTCATAAGTGGCAAGCATTTGTGTGTCCCATCCTGTACCTAGAACACAGTCCGTTCAACATGGAAGTAGTACTCCCACTGAGCGAAGCATATGAAGCCGGGTGCCTCATTATTTTTAGATTTGACACTGGTGACGTATCTGACCTCTTTGGGCCTTACTTGCCTCTTTTGTAGTGTGTGGAGGCCGTCTCCCTCATGTAGCACTGCTGTGTAGTTAAATGAGATGGTGTTTGCAGAGCAGAGGCTCTGTAGGGATGGATGTCATTCACTGCTCAGATCCTCCTTCTGATCCATTCACTTGCTTGTGCCGAAACCTACTCTGAACTGATTAGGCTGGGGCTAATCTTCGTGTATTCCACTTAGTGTGGATACTCTTTACTTTCATTGGACGACCATTTTGTGTTTCACTTCGGTTGCCAACCCCAGATGTCTAGGATTTGTTTGTTCATTTTTGTTCGCTTGTTTTTTGTAACATCTGAACTCCAAAGTTCATTCAAGTCCACAGATTTTGTAAGGAGAATCAAGAATCTTTAATGAGCATAACGTATGAGCAAGTAGAGTTGGTACTATCAGAAATGGACACGTAGCACATGACCAGAGTAGGTGTCTGAGAGTGAAGCATGAGGTTCGGAGGACTTCCAAGAGTCATGGCAGTGAGGGAATCTGATAACAGATAAATGAAGATGCTGTACTTTGAAGAAAGGAGACAGAACATTGCAGGGAACTACAAAAGATTACCTGCAGTCAGCCGACTTCTCTTTGGTCTGTGAGTATCTGGGAGAAAGAATGACTACTTTGGGAGAGATCATCTTTCAAGAGGTACATAGAACAGCTTAGCGGGGACATGGGAGAAGAATCAGGCTGGGTCATTCCCTTTCTCTAGGCCCAAGACCTATCTCCACACCCTCCCAGCCCTCCTCAGACAATTCCTGCAGATAACAAACATCTCTTAGAACTGGGCTCATGACAAGACACCCTTCTTACTCCCTTCCTTTCCCTTCTCCCATCCCTCTCCTCCCCTTTCCTTCCCCATTTCTCCTCTCCAGAGCCTCATGCATTAGAGGAAAATGTTTTACTGCAGAGCTACACATCCCCAAAAGACAATGTCTCTAAACTGCACATCAGAAAGAGTTCCCAATTGTCTTCTTTGTTTATAAATAAGCTGGAGATGGAGATGAAGTGATGAGCTAGCTGGATAGGGGGGGTTGTTATAAGCTGGAGAATGATAAGAACTGGTTTTTATTTCAGAAAGAAAAAAATATTCTACTTTATGGATTAAAAATGGATAATAGTAGGCAGAAAAAAATCTCACTTATCATTCTCTTTTAGTACTTAGGATAGTTCCAGGCAGGAGTTTGTATTACTAATTTCTGTTTTGTTTTTATTATTCTTTCTTTATTTTTGAAAATTTCATATATGTATGCAATTAAATATTATCATATCTATTTCCTATGTCCTCCACTTTTATATCCCCCCAATATAGTTAGGGCTGCCCATATGTGCATGGGTGTAGGCCATCCCTTGGACAGGGGAAACCTACTAATGGCCACATCCTGAAAAAGGATGATCCTCCCTTCCCCAGCAAATGTCCCTTGCCAATAGCTCCTCGCTGGGGTGGGGCCTGCACATCACCTCCCTACCCCATCAATGTAGAGATGTTTGCTGGCTTGATCTGAGGCAGGTCTTGTGCAGGTGACCATAGCTGCTGTGAAGTAACCATGTGACAGCCATGTCCCTTCCAGAAGTTAGCCTTTCACAGGACTCTTCTTGGCTCTTACGCTCTCTTCTTCCTCTTCCATGATGCTCCCTGGGCCTTGGTGGTTGTGGGGTTAATAGTGATGTTCTTTTTAGGGCTGAGGGCCTAGTCTGTCTTTCTCAGTCCTTTGACCAGTTATGCATCTCTCTGTTGACTGCTTCTGACACACACAGACGCACAGACACACAGACACTCACACACACACCTTCTCTGACCAAGGTTGAGAGCAGTCTGGGTCAATGGGTATAAACATAAACATTTAGAGGGCAATTTACCAACTCGATCATTTAGCAAAATAACAATAGCAGGTTCCACCGTATGATCGGTGGCTTCCCCAGCCTTGACTTTTGACTCAAATTACTGCTGTAGACATGAAACTGCCTCCTGTAGAGTGGACCTCAAAGCAATTAGCTACCCTGTGACGGTCATGACACCACCGCACTAGTAGAAACATCTTGTTGGACACACTATTATTGTAGTATGCAGGATTCCGCACTGGATATGACCATGATACATCTTCTCCTCCAGCAGCCTACATAGCACCTTCTGGCACCAAGAAAGCTGTATAGAAGGGAGGACATTTTCTGGCTAGTCTGAAATTGATTTCTCTATGTCCTCTAGGTAAAGTGTAAAATGCCTTCAGCAATAAGGCCTTACCATGTAGTTATGGTGCGTAGCCAAGGACAATGGAATAGACTATGCTGTTTTGCAGACTTCAGGGGCCTCTTTGACCAGTAACTCATCCTACGATGTGCATACTATGATCTTCTAGGAGCAGCACTGTCTACCTATTTAGGGCAATTTCTTCTGTGTAATTACTTTCTTAGCACACATAATGCCCATCTTGGTACTGCCTCTTTTTCCATTACATAATACAAAGTCTTGACAGCACATTGAAAGGTGAGTGCAGAAAATCAGATTGCTCAGTAGGAGCAGCAGGGGCGTAATACAGGCAGATTCCATAGGGAAACTTATTTACATTGCCAACAACTGTGCTGGTCACATGCTGCTTTTTCTCTGCAGTTATAGGCAAAGGTAAGAGCAGTACGTGGAAACAGGAAGATGCCGAGTGGAGGCCACAAGACACCAGGCATGGACTGGTCCCACTGGAGCAGCTCTGGTCTCCGAGTCTCACACATGGTGAGAAGGCAATTTTCTTCTCCTCAGATTTGTCTCCTATTTACCATCAGGGATGGTGGTTCCAGGCAGGTGACATGGCAGCCTGGGTTGTGTGGAGGCTGAGAGGCTGTGTCACTGGTGGGCGGGAGGGATGTAGAAAGCATGTAGTGGAGAGGTACCTTGAGGTGGCGAGAGCACTGGCAGTGGAGGTGTTTGTCTACTTAGAGGATTTGCTGGGTGGCTGGCACTGTTGAGAAGCAGCTTTCTTCAAGTTCTTGTTTATCCGATTTTGTTTTATCTGGAATTCTGCGCATTTGTTAGGATGGGCTGCCTCACCGCTGTGTCTGTCTTCACTTAAGGGACCAATCTTCTCAGGATTACCCAAGCTGATTTTATTATTTTTTTTAAAAAAAACATTATTATTACTATTATTATTGTGATGATTATGCCAGTGTGTACATGGTGTGTATGTGTGTGTGTGTGTGTGTGTGTGTGTACACATGTTTATGTGGCTATCAGAGGACAACTTTGTGGGGTTGGTTCTCTTCTTCCACATTTACATGTATTCCAAGGCTAGAACTCTGGTCACCGGCCTAGCGTGCCTTTACTGGTCGAGCCAGCTACCCAGCTCTGTTCTCATGTTTTAGATGCCAGTGTTGGGTACCACACACAAGACCTTCCTGAACACTGTCCAATGCCCTTTTGAGATGGGTAGAGCAACTATTCCCACTGACAGATGGGAAAAAGGAAGCTTTACAATGTTAAACACCTCAAAGACATGGGCTCGTAGGCAATGGACAAAATGTCAATGCAGGTGGACCTGACAAAGCCCACGCTGCCTTCTCAGTGGAACTCTTCCCATGGTCAAAGAAAGCACAATGTAATTGCACGTAAAGCCATGTCCTCAAAAAAACTATAGTTCGGAGAGAGGAGGGAGGGGCAGGATTGGAAGTCAACTGGAATTAGACCAGGATACAGAAAGGTAAAGGATGAAACAGTGGAGTGTAATTAGGAAGTGACAGAGAGGAGTGGTGAAAATTTAGATGGTCCTGAAGAGCCCCGTGGAGCAGAGATGGTTAGAGTGTGGAGAGCCCAGGTGGGACCGAGGTTAAGGAAATGACTAGGTGTTCCAGGGAGGGAGGGAGTTGAAAGGTGTACACACTTATGCCCAAGTTGAGTTTGGGTAACAGTGAGCAGATAAGGTCAAATGAAGAAAACTTCACAGGGGAAACAGGGAAGAATTTTGGATTTTGCAATACAAAAGGCTAGGGAAAGAAGAACTTAGAATTTTGATCTTGTTTGGTAGGTTGTTGGAAACAAGAGTAAAGGAACTTTCCAGTGTAAGTAGTGTTCTGGGCAACCATGTGCCACTGAGACCCCCGCAATGTTGCAACCCGAGGAGAGTGTTGTAAACTCCAGGCTGTGGAGCTGTTCAGAATCACAGGCTCCTTTTGTCCCCCCTCAGAGTTGACTGAAAGAACCACGTGAAGACCGAGTGTCCCAGCGCCTGTGGTGTTACGGCAGAGTGAGGGAGCCGCATTGCTTCCAATTAGGGGCAGTGTCTGAATTAGCCACAGATGGTTTTGTTTGGGGCTTTGTGCATAGGAAATTTACAACTAATTAATTTACTTATATTCCTTTTTTCCAAGTCTAATTAATTTTATGGGTTTCAAATAAGTGCTTCTTCCTTTGGCCCCACAGTGGTGCAAGCCCATTTTTATAAGTGGGCGCTCTTTAATTGAAGGAGCTGCTTATGATGACTGAAGGAAACCTCTTGATGATGCATCAGACCTGCCACTTATCCACATCACTCAACCCAGGCTTCAGAACTCTCTGCTTTTAACTCAAGAACCCTGGGACTGAGGGCCGGCCTTCTGCATCCTTCTGCGGAACTGCAATTCCCTTTGACAGTCGCCTTTAAATTTTAGAGGTCTGCAGATTTTTCTGGAGTTCGCTATTAGCCCAGATTAGAAACCTGAAGGATTTGCAATAGAGATTGAGCAGAAATTATTTCCACAAAATGAAACAAGATACGACCTTACTTTATAACAATAAAAATCAAATGGAGACGTGACAACTCTCTAAAGAGAAACACCAAGTATTTTAGCAGTCACTTTCCCTATTCCTTAAAGCAACGTGCTTCTTGCTGTCTGTTAAGTTTTCTGGGCAGCCTGGCTTGGTCTGTAGGTCCCTACACCCCCTGCATCCTTTGTCTCTCAAAGGGCAATGTCTGGAATCTGGCGTTTATGGAAGAAGCTTAGTGCCATTGCTAGTCTGTCTTTGGTTCCTGGAAAGAGGAAGAAAAGGCTGGAGGAAGAACTAAGAACGGAGTAATTTCACAGACCCTAGTCAACATGCACAGAGCTCAAGGAGCTTGCTTGTTGGCAGCCGGGGGAGCAGAAATGAATCCCAGCATCCAGTGAACTCCTCAGCTTCAAGGCTTTTGCCCAAGAAGCTTCAGCTTTCCTGGGTGGCTGCACATTTGCCTCTGACTCTGAAGAGATTCAAACCCCGCCACCCATCTCTCCCTTCTTTTCTTCCTACTCAGTTGCCTCCTCTGATTCCACTCACATGACAAAGGGGCCAGTGGGAAGGGATATATGGTTAGAGACGGCAGAGAGATGATCAAAGGACAGCGGAGCTGTGAAGCCTTAGAAATGATTTAATCAACACCCTCTGGTTTTGCCGGAAGGAGTTTCCTCCAGGCCCACAGCTGGCTGATAGCATAAGGCCTGCTCCCCCCACCCCCACCCCCCACCCCCCGTCTCCCCGGTGTTTCACAGTTACTAGAAGATGGATGATGCAATTTCTAAGGAAATACTCTATAAATTGTACCAAAATAAGCCTCTATTATCTCTGCAAGTGTGCATGTGTGTGTATGCATCATAAATAGAAGCTTCTGGCTAGATGGTTGATATGGAGTAGGTAAGAGCCCCGACTGTAAAAATTTAGGTCCACCTCTCTGACCCTGGCTCTGCTACTGGCAGATGCTGAGCAGGTCTGAGAGCCCCAGGTCCTTGCCTGTAAAGTAGGAGAAAGAGTTTTGTTTCCTTGAAGTGGTTCTGTGGCTCAAGTCCCAGCATGCAGGCAATCCTCAGAGTAAACAATGTAAAAATAAACTTAAGGAATGAGGACTCACTTTCCCACAATATTTAGATATTATCTTCATTTACTAGAAAGTACATTTTATTTCATCTCTACCTCCGCGCAGTACTTGGTACCCATTGGTGATTGATACCTAGCAGGTGATTGATGAATAGATCCACAGACAAAGCAAACTGCCATTTCTGGTTATTGTTAAACCAGGGCAAGGATACTGACTGCCCAGAGTAGGAGTGGCATGAGGGGCACAATGAGTCTGCCCACAGGAGGAGTCTGGTCAGAGGCTGACCCTTTGGATGGTAAGCAGGATTCGGCAGCTGAGGGGTAGCCCAGAGATGCTGGGTGCTATTGTGTCATTGGTGGGGAGATCAGGCCAGGATGCAGTTGAGAGCATTGCTGCAAACCCATTTTACAGATAAGAGGTTTCGGAAAAACAAGGCTGTATCTCCTAGCACTGTGCGGCTTTTCCTAGGGAGACGGGAGCAAATGTTTATTCACCCACACAGAGCACTGGAAACAGACCAAAAAAAGATTCCACCTGAGTCTAGCTTGGTGAGCCAGGGAATTCACAGGTACTACTTCCAGAAGCTTAGGTGAAGGATAATTTTCAGGAACATGGGTGACTCAGGGGCTGCTACATCACCGGAAAGTCTCACCCCAGCATGGGAGACAACGTGTGAAAACTGCATCCCTAAAGCTGCCTGTGACCAGCATGGGCTCTTTGCAGCCAGGGTGGTTACTGCTTTTGTAACCTTAACTTGCACAGTTTGTAATTTTCTGAATCATAACATTTTTTTTTTCTTAGCTTAATGACTCTTAGGAACCTTTCTCATTCTTCCTGGGGGGAATATTCTAATTAGGAAGAAACAGTTACTTAACACCTAAGACCCACGGATTTCCTCTGATATTTCCCCATCTTAAGTCAATAGCCGTGTTATACCTACCTTTCATTAAAATTTTGCATATTTTTAAAAATGTTATTTTAATATTTTATTTGTACGAGTGATTTGCCTGCATGTATGTCTGTGTTCCATGTACATGCCTGGTGCTAGTGGAGATCAGGAGAGCATATCGGATCCCCTAGAACTAAAATTACAGATGGCTGTGATCCACTCTATGCATTCTGGGAATTAAATCCGGGTCCTCTGGAAGAGCTGCTACTGCTCTTCGCCATTGAGTCACCTCTCCGGCCCCCAAATTTTGTAGTTTCTCCTCAATCAGTGCTGTCTAAATTTATAAGCTTTAGACCCACTGGTTCCTCTATCTGACCCTGCTCCCAGCATGTCTGTTACACAGAAATAAGGAGACGGGAGTTGTCCTCTTTAGAGAAAGAACGTGGGAGTTCAGATATGGCCTTTGGCCAAGAGTTTATACAAGATAATATGAGTTTCATAGCCTGTCTTGCTTGTAAAGTCAGGCAAGCTCACGGAAGGCAAAAGGTCCCAAATATAAACTGGGACAGAGTTACTTTTTAAGATGAAGCTCAGAACCCAGCTCTGGGGAAAGTTAGTTGTTCGTAATAAAATGTTCAACCTAGTTTCTGAAACTGTTAGAAAAATTAAGAGTGGCTTGGGGAACGCATCTGTCAACAGCCTAGATCTTTCACCCAAGCTTCGTTTCGTGTCTAGTCTGGCAATGGTTATCAGAACATTACATTTTCATGTATAATTTGCTCACCAAGAGGGAGTCTTTGGATTGGTTTCTTGCTGGCTTTGTTCACCAGAGCAAAATTACAGCAAATTGTTGCTCTCAGAGGCAGCCTCTCCAGCATCCTTCCCAACCCCCGGTTATCATCCTTGACTGCCTCAAACAACTACCATTCCCCTTGAACAGGCTTTGGGACTTTTCTTCTCTATCTATGCTTTGTTAAACATTTTTATGTAGCTATTGTCTTCCTCCCAACTAAATAGGAAGCCTTTAAAAACAAGCAAAACCCTCAAAGGTACAGTCTCTTGCTTAATCTTCTATCTTTTTATTGCCTCACTCTCGGATCTCCGATCCCCCAGAGTCTAGCACAGTGCTGGGCGGGATGCAGGCTCAATAAACATTGGATGATGGGCTGGCTAGTTCATTGGAGGACTGGGAGATGAGCTAGGATTTCATATTTTCTATCTACCATAGAGTGTATCCCAGGTTACTTTGGTTTGATGAAGGCTTAACGGTTACACAGCCTGCCTGAACATGAAGTGCCCACAGCCACAAGGCTAAGCTGTGAATTCAGAGATGCAAACTCAGAGGTACCAACCAGAGCCATCAATGCCTTTGGGCAATCTCATTTCTGGAAGAAAAAAAAAAAGCTTAGTGAATTTTCTTTAACTTAGGTGGATATAAACTAAGTAATGATTTTATTTTTACAAAGTCTTATTCTGACATTTGTGAATCCAGATACAAAATAAATTTTAGCTTGAGGTTTAATATTTTTAATCATGCAGCATTATAGGAATTAGCTACAGAGATTTAATATATATATACATATGTATATATACATATATATATATATATATCACACAGCTTTTAATAAGGAGATATATCCTGGAAATGTATTTTATAACTGTGTGAGCATCACTAAGGGCACATAATTATCCTGGACAGTGAATATAAATCACTTCATGTGGCCCTGATACAATCAAGATACATAATAAGCACTAGGTATACGAGGCTACTGCTAGTTTAATATGCACATTCATTGCAAGTAAACTTTTTAATGAGGGAAGAAATAAAATAATGAAAAATGTATAGTACAGCACAGCACAGTATAGTACGGTAAATACATAAGCCAACAGCATGGTGGTTTACCGCCATTACCAAGTATCATGCACTAAATATAACTGTATGTGCTATACTTTTATGTGATGGGAAGTTAGCAGGTTTGTTTGTACAACCCTCGCTATCCTGTGATAGCTATATTGCCATTTAGGACATGGGAATTTTTCAGCTCCATTATAATCTTATGAACGTTGTCACGTATACCATCCATCCTTGATCCCAGTGTTCTACAGCAGTGGCCACATCTTTGCTACGTCTCACTTTCCTCCCACGTAAGAATGCTTAGACTTGGAATAGCTAGTAGAATGCATTTGAGAGCACCTCTCTCATTAGGATGTTGTAAAATTCTTATTAGACGAAATGTTTTGTGGTTCGCAAAGTACTGAGCAATTTCTGGTAACCGTTACTAACAACTAGTCTAGCAAGGGTGTACATACTCTCAACTGCCTCCCTCCAGGAAGTTCCTATGCCATCCAGGGGACTCCTAAAGTCCAGGACGACGTGGCAAAATGGGGTGTGACAAATGAGGGAGTAAAGCCTCAAGGAGCAGTCAGGGCCAGGAATTTGCCTGCTGACCGCTGTGTGACTAGCTGCTGTCTGCAGCTCCAGGGGCAGCGTGGCTCACACAGTGTGCCTCTGTCCTTTGACTCTGACGTTCCCTGGGTCACAGACTAACTCAGGGTCCAGTCCAACACCTGGTCATTAGACGCCAAGGTCCTTTCTCCATCTTTCTTTGTTCCTCTTCTGATCACAATTCTTCTGGTACAGATGAGTTTATTAAGTTCCCATTGTCCATGTTGGGGACACAGACTATGGAAAGAAAGGTGGCAGTGCCTGTTTGCCCTGTGGGTTAGGGGTGCAGACGGTGGGGCCCCAATGCTGGCTCACCAGTGCATTGCCATTCTTCCTTATATGTCACCCTGTGCAGTTTATGAACACATTCCTTTCAAAATATATGAAATTCCTCGTGCTTTCCCAAAAGGGATCCTTTCTGTGTCTCATTAAGCGTAGAACAAACTTGTGAAGAAAGTGGCAGACAGAACAGATATGGACTGTCCCGCCCCCAGAAGAGTGGTCAGGAAAACATTTTAAAATTTTAATTGAGATCCATAGCTAGGAT
Source organism: Microtus oregoni (assembly GCF_018167655.1). Taxonomy (NCBI): domain Eukaryota; kingdom Metazoa; phylum Chordata; class Mammalia; order Rodentia; family Cricetidae; genus Microtus; species Microtus oregoni. Next base: position 32,183,328 of record NW_024543072.1, read on the forward strand.
GGAAGGCAGTGAGGGAAACTCAGGTACTAGAAAGGAGAAGGAGCTGAAGGCTTGATTGGCAGGCAGGAGCTGACCTTGGGATAGGCAAGTGGGTGCAGACAGAGAGGACTGCAGGGGTAGATGCTTTTATGCCCAGCTAGGAACTGGGGCTGAGACCTCAAGTTTTGTAAGACAGAGAGTTCAGAGGGAGCCTCCCATTCCACGCATTGAACTAAAGGGCTGGCTTTTCCTTGGAGAGAAGACTACATAGGCTACTCCCTGGTCTGGGGGGTTGGTCATCTATTTCAGATCTTGCATAGCCAAAATGTCACCTCAGAGAAATCAAAACTCTAAATATGAACCAAGCTTGGATGTTTAGTCAAAATTCTACCTTGCCTTGATTCTGCAGAATGACACCTTGAGACATGGAAATGAAAATAGCTCTAACCAGGAAAAATCCTGGGGTTGTGGCAAAGGCTGCTGCAGAAATCCCCTAGGGATGAATCTACAGGACTCTGGCTCTTGGTAAACAATATAAAAATTAGTAAGTTACCCTAGGAAATATTCCACTTGGGAAAGGTGTTCAAGGAAAGAAACAACAAAGTGAGTACTCTATAAATTATATAAAAATCCAAAAGACTGAAAAAGGACTACAAAATAAATATCCCTAAAAGCAGTGATACTATTTATTATATGCCACACGCTGTTCTAGGAGAGCCCTGGACAGGCATTACTTTTATGTATTAGTTGCTTTTCTGTTCCTGTGCTAGAACACTCTGACCAAGGCGACTTACCGATGAAAGGGTTTATTTGTCCTTACAGTTCCAGAGGGATAAGAATCCATGACGGGGGAAGTTAAGGAATGGTGACTACAGCAACGGCTGAGGGCTCATATCTTGAATCTCAAGCACAAGGTAGAGATAGCTACCTAGGATGATACATGGCTTTAATTTCAAAGCCCACCCTCAGTGATGAGCTCCCTCCAGCAAAGCCACACCTCCCAAACCTTCCCAAACTGTGCCACCAACCGAGGATCAACTGTTCAAATTCCAGAGCCCATGAAGGACTTCTCATTCAGATCACCACGCCTTCTCATGGAGTCCTGAGAGTCAGAGTCTGTGACTACATTTTGCATGTGGGAAAACTTAGGTGGATCTTGGCAAATACAACCACAGTCGGCAAATGGTGAAGCGGGATTTGACAGCTGGCTCGTTGCACGGTTTGCCTCCTAGCTGCTGTTAAAGGGGTCACCTCTATTGTTCTTTCCTAATTTACATAGTTGGCTACCTGATTATTCTAACTTTCCCAACCTCTGTTGTCTTTAGGTAGGGCCACATGACCTAGTTCTCTCTGATGAAAGAGATGACACTTCCTGCATGGAATTGGAAGTTAAGCAGAGTTTCTTCTCTAAGAACGCATTCTTTTCTGAGTTAGCCACAGCTTAGTTGGAGTAGCAATATAACTTCAAAGATGTACATGTATATTATGCCTCCAATAACGGCCCCAGTTCAAACTACCTGCTAGCCTTCACCATCTCCCTCCCCATGGTGCTTGAAGAGTAATGCCCTTCCACCTCCTTTAAGCTTCAGAATTGCTGTGAACACTCCGGTGCTCCTTGAAAGCTGATAGGGTTAGCCAGTAATCAATTGCTTGGCCAGTGCCCATAATCTATACCACGGCTTGAATGCAGACTATAAATACTGCTGATCGAAGGATAGGAGACATACGGCAAAAGTGGGTCAGGACGACAAAGAGGAGATGGGCTTTAAAAAGAACAGAATTGAGTTTTTAGACATGGAATGTGTTGTGACAAATTGTCGGACTGGAAGTTTTTGAAGGAGGAATTTGCCTCTGAGGTGCTGGTAGAATAAACAGATTTCTGTTGGAGTCAGAGACAAAGCAAAGGGGTTGCTTTTGCAATGAGTCTGGGAGAAGAAGTGGAGGGCCTCATATAAGCAGAGGGTGAGGAGCAGAGCTGCTCTGATTGGAAGCCAGTGTCCATTTGGCCTGGGTTGAGGGATGGGGTCATTCTGCCTGCTGGCGAATTGCGGAGTTTCTCCAAACTCTGCTGATTCCGATGTGCGGTTCTCCTTCCTCTTGATGGTCTGGCTGGGAGAGTCTAGAGCGGCACCCTGAGGAAATCACAAGGGCGTTTCTATCTGCCCACGGTGGTGGTGGTGGGGCTGCCATTCTTTCAAGCAGGGCAGAGAAGAGAAAAAGAAAAGTGCAGCTGCCACAGAGAAGGCATTCGTTGGCAACTCTAGAACCTGAATTTGAGCCTGTGGGCTCACAAGGGGGAAGGAGAAATCCAGTTCCTAAGTTATCCTCTAACACACATGCACACACACACGCACACGCACACACACGCACACACACGAGAAATGTCACTTTCTGCTGCTGTGTGTCTCTGTCAGCTTTTACGAGCCACTTTAGAACGTCTTCTTGAAATGACACTTGCGATGATGGTTCACCTCAAATTCTTCCCCTCTTGGGTCTGTTTTTGTGTCTTCTTCATACGCATGGCCCGAAGAATAGCATATAATCATTCTCTGAGCCTCTCCTGGAAGATGAAACCTACCGGCCTCAGAAGCCAAGGATGACCAACTATGTTGTTTACTTAGGCCTGAGGAATTTCCTGAAACCCTGTGCCGGATCATACTGTACTTGCTCCAAGAAATAGCCCAATGTAACAGAGCAATTTAGTTTAGATGGTGGTCACCAGAGAAAAAGGATATTAGTAGTTCTGGCTGATGTTCTCCGGTTACCATGGTTTTCTTTTCCTGAATATGGAGTTGACAGAATCAAGGCTGATCAGCGTGAGCCTGTACTTACCGCCACTGGGACAATAATTCCCACAGCTATAACCCTTGGAATGACCGCCCTCTGTATTCATCCCTCTAGAGTCTAGACAAATTCCCACACTTTAGCTTCATAAACGGCCACGTAACCAGAGTGACTGAAGTCTAAGCCTATTGCTTTCCAGCAGGACTTGACCCAGTGAAAAACCAGTACAGTTGCAGATTCTTGGCCAGGCCTTGGAGGGGCGTGGCTTAGGGCTTGCTGCACTTCTCCATCAGGCTGAGTGTTTGGTAGAGGGTCCTACCAGCTTCCTCTTTAGGATCTGATTCCGTGTCTTGTCTGGGGAAGAGTCTGCACTAGCTTTCAGTACAGGCATTTGGGCTTTTATTTGTTTGTCTGGAGCAAGTAAAAGGCCTTTGTGAGTGGTAGGGAAAATAACTTTGTACAAACAGCGGTGTGCTTAACAACAGCTTGGGCTGGCTCATGAGAGCCAATGGTTAAATTCCAGGAGAAATTGAGAGCTTTCTTTTAAAAAATTAAGCTAAGTAATAAATAAAATATGTAATATATACTTATAATTAGCTTATATTTTAAAGTTATATTTTAAAAGGTAATAAGACATCGCTTCATAATTATCTTACTACTACCTATGATCTCCAAGTTCTACATGGTTATTGTTTCTATGTCAGCTATTCATCACTATAATTAATTATCTAAGAAGCTTTTATAATGAATAATCTTGATTGTAAACTTGCTGGGATTTAGAATCACTTAAGAGACAAGCCTCTAAGAGGGCCAGTGAGGGATTATCTATACAAGTTAATTGAGGTGGGAAGGTCTGCGCACTGTGGGGAGTAGCATTCTGTGGGGCAGTGTCCTGGACCTATTTTGAAGAAAAAAGAAAGTAAACCAAGCACATTCTCAGCTCTGGACTGTGGCTGCAATGGGACCTTAATGACCTGCAATGTGACCTGCAATGTGTCTTAAGCTCTTGCCTCTGTGACTTCCCTACCAGGATGGACTGGATCCTCAAACTGTGAGCTGGAATACATCCTCCCTTCCCTTAGCTGCATTTTTTTTTCATGTGTGTGTGGCTTTTGTCAGGGCATTTTATCGCGGCAGCAAGAAACATGACTAATATAGACTCTTAGGAAAAAAGGAGAGTTCACAGTTCTGGATCGTGTAAGTATAAACTATGTAGCACAGGCTCAGTAAAGGCTGACTCCCTACCTTATGGTATGGTTAGCAGTAATGGAGAGAGCAGGCAATTCATGCTGACCCAAGATCAGAGAGATCTGGGTGGGACCAAGTGTATTTTTTTCGTACAATTCACGTCTTGAAGGAATCCGAAGGAGAACAGGACAACTATCTTCTAACTGCAGGATTCCCGGTAACCCAAGGGCCTCCTTTCATAAAATTTACACCATACCTAGCCTTCAATTGCATGGAACTTGAGAAGTCAAGAAACCAAAGCAATCTCTGTAGTAGACAGACTTTGTGATGCAATGTTAGCATGTACCTCGACCCGAGAGCCTGGTGCTGAAGATGTGCAGTGTACCACTGTGCAACTGCTTATTGGAAAACTACTATGTGATACATACAGAATAAAGAGGTTCATGGGCTCATGTTTCATTCAATCAGCCAACACTGCTTCACTCTCAATGGTCCACATATGGCTAATCTTAGCTGGCATTGATTGTGAACTCATTGTGCTTCTGGCCTTCTGACAGGTACTTTATATAGGTAGCTGCTTAATCCTTGCCTTAACTCTTTCAGGGAGATTCTGTTCTTATCCTCAGCTTCCAAAGGAGAGAAGCGAGTGTGCTACTTCCCTTGCTGCTATGACATGATATCTAACCAAAGCGACTTAAGGAAGAAAGGGTTTAGCTTGGTTCACAGTGTAAGGCTACAGCTCATCCTGGCAGAGGTGCGACAGGGAGACAGGTGCTCTGGCTGCTCTGGTAGGAGCACAAGGCATCTCCATTGGTAGGAAGCAGATGGAAGAGGTGAATCTTTGTGCCCAGCTCAATTTTCTGCTTATTTAGTGCTAGGCTCTAGTTTATGGAGGTGCTGCCCACATCCGGGGTTAATCTTCTCTCCTTTATGAAGCACCTCTGGAAGCATCCTTGAGGACATGTCCCTCATGAGTTTACCTCTTGTCAACTTGAGATCCAACACAACACTTGTAAATCACAACATTCAACCTAGGACCCTCTAAAGCCCAGGACCATCTCATGATGAAAACTGTAGCCATTCGAACTGCAAAAGCTTTTGTAGTTTTAAAAGTTTCAGAAGTCTAAATGTAGACACTCTAAGAGGATTCATGTACTGTCATATCTGTGAAACCTTGTTAAAGGCTTTGTTATTCCAGTATATAATCATACAGTATAAACACAGAATAAACATTCCCATTTCAAAGGGAAGAACAGAAACATAGTAAGAAAAGATTCAGCCAGAAAGAAAGAAAGAAAGACTGAAATCCAGTAGGACAAACACCACCAAATTTTGTAATTTTATGCCTGGCATCTAGGGCTGGTGATGGTGGAATCGTTTGGGCTCCAATGTCCTCAGACAACCCTGTTTCTCCAGCTTTGTTGCCGACAGCACATGTGACTGTGCCCACTCTTGTGCCAGCTCTACTCTGTATCTGTAGCTTTCTTCCCTGGGCAGTGCCCAGTTCTAGCATTTCCAACATTCTGTGGTCTCCATGGCAACTTCACCCTTTGCAGCCTCAGGCAATGGTTTCTCAGAGTTTCTCTGAAGAGATCTCTCTGGTTCTCCTACAACTTACCTGGCTTCTGTGACCCTCTCACTCTGGATCTCTGAATAAACAGCACCACGTAGATGTTGCTGGTCAGTTTTATTGCTAGTTTAAGATGTACTCTGTCTTGTCACCATCATGATGGTGGCCTTAATATGCCTCAGCAGCTGAACCCGGTAAACCACTTCTCTAGGTGGAGCAGAGAGCCCCGATGATGGCGTTCTTAATTTAAGCTGTCTCTTTTCAAATAATTTGTGTTCCTATAATATGGGGCTTTTAATGAGTAGAGTCTTGACCTCAGGGTACCTTTCCTGTTGTCTGTTGTGAGGTTTCTATTTAATGATGCTTATGTCTTTAACCATCACGCCTTTTATCTCCTGCCTGTGCCTTATCTGCCGTTTTCCTCATTAAACTGTACGTTTCCCGTGGTTTTCTGCTTTTTGCCTCGTTGAAAATTTGAGTAAGAGCAGTAAGTAATATGTTGCTATTGTGACATAGCCGCCAAAGAAGTCAACTCAATCTCGGGTTTGAGCCACTAGAAAGTCTTTATTAGCTCGCCAACTAATGTGCAGGACCCCAGTGCAGCCCGGAGCTACACTCAGGTGAACTTTTAATCACAGAAACATATCCTGGGTTGGCACACCTCAGGTAACAAGTACAGTTAGCTACAAGTGGAACAAGAAAAGCCGAAAAGCAAGGTTAGTGTATCCAGGGACTTTCCCAGAACTATGGACTTCGATGGATTAGGTATTTCCATCATGGTGTCAGTTGTGCTAAGGTGTTGGGCCTGATCCATTGTCTCAAAATTTTCTTCTGTTTAAAAAAAGATAGTATATGGCTAGAAACCAAATATGAGTGAGTACATCCCATGTTCCTCTTTTTGGGTCTGGCTTACCTCACTCAGGGTAGTGTTTTCTATTTCCATCCATTTGTATGCAAAATTCAAGAAGTCCTTGTTTTTTACTGCTGAGTAATACTCTAATATGTATATATTCCATACTTTCTTCATCCATTCTTCCGTTGAAGGGCATCTAGGTTGTTTCCAGGTTCTGGCTATTACAAACAATGCTGCCATGAACATAGTTGAGCATATACTTTTGTTGTATGATAGGGCCTCTCTTGGGTATATTCCCAAATAAAGGACATTGAGCCTATAATTCATGTTCCTAGAGAAGCTAAATAAGGTGACTCCAAAGACAAACACATAGGCATCCTCAGGAATATTAACCTTCATCAGGCGATGAAAGGAGACAGAGACAGAGACCCACACGGGAGCACCGGACAGAAATCTCAAGGTCCAAATCAGGAGCAGAAGGAGACGGAGCACGAGCAAGGAACTCAGGACCACGAGGGGTGCACCCACACACTAAGACAATGGGGATGTTCTATTGGGATCTCACCAAGGCCAGCTGGCCTAGGTCTGAAAAAGCCTGGGATAAATCCGGACTAGCTGAACATAGCGGACAATGAGGAATACTGAGAATTCAAGAACAATTGCAGTGGGTTTTTGATCCTACTGCACGTACTGGCTTTGTGGGAGCCTAGGCAGTTTGAATGCTCACCTTACGAGACCTGGATAGAGGAGGGCAGTCCTTGGGCTTCCCACAGGTCAGGGAACCCTGATTGCTCTTCGAGCAGATGAGGGGGGGGGACTTGATCGGGGGAGGGGGAGGGAAATGGGAAGCGGTTGTGGGGACGAGGCAGAAATCCTTAATAAATAAATAAATTTAAAAAAAAGATAGTATATTACTCTTGATTAAGTCTCAGCAAGCTTTTAGGAGACAGGCAGAAAGCAGCCAGATTTTTTTTTGTCAGAATGTTATGAATTTTCTGTAATCAAATTTCTAATAGTGTCCTTATTCCCCCTCTGAAACCTCATTAGGACTTCATTGTCCTCATCTGTCTTGTCATTCTGGTCGTCTACTGGTGTGGGACAAATGGTCTGTATTCTGTCAATTATATTTTAAATAAATGCTGATTGGCCAGTATCCAGGCAGGAAGTATAGGTGGTATAACCAGGCAGGAAGTAGAGGCAGGGCAACAAGAACAGGAGAGTTCTGGGAAGAAGAAAGCTTGGCCCGCAGCTGTAACCCCGTCAGAGAAGAAGCAAGATGTGACTGCCTCGCTGAATAAGGTACTGAGCCACGTGGCTAGCATAGACAAGAATAATGGTCTAATATAAGTTATAAGTTAATAAGAAGCCTGAGCTAATGGGCCAACCAGTTTATAACTAATGTAGACCTCTGTGTGATTTCTTTGGGACTTAACTATTGCAGGAACCGGGCAGGACAGAAAACCTCAGAGAACAGTCTACACACCCATTAGAATGGTCGATTAAGGTCTTTTAACACTATTCTAGGACTTCTCTCCCTGAGCTTCAGGCTCTTCCACATTCCTCCCGAAAACCAGCGCTGTAGGCCTGTAACCACATAGTCGGATTTATTGTGGCAGCACCCCTCTTCCCAGAACCAATTTTCTGTTTCAGTTACTTTTTTCTTGATATGACAAAGCAATTGAAGGAAAGGGGGTTTTATTTTAGCTTGTAGTTTGGATGCAGTCTTTCACATTGGAGAGGGCATCAAAGAGGGAACGTCCTTACTTTCCTTCTGTCCCAAACTTTCTAGCACGGCCTGTGGGATGGAGGAAATAGAAACAGATATCCATCAGTAAATACAGAACATGCAGATGTCAGATGTGAGTAAGTGCCATGGAGTAAAAGCAAACCACAGAAAACTGATAGACTATATCGAGCAGGCAGTGATTATCAATTCATGTATTTTAACATCACTCTCACTAAATGAATGAGCAAGCCAAGGCCCAGAGAGGCTGAAAGTACACCCGAGGATACAGACTTTGTAAGTGGTGGGGCCAGCATCTGCATCTACAATAGCCTGGCTCCACGTTTGGACGCTGCTTCTGCTTCACTCTCCTGCCGGCTTCACTCTGCTTCTGGAAGCCTCAGGATGACTGCGTCGATTACTCAGATTTGAGTTTTCTACGCAGACTCAACTTATCCAGACTCCCTCCCCTGCTTTCCTCCTTTGCTTCTCTGTCCTTCACAGCCACATGAGAGGATAAACAAGGGGCCAGCTCAGGCCACAGTGGTGTGAATGAGGGCTGTGCTGGGGTTACTGGGAAGCCTGCAGGAGTGAAGGTAAGATCTTAAATGGAGTCCCAGCCACAAGGTCCTGCTCCTTATTGGTCACTTAGGGGGCTTTGTTGATGAAAATAGACTTATTGCGGCTAATATGGGTCACAGGTGGCAAAGGCCGGAAAGTGACAAAGAGTTTGACTGGATCCCATCAGCTCTCAAAACTTCGTGCTCAGTGAAGAGTTCCTGCTGGGGCATGATGGGACGCGTGGACACTGCACTTTAAAACACCTTGCATTGCCCCAAATGGAAATAATTTAATTTTGTATTTAATGTCAAATTGGTCTGACGTTTTGTTTTGGTGGCAATTACTAATTCTACGAAAGCTCAATTCCCAGCTTCCCTAAAGCTTAGCAGGAAATCAGATCATTAGTCAAGCCCACCTCAGCAGATGCAAAGGCTAAAGACTTGATGACATTTTCCCTCCAACCTGGAAGCAGATAGAGCATCACCTCCGATACTTTAATTTCTTTGAAATTCTGACACCAAGGAAACCAAAAGGAAATGGCATTTAACAATAGGTTAATGTATCAGTTTGACATTCTAGGAATCTAACAGAAGGGAGTACCGGCAGAGTAGGCTTGACTCTTTGGAGAGGCGAGCATATGCCTAGGTTACTAATATTTGGGGACCCCAGTCACCCAGAGCTCATCATTAGGTGGATGAGCGTCCGCCTGTCACTCTCGGACTCACCATCAGTCTAGTGGCTTATAACATCTCCATTCTTCGTCCCTTACAGTTAGGTTGCAAGTACAGATTGGGTTAGCTGGATTTTTCATTTAGATGTTTAAAATGTTCAGTCAGCATGCTGGCCAGGCAGAGCTCTTATTTGGATGCTCTGGATGCTCTGCGGTAGAGTTCATTTCTAGGCTCGTTCAGGTTGTTGAAAGAATTTCCTTCCTTCAGTTAACAGTTTTCTTCTTAACTGAGAGATGTTCTCACTCCCTAACTTTTGACTTCCTCCTCTTCAAGGCCAGCACTGGAAGGTTGAGAGTCCCCACATCTCTGAGATGTTTTCACTCCCTAACTTATAGCTTCCTCCTCCTCAAGGCCAGCACTCGAAGGTTGAGAGTCCCCACACTTCCAAATCTCATTGCTCTTTCTAATACCTAAATTCCTCTTCTAGCTGGAGTGCTCATGTCATGAGATTGGGTTCACATGCATAATGCAAGTGTACCCCTCCCTGGTCTATGGTCTGTAACAGGAAGTTTGCAAAGTTCTCTTTGCTCTACAGTAGACATTCACTGGTTGGGGGAGGAGGAAGTAGAACTCTTTGGGAGTCGATATTCTGTTTCTCATGCCTAGGTCATCTTCTTGAGCCAGGGCTCAGATACTTTATTTCCAGGATTCTTTAGGAAACAACCACGTGAGCACCTTGAAAGCTGAAAATATAATACAGATGGGAGGTTTAGGGGAAGAAAATTTTCAGAGGTGAGAATGCAGATGTTGTAGTTAGATCCACTAATTTTGTATGAAAATGGATGCCTCCAACTATGTAATATTGTATATATTACGGTATCCCTTGTAAGAGCATCTGCCCATTCATTCTTTTCACAGTAGTTATTAAGCATTACCTGTGTGGGACACTATTCCCAATTCTAAAAGTAGAACAGTAAAGAGTAGACAAAAATCCCTGTTCTCATGAAGCCACAGTCCTGTACTTGGAAACACAAAATAAATATATGACATAACAGAAATATAAAGTATTATGAAGGAGAAGAAAGTAAGGGAGAGAGAAGGTGATGTTTTGATGGAATAGAAGTTGATTACATCTTTTTATTACATTTATTGAGTGTGTGTGTGTGTGTGTGTGTGTGTGTGTGTGTGTGTGGTCAGAAGACAACTTATGGCGAGATTCTGTCCTTCTACCATGTTGGTCCTGGGGATTCAATTTTGCTGAGGTTGGCAACAAAGGACTTTACCTACTGAGCAATTTTACTGTCACTAGGTCGCATCATGAATACAGTTATTCTAAACTGCGCTGGGAAGGGAACCTGTTGGTAGGGCCTTGACAGAGAGTTAATGTAGAAGCGACTTATAACAATAGAAGCTGTCCATGCACAGTCAGTTTCTGATTGGTTGCTTAGCCTTGAGTATGGATGAGTTCCCAGTGGGAACACATTGAGGTATAGAATAGAAAGAGATCAGAAATTGGGGATGGTGGCACCTGCTTATACCTTTTGCCTTTTTTTTTTTTTTTTGATTTTTTGAGACAGGGTCTCTCTGTAGCTTTGGAGCCTGTCCTGGAACTAGTTCTTGTAGACCAGGCTGGCCTCGAACTCACAGAGATCCACCTGCCTCTGCCTCCCGAGTGCTGGGATTAAAGGCATGCGCCACCACTGCCTGGCCTGCTTATACCTTAAAGCAGCGAGGAGGTAATGGAAGATGGATTTCAAGTTGGCCCTGGGATATATAGTTAGTTTGTTAGTTTGAGACAAGCTTGGGCTGAAATGTAAGATTCCTTGCCTCTAAAATAAAGAGAATTTCAGAATGAATCTTGAGTAACTGCACTGTTGGAGCTCAAGGGAAGGTGATATGCAGCCACATGAAACGTGGCGATCAGGAGAGAAGTTCATGAGTGTTTGACAGTGTTTCTGAGTAGAGGACTCATTTGTTGGTGCCAGATATTACTGATGGACCAATTAAAATGAGAATAGAAAATTGAGCCCCAGATTCAACAATCCAAGGTCTTCAGTTTCTATGTCATTAGAACTACAGAAAGCAGGAAGGGAAGATTTGGAGACTTTGGTAATAGAGGACACCCAGGAGTTTTGATGAGAAACAAAGAAGAAAGGAAAGACCTGGAAGGAAATGTGAGCATAGGTGTTGTGGAACATTATTTTAACTAGGCAAAGATGTCTTATATTTCTTTGTGCTGCAGAGTCTTACTTTAACTGTGTAAAGGTGTGTTACGTTTATTTCTGCTGCCTTGGTTAATGATGTAAAGATGTGTTACATTTTTGGTGTTGCATTTGTTTCCCCTTGCCTGCCCATGGCACCTCATTGGTCTAATAAAAAGTTGAATGGCCAATAGCCAGGCAGGGGAGGGATAGATGGGGCTGGTGGGCAGAGAGGGTAAATAATACAATGAGGAATCTAGGCTTGAGAGAGAAGAGGAAAATGAGGGAGAAAGAGAAGGACACATCTGGGGCCAGAAGCCTGGCAGCCACCAGACAGACAGACAGACATGAGAAGCCGTGAAAGTAGGACATACAGAAAGAAAGGTAAAAAGACCCGAGGCAAAATGTAGATAAAGGGAAACAGATTAAAATAAGAGCTAAGATAAGGCCAAGCATTCATGACTAATAGTAAGTCTCCATGTCCTGATCTGGGAACTGGTTGACCCAAAGGAAGAAGCCTGCTACCCACAGGTGAACAGATAGCATGTTTGTGTGCTGATGACTATGAAATACAGAGGGAGAAGAGAAAGAGAGGCAAGAGAAAGATGGTTGTTTCTTTTAGTGAGGGCAACGGAGCTGAGGATGTGGTGTTTCCCCTATTCACCCATTAATCATATTGGAATGAGAATGCCTGTTCTCTGTCAGGCATGTAACAAGTGCTTGATTTTATGGGAGCTTATGGTTCCGAGCTTGCCTTGAGTTTCAGAAGAAATTGGGACTCCGGTCTATTAGAGTGTTGCCACGTTAAAGACTGTGGGGACTTTTAAAGTTAGAATGAGTGCATCTTGCATTATAAGACGGGCATGAACCTATGGGGGCAAGGAGTGGAAAGTCACGCTTTCAAAGGGACATGTTTGGGTGTCAGATTGACAAGGAGGTAGAGTTGTGGTATTTAATCTTGACTGCAACTAGAACCACTACGGAAATAAATCTCTGCGTATGTCTAGGAGGGCTTGTTTAGATTGGTTTAACTGAGGTGTAAAGACCCATTCTAAACACAGGCAGCAGCATTCCACGTCTAGAGTCCCGGATGACGTGAATAGGAGAAAGTGGGCAGAGAACAAGCATCTGCCACAATGAGCTGTACTCTTGAACCATGTGCCAAAATAAACCCTTCCTTAAGCCAGTTTTCCCAGGTATTTTGCTGCAAAACAAGGTAAGTAACTAATATATCTAACCACTCTACAAGAAAACGTTTGAGGAGATGAGGAAGGTACAGGTCAGGTGTCATATTGGACGGTTTTTTGAAATTTTCCTGTAGGTTTATATTTCTTTTTTTAAAAATGTAGGTATATATTTCTACTTATACCTCATTGGTCTGAAATGAAAAGACATCATTTGGCTACACGTAGTGCAGAAATTTTTTTTTTTGGATGACGTTGTCCCAGGTAGGCTTCAACTATGTGCCTATAGAAGATTCTGCATCGGGGGCTTCTGGATTTCTGGTCGTTGTCGCTGTACTTACCATTTTGCATTCTTCCCTCTCTCTGATTCACAGTATTTTGTGTTTCAGAATTTGATCCTTAATCCTGTTCACTAACTGCCGAGTCCCAGAGATCCAAGAGATAATTTATGGCCTCGTGAGCATGGGAAGACGAGAAAGAATGTTGCAGGCAGATAAGCTTGGCTCCAGATCCAGGCTTTGTAACCTACTGCTTCAATAAATTTGAGTAGTTACTTAAATCTTCCGGCCTTATGTTGTCTACTGAATAGTGAAATTAAACTCAATTTACAAGGTTGTAGAGAATGAAATGAGATTATCTACACTGCCGTAATTGGCATACACGCATTCTCTGCACAGCTGTGATCCTCTATTCCTCAGTGACCTAGCTGAAGGAGAAGTCCAGTGGATCTTGAGAAAGCCCCAGGGCAGGCATTTCCTGGCTACTAGCTACTATGCAATACCCTTTCCTTTCCTAACGCCATACAGACTCCTGTTGGGTTATAGTCATCTCTCCCTCACTGTGTGGTGCCTATGATATCTGAAGATGGCTGGTAACTTCTCCTGCACCTTCACAACTCTAGGGGACAGACTGATTTTTGGAAATTCTGTGTGTATGTGTGTGTGTGTGTGTGTGTGTGTGTGTGTGCGCGCGCGCGCGCACTGCATGTGTGTGTGTGTGATATTTTCATATGCTCAGGTTACTGTCAGGAATTTGATTATAATAATAATAATTGATTAGGTAACTGACTGAATGTGTCTCAGAGAAGCGACAAGCCTGAGGTGAGAACTTCTCAAGCAAAGTTGCCCCTGACACCACTGGGAGTGAACGAGACAGGTAGTGGGTCAGTCATGGCTGACCTGACCCAGTTAGTGCACGCCGACGTGGTCTAATGCGACAGCTAACGTCAGCAATGAAGTGTTCTTGACTGTCATCGTCAAGTATTTCTGATATGCTACCGCTTATCACTGAAGTCCATTCCTTTTTGAAGGCTTACTTGTTCTCACAACAGAGAAGTGGTTACTCCAACCAGGCCTGCACTGGCTGTCTTTGCCTTGAGAGTTTTGCCAGGCTCTGAACCTTTATGGAGGTTTTTTTTCTAGTTTGAAATTTCTAAGATCTCTGTGGCCCAAAGACCCTCATCTTGACTCACCGTTCTAAGACTTGATGCTTCAACTTGCTGTACAAAGAAGGAAAGGGAAAGGAAAGGGAAGAAGGGGGGAAGGGAAGGGAAGGGAAGGAAAGGGAAGGCAAGGGAAGGCAAGGGAAGGCAACGGGGAGAATACTGTTTTGTTTTGTTGTGTACTGGCTTCTTGCCGTGGGTTGAGCTTCTCGAAGTATTCCGGGTCAAGGTTAAAAGCATGGGTTTGAATCTTAGCCCAGGCACTTAGCATAGTGACCTCGGACAAACCACTTAACCTCTTCAAGTGTGCTTTTAATTGGAAAAATAAAGAACGCCAATATTGGACCTGGTATCACAGGCCTGCCAGACCTAGCTGTTGGGGAGACTAAAGGAGAAGGATCACAAGTTCAAGGTTTGGTTGGACTGCAGAATGAGTTCAAGTTCAGTCTGGGAAATTTAGTGAGAGTCTGTCTCAAAATAGAAACGTAAACAAAAAGGGCCACAATAGATTACTTGTCTAGCATGTGCAAGATCCTGGGTTCAATCTCAAACATACACACACAGGGAAGACTTACTTTCCAGAAAACTGGAAAAAAATAAAGAATATATACATATTTAGTATAGTCTATAATTTAATAAACTCAATAAATGTTGGTGATGAGTATAATTAAATCCCTGAGGAAAATGCTTACATGAGGAAACTCCATGAGTGTTGAGTATTGGAATTGTTATTATTTCAAATAGAGTTTGTTTTTACTGCAGCTTTAGGTCCACTACAAAACTGAGTGGAAGATGCAAAGCTTATATACCGCCTGTCTCCACATATGCAGGCCTCTCCCACAGTTAACACCCCTTCGACCGAATGGCATGTCACATAAATCTTATGCAAATATCTCCTCTGATTCTGTGACTTATCTTTTCATTCTCTTGTAGTGCCTTTTGCAGATAAAGAGCTTATACTTCTAATGAGTCCAGGCTATTCATTATTTCTTTTAGGAACAATATCTTTAGTGATGTATTTAAAAAGTTTTGTGTTTTTTTTAAAATTTATTTATTTATTTATTTATTTATTATTTTTCGAGACAGGGTTTCTCTGTAGCTTTTGGTTCCTGTTCTGGAACTAGCTCTTGTAGACCAGGCTGGCCTCGAACTCACAGAGATCCGCCTGCCTCTGCCCCCTCCCCAGTGCTGGGATTAAAGGTGTACACCACCACCGCCCGGCTTTAAAAAGTTTTTTAACTCATACCTCAGATCATCTAGGCTTCTCTCTAACATTATCTTCCAAGGATTTCACAGCTTTGTGTTCTAATTATGAGCCAGAATAAATGCAACACAATATTGGGTCCTTTTAAAAAAATCTTCTCTGTCAGTTTGTGTCTTTTCAATGGTATGTTTAGAACATTGAGGTTTAAGTGATCCTCGAAGGGGCATGGAGCGATGACTCAGCAGTTAAGAGCACTTACTGCTCTCTCAGAAGATCTGGATTCTGTTCCTTGCACTCACATGACAGCTCAGGACACTCTGTAACTCCACTTCTAGGGGACTGGATGCCCTCTTTGGGCCTCTTTGGGCATCAAGGCACACATATGGTGCACTTACACACATGCAGGCAAAACACTGACACATAAAATTACCGTGGGTAGAGTAATATTTACCATAATTATTAATAATTTCTGCTTGTTGCCCTTGTTCTTTATTCCCATTTTAAAATGTTTTGCTTTTTCTGATTTTTTTGTTGTTTTAATTGAATAGTTTATATGATTCTATTTCCTTCCTTTTAAATATATTAATCATATTTCCTTTAAAATTTTATTTTACTGCCCTAGAGTTTGCACTTAACATTTATAACTAATCCACTCACACTTTCAAACAAAAGGACACCTTAGTTTGGACAAGGCTGGTATAGTAACAATTGCTGTCATTTATTTCATATATATGTATACATATATATATATATGCTATAATCATGAAATATATTTTTGTTATTGTTTTGCACAAACATATGTTAAATTAATTAAAATAAGGAAAATGCGTTTTCATTTTCTCTTCATTTTATTGCTTCTCCAATACTTTTTTCAAATAGATGCAAATTTCTAACCTATTTAATTTTTATTCTTTCTGAGGAGTATCTTTTAACATTTCTTGTTTGCCATAAGTTCCTCAATTTACATTTTTCAGAGAATGTATTTCTTCTTTACTTTCAAAGATTTAACTTCCCATGATATAGAGTTCTAGATTGGTGGCATTTGACTTTCAACATTTTAATTTTATTGTCTTTGGTTTTCTTCAGGTGGACAGAACGCACTGAGAGGTGTTCTCTGAACTTCCTGGGTCTGTGGTTTTGTGTCTTACATTAATTTGGGTTTTTTTTTTTTTGCTTCAAATCTTATATCTGTTCCTCCCTTCCTGCTTCTGACTTTTCTGTTATATTGCCCATGCTGCACTGTATGGGGGCAAACTGTAGTTGTCTGACCATTCTGGAATATTCTGTTCCGTGTTTTTCATCTTTCCCCCTTTATGTTTCAAAGACATATCTATTGGTATATTTTTGCAAGGTGAGATTCACTTCTCAGTCCTGTCTAGTTTAATAATAAGTCCTTCAAATGCATTTTTAATTTTTATTATAAGGTCATGGATCTCTAGCATTTCTTTATTACCATCTTAGAACTTCCGCCTCTCTGCTCACGTTATCCTTTTGTTATTATATTCCTTGCAATATTTCCATTATAGCCCATAGCATACTTATCACAATTTATTAAACTACTACAATTATTTCTAATAATTCCAACATTCTTGCCATATGTAGCTCCAGCTCTGAAGCTTGCTAAGCCTCTTGACACTGTGTGGGCTTTTTGTTGTTGTTGCTGTTTTCATTTTACTACAACTGATACTTTTTCTCTGATGTCTGGACAGAATGGGTAAGAGAAACTGTGATTAATACGCCATTTAGTGCTAGGGAGATGGCTCAGTGGGTAGAGCATGTGCTGCGTACAGCGTGTGAATTGGGGCATAGTCATCCATTTCTGTCACAGCCGTGCTCCTAACTGTGAGACAGGAGGGGAGGCAGGGGAATCCTTAGAGACTCACACTGTGAACGGCAGAGACCTGTCTCAGACAAGGTGGAAGACGAAGAGCAACATTTGATGTTTTTGTCTGGCCCCTGTACGTACACCATGAAGTGTGTGTGCGTGACCACACACACACACACACACACACACACACACACACATGCACACACACACTCCCATAATAAGCCTTAGTATTGAGTATTAGTTAAGGCTGTGGAGGAAAGGAAGCATTCTACACACTATGATTGTCTTTTAGTGACCCTGAACCCTGGGACTATGAATCACACAATGCTTCTCAAGTTTCATACTCCTTAAATGAATCAGGAGTGCGGGGCTAGGACAGAGCTGGCTATTCCCATCTCCTCAGATTGGAGGCACTTCTTCTCAAACCCTAATAGGTTAGGCCCTGGTGAAAGAGCTTTTGAGAACAGGCCCCTGTAAGACAGAATGTTCTGGAACATTTCAAATGGTCTGCTTTTTCACTGTCTGTGACATTAGTATGAGGAGATTTACTTTTCCTCTGATCTTCAGCATGGTAGTCTGGTCAACTTCACAGAGAAAAGTCCACTAAAGGTAGGATCCTCCGTGAATTCACCCTCCATCCCTGGGGTGTTATCTCTGAGACTGTCCTACACTGTGCCCCTAGAAACTGAGCTGTAATTCTGACTCTCCTCCCGCATTACTGTTTCCAGGGAGGCTTCTGTTGGTGTGTGTCTGTTCTCCTAAATTGCACTTTTCTGAATTTGCTTGTCTTTCCAATTTTAAGAACAGTCGTTTGCCTCATGAGCTCATTTCTCTGATAAATCTAAGAATCATCAGTTTTTAACGCTTGTTCAGTTTTTCTCCCTTGTTGTTAATATTGAGTGGTGGTTTCCAAGCCCTTCCATGTCAGGCCGGAAACAAAAGAACCCATTACTTATGTAATTCTCACCACAACCCTTGAGGTGAATGCTGTTAGTGGTTTCAGAAATAAGAAACTAGGCTGTGGCAGGCAAGGGATGCGTCCAAGACCATTTGCCTTGGAGTTGGAAGAAATGAGATCAAATTTGTCTGGCTCCCCGAAGAACACCACCACACCAGACGTTCCTGCTTTGCACGGTGAATCTATCACTGGCTTCTGGTTGATTTGATTGGATTTGCACCAGTACATACTTTGAAGCTCTTTAAATTAAAGCTAAAAGATGTTTTGACCTTTTTTTCTCAATTAGTAGGTTGCCTAGGAAAACTCAGTGTTGGTCACTCAGTAAACTTTCACCTCGTTCCTTTTTGACACACGACTTTTGCTATTCCTTAGGGAAAGAAAACAGAATGAAGAGTAAGAGATGCTTGCCTTTTTAGGTATTATCAGTGTCAACAAAATGATTTAGAATGGCACAGTTCAAAATAAGGAAACAAAATGTAGCTGTGAGCATACACATAATTCCCATTAGTTTTGGCAAAGCGAAAAAAAAATGGGCTTTACGCCTTAAGCTAGTGTATTATATCTGAGTCCTGGTTTGCCCTTTATCTGTAAACAAACCTCAGTTTCCTCAAAAAACCAACAACCACTTTTTTACATTTGTATCATCATTCAAATAAAATGAGAAACTTAGGCCGGGCGGTGGTGGCGCATGCCTTTAATCCCAGCACTTGGGAGGCAGAGGCAGGCGGATCTCCGGGAGTTCGAGGCCAGCCTGGTCTACAAGAGCTAGTTCCAGGACAGGCACCAAAGCTACAGAGAAACCCTGTCTCGAAAAAAAAAAAAAATGAGAAACCTAGATTTGTAACCCAGTCAAGGGAACTCAGAATTCCCTTTACCCATCACAGGCAACATTCACAGTTCCTAGGACGTCTTTGGTTCTAGTCATTCTGCTTCCTACGGTGTTAGAGAATGAAGATAAAGGCACTTGAGTTGGGGGTCTTGAGGGATGAGGAGGGATTGTTCTGGCAAATTTTTATGCTGAGAGGATATGTTCAATGCCTTCTTCTGTTCAAGGATTAGTAAGACTTAGTAATGTTGTGGTGGATAAAGTCAGAATTGAAACTGGTAAGGGCAAGCAAGGCCAGGCCACAAAGGGCCTTGTTTTTAGACCAAGAAGTTTGGATCTTTTGTTAGCAAAATTCTCATTTCACAGGAATGCGGCAGGCTGTTGATATATATGGTCTGGTGGAGGGATGGAGAGGTCTTAATGATGCTAGAGACACTGCCATTCATCAGTCAGGAGAAGCTGTTGATGTTGGGGAACACAATCCATGTGCTATGTTCATAACCTCTGGCCCAACTTCTCTGTCCTATTTTAGGCCATCTTACTTAGCTCATGACTAAGCTCCCTAAAGCCTCCAGTTTTCCACTATCTAATGTCTTCCCAACACTGTTGTTGGATTGAGTCTCTAAAACAAGGCTAGCCAGGCCAGTGTCTGTTTCCCTGTGAAGGACTCTCGGATACCTTCAGGATGTAGAGAGGCCTCTACCACCTAGGATGCCATCCCTTCTTTGGTCTCCCTGTTAAATTTCACTTGGATTGTTCCAAGTGGAATCATATTACAGCTCAGCCAACTACTGAGCAATAAATGTCTCCTTTCCCGGAAGTCTTGCAACTTTCCTAGGAGCCTAGTTCACCATTCCCGTCTTTTTCTACATTTGGGGTACCTCATAAATCCCCTGGCACTTGGGCTTGTCAGTTTGACCTCAACGACATCATCCAACGATTCAGCAGTTCTTACTATGAGAGTAAATGCTGGAGAGAGGTACTGGGTGAGATCTGTTGGTCCTCAAATTTTACTTCTCTTGTTTATCCTCCCTGACCTCCAAACTCAGCTCTATGTTTTTGTTCTCCTTCTCTCTTGAGTGGAGGTGGAATCCATGAATAAGATAGGATATTACTTCCATAATTTGGAAATGAATCAGTATTGGATGGGTCTGTCCTCATTAAAGGAGCCTTTTAAAAAATTGAGACACATTTTTACTGGCCTTAATAAAGAAGAGATTCTAGATAGTCATCAAGGAACTGCAAGTGACTTCTAGAAGCTGAGGACAGGTACCTAGCAGTCATTCTGGAAGGGAGTAGAGACATCAACCATACAGTCTTAAGAAGCTGAATCCTAGTCACCAAGACAGGAACTTAAAAGATAACATGGAACTACAGAAAAAATGTCTCCCAATGTTTACCTTTTAGGCTGAGTAGAAAGCTTCTCTCATTCATGTCTGGACTTTGAACCTTTAAAAAGAAAAAAGAAGAAAGAGGAAAAAAAGAAAACTAACCAAACAAAGAAACAAAAATCAATCAACGGATATATTTGAAGGGGCTAAATTTTGGACACTTGGCTTATTAACAATAGAAAACCACCATAAGTGGACGCCATTGTCTCTGACCACCAATAGACCTCTGGGATCTTTATCCAAACCCATTCTTGCCTCAGTTCTGGATACTAAGAGGACCAGAGAGAGACATCAAGCCTCAAAGTCCTTTTCATCTTTTTTCTACTGAATACCATCTGATTTCGAGTTACATAATCAAAAGTGATCATTCTAGAAGAGACTGCTCTTTAATAAAATTCTGCTTGAGAAGAACTCACTGAGCCCACCTACACAGAGGCAGTGCTGAAAGGCTAGGTAAGGAAGGAACTGGGTTCTGCCTACCCAACACTGCATCATGCATGGCTAAGAGTGAGACGAGACAGAAGGAGACAATTGGGGAAAGGTAATTGCACACAATTTGCAAAACGTGTTTCTACACAGCAGCAGCAGCAGCAGCATCGACATCTGAGAACTTTTTAGGATTGTCGATTCTTGGGCCCAATCCTAGAACTACTGACTCAGAAATTGCGTTTTAAACAGCCTTGCGGGTGATTCTGTTGTGCAGTCACTTTGAAACTGATGACATTGACAAATTGTCATTGGTTATACAAATAGTAGATAGCAGAGTTTTCTGTGGGAAGCCATCTTTTAAAAAATGACTCAGTGACAAAAGATGCAAGTCACACCCACAGCTCAGACCTGCTCAAAATGTCTGCAATACTGTGATAAAGCCACCCTTAGGCTACTACAGATCCCACTGACTTGAAGGTCAGATACTCTGCTACAGAGTATCAGGGTTACTCTGGGATGAAGCTGCCACTAATTGCTATTCAATAAATAATTGTGGGTTGTATCAAAAAACTGGGCCCAAAGGTCATATCCCTTGTTTAGATCCTTGGGTTGCAATCTTTTCCCCACGTGCTCTCAGGTAAAATCAGACTGTCCCCTGAAGACTGCCTAGGACAGAAACTCTAGTACTCCTTTACAGAACATTAAAGAGAAAATTAAAGAGAAAATCAGCAGTGGAGTGCACGCCAACAGACGTGGGCTCTAAGGACTTGTAGGCAGTGAAAGCTGCCTGCATTCCGACGGTACAAGACATTTTCTCGCTCTGGTCAACCAGACCTCAGTTCCTTCTGTACCATGCACTATTATGTGATTCTTGTTACCTCCGAAAGCTCAGATAATTAAAACAGTTTATGTTTTGCCATTTCCAAGAATCCCTCTTGCGATTGAATGATTCACACACCCAGGGTTTAAAGAAGAAAATAACCTCATTGTTGTTTGCTCTCTTCAAACTCTCAAGTGCTCAGCTTATTATTTCGCTATCTGGTAAAAATGAGTTTATCTCTAATTCTCTAATCCCTTCCATGGGGAATTCTTAGGGGATAACACAAATTCCTTTTTTAACAAGCAAAGAAACAGCTGCTCTTTTCATCGTGTCTCCCTTTTCGGGGAGGGGAGGGAGGGCGAGGAAGATACCTGCTGTCTTATGCTAATTCTCTTATGTCATGGAGCAAATTTTAGGAGAAGTAGACAGAGGAGATGAGGAAAGCCCGCACCAGAACAGGGCTCAGAGGAGCTGTAGACTGTGACATCCTGGCTTCTTTACCTCAGTGTTGTTTTGCACCCCTCGTTTTCCCTGTTTCTCAGTTGCACGCTTCTGTTTGCTTGCAGAGCAATTCCACACCAGGAAAAACTGTGAGGATGCTCCCCACCATATCCACACATCTAACCACCATCCCCTTTCTTGTTTCTGTCCTTTTGACATCTCAAGAATGTCACGTGGAATATTTTTTTACACTCTGTGAATGTATGTCGCTGAGAAGACATGCTGCTCTTTTGTTAATAAGAAGCTAATTGGCCGATGGCTAGGCAGGATTTTCGGGACTGAGAGAATGCCGGGGAGAAGGGTGGCATCTAAGGAGATGCCATGAGACTCAGAGAGAGCAGGATGGAAAGTACAAACACGAGGTAAAGGAGCGTCAAGGCAGCACATAGATCAATAGAAATGGGTTAATTTAAGTTATAAGAGCTGGCTTAAAAATGAGCCTAAGCTATTGGCCAAATATTTATCATTAATATTAAATCTCTGTGTGGTTATTTGGGATTTGACTGGTGGGACAGAAACGTTTGCCTACAATTTTACTTAAAGGGAACCATACAGTATGGACCTTTCAATGATTGCCTTAAGAATCAGTGTAATTCCCTTGGGATCCATCCAAGTTGTTCTGTGCACCAATGATTTGATTAGAGTTTTATAGTGAGGTAGGTTACAGTTTACATAACCATTTACTTATTAAAGAAAATCTGACTGTTTCCAAATTTGGGCTGTGTTATGTTCAGATCAAGGAGTCTCCCCAAAACCAACTAGGAGACCGAACCCTGTATGTAAAAGCAAAGAGCTATTATTCTTACACAAGTTTGCAAACTTGGACTCTCCATGTGTCCATCATATTAGAATGATCTGAGAGCCCCAGCTCAGCTGGCAGTTGGGTTTTTATAGTAGCAAAGCAGGGGGTGCAGGATTGCTAAGGCTCAGAACCCTTTGATTGGCTGACATTTTTCTAGGGGTGTCCTGGTGAAAAGCGATGGGTGTGTGCTGGCAGGTGACCCTATCTACAATGGTTGGAATGTTGGGAATTTCCTTTGGATGGTCTGTTCCTGGGTGGTTCCTGGGTAGTCTCAGTTTGTGGTCTTTCTGGGAACCAGGTATTGTCTTAGGGTAAACTACTGAGACTCAGGCCTCTATTGAGCTTGTCGTGGCTGGATCCTACAGGCTGCTGTTTTTTAAGGACGTATGCATTCATTTGAGACGTCCAAATGTATGATAGTTCACCTTGAATGATAGATAAGGTTTAATTCTTTAAGATCTCACCATTTTTTTCCAGAATAGTTTCGCCATATTATATTCTCACTAGCAATGCACAAGAGATCCTGTTTTTTCACATCCTCATATGACTTTGTGTTGTCACTATTGTGTGTATGTGTGTGTGTGAAGTCGTGTGTGTGTGTGTGTGTTTGTGTGTGTTTATATGTGTGTGAGAGAGAACACAGACATGCATATGCACTTGTAAAGACCAGAGGTCTTTGTTTAATATCTTCTTCAATTGCTTTTATTTTTTATTTTTTTATTTTTCAAGGCAGCCTCTCTCTGAATCTGGAACTCGCTAAGTCATAAGGATTGCTGGCCAACAGGCCACTGTTTTTTGTTTTTGCTTCCCCAGCACTGGGCTTACAGGGTTTGTAGGACTCATGATCACACTGTGAACCCCAAGTTTGCATTTACATAAACTAAATAAAATCAACCTTGGATCAGGAGGTGGAGTCAGTTGACAGAAAGTAATCATAGACAGTTAGAGGGAGTGGGGGGGTGGAGGAAGAGAGAGATGCACAGGAAATAGTAGGGAGGGACTTTGAGTGTGGCAGTCCTTTTTGGTTTCGAGTGACAGAAGAGACACTGTCTTTCTGAGACTCAGGTGAAGAGGGAAGGTCAGCTAGTTACTCCAAACCTCCCTGAGCTAGCAGGTTTTCACCCCAGCCTCTGACTCCCAAGTCCTTATTGTTAAATAGAATGATAGAGATTTACTTAAAAACTACATTTGGTGGCAGCAGCAGAATCTAGAAGTCCTGCAGAGCCACTTCCAAAGAAGCTGGCCAGTAACTGCAGAGCTGCAACTATTGACTGAAATAGCAGTAGATTCAGCTGTAGCTGCTGTGCTGTTAAATAAACAACAGGTGCATTATTGAGCATGGCTTCTTATGTGGGTGCTCGGGACTGGTCTCATATGCTCACACCACAAGTATTTTACTGACTAAGTCATCTCTGTAGCCCTGCCACTATTTCTTTTGAAAGTCATGCACCAAGCATGTACTGGCAGCACTTGGTAATTTTAATTGTTATTTTCCCAATGACTAATGACATGGAGCTTTTTTATACAAATATGTTTGACTTCTGTATAGACTTTTCAGCAAAACATCTAGACATACATATATATTTAATTTTTGAGATTATAATTTAATTACAACATTTATCCCTTCTATTTCCTCTCTCCAAACCCTCACATATACCCCTGCCCACTCTCTTTCAAGTCTGTGGGCTCTTTTTTTACTAATTGTTATTGCATGCATATATGTATTTGTATATACACACAAACATTCCTAGTTATAACTTGTTGAGTTTTTATAATGCTTCAGGGCTGACCATTCGACACTGGAAAACCAATTGGTTTGCTCTTTTTTTGGGGAAAGATCACCTTTCTGGCTCCCAGCTTTCCTTAGTTGCCTATAATTCTTTGTGTAGGGTAAATGCCTCACGGACTTTTCCCCGTCCAGCTTGGCATGTTCATTGGCATTGTCCTTGTTCGGCTCACATTTGGACAGACATGTTGATGAGATTTTATGGGTATAGTTTCTGAGGTTACTAGAAGGTACACTTTTACAGCAAATTTCCTGTTGATTGCCTTGGCGGGTTACTTAGTCTAGGGTTAGTAACCCGCCTAGCAATTCAGTTATTCCAGGGTCCCGGAGAGGCACTATCTGTAAGATATGAGCTGAGAGAGAGGAAGGAGGCCATGCTAGGTTTGTCAGAGCCTCCGTTTATTAGAGACAGGGTACAACTTATATAGGGTAAAGAGTTGGGGGATGGGCACAGGGGCCTGGGCTCTTGCCGCGTGGTTCACGTTGGTCACATGGTCCGAGTTGGTCACGTAGGCAGGAGGTTATCTTCAGTCAGGTCACTGTAGGCCAAGAAGTCACAAGTTGACACACCTAGATCTTTAGATAGTTTGGAATGTGGGATGGGTTCCGCTAACAGATAGCTCTCCATAAACAGCCAATTTGGGTGTGGGGTAGGCTCTGTCAATAGAACGATTCCTAACACAATTAAGGGTGTGGGGTTCTCTGCAGACTCCCCAGGGTGATGGTTCCTGTAATGATTTTAGGAGGAAATTGGCTCCTAACAATTTCCTGGTCCTCTAGCTCTTCAATCTTTCGGCCCCCTCTTTCACAGTGTTCATTCAGCCTCAGATACGGGCATGTTTTGTAGATGTAGCCATTGAGACTGGGCTCCATGACTCTGCACTTGGACTAGTTGTGGTTTTCTGTATATTATTTACACATTTTCTAATTATATTGCTTGTTCTGGAGTCAAGATTTTTTTTCTTAATTTCATGAGTTGTTTATGTGTGCTAGATATGGATCCTTTGTTAGCTATGTGATTTCTAGTACCCTTTTCCTTTAATGGCTAGATTCTTTGAATGTAAAGTAAGTGTGTGGTTATTTAATTAGGGCTACTTTTCTTGCAGTTAGTTGTGGTTACATGGCAAGTTTCAGGCCAACGACAGGAGAATGGAAATGATCCAAAGTCGTAAAGTACCAATAAGGTTACTTGTTCTGAATCTCTTTTTTCCTGGGACTTCAACTGCAGTAACCCAGCATCAATCATGCAGATGAGGACAACACCACAGGGTGGGGGCAAACTGTTAAGAGACAAATAGCAAACACTTAATTGTTGTCTGTGGTTTTCTGGCCTGCCCAGTTCCCATAATTGTTAAGTCCCAAAGAAATCACACAGAGTTCTACATTAGTTATAAACTGATTGGGCCATTAGCTCAGGCTTCTTTTTAGCTCTTATAACTTATATTAGCCCATTATTCTTGTCTATGCTAGCCACATGGCTTGGTACCTTATTCAGTGAGGCAGTCACATCTTACTTCTTCTGTGGCTGGGTCAGGACTGCAGATGGAACTTCCTTCTTCCCAAAATTCTCCTGTTCTCATTGACCTACCTCTACTTCATGTCTGGTTGTCCCACCTCTACTTCCTGCCTGGCTACTAGCAAATCAGCATTTATTTAAAATATAATTGACAGAATACAGACCATTGTCCCACACCACTCAATGCATGTGGGTCTCATGACTTCTTTGGAAAATATTCAGCCCTGTCATTGTAGTATGGTAGCAGGCATGGACAATATACTAAGAAACAGGCTTGCATGCATAAATATTAATCTATTTACAAAAGCGGTCATCTCAGAGAGTATAGTTTGCTGATCCCTAAAGCAAAGTCACAAACTGTCAGGATCTGGATTCCAGAATGAAACAGGAAGCAGAGCCGTTAGGTTCAGTTGGATGGCTACCCCTCAAACTAACTCATGAAAAATAAACAGAATTCTGCTTTTTAAAATCACCCTATTTTAGAATATTCTTCACTGAACCATCTCATCCTCTTTCATTGAGCACATACTGTATTAACTGTACAAAAATAATTTAGCAGTAATTTACACATGCTCCTTGCTAGACAGAGCTTGAAATGCTATGACAGGGAGATACCAGAGCACAGAAATGGGTCTGTAGCCAAATTATAAAGACAATATTTTGAAAACGAGATGAGGATGGGAGTGGAGAGGAGGGAAGAAACTGAGTTTATAACACATGGGACTTTAGTGTTATTATGTCTCCAAAGGTCCAGAAAAGTCTGCGAAATGTTATATTTCAATTTTAGAAAAGAAAGAAAATAACCAAGTCCCTGAAAAATAATTTAACTTTCCCAGGGGCATAGCTAAATTGGAGCCTGGAAAAGTATCCACTCCAATAATGGTTTTATTCACAGTTCCCATTCAGAAACTGACCAGCGGCTCCCCTCTCTGGAGAACAGCCTGGCCTGTTCCTCTCTCCCTGTCAGGTAGGGCTCCATCAGCAAGTTCCTGGAGAAAACTCAATAGGAGCTTATTAAGCAGCTCTATCTGCGTAGAAGCAAAACCAGGACCAGGGAAGCTAGAGGAACGAGGGAGAGGAACTGACCTTTAAAACACAAAGCTCTTGATGACAGAGTGCGGGAATCTGCCAACTCGCCTGTGTTTGTGGTGGCTGATCAGAAAATGCCACTCTGTGCTTCCATACTCTAGGGGAAAACCTGTCTCCATCCTGTTTCAGGACGCCCATGAGACTTGCAGAGACCCCCTCATTTATCTGCCGCTATAGAACTTTTAGTCCTCTTCCTCCTTCCTCGACACTCATGAACACTCTTTCTGTCGGAACAGCCTGAGCACTGGAGCGAAGCTATCTCCCTCTTTCCCTTCTGTTTCCTGTCTTTAGCATGTTTGGTTCTGACTCAAGCAAGATTACCTCTCACTTAAAAAAAAAACACATTAAAATGTGATTATATTATTTGTTCCCCTTTCCTTTCTCTAATTCCTCCCATGTATCTCCCCATCCTGCTCTATCTTGAAACCATGGCCTCTTTTCGTTAGTTATTATTGTTACATACCTATGTATCCATATTATGCCCTGTGACTATTGTTACATACCTATGTATCCATATTATGCCCTGTGACTATTGTTACACACCTATGTATCCATATTATGCCCTGTGACTATTGTTACATACCTATGTATCCATATTATGCCCTGTGACTATTGTTACATATTTATGTATCAATATTATGCCCTGTGACTATTGTTGCATATCTATGTATCCATATTATGCCCTGTTACTATTGTTACATATTTATGTATAGTATTATGCCTAGTTACCATTGTTACATATCTATGTATACGTATTATGCCCAAACATAGAAATACAAACTGTTCAGTCTGTTTAATGTTACTTGTATGCATGACTTCACGACTGAGTACTTGGCATTGGATAACCAATCAGGTGACCCTCTCACCTTTGAGTCCTCATGCACTTTAGGAAGGCAGCATGACTTCTCAGAGCAATGTGTGGCCCCTTCCTCAGCTGTGCTTCATGGAATCAACAGTGGACCCAATTCCGCTCTTCCTGGGCTCCTGTCGGTTGCTAGCTACTGAATAGTTGACTTCACTCCTTTTTGAATATGCACTCACTATCTGGTACTGGCTTCCCTTGCTTGGTTTTTGTGGTCTGACAAATAAATTTCTTCAGCAAAGCAGATTAATGTAAATGTAATAGATATAATATAAACAGATACTTTCCCTGTTGGATAAAAGGAGACAAATAAGTCTATCAGTCTTTTTAGGTTCTCTGTGTATCCAATTTGAAGTCAGAACACTTAAGAATTCATACTTACTGTGATAATAGAATATCTTTTAATGTAAAGTTTAGAGTTTTGTATTTTATACTGTGCTTGACTACTGGATAAAAATTTAGATCATAGGTTGTATGTGTACCTGTGCTCACTATCTATAAGTTAGGGAGACCTTTACCTCTTATTGTTTGAGTGTGTAATATTTTTCCACTTCTTTTTGGGATTGCCATATTATATCTTAAAACATTGATAGATCTCCAAACTGAATAATTTAGTCCCTACTTAAATAAAAATATTCTAGAAATTAAGGACTTCAACCTCAAATAGCTTCACCGTGGGGAAAAATACTGCTGGGTTAGCCAGCTCAGAAATGTATTGAGAGTTCAAGTAAGTCTTCAACAAATAAAACTAGTTTAAATAATTTTGGGCTAATAAAATTTTAAGTTATTAGCATTAAGTATAATAGAAATTTACATTTTTATTCTACTTGAATTTAGTCTTTAAGCTGCTATAGGATTGCTGTCTAGATAAACTGGCCTTATTTCTACTTAACGTTTAAGATCATGAAAAATATGTTTGCATTTAAGCAAATTAAATAGTCTGAAAAAACTCTTTCCTCCCTAGGTTTTATACTATGTGAGCTTGAAGGTAGTTTTTAGGACCTTTAAATAACTCAGAATCCTACACTGTTAGTAAGTTAATTCAGAGGCATTTGCTATATCCTCACAGCACTTCCATAGAAAGTAGAACATGGAAACATTTATTATTAATCATAATCTTAATTTGTCTATTATTTATCCGAGCTGCAGAGTGGTTATATATTTTGAATGTGATAATGAATGTGTTCTTTTTTTTTCTTTCAGCCAGTTTGAAGCGCTGTATTATTAGAGATGCATGGTTGTAGAAAACTGGGAGCTTGGCTGATCTGCAAAGCACTGATGTGTGATAGACAATTCTCAGTGATATGATTCCCAAAGTTCTCTAAGGAATAGAAGTTACTGTGGTTAAAAGCTACAATCAATATATGGGAATGAGCTTCCAGTAGGAGCAATGTTGGCAGAGGAACAACGCTCTATGCACAGCAGGCAAAGTGGGTTTTCTTCAGTGAAAACTGAGCACAGTTTACCCTACACTAAAATGACTGTTGCTGTAGAATGTGGGGGGTAGAGGAAGAACATGACTGAATGAATAGAAACACTTATGAAGATTTGGGGAGTAATTATAAATAAATATCATATTATTGACTGTTGTCAAAGCTAAGATTTGATGGGTTTGCTTTTAAGATTTCAGAAAGAACTTTTCTATCAAATATTAAGCAGGTCCCACTTTTAATAAAATGACAAAATTTTCTTAGATTATTGATTTCTTCTTAATACAAAGTTAGACAATGTGTTTCCTTACCCTCATCTGTTTAATAGCGAATCTGCTGTTTTGTAATCTGCTTAGGTAACCAAGACTTTGTCTCTGAACGGAATAACCAGTGGGTTATGTCAGTTTTAATATATTTCTGTTGATTTAAGCAAATACATTTTCTCACTTAGGAAAGAGGTAAAAATCTATGCAGTAATGTTTTCTAAGCTTTTTTTTTTTTAAAAAAAATATTATTGAAACAAGAAGTAAGATACTGTCCCTCAGGCATCCCAAATCCAATTTTTCTCTTAGGTGTTCAAATCTCCTAACAACTTTGATTTTTGCCTTTCTAAAATCGAATCTTGAATGATATCTTTTGCACCTAAAATTGTGTTTATTTGGGAGGCTCTAGAAGAGCACACAAAGATTTATTCTCTTTCTTTATGAACGAGAGTTGGTGAGGGAAAATAAAGTCATTAGACGTGTTAGGTTTGAGGCATAACAGAATTGTCAAACAAAGGATACTTAACCTTCTGAGACCAGATTTGCACGATTGACATTAGCATCACGAATGTGCAACAATCGTATGCTGATCGTGATTCCCATGGATTTGTCAATGTCCTCGCTATCAGTACCACACTTGTCTTTATCAGAGCCTTGGGAGTGCCTTTGCTTGTTTTTAAGCACATTGGTCAACTTTCTGCTCCTGTGATATAACACCCATAGCTAATAACTTATAAGAAAGAAAGGTTGAGCTGGCTCACAGGGAGCTTTCAGTTCATGTTTACTTGGTCCAGATGCTTTGGGGACTATGATGGCACAGCACAGCATGACAAGAACACATGGCAAAGAGGCTCCCACACTGTGGTGGCGGGAAGCAAAAGGAGAGAAGAGGATGGGCTGGGTCAAATTCCCTTCAAAGGCCTAACTTCTCCCCATTAGGTCCTTGCTCTAAAGGTTCTGCAGCTTCCTATAGGGGTACAGCCTGGAGACAGAGTCTATAACACATTAGCTTCTAGGAGACAGGTTAAAGTCCTTGGGCTTCCCACAGGTCAGGGAACCCTGATTGCTCTTCGAGCAGATGAGGGAGGGGGACTTGATCGGGGGAGGAGGAGGGAAATGGGAAGCGGTTGTGGGGACGAGGCAGAAATCCTTAATAAATAAATAAATTTAAAAAAAAAATCCAAAGTTTAGGTTCAAAGTATGTTAAAATGGTAATAGTGTACGTAATAAACTCCAGATTTAAAAAATAAATATTTACTTTAATTTCTTACTTTTTAAAACTTATTTTTATTTATATGTGCATGTGCTTCCTCTGCCTGTGTGAGTGTCTGCTCAGGTCAGAAGAAGATGTTGGATCTCTTGGAGCTGAAGTTCCAGGCAGCTATTAACTATGTGATGTGGGTGCTGGGAACCAAATTCTGGTTCCACTGCAAGAGCCGCATGTGAGCCTACTGTTAGCCTTCCCGCTAGCCCTGAGATGTGCGTGTTTAGCTTAAACCTAGCATCTTCTAGGTGAAAGAATTTTCAAGTAGCTCTATTTTTCAGCTTATAGGATTTTATTAATATTGTCCTGGAATTTTATTTAACATATGAGTATTTAGGACCTGTTCCTGGATTATTGAACCTTTTTACTTAGTATTTCTGATATATTTTGAGTATTTCATAACATATGTTTGGTATCTTTGTGGTATATTATGTATCAGGTTTATAATATATTATATATTTAATATAATATATTAATGTGTTTTATATTATATATAGTGTTAATATAATACATTAAATTAGAGGACATTTTTAGGTAAACATCAGTTGTCCTATTTTTAAAATTTAAGTATAATTTCTATTATTCTTTGAAAAATTTATTACATTTATAGGCATTTTGTTTAATTTTTTTTGTTTTTTTTGGGGGGGGGGTTTATTCTAGTTTCTCTTAATAATAAAAAACCAGAGTCAGATATTAGGGGTGGAAAGCTGAAAGGTCAGAGAAATGAAGGAACCAGTTACTAGTTCTTACCTCTATGAACTTCTCAGATCCAAAGGGGCAAAATGCTGTCTCTACAAGTCCTCGGAGTGAATGCCTTGTGCACCTGTCTCCTCCTGCCTTTTATTCCTTTCTCTGCCCAGCCACATCCTTTCCTGTCTCCACCTCCCTAGTGCTGGGATTAAAGGCATGTGACTCCTAAATCCAGGGTGGCCTTGAACTCACAGAGATCAGATCCATCTGCTTCTGCCTCTTGGGTACCGGGATTAAAAGTGTATGCCACCACCACCCAGCCTCTATGGCTAACTAGTGCCTTGCTCCACACTCTGATCCTCAGGCAAGTTTTATTTGTTGTAGCACAAACAAAATATCACCACATGCACCAAAAAATTCTAATCATAGTTATATTCTTCGTGTGTGTGTGTATGTGTGTGTGTGTGTGTGTGTGTGTGTGTGTGGATGTGTAGTGGATGTGTGTGTGTGTGTGGATGTGTAGTGGATGTGTGTGTGTGTGTGGATGTGTAGTGGATGTGTGTGTGTGTATGTGTAGTGGATGTGTGTGTGTGTGGATGTGTAGTGGATGTGTGTGTGTGTGTGTATGTGTAGTGGATGTATATGTGTGTGGATGTGTAGTGGATGTGTGTGTGTGTGGATGTATAGTGGATGTGTGTGTGTGTATGTGTAGTGGATGTGTGTGTGTGGATGTGTAGTGGATGTGTGTGTGTGTATGTGTAGTGGATGTGTATGTGTGTGTGGATGTGTAGTGGATGTATGTGTGTGTGGATGTGTAGTGGATGTGTATGTGTGTGGATGTGTAGTGGATGTGTGTGTGTGTGGATGTGTAGTGGATGTGTGTGTGTGTGTGGATGTATAGTGGATGTGTGTGTGTGTGGATGTGTAGTGGATGTGTGTGTGTGTGTGTGTGTGGATGTGTAGTGGATGTGTGTGTGTGTGGATGTGTGTGTGTGTGGATGTGTAGTGGATGTGTGTGTGTGTGGATGTGTGTGTGTATGTGTAGTGGATGTGTATGTGTGTGTGGATGTGTAGTGGATGTGTGTGTGTAGTGGATGTGTATGTGTGTGTGGATGTGTAGTGGATGTGTATGTGTGTGTGGATGTGTAGTGGATGTGTGTGTATGTGTAGTGGATGTGTGTGTATGTGTAGTGGATGTGTGTGTGTGTGTATGTGTAGTGGATGTGTGTGTGTGTATGTGTAGTGGATGTGTGTGTGTGTATGTGTAGTGGATATGTGTGTGTGTGTGTATGTGTAGTGGATGTGTGTGTGTGTATGTGTAGTGGATATGTGTGTGTGTGTATGTGTAGTGGATGTGTGTGTGTGTGGATGTGTAGTGGATATGTGTGTGTGTGTATGTGTAGTGGATGTGTGTGTGTGTGGATGTGTAGTGGATGTGTATGTGTGTGTGGATGTGTAGTGGATGTGTGTGTGTGTGGATGTGTAGTGGATGTGTGTGTGTGTGTGGATGTGTAGTGGATGTGTATGTGTGTGTGGATGTGTAGTGGATGTGTGTGTGTGTGGATGTGTAGTGGATGTGTGTGTGTGTGGATGTGTAGTGGATGTGTGTGTGTGTGGATGTGTGTGTGTGGATGTGTAGTGGATGTGTGCAGAGGTATCAGTGTGTGTACATGTGGAAGTGAGAGGTGAATATCTTCTATCTCTACTTCTCCTTTGAGACATGGTCGCCCACTGGACCTGGTACTCACCAATTTCTAGACTGACTGGTGATCAAGCCTCCAGCATCTTATATTTCCACCTCCCCAGTGCTAGTGCCACAGGCACACACTACCCTTTGCCATGATCACGAAAGTTCTAAACTCAGGTCCTCGTGTCTGCACAGCAAGCATTTTACCCATTGAGTCCCAGTCCCTTTGGACATGTTTTCATCAGATTACCCGGTTTTAAAATTATAGCTAAATGAAATGCAAGAAGACTCTGTCTTGTCTGACAGCAACTTTAATGAGCCCCCTCAATCCCTGATTAAAACTAAACTTTGACCAGGTTGTCACTATATGCCAAAATTTCAATTTTTTTTGGTTTATGGCTACTATACTCAACTTGCTTTTTTTTCTCCCTAAATTTGTTATATTTGATTCTCACTTGAGCTAAGAGCTGGCTGTTGGGATCACTATCCAAACTCCAGGCTCTCTCGCAGCTGGTCCTTACTCCAGGCTCTCTCGCAGCTGGTCCTTGCTCCAGGCTCTCTTGCAGCTGGTCCTTACTCCAGGCTCTCTTGCAGCTGGTCCTTACTCCAGGCTATATCACAGCTGGTCCTTACTCCAGGCTCTCTCACAACTGGTCCTTTCCCTGGAATCTGAAGAAGCTTTGCAATATGAAGCCATGCAGCTTAATCTAAATCATAAAGAGTTATGTCCAGACCCTGAAGAAGTCAATAAGATGCCGAGATCACACTTCAGGTAACCAAGAGAGTAGATAACATTTGCCAAAAAGTCAATACCCAAGCTAAAGAGCATTAAAAGAAACTCAAAGAACACTGCAAACTCCCAGGTCCTCGTGCCCAATATATTCTTTCATATCAGTACTTGTCTTATGATGTGGGATTTCCCTCTGTATGCTATGATTACCATTAATGAATAAAGAAACTGCTTTGGACCTATAGCAGGGCAGAACTTAGGTAGGCGGGGAAAACTAAACTACATGCTGGGAGAAAGAAAGGCAGAGACAAGGAGAAGCCATCTAGCCCTGCTGGAACCAGACGGAACTTTAGCCGGTAAGCCAAGCCATGTGGTGATACACTTTAGAAGTAGTTTCATTCTTCTTGAGATTTACATTTTTTGCTTTGTCTTTGACAGTTTTGAACTTTCAGAAGGCAGAATGTTATGTTCACAAATATCAATTATTTTGCTATTTTCCTTTTATCCTTTTGTCTCTATCATTGTTCAATATTTAGTGACCAAAAATGTCTAAATCGATTTTGTTCTTTTACATTTTTTTCTATTTGGTCACTGATTTCATCTTTAATTGGTTTATTGAATTAATTGAGAATCAGTATTTTCTCACAAAGCCAATGTTCTTTGTAACCATTTGTCAAATAATCTGATATTATATTATATTAACTTCGTATATTATTGGAGGAAAACATGACATATATGAAGGCAAACTGTTTCTTTCCATACTGACACATAAGAACCCAGACAAATAGTTGGCAGATTATGTCCAATGGTCTCCATCTGGCTGACTACTTGTTTTGTGAATAAAGATTCTCTGAAATGTAAAAAAAAAAAATGAGTTAAATTAAGATGTAAGAGCTGGCCAATAAGAAGCTAGAGCTAATGGGCCAAGCAGTGATTGAAATGGTATAGTTCCTGTGTGATTATTTTGGGGCAAAGTGGCTGAGAACCAACAAGTAGCCCCCTCCAACAAAACCTCATCTCTTTGAGGATGTCTGAACTCCAGATCTACTGACCTTCGCTAACAACCCTCAACAGATGTTTCAGCCAGTTTTACAGAAACAACACACACATGAACACATTGCAGAGTGTGTTACAGGGTTCCTTACCTCTGTAAGGGTGTGTGTGTGTGTGTGTGTGTGTGTGTGTGTGTGTGTGTGACTCTTCTGAGCTAGCAAGGGATAAATAAGGTTGGTTGAACAAAACTGACAATTTTGATTATTTTACTCAGTCATGTGCTTCTTGGAAGTCGCAACTCTTAAGAAGTCCCCTGGATTGCTTTATGACCCAGAATCTTCTGAACACAAAGGGCTACTCTGTCCTTCGGCCATTGCATGTCCCAAGTTACACTCATCTCCATTATTTCTATGACTCCAATAGGACCAACGGATGCATTTACTTGTGTTTGTAAAACTCCAGTTCCTTCCTTCCTTTTTTACTTCCTTCCTTCCTTCCTTCCTTCCTTTTTTTTTCTTGGTGTTCCTCATTAAGTAATAGTTTCTTTTTTGCAACAGCCCAAACAATACCATGTCCTTAGTTTTTAGGCCATGGATTTGTGTCCTATACCCCACCTCCCATTTCTATGGTGGAATCCTTTCAACTTCTCTCTTATCTGAACCTTCATTTCCCTACCATCTAAGAATTATTACCTTCATTTATGAGCAGCATGAGGATTAAATAAGATAATGATGAGAAAGAGCCAAAAGACCACATCAGAAAGAAGAGCTACGGCAGATATGTATACTACATGGACATTTATCAGTAAATGAAAAATCTCACTACTTGATAGTTCAATTGGAAGCTCAAATTGCCACAGTGAGTATGTGGGGAGCTCCAGCTGTAGATATACAATTGCAAAGTAATCACACAACATTTGCTTCTGGAAAGTGATCGCCCATGGTGCTTTACCTTATGCTGTAATCAGCCTGAATATAAAGTGAGCAAATTCTCCAAACTTTAGGAATGCAACTTTATAGAAAGTAAGACTGTGTTCAGGGACCTGAATAGAAGTTCATCTGTGGTTTTCTCAAACCCATCACTCTGACTCTTCAGTAACACGTAGGGTTTTCCATATTTTTCTTTTTTCACAATATATTTTTTCACAATTTTTCACCTTATAATCTAACTCGGATCCTTATCTGGGCTAAGTTGTACAGTAAGTAGGTAGGTACAGCATCTAGGTCCCATAACACTTTTAGGGACTACCAGACTGCTTTAATTTTCTCCAGTCATAAAAAATTTAAGCCCATGATAGTATTTAAAAATATATGATAGTAACAATTTCTTTTTGTATACATGCATAAAATGCTAATTTATATATGGTTATGGGTGTTGGAGTTAATGAAAGCAAATGTCCTGGATCCAACCAGCTGTGTTTGTGGGTTTAGTTCTCTTCTCAGGTGATGTAGGTGAGTCTCTATCTGTTGCTTTCATTGGTTAATTAATAAAGAAAACTACTTGGCCTGATAGGTTAGAACTTAGATAGGCAGAGTAGAATGAACAGAATGCTGGGAGAAAGAAGGCAGTGAAGCAGATGCTATAGCTCTCCTCTCCAAGATGGATGCAGGTTAAGATCTTCCCAGTAAGCCACCACCTCATGGTGCTACACATATTAATTGAAATGGGTTAATCAAGATGTGAGTGTTAGCCAGTAAGAGGCTAGAGCTAATGGGCCAGGCAATGTTTAAAAGAATACAATTTGTGTGTTGTTATTTCG
Organism: Microtus oregoni; assembly: GCF_018167655.1. Lineage (NCBI taxonomy): Eukaryota > Metazoa > Chordata > Mammalia > Rodentia > Cricetidae > Microtus > Microtus oregoni. The sequence continues at coordinate 32,220,311 of NW_024543072.1, forward strand.
GGTGTAAAGCTAGCCGGGTGGTGGGACACAGCCTGCCACTCCTACTACACTCAGGGGCTGTGTGTCAGAAAGCTTCAAGAGTACCAAATCCAATAAGGTGAATTCTGTATTTTCTACATACACGTATCTATATATACATGATAACATTTAGTTTATAATGTAAGTATAGTACGATTTTATTTATTTTTTATTTATTACTTTTTAATAATGGAATCTAGTGATTCTGAAATGGTTGAGATAGTAACCAAGAAAATGAAAATCTGGTACTAAAATGGCTCTGTGACTTCAAAGAGGACTAGAAAGCAGATGAATGGGTTAAATAAATCAATTCAAAACTTGGAAGAAATCCAACTATTAGAGACCTGGAAGAAAAGCAGAGATGCTGGGAGGGGGTAGGAAATATTAGAAATGAAAAGCTTAATAAACTACAAGAAAAAATTCAATGTAAGATGTCTCCAGGAGACTAGACAAGGCAGATGAGGGATTATCAGGAACTGAAGATGAGATTGAGAAATTTATATTCAAGTAACAATAAAAAAAATACAGTTGAGATCTTCTGACTATAACTAAGGGATTAAAACCTCTTACTTTGATGTGTGAACAGAAGGATGACAAGGATTTTAAAAAGCCCAGGAAACTCAATCCATGAAATTATAGCCAAGAATTGGCCACATCTAGGGAAATAAATGGAAGTACAAATACAGGAGATATTTAGATTGCCACATAAGCGTGGCCAGAAAAGAATGATCTCTACTTCATGCCGTGATTAAAGTTCCAAGGCTATAGAACAAATAAAGAATGCTGAGAGTATTCCCTCAGGTTTGCTGCTGAACTCTCCCAAAATTAAATAAAAAACACCCATGTTGCACAAACTGCCCAATAGGATAGGAAGGGAAAGAACATTTAAAGCAATAGTTAATAATAACACAGAATAATCATAACAAAATATTATAATGACAGTTTTGTGAATATGAACTCTCACAAAGTATCTTATTACATTTTTGCCTTTCTGATGTCCCTGAGTCACCAGCACCACTACTCATGTGTTTGGGGCCCTTATTAAGTAAAATAAGGGCTAACTTGAAAGCAAATAGTGTTGTAAGGAGGTTGCTTGTTCATCCCGGCTGCCCAGAACCGAAATAATCACACAGGAACTGTATTAATTAAATCACTGCTTGGCCTATTAGCTCTAACTTCTTCTTGGCTTGCTTTTACATCTTAATTTAGCCCATCTCCATTAATCTGTGCATCAACCATGAGATCATGGCCTACCAGCAAGGTTCTGGTGTCTGTCTCCAGCAGGGCTACATGTCATCTCTCTGACTCTGCCTTCTTTCTCCCAGCATTCAGCTTAGTTTTTTCCCCACCTACCTCTATTTCCTGTGCAGGCCCAAAGCAGTCCTTTATCAACCAATGGTAGTCACAGCATACAGAGGGGAATCCCACATCAAGATAGCACAGCACTCCAACGGTGGACTTGTTAACTGAAATCGTTGCTGAGTGGGAGGGTGGCTTATTCACTCCAGATTCCCTGGCCATGGGATAAGTCACTTCCCAGGAAGGTTAGAGTGTATATTCAGAAATTTTCCCCATGCTACTCATAACGGTACATAACAAAAATGGTTGTGGTTTGACTGTGAAGTGTTTCTCACACACTCAAGCGTTTGAACAGTTGGTTCTCAGATTGTGGTCCTGTTTGAGAAGGCTGTGGAACCTTTAGGAGGTGGAACCTCATTGGTGGAATGGATCGTTGGAGATAAACACTGAGCTTCTATGGCCTGAGCCCATGAACTGTTCACGTTTTTGCTTGCTGACTAGGGATGCAAGGCAGGCAGCTGTCTCCTGCTTCGGCCTCCATATCTTCCCTGCCACAATGGACCTCTTAAACTGAAAACCCAATTAATCTTTCTGTAATTTACCTTTGTCAGGTACTTGATCATGGTAGTACTAAAAATAATGAATATACTTACAAATTATTTCTGGAATTTTCCATGGAATGTTTTCCAACCCTATTTAACTGGGAACAACTTAAACTACAGAATATGAAAACTTAGGTCAAAGACTAGTATTCTCATAATTTCTTAGTGTCACAGAAAAACCAGAAATCCCCAAGGTCATCTACTCAGGCCATTATCATCTGGGGCACAGATTCTGCATAACTGAAGAACACATTGGGCCTATGAAAAACACAAGTCTTCGCTCCATGGCTCCATGTGGGGACTATTGACTTTTAGAATTGCAACTTTCTATTGGCAGTGGTACTTGCTTTGAATATTATAGAGCAGATACTGTTCTGATTAATCTATTTTTTTAAAAGCAAAAATCAAGGCACATAACCTGAAATAGGATTTCCTCTCCTACATTTCCACAGATTTAAATGGAAATTACCTATGACCTTCATGACAATAACAAAATGTGAAAATACCACAGCCTGTCCTGTAAAGGGAGTAACTAGGGTCTTTCCACAGTCTAATGTTTGAATTCTTGTCACTTAGTAACGCAAAAAGCTCCAAGCGCCAAGCACCAGTTGGTACCAGTTTCCCTCTGTCATGATTCAGTGTCAGATACTATAGGGATGGTATTCCATCTTTTTATCTTTTGAGGGAACACATATAACATGTCCTGACCAAAAAATTGCTGTTTTGGGTGCTTATCAACCACTTAGACGGGGAAGTGTTGCGGCCACATCTCTTTTCATACTGACTAGAAAGGTCTTGGTCCTAAATACTGGATCGTTACTTCAAATTACGGGAACATTCTGCATTCAGAATGCCAGTGAGCTTTCCAGGCATGGTAGGCCTGGGTCCAGATAGGTAGCTCCCATGCTGACACAGAGGCCCACAAACACAAAGGCCTGTGGTGAAATGAACCATGCAGACAAGAGGAAACCTTGGTTCAGCAAACCTTCTGAAATCTGACCCTGAGTAGTTTACTTTTGACACATTTAAGCACACGACTTTGGAAACCGGTTTCCTTGTGAGACCTATCACCATAAAGCTTACGGCATGACTGCATCAAAATCCTTAGCAAGGTACATCTCTTTTGCAGTGCACCCGCGACCTCTTAGAATGGGTTTACTGATGAGGGACAGTTCCCAAGATAAGGGTCTAGAAAGCCAGGATTTGCAATAAGCACACAGTAAAGCTCTTCTGCAAAGTACTTGGGACCTCTCTTATGAGGCCTGGCTCTACAGACAGTAGAGGATCACCAGGCTACTAAGCCACTCCCAGCCTTCTATATGAGAAACAAGTATGCATAGCCTTCCCACTGGAGAGAAAGGCCTGTCTGTTTAACAGTTCTGGTTTGTTTATTGCTATCTGTAAGAACAGAGGTCCCATCTCTTTGTCCATGCTGGCCCTTCAGCGAGAAGGCTCTTAAGGCTCGACACTCCACAAATGCATGCCACAAACCACATCCAACTCTCTCCAGGTGAAGTCCATTCCAGCAGCCGAAGGTTGGCTTATATCACTTGCTTGCTTGAAACGCCCTTCCCGTGTATCTCTTGGGTTGCTAGGTTCAGCTCAGGCCGCATTATTGGCACACAGTCTCCCGCGAGGACCCCACTCCACTCTGGCTTTTCCCTTTTCCCACATTTCTGCTGTATTTCTGGAAGTAGATGAGGAAAAATAAATACCAAACTCTTCTCTCCGCTTTTGGCTCTCAGGTTTGAGTGATCCAAGTAGCGAAGAGAGGTCTAAATTCTTTTCACCGTCTTTCTTCTATTCTTGATGCTGGTCTAGAATCAGCTTTCTACCCTGAGGACTGTCTATGGATAATTGTCAGCTCATGGGCTCAGTACTCTCAGAAGCAACAAGAGGGCTTTAGGAGAGCAACTTTTCTCGTTTCTCCCTGGGTTTCAAGAAAACCACGAGGCCCCGTTGAAAGTCTGACTTTAGTGTTGGCCTCCTGGTGTCCTGCAATTCCAGAGATCTTTTCAGCAAAGCTGGAATGTAGGAATACCAGTCAGCCATTGGATGTGAGCAGTGCCACCGGTTTAGGGCTGAGGGATCATTTTAAAGTCATCTTCTATTTCTTCCCATGCGTGTTACTGCATCTTACCAATCACACTGTAACTTCCTCAGGGGTGTGGTACAGACTTTCCACTTATTTGGTACCATGGATCAGTCTCCTTTTGTACATACCGGTGCTCAGTGTGGGCTCAGTTTGCAATTTAATGAATGAAAGATGGACTTTCATGTTTCTGCTACATAAACTTAGGAGTGTGTTTTCCTCTCGCATCCGATGAACACATAGAGAAAAAAACAGTTGATATAGCGCAGCCTACTCCAACTGAGCTCATCTCATTGTTCTAATACAGAGACCAGAAAAAAGTAAGAGGCTGAGGAATGTGTGGTCTTTCAGCATTCCCTGGAGCCTCCCGAAGCAACCCTTTCCTGTCTTCCGATCTCTCTGTTCTGTGGCAGTTTGCTATGTTTGTTATCAGAGTTGATGGGATTCCTTAAAGAAAAACATGGTTACCACTACTGGGGACTGAATCTTCTATGTTAAAACAGGCTTTAGGAGCTAATAAAGAGAGAAGGACGGCAGAGGACATTAGAAGCAATATTTCCAGCCATTTCCAAGAGGACTGTTGGTTTTAATCACTTTTAACTTCTGCCTTTGTCTTAATGTTAGACCATTAAGTTTGACTGGTTTCCTCTTTTTGGGGCCTGCATGGGGGCTTTGCTTCCTTACAGTAATTTCTGTCCTGTGGAGCCCCAAATAAGCTGAAGGCACATAGTAAATTAGATTTCAGGAGACAGTCGATCTTGGAAACAACAAAAACCCAAATAAAGAATGCTTACTGCCCTAGAAAAAGGACACTGCTGTAGCCATTATGTGTGGAAGTTCTCATTTTTTCCCAGTCTACTTAAGAGGTAAGGAATAGAGACAAGAGATGGCAAGAAGCTCTGTAATAGTTATTTTTTTCTGGTCAAGTTGAGCAAATGTTTAGAAACAAGAGAATAAAGATTGTTTTGGCTCATGGGTTCAGAAGGCTCAGTCCATGGTTGGTCAGCCACATGTCCCTAAGCACAACATCACAGTGAAGAGACAGAACGGTGACGGAGAGCCATTCACAGCACTGTGGACAGGTAGTGAATATCAGCAGGGGCCAGGGGCCAGGTTCACTTGAAAACATATGCCTGTGAAGAACATAGCCTATTCAAACTGTAGTGTTCAACCTCCAGCCCCCAAAGGCTCATGCCTATCTCATTAGTTGATCTCTGAGAATCCACAGTTTTAACCATTCTACAATTGTTCAAAACTAGAATTTCAGAGCCTATATTATAAATCAAAGTACTCATTTATCTGTGAACACTTGTAAAATTAAAAAGAATGTTCTTCCAAGATATAATGGCACAAAATAAGACACCTCCACCTTGGCGGAAGAGCTAGAGAGTAGCCAGGAAGTATCCATTTAATACCAGATAAATGTCGGCAGGTCAAACCATAGATTCTGCATCCCACTCTTACAGATAGAACATTCTGTGTGTATACTATGCATCCTAAAAGACTTGGGCAGCCCCACCCAGATGATCTTTCTCTTGAGCTAGCTCTAGTCATGTCCCACAGCTTTCCTCAGTGTGCGTTCCCTGTTCTTGATGTCAGCAATATCGTTTTTGCATTGCGACTGAAGCTTTACCCTCAGCATGATGAATTGCCCTCTCAAGGAGCTTCTTGTAGAGACATGATTCTTCTACATAATGTATGCCCTTCACTGAATGGCCTTTCTTAGAGTGTTAGTGGGAACTTCATGATGCCACAATCCTCCTGCTTTGCTTGCCCACAGAAACACAGTGTATATAGACAAGACAAATGTCTCCTATCACCTCCAACTCTGGCTATGATTCATTGGACTGTGACTGCTGGACCTCTATGTGCTTTGGCAACTGAACCCAAGGAAACACTTCTGTAGGTACCCTTGTGAAAAAAACAACAACAACAAAACAGGGTACCCTAGTAGCTCTCTCTTCTTAATGAGTTTAAAAAAAGATATAGGTTCCAATACCTACAGAGAGCAGAGGGTAGAGTCTGGTTAATCTTGAGATAACCTGAGTTATCTTTCCATTGTTCTAGTGCATTGTGTTGGCATATTTTTAGTGATAGTAATCTTTTTAACAGCTATACATTGCTTGTCCGCAATTTGTAGCCTACTCCTTTAATGGTTATACTGAATGTTTTTCAAATCTTTCTACTTGCTTTTGTTTGTTTGTTTGTTTGTTTTGTTTTGTTTTTCTAGACAGGGTTTCTCTGTGTAATAGCCCTGACTGTCCTGGAACTGACTTTTAGACCAGGCTGACCTCTAACTTACTGAGATCCGCCTACCCCTACCTCCCAAGTGCTGGGATTAAAGGCATGCACCACCACTGCCCGGCTCTAGCAAATTCTTATACATCCTGCCAGTCATATTCTACGCCTACACAAAAACATGTGTATGTTTCTTAGTCCTTAAAAAAATATGAATGCTGGCACTTGTAGTCTGATCTTTTTCCTTGACAATATACTGCCTTGATGATTAAACCAGGCCAATTCATGTTAATCTGACCCATTATTTTTGATAGCTACATAGTATTCAATTATAATACCACATGGGATTTTTAAAAACGTTCTTTACTGATATTTAGTTTCCAACTGAGTGCTTCTATAAACAAAGCTTCAACTACTTACAACAGGCATGCTATTCATATGTCTACTGCTCGTGTATGTGAAGTCCTATCATTGTATTTGCTCAGAAGATGTACTCACAGACACACACATGCACTGACACATGCACACATATACACATGTATACTGGAGGCAGGGAGAGAGAGAGGATTTTGATAGATAATGCCAAATTTATTTGACCAAAGTTTTTTTTCCTGATCAATATATGTTACTACCAGCTTTGTGAGGGGAATGTGTCTTGTTACATCATTGCTAACAGATTTCCAATGTTCTAATCTTCTATTATGTATTTGATTAAAACAAGACAACTTATTTGATGCTTAATTGTAATTGTCAACTTGACACAATCTAGAACCATGGGGATGGAGTTTTGGTGAGGGGTTGTCTAGATTAGGTTGGTCTGTGAGCATTCTGTGAAAAATTGCTTTTATTAAATTAATTGAGATGAGAAGACCTACACACTATTGACATTTTATGAATCTCAATGATCCATCCATTGGTAAAATTGTGTTGAGGTCTTCAACTATTCTTCTATTTGCTTCTTCTTTAGGTCTAATGCTTATCTTGTGTATTTGGACACTTTAGCATTTGATGTGTAGTGTTTACAAGTGTTATTTCTTCCTGTTGAATTGATTCCTTATTATTATGCCATTTATCATGCTATAGTGACCTCATCTGTTTTTATAGTCCCTCATTCTTTATTAGTTATTACAGTTTGCTCTTTATTACAGCTGCTGCTGCAGCTCTTAGCTGTACTTTTTATTTAACTTGCTGAGTTCTTTAGCGCCAAGATTTCTGATTGATTGCTTCTTGTAAATCTCTCTTTGCTGAGTTTCTCACTCGCATTATGCATTTTCTAACTAGTTTTGTTGAAGTCTATGTTTCTTGAATCTTTTCCCTTGAAATTTAACTTCTGAGTTATTGGTTAGCTATTTTGTTGATTTTCCCTTTAAAACCAGCATCTGGTCGATTCCTCTGCAAGTATCATGCTGGTTTGGTATTGTCCACATCTGTGGCACTGTCATTAGGGTTTGTATGAACATCTGGAGTAGCGGTTGCCTATACCAATTTGACCTTAACAGCAAAAGCCTTTTTTGTTTGCAATTTGTCCTAGGGTATTGTTTGATATACTGTTTGGATTTGGTTTTAGTGGGTCTTGATGCCCATCCAGCTTCTTCAGCTGCAGTTGGTATTGGCATTATCAGTGGGTGTCTAGGTGGCCTAGGATCCAGGGATTATAAGATTATATTGTCTGCTTGGCTGAAGTACCCTAAAATGCAGTGTGCCTGCTAGCAGTTCTGAGCACGGTGTCCCTGGTTGTGGGTATGTACTGTCCATCAATTTTTATATGTTCAGTGAAGGTTCTTCCAATGGAGTCCTGGAATTGTGGCCCAGCATTCCCAGTCACATTGCTCACTGGGACCACAGAAGGGTAGACCATGCCATCCAGTTGCTTTTCTAGGGCCTAAGTGAATCAACCCATTCTGAAAAGGTAGGACTACTCCACAGGTCTGTATGCGGATGCGCAGGGCTTATTATCTGTCTTGGGGGGCTTTTGGGGAACCTCTTTGACCTAAGTTTTTCAAGGATAGTTGTTTGGCTGCTTCCCAAAGCTGACAATATTTGTATGGGGTCATGTGGTTGTTGCTCGAACAGCAGTAGAGTTGTGTAGATGCTTCCAGGGTAGCAAAAGGAGGGGGAAACTATCCAGCTATTTTCTAGGGGCTTCTGTAAGATGAAGCAAGCACACAATGTGGATCAATTGGGTTTTGTGTGTGTGTGTGTGTGTGTGTGTGTGTGTGTGTGAGGCTGCGAGAGGGTAGGCTGAGCCTCATATTGGTGTGTAGGATTTGGAGGCTGATGGAGAATGTTGTATTTGGCTGGACTTTTCTCTGCATGAGGTGCAATAATGCAGTAACTTATCAGCTCCCCTCACTGGACTCAGGGCCTGCAAGGGCTACAGCATTCTTTGGCATGAGTCCACAGTCCATGGCATGAGTAAGACTTCTAGGGGCCTTCTACTTAACCTTCTGCTGACCTGTTGAGTCCCTCTTCATGAGAGACGTAATGACAGATGCCATGTGATTAATTTTCTTTCTGTAGTCACCATCTAGCTTTGTGGTCTTTAACATCTCTGCCTGTTCCCTCTCCTCTCCAGCGCAGCCCAAGCATGCATTGAAAGCCCAGTTAGTTTTCCTTTGTTTTGAGCCTCTCTGTTCCAAGGCGTGGATGCACTATGTACTTTTCCCCTGCTATGTTGGTCCTGGAACCTATTCATCCACTTTGATTTAATTTCCATCTCATTTTATTTACCTTTGCTCAGTCCTGATGTTCATATTCTTTGCTATATTTTCTACAGGATTTCTTTGCTTTTATGGTGCTTTTAATTTATTTTATTTTAACTTGCAATTGTGTTTGAATTTCCACCCTCTTGCTGTATCTTTCTATCTCCTTTGCATTTGTAAATCTCTTCTCTAAAGACTTCCTAAGGAGGTCATTATTAATCCTTAAAAATTGTAATAGTCGTTCAAAACATTACCCGTTCTGTTTCAACAGCTTCCTTATGCAAGTTCTCTCCAGTGCTTCCACTTTCCCTGTTCCTTCTGATTTGTATTCCCTTATTCCTTACAGTCAGCACTCATTGAGAATTGGTCTGTCTTTCCTGGGTGAGCTACATGCCAGAGATCTTTGTGTGTCGGAGACAGAGACGAGTTCAAACTTTTAGGAATCTTCCTTACGACAGGACTCTCTAAGAGTGTCTTCCTCCACTCTTCCCAGCTAAACCAGGCAGGCGTGTCCTCTGACGAGAGTTTCTCCTTCCCCCTGCCATTCTGCTGGATTGGTTCTTGCAAGCAGCTTGTTTGTACGATTTCTCATTCCGTTATTATTTACCAAATCGGTGATTTCTCAAGGCTTTGGATCAGAAAGTGCCTATAAAAACTCTTTCCAGACTCTGGCTGTGCCCTGTAAGATGTACTCATTTTTGGGAACTCCAACTTTGCATCAATTCTAAAGCCATAAGTATGTTTTCTTGGCTGTTGACATTCTTGTGAGATCTTTAATTTATGAAGCTTCGTTTATATAGTGGTTCATGGTTACATATATCTTACAAAATCAATGTTCTTCAACATTAAGCATTATGTTCGCAGTACATTGATTTTGTAATTCAATAAGTAGATGTTCACATATCAGACCCAGCTTGGGGTAGGTGGTTCTCGGGTCAGTTTGCAGCCATTTGGCCTGGGGTGAGCTACTTAATCTATCCAACCTTCAAAATCTGCCCATCTAAAATGTGCGTAACTGAACTCACATTCCGGGGGTAGGAATGTCTTGAACAAGATCAATAAAATGTTTTACATAGCACTTGGAAGAAGAAATGCACAATGATTATCAGTCTTGCAGTCCAGAGAGTTCTGTGCAGTGCAAGTTGCTGAGGTCTGTAAAAGTCCCAGCAGAATCCAGTGCAAGAATCCTCAATACTGAATTGAAACTCACTCTGTGAATGACAAAAATGAGATGAGATGAGTGACAAGGTGTTGTGCTTCTCAGTCACAGAAATGGAAATGAATGGTGTCTGTGTCTGTCTGTGCTCTAAAGGTCAAGAATAGATGTGCATCACACGATTTGTGAGTAGCAACAGGCTACACAGATGCAAACATTACTATTGTTAATGAAAAGGTTTCACTGTAAGAGGCTAATTAAAATCTTAGAGGGCAGTCTTTACAATAAACACCCTTGAAGTCTAAGATCCAGACACGACAGGAAAAGCATTGATAACTTATGAAGCATACAGGTTAAAAACCCAGGCTCAGAACAAGGCTGATTGGATTAGTACAACCCTTCTACCCAATGACTGTGAGACCTGGGAAGTTACTTGTCTATTTTTCGGTCTAATTGCCTTAGCTGTACAATGATGTTACATTAACATATGTAGGGATAAGCCCAGCCCCTTAGTGGACGTGTTCACCTCAGGCGAATGTTTACGTATAAATCGGGCTAGCGGGAGCCGGCACACTCTCTCTGTTTCCCTGTTCTCTGCCATGGGAACCGGTGGTTCTGTAAGTCTATTTCCCCATTAAAGTTGTATATATTATTACAATCTGTGTAAATTCATTTACACCGCTACAAACATATAATTCATATAGTAGTTTTGAGTATGATGAGCGTTGAGCACTCTGAACTTTAAAAGTTAGAAAACCACTTAGCAATCAATGCTCAGTGAAGACCAGCTGGTCTTCCTGTTCTCAGAAGCAGAATACACTAGTTCCTTTGTTATCCCATTTCCTGTATTTCTACATTATTTTCTGAGCAGCCTCCAGTTCAGCCATCCAGCTCTTTCTGAATTTCTTACCTCTAAGAATTCAATAGTGAGTTAAAGGAGGAATGATTTTGACCCAATGAAATACAGAAGTAAAAAGACATCATGAAACAACTTAAATTCCATTTAATCTTCACTCTTGAAGTGAATGACGAAGCAAATAAAGGATTTAAATGTGACGAGTAGAAAAATCTGTCAAGATAAACATTTGCTGAGTCTGAGTCCACAAATATAAATACTCATGATCTTAAAACAAAGTGGCAGAGATTTCCCCAAATATTTCTAGTACACGAAAACATCCCCTTTATTGGAAGTAATTGGTGACCACGTAATACTTTTCTTCACTGAGACCAGCTTCCTTTTGGAAGGTAATTTTATCTTCAGAGGCTTTGAAGTTGGCTATACGAGCTGAAGTTCTGTGGTGAATGACTTAGAGGGAACCTTGGTAATTTCCTCTCTAAATATGAAAGAGTTAAGGCTGAACGTCCCGTTGAAATGGCTTGTTATCATAGCATGTCATAGGACATATTTGAGTGTGGGGAGCTGAGGAGGAGCTGGGAGAAGTTGGGGGAAGGGGAACAATAATCAGAATATGTATTGGAGAAAACTATTTTCATTAAAATAACAATGAAACAAGATAATAATTTTTCAAAAAATTTAACTCGCCATATTAGTGTTAAAAGAATTTTTATTTCATAATCACTATTTTTAAAAATTTTGAGAATTTCATATATTTACATCATTTCTATTCTTCCCTCTCTCCCTTCTAGACTTGAGTCCATTTAGTGTTGCTTACGTATACACGGCTTTGGGATGACCACTGGGATTGAAAAATTATGCCTCTCTGTGTATATGTGTGTATGTGTGTGTGTGTGTGTGTGTGTGTGTGCATGTGTGTGTGTGCGCGTGTGTGTATGTGAATGTACCCATGAGTGTACATGCAGAGGCCAGAGGGGAACACAGAGTTGCTCTCCACATTAACATCAACCTTATTAAAAAATTAACTAATTATTTAAGAATTTCATGTAATAGATTTTGGGAATATTCACCCACAACTTCCTGTCTAAACTCTTCAAAGGTCTACCCCCATCTCACACCTCTTCTTCTCCCACTTGTTCCAACTTTGTGTCCACCTTATTTTTTGAAACAAAGTCTTTCAATGAGTCTGGAGCTACTGTTTCTGGCAGCCTAGTTGGTCACCAAGTTCCCAGGATCCCCATCTCTGTCATGAGGTTACACAGTACACTACCACACATGGTTGCTAGAAATCTGAACCCAGGTCCTTGTGCTTATACAGAAAGTATTTTGGCCCTGGGCCATCTTTCCAGCACGTGGATTAATTACCATTTTGTATTTTTGTTTTCATGTAGTTGTAGTGAGGTCAATTTATAACTAGAATAAAATCCTAGATTAATAATGCTGCTAGCTACCTACTGATCGGGCTTGATGAAATCTATAATAGCCATGTACACCAGGTATGATTTTTCTTATTTGCGCTTGAGGAAATTGGAGACCAAATTGTCAAGTATTGTGACATTCAAGGGACTTAAACTGATGGAGGAAGGTCATTGGTTAAATAAAAAGAAACTGCTTGGCCCTCATTGGTTAGAAGATAGGTGGGAGGAGTAAACAGAACAGAACGCTGGGAGGAAGAGGAAGTGAGCTCAGACTCCACAGCTCTCCTCTCGGGAGCAGACACCTCAGAGAGACGCCATGCTCCCAGCTCCCAGGCAGATGCACGCGATGAAGCTCCGACCCAGAATGGACATAGGCTAGAATCTTCCCGGTAAGCACACCTAGGGGCACTCGATGAAGCTCCGACCCAGAATGGACATAGGCTAGAATCTTCCCGGTAAGCACACCTAGGGGCACTCACTACACAGATGATTAGAAATGGGCTAAATTAATATGTGAGAATTAGCCTAGAAGAGGCTAGATAGAAATGGGCCAAGCAGTGATTAAATGAATACAGTTTGTGTGTTGTTATTTCGGGCATAAGCTAGCCAGGCAGCCGGGGTGCTGGGGACGCAGCCCCGCCGCCCTTATTACTACATTAAACTTAGTCAGAAAATTCTAAACCTTTGTTCTTTATAGCAGAGATGTGACCTGTGTGGCATTAGCTGACTCCCAGTGGCATTCCATGTACCACACATGACAGATGTGACTCATGGCATGGGAGCTAAGGGAACAGCTTTCCATTCCCACTGTGAGCTAATGATAAAATGAACATGTGCTCAAAAGCAGATCGAGGTGGGCAGACCTTTGTCATTCACACATAAGCAGTAGGAGTTTCGGTAATTTAACATCTCTGAACTTTCAAATGAGAACAAACATGAGGATGTTCTGAGAGTCGGATGAGATGGTCATACGTGGCATGCTTAGCATCCACGTGGCACTTGACATGAGGTGCTGGCGAACTAAAGGTAAATGTTTTCCACGACGGCAGTAGTAACACAAAACAGAACTTGTGCTGTGCAAATTCTGGAGCAAGACTCACTTGTCGTCGCTGTAGTTGAGTGTACAGACACAACAATTTTGCAGGCGGTATACTTTACCCTCCCAGATGTGCTAGCCTTGCCTTTCTTGTGGGTAGTGTGTGTTCACGTACATTGCTGGGCACTGTGCATTTCCACAGACACACTTGAATGGTTTCATTTCTTGGCACTACCCACAATATCCTGGGCCTCTTGAGAAATGTGGAGCCACGCTTTTGCTCTTTGCAGCGCCCTGAAACCCCACACCGCAGCTCCAGCTGACAAGTCAGGTGGCAAGTCCCTGTTTGTCACCAGTTCCCTAGGTTCTAGGAAGTAGGAACCTTGCTAATATGCAGCATTCCAGCTGCCGGAGCCCGCCTCTGTTTCTGGCGTTTGTTCCCTGATGGCTTTCTGGTCCTGTCGCAGTAGCAGCAGCTCCTAATTGTCCCTGGCTTCTTGTCCTTCTTTTTCTCTGTGAGTGAAGCTCAGCATGAGGACCATTTTCTGCTAATCGTTTAGTTAATGTGCCTTCCATTTGTCGGTGGGCTTACGTCTGTGCCGTTCTTTCGTTCTTTTCTTTTACGCCGGGGCAGGTGTATAAAAAGGTCCTTATTATCCTCCTAATCTCTCCAGTGGCTGCCCTCACCTCCACCCCTTCTCTTTCTCTTCCTCTCTGAGCTTTTACTGACAAAGCAGATTCTTAACTTGCTTTCTTTGATTTTTTTTTCAAAGAACAGATGGTTGCTTAACCCCTTAGTATCAGGTGTTTTTACTTATGAAGCCTTTTCCTATTCTTTTCGGGTTCTTGTCTCCCTTTTCCTGACACTGTCTTTTAAAAGAAGCCCCCTTTTCATTCCTGAGAGAATGCTTTAAAGTGCAGGATGGGCACACAGCGGCTGCTTCACCTAGTATTTAATGTTCTTTCTTCCCTTCTGTTATCCATTCCCTATCTGTTATATCATCTATAGCCAGGTCTGTATTTACGGTTCGACCTACCAATAGCCATGCTAAACTTCAGTTGATATTGAGTATGGCAGCCTGGGGGGCAGACTGGGTATGGTGAGTATTCATAAAATTGGGATGAAAGGACATAAATTCGGGTCCTGTAGAAGAAATCCTTCACTCCCCAAGAGGCAGCAGAAATGCCAGCTGGTCCTCTCTGGCCTGTTCTTTGACAGGATATTGGATTGTTCACGAATGGCTAGGATTTCAGTTCATGATAGAGTTTTCAGGATGTAAGTTGTTCTGCAATGTCTCCTCCATCGCATCAAAAATGTTCTACTTTTCCTTAAAGGGCCATTTCTCATTGTAAGTCTCGCCTCTCTGTGGAGTCTCTCTGATGATGTCTGAGAGTCCCTGAAGGCTCTTGGAGTTTGCCTTGTGGGTTTTCCTGTCACAGGAGATTGTTTTGTATCCTGCTGTGTGTTCTTAGCCAGCGTGTTGGTTTTCATGCTAAACTGCTTAATATGTACAATTTACAACCTGTAGGAAATGTTGTATGTTACCTAAATGTAAAGTTCCTGATGTTTGGGTATCTTTCACCCTTTTGTCTTAATATACCAGTAAATTCTTAGTACAAATAGGAATGCCCTGGGGGCCTAAATTCAAAAGATTCTGGCCTTGTTCCACAGCTTGCTGATTCCCACACTTCAGGTCTTAAGGGATCCGGAATCTTGTGTTTAAGTGAACTCTTGGGGACATATACCATCAACTAAAATTTGTTAATAGGGAATACCTGTAGGACAGCTTTTATATTTTTATTTCTTGCTATTTCCACACTAAGCCATGCCCATAACCATGTCACTCAAATGCACATGTAGTATTTAAATATATATGTAATTTTCTTAGTTTTTAAAAGTTTTGAATACTTAAAATTTCTTAATTTGATAAACTGTACAAACTGAATAAATGCATAAATATATTCAGTACTAAGTTACAAAATGTAATGTGAGGCTCCATGAATTCCATTCTGAATTCCTATTCTAACTATATAGAAGTCCATCGGGTCGTATAGACTTTGGGTCTGTTTGATTTGGGTGTGTAATGTTTTTGAGTTTTGAGTACTTGACAAACACTAATGAGTGCTTAGATACATGCTAGGTGCTTGCAGTTGTATAGATGATCGAACTGAGACTCTATTCTAGGGCCATTGACAAGACTGAGTAGAAGATAGGCATATACATCACGTGAACAGAGGACAAGGTCTTGAATAAACCATGGCTGCTTTAAGCCTGTGCGTGAAACAGATCTTAATTGAAAGACTCTTCATAGACAAGCTTGCAGTTAATTTGTCTTTACGTTTTTGTGAAGGGGAAGATGCAGCTAAGCAGAAACGAAGGAGAAGAATACGATGCCTGATGATGATCTACCAGCTAAGCCCTCCTTCCACAGTTCAGGTATGAGTACCTTAGCTTTCCATCCAAGGGTCAGTGCTCACAGGCCCTGCTTACTGTGGGCTGTGTAGGGAGCAGTTGGAAACGGCCTTTGGGTGGCTGAGGCCTCTTAATTAGGTACATGTCAAAAGTGAGCTGTCTTCACACGTACTCAGGCCTCAGATGTGGAGTAGGTTGTGGTAACCAGGGACCTGTGGTCTTGGAAATGCATTCCTGGTATAGTGTGGCTCAGTTGATTGATGATAACCACGATGTACCGAAGGGTAGCAATTTTCACTGACCCCTGCAGCATTTTCATCTCTTGAAACAGAGCCTGTTATTTCAGAATATCTAACACTTCAAAACAGCTTATTGTGGGGGTACCATGGCAACAAAAAGAGGCTATCCACCATTTGCACCACGTAAGAGCCAGTGGTGTTCGGAGGGCAAAGAGAAAGAGTCTGCAGTTTGGTGTAAAGGGACTTTTGAAGAAAATGGCAGGAGGAATATTTCTTGCTCTGCAAATTGACAAAATTGCTTCTCTCCTCTGCCTCTGGTACTGTGAGCATTGTATTGTGGCAGGCACTGGGCTCAGGGCAACTGTCTTTTCTGAGTTATCTTTTCCCCATCTTTGATATGAGCATTCTTTTCTAGTGATATGAGAGAGCATTTCTGCTAATGCCTTGATGATGGGTGTTTTTCAAAGAAACCCAGCTATTTCTGCTGTAGGTTGCTCGAATTCACATTCATTCCTTGCCCAGCTTCAGCTTCTTACAACATAAATGACTTGGAGTAGACTAGTGTTTTCCAAAATGGGATGGGCATTATATCTGCTCAAGGATCAGGTTATAAACAGAGGTTCCTGAGACCCACCCGACTCTGCTGAGAGTCACAAGAAATCATTTTGGTTGTTTCCATGCAGGCTTGCCCCTCCTTAGCATGGTGCTCTTCCCTCTTCTCATTCTATAGATAAAAGGTCCACTGGCTAGTCCATACCCATCTCCCTCTTGTCCCCTCTGCCACATGCCTGTCATTCCCTTGTTTGGTGACTCCTTTGGGACCAGCTGGCTCATCACTACCACTGGCAGATTGCTGAGTAACGGAGGAGCTTTGCAGAATGACACACTGTCTTTGTACAGAATTTACAGTCTCTTTTCTGGTACTCACACATATTTCCATATAGGACCAGACTCAAGAGCTGCATGTCTTGCTGTGTGGCTGGATGACTGCAGAAAGCACAGAGCCTACGGTAATACTGAGCTGGATATTCTAGGGAGAAAAAAAAAACCAAACCAAATAAGGGTTTTGAAGCATCTTTGTGTCTGAATCACACAATCCAGCACTTCCTGCTGAGCACAGCACTCTCCTTGCCATCCAGGAGAGTGAGAGCCATCATGCCAGGCCAGGAAGACCAGGTGGCCGATATCCTTTCTGTATACTTTTTGAAAGAAAGAAAGGAAAGATAAATGATCAAAGAAAAACGATCTCCTCCTGAGCTGGTAAAATTTGGTTCATAGCTCGAGTCTGATCTGTTCCGTTTCTAAGGCAAACTGTGCGAGCCGAGGGAGAAGGCGCACTTAGAAAGCACAACCCGGTTCAAATCAATAGAAAAGAAAGCTGGCTTTGTCAGAAATGAACTTACCGCTGATCCAGGAGTGTGTTTCTGATGAAGACTTGGCAAATAGCCAACTGAAGTGACCAGGGATTTTCCTGGGCAGCTGGTTTCCAGGGAGACCCACAATCAAATCAGCAGTGTGGTGACCTACCCGAGTGAAGGGTGTGGACTGCGTGACATGTGATAATGAAAGTCGGAAGGACAGAAGGGCTTTATTCACTTCCTCAGCGAGATGGGAAGCCCGCCAGAGAGCCTTAAATGGTGTGTCACAGAGGGACCTGCTGGGACAGTGTCAGAGTAAAGCTCTGGTATGCTAAATTACAAATTGTCTGCCGCCACATTTACTGAATATCTGCTCTGTCGTTCCTTAGGTACTTTACATCTAATCTTCAAATTTGTTTTATTAGCATTTTAATTACATACGTAACAGTAGGTTCTATCACAATTGTAGATATGTCGGTCTGTCTGTCAGTCCGTCTGTCTGTATGTAACCTATTTTAATCATGCTCTCTCCTGGTACCCCATCTTGGCCTCCCGCTTTAGCCTTCCTCTTCTCAATTAGTCTCCCTTTGATTTTCATTTCTCTCTCTCTTTTGTAGGGCCCAGTGAGTCTCCTTAGAGTTGCTTACGGAAGCATAGTTGATAGGTTGTTTACAGGACCATGGGTGCCTTACCAGTGGCCGAAACAATGAAAAAAGTCTCTTTTTAACAACAATTAACTGTATATAAGTGCTCAGGAAGTCTTGAGCCCCTCCCCCACTCCACGAGATAGGATATTGATAGTCCCAGTTCTTTGCATACCTTAAACAGATAATCACAGAATTCAAGAGTGCAAAGGTCATATCTTTAAACCTTTGTAAGGATATTATGACATAGGAACTTCATTATCTGTCCTTCTTGTTGATGAGGGAATTGGGGACAAGGGAGTCTTCTAAGCCAATCAGTTGGCTGTAAAGAAAGACCTGTATCTTTCTCAGGCCGTGGTCTTGGCTACTCTACTTCCCAGCATCTTGATTCTGTTGCCCAGTTTTCCTTAGCTGAGATGAAGTATGTTCCACAGTATCCAACCCCTGGTCATTAATAGCATGGCATTGTCTCCCCCAGAGACTTGATATAGGGAAGGAAGGTATTCTGATGGTGAGAATGATGATCACAGATGCTCCCTTGAATTTGGCTTATATGGCCATCTCCTGCTAACCTGCTCAGCCAGAGATGATTGATCCTCATGAGTCTAGGTGAACTGAAATAATGAGTAATAGAAACACTAGAACTCTGTGGGTGAGAGCTTTACTCAATATTTAAAATGACCTGGGTTTTATTCTTGGCCCCATTGCTTATGAGCCGCAACTGACTTTCAGCTTTCTGATCTGTAATAGGTACAATTGTGGTTCGCACTTCACAGGTTTGCCAGAATGGTTAAAAAAGGATACTTAGCACAGGGCCCAGCAGGTTACATGCACTCGAAACACAGTTCTGAATGGCATTACTGAACCCCGGAAGCCAGGTCTTGGTCTGTGGTTACTTTCTATGGGGCTGCCATCGGCTGCACGCCTTTCTCTCTGATGAAAGATTTTGGCTTTCACGTATAACAATAGCACTTTATCTTTTCTGAGCTCTCCTACTTGAGGAATATTACGATTTTCATTGATCCACACAAACCTTTCCAAACAGTTCATTGTTTCTGTTTTTAATTCAACAATAAATAAAAGTTAAAAGTCAATTTCAAAGAAATCAAAATCATACCAGTCTAAGAGTTGCCTCCCCCTTTTTTTTAAACTTTTCAAATGATGCATTATTGTCCTTGTCTTTTCAAAGGTGAGAACTTTGGTGTGAACAGTGCTCTTCAAACTTTTCATTTGTTCGTTTTTGTTTTTCCTGAGTTTTCAAATACAGTAAATATTCTTTCTTGTTGTTAACTATCAATTTTCAGACATAGCTCTAGGATATCTTCAGATTTTTCTATCGAGTCTACTCCTTTAGTTAAGGTTCTTCTGCACAGAACTGTTTTTATGAGATTATTTTTGTAGGCCATCCTAAGAAGTACAACTTTTGACCCAAAGGATTTCAGTGTTCTAACTAACCATTATCTTTTAAACAGGTAAATCTGAATTATTTTCAGTGTTTAACTGAAAAAAAAATGCTGTAATAATAGCCTTTGACTATAACTTTTGAATTTTTTAACATTTATTTTTTTTCTCATTAGTGATTTGAGAATTTCATACAGTACATTTTCATCATATTTCCCTTATACTCCTACTTCTCTGAGATCCATCTCCCGATTGTATCCTCTTTCTTCAGCTTTTATTAAATAGTTTTAAAATTAAAATATAATTGTACCACCTACCCCCTTCCCTGTTCTCCCTCCAACCTCTCCCACTTCCCCTACTGACTTCCAGCCCTTCCTATATCTTCTCCTTCCAACTTCTTATCCATTCCTCCCTCCCTTTCAAATTGGTGGCTTCTTTTTGATTATTATTATACATTTACACATATATGCAGAGAAAAGTAAACAAATACATCTTGTTGCATTCATTCAGTGTGGTTTGTGAGTGTATGATTTCAGTCTGACCATTTTCTATTGAATATCAATAATTCACTATAAATAGTAATTAGTTTGCTTGCAGTCCTTTGTCTAGAAGTGGGATTCCACGAGATTTTTCTTTTCTATGATAGCATGCCTATGGATATTATCTTTGTTTAGGCAGTCACATGGTGGAAGTATCGTGGGTAAAAATTTCCTGTCATTTTTAGAGGACAAAATCTCACAAGAGACTTCCTATATCCTTTAAATCCAATCAGAAAGTGGGTGGTCATTCCACTAATACTCATGCTACTATTGTACCAGTGGGCATATCTTTGCAGATCGGTGATTGTTATAGTTCACAGAATTCACAGCCAGGTAAGATTGGTGATAGCTTTTCTCCTCTGGTAGAGTGTATGGAAGCTTCCAGCACTATGAAATCTAGACAGTAGGAGTAAAACTTCTAATTGAGAACCAGCTTGATTTCTTCATGATTCAAGCATGTCATTTCTTTATCAACAAAGTCTTATCATGTTCTGGGGTGTAAACAAAATGTGACAATAGCTTTTAAAATAATTCATTAATAAATACTACTAGACAGTGTTTTGGGGGAGGTTTCTGTCCTGCCTGGTTCCCGCAATCGTTAAGTCCCCCCCACAAAAAAAAATCACACAGAGGTCTACATTAACTATAAACTGATTGGCTCATTAGCTCAGGCTTCTTATTAACTCTGATAACTTACATTAGCCCATTATTCTAGTATATGTTAGCCACATGGTTTGGTACCTTTTTCAATGAGGCAGTCACATCCTGCTTCTTCTGGGTCTAGGCCAGGACTGTATCCTCTTCCCAGAATTTTCCTGTTCTCATTGACCTGCCTACTTCCTATCTGGTTGTTCTGCTTATACTTTTTGCCTGGCTACTGGCTAATCAGCATTTATTTAAAATATATTTGACAGAATACAGACTATTCTCCCACACTAAGACAGTATAGTAGGATATGCTGTAGGCCAAGAGCCAATTGAGTGTGATCTCTCCATTATATTTGTCTTTCGGTTATATGACTTGTCTTACAAATGAGAACGCCTAATGGACTGACTGAGTTATATCATCCAAGTGGCAGATCTAAGATTTGAACTCAGGTCAGTTTTATTTCAAAACTGATCATTTATATCATGTTGTCTCCTGTTTTGAAATTTTTGAGCTATAATGGGCTTGTTGTCAGTGAACCACTGGACCACAAACTAATATGGTGGGGAGTGAAGGAGATGATAGAAAAGCCCTGAGTCTTGTTTCTATCAACAGACCTCTATCATGTGAAGGACACATCTGAAGATGTTAAATGGTGCTCGTAGTCTCTGTGCATTGATTAGGAGTGGATCATGACTCACTTTATATATGGGAAAGATGATGCAGCGGAGACTTTTATCCACATTACCTGGCGTGAGAAATATCTGATACCAAAGGTTTCAATAGGAAACAGTTTCTCCAGTCAAATGATGATTTCAGAAATATAAAAAAGAGCAGACATAGGTATCCAGCCAATAAGACAAACAAGAAAAGTCTTCAGGAGGTGAAGAATTCTGAACAAAAGACCATTTTGTCAGTGAGACTTCCTCCAGGAAAAGGATAATAATGTTTCTTCAAGGGCCACTAGGTCAAAGAGCTCTCTGGGACAGCTGGTCAACTTTGACACTGAGGTCTGACGTAAGGAGGGTCAGGAATAGGCAGATAAGTTATAGGGCTTTAGAAACCCACATATACCTGATATATCCATTAGTATATATCATAGAGTAATTTTTACATTACCTGTAGTTCAATAAGTAGAAGATCCATACTGGGTGTTGGAGCCAGCCATGATAAGCTAAATAGAAGCACATCACTCAAAGGAAGTTCTTTACTTCCAACCATTATCACCTGCCAGAGTAGGACTCAGCCATGATAAGGTTAATGGAGGCCTGAGTCTCAGTAGTTTACCCTGAAGCAATACCTGGTCGCAGGAAGGACCACAAACTGAGATTACCTGAGCACCACCCAAGAACAGACCATCCAAAGGAAATGCCTAACATTCCAACCACTGTAGATAGGATCACCTGTCAGCACACACTCACCAGGACATCCCTAGACAAATGTCAGCCAACCAGGGGTCCTGAACCTTAGAAATCCCTTACCCTCGCCTTTACTACTATAAAAACCCAACTCTAACTGAGCTTGGGACTCTCCGATTATTCCAATATGTTAGACATACTGTGGGACCAAGTTTGCAAACTTGTATAAAATAAAGGCTCATTGCCTTTACATACGGGGCTTGGTCTTCTTGTTGGTTTGAGCGTAACACTGGGCATTAATAGTAAGCCAGGTAGTTCCACCTGTGGCCTGAGGAGTTCAGGTTCACTGGGCAGGGACCACCAGACAGCAGAATATCTGTGGTCAGGGAATTTGGCTTTGAAAAATTAGCATGAAACCGGGTCTTTGGGGGTATAGGCAGCATTGTACAGCAAGCGCTATATAAAAGAGGAGAATTCCAGGTGGTATAGGGCAAGCTTTGAGGTGATAAAGCCGGTGCCAGGAAGATGAGATCACAGAGGAAGAGGCTTTCTGTCTGTGATGTGCAGGCATCTCTGCTCATCCCAAATGGATCAGCTGAAGCTCAGAAGACATCCCCACAAGAATGCTTCCTTGTTCTTCTATGCCTTATCCAAAGCCACTCTGTTCAAATAAATAAGTAAATAGGTAATACATACAATACATGTTTTAAGCCAGCACTCTGTGGTTTGAATGTGAGATGTCCTGCATAAGCTCAGGTCTCTGAACGCTTGGCCCTCTGCTGGTGGTGCTGGTTAGGAGGGCTGGGGAGTTTTTAGGAATTGAAGCCTTATTAGAGGAAGTGAGTCATTGGTGTGTGGGCCTGGAGGCTTTATAACCTGGCCCACTTCCCATTCACTCTCTGCTTCCTAAGTGTGAAGACAAAGTGACCAGCCAGTCTCTGATTCCTGCCAACTTGCCTTACCTACCTCCTGCCATTTTCCCTGACATGATAGACCATAGTCCTCTGGAGATGTAAACCAACATCAATCCTTTCTCCCTTAAGTTGCTTCTGTCAGTTTTTTTCTGCAGCAGAACAGCAACTAATACAGGTGCTAACTTGTTTAGTTTATGAAAAATAGTCCCAACACCAGTATTGTCTTGTTCACTTTAAGGTCCAAACACAAATCTGTGCCTTAGTTGACTTTTCTGTACAATGGGTGTGAAAATGTCTTTCTAAATAGAGTTGAAAGGATAACATAAAGCCTTGGAGATTAATAAAATGATTAATCTCATTGTCCTATCTCTACAACACTGCTTAGTGTCTGACACATCAAAAGCCTGATGACACAGAAACTCAGCAGGACCCATAGGAGTTCTCCAAAATGCTCTATGTTGGCTCTGACCACCCTGAAATGTCAACATTTGTGTCCTTCATCTGCTAGGATTTTGTGGAAATCATTTCTGGTAGGATTTTGTGGAAAGGGCTGCATAAATACCCGACATAAGATAGGGGAGAGAGGTATAACTATGGCCATCTTTTTCATTAACCTAAATTATGTTGCCTCACTCTTTTCCCTCTGCTTTTTACCCTCTCTTCTGCCTATATATCCATTCCTTTTAAAAGTTATTTGTTTTAGAAAACACCCAGTAGGCATTCAGATTACTCAGGCCATCTGCTTTATTATAAGAAGTGATACATTGTTCTCCAGATGTCATTTGATGGCTTGACGGCTCCCTATTGCTTTGTCTATTATATTCCTACTTAAGCATCTCAGTTGACAGCTAGGTACCAGGCAGGTTGCTTGCTCTTATTATCTGGCACTCTCCCTACTTTCTGGCCTCCTCAGGCCTTGGCATTTCCCAGAACCAAAATGGTTTCAGATAGAATCCTCTGGTCCTTGGGAGCGCACCGTGCTCCAGAGGCCCCATCAAAGACTGTGGTGGTGCAGTGGGCAGTGTAAATGAGTCACCCTGGGGTGTCTATGTCTCTTCTTTCTTGAACTTGCAGATAAAGGTATGCGGGGAAAATCCCAGTGAATGACCCACTCCTCCAGGGTAATCAAAGAATGTGTAAGGAGTCTGTGTGCCCCTGCAAGCATTCGTCACTGAGAACAGCACCTCAGGAATGGGAACCAGGCTTTCCTTACATGGCTGGGGCTGCATGTGTACATCCATCAGGATGAGCATGCTGGGAGCCAGCGTGAGCATCTATGGGCGATCTCTGCATCTGTCAAAGGAGTAAGGGGCTTTCCTCAGAAGGAACTTCCTGAAGGATGCACATAGGTAAATTCCACCACCAAGGGGTTCAGTTAGGCAAGTAGGGCATCGCACTTATTTAGCTGAGATGATGGGACTCTGTACAATGATGATGTGTCTATGCAAGTATCTCTTTGTAGCTTGAATTCTGTAACATTAAACCATATGAAGCAAAGTGGAAAAGTTGACAAGGGTGAGGGAAGGTTGTTAGATGGAGTATTGGTTGAAGCCACATTAATTTGTTCCTTAAATATAAAGTTTAAGCTTTATTCTATGAGAAAGGTATTACTACTGTTGAAGACTTTTAAGCCAGAGAAAGAAAAGAAAGCACGGTCAGGTTGCAGAGTGAGAAAAGGCAGGTGGAGGCAAACCTGGTGGTGGGGACCACAGGAAGCTGCTGCAGAGTCTTCACAGTTAAGAGCATCACAGAATTATGTCTAACAGACTGAGAAGAGGAGTTTGATGGGAGAGGAGCAAGGATGGAAGAGGTGCAAGGATAGAGAAATGTCAGGCATTATTGCTGGATTAGCAGTGGAAGTTTCTGTAAGACAGAGCTCAAGGTGATTGTCTATAGGATGTCTTGTTGGGGTCCTTGAGTTAATAGTGGTAGTATCCATTGTTATGGGGAAAGTTGAAGAAGTTTATGTAGACGCGAGACTCTGCTTTGGTTTCCCAGCCACCCAAACCAGAATAATCACACAGAAACTATATTAATTACAACCCTGTTTGGCCTGTTAGCTCAGGCTTATTATTAACCAACTCTTACAACTTAAATTAATCCATAATTCTTGTGTACATTTAGCTGCATGGCTTGGTACCTTTTATCAGTGAGCTTTCTCATCTTGCTTCCTCGCTGGTTGGCTGGTTAGTGACTGCCTGCCTGCCTGCCTTTCCTCTTCTCAGAATTCTCCTAGTCTAGTTGCCCTGCCTATACTTCCTGCCTGGCTACTGGCCAGTCTGCATTTTATTAAACCAATATGAGTGACAAATCTTTACAGGGTACAAAAGCATTAACCCACAACATGTTTAGAGAGAAAAGGAATGTGTTTCATTAGGAACATGCTGCTTTGAAAGATCCATGGAACAGTGTTGGATATACAAATCTGGAGTTCAGGGAGAAATTTGACCTAAATATGTAGACTGAAAAACATTAACAGTTTTGGGAATCCTTAGCCTGGTGTTTTCATGGATCCCCTCAGAGCATATGAGGAAAGCTATTTCCACTTGTCTCCCAGGAAACAATACACAGATCACTTGGGGCCCATTCTGGATATATTTGGAGGATAAAATTGTGTGACTGGAGCCTGGATAGAGTGAGAGAAAGAGATGAGGATAAAACCCAGAGAGAAATGAACCTGAAAAAGATGCTAAGAGCATGGTGTGAGGAGAAACCACCCAGGAGTGCACAGACAAGTCATGGGAGAGCATTTGAAAGGGCAGTAACACCATAAAATCTGTAGAAATGGCAAGAAAAAGCAAAGGCTTTTTTTTTTATCTTAAAAGACTACTCAGTGCCGCACAAAAAGAGTTGTAAATGTAGATGACTTAGGAATATGTAAAGATGTAGGAAACTGGGGAGAGGGTTTGAAGTAGACATGACAATGTGGCAGGAAGAAAGTAAGGGGCTATGCAGAGAAACAAAAGTCTAGTGGTTTCTGCAGTAGGCAGAGGGCATGTGAGGGGGATTCTGAGGTGCTGTCCCGTCCCCCGTCCCCCCCCCCTCGTCTTCTCTGTGACTAAGGGTGTGGGCAGCTCATGGAGGGATTGTTGGCTATATTACTGATTTCAAGCTCCCTGGATATTATGGTTGAACTGGACTACAGCAAATGATGTAGCCCATTTGTCGGAAAAGAAAAAAAGAAACACTTTCAACTCAAGGGGCTTGTCAGCCCCACTTGGCCCCTTCAAGCAGCTCAGTTAAGTTTGCATCTCATGTTGGAGTCAGGGCAGACAGGTCAAACGTGCTTCGATAGCTGTCAGAGCCCTTGACCCTGTCTCCCGGCCTCCATCTTGTGCTCCTAAGCAGGCCGCTTTCTTCAGCCTCCAGCGCAGCAGTTTTGCTCTTCATTAGTCAAAACTCTCTCGTGTTCTCAGGAATGACATTGCCCTCTTCAAAACATCAGTCGCTGTAAATAATCTCACGGGACACCCCTGAGGTGGAGTCCAGTCCCAGAACTTTCTACTCTCGATCCTTTCACAAAATGCATCCCGTGCAACAAAATTATATGCCTCAAGGAATTCAACTCAGGCTCGGATCAGGTGAAGAACGAACGCTTGTATTTCCTGAGAAGGCAAAGAAAAAATAATCTTGTTGACATAAGTACTTAAGAAATGAAACTGCAAGGCTGGGTGATGTCTTTCTCCACATGCAGAGAGGGGCAAGCTGGAGAATATTTACACTTCAGTGCACACGGAAGTGTAGAGAACAAAAAGCAGGAAGCAGTTCTGAAGAGAAGCCAAGGGGCCGAGGGCTCATCAGCTCTGCCGTCACAGTTATTTCTCTTCTTACCGTCTATGGGGTGGAAATGGGGGGCCTCTGGGCTGTGTGATTCTTAAGTTCTGCCTTAGCGTTTCTTATTTTCAAACAGTTACAAATTATAACTAACATAAAGGACACTTCCCACCTGATCCACACATGAGGAGGTTGAAAATCTCCCTCTATCCACCCAGTCTCTGGTGAGTGTTTCTCAGACAGGAGAATTCCCTTAAAAATATCTCTTGGCATCAAAATAAATTAACATCGATACATCACTACATTACTCTCTGACCTTGGTCTCCAGTTGCCTAGCAGTGTTAGAGATATTGAAAGGATCAGCTTCAGAGTTTCCAAGGTTTTTGTTTGCCCTGCTTTGGGTGTTTTGTCTAGAACAGTCCTTCAGCCTTCTAGACTTGGGTCTGGCTGGTGGTTACTCATGCTTTGATATGGGTTGTGCATCTTTGGCAGGAATCTCGGAGGAGTCCCAAATCTGTTCTCATGTGTATTATCATTAGGGAGCACACAATTTGTGCTGATTTCATTTATAGCAAGATTTTGGGGTCACTTATTAAAGTAACGTCCGCAAAACTTGTTCAGTGAGAGGTTATTCTTTCTCCCCTTTTACTCAATGATGATTTTGTTGGTGATCCTATACAATTACATAAATGTACCATTTCTCATCAAATGATTAATTTACTATTCACTGATACTTGTGGGGGTTCATGGTAACTTGTGACACCAGCTATCAGTTGTTGTGTTGATATACAAACTGTTCTCATCCTTTCGAGTGACAGACTTCCGTGTTCTTTATAAACCTCTATAATTCTTGAGTCTTTTTTTTTTTTGCAATATGACCACATTTTTACTTTCCTCATGCAAGCCATTTCTCCAGAGGCAAGGTTCCAATGTTCAATTGTAAAAGGGATCTAGAATTCTCTATCTAGTGATAGGTATGTGTTCGGCCATAGAACTGTCACTGCACCCAGAACTTTTCAGAGGATAGATAGGGATATAACTTTATATTTATATAAAATTATGCTTTTTATATACTATTAATTTATAATATATTGTTATATTTATACCTGGTTACTTATTTACTGTTTACTTATATGATTATTTCTACATAGTGAAACGATTGAGTTCATGAGAATATCTGTAAATCAATTTGTCAGCCCTGAATGTATTAATAGTTTACCTCTCAGAATTCATAATTTTCTTCTTCCCAGTGCAAACCCATGGAACACTGTTTTTATGGAGGCATTTGGTCAATCCTCTTTGTCATATTAATTTTCCTGTCTACTGTCACCCTCTTTCTCACAAAGATGACCATTCGCTGCCCCCCATCTCACACACACACACACACACACATACTGTCCCAGCCTATTCCTCCTTAGAGTGCTCTTCACTCTGTGTAAATATCTCTGCAGTAGGAAAGAGAATCCTTTGGGTGCACATCCAGGAATGATGTTGCAGAATCGCATGGTTTCTAGCTTATTGAGAAACGTCTAGCTTCATTTCCAAAGTAGCTGCCTAGCCTGTACTCCCATCCACAGACAGCTCTTTCCCCACACGAATACCAGCATTTGCTGTTTGTAACCTGGAGGGTGGCATTCTGGCTGGAGGGAGATGGAATCTTAAAGTCATTTCATTCTGCAAGTTCTTGATGGCTAAGGATGTTGAACATTTTTAAGGTGTTTACTAGTTGCTATGTTTCTTTCTTTGAGAACTTTGAGCTTATTTACATAGACCTTCTTTTTAAATTTGGGTTGCCTGTAAGTACTTAAAACAATCTATTTCTTTTAAATTTTGATCATGTCTCTCTCTCTTCCACTTTCTCTTTCTCCGAAGGTAATTGACTTACATTTAAATCATTTTTTTTTCAAAAAAATTGCTAATATTTTACATTAACTTTGATGGGAAAAGTAATTGTAGTGGTATACTATATCATTGTCCATTAAAATAGAAATTAGTGTGTATGTACTCTTTGAGCTATTTGACATACCTTAACTTTATTTCCGGAACACTCATGTAAGATGTTCATTAATATTCTTGTTTAATTGTGGAAGAGGAAATGGAGGGTTAACAAACTAAGCCAATCAGCTAACAAATAGATTATTTCAACTCTCCAGGCTGCACTCTGTGCCATAGGCTGCTTTGCCTCTGCCTCGTCACGGAGGTCCTTTCATCCTCCATCCAGGGACCATCTTCCCCTGAGACGTTATTTTACTCATGGCATACATCGTGTGCCAAACAGTGTTGATAAAGGCAAAGCAGAATAAAGTCCTAAACCCGCTTTCTTACCTGGGTTCAATAGTAAATAGCGATTGTAACGAGTTTATGTCATCTTTAGCAGAGGCAAGAGAGAAAAGTCGGTTGCACAACTGGCTAAAATATTTAGGTCTGATTAAAAAAAAAAAAGATGCTTGAGTTTGTTAAATGCTATCATGGGATCCCTAGGAAGTTACCAAACACTGTTATTCAAGGGAATCGTTTAAAACATTGTCCTTTCTCCCTTTCTTTTCCTGTTTATATGGAATCTTTATTTTCCCAAACAAACCCTGGAAAGTAATTCTTTCCTTCCACTCATTCATTCATTTCACAAATACTGAACAGCGCCTTTGCTGGACACTGGGCTAGGCTGAGGAAATATTGTGGAACAACATATAAAAATCCCATCCTTGGATTCTAGTCTAGGATCTGCTCTGGTTGCAAGAGGAAGAAACTCAAGGATGCCCCTGCTGGGTTTCGTCCTTCTAGCCGTGTCCCTAATCATCTCATTGCAATACCAATACCCTGCAGAAACACCAGGAAGATGACTGCTCTTTAGAATGTAGAGGAAATTGGGGAATGTAGCTATCTCCTTAATCTCCATTGCTACATCTTGTTCTTGAAGAATTCATGCAAAGATCACATGTTTTGTAAATGTACGCAAATGTTTGTGTTTGGGGAACTTTTAGAACGGAGCTATCCAGAAGGGCAAAGTGGACTCTTCACTTGGACTTCTCTGCCCTTCCCCCTCCCGCCTTCCATCTCTGTCAGTCTGCTTTCCCAGGCTGTCTTCTGAGGCAGCTGCTAGAGTTGTCTTCATAAAATTTCCAATGACTCCCTGCTGACTTCTTAATACAGTTCAGTCTTTTAAACAAGTGTTCAGGGACCTCATGATCTGCACTTACCCCCTACCACTTTTTAACAGCCTCGTTTTCCATTGCATCCATTAGTGCATGCTGCAATCGTCTTCTATGATCACCTGCCTGATCCCCAGCCATGCAGCATGTTCCCGCCTCCTCACCTTTGTTAGCCCCAGAACGACCATTACTCCCCCACTAATCAAAATCTATGCAACCTTCAAGGCCCAGCTCATTTACAGCGCATCCCCAAAGCCTTCCCTTATCGCCCTGTCAGAATTAATTGCTTCCTCCTCTGTGCTCACACAGCCCACCTCATTCTTCTGTTCAGCACACTTTTCTATGCTGCTTCATCCAAACAAAATCTGCTTACATTTCTGTTTCTGCCATCCTCTTGGATGCTTCAGAATCAAGGTCATGGGTTCATGGTTGTCCAATGCTGCATCTTCCAGTGCTTTCCTTCTAAAATGACCTCCACACAATATCACACATTACTGGATTATAGTCACACTCTAAGTTTCTGCAAGATCAGCTGTGGTCAGTTTCATAAGTAATTTCATTTTTAAGATGTATGCTGTGACTTAATATAAGGCAGTCCTGGGTTGAGAGCCCTTCTGTTTACTTGCTTTATAGGCTATGATGAATGGCTTCACTTTTCTGAGCATTTTCCTTGTTTAAAAGTAGGGATTACACTTACTTTAGTGAACCATTACAAAGATAAGAAGCTAAGTGTTTACTAGTCTGCCTGTCATATAGCAAGTAGTAAACATGTAATGGCCATTATTAGCATTTTTATTTTAGAAGAAATCACAGTTTGCATTATTGACTTCCCAGAATGTGCAAACTTGTCTCCATACTTCACTGCATTATTTCATTTCAAACTTATACCCACCCCTATGATGATTCACTGCTGTTCCAGATGAAGAAACTGGGAGGTTAACAGTTTCCTGGCATCTGTGCAATCAGTGAGGGGTATCCCTGAATGTGAACCTCATCCTTAGACCATTGATTGATTGGTTGATTGATTGATTGATTTAATGTGTGTTAATGTTTTATGTGCACATATGCAGGTGCACCATGCATGTACTTGGTGTCCATGGTGTCCATAGAGCTCAAAAGAGGGTGTCAAGTCTCCTGGAACTGGAGTTACAGATGGTTACGAGCCACTTTGTGCATGTTGGGAACTGAATCCAGGTCTTCTACAAGAGCAGCCAGTGCTCTTAATTGCTGAACTGTCTCCAGCACCAACAGACTCTCAACTATCAGCACCATTAGGCAGGTTTGATAATTAACAAAACGAAATCTTCCCGTGTTGCTGGGATAGAGGAATTGCCTGGTGACACCATCCCTAAGCAGAACATCCATTGCAGTATTTGCCACTCAGGGTCCTCATGGGAATGATTTCTTCTGAGGCACCATTATGCTAAATAACCTTTTAAAGTCTCTGCAGAGTCTATTTCTTCCCAAGATTTTTCTGCGCCTTTTCTAAATGATTTACTCAGTTATAATATGGTAAGACAAATTAGGTCATCATTTTCCTCAAAACTTTTTCCCCACATGGAAATAGGCAGAAGTTGAGTCAGCTAGGATGGCGTGACACCTTCAACATCTCTAGATTGTAGTAATAAGCTCTGAACTTCCCTTCAGTTTCCTTGTGGTTTCACCGTGGTGAGCAGGTTAATGCCTCTTGCACCATCCACGGTTTTCGTTTGCCATCGCAGAAACTCCTAGAGTTCACTATTTTAGTCATACTGAGTCTGACTCCATCTGAACTAGCAAGTCCCTCTAGTCTGACTAAACCCTGTTTTGTATCATAATTTATTTTAAATAATTCCCAGATCCAAATCAAAGAAGTATCCAAGCCCCTCTCATTTGCATATTTCTCTCTTCTTCTTTTCTTTTAATGTTTTACCTTCCTTTTTATAAAGTATTAGCTCTTTGAGTGTTTACATCTTTGGTCATCTTCACCCCTCCCCCAACTCTTCCCAGAGCCACACCTCCTTTTCCAACTTTGGGTCCCTTTCTTTTTGAAACCAATCAAGATCAGTTTGTGCTATCCGAGTATTCTTGAATTCTGTTTTCCTGGGAGCATGGTCAATTTAGCAGGTATTATACTCCTGGAAAACTGACTCCTCCTCCTCCAGCAGCTGACATTGTCAATACCTCCATGACTAAGGATGGGGTTTCTGGACCAACTCTCCTTTCCATGCTAGCAGTTGCCCTGTCTTGAGCTTGCACAAGCTATGTGCCTGCTGTCACAGTTTCTCTAAGTTCACTGTTGTGCCCAGAAACACGATTTCCTTGTCATCTATTGCGTTCAGTCCTTACACTCTTTTGGGGCCCTCTTTTGCAATGATCCCTGAGCATTAGGAGTAAGGACTGCAGTATGTATGGTCTGTCTAGGGCTGAGTATTCACAGTCTCTTATTTTCTGTGCCTTGACCAATTGTGGGTCTCAGCTAATTATCATCTTCTGACGAGGGCTGAGAGATG
This sequence comes from Microtus oregoni, assembly GCF_018167655.1. Classification (NCBI taxonomy): domain Eukaryota; kingdom Metazoa; phylum Chordata; class Mammalia; order Rodentia; family Cricetidae; genus Microtus; species Microtus oregoni. The sequence continues at coordinate 32,252,654 of NW_024543072.1, forward strand.
CATTACTTCATGGGTATAACTACAAGTTATTAGGGTCAGATTTGATACCATATCTGTTTAGGAAAATATGTTCTTCACTAGGACCTATGACCTCTTAGCCACATGTTCTTTTTTTTTAATTTAATTAATTTATTTATTTATTAAAGATTTCTGTCTCTTCCCCGCCACTGCCTCCCATTTCCCTCCCCCTCCCCCAATCAAGTCCCCCTCCCTAGTCAGCCCAAAGAGCAATCAGGGTTTCCTGACCTGTGGGAAGTCCAAGGACCACCCACCTCCATCCAGGTCTAATAAGGTGAGCATCCAAACTGCCTAGGCTCCCACAAAGCCAGAACGTGCAGTAGGATCAAAAACCCATTGCCATGGTTCTTGAGTTCTCAGTAGTCCTCATTGTCCGCTATGTTCAGCGAGTCCGGTTTTATCCCAGGCTTTTTCAGACCCAGGCCGAAATCTCAAGGTCCAAATCAGGAGCAGAAGGAAAGAGAGCATGAGCAAGGAACTCAGGACCGCGAGGGGTGCACCCACACACTGAGCCACATGTTCTTGACCAGATATTGATGCCAGGTACAGGTTTCATCTTGTGAAATATGAGCTAAATACAATCAGAAAGTGGTTGGTTACTTCCAAGATGCTTTCTTGCTCTTTATTTTCTTCCCCTCAAATATTCGGCAATCTAATATGTACTGTAATATTTTTCTGGTTGGATTTTTTATTTTTCACAAATGCTAAACCCAAAAGTTTTCTTCTTCCCTTATCACTCCCTTCATTGTTTCTTTCAATTATAGATTATTAAAATATGTATGATGATAAAAATATAAAAATGTTATTTAGGCTGGACGGTGGTGCCTTCACGCCTTTAATCCCAGCACTCGGGAGGCAGAGGCAGGCAGATCTCTGTGAGTTCGAGGCCAGCCTAGTCTACATAGAAAAAAATTGTTGTTCAGGTATACTTTTAACTACAGTTTTTCTACATGTAAATTTCATGATTAAAGAACACTTATTAATTTATATCATATATTATTTTTCTCTCCACTTGCAATCTAGTTTGAGAGTTTTTTCCTTATAAATATTTAATCCTTTAAAATTTGTATTCCCCATTGTAAACATAGTACATTATTTGTTTTGAAAATCTTAACAAAGATTTGAAGTGAGATTTCTTATTGAGAATAGTGAGTCAACTGCTTTTTATTTATAGTCTCTCCAGACAGTCCACAAAATGAAATGATGTGATATTAATTAATTCATTAATTATAAGTGTATGTGAGTGTGTGTGCATGTCATACACATGTGGAGGTTAAAGGAATCAGCTCTCTCTACCATGTAGGTCTCAGGGATGATGACAAACAGCTTTACCCACTGAGCTTACCCACTGAGCCATTTCACCAGCCCCTGACTGACATTTTTTTTAAAATATTTATTTATTTATTATGTATACAATATTCTGTCTGTGTGTATGTCTGTAGGCCAGAAGAGGGCACCAGACCTCATTCCAGATGGTTGTGAGCCACCATGTGGTTGCCGGGAATTGAACTCAGGACCTTTGGAAGAGCAGGCAATGCTCTTAACCACTGAGCCATCTCTCCAGCCCCCCTGACTGACATTTTTAAAGGCATTAACTTGGAAGCACAAAATGAGTAGAAATTAACTAGTTTTCATAAATCAAAGCAGCACAGAGAGAGAGCTCACTGGCCAAGCTGAGCACCTTCAGTGCTGATGAAAACAGACAGACTCACTGGACAGATGCACCGTGGTACTCAATGTGGTGAAGGCAGCTCTTTTGGGGTAATGGAAGAAGGACCGGCTGCAAGGTGCTTCATAGAGATGCAAGAGCTTCCTCCAAATTCCCTTTTTCAGTTTACACAACCAAGTAACCACATAGCTCCTCCTGACCTGCTCCTCCCCCCAGGAAGTAGTGAGGCTTGAGAGAAGGCTGAAAGGATGTCGGGCGGGGGACATGTCTAAGACATTAAACCACGGCACCTTCGTAACTGCCCACTGCCACCGCCACCACCAACATCTCTGTTCTTTGAATGTCATGCCCTGCCTAATCATCTTTCTTTTCCTGTTGTTCCTAGGCAGGCAAATGAAGACTGCTTCCCGGAAGACATACTGGCATTTAAGGTTTCCTCAGCGGAAAGTTTGCCCCACCCCACGTCTACTGTGAAGCTCAACAGTTGGGCATCATTTCTCTGATGAAATTAAAGAGGAACACAAGATGAAACGTTGGATTTTATTTGAGGGAAGGTTTAAAAAAGTTAGAATTGTAAAAAAAAAAAAAAGTTAGAATTGGGAAGCAACAAAGAAACAGAATTAGAAAACTAAGTTCAGAGAACAGGAAAACTTAGCAATAAAAAAATCACATTATATCTTTACAGGCATAAGAAAAACTACTAGTCAAATGCAATATACTGTGAATAAAACAAAATAAAGCAACAACAAAAACACGCAGAAGCAGCGAGTTTCTAGAATTAAAAACATAATAAATATTTAAGTTAATAGAGGAGTTTTTGGAGTCATATTAAAATTATTTATTTTTTATGAAATTCATTAATTTAGTTTACATGCAGACCAGTTTCCCCTCCCTCCTCTCCTCCCATTCCTTTCCCCTATCTCTCCTCTGCCCTGCCCCCATCCATTCCTCCTCTGTTTCTGTTCAGAAAGGGGCAGGCCTCCCTTGGGCAGCTACAAAGGATGGTATATCAAGTTGCTGTAGGACTGAGCTCCTCCCCTTGTATTAAGACTGGGCAAAGCAACCCATCATGAGAAATAGGTTCCCAGTAGCCAGCCAAAGCGTTAGGAACAGCCCCTGCTCCCAGTGCTAGGAGGGCCTTCAGTAGACCAAGCTGCACAATTGTCACACACGTAGAGGGCCTAGGTTGATTCCACGCAGGCTCCTTGGCTGTTGGTTCAAACTCTGTGAGCTCCTATGAGCCCAGAGTAGTTGTTTCTGTGGGTTCCCTTGTGATGATCTTGACCACCTGGCTCATATAATCCTTCCTCTCTCTCTTCATCGGGATCCCCTGAGCTCAGCTTATTGTTTGGCTGAAGGTCTCTCAGCAGCTGTTTCTATCAATTACTTGATGGAGGCTCTCGGATGACTATTGGGTAGTCACCATTCTATGAGTATAGCAGAATATCATTAGGTATATTACACCAGGACCCGGAGGGTGGATGGCCCAGAGACCTTGGATACAACCAAACATAATCTGAGAAAAAAAATGTCAACATAAAGATGCATATTAGAATTTTTGAAAAGAGTTTTTTATATTAATTATAAGAATGTGTGTGCGCCTGCATGAGCATGTGAGTGCAGTGCACACAGAGGCCAGAAAAGGGCGTTGCATCTCCTGGAGCTGGAATTGCAAGCAGTAATGAGTTGCCCCATATGGATGCTGGGTAGGGAATTCATTGTTCTGCAAAAGCAGTATGCACCCTTAACCACTGAGGTATCTATTCAGTCCACAAAATAAAGACTTAAAAAAAAATTCCAGAAGGGACAGCAGGGAGCAGTTATAAACAAATGCCACAAGGAAAATAATAATAATGAAAGCAAAAAAGATGAGTGGAAAAAATCAGAAATTACCACATCATCTGAAGAAGAACAGTATTCCCATTTAAAGCAGGTTTTGAAGTTCAGTGTCCAGATGTTACACATAGCATTTATACAGCTTCCAGACAGTTGACTGCTGTATGCTTCTTAATCTAATAGCACGAAATAACATATTTTATCTTATGTGTTTGAGCGTTTTGCTTGCACATGTGTCTGTACACCATGTGAGTGTCTGGCAGCAGATCCCCCGGAGTTACAGTTACAGACCGTTGTAAATGAGCAAGTGGGTGCTGGGAATCAAGCCTGAGTACTTTAGAAGAAGAACCACCTCACCACCCCCTTTCCCATGTTATTCTACCATATTAAAAGTAAAAGTCGTCTTAAATTCTGCATGATAACCCGCGGAGGAGCCATGTTCTAATTTCCTTGTACTCTTGCCACGTGTGGTTCTCTGTTCCGGTACTACTCCGGATGAGCCCTGAACTCGCAGGTGGACAATTGTTCTTCCTCTTAATTCAGCCATGTAATGAGGGGACAGGTGTGTCATGGGTGGAGGGCTGCTAACTATTACACCTTCTGTCCTCTGGCCACTGTGCTGAGAAAGCCCATCATGAAAACTTGCCTGGAGTGAAGCTGGAATGTGAGCCTGGAGCTACCATGTGAGCTTGGGCTCACAGAAGGCAGCGTGGTGAGCCACCATCCTGAGAATATCAAGCATAGGGAAATGGGAATGAGAGAAGGGGCTGAGAGACCCAGTGACTAGAAGAGAGGGAACAGGGGCAAAGGAATGAGCCTGGCAGTTGTTACATCCTTAACTACAGCTCCCCAAGCTGGCCTTACTCAGGGAAGCCCTCTGCACTGCACACGCTCACACAGTATGACTGTCTTTTTGTTATTTGTAAATTACTCAGCCTTCCCTAATGTAAGCTCTGAAATCAAAGCTGATATTCAAGTTGTTTGCAGTAGATAACACTGAACTGAACTGACCTACCTGCATGTCCCCAGAGAAGAATAGTACAGTATAGCGTATGGGCTTCAGAAACTGGCTGGCAGAGGTTTGAATTAGGAATCTTTAAGATTTGACGATTTACTTCATATGTTAGGGCTTTGATGCTTTTCTTCATTGTCATCCTCGTTAACATTTTCACCTCTAGCGTTTGTTGAGCTCTCGTGTGAGGCGTATAATAACCCGTGGCTTTCAGTTTTGGGTGACTTAATCTGAAGGGCGGATATTTCTCATGACACGATTATGATCTGTAAAAATGAGAATTAAATGAAGCAACCCAGATGAAGCATCAAGTCCAAACAATGTTTTTCTCTCCTCCCCCTCTTTTCTTCTGGACATAATCTCTTCCTGCTAGGCCAGTATTCAGAGCTACAGCCCCTTGACTTTTAGACACGTGAACCTGCTTCCTGTTTGCCGTTCTAACTTCTTATCCTTTATCTCCTGGCCTTTGGACCTGGTGTGAGATGAGATCAGAAGGACAGCAGTAACACAGCATTGGAACCCAACAAGTGCAAAGGCTTGCCATGTTTTCCTTAGGAACACTAAAAGTCAGGAAGAGGCCAGTTCTCTTTAGTTTGTAAATTTAATGCAGTTCTCATAAATGACAGTAAGACAGTCTTGTCTCTCTCTCCTCCAAACTGAGAAAACTGGTTCTGAAGTTCACATGGAAACACAGACAAGCTGGAATAACCAAGAAATCTCTGAGAACAAACAGCAGAGAAGATGAATTAGCCCCTCTAAATAGCAACCCCTTTACCCAAACTCAATAACTGAAACAGTGGGGTGCTGGTACCTGGACGGACAAGCAGACCATAGAAAGGCTGGGGAAAGAACCAGCTAGTAAAATGGTCTTGTAGATTACGTGGTGAAGGTGGTATATCAAAACCCAGATTAGACGGCACTCCTTGGCAAGGCTAGGAAAGGGAGGCAGCACCAGAAGCACAGGCTGGGATCCGATGAAGGGATCGCTGTGTATATCGACTACAACTACATATTCACCTGCCCTTTGCCGGGAATCTCAGCTGTAGATTAAAGCGCACATAGGAAAGATGTTAGGTGTGCGAGAGTTGTTCACAGTAGCCGATTTATAGTGTTCCCCGAGGGGGGCCCTGGATAAATTGTGGTCTGACTCAGCGTTAGAATGCTGTTTAGTTTCAACAACACAGAGAGAAAGTGTGGGAAGGCAGCTTCGTGAGTAAAGTGCTTGCAGCAAAAGCAGAAGGACCCAAGTTTAATCTCCAGAATCCACGTGGCAAATCCAGCTGTGATGTCATGCGCTTATTACCCACGCGTGGAGAAGTAGAGGTGCAAAGAGGCCTGAGGTTTGCTTGTCTGCCAGCCTAGCCACTCTGGAGGGTTCTAGGCTGAGAGACATTTAAACAAAGAAAGAAACAAAGTGTCTAAAGCCTCCTACGGAAACAAATCCAAGGCTGTCCTCTAGCCTTCACATGCACAGGTACACATGCACATACATGCAATCATATGAACAGGTACACACACACACACACACACACACACACACACACACACACACGTGCACCTACTAGGTATGGTGGTGCATGCCTGTAACCCCGGAACCAGAGATGTTGAGGCAGGAGGATCAAGGCCAGAGTTTCAGCTGCATAGCTAGGTCAAAGCCAGCCTGTGTGACATAAGATCCTGTGGTGTGGGACAATTGGTTATATTCTGTCAATTATGTTTTAAATAAATGTGGATTGGCCAGTAGCCAGGCAGGAAGTATAGGCGGGACAACCAGACAAGAAGTAGAGGTGGGTCAATGAGAACAGGAGAATTCTGGGAAGGAGGAGGCCCATTCTTCCCCAGTCCTGTCCAGACACCGAAGAAGCAAGATGTGACCTGCCCCACCGAAAAAGGTACTGAGCCATGTGGCTAACATATACTAGAATAATGGGCTAATGTAAGTTATAAAAGTTAATAAGAAGCCTGCGCTAACGGGCCAATCAGTTTATCATTAATATAGACCTTTGTGTGATTTCTTTGGGGCTAAACAGCTGTGGGACCTGGTGGGAGGACAGAAACCAGGCAGGACAGAAAACCTCAGTCAACAATCATGTTTAAGAAACAACAATCAAATAAACAAAAAAAAATAGGTGATAAAACTTCAAATGCAGTGCAACCTGCTTGTATGGCAAAGGCAAGTTTTGAATAAATTCATATTTGCTGTTATCAGTGTAAGGAAACATTGTAAAATTGTATAAGAGTGCTGGCCTGTGAGGAAAGGGGAAATCTGTTCGTGGAGATGGAAAACAAGAGCAAAAGTCATCAACATATGCCTTTTACACGTCAGCTTTGTTATTTTCATCATAGGTCTATGTTACTCAAGTAAAGCAGAAAGTATTAAAAACTGCGATGCGTGCATACTGTGTGTAAGAAGTGCACTAAGCTTGTAAATACATCATCTCATTTAATCCCCACAAGAGTCCTGCGAGGTTTTATTTTAATCTCCATTTTATGGATGAGAAAAACAGTTACTGAGCTCGCTTAAGTGATTTGTTCATCCGTTCTGCCGTTCTATGTCTCTCGTTACTTTCAAGCCCTAGATGGATTCCAACTTCCTGCCAGTCTTCAGCAGTCATTTCCTCTAACTCTAGACAAGTTATCTCTTTGACTCTCTTTAGCAATTAAATTCTTAGTTTTCAGCATTTTTAAAAAATCAACATCCTTCAAGCCGTTGGCCTGTGCTCGTTCTACCCCTCTGACTAGCTGTTAAGAATCGTACTGTACACACGAACTCTCCATAGTTACCTCTTTGCCCCCAGAGCTGTCGGACGTACTTACGTACAAAGTAGTTAACCACAGGATATAAAATAACATTTATGGAGGCCCATAGCATTTACACAATTTCTAAATTGAATCTACCCAATGCTGCCAGGTAGATTTTGTTATTCTTGTTTTATACCAAAAGAAACAGGAGTCTAAAAACACTAAGAAAGACTAGCGAGGGGTCTTAACTAGGACCTCTGACTGTAAGATAGGAGTTTTATCACATAACAGATATCTCTAGTTGGTCTCCCCCAAACTATCTGGTTGCACCATATGCATGCCAAGAAGATGCCTGACTTGGTTATTCTAGGAATGAGGACATGGCAGTCATTTATGTTTCCTTTTAGGAAACTGCCAAATATTTCGCAAATGGATTGTAATGTCTGACATCCCCATCAGCAATGAGTGAGGCCTCTCTTTAAGGGCTGTCACTCTCTTTCACGCTGCTACAATGTATATGACAAGAAGGTGGTGGATAAGGACATCAGGTAGAGTTTTTGTCTCAGTTCTCTTGCAACAACTAAAGCTGAGACTGTTCAAAACAGGGTCCTCATCTAGCAGCAGAAACTGGCTTGCTAGCACTCCAAACTCTCAGGTCTCACCCCAGGCCTGTGGACTCAGCATCTCTGTCAGACCCGGAGGTGATTAGCCTTGCTCTAAACTGCTCACTGCCGTTTCTCTGTGGTTCTCTGACCTAAAATCTCTCCTTCTCAGGGAACCAAGCAGGAACTTGCCTCGTCCTCCTCCCTCAGATCATCTGGAGCACCTATTAAATTTCTCTAACACATGTTTTAGGGTTATTTTGGTACATGGGATGCGAAGTTGGCCCTAGCTGAAGAGATCCTTTTGGAACTAAATATGAATAGTCACAAGGAAGGACAAAGGAGTCTGAAGTCTCCAGTTGGATGGTCAATACATTGCTCCTTGCCAGGAGACTTGTTCTCAGCTCTGTGCTGACACAGATAGCATAGTTTGTTCAGGGAGCTCTGGGCACCTCAGAAGAGTGGACTCCCAGGCTGCTGTGTGTGACAGTACCTAACTAGCCTAGCTCAGATTCCTTGAGCAAGACATTACCTTTCACTGATATGGCATCTCTGTGACCATCAGTTTGTTGCCTTTTTGTGTATGAATTCCAAAGGCTGTTGTAGTGTTAGTCAACTTGATAGCGTATGTGTTTTTGTTAAAACATTACTTGTATGTTTGCTTTTTGTGTGTGTGTTTTTTTATGGTATGGGAGATGTTTCAGATTATAAAACCAGAGATCATTTCCCAATGGATGAGCCACAGAAAATGTGTATATTAATATAATTAATTGTCTGTCTTTTCCTAAATTTTAGGTGGCATCAGGTATTTCTTCATTCCTAAACTTTACATTATTTTAAATGTATCTATAATTTTACCTGGTTCTGACAGAAGATTCTTTCGGGGAGCCAGGAAGAGAACATGGCAGTTAAGAGCACTCGCGGCCCTTGTGAGGACTAGACTTTCGTTCCCAGTACCCACACTGGGCCGCTCACAATCATATGTAACTCCAGCTCAATGGGATCCACCGCCCACTGGGGCATCTGTGGGCACCTGCACAGATGTGGCAGACACACACTCATACAAATAAATGAAAATGAATGTTAAAAATAGTGTAAGAGCCAGAGTGGATGGAGGACATCAGCAGAACAAGGGCCTCTAAATCAATGGAACAAACCTCATATGAACTCAGAGACTGAAGCTGTAAACGCAAGCTGACCTGGGTCTGCACCAGGTCTTCTGGGCTTATAGTACGGGGTTCAGTAGTGCTTTATGGGGCTCCTGAGTGTGTGGAGGACGGGGTCTCTGATTCTTGTGCCTACTCTTGGCCTCTTTCCCTTCTGTTCATTTGTCTTGTTCAATGTCAATGTGATAGTTTTTGTTTTATTTTATAATTGATCTTGTTATGTTTCGTTGTCTTTTAGAAGCCTGTTTTTTTTTTTCTAATGAGAGACAAAAAGGGAGTGGATGTGGGGGAGGAACTGGGAGGAGTAGAGAGAGGGGAAATTGTTATCAGGATATATTGCATGAGAAAATCTATTTTCAATGAAAGTGGGGGAAAAGAGTAATCCTTTTCTTTCTGTTCTTTTTTTCCCTTCTCTTCTTTTTTTGTTTTTCTGAGACAGGGTTTCTCTGTAGCTTTGGAGCCTGTCCTGGAACTAGCTCTTGTAGACCAGGCTGGCCTCAAACTCACAGAGATCTTCCTGCCTCTGCCTCCCAAGTGCTGGGATTAAATCACCAGCATCACCACCTCCTGGACCCAAGAGAAATATTTTTAAAAAGAGAGAATTTTGCTTTTTTTAAATTTGAGAAATTGTAAGTTGTTAAAGGGGAAGTAAAAAAAAAATAAACTCGAACTCATGACATTTATTTTGTCTTTTTCCACTCTTTCTTTTCCCTTTGAAATTATCTTGCGTCTTTCTCTTTGCAGCTTACAGTAGGGAGGCTCGTTAAAGATGTCTTATTTCGTTACGACAGGACGGACAGTGCCCACAGCTCAATGGGATGAGTCAGCTGAAGCAATTCGAAAAGGACACAAATAGAGACGGCCTTGGCCCCTGTCCAGAGCATCTGGAGCTGCCTCCTTTCTGACTCTGAGACCACAGAGTGCCCCAAATCCCACAAGACCCAGAGACCTTCTGCACTGACCTGTGGTGCCAACAGCTCAGCTCACACAGCTGTGAGGCTGGGCTGGGGGTGTTTGCTGTGACCATCCCTTGTGCCAGAAAGGACAACAGTCCTCCAGGCTCAGCCTGCTTCCTTAGCCTACCGTATATAGGACACACATTCTCCCTTCCTAAGTGTGGGCAAACGCAAGGAAGCTGAGCTTCAGCGCCAGGCAGCCCTGGGCTCTAACTCCTCCAACTCATTCACTTAGTAGCTTTATGATCATGATCGTTACCTGACTCAAGTTCTCTGAATCTCAGTTTTCTTAGCTGTAGGGTGGGGCTACTAAAGCCTGCCCTGCAGACTCACTATAAGGTCTGGAGATGGCCTGCAGGTTAACAGGCCCTTGATGAGCTGTCATTGTCCTTTTCGTCATAGGTTCTGCAGGTTTCCGTCAAGCCAGCCTTTCATCTGAGCTCTATCCTGATTGTCTTTTAAGGAAATTCCTTCTGGAATTACAGCACCAACCCCATGAGTCTACCTATGCTCTCCTAAGATTCCAAATATATTCATCTTCTCTCTGTCTCTGTCTGTCTGTCTGCTCTCTATCACACACACACTGCACACACACACACACACACACACACTACACACACTACACACACACACACACACACACACACTTTCTTGCCAGTGATAAAAAGATTCAAGGGAAGTCTCAAGCCTGGACTCTGTCCTCTGGGAGCTTCTGATCTCCCTGAGGAGACAAGACATAGACGCAAGATGCAATTAGAGAAAAACAGGGAAGAGCGAGAGTCCTCAAATGTGCTGAGCATAATGTTCTGTGCCTCCTCCTGCTTCTGAATCCCATTCTTGCTTTATTAAACAATACTGCCAGACTGCTGACTCACGTTCAGACTCTGGACCTAGAAGACGATGCTGTTTCTCTGCTTTGCGTATAACAAAGTCAGATTCCTCTCTTGTGTGTAATATTTTTTATTTTATCACATTTGGGCAGATTCCCCTGAGTATCTGCCGTAGCCCTTGTCCCTACCACAGACCCTTCTGTCTACACATGGTCTTTTCCTCTACACTGTCATTCCTGTAATTAGCATGATGAACCAGCTTCCTAGAGGGATAGCTAAGATAAAGCTGTCTAAGTGCTCTTCCTTGCCTGTAGTGTCTAATACTTCCTCTCTGTACTTGAATTTATACCCCTAGTGCCCTGGTGGGGGACAGAAGGAGATCCAGGTATCACCTCCATTCCCAAGCCTTTCGTTGGCTCTCAAGAGTAAAGAAGCTCAGTGACAATTTGGATGTGTTGTGGTCTGAAGCAGGCACTGGTTTTCGACAAGACTTTACGGACAAGCAGCGTGCTGTTGAGAGCGCACCTTCTCTCCTCTCTCCCGCATTCGGCAGCAGTGTTTGCGGAACTGTAGCTTTCCTCTGAAACGTTAGTAGGATCGTCTTCAAAGTTCTTCCCGTCTCGTGATGGGCCTATAACATAAACTCATTAGATCGAGTCACCAGGCAAGAGAGAACACATTTTAGTTTCCTGTTTGCGCTAGGAACAGGCCAGCTGGGCAGCTGCAGCCAATGGAAAGCCACTACTCCTGAGGCAATGGCGTGTGGGGGAAGCTTCTGGAGCTGTCCTGAACAAGGGGAAAGGTAAGCCGTACACAGAAACTTAGCTGAGGAGCCGCACGGACCTACCCTCACCTGGGGCAGGTGCCTGAGCACCAAGTATGGGCTTAGAAGTGGAGGAGATGTGATAAGACCGTCTTGAGACGTCACGCTGTGCCGATAAGAGAACTGGTTTAGAGGCCAGCTGCCGGTGAGGTAATCAGGGAGATGGCTCTGAGCAGACTGGAGGAAAGGATCTTGGCTTCCTTGATACCTCCATTGCTCCTCTGATTGCCACGTTCTGTATCTGCTGAGATTATTACGTTGGGGTTGGCTAGTTATGGTTATTTGAGATGGAGGTTCACTCAGGTGAGAGAAATATCATATGCCTGGGAGGCATATATTTTGAATTCATATAGGTAGTTTTACAGTAACAGGTAAATACTCAGAAAGTCTAGGCTACTATTACTCCACCTTAGATATTTGAAACTTAGAAAATGTTTACTAAACACATACGCCAAACTAAACTCCCATCATCCTTCTCGATTTGTATTTCTTGACGGGGTGGAAGTGGCCGAGTCAACTTTGTAGGTAGATTTACCTAATTATAGACAGTTCTGGCTGGTGAGAGTGTTGGCAGTGCCAGATAAAAAGCTTCTCCCGCGAGTGTAGAGCACGGATGGAGGAAGGAATGACTGCCGCCGTCCACCCAGAGGTCTGCAAGCTGCAGCAAAGTGGATTTTGTTGTCTTAAAGCCATGAAAGGAACTGTTCACACAGAGGAACTTGGGTCCTGCTATGAACCATTCACGTCAACAGCTGTCTTCCTCATTTGACCTGTGGACAGTGCTCTAATTAAATACCCTAGCTCCTTCTCAAGCAGTTGGGATCAGGTATCTGCTCTGATGGGAAATGCCAAGTTGCTAAAGGGACTTGAAGGCTGTTCTCATAACAATCGACATTTTGTTTAGTAATGGTTGGACTTCCCAAAACTGAGTTACTTTCTTTTTTTTTTTTTTTTTTTTTTTTTTTTTTTTGGATTTTTCGAGACAGGGTTTCTCCGTAGTTTTTGGTTCCTGTCCTGGAACTAGCTCTTGTAGACAAGGCTGGCCTCGAACTCACAGAGATCCGTCTGCCTCTGCCTCCCAAGTGCTGGGATTAAAGGCGTGCGCCACCACTGCCCGGCTGCTGAGTTACTTTCCAAAGCTGCGACGCTTCACCTCTTTGAACACTGATCAAACATGTTTTGAGTACTTCACAATTAGGTCTTATCTCCTAACATTTCCAGATGCTTTTGCGTGATCTCACCACAGCCATGCAAGAGTCTTCTGAGAAGAGACTGATAATGGTCTCCGTATTACAGAGGAAGAGCGCTGCTGGGTGGGATTCAAGGATGTGAAAGATGGCTTGATTCTCGCTGGGGTCTTGGCAGTCACGCTTCGGCTGAGCAATTCAGTTTTTAGGGGTCTTCTGTGCTAGGCTAAGAGAGGTTAAGAGACTATTCCAAGACCACACAACCATCACACAGCAAATCCAGAATGCCACCCTAGGGGACAGATTCTTTTCTTCAGGTCTCTTCCCTGGCCCATATCCAACAGTGAGAGCATTAACATCCTTACCTGGAGGCTCATTCATAAAAACACAGACCAGAGCACTGAGTCAGGGGAGAAGGTAAGGGGACACATGCAAAAACTCGCATGTCTTTTAACACATTCCCTGCTAACGCTGGAGCTGCTGGTCTGAAGACCACAAACTGTGAGAATTACTTGCTGTTGGAAGTGTGGTCCCAGCAGGCATCACCCAGGAGCTCCCAGAACTGCAGCAACTCAGGCCTGCCAGATTAGAATCTGCATTTTAACAAGATCTCCAGATGATTTGTATGCAAATTAAAAATTTAGGAGGCTGCTCTACACCACAGCTCTCAGTTTGCTGAATACTTTGAGTCCTACAGAGACGGGAGAGAATGATCTTGCTAACTTCATTACCTGGCACTTTGTATTAAAGCAGAAACTCCCCAGAACCATTTTAGGCACTTACTTTATCCTCCCAGCAATCTTAGGAGAGATACTAATACTATTCCCATTTTAAGGCTAAGGAGGTACCAAGATTAAGACATGTCGGTAACCTGAAGCAAGTAGGAAAGATTTGGAGTACAAGGAAGGGCAGGCCACCCCTGAAGGCCACACTGTCCTTTACGAGGCTATACAAGTTTACAAATCTTGGTTGTCACTCATAGAGTAGGGAGCTGGAAAATCAGGCAAAGGAATGTGAAGCAAAAGAGAGGTGGCAGTGAGGAGGTTGTCCAGGTCAAGAGTGCTGATGTGTTTATCCCCCGTGAAGTCGGTAGTCCTGGGTTTGGGGCAGGAGCTGCAGTTTCTCAGGCTTATGATGACAGCCATTCCTGCTCCTGACTTTCTTTACTTGTAAAACGGAAATAATAATAATTGATAAAGATAAAAAGGAATTCCATTGGCAGCTGAACTGGAAAGCGGGGACTGAGAACTGAAATGGAAATTAGCATCCTTCACAATGGACTAGACTGTAATTTGGCAGCATAAACTGCACCAGATGAAAAACAGAATGTTCACAAGCTAAACTTTGACTCTTTTGTGCCAGCCAGCTCAGACTCCTGGTTTCTGAGAGGAGACTGTATTTTGACTAGACCCCATAGGGACCACAGTCTCACAAGTCCTGAGATGCTTTCGGCAAGACCACAGGTCATTGCTGCCCAGTCTGTCTGTGGCTAACCTCAACTCGTGAGCTCCAGGTGGGCCTCTTTGCTCACCCCTCCCTTTGGGGGGTCTCTCGCGACTCTCTGGCTGTAGCAAGTGATAACCTATGTGGTGTTCAGTGTAGGTGTGTTCATGGGGACTGGGCCACTGGGTCAGGACACGGTTGTACTTTCACCTACTTAGATTTGCTATAAATATCAACTGAAGAAAGCATTAAAGAGTCCTGTATGAAGGTGAGTCTTAAAATTTATTGTCATCTTTATGTGTCTCTGCATTTTCCCCATTAAGTCAACAAGACCTTATGTTATAAGAAGAAATGTATCTTTGTGTCATTCATGTCTAGAAGAGCCCCTAGTGCACAAACACTCGGTGACTGCCAACAGATAAAAGGTCAGAAGCAGCCCCAACCCCAAACAAACCATCTTCAGTGCTTCTTTCTCCAGATCCAACCTTGGAGTTTCTTCAAATGGAATAAACATTTAGATGCCCTCAGATGGAGTAAAGGAATTGCCAGGGGTTTGTGGAGGGATGACCACCACCTGGACACACTGTCACTAACAGTCGTAGGCAACTTATTAACAGCCTCCCAGAATTGTTAGTGGAGATACATTCCCTTTACCCAGGACACCCAGCCAGCAGCAGTAACTGCACAGCTAAGCGGCAGCAAGCTTTACGCCCTGTGGAGCTGGTGGGCATCACTCTATTAGCTCGGTGTCACTGGCAATCACACAGTGTGTTTAACATGGTGATTTACTTAGGTGCTTTCGTAATGGACTTGCACCAAGCACAAGTCAAGGTGCCTGGAACACGGTGACTACACTGAACATTCTGAACGCCTTCCAGCTCGGCGAGTTCCATCTAGAGCTAGAATCTCTGGGGAGGCCTCTGTCCCACGGGAAGCTGCAGACAGTTCCTTGTCCTCAGGAAGTACAGAACTGTTTGGTGTTGTATGGCTTCCCTTTTCTCTTCTGGGGGTGGCAGTACCTGACTCTCCTTGTTGTCCTACTGTGTGCTTGGGTCGATCCTGTGGGCCATCTTAGAGGGAAAGGAATTCCAGCAGCATTAGCTTCCAGTTTTTCTATTCCTAACAGCAGAAGTGAGGACAAGGAAAATACCACAGTAGCTTCCATTTCCTCTCACACCAGCAGCCAGAGAGACATTTGTCTTTGAAACAAAAGCAAAATGCACCTTCAGTGGGTTTAGTTACGATGGCAGCACTGCTCTCTGTTCAGAGAAGATTGGAGGCTTCCCAAGGGCTCCTCTGTGGATCCCAGTGTCTTCCTGTGCTCAGAACCTGCTCTCAATCTGAACAGGATATGGTTGATTTATTTAGGTAAGCTGAGGGAACCAGATACCTTTTTAAAAAGCCATTCTCTTCATCCTGCGCATTGGTATCTCTCAGAACCACCCCCCACATTTTCCAGTTCTGGTCCAGTTCATTTCCTCCTTGCATTACTTGCGCCTGAGTCAGACCTCCCCATGAAAATACAAGCATTCCTCAAACAGTATTCTCTTCTCTTCCCCTCGGCTTACAGCTCAGGACAGTGCTTGATGCCTTGATCCACAACAATCGCTGGGGAGGGATGCATGTGTTAGAGAAAATGCGTGTGGCACACGCCCTGCACACTCAAGATTCAGCATCACCCTTACCCTGCATTTCAGAGGATTCCTTTCACAACAGAGGTGGGAAATGACAGTGTAGCTCTTTCAAGAGGAATGACCTTTCTGGAACACCTGCTGTCCCTGTCTCCAGGGGAACAGCCTTTGGGGTTCCTTTGGCGCTCCCGGCAGCCATCTACCTTTCTCCTGCTCCTGTGTCTTACAGCTGCTCCAGGCTTCTCTCAGGATGGTTTTGCTTTGCTCAGCCAGGTGGAGGTGTTCTGCCAGATGTGTAATTATCTGTCGTGCAAGGGTCTGTGACTGACTTGGCTGCTGCCATCTTTCTTTTCCCAGGTTCCTAGGATGCCGTCGAGGGGTGGTGGGAGCCGCTCACTTAGAATCCAAATGCTCTGTGCAGTTAGAGAAGGGGTACAAATAGGTCAGTTTAGGTAAGCACTGATCCAGGCAGTTTGTTAATACTTAACCCTTTACTGACCTTTTGGGGCAATAGCTTTGCATGTAATTAACCCTATAAAGGTGGAGTGTAAGGAGGAAGCTGCCAGGGACCCCAGAACCAGGCTGCTCAAGTTCAAATCTTACCTGTGCCATTCTTAAACATTGTGTAATCTCGGGCACATTAAACTGCTGGTGCTTCAGTTTTCACATGTCTGAAATGAGAATAATAATGATGAATGCTTGCTAATATTGTGGAAGTCAAATGCATACATATAAGATCTGAGGGGCACCCCGCCTCTTAGTGCGTTCTCACTAAGAGAGTAAACATGCTATCAAAGTAGCTGTTTAAAAACTTGTCGTGAGTTTTATATTGGAGCTTTGTTGTTACTTTGCACTGCATTAACTGATGCTCACTGTTCATTATCTGGAATATTAAATGACCAGACAAAGAAAGAAAGTCTTTTTCTTAAGAGGGGAAAAATTTACCTGAAAATGTTGGGCATGTAGTTCTCTCTCTGCCCACTAACATAAGAGGCACTTCTTGCTTTCTTATTTGTTTCTTTGACGTGCTGGGGTTACATTCTCTGCCACCTGTCA
Organism: Microtus oregoni; assembly: GCF_018167655.1. Classification (NCBI taxonomy): domain Eukaryota; kingdom Metazoa; phylum Chordata; class Mammalia; order Rodentia; family Cricetidae; genus Microtus; species Microtus oregoni. The sequence continues at coordinate 32,269,625 of NW_024543072.1, forward strand.
TTTTGGAGGTTCATTAAAGGATTTGAGACTACGCTAATGAAGCAAGTCATTCTTTCCTAGTGGACAGCAGCATGCGCCAGTCGCAGGTTCTCAGGTTCTAGAGGACTGTGGGGTTGGTTTCACATGGCATCACTGTCTTGGGGTGGCAGATGGCTTAACCAATGGTAGTGTGGCAACTGATAACGAATTTTCACATTTGCTTTTAGTTAAATTGTTTGAAATTTCATTGGCGTTAAAATTGTTTCTATTTGTTAATTTCGAAGTTTTGTTTGCATGAATGCCTGCATTGTGCAAAGATCAAATCAACGTAGCCATCACATTCGTAGTCTTAAATATTCAACATTTCTCTGTGATGAGAACATTTAAAGTCCTCTTTCCTTCGTCATTTTGAAATTGACAACTTACAGAACACAAGAACGTGTTCCTCCTCCCTTCAGCTCTTCCCAAGCTCTGTAGTTCACCCTCAGTGGATGCTACTGCTACACTCTACATCTAAGTGAGGCTATGTGGGATTAGTTCCTCTGTATCTGGCTTATTTCACTTAACACAGTCTTCACACTCATCCATGTCTCCACAAAAGACAGAACTTCATCCTTCCTTTTATGACTGAATTATATTCAGCTGTACCAGAAACTTCTCAGTGGACAGAAGTTGATGCCAAGAAGAACATGTTTTCTTCCCGTTGGAACACTGTCTCTTTCGGACAGAGGAGCCACAGTTAGGCTTTACCTGTTTTGGAAAGGGTATGTGAAGCCTAGAATCCAGACAGATGCTCTCCTCCGGCTCCTCCTCCTCCTTCTTCATGTTGGTACTCAATCCCTGGGCCTGCTGTCTACTAGGCAACAACTCTATCACAAAAACCCTGCTTTGCATTTCTGATGACTTAGTGTTTGCTGTGGGTGATGTTCTAAGCGGCTTCCCTGGCCTTGACTGGTTATGCCCTGAAACAATTTGAGCCCTGCTGCTGACAAATGTGGAGAAATCTGAAAGGATGAAAGTTGATGGCAGGCAAGCTTGTGGAAAAGCTCAAGTTTGAATGCAAATGTTATCTTTCTGGTTGTAACCTCAAACTTCCTGGTCAACTTTCTCGTTAGTGGAAGAGATAGGGGACGAGAGCTATGCATTTTGTAAATCGATGACAAATGTTTAAAGAGACAACAGTGTAAGATACTCCATATTTTTGCTTCATGGGACATAGGTTTTCTATGATTCATAATGTACTTTAGCATCTTGCAGTCAACAGAAAAACATACATGTTGAAAAATTCTGTTTTCATGTGATTGGTTGAATCTTGGATAAACTCCAGATTATCATACAGTTAGTAGTGTTGTTGAGAGTTTTGGAGTTCTTGCTATGTGTGTATGCTATGGTACTTGATAGAAAAAGTTGGGATAAACGAAACAAGACTGTAAGGTGATGCAGAGAGCAGTTCAGTTGAAAGGCACCCAGGTCGAAAGCATGAAGACAAAAGTAGACAGTGTGATGAGGCTGTGCTTGGCAGCAGAGGCTTCTATGGGAAGCTGTAACAGTTTTTTCCACATCTCACCTGCCATTTGCTGAGCATTTACCACCTGCCAGGCATTGTGTTAAGTTCTTTGCAAAAGAAAACCTCCAACCTCCATAGTAACTCTGAGAAGGAGATGCTACTGTTAGTCCATTTCTCAGATGGGGATGCCAACACACAGAGGATTAATATATTGCTGAGGCTTATGTCCAGAGTCTGAAGCAAACATGTGTGTGAACAAACCATGAGCGTGAACAAAACATGAGTGTGAACAAACCATGAGCCAAACATGTACAAGGAAGCCTTTGCGTTCATTATTAAGATATTTAAGTGTTCATTTTCCTGAACTTGCTAAAACCTATTTTTCCTTCTTCTGCCCCTCCCCCCTCTTTTAAAAATCTTTCTGGGAGTAGCTTTATAGAGAGATGGGTAGATTTGGGCCAACGACCGTCTTACTGATGACAAACTAGCCGACTTTGGACCAGCCACTTAGCCTCCCCAAGCTGAAATGTCCTCAACTATAAAATAGGAAATAATAGTTCCAGGGTCATCATCACCAGGGTCAAATCAGATATCATTTATAAAATTTACAGGATGGCATCTGAAGCCATTCACAGCAGCGAAGTGGCTCCAAATAGTCTCTTTCACAAAAGTTATCAGTTCCAATTATCTGCAGTAAGCGGTTATCCTTGAATAATGATGTGCTCATCTGTCTCCCATCTGCGATGTGAGTGCTTCAAGGCCAGCCGTAGCATCATCTCTTGGAACCTCACAGCCGCAGCTGTAGCAATAGCACAGCTCTCGCTGCTGGTTCAATGACAGCAGCACCCATTCCCAACAGGATAGAGATGGGGAAATCACCAACTTTGTCAGCACACTAGGATATCAGCTTATAGATGAGAAGGCAGAAAAGGGGGGAGGGGTAATTTATTGCGGGGCCAAGCAAGGTGTGATTATAGGTCAGATTAACTGTAGACAAAGAAAGACTCCATGCTACAGCTTGGTGGGTAAATGTTTGCTGAAAGAAGCACCAACAGGAGTGGCCTGAAGCTGTCCCACTGGCTTTAGCCTGTCCCTGCCTGCAAGTCCCTGTCCACTTTCACCTTGTTTCTGCCCTCCCCTACTGGAGGATATGCATGTGACTTGGGAATTCTTTTGGGATTCCTTTAAAAGTCTCTATATACTTCATCTTCCTTGTTTGAAAATAGACAATAAGATTGTCTCTGCATGGGATTTACTATAAAATGTGAATCAAAACAATTATTCACTGGTTCTTTATTCTAAGGCGAGCACTAGGCTAGCTCTTTCACACAAATTATCTCTAGTTTTCGCCCAGATTCCAAAGGTAGTATTATTATTATTATCATTTGCTGCTGAAGAAGCTCCTTGGCCAGTGAAATGACTGATAAGTGATGGAGTCCAGATTCTAAACCAGCTCCACATGCCAAAGGCCTTGGTGTTGTAACTAGAAACGTTTGTTCTTTCTTGTGTGTGTAGGATTGATGTGGGATTTCCCTCTGTATGCTTAAATACCATTGATAAATAAAGAAACTGCTTTGGGACTATAGCAGAGCTATAGAGGAACAGAGCTAGGCAGGGAAAACTAAGCTGAATGCTGGGAGAAAGGAGGCTGAGTCGGAGAGAAACCAGGTAGCCCTGCCAGAGATGGGACACCAGAACTTTACCCGGTACGCCACATCCATGTGGCGATATACAGATTAATAGAAATGGGTTAAATCAATATAAGAGTTAGCCAATAAGAAGTTAGAGCTAATGGGCCAAGCAGTGATTTAATTAATAGTTTCTGTGTGATTATTTCGGGTCTAAGCTAGCTAGGCAGCCGGGAACCAACAAGCGGCCTTCTCCAAAATAAGACTGACATCACTGACCTTCCAATATTTTCTCTATTAGTAAGATATAAAGAATACAGGATATAATCATACCTTTTCCATTTTATAATGCAGATAAATATGAGGTAAAACAAGATGAAACAGTGTATTAGTCTGTTTTATGCTGCTGGAATGAAATTTCTGACACTTCTTTCTAAAGGAATAAGATCTCTAGCTTGCAGATTTGGAGGTTCAGGTATGTGATGATTACACTGGCTCAGCTTTGCCAAGGATATCATGGCTAGCTACCTCCCAATGGTAAAAGTGCAGGAGAGATATTCATTACCTAGTGAGATACTGAGCCAGAACCCAGGGAGAAGTCAATATTTTTCTTTCAATAACAATTTGTTTCTTAGGAATTAGCTGGGGTCCCATGAAAACTATGTTAATCCCTTTTAAGGGCAGTTTCCCTAGTAATTTGATGGCCTCTCTAGTTCCCACCACACCCTCTTTTTCCAGTGACGACCCAACTTCCAACATTCGAGCCTGTGGGGGACACACCGAAGTCATATCTAACCATAACAGAAGGTGAATGTGATGATCTTCTTTTTCATCAGGCAGTCTCCTCAGTGTGGGCCAGCACTGCTCAAGTATTGGATATTATTTTGTTAGCCCATCCCCTGTGGTCTCCGTCCTCAGGGTTAGCCTTCTGATGGAAGTGCTTTGTCTGGACTATCATGCTTGGGAAAGTCTGCTCCTAATTTAGAGCCATGACAGCAAAACTCTCAATTTCTTCCTCATGCATTTTCTCTTCTAGCATATGAAGACGAAGATAACAACTTGCCCTTGAAAGCTCTGAAGAGAAGCACTATTTTAATAGAAAGGATTATTTGTGGGGGAGATATCCATTCAAAGCTGATGCACATGAAGTGTTGATTTTTAGCTCTTTTTAGCAGATGTACAGATACAGCAAGGGGTGAACAATCCAAAACAGGCATTTTGAACAGTCTGCACTGTAGAAACAGGGGAAGGCCTCAGCTGCCTGATCAAAACTGTAGACATGCAACATTAAGTTCAAATAAAATAAGGTTTCTGGACCTTATAAGTGTTTCCTGCAGTCCAGGGCTGGCACTAGACAAAGCTAGGAAGTATCTGAACTGGTGGGATGCCCCGAGGGTGCTGTGTGACACTATGTGACCAGATGGCCAGATGGCATTTTTAACATAGCGTGCACTGTGGATTCGATAGTACAGCAAGAATCCAGTCTTGGTCCCATCTGCCAGGTGATGCTATTAAAAGCCAAGCAGACATGAGAGTCATCCTTTCTAATCCATAATCTGACTTTCCTTGATCACATTAGCATGCCTATATTTGCCTGATCTGTGAACACAGAGCCCTTGGACTTGAGCACATTAGCAGTGGCCCTGGATGCATTCTGTGCTATAAACTTTGTGTTTGATCCTATGTATTCACACCTCAATGGGAAAGGATGGAGCTTGCCAAGGACAAGGACACTGTTCTTGCTTTGTGATCCTCCCACTCAGAAGTAGGAAGGAATCAGAAATCCTGGCAGAAAGTAGGGAGGTCAGTGTGAGTTTCGGAATGGAGCCAAATGTGCTGTGGTTTTAGAAGGCAAAAGCTACCATTTAAAGAGCAAAGGGCTAAAAATTAGGACTCCTGAATTTTGACATTATAAGGCATGTAAGGCATGAGACCTCGAGCCCAGTCAGTCGGTCCCTCAAAGTGTGAGCATCCTCATGGGTTATTCTTACCACAGAGGGCGAGTGTACATCAAAGTACTTTGTGGACTACAGAATGCGTTCATGTTAAAGATTACAGGGGCAGCAGACACTTGGAGATATTACTGTTTGCATGCCCAGCACTTAGGTCATGGCTTGGCATAGGATGAGCACTTAATTATGTTTGGGGACTAATGATACAAATCACTGAGCTGCAGGAGCTGAGAGTGGTAATGAGCTTGGCCGACCTAGAAGACAGAATTACCAATGAGTCCAATTTGCCTCACATCTGCACAGGTGAGAGGTTAAGGGCATTCTCATCCTTGCAGCCCTAAATACTCAAGATAGGCCCTATTTCTAAACTAACACCAAGTCTTCTACAATGAAAGAAAATTTTCTGTGGATCCCTAGGACTCATTGAAGTTTTTGTGTATTTATGTAACCTGAAATGATTAATAAGATGAAATCACATAAAAAAAACATTGTGGTCATTAGTTCCTATACAATTATAAAAAACAAAAATAGATTAAATTATATAAAATACATTATAAATTAAACCAAAGTGAAATTCAAATTCAGGTAAGCATTAACTTAATCTAATGTATGATGTTCTTTTATGGACTGTAACTGGCCTAGATGTCAATAGGTACTGAGACAGTGGAACGACTTTTTGATTTTCTAATGCTTAAGATTTTCTGGCAGATTTATAGATGTATTCGATCTGTTATGATTATCTTCATGTCCCCCACTGCCATCTCTTCTCCCCCTCCTATGCCTGTTGACCCCTTTCTTCCCAAGTAGTCTCCCTCCTACTTCCATCTCTCTGTGTCTCTACCTATCTCTCTGTCTCTGTCCCTGTCTGTCTCTGTCTCTTGCTCTGACCATGTGTGTGTGTGTAAAAGCTCTGTATGGGTGATCACAGCTTATTGATAACTGCTCCCGACTGGAATGGCCACATCACGTCCAGAAGACTTTTATGGGACTTCTCTTCATCCTCTAGCTCTGCCGGTCTTCTCACCTCTTCTATGATGTTTAGAAACATTGAAGTCTAAGATGTCAATAGTCAGTTATTCCCAGCACTTAAGAGATTTCAGGTCTCTGCTTGAACTGCCACCTGACTGCAAAAATCCTGAACAAGCCTGAGAACAGCACTCGTCTATGGGTATAAACATAAACAGAGAGTCTGGATTATGCATATTATTGTGTTTTCTTTGAGTTTTTTTGACGTGAAGAAGCTAGAAATAGAGAGACATTTTATCGTATGGGCTGCTAAGCTAAACCAACATATATAGTTTAAAGATATCTTGATTTCAGAATTTGGGTCTAAGGATATGTTGCTTTAGAAAAGAGGTCCTGCTTTTGTTTCCACAGAAGATGAGAACCTGTTTCACTAGTAATCCTGTCCTTTCCATTTCCTTTGCAATGTCATCACCTACTTTTTTGAGAGGCAGACCCAGGGGACCTATCACTTTGAAACATTTGCCCTCTTTACACTTGATAAGAAGACACCACTACAGAGACTTTTATCCTAAGATATTTTTTCTTAGCACAAATAGTGTTATTGTATGAAATTCATTCATTCAAGAGTTGTTTACTAAGAACTTACTATGTTCTAGTCAGCACTTCTAGATGCTTGGATCATACTAGTAAAATACAAAAAAAAAGTTATAATAGCTTACATTCTGATGGGGAGAATAGTAAAAAAAAAAAAAGGAACCCACAGAGCATATATAGTGTGTTAAAAAGTCAATGTGTCCAAATAAGAAAGATAAATAGGTTATTTTTTTGAGTTATGAAGGAGAAAGTGAACAGATATTGCAACTTTTAACAGCATGGTACCAGATGTCCTCGAGGAAGTTACAACTGAGCAAAAGAAAAAAGGAAGTGAGGGATTAAGTGGCAGTCAGACAAAAGAGTCAGTGGCCAGACCATAGTACCGGAGGCCGAGGCTGAGGCCCAGGGGGCTAGCTGGGAGTGAGTGAAGGTAGCATGACCAAAGGGAACAGGATCAGACCTCAGAAGGACTGGCATTTATTCTAAAAGAGGTGGCATTTGCTTGAGGATGTGGAGCTGAGCCATGACAGGCTTTTTAGTAGTAGCAGCAAGACTATTCCATTGATGTTAGATGGTAGAGTAATAAGACTTGATTAAAACATTTCCTGTAGTGATGCAGAAGGACTATGATAAAGAATCATAACAAGTTGGTGGCAACAGACACAGAACCACTATTCAATTTCTGCATGCTATGGATATAGAGCCAAACAAAGTAGGAGGGAACTAACCCTGTCTTCCATGTCTTTGGCTTGGGAAATTGGGTGATAGGAACTGCAGTCCAGTGAAAAAGGAAAGACAAGTGGACAGTACAGATTTATTATTAAGTTTTTAAAAGTTAAAAAATATTTTGGCTTTTGACTCAGGAGAGACTATGGGCATCTTTCTTTGGTCATTCTGAGTCTGGGTTCATCTGACACCAGCCTTCTCCACTGTGTTTCCAATGTTTGACCCCAATGAGATCAAAGTAGGTGCACACCTTCTGGTGACCAAACTGTAGGTGGAGTCTTTGCCAGTGTGTTCTTCCAGAGTAGGCTCGAGGCCATAGCTGTTCTCTGCTGGGCCTTAGCTCCCAAGTGAGTAAATGGGGACAGAGGACAGACACTCTTAGGTGTACCTAAGGTGCACGAGAGGCGAGGTCACTGCCACATCCACTTTGGCTCTCAAGATAGGTCCCCTGGGTCTGCCTCTCAAAAAAGTAGGCGATGACATAGCAAAGGCAGCCTTACTGGAAAGGACAGGATTAAAAGTGAAACTGACCAATCAGAACAGACAGGACCAGATGTGGTGGTCCCTCTGCCTTTGTCCTGATCGTCAAGCCCTCAAGGAGCCACTGAGAGACACAAAGAAGCAGAACACTAAACAGAGTGGAAACATCACTTCAGATGAGATTGTCAGTATTGCCCAGCAGGTGCCACCAGTCTTTATCCAGAGAACATTCTGGGACTACTAAGGAGACCCTGGGTAGTGTGGCCACTCTCAGGACATCATTGAAGACTTCACCTGTGCTAAGGTGGAATACCCATCTGCCTAAGAAGCAACAAGAGAAAATACTTCAACCAAAGATCCTCTGAAAGCCAGAAGTATTTAGAACTGAGGTTTTAATTTGGTATTTATTAGTTACATAACTTTAGGTAAATAGCATCACCTCTTTGTGGCATTTTTATTTTGTTTATAGAAACATGTATTGCATACAATCCCACTCTATTCATGGGAATAAAGTGTGTCACGAGTGTACAAAATAACTAACAACTAACAAAGGTCTAAACATTCACTGATGTTATTGTCTGCCATTATTTTTCATTTTATTATATTGAACAGGCATTGCTAGGTTAGTTGTGGCAGAAGATTTCAGTGCTGCTTGGGTAAGAAACCTACAGGAGCATAGAGCTGGGGCTGCCTTGATTCTGTCATTATGTAAAAGCTAACCTAATAGACTGATTTTTTTTTGAGACAGTAATTTCAGTTCCCACCTCTGTTGCTAAATATAAGAACTGACTTTGATTCTATGTATTCAAGAGAAGCTCACTGTTCATTAGTTCTATTGTTTCCTTCTTCCTAAGTTTAACTGGGTTGGTTTATCATTTGATTAGGCAGTGCCTCTCATGTGTAGAGCTTCATTTAGTCACATCACATATTTATTCAACAAAGGTTGATGGTGTTTCTGTGATGTGGTAGACAGTGTGGAACCTACCAAACTGAATCGCGCTGGAAAGCTCCCTCCATATAGCTTGAGGTCAAGCAAAGACGGCTAAGAGCAGTCATTAAAACCAAAGGAAGAGGGAGCTGCAACCTTTGTACCAGTAGCACACTGTGACTGCGAGAGAAGATAACTTCTAATTTGGCTAAGATTTATCAGGAAAGTTTGATCATAGGAAGCAGAATAAAAAGAGAGAAATAGTATTCAAGGAAATGGGGAGTTGTTTGAGCAGAGAGACAGAGGCAGAGACAGAGAGACAGACAGACACCGAGAGAGAAAGACAGACAGACAGACACAGAGAGAGGAACAGAGAGAGAGACTGACAGACAGACACAGAGAGGGAGAAGGTAAGAATGCAGGGAAGGAGTAGAAAGAAAGGAGGTTTCCAAAGTGCTCATAAAATAGATGGGAGCAGGGACAAAATGCTTTTCTCCTTCTGAATCTGAGCTTCCCCTGAGGCTGGCAATTCTCCTTTTCATGCGTCATCTGGTGCTGTTGGCTTCGTGTCAAACATTGCACTAAATGCTGAGGACAAAAACAAGAACAAGATATTGGGGATAGCAAGGTCATCCAGAATCTCAACTCCAGGCACAAAGTTCAACCCTCTCGGGTAACTTACTTAAGAATTACCTTCTACCTCCTTAAGACCAACAATCCACTGACCCCACCAGGTCCCTGCCCACCCCCACTCCATCTTGTCATCGTCCCCTTCACCTGGTGTCCACATTCTACACTGTAGCCGCTCCTTCGTAAGCATTCCTGGCTTCTCTCCTCATGCCCTACGGTAAACGGCTAGCAAAGCTGCCATGAGATTTAAACACATCTTCCCCTGGCACAGGGAAGCTTACTACTCCCTGCTGCAGACAGGTTGTGTTTGCAAATGAGGCTTTTGGAACATCTTCAGTAGGTTTTTTTTTTCTCCCACAAACCTTGAAAGATGGATCCCCTCTAGCCATGCCATCTAACTGTGTTTTTCTACATGCAGACATTCACCTCCCCCAACTCCACTCGCCCCATCTGAATGCCTTCCTTCCCTCCTTTCTCTCCAGTTTCTCTCTTACCACCCTCCGGTTGCTGTGGCTGCGTCAGTGACACAGCAGGACAAATGTGTGTCATTCTCTGAGAGAGTTCCTATGAACGACTGCACCTAGAGGCCATGCTGTCTCCCTTAGACTAACGTCATGGGAAAATGGGCCCTGCTTCTGAGGTCAGTCTACCCTTACTTGCTTTGTTCCTGTCTTTTCTCACCTTCCTAAGAAGAATTTAAGTTTTCTTGTTTCAGCATATGTTTGTATGAATTTATTTTTTTCCTTGGAAAAGGTAACTGGATGCCTGAATACTTTTGGATAAGTGACTCAGCATGAGAGTCACGCCATTCTTAACTACACACTGTGGATAACAACTTGATTGCAGTGGGAACCAAACACATGGCTGAAATTGGAAGAAAGTAGTAAACCGTGAAAGCACTAAAGAGGACCAGGAAATGAAAAATGACAACTGGGTGCCACCTCTGATTTGCTATAGGTTATTATAAGTATTCACCATAAACAGTGGAAATTGAGAAATGTGAACTAAAAAAAAAAAAAGCTATAGAAGGGGGGGCAAGGTTGAAGCAACAGACAAGACGTATGGAGGCATCCAGAGTTCAGCCATAGAGAGAGGCAGCTGTGGCCTCAAGGACTCAAGAAGCAAGGGAGAAAGACAGGGTTATTAGAACTCAGTGAGGGGCAGCTCAGAGGCAGGAAGTCCGCAGCAGGTGTTAGTGTTATGCCAGAAGCCTGATGCTCCAGGGAAGGGGCTTGGTATGGAAGTGGAGTAGGCCAGGAGAGGCCAAGTCCTGTTAGAAGACAGAGGGAAGGCCACCTAGGCTAGGGTGACAATGGGACCAGCCTGTGGTCACAGTATACAGTAGAGAAGCATAGAGAATGCATCCGGAAAGGGGGCCGTTAGCAAATACAGAGCAATGAACCAGAACCATCCTATAAGAAAGTGCCAAATTTCAATAAACAGACTGCTACCATGAAAACCAAACAGGAAAGGAAACACCGATAATACCAGATAGTCGACCTTAAACCTACCTTTATGTCCAGAATTAGCTTTTCCCATAAAGAGGATGTCCCTGAGGCCAGCTTAGTATCCAGCAGGTTCCAGCTGGAAGTTAGAGATGTGAGCAACTTTCTAACTTCTATCATTTTTCTGTTGCTCATTTTTTGCTTTATTCCTACTTTTTTTTTTAAGAAAAGAAAGCTTAGTTATTGAATAATTGTTAGCACATAGCATGTGTCTGATGCTCTCCCTGGAGGCTTTCTTCTTTGCTTGGTAACAGTCAATCAGCACGCTTCCCTCTCGACAATATTCACATCCAAGATGGTGAGATAAACAAGCTCATTAAAAAGCAAGTTGCTACATGAAGTAAACACCTTAGAGTAATAAAGCCTGGCTTCCTTCGCGGTGCGCCCAGGGAAATGGTATTAGCAGCCTTGGCAGTGGTCTGGGTTAACAGGAAAAGCTCAGAAGGAGGCCAGTTTCTCCTGCTCCTGCGGAATTATTCAGGCAACATCCTCCAGTTATAGCACCAAGGGGAAATACCAGGCCCATGTCCTCAGAGAGAAGTGTTTAGATGGCACACTTACAGGGAGATTCTTTCACTGATAGAGTGGAATTTTGCGCATTCCTTCAACCTTTATTGAGTCTAAGTGACATGCACCATGCTGGGATCTGGGCACGCAAGGACAAACAAGGCACCATCCTGACCACAAGAGGGCTCTTGTTCTGTTGCATGAGGCTTATGTGAGCAAATAGCTAGGGGGGGAAGAGTTAGTGCATAAGGAGTTTGAAGAAAGCAAGAAAAGTGGAATTAACTTAATTAGCGAAGGTTTATAAGATGGAGACAACCATTCAGGGACTGTCTTCTTTTTATTGGTTTCAGGATCAGTTAATCCAGCACCAAACGTCTACAAATACTGAACTTCGTTGGCAATTTCTTTTTTTTTTTTTTAACCAGAGACCATGTGATATGACACAACTTGAAAGGTTGAATCTCCTCCCTGCCTCCAGCCAGCCCAAGATGGGTAGGGAACTTAAGTGTGCACAGTATCCAGGCTCTTCAGGATGTTCTGGGCTGAATGCTTCACTGACATGGTCAGAGGTTCCGGGCGGGCAGGCTACTGAGGACTAACTTGAGTTGACAATGGGCATGTGTGGCCTTTGCGTGGTTAAGATGAAATTTGTAGGGTTTCATTTGAACTGGTCTGATAGTTGAAAATATTTGGAGGTTCCAAGCCTGCTTTCCCTCTTTGCTCTTGGAGGAGAATCTAAATAGCTCTTCATCTATAAGAGACAGAGAGTGTGAGCAATGTTAGCCCTTACCAAAAATATATTACTAGCTTTGTAACTCTGACTGCTCTTCAGCTCATTTAATTTTCCCACATTCCTATAAAAGAGGTGTTTTGTTTTCCATTCTTTTAAGTCTGTATCTGAGAGAAAGAAATCTGGAGTTCCAGTGATATTAAGGGGAGCTAAAACTAGTCACTAAAGACAAAGGAGGTGGGAAGGGTGGAGCTGAGATCTGGCTGACCTTCCCAGCCCACATCTCACAGACTCAGTTTGGGTCGGGCAGCCTCCTGGCTCTCAGTTTGCTTCCCAGGTGGCTGCAGCTCCAGCCATGTCCTTGGGTGTCCTTGGAGTACCATTTGGTTGGTGAGTCAGACTGCTTGGCAGGCCTGCATCCTTCTGTGTCTCCGTACTGGAGGGTGGGGCTTGTTGTAATGGACCCATCAAATCCTGGATTGGTGGGCTTTTGTCAAGGGAGGAACAGCCAGTCCCCAGGTCTCAATGTCACTTTACAAAGAAAGGGGTCATCCGATAGCCCCATTTTTGTCCAATATGTTTGCTGAGCACGTCATCTACTAAAGAAAGCTTCTCTGTTGGCTAATTTCTTCAGAAAATATTATTTTTTGCTTGTCCTTTTCTGAGCTGGTGTTGGTTTTGTTGATTTGGATTGAGGCTCGAGACTGGATCTTTCCCAGGAGGCTGTGGGAGGCGTTGTTGTGCCTCTTTTCTCTAGCCACCATCACACCCCCAGCCCTGACCAGTTCCCCATGGGTATCTCATATGAATTGCCTGCGTGATTATGTTCCAACATCAACCAGAAAAGGCCACCAATAGTCTGTGAGATCTCCGTGGGCTGTGGGTTCATGTATTTCAATCCTTTTTCCTGAAACCAGAGACTCTAGTTTGGAAGGTTGTGGAACCTGGGGGAGGCAGTCTCACCAGAGGAAGTCTGGCTTGGAGACAGATCTGAGCCTCCTCATTGAGCTCCATTTTCCCATCTGCCTTCTGTTTCCCGGTTCAGTGGCACCATGAGCAGTAGCCCCATGCTTCGGCCGCCATACCTGCCCTCTGTAGTAGACTGCATTCCTTCTTAGACTGGGAGCCAAAGATGCCCTTCCTCATTTAATTGTTCCTGCCAGGTGTTTGGTCACAACAAGGAGAAAATTAACGAATACATAGAGGAAACATGTACACCCCACCCCTCACCACAAAGGCTTTTTCTGGTTAAGGGTAGGAAGATGCTCAGTACAGTCTAGCATAAACAGCCACTGATGGAAATTTCTCATTTTCTTCTCCTCCTCATTATTATCTATATTACAAAGTTCCCAACAAGTGGAGATCATATTGTTGGATTGTTATAAATCAGCAGATTTATATTCTTGGAATAGCTCCACGTGGCCATGCTAGATCTCTATTATAGATGTCACTGGAGATGACTTTTGCTTTGTTGAGGATTTTTGACATGAGGTCCAGAAGTCACTGGTTTGCAGTTTCTTTCCATGCAATACTTTATGTGCTTTTGATGTCAGTACAATGCTAGGCTCAGAAAGTGCGTTGGGAGGGGCTTTGTGCAGAAGCTGTATGAAACTGATGTAATTTCTCCCCCAAAACACTTGGTGGAATTCACAAAGTAAGCCACATGAGCCCAGAGCTTTGTTTATTTGGGGTGGGAATTGAACTACTGATTAAATTTCTTTCATAAAGATCTAATTATTTAGACTATCTATTTCTGTTGAACAAGATTTGGTAGTTTGTATCCATCAAAGAATTGATTCATTTCACCTGAGGCTTCAGAATTATTAGTATGGACTTATCATAGACTTTTCTTTCATTCCTTGTACTACTAGCGGGATGTACAGTGGTGTCCTGATATCGGCAATGTCGCTCTTGATGTTAGTAATTTGTGTTTTTCTTGGTCCACATGTCTAGAAGTTTGTCAATTTTATTGATCTTTTCAAAATTTCACTGATTCACTCTATTGTTTTTCAAATCATTCAATTTCATTGATTTTTCCATTATCTTTATTATTGCCTTCTGCTTGCTTTGGGTTCAGTTTTTCTCCTTGTTTTGTTTCCCTGAGCTGGAGGTTTGTGTGAGATTCATAGCCCTGACCCCGCCTGCTCACTTTCTTATTCTCTCTCTGTCTCTCTCTCCTCCTCTCTCAGTCCTAGAACTGAACCTAGGACCTTTTGCACGCCAGGCAAACACTCAGCTACTCACCCCCTCCCCAGTGAAGATTCTTTAAATGTGAGTATCATTGTTTTATTTCCTTTGAAGTACTGCTGCCCCTTGCAGTGTATATTTTGATTGACTGTTTACTCTTAATGTCCTGTTGTTCAGCCACGCTGTCTAGTTCCATAAGGGAGAAAACCCTCTAGTCAAAACCAAGAGACCAAAGGGGACAAATATCTAATGAGTCCCCCCAAGTTCTGTACTGGTTGTTTTGACTTTCCAACTCAATCTGAACATTAATGCCTACTTTTCAGAATCCTCTGGTAATTGTTTGTGATGTGTTAGACAGTTTCTCACTATGGTTATTAGAAGGCGCTCTCCATTATGGTTAGAAACTGAAAGCCTGTTCTCTTTGAGAGTGTATTGGATGATTAGTAGAGTGTGTATTGATGGTTATTCATCTTACTGGGCAAGGATCTTTGATGTTCCCATCGCCTCCACCTGGGGAGAGGAGCCAGTAATAAAGACTTAGAATATGTGCTCTCTTCCTAAAGTAGAGTAACAGTCTCTTGTGCTTTCAAGGGAAATATCAACTTCCAGGTCCCTTTCAGAATAGGAGAATGATTTCAAAATGGGAAAGGTCTGTAGAGAGGGAGAAGTTCTCTCCAGTGAAAATAGAGGAGTGAGAGAAAGCCTGAGAGGACACTGTCTGGGGTGAGCACTATTCTCACAGGTGTGACTTCCCGCGCCGTGGGCACTCTTCTCGTTGGTGTGACCCTATACATCACGGGCACTCTTATTATGGGTGTGACCCCATACACCATATAAACAGCTAAAGAGAGGAGGGATTCATCCTGGCTCAAAGTTTCAGAGGGTTCAGTTCAAAGCTGTTTGACCTGTGCACTTGGAAAGAAGTGACACAGTGAGAGCGTGAGTCAGAAGCTGCTCTTCAGGTTTTGATGAATGAGAAAGCGGAAAGACTACATGACTACAGGAGGTGACCAAGGGCAAGGTATGTCTCCAAGAACATGATCTCATTGATTTATTTTCTCTTCAGTTACCCATTGATTACTTCAAAACTTGTTGTCTAATGGTCTTTGGAAACATTATCACTCACACCTAGAAGTAGATTGTACTATCACCGTGGGTATTTCTTAAGCCAGCCATGTTGACAATGAAGACTACTCCTCACACTGTTCATCTGCAGATCTGGATCTAATTAGGATATTGACTCTTCATTTTTTTTAAAAAAAAACTTTTTTCCTTCTTCTTCTTTCTCCTTAGCCCTAAATCACTAATTGCTTATACATTGGTCTCAAATTTTTTAGTTGATTATTGCAAACGGAGACTGCACTTTGTTTCCTGGCCATCCAGACCCAAATATTCACAAAGAAACTATATTAATTACAACACTGTTTGGTTAATAGCTTAGGTATATTCCTAACTAGCTCTTACATCTTAAATTAACCCATATCTATTTATATATCACCACGAGGCTATGGCCTACCAGTAAGGTTCCAGCATCTTTCTCCTTTGGCAGTTGCATGGAGTGTCCCTGACTCTGTCTTCTTTCTCCCTGCATTCAGTTTAGTTTCCCCCACCTACCTCTACTCTACCCTGCCATAAGTCAAAGTGGTTTCTTTACTAACATATAAACATATTCACAGCATACAGAGGGGAATCCCACATCAGATTATCTCTATAAATAGAAGTATTTGTGAACCCTTACCTCATGCACACATATACAAATTGTATAATTTATACAATCCTTTGTATGTTGTTTACTGAGCATATTACATTATTATCTAGTTAAGTAGTATATTCAAATAAATATGAACAATGCTTAGATTTTTCTTTTTCATATAAAATATAAATGTTAAAGCAAATTCTGAGTTTGTCTTGTCACATGACTTGATGTGTCTTGAGTATTTAGGGTCGCATTTCCTTTCTTTTAGGAGCATTTACTCAATCATCCCACTTGGAACCACATGGTTATTAGCATTGTCTGTTAAGAACGTGGTAAGTGCCAGTGTCTGCATCACAGGAACTAAGCACAGCAAGAGATGAAGATGCTTTTGATGAAATTTCTGGGACCCATATGGTAACACTAACACATAGGTGAGCTTGGACTTCAACCTCTAATCGTTTGACTCTTTTACCTCTACTCTCCTGGATTACATTTTCCTTAGCTTATTGGGATCCCATGAATAGAGAGAAGCAGGGCATGCTGGAAGATGGGAGATGAGGGGTTGAATGAAGCTTGGTGGCAGCCATCACAGAAAGTGGAAGCTCCATCTCTCATTCAAAGTCACGAATTTCAACACAAAAAGGAACTCCTCTCCTCTCTTCCTCTCTCTGAAGTCAGTTCTCCATCCTCCATCCCAGTGCGGCAGCAGAAGGACCAGTGAGTGCTGTCATCACACATTGCCCCTTTCTCTCCTCTTTCCTGCTGCCATTACCCATCAGCTCCCAGCGGCCTCCGGAGCTGTTCCTTGCAACCTGCTAATGAAATAGCTGTTTCTTTTGTAATTGTATTTTAGCATGGTTCATGCTTTGATACCAACCTTAAATCAAACTCTTTGCAGAAAGGCTATCACGGGATGACAAGCTCCTTTCTGCACGTCTCATTACGGAAACATTTATTCAGGACGTTCTGAATGATATGAATGGCTGCCTCTGAGTGCCGCGATGACTTAATACACTACAGCTGAAGGATTTTCATTTCCTCTCCTTGTCTGCTCACCGGTCCCTTCCGGAGTTTCTTTCTTATTGTGGATACACTATCAGAAAGGGGTGCTGGGCCCCTCTTGGACCTGTAGCCTGGAGACAGCCTATTGTGGGCCTGGGACCTGAGACATTGATCATAGAAGGATCTGGTTCCATGCGTTTTCCCCAGATTTTGGGTAGCTTGTTTTCTCATTACAGTATATGATCT
The DNA here is from genome assembly GCF_018167655.1 of Microtus oregoni. Classification (NCBI taxonomy): domain Eukaryota; kingdom Metazoa; phylum Chordata; class Mammalia; order Rodentia; family Cricetidae; genus Microtus; species Microtus oregoni. The sequence continues at coordinate 32,286,888 of NW_024543072.1, forward strand.
CTCTCAAAGAGTTATAAGTAAATATAAAACCAAAAGGACAGCTCTTAAGAGGAAAGGGAATTGAAAATTAAAATCTTCTTGGTTTCTCTGTCAAGTGATCTGTATCTAGGATACTTTAGGATTTCTTATTCAGCAGTTGAGAATTATGCCAAATGTCTCATGGACCCTAGACATGAGAACAACCACAAACAGGTATAAGTCTACCTATAAGAAAAGCAGAATTCTGGACAGAGACTCACCTAAGGCTTTCTGCGAGGGGAAAATATCCCTTGGAAGATGCACATAACAAGACGATGCCCATAGCAAGATGCTAGAGATGATTTTCCTTTAGTTCCAGAATTGGCAAGTCAGGCTCAAAGATGACAACATGGGGAATTATTTCTGTACATTCTAAAAAGAATCAAAACCAATTAGAAGCAGACACCTATTAAGGCTTAATTAGAAGCAAACTGTCCTTGCTGAAATGTTCCACGGTTCCCGAACAGCTTGAACTTCATTCCGTGTGAACATCAAACGAGTGCTTCCTAATCACTGTTCCACTCATCCCCACCTCCTTCTCTTTGTAGACATTTCAGACAAACCCCATAGTGTGTCATTCATCTTAGTCCCTGAGACACGCAGGCCTGTTACTGAAGATATCTAGCTAATACCCTCTCTTGCATCTTCACAGCTCAGGGCCACTCAGCGCTTCTGGTGTGCTGGCGGAGCCCCATTTTGGCTGCTTCTGCTCTGACTCACACTGGCTGTTCCCTAAAGTCTTCTGTATGTCAGCCTCTGTACATAATCATTTGAGGATGCAGGCTTTGAGGAGGGATGGAGGAGGTGCTGTCCAGTTTTTGCCTTTCCACCATAAGATACTACATCTAATTTGATCATTTCTAAACACTCCGACTTTCTAGCTCCTCGAACACCTTCCTCTGTAGCTCAACCCTCTTAGTCAGGGTAGCAGCAAGATGTCTTACACTATAATTAATCCCTTTGAAGCATCTGCTTAGCCTGAAGAAAAACTCACATGTATCTCCTGACTCAACATACTTGAATCATTAGATGTAGCCCATCACATAAATAGTCTCAAGGATAGAAACCACATAGTTGTCTTAATGGATGTAGAAAGACATTCGACAGGATCAAATATCATACTGGCGATTCAGTTTCCTCTAAGGGCGTGGCCTCTGGAAGGCTGGCCATGATCCAGTGGATGACCCTATCAGTATATGGCCAGAACAAACTGGATTTGGTAATCTATTAATGAAGAAGACACAAAGCTAGAAATAGGTGGAGGAGCCTGAATCTGGGAGGAGTTAGGGGAAGGAGTAGGGAGTGGATATGATCAAAATACATTATATAAAATGTTTAAAGAATGTGTAAAAAAATAAGCTTTACTTTTAAAAGTCTCAGAGAGACTAGGAATGGAGGAGATATATCTTAATTCAATAAAGGTTATATGTAACAAGGCTACATGGACCATCATGCCAAACGCAGAAAAACTCAAAACATATCCACTAAGGTCAGGAACAAGATAAGAATGCTCACTCTCCTTATGCCTGTTCCTGTAGTGCCTGGGATTTAGCTAGAGCAACAAGATGAGGGATTAAAAGGGACACCAAGAAGTTAAAGCATACTTATTTTCATATGACATGATTCTATACATAAGAGACTCCTAAGACTACTGCAGAAAACCTTTGCGGTTGATAAACACCTCCAGCAAAGTAGCAGGTTACAGAATCAACGTACAAAAATCAATAGCATCTTAAAATACAAATGGCAAATTTCTTAGTATTAAGAAAGAAAACAGGGAAGCAATTCCATTCATAATAAAGATACCTTTGAATAGACATAATGAGGGAATTTAAATATCTTTACAATGAAAAAATGCACTGAAGGAAGAGATTAAAGAAGACTTTAGAATCTAGAAAGGCCTTAATGCTCATGGAATAGCAGGATTAGTGGTGTGAAAATGGCCACCCTCCCAAAGCAATCTACAAATTCAGTGCAATCCCAATCAAAATGAGAATTCAATTCTTCACAGAAATAGAAAAAAAATGAAAAGTTCATATGGAAGCACAAAAGGCCTTGGATAGCCAAATCAATCCTGCACACTGTGAACGCCGCTGCAGTAGTACAATACCTGATTTCTTGTTGCATTGTAGAGACATAGTTATAAGAAAAAGATCACTGTGCAGGCACAGAAATAGAGACATAGGTCAAGGGGATAGAATAGAGACCTCAAGGGTAAGAGCATGTAAATCATAACCACCTAACTTTTGATAAAGATGCCAAAGCTACTCATTAGAAAGAAGACAGACTTTCTGATAAATGGTACTAGGGAAATGTAATATGTGCACAAGGAAGAATGAAACCTAATTCTTAGCTCTACTCTGCACAAAAATCAACTCCAAATTAACCAAAGACCCAAGGCTCCCAAACTGATCAGATAAAGGAGAGAGTACCCTTAACTATGTAGACAAAGGAGAGAGTACCCTTAACTGTGTAGACATGGGCTAGGACTTTCCGAATAAGATGCCAGCCACGGGGGAAATAAGGACAATGGTTACATGAGAGCTCGTGAGATTGAAAAAGATTGTGAATCACAAAAGAAGCTGTCACTCAAGTGAAGAAACATCCTATGGAATGGGAGAGCACCTTTGCCAGCTCTACTTACAGAGGGTTAGGGTTTAGAATACATAAAAAAAACTTTAAAAATTGAAGGTCAAGAAAACAAGCAACTTCATTAGTGATGGACTGTGGAACTGAACAGAGTTCAAATGGCTAAAAAACTAAATGGCTAAAAATACTTTTTAAAGTGTTAAAAGTATATAGCCATCAGGGAAATGCAAATTAAAATTACGTTGATTTTTTTTTTAATCTTACTCAAGTAAGAACAGTTATTACCAAAAAAGGTGACTCCGAATGCTGGCAAGTGTGTGTGGGAAAGGGGACCTCATGTTCAATGTTGGTGGGAGTGTCAACTGGTACAGCCATTATGGAAATCAATGGGGAAGTTCCTCGAACAGCTAAACACAGAACTGCCATATAATCCCGCTATACAATTCCTGAGCATGAGCCCAGAAGACCCTATACCCTACAAAACATGTACCTGCACTTCTGTGTTCGTGTGGCTATGTTCACGTGGCAAAGAAATAGAACCAGTCTAAGAACCCTTTAGTGGATGAATGGATAGTGGAAAAGGTGGTACATATACACAATGGAATTTTACTCAGTAGTAAAGAAGGATGAAATTGTGAAATTTGCAAGAAAATTAATAGATTTGGAAAATATTGTACTGAGTGAGGTAACTCCGACACAGACAAATGCTACATGTTCCCCTTATATATGTACTAATAATATGAAGTTTTAAAATAGTATATTTAATTATGAGCAGTAGTAAAAGCCAGAATAGAAAAAGGCCAGTAGAGGACAAGGGTGGGGAGGGAACTGGGGATAGTAGAGTACACTGGGCATGAAACTGGAGGGTAAACACTAGGGCCAGAAAGAACTAAACAAAAAGGCAGATCGGAGAACATGGAAAACAACAGAGGAGAGAAAGGTAGCCAACATTAGGGGATATACAAAGAGGTATAAAATTAGAACATATACTATTGTCATTCCTTTTGCTTACCCACCAGAACCTGATGAAGACAATGTGCGGTTTGGTTAAGGGGCACAGAGAAATGAAATTGTAGGTAAACTTGTTCCTTCCCACTGTTTAGCTTTCATACTGCCAGAAGAGCTGCACGGGTTGCTGGGGAGTAAAAGCCATTATCAGTCTTACCCAGCTGTGGATCCTGAGAGCTGCTGTAACGACCTACCACGCATGACATGCATTCTAGTGTTATAGGGGTAACACTGGTATGGGAGCGACCTGTTCCACAAGAAAGGGATCTGGTCAAGAGCTCATTACTGGAAAGTTTGTAGGTTTCAGTGGGGAACCTACCACTGTTTGTGATGAACGGTGATGCTGCCTTTCGAACACTTCTATTTACACCGATAGGTTAGTGCCATTTCCCGTCTTTACCGTTGGTGCATCTTACTATTTTGGTCTACCATTAATGTGGGAAGTTACAACTGGCCAAAGTGCTGAAAATAAAGAAGGGTGAAATGCTCTGACTTAAACGGAACAGCTGTAGCACTCTGTTCAAGGCTCAGGGAATGTGATGGAAAAGGAAGCAGAAAGAACATAGGAGCTGGGAGATACGCAGGGACAAAGAAAGGAATCACGCTCTGAAAAGACATAGTCAGGGCGCTCACACTCTCATTGCAGCTGTGGCTCCCTGCAAGAGACCCACCCAAGACTGGACTCATCAGCATTTCTTCTTGGATGGGGGAGGGGTTATGGGAGCATCACTCCTTCCTGAGGGACTAATGGAAGTTAACAGTTATTCAGAGAGGAGAGTCTTATTTTTATTTTTTTCCAGTGGTATAGCTATTGATGTATTGCCCTTGCTCTATTGATGGATGCCCTTGCCACCCAAACTTGAGCTAAATGAATCTCTCTCTCTCTCTCTCTCTCTCTCTCTCTCTCTCTCTCTCTCTCTCTCTCTCACACACACACACACACACACACACACACACACACACACCTTGACAGTAAAAGAATTCCCTGAGAAGAAGAGTTTCAGTGGGAGGGGGTGAGAGCTGAGGTTGGGGGTTGCGGTGAGATGACAAATACATTCTATAAATCTGTGAGACCCTGGACAGTTGTTAAAACTTACGCATGCTGCTGACACCAAGAGTGGGTGCACAGGATGTGACACCTCCACCTCACCCTATCTTATGTCCTATTTCTTCCTTCCAGATCGTCCCAGAGGCAAAAACAAGTCTCCCTCTGGTGATATCCAACCTAAGGATGAAGAAACTTCAATCCCCATTGGTACCCACGGTTCAACTATTGGTTTCTCAGTTTGGGAGGTAGCCTACAAGCTGATGTCAACGATTTCCACAGTCTCTCTCTCCAGTCCTCTAGACTTTAAACTGGCTAATTATAGGTACTCCGCTGTTGGTATTTACAAGACAGGGTTGGCTCTATTATAATTAACCTAGGTGTCTGCCATAACTGGAGGCCATGTTTACAATCTACCTGTTCTGTCTTCAGTCTTGAGATCTGGCTACCAGTTCTCTGAGCAGTAGGAAAGGTCCTGGTTACAACCGAGTTACTATCCTCAGCTCTGTGTTAAAGTGGCACCGTAAGGAGGAAGATGAGGTGCAATGGGGAGAGGGAGTTCAATTCTGACCTTTCCTAGGATGGCTGACTGTCATATCTCAGAAACCTGGAGTGTTTTCAGGAAGCAGTTTCATTTGATCATTGGCCATCAGTTTCCACCACAGGAGTTGGGGGTTGGAGCTTGTGGATGTGGTGTCTTGAGGGGAGACTTGGCCATCCAGCCGCAGGTATGGCCAGTAGGCCTTCTTTTCTCAGCATCTCTGGAAAGGCCTTACGCCTCAGGCAGCTTGTGAAGCCTGACCTTGCTGCTGAACAACATTGTGCAGCCTTGCTTTGCCAGCCCTCGCCTAGGTTCAGCGCCACAGCAGGATGCCTGGGAGAAATGCCATGCCCAGACATTCGGAGAAGCCGCTCCTTTTTATTTCAGATTCTGTTTGTACCTTCTAAGGGCAGCAGCCTCAAGGTACTGTCCACCATCTCCTTCTTCTAGAAAAATGTGGAATAAAAATTGTGACTGTCGCTCTAAAGGTGACTAATAGCATGCGTATATATTATAAGCATATATAATTATATATAATTTATTCAGTGTTCAGTGTTAGCGTTGTTGAAATTGCTTTACATATGTAAATGTATTCACTTCTGAGCAACCACTTCAGGGGTACAGCCTATATTCCTTCTATTCTATAGACAAGGAAATGGAGACCCTTGGTCAGCTTTTCATGGCAGACAAGGAGAGGATCTAGGGTTGGGATGGAAGCCATCTGATTCGACAGCACCCACATTTAGCAGCTCTCACGCTTTGTTATTGTCTTATACTCCTGTCGCAGAAGCAATTGGCTTTTTTCTAGTGCTAAGGTGTCCACAAAGAGTCTATTCAGACCAAACATCTTAAGAAAAGCCTGTGTATAGACTGGAACTTCAGGATAAATAGAAAGAAGTCTCCTTCACTTTATAATCATAAGGCTCCTTGTAGCAGAATGTTCCCTTGCAAGTACCCTGAAAATATGATTTAATTTACCATAATCTAATGCACCGGTAGCTTTTTTTAGAAAGCGTCTTAATATCAATTACTTTCCCTGTTGCTGTTGCAAAATATCTGATAAGAGAAAGTTAATAAAGGGAAGGTTTATTTTGGATCACAGTTTGCAAAGACAGTTCATTATGGTGGCAGCGGGGTCATGGCAGAAAATCTTGGAGTGGCTGGTCACATTGTGCCCACAGTCAGGACACAGAGAGATGGATGCTGTGGTTTACCCAGCTTTCTTCTTTTCATGCAGCCTAAGACTTCAGCCCGCTTAGGCATGCCACCCATATTTAGGGTAGGTCACACCTCTATCAGTTCAGTCTACAGACTGCCCCATAGATGTGCCCAGAGGTTTGCCTCCAAGGTGATTCCTGTCAAATTGTCAAGCAATATTAACAGGAGGGGTTCTCTGTCTCCCCAAAATGAGGAAACGTTGAAGTGAGGTCTGAAAACCTCACTGAAAAAGTTGCTGTGGGAACCAGAAAGGGGAATCAGATTAAAAATAACCCGAACCTCATTAGTAGTGAATATATTTAAGAATTTTCCAATACTAAAGGAAGACAAGAGGGAATATTTAAATACACTGGGGGCTTTGTTGTTGTTGTTTTGGTTTTTGTTTGTTTGTTTGTTTTTACCATAACAATCCCAGAGTCTGACATTGTCTGGTTCTTGTAAAACCCAGTCGCTGTTCTAATAGCCCGTGTCAGCGGGGCTGGCATTTTGTGAAATGAATTAGTTCAAACGCAGGGCCAGGTCACCCAACCTGACCTTCCAGATTTCCTTCAGTTCTTTCACCACGGCTTAGGAACAGGACATAGAGACACCAAGCGATCGGAAATCCAAGAAGCACCTTTGTCAGTTGTGGGTTTAGAACTCTGGCCCACAGGACCCATTTGTTGGGGGGGTATATTTAGTCAAAACCTCATAACAGGATCAAAAGTAGGGGAAAATAAGCATGCAGATACATTGAAAAAAAAAAACAGTCTAGAGTTGCCGTGAGGGGTGGGGCCAGATTCGAGAGAGCACTGGGACACTTTTTAGTCAGCGGAGTTAAACATCACTGTTGCTTAGCATGGAGGCCTGGGGAGCACAGCTTCCTTCTGCGAAGAGAAATGACAACGGATCTCTCCCTGCAACACTGGCCCGCGATGGAGACAGAGTCATGCATATCTGCACGCTGGATTCTGGGATTTGAGCCCAGTCCTGCCACTTGCTAGCTTTACAATCCTAAACTTTCCTAACTCCTCCTAGGTTATTGCTAAACTGTGAATAGCCCGTTAGACGTGCTGGGAGGATTTAATATGTTTACAGCTGCAAGTATAATTCCAAGACACTGTACAAACAGGTAGCTGTTAGGATAGTCATTAAAATAAAATCACAGAGGCCTTGCCTTTGAAAGCTTCTAGCACCAGCATGGATCTTTCTCTGCTCAATGTTTTGGAATCATCCCTCTGATAGCAAAAGTGCTGATGGCCCCCTTCCAGTTCAGCTCTAAGATGCAAGACTCCTTGATGGTGCTTCTCTTGAGGCTTCAAGGTGAAGACAAATTCTTCCTGGCTAGACTTCGTTGCTTAGGACTTTGGCACCCTCTAGTGCACGATGTCTGTTGCTGCTTCCCACTTCCCTCCCTACCCGGCACAGCTTCCTGAAAACTCTACAGCTCTGGTTATAGTAAGTCTCTTAAAAACAATTGCCAGGGCTCCGTGGGTATTGGCTCTCCCTGAGTTGGCCAGCAGTAGCAATGGCAGACAAGCACCATTGAGGCCTTTCTGCAGCTGGAAACGTGAACAGGAAACACTGTGGTCATGTTCCAGCATGTGGCAGGGATGGCAATGCTCAGACCTCTGGAAAACAGCTGTAAGGAAAAACGTACAGAAAGAGTTCAAATAAAGAGGTGCATGCGTTTAACATGGGAGACATGAGTGAAGGGCACTGTGGGTCTCAGGCCTTATGTCTTTAAAGGTTAGCTGCTATAACGTACCATCTATTGTCAGTTCTAAGATGCAGAATGTTTATTCACGTTTTTCATTTTTCTGGACTTGAATCCTTCTTACACATAACAGTATGTTTTGTAATTTGATCTGTGCTGATTTTAAGTTTCTTTAGTGTTATGCAATAATATTTAAATTCACTTTATAATCGCTGACATATTGATGGCTATAATGAGGAAGTCTGGTAGTATAAATTATTTTTTTTTGTCCAAATCCTTCAGAACAACCAATTTTGTTCCCAAATACGCTGTGCAGAGCTTTATTTTCTAAGTAAAAGCCAGGAGCGACAGCAGGCACCTGGAGCTTCAGTGCCGGGGAGTTGAGGAAGACAGAGACAGGTGAACTCTTGGAGCTCACTGACTGTCCAGCCTACCCAACCAGTAAGCTCCTGGTTCAATGAGAGATTCTGTCTAAATAAAATTAAGTGAAGAGGGGCAGGGGAGGTGACTCAGTGGGTAAAGGCACTTGCCACTTGCCACAAAGACTGGTGATCTGAGTTTGATCCCCAGAACTCACATGGTAGGAGAGAATTGAGACTCTTGCAAGCTCTCCTCTGACCTCTGTGGTGATCTGAGTAGTATGGATCCCATGGACTTGTGTGCTTGAATGCTTGGCCCATAGGGAGAGGCACTATTAGGATTTGTGGCCTTGTTGGAATAGAGGTGGCTTTGTTGGAGGAAGTGGGTCACCATGGAGGCTGGCTTTGGGGTCTCACAAATATGCTTAAGCTAGGCCCAGTGAGACAGTTCACTTTCTGTGACCTGTGGATCAAGATGTAGAACTCTCAGCAGCCTCTCCAGCACCATGTCTGCTTGCATGTGGCCTTGCTTCCCTCCGTGATGATAGTGAACTAAACCTCTAAAACTGTAAGCCCGCCCCAATTACATGCTTTCTTTTATTACAGTTTCTGTGGTCATGGTGTCACTTCACAGCAATAGAAACCCTAACTAAGACAGATAAACAAACAAACAGATGAAATAACTGGAGAAAGAGAGCGGAAGACACTTGATCTTTTTCTTTTGCCTGTCTTCCACACAGCCACACTTAGGTACACATAGACAAAAGCAACCGCCATACTTGGGTGCCCCCCCACACACAACATGCTCACATTTACAAAATGATAAATGAATTATTGCAAGTTAATAAGGAATAAAAGAGTCAACTCTATAGTCGCTTGTATAGAAAACAAAGCAAACACCTGATAAGACCATAGCCTCAGGAATGGCTGAGATGGAAGACGCCAGTGAGGGGCTGCGGAGTAACTTCAGCTCTCTCTGGTGTAAAGCTGGATGGTAAAGCTCTATGTAGGTTTTGTGCCTCCCCAAAGACCCAGTAGTGTTTCTTCATTAAACATATACCAGAAATACATGTTTTTTTTCAGTATCTTTTTTCATTTAATTTTTTTTAAAAAGAAAACAAACTATCTTCTTTCATCTTACATACCAATCCTAGTTCCCACTACCTCCCCTCCTCCCATCTCCTCCATTACCCCCACCTCCCACCCCACCCCCATCTGTTCCTCAGAGAGGGTAAGGCACACTGCTTTGGGGAAGGTCCAAGGCCCTCCCTTCTATATCTAGGCTGAGCAAGATATTCATCCAAAAAGAATGGGTTCCCAAAAAGCCAGTACAAGCAGTATGGATAAATCCTGGTGCCACCGCCAGTGGCCCTGCAGTCTGTCACAGCTATACAACTGTCACCACATTTCCCATCAGCAATGGATGAGAATTCCCCTTACTCCACATCCTCTCCAGCATAAGCTATTATTGGTGTTTTTGATATTAGCCACTCTGACAGATGTAAGATGGTTTCTCAAAGTTGTTTTGATTTGCATTTCTCTGATGGCTAAGGATGTTGAACATTTCCTTAAGTGTCTTTTGACCATTTGAGATTCTTCTGTTGAGAATTCTCTGTTTAGCTCTGTACCCCATTTTTAATTGGACTGTTTGGAATTTTGATGTCTAATTTCTTGAATTCTTTATATATTTTGGAGATCAGTCCTCTGTCTGATGTTGGGTTGGTGAAGATCTTTTCCCATTCAGTAGGCTGCCTTTTTCTCTTATTGACTTTACAGAAACTTCTCAGTTTCAGGAGGTCCAATTTATTTATTGTTGCTCTCAGTGTCTGTGCTACTGGTTTTATATTTAGGAAGTGGTCTTTTGTACCCATGCATTGAAGGCTACTTCTCACTTTCTCTTCTATCAGGTCAGTGTGGTAAGAATTATATTGAGATCTTCATTCCATTTGGACTTGAATTTTGTGCATGAGGAAACATATGGATCTATTTGCATTTTTCCTACATGTTGACATCCAGTTATGCCAGCACCATTTGTTGAAGATGCTTTTTTTTCCATTGTATAATTTTAGTTTCTTTGTCAAAAGTCAGGTGTTCATAGATGTGTGGATTAATATCTAGGTCTTCAATTAGATTCCATTGGTCAACCTGTCTGTTTTTATGCCAATACCAAGCTGTTTTCATTACTGTAGCTCTATAATAGAGCTTGACGTCAGAGATGGTGGTGCCTCTGAAAGTTCCTTTATTATACAGGATTGTTTTGGCTATGCTAGCTTTTTTTTCTTTTCCATATGAAGTTGAGTATTGTTCTTTCGAGGTCTGTGAAGAATTGTGTTGGGATTTTGATGGGGATTGCATTGAATCTGTAGATTGTTTTTGGTAGGATTATCATTTTTATTATGTTGATCCTACCTATCCAAGATCATGGGAGATCTTTCCATTCAGAAATACATGTTTCTACAAACAATGTTTATGAACAGTCACAGAAGCACCATGTAGTAAGAGACAAAAAAACGACAGTTTGCTAATGTCTGCCATTATTTGAATGAGTATATGCAGTTTTACAATGATACCACAAATGCAGCAGTGAACTAAATAAGCAACAACTGCATGAAGCCAAGAAGATCATTAGTTTGACAATAAAAGAAATCAGAGACAGAGATAAATTTACAGGAAGCACATTATCTATCAAAATTAATCCATGCCTCTGTAACTGAGAAGTTCACAACACTGGAGCAAAGTATTTGCATCTGGGTGCTGGTCATGTTCTATTTTTTTAATCTAGATATGGTTGCATAGATATTATCATCTACTAAAATATATTAATTGCTAAGTACATCACTCAGTTGTTGGAGCACTTGCCTAGCATATGTGAGGCCCTGGTCTCAGTTACCAGTGTGAGAGATGGGGTGGAGTTGGAATTTGGGAAGCTCACTGGTCACAGAAGCAAGGTAGAGGCTAGATTCCATTAATCTTTATCATATGAAGAGACCTAAGATGTGGGTGAATGTGTCCATGTGTGTCTAAGTATATGTGTGGGTGGGGAGGGATCAAACAAAGGGAAAGAGATAGCTGGAGAGAGATACTTAGGCTTGTCACTGAGCCCAGATTTTTCTTTTCCTTTCTTAGGCCCCCTTGGGTTTCTCAGGACCCTGGAGCACCACACAAAGGGCTTACTCTTGTTGTCATCGACATATGCAAATAGGAGAAAGCTTTCCCCCAGCATCCTAAATGTGTTAATAACCCTGGCTTGTGCACACAGTTTATTTTTATCAGCATCCGAAGCTTGGTACTCTAGATGTTGGTGACAGCGTGCTGACAGCTGAGTTTTTTCCAGCCTTGGGTATGAGTGGGGGAGGGGAGGAGCCCAGAGACTGTATCCCTTGGAGATAGCTGCTGCTGGGGAAGTCTCTCTCCTGACTTTTGCCGCCTCCTTTTTCAGAAGCCCAGCTCAGATGCCCATAGCTATGTACTGATTGCTATTCTCCATTCATGAGAGCTTTTCCCCCCTAACTCTGATATTTACATTTTATAAAATGTTGTATACAGGACAGGAGTGACTAAAATCGCAAAGCTAGGGTTCAGTTTTGGAGAGCAGAACCCCTGAGCTTTCCCACAGAAGCTTACATCCTCCAGAGTCACAGATAACTCATGTTTTCCCAACTGACCTGGGCATCCCCACACTTCTGTTGACGTTGTCTTCACAGACTGGTCTGGTGATATTGTGTCATGAGTTTATTTCTATAAAGTGTGTTTTTAGATGTTTCTTCCAGTTCATTTTTAAGGATCCACGTTCAAGGCCAGGAAAATAGATGATTTCTGTCTTATGGATCCAAGGTTCTTTGCAGCTATTGCCATGTGGATTTCAGAACAAAGTAAGCGATTGGCAGCTCCATGTTCTTGGAGTTTTATAAGAGCAGCTATCTATTTCCTTAGTTACTTTTAAGATGAGTAGTATAGTAGAGTACATTCCTACTAAAGAGCCCATGAGCACACAACTATGAATAATAACTATGAAACACTTCTTTCTCAATGAAGCCTCATTAAAAGCATGTGACTTGGGAAAGATATCACATAGGCCCTTTTGTATGCTCCCCAGTCCTTCTTAAGAGCTCTTAATACTCACTGTAGTTCATTCTCCTTGTCAGCTAGCCTGGATGCACACCTCTGGGTTGATCTGTGTTTCCTGAGACGTTAGACTAAGGCTGGGAGAGCCATCTTGAATGTGGGTGGCAGTAGCCTGCGGCTTGGGTCTCCAGATGCATGAAAAGGAAAAACAGAGCGCCATCATTCTCTCCTCCTTTTCCTGTTCTGCCCAGATGTGAGAAACCCTAACCACACCCCTGGAACCGTGGACTTCCCCACCAGGAAGTGTTCTGCCCTTCTTAACTGAGTCAGGATAAAGCCCTCCCTTTGCATTTGTTAGATGTTTTGTATCAGTGATGGAAACGCAACCCTTGGACCCGCCTCTCAGCGGAGCCTCATCATGGATTTCTATAGCAGCACATTGTGCCTCCTGAGTTCTGACTGTACCTGAGAGCTGTGGGACTTTTCAGTGGAGTCAGTTCAGTACTGCACATGTACTTAGTCTGCCAATCCAGTGTGTTTTGAAACACATTCTGCAAACAGAATCCTTGACCATTAACTTGGACCAACATTAAAAAGGACACAAATGGGGCAAACACTGGCTTAAGTAATAGGGTCTGTGATTTGGGGTCAGTCACTTTGTGCAACTGGGCTTCAACAACCCTTGTTAAAAGTGGAAAATTCTGTATACTTTACCTGATGTATCTTGGGATCACATTAGGCATGTAGTCTTCCCGCCAAGTTCTGGCTCCATCATGGGCACTTCTGTCCCGTTACTTCTTAGGAAAAGAGGTATTAGAGTTAAAAGAAAGGAGAGCAATAGGATATTCTAGTGTGAGTTTTCTATTTCTAATTAGGCCCATTCATCATTAAAGCTAGCAGTTTAATTCTAAACATCATAGACCCAGAGGAAATGAAAAGAGGAACATTCTCTCTTGATTTTTAATTTTGCTTCAAGAGCAGAGACTTGATTACCTCATACTAATGGGGACCCAGGAACCCATAGTCTCAGAATCACATGCTTTGTTTGTCAGTCCAAACTCCATTGACACAAAACTCATGGTCTCCATGATCAGAGAGGCTCAAAATGAAGCTGATATGATGTGAGCAGTAGACGATAGTATTGGGAACTTTCGGAGTCATGAATTTCCTGTCTCAGGATGCTGAGGGTTGTTGTGATGTAACATTTATTTTAATGGCCCCAGAAATGCATGGAGCAATAGTGCAGCAAATTAACACCATCTTCCTGTCTGCCTCAAACTGTAAGAGGCAATTCGATTTGCTGTTTATAATTATTTTGTAAACCAATTTGCAGAAGTGTAGCAATTATTGAGTATACAGATAACACATATATCTTAAAAAAGATTTTGACTTTTAAAAAATATCAACATAGTCCACTTGGCAACATAAGAGAGAGGAAGGAGGAATATGTGACTGTCTATGATTTTATTATTTCTTTACTTTCATGAGTGTGTGACAGGGGGGTGGATGAGAGAAAGAGTGAGATTCTGGGGTTGGGGAGATGGATCAGTGGGGTAAAGTGCTTGACACACACATATGAGGATCAGAGTTCAGTTCCGAAGTTCTCATGTAAAACTTGGTGGGCATGACCAGTATGGAGGCAGAGAGAGGCAATCGCTAGGTCAATCAGCATGGCCAGCAAGCCAGAATAGTGAGCTCTGAGTTTATCCAGAGATGTTGCCTCAATATATAGCGGGGAGAAAGCTAGGAAGACACCAGACATCAATTGGTATCAAAGTTTGACTTGTACACACATGAGGACTCCCCTGTGCATAACATACATTCTGTCCATACATATGGGAATCACACACACACACACACACACACACACACACAGAGAGAGAGAGAGAGAGAGAGAGAGAGAGAGAGACAGAGAGAGAGAGAGACAGAGAGAGACAGAGAGAGAGACAGAGAGAGAGAGACAGAGAGAGAGAGACAGAGAGAGAGAGAGACAGAGAGAGAGAGAGCTGTTATATACCTCTCACAGGAAGTCGGTGAAGTATGTTATCCTTTTATTCACGGTGGATTCTATTTGACCTTCCAAAAACTTAGATTAATTGAAGTCTGTCCCAGAGCAACTTCTTACAGAAATCTCTGAAAGCTGATTGGTTGAACCTTTCAGCATCTACCTACCTCTCTCCCCTGTCACATGCTGAGATGGTCACCATCAGGGCGCCACCTTGCGTTCCTGAGACTTCTTTTTGAAGGAGCTTGCTCTGCAGAATTACCTGGGACTGCAGCTACATTTGCTCTGGTAGTGACTATCCCTTTGTCATGTGAAGCCTCTGAGACCTGAGGGGCTGTTTGTTATAGCAGCATAACTGTAATGGTCAGCACAACTGTCATAACAAAGGAACATTGACTGGGAGTCTTAAACAACAGAATTTTCCACCAGAGGTTGGGTGGTTCTAGACCAATCTGTTAGGCAGGTCAGTTGCTGACACATGGCCACCTTTTCACTGTGCCCTCCTGAAATCCTTCCTCTCAGAGCACCAACACAACCGGAGAACCACATGCCTTCCCCAACCCAACCATCTGAACTGAGAATCCTAGAGCTCACTTTGGAGTAGAGCTTCACAGCAAACGCTTGGCTTATCTTGACTAATGCAGCAACTATTTTAAGATTTCTAAAAGCATATATTCTTGCTCATTTACTGGGGCTTATGACAAAAACTGACACCAGTTTTATCTCTGTGAATACCACTGTCTTCATCACTTTACCGTAAGTGACCTCACTGCAAATTCTAGAATTATGCCCAGAGAAGCAGGTCCTTGACTCTTAATGCTGCTAACAGCCCTCGGAACCCACTCCCTGGATCTTCCTTTCATTTTCTTATATCGCATTTATGTTCTACTCAGAAAGGAGAAGACAGGGCAGGCATGCCAACCATCTCTTGTGCTAATCTCCTGCTCCCTGTAATAACCTGGCCTGGGAAAGGTGGGTTACACAGCATCCTAGAGAACAGAGTGCCCCACATTTCACTCCTCTCCTCTCCTTTCCTCTCCTTTCTCACTTCTCCCAGGCAACAAGGATACACTAAGAGAAACTGACAACTGAAAAGGAAGAAAGAAAAAAAATGCATGCGTCTTTCTATTATGTGTTTGTATGTATTTACTAACGATATATTCTTCACTAGGTGATGAGGTATAGGAGGAGAAGGGTGGCTTACTTTCTCATATGCATCCCTTGTGCCTAGCACATAGGATAGCACAGAAAATAAATGAGAGTTGTCTTCATCCTTCAGAGTAGACTTGAGTCTGTACTGGGAAGCTGTATGTGACTTCCAAATTTCATGTCCTTGACGGTACATCCCAGCTGTTGCACCTGCATTCCCCTGTTAAAATGAATAAGTCATAACAGCAGATCAGCGGTTGTCTCAGTCCACCTTTCCTGTTGCTATGACTATTTCCCCAGCTGGCAGAGCAGAGCCAAGCCCCGCACTGTTTACTTTTGTCTGTCTCTCCACCTTTCTCATCACCTTCAATGGTGCCTCTGTCATTGGCTCTAGGAAGTGTCTGTTACACATTTGTTGTGTCAGGGTGAGTTTCCTCTCCTTTCTTCTCCTTTTTCAGTTTCTTACGAATAGAGCCTGTGGACCTCTGCCTTTTTTCTACATGAATTTTTATTGTGTATACCCACAGCATCTTTGATCTGTTTGCCAGCCTTTCATCTGAGGCTGTCTGCACAAGCCTAGTACAGGAAGACCTCGGCAAATATTCTGTGTTGATAAATGGATAATGAGACACACAGGAGACAAGAAACTTGCCCACTGTCTCACAGTGGTAAATGGAAGCTGAACTGCTTGTGTCTAGTTGAACTCTCAATCCACACAGCCCCTGCCACAGCATTCTGAACTCTAGCCAACATTTCTTTAGCTCCGTTGTTCAAAAAGAATACTAATAACGACAGAATTGTGGAATTGATACTGTATGAATTCTAGACATATCTTCCCTGTGACAAAAGACTGGACCACCAGCTATAGGAGGAAGCCATAATAAGGAGGCCAGGGAGGAAAGTGAATCCTACAGGTTCATACACCATTGACAATTTGAGTCCACAGAATTGCTTCTGAAAATGTGATATTCTTTCTACTAATATACTCCATTCTTGGAAAGAATATGAATTGGACATTTACTAACTACTGATGAACCTCAGGATGACTTGTTCCTTAGCTCTAAGCTTGGTATTTATACATAGGTCTGAACTATAAAGGAGCCTCTCACTGGTCCCCATGAAAATGAGTGAACCATCCTCTAGTCAGTGCTCAGGTGCCTTGGGAATCATATCTGCAAAACAGACAAGAAATCAAGAAGTCTGCGACTCATAATGGAAAAAAGAAACACAGCTGTAGGAAAGGTGGGATTCCAACCCTGGAAGAAAATGCCAATGAGTCCCAGTTTTGATCATTTCCTCATTTTATAAAACTGGCTCAATGATTATCCTTAAAAAGTGTGTTGGTAACTTTATTGAAATAACATTTATTTTCTTGATTATTCTTTTGATCAGAGACTCTCCAATACTAGGCAACCTTCTCCCTTGGAAAAGAACTCTTAGACCAAAGCTCACAGCTGCTAATGTGGCATAAACCCAACATAATCCTTGAAAGTTGAACATACTCAACTCAGTACACTTCATTTTCTGAGCTGCATTTTTTAGTTTTAAGTATGAATTGTGCTCTGACTCACTGAAGATGGAGGCTCCGGATTCTATGGGCTCCCAAGTTTCTCACTAGTACCTTTGACCCGTAACTTATCAGATGCCTTCTTTCTCTCTTTTTTACTTTTAAAATTGTGTCTATGGGCATAAATAACCATGTATATCTGCATGTGCAAATGTGTGTGTGTGTGTGTGTGTGTGTGTGTGTGTGTGTGTGGTGTGGTATGTTCATGCAGAGGCCAGACATAAATCAGGTACTTTTGTCAGTGACTCTTCATCTTGTTTTGGGAAGAGGGTCTTTCATTGGGTATTCTGGAGTTCCCTATCTTGGCTCATCTGGCCAGTGAGCCTGAGGACCCTTCTATCTCTGTCCCCCAAGAACTGTGGTTGCAGGAATGCTCAGCTTTACCATGTGATCTGGGGATCTATACTCAGCTCTACGTACCTCCACTGAGCTGTCTTCTAGTCCTCCATTTCCTACTAGGGAGCCACGAATCCCTGCCTGACTTCTGAGGAAAACACGTACTTTACCCATTCTGCTCCTGGCCCAGGTCCTTTCCTTCCTTTCTATCCCTTTCCTTTTTTCTACCCTCCTCTCTGCTTCTCTTTCGGTGATGGGATGGTAGCCTGATGGCACATTCACTTTCAGCTTTCCTGCCATTTGAATTTAGACCCTGACAAACCAAATGTTCCACAGAATCATTGACTGAGTTCTACTATGGTACACAGATCCTCAGGAAGCACAGTAAGGTCTGTGGAGAGACGCTTAGTCTAAATTGAGTAGCAAGTGTCAATATGGCTTGAAAACCAGACTAAAAGTTTTTAAAATATGACTTCAGTGGATAAAAAATGGTCTTATATGTGGCTAGAAAAGTACTACCTGTATAGAGAGCCTGAGAAAGTTATTAAAATATTTATCTGTATTTAAAGGAAAGGATATTAAAATGATATGGAAAACACGTCTTCCTGAAATCCTGGGTGTGGCACATGGATGTTGCTGATTTTACCTCTTTACAGATGTCCTCATTTGCTCTGATCATTCATCTAGACTGCTGAAGGCGGAAGAATATTCACGTGCTGTTTTCATATCGGTACAGAATGGGATATCTGCTTTGTGCAGCAAACCTCATGAAGCCACGCAGTTCTGCAGACAGGACCTGCATCATAAGGAGGGCAGCAAAGATACTGGAAAACATCCTTGGAAAAAGCGAAAGACTTATGACTGTCCTAGGTGTGCATGCCCCTTCACCCCAAACAGGCTCCAGCTAAAGCCCCAGGAAGCTCAAGTGTTTCCATGTCATCTAGATCAAAATACCTCATCTTTGTAGGAGGAGAGGGCTACTTGTCGGTTCCAGGCTGCTTAGCCCCGAAATAATCACACAGAAATTGTATTAATTCAATCACTGCTTGGCCCATTAGCTCTAGCTTCTTATTGGGTTCTTACTGGCTTACTCTTACATAGTAATTTAACCCATTTCTATTAATCGCCATGTGTCAGGGGCTTACCGGCAAAGTTTCAGCGTCTGTCTCCAGTGGGGCTACATGGCTTCTCTCTTACTCTTCCTTTTTCCTCCCAGCATTTCCCGGCCTACCTCTATTCCCTGCGCAGTCCCAAGACAGTTTCTTTATTAGCCAATGGTATTAAAGCATACAGAGGGGAACCCCACATCACTACTGTTTCTTTATAATATCCCTCGGTGTTTCGCTTGGGAAACTAGACAAATCCCATGCCAAAGCATCCTGTATAGGAAGACAAGTTTTGCTTTCAAGACTGGTGCTTACTGAAAGTGAGCAAGACAGGTCCGAGGCTTGTTCCTCTAAGCTTCCTTTCCTGCTGTGCATGTACCAATACCCGTGGTCCTTACTGCTCTTGCAGAGGACATGGTGAAGAGTCCTGGGGTCTGTGCTTTGACTGTGCTCTTAACCTTCTTAAAGTATATGACACTAAGCATCCCTCATAGAGACCCAGGAAAGGTGACAAGGCTATCTAGAAGCCTCCACAGAAAAAACACCCCGTTATCTTGCATCTCTTTTCCCAAGGTTCGGTAGCTGTCTCTAGGGACAAAGAAGTCAGACTTTTTTGAATTTCTTGCTAATGTTTTGTGTAGTAGGGGATGGCTGTACTTTTAAAATGAGGGTTTATTAATGCATATGCTTTCTTTTTATCCTGCCTCAGTACTAGACACCATTGGCTAAATACTTTATATCTCCACGCTCTTGTCTATCACAGCATCCCTGTTACACAGAATTAGTATCACCCCCCACTCCCCGATTTATTGCTGGAGAAACCAAGGCACACAGAAAGTAATTTCTCTATGCTTGACTAGTAAGTGATTGACCAGGATTTGAACCCAGACCAGCTGGTTGCAGAACCTTTCCCTTTAACCTCTGTGCTCTGCTACCTCCTGGTCCGACAACAGAGCGTTGCTATGACTCATATTTATACTTATCACCCTTAAAGTTAGAGGCATGTATGAGTTTTCTTCTTTTGTTTAAAATAGTTCTCCAGTCCTTTCTTTCCAGTTAAGGAAGCTGCAGCAGAAGCATGAGCTCAGCATTTGGGGAAGATTCCATGCGATCCTTCTGTCAGGTGTGAAACTCGGCCCTCTGACAGAGTAACTAACTGCAGTTAACAGAGCTCTAGCCGCGCACATGCACAGAGAGACACGCGATTAGTCATCTCCATGCTCGGCTTCTGGGTTCATTTTCAGGAGGAAATGGGACAGATTCCGATCTCTCAACCTACAGCCATCTTTGCTTCTGACCTGCTATGTCAGTTCATTTCCTGCCAACCCATGTCTGCCCTTATTAGAAGTAGGGCAACCTGCTTCTTAGTTTCCAGGTAGGAAGTGGTTCCTGCCTGTCCTGGCCAGGGGGGATCTTACTCTCTTTAGAACACTTCCATAGGGGCCACATCATGGTGGTCAGATCCTAGTTATAACTCTGCTCAGAGGAGTTTGTTCATCACGTTGCTCTGGCCTCTCTACCCTGAAGACCTCAGGATGCACAGTCAAAGCACCAATGCCAAGGATTGCCAGATTCATAATAATGCCCCATCTTAGCTACTGCTCTGTTGCTGCCCTGTCAAAAGCAACTTATGGGAGAAAGGGTTGGTGTACAGGGGGGTATAATCCATCACAGTGAGGACGGGCTTGGCACCAGGAGTGGGAAGTGGACTGCTTACTTGGCATCCACAGTCAGGAAGCAGAGAAAGAACAGGAAATCAGGTCAGGCGATAAAGCTTCAATACCTGCAGCCAATGACATACTTTTTCAAGGGAGACTCTTCCTCCTAAAGGTTTAACAAACTTCCCAGTCAAACCACCAGCAGGAAAATAAGTGTGCAGACACTAAACCTATCAGGGATATTCTACATCCAGTCACCACAAGCAGAAGAGGAGGGAAGTGGTGAGTTGACTAGACTCAAACAATACTCTGATTTTTTTCCCTCGTCAACTTGGAATGGAAGAGAAGTGAGTATATTTGTCTTTCTTTGCCTCTGTGACCGAGAGTCTGATAGCCCCAAAGGATGGGAAGAAAGGTATGCTTTGGTGCAGGATCTCAGTGGTTTGTGGTCCATCGTAGCAGGGTTCATGATAATGGTAATAGATAAGGGTGACAGAGGAGGAATCAGAGGAGAGCTCGCATTAGAAGTGGGCCAAGGTTATCCTCTTCAGAACCCAACGCTAGTGAGCCTCTTTTGCCAGCTAAGCCCCTACCTCCTGAAGATCCCACCACCTCTGAAAATATCTTCCCTGCCTAGAGAAGAGGATCTCATATATCAGCCTGTGGGGATGATATACACCACCAAACTATAACAGAGAGATTCTCACTCAGAGGACATAGTCCTGTGACCACCATAAACATCCCACAAAGCTGCATGTGTCTGGCCTCAGACTATGGTATATAATTTTAAGCTGGTCCAATAAAAGGCATTAGAAAAAAGGGAAAATTTAAAGCCCAGAATATTGCACTGGAATGAGGCTCAAAATTAGAGTAGGGCGCTTTTCTTGAATTCTTCAAACAATGGGCTCTATCTCCATCACTGAAAGATGAAGCAAGAAAAATCCTCCTTCATCCCATCTTGTAATCAAATGAAAGTGATTAATTTAAATTAAATTAAAATGATTGTCTTTGGAGAGTTGACTCAGAGGTTAAGAACACTGACTACTCTTCCAGAGGACCCTGGTTCAATTTCCAGCACCCATTTGGCAGCTCACAACTATATAACTCCTATTCCAGGGGATCCAACACCCTCATATAGACATCTATTCATGCAAAACACCAAGGTACATAAAATAAAAATAAATAAATTATTTAAATGATTGATTTTCAACTGTATTAATGTACTCTTCCCAGTTATTTCTGTGTCTCCTCTAATTGACATGATACTGAAAGTTGGATATTGATAAATGAGAAGTAATTAAACAAGGCTTATCAAATTGAAAGGGCTATTCAGAATGACATTGTCAGTTGAGGTCAGGCAAGATTTGCACATGGGTTTTTGACCTTTACTGGATTTGCCTAAAATGCTCTCTAATTAGGTAACGTTTGAGAACATAATGATTTTCCATGGCGATAGGCTTGGCCAAACGCAACCGCTGGCTAATCACACTGATGCATCTTACCCTTCCACACATCAGATAGCTTCTGAAGAGCTCTGCTTGCCTGTCTTGCCAAGGTCCACTTTACTAGATGAAGCACAATGAATAAAAGCTCAGAGACAGATATTGGGTTCAACCTGAAGGTCAAAATAGCAAAACAGCCAGCCACTGGTTCTTACTTCTATCTCAGTCCAAAATGGGGATCTTGCCTCCAGGAAACTCAGAATGAGGCTGAGATTGAGAGCTGGCTTCTCCCATCATATAATCCCCTCTAGTTCTGGGATTAAGGGCATACACCGCTATTGACTGGTTTCTATGGCAAGCTAGTGTGGCCACTAGGATTATAGGTGTGTGTCGTTGCTGCCTTGTCTATAAGGCTGACCGGTGTGGCTATTTTACTTTTCTGATACTCAGGCAAGCTTTATTTATTAAAATACAAATGAAATGCCATTACAACTGGACTTCCCAGTTAAAGCATCCATATTCTCTGGACTCTTGATCATCCATGTCTTTTGTGGGCTGTGTATATTGATGCTCATGATGAAAGATCTTTGTACGTATCTCATGGTCTTGACTCTCATCGCTCATCTTCATCCATGCAATTTCCAGTTGTCTTGGTTATTGTCATAACCATTCTTACCTCAGGTTTCTTCCCTGAGTGAGTGAGTCATTTTAACTCAAACAGTCTCCCTGTTCATGCACTGTGCTACGGAGTTGACTAAATCCCTTACAGCACATTTTAATCTCGAGGAATTCTGGCTGTAATACAAGTTTCTAGACATTCTGTCTTCTCCTCAAAATACTTATCACAACCAAGTCTGTCTGTGATGCTCTAAAGATATGCTGCCTTATTTCCTTGTCTTAGGCTTCGTTCATTTGCGGGACTGTGATGATCTTGTAACCCCTCTTCATCTGGTGACATTTACTCTTTCTCGGCCCATCTTACAGCATGGCGTCTCCTTCGTGAGACTTCTCTTGGCCTTAAATTGCATACTCGCTTCCTTTTCCCTTCCATAGACCCCAGGAGTTTCGGTATTAGTGTTTAACAGTTTTTGTTTGGCATCAGTACAGCTCCCCATGCAATACGTCTCTCCGTTCTGTAACTTCCCTAGAGGAGGGACAATTTCTTGCTTCAGAGTTGTAGCCTCTGCGTGGCTCAGCGCAGCACCTTACTAATAATAGGAACTCCGTGAATGCCTGACAACTTAAACACATTTTAATAAGGCTGGTTTCTGACTGTGTGACAAAGGTTACGAAACCACTAAAGCTGGCTGTTCAAGAACTTAGCGCTAAAATTATTTTTAGATTTTTCTGTCACACTGACAGAATTATATACTTGATCAGAGGCTTTCTTTAATGGAATTCTTTCTGAAACATCCAAAACCTTGATACAAAGGAACTCTGTCATCTACTTCCTTTTCTAGGTGACACATTTGGCCTGTTAACTTGATGGGTTTTATATATATATATATATATGTAACAGTTTTGGAGAAACTGAAGAAAATAGAATAAGTCACCAAAGTAGAATTATAGAAGTAAGAGGGCTTTATTTACAGTAAGGCTTCCAAATTAACACCTCCGGCATGTCTGCTTCTTCATCCAGGTAGGTGTCTTCAATACCATGCAGTAGTTGCTGGGAAAACAGACCCTCTCCTGGGCTGCGGGTAAAGTCCCTTTCATCTACTGAGAGTACACATGGCAAACCCTCTTCCTTCCTTGGTCTAGGATCTGAATATGAGGTTTCTTGTGATATCTCTGTCTATCTGCAGTTTTGCATCTTTTGTTTCATGACCCTTAGTTAGAACCTGATCTTTAAACAAGCTATTTGTTCTCTCTTAGAACAATGCATATAATTTTGGAGGTTCTTAAATTCCCTAAATCCAGCCCTTAAATTCTAAGTTCTTAATACCTCCCCTAGATTATAAACTGGACAACTGAGATGTACCTTACTCATGTTTGCATTTCCAGTGACCCAACATATAAAGAATCCTTTGTAAACAGTTGTTGAACTAATAATAAATTGGACAGATATTTTGGATAAGGGTAACATAGCATTTGGTTTCTCAGTCACAAGAATGTCCATTGCATTTAGCTACTGACTTCTACCACTACTGAATACACCCAAAAAAGCATTAATGAGCTCATGTGAAACTTCTACATGATTAACCTGGTAGTAAAGAAAGCATTTTCAAGAGCAATCTGGAGACTGACAGTGAATGTCCCATACTGCTTTAGAGATGTTTCTAATAAGAATCACCTGAATGAACCCCAGGACACAGACTCAAAAGGGCAATTATAAACATGATCAAAGAACTTAGGGATTTTAAAAAGAAGGACAAACAACTGAAGGAACTTAAAGAAGACAGGAATAAACTCCTGAGTAAAGTCCAAGAAAACACAAACTTAAGGCTGAAGGGAATGATGAAGAAAATCCAGGATTCAAAAAAGTGGATTAAATAAAGAGAGAGAAACACTGAAGAAAATTCAAACTGCAGCAGAGATGGAATTAAAAAGACCAACAATTCAATTAGAAAATCCAAGGGGAAAGTCTTACCACTAGAATAAATCAATTAGGAGATTGATTATTAGGGATTGAAGATAATTAAATAGAAGAACTGGACCCCTCAATGAAATAATAGAATAAAAGACTTAAAATCATGAAAGGAATAGGACATGGGGACAACATAAAAGAACAAATCTACAAATTAAAAGCATAGAAGGAGAAGAATTACAGGCCAATGGCATAGACTCGATCTTCCACTGGATCAGAGAAAAAAACTTGCCTAAATTAAGGAAAGATATATCCAGAAAGGCACACAAAGTGCACATACATGCAAAAATTCTCAAAAATTACTTGCAAACCAGATACAAGTATGTAGAGAAAGACCAAGCTTCATTAAGTTGGCTTCATCCTGAGATTCAGAGATGGCTCCACAAAGGTAAGCCAGTAAAGGTAATGAATCATACAAATGCGCTTAAAGACAAAGCTCACACAGGTTTGAGTTTGTCGAAAACCGCCTGTGACAAATTCAATATGCTTTCAAAATAAAAGTCCTAAAGAGTGTAGTACTGGAATGAACATACTGCCACATGGTAAAGGTTATCAATGCCAAACCCACAGACAACACCATCTTCAATGGAGAAAATTTTGAAGTTATCTCGTTAAAGTTAGGAAGGAGACAGCCCTGTCCACCATCCCCACTCCTTTTTGTCATAGTACTCAAAGCACGAATGAACACAATCAAGATGAGAGGAAAGAAGTACTCATATATAAAATTTCAAAAGTAAAATACAAACTAATGTCAAGTGATGGGGGCAAAACTCTCTTGTTTTTTAAAAAAAGAAAAAAAAAAGAAAGAAACTTGTTTCCAATTCCTATTTAATGGAAGCCAGCCACCATGCTGAGAGAAAGCCAAGGAACCATATGGAGAGACACTGTATAGGCATTCAGGCCAACAGCTTCTACAGAGTGCCTAGCCAACAGCCAGCACCAACCGCCAGACCTGTGAGTAAAGAAACCTTTAGAAGATCCCAGCCCACAATGCTAGTGACAGTCCTAAGCCCCGAGCTGTCCCAGGTGTGGCTTCTCAACTCTCACCATCTAGTTTACAGACTCACAGAGCCCTAAGCAGAGCTGAGTGGGTACGCCTTTAACGTTCGGCTTTCGTTAGCTCAGAGAAGGATGAAAGAGACAATAGTTGAATCTTATGTGAGTGTTTGCTTCCTACTACTGTTCTAAGTGGTTCTCACAGAACAGCGAATTTGATGTTCAGGGCTGTTACTAAGATAGGTGTGATAATCCTCATTCTTTGATGAGGGGAAACTGAGGCAAAGAGGCAGTAGCTTATCATTTATAGTATCCATGGAGGTAGTCTGACCCTGAGGTCATGTACACTTAACAATTATGCTACCTACTCAAAACCAGGATTTTTGAGAAGAGAAATTGATTTTTAAATTTAGTTTAATTTTATTTTAAATTAACAAATGATTGTCTATGCCGATGAGATAAAATGTGATAGTTACATATATATCAGTGGAATGATTAAATCAAGCTATTACTATATGAATAATCCTAAATATTTGTTATTTGTGGCTAGAATATTTAAAATCCCGTTATTTATTATTAACTGTGTAATTCTGCCAGGCAGGAAATGATCAGAATGTATAAGTTGTACCTCTGATATCTTCCTCTCCAGCCCCTGCCTGCAGCCGCCACTAATTTTAGCCTTCCTTTCTAGGAGACAGATATTTTTAGACTCCCACATCCAAGTGAAACCATAGAGTATTTGTAGCTCTGTTCTGTAATTATTTCAGAGTAATGTCCCCTGGACTCACCTGTCACAAATAACAGAATTTTCCAGGTCTTTTAAAGGTCACAATGAAACACGCTGAGCTACGTCTATGTATTATATTAGCAAACTTTCTGTTTCATTTACTCTCTGCCCTCTGACAAAGTGTACAAAGGAATAGACTAAAGACAGGAAGATTTCCTTTGGCTCACAGCTCCAGAGGTTTCTGAGCAGCTGGTTCCATCGGGCCTCTGGTGAGGGAAAAGAGCGGCAGAGAGCTAGCTAGCTAGCTTGACTCAGGGAAACAGAGTCGGGCAGAAGGTAATGGGGCAGGATTCTCTTCTCTAGGTCCTACATCTTCTAGTGAGTCCCACCGCCTCCCCAAAAAGGCTACCAGTTTATAAATCTATCCACAGATTAGCCTCCTTGTAAGATTAAAACATTATTAATTTGATGATTTCCCCAAGCAACCACACCATTACCATATGAGCCTCTTAGGGGGACTCTGCCCATCTACGGATAGCCCTTTCGGCTGATTTTTGTTAGTTTTTTGTCTAGAATACTTTGTGTATTTGAAGTGTTATTGTTCAATATGTATTTGAGGATCCTTTAATCTATGAGAAGGACAGCATCATGGTAGGGATTTCATTAGATATGTAAATCTCTGATTGGTGGATTAGTGGTGTGACGTTAATGGCATTTCCAGTCCATGAGTGTTGGCTGTCTTTCCCTCTTCCAGGTTGTCAACATCAGTTTCCTTTATTAACATTCCGTAATTTTTGTAGTACAACTTTTCATTTCATTTGTTGTGTTTTCTTTGAAGTGCTTCGTGTTTTTGATGGCAACATTAGAGGAATTATTTTCTTAATTTCTTTTTCTCATGGTTTCTGTTAGAACACAGAAGCAGTACATGTTATATAGCCTAGAAATAGTATACAGAATTTTTGAATGATTTGTATTTTCCTGTCCTACAGCTTGACTGAGTAGTTTATCAATTCAAGTAGTTTTTAAAATTTTGATCATTTGTACACAAGATCCTGTGCAGTAACTAGAGACAAATCCACTTTCTCTTGTCTTCTTTGCCCACTTCACATTACTTTCGCTGTCTACTTGCTCTGCCTGAGACTTCTGGCACTTTTGTTGAGTGAAAGTGGGGAGACGATTTTCTTGTCTGCTCTTTGGCCGCATATGAGAAGCCCTCAACTTTTCATTATTGTGATGCCACATGTGCGCTTATGGGGTCTGGCCTGGCCCGTGCTATTTTATTCCTCACAGACAGACTTTGTTGCAACCTTTTATTACTGTGAAAGGATGCTGAAATTTATCAAAAGCTTTTTCTGAACCTACTGAAATGATCATGTAACTTTACAAGTCCATTATTCTCTTAATGTGCTGTAAAATATCTATTGGCTTGCGTTTCTTCAACCGTTCCTGCCTCTGAGAAACAAGTACATTTGTTCATGATGTATGGTTTTTTTTTAATGTGTTGTGAGATTTAGTTTGTTACTTATTGAGGATTTTTGTATTCATATTAATCAAATTAATATTCCATACTTTTCTTGAAGTGTCATTGTCTGGTTTTTGCATCAGAGTAGCTCTGGCTTAATAAAAAGAAGTCTGAGAGTGTTCTTTTTTCCTGGGTTTTTGGACCAGTTCAAGCAAGATTGGCAGCAATTCTCCTCTAAGTGTTTAGTAGAACTTGCCAGTGAAACCATCTGGTCCCAGGCTTTTCTTTGTTGGAAAATTTTTGACTACTGATTTAATCTCCATACTAATTATCAGTCTGTTCTGACTTTCCATTTCTTCATGATTAATTGTTGGTTGATTGTATGTTTCTAGGAGTTTACTGAGTTCTTCTAGATTAATCAGCTTGTCCATGCTCAGCTCTTGTCTTTGCATGTCTGTTATCAGTTGTATTGTCCTTTTCTCTCACTTCAGATTCATTTGTTTTGAGTTGCCTCTGTTTATTTTAGCTAGTGTAGCTAAGAGTTCCACAATTCTCTTTATTGTTTATCCAAATTTTGTTTTGATGATTTTTCCTATTATTTTTCAATTATTTTTTGTTTGTTTGTTTCTACTCTAAATCTCTGGTGATTTACTCATTATAATAACCTCCAGTTTAGGTTTTTTTTTATTTTTATAATCCTTTAATATATAAAGTTAGTTTTTGCATTTAACACACTTCTTTTTGAATGTAGGGTTTTGTCACTATAAAATTATGTTTCGCAGATTGAGTATCCCTTATGCTTGGAACCAGAAGTGTATGGGATTTTCAAATATTTCAGAGTTTGGAATATATAATGAGGTATCTTGGGAATGGGACCTAAGTCTAAAGTCTAAACACAGAATGCATTTATGCTTCATGTACACAGAAGCTGTGGATAATTTCGTGCAGTATTTTTAGTGTAACTGTGTGACCTGTCATAGATAATCAGGTGTGGAATTTTTCACTTGTCGTATCATGCTGGCACCCAAAATTTTCAGATTTTTGAGCATTTTAGCTTGGGATTTTCATACTAAAGATGCTCAAACTGTACTGTTTTTCCTACATCCCATAATTGATTGCATGTTTTCCTGTCATTTCCATTTGTCTCAAGAAACTCTCTGATTTCCCCTTTGATTTCTGCTTTGACCCGTTGATTATCAAATGTGTAGGGGGTGGGTTTGTGTAGGTTTTAACTTCTTCTTGTTGGTGATTTTTAATTTTCTTTCAGATACCGAGTTATAGTTTGGTTTCTTTGTGGTAAATATGCTTTGTAGAATTTCATCTTTTTAAATTTGTTCAGATCTGTATTTGACTTTACCTGTGGTCCATGTTGGACGATGTTCTTGACACACTTTAGAAGCATGAATATTCCGTTGCTGGGTTGAGTGTTTAGGTGGATTTGGTCTATGGGTGTTGTTCAAGTCCGCTATTTCCTTGCACATTGTCTGTCAAGTTACGCTGTCTACTGTTCAACAGAGGGAGCTGACGTCTTCTGCTGTCGTTGCCTGACTGTCTAGTTATTCACTCCCTGACATCAGTGGTTTTTTTTTTTAGGTCCTCTGATCCTGTAGCATGTATATTTATAATATGGTGGGTTGACACTTTTATTTCTATGTGACGTCCTCTTTGTTTGTCTTGAATGTTCCTTACTTAAAGGCTATTTTGCCTTTGGCCACCAAACGCACCTCCGCTCACTTTCAGTGGTCAGTGTGGACTTTTGGGGGCGTTCATTTTATTTGAGGTTATTTGAGTTTTCTGGATCTGGTTGTTTATTTCTTTTCCTAGATATGGAGATCTTCCAGTCACCAGGTCTCTGCATAAAGATTTTGGTCATTTTTCTCTTCTCCTTCTCAGACTCTAATGATGTATATTTGATGGCACCCCATAAACACCTGAAGCCATCGTCATCAGTTTTCTCCTTTTTCTGCTCTGTTTGGATAATCTAAAGTGGTTTGTCTTCAACTTGAATAGTTATTTCTTCTGCCAACTATAGTCCACTTTTGAACATTTCTATTATTTTTAATTGAGTTATTGTATTCTCTCCCAAGACTTCTGTTTGGAATGCTTTCTATTTCTTTGTTGAAATTTTAACTCTGTATTTTGTTCTCCCAATGCTGGTCTCGTATTAATCACAGCTAGTTTTTCAGCTTGAGCCAACAAGAACACTTTGTTCCAGTACAGTGAAGGTTTTACTGTCAGATTCCTAATTCGAATATATTATCACACAAAGAGACCTGGTTGAATGTTTGCTCCCCACCCCCACCCCAAACTTCACAAACCAAGCCTCTGTTATCTCATTGCTCTTAGCACTGTCTTCCAAGTTCCAACAACAGGGTAATAGGCTCTGAAACCTCAGCAACTTTCCTAACTCTCCCAAACTCTCCACCTTCCTCCAATTAAATTCAAAGACATAAAAGCCACACGGTCAGGTCCATTACAGCAAACACAATCACTGGTATCAATTTCCATTCTATGTAACTTTTGGCAGTGTGTGTGTGTGGGGGGGGAGGGTTGGTTAATTTGGTTTATAGGTTACAGTTCAGGAAAGTCAAGGCTACTTAAGGCAGGATCTGATATAGAGACCATGGAGAAATGCTGCTTACTGGCTTGCTCCCAGGCTCATGCTCACCTCCCTTTATTATATAATATAAACCTACTTGCCTGGGGGTATGGGGCATGATGGTACTGTCCACAGTGGGCTGGACCCTTCGATATCAATTAGCAGTCAATAAAATGCCTGCCAGTCAATCCGGTATAAACTATGCCTCCGCTGAGATTCCCTCTTTCCAGGTATGCAAAGTTGACATCTCAGATTAACCATCACAAGGCCTCGGTGAGAATAAGATGGAGGAGCAATGGAGAAGGATATCAGACATCAGTCTCTGGCTTGAAATGCATGGGAACATGTATACACATACTTACAAATATCATATATACAGACACATGAGACAGAAAATTCAAAAAGGTTATATTTACTGAAACCAAAGCTCAACATCAGACTGTAAGTGTGCTTTATTTTTGGTTCTCCACTAATTTAGCATTATATCTGGAATAGACTAGGTACTTAATATATGTTTGATAAATTAATGTGTTGTATAGTTGTTAAATTCCAATATGTTCTATTATTCAGGCCCACCGATGTTAAACCAATAGGCGTTTATTATCTACTGCAGGCCATGTGATGACTTAATCCTTTCAACACCAAGTCCTCACAGAACTTGAGGTTTAATTGCAAATCAGGTTTTTAAAAACGTGAGCGATACACGTAAATGCAAAGAAATGAAGAGGCGTTACATTAATAGATATGTAAGATGGAAGCCAAGTAAAATCTACGAGGACAAACATTCAAGCATCATATCTTCCATCATATGCAGAATCCACTTAAGTGTAAACATCTGTAAAATATGGGCGAGGAGATGGCTCAGCCAGGTAAGAGATTGTCATTGAGGGCAAGAGCACCACTGTACGCTGAGCACAGGGGAATGCACCTGTGAGCCTTTTCTAAGAGGCAGAGACAGCCAGATCCCTAGAGCAAACTGGGCAGCAGTCTATTCAAACCGGTGAACGCCAGGTTCTGTGCGTGCTACTGGCGGCTTACTTGGTCTTTTAAAATCTGCTTTCTTTTCCATGATATGGTGGTCAAAGCATCTTTCTAACAGGCTCCTCCTGAGGTGGAAACAACAATGAATTAGAAGTTCTGAACAGTTTCTAGCTCAGAGAAAGTGCCATGGGCCACCTGGGGAGAGGCGTGGGGGAAATGAAGCCAAGGGCCTAGAGTGCCATGCTTAAGATTTTCAACTTTACTCTGTGGGCCACAACGATTTGCCAAAGGGTTATTAAATAGCAAAGTGGCATGCGTGGAAATGTCAAATATGATTCTGACTGTTTCATGCAGAAAAATAGGAAAGCAGGTGACCAGGATAAAGCTGTTGGATTTCCTCACACAGAAAACTTCTCCAAGACTATACAATGTGTTTTGCTTTATATTTTCACTGATTCATTTTACATAAATCGAATGAGTCACAGAGTGATTTATCATGGTATAAAGAGAAGCAAGTGCATCCACTGAAGGAAACATTTTCAATTTTCTTGAACACTGCTACAGTAGAATTCATGCAATGGAGAAATAGCACACTCAACTTACACAAGATTCATCAAATAAGACAAATTCCAAATTCCTGTGTGGTTACATTATTCATTTTTTTTTTAGGTGAGTGGTGTCTTTTAAATTTCTGGCACTGCTTTCTTTATTTGGATTTGGATCATGCGGCTTATCTGAAGAGAGCTGCAGAGAGCTGCACTTCCATAATAGTGCTGAGGTGCTGGGGATCTGGTTTGTAAGGCAAGCTTCAAAGTCACTGACAGAAATCACCGTGATACTCTTATGGCTTTTCCGACTGATGGAATCCCCTGCCATATTCATGACTTCATTGCCATCTGATACCCTACCAGAAACCTAAAAACAGTGTGTCTATCTGGTCGGTTATAGATTAGAGCCTCTAAAACTGTGACCCAAAATGATGGCCTTGTTTTCTTTATGAGTTGATTATCTCATGCAGTCAGAAGGACTAATATAAAGGTCCTTATGTCATTGCAGGTATAAACTCAAACTCACATAGGACCCCTTTGTGGTCTCCATTTTACTCCTTGAGTCCTAACAAGAATGTTATAAAATAAATCATTCTGGCCCCACTCATTTTCTGTCCATTGATGCTCTTGGTCCACTTGTTTGCTTCTGCCACTATTAGCTGCTGTGATGATGAAGCGAGGAACTTGCCTTGTATCAGATTCACACTCTAACCTCCAATGAGGAACTAGACAGACCTTCCTCCTTTGTTGGCAGTCACAGGCATTTCTTTACAGCAACTCAAAACTAATGAGCTTGTTCTGCTGTTAGCACAGTCAGTTAATAGCCTCATTTCTGTATATCTGATCATAAAAAGGCTGACAGATGAGCATGGGGCTTTGGATATATTTTTTCTCCCCCTTACGGTAGTGCTCTGCAGTCGTAATAAAATGCAGCTTCCTGAAGCCAGGACGAAGGTCTTCAGCAGCTGCTCTGCATGCAGCTTTCACAAGCGGAGCAGAGGGAGTTTCTGCCTAGCTGCTTTCTGAGGCTGTTCTTAGGATTAAGAACTCTGATTAAGGTGGATGTAGCATCCTTCATGTATGTTTGGAAGCACTGACCTCATTTAAAGGCTTCTTTCTGACTGTGAGGCTTGGCTCAAATGGATGAGTTTGTTCCAGAGCCTGATGTGAGATTCCCCTCTGTATGCTGTGAATACCATTGGTTAATAAAGCAACTGGCTTGGCCTGATAGGGTAGAATAGAACTAGGCAGGGAAAACTAAAGTGAATGCTGGGAGAAAGAAGGATGGAGTCTAGAGAAACCATGTAACCCCGTTAGAGACAGAGACCAGAACTTTGCTGGTAAGCCACAGACATGTGGCGATACACAGATTAGTGGAGATGGGTTAGTTTATGATATAAAAGTTAATCAGAAATAAATACACTTAAGCTATTGGCCAACAGTATTGTAAATAATATAGTTTCTGTGTGGTTATTTCGGGGGTCTGGGCAGCTAGGAACTAACAAGCAGCCTCCTACAACAAGGGCCCATCTGTATTGGGCTAGTAAATGCTTAACCACAGTGTCTGAGACAGCAAGACTGCCCTGGAGTGTTGTGTTGGCTGAGACACTCTAGGTATTAATACTCCTTCTCTGTGTCATGTCAGGCTATCAGATGCCACCACGGGATGGACAGTAGTCTTGTTATTTGAGTAGTTCCACTGTACAAATGCAGCCTACAGAAATGACTTCACGAAGCATGGATGGTGGAATCACATGGTAAAAGAATTAGAGAAAGGTTGAGTTTGGTCTTGCATTAGCTTTTCTTTCAGTCAAGTGCATTTGGAGGCAAGTTTGTGTCATTTAAAGAGTTAAAAATAGCCTGTGAAATGCCTGGAAACGTGGCAGTGATGAACAGCTGATCCCAGGGAACTGGCTCACTTGCCTTGCCACTGGCCTTTGTACACACAGAGATGACCAGTTCTACAACCTCTGTTGCTTATAGGAGAAATCCCCACAGCCCCAAAGCATCTTTTTGTTTTCCTTTTTAACTTGGTTATTACGACCAGAAAACTCAACAAACCAGAGATATCCTGTCAGTCCTGACTCCCAGAGCAGATCATCTGGACCAGTGCTGAGACACTTCAGTTGAGCGTCAGTAATTCTGAACTCAGTTATTGAGGATCCAACTCAAAGAAGATGGACTCAGTAATCATCTTGCTAAACATCACTCATTTATGCTATTCTACACAATGGTGGGATGAGACAATTTGATAGTAGGCACATAATGAAAGCTTTTTTGTGTTATCATCGCTTTAAGAGTACGCTTCCAGTGCTGTCGTTGGTAATTTATTCATCTGCTCATTCTTTGTAATTTTCCTGAGTCCTTTTATATTCGAGAGTGCTGTGTTAGTTATAGTTTATTCAAAGCAAACTCACCCCTTCTGTCCCAAAGTTCAAAGTCTAGTACAGAAGCAAATGTATAATTTCTCAGATTTGACAATTATATGACACACGAAAGTCACCAGAAAGGTCACTCGTGCCTCCTGCAGAGCAGCACAGCTCTTCTAAAATCATATCACGCGTGATTACACATCTCCCTCATTACTAGCCTTGAAGGGTTCGGATCATACCTCCAGTTCAGTCAGCTGACACCGGAGATGGTAAAAGATGATGGAAAAGATAGGAAAAGACACAGTATTCAGAGGATGACTAGGACCTTGGAAGACCCAAACAAGAATTCCTCAGAGGATATAGTGGTTTTAGGTGGTCATTTTGAAATATGGTGGGCAGCTCCTAGGGAGTTCTGGGCCATGGACATAACCAGAAGTCTCCATATTTGGTCTGTTTGCATTGTATGCTGCTTACAGACCTGGAACAAGAGAATCTTCTCCAGTGGACTACGGTTTACCTCATTGGGAAAATGGCATTGAAGCTGTGTCTGCATGGGGTGGTTAGTCTTGTCGACTTGATGGATTTCAGCATCGCCAGGGAAACAAACCTCTGAGCATGTCTGTGAGGGAGCTTGTAGACTAGACGAAATGAAATGAGGATGAGGGAGACACTGCGCTGTGCACTGGTGGCCTGGAATGATGAGGATGCCCACACCAAGTGGGGGAGACACTGCACTGTGGACTGGTGGCCTGAAAAGACAGAAACAAAATCCTTCTGCAACCCTAATTTTAAGGAGATTCTTTTTTGGCAAGTTATATCTGATCAGATGAAAAGTGTTTGTTAGTTTTATGGGTTAGTTTAGGTTAAACAACTATGGTGCTTGATGAACTATCATCTCTTCTAATTAAGAGGTCTCTCTTGTTCAAATCGAATCTTCATAAATTTTGATTTACATTTTCTTCTGAAATGTTTGTTTTATTTTCTAAAACTGTTCTATCATCCAGAGTAGTATGGTGTCTAACAGTAGGCATTAGGTTCTTTAATTGCTCTGGGAAGGAGTTTCCTCCACGATGACAGGAAATGACTGAACCAAATTTGGCTTTGTGTGAGAGGCCCCTCAAGGCATTTCTCAATGTCTAAGGGTTAACTTGAATGTCCTTTGTTTATCTACATTCAATAGTCCAATGCCTGCCTTTGCCACATGTTTTGCATAATCCAGAAGGGCGGGGCATTCTGAATGGATTATTCTTAGAAAAAAACCCATTGTTTCTAGGAACACCCTGTTTACGATACCTTTTAAGGTGACCTTGTTTGCCATAATCAAAACACTTGACATTTCAATTTTTCTTCAAAACTCTGGAAATGACCTCTCCTATCCAGGTATCATCATGGTCATGAAATTCAATATTGACTGTATCTCAGATCCATTCATCCAAGGGTTCTGATCTTGCCTTTGATGGCCTAATTATACTTTTACATTAAGAATTAACATTTTTGAGGCTGGGCAATGGTGGTGCACGCCTTTAATCCCAGCACTCAGGAGGCAGAGGCAGGTGGATCTCTGTGAGTTCGAGACCAGCCTGGTCTACAGAGCTAGTTCCAGGACAGGCTCCAAAGCAACAGAGAAACCCTGTCTTGAAAAACCAAAAAAAAAAAAAAAAAAAAAAAAAAAGAATTAGCATTTTCAAAGCCAGAGATTCAATTATTATTTCTCTAGCTTCTGAATTTGGTATCATTCTATTTACTGCTGATGTCAATCTTTGTAAGAAATCAGTGAAAGATTCTTTCGAGCCCTGTATGACCTTGGTAAATGGCTCAATCTTCTTTCCTACTTCTCCAGTTCTGTCCCAACCATTCAAAGCCACTGTATAGCATAAATCCAGGGTGCGGCCATAATATAGAGATTGCCTTTGTAAAACCAGCATAATCTCCCTCTCCAAGAAGTTGATCTTGGAGATTGCCATACCTCTGTTGGCTGTTTTCTCCTGGAAGACATTAGAGAAGTCTGCTAGCTGAATCAGCTTGTCAATCGTAAAACACAGCTTGGCCCGCTGTATTTGGTGAGAGCCCAGTGAAAGACTTCTCTTTGTTTCAAACAGGAAGTCTGAAAGGCTCACAATCTGCAGATCTGCAGCCATCAGCATGTGCAAGGAAGTGACCTTCTTCCGTGATGTCAGCACACTAGTCACTTTTTAAATGACACGCAGGACATGGAATCTTCTGCAGTAGTTGAGTGTGCGCTCACAGCACTTTGGTCATGTGACTGCATCTATCTCCAGATAAACCTAGGGTCTTTTTTGTTAAACAAACCCCCGAGAACCTGATGAGGGGAATTGGTACTTTCCCCAGCAATGGGCACAGAAATACAATCTTTTCAAATCCATTTCAGAGAATTACAAACTCTGGTTTAGAAACACTGATCACTGAACAAAAGACAATGCTGCCTTGGTTTGGGAAATCTTGATGCTTGGGTCCTGGATTTTTGTGAATATTGTCTACATCAAGCATGCAGCTTTTGCTCTGGGATTTGTTTTTTTTTCTCTTATAAACCCAGAATATTTTAAAAATATTCTTTGTCTCTGTTTACTGAGACTATAGGACACTTACACTGGAGCGCATTCTAACATTAGAGACCACGGTCCCCATCATCTAGACAGACTCACGGAAGCATGGACTCCAAAGCCTATACTCATTATTCCTCTCTCTTGTCTTCATGCTTTATGACAAAAGTCTAATCTGTGGCTGATTTGGGGTGGGAGGTCCTTCTGTCTATGTGTTGATTTATTGGTTAATAAACAAAGAAAACTGGCTTCACCTATAGCATTGGAGGAGGAAGGTGGAGTCAGGAGAAGCCATGGATCCTTGGCCTGAGACAGACACTATGGAGCCACCTCCAGAGACAGACGTGCTAAAACTTTGCAGGTAGGCCACGACCTCGTGGTGATACACAGATTAATCGAAATGGGTTAAATTAAGAGGTAAGAATTAGCCAATAGGAAATTAGAGCTAATGGGCCAAGCTGTGCTTTAATTAAAGTTTAATTTAAGTTTCTGTGTGGTTATTTTGGTTCTGGGCAGCCGGAATGAACAAGCGGCCCTCCTTGCAACACTGATTGTTGTCCATCAGCAAGTAAAATAAGCAAGAACTTAGAAAAAAAACCAA
This sequence comes from Microtus oregoni, assembly GCF_018167655.1. Classification (NCBI taxonomy): domain Eukaryota; kingdom Metazoa; phylum Chordata; class Mammalia; order Rodentia; family Cricetidae; genus Microtus; species Microtus oregoni. The sequence continues at coordinate 32,324,124 of NW_024543072.1, forward strand.
TGATTTCTCTGCAATTTTGGATGGTATTATTGGGAATTATCTCTCCAACCAAAGAATATTTGGGAATAAGAATGATAAAAATGAGTGGATTGAATAATACACACTTTTTTCCAATCCTATTTTTAAAATGGTGTACTCACCCAGAGGTCTAGGAACAATTAGTTAACATGTGGTGTGTGTACTCAGTGTAGGTAACAAGATACAAACAGATCATCTGTTGGGAGCGTGTTAAACACTTGCACAATAATCTGACTGTACACGGAGGGGAGCTAACAAAAAACCAAGGGTCAGTTTTGTGGGTGTGCAAGTGTGCCCTCTGCTGGCCATTTTGGGGAAAAGCACAGAGCGTTTACTGCATCTGTCCTCATCCTTTTTCCAAGAGTGTCATTCATTCTCTATGTGCCACATACAATCAAATGATACTACGATCTGATGCATCTGTCTACATATATTTGTGTGTCTAAGATGTTTCACCAAAAAACACCCAGCATGTAAACAGCAAAAATGTCAGAAAAAAATACACCAAACGAAATTTTGTATTTTTAAAAGAAATTTTGATAGTTAATTTGGATCAATTGAATGAGGTGGATGTGTTCATTGTTAAAATGACATAGCAGTTTAGAATTTGGAGTGATAAATACATTATTCACTTTAGTCTCATTTATCTCAGCATTGAGAAAACTGAAGTTTCCAGACATTAACATTTAATGGAAAAGAAAACTGGGGGAAAGGACAGTAAACAATTGAGAGTCCATTTCTAGTGAATTTGTTATGTGTGTGTGTTTTCATAGTGAACAGTGGTCACCGATTTGACAAAGGACACATTCAAGAGCTAATTTATACTATTTATGGAAGGATTCATATTAGGATTAATTCTTGTTAATGGCTGAAGCTCTGAAGGAGTGGACAGTGAACTAAAATCAGACATGAGGAAAGCCAATCCAAGACCTTCACAAGATTTAAGAGTATGGAGCCCCAGTTAGAGCCTGGTACGGTTTGGAAGATCAAAGACACAAGAAGGCTATGGCGTGCTGGGCATGAATAAAGAATTAGCAGACGGAAATGCCTCATCTTAAAAGACCTAGTGATTAGCAGGCAGCGTCATGTCCTGCGAGCTGCCTGTGCTGTTTTCAGGCATCAAGCATGGGGGAGGGGTGTGCTTCCCCATGATCAGCCCCATCAGCAGGACTTCCCCAGCGGTGGAGATGCTCAGGGCTGGTTCCAAAGAGCAACTTCAGCAGGATGTGCTGCAGATGGTGAAAAAGACAGGAAGGTGACTGTATCCGGGCCCTGGAAGATTATATGATTGTTTGCATCAAAGCAGTCAGGCAGTTCCTATGCTTTTTCTTATGCCATATAAGTAGCCTCCGCACTACTTTGAAAACTGTTTTACGTCAATTTCCTTTTAACACCAAGTGACAGTTCTGGATACTGAACTGTGTTTAGGAGGAAGGTTTTTTTCCCTTGGTTCTTGCTATTTTCACTCATTTTAATACAAATCAAGAAGACGTCTATGATACAGATTTATGTCAAATAATTAGGCAGAGAATAATTTTGAGATTCGATCCTAGGACCTATGACCTAAAACCTTCCTACTCTTTGTTTGTTTGTTGGCTTTGATGCAATGATCATTGCTTTTGTCCCATCTGTTGTGATGTGATTATAAATCCTACACGGTGGTCATCTAGCCAGCATGACCCAGAGCTGTACTAGTGAGACAAGATCACTCGGAACTTGCCGTTATTTTACTGATAATGTTAACCACAGGTTGTTTGCTTTAGGTTCAAGTAACAAGTGGAAAAGAGAGCAGGCTACAGATTCTTTGACAAAAGCTGTGATAACGAACAGTACAGGTAAGAGGCATTAAAACTGAATTATATTATCCAGGCAGTAATTGGGGCTTACTCGAGAATGAGCAATAGAAATGGCCATCTAAGTGTTAGAAGTGGCCTGCTGTCAATGACTCCTTCCGGCCTTGTAGAGGACAACATGGAGCCAAGGCAGCTTGATTCGAAGCGGGCTCTTTCTACAGCAGATTCTACTGCCTAAGCCTGGCTTCATTCCTCCCACCTGGCCTGCTCTTAGAGACTGCTCATCACGTGTTATCAAGAGTGAATGTTTGACTGGCTGTCGCAGTGGTTCTTGATTAGTTATCAGCGCTCACCTTGAGCACAACTTGATACACAGCAATAGCTACCATCCCATGCTGACTATGTCTTGAAAGATGAGTACCTATAACATCCCATTGAAACAGTCTCTCATTTCCGAGAAACAGCTGGATGGTGGTCGCTCTATCTAAACCTCTGTATATCTATTCTCCACAGAGTGGAATTTAACAGACAATTCTTTCTGGAAGACTGGGTCACTGCACGGCTGCAGCTGATAAATGCCTGTGCAATATCCAGCTAACACACAAATAAATGAGTTCTTATCTACTAGATGCCAGGCATTCTCCTAAGTGGTTTACATATGTTATGTTTTAAGTTTTCATGTCTTCAAGGGAAAACTCTTCCATTCCACTCAGGGAAGAAGTTCACGCAAATTGTCCACGGTTGTATAATTAATCAATGGTGGTTCAAAGTTTGAACTCTTGATGTCAAAGCTACTGTTCTTTGCTGAACATCTTACTGTCATCTCCCATATCAAGTGTTTGCTTAACTGGTATATTTACAACTTCACTACTACAAAATGTGTTTTCTTTACTGTTGATTGCTTGCTTAAGCAAGCAAACTGATATAATAGACAAAGGCAAAACATGTCTTTTCCTAGCTCCATTTATAAATATTTATAACAGAGTGCCTCCTTGTGATACTTTTTCCCATGTAATTGATAAATTACATATTAGAGGGATGAGAAGTCAGAAATATTTTTCAATCAAACTCTATTCCCCAACATGAAAATGTTTATCATCTTGATGCACTTTAAATGTTTGTAAAGAAAAGAACTTTCCATTTGAAGTCTCTCTTTGAAAGATCAGCATATTCTACATCCTCTACTTTCAATGTATCTCTCACAGATGGAACTGAAAGTAATGATTACAGAGGATATACTTTAGCACTGTAAAATATTTGAGAACAGAATCCAGCTCCACTAATCTCATTGAGATTATTAGGTGCCCATCAGTATTTCTCTGTTCTCTTTCTGACCACATAGTAAGGTTGATCTTCTCCATCATCTCTGAAGCAGGCATGTTAATTTTCATTGGCCACAAGACACAGTAGCAGCCATATCTTTTGTCTGACAAGGCTAAGAAAACTGAGATGGATGTCTTTAGCCTACAATCCTGAGTGATTACAATGAGTACAGCCTTGGCAGGCAGCACGAGTTCTGCTGTGACACTCAAATATTTGGGGACTTTTGTTGTAGTAACCAAACCAAGAATATACTAACTATTAATTAGCTAACATGATAGCTATTCCCATTCTACATATTTCCTTCACACGTTACTTATATAAATAGTTTTTACATGGATGTAATTATAGTATGTAGATATAACTTCTTGTACTGAACTTTTCAAAATATTATGTTACAAATATTTCCATAGTTTTTCCATAGACAGTGTCCTTATCAATTTCCTGGTTGTATAATACCCTGTTAGGGCAACCTAGAATTAATTATTTATTATTAATTGAGTTGTTTTTATTTATTTTTTGTTAAGAATTATGGAACATAAGTAACTTTGAACATACAGCTGAATTCTCTTTAGGAAATACATTTCAGGATAAAACAATCTTCTATTTTACTTTCAGTTTTTTAGTCAGGTGTTTTAGAGGCAAACTCCCAGACCTTTTTTCTGAATATCTGTACAAGAATTGTAGTGGTAACAAAACTGAAACATTTGTTACTTTTTGTCAACCTTTCCTATCATAAGGCTAACTTTCCTGAGATATAATGTCAGAATAGTCTTTCCAAAAGATCCAGACACCAATTACAGAAAAAAAAATGGATTATTGGAGCCCAAAATGTTACATACACCTATAACATCTGTACTGTAAGGCAGAGGCAGAAGGGACACAAGATGGAGGATAGCCTGGACTATATAGCAGGTTCCAGGCTAGCCTAGGCTCCATAGTGAGAGCCTGCTAAAATAATATTTGATTGCTGAATTTTACATCTACTATAAATGGCTTAAAGTTATACAAATTCATGTCCCAAAGACAGATGGATCAGGTTAGCTGAGATTAAACTAGCAGGGTTTCACCCTCTCGCCGAACCTGAGAATATTTCTTTTGTTGGTGGTAAACATGTTTACATGACATTAATCCTTAGGAAAACCAGACTGGTCACCCTGCTCTTGAGTTGGCCACCTGCACCCTTCCTCTCTCAGGTATGACTGTTCACCCCTTCCTCTTCCTGGCACCAAGGACCTGTCCTTTGCTAGGTCGCCATCCCTGAAGTATATCAGCAGGACCTGGAAGATTCTGCCCCAAGGACACTAGATCCACCAGAACCCTGACAAAGCTCCTCACAGGGAGCAGAATCAACCAGAAGCCACAGAATTTGTCAGGACTGCTTCCTTATAGTTCACAGTTTCACTGTCTCCCTCGTGCCAAGTTTCAAAAAAGGCAGTGCTCCTTACACTTCCCTATGAGGAGCCAGGACACAGCGCATTCCATGCAGTTCTGTGTGGGCCTGGGAGTCTACAGGTCTAAAAAACCCCAAGAACAAATCGGTGCTCCATGTCTTGAGCCATTCTGGGTACCAACAGGTCACCTGACCCTCTTCTTTAGTATATTTGCAACAGACAGATAGGAACATGGTTAGAGACACTCAACTCAGGAAACATTTCCTGTGGCTACTTGGAAAATCCTCATCACATGTCTGTTTCGGAGCTATTTAAGTTTTTTTCTTTGAGTGCATTTTTTAAAGGATATGATTTATGATTAGATTTTAAAATCTGAAACACATGGTCTGATATTCTGTTTTTGTCTCTATTCCCTTTTCTAGTAGATTTAGACAGTATTGCTTGGGTAAGATGTAAATCGCTGTGCTCAAGCGACCCTTCTGCCTCATGTCTTGATAACTGGGCCTGCAAGTATGTACTAGTATGACTCTATTCTCTCTTCTGATAAAGAATTGGGTTTATATCATTTATTTTTTAGGAGTTAACAAGCATCTCTGTAGGAAGATGTATTGACTGTATCTTTTTTTCTTTATTGATTTTCATTGAGCTCTACATTTTTCTCTGCTCACCTTTCTGTCTCTCTCCTCCCCTTCAACACTCTCCTTGGTCCCCAAGCTCCCAATTTACTCAGGAGATCTTATCTTTTACTACTTCCCATGTAGATTAGATCTATGTATGTCTCTCTTAGGGTCCTCATTGTTGTCTAGGTTCTCTGGGATTGTGATTTGTAGGCTGTTTTTCTTTGCTTTATGTTTAAAAACCACTAATGAATGAGTACATATTTTCTTTCTGGGTCTGTGTTAGCTCACTCAAAATGATGTTTTCTAGTTCCATCCATTTGCCTTCAAATTTCAAGATGTCATTATTTTTTCCTGCTGTGTTGTACACCATTGTGTAAATGTACCACATTTTCCATATCCATTCTTCAGTTGAGGGGCATTTAGGTTGTCTCCAGGTTCTGGCTATGACAAACAATGCTGCTATAAACATAGTTGATGAGCACATGTCCTTGTGGCATGATTGAGCATCCTTTGGCTATATACCCAAAAGTGATATTTCTGGGTCTTGAAGAAGGTTGTTTCCTCATTTATTGAGAAATCGCCATACTGATATCCAAAAGGGCTGTACCAGTTTGCACTCCCACCAGCAATGGAGGAGTGTTCCCTTTACCCCACATCCTTTCCAACATAAGTTGTCGTCAGTGTTTTTGATCTTGGCCATTCTTACAGTTGTAAGATAGAATCTCAGAGTTGTTTTGATATGCATTTCTCTGATGACTAAGAATATTGAACATTTCCTTAAGTGTCTTTCAGCCATTTTAGATTCTTCTGTTGAGAGTTCTCTGTTTACGTCTGTACTCCATTTTTTTTCTTTTTTTTTTGTACTCCATTTTTTTAAGATGTAATCCAGAAAGTTCAGTTTTATTTATTTATTTTTTAATATTTATTTATTATGTATACAATATTCTGTCTGTGTGTATGTCTGCAGGCCAGAAGAGGGCACCAGACCTCATTACAGATGGTTGTGAGCCACCATGTGGTTGCCGGGAATTGAACTCAGGACCTTTGGAAGAGCAGGCAATGCTCTTAACCACTGAGCCATCTCTCCAGCCCCCGTGTACTCCATTTTTTTTATTGGATTATTTGTTCTTTTGATAACCAATTTCTTGAGTTCTTTGTATATTTTGGAGATCAGACCTCTGCCTGATGTGGGGTTAGTGAAGATCTTTTCCCATTCTGTAGGCTGTCATTTTGTATTGTTGACTGTGTCCTTTGCTTTACAGAAAGAAACTTTTCAGTTTCAGGAGGTCCCATTTATTAATTGTTTCTCTCAGTGTCTGTGCTACTGGGATTATATTTAGGAAGTGGTCTCCTGTGCCAATGCATTGAAGTGTACTTCCCACTTTTACTTCTATGAGGTTCAGTGTGTCTGGCTTTATGTTGAGGTCTTTGATCCATTTGGACTTGAGTTTTGTGTATGGTGATAGATATGGATCTATTTTCATTCTTCTACATGTTGATATTCAGTTATACCAGCACCATTTGTTAAATATGCTTTCTTTTTTTCCATTTGATATGTTTTGCTTCTTTGTCAAAAATCAGATGTTTGAAGGTATGTGGATTAATATCCGGGTCTTCAATTTGGTTCCATTGGTCTTTCTGTCTGTTTTTATGCCAATACCAGGCTGTTTTCAGTACTGTAGCTCTGTAGTAGAGTTTAAGGTCAGGGATTGTGATGCCTCCAAAATTTGTTTTATTGTACAGGATTGTTTTGGCTAACCTGGGCTTTTTGCTTTTCCATATAAAGTTGAATACCATTCTTTCAAGGTTTGTGAAAAATTTTGCTGGGATTTTGATGGGCATTGCATTGAATCTGTAGATTGCTTTTGGTAAGACTGATATTTATACTATGTTAATTCTACCTACCCAAGGGCATTATGTTTTCTTCAATTTCTTCAAAGATTTAAAGTTCTTGTCATACAAATCTTCCACATGTTTGGTTAGAGTTACTTGTAGATATTTTATGTTAGTTGTGTCTATTGTGGAGGGTAGTGTTTCTCTGATTTCTTTCTTGGCCTATTTATCATCTGTGTAAATTTTTTTGAGTTAGTCTTGTATTGTACATTACTGAAGGTGTTTTTGAGTTGTAGACGTTCCTTGGTAGAAATTTTGTGGTTTTTTTAATATAAATTATCATATCTTCACTGACTGTATCTTATGCCTTTAATCCCAGCACCCGGGAGGCAGAAGCAGGCGGATCTCTGTGAGTTCGAGGCCAGCCTGGTCTATAAGAGCTAGTTCCAGGACAGGCTCCAAAACCACAGAGAAACCCTGTCTCGAAAAACAAAACAAAAAAAGAAAAAGATAATCAAATTTTTAAAAAATGAAAAAAATTTAAATTATGTGGATTAGCATGTTTGTGTGGTAACACATGTTTGTGTAGGTGCCCGCAGAGTCCAGGAGAGGGCACTGAATCCTACGGTGCTAGAATTACAGGTAGCTAGCTGTAAGGTGCTGGGGACCAAACTCAAGTCATGTGTAAGAGTAGCACATGCTTTAACCACCAGCCGTCTCTCCAACTCCAAGGTATCAGTTTTTAAAATCAGAGTTGGAGCAAGACAATAAATCATGAGGAAACAAATATAAAAGGAAATGATACAGACAAAACAGAAGCTAATATAGAGCAAGTTTAAAATTACTCACAGGCTTCGAAAAATTCAAAATGTGTTCCTTTGAAAAGACATGAAGAAAAGAGTAGTGTGAAAAACATTTTAAAGACTATATCATAAGGGATAAACATTTTAAAGACTATATCATAAGGGATAAACATTTTAAAGACTATATCATAAGGGATAAACATTTTAAAGACTATATCATAAGGGATAAACTTTTTAAAGACTATATCATAAGGGATAAACATTTTAAAGACTATAACATAAGGGATAAACATTTTAAAGACTATATCATAAGGGATAAACTTTTTAAAGACTATATCATAAGGGATACTGTGAAGACTAGAAGATCTGAGGATGTATTTTTTTTAAACCTCATGGAAATTTACTAGTTAGTAAGTTAATTTCAAAATATAATTTTTAAAGAGCATAGTTGCTGGAGAGATTGCTCAGTGGTTAAGAACACTTGCTACTCAAGTGAACCTAAGTTTGGTTCCCAGCACCCACATATGTGACTCAACCTCCTGTAACCCCAGCTCCAGGAGACCTAATGCCATCTTGTAGTCTTTGAGGAACACACATACACCCACATGCACACATACACACATACACACACACAGCACACGGCACACCATCATATAGACATACAAATGCACATAAATAAAAATAAATCTTTTAAGAACATAGCGGACAATGAGGACTACTGAGAACTCAAGAACAATGGCAATGGGTTTCTGATCCTACTGCACGTACTGGCTTTGTGGGAGCCTAGGCAGTTTGGATGTTCACCTTACTAGACCTGGATGGAGGTGGGTGGTCCTTGGACTTCCCACAGGGCAGGGAACCCTGATTGCTCTTCGGGCTGACGAGGGGGGGGGGGACTTGACTAGGGGAGGAGGAGGGAAATGGGAGGCAGTGGCGGGGAGGAGGCAGAAATCTTAAATAAATAAATAAATAAATGAGAAAGTAAGTAAGTAAGTTTAAGTAGAGGCACCCTGCATAGATGAACAATACTGCTTCCAGAAGGCAAAATAGTTACATGAAAACTGCAGGGCAAGACATGGAACACTTCGATATAAGTCAAGGAAGCCTTCTAAGTCTCAAAAAGACACCGTCTGTATGTCATTACCTTTGGTTACCCACTATAACTCTGTAATAAGACTCTGTTGCTGAAGACTGGTGGCAGGACATGGAAATCCATCTTAAACCAACCGGAGACTTACTCCTCGCTGGCTGGCTTCGAGAGTGCCAGGAAGAGCTCTGCAGGCTACTGGGGGAGGGAAGACGTCAGTGGTCTTATCCAGTAGTGGCCCCTGCATGCTGCCATATTAATCTGCCTGGCAGAATATGCCCACTGTTACAATGGCGATATGAGTGTTACAGATTAACAAATTGCTTTCTAATTGGATTGAAGCCTGCTTCACAGGAGGGAATTCATGGCTGATACTGTAAATACTGTTAAAAAACCATTTTGATTGAGTTTTCCTATGGCTTTTTGGAAACATCAAGCATGGCTATATCTCACAGTATTTAAATTACCTCAGACTATATAAAAAGATGGAGGATTTGACAATTTTAAAGATGGTCATATATACTTAACGACATAGCCCAATTTAAATAGGACGAGAAAATAGATCAAGAAGTCCTGAAAAAATTATTATCAAGAGAAACATAAACCACACACCACCATGCAGCAAAAGACCCAAGAAGTGAGACTCCTCAGCCATCAGGAAAACTATCAATACAGCAAAATAAATGAGGACAAAAACACATTCCTGCAACAGATTCTCAGGTGGTCTTTAAAAGCAATTCATTGGTAATAAAAGGACATTTAAGCTATCATTTTTAATAGAAAATAAAGCAAGCACTGTAATTATGTATAGCCAATGATAACTTGTATATAGAACTAAAAAGTACAAAACAGTGGCTATTTCTTTGGAGATTCATACTTTAATATTGTACAATTTAAAAATATATAAAAACAGAGGTGGATATTTGCCAATTTCAGAGTAAAAGAAGAAGTAAGCCTTATATTATTGATACTACTCCTCAACAGAGCTGACTAGGGACCTGCATTTCTTGAGACCATCCTGGCCCATGACTTGCTGCTTTATGACCTTGGCCAAGGTGCTGGACTTCTCTCTTTTTTTTTTTTTTTTTTTTTTTTTTTTTTAAATTCTAAGGTCAAATTTTATTTCTACAAAAAAAGGCAATGGAAACAATATAAAACACATTGAAAGGATATTACTGAGTGAGCTTCAAGTGAGCTTGACCCTGGAAAGGCTGAATCCAGAGGGAGGGAAAGGCCATCCTGTTCCTGGGCTGCACCTGCAGCTGCTCTGAGGAAGGGGCAGCTGGTTACAAAGCAGAAGCCACCAATGCTGATCCCACAAGATGCAAACCATGCGGAGAACGACAATGGTGGCCTACTGTGCTGAGGAGTGGGGGGCTCCTTGGCACATCTCAGCAGAGCTTGGTGGTGGAGAATTGAGATTTCAAAAGAATATTCTGGCTTTTGCTTTGCCTGGGATAACCAGCAGGTCGTCTACCACAGCTGCAAGGAGGGCTGCTGACTGGAGAGAATTCATCACACAAGTGCGTGGCATTCTCTGCTGGCAGACCCTCCTTCCAAGGTCACCACAAACCTGGTATTGCAGGGTTCTCTACAAAGACAGCCTGACCACAGGTTGAGAATTTGGGGTCTGCCCATTGAGTCTGTTACTGTGGAAACATTTTGCTAAGATTTTATGTAAAAGCAGCTTCCCTTTGCACAGACAATTCTTTTTTTGGGGGGGGGGGTGATATTGTTTTATAATCTTTTGTAAGCACATTACTAAGATGGCATTAGGGGATTTGAGCTATCACCCACAGGCAGTGTGGCACAGGAGAAGGGCTGCTGCTTCTGTGGGGAGCTGGGGCCTTAGTCTGTGGAAGTGGGATTGAAAAAGAAGAAGGTGATGGGGAGAGGGAATCACAACTTTTTTTAAAACCTTCTGGGCTAACAGTAACTTTGAGTCTGGGCAGGAAAAGAAATGGCATTCTTTCGAAGTAGACTAAAGCAGTGATTTTTTAAAACAAAGCAAGCAGAACTAGAACATCTGAATTTTTTAATCCTTCTTTACAGGTTACCTAGACCACTTTTGATTAAGAAAACTGTAGAAAGTTAGTAACTGCCACAAGCGGACGCCAGGTGGTGGCACGTGTCAATTTTCCACAGAGTCCTGCTTTGCGGGGTATCTGAATGCACTGCTCGGGGGCTCTGCTCAAACTTGCTGGAATCACTCATGGCAGATTTTAGTCCACAGGTCGCTTTTCCCCATATTTCTTTGTAAACTCTTCAGCATTCTTACAGAATTTTTTACGGTCCTTAGAGTATTCTTCAGCTAGGTCAGCCCGGAGTGGGTGCTCAGGCTGGGGGTCGTTCACCAGTGCTATGAGGGACTGGATTACTTGGTCGGTTTTGGTGGCTGGCTTCCAGTTTTCAGCACTAATTACCGGCAGACAGACCTGCCCCTTCTCATCAATGTTAGGGTGGTAGATCTTGGTTTTAAATGTGATCTTGGGTGGTTTGAATGGGTACTCTGCTGGAAAGTTGATTTCAATTCTGAAGGCCCCCTTGTCATATGGAGGGTTGTCAGGAACAATAAGCCCTTGCCAAGTCAATAAATTAGCTTCATCAACCTGGATGTTACGGAAGTTTTTCATTCCACATTTGCGGATCTCTTCAAGCTCCTTCATCAGCCTCCTGCTGGCCGCCATCTTGGATCTGGTGCTCTGGACTTCTCTCTTTAACGATGTTTTATTCTGGAAACTATGGTCTAATAACACTGACTTTGGAGATTAGCATGTAGAATTAAATGACCTAGGACTCATAGGAGAGCCTGAATCAGCTCCTGGGTCAAAGTAAAGATCTAATAAATGATAGCAGTCATAACAACTGTGACTATGCCATTAGTATCATCATCATCGTGGTTCACTCAGCCGTACCTGGCAATTGTGAGGGAAGCCAGAGCTATGGAGTTTAATTGGAATCAGAGTAGGAAACTCCAACAAGAATGATGCAGACGCTTAAAAAAAAATAGTCCTAACAAATATGCTCTGTCAGTTAATGGAAACCCTAGTGATTATTTACATACAAGAGATCATAAAATTTAATTAACATATTTATTCAGTCTGTGTCTCATTATTATGAAACTAGATTTATAAGTCAGATTGCTAAGAGCAAAGGACTATCCCATAATATTGAAGATTTGTTTTAATTCTTCCAAGGATTGTTGACTTAAAATCTTGAGACTAAATAATGCTTGCTATACAATGTGGCATGGCAAGAGTATTTGTAATAGGATGCAGTGTGTTTATTCACTATGCACAAATGAGCAAATTTGGAAACTGTAGCAGTCATACAGATTGAGTTTACCACCAACCTCGTGACATTTAATTTTTTATGATCCCAGGGATCTACTGCTACTTAACTACACTAAAAGAATTGTGTTTTTTTTTTTAAAAAAATGATTCATTGGTTTTTATTTTACATGCACTGGTGTTTTGCCTGTATGTATGTCTCTGTAAGGGTGTCAACACCCTTGCAACCGAGAGAGTAGTGAGCTGCCATATGGGTGCTGAAAACTGAACCCAGGTCCCTGGAAGAGCATCTAGTGCTTTTAAACCACCGAGCCATAGTGTGGGATTTATCTAAATGGGCAGCACAGGTGAGGTATTTATTCATGTGTTATTTGGGGAGGGTGGCATCGGCACATGCCATGGAGATTAGATGGCTGCCTGTAGGCGTTGGTGCTTCCCTTGTACTACGTGGGTTCTGGGATTGACCTCGGAGCACAAAGGCTCAGCAGCGCACGCTTTACTCATTGAGCCACCAGCCCACAGTATTCTTTTAAACTAAAACACGTGATCAAAGTCCAGCATCCACCGGCATCCAGAGGATGTGGGACTGTATGTACAGATAAAAACTTGCATGTGAATGTGTTTTGCAGCTTTATTCATGACTGACAAAACCCAAAAGCAAGGGAGATGTCCTTTAGTGTATGATGAGTAACGAAAGCACAGTTCAGGCAGATGATGGATTACTACCCAAGGCCGAAAAGACACAGAGGAAACTAAAATGCATATTTCTAAGCGAACAAAGCCATTGTGCAAGGCTGCACACCCTACAACTTCCACGCCTCTCTCAGAAGGACAAAGCTATAGAGAAGGTAAAAGAACAGTGGCTGCTGGCAGGTTGGGAGGGGAAGGAGAAAAGCCAGAGAGCAGAGCCATGAAAACACTCTGTGTGGTGCATACTAGTGGGATGTGCAGCCATTATAAATTTGTTAGAATGTACAACAAAAAGAGTGAACACTGATGTGAACCACAGACCCTGGTGAGAGGCACAAGTAAGTGCAGGGCGTTGGTGGTAACAATAACGGCGAGATGTGGAGTCTGGGTGTGCAGGGAGAAGACATAAAGAAAAACCTCTGTATGTTTCAGTCAAATTTTTTAATGAACCTGAGATTGCTCTAAAAGTACACTAAATTTTTTTAAAAAATGCACATTTCAAGTAGAAGTAAATTTGAAGATGAACTTTGAGACCAGTGCAAAAGCCATGCTACTGTTTGCACGAGACCCTGTTCAAGATCAAAACCAAAGTTAAAAGCCATGAATTGTTGTAGGATGTTTGCACACTGTGTGAAGATGTGTTGCTGTGATTGGTGCAATAAAAAGCTTAACGGCCAATACTAGGCAGGAGAGCTAGATGGGACTTCTGGGCAGAGAGAGGAAGAGGAGATAATTGAGGTGCACAAGAAACGCCAGAAGACACAGAACAAGTCGGTTGTACAGAAATGCGAAAGGGAAAAGAGGTTTAAAAAAGCCACACAATAAAACATAGATTAATAGAAGCAGATGAATTTAAGTTATAAGAACTAATTAGGAATAAGTCTAAGCTATAGGCTGAGCTTTTATAATTAATAAGATGTCTCCATGTCTCCATTTGGGAGCCGGCTGGCGGGACAGAGAAAGACTCATTGCATGGGTGGATTTCCACAGATTGGGTCTGGCTCATCTCTAGGCTCTTCTGTCTCTGTTGACACTCTCATAGCCCCACCCACCTCCTTTGCTGCACAAAGAAACTTTCTGATCCCTCATTAATCTAAATAAGGTCTTCTTTATAAAACCTTGAGGGAGACTTGAGTGGACTCAATGCAACTTGGAATGACCGATCCCATTGGGTTCTTTTCAGTGTGTAATTGAGCATTTGCAGGTCTGTCCCTGAAGGATAAGCAGTTCTAGAGAGAGAGGCCATGTCTTCTTCCTTGCTTTGCTAATTCAAATGTGGGCTCCCTCTTGGCTACACTAAATCCAAGAGAAAGCGACTTTGCTTTCACTCCCCAATGTGATGCAGAGTTTATCTTTAGTGCATTAACACTACTGATGTTGTCTTTGCTGTGTTAACTGATGCATGTGTCCCCCAGACAGTTCTCTGGCTTCTTATCAAAAATTTAACTTTATTATCATGTCTCTCCCTGTTGTATCCATTTGGTGTTCCATCCTTTCAAAACACCTTTCAGGGAACAGAAGTCAGTAGCCCAACTACTTGTGACTCATAAGGACATTTGAAAACTTTAAACTGAAGAAACCTGTACTAAAAGGAATACCACAAGATTCATGGTCCTCAGATCAGGGCAATTTTACTTCCGTAGAGAACGTTTAGGTATTATCTGGACATGCTTCTGTTTTTTGCAGCCCATAATGCAGTAGCATGGAAGCAAGACCTAATGGTGAACATGTTGCCAGGCATCCTGTGATGAGTGGAGTTGCTTCCTTACCAACAAAAACTACCTGGCCCAAAATACCAGTAGTACTGAAGTAGAGAAGCACTATATGAATTAGCACGATGGGTATACTGGTGGTTCTACTGTCTGAGTGAATGATCTCTCATTGTGCTGTCCTTGTATGCAAATCCCAGAAGCCATTTATGACTTAGCATCTGCTCCCAAAATACAGCTTTAAGTGAACCCAGAGATTTTTTTCTTTGATGGTGACTATGGATTTATTTTTATACAATTTTAAAGTAACAAGTAATTGAAGAGTATATCATGATGTTTTAATATCTTTATATATATGAATAAATATGTAATCTTTATTTTGTTCTAATCAAAATATAATTACATTGTTTTCCTCCTTTTAATCCCTCCAGTCTCCACTCAGCTTAAATCCTCTCAAGTCCATGGCTTCCTTTTCTTGTATTATTATTGTTACATATGTGTGTGTATGGATATATAACTACAACCTGTTTGATCCCTTTGGAGTTGTGTGTATGTACATGATTTCAGTGCTGACCACTTGGTGTTGTATAGCCAATTAGCTAAGAGTTTAGCTTCGTTTTTTTAAACTGAGCCTGGGGACCAGATCCTTTTTGTCATAGTTCCTCAGTACAAGAATGCTGGACTACCAAGGAATACCAGTTCTGGGGAAGAGGAAACATCCACACATCCTTGTGGAGGACTCAAGTTTGGTTCCCAGCCTCCATGTCAAACAGCTTTCAACCTCCAGTAACTCCAACTCCCGGGGACCCAACACCTCGACTTCCAAGAGCACTGCACTCATATACATATACCCCATATATACATGCATACATACATATGTACACACATATGTGTGTGTATATATAACTTTAATATATTTAAAGTCTTTTTAAAAGGAGGTGATAAGGATTGAGGAGACAAATGTACACAAAAGCACTTACACTCATGCACATGCATAAAACACACACACCCCTAGAGAAATGAAAACGTATACACACACACACACACACACACACACACATATATATATGGAGGTATAGAGTCCAGTAGTGATATGGCATTTACTAGTATGTATAAGAGCCTGGTTCAATTATCACCACTGAAAAATAAAAAGAATGAGGTGGTACCACAGAGAGAATAACTACAGGATGGTGGGTACTGCTAATTTATTCGACTATAATAATCACATATATCACATCTACATGTATATATCTTATATATCAACATGTAAAATATATGTATATGCACATACATGTATGTCTGTATATGTGTGCATATACATGCATATATATCTTATGTGGAGGTTAGGCCTTCAAAATTTGAACAGAGGCAACACCACATCCTACTCCAGCTTCAGAATCCAGGCATTCAGTTTCACTGAATTCTATTGATTACAGGAGGGTCACAGCCCATTTTGGGTCAAGAGGAGAAGACAGACATAGTTCCAACATTAAATAGAAGGAGTATCAAAGAACTTGTAGCCATTTGTCTAAAGCTGCCACATCAGTCATAAAAGAGGCGGCCAACACAACACAAGGAGGAGGGATTTAGGAGTTAGACAGGGGTTTGCATTCAAGTTCTGTCTTTCTTGGACAACTAATCATGCTTGATCCTATCTTCCTAGCTATGAAATGAGAAGAGAGCTTTTTTTATAATTGGATTATCATGAGGGTTAGACGAGCTTATGTCACAATGTGCTCATTGCAATGCTGGACACATAGTCAATGTCTAATAAATAACAGCTCCCTCTCCCTACCCAAATTAAATCCAAGTGCTTAATTATCATGACATCTTAAAAAGAATTAAATTTTGAAATAATAAATGCCACAGTTACTAGGAGGCAAAGAAATTGTTATACACATAACAGACATGAGAAAGGATTAAAAATGAAGTTGGTGTCACTAAGTAACGCTCATCGCCAGCCTGCTATACAAAAAGACAAGAAGGAAAGAACTCATGTGCTGCTTGGCTCACACTTCAGGGACTGTGACTCTCTCAGCCTCCAGTGTCTTATGTGCCGAACTCAGGGACACCACACCGTGGAAAGAAGGTGAACGCATCATCCTGCATGGACTGGATGCTCCAAGCAATAGCAAAAATACTACAAGAGAAGTGAAGGGTGCTCTTCATGGAAAACTTAAAAACCTTAGAGTAAAGGAAGCCAAAATTCACATATGAGAAGAGGATAAAGCAAGCTATGTTAGACACTAAGAATTCAAGTTTAAGGAGCATCAACATTTATGCTGAAGTACCCACAACAGCCAGAAGGAACCAGCCAAGAAGTCTGTCAGCAGAAGAATGGGTGAAGGGGATTTCTTTCACCATAAAGAAAAACAGAGTTACATTGTTTCCAGGAAGTGGATGCAGTTGGAGACCAAATTAAGCAAATTAGGCGAGACTCAGAAAGACACATACTAGCATGTTTTTTGATATATATGTATATCATGTATATGTATACATATATATGTATATCATGTTTTATGATATATATATACATATATATGCAAAAGCAGAAGTGAAACTGTTTAGAAAACAAAGCAAACTGCTGGGAAGAGGAGGGGCGAAGGGAAAGGTAGGAGGATGGGGAGAAGTCAGCTCAACTTAGAGCCTATATTTGTGTGAAAAATTTAAAAAAAATAACAAGAAAACCAGCACTCCTCTCTTCCTCATTCACACTTTTGTTATTTACATACATTATGCAATATAGACTTCTCATCATCCACAGAAACAAAAAGAGTTCAATATTGGAAGTCAATACTCCCTTCCCACAACCTAAAGTATTTAACCACATTCCCTTCTCCTAAAGAAAGCTGCCTCTTGTAACCAGTGGGGGTGCCGCACATCCTTTATCAGGCTGTCAATTTTTGGTCACCATGGAAAACTTACTTTTGTTCATCTAAGTACTTTCAGCCCATGGACACACACAGCAGACGGATGTTAAGGGTTTTAACATACCCAAGAAATACAGGCCACACTGTGACAGGGAAGTCAGTGCCCAAGAAAGCTGCTCATATGACTGGTAGAGCGTGAAGCAATGTTCTGTTCCAACAGCAGGCAGCAAAGAACAACGCCCTGCTCAGGAAGCTGAAAGACTCCAGTAAGGACTTACATCAAGTTTAGAGAGCTTCTCATCTCTTCAAGTGTACAAGTTCTAGTCCTAAAATGCATCCCAAGAATCTGAAAGTTAAAAATCCCAAGGTAAGACAGGTTCTGAAGTTTTAATGAGGTTTAATCATTACTGGCTGTGTAGCATTGGGAACCTGAACACTTAGTTTAGTCTTTGTTTATCAGTAAAATGGAGATGGTCCTGACATCTAGGGTCCTTGTGAGCTCTAACCGAGATGCCATGTGTGCACTTGACAATCCGTATGTACCCGGCACCTGGTAGGTGTTGCACCATTATTGATACAGGTCTATAGCAACTCAGTGGCTTAATAAAAACCTTAATGGTTAACTCTCTCTGTAAGGATTCAGATTTGATGAAAATACGAGCAGCATTAGCATTCACTTAACTCCCCAAGTTGGAATCTAAGTCTCAGCTGTATTTGGAAATCAAGTTAGGTAACTTTCTGCATTAAAAAGCAAAATTGTTAAGTTGTATTCTATTTATAAATTTATAAATATTTATAAATAAATATCTTACTCTTTATTCTTCTCTCATTTGTTATATTCAGACCATAGTTTCCATCCCTCTTCTTCTCCCTGCTCTCACCCTCTCTCTCCCCATCCCCATATCCACTTTTCCTCCTTACCCTTTCGAGAATGGCAGGCCTCCCAGGGATATCAACCAAACATGGCATATCAAGTTATAGTCAAACTAGGCACATCCCCTCATATTAAGACTGGATGAGGCAACCTAGTAAGAGAAAAAGGGTCCCAAGAGCAAGCAAAAGAGTTAGAGACAACCCCCTCTCCCTCTGTTAAGAACACAGGAACACCAAGCCACAGAACTGTAACATATATGCAGAGGACCTAGGTCAGTCCCATGCAGGCTCTCTGACTGTTGGTTCAGCTTCTGTGATCCCCAAGTGACCCTGGTTAGTTGATTCTGTGTGCCATTTTCTTGTGGTGTCCTTGCCCTTCTGATTCCTACAATTCTTCCTTTCCCTTTTCTGCAGGACTCTCCAAGCTCTGCCTAAAATGTTTGGCTGTGGGTCTCTGCATCTGCTTCCATCCGCTTCCGGATGAAGCCTCTCTGAAAATGATCACATTAGACTCTGGTCTGGTTACAGAAGATGTCTAGTTCAGGTTCCATAAACCCCATTCCTAAGAGTCTTTGCTAGGTTCACCCTTGTGTGTTCCTGGAAGTTTCCACTGTATGGGTGGTGGCGGAGGTTTCTGTCCTGCCTGTTCTGCAGCTGTTCAGTCCCAAAGAAATACACCGAAGTCTATATTAATTATAAACTGGCTGTCCTATTAGCTCAGGCCTCTTATTAACTAATTCTTACATCTTAAATTAGCCCATTATTCTTGTCTATAGTTATCTAGCTGCATGACTTGATATCTTTTTTGGTGAGGCAGTCACGTCTTCCTTCCTCTGTCTGGATGACAACTACAGACTGGCTCTTTCCTCTTCCCAGAATTCTCATTGCCCTGCCTATACTTCCTGCCTGACTACTTGCCAACTGGCATTTTATTAAAATACACGTAACAAATCTTTACAGGGTACAAGACCATTGTCATATCTTAAAAACGATTGGCTGAAGGTGCTCCCACAGCACATGGGTTTCTACCTCAACCCTGGAACACTGTCCAAATTCCAGTTGTGTCTCCCAGTTTTTGTTTTGTTTTTAAGCCATATCAGAATTTTGTGAGGCTGGTGTTAAATATCTCACTTCATAATTAGAAAGTGTAAGTGGAGCGGCAGGCCGTGTTCCTGCCGCCCCAGCTCCCGGTCGCCTGGCTAGCTTATGCCCCGAAATAATTACACGGAAGCCGTATTCTTTTAAACACTGCCTGGCCCATTAGTTCCAGTCTCTTATTGGCTAATTCTCACATCTTGCTTTAACCCATATTTAATAATCTGTGTAGCACCATGAGATATGACTTACCAGGAAAGATCTTAACTTGTGTCTGTGTCAGGTGGGAGAATCATGGTGACTCCCTGACTCGACTTCTTTCTCCCAGCATTCTGTTCTGTTTACTCCGCCTACCTAATTTTCTGTCCTATTAAAGGGCCAAGGCAGTTTCTTTATTTAACCAATGAAATCAACACAAAACAGAAGACTCCCACATCAAGAAAGTGGAGCCATTGCCTATATTCTCACAGACAATAGCAACAGAGATCAAAAATTCTCATTCATATCATCCAGGGTTTCTGGCTGTTTCATTTTGTTCATTCAACTTTATTTGACATATTAGTCGATAGCTTTTATGTCATTAATGCAATGCAAATAGTGTGACTATCCATGATTCATAAGATATTTAATAGTCAAAATGTATATGTACATATTGTGCATACCCTCTCGTATGTGTGCATGTAATTCATGTGTGTGTGCATGTGTGTGTGTGTGAATTTATTAGTTGGGATGTAAGCTTCCAGTTTCTACCTTTCTTTGTTCTCAGAATCACTAAAGGAGAGCTGAGGCCGATGTTTTAGAGACCCCTAATATTAAAAAGAAATATCCATCATATTTCTAGTTCAGAGTCTTTTCACCTTGTCTTATTTTAATTAATTATATTAATCACATTAAACATCAAGAAGACACCCTAACTTTAATTAAATAGAGAAATATTGGCAAGAGACTTAATTAAATGGTAATCAGATTTAAGGCAATGTTAATAAGATGTGATTATAATGTCATAGTTCATTATCATGAAATTAAGTGTATCAAGAAACAATTGTCTAAGCTTTCAATTTATTTTTCATCATTTATAAAGCCAAACTTGACTCAGCACCTCGGAGAATGCAAACTGAATTCTTAGAACTGTCTCATAATTACAGAAAGGCATTTGTGAAGCCTGTGCTTTCGATGGGGATGAGCCAAGAAGACATGCTGAGGTCAAGGCAGCTTGCCTGTGCTTCTGATGGGGACCAGCCAAGAAGAGATGCTAAGGTCAAGGCAGCTTGTCTATGCTTCTGATGGGGATGAGCCAATAATAGATACTAAGGTCAAGGCAGCTTGCCTGTGTTTCTGATGGGGACCAGCCAATAAAAGAAGCTGAGGTCAAGGCAGCTTGCCTGCACTTCTGATGGAGACCAGCCTATAAGAGATGCTAAGGTCAAGGCAGCTTGTCTGTGTTTCTGATGGGAGGCAGCCAATAAGAGGTGCTGAGGTCAAGGCAGCTTCTTTCAGCTTTTCGTCCCTACACTTCGGGGTTCTAAATTCTACTACTTTTCTGTATGTCAGTACCAAGAGGGTTTTGCACCCCACTAAGACTGAGAGGTGCAAACTGCCACATATATTCTGCACACAGGGACTTAATTCATTTGGTGTCTCCTTTAAGCTTATTAATATCCTTCGATTTCTGAGATCATCTCGTGTGTGGGCTGGGGTATAAAATTACCCAAATACGTAAAGTATGTATTTTTTGTGTGTTTGTTTTGGGATCTTTCACTTCGAAAAATAGTCCAAGAATAGTGGCAACGACTTAGTTTATAAGGGGTAAAGAACATTTATTATGTTCCCATGGTCAAGTCTTCAATCTACAGCTCCTATATTCAATTTTAGACATTACTGTGGACTCCTAATAGTGTAATTGTTCACTTCAGAAAGTCAGAGATTACCAAGGAATATGTACCTTTATACAGATTCTCTCCATCAATTTATCAGATTTTTCAGCTTCAAGTCCTGGGCCAGTATCACTAAGTACTCACTACTATGGGCTGTTGGTTATTATTTCCCAAGGCATATGATGAAAGAAAACCATCCTCAAATTCCTTGATCATCTTTCAAGTTCTTTTTCTGATGGTTTAATTTAATATATTTGGGGCTTGCTAAGACCTGTCTTTTATTTTAATTGTCAAAAGGGTCCTTCTAAAAATTTTGAATCATATCCACATATTCCTTCAGCAAAAATGAACTCTGTATATTGCTCTCTGAACTTCCATTATATGTATATATCCTCCTCTGTGCATACCAGGGGTTTCATGAACCCTTGGACCTGTTCATGGTATCTTAAGGATCAGTGTGGCTTAAAACCAATGAGAGATAGGGAGTATTGCTTTCCGAATCACAAAGAAGAATTTGAGGTCAGAAGAAACAGGAAAAGAAAACAAACAAGGAAAAATGGGTGAAAATAAGATGAAGAAGAATTTTATATTTCAGTCTCTAGTTCTGGAAATTGACATCTGAGTGATTTGGTACCACAATGAAAGTGCAGGGGGAGAGAATTTCTGACATCATAGACGCTCCACCAAGCAGTGCTCGACTAGGATGGTCCAGGATGGATGTGGACCCTACGTGATGTACATCACATGGAATTCCTTTCTAGCTGCTATCCCCAGAGATGGAAATTGGGAGGTTGTATGCATGTGTGTGGTGGAGGCCAGAGGATACAACCCAGGTTTCGGGAAGTGTTAAAAACAATTGAGAAAGGATTGGTAGCAATTCTGGATGGGACTTGGAAGTACATGGTTAATGATTTTGGGAGTAAATATAAGACAACCGAAATCCCTTTGAGGTTTCTCTCCCTCTCTAACTACCCATCCCGTAGTTCTGAATTTCTAACACTGGCTCTCCTGCGTACCCTCGCTCTTCTAAACTATCTTTACCTGGCAGGATCCAAACATGCAGAAGACAGATATTAGTATGTATAGTTCTGTCTGGGTTGTAATTTTGCAATAAGTTCAAAACCCAGGCATAAACACTTGGACTTCTGTATGCTTCAGCATCCTATGTGAAGCATTGTATTTCCTTTTTATTCCTCAGCCCTGCTGACTAAGTTGTGAAGAACTCATCTGCTTTCCAAACTATAATTGTTAACTCAGGCATTTCTCTTGCCTCTCATCTGCAAGCTTAAAAATTCCCTCTGCAACTTTCTCCTTTTGGGGACTTGTGGTCAATAAAATCTCATCTTCTCTTTCTTATTACTCCTGTCTTTGCTCTTTTTTGTCATCATTTCTTTTGTCTGTAGTGAATTTTATGATTTTATAATTTATTATATCTTAAGAATGTGTTTAAAATATTTGATTTTTTTTCCTCTTATCTGTTCCTGACATGTTTTCTGTGAAAGTCGTACATGTTACTATATAGATTAGTGCTTTTATAAGTTCACAATCTCAAAGACCACCTGCTTATTTCCTTCTGATGACATGGTTTAGTGATTAAGAATAAAGGAAGTCACACTATAGCCAAAGGACAATCACTGTGTGAATATTAGGAAAAAAAATAAAATTGAGAATTTTCAATTGCTTTATAAAACATAGGACACTCAAGTAAATTCATTTTGGTAAACAGTTAGTTTTGACATATAAAAATACAAAATATGACATATATACTTGGATGAAAATATTCATTGTTTGCCCAATATTAAGTTAAAATCCTTGTCTGTTGATCTGAACAATCACCTTGGTTAAAAGGTAGAAAACTGGGCTAGAGAAATACAGAAAGTTTGTTTCCCTATAATACCGAGGGCCTGGACTCTTGTTTCCCTACAATACTGAAGGCCTGGACTCCTGTCTCCCTACAATACTGAAGGCCTGGACTCCTGTCTCCCTACAATACCACAGGCCTGGACTCTTGTCTCCTTACAATACTGAAGGCCTGGACTCTTGTCTCCCTACAATACCACAGGCCTGGACTCTTGTTTCCCTACAATACTGAAGGCCTGAACTCTTGTCTCCCTACAATACTGAAGGCCTGGACTCTTGTCTCCCTACAATACCACAGGCCTGGACTCTTGTTTCCCTACAATACTGAAGGCCTAGACTCTTGTCTCCTTACAATACTGAAGGCCTGGACTCCTGTCTCCCTACAATACCACAGGCCTGGACTCTTGTCTCCTTACAATACTGAAGGCCTGGACTCTTGTCTCCCTACAATACCACAGGCCTGGACTCTTGTTTCCCTACAATACTGAAGGCCTAGACTCTTGTTTCCCTACAATACTGAAGGCCTAGACTCTTGTCTCCCTACAATACCGAGGGCCTGGACTCTTGTTTCCCTACAATACTGAAGGCCTAGACTCTTGTCTCCTTACAATACTGAAGGCCTGGACTCCTGTCTCCCTACAATACCACAGGCCTGGACTCTTGTCTCCCTACAATACCACAGGCCTGGACTCTTGTTTCCCTACAATACTGAAGGCCTAGACTCTTGTTTCCCTACAATACTGAAGGCCTAGACTCTTGTTTCCCTACAATACTGAAGGCCTAGACTCTTGTCTCCTTACAATACCGAGGGCCTGGACTCTTGTCTCCCTACAATACTGAAGACCTGGACTCCTGTCTCCCTACAATACCACAGGCCTGGACTCCTGTCTCCCTACAATACCACAGGCCTGGACTCCTGTCTCCCTACAATACCACAGGCCTGGACTCTTGTGCCACTTGTAGTTTTTCTCTTTACCACATGTGGTAAAATGGTAGATGTCTGCACGGGACATGGAAGAGGTACCACGGGACAGGGCAGGAGGATTAGGAAGTAGCCTGCTGCCTTAGCATTACTCTGCTGAATTCTCAGACTCCATTAGGATTATGGTAGCTGGCAAAACCTCAGAAAGTACTTTAAAAGTGATAAATAGAAGCCAGGTGGTGGTGGTGCATGTCTTTAATCCCAGCACTTGGGAGGCAGAGACGGGTGTATCTCTGTGAGTTTGAGGCCAGCCTGGTCAACAGAGCAAGCTCCTAGGACAGAGGTTTTAACTGTGTGTTTTCTCAGGACTTCATATTACCATACATCTTGGGATGCTTTTATATCAGGAAGTCTAAGTCACCCTCTAAAGGACACAGATAAAGATGCTTTTTAGAAGAGCTCGGGTCCCATGAGCAGAAACAGGTACATGTATGGTTGCTTGTTTTATGGGGCAGAGGTGATTTCTTGGGATATTTTCTGATTCTGTACAAAGGAAAAATCACAAGCACTAAAAAAGAGATCTAGATTTCAGCATTTCTTCCTGTCATAATTTTTCCTGTGTGGTCATCACAGGGTGGCAAGACTGGCCTAAAAGGGTGAGGTCTGTGTTAATTTTGCTGTAGGTAAAATTATTCCTCTTCAGCTCCCTGGTAGCTTTGTAGCATGGCTATTGTGACTGTATCAAAGGGGGCAACACCAAAACTGTTGTGAAACAATTCTTCATTTGCAGAAAGATCTGCTGTGGTTTGGGTGAATGTCCCTATTAGGGGACGGTACAGTTCCCTTTGTGAACTGGCTTTGAAACTTTCCTGCATTGCCTTTCCTGTATCACAGCTGTAGGCCCAACAAAAGGCTCCTCTTGGTTGCTCTTTCGCCCTGTTTTGCAGAGCAGACCAACCTGGTAACACAAAGGAAGACGCAGCTGTGGTGGTGAGAGTGGCAGAGGCAGGGATCAGAGGAGCCTTGATGGCAACAAAAGGCCCAGCGACATCAACAGTAGCGAGCGCTGAGACAGTAAAACTGCAGCCAGGGAGTGAGTGTGGTAGCGACAGCAGCAGTGGCGATGGCAAGTCTGGAGATAGACCACAGAGCCCTTAGACTGTCAGGAGCAGAGCTTGATGGACCACTCTGGTGGAAGGGCAGACACCAGAGCGAAGACAGAAATACAGACCAGGCCAAGGACTCCGCCAGGAGCAAGACTAAGGCCATTCACAGTGCATACTGACATGGAGTCAGACTACACCCTACACGTGTTCTCGTGCTTAAGGAAGGCTTCAAGTAAAAGTAATTGATTAATTTGTTGGGCAGAGGAAATTTCAAATTGACATAGTATCCCACCTATGTCATGGTTACTACTGATTTTTTAGGCAGATTTACAGTGAGAAAAGAAAGAAGGAAGGAAGGAAGGAAAGAAGGAGAAAGAAGAAAGAAAGAAAGAAAGAAAGAAAGGAAGGAAGGGGAAAGAAGAAAGAAAGAAAGAAAGAAAGAAAGAAAGGGGAAAAAAGAAAGAAAGGAAGGAAGAAAGGAAGAAAGGAAGGGGAAAGAAGAAAGAAAGAAAGAAAGAAGGGAGGGAGGGAGGGAGGGAACGAAAAAGAAAGATTTTTAAATGTGAAGCTTGGGAGCATGAGTATAGAAAAACAGATAAGGCACCTCAGAACAAAGGTCTGAAATATTAAAGCGAACACACACTTTGCCCTGGGACAATAGCCAAGATGATCTGAGAGAATGGTGATTCCCATATAACAATCTCCTATATGAAACTGAAACCCATGTAAAAGACGTTCCTTTGAGAAGATAGGGCATCCTGGACGCTTTGCTGAAACAGGCCCACGAGGGAAGTGTCGTCAGCAGTTCAGCTGTGCTGCCACTTGAAGGTCACTACAGTCATGATACAAGATCACCTGGCTGTTCCTTGAATGGGCAGCAGAACTTGGCTTCTTCCCAGTGGTGCTGGTTTTGAAGGTTGCAGAGTGCCGGAAGGACAGCAACATTGCAGTTTGGGTCAAGTCTCTGAGACAGGCAGTGTGCAGCAGGCGTGGATTCTCTCTGTGGAGATCCAGGCAGAGCCATGTATGAAGCTGTAAATGCAGTGCTTAAGTTGCAGTGAAGACCCCTGGATGTTGGAAGTTCTAGCCATGTGGGATGACTACGAGGATGGGAATAAAAGGAGACGATCCTAAAATACCCTGAAACCACAAACTCAGATAAATCTCCCCTCTCTTAGACTGCTCTGTCACAACCCTAAAAAAAGTAACTGGGAGGATGCCAGGCACCAGCACTAGAAATATCCATGATTCCTATCTGGATAAAGCAAAAGAGCTCCACCCATCTGATTGGTGGCAAAATCGCCACATTAATCTCTACAGCTCTGATGGTCAAGAACACTTTAGAGACTTAAGGCTGACTGGGAGGCATCAGGGAGATCATCAATATGTAGCCTCAGTTGAGGGCGTCCACACTAGTTTGTAATTGTCAACCCACGTTGGTAACTGTGCTGGAACTCTTGATTCCTAGTTGCCAAACAGTTCTAACTAGACCTCAGAGTGTGCGCATTCTTTCTTGCTCACTTCTCCATAACTTCTCCATCTTTCTATCCTGCCTCAATTCGGTTGGCAGAAGTTCTGTGTTTGACATCCAGCTTGAGCGTCAGTAAAAACTGTCACCTTTTTCTTGTCTTCTGACACTAAAACCTCTGAGAGAAAAGCTAAACCAGTGTTTCCACGGGTCTCACAAAGACCTTTCCTGATTTTGAGTGAGACTCTCCAAGAATTTAGTACTTCTCGGGGAACAGGCCTGATATTGTTCAGATTATTTGTAATGCAGAAGAGTCTCGCTGTGGCCCATGCCTGCAATCTTGGCACCCAGGAGCCTGGGGCGGGAGGTAGTGAGCTTGAGGACAATTTGGCCCATAGTTCTAGGAAAACCCAGAAAATGAGAAGGAATGTGGGGGAACACTTAGAATGGGGTGGGGAACACGTGATAGCATCACTTTGATTCTCTGCGTCTTGAACTGATGAGAGTTGATGAAGTACAAAGAACAGGGGTTCCTAAATGACTGAAGCTACACGTATAGACATGTACTGTTAAGATAGAATGTATGTGTGGTTTTAGTAAAAGAAGTAAATACATAGGATTATTAACTTTCGGATACACCAGCAGTATGTTAGAAAATTTACTGGGAACATTTTTACTGCCACTAATAGATATGAATTAGAAACTGACAATAAAATCATGAGCTCATTGAAGACAATGTTACCATCAGAAGCGAAAATGGTAATTTTGTACCCTAAAGGCATCAATTATGCCATCATTAGTGAATAAATCTAACACATTTTTCTTTTGTTGTTTAAGATAGGGTTTTGTTGCATAGCCCAGGCTGGACTTGACACTTAGGGTCCTCTAGCCTGTGCCTCCTGAACATCATGATACAGAGATATAGCTTATTTCCTGAAATTATGGAAATGAGTCACATCTCATATAGAAAAAAATGATCTTAATAGAAAAGTTAAGAAAATGTTGATGATTGCTGAGATGGTTTAACAGTTAAAGACACTTAACTGCTCTTACATAGGATCCATGTTCGGTTCCCAGAGGACACACTGTGTCTAACAGCCGCTGGTATGATACAGAGGACTCAAAATCTCTACCGGCCTCTGCAGGTACTGTATGTATGTGGTACATGGACATACCTTCAGTCAAAACACCCATTCACATAAAATAAAATGAAATAAATCTTTAAAAAGAAAAGGTCAAATAAGAAGAATAATATTTGGAAGTCATGCTAAGAAATATAAATAATCTTTTGAAATAATAGTTATTGTGATTTTGATGTCTGAATGTCTAGAAGCATTTGTGGAGCAAAAAATAAGAATCCACAATAGAAACGAAAGCATATTATTGAGAACACTATAGGGGTCACTTTTTCCAATATGACAGACGAAGGATAAGTGTTCAATAAAACAGTCAGAGAGCATTAATTCATACCCTACATCAGAATCATTTTATATCTGGGACTATTAAGGAGTTAAGTAAAAATATAAGGTCATAAGAAATAATATGAAGGTCTGGAGAAATGGCTCAGCAGTTAAAAGCACTGGCTGCTCTTCCAGAGTTCCTGGGTTCAATTCCCAGCATCCAATGGCAGCTCACACTGTCTGCAACTCCAGTTCCAGGGGATCCAACACTCTCACCCAGACATACATGCATGCAAAAACACCAATGCACATAAAATGAAAATAAACTAATTTTTGATTAATAAATAGTTTGATAAATAGTTATTTAGTAAATAGCTGTATATGCTCGTCATAGAATATATAAAACCGTGTGACTGAGAAAGATGAAATCAAAAGGATTTTCAGAAATGAGACACAGCAATTGATTTGGAAAATTCCTTTGGGCTTGAGTGTTGGGATGACAGAGGCTGAGGAGCACCAGGAATCCTTTCCCACACATGCCTTGAAATCACTTTGACTAACTCTAACGCAACCGTATTGAAAACGCTGAACTTCCTGAAACTTTGAGGCTGTCACAGAAGGTTCACAGGGAAAAGAGCTGGAGGTTTGGGTGATTTCAACTCCCAGAAGTTAGCTGCCCAGCTCACAGTGCCAAGGCAAGCAGTGGTTGTGAGTGGTAACAAGGATGAGCTGTTAGTGATAATGTATTTTATTTGATTATTATTTTAGGTCAACCTGGGCCAGGGAGTACTCAGAAATGACTAATTCTCCTGTCCTTTATGAACCTGTGTGCTTTTCTATATAACATGGTCAGTTTCTAAATTTTCTAATCTAAGCACTTAAGTTTTTTGTATTCTAGACTTTAATATTGACAACAAATGGGACAAAAGGGGAAAAGAGGGAGCTGGTCAGAGGTGTTAGGCTTTGAAATCTCTGCAAGCCCCTTCAGCCAGAGTGCAAAGGGAGAGAGCTCTGGGGGGGGTGGGGTGGGCAACACTGCTTATCACCTCCCTGCTCAAGAATAGCACCAGCAATCCTGAGTGCCCCTTGGTGTCTGGGGTCAGTGTCTTTGCTCACTCTGGTTTCTGAAAGTCAGTGGTACACTCTTTGTAACTGTAAATCATGTTTTTTTTTTTAAAAAAAGAAGTAATATAAAGAAATAATTAAAGTTTTTGAGACAGAGAGGTCTATAAGGGTATATTGATATGGGATTCCCCTCTGTATGCTGTGAATGTGTTTTGTTAATGAATAAAGCTGCTTTGGTCCTATGGCAGGGCAGAATAGAGCTAGGAAGGAAAACTAAGCTGAATGCTGGGAGAAAGTAGACAGAGTTAAAGAGAAGCCATGTATCCGCTGCAGGAGACAGATGCTGGATGCCGCATGGAACCTTACCTGTAGGCTACAACCACATGGCAATACACAGATTAATAGAAATGGGTTGTTTAAGATGTAAGAGCTAGCTATAAATGTGCTTAAGCTATTGGCTAAACAGTTTTGCAATTAATATAGTTTCTGTGTGATTATTTTGGGTCTGGGCAGCCAAGAAACAAACAAGCAGTCTCTGACTATAGTATATGACACAAAAAGCACTAAGTATACAATTTGTTTCTAATATCCATTGATTTAGTGTGTGTCACACATGTGGAAGTGTGCACACTATGCTAGTGTGTATTGTACAGAGGACAGCCTGTAGGAGTCAGTGGTTCTAGATATCAAATCAGGTTATGTGGTTTGGCAACCTCTGTCTCCCCTGCTGAGTCACCTAGACAGACTAATAGCCAGCAACACTAAAGGAAAGCAGACATTTCAGTTTCTTAGCAAGGAAGATTTTTTTTATTTGTTCAACAAAAATTTATTGTTTTGTTTTTTCTGTTTTATTTTATTTTTATATTAAAAATTTCTGCCTCCTCCCTGCCTCCCTTTCCCCCCCCCCTTCCCCTACTCCCCACGCCCCACTCCCCTCCTCCTCCCTCTCCAATCTGAAGAGCAGTCAGGGTTCCCTGCCCTGTGGGCAGTCCAAGGTCCTCCCCCCTCCATCCAGGTCTAGGAAGGTGAGCATCCAAACAGGCTAGGCTCCCACAAAGCCAGTAGATGCAGTAGGATCAGATGTCCCCAACTAGGTCCTTGGGCAGCTGAGGAGAGAGAGCCTGAAATGGCCCGATCCTATAGCCATACTAATGAATATCTTGCATATCACCATAGAACCTTCATCTGGCGATGGATGGAGATAGAGACAGAGACCCACATTGGAGCATAGGATGGAGCTCCCAAGGTCCAAATGAGGAACAGAAGGAGAGAGAACATGAGCAAGGAAGTCAAGACCGCGAGGGGGGCACCCACCCACTGAGACGGTGGGGCTGATCTATTGGAGCTCACCAAGGCCAGCTGGACTGGGACTGAAAAAGCATGGGATAAAACCGGACTTTCTGGATATGGTGGACAATGAGGGCTCTGAGAAGCCAAAAACAATGGCACTGGGCAAGGAAGATTTTTTAAGCTGATTTTTTTCCCTTTAAAGCTGATGACAAAATAGGAGAAAATTAAGAAATGTATTAAAGTAAAGATGCTGTTTTATCAGGTGAAAAGCTTCCTTTAAGCAACACGCACATGCATGCACATAGAAATCACATTCATCAACTTCACCAGAGGAAATACAAACTGACTAAAATGCATTAACGGAATTTATATGCCTCAAGGCCTTAGAAAATTCAGATTAAGAAGAAAATGGGAAACTTTTCTATTTCTAATGTAACTAATGTTTCCTGACGAAATTAGTGAAACGCAAGGAGTTATCCTCAAACCTCATTTATCGCCATCAGAACTGATTTAATTCTAAGAGACGCTCCTTATGGATCTGAAAACACAGGGTGTTTCAAGATCTCAGTCATATCTGCTGCAGGAACTAATCATAAACGCGATCTTGTGAAATATACACAAACTTGTTCAAGGCGGTTTCTGGTTAACCTCTGAGATGACCTCGCTAGTACTGGGATGGAGCTCTGCCTATTGAGAGATTTATATTTATTCCCTGAAATGTTTCCTTGTAATTTTACAGGGTTCAGTATGGATCAGTTTCCTAAGTAATCACAAAATGGGATTCCTTTCGGGTTTCTTCATGCCTGGGGCTTAATGAGACTTCGTGACACCAACAGGGTTACTGAGTTTAGAAAATTTTGACAGCATACTACTGAAAGGAAGGAGACACAACATCAAGTTTTTGCAATTGAGCCATCATATAACATGTGCCCCGCCCCCACTGCCCCAGTGACTTCCTCAGCACCGGACAGAGTGAAGAGGACATAAGTAGACCACTGCCCTACAGTGGCCAGCTGTCCTCTGGAGTCTGCCCACTTTGGTGCTTGAGACTTTTTGAGAAAACTTGATATTTCTTCCCTTTCTTCTGTGAGTTAGCTTTGATTTGAGTTAGTCTTTGTTGCCTTGATCATTCTATTGCTTGACAGAATTCAATTTTTTTTTAATTTTATGCAGCATAAATGCTTGATTAGAAGACCATCTTTGTGCTTCATTCCCACAAGCAAAGACAAAGGCTAATTTAATGTGAAATGTTTGGCAGGGAAGTAAAAACAGAATCCACCAAAGGAGGAAAGCCAGACACGGTGGGACACACATGTAACCCCAGCATTCAGGAGGCTGAAGTTTCGGGCTAGCCTGGGTTACACAGGGAGACCTTGCACCAAACAATGCCACCACATTACCATTTGCAGAGGGATTCAGCTTTCGTGGTCACTTTTGTGTATTTCCAGAGAAGGGACACACGCAGAAGAACAGGATCTGAGTGTGACGAGGTCTGACCAAGGATACACCCAGAGGCTACCATGTACCACACTGTTTGTGCAAACCTTTTACTTCAACAGCTCAGGAATTCATATACCCAAAGAAAAGCATCCAGCTGGCTGTACACTTTTGACATAATATTTGAAAGTGGATTATTCCCCTCAAATGGAAACAAAATCTTTGACATTTTAACATAGGTACTGAATTTATGTGTCTATTCTACAAGTTAGCAAGTGAAGCATTCCTTTTATGGATGTTATGACTCCATTTCCCTTAAAAACATCAACTCATTTGGCTATGACGATGGCGAGAGGGCCAGCTGACCTCATTTGTTCCTGGGAAGACCGCTACTCTGACACATGTACTCAGTGGAACTATCTGTCAGTGGGTGAGGGACTGTCATTGCTCATTGATGTGTACATAAAATTTCAGTAGGAACAGCACAACAGATTTGGTGTTCAGATTAAAAGCCTTAAATGGACAGAATGTACCAAGGGACTGTAAGACAATAACGTTCTCACTCCTTAATCGCCACTGTATCTACTATAAACTTAATAGTTGTGGTGCCTACTGTAAATGTAATAGTTGATATATCTACTCTAAGTTGCTGAAATACAGTCCTGAGAGCTATCTAGTTTTTCTTCCGACTCAAGGCAGGGAGCCGTGCTATACGGAGGAAGTCCTGAAATGATAAAGAGGTATACCTCAAATAAAACCAGCGGTCTTATGACTTAGCTCAGTGGTTCAGGATGGAATGTGTCCTTGAAAAACAGGTCCAGTAAAAAGAGTCCTGTCTCCAAGGGACGCCTACAGGTGATAGCCTGTATGAATTAGCCTTAATGAATATCTGTCAGCATCGCTCTGCCCCTCTATTTCTTTACTTTCTCCTTGGAAAATGTCACAGCCTGACTGGATTCTGATACTGGTATCCACCTCTCCGGTTTCAGGGTTTAGTCCTTCACCCTTTCCCACGCACTCCATACATGGCTCATTTTTCTGGATAATACAGATTTTTCTGTGACTTGTAACATGTTTCCTTACCGATTTCATCTCTCTCCACATTATGTTTTTAAGGAGTCATGTTTGGTTTAATTCTGGTGTATCTGCCTTCATTGAAGGAATGTCTGGCACATAACTGGCACCTGATAACAGTTTACTGAAACCAATGAAGAGCAGAATGCTAATCTTTGATGTGAGAGCAGACGGATGCCGTTTCTAAGGAGCACACAGAGCACTTCCTTTGCATGAAGAAGAAGGGTGACATTAAAACGTTCTGTAGAAGCTTCCTTTTTCCTGTATGTCAAACCCTTCCATAAGGCAAAAGTATTGACCCCTAGCCTAAAAAAAAAAAAATCTAAAGACAGTTATCCAAAGTGACTGTGTCAACAGGTAGCAATAATAGTAACATAGGAAATTAAAGCCTAGTTTTGGTGATATCTGTGTACTCTTGTTTCTCTCTCTCCCTCCCCCCGTGTGTGTGTGTGTGTGTGTGTGTGTGAGAGAGAGAGAGAGAGAGAGAGAGAGAGATATCAGGTAAAAATTATCAAAAAGAAATATAAAAATAAAATCTCATGGCTAGAAACATTTTAGGAGTAAAATCTTTCAATGAAAACCTTCAAAACTGCTTGTAACGAGAAAGCCAGCCGTGTGGTGTGGCACAGGAACTGTCAGTGCTCTGAGTGACACATTCCTGAGATACATTAACCAGCAGCTTTAGAAAGTAAATTAATGCTCAATTCTCTTGGTTATTTATTTTGCAGGGGTAAGACACATAGCAAGAAGATCTGCTTTTACATTTAAAAGTTTCCTGACATAGTACTAGGGAAAAGATCGTGGTAAGTGGAGCTTGGGGACAGGGTCAGGTGACACTGAGAGCTGCCCAGAGAAGCAACTGAAACCCACCTGTTCTCAGGAGACCACAAAAGTATGGGGTGCATTTGAATAGCTTTATGCTTATTTTGTGTGGTGATATTTTTCCAAGCCTAGGAAATAACTATGCAACAATTACAGCATTTACTTATAAAAAAATTATCAGAACAAATACATTTTATTAATCGCTGTATATGCTAGATGCCAAGCCCTCCATCTCTCCAAGAATGATGGGGTTTTATTGTTACTGTTAATTATCTGAAACACAATTTCACTATGTAGCCTAGGCTGGCCTTGAACTCATAATCCTCCTGCCTCAGACTTCTTACAGTGTTACAGGCCAAGGATGCTTTTTGAGCAATCTTCTTGTCTTTCAGAGTGTAGCGCCTCAATTGAGGGGTCCTCACCTCTTGCTCTGCTGTGGGAATTGCCCTCACTCTCATCACCAAGACTGTTTAACTGAATAGAGTTTCAGAATCTCTTGCTTTCTCAAAGGATCTACTAATTACAAAACAAAACAAAACGAAACAAAAAGCCACTTCCTTCTAGACCAACTCCTTTCTAAAATACTTTCCCTAGTTACCAGAACTCCATTTCCTGTTTTTCTTTATCCTTTTCTATGTGACCTCTCTGTGTGGCTGCTGTGGCTTCCTGGACGTTTGCTGAGATGTCTCCTTATCCTCATGAATTTCACTGCCACAAAAATGTGAACGCGTATCTTCAGAATTTTATTATCAGCCTAACTACGTGTGTTCAGCCAACTAACACTGCCTCACAGCCAAACTGTCTGAGCTCCTGGCTGGATCCTGATCAATATGAACATTTCGCCAAGTAAATGCCAAGGCCACGATGGTGGCCTCAGCGATCACCTTTGAGTCTTCACCTTTAGATTTACGGAGTATGGGGCGCACACACATTACTTTCATTTCCCTGCACAGAATTGTAGACCTAAATTACAGGGTCCTTAAAACAACACTTTACAAAGGAAGTAGAGTCACATTGTGAATCTGTGGCCAATCTGGGCTACAGTGGGTTTCAGGCTAGTCTCAGCTAAAGTAAGATCCTGAACCTGGGCTGTAGCTTTATTTATTTATTAATTATTGTTATTACTTCTTTTGATTTCTCAGGACAGGGTTCCTTGGTGTAGCTCTGGCTGTCCTGGAACTACTCTGAAGATCAGACTGGGCTTGAACTTACAGACATCCAGTGCCTGTGATCTGCCTGCCTCTGCCACCACCACCCAGGGAAACTTTATCTTAAAAAAAACAAAACAGAACAAGGTTTGAGCATAGTATGATGGCACATTCCTGTAATCCCAGCACTTGAGAGGTGGAGGCAGGAGGATCTGGAGTTCACAAACACCCTAAGCTACACAGCAAGTTTGACACTAAACGTGAAGTGTAAGAGTAAGACCCTGTTTCCAAAGAGCCACAGGAAAAAAATTAACTCAGAGAAACAATTTAATACCAGTTTGCTTTTCTTTTAATCTCAAAATGGCAAAAGCAGACTTTATTCGTCTGAGAGGCTGGCTGTGGGCTCAGTGTCCACTGCTTAACCCCTTGCCAGTAGAGCTGTGTGCTGGTGTACTGAAGGAATGGGTTCAACCAATCAGGGCAGGACATCACAGGTGTGGGCCAACCAGTCATCCCACCCTTGTTCAAATGGACCAACCCTAGATTAGAGGAAAAGAAGGAATTGGAGGAAATTAGAGGGAAAGGAGGCTTCAAAGACTTAAAAATCCCCAGCCTTGGGTTTTTCCAGATCCTGAACACCCTCGTGTCTCTCTATCTCTCTCTCTCTCTCTCTCTCTCTCTCTCTCTCTCTCTCTCTCTCTCTCTCCTCCATGTGTCGTCACTTCTCTCAAATTGCTTATCTCACTCTCAGGCTTCCACTTGAGCTGTGAGGATCCTGGGGGACCTGTGAAATGGTGGTAGGGCTCTCCCAAAGAGACTGCCCTGGAAGCATCTGCACGTATTTAACTGGCCAAGGTCACTTGATGTGGCCTGGGGAAATAAACTAGGTGGCTTGGAGGGGCACAGCCAGACTGAGGCTGTGACAGTTTTCTTAAGAGCGATTATACCTTCATCAGAAACAGAAGATAACAGCTGTGAGGATCAATGCAGCTGTAGTTGCCAGGATACAGTGGCATTTCCAAGCTACACAGGGGGCACAAGATTAACGTCTAAGACCAGTTGTCCTGTCAAGCATCCATGCTTCCTGGACTACTAAAGAAACATACAGAGAAAAACACAAAGCAGCCTGGATGCGGCTTCACTGAATGAGGGAGTGTGTCGGTCTCTTAGGAACTGGAGAACATTGTACCCCAGGAGCTGTAAATTCTAACCTGAAAAACCTATACCCCTCAGGCAGCTAGGTCAGACCAACTCCATGGTTCCCTACACTGTACCTCTTGGCTTTCGGCAAAATGTTATAAAAACTTGCTCCTCCCAATGTCTTTTCAAAACCTCACCAGTCCAGAATAAGCCTACATCACAAGGTAGACTGGTAGACTCTGTTATGTCACCCAGTGCTGTGCTGTTACTTCCGGGTTCCAGGGCTGTGCATACACCAACAAGTGCTCAGGCAAAATTACATTGCCATCCAGGGTCCTCAAACCCCTAGTCACCCACGCATGGCACAGCTACGTAAGCCCCTGTGCGCATGCCCCAGGCATCTTTTAAAAGCTAGACATGCCCACTTCATGCTCTCTCCCTGCACCAACTTCTTCAGGCCTGCATGAATATGTCTTTCTCTTTTAACAAACTTTTAAAGTGGATTTCGTTGTGTGTTTCGTTATCCGTTCTCGGTCACACCTGGTCATTTCAGACTCTACTTCCCTGTGTCTGTTGCTGAAGGTTTCCCCCAGCCTCCTAGTACTACCCTAACCATTACCACTTTTCCTCCCCACTGTAGTGAAAATCCTTCTGGCACTGTCTTCCTCAGTGGCCTTCCCGCTTTCAATCTTTCTGAGTCTTCTAGTACTCAGTATAGCAGGGACCTAACTGCCCTGCTCCAGGCCATTGCTTGCCTGTGCTGCCCTGTTCAAGCTAACTCTGCTTCCACTTGGCATTTCCTTTTATGCAGTGATAGAGCCCAGGGACACCTCAGAAAGCCACACAATACCACACCACACCGGGCTATCTGATTCCCTAGTGATGTTCAGATGTCAAATTCCCACTTAGAAAAAAGTATTGTTCACATTGTGAGAGATTCTCAACACAGGGAAGGGTGCTGATACAAATGTATCAATATAATGAGCATTGCTAATGAGAAAGGGTCTTCACTTTAAAGAAAAAAAATAGTTATCTGTTATTCAGTCTTATTTACTTTGCCAATAATTGTGTTTCATGTTGTGTCTCTTAAAGTTGATCTATTCACAGTATATGCATTAGTAATACTTTGCCAATGTTTCACATGAGTTAACAAAAAACTTGGGTCTTATGTGTGTTTAAAGTAAAATGATATCTTCATCATCACTATACAAATTCTTTCATGGAAAGATCATGCATTCCATAGTCGTACGTGTTCTTCTAGGAGCAGAAGGAGGGAGAACATGAGCAAAGAAGTCGGGACCACGAGGGATGCACCCACCCACTGAGACAGTGGAGCTGATCTATTGAGAGCTCACCAAGACCAGCTGGACTGTGACTGAAAAAGCATGGGATAAAACTGGACTCTCTGAACATGGCGAACAATGAGGGCTGATGAGATGCAAAGGACAATGGCACGGGGGTTTGATCCTACGTAATGTGATGGCTTTGTGGGAGCCTAGCCAGTTTGGATGTTCACCTTCCTAGATATGGACGGAGGGGGGAGGTCCTAGGTCTTACCACAGGGCAGAAAACCCTGACTGCTCTTTGGACTGGAGAGGGAGGGGGAAAGGAGTGGGGGGAGGGGGAGAAGGGTGGGAGGAGGGGGAGGGAAATGGGAGGCTGGGAGGAGGTGAAAACTTGTTTTTTTTTCTCCTTTTCTCAATAAAAAAAACTAAAACAAAAACTCAAAAGAGTGTTTTCTAACTCCTATGATATATATTGTATATTCTGCAGATTCCTAATTATGATATGAAAATGGAGGTGAAAATGCTCTTGGAAGGACTGATTCGGGAGGTGATATAAGAAAAACTCCACAGATAATCTATCTCCTTGTCCTGAAAGAGTAAGAGACTGAGAATGAATGGAAGTGTGCTGAAAGACACCCGAGGCTGACATCCTGCTGCATTCAGAGCCACAGCCAGAGGGGCTGGGAACGCTGGAGGTGACCTGAAGAAGACCATGGTCTCCAATCTGACAAAATAAACACACACTGGTTGAAAATAAGCAAGACTGTGCCTCTCCTGAAAAAGCCCACAGCAGAGCACATAACCCTGAAGGAGTTCTTTTCTACGGCCCAGAGGAGATGCAGGATACCCAACATTATTCACGGAAGCAAGAGCTCTTGGGAAGGAGAGCAACCGAGTCTGTGAATGCTTCATTCTATGTCTCTCCTGTCTGTGGCTTTGAGAATGGCGGGATTGACTGGAAGCAGAAACTTACTTCTTTGAGGCAACTATGGTACATAGTGCTTTTCTTCACCCATGTTTCCCTGTTCCCGGACTCTCCAGTTATGTCTTACAGAATGCTGTGACACTGATTTTATAGGGGTTGTCATTGCCACCATTATGTTTTATAGAGAGATTACAACTCTGAAAGTAATAGTCATCTTATTTTCACAGGAGATATTGCCTTTTCTGATTATAAAATAATGAATATTCTTTGAAAGTTTAATCAAATCATACATAGCATCATAAAATTGAAAATCAGCCAGTAAGATGGTTTAGCAGGTAAATACATTTACTTCCAAACCTAATAGTTGATTTCAGTCACTGGGACCCACACAGTGGAAGGAAAGAATGGATTCCTGCAGGTTATCCTCTGACCACTACATGTATGTCATCACACACACACATACACACACACACACACACACACACACACACACACACACACACACACCACACACACAGAGGGACAGAGAGAGAGAGAGAGGGAGAGAGAGAAAATATGTAATATATTTTTAAATAGAAAAAAATATAAAAATATCACTAATGCCCTATCACTCTGGGTATCTTTTACCACAATTAGAAGACCCTTTTTTTGAACATTTTAAGATTTGGCTGTATTTCTGAATGTATTTTGGCTGTATTTCTGAATGTATTTTGGCTGTATTTCTGAATGTGTTTACACACATATAAAGCAAAACACACACAGATAGCTCTAGATATCATGAAAGGCAGCAATGTGCTAGGATCAGTATGTCCCAGGATGCAGTGCTGTTGTTTACTCCTTGGGAGTTAAAGCAACCTGCCTTTGAAAAATGGGCAAGAAATGATTTCCCTCCATCACCCCCTTACCCCCACACCCCTACTTGTCTCTAGGAGTTGGAGCTCTAATTATTCTTCTGAGGAATGCCAAGCCTTAGACTCCTCGGGGTATCTCAGGGGATTCTGGAATCCCAACAGCAGTTACAGAATGTCTCATTTCTAGTATGTGAGAAGACAGGGTGATAATTGGCTAAGGGAGAACTATTCTTAATTTATTGTTAATTAGAGACTTAATTGCTCTTGTGTTTATTCATTCAATCAACAATATTTCTAAAGATATTTATTGAGTTCAACTATGTGTCAGAGGCTTATCAGAACAGAAACAACAATTCTCTGTCTTCAAGGAGTGTGAGTGGTGACAATTGGGACAGAGACACATAATGGATAAATACATCAATAACACTAATTTTTAAAGGGAAGAAATTTTTAAATTTTTTAAATTTAAATTTAATTTTTTAAAGGGGGCTCTACCAACAGAAGGCTTTGTTGTGGGGTTGGGTAAGGTTGCCAGGCAGAGCTTTATTTTTTTAAAAAGGGACACTTGGGTAAATATTCAAAGGGGCTGAGGAAGTGATGTCATCGTGTGGGCAAGCATGCTTTTCTGAAAGCAAATGTTTTAACTAGAATGGTGTTTGATCTTGTATGCTGGAGTGGAGAGATAATGTCACATAAAGAACTGGAGATCAGATCAAGGAAAACCCTACTCCCCCCCACTGGAGCAGTAATTGAAAATAATAAAGGTGACAAAAGGGAAAGATATATTATTTAAAGAAGAGCAGATCCTTTAATTTATAATTGCATCCAAAGGTTTTCAGGAGGCAGCAATGAGATAGCTACCTAAGTTTCACAGACACCCCCAGAGGATTGTCTGGGCATAAGATGTACAGTCTAGAATGGAACTGTCAGAGGATTCATTCTACCTGAAGATGTTAGGCAGGCAGTTTGTGGAATTGGCACAGTAGACCAGCAACGAGATGTTGAAGCAAGATGGCCTCTAAGTTCAGTAATAAACATCTATTAAATAAAATAAGATAAAACAACATATTACAATATAGAATGATTTTAAATATTGCTCAAGGCTCTTGAGTTGAAATCTTAGGCTCCAGTTGACTTTGCTGTTGAGAACTGATGGAACCTTCAGAAAGCAGGGCCTTGTAGAGGAAAGTTATGTCACCAAGGGGCATGCCCTTGCAGAGGATACTAGAACATTTGCCCTTCCTCTTTCAGTCTTGTTTCATGGTCACCATAAGGTAAGCAGTCTGCTCTGCCACATTCTCTTGTAACCACAAAAAATTACTCATCACAGGTCCCAACGCTTCTAGGCCAACCATAGATGGAAGTCTTGAAGACTACATTTACTCTTTCTTCCTTTTTTCAGTTTTGAAACACTAACATGGAAGATACGACAAAACAAAATAACCACCAATGTTCAAGCAATTCTTTTCTTACTCACAGGGGTCCAGAGGTTCAAAGATCAAGACATTCACAGATTGGGAAGCAAGAGTGCCAAGAAATTTTGGGAGATGAAAGTAATTGTAGCCTGCATGGGAACTTCAAGCTAATTTGAAAGCTCAGCTCTTCTGTGGCTCTAAAATTCTCTTTCCCTCAGTAAACCTGGTCAGTGCTCTCTTGGAAAAGCATTGTGTGGCCTGTTTGTAGCCTGTGCCTTGATCCTGATTGGTCATCATGTCTTCACACCTGTTTTCTTGATTAACCTCATGATAATA
Source organism: Microtus oregoni (assembly GCF_018167655.1). Lineage (NCBI taxonomy): Eukaryota > Metazoa > Chordata > Mammalia > Rodentia > Cricetidae > Microtus > Microtus oregoni. Next base: position 32,364,938 of record NW_024543072.1, read on the forward strand.
GAGTCTAGAGAACTAAGAACAAAATAAAAATAGATATTTCAAATTGTAGTGATTGTTGTATTGTTGATATTTTCCAAAGAGTGTATAGGCTTAATCCAGTGATTCAAGGTTTTAAATCATGAATACACTAGAGAAATATCTTTAAATTCATTCTTTTTGTGTGTGTGTGTGTGTGTGTGTGTGTGTGTGTGTGTGTGTGTGTAGAACACTCACCACCATTTCCCAACTCTTAGATGCTCAGAGAATGGTTGGTGCCTTGTTCTAGATTATCTAGTGCTGTGATGAGGACATAGATGGACTGGATCTTAGATGTTGATTTGCTCAAGTCTACTCTCCCTGTCTTCTTTTGTATGGAATACTATTTTGGAGGACGTAAAGAGTCAGTATGTGAGGAGGTTCTGGAAGACCCAAGTAGCTACCAGTAATGTGTGTGTGTGTGTGTGTGTGTGTGTGTGTGTGTGTGTGTGTGTGTGAGAGAGAGAGAGAGAGAGAGAGAGAGAGAGAGAGAGAGAGAGGAGGTGGGAGAGAGAGAAGAAGAGGATGATGATGGCCATTTTAGGCTAGAAAGGCCTCATGAGTCAAATGGGAACTATTCAAAGTGCTAAGCAAAGTAACAATTTTTAAATTATTTGCATTTTCCCTCAGTCTTTATCATCGTGATTGGATGCATGGAGCTGAAATCCGCAGGCATATTAATTATCTTGAACAAACTTTACATTCTTAATTAAAAGATATGCAGAGAACAAATTAAATAAAGATAAGCTTAAAGTCTTTTTTCAAATGTTATACTTTTTAAAATTAAAACATAATTATATCATTTCCTGCTTTCTTTTCCTCTCTCCTGTCCAAACCATCCCATGTACCCCATTATATTCTGTCAAATTCATGACCTCTGTCTTTTTTTAATTGTCATAACACACACATGTAAGTGCAACCTGTTTAGTCCATATAGGTTTTCTGGGCTGGCCAGTAGGTATTGCTTAACCAATTTGGAAGCTTTCCCCTGGGAACTACTATTTCTCCTGCTCTTGACATTCCTGAGTTCTGTGTAGTTCTTTGTGTAAGGCTGAGGCCCCATTAGATTTCCCCTTCCACATTAGCATCTCTACTGATACCCTTGTTCTGGTCTTGTTTAGGCAACCATGCTGATGAGAATTCATGGGTGTATGTTCTGATATTTTAGGCTACATTCTAAATATTTACCCTTATACCCACATATAAATATTGATCTCATTCTCATCAAAGAAATATCACCTTACAACAGACAGAGATCATTACAGAAAACCACAACATCAAAATGCAGACAATAAGTGATCATGTAGTTAGCCTGGCCACAGCTGATACATCTATAACACAGCTCTTGTACCTTAGGCTCAGGGGTCATAGTGGAAGGTCATAGGAAGGCAGGAAGATTGTAAGTGCCAGTGGGACTGAAGGTTTACTGTAAGTTTCTGCCTATCTTTATGGAGTGATATCATTCAAATTGAACTAAGTTGGCTCATTTGCTTCTCTTTTTTAAAAATGGTTTCTCATTTTTCCATCTAGAAAACTCAGTTTCTCAAAATTCAGGAAGTTATATGATGATACCTCCCACTTTATGTCCAGCAAAAAATGACCAGGAAACAATGAGTTTTTATGATCTGTATTTGTATGCTAAGCTACAAATTGGCCAACACAACCCTCTTCTTCAACAACAGGGGGAATACTTTGCTCTTCGGTCTTAAATCACTAAAGATATCTGTCTTGTCATTTCAGTAGAGGAGATGTGAACTCCCCAAGCACATGGTAAGGACTCAGGTGGGCATATGGGATGCAGGAGTACCTACCATGATGCTGAGTGGAGGGCAGACCAAAGCAGCCCTTGGGTCCATCTCCCCCAATCCCATTTCACATTGCTTAGGATGTTCTTTATGACATTAATTCTCACAGTACCTCCTTCTTCCTGACACCACAGTTTCTCAAGAAAGTTGTGCTTAAATTTGTATTTTTTTTTCATTGTATCAAATGAATTAGTGAGTAGCACATTTGCTGACATAAAATAATATCAAAAGTCTTGTCGTAAGGCATTTGTTTCTTGGTGAGAGTTAATTAAAAGTGTTTAGTTGCCACTTATTTGTGTATCAAGTGTTTCTTCTAGCATTTCATTACAGGATCTGAGTTTATTTGTTTGGATGATACCTCAAGCTATCAATTTACTCACGCCCTCTTTCCTGTACATTTCAAGTATGGAATGTACTTAGGGCAGAATAGATATGAGAACACAAGAATTTTTTAAACAGGTACAAATTTATTATAACCTCAGAAATGCAAAGCATGAGAAAGTGGATATAAAATTGTTCCTTTCTTTTATGGAGTTTGGAAGATAAATCAATGTACAAAATGAGCTGGCAAACCACTACGGAATCTGATGAACAGTCTAGAAGGAAGTCAAAGGTTCTGAGAGTATGTCAGGTCTGCATAATGGAAAATTATTCTCAAATGCTCCCTCCCTCCATACCTTCAGGGTTTTTCTTCAGTGTTGTCTTCCTGATGACTATATACAATAATATCCATTGAAGTAAATTTTTTTCCTGGCCTGCAAATGCTGCTTATTTTTCCCCACTGTAACAAGAAGAGAAGACATTTTTGTCCCCGACATTTGGTTTTCTATCTTCCTCTTTAGAGTGGCAAGGACATTCGCTACTTTGTCTAGAATGGATCTTTAGACACTGAATGCCTCTGGAGTAAGTGCAGAGGGAGAGTGCCCCTGCCTTACAGAGCTCACAACTAGGAGGGAAAAGGAAATAGAGAAGTAGACCCTGAACATTTGCTGCATCTGTTTCTGCTAAGAACAACCAACAAAGTACAATGAGAGGTCAGAAGACAGAACAGAGGACCAAGGGAGTGGAAGTGAGACAGGGTTTACACAGCTGTGGGAAGCTGATTTAGGTCCTACAGTGGTGGTTGTGGGATTTTTCCCGGGAAAGAAACCATCAGATGCATGCTATTCGGGTAGTAAGAAGGATCTGAACGCTGGAGCATGGGACTGAGCAGTTCTGATTCACTTGGATAGGTGGTATTGGAGGGAAGATTATACAAAATAGACACACGCTGCTGTCCTCCACTGCATCCCAATCCTTCATCTCATGTGAACACAACTACACCTTCACATCACTCCATCACCCTGCCATGTCTCCTCATCCATCTCTGCATTCAGACGCCTGTCCCATACCACAGCATCCCTCAAAATGCCACCAGAATTGATCTTCTTCTTCTTCTTCTTCTTCTTCTTCTTCTTCTTCTTCTTCTTCTTCTTCTTCCTCTTCCTCTTCCTCTTCTTCTTCTTCTTCTTCTTCTTCTTCTTCTCCCTCCCCCCCACATATCTAAGTCTATAACACAGACTAACCCGATACTCACAGTATATCCCAGGCTGGCTTCAAACTTATAGTGACCCACTTACCTCTCCTTCCTGAGTGCTGGGTTTACAGCCGTGCACCCCTGCACCTGGCTATCAGAACTGGCTTTCTCAAATTCCAATAGTGTTCCCTGCTTTGAACCTAGTTTGCTCTCCCCCGTCTAGGTAGTCATGATCAAACTCCTTCAGCGTGCACGCGGAGTTTATTTGGATATATGGTGACAATGAGTTGAAAGTGTCCACTCTCATTTGAGATTGTCTTCATTAATCTGGGAATGCAATGCTGGGATTCAAATTCCAAGCTGATACACATTTCAATTGTCATCTCCCACCCCACCCCCCATCAGACCCCTGTCAGCAGGCTTCATGCTGCTGAGACGACTCGTTTCAACCTGCCTTCTCTCCCCACAAGTTCCTTTTGGGTGTAATCACACCAGGGCAATTCCACGTGGTTGGAGCGTTTTCTTGCACCTCTCATTTGCTAATACTGTATTTTAGTTCTCACAGTAGTTGTCTGAACTTTCACTGACAAGTGATCTAAGAGCAACGGTCCCTGAATGGTAATGGGCCGCAGAGTCCCCTGGAGAGTTTGTGGAGGCCAGGCCTCTGTGCGCCTCCCCAGAGGCTGTTACAAGGTAGGGCTAGGTATGATTCAAGAAGCTGCGTTTCTAGCCAGTTCCAAAGTGACAGCCATTGTTGTTCCCTAGGGCCCATACTCCGAGAATCACTGTCCCTTAACAGCTGTGGTCACATGGACAAGATCACTTTCTAACTCACTTAGTATGACCTTGGGAAATAAATCCAGCCAAGATGTTCCAAGTGTAGAATGACAGTTCCCCATCTCTCACTCTAGAGTGTCGGGAGGGACAGAGCGGTACTGGGTACCAGACACTCTGCCACCCTAGAGAGGCGGATCAGTACCTTCTTTAGGGGAGACTGCAGGGGAAAGCAATGAGTTGTTGCCGGGTTGACTCAGAACCTCCATCAGCCAGTGGACCAGTGAATGACAGCAAGCCCTTCTTCCGTATCTGCTTTTATCCATCCCATGCTTATTGCTGAGCTCTCCCAGCAGAAGGTAGCAGCAAATGGTCACGCTTGAATGACCACTTGAGTTTCACTGAACCCAAATTTGTAAGAGGGGCTCAGCCCAAACAGAAAGCACGTCCCAAATACGCTGCTTGTCATCGGCTTATCCTGAATCTTTGGTGGTATCTGTTGCACAGACACAGTAATTGTCTTTGTGCTATCAGTTTTTCTATTGGATAAACCTTCAGCAAGATCTTTCAGAGGTCAATCTTAGTAGCCTTTCATCTTGGAAAATGAAACAAATCTGTTAAGCTATGTCGCCTAAGGCTCCACGCTGAGTCACTGGGTGTGGAGACAAAAGCCATAGAAATCTAAGCTCTACATCTTATGCTTGGAACAACATGGTTGCCTGGTCACACAGCCTTCACAGAGCTGGGGAAACTACTAGAAGAACTTAAAAAAAAAAAAAAAAAAAAAACCTTAGGAGCTCAAACATAAGAAATTTAAAAGTAGAGATTGTTTTCAGAAACTAAATAAATGCCCAATAATTATTTAATTTTTGAATATAATACTGACTAGGAAAACAGCTCTTTCCACTTACAATCAATCGCTATAGATGTTTGCCAGTCCGGGAGCCATTTTTAGCTTCAAACAATCGCCGTCTATTTTGGCTTAGGCAAATGATAACGTCGTAAGTATAACTCTCGAAAAGTTAAGTCTTTAAGTGTTTTCCAGTCTGCTCCAGTTGCCAACCAGTAGCTATTACCACAGACGTCTCTCCATGGACTTCCTGACTTAGTTGTCTGTCTTTGCCTCCACGTCTGTTCTTCTGCACTCCAACACCTCCACCGCCTTTCTTGTATCCCTTCCAAGAAGTCATTGCAGATTTGCAGCTTTTGTATATCAAGAGATAGCAATAGCTGGAGTGGTGTGAGTCCACTAAAGACACTTCTTTGGTGCTAGGGCCCTGGTTATCCCTTGAACACTTCTTCAGTTCAGAGGCTACACCTTGACTGAAGATCAAATAAGTTTGTCATGCAAAGTTCTTCCCAGTTTTATAATTTACTTTCTGGGTTAAAAGCAGCCACACTTTCCGATATTTCAAGAGCAGAAATGTTTGGATTCTTTTTATTCTTTCTCATCTCCATCAGCTAATGGGCCAGTTCTCTCACCCACACTTCTTTCCTCCTTGCAGCACTAAATGAACCGGCAGCAACATGTGTGCCTAGTTTATAAGTTTAGACCAAACCAGAGACCATTTCAGAGATATAGGCCACTTAACGCTGCCACAGGACTCAGCTCTTCTTAGGGTCACACAAAAGTAGCCATGGGAGGAGTGGGGCCTGGTTCATGTACTTCATGTACAACAAGCATTTGGATTTGAACTTTTATAATTTTTTGTGTGATGTATTTTTTTTTTCAAATTTTGCATCAGCCATCTAAAAATGTAAAAACTCTCCTTAGCTTAAAGGGCTTATGAAGGCAAGCATGGACCAGATCAGGGCCATGACGGCTGTTGGCCAGCTCTTGCTCTGGCAATACAAGCTGCATCCCTCCCTTCCAGGCCATTACTGGGATTGTCTTATCAAAAGCCTCAGCTCTGTACAATGGGGGCGACAGACATTTTGCCATGGTAGCATTCCACTTCAAATGCCCTTTCCTCCCTCACTGTAGACCGACCATATTTTCCTGCAGTTACAAACAGCCCCCAAATATCTGACTTCTAACTGTTATAGCAGCATGCAGCAGGTACAGCGGTGAGGCTAGGAAGCTGAGAGGACTTATCTTCCACCGCAACCATGAAGCAAAGAGCCGAACTAGAATCAGAGTGAGGCTTTGGTCTCTCAAAACCTATCCCTTGCTCTACCCCTCCTGCAAATCTGTGCTGCTCCTCAGACATTGCCCCCCAGCTAAGAACCAAGTATTCAAACAGTTGAACTTGGTGGGGGGGGGAAGAATTCTCATCTAAACCATCATAAGTTGTTTTGGTTTTTATTTATTTTTGTTTTACTTTTTTTTACAAAAAAGGAATTACTGATGCCTATATCAATAGACCACAAAGAATAGAATAAGATATATAATAAAAATGAGACTAAATCAATGGTTATAATAGCACTAATATCCTGGCATGGAATGTTAGCCTTTATTGCCTAGAAAGCTGAGTGTTGAGCAAGTTACTCTTTTCAATTTCACTTTAACTCTGGTACAGAATCTTTAAGGTGGAAGCTTATTTGACATCCCAGATCAGTTACTTCTTTGCAACCATGAGAGGTAAAAATACTATCAGTTCTTTTTTTTTTCCTAACTAATTCTTCAGTCTCTTCTCTCCTCTTCTCAGAGGACAGTGTTTGTGTGAACCCTACAACACCACCGAGGACTCAGTTTAATAAAGCAGAGGCAACCTTCAAACACAGGAAGAACTTCAGGCTCTATGTGCCGCGTGTGTTTACGACATTCACAAGGATGCTAACAGCTTCTCTAAACCAAGATGAGTTCACGGTGAGGCTTTCTGTGTTAGGAAATCCGTGTATTCTTTTTAAATGACCTGGAAGGTTCTTTCATAGCTGGAAAAGATTGTTTACTTGGTCTGAAAAAAAGATTATATTTCAGGAGCCAAGCCACTAGAAGAAATGAGTTCCTTCCATACCTCTAAATATCAAAACAAGTAGTTCACAGATATGATATATAAATCCAAAAAGTTAGCTTGTATGATTTCCAGGACTAGCAATTCTGAGATCTGTGCAGTAGGCCAGCAGCCTCAGGACCAGGGATACCTGCTACAGATATTGAACTTTCAGTCCAGAGGCTGAAGGCAGAATTCTTTTCTTCCCAGATACCTTCATTTTTTTCCCTATAACTATTTCAGCTGATTGCATGAAGTCCCTCACATAAAAATGTGTTCTCTGCTTTATTCAAAACAACTTAAATGCTGTTTTGAAAACACCTTCACAATAAATCACACCCAGGCTTCTGTTTGACTGTGAAATTGTAGCCTAGCCACAGTTGTACCTAAAATTATCTCTTACAACTGTATGTCAGGCACTGAGGACACAGAGGTCATCATGTCTGCTAGACTTGGGACCATACATGACAATACAAGTTAACAGAGGAAAATTGAGTTAACATAAAACGAGTAGAGAAAACATATGTGTAGACATTCAATGTAAAGAGCAAGGACTTGGTGAGTGAACTGAGACAGAACTAGGCTCACAGCAATTGAAGAGCCAGATGCCTTTTTTTCAAGGCCCAGACACTTTGGCTTCTCCAGTAATATTATGCTGTAAACAATGCTATCTGAGCCATCTTTGTGCATATACTGCTCACTATGGCCATGGGTTGCCACCGATCGCTAGCCTACATACAGACTTAGAAACGCATCCAGGCTAACTGCTCAGTGCTGCAGCTGTTTCCCTCTTCCTGCTACTTCTGGCTACCTCGTCCCTTTTTTTTTTCCTATTGGCACCGTTTATTTGAGACTCACTGAAAACAGAAATAGACCAAGGCATATGTTCTCGAGAATGTATCATTCAATTTTGTTAGCATGACTTGGCCAGCATTGCCCTTTTGACAGGACACTGTCACACTTGAATCTTTGCAGTTTATCATTTCGAGATGCAAAACTTTCTATGACTTACTGGTCTGCTCAAGTTGGCCTGGTTTGACCTGGAAGTGGCCCCAGAAGCATTTCCCAGATTTATCATAATGCCTTTAGGATCCACAAGGAAATAGAAATGTTGGTATGTTGGTCAGGAGTTGGACAACAGTCCAGGAATTACTTGAGAGTCAAAATTATCTTACTCCTGGGAGTTTAGAAAGGGAAGGTTTTGTTGGGATAATCCAGCCCTTTTAGAACTTGATGACTTCTGCACCATGAGAACTCCGCCAGGCAGAGAGCGTTGTTTAAAATACTGACCATCCTAACTAAGAATTTGTTCTCTTGTTTCTTTCTGTGGGAACCATATTTCCCCACCCTTTTCTGATACTAAACATCTTGGTCTTCAGCCACTTGTCGCCTTGTCTTCAACCTCTATACTTCTGTTCCAGGTTCTGGCCTCTATCCCAGCCTAGTGACTTCCCTCAAAGTCCCAGTCATGCTCCTCATTTCAATGTTGTCAACACAAAGAACTCACACGCTGGCTCTTGTCAAATATTGTGCAAAGCTCGATACTGATTCTTATCCATAAAAAGGAAGAAATAGATATGAATTTTGTATCAAATCTGTTTATAATTCTGCCCCATGCAGTATGCTTATTATCACATCAGATAATTATCCCATTAGATATTATCACATTAGATAACTCTAATTATCACATTAGATATTATCACATCGGACTACTCTAAATCATAAAATTGTCTTTGTGCCTACTTTTAAAGTCATTTCCCATCATGTTATCAATTATGTTAATAATTTGTAGGGTACTTGGCACCTATGTAGATTTGTGGATTGTTTTTTATTATTTAAATAATAAAGGAGTTGAGGAAAGTTTGGAGTTTCTCGATAAGAGTCACATCGTATTACTGTCAAGCTATAAAATGACGTCTGGCAACTAACTTCAGTATTCAGTATACCCACATGCTGTCGTTGTTAGGGTTTCTATTGCTGCGATGAAACACCATGACCATAAAGCAAATTGGGGAGGAAAGGGATTATTTGCCTTACTCTTCAGCATTGCTGTTCATCACTGAAGGAAGTCAGGAGAGGAACTCAAACAGAGCAGGATCAAAGAGGCGGGAGCTGATACAGAAGCCACGGAGGGAGCTGCTTACTGGCTTGCTTCCCCTGGCTTGCTTAGCCTGCTTTCTTATAGAACCCAGGACCACCAGCCGAGGGATGGCCCCACCCATCACAGACTGGGCCCTCCCCTATTGAACACTAAACAAGAAAATGCCTGATAGTTGGATCCCATGGAGGCATTTGCTCAACTGAAGCTCCTTTCTCTCTGATGACTCTAGCTTGTGTCAAGTTGACACACAAAACCAGCCAGTACATGTGATTTAATTTAAAGCTCTATACAGCTAATTATGGTCTATTTTTATTGGCAAAACAAATAGCAGATATCAGGCTTTTCAATTAAGGGGGATCAAAATCAATATTGTTAGACTGGAAATGCTGGGAACACCGACTTTTTAGTATTTTTTTTGTAAGGAAAATTTGACTGACACTGGAGTTATATATCTGTATTTTTTCCCTCCCTTTCATTTTATTTTGTTTGTGTGTGTCCTTGATTCTTAGTAGCTAGTCACCCATATAAAAGCAGTCGTTGAACTCTGAGTGGGTTAGAGAAAAGAAAGTAGCTGCTGATCGATGTGGCCTTGCAGGGCAACCTCTCCAGCCTGGCCATTCACATGGGCACAGATGTCCACAGTAATGCCATCATCCACGCTTTTATGTGAACCAGAAATCTGAAATGATTTCTAAACAACAGTCTCAGATGTATTGCCCACGTAACTACTAAAACAGAACAGACAGAGTTGCTGGAGAGAGGAAGCTGCAGTTGTGTGCTGGGAACACGGAATCTTTAGTATTTCGTTCATAGGGAAAGTTCTCCCGACGCCAGGATTGTGCCTCTGTCTCTGGCGTGATAGTGAAAGGAAGCCGTTCCCTTCCTTGCTGGGACTCCAATGGCAACACTGTGAAAGCATCTCTCATTTCTCGTCTCCCTCGCTGGAAATCTGCTGACCTGTGTTCACGGTCCGTTTCAGAGGATTAACTGCATCACCTGGCAAGGAGCGTCCTCACACCTCCTAGGTTCAGCTTCTGTACAAAGGTGTGCTGGATCTGAGAACATTTTATCTGCCTGGTTGATTTTCAATGTTTCCGGATAACTCAGAAGAACACGTAAGCCTTGTAGATCATTAACCTGTTTTGCTTTTGAATCATTATTGTCTTGACCTAGAAAGACTTCAAAAGATTATCATCCCATGATTTGTGACATGGCTTTAGAGAAAAATGGTAATAAGTTTCTACAGTTAAGAAAGCAAATTAAATTGCTTTGTGATCATGTTACTAGGGATAGGTACACAAAACAACATGCTATATGTATGGCTTAAGTGCATATGTAAATCGGAACCATGTGTAGGCATACTTTTCACACAAGGGGAGGCTTACTACCCTGAAGTAATGTGACTACCAACTTCAGCTTAACTGTGTATATATTTTAAAGAAAATAAATTAAAGAATAAGCTTCACACACTCCACAACACCATTGTACTTTCAGCCTTGTGTTTTTTTTTCATATCCATTTTTATCTAGTACCATGCTATATATTTAAACATTGTGTTGGTTGACTATTGACAGGTCTTATTATTACAGTATACGTTCTCTGGGAAGAGGCATGTTCATGTTTCCAACCATTGTATTTTAGATGTCTGCTAGGTCATTGTTCATTCATGTAATTGGATCACAGAACATAATAATTCTGCAATGAGAAAGACTTTCATATCCATATTTATTTTACATAATAACATAAGTTCTATAATACGTGTTCATTTGCCACAAAGTGCCAAGACTTTTTTTTCCTCCAAAGGACCAGACAAATATTTTAGAATTTCAAGACATGAGGTCTCTATGTAAATATTTTCCTCTTGTAGTTCATAGACATCTGTACAATAGAGGTTAAACATAAACACTATAAAGTTCCAATAAAACATTATCAATAACTGCTGAGCATAATTCTAAGTGTCTTTTGTAGACCACGATTCTGGCACATTAGTAATGAAAAGACCATATACAGAACCACTTCCTATATAAAAACCAGAGAAATGTTTTCATTTAAGTAAATGATGTAGGTGGGTCTTCTATATCTGTTGCTTTCGTTGGTTAATTAATAAAGAAAACTGCTTGGCCTGATAGGGCAGAATTTAGATAGGCAGAGTAGACCAAACAGAATGCTGGGAGGAAGAAGGCAGTGAGCAGATGCTATAGCTCTCCTCTCCAAGATGGACGCAGATTAAGATCCTTCCCGGTAAGCCACCACATCGTGGTGCTACACAGATTATTAGAAATGGATTAACCAAGATGTGAGAGTTAGCCAATAAGAGGCCACAGATAACGGGCCAGGCAGTGTTTAAAATAATACAGTTTGTGTGTTATTATTTTGGGTGAAAACTAGCCGGGCAGCTGGGCACTGGGAACGCAGACCACTGCTCCTTACTATAAGTAAATAATTAGAATTTTATTAGAAAACTTCCTCCTTTCCCTGACCACTAGCAGCAAATGGTCTTCAGTCTGTTCAGTGTGTACTGGGTGAGGTCTGGCATGTTATCAGCTATAAAACATGTAAGGAAAATTCATAATATTTACAACAAATTAAAATCTTAAATACACAGAGGAATAAAGAAAAACCAGGAACAGGAAGAAAGAATCATTTTATTGATGTATTTCTTATCAATACAAAACAAAAGACAGAGGAATAAAATACACTTGCTGACAGCCGGGCAGGCTTGAAGTAGAAAGTTCTCTACCTTGATAGACTAATAGAGCAAAGCAAAGTTTCATTTTGTTGTTGTTGTTTGTTATTTTTCAAAGAAAAGATTAAGAGTTTATCATTCACAGATCTTCAGTGATAGGAGTCAAAAGCACAATATTCAAAATGTGAAATGGAGTAAAGACCTATGCTAAAATAATAATAAAGCTAATTTATCAGATAAATTAATTCCTCTAAAATGATACAAATTACAACTCTTTAGCCATCGGGAATGTGGAAATCCAAGCTACACAAAAAAGTGGAGTATGGTGGTGTATAGCTATAATCAGGGCTTCTGTGAGACAGAGACAAGAGGATTGCTGCAAGTTCAAAGCCAGCCTAGGTTTTTAGCAAGTTTCACCCTGTCTGATATAAAATAAAACTAAAACACAAACAAAAACAATGATATTGAGATTCTACTTCATCCTATGCAGAAAGGCTATCATAAAGAAAACAAAATACTGGTGTGGGGGGCTATTTCTTAACTTCCTATGCCAGGAGTGAGAGGGGCGTGGAACCACACTGATAAACTCAAACTTAAACTCATGCCCTAATTCTATTGGTCTGCCCAAAACCTGGTGCTTGTGTTACTCCACACCAGGAAGCAAATTTATAAAGAAGATATGCTGTTTATTTACACTGAGGTTTTATTCAGTCATGATAGTGTTATTTGCAGAAAAAAACAGACTCTACCTTCTCAAAGTCAAGTGTTGTATGTTCTCTCTCACATGTGGAGTCTAGGGGACAAAAGAATATCCTGAACATTATGGAAGTGGGACAGGAAAGGGTATGCAAGCTGGTAAAGCCCCCTTGGTTGTCAGTGTGGCAATTTCTCAGAAAATAAGGAAACAGCCTTCCTCAAGACCCAGTAATACCACTTTTGGGTATATATCCAAAAAATGCTCAAGCGTGACACAAGGACATGTGCTCAACTATGTTCATAGCAGCTTTGTTTGTCATAACCAGAACCTGGAAACAACTTAAATGCCCCTTTACCAAAGAATGGATAAGGAAAATGTGGTACATTTACACAATGGAGTACTACACAACAGGAAAAAAATGACAGCTTGAATTTTGCAGGCAAATGGATGGAGCTAGAAAACATCATTTTGAGTGAGGTAACCCAGATACAGAAAGACAATTAGCATATGTACTCACTCTTAAGTGATTTTTAAACATAAAGCAAAGAAAACCAGCCCATAAATCACAATCCCAGAGAACCTAAACAGTGAGGACCCTAAGAGAGACATACATAGATCTAATCTACAAGGAAAGGAGAAAAAGACTAGATCTCCTGAGTAAATTGGGAGCATGGGGATCTTGGGAGAGGGTTGAGGAGAAGGGAGAGGTAGGGAGGGGAGCTGAGAAAAATGTAGAGCTCAATAAAAATAATAATAAAATAATTAAAAAATAAAAAAGAAAGAATAGTAGGGGTGCATATGACAGAAGTACATTATGTGCTTGGAAATGCCATAATGGAAATCCTTACTTTACATTTAGTGTGTGCTAATGAAAACTGAAGTTATTACAACAGATATACAATATCTTTACAAAAAGTAAAATAACCATAAATAAGGATTTAGAATTTAAATTGAATAAGAGAATAAAAATGACTTATGCAAAGCCATTAAAATATCAACCAAGGTAAGTGATACTGATAAAAACTGAAAAAAAATTTATTGACGAACATCATAATTTAATAGACTATTTTGTTAACTAAAAACGATGGACCTGAAGTAGCTCCAGATTTCACCTTTCATTCTGTCTCTGGGAGGAGAGCGAGAAAGAACCACACTGACAAACTAAATCATACACCCAAGTACTAACTCTACTGGTCCACCCAAAGCCAGATGCCTCTGTTGGTCAACCCAGTCATATAATGACATCATAAGTACAACATGCTGAGGTAACGTGTGTAAAACCTCTGCAAAAAAGGAAACTGAGTTGCCCTCAAGACCTTACTCAATCCTTTAACAAAGTTGATATTTTTAGTTGTGTGTGGCAATGTGGTGACAGGACCTATTTTCTTGTTTGGTTTATATTTGAAAACCTATCTGGCAGGTCTGAGGAGAAGTGGCACGCTAACTCAAGTAGTATTTAACTTAGCAGCCAGGGATAGGGAACATTTGATTGTCCCAGGATCCTTGGAACCATCTAAGCAATGTTGTGGAGATCTCAAATTGAGAATTGCTTGAATATTGTAAGTTCTACCTATTAGGGGAAGTACTGAATTCTAAAGAGGTCCTTTAGTAAAATGTCATAAACCAAAAGAGAGAGAGAAAGACTTAAAAATTAATTAAAACAAACTTTGGCTGCAAAAACATGATGCTTACTAAAAACAAACATGCAAAATCATGCTTGCAGTGATGGTGTATATTTAATACCTACAAATTCCTGATGGTACAGACTGCTGAGTGCCCATACATCAGTGTGCTTGTTTAAGGAGTATCTACTGCTTCCTGGATAGCAATGCCTTTGGGGACAGCGGCAAAGGAGGACAAAGCAGAGGATCGTAATATGGAGATTTATCATGATTTCAAAAGTACATCAAAACATGCAGGCAAATGGCAGCTCAGGGTAAATCCTGCTGGCACGTACATTCACGTCTCATATTGCTCCTCCAAACAACTTTTACTTCATGACACATTGTAACTATAATTAAATGCTTACTATAGGTGAGTGAATATATGCAGATTCTTGAAGATTAATGCAGCTGGCGTAAGTGAGCCAGCAGCCACAGGACCCTCTCTATCATCACAATAGGATAAAGGGATTCATAAAACCCAGAATCCTGTAATTTATTTTCCTATATACACAGTTGAGGTGCTCTGCCTTGGTGTAGGAGGTCCTTCTTTCTAGGCATTGCTTGTATTGGTTAATAAATAAAGAAACTGCCTTGGCCTGATAGGGGCAGAACTTAGGTAGGCAGGGAAGATGGAACTGAATTCTGGGAGAGTCAGAGACACCATGGAGTCGCCAGAATCAGACATGCCGAATCTTTCCTGGTAAGCCACTGCCATGTGGCAATACATAGATTAATAGAAATGGGCTAAATCAAGGTGTAAGAGTTAGCCAATAAGATGTTAGAGCAAATAGGCCAAGCAGTGATTTAATGAACAGTTTCTGTGTGATTATTTCAGGACTAAGCTAGCTGGGTGGCCGGGTTGAACAAGCAGCCCTCTCCCTTGCAACACTGCTTTTTTTTTTAAATCAGTTCCTGAATTTTTCTGTATATTTGAGATATTGAAAAACTTCTGAAAGGATATCTGAAAAGAAATATACTTTTGGTGCCTTCAATTAAAAAAGGTTCTCAGCAAATACAAGTTAGACAGAAGTGGAGTAACAATGAGCTTCACTCTAAGCAGGATGAAGAAAAAACGTGCACTTTGTGAGGCTTCAATTCTTCAGTGCGGGAGTCCTAGAGTTTCAGTTGAACCCAGTCTGCAGGAAAATGCCCTGATGGGTCTCCTGTGGTTAACATGGGCCACAGGTAGGAATCTATGTGACTACCCGAAGATGGCCATCTTCGACAAGTAGTGTTTAACTTAGCACGCGAAGGCTTGGATCCTGCTCTGCTGCTGTAAGGCATCTTAAACGAGTTCCCTCAGTGGAGATTGTTTCTCGTGAGCAGTCCTGAGGCTGTGAGAAAAGCTCACAGTGTGGGGAAAACTCAGGCTGAGAGTCCTACTACATTCATTTTTGAGGCACACAATACTGGACCACTCTTCTTAGCAAGAAGCAGTCATTCTGGGATATCACTGTGACAGCTGCCCTCCCTTCTCACCTTTTGCCTTGTATCCTCACAGCACAGCTGGATGGCATTAAGTTTACTCCTTGAGATCTCATCTCCCAGAGGAGGGGATAGATGTCCTATGTCTATAGAGATACAGATAGAAAGACAGAAGTGATACAAAAGAAAGAGAGAGGAAATGTAGCCCAGACCCAGAAATACCACAGAAGACGAACAAAGTGCAACCTCACAGAGGACTTTCCCGAATGTGGGAGGAACAAGTGGCTGTGGCGTGAACTGGGAGCAGAGAAAAGAAGCTGCAATCGCCGAGTAGGTGTGGTGACAGGTCTCAAAGAAATCTGCCCTACCAAGCTATTATTTCTTTCAGGAATTTCAGTGAAATTAAACACTGATTGACAGATTGTTTTCTTTAGTACCAACTTTTAGCTCACTTCTGCCCTGACAAGTCACACACCAAGCTGAGGGGAAAGGTGAACGTGGGTTTATCTTTGTATCATTGTACATGAATCATCACTGAAAACTAGAACTAATCCAGCCAGGAAAAAAAACCCACAGGAGACAATGCATTCATTCATTATATTGTAGGTATAGAGAAATTCATCTGTCAATACCAAGGTATTTGTGGTATAATTTGACAGACTTTTAGTTAAGATCAATTATTCCATTTCATAAGGTAGAAACAAGGGGTTTGTGGACATTTTAGGAAAATATATTTGCTGTTGTAATTGCGTGTTTATTTCTCAATTCTCCTTGTTATCTACAGCTAAAAGAGTAGCATCAACCGTGAAGGTGAAACAGTAGCTGGGGGGATGATGTTTGCTTTCTGCTGAGGGAGAAGCCCAAGGGGCTGGAGATGTACCTTTATGTGACATAAATTGATGTTGGATATGGCTCATCAAAAATGTGAAGAAAGTTGAATGAATAGGACCCAAGGGAAGAAGAAAGCAGGGTATTTTAGAGGAACAGGAAACTCATTGAGAGTTTTATTGAACTGAATAAATTTATAATTTCCTCCTCATTCTACAACTTCTGAAACACCGACCCAGAAAATGCTGAAGACAATCACTGGATTAGGTGGCTTACCGAACAGAAAACCAAAGGCTGCTTGGTGAAATTAAAGTCTGTTCAAGGGACGTCTGTACATTCAGATCCTTCTCTGTCTACTTTCACCTTTATTGCTGTATCAGCCATGTATTGAGAATATTTCCCCATCGGTATGAGGACTAGAGTATCCCCATATACTGTAGTCATCCTGTGTACACGGGGGAAAAGGCATTTCCTGCACAGAGAACTTGGGGCTTGGTCAACAGCTGAAAAGCAAAGACTGTTTTCCCACCACAGCAATTTCGACCTGCTATCAAATTCTGCAAATGTGGCAACAGACAGGACACTCTATTATCTGCAAAGGTTGCCGATGCCTGTATGCTGAGCCCAGGAAGGTCAGAGGGAAGGGAGACAAGGTCACTGTGACGGCAGGATTCTAGAAGACAACCCCAGTGATCCACATCCTATGGAATCCTTCACCTTATGGGAAATTCAGAGAGATCAACACCAATCTTTCTTCTAAGGCTAGTTCAGCACATATAGAATTTTTATCAAAAGTAGGTGTTTTCACTTTTAACAGAGTGAGAACATTGGACTTTTAATTTACAGTTAGCATATTTCTTTTTCTAATTCTCAATCTGTTTAGTTTTCATAGACGTTGAATTATAAGTATTAAGTGAATATTACTTCAATTTGTGGACCATGTTTTCCTAACACAAAACTATTTAAAGTGACAAAAAAACCTTTTGTACCATGGCCAATTAAATAACAAGATTGCTCATATTTCTCAATTTTTATTATGCTGTCCCACGAATCTGATTTCATTTCATAGTACTAATTGACCATCTTTACAATGTGTCAGTTAGTATTAAAATGCATTGCAGACCGATACCAGTGGTTAATTATAAATACCACCATTAGATATAGTCCCTTCCCTATGATGTCCATGACACTTTTAAATCCAAATTAGAAGAGTCATGGGAAAGGATTATACATTAGTCAATTCCATCAGCTATAAAAGACTTCAAGTTGCTGTGGAATTTGGCTTCATTTTCAAGAGCCGGGGAGGAAGATCATCTCTACCTTCATTAAGAGCTCTAAACTAAACTTCAATTTTCTTCTTTACAAGGGTTGGTACCTTAGTTTTTCCTTATAATATACAGTTTTGTATAGGCGAAGTTTGAGATCGTCATTAACAAATTTTATCTGATTATAATAGATGGTATAATACTTTCTAAGCATGGTAGCAAGTTTAAAAGGGGGGTTAAGAAATTAATTCATTCACCCTTTTCAGCCCATAGATGTTTATTAGATTTCATCCACGGCACCTAATAAATCTCAAGTGCTGCGAAGAGTTTATTGCTCATCCACAAAGAGACAGAACTGCAATAAAGGTATGTTGGAGCTATAATAAGAGTTCTACACAAGTCACCATGGTTACTGAGAAAGAAGAACTTAACTAGCTATGCATGAGCTGCTCACACAAGACTTTACATGGGAGAAAAAAAGAGGCTAGTGGGGCCAGCATCAGCAACCAAGGGCATCTTCATCAGCAAAGGTCACGGATGCACCAGTATTGGATGTGGTTCAGTGAGACTGAAACACAAAAATGCTCGCTTCTAAACATTTGCCACCATGTGGCATTTCCCCTTTATCTGCATCTCTCTGTTCCTTTAGACTGGAGCCCCTGAGGTCAAAGGTTTCTTTTGTGACCTCCGCAGCCATCACAGGACCTAGTCCACAGTTTGGGTGAGTGTTTATTGACTGATACATAAAAATTGTAAGTAAGTGGATGAATACAGTATCTAAGGCTCAGAAACACTAAATTGCTATGTCATCATTCTGAATGGTAGTTTCTATAATTTTCCCAATTATATCTCTGAACTTTCATAATGCCATTTTTAAATTTTCTTTTAAGAGAAGAAAATATCACATGAAATTAACTTTGCTTTTCTAAGCATTTGTGGAGTGTAATTATTGATCACTAATTACTTTTATCAGTATTGTTTTCTCCTCAGATGCCTTCCATACCAGCATGCCACTGAAATTTATCTCTTAAAGATCACACGAGTCCACAGTTTGGGCACACAGTATGCCTACTTCAGTCCCTGTCTTCTTGAACTATAACCAGAGAGCTTCCAGCTCTACACACCCGTGATGCTTTCTTTTGCATCTGCCTTCATTTAGGTTGTCTTTACTCTGCAATTTTCACACACACACACACACACACACACACACACACACACACCACCACCACCACCACCACACCATACAACATCAACACACCAACATGCTCTCTCCCCAACACACACCCTCCTAGCTTCACACCTAGCTAACTCCTGGGCATTCATTCTTAACTTTGCATCTCTTAAGTCCTCCACAGGCCTCCCCTGCTCTGCCTGTTCATAGCCCACATGGTGTCATTGCACTTACTAAAGAGCTCACCCCAAATACCTTCTTACCTGTTGTCGATATGATTCATGTACTCCTCTGCAACCTGTGGGATTTTTCCAGGGATTGATACACCTGTGTTTCTCTGGCTCACTCTAAGGAGAACTTAGCAGGCAGAACAAGCAGGTTTGTGTGCATGTTTATGCCATAGGTTTGCTTATTGTTATTTGTGGCAGATATTCAATATATTAATTATAAGAACAATAAAAATTAGGGCAGTAAACTACAGGTCTTTGTGATAAAGTGCTTTTGTTTCAATTTATTTGGATGATGGTGAAAGTTCTCAATGCTTCTTTGTCAGTGGTAGCACCATGGCCAAGAAACGGATAGCTGTAATTGGAGCTGGCATCAGTGGCCTGGGAGCCATCAAGTGTTGTTTGGATGAAGATCTGGAGCCAACCTGCTTTGAAAGAAGTGATGACATCGGAGGCCTGTGGAAATTTCAAGTACATTTGCATTTTATTTGACTTTAAATATGGTTTCACTAATATAGCTGTAACAATCTGGAGAGTTTCATTAAATGAAACATACAGGATGTCATATAATCAGTCATTTGGTGACTCTAATATTTGTGCTTACGTCAATTATTGAGGAAATCTGTCAACTTCAGATGAGGAATAAAATTTGGAAGATTGTATTCAAAGCAGCTGAAATTCCGTGTGACCCTCACTGATACTAGTAAAGGGATGGTGGCTATAGATTGTTTTTAACTGTTTAGACGTGCTGTTCTTATTCAAAGCTAAGGGTGCTGTAGATTTGAGAGGTAGGACAGACTGGTGGTTGGTGGTTCATTGATGACCTTCTACTATGTAATTATGTAATTTTATATTCTGTCTTGTGGTAATACCTGCATGATACTCTTTCTTAAATATTCCAGAACACCACAGTAGAGGGATACAGATCAGTGTGTGTAGATCTGTCTCTGTCTGTGTGTCTCTCTCTCTCTTTCTCTCTATGTATGTGTGTGTATATATGTGTATGTATGTGCATGTGTGTGTGTGTGTGTGTGTGTGTTTTACGGGGCAATGACTATTTTTCTCTGAGTTCTAAATAGCAAGGGACGCACTGTTTTCAAGGGTGCTAAATGTTGAATAGGTTCAAGTTTCTAAGTGAGCATCTTCTTTTGGTGCTTCTCTCATTTATTGGATGTGCCCATGAAACTCAAGACTTGCCATCAATGCTTTCCAGTTTTGGAGATCTTACAGAACTGTTTTGTTCACCAGTCATGGATGGCTCTTAGAGGGTCTTCGTTGACGAAATAAATTTCTTGTATTGCTGTTGGTTTTCATCCCCACTGGGGGAATATAGCAACCATTTAATTGTGAGACTTCATTCCTGTGGACAGTGGTTGCCCTGGCAAAGTAGTTAGCATGGCAATCTCACAGGGATCTTCCTTCCGTGCCCCTGAACAAAGAAGTATCCAAGGAGCAGCCTTGCTCACCCTAAATACCTTCTGACATATTGTTGATATGATTCATGTACCCCTCTGCAACCTGTGGGATTTTTCCAGGGATTGACACTCGATTTATAAATAACAATATCTATGTTATTTCTTTTTTAAGAGTTCATTCATTCAATGAACATTTTTGAATATTTACTTTCACAAGGCACTTTTACAAGTGACAGAATATACTAACAAATATGAGTACAAAATTCTCAACATCGGGGAGCTTAAACTCTAATTAATACAAGATAAAGGAAAATAAAATAGTGTAGATAGTAGCGGTAAGCAAGCATGTTGCAAAAGTACAGCAGGATCTGAGACTTGGGAATATAACTTAAGTAAGAGGCCATAGATAACCTCAAGATAAAGTGGTTTGGGAACAATGAGTTAAATAAAAAGCAAGGCTGGGGAGCATCTGAAAAGGGGTTTAGAGGGAACTTGGGGTGCAGAACTGTGAGGTAGGAGCATGGCTCACTTGGCAGGAAGAACCAGCAAGCTGGTGCAGCTGGCTTAGTGCCCAAGGCGCGGGGGGGGGGGGGGGAGCTAGACTATGCTTCTGAGAGATGCATAAAACTGGATTTTGTCAGTGGGTATAGACTGTAGTGAAGATTTTGACCGAAACTGAGATGAAAGAGAAACATTCTTACGTTGTAGAAGGACCATCCTGCTATGTTGAGACTAGAGAATTGGAAAGGCTTAAAAAGTATATCTAATTTCAAAGGTTCTCAGGGATAAGGCAGACATGATATTATATCAAACTGTATCAAGATTCATGAGAGGACAGCAAGTTGTACTATTTAAAATATGATATAGTGTATCATACATGTTAGTGTCTATTACATTTCTCTTAGCAGTTTTATCATATATATGAATGATAACTATATGTGCTTATAAGTTCATGACTATTATATATTTTAATTGATAGCTCCTTTCATTAGTATAGAAAATCTTGTTTCTAAAGAAGAAGAATATTTACTGTACAGGGCATGGTATTGGTATTACTATTACTATCTTTTGGTTAGAGCTGGTACATGGAACTGCCTGAGCCCCAGCTAGAACTGGAGTGTGGAGACTGTAGACATGGGTAGCGTCTGGGAGTGCATTGGCCCTTCCCATTTTGTGTAGCATTTATGGCTGCTAGTCCCCCAGCTTTTGTTTGTCTTAAATTGTATTTTACTTTCATACTTAAGGGAATTTTTATTGGGATTAGAAATAATTTTTGATTTGCCATTTGAAAAATGATATTCTCTTTTCTGACATCCATTATTCTGATTGAGAAGTCATACACAGGATTTGTGGTTGGTCTGATATGATTCTTTCTCTAGGAAACACAGGATCTTGGGTGAAAACATCAGTAAATGTTTGACAATATAGAAAAAGCAATGTTCCACTTTTTAAAAATACCTGACATCACTTAAAAATGTTTTATTACCTTGTAATTATGAAGTTTGTTGCAGTGAGGGGTTTTCTCTTGTAGAAAAATCCGTCAGAGAAAATGCCGAGTATCTACAAATCCGTGACCATCAACACTTCAAAGGAAATGATGTGTTTCAGTGACTTCCCCGTTCCTGAGCATTTTCCCAACTACATGCACAACTGCAGACTCATGGACTACTTCAGAAAGTACGCCAAGCACTTCAGCCTTCTGCCTTACATCCGATTTAAGGTGCAGTGTTGCGTCCTGTGTATGTGCGCATGCATGTGAGCAAATACCCTCACCTGTGCATGCACAAAAGTACCTCCTGGTTCCCACACATGAAGAACCGGTCATCAGTGAGCATCCATGGCAGGAAACTATCACAGGTTGAAGTCTTTTGACAGTTTCAGTTGAATGTGAGGCTGGAAGACTTTGCTCATCAGAACTTGGTCTGGTCGTGCATTGTGGTGGCAAGCCCTCCTTATCAGTTCCAATGTTGGAGGACTTAGAATAATGCTAGTAGAGATTGAGCCAAATCATGTTGCTTACAAAACAAGAAGCAGGCTCATGTAAAGAATATTTTATTTCCTACCTTCTACCTTTGATCAGCACTAAAACCTAAACACACAAACCCATTTTCATCTCGTGATGAAATTTTTAATTCCCTGAACTTCACAATGCCGGCCAGAGGTAAAGGGATACGCCCATCCCAAGGAATGAAAAATGTGAAGAAATATCTCTATGCGTATCCTCCCTAGGAAGATATGAATGCTGTGGCTCCAGCCACTCCATTATTTCATAAAGCCTCAACTGTTTCTGTTTCTATAAAAGAGTATGTCTGTAACAGAATTTCCCCAATATGTTGAAAATCCACCCCACACTGAAGCTCCTGTGGAAGGAACAGGAACTATATTGTCGTGAATGTCTTAGCTAAGTGTCCCATCGGGGTTTGTGGGACTCGGAGAGGAGGGCTCGGCAAGAACTGTCAGCTGAGTCACCTGCGTTTCCTTCTGTGTTCCCTTCTCAGACCCAAGTGAGGCATGTGAGGAGGCGACCAGACTTTGGAGTCAGTGGACAGTGGGATGTGGTCGTGGAGACGAATGGCAAACAGGAGAGCCTGGTCTTTGATGGGGTTCTGGTCTGTAGTGGCCATCACACAGACCCCCACCTGCCACTCACATCCTTCCCAGGTGTGTCCTGGAGAACCTGCTAGAAAGGCATTTTCCAAATAATTTACAGGCAGAAATGAGTGGGCAAAAACGTTACTAAATTTCATGAGTGGGCATAAATGCTACTAAGTTTCATGAATGGGCATAAATGTTACTAAGTTTCAAGAATGCGTGTAAGTATTATTAAGTCTCATGAGTGGGCATAAATGTTATTAAGTTTCATGAGTGGGCATAAATGCTACTAAGTTTCATGAATGGGCATAAATGCTGCTAAGTTTCATGAATGAGCATAAATGTTATTAAGTTTCAGTGAATTATCCCTGGTGTCCCTCAGTAGCAAAGTGTTCCTTCTCTGTTAACAGGACAATGTAATCCATTGAAATACAAGAACAGGCAAACACAATGACCCATGCTCTCCCCCTTATTATCATTACATCCAGCTTCTACTGACTAACAGAAATCAGCCCACATTCAAATAGTCGTTGTTTTGTCAACATATTTGATCTCGGTCTATTCCAGAGAAAGTGCAATTAATAAAAATGAGGGACAAGTGACTAGCAAGCAGCTGGCAAGTCCACACACTTGGAAATCTTAGCATATGGGGAAGAAGCTTCGGTGCATTTATTTATCATGAGTTCATTTTTAATTTTTATTTTATTGGTAAAATATAATTACTCATTCCCCCTCCCTTCCTTTCTTTACTCCAACCACGATATATACAATATATATGATTTAAGGGCTGGCCACTTGGTATTGGATAAACAATCAAAGGGTATTTTCCCTGGAGAAGACTATCTCTCTGACTCTCGGCGTTTCTTACTCAACTGTAGTCTACATGTATGTGTGGGGGAATAAAATTTCCCTCTTCCAGGTCTTAGCTTCTCATTGACCCATAAAACCAAACGGACAGCTTGCTGCTCCCTTGTAGTTCTATATGGTAAGATGGTATCCATCTCAAGCCGGCGTGTTTTAGCTCCACTGTCTCACCTGACTAAACCCCTCCTCTGACTTTTGACTTGCTTGCTCTCTCTTTCCATCAAATTACCACCAGGAATCAATTAGAAAATACTTTAAGTTTCAATTCCTTTGTATGGTGCCCAGGAAACCACTGTGGAAAATGGAGACACAGTAAAAAAGATTGTTTAAAATGGTTGTTCAAAACTCTGAGTGAATTAGGTGTAACTGGTGTATAATCATTTTGCACACTAACACAAGTATTTACAAAATGAAAGCCCCTGTTTTTTTTTAAGCATTATATGCAATATATTCAGGAAAGCATTTCCAGGTATGAAATAATCTGCAGATTACACATCCCATGAGCTTCCTTAAATATGAATAGCATTTGGGGACTATGTGTGATCTTCAGCTGCCTGGCCCAGATTTCATTTCTTCCTCTTTCAGGTTGTTCAGAATGTAACTTTCTTATATGTGTCAATATGTAAAAGTCCTCCTTATAATGACAAATTATCTTCTTCAACCACAGGCATTGAGAAGTTTGAAGGCTGTTATTTCCACAGTCGGGAATACAAAACTCCCGAGGACTACACAGGAAAGAGAATCATCGTGGTTGGCATTGGGAACTCCGGGGTGGATATTGCCGTGGAACTTAGTCGAGTGGCAAAACAGGTTTGTTGGTGATTGTTAACATCGCCAGAGGAATGCTGTGCATTTGTAGGTATCACCCTAAATACTGTAAGTTTGGTTTAAGAAGGGCCAGAAAAAAAAAATGTAGAGAAATCCATGGACCCACTTCAAGATGTTTAAAATCATGCTAAGTAGAAAATGAAAGCAAAATAATCCCCTAAACTACCAATGGGAATGACATGCAAACAACTCCCAGGCACCCTAGGGGACCACTAGAATGGATTAGATGACTGATTTGATTCTTCTTGGTAGGGTCTTCCTATGAGGGAGAATATGTGCTATTTGTCTTCTGGGTCTGGTTTATGCTCACCAAATATTTTAAACAGATTTATTTTAATGCAAACAATACAGACTGTGACAGCAATATGGCAATTGACTTACGAATTCAAACCCTTATTAACATATGAAGTACAGTTAGGTCAATATCCAGGAAAACTTTTTAGCATGGTATTTCAGAGACAGGTAGATGAGCGAACTGCATTTAGTTTTCATGAGTAAATTTGGTGTCATATAGACAGCCCTTTTCTGGGTTTAGTAAAAGTTCTGGCAAAGCACCGCACGGTGGCCACGGCTCAATGCTTGTCCACCTATTCTCCTGTGGTCCACACTCTCCACCAGGGTGATGACAACAGGCAAGCATTCCTCTCTTCTCTTCTGCTGTAATTACCCTTCCACAGGTATTCCTCAGTACCAGGCGAGGATCGTGGATTTTACACCGCGTTTGGAATAATGGATATCCCATGGACAGTTCATTTTTCACTCGGTTCCATAGCTTCCTTCAGAAAATATTAACCACAGCAGCAGTAAACAAATACCTCGAGAAGATACTGAACTCAAGGTTCAACCATGCACACTACGGTCTGCAGCCACAGCACAGGTGACAAACAGGGGGCTTGATGTGGGTAATCATATGTAGGTTTGTGCTTTGAAGACAATTGAGCTTTTGACTCCTGTTGATCTCATGCCCTTAGGACTGTAAACCACTTAGATTTGTACAATGTACATTACTGAAGGCAAGTGCACATGTACTTCTTGGCACCGCTTGTATATCCTCAGCCGTTCATCAATCAAGTGACACTTGATTGCTAGACACCAAAACTTCGGGCAAAAGGCAAATACAGTGCTCTTACTCTCCATAGACATCAACCGTGGAGATGGGAGAAGACTCAAACACAGGTTTGAGCAAAGCAGTGTGAGATGAATGTCAGAGACATTGTGAATTTTGTTGAGGTTGGGGTAGACGTGTCAGGGAAGCCACAGGGGGAGCTGTCTACGGTGTCCTCCCTCTACAGGATCACCCCTGTAATTCAGCTCTTATCCCGCGGCAGTGTCTCAGTTCAGAAATCATCAGTAGCCTCCAGTTAATAAGCAAAAGATGGAGAGGGATTAAGAGTAAGTGGAGTTAAAATAAAAGACATAAAACGAAGAAATATTACTCAAACAAGTTAGGTGCCCCAGAGTTCACTCATGGGATACTTATCCTCAAGTTCATATATTAATGATATGTCACGGTGGTGCCATCACGGGTGATTGAGAGTAGATGGTGTCATGAGGATGAGGCCCCAGGAGGGCTTAGGACTTTTACAAGAGGAAGATAAACTAAGTTAGAGGTTTGGCTCTGTCTTCCTGTGTGGTGCCCTATGCCACTTCAGACTGTGCAGTGTCCCCAACAGCAAGAAGGTACTCACTAGGTGTGACTTGGTGACAGTGGCTCTCCAGACCTGATCTAAGTCAATAAATGTTATATTTTTTTAATAAATGATATATTGTTCTAGCAAAGGTAAACAGATAAGTCAACAAATGCTATATTTCTTATACGACTATTTAAGGTCTTCAAGGGTTAGTGTGTGTGTGTGTGTGTGTGTGTGTGGTGTATGTTGTACGTGTATGTGAGTATGACTGGATATGGAGGTCATGGCTTGATGCTAGATATTCAGTGAAATTGCTCTCCATCTTATTTTTTGAGAAAAGCTCTCAGTGTGTACTTTGCTCATCCATTGAGCTAGATTAGCTAGACAGCATGTCACAGAACCTTCTTGTCTCCTCCTTCCCATTGCTGAGATGACAGTTGTACACTGCAATGACCAGGTTGTTATGCAGACGCTGGTGCTCAAACTCAGGTTCTTGTTCTTGCACAGCTAGCACTTATGGACTTAGCTATCCTGCCCCCTCACTACCTTAAATGTTTCAGCAGATGGTACAAAAGAATGTGACATGTATGTTATGTTCACTCAAAAAATATTAACAATCTTCCATTATGCTGTGAATGAAAACATTGTGTTCTATGGAGGAAGATGAGAACATTTTTTAAACTATAGTGTCAGGAGAATTATAAAGGACATGAATAATGAATATGACAGACTGTCTAGGGTAGAATGGATGGATAAACTAACAGAATGATCAAGGAAGCAATTTTTAGGAGTGATGTTTAGGCTAAGACTTAAAGAGTGAGAAGGAGCCACCACGAGAAATCATCCAGCAAAGAAGGCTGTAAGTAGGAGGGTTCTCAAGCAAAACATCTCTGAGCTAGGAAGGTCTGGGTGCAAAGTGAGGAACAGAAGAGAACCAGCACTGTGACGACATCAGGGAGAGGACCACAAAGAGGCAGAAGCCAAGGCACGTATGTCTGGAGCATGGAAAATGGATTGTGTCCATTTTTTAAGACGATTGCATAATTCTAATGTCTCTAACTCCCTCTGCTCTACACGTACAGTGAGACTGTTACTATAGTGAGGCAAATCAAAACATTCAGGATCTCACGTAGACCTAGTTTGGCAAAAGCACCTAAATCCATAGTGCAATAGTATTTATTGTTGGTTATAGTCCCTATGCTGTGAGTTTGAACCTTAACTTGTTCATTCTGTACATCTGTGACTTTCTATCCTCTGACCCACATCTCTCTAAGTTCTCCTCCGCCCTAAAGCCTGTCATCAGCCACTGTATACTACTCATCTGACTTTTCTACCTTCTACATGTAAGCAATATAATATAATATAATATAATACTCTTTTCAGTATCTGCTGTATTTCACACAGCACACTATTTTTCAGGTTCATTATGCTGTGGCAACTGGCAATGTTTTCCTTTTCCTTCTTTATTTATTTTTAAGAATTTTGTATAACATATTTTGATCATATTCACCCTCCCAAATTCATACCAGATATGCATATCCAATACACATCTAGTGTTATGTTATTTTTAAATTGTCAAGACCAATTTGTGCTACTCATGTACTGTTTGATGTCAGCCTTTTAAACTTGGTTTCCTATGCCTACTAGGCAAGTGCTCTACCACCAATTTCAAGGTTGAATAGAATCCCATTGTACATCTATACCACAGTCATAGATCATATAAAAAGAGAGAACGAGACAGCCAGAGAGATGTATATCACAGTTACTTACCCTGATGAATCTACACTTGGGTTCTGTTTTGACTTTTTGGTTAGTGTGAATGAGACTACAATGAGCATGGAGTGTAGATATGTTTTGAGGGCACTGATTTCATCTCTTTGGGTATATACTAAGAGTAAGGATTAGAGGGCATCTGATAATACTATCTTTGTAAATGTCCGGAGCTAGGAGGCAAAAGGATCCATTAAGGCTTTACACAGTATGTCAGTCTTTCTTCTCCATAGGTCAGATAAGTACATGAAGATCAATTTTAGGAATCCCAAAGGTGACACTCTAGTGCACCCTGGGGAGAGCTTGGTGTGTGGTGCTGGTTAAAGGCAGCATCAATCCTTCCTGACGTGGTACCCTAACACTGACGAAGTGGGGAAGAGGAATAAGATGAGTCCCTCCTGAGGCAATCATGCCCAAGGAGGACACAGAAAGGCTTTCTCTGGATAACTTGGCAGGGATGGGATGTCTGCTGGTGTCCTTGTCTTAGCTCACAGAATTGGCCCACTGACCTTGTCCCTTCTGCAGAGGAAGCACCCAGAGGAGCCTTTAGGAGCCAAGGCAGCTTGTAGGAAGTGTCAAAGGGAAAGCTCCTCTCATATATCAATAACCAGAATCCAGACTGAAGAAGAATCCAGAAATTGAGGCAAGGTGCCAGGGAAATTGAATGGAGAAGAGAAGTCAGCTTGCATGAAAATTTGAAGCAATCTTTAACAAAGCCAAGGCTCAGGGAATCCTTTAGTCATTAAAAACGTCATTTCCCAATTAAAAGCCAAAGCAGATAGATAGCAGGAAAAATGTTTACTAGAAAGATGAGAGACAAGAATGGAGAGGAGATGCAGAACTCAAAGAAGGAGGAGAAGAAATGACTTTTCAGGTTGAAAGGGGGGTGCTGGGTTCCAGGATACAGTACTGGCACCACACGCACACAGAGAAACTCCTCAGGTAAGCCCCTCGGTCACATCTTTTCCTCTGTCCTGGCTGAACTGTACTAATTAGCCACATTCTTTGTCTCTTGCAAGTTAGCTTGAGAATGGGCCTTGAAAAAAAAAAAAAAAACCACAGGCATTTAAGAAGGTCTCTATGTCTTTTCCTAAAACACCAGCAGAAACTAACCTCAGCCTTAAGGTTAACTTAAGTCAAACTCTTAAACCCGTCTACAAACCCCATAGCCTGGCCTGCTCGCTGGGGCACACCTAGGTATGGCATCCCTTATCCTGCTCCACCAGGGCACACTGCAGCCTCCGGTGACTTCCTCTAGTACATTCTTTGAACATATGAGCCTGTTTCTGTACTTCTTACTTTAGAATTCCACCCTATTACTTATTGGAGAAGTTTCGAGTGTCTCCAGTCCTAGCCTCTGCCAGATAAAACCCTTAGGTAAATTGTAGCAGAAAGATAACACAATCTGCCTTTTATTGATCTGCATATGTACAACATTGGAGAGTATAGTGGAATAGCATTTACAGATTCTGCTAGAAAATATCTCAGCCCCAGGCTTCTAAATCCCATAAGCAGAAAAGAAAGTCATGTGAGTTCGAGTCCACAATAGAAAGCATCAGAGCAGGTACCTCAGAATAGAAGAAGGGGGGAAGGGGATGGGAAACATATAAATACTGATGTAAAATTAAATGTGTATAAAGGTAGATAGACAAGAAATGAAAAAAAAAAGGAACCAGAAAGAAAGGAGGGAAGGAAGAAATAGAAGAAAAGGAAGGAAAGAAAGAAGGATGGATGGGTGGATAGATGGATGGATCGATCGAACAAAGCAAGCAAGCTACAACTCATTCTTTCTGGGGCTGGGTGGTCTACATGCTGGTGAAGGGACACAAGCGTAAGGGAAACATCCCTGAATGTTCTGCTTTGCCTTCATAAACTCAGGAGTGATGAGGGAATTCATATGAGCTAAGTAGGGGCAGGACCTGAGTTTTAAAGCCCAGAACCCACGTGAAATTAAAATTTAAAAGTCAGTCATGGCCACATTTGGAAGGTGGAGCAAGTAAGTTCAGGGAACTCAATGGCCAGGCAGCTTAGCCAAAACCTCAAACTTTAGGCTCATGAGAGACCTTATCCCAAGGGAACTAAGACCTAGTATGATAAAGTTGGATGCCTTATATCCTCCCTTGACTTCTGCATGTTTGTGCATGAGTACATACCTGCACACACACACACACACACACACACACACACACACACTCGCACATGCACACACACACATACACTCGCGCACACACACACACTCGCACAGGCACACACACTCCTGTGTTTTGAGGGAGACCTGACAAGGGAAGTTGCTAGCTTCAAATCCTTCTTTCACACATTGCTTTCTCTTTCTTAGATTTGTTTAAATTTTCATTTTTCTGTACAGACCACTGAGTCAGCACCCCACTGTCAGTGATGACCTTCCCAATCACATCATCTCTGGAAGAATTCAAGTGAAGCCCAACGTAAAAGAGTTCACGGAAACAGACGCCATCTTTGACGATGGCACGGTGGAGAAGAATATTGATGTTGTCATCTTTGCCACAGGATACAGCTTTTCTTTCCCATTCCTTGAGGATCTGATTGCAGTTACTGACAACGAAGTGTCCCTGTATAAGCTGATGTTCCCTCCAGACCTGGAAAAGCCGACGCTGGCTGTCATTGGGCTCATCCAGCCCTTGGGCATCATCCTACCAATTGCAGAGCTCCAGTCTCGCTGGGCTGTGCGGGTGTTCAAAGGTCTGTGAACAAAGGCTGAGAGGGGGCCTGGCAGTTTGCTTAAAGTGAACCCTCATTTCTCTTCACACTAGTTTCCAGTTAAACATGCCCTTCCTTTTTGTTGTTGTTGTTTTCCTTTTATTGACAATAGATTCTTTTCTCACATAATATATCCTGATTGTGATTTTTCCCTCTACCTCCTCCAAGTTCCTTTCCACCCCTCCCATCAAGATCCATCCCCTTCTGTCTCTTCTTAGAAAACAAACAGGCTTCTAAGGAAATATGATTATAATAAAAACTAACACATCAGAATTGAACAAAACAAGCAAAGAGAAAAAGCCCAAGAGAAGGCACAAGAAACAGAGACCCATTTGTTCACTCACTAAGGAATCCCATAAAGTCACTAAACTAGAATCCATACACACATGCCCATGCATGCATCTCTCTCTCTCTCTCTCTCTCTCTCTCTCTCTCTCTCTCTCTCTCTCTCTGTGTGTGTGTGTGTGTGTGTGTGTGTGTGTGTGTGTGTATGCAAAGGACCTGTATGGCAAAAAGAGAGAAGGAAAAATAAATAAATAAATTTATAAATAAAAAGATAATTTAGAAAAGGAGAAAGCCCTTGTCTCAACATTATGAGACAAGAAACCTCCAAAGATGTGATCCAGTTTGTTGTCTATTGGCCATCTACTGTTGGGCATGCGGCCTACTCTTAAGAGTAGTTTGTTTTCTCAGTAAGATTTCCTTGGAGGGAACTAAATTTTCATTTGAAAATAGTTATCAATTGGAAATTACTTCTGAGTTAGGGATGAGGGCATGTGTCTACTTCTCCTTTCAGCTCCAGGGCCCCGTCTTGTGAAAAAGACCTGTGCAGGCCCTGTACATGCATCTCAGTCTCTGAGAGTTCTATGTGTGTTTATCTTGTTGATGTAAAGGGTCTTGTTTTCCTGATGCCCTCCATCCCCTAAGGTGATTACATTCTTTCTGCCTCCTATTCCATGGGGTTCTCTGAGACCTAGGGACTGGAGGAGGGTATTTGATGAAAACATCCCTTTTGAGGCTAGGTGTTCCAAGATCTCCCAATGCTCTCTGTAATTCTTCCCAACTTCTGCAGGAGGAAGATTCTCTGATGATGGCTAAGAATGACCATAATCTATGATTACAATAGAACGTCACTAGGAATCATGTTATT
The DNA here is from genome assembly GCF_018167655.1 of Microtus oregoni. Classification (NCBI taxonomy): domain Eukaryota; kingdom Metazoa; phylum Chordata; class Mammalia; order Rodentia; family Cricetidae; genus Microtus; species Microtus oregoni. Next base: position 32,397,031 of record NW_024543072.1, read on the forward strand.
GCTGTTTTTATTGGTTTGTTGGTTTGTTTGTTTTAGAAGAGTAGTATTTGGTTTCACTCTAGGTCCCAGGCTATTTAACTTCAGGTTGTTGGTCGCTTGAGCAGTGTTGGGTATGGCTTCCATCTCATGGGGCGGGCCTTAAGTCAAGTCAGACATTGGTTGGTTACTCTCACAATTTTTATGCCTCCATTGCACTAGCATATCTTGCAGGTAGGACTCCATTGCAGATTAAAGAGTGTGTGGCTGGGTTGGCGCTCGTTTCTCCTTTGGTATCATGCAGAGTACCTTTCTGTATGAACACTAGCACATAGCGGTGAAAGCTCTAAGTAGGCACCAGCTTGATGTCTCTGTGCTCAATGAGTTATGTGGGTGTTGCCTTCAATAATGGGGCCTTGCCATCAGGGTGTGGAGAGCAACCAAGAGTCTTGGATAAAGCCTGGATTATTTGGGAATTGCCATGGGAGTCCCTTAGCCAACACCGCAATAGAAACAATGCAATCCTGGTACTTGAAGCTTCATTTGGTAACAAGAAGTAGACAGTTGGGGATCTGTCTCCCACATTATTTGGGAATTTTATTTATATTTTCTTCATATATGTCTATATTTTAGGAAGATTCTACTATATTAGGTTTTCATAAAACCCCTCAAATGGTTCTTAATTTTAGTTATCTCTCACCATATCCCCTCCCTTGTCTTTCCTCCCTCTCCCATTCCAGCCATGCCCTCATGCATCCATCACTATCTGTCCCCTCAGTTCCTTTCTCTATACCTGACATCTGAAGTTCTAGGGATTGTAGCTTATCATTAGCTTAACAACTAATACCCACATTGAATACATATTTGTCTTTCTGGGTCTGGGTTAACTCACCCAGGATGAATTTTTTTCTAGTTTCATCCATTTGCCTGCAAATTCCATGATTTCAGTGTATAAATTTACTACATTATTTTTTACCCCTTCTTCTGTTTTTGAGGGACATCTAGATTGTTTCCAGTTCATGACTATTATGAATAGGGCAGCAATGAACATGGATGAACAAGTGTCTCTGTGGTAGGATGAAGTATCCTTTGGATATATGCCGAGAGTGGTACAACTAGAATTTGAGGTAGATGTTTCCCACTGACATCCATGGTGCCTGCACAACTTTGCACTCCCACCAGCAGTGGATGAGTGTTCTGATTCCACACTCCTGCCAGCATGAGCTGTCACTTGGCTTTTTGATCTTAGTCATTATTCTAGGTGTAAGATGGAATCTCAAAGTCCCTATGATTTGAGATAACTAAGGATCAACAACTGAGGATGTTGAGCATTTAAGTTTCACATGCCTTTTTTATCTTTGCTAATCCTGATGGGTTTTTCACTTCCAGGGCTGAACAAACTGCCCTCCATGAAGACCATGAAGTCAGACATTGCCCAAAGAAAAAGGGCTATGAAAAAACGGTAAATAAAAATGCAGTAAGAAGTGTTTGGAAACCTCAAAGGGATGATGGGCTTCTTAGCGTGAAATTCTAACTCAGTTCTCCATGTCTGTCTCACCCTTCTCCATTCCCTACACCTTGCAATCACACAGCATAAAACCAAGTGCACATCTTAGTCCTCTGGCTCAGTTCTATGGTGAATGAGTGTATACTTATCCCCTGCATATCTTACTAAGTCTGCAGTTACATCTGCCACTTCTGTCTCCATCTTTAGTTGTAAACAGAGACTGCTCACTTGTTCCCGGATCTCCCATACCCAAATAAACACACAGAAACTATATTAATTACAACACTGCCTGACCAGTGACTTAGGCATATTTTAACTAGCTCTTGCATCTTGAATTAACCCATTTCTATTATTTTGTGTATCATCACAAGGCTGTAACCTTGACAGTGAATCCAGGGAGGGACTGGAAGTTAAGTTCTCCATCCCATCTGCATATCACACAGCTAAGTATTTAGCTACATCAAAATCTTTTTTAAAAAGTTCTTCAAGCCTTTCTCTGGCCTCCGCACATACACACTACTACAGCACTTACACACCCACCCACACACATGCACACACCAGCACACACTAAGAAAATAAATACAAAGAAAAAATCACTTCTAAGAAAGGCATTTTAAAGACCACTGTGAACATGGTCTGTAGAAAAACATCCTGATATAAAAAAAAACAGTTACTGTACATTGAGGGCTAAAGCATGGATTCTGTGTTCCATTCAGCAGCTGAGTGGTGCTGGGTTTCTCAAGGAAGCTCGCTCTCATCTTCTTTACCTCTAAGGTAGAAATAGTTAAAGCTCCTGCCCAGTCCTGGAAGCTGAGTTTTCCTTCCATATTCTGTCTCTGCTTTAGGTATGTGAAGACAGCCCGACACACAATCCAAGTGGACCACGTTGAGTACATGGATGAAATTGCCACTCTGGTTGGGGTGAAGCCCAACCTGCTGCTCCTGTTTCTCTCAGATCCAAAGCTGGCCATGGAAGTTTTCTTTGGGCCCTGCACCCCATACCAGTACCGTCTGCGGGGTCCAGGGAAATGGGATGGGGCCCGGAGAGCCATCCTGACTCAGAGAGAGCGGATCATGAAACCCCTGAAGACCCGAATTACTAGTGAGAACAATCACTCCACCTCAGGGCTCTCTTGGATAAAGATGGCACCAATTGCCCTGGCATTTCTGGCTACGGGTTTAGCATACTTTAGATATATTTACCATGGTAAACGCAAGTGAATGAGTGAATTGGGAAAACATGTCCTCCTCCTCCTCCCTTGTAGATCATTACAAAGCCTTTAGAGAGTAGCATATGCCAGTCTCATTTAACACGACTGTAGTCACAGAAATGTTTGGACAAGCGTTACAAGCAGAAGAGCTAGAAAATGGGTGTGTATTAACTTGTACAAACCATCTTGAATCACAAGGAGAGCTTCCCTTAAAACAGCTTTGAGCCCATACTTAAAACTTAAGAGGCTTTTGCAGCCAAGCTAATCCTAACTGGTTCCACAAAGGTTGGTTATACTTACAGGAATCGATAAATATTAATTGTGCACTGATTATATTTTCCACTTAATAATTTTTCCTTCTAATTCATTGAGTCAACTTGTGTCAAGATTCAAAAGCTTAAATTTAAAGCACAGAAGTTTAAAAATATGTCAGAATGTTTTGTGTTTCAACTGATTAGAAAACAAAATTTGTTTCCATTTAAATTGTGATTATTTAAAGGAAAAATGAAGAATAAAGTGGAATACATGGCAGAACTATCAATGAACTACTTTAACTTTCAGTATGCAGAAAAACGTACTTGCTGTGCTGTTCTTATTAAGGGGATTTCAGTAGCAAACATGAGTCCATGCTGTATAGAGATTTAACTAGCAAGAGTGAGTCCATGCTGTACAGAGATCTAAGTAGCAAGCGTCCTTGTCACTTTACCTGGCTTTTAGACCATTCTTTCCCTAAGTGGCTTCCTCACTGTCGGGATTCTAGGAGTGCCAGCAGGATCTTTGTCTCATTCCACCAACTATTACGAAGTGTTCCTAAGACTTCACCTCTGCCGTTTTGCTCTGCTGACTATAAAACTCAGAAAGACCATGGAATGGGAATGGGAAAACTGAGATGAGAGACTGGGGCACTTATGAAACTACCATCCCAGAAGAGATACCAGCAGACTATTCCAGAGGCATCACAATGAAATTGATTCACTGAGAAATAGCTTACTTTCTTGTCAGAATAACCTAGCTGAAAGTCTGTTTATTCTACTCAGAGAAAAATGCCAGAAAAAAATGTCCACAAGCTTCCCAGGAGCTGAAATGGGGTGGACACTGTTATGCTTCAAGACTTCCACTGCTACCTCAGAACAACAACAAAATCACTTGATGCAGTTATTCTTAACCATAGAGGCTACTGACAACCATTGGAATAACAAGTTATCAAAAGCTAAAAGTATAAGAGAGGGAACTGTGCAGACGCAACTGAGATAATTAAAAAAAATAAAATTCAGGTGGGAATAAGCTCCTGAGCACTGTCTTCTCTCGAGTCACACCTCACATTTATACCAAAATGACATCATAAGACACATCATTTTCTCGTTGGAAAAAAATGGCCTAATTTTATTGAAATAGACTAAGGTTTCTTATATGCTTATTACTTACCCTCATAATATACAAGGAAAAATCTAGAGGTCCTATTATGTTCTTCCATCTCCTAGAGTAGGTTGTGCTTCTAATGCCTCCTGATGTTCCCCTCTGGATGTTCCTGAAACCTGTTTCATCCTTCCCAGGTGAACCGCCAGTGTTTAAGTTCAGCTGTCTCCAGTTTCGCATCTCAACAAGCTAATATCCTTTCTTCTCATATCCTTGTCATCTGTTGACCTTCTTTCTGGTCCACCCCCTCCACACCACTGTCATGGTTAGATCTCTTCAGCTACAGGAGAGGATAGCTGTCAGGAGCGGCCCGTCACCTCCTTCTTCAGTCCCATTCCCAGGCACTTTTCTCTGAAGCAAACTCCTATACTCCAGGCAAGTTCATGTGGATTTCACTCCACATCATTGTACAGATTAATCTGTTTGGGAAAAATTTCTTTTCTCTTTTCTACATGAAAATATGTCCTTCATTTTTCAAAACAAGATTGTAATCCCACATCCTTTGAGAACCATTGTCTGATTCTTAATACCCCTACCCTAAATAAATGCAATTAGAGAAAATTAAGAAAAAGTAAAATGAGAGGAAATTAACAGCAACAAAAACGAGGCCATCTGGGTAAGGTGGAGGCCTAGAGATAGCCTTTGTGTGATATGCGGAAAGAGAGACTTACGATAAGAAAGAAAACAACGGCCTCTTTTCTAGGTAGGAAAAGGAGAGGAAGAGCTTTGTAAATCTATGAAACATGCCTTGGTAAAAAGACAGGTGACATGGAAAAGTAAGCCAAGCACATCTTAGTGTGTGTTGCCCTGGCAACAGGAGGAGAAGTAGAACTGTTCTAGAAGTCGCTTGTTTCATTCTTGCCAGGTAAAGCTGACAATTGAGCCTTCAAGAAGGATGATTGACAAGAATATACCTCCCCATCCCCCCAAAAGAGCTATACTTGCTAGCAGATATGAAAACTGCAAAACAGACATACAATAAACATGGAAAATCAAGGCAAGATGACTCCTCCCCAAGATTATAACTCCTTAACTGTAGAATTTAAACATCCTTAAATAGACAAAATGCCAGATGACATTTCAAAGGTTTTCTGATTTTAAAAAAAAATATGATTGGCCTAAAAGAGAATAGAAACAAAAACAAACAGATGCGGACAGGACAGGGCTGGAGAGCAACGTTGACAACACAGAGGGAAAATTAAGCAAAGTGAATGACAAAATCAGTGATGTCCAGTAGAATGTCAGCAACATGGAAGACCAATTCAACAAGGAAATGGAGATTGGGTGGGAATAAAGTGCTGGAAATGAGAAGTATAGAGAATCAGAAAAAACAGTGTAAAACATTTTCAATAACTCAACCAAGCTGGAGAAAGAAGGCCACAGATGGAAGAAAAAGCTGACATATTCAAACAGAAAATAAAATGAGGGACTGGAGAGATGACTCAGGGCTTAAGAGCGCCGGCTGCTTTTTCAAGGACTCAGGTTCGGTTGCCACTACCAACATGGTGACTTACAATTACCCATGAGCCCGGTTCCAGGGAATATGATGTCCTCTTCTGGTCTGCAAAGGCACAAGCATGCAAACCAGGCATACAGCAGGCAAAACACCCAGACACATAGAACAAAAATAATTTCAGAAAAGCAGACAAAACGACCATGATTGTAATGTCCAATAAGTCTAACACGTGACCTAGACAACTAACCTAAAAAGCTATGGGATACAAAGAGCTGAGTTAAACATTAAAGACATTAAAAATGTATTCAATGAAATCATAGCAAAAATAAAAGTTCACAAGTCCCGAGAAAGAAACAGATGTGCAAACATAGGAAGCATTTAGATACTTAAACAAGACCAGAAAAGAATCTTCCCATGATATATCATCATAAATATGTCAAAGATTCAGAATAAAGGAACAACATTGTATCAGCCACACAGGCCACAAAGGCAGAAACAACAAAACAATATCTCTTTATCAACAACCATAAAACCAAGGAAAGCATGGAATGATGCTTCAAGCTCTGAATAAGTAACCTCCAGTAAAGATTTCTGGGTTCAGTAGTCTGTCCTTTAAAACAGACCCAGATATGAGGGCATTTCGAGATAAGCACACACTGTGACAGTCCACGACCACCCAGCCAGCACTGGGAAGTCACTTAATGGGCTGCTATACACGCTAGAGCCCACACAGATGGTCTTAGTCACAAGAGCATGGGAAAGAATAAAGTTCACGACAGTAATAGTTGGGTAAAAGAAGAGCTAGGAAGGAATTAAATGTATTTAATGCAGTGAACAAACAAAACCCTGCTAAAGGAGACAACATAGAACAATAACCCACCTAACAAGGGAAAACAACCAACAAAACTTTAGAAATCAGTAAATATCTTTCAACCTTAAATGTGAATGAGTTCAACTTAGCAGGGAAGAATGGAAGCTGGGTGATTGTACTAAACAGATAGATCCAACTATGTAATTTCTAAGATAAATAAGATACCAACATACTGAAAGCCAAAAAATAGAAAATAATTTATCAAACAATCAGAAACCTCGAATAGGTTGGTGTGGTTATTCTACTAGCTGATAAAGAAAACTCCAAATGAAAAGTAGAAATGATAAAGAAGGCCACTATATATTAACCAAAAAACAAACTATCAAGAAGGCATAACCATATACATGAAACACCAGACTTACCATTCCATAAAACATATTATTATGTCTAATAAACATAAGAGCTCAAGAAGGTCCCTATGTAATAGGTGACTTGAATAAACCACTTTGGCTCTAGATAAGCCATTTAAACTAAAAATCAACAAAGAAGCTTCACAGTTCAGCTATATCATAAGGCAAGGGGATTTAACATATGTCTACAGAATATTCCATCCAACAAGCAGAGAAGACAAATTCTCTCAGCAGCCCATGGGACCGTCTCTAAAATTTACAACTCTACAAGCCACAGATAAAGTCCGACAAAAGAATCAACCAAAATAATTTTCTTCAAAGGGGCTGGGGAGTTTCCTACTCACACCAGAGACTCTCAAATTTACAGTTTCTTTTAGTAGCTAATATATATAAGCCAAGGGTTACTGTAGGAGCCCACTCCTATAAGATCAACTAGGGTTCCTGGACAGGGGATCCTCTAGGCCAAAGAGAAGTCAGATAAAAGAAACAGAAGACAGGATAGAATTGGGAGGTCTGTCTGGTCATGCCAAAGCAGCCAAACAGCCCAGAGTTTATTTCAGAACTTGCTTATATACAAAAGTAGAACAAACCCCAGCACCAACAGTCAGTCCGTATCTAATCACAAGACCATTCCTGTCCTTGAGTGAGCAGCCCCCTCTCCAGCATGTGCTTGCTGCTCAGAAGCACCCTTTCTTTCTGTTTTGAAGTTCCTGAGGTTTGTCGTCAGCAGTATACTGTCTACTAGATAGAGTGTTCTTTTCTCACGGGCTAAATCAGAAGTCTCTCACAGCCTTCAAGGTTATAGGAAAAAAGCAAGCTTGAACTCAAATGACTTCTTTAAGTCAGAAATTATTCCAGATGGAAACCGAGTCACACATGGGCTCCCACGGGCTACTATCCAAGTACGCTGAAGAGTGAGGGGAACAACAACGGTGAGATTTGTACCACAGAATTGGCCTTATTGCACTCGGTTCCCACCTAGCACTCATGTGAGAAGGCGAAGGCTGTGGAAATTGAGTATTCTGGCAGACTAAGTCTCCAGTGTTCTCACCAGCAGCTCCCCATGCAGCAGAACAGCAACTGCTGAGGCCAACCATCCTCCTGAGCCTCGCAGCCGCCACTCCCCAGAGGTATCCTCGAGTGACGGGGTTTGTTCCCTACCACAGAAGGGGTACCGCTACCACCATGCCCTTCACACCTTCAGTCTCCTCCACCAAGACTTCTTCCCACGGTCTAGTTCAGCCTGCTCCCTCTCCACCACAGCCTGGGATAGCCATCTCCCACATAGACATTGTGGTAAAGTGTTTCCAGGCTCTCTGACTTTTGATTCATCCTTGGTTCATTGTTAGTGGCTCATTTTCAAACACTATGCTCTCTCTCAAGACTGTGTGTGGCCATAGCCCTCCAAGATACAAGGAGTAACAAAACAGGTCTCCTCTCCAATGTCACACAAGAGGGCTCAGTATCACACCAAACACTGCTACTGGATCTAATGGTTTTGAGAGCCATGGGCTTATCCTGTAACAGACTTCTACTCTCTTTTCATCAGAAGCTTTTGACTGCTTTGTGGGTGATATTTTCCTCCACTCATGGGGAGCTGCTGGGTGCATCTTCCCTTTCCCTGTGGAGCTTGTTGCTCTCCACTTTTTAGCTGCCACAGCATCTCTCTTACGATGTCTGATGGGCTGCCTTTCTGTAGAACAGCACATCCTTTGTGACTCCATGTCTCTTCTGTGTTACCTAGTTCCTAATCTTCCATCTCACCCTGGAGGCCCAATGCGTAAGATTGAAATCATCACCCCACACAGTGAATCACTTCCTCTCTTACTGGGATTCATAAGTCCAAGAAAAAGAAAGTAGAATTAAGAAATAGGCCAGTCACTCTTATCAGTAGTGACCCATTAGCAAATATTTGCTTCCTGCTCCTATGATTTTATCCTCTGCTGATTTTTGTTCTTTGGAATGGAGTGATTTCTCCTTGCAGTTTGGTGTTTCCACTAGGGTTCCTCCTGTTGACTCTGACTCAGCAGCCTACGAAAGCAGTGCCACGCTAGATAAAGTAGTAGGTCCAGACTACAGGGAAATATTAGAATGCTACTCGGCCACATTGGTAAGAAAGAGTGCAGGCAATTTTTTGCAGTGTTATTTAGTATTCGGATGCCCTGTGATTAAGGTCAATGAAAATAACAACATCATCTAGCTAAGACCACAAATTACTCAGATTTCTTAAAAAAAAAAAAAAAGAATAGGTTGAATACCCTACTAAGTATAAACCATGACCAGCTGAGTTTCAAGTAGAAGCTGAATGGAAAACACACTGAGTAAGTAGTAAAAGACTCTGTTCATTTAGCCAGGGGATAAGGGGTGGCTATTGTTACTCTAGCCACCCCTTATCCCTGATGAGTCTGACTTCAAGACCTCTGCTTCCAGTCAGTTGGTAATCCAGGCCTGTTATAGAAAGTTAAAAATGACTTGGTAGTGAGATTTTCCCAGTGGCCAAGAGGCTAGCTAGGATTGAGTCATTCTGAGTCTTGGGGCCTTCCAGTCACCGAGAAAGCATGTCAGATCTTCTTTATTGAGATTCCATGCCAGTGGTATTTGAACACCTTCACTATGCCAGGCACCGGAATTAAAACAAAATGACCTTCCCTTCTGGTGAACTCAGCATGCTTTAGAGTACTAGTCATATCCTAGACAACCTAGGTGTTTGAACCCAGAGAATGATGGTTCTGGGATGGAGTTGGACAATAAAACAAACAAACAAAAAACAGAACTCAGAGGTATGCTGGGAAACCCAAACTCCTGATCCCAGGTGCTGGCTTCACCAAAAAGGTGAACAACTACATTCTGCCCTGCGCCACCTGCAATGTCCCAGTGAAGAAGTCATGCTACATATACAAGACTGGTATTGCCTTAGCAACACCTTGGAACTGTATGCTTGGCAACATACTGTTCTGTTTGGAGTACTTGAACAGTCATAAGTCTAGGGATGACATTATGCGCATGAAGCATTTGGAGTTCTGAGGCGTTAACCTGTGCTCTGCACTTCCCCATCAAGGGCCAGGCTACAGTAGCAGGCCAGGTGAAGATCCTGTTACAAGCCAAGTTTTACACATTATGATGAAAACCTTGGAGCTACCCTATGGGCAGAGAGATTCGTCACTCATGATACTGACTAGTGCTTTTCCACAGAAGGAAACTGTGTATTCCTTTTAGAGCACTAAACATCTTAATTGCCCCTCAGGACACCTCCATTACCAACTCCTGGACTAGCTCAGAGCCTATACCATTATTACTCAGCCGGCAAGTCGCTGTATCCAAAAGACCTCTCAACATGGCCGCAGTTCAGGGTTCTGAAGTCAGTGGTTTCATAGCCAGGCTCAGCTCTGAAGAAGTAGGCATCTATCCTGGTCCATAGATCACCAGGGTTACAATAATGCATAGATAATAGCCCCATACCCCACTTGTACAAGGCCAGCTCTGACAAGACCGGGTCCTGAGAAAACCTGAGGACAAGACCTTTGAGTCTTGCAAGACCCAATTCTAGAGGACTCAAGTGCTGAATATATAGATAATGGATTTGAGATTGAGGTTAGTTCTGTGTGGCTGAGAAGAACAAGACTTCGGGGTACCATCAAATCAAACTTGAGGAGAAACCAGAGTCTGAAGAGAAGTCAAGATGCTTGGAAGGCTTTTCCAGACTTTTATCTCAAGCCTGGATCTGAGAGAAACTTGTATTTTTTGGCCCAAAATACCCGGAAAGAAAGCCTTTCCCTGGCAGCAGGCCTCTGTGAACCCACAGATTACACGCTGACTGACCTTGACAAGAATCCATGGCCTGGCAAACAAACACTAAATCAGCCTGGTCCTGGCAGCTCCATAACACCAAGTCCTTGGCATGGAGTTGGCGACGCCGCACCACACCTGGGATAAGCTTTTGATTCAGGACCTGCCATGGAAGCTGCACAAATTGCAGTGTAGAGCAAGAATACAAGGTTTCCTGGCGACAGGATTGGCACTGGTAGCTAAACCTGTGAATCTGATTTCAGAAAAGACTCAGAAAGGCAAGAAAGGCCACAAGCTGGCTCGGTGGCTAAGAAGGTCCTAGGTGCTGACCAGTTATGACCATGATTGGAAGACAGTCCAAAAACCTAGTACTGTAACTGCTGCGAGTATTTCTTCTTTATTTTGTTAAGAGTATGTTTTGTGTGGATGTGTCCATGTGTTTATAACAATTTATTTTAGTTATGCTTCTCATTCTACCATGTAAATAATACTTATATACATACCAAAGTGTTAATTTTATATTATGTGTCCATCATAGCGTTTGAGATGGGGAACATCAGAAGACAAACAACAACATACAAGTTTTGCGTCTCCTTTTTGGGGAATGGTTCAATGTTCTTTCTGTCCTCAGCAGAATAATGGTAGTATGTTAAAGGAAAGGATTACATTTTCATTGATTTCATTTTTTATAAACTTTATCATAAAAATTAACCAGACTCAAAGTCTACCCATCTCAGTGAACCTCAATACAGTTAGAATAACCTGACTGAAGATTAAGAATGGCTTAAGGGAAAGCATATGGACGCCAAATTAACAAACGGAGGTTAGTTTTACGTGTCAGTTTGACTGGATTAAAGGATGCTACGCTGGCAAAGCATTGTTCTCAAAGTTCACCATGCAGTAACCCAATTTCTCTTCTGCTGGATGGGAAACAGGTGCTTTGGCATTTGATTAGAATGAATGAACTCAGGTGTGTCTATGAAAATGTTTCCAAAGACTGGTATGAGACTCAAGGTTCCCCTGAGTTAGAGTGACCTAACTTCAGTGTGGACAGACCGCCATCCAATTGGCCAGGGGGATAAACAGAATAAAAGTGCAAAGGAAAGACGAAGAGATCCTTTTCCATTGGCTTGGAGTACTCTTCAGTCTTTGGACATCAGAACTCCAAGGTCTTGTGCTTTGGAACTCTTAGCAATTAAAATAGCAACTTTGTGGGTACAGCTTCCATGACTTTCTAGAAGGAACTATTCTTCAGGCAGCATCCTAGTCCTCTGGCTCTTATAATCTACCCATCTTTACTTGACATTCCTAAGTCTTGGGTATACAAGAAGCACTACAGATGTATGAACTGGGGCTGGGCACCACGTGATCGCTTTTCCTCTACATTTTGTTTAGCTGTGGCTATTTGCAGTGGGGAGGCTCCTTCTGTTGTTAGAAGAAGCTCCTTTGATGAGGACTGAGAGGTGCATTTATCTGTGGGTATAAGGCTGACTCCTTAGAATATAGTTAGTTAGAAGTTACATTGGTTTAGGAAGACGGCAGCAGTAGCTTCTCCTCTAAGGTCTATGACCTCCCCAGCTGTGAATAGTTGGCTAGATTCACAGACACTGAAACCCTATGTTTTATGCAACTAGCACAAACTAACAACACAAATATTTTGTAAAAGTAGAAATTTCCTGGATTTCAAGCCTTCGACTGTGGATGGAAAGCTTTACTATCAACTTTGGAGGATTCTGCCAGCATCACATGGTCTCAGGCTTGTTGGGGAATTCATCAACCTACATGGCCATGTAAACAAATTCCAACAAGAGTCCCTTCCCATGCCTCTGCCTCTGTGCCTGCATCTGTCCACCAGTGTCCTGTTAGGGCTAGAGACTCCTAACACACAAAGTAAGAAGTATATCCTGTTGGAAGTAACTGCTCAAATGCCTTAGGATTGGAGGATCTTGACAAAATTTGCAAAGGAGAATTTAATTGTGCTTGAAAGCTCCTAAAGAGGAAGTTGGAGAGATAAATCTTTCTTGGAAGTGATTTTTGGCAGTTGTGTAGAAACAAAATTCACCTCTATCTGCAGTGATCATGACTTTTTTTTCCTGAGAATCATAAAGGGTGGGTCCTTCTGGGAGCTTACAGAAAGATCCTGCCCTTTCATAAAAAAAAAAGGGGGAGGAGATAAACATAAAAGAGGATTGAAGATGGGAAAAGCTACCCACAGCCCAGCTCCTCTAGAGTGAGAAGCCACCTGGGAAGCAGACCGCAAGGACTGGCCAAGTAGAGCAGACTGCAGCTTTGCTAACGGTCCCTGGACACAGAAGCAACCCAACCTGAGGCACTAAGGACAGAAAAATCAACACTGCTGAATCCATTAAGGACAGACTGTAAGTTGTACAATTCTACTTTGGGGGCATTAGGAAACTATGCTTGGCAAGCTACTGCCATAGATTCTCCTGCCTTCTTCTGACTCCTCGCCTAGATTCCTGTTGCATTGACTTCCATCACTCTTCTCCAGCTGCAAAATTATAGCCCATAATTGTCAGGATTTCTGGTTTAAAATAGGTTTTTTTCTAGATTGGAACACAAGTTAAATAAATGACAATTATTTATTCTGGTAATGCAGCAATTCTCACTTTGGCACTTAGGTTTTACTACGCACCGTACCTACTGCCACACTGATGTGCATGGCTCTCCTTGATGTTCCAACCAAATCGTCCTCATAATAATCAAACTTTTGTTGGCTTTATGCTTATATAATACAAAATGTTTTTTTTAATATTTATTTATTTATTATGTATACAATATTCTGTCTGTGTGTATGCCTGCAGGCCAGAAGAGGGCACCAGACCCCATTACAGATGGTTGTGAGCCATCATGTGGTTGCTGGGAATTGAACTCAGGACCTTTGGAAGAGCAGGCAATGCTCTTAACCTCTGAGCCATCTCTCCAGCCCCTACAAAATGTTTTTTATCAGAATTTCATACAGACAAAAAGTTAAGAAAAGAGGAAAAATCAGAAACTATAGTTAATGGAATGAAAAGAGTATATAAATCCAGGTAGGGAACCCAGCAGACTCATTTCCCAATAAATAGGTCAGGATGCCCCGGGCACCATTCCAAGAGAGATGCCTGTGTTCTTGTAGCCTGGGAGTAATAGATACAATAGAAACAGATAGAAAGGAGGTAAAGGAGATGTAAATTTATATGAAGAAAAGCTGCAAAAATAAGAAAGCTTCTGTTTATTTATAATAGTGGAAAAACCTAAAATATCAAGCTGAAAATTATATATGGAAAATTCTACAAAGATTAAGATTCAAAACTTGATTAAACAGGTTGCATATGCATATGTATGTATGCAAATATATAATAACTTATTAGTAAGAAATAGAATAAAAGCTGGGCATTAAGACACTACAATGGCTTTATTTCCCAAAGTACCTGCCTCCCTAGTCACTCTGAGCTACAGAATATGACTAACATTTCAACTTGATCAGGATTACTGTTTTTAATTTTTGAAAACTATACAGCTGGGAGAATGAATTCTTCAGATAGCTTATTGTTTGTGTGGATGGCTGCTATATGCATCATTCCCGTTAAGGACAAAAGAAATTGAGAGAGAGAGAGAGAGAGAGAGAGAGAGAGAGAGAGAGAGAGGTCATGGGCTTGCTTCAGTTTCTAAAATAGACAACAAAGCCTTTTACTCACCTAAATTAGTGATCATTCTTCATCCCTAACAAAATAGAATCAGAATGTATAAGGGCTTAAGAGAGTGTCCAGAGGTTCAGATCATAGGCTGTAAAGGACCCCATTAAATTTCTAGCGCCTACCCAGTGGCTCACACCCATCCATAACTCCAGTTCCATGGGACCCAACCCCTTCTTATCTGAGCTGGCCCCAGGCATGCAGGTGGTGCCCAGACACACGTGCAGGCAAAACACTCACACATATAATTAATTTCTTCAGGGTCATAATGTAAAGGAAGAAAAAATGAACAAGAATACTCACAAACAGTCCTTAAATATTTAAGTACGGTAGGGATCCCTCTATCATGACAGGACTAAAGGAAGCAGAGCTTGGACTTCAGGAAACTGAGCCTACTTATCTGTCATTGAGTTCCTACACTGCCCTCGGGCACTATGATGCTTACTGTCAGCGAATGGGATGTCCCCATATTCACCTAAATGAAGAAGAGATATGACACATCCTAAAAAAAAATGTTAAACAAAGGAAAATTAGAATCCAGAGTGAAGTTCTAAGCTGTGTTTTGTCAGCCGTGAGAATAGAGGATATCAGTGAAAACTGCCGTTAACCTTGTGCAGAGAAGACCAGAACCTCTGTGCAAAAGGAGAAAGGAGAAGGAAGATATCAAAACAAGATGGTCACAATGTTGGCAGGCCAGAGGGAGGAGTCATGTGAGAGACACAAAAGCATAAGGCAAAGCCTGGTTCACCAAGAGCCTTAGAAGCCAGGTAGAGGATGCAGAGATAATATTTATACCATGCTAGAACAGTCATTCTATTTTTTCCTTTTTATGGAAAATAAATTTTTTAAATTTTTTTATTTGTTTTACATACCAACCATAGCTCTTCCTCCCTCCGCTCCTCCTGTTCCCCCACCTCTTTCCTCATCCTCCATCCACTCCCTAGAAAGGGCAAGGCCTCCCATGGAGAAACAATGAAGCTTGGCCTATCAAGTTGAGGCAGGACCAAGCCCCTCCCTACCCCACCCTGCATCAAGGCTGAACAAGGCATCCCACCATAGGGAATAGGTTCCTAAAAGCCAGCTCATGCACCAGGGATAGATCCTAGTCCTACTCCCAGTGACCCCACAAACAGACCAAGCCACACAACTGTCACCCACATGCAGAGGACCTAGTTTGCTCCCATGCAGGTTCCCCAACTGTTGATCCAGAGTCTGTGAGGTCCCAAGAGCTCAGGTCAGCTATCTCTTTTTTTTTAATTTATTTATTTATTAAGGATTTCTGCCTCCTCCCCGCCACCGCCTCCCATTTCCCTCCCCCTCCCCCGGTCAAGTCTCCCTCTCTCATCAGCTCGAAGAGCAATCAGGGTTCCCTGACCTGTGGGAAGCCCAAGGACCACCCACCTCCATCCAGGTCTAGTAAGGTGAGCATCCAAACTGCCTAGGCTCCCCCAAAGCCAGTACATGCAGTAGGATCAAAAACCCACTGCCATTGTTCTTGAGTTCTCAGTAGTCCTCATTGTCCGCTATGTTCAGCGAGTCCTGTTTTATCCCATGCTTTTTCAGACCCAGGCCAGCTGGCCTTGGTGAGTTCCCGATAAAACATCCCCATTGTCTCAGTGTGTGGGTGTACCCCTCGTGGTCCTGAGTTCCTTGCTCGTGCTCCCTCTCCTTCTGCTCCTGATTTGGACCTTGAGATTTCTGTCCGGTGCTCCAATGTGGGTCTCTGTCTCTGTCTCCTTTCATCGACTGATGAAGGTTAATATTCAGGAGGATGCCTATATGTTTGTCTTTGGATTCATCTTCTTATTTAGCTCCTCAGGTCAGCTATCTCTATGGGTTTCCCCATCATGATTTTGACCCCCTTGCTCTCCCTCACTTCAACTGGACTGCCAGAGTTCGGCCCAGTGCTTGGCTGTGGATCTCTGCATCTGCTTCCATTAGCTCCTGGATGGAGGTTATATAATGACAATTAGGATAGTCACCAATCTGATTACAGGAAAAGGCCAGTTCAGGTACCCTCTCCACTATTGCTAGGAGTCTTGACTGGGGTCATCTTTGTGGATTCCTGGAAATAACAGATGAGATCTCCTTGGTAAACTGGGAACTGGGGGGTGTAGAGGAGAGGGGATGAGGGATAGGTGAGTTGGGGGAAGAAGAGATGGAGAGGGAGGTCAGTTAAAGAGATATCTTGATAGAGGAAACCATTATGGGATTATGGAGAAACCTGGGTCTAGGGAAATTCCTAGGAAAATAGATTCTTTCTCACATAATGTATCCTGGATATTGTTTCCCCTCTTTCTACTCCTCCCAATTCCTCCCAACTCCCCTCCCACCAGATCCATTCCCTTTCTGTCTTATTAGAATAGAACAGGCTTCTAAGATAAAACATAGCAAACTAAAATATGTAAGATAAAACAAAACTATCACATCAAAGTTGGCTAAGACAACCCAACAGAAAGAAAAAAGTCCAAGTGGAAGTACAAGAATCAGAGACCCACTCTTTCACACACTCAGAAATCCCATAAAAGGAAACACTAACCTGTGCTAGGAGCCCTGCATCTGCCAGGATCAGCATGGGCATTTTATAAAGAGGATGGCTCACTGCATGGCAGAGTCCCCTTGAGGTCCTTGCTGTATGACAAAGGTCCTGCAAGAAGATTCTATCCTATCTCCTGTGATTTTCTGGAACGATGGGTGTCTCCTTTCTTGGTCTTGTAGCTGTTGCCACTGGTTTTTTTTCTGATAATTTGGGAACAAGAAAATAATAAGAGAATGTAATGGGAAAATGGAGACCAATTCCCCTGGAAAATGTCAGAGAATTTGAAATGAATGGGGAACGTTAACGTTATGGCAATAGAGAAAAGTCCCTATGCTTCTTTCCACTCCTTCTCAGCATAAATCTATGACTACCCCAACTACTGCAAAGGAAACTACATTATCTGAACCCCATAGAGAACCCTTAATGTGTCCTGTTGATTGTATTTTGAGAGGCACTGATCTCAGGAAATATTTTACGGACAGCTGGTATTAAGAACTTCCTGGTACATTGCTTACGAGAAATTTGGAAACATCAGGTTACCCAGAGCAAGGCTTAAAGTCTACATTTGTACCTAAAACAGCTGACATATGATCAAAGGAAGATGGGGAAGGTGGGCTTATAATTAAACCTAGAAAACTTATTATTCTGCATGGTGCAAGCACTGCATCAGGCCTCTTGCAGAATGGAAATGGCTCTTTCAGATTTGTTTCTTAAGACTCGATGTCTGCTGCCTTACAGCCACAAAGGACAGCCAGCCAAGTTGTTTTAGCTGGTATAGCAAGACTTAGTCGCTTACCATCCTCGGGGTCTAACTGTTTCCTGCCCAACCTGCCAGGACATGTGGTGCTCTTGGAATATAGAATTGATGGCCTGTGACATGGAAGGAGAGAGTGGGGTAGTAGACTTGGGGAACATTGCCATGAATCTTGAAAATTCTTGGGAGCTGATATGTAAAGCTCATGCTTTGCAAGCCTAGCTGCACATAATGGTTTCATTATTCGAAGGGAAAAGAGACAGGGGAGGAGAATAAGGGGATGGGGGTGAGTGAGAAGAGGGGGATGCGAGGGGAGGAGGAAGGGGAAACAATGGTTGATATGTAAAATAAATGGAAAAATATTATTTAAATAAAATAAAAAGAGGTTCTTTGTTAAAGAGACAAGAGATATCAGTGCAGCCCCATGCAGGCCCTGTGCAGGCTACTGCAGACTCTCTGAGTTCATATGAATTTTGCTCATGTTGGTTTAGAAGGTCTTGTTATCTTGGTGTCCTTCATCCCTTCTGGCTCTTACACTCATTCCACCTCTTCTTCCTTGGAGTTCCCTAAGCCCCTATGGGAAGGATATGATGGAGACATTCTCCTTAGGGCTGACTGGTCCAAGATCTCTCACTCTCTGCATATTATTTGGCTGTGGGTCTCTGTATCTGTTCCCATCTGCTGCAGGAGGAAGCTTCTCTGACGATGGCTGAGCAAGGCACTGATCTATGAGTATAGCAGAATATCATTAGGAGTCATTTTATCACTATGGGTTTTTGGTTTTTCTTTGGTTCTGTGTTATTCTTTTAGACCCATAGTATTGGTTTTACCCTAGGTCCCTGGACTATCACTGTCTTTTCCCACAATCATCACCCAAGAGACTTAAAACCCAATGGACAGATTACTATTCGATCTTCCCATTGTTTTTCCATCTCTATGCAGGTGCTAAAATATAATACATCTGACCTAAATGGGAGGAAGTCAAGTACAGAACAGAACTAAAATAGAGTAAAAACAATGCAACAATAGGACTGTGGTACAACGATCCAACAAAAGCGTATGGCAACCTTGTACACCCTGCTAGCTATTAGTAAGCAGATTCTTGCACAACCTGACTGTTTAAAATCAATCTTTAATAATATAGTAAAATCTGGAATGTTTCTAGAATAAAGGGTTGCTTATCATCTTGAAATTCATTGCAAATCTTGTTTTGATCAGATGCTCTATTAAAAATGACCACACAGTCGTCCCTTGCACATGCAGGCGATTGGTTCTAGGATTTCTTACAGATGTCAGCATCTGCAGTGCTCATGTCCTATGTATGTAGCAACACGTGTGCATATAGTCAATCCACATACTTTAAAATTTGTCTGCCTTGCTAGTAATACCCAACAACTCCCCTAAATAGACTTTTGACTATGGTGTTTAGGGAGTAATGACAAGGAAAAAAAAATCTCTGTATGTTCAGGAGAAATGTATATTTTAAGAAGATTTCTCATCTGCTGTTGTTTAAATATGTGGGTGTGTAGTGTTCTGAAATGGAGAAAAATAGTTATATCATATATAATTAAAATAAAATACGTATGCTAAGATAATATAAGGTAAGATAGAAGCAGTTAAAGTCGTGGCCCAAAAATATGTCAGTGCTAAAATGAAGGGGGGTGGGACACTGACAAAGCAATGAACCTTGCTTTTGTTGCTCAGAAGTACGCTGAAATAATTCTTCTTAATTCAAGGGACCATGACGGTAAAAAAAATTGCAGTGATTGGGGCTGGAGTCAGCGGACTGGGCGCCATTAAGAGCTGTTTGGAGGCAGAACTAGAACCTACGTGTTTTGAAAAGAGCAATGACATCGGAGGGCTGTGGAAATATAAGGTAATTTTAGAAATATTTTCAGAACATGACATCATCAATGTGTATGAGAGTTGTTTCTATTCAACTAAGAAATAAAACTGATAACATAAATTATTTCTTAAGTGTGCTTTCCAAATTAGTGATAAATATTTAAATAAATTTGAGATTCCTTGTGGCGCAAGCCCAATCCTACTGTTTCATGCCCCTGGGAACTCCACATATAACACTTAGGATATTGATATGCAAATTTTGCATCAGAGTGCTGAAACTCCAAGAGCATGCAAAAGTTATTCTCCCTCTAGCAAACTTGTTACTAGTTGTGGCATTTTTTTCCATATCACAAAACCACCCTATATGTTGTTTGTGTTGTTTGTTAGTTACTGGGAACACATGTCTCTACCATGAAAGGTGTGCTTCCTTACAAATAGAATCTTCTTTAATAACTTAAAGGAGTGGGTCTATTCCAGAGTGGCTCCAGAAGTTAGAAGGGTGGAAGGGAAATCTCCACTTCAGTGAGTCTTAGTGAAGCATAATACAGGATCATCGAAAACAGTTCTTACGAACACACCACAGTTATCTTATTACTGCCATTACCATTTTTGATGTTTTAATATACCTCATAGCTGCATGACTGCTTTAATATACCTCATAGCTGCATGACTCTTTTTGTTGTTGTTGTTCCAAAGCAAATAAGCATTTTATTCTCTACCACACATATCCTCTTAAACAAATCCCTTCCATTGTGAGGCAGATTCTGTCCACTGGGAGTCTCCCTTCCAAACCTTCTTTGAGCTATTTTTGTCTCAGTTTGTGTGCATCCTTGGAGCCTGCTGTTTTCTGTTGTAAAATAATTATTGCTACCACAGAGTCACTCTCTATAAATAGAACTAAAGCAAGAGAACCCTCATCAGGAGATGAGACTAACTCCCTCATCCTGCTGAATGACTGTCATAACGCCTGAAAACCAAATCATGACTTCTCAAAGAAAAGTATACCAAACACCACACTTCTGGTCACCCCTGACTCATTCTGGAAACCAAGGGTTGTTTTGTTTCCTTTAGGAGATACCAGAAAATGGAAGGCTTGGGATATACAAATCTTTGACCTGCAATACATCCAAGGAGATGACAGCCTTCAGCGACTACCCCATCCCCGACCATTACCCCAACTACATGCACAACTCCAAATTGATGGAGTATCTCAGGATGTACGCCAAGCACTTCGGGCTCATGAAACACATCCAGTTCCAGGTAAGACATGAAACCTGCCCACCACATGCTCATTGGTTGAGGCAGAGTCTGCCCTGCCAGAGCCAGCTACCCCGCCAAATGAGCACCATCCCAGCTGGAACCTGAATTCCAATTTTTGGTTAATTTTGTAAAGTAAAAATAAAGGTCATAGGAAATAAAAACCAATGCATTTTGTGCTCTAAGAAGTCATAGCATTTTAAAAATGGACATTGTAGGAACCTTATGTGCACACAACTCCTAAGCACCCAGGAGCCGTGCATAGAGCTACTTTACCTACTTTAACATAAAATTCTACAGGAGGGAAAAGAAGCAAAAGTGGATAAAAATGTCCTAGAACTCGGGCTTTGCTCCTTGTTTCCTAGACAAAGGTGTGCACAGTGAGGAAACGCCCTGATTTTTCATCCTCTGGCCAGTGGGATGTTGTGGTGGAAGCTGATGGTGTGCAGAAAACATACATCTTTGATGGGATAATGGTCTGCAGTGGCCACTACACTGAGAAGCATATTCCTCTACAGGATTTTGCAGGTATTTCTCTGCTGTGTGTGTGAGAAGACTCTTAGAATTCTTTTTCTTTTCAATTAATTAATTTTTGCATCCTAACCACAGTTTCCCCTTTCTTCCTCCTCTCCCAGTCCCTCCCTCCACCTCTCCTAAGTGATAGCCCCACCCACCCCACAGCAACACCATCCATTCCTCCACTTCTGTTCAGAAAAGAGGTGATATTCTCCCATGGATATCAACCAAACATGCCGTGTCAAGTTTCAGTAAGACTAGTCACCTCCCCATATATTAAGGCTGGACAGATCAACCCAGTATGAGGATGGGGAGTAGGGTCTCAAAAGTTGACAAAAGAGTCAGAGACAGCCCTTGTTCCAACTGTTAGGAGTCCCACAAAAAGACCAAGCTACACAACTGTCACATATACGCAGAGGTCATAGAAAAGTCCCATGCAGGCTCCCTGGTTGTCAGTTCAGTCTCTGTGAGCCCCTATGAGCCCAGGTTAGTTGATTCTGTGGGTTTTCTTGGGTGTCTTTGACCTCTCTGGCTCCTACAATCCTTCCTCCCTCTCAGGCACAGGATTCCCCGAGGTCTGCCTAATGTTTGGCATCTGTTTCCATCAGTTGCTGAGTGATGTCTTTCTGACGACCATTGGGCTAGGCACCAATGTATGAGTATAGCAGAATATTGTTAGGCATCATTACATTGGCATATTTTGCCAGTCATGTTTGGTCCTACCCTAGGTCTCCAGGCTATCCAGTCTCTGGATCCTGGCGCTCCAGACAGTGTCAGGGGTGGGCTCACTCTGGTGGCATAGTTCTCACTCTACGCCAGTCATTGTTTGGCGACTCCCAAAATCTCTGTATCACCCTTACCCCAGCGTGTCTCATAGGCAGGACAGACTGTAGATTGAAAGTTATGTGGCTGGTTTGGTGTCCCAATCCCTCCACTGGAAGCCTTGCCTGGTCACAGGAGATGTCTAGTTCAGGCTACATCCTTATTGCTAGGAGTCTTAGCTTGTATATCCTTGTATACAAGGTCACCCTTGTAGATCCTGGGAGTTTCCCTTGCACTGGGTTTCTACCTCACCCCGAAATGCTCCCCTTTGCCAGTCGTCTCTTTCTGTACTCTCAATACCTATCCTACCTATCCTAGGCATTGGACGCAGGTGTTTTTCTAGAGGGGTACAAGAGAGTGTGTCGTAAGTTCATAGAACAGAGGGAAGATCTAGCAATAGAAGTGAAGATTGAACTGGAAACCAGAGTTTCTCGGACAAACAAGGTCTGAGAGAGACTTTCACGGAAGAGAAAACAGTGTGTAAAAAGCAGAAGATGGGGATAACGTGAGAAGAGCTTGGGGATTGGCACCCATTTGAGGTGCCTAGGTTGGAAGAAGTGTATAAGAGTCAATGGAAAAGCATTATGGGGTGTGTGGGGTGTGTGTGTGTGTATGCTCACGCCTGAGTGAATGCACATGAGTGTAGGAAAAGCAAGTATATAATCAAGTTTGTACTGTGTAAAGATCAGTTTACATTAATTGATAGGAGAAGATGGGTGAGTCAGGAGCATCAATGAGAAAGAGTTTAAACTGTTCATTTAAGAGATGATGATGATAAAGACTCAATAAAACAATGGAAGTAGGATTCAGTGGAGAATAAAAATTTGGAGATATTTTAGAAGTCTGGCACACTCAATGCATCGTAGAACTTTATAATTTATGGCAACTGAATTTTTACAATATAATTTTTTTCAGAATGCTTTGAAACTTCTAATATCCCAGGTTTGTAGTGTTAAAAACAGTGGCCACTAGCCAAATGTCACTGATGACCACTTGATATGTGAAGGACACAAAATTAAGATGTTTCCTTTGCAAACTAATCACCACACTTAGAAAACACAGTAGGTGCATATAAATAATCCCATTAGTAACCTTACATTAACTATATGTTAGCATCTCAGAGTATCCTGAGTTATGTAAAATATGAAGTAAGAATAGCTATCATTCTCATCACTTCTGGGCTTCTGGGAAGCTTAAAACTGTGTATGTGGTTGCCATTCAATTGCTTTTGAATGACACTGATGTATCCTGCTAAGCATCTTTACAAGTTTGTCGATTTTCAAAATATAAAAAGTGAAGAAAAAGTCTCACATCACTGAATAGAAAATGAGAAAACTACAACAACATTAGAAGGTGGCAAAGAGTTGACACATTGAATACATCATAAATGGCTACAATTTTATTGACTACTTTTTAAAATGTGCTCTGGTTTTAGTTTTGGCTGAATAGTCGCTGCTGTTGATTGTTTTCTTCCTTTGTGGAGAATATTCTGTAATAGTTGCACAAGGTCCAAGTACAAAGAAGAGAATTAAGTAACGTGAACTTCAAGTTCAGGAATGAAATTTACCAACCAGTGTTTTCCAGTTCTGCTTGTGACTTGAGGAATCTGGCTCCTTCCTTCACAGGAATCACCCAGTTCCAAGGCCGCTATTTCCACACCTGGGAATACAAGCACCCAGGCAACTTGGAGGGGAAGAGAGTGGTCGTGGTTGGCATTGGAAATTCTGGAGCAGATGTGGCAAGCGAGATCAGTCGCGTCGCTGAACAGGTCTGGTGTCAATTCTGCTCTTGGGTGTAACCTTGATACCGGAAGAGAATGTGTGAGTGTAGGCTTCCTCCGGCTTTAGCAGTGATGTTCCCATTTGAACTGCAAGGGTGTGCTTTTCTACGGACTAAATATGCATAAGAGAATAAAGAATCCCAAGTGGCCCTACTCTGAGACCATAATGCACTGGAGTCGTGGAAGGAACAATCTAACTAGAGTTAGGCAACTTAGAATTAGCTACAGGGAGCTACATGGGAAATTAAAGAAGTGAAATGAATCTTACAGAAGACACTGTTCTCATATTGGAAATGAAGTTTAAAGAGCAATGAATATACACAAATCTGAGCATTTTTTTTTTTAATTTATTTATTTATTAAGGATTTCTGCCTCGTCCCCACAACCGCTTCCCATTTCCCTCCCCCTCCCCCGATCAATTCCCCCTCCCTCATCTGCTCGAAGAGCAATCAGGGTTCCCTGACCTGTGGGAAGCCCAAGGACTGCCCACCTCTATCCAGGTCTCGTAAGGTGAGCATCCAAACTGCCTAGGCTCCCACAAAGCCAGTACGTGCAGTAGGATCAAAAACCCACTGCAATTGTTCTTGAATTCTCAGTATTCCTCATTGTCCGCTATGTTCAGCTAGTCCGGATTTATCCCATGTTTTTTCAGACCTAGGCCAGCTGGCCTTGGTGAGATCCCAATAGAACATCCCCATTGTCTTAGTGTGTGGGTGCACCCCTCGTGGTCCTGAGTTCCTTGCTTGTGCTCCGTCTCCTTCTGCTCCTGATTTGGACCTTGAGATTTCTGTCCGGTGCTCCCGTGTGGGTCTCTGTCTCTGTCTCCTTTCATCGCCTGATGAAGGTTAATATTCCTGAGGATGCCTATGTGTTTGTCTTTGGATTCACCTTCTTATTTAGCTTCTCTAGGAACATGAATTATAAGCTCAGTGTCCTTTATTTATGGCTAGAAACCAAATATGAGTGAGTACATCCCATGTTCCTCTTTTTGGGTCTGGCTTACCTCACTCAGGATAGTGTTTTCTATTTCCATCCATTTGTATGCAAAATTCAAGAAGTCCTTGTTTTTTACTGCTGAGTAATACTCTAATATGTATATATTCCATACTTTCTTCATCCATTCTTCCGTTGAAGGGCATCTAGGTTGTTTCCAGGTTCTGGCTATTACAAACAATGCTGCCATGAACATAGTTGAGCATATACTTTTGTTGTATGATAGGGCCTCTCTTGGGTATATTCCCAAGAGTGGTATTGCTGGATCCAGGGGTAGGTTGATCCCGAATTTCCTGAGAAACCGAAACACTGCTTTCCAGAGTGGTTGCACAAGTTTGCATTCCCACCAGCAATGGGTGAGTGTACCCCTTTCTCCACAACCTCTCCAGCAAAGGCTATCATTGGTGTTTTTTATTTTCGCCATTCTGACAGGTGTAAGGTGGTATCTTAAAGTTGTCTTGATTTGCATTTCCCTGATTGCTAAGGAAGTTGAGCATGACCTTAAGTGTCTTTTGGCCATTTGAAGTTCTTCTGTTGAGAATTCTCTGTTCAGATCAGTGCCCCACTTTATAAGTGGGTTGATTAGCCTTTTACGGTCTAGTTTCTTGAGTTCTTTATATATTTTGGAGATCAAACCTTTGTCAGTAGCAGGGTTGGTGAAGATCTTCTCCCAGTCAGTGGGTTGTCTTTTTGTCTTAGTGACAGTGTCCTTTGCTTTACAGAAGCTTCTCAGCCTCAGGGAGTCCCATTTATTCAATGATGCCCTTAGTGTCTGTGCTGCTGGGGTTATACATAGGAAGTGGTCTCCTGTGCCCATGTGCTGTAGAGTACTTCCCACTTTCTCTTCTATCAGGTTCAGTGTGTTCGGACTGATATTGAGGTCTTTAATCCATTTGGATTTGAGTTTTGTGCATGGTGATAGATATGGATCTATTTTCATTCTTCTACAGATTGACATCCAGTTTTGCCAGCACCATTTGTTGAAGATGCTCTCTTTTTTCCATTGTATACTTTTAGCTCCTTTATCGAAGATCAGGTGTTCATAGGTTTGTGGGTTAATGTCAGGGTCTTCTATTCGATTCCATTGGTCGACTTCTCTGTTTTTATGCCAATACCAAGCTGTTTTCAATACTGTAGCTCTGTAATAGAGTTTGAAGTCAGGGATGGTAATGCCTCCAGACAATCCTTTATTGTATAAGATTGTTTTGGCTATCCTGGGTTTTTTGTTTTTCCATATAAAGTTGATTATTGTCTTCTCCAGATCTGTGAAGAATTTTGATGGGATTTTGATGGGGATTGCATTGAATCTATAGATTGCTTTTGGTAGAATTGCCATTTTTACTATGTTGATCCTCCCAATCCAAGAGCAAGGGAGGTCTTTCCATTTTCTGGTGTCTTCTTCAATTTCTTTCTTCAAAGACTTATAGTTCTTGTCAAGTAGATCTTTCACTTCCTTGGTCAGGGTTACCCCAAGGTATTTTATGCTATTTGTGGCTATCGTGAAAGGTGATGCTTCTCTGATTTCCCTCTCTGCTTCCTTATCCTTAGTGTATAGGAAGGCAACTGATTTTTTGGAGTTGATCTTGTATCCTGCCACATTACTAAAGCTGTTTATCAGCTGTAGGAGTTCTTTGGTAGAATTTTTGGGGTCGCTTATGTACACTATCATATCATCTGCAAATAACGAAAGCTTAACTTCTTCCTTTCCAATACGAATCCCCTTGATCTCCTTATGTTGTCTTATTGCTATTGCTAGAATTTCAAGCACTATATTGAAGAGGTATGGAGAGAGTGGACAGCCTTGTCGTGTTCCTGATTTTAGTGGGATGGCTTTGAGTTTTTCTCCGTTTAATTTAATGTTAGCTGTTGGCTTGCTGTAAATAACTTTTATTATATTTAGGTAGGACCCTTGTATCCCTATTCTCTCCAAGACCTTTATCATAAAGGGGTGTTGAATTTTGTCAAATGCTTTTTCAGCATCTAGTGAAATGATCATATGGTTTTTTTCTTTCAGTTTATTTATATGGTGGATTACATTGATAGATTTGCGTATGTTGAACCAGCCCTGCATCTCTGGGATGAAGCCTACTTGATCATAATGGATAATTTTTCTTATGTGTTCTTGGATTCGGTTTGCCAGTATTTTATTGAAAATTTTTGCGTCGATGTTCATGAGTGAGATCGGTCTGTAATTCTCTTTCTTGGTTGGGTCTTTTTGTGGTTTTGGTATCAGGGTAACTGTAGCTTCATAAAAGGAATTTGGCAATGACTCTTCTGATTCTATATTGTGAAATACATTAAGGAGTATAGGTATTAGTTCTTCTTGGAAGTTCTGGTAGAATTCTGCATTGAAACCATCTGGTCCTGGGCTTTTTTTCGAAGGGAGATTTTTGATAACCATTTCTAATTCTTCGCGAGAAACCGGTCTATTTAGATCATTCACCTGGTCTTGGTTTAGCTTTGGTATGTGGTACTTATTTAAAAAAATGTCCATTTCTTTTGTATTTTCCAGTTTTGTGGCATACAGGCTTTTGTAGTAAGATCTAATGATTCTCTGAATTTCCTCTGTGTCTGTGGTTATGTCCCCCTTTTCATTTCTGATCTTATTTATTTGCGTGTTCTCTCTCTGTCGTTTAATTAGTTTGGATAGGGGTTTGTCGATCTTGTTGATTTTCTCCAAGAACCAGCTTTTTGTTTCATTGATTCTTTGGACTGTTTTCTGTGTTTCTATTTTGTTGATTTCAGCCCTCAGTTTTATTATTTCCAGTCTTCTACTTCTCCTGGGCGCGTCTGCTTCTTTTTTTTCTAGAGCTTTCAGGTGTGTTGTTAAGTCCCCAATGTATGCATTCTCCGTTTTCTTTAAGTGGGCACTTAGTGCTATGAACTTTCCTCTTAGCACTGCTTTCATTGTGTCCCATAGGTTTGAGTATGTTGTCCCTTTATTTTCATTAAATTCAAGGAAGACTTTAATTTCTTTCTTGATTTCTTCCTTGACCCAGGTGTGGTTCAGTAGTTGACTGTTCAGTTTCCATGAGTTTGTCGGTTTTTTGGGGGCAGCGTGGTTGTTGCCTTCTAATTTTAATCCGTGATGATCTGATAAGACACAGGTGGACACTGATATTTTTTTGTATCTGTGGAGGTTTCCTTTGTTTCCGAGTATGTGGTCAATTTTTGAGAAGGTTCCATGAGCTGCAGAGAAGAAGGTATATTCTTTCCTATTTGGGTGGAATGTTCTATAGATGTCTGTTAAGTCCATTTGCTTCATTACCTCCAATAATTCTCTTAATTCTCTATTAGGTTTCTGTCTGATTGACCTGTCCCTTGGAGAGAGAGGTGTGTTGAAGTCTCCTACTACTAGTGTGTGTGGTTTGATGTCTGCCTTGAGTTCTAGTAATATTTCTTTTACATAAGTAGGTGCTTTTATATTGGGGGCGTATATATTCAGGATTGAGACCTCCTCCTGATGAATTGTTCCTGTTATGAGTATAAAGTGACCGTCTCGGTCTCTTCTGATTGATTTTAGTTTGAAGTCAGTTTTGTTAGAAATTAGTATGGCCACACCTGCTTTTTTCTTAGGACCATTTGCTTGAAACACCTTTTCCCAACCCTTTACTCTGAGTAGGTGCCTGTCTTTGTGGTTGAGATGTGTTTCTTGCAAACAGCAGAATGTTGGATCCTGTTTTCGTATCCAATCTTTTAGCCTGTGCCTTTTTATAGGTGAATTGAGCCCATTAATATTAAGTGATATTAATGACCAGTGGTTGTTTACTCCGGTTATTCTTATTGCTTTTGGTAGTAGAGATTGTCTCCCTTCTTTGAGATGTGCTCGTGAAGGGTCATTAGATGCCTGGGTTATTGTAGGCAGTGTTGGCAGTGTTGGATTCCTTGGGTTGCGATTTTCCTTCTATTACTTTCTGTAGGGCTGGATTTGTGGCTACGTATTGTTTAAATTTGTTCTTATCCTGGAATGTTTTGTTTTCTCCATTGATAATGAATGATAGCTTGGCTGGGTATAGTAGTTTGGGTTTGCATCCATGGTCTCTTAGCTTCTGCAGAACCTCTATCCAGGACCTTCTGGCTTTCATAGTTTCCATCGAGAAGTCAGGTGTAAGTCTGATCGGTTTACCTTTATAAGTTACTTGCCCTTTTTCTTTTGCAGCTCTTAATATTTTTTCTTTAACCTGTATATTTTGTGTTTTGATTATTATATGGCGAGGAGATGTTTTTCTTTGATCCAGTCTGTTTGGTGTTCTGTATGCTTCTTGAATATTTAAGTGAATATCTTTCTTTAAGTTGGGAAAGTTTTCTTCCATAATTTTGTTGAAAATATTTTCTGGGCCTTTGAGCTGTGACTCTTCTCCTTCTTCTATTCCTATTATTCTTAGGTTTGGTTTTTTTATTGTGTCCCATAGTTCCTGAATGTTTTGTGTTGAGAATTTGTTGGCTTTGCTGTTTTCTTTGATCTGTTCGTTTATTTTCTCTATGGTGTCCTCAGCATCTGAGAGTCTTTCTTCTAGCTCTTGTATTCTATTGATTATGCTTGTTTCTGTAGACTCTGCTCGTTGGCCTAGATTTTCCATATCCAGCTGGTCCTCAGTTTGTATTTTCTTCTTTGCCTTCATTTCAGTTTTCAATTCTTGAACTGTTTCCATTACCTGTTTGATGGTTTTTTCTTGGTTTCCCAGGGTATCATGTACGTATTTACTCATTTCTTCAAACTTTTTGTTATACTTCTCATCCATTTCTATAAGGGCATTTTTTACATGTTGTTTAAGGGACTCTATTATCTTCATAAAGTCGATTTTTTCCATTTCTTCTGTGTTAGGTTGTTCAAATACTTCTGTTGTAAGATCATTGGGTTCTGATGTTTTCATGTTGTTTTTCGGATTATTGGGAGAATTCTTGCCTTGACGCCTGCCCATCTCCTCCTATTGATCCTATCCAATGGGTCCTTTAAAAACCGGATCAGGTTTCCCTGCTGGCCAAGGGCTCCGCTTACAAAATGCCCTCACTCTCTTTCGTGGTTCCTGCTGCAGGCCAAGAACCCTCTCACCCCTCTGAAGGATCTTCAGGACAGGACCAGGCTCCCCTTGTGCCAGTGACCTGGCCAACCAAAGGCCTACCTCTTTGATTCGATTGTAGTAGGGCGATCTGCTCTCCTTATTGCACGCCTGTTCCCGCCGCTTGGGTCTGTCTCTGCGCCGGTCCCCGAAAGCCTCTTCCTGTATGTGGTGTTGCTCCGCCGCGTCTGGCCGCCGCCGCTCCGCCGCGTCTGGCCGCCGCCGCTCCGCCGCGTCTGGCCGCCGCCGCTCCGCCTCTGTGCGTCTGGCCGCCGCCGCTCCGCCTCTGTGCGTCTGGCCGCCGCCGCTCCGCCTCTGTGCGTCTGGCCGCCGCCGCTCCGCCTCTGTGCGTCTGGCCGCCGCCGCTCCGCCTCTGTGCGTCTGGCCGCCGCCGCTCCGCCTCTGTGCGTCTGGCCGCCGCCGCTCCGCCTCTGTGCGTCTGGCCGCCGCCGCTCCGCCTCTGTGCGTCTGGCCGCCGCCGCTCCGCCTCTGTGCGTCTGGCCGCCGCCGCTCCGCCTCTGTGCGTCTGGCCGCCGCCGCTCCGCCTCTGTGCGTCTGGCCGCCGCCGCTCCGCCTCTGTGCGTCTGGCCGCCGCCGCTCCGCCTCTGTGCGTCTGGCCGCCGCCGCTCCGCCTCTGTGCGTCTGGCCGCCGCCGCTCCGCCTCTGTGCGTCTGGCCGCCGCCGCTCCGCCTCTGTGCGTCTGGCCGCCGCCGCTCCGCCTCTGTGCGTCTGGCCGCCGCCGCTCCGCCTCTGTGCGTCTGGCCGCCGCCGCTCCGCCTCTGTGCGTCTGGCCGCCGCCGCTCCGCCTCTGTGCGTCTGGCCGCCGCCGCTCCGCCTCTGTGCGTCTGGCCGCCGCCGCTCCGCCTCTGTGCGTCTGGCCGCCGCCGCTCCGCCTCTGTGCGTCTGGCCGCCGCCGCTCCGCCTCTGTGCGTCTGGCCGCCGCCGCTCCGCCTCTGTGCGTCTGGCCGCCGCCGCTCCGCCTCTGTGCGTCTGGCCGCCGCCGCTCCGCCTCTGTGCGTCTGGCCGCCGCCGCTCCGCCTCTGTGCGTCTGGCCGCCGCCGCTCCGCCTCTGTGCGTCTGGCCGCCGCCGCTCCGCCTCTGTGCGTCTGGCCGCCGCCGCTCCGCCTCTGTGCGTCTGGCCGCCGCCGCTCCGCCTCTGTGCGTCTGGCCGCCGCCGCTCCGCCTCTGTGCGTCTGGCCGCCGCCGCTCCGCCTCTGTGCGTCTGGCCGCCGCCGCTCCGCCTCTGTGCGTCTGGCCGCCGCCGCTCCGCCTCTGTGCGTCTGGCCGCCGCCGCTCCGCCTCTGTGCGTCTGGCCGCCGCCGCTCCGCCTCTGTGCGTCTGGCCGCCGCCGCTCCGCCTCTGTGCGTCTGGCCGCCGCCGCTCCGCCTCTGTGCGTCTGGCCGCCGCCGCTCCGCCTCTGTGCGTCTGGCCGCCGCCGCTCCGCCTCTGTGCGTCTGGCCGCCGCCGCTCCGCCTCTGTGCGTCTGGCCGCCGCCGCTCCGCCTCTGTGCGTCTGGCCGCCGCCGCTCCGCCTCTGTGCGTCTGGCCGCCGCCGCTCCGCCTCTGTGCGTCTGGCCGCCGCCGCTCCGCCTCTGTGCGTCTGGCCGCCGCCGCTCCGCCTCTGTGCGTCTGGCCGCCGCCGCTCCGCCTCTGTGCGTCTGGCCGCCGCCGCTCCGCCTCTGTGCGTCTGGCCGCCGCCGCTCCGCCTCTGTGCGTCTGGCCGCCGCCGCTCCGCCTCTGTGCGTCTGGCCGCCGCCGCTCCGCCTCTGTGCGTCTGGCCGCCGCCGCTCCGCCTCTGTGCGTCTGGCCGCCGCCGCTCCGCCTCTGTGCGTCTGGCCGCCGCCGCTCCGCCTCTGTGCGTCTGGCCGCCGCCGCTCCGCCTCTGTGCGTCTGGCCGCCGCCGCTCCGCCTCTGTCAAATCTGAGCATTTAAGATATATTGTTGATGTGTGTGTGAAATTGTTAAGAAAAAGGGAAAAATTCCACAGACTCCACTGAACTATGAACAAATAGAAAATAGGGGAAAAGGAACCATCCTTCCGTAGTGAGTATTACTGAGTGTGGAAGGCCATCGGTACAATTCAAAATTAACTTCCTTATTTTGATTCATACTTTATCGAAAACAATACAAGATTTCCAATACTGAGCACTTTTTGTAAAATAAGTGACTCATGTCATGATTCTGGGGCACATGAGCCACAAATCTCCATGACAACGGCATCACTCTAATGATTATAGCATCAATAAAAAAAAAACTTCATTTCAAGATTTTAAGTTATACAAAATAGAACAAACTACTTATCAAAATGTACCTTCCCTTCTTTTGCATTGCAAACATAATTTTCCAGTTGTGAAAGTGAGAAAACTCCAGCGTGGATTTCTGTACCTGGCGTGTTTCAGTCCTAGAAGCCACATTCCCATGCCCTCCCTCACTTTGAAAGTTCACCCGAAAGAACTTACACGGGATCTGAATACAAACTAACACTCAACTTAATAACCTATTGTGTTGTAGGTTTTACCCCATATTTTGGGACTTCACATGCTCCAGACATCTAACATAGCTGAAGCAAACATCACAGGGAAAGAAGACTTATGACATACGCTAAATTAACTAAAATGACTTCCAGTAATTGGATCTCTTTATAACGTAGGGGCAGCGAAAAGAAGCTGGCTAGGTGGACAAGGCAATATGAGGAGTTAATTCCATTCCCTTGACAGCCAAACAAAAACAAACAAACAAACAAAAAAACACTCCAAAGATCTGAGACCAGCGTGATTAGCAGCTAAATACTTACTAGGCAACTGCTCCTCTCTTTAAGGTTTTTCTCAGCACAAGACGAGGGGCATGGATATGGAACCGAGTTTGGGATAACGGGAATCCTATGGATGCCACGCTCTTCACTCGTTATAATAGAGCTGTCCAAAAGATCTCCCCCAAATTCCTGATCAACAGACAAATAGAGAACAAGTTAAACTTGAGGTTTGACCACGCCAATTATGGACTGAAGCCTCAGCACAGGTAATGTTTGGAATTTTAAGTAGACAATATCTTTAAGCTACTGGACTAAGTCTCTAAGTCCATGAAGGGGATAAGTGATAGATAGCATTCATTTCTCAGGGCATTTGTTTTTATGGCAAATACCCAAATTATTTCCTTCCAACTGAGGGTTCTTTGTTTTCCCACCAAGGTGCACAAAGAGTTGTGCAGAGTGGGGAAGTAGAGACTTTAACACTTGTCTTACTTGAAATTCGTAAAAGGTCGCTTTGTCACATTCTCCTGTGTCGACGACTTCATGTTCACTCTCTGAATTAAAAACTCCGATTCCATGCTCACCGTCAAAGCCATCATCAGTCAGCACAATTCATTATCCACATACAACAGTCTGTGGCCACTGATCTCTTCACGTGGCCTGTCTTTCTGTCCTGTCCCTTTTACCTGACTCCTAGCCTCAGTCACCCTAGTCCCGACCACTGCAGTGTGTATAGACATCTTCCCAAAACTCATTCTCTACTTGAGAATTCTTAGCTTTCTTCTCTCATCTCATTCTACACTAGCCAGTTCTCAGGCCCAATCCTGTCCACCATTCCATGTCTTCCTTCTCTAATTCTTCCATGTTCATGGCTGCTTTTCCTCTATTTTTTTTCTTCTTTCTTCCAAAAGACATCTAAGACTTGATGTTGCTGTGTGTTCACTCTCGGTCCTATTTTCTTTTCATCCTAAGTAGCTCCCTGTACTGAAGTTTCAGACCCCATAGCTGGAGAGTTGGCTCGGTGGGTAAGGGCTCCTGCTCCCAACCCTGATGACCTGAATTTCATCCTCAATCCACATGATGGAAAGAGAGAACTGACTCTCACAAGTTACTCTCTGACCTCTGTAAACAGAGACTGATTGTTCATTTCCCAGTCATCCAGACCTGAAAAATCACACAGAAACTATATTAATTACAACATTGCTTGACCAATAGCTGAGGCATATCCCTGGCTAATTTGTATCTTAAATTAACCCATTTCTGTTAATCTATGTATCGCCGCGAGGCTTTGGCCTACCAGTGAATGTTCTGGGCATCTTCCCCTTCAGCAGCTACATGTAGTTTCAGCCTATTCTGTCTATATATCTCTGTTCAGATTTCCTGCCTGGCTTTGCTCTGCTAAGCCATTGGCCAAAGCAGTTTTATTCATTAACCAATGTTAATAAAACATATTCACAACCTACAGAGGGGAATCCCACACCAGACCTTCACACGTGTATTGTGGCACACTTGATGTGCACACATACACGTAAGTAAATAAATGTAAATTTTTAAAATCCCAGCAAAAAATAGAATAAAAGTTTAAATTAATGAAAACAGAAAATCATTGTTAAGAGATACCTAGAAGAAATTATGCATAGTTTTTATCCAAACTTAGGCCAGATTATGACTACAGGTTTCTTTTTATAGATAAAGTATCTACAATCTGTGGAATATGCTTAATAATATTACTTTTGTGTCAATGTACCCTGGGACTCTGATTCCCTACAGCTAATTCATAGCTCAAACCTTAAACTGAAATTTATGAAAGGTCTCACTGTCACTGACCACAAACATTCTCATTGAAGATTCATTCTTTAGGTCTTTAACGTTATTAGCAACTAGAGCTAGAAGGGTAGTTCAGCAAATAAAGACACTTGCCACCAAGCCTGACAATCTGGACCTTGAAGCCACGAGGTAGTAGAAGGAGAGACTTAACTTCCACATGTTGTCCTCTGACCGCGACATCCTCGCATGCACACACGCATGCACACTCATACATAAATAAGCAAATAAATGTAATTAACCAACAAATGCAAG
This sequence comes from Microtus oregoni, assembly GCF_018167655.1. NCBI lineage: Eukaryota > Metazoa > Chordata > Mammalia > Rodentia > Cricetidae > Microtus > Microtus oregoni. The sequence goes on from NW_024543072.1 coordinate 32,431,692, forward strand.
GAAATATTAATGACTAACTAATGTCAACCTAGTTTACATAATATCAAGAATAAATAAATACATCAAATTTAACATACTTTGTAGTGCACACCTTTAGTTCAATCACGTAGGAGGCAGAGACAAGCAGAACTCTGTGGTATCTGTGTGTACAAGAGCAACCCGAGCTACAAAGTGAGTTCCAGGTCAGTCAGGAGTGCATAGTACATTTCTGTCTCGATAAAGAATTAACACATTTGATTCTTTATAAAAATATTATTATCTAAAGGTAACCAGTCTGCACTAGCAAATCTGATATGGTCTTGCATCATCATTAGTGTTCTACCACTAGGAAAGTGAGATCGAACTGTTTTATGGTCTGTCCAAGGCCCCGTAGGGGGTAAGAAAGAGACTGAGCAAATATTGAGGTTCAGTTCTGAATCAGAAAACCAGGTCTTTCCTAATGAACTACGTTGCCTTCTGAGGATGCTAAAAAGAAGAATAAAAATGGTGTAAGCTATGCAACCCTTTCCAGAGCTTTTGCCTATACTACATTTTAATTAAGAAGTCGTATATTCATCTCTCGATACACAGAATTCTTGACCACCGAACGGTGTTTAGTGATGACCTGCCAAATCGCATCATTATTGGAAAAGTGCAGATAAAACCAAACGTAAAAGAGTTCACCTCAACATCGGTCATCTTTGAGGATGGAACTGAGGAGAGCATAGATGTTGTCATCTTTGCCACGGGCTACACTTTGTCCTTCCCTTTCTTGCACGACGAACCAACTGTCGTGGACAGCCAGTACTCCATGTTTAAATTCGTCTTCCCTCCTGGGTTAGAGAAGCCGACTCTAGCTTTCATTGGCATCATCCAGCCAGCTGGCGCCATCATCCCTACATCAGAGCTCCAAAGCCGATGGGTTGTGCAAGTGTTCACGGGTATGTATTGATCTGCCACGACTACAGTGTGTTCCAAATGCTCTGTGATTTAAGACTCACTCAGCGGTCTTCTATTCCATTGATCTCTCTCATTAGATAAAATTATCTGAAATTTGACCATTAAAAATGAACTACTATAGCCACGTGGTAATGACGCACGCCTTTAATCCCAGCACTCAGGAGGCAGAGGCAGGTGGATCCCTGTGAATTTTAAGCCAGCCTGGTCTACAGAGAGAGTTTCAGGACAACCAGAGCTAAACAGAGAAACCCTGTCCTGAGAAACCAATAAACACACAAACAAATAAATAAATGAAATGACTTTGGGTTCTTCTGAAGGTTTATATTTCAATTTTAAGAAAATTCTACTAAAAATGAAAACACCCAAACAGTAAAAATTACAAAAGCAAAAAAAAAATTGTAATGGGGTTATATTTTAATACAACTGTCTATTCATTTACTGCTTCTCAGCAGAAAACCAATTTAGGGCGAGGTTTACGGAAATATACATTGACCACGGAAGTGTAGTGAAGCCATTTTGTCTTCTTCCTTTGCACAAATAGAATAGTAGATTATGAGAATATTTGGGACAGGAAAGTTCAAGCAGACAGTGGAGTGATGCGGGGGAGGAAAGGGTGGGTGGGGAAAGGGTTAGCCGAAATGAAGTGTGCAGGAACAAGCTAAATGGGAGCCTATGATCTGCGACACAGGGAAAAGTATAGTACGGTGGCAGTAGAGCATGGAAGAACGGGAGGAGATGTGCCCTGTGCGGTGTGTGGCTCCTTTCTCTCACAATCGTGTGAACTGAACCCTCATTTTACTGCCATTTTCTTCACTTAATACATAGCACTCCATACTCTTTTCTACTCAATAAATGCATACGGACATATGGACATACATATCTACAGTATTTTTGTATTGATGGCCACTTAGAATTATTATAGGCAGTAACGTCTGGACAAGCTTGCACGTGTATTTTATTGAGTTGCGTCACCTTTCCATTTCCTATATTGTCGGAGAATAATTGCTGTTTCACAAGGTGTGCATAAGTGTCTGGCAGTGACTGAAAGTCCTACATGACATTTCAATTCTCCAGCTCTGCCCCTTTCATGATTTGCATGCTTGTGTTTGAAACATATTTTGAAATATTTGAGGGTACTTGTGCGATCCGTGAGGCACCAAGCAGATAGTTTATAAGCAGCGTGCCTACCACTCTTTGTCCTGCCTCCCTAGTGTTATGTAACATCCTGTTTGCTGACTCTTCCTTGTCCCTGACACATTTACACATACAGAATTTCTATCTGCAATTACTTGTTCTCCTTTCAAAATGTAGTCATTGCTGTTGGAGACATTTTCCGTCAGTGTCTACTTTCAGGAATGCACTATGAAAACTGAGAGATGTTCTTAACTCAAAAGACAGAAACATTGCATTTGGGATGTAAGCTCAATGCTAAGCAACATTCAAATAAGAGAAACTTTGAGTCAGGTTCCAGTATAGCCTGGGCATCTTTGGAAGATTACAAGACATGTTAAGCATCCTTCATAGTATTTAGGGATGTTAAGTGTACATTTAAACTAAGAAAAGTTTAAACAGCTATTTGTCTTAAAGGGAAAGCTGGTCTCCCTAACTGACATCCTGGACATGATGGTGGAGAGGAAATTCTCTTCCTTTGAACTTCTTTACACTTAAGACTTTGATTAGAAATTGTATAAAGGCCTGATGATTCTATTCTATTTCTAATTCATTTTTTTCTTTATTTGTGTGCCTCGGTCCTTGTTTTCTCAGGACTGAAAAAGTTGCCCTCAAAGAAAGACATGATGGCTGACATCAACAGAAAGAGACGGAAAATAACCAAAGAGTAAGGAACTTAATTTTTTGTTAAAACAAACAAAACCTGTTCCGGGGGAGATACATGATTTTGTTTTCTTTTTTTATAGTTTGCACCTACTTGAGCCCTAAGAAGATAATCTTAGTTCAGTGAGATCGTGTTCGGGTTTTTCTAAACATGGGTCTGATTGTGAAATATAAATCAGATGTGACGTATTAAAATACCACAGAGCACTGTGTCTGCATGATGAGGAGAATGCAATTCTCCCTAAACCTAGACCGACCAGATATGCCGCTTCTCAGTGTTAACCCAAAGACCCCAGGCCCACAGACCACAGAGCCAAACTGCACAGCATATTGACTGCATCCCTAGTCACAGTAGCTAGGTTAGGGAAACAATGCCTGTGTCCAGGGGGATAGCGGAAAAGTGCATTATATTCGCAATGGAGTTTTTAGCCTTAAACACAAATAAGTTATTTCATTGGCAAGAATACGGACGTAAGTGAAAAAGATATTGTTTTGTACTTTTTTCTCATTTGTGGGTCCTAGATATTATAGATATGTAAAATCATCTGTGCTGGTGACATGAAAACAGAAACAAGACAGTGTGGGTGGTTGAGGGGACTGAGTGCAGTATAGGGAATAAAGAGAAGGGCAGTGAGGTCAGGGAGTCATGCCCAAAGTGCTTTATATATTTGCATGAAAAGGCACGCATGGCCGGGCAATGGTGGCACACGCCTTTAATCCTAGCACTTGGGAGGCAGAGGCAGGCGGATCTCTGTGAGTTCGAGACCAGCCTGGTCTACAGAGCTAGTTCCAGGACAGGCTCCAAAGCCACAGAGAAACCCTGTCTCGAAACCCCCCCCCCTCCAAAAAAAAAAGAAAAGAAAAAGCACGTATGTAACCCTGGATAATTTTAAAGAAATTAAAATGGCAGAACAAACGAAGGAGGGTTCTTGAGATCCAGAAGACAGCATTCTGCAGCCCTTCTCTTCATCGTCTGGTTTCCCATTCTTTCTGCCCCCTCTCCCTTGATATTCTCCTAACCTTGGAGGGGATAATGCAAATTCCTTGTTCAGGGCAGAGCACCGAGCCACCTGTGGTTCTCAGCACCATGCATCCCTGAATTCATCACCTCGTTACAGAGAGAAACTGTTCAATTAAAGCTGAGAGCAGCAGCCTTTGTTTATGGTGGAAACGTAAATGTTTAGAAGGCAGTTTGGAGTCACTCAAATTTAACTACACAACAGCGCATTCTCTTCTGCTGCCTCTTTAGTCGTGGGGTTTTTACCGGGTTTATAGCAGGAGGTATGAATGTCTTCCCGTGAAGCAGGCCTCAGATCCATTCAGAGGGCCCCTGGTCACCCCCACAAGTCTTGCCGCTATTAGGCCGGTGGACACAGCTTGCCTGGCAGGTAGATGTTGGCATTCCCTACGGTTCCCTACTCGCTATGTAGCCCAGGCTGACCTTGAACTCGTGGTGATTCTCCTTCCTCAGCCTCTTGAGTCCTGCAACTACAAATGTGTGCCACTGTGCCTGCTTGTAGAGAGGCTTTTAGTCTTCAAGCCTTTGGTTCTCTGAAAATAGTAACTCATGACTATCTAGGGATATTCAAAAGAAGAATTTGGGGCTGGAGAGATGGCTCAGTGGTTAAGAGTGCTGCCTGCTCTTCCCAAGGTCCTGAGTTCAACTACCAGCAACCACATGGTGGCTCACAACCATCTGTAATGGAGTCTGGTGCCCTCTTCTGGCCTGCAGGCATACATACAGACAGAATATTAAATACATAATAAATAAATAAATAAATATTTTTTAAAAAAGAATTTGTGCACAGAATCAGTATATGGAGAAGACAGTTTATGTAACTTAAAAACATAAAGTGACCAATGGAGTCTCATACACTGTGATTTATATATTCTTTGTTAATTTGATTCATACCATGGAACTGGATTCTGTGACTAGGAGGGGAATCCACTCATTAAGCGTTTTCTTTTTATATATGTCAGTCACTCTCCTGAACACTTGGGAACTTTAAAGCCGTCAGGGATTTTACATCAGGTATTGGGAGGCCATAGTATGCTAAGGGAATGGAGGCAAATGTATGAAATTAAGATTTAATGAGTGTAAAATAGTGAAATCAACAAGCCAGTAAAAGCAAATTCTACTGAAAAGTCAGGGAACAGCCCCGTGACTGAGACCTGATGCTTCTATGTTTCTCTTCTCACCTCAGATTTAGGAAAAGCCCCAAAGACTTTCGTCATGTTCAGTTCATCGACTACATGGATGAAATTGCTTCGGAGTTAGGGGTCAAACCCAACCTGCTCTCTCTCTTCCTCTGGGATACAAAGCTGGCCAAGGAGATTTTCTGCGGTCCCTGCACCTCCTACCAGTACCGTCTCCAGGGCCCCGGGAAATGGGCTGGGGCTCGGGGAGCCATCCTCACTCAGAGAGAAAGAATGCTCAAACCCCTGAGAACCCGGGCTCTCAAACACTCTCGGGCCTCCCTCTCTCGTCCTTTCTGGGTCAAAAGTATCTGTGTTGTCTTCTTTTTCTTAGTTTCCCTGTTAGCTATCGTGCATATCACAAGTCGTTAACCTCATATTGACATAGATATTTATGAAGCTAGAGAGTAAACTATTGTTATTTAAACTGTATGTCATAGGATCTATTAAATATGGAGAAACGTGTCTATTAGACTAGTTCACAAATGAATTTTCAGACGCGGAACAAGATTCTTTCAATAATGACTTCATGAGGGGAGGTGAGAAAAGGTGCAGATTGTTACCGTTTCATTCCAAAAGTACTTTGAGAAGTTTATCTATAACGTGGCCATGAATAATAATTAAAAGTGAGATGAATTTGATTTAATAAAAGATCAGAGAGACTATTTAACCAGGAGTAAACCTTATTTAATAAAAGAGCAGACTATGTAACCAGGAATAAACCTTAAAAGTACATCTTATGGTCTCAAAACAGTCTGACCTCCCCCACCCCGAAAATCGTAGCTGTTTCGAGCTGTGTTGGGTTGGGTGGTTGATTGTTAGTTTTAAGATGGGGTCTCAATGTGCATGTGGTCTGGAATGGCCTCATATCCATGCAATTTACTACAATGTGTGGGGATTATAAGCCAGTGCCTGGCACTGGACCCTCTTGACAAAGAATCTTCAATAGAAAAATAGGAAATTCATCAACTCGTCACGTAATCAAACTGCTCTACTTGCAAACGTGCTGCAGATCAACCTGCGGCACTGCAGCTCCTGGTTTGGTGCACTAGGAAGGCCGGCGCCACTGTCTAGCATTGCTGCCGGAAGGTTGGGCTTGAAGGAAACTGAAGAAGAACCTGAGAAAACGAAGAAAGGCTGACATTCCCAATAAATCTTAGCTCCATTCCAAAGGAAAGCTGAACTGCAGTGCCATAATGATCAGATGAAAGTATCAGAACCCTGAATGACGAGTCTAATACCAATGAGGGGATTTTAAGATATACTATTATATGGTCTTATTGAATTACTGATAATATTGTGTGGTATAATAATATTATATTTATGTAGCAGAATATTCTTATTTCTAAGAGGTAGGCAAAAGTAGGAGTTAAGTACCGTGGTATGTACATTTTATTTGCAATAGATGTATAAGTTTATCTGCATGTAAGGGACGGACAGGGACAGAGCAAGGACACAGAAGGAAAATGCTAGGGGCAGAACTGCCACCACTTGTGATTCTGGTTAAAAGTTGTGCAGCTGTTCATATCTGTAATCTTTCAGCCCTTATGTAGACTTAAGAAATTGAAAATAAAAAATAATAATTTAAAAAATCTTCTGCAATAATTTATGTACTAAAATGAGGAAGAGGTTTCTATGGAAAATTCTAATCAGTGACCACACACGGTAGTGAAAACACCTCCCATGACAGCCTTGGTCTTGATGCTCTGGGACACGAAGATTGCAGAAGACCATTCCCTATGAAACCATTTCCCATCATTATTTAGTCCTTTTGTTGTGCAGCTATTTCCTGCACACTGAAAAATTCCTTCCTGAAGGGAGGAGGGAAGGGAATGCCACAAGGAGAATATGGAGATGATGAAACTTGCAAGACTTAGGAAGCTCCTGCAAAGAATGGCACTCGCCAGGCAGGCCCTGGTCCTGGCTGGAAAGGCCATAAACAAGAGCTTTACAAAGGAAACTCCAGTGGGAATACTAGCAAGCTGGGCAGAACGCTCCAGAGACGCATCAGCAGTACTAGGATAGACTTTTGTTTGGTGAAGCCTCAAATGTATCTCAGATTCAGGACTGGTAGAAATTCCAGGTACCTGGCTTATGGCAGTGGGGGAAAGGACTACATACGGGATTGCCAAATTCTGTTTATATCCAATTCTGTCACTGAACTCACACTGAGAACCAGAGAAGTGTCTTCTCAGACTTCCTTCTTGCCTGTGTTTCATTATCAATGCCTTTAGTTAAGGATTTCAAGGCAATGATCTTGAAGTCACATATACCTTTTGCAGCAAATCATTTTACTGAGCTACAGTAATCTAAGCCAGCCTAGGTATGCACTGAGGAAAAATTGCACAGAGTATTCAGTCCAAACATCATTTCTTAGAGCCACAACAAATGGCTTCTGCCTTGGACCTTTGACACTGGACCTGTATCAACATCACAACATATATTAAGTAAATTGAAACACAATGCATTGCTTACTCTTTAGATTCAGAACAAAACTTTAGTGCAAGTCAATACTGTCTCCTTCCCCTCCATGAACAGCCTTACTCATTGGCATAAACAGAGTCTGCACATTCGTTCACTGGCTGCCCAGACCCAAATAATCACACAGAAACTGTATTAATTTACAGCACTCTGTCGCCAGTGGCTCAGGTACAGTTCTAGCTAGCTCTTACATCTTAAATTAACCATTTCTATTAGTCTGTGTATTGCCACATGGCTATGGCGTTACCTCTTTTTCTACATGTCTTGTTTCCTCAGTGACTGGCTGGCATCTGACTCTCTGCCTTTCCTCTTCGCAGAATTCTCCTAGTCTGGTTGCCCCATGGATCCTTCCTGTCTGGCTACCAGCCAATCAGCATTTTATTAAACTAAAGAGTGACAAATCTTTATATCATACAAAAACATTATCCCACAGCCCATTGGCCCCTTCTTTGAAGATCAGAAACCTGGCATACAAGTAGACAATACTTAAGGCCAACCCCAACATCAAATCACAGATAATCTTCCATTCTAAGCTGTACTAATTAGAACTTGACGGAAGCTCTTTCTTGCTCTCCTCTGTCCTGCTTTCTCAAGTCAGCAGCAGTCACTAAGAAATGGCACTTGCAGGTGTAGCATGACCCAAACTCTGATCCTGTTCTGAAGGGAATGACATGAATTAATCCTTATTGTCATCTTTGGGAGTGTTCACAGTGTGATGCTTCTGCCTCTGGCCTGCTCTAAATTTTCATTGTCTTGTAATATAACATTACAAGAAATGTATATCTGCATAAAAAGTAATATAGTTAAAGTACTTTGTCAACACTTTTCTTAAATACCCACTCATTTAACTTTTCAATATATTTTCCCTCAGCAAATTTACCAACTTTTGTCGCATAAATCATATGAAGCTGATTCCTACCTTTGTGTGACTAAATTTAGTCATGTCTCAATAAGAATTCACCATCTTCCTTTCTCAGCCACCAGAAGCACCACCTTCCAAGACCCCTGTAATCTCTGCGGAGCATCTTTGTCACGAGGCATGATTATCGATTATCGTATGGTCTGTGTTGTTGCCAAGAGAATTTCTTAAAGATACACATTGAACTTATTCCTGCTTTTACTTCAGATTTTCACCAAGAAAAGAAAACTCAACATTGGCTATTCAGACATCTGGAAATTGTCACTTAAAGAAATGCACTTATCCCATGTCATCTAAGAAGACAAAATTAGGGTTTATGAGAAAGGATTCTAGAGAAATTGAGCTCTGCTCTGAGCCTTGAAGAGCATCCCAATGATTGGAGCGTCCATAATCAAATAGGTTGGCTTGGGAAGCTGTGCAATCCCACATCCTAGAGAGCTTCCTGAGAGGGTGAGTGATCACCACACAGGTGATGGGAGATCCTGATGGAGGATGCAACCTGGAACAGTAATCAAACAGCGTGATTGAGTATTTTACATACATTATTCTAAACCTGATTCTGCAAGTTCATGCATAATTTTGAGCAGAGTAAGTTTTAAGATATAATGAAAATTTGAAATACCAAGGATAAAGCAAAATTATTAAGTACACATCAAGGAAAATGATCATTAAAGAAGCAATGATTACATTAACATCTTTTATCAGAAAAAATATAAAGGAGTTAAACATCTCTACTGTGGGAAAATATCTTGAGAGTTAAAAAGCTAGAGTAATTTGATAAAGACAAAATAATTTTGTTGGGTGATGAAGTTGTTGGTTTTTACAAAGATGGAATTTATGGTTTCTCAGACCTCATAGAAAAAAGTCTAAGGCACAGGCTTCAGAGTAGAAGTTTAGCAAGGACAGGAACAAAAGGATATGAGATATAACTAAAAGCAGTAAGTCTATAGAACTGTAGAAAATAAACAACTTTTAGTAGATGAAAATAAAAAAGGCAGAAAATGGAAAATTCAGTAAGTGAAAATTAAAAGGGTACCCTGAAGTAGTTGTTCATTTACTCTTTTGGCTCTTCTGGGAGGCACACCATCTAGCTCCCAAATAAATTACACATGGAGGCTTATTGTTACTTATAAATGCCTGGCTTTAGCTTGTCTTATTTCTAGCCTACTTTCCTTAACTTAAATTATCCCATCTACCTTTTGCCTCTGGGCTTTTACCTTTCACTATTTCTGTATATCTTTTTTTTCCTTTCTTATTCCATGTCTGACTGTGGCTGGGTGGTTGGCCCCTTCTTTTATAGCTCCTTGATCTTTTCCTCCCAGATTTCTCTTACTATTTATTCTCTCTTCCTGCCAGCCCTGCCTATCCTTTCCCCTGCCTTGCTATTGGCTGTTCAGCTCTTTATTAGACCAATCAGGTGTTTTAGACAGGCAAAGTAACACAGATTCACAGAGTTAAACAAATGCAACATAAAAGAATGCAGCATACCTTTGCATCGCTAAACAAATATTCCATAGCATAAATAAATGTAATACATCTTAAAATAATATTCCACAAAGTACCCAGCTCCTTACCTTGTTATGGGGAGAAACTAATAAAACTAAGGGCTATTTGAGGGGCCATTTAGAAACTTAATACAGTAGAAGATTCATAAAATACATACATGTATGAAAGTAATCTAAATGGGATGCCAAATAAGGGGAAACAGAGCCCCAGCTGGACATCTGCCATCACCAAATGGAATTTCCAGTGCTGGGAATTGTTACACCTAATTGAGTTGTTGACCAGGGGACCATGGTACTCCCTAAACAACCCAGGCTATTGCTAGAGCTACCGGTTGCTCTCCACAAACTGACAGTAAGGTCCTATTATGGAAAACAACACACCTACACAACTCACAAAACGTGGAGAAATTGAGCAGATGCCTACCTAGAGCCTTCACCCCATGGACTAGTGTTCGTGGTAATAGAAGGAAGTTACTTTGCATACCAACAAAGGAGAAAACTAACCGCCAACTTGGACAAGACAAACCAACAGAAGGAAAAGAGCCCCAAGACCCACTCGTTCAAGCACTCAGGAATCCCATAAAAATATTAAACTGAAAGCTTTATATACATACATACACACACATATATACATACATACACACACATATATATATACATACACACACATATATACATACATACACACACACACATATATACACACATACACACACATGCAGACAACCTGACACACTCTCATTCAGAAGCTCTGTTTGCTCCTTCATTCTCTGTGGGTTCATATGAGCTTTGCTCAGTTGATTAAGGTGGGCTTGTTCTCCTGGTGCCCTCTTCCCTCTACCTTTTACACTCTTTTCTTTTCTTCCATGAAGTTCCCTGAGTTCTGGGAGGGGTGGGGATTTGATGGAGACATCCCATTTAGAGTTGCATGTTCCAAGCAAGGCCTCTCCCCCCCCTCTCTCTCTCCTCCTCCTCCTCCTCCTAAATCAAACTTCAGTTACAAAAAATTGTTACCTAATTAGAAACTAGCTTTTGAAAAATAACTACATAGTATAGGCAAAGCTAAGAGGTATTCCATAATGCAAAACATGAAGTACACATATCTCCCTGTGCAATCACACCACTACACATGCCCAAGGAGATGGAGCCCACCTCCAGGAGAGTGGTGCTGGGGGAGCAGAAAGAAGGAAGGATGGGGTGAGAAGAGCAGCGAGCTCTGGCTGGTACTTTACTTGGCTAGTGTGTCTCCTGGCATCCCATACTAGTGCTTCCAAACTAGTTTGACTTAAAGACACATTAACAAGTTGAACGATGTATCTCTGGCTCAGTGAGTGAGCAGCGAGGAAACTTGTCAGTTAGTACAGCCAGTGAGGTAGCGGCTCCAGGACTCTGTCCTCCAGCAGCACAGGCGTAACACACCCATCCTCCATTGCCCTGTGGATGCAGCTGAGAAGCCCTGCTCTCTATTGCTTTGTATACTTTTGTGTGCCTCTGCCTGGCTGAAAGGCTGATTGGAAGAGAACCCATACCCCTCACAGTCCTCAGTAGAAAATTCTCAAGAGAAGTAGGTGAGATAGAAGCAGGATGGTAATGCGATGTCTTCCTGAGCATGATGAAGCTGGAAGTGTCATTTGTGCTTGCAACCCTTCGCCACAGAAGTGCAGAGTTTTGCCTAAACTGATTGTGAAGAGCCCCCTTACTGTGTAACATATGATAGCAAGAACGAACACAGGGTAGGCACTAGTCCAAAAACCCTGGCATGCAAAGACTTGGAGCTAGCGCTGCTTTTCTAATACATGTTTCACTCATTTCTTAAGTGGGCCTATTTTCCACCAAGAAACCAAACACACTACATCATGCTCATGATATAGGGAAATTTGATTAGAATGTGTGCCAATTGGATACTGGCTCAGTTCTTCTAAACTCCAACTGTCATGCCATAATACTTTGCTTACCATTCTTTTTCTTGACTTCTACTTCATCACCTATATCACTATAACATAGATGAGTAATATACCTTCTATACCTCAGAACGTCATCTTTCAAGAAAGGAAATAGAATATAATATCCATGTATATAAATATATGTAGAGCATATATAAATGAAATAGAATATAATATGCATATAAATATATGTAAAACATATAGAAAAGAAATAGAATATAATATCCATATGTAAAAATATATGTAGAAATATAGAAATGAAAGAATATAATATCCATATATAAATATTTGTAGAACATACACAGATATAAAAAGAGAGTGGGGAGAAATGGAGGCAGATGCAGAGAGACAAAGACACAAAATATAGGAAATAAAATTGGAATATAACCTTATGGTTGTGTTCTATTCCTGTGTCACTTTGTGGTATCACACATTAACAGAGCAAGGAAAGAAAATGTACTGCAGAAACATAAACAGCCCAAAGGAATGAGGAGCCACAGGCTCGGAGAACACTTTTATTAAGTGTGGGAAGCAGCAATGGGGTTTGCTGTGAACCAGACCAGAGTAATTGAGGACAGCACGGGAGCGGGGACAGTCCTCAGATCTGCACTGTATGTTTCAATTTGTACAGTGAGATTAAGCTTCTAATTCCAAGATTATTTTCTTTTTTATTAAAATATTTATTTGTTTGTTTGTTTGTTTGTTTATTATGTATACAATATTCTTTCCGTGTGTATGCCTGAAGGCCAGAAGAGGGCACCAGACCTCATTACAGATGGTTGTGAGCCACCATGTGGTTGCTGGGAATTGAACTCAGGACCTTTGGAAGAGCAGGCAATGCTCTTAACCGCTGAGCCATCTCTCCAGCCCCCGATTATTTTCTTTAATACAAACCCTATAATCATTTCTGCCCTGACAAGTTACCTGTGCTGGAAAACATTAGCATCATGTACTGTTCTACATGTCGGGCTTGTGAAAACTGAGCTGAAGAGAAACATCAGCAGGACTCCTCTTTGTGGCCAACCCTCCCAAAAGAATCAACTTCGTTCCAGAGGGAACAAAGGAGACAACACGTATACTCCTCCTATTTCAGACATACACAAGTTCAGTTCTCTGCCAAACCAAGGACCCAAGTCAAAGTTTTATTTCTCTTCTCACTTAAAGTTGGTTCCTTGTATTTTCTATTTCAGAAACACGAGCTTCTTAAAGTTGGTTCCTTGTATTTTCTATTTCAGAAACACGAGCTTCTTAAGTATCTTAGGGTGGAACTGTTCCTCAGTTGCGCCTCCAGAATCATCTTTCTTTCCTCAATACATGTATCCAAGGAAGTAGTTTACACACAAGGATAGATTATGCAGTTTCAAGAGAAGTGTTTGCTTTAAATAGGAGCAAGCAGGAGAAGACCACAGGGTGAGAGTTTTTTCCTTCAAGCACGGCCCACCAAAGACGAAAGAAGAAAGCCTGACCCATGGGACTTCCACAAAGGGAACAGAATTTTCTAATGGGTCATATTCTCCTTTTTACTTAACTCTAGGACTTTTCACATTTCCTTTCTGATTTTTTTATTTAAAGAAAATAAGAAGTACAACCTGGAATAGGAAAGCTTGCTTTGCAGATGTCAGTAACTTGTGTGAATCCATGGCATCTTCCACCTCCTATAACTTCTGATGCACTGAACAGAAAAGGACTAAAGGAAAACACTAAATTGGATCATTACAACATTGGGATGCTGAATTTTACATTACTTGGTAGAACTATAACATGATTGTTGAAAGAGCTGCATTCTTGGGTCTTTTCTGTTTTGTTGTTGTTAGTTTGGGTTGGATTGGGTTGGGTTTGGGTTTTGTTTTGTTCTGTTTTGTTTTAGCCAATGTGTGGTAAGCTAGGAACATCTTCCTATACAAAATTTTTACTCTGCTATTGTATACCCCAAGTGTTCAGTGACAAAAAGACATCTCTGGATAGGACACTGTTCACATTCTCACATTTACCTAAGGTCTTGAGGTGAATCACTGGGTTTCTTAATTTGAGATTTTTCTCCTTTTTTTTTTTAATTTGAGCCCTATGAGCTATAAACTTTCCTCTTAGGACTCTTTGGCAGTGTCCAGAATGCTCTAGTGAGGTGCACTCTAGTTTTCATTTGACTCTAGGGATTTCCACATTTCCTCTCTGATTGTTCATTCAGAAGTGTATTGTTTCCCCACACCTAAGGCTCAGGGAACACTGCAGGAGAGGGGACAGAAAGTGTGCAAAAGCCAGAGGATAGAGGAGTTTACCGTGATACTGTGTCTCCTATTAATGTCTGAAGCTACACCCATAAAGTCTCACACCATGAGAGCAAACACGAGCTGAACAAAGACAACAAGAGTAGACATGCTAAAGCAGACAGGAGAATTAGCATGAGCTCTCAACCCTGTACCCAGATACAGGCAACAAGGGATGCTGTGATTGGAAGAAATAGTCTTCCCAAGGAAAGAGCACACCAACTGATTGTCCAATATCAAATGGTCATCCTGGAAAACATACATATAAGTAAAATTACACAGACTAAGCCAGTTATATTTAGGAATACACACACACACATGTAACAACAATTAATTTAACAAGAGGTCATAAATTTGAAAGAGAGTGAAGAGGGATATGCAGAAGAGTTTGAAGTGAAGAAATCAGTGGGAAATAATGTAATTGCATAATAATTTCAAAAAAAGAAAAGATGATTTTTTTAAGTTTATTGTTTGATCTCCAAGTACTTTTGTAGTTTCTATAGCTTAGCTTATTGCTAATTTCTACTTCTCTTATTTTATTTTGTTTTCTGAATACTTCTGTACTTGCTAAGGCTTGTTTTGTGGCCTATGACATGATCAGCTTTGGAGAAGCTGATCCCATGTACCCCTGAGAATATGTATTCACTACCTGTTAAGTGAAATATTCTATACATATCTATTACGTTAAGTTGATTGATAGTGTATTTTGCTTTGGAGTTCCTTTGTTTCTTTTTAGTTTGGAAGACATTTCAAAATAAGGGAGTGGGGTTATGATTACGGCTTGGGTGGAGTCGATGTCTCTTTTATTAAATTGAAGGCTTCACTAGTACATAAATGTTTACAGTTTTTACATCTTCTTGATGAATTGCTTCCTTTATTAATATATTGTGTCCAACTTTATCTCTTTTGATTAGTGTTGGTTTGGGATAGTTCTTGTGTTTTAATCTTGTTGGTTAGACTATAACTTCTTATTGGTAAGTAAAAGCAATTTACATTTAATGTCATCATTGAAAGGGGTTTGCTCTTTGCGATGTGATCATTTATGTTCCAGTTTGCTGGTTGTTATTCCCTTTCTTCTTTTCCCTTTTTTGCTATGTTAGAGACGGTTGATTATTTCCTGGCTCTTCTTTGTTCGTCTGTTCCCACCACAGAGTAGACACTTCCATGTGTTCTTATGGAGGAGGTTGTCTTTCTTCTTCCTTTCTGTGTAATATTCTTTTAAAATCTCTCTCAGTGCTGGCTTGATTGTTATAACTTTCAGTTACCTTACCAAATTTGATTATCAAACCCGAGTCTTTGAGAGGAGTTTTTAAGGTTTTTGAAGTATATTGTTAGGTTTTAATATGTCTAGTGTAGACTCATGTTTTAGGATATAGGACACAGTTCTTGGGACTATTGTGAAAGGATGATAGAAACTTTAAGATGTGGGACATTTTTGATAGGTGTCAGTTACTGGGGACGTGTCCTTGAGGTCCATATCTTGTCCTAAATATATCTCTCTCCCTCTATATCAGAAAAAGAAGAACAGAAACAGGAGGAGAATGAAAAAGAGGAGAAGGAGTAGAAGGAAAAGAGGGAGAAAGAGAAGAAGGAGAAGAGGAGAAGGAGGAGGAAGAGAAGGAGAAGAAGAAGGAGGAGGAGGAGGAGGAAAAGGAGGAGGAGGAGATGAAGAAGAAGGAGAAGAAGAAGAGGAAGAGGAGGAGGAGGAGATGAAGAAGAAGGAGAAAAAGAAGAAGAAGAAGAAGAAGAAGAAGAAGAAGAAGAAGAAGAGAAGAAGAGGAGGAGGAAGAGGAGGAGGAGGAGGATTAGACAAAGAAGAAGAAAAGAAGAGGAGGAGGAGGAGGAGGAGGATTAGACAAAGAAGAAGAAGAAGAAGAAGAAGAAGAAGAAGAAGAAGAAGAAGAAGAAGAAGAAATCCCAAAAATCACTTTGCCAGGAAGTGTAGACAGTTCAGTTCAGTACTACTACAGCTACAACCTCAGAGCCCCACCCCCTCCACTGACAAAGCATGTGGCAACCCTGAGAATCACAGAACTACCCTCAACCAGGTGGAAGCAAATATCCCCAGGCAAAGACTGCTGCCACTGGCAGAAGAGCAGCTGAGCCCTGGTAAGGCAATATCCAGCTGCAAAGTAACAACAAGCACATGAAGACGTGTTAAGGAGGTAGGTGCAAATACAAAATGAGGTCAGCACCTCGGATACTAAAATCCACAGATGATAAAACACCATCCTCACCCAGAACATACGGAAGATAGTAGCTGGCACAGTGGGCATCTTCCACTTTGGAAAAACGCTATGCTGAGAATGAGAGAGACCTCTATCCAATACAGAAGAATATATTGATGCTTGTTCCTGCTCAGTGATTCATGACAGCAAGGAAGAGAGAAGGCAGCCTGGCATAGTCTTATCTGGTCAATACTTTTGAACTTAAGAGATACACGTGGTTGCTCCTCCATCAGCAGAGTGAGTTGAAAATGATAACTCGGGGGTAGAAGAGCTGTCATCCATCCCAACAAGGAAAGAATATTGACAGGTGATATAATAGTATTTCACCAGTTTTTGTTGTCATTTGTTTGCTTTTGTTTTTGTTGTTGCTGTTTTTTGGATTTTTTTTTTCAAGACAAGGTTTCACTATAGCTTTGGAGCCTGTCCTGGGACTAGTTCTTGTAGTCCAAACTGGCCTTGAACTCACAGAGGTCCTCCTGCCTCTGCCTCCCGAGTGCTGGGATTAAAGGCATATGCCACCCCTGCCTGGCTAGTATTTCACTGTTTCAAAACTTCATTTCTCTACTATTCTTACTTTAATTCAGTCTTGTGCACATAATATAAGGTAGTGAGTCTATAATACAAGGTAGTGAGTTTCATGAGATTTTTTTCAAGGTGTGTAAAGTACACTGACCATGTTCATTCGCCATTACCCTTGCCTGCCCGCCTCCTTTCCCTGTATCACTGGGCAACATGGGTCTCCTTTTCCAGGCTCAGTCTCATAGGTAAAATAAAATTTAAAAATGAACTCAGTGTGGCTTGGGCAGTATATGGTGCCACTGGCAGTGGGACCAGGATATAATTCTAATGCATGAACTGACTTTATGAAGCACATTCTCTATGGGGAGATAACTTTGCTCAGCCTACCGAACAGAATGAGGTAGAGGGTGGGGGGCTTGGTCTTGCCTCAGTGAGATGATGGGACAGACTTAGTTGAATTCCCAGGGGAGATCTTACTCTCTCTGAGGAGCAGATGGGAAGTGGAGTGAAGGAAAGGGGGAACAGGAGGAGAGGAGGGGGGACCTGGGATTAGAAATAAATAAATAAATAAATGGAATTATTTTTTAAAAAATGAACTCAAAAAGAAGGTCAAGAAGTTTAAGAGAAAAATAGCAAAGCAAAGGAACCATAAGTCTCAGCTGTTCCATAGGAAGAGGAAGAGAATGAAGGGGAATAGAGAAGGCCATGCTCTTGGAGTTAGAGATGAATATGGCAACAGCAACATGGTGGGAGGTGTCCCTATACAGCGAGACTGCCCAGAATGTCAAGGCAAGCATGCTTAGGATTTTGGCAGGTATCCAAAGAAGAGAAGTATGGGAGTAAAGAAAAAAAAATCTCTATTTCCTGAGTTAGAACTCAGGAAGGAGAAATATTTAGCAGTGGAGACTTGTAAGCAAGTGCATTGAGAGAGGAGCCCCTGGGGGGCTGACTGCATTATCTCACTAGGGGATGATTATTCCTCCCACTTTCTTGATCAGTCTTCAGCAGCACCAGCTTTCCTGAGCAGCGGTCTTCTGGCTGTGTGATTAACAGGTCCAAATGGATGAACTCTAAGGAAAGGAACCATATGTATTTGAAATCTTAGGTTGTGGGCAATTAAGAATATATCTCCAGGCCGGGCGGTGGTGGCGCACGCCTTTAATCCCAGCACTCGGGAGGCAGAGGCAGGCGGATCTCTGTGAGTTCGAGACCAGCCTGGTCTACAAGAGCTAGTTCCAGGACAGGCTCCAAAACCACAGAGAAACCCTGTCTCGAAAAACCAAAAAAAAAAAAAAAAAAAAAAAGAATATATCTCCACTCAGTCTGAGAGAAAAAAAAACCCTGAGATCTCACTCTTTTATTCAAAACTCATGAAATAGAACAACATACTAAAGAGAATTTTTAAAAATCAAAAATAAGTCTATCAAATAACCGTATGTTACCAGGAGGCAATGTTTTTCTCCTGGTGGGGCTTAATAATGCCCCATCTTCCTCCCCTTGATAACATGTGTTAAATTTCAGAGAAGGGCATTTGTGTTTCACCTTCCCTGATTTCTTAAAATTGTTGTATTATCAAAAAAGGGGGCGGCACATAGGGCACAAAAAGAACACTTCTTGGCAAGAGGGGGGCCATCTTCAGTGGCCCCCAAAACTTGCTAGTGCCTGTATACCTACCTAGCACTCCTAAGTCTTCTCAAACTCTCTTCTTTATACTTCCATTGTATGTGTGTATGTGTGTGTATGTCTGTGTGTGTGTCTTTGTCTGTGTATGTATGTAAAACCTGGCTACCATGTATGAAGGAAAATATATGCTATGTGTCTTTTTGGATTTGATCTAATTACCTTGATATGGTACCAACTTCTGTCTACTTTCCTAAAAAATGACATAATTTTCTTCTTTATGACTAAACAAAACTCTGTTGTGTACACATGCTACATTTTTCTTGCCTGTTCATGGTTTAATGCACACTTAATGCTAATGTTGTGACTTGGCTTTCGTGAGCATTGCTTCAACTAACATGAATAACCAGTTGTCTCTATAGTTTGCTGACGTAGGTGGTTCTCAGTAGATTCCCAGAAGTGGTGTGCATAATCAAACAGTAGTTTTATTTTTAACTTTTTGAGGAAGCTCTAAGCTGGTTTCCGTGGTGTGTGCACTCCTTTACATTCTAATCAGTGCTGTATCTCTGACAGCCTTGCCAGCTGCTGTTTGTTTGCAATGACAGCCACTCTGACAGAGATGAGATGGCATCTCGATAGAGTTTTTACTTGCATGTCACTTGTGCCTGATGGTGAGGCTTTTAATTTGTCGATTGGTTCTCTGTTCTTTATCTTTTAAGTAGGACCTGTAATTTTATTTTCCCACATGTCAATTGGATTATTTGTTCTTGTTGATATTACCTTTTTATTATTTTGAATATTTAGATACTAGCCGCCCTCAGATGTACAAAAGCGCTCTCCCATTCTGCACTCTGGCTCCTAACTCTCCTAGTTGTTTCCTTTGCTATACAGAAGCTTTCCAATTTCATGCAACTCCACGGGTCAGTTCTTAAGATTGTTTCCTGAGTCACTGGGGTTCTCAGAAAGTCTTCTTGTCTATCCATGCATATTGAAGTATTTCCTCTCTATTTTCCTCAAGCTGCTTTAGAGTTTAGTTGTCTTATTTTAAGATCTGGGGTTGGGAGATGGGTAAGTCAGTAAAGTGCCACAAAGACATTTTTACAGTCCTGACCACTTTGTGGGGGAGACTGGAGAGCAGACAGTGATGAGTCAGACAAAGCACTGACCAGCGCTTCTGGTTTAGACATACTGCTTGCCCTCTATTTAAACCTCATCTTCATGCCAGGTCCTGAGGATAGACTTGAAAGGTCAATGGGCCTCTTTACTTTGTCCCATTTCTAAAGTGTCTGCACTGACTAAATCTCCATTCTGCTTTTCACTATCATTTGTCTCTTTCATTGGCCTATTGAGGATAAGAAACTATAAGCATAGCCTGTTAAGGCCACCAGGGCCCAGATTTGACCCTAACAACTCCAATATCATCCCAGGCCCTGGTTTCCTGCAGTATCCACTTAGTAAATTCTTTACCCAGGGCTCAGATCAGTCTTCACTCCCTTCTTTAAGTACTGATGAGTGAAGCCACATCTCTGGATTCTGGGACCTCTGAGAGGCTCCCATTTTCACTCTCACCGCTACTTAGCAGGTCATGTATTGAACAAAAGAGCACCTGGGCCTATTCTGTACCCGTCTGCAGCAGGACCACATCAGAAGTCAGAACAGTGTGGAGTTTAAGTTCTAAGAGAGGAAGATGAGTGTTAGAATGAAATGAATAGGATGTTAAACACAATGTGATAAAAAAAACTGTGCATGCATATACATACCACATACATATACATGTATACATACATGCATACATACATGTATACACATGTAAATGAAGAGTTTCTGTCCCACTGGTCCCCTGGACCGGTTTTTCTCCCCCCCTCCCCCGCCTGTTCCCAAAGCTGCTTATGAAATAACCACTCTGAAGCTTATCAGTTACAATTGTTTGGTCAGTGTCTTAGGCTTTTGCTGGCTAGCTCTAACTATAAATTAACCCATTTCTATAGTTTATATTTCACCATGAGGCTCGTGGCTTATTACCTCACATCTTGCTTCTTAGGTAGAGTCTCTCTGACTCTACCTTCTCTCTCTCTCTCTCTCTCTCTCTCTCTCTCTCTTTCTCTCTCTCTTTGTTTGGGCTTCCCGCCTAGTTTTACTCTACTAAGCCACTGGCCAAAACAGCTTTATTCATCAACCAATAAAAGCAACACATATACAGAAGGACACCTCACATCATACACACACACACACACACACACATACATATCAGATAGATAGATAGATAGATATAGATAGATAGATGGAGAAATAGATGGATGGATGGAGAAATGGATAGATAGATAGATAGATAGATAGATAGATAGATAGATGATGGATAGATGGATAGATGATGGATAGATGGATAGATGATGAATAGATGGATAGATGGATGGAGAAATGGATAGATAGATAGATAGATAGATAGATAGATAGGAAAAGTTAAAGCTGGAGGCAGACACAGAGGACACTGCACACTCCTTAGTGTTATCAGGACCAGCCCCATTCCAGACCTTCCCCTTGTGACATTGCTCTCAATGACTAGTCATTCAAATTTTTCTCACATCCCAGATTGACCCCCAACCTCAGCTCTCATAGAACACAGCCTTGTCTCCTACATCATTCAGATAATTAAAGCAGTGAGATATAAGCTGATTCAAACTGCTGACTAACCTACCTTCATAAAGTCCTTCCCTCCCATCTTCCCCTCAGGGTCAAAAGCAACATCTCTGTGGAAGCTATGGCGTCCATCTCCTGCTACTTGAAGCCCCACATCAATTCTCTTCCTTGACATCATCCATCTGGGTTACTGCATTAGGAATTCCCTCCTGCTGTGAACAGAATTAAGGTGTCATAAAAAACCATTCTCTCTTTACCTTGTAAACACTTGCAGCTCTGTCACCTTCACTCTTCTCTCTTTTTTTCTTAATTTTTTTGTTCGTTTTTTGTTTTTTGTTTTGACACAAGGTTTCTCTGTAGCTTTGGAGCCTGTCCTGGAACTAACTTTTATAAACCAGGCTGGCTTCAGACTCACAGAGATCCGCCTGCCTCTGCCTCCTCTTACTTCTAAATCAACCATTTACATTCTCAGAAGCAACCTGAGTTCCTAAAGCTTAAAGCCCTGTTCACCTCAAAGGCTGAAAGCAAGGGAGGTCACAAGCCATTCACACTAAAAGATTTGCTCTTTGCATAGCAATGCCAGTGAGAGAATTGTAACTAATGGTAAATTAGAAGTGACCTTGCCCTCATTTCCTTTCTGTTTCCATGACTAAACACTACCCCAACTCCAGCTTAGAGGTCCATCATTAAGTTAAACCAGGCCAGGAGCTTAGGCAGGAACAAAGCAGAAACCACAGAGGAATGCTACTGACTGGTTTGCTTTCCATGACTCGTTTTCTATCCTTTCTTATAACAACCAGGTCCTCGGGTGTTGCTGCCCACAGTGGTCTGGGCCCTCCCACATCAATCAACAATCAAGAAAATGGCCAGAGTCAAGCCTGCAATTTAAGGGAGGCATTTCCTCCTCCTCCACTTTGAATTAACAAAAATAAACCAGCACAGACCCCTTTAGTAAGATACCCAAGTAAAATGTTTAGTTCACATTTGGAAGAGTCAAGGGGAAAAGATCATTTATTAATTCCATAAGCTATAAAATTCTCCAAATTTCTGAGTAACCACAGTTTTCAATAAGACAGAAGCAAGAGTATGGTACTCTCAAGAAGTCGCCATGAGAGTGAGAGGTGTGTTTCAGTGGGCAAAGTACTTATCAAGCACACGCAAGGCCCTGGGTGTGAGCCCCAGCACTGTGTAAAACTGGCGTGATGGTGCGTGCCTGCAAGCCCAAACACTCAGGCGGTGGAGGAAGGAGAAAATGATGGTGTTCAAGTCATCCTCGGGTAATTGAGGAGTTTGAAACCAGCCTGCACCACATGGGTAACGTGAAATTCTTTCTCAGAAAAAAAAAGTGATATTGATTATAGTTTCATAGCCAGCATAAAATTAAAAGGTGGGCTATCTGTACCCAAACATTAAGTAATGTAACCACCTGTGTTCCTGTCTTAAGACAGCAATATAATGATTGAAAGAAAGTAGAAGGAGAAGAGAAAACAGCATTCTCGGATGAGTGTGGCTGGGGGCTGCGGAGTCTCGTCAGTGTCGTGGACAGCCTTCTTCATCACAATCACCTGGCCATTTGTGCATGTGGGAAAGAGGAATACCTAGCATGTTTATGTTAGAGCGTGCTTCTACTCCCGGAATCAGTAAAACAACCTTGTCCATGGTGATTGTGAGAGTTTTCAGTTCCATCCTTTCAGTTACAGTGGTTAATTTGGAATATCAACCTGACTGGGATATGGAAGCATCTGAGAGGACTGGTGGGGCAGGATTTCTCAGTGGGTCTGCAGAGATGTTTCCCGAGGAAATTGGTGTTAGTAGGCAGATGGAGTGGGGAAGAACCACACTCAGAAAGAGGAGGCATTCTCCAGGCACCTTGATACTTAGAGCAGACAGAAGATAATCTCCTTTCCCTCTTCCCTTCCACTCTGTTCCCCTCCTCTTCTCCTTTTCTCTCTCTCTCTCTCTCTTCTTCCCCTCTCTCAAACTGTGCCCTTAGATATTCTAACACTAAACTCTCTATCTCTTGAACTCTACATTGACATTGGCAGTCCACCAGAACAGGGACTCCATAGAAAATAAAAAACAGGCAGAGTATTCTGGAGGCATGTGAGAGGCCATTTATCCCCAAGTGTTTCCAGGAGGTGAAAAGACTGGTTTCATGGCTGGCACAAAACAAGCAACCTTATGATAGATAGATAGATAGATAGATAGATAGATAGATAGATAGATAGATAGATATAAAATATTATGATGAAACACCCCTGAAGAATAATATGACCTGTTCTCTCCTTCCTCAGTTAAAATGTTGGAGATCATGTTGATCACATGGGTGAGGCTGTTGCATGTTTGGGCTAGGAAGTATCTTGTCACGAAACCTGATAAGAGAAAGAAACAAATTTAAAGTGGGGAACGAAAGAAATTAGAAGATGGTTAAGATAAGAAGCAGGTGCATGACATGGCCTGCTTCGTGCTGGCCCTCTGAAGGAAAGTCAGATTAAAAGCCTTATTTATGGCCGGGCGGTGGTGGTGCATGCCTTTAATCCCAGCACTCGGGAGGCAGAGGCAGGTGGATCTCTGTGAGTTCGAGGCCAGCCTGGTCTACAGAGCTAGTGCCAGGACAGGCTCCAAAGCTACAGAGAAACCCTGTCTTGGAAAAACAACAACAACAACAACAAAAAAAAAAAAGCCTTATTTATGCAAGTTTGGCCTGGAAGGCGCCTTGTCTTAAGCAACAGTTTAGCCCTTCCCATACGGGCCTCTTAGAGGAAGAGCTTGGAAGCTGGCCTCCACAGCTGTGAGGAACAGCTTCTCCCCACTGCTCCTATTTAAGGTGGGGCCAACGTCACATCAGAATGAGGGACACAGGGGATTAAGAGAAGTCTCTCTGGAAAATCACTGCTACTGATCCTTCAAGAACAAAAAGACCATCAGAGCAAAAAACTGTACTAGTTTTCCCAGAACCATGAGACCAACAAAGTGAAGCCAGAATTGCCCCCTCCAGAACTGGGAAAGAACTGTAGCCCACCCCCTCCTTTCAAAGCTCAGGGGTCCGTTTGGAGGTGGGAGTGGAATGGCTGTAAGAGCCAGAGGATGTCAGTGAGTAGAAAACAATTGTCTTCTGGACACAAAGAACAGTTGCACACAGGAACTCACAGCAATTGAGATGCAGGCAGAAGACCTGAGCAGGCTCCAGGCAGACCAAACCCCAGCACTGAGAGGGAAGGTGGGCAGGAAGTCCCGCCCCTAGCTAAGGAGCTATCAACAATTAACAGCTTCTAGGAGGATAGTCACTTTATTTTACAGGGGTGGCCCCAGGTGAGTTGACCACAGTCCTATGGAAGGTCACACACCGAAGAGTGTATAGGCTGCACCGATTGGACTTGATATGCTTAAAGTAAAATGTAAAAAGAGAAGGCTGGAGAGATGGATGGGTCATCAGTTAAGAGCACAGACTGCTCTTGCAGAGGACTCAGGTTCAGTTCCCAGCACCCACTTGGTGGCTCACAGCCATCAATAACTCCAGTTGCAGGAGTTTCGACACCCTCTTCTAACCTCCACAGGCCCCATGAGCATTTACGGGACACCCACACTCACGAAGGCAAAACACTAATACATTTAAGATAGATAAATAAATCTAAAGACATTTCTAACAAAACAAAAGAAGAGGGCACAAAGTTGGATGGGTCGGGAAGAGAAGCCAAATCTAGGAGAGTTTGGGGAGGAGTGACCAGGATGATGATCAAATACATTGAACGAGATTCCCAAAGAACTAAGAAAAAAATGCGGGGAAAGACAAAGGACCCCTAGTCAATATTTGATACTGATTTCTGGGCCTTCTTTAACTTTCTGGGCAAGGTTGCTCCACTCAGAAACACTACAGACCCCTGAGGAAAAAATATAGACTCAATGTTTGAATAGCAAGGGTAAAGTTAAAGGGGTGTGTGGCACCCTGCTGGCCATCCTGGCCCTGCATGAGTGAACCTCAAGCGATGCAAGCTGCCAGATGGGCATATTGAGACATGAGATAGTATGCAGAAGTAAGAACATTTTGTAATTCTACCTGTCTGTAACTCCTTGGTGAGCTTTGCAAAAGCTGTTGACTTTTGACTACAGGTTGCCAAATTAGGATGAGTAGGAAGGCTCTGTCGTCCCACAGTGCCTAACATCACTCAGATATTTGTAATGGCCTCCCTTGACTTTGCTAACTCTGTTTGTTCTAGATTCAGCGAATGCACTTTAAGCATTCTTTTCCAGCCAAAATTACAAAACTAGTTGCCTTTATTTGAGAGAAAAAAAAACAATGGGTATACCAGGTCTCTACACAATGCCAATATTTGTCATGTCAGGGTTGCCCAGGTTCTTCTCTGCTCTTATTCTCTATTGATTTTCTAGTCCAATTATCCAGATGTATGGTAATTTGTGAAAATTAGACTCTCTTACCTGACTGAGCAGAGCATCAGCTCACTCACCCATGCTTGCAAGAATGGGCTTTCAATTCCAATGAGGTCCCAGACTGCGGACTACACGAAAAGTACCTAGAAGTGTCTGTGTGAAGACATAGTTGATTTCAGATGTAGCATTAGGTTAAAACAACAACAACAGCAAAATATCCCCATATGCATGTGATGAATGATGTGCATGGGTTTGTAGGACCCTCTGTGTTAGTGGTGACCTTTATTCCTTAGTCAGCCCAATGTCAACACCCAGTACACTGTCAACTAAAGATGGAGGCACACAGGATTTCTCCCAGAAAGGAGCATCTAAAAGTCAAGGATTGGGGTAGCTGGGATATCAGGAATGCTGTGCAGTTAGATGCCACCAGCATAACAGATGGCATGAGGTGGACTCTCTGGCAAGAATAACAACAAAAAGATAGCCTAATGACTAAAATTTTAGCCAAAACTTTATAAGCCACTCAAGCTAGACGACCTCCCTAGAACACTAGCTTCTACTGGTATGCAATGTCCTGCCTCAATTAGAACCATTGGCCAGTACTTACACAGTGACAGTAGGAACTAGCCAGTCTATAAAGGGATGTGTGGATATTTTATTTTGACAATACAATCCACCATGGTGTATCGCCCTACTCTAATCAGTGGTATAAGCTCTACAACCATGTAACACACCGACTCCTGTGGGACTGCACTAGGGGATGTGACAGTTCCTGGTTACCTATGAAACTATCCCACAGCACGGGATGTTGTGTAGTATCTTTGACTCTACAACTACAAGAGAAGGTGGTCTCCACACGTGAAAATATATGGTGAACACATGGATCCATTGAGGAGGGTAGGATACATGTCTGGACCACACTGCAGCATGATATTTATGCCATTCTGAAGTGGAAAGCAACCAGATCTGATATGAGAGAGTCTTCTGTTTTGTGTTGATTTCATTGGTTAAATAAAGAAACTGCCTTGGCCCTTTAATAGGACAGAAAAATTAGGTAGGCGGAGTAAACAGAATAGGATACTGGGAAGAAGGCAGTGAGGTCAGTTACCATAGCTCTCTTCTCCGAGATGGAAGCAGGCTAGAATCCTTCCCGGTAAGCCACGACCTCGTGGTGCTACACACATTAATAGAAATGGGTTAAGCAAGATGTGAGAGTTAGCCAGTAAGAGGCTAGAGGTTATGGGCCAGGCAGTGTTTAAAAGAATACAGTTTCCATGTAATTATTTTGGGTAAAGCTAGCCCGTGGCCAGGAGCTGAGCGGTGGGAAGCGGCCAGCAGCTCCTCTCAACACAGATCAGTTGATAGGCTACGAGTATCATAAGATCCATGCCACTAGACAGTTGTTTTTAAGATTGGACAGTATTTTAAACACATATACTGCAGCAAGGAAGGCGAGCATAGGTGATCTCTCTGGGGCAGCAACCTCTCCAAACAAAAGAAGTGTTGGTGTTTATTTAGATATATTATATGTACTCTTGTAGGGAAGCATATTAGGAATGGACACATTTGTGAGCATTCTCAGTTTCAGGACATAATTCAAGAGGAGACGGTAGGTACCTTTGTGAGGTCTGCTCTGCTTAGAATGATGGAACACACGTTCAGAAGGTTGAAATGATAGACAGGAACTCCTTAGGAAATATTCATCTTGTTTCATAGAGGATACACAGAAATGCCTCAGGGTGAATTCAGTTTTCCCCCAAAAATGTTCTGGCTAAAAACAAGAGGAAAGGACATTTGAAGGTGCATTAAAATAGAGGTTTTCCCCTCAAGGAACCAGCCTCACTAAATGGCTAGCATATTGAGAATGCTGCCAATAGTATCTTATGGGATCCCTATTAAATATTTTTACATTTATATATATTTATGCATATATACATATTCTCATACTACTTTTTCTGGAACCCGTCCAATTCAAATTGATTCCTTGTCTGATCTTGTTCCTTAGAAAGGGAAGGTGTTGATCATTGATTTGTTACCCGTGGGAAAGTGAAGGTTGATATTTTCCCTTGCATTAGGGTTCTTGTGTGTTTTGGTGCGTGAGCCTCTCCTGTTGACATGGACTCTGATGACAGGCCAGATGAATGGTCTCCCAGAACTCTACTACACTGAGGTAAAACCCCTTCCAGGCCTGGGGAGTATTGCAAAAGCTGTGTGTGGTAGGGAGTGACACTGTAAGATTTTAAGAGCTAGTTGCCAGCATTGACCCGGCTTTGTGGCCATCTTGATATATGACCACTGTGGTTGCCCCACCAGCCCTTGAGTAACCAACCTAGTCAGTTGTCCCTGCAGAGTTACCCAGCAGACTATAAACCGTGGTGTGTGGAGTTTTATGAGTTGATTATGGCGCTGGAAATGCACCTGACTCTTTGACATTAGCATGACATAAAATGGCTCTACATTCAAGCTTGTCCTGAATGCTCTATAAATACCATCCTCTAACCAAAATCACAGGGAAATACTTGGGCTTGCCCATGCCTGAAACTACACTTCTGTCAGTGTCTCTAACAACTGAACTCTGAAACATGACATCAGTTTGCCGGTTCTCTTTGAATTAACATCATCTGAGGTTGATTCTTCCAAATTAGGAACCATTTATTCAGTAAGACAACTCCATCTTTGTTGCTTTGAGTGACAGATGCATCCCTGTCTTTTTTTTGGCGAGAGTGGAGCTTATGAAAATACAAGAAGATTGTGAAAGTCTGAACACGTCCAAACCAGCTTCACACAGGTTAGAGTAACTAGGGCTTGGATCTGAAACTTATCTTTAAATACTTAGGATGTTTTCTCTGGCAAATAAAAGACCCCGTTAACAAAAAAGTAGTTTTAACTACCAGCTTTACCCAGGCATGATGGCACATGCCTGTCACCCCTCGCTTAGGAGACAGATACAAGAAAGGCGGTGTGAAGTCAAGTCCAGCCTGTCTCAGTCCACCCATCAATCCCTACCAGTTTTAAACATGTGGCTAATTACAGAAATTAATATCCTAAACGTTAACAATATTTCCTACTTATTTCATTGAGACTATGTTATAATGGATGGTAGAATATTATTTTCTCTGTACTCTTTCCTGGTATTGTATGCATGTGTGTAATATATATGTTTCACAGTTATTATTTTTGAATCATATAAAAAGACTCAATTTACATTGGTATATAAGTATTATTAACTTTCCACCATGATATTTGAGTTTTAGCATATCGAAAGATGGAGAGCATCACCTGGGACTTTTATTTCCTCTGTGGGAAAGGGGCTAGACCTTTGAGTTGTATGCCAGATACCTGCATCAAGTTAGTGGCTCTTATTGCTTCATTAGGAGATCAAGTGTACTTCAAGGAGATGGGCATGGGTGCCATGTTAACAAGGGTGGACTTGTGATGCTTCTTTGTAAAAGTCAACTTCACTGGATGAAGGACTAGAAAAACATGCATTATACTTAAATCTAGTGGGCCCTGAGCCCATTCCTCTTTTCCTGGATGGAAACCCAGGCACCTTGATGTTTAGTTAGAACACTTGTCGTGACCCAGGTGTGTAAGAATGTGTCCAAAGATCAAGCGGCAATTCAAGAAGGTGAGCAAGGAAAAAATCACAGTATGGACAGACACCATCCAGCAGGCTGGTGTGTGAGCAGAGCACAGAGACAGGAAATGCAGCTTTTCCTCTCGCTTATGCAACTAGGATCCTCTTCTACCTCTGTACGTGAGAATGCCGATGTCCAGAGGGCCTGGACTTCAGGACGTAAGCCTGCAGCTCCCTCAGTTCTTGTCCTTTGGCCTCATGCAGAGGCTTCCGTCCCATCAGTGTCCCTGTTTCTGAAGCCATCAGACCTTGGCTGCACTACAGAATCTCAGGCTTACCGATGCCCTGAGGACTTCTTGGTTGTCATTCAATTTCTCTAATAAATTTCTTCTACTATATTTATATTTGTGTGTATTGATGATATATGGATTGTGTCTCTCTGAAGAACCCTAAATAATCCATGAAGTATGGAACGCATTGCTTTGGAAATGTGAGAACTAGATTGTCACTGGAAAAAGTACTGATATTATCAGTAAAAGGCAACTTTCTGTGCTTGAGAGCCCAAGGCAGGAAGCTGAAGACTTATAGCCTCAGAAGGGATTTGTGGTGATTATGTGGAAACACTTTGCTTCTAACTGCAGTGATCACACATTTTAAGAAGTATGGGTGGGTCCTTCTAGTGGCAGGTGTGAAGATGCAGCTCTCCAATTGGGCCATGGGGGGGGCCAGGCAAGGGGAGACCAAATGCTTATAAAAGAGATCAGGGAGAAGCAGCACTGTAGCTCCTCTAGGGAGCGACAGGATCTAAGGGGAAGATCATCCACCGAAAACCCTGGCAGATAAAACGGTGGCTGCATCTCCTTTCTTGGTGATAAGCGACTCTGCCTGAGGACTCAAGCGCAGAGAACCAGCAGGACAGGGGTCACGGCTCAATCCAGGAATAGGAGGACACTTCCTTTCAAAGACTGTGAGTTGGAGTGCCCTTCCTCTGGCTTCTGGTGTCCCCAGGGACATGCAAAAATTGTGGCTCACAAAAGCAATTGCCCCTTCTGCTTCCTTCTGTCTTCCCTTCCTAAACTTCTGTTTCATTGGTTGCAACCACCCTTTTCTAGCAGTTAGAAATACAACCCCAAAGTACGAGGATTTCTTCCTTCTACTTCCCTCCCTCCCTTCCTTCCTTACCTTATTCCTTCTTCCTCCCTCCCTTTCTTCCTCCCTCCCATTCTTTCTTTCTTTCTTCCCTTCTTTCTCTTTCTTTTTTTCTAATTTTCCAAGAGACCAAGCCTCTAAAAAAAAAGGCGTCTAAACCATATGAAACATAGTGGATATTGAAGCAATTTACAATAGATTGCCTAAGGTAAGACATTTCTTAGCATAATACATTGAAGAACTATATATCTCATATTATTCCATAAACTTAAAATTGCTACTACAAGCCGATTTGGAAATAATGGTTACAAACAATAAACAGTAAAGCGGATGTGGAATCCAGTTAATAGAAATCAAGGATGGATAGACTACATTGACTTCATTTTTAGGGACCCATTTTGGTCATATGTGGAAAAAAAGAATATTTGTATCTGACCAAGGAAGCATGTACAGTTCCATTCTAATTGGGTTTAGCTTTATTTTGTTGGGTTTTTTTTAGGTTTCCACAGGACTAATTAGCATATCAAGCAACTTGTCTGAGGCCATTTAGCTGTGAGCCCCTAAAGAAGCTAAAGGTAGCATCGTGGTCCTGAACCAGACCTTAAATATTCACGGCACTGTGGACACATGGTTTGACTGAGCTTGTGCAGGGATGTTTTATTTTAAATAGTTTGTCATAGACTGAAACATAAATAGAATAAATGCAAATTTTATATTCAGAAAGATGCTAATTATATGACGTGGAGTCATGAGTCATATCTTCACTATACTGGTTTTGTCCTCTCAGTGTACACAAAATTCCTGGGAAGATTCAAATCTTATTCCTTATAAAAACACTGCTCCTCTGGAATCAAAATTCCGTAGGCATGTGACTTTAAAATATAGGGAAAGGCAGAAACTAGAGAAAATGAAGTAACAGTGCACAAAACTAGGTAGGGAACCACCAATAACTGGACAAGAATTTAACAGATATACCCTTTCCTCCAGACTGTTACATTTCCATTATATTTTTTATAAAATGGAAAATTCCAAGTACTCATTAAAATGCCAACTCCCATGTACTGAGAAAGTACTACCTTCCAGGCGCTATCCAAGAGAGGCAATTATGTCTCATAACCTGGTTATTAAGCAGTTCTAGTTTCATAGAAAGAAAATAAAGTAACAAATTTTGCAACCAGAAAAAAACTTTTAAAAAGTAAGGTAGCTTTTGTTTCTTTGCAACAGTGGCAAACAAGAAGATTCTAAACTGCAACAGAATATTACACGATTGAAAAATCCTATACCTATTAAAATTCACCAATTCATTTACCAAATATTTCCTGAAAACCTCCAAAATATATTTATAGAAATATATTTACAGTATTCTTTACTGAAAATTAGGTGGCATGTAGCATATTAAAGTTTGGGAGTATCAATGCATAGATATGAGCATATTCATAAGATAGCAGTCTAAACCCATGTGGAGTATACTGGATAACTTCTTGATAGGACTTGTAACTCTGTTTTTTTGTTATATAGCTCATAATTTTTTCAAAATTAACATGTTAAAGTTAATTGTAAGATAGAAAAGGGAATAAACAAAATTCTTGAGTCTGTGTAACAGTTCATAACTATAATAGCTGTCTATGAACATTCTAGATGGTAAATGGATATAAAAATTTAAATAGTATGAGTTCATTTATTATGGTATTAAATGAATTCTAAACACTGCTTTGACATAATCATAGAATCTGTATTTTGAGAAATGAAAGAATGGATTTTATGCAATTGTTTTGAATATGGAGGAACTTAAAATATAAATATATGTCTCACTTACTGATTCTTACAAGTGAAGAGAAAACATTGTAGGAAACCAGGCATTAAAACAGTGTGGGATTGTTGCCCAAAGTGCAAGGCTTCCCATTCAAGCTGTGTTGGAGAATGCAGCTTACCCAGCAACCTGAATAGAATTCCTATTTCTTCTTCTCGAGTCTAGACAGGAAACTGCCTGGGAGAATGGGTTTCTCAGAGACCACATTATGTTGCAGGCATGGGTGACCACAGTTCATGTTGCACAATTCCAGGACAGAAGAAAGAACTTCAGAGAGAGGGCAGAGTCCCAGGCTTGCTATAGTGCCCGTCCTAGGTACCGGAATCTGCTCCTCCAGAGGAGGCATTTCCCCTTCCACGTGAATCATAATGACAGTGTAGTGGGCAGAAAAACGAGAAGCAAAGCCCCTCGTATTTATCCCAGGTGGGAGTAAATCTGGAACCCCACTCCCATTGAACCAAGATAGATAAGGAAGACTTAGTCCTAAAAGAACTGAGCACATTTCTGCCATTGAGTTCCATGCTGTCCCGTGGCACTGGGATGCAGGGAATGTGATGTCCCATCATGCCTCACCATCTAATTGCAGAAGAATGTGATGTGTCCGACAAAACGGAGTGCCAGAGGAAATGAAAGCCTAAATGTGACAACGGAGGGTGAGAGAAGCACAAAGAACAGCCAGATTCATTCACAACAGCGGAGTGATGAAGTCAGCCCTCTGGCTGGTCAATAGATGGACGGGTAGATAAGGGTCCTATACCGCTTTATTCAGTCATAAGGAAGAGCAACATTGGGTCATTTGTCCAAAACTGGAAGGAAATTGAGACTATCATCTTAAGCTAAGAAGCCAGACTCAGTCAAGCATTGCATGTTTTCTCTCAAACGTGCAATCTAGGAGATAAAAAAGTGTGGGGGCAACTGTTAGGAAAGATGAGGGGGATCCAGATGAGATCAGGGAAATAAAAGAGGGTAATGGGGACAAATACGAACAAAGTATGCTTCGTGTGTATATAAGATGTCACAGTCCCGTCGATTTTACAGTTAGCTAGCTAAAGGATGTCAAAGAGGGGATAAAAGGTGGCCAGTGACAATATTTCTCTCAGAACTAAGTCTTGATGATATACTTGGATACACTGGGAAAGAGAAAACATTCTGAAGAAAGGAGGAAGGAGCAAGGAAATTCCAGACTAGGGAGGTCACCATCTTCTGTGCAGGCAATAAGAGCATGCAAGAGGAAGAGGTAAAGTGGGAGAAACATGGCGGGGTGGAGCCTGGCTCCTGGAGGGCTCTGAAAGCAAGACAGACACATGGGGGCTGGTTTCATTGTTTTAACCTGTTAGTATTAGCCATATGTCACAGCACCATGTGGGGGTCAGAGGACAGCTTTATGGAGCCAGTTTTCTTGTTCCACTTTTATGTAGATTCCCAGGACAGAATTTAGGTCACTGGGCTTGGCTGGAAAGTTCCTTTACCGTTGGAGACATCTTGTTAGCCCAGAGATCTGACTAAATAAGAAATAAATATGTTTTTTCTACCATTACTCCCCATATCATCAAAACTAAGAGATCACTCTCCAAAATATTCCGTCAGTATATATAACATACATATATATGTATATATGTGATATATATATATATATATATATATTCCTCTTGAGACAAATTACAGTGTCCCCATGCACCCTTCTGCCAGCCCTGAGTAAGCAAGTCATACCATAGTCACTTCCATTATATATACATAATTTTTTTGTTTTGTTTGTTTTTCAAAACAGGGTTTCTCTGCATAAAATCCCTAGCTGTTCTGTTCTGTGGACCAAGCTATGCTCAGACTCACAGAGATCCTCTACCTCTGCCTCCTGAGTGCTGGGATTAAAGGCATGTGCCACCACCTCCCAGCATAAAATCTTTTAAGACAAAATGTAATGCAATATAAAACACCTTGCATATTTCTATTATTGAAGGTATTTTTCAGTGATCTGTAATTACATGCAGTTCTATTTTGTTTAAATTAGAAAAATTTATAAGAATAAAATGACCTTTTCAATAACAGCAGAATGCCTACAAATTCATGGAAAATGAACAACTCTCTACGGAGTTACCCCTGAGTCAAGGAAGAAACAAGAAAGGAATTGAAGATTTTCTAGAATTCAGTGAAAATTAATGCACAGCATATCCAAACTTATGGGACATTATGAAAGTTATGCTAAGAGGAAAGTGCAGTGATATCTCATTTGTATTTTAATAAATAAAGCTTGCCTGAAGATCAGAGAGTAAAACAGCCACCCTGGTCAGCCTTACAGACCAGGCAGTGGTGACACACACCTTTAATCCCAGTTGCCACAGTAGTTTGCCATAGAAACCAGGAGGTAGTGGTGCACACCTTTAATCCCAGCACTAGAGAGGAATATAAGTGGGAGGAGACAGCTCTCAGGCTCAGTCTCATTCTAAGAATTCCTTGAGGAAGGATCACCATTTTTGGACTGAGGTAGAGGTAAGAGTCAGTGGCCGGCTGCTTTGCTCTTCTAGTCTTCAGATTGAGCCCCAATATCTGGCTCTGGGTTTTTATCAATCGTGATACAGAAAGTTCGTAGCACTGAGTGCCTACATAAAGAAATTAGAGAATTCTCATACCAGTGACTTAACAGCACACCTGAAAGATCTAGAAGAAAAAGAAGCAAACTCACCCAGGAGGGGCAGACAGAAGAAAATAATCAAACTCATTGAAACAAAAAGAACAATACAAAGAATCAATGAGCCAGGCGGTGGTGGCGCACGCCTTTAATACCAGCACTCAGGATGCAGAGGCAGGCGGATCTCTGGGAGTTTGAGGTCAGCCTGGTCTACAAGAGCTAGTTCCGGGACAGGCACGAAAGCTACAGAGAAACCCTGTCTCGGGGGGGGGGGGGAGAATCAATGAAGCAAAGAGTTGATTCTTTGAGAAAATCAACAAGACAGACAAATCCTTATCCAAAATAACTAAAAGGCAGAGAGAGAGAGAACCTCCAAATTCACAAACTTCAAAAATGGGGCATAACAACAGACACTGAAGAAATCCAGAGAATAAAATGACCAAACAATCTGGTGTTAGAGGAGTATTTGTGTGAGGGTGTGTGTGTGTGTGTGTGAGGGTGTGTGTGTGTGTGTGTGTGTGTGTGCGTGTGTGTGTGTGTGTTTCAAATCAAGACAATAGAAGCCATGGTAGAACAAGAAATAAAACCTCTATCAAAACAAATGGTAATGTTGCTAAAACTAATGGGAGAACTGACCTGTCAATAACGTGATTTTGCTCCTCAGTCAAAACTGAAAGAACTCTTCTTCATCCAGAGACCATGAAAGTAAAACAAATTGCAGTCATTGGTGCCGGAGTCAGCGGACTGGGTGCCATTAAGAGCTGCTTGGAGGAGGGACTTGAGCCTACATGCTTTGAACAGAGCAGTGATATTGGAGGACTATGGAGATACGAGGTAATTTTATAAGTTATATTCTCATGAAGTATAATGATATTTGTGCATGAGACAGAGAGAGAAAGACACTTTCTAACACAAATTAGGCCACAGAAATTTTAAACAATGTAACTATTCTTTACGAAGTAGCATTTTTGTCTATTCAGATAAACTTGAAACTTCTCCAGTACATGAAGAATTGTTCTCCATTTCCCATGGCTTTCTAGTCCGTGCAACAACATAACCGAGGAAAGTGACTTAGAAGCACAGATGCACTTTGGCTCATGATTTCCTGTACTGTGGTCCATCAGGGCAGGGATGCCATGACTGAGTTGAGCAGCTCACATCAAGGCAGGCAGAAAGCAAAAGAAATGCTTGCGTGGAAGGGCTTTCTTCCAATCAGGCCACCAGCCTATTAAATAGGCCCACTCCTATCCATGGTAGGCCTTCCCCTTGGCTAAACTTCTCTGGATATGCCTTCACATGTGAAACCAGAGATGTGTTTT
The DNA here is from genome assembly GCF_018167655.1 of Microtus oregoni. Classification (NCBI taxonomy): domain Eukaryota; kingdom Metazoa; phylum Chordata; class Mammalia; order Rodentia; family Cricetidae; genus Microtus; species Microtus oregoni. The sequence continues at coordinate 32,467,646 of NW_024543072.1, forward strand.
ATTAATTTCCTAGGTTCTTCCTAAGCCAATCAAACTCATTTCATCCTTTGCAAGTTTCTCACCACAAATCCCTTCTATAGTTTTCATTTTATTTTTTTGTGTTTCAAGAATTGATTATCTTATTTTTAGAATGACTGAATTACTGGTATCACTTTGGATCTGATGCCGTCATACAATTGAGTAGTATTACAAAACCCAACAATGACAAGAATTTTCAATAGCACATAAACCCAACATCACAACTGTCATTCTCAAACTCAGTGTGCATTGTTTCCTCAATTTCTGGAAGCCCAGGGTTGGTGTGTTTCCTTTAGGAGATACCAGAAAGTGGAAAGCCTGGGATATACAAATCTTTGACCTGCAATACGTCCAAGGAGATGACAGCCTTCAGTGACTACCCCATCCCCGACCATTACCCCAACTACATGCACAACTCCAAAATGATGGAGTATCTCAGGATGTACGCCAAGCACTTCGGGCTCTTAAAACACATCCAGTTCCAGGTAAGACATGAAACCCCACCGACAGCCTGCTCAATGGTCAAGGCAGAGACTGCACTGCCAGAGCCAGCTGGGGCACAGCTTCATCTGCATTTTCCATCCCTGTCTCTGTCACCTACACGATGAGTGAAGATATATCTCAGTATTAACTTTTCCTTACGTAGAAGCCTTGCTGCAAGGGTTGTCCCTAAAGTCTTGTTTCCAATTAATTTTACAAAAAGTAAAATGTGAGATGGATTGGGGGATGGGGAGGTAGTGTAATATTTTCTCAACATTTCCCAACTCTTGAGAAAGAATACTTTTATTGATTTTGTATTAAAATCCTGAAGAACCAGGAACTTTGAGCAGAAGTAATAATGGGTTTCTTTATCGAAACACAAAATGTCCGGGTTATAAGAAAGAAGCAGAAGACAGGAAGCAGTGTTGTAGGATTAGCTGTTCCGCTTGCTTCTCGTTTCCTAGACAAAGGTGTGCACAGTGAGGAAGCGCCCTGATTTTTCATCCTCTGGCCAGTGGGACGTTGTGGTGGAAGCTGATGGGAAGCAGAAAGCTTACATCTTTGATGGGGTCATGGTCTGCAGTGGTCACTACACTGAGAAGCATCTGCCCTTACAGGATTTTGCAGGTATCTAAGTGAATGAGGTACAAGGATATTGCAAGCGTTGCATTGCCTACATGGTCACAAACATTGGCGAATGGGGTTTTGTTTTCATTTTGGGGGTTTGGCTTTGTTTTGTTTTTATGCAGAATGGTTATTGAGGAAGGCACTTTCTTAAAAATCAGGAAAGATCTGGCAATAGAAACAACAATGAAACTGGGAACTAGAGTTCCTCCAGCAAGCGAAGCCTGGAGAAGGGGCTTTCTGGAAAAGAAACCATATGAGAAGCAGTGGGTGGAAGACTATGAACTTAGAGAATTGACACACGTTTGAGGTGGCTGGCCAAGAAGAGTATGGAAGGCCTGTGGAAAACGATTGAGGGAGATAGAAAGTGATGTGTGTCAGTCTGTCGTCTGTCTGTCAGTCTCACTGACTGCCTATGTGTGGAGAAGATACCTGATCATATTTTTATATCATAAATATAGAGAACTCAAATTTGGTTCCCAGAACCCATGTCAGGTGGCTCATAACTGTCTGTAACTCCAGCGCCTTGGGATCCAACACAATTTTCTGAATTCCCCCGGCAGCTGAACTTATGTGCATATATTCACATGTGCACACACACACAAAAAAAAATAAAACTTAAAAATAATAATAGAAATTACCATTTCTATCTATTTTAAGTGACTGTTACAAAGTCGATTATGTGATTTGCATTTAGTTTCTTTGGAACAACAGTTTTTGTTGCATATGGGAAGGGTCTGACTTATTTGTGAAATGCATAATCAGAGTCACAGAAGAGTGATGAACAGTTGCACATACAGAGACAGAGAGAAATGAAAAGTCAACGGCCTCCTCTTGCTACGTGAGGATCGTATTGAGCAAACTTAAAATGGGACATTCTAAGAGAAGCATTCCTGTGCTTTGATTCTGAACTTGGTCACAGAGTTGCTGCTAATGAATATTTCTTTCCTTGGATAACCTTATGCTGTAATATTGGTAATAAATGGCCAAGAACGGAGAAGGGGGTTACATAAATAGGAACTTAAAGTGTAAGAATAAGATTTTCTCCTGTGTCCATTTTCCACTTCTGCTTGTGACTTCGGGGATTTGGCTCTTCCTTCACAGGAATCACCCAGTTCCAAGGCAGCTATATTCACAGCTGGGAATACAAGAACCCAGATAGTTTCATGGGGAAGAGAGTGGTCGTGATTGGCATTGGGAACTCTGGAGCAGACGTGGCAGGCGAGATCAGTCATGTTGCTGAACAGGTTTGGTGTCCTACCCTGCTTCCGCTCCTGGGTGTAACATTGATACCTGCAGAGAAACGTGAGTCTAGGCTTTCTCTCTGGCTTTAGTGGTGGTGTTCCCATTTGGGCTAAAAGCTGAGAAAGGCAATTATGCATTATTTTCTTCTGGATATATATGAAGGAAATAATTTAAAAAGTACCTAAATAATGATATCTTTCTACAAAATAAATGAGCTGCAAAAGATAACAAACTAGGGTCAATTACCAGCATTATCTGCATGTCGCTACACTAGGAGAAAAGCATTTAAAAACTAAAATTAAATCTACAGAAAAATCTCAAGTGTTCCCAGTAGGCATGATTTTACAGAGAATGGTATGCGTGGACATGAATAAAGTACTCTGCTGATTTATGAATGAATAGCTAAGCACAGAGCAGCAAGCCCATGAGATCTTACTAACTAAGAGGAAGAAGAAGCAAGCAGCCCTCTCGAGTGCAAATGCTGCTGACTTCTGAAGAGTGTGGAAGGTCGCTTCCTGTCATTTAAAATTAGTCTTTGAGATTCATTCAAGATAGCCACCAGGAACATGTGAGTTTTCAAACAGCGGATGCTTTCTGCCCACATAGACTGTAATCACCCACTCTGTGGTCTACTGACTCACACCAAGCTTTGTGTAGATAATACGAGCCATGATTCATAAATCTCTGTGATTATGACCTTGCAAGAGAATGATTGTGTCTTCGCTAAAAAGCTGCAGCCTTCTTCAGTTAAATGACTCAAAGTAGCAAAGTAGGGAGCAGAGCTCATTCTCATAATTCTGGGCTTGTGACCTTTTACTATTTACATGGAATTGTCCATCTGCAAATAGGAGAGCATCTGCAGTGCTCATTTCCCCATTTCACTGCTGTTGTTACTATGTGCTTTGTATTCTTTCTCTCCATCGCTGTGGATTACAGAATGACACAGGGAGCAGGTGGGTGAACTTTTAACTCCCAGGGTAATCAGTTGTTGGGAATAAAGTCTTCACATCTGGGGCCTAACACGTTTCAGACATCGGGCACAGGTAGGGGAAGAAAGACCCATGACGAGCTGTAAGCGAACTGAAAAGGGGCTGAGTTCCTGGGCCTGTTCACAGTGTGAGAGGAGAGAAGTAGGTAGGCGGGTGAGGTGATGTGGGCAGTTAACCCTACCTCCTTGGTAATTAAAAAGCAAAACTATCAATACAGATCAATATGATTAGAAACAAGAGGCTTACTTGGCGACCACCCCTCTATGCAGGTTTTCCTCAGCACAAGACGAGGGACGTGGATATGGAACCGAGTTTGGGATAACGGGAATCCTCTGGACACCACCCTCTTCACTCGTTATAATAGAATCATGGGAAGGCTCTATCCCACATTCTTGATAAACAGATGGGCAGAGAATAAATTAAATGCAAGATTTAACCATGCCAATTACGGACTGCAGGCTAAACACAGGTAAGATCCAGACAGCATTTAAGACAAACAAATATTTTTTAAGCTGCTACAGCAGGGCTGAGGAGATGGTCCAGCAGTTAGTAGCCCTTAATGCTCTTACAGAAGACCAGAATTCAGTTCCAAGCACCCACATCTAGAGGCTGACAACTGCCTGTAGCTCCAGGTCCTGGGGATATGATGCCTTCTTGTGGTCCCCAAGGACGCTGCAACCCCCTACCCCCCAAACCCTCAACACACAAACATACACAATTTAAAACAAATTATTTTTAAAAAATCACCATGCCCGTCAGTTGTTGTATAAGGTAGGTTTGTGGAATAGTAACGAAAGGGTGGCATTCTAAGTCTCAATGGAATTGACTTTAATTGGGAATACTGAAGCCGTTTCCTGAGAACCAGGAACTGAGACGATTCTACTGAGAGAGGAAAGGATGCCCGTGGGGAATACATTGGTGAAGCAGCTAAGTTCCATCTCTAGTCTTCTTCACCCTGCCTTGCTGTGTCACTTCACACCATCACTAACTCTTGCACTATCACCTGTCCACAGCTTCCTATTCATCTTTTAGATTTAAACTTATGGTTCCATAGTAACCTTCAAGCCTGTTACCAGCTAGGACAATCTGCACCTATCCATGTTTCTGATCACTCTGTACTCAGGCAGTGCAGGTATATCTGAATTCAGCTGATCTGGTCTACTCTTCCATCATCCCGTCGACCGCTTACACCATCCACACTCAGCACCAAATGAAACCATACATCCCAGGGCTATCGTGGTTTCAGATGCTGTCTGGGGATCCAGTCTCTCTTCCTCCTCACACCCAACCCAGTCTTCTCACCCCTCACTCTTCACTGGTTCTTCCAATTCCACAGATATCTTCCTTCATTTGACTTCTCGATGCTTTACCCCAACCTGACATTTAGAGCTTGGTGTCATCCACGTGGTCTTTCTTGGCCCTCATTCTGTAGACAGAAGTTTCTGTTCTGCCTGGTCCCACAGCCATTCAGTCCCATAGAAACAGAGACTCATATTATTTATAAACTGTTTGGCCTATTAGCTCAAGCTTTTTATTAACTAGCTCTTACAACTTAAATTAACCCATAATTCTTGTCTATATTAGTCACATGACTTGGTACCTTTTATCAGTAAGGCATTCTCATCTTGCTTCCTCTGCATCTGGCTGGTGACTGCAGAATGAGCCTTTCTTCTTCCTGGAATTCTCTTAGTCTGGTTGTCCTGTCTATACATCCTGCCTGGCTACAGGCCAACCAGCATTTTATTAAACCAATACGAGTAACAAATCCTTACAATGTACAGGCGCATCTCCCGCATCTCCCATAGTATCTGTTACCAGAGGGAGGACCCTCATTCGTTCCTGACTGCTCAGACCCAAAATAATCACTCAGAAACTATATTATTTGCAATACTGTTTGGCCAATAGCTTAAGCATATTTCTGGCTTACTCTTATATCTTAAACTAACTCATTTCTATTATTTTACATTTTACCTTGAGGCTTGTGGTCTACCAGCAAGGTTCCAGCTGGCAGCTTGTGTCTTTCCCCTCTGGCAGCTCCATGGCATCTCCCTGACTCTGCCTGTTCTCTCTATATCTCTTCCAGCCTGGCTATGTTCTGCTAAGCCATTGGCCAAAAGCAGCTTCTTTATTCATTTAATTCAATAAAAGCAACACATAGACAGAAGGACTTCCCACATCAAGTATCTTCCCTTCTCACATGACATCAGTTTCTATATTTAAAAAAAGATAAGTAAACCAGGCATAGTAGATTATGCCATGATCTCAGCACTCTGGAGGCTAAGGCTAAAGGATTATCCTAAGTACAAATGCAGCTCACGCTAAACAGTGCATTCCAGACCACTCTGAGCTATAGAGTAAGAACCTGCCTAGTTTTATGGTATTGGGTGTGTAATCCTGGTAAAAGAAGATAGTTGATAGATGTATCAACTATGAAGCAATTTGAGAATAGGGCTTTCTGTAAGGAATTTGTAACTCAAACCTTACAATTACCAAATATTAGTGTGTCACTAAGCACAAGTACTTCCCAGTGATGATTTAATATTAAAGTCTTTCAGGTGTACTTTGCAGACCCTTGAAGGAGACTGATAACCAATTTATGTCAGCTTTTACATGATCCCAATCACAAATGCCCAAAGCCAACATTGAAGAACTTTACTTCTGGTAAAAATCCCATTATCTAAATATAGTGTTATCGTGATTTGATTAGTGAGGTCTGATTTGATTAAGTCATTATGACCATCTGACAAATTTGGAAACTGATGATAAGGTGTTTTTATGACCTGTCCAGAAAGTCACAGCAAGGAATAGCAGAATAAGTGTAAAGTCCATTCTGCCTCCAAAATCTGGTTCTTCACCAATAAACACTATAGGTATCCAGGGAGGGTAATAAATGATATTAAAATGATTGAAATACTGCTGTGGTTTTCTAATTGCTTACAACCTCAGCTTCCTTATGGAAATATTTGCCCTCATTCTGCACTATTATGCTCCTGAACACACAGATTTCTCAGCCATCAGTCTATCTTCGGTGACGATCTGCCAAATCGCATCATTACCGGGAAAGTGGTGATCAAGACAAACGTCAAAGAGTTCACCTCGACATCCGCCATCTTTGAGGATGGTACTGAGGAGCCCGTGGATGTTGTTGTCTTTGCCACAGGCTACACCTTCTCTTTCCCTTTCTTGGATGACAACTCTGAAATCCTGGACAGCAAACACACAATGTTTAAATTTGTCTTCCCTCCTCAGTTAGAGAAGCCGACACTAGCTTTCATTGGCATCCTCCAGCCAGTGGGAGCCACCATTCCCACGTCAGAGCTCCAAAGCCGATGGGTTGTGCGTGTGTTCACAGGTACGATGGTCCTCCTAAAAAGCAACTGTGCCCCCGACCACGCACTCAGGTAGTGAGGGCACATGGTTTTCTCTTCTACCTCCTCCCTATTCTGCCAAGGCCAGAGGTGTAGCTCAGGGGTAGAGCACTTCCCTGGTTCCCCGTGATTCTAGCTCTGGTTGATCTTTAGCATTTAAATCCCTCAGCTGACTTGGGATTCTGTTGTCAGAGTGGCTAATAGCCCTGTTCTATTGGAAAAGGGGCGCTGGGGGCTAACAATTTTTCATGGGAGTGTCCCTTTACTTGTAGGAACATCCTAGGTGTCCCTCCTGTGAGCCATGTATCTTATTCATAGTGGCAAACTATTTTATGTGTGGTTTTTTTTATTTTAATGTTTTGTTTTCTTTTATTATATGTATGTGTGTGTGCCTGAGTGTGTGGATGCGTGCCAGGTACATGAGGGTGCTCACAGAACCCAGGGGAGTTTCCTGAAATTGGAATTATAGATGGCCACAAGTGGCCAAATGTAGATGCTAGGAGCTGAACCTGGATCTTCTCGAAGAGAAGCAAGTGTTCTTAACTGCTGAGCCACCTGTCATCTCCTCTTCTGGCTTTCGCTTGCGTGTCTGCCCCACGATCACTATGGCACCATGAGCCCAACTTTACTTTCTCTCTGCTGTTCTGCCATAAGGAAAACCTGCTACTCTGTAAGTTAACTAAACACTTTTTAAAGGAATGAAAAGGTTTAAGGTAATGGATAAGTTCATTATTCCAAGCTTATTATTACCCCATATATACATGAATCAAAGTATCATACCGTATTTCATAAATATATGCAAATATTATGTATTTTTTTCAAAAAGCCATATTAAGATGAGTGTTTATAGTCATGAATTTTAAGCATAGCTTTAAACTAAAAAATAACAACCCCTCCAAAAAAATATTTTTCTTAAGAGAAAACTGACTCCTCTTGCTGACAGCCTAAAACTGATTGTAGGGAATGGCCTTCTGAGACGTTTTCTAACCATGGCTTGCACCGTGCATTCCATGGAGGCTCTACGGCTATACCCGTTCTACTTCCACGCCATCCTTTCTGTTTGCTTCTCTTACCCAGCCCTCCTGATGGTCTTTCAAAGCCTGTCTTGTTTCCTCAGGACTAAAAAAGTTACCCTCACAGAGCGACATGATGGCAGCCATCAACAGAAGGAAGCAGAAAATGCAGAAGGAGTAAGGAGCCTGGTTAGGGGCTTGGGGGGCTTGGGTTGCTGTTGTTAAAGTCAGTGAAATCTGTCTGGAGGGAATTACTCAGTTTTCTCTTCACGGGCTTTCTGCCTATGATCTGGTCTAATTGCTTTTGCTCAGCGACATACAGGGTGCATGTGTAAAAATGTCCAGCCAATGGATCATGAGGTCCCACAGTAACTGAACCACCTCGGAACACCCTAGTCTATAGCAGTGTCCAAACAAACAGACCAAACAAACAAACAAACAAAAACCAGGAAGCAGTCACTGACTCCTAGTAAGAACTATGGTCAAACAGAATATTTAATAAATATCTAAATTCAAAACCTAGGGGGAAAACAAACACTTTAACTCAATAGCTGGTAGCAAGATGCACTGTTAGTTTGAATTTTTTTATCAGCTTCTCTGGGCACATCCCTCAAGAGCACCCTGAGGAAAACCAGGAGACGTGATAAAATATTCTTATCACAACTTCATAACTTTAAGAAATGTACTTATTTTACTGTTTGATTTTCTTTTTCAAGAAACTACCTTTATTAAATATCAATTCCCCTTTTTCTGATTTCATGAATTTAATTTTTGCCTTAATTAATGGGTTATGGCAGCTCTCCTAAGCCTTGTTTCGAGTTCCCAACTACTTTTTCCTTTAGTTAGATGCCTCGTTCACGTTTTATGGTATTTTTAAAATACTCATTAGTGTCTTCTAAACATTTTGAAAAGTTTTTATAGTCTATAAATTGTCTATAATATTGGCTTTGTTTCTCTTTTACTCAAGAAAAATTTAGCCAAGGGTTTCTAGGTTTCCAAGACTGTGGAACAAGTTGCCAATGCCTAAGAGTATTCCAGGGCATAATTTGTGTCCAGAAATTACCATGTGTCAAGATACTGTGTATAGCTAGGAAGTGTTAAATGGGCAGTGGGGTTTATCATAGCATTCTCCCCAGCTCGGGGTTCTTGCCTATGACTTTTCTATAACAGAACTGGACTCTGTCTGGAAAAAGGACCTATTTTTCTCTTCAAAAATTAATCTAATCACTCATTCAACAATTTCTATACTTATGTCACTCTACTGGGCCCTGTGGGAAGATTAAAGAGGTCGATAATATATGACTTCTCCTCAAAACCTGTAGTAAAGCGTATAGATGTACAAAATGAAGATGATTTGTGAACAGAAGAGAATTAACATGCTACCAAGTAAGGGAAAAACTCACCGGAAACTCGGGGGTGAAATCTACCACAGGCATTTGAGCATCTTCTTCTCGTTCCAGGCTTGTGGAGAGTCCCAGAGGCGTACATCGCGTGCAGTTCATCGACTACATGGACGAAATTGCTTCGGAGATAGGGGTCAAACCCAACCTGCTCTCTCTCTTCCTCTGGGATACAAAGCTGGCCAAGGAGATTTTCTGGGGACCCTGCACCCCATACCAGTACCGTCTCCAGGGGCCAGGGAAATGGGCTGGGGCTCGGGGAGCCATCCTCACTCAGAGAGACCGGATCCTCAAACCCCTAAGAACCCGGGTTCTCAAACAATCTGAGGCATCACCCTCTGGTCTATTTTGGGTCAGATGTATCTGTATTGTCATTTTTCTCTTTGTTCCCGTGTTAGTTATCATGAAAGTGACATATTCCTAAGCTTACACTGACAGAGAGAGAGGTAAGCGCTTAAGAGAACCAATCATTGTTATTTGACACGCATGTAAAATGTTCATTAGACTAACTAGGGAACACATGAAGATTTAAATGAAAACCAAGTTACTCTGCTATGACTCTCCCAAGAGCTTTATAGGTAAGAGGTTTGAAGGTAACCTATTTTCTTGATTATATATATCATAGCTTATTTCTGCTTTATTTCAGAAGTGAAAGGATAGGCCTTATATGTTTTCCCAAAACAAGACGGTATGGAGAATAATTAGTGCGGTCCAATAAATGAACAATGGCTCGGGGAAGGCTAGGCCAGGTGTAACACTCAGAAGTATGTTCCATGGCCTCAGTGTACCTCCGTCCATGGTGAAATGTGTCTTTCCAGCAGAAAATCTGACCGGTCATTTTGCCTGGTCAAACAAAGCTGAAAAGTTAGTCTGTCGTTTTCCACCTCACCGCCATCCAATAAGAGGTCAACACTGCGTGGTCTTACAGACTTGAATGTGATCAGGAAAGATAATCAGAGAGACAAAGAGAGCAAAGCAGTCTCAGAGCATCTCACTGGGCGTCCAGGAGAAAGTCAGTGTCATTCAATAAAGATATCAGTGACTCTATAATAGTGGAGACTAAGGAGGCATAGACCACCTCATGGTTTTAACATGGGCGGCCGGTTTTAGGACAACTGGGCAGATCTTCATGGGCACTGTTTTACATGATCGTACTGGATTAATGATCATGTTGATGAGTGCTAAGATTATAGATAAAGATTCTCATATGCAGAAGACGCCATGGGCCAAACAAGTCGGCCATTATGGTTGATTAATTTTTAAAACGTCTTTGTGGGATGTGAAAGGGAAGTAAAAATGGAAATATATGGTGATTCTGGTGATCCTTGGTTATTAAAATGTTCACTGTATTATCCCCTCAGCTCTTTTGTAAATTTGAGAATTTCAAAATTAAAGCCATTTTAAGATAAAAGGCATTCCCGTGTGATGATGTATGTGTGTGCCACACGTAGGCCACAAATTCAGCATCTGTTTTGATTAGCCAAACCGTAAAAAGAAAACCTAGACAGATAAGTGATGAGGTTCATGAGCCATTCTGTCTAGCAAGAATGTCTTGAAGACATATGAAGACACTCACATCCATTGTGACCTGATTTCTCATCTTACAGTGAACTCAATTATGATCAATGTTTTTAGGATAGTGGGCCAATACAAACACACCCTTCAATTATCTTTTTTAACCAACGTAAATTTTAATGAACATAGGATCATAGTCTCATCATCTCTGGAATAGAGATACTTACAGCCCTGTGGTTGCTGTTTTAAATGTTGGTCTCCCTGTCTCAATATATATCAGAGTGGGGCTCCAGCCCTACTGAAGAATTGAGAAACAGTTTCCAGGTTTACAGTTTCCTGTTAGTGGTCCAGCTTCTGGCTATCCTCCTGTACTTCAGGTTGCTTTGACACATTGCTTCTACCTCCTGTAAACATTACAGATCGAATGGAAAGACATCCTGGCAGCTGAGAGCCAAGGAATATCAGTCGCAACACACAACAAACAAGAGAATTATTGGTAGGGGAAAAACCGGGAGGTGGGTGGCTTCCTTTGAACAGGATACAGGGCTTAAACAGAGTTTCTTGGGAAGGGGATGGAACTTTTCAGGATGGAGACTGGTGGGATTTCATGTCCATCAATTGAGCAATATTACATTGGGTCTCACACACAATTGGGCAATAGTGTACAGGGTGGGGGCAGGGTCCAGCAGTGATGGCAGTTAGAGCATTCTGTGGGTGGAACCTGGCAGTTAGAAGTCATGGAGGAGGGACCTGACCACATGGCTCGAGAAGCTTACACCTCTGTATCTAGTTCCTTGATGAGCTGAGCCTCAATGCCTACATTACTTTCTGTTTTCCCATGCTGTAGAGTTATGTGGACCCTTTACCATCCCCATTCCAGTTGACGTCACACCTTCACACACCCCAGGGACCAGTTTCAAGGACCACTGTTGGTGATTCAGTATAGACAAAGGAAAGTGTGTCTCAAAGACACAAGGTCAGGGCTGCTGGGGTGTCCAGGCCTCTGGGTTAGTGAGTCAAAAAGGAGAATGAGTAAGTTCTGAGTAAGAGCAGGAATTCAATTCCAGCATCAAATTCCAAGAGGCCTTGGGCAAGTTATTAATTTCTCATCCCTTGTAATATAATTTATTTAAATTAATTTCATATTATTCATTTTAATGTCTTTAGTCACCCAAAAGTTAATGTTTTAATATTTAAATGTTATAGCAAAAGTAAATGTAGTACTGGCATATCTTGAAATGTTTTTGGCTACTCTGTTCTAGACTTCATTGAATAAAGTTTTAATGGCACCATCCTTAACTCTTTCTTTACACTTAATATCTAAAAGTAAAAACTGTTGGGTTCCCAGGCTTGTATGAATTTTACCTACTGAGCTATCTCTCCAACCAATTTTTTTTTTAAATCTGAGCTTTTGCTCACATAGCAAAATACTTCACACTCAAATCAAGCACTCCAGTGATAAGTCTAGCTTTTAGGAACAGCTACTACACAAATACAGTTGATCTACGGGAGGGGGCTTCAATCAGAGAATCTGAACATGAAGCAGTTTTTTATTCAAGGTCTCCACTAACTGGATCTGCAATCTACACTGTCAAACTAACCAACCAGTGTCGCTGTCCATGTAAGTGCATTGTGTTGTCAAACATCAGTGACTGAATTAGAGGTAATTCAGAAATTGCCTTTGCCAGACAAAATGAAGGGCTATTCACAGGAGAAGTACCACTGAAGTGTGACATAAAAATATTATCAAGCAGCAATGTGCATTAACTTTAGATTAAAAACAAACCAACGTAAGGGCAAACAGAATTAAATATAATTTACATGAGGTGGTTATGGAAGATACCTGACTTTAAATCCACTCAAAAGCAGAGGCTAAAACAAGGGTTTGTATGCAGGTGGTTAATTAGGGAGGAACAGGAGGGCTGCAGAGATGGCTCATTTGGTAACATGCCTGCCGTGCAAGCATGAGGACTTGAACTCAGATCTCTCACACACATAAGAGCTAAGGGTTGTGGTACAGGACTGCAAACCTAACAGTGAGCATGCAGATCCCTGGAGCTATCTGACCAGCATCCAGCCATTCACCTAGCAGTGAGCTCTAGGTTCAGTGAGAGAGCCTGTCTCAAAAAAATCAGTATAGGAAGATGCCCAACAGCAACCTCTGCCCCCAACATGCACCCACATGCACATACATGCATGCACACACACAGACACACACACACACATGCACACACATGCGCACACAGACACACATGTGCATGCACACACACATGCACACAGACACACACACATGCATGCACACATTCATACACTCTTAGTTAATTAGTTTATAAATAGGAAAAGGAGAAGGAAGTAAGGCAACAGAAGTGACAAAAGATGGCAGAAGATTCCAATGTAAGTGTATATTATTGCTGCCAGGGTACCAGGGCTTCCAGTCACCTGTTTTGTGTAACTGTAATTACTTTCACCAAGCATGAGACACTAGATTAGCTATTGGTTCTCATCTGTTTCTAGATGAGAGTCATCCATGGGGGTGTCAGATCCTACACCCACATTGTCTAAAGCTGAGAGTCCTAGGAAGAACCTGGGGATAAAGTGAGACTCCATGGATGGATTTAAGGCAGACTCTGTCAACCTGAGGCTAGGTGAGTCCGTGTGATACCATCGCCAAAGTGGTTGGACAAAGAGATAAAGCATATGGTTCAAAATAGCAGAGTCATCTAATAGAAAAGGCCTCCCTGCTAGGACTTAAAATAAGGAGTGGACTTTGTAGCTACATGAGGTAATAACAAACAGACAGAAGGATCACATAGGCACACTTTGAATTGTGATGGAAACTTTTTGAAGAGGTGCAAACAGGGATATGCCATATTATAATTCAGCTGTTACACAGAAAATGGACAAAATAAAAGAAGCATGGAGGTGGAAAAAATGAAGATGTGAAAATATGAATGAGAACAAGGGACTAGATAGTGGATTAGAGACAACATTGCTTTCCTATACCTCCATGAGTCTGAAGCAAGGCATCACTATACCTGAGACGCATACAGTCTGGAGACAAAGAGTCAACAGGAAATAGAAACCAGGTTGCCTTTAGCAGAGAAACTACAGGCCCTAGCAAAGCACTGAGCAAAACATTAAGGGAAGAGAAGAATAACTCCCAGCATGGCTTCAAGCAAAAGGGAAAAGGAAAGCCCCAAGGCACTTCGACCAACACTGACACATTGAAAAAGTAAAGTTTGAGACAGGATATGGCCAGTCACGGTGGCGTATGCCTGTGGTCCTAACACTTGGGACATTCAAGCAAGCTCATGTGTGCCAGGTTCTCCTTACTGACTATCTAGTGTGAAGTCATCCCAGATACATGAGGACCTAGAAGTCCTCCCAAGCAGCCAAAAGAAACTGGAGAAGGATGGCCCTGTACTTCCTAGCTTGCTACTGGCACCCTAGATGGGGATCTGTTTAAGAGTCTTATAGTCAAAACTTGGGCCAACGAAAGAAAGATATGTGTTTTTACATCTTTAAACCCCAAAGACTTCATCTCCTATGCTGGACAGGGGTGCCACCCTGGGGTTCAGAGTGGACTCAGAACCTGGTCCTCACTTGAACTGGAATTCACAGACACAGATATGCTTGGATGGGGAAGTGCAATCCACACAGAGGAACACGTTGAAAAAGCTGTGGGTAGAACTGTGGTAGGAGGAAAAAACCAGCTGTGTATAAACATGAGGGTGGGGAAGAGGCCTTAGCTTAGAACTTCTGTGAGCCCAGGGCACACAGGACCAACCTGTAGCCCATCATCACTGCCATCACAGAGTGCTTGGGCATACCTGTCTTATACACTAGAGAGATTAGTGGTAGCTGCTGTCGGGGACTAGCTTCGACAAAAATACCTCTCACCAGGGTAAAGGCATGGAGATTAGAAATATAGTAAATATGAAGACAAGAATGAAAACAATAAAACATAGAAACATACAGGAGAGTATCGGGAGGAAATTCCAGTGAGTACTGAAAATTCGCCCACTTTAATTTCCAGCTGCTTAAAATATCCCTGGCTCCAAAAGGTAAGACAAAGGACTGTTTCAGGAGCACAAGTCTTCAAAGGCACTGAAGGCTACTTTCTGAGGACCAGAACCCTCTGATCTGTGACCACACACATCTACACTGGGCTGATAAACCAAAATCAAAACCTAACAGCCACCAGGATTCAAACATTGAATTTAGAACCTTTATACAGCTTCAACTGAAACATCAATAAAATTTCACTTTGCATTATCCCCTCTAAAGCAAAGTTAAGCAGGGCTGTGGCTCATCAAATGACTAACAATGGAAAGATGTGTATAAATAAATAGTTAAAACATAATCAAGCACTATAACAAATGTGCATGAAGTCAACAGGAAAATCCTTCCATGAAAACAGTTCTCCTTCACACTGTACCTATTGGAAGCTGAGATGCAGCTTGTCTTGAGACAGCAGGCTCCCAACTGGCACAGATTTTAAATGTTTCAAAGATTGATGGCTTTCTTTCTGAAGTCAGAGAGCACTGGCGAAATCTTTTCAGATCCACCAGTGATAATAATGACGATATGAAGACTATGTATGTTTGTGAAATATCTGCCCTGAAGTTTCTAGGACATTAGAAAATAGGCCATAGGTGAGACCAAAGCTCTTGGCTTCTTCTCAACCAAAAGATAATAAAAGTCACTCAAATAGCTTTGTCAAAATATAAAGCAAAAAGGCACATACTTCGGTAGCGCTGCCGGGAGTGTCGAAGAGGGAAGCAGTGCAGCCGCGTCCGTGCTACTACTGGAGCTGCCGGCACTGCGAGCGAGAGCCGAGCACACGAGCCCGCCATCATGTCATGCTATGGGTGGTATGGAAGAGAAACCAAGGTGTAAGTTGGTAACCTGGGAACTGGTGCTGGTAAAGTCAAGTTAGAAAGGGCATTCAGTTACTATGGGCCCTTAAGAACCATGTGGATTGCCAGAAATCCTCCAGGATTTGCCTTTGTGGATTTTGAAGATCCTACAGATGCAGAAGATGCAGTTCGAGGATTGGATGGGAAGGTGATTTGTGGTTCTCGAGTGAGGGTTGAATTATCAATAGGCATGCCTCGGAGATCCCGTTTTGATAGGCCACCTGCAAGACGTCCCTTTGATCCTAATGATAGATGCTCTGAGTGTGGTGAAAAGGGACGTTATGCTTATGACTGTCATTGCTATAGCCCTCAAAGAAAAAGCAGGTCACGGTCTAGATCACATTCCCGTTCCAGGGGAAGGCGATACTCTCGTTCATGCAGCAGGAGTCGGGGAAGGAGGTCAAGATCAGCATCTCCTCAAAGATCAAGGTCTGTGTCTCTTCAAGATCAACTTCACTCAGAAGATCTAGGTCTGGTTCTATAAAAGGTTCGAGATCCTGTTCAAGGTCGAGATCAAGATCCAGGTCTATTTCACGGCCAAGAAGCAGCCGATCAAAATCCAGATCTCTGTCACCTAAAAGAAGCCGTTCCCCATCAGGGAATCCACGAAGAAGTGCAAGTCCTGAAAGAATGGACTGAAGTTCTCAAGTTCACCCTTTAGGGAAAAGTTTTTTTGTTTACATTATTATAAGGGATTTGTTATGTCTGTAAAATGTAACCTAGGAAGGATCATCAACCATCTAATCAAAATGGATCTGGATTATTGCCCTGTAAAATTCATAGCAGTTAAGTAACTGTTTTTGTTGAAAGTATTAACATCTTTTGGTCTGAAGATATGGGTTTTTATTTGGCACATTTAAATAAAATGCTTCTAACTAGAAAAAAAAAAGCCACATCCTTCCAAGAAACTACATTAAATGTGGGAGTGTTTCTTTATTAAGAACCTCTGTAAGGAAGCCTATTTGGGGATTTAGCTAAAGTGACCCACACACTGAGTAAGAAGGTCTGAGAAATATCTATACTTACCATATTTTAATTAAAAGAGCACTTGATAAGTTCTCAATTGGCTCGAAGAATAACTAACTTGAAAATAAATAGGAGCTGTGGCTTTTTAAGAACGGAAGGCATGTTTTATCTTGAAGATATTCCTGAAGGGCATCCTTGCACAGCCTCTTGAGATCACCAGGCGAGATAACATCCCAAACTGGTCTCATCTGGTTACCTAAACAAAACAAAACCTCAAGAAATCTTCCTACAGCGGGGTGTCGCTTAATCTTCTCTCAGCAGCCTCCCAACAGAGCCCCGAGCAACACCTGCCTGCTCTAAGGGTGTGGATGCTGGCCCAACAGAAAGGCAGCCTGTCAGCACTGTTGTACCCACAGTATCGCGGTATCGCGATAGCTCTAGCACAGTGGTCAAGACAGGGTGGAGTGAGAGAAAGAAACACAACCAAGTACTGCTTCTAAGCTTCAGACGCAAATATCCCTACACGTAGGGAATTTAAATGTAGAATCTTAAGCAGTAAGCAAGGTATTGAATGTTTTTCCTTTTTATTTATTATTTGAGAATTTCACATATGCATAGAATGTTTGGGTCAAATCCGCCCACACCTCCTACCACTTTCCCTCCCGACTTCCTGTACTCTTTTTAGCCCACCGAGTTCATTCAGTGCTACCAGGATGTGCAAGATGCCATCCGCAAGAGCGTGAGCAAATTATCAGGAGCGGTGTCCCTGAAGCAAGTTGAAAGAAACCCTTCCTCACCAGCTGCAACCGGTTGCCCATAGGTTCTTCAGCTAGGGGTAGGTGGGCCTTCAGAAGATCCCAAATCACCCACAGTGAGGACTTTTGGCTGGTTTAATCTTGTACAGTGTAGAAGGAGGTACAGGCAGGCCTGCTTTTCGTCCCACCCGGCTTCCCCACGGCTAGCTTTACACCCGAAATAACAACACACAAATTGTATTCTTTTAAACACTGCCTGGCCCATTAGTTCTAGCTTCTTATCGGCTAATTCTCACATCTTGATTAACCCATTTATATCAATGTGTATAGCACCATGAGTTGGTGGCTTACCGGGAAGATTCTAGCCTACGTCCATCTTGGGTTGGAGCTTCATAGCGTCTGCCTCACTTCCCTTCTTGCCAGCATTCTGTTCTGTCTACTCTACCCACCTATGTTCTGACTTATCTGGCCAAGCAGTTTTCTTTACTAATTAACCAATGAAACAATAGATAGATAGAAGACCCACCTACATCAGTACAGGTCCCTATTATTATGAGTTCCTATGTGCAACAGCCCCATCATGTCCAGAAATAGCTTTGCAGCAGCCCCCCCCCAACATCTGGTTCTTAAAAATCTCTCCATCCACCTGCATTGCTATAATCTCTGGTTCTTCGGTAGAAGGGGTGTGAGACAGATGCCCCATTGAAGGCTGAGCATTCCACAGTCTCTCAATCTTTCCACAGTGATCAGTCGACAGGATAGTGAAAACGTTAAGAATAAGATACCTTTATACATACACAAAGTTTAGGGAGAATCATATTAGAATAGAAACAGAATAGATCGTAAAGTTATACAGCTACTATTATGCACCGATTCTACTAGCAAGTATACATGAAATCTTAACTAATAGTTATAATCCAGGGGAAACAGAAATGACCAGAATTGTTAGAAGACAACCATTGACCAAAACTTACATTGGAAATACGTCAAATACTTTAAAGAATTAGCCTTCAGAATGTTTCAAACAAAATAAACAAATGCAATAATAAGAATATTTCAAGTTGAGAACATACTATATATATATATATATATATATATATATATATATATCTGAAACCCAAGGCTTTTTTCTACATATGGGGAGACAAGAAGTCTATTGTTTATTATTCTTGTAAATTACATGTTGAGGATGAGTGGGCCAGGAAAATGTTGACACCTCAGGATATCACTGTTTTACATATCACGAGTGAAATATCAAGAACCACTGCTCCTTTGAAAGTGGGTAACATGCAGTATTTACACAGCACCCGTGGCATGGCACTACCCTAAGTATGGCAATAGCTGCAGTACGTTGACACTATGGTTTTAACTTCCAGAGTTGAATAGTGTCCATCAGTTTTATACATAAATCCAATGTCTAGTGGGAGCTTTTCACAATCAGGGAGGTTAACCATGTGTAGAGACAAGAAATATGTGGAAATCTCTGCACCTGCTGTGAACCTCAAACAGCTCTAAAAATGAGTCAGTTTCAATTACATGCATCATATGTATAACAGTTTTTGAATGAATAAATAAATAAATATCGAATAATATATCCACTCCCAAGCTACAAAATCAGAACTGTCTTGACCATAATTTGTTTTCGGTTTTTTTTTATATTCTCCACATTTCTGTTCTCACCATCAAGGATCCAGGCCTTGTAAAAGTAGATCTATCCCTGAAATCCAATCCACAAAACCATGTCTTCAGAACCGTCCTCTGTTTGTACAAGTAATCCCCCTGGGCTTTTAGTTCCCTTATATATTCAACCGCCCGTCCGTGTACCAATTAAAATGTTTCTGTGTTGGTGTTCTCTGCTTGGAATTATTAATTATTCTTATATCCCAAGACACTACTGATCATTTGAAGCCCAGGACATTTTGAATCAGGATTATGGATATGCGAATCCTTCTTCCCACACTACTTTAAAAGATTAAAATTGTGAAAGCTGTTTTTCTTTTCCAACATTGGCAGTACTAGTGACCTTTAGCCTGGAAAAAAAAAAGCAGCATCAAGATTCCATGAAAATAATGTCCACAGGCTTTAGGCTATTTCCCATGGATATAGGACAATCTGACCAGACAGAGAGCAGACACGGGGTCCAGGGATGGGAGGGACCCATCACAGGGTTTTATCCATGACCGGACACTGAGCTCTTCAGGCAACTGCTCCAACAGTTTTTTTTTTCTACTTCAGAGGACCCTGTTGACAGGAGCTATTATCCACAGAAACTAGGGGAAAGCCCGGCTGGTAGCGCAGAGAGTAAATGTTTCACTTTTTCAGTGTTTTCAAGAGGAAAAGAGAACAAAACCCGTCTTACTACTGGGAATAAATATATTGCAAACATACATTGAACTTAAAGGAGACAAAGCATTATGATGTAGTGGGAGGAAGGCTTCCCTATCCCCTTGAAAGGCAGTTTAGTCACTGCAGGATAACAGAAGGAAACACATCCTACTGTGTCAATCATCCACAAAATCCTCTGGGTCAAGGGAAAATGACAAGCCCATGAGGGCCTCTGTACACTAAATGCCTTCAGTGTTCCCCAGAGTGATAAGCCATGATCAATGAATCAGAGTGATTCATTGGTTGACCTAAGGACACACAGCAAGAATGTGAAAAAGAAAAAAGCCCTAATCATGGCCCTCTGAATCCATGTTTATTGTGATACCTTATTTAACGTCCCCCAAGTCATCAGTCCCCTCATCTAAGCTGTCTCCCGTCTCAAAGGAGTCATGATGTAATCAGTGTGGGTCTGGGGGTGGCTCAGTTGGTTAAGAGCCTGAGGCTAACGTGCAGGCATGTGCAAATTATGCACACATGGACTATTGATGTGAATGTGCATATGTGTACATGGAGTTCAGAGGGCTACTTTGGGTGTCATTTCTTGGACACTATCAATCTTTCAAAAATGGTTTTTGAGACAGGACTTCATGATGGAGTCCATGCTGGTCTGGAATCAAGAACATGTTTGTGATCAGAGTGCTGGGGAAATGCATGCCGGGAGATCCCGAGGGGTAGCTTTTCACCCTAGAATGCTTGCCAATGAAAGACCCAGTTTCAAAAATAGAAGATGGATATTACAGGTCTGGTGTGTGTGATTTTAATCCCAACACTCAGGAAACAGAGGCAGGTAGATATCTGTGAGTTCTAGGCCAGCCTGGTCTACAGAGCACATTCCAGGCCAGCCTGGGCTACATACTGAGGCTCTGACTCAAAAAAAAAATAGTTTTTTTAGAAGATGGATAGTGCCTAAGAAATGACACCCAAAGTAGTTCTCTCGCCTCCACATAAATACATGTGCATTCACATCAGTACACACATGTGCACATAAACACACCTGTATGCACATACATGCCTACAAAAAATAAACATGTAAGTTCTTAGTATGATAGTACTTCTTATAAAAGACAAATTTTAATATTATTAAAAATTTATTAGGATAGAAATTAGTTGTTTGTTCTTGTTTAATCTTAGGTACAAAACATATATATCTGAAATGCAAGTAGATCTGATCAGGCAATACTGATCATAGACCAAGCCAAGATGACAGTTCCTATTTTTGGATCTAAAGACCTAAAAACTCTACGGACAATTTGCCCTTGCAATAGCCCTACCCCCACCCCCAAAACCAATTTTTTTCTATATTAATTGTTTTTCTAATTATTATAACAAAATGCCTGTCATAAAACATTAGAGATGAAGAATTTGTCTTATCTGATGATTTAGGGGTATGGTCCACTCTGACAGAAAACACATGGCAGAGGGCTGATGATGTGAACCTGTGGTGATGAGAGCTTGCTCACCTGTACATAGATCCTGAAGCAAAGAAAGGAGAACACCCCTGATCTGATGTAGGAAGGTCTTCTGTTTTGTGTTGATTTCATTGGTTAAATAAAGAAACTGCCTTGGCCTTTTGATAGGACAGCAGCTTAGACAGGCAGAGTAGACCAAACAGAATTCTGGGAGAAAGAAAGCAGAGTCAGGCAGACGCCATGAAGCTCCTGCCCAAGACGGACATAGGTTAGAATCTTCCCAGTAAGCCACGACCCTGTGGTGATACACAGATTACTAGATATGGGTTAATCAAGATGTAAGAGTTAGCCAGTAAGAGGCTAGAGCTAATGGGCCAGGCAGTGTTTAAATGAATACAATTTGTGTGTTGTTATTTCGGGTGTAAAGTGAGCCATGCGGGAGCTGAGCAGGACGAAAAGCAGGCCTGCTCGCCTCATCACTACACTGATCTTCTGCCTTTTTCTCCTTTCTCCATTTTTATTCATCCTGGGAGCCCCAAACCATGGATAAACCACATAAAATCAAGGTGGATCTTCTCAGTTAAACCTGTTGAACACTCTTAATGGTCTGGAGAGAAGATTCAGAGGCTAAGAGCACGTATCGCTCTTCCGAAGGACCCAGGTTTGGTTCCCAGCAGCCATGCTGGCTAAACACCATCTGTAACTCCAGTTACAAAGGATTCAGTGATGGCTTCTGGCTTCCATGGCACTGTGTGCACATGGTACACAGACACGCATTCCGGCCAAACACCAATACTCTAAAAATAAATAAATATTCTTAAAAACACACACATGCCTACTCTCAAGGAAATGCTCATAGGTATGGTTTCTAGGTGGTTCAAAGTCTACCTGACAATTAAATTTAACCATTGCACTTCTGGGAGAGTCAGTTTTCTTTAGGGCGTGGACTCTTCTAGATTATCCACTCTTCATGGATGACGATACGGCAGTGTCTAGGTGAATAGCTCTAACCAGAATCAATAGTTTACTGCTTTTAAAGATGGTATGAAGTTGGAAGCAGGATGTTGAGTGGTCTGAGAGAAGACAGAGGATGTCGGGGGTATGATAAAAATATATCGTATTCATACGTGAAATTCTCAAATAATAAAAAAAAAACTGTATTTTATTTGTTTAATTTTTTTAAAATATTAACCATCCTAAGGTAGGAAAATACAACCACAAAGGGGCATGGTAAGTAGAAAACAAAAGAAAATACAACTTTAGCCACACAAGAAAGATCTGAAAACTACAATGTTTAAGTAAAATCTGGCGTGAAAAGAAAAATGATTGTTGGGAGCTTACTTAGGTAAAACTGACAGGTGTACAAAGACCAAATTTCTACTTGTGTACCTGCTGACCTACAGCATTCTGTGTGCTCAGAGAGGCTAGCACTGCCTTGGGAAAAGAACACTTTCGAAAAAGGCAGAGGTATTAGTCAGACTGTGTCCCTCTGACAGAAGACCTAACATAAACAACTAAAGCGGAAAGACACGGGCCTCACCCCACCAGACACTGTGAACTCATAGTCTTTACCGTGATTATTATTTCCATAAGAGGGTGCTGAGATTTCTTCTCCAAGCTGGCCACTCAGAACTATGGGTCCCTTGTTCTGTACACAGTAACGATACCATATGTCCCACCACAACACCAAGAGCCCAGATGAGTCCTAGCTGGACTAGTGTGCCTAGAGGAACTAACCTTCTCATTGGATTTAATGTGAGTTTGTGGTTTTTCCCTCTCTGCCAAAGAGTCTGCTGCTATGCGTGAGGTAGTTATATATGTGCCAGGGACAGTCCTGTATCATAGACCTCATATGCCGACAAGCTCTGGTATCTGTTTATCATCTCAGAAGCAATAAAACTAACGTATTGAGTAGTTTGGCCTCAGGAGCCACAATGACTCACAGCTGCACAGGGATTAATATCACGTTCTCACCATAACAGACTCATCATGTCAGCCTCAGGACGGGGACAGCAGCCAACTAGTCACTTCTACATGTCGATGGCGGAGACAATAAGGACAAATTATGTGGGGCATCCAACAGTTCTCCCCTCCATGTGGCACCCTCTCTTCAGGTACAGTAAAAGTAAATAAATAAAAAGGGAAGGAAAAGACACGGAAACCAAAATTATTCTCCTAAATGATCTTTAGTCCAGTGGATTAAAAACAAAAACAAATAATTCAAGGTTTGAAAAATGAGTAGAGCTTATTTGAGTTAGCTGCTATTATATAATAAATCAACCCAGGGCCTAGCACCTGAAAACAATTGTGTTACCTCTCCTCATTTCAATAGAAGGCTCTGACTAAAGTTTCTCATTAGATTACAGTCAGATGGTGGGCAGAGCTGCGGAGGAACAGGGCTGCCCTTTGTTTTGTCTCTCTGTGCAGCCTTCGGTTGTTCCTCCGATGTGGTCTGAGTGTCTTAACGACACGGGAACCTGTCAGCAGTCAGGCTGTCCTCCAATGTCAGAGCTTCTCTCAAGCAAGACAGTTTGCTCTTTAGAGCTAGTCTCTTGTGATGTTCCTTTCAACTCTCAACTTGACAGAATGTAAAAGATCACCTGGTAAGGAAGTCTCAGTGTAGGACTGCCTAGCCCAGGCTGGCCTGTTGGTGTGTCTGTAGGGGATTGTTTTGATTGTCTTAGTTAAGGTGGGGAAAACCAGGCCTCACTGGGTGACACTATTCCCTAAACTGCGCAAGAAAAGAAAAAGTGAGCTGACTTGGAAGCATGCAAGCACTCAGTCCGCTCTTAACCATGCCTGTGATTAAGCTAGCTCTCTTACGTCCCTTCCACCTTGACTTTTTTGCTTTGACAGAATTGAGATAAAATAAACCCTTTCTAGCGGACATATTTGTCTCCTCCCTTGGGCAGCTATAAGACAGCCAAATAGCCACGCCATTACAAACGTGAGAGAATGAATCACCATCGTCTTTCTGTTTCCAGCGCCTACCCCAGTACCTGGATGCTCATTTAGTGAAAGTTCATTTGGTGCAATTAAGGTGTTCAAGGGATGCTGAGAGACAACAAAGGGCACACAACCTGGTCCTAGAGCATGCACAAAGACTAGCAAATAATTCAAAGTTCTTGTTATTAACCATCCAAAATCATAGATGTCGTTTTAAATAAAAATCTCAATTCTTTCAGATAAAGCTAATTACACTTCCAGTAACAAATGAGAAAATATGGCAAAACTACACATCTAACTATTATTTGAATAAATTTCTATTTATATAGCCAGAGCGTTGTCTACATCCTTATTTAAAAGCAGTCCTCCCCTTGTTTTCTTGGCGTCCTCCAGCCCCTCAAGCTCTTACACTATTTCCCACCTCCTTTTCTATGGGGTTCCCTGAGCTCTGAGGGCATGAATTTCATGGAGACATCTCATTTAGGGCTGAGTGTTCCAAGGTCTTTCACTCTCTGCATATTATTTGGCTGTGGGTCTCTGTATTTGTTCCCATCTGCTGCAGGAGGAAGCTTCTCTGATGGTAGCTGAACAAGGCACTGATCTATGCGTATATTGAAATATCATTAGAAGTCATTTTATTAATATGTTTTTAGGCTAGTATTATTTAGTTTTCCAATAGGTTCCTGGGCTATTTGTTGGGGTAGGGAAAGAATATAATCAACATATATTTAAATTTTAAAAATAAAAATATAAAAGATAAAATACCTAATAGGAAAAAAGAACCATCTTCTCTGTGGGTTCCATCACTCATTACAGAGACACTGAATACATGAACTCCATCTAACCACTTCTTGTCCCGTCAGCTGAGGACTACACATTCATCCTCTTTCTGGGCATCTACCCTGACATGTAGTTCATTCTCCAGAAGCTCCCTATCACAGAGATGTGTGAGTAATATATCAAGAAAGACGTTCCCAGGGAGAAACTCTGGAATATAAGTTTCCAAAACCAACCCTACTTGACCCCATTGGAGCAGCTCCCTCGAATAAGCCATGCAAACACACTATGTCTCAGTATCTTTAGCTATAAAAATGGAAGGGTAATATATCACACACTGGATATAATTTGTTTCAAGTTGTATAATATCCTTCCAACTTAGTTTGTGACAGATGATTTGTACATTGCAAGGGAGAGGAAGATTTCTTAAAATTGGGTACATTCTCTTACCTCCAGCCACACTGTCCTCTGTGAATGGTAACTTTCCAATGCCCGTTTAAACGGTTTTCACACATGCCATCATCCAATGGACGCGGTTCATTTCCTCACCCCTTTGTTTCCGATTCCTATCAATTCTTTATCAATAGAATACAATGGAGTACATTTCTCTTCTAGTCAAGATTAATTGCATGATGCCCTTGGTGTAAAATGAGCTTTGTGTAGACATGTTTCCAAAAGGTTTTGGAAATTTTAGATGAATTACATTCACAAAGTCACCCCCAAATCGGTTTGGGTTCATTCTAAAATATAAAAATAGGGCCGACAAGATGATTCAGTAGTAAAAGCACCGGCCACCAAGAAAGAGCCTGAGTCTCATCCCAGGACCTACATGGTAGAAGGAGAGAACTGAAACCTGAAAGTTCTCCTCTGACTGCTACACTCACACTGTCCACACACACACATACACACACACACACACGAGTTTTTAAATCTATATGTGTGGGTTAGTAGAGAGGCAGTTCCGCAGTTAAGAGAGCACGCTGCTCTTGCAGAGAACTAAGCTCAGTTCCCAGCACCCACATCAGCTGACTCACAGCTGCCTCTAACTCCAGCTCCAGGGTGTCTAGTGCCCTCTTCTGGTTTCCACAGGACCTGCAGTCACAAGCCATACCCACACACACAAGTCATAAAAAATAAAAATAAACCAAAAAAAAAAAAACAAAACAAAAAGCCGGGTGGTGGTGGCGCACGCCTTTAATCCCAGCACTCGGGAGGCAGAGGCAGGCGGATCTCTGTGAGTTCGAGACCAGTCTGGTCTACAAGAGCTAGTTCCAGGACAGGCTCCAAAACCACAGAGAAACCCTGTCTCAAAAAACCAAAAAAAAAATAAATAAATAAAATCGTGTTAAAAATCTAAAAGTAGATAATGTGGTAAAGGCAGTAAATATGTAACTTACAGTTCACATCATAAATGTGTTTGCTTTATGGCATTGCAATAAAGGAAGATCAAAACCTTCCCCGTCACCTAGTTATTATTAACCAATGACTCATTAGGATGGTGACAACAGCAGCTGGACTCCTGGGATGTTAAAGGGCCCACTGAGCTCCAGTTTAAGGTGCTACTCCCATTAGCATTCCCTAACTGGAATGCAGTTTTACAGTTCAGATGAGAGCAGTTGGCACAGTTGAACTGCAGGTAACACATTACAGCATGAATATTACGACAAGAATTCCTAGTTTCTGCCTCTGTTTCTGCAATCACAGCAATTACAATCAGTAAAACGGCTGTTGTTAATGACCCAGATTTCATTCGATGAGAACAGAGGCTCATTTCATATAAAACACATACATCCCCTCTTAGCATTTCCTGCCTTGCAGTCATCGAAATCCGAATTTCTGCCTTTGGGAATTTGGTAATGGATGTTGTGCGTCTATTTTCCCTTTTGTCTTAAATGGAGAAGATTACTTTATTTCCTTCCTAGCTTTGGTGTGTTTTGTTTTGTAGTGATTCGCTATCAATATTTAAACACATTCTTAAGAAGCTATCCCTAGTGAGTAAAATTTCTTACAAAACTAATTAAAGAGCAATTTACTGCACAAAGGAAATGTACATTATCTATATACATATATGTACCTATATAAGGTTTCTAAATGACATAAAAACCGATTTGAACTTTTAGCCATCTAGTAAACGACATCTCTCCAACTCCTTCATGCTCCTGAAGCTGTCAAAGACCATGAAAGAACATTCTTTATGTGACTTATGCCCATTGATATGTACTATAATTGGAAGTTAAGTGGACATTTTAAAGATTTCCTAGTACTTGCTCATTTAAAAATAATAGTGCAATGTATGTGGGCATAAATAACATACTTTAGGAAAACACTTTCCTGTTCAGAACAAAGAAACTTTGATGAAAAGATTAGCATTGATTTACATCTTTGCGAAACCCCTTAATGTCTGGCCTGATGGAGGATCAGCTGGATCCTAGTATTTGCTCTGCATTTCATTAGTTTAGCAATGCTCTTCTGATTGAAGCCTGTGAGGGTTTGATAGAGAACCTTCCACCACCGGCAGGTGTAGTAAACACTTGGTCCCCAGTAGGTGGCACTGTCTGCAGAGGATAAGGAATCTTGAGCTAGAGCCCTGCTGGAGAAAGTATGTTGCGGCTTTTGAGAGTTTACAGCCTTGCCCTACTTCCAGTTCTCTCTGCACTCCCTGTCTGTGGCTGAAGATGCTATCCCTCAGCTCCCTTCTTCTGTCACCACGCCTGCCACTTGGTGTCATTCTTCCTCTTATCTTCTGGAACTGTAAACCAAAACAAACGCTTTTTTTTAATAAGTTGCTTTTGGTCATGGAATTTTGTTACATCCTCAAAAAAGTAACTAATATACCGTGGAAAGCGGTTAGAGTAACTATTTCTTATGGCATTAATAAAAAGGACAGAAGTGAAACAAGCAAAAAGTAACACAAACTGTGGAAGGGAAAGAAACAGATCAACTACTATAGAATCATCCCTTTGTTTAGAAAGTGACAAATGTCTAATTTAAGGTAGAATGGAGCTGGGGAGATGGCTCACTGAATAAAATGATGCTGTGCAGGCATGTGCACCAGGAATCGGATCCTCGGGACCTATGTAAAAGTCAGGCAGGCAGAGAAGTTAACCACCCCAGCACTCAGCAGGTAGAGACGGAATACCTGGAACAAGCTCGCTACCAGGAATAGACAGAATTGGTGAGCTCCAGGTGCATCGAGAAACTTTGCCTCAATAAACAAAATAGAAAGCAATATAGAAAGACATCTAACATCAAACTTGGACCTCCACGCGCATACACATACATGTATACACGCACATACATTAGAACATAGATACACACACATGACACGACATGCAGACACAGAGGGTAAACTATAAAATTCAAGAATGTAAGTTGTGATCTCAACTGCAATTACTAAAATAATAATGTAGACCTATTTGACCAAAATATGACAGAGAAGAGAAAATGGAATATCAGAAAACTGCCTAATGGACAAAAGGCAAGAAAGGGCACAATAATTATGGAAAAGATGAATAGAAAATCCATCACCAAATTGTAAGACACATTATCTGAAAGGAAAGGCAAAGATACAGTGATGTAATGCTACCAATAATTACTACCAGAGGTGACAGGTCCTGCACCGAACGTTCTGCATGAATATTTCATTTAGTCCACACAACAGTGCAACAGATAGGGAGTGCTAAGTTCATTTCATTCCTAACAGGAAAAACAAGGCTTTTAGTAAGAGGTAGAGTCAGCATTATGAACAGAGCCATCTGACCACAAAGCCCTAAGCATTCTTTCTATGGATCCCTCTGCATTATGAGCAAAACTAAGACCACAGATGATGACATCTCCAATAATGAGTTCTGTGCCCGGTGGGGAAGGGCCAGTGGCACATTCAGCTCACTGGCTATGGAATGCCATGACTAAAGACTATCATACATGTATTGTCTTAGCCCAGGCTCCTCTAACAGAAGTGCCATTGGCTGAAACATTCATAAACAGCAGAGTTTATGGTTCTGAAGGGTGAGAAGTCCAAGGTAAGATGCGGACAGATACAGTTGTCTGGAGATAGCCTCTCCCCCGTCCAAGATGGTGTCTTGATATTGTGCCTTCGTATGGGTGGTAGGCAGAAGGGCCAACCAGACAAATGTTAAATGAAGTGTCTTTGCCATGGGCTTTAGCCCCATTAACTAGAAAAAAGACTGTATGGCTTCAATAGACTCTTAAAAGTCTCAATTCTGAACATTATCACCTAAGCAACAGCTGAATTTTTGCAAAGAGAATACATTCAAACCACAGTGTGTGTGTGTGTTAAAATCATAAAAATAAACCACATAAAATATAATCAAAGCATTTTATGTTTTATATAGATGTGCATATACACATAAGAGACATATTGGTCCATTTCTATCTATCCATATATCTGTTATGCCAAGACCTGACATTTGAAGGAAATTTTATTTTGAAACAGTTACCTAAATGCAAGTGGTATTGATTTTATTTGAATGGCAATGCTTCATTTTTAACATTAGATCAAGTTTTGAAACCTAGTGTCAGAAAGCAATAAACGCCATTCAGTTTAAATCAGCAGGTGCCAGACTTAAATTTTCTGAGAGTTATAAAACTTTGAAGAAAGACAGAACGAGAGAGACAGGTTACAAAGATGCAGAGAAAAAGAATGTGTTACTAACATATTACTGCACCGCAGCTTTTCGAGTTCAGAAATTTCTAACATGCTCCGTGTAGCATGGCATGTCGACCCATTTTGTTGTCGTTTAGGGATGTTAGGCTGGCCAGGGAGTCAGATCTGCACAGCTGTTCCTCTTTCCTCTGAGAGCAAGCTAAGAATGGCTCACTCGGTCGTCATAGCTGGGCAGACAGATGCTGCTCATGGTGTGGCCATTGCAAAATTCAATGTCACGGTAAACGGATATTGGAATATCCAGGAGGTGTTCAAATCTTCCTGATTTTAGGATCCTGAATAAGTGTCTCAACATGCTTCACCATTTTGAGGAAATATCACTGAGACCTGGTGAGAGGAGGAAGGACACCAGAAGAAGCAACACCAGGGTGCACAGCAGATAGTCTATTTTAGAATCCCCCTTGGCAGCTCTAGGTTGGTAAGCTTGCTAGTTCTGGCCAGTAGTGGTGTCTGCTGCCTCTGCGTGTCTATTCTTCGACACACGAGATCATGGCTGAAAACCGAACAAATTGAACCATCTCAAAAAGCATAATGAAAGCCCACTGAGTGTATTCTAATGGCTAAAATAAATCAAACGATTTATAGGAAACATTGTACAAGCCAGGCATGGTGGTGATGACTTCATCTGGAATCCCAGCCCTTAGGAAGCTGAGGCAGAATCATTAGTAGGTCAAGGCCAGCCTAGACTACATAGTGGATTCCAGGCTCCCTGAGCTATAGAGAGAGACCTTGTCTCAAAAACCATAAAAGAGATAAATACATACAAAAGAAAGAAAAAAAATCTGCCTTGTCAAATTCTGTTTGACATGCATTGTGCTTTTATTACTCGTCTATTTATTTGTTGTGTGTATACTCTGGTTCCCTCTCTGTTGCTGTGATAAATCATTCTAACCAAAAGCAGCTTGTGGAGGAAAAGGCTTAGACTTCCAATTCTCAATCCATCATTTGGGGACATCAGAGCAGAAACTCAAGACAGGAACCACAAAGGAATATTGCTCGCTGTCTTCTCTCTGGTTCATTCATTCACAGGTTCATGGTTATCTAGCTACCAAAACAACTTGCCTAGGGATGCTGCTGCCCATAGTGGGCTAGGACCTCCTGTGTGAATTAACAACCAAGGTGGGGTCTGGAGTGAACATCTAGGGTCAGATGGTCAACAGCAGTTAAGAGCACTGACTGTTCTTTCAGAGTTCCTGGGCTCATCCTCAGAACGCACCTGGCAGCCCACATCTGTCTGCAATTCCTGTCCCAGGAGATCCAACTTCCTTTTATGGCCTCAGACATCTTGTAAACATCAGACATACATGTGGTGTATAAACATGCATGCATGCAAAACATTGATACACATAAAAAATAAATACTAGACAATCACACACAGAGAGACATGTTCATGGGCCAATCTAATCTAGACAATTTCTCAACCACTCAGACAACTCCAGGCTTTCAAGTTGTTCATTATAGCTAACTGAAACAATTTTTGTGTGTGAGTGCATGTGCATGCACACGCATTATCTGAGTTAGTTCTACTTCAAATCCTTAAATATTCTGAATCTCCACATGCCTCATGTTGGGTTAGATTCACCGGGGTATTCACTTCAAGTCCATGACATAATCCGGTGTCCTGTGGTCTCATAGATGAAGACCGAGAAAAGGACATTTGGTCTCCTTGATGTGTTCCTAGTCCTTCGCTATCCAAAGGTGTGAATGAGGAAACCATATCTGAGAACAGCAGGAAGATTGGCCTGTCCAGGAAAGCGAGTGGTGTAAGAAGTAAGGGGACTATCAGCTGACTGTCATTGCAAGGTGGTGTCCTCACGGATATGGAAGCAGAGTTACAAACAGCATTTCACTTCAGCCACTGGCCAGCCCTTGGCAGTCAAAGTGGTATTGACCCATATTGCAGACAGGAAACTGTAATTTGCCTAAAGCCCTTCATCTAGTAAAGGGTGAGGGGCCTGGATCCAATTCCAAGTCTTTTTGTTATTATTACCCTGTTCCATATGGACTGGATAGGTGGGGAAGGGATGGCCAGATCAAAGCTCGGAAATCATAGTTTATAGATAAGTGGATAATGCAAACATGGCACATGGGATTTTATTCCTCCATGAAGAAAATGAAACTATGAAACTTTGAGGAAATGGATAGATCTAGGAATTACTACAGGAAGTAATGTAACCCAGACTCAGAAAGGCAAGTACTGTATGTACTTTCTCACATCTGATCCCAGCTCATACTACATGTTTATACACGTGGCTGTGAATGTGGGCGTCAGTTACAAAACTAGAGAGAGGAGAATGAGAAAGAAAACACACTTATCTTTCCTCTGTCTCTATTGAAAGTCGGTGAGCAAGTCAGACTGATCCGAGAGCTCCAGCATCCTCTCTGATGGCCTCAGAGGCCTCGCCAACCCCTCTGGGAGCATGCGCAGTACCTGCTGTGGTCCTAGGACACCAGAGCAACTCAGGGGCTCCCAACCCTGACCGTCTTCACCAGAAGTGAACCCAACATTGGCATCTGACTACAGGCTGTTTTACAAGCTGGCATAGTAGAAAGCTGAGTTCTAATAACTATATCAAAAAACTAGTCTTTCATGAATGCACTTTGCAAAACAAAAGAAAAAAACACGGTGCCCAGTGGTGGAAAAACAATGGAATTATCTCCTGGTGGTCTCATTTGCCAAGCACCTGTTGGTCACCACTGACTGGGATGTTTTGATAAACGCAAAGTCTGAATACAGCATCTTGACACCGTGTGACTAAACCTAAGCTAACTTTCCACCCCAATATTATGACAGAATCAGATGATATATGCTTGTGGTAGCCTTCCTACCATGCAATTTCCCCAAACCGAGATCATAGCTAAGTCTTTTTTCTGATAATTAAAATACACCCCAGAATTTGTATGCACTCTGGCAGGAGGGGTGTCTGTATGCATGTCACAGATATGTGCTGAATGCATCAAGGAGCCTTCTTTGATCTTCTAAGAACTAACTGTTCTCTGAACTTACTAACTCGCACAGTTGGGGCATGGTGATGTTTGTGCATAATCTCAACACTCAGAGGCACATTAGGAAGACCATGGGGTTCAAGGACAGTCTGGGCTATAAAACATTCTCAAAACAACAACAACAAAAAAGGGCAGCTTCTCATGTCAATAAAATGATAATGGGCAAACGTGTTCTATCCACATCTGCAGGAGTCATGGAGCTGCCGATGGAAGCTGTGGCTAGTGATTCTATCATGCAGATGTATCAATCATTTAGTCACTTATTAAACTTTTAGCACTGTGCTAGAATTTTAAGGGAAACATAAAGCATCATATTTTCAGTGTACTGGAAAGAGAAATATATATATATAATCAAATAGTATAAAAACTGTAATTATGCAGCAAATTGTACATTGTAGAAGGCAGGTAATGTTGAAAAAGATAACGATGGGGGAAGGGTGGAAGAAAGCTTCAGGAATGCGGTGGGTTGTAATATTGTTACAATCTGTCTGATTTTTCCCCTGGTAAGAGTATTTCATAACCATCCTTTTTTTTCTTTTTGAGATTATAATTTGATTACATTTTTCTATTCCATTTCCTCCCTCCTAACCCTATCATACAGCCCCTTCCCATTCTCCTTCAAGTTCATGACCTCCTTTCTTCACTAGTTGCTATCACATGCATATACGTATATATAAATATAACCTGTTCCATTTGTATACTAATATATATATATATATATATGCACATATGTATGTTTTCAGAGCTGACTGTTTGGCACTGGACAACAAGTTGGTGTGCTCTTCCCTGGGGAGGACCACTCTCCTGCTCCCAGAGTTCTTCAGTTGCCTAGCTCTTTGTGTAGTGTTGAGGCCTCGTGGACTTTTCTCCATTCAGTCTGGCATGTTCATTTGTAGCCCCTCTATTCCTCTGCCTCCTCATGGAGTCCACTTTACACCCATAGTATGATGAAAAAGCTAAGTTCTAATAACCATGCTGACAAACTAGGTATGTGTGCATCCCCCTCCCCACACACACACACTGGGTAGGCTCCTTCCTCATCCACCCTTTTGTTATTACAATGGATCTGCGATGAATACTGAGCCAGGCTTGGGTGCTACCCATCCACCTAACTAATAGTGGCGCCCCTTCCGTACACACAGGTCTAGTTCCTCTCCTGCTGGAAGCTCAGTGTGCTGGGAACAGAGGCCAACCTCGGCTTTGATGTGGCACCACCCCTGAAGGAGAGGGCAAGCTCTTCACAAGCGAGTGAACTGATGACATCAGACCTTGTTGTCTGCAGAGGAGGCAGTAGACTGTCCTTGCTGAGTTGTCTGGATGTGGTTTACTTTCCTTGTCCCACCATCCCTCCTAGAGCTTAGAGGATACCTGATGTATCAGGACACGATACCACACTGCATTATTGCAGACTAAGATACTCACTTCACCACAAATGCTGAGAAACTCACTCTAAGACTCACTGGCCTCATCCTTACAGTAAGGGATTTCACGAGAAGCAACTCAAGGGACAGAGGGTTTATCTGCATTCACTCTTCAGGGGGAAGGCATGGAGGCTAGAATAGCTCTCACCCAGCATGAGGCTGGGAGCAGGAAAGATGGCTTAGAGGTTAGGGGTACTCATTGCTCTTACAGGAGACCCAGGTGTGACTCCCAGAACCTATACAGTGATCCAACAGGAATGCACACGGCGCACATGCGTGCGTGCAGTCAAAACATTCACAAGCACTAAGAAAAGCAAATAAAGCTAAAACCAAGGATCAAAAACCAAAACCGAATTAGCAACGGCACGAGGCTGCTGGATCACATCTGGAAAGGTCAGGAAGCACAGAGAGGTCCAGGAGGAGGGTATGCCTCCCGGCCATCCCTACCCTCACTACATTCCCACCTCATGCCTACCCACAGAGATTCACTTCCTCCAAAGACCCCACAACCTCCCCAAACAGCGCCACTATCTGGGAAACAAGTTCAGGAGATTCTGTAGATATTTTACATGCAAACCATAATGAATAACAATTTTATTGTAATGCATATATATATAGAGAGAGAGAATAAAACACAGAACTAAAATGAACTAGAAATATATATAACCTGTTCCATTTGTATAGTATTATTTATATTCTATTACATCATATACATTATATATATATAATATACATATTCCTAGTTAACTTCAATGCTGTGTCCCATTTTCACTGTTTATTCACTGCCCTTGCTCACAGAGGGTGATGGATGACAGTTCCTGAATCTCAGGGAGAGTCGGTTATTTTATTGGAAGAGTGAATTCTAGGATTCGTAATCCATAGACACGGCTCCATCTGCCTTCTATTCTTCTCTGTACCTTCAGTCTGGGGCTAATATTAAAGGAAACCACTTGGTAATAAATGTCTCTTGGCTGTCCCATATATTGAAGAAAAATATAAATATAAATGTCTTCCCTAAACCATCTCTTCAACTTCATTGCAGGGGAAACAATGAAGTCAATGATAGATCTTAAGATATCCACCACTAGCCTAACATGTATAGAGGAACTAGATTGTATAATTTTTCTTCTATTTTAAGTGGCTAAATAAAAGTCACATATTTTTTTTTCTTAGCAAACCTGTTCCCATTGGAAAACTCCAAACCTATTTTTTTCCTATAGATGTCCAGCGCCTGAATCTCACCCCCACGGTTTGCCAGCTCATGAAAGAAAACTGATGAGCTACAGCTGTCAAAGTACTTAAAAATTAAAATGAAATAAAGTACATTCGGTATAATTCTTAGACTAGTCAGGTTATCTGTGCCTTTAAGTTTATTACACCTGCTAGTTAGGACAAGACCATCTCAGGAGTTGGGAGGAGGGACAGGAGAAATGGGAAGTTGGGAGGGGCTGTCTGTTCCTGTCAGCTACCTTTGTTGCTACTGTCATTGTAGTCACTGCGTGGGGCATGTGGCCCTCAGGAGTTCGCCCATCAGGATGCTGGATGGTAGCCATTAGCAGCCCTCTGCACTCACCCAGCAAAGTGCAGTCACCAAGATGCTCAGAATTCCCAGAAGGCATGTTTCTCTCTGGGGGTTGACCTTATCCTCCATTTTTCCTTTCAGAGGTAACAGTGGTGCTGTGCAGCTCCTGAGAATTCGCTGAACTAATCCATTATTGGAAACTAGAGGCTCCCACTTCATTCTCGGAAACAGTCAAGCTGCAATCGAGCTACCCAACACACATTTTATTTCCCTATCTCAGCATTCCTAGTGGATTTATTTCACAATGGATCACGGGCTTATGACATTGCTCAGTGAAAATAAACATTATTTTTACACTCCAGACAGAACCACAATGGACCAAAGAAATGATTTCACTCAAGAGCCAGTGAGATGGCTCAGCTGGAGAAAGTGCTTGTTGCCAAACTTGATGACCTGAGTTCAGTACCAGGGAACCACATAGCAGAAAGAGAAAACAAACTCCGGTAAGTTGTCCACTGACCTCCACAAGCACGTTGCGTCACGCGAGCACGTGCATAGCGCACACACACTTAAATATATAAGTATGTAAACTTGTTTGTTTGCTTGCTTGCTTTTGTAGTTTTTCAAGACAGGGTTTCTCTGTGTAACAGCTCTGGCTATCGTGAAACTTGCTTTGTAGACCAGGCTGGCCTCAAACTCACAGAGATCCGCCTGCATCTGCCTCCTGAGTGCTTGGGATTAAAGGTGTGTGC
Source organism: Microtus oregoni (assembly GCF_018167655.1). Taxonomy (NCBI): domain Eukaryota; kingdom Metazoa; phylum Chordata; class Mammalia; order Rodentia; family Cricetidae; genus Microtus; species Microtus oregoni. The sequence goes on from NW_024543072.1 coordinate 32,503,843, forward strand.
CACCACTGCCCAGTGTTAATAAACTTTTAAAAAGTGCCGTCTAACAAGTCTAGCTTGACAAATCAATGAGTTTATTAGGGTTTCTTTAGAAATCACAAGCAACTTGTAGATTGATGTCCCCAAAGAACAGCCACTTCTGCCTCCCACAATTGTTAACTATTTCTGTATCTTGAGAGTTGTGAGGCCTCATGTGGCCCTTCCACAATGAAATGTTGATGAGCCCACTCTTGTGAGGGTCTATCATGATAATCGAAGCCGATATGACTTCAGGAGTGTTGTGATCCAGCTGCCCTCACTCCCCCTGACTAACAGTGGAACTTCCTTGTGGTCTATAATTGACAAGGATGTTTGTGTTCTTTCTGGCTGGTGGGTCTCCACAGAAGCAGTAGAGGTATAAAAGGTTTTAGCTGAGGCAAAATAAAGCTTGCTGTTCTTCCACCTGAAAAGAAGCCTCCATGTCTCAATCTCGGCATCACCCCCCGTCTCAGCATCCAGGCTGCACTGGGTGCAGCAAGGAGCAGTGGCCCTGTCATACCCAGAGGACAGAGTTCTACAACACTTGTATTAACTAAGCTTTCAAATGTACTGACGGTTCTGTAATTGTCACTGTTCACACCTAATGTAACTGTCATTGTTCACACTGAATGTAGTAACTGTCACTGTTCACACTGAATGTAACTGTCATTATTCACAATGAATGTAACTGTCATTGTTCACATTGAATGTCACTGTTCACATTGAATATAACTGTCACTGTTCACACCGAATGTAGTAACTGTCACTGTTCACACTGGATGTAACTGTCACTGTTCACACTGAATGTAACTGTCATTATTCACACTGAATGTAACTGTCATTGATCACATTGAATGTCACTGTTCACATTGAATATAACTGTCACTGTTCACACTGAATGTAACTGTCACTGTTCACACTGGATGTAGTAACTGTCACTGTTCACATTGAATGTAACTGTCACGGTTCACACTGAATGTAACTGTTCACATTGAATATTTAAATAATTGAGATGCGTCTGAAAATATAAAAGTAGCAAAATTCAGGGTAACATGTTAAATAGTTAACTACGTCATTCACTATAGAGTGGACATAGTTCCTATTAAGGCAGCCTCTCGCTGGACATTTTTAATGCCCCCTGTATCTTGTGTCACTCTTGATTTCCTGCATTTTCCCAGGAGTAGCCATGTGTTGCAGAGTGTGAAAGAAGCTTAGCACACTGGACACACTGACTCATTTAGTTTGCACAAAAGAGAGAAGTGAGGCTTAAAAGGAGAAGGGTAATCTTCCCCTCGACCAAAATCTCAGAGTGAGGATTAGACCTTTGATGGACCTGATGCTAAAGCCCAGAGCCTTTTTATTGTAAGTACCATGCACTTTATTAATAATATCCTTATTATTTTTAACAACTCCATTTTAATTTTCACAGTATTTGGAGGTGGAGGGAGTTGAAAAAGAAGTAAGGAATAGAGTTTCTCTATCGCTTGTTTCCTTCCTTTTTACTATGAATTTCCCATCTAGCTCCCAGAGCCAGCCTTGGTTTGCAAAGTAGATGAAATCCTCAGCCATCTTCCTGCTCGAAGGGCATGTGCTCGGGTCATGGTGCTATTTTGTTTTCCAAGGCGCCTTTCTCAAATGTATAAACTTAGAAAAGGAGAGAAATGGGTATGAGAAAGAGAGAGTGCTTCCCAGGTGCAGAAAGCATCACCTCCCAGTGAGAGCAGCAGCTCCTGAAGGGCAGGGCAGCCAGGGGACTGGATTTCAGCTCCACGTTGGCCTCGTGTTGTTTGGTGTTACCACAGGGAGGCCACTTAATCTACCAACATGTCAGACTTCTTATCCATAAAGCAGCAAAAGTATTACATACTTGTGGGACTGTTGTAGCAGTCAAAAAAAAAAAAATCCTGGATATTGAGATGCCCTAAGACTTTAAAGCTTCAAAGCCTTTGGACATGTGACTCACCAGGATCAATGTGGGGAAAACCCTACGCAGGGAAAGTAGGGATGTCATATCCTGCATAAACTCAGTACTTTACATCGCTCGGCAATGTTTCAAGAGCCTAAAATGTCTTGACAAATTTAAGATGATAATACAAGGACCCAAACCAAGGAGGACTTAAGAGCCACCTACTGAGTCACCCCGAACGCAAGCAGTGATGTGCCAATTTCAGCTATAAAAGAGAAATGGAAAACAAACAAACTTCCTTTGAATAAATCTAATCTTGCCATCAGTAGCCCAGATCCGTTACTTCCTGTTTCTGTTTTCATTTCCTGTCGGTAAAGCAGTGCTAATGACAGCCTCTGTGACGTGGGCTGTGAGATGCCACCATTCCTTTCTCAATTCTCCCGCCTTCTCTGGCGGTTTGTCACCCAGGACAGAGCACAGTTGCAGGAGGCTGGAGCCTCCGCCTCTGCAAGAGCCTTAGCCACGTGCGAGTCCAACAGAACTCGCCTGACAATGAGGTTTTGCTATTTACAAGAACTTAAAGACTGGCAGTACGTTGTCGGCACCGCAGAACAACACTGCTCAACTGTGAAAACGCTTTAGGCAAAAATGAGTGGTTAAGAGAGAAGAGCCGGGATTCTTAGATGGAGAGTTACCCACAATCCTTTGAAGAGCATGTTTCAGATAAAATGGTGATCGGCCGCTCACTTCACACAGCTTCTCACATTGCGTCTTCTGACAGCTGGATTAGAAACCAAGGCGTCACTTTTTAATAGTTGAAAATCCCTTCTTTTAATTTCTTTTACAATCACTTAGTGTGTGTGTTTGTGTGTGTGTGTGTGTGTGTGTGTGTGTACACATGTGTGCACGTTTGTAGGGGGAGTGGGGCAGGATCAGAGGACAACCTCAGGGAGTAGGTTCTTTCTCCTTCTAGCATGTGGGTCCCCGGATGGAACTCAGGGGGTCAGGTTTGGCAGCAAAAGCCTCTACCAACTGAGCCCATCCTGCCAGCATAGGAATTCCCTCTTTAAAAACTGTCTAAATTAATAAGTAGAAATCACTTTAGCAAGCAGTGTATCCTGAAAAAAAAAAACGACTTCAACTTCTGATTGCTACAAATATAGGTTTGGGGTTCCCTCTAGTGTTGGGACATTGATAATACACCAACCATGGTTTTAGGAAATCTGTACTGAGCACACCATCTAGGGTTAGAGAAAGAGCAGTGACAATAAACTGAGGCAGGGGACAGTCTGGAGAGCTTCTGGATGGATAGAGGCACAGATAAATCCATACTGTGGACTCTGGAATAGACTCCTAACCTCTTGAAGAACTCTCACAGGACCATGACCTTACCTAACAGACGAGACATCAAAAACAGATCAGAAAGTAATACATATGTGCAAACTCAGACAGAGAATTTGAATGGCTATTTTATAATAAACTCAACAAATGTTAAATAAACACATGGCTTAGGGTTTAAGAGCACTTGTTCTTGCAGAGGGCCTGGGTTCAGTTCCCAGCATCCACATAACAGCTCACAGTCATCTGTAACTCCAGTTCCAGGGAATCTGATGCACCAAGCACACATATGCTGTACCTATGTACATGCAGATAAAACACACACACACACACACACACACAACAGAGACAGCAGATAGCAATATTTTTAAATTATACCTTCAAGCAGAGGAGTACTCAAAATTGAATAAAAACATTACATAAGACACCATTATCAGACTCAAAGAGAAGACTATCAGTGAGCTCAGAGACAGTCTATTTGACAACACATAAATGAGAAGCAAAAATGAAGGAGGCAGACTGAATAAATCTTATGAGAGCTACAGGACAAAAATACAAGAACTAATATTCAAATTTCTGGACTCTCAAGAGGGCTTTGAGAATGCCAGAGGATGGAAAGCTCATGCAAGAGATGGCAGAAAACTTCCCAAGTGGACAGGAGAGTGCAAACATCCAGACAGCGCAGTGGTAGGTAACCAGTTCAATTCAGGCGTAGGAGGTGGTTCATTTGGTGAAGTGGCTGCCTTTAAACACAAAGACTTGAGTTCAATCTTCAGGACCCATGCAAAGAAATGCCTGGTGTGCTGGCAGATGCTTTTAATCCCAGACCTGGGAAGGCAATTTCCTGGTGCTTACTGTCCAGTCAGCCCAGCCTACAGGAAGAATTGTAGGCCAGTGAGACCTTGTCTCAAAAAAGGTGGATGGCTTCTGAAGATACTCAGTGTCCCCCTCTGGTTTACACACACACACACAATCAAATGTGCACACACATGCATGACTGTACACACATAATCACGTGTATACACACACCCATGATCACATGTGCTTGCATAAGCATATACACAAAGAAAGAGGGAGAATTCCCAAATGCTACATGTGTGCTCCAACTCCCTTGACATCAGACTTCTCAGCAAACACCCTACCAGACTGCAGGGAGTGGAATGAGATATTCATAGTGTGTTGAGAGACAAAAGTTTCTAACCTACCCAGCAAAGTGATCCATCAGAAATGAAAGAGAGGTAAAGACATCCCTAGACAAACAAAGCTGAGAGAATTTATTTGCACTCAGTTTTCTGAGAAATGCTAATGGGAATCTTCTCATTGAAAGACAGAAACAGTAACAGGGGCGGGGGGTGTCAGAAGGTGTGAAATTTGCTGGTAGGAGGAACTACTCAGACAGATTCGAATGCTTTGATGACATAAACATGCACACGGAAGAAAGTTATCTTTAAAATGAAGATCAAAAAGAAAACAATGCAATATGTTTAAAACATAAAAGTGTATATAATAAACATTAAAAATCTACAAGGTAAAATTCTTGTAATCAAAACACACTTCTAGGAGCTATAGAGATGGCTCAGTGGTTAAGAGCACCGGCTGCTCTTCCAGAGGACCTGGGTTCCATTCCCATCATCCACGTGGCGGCTCAATATTGAAAGACCCTACAGACCCCCTCCTCAAAACCCGCAGCTAGCATGCTCCCGGGGGAACGAACTGTTTGCTTTAAAAAAATTCTCCGGATCAGCAGCCAGCCTACTCTCGTAAGAACATCCCATGTGCTTGAGAGAGCAGGATGTCTATGAGATAGGAAGACTGCAAGGCAAGATGTCAATAAGATAGGACATCAACAAAGCAGGTTGACTGCAAAACAGGATATCTATAAGATAGGCCAGGCATCCATGCTGAGAGAGGAAACCATTCATGCCCCCGCCTCATTCCGATTGACCGATAACCACGCTTTTGCTTCTGTAAACTTGCTTTTTGCTCTTCCCTATAAAAAGACCTCCCCCCAGTCTGCAGGTGCACAAGTCCTCCAAAAGACTTTGGCGCCCGCAGGTACCTGTGTTTACTCAATAAACCCCTTGCTAATTGCATCCTGTGGCCTGGTCTCGGAGTGTCCTGGTTCTGGGGTCTTCATCAGAGAGGAAAGGTCCTCTCTGAGGGTCTTTCAAATACCATCTGTAACTTCAGTTCCGGGTTATTTGTTTCCCTCTTCTGGACTCTGTGGACATGTTTGGTCACACATGCACGCTATCCTAACATATATGCAAGCAAACGCACACATACATACAATTTTTGATAAAAATAAAAGCATGACTAGAGAAAACCCACTTAGCCACATAGGAAAACTACACTAAAAAGGGAAGGAAAATAACTACAGATATATCAGAAAACAGTAATACACTGGCACATAGCACATAACCTACCAATAGCTACCTTAAATGTAAGTGCATTAAAATTTCCAACTAAAAGATATAGCGCGTTCAAATGGATTTTTAAAAACACAAACAACTACCTGCTCATGAGAGACGTGATCTCTAAGGACAAAATCTGAAAGTGGAGAGATGTGGAAGCATGCTCTCTATATAAACGGAATCAGAACAAAGCCGGAGCAGCCGCACTCACATAAGATAAAGTTAGGCTTTAAATAAAACGCATGCACAGGGAGATCTTTATCTAATGATAGAGGTGTTGATTTAACCAGAGAGAACAACAATTATAAACATGAAAACAATATTAGATATCTAAGCAAATTTCAATAAATCTGAAAGGAAAAATAAACCCACCCAGTAACAATATAGAACTTACACACATCACCTTCACTATGTATGGATCATTCAGGCAGAAAATCAATACACCAGCAGTAATTGCACCTAGGCAAAATGGACCTAAGAGACATCTACAAAGATTCTGCCCAAAGCTGGAAAAAAAAAAAACTCCTCTAAATATCATGTTTACCATTCTCTAGGGCATGTCACGTGACCAGTCACAAAACAGTAGCTTCTAACGCTTTTTAAATTGAAACCATATTAGTTTTTCTAGCTTAAAGACAGTAAATATGAAAACAAAAGGCAAGAAAATTCTGTAAACAATACAAATATGTGTAAATTAAACATCTTCCTAGTAACTAAGTGATGCAGTAAAGTTAATAAAGATATTTCTGATTTCTTGGATAAAGGATAATGCAGACCAAAAACTACAGTGCACAACAAAAGTCATATATTGAGAGAAGCTTGTAGAAATAAATGCATTTAAAAGAGATGTTCTCAAATGAACAAGTTATCATTGCACCAAAAGGAATTAAAAACTAAGAACAAACCAAACCCAAAATTAGTAGAAGAAATAATAAATATCAGAGCAGAAATCAATCAGATGATAACAAAGTACAAAACCCCAATGAAACAAAGAATTGATTCCAAAAAAAGCAAAAACAAAACAAGGAAGAAAGAAAAGAAAGCAAAAGAAGGAAGGAAGGCACAAGCCCATAGCAAGACCAAGCAGAAAAGGCAGAAGACACAAACATGTAAAGCTCAGAAATTAAAATGTAGATATTGCAGCCAGCACCACAGACATACAAATGACCACTAGACTGTTATGAGAAACTGCACGCCAGAAATCTAATAATCTAGAAGAAGCACAGCGTTCTTAGACACAAACACCCAACAAGACTGAATCATGAAGAAACAACACTTCCATAGCTCATGTTATTGTCTGACTGTGAAATGTCCCACAGAGGCCGTGATTTTGAGCCCCTGCTCACCGCTGGCGGTGCTGTCTGATCTGAGGAAGTTGAAGTGGAACCTTAGGGAAGTGGAACCTTACTAAAAGAACTATGTCATTGAGGACAAGTCTCAGCATTTAAAGCCTGGCCCAGCTGTCTGCTCATGCTCTGCTTCCGGACAGCCAAGTGAGGGACAAGCCTCATTTTCCTGCCACCATATGGACTATATCCTTTAGAAACTGTAAGCCAAAATAAACCCTTTCTCCCACAAGTCGCTTTTGTCAGGGTATTTTATCACAGCAGGAAAAGGGGGGACTAATATAGGTAATAATAACAATAACAGGTAAGAGCAATAGCAAGTAATGGAATCGGATTAGTAACAATTCAGTAAGTTCCTTATTGAAGAATAACTAATAGGGTATTAGTAAACAATAGAAGACTTAAAATGTGTTTGGACAGAGGGTGATGTGGGAGGTCTTTCTGTATATGTGTTGCTTTATTGGTTGATGAATAAAGCTATTTTGGCCAATGGCTTAGCAGAGCAAAGCCAGACTGGAAATCAGAACAGAGAGAGAGAGAGAGACAGAGAGAGAGAGAGAGAGAGAGAGAGAGAGAGAGAGAGAGAGGGTAGGCAGAGTCAGATACACCATGTAGCTGCCAAAGGGAAGCTTAGGAACCTTACTGGTAGGCCACAGCCTCATGGTAATACACAGATTGATAGAAATGGGTTAATTTAAGATGTAAGAGCTAGCTAGGAATATGCTAGAGTCATTGGCCAAACAGCATTGTAATTAATATAGTTTCTGTGTGATTATTTGGGTCGGAGCAGTCGGGAAACAAACAAGTAGTCTCCACCTACAGGAGGGGATTTCCCCCCTGTGTTCTATTATCTTGTATGAGAAAAGTTTCTGAAACCCAAAACAGACAAACCTGAGTCCAGCCCAAAAGCTGGAATCATAAGCAGCCGGCCACCTGCAAGTGGTATAACTAGCTACATGGGTAAGCCAAGGCCAGATGGACTAGGCAATGGTGGACTTCCAGTCCCATCAGGAGGAAAATAAAGGCTCTGTAAATGAACATGACCTTTGTAATGGCTTCTATATACCATGCTGGAGGTTTGCTTGGCGAACACAGAGGAGTATAATTAGAAGTGAGCTGGTTTTGAGACTAAAACCTTAAGGCATATTTCTGACTGGGTAGCAGGTATCCCAGTCAGAAATACAAGAAGGTAGTGAGTGATGTTCTGTTAGGAAATGGTTAAACTGTTACCCGTGGTGGCCAGAAAGACTGGCGTCAGACCTAAGGAAATGACTTTACGTCAGACTGTTCATGGTGAACCAGCCACTACTGGATGCACTTGATGAGGTACCAGGGTAAATAGTCAAAATGAGGGGGAAATAGTTTGTGCGTAAATATAAATAGACCCCAAGTGCACAGAAAGTGCAGAATTAGAAAAATGAAACTATTTCCCATTAAACTGCAAGAACTGTCAGTAAAACCAGGCTCCCACCTGGCATGGTGACATACACCTGTAATTCAGCATGCAGAAAGCCAAGACTTGAGCTGCTCAACAAGGTATGTAGTTCAGTGATGTGGCATTTGCCTAGCATGCCTGAGGACCTCGGTTCCAGTACCTTCTGCACCCTTCCCTCCCCACCCCCAGCCCAAACTAGCTCCAAAGGGAAAGAAAAAAGACTAACACAAAGGCTCAGACACTTTAGGTACTTTCTAGAGATAAAGATCAAAAGTGTGCTCTTTGATGAGACATCAGAGAGGAATCAAATGCCATGGAGTGAATCCTTTCAGCCGCATCTGGGGATTGGTGGGAACATTACATGTCTTGTCTCAGAAGCCTGAAGTAACTAATTATGAAAGCAAACTGAAGAGGTGGAGAGCTGCCTCAGGAGCTCTTCCAGAGAACCCAGGATCAGTTCCCAGCACCTACAGAGTGGTTCACGACTGTCTGAAATTCAAGTCTCAGAAATCTGATGCCCTCTTCTGGCCTCTGCACACATGTGGCATACAGACATAAATGCAGGCAAAATACCCATACACATAAAAATAAAAAGAAACATTTAAAATTGACTTTTGTTCAATATTTAAAAGGATTTGCAAGCCTCAAAGTTCTGTGCTGGCAGAGACTGTTCATTTGTTTCACGGCCATCCAGATGTGAAATAATCACACAGAAACTATATTAATTACAACACTGCTAGGCCTACTAGCTTAGGCTTCTTATTAACTAACTCTTACATCTTAAATTAAGCCATTTCTATTATCCTGCATTTTACCACGAGGTCTGTGGTTTATCGGTAAGGTTCTGGGGCATCTTTCTCCTTCGGCAGCTACATGGAGTCTCTCTGACTCTGCCTACTTTCTTCCATCATTTAGTTTAGTTTTCCCCCACCTAGCTCTATCCTGCCCTGCCACAGGTCAAAGCTTTATTAACCAATGATAATAAAACATATTCACAGCATACAGAGGGGAATCCCACATCACTCCTGAAGGAAGGAAGCAGGCTGAGGTTGTTCTGTCAACAGGAACAATGCACACCTCATTGACCTCTTCAGAAGAGCGAAGGAGAATGGTGGAAAAGGACCTCTCAGAACACTTAAGCCAAGCACTGAAGAGCAATCTATTTTGGTGTCACTCAGAACAGAGCTGAATCAGGGCCCACAGGACAGTCTATACTCCCAGAGCAAGGCAATCTTCATTTGTCCACTGGAAACTCAGATTTGTTACAAATATGACTATTTAAGCTACCATCCCCCATTTTTCACATAAAATCATTATTTTTGTTATCCTGTCTCTAAGTCATTTTCTTAACCCATAAATCTGATCAAGTAAACCTGATAAAAGCCATTAAAATTTGGACTTTGTGCTGGTGCTATGATTAGATGAGGCTTTGGGAGATATTGGAATGGGCATGGGTCCTTTCTTTGTTTGCATGAAGGAGCTCAGATATAATGTTGAAACCAATTATTGCTCTTACTTTTTGTTTATATTTCTTTGTGACAGTACTATTTTTTGGTACCCTTGTCATGACCTTATAGGGGGCATAATCAATTTCTATGTCTGCTGACTTCAAGTCTGACCCTGAAAGTATTTGGTCAGTGGTATATCAGTAGTGTCAAAACAAAAAGGTAATTCTCACTTCCAATGCGATAAGAAATAGTTTATCCTGAAGCCTAATATGAGTGACTATGCTCTGGAAACATAAATTTAGGGCACTCCAGATTCCATGTTCCAACATGATAACAGTGTTAGGAAGTTTTCATAGTAACAGAACATATGTCACAGATCAAGACACGTTTCAAATGCCCTGGTGGAGCCACTAAGGAGAGTCTAAACAAAAGTGGAAGCCTGTCACAGGGCCTGTGGGGAACTGTTGAGGAAAACAGAGGTATTCAGAGGGAACTTGAAGAGGCACGTTTTAGTGTCAGGTGCTATCTGACACTGTATTGGGCTTTTGGTTGGTTGGAAAACCAGTGCTCTGTTTGTACATTCCAAATGACTTTCCTAATAGCCACAAAGCTCTAAAATCAGGTACAGAGGATAGCAATAAATGTCTCTAGGAGGGTTAAAGATACCCAAAGATCGTTAGCATTAGACTCTAGATCGGCAACACCCCAATCCATAGCCACTGAGTTTCTAATGAATTAATCCGCCTTGCAGAAGGTGCACCTTGTCCCTGGAAACTTTTTTTCCCACAGTTCATATGTAAAAGCTAAGGATTAGTGCTTTTGTACAGTGGGGTTTCTGTTTCATGACAAAACTTTTCCTAGGGAGACACAGCAAACACTTCTACTTACCCCAGACAGAGAAACCACAAAAGACCAAGGTGCAGATACTGAAGGGGCACTAGTCCCCTTAAACATGTGGTTCTGCGGCATTACCCTACTCCCCATTCCCTCTGCCTTACTAAAAACCATTAGGTTGCATTCCTAAGGCCAGCCACCAAGGTCTAGTCCCTTAATAGGCAGGCCACTTCTTCCTCCTGAGGTTGACTACCAAAGTCCAACAATCAGAAGCTCCCCTTGACTCACCTAATTAATATGCCAAATTAATGTTAAACACTTCATCCTAACACAAGGTTTCCCCCTTTACCTTTAAACTGCCATTTGCCTAAGGGCCTTGTCTGTCTTCCCCTCTATCCTGAGGCAGTCATTTGCCCCTCAGGGACAAATATCCCTGCCCCCTTTTCTTTGTCCCCTTCCCCTTTTCCCTCACCCCCATCCCCTTTACCACTGCATCCTAGCCCATCCTAATACAGACCTCTCCTTTGCAGACTATTAAAATTGCACCTGCAAGGTCATTCTGCCTGAGTCAGAAAGCAACCACTTTAACTTTCCTTTCCTGATTAACAGAGGATCTCTCCATGAAAACAAGTGTTTGGGTGTGACTGGTGCCTAATCTAGGATCTGGAAGGGAGCTCCCACTATGTGGGAGTCCCCTTCAAATCCCACCAAAGTCTTACTTGGTGAACCACGAGTTTTATTGGGGTTACTTACAGGAATATCAGTGAGCGGTTATAGGAAATTGCTCAAAGACAGCTGCATCACCGTGGCCCATCCCAGCATGAGTGACAGCCCACAAAAGCTGGGAAAACTGGAGCACACTGCACAGCATGTTTACAGCTCAACAGCTTGGAGCATGTCCTTTCCTAATGACCCTTGACTAAATGTCTTCCAGGTAGCTCAGCTGGTTTCTGCTTCTCCCAGGCAGCTGGGCTTTTCTGAGTCTTGTTGGTACTTTGGGGGCCAGAAAGTCTTTGCATCTTAGCTCTCTGCTTTCTCTGGTAGTGAGGGGCCTAGGGAATCTAGTCAGTTTCAGGGACTTCCTGAAGCTATTTTGAGACCTTCCTGTTTAAAGTGCCTCCCTGTAGGATACAATGTCTCAATCCCAGTGGAAACTGCCACACAACAGGATAACATCTGGGGCTCCAACAATCGGTAACAAGAGGCTTCCACTAGGTAACTAATCCCCTCAAAATAATATTTATAATAATATTTCTTTTCATGTTCCCTGGAAAATATCATTTCTAAATTATTTTCTAGTTACTTTAATGGACAAGAAACTCAAAACCATGTCCTGTGAGAAATTGTTGAAGAAAACAGGGTATTCAGAGGTATCCAAAGGTCTTCTGTACCGTTAGAGCATCCATCTTCAGCCTACAGGCCCATAGTATCCAGCAGACTTTCTTTGCAGGAGGAAATTTGAAGATCTGTTCTGCCTTATAATGGCAAAGTCCATCAGTTGCTTTCCTCTGTGTCCTGCAGAATGTCTAGCAAACTCTTTCGTGAAACAGGAACCCTGAAGGACTGTCTCAACTTCCTTGGGCAACTTCAGTTGTCATTTTTTCTGTGGGTCCTGCATGTCCAGTTCATACGGCATGATATCAAGCAGTCAAGGCAAGGTCAGTTTCTTGCTCAAATAGCTAACAAACTCCATAAGGAGCCTCTTCATTGTCCATCACTGTCTTGAAGTAGATTGGTGCTGCCAAGAGCAGATGTGTCTCATTGTAATGAAAAGTCCTAAGTTATTAAACATTTTAAATGCCATATTCTGAAGGTCTCTGAAAGATTTGAAGAATACCTATATAACTGAAATATCTCTATATATCTAGAAGACCTAACTAACATGACTTCAAAATTATTATAGATGATTATCTATTAACCTACATTTTGTAAATATACATTACACTTTTTAAATAAGCCGCACAAACACAATATCTTAATTGAAAGCAGAAATAGACATATAACAAAATTGTCCTTAAATTTGTATTAATAAACCAAGATCCATACCAATGCAAAGTATTCATCTCTATATTATATCCCCCTTTAAATGTAAACAAACATTTATAAAAAATATTTGGGAATATAGGCACAGTTATCTTCAAACTGCTTCCTTCTTTTGGTTGGGCAAAGTAATTTTTAGGGGTGTTTATGGTGACCTTTCAGGGGACTTGGTCCATCAAGCCACATTAGTCTGGAAGGATTCCATAGGTTCTCATCCTCTGTGGAAACAAAAGAAGAACCTCTTTTCCATGCAATATATTCTTTTTTTATTGAAAAAATTTCCGCTTCCTTACCACCTCCCATTTCCCTCCCCTCCTCCCACTCCTCTCCCCCATGCAATACATTCTTAGACTCAAATTTTGAAGTCAAGAAACCTTTATATGTTGGTTTAGTTTAGTAGCCCATACAATGAAATACCTCTCTGTACTTAGCTCCTTCACAGTCAAAAAAATTCAAAGAGCCGGGCAGTGGTGGCGCACGCCTTTAATCCCAGCACTCGGGAGGCAGAGGCAGGCGGATCTCTGTGAGTTGGAGACCAGCCTGGTCTACAAGAGCTAGTTCCAGGACAGGCTCCAAAACCACAGAGAAACCCTGTCTCGAAAAAAACCAAAAAAAAAAAAAATTCAAAGAAAACACAGTAATATACATAATCCAAACTCTCTGTGTATTATCCAAAATCTCTGTGTATTAACCTTTACTATTTTTCTTTCATCCTGCCCAAGACAGTTTCTTTATTAACCAATGGTATTCACAGGATACAGAGGGAAATCCCACATTATCCCATGAACACCTTAATGGGTAATTTCTAAGGGGAAATCATACTTTCCTCTCCCTCTGAAATACCAGAATCTCAGCAGAGAGGATATGCTCATTGATGACATTCTTCTTACCCTTTTTCCCTGCTCATCAAGGGTACCTGAGGATATCTGTCCTCCTTCCCCAGAGCATGACTGTGAAAGCTGATGTTGAACACTCTCAGCCCAAGGTGATCTGTCATTGTCTGAACTGGCTACCATGACGAGCATTCTCTAAAACATGACATGCCAGCACTCAGTTCTTTGGAAATAGCGATGATTCCTACATATAGTTATTTGCCTTTGGGTCATCCAGGATGCATCCATAACATATTTCATTCGATACCCAGTGAATGAGAATGGTCCCCATAGGCTTAGATATTTGAATTCTTGGTTCCCAGTTGGTGGAACTGTTTGGGAAGGATTTGTGTGGCTTTGTTGAAGGCAGTCTGTCACTAGGGGCAGTTTTGTGGTTTCAAAAACCCGCACAATTCTAAGTCAGCTCTGTGCCTCCTACTTACAGATAAGAATGTAAGCTCTTAGTCACCACACACACCATGCCTACCTGCCTGTTGCCATACTCCCTGTCATGAATGGTTGTGGACTCGGTCTCTGAAACAGTAAGCCCAATAAACTACCTCTTCTATAAGTCAGATTAGTTCTGAAATCTCCTTATAGCAACAGAAAAGAAACTAAGACACCAAGAATGAAAGAAAGTGAAGTTCAGTGTTTTTGTCACGGCAGGGGTCATCAGCTCTCAGAGGTTCATGTGGAAACAAACAAACCTCTTAGAACTTCTGCTCAGGAGTCACACAGGGTTCTTTCTACTCACATTCTATTTGCCAGTGTGCATCACATGGCCATGTCAAGTGAATGGGGCACTGGAGTTCATTTGGCACACGACACCTCAGCAATGGTGCAGTGTGTAACGGGACCACAGGTACACAAAGGACAGAATCATTAGTTCAATCTGCCAAAGTACCAGAGAAAAGAGGAAGTGTGACAGAAGCCATGCTGATCTGAAGACTATGGGGTCTCCAGTGAACAAGGTCAGAAAGGCATGCTCTTCAGAGACAGTTAAAAATAAGTATTGTGTGCGATTCGAAGCTTTGGAGAATTTGTGGAAGTTGGGTGTAGAGAAGGAGGTCCAATGTCTGCCTCAACCCCTCTCTACCTCACTCTTTTTAAGGTGGAGTCTCTCTTTAGATCTTGAACTGTGTGTGTGTGTGTGTGTGTGTGTGTGTGTGTGTGTGTGTGTGTGTATGTGTGTGTGTGTGTCCTAATTCTCCCTAGAGGCTGGCAGGCAGCAAGCCTCAATGGCCTTCCTGTTTGCACTCACCTCTGTGCTGGCCAGAACTATATCCAGCTTGTTACCTGTCTTCATATTTACTCTTAAGCACTGAGCCATCTCTCTAGCCCTGCCTTTTGGAATCTTATGGTGTGGTGCTGCTATAATTCAATGGGAGCAAGAAAGAAATCAGACCAGCAGCACCAGTAAAAATTCATTATATTGGTCACATAGGCATTCTGCTGATATGTAAAGCAACTACTAGCAGAAATCCATCTGTCAAATCACTGAAGACAGAGGGGTTGGTTTCAGCCACTCCCCATTCAGATGAAGTTTTTTGAGACAGGGTTTCTCTGTAGCTTTGGAGCCTGTCCTGGAACTAATTCTTGTAGACCAGGCTGGCCTCGAACTCACAGAGATCTGCCTGTCTCTGCCTCCCAAGTACTGGAATTGAAGGCATGAGCCACCACTGCCCAGCTAAGTATTTATTGTTTGCAGAGGACCTGGCTGGGTTCAGTTCCCAGGACTCGCATGGTGGTTCACAAACCATCTGTTACTAGAGTTCCAGGGGATCCAATGTCTTCTTCAGCCCTCCATAGGTACGTAGTGTGCATAAATACATTGTGCTGGTTGTTTCTGTCAACTAGATATATCTGGGAAGAAGAAATGTCAAGTGAGAAATTGCCTTCTCCAGATTGGCTTATAGGCAATTTTGTGGGTCATTTTCTTGATTAATGATTGACATGGGAGGACCTAGTCTACTGGGTAATGCCGTCTCTGGGAGGTAATTCTGGGTGGTCTAAGAAAGAGGTCTGAGGAAGCTTTGGGGTGTTGGGGTCCAGCCCCAACATAAAACATTTCTCATACCAGAATGGAGGCATGGGAATGAAGACACAATCCATACAGCAGTATTGGGAGGGACTTTCAGTGATCATTCAAATCCTGAAATTCACTCACTTTTTTTTTTGATTTTTTTTTTTTTTTTGAGACAGGGTTTCTCTGTAGTTTTGGGTGCCTGTCCTGGAACTAGCTCTTGTAGACCAGGCTGGCCTTGAACTCTCAGAGATCCGCCTGCCTCTGCCTCCCGAGTGCTGGGATTAAAGGCCTGCGCCACCACAGCCCGGCTCCACACGTTTATTTTTCAAACAGCTTTTATATCAAGGTAAACTGAGGGGGAGGTAACACAAACTTCATTAGCATTGTTTCCTAGGTAGTGGCGGGGAGGGGATGATTTAGGTCACAGGTCACATCTTGCCTAGGCCTATTTTGTTCTGTAGACTGAAAACACCTCTTCCCCAGGTGACCTCCTAATTTGCAATAGAAGGAACAGAATGTCATTAGCATATCCTGGCACCTATTGAGGTGGTGTCATGTTTGCTTTGCTTCAAAAGAGCCAGGAGATCCCCTCCTGGGTGGAAGGTGCTAATTGCGCCTTGTAAATTGCTCAGAGTCTCTGACCACCAGACAACGTGGATGGAATATGGGCATAATTCGGCCCCCACATTGGGGAACCAACCAATAAGCAGCACTCCTTCCTGGTCTCTGCTTCAGTTCCTGCCTCCAGGTTTCTGCCTTGAGTTCCTGCCCCGACTTGCCTTCATGATGGACTACCACAGTTAAACTGAAATAAACCCTTTCCTCCCCAAGATGTTTTTGGTCATGGTGTTTTATCACAGCAATAGAGAACAAACTAAGTCATACATGCAAATACTCACACACATAAATAAATCTTTTTGATAAAAATTTAAAAGATTCAAATAGGTCATTGAAGAGCCTCTTCTTACGGATACTTAAATAATATTGGAGCTCTTGAAGACTAGAACTTAGTATTGCTTTTTCTTTTCTTACATCAGAACGCACAATCATTTTTTAAGGAAGTTGAAGCGCCAACAATGACCGAGTACCCTTGTCTCTTGCTGACAACCGTCTTGCTTTTCCACTGGAAACTGCCCTTTCTCTCAGAAAAGCTAAAATGAGAATAGCAATCAAATTAAGCTGTCACTCCCGCTTCTAAAAGATTAAATTTACACATCAAAAGAGCTGTCCATTAAGACAACAGCAAGGGCCGGGCAGTGGTGGCGCACGCCTTTAATCCCAGCACTTGGGAGGCAGAGGCAGGCGGATCTTTGTGAGTTCAAGACCAGCCTGGTCTACAAGAGCTAGTTCCAGGACAGGCTCCAAAACCACAGAGAAACCCTGTCTCGAAAAACTTAAAAAAAAAAAAAAAAGACAACAGCAAGGAATTTCTAACCTCTGCTCTCAATTCTGTAATTTCTATCCAATGATTAAGACTTCTCCTCTCTTGCCAGCGGTAACATTTCAAAGCTGTATCCATGGTACTGTACTTTATGTGTTAAAAGCACAGCACATCTATGCCATGGAATTTGTGCTTACACACACATTTTGTGCATAAGCAATGCGTTTAAAATATATAAAGAAAGCTTCCCTTGGAGCTGTGGAGACAGCTCACGGGCTGAGCGCGCTGCTCTTGGAAAGGATCAGAGTTTGGTTCCTAGCATCTCCTTCAGGGGGCTTCACCACGAACTGTTAACTTCAACTCCAAGGGTATTCTGTTTATCCCTTCAGCATAAATATGTACCACGCACGTTTAATTTAAAATAAAATAAATCTTTTTCTTTTTATAAAAAAAGGTTATTCCCTTGATCAGTTAGGCTTGAGTCCTGGGAGAGGCCTCTCTGCCTTGGTGCCCGCCCCATCTTCGGCTTGCCC
This sequence comes from Microtus oregoni, assembly GCF_018167655.1. Taxonomy (NCBI): domain Eukaryota; kingdom Metazoa; phylum Chordata; class Mammalia; order Rodentia; family Cricetidae; genus Microtus; species Microtus oregoni. The sequence goes on from NW_024543072.1 coordinate 32,521,431, forward strand.
AGCCTAGTTTTTAGCTAGAAACCCCCTCAGTCAGTTTAGCACCCTTGATATCTGATCACCCTGGCCCGCTTTCAACAAGAATCCTGTTCAGTGAGTTTAGCAAGAATCCCTTAACCTCTGATAATTCCTCTTGGTAATTTTCCATCCCCTCACATCCACACCCCTTCCTCTCAGCTATGAATCAATCAGCCCCCAAGTAGAACTCAGTCTCTCCTAGGGGTTTAATAAGTATCAACAGGGTGGTTTTTTTTTTTTTTATAAAAAGCTACCAAGCTCCCAACATAAATCTAACTGGAGAATCTTCTAGAATAATAAGGGTTGCGGGGTCTCTTGGAACATTGTGAAAGACCTGGATGGTCCCCCCCCCCGCCCCCCAGCAGGAAGAAAATAGCCACAAATCTAACCAGGAAGAGAAGAATCAGGAATCTAGCATTAGTCAATTTAGTGACTGTGTTTCAGGAACTAGCTAAAGATAAAGTTAGATTATAATCTTGAGAAACAGGTGAATGTCATTGTACTATGTTTTAGGAACTAGCTGATTATGACCTTGGGAGTGGTCCTAGAGGCGTGGAGTTGCCCCCTTGTGACCTTCACTGGATTTTCAGAATTTTCTACGACCCTTTTGGATTACTGGACCTTGGTTTCTTCCCTTAAAAACTCCTTCTCCCGGTCCGGTCACTCGGGGTAGAACTCTTCCCCTGCGTGGGTTACGAGTCTCAGCCCCAGTGCACTGGTTCCCGCCGTCTCATCTCATCAATTAAAGCCTCCTGTGGCCGGGTGGCGGTGGCGCATGCCTTTAATCCCAGCACTCGGGAGGCAGAGGCAGGCGGATCTCTGCGAGTTCGAAACCAGCCTGGTCTACAAGAGCTAGTTCCAGGATAGGCTCCAAAACCAGAGAGAAACCCTGTCTCGAAAAAACCAAAAAAAAAAAAAAAAAGAAAAGAAAAGAAAAAAAAAAAGCCTCGTGTGATTGCAGCAAGGATGGTCTCTCGTGAGTTACTGGGTCTCTCGTGAGGGGGGGTTGTGTTATCCCGAGACTTGAGAGTCACCCCAGCACCGGGGGTCTTTCAATTGTTGCTATATTCTCCAGAGTTGCAGGCAAACAACTCGAAAGAACTTCTACACCGCTGCTTCGTCCAGGGGATTACATGCTTGGGAGTTAATGGTCAATAGCGTCTCTGGTATGCCAGGAACAGCGTTCTGGGCAGAATAGGAACGCGAAGTCGGGTCACCCGTCCACCTCCTCGGTGGGCTAGGGTCACAGTGCATTATTCCTGGACGCCTGTGCCGAGCGGTCACCGGTGTCCCGCCGAGCAAACGCCCACCTCAGCAGCGACGATCGAGCCAACCACTGAGGAAGACCGCTCTGCTCCCGAGTGATCTAGGTCGGTTTGCAGCACCGAGGTCGCCGGAAGCACCGCCGAGGCCCGCTGACGTCATCGCCCACGCCCCGCCCCCTAACACCCTCGGTCCCGCCCTCCCCTCCCCTCCCACCACGTGTCCTCGCACGGTCGCGTGGGGCCGCGCTGGGGCGGCTGGAGCGGCGGAGCTGGTGGCGCGGTGAGTGCTGGGCCGCAGCCCTTGTCGCCCTCGGCGGCGACACCGCCCGTTCGGCCGGGGTGAGTGCGCGCAGGACGCGGGGCTGGGGCGGCCTCTCCTCGGGACTGGTGTTTGGGGGAAGCTGGGCCGCGGCTGGGCGGGGGCCGCCGACGGCAGCTGTCGCCGCCGCCGCCTTTGTTGCTGGCCGGCCGGGGAGGTGGGCGGTGTGGGGGTGTCGCCGCCCTGCAGGTGCACGGGGCACCCGAGCTGGGAGCGCGTGCTGCGACGGCGGGGGAAGGGTCGGGCAAGATGGCTGGAGTGAGCAGAGCGACGGCGGCGGCGGGCACCTTCGCGCCGGCCCCTCCCACCTCCCGCCCCGCCGCCGGGTGCAGGCCGCGGCCAACTTCAGGCCCAGGCTCCCGGGACCTCACGGGCATTCCTGCCTCCGCAGGCCGCCTCCCGCCTCCGGAAACATTGGAGACGCTGACTCCGAACTCCGGAAAGATCTTGGCTTCAAAAGTCCCGGAAGATGGGACGCACGAGATGCACACTCCCTACACACCCAGCAGTTGTCGGCAGTCTTTTAAGGGGAAGCTCTTTGTACCGGCCTAAGGAAGCTTCGAGTACAGAGAATTTGCGACCCAGAGGCGAGGAGTCCTGCCAGGTCTGGGTTGGCCTTCGCCCCCCAGGCACACCCTCCTCCGTGTCACGGACTTCGCTTTGGGGGGTCCTTTAAGGAAGAAAGACTGTTAAATTTCTGGACTGGCCTGTGGACAGCGCCTGTGAATCTGGAAAATCCAGGTGATAAGTTTTTGTGCTAACTAGTCAAACGTCCCGTCTAGACTCAGACTCTGGCCTGGTAGCAGATCAGCACCGCTCTCCTCTGTCCCCGGTTCCGGGTTCAGTTGGTACTGGCAATGGGAAGCTTAGGCCTGTCAGTGCACTGTGGAAACCTCTCCTTGCCTGTCCGCTGCTCTCACTTCTGTCCTTCTGCACAAATGGTTTGGAATTACTAGTCTGGCTTCCCGAACCACAGAAAGCTTTAAGTATTTGAAGCTAGCCAAATACATTATCTGCCCACAGCCCCTCTAATAATGATGAAATAGCCGCTTTCCCTGAATCCCTGTTATGATAAAAGATAAGGTAGATATAAATATTGTAACTAATTCTTGCTTAATAACTGTTTTGTTATATGTAACTTTGCTATTTTAAAGTTAAAGCCTTCCTTTTTTGTTTAAACAAAAAGGGGAAGTGATGTGGGAGTGTCATATATCAATCTGTTGATTTCTAAAATTTCTAAATGGTTTGCAGTGTGTTAAAAATATATGCAAGCTAAAAGTTAAAAGTTCTTAGAAGTAAAAAAAGGAAGAAAGAGGGTAGTTGGGTGTAGTAGTACACTCCTTTAATCCCAACACTTGGGAGGCAGAGGGAGATTGACCTCTGTGACTTCAAGGTTTGGTAGCACACGCCTTTAATCCCAGTGCCTAGAAGGCAGAGACAAACAGATCTCTGTGAGTTCAAGGTGTAGTAGTGTACACCTTTAATCCCAATGCCTGGAAGGAAGCAGACAGTGCTTTGCGGGTTTGTGTGCGCCTTAACCACCCTCTTGGTCTGAGAGTTCTCACTGACACCTGGCTTGTCTGCTAAATCTTGCGCACAGAGATGGAGTCCCCAGCCTATCCTCAAGACAGGACTCTGAAAGAAGAGCGAGAGGAGGCCGTTCGGATCCAAGGATTGGAGGATGGCCCCCCCATAGATATGCAGAAAGTACTGATTGGTTCCAGAGGCTCGTGGGTAAGTAAGAGGGTATGGGAATCCAGCCTGGGAGCCAGGTTTGCCTTAGGTCTCCTCCTGGGGCAGATGTGGGAAGTAAAAATAGCCCAGACTCTTGTTTGCATTCCTGAGGAAAAAAAATCCTGTGCCTTCAAAAGGCAGAGCAAATGGTGGAGGGAGGAATGGTGATGGGAACGGGGCCTCCGGCACCGAGGCTGATTTCAGGTCTCAGAAACTGAGACCTTGTCTGCCTGACACTTTGTCATTCACCCATTTCCCTTGTGCCTGACTTAATAGCATCATAGATATTGTAGGCACCAAATACCTTTAAGACTCGGGTCGCTGAGTGCTGTGTGTCCCCCAGGTGTCAGTGGAAATGCTAAGCTCCAGGGAACGTACAAGTGTAAGTGAGACCGTATCTAATACATGTGTTTGCTTACAATAGTTACTGGAGCCTGGAAACTAAGCACGAGTTGTAAATATTTTTAGTAAGTAATAAATGGATATTGCTTAGTTTTATATTGTGTATAAACATTATCAATATCATCAATACATAATGTCCTTTGTGCCCAATAAAAGGGAAGCCTTTCATCATAGAACACAGAACTGCAGGCAAAAAACTAGAAAAACCCTTCTTCCAAATTACCTAGTCCACCCTTCCTACAGGACCTCAGGTACCAAAAGATACCTGCTTTACTGCCCAGATCCCTGTGTCCATTGACTTCCTGAGCCGCAGCCCTACCAGCGGAGCGCATCTGTGTGTAAACTGCCGGGCATCGCCAGCTCTGGGCTCACTGATCTGAAGCTGTGCTACCTTTTACCCGCTAGCTTTTGTCACCCTGTCTTCCCCAGTTCTGACCTCAAAGCAGCAGAAACCCTGGATTCTAAGGTTAAATCGAGCAACCCAGAATATCTAAAGAGGCTGGAGCAGTATGGAAATCGGGTGTAGTCAAAGTAGAGATCTGATTGTGTTGAAATGAGAAAAGCGGGCCTTGCCCAGGAAAGAAGTAAGCAGAGTAGCTGAAGGCTGGAGGAGGGGGCCTGGCAGCTTGAGAGGTGGGCTTGGGTTTGGGCATTTGGAAGCTCCAGGAAGTCAGTTGTCCATTCACAGCCACTGCACAGCATTAAGACAAATCCCTGCCTTCCTGCAGCCCCCAGTCTCATAAGGGAAAGAAGCAGCCTAGGGCAGCTCAGGATTCTCACTCAGGCCTGACAATGTGCTTCTTAGAGAAAGCCTAGTCTTAAGCTGGGGACAGTTTTGCCCCTCCCCACTCTGGAACATTTAGCAGTATATGGAGGTAATTTTAGTTGTTGTGACCCAAAGTAGACGTTGGGGTGTGAGGCCTTTATTGCATCCTTGGTTTGAGCCAAGGATCTCCCTATACATCTGCAGTGCAGTTGAAGGTACCCTGCACATACAGAGAGGAACTGGGTAGTCCAAAATGTCAGTAGCATATGGTTGAGACTCTGATCTAGCACATTAGGAGAAGAGAAAATAGAATCTATTTTAAATCATATTTTTTAATAATTAAGATGGTTCATAAGAAGTACTCACATGTAAGTATGCTCTGTAATAGAATGGGAGTAGAAAGACAATTTCAAGTAGAATAAATATACTTTGAACTGAGCCTTATAAAGAGTGGGATGAGCAGAGGGAAGGGGGAGCTCATCTCCAGGCAAGAGAACAGCATGGTCAGAGGCATGGAAGAGAGGCTGTGGGTGGAGCTAGGAGACACCCTGAAGCTGGAACCTAAACAGGCAGTGTGAAAAGGTAAAGTCGGGGGATGGGACATGGTGTGCTGTGCTGGGTAGTTAAAGCTGGCCTGAGTAACTTTGAGGAATGAATCTTAAACCCATCAGTCTACAGGAATAGGCCTCTGTAGAGCAGAGTTGGGAAGGATTATATACTAGTCACCTTGGTAAGTCCTGTTGAGACAATACTGGCTTTGGAATCAAACTCTAGCTGTATGAATTCAGCTAAGCTACTTAGCCACTGCTTCCTTAGCCATAAGGAAGCGGTAGCAGTCCCCATATCCGTAGCTTATTTTAATAATTCAAAGAGATAATATGTTTACATGATTGGAAATACCCTGGGCAGTGCCTAACCTTGCAGGGCTCTGTTGATACAGTGGTTCCAGCTCCTCTCAGGTGCTGCCTCTCTAGTAAGCCTCAAATAGGAAAGTGCTTTACAGAACAGTTACCCTTGGAGATAAGGATTGGGACTCCAGCTTCCCAGAAGAGCAAGATAGTGCACACAAACTGGAGAACACTCCTCTGATGAGTCCTTAATCACGAGAGAGAGGAAGGACAGGAATTGCAGGTTCTTACTGTTAGGCCAAGGGGGATGACTGAAGCATGAACTGCAGCCAGCGCTGCTTACCTTGTACTGCGCTTGAGCAAATAAATGACCTGCATAGTAGGACCCAAAGTCTTGCCCCAACTTCACAGGGCTCTGGGGAGACTTCTAAGCCTCTCTATTGTGCATTGGGTGCTTGTTTTGGACTTGGTTGAAGATACTTTAACCATGTGCTAATTAGAAGATGGGTCTCCACACCAGCTCTAGTCAACATTTATCCGGGTCTAGAATGTGTTACCCGCTCTGCAGGGATTGGTGTAACTAAGCCTGCATTCTTCTGTCAGTGAACAGAAGGAGATTATAAATAGTTATGGCCTAGATCTAGAACTTGTAAGGGAGTGAAAAGGCCAAAGAGAGAGTTGTTTAAAATCTTGGGTAATAGGAATAGAGTAGACTGGAAATTGTCTGAGCTGCCTGGTTTTCAGATTGAGGACGTCTGAGGAAAGCCTAGGAACCACACCATTCTTATCTCCTGCTGTTCCACATGTGAAGTTTTGTTCAGTTTTACTCCAAAGAGTTGACTTGGTTTATTGACAGAATTTTAATTTTTAAAACAGTTCCAAGTATGACAAGAGAAGAGAAATCCAGAGGTAATATGTTTGCCTCAATAACTCATTCAGCAATATATAGTATATGCATACTAGCTATAGAAGTAGTTCTCAGTCTGTGGATCATGATACCTCTGGGGGTCAAATGTACTGCATATCAGATATTTACAGTTCATAACAGTAGCAAAATTAAAGTTCTTGAAGTAGCAAAAATGAAATAATTTTATGGCTAGGAGTGACCACAGCATGAGGAACTATTATTAAAGGGTCACAGCGTTAGGAAGATTGAGAACCACTGGCTATCGGAAGCATCTTCGGCTTAGGGAAACAAAGTAATTGCAGGCTGTTTTTAGCAAAGTCAGATTTAAGTGATGAGCAGAGAAGTGAAACAAATGCACAGTGTGACAAGCCAGAAAGTTGCAAGCAGGACATCAAGGTGCTGTGCAGGTGTGTGTACAGCCTGGAGAATGGTGTGCCTGGGCTTGGTCTTGGAAGATGGGTGGGTGTGAAAGAAGAGGACCTCAAGGGCCCAGGGGATAGTGGGCAGAGATAGATAGGCATCAGGGAACAATGAGCAGTTAATACAGGTGTAAGATGGATGGAGAGTCCTTTGGGACAAAGCTTTCTCCTTTCTAGTGAGAGCCTTGGACTCACACAGTGCTGGGCCCACGTCTCAACCTTGCCACTATTGACTGTGTGTCTTTTGCCTAGAAATGAGGATCCCTTGAGCCCATCCCCATGGCCCTTACTAAACTGGAAATCTGCTCTGTTGTGAGATTATTGGGAGAGATCAAGAAGCAGCTGTAGGGCCCTTCCCAGCAAGTGTTTGCATATAGAAGAGAGTTTGGTGGTAACAGTAGTAAGTGGGTCTAGTTGACAGGGAAGAAAGGCCATGGTGTGTGAGTGACTGACAGACAACTTGATCTTGAAGAGGCCACTAGCCACATATACACTTGATTTTTTTTTTCTAAGCTAAGGAGAAACAATATGATCACCCAGCCCCAAGATAGAGCTTTGAGAAATAAGTTTGAAGGAGAGAATGCCAGAAATAAGTTCATTGGTGATTTCTTAACACTAAATATGAGCTTTGGAGTAGGATTTCTAATGACCCCAAAAGAAAATGCAGTAGAAAAGAAAGCAAATCAGTTGGAAAAGTAAGAGGTTTTGGTTGCTGGCCTTTAGCTAGGAAGGCTTGCCCTCCTTCTGGGACCCAGAAAAAGAGATGGAAGAATGAGGGAGGGAGCAGGCATCCTAGTCTTGCATAAAAACCTACCTACCATTTTGCTGGGATCTCATTCTGTACGTGAGGCCCGAATTAGCCCTTCTTTGCTACTTTTGCTCCTAGATTAGAAGGGCCTAGTAAGGTGCCTTCTCCAGATGACTCTCCTTGGGACAGCATTGGTGTAGAATGTTGCCTCGTTCAGGAGAGTCTGTGTGATCCTCAAAGATGCCATGGAGAGCAGTAATCCTGTTCAGTTTAGCGTCTCTGGCTAGGAGATAGTTCTAAGATGAGATGGACAGCTTTATGGGGATATTTATTCAGGGCATGACTGAGTCTTGACTTTGGAGTCCCAGGTGAACTGTGAGCAGATCTCATGCAGTCTCTGAGGAGACGATGCCCAGAGTCCCCCACCCTGATGATGGCAGCTGCTGTGGTGGTGGGACACAGGAGGTCTCACACGTACCTGTCCCCAAGAGCAGTGAGAATAGACAGACCATTCCCCCTGGGTGAGAGCCCTGACCTGTGAGAGTGAAGGCTTCGTTGTACCCACTTGTCTGACACAGCCCATCAGATGTGAACATCTGTGCCTGTACATGCTAATCATTGAGAAAGTATTGTTCATGTTCCAGGTACCAGTCCTATTTGATGAGGTGGCCATATATTTTTCGGATGAGGAGTGGGAAGTTTTGACAGAGCAACAAAAAGCCCTCTACCGGGAAGTCATGAGGATGAATTATGAGATTGTCCTGTCCCTGGGTAATGCTTTGTTTTCCTTTGCCTCTGGGAAGCTCTGGACCCAGAGACCTGTATCATTGTCTCTGTCTTCTCTGTTGCATCTAGTCTCCTCGTCTGAATGGGACTCTCTTCCCGTGCTGTGCCAGCTTCATTCCCTGGTTTTGATTTGGGCAGGACATACAGATGGCGCCTTTCTATTTGAAACCTCGCGTTAGCTCTTAAAACAGTCCTCTTTTGGCCCAAGTGTTTTCGTTACTTAAAAAAACATAAAACAAAAAGTGTAGCCTTCAAAATGTCATCATGGATCTAGGACTGTATCCTTGGGAAGGAAAGCTTTGTTGTCCTCAGACACTTGATGGTGCACCGAAGAGTACTCCCCCTAACACAGAGAGTGGCATCACCCCTCTTCTCAGAGTATAAGCATTTGGAAGAATTTCCCAGTTTTGGTCAGTTGGGTTCCAAAATGTTGATTGTTTCAACGACTGTATCCACCCACCCTCCCTGCTAGTCAGTGTACTTTGCTGTTGCTAGTACCAGCTCCCATTAGCAGAGGTCCAGGAATGCCCAGACTATGCTTTCCATCCTTTGTGTTTCTAAGGATCACCCAGCTCTGCTCCTGTCTTCTTCAGTGGGGGTGAGGGTGTTCCTTACTCCATAATACACAGTTATTTCCCTGCTTTATTTCCTGTGAACAGAATTCCCATTCCCTAAGCCAGACGTGATCAGTCGGTTGGAAAGAGAAGAGGAGTATCCTAATTCTGATGACTGGCGGCTCCAGGGAGTAACCTTTGCAGGTACTGTGTGAACCAGTTCAGCATACACCCAAGGGAAATAAGCCAGGTTTTCGGTTTCAGTGTGTATTCTGTAGTGTATTTAGGAGTGAGGCACAAATGTGTGTATGCTTTGGAATGCAAAGATCCCTTTTTAGCACTGTATGGACTTGGTGACCTGTCTCCTGGGCCTCCAGTTCCTCATTACTGGCTGTGAGTTTCCACTTTGATGTGCACATGGTGCATGGATGAAGTGACCTGAGGCTGACACAGCATTTGGTCCACACCAGAGTGCATGGCTGCTTTGTCAGCATGCCATGTGCCTCCACAAATTAGGCATAATGAGAGGAGGGACAAAGCGCACTGCTAGATTTAGTTACTCTAGGCTTCCTGTTCCATTCTGGGTAGGAAAGACAGTAAGAGCTGTAGCACACATTTGGATAGTTATTTTGTTGGAAAAATATATTTAGTCCCAACACTTGGAAGGTAGAGGCAGGAGGATCTGAAGTTCAAGGTCATTCTTAGCCTGAGCTACATGAGACAACCTCAAAAGAAGGGGGAAAAGTATGTGTATTAGTGCACCCACACACACCCACATACTGTACACACATTTGTGTGTGCCTATGTATCTTAATTTTGAGACTACCAAAATATATTTGCTTTTCTCTGTGATGGGTTTAAAATGCTATATTTCACTGATTCCACAACATGTTTTTCTTTTGTTTTACTAATGTTACAGTTGAGAATGCCTCTTAATGAATGGCATGTGATAGCTGTTTTTAATAATACATTATGTTTTGGAAGATACAGTAATCACGATAAACCGTTCCCTGTGACTACCTTCCACATGGAAATGTACGATGAACCAGTTCTGTCTGTGCCATGCAGGAGCCAGGCGTCTGCAGTATAGGCTTCATTTTGCTAACTTGGGTTTTGCTGTAGGTCTGTTTTTGTTGCTTTATTTTGATTTGGTTCAGTTCAGTTGCAGGGCTGTGAGTCAGCGCATGGTGCATCCAGATATTTGTGGTATTAGGTAGGAATATGGAGACATTTGGCTCCCATCCACATTAGCAATGGGTGGTACTGGTGTGAGTGGGGATGGAGCCTGATAAGCAAGCTCTAGCCCCAGCTGTCTTTTTGTTTCCGTTATATTTTGAGACAGTGTGGCAATGAACTTGAGAATCCTCCTCCTGCCTTTGCCTCCCAAATAGCTGGGATTACAGGGCTACACCACCAGGCCCACACATAAACATTGTTTTCATCCGAACGTGGTCCTGATATTATTTGCTCCAGGTTTAGTACCTGTATTCAGTTCCCACTGAAAGTTCTCTCATCACTTCATAGCTTGGTGGCTGTGCTGTATTTCATAGCATCTATGGTTTCTTTGCTTGAGTACTGTGAAAATAAGATTTGGTTAGCCCATGCTAATGGGACATAGATAAGGACTTAGTCTGGGTTATTTGTTAAACTTTTGGTTCACTTTTATGAGTGCCAGATTAAACATGGCATTATTTTTGCCCTTCTTACTTATCTTCTAGAAAATGAAGAATCCGACTTTAACACTCCACATTGGGCAAGCCCAGTGACTGCCACCTCCCCTTTCCCTCAACCTCAGCAATTCAACAGCTTTTGGCATCTGCCTCGGGACATCGCTGAGCTGCCTGAATGGAGTGAGGGGTACCCCTTCTACATGGCCCTGGGCTTCCCAGGGTGTGACCTCTCAGCTGATGACTTGGCTAGCAGGTTTCAGTTCAGTAGGGGCATGCGCCGCAGCTACGATGCCGGGTTCAAATTGATGGTGGTGGAGTATGCTGAAAGCACCAACAACTGTCAGGCTGCCAAGCAGTTTGGGGTATTGGAAAAAAATGTTCGAGACTGGCGAAAAGTGAAGCCACAGCTCCAAAATGCCCATGCCATGCGGCGGGCATTCCGAGGCCCTAAGAATGGAAGGTTTGCTCTGGTGGACCAGCGTGTTGCCGAGTATGTCAGATATATGCAGGCCAAAGGGGACCCCATTACCAGGGAAGCAATGCAGTTGAAAGCTCTTGAAATTGCCCAGGAAATGAACATTCCAGAGAAAGGATTCAAGGCAAGTCTGGGCTGGTGTAGAAGAATGATGAGAAGGTATGACCTATCTCTGAGGCATAAAGTGCCGGTTCCCCAGCACCTGGCCGAGGACCTGACTGAGAAGCTCATCACTTACCAGCAGAGCGTGCTGGCTCTACGCCGGACGCATGACTATGAAGTAGCACAGATGGGCAATGCAGATGAGACACCCATTTGCTTAGAAGTGCCCTCTAGAGTGACTGTAGACAACCAGGGTGAAAAGCCTGTCCTGGTCAAGACACCAGGTAGGGAGAAATTGAAGATCACAGCCATGCTGGGTGTCTTGGCTGATGGGAGGAAGTTACCCCCATATGTCATTTTGAGGGGAACATATATTCCCCCTGGGAAGTTCCCCAGTGGCATGGAAATCCGCTGCCACCGCTATGGGTGGATGACTGAGGACTTGATGCAAGATTGGTTGGAAGTTGTGTGGAAACGGAGGACTGGAGCTGTGCCCAAACAACGAGGGATGTTGATCCTGAATGGCTTCCGGTGTCATGCCACTGACTCGGTAAAGAGTTCCATGGAAAGCATGAACACAGATATGGTGATCATCCCAGGTGGTCTGACGTCACAGCTGCAGGTGTTGGATATGGTGGTCTACAAGCCTCTGAATGACAGTGTCCGGGCCCAGTATTACAACTGGCTTCTGGCAGGGAACCTGGCACTGAGCCCCACTGGAAATGCTAAGAAGCCACCGCTGGGCCTCTTCCTGGAGTGGGTCATGATGGCATGGAACAGCATCTCAAGTGAATCAATTGTCCAGGGGTTCAGAAAATGCCACATTTCCAGCAACTTAGAGGAGGAAGATGACGTTCTGTGGGAAATTGAGAGTGAGCTATCCAGAGAACCACCAAAGGAATGTGATGCTGAAAGTGTGGCAGTCAACTGAGGAAAGAGGTGAGGTAACTGGCCAGCAGCTCTCACCATCACTGATGCCCCGTCATGTCTAGCACTCACCCTTTTTCTGGCCACGAGTCTCTTTTCCAGTTCTGCTCAAAAAAAGCCTGCCATGCCACAGTGTAGACAACAGGTCATCAACATTCTCTCTTTGGTATTTTGTTCTGTGGCCTGGATCCAGGAACGCCTCTGTAGTGGGTAAGGTGAACAAGGAGCTGCCGGAACACTTCACATGAAAGCAGTACTACTGCAGAAAGTTACTTGGTCCAACAGTGTTCCATTCACAAAGTTTGTCTGGGAAGATAACTTTCTTCTCTTAAAAATTCTGAACTTTTATGGCTGGTCTGTGTGCTTGCATTACTTAACATAGTTGCACTGCTTGTTGCTGATCTGCGGGACCATGACCCAGGGAGAGAGTGGAGTCTGCTTTAGTACCTCTGAGCCTCAGCTCTGTGTCCTGGGGTGATCATAATATGTATTGTTTGCTTTCCTCTAGGGAATGTTGAGAGTTTTAAAACATCATCTTAGTCTTATGGAACTTAGCTGGGGTGAACCATTACAGTCAGTTCCTATTGTCAACAGATGTCTGAAAAGTGTTAATTCGGTCTTGAAAGGGCTGCAGAGCTGGCTCAGCGGTGAAGAGGATGTGCTGCCCTTGCAAAGAACCAGAGTTTAGTTCCCAGCACCTGTATGATGCAGCTCACAATCACCTGTGACTCCAGCATCAGGAGACCCAGGGAACCTCTTAACCTGTTAGGCACCTGTAGTCACATGCTCATTTCTACACAGAAACACAGTATATATAATTAAAAATAAATCTTTGGGCTTGAGAGATGGCTCAGCAGTTAAGAGTGCTTACTGTTCGTTCTTGCAGAAGCCTAGAGTTCAGTTCCCAGCACCAACATGACAGCTCACAACCAGGGGAATTCCAGTTCCGACGAATACAGTGCCCTCTTCTGGCCTCTGCCGGTACCTGCATGCATATGGTACACATATCTTTGTGCAGTCCAACACATACACACAAAAATAAATTTATTTGAAAATTGATCTCTAGAAATAGTACTACAGTGAGTGAAGTTTAAGGCCCTAAGGTCATCAGGTGATAAGGGGGAAGCAGAAGAGGAGCGACATTGGAAGAAAGCAGGGATGGGAGCCAGGCAGAGCCCACCTGGAAAGCCCACACAGCCCTATACACCTTGAGTGAGCGGGAGAATACCAGAATAGGGGACACATGGGAAGCACAGACACCTCACCCATTCTCATTTTCCACCTACAGCCTCTGGAAAGGAAAGTGGCCCATCTCTTAACAGGAGACCTAAAACTATCTTAACATACCTTCCCTTTATAAAAAGAAAAAGAAGACATTTTTATTAGTGTACATTTTACTTGCCCACCCACCATCCAACTGAAATCCTAATGGAAATCTCCACCCAAGCACAGGCTCTTAGTGGCATACACCTCCTTCCTGCCCTGACATCCTACCCTCGCCACAGCCCTAAACCTAGGGTAGAGCAGTTATAAAACTACATTCAAGATAACTGAGATCTGATCTATCTTCCCATGCCCCCACTCTGTGTAAAGTCCCATAGAGTCAAGCTCCTCCTGCTGCCCCCACTCTGTGTAAAGTCCTATGGAGTCAGGCTCCTCCTGCTGCCCCCACTCTGTGTAAAGTCCTATGGAGTCAGGCTCCTCCTGCTGCCCCCACTCTGTAAAGTCCTATGGAGTCAGGCTCCTCCTGCTGCCCCCACTCTGTAAAGTCCTATGGAGTCAGGCTCCTCCTGCTGCCCCCACTCTGTAAAGTCCCGTTGAGTCAGGCTCCTTCCCCACTGCCCACTCTGCTGTCCCCACTGGCAGCTGTAGTTGTAGTTGTTTTGTCTTTTCTCATTCTTGCTTTTCCCCTCTGTTAGAAAACATTTGTGATTTTCTAAGCAATGTACCACTCGAGGAACCCAATCAGAACCTGTCCTGGAAGACGAGAGGGCAGGAAACGATGCTAAACCACAGCTGTGCAAACAGGTACTCAGCCCAGTCAGCATGAGTTTCTGCTCCAGATGCCATCAGGGAGTGTTGGAAATAGACAGGGATACACAACGGCATTAAAACAACCTCCTGTCATGGAATAGAATGCTATATTTTTAAGTTAGGAAATATCCAGGAATCTAAGCTTAGGTTCTCTTGTTTTCCAGCAAATGAAACTGTGATAGAAGCACCTGGAAGAAAAGAGCACTTGTAAGAAGATGGCTGCAGAGGGGCCGAAAAGGACAATAGGCTCTGAACATCTCAGGTCTGGACAGCAGCCTGAGCATCCCATTTCATGACAGCCCCACCCACCCTATCCCATCCGGTGTCAGCCAACAAGCTTAGAACAACATTCTGTCCTGTTCCTCCTTTGGGAGCTGTCTCCTCTGCTCGTTATAGAAGCCTGTAAACACAAATGGACAAAGATATTTCCTGGAGAAGAGAATGTTCATCACCAAGATGCGCCATGTCACCACAGCTCTCGTGTCTCTTCTGTGGAGCAGAAACCTCAAGTATAAACCTTTGCAGACGCTCCAGTAGAGCCTGACTCCACACAGGTCAAGACTACAGAAAAGCTCTGGTAGAAAGCCATCACTCCTGTACTGCTGTTCTTACACGTCACTGAGGGAATGAGATTAATAACCACAAAATCGAGACACTGGCTTGGTGCCGGAAGATGGCTTTTCTAGAGGTAACCTAGGTTAGTATGGAAGATGAGAGTTTAAAATAAATGATGCTGTTGGACTTACCTTCCTAATCTGGTCGGCAGCTAGACCTTTTTAGGGTTGATGACCCTACTTTCCCTATTACCCTCTTTAATGAGGCAACCCTTGGTATACAAGCCTTTGCTCTTCAGGCTGCTTGCAGAAGTCTCTAAATCATCTGCTGTCTACACAGAACGAGGCCCACTGACTCATACTTGGGTTAATTTCTTTAATATTTTAATCTAAAGGGCATGGGAGGGATTGGGCCTTGAGCCACAGCTGCTTTCAGACTTCACAAAATATGTATGAGTCATTGACTTTTTCCACAATAGTAATTTGCATTCTTGTGTAAGTTAACTGTTAAGAAAAACATTCCTTCAAAGCTATCTATGCTACAAAAATTCTACCAGAACCTCATAGGCAAAGCCGTTGCTAGATCTGTCATTCAAAATACTCCGTCTGCCCAACAGGTTGCTGTAACCACTTTTCCTCCTCCATTCAGCTCATGTGGACACTGTCCACCGTGCATGGCATCTTTACCAGTTTCTGCTCGGGTGCGCATTTACCTGTTTGCTACCTGTTTGCTGTCCACTTTTCTGATCTCTTTTAACCAGTTTGTCAGAGTTCCAAACACATGAGAATGACTCCTAAGATCCGAATGAACAGACATCTTAATTGTTTCTGATTGGCTCTGTCTGTGCTGTCCTGTCATCCCCACATGACATGTTACTCTCCATCCCATCAGGTTTTCCCTCCTTCCCTGTCCTCTTTCCCGACTTTCTTTCTCTTGCTTGGGAGCTTAAAAGATGTCATCTTGGGCTTCCCACACAGAAGCCAGGTATCTTAACAAAGAGTAGAAAATGGACCTAACTCCTGTTTCATTCTCATCAGCTGAGATGCCTTACAGGTTGCATAGCACTGGAACTTTCCTAGAGTGATGGTTCTGCTGCCAGGGTCTTCTGGGAGTTCTCCTTCACTGGCTGAAGACGATCTATGCTGAACAGCCCCAGTACAGTTGTTTAGCAGAATAACAGTTAACCAGAAAGTTACCATAGCACACTGAGACTGCTACTCTCCACTAAATAGAAGCTGATCCCAGTAATAAACTTTGATAACAAAGACAATAGGCTCTGGTCGTTTTGTTTATCCGTTGGTATTGTCAAAAGTTAAATTTTAATCTATTGCCTATATCTGATTCATCAGATTTGGTAGCATTGTATTACACCTTTGAAGCAAAGGCCTCATGGGATGTACTGTGTTACAGGCATTTTTTTTTTTTGAGGGGAATATGGGGTTTAAAACTAGTTCTTAAAAGTTGGAGGGGTTTGGATAGGTTTCCTCAATAAGTCATGTTAAGAAGGACATCCATAAAAGTTACAGATGAGTCAAAATGTGCTAACAAGTTGATGGACAGAAATCGCCTTTTCATAAATTTCTCAAGTGAGAGCATCATTCACGGGCCTTTACTGTGCTATTAGGCAATGGAGTGTTGGGTGGACTCGGTCACAGCAGGGGTGACAGCAGTGCTGGAGTGCTACTATGTGTGCCTGATCCACAAGCAAGCAAGGCAGACTTGTAGAAGTCACACTGTGGCTAAACACGACTGCAAACCTCAAGGTAGAGATAACTACTCCGTTTCTAACAGCTTGCTTCTTCCAAGGATTTTTCCTAAGTGATCCTTGACAATATATGTTCATAATTTCTTAATTATAGGAGACTGCACATAGACTCGTGACTGGCAGAGGTATCAAAAGGAGCCAGCCTTTGGTTTGCAATCTTTTGTAGAAACTCTTGAATATCCTAATTATTCTTATGTCCTAGCCTTACCACCAAGCCTATCCCCCACTTCAGAAAATCCCTTGACAACTGGCATGGAAGACAGATGTGAGTGTAGACCTCAAAATAATTAAGGTAAAATCATTGCATTGATTCTGGAGGTTGTGGTCCCACTGGTTAGTGACCAAGTGAAGGCCAGGGCCTAACACAGTGAACAGTCTACAGCTTAGACCCTCCTCCGCTACACAGAACCCTTTGGAGTCCTCCCTTCCAGACACACACCACCCACTAGGCAGCATGAGCCCTTCACAGAGCAGCAGTTCAAAACAAGCCCACTAAGTGTGTACCTATCACTCCAAACCCTTTCAACCCCTAAAAGTCCTTGAGTATCACCCACCTAACACTTGAAAAGGTTTGTACCAAGAACAACTTAAGCTGTTGATTTTTTTTTTTTAAATCTTAGGCCACATACCACTAAATGCATACCTTAATGGGAACCTGCCTTGTCGGTTGCCTAATAATATTCTTTTAAAGTTTGAACCAAGATATCATATGACTGGACTTTTCCTGTTTCTATGAAAGATAATATTCCTTACCTGCCTGGGCAGTGGTGGCACAGCTTTTAACTTGAGCACTTGGGAGGCAGAGGCAGGTGGATCAAGGCTAGCCTGATCTACAGAGCATGTCTCAAAAAACCAGCATAAGATTATATAGCACATATCTGCTTATTTGAATAAACAGAAAGGTTTTCTCCCAAAATGTTTATTTGTCATATTTAAAATACAAAATCAAATCCACAGATCCAGATATAGGAACACACAAAAATACATGTATCTACTGCTTAGGTCTCTGATAACCCATCTGTACATCTAATTTATCCATCAATACTACATGAATGAAAAGTAACATCGCTTTAAAACAAGTTGGTTACCAGTAACACTGTCAAATGTAAGATCATAGTACCACTTGAAAGAGTAAAACATTTTGTAGAAATATGAAAATCAGCAGTTTGTAAGATTTCATGAAAACATTTCTAAAGGGTTAACAGGCTTGTCCACCAGCCTTTAGACACACTAAAGCTAAAACAACTGAATTACAAGGAAAACTGCATTCTAAGAATTGGACTAGAGTATTAAAAGGGAAAAAAAAACAACAACAACAAAAACCACCACAAATCCAAATCCTGTTCTCTGGGGTGAAAACAGTGGGTTGCCTGGGAACTTCCCTAGCTGCTAACTAGTCACTAAAGGAGATTCTGACTAACATTAGGTTATTCCACCAATATGCAGAGTATAGTTCTTCAGGGAAAGCAGATTTTTTCACTGTCAGATACAGCACATACATCACTGAACATGCAGCCCCCCTAACCATAGGGACTGTGCTACAAACAGCATCTTTATTTTAGCATGTCACCTACCTTACCATTGACCAGAGACACTACACCTGAGTTGCCTCAGTCTCCCTATTCAGGTACAGAAGAATGGCTGCTCCTATGCCTGGGGACACAGACACCCAGGTCATCCTCAGTCAGGCATCTATTAATAGCTTCACAGTAGCAACACAAAATGCACTCAACATCACATTTCCATAGGAAAGGTCACACATACATTATACACTTCAGTTTTGAAATGTGGAGTCAAAAGCTTGCAATTTTCAGCAACCAATTAATTTAGTGATGGTCCTAAATCTTCCATCCCTGATTTAGCAGAGCAAAAGTCCTTCTTTGGCTGCCAAGCGCTGGCGATGGACTTTGTCTTGTTGTAGCTCTTCGTGACTGGGGTGCCAGAGTTTCATGACGATCCTCTCGATGTTAAGGGCATACACAGTATGTGTAGGAATGACTTCCCTGTGCACCTGAGAGTTCAAAATCACCGTTTCTATTACACTTCAATAGACTTATTTTTCCAGCATTCAGAAGTATAACCTGTATTTTTAAAAACTTCTCATGACTTGGGTACCCTATAAACTTTAAATCAGAACATGGTGAATCCCTCGTCAGATAACAAAACTAGATGGTTCTGGGGGTCACTCAGCAGGGAGAAGGGAATCACCAGGCAAGCCTGACGACATGAGTCCAGCACAGGTGGAGGGAAAGAAATGACCCAAAAAGCTGGCCTCTGACCACACACAAGCCATGACACCTTGCACCCACGTGCACACACAAAATGGCAATTTAAATTTTAAAATTAAAAAAAAGAACTATGGGAATGAGATATTTGTTTTAGTAAGGTAAAAGATGAGAGATAATTTAGGAGGACTACGGGGTTGGGATTTTGAAATGAGGTTTCTACTATAGAGCATAAAAACAAGTAAAGTGGGAAAGCTAGCATCTTTGTAGAGTCATTAGTCAGTAATGTGTCGATAAATCTAGGTAAACCAGGAGCCAAGAAATACCTGCAGAGCTTCAAAAAGGTCGTACATGTTCACTGGAGGTAAGGACGCAGGTAGAGTGTCCCCAGAGCATGCCAACAGGAACGCCGCCTGCTGTTCAGCATCGTCAGGGTGTGGCTGAGAAGCTGGATTCTGACTGGCACAGGGAGCAGAAAAGGCTGGAGGGCTAGAAAAGAAGTTTTTAAATAAATATTTTCAGACCAGCCTGGTCTACAAGAGCTAATCCCAGGACAGGCTCCAAAACCACAGAGAAACCCTGTCTCAAAAAACCAAAAAAAAAAAAAAAAAAGAAATATTTTCAGTCCCTAGAACAGAGATAAGTAAAATCAAGAATAGAGAGGCTCTCTGGAACACACCTCATTCTGAATATCTTTAATTAAGCAAAAACCCACCACTATATAAATAGAGTCCATGATCTTAATTTCTTTTTTTTAAAAGTTTCTTTTTTAAATATTTATTTATTTATTATGTATACGATATTCTGTCTGTGTATATGACTGCAGGCCAGAAGAGGGCACCAGACCTCATTCCAGATGGTTGTGAGCCACCATGTGGTTGCCGGGAATTGAACTCAGGACCTTTGGAAGAGCAGGCAATGCTCTTAACCACTGAGCCATCTCTCCAGCCCCCATGATCTTAATTTCTAAAGGGTCCCATGTATCAGGAGTAAACAGTATAGTGCAGCCATATTTACTCCCTCTTCCCACAATACTAATAGGTTAACTTAGCTCAGGGTACTGAACCAAACTGCTTGTTTCCCCTCAAGAGTTTCCAGTTTGGAAAAATAAAACAAAACATGCATATAAACAACAACAACAAAAGCAGTATAACTGAAGGAATATGAAACTGAAGAATTATGGAGAAGGCAAATCATACTGATAGCAAGCTTAAAAAATACACAGCTAGAAAAGTAGCAGGCAAAATGGGAGTATGGGGAAAACGCCACCCACATCTTGCTAACTTCCCAAAACAGGCCAAATAGAAGACAAGCCGAGAAGTCAGGCCTGGCTTTACATCTGTACAGATGAGGTAACTACACAGTTGCCAGGGATATACAAGGAAGCAAAGAAAAGAGTGGGGCAGCAGCTGTGGCTGAGAGCAGCAGATGGGAGCAGCTCTGTTAGAGCAACAGCTTCTGGAACTGGGACAGGAATGGAGGGCTTCAGGGCAAAGCCATCAGCGCCAACTCCCAGCACACCTCACTACAAGAAACCACCTTTTTTTTTTTTCATTTTTCCTGAGAGGATGACTTAAATATGAAACAATCCCAAATAGGTATGTCTCCACTGATGGAAACCTAAACAGGGACCCTAATTTGAAATGACACTCATTCGTCACCATGTCTCTACAGCCTTGGGACGGCCACAGCGTCCCCTCTACACGCGCTGCCAGCTCCCCCGCAGTCAGTATCTGTCCTCTCTGTTAGCTCACCACTGCTGCTCCTGCCAGCACTCCTAGCCTTCAATGCCTTCTTTGACCTTGTTTTACTGTCACTTCTGTCCTCCTGTCAGCCACTAGCCAGATCACCAGACAGACGAAAGCCAGTCTCTAGAGATGTATAGCCACTGCAGTAACCACAAAGAAAACCACTGCGAGCTCTTTTTCAAAAGGCTAAAATTAACACTAAATGTTGTGGGATAAAGATAACCTGAACCCTGCCGGGCGGTGTTGGCGCACGCCTTTAATCCGGGCACTCGGGAGGCAGAGGCAGGCGGATCTCTGTGAGTTCAAGGCCAGCCTGGACTAGAGCTAGTTCCAGGACAGGAACCAAAAAGCTACAGAGAAACCCTGTCTCGAAAATCCAAAAAAAAAAAAAAGATAACCTGAACCAACTCATAAAAGGGTGGCTGAGAACTGAAGATGGCCGTGGGGGGCCGAGTGGATGGTGGGCAGAGGTCATTCTGCTGAGAACAAGCAGGAAGGCGCGCAGACCACGACTGAGCTACAGCCATGAGCACCAGACATGGACAACAAACATCCACCACTCTTCCTCCTCTTCCCAACATCAGAAACCCAGCTTTAGGCCATGAGCAGGCCACCCCCTCACCAGGCAGAGGCCACCATCAGGAAACACTACCTGAGGGACTACTCCATCCCACTCAGAGAGAGACAATCAAACAATCGCTTCTGGTTTTAAAAGGGTACTAAAATAATTCACTATAACGTATGCAACTTAAGAAAAACTGCACTGATGTCAAATCTCGCAGAAACACAATAACCAGTTCTTTACAGTGGCCTCTCACATAAGGTCAGTGACCAAGCAGCAAAGGATCACTACAAGAGTAAGAAGCCACTTACCCTTCAACCAAGTTGTTATAAGCCACCACACTATTCTTCAGGTATGGTTGTGGGGTCACGTTACTACCAAAGGCGTATTTAAAATGGCCATCTCGTACCCGGTAAGCTTTCCTTCTCGATACAACTGATGTCAGTATATCTTTGAGATGATTCTGAAAAACAAAAGAAAATAGCAAGAGCTGCTCAAAAGCAAACTATAAGACGTCCATTGCCAAGCGGTCCTTCCACTCCAAACAGTCCTTGCATTTGGTTATGTAGAACGACAAACGCTCATGAAAAAGAGCCCAGGCCAATGCATGGGGGAAGGAAGGGTGTGCTAGCTTCACTTTGCTTCTTTAAAGAGGCTGCTCCCCATGCAGTGCTTTTCTTTGCGGTGGGTTTTATTTCACAGGCTGCAGTGCTGACATTGAGCATCACATGGGGCCTCCTGCGCGAGGTGAGCGCTCTCTACCGCTCCACATGCATTAAGTGGATGCTTCTCAGAAAAGATTTTTTGGTAAAGTAATTTTTCTAAGGCTTTAACTTTGAATTTGACCTAAAATGAGACAAAAGTTTTAAGATCTGGTACTCACTGGTTACCAAAATCTTTTGTTCTCAAAAGCTCTACAAACAGAGAATACTGTACATGTCTATCAATTCTCATCACCTCTAGAAAAGCCAAGTAGTAGGGAGTGGTGGCACATGCCTTCTTCAATCCCAGCACTCAGGAGGCAGAGGCAGGTGGATCTCCGTGAGTTCAAGGGCAGCCTGGTCTACAAGGAGAGTTCCAGGGCAACCAGACCTGTTGTTCAGAGAAACCCTGTCTCAAACAAACAAATAGAAGAACCAAGTGCATTAGAGCTGGTTGGGGAGCATGAAAATAGGACCCTTCCAGCATATGTTAGCACGGGGAGCCAGGAGCAGACTCAGCATTTCACTTATACCAGTATGGCTTCTGCTATCAAGACATCCTTGTGCAATTTAATACAGGTTTTCATATAGAACTTATTCAATGTTTCTAGTGCAATTACTATCTCAGAAATGGCTATGAGGAAAATAAGACCCAGAAAATTACCTATAGTACTTGAGTACTGTCTGGAATCAGTGCAATGTACATTTTGTCGAATACTAAGTGATAAAGAAATAGTGGGTCAAACAATCCACTGTTCAAATGCCCACTCTTTCAATGCAGCACTACCTCAAACACAAGTGACTTGAACCGCTAGAATTTCTGATTTCTGTTTTTGCTTAAAAATTGTTGTGTGTCGACAAAACAAATTTAAAAAGAGATAAGCAAAAGTACGGATGCTGCAAGGAATCTTTCTGGAAAACCTCTGTCAACTAAAGGTAATTCTTCGGTTGCGAAGTATGACGTGTTTCTCTTAATGACGACAGATATGAAACTGAGTGGCATTCAGTTCCTTCCTATCAGTATCATTTTAAAACACATACATCTCATAAAAATCATTACCACCAGCAAACCCACCTCCACAGCATAGACGACAGCAGAAACAGCTTCCTCAGTGACGTTGTCCAGCCCGTGCTCATAGGCTGTCACGATCATCCTCCCTTCAAGCTGACCCCGTGTGGGAAGCATCATCGTGTGTGAACAGAGTTTCAAGTCATCATCATCCTGGGGATCCTTTGCCACAAACTGCTGAGCTCCAGAGAGGGGGTTCTGAGGCTGGAATCTATGCTAAATAAGGAGACTCAAAATTATTTACTTCAATAGCAAGTAACAGGACAAACAGAAAACACCCGTCTGCCAGAAACAGGGACCTACAAAGCAAGCCCACCAAAACTACACCACAGGGTATTAAAATCTTCAAAGTAAAAAGTGAATCGTGGGCTGGAGAAATGGCTCAGTCATGGAAGGCTAGGCTCAAACCAAAGTTACAAAAAATAAATCACATACAAATGATTGTAAATTCAAACCATTACACAGTGAGTCAAGAAAGCAATGGCTGTATACACATCAGACTCTTCTTTGGCTTTTTTGAAACAGTCTTTCTATACTTAATAACCTAGACAGGCCTCAGCCTCCCGAAAGCTGGGATTGCATACAGCTGTGTACCTCCACGCCCACAGCCACTGTTATATTCAGTACCTTGGTGATGACAAAATGGGTGGCCTTATGCTAAAAATAACAATCGGAAGAGACGACACAGAACTGTATTCAGAGAATCACAGAAGTTTAATTGTAACTAGATTCTGAAAGTATAGACATATAATTAATGCTTCAGTGAGGATTTACAAAACCTAACAAACCAAATGATAACTCTGACAAATGCTCCGAGCTAATGCTATGGGACAGATGCAGCTCTTTATTGTAACTGTCTGCTTGCATTCCTAACACACAGCCTAACCTTTGTTCACTTGTCAACACTTCAGTGTCCCTGTGAAATACACATACTCTACCATCACCGGGAGACTTGTTCCTGGTACTTTTGCTTTTGCAGTGGAGACAGTTTCCATGTATATATTACAAAAACAATACCAGCATTTTTTCATTTCCTAAGTATAAAGCTGTGACAGAGCCAACACATTTCAAACCAGGTAAGCCTCTGGAGACAGGAAGACCCCAGGCTGAGTAGTGTTACTGACATAAGGTATCCTGGCAAGCCTTGGATGAGAAACTTTTGGAAAACTTCCCTTCCTACCTAAGAACATATATTTCAAAGGTTTACAAGTTTTATAGCCAAATGCCTCACAGTCTCTATACAGTAGATCTCTAAGGGCTCAGAGTGGAGCTAGATTTCAACAGAAGCCTACCAGAAGCTCCCAGATGCCTTTGCTCTGAGCCTCGAATGATGAGAGAACACAAGCCTAGCTTCCAATCACTGGAAACTCTGACATGCTAATGACACACTGATCTGTAAACCCTGACAAGAAAGCATTTCAAAGATATATTTACAATCTTTTTTCTTCAACTCTACTGGTAATATTTAAAATCACAGCTACTTAGCCAGGCGTGGTGGTGCATTTAGTCCCAGAACTTAGGAGGCAGTAGCCAGCAGATCTGTGAGTTCCAGGACAGCCAGGTCTACACAGAGAAACCCTGTCTCATCAACCCTGCCCCTACCCCCAATGCCATAGCTGCTTTATCACACTAGTACTGATAACTGTAGCTGCCAGGACCTTATTGAAGAATGACCTACATCAAATTTTTGACGGACAGAAGAAAGCTTTTTCTTGCCCTTGGGTTTTCCAGGCTTGGCTGCAGAGCCCCCTGTCCAGGGCAAAGATCCAGCACCCTCTACAAGACAAAAAAATAAGAGTCACATTGTAAAAGACAATAGCCAGAGTGAAAAAAAAAAATCACAACAACCATTTTTTTTCTTCATTTGGAGATTAAAAGCATGGCCCATTTGGGTAATAAAAATTTAAATAATGAAGCTCAAATCTTAATCTTCTCTTTATATAAAATGACAAATCCCATATCACATTGTTTTCTAACTATATTTTTGAGAAAAGCAAAACTCTTTCTTTTAATGTGTTCAAGCATGTGTGTGTGCTTGGGTGTTTGTGTGCATGCTCGTGCATACATGTGTGCATGCACTCAGAGGCCAGAGGGAATGTCCAGTATTTTCCTCAATCTCTTCTCCACTTTATTTATTATGGTGGGATCTCTCACGGAACCTAGAGTTGGATGCTGGCTGAACTAGCTAGCCAGCAAGCTCTTCCCTTCCTTGCCTTCCCGATGGAGATTACAGGCAGATGATTATAGGCAGATGCTGCAACGCCTGCCTTTGACATGGATTCAAGAGGACCAAATTCAGGTCCTTCTGCTTCCGTCGCTCAGTCCTTTATTTTTAATTAATGTTTTAGAGACATGGATTCAAGAGGACCAAATTCAGGTCCTTCTGCTTCCGTCGCTCAGTCCTTTATTTTTAATTAATGTTTTAGAGGGCTGTAGTCCAAGCTGGTGAACTGAACACATTTATATATCTCTTTTTTAAAACCTGACTAAAACCAAAAGTAAAGGAAGGCGACCCACAAGAAATAAAGAAATGAAGTCTCAACAAGTCCCAAGGTGGACTAACGAGGTCTTACAAAGCTTAGCCAGAGAGGCTGTGAGTCTGCAAGGATAGGCAGAGGCAGCTTAACACAGACCCACAGAAGTAAGGAGGGCTTGGAAAGCCTAAAAGTCACTATTAATGCAAGGTCTATGTTCAAAAATTACCCACATGCGTGCATTTCCTCACTCCCATGGACTAGATCAGTATGAAATAAAAACATGGGCGTAGATTTAATCAAAATACATCATATGCAGTATGAAATTCTCAAAAATAAAAAAATCATTTTTAAAATGTAGAACTCCTTGTACTATGAAGACAGCAATGAAGCACCAAACCACGTGCAGGTTTCTGTGCAGATGCAGTTCCCATGCCGACAAAGCAACTCTGCTCACTTACAAGCACGGGATGGTACAGAACAGGTACACAACATGAAGGTGAGCTGGCAGGGGACGACAATGAAGACAATTTTTCAAGCCATACTCAGCATGTCTGGTACCTGCTAAGGTAGGCAGTATGGACGCTGGTTTCCTAGATCAACGCTTTCAGCACATACCCCTTCCTAGCAGCTGGCTCTGTTGGCTCACTCTACAGCAAAATCTCCACATGGACAGCACTGAGTAGACACTTGATCATATTTGGTACTGTGGAATATTCGCCAATGGAAGAAACATACTTAAGATTTTTGAGGGGTAGGAAAGTCAAAAAGATATAATCAGGGATCTGGCTTGTTCTTATAACAACCTGATTACTCTCCCAAGAGCAGCAGTAGCTGGCATGGTGGCACATGATCCCAGCACTTGAGAAGGCAGAAAGAGTCCAAGTTCAAGACCAGCCTGGGCTGCACAGCCAAACTTTGGCATACTATTCCACCTCCCCAAAAAGAAACTCAGGAGTTCATGTAGCAAAATTATTCATCCAAAGAGAAAAACACAAATAATCAGGAGTACAAGATACATTCATCTCATCTTGCTTCTGAAGACGGCTATTCCAGTGCCTAAGAACTTCCCACCACCTCACTACCGTCCACACACTGAAATGTAAGATCCCAATACTTAACCCATGGGGAGCAAACCACATCCAAATAATAGCAAATGAGTTAAAAACAAAAACAAATCAGCTAAAAATCAGAGCAGATATTCTAGACAGAAAGTAAAAGGACTGACCCATATGCATGTGGTATCTCCAGTAAAGTCTGAGAACACATGTATCCATTAAACAAGAAAATGTTACAAAAGCCGCTGAATTCGGGAGTATATTAAACAGAAAGCCTAGAGAAGCTGAGGAACACTCAAAGGACAAGGGTAATGTAGTAAAGAGACAGACACTGAAGCTGACAGACCAGAGACAGGTGTAAGCAACAACGAGGGACAATGGACGACTCCCCATAAGAACAGAGCACAGCAGGGGATGCACTAGGATGCAGCATCTAGTCAGGAGCAGCCTTTACCAACCGTCTGTGCTGACTTTCTCAGAGCTATGAACAGTGTTTAATGTACATGTGTCATGTGTGTGTATGCATGTGTGTATGTGTGAGAGAGTGTGTATTACACTTAGAAAAAATACCTCCAAAATAGTAATTTCAAAGTACTCCAAAACAGTTTTTAAAATTTTTCTTTAATATGTACTTGTGTCTCTGGGGGGTGGGGGCGTGATGTACACATGACTGTAGGTGCCTGAGGAGGCTGGGGGCTTTGGATTCCCTGGAACTGTAGTTACAGGAAGCTAGCTGTAAGCCATCTGACATGGGTGCTGGGAATGAAACCTGGGTCCCCTCCAAGAGTAGTATGTGTTTTTAACCACCAAGCCATTTCTCAAGCCTCACCACCAAACCTTGAATAAGAAAAGAAATACTCGTAATTGTAGTAACGGGATATACCGTGCTTTTAAGATTTATTTATTTTTATGAGTATGAATGTTTACCTGCATGTTCACGTATGTATCACAAATATGCCCAGTACCCTTAGAGCCCAGGGGAGGGTGTCAGATCTCCTGAAACTGGAGTTGCAGATGGTTGTCAGCTCCACTGGGTGCTGGGAACTAAACTGCTACTCTGCAAGAGCAGCCAGCGCTCTTAACCAATGAGCAGCTCCCAGCCTCAGTTATTCCCATTTTAATGGGTTAGAGTTTTTGCTTTGTTCTGTTTTGTTTTTGGAGGGATGGTTAGTAAAACTTGGTGGAGGGGGGATGTATAATCTGGGTTCTACAGTTGAATGATTTCCCAAAGAAACCTACTCCTGCAGTTAAAACTGAATCCTAGGTTCCGGCAGGAAGTGCTGACTGCAGGGAATGGAGAAGCTGCTGTGTAGGTGGCGAGCAGGGTAAGGACACAAAGGGGAAAAGATGGCCCAGAGAAAGGGGGTTCCCACAGCACTGAAGACCAGCTTTAAGCCAAGGCTACCATTTAAATAGACAGAGCCTTGGGTAAATTTTTAGATTTTTGTTTTGTTCTGATGCCTATTTTTGTACCTATTAAAGAAGCCAACAATGCCCTGAGGAGTGGCTGTGAAGATTATCTAACTTAATGTATATTATTAAAATTGTGTAATCAATATATATTCAAGAATACTGTTTTTATTTAATTAATCAGCCAAGTATACGCTTATTAATGCCATTTTCACTAGGGAATGTACTACTTTACATATACTTTCACCTGTTTTTCTTGTTCCTGTATCTATTTCATAAGTGTAAAAGCTTATAATCATCAAGTATCAATTATACTGGTGACAAAATCCAATCTTGAGTCCATTCCTTGCTTCCAGCAGCCTGTGTTATCTCTGCCCACTGCTCTTGTCTGTTGGGAGTGTGGCGCTCTCAACAGGTCTACCGAGAAAGAGCCGGTCCTCACAAGGTTGGCTCTTCTGTTCAGGCACAGGAGATTACCATTATGATCCAACTTCAGACATACATAAAAAAAAAATCTGGCTAAAGTCCACTTCTATTTAAGTTAAACAGAACCACGGAGTATGTGTGGTGACTGTGTGGCAAAGGGTTGGGGAGCCACCCCATCTCCAGCGCTGACCTTTCAGAAGAACAACCACTATCCACTACCCTCAACATCCACAGCTTCTCTAAGAGAATTAGATGGTTAGACCGTAACAAATAATCCAAGTTGGTTCTAATGATAAAGAGGTATGATACAGGGGCTGGAGAGCTGATTTGGCAGTCAAAAGCACGTACTACTCCTGCAGAAGACCTGGGTGACTCACAACTGCCCAGAACTCCAGCTCCAAGGGGACATGCCACTTCTAACTATATTCACTTTGCACACAAACACATAAGTAAAAGCAATAAAAGCAAAAACTCTTAAGGGATAATACAAAACACCAGCCATTTCCTGGCTGACTTTTAAGATAGATAGACTCACACTTTGACAAAAAAAAAAAAAAAAGTTTACTTAATCCACAGAGGCAGCAAGTGCCCATGATCCTCAGTTTGGGTTTTTTTTTTAAATTTTTTTAAATTATTTATTAAAGATTTCTGCCTCCTCCCCGCCACCGCCTCCCATTTCCCTCCCCCTCCCCCGATCAAGTCCCCCTCCCTCGTCAGCCCAAAGAGCAATCAGGGTTCCCTGCCCTGTGGGAAGTCCAACGACCACCCACCTCCATCCAGGTCTAGTAAGGTGAGCATCCAAACTGCCTAGGCTCCCCCAAAGCCAGTACGTACAGTAGGATCAAAAACCCATGAGAGACCCACATTGGAGCACCGGACTGAAATCTCAAGGTCCAAATCAGGAGCAGATGAGGACCGCGAGGGGTGCACCCACACACTGAGACAATGGGGATGTTCTATCAGGAACTCACCAAGGCCAGCTGGCCTGGGTCTAAAAAAGCATGGGATAAAACCGGACTCGCTGAACATAGCGGACAATGAGGACTACTGAGATCCTCTGTTTTTAACAAGGTCTAAGACAGCTTTATCCTAAGTGAAGCTTTCAAGCACTTACTTAACCTTTGCCTTACTACAGCTGGCTGAAGGACAAGTGTATAAACAATTGATGTCACCTAAGGAGCCCAATTTCTACCTACAACCAGTCACACTTAGTCTTTACCAACAATGTGCCAAATAAGCACTGAACTTTCCCCCGTGCTGCTCTGCTCTGAGCTCAGCTCCTGGACACCCCCTCCCCCACCTTCATTTCCTGAAGGAATCTCGAATGTAACAAGCTGAGTGAGGAATAAAAGTCATAAATGTGGGGAAGTCATCTGTAAAGATAATTTGGGGAATTCGAGAACATTTCCTTTGCGAACCTGAGTGGTGTCTCGTGAAGGAAGCTAAGTCCCAAGGCTACCAGGCTTTGCCAAGTGAGCCACACTGGAAATATTCCCACTCCCTTACCTGGTGTAGAAACCAAAATCTGACAACGCGTGAGGATGGCCAAGAGGAAATCATTGTGAGAGTGGACTGAAAAAAGGAAGGTTGTCACAAGTCAGAGTACTTTCAACGTAAGGAAAACTCTAGCCTAGCTTATAAATACTTGAATGCTCCCCCACTCTCTACCATTCTTTATAGTTAACTTTTAAAACTAATATTGTTAAGATTACCTTACACACATCAAAAACAAAAGTACTTATTGTAAGTCTGGAGAAACTTGGAGAAATGAAGGACTACCGTTGTCCTGTGTGAGGAGTCTGTGGGCTTCAAGGTCAAACTCTTCCTTGCTGATCTTCTGCTTGAACCACAGCTTCAAGTTGGCCCAGTATCTGCAGATGGAGAAATAACACTAAAACCACAGGCTTTTTGCCTCTGTCCCCGGAGTCACTCTAGCTGCTCCAACTCCCAAGGAAGAAGTTTATAAACCAGTGTCAATGGCTGAGCTGTGGGAAGACTCCCAGAGTTCCTCTGGGGAAGCCCCAGGCCCAGGCCGAAGCCTTTATAAAGATATAACTGCCGGGCGGTGGTGGCGCACGCCTTTAATCCCAGCACTCGGGAGGCAGAGGCAGGCGGATCTCTGGGAGTTCAAGGCCAGCCTGGTCTACAAGAGCTAGTTCCAGGACAGAAACCAAAAGCCACGGAGAAATCCTGTCTCGAAAAATCAAAAAAAAAAAAAAAAAAAGATATAACTGAGTTAGGATGAGCCCATGAAGGTGATTGCTAATCACCTTCTAATCTAGTCAGCACTGTGAAAGGGGGCAGACACTCCAAACTCCTGCAGATAGGCGGCAGAAGTCTCAGAAGAAACCCTCCCCTTCAGCATCCTGGCCTCGGATTTGCAACCTCTAGCGCCGTGAGAAAATTAATTTCTGTGGTCTAAGCAACAAGCCCGTGGCATTTTGTCACAGCAGGCTTAGCAAATGGACACACCCAAGACGCAGAAGACCAACAAGAAACATCCTTTCTCCCTAAAAGGAGGCTGGTGTGGGCCCGGGGCTGACTCACAACAGGCACAGCTGTGCCTTCCCTTCTCTGGAGTCACCTTTTCAAAGCTGCATGGCAGCTTCATTCCTAAATGTGCACTTTTATTGGGGGGAGGGGGGCATCTGGGCACCTGTACTTATTACCATTCTGGGGACCATGCTTCCCTTCAGATGAGCTCACATTTTAATCGAATCGGCAGAAAAACTGAGTTTCTAAACACCTCACCAAAAAGAAAATATCCCTGACTATGAGAAGCAGAAAGGACTTGGTTTTAAACATCTGGACCTCTGGCTAACAGTAAATGGTTCCCATCCCTGTACTCTGGATATGCTTCATTCACCCACACCCAGGAGCACATCTAAATGGTCACAATGTACAACGCACAGCAAACTGCTTAGGAGGAGGAAACGTCAGAGACAAGCTCGTAAAACAAGCTTAACCAAGAGGCCGTTTTTCAAAAGAAAGAAGAATCCCATACAATTCCATACTGCATCATTAACGCCCGGCACAAAGACCTGTGGATTTCCCATTACAAATCAATGAAGTTTAGACTCAGCACCATATTTGACAACATCACAGTGAGCTTTGGTCTGTACAAATGGACCGTGAGTACTGCTAACTTACAAAACATTCCTGTCAGCCCTGAATTTACTGTGTCACCAATGCATGTGTGATCCTGGAAAACACAGTAGCGAACCAAAGTTAAAGCTAATCATACCCAAGCCATGGCCTTCAGATTTAGCACCATGAAAGACCCCTCACTGCGAGAACTTTGTGAGCACACGCTGGGTACAGAAAAAGAGATGGTTCTCCTGGAGGCCTTTTGAAGCCTAAGTTTTACCACTCGGTATTACAAAAGCATAAAGCTACTCTAATGAGGGCAAAAAGTTGTCCTTTATACCTACTAAAGTAACTTTTTAATTTAATTTCCTCCCTGCACCTCAGGGTCCTTCCATGATACTACTTGGCTGCCCGTGGAGGTTGGTGTCAAGGTCTCAAGCCAGGATGATCAGACTGAGAACATAAGAAGGAAAAAGAACCCCTTGCCCCAGTCAGCTTAAAACCCCTCGCTGGCTGAAACCAAAACCTCCAACACAACACCTGCCTAAGACCTCCTTCTCCCTTCCAGCTGCAAGCCTGCGATTTTTCTAGTCATCCCAACAGGAACCCCTTGTGCAACCTTAATGGCTCCTGTTTTTTTTTCTTTATCAGATATAAGCCCATGTGACTCACCAGCAAAGGGGAAAAGAAAATTATACCCCCCCCCCAAAAAAAGACAGCCACCAAAATGCATTTGCTAAGACAGCTGTGACTCTCCATTGAGAAGCCTGTGCCCACACCTGGGTATTGTAGGGAAAAAAGTTAGCCAAAGAACGAACCCACCCTGGCCCTGAAACCAGAGCCAGTAAAAGAACACACCCTGGTTCTGAGACCTGAGCCAGCAAAAATGCTTTAGCCCTGAACCCAGACCCTGAAACCAGTGCCAAAGAAACAGTTTTTAAAATCAGAGCCAATGAAGGAAACATGCCATGCCCCGTCCCCCCCCCCCCCAAAAAAAAGGCCAATGAAAGAAACACAGTATGGCCCTGAAATCAGTCATCTCTGTCCCTGACCAACTAACCAAGTCCTGATCAGGGAAAACTAAGCAATCCCTCTTCTCCTTGGGAAAACACCGCCCCTAAGAAGCCCTATATAAGCCCTGCACCTGTTCCGTTTGCTGCTCCTCCTCTTCCACGCTGGAAAAGGCAGCCACTCTCTAGGGTTCTTCCTTCCCAATAAATCTCTCGAACAGAGGCTTGGGTGAAGACCTTCGTTACCCCGGAGCAGAGACCGAGTGTAGTGGGGCTGTAACTCTTTCACTGGGGAAGCCTTACCCTAACAAAGCCGAGTTGTTACAACTTCGCTGGGGAGGCCAGAGAAGGAGGAGCAGAGTGGACCAGAGCTGTAAGCCTTTGGCTGGGAGCCAGGCGGAGGTAGCACGCGCCTTTAATCCCAGTACGCGGGAGGCAGAGGCAGAGGCAGAGGCAGAAGGATCTCTGTGAGTTCAATGCCAGCCTGGTCTACAAGAGCTAGTTCCAAGGACAGGCTTCAAAGCTACAGAGAAACACTGTCTCGAAAAACAAAAAATGTAAAGAAAAGAAAAAAAAAACTTAAGACTTTGGCTGGGGAAACCTTCCCCTAGAAGTAGATCAGAGTTGTTACACTCAAGCACCGGCTGTAACAACGTTGCTGGGGAAG
The DNA here is from genome assembly GCF_018167655.1 of Microtus oregoni. Taxonomy (NCBI): domain Eukaryota; kingdom Metazoa; phylum Chordata; class Mammalia; order Rodentia; family Cricetidae; genus Microtus; species Microtus oregoni. The sequence goes on from NW_024543072.1 coordinate 32,554,159, forward strand.
CCCTCTCCTGCAGAAGCAGAGCTGTTACATTGAGGAAACCTTCCCAACAGCAGGGCTGTAAATTGCTACGCTGACTGTGACCTGGACTGTTCCTAGTCCCGGACTGCCAGAATGCTCCTCCACCCGAGCTGTAGCACTTAGTATTCCCTGGGCCCTGACTGCCAGGATCCCTCTCCATCCCAGCTGCAATGCATACAGGTTTGTCTTACCCTTTTCCTGGGCATCTCTTTTATCTCTGGTGCTTAAAATGTACAAGTAATAATTATTCTTTTTAAAAGCCTTTTACTAAAGCGGAGGCCGAGTGAGAAGCCTGAACCTACGCTCTTGAGTGCCCTGTCTTGAGAGCCTTTCCATCAGCAGACCCCAGTTCTCGTTCACCTGCGTCTCTGAACAATCTTTTCTGCATGGACGCCAGGAACTATGGGTTTGACAGAGTTGTCGGTCCCCCAAAAGATTGAGGCACTTCCTCGGGATGCGGTAGGCTGCAGTTTAAGCTGTCACCCCTGACAGTCTGGCAGGGCGCCTGAGGGTCCCTTTACAGCCTCCGGGAAGCATCCCACAATCGGAACCAGAAGCCTTGGTCCCATCCTTAGCAGCTGGCTTCTGCGGAGTAACAAACCTCTCGGGGTGTCGGTGCCCTGTCTATCAAATCCGAGTGGTACTGTGTCGATATCACACCCCTTTGGAGAATCAGATAATCCATATAGAGAGCTGGAAAGGGCGTCCCACGGCCGGCTGGGCTACCGTCCCTGTGGATGCTGTGGTGCTGGGTGACCGGCTTCCCCTGACATCTGTGTCCCTTCCCAACCCGCTCTCAAAGCGCTTCTCACCAGCAGCCCCGCTGGCCCCGAAGCGCCGCAGGCTTCCGCCTCCAGGAAGCCTTCCCGGCTCTCCGCCCCGGCGCGCCCCAGTGCCGCCGGATCCCTGGCATCCAGGCTCTGCACCCGCCCCACGCGGGCATCCCTGGTCTCGGGCGAGCCCGGGAGGCAATCCTCCAGAGCCTCGAATCCTGGTCGGGAGCCGTACGGGAGCCGCGGCGGCCGCGAGGCGCCTCGGGCCTCCGGGAGGGGAGGGGGTCCAGGGACTACGGCAGCCCCGGGCCAGAAGCACACCCACGCACAGGCCCCGAGGCTGGTCCCAGCGGCTCTTACTGTTTCACGTTGTCCCCCAGCGCCTCGCTCAAGTTCTTCTTGGCCGCCTCCAGCTCGCTCACAAAGGTCGCCATTGCACCGCGCGTCTCAGGCCGACCGCAGACCGCGCGGCCCACAGCGACCAGCAACCGTAAGATCAACTCGGCGGAAGGCCTGCGCTCGGGCCCCGGCAGGCTCGACTCGACTGGCCGGCCCCGCCCCCAGCCGCTCGGGAGACGTTGGCTTTGTTTGGTTCTCGGCCCCGCCCGTCTCACGGTCGGGCGAGCACCCGGTTAAACTCCGTTCACCAACTCCCGCCTCTCGGGTCACGTGATCCGCTTCACCTAGTAGGCGCGAGCCCAAACTACGCCCGCCCGCCCGCCGCCGGCGGCGTTGGGACCGCGGCCTTGGCCGCCAGACCCCGCCCTGATTGACAGCCGAGCTCTGAATTCCCACGCCTTCCTTCCAGAAGGAAGAGCTCCAGTCGCAGAGTACGCACGTGCAGTATCCAAGTTATTCTCTGGGTGCTCATCTAGGTGATGACGCTTGGCTGGTTTATCTCGATTTCTGCCTCCCGCCACTCAAACCTAAGTTCCCTGAAGGCAGGATTTGTGTTACTCAAGTACTGGACCTTCAACCTTTGCCGACCAAATAAAATAATTCCCAAACAGGAAACCCAAAGCTCCTCGGGGGAGGTGAGAGGCGGTGACAGGAGGAATAATCTCAGTGGCCAGCTAGCCTGTTCTGCAGAGGAAAACTGTGTGACAGCCTCTTTCAAGTCAAGGTCAAGTGGAAAAGGACCTAGCTCTTCCTCCCTGTCCACGCTCAAATGCACACACGAATATATATATATTCACACACGAAAGTCATAGCTAGGTTCTGTTTACAACTTTTGAAATCTAATGTAAATTCTTACTTGCATTATTTTTCGTCTTTTGCTTCCTTGAGACAGGGTCTCTCTCTATGTAGTCCTGGCTGTTCTAGAACTCTCTATATAGAACAGGCTGTGACTTTGCCTTAATGTTCATACTTTAGTGACAGCATTTTTAAAAAGATTTTATTCTTACGTATATGTCTTTGTGAGTGTATGCCTGCACGTGTGTGTGAGTTGCCCCCTGAGGCCAAAGGAGAAATCTGGAACTGGGCACTAGAGCAAAACTCCAGACCTCTGGAAGAGCAACAAGTGCTCTTGACCCTGAGCTGGCTATGCAGTCCAGTGCTAACAGAAGTATGCAAATGACTTTCCTGATTATTAAACTACTTTTTCTGTATTAAAAGCAATACTGCAGCATGCATCTTCATGCAGATTCTCCTCATTTGGAATTATTACTTGAGAACAAAATCCCATAAAAGAATCGTGGGACCAAATGATGAGAATATTTACATATTTAAAAATGTCTTGTCTCTGGTCAGGTACCTTCCAAAATTTGTAATAATCCTACAGATAATCCAAAGTAAGTCCCAACTTAAACCCACAAGCCTGTCAGGTGCTTGCAGAGTTGGTTGGCTGCCCGCTTTTCTTTAGGTGCGTTAAAAAATGGGGGCTGCCAACCCTAAGATGGCTCCCTTAATTAAGATATGTGCTTCCCTGCTCCCCTATCCAACCTTCCTTTATCCCAATCATCCCGTTTCCCCAAGTTCCCCCCCCATCCTCCCCTTCTCCCTTTCTCTCCCCATCTCCCCTTACCCCCTCCCACTCCACCCCCAAGATCCCAATTTTTTGCCCAGCAATCTTGTCTACTTCCCATAACCAGGAGGATAGCTATATGTTTTTCTTTGGGTTCACCTTCTTATTTAGCTTCTTTAGGATATCATATTATAGACTCACTGACCTTTATTTGTGGCTAGAACCCAATTATGAGTGAGTACATCCCATGTTCATCTTTTTGGGTCTGGGTTACCTCACTCAGGATAGTGTTTCCTATTTCCATCCATTTGCATGCAAAATTTGAGAAGTCATTGCTTTTTACCGCTGAGTAGTACTCTAATGTGTATATATTCCACACTTTCTTCATCCATTCTTCCATTGAATTCCTAGGTTGTTTCCAGGTTCTGGCTATTACAAATAATGCTGCTATGAACATAGTTGAACAAATGCCCTTGTCATATGAGGTGCCCAGGGCGATGTCCCCAGTTAGTTCCTGGGGCAGCTGAGGATAGGGAACCTGAAATGGCCCGATCCTATAGCCATACTGATGAATATCTTGCATATCACCATAGAATCTTCATCTGGCGATGGATGGAGATAGAGACAGAGACCCACACTGGAGCACCGGACTGAGCTCCCAAGGTCCCAATGAGGAGCAGAAGGAGGGAGAACATGACCAAGGAAGTCAGGACCACGAGGGGTGCACCCACCCACGGAGACAATGGGGCTGATCTATTGGGAGCTCACCAAGGCCAGCTGGACTGTGACTGAAAAAGCATGGGATAAAACCGGACTCTTTGAATATGGCAGACAATGAGGGCTGCTGAGAAGCCAAGGACAATGGCACTGGGTCTTGATCCTACTTCATGTTCTGGCTTTGTGGGAGCCTAGCCAGTTTGGATGTTCAACTTCCTAGACCAGGATGGAGCGGGGAGGACTTTGGACTTTCCACAGGGCAGGGAACCCTGACTGCTCTTTGGACTGGAGAGGGAGGGGGAGAGGAGTGGGAGGAGGGGGAGGGAAATGGGAGGCTGAGTGGAGGCGGAAATTATTTTTTTTCTTCAATAAGAAAAATAATAATAAAAAAAATGGGGGCTGCCAGGCACCTGGCACTCGCTGCCTTTCATTAGGATGAATAATTGGAAGCAGATACTACTTACATATTGCCTGTTTTCTGCAATTTATTTCCATTGGCCAATACAATACAAAGGGAAATTCCCACCAACGTTTGCTTACAATTGTTTTATTCATTTACTTGCGTGTGTGTGTGTGTGTGTGTGTGTGTGTGTAGGGGCTCGAGGGCCACAGCCTATGTGTGAGGTCAAAGAACAACTTGCAGGTCTCAGTCCTGCCCTTCTACCATGTACATTCCAGCACGTGAACTCATGTGGTCAGGCTTGGTGGCCAACACCTGCCCACTGAGCCGTCTCAGCGCCCTGTTTCTGGAGCTATTTTACTTACACAGTCACACAAACTTGGCCTCTGCTTATTTCTCAGTTTTTGGAATTTTATGTAGCATTATTTGTTTGGGTTTGGGTTTAGCGATTATTTTGGGTTTTGTTTTTCTAAGAACACCGCATGAAATCAATTCATAACAAAATTTTAAAGTGTGCGTTACCATGTGCATAACCGTGTATAGCAGACCTCTAGAGTGTTCATCTTGCTGGGCCGAAACTGCAATTACTAGCTCCCCATTTCTCCTGCATCCAGTCCCTACTAATGTTTGACTCTGTGAGTCTGATTATTTTAAATACCTCCTATGAATGGAGTTGTGGCATAGCTGTCTTTTTTATAATTGTGTCTTCATACATAGTAGGTACCCAAGATTCAATTGTGCTGCCACACTTTGTAGAATGTCCTACCTAAGTAGGAGACTAAGTGGCATTTTGATACATATACTTATCTGGGTCACTTGTCAAACTCTTAGGCTAGGCACAACCTAACCATTGTAACTATTGTACATACTTGCTTTCAGGCGAGGCAACAACCTAACTATTGTCACTGTTGCAAGCAGTTACTTTTAAGCTAGGCCACATCCTAGCTATTCTAAGCAGTTACTTTTAGGCTCTGCTACAGCCTAACTATTGTAATTACTGCAGGTGGTTACTTTTAGGCTGGGCTACATCCTAACTATTGTAAGGAATGTTGTTTCTCTCTGAGCTCTCTATTCGATCAGTTCTTTTGGTTAAATGCCCAGAAAATCAGATCCTTTGACCATATGCTATTTCTACATTTAAGATTTTGTGGAATGTAGCTCCCCAAGTGGCTACATCATTTTTACATTCTCACCGAAAGATCGGAATTCCAGTTTCTCCACATCCTTACCGACAGACACTTGCTGCCGATGGACTTGTGAGTTGGTCTAGCTATGGAGTCTCTAAGAAAGGCTGCTTGGTTACCTTAGACCTCCTTAGAAACCATCGCCCCTTTACAGTGCCTGCCTGGTACAGGAGAAAAACCAGCTTCTCCGTTCATGAGCAGTTTAGTGCCCCTTACTGGCCATCTTCTTTGTACATTGTCACTAAGTGTGTGGGTTGTTTCCATTTCAAACATCAACAACTCCGCTATGCAGAAGTTGAGCCTGCCCAATCCGTAATAATATTCCATTTCCTTGTCAAATGTACTGTGATGTTAGCTGTCATTTGAAAGACGTACATAGTATGCTACAGCAATATGGCACATGCACATGTAAACTAAGCATAAGATGTCTATACATAAGGTTACATCATGTTATTTAGTAGCTCATACTCAATATAAATGCTTGGTAAAATCAAATACTTTAGAGGATTCTGTTTAATGTTCTTCCCCATATGACTGTATCAAACGATAGATTCTAATATAGTTAAAAGTTATAGACTTGGGTTATATTGGGCCCTAGTAAAATTTTTGGTTTAAAATAAGTTGAGAGACATACCAGCACCACAGAAAAGGTCGGGGCGGGGGAGGGGTTGTTTTTGTCTGGTGTTTTGTTTGCGTTTGCGTCATGGCCTTATTGGCAGTCTGGTGTCATTCTAAGAATAACATTTTTAAATGCCTACATACATATGTTTACACTTAACACGGCTTTATTGAAACACAGTTCTAGCCACAGACCCTTTGGAAACTGAGTACCTTTGATGCTTTCAGACATTTGTCTTGCTCTGCTTAGGCTGCTTGCCAGTATCCCATGTGGCTTAGATACGGGGAACCCTGGCTAGGAGCAGGGGGGAACGAGAAAGGGACAGACACACATACCAGGGGCACGTTGCGTTCTCATACTTTTGAAGGCTAGACATCCATAATCAAGATGCTAGTCAATTTGGTTTCTGTGAGCACTCTCTCCCTTCCTTATAGACTTACCTTCTCCCTGTGTCCTAGCCTTTCCCTGGGGAGTTCTCAAGATGAGAGGAAAACAGGAGTCTCTGGTGATTGTAAGGACACTGTGCTGGTTGGCTTTTGTCAACTTACAACAAACCTAGATGTTTCTGGGAAGAGGAACCTCCATTGAGAAAATGGCCCCATCAGAATGCCTGGACAAATCATAGGGCATTTTCTGATTAATGATTGATGTAGGAGGGGGAGGTCTCAACCCACTGTTGTGATGTGGGAGTGTCATATATCAATCTGTTGATTTCATTGGTTAAGCAATAAAGAAACTGCTTGGCCCTCATAGGTTAAAACATAGGTGGGAGGAGTAAACAGAACAGAATGCTGGGAGGAAGAGGAAGTGAGCTCAGACTCTCTGGAGCAGAGACGCCATGCTCCCCTCTCCTGGGTAGATGTGATAGCTCTGCTCTCTGAGGCACACGCAATGAAGGTCCGAACCAGGATGGACGTAGGCTAGAATCTTCCCGGCAAGCACACCTAGCGGTGCTACACAGATGATTAGAAATGGGCTAAATTAATATGTGAGAATTAGCCTAGAAGAGGCTAGATAGAAATGGGCCAAGCAGTGTTTAAAAGAATACAGTGTCCGTGTACTTATTTCGGGGTATAAGCTAGCCAGGTGGCCGGGGTGCTGGGGATGCAGCCCCGCCACTCATATTACAACATTGTTGAGTGGGCAGTGCCACTCCTGGGCAGGTGGTTCTGGGTGGTATAAGAAATTAGACTGAACCAGCCATGAGGAGCAGGCCAATAAGCAGCATTTCTCCATGGCTTCTGCTCAGGGGTCTTTGTGCTCACAGATAAGCCCTAGCGGAACCTATCATGCTAAACACACAGGGTTGTGACTTCAAGGGAAGGAATGTGATACCTGTTATCCACCCAGAAGGCTGGGAGCTGACGTGTTTACTAGCCTAGTGACCTGTTCTAGCCTGGTTCTACTGTATGACTGGAGACTTTCCCAACACCAGACCCTCCTCAAGACCCTTATCATAAATTTGTTTTTCTCAGTCAATCTATAGGGCTTGTCTTTATAGACTTACAAAGCCTTTCAGTGCAGTCACACCTAATCTCTATTTAGTTTACTTTGCTCCTCAAAGAGATTTATGTACATTTTGTTGTGAACGTGAGATTGAATTAACTATCAGCAGAATAAGTTTTTACCAAATTATGCTGTGCCTAAATTATGCCTAAAATAAATTACTAGGGGGCTGGAGAGATGGCTCAGAGGTTAAGAGCACTGCCTGCTCTTCCAAAGGTCCTGAGTTCAATTCCCAGCAACCACATGGTGGCTCACAACCGTCTGTAATGAGATCTAGCGCCCTCTTCTGGCCTGCAGGCATACACACAGACAGAATACTGAGAATACTGTATAGATAATAAATAAATAAATAAATAAATAAATAAGGAGTCAGAGTCTCACGGTTTGAACCAATACCAGTTACTGAGCATGAAAAATTAACTTATTACCACCAGAAATTTTTCACCCGACTGTACTTAAATATGCCTAAAATAAACTACATGGGGTCAGACTCTCAAGACTGCACTGTTATGCCCAAATCCGTGGGTCCTCACAAAAGCCAACAAAGGAGACCGAGTCCCATATGTAAAAGCAAAGAGCCTTTATTTTAATCAAGTTTGCAAACTCGGTCTCTCTGCATGTTCAATGTATTGGAATATCTGGAGAGCCCCAAGCTCAATTAGAATTGGCTTTTTATAGTAGTAAAGGTGGGGGTGAGGGGTCTCTGAGGTTCAAGACTCCAGATTGGCTGACGTTTGTCTAGGGGTGTCCTGGTGAAGTGCTGGCAGGTGTTTCTATCTACAGTGCTTGGAATGCCAGGCATTTCCTTTGAAAGGTCTGCTCTCGGGTGGGGGTCAGGTAATCTAGGCCTGCCAGGCACTGTCTCAGGGTAAACTATTGAGACCCTAGACTCCATTTAAATTTATCCATGGCCAGAGTCCCAAGTGATAACAGTTGGAAGTAAAGAACTTCCTTTCTCCCCAGATTTAGGTTATCATGGCTGGCCCTCACAGCACCACCACCAACTGAACTGTGTTGAACCAAACTGCCCAAACTGCCTTCTTGCCTTCCTGAGGATCATCCCTCTGCAGGCCTAGAAAAGAGCATCCCCATCCCCACCGCACCTAGCAAGTTCCTGCCTTGAGTTCCTGCCCCTACTTGCCTTCACAATGTACATTCACTGTGGATCTAAAGAAACCCTGTTCTCCCCAAGTTGCTTTTGGTCATGGTGTTTTATCACGACAATGTAGAGAAACTGAGAGACACTAATCCCAGCGTATCCGAGACCCACCTTAAAGACCTCCGGTAATTTTAGCTACCTCCCGAGAGGCCCCATTTCCGAATATAGCCCTGCTGGGGATTAGAGCTCCAACATCTACATTTGGGGGACATGAATTGATTCTATAACAGAATTGATTGTAGTTTCGGTTTCTCAGACACTCTCAGAGACCAGTTTCTAGAACTGAGAAATGGAAGACACCTAGGGGTTTATAAAAGGAAAGACTATACAACCCCAGCATTGAAAAGTAGGCCTATCTCCCAGATCTGTCCCGTGACTATTGTGGTCATGGTTAGCTTGAGCAAAGCACCTTTTTCTGGACCTGTGAGTCTTCAAAGGGAAAGACGTTTAGGCAGTCGAAGGCCAAGGCATGATTTCTGAACATCAAAATCATTAGAAGTCAGCAACCATGCAATCCTCATGCATTCAGAAAGAATGCTAAGAGCACTACAAATGTTAGGTTTGTCTTTTCTACGTTCTTTCTTTCTTTCTTTTTTTTTTTTTTTTTTTTTTTTTGGTTTTTCAAGATAGGGTTTCTCTGTGGTTTTGGAGCCTGTCCTGGAACTAGCTCTTGTAGACCAGGCTGGTCTCAAACTCACAGAGATCCGCCTGCCTCTGCCTCCCAAGTGCTGGGATTAAAGGCGTGCGCCACCACCGCCCAGCTCTACGTTCTTTAGGATATCACGAAGTCTTTTCTTCCAGCTAATAGAAGGGATGCGGAGATGCACTTGCATTTTCTCAGCTCACAGGGCAGAGTGTGGGCTGAGCCGGGAGACTAAGTAGCTTCTGAGGACACAGACTAGTTAACTGCTGTGGCTGGGGCTAGACATCCCCAGGGGGCCACATGTTGGAGGTGTGGTCCTCAGCTTCATGCTACTGGGAGACGGTGGGGCCTCTTACACAGGGGTCCCTGTGAGAAGTAGTTAGGTCACTGAGTGTGTGCCCTTATGGGAGACCCAACCCCTTCTTCACTCTTCTTGTTCTCAGCCATGAACAGTTCTTCTCTCCTGTGAACCGTGTGCCACCCTTCCTGCCAACCCAAAGGTAGTGGACAAGTGAGTACAGACCCATGTCTCCAAAGTTGTGCGCCAGAATCATATGGTGTCTTTTAAGTTTTCGTTGTTTGGTGCACTAACAGAAAACCAACACCCCAACTGTAAGCACAGCCTTAGGTCTCTCTAGACTGTTCCTCTGAGGTCAATCTCAGAAGCGCCTTTCTGTCCCCCTTTTCACGATGGGAGCCTGGCAGCCAACATCTCCTTGGTCATACTGAAAGACCTGGATAAATCCAGACACCCACCCCCCAGCAGGAAAAAAATAGAGCCAGAAATCTAAGCAGGGAGGGTAGAATCAGAAATCTAGGATTAGCCAGTTCAGTGACTCTGATTCAGGAACTAGCTGAAGATAAAGTTAGATTGTAATCTTGAGAATAATCTTGAGAAACAGGGAGTTGCCCCCTTGTGATTATCACTGGTATTTTCAGAATTTTCTATGACGCCCTCCCTACCCTCTTCGGATTACTGGGCTATGGTTTCTTCCCTTAAAAACCCCTTCTCTCAGTTACTCGGGGTCGAACTCCTCCCCTGCGTGGGTTATGAGTCTCGGCCCCAGTGCACTAGTTTCTGTCCTGTCAAATAAACCTCGTGTGATTGCAGCAAGGACGGTCTCTTGTGAGTTACTAAGGGGGTCGTGTTATCCCGAGACTTGAGTGAGAGTCTCCCCACAGCGAGGGTCTTTCACTACATGGTAGTAAAACAGCACCATCTGCAGTGAAGCTGAGCAGATGGCTTTAAGAACTCCAGGTAAATTTGTCTGTGGACGTGATCATAGAAGATATGTGTGAGGGCCGGGTGGTGGTGGCGCACACCTTTAATTCCAGCACTTGGGAGGCAGAGGCAGGCAGATCTCTGTGAATTCGAGACCAGTCTGGTCTACAAGAGCTAGTTCCAGGACAGGCTCCAAAATCACAGAGAAACCCTGTCTCGAAAAACCAAAAAAAAAAAAAAAAAAAAGAAGAAGAAGAAGAAGGTATGTATGAGGCCTTAAAAAAACTATTCCAAGCATTGGAAAAGAGTCCTTTCCCACCTCTGCAGCCTCTGCAGTGAGCTAAAACTGAGATCTGGCGAAGGCTGGAAACACTGTAGTCACTGCTCACCGTGTGGGTGAGAACTACAAGGTGCTCAAACATACTCCGTGTGATGATGGTGCCAGTCACCGGAAGATGTCTGGCATTCTGACAGGGAGATGTCCCAAGCTTTCAAATTGCCACAGGGATTGCTCGTGATGTGGGGAGACTCGCTGGAAGCAGAATGTGCTTCTGAAATCACCTTCCAGAGAAGAAAAGGCCTTAGTCGGCCTAGAAAGACGAACTGCTGTCTGGTGTGCCCAGGAAAATCTGACCTCGGGGAAGGAACATAGTAAATGAGTTTTACAAGATTTGATCAAGGCTCATTGGTCAAAATCAGGGAGGCGGTTTGCTGCCTGGAGTTGTACAGACAGCACTGCCATCCGCCTGCTACTGAGTTCGCCATGTCCTTGGGAACACACGCTCCCCCAGATAAGAAAGACACTCTTACATTTCTGATTGGTTTCTTGCCTGTTTCCTTTTTAAAAGTTGGATTGTTTCCGTAAAGATGTCTTCTTGCTGTCTGTTACCTTTCTTTTGTTACTGTGTCCACTTTATTTTGTAGAGTACTGGAATGTAGCAAGGGAAAAGAGCACAGTGTTAAAAGGCAAACTGCAGGGATATTTTGACTGAGGTGGACTTCGATTTTTCCTGTGTTTACTGTTTCTTAATCACCCCGCCTCAGTTTTCACAGCTGCAATGTGGAAATGATAGTTTTGCCTACCTGAGGGTTGTTGTGAGAGATTATTCTGATGGATAGATAAGCATTCCTTAAAGCTCTTGGCACTATATCAGGCACAAAATAAGAGCTTGTGGGAGCAGCGAGATAGCTCAGCTAGGAAAGGTGCTTGCCACTAGACCTTTGGACCTGGGTTCGATTCCTGAATCCCGTGTGATGGAAGGAGAAAATAGACTCCCACAAGCTGTCCTTTGACCTTCACACAAACACAAGGGCACACATGCATCCACCCAGATACATATTAAGGCACACATAAAAACATAAAATAAAAAAATGCAATCATTATATAATCCCCTACTCTTTTATCCTAATAGTTCCACTAAAGATTTTCTGCGATGTTTTATGTGGTTTATTATATTGTCTGCCAAAAAGAAAATCCTGTCCTGAAGTGGGAGTTCTGGGCTTAACAACCATTTCCCAGAAGGAAGGGCAGGGACTCAGACCTTATTTCCTGGTCCACGGTTCAGTGCTGAATGAAGGAACTGGAGACTCCAGGTGCGCAGCTCTGAAACGACTAGCTGATGTTTCCGCAGAAGCCACCAGGGGGCGCCGCTTCCTCACCTTTGCTCCGGGATGCTCTGTTCCTGGAGAGACCACCTTATCTCCAGTCAACTCTGCACCCAGGGTGGCCCCAGTGGCTATCAGGCATCTCAGGTGAAACTCCAGGAGGCCCTGCCCTTTGGACTAACACACCAGGCAATCCGAAGATGAATTTTTGTCAGTCTCTCCAAAAATAACATTTCTGGATTTTAACTCAAAACTGAATTCTACAGGAAGAAGTTGAATAATTATTCGAAATTGGAAACAACCTGGAAGAGGCTTTGGTCAGCTGAGTGAGGAAGATGGGGCTGACGGAAGGGATCTTACATATGTTGCCCCACCTGGTGGTGGGAAATAGCAGAGGCCTTTGTGGGGGCTCTTTCTCATCAGGCCCTATGAATAGAGGTAACACATATCGAGTGTCTAACCTAAAGTCGGGGCTACTGCATCACTTCCACTAACCCGCTGTACCTCAGTGGGGCTTGAACTTCTGTTATCCTCATGCCATAGATGCCCAAGATTACACAATGGGTGACAGGGGTAAACTGGGGAAACTGAGTCTGAATGACAGCAGAGTCCATCGACTGACATTTTAACCAAGTCAACAGTGGTTCATATCTGCCAAGCACTACACCGAATACGTCTTCCTTCAGATTCCAGAATTCCCATAGGAACCAAAATTGGGAATGGAGTCCATTAAATAAGGTAGAGTCATAGTCATGTATAATTTGTACATATCCACCAAATAAACTTTAAATCTGGATTCCTTATAAGATGTAATATAATGGAAATACTATGTAAATAGTTTTCTTACTATATTGTGTAAGGGATAAAAATAAAAAAACGTCTCTACTTGTTCAGTGAAGGTTTTCTTAATGCCTGTGTGTGTGTGCGTGTGTCCGTGTGTGTGTGTATGCGTGTATGTGTGTGTGGTGGTGGTAGTGGCAGCGGTGTTGGTTTGAATAAGAATGACCCCCATAGGCTCATGTGTTTGAATGCTTAGCCGTTAGGGAATGGCACTACTTGGAAGGGATTAGATGTGGCCTTGCTGAAGTAGATGTGATCTTGTTGGAGGAAGTGTGTCCCTGGGGGTGGACTCCCTTTCTAGTTTGGTGACTTACACACATAGCTATAAAGGCAAACACACACATAATTTTAAACCTAGGCACTGCATGTAAGACTGAACATGTTTGGGGTTGGAGAGACGGCTCAGTGGTTAAGAGCATTGCTTGCTCTTCCAAAGGTCCTGAGTTCAATTCCCGACAACCACATGGTGGCTCACAACCATCTGTAATGAGGTCTGGTGCCCTCTTCTGTCCTGCAGACATGCACACAGACAGAATATTGTATACCTAATAAGTAAATAAATAAATATTAAAAAAAGAAAACAACACACAAGACTGAACATGTTTGCCTTCTGAATCTGCCTCATTTCTCTGTCCACAATGACTTCCAGTTCCACCTGTCTTCCCGAAAATGTCATGATTTCATTTTCTTTACAGTGCATTAACATTCCATTGTGTTCATGCACCTCATTTTCGTTATTCAAGCATCTGTTGACGGATGTCAAAGCAGGTTCAGTTTCCCGGCTATTGTGAAGAGTGCAGCAGTAAGCCTCGGTGCACAAGTGTCTCTGTGACGTATTGACCTGGCGCCCTTCTGGCACGTGCCCCAGAGTCCTACAGCTGTGTCATGTGGCAGATGTTTCCAGTTTTCTTGAGGAATCTCTACAATCTCCATGACAGCTGCCATAGTTTGATTCCCATCCACGGTGACTAAGGGTTCCTGTCCCGCATCCTCACCAGCACTTGGAGTCAGCTGACTTGGCTTGGTTTGGTGGGGTCTGTATGATTTATGGTAGCCTTTCTGACGGGCCGAGATGGAATCTCTCCGCAGTTTTTGTTGCGCTTCCCTGATAACAAAGGATATTGAACAATTTATAAAGTACGTGATTCGCCATTTATATTTCCCTTTCCAGGACTGCCTGTAAGCATTCCAGCTCGGGTGAAAGGTGTCCTGGAAGCCAGGAGCCAAGGAATACCACAAAGTCACATGACACAACAAACCTCACACAAGAGATATATAGGGAGGAAAAAATCAGGAGAGCGGCTGCCTCTACTTGGGCAAGAAACATCAGCAAACTAAACAGGATACAGGGCTTATATACAGCTTCTTAGGAAGAGGGTGGAGCTTTTCAGGGTGGAGATTGTTGGGTTTCATGTCCAGAGATTGAGTTTTTTATTCTGTAGGGTGGGGCAGGGTCCAGCAGTGAGGGAAGTTAGAGCATGCTGTGCATGGAACCTGGCAGTTAGAGGTCCTGGGGGCGGGGCCTGGCCTTGCCTTTGACTAGAGGGGCTTACACTGTCCATTCAGATATTAACCCATTTAATGGCTGGTTGACTCGGGGGGGGGGGGGGGGTTGGTTTTAGCTTTTACGATTCCTTATCTAGGCAACACTAATCCCCTTTGGATGTGTAGTTGGTGAAGACCCCGACAGGAAGCGTTTAGACCCCATGACACTACTGCAGGCTCTCTAGACTCCAGTGCTTGTTTTCCCAATTGTGCCTTTTAATTTCATGTCTTGCTGTTTGACAGTTCTTGGGTTTGAAGTCCTCACCTATGCCTACATCTGGAGCTGTTTCTTTGTGTTTTCCTCTAGCCTTCAAAGTTCCAGGTCTTATATTAAGGGTTTTGATCCATTTTGTGTTGTTTTTTTTGAAGACTGGGATGGGTCTTTCACTCTTTATAAATGGAAATCCACAGGTTTTTTGCATCATTTATTCAATAGATTGTCTTTTCTCAAATATGTTTTAATGTTTTTTGTCAAAAAATAAGTTGCTCAGGGCTGAAGAGTTGACTCAGTGGTTAAGACTCATCAGAGACCTGGGTCTGATTTCCAGCACTTTTATGGTGGCTCACAACTGTCTATAACTCCCCTTCTAGGACATCCTATGCCTTCTTCTCGCCTCCAGGACCCCAAACACACACATGATGCATGGATATGTGTAGGCAAAACACACACATACAAATAATTTTAAAAATAGGTTGTTAAAACTCTGTAGCCTCATGTCTGAGTCCTCTGATCTATCTATTGCTGTGCATGTTTTTGTACCAGTACCATGATGGCTTTGTCACTATGACGTTGTAATATAATTTGAGATCAGATGCTAAGGAATGTCTTGGCTGCTTAGGGAACTTATATTAGGATTGTGAAGAATGTAAATGAGACTTTGGTGGTGACTATACCAAATATGTAAACCTTTTTTGAGACTATAGCCATTTTCATGATATTACTTCTACCTACCACTGCGCACGGACTAGCTTTGTTTCTAGTGGCTTCTTCAGCTTCATTTTCAAGCATCTTGAAGTTTTCATTGTACAGATCTTTCGCCTGCTTGGCTAACTTTATTCCTAGGAATTTTATTTTTTTTAAAGCTATTGTGAATGGAATTCCTTTTTTTTTTTTCTGTTTTCTTTCTCACATGGTCATTATTGGTGAGCAGAAAAGCTATTAATTTTGTGTGTGCTGCTTTTATATTCTGCTACTTAGTTGAAAGTGTTTGTAGACCTAAGAGTTTCTAACTGAATCTTTAGACGAATTTCCCTGGTTAATCTAGATACAAAAATTCTCAATAAAATTCCGGCAAATCATATTCAAGAACACATTAAGATCATAATAGGTGTCAGTGATGAACCTACTTCTATTGGTTTCCTAATGAAAACAATATTAAATTTCCCCTTAAGTTTATATTTCTAAACCAATAGCTCAGAGAAGCTCTTGGATCTCACCAGAGAAGTATCTCTATGCAGTAGATCAACAGAGAAACCCATGACTGGTCAAAGAGCAGAGAATAAGTTTCTGAAGTGCGCTCAGCTACATCCACGTCTTATACCTCACTACTTCGTGCCAAGACTCAAGGACCATCATAAAAGCAGGGTAAGAGTGAGAGGTCAGGGGGACCGGAGCAAATGATGCCATCTGGATATGACAGGACCATGGCACTCGTGAACTCAACAGCAGCTGTGATGGCCCGTACAAGACCAAGCCAATTCACATCCTAGCAAGCAGTGAGGAGGAACCCGTGAGCCTCCATCCCTTGCTGAGGACCTGTTGACAGTTGGTTTCAGAGGAAGAGGAGTCAGTTCTCTTTAAGGACAGGGTCTCCAATAGGTCAACCACATTCCAATGGCTTGTCCCACACCTGTTAGTATATCGGCGACACAAGTCATGTTGATGGACGCTATAAAGTAGTCCCACCCTAGCTCAGAATGGAGTATAATAAAGGGTTCTTTATTCAGGGGTAGACTCACAATTCACAGTCCTCTGCACAAACAGGGAACACGAACAAATCCAGCAGGAGAGAGAGAGAGAGAGAGAGAGAGAGAGAGAGAGAGAGAGCGCACAAGCTTTCTGGCTGCATTTATGGTATAAAAGACCACACCCAAGTGGGCTGGTATCTTAAGGGCTATTGGTTGAAGGAGTTTCCACAGCAAAGTTAGACTCAGTGAATTATTTATATATAAAAAAATAGAAGACAGGGAATTTAGAAGGGGCAGAGAGAATCTGAGAGAATTAGGAGCAGGATGGGGTGAGTCTGATCAAACTATATTGTATGAATATATGAATTCTCAGTAAA
Source organism: Microtus oregoni (assembly GCF_018167655.1). Lineage (NCBI taxonomy): Eukaryota > Metazoa > Chordata > Mammalia > Rodentia > Cricetidae > Microtus > Microtus oregoni. The sequence continues at coordinate 32,570,641 of NW_024543072.1, forward strand.
TAAAATATTATATACCTTTAGAAAGGTCGGGCATCATGACCAAGCCTGTTTCATTCCAAGGATGCAGGGGTTGGTTTAACATATGCAGATCGATAAATTTAATGCAGCACATAAGTAGACTTAAGGACAGAAATTATGTATTTAGTTCAATTGAAGCTGAAAAGAGCTTTGATGAATTTTAACGTGTCTTCATGATAAAAATCTTGAAGAAACTAGGAACAGAAGAAACATACCTCACCATAAGAAAAGCTATATAGAGCGAACCTGTAGCCAGCAATGTGCTGATGGGGGCAAAGTGAGAACATTTCCTTTAAAATGTAGACTGAGATACGGAAGCCCATTGTCTTCACTCTTTACTCAACAAAGTGTCCCAAGACTTCACTACCCCAGTGAGACAAGAGAAAGAAAAAACTGAGATATAAATAAGAAGGACACCAAACCATTCTTGCAGTGCAGACAATTTTCAAAAAAAAAAAATTTAGTCTCAAGTTGATCGAATCTGTAGAAGGAGGACCCTGCCCCCAAGATACTGTGTAGGTTTCGCAGTGATTGATTTACTTACCACAAACTAGTGGAGTAGATTATCATCGTTCTTAGAACACAGGGAGACACTAAGCAGTTGCAGGAAATGAGGTCGTTTTCCCACCAGTATGCTGCTAGTATCTGGGAGAGCTGTGCTTCGGTCCAGGCAGTCTTGCTCTGGAGTCCACACAGGAGCTCCTCTGGTCTACTGTGAAGTCCTTTAGAGACGGCCAGGCATGCTTCTCACAGATTCCTTTAGTACAAGTTGAGGCGGTGTGGTGTGCTACAATCCGTGCAGCCGATGGCATCTGTCAGCCACCCTCACTCTGTACCAGCTCTCTGAAACCCCACGGTTATTAGATCTTAACAGTTAACTCCAAGATGAGGAAGTGTTCTCCCTCAGAGCAGTGATGCACTTGGCTGTTTCCTAGTAAGAGTGGACACTCTAAAATTACAGAAAGTGGCCGGGCGGTGGTGGCGCACGCCTTTAATCCCAGCACTTGGGAGGCAGAGGCAGGCGGATCTCTGTGAGTTCGAGACCAGCCTGGTCTACAAGAGCTAGTTCCAGGACAGGCTCCAAAACCACAGAGAAACCCTGTCTCAAAAAAACCAAAATAAGCTGGGCAGTGGTGGCGCACGCCTTTAATCCCAGTACTCGGGAGGCAGAGGCAGGCGGATCTCTGGGAGTTCGAGGCCAGCCTGGTCTACAAGAGCTAGTTCCAGGACAGGCACCAAAGCTACAGAGAAACCCTGTCTCGAAAAACCAAAAAAAAAAAAAAAAAAAAAACCAAAATAAATAAATAAATAAATAAATAAAATTACAGGAAGTATGTCACACAGAGACATGGTGTAAAACAAATTTGTGCATGTGGTTTCTTCTGCCTTTTCCCCTACGTATACATGAGCTTTAGGACAGATCGCTCTCAATGCGATGATCGGTCTTGGTTTGTGCTGGAGGAATCAGGGCAGGTCTAAGCAGGGGCTTCCAAGAGAGGAGCAGTGATAGTCCTCATGCTGAGATGGCAGCTGGACAGCATAGGGATAGGCCAGCAGTGACCACAGGGACAAGCAGGGAGCAAGGCCCAGAACACGAAGCGGCAGAAGTATTGTCTCAGACAAATAGTGCCTGTGTGTATCCCCTCTACCCCGGAGTGGTCCAAGCTCCCAGTGACCCCCAAAAGTGAGGTTGGAAGTCTTAAGTGAAGGAAAGGGGTATGGTAGGGGGAATAATATTATTATTTGGACATGATAAATGTGACCTCACTTGTGATCATAAGAAATGAAATCTGTCACATAGCAGAATAACCAAATATGCACGTCCCACCTGGGGTCCAGGGGCTGCTTGTTACCCTGGGTAACTGTAAACGTGACCCAATAATAAATTTATAGGTGGTAACATTTTTTTTTTTTGCAATGTCAAAATGTTGGACACTCCTGCTAATTCCAATCCTGATCAGTTTTCCCTGTTGGAACCAAGCAGCGTGTAAATGTGTCAGTTTCCCTCTGGCTTTAAATGTTGGACAGAAATCTTTATGGTTGCTGTAGGAAGAAAACATGACACACATCTTTCATCCCAGCATTTGGAGGCAGAGGCAGCTAGATCTCTGAGTTGGAGGACAGCCTCGTCTACAGAGCAAGTTCTGGGACAGCCAGGACCACAGAGAAATCCCATTTCAGCAATCAATCAAACAAACAGAAGCCCTAGGCTCTCCAATAAACAGCATAACCAGAGCTTCAGAGCACAAGGACACTGAGAATATAATATGTGTTCTATTGTTTGATAGTTCTCTGAGTCAAAGGCTATGCGTTGTTCCCTAGCTGGGACAGTCGTGCATAGCAATGGCTTTGTAAATCTCCTACTTGTTTTCAATCTGTGTAGCTTGTCCTTAGCTTCCCCAGAAGAGAAAAGAAAAAAAAATAACCTGTTTGGCAAATAAAAGCACGATTTTGAAACATCTACACCATGCCTGTGTACCTTTTTCAAAATCCTCACCAATCACACTCTCTCCAGTCCTAATTTCTAGCACTGTACCTCCATAGTGATGGTGCAGGCTCTTGTTGTCATGGTGATTGGTCTATGGTTTAAAACACTCCATTAGTGCTTCTCCTCCTCCTGATTACCATTGTCCGTTCTTGAATATGGGCTTGTATCATGTCATCAGGACCCAGCACTGGACCTGGTAAATTATAGGTGGTCAGTGTACTGAATAAATACATCTATTAAACTAGCTGCTCTTTCTGTCTCCCGGCTTCATCCTTGGGGTCATCATGCCTTACTGTCTTTTTTGATTTCCTGGAACTTTTAAATTATAGAAACAAATGTACACTCATTTTAGAAAACTCAAACTATCTATAAAAATGCCTACAAAGTTAAAAGTGAGTATTTCTCTCCCCACTAAAGTCAGTGCTTGGCAGATAAGTGATTTAAGCATAAAAGATTTTAAATCACAAGAATGTATCCCCTGTGGTGAATAAATTGTTTTAAATTAAGAAAAAAATCAGAAGTCATAAAAATATAATCAATTGCTGTAGGGACTCCTTCAGTCAGTAGCCTTTAAGATACCAGCCCACTCGGCATGACTTCTTATATTATACATGCTGACGTAAAGCTCACTCATGCGCGCGCTCTCTCTCCCGGCTTCTGGATTCAGTTCCCGTTCCCTGTTTGTGCAGAGGACTGTGATCTGTGCGTCTACTCCTAAATAACCCTTTATTATACACAATTCTGAGATAGTGAGGGATTATTTTGTAATTAATTTGTATTTCTATCTTAAATCAATGTATTTGTTCATAGACTATTTCAAAAAAGCTACATGGGAAAATGCCACAAAATCAAAAGACTAATGACAAACTGGAACATTGTATCTACAAATACATAACAAAGTGTCAGACTTCTTCAGTTATCAAAATAAACCTTTACAAGTCACTGTGAAAAGGATAGCCAGTCCAGGAGGAGAATGGCCCACAGCCTCTGAGAAAAATGAGCATGTCCTCACTCACAATTAATTGAATAAAACTGAGAACAGAAGGATTGTTTCTTGCTTCTCAGATTGACAAGCATAGCTACAAGATGACGCCCAATGCTATAAGCCCAAAGCTAGGGCTTTCACAAATTACTGGTGAAAATGGATGTTGATGTGACCTTTCTAGAGAATTTGCAAAGCATGTCAAGGTGTAAAATGCATATCTCCTTCTACTGATGATCCCTTTGCCAGAAGTTTACGTTATAGATACAGCTGCGTATGATTAGCAAAAATGTATCCATGAGAACGGTTTTGTTTTATTGCTTTTACAAAAGTGAAACACTGAAAACACCCAGTATTCATTAGGAGGGACAGCTTGCCTAATAGAAAATTCAGATGTGGACTCATGATGCCTCCGAGAGGACAATGGGACAATGAGGTGGCTCAGAATTCTCAACAGGCAAAGAAATCGGTTCCAATGTAGACAAGAGGGACAGATAAATAGATGCATATATGAGGGGTTGTGTGCATTGCAAGAGCTTCTGGAAAAAGGAACAGGAAACAGTTATCAGTGAGTTGGATGCTGGTATGAAGAAAAGGGAAAGAGCCTTAACTGTAATTTTGTGTCTTTCATTCATTAATATTTTACACACGCGCCTATGCTCAGCATTTCAGAATCTGCCAGTAGAGGCTTCCTTTTCTTCACTGCAATGGCTAGAGATACTCTTTGCGTTCAGCTTTTCTCCTCTGTGCATATAATAAAGATGCAAATTTGTATCTTTAACTATGCATAATTATAATTTTCATTGCTACAAAGTGGAACAATCTATAGTTCTGGGAATTGCTTTTTCTGGTTTACACTGTTCATATCTCTCCGTGTAAAGACATCACAGTAAGAATATGCCATAACTTCATGACTTTTATTCACCTTTTTCCTCTTCTTTCTAAATGTTTGCCTCTACAATAAATTCTGCAATAACTACATTTTGCATAACTTATTTGTGTACCTATATTTCAACCCATGTTAATGTTAGGTTGAATCCCAATATAGAACTCTAGTTAAAAACATAGGTAATGCAACCCAAGGAGGCCAAGCCAAATCATATAAATCTTCAAAAACTTCAACTTTTATATCATCTTACATATTTTAACCTCACATTCCATATAACAAGTTACATTGAAATCACACTGCCAATCATTCATTTATGGCAAGGACAGGGAAGGAAGAAAGACTTTAGTGTATATAATATAACCTAACTTCCTTTTTCTTTAATGACTTTAAATTTATGTTCTTGTTGTCTGTGGTGATTTGAATGACTATGGTCCCCATAGTCTCATATGTTTGAGTACTGGGTCTCCAGTTGGAGGTGTGTCACTGGGAGTGGGCTTTGAAGTTTTAAAACACTATGCCAGGCCCAGTCAGAACCCCCCTCTCTCTTTCTCTCTCTCTCTCTCTCTCTCTCTCTCTCTCTCTCTCTGCCTGATTACTGAGGATCGAGATGTAGCTCTCAGCTAATACTCTTGCACATGCCCATTTATTGCCATGTCCCCAACATGGTGATCATAGACTCACCTTCTGAAACTATAAACAGCCCCTAATTAAATGTTTTCTTCTATAACTTGCCTTGGTCATGGTGTCTCTTCACAGAAATAGAACCATAATTGAGACAGAAGCTGGTACATGGAGTGGACATCTCTGACAGGCCTGTTGTTTAGAGGAATGTGGAGCTTTGAGCAAGAAAAGCAATAATTACTTTAACCAAGGCTTACTGGGTCATTCTAATAGGAGCATGGAAGACAGTCGTGTTGAATGTGATATGGATATGTGTGGTGGTCTAGCTCAAAAGATTTCAAAGGAGAACAATATTAGCAAGTAGACAAGAGGCCATTCTTATGATATTTTGAGAAAGAATGTGGCTGGATTTTGCCCTTGTCCTAAAAATCTGCCTGAGGCTAAACTGGAAGAGTTTGGGATTGATGTCATTGACAGAGCCAGTTTCAAGACAGTCGAGTATTGACTCTGTCTTGTGGGGATTAGTGGTCACTCTTATACAAATCTACAATGAAAAGGAGCAAGCTGGGTGTCTTAGTTAGGGTTACTACTGCTGCAAAGAGACACCATGACCAGAGCAACCCTTATAAAGGAAACATTTAATTGTGGTGGCTTGCTTATAATTCAGAAGTTATGAATTCAGTCCGTCATGGCAGGGAGCATGGTGGCATGCAGGCAGGCAGGTGTGGTGTTGGAGAAATAGTCGAGTGTCCTACATCCTGCAGGCAACAGGGAGTTGACTGACTTACTGGGCGGTATCCTGAGCATAAGAAACCTCAAAGCCCACCCTCACAGTGACACACTTCCTCTAACAATGCCGTACCCACTCCAACAAAGCCACACCTTCTAATAGTGTTACTCCCTATGAGATTAAGAGGGCCAAATACAATCAAACTGCCACACTGGGCAAAGAGAAATACAAACGGTACCGTTTAGGAAGAAAAAGAGCACCAGGAAATGTAATGGTGGGGCCAAGTCCTATGTTCAAAGGAAAAAAGTTTAAAGAAAGACCTAATTGAGCAAGACGCCACCCAGCTAAGCTCCAACTTATGAAAAGGAATTAAAGAAAAGCCAAGCAGCAAAGGAAACCATTAACAGAAAGCTTATGCAACTGTGATTCAAGGAGGGGGCTGGTTCTAGACCCAGCAAGCAGAAGAACTCAGTAGCTTTCTCCATGTGGTTCTGGATATAGAGTCAAGAAGGATTCAAGAGGGGCTAGAGAGATGGCTCAGAGGTTAAGAGCACTGACTGCTCTTCCGGAGGTCCTGAGTTCAATTCCCAGCAACCTACATGGTGGCTCACAACCATCTGTAATGAGATCTGGTGCCCTCTTCTGGCCTGCAGGCATACATGGAGGCTGTACATAATAAATAAGTAAATCTTAAAAAAAATACATTGATTTAAAAAAAAGAAGGCTCAAGAATGGGGTTGTGGAATCTTCCTCTGTGGTTAAAGAAAGCAGCCAAGAACAGGTGTGCTGCATGGGAGTCCTTGAGTAGAGGCCTAGAGCAGCTACTGTATGAAGCTATGAAGGTAAAATCTGGATTTGTATTTGAGACTCCAAGACGTTGGAGACTCCAGAGCCGTGGGATACCTGCCAGGGAAGACTGCAGGTGCAGTATGGTAGAGAGAGGAGTGTGCTGCAGTCAGCAAAGCTGGAAGGAAAGGGTGATCTATGATCCTGGACATTGACATAGAGATGCAGAATTTGGGTTTTGCCCTACTAGAGTTTAGTCTTTTCTTTGGCTCAGTATTTCCTCACTACACTTCTTTTTCTCCTTTAGATTTATGTGATTTTTTTAAAATTTTTATTTTATAGGGGGCTATAGTTAAGATATTGCCATGAGTCTCAGAAGAAACTTTGGACTTTGAAACAGATTTTAAAAATTGGGTACTTTTGAAGTCAGACTAAATGCATTTTGCGTTATGGTATAGCTACAAGCCTATGGGTGCTGTTATGCCCAGATCGCAGGGACCCCCAAAAGGCCACCACAGAGACCAAATCTCATGTGTAAAAGCGAAGAGCCTTTATTCAAGTTTGATCTTAAACTCTCTATGTGTCCACCTCATTGGCATGATCAGAAGACCCCTATCTCAGTTAAGGTGAGGATTTTTTTTTTTTTTTATCATAGTAGAGGTTGGGGTGAGGAATTTCCAAGATTCAAGACCCCTGATTGGCTGACATTTGTCTAGGGGTGTCTTGGTAAAAGGGGGTGGATGTGTCTTGGGCTAAGGGACAGCAGGTGATCCTATCTACAATGGTTGGAATGTTAGGAATTTCCTTTGGAATGTTAGGTACTTTCCCCTTGGATGGTCCATTCCTGGGTGGTCACAGTTTGTGGCCTTTCCTGGAATCACGTAATCTGAAACTCCAGCCTCTGTTGAGCTCATATCATGGCTGTGCCCTTCAGGTGCCAGGGAGTGGAATGTTGTGTTTTGAATAAGAATGACCCCCATGGGATCATGTGTTTGCGTGTTTGGTCCCCAACTGGTGGAAGGTTTGGAAAGGATTAGGAGGTGGGGCCTTGTTGGAGTAAGTATGACTTGGTGGAAAAGATATGTCACTGGGAGTGAGCTTTGAGGTTTCAAAACCCCATGCCAGGCCCAAAGTCAGTCAGTCTGTCTGTATGTATGTCTGAGGATCAGGATGAGCCCTCAGCTGCTTCTCTAACACCATGCGTTATGATCATGGACTAACCTGAAGCTCTAAGCAGGTCCCCAGTTAAATGTTTTCTTCTGTAAGTCTCCTTGGTCTTGGTGTTTCTCCACAGCAGCAGAAAAGTAAATAAGACAGTACCCTACTTGCATCCTTATTCTTCCTGAACAGGCCATGTTTACCATTAAAAAAAAAAAAAACAACTGACATTCTTCAAGTATTAAAATAACAAGTTGAAGGGATGAGTGTAGCATGCTGGAGGGTCCATGTCCTCAGAAACAGCTTTCAACCAAAGATAGGAGAGAGAAACAGGGTGGTGGGGAAATAAGTCCAGATTGCTCCCTCATGTAGACTGCATGCCTACAGTCTAAAAAAAAAAAAAAAATCCCTACTGGATCGAGTTCCAGTTGTGAGAATGGTATCAGGTGATGGTAAACTCTTCATTGGTTCCCTTCCGTTCCTCGATTCATACTCCACTCCCCAGTACCACCTTTCTCCAAAGGCTTCCTTTATCTTCACCCTCCTATTTCAGGACACACTTTACCGGAAACTGTGGTGGTTAGAATAGGGAATGCTCTCCCAGAGGCTCACGGACGTGAACACTGTCCACAGCTGGTGCTGCTCTTTGTGGAGGCTATGGGACTTCTAGGAGACGGAGACTTGCTGGAAGAAACAGGCCACTGAGGGTGGGCTTTGAGATTTTACAGCCCCATTCCACTCCCAGGCGGCTCTCTGATTTCTAGTTGTGGATGAAGATGTGATCTCTCAGCTTCCTGCTCCAGCTGCCTACTGCCACCACCACCACTCTCAATTATGGATTCTCCTTCTAGAACCAAATCAACTCGTTCTTCCTTAGGTTGAATTTGGTCAGAGTGACTTATCACAATAATAAATGTAACACAGAACCCAAAGCAAGCTGATTAAAAATATTCATGTTAATCCCTGTATGTTGAGATTTGATATAAAAATACTCATAACTAAGCAGTGGCTGGTTTATTTCAGTACATCTAGAACAAAGCACAAACCAAGTGCCTTTATATTAAAAAAAAAAAATCCCAGAGGATAATAATGTACTTGACCTGTATTTCCTTTTTAGAGATGACAAAGAATTCAAAACTGTCCTTTTTGAAATACTAATGTTTAAAAAATGTTAACGAGCCCTTTCATTTTCACACATAACTATAACAAGTAAGCTCTGAGGACAGATTTTGTAAAAGTGAACTAAATATAATGGTGGTCCCTGTTTGGAAAAAGCATGAAATTTATTCTTCGCCACAACACCTGGCTTATATTCTTTTTTATTTTTTGAATATATAATTAAATCATTTCCACTTCCTTTTTCTCCTTTCAGACCTTCTAATATACCTTTCCTTACTTTATTTTTCAAGTTAATGTCCTCTTTTAAAATTAATTTTTATAGATACACATATGTAGTTAAACACGTAAGTACCATCTGCTCAGTGTATATAATGTTACTTGTATGTACATGTTTTCAAGGCTGACAAGTTGTGTTAGATAGCCAGTTGTGTGCTCTTCCCCAAGTAAGACTATTTCTCCCTCTCCTGGCATTTGTTAGTGGCCTGAAGTTCTTTGTGCAGGGCTATGCAGTCGTGATCTCAGAGGAGAACCTACAACCACCACTGTATTAAACCAGCATGACTCCTAGCTACATCCTAAATATTTGTCCTTATCCTCACAGATGAATGTAGTCCTCACCCTCATCAAGGAAATTTCTTTTTGTAGCAGTCAGAGGTGATGACAGAAATCAACCAGTCAAATACAGTTGTGGTTCCCAGTCCTAACGGATATATCTACAGTACGATTTCTGCACCTAAGGCTCAGGGTTCACTGAGGGACAAGGGATGGAAACACCATCAGAGCTAGAGGAACAGGGAGTTCTCCCTGAGATTGTGTCTCCTAAGAATGTCGGAAGTGACATCCACAAAATCTCACCAATATGATTGAGTAGAACAACTCAATATGATATGAGTAGAACAAGGAAGACATCCTTATTCAATAGATATGCCAATGTCAACTAATAGACATCCTAACATGGATTGGGGGAGAACACAGACACCTGGTTTATATTCTTTGAATTCTATATTCAGGCTCACTTTTATGTCTTTCTAATCATTTTCCAGGAATATCAATTTAATTTTCATGTTACGTGTGTGTGTGTGTGTGTTAGAAGTAATGATTAGAAATATATTCAATAACTCAGTCCCTTGGGGTCTCCCAGGCAACTCAGAGTTTAGCCAGTGGTGGAGAGAAATGGCCGATCCTGGAGCAAAGGGGACAAAAGAGATGAAGCAGTGTTACCAATAAGAACTGTGACTGGACCCCCACCCCACCTTCCACACTTTACCACCTGTGGTGGGTGGGAGTACTGGCCCCACAGTCATGAGAAGGGGAGAGCTGGCCTGGCCACTGACCCATTGCAGTGCTCTGGAGAGCCGGCCCTGCATCTCACCTGGTCAGCACAGTAGAGGTAACCCATGTGGTGATGAGAGTGGGGGAAAGATGGCCCCCTCTTGAAGCCTGTGGCACATAGGGAAGCTGGCCCTGCCTCTCACCAGCTACAGCTCTTGGGAAAGTGGCCTGTGTACTTCACCTGGACAACACAGTAGAGCTGACCCTGGTGATGTTGGTGTGGATGAGCCAGCCCCAGGGCGTGAGATAGTCTTGGGGGGCAGTTCTGGAGAGCTGACACTGGTGGTGGTGAGGATGGGGGAGAGCTGGTGGGCTGACCAACCCGTCAACAACTCAGGCCCAGAATCAGGGTTATGAATTGGCCCCTCCCAACATCCATCCCATCTATGACTTGCTAGAGCACACGAAGAGGCCAGTCCTCTTGATGTTCCAAAGCTGCAGGATCCCCATGACACAGGACAACAACAGGATACCCAAAAGGAGCCCCAGTGAGGGACCAGCATCAATAGTGTAGCAGAAACCAGAGGCCTGGAACCAGACCGATGACTTTTTGCAATGTAAAGATATATGGACTAAAGGGTTTAATGTGGGACTCACTGTGTGTCTCACTACAGCTTCCAAGATGAGATTCTTCTTTTAAACTTCATTTTGTTTTATTTTGGGAAAAGGGTGCAAGGGCAGAGGGTAGATGCAAAAGGATGGGAAAATGAGTGGAATTGAAATACATATTGTGAAATTCACAAAGAATCAATTAAAAGTTAAATTAGGAAAAGAAAAAAAAAGACCTGTGACTGGCGAGGAAACTATGGGCCAGGAAGACACCCAGCACCTGGAGCTTAGCCCCTGTGAATATGCGCTTATTTGGAAATAAGAGCTTTTCAATGTATTTAGATCTAAAATGGTATCATCTTGGATTTAAGGACACCGTTAGCAATTTGGATTCTGGTTTTGAAGGGATTTTTTTTTTTGTGTCTTAAGATAGGAGTCTTACTACATAACTAGGTCTTGGAACTCCTGATTCCAAGTGATCCTCCTGCCTCCGCCTCTGAAGTAGTTTTGACTACAAATATGCTCTACCGTGAATAGGTAGGGCTGATGATCTTATAAGGGGAGAAAATGATATTTGAAACACGGACACACACGGGGAAAAGAAATCTGAAAATTAAGGCGGAGATTGATGGGTCTGCCAGCCAAGGACTGCTGTAGGTGGCCAACAGCCACCAGGAGCTGAGAGATACGGGATGAAGACTCCATGACAGCCTCCAAGAAGAGCCAGCTTGATCTGGGGTTTCTGACTTCCAGGTCTGTGAACACAGCACATTTATATTGTTTTACGTCACCTATTTTGGGGTAATTAGCTATGGTAGCGCTAGGGAGTCAATCTAGTGGGAAAGGCCTGGGGAGACATGCCTCTATCCCTCCGACTTTTACTGGGCCCCAACAGCAGGGAAACAGAAGACACAGTCTAAAGAGAAAGGCACACAGTGGTCGGAGGTGGGGGACACTGAGCACCAACACCCTGACAAAATAAAACTCACTGTCTATGACAATTAAACAAGGCGTTGAGCGGAAGCATAGTAGGGACAGCAGGTGCCTTGCTTCTGAGAAGGTACATACCCTGACGTCTCAAAGCCATTCCTTTGCCACGGGACTTTGCTAGGTCACAGTGGCAAAAAGAAGACAGATATCAGCATGTCACGGGTGTGCTCATTCTGTTCACAAAGAAGCAGGTTAGCTGCCTTTATAGGTCAGCTCACTGCCACTCACTCAGAGAGTGAAAGAACTTGGTATGATACCAACCCTCATTGGTTTTCCTCTGGCTAGTGTCATGTTTTCTCTTTCTGGGAAGATTACAACCAGTCAGGAACTCTACCCTACTGGATAATTTCTCCATTCTATGCTGTCTCTGGGGGAAAGTCTCCCCTCAGATTACCTGTCATGAATAGCTCAGCACACACCCAGGGGTCATGCCCTGTCTTTGTGGCTGGACACATCGCCTGGAGCAGCAGGCACCAGCGATGCCGAGGGTGTAACCTGATGAGCACACCGCACAGGAGTCAGGCTGGAGTCAAGCGGTCTGCCTGGCGGCTGCTGCGCATCACCACATGCTCTGATTCTCTTCTTGTGCACACAGGCAGTCAGCACCACCAGTGTCAGGCCTGTGCCAGACAACGAGGATGCAATGCTTTTGGGGGTTCAGTGAGTACCTTTTGTTCCTGGCTTGGGACTCAGGTAGTCTTCTGAGTGGTGGAGCATGCAGGCTGCTTTTCCTCAGTCACCACAGCTGTTCACAGACAGGTGCGTTCTCATTCCATACTGTTTGTTTCTCTTTTTAATAGTCTGTGTTTGGAGGCGTTTTTTAGAGCTCCCCCTTGTCCATATACATATAACTCCCCCACCGTCATCCTTGCGCAGCAGAGCAGCGCATTAGCAATGAACCTTCAAGCCAAAGTCCACACGTTTATGTTCACTCTTCACGCCATTCTGTGGGCATGGGCAAATGTGTAATGATAGTATCCATCCACCATCATCTTTTCTCTCTCTCTCTTTCTTTCTTTCCTTCCTTCCTTCCTTCCTTCCTTCTTTCTTACTTTCTTTTCTTTCCTTTTCTAGCTTCTTATTGGCTGACTCTTACATATTAATTTAACCCATTCTATTAATCGATATAGAAATGGGTTAAATTAATATGTATCACATGGCTGTGGCTTACAGGGTAAAGTTCAGACCAGCGTCTGTCTTCTGCAGCTCCATGGTGTCTCTCTGACTCCGCCCTTCTTTTCCCCAGCATACAGCCTGGCTTTCTCCACCTAGTTCTGTTCTTCCCTGCTATAGGCTCAAAATAGTTCTTTATTCGTTAACCAATAAAAGCAACACATAGACAGAAGGACCTCCCACACCATTTTGTTGTTGATTTTTGAGACTGGGTTTCCTTGTAGCTTTGGAGCCTGTCCTGGAACTAGTTCATATACACCAGACTGGCCCTGAGCTCATAGAGATCCACCTGCCTCTGTCTCCCGAGTGCTGGGATTAAAGGCGTGCGCCACCACCATCCAACTTATCCACCATTATCATACAAAATGCCTTCACTGGCTTAAAAGTCCTCTGTATCTGCCACTCATCCCTCTTTCCATTGGCAACCACTGATATAAGTGCTCTTGTAGTTTTGTCTTTTTCAAGAATGTTGTGTTCTTAGATTCTTACTGTACGTAGTCTTTCAGACTGGCTCCTTTTTCTTACACCATTTGTGTGTCTTCTGTGTCTTAATCACTTACGTACTGAACTGTATTCCATTGTCTAAATGTACTATGGCTTTCTTATTCATTTACCTACTGACAGCATCCTGGTTGCTTTCAGATTCAGGCAATTATGAATAAAGTTGGTATAAACATCCATGTGCAGATTTTTGTGTGGATATGTTTTCATCTCATTTGGGTAAATACCAAAGAATGTGATTGCTGGATCATATGGTAAAAGTATGCTTAGTTTTGTAAGAACCAGCCAAACCACCTTCCAACGTGGCTATACTATCACACATTTTAAAAAACGATTTGGTCTTGTACCAAGAAGCACCTATATGAGGTATGTATGCTTTGAGGGACTCCAGGAGACTTCTCTGCTCCACCAAATTCTTCTCCCTTATTGGACGATGCCTCTTTGGTGCTTCCCGTGCCATCTTCCTGCAAGCCTTTGAATTCCTGTCAAGATGAAAGCGTTCTGTGGCTGGTCATCATTCTCACGGTGACAATTATGTGTATCTTGAACAGAAATGAACAGTGTAAGAGGGATGGCTAATGGGGGCACGCAGAGTCTGTTGCTGGTCTGTGGACGACTTCCCTATGGTTCTGCTGCAACCATGGGAAGAGCCACATGCAGTGGAGTAAGTGAGAAGAAAGTTAATCATCATGTGAGCTAGGGAGAGATGGCTCAGTGGGTGATGTGCTTACTGCCCACATGTGAAGACCTGACTTCAGATCCTTAGCAACTCTGCAAAAAGTCAGGCATGGCCTTATGAGCTTACACCACAGCACTGGGTGGCGGGGACAAGCAGATCTCAGGCAGGCGGGCTGTAGATGCTCTTTGGCCAATCAGTCTACGGGGAATGACTGATTCCAGACTCAGTGAACGACCTTGTCTCAAAAAAATGGGAGAGAAGTGACTGAGGAAACATGACATCAATCTCTAGCCTTCACATGTGCCCACGAGGGAAGAAGTGCTCCCCTCTCACGCACATGTGCACATGAATATATCACACACACATGCACATGAATATAACGCATGACTATAGCACACCGACACACACACAGAGTCAGAGGTACTAAACTAAAACATTTGAAGGTGGAGGAAAATAGACGTGTCCTTGAGAACCTCATCACCCTGGTGTGTACAAACGCAATCCAATGTAACGAGATAAGTACTATAATCGCAAAACCATTCCTCCTTGATTCTCAAATACTCGATCTAGTTGTCACTTACGGTGTCAAGTCATGAGTTGCAATTTTTGATGCAGAAAAAAACAGCTTACTGTAGCGAGGCACTGAAGCTTGGAGGGAGCTGAGGTAATTCTGATGGACTTAGCTTGTATAGGACCTGGGATGTGATCACAGAAGAGGTAAAGCTGGGATTTAATGCTATTTACAATAGAAGAATAGTCTCGGGGCTGAGAGTCCTCCAGTGAAAGACAAGAGGGAAAATAGCCAGGCATGGTGGCGCATGCCAGCCTCGAGAAGCAGAGAGGAGCAAATCTTTGCAAATTTGAGACCAGCCTGGTTTACATTGCAAGCTACAGGTGAGACAAGACTATATATAATGAGATCCTATCCTGGGGAGAGGATTTTTAGTATAAGTTTTATGAACATGGAAAATTTATATATAAAATAAATACTTAAGGAAGCAAATAAATATGTGTACTTTTATGCTTAGATTTGATTGTTGTAGTAGGTGCAGTGGGTCGCTTCCCGCCACCCGGCTAGCTCTTCCCAAAATAATTACAGAGAAACTGTATTCTTTTAAACACTGCCTGGCCCATTCGTTCCAGCCTCTTATTGGCTAGCTCTTACATATTGATCTAACCCATTTTTAATAATCTGTGTAGCCCACAAGGTAGCTTACCAGGGAAGATCTTAACCTGTGTCTGTGTCTGGTGGGAGAATCATGGCGACTGCCTGACTTGGCTTCTTTCTCCCAGCATTTTGTTCTGTTTACTCCGCCTACCTAATTTTCTGTCCTATCAAGCCAAGCAGTTTTCTTTATTAGTTAACCAATGAAAGCAACAGATAAGATACAAGACCCACCTCCATCATTTCCCCTTTTTCTGTTTAAACAAAAAAGAAGGCTTTAACTTTAACATAGTAAAATTACATATAACAAAACAGTTATCAAGTAAGAATTACAGTTATAATATTTATATCTACTTTATCTTTTATCATAACTAAGGAAAACTATAACTATACATTTTTTAACTCCATCAAAGACTCCAGAAGGATATACTATTACCTAAGCAAACAAGAAATAAGCAACTTTCAAATTCTAGAAATGACAGAGATATTTCGCTTCCTGGACAGCCACCCAAAGTTCCTCTGTACCATTAAGGGCATCCATCTTTAGCCTACAAGCCCATAGTATCCAGCAGACTTTTCCATGAAGCAGAAAATTTTAAAGACAGTTTAGTCACTTTCTGCTATGTTCTGCAGAATGTCTCACAGACTCTTTCATGAATCAGGAACCCCGAAAGATCATCTCACTTTTAGGCAAGTTCAGCAGTCCTCTCTCTGTGGGTTCTCTGTGTCCAGTTTATGCAACAGTCCAGGCAAGAGCAGTTTCTTGTCCAAATGGCTATCAAACTCCATAAGGACCTCTTCAATGTCCATCTGTCTCTTGAAGTAGATTGGTGCTGCCAGGAGTAGATGTGTCTCATTGTCATGAAAAACCCTAAGTTATTAAAACATTAAATGCCATATTCTGTAGTCTTTGAACGATATGAAGAATGCCTATCTAACTGAAATATATCTCTATATATCCAGAAAATCTAACTAACATGACTACAAACTTGACTATTATTTATGGTTATGCATCAACAACCTATATTTCCTAATTATACATTTTTAAATGAACTACACAATCACAATACCTTAATTAAGATCAGAAATATACATATAACAAAATTGACCTTAAAATCCATACCAATGCAAATTGTTCATATCTATATCATATCCCCTTTTAAATGTAAAAGAACATTTATAAACCATATTTGGGAACATGGGTGTAGTTTTTTTTTTCCAAACTGCTTTTTGTTGAATGGGGGTGCTGTTATTTAGGTCTTTTATGGGATGACCTATCTGTTAGGTTTATCTCAGTTGGCAGTTGAGTAAAGTAATTTTTTGAGGGTGTTTACAGTAACCTTTGGGAAGGCATGGTCTATCATACCATATTGGGATAGACGCAATCCACAGGGTCTCATCCTCTGTGAAAACAAAAGAAGACCCTTTTTAAAGCATCATATCCTTAGACCCAAATTTTGAAGTCATACCCTCATGATATCTGTTCTGGTTTTATTTGGCAGCCCATATAATGAAATGTCTCTTTGTATTTAGCTCCTTTATAGTCAAAAATTTTAAATAAAACACAATGTACATAATCCAGACTTTTTGTGAATTTTTTATTTTTACGTGGCTTATTTTTTTATTTTTCTTAATCTATAACTATCTGTACTCTGTCTCTTTAAAGACTTTATCCTTTTTTTAAACCATTAACTTTATTCCTTATATTTTTTTCTCTCTCAAGCCTACGTACATTTATCTAACATTGTGATCCATTTATAGGTCTTCTATGTCTGAAATCTGTTCTATTATGAATCTGTAATTTTTTTATTATTCAGGAGCATATTTTTAAAATGTTAAGCACTTCTTAAAAACTTAAGTTGCACCATGTACAGGTAATATGGTACCGCCTGTGTCCTGCCCAGTTGAAACCTTAACTGCGCTATTATTACAGTAATTACGGTAGTTCCTGCCTAAGACCAGCCACAGTTCAGCATGGTGGAGCTGAGCCACTCCTGCCTCAGAGCCATTTGGTGCCCCTGAGCCACACAGAGTTCCAGGCACACAGCAGTCCATATTGCCATCAAGCAAGCTGTAGCATTTTACTCCAAATGCTCCATTTAAAAGCTCTGTCTCCCTCAGGAGCCAGACAGAGATCACAATGGCGGCACAGCCCAGAAAGCCGGCATTTTAAAACAGCCAGTTTTTTTTTCTGTTGCTGAGTCAGGAAAATTTCTTTGCAGCACGCAACCCATAACCAGCAAAAAGCTGTCTTAAATTCTCTCTCTCCTTTTTAAGTCCTCTCAGGTTTTACATGGAGTTCATTACCACACTGGGTGCCACTCTGTTGTAGTAGGTGCGGTGGGCCTCTTCCCGCCACCCGGCTAGCTCTTCCTGAAATAATTACACGGAAACTGTATTCTTTTAAACACTGCCTGGCCCATTAGTTCCAGCCTCTTATTGGCTAGCTCTTACATATTGATCTAACCCATTTTTAATAATCTGTGTAGCCCACGAGGTGGCTTACCAGGTGTTGTAATAAGAGTGGCGGGGCTGCGTCCCCAGCACCCCGGCTGCCTGCACAGCTAGCTTTACCCAAAATAATTACATGGAAACTGTATTCATTTAAACACTACTTGGCCCATTTCTATCTAGCCTCTTCTAGGCTAACTCTCGCACCTGGACTAGCCCATGTCTAATATTCTATGTAGCACAGCTAGGTGCGCTTACCCAGAAGATTCTAGCCTACATCCATCCTGGGTCGGAGCTTCATCGCGTGCGTCTGCCTGGGAGCTGGGAGCATGGCGTCTCTCTCAGGCGTCTGCTCCCGAGAGGAGAGCTGTCGAGTCTGAGCTCACTTCCTCTTCCTCCCAGCATTCTGTTCTGTTTATTCCTCCCACCTATCTTCTAACCAATGAGGGCCAAGCAGTTTCTTTTTATTTAACCAATGACCTTCCTCCATCATTTCCCCTTTTTCTGTTTAAACAAAAAGGAAAGGCTTTAACTTTAACATAGCAAAATTATACATAACAAAACAGTTATCAAGTAAAAATTACAATAATCTTTACCATAACTAAGGAAAACTATAACTATAACTAATTATTCTTAACTCCATCAAAGACTTCAGAAGGATAAAATATTACCTAAGTAAACAAGAAATCCAAAACTCTAGAAATAACAGAGACATCTCACTGCCTGGACAGTCACCCAAAGTTCCTCTGTACCGTTGGGGCATCCATCTTCGGCCTACAGGCCCATAGTTTCCAGCAGACATTTCCACAAAGCAGGAAATTTCAAAGGCAGTCACTATCTGCTTGTCCTGAAGAATGTCTTGCAGACTCTTTCATGAATCAGGAACCCCGAAAGATCATCTCACCTTTAGGCAAGTTTAGCAGTCCTCTCTCTGTGGGTTCTCTGTGTCCAGTTTATGCAATAGTCCAGGCAAGAACAGTTTCTTGCCCACATGGCTATCAAACTCCATAAGGCTCCTCTTTGATGCCCATCTTCCTCTTGAAGTAGATTGGTGCTGCCAGGAGCAGAGTGTCTCATTGTCATGAAAAGTCCTAAGTTATTAAAACATTAAATGCCATATTCTGCAGTCTTTGAAAGATATGAAGAATGTCTATCTAACTGAAATGTATCTCTATATATCTAGAAAAATCTAACTAACATGACTACAAGCTTGACTATTACTGATGATTATCCATTAACCTATATTTCTTAATGATACATTACATTTTTTAATGAACTACACAATCACAATATCTTAATCAATAGCAGAAATATGCATATACATATAACAAAATTGACCTTAAATCTCTATCAATAAAGCAAAATCTATACTAATACAAATTATTCATATCTATATCATATCCCCCTTTAAATGTTAAAGAACGTTTATAAACCATATTTGGGAACATAGGCATAGTTTTTTCTCTCCAAACTGCTTCCTGCTGAATGGGGGCGTCGTTAATTAGGTCTTTCATGGTATAACCTGTGTGCTAGTTTCATCTCAGTTGGCAGTTGAGCGAAGCAATTTTCTGAAGATGTTCAGAGCAACCCTTAAGGAGGGTGTGGTCCATCATACCATATCAGAATAGAAGAAATGAACAGGGTCTCATCCTCTGTGAAAACAAAATAAGAAACTCCTTTCCAAAGCATCATGTCCTTAGATCCAAATTTCAAAGTCAAGCCATTTTCAAAATATCTATGTTGGATTAGTTCAGCAGCATTTATAAACAAATATCTTTTAGCATCTGTTGCTCCTTCCTCAGCATTCAAACAATTCAAAAAGAGCATAATAGCATACAGTATCAAAATTCTTTGTTTATTTTCCATCTTTGTACGGCTTTATTTTAACTCTATTTTGTTTATTTTTTTATCTTTATTTTTTTTAAATTTATTTATTTATTAAAGATTTCTGTCTCTTCCACGCCACCGCCTCCCATTTCCTTCCGCCTCCCCCAATTAAGTCCCCCCCCCAGCCCGAAAAGCAATCAGGGTTCCCTGTCCTGTGGGAAGTCCAAGGAACCCCCACCTCCATCCAGGTCTAGTAAGTTTTAACTTTTTGCTTTTTGAGACAGGTTCTCTGTATCTTTGACCTGGAATAACTCTGTAGACCAGGCTGTCCTTGAACTCTCAGAGATCCACCTGTCTCTGCCTCCCAGGCATTGGGATTAAAGGTGTACGCTACTACACCTTGAACTCACAGAGATCTGTTTGTCTCTGCCTTCTAGGCACTGGGAGCTTACTACCACACCTTGAAGTCACAGAGGTCAATCTCCCTCTGCCTCCCAAGTGTTGGGATTAAAGGTGTGTACTACCACACTTAACAACTCTCTTGCTTTTTTTTTTGTTTTGTTTTTTACTTTAAGAACTTCAACTTTTAGTCTGCATATTTTTTTTTTTTTTTGATTTTTCGAGACAGGGTTTCTCCGTAGCTTTTGGTTCCTGTCCTGGAACTAGCTCTTGTAGACCAGGCTGGCCTCGAACTCACAGAGATCCGCCTCCCGAGTGCTGGGATTAAAGGCGTGCACCACCACCGCCCGGCATCTGCATATATTTTTAACACGCTGTAAATCATTTAAAAATTTTCTTTGTCTTTGAATCTCTGTTTTTACTGTATCTCTCTCTCTCTCTTTCTGACCACATGAGTCTTTAATTTACCAAGCAATCTCAGTAGGACTAAAGCCGTGGCTTTGCCGGCTATATGTAGCCCATTCCTTAGCTTTCTGCCATTCCAACCTTGTTGTGGCTGAGGTACCGGCCAGAGCCGCATTCAGTGCCACAAGTCTACAGTGTTTCAAGGTCCTTGCCATCAAACAAGCTGCAACAGACAACACTCAAGTCCTCTCCCTGTAGCTGGCCCTCCTGCCTCAAACAGTCAAAGTTTGCCCTGGCAGGACAGCCCAGAAAGCCGGCATTTTTAAACAGCGCAGCTTTTTTCCTGTTACGGCTGAAAACCGAAAAGCATGCGTTCAGCTTTTCGTCAACACCGTTTAAGTGTTTCGTGGCAGGACCTCTTAATGAGCTGCAGGGTTTTGCAGCTAAAGCTGAGTCAGGAAGCCTCTCTTAGATGAGAGCGCTTGCTTGCCTCTAGCAAGCAGAATAAAACCCAGAAATGGCAGCTACCAAGAAAACATGCTTTACTCTTTCCCAAGCTTTCTCAGGCTTTCAGTGGATACAGTTGTCCACACGTCTGGGCGCCACCTGTTGTAATAAGAGCAGCGGGGCTGCGTCCCCAGCACCCCGGCCACCCGTACAGCTAGCTTTACCCAAAATAATTACATGGAAACTGTATTCATTTAAACACTGCTTGGCCCATTTCTATCTAGCCTCTTCTAGGCTAACTTTCGCACCTGGACTAGCCCATGTCTAATATTCTATGTAGCACAGCTAAGTGCGCTTACCGGGAAGATTCTAGCCTACATCCATCCTGGGTCGGAGCTTCATCGCGTGTGTCTCAGAGAGCAGAGCTATGTGTCTGCCCAGGAGAGGAAAGTTGTCGAGTCTGAGCTCACTTCCTCTTCCTCCCAGCATTCTGTTCTGTTTACTCCTCCCACATATGTTTTAACCTATGAGGGCCAGCCAAGCAGTTTCTTTATTTTTTTAACCAATGACCTTCCTCCATCAACCAGGGAAGATCTTAACTTGTGTCTGTGTCTGGTGGGAGAATCATGGCGACCGCCTGACTTGGCTTTTTTTCCCCAGCATTCTGTTCTGTTTACTCCACCTACCTAATTTTCTGTCTTATCAGGCCAAGCTGTTTTCTTTATTAGTTAACCAATGAAAGCAACAAATAAGATACAAGACCCACCTCCATTATTTGATGACAAGTAGACAGCTGAAAATATGATTGGAAAATAGATGATAAGATCTAACTATGGTAGCAAAGAGAGACTTAGCAAGGCCTGTTTGTTCAGGTTCTCCTCTGTGTGTTTGTGTGTGTGTGTGTCCCCGTGTGTGTATGTGTTGGTCCTCTTTGGATCACTGTGGTGTAACATCTGAGATAAATAACTTTATTTAAATTAAACATCTGTGTTTGGGTATGTGCTGGGAGGCCCTGATGGTTGGAGATAGCAGTGCCATGGTCTGGCAGCTGTCTTCAAGCTCAGCAACATAGTGGACTTCCCCATACACACACCTAAGAAAGGTGCCCTGGTCTCTACCTTACCTTGTTTGGAGACTGTCTCTAGGCTCAGATGCTGACTTATCTCTAGTATGACTCTGGATGCAGTTCCCTGCAGAAGCTTTCCCCTGTTGCCCATATGGTAATTAAACATTGTGCTTGGTGTTTTGCGATGGACCATGCTTCCACGTGTGATAACCTAGACTCGTCTAGAGCCTTATCATAGGAGCGTGCTGTTTAATGCAAATTAAGTGATACTCCAGCCTCCGTCCCCAGCCTATGTCTCCCCTCACTCTGGAATATAGCTGAGCTGACTCACTGAAGCTGTCTCCTGGAGAGCTATCTCCACTGTGTTCACGGGCTGCGCACAAAGCTTTCTGTCACACTTCTGCCCCTTCGTCCTCCTGGACTGCTGGCCCATGGACTGCGAGGAAGAGGGGACTCCACAGTTGTAGCATGGTTGCCCACAAAAGCCAGAAGAGGACATTGCATCCCTAGAGCTAGATTTACAGATAGTTTGAGTCACCCAGCTTGGGTGTAGGGAACCAAACTGGGAACCTCTACAGCAGTACTTATCTTAGCTACAGAGCTGTCTCTCCAGCCCTGTAACTCCCCTATTATTTTTAAAGGTTATTTCTTAAAATTGCCAACTTTCCATTTTCCACTTTTTTTGTTCTATCTTTATAGCAATTAAACCCGATGTTTATTTTAATTTTATTTTTTAATGCAGGCATGGGACTACTATAGTGCTCTTCAGTGAGAAAGGTCAGGCTACACTTTTGCTTCTAACTTTTTAAGTTCAGCACTCTGAACTCTCTTGAGGGAAGACAAGACAGTTGAGGGAGCATAGACAAGGCACCTTGGCAAGCAGAGGAAGCGCTGGTCCCCTTTTCTGAGCATTTAGTTATCAACCATCTTGGAAGCAGAGGAGGCTCAGAGTCTGCACATCTGATGAAAGCTAACTGGACAGTCAATGTTCTGCGCCCGAGCTTTCCTTTCTGAAACACCCACAGTGGAACAAGCTGCTCCCTTCCTTCTAAGCTGAAGCCAGAGCTGTGACCATCGTCCACCTGAGTCGTCGGATGCTCTGAGACCATTGTGAAGGATGTTGGAGACCTTCATCTCCGCTACTCCAATTGAAAACAGTTTTGAATAATTTTCTAATTCACGTGATGACAAGCAAGAAAGATGCCCAACCAGGGGACCATCCCCCCCCCCCCCCCCGGCAGAGCAGGGAGGCTTTTGATGGCACAGCACCATTGCTGGCCATTTCTTCTTATCTCTCTCTTCCTGCCTGAACCAATGCTGCCTTTACCCTCAATGGCACTGTCCCAATTTGATTTTCCTATCCAAGATCTGATTTCTCCAAATGTCACAGAGCTGACTTACAAAAGGAAAACAGTTTTAGAAACCTTTGTGATCAGTCTTCAGCACACCAAAGGCCTGCATTTCTATAGCACAAAGACCAGGGCCAGCGAGAGGTTTTTGCTATCTTCTGCCCTGGTTCCCTGCAGAGCCGCCCAGACTCAGCAGTCACAGACAACACACTCATGTCACCAAACATAGTCTCCAGCTCACATTGGCTCACCCATATTGCACTCTTGTAATTTGGGTCATTTTGACTTGAAGTGTCTCTTTCTTGGTGCCAGTGACATTGGGAGAAGGGGTTAGTTTTTCTTTGGACAAATACAAAATCTGTGTTCCTTCACTTCTACCACATCTATGCATATATTCCTCTCTCACACTGGGTTGAACATGTGTAACTCCAGCGCCAGGAGGATGAATAGGAAGACTGCATGGGGACCAGCCTGGGCTATGGTAAGGCGAACCTCCCTCAAAAACCATTGTCTAGCCTTGAAATCATCCCCAACACTCCACAAATCAAAAGAAAGCAGAAACCTATGGTTGAGTGCATGAACAAAAGTGTTTATGTGTATGTGTGAGTGTGAGAACAGGAGTGTAAGGATGTGAGTGTGAAGGTGTAAGGATGTGTATGTGTGCTGAGCGGTGGTGGCTCACACCTTTAATCCCAGCACTCGGGAGGCAGAGACAGGCAGATCTCTGTTAGTTTGAGGCCAGCCTGGTCTACAAGAGCTAGTTCCAGAACAGGCTCCAAAGCTACAGAGAAACCTTGTCTCAAAAAACAAAAACAAACAAACAAACAAACAAAGAATGTGTACATGTGAGTGTGTACGCTTGAGATGGTGTGTGTATTGTCAGAGTTTGTGACTGTGTGGGCATGTATATGTGCAAGTGGCTGAGGATATGTGTTAATGAACATGTCCAAGTATCTGAGTGTAAATGTTTGTCAGAGGATGAGTCTATGTGAGTGTGTAAATGTGTGTGAGTTTGTGTGTGAGCATCTGGGTGAGGGTACAGGAGCATGTCTATGCAGTTGTGTGTGGATGTGTGTGTATTAGTGTGTGAGAATGAGTCTTTGCATGTGGGTATGTGAGGGTGAGAACGTGAAGTTGTGGGTGTGAGGGAGATAATGTGTATGTGTAAATGTATATATGGTTGACTCTGAGTGTGAGGTTTCCTATGTGAGCATGTGAGTGTAAAAGCCTGTGCAAGTATGATCATTTGTGAGTTTGTGTGAGCATCCATGTCCGAGTTCTTGAGAGTTTCTGAGTGTGGGTGGATGTATATTTGAGTGTGAGAGAATGGGAGTCAGAGTTAGTGACTGTATGAGTGTGTGCACATGTGTGTATTTGACTTTGTGAATGTGTATATGTGGCAGTGTGCATGTGTGAGTTTGTTTGTGTTTTGGTGTATTTGTGAGATAGTTTGGGTGTGTGAGTGGATCTGAGTGTGTGAGTGTGTCTAATTGGAGGTTCTGAGTGGAAGTTCAGTGGGTGTGAGGTTGTGAATGTGTGGGTTTGTGGAAGTGTGTGTTTGTGATGTGACGGTGTGTGATGCTGAAAGCGTGTGTGCCAGCGTGTTGTTTTCTATGTGGGAGTGGGTGTATGGCTTGTGGAAATGTCATTATATGATTGAATACGGATGTGGGTCAGCGTTGAGCATGTGTGAATGTGTGTGAGTGTCAGTGTCAGGGATACTGTAAGGCTGGGAGAGTAATTTGATGTGTGGAAATGTGTGGGTTTTCTTTAACTGTGGATGTGTTTGAATGTGAAGGCCTGAGTATGCTTGTGTGTGTG
The DNA here is from genome assembly GCF_018167655.1 of Microtus oregoni. Taxonomy (NCBI): domain Eukaryota; kingdom Metazoa; phylum Chordata; class Mammalia; order Rodentia; family Cricetidae; genus Microtus; species Microtus oregoni. The sequence goes on from NW_024543072.1 coordinate 32,595,586, forward strand.
AGTCAGCGCTGAGTGGAAGTGTGTGTGTCTGGACATGCATAAGTGTGCAAGTGTGTGAATATAGACCAGGGTTTATGAGAGTGTGGGCATGCAAAAGTCTGAACATGGATATGTGAGTGTGTATTGGTTTTGTATGTGTGTGTGTGTCTGTGAATGTGTGTGTCTAACAGTGCAGATGTGATCACATAGGCCGATGTTTTCGTGTGAACCTGGGAGCATGAGTGTGAGTGTGTACAAGTGTGTGAGAAACTGAAAGCATGTGAGTTTGAACATGTGAGTGTGAGTTTGTGCGGCTGGGTTAGCAGGTAAACGGTGCTTGTGATTGTGAGCCTGATAGCATGTCTGATCGGGTGTGGTGCACGTGTGTGTTCAGGTGTCTTAGTGTGTGAGTGTAAGAGTGAATGGCGTGCGTCAGGGTGTGGGGTGTGTTTGAGTGTGTGTGTGCACGTGCAGGAGTGTGAGACTATCTAGGGGGAAGTGGATTTTGTGTTAGGGTTTACTGTGTGTGTTCCAATGTGTCAGTATGTCTGTATGAAGGTGTTGATGTGGTTTCGAGTGTTTGTGAATGTGTGTGTAAGAGTGTGTGTGCACAAACCTGATTGTGTTGTGTGCCTGTGATAGTATGAAGGTGTAAGTGTGTGTTTACAAGTCTGCACACGTGTGGTAGTACGTAAACGTGTGTGTGCACATGCGCGTGGAGGCCCACAGCTGACAACAGGAATCTGTATTTATTGTGCTCCACTTTACTTGGGTGAAAGGCAGGGTCTCCACTGAACCTGGAGCTCACAGATATGACTAACCCAGCTATGCAGCTTCCTTATTGTTTGTGCCGCTTATGCCCAGTTACAGGAGATGTTTGCAACATCGCATTCCCTCTTCTCCCGCCCTTAGTTTTCTACACCTCAGAGAATTCCGCCACCGTCTCAGCAGTCATTCAAGGCAGAGACTCCAGAGTCATAGTTTTTTTCTTTCCTTTCCCCTCCAAAATTTAATAAGTCAGCAAGCCTCCTTGTTCCACTGCCAAAACACGCATGTTCTATTTCAACAGCTCCTCTTCTACCGCTGCCACCTCATCCCCTGATGTCACACAGCAGACCTGCCCTCCTTCCACGGCTGGCTTCCTGCAATCTGCTCTCCATGCAGGAGTCAGGAAAATCTTTTTAAAGCACAGGCCACAGCAGTCCTCTGTTTGAATGTTTCTGCGGCTTCTAGCTTCAAAAAGGACAAATGTCTCATCGATTTAATTATAGAAAGAGCCACATTGTTGTAATAAAGGCTTCGAGATACTGGAGTTTAAATAAGATAATTATTTTTCTCTCCCCCTAACAGTCCGCCTGGTGTTCTATTTTCATTTCTGTCGCTATGATGAAATACCCTGACAACAAGCAGCATAGGGGGAGGAAAGGGTTTACTTGGCTTATAATTCCAAGTTATGGTTCATCGTTTTGGAGAAGTCAAGACAGGAATTCAAGCAGCTAGTCACATCACACCCATAGTCACGCGCAGGCATCCTTGCTTACTTGCTCACTTGCTGCTAGATTTCACTAGCTGTTTGCATGTTTACTTTTATTTTATGTGTATGGTTGCTTCCCTGCGTGTAGGTCTGCGTGACATGTGCATGCAGTGCCCACAGATGCCGGAAGAGGGTATCAGATCCTCTTGAACTGGCATGATAGACAGTGGTGAGCGTCCCTGCAGGTGCTAAGAATCAAAGCCAAGACCTCGGCAAGAGCAGTGCATGCACCTAACCACCGAGCCATCTCTCCAGCCCAGTTTTCTTTACTCTTAGGCAGTTCAGGACAAAGCCCATGAAATCGTGCAGCCCACAACAGGTTGGGTTTGCCATCTAATCTAGACAGTCTTCAAGTGAGGTTCTCCTCTCAGATGTCTCTAAGTTGTGTAGGCTGACATTTAAAATTAACCATCACACATGGTAGGATAGTTCTGTAGAGTCATTTGGGACTGAAGTCCCTCCCATCTTGTCCTCCAACTAGTACATTGTCTTTATTTGAATAGTTGTGACTCAAGGCAGGGAGAAGGAAAGAAGTTAGCCATAAGTAATTGCCTGTTGACTGAGGTTTCTGTTCCACCAGGTCCCACATCCATTTAGTCCCAAATAAACACACAGAGGCCTACATTAATTATAAACTCAGGCTTCTTATTAACTCTTATAACTTTTATTAGCCCATAATTCTTGTCTGTGTTAGCCATGTGGCTTGGTACCTTTTTTTGGTGAGGCAGTCACATCTTCCTTCCTCTGTGTCTGAATGACAACTGCAGATTGAATCTTTCCTCTTCCCAGAATTCCCCTGTTCTCATTGTCCTGCCTATACTTCCTGCCTGGTTGTTCCATCTACACTTCCTGCCTGCTACTGGTCAATCGGCATTTTATTAAAATATAAGTGACAGGGTACAGACCATTGTCCATTCATTGTGGGCTAAGAAAAATCAGGTTTGATCAAGGAAGATGCCCTGAAGAATCTCCAATAGGAGCAGATGGTTCAGATGATCCAACATTTCAGAAGACCTCTGTTGCAGTTTCCTCTGAGTTCTGCATCTAGAACAGTATCAAGACTGCTAGCTGAGATAGTCAAATCTCACAGAATATTCCATTCAGGACTTGACCATAATTCAAAATTTTCTTTAGGTCCCCATAAGATTATCAGCACCCCAAATCAGCAGAAAGTAGCCTAGATAGAAAACTATGCCCACAGTTCCAAAAACGGATTTTAGATGTTTGCCTTTGTTTAGGACGTTGGTTACAAGTTGTTATGGATAATGGTCAGGAGAAAATATAAAGGAAGGAGATTCAATTAAGAATTCTTGTTTTGAAAAGGGGAGGGGGGAGAAAGGAGTGCTGTGGGACAATGGTCTGTACACTGTCACTTGTATTTTAATAAAATGCTGATTGGCCAGTTGCCAGGCAGGAAGTATAGGCAGGGTAACAAGAACAGAAGAATTCTGGGAAGAGGAAAGATTAAGTTTGCAATCATCACCCAGACACAGAAGATACAAGAGGAGAATGCCTTGCTGATAAAGGTATCAAGCCATGTGGCTAACACAGACAAGAATTATGGGTTAATATAAGATGTAAGAATTAGTTAATAAGAAGCCTGAGTTAATAGGCCAAGCAGTTTATGATTCTGTGTATTTCTTTGAGACTGAACAGCTGCAGTACCAGGCGGGACAGAAACCTCTGTCAACAATTGCCCTTCAATCAAGTGAGGGGCTATTACACACCTCTTTTCCGCTCACAATCTACCAGTAATAGCTTTTGTCATGTGCTTCCCCCACCACAAGGAGCTCTGGGAAACTCAGCATCTAAATGCCGATTCTTTTGCCAAGGAAGGATAAGAGAATTGATCTGTGGAGAATGGCCTGTAATCTGTCATCCTCATTGTGCCATGATAGCCCAACTACTCAGACCCTGGAATTCCTCTGATGCCTCCTCTGTCTTTCTTCTTTCACTGATCCTCAGGCATGGTGGCTTCCTTCCTGCTCCTCACACACTCGGAAGCCATGCCAACTGTGAGTCTCTTGTTTGCTCTCATCCTGAAAGGCTGCCCAATGGTCCTTAATAATCTTCATTTTTATTTCCTTCAGGTAACAGCTTGAAAAATATCCCCTCCTTAGAGAGGTCTTCTCTGACCCCGTTCTAATAATGTCATCCTATTCCTTGGGACCCAAAGTCTTCATTGTAACCTCACTTGAATTTTTTTTATTGACACTGGGTTTTTATGAAGCCATTCATTTATTAACTAGCTCCTCACAGTGGACTGAGGTCTGTGTGGGGAGGCTTTATTTGTCTAATTCTTATCCACTGCTGTACCCTGAGTGCCAAGAACTTTGCACAGACATAGTGACTGTTCAACAAATACTTGATAAGACAAGTTAAACAAAAGGATTTGAACCAATATATCCCCATCTTGTCCTTGTACAATTTTCTTATAGATCAAAATATTAGACTTTGTCTTGACGCCCCTGGTTTCATTTGGCTCATCGTCCCAATCTCTAGATCTCTCTTTGACTTTGGTTCTGGCTCAGTCCACTGCCTGTGGACTAACTAACAGGGCCTTCCCATGTCTTTCACTAGTTGGCAGCTTTGTGTCAAGTCAAAAGGTGTGTGAGGTGCTATGCTTCTTTAATTGATGCTTCTTGTTTACAGCAACAGCCTCCCATTGAACTTCTATAACCCCTGCACCTGTGCACGCAACATGAAAGAAGTGCAAGGTGTTTAAGGAACAAAGGTTTGGGGGATGTAGATGCTAACTCCAGGTTTGGGGGGATGTAGATGCTAACTCCAGGTTTGGGGGTCTGTAGATGCTAACTCCAGGCCTACTCAGCAACTGAAACAATAACAAACCAAGCTCAAGGACAATGCCACGCCCCTGTTTGTGGTCTTGATGTTCACCACGCCCCTGTTTGTGGTCTTGATGGTCTCATCTGTGAAAGAGAGACGACCATGCACTCTGCTTTCCTTGTAGATCGGCCATGAGGATCAGGTGACAATGTACGTGAGCATTCTGTGGAACAATCTTAAAATCCTAGTGGAACAGAAGGGAGAATCCAGACAGAGCCAGGGAGAACGGGGGCGAGGGATACAGAGAGCATCCTCCAAAGCCTGTTTACAAAGCGTACGATGCCCATCGCTGAACACAATGAGCCTTGTGGCTCCCTCCCTTGGTTTTGATGCTGAGTGCAGACATCTCTTCAAAGAAGCTGTGAAGGGAAGGATAGAGGCCTTTCTAAGAAGAGGTATTTTTAAACACTGTTAGAATCAGTTTAACCCAAGTATTTCATCCTGACAAGGTCTCTCAAAAACGCCTGAGAGTGTGGAATTCACCACAAACAAACCCTTAAAATCCTCTTCATGTATCTCTCAAAACCCACGTACATAAATGATGTTTCTGCATCAAAGATCCCTGTTTTTTCACCTCCAAAATCTCCTGATCCAAGCCTTACCCTCTTCTTTCCCACATTCTGCTGCTTCTGAGTCAAGTCAGACCAGACAGGGTCTGAGCTCTCCCTCCCCTGTTACTTCATTTACACCATGACTAGGAGGCGCTGGGCTGGCTGTTTCTTATCGTTTCTACTCACCACCTCAGTTTGTTGCCTTTTATATGAAAATAATTAAGTCTCAGAGATGACAGAGGTGAGAAGAGCAGACTCCATGTCTGCAGAGACTGAGGCGTTTTTTGTTTGTTTATCTGTTTTGTTTTGTTTTTGTAGTGTCCAGTGCCTCTGCTCTGTCATGGTATTTTCCAGACTCTCCTGAGTTGTCCAACCCTGATGTCTTGAGTGGATAGCTTCTGCTCTTCTTGTGGTTCTCTGGAGACGGTAGATTTAGGAACAGTGGTTACTAGATGCTGGCTAACACACACACACACACACACACACACACACACACACACAGAGCTATAAATTCTCAGTTGGGGTGAGAAGCCAAGGTTGGCTGCTGATATATTTCCTCAGGCATTGCCCTGCTATTACAGAGTCTCTTGTTTATAAGGGATTGGTAAGTAAAACTAAGACCTACTGTCTTGGTTAGGGTTTCTACTGCTGTGAAGAGACATCACGACCATGGCAACTCTTATAAAGGAAACATTTAATTGGGGCTGGCTTACAATTTCAGAGGTTGACTCTTATCATCACAGCAGCAAGCACGGCAGCATGCGGGCAGAAAGGTAGCTGAGAGTTCTACATCTTGATCTGTAGGTAACGGGAAGTGAGCTCACTGGGAATGACTTGAGCGTATATGAGACCTCAAAGCCTGCCCTCACAGTGACACACTTCCTCCAACAAGGCCACACCTACTCCAACAATGTTACATCTCCTAATAGAGCCACTGCCTATGGTCAAACATTCAGATTCCTGAGTCTATGGGGGTCATACCTATTCAAACCACCACACCCACATCCTATCCTCTTAGGTCACTGAGAACGCACATTGTCTCTTGTCAAGTCCCTTTGAAAAGTTTTGCAAACTACCTAGCACGTAGTTAGGTGGAAAAACCTCAAAGTGTCTGCGTTGTTTGTAGCGGTTGAGATGATCAACCTCTTTGAGAGTGATTCTTCCAGCCCTTTAAAGGTTAGGCTTCCAGGATACCGTGAAATGACTTCATTGGCTTGAATTAAGCTAATGTGTGAGATGTGTTGCGTGCTCCATACCATCATTGTATGAGATGATTAATTTTAATTGTCAGCATGCCACAGTCTAGAGCCATCTGGGAACGGGGTCTCAATGAGGGATTGTCTAGCTCAGGTTGACCTGGGAGCATGTTTCAAGGAATCTTCTTAATTGGGTTGATAGCTTTGGGAAAATGCACCATGAATGTTGATGGCGCCATTTCCTGGGCCAGGCCATAAACTAACTCTATGAGAGTGAACCGTGAGGCTGTCAGCAAAGTGTGCACGCATTCATTTCTCTCCGCTCCTGACTGTAGATGGCCTGTGACTAGCTGGGTTGTGTTCTCGCTGCCGTGGCTCCCCTGCTGTGATGGACCATCACCTGGAGTTGTGAGCCAAAACGAACATTTTTGCCTCCAAAAAAGCTTGTTCTTGGGGTATTTTATCTTTGTCACAGCAGCAGGAATGAAGCTAAAACAAAAATAAGATTACTTTTAGACCAGCGAGTACATAAACAGAAAAGGTTTTGAATTCATGTGTTGAACTCAGGGACAACACACACTGATGTGGGGACATGGCACTGGGACTTTTCCCTGACTGTGGTGGATATGACACTTGTCTTAGTTGGGTTTCTATTGCTGTGGGGGAGACACCATGACCACAACAACTCTTATAAAGGAAAACATTTAACTGAGGTGCTCGCTTGGAGTTTCAGAGGTACCGTCCATTTTCACCATGGTTGGGAGCATGGTGGGGAGCATGGTGCAGGCAGATATAGTGAGTGCTGGAACTGAGAATCCTACATCTTGACTCAGAGGCAGCAAGAAGTCAACTGGCTGTCACACTGAGGGAAACGAGCAAAAGAGACCACAAAGCTCACCTCCACAGTGACACACTTCCTCCAACAAGGCCATACCCCCTAATAGTGCCACTTCCTTTGGGGGCCATTTTCTTTCAAACCTCTACAACACTCAAGCTGAACAGTTCAAGAAAAGGCCAAAGATGGCACGGAAGGCATTCTGGAGTAAAGGGCACAAGACACTGCAGTGCTTTCAAGTGCTGTAAGTGGCCCTTATGGTGCGGCATGGCAAGGAACTGGAAGAGAAGAAAGATGAATGTAGACAATGGCACTAAGCTGTGGACGCAACAACCCAGATCCCAGAGGGCCTAGTGTGCATCCTGAGTCACTGGATCACTGGATCACTGGAGTGCTTCAGACGAGCTGGAGAGGTTCAGAGGGTTGCAGACAGACACTGGCAAGTCAGACATTAGTCTTTGCCAGAAAGTTTACTGTCAATTGAACTACTGGCTGTTTTAGTTTTCATTTTTGTGTATAGGAAATATTTTCACATCATGTGTGTGTATGTGTGTGTAGCCCTCACTGTCCTGGAACTTGCTCTGTAAACCAGGCTGGCCTCAAACTCACAGAGATCCAGCTGCCTTCCTTCTCCCAAGAGCTGGGATTAGAGGTGTGTGTCACCACCACCCAGCACGTTTTCACATCTTGAATGTCATCACTTAGGGAAATTAAGGTATGACATGGCTGTGTGTGAATGTGTGTGACATGCCCTCCTTGAGAATGTGTGTAGTACTCTAGTTTCTCACCAGCAGCCAGTAGGCCCAGTCATCAACTTAGGGCCATCACCATGTACGTGTCCAGGGCCTGAGTCTTCTGTGTAGGTGTTGTCCACTGCTGGCCTCCTGCTGGAACCTAGCTCTAAGGACCTGCCATCCTTCAGACTCTCATAGTGCTGGTCAAGTCTTCCTTTTTAAAACAAGAGGTGCACTTGGCAACTTTATCTGAATGTTATTTTCCTTAAATGCAAAAATATAAAGCATTCAATTTCATTTTGAACTTTCTTGAGGAGCTAGGGGAATGTATTGATTAAGTGCCTCAGAGTGAGAAATGCATTTACCACGAGGAAGAGCTGTTTGTCGGTTCTCAAAACCGTTTCCCTCTGAAGTTGTACACAGAGCCCTCAAATGTCTGGAGAAGAGGCATCAGCCGAAGACTCCCGGGCCTGCTCTGAGTGCCTTGAGTTTGACTCATGAAAACCCTCTTCATCTCTTAGTTATTTGAATCTGAAGAGTCACCATGGGAAAATGTCTGCTCTTCAGGCTCCACCGTGGAGATTGCCTTGAGCACAGAATTCAGTTCTCTTAATAAGTGACCTTTTCCCACAAGAATTTATTGCTACAGATTTGTTAAAAATTGCCCAGTGTGTTTGAATTTCTATATCAAATGCTAGAATGGAAAGAAAATGTAATGTTATGGGAAGCTTTGGTTAGATTAGTTTGAGGTTTTGTTTACATGGAGGAAACAAATGAGTCTTTTTTTTTTAATTTAGAAATCACATCTATTTTAGAAGTCATGTAAGTGAAAATATTCATACATGTATAATTTACAAATTAATCATATGTGAATTCAATTATTTTTCAAGTCACATACATGAGTTCAGCTATAACTTACAAGTTAAATCATATACGTGAGTTCAGTTATAATTTTACCAGTTTAATAGGAGCGAACTCACCGATGGACAAATCCCTTCCCACTAAAGGGTCTCTCATTGACATGTTAGAGAATGAAGTTTTGGTCTAAAGCTGAGACACATAGGAAGAATTCTGTCCAAGTGTATTCTCCACATGAGAAAAGGAAGCACAAAGGTGTAATTCATCTCTGAGAAGAGAAAGATAAAAGGATATGCAGTCAGAGATGGGAATATGGGGTACAGAATCAGTCATTTTGACACTGGTGCGTAGCATAACAAACCTTACACTCTCGTGAACTCAGGATGTCTTTCCTGTGTGTGCTGAACAGATTACATGGGTGGATTACTGTATTTGCCATTTGAAGTTGCTGTATCAAAAATGTTACAGATTCTATCTCCTAAACTTAGTAAATTTATTTTTGCACAGTTTTATAACCTAGAAAATCCAGGGCAAAGGTGTCAGTGCATTCATCTCTGGTGAAGGATCTTTTTTCCTGCACTGTCAGTGGATGCTCTGTTGCTGTGTCCTCCTGTGACCGAGAGACAGAAGCATGGCAGCACACAGGCAGATGTGATGCAGGAGAAGGAGGTGAGAATTCTACATCTGGAGCCAGAGGTAGCAGAAAGCAAGAGGCATTAGGCCTGGTTTAGGTCCTTGAAATCCCAGTGGGACACGTCCCCCAACAAGATCACACCAGCCCAATAAGGCCACACCTCCTAAGTCTTTCCAAGTAGTTCCACTTCCTCCCTAACGACTAATCATAAAAACATATGAACCTTTGGGGGCCATTCTTATTCACATCAACACACACACACACACACACACACACACACACACACACACACACGTGTAGTGGCATTTCAATTGTATTTTAATGAAACTTGCCTGAAGATCTGAGTGTTAAACAGCCCCACTGGTCAGCCTTACAGACCGAGTAATGGTAGCACACACCTTTAATCCCAGTAGCCACACACGTTTACCATAGAAATTGGGCAGTGCGTGCCTTTAATCCTTAATCCCAGCCCTAAAGAGGATTATAAAACAGGAGGAAACAGTTTTCTACCACATTCTCATTCTGAGATTCCTGGAAGCAGGATCGCCATTTTTGGACTGAGGTCAAGGTAAGAGAGCCAGCAGCTGGCTGCTTTGCTTTTCATGTCTTCAGGTTGAACTCCAACTTCTCTCTCTGAGTTTTATTATTCGCACTTCACTTATGCACACACACACACACACACACACACACACACACACACGAGACTGGAACAAGAGAATTAAATGGGGAAGGGAAGAAAGAAGGGAGTAGGGAGGGAATAGAGGGTGAAGCAGCTAAAACTAAGGGCTATTCAAAGAGCCACATGGAAACCTAATACAGTAGAAGTTTCTTAAAATATATACATTTATGAAGTAAATCTAAATGGAAACACCAAAAAGGGGAGATGGACCCTAGATGGATCTCTCTCATCACCAGAAGAATCTTCCAGTACTAGGAATGGGTGACATCTAATCAAGTTGATTTCCAAAGGGGCCCCATGGAACCTCCAAAACCCAGGCTGTTCCCAGGGCTATTGGCTGCTCTTCACAAACAGGGAAGGTAAGGTCCTATTGCTGAAGATAACACCTATATAACTCACTGAACACAGAGAAAAAGTCAAGCTGGTGCTTACTCAGATCCTTGATCCCTACAGACTAGCATTCACGGTACTGGAAGATACTCTTCAAGTTACTAGAGGAGAGAGGTAAAAACCAACCCAGCCACAAACCCTGCAATCTATAAATGAAGAGCTGCCTGTATGACGTGCTAGCACAATAGTGGCATATGAGCAACGTTAATAGAGACTCATTAGGTTTATGTACACGTGTGCATATGAGCAACGTTAATAGAGACTCATTAGGTTTATGTACACGTGTGCATGCATGTGGATGCGAGTATATGACAATAGCGATTAGAGATCATGAATTTGGGAGGGAGATATGATGGGGAGGAAGGAGAAGAAGTGGTATAGGTACAGTGCTCATGTATAAAGTTTTCAATTTTTTTAAATAAAATTTTAAGGAGCATAGTTGAATTAGCTTTTGGCAGATCATTTTATGTGTACTGGGAGCTATTCGTGTGGAAGTGGTAAGCTTCTCTGGGTGGTTTTTGAGTTTAGAATTTTCCATATTGTTTTAAGGTAGACTCTTCAGGGTACCATGTGAGGAAAACTAAGCACTGTGATTAGACATCCTATGTGGGAGTCTGTCCCAGGAGGAGACGAATTCTTCCTCTTCCGGTAGCCAATGGGGACTTGTAGCTCTTCATCTAGGAATGCTCCAAGCACCGCCTTTAAAGAACACACCTCTTCAGCAGTGCCCTGCACTCCTGCCTCTGTCCAGCACGTCGACTCCTGGAAAGTTAAGAAAGTCGGGAGTTCTGTGAATGCATGCCACTAGATGGCGAGTCAGGCTAACTTAACATCCCTTGGCTGGCCTTGCCATGTCTTCTCTTGCCATGTTGCGTGAGTCATCTCATGCCACCTGAAAGGCACTGGGAAAATGCTTAAAACCCATTGAGCAGAGAATGGAACTTTCACATACATGGTATGATAAGAATTAGGATGTCTCTGCCAAGAGAAATGTCTCTGCCAGAAGAATCTGAAATCGGCCTACTTATTTGTTTGAATTAAAAGTATATAGCTGGGAGGTAGTGGCGCATGCCTTTAATCCCAGCACTTGGGAAGCAGAGACTGGCCAGCCTGGTCTACAGAGTGAGTTCCAAGATAGGCTCCAAAACTACAGAAAAACCATGTCTCAAAAAACAAAACAAAACAAAAACAAAACAACAGTATATAAAAACTTAGATTGGATTTAGCAAAAGTAAAGGAAAATAGACATTTTGCTTCTCCTTTTTCTATCTCATATTATAGGTCTAGTCTTTCCTTACTTCTTTAATGAAATTAAGATCAATAATTTCTTTAGTAGTCCTCACAATTAATGATCTGTTCACATTTAATCCCTAAAATAATCTTATGTCTGCTATTTAAACAGCCATTCTCTTATAACAATCCAATTCTGAACCACATGTAAAATCAAGGCTCCTTACTACCCTGTTTTATCTCATTAGAAATATACATATTTTTTTTTTCTGCCTAGCATGTGTTTACTTAGTTGCCCCTTAGTCTTTTTTTTTTTTTTTTTTTTTTTTTTTTTTTTTTTTTTTTTTTGGTTTTTCGAGACAGGGTTTCTCTGTGGCTTTGGAGCCTGTCCTGGAACTAGCTCTGTAGACCAGGCTGGTCTCGAACTCACAGAGATCCGCCTACCTCTGTCTCCCGAGTGCTGGGATTAAAGGCGTGCGCCACCATCGCCCGGCTGCCCCTTAGTCTTAAGCTTTCTAACTGCTGTGTATAGATAGATTTGGGGCAGCAGGGTATGTTAAAAAGTAGGAAAGGGTTCTTCTTGACTAACACTAACATATCACCATATTCCACCACACATGTTCACAATTAAAATGCAAAAATCACACAAAAGCACAGGAAATCATGGGAAACAGTTAGCTAATTAGCAATCTCCATAATCAAAGCTACAAACATTGTAGGTATTGCAATATGGGTTATATAAAATTTGGATGGATAATTACAAAGAAATAAAGTGAAACTGAAGATACGAATAAGGGGTGACAGTGTCAAATGACCACACAGACTTGTAAAAAGAGCTCAGAGGAACAGCCATAACGGAAAAACCTATTAGAACCAGAGCTGGAATCGGCTGATGAGAAAATGAGCGAGTTGAAAGACAAACATGAAGAAATTGCCCAGAATAGAGAGCAAAAGACAAAGAAAGAGAAAACACAGAACTATATTAAGAAATACAGAGTAGAACAAGAAGATGTTAATGTTTAATTGGATTTGTCAAAAGAGAGTTTAAAGATGAAATATTTGATGTGTTAATAGCTTCAAGATTTCCATATTTGACGAAAAGCCAACCCACGGTCTGAGGAAGCATGAGTCCTAGCTGGAATAAATAAGAAGAAACCCACAGTGACGTGTGCATTGGAACCTAAGAACACTAGAGACAGAGGGGAAAGTTTAAAAGTGGCCAGAAGCAGGCTATGCAAGAAGGGTTCCAGTGAGGGCCCAGCATAGAAGAGCAGCAGAACACAGGGTTCTTTGCAATGAACACCTGCACGTAAAGGTGTATGGGCTAACAGGGTTTATTGTGGGCCTCACTGTGTCACATGGCAACTTCCAGGGAGAGATTTGCTCCTTCTCCCCTTCCCCCTTTTCCCTGAAATTTTACTTTACTTGGGGTGGGGAGGGAGATGGGCGGGATGGGGAGGCATGTTGTGAAAGACACGATGAATAAATGAGGAAGTTTTGAAAGAGGCAGCCAGAAGAATAAGGCAGGTGTGTGACAAAGGAGGAAGATGGGGCTGGTGGCTGGCCTCTCAGAAGTCACAGGGGGAGCCAGGAGGAAGTGGAAGAACCACTTCAGTCTGGTGAAGAAAGCATTTTATGAGTGAGCGTCCCCTTCGGGGACAACAAGGCTCTTTGATTGAGATCAACAAAGGCCAACAGCATATCCTACCATGGGACCAGCACAAAAGAAAACTTCCTTCAGGAAGGAAAACAGTTCACAAAGAATCTAAAATGCAGCCAGAAAAAAAAATGTATAGGGGAGAAGGAGGAGGGGGTGATTCTAAACATACTTGAAAAATTAAAAAAAAATATTTTAAAGGCTGGAAAAACAGTTAAAACATTAATCAAATAGCAGGAAGTCCAGAAAAGGTGTGAGAGTCTAACTGCTCTAGAATCTAATTTTAAATTAAGCCTACATGGAAATATTTAACAGAATTACTAGAAGAAGAGAGTTAAGCCCAAATGTTTTAAGGAAGGGCAGGTTTTCTGGAATCCCTTGACAGGGCCTGGCCATCCAAGGGTTGATAGCTCCCCAGGGTCCTCACCACTGTTCATGCTCACTAAGGTTCCTAACTGCCTCCCCTTAATTGGGGTGCTGCGAAATTTCTCAAATCTCATCAGAAACTAAAATGTCCTCCCACCAATGGCCTCCCTCTTCCCTTCCCCAAATGTAAGTTCGATCAGGGAAATGCTGACTCTCTCCTTGACAAGGAGCCAGATACCATCATTGTCCAACTACCTCATCTGCCTTGCATCCTGAAATACTGCAGCAGTGAGTGGCGGCAGAATTGACCTGGCCCCGTAGCTCACTGAAATCTGCGAGAGCCCACAGATGTCTGTGTCTGCCTCTACAATATAGTACTGAGACCATTCTCTGGACAGTGTGTCCTGCAGTGTGAGGATGAGGATGTCATCAGTACCAAGCACTTGGCTTCATGCTTCCATTCCCACACATTGTCACCTCTGTATGACTCTTTCTCTCGGAGAGAACACTTACTGCAAGACCGTAACAAACCGGAATCGAGTTGCGTAGTCAGTTGAGCACAGCACAAGTAGATGAAAATGCTTTATTTACTTTAAAACATTACAATCGAATGCACTTGTATGTCTGACATAGGGAAAACATCATGGTCAACAGTGACACAAACATTTCTGTTCTGATGTCACAGACAAGGCACAACAACAACTGGGCAGGTGACTCTCGTGAAGTAGGCGTCTTCCCTCCATCCCACTGTTCGAATGTCACGTTCTTTGATTTCACAAGGCGATTCCTCATAGAGTCGTGTCTAACGCCTTTGTTAATAAATGTGGCAGGAGAAAAGCTATGGGCATCTTTCTCAGTCTTCTAGATAAAAGAAGTCAGACCACATTTAACCCCATCAGTCAGCCCCACCAAAACCTCTAACGAGACTTCTACCTCAACTGCTACAACTTTCTCCTCGCCTTCTTTGTCTCCCTCTAGACCCAGATCCTCAGCTCTACCTTTAAAAATCTCAAAATATAGTGAAGATGATGGCTCCTGCCCACAGCCCTGGAATTCTGCACCTCGGATGAACCTGTAGCTAGGCTTAGAAATTCCTCTTGGAGAAGAATCCAGGAAGTTGCAGCACATTTATCCAAGCCTTCCCCCATCACAGCACGGTGTCTAGAATGAAACTCTTCTCCAGCAGAAACACCTCCCTCTCGGGGCAGACTTCTAGGAATGACATGTGGTTAGATGAAGTGACAAACGCCTGTCTTCGTGGTTCCTCCTCACCACAGAGTCCAGGACTCTCCTCTACTACACATTTGTGCAAAGAACAAGCTGAAGTCTGGGCCTGTGAGTACTGCGGGGGTCGGCAAGAAACCCGAGAGTCAGAAGGCCTTCTAGAGACTCTGAAAGCCTTCCTGCAGTAGGCGAGTCCCTTGGGAGCTCCACATTCTGCAGGATGGGAGAACACCTACCCCGCCTTTATCACAGGGCTTGCTGTGAAGAACAGAAGAGAGAATGCTTGCAGAATTGGTCTGTAAACAGCAATGTATCACAGAGGTAATGTATGTAGCATTAGAAACTGACCTTATCACCCCAACGATGCTAACCTGAGGCTGCTGCTTGAAGCAACTCAACTTCTCCCTCTCAACTCTGATGTCACAAGGGCCTTTGAGCTTCAGTGATCATTCCACATGACTAGGAGGCAGGGTCCTGGCAGGGGAAACTAGGCACTATCTTGCTTCTAGGACCTTAGATTTCTCATAGACGATTTCTAAACTTTACACGTCACTTCTAAACTCCCACAAGATTCTGGCAGCAATTAAACCTGATTTTTGGAAGTGCTAACGTTGTATATTTCATTCTTTTCCTCCACCCGCTTTTGGTCCTAACATGAAAGTTATGTTATTAGCAAGCCTGTTATTTTGTACCCTTTAAAAATGATTTACATTTGCCATTTTCCCTGATGGCTTTCTTTCTTTCTATTCACAATCTAAGTTTTATTCAGGATGGCATCAAGGGAATAAGAAAATTACCTGTAATTCTTGTTGTCTGATCTGAGGCTGTCACAACAGATCACTATTCTGGGAGTTGGAACATATCAAGCAGGCTCCTGGGGAGGGCTTCCATCTCTCCCCCCTGAAACGCTTCCTTTCAGCTGGACTGTGGTACGCCAGTCTCCAGTGTCACAGCCAGACTGCTCGGTGCCTCATCAGTGCCAACCCAAAGGGAGTCAGAGGGACCTCACACCAATATTTGAATAAAATAATCCCCAACTCAAACAATGTGGATGGTCAGCAGTCAGGAGTGCACCAGAGGTGGGGTGCACCAGAGGTACGATTCAGGGTAGCATTACCCAAAGGTATCTGATACATAGCTTTCTGAAAGCACGTGTTCAGAGTACAAGCCTTTACTCCAGACCCACCCATCCATTCTCCAAGACACAGCCCAGGTTTTTTTTTTCTTTTTCTTTTTTTTTGACAGTGGTTGTCAAGTAATTCTTGTGTTTTGACTTGCTATTGTTTGACCCTTTAAGACAGAGTATCGTGTAGCCCAGGCTGGCCTTGAACTCACTAACTAGCCAATGATGACCTTGAATTTCTAACCTCCTGCATCCACCTCCGAAATGCTGGGATTACAGGCATGTGGCACTACTCTTAGTTTGTACAGTGTTGGGTATTGAATCCACGGCTTTGCGCATCCTAAGCAAGTACTCCCAACTGAGTTACATTCCCAGCCCTGCAGACAAATAATTACCAAGTAGTCTTTAAATGCTTTACATCTTTTTTATGTGTGTATTTTGCCTGCATGTGTCTGTGCACAGTTGTGTGCAGTTCCTGCAGAGGCCAGAAGAGGGTATTGGATCCTAGAACTGGAGCTGGGAGGCACCATGAGCTGGGAAGTGAATGTGGACCCTCTAGAAGAGTAGCCAGTACTCTTAACTACAGAGCCACCCCTTCAGCCTCCTTTTTAAGAATACATTTATTTGTATGTTGTAAGTATTTTGCCTACATGTAAGTGCACCATGTGACTATAGTGCTCCCGGATATTCTAAGAGATCACTGAGGCCCCTGGAGTTGGGGCTACAGAAAATTATGAGCTACCATGAGGGTGCTGGGAACCAAACTCAGGTCCTCTGCTAATTCAAGTAATTCTTATAGCCAGGCAGATTTGGGAAACACAGACCCGATAGCAAAGGTCTGAAGACTGGAATCTAAAAATCAGATGGGTTTGTGACGTCGTTTGGGAGAATGAGTTTATCTGTCTATTTAAAGAGGGCTGGGGAGTGGATGAACTATAACAGCATCGGTCACTTCGTTCCTCTTGAAGACTGCTTAAGCTCTAGCCAGATTGCTATAGATAGTGCCAGCCCCCGCTCACCCTGGTATGTCCAGCCCGACACCAAGTGCAGAGTGGGGATCATAAGAAGCGAGGAGAGACACCCAGACTGTGTGAGACTTCTTGCTTTTGCACAAATCCTGCACCCCAAGCTAGAGATACAAATACTCAGAGGACCAGATGCTGAGCTCCCCCTGGGCTTGCTTGGGTGGAAGAACTGATTACCATCCTCAGTCTCCTAATGAGTCTCTACACAGCCTAGAGAAGAACTCTGAGCACCACGGGACACCTCCCGCCACCTGCTTCCACACTTCCTCCTCCAGCCTGTCCCTGACTCAGCTGTGACTCAGAGACAAAGACAGGAGCTCCAGCACCACCCCTCCAGGTGCCCTGCCACTCAGCCCTCTCCCTTTTTCCTTTATCTCTTTACAGCTCAGTTTTACAGCCTGGCTTTGCAGATCACTGAGCATGTCCCCCCAAAAAATGGGATGGATGGACAAACACAACACTTAAATATCAAAATATTTCCATTTAAGTTTAAAAAATTTAAATCTCTGGGTTTATTATAATTTATCCATAGCACTATTTCCGATCATATGCATAAAATATCCTTATCCTTTCTTGGGCATGTCTGAGCATCCTTATTAAATTGTAGGGACTCAAGTGGATGGAGATCACATCTTATACCAGACTTACCTTATGCCCTAGACAAACAGGAAAGGAACTAATACGCAGAGGCACTTCCTATGCAGGACACACTATGTGGAGAAGAAACAAAGGGCCGTATAAAGAAAAGTCAAGGGCACGGAGGACAGCCAGCTTTGCCTTGTCCGCTCAGCATTATCTCCTATCCACATACCCGGAAGCAACTGCTTTCCCCCACTACTGAAGGTCTGGAAGCCCAAATGATTTACGCAGCCCTACAAAGAGCAATCTGTTGCCTCCCTTCCCCCAGTTATTTCAAAAATCCTGTTATCATCTTTACATTGATTTTTTTTTTAAATTGCCGGCCTATAGTCTTGTTGCCTTGGAACATTATATTTCCAATTTTAACAGTTTTTACTATTGCTCCTCTCAGCTCTCACCTAGCTCATACATGCCCCTGGCTTTCCAAAGCAATATATTTGGTCTCTGAAGCCTGTGCTATGGGGCTCTTTGGTGCTCAGCAACCTGACACAGTGCTCAGTATAGCAATAGCTACTGCAGCTAGCCAATATTCTTCAAAAGTGCCTGAGCAGGTTGAACTCAAAAGCTGGTGATTAGGAAATGATGTTTTTGTCATATTGATTTAGAGCCCAAACAGACAGACCAGATCTAGGCTTTCTGAGGCCAGGGGCATTATCAAGCCTAAAACTCAGCACCAGGGTTATGGCTTTTGTCTTCCAGCCCTTGGAAGTGCCAGCACTGGGCTGAAGTATCTTCCTGTTCCACCTAGCTCAGGCCAAAGTAACCATGACTTCCTTTGGCATGCCAATACTCCTCCAGGCAGTGATATTAGCTTATCCCTCCAACCCTCACCCATCACATACATGGGACCTTTTTTGCTTCTTTTTGGAAATGTATGAGAAACAATGGATACTAGAAGAACAGACTCTGGAATTCCCGTCAGGCGGTCCTGGAAAAGTCTTGAGGAAATTCTGACCAACCTTCTTCAGAGGCTATACACAGATCAGGAAGTAGAGAACAGACGACCACTGGGTTGTGGGATAGCAAGTATCATCTTCCTCCAGTCCTGTCACCCAATCACGTGACTCACCACAAACATGCAAACTGCAAAGTCTGTCAAACAAAGTGAGGGCTGTAGGATACCTAAGGTTGGGTGAGTATCTGATTCAGGGCCAAGCATTCTGACAGGAGAGAGGTTTAGCCTTGACAATAAAGGAACACACAGGAGTACCAAACTTCTTTTTTCAACTGGGAACCCCCAGTTTGGGCTTGGCTCAGCTAGGCAGTTCTTTTGTTGGTCGTGACTAGATGCTCTTCTGTGTCTGCTGAGTTGATAAAACTACTGTCACACGCAACAATAACAGCGGCCACACTCCTCTCACCACGTAGGACAGATGGTTCAGGTACATTTGCTCGGGTCCATGAGCAGCGAGAGAGGACAAACTCCATGCACAGGAACTCGAAAAGGGAAGCGTTTACGGCTACTTTGGCAGTTTACACATGTTACAAAGTCCAGAGCCTTCTCAGTTTTGGAGTTAGGCAAAACCAATCACTTTTTGCAAGGGTAGGAAGAGGAAATGCTTCTTGCTGAGAAAGTGGTGTCTCTCTTGCCAAAGCATCTACAGTGGCAGGCCAGTGAGGGCAAAAGATGTAGACACCACATCCCTGGTGCCCTGCAGTGGCAGGATCAGGATGGCAGAAATCATCTGTAAATGAAGTGCAAATCCAATAAAACAAAAACAAAAACAAAAACAAAAACAAAAAAACCAGAGTGTGTTTGTGGGGAAAGCAGCCCACATTCAAGATATAATGAGACTATACGTTATTTTCCTCTTAAATCCTTTCCCATTTTTCAGCGTGTATCATCGCTTTCTCTTTTTCTCCTTCTCTTTCACGTGTGTATTTTAAACATCTGTCAAAGGCACCCGATGACAAGCTATTCACACTGCAGAGCGGAGTGGAACACCCTCAGACACACCAGCCCCTGAAAAATGCTGGAGAGGGGAGAAGAGGAGAGGGAGAGAGACCTTAGGAGTTCAAGGCTTGGGTGCCGCTGTGTACAACAGAAGGATGAAAATCAGCTTACGTCGCCTGAATGGAAAAAGAAAGACCACTTAGACAGCGTTGCAAAATGCTATCCTGTTTGTCCTGGCCACTTAAGAATTGTGAGTCAGAGCAGCAAATTGGAGTCATTTCTGTGATTGCCCAGGAGGTCACGGCCACTAAGCTCACCAAAGGCCTTCTGATTTTAGCATAACAAGACTCATTGACCAGTGACTGAAAGTGAAGGGGATAAAAGGTACATTTTACCTTGAGGTTATCTCTCTTGTGAGCAGAATGTCTTCTAACGGTAGCAATAAAACTTTCTGCCTCTAAGCACAGAACAGCACTTGTAGAAAAACATTCCATAAGCATAGTAGTGTTTAGAGGTCATGGGTCCAAAGCTACCTGTTTCAGAACTGGACATAGAGTCTTGATGCTGCTAAGGAAGCGGGAGGGGGGTAGAGCGGGGCAAGATAAACCCTGTGGATTATTATGTGGTATGTTCTCACACATCATTGTTTTCTTGGTGAGTTTCTCAAGCTAGATGGGCACTAGGATTTGAAATCAGCCCCCTTAAAGGATGCCTACTATCCCTTCCTAAAGCAGAGATCAGCACATCTTCCAGAGTGGTGGTTGGTCAGAGAAGGTCCTCGGCTTGCTGGCTCTCAGATCTGTGCCTCGCCCCAGCAGTCTGCATCTGATTTCTAGGCATCCGGAGATGCATCTTGAGCCATCAGACCACAAGGGACATTCTGGTTGGAAAGTCACTCTAGAGAAAAGCAGAAAGAGTCCCACATTAAACCCCAGACCCACAGAGCAGCAGACACAATTGACTGCTAACTGGGAGAGTTGAGAACCTGCACAAAGCCAGGCATGCCTTGATTCAGGACTTTGTTAGATGTGTGATGATTATCCCAAAGCCCAGAAAATAAAGTCAGCATACATCGGATGGAGCTCAGTTCCATGGCCAAAGGATAAGTTTCCATTGCCTGCAGAGTAATGACGGTTGGAACGCTATGACACTAAGTGTGGGTGGTGTGCCATTAACCTGAGTCACCTCAAAGTTTCCTCCTCGCTCACGGTACCTTGGTCATGGCATTTCTCTAGTTCAAGAACAACAAAAGATAGTTGTGTGGGGGAAGTTAATAATAAAGCCAAACACCTTTTTCCTGTCCATGGTCTTTTTCTCCATATTGCATGCTCAAAAAAAAAACCCAAAACAACAACAACAACAAAAAAACAAAAACAATCCACTCAGACCTGAGGTGTATGCAGCTCAGGGGTAGAGTGAGTGCTTGCCTGGCATGGGGAAGGCCCTGCGTTTGCGCTCCACCAAAAAGGAAAAAGTCAGGAAGGTAGACAGGCAGCCCAGCTTAGAATGGGGAAAAATAAAACGCCGAGTGGGCAGGCTACCTGATAAACAGAAATTCTCGGCATGGAGAGTGATATCCAAAGCACACTGTATGTGTGTGTGGGAGTGGTGTTGGGGAGGTAGGGAACAGAAGTACTTTGGTGCCGCTCTGTGGACATGTGACTGTTCCCCAACTTTTCTGAAGTGCACAGTTCACTTTCAGGGGCTGAAGGAAGGGCAGAGTGCTCTTTCATTCAAAGAAGCAGTAAAGTCTATATAAGTCCATTTATAGGAGAATTGAGCGGAGGCAAAGGCTTCCTTCACACATGCAAGGTGCTGTACCCGGCATACATTCAGTCATAATCAGGAGGAAGGAAGTTGTCCTTGGTTGGTGTCTCTGGGATGTGTGCTCTTTGAGAGAGAAGAATGGCCACATAAACATGCATAGAATATTTTACATGCAGACCACGAGAACCCAGGTAAAGGCCAGTGGAGACGATTTTGAAAGCCTTTCCTACAATAACCTACATATTATCTACTTTAATATATATATATATATATATATATATATATATATATATATATGTTTTGTTGCTGTTGTTGTCTCTTGAGAGTCACACCCTTACTTCCTCCTTCCTCCACCTGACCCTGAAAAGAGTGAAGTAGATGACTTGGTGACCCTAACCCCTTATTTCCCGCCAGGGGATCTGCATCCCCACAACCCCCACCCAGCTCTGGAGGATTCAGAGTTCACCCTCACCGTTTTCTTGGCGGGCTCCTTTTTCCTCCTCTTTTCCGAATTGCTGTGGAAGGGCAGGTCGCGGCCACGGTAGGACGGGGCCCGGGTCAGCTCCAGCTCGCTGTAGGGAGGCAGCGCGTCATCGTCCGCAGCATCGTCCTCGTCTTCGCCCTCGCTGGCCCCGGCCTTGTAAGTGGCAGGCGGCGACCAGGCGTAGTAGGAGGCGCTGCGCGGGCCGAGCTGCGCACCCAGCTTGGACGGCGTCTCCAGGCTGCCACCGCGGCTGGTGCTCTCGGATCGCCCTTGGCGCTCCAGCACGCTGCTCAGGTACGAATGGTCGTACTTGGGCGCGGTGCCCGGGGTCCGGCTCACCAGGCGCGGCAGAGGAGCATCCTCCGGTGGCCGGCGACGCGCGGGACTGTAAGGCCAGCCACGCTCCCCATCTCCCGGAGGCTCGCGACTGCGCCTGCGCCCATAGTACTCATCCAGCGAGCCGTCCTGGTAGAAGGGGCCATGGGCCCGCGACTCGGAGCGCTCGAAGCGGCTCCCGGTCCGAGCTTCATGGCTGTTACCATTGGTGCGTCGAGACCGCTGGCCGTAGGAGTCTGCGAAGGCCGCTAGTTCGTCCATCGACACCGCCGGCACGCCCGTGGCAAAGTTCTTTCGCGACAGCATCTCGGATTTGGAGCGCGGCTGGCTGCAGGCAGATGGCCACTGGTTACTGCATCTGCGAGGGAAACCTTGCAGGACACCCCCGTGTTCCAGAGGCTCAGCCTCTGCCCTCCACCCGGGAGGATGAGTCACCTCGGCACCTTGCATGCTGTACGTCCGGCAAGGGCAACCCTAGCTCTTTCATGCGTTTGTATGACAGACCAGGATGGAGTTGCGTATCTGAAAATACCTTGCAATCTGGGTAGTGCTGAAACAGATCACCTTCTGATCTTGATGAGACCCTTGGGTGACAGCCACACACTCCGCCCACCCTCACAGCCACAGCAACTCTGGTCCCTGGAGACTGGAATATTTGATGACATAGAGAGGACTGTCTCTCCCTCAGAGCCAAGGACCAAGTTACCTACTAAGTCAGGAGGCCAAAGAGACCTCTGTAATGGTAAAAGAAAGGTGGGGGCCTACTGTCCTTGAAGGGCAGAGAATGGGTGAAGGTGCCAGTCAGGGATGAAGGTGTCTCCCAAACTGTTAAATTGCTTATCACTCTGGCAAATTTCTTAGCGTCTGGAACTTTCTGTTGTCTTGCCTTTAAAAACAGACAATAACAGTAGCTGACTTTTAGAAGTAAAAGGATTAATTACAAGGATGCCAATGTGATGTCTGACAAATGACCCGGACAATGGAGATGACAGCTGGTTATAGGACAAAACATGAGGAAAGCAATGTCCGGGTTCATTAAGGGGCCTAAGACACACATTTCAAAAAGTCTTAAACGAGCACTTCTCACACACGATCTCACTGGGGTGTGTTATCTGTAAGAAAGAGCTATCCCACAGCCCATAGAAAGAGACGTGCTAGAAGAATCTAGACTAGACACATGGTGGCCCCTGCCCACCGACGGCCATCACCTGTGCCTGAAGCTCTCTCGGTCCTCGTTGTTATACTCCAGGGCTGGCCCCCGACTGGTGCCACTGTTGCCTCCCAGGATACCAGGCCAATAGTCAGGGTTGCTCTCCAAGTCCCCAGACAGAGGGAACGGCTTGCTCCGCATCTGGTGGTAGGGCTGGCGGAAGTTGTTGTCCTCCTCGTCGTGCAGGGAGCTGAGTTCTGAGATGGCGTTGTTATCTGCAGGGACACAGGAGCAGGCATCACAGAGTTTTCTGCACATTAGGAAAGGAATGCCGTGAAGGGCTGAGGTGGAATACCCCGGAAACTCCTGCCCGAGGGCCTTGGACCTGGCCAGTGTGTGCTGCAGTCTGCAATGGTGGGACTCGTGTTCCTAGCTCAGCTGGGCTTGGCTCCAGCTCAACCCCAGCTTGTTTACAGAGGGGGAGCCCATCCTACATGATGTTCTTGGAATAGGAAGACAATGGCCTTTGTTCCACCTAAGGCCGGCTTCCCAGAACTCAGGCTTCCTGCAGCTGGCCTCCTACGACACCACCCTTGTTCAAATGTTTTTCTCCGTCCTATATAATTTCTGTGATGAACTTTGAGGATCCCAGCCATGTTGGGCCAAAAGAGACAAAGAGGGGGGAAAAAAGCCATCAATCGTAGCATCTTCCCTACTGCTGGCCCAAGAAAGGGGCTTTAGTATGGCCACCATTCTGCCCTCCTCCCACCATTCCCCTCCCCAAAGAGCACAGTGTCAAGGTCAAGAGTGTGTATACACCTGGCTTCAGTACACTTACCTTTATGAGCAGGCTCATGTAGGAACCTGTAATATCCCGCCCAAGTAGCACCAGATCTACTTCTAAGGTCTCTTCCCCTTCCTACCAAAGTACTCCAGGTTTATGTGGTCACGAGTGGCCAGGCTAAAAGTTTTGGGATAAGGAGAATGAATTTCGCCTTTATGTCCACTGGCCTGGAGTTTGAACTCTGGCTTCAGCCTAAAAAGCTACAAAGGTGCCCACTCACGGCTTTCTCGTTTTCTAATTAGATTTGTGCAGGGGCATTTAGGAACTAGGACCAGAATTATGATCTAGACTGGAAAAAAAAAACCCAGAAAATTTGATTATTTCTAGAACTTAGAAATGTACTGAATTTCACTTTCCTTAAAAAACAAATCCAGTGAACCTATTTGCAATGTAACTGGATCTACTTGTTTTTTAAACCTTTTCACTGAGATTCAAAAATATTATTAAAAACAACATTTACTAGTTTAAAGTCCTTGCTGCTGAGAGAAAGATAAGCCAAGATTAGACGTGGGAATGCAGAAATGTGTACCTCAGGTTTCCTTTGCAGCCCCAGTGATACTGGGAGGAGCAGAGAAACTTTGGACAACAGCAGGACCTCCTAGGCTTGTCTTACCAAGAACACACAGGAATGGAAAGTTACTCATGCGATCATTTGGTTTTTGAGTTATAATAAAAATTTAAACTTATCTACCTCTTAAAGAGATAGACTGCCAATTTAATTTGTGAGTGTGTGTGTGTGTGTGTGTGTGTGTGTGTGTGATGTCTGGTTTTTGCCTATGTGTATGCATCTAGAAGTCAGAAGACTTTTTGTGTTCACCTATTCTCACACAAAATCTGGAGCTAGGCTGGTGGCCAGCAATGATCTTCTTGTCTCTGCCTCCTTACAGAGCTGGGGTTACTGGAAACTGCAACCAGGCCCAGATTTTGACATAGATGTCTGGATCCAAACTGAGGTCCTCATGCCCACACAGCAAGCACTCTTACCCTCTGAGCCATCTCTCCAACCCTGATGCCCGTTTTAAAAGAAAACATCTCATAGACTATTGATTAAAATCTAGAACATTCCCTCATAATTCCCATGAATTCCAATTTCCCAATAAGCATACCAAAAAAAAACCCCAACTTTAAAACACACTCGACCAATGCAAAAACAATATTGTTGTTGGCTCAGAACTGTCTCTAAATTTCAGGGAATATTCGACATTTTCATGCCCTCAGACAGTACTATCACCATTTGACCGCTCACAGTAACAAGCTGCTCAGGTTATCTACCACATGAAAATCTCTGCCAAGGCGAATACGAACATTGATGTACCCTTTGACAGACATCTAATAATGTCATTTTAGGACAGGGGCACACCAACATTTTCTGTAAAGACCGCGCAGGGAATTGTAGGCTTTATGAGCCATACTGGTTATAATCATTCAGTCTAACCATTCAATAAGAAGTTATAGAAGATACATAAGTGAATGAGCTTGGCTGTGTTTCAATAAAACCTTTTAAAAACCAGAAGTAGAAAGGCCTGTGTCCAGGAGATACTGTTTACGGTCTCCGGCTGTAGATGTTCCCAGAATGTAAACATTGAGGAGTAGCTACCATAAAGGCAACACAAAGGAGAATCCCAGCGGCCTACAGAATCATGAACCTGGACCTCAAACCCCCAATTCTTACAGAATCTGTGAAACCAAGGTATCTATTTTTTAATGAGATTTTCCAGACTGACCATTCCATGATCTGCTCTGGGGCTTTCTTGCTCTTCAGGATGGAACTGACCTCTAGAGTGAACTCTAGTCCTGGGCCATTCCACATCGCTGTCGCCCTGCTAACCTGGAGGTGCTGGGTGATCTGGGTTCTAGTCCTGGTGGTGGTTATTTTCCCTTCCTCAATTATTTCTTCCTCTATGAAGGATGTGGAGTCAGTAATGACCTAAGGTCTCAACAATCAGCCACCATATTCTCAACATGTGTCATGGCTAGGAGGCCAATCTCGGCTTAGCTCAAAAGGTTTTGTATATAAGTCACAAGGTTGGGAACCACCTAAATTCTTCTAATTCCGTTACTACACTCCAAGCCCTCTGATACCTCATTTGAACACTGCACAGGTTGACACCAACCAGCTCTGGATCCCTTTCAACTCTGAGATTCCATTAAGTTGACAACACCCAGTTTTTGAAGACCATTTGGATCCAGGTAGTCAAGTCCAGAGACATCACACACACACTCAAGCCCATTTTTTGCTTTTAATCCTAGTTATTAGCTTTTCCTCTAAGCCATGATATTGGTAGATTGCTTGCCCCAGCTTCTCCTTGATCTAGGATCTCCGTCTCCTTACAAAGACCCAAAACAATGCTGTTACAACGAGCTTGTCAAGTGCACTGACATCTGCATTCCTGACATTCCAATCTGGAGATGGTCTTTTTATAGTCAGTATGGTGGGAGGATGCAGCAATGGCTGCAACACAGACAGGATGAATTTAGAATTGTAAACTGGGTGGAATATGTTGTCCTTAATCTGAATAAGGTTCCTCTAGTCTGGGACTGTTTTCCCAACAGCTCTATCAAGTCTGTTGTTGATTCCAAGAAGAAGAGGGTTCAAAGAAAGTGCCTAGTGACCTCACTGCCAGGCTTGCCAGCATCCTCTTGATAATTAGCCCATCCGAGTCAGACCTGCCCTGCGCTGCCTCCCATGATAGACGGTAATTTGGAGCCCACTCTAAAGAATCAGCAGTGTCAGCTGCAGTCTCCAGGGCTATGGGTGAGTTAAGGGCTGGGGCCCTGCCACCAACAGACTTAGTAATTAAAACGTTCTTTGACAAGAGGCACGGCTTCTTTGCTCACCCCACAATCTCTGTGGTTGGGCATCTCAGAGGACCGCCAGCTTCTTTTTCCTAGATTCATTTACCAGAGTTCTTTCACTTTCATTGCAGCCTCCATGTGGCAAGTCAGCATGTGGTTTTGCTATACTGGGGCCCCTCACGCTGGGGACAGCTCACCCTGAATAGTCACATCTTTGGTGTGTATGTGTGTCTGCTCAGATGCGTGTGTGAGGTTGTTCATCTATGTAAATGCAAGAGGTTGCCATAGTAGCTGCCTCGATCTGCTCCATCTTAGTTTTTGAGAAATGGTCTTTTAGTTCACTGACTGGCTAGAATGGGTGCCCATTGAGCTCCAGGGATGGGCTTGTCTCGGTCAGCTCAGGGCTGGGGCTGTAGATGTGATGTTAGCCCAGCTTTTACATGGGTGATGGGGATCTGAGCATGGGTGCTCACACTTGCTCAAGCAATGACTTTACTGACTGAGCCATCCCATATCTTAAGTGACTATTTTGAGTATTACTTAAAGGGGGTTGTCAGGGAACTGTTCTAATGAAACATTTTAAACCCAGGATCACAAAACCACAGCAATCAACACGGACCGCCCCACTGGCAGACACAACATGAACCGCACGTGATTGTCCCATCCTATAGGAGTCCCAGCACTCCTATTCCCTTCCGCGTACTCAGGTACTTTCTGTGGTGGTGTCACGAATGGGCTGGCTCAGAGCTTCAAATATGGTGACCCCCATATCCTCTTTAGTTACCAAATCCTGAATGAAGCACAGGTCACATAAAATTAACAGATGCTCACATCTGCCTCTCATCCTTCTGGCCGGATCAAACTGAGCCAGCTCCTTCTCGACATAGTACAGGACCTTCATGGAGTCTCTCTCTTTGTCAGCTTGGATACGGTAACCTTTTCGAACTGTTGAGGAAAAAGCACAAGAGAGTGAGCTAAAAACAGGGCAGCAAGAAAGGGATGGCTCCATTCATTCTGCCAAGCAGAAAACATGGTTCCCAGTTAGAACAACTCTTTTGGACTCACCCAGAAATAATAACACTATAGTTTATACGCAGGAGGCACACGTGAGATCCTCTACCAGAGGACTGGAACAAAGAACCTGGAGGCCAACAACCAAACCCCACTGCAGCTCACTTTCGGCCATTTGTTATCCTTCCCTTCCTGCTGTCTGACCTTCCACAGCTATCCTGAAGGCTTGCCTCTGCAAAGCGTTTGAGATGCACTGGAGGAATAAGCTCAAATGAAAAAGAAAGGAGATAAAGACCCCTTTCCAAGCCCAGGGCACACGTCACTCTCCAGCATGAGGTTCCCACTGTCACTTGGTAGAAGTGCACAGAACTTTAAGACAGCTCCCCAAGCAGCACAGACCTTCACAAAGGCAAACCAAAAGCCTCTAGTTGCCTGGGAGATGGAAAAAAAAATCCCTTAAGCTGGATGGTGCGTGCCTGAGAGCTAATATTAGATTCTAGACGACACACACAGGAGCACAAAACAAGCCGCACAACACATGAATCTCTAATCACACTTCCATTTTATTTCCTCAGCCTTTTCCTTTTAGGAAAAGAAAACGCCATCTTTTATAGGTGACGAATTTAATTCGACCCGCTGCTTTGTGGCTCGAGACAGGTGTTATTTTGCAGGGCTTAATGAAAAAAACAAAACTAAAGCAGGGGAAATAACACCATCTTCTCCATCTCCATCCCTCACATGTTAGAGACCACGGCTGTTCACGTCCCAGATCCCTAAAGTCTAGCCCAACACCAGCCCAAAGGGTGATCAGACAACGATAAACATAATGGACAGATGGGGGAGGGGCGCGGATGAAGATGAGAAAGGGGCAACCGGACAATCCGTACTGGACACTGAGAACGTGCCAGGTTCTCTGCTGAATGTTTACAAGTGTGCTTGTTCCTTGCAGCCATGCAAGTGAGGACTGCCGCCAGCCACGTTTCATGGTTGAAAAACCTTGACGAGGGAGGATTTTAGAACATGACCAGAAATATTTGGCTTGGCAGCGCCAGGCATGAAATCATGTGGTCTCGTTGACTGAAGCTTAGCTGGATTAGGGCATCATACCTCCCCTAAAGTATAGAAGGAGATGCAGGGTTTGTTTTTTGTTTATCTGTTTTTTTTTTTTTTTTTTTTAAAGAGACAGATGAAGAAGACAAGAGAGTAAAGCCCCAAGTGGGCAGCGGTCTTGGGTATTCCAGAGATCATGTGGCCTGAAGCATGGCCCTGACTTCTAGTCAGCAGGGGTGGAAAACGGTAGCGAACAATCCCACTCCAACATTCCCTGTTCCCACAGTGGGTGCACATCACAAAAATGAGGAAACCACAGAAATGTATATACGTTCAATAAAAGTGGTGTTTTATGTCTCTGGATGCATGACTTTATGGACAAAGCTCGCCTCCCGGCTATTTACATGGAAGATCAAAATCTAAAATTCTACAGGCTCTAATCATGGCCTGGGCATTGAAGAAGAAAGCCACCCACACACCCATTTGCAGGTGCACACATTTTCTGTGTGAGAAAACACTAGGCAGGCCATGTCCATCTCAAATTGTCAAATGACTTAGAAAAAAAATGAGTAAGTCCCCAGCACATACTTTTCAGTGGCACCTTCTCCCAGAGGTGAGGTCCACCCATAAACCCTCTGCAGAAGGAATTTTCAGCAGAAATGATTTTATTTATCAAGCTACACATTCTTCCATTTCTGCAGAGGCGTTCACAGAGTGGTACAGACTGTTCAATTAAAATGCAATTATCCCACAGAACTGCTATGTCTGCACCAAGGCAGTTATGTCTGATGGATGAGGTGCAGAGCTACAAATCAGGAGTCTGGGCATCTTACAGGCATGCTGGTACTGGTTTCCTGAGGGACCTCCGGAGGGTGAAGACCCATCAGGACTCAGTTTCCATGCAATGACTTCAAGAGAAGACAACTAAAAACTAATTAGTGGAGCACTTGAATGTTCCACAGTGAACTGGGGTATCTTAAATGCCACCTCACCAAAAGAGCTTCCTTTGGTTCTTCTAATTCTGTCTCTTTATGTTCCAATCTTTTCCCTAACTTAAAAATCATTTGATTTGAATTTGTATTATAGGCCTTAATATATTCTAGTTCATTCCAAGTTCTTTATATAGATGAGCATAATCTTCTTTAAAAATTCCAGAAGATATTATGATTTAAGATGTCCATGTGCCTACGATGGTGTTTCGCGTATAACGAATACTAAAAGTTGGCTAAATTACTCCTAGACTAGGAAGGGAAAGGATTCATGGCTTCTTTGGAAAGTGTATTCTTTGTAAGCATTAATCCATAGGCCGTAACTTTCCAGAAATCAATTACTAGATTCTTCTGTTCACCTATGTATCGCTAGCATCTAACACAGAGCCTGGCACGTCTTAGCCACTCAAAACATGCACATTCAGACGAATGAATGAAGGTGTGAATAAATTTGGACTAGCAAGTGGTTTTTGTTTTGTTTTGTTTTTGTGTGGATTACAAAGTATGGCACAGGAAGCTATGTAGGTGATTGACTGGAGAGTGTTAACCAAGGAGAGAAGGGCTTGAATAGTAGGTAGCCCAAGGAAGCAAGAAGGTTTTGTGGCTGCCATTACTAATCATCTAAAGAAAGAACACCAGCATGGCTGTAGGCATTAGGGAGGGGTCCACTCTACCTGCAGCCCTGGCTCTGCCAGGTCTTCTTCATATGGGAAGCACTTTAATGGCAAATCTTCAGTGTCACCAAAATAAAGGTCACCGGTTAGGGAGGGGCTGATGGCTGATGCTATTTGTAACTAGGTACCAGCTGTCTCAGAGAGAGAAAGAGAGAGAGAGAGAGAGAGAGAGAGAGAGAGAGAGAGGAGAGCGCTATGCTGAACAACAGCTGGAGAAGCTTGGATTAGAGATTAGGATGTCTTCAGTGTCATTAGGATAAATTACACTCCTCATTGTGATACAGATGAGATTGTGCACATGGTTATCAATCTCTGAGAAGCCACAGACAGCAACTACAGCCTCGGGGGAAGATGACAGATCTGGCTTTCAATATTGGCATCATAAAGAGCTGTATGCAGCAGAATACTTCAGCTTCGACTTCTCCCTCACAGCAGCCAGGAGACTTCAGAGAGTTAAATTCTTCTAATTTGTCAAAAGGCAGATGCAAATGATTGCTCGTCAGACTCTAAGAGCATCATCCATTTGGTTTTACTTGCTAAAAAACAAGACATTTCTCCTTTTAAAGGGTGTGGCTATTTTTATATAAAATTATAAGCTGTTTGATTGTACAGCACACAAACTCTTCTCTCACTCCCATATAATCTGGCTCTGTGTCACATATGTGCTCCAGAGCATATGAGTCACCAGAAAACCTTTTCTGATCCTCTCCAGCACAGACTTCCTTTCTGACCGCATTACAGTTTTTCTATATACTGTTCTGCATTTCTTACCCATTTTATTTCCATCAGCAAGCCTCCAGAAACCTTGCTACTAGACTACAACTTTCTAATTAAACTATAAATTTCTAAGACTATAATGTCTATGAGGGCAGGGAAAATTTGTAAAATTTTTTGAGATGGTAGACTTTGAACTTGCTATGCAGTTCAGGTTGGTCTCAAATTTGTAGCTCCTCTGGCCTGTCTCCACAGTGCTGGATTTGTGTGTGCTACCGGCCCCAGTTATAGATTATCCTTAACTTGAAAACATGTAGAGTCATGTGTTGTGGCACATGCCTATAATCCCAGCATACATGAAACTGAGACCAGAGGATTGCCCTGAGTTGGAGCTAGCCTGAACTATATAACACATTTGAAGCCATCAAAAACCTTACAGAGTAAGAATATAATATACTTACCTAATATATTATAATATACTCTATACTTCTATAGAGCAAAATATAATATATCTATATATATATATTTAACATGCCCCCAAACCAACCAACCAAATGATATTGGGTTGGTTTTTATATATAATCTAAAGGCAAGAGAACTCTTTGGAGTTTGGTGATATTTTAGCAAGAAATGTACTAGACTATTGTCCAAAGTGTAGCATATTTAGAAAATGACTTTCCCAGGTGATGTTTCAGCTCAGGGTCACTGGTGATTTATTCTGGTTTCCAGTCCAGCCTGGCCCAAGCCCTTTGGTTCAGGCCCTCTCTTACTAGTCTTCTAATTTCAGCTTTACCAGAGACAGAACATTAGAAAACTCCCAGTGATGACAAACTATAATAAAAAAAACCTTATTATTACTGAAAAATTTAAGTTGCTATTTTGACCCAATTATGGTTGGATGACTTTTCAACCAATTTCGCCATATATAGCACAAATGTGACTTAGGAAACCTGCACAGGCAGTCTCCAAGGTGTGCTTCCATGGATAGAGGCTTGTTCTTCCTGCCCTGTCTTAACGAGCTCAGTAAGTCTGTTTATGGATGACGGAACAGCTGCCAGATTCCACCCCCAGGGTGACAGCAGTCCAATTGTGGGAGAAGTGCTTCTTAAAATTTGCATATTCTGTGTACAGTAGGCATATATATAGGCACACATCTCTATTAATTTTAAAATGACATTTTGAAAGCCTACTTGTCTACTCACTTCTTTTGCCAGAAGGATGAATGGAGCGCAGGGATATTGAGATAAAATGGACCAGAGCAAGGCAACAGAAGGGGTTGAAGCCGGTTTCACTATGCAAGGTCATATAACCAAGACCAAGATAGTTACAGTAGAGATGGAGGGGAATAAAAACAATTCAAGGTTAAAGTATAAATCTAAAGGCCTTGGTACCAAATGAGAAGAGAAGAACAAGGAATAAGAGTGGAATTCCTGCTTCTGATTTGAGTCGCTAGGCAGGCAATGATGCTACCCACTAAAATAAGCTATGTAGACTTTGAAGCGGAAAGAGTAGACTGAGTTCCTAGAGGCTAAGGTTAAATGCCTGTAAGACATCCAGCTGGAGACATTCAGAAATAGATATACAGAACAGCATATTCAGGATATATGGGATTTAGCAGCAGAAGAGAAGTCAGAAAAAAATCGTGACTGGGAATGTTTAGCATATGGATGATGACTGAAGCCATGGGAATAGATAGGATTTGCTGGAGAGAGGGCCACAGACCAGGCAAGAATACCAGTAGATAGGATTTGCTGGAGAGAGGGCCACAGACCAGGCAAGAATACCAGTAGATAGGATTTGCTGGAGAGAGGGCCACAGACCAGGCAAGAACACCAGTAGATAGGATTTGCTCGAGAGAGCGGACCACAGACCAGGCAAGAACACCAATAGATAGCATTTCCGAGAGGCAGACCATAGAAAAAGCAGGACACAAACACCAGTAAGATACACATAGTCAGAAAGCAGCACCGTGCAGAACAGGTAGGAAAATAAGCACAAAAGGATAATTGGGTCAGGGGTGGCCAGCATTTTAGGGAGGTCAAGGCAGGCTGAGGATTGCAATGCAACATCGGATTTAGCAATCAGGCAGCTTGACAGGAGCATTTAAAAATTAGCTGAGTTGATAAGAGGAAGTAAAGGAGACACTGAGTGGTAAAAGAACTTCCAAGAAGTGTGGCTGCAAGGAGCAGAGAAGTGAGAAGCAGCATTGGGGTTGGGGGCTCTACAAATGGCTGCATTTCCATGAGAGAGGCCTGACCGTGAGGGAAAGAGTCACTAAGACAGAAGGGTAGAACTGTGCTATGGAAACAGACCAAGTATGGATATCCAGCAGAGAACCTGAAATCCATAGTCATGGTAACAGAGAAGGGCTTGAGTAGCCACTGTAAACAAGAAAAAGGAATCAGGGCACCCCTCATCCTCTCCCATGTGGTAACTAAAGGGCTCTTTTCTAAATATCTCATCACAGATGCCTTTCCTAACTTATGCTCAAAAAAGTGTTGCATACAAATACAACTCAAAAATTACTGTAGCTAGATGATTACCCTAACATGTATTGAAGCAGCATACAGATATAAAAAGATGAAATTCATATTTTTATAAATCAGCACTTATTAACAGTTTTTGTATTCTTTAAAGAATAATCTACATTGGCCCAATCTGTCTTCATTAAATGAAAATTGGCCAACCATCATCACTAATGCTGCCCATGTGTCTAGGAATGTGCTTGTGGGAAGTATCAAGAACTCTGTCTGGTGCCACAAGACACACATGGCATGATCACATGGTTTCTGACCAACTATGGTCAACACTGGTTGCCATCTTTCCTCTATTTCCTGGCTAAAAAGTGGACTCCGACTTTGCTCACTTCAAGGAAAACAGTTGTCTGGGCCTGAGAGCTGGGTCTTCGTGAGCTCTAGCCCATCTGGTTAGGAATGAGTGTGTGACATAATCTTTTTTTTTTTTTTCAGATGAAAGTGCTGGAAAGGGGCTTTCTAGAAGAGGGGAAGCTCCTGGGAGACATTTTCTCACTTTGGGAAAAGTGGCACAAAGATGAAACACACCTTCTGTCTCCCCAAATATCTAATGCTCAGAAGGACTGCTGTCATCAAGGGGACCACCCAGCAGGGACAAGGCTTGTGCGAAAGAGACAGCACAGAAGGCAGAAGAAATCGCTCGTGCGTGGATCCACTGCAGTGTGAGCAGCCCGGTCAGCCACTGCCACGCCTTGGGATTCTTGTCAATTCATTTCTCTGCTTCTAATTGCAGTTTGGTTGATATGATGGGGTCAAATGATTAAAACCGCAACAAGCAGGAATGAAGAAGATTAAGGCCAGCCAGATCTACATAGCGAGTTCCAGACGACCCAGGGCTATCCAATGAGCCCCTGGGCCCCTACTCAAAACAGGGGGGGGGAGATAATTAAATACTCAGTAGTTTATTAATAAGACTTATTTTATTGTGCTTATTCACTAAATAAAGAGTAAGGTGAAGGAGTTCTGGCCAGACAGAAAAAAGACATGGGGTGAAGAGAGAAATTAGCAATTGAAAGCATGTATAAACTTCTACTGGGGGGAGTGTCTTTCTTTTCTTTTTTTTTTTGCCCACTCCTTCCTCCAGGGAAATGGACTATGCTGTCTTTATCTCTTGCTTTCCCTACACATCCTTAATCATTAGCTTTTTCTTCTCAGTTTGTGACTCATTCTCAGTCTTAGACGTCAGAATTCTACTAATAGTCCCAGGGAAGAGACAAACACAAATACCAATTACTCACTGAGGATCTCTACTTCTGCCACAGCCAGGTATTGGGGGTTCATTACGTGGGCTGGCTACCCTGTCTCACATCCCACGTCTACAGATTGAAGTCACTTCAATCAGCGGCACTTACAGTCTTCAACTTCCGCAGCTTGCAATCCTGTTCGAATGTCTCTGGGAAAGCTGTATCTCCACAGCTCTCTACCTCTCCACCCTACTTTGCTCGTTGGCCTCCACTCTCAGCACAAATTAGCGGACTGCCCCTCTAATCAGCCCTCTCTGCCAGTCATCTAAGGTCTGCCTATGATCTGTCGCACTGGGCAACATGGGAGGCTCTCTTGATGATGGGCTCATTCTGAAGTCTTCCTTGGCTTTATTTCTTGACATCTCAGATTTGGCATTTCGACTCCCGTTGTCTCCAGTATAAGCCAGATGCTCATATACCATACCTGCACATTGTAGTCTAGGGCTTGGTTCTCTGCCCGCGAACTCCTCCCCCGCCCCCCTTACCACCTGCCATCTCTCTGCTCAGCAATCTGCCTACAGCGGCTCTCACTTGTTTGCTCCACTAAGCCCCATCTCTTTTGGAGAGGTATCAAGGTCCTCTCTAACGCCCAGCGAACCCTTCTATCTTCTTCCAGGCAGCCCAACAAGCAGGACACTGATGTGGTCACATCTGTGCTCTGGAATCTGACTATCCTACCGACCTTCCTGTTCTGAGACGGTCAACAGTCTCACAGTTTTCCTGAATCTTCCTCATCCTTCCTGGACCAGTTCAGCTCTCATGTCCTCCATGAAGACAGCAATAACTCCAGCCTCTTCATCTTTGGACTTTAAGTACCATCTTCTTCAGCATCTCATTGCCCTAATAAAGGTCCACTCCCTCCTATGAGAAGCCATATTCTACAGCCCGCTGTCCCTCGCAGTGCTTTGTACAGCCATGAACTAAGGGTGGGGACTGAGATCACTTTTTAACCACATGACCATAGTTTAAGTAGCAAACTCCTTCCCTTTAGAGTTTTAGTTACTAAAAACATTAAAAAAGAAAGCAGGGGTCAGAGTGTTCTGTAGCCCTTGGAAAGCCTGATGTGAGCTCCTAAAGATACTTGTCTCAGCTGGAAGGGTCCCATATTTAGAATGGAGATCACTGATTCCCAAAGCTACATCACTGAAGAGCTGACTGAGCCTATGAGGAAAGAATGAGGGAGGGGCCCAAGTCAAGCAGGGGGTGGGGCAGTCTGGGACTACATTTACCACTGTGGCTTCCTCCAGTGGAGTCACTTGGTGCCAGGGGAGGTGGATGCGGCTTGTCCATCAGCATGCCAGAAGAGGGGGCTCCTCCCAAAGGGACAGAGGGGATGGAGTAGGGGCCTGGGACACCGGAGACAGAGGGAGGGTACCCGGCCTTGGCAGCTTTCCCTGCTTCATACACTGCGGAGGGAGATGAAGAGCGAGAGAGATTATATAGTCCCACCCTCCACAACCCTCATACCCCGATTCCCTGAGGTTTCATTCTCCGAAGGGAGCGCCTAGACAAAGGTATTCGTTCCTCCAAGACTGAACTAATTCACCAGAGTCACCAATACCACTCCTCCCTGGAATCCTCCGGCTCCATGAAAAGGGCAGCAATGTGAGGAACTGCAGTGGTTAGACTCTGGCAACCGAGCAACCCAGAAGTGGATCCAGGAGCTGTCATGGTAGTATCCCCAGTTGGAACCACCCTGTCTATAAGCTCCCATGCTCCCTCCAGAGGGGTCTAGCAAAGGGTCCTCCAGGGATGCTTCTTGGAGGAGCAAAGCAAACACAGTGTATGCACACGGCTCCTGTCTGTGTTTTCTAAAGCAAAGCCAGTAATCCAGTTCCTTCCAACACCATTTCATTCCTAAAGATTTCAAAGAAGGAGTGTACCTCTCTCTTTCAAGATGTATTTAGTTTATGGTTGGGATATCAAACTCAATGCCTTCATGGCTTTGGCCAATAAGCTAAACCTGTAAATCCTTAAATGAGAACTGGTCCCTATTGTGGCCATTTTCATCATATGAGTAAATAAAGCGTATGGGTGTGTGCTGGACGGTGCCCAAAAGTCACAGATTTTATACCTCACTTATAAAGGACGGATGCTCTCTGCATCTAGGAGGATGACCCAGGGCAGGTTTTCTCGGCCTGAATGCTCCACAGCATCACCATTCTGATCCTGCCCTTCCTTTAATCTACAGTGTCATGAACATTAGGAATGCATGACTGGTGTGGACCAACAGATGTGCATGCAGATGTGCATGGAGGGGAGGAGGGGAGCAGGGATGGTCTTCCCTGAACCCAGAGGTAAGGGGTAGAGGAAGAACTCAAGGCACGTGGCAGCCAGATGGAGATGTGACATTTCTTTTGCTCATCCCACCTCTCCCCACAACTCCCTACTCACAGGCCTGGGGGCAGCAGCAGGAATCTGGGCAGCATGGGCAGCGGACATAGCAGCAGCAGCTGTGCGGGCAGCACTGGCACCAGCAGATCCCCACCAGCACGAAGAAGAGGAAGATCCCCAGGATCACCAGGCCGACAAACACCCACTCTGGAAGGATGCACAAAGAAATCTACTCGAGGTAGCCCCCCTTCAGGGCACGGCATACACGGATGGGCGTCTCCCTGCAAAAGAGGTGAGTGGGAAGGACCTGGGGAAGAAAGGACAACTAGCCAGGTTGGAGGGGCCCCAGACTCACGAAAAACTCGGGGTGACAAATGCTAGGGCACAGAGAAAAGAGAGTAAGGTAACCTGTGTCTCTTGAGGTACACTGAGTAGCCAGCCCTGTGACTGGGGACTTTGGAGCTCCTGACTGGAGAATCAGAATAAAGGTGGGACAAAAGCTGGGAGTGGGGTCTTGTGTGCTGGGTTCCTAACTGGTGGAGACTGTAAATGCTTATCCTTCATAATGAAGTATCTTGTTTATAAGCTGAGTTCTTGCCTTATGTGGCGGTCCATGCCTACAATTCCAGGACTCCGAAGGCTGAGTGAGACAGAAAGATCAAAGCAGCCTGCACTGGACATGAGAGACCTCAAACAAGCAAACAAAATCTGCAAATCTAAATCTTGAGGGGACAGAGAGGAAATGTGCCTCCATGGCCTGTGGAGATCATCTTTATGGGGCCTGGGCTCAGTGTGTATTAATCTGCTTCCCTGGGGCATCTTTCCTGCCATTAGCACCAGGGCAAACATCCAAAACTCTTGCTTAAACCTCAATATCTATACACAGTGAGGGAAAAAAAGAGGCATATTTTAAGATAGAGAAGACACAGCCCCTATGCCCAATGCAGGGGTTTGGTTTGATCACATTCAAGATGACCGTGCCAGCCAGCATAGCCAAGAATTAAGTGGTTCAGGCCACTGATGAATGGCAAGGCTGAAATGAGCTTAGCTAATGTGTTTGTCAACTTCTATAATTTTCATAGCTCTGTCTGAGGCTGACCATGAATTGTCCTTAATTTACTCATCTAAAAGATGTAAAAGGAAGTAAATTGCATCTGGCTTGCATAAAGGTGACTGTGACTCTCACGTGGCTTGTCTTAACATTAAGCTATTTGGCTTGGGAAGAGTCCACCTTGTCCCTGGAGCCCTGGACAGACACGTGAGACCCATGCTTTTCTTTAAAAAGCTAAAGGACCAAAATGATTGGAAGCCATCCATTCAAAATCCCTTCAGCACACAATGTTTTTCTTAAAGTTTGGTTATTAACTATGACTTCTATTAAATTCATATTTAATTTGGGAACTTGAGAACGCAACTTTTACATGTAAAAAGTTTTATGACAGTAATCGAATCATTTGACCTTTGGTTGGAACATCACTCCCTCAGAGAGAAAACAAACATCTCATGTTTTCTGAATTCCCCCCCTCCCCAATTTATCGATCGGCAATACATTCCAGTCCAGGCCAACCTCTCTTCCACTTTGTGTCTGACTTGAACTGTGTGGAGAAGATTCTTGCTGAGCATAATAGACAGCATGAGGCTTTAGATGGGGCCTTATAAGTAACATAACTTAAGAAGGTGGGGGTTCTCTGAGGTGGTTTGGGTCAGCTATAGGGCAAAGAAGCAGTAGTATAGGGAATAGAAGGATAAAAGACCAGCCAGTTACACTTGAGAAACAAAACAATGTTATCTGAGCCGGGTTTGGTAGAGCACGCTGGTAATCCCAGCACTTGGAAGACCGAAGAACGAGGCTGCTACGAACTGAGGGTTAGCCTGAGACTCACAGCAAGTACCAGATGAGCCGTGCCCACATCACAATAACTAATCAGGCAAATAAATAAGTAAATAAATCTGTGAATGTGTTCTTGGAAGTCAAAGGGAAGGAACTCGAGGTGGACAGGGCTGTATAGAAAATACAGAAACTCTTTCGTGGACTTGGGAGATACAATTTTTACTTTGAAACATTACTTGTGACATTTTTATCTATGTAAATAAATACATGATTACAAATTGAAGGCACTTTTGATTAGAGCGGTTACAAGGAGAATGTCTCCCTGTGTCCTTGAGGGCATCAACAAGGAAAAAGTCGAGTTTGGTTGGCCGGCTAAAGGTTAAGGACTGAACGAGTTCATAGGAAACAATTAGTGAGGCTCTGGACGTTTCTCAAAATTTCAATCACGCCAAACCCAATGATCAGGGATATTTTATATCTCTCTGTTGCTATCACGAAGACTTTAAAGATGTGGTAAAAAATCAAGACTAATCATACTTCTTGCTATTCCTTCTATGGGTATGAACCTTTCTATAGTTCATTTTTATTTCTCCTTGAACCTCCTTCAATTACAAGTTACAGTGCAGCACCAGACTGGTGCATACACTGGTACCTTCTACCTGAAGCTACATGAAAAAAAATGTATATATATATATATTTGGGGAAGGTGATCTTGACATATGGTCCATGGATGCCTAGGGATTTCCTGTGTCTAAATATACAAGCAATACAGGTCTGTGAATGCATGCTTTGGCAGGAAGGAAGAGTACATGTCTTTCCTAAGTATAAAAAAAGGTGTTTTGGTAATGTTACAAAAGGCACTGCAATGCAATATGATTGCACACTTGTTAATGGGTAAGCATATGATTTAGGAAGTAAGGAGTACTCAAGGACACAGAACTGTTTGGGTATGGGTGAAATACTGAGATGGGCCTCAACATGACCAATGATACTGCATGCCTGACACCGAGGGTCTGGGTCCCCATCTCCACTTATCCTTAATTCCCATTATTTTTTTAGGGCCTAGGAACAGAAGACACACAAAAGGCTTATCCAAGGGGCTTACTTCATCCTGGAAAAAGACAACAAACATTATGCAGACAAATGTACCCCGCCCCCAAATCAAACAAGCAATATTAGTGACTAGTGCGGAAGCAGACAGATGGAGTGACAGCAAACAAAGAGTTAAATGATCGAATACCTGGCATAATCTCCACAGCAAAACTGGGCAAGAGATCGGCAAGCAGCCCTGTCCTGCCTAGAAGAAGTAGAAGGAACATAAGAAGGAAAGAGGTTACTCCAAAGAAAATGCAGCCCAATTCCTGGCACCCACCAGTGCCACGACCTCATAGCGCCCATTGCTCTGTGTGCTGTGTGGTTGGAGAGCTGCCTCAAGGCTGGGCTCGGTCAAAGCGAGTGACTATGTTGAGCGTTTCTGGCAGGCATCCAAAGGAAGAGTGCAGATAGCCTAGGTGGAGGCAGCAAAGGAAGCTTTCCTCATCTCTGCCTGTGTATAGAAAGAGGACATCTCTGCCTCCATACGAGAAACCCTGCAGGAGCAAGATTGACACACTCCATCTCCGTGCACGAGCACAGCCTCCTCCACACACTTCAGTGGAAAGTCAAACCCATGTGTACCTAAACATTCCATCTACATTTTCATACAATCCGTACACAGTCCCGTGTCCATATAAAAACAAAAGTACACATTCGGTTTTAACTTAGAATTAACTAGCTTCATGGCTCTATTTATGGCTTAAAGATACTTCAATGATTAAAATATTCAAAGGCAATGAAGAGATAACGCTAGACTGGTTCCACACTCCTCTACACTCCTTCTGGCTTCAGAAACACTCTGTACATATGTATATGGTATGGGTTTTCCATATGGCACCCACAGCTGGCGTTGCATGCACCCAAGAGCCTTCTGTGTGACGGTGCGGAGAAGCTTCAAAGCTGGTGTCAGAACAGGTGCTTCTCAGGGGCTCTGGGAAGCAAAGAGCTGTACAGGAAATACGATACTAGAAGATGTGAGGGAGGAGGCTCACCTGCATTACAGAAGCTACTCTGCCTATTTCCACCTCATTAGCAAACTTCC
This sequence comes from Microtus oregoni, assembly GCF_018167655.1. Lineage (NCBI taxonomy): Eukaryota > Metazoa > Chordata > Mammalia > Rodentia > Cricetidae > Microtus > Microtus oregoni. The sequence goes on from NW_024543072.1 coordinate 32,636,876, forward strand.
TTTGTCTCTGACTTGGGATGATAAAAGGTCACTGGGGTACATTTAGGCATACAACTGAATCCTTCATCTTGGTGCATGGCAAGCATCTCCAGAACAGCACTGTTCAATGGCAGTTTAATGCCAACAACATGGGTGATTTCAGCTTTTCTAGCAATAACATTAAGAACGTACAAACAAACAGAAACAATTAACCTAATAGCTTTATTTTTTTTTCACTTACATCAGTATCCATGACATATTGTCATTTTTAGGGCTCATGACTACATGTAGCTGTTGAACATCATACTTCTACGGGTACACAGGGTTGTAGTTTATACCCACGATGACTTTCTATTATGAATCTAATTAATGCCTTAGACCACAACATATCTAGAGATGTTTAAAACATTGGTAGCCTTGAACTCTAAATGGTAAATACAAATGAATCTTCTCATTTAACTAGAAGCAACAAAAAGTATATTTGGAAGTATCATTAGTCCAGATTGAACACACACACAGACACAGACACACACACACACACACACACGTATATGGAAGTTTCTGTTCCACCCAGTCCTGCAGCCATTCAATCCCAAAGAAACACACAGAGTCTTATATTAATTACATTTTTTTGGCCTTTTAGCACAGGCTTATTATTAACTGGCTCTTACAACTTAAATTGACCCATATATCTTGTCTATGTTTAACCACGTTGCTTGGTGCCTTTTCTAAGTGTGGCCTTCTCATTTTGATTCCTCTGCATCTGCTGGCCACTGTGTCTCTGCCTTTCCTCTTCCCAGACGTCTCTTAGTCTGGTTGATCTGCCTATATTCCCTGCCTGGCTACTGGTCAATCATCATTTTATTAAACCAATATGAGTGACAAGTCTTTACAGTGTACAAGAGAATTATCCCGCAGCATACACATACTCATATACACACACAAACTGCACACTATACCTTTCCATGCACCTATCCACAGTCCTATTTCCATACAAAAACAAACTTGTGCACATGGAATTTGCTCATTGAGAAACAACTATATTGCTTCTCAGCCTTTTGGCTAAGATCAAGTGTGGAAAACAAAATATGTGGTTTACATTTTGAGTCTAGAAGTAATTGGTTCCTTCTTCTATAAGGAAGTCCACCAAAAAGCAGCTCTGACAAGGGCCAATGGGGGGAAGGTACCTCTGGGACACTAGGGGAGGACACAGCAGTCGAGGAAAGACACTAGTGAGTAGGGAGAAAGCCGTCTTTGCTTGCTCTGTTCCCTTGACCTTCCACAATGGCAGGAGGATACCATCGTAACATGCATCCTCCTGGTCAAGGCTCCTGCAAGGGAGACAGGTCTACATTTGCAAGGCTACATGTATATCCCAAAGGGATACTTTCACTGCGTTAGGCCAGCTTAGCTGCAGCAAGCCTTGACAAGGAGGGTTCTCTTATTGAACCTCCATCTTTGCACAGCTGGCATCAGAAGATGGCTCTGAGGTTTGCAAGGTCTCTTCGAAGGAGAGCCAAGCGGGCATTAAGAAAGGTGTCCTGAAAGAGACTTCTCATGCTAGACGTGGGCTCATGCCTTCACAAAACACTAAGAAGTGCCTGCCCCTAAGGCTTACACAACTCCCTAGGTAAGAGATGAGATGGAGTTTGGGACCAAAATCTGAGCACGTGATTAAAAGCACACACTGGTCTCATCCGGAATGTTCTCTAAAAATATGCCTTGGAAACTCAACAAGGGAATTAACAGATGGTCAAGGATTTAAGAAATTCAAATCTTAGACATCTCTTTCACACATATTTAGTATTCATTACCATATAATAGGCAATTATATGAGAACTATACAAGGTTAACAAAACAGTTATCAGATGTTTAGTGATAATCAGATTTTTGTTGTGTTTTCGTCCCCAGACAATTGCTGTATGTGTGTGTGTATGTGTGCATGCACATGCGTATCTAGTTAAATGAGAAACTATGTTTATGTTTATTCTGCAGATCTGGAGTCTACCAGTGTTTAAAGCATCTCCAGGTGTGCTGTGGGCCACATAACTAATTAGAATCATGATATAAATTTACTCTTTATATAAGCTACCCATTCTTATGGTATTAGTTATATGATTTATAGATGATAGGTATATATCTACATATATGTGTACATATAATTTTAGCTATTTATTTTTTTAAATATTTATTTATTATGTATACAACATTCTGTCTGCATGTATGCCTACAGGCCAGAAGAGGGCACTAGACCTCATTGCAGATGGTTGTGAGCCACCATATGGTTCCTGGGAATTGAACTCAAGACCTTTGGAAGAGCAGGCAATGCTCTTAACTGCTGAGCCATCTCTCCAGCCCCTTAGCTATTTATTTATGTATTTATTGTGATTTATTGAGAGAGTCTTGCTAAGTATCCCAGCCTGGCATGCAATTCACAATCCCCCTGCCTCTGGTTTTTGAGAGATTAGATTCCAAATGTGTGTCACCACATCTGGCTATGAGAGCTATTAACGACAGAACATCCATATAGCTAAAGAGGATTTGGTTCTTGTACTTATCCCACCTGTTATGTCAGAAAAACACCGGAACGGGAGTCCAAGTGGTCAGGGATGCTTTGCCATGGACTTACTTGGGAACTACTTCAGGCAAATCACTCCCTGTCCTGGTCTCAGTTTTCTCAGAGTAGATGAAAGGACTAGGACATAACAGTGTACATACACCTTGATTTATTTCTGAGACAGTATGGATTTCTGCCCATGGCTTTAATGTAATTATTTATAGGTACTGGCTTTTGTTTGCAAAATATCCTCACTTGGACAATTAATGATATGGTCACCATATTCAGTTCTCAAATCTGATACTCAGTGAATGGAATTCAAACCCAACTCTCCATAGGAACAAGCTGGAGATGCAAGTGAACATAGCTGGCTATATGTGAGACAACCGAGAACATTGTGGGGGTGACAAATGGCAGTGTCTTTAGGGGCCCACTGCCATTCAGCGCTAGCCAACTGTTGGCCGATGGGATTCATCGGGTGATCCTCTATGCAGGTTCACTAGCCCCCAGATTTGATAGTGAGATAATCTAATTTTAAAACATTAAGACAAAATTCATGTATTTTTAAACTAGTGGATAAGCAAAACAAAGTATGTCTGTGGGCTGTACAGAAGCCTGGGATCATGAGTTTGTAACCTCCAAAGGTACACACACAGAGAAAAAGCTGGGCTTCCCCGGAGGCTGTTTGGGTTACCTTGACAGTGTTCTAACACTGCTTTCACATGCAGAATGACAGCTCTGCCTTTCAGATTTCAAAACAACAGTGCTACAGACTGCTTCCTTAGCCTTTCTTACTTCTGGGGAACCATAATGAGCACTGCAGGAGAACATCAAAGAGATCTGTGTTCTGCACTCTAGACCTCTTCATTTCTGTACCTGAAACCACAAACTAAAGAGGGAAAGTATCATGGATATGCATTATAAGAAATTCACAACCTCTGATATTCCAACAGGAAGACCGACATCAAGTTTCTCGCCTTCCCTGAAGCAACAGTCAATAGCTGATGTTTCCAGTTCCCATAATGCACTTGAGTAGAGTTAGCCCCAGGGAGGCATGGGTGAGAGAGTCTTGCAGTAAAGTGGGCAAAATTAAATGTCTTTAGAATTCAAGACACAGTAAGAGTTTGGGGCTAACAGACAACACCACTATATCAACAGCGAGGGAATACAGAGCTCTCTGACTTCTGCACCATGACTCCGATTTTATTGGAGCGAAAAGCATTTTAAAAATTGAGTTTATACTGCGATCTTTATATTTCTGAAAACCATTTTTGCTTCCAGCTCCTTCCCTAACAATTCCTAAGAAATGCTGCTGTCAGTTAGAAACGCGCTATCATTTCTTCTCTTCTGTTGCACCCAGTGAAGGTCTGATCTTAGCGTACGGAAACAATAGCAGTAAATACACCCTGGGTTTCAGCCGCGCTTTACCGTGCTGGCGAATCACTGTTATTCTTCCAGGATGCAGCTTAAGAGAGGTAATTACAAGTCACTTTACTGTCTGAGGGAAAGACAGGAAGCAGACCCTATGGATAGAGGGCCATATTTACTCTTTTCAAATCAAAACTCTAGCTATCAGGAGAAAATACGGTTTTCATGTAAGCACTCGGTTTTCTGCACAGCTTGCAAAATCCATTGCTTTAAGGAAATTTCCACATGAATAAGCCAAATGCATCAAGCCCACTAAAAGCGTGTGCGTGCACACATACAAGCACCAGCTTCACGGCATGCTGGTCTACACTCCACAGCTACACGCGTTCCTTGGGCTGAATGCTCAGAGTAGAAACATGCACTGTGAATGCACGATTTGCACATCTTACCTCCTAATTGTCAAATCCAGCTGTTCCCCCACATGGCCACTTTCAAGTTATCCCTGGTTGGGGTGTTTGTACATAGTCCTGGAAAACCAGCTCACTTCAAAACGTCTCCAGCTCACGCATCCACTCATTCATTCACTCGGACAAAGATGTGTATGTTTTGTTCAGTGGAGACAGAAGCAGCAACAAAACACAGTCGCTCATGAGGGTCATCTTAGCCACACCCATGCAGCTCGAACACCAACAGAAGACTCCAATTTTGTCACTTGCTTCTTTGTCATAAAACGTACTAATCGCAAAGGACGATCTACCTGCTATGGCTGTTTTTCTCAACCTCTTTACCTGTATGTATGTGTGATGTTGTGATGTGCATGCATATGTTCATGTTCAGATGTGCTCGGGCATGCAGTGTGTGGTATTTGTGCGTGTGTGTACCTACACATGGAGGCCCGAGGTTGATATCAGGTGTCTTATTCAATTGATCTCTACCTTATTTTTTTGTGGCAGGGTTTCTCACTTGAGCCAAGAGCTCACTGACTTGACTCAGCTAGCTAGCCAGGTTCCTCTGGTGTCCTCTATCTCTGCCTTCTATGCTGGCATTGCAGGCAGTCTGTTCAGCAGGCATTTACAGAGATTCTAGGTCACTGTGCTTGCTCACAAGTGTTTCGACCTAGCAGCTATCTCCTTTGCCTTTTGGATATCAGGATCCATCTGGTCACGGGGCATTAGCCAGAGACGCAGTCCTTGCCACATTTTCTACTTCTCCATTTCATAGCTTTGTCTTCATACATGTCATAGTTCATTTTCTAGTGGCATTTCTCCCAAAGTGATAATTTCTTTTCTTGGTAGCCCGGGGCCCGCAAGGTAGAAGTTCATTGCTTTCTTTAGCAAAACAAGTATTTGAACTGCTCTTGTCAAGCAAGTACTTACTACTCAGTCTACAGGACTCCAAAATATGTTCTGACAGAGGCCTGGGTGGGTGCTACAAGAAGCTCTTTCCTCCTCCAAGCTCCCCAGGAACAATGCACACACCTTCAACAGAACATTCATCTCTCAGTGATTTCCTTACACACACCTTCTTTAAATGGCTGGAAGCCCCTTTAGAACAGGGTCCATGCTCCAAGCTTAGCATCTCGGCAGACAGGTCCTCTATCCACCCATCAGATTCTTTGAGCCTTTCCAATAGCAAATCCCCACAGTTTACTAGGCTGGGCTTCTAGCTAGGCTTCTGATGTGTTGCTCATTACAGTACCTTCTCCCCAATCCCGTAGGTTCTTATAGGAAGGATGAAGGAACTGTTCAGTTGCCAATTCATCCACGCTGCACTTTTCAGTGTACAGCAAAACATTTAGCATCCTGGAGTCAGTGTTCAATGCCAAGAACGTACTTCGGGCAATAGAACATCTTGCCATCTAAGAGACTGGAAGCACCATCCCACTCCACACCAATGAAAATAAACCATGCTAGTGTGTTTTCAAAGAATTCATTATGGAGATGTAATCTGAATATAAATTTTACCCCCAAGAGATTGCTTTTGTCTATGCCCTTTATACTTCCATTCAAGTTCTCACAGTCCAAGCCTTCAAAGTGTAAAGGAGGCAAAGTCCTAGATTTCATACAACCTTGTTTTCAGAAACTAAATCGGGCTCCTTGACAATGATAGGGCAAAGACAGGGTGTTGAGAAACTTATGTAAGGGTGGGATAACAGCACTTTTCGCATCTTTACGATGCCCGGGACACAGTGATCTCTATCCATTTCTTTGAGTAAAATAACTAGAGACACTCTCAGGTGTGCCAATACACGGTGTGAGTGAACCTTCTCTTTAGGACGACAGCAAATGCCTTCCCAGTTCCTTGCAAGTCCCTGTTTCCCCCTTCTGTTTAATGCAATCTCGGCTTCATCTGCTTCCAAGCTTTCCTTAGATGCTCTGGATCCACCGTCAGGGTTGTGCTGGATCCACCCTCTGTGCTCTCTGCTCCAAATCCTCCAAAATGCTGCTTTCTTACATCTCCGAGGACGGGCAGATGCCTTTCTCTGGCCCCTGAATGTGTAAGGATGTTTCTATGGCAATGCTGTAAGGGTTGTCTCTATGGCTATTTAAAATACCAAATATATTGGAAATTTCCCAGGGGCACACACATGCCTGATTTTATTCTATATTCCCATGGCAACCATGCTTCCAATAAATATAGTTTATGACTATCTGTCACAAGTGTGGATAGAGCCTCCCTTCCCTTTACATATACTTATAAACTATGTATTTAAGCATCTCATGTGTTTATTTTTTTTCTTTTTGTGTCTTTTATATTTTAGTTCACTTTAAATTACAGACTCAGCAGAGAATAATTCGGACAGCAAATTCTCTCCATAAAATGACTACTATTGGATCATTTGCAATTAACTGGTAATAAATGCTTCCAGATTTTTGGCAGTGCACCGCAAGGTTGGCCAAAGACATTGACTTCTTCTATTTACACATCTTAAGTCATATTTTTATTGCTAAAAATGAGCCACAGAAGTTAGTCCAGACCATAACCCCTGCCTGGTGTTTTCAAAAAACCAGAGAGGTTAAGAATCTGGAAGAAAGTAATGCATCTGCCTGAAAATCAAGCTAAGAATAGAATACTTCACTCCACCTGTGCCCCTCCCCGCCATGATGTCACAGAGCAGCAGTTTTGGCTTGCCCGCATTGTAAAAATATATACTAAGTGCTTCTTAGTCTCCCAGTATTTGAACCGAATGTCTGCGAAGCCCCTGTGCTTCTGAAATTCCTCTACATAATGAAAGTATGATTTTTGAACGTAGAATATATTGGAGATTGCTGAAAAATCCCAGCAACCTCTTACAGCGGCAGCTAGAAAATGATTACTGGATACATCATAACACAGTGTGATCTAATTAAAAGGCATTCACCACTGCTGCAAACTAATAAACAATAATAAAAATGATTGGAAAGGTACTTAGCCTGTGCAAAGTGCTGTAGCGGGCCAACCCCCCACCCTGCGAGGGTGAATGGATGGAAAATAACATTAGTAATAGGACATGCTTGACTTGGTCTGCGGTGAACCGCACAAGAGAACTGCGCTGACTTAAAATTGATGGGGAGGGTGCAGTGTCGCTGAAGGAGGAAATTGAGTTTGGGGGGGACTAGTTTTTTTTTTTTTTTTAAACACTTACTTGTGCTGTAAACAGATGAGCACAAAGACATATTCAGGGACCACTACTTTCCCTGGTGGGGGTGGGGGAATAGAGGGGTCGGGATTGACCCCGAGGTCACAGAGAGGCCCAGTTTAAGAGGTTATGCAAGGCCAGAGTTCCTGCCCTTTCTTTGGTGGCCGGCCCTCTCTTAGTATAAGGGGCTTCCATCAGGACCCTTTCCCAGAGCCCTCTCTGGGAAGCCAATTCAACAAAATTAGTGGCTCAGTCCTCGCCTGAACCAAACCTGCACGCTTGAATAGCGGCAGCTGGCTTTGAAGAAAAAGGAACTGCCTCCTGACCGGTTTTTGAGGGACTGCCATTCTTTCCTCCCCGGGCTGAGCCGATTTCCCAGTACCACCCACTCCAGCGCGGGGGCCCCCCGCATCTCCGCCCCCACGCTGGCGAGCTCTGGGCTCCCGGCTCCGCAGACCACAAAGGGAGCGCGCAGGTTGACCCAGCTGCTCCAGAGCCACCCCGGGTAACCACGGCAACCGCGGTGGTCAGGAATGTACGCTAATTGAAGGGCCCGTTCCTCCCACAGGGATGAGCAACAAGTGAGGCAAAAATAGTGAGCTGGGCTGCCTATGAGGAGGGAGGGGAGGTGGGGCTCAGCTCCAGCCTTAGCCCTGGTGGCTGAGGGACTGGGGACCCGTGAAGAGCGCCTGCCAGGCCTCATTTGTTTTCTTAAACGACGCGGGGCGATGAAAAGCTGTGACAGGTCAGAAATCTTAGGATATATTTTCCAACCAGCTATCGTTCCGTGAAAGCACCGTGCTTTCGCTGGGCCGCAATGCTTGATTCACGTAGATGAAGGGAGACATACATCCCTAAGTCCTCATAAATGAAATGCCAGCGAGCAGTAAGACCTGGGCTGGCTGAAGCGGGCAGACAGGATTCTGTTTTGTTCAAACCACAGAAGACTCTTGAGATGGGTGACCATCATTACCAGCTCTCCTGGAAAACACCAGTGTTTGCACCTGGACTTGCCATACGTTACTTTGACATTTCTTCTCGCCCTTCACTCAAGCCTATCCTAGTTTAGATTATAAATTTTGCCACTGTCGTCCTAGGCCCACTAGATAGATCCTAATCCAAGTCATAGGTCTTCATCACTGGATAAGCTCTACAATCAAATCTTTACAGTTAGCTAAGAGCCATCCTCTCGGACAAAAAGGCTTTCCAAATAGTAACCAAAACGAGGCAGCCCGAAGGCAAAAGAATCCTGGGTCAGATTGCTCCAAGTCTACCATCATGACAATTTCAACGGGACTCAGATGTTACTGAGAAAATGTGAGTCTGTTCTTCATGGGTCAGTTCGCAAGGGGACCATTAAAGCTCTAATGGGCTGTGCTTAAGGAAAACCAACTGTTTAGCGGGAGTTCTCAACATAGAGGGTTCTCTCAGATACGGATGGGGGAACCTGTGGAGACCTGCAAGGGGAGGGGAAGAAAGTAAGATCTGCTGAGTTCTTAATCTTAACAATAGGTCTTCTGTGAAGAACGGTCAATAAAAACTCAAGAGAGAGAAATTGGGGTTCAACCTGAAGATCTGAAAAGCAAAACAACCAGCCACTGGCTCTTACCTCGACCTCAGTCCAAAAATGGCAATCCTGCCTCCAGGAATCTCAGAATGAGACTGTGTTTGAGAGCTTTCTCCTCCCGTCTTGTAATCCTCTCTAGGCTGGGATTAAAGGCATGCACCTGGGATTAAAGGCATGCACTGCCCAGTTTCTAAGGCAACTAAAGTGGCTACTGGGATTAAAGGTGTGTGTTACCACTACCTGGTCAGTAAGGCTGACCAGTGGGGCTGTATTTCTCTCTGATCTTCAGGCAAGTTTTATTTATTAAGATACAAACGAAAAGAGAGAGAAATTGGGGTTCAACCTGAAGACCCAAAAAGCAAAGCAGCCAGCCACTGGCTCTTACCTCCATCTCAGTCTGAAAATGGAGATCCTACTGCTGGGAATCTCAGAATGAGACTGAGAGCGGTCTCCTCCCATTTTATAATCCTCTCTAGGACTGGGATTAAAGGTGTGCGCCACTGTGTTTCTGTGGCAACCAGTGTAGCTACTGGGATTAAAGGTGTGTGTCCCCACTGCCCCCTCTGTAAGGCTCTCTGATCTTCAGCAAGATTTATTTATTAAAATACAAATGAGATGCCACTACACTTCAGGGTAACTTTTATAACCCCTCTCCTACTTCTACAGATTGGGAAACTGAGTTCATGTTAGCACACCAAGAGCTGTCTGAGCCCAAAGCCTCTGCTGTTCACTGGGACCATGTCCTGTACCCAAGAGACATTGACCCCCGCCCCCACTGGCACTCAGAGTACAGATGAGAGAGTGAGTGTCAGTGACTTGGTCTGTGTTATAGGAGTTCCAAAGCTTCCGCAGCCTCTCCTCACTCTGCTTGCCACACTCACAGACACCCAAACGTCTCCTGGGGGGCAGAGCACCCTTGGCTGAGCATCAGTGGCCTAGATGTGTACTATCCAAGCACAGCTTTAATCCTCTCTTACATTGTTCTTCCCTCCCTGCCAAACTGTAACTTTTATCTTCACAAAAGACACAAACTTTGAACAGGGACATGATGGCTATTTATGTATTTTGTATCTTCGTTGTGTGGGATCCCAATACAGCTAAAAATACTCATTACATTTTTTAATCATAATTTAAACAGAAATCATAATTGAAGCAATACTTATCCACTCTGTGGTGCTTATCAATGAGCAAGACTAGGATTATGCAATGAATTCTTGAAGCTGAGAGAAGCTCTTGCAGGGCATGAAAGGCTTGGCCCCGTATCTTTGGAGGAATCATAGTCTTAGCTACAGTCGCTAAGGGGAGTTAGACTCTGCTTGGTGCCTGAGTAACTCCCTCTGCCTCTTTTCTCTCCTCTATCCTTTCAATACATTTTCTCATTCTTTATAAAAACAAAGACAACAGAAATATCTAAGTAAGCTTAAGGCAGAGTCGGCCAGAGGTTGGAGGAGAGACATCAGGGCAATGCCTAAAAAAACCCACTCCTCGTCTTCTGTCCCTCTGTTCTTGGGAGTTCGTGGGGTTGTCTCAGTCTCTCTAGAATCCTGAAGGTGCATGTGTGTGCTGAAGTAGAATGTTCCCACCTTTGCTAGGGGTGAGTCCAACACACTGAAACAAGGCCAAGTCTGCAAATGAAATGTGGGCACAGCCCAGACCCAAAGGTTCTCTTCAGACGCATGGCCAGAGTGTGGCTTTGTAATTTTTTTTTTTCCTCTCCCCTCTGCCAGGAGTAAACTTTTTTCTTCCCCAATTCTTTTGCCCTTCTTCCTCTGTTTGTAAATCTTCCAGAGAGAAACAGCAGCAGCCACTCTCTGAGATCAAAGTTTTAGCAGGCAACAAAGACCTCCAAGGAGGCTGTTGCTATGGGAACTCTGGGAGCTGAGGCCTTTCTAATAGGCAAATCTCCCTGGTTCCGCAGCACCAGGCTGCGGCTGGCAAAGAGAGAGAGAAGGGGGATGGGGAGTCTTGGCAACAAGTAGCCTTTCTGAACAGCCTGAACTAAAATCACTGGGATGTGGGATGGGATTCAGACTGGAACTGCAGGAATGCAGGGGTGGGTGCTAGCAGGGGTGGGAGCCAGGACATCCCTGCACCGTTTCAGGAAATACTCCCGTTAAATATCCCTGGAGTCACCTCGTAGGAGACGTCCCCTCCCAAATTTTCATTGATTACTTATTCATTTCTTAATGGCTTTTTAAAATACCAGTGAACAGAGACGTTTATTTATACCAGACATAGGACTATGAATAGCTTGCATTAAATAAGGAAATCTCTGCCCGCCCATTCCTTCATGTCTAGGTAATATATGCTGTACTCTTGGGTAAGTCACAGGAGGAGATGGAAGAAAAAAAAAAATAGGAACATGACAGGAAAACAAAGGTAATTCTGCAGCATTGTATTTACGGGAAGGAATCAGTCCCAAAGTAGTGCCTACTCATGAGGACCTGCTGAGAGCGAGCGCACCTATTTCTGGCCTCGGCAGTTAGCACTGCATTTGGCCCGTAAAGAAGCAGAAACTGATGATGAATTCCACAAAATGTTAGCAGTGTGTGTTTTTGCCTGCCTGGCATCCCTTTCATCTTCATTTGGAAACAACTGCCTAGTTTCCTTTAGGAAACTGCTTCTCTCTCCCTTTGCAGCCCCCAATGGGGGTTGACTACGTCTGTCCCTTCAACAACGGGGCTTTTGCAGGACCTCTGCAGAGAGCTCTGTCCTCCTGAGGTAGACAGAAGCAGGGCTTGTCCAGGTCCTCTTTGCTTCACGGGAAGAGAGCCCTCCTGAAAATGAAGCTGAGCAGTGCAGGAGGAGCCAAGGAAAGACCAGTTTGTGGACACACTGATCTATATCACCAGATCTCATTGACTGAAGCTGGGAATACCCCTCTCCCCGGGCTTTACTTGTTACCTAAACCAAAAGATAGAGCTAAGTTAGTTGGAGCCTCCATCCCTCACAATCAAAATAATTGTGGAAAACATGACGGCTCAAAAGAATGGGCTTTTCAGGGATAATTCCTTCTTCTGTACTTTACTGTTTGGTTTGAAGTATGGTCAATAAGCATAATTATTTTTTCTGACACAGAAACAGTATTAAAGCAAAACAAATGGTATTTGAGGAATCGTCTTCTATGGAGAATTAATTCTGAAATCCAGGGTCTTTGAAAGGAGTGCAAAAAATCATTGAAAGCCTCTGGAATGCCATCTTGTTTATCCTTGTTTCTAGGCAACCTGGAATGAACCTGTTCTGTGTGTTAAAGCTCATCAGAGAAGGAGTTTCTATGATTTCTCCAAACCACCCATAATTTCATTATAATAATTTGAAAAAACCCTGTTATTTACCATTAGAAACGTCTCCCTTAGCTTGAACCTAAGCACCCTTTGGTCATGTCCTCTTATTCTAATGCCTGGTTGGAGGCAGGAGGGTTCACTCAGCCTCATTTCCTCTGAGGCTCTGTCTCCCTTTTAAAATTAAAGCCCTTTAAACAACAAGCTACCACAAGGGACATCAGAAAGAAAAGGTCAGGCCCTTATACTGTACATAGAAAGAAGTAAGAACAAGGCAAACTGCTTTTAGATTTTAAAATAATAACTTCCCTGCATGAGCCTTTCTGAAATGGTGAAGTCCTTTTCCTGCCAGCTGGAGATGCCCCAGGGAACTTTATTCCTAGCCAAACAGTGGCAAGGTTCCAGGTCATAAAGAGCCAATCCTTGCCACTGATCCCAGACCAATGTCTAACCTCAGGTGACTTATTTCTAGACACCCCCATCTTCTGTGACTGTCTGCTGGTACAGCCCTACCGTCACCCACCCAAGGTATCTGTCACTGTCATCTCAAAGCACCAAAACACTGTGTGCCTTTCCAACTTCAGAATGACTTTACCTTCTGAATCATCAAAAAGACAGCAAAGGGTGTTTGGGATAGTTTTCCTGTTTAATGCCGAAGCAGTGGTTGTCCTTTGTTGCCACGAATCACACATCTTTGGATATTTCTGAAACCTCTGAACGAAGCATCCGTAGCCACTGATGGAGGTTCAGATGGGGTGGAGAGAGGGGTGAGTCATACTCAGTGGGGAGGTATTAGATCTAGACCAGAGCAACTGTGCCTTTGAAGGAGGGGCCTAGGTCAATGGTTACAGAGAGTTTAAGGAAGAAATGTGGAGAATGAAAGAGGCAAGCCCAGGGCAAGTAGAAGTCACTACCTACGGCCCCGAGCAGCAGCCACGCTTCTTAGCAGATAGCTTCATCTACAGTGTCTCAGTACACATAGGATTTGTGGTATTGTGAAAGCAGAGAAAGTTAGGGATCACAACAATGGGGTCTAATCCTTGACACTTTCTAGAAACTAGTGTGCAGTCATAAAAGCAGGACACTTATTTCTTTAATTTGGAAAATGAGGGGACTAAGTCCCACTTTTCTACCCATAGAAGTATTCCAGGCAAGCACTGTGAGTTAGCTTTGGTGTACAGGTACATTATGTGGACACAGGGCCACCATCACTTCAGCTGATAGCTACTTGGCTGGGGGAGGGGAGGCGGGAGGAGGCATTCGTGTGTTCATTCTATGCATATTGGCGGACTATCCCCAAGAAGCGCTGATCTCCCTGTGCTAAGCAGTGCACAGCAGTGCACAGCTGATCTAACTGGGCCAACTGGGCTTACTCTCTTAAGGCTACTGTTTTGTTGGGAAAATACAAGAATGGAAAATAACGTTTAAGTCTGTTTGCTTGGTTTTTGTTTTTCTACCAAGGGAGCCCTAAAGATACTTTTTAACAATTTCTGCAAACATAAACTCAGAAGCCCCCGGGCATCTCTGCCAGTGCCAAGAGTAACTGCCATGTTAGCCACTGTCATTTTCTTCCAGGGCATTTACAAATGACTCAAGAAGCGCTCAGCATCACTACACAGATCTAGATCCGAAAGAGCCCCAGATGACCGTTCATTCATTTATCCCTTCTCATTTTCATCCACTATCCCTACTCTCCCTTTACCTGGGAGCAAAAGTCTCCAACACAGCAGAGCCAAATAAAAGAGAAGCCTAGAACCACACGCCACCACTTGGACGGAACTGTTCAATTCACTGCAACAAATGTAGAAATAAACTTTTGAGTGGAAAAGTCACTGTGTTTAGGGGGATATTGGCATAGAAGCTAATAAATCCTTTCCTAAAAAGTATATCCTTTAGCTTTCCTTTTAATTTTGATATCTTGCAATACTTTTCTTTTGCTTAAGTTCACCAGAACCAGTGTTTTCAACTATAGTCTCTGATAGATCTATTACTAACAACTGATGAAATATGTAGATGAAGATTGTGACCAAATCTTCATCATCAACCAAAATCAAACCATATCAACTCACTCAAGACTGTAGGTATCTATGTCACGTCAACAAAGACACATGCAGTATTCAGAAACATTTAAGAGACACGAAGTGAGAACTAGCTATAGAGGCTGCCCTTTGTCAGTTTAGAGCCTCTGTATGGTGGAGCCCCCCTCGGCAGGGCAGATACAGACATGGAGAGGATTGGTCCTCATTCGGCGCTACTAAGGAACTCTCAGTTTTGTGAGGAACTGAAGAAAAGTATACATATAGTGTCAGGGTTACCACTCTCATGAGGTGAAACTAAAGCACCCCGCCAAAGGGTGCTATTCTTGGCCTCGTTCATTTTATAGCAGTAGCTGGGGTGATTCATCTACTCTCACGTGGTTCTGCCCGTCTGTTGGTCATGATTCTTAAACCCTCCGTCTCCTGTCTTCACTTGCCTCTGACTTCCAGACTGACGCTTACAATTGTCAGCAAACAATCTGCCATGGGCAGTTTTGGGTAAAATGCCATTTACTTTGCTTACTTAAAGGGATTGGTTTCCATCTAGGAAAAATGTCCCAATGAAATAGAGCCCCTGGAGCTCCACTGGTGTCCCACAGGCATCTTAAATTCTGCATGTCCCAAACTAGACTCATCCCTCTGCTTCTATGCTTGCGTTTCCTCCCGTGTCCTCTTTCTTAGTTAATGGGTGACTGGTTCCCCCACCTAGTTGGAAATCCTGTTTGGCTCAGCTCTCTCACAGCGGTCTTCCACACATCCCCAAGGTCGATGGCTTTGACCTCAGGACAGCTGTTAGGGTGTCTTCATTTCCTGTTCTGGTTCAGAGTCTCACACCTTTCATCTGTGCGTTACCAGTCTCCATATCAAACCCTGCTCTGCTCCCCTTCCTCCAGTGAACCATCCGCAGGCACGCAGACTCTGCTTCCAAAGCCTCTCGTACACAACTTCACTCCAAATATTTGAAAACAAGTCCCTTGGTCTTTAAGTCCTTTTTTTACTAGAATGAATTTTCTAGCCATTGCTCACAGAAAATTCAATAAGCATTAGTTCATGGTGTTGTAATTAGCAAACTGTGAACCCCAGAAATCTTCCCAGGCGACTCCATTCTTTGACAGAGAACCCAGAAATCAGGTTGCTTTCCTGGTCTCACAGAAGAAAAGACTGTCAAACAAAGTGCCCTGTAGAATATAACAACCAAACTACTCTATTTTTTTTATGTGACAGTATTTTGAAAAATTTTATAAATTGGTGCCAAAGATAAAAACTCAGAAATTTGCATTTAGGCCTTTAAAGTATTCAAAAATGTAACCGATGGAAACCAGTTCCTTTAGTTAACACAAGTAGTATTGCCACGGCAAAACTATCACATTTTGGACATTTCTAATCAGGGTGGCACAGAACAGGTGTCGCTCCGGTGCCTGGGTGTTGAGGCCCTGGTTTCATGCAGAGCTAGGGTGGCGGTGTCCCTCGTCTTCCGTCACGGTTCATCTCAGAGCAATGCTAGTTTCTGCTCCTCATCTCTTCTGCCATCACTGGTGACCATTTTCATCCAAGCCTTCCTTTCACTCACCATCTGCTGAACCCTTTGGGCCCCAAGGAAGGCATCCTCAGGCCACAGTTAACCTGGATTTGATCCAGAGGTATGTCTGCAATGTCCTCAGAGGGCAAAACTTGCCCTTCATTCATTTCCCCTACATCTTCTCAGGTGGGACTAAATTATCTAGAGTGGTTTTTCCTTTTCTTTTTTTTAAAGCTGGCCTCCTTTCCCTGCACACACAGTTACTTCCATGCAGATGGCTGCCTTAGTCAAACAACTGGGCTCACAATTATCTAACTACAGGCTCACACAAACTTCTTGTTCCTGAAAATTTGACTATTAGAGTCCTGAGATTAGGCAAAATTTATCTCTTAGATATCTCATCTTACCATGTTTTTGGCATTGCCAATAAGCCTTTTGTTCCTTTAATTTCCATTTCCCTACAAGCCACAACAGTTACAGTTTGCATGCTGGCCCTGAGGTCTATATTTAAGTCAACCTTCTAACAAGGAAAGCTGATGCTACCTCAGTTCCTTTTGTAAACGTTTGTAAGACGAAGACATGAGAACAATTGCTTTGTCAAAGTCATGACAAATAAAAAAAAAAACACTAAAAATTCTAAATAGAAAATGCTACTTTATCCTGGGGTATTGAGTTTCTCACAGTGGGTAAAAATCAGTCTTAAACTTCATTTTCCCTTCAAACAAGGAGTTCTTGCACGTTCCCACAAATTAGTGTCAGCTAACTTTTAGAGGCTACAACAAGAGAAAAGCAACGTCTTCTGAATCATGGATTAAAGGGTACTTCATCACTTTTTCCTGCTACAATTTAGACGAGGCTTTTCTTTTTCTTGTTTTCTGTGTTGGTTTAATCTAAGTTTTTTAGTTAGTTTGTTTGTTTTATCTAACCAACATTTATAAAACAAAAAAAAATAGGCCTTCCGTTTTCAAGATCATTTTGCACTAACATCCTTCCAGTCCACAAGAGGAAAAGTAGCTAAAGTAAGGAGTTCCCAGTTATGAAACAGTGAATATTAATAAGGATGAGATATGTTTGCTTGAAAATAGCTCAGATGCTTCCCCTTACAGTTAAATCAGCACACTTCGAAATAGCTCTTCTCGTGGGACGCATTCTATCACTAGACTCTCCATTGGGCCGCCATCTTGCCTCCTGAGTATCTTAAGGAGAGACAACTGGGTGGGCCGAGACTCCTGGGGTCTCCAGAAGAGTTTGCACGCCCACCAATGGGTTCTTATCTCTCTTTCTGTTTCTACCACACTTTGAAGGTCTCTAGCATTTTCTTTAACAACTAATTATCACATGAAAAGAAAAGAAGAAGATAAGGTAAATCAAGGTTAAAGGTGAAAGTAGAAAGTAAGGGGCACTGAGGAAATGAGAAACATTTCTGGCAGTGCTGCAAAGAGTCAGAGCCTTCCAGAAGCAAGACGCGATAGATACAGCCACTACTCAGAAAGAGACGACCCTGCAACAGGGCTGTCTGTGCAGAAAAGATCAAGGCCACGTGTGCAGTCTGCTAACACAGGCAGGGAGGAAAGAAACACAATGCAAGCAGCCTAAGGTGGAAAGGTCGCCCCTGGTTCTCACTTACCCAACACCAGCAGCTCCACAGAGTCCTCATTTTTTCCTTCCAGGTCATCCGGGGTGGTGATGATGCAGTAATAGAGTCCGCTGTCTCCCCACATGAGCTTTCCGATCTGCAGATCCGCATCTGTGATCACAGAAAGGAGGACCCGCTCCTGAACCCCCGTCTTCCCGAAGAAAGGCACTGAACCACGGGGTCTGGGACAGGAGCGCCCTGCTGGGACATCTACACGGTTCTGTTTCTTTGCCTGCATAGTGGCTGGGAAACGCTCGCTTTATTTCAAACAAAATAATACAAACTAGCATCTGTAAGGCAAGAGAATTAGAGTACAGCCACAAATAGATCTGGTTCTAGCCCACTTTCCGGAGGAGCTGACGGCTTTGAGCCAGGCCTACAGTGGAGCCTAAGAACTGGGTAAGTTCCCAAATAATTTTGGGTTCCTAGAAATAAATTGATTTCTTCAAATCATTTAATGATCGAATAGGTCACGAAACTTTTCTGATCTCAAGCTTTAGGGAACTGGAGAGAGGGTGGGATCTATTCATCTACCTGGCTCTGTTGCTTGTATGTATACATCCCTTCTCCAGGAAAAGGAATTTTAAGGAAAGTCCACTTTTCGGGGTCAGCAAAGGGCAGAAAGGGCATGTCCAGGTACAGAATGTCTTCCTTGAGTCCTTCCACTGAAACTCATATCAAACAGTCCTGAAAGCAATCTCTAAGATTGGCGGTCAGGCTCTGAGAGGCTACTCCAGAGCTTGTCTGTGTTCCCTACACAATACACTGTCTACACTCCCTCCCCTGTCATTCAAAGCAATATGTCAGGGCTCTTGACGCTCCCATCCCCCACAAAAATCAGATCCTTGAGGAACCGAAAGAGGACTTCCCTTCGGTCTGGGGCAAAAAATGGACCTCCCTCCCACTCCCTGGGTTCAGAACAAAGGTGTTGGTACCGTGAACTATCGTGATCTCTCTGCCCCTGTAGAAATCTCCCAGGGTAACGGTCGAGCCCTGCTTTGAAGCTACCACTCGGACGGTCCTTCTGCTGTCTAAACAATCCAAGTAGGGGTCCCATTCCAGGTTCCTCTTGCTGAGAGCTTGGGTTCTGGGAGAGGGCATGCCCAAGGATTCTCCCATGCGATCCTGGCAGTAGGATTTGAACTTCCACTGCACCACTGCAGGCTGATGGGAGGATGTGGAGAAGTGGCAGCGAAGCACGGTGGGCTGGAAGAGCATGGCCACCTTCTTCTTGTCGGGCACTGAGACTTGAAGGCCTTCAACCATGGCTGCAAAACAGAACGAACGTGTCCAAGCCGGATCCATATCTCAGGCCTCACCTCTCACCATGTGACGGCATCCCTGTTCACACCCTTATTCTCAGTGTCCAAGCCGGATCCATATCCAGACCTCACCTCTCACCGTGTGACGGTATCCCTGTTCACACCCTTATTCTCAGTGTCCAAGCCGGATCCGTATCTCAGGCCTCACCTCTCACTGTGTGACGGCATCCCTGCTCACACCCTTATTCTCATGTAGGCTCACAGTGCTGGGTAACGGTCTATTTCGGTAAGGAAGGCAGAACAGCAAGAGCTTGAGACAGCCAGTCACGCTGCAGCCACAGTCAAGAAACAGAGTTATAAACGTGTGCTCTTAACTCACCTTCTTATATGGTCTGGGTTCCTAGCCCAGGGAATGAAGGTCTTCCCCTCTCAACCCAATCCAGATAAAACCCCACAGGCATGCCCAGAGGCTGTATCCCCGGGTCATTCTAGATCTCATCAAGTTCGTAATTGAAACTAACCACCACATTTGGCAAGACATTCTAAAACCCATCAGCTAGCTTCCTGCCTTCAGCGTCACCCCTTTGATGGAACTCTATCTGTGCACCAAGCTTCACAAATACCAAACTTAACGCGAGCCGCGTTATTCCGCATTTCCACGTCTCTGCACATGATGACCCTTGTTTCTGGAATGCTTTGCCTCACTTCCCTTGGAATTTGCTTTCCATCATCCAAAACGCAGTTCAAAGGCCTCTTAGGATGCATTCTTTGGCCAGTTTATCCCTTCCTCCTTCATGTCAGCCACACACAGCGCTCTTGTGTGCACAGTCATTGTAACAATTCTGTGAGTATTTCTTTTCCTGCCCTTCCAGGAAAGGGTAGTATATCATCTTGTCATCCTAAATTATGAAGCCCAGAAGTGCTGAACAAATACTTGATGAATAACATTCAAGAAAAGTTGACTTCCCTTCCTGATGGTGACCCATGCAAAGGGAAGAAGTAAGGGAGAAAAGAAATCTCTTCATGACAGAGAGATCTCAGGACCAAAGCAGTAGACTAGGTTGAATAGCTCTGAAGAACAATCAAAAGAAGGAAAACCACAAAAATCAGGTGAGAAGAGATGCCAAGAGAGCCAGGTAATTACAGTAAATGAGAGACCAAGTGAGTCTGAGAGACAAAGAGCTGTGTAAAGTCATTAATAAAATCTAGACATTCTAAGCAATGAGAACACAACTTAAGTGAATGGGAGAGTCTAAAGCTTCAAGCCTAGAAACTTCTGTCAGAAGAAAAAAAAAGGAAAAAGAAAGAAAAGAAAAAGGGACTGTGATGAGAAACAGAGAAAAGGAGTATAAACATAGATGATAGATAGATAGATAGATATAGCTATAGATGATTAATAGAGACATAGATATAGATAGATGATAGATATAGATAGATTGATAGATATAGATGATAGATATAGATAGATTGATAGATATAGATAGATAGATATAGATGATAGATATAGATATAAATGATAGATAGACAGATATAGATAGATGATAGGTGACAGATAGATATAGATAGATGACATAGATAGATGGTAAACAGATGGATAGACATAGATAGATGATAGATATAGAGATGATAGATAGATAGATAGATAGACAGACAGACAGACAGACAGATAGATAGATAGATAGATAGACAGACATAGAGATATATGGAAGAGGTTCCGAGCTGAATACAAGAATTGCGAAGTTGACTTTTGGTACCTTGGAGCAGGTTTCTTTTTTCCCCCTTGGTTTTGGTTTTGGTTTTTTAAGACAGAGTTTCTCTGTGTAGCTCTGGCTACCTTGGAACTTGCTCTGTAGACTAGCAAGTGCCCTGCTGAGACTCCACTTGGGAAAACCACAGCTCCTAGCCTCTCTAGGGTAAATACCATCAGCAAGGGGGAAGAGTGCAACATGAAAGCACTGGTGAGCTTTTAAATGTTAGTTATTCTTTTGTTTTTAAAGAAAGAGTCAAGTTTGGTTTTATTCATTAGACGATTGTTGAGAATAACGTCCTCAGCAGCTCTGTTCTCTGTTAGTGAGATTAGTCTCATACTCAGAGCTTTGCCTACCTCTGCCTCCCAGGTGTTGTGATTAAAAGCATGCACCACAGCACCCAACATGGGGCAGAAGGTATTGCCTTAGAACTGCAGCACAGACTTGAGACAGGTGAGAAAGGATACCTTTTCTTTGAGAACCTTCTTCTCTGTGTCTACAGTACAAAGCACTCACCCTCACAGCTCAAACACACTTCTTAGGAACATATCTCTTTACCAAAGCAGGCTTGACAAGGATAAGATGTACTCATGTCTCCAATTTCCAGATCCATATCCTCCCTCCTCCATGAAAAGCACAGGGGAAACACGGGCCCTATTTCTCGTTATGAAAGAACGATTTCTTCATTCCATGGAATTTGGTAGTGAACACAAGAAAGTGTTTGGACCAGCTATGTGCTTGGAGGTTAAAATAAAGCATGCATGAGCAAATATGTGACTATTAGTATGAGAATTTTGAGGGCTTTGCAGAGGAAAGTAGTAAGTGAGTCATAGTTCGCATAGTATATTAAAATAGTGTTGGCATCCAACAGGAGGGCTTAGAATATCATCTGACAACATACAAGTGGCAAGGCCTGAAAATCTGGGTAGCAATAGCAATCTGAGACGCATTCTACTCACCTACCCAGTAAGTATTGTACTGCTTTCTCCCAGGGTCACAACATGATGCCTCACTGGGCTTCTTCAAGGAGCAGACTTAACAGAGGTTCACTTAGAGGCAGATCTCACATGACAATCCCCCCTCACCATTTTCACCTTTGTCCTTACTTCCTGTTCTGATGCCACCCCATCTCAAGGACCATTTCCTGCCACCGGGTTTGAGCATACCCATATTAGGTAGACCAACCCCATCAAGGGGTAAATAACACTTCCATCTGGAAGCTCAGTTGCAATCTCCCGCCCCAAACGCTGTAGCTAATTCCACTCTCCCTGACTCGCATGGCTGCGACAGGAACACACATTGCTTTACTCCTGAACTTATATAGCACCAAGTTCTGACCATGTAATACCTGGAACCTTTATGTACATCCCAGTTTCCCAGGAGACATAAAGGAACAGAGTTGACACGGACTCAATTAATAGCAGCTGTGTTTGGAGGGGATACAGGCACTGCTGCCAGGACACAGTGCACTTGACCATGCCAGTTTCCTGCTCTGTGCCCTGCTGAGACTCCGCTTGGGAAAACCACAGCTCCTAGCCTCTCTAGGGTAAATACCATCAGCAAGGGGGAAGAGTGCAACATGAAAGCACTGGTGAGCTTTTAAATGTTAGTTATTCTTTTGTTTTTAAAGAAAGAGTCAAGTTTGGTTTTATTCATTAGACGATTGTTGAGAATAACGTCCTCAGCAGCTCTGTTCTCTGTTAGTGAGATTAGTCATCTGAGCAAGCCAAGCCATTGAACCCTCGTAATCAATTATTAATAGAGGTTAGTCAGTCAATTCTCAGCTTCTTCCGTGATAGACATGCAAACCCCTGCTAGGAAGAATAAGAAACGCGTTCTCGGAAACGCTTGCCTTTTCACAGCATGGCGGTTAAAGGCCTGGATTTGAGAATCAATCCTAAATTAGAAATCCAGTTATGCAGCCTTAGGCAAGTTACTCAACGTGTGAGTAAGACTATAATAACAGTAACAGTTTTATGGGGTTGTTTAAAGGTGAGATACATTGTATCCTAAATACTGATGGTGACAGATGATACATACTAAGCACTGAAGATAAGCAACTGCTGCTCATGTTGCTGTGATTAGCAAGGAATATCAGTTGGCTTCCGGGGAGCTGTGGTCTCCAAGCTAGGCAAGTGCAGAGAGCCAGGTAGGAGATGTTGAGTGTGAAGGGGGGCAGAATGGGCAGAAAATGCACAAGCATGCTGGAATATAACATCAGAACTTCCACGGTGACAGTGTCTGGCTATGGTCATCACTTAACTAGTACAGGTCCTTGGAGTTGGAATGGAGAGTGGTGTGTGTGTGTGTGTGTGTGTGTGTATGCACTCTGTATGGGCATAGATGCACATGCTGGTGCAATGGGAACCTGTACTGAGGACAGAGTTGGATTCTTTGAGAGAACAGGACCAGGAGTTCTGAGTGTAAGTTTACTGGACTTTTGAGGACCGCAAGTGTTAAGATTTAAAACTAAAAATGACAGTCCCTGTCTCTACTTTGTAGGTTTCCAATGGTAAGGTGAGTACCATTCAACTCCAAAGGTTGCTCTGACCCCATTCATCAGGAACCCATCCTCCCAAGAAGATGAAGGTCTCGAACTGCTCTTCTGGCCCCAACCCTAATGTCTAGGGTGAGAGATGGGATTCCTCGTGCCCACTGGACAGCATCTCTTGTTCTCATCCTGTTTGCCTCCTACAGACATTGCTTCCGCGTTGCTGTGCTAATTTGTACCCTAATTGTCCTGACCAAACCTTCAATTTGCTTTTCTCAGACCCAGATAGCAGCCCCTTCTCTAAAGGGCTGGGTATTTTTCCTGTATCCCATCATGCATCTGAAACCACCATGCCTTCCCTTCCATGAGGGATTGAAACCCTACAAAACTGTGAGTTGTTGGGAACTGCGGTCACAGTGAGACACAAGTAATGAATGGACCCAGGTAAAAACTTGAGTGTTGATGATTTGTTCTCTGCCTTTGACCCCATTCAGTTAGTCACTATACATACCTCTCAAACCTGACTTTCCTCTATTCTCACTATAACCAGCTTCTAGCCCCTCCTACCAGGTAATAGCCATATGGCACTCTGTGCTAAGTCCCTCTCCTATAGCATTTGAATGAATTCTTTCAAAGGCTTATACAATAGAGGCAATTGTCACACCCATTTTACATATTAAAAACTGATGCTCAAACATGCATACCCTGTCTAACATACCAGGGTAGCAGGTGACAGCCAGGCTGAGGCCCAGGCTAACTGGCTCCAAAGTTCTTAACCATCATTTTATATAGGTAGCATTACCATCTGAGTATGAGAGCAGCGTCCTGTGGAGCCTCCCTACACTAGCCCAATCTACACTCCACGTTTTTTCTAGAGCATTCTTTATTAAACACATTATTATCCATATCAGTTTCATTTCCAAACATTTCAGTTTCTTGCTTCAAAGAACACTCACTCATCATTCTTTCCAGGATAAAAATCCCCAAATCCCAATGCCTTGGTATGATATAACATCTTACTCGTGGGTCTCAAGAGATGACTCAACAGTTAAGAGTACTTGCTGCTCCTCCAAAGGACTTGAGTTTGGTTCCCAACACCTACATTGGGCAGCTCACAACCACCTATAACTTCAGCTCCAGAAGATCCAATGCCCTTTTCTGGCATCTAGGGGCATCCACATACACATGGCAGACACAAATCACATAAACTACAATTTAAAGACAGATCTTATGCATGATTGACCCCATATAATCTTGAGCTATACATTTTTTATCCTTTATCTTCCCACTAGCGCACAGTGGGAAGACAGGCATTCTGAGCTTGGGCACTAGTGCACAGTAGGAAGGCTGATGTCCTGAGCTTGGGCACTAGCACACAGTGGGAAGACTGATGTCCTAAGCTTGGGCACTAGTGCACAGTGGGAAGACAGGCATTCTGAGCTTGGGCACTAACACACAGTGGGAAGGCTAATGTCCTGAGCTTGGGCACTAGCAGCGGGAAAGCTCAGGCACTTCTATCAACTTAGGGATTTTGAGTTTTGAATTTTTCTTAATCATTTTAGAGGTACAGAAAGAATCTGTTCCACCCTCCAAACTAAGGTAGGTATTTCAGAAAGCTGAAGAGAAGCAAAGGACAGTGAGGAAAAGGAAAGAAATATGTGAGGGGAGCAGGAGAGAAGGGTGTGTGGTGCAGAGAATTTAGAGAGCCTTCAAAAGTTAAACACTGGCTGAAGGAAGCGCTAGATGGCTATCAAAGCCCATTGACCATGAATAATTTAATTCTTTCAAAAGTATTTAAAATTCTTCTTTAGGCTTTAGCAACACCAAGAAAAAATTCCAGATCTTAGTACATTTAATCTAACCTTGTTTATTTTATTACTCTAAGGTCCCCAAGGTTCGTTGCCAGAATTTAGTTGAGTCTGCATCCCCAACATAACAGCAGAGCCATAGAACACACTGAGGTCTAAAACCGTGGCGTGCATGAAGCAATGGATGCTCACATGAACTGTGGGTCTGTATGGCTTTCTTAGCAGGTGGGATTCAGGGCAGAGCATGGATTCAGGCCAATACCTACAAAGCTGCCTGGAAGTAGAAGTGAGTGGCGACAGCTCAGAACAGTAGCTGCCCTCTTGGCTTATTTTCAGAGTAGGGAAAGTCTGTTCCAAGTACAGACAGTGCCTGCAAAATAGGGTCCTACCCCAATTCTCGTCTGAAGAAAAGGATTCTATATATGACAAACTGTGTTCTTATGGAAATAACAAAAGCAAATTCTAAAGCAAAGCTGTTCTTATTTTAGCACCCTCGGTTTTTTCAAGCTCCTTTCCCCCACTTGTTAGCTATTCCTCCAGCATCTCTGAGAGGCAGTTCCATAAGCACACCCCCATTTTAGAGAAGCAAAATTGCTGCTAATGGCCACAGAGAAGCATCCTTGAAGGCAAGCATCTTTAGCAGTTTAGGATAAAGCTTGCTATCACTTAGTGTCTAGTCTCCAGAGCAGACTTGACAAATTCTCATCCCCCAGAGTACCCCTAGACTTCTAAGGCATGTCTCTCTTCTGTTTGACATTTCAAATCTTCCTTCTCCTGCCCTCAAGTTGTCCTAAGAAATTTATCATTTGTTTTCACATTTTAAACACGCTGTCTCAATCTCCCAAGACATTTTTAAAGAGACACCTAACGGGCAGGCTTTCTAAATGTAGGCATTGAATAGACGGCACACACATATCTCCAGTGGGGTTAGCCCACAGTCCAGCCAAGTAAGAACAGCCTGCGCATCCCTGAGTGTTTAGGATGGGAGCATTTGCCTAGCATTCAGATGCAGGTTCAAAGCTTAAAGACAAAGGAAGCACAGCTTGATAGTTTTCTTCTAGAAGTGGAAACCATGTTCTTGATCAACTGTAGTTAAAAAATAAAATAAAGTCTTTACTAAGAGTAGTAGACGACGCCTTAGCACTGCCTGTTTTCTGAGCTTTGTTCTCTAAGTTTCTCAACTGACACCCCAAGTTAATCAGATTCTCTACAAAAAAAAAAAAAACTTCCCTGCTTAAACTGGCTTGAACCAGTGTCTCTTCTTTGCTACCTCAGTACCTCAGTACTTGAATCCTTCATCTACCTTCTATCTGGGTACCCAGATAGACCATTTGAAGATTTTTGTTTTGTTTTGTTTTGTTTTTTGAGACAGGGTTTCTCTGTGTAGCTTTGGAGCCTGTCCTGGAACTGCTCTGTAGCCCAGGATGGCCTTGAACTCACAGAGATCCACCTGCCTCTGCCTCCTGAGTGCAGGGATTAAATGTGTGCACCACCACTGCCTGGCTGAGTATTTTTTTTTCTTATACTAGTATTCTAGTATGTTTTCCTTAAGACTCTCAAAGACCAACACCCTGTACCCATTTCAGATAGGACTGTGGGCAATGACATCCTGGTGGGTTTTGCTCATGGCCTCGTTCTCACTTGCTGCCAATAGCTCTGATGCCTGTGCACTCATTAAGCAAACTTCCTACGTCTCCAGCTGAGCCACACTTTCTCATTCTGCCACCTCCGTGTAGATAAAAACCAGACCCATGCCTCCTTTCTATCTGATTTGTTTCATCATCCACAGATCTGAAATGAACTATGGGTGATGTCTAGCTGGCTTATGTGCTGTTCCAATGAGACCAAAGCAGTGCTGAACGGGGTCAGCCTTCATCCTGCAGTGCAGAGGGACCTTAGAAGCCATCCCAGTTCTTCCAGATGGGTCAGACTTCAGCCATTTAAATAGGGCAGAGAACATATAAGAAAGTTCCTATCAACCTTTGTCACCGTGTTGTCTGTATTTCCTGTCTAGCTCTCCCCTGAGCTCCAGACCCAAATACACAACTTTAGTTTATATTTTAGTGTTGCATAAGCATATTCACACTCATTCTGATAAAGAGAGAGACACAACAATTCCCTCTTGTAGCACTAATAATAAAAACCCAGAGACAGACACTGGGGTTCAACCTGAAGATCAGAAAAGCAAAAGAGCCAGCCACCAACTCTTACCTCTACCTCAGACCGAAATGGTGATCCTGTCTCCAGGAATCTCAGAATGAGACTGAACTGAGAGCTGTCTCCTCCCGTTTTATACTCCTCCCTAGTGCTGGAACTAAAAGCGTGCACCACTACCGCCCTGCTTCTATGGTGAATTAGTGTGGCTACTGGGATTAAAGGTGTGTGTCACTACTGCCTGGTCTGTATAGCTGACCAGTGGGGTTGTTCTACTCCATCATCAACAGGAAAGCTTTATTTATTAAAATCAAATGAAATATAACAACACCCTCCTTTTTAGTAATAAAACATTCTAGGTTTTCATTTGGCCAGATAAACCAAGAACTACACACTTCCTAGACTCTCTTGCAGCTAGCTGTGGCCATGTGACCAGGTTTAACAAGTGAGAAGTATGGTGTCATCTATGTCATCTCTCTGCCAACAAGCTGATTGCCTTGTTCCTCCTGCTGAGAAAAGCCTACAGCTAGGAGCCCCATGCAGGAAATGGCAGCCTTATCCCGACAGATTCCAACTGTAATGAGAGAGAAATAAAGAATTTTATATTGGTCTCTATGTGTGATAGTTAAGATCACCAACTTTCTAGAACCTAAAATCACTGAGGAGGCAAGACTCTGGGCATGTCTGGGAGGGATTATTGAGATAAGGTTAAGTAAGGCGGGAAGACCCAACCTAATTGTAGACTGTACCCTGCCATGGACTGGAGTCCCAGACTACATGAAAAGGAGAAAGGGCTGAACACAAGCATTTCTGCTGCAGATACAATGTAATCAGTGTCTCTGCCCCTGCCACTATGACTCCCCTACACAGGGTAGACTGTAGCCTTGAACCACAAGCTAAACAAACTCTTCCTAAGTTGCTTTTTATCAGGTGTTTTGTCCCAACAATACATAAAGTAGCTAATGCGCTACGGTTTAGGGTACCTTAATTATAGCAGCCTAGGCTATGCTATAATCAGAAGAAAGAGATAGAAAGATTTCCATGTTTTATGGGCTTCCCCTTTTATATTAGTTCATATCCAGGATGGTATTCCTAGAAATTCCAACATAGAAATCTGGAGGCATCTTTAACAGTTCTTCCCCTTTGACCTCTGCATCCAGCCAGACCTACTTCTACCACCCTGTCTGTCTCTCACCTCACTGCACCATGTGGGGTCAGGTCCCATCACACCTTCTCCTACAAGGTTTCTTACCCACATCTAATCTATTCCCCACCTTGAGCACAGCTGTTCTCTCTAACATGCACATTTGATCACGGCACTCCCCTGCCTCGGATTCTTTTTCTCAATATTCCCTCTAGCTTTCTGGAGGACAAAGGGGCTTCTCTTTTCTTTGCTTCTGCAGCACTAAATGCTTCAACCATACATAAATATTTGTAGTTTTCAGAAAATATCACGTCCTCTCTTGATTCTCCGCCTTTACGCAGCTTGTTCCCTCTGCACGTTCCTTTCTCCCCATAGCACCCCTACCCTTCTAACTCCTACTTATTCTCCAGGACTTCCTTCAAATCACTGTCTCTAAAAGCTGCTTCCTGCTGGAACGGCAATCACCGTACCCCGCAGAATCACATTTCATTGCCTGAGAGTTTCTTTTTCAGTCATCGGGGGCTTTTGTTAACAACAGTTCCATTCTGCAGATTTCTAAAGAGTCTGCAGCACAGTAGTGATGACATTACTGTTCTTAGATGACTTAGTCCAGCTGATAGACTGCCCTGTTCCCTCGCCAATCTGCATCGGGCTCTACAGGCAGGGTACAGTCAGACTCTACAGACTTTGCACCGGGCCACAGGATTCCCGTTGCCCAGTGTACGAAGAGCAGATCATAAGGCATAAGGCATGCCTAAGTCCAAGTCTTGAAGGCACTTGTGTGGTTTGGCTCTCTACTGCCTCTATTCTCCCACCCAATGTCCTAGCATTTGCCCTCAACGGCGAGAACAAAATATCCAGTTAGTGCCTGCTCCTTCATACTGGGTATTGGAATTAAAAGTCAACTAGTACTGAGTCAAGTCCACCAAGCCTAGGCGACAGCCAGCTGCCTACAGCAGAGCGCAGCTTCATGTGACATGATTATGGAATAAGTATCATCTACAGTGAGCTATTGAGATTTATTTCTTGATGTTGCATCAAGATGCTAATGAATATACCTAGTTGGGTTCATGAGAAGTACTGAGTTATTGCTATGTGCCGAACATTGTTCTGAGAGCTTTTTTTTTTACATGGTTTAATTTTAATTATCTGACTAGCACTGTGAGGTGGGTTAGCTATCCATGTCAAAGTCAATGGAAATAAGATAAAACACTAATCTAGCGTTCAAATTCAAGTCAGTTAGAGAGAGAGAGAGAGAGAGAGAGAGAGAGAGAGCTGCCTTCGACCTGCTTCTACCTCTGTATCAGTCCCTTGGCAAGCACGGGAGTAGTAACATGAGGGCCCTGTTCCCAAGCCAGAGTGCAGCATCCTGGAAGCTCCAGACCCGGAAGGAGAAGCATCTTCTTCTTAGTTCTTTCTTGTTTCTTGGCTCATAAAGAGCTCCAATCATCCAAAACGCTCTCTTTCATTTTCAGAGAGCCAAAAACCTCTCTCAACCACCACAACTTGAAGCCTGCTTAGAGCACAGCCACATCTTGCACGGCTCCTGAGTGTACAGCACCAATGCCTAGTCCCAAATGCTCAGCCGTGTCTGCTGTCCCGGGGACACAGCCTCTGCCTCTCCAGAGTATTCCTCACTCCCACCCCCACACCTCAGGACTTCATTTAGAGAAAACCACCAACCAATCTTTCTCAC
Source organism: Microtus oregoni (assembly GCF_018167655.1). Classification (NCBI taxonomy): domain Eukaryota; kingdom Metazoa; phylum Chordata; class Mammalia; order Rodentia; family Cricetidae; genus Microtus; species Microtus oregoni. The sequence goes on from NW_024543072.1 coordinate 32,666,741, forward strand.
TTTCCCCTCTACTATTTTCCTGAATTCCATAAACTCTAAGCCTCAATACCCAAGATGCCACAATGGTCATCATGTATATTCACTTAAGTCAAGAGTTATAGTTTGAGCCACCTTAACCAAAATAGAATGATTCCCTTGGATTCTGGCACTTGAAACAGCCAACTTATGCTAAAGTTGTATCTCATGCATTTTTCAATAAATAAAATCACATAGACAGATACATTCCTTATTTCTTCTGAGCCTTGGTCTTCTTGAGCATAAGGACCACTGAGGCTATATATATATATATATATGAAAGCTATCCAACACAGAGAAATAGATTATAGCACAAAGTAAGGACACCCCCATAACCCATTACTTTTCTGTGTATTTCTGACCAAAGAAAAAGAAGGATAAATGCCAAAGGAGGAAAAAGATGAGTCCTGGAAAATGAAGGGATATTCCAGGCCCATGCTGGCTGTAGGAGGATTTAGCCCACCTACTCTAATGTGTTCACCTCACTCTACCAGTTTCCACAGTGACCAAAATCTTGTCTTCCAAAAACTTAATGCTAACCCATTTGTTATTCTGAAAATCTCAACAACAGATCCCCCTTCCTAGCTGGTGTTTTTCATTCTAATCACTAAAGAAAGCTGAGATTACCTCGGTTTCTTTCACGGGGTGAATTATAAAAGAATGAACAGACCGGTCACTCTGAGTTTTGATATCCAGGTCATCAAAATTCAATGGAGACAAAGTTCGGGCTCAGAATCACATAGCCAAAAGGAACCCTAGAAATCACCCCACAGTTTAACAGACTATAAGATCAAGATATAAACCTGCCCAGGGCTCTACAGCTATTTATGGAAGAGCTAGTCTTTGAACTCAGCCTTCAAGTCCCAGGTCAGGGAGTCTTCCATCCATCAAATTCCAGTACTAAGATGGCTAACATTAGACCAAGCATTAAGTATTTGGAGTAAAGCTCCTAGCTCCTAGCACACAGTAGCACGGAGCATACGATAATACAAACAATGCCAATACTCGAATCTTTGCAAAGCAGCCACTCAGCAGTTTCATGCCGTCTTCTTCTAACCCAGTGGGAAGCATCCAGGCTTGGGGATGGTGAGCATGGGGACAGCTATGACAAAGTAACGAAAAAAGTTTGGCATTTCTGAGGAAGATGGCAGAAAATAGAAGGGGAAGAACAGAGTCTTTGTACAGGATGTAAAAGAGGGTGATGGAAGTTGATGTAGCAGCAATCTCTAAAAAGGGAGTCTTCCTTTCCCAGGACTAATAAGACTCTAAGTCTCCATACCCACTATCCCTCCATGGTCATCCGATAGCAAAGTGGCCCGGGGGACAGCCACTCTTCAGTGCCTCCCCGGCTCATCTAGACTGGGTTAGAAGGGTTTTCTGAGGTACCTCACAGTACTTTAGGGAAGGTTTCTTATTGCTCTCACACAGTGCTAATACTGCTGTCCACCGTCACACAGCCGGTGTCTCTGCCTCCAAACTGAGCTCTTAGAAGGCAGAGACCATAGTTTACCCATCTTGTTAATCCCAGCACAATGCCAGATCATGGCATGAAAAAAATGAAGTCTCAATTCAACCATCAGGAACTTCAGTTCACAGCCAGTTTGGACTGGAATCCCCTGATTTGGATTGAATATGCCTATTCCATGTGCCACAGCACCAAGGTAGTTCTTACAGCACCACCAACCATCCTAACAAATTACCTGAGAGTGCCTAGTCACCAACCAGACTGACCCTTCTCTGAGGGTAAGAACCATCTCTCTGGGAGCTTTATTCTCGGCACCTCTCATCACACTTAGACACCACAGGAATTGAGCACACGCCTTCAGAGCGGGTTAAGCGGACGAAAGAGTGGCAACAGAAACGCCAAGGGAGCATATAGTCTCCATCACATAGACGCTCAAGAGTCTCCAGGAAAACCTATAGCTAGCTCATGGAGTGGACTCCCTTGGAGTAGAATCACGGTCTTTCTCACAGCCTCTGCCACCAGAGAAGACAAACCGAACGTCACCCGTACTGGAGAACAAAGAATGAGTCCTTCTTCAAGTCTGGTTGCTAGATGGCACCTGTTGCTAAAATAGCAGCTGGTAAGCATTTTGTTTTGTTCAAAACGACAACAACAAAACCCATCTACTGCAGGAAGCAGCCCCGCAATGACAATGAGAAATCATGAGGCTAAATATATAGCAGGAAGAAGTAGGGGATTTTAGCAATGAAAGAGGGAAGGAGCTGTTACAGCCTGAGGAAAAGAATCCAAGTGTTGATTAAAAATTGCTCAGCCTGCCTTAAAAGCAATGCAGGGGTGTAGAATGGGAGAGAGAGAGAGAGAGAGAGAGAGAGCGCATGGGGGAAGGGAGGGCAGGAGAGAATGAATGTGGTTTGTTCTTGGCTCTCTGTCTCATTTTTAATCTGCTTTTTCCCCCTTTCTCTCTCTCCATCTTTACCATGTTTCAAGAGAGAATTCATTGATTGAGTGGGACCAAAATTTCTTACCTTATCTCCTATGGTTCCTGTGTGAGGAATGAGTCTAAATCCCTTTCAGCCTTGACTTCTCTCTCTCTCTCTCTCTTTCTCTCTCTCTCTCTCTCTCTCTTTCTCCCTCTCTCTCCCTCTCTCTCCCCACCCCCACCCCTTCTCTGGCAGCCATTGTTAGCTTCTCACACTTTGCAGGGGCTGAGAGGCGCCTTGACCATCAGCACCTCCGACAACAGGAAATGGGGGACGTCAGGGGATGTCAGGGGCAGGTAGTCATGGCATCACCCAGGTAGTCATGGCATCACATGCAGATCACCCCTGCCATCTGCCAGCAGAGATACCCTGCTCAGTAACCTGTTGCCGGTTTCCAGGCAGACACAGCTCTCCAGGTGCAGATGGCAGAAGGCAGGAACAATGCAGCACCTCCCTCCAAACAAAAATAAAGCAGCAGAGTCTCCCACGGGAAGAGAAACCCAGCGAAGCAGGTGGAGCTGGTGCCAATACAACTGGCTAGGGTCGGGAGGACTGGCATTTAGCCCCAGCCACAAACACGTATATGGCTTCTCTGTACCTCTATTTCTATAAGCCAGGGGAGGCTGAATGAGAGTTCCTGTGGTCCCTCCACTAATAGGATTCCATTTCATAAGAAACTGTTAGCCATCTAGAGAGACCATATGTTCTTCTCCCACTCTCTGTGAGTCCCAGAGTACTTCTCTTGGGCAGACCCAGTAGGGGGGCAGGGTCCAGGAAAGCACCCCTGAGTCATGGACCCCTCCTAAGATGCCTGGCTGACTTCAGAAAAGCCTGATGACACAGGCTGCAGGCCCAAGTTCCCTCTTGAAGAAGGCAACTGAGCCCTAGAGACAACCCAAAGAGTTGGAATCTGTGAGGGTGGCAGTGGAAAGCACTGGAGGCCAGAGGAGGGGGAAGCATGGATCAGCCAAACCCTGGAATTAGATGATTCATATCTGAATAATGTGGGAGGGATGAACTCAGAGCAGCCAAGATAAGAGGCTAACTCTGCTGAGGGTGCCCCCCCACCTCATCCCAGCTGGGGGGCAAGAACAGAGTCAAGGCCTATCATTTGCAATAGGGAAGGAACTCAGGCAATTGACAATTTCATTCTGAAACTGAAGAAGATAGGGGCATTTGCCTTTCTTCCTCCTTAACTGTATTTTCTCCTGTTTCAGTGATTTGCTTTGGGTGTTTTAAGCAGGTTCCCATTTTCCTAGTGTCTTGATTTCTGTGCCACCACCACCACCCCCAACCCCACAATCTAGTGGATGCCCTAGAGGACACAAACTTTTTTTCTTCTTGTTGCTATTTGCTCTTTTCTCTTCTGCCCACCATTGCCCCCATCCCATCCGAATGACCTTTTGACACCTTGTTCTGTTTCCTTGACTCTGTCTCTTTGGTGACTTCTGACCTGCCCCAAGCCACCCAAACCCTTCTCACTTGGCCCCATCTATCCTTCAGTAGGGCTGCTCTGTGATTCATTCTGAGGTGGCCACCCCAGGACCACCTTGTTCCTGAACCCAGAATGGACACATTGGGCAAAGTGTTACAAACAAGGGCCTTTGCTAGGACCAGAAGATGGGAAGAAAGTTCACGAAGGGGGAAAGGGGTGCACCGAAGGCACCGGCAAAGTTCTGTGTCTCTGAACCATAGAAATTAACCTTATTGGGGGAAGGGGAGCTGATCTAGTATCTTCTCCAAATGGGTCCAGTGAGACTAATCAGGTCTTAAGTTCCAGGACCAATCATGACAGCCTGTTTCCATCTTCCCAGACCCCTTCCCCTGTAACCATAGAGCCACAAAAGCCCCTGGGTCTCCCTCCGTCTCTATTTAGGGAAGTAGCTGGGGAAACACTCCCCTGCACCCCCCACCCTCTAGAAAAATGAGCCCTCTTCATGAATCAACCCCTTCAGAGCTTTCCCCAGACTCTGCCCAGGACTCCTAGCTTATCAAACTCAGGGAAAGAAGGAGGAAGAGCCATTGTCTGGAGGGGAAATGTACATCCTAAGAACAACCTCATAGCGCTAGTGAGTCTAACACCTGCATCTTCCTCCATCCAGCTCCTTTGCAATCGGCTTCTCCCCTGCCTCCCCCACCAACCACAAACACACACACACACACACACACACACACACACACACACACACACCAGCTGCAGCAGCAGCTTTAACACGGTCAAAAAGGAGGAAAATGAGGGTGGAGTGGAACACCACCACTGTGGGAATCCATTTAAAGTTATCCGTCGCCGTGGCAAACGACTATTACCTGTTAACCAGAAGACAGCGGTCCACCCCAACACGACCCTGTCCATCTTCCCCAACTTCCCATCCAGACCCGGAGTGGGGAAAGTGGGCAGCGGCTACCACGCGAGGATCCGGACGACCTCGCGGCAGCGGGCGGCGGCGGAGCGCGGGCGGCGCGCGTCCCTGGCGCCGCAGCCCTCGGGGCTGGCCGCGCAGCCCGGGCCCGGGCGCTGGACGCCGCCGCCTGCCAGACGCGCGCTGCCGCCTGCTCCAGAGTCCGCTTGGGCTGCGGGGGCCGTTCCCGCACGCACAGGCAGCGCGGCGCGGGCCGAGCGCCTCCCCGCAGCAGAGCTCGCCGCGCGGGGGAGCTCGGCCGCCGCGCCACCGCCCGCGCCGCCGCCCGCCAAAGTTTCTCGGTCACGTGCCGCCTCTGGGGTTGTGGGGGCGGGAGGTCAGAGCCCAGCAGCGAAGTCCACCCCGGAGGGCGGACCATGTGGCAGGGGCTGCCTCCGTGCTCTGCCCAGGCCACTACGCAGGCTGGGAATCTATGCCCCCGGATGCCAGTGACAGTTTGCACCTGAACTAGGTGACAGGCACAGAGAGGCTGAAAGAACTTGACATAACTTCCCATGAGGCTTAGACTAGCAACTCCTGAAGGCAGAGCAATGTGGTTGTTTTTGCTATGCTCTGGTGGATCTGGTTCAAAGAGAAAAGACCTCAGTCAAATTGGCATTCACAGAGGACAAAACCATTATGCAACATTTTTCTAAAACATGTATGATTTAAGGTCTTTTTAAATAGAAAAATAAGTTTAAAAAAAGTGACCAAAATGACCTATACCTATACGTTCGCCAATTGCAAAGCACATTTATATAGGTTATGCCTACAATGGAGATATCTCCTGTCTATTGGAAAGGAGTCACGATATGTTGAGAAATGCGTTCTTGGATCAGCAAATATATATTAAGGCCCCACTGGGTGTTAAGAACAAAGGCTACAGGGGATATGAGTATTAGTACGGCCATTTTGTCCTTGAGGAGCCACATCTTGGATTCAGGAAACGAAGAAGGCCGGACTATTAGAGGCATAGTGCATATTCATTGTAAAAATTGGGTCAATGTCATCTTGGGAGACTTAGGGAAAGGTTCTGGTGGACAAGTTAGTCATGGGTTGGGGCTGAGGACCACTATATAAGAGACATTTGTGTTAACACTTGAAAGATGGGGCAAGATGTGGGCTGTTCAGGGTTGGTGGTGGTCAAGAAGCAGGCAACCATATTCTATCTAGAGGAAGGGAGAAAGAGCGCTCAAGAACCTAAAACAGCCCTTGAATTCCTGCAACACAAAAATCCTCTCCCTAAGAACGGATGTAAGCCAGGCTGCAGCGATGTACGCCAGGACGCATGTGGAAGAAGGAGGAGGTCCTGGATGGCTGTCTTCTGCCACAACGAGCCTTCTGAGTTCTGCCCACATATCTGAACGATTCCAAATACAGAAGTCAGAAAGTCTAGTCACCCCCTAGCCGCCAAAGTTGGAAGTCTAGGCCCCGCCCCCAGCACATTAGGGCGACCTCGAACTCAGTTTTCTCAAAGTGGATCAAATAGTGCCAGCAGGGACACTGGGAGGGTGATTTTGCCATGAGGTAGCAAAGGCATCTGGGGGACCAGGGCCAGTGCTGGGTGAAGTCAGGGGGCTACACTGCTCTGGGGTGTGAGCTGAGCTGTGGTCCTGGGGTGGCCTCTCCAGGTTCCAACCTGTCTCCTGCATCTAGATCCTCAGCATTCTGGGAAGAATGGGACTCACTACACTTTCTTACACTCACTACATTTTCATAAATGGTCTTTTTACTTCGTTTGGCCTGGATTATTTCTAATGTGTGCCATTAAGAACCCTGAATAAGCAGCCCTCTGAGAGAAATTCAAGAGTTATTCCCTTTAGTGCCCAGAAAATTAAAAATAACGGAGGACCTTAACATCTGTAGGCTTCTTATTAGAGCCAAGCATGGTTATGGATGTTTTCCAAGATTCCTCATTTAATCCTGATTAGGAGACTTGGACATAAAGATTGTAACTAACACCTTTATGATCAAGTAGCCAGTAAATGGTAGAGCCAGAATTTGACCTCGTCTTTCTGACTCCAACATGTATGTTTCCCACTACAAAAAGCATGTCTACATCAAAGGGTTGTACTAGCAATGTATTTGTGTTTTGTATGCTATGCTATTTTCTGCAAGTCTATGTATGTATAGACAATATCTGGCTGAGCATTTTGTGCAATACTTAGACATATGAGCAAGTTTATACGGAGGGGGAAGTATGGGAGGTGGGCTGAATTGAAAAGTGAACGCTCACGGACGTGAACTTTGAATGTGTGCTCGGAGTCTGTCCCTATGTGTATGTCAACAGGAATCAGGAGTCTTGCAGAAGAGCTATGTCATAGTGAACCATAGACTGCTGGTGCCCTGTCTTTCATCCTCGGAACTATTTGCAGTGTCTCATACTGCATGTTAACTTCACAACTAGAGAGATACAGTGGTCTATCCCAAATGTACCCGAGGGGGTGGGACCCTAAGCTACACCTAAACTGAACTATGTGCCCCTCCCCAATGCACATCGTTATCAAGGTGATAAATGGTCAATATGAAAACACGAGGCTACCCCTACTGATCCAACACACACAACCTAAAGGATAGGGCTGGACGGATGCTGCAACAATGGCATTATTTTTTATCATATTCGTGGTGGATAGTAAAATACGGGACACCCGAAATCTTAATTAAAAATAATGAAATCAAAATCAATATAGAGCCTGGAAATCTGCATTTTAACTCCCTTCCTCAAGTACTTTCAATAAACTTTATAAAGTAACACTTTTTCTTTTCTAAGGAAGCTGTCTGGTTAGTATTTACAGATGAGCCCGTGATGTGACTAAGATTTCGTTGTCCATTTATACCAGCCAAGCAGAGCAGGACTCTAGGTAGAGACTGGTTGATCCATACAAAGGCAGGGGTTGGTCCCCAGCAGGTCACACTCTCTCCTGCAATGAGCCCAACATGTCTGAACAAGATCCTTCGTTGGACCAGAGTAGGAGTCCGGGAAAGTCACGACTAGAATGGGGTTTGGTGAGGAGAGGGAATGGACAAACGTCTACTTTCTTCAAAGCAGCATACTTTAGAACAGAAATCAGGACACAGAGAATAGAGACATGAGCAACCACCAGGAGACATGCTGGGAGCTGGAAGCTGGGAGCAACACAGTTATAAATATAATGCAGCTGAGTCCTCTTTAAAACATGATTTCACTGCAGACACAGGCATGCATGCACATGATCCTGCTTAACGTGGGGCTTTTTAAAGAACACAGATAAAAATCAGATTTCTGCCTCTTTCTGCTCTTTGTTCCAGGAGAAAGAGATGAGGTAGGACTTTAAAGCAAGAACCACATATTTTTAAAAACCTGGGTTTGGTTCATCCTTCTTTCCTTGGTGCTGCCTATTGGGTTCGTTATCCTCCCCAACAAATTCGCCCTCAGTGATTCTGAGTTAAAAACAAAACAAAACAACTAAACCGAAGACTCTACTGGAAACGGAAGCATTTTCAATCTGGAAGCTCTCTGGTAAATGAGAGCTACATTCTTTCATCTTTTTTAAAGCTTTAAAGACTAACAATGTAAATATAAAGTTCATGATGCCCTCTGTGTCAACTGCCAAGAACAGTGGTAATTATATCATAAGCAAAGACTGGGAGGATGTGCTATAGTTCATACATCTGTGTCGTGTTTCATCTCAGAGCTTGCTGTCTTAGGCTCCAAATTTGGGTGATGCAGGATGCTGAATTAAATGATGCTTTTGTGCTCTACCTGGGGTTAGAACCTCCTCTGCTTGAATTAGCTCTCTGAATACTTTCCCCAAAAGGGTCCGCCCAAGGATAATGTGCAGAAGAAAAGGACAGAGCAGCATGACCTCAAATACAAAAAAAAAATACCCTTTAAAAAGACAGAGGAAACGACAACAACAAAAAAAAACTCTAGGCAAGATTTTTATTCATTTATACTCTCTTTATAATATTCTATACACTGTTATTTCTACAATGTAGAAAACTTTCTGACTAAAGATATGATCCTCCTAAAATTTATTCAGTGTCTAGGACTTCCCTGGAGGAAGGAGGAAGGAGAAAGAGAGGAGTGGCAGGTGGTTTGTCAAGTCTATATTTTTAGCCAGATACAAGGCTCCCAAATGTACACCTGCTCTCATTATGTCTCAATTGTGATCCACTAATCAAGTTAATTATGAGGACTTGAAGCCCTGGGAACCCTTACCGACTGATACTTCAATCTGTAAATTGTTTGTAATTTACAGGGCTAGAGATGAAGTAAGGCTATTTTCTCTGTTATGAATCCCGATTCTGATTTTCCCTTGTGCTTCTGTTTCTGTTCCAATATTAGCACCTTTTGGAAACCCAAGTAACACTGACAAGTCCCAGAATGGTAAACAGATCAATTCTGATCCCAATGACCAAGAAGTGTCTGAAAACCCAGAAGAAAAAAGAGAGGGGGCCTGGCCAGTTGGATTTCACGAGGCCAAAATGTCTTGAACACTAGGTCTTGACAATTAAGCTGAAAGGTTCTTGCTCAGAGAACTGAGCACTTTTATTCAGAGGCTTTCCCTGACCCCAGTCACAGACAGAAAAAACCCAAGGGATAGAAGTGAGCTACAAAAAAATACATCATCTGATGACCTCACTCCCAGAATGTGGGTAGGTGCCTCGTCCCACACAGCTACAAGGTCAGACTGCCTAGGACAGTGAGGGAATGGAAACAAAGACAGGCACACAGAGATGTGTGGACAGATACTTGGATGGGCTAGACTGGGCTCTCTGATGGAGAAACCTCAGCACACTGGAAGCTCAGTGTGTTTATTACATACAGTTGAACACAGAGGCTAGGTTCTTAATTATAGATAAACAGAAGGCAGGGTGTGTGATTTACTGCTGGATCAAGAAGACAGGTTTAGCTCAAAACAAGTGAGAGCGGGGCTTGCTTCCCAGAGCATGAGTTCAATGGGCGGTGGAGCAATAGTGCCAAAGATAAGCTGGAAGTAGACAAGGGAAATTGAGCTACAAGGCCTGGACTTGGTAGGAGTAGTCTCTGTAGGGGAGCAGTCTTTAGTTCATAAATGTCCACAGGAAGAAAGATATTGGGGACATTATCCATATACACTGTTAACAAAGACTAGAAGAAGGCTCTGCCATCTTTTGCCATTTCCCAGTGGGTCTGGGGCTATGATTCTTGACATGGCCATGCCAATGTCAACAGCACACGGTCACTAGGAACTGTTCCCCACACACAGGAGTGGTGAGACGGAACACAAAGGCAGAACACTGAGCATCCAGAAAGGAAGCAGCTCAAAGGAGCAAAGGGCAGATGAACTGTCAAGGGCAGCATCAGAGAGCATCCACCTCGACGTTCATGTTGGAATTGTTGGGAGGGGGTGTCTCATACAAATGTTATGCACGGTACCCCTCTTCCGTAATTCTAGATGCCTTTCACACAGAGAGAGGCGATATGCATTCCCACCCACGCCAGGGTATTTACCTTCCCTTTACCACATTCTTCTCCGCTCTCCTGCAAAGTCATTCACTCATCGAGTGCCTACAATATCGAGAAATTCAAGATGAATAGGAACTCAGAGATGAATGGTGAGTCATAGCCCACCACAGAACGTACAGCTGCATGAAGCCTTGTGTGGGGGGAGAGAGGCAAATCCAAAAGTGTGACAGGGACTATGTAAGGGAATGTATCAGGTATGCGATGGGAATGAAAACAGAGGGAATGGGTCATTTGCTCTGCTCAGAAATATTTTTGCTGAAAGGTAACCCCTGATCTAAATCTTAAGCATCATTGGGACAGACTCTCTGAGGGCAGAAGCGAAGCTAGAGGTTCAGAGATATAAGCAGCAGGCAGAAGTGAGAGCGGGACTTGCTTCCCAGAGCACGCGCTCACATGGGCAGAGGAGTGATCATGATATGGTCACACACAGCAAATCAGGTTACCAGGTCTGGGTTTCAAAGGGACTCATGAGAACTTCTAAGCAGAAGACATCAGGCGTGTGTTTCAGCAAATGGTGTTTCTGGCCACAGAACATAGGATGAGTTGAGGAGAGCGAGAACAGACAGAGGCATTTTCCATGGTGTGGGGAGGGAGTATTTCAAGAGACCAGGAAGAGACAAACCACCCAAAATAGGCCACAGCACACCATGAGCAGGAATTGAGAGAAACTTTGCAGGACAATACAAGAAGGAAGATCATGCAACCCAACGAAAGAGTGTAGGGATACAGACTCAGCAGGCAGGAGGAAATAAATGGTAGGGGGTGATTTAATCAAAATGCGGGAACACATTCAGGCAAGGTCTAAAAGGAACTCAGAAGTTCCTAGTTTGGCTTTGGTATATTTTCAGATCATAAAAATCTTAGTGTATCCATCATAACCATGTTGGTATGAGAGTGTAAAAGGGCCATGGATCTTGGAGGCATGGGCAGTGTCAGCTGGGGCAGTCAGTTTTCTACTCTAGGTTCCAATTTCCTGGTCTATAAACAGAGCTAATCAAAGAATCTGTTTCCTACAGCTGTGAGGGGATGTGAAACACCTCTCATGGAGGTTTTAGCAGAGGCCAATATACTAGCTTTCAGAGAACATCAACTGCCAATACTTTATCAGAACGGGTGGGGGCGATACACAAACAACAAACAACATCAGGCAATTAACACAAACCAGCGCTGGGGAACACTCAGCCACGTTTTCAAGAATCCACTATGTTGTTCTTGGGTGCTTTCCAGAACACATAGAGGAAGATTGCACATTCTGTGTTTATATTAGAGACAGAGAGAGAGAGACAGAGGGAGAGACAGGGGGAGAGGGAGAGGGAGAGAGAGAGAGAGAGAGAGAGAGAGAGAGAGAGAACCCAAATCTCCAGTGCCTTTCTTCATTTAGATTAAAATCTAAGCCTTTATGGTGGCCTTGTGAGTCCTGTGTGGCTTGGCCCTCACTCACCATCTGATACCCTTACCTTCCCCCTTATTCTGCTTATAGGAGCGGCTTTGCTGCTATTCAAACACACCTGACACACTCACATGTCACCTGCGTGTTTGCTGTCCTTCCTGTCTGGATTGATATCTAGGACTTTCAAGGTTTTTCAATTGCTTCCAGTCTGTCCACATTTTGTTGTCTTACCCAGGGGCTTTTCTGACCATTTTATTTTTAGGATGTGTATGTATATGTGCTGCTGCAGCGAGGACTTTTCTGACCACCCTAACTTTCAGGCTTCATCCATTACTATCCCCTTATTCTATTTTTCTTCATTGGACTTCTGCAACACAATGTTCTGATATCTAAGTAGACACATAATTGTTTATTTCTTTACTATTCATTTTCCTTATTATAACCTTTGTTTTATCCAATCTAATCCTTTAACTATAACAGAACAGGTGATCAGGAGGCTCTTATTAAATGTGTACCGAGTATATGAACTGCTGCCTGGTAGGGTCTCTCATCCCTTGCTTTGCCTCATTTTCTTTCTAATTCTCCCTTTATTTCTTCTTAGTCACCTTTACTTGATCTTCTTTCTAAGTGCTTGTGTTTCTTGGCACTCCATCTTGGGTCCCTTTTTCTCTCTTTTTGCTTCTCCACTCTCTCCCTAGGTTATCTCATCCATTTCCACAAATTTAAATAGCATCTTTATGTGGCTTACTTCCAAATTCTATCTCAGGGCCAGAACTCCAAACTTATATGGCCTCTTGCCCACTTTATATCCTCACTCGAATACATAATAGGCATCTAGAAATTAACTTGTCCATAATGGAGCCACTAATCCCCAGACCACCCCAACCAAAGTCTGCCATCCTCTAAAATTTCTGAATAGTACAATTGGTCTGGTTGAAAAATAAAGTTGTTTATTTATGACTTAATAATGAAGACATGTGTCAAAGGATGAGATGAACATATAATGGAGCTTTCACGGTGCTTTGGACCTCCTTAGCACCAACACTGTCTCCCTCTATCCTTCCCAACACAGCAAAAGCACCACCTGCCACTTCGTTCCTCAAGCACAGACATTTAGGTTACTCCAAGTCCCTCATTTTTACATGCGATCTATAAGTTCTGCTTTTCCCTGAATTACAATTCTAGCCCTTCCTTGCTTTCCATGTCTGCCTGTGCATGTCTGTTCTAGGTCTCCATCTAAGTTCACTTGCACCTAGACTTTTCTAAGTCCCAGAGGTCCTAGGGATTGAATCCTAAATGTCCTAAGACCTCGTGCATGCTAGGTAAGAACTTTGAAGTTACAATTAAGAATCATTAAGCTACATCCCCAGTGATTTTCAATCTTAGCATGTTGAGGCTAGATCTCAATAAATTATATAGGTTGGCCTTTAGCTTGCGATGCCCTCACATGCAGCGCTCCCCTGGACTCTCTTTCCTCATCTTGTGATGCTAGTGACCCCAGGGATGCTGGCAAGCACTCTACCACTCAGGCTCACCCATAGCTCTTGTTACCTTGACTCTTGAAGGAACTTCCTAACAGGTCTTACCCTGCCAATTCTTACTACTTAAAAAAAATATGGAGGGCGGCATGGTGCACATGTGGAGGTGTGAGGACAACCTGCAAGAGTCAACTGTCTTCCACTACCACGTGGGCTCTGAGAGTTGAACTCTGGCTGTCCAGCTTCTCAACATCTTTAATTAAGGAGCCATCTCGCCAGCTCCCATTCTTACTGCCTTGCGTCATTCTCCAAACAGTACTGACCCTAACTAGAACTGAAGAAACACTGATATTAAACTATAAATCATATCATGACATGCTTCTAAAAGCATTTAAATAATAATAGTTTCTGGTCCAGAGAGATGGCTCAGCAGATAAAGGTGTTGGCTACCAACCTGAAGGCCTGCATCTGGTCTCAGAACCCATGCGGTAAAAGGAGAGAATGGATTCCCACAGGCTGCCCTCTGATTTCCCTTACTTGCCATAGCACATGCACACCTCCCCAAATAAATAAACATAAGAAAGAGATTTAAGGAGTTCTCACCACACACACACACACACACAAAACAAGTACAAAAGGTAATACATATATCAATTATCTCAATTTAGCCATTTCGTGTTGTGTGCATATATAAAAATATCATGTGTATACAATAAATGTATGCATTCTGTTCGTTAAAATATTATAACATAAAACCCTTAAATGGCCATTTTATTGAGGTTGCAATTAGAAGTCTTCATAATGACCATGCCCAAGTCCTTCTTCATCATTCCAGCTTCAATATACACCATTCTCTGTCTGAACAGAATCATGCTACCACTACCAAGCAGGCTTTCATCTGTTCTGAGGACATGCCTAGAACTTCATTATCTGAGCCTTTGTGAGTTCCCTTTGTCTGGAACTCTTATCTCTCTGTTCCTTTCTATTATTTTCACATTTTAAAAGTCACCTACTCCTCCGGGTGATCTATCCTGACCACCCATCTAGAAATTGAGTGAGTGTTTTGTGTGTGTGTGTGTGTGTGTGTGTGTGTGTGTGTGTGTGTGTGTGTTAAAATAAGAGAAAGTCATTTGGATCAAAGTGGAGTAACAGGGAACCTAGATTCATCCAACAACCTGCAGCAACTAAATACCTGGCCAAATATACTGGACATCAGGGAGCCAAGGTAACTAATTAACCCTGAAAAAACAGAAACAAGGCAAGCTCTGTTACTATACCAAAGGCTGCAGGGCAGGGGATGGAGAATGCAGCATCAAGAAGGACAAGCACTGGAAGCCCTAGAGTCTTCTTGGATTGAGCAAACGGAGCCAAGTGTCCAGGTTGGCTAGAGTGAGAAGAGCCTGCAGGCAGAGTACCAGGAAGAGGAAGCAGCATGAAGAACAGAAAGCCAAAAGCACCCTGGAGCTCTGGGGAGGATCTCCCTTGACGAGTAGCTGAATACTGATCAGTGTGCATGTGGGAGGAAGCTCCGTGGTGCCAGGGAAAGAACAACTTGAAAGGATTGAAAGAAGGAACAATCCCTGGAATTCACACAGCGCTAGAAATAGTTTGTGTTCTTGTCAGCCAAAATGGAAAAGCCTCCGAATTCATGGGCTATCCGGTGGAGTGCTCAGAAGGGTGCCACATCAGTGGTGGAGAAAATCACTCTTAGCGTTGCTCTGCTCCCAAACAGCAACGCGTAAGAGAAAGGAGCAAAGGGAGCAGAAGCAAGCATTTAACTGTGCCCACGTAACAAACCATATCCTAAAGCCAAGCACAAGAATGCAGAAACATACAGCATTTAACAGAGTAAAATGACCAATCAAATATTACCAAGCAAAGACATAGGACGCTAACCCATAAAAAAAAAAAAGTCAACCTGTTGAGACATAACCAGAAATGACCCAGACGACAAAACGGGTAGCCAAGGACAAGTAGTGGTTACTGTAACTTTTATGTATTATAACTCAGTTCTGTGTGGAGGAAGAAAGAAAGGCTATGTTGAGTAGAGAAGTAGAAGATATTTTTAAGAGTTTCAATTAACTCCTACTGATAGAAACGGAATAATCTGGTATGAAAATATTCTGGAAGGATTAACATCGGATATAGAAGAAAATACGAGTGAACGTGAGGACAGAGCGATGGAAGAAAAGTCTGCACCGCGAGAGACAGAAAAAGACTGAAGGAAAAATGAGTAGAGAACTGTGGGCACTGCCTGCAGTGTGCGGGGGTGATGAGGAATTGGGGGTGGATTGTTCTTTATCTGTTTGCAGGCACAGTTTTACAGGTGTTCAAATGCCAGAACTCACCAAACCTTTATATTTTAGATATGTGCTGTTTGTTGTATGATGATTATTTCTCAACATTGTTTTTTTAAAAAAAACCAAAAACAAAAAAACCCTGAAACTGTCACAAGTGGTTGACTAAGGGCTCTTTTGCTTTCTCCAAATACAACCCCAGGTAGCAGGGAATCGCTCTATTAATGTTGCTGACCCTGAGTCCATGAGGTTTCTAATGCAGGGCTAATGGAGAGACTGATAGCTCCACGCCTCGAGCCAGAACTCCAAGCTTTTAAAGACGAAGGCTTATTGCTGGATGTGCTCAAAATGAGCACTTCTCTGGGCTAGAGGACCAGTATTCAGAGGCTGGAGTTACAGTTTGACTTTAACCTTCAGTGGATGCTACGGACTCTTCTGGTGGCCAAGGCTTGCCATCCCAATAGCCATGGCTTACAACAGTCTCACCATCCAGAGACTTTACAATAACATTCTTCCTAGTATTAGCTTATTGTAGCTTCAGCCTTGGTGGTTGTCTGGAATGCTCAGCTGCCTCTTGATAACATATCTCTGAGCTTGGATGCCAGGGCTCTCAGCTCCCTGTGGCTTGTCTGCACCTCTTAACTGGCTCTTCTCTGTTGTTGCTACTGTTGAGGCTGCTCTTCATGAAACCTGTTCAGCACACCAGAAAAATGGTCAAGACGACATCTCAGCCAAAGGCCATTCAGAGAAGCCCTTATTGGGCTCAATGCTGCTGCACTGAAGACTACACATGGAGAAAATCCTCCTAAATGAACTTCCAAGGCATGGAAAACATCCTGCTCCTTTCACTAACGACAGGTGTGGCACACCTATGCACAGACTGTGATTCTACCAATCACAGCCTTTCACATACACAGCTTCTAGTCTCACCTGAGTTTTACCTCGGTACCAATCGCAAGCCTTACATAAGCACCAAATAACAACTTTTTATTTTCTGAGTCACCGATAACATTCCCATCCTGAGTGAGAACAGCTGCCGGAAGAGAGGCCCTGCCGTGGCTGATTGATGTTCTTGTTACTGATGTAAGCTGGTGCAGCTGTACCAGAGCGAGACCTCCTGAAGGAGAAATGGCGGCTTCGGCAGCAGCCATGGTTGCAGCTGGAAGGCAGTCTCCCCAAGACATCTTTGAAGGGTTCTGCAGTGGGAGTACCAGGACGGCAGTCCATCCGGTTACCAAATGTGAGGCTGCTTCATTAACAGTTCTCTCCCAAAGAGAGGGGTCTATAGGCTGTCTTTCAGAAATGGGAGCTGGAGAGATGCTCAGCGGGTAGCAATGTTTCTACAGGCCTGATGACCTGATGATGATCGAGCTCAGATCCCACATGGTGAACCCTGAAAGTTGTCCTCTGGCCCCCACACCCTGTATGTGGAATGAAGGAAAACAAAATGGGTAACTTTGAAGTCAGAGGAAAAGTAAGTAGAGTAGAAATACTGATCAATCCAACTAAAGCAGAGATGAGAGAAGTAAATCAATGAAAATAGACAGTGAAAAGAATAAAATATTTTATTTCAGAGCTAGAAAAAGAAATGCAAAACAGGCTGAAGTCAAAGGGATGGATACATTTAAATAAGAGGGGTGAGAAGAAAATATTAAAGTTTTCATTAGAACAAAAATTCAGATTATTTAAATGATCAATAAAACACTTTAACAAACATTTAAAAAAGGCTTGGAAGGCTTAAATAATATTAGAAAGAAAATGAAGGAGACAGTGTGTGATTTTAAAAGCTATACCCAAGTATTACACTCATTTTTAAGCCAATCTTGTCTTTAAAAATCAATTTTATTACCCTGTCTCAAAAAATCAAAAAAAAATCAATTTTATTAAACTGTAGTTTACACAGAATAAAATGCACGCAATATGCAGCCGGAGGGACGACTCAGGTTAGGAGTTCTTACTGCTCTTCCAGAGAAGTAAGTTCAACTCCCAGCACCCACATAGCAATTTACAAACCACCTATAACTGTTGCAGGGGATCCAATGTCCTCTAAGAGCACTAGGCATGCACATGGTACAAAGACAGACGTGCAGGAAACACACCCATGTTGACTGAGGTTTCTGTCCCGACCTGGTCCCTCAGCCGTTCAGTCCCAAAGAAATACACAGAGGTCTACATTAATTATAAACTGATTGGCCTATTAGTCAGGCTTCTTATTAATTAATTTTTACATCTTAAATTAGCCCATAATTCTTGTCTGTGTTAGCCATGTGGCTTGGTACCTTTATCAATGAGGCATTCTCTTCTTGCGTCTCTGCATCTGGGTGACAATTGCAGACTGAATCTTTCCCCTTCCCAGAATCTTTCTGTTCTTATTGCCCCACCTCTACTTCCTGCCTGGCTACTGGCCAATTGGCATTTTTTTAAAACAAGTACAAGAAACAAATCTTTACAGGGTAAAAACCATTGTCCCACAGCATATCCATATACATCAAATAATAACTTTTAAAAATGCATACACCTCCAAATACAATTTGATGAATTTTGACATGCCCTACCTGTCACCACTAACACTACAGAGCACAAAATAGTGTGCCAACTCCAAGCTTTTCCATGTTAGTTCTATTCTTATCCCTACCTCTAGGCCTCAGGCTACTACTGATCTGATTTCTATAACTATGTGTGATCTTACCTTTCTCAAGGGCTGTATCCATTGTGTCACAAAAAATGTGCATTTTCCCATATGCTTTCTTTTACTCAGCAACATTACAGAATTCATGTTGAGTGTCAGGACTAGCTCATTTCCCCTTATCCCCCAGGAGTCTACCATATTATATATCACGATTTACCAATTCAACTGTTGATGACTTTGAGTTATTCAGCGCGGGGGACTTTTGAAGAATAGAGCTGTTGTAAGACTCATCTACAAACCTTTGTGTAAGTCCGCTCTTCCTCAAAGAGTGAGTTTGCTGAGTCACTCAGCTAAGCAGGAGAAGATCTGGTCAAGCTGTTGTCTCATCAATATTTACAAGATTCAGTAGCCTCCTCTCTTCACCAAATTTTATACCAATATACTTGCAATCACAAATGTAGCATGGGTTTCTAAGAGAAATGACTGAAGGCAACCCATGCCAGATACCGGCAAGGTTCAGCCCCTGCTGCCCTCTGAGGGTTGTCAGTATAGAGCTTAAACAAGGAAATCTACCAAATTTCCAAAGAATCGGTAATCCTCACTTCTTGCTCAATTCTAATCAGAGAAAAAGGGCGTTCATTTTATGAAGCGATGATAACCCTGAAACTGTAAGGAAAGCTGCCCCGTCATGCATGGACCCCTCCCTAACTAGGGCAGAGAGGAAATGAAGGAAGGACAGACACACAGACACACTTGCAGTGAACTGGGATCCTGCTGCAACCTGGAACCTCAGTGTGCCTATTAGATACAGAGGAGGGGAGGAGTCTCTGTAGGTAAACAGTCTCCACTGTAAACATGAGGAGGTGGAGGCCACTGTAGTTGCTCTTCTTTGCACACACTGACCAGCCTTTCATCTACACTCATTCTCATACTCTCCAGGAAAGCTGTGTTATTTCTCTTGATCCTGCAGAAGAGCTTTGCTGGTTTCTCATCATTGGACAACTTGAGATGTGACCTTGCCCATGTCAACAAAGCACAGACTTTTAGGGCACCACTCACTCAGCTCTTTCTCACATCCCTACAGAAAGCACCCAAACAGCAATCCCAGGTCTACTAGGAAAGCAAAACATTTTTTAAGTGTCAGCAATGCCTCATGATCAAGAAGAGTGTGTACTTATAAATGTTAAGCTGGTTCAATACCAGAGGAATCTAGCAACATTATTAGCAAACAATAAAGAATGTAGTTATCTCCATTGGCACCAGAAACAACTTCCTGAACAGAACACTGATATTGCAGACACTAAAATTGGCAGTTAATAAGTGAGACCTCATAAAACTGAAAAGCTTCTGTAAGGTGAAGGACACACACCATCAATAGGACAAAATGGCAGTCTACAGAATGGGAAAAGATCTTCACCAACTCCACATCTGACAGAGGACTGATTTACAAAAATATATAAAGAACTCAAGAAACCAGACATCAAAAACCAAATGATCCAATTTAAAAAATGGTGTGCAGATCTAAACAGAGAATTCTCAACAGAATAATTTTAAATGGTGAGAAACACTTAAAGAAATGTTCAACACTGATTCTTGGTCATCAGGTAAATGCAAACCAAAACAACTCTAAGATTTCATCTGAAATCAGTCAGAGTGGCTAAGATCAAAAACACAACTGACAGCTCATGCTAGAGAGGATGTGGAGCAAGGGGAACACTCCTCCACTGCTGTGGGAGTGCAAACTTGTACAGCCACTTTGGAAATCAATATGCAGTTTCGCAGAAACTTGGGAAATGATCTACCTCAAGACCTAGCAATACTGCTCTTGGGCATATAACCGAAGAATGCTCAATCATACCACAAGAACATTTGCTCAACTATGTTCATAGCAGCTTTATTTATAATAGTCAGAACCTGGAAACAACCTAGATGCTCCTCAACTGACGAATGGATAAAGAAAATAAGGTATGTACTAACGGAGTATTACTCGGCTGTTAAAAAGCAATGACATCATGAAATTCTCAGGCAAATAAGTGGAACTATTAAAAAAATCATCCTGGGTGAAGTAACCCAGGCCCAGAAAGACAAACATGATATATGCTCACTTAGAAGTGGGCATTAGCTAAGAAGAAAAGGGTAACCACACTATAGTCTACAGATCCAGAGAAGTTAAGTAACAAGGGGGGGCCCAAAGATGGGGAGGGGATGCATGGATCTCCCTGGGAAAATAGATCTAGTGGATGGACTGGGGGCTGGGGGAGATGGGATCATGAGGGACCAGAAGGGAAGGATGAGGGGAGAGAGTACTGAAAGAGACAACTGGAAAGGGGGGCGGGGAAGCATGTCAAGGTTAGGTAGAAACCTAGTGCAAGGGAAGCTCCCAGAAATCTACAAGCATGACGTCAGCTGAGACTCCTAGCCGTAGGTATATGTAGCCTGAACTGGCCATCCCCTATGACCCGGTGGGACTTACAGTAAAGGGACTGGAACACCAATCCTAGCCATATACCCTTCAACACGCAGTCTGTTCTGCCTACAAGATGTGCTGGGATAAAAGTGGTGCAGAAATTGTGGGACTGGCCAACCAAAGACTGGTCCAGCCTGAAACCCATGCTACAAGAGTGAGCCCACCCCTGACACTACATGGAGTGCCAGGAACCAGAGGCTGGATAGCAGAGAGACCTAGGATAGAACCAAACACAACTAGCAATAAAAGGGGGGGGGAGGAGAAAGGAAGGAAGAAAAGGAAGAAAAGGAAGGAAGGAAGGAAGGAAGGAAAAGAAAAGTCAATGTAAGATGCTTAATGATACTCTGATATACTCATAGACTGGTGCCTGGCCCAATTGTCATCAGAGAGGTTTTATCCAGACTCTAGCTGATAATGGAAACAGATTCAAAGACCCCACAACCAAACATTAGGAGAAGCTTGGGGAGCCGTGCTGAAGAGAGGGAGGAAGAATTGTAGGAGCCAGATGGGTCAAGGATACCACAAGAAAACCCACAGAATCAACTAACCTAGGCTTGAAGGGGCTCACAGAGATTGAACTGACAACCAGGGAGCCTGAACAGGACTGACCTAGGCCCTCTGCATGTATGTTACAGTTGTGTAGCTTGGTCTTCTTGTGGGACTCTTAACAGTGGGAGCAGGGGCTGTCTCGGCTGCTTTTGCCGGCCTTTGGGACCCTATTCCTCATACTGGGTTGCACTGTCCGGCCTTAGACATGAGGAGGTGCTTAGTCTTACTGCAACTTGATATGCCACGTTTAACTGATAACCATGGGAGGCCTGCCCTTTTCTGAACAGAAACAGAAAACCAGTGAATTAGGGGTGGGGGCGGGGTACGGAGGGACTGAGAAGAGAGAGGGGAACCTGCCTGCAGCTGGGATGTAAAAATAAAATGTGGTTATCTGAAAAGATGAATTTTTAAAATGAATTTTCAACTGTCTTTTTAAAAACCATACTCTTCTTATATACAAATTTAGTGAACTGAATAGGCAAAGGAATTTCATTGGGAAATATGAGAAAACCTAAGTGAATCAACAAGCACTAATTTGAACCAGAATAAGAACTCATTATTTCTAAAGTCACAGGCTCAGCCTTGAGTCAACAGTAACTAGGAACACACAATGAGAAAAACCTTTCATAATAACTCCCAAAATACTGCCTGGTAATAAAACTGACCCCCCAAAATTACCCAGCCCTTACGAGGAAACCTGTAAAACCTTATTTACTTATTCGAGGACAATTTTTGACATCTCAGCCTCTTCTTGTGCTTCCTTCTTATGACTAATTGTATATTGCACTTCAGAAACTGGAGGGAGGGTTGAAACATAGCTTGGTGGGAGAGGTCTCGCCTAGCATGTCGGAGGCGCTGGTTCAATCCTCAGCTCCCCCAAAGCTAACAAGCAACAGAGGTTTTCAGGTATGTTAGGCTTTTTGCGGTTGTCTTGAAAACCCCCCAGTGTCCCCGCCTTCTCCCTCAGTGCTTGGCACACCCTCGCTAGGTCTAGCTGAAAAACACCGGACAGGGAAAGCACCTGCGAGCCCTCAGCCCCACACTAACGGGGCACATTACGCAACAATATACAGAAAAAACACCAGGCCTTCCACGTGACAATCCCCCATCCACTAGGCGTGCCAGCCAGCCAATCGCCAGGCTCCCCGCCTGCGCCTCGCTCCGCCTTCCTCCCCGCCCCCGCGGCCTCCCCACGAGGCTGTTTTTCGCCCCCCCTCCAACGGGGAGCCAATGCGGCTGCGCGCTGCGCCCTGATTGGTCAAGCGCAGGGCAGGAGCGCGCGCAGGCGCCCAGCTCGGTTACTAAGGGCGGGAGCCCGGCGAGGGCGCCGGCTGCTGGCTGTGCCTCTGAAGGGCGTCGAGGCCCGACGACGCCATGCCCAACCGCAGGGCCAGCCGCAATGCCTACTATTTCTTCGTGCAGGAGAAGATTCCCGAACTGCGCCGGCGAGGCCTGCCCGTGGCCCGCGTGGCTGACGCCATCCCCTACTGCTCGGCCGACTGGGCGGTGAGGCTGCGGGCAGTTGGGCTGTGGGGAGGGTGCAGAGGGGGCCAGGCCTGCGGGGCCCCGTCTGTGGAGGGGACGGGATGAAGGGCCCCTTCCCCAGGGTCGGACCAACCGACAGAACCTTCCAGATTCGGGGCGTGGAACGGACGCCTCACGGCACCCCTCTCTGTCCCCCCTCTCTGTCCCCCTCTTCTCCCAAAGCTCCTGAGGGAAGATGAGAAGGAGAAATACTCAGAAATGGCTCGGGAATGGAGAGCAGCCCAGGGAAAGGATTCTGGGCCTTCAGAGAAGCAGGTAAGGCTAGCCCCCTCCTGCCCGCCCATGGGCTCCCCCCGTCAAGGTGGAACCCGAGAACCATCAGGAAGTTTCCAGACGGTACAGAAAGCCCAGGGGATAGGGGGTCGGTGTTTGGGCTTACACTAAAAGGCCTCCCCTAGTCCCTTTCAATCCTTAACGGTTAGACAGCTTTTCAAACACTTGTATGTACTTAGAAGTAGTTGAACTTTATTTTTACATGATTCCCGTTAACTGTACTTTGAATAATTGGAATAACTTGAAGACCTGGGTTAAGATTTGTAGACGCTCTAGGGGAAAAGTTAAGCAAATTCCCATGTGGTGGGGCAGTAAAGTACTAAGTAGAAATCGTTTTCCAGCTTGTTTCTGTTCAGAAAGTACAAGGTAGTTAATGGCATTTTCTCCTGCTTCTCCCTCCTGTTGTTCTTTTCTATTGTACATGCTGAAATTTCATTCTTGAGCTGTTGGTATTGGATGGAAACTCAAAAGTTTGGTGAATTTTTTTTAATAAGGTAGATTTATGTTTTAAGTCAGTGCCTTAAGTCAGGTGGATTTACAATGTTCTGTACTTGTGAATTTTAATCTTTCTTGTCATTATAGTTTCTTATAAAACATTTCTCTTCAACGGGCTGGAGATGGCTCAGTGATTAGGAGCACTGGCTTACTCTTACAGAGGACACAGGTTCGAGGCCCAGCACCCATATGGTGGCTCGCTAACATCTGTAACTCCAGCGCCAGGGGATTCTAATACCCTCCTCTGGCCTCCACTGGTACTGCACACATGTGACAAGTACAGGCAAACATCAGTACACATAACAAAAGAAAAGAAAAATAAGGTTAATATTCTTAGGACCATTTGCTTGAAACACCTTTTCCCAACCCTTTACTCTGGCTTTGTGGGAGCCTAGGCAGTTTGGATGCTCACCTTACTAGACCTGGAAGGAGGTGGGAGGTCCTTGGACTTCCCACAGGGCCGGGAACCCTGACTGCTCTTTGGGCTGACGAGGGAGGGAGACTTGATTGGGGGAGGGGGAGGGAAATGGGAGGCGGTGGCGGGAAAGAGACAGAAATCTTTTTTTTTTAAATATTTATTTATTTATTATGTACACAATATTCTGTCTGTATGCCTGAAGGCCGGAAGAGGGTGCCAGACCTCTTTACAGATGGTTGTGAGCCACCATGTGGTTGCTGGGAATTGAACTCAGGACCTTTGGAAGAGCAGGCAATGCTCTTAACCACTGAGCCATCTCTCCAGCCCAGACAGAAATCTTAAATAAATAAATATAATTGGGAAAAAGAAAAGAAAAATAATGTTAAAGTTTCTCCTCAAAACTAAAGCATACTGTGTGTGTGTGTTGTGACAGTTGGAGGCACAGTGTGTTCTGCTTTTCACTTTTCAGTGAAAACCAGACAGTGTTACTGGGCTTGGGGTTTTGTTTTCTTTGAAAAATCTTGCTTGACACTGGCCTGGCATTTGGTGGTGAGTGACTCAGGGAAATGAGAGATGGCCAATAGTGAACGAATGGCTCTCAGCTGAAGCTGTTTATTGGCCACTCGCCTTCTTATAATGTTTGTAGGCTTGCTGTTGTCTGCCATTGACTGCTGCTGATAAATATATTTGATTTCATTGACCACGAGAGAATGCTGAAGTAGTCCACAACAATTTTGAAGTTACTTTGTTAAATTTAAATATGTGAAGTAAGTATCCAGCAGTAGCTCTGTTTAAAGCATTTGACTGGTAATTCTTTTTCAGAAATTCATATCTACACCACTGAGAAGGCCAGGCATGCTTGTACCAAAACCAAGTGTTTCTCCCCCTGACGTGTCAAATTTGTCCATAAAGAATGATCAAGGTAGAGTATTCCTAAAATATTATGCTTAAATTTGAATGGCATATTGGGCAATCAGAAAGGCCTTCTATGTAGTGGGGGAAGATGGCTCAGTCAATAAAGTATTTGCCGTGTAAACGTGAGGACCGGCTCCCGTATGAAAAGTGAGGTGTGGTGGTGCTGGAGAAGTAGGGAGAGTAGAGTGGCTAGCCTGGGCAAGCCTCAGGTCCCAGCTCAAACAAACATGGACAACTCCCAAAGGATGACCCTAGAGATTGACTGTCTTACTTAAGGACATACCTGTGCATGGCATCCCACCCCAAAAATGTTTATATTTATATTAATTTTGATCTTATATATCAAAATAATTAGCTATAAGGGCTTAAATATTATAGCCCTAATGTTATACAGGATGAACTAATTTGCATTTGTTGAAAAAATATTGAAAAGTTTTTTGTAACAAAGTCTCTGTTGGCTTCTACCACTTCGTACATTATTAAACACAATTCTTAGACATATTTGTAGCTCCCACACTTAGGTTATAGAGGTAGACAGGAAGAATAAGGCCTTTGACCTATTATACAGCCTGGTAAGAGAGGAGATTTTATTTGAACAACAAGAATGAAAGTTTATGGATTGATGGGTATGCTAACCAACCTGATTTAATCACCCCACAATTCATAAATCTATTGAAACCCTATGGTAACCCATAAAGATATGCTAGTATCATTTGCCAATTAAAGATAAAGACTTTTTGGCCAGGTGTGGTGGCACACACCTCTACTCCCAGCACTGGGAAGACAGAGACAGGAGGATCTCTGTGAGTTGCAAGCCAGCCTGGTTCACAGAGAGAGTTCCAGGGCTACACAGAAAAACCCTGTCTCACAAAAAGGGCAGGGGATGGGGTTGACAGGCACGAAGCAAGGATGAATTATAGCACTACCCTAGAAGAGAACATAGCCAGTAAAGAGCCTTTGCTGTTTCTTCTGGCTGTTTTTGCCGTGTTCTGCCTTTGTTTAGCACAAGCTTTTAACACTGGTCTTCAATGGACAGTACTGGCCCCTCATAGTTCTCTCGTATTATAGGTGGTCTTCTGTATATTAGCAGAGTACAAAAGCAGAGAACTAAATCATCCATAGCTAATTTTATTTCACTTGTTCTGCTGGACTTTATTTCCCAAACTTTTCTAATTGTTGCATATATGCCACAACTTTTACTATGCCATTGCTGAAATTCAGTGTTGCTCTATAGCTGAGTTATGTAGAGGCAAGACTGAATCATTTTGTTGCTTTATAGAAAAGATGGTTACTACTTCAATTCTTGATGACTGTAAATTTTTTACTTGGTATTATTGAGTTTTATAATTCACTAAGTAATACAGGAACACATACCTGTACAAAAAGTGGTTTTAACAGTCTTGGGTTTTGTTTTTCAGCTCTCCTTGGAGGCGTTTTTTATTTTCTGAACATTTTTAGCCATGGTGAACTACCACCTCACTGTGAGCAGCGCTTCCTCCCTTGTGAAATTGGCTGTGTTAAATACTCCCTCCAGGAAGGTATTATAGCAGACTTCCACAGCTTTATCCATCCAGGTAAGGTCCTAAAAGTGTGTGATGGTTTTAAACTGGCTTCATTTATTAGTAATCGTTTTCTTAAAAGTTGAAGTACAGTGGAGTTCTTAAAATGTGTGTAGACATAACACCTAAGTGTCAGACTATTAGGGATCAGGTGCTGATGCGGCTGGCTGACTGAACTCAGAGCTCAGAGTCTCAGAGATGCACACCTGTTACACTTGCCCAGGCCTTACATCGTGGGGTCTTCTGTTTTATGCCTTGTTCTTTTCTTTCACTATCCCATCCATCACCTTAGTAGTCTTTAGTTTGAAGCGGATACTGCATTGTAACCTTGTGAAAACCTTTTTCTGAGCTAGTTAGATCATTTGTAAAGTGTCTGTAGAAACTATTAAAACATAGTTTTAATATGGAGGTAACCTAGCTCTCTAAACATCCTTAGTCATCTCCTTTCCACTATTCTATCCCCCACTAAAAACAAAAGAATAGCCCAGGGGAGATTCAAGCCTGTGATCCCAGCAATCATTCAGGAAGAAAGATGAGGCAAGAAGATTAGGCTGCATTGATACCCTGTCTCAAAAAACAAATGAGACACAGATAGTTACAAAGATGCTGGATCTCTTCAGTTCCCAAGAGGACAGAGAGCAGTTAAGGGAACCACCGTATCTTGGAAGTCAAAAGGGAAAATGTGTCAAGATAGCAAAAAGCTTTAAAATTAATTTAGATGTCCTTTTTTCTCAGAGGACAGCAAAGCTGATTATCTTATGCTTGTGGACATTGCTGCTTAGGACAAGTCATATAGCTTTTACATTTTGTTGGTGTGTGGATTATGAAATACTGAAAAGATAAAAATTTGAGATTTTTCTTCATTCTGAAAAATGTATGTATGCCTGCAGTATAACAGGCTTTACCATCCTCAAATACCTTCATGGACCCCTAGCTAGAAGTCATTTTGCATGAATTTTCTTTCTCTAGTATAATTTCCCTGGAAGGAACAGTTTGCTGTGCAAAGTAGTTTAGAAAATACATAGAGATTATTTTAGTTATCATACCTTTGATTTAAACAGTAACAACCAAGACAGCAGCAAACAACATAAAAATAAAAGGACACTATGAAGTTATAATGGTGTTTTAACATAATAAAGATTACCCACATTGAAACTTGGTCATCACATGAAGTATTACCATAACACAGGTAAGAAAATTTTCAGAATTCTGCTTCTCAGTGAAACACTTTGTATTGCAGGTGAGATTCCACGAGGATTTCGATTCCATTGCCAGGCTGCAAGTAAGTATAAAGGAACTGGGATAAAGGGACTGAGGGTGTGCAGCCTTGTTAAAACTCCTTCTTATAACATAGAAAATGTAAGATGTGGGGAATGGTAGGTGGAATGGTATTTAAACCTTAAACCTACACGTGTGCACTCCTTCTCTCGGGGGCTGAACTGGGGCCTCACACGTGCTAGCCAACCCCTCTGCCATAGAGCTGCATCTCCAGCCCAAACTTTAAAACTTTACTGACTCACATGTATGTATGAACTCCTTTCATTCTAAGAAAGTACGGAAACTGTTGCTACATATCCTTGGAGTTCCAAGGTCAGTTGTTGGTATAGGGGCCAGGCTCTTAGGAAAATCATGGGAAGTTTCAGATTCTCTAAACTTAGACTCATTTGTGAGCAATAACTATTTTAAAACTTTCTTTTAGAATTCATTCTTCAAAAAGAATAGAGTTCAGAGTAGAACAGTTTTGAGTTTAGGTGTGAGGAAATCAGGCTTTTAAGTGTTTCGTAACCAGAAAGCTTGACTATGACTAAATTTATCTAAGATTAGAGCTAAGTTCTTACTAGAAAGAGCTTTCAGCAGTTTCCCATTTGATTAAGAAAAAACATGTTTTATATTAAATTATGTTAGTTTTATGTTGAATTAATATTAATTCAGTATATTGTTTAAGGAGCCATTTAATTCCTGCATGTACCGTTTAACTTAAAAATGTGGTCAACCAGCCCATTAGAAGTATTAGAAACAGAAGTGTTTGTCAGGCCTGCTGTAACAGGCATATTGTAACTTTTATAATGCTAGCTGTGTGTGGGTGCATCATGCACCTGTGCAGGTCAAAGGACAGCTCTGGGGAGCCAGGTTGAGGCACAGCCCTCTTGTTTCTGCCACTGTGAAGCAGGCTAGCTGGGTCATGAGCTTCTGGCAGATGCTGTTGCCTCTATCTCCATCTCAAGGTAGGTAAGCCCACCACCACATCCAGGTGTTTTTGTTTGTTTGTTTGTTTTTTTAATGTGGATTTTAAGATTTGAACTCAGGCTTCAGGATTACAAGACAAATATTTTTACCTGTTGAGCTGTCTTTGGCCCTATAATGCTGTTTTTACTGCATATATTTTGTACTTTCCCTTCTTATGATTGAATTTATGTGCCTTGGTTTAAAAAAAAAAAGAAAAGAAAAAAGTATGGATCTGTTATTTTTCCTGGAAACAACAGGAAAGAGATTTTTCTTTTTTTAGTTATGCTTCCTTACATATTTTAAAATATGAAAAGAAGCTTATACAGAAAACACTTCATGATCTCCATCACAAGTTACATTATTTAAGGGCACTGTGCTACTAAGTAGATGGTAGTTAAAACAAATGGAGGAGCTGGAGAGGTGGCTCACACTTAGGAGCACTCTGTGCTCTTCTAAAGGACAGGAGTTGAGTTTTAAGCACCTACATCAGGCAGCTCATAGCTGTCTAATTCAGGGGATCCTTTGCCTCTTCTGGCTTCTACAGGCGCCTACACTCAACACTCACAGGCATACATACATAGACATAAATAAAAATAAGATAAATCTTTCTTTAAAATCCAGAAATGAAACCAGGTACAGTAGCTCATGCTTCTAATTCTAGAGCTTGGAAGACTCAAGACACCCGCAGTTTGAGGCTAGCATGGGCTACAGAGTCCATTGCCAGTCTATGCCACAGGGCAAGACTGTCTCAAAACTCAGCAAACAAAAATCCCAAGCACAAATTTTATGAAACCTAATTTCTAATTTAATTTTCATGTTTGTACTTGAAAACCTAATTTTGGTTTATCATCTGAATGAACACATTGCCTTCCTGCTGTGTGTCACTGATTGTTGAGAGTGTCACCGGCTTGCCATGTCCTTGCCACCTCAATCCAGATAAAAACTTTAAATATTCTTTTGCATATTTCTGCAGTATTTTCACATTAAAGTAACACAAAGCATCTTTCCTTTTTAAAGACTGTTTCTATCTCATATATCTTTTTGGTTTTTCGAGACAGGGTTTCTCTGTGGTTTTGGAGCCTGTCCTGGAACTAGCTCTTGTAGACCAGGCTGGTCTCGAACTCGCAGATCTGCCTGCCTCTGCCTCCCAAGTGCTGTGATTAAAGGCGTGTGCCACCACCGCCCGGCCTATCTCATATATCTTACTAATGGCCAGAAACAGTTTCTTTTTTCTCATGCTGAGGATCAAATCTAGGCAGTCCTTGTTCAGCTAGGCAGAGGCCCTCCTGATGTGCTGCATCCACAGCTGGGAATGGTTTCTTAATTTATTATTCTAGCTAATTGAAGCGGGATAGTATTTCTTACTCAGACAAACTTAAAATGTTTGGAGCTTGCCAATTTAAGCATGTCTTAAGTTGCCAATTAAATAACCCCGGGAAATCTGCCAATTAAATAAGTGATGGTTAGAGTGACAGCTGTGTTGACATAGTACCTAAAAATGCCTGTGCTAATGCAAGCGCACTGTTTGGGAGAGGACCGTGGAGCACAGAATAGTATACCAAGCCAGATTTATGTGTTGATAAATACATCCACATAGATTTCTCAGAGCTATCATAGATGGCTCAGTGGGTAAAAGTGCTTCACAGTAAAGAATTCAGGATTGAAAGACATTTTAGTGTGGAGTCCAGTGACAGCTCCTTCCCCACTTAGGTTCCTCACAAAGAGGTGCTTCAGCTTCTGTGTGAGCTTGGGACTAAGAGGTCTTGACTTTCCTCCCTCACTTCAACTTCTGTTCATTTCACTGTTTAATGTGTTTTCTTGAGAGAAGTTCTGCTTTAAAAGAAGCAAAGCTTTGAATCCTGATTTGCAGCTTTCTATATGAAAGGTCCTTTGGCTTTTCAAATGCATTAAATACAAAGAATGTACCACTGACTTATAGTGTAGAATATTAATGAGCAGCAGTGTGCTCACCAGTCAGCTGACAACAGCTCAGTCCCCAGCACCACTGGCAGTCTCTCCTCTCTCCCCCTGGTCCTTTGCAAGAGAAGTGTTCTGAATTCTGTTAGTCATTATCTTTTCTGAATAATTTTACTGCGTGTGTGTGTGTGTGTGTGTGTGTATGTATGTGTGTATATTCACTTAAATATGTTTTGTTTTTATAGATATGTACCTATATTTTAAGTACATTATCTTTTACTCATTTTTCTACTTGATATTCTTACATTGTGTGTTTATTATATTACATATCTGTTTATTGCTCCATTGTGTGAAAGTGGCTTTTCTCAGCCTTAGCCTTGCATTGTTCACTCTATATGAGGTCTCTCTTAAGTCTCAGTACTAGGTGCTGAGCCCTAGGTCTTGTGCATGCTAAGTAAGCACTCTACCACTGAGCTACGTCTCTAGCTCTTTAATAAGCACACGTGTTGGGTTCTAGTTTAGCAAGTCAGCCAATTTTTTTTATCAACTATGAATCTTTGTGTCTTAATACACTACTTAAAGGTTTAGTCTCCTATTTTCTTCTAAAATTTGTAAAGTTTCTTTTTTTGTATCTGATGCTTATTCCACCTGGAATTGACTTGTGTATACTATGAGGTGGCAATTTCACAGTTTTCTCCTGCAGACAACCAGTATCTTGGCATTGTTATTGAATAACCTGCTTTCCCCCAATATGTAGTGCCTTTTAGGTCAGACCATACCTCTACTTGTTTTCTGTTATTGGTCTACTAGCATTGGGGGAGGGGGCCTTATCTATCATATTCTTGATTAAGCATAATGGTTTGAAAATCTTTAGATAGCTCCCCTGATCTTGTTCTGTAATATCATAGCTATTTCTGACCCCTATTTTTCATCCACAATTTAGAATCAGTTTTTCATGACCACCTGTAAATATTTAGGTCCTTTTAAAGAAATAGCCTTCATAATGTTGCTTTTCCATCTGTGAACATGAACAGCTTATTTCTTCAGGTCCCTACTTTCCAATTTTATTTTATTTGAGATGGGGTCTCACCTTGGCTGACCTACAATTCCCTACATAGAACAGGTTATCGTCCTATTTGCAGCAGTCCTCGTTTTTCTGCGTCCTGAGTGCCTACATCACCATGAGGCTTTTTGTTGTCTTGTTAGTGCTGTGTTTTGAATGGCATCTTCTGGTTGTTTACTTGGCTTTGTGTTGTATGAAGGCTAGGATCTCTAGTTTCCAGTTTTCACCAACAGGTTCTTTGCTATAGTTTCCTCTTTCCTGACTGTCCTTATTTTTTTTGCTGTACGTACTTTATCAGAGTGAAAAACTTCCTTCTGTTTCCAACTTGATTATGGATTACAATTAAATATTTTAATAAGGATGCTCTTTCAAAATCTCCAATGTTTTATTTGTATGGTGATTTACCAAAATTAAACTGGTTTTGCCCTTTAGAGCAAACCCAACATAGTAACCATACGCCTCTTAATTGTTGAGTTTGACTTGCTCGTGATTGTCTTAGAGTCTGTGCATTTTATGTTGCTGTTGACATTGTCTCATTTGGTTGTCAAGGTTATTTTGCTGTAATGGAAGATGAGGGAAAATGGATTGGGGGATATATTTTTATTACTTTTAAATTTGGTTTCTGGGTGTGTGGAAAGTATAAAATAAGTTTCTTTGAACAGAAGAGGCCTAGTTATTTTACAGACTTGTATTACAGTTAGTTATCTTTGTTGGTCTGTTTTCATAGTC
This sequence comes from Microtus oregoni, assembly GCF_018167655.1. Lineage (NCBI taxonomy): Eukaryota > Metazoa > Chordata > Mammalia > Rodentia > Cricetidae > Microtus > Microtus oregoni. The sequence goes on from NW_024543072.1 coordinate 32,699,041, forward strand.
CCTTGGTTATCATGTTTGCCAGATATACCCATCCTGTGCACTGTGTGTGAGTGAGTGATCATATTATTATCCCAAGATGTTTATGTTGTATCTGGCAGAAAACTAGAGTGAGGGGGCATCTAAGATTACCTTAGTGCATGAACAGGAATTGAGGTAATTTAAATTATGCTTCAGATTTTACAAGGACCAATCCATCTTTTTAATGAAAAGAGAGAGAGTAGACAGATTACCACCAAAGAATTTTACATAGAATTTGTAGCATAAGCAGTGGAAATCAGAAAATAATAGATTTTATTAATATTTTTATATAGGGTCTCTTGTAACCGAGTATGGCCTCAGACTCTATGTAGAGATAACCTTGAGTTCTGGTCTTCTGCCCCAGCCTCCCAAGTGCTATGACTATAGATATGCACCACCATGTTTAACATTTTATTTATGTATTAGTGGGAGAAAATATCTTAAATTTTTATTGAATCTGCTAAAAGTTCTGTCTGGTGTCTGAGTCTTTAAATCTTTCCTTCCTCAACTCACCAATGTTTATTCCCTTCCAAGATCCCAGGCTCCTAATTCCCCATTCAATTGCTCTGTAGTACTTTGAAGTAGACATTCCACTTGCTGAGCTTTTCCTCTGTAGTTGTGCAAAGCTGAACTTCATCTTTCTTTATAGTTTTGCAATTTTATATTTATCTATCAAATTTAAATAATTTGATAGGAATTTTGTTCAAACATAGTTTTTTTCGTTTAAAATCAGTGCCTAGTAACTTCTACACCAAAGACACTTTCTATGAGCTTCATTTTGGTTCTCCTTCTTGCCTCTGTTTACCTGCTTTTACACAGTGTGTGAAAAGAAGGAATTTCAGAGTGACTTCATCAGAAAGGAATTACTTGCTTTTTGAGGCACTTATAGTGGGCTTAGGAATTGTGATCATAGATTCTGAAAGCACTTTGCTAAACCATTAGCAGTTTCTAGAACTGACAATGACCTAAAACTAGCCTTACAGTTTCCCAACTCCCTACTCCTTTATCAGTAAGTTTTAACTGCGGTACGTTTGTACTGCTCAAATCTTTAAGGATACCTGTATTATTTTGTGGGAGGGCTCATCTGAATTTACTTGGCCTTTTTTTTCTTGGAGGTGTGGGGTTCTTCATCATCTTGTCTTTTAAAAAATGATTGTTATTTTTAATGTGTATTTTTAATGTGTTGAGGCCATATGTAGGGAACTGGGTCCTCTGGAACTGGAGTTACAAATGGTTGTTAGCCACTGTGTAGATGAGATTAGAGCCTGGGTCCTCTGGAAAAGCAACCAGTGCTTCTAATCACATCTCTTCAGCCCATATTCCTTTTTTAAAAGCAGTCATTGACCAGCAATATTGTTCAGGTATTTGTTGCTAACCCTGAATACTTGAGTATAATCCTGGAACCCACATGGTAAGGAATTAACTCCTGTAGGTTGCTCTCTGGACTCCACATGCTTACACACACACACACACACACACACACACACACACAATGTAAATTTTTTTTAAATGAAAACGGGCTAGAGCAATTTGATCACTGGTTATAAAGTGATTGCTGCACAAGTGTGGGGCCAAGAGCTTAGACACCCAGAACCTACCTAAATGCCTAGTGCCTATAATTCCAGCCTTAGGCAGAGACAGCAGATCCCCAGAGACTAGTCATATTAGCAAGCACTGAGTTTGATTGAATGACCCTGCCACAGTGAATAAGGTTGAAGAGATCAAGGATGATTCCTGATAACACTCTCAGGCCTCCTTATTCACACACACCCCATTCAGGCAGGCAGGCAAACACACACACACGCACGCACGCACGCACACGAAAAAGAGAAAAATCAGTACTACTATGAAGCCCTCCAGCCTTATTTAACAAAACATTTTTGAAAGGCACCATGGGAACAATGCACTATAAACTTGGTCATTAAGAAACTTGGGTTCAATAATGACTTCACTGTTCATTAACTATTTCTGGGAGTCTCTGTAGTCTCCTCTTAATTTATGTATGTGTTTCCCACCTCCATAAGATTCTTGGTTCAAGTATGTAAAGTACCTAATGAGAACCAGGCTTGATAGAAACACTCATGGGTAAAGTACCCACTGCTCTCTTCCTGAATTCCTATTCCCACCCTGATAATACTTGTCTTGCTCAGTAGCTGAACTTCTGCCTCTTTATTTCCCTCAGGTGATTCTAGTCACAAGATTCCTATTTCAAACTTTGAATTCGGGCATGACCAAGCAACTGTGTTACAAAACCTTTATAAATTTATTCATCCAAACCCAGGGAATTGGCCACCTATTTACTGCAAGGTAATATCCAATAAGATGTTTTTAAGATGCCCATTTAGACACCAGAAGAATTGAAAAGGCACGAAAAAAATTTCAGTTTTGTGTAAACAGACTGCTTTTGTTTCCTGGCCATTGGTTAATAAAGAAGCTGCTTTGGCCTATGGCAGGGCAGAGTATAGGTAGGTGGGAAAACTAAACTAAATGCAGGAAGAAAGAAGGTGAGTCAACAGGCACCATGTAGAGAAAGATGCCAGTAAGCTGCAGCCTCCTGGCAATTACAGATTAATAGAAATGGGTTAATTTAAGATGTAAGAGTTAGCTAGGAATATACACACCTAAACTGTTGGCCAAACAGTGTTGTAATTAATATAGTTTCTGTGTGATTTTTCTGGTCTGGATGGCTGGGAAACAAATTACAGTCTTCATTTACAGTTTTGTGTTAGTTACATGTTTTAAAAACATGCTCATTCTGAATTTATTTGTGTGTAATTAGTATGGCCTTTAAATCACTAATTTTGGAGGCAACAAAAGCTGAGTATAGTGTTTTTTTTTAATTCCTCCTGAAATACCTACAATATCTTTTTAGCCTAACAGATGGATACTCATTCCCTTAACCCTTGTTTTGTGATGTTTAGAAAAGACATTTTTATCTAAATTTTCCAGAATAATAGTGAAGAATTGGGTCCTAAACTTACTGCATATTATAAATACTACCATGAACAGATCACATGTTCTGAACATTGACTTCATCATTGGTCCACTCTAATTGTCACTTGCTTTTCATTAACTGTATTAAAATATATATATTTGTGTGTGTATACATACACATATATATGTATGTATGTATAGCCAGTTAATTATAGCAGTAATTTTTCTAATGTATGCTATTTTTATATAATTTTCAATTAGTGTCTGTCTTTTCTACACACACCCAAGTTTGAAAGGACAGTGTTAATGAAAATAATTCTAAAAAGGAGAAAATAAAAGTAATGATTTTCCTTCTGCAGTCTGATGATAGAGCCAGAGTCAACTGGTGTTTGAAGCGTATGGAGCGGGCATCAGGTGAGTAGAGCCTCAATCGTGCAGAAAGTATAGTCTGTGCTTCGGTTTGATGTGCGTGTTCTGTGTGCCCAAATTCACTAATCATGTTTTCCTGTTTGCTAATGGAAGAAAGCAGGCAAGAACTAGAACTTCTCACTGTAGAGGACCTTGTAGTGGGAATCTACCAGCAAAAATTCCTCAAGGAACCCTCTAAGACCTGGGTTAGAAGCCTCCTAGATGTGGCCATGTGGGACTATTCTAGCAACACAAGGTATTGATAATGATTTTGTAATTCACTGATGGTGTTTTGTTTTGTTTGTTTTTTAAAACTACATTCTGAGAAAGTAGGCTTGGACTAGGTTTTGGGTTTGTGACTTTTGGGTTTTGTTTTGCCTTTTGTGAATCACTTTTCAGTTAAACCTTGTAAACTTAGAAAAATAGTTTTGTTTTGTGGTTTTTCAAGACAAGGTTTCTCTGTAGCTTTGGAGCGTGTCCTGGAAATAACTCTTGTAGACCAGACTGGCCTCAAACTCACAGAGATCCGCCTGCCTCTGTTTCTGAGTGCTGGGATTAAAGGCGTGCTCCACCACTGCCTGGTAAAAAATAGTTTCCCATGTATGAGTGTTTACCTTTGTGCACACCACTCCAGGTGATCCTGGAGTTCAGATGACGGTTTCAAATCCTGTGTTGCCTGGAATCAAACCCAGGACCTCTGCAGTGTTCTTCATCACTGAGCCAGCTCCAGCCTGGGGAAACTTATTTTTAGATACTGTTTTTAATATTTGTATTTTTAGCATACAGTAATTGATAGAATCATTGCTGCTTTATACTAAAAGCAAAAAAAAAAAAAAAACCCAAAAACCAAAAAACAAACCTTGCCACATAAACTGACTGTTCTTTACCAGTTAGAATTTCTCTACTGGTAAAGGAATGTTTTGATTTATTTATAGACTTTTTATTAAATTGCTTTCATATGTATATAATTTATACAAAGTGGTATGTAAATGAATTAAATTGGCAAAACTGTTCATTTGAAATAATCCTAGATTTACTAAAAAATTAAGAGATTAATAAAATAAGCATAATACTCTTTTGGCTTCCTTAATTGTTAACATATTAACACATTTTCATAATTTGTTTCTAAATACATACACACTTTTTCTAAACCACTTGAGAGTAAATTGAAATACCTTTCTTCTTTGTGTCTAGGTACAGCAATACCAAAGTAAGAATATTGCCATTAGCACACAGAACTGTTACCTAAACTGAAGTTCATAGGCTGCCAGTTCTTTCCTGATGCCTTTTCTAGATCAAACAGTATCTACAGTCCAGTCCTGGATCACATTTTGTTGGTCATGCATATGCATTAGTGTTGTTGCTTGGACTTACCTGAAACTCATGACCCTTCTGCTTCAGGCTCCCAAGTGCTGGTATTACAGGCGTGTGCCACCACTCTGGGGGTCCATAGTCTCTTACAATCTTTATTCTTTAAAGAGTAAAGTCCAATTAATTTATAAAATGTTTCTCAGTTTGAGTTGGTTTTTATTTCCTGTTGACTAGGCTAAGGTTACACATTTTAGGAGGAATACCAAAAATTAAAAAAATTCTACGTCTTCTCGTATGTCACACTTGGAAGCACTTGGAAGTCAGTTTGTCCCATTCCTGATATTGAGAACTTGGTCTCTTGTCTGTTAGAGTCACCTTTGAACAGTTACAATTGTGCACCTCCCTCATAATGGGTTGACATGTGCTCAGCACTAGAGGGTGCTACCTAAATAACATAAGGCCCTGGGTTCAGTCTCCAAAAAAGTAATGTATTTTTGCAGAGAAATGTAATTCCTTGAATGTCAAGTGCAAATTCTGGCGTGCAGTGATGATTTGGTTGGAGTAGCTTCTAAGCTTGTTAAGATAGTGAATTTCCTTAATTATTCCTTCAGTATTTATTAGTTAGAAGTCTATAATAAAGTGATTTTCTCCTACACAATTTCTATGAATTCTAACTTTATTCAGTGAATTAAGTGCTCTTTGCTTTCTGGTACATTCTAGGTTCATCTTCTATTGCTCTACTCCACCCTTGGATTAGCAGTTTCTCCAATTAGGCCTTGTTCCTTTCAAAGGCAGAGGGTGCTGAGTGAGAACCTGTTCAGTCTGTGTCTCACTGTTTGAGTTTTGGGATGCACTAAATGAAGTTTCAGTGTTGGTGGAACCTTGACAGTTGAGGACTCCTTTCTATTTGACTATAATCTGATGATAGTCACAGTCATTTTCTCAAAAGTGACTTGAGTTAGTTCAGTCTTTTTGCTTGTTTATATTCCATGTTGGTTCCCCTCCACTTTGTTGGTAATTAGCCTTTGGATGTATAAAGCACTAGCATTGTTCAGCAGTGTATATTCAAAAGTGTCACTCACTTCATTGAAACCCTGTAAGAGCTTAAAAATTAGCTTGGAGAGAACTGAATCTTTATGTCGAGTTGTGTCCAAGGACAGAGGTGGTTTTTCTGTTGTTCAGATGAACACTGTCTTTGTGATATTTTTGTTTTTCACACGGGTTTGTAGATTTATTATTGGTGTATTGTTGAGGGGAAGTTCCTTAGGAAACTTTGTTCTATGAAAACTGGTTGCTTCATAATTCTAATGGAGTAAATTTGGTGATTCATTTTTTTGGGGAAAACTACACATGGTAAAATAGATTTTTAAATGTTTTTAGATGTCTGTAAGGAAGGTAGCCTCAAAAAATGTTTCTAAAGTTTTATTGTTTTGTTATATTCTGTAGATTATGAAATGTCATTTTGAACAAGTACTGTTTAATTAATTCTCTGACAAATTAAAATGCTTTTAAATGAGCAGATGGAAAGGCCTTCCTGGATTTAGTGAATTATGGATGTTTCTTTTAGTGAATATAGATTTGCATTAAGACCAACAGTGTTGATTGCTTTATCAAAAACTACATAGAAGTTATTTATGTATAGGGTATTTTTGATAACTTAATATATAACCAATTTTATGACCTGTCCTGTGAGCACATGAGAATTTCTGTACCCTTTGTTTTGCATTATAAGATTTGACTCTGTCCAGATCTACACTGATTGTTAGCTAGTTGGTTTTCTGTTGCTATAGTCAATGCCCAAGATAATCAGCCTATAAAGAGAAAGGGATGATTTTGATTTTGGAGCCTGTGGCTGTGTTCAGACAGTGCCTTGCAGTGGGGAGTGTATGTGGTAAAGCAAACTGCCTCACCTCATTACTGGGAAGGTAATAAAGAGGAGGGAGGGGACTGGTATTTTGCAGTTGTCTTCATGGACACACACTAGCCTCAACTACATGAGGGGCTCCCACTCCCACCCACTCCTTTTTAAGATAAGGTCTCACTGCATAAACCAGACTGTTCTGGAACCTACTATGTCAATCAGACTGGCCTCAAACTTAAGAGATCTGCCTGCCTCTGCCTCCTGAGTGCTGGAATAAAAGATGTGCACCACCACACCCTATACCTGTTTCTTACATAAATTTCTGTCACCTCCCAATAACACTAAGCAGGAACAATCTGCACCTTGAGCTCATTCTGCCTCACACTTGTGAGTGTTGAGAGTAGAGACCTCGCCATGTCTGCAGACTTCCAGTTAATTCTTTGTCCTCTTGATATCTCGACTATTGAGAGTAGAGTTTTACTGTATTTTCATACCTCCTTATACACTCTGTGAAGCTGGTTAGTCTTTTATTTCATGTCTGTACATTAAGAAGTTTGGTGAAGGCCGGGCGGTGGTGGCGCACGCCTTTAATCCCAGCACTCGGGAGGCAGAGGCAGGCGGATCTCTGTGAGTTCGAGACCAGCCTGGACTACAAGAGCTAGTTCCAGGACAGGCTCCAAAACCACAGAGAAACCTGGCGCACGCCTTTAATCCCAGCACTCGGGAGGCAGAGGCAGGCGGATCTCTGTGAGTTCGAGACCAGCCTGGTCTACAGAGCTAGTTCCAGGACAGGTTCCAAAGCCACAGAGAAACACTGTCTCAAAACCCCCCCCCCCCAAAAAAAAAAGAAGAAGTTTGGTGAATCTTTGTGTATAATAGGTTGAAGGGAGACTTAAAAGGTATTTCCTGTTCTGTTTTTTGGGTTTTGCATTGTTAAATTTTCACAGTCACTTTGTGTCTGTGAATTTCTGGAGAATTCAACTCCATCGTGTTGTGTAATCCTTTTACAAAGCTTGTAATTTGCCTAGCTTTAGCAATGTAGTTTTTTTAGCCTAGAGATTTTACTACTTTGCCATCCTTTATGTTGGTAGCTCCTCTCAGTTTGTTGTTTAAGGGCCACTTCTGTGGTGTCTGGTAAACCATTTCAGTATGCAGAAATTGACTTCTGTTTCTAGAGCTTTTTCACAGGTTATAATTTTTCTTCCACTCTAAATTTTGTTAAAGAAATCTATGATATATGCTGCTATCTTATCTTACACTTTATTTTCTCTTTTTACTCTTGAATTATTTGCCAGTTTTTTGGCTTTTTTAGTTTCTTTTTCATAACGAATCTGTATTTCTTTGGGCAGTTCATAATCTGTTTAGATTCTTAACTGTTTTTGATTTCTGAGTCTAGTCAACTCTTTCTCATTTTAAAAATTGTTTGGTTCTGAATTTTTCTTATCCCAACCATGTTTCCATTTTCTTACACACTTGTGTGAGAACATTTAATTCCATGTGGAATGTTATGTTAGAATTCCCTAAGATTTTTTTGGAAGTCACAGGTGCTTTCTTAGTTTATGTTCCAATAGCTTTCTGTGAATGAGGCCTCTGTTTCCCTTGTCTCTTGGACAGCAGTTTTTGACTTACATGTGAGTTCAGTTCAAGAGCTCCCTCTTCTGTCAGTGCAGCAACCGAAAAAGCTAGTGACTTGGGTGGAAGGAAGGTGACTGATTTTCTGTTTTTGTTTGGTCCAATGGGATCCTAACTTTATTTCTTTGGCTCCTCCTCACCATTATCCAGTGCAACAGTTCTCAGCCTGTGGTTGAGATCTCTTTGGGGGTTGACCGTCCCTTTCACAGGGGTCACATACCAGATATCATGCACAGCAGATATTTACATTACAGTTCATGGCAGTAGCAATAATTACAGTTATGAAGTAGCATAGTGGGTGATTTTGTGTGTCAATTTGACCAAACTTGAGTCATCAACTGAGGAAGCACCTCCTTGACATCTGGCTGTAAGGCATTTTCTCATTTAGTGCTGTCTGGGAAGAACCTAGCCCATGGTGGGTGGTGCCATCCCTTGGCTGGTGGTCCCAGTTCTATAAGAAGGTGGGCTGAGCAAGCCGTGGGAAGCAAGCCAGTAAGCAGTTCTCCTCCAGTCTCTTCATCAACTGCCTGTGGGATCCTGCCCAGTTTGAGTTCCCATCCTGACTTCCTTCAGTGATGAACAGCAGTGCTGACTTATAAGCCAGATAGACTCTTTCCTTCCCAACTTGAGTTTTGGCCATAGTATTTAGTTGCAGCAGTAGAAACCGTAACTAAGATAAACAGCAATTAAAATAATTTTATGGTTGGAGTTTCCACAACATGAAGAACTGTATTAAAGGGTTGCAGCATTGGGAGGTTGAGAACCACTGATCTGGTATCTAAAGAGCTCTTCTACTTCTAATCTTCCCCAACATAAAGGTGCTTTCTTATAGACAAGCGCTTTGCTCTCCAAGTCTCTGCTTCAGTGTTTATATGGAGTGGGGATGGTTTACGTTTAGTCTTAGGCACTCTTGTGTCCTTCTTCTTCCATTCCTCCACAGCTGACATGAAGGCTTAGGGTGAGAGACTGAACATTTTCTCCATTTGAAATACAAAGCTTTCTGTTTACTCTAGAGTTTTTAATATTCTGTCCTTCGTAAAATCTTGTCTACTTTTTGTTGTCATCATTATTGTTGATCTGTGAAGTGTGTGAGGGATGTGTTAGGATATTTAGACTCAATACAATTACTTTGGTTACTGACCAAAGAATTTGTAAAACTTTATGTTCAGAAGTATTTGGTGCCTGTATTTATATTTAGTATTATCCCCTGTGCCATTGGCAATGTTGTTAAAGTAGCACTTTGTTTTAAAAAGATCCCCAGTGTTGTCTGGAATTTTCTTCCAAGTAACTGACCTTTGGTGCACATTTCTGTTTTGGCCTTTTCTTTACCTTACTAAAATATCAATAAAATGTAGCAAAACACACACACACACACACACACACACACACACACTGTAATTGTTTCCGTACACCTCAATGGCAACTGTAGACTATGTTTGTATGACATGGATTTTAAACAGAAGAAATGCAGCATTAAGTCGGGTAAGCACAGTGCAGCAAGACTGGACAGCTTTACTGTCGGGCATCTGTGAGGCTGTGCCACAGAGCTGGCTCAGAGAGACTGACGGACATGCTGCTGCAGCCAGCATCAGAGAGACTGATGGACATGGTGCTGCAGCCAGCATCAGAGAGACTGATGGACATGCTGCTGCAGCCAGCATCAGAGAGACTGATGGACATGCTGCTGCAGCCAGCATAGTAAAGTGTTTGGACCAATTGCCCTCTGCCTTTCACTGAGCACTTAATATATAGTGAGAATGTAAGGGAATTTGAAATTTGAGTTTAAGAAACTATAGAAACTAATTAGAAATTGTGACCCAGATATAGTAGTACACATCTCTAATCCCAGCACTCAGAGTCAGAGACAGGAGGATTATTACAAGTACAAGGCTATCCTGATCTGCATAGGTAGTACCAGGCCAGCCAGGACCCTGCCAAAACAAAAACAAAATTTATTGCACGTATTTTCCTATGCCCTGCAGGCACTTAATGCTGAAGTCAAATAGCAAAATAATGTTCCCCTGCCTTTATGCAGCTAACATAGGGAAGATACATGCAACAACTAATTAAGAAAATTGACATTTTAACTTATAATAAGTGAGCCAGGTGGTGGTGGCGCACGCCTTTAATTCCGGCACTCGAGAGGCAGAGGCAGGCGGATCTCTGTGAGTTCGAGGCCAGCCTGGTCTACAGAGCTAGTTCCAGGACAGGAACCGAAAGCTACAGAGAAACCCTGTCTCGGAAATCCAAAAAAAAAAAAGAAAAAAGAAAGAAAGAAAGTAACTTATAATAAGTGCTTTTAAGTCAATCAAGAAGTGTGTGGACTTCCTAGATATGGATGGAGGGGGGAGGTCCTAGGTCTTACCACAGGGCAGAAAACCCTGACTGCTCTTTGGACTGGAGAGGGATGGGGAAAGGAGTGGGGGGAGGGGGAGAAGGGTGGGGGGAGGGGGCGTAGGGTGGGAGGAGGGGGAGGGAAATGGGAGGCTGGGAGGAGGTGGAAACTTGTTTTTTTTTTCTCCTTTTCTCAATTAAAAAAAAATCAATAAAGTCACAGAAAGAAGAATAAAAAATAAAAAAAAGAAGTGTGTGGAAGGGGAGACTACAAAATGAATGGTCCAGGAGAATATTTAAATTATAATATGAAAGCTAAGAACTGAAGCAGAAGAAAGATAAAAAATGAAGAGCCTTGTTAGAAATAGGATTCTACTAACTAGGAAAGAAAATAGATTAGGTTTCTTAAAGGTCTCTGAGGTTCTTTTTACAGATGTATTGAAAGGAGATAAGGAAGGAGGTTTGGAGCCTATGATTATTAAATGAGCTGGCAATAATTTATTTGGGACTAGGGTGGTGACAGACAGAGAGGAATAGGTTTAAGACTGGTAAAAAGCAGTAGGACCTTGCTTAAGGACTAGAGCTGGGGAGAGAATTGAAACAGAATAACAGTGTATGATTGGTTAGATGGGGTGAAGGAATCACATTTAGAATATTCTGAGAGACTGGTGAAGTGTCTGATGAACTTGTGTGTAGATGAGATCATTACCGAAGCTGAGCAAGAAGAGGACCTAATGCAGAACCCTTAGAAATAGGCTTTGCCATTATCATAAAGCTTGAGCAGAGGCTGTGGCTGTGCAGATGTCAGCACTTCAGCTACAGTTGCTATGTGACACAAATGATAGTCATTGCCAGTGCTCATGGTGAAGACTGGAAAGTGAGAAGAAAGCCATGCTGAGTGCAGTAACTTCACAGACCACCATGAGCTACTCACTTCCTGGGTTAGAACTTCTTGTTCTCTTGTCTAGCTCATTCTTTGGGAATGTAAATTGTCTTTCTGTGGCCTTTTTCATGTTGTAGGTTTTCTTCAAATGTTTGATTCTCCTTGGTTATGTTATATTTAGAAATGAGGCTTCAAAACCAAATACCTGGTCCATCTTATCTATCAGCTAATCAGGCTTTGCTGCAGGGAAAACTGACAAAAGAGCATAGCAGAATCCTAAATTCAAGAGCAGTCAGCTTACTCCCTTATGTGGAGTTGGAGAACTGACAGCTCTTTGAACAGAAATTCAGTCTCATAACCTGCATCTGCCCTTCTACAGTTTACTGTTTATAAGTGTATAGATGGTGTGGGTACGGATGTGCCTGTGTATAGAGATGAGAGGACAGTGGGATCCAGGGATTGAGCTCAGGTCATCAAGTGTATGTGGTAAATGCTTCCACCCATGTCTGAGTCCAGCACAAAGGTAGTGACTTCTTAAGTCACTGTTCTTCATTTCTTTCTACAGTTTTATTAAAGTATCTTCTATAGAGAAGCCTGTTTGTATTTTCTCCTTGTGTACTCTAGTTAATTGACTGATTTTTTTCAAAAGACTTTGGGGACAAGGAATAAAAATACATATGTATTTAACTCACCATCTGAACTAAAACCTTGGCAATAGTAGTATTAAGAGGTGAGGTGATACTGTGATACCACTTTAGGGTTCTTTCTTTGTCCAATTAAATGAGCTTTTTATACTTAACAAAAAAAAACGAGCAAATTTTGTATAAAAAAACAGGCACTAGAGCGTGTTCTCTGGAAGTGCAATTTGCACTCTTAACCACTGAAGCATTTCTTACACTCTTTGTGTATTCTAGGTCTGACCTGTAGTGGAAAGCATGTATCTGGGTAGGTCCTCTTGACTTGAATTCTAGACAAGGAACAAAACTAATAACCAAAACTAAACTTGATACTTCCATGTGGTTATCTACAAATGTAGTTTAGTTCCTCAGTCCTCAAATTCGAGCTTTATGAATCGTATATTCATATTATCTTTGAAAATACAGGGGGAGTTTTAGATTGATGTTAGATCAGTTAACTGTCACTTGGCACAAATAACTTTTTATAGTTACTGAATAGCATTTTTGTGGTTTTAAATGAAGATTCTTGGTAAGCTTTATTGATAGCAGTTCTGTCTGGATCTTAGTAGATGTTACTTAGTGGGAAAGCATGTTTGTATTGACTCTCATGAAAGTGTGTTCCTGTGTTTGTAACTCTGGGTTAAATCATTAACTTTGGTCATTTCCTTTTCAACTTTTTCTCTTGTCTCCAAACACCACATTCTCAGTGGTGCCTTGCTGGTCACTCCATCTGAACTGTTGGCTTCTGCTTCACAATGTTGTCACTGCTGTTTAAAGTTTTTCATTAAGCATGCCTGTATGTGTTTTTAGTCCACCTTCCCCACTAGAAAGTAAGTGTTGTGAGATGATTTCATTCAGTAATGTGTCCTTCGTGCCTAGCAAAATGTGTGCAGTTCATGCTTAGTGACTGAGTATATGTTAACATTAGTTACTACTAATGTTCATGCTTAGTGACTGAATATATGTTAACATTAGTTACTACTGTACTTTAAGTGCAGTTATCTCACTTTAAAATTTAATTGTATGGTTATGTGTGGTTTGCATATTAAGAATTTTCACTGGAGAAATTTTTACCTACAGCTCTATTTTAAAATCTATTAAATTAATCTTTGGGGGCCAGCAAGATCACTGAGTGTGTAAAAATGCTTGCCCGTCAGCGTTTGATCCTGGAAACCCACATGGCAAAGGAAAGAGCCAACCCTGCAAGTTTTCCTCTTACTGCCAGTTAAGCACACACACAAATACACAATAAATAAGAGTAAAAAGTGTAAGAAATTTTGAATAATGGTATCAGTTTTTATTAAATAATCTCAGCTAGTTGAATTGAAAATCTGGCATTCAAAAACCCCTAATGCAGTTAATTTAGTTTAGCTACTTCAGTTAGTGCTGTGTTTTTCCTCATACTGGGTGTAGCACCAGACACTTATCATAAGCTCCACCTCAACCATTTGTTAGTACATTAAACTCCTTTTTCTTGTACAGGTGCAAGTGGCATGAAGAAAATGATATTCTCTTCTGTGCTTTAGCTGTTTGCAAGAAAATGGCGTAAGTTTGAGGAGGAGTCCCCTCGATGCTTTGCTGCGCTCCTCAGCTGGGGGCGGGTGTGTGTGTGTGTGTGTGAGAATGTCTGTCTGCTCACCTTTCTTACTGAAGCCCAATGAAAATAAATGTGGAGATTTTTCTTTGTTACTTTTTACTGTTCTGTTTCACTACTTACCAAACAATTTGTGGGAATCTTCAGAAGCATTTGCTGAAGTTTTTCCTTCTTGGGCCTCTTAAAGAGAGACAATTTTCTGCTAGCATTAAGAATGTCACTTACTTGAATGGTGCCCTAAAACTGTAAACCAGTTCTTCTTGTTTTGTAATGGAAGCACCCACAGCCCTGTTCTAGTTTGCTTTCTGGTGGTGTGACAAGCAGCATGACCAGAAACAACTTAAGGGGGGAAAGGATTTATTTGACTTACCCTTCTAGGTCACAGCACCCATCATTGAGGGATGTCAGGGCAAGAACTCAAGCAGGAAACATGAACCATGGAGGAATGCTACTTGTTGGCTCACCCTAGGCTCATGTTTAACTGGGTTTCTTATGCAGCCTAGGATTGGTGCTGACAGCGGTAGCCTGGCCCTCTGGGTTGGTTAACAACAAAGACAATGCCCACAGACCTGTCTGAACTAGACAATTCCTCAACCTAGGTTTTCTTCTCAGGTTGACTCCAGGCTGTGTCAAGTTGGCAGCTGAAGCCAACTAAGTCAAGCGCCAAGTCTCTGAGCGCTCTGTGCAAATGCTACTTAGTTTTGAGGAGTCACTGTTCATGGCTGTGGCTTAATTTCTGTTTCTGCCTTCTTTCCTTAAACATTGGAAAATCCTACTGATCCTTATCCTCACTTCCATCCCTTGTAGCAAACTTGAAAATTTATCTGCTGATCATGAGATTGTGTCCCAGTAATAACGTTCATGGTTTGAATGCTGTCTGTTCCCATCTCTGAATCTTTAGATTTTCCTCAAAGTTAGAATAATACCTCTGAGATGTTTCCTTTGTTCAGAAACTTAACTGAATACTTTTAGTGTGAAGTGGATGGAGTTGCTCTAGTGAGATCCGTCTTCTTTTTTACAGGTACTGCATCAGTAATTCTCTCGCCACTCTGTTTGGAATCCAGCTCACTGGAGCTCATGTGCCACTCCAAGACTATGAGGCCAGCAACAGTGTGACGCCCAAAATGGTCGTACTGGATGCGGGGCGTTACCAGGTAAGGAAACCTCTGTTATTAGCAGACTCTTGGATATACGTAACCTCTTTGAGGGAAAAATCTGTTTTTCTTGTTTCTAGTTTGATTCTAAGCACAGTTTCTCTGTTGGCATTTTCAAGTGAAGATCTATTTTCCTCTGTCATTTGAAGATAGTGTCTTTGATTGTTTTTAGCTTCTAGACTTCTTCAGACCTTCTTCCTAAAATTCCTAAGTTTCGAAGCTCATGCTGTCTGTGCTACAGTACCTGGCAACCTGACTGGGGAACCAGTGGGCACTTTAGTTGGGGCTCCTCATTAGAGTGGTACTTAACCAAGGGACTAGTTTTCTAATATTTTTATTTTCACTTTTCCCACTATGTAATCCTTCTAGCACCCAGTTCTCCGTTTCTTTACTTATTCTCCTCCCCTGCCCCATACCACTAAGTCCCCACTCCTATGATTGTATCCCATCCAGTGCTATTGCTTCCAGTCGAAACTTCAGGTAGCCTCTTCTGACTCCCAACCATCTTCCTCTAGCAACTAAGTACCAGCAATTCTTTGACCTCTGCTGTGACCTGTAATTCACTTACAGCTCTGCTGTCTCATGCTCCTTTATAGGAGCTACTGCACTGAAGTGTGTATAAAGTTGTGGCCTCTTGTTCATATTTTCTTTTTACCACTTCCATCCCCACCTTTACTGCCTTCCATTCCAACCTAGGAATTTTAGTCTGTCTTTTCTACTACTTTATCTAAACTCCATTAATCCTCTTGTCTGCATCATACTTGGTTGACAGACTAATCCTAATTAAATGTAACTCTTCACTTCCACTCCTTCTATTCGTGAATTGAAATGAATCTAGAATGAAACTACAATGCTGCCAGGTATGGAAGCAAATAGCTCTAATCCCAGCCTTTCTAGAGGCTAGAGAAAGAATTTCACAAGTTCAGGGTCAGCGTGGGCTGCATAGCACGTTTGAGGCCAGCATAGGCAGGTGAGACTATTTGGTCTTAAACTTAAATAATGGAGGGCTGTCCTTGCCTGATATATACAAGTCCCCAAGTTTAGTCAACACAAACACACGCACACACACACGCCTACATGCAGGAAACTTCTATAGCACCATAATGACTAATCTTAACTAAATACCTTTTATGATCAGCTTCATCAATTCATTGTCTTGTCTGCAGTCATCATTTCTCTCATCTAATTAATTTCTCATGTATTATCTTTTCAATTTCTTTCTCCTTTTCTCCCACCTTTGCTGTTGCCAATACTGATGCTGCTGCTTCTCCAGGAAAGCAGAATCAATCACAGATTTTTTACACACACCTACCACTTCAGCTATCTGCTTATACACTAGTCTCTGCTTTTTCTCTGATATTAGTAAGTATTCTCTGTTCCTATCTAAAACTTATGTATAGATCTGTTCTTTCACTAACTAAAGACACAGCTGCAGTGATTCTAGTTTTTTGACTCTTTAGGGCTCCCTCTATTCTGAGTCATCTTTTGCATTTCTGTGTGTCTGTGTGTAGACATGTCTGTCTACATGTGACATAGTGTACACGTGGTTGTCAGAGAACTTACAGGAGTTGTTTATCTCCTACCATTTGAGTTCCAGGGATCAAACTCGGGTCATCAAGATTGGAACAAGCACCTTTTCCCATTTTGCCAGCCCTGTTATCACTCTTACCAAAATAAACATACCACAATCTAATGTGTTGTAAAACAACAAACAAGCAAATTCTTAAGCCTGTGACCCTAAGGTCTCTGCAGTCACCTGTCTCCTCCTTTACTGAACACCAAACTAAACACTGGGAAAATACATATGGTAGTTTGCCTTTTTTAATGTGGAGTTAAAGTAGGCCATTTAATAATTAATAATAAACATATTTCCTGTCATTTTCCTGTTCCTTTACAGAAGCTAAGAGTTGAGAGTCCAGGATTCTGTCATTTCAACTCTTACAAACAGGAACAAAGGTCAAACACATCCACTGGTGAGTACTTTCAGCTTTATAAGATTGGGGTTACACCATACAAAGATCCCTGGGTGTCCCTGGGTGGGCATGAGGAGCATTTTGTGTGGAATTAGTTGTTAAAATGATATGAATTTGTTTTTTGTCCCTAGTGGAATGTAATATTCCTCAGACTTTTGTGCAGGACATTTCTGTGAAACCCTGTTTTTCTTACAGCAACTACAGTTTCATAGTTTTGATGTTATAGATACATGATGTGTTTTAGGAGATGAGAAATTCCAAAAGCTAGTTACATGGAATTTCATTTGATACCTAAAGAACTTCAGTTGGGGTCTCTTGCCCTAAAACAAAAGGAAACCTTTTTCTTGACCTACTTGACTTCTACTCATGATTTTTTACATTATAACTTACTGAGAGTCCTACTGTGGGATGAAGTGACCTGAAATGCCTCTTTAAATCAAACGTAAAGTTTCTGTGCCTGTTTAATTATCTTTGCAACACTCTAGGTTGTTACCCATCTGGGGTGAAAATTTCTGGCCCCAACAGCAGTGTTCGAGGAAGAGGGATCACCCGCCTGCTAGGGAGCATCTCCAGCTCCTCCAACATCCACAGATTCTCCAACTGTGAAACTTCACTCTCTACTTACATGTCCCAAAAAGATGGGTACAAATCTTTCTCTTCCTTTTCTTAATGATGGTACTTTTTGCAATTTCTGGAAAAATAACAAGCCTAACTTCCTTTCTGACTACAGTCATATTAAACAAACAGATCACATCAATAGTAAATGTCACTCCTCTAAAAACGACTTAATTTGTAAGGAAACTATTTTATAGATTAAAAACAATTGTGGTTGGAGAAGAATTTTGGCGTTCTTGCTTGTCTGTGTGTCTGTGTTTCCTTTATTTTCTTCTAAGACTTAATACTTGTGGTATGATGGGTGTGTCCCTAAGGTTCTGAATTCCAGAACAAAACTGGCAATTTCAGAGTATTTGAAAATGTTATACACTTCTTTCCCCTGAAGTAAAGGTATTAAGTTATCTGTTACAAAACACTCTAAGATAATATTAATTTAATTCTTCCCATTATAAAATGTTAACCTTAGAGACCAAAGGCTATTTGCATTGCACATAACTAAGAAAATTAGCCTTTAACACAAATAATGATTTGTTATTTTAAATAGTCTTTGACGTAATTTGCCTTTGGCAAAAGAAACCAGTTACAGGATGAAAGTATAGAACAAAAGATGAGAGAACTGCCATTTACTCCGAGTCCCAGAGCAAATAAAAAATCAAACCATATTATTAATGTAATTCAAGCCATTTTTCCCCTTCAAAAAGAATTTTTGGGTACTGAACTAAAAATTATTAATATCCTTTTAAAAACTAAACATTAACTGATACTGTCATTGGGCATCTGCTTAACAGGGATCTCCTCTGACTCCTGCAGTGGCCGTAACCAAGGCCAGTGACTGCTTTAAAGTCACACATCAGTTACTGCTGTTGTAAGACAGGTGTTCTGGAACTCTCATCCTTTCTTTGCCTCCTTGTAAGGGCAAATGATTTTAGCCACTTTGCTGTGCACAGACTTTTATTTTTGATTCGATCTATGAGAAGGAACTTTCATGAGCCATGAAATTAGTTAATAAAGAGAGAGATTTATTCTACAAGGAGGCTTAATTGAAACAAAGGAATAGAGTGGGAAGACCCCAAGACAGGGGGCTTCGCCTGGGAATTTACCACTAGGCTTTCTGTATACAGCCCGGAAAACATGGACATATGCATCCCAATAAACATCACGTCTGACTGCCTGTCTCTCCCGGGTTGAAACAGCAGCAGCAAGAGGCGTTCTGAGGCAAGTTTTTAAGCCTCATGAACAAGGGGGGCTCATTGCCCAGTCATCGGCAATCATCCAAACACCTGGTCCAGTATGCGCGTCCACTCCCAGACATTGGCCAGATGTCAAGGATGCGAAGCTCATCAACAGGTCTCTATCTTAATTAAAACAAAAACACTCCCCGTTCTAGATCCTGAGAACTGGCCAGGTTCTCAAAACAGAGAAGAGGGGTCATCTACAGTTCATGCCTTAGACATGAACTGTAGAGCCTTAACACAAGCCTTTCCATTTTAGAATTACTCTCCTTACTCTCCTGAGCACTGGGATTTGAAGCATGTACCCATAAAGGTACATGTGCCCACATATACTTACTGCTTTTGGTTGTAACTGTTTGGGTTCATGACTTACCCACTCTACTGTAAGGTTCCACTTCCTATGCTTAGTAGGTGTCAGCATCAATAGTTACTGTTGCCAGTAGAGAGACAGAGTCTCAGAGCCTCCTCAGAAGTGTAAAGGACCAATCACCATCCTTATCCTGGATAATCTCATATGTGCAGTGAGCATGCTCTTAAGCATCTGCCTGATGTTGGGTTTCGAATATACTAAAATGAAGACAGCTCCTGATGTTGAGTAGTTTACTGTGGAGGTGATAAACCGCTACATGAATTAGTAAAAATTCTCTTCAGCATGAGGGGAGATGGACACGCACCAGAGAGAATCCAGCATCCTTGGAGTGGCTTTCCACAAGAATGTCCAAATCCCTGAGTAGGCAAAAGAATCTTCCACAAGCAGTCCTAAGACAGCCAGACATGGACATAAAGAAAACTCTTGGTGTCTCCTTCAAATTCATGCTGAAACTTAATCCTAGTAGTTACATTGAGTTACTGGGTTAGGGAAGGCCGTTCCAGTCAACAGGGCTCTGCCTTCCTTAGTGAGGGATGACCAGCGCCTTACTCAAGACAATTTGAACAAGGAGAGGAGAGAGAGGGAACTGGGATTGGTATATAAAATGAGAAAAGATTATTTTTAAAAAATAAATTAAAAATGGAAACCAAAAAGAAAAAGTAAATATCCATGCCTTGAGATAAGGCAACAATCTTAATTGACACCAAAAACACAACAAAGGAAAAACTTGGTAAATTCCCAGTTAAATGCAAAGAAAATCATCATTGTATATTAAAAGACTGAAAACCCATAGAATGTGAGGAAATAGTCACAAATCATTTATCTGATAAGAGTAGCATTCAGAGTATTACAGAACTCTCAAAACTCAGCAATAAACAAATTTAAAGGAAGCCAAGGATGGATATTTCTTCAGAAAAGAATTACAGATGGTCAAAGAGCATGAAAAGACAACACCATTAACTATTAGCAAATGCAAGTGAAAACTGCAAAAATGTACAAAATACTTAGAAGGTGCTTGTTACCCAAAAGGGGAGAAACCGAGAGTATGAGAAAAATCAGGACTCGTATATTGTTGGTAGAATTTGAAGTGGTGCAGTTGCCATGGAAACCTATTTGATGGTTTCTTAAAAATTTATACAACCCAGGCGGTGGTGGCACACTTTAATCCCAGCACTTGGGAGGCAGAGGCAGGTGGATCTCTGTGAGTTCAAAGCCAGCCTGGTTTACAGAGCAAGTTCCAAGACAGGCTCCAAAGCCTGTCTCAAAAAAACAAAAACAAAAAAAACAAAAAAACAAAAACAACTTACACAGCTACCATATAGTTCAACAAGTCCATTCTTTTGGCTAATAGGATCAACCATAATTCCCCATAGATATTTGAATATGTGCTTATAGTAC
Organism: Microtus oregoni; assembly: GCF_018167655.1. Classification (NCBI taxonomy): domain Eukaryota; kingdom Metazoa; phylum Chordata; class Mammalia; order Rodentia; family Cricetidae; genus Microtus; species Microtus oregoni. The sequence goes on from NW_024543072.1 coordinate 32,719,435, forward strand.
CCACCAAAATAGAAAGCAGATGTTCATCAACTCATAAATAAAATGCATAATCATACAATGCAATGTTTTATATTTATAATATATATTAATATTATATAATGCTGGTGCATTATATATATATAATGCTGGTGCACACTGCAACATAGAAGCCATATGTTGTATGGTTCAACTTACACAGAGAATTTCCAGAAAAAACATCCATAAAGAGTGGATTAGTTGTTACCTGGGACCATAGGTGTAATGGGTCACTAGATGTAAGCCTTTTTATTATTATTATTATTATTATTATGGGACCATAGGTGTAATGGGTCACTAGATGTAAGCCTTTTTATTATTATTATTATTATTATTATTATTATTATTATTATTATAGAAACATTCTTCAGTTAGTAGTGATGATTTTTAAGTAACCACTAAATGGTGCACTTGGTGTACACACTACTAAAAGGCACATTTTATAGTGTGTGGACTTTTTTCCAGAAAAAGGTGCTGTAGGCAAAGAGGGTGATTCATCTCTTGTGGAAAAAACAACCTAAAGGGAAGTCTGAAATTACTTTAAAGAGAGATCCTAGCCATAAAAAGTAAAAAAAAAAAAAAAAAATTGAAACAAAGTCGAGAAAGAAATGTTAACAGTATCTGTTAAAGCATAGGTGTTTGAGATGAACTGCTGTAGTGAAAGCAGTTATTTTTTGTGTGTAATTGAAACCAGCATTGTTTTGTCTTTTTCACTTAATCAAAATAAAACATGCCCCCCATTCCTCTCATGTCCACAGCCCGCCTTACATTCAAGGCCTCTTTACTATTGTTATCACATATGCATACAAATGAATAAACATAAAGACAGCCTGCTGCAGGCTTTCTGTGATGCCTGCATATCTATGTTTCTATCAGATAACCAATTGGCACTCAGCACCAAGATACATTCTCCCTCTCTCAGCAGGCGTTAATTGTGTGTAGCTCCCCATCCAGGGGTGGAGCCCTGTGAGATTTACCCCATCTATGTTAGACTGTCACCTGGTTTTAGAATTATTCAGGCCTTGTTTAGGTAGACATGTTGGTGAGATTTCATGGGTGTAGATTCCCAGTCATAGAAGGAATAATCCCCTGGGAGACTTCCTGATCCTCTGACTCTTTAAATCTTTCTGAATGTCCTTCCATGATGTTCCAGAACCTTGGGCACAGGGACTGTATTGCAGATATACTCAGTGGGCTGGGCATCTCTTGGTCAGTTGTCCTCTATTTTGACTTGCTGTGACCTTCACAATGGTCTCCTGCTTCAAAAAGTAGCTGCTTTGATGAGAAATGACACCTACATTTTTCTGTGAGTATAAGGAAGTATTTAGAATGTATTTAGTATACTGGTCCAGTAAAGTGGCAGTAATTGAGTCTCCTCTAAGACTCTAGACAAGGGCAGATAGGACTTTTTTACAGCACAGACTTGACTTCTCTCCTGCTAAGGAAGTCTTCTGTCCAATGGCATGGCTCTTGGTTCCTTGCAAAGATGTGTGTGTTGCTTCTGCACCTTTACAGATACCTCACCGTGATGCTGGTCATGGGCATGGCTGAGCAGGTATTTGTGAGTGGGGCTACTGAGTCCTTTGGGCATCTTCCGAGGAGGACTATATCTGTGTCACACGGTCATTGAGTTTTGCTTTCTGAGAAGTCCCCACAGTGATTCCAGGGTGACCGCAGCTGTTTGCAGGGCCACTCTCATCCCCATCCCCATTTGTTGTTGGCTTTCTTGATCTAAGTCATTCTGACTGGGGTGAGATGAGGTTCCAAAGTTATTTTAAGTTGTGTTTCTCTAATGCTAAGGATGATGAACATTTTTAAAGATGTTTCTTAGCCATATTTATTTCTTTTGAAAACCCTCTGTTCAAATCCACAGTCAATTTCAAATTATGGTTTTGATTCCTGAGCAAATGGAGTCATATTCAGAAAATCCCTTCTTACACTGTAGGGCACTGTCTGTTTTCTTCCAGCAGGATACGGTTTCATATTTAGGTCTTTGATACACTGGAAGTTACTTTTTATGCAGGCTTATAGATGCTGATCTAACTCCAGTTTTCCCAGTACCATATGGTGAAGATGCTGTCTCTATGTTTTTGGAATCTTTTCTAATATCCAATGGCTGTAGTTACTCATACTCACATGTGTGGGTTTTCTATTTTGTTCCATTGGTCTACATGTAATTTTGTATGGACACAATACTGTTTGTATTACTCTGGCATGGTACTACATCTTGAGGTCTGGAATGGTAATCCCACTGTTATTTTTGCTCAGGATTGCTTTGGCCATCAGGTCTTTTGTGGTTTTATGTGAGTTTCCAGCTTATTTTTGTTGCAGGGATTTTGATTTGTATTGCAGTGAATCTGTATTTGCTTTTGGTAAAATCATTTTCATATTAATTCTACTAATCCAGGTCTTTAGATTTACTAGTGTGCTTCTCTTTCTTCAGATTATAGAGGTTTTCCACCTCCTGAGTTAGGTTTGTTTCTAGACGTTTTATTTTCCTAGAAGCTGTTGTAGATGGTAGTGTTGGTTGTCAGTATACAGAGAGTCGGCTGGCTTTTGTAAGTTGATTTTGTGTCCTGCCACTTTGCTGAAGTAGTTATTTCCCGAAGTCCTCTGGTGGAATGTTTAAAATCTCTTATGTGTAATACCATACATCTGAAAGAGGGCTCCCTTTACTTCTCATTTTCTTACTTGTAGCTCTTTATTTTTTTCTTGCCTTTATTGTTCTAGCTAGTGTTTTAAGCATGATATTGAAAAGGAGTGGGGTTAGTGGATACCTCTGTCTCATTTCTGATTTTAATGGGATTGCTTTGAGTTTTTTTTTCCATTTAGGATAATGTTAACAGGACCCATATTGGAGCACTGGACTGATCTCCCAAGGTCCACTTGAAGAGCAGAAGGAGGGAGAATATGAACAAGGGAGTCAGGACCATGAGACAGTATGCCTGAGCTAATGGGAGCTCACCAAATTCAGTTGGACTGGGACTGAATGAGCATGGGATCAAACTGGACCCTCTGAATGTGATTGACAATTGGGGCAGACTGAGGGGCCAATGATAATGGCACTGGGATTTGTCTCTAATGCATGTACTGGCTTTTTGGTATCCTAGTCTATTTGGATGCACACCTTCCTAAGCCTGGATGTGGGGGGAAGGGCCTTGGACTTTCCACAGGGCAGGATACCCTGCCCTCTCTTAGGACTGGAGGGGGTGGGGAAAGGATATGTGGGGGAGTGGGAGGGAAGAGGGAGGAGGGGAGGAAGTGAGGATTTTGATTGGTATTATTTATAAAGTAATAAAAGAAAAAAAGATAATGTTAGCTGTGGGTTTGTCATATCTGACCTTTATTATGCTGAGATTTGTTTTCAACAAGGCCATAATTAGCACAAAAGAAACAAAATGACGATTTTTATCTTACCATACCTTGATGGGATAAACTAAAAATAAATGAGAAATTGCCAATGCAGATCATAGAGTCTACAAATATTTGGGAGACAGGGGTACCTTGAATTGGCAGTCATTGGTGGCAACACAGAAAATTTAAAGGGTCATATAATCAAATGAAAATGATAGTATAATTTATCAGAACCTTTGGGATGTAGCTAGGCAGTTCTAAGTGGAAAGTTTATTGCTGTAACTGTTGACTTTAAAAATTTCAGATCTCTGATAACCTAATAATGCACCTGAAGGTCTTAGAAAAATAAGAGCAATCCAAGCCCCAAAACAGAAGCTGGTGAAAGATCAGAGCAGAAACTTAAGAAATAGAGAGTAAGTCATAAATGGAATCCAACAAAAGGGTATTTTAAAAGATACTGACAAACTCCTATCCAAACCAACAAAGGAGAAAAGGAGAGCAAACCACGGATTAGTAAAATGGGAGCAGCACACATCACAGAAGTGGCTGGTCGCCTGGCAGCAAGAACCTGGGATCCTCCGACCTCATCCTGTTGTCAAATATTAATTTTACTATGTAAAGGTGCATTACATTTGTTTATGCTCCATAATATTACTTTAACTGTGTAAAGGTGTGTTGCTTTTGTTTCCTCTTGCCTGCCTAAGGCACCTGATTGGTCTAATAAAGAGCTAAACAGCCAAGAGCTAGGCAGAGAAAGGATAGGTTAGACTGGCAGAGAGAATAAATAGGAGAAATCTAGGCTCCAAAAGAGAACAGAAGAAGAGAGGAGAGACCAAGGGACATGCCTGGGGCCAGAAGTCAGGCAGCTGCTAGCCAGCCATAGAGAGGCAGAAGTAAGAAAAGTAAGAAGCCTGGTACAACATCCCCTACTCCCAGATGTGTGGTTACACCCAACTTCTATGTGATCACTAGGGTTCCAAACATGAACTGAAGGCATAAGTCACAAAACAATCCCACACCAGTTTGGAATTATGATTAATAAAAGGGTTATTTATTTAAAGGGGAAAACTTACAGATCACCATCCTAGACAACAGCCCTCTGCACAACCAGGAAAGGAGTCTAGTAGCCAGAAGCAGAGCTGGAAGCAAGAGAGCATGAGCATGGCTACGCTGCTTTTTAAAGCAAAAGAGACCATGCCCAAGTGGGCTGGAATATTAAAGGCTGTTGGCTGAAGGAGCGGAAGGAGCTCCTACAACAATGGATCTTCATGCTTACATAGTATATGCTTTATCCTCTGAATTATTTGATCAGCCCTGACAAATGTTATTTTTAATAGGAAAACAAAGTATTTCCTTTAAAATCAAGAATAAGATTACAAAACCTTTTGTTATTGCCTCTCAACATTGTACTGAAGTTTGGACTGAGTAAAATATGACAAAAAAATAAAAATAGTATTTAGGTTGGAGAGATGACTCTACAATTAAAAGAACATGCATCTCTTCGAGACATCAATAGTTCCCAACAACCTGTAACTCTAGCTCCAGGGCATCCAACACCCTCTTCTGACCTCCCTGAGCACTGCATGCTTGTGGTTCACATATAGACACTCAACAGACACATAAAATGAATAAAAAAAAATCCCACCATATTTAGGAAGTATTAAGTAAAGTTCAATTGTGCATGTGTAGTTGTCTACATAAACAGTCAAAAGAATTTATGCATCTGTAAAATAAAATGCACTCGGCTGTAAGATCAGCACCAAAATTCAGACATATTTCTGTACGTTCTTATAAACATCTTTTTAAAACCTCACCAAAAAATACATGGCATTTCTAATAGAAAATCTGTCAAAGACTAAATCTGGTCAAAATATAAGGACTACATGCTGAAAATAATAAAATTTTAGTGGAAAACTGTAAGAACATAATTGGAAATTCTCATATTTATAGACACTATTGTAAAGATTTTATAAAGATTCTCATATTTATAGATGGACACACTATTATAAAGATTTTAGTTTTCCTTAGCTGATTAATTTAGTGCAATTCCAGTCAAAATGCCAGTTTTATTTTCATGAGACCTGTCAATTCCATGAAGAATAAAGGTGAAGAAAAGCTAGAAGAACCCCATAGAGAAGTCATATGGTGATGGGTGGGACGTGGTTCACCATGTCTTCATTAATGTGTTATAAAATTATGATGGCATTAAGATTCCGAATTCCTGAAGTAAAGATAGACAAATTAACCACAGGAACAGAATCTAAAGTCCCACCTGTTCGTGGAACAGCAGTGTGTGACAGAAGTGCCCTCCAGAACAATGCCATTCAGGTGCTTGTCCAGGAGCCATGAATGAGTGCAGGAAGGGAAAGCCTGGTTTACCCTTCTCCACTCTGTTTAAGGACAGTCACATTTTGCTTTAGGATTTTGTATGTGTATTTAAAAGAAAATGGCACCTGCTAATCCTCAGGCCATAAAGATTTTAAAATACATAATGCTGTAAGAGTTCCCTTCCAAAGAAACTCTTGCTATCTGCAGCAAAGTGAGATTTAAAAATTACATTCAGTTAAAAATCTTTCGAACTGAGAGAATGTGAAAATTATAATTACATGCATGTTCACCACAAGCAGTGGAAATTATGCTATCCTAAATACATTCTCTCCCACTGGACACACTAAGGGCGACAGGTAATGAGCTACTAGCGGCTCGAAAAGCAGAAGTGCCTTCCCGGGAAGTGAGGTGTCCTCAGTTGCTGAGCTGGAATTTTGTCCTCGCTTGATAATTTTTGAAAGAAAAAAATAGTCCTGGAACTTTGAGTTTGGCCCAAGTTGTGTGCCACCTTGGGATTTTGTTCACCCACCACATCACCGTTAGAGGATGCCAAAATGTCCATTTCCCTATTGAAATTGACAGGGATGACAATTTAAATAAATTGGGCTTCCTGGGAGCGGGAAAGCAAATCTGCCAGCGGAGTCCAGGGAGAATCTACCGCTTGTTCTAGAACTTGCTAAAAATAATACGCATTTTCTGTCTCCCGCCGGCACACGTGTTAGCCACAACTGCTTTAATGATGGAGCGGGTCATAAAGGAGAGCAATGAGCACTTAAAAGCCCTTAACTAGTAACGTTAGACCCTTGACTTTTACCAGGTGCAATCAATTCCCTTTCTGAAGTCTTCAAATTTTCTGAGTACTGCTTTTAACCAAATACCTTGTCGGAAACCGAAGTGCTGCTGTGCATGCCTGCCTGAGAGGACTGCTCCAGGCCCCCTGAAATAGCATCTCCGCGCCCACCCTCCAGCCTAGTTTCTAGGCAGCCCTGTCTTGTCGCATCCAGAACACAGTCGTCTCTGCCTTGCCAGTGTCCTGGGACACTTCTCACCCTGTAGTAAACTAGTTTATTTTGTCTCCCGATTTGAGGACAAACACTTTTTTAATTTAGTATCACAACCACTGTCACCCGAGGTCGAGTCCCCTTTGCAGATCCCTGGTCTCGTTGATAGAGTTTAAATGCAGACTCGGAAGGGAACTGGAGGACCATCCTGCTGTGGGACAATGGTCTGTACCCTGTCACTTGTATTATTTTTAATAAAATGCTGATTGGCCAGTAGCCAGGCAGGAAGTATAGGTGGGACAATGAGAACAGGAGAATTCTGGGAAGAGGACGCAGTCCCCAGTCATGACCCATTGGCAGAGAAAGCAAGATGTGACCCACTGAAAAAGGTACCAAGCCACGTGGTTAGCATAGACAAGAATAATGGGCTAGTTTAAGATGTAAGAATTAATTAATAAGAAAAGCCTGATATACTAGGCCCATCAGTTTATGATTAATGTAGACCTCTGTGTGTTTATTTAGGATTAAACGGCTGTGGGACCTGGTGGGACAGAAACCTCTGTCAACACCATCCATTAGCGTTAGGGAGAGAGGGATAGTGCCTTGGGTGTCAGGAAGAGGACCCAGAAGAAGAAAAAATAGAAAACCACAGTCTGAAGAGAGTTGAGGTAAATGGTGACACCTAGGAGGACAAGTGGGGCATGATGGGAAGGAAAGCACCAGCCCAGGACCTAGGCCTTTGTCCTTGTCGCCTATTGATGACGTCACATGCCCCTGGGTGATATGCACCTGCCTTGACCCTGAAAGCAGTGCTCCACTCTTTCAGACCCAAACAGAACGGAAGTATTTTATCTTGATATTACTTGGTTTAAGCTTGTGGGCAGCTAAGAGTTACTTTGTGTGACCTAAACTTCAGGAAGTGCTTAAGATAGGAATAACAGCTGTATTTATTGCCATGGTTTACCTTTTAGTCTGTTAGCTTTGGGCCAGGAAGGAATAGCTAGGTGTGCTTGCTGTCATCGGTTTACCCTTTAGCATCGGGATCATTGTAAAGCCCCTGGCACTGGTTCATCTTGAGCCTTGCTGCTAGTGACAAGCACTTTCTGGGGCTTCACCACTGAAAGACCGGCGCTGGCTTATTGCTTATTGACCCGTGGAAGGCCAGCACTTGAAAAATGAGCCACAAGCAGCTTATAGCTTTCGTTATACATTTGAAATATACCTTTTATACATTTGAAATATACCTTTTTTTTTAAATGGTTAATCCCCAACAAGCCTGGTTAGATTTAGTTCAGGTTTTTAATAGATCTCACTTTGTGGCTTCTATGAGCTTGTGATCCTACCTCAGCTTACCGAGTGAATTTGCAGGGTGGTTCTGATCACTGATGGCACCGGCCACTTGTCTCAGAAGAAACTGACATACTCACGGGTCTCACGTGTTGCCAGACTGCGAAGCAGAAGGCTCCAAAGGACTCTTGGTTCCCTGTCCCCACTGTTCGGAATATATACTATGTGTAGTGTAGTTCAGATTCAAAAGATACACAGTCCCTAGGTGTGACACTGTTGTCCCTTCTACCCCAGGTAATCAGTGTGGTCAGCTTCTGTGTATATCTGTTATGCATAGTCATACATTTTACTGTCCCTTTCAAAAACCAGAAAAGAATTTCCTAGGGCTCTTGAGTTAAGAGCCAAAGTCCTGTGACAGTAAACAGATTAACAAGTGAAGAGCCTGAAAATGGTAACTCCTCCATAATTTGGCAACAATGATATGTTATTTTAGCCTCTTGAGGAATGGACAGTCAGGGGACTATGACGGGTCAAACAGGGTGTGACCAAGTGGTGACAGCCCGGGGAAAACTTCTATTCAGATGCCTCCCAGTCTTTCGGGCTTTGGAGACAAGGATGTTTCTTTCCTCTGGAAAGCAAGAATTCAGTTCTCTCTGGATAGTCTCACGGCCTGCTTCAAAGTCGGTCAGAAAATATGACCTCCTTCACGGGAGATCAGAGAAGCCTTCCTATTCCTGCTGCTCTCTGCATCTCCCTCGGCTTAGCCTAGCCAGTGTGCGGAAGTGTGTCCTCAGCCTCGGCTTAGCCTAGCCAGTGTGCGGAAGTGTGTCCTCTCCCTCGGCTTAGCCTAGCCAGTGTGTGGAAGTGTGTCCTCAGCCTCGGCTTAGCCTAGCCAGTGTGCTGAAGTGTGTCCTCAGCCTCGGCTTAGCCTAGCCAGGGTGCTGAAGTGTGTCCTCAGCCTCGGCTTAGCCTAGCCAGTGTGCTGAAGTGTGTCCTCTCCCTCGGCTTAGCCTAGCCAGGGTGCTGAAGTGTGTCCTCAGCCTCGGCTTAGCCTAGCCAGTGTGCGGAAGTGTGTCCTCTCCCTCGGCTTAGCCTAGCCAGTGTGCGGAAGTGTGTCCTCAGCCCCCTCTCTGCCCACACCATGGATGCAGTACTCTGAGCCTGACCTGGCTGCTTTGCCTGACCTACCTGGGACCCCATTCCATATCAGGCATACTCTTGTTTTTTAATGAATCTGTGAAGGGGACTGGATAGGTGTGGGGATGTCGTTCAATAGCTAGAGACGGATGCCATCCCAGGCTGTATCACAATAAGGCTACCTGAAGCTGGCTGGGACCAACATGGCCAACCCAGGCTACTACTAACTGTCTTTTGCCTCATTAAAATGTCATCTCCACACTACTGGCCTTGGGAAATTGCCTGCTCCTCTCAGGCATCTGATATATTGTCACATTTGAAAACCTCACATAGAAATAAAAAAGATGCTCTTCCCAAAGAAAATCTCAATTCATTCTAAGGGTTCCTCTCCTGAACTCATGAATAATCCTCCCCTACATTAAATTTTGCCCTTAAAACAACTGCAGATCTTTCCCACGGGTTCACTGATTGTGGCTCTGCTCACTCTCTCTAATGCTTCTTCTATTATGGTCATCTCGGTTTCCATGGAGATGATCTTTTCAAAACTTGATGACTCCTCTCCTTGGTGAACTTGAGATTGACCCCACTTCCACTGTCCATGGTCTTATCTACACACTTGTCCTCATTGCCCACAGCACATCTTTCCGTGCACGCCATTGCAAGCAGGATACACTCTGCTAAGAAACTCTGTTTTTTTTTTGTTGTTGTTGTTTGTTTGCTTTGTATTTTTGAGACAGGGTCTCACTATATGGCCTTGGCTGGCCTATAGCCCACTAGATAGACCAGGCTGGCCTTAAACTCAAAGAGATCCTCCTGCCTCTGCCTCCTGAATGATAAGATGGCATGCATTACCATGTGAGGCCTCAACCATTATTTTTGAGCTGACTTCTTTTAACATCCCAAGTTCAAAAACTCTTATTGCACGTGGGATCCAAGCTGCTGATTTCATCACTTATTTCTGTGTACCCACTGTGTTTCTTATTGTGTTAAAAGTTCAAGTTGGAGCCATACAATCACTCCCTTGCATACATCCCTTCCCACTTACCCATCCTTTTATTTCTTTAATTGCTTGGCACAACACAAAGTTTTGCTAAACTTAATGCTGGGGAAGCTGAGACATTCAGCTGGAGTTCCCAAATGAGAGTCCCGTGATGTGGGTGTCATTCTGTATATGTGTTGTTTATTTGTTGATGAATAAACTGTTTTGGCCAATGGCTTAGCAGAGTACAGTCAAGTGGGAAATCCAAACAGAGATATAGAGAGAGAGTAGGCAGAGTCAGGGAGACGCCATGTAGCTGCTGAAGGAGAAGGACACAGGAACCTTACCAGTAGGCCACAACCTCGTGGTGATCCACAGATATATAGAAATGGATTAATTTAAGATGTAAGAGCTAGCTAGGAATATACCTGAGTCATTGGCCAAATAGTGTTGTAATTAATACAGTCTTTTGTGATTATTCAGGTCTGGAAAGTCAGGAAATGAATGAGTGGTCTCTGCTGACAGTCCCAGGCAGAGTATCGTCTCTGCCGTTGCCATGGTAACGGTAAGTGTGGCTTCTCAGTTTCTCTGCAGACACTTTTTTCTTATTGGATAAACAATAACTTCAGTTGTAAATGTATTCCCTTCTAGTTGTTTTCAAGCCCACAGTGTGTTTCTTTTCTTTCTTTTTTGACAGTGTTTCTCTGTTTAACAGAGCCCTGGCTATTCTGGAACTAGCTTTGTGGATGAGGCTAGCCTTGAACTCACATAACTCAGATAACATCATTGTTCTCAAAAGTTCAAGGCCAGCTTGGGGTACACACTATCTCAAGACAGTAACAACAGAGGTTATATATCCTGGGTTTTCAGGTTCATTTCATTCATATTTCATTCATGTAATAATTTCTGTGTGCACACGATGTCCAAGCACTGTTGGTGACACAAGAATTATAACAGTGAACTTACTCTCCTTTCTCAAGGAGCACTAGGAAAGACGATGGAATTCTTCTGAAACAAAAAATAGAGTTCAGGAACAGGCTGCTGCCAAGACAGGATAAGGCAGTTTTAAAAATTTTGTATCTCTAAAAATGGTCTGTCAATTACTCTAGGCCTTAGCCAAAGTTGGTTGTTTCAACGTTACAAATGAGACTTTGGGTGACTGCCCAGGTAGCCAGTTGTCATTTATTGTACCCTTTGAAAGTTGCTTGGGTGTGCTTCCTGTTTACTCAAGTGATATTGTTTCCCTCTAAGGTCTTTAGTGAGGTTAAAGACTGGACAGTCCTTACTTTCCTCTCATGACTTAGCCAAGTCATTTCTAATACAAGACTTAAACTCCTTTGGATAAAATGACTATTAAAACATTTAGTGTATGTTTCTTGTTTGATATTGTTTATGCTGGTTGTAATTCTAATTTTCATACTTGATATTTGTTCTTATTGTATATAGTTTTGTATTAGGCTTAAAACCCTTTTATTTAGGCAAAAGAGGGAGGTGCTGTGGGAACTCCTTCAGCCAATAGCCTTTAAGATACTGGCCCGCTCTGGGTGTGGCCACATGCACAGATGTAAAAAACGTGCACAGCCCTTGGCTGCTGGATCTGGTTCCTGTTCCCCACTCATGACGATCTGTGCGTCTACCCCTAAATAAAGAGACCTTTAATATATGCCATTCTGAGCTAGTGGGGGACTACTTTATTGTAATTGACAACAGGCCGCCCTAGGTCAGAGGATTTAGGAAGAGACAAGGGAGGACTTCAATCCAGAGCCTACCTTTCATAAGCTTAGGCAGCACATGACACACCACCAATATAAGGTACTTTATACTTAGTCGTCTTGGAAATGTTTTGGTCTTGCTTTTTGTTTTATAATTTGGTACTCCAAATTTGGATATAACTAAGTGTCAGAGACTAATTTCTTGATGACTCTTTTAATCTTATAGGTTGCCAATTTGCCATCTAAACTAAGGTTTTAGTTGGAAATCACACTCTGTAATTCAGCATAATACTGATTTTGCTGACTGCCTTCCTGGATCATTTAACATAATTATTCCCTGTAATGCCCATAAACTGATAGTTATACCCAGATGCTGGATCATATTCCTGTTTTTTCATGTGGCATTTGTAAAGAGAGGAATGTTCTGTTGCTTCTCTTGCTAAAGAATGGGGATCCTTCTTTCCTTTTTCTTTCTTTTTCAAAGCTAAGGAATTTTTACAAAGGGGAATCCCTCTGCCTCCACACTACATCATCGTCTCATTTCTCTAGTCATTTAGGAAAAATACAAGTCTTTAATTTACTTATTTTTAAGTTAATCATGTGGGCTGCCATAGCATCTTTTCAAAAGAGACCAATGAATTGCTATAGTTATTTTTATATGATCATAAATATACTTTTAAATATACTTGCAAACCACATTGCTTCTGGGTCAGTTCATAGTAAAGGAATACTTCAGATGGCCTAGGTTTCAAACCCTGCACATTTCAGAGAAAATTCTGACCCTTGGCTGATTCTAAGAAGAGACTGCTAAGTCTTTAGGATGTCCTTGCCAGTAAGAAAGTCTTTTATCTGGGATCTTGGACCATGCTGGGTTTATGGTCTATGGCAGGAGTCTAGGCCCCTCAGTGTCAGCTGACCTATATAAGGTCATGTATGTGTGACCAATAAAAGAAATAAAATAAACAAAAACAGAAACTGATTCAATCTTATGTGGTTAGCCATTCTTCATGCGGGTCACCACCCATCATTGTCTGAGAAGTTCAGCGCCTGTGGCTGGAGAGGATGCCTGGATCTTGCCCCTGGATCCTGGTCTCTGTCTTGTCATTCTCCACTGCTGACTTGGCGTCCATTGTGTAAACTGTAACCAGGAGCCAGTTTTCTGAATTCTACCAGTGTACTCTAGAGATCAGTGCATTGCTAAAATAATTTGTCATTTGGGTAGTGGAATTGACTCTTTGGGGCTTCTGCTTTTGAAAGTCAGGTTCTGTTGACTCAGACATTGTTAGTCCTTTGCTGTCACATATGACGTCATAGTAGTACACTGTGCAGTGTCTTGTCCCTATGTTTGCAGGTATGTCTTTGAATCGAGGTCTCTTAACAACTAATATCTGCTGTGATTTCTGGGTCAGATGGTAACTGCTTATACAATTTCTCTAAGTTTGGCAAAACCTTCTCTAAATTATGTGTTCTATATTTCTGCTATCAGGCTGGGACAAGGCTCTTGCTTTATCATAGCAACACCAATAAGTATGTGGTCAGGGTTTGGAGTTTTTCCAGCCTTGTTGATGAGAAATGGTTCGATTTAAATTCATCTTGCAGTAAGATACAGGAATGTTAGCAAGTATCATTTCACAGGAGTAAGGTGAATTTTCACCTTTTCCTTGTGAATTGTTGGCTCACTAATCATATGAGGCTTTTCATTAGACTTCAAATTTTTTTTGTATAAATTAAGACAGACTCAAATTATAGCAAGTGCAGAATATGTTAAAAAGACCTCAACCTATAAAAATGGGGTTGAGAGAGTGGTAGGGAAGCATGGAGTATCACAGGACTCTAAAACACGCACAAAAGCAAAAGTAATTCTCATTGATTCTAGTTTTTAACTGTAAGACAAGAAAGACTGGAACAAAGATTGGAAGCCAGGCACGGCGGGGCACACATGTAAGCTCAACACTCGTAGACAAAAGACTGCACAGTGAGACCCTATCTCAAGACAGTAGCAACAGAGGTTAGATATCCTGGGTATTCATGTCCATTTCATTCATGTAATAATTTCTGTGTGCGTGCGATGTCCAAGCACTGTTGGAGACACAAGAAATACAACCGTGAATTTACTCTCCTTTCTCAAGGAGCAATAGGAAAGACGATGGCATCCTTCTGATCTGAGCTACAACATAAAGCCTAAAGGAATATACTCATATTTCATCCCCTCTGTTTCTATTTTCTTTAGTAAGGGTGCTTATCCATTACTGGAACAGTCAATACTAGAGTCAAAAGATGCAGTAATAGTCCTGGTTCCTACCATAAAAATGACTGATTGCCCTGGAATAGGATCTTCAGCTCCATTTTTTTCTCATCATCAATAAAGGGAAAGAAATCCCAGAGATCTGGCCACTTATCCAAGTCTTGTGGCATCTAGTGTTCAGATCTTCCTGAGCTATTTCTGCAGGATCAGCCGTTGAGTGAGAGAAACAAGCTGGGCAGCTGCGACCCTAGCCCTCAGCCTGGACCCCCAGGCCAGCCTGATGAACCCTGGCTGCGCAGTGTTTGGTGGCATTGTTTCTGTCTGACTGTTCCTGGGCCAAGTCGCAGAACTCTACAGGTTCATGGACCAGGTTCAAAGGGACTACAGGATGTTTACAGTGTCACAGTGAAAACGAGACAATGAAAGCCACTGGGAGGAAAGTGGAAGAAAGAAGATCAAAGTAGCCTGCTGGGGCGCAGGAAGGCTGCTCTGAGCTGATAAACAACACAAATTGTCCCGTGCTAAGGGGAAGGCTAAGGCTTGGGATGTGAAAAGTAGACGTAGGCAATTAACATTTCCTTAAGGCTTCTGCTCCCCCCCCCCCCCCACACACACACCTCCAGAAAGAAGGGTTCAGTGGTAAACCCAGAACTTAGACCTGTCACTGGCCCCGGCATGGCTTTCTGAAAAGCTGCTTCAATACTCCGAGACTCAGTTTACCTACAATTTGAAAAGAAACTGGCATTATGACAAGGTTTGAATGGGTTGGGTTTCTTCGCTCTGCTTTATATAGTTCATGTTCCTTCTGTCTCCTGGCGGTCATTTCCCACACATTCCCAGAACCTTCGGCAGCATGAAGCTAGTGCGCACGTGTAAGAAATTGCAGCGGGGGGGGGGGGGGGGGGTGTTGGGGGAGGTTGGGGGGGGGGAGTCGCGGGGAGCTGACAAGCTGCGGGGGGGGGGGGCTGAGTCTGGTTTCTTCAGAAAATTGCTCGTTAGTGTTTCAGGAGGGGTTCTGAAGCCTCTTCCTAGATGTCCAGCGAGATGAGATACTGAGATTCCACCCCAAACCCCTGTTCCAGGACAGCTGCTGCCACTGCTCCTTCTAGATCCCTACGAAGTGATTTCCCATCAGCCCCAGAGCCCACCTTCTTCTGGCAGCTGAAAGGAACCTAAAGCTTCTTGCTTCTCGGGTTTTGATTGCTAAGTGAGGCAGGGAGAGTAAGCAGCCTAAATGAAGAGACCAGGTGTCTCCCTGCAGACAGGCTCCCTGCCTCCCTGCTGTTCTAGGGATGCTAAATGGACAATGGTGTCACTGGGTCTCAGATGTCTTGAGAGCACATCATCTGGGCATACTTGATGTGTGATGCCTCTCTGTATGCTGTGAGTGTGTTTTATTACCATTGGTTAATAAAGAAACTGATTTGGCCAATAGCCAGGCAGGATATAGATAGGGGGGAAATCCAATCAGAGATACAGGGAAAAGACCAGCAGGGTCAGGGAGACACCAGCAGCCACCAGAAAAGAAAGATGTGAGGTAATACCTCTGCCACATGGCAATACATAGATTAACAGGATTAATTTAAGATGTAAAAGCTAGTTAGTAGTAAGCCTGAGCCATCAGACAGTTTGTAATTAATATTAAGCCTCAGAGTGGATATTCAGCCATTGGCAGGCAGGAGAGAAACCTTCAGCTACACACACTCTTGGCCTGAATATGCTGGAAGGTTCGCCTCACCGGGCTGCACACACTACTAACAGGTGTGTCAAGGCTGGTGGGAATGTGGGGGAAGAGAAAAGCATATAGACAGATAGATAGGTAGATAGATAGATAGATAGATAGATATTTCATTCCATAAGTTCCATGACCCTGAAGAATGCTAACTAATACAGTAGACTAGAACTATTGACGATTTTTCCTACTTCCTCCCTAGAATTCTAGATCCCAGAATACCATGACTGAGTCCTCCCCTCTTTGATGCCCATGACCCCAAAGCCCAAAATCAGTCACACCTCTCCAGAGCTCCACACATTAAATCTCACTCCCCAAAATTGTTGTTACTATTCTGCTTCATTGCTAATTCAACCCTGCCTTGTTTTTCAAGGATTGTGAGGTAGTTTCAATAAATGCACAAAAGATGGAAACTAAGGAGAGATAACATCAAAGGGAAGATAAGAAAGGAAAAAAGAAGTGAAACTATGAACAAAATTTGTTCACCAACTCCATTTTGAAAAATTCTATATAGTTCAATTTTCACCCTGAGTTTCCTAGCAACCATTGCAAAGAATAAAGAAATTGTGGTGTGAGCTGTCTTTAAATTAAAATAATGCAGAGAAAATCCATTGTTTATGAGTAGCAATGATCTTCCTAGTGGGCTGACTTGAGAGAAAATTCTCAGGTGGATTCCTTTCAACAAATCAGTGCAGTGTCCTAAGCCATGCCTTCAACAACATCCTAACTATAAGTACAAAGGAGGAGGCTTAATGCTATTTCTGACAACTCCCTTACAACACCCAGTGGAATTATGCCAAGTATTTATGTAAAATAATTCCCACATCAAAATGGCACAGCCAAGCATACAGATCCGAGAGCTTGCCTTGAAAACGGCAGAGTAATTATTGCCTGCTTCGTACAGTTCCAACTAGGTAGAATTTCTTCAACAGGGTTCTTGGAATTTTCGTTTGGCACTGAGCCCAAAGTCAGTCTCCTGAAGTTTGGGGACTGCAAACACTCTTTGCCTAGTTTAGGTGCAGATGTTCTTTCTGGAAAATCCAGCCAAGGTGAGAAGGAGGTAATAGGGTATCCTTTTATGGAAGCTAAAATGTCTGATGTAAACACTGCCCAAGTAGAGACCACTCCACGTGTTGCTAGGTGGAGCTGGCCTGAGGGACCACTGATAAACAGAACACATTCCAAGGTTTTCTGCCAGCCAGCAACAGCAGCAGGTGCAAGCCCAGGTCAGTGTGCAAAGGTAGAACGGTGTTACTGCAGCAGGAGAAGGGAGAGAATCCGTGGAGAAAATTGAACCAGTTGGAGGCTTCAGAACTGAGATATAGGCCTCTCAACCTGGGAAAACATCCCAGTTTGATCCTTTCTCTTCTGTGTTTCCTTGGACAAATCATTCCGTAGGTGTCACAGCTGAGAAGGTAGGCTGCTATCGCCCGATAGTGCAACCCTGTGAGGCCAAGCTGAGCCTGCTCTGGGTTACTCTGTGTTGTATTGAATAATCCCATCTTGCAAAGCAAGGGCTTTGACCCACATTACTGCACTTTGAGCCTAAGAACACAAAAGAAAGACTGTTTCTTATTTACATAAACAACTGCCACCTGCCAGCACACTGAAAGGCCCAGACTCATAATTATCCGTACCAATAAATGCCGATACCTGTAAACATGCTATTCCAGAAACGCCAGACAGGTGACTTATCAGTTGCACAGATGGAACCCTCACCGAGGAGCCACCCAGCCGTTTGCCATGAGCCTCTTCCAGGAAAACCATCCCACAAAAGGACCCCTGCCTTTGTCCCCAATTTCCAGTTGCATCGTAGTTTCTCCTGCATGTGACAGTTAATATCAAGCTGACCACCAAAATGGCCTACACCCCTGACCCACATCCGACATCTGCTCATGAATCTAAGACTTCCTACCGTGTCCCCTAAAGACTCCTCCTTAAGCCTGTGCCAGCCCTCTGCCTCCAACTGCAGGACAGCTTCCCAACTCTGCAGCCACTTTAACCCTTTCTTAGCCACCCTGTGATCTGCAAGTGTGAGTTAAAATTGTGTTAAGTACAATACGTGATTGATGGAGGTGGGTGTTGTATCTTATCTGTTGCTTTCATTGGTTAAGTAATAAAGAAAACTGCTTGGCCCTCTGATAGGGTAGAATTTAGATAGGTGGAGTAAACAGAACAGAATACTGGGAGAAAGAAGCTGAGTCAGTGAGTCGCCATGATTCTCCCACTCCAGACAGACGCAGGTTAAGATCTTCTCTGGTAAGCCACCTCGTGGGCTACACATATTATTATAAATGGATTAGATCAATATGTAAGAGCTAGCCAATAAGAGGCTAGAGCTAATGGGCCAGGCAGTGTTTAAAAGAATACAGTTTCCGTGTAATTATTTCGGGAAGCAGCTAGCCGTGCGGGCGGCCCGGTGCCAGGAACATAGCCCACCTCTCCGCTCAATCAACCCCGCCGCTCCTATCTCAACACGTAATCTGAGAGTTAATATTAGTACTTGAAAGAAATGAACCTGTGGTCGCCAACAGCCAGCTAGCGAGCAAAACCAAGATGAACTGACAAGTGACAGCTAACAAAACTGATATGGCTTGTGGAGGTTTTATCATTCAGTGTGTTCAGACATTGTGGAGAGACATGATCGCTGGTCTCTTCTGGACATGGGCACATGACACAGTGGCCAGAGGCATCAAATGGTGCTGAGTCAGAAGCAGTGGTAAGAAAGGGTTCTTAGCTGGGCAGTAATGGCACATGCCTTTAATCCCAGCACTCGGGAGGCAGAGGCAGGCGGATCTCTGTGAGTTTGAGGCCAGCCTGGTCTATAAGAGCTAGTTCCAGGACAGGCTCCAAAGCTAAAGAGAAACCCTATCTCAAAAACAAAGACAAACAAGAAAGAAAGGAAGGAAGGGAGGAAGAGAGGAAGAGAGAGACGAAAGAAAGAAAGAAGGAAAGAAAGAAAGGAAAGAAGGAAGGAAGGAAGGAAGAAAGAAAGAGAGAAAGACAGAAAGAAGGGGGGGCTCTTACAGGGTTCTAGCTTCTGCTCCCTGGAGACTTGCATTGCAGTCACAAGAGGAATGCTCTAAAGAGGAACTTTAGATTTTTGTTTTTAGCAGGAAGGGTCTCACAAGGGATCAGGGTTTTCTGGGGGTAGGGTAGCCTTATAGTCTCAGGGGCTAGGGCCTAAACAAACATTTGAGGGTCTCTAGACCTCATTCCCTTTTCCACCCGACTTCAGTGCAGCTGTAAGGACAGGTCCAGGAATTATCCCTCCACAGCTATTGTAGTGCACACTGCACTCTCTTCATTGCCTGCGAAGGCCACCTACCTAGACGGCAGCATATAGCAAGTATTAGAGAGATGACAGCCACAGAAAAACCCTATTAGAGAGACGATCACAACAAATCTAGTTTTGCAGTCTTAATTGGCTTTTATTTGCAGCCCTAGAATCTGCCAGCGTAACAGAATGTTCCAGCTCAACACATTTGCAGATTGCATTTATAGCAAGAGAAAGGGAAATGACATACAGAGAGCGGAAGTAGGTGCACAGATTGGGTTGGTGATGGCTGTTTGCTTTATCTGTAGTTTGAACAGTTGGCCACCTGTGATTGGCTGACGCTTGGGACTGTGAGTGGCTGGGATCCAGCTATTCCTCATAAAGGCCAGTTCCTCCGTTGTTGGGATTCCATTTGTTTACTTGTTGAGTTAGACTGGAGCTCCCTAAATGATGATTTAGGCCAAGTTTGGTTTAACTCGGTGTGTTGTTGGGATAATCTTTTTGTACACTGTGTAAAGATATGTCTCTGTTTTACTTCACCTGCCTAAGACACCTTCTGATTGGGTTAATAAAGAGCTGAATGGCCGATAGCTAGGCAGGAGAGGATAAGCCGGATAGTAGCTGGGCAGAGAAAGGAACTCCGGGAGAGCATCTGAGATGGGAAACAGAGACGGAGGAAGTTGGCCGTAAAGAACTGAGAAGAGGGAATGAGCCATGTAGCAGAATGTAGATTCTTATAAACAGATAAATTTAAGTTTTCAGGACGAATTTGGAAAAAGCCTAAGCTAAGGTCAAGCTTTCCTACTTAATAAGAAGTCTCCGTGTCATTATTTGTGAGTTGGTGGCCCAAACACAGTCCGACTATAGTCTGTAGCCAGTAGAATTCCAGCAGATCCTTGTTGTGGAATAGCAAGCAGTTAGGAGATAAATGCCTTGCGCCATTTCTAAGTGGGACCAACAGCCTGAGGCAATTCTAAGTTTCTCAGCGGTTCCCCTGTGGGACTGGATTCTTGCCTGTAGCAACGGCTGTGCCGGAACAGACTGCTGTCTTTCTCCCTACCTCCCTCTCCTCTGTCACTTCTGCTCCCTGATGGCACTGAACATAAGCACCTTGATGCTAGGCTCTGCTTCTAGAGGAGCCTGAACTGAGCCAGCCCCTGTCCTAGAGTTAGTGAACTGGAAGATGGAGTTAAGGAACTATTCCATAAAGGAATAAAGAAATGGGAAATACAGAAGATCTGGCGATGAGATAGGTCCTTAGCCAAATACCAGGGGGAAACGTGAGGTAGTAGCAATGACCGAAGACATCATCTCTGTTTAACTTCATAATGATCTCCATTGCATTCTTACAACCCCTTCCCTTCCACCTCCAGGAAAGGGAGATCAGGGGGTGTGGGATGTGGCCTGACGTTGGTCACTTCCCTGGCATTTGGTGATCAAAGGCAGTTTGCTGCTCAGACTTTTGCTCTATGACAGACACCTGAGGGAATTGAAAAGGAGTGAAGAATTGGTTTTGGCTCATGGTTTGGGGAGTTTTGGTCCATGGCTGGCTGGCTCCATTGCTCTCAGGCCTGTGGTAAGAATATTACAGCAGATAAACGTAGTGAAGAAAAAAAATGTCTGCTCAGGAGGATGCCTATATGTTTTTCTTTGGGTTCACCTTCTTATTTAGCTTCTCTAGGATCGCGAATTATAGGTTCAATGTCCTTTATTTATGGCTAGAAACCAAATATGAGTGAGTACATCCCATGTTCCTCTTTTTGGGTCTGGCTTACCTCACTCAGGATAGTGTTTTCTATTTCCATCCATTTGTATGCAAAACATATAAGCATCCTCCTGAATATTAACCTTCATCAGGCGATGAAAGGAGACAGAGACAGAGACCCACATTGGAGCACCGGACAGAAATCTCAAGGTCCAAATCAGGAGCAGAAGGAGAGAGAGCACGAGCAAGGAACTCAGGACCGCAAGGGGTGCACCCACACACTGAGACAATGGGGATGTTCTATCGGAAACCCACCAAGGCCAGCTGGCCTGGGTCTGAAAAAGCCTGGGATAAAACCGGACTTGCTGAACATAGCAGACAATGAGGACTACTGAGAACTCAAGAACAAAGGCAATGGGTTTTTGATCCTACTGCACGTACTGGCTTTGGGGGAGCCTAGGCAGTTTGGATGCTCACCTTACTAGACCTGGATGGAGGTGGGTGGTCCTTGGACTTCCCACAGGTCAGGGAACCCTGATTGCTCTTCGAGCTGATGAGGGAGGGGGACTTGATCGGGGGAGGGGGAGGGAAATGAGAGGCGGTGGCGGGGAGGAAGCAGAAATCTTTAATTAATAAATAAATTAATTAATTAAACTAAAAAATAAAAGAAATATCACCTAAAAAAATGTCTGCTCGTCTTGTGGGGGACAGAAAGCAGGAGGTTGGAAGGGCCATGGGGGAGGTACTTTCTGCAGGGTGCTACTGTGGGCTACATGTCACCTACATGTGGCCTCTGGCAAGATCAGAGAGGACAACACTGGCTGTTGTGGTTGTGACTGTGCCATGCCGCTCAGGGTTACAGCAGCAGAATAAGTCCAGAGATTCCAGCGTTACCCTGCTTCTTAGACTAACCCCACACCATAGCCTCTCCACCTCTTCCCACTCTTCCCAGTGCCGTGGTTTCTCCGCAGCTCTGGGTGATGCTCCCTAGCCCAGCATGCCAAGTGACGTCACGGCTACTGAGAACCAAGCAGAGCACCATCTCTTCCTTTTTCTCTCCTCTCCTCCCTCTCCCATTTTTCCATCCCTTCCTCCCTCCCTCTCTTCTTTCCTTCTGGCTTCAGAGCAGGGTCAAAGGGACACTATTGGGGAGGTGCTGTAAACTCCTGGCTCTAGCAGGTTACTGGATGTGTGTATCCCTAGGGATATGTCTTGTCCTGGGCTCCCTTCTGTCTTGTTCTCTGCCTGCGGTCCTCCATAATGTGAGTCTCTTACCTCCAGCAACGCTCCCCACAGTGTTGCCATAGCTCCCCATGCACGAGCCCAGAGACAGTGGAGCCAGGTGACGACAGACGGAAACCTAGGAAACCGCGAGCTAAAAGAAACCTTTCCTTTCTCGTTATTTGGTCAGAGATGAAAACATGACTCTCATCACACCCAAAGTCAAAGAACCTTATGAGCTGCCTGCCAATATTAATATTATGACGCCTCTCAGTGGAGTCTCTGTGATGTTGATATGTTCTGCTTTCCTGATAGAAAAACAAAACTGGGTTTAATTAATGATGTGCTGAGTACATACTAACACACATGTGTCCACACACAAATATATGCACGCATACACACACACACACACACACACACACACACACACACTCACACATTGCCTCTAACTCAGCAAGGGAATTTAAATGTTTTCAAATATTCTGTTGGCACAAAGGAAAAGAATAAAAGAAAATCATAAAGAGCAAATGACAAAATAATGGGCTTAAGTAAACTCTGCAAACGGAAGAGATTGAAGCCAGGAACTGTGGTCCATGTCTCTAATCCCAGCACCCTGCAGGCAGAGGTAAGCAGATCCTGAGTTCAAGGCTAGTGTGGGCCCCATAATAAAATCTTGTCTCCGGGTCAAGAGATTGTTGGCATTGATTAGGAAAGGGAAATCGAATTGAAATACAATGACATAAATATAGTAAATGCAAAATTATGAAAACAGATGTATCATGAAAACAGGAAACATGAATGTTTTTATGGGCTGGAGCCATTGCTCAGTGATTAAGAATGTTTGTTGCTCATACAGAGGACCTGAGTTCAGTTTCCGGCACTCACTTGGGGAAGCTCACAACTCCTTTTGGCCCCTGCACCTATGTACAAGGGCAAACACACACAGACACACTTACACATACATTCACAGGGCAAACACACACAGACACACACACATGCATATGGACAAACACACATGCACATGAACTTTAAAAAGTAAAGGTTTGTATTAATCATAGTTCCTACTCTCTCACCATAGGGTTATACATATATATATATATATATATATTTGATTAATGTCAAAACAAATAATGAGAGCAAAAGGCTTATAATCTATAAGCATATCAGTTTATGTTTGACATTTATTAATATAAACTTCAAGGTGGAGTATTGGCATTAGTATATAGCTAGATAATAACACTTTTTGCTACTGACAATAGGATCAATTAAATGGGAAGACATAATTATTTTAAATGTGTGTATCTAATAGAGATGCAAAATAAGTTAAGCAAAGTAAATGGAAATGTAAAAACCAATTTCATTTATGGTAGTATCAAAATCAAAAAGTATTTTTAAATGGAACAAAATACCTGCAAAAGCCTGTCCTTGAACTTGCCGGTATCTCTGTGGAAACTAAAGAAATCTAAATGACAGGGAAGATGTGTGTCTTCATCAACTAGAAGGAGTCGACATTCTAGGTCACTTCTCGGCTTAACTAAACTTCTAAGAGTTCATTTTATAGATGTATAAATTAATTCTCATATAATACAGAAAATCAAAGAATCTGTAATGGACAAAAAATCCTTTAAAATCACTGCAGAGATTTTAACTTATTTATTGCTACCAAGGCGTGTTCTGCAGTACAGGGTCCAAGACAGGGCAGTATTGGCTTAAAGACAGGCAAACAACTCAGGGGGAAAGAATCCAGAAACAGACTCACACTCAGATCCTCAGTTGGTTTTTTGCCAAGATACCAAGACAGGTCCATGGGAGAAAAGAAGCCTTTTGGTAAATGATGCAGACACAACTGTATACACAGTTGCGCAGGCAAAAATCCCTTCAGCTCCTGTTTGAGCCTTCACGCTGCACCTAGAAGTCGATATGAGCAGGGCAACTGAATATGAGAGAGAAGCTCCATGCTTCTAGAAGAAGTGTAAGTGTCTCTCTTTACAAGCCAGGCTCCTCACAAGGGAAGGCTCGGCTAGGTCACAGCATGGAGAGGGAAGACCGTGAGTGGAGAGTGATTGATAGTACAGAGAAACTGCTTAAATAAGTAAATAGAAGAAAGAAAATGGGGTTTCAGCTTCCTGCAGCCAAAGGAAATTCAAATGAACCCTTCGGCTTGTTGGATGGGAAATGGAAACACTGGTAGGAACATTTGTCTTCAACAGGAAAACAGACGTAATTTCAAGAGCACGTGCCTTTCATCCCATAGGTCCGTCCACTGATAAGACGGCCAGAGAGCAGTGATTTCTTCAGAGTGATGAGCACGTCTCACTTTCCAGAAACCATTATCCTAAACTGGAGATATCCGATGGTTCATGGAGAAACAGCTGATGTCAGAGCTGGAATAGAAACGACAGAAAGCAAGCTCGCAGTAAGACGTGATATCACATGTAGACTGATAGAGACACAACAATGGCCAAGGACGAGCTCCCTAGTCAATATGGAATGATTCAAACATCAGAGAAAAAAGTCAGTGTGGATTCTAACCTGGAGAATGAAATAGAAGCACAAAATTCTAGAGGGATGGCATAGTAGGTGAATAAAGGTTGAGGAGAGAATGTTTGCCTGAGACCCTTCCAGTTCTTCCAAGCGTTTGCCATGGGAAGCAAGGAGAGAAATTTTTCAGACACCGCTGTGACCCAGTGAACAAAGTTGATATCCCCAGCAACAGGGAAGCTGGAATCCCAGAAGGAAGGCCTGTCCCAACTGGTGGGATGCAGGGAAGAGAGCGCAGCTTCCCTTCTGGGCTTTCCTCATCAGAACTGCACAGGAGCCATCAGGAAGCTCAGAGGAGTTTGGCAAAGCTGGCTTGTAGTAATCAGAAGTGTCGATGTCACAAAAATCTAGAACAAAGAAGATGGAAAGAGAAAAGGAAAGAAAGGAGGGAAGGAGGGAAGGAGGGAAAGAAGGAAGGAAGGATTGGCCTAATGAAAACTAAATCTATGTGAGGCATAAACGCAGGGAGCAAATCTAACCTGGGTCTTCTCGCTTCCATGGCATTCCTGGAAAGCTTGTGGACTCGATAGGTTCTGGGGGTGGGGGTGGGGGGTGGGGGTAATGGAAAGGTGATGGTGCCCTTTCCTGGTCTGGGTGGATCTACTGGAGTAATACGGGAGAGTATCCTTACACAAAGGAAACTCACCAAGCGTTCGGTGCGTCACACTAAAGCTAACATGAGCAGTGTGTCAGCACCTTATTTCCCACCATTCAAGCATAGGTTGTGTATCATACCTGGACCTGGTCTTAAGTTTGAGATTGAAAAAATAAAATAGTTTAAGATGAAACGTGTAGGGAGGAAGTCCTGCAAAATCACGCCCCTTTCCTACATGCTGTGTGTGTGTGTGTAGGTACCCTCATCCCTCCTCTTCTGATGCCTAGGTGCCCTGCTGCAGGGTCAGACAGCTAAGGACCCGCCCCCCTGCATCTTGAAAGGGAATGAATGACACTTGTCCTCACCAAATAGGATCTGACTGTCTCCAGGGTCCCTTTTGGGGAGACTTGTGCTGCGGTACGTGAGACTTCCAGTGACTAAGCCTTTCCATCTTCACAGAGCTGGCTGAGTCACCCTGTCCCTTCCAAAGGTACGAGGGATGACTCACCCCGATGACACAGAAGCTCATTACACAAGCTGATTGCTTTCTGAGCAAGGTCTCCTTATGTAGCTCGTGTGTATAAAACTTTAAAGCAAGCAGCTCCGATTCGGCTTCTTCTCGCCTTGATCCTGTGCCTGTGCACGGGCCAGGAGAAGGGGTGGTCAGGGGGCAAGAGCAAGGCCTTCCTCATCAGATCCCATTCTCATCCTCCTGGCTTCGTCACCTCTAGTGACATTAACCCCCTGGACTTCCTAGTCTCCTCTGTAAAACGAACGTTTGTGAGGGGAGGCTGGCTGAAACCAACAGCCAGTTATTGCTCTCCTCATGTCAATATCACCAGCTGGCATCTTGCTGCCTCCTGACGACGCTGTGTAACATGGCAACTCACGGGTGGCCTGAGCAGAATCTCTGCGGTCCCCTCAGGGCCGAAATTGAAAGAGGTCCCTGAACGGTTATTGTGTGTTTTGTCTGCTCTGCTGACTGGCGGCAAACAACTCCCTGGTCCCTGAGAGTGGACTATCCCACCGGTGGCTTAGGCAGACGGGAGGGTCAGTGGATGGCCGCGTGGGTTAAACTGTGTCCTGAGCTGGATCCCACATAATACAAGGGAGAGAACCTGAAAAAAGTTAGTGTGCAAGAAAGCAACTTCTGTTGCTTTTTCAGTCAGTACAATTTTTAAGTCCATCTCTACAGCCGTTTGGTTTATCTTAATTGAAACAAAAACCCGTTCAACAGCCTGGCAATCAGGGAAAGAGTGCCTGCTTGAGGTGAGCTTGGAACCCGATGCATCCCTGACCCAATGCATCCCTTCTCTACCCTTAAAACTGAGCCCAAGCGCCCAGGCCAAGCTGACTCCATTGGATCTGGAGGAAGGTTTTCTCAAGCCTGAAGAAAGCCTCTGAATAGGAAGAATCGGAGAAGAAAGCCAACATGGTCAACTGGGGCCCGCACAGCAAGCAGGGGCCATCACAGCTGGGGACTTCTGGAAATGGACCTGAGCCCTGAAGAGAAACAATCCCGGTAGGCAAAAGGGGGCGGGGTCAAGGAGGCTCCGCCCACAGTCCCCCCCCCCCCTTTCTAGCAAGATCACCTGTGAAGACGACCAGGGCCCTGAAACAATATACAGGGATAGAACCAAGACCAGAGAAGCGTCTAGAATCTCCACCCACAATACAATGTCTGCTTGTAAATACTGGTATAGACGATGAGAGTTCCTTGAAGGCAGCCAACTTCTCTTGTTCTGATTCCACACTCAGTAAGCAATTGAGGACATGCCCCAGTCAGGTGGACAAAAAGACTTTATATCTGGAAATAGCAACTTGGCATTCTGTGTTTTAAGTACCATGCCTCAACTTCTACACTGTAAAATGGGTATACTGAAAGTACCTGGGGTGGTTTGAATAAGAATGTGCCCCCCACAGACTCATAGTTCAAATGCTTGGTCATTAGGGAGCAGCAGCCTTACTTGAGATGGATTAGCAGGTGTGACCTTGTTGGAGGAAGTGTGTCACGGGGGGGGGGGGGGGATAGGGGGTGGACTTTGAGGTCTAAAAGGCCCAAACCAGGCCCAGTGTTGCCCTCCTCCTGCTGCCTGCAGGTCCTGATGGAGAACTCTCAGCTACTTCTCCAGCACCGCGTTTGCCTGCATGTCACCATGCTCCCTGCCGTGATGACAATGGATTAAACCTCTGAAATCCTAAGCCACCCCAATTAAACGCTTTTCTTTATAAGTGTTGCTGTGGACACGGTGTCTCCTCGCAGCAACAGAACACTGACTGAGACAGCATCTAGCTCGCGCTGCTGTTGGGAGGAGCACAGAGGAGATGCGGGAAAGGCTCAGAACAGTAGCCGGTCCAGAGCAAGTGCGGTTCCAGCATTTGCCATTGGTGAATGCCAGGCCCTGGGAGCTCTGTCTTTGAGACCTGGTGCTCTGTCTCTGTGCTACAACAGCAACTTAATCATAATAAGCCCCCGAAGAGTAGCTAATTTATGAGCTGCATCTCATCTTTCCGGGGCCCGTCTGAGCACCCACCCAGCAGCGCCTTGGAATACTTGTTCTGGCCTAGCCGCGGCTGCCTGGGAGCCCACCGCAGTCTAATTGGCACCGTTTCTGGACTGAGATAAATTCAGCAGGAATCTGTAGTGTTGCCAACAGATAATGAAAGTTGACACCCCGGTAATCGAGCCCTGCACTAGAGGACAGCGGAATGTCAGCACCGGCTCTCTTTTGTCAAGATGCAGCCAAGTGCCACCTCCTCCTTGACTCATCCCCAGCCCCTGAGGCAAGCTCCTCCCCCTCACCCCATCCCGACACACACCTTGCCGCAGACCTTCTCTGTCTCATGGACCTGTTCCTGTGTCTGCTTCCTGCCCTGGATGCCAGCTCCTCAGTACCCCTATGAACCTCATGGAGCAGAGCAGGTGCTCCCAAAATCCGTGCTGAAGTAGGCCCTGCTCGCTCCTGTGCTCTTCCCTAAACCCAAGCTAGGATGGAAGGCTTTGGAAGACAGGTGACAGGACCCATGAGGACTGAGTAGATTCCAGACATGCTTATGAGCCATGGACCATGAGGGATGGTGGCTCCTCAAGAAGACAGGGGCCTAGGCGATAGTCCTTGAGCAAGACACTGTGACCATTATCTGCTCAACTAACCTTTACCCAAAGCCCTCCTGGACCGGTTCCTTTGCTTCCTCTGGATGCAGAGGCAGAGGCCAAGGCATATACCCAGGTCGTGGTCCATGTTACCATATGATGCTGGCACAGGAGAAGCACAGGGCTCCACAGGAAGGGGTATGAAGGAGATGACCCTGAAAGTGTCTCATGGGTCTGTGTTCAAGCTGAGCACTGACTGAATCTGAGCTGCTTCAGGGGAGAGGCGCCATAGTTCTCTGCCCACCTCCTCAGGAGGGGTGCTGTAGGATGTCACCAGGCGAGGGCATCTCCCTAGAGGCACATGGATGTCGCCCAGGCCTGCTAGGTCTTCTGACCCTGCAGGCTCTCATCTCACAGCCTACCTCCACCACCAGGCTGAGCTCTGTCCTGTCCCCAACAACCTTGAGAGCTACTGCTGGCCCTGACCTTGGCCACAAGTAATGGAACCCCAAGATTCTCTACCTGGTCACCTCGCCTCACAGACCCGCTAGACAATGGGTATACTTGGCATGAACAAAAGATGAACAAAGAAAAGTGAATTTCCACCGGTAACTTTATTGATAAGGAAACATTTTGAATTAAACAAGGGGTTTAGCAAAGTCTATAAAAATAAACATGTAAATAAAATCAGATGGGGACAAGGGATTTGTACATTTGCTTTCCTAGTGATCCTATGCTAAAACACATTTGGAGCAGCCCATCTGGCCTGAGCCCTGGAGCGCTGAAAGAACTTACCAGAGGGGAAGGGGTGGAGGCGGAGGGCTGCAGACAGGGCAGCGAGCCTCAGCTGGCATTTGGAGGCCAATGGCTGCGCAGGGGTGGGAGGCAAGTGAGCTTGTGTGTGTTGTTCATCACAGTCTGCCCACCTTTCCAGACTAGCACAGGGCTTGGGTGGAGACATCAGGTGTCCCAAGTCACAACCCAGAGACAAAACCCTGCCTACGATGGCAAGTGCCCAGCTGAAGCTGCCAGGCTCCAAGGCCCAGAGCCGGTTCCAGGGCCACCTACTCTATTCCAGCAGGAAGCAGGGCTCTGATGGCCTTGCCTGTTACCCAGGTCTGGATGTAAGGACAACGTGACTTTGCTATTTCCCTGCATGGGAGTGGTCACAACAGGATCAAGAAAAGCAGTCGCATCTGTGAGTGGTGGGCTGTAAGGACAGGCAGGATTTTTACAGACAGGGCTGAACTGTGTTCGGGGAAGTTCTGAGAAGGCATAGGAGCAGGAGGTCTGGGAGCAGGAGCAATATGGCGGAAGACGAGGCTGAGAGAGCAGCTGGAGGCCACCGTGCCCCCCAAGCTTGGAGGGCAAGATAAGCACGGTCGATCACAGGGGCTCCACTGTGTCCTTGATGCCTCTCCTTCATTCAACACAAATACTGAGTGCAAGCCCATCTCCTGGTTCCCCATTAGTGCTGGGTGTGGTGGGCAGGGCAGATCCGCCCCCCCCCCGAAGCTGGCACTGCCTGCATGAGGAGCTCTGAACAGAAGGAGCCCCTGCTCAGTGCTGAGTTTCCCCAAGCCCCTGCCAACAACCATAAGGGAAGCAGAGGGTGGTGTCTGGTCCCGGGAGGAGGCCCAACCCTGAGTCAGAATTAGCAATTAGCAAGGGTCCTTTCAGTGTGGTCATCAGGGTAGGACCCATGCTGCCAGGCCAGTGATGCTCCCCAGAAACACACACACGTGTACACACACACACAATACACACGAAGATCCACTCCGCCAATGGCTGGGAAGGGGCAGGATTACGGGGCTAGAAAGAAAAAGAGGCCAGAGCAGGAGGCTGGAGCCTAGCCCTCCCCTCCACTGGGCAGCAGCCCCTTCACTTGAAGGGCTGGTCAAGAGAGCTATGCCCTGAGCTCCTCCGGTCCTCATTCCTGTAGTCATCTTTGTCTTCCCTCTCTCTGGAAACTTCTCTCCGCTGCTCTTGAGGCTTTTGGTAAGCAGCTCGGTTCCTACAGGGCAATGGAGGAAGAAGAGAAGGTTAACCCTCATGGCGGTGAGGGGCCAGGGTTAACTGGTCCAGCCGTCAACCCCACCCAGGGGCGGCAAAGGGACTCAATGCTGAAGGCCTGGTTTAGGAGTGTACAGTGAGATCTCACAAGAATACTCCACTCGTGGGCCGAGGAGACTGTGGGAGCGGTGTGTGTGTTTCAGCCTAAACCCGACCCTTGGCTTGCCACGAGAGGGCCTGCCTAGAGATCAAAGTGTGGGAGACAAGGCAGGACTGAGGTCCGCCCTTGATTTGTGTGAGCTGCTCATTCCTCAACTGTGACTAGGGAAGACTCCCGGGGTGCTGAGTGGGGGTACCTGAGGAGTTGGGATGTCTATTTCCCTCTGCCTCTTCCCAAGGGGCCCCTGTCCCCGCACACTTACACCCTCGCATCCTCCATGTCCTCGGCCTTTTCATCCTTGTCCCGGCAGCAGCAGCAGTAGACAATGATGCCGATGATGATGAGGGCCGCGAACACACCTCCCGCGATGCCCGCATACAGCGCAATGTTCATGGAAGCTACGAGAGGATGGAGCAGCTGGACCTCCTGAGCCCCGACTCTAGCCCCCCACCCCCCGACTCAACCCCTGGCAACAGAGAAGAAAGCCAGGCTAGAGGTGAGGAACCACAGACCGGTGCAGAGCACAGCAGGCTGGTTCCTCCCAGCCTCTGGAGTACCAGCTCTTCTACCAGCCTAGGGGGCAATGGCTACAGACCTCTGTAACACTCTGCAAAGGTCGTGGCCCTGGAAGATTGTGGTTTGACAGATCTGAGGACACTCTTAAGGAGAGAGGAGCAAGCTAGGAGAGTCAGACCTGATACTGGGCTACTCAGGCTCTGCCGAGACCCTCAGTGTTAGCTATGCCAGCTGTCAGCTGACGCTTGAAGTCGCTGTGGTCTCCCTTCTCCCCACAAAAAGAGACTAGGGTTTGGACCAAGGCAGCGGGTTCTAGGCACTTTTCTCACACTCTCTGAGGGGCCCTCGAGACAGGCATGGCTGAAGAGAACTCCAGAAGTCTGCCCCAGGCTCTATTTCCAAATAACAGGAGGAGCTGGGCTGACCTCAGGGAGAGGAAAGCCTGGGTCAGGAGTCATCTGTCCAGGGTCACAGCAGTCAGCTCATTCACCTCCATCAGCCACCTCTGGGCCTCGTACCCTCCCTCCCCACCCTGCTCTTACGCTGTCTGGGAGCCACCGTGATGTTGCAGGACTCCACTCCCACTTCGTTGCTGGAAGTGCAGACGTAGTAGCCCGCCATTTCCGTGGTGATGTTCTTCAAAAGCAACAGCTGGCCTGAGGCTGAAGGAAGAGCCACAGGGTGAAAAGATGGCGTTAGGTCGAAGGGCATTTAGGTTGTTTCCAGGTTCTGGCTATGACAAACAATGCTGCTATGAACAGAATTGAGCACATGTCTTTGTGGCACAATTGAGCATCCTTTGGATATATACCCAAAAGTGGTATTACTGGGTCGTGAGGAAGGTTGTTTCCTAATTTTCTGAGAAATCGCCACACTGACATCCAAAGGGGCTGTACCGGCTTGCACTCCCACCAGCAATGCAGCAGTGTTCCCTTTTCCCCACAACCTCTCCAGCATAAGTCGTCATCAGAGTTTTTGATCTTGGCCATTCTTACAGGTGTAAGATAAAGCAAAGAAAACCAGGCCACAAATCACAATCCCAGAGAACCTAGACAGCAATGAGGACCCTAAGAGAGACATACATAGATCTATGTGGGGAGTAGAAAAAGACAAGATCTCCTGAGTAAATTGGGAGCATGGGGACCTTGGGAGAGTGTTGAAGGGGAGGGGAGAGGTTGGGAGAGGAGCAGAGAAAAATGTATAGCTCAATTACAAAAAAAAAAAAATAATATGGTGTTAGGGTGGAGTATGTACGGCCCAAGGCTAGGAGGCCTGAGCCCCCTCTGAACTAGCAAAGCTGATTTGTGATGTAGGAAAAAAGACCTCCTAGGCCACTGGGGGAATCACAATACTGGAGGGCTTCAAATCCAGTCAGGACCCTAGGTGTTGAGTCTGGCCTTTTCCACTTAGTTGATGTATTTGGCAAGTAACTTGGCCGTCTTTGAAGCTATTTTTTTCATCTATAATTTAGAAATGGTAATACCTGCCTGGCAAGGAACTTGTGAGCCCGGAATGAGGCATCAATAATTAATCTAAATGCCCAGTAGAATGCCCGATGTGCAGTCGGGACTTGGGAAACCGATGTGTGTGGTGTGGGGTATGGATACGGGTATTGGGAAGCGTTGTGTGAGTTGGGGGACAGTATCAGTTTAGACACTTCCTCCTCACCGGTCACCACCCTCCTCGGGGACCCATGCCGAGCCCGAGGACACAGAACAGATGTCCTCACAAGACGGTCCCGTGGTTTTGTACCTGGACAGCCTAGATGTGTGTCCTGCTCTCAAAGGCCTTTGTCAGGAGCGCAATGTCAGCCTCGTCAGGACCCGGCTGCCGCTAGGTGTTGCAATCACCCCCCAGGGTGTGTTCTAAGTCATCAAGAGAGACCCACTGCAGCCCTGTAGACATTTCAGAAGCTGTGTCTAATCCACAGTAGTCAGCTCACGTGTGTGTGCGTCTGTGCGTGTGGGTAAGTATACATGCATGTATGTACACACATGTGGAGGCTGGAAGTTAACATCAGGTGTCTTCACTCTCTTTTCCATCTTACTTTTTGAGATCAGGTCTCTTGATGAACCCGGAGCTCACTGTTTCGGCTGCTTGGTGGGTGCTCAGTGAACCCTGGAGAATCCTGTCTCTGCGTCTCCAGGGCTGGGGTTACAGCAGGTGCTGCCAAGCCGGCTTTTATGTGGTTGCTGAGGATCAAACCCAGGTCCTCACGATTTCACTGTGTTTTACTGACTGTGCTATCCTCCCACCAGCCCTGAATTCTGAGCTTTTACTGGCTGCACTACTCCCCCCCCAGCCCTGAATTCTGAGCTTTTACTGACTGCACTACCCCCCCCAGCCCTGAATTCTGAGCTTCTAATCCAATAACAGAGCTACAGATCCGATTCTGCAACCGCACCAGTTTTATCTCTTGCTTCACGTTTGCAAAGCCAAGGGCAGTCCACAAAGGGTCCTTTCTCCATGTTCTGGAATTACTGTGTCATACGGTGTCTCAGCATTACATTGTTTCCGCCCCCCAACATCCTTGATTGGAGGTATTGCCATGCTAGTACCCCCAACTCGAATTTCCCAAGGGGAGGAGAGAACTGGCTTCTGGGAGGCGTCCTATGCCCTTCCTAGTGCTATGTACATGTGCGTACACACGCAAGCACACTAATAATACGTATCCTAGTGCTATGTACATGTGCATACACACTAATAATACGTATCCTAGTGCTATGTACATGTGCATACACACACATGCACACTAATAATACATAAACAGAGGCTTTAAAACACCTTTGCAATGTATGCCTATGGTAAGAATTTATGTATGATGTAAAACTGTCATGTTAATTCACTCCAAACCCCAAACATCTACATTCCAATCACGGCTCCAAACAAAGTGAGGAGAGTCCCTGTCCTTTGGCGTCTCCAACCTACAAAGGAAGACGGACATGAAACAATGGTGGTTTTATGAGCAGTTACGGTCCAAGATGGAAGTTGTATCTGAACTCATAGTGAAGGGGTTTACTCTTGTCTGGGGGTCAGAGGAGGTCTCTAACAGGAGCGGAGAATAAGATAAAATCATTCTTATTCACAGCACATTGATTTTCTTTTCTTCTCTTCTTGTTAAAAATATGCTACTTATTTCATATTCTTCCCTTAGAGCCCAAGGCCCTATTCTCTGTACAGTGTAACAGCCCTGGGAGTCTAGAAGCCCGCTCCTGGGTGTTTTCTGGCAAATCCCTTACGTGTGATATTTACATGTGATTCTGGAGATGTGTCAGCAAGTGTGGAAATCCCTGTGGTTGTGAAACTTAAGGGGCGTGGCCTACGGGTGTTTTACCATGCTGGGAGCAATGGGAACCCCGGGTTGAGGTCCAGAGTATTAACATTCCTGTTCTCTGACCCTGTTGGACTTGGTTATTCTTAAGAGAATTGTGAAGAAGCACACTTTACAGAATGCTCTGTGACACCAGGTGTGTTTAGGAGGCCTTGTGCTGCCATCAGATTCCCCTTGGAAGTGTGCTGCTCTGTGAATCAGGCGTCCACAGCACCCTAGGGCAGCTCTAGGCCGTGCTTAGGGTGAATCCTGGGGGTTCCTGATGTATGAGCCAACTCCATTCTTCCCCTAGTCTCTGAAGCAAACAATGGGTTCTAGAAACTTCTCTGCCACCAATTAGCTTTGATTGAACTGGGGATCCCAGGCTCCCTTCCCTTCTGGAAAGAGCCAACCAGTTTCTGAAACCCAGTTTCCTGTTGCTGTGGCGACATCTTGTGGTCAGTATAGGAAATGCATGACAGACATCTGTCCTCTGCTGAAGCCCTGACCACCCTAAGATATTGATGTTGAATTCACAGGATCTGCTCTTTCTGTTCCCTCCCACCAAGGCTGGTCAGTAAGCTCTGGATCACATCTCACCCCAGGGTCTGGGGCAGACCCGTCACTGTTCCCACGGCCTCCTCGCCTAAAGTGTTCCAGTCTCCTTCCTTAACATCCAAATTCCTGGTCCTTCCCTCCTGAAACTCACTGGCTGGAGCACAGTTCCTCAAGCATCTTCAGAGCCCTCCTGTGGGAGACGGCCTCTTCCTCCGAGGAGGGTAACAGCGCCATCTCAGCTTTGGTTTCGGTGTGTTGTTATTGTTCTGTGGGTTTTGTTTGTCTGTTTGCTTTTCAGGATGGGAGAACTTATGGGTGACTTACAGCTGTGAAGTCACAGCAGGACTCTCGGCCTCTCTGCAGGGCACTCTAGGAATGAGAGGCCTTGGGAACGGCCCCCTCCATCACATTGTCCAGACACAAGAAGGCAGGATGATCACCACGTCCATAGTTAATACTGCCAGTCTGAATCTAAATCGCCTAGCAGATAAGCTTCTAGGCATGCTGGTAAGGGATTCCAGATCAAGTCGGCCTCAGGCATGGTTGTGTGGAACAGTCTAGGTTAAATTAAATTACAGTGGGAAGATCCACTTAGCTGTGGGCAACCATCCATCCCTGGGCTGGAAACCGAGGCTGAATAAAAGGGAGAATGTCTGTGCATCTGTCTGTCTCTATCTTGCTGTCCGTCTCTGTCTCTGTCCCTGTCTCTCTCTCTCTCTCTCTCTCCTTCCTGACTGCATCTACAATGTGGCCAGCACAAGCTATTGTACCACAGCAGCCATCTTCTTGTCTGAATTCTGACAAAGAAAATCTGAGCTCAGGGCTGGATAAAGCAGAGAAGCAAATCTTACTTTAACCTCCTTCCATGCTCTCGGATTCACCCACTTTCAGTCAGTAAAGAAACTAAGTTTTGGTCCCTAACAACATCTTGTGATGGAGGTGGGCATTTGTGATGCTTCCTGGAGGAGCCTAGTGCTTATAGAGAAAAGTCTGCCCTCCTAGGCTGACACCCAGGCCCCTCTCCATCTCTCCTATCTTTCCCATCAACAGCCTCTCACATCATCTCCGCATCCTCCCCCTCAGCCACACTCATGCCATGGGTCCCATGCTGGTTTTTACCCTGAAAGGCATGCCGAGCTAACAATACCTAGAGTTGACTGAGTCCTGTGCTGCCCACAGCACTGATCTTGGTGCTCTGTGGACTTCGGGTCTCCCTTCACAGCAACAGCACGAGCTGAACACTGGTGCTGTGCCCATTTGACAGATGTGGAGAAAAAGGCACGTTACCAGCAGCACTGCCAGGATTCGAGCCCCCGGCCACTCTTAAGCACTCGGTCACACAGCACTGTAGGTCAGTTACTGCGGTTCGTGACCTCACGACCTTCAGCCCTGGACACCACTGTACGCACTCTGCTGGAGGACACGTGGTTATGTTCTCAAACCACAAGGGGAATCCCAGGAGACTACAGAGTTTGGGGACATCTTCCAGGTGATTTCAACAAAGATCCAGACATTCAAATCCTTGCAGCCCAGGGCCCGGTGAGATGACTCTTTGGGTAAAAGCACCTGCTGACAATTGGGACAACCTGAGTGCAGGTTCAGCCCCTGGGATTCACATGATGGGAGAGAAGCAGCTCCGTGGGTTGCCCTCTGGCCTCTCACTGTGGTGTGCATGCACATATATACAATCTATACACTAAAAAATGCAATTTTAAACATGTTTTAAAAATCAGCAACCAGAAACATGCCAGCAAAGCCGGAAGCCTGTGGGATTCCTATTGAATCATCTTTTACCTTAAGTCCAATGAGTTCTACTAACTTTGATTTTCATGTTGTTTTTTGTTATTGTTGCTTGTTTTGTTTTTGGTGGGGTTTTGTTGTTTTAAGACATGGTTTCTCTGCATAGCCCTGGCTGTTCTGGAACTCACTCTGTAGACCAGGCTGGCCTTGAACTCACAGCGATCCACCTGCTTCTGCCTCCCAAGTGCTGGAATTAAAGGCGTGTACCACCAACACCTGCCCAATTATGAATTTGTTTTTAAGAAGTTATTGTTTGGCCTCCAAATAGGTGAAAATAGCCCGATAAAATCCATTCTGGTTTGATGGAAGCCTAAGGAGCGGGGCATTTGCCTATGGGACTTCCACAGGTCCCCATACGTTCTTCCCTCCCTCCGGTCAGCTTCTCAAAACAGGTGTGTCCTGTTGTCCAGTGTTGTTTACACTGCAATGGATCTCTGCCTAAGCATCTTCTGATTGGGCTAGTAAAGATCTGAATGGCCAATCACTAGGCAGGAGAGAGGCAGGATTTCCAGGGAGAGATAGAGGAAGAGAAGAAGAAATGTAGATGTGCGAATTTGGCCAGCAGACTCTGAGCAAGTCGGACGTGCCCTACTGAGCGGAAAGGTGACGCCGGGTGGCAGGACACAGATTAATATAAGCGGGTTAATTTAAATTATAAGAGCTTTCATACTTAATAATAAGTTTTCTTATTATCAAGCTGGTGGCCCAAAGAAAAAGCCAAGTACAGTGTCTACCCACCGGCTTTGCTCTCAGAGCTCCGTTCCATTTCCACACACAGAGGACTGAAAGACCTCGAGGCTAAACCTTAGAAGCATCTTCCAGGCCTTTCTGTTCCTGCCTGAGATCGCTGGGCAGCCATGGCCATGGAGAGCCCAGGGGATTTCCACACACGGGTGGACAGAACGGCAGCAGAGAGTTTACACATTCCCAGCTCCGCCCCTTCTCCTCTTCCTCTCCCCTTTCTTCCTCTCCTGGCTACTACGCCTCTTCCTTTTCCTCCTTCTAGTTTGTTTCCTGACCAAAAGGTCAAATATTGGCTGCCCAGTACAAAATGGGTCTCCTGGCAACACTAGTTAAATCTGCCGTAGCCTGCTCTGAGAATGGGGGTCCTAACAGTCCATGGTGTGTTTGTGGTGGTGTCTGAGATGGACTGGCCTGGACAGGAAAGGGGACTAGGAAATCCCCCACCTCAAAAGTGGACTGTAGGCCATAATAATGCTTCAAATAGCAAGCCCCAGTGTTTCTGCACAGAATGCTTAGCAGGACACACTTGCTCAGGAGAATCGAGGTGGGGGTGGGAAGAATAGAAGAGATATCACTTGCGAGTCACTTCTGTCTTTGGCAGCCGTGAGCCGGTAGGAAACAAATGCTTTGAGAAACCATGCGAAATGGCACAAGGGCAGGACTGGGGAAATGGTGCTTGGATTGCTTGGTCAGCCGCTGTCTCCCGTTAGCCCTAGCTAGTCAGGTGCACCCAAAGGTGGAGCACAGCCGCCTTCCCTGTTGTTCCAGGTCACCTGGTTGGGTGAGCGGCCGCTCCTGGTTCTGGGCGTTGTAGCTCTTCCAGCTGTACTGTGGGCTTGGCGAGCCCTCTGCAGAATGGCACGTCAGGTTGATGTTGTTCCCAATCACCGTCTCCCCTATGATGCCGCAGTCTGGCTTGGAGGGTGGCACTGGGAAGGAAAGAGACCGCAAGAGAGGCGTGAACGGCGTGGGGACAGTCACTGCCCGCCCCAATAGCTATCAGCCCATCTCTCCATCGCACACACAGAGGCCGGCAGAAACTTACAGCCTAGAGGTGAGATTTAATGTTATAAAGTTAACTCCCCGCCCCCAAAATGTCCACGGTCATCTCACTCTCTCAAATGGGCAGCACCTGACACTGTGTCGTATAGTGCGCCCTTCCTAGCATAGCAGCGTCAACTTCATCAGAGAAGCGGTGACTCCAGGGGCCCTCAAGGCCAGGCTTGTGGGCTGCTAACGCGTCCTCCGAGGAGCAGGGGCTGAGCAGGGCTGTTGAACTCTTGCCTGAGCTTCCAGCCACTCCGCCATGCACCAGTGACCACTTGTAAGTAATTCTGCCTGAACTGTTCATGTCTTGTCTGGGGAGGTGCTAGCATATGGTGTATGCGGACTGTGGAAGGCTAAGTGAAGGGGGCATTGTTCGTCTATACAGCCACGGAGAAGCCGTCCATGCGGAGGTGGATCCCGGCGCTGTGGCTGCTGTGGGCTCACCCACGCTTTGCATGTAACTCAGCGCTATCATGGGTTCTCCGAGCTGAGCTTTGATAGAATCACTTTGGTTTCACACGTCACTGGGGTAATGGAGAGTTTGTTGGCTAACAAACCATCCAAGGTAAATAGTCTCCATGACAGGCTGGTTGGGAGTGGCTTCTGGTGCTCTCTGGAATTGTGGGAGTTTGAACATGCCCAACATAGCATTATACAGATGGGGGCCATGGAGCACAGAAGAGACACTTGTTCTCGGGTCCTAGCGGAGGTGGGATTAGATCCCAGGTATTTCTCTTCCGGTCCAGAACCAGGGCTTGCTCTACTGACGCATATGAGCTCTCTGTTGTTGGCAGAGATCACAGTGTTCCTGATCTCTAAAGTTAGGGGACAGCAAGACTGTCCTGTAAAGGGCCTTATGGGAATTGTAGGCTTGGTAGACCACACAATACTATCGCCAATGCTGTCTTTTCTTTAGAGGGAGGGGGCAGGTGTATAATATTTTTTATTCTTTGAAAATTTCATACATGTATGCAATTTATTTTGATCCTGTTTACCTGCTCCCCCCTCTCTCTGAAGACCTTCTCCCTCCCCTTCATTTTCTGGTTTTAATAATGTTTTAAAACCATAAGTGCAGGGCGGGCTGTGGGCTGG
The DNA here is from genome assembly GCF_018167655.1 of Microtus oregoni. Classification (NCBI taxonomy): domain Eukaryota; kingdom Metazoa; phylum Chordata; class Mammalia; order Rodentia; family Cricetidae; genus Microtus; species Microtus oregoni. The sequence goes on from NW_024543072.1 coordinate 32,758,898, forward strand.
AGTGGGCCCGGGTTTCCTCACACTAGGTTTGCAGATCTCTGCAGCTCCTTCAGGTCGTCCTCTGCGAGTCTAACACTGCCTTCTCCCCCTGCTTTGCTAATAAAATGGATCAGCACAGGTGGCTAGAGAGAAAGAGGGACCCCAGGAGGGCAGGCCTTCTTGCTGGGTGGCGAATGAGATGGAAGAGATGGGAGTGGGCCGCAGGGATCAAAGGCATGCCATCAGAAATGTTTATGAACCCCAGCAACTGCTGCCAACCGTCTGTCCTTGGTCCCCCAGGCTTCTTGAGATTCTAAGCCTGTGTCTCTCCTCAGCCTTGTTCAGGTCACATTGAGGGGTGTGGGTGGTTCTATAAATGTTGTTAGGTAGCCGGGATCTACCCAACAATGCTGGGCACTGGGGTGACACTCCGGGTGGATCAAGGAGTCCAATAGGGGACAAAAGACAATGAAACAATGACAGAGCAGGGGACAAGACTGCTGGGGCAGAAAATTAGGATCGGACACAGCAAATGGGCTGTGACCTGAAGGTCACCTCGACGAAGGTAGTGGCAGGGATTAGAGCAGAATGAGCGTGCTGGACAGGGGAAATGGAAAGTATCCATGAGACTTCAGGAGGCATCTTTAGGGATGAGGAAGGGAGAACACAGTGGGGAAAGTTGTCACTGATGTCCTTGGGTAGTGGCCTGTCCCCTCTACTTTCATCACATGCCCTCTTGGCTAGCTTGCTTCAGCCACCCATCCTGGGGGTTAATGGCAGCCTTAGTCCACCTGGAAGTTGCTGGAAGAATGGTCCCTGACTCTCCTCCCTCTCTCTTCCAGTCGGGCAGTTGTAGATTTTCTTCTTGGAAACAGGCCGGCTATTATTAGTGCCTGACATCTGCTAACACAGCTGGGCCAGCCAGGTACGGACCCACCAGACACATTAGAGACACTCCCTTATTGCCAAACAAAACCCAGGCTTCTGAGGATCAAAGAGCAGGTGGGCAGAGTGCCTGCCAGCAGCCGGCTGTCAGCCTCCTGCCCATCCTGCTGGCCCAGCAAGCAGCCCAGGGGGTGCTGTGGAGGCGGACTTACCCTCTGGGTACTCCTGCTGGGCTCTGCTTTCTCTTCTGGGCCCCACAGTGGGACCCTGCGGTGCCCCTACCTAACCAGCCTCAGACATGCCTTTAGCTTTTAGCAGGAGGCTCAGCAGCAAACTCCCACGCGCCCCATCAGATTAAGCGGGGGAGTGGCAGTGGAACTCCCTGCGGGGGCGAGGCGGAGGGGGCGGGATACAGGACAGAAGCAGGAAGTAGAGTTTGGAGACTAACTGCTGAAGCGTAAAAAAGCAAGTAAATGTCCGCGGTGGAAGACTAGATTGCTTACTTCACTCCTTGGCAAGGAATGCAAGGAGCAGGAACTCCACAAACTAACTGCCCACGGGAGGAAGCGGGGGGTGATAGCCAGCAAGGGGAATCTGCTTTTTAGAGGGGACTGTGATGAGATCTTTTGCTCTAGGCTCCTGACCACTGGCCCTAAACTTCCTACCTGACCCCATCCCAGACGCACCCCTGCCCTCCTTCTCCAGATCGCCTGCGCGCCAATCACAAACAGCGGGGATCTCGAGTCATATCTAGTTCAAAGAGCCCCACGTGCGGGGGCTAAGAGTACTGACGGGTGAGGGTATTTTGTTCTCACACGGCCTGGTTCGCAAGCAGCATTGTGGGTGTTACCTGTATATTTACTTTGAGAGTGGCCATAGAGGATGGAAGCGAATGTGTTAGGCTTCAAATCCTCTCCGATGCCGGTTGTTCCCTCTAAGGACGTCAGGGGGCGCCAGAGGCCAGAGCAAGGATTCCACCTGACGCACAGGCCGCTAAATCTGGCTTCTTGGCTTCCTGAAGGTGAGCTCTAGCTCTTGTCTACAAGGCTAGCTCCCAGAGACTAAGGCTGGGGGGGCTTCCTGCTAGCCTGCCCAAAATAAGCCGCCCCGTATCATTATAGCCTTTCTTCTTTAAAAAAGCATCCGGCTATAAAGACACAGAGAAAGAAAACTTTCCACAAAGAATCTCACTGGATTTTAATTAGCATGTAGGTTTGTTGTTGTTGTTGTAAAAGATTGGCTTCTATGAATTCCATATTCCCAGATTAAATTTGTATCCTTCCCTCTTCAGGTTAATGTGTTCCTCTTTAGAAATAGCTGGTCCTTAGTGTAAGGCAGGAGGACCAGCAGAACCAGGCTTCAGATTTATACGGGTTCCTGCCACTTCCCTTTCGACTCGCTGAAATCCTGGGCCAAAAAGGCAGGTCAGTAATTCAAGGAACCCAAACTTTATATGTGTCCGTGTACACATAATCCATATGTATGTATATATATGTATATGTGCGAATATATATATATATATATATATATATATATATATATGACTATACACACACTTGGGGTAGTGGGGTATATTGCAGTATTGCTTGTGCAAACAAACAGCAATAACAAAACTGAACAAACAATGAAACCTGTCCCAATAGCCCTCAGTGTGAAACCCTTGAGTAACCCATTGTGCAGCCATGAGACCAGATGTGCTCTCTCGCAGTAGGTCTGCGTGTGCTGGCCTGGAGCACCGTGTGGAGGTAAATCACAAGTGCTTTATAATAGCGCAGCTCTTCGACGGGCAGAGGAAGGTACACAGTGAGGGTACACGAGAGACCTCTAGGACGCCTGGCTGCATTACCGTTGGCTGCCTCCAGGTGGCAGGGTGGGAAGAGGCCTCGATTATGCTTTATGCAGCATTAGTGTGTGCGGCTGTATATTCTGACACACTATAATGCTTTCTGTAAGTCCGGCAACTACCACACACAGTTTAAAAGAAAGTCTGCCAAGCAGTGTAGAGGGGAAAGAGACAGAAAGGACCCATTGTTCTCACGCATGGTGGCTACCTCCCGGGAGTGGGGCCATTTCTTATGCTGGACATAGACCAGGTGCTCATTAAAGTGAGTCAAAACCCAATAACCGGTTTTGACTCAGTTACTTCCTTTTTCTGGGCCTCGTTCACACAGAAACTAAAGTAGATGAGTTTCCTGATCCTTCCAAAACTATAAATTCCAGCAAATTCTCCCATGAAACGGATGGCCCCTGAGACATATTCCCCATTGGTTGGCAATGGTGCCGTCACTAGTGGTAGGGTGGGGAGACCGCCCAGAGAAGTTGAGTTAACAGCAGGGAAACCCATCGCCTATGGAAGTCACAATCAGCCCTCTGAGTAGCAAGCGCTGAGATGAGAGTCTGCGTGTTATGTGGGAGTTCCAGTCCCTTCTCTTCAGAAATGAGTTTGGCAGGGAAAAAGTTGGTGTGGAAGGGAGAAAGGGCAGAGGGGCCACGGGATGACCCCAAAGCCCCTGCCCTCAGAACCAGCCTGCTGTTCACTGAGAACCCTGTCAATATTGGGCTCCAAAGGGAGAAGTGGAATCCTGACTCTTCTCTGAGATAGGCAAGGCCGATACAACACAGGGCTGGCGATCAGGCCCTATTGCACCTGGATTTATGGCTGGATTCTGCTGCCAGGGCTCTTAGCCTCGCCTTCCTCCTGCAGGAAAAGATGGAGACACTCACCAAGGACTAAGAGGCGGACTCGAGACTTGGAGGTACCCTCTAGATCTGACATCAGTGAGACGGAGCACTCGTAGGTGCCATTGTCATCCATGGTCAGCTGGTCGATGGTGATGGAGGCATCGGAGCGGTCAACATCATTGGACATTATCACACGGTTCTCATAACGGGTCCCATAGATGTACTGTTTATACAAAAACTTCCAAGTGACTACTCTTTCCTAAGAGAAAGAAGAAATGTTGCCAGACACTGGTATAGACCTGCCCTGACCCAATCTTTCATCCCCATAGCCCAGATGTATGGATCAAACAGATGTGCAGTGCCTACTGGTAGATTCTTAACTAGACTTTAAAGATTTAAAAGGAAGTGTTAGGGGCTGGAATTGTAGTTTAAGTTGGTAGTGCTCACCTAGCATGCACACAGAGACCTGGATTTGATCCCCAGCACCACACGGGTAAACTTGGGGGGGGGGGGGTATATGCCAATCATCCCAGCATTCCAGGGGTGGAAACAAGAAGAAGTTCAAAGTCACCCTCGGTATGAGCAAGTTCTAAACCAATCTAAGCCAACGTGAAACCCTAACTCAAATCAAAACAAAAACAACAAAAAGCGCACACCCTGGAATACCTGGAGCAAACGAGGCTGTCTCAGAGCCCAGCACTCGGGTGTGTAGCCAGCATCTCACACCCCGATTTCCTCTCAGTCCATCGTTTTCTATTCATTCCTCCCTTCACCCAACACTTTCTGAGCCCCACTCACACCAGGCACCAGGCTAGCTCATTTGCTCTCAAATTCCAAGCTCACTCGATTCTGACTATTGTCTTGGAATTTGTTTATTCGTTGATGTTTTTGAAGTAGCACATTCGTGGCTTATACCACAGACGGCCAAGCCAGACTGCCTCAGTCAAATCCTAACTCTGACGCTTGCTGGCTGGATGTCCTTGAGCAACACCCTTGACTGCTCTGAGCCTCTGTTTCCTTGTCTACTAAGTGGAGATGTTGATAATAACACACCTCGTGGAACTGTGGTGAGACTAATGGTAATCTATACAGAGCGGTTGGAGTTTGCCAGGCGTGGTGTCTACCGTTACTAGCCATTATTAGCATCCACCACGTCTGCAGCATATAACTCGTGAATTCTGAATAGCCAACGACGGTATCTTATGATTATGAGATCCGAAACTGGCTCGTTGAGGGAGGGTTTCCTAAAAGGGATGATCATTGCCTTGAAGCTTAAGAAGCAGCTGGGCATTATCCAGGGCAATAGCCCGGAGACTGGAGCACTGCATGTTGGTGCAGGGTAAATGCATTAGACATCACAGGCAAAGGAAAAACCTAAAAACAGACAGCAACGTTGTCAACCCTGAGCGGCACAGTGTGAGTGAGTGACGGATTAGTAAGAACTGAGCCTATGACAACAAAGGTCATAGCTGCTGCTTATATATGTTACATGCTGTGTACCGTTCTACATACTAGACGTGTATTACCTCATTTAGCCACATCAACACTCCTTCCAATAATTTGTACTCTGTATTAAGAGCTAGTCTTATAAAATACAGAATTCTTGAGCCAAGGATATAGCTCGGTGGCAGAGCATGTGGGAGGCCCCTAGGCTCAATCCACAGCTACACTGGAAAACAGCAGCAGCAGCAGAGCTAAAACGCATCATTGCCTTGAAGCTGAACCGTGAACTATTTCATGCCACAGTGTCATGTGACTCAGTAGCGTCTGCAGAGTTCAGGCTCTGAGCCACAACACCCAGGGTCATCTCGACTCTGCCATTCACTTAAACTTGTGACCTGGGGAACATAGTTAATCAGCCTCTTGGTGCTTCAGTTTCCCCCTGTGTAAGATGGGTATGGCCAAATGATGGGAAGAGGAAAGGGCACAGGTTGAGAAGGAACCAGGAAGGAGATCAGCTGAGTGACTGTGGTGACAAACTTTGATTATTGTCACTTTGGGTTGTGGCAACACAGAGAGAGTGAAATAAATTGGAGATGTGAGAAGGGGACATCTGAGATGTGGGGATGGGATGAGGATACAGAGTCAGAGAGCAGCTCTTCCCAGATACAAGGGCGTAGGCACGCACGCCGGATAGTACCCTTCCCAACAGAGTCAACACACACAAAGAGAGTATTTAAGCAAAGAGTATGCATTCTGTCTACATGTGGGATGCCTAAAGTGTCCGGGGGACACCCAGGTGGAGGAATTCACTATGGCCAGAATGGTCTACTGAATGTCACTGATGATAGGTAAGGAGTTAGACGTGAGGATGCAAGGAAACCACGCGATGTCACGGTAGCTGTGTCTCCTGCAGTTAGAATGCTCCTTTGTGGTTAAGCAAAGTGGAAGATACAGTTAGCTCCTCTTGAACGCACCAGAGCCCTTTCTTGTCCCCCATGCACACTTCTGAAGGCCTGCATCCTCGAATGACCCCATCTTCATTATTATATTATGTGCACTGTGGGTTTGGCCCCTCCCCCACTTCGTGGGCTTTTCAAAAGAATCATAAGAAAAATTATTCTAAAAGCAAAATCCAGTCCACTGTGATTTGAGAGGAAAGGGGAGGGGCCATATTGTCCCAGTGAATAGGTGGTTCACCTCTTAGATTTTCATAAAACTGTTCCATATCTATATGCAGAACCCAGTGGGCTGCCACCCTCTCCCCATTAAAGTCAGTCCACTCCAGTCTCTCTTTGGGGTGCAAGCTTTGCCTTGCTAAATAAACTGCCTTGACTGTATATGCTTCTTTGTGGAATTCTTTCTTTCGAGTACTGAACTACAGAGAAACTTCGAGTTGGTGATACATCTGAGGATGAAAGTTTGGGTGCCAGTGGCACATGGGTGTTTACTGAGACATGAGCTAGACATGACAAATGGCAAGTCCCCAAGTCACTCAAAGAATCAAGAGGAGCCTAGAGAGATAAAGGTGTAGTAATAAGGGCGGCGGGGCTGCGTCCCCAGCACCCCAGCCGCCCGCACGGCTAGCTTAGCTTATGCCCCAAAATAACCACACACAAACTGTATTCATTTAATCACTGCTTGGCCCATTCTCTTCTAGGCTAATTCTCACATATTAATTTAGCCCATTTCTAATCATCTGTGTGTAGCACCCCAGGGTGCGCTTACCGGGAAGATTCTAGCCTATGTCCATCCTGGGTCGGAGCTTCATCCCAGGAGCGGGGCATGGCGTCTCTCTCAGGCGTCTGCTCCCGAGAGGAGAGCTGTCGAGACTGAGCTCACTTCCTCTTCCTCCCAGCGTTCTGTTCGGTTCACTCCTCCCACCTATCCTCTAACCAATAAAATGGGCCAAGGCAGTTCCTTTATTAGCCAATGACCTTCCTCCATCATAAAGGGGATCCCTGAGACAAGAGTCCCAAAAGCCAAGGGAGACGGGACTCCGGAATGGAAAGTGGTTGCCCGTGTGAGATGCTGGTGACTTCAAGAGTGTCAGGAGAGAAAGTGGGCAGTGGTGGGCAGGGAGGAGACTGGCGACGCTGTGCCCGTCTCAGTTCTGAACATGCCGAGCCTTTCCAATTAGAACAAGACACTCCAGCTTTCCAACAGACACGGTCCAAGTCGGGGCACATGGCTTAGCTATCGGAACACAAGTGCCCTGAGCTGGATACCCTCATGCAAGAGACGAGTTGTCCAACCATATCTGATAGCCCTGATAGGATTGACAGTCCTTCTAAGACTGTCTGGCTGAGACAGGGAGGCAAAGAGAAGGCAGAGGATGAGGTGCCATCTAGGCCTGTGAACAGTCTGTGGATACCCAGCTCTTTCCTGGCCCTGACTGGCATTATTTTTTTTTCTGGATTTTTCTACCCCATAATAACATCTTATCAATCAATGATACCCTAAGGTTGTCCCTGGGCCTCCTCTTGACCATACCACCTTCTAGGACTCACAGATAGCAATCCCTTGCTCTGCACTTGTTATCGGCCCTGAAGGAGCCGCTGCCTCGATTCCCTTTGGAAGTAGATTATCCAGTGGCTAATGTCTATAGCTCCGTGTCTATGTCAGCACGCAGAATAAGTCAGCCATAGACATTACACCCAGCTCGCTGAATGCATCTGCTGGGGGGCTCGGTGCCCTTTAGTTCCTCACACTCAAAACAGCAGCAAGGATGCTGCTCCTTTCACCCTGGGAGCAGACAGGATGGGGACTGTGGCCCATTGGGACCCTCGGTGTGTGGAGATAAGACCGACTCCTTCCTTATCAGTCCTGCCACCCAGGATACAGGTGTCCTGGGATTCTGACAGGGAAAAGGCTAAAGCCTCTTTCTCTGGGTGGCTGGGGACTGGGTGATTCTCTCTGGCAGATATGTTATTAAATTTTTTCCCTAAAGGTTGTACTACAGAAAGGAGACCAAGGGAGAATGGCAGAAGGTGATGAGGAAGGACAGAATGCAGGCAAGAGGACACACAAGTCATACACGATGTAAAGCTAGTTTTCCCCTAATTTCAACTCTATTGTAGTTTTTTTTTCTTTATCTGTAGTTGATAAGTGTGTTGGTTAGGTTTATGTCAACTTGACACAAGCTAGAGTCACTAGGAAGGAGGACTCTCAGTTGAGAAAATGTCTCCGTAAGATTCTGCAGGGCATTCTCTTGATTGATGACTGATGTGGGCAGTGCCACCCCTGGGCTGGTTGGTAGCCCTGGGTGCTATAAGAACGCAGGCCAAGCAAGCCATGAGGAGCAAACAGCCAGCAGTTCTCCTCCGTGGCTTCTGCTTCAGTTCCTCCCCCAGGTTCCTGTCTGGAGTTCCTGCCCCCAGGATCCCATCTTGAGTTCTTGCCCTGACTTTCTTTGATGATGGACTGAGGTGCAGAAGTGTAAGCGAGATAAACCTTTCCTCTCCAAGTTGTTTTTGGTCCTGGTGCTTTATCAAAGCAATAGAATCCTAACTAAGATAATAAATAAATCCAAATGTAATTGGTAGTTTTAGTGCAAAACCCTAAGCAAAGTTCCGTGGCTTCTATGTGGTCATTCCTACTGTATAGAAGTTCCCTGAGATGTGTAGAGTTTGGGAGTGGGCAAGGGCTTGAGTGATTGCTTTAAACTAGCTGTGTGGTGGCTTTGCAAATTCACTAGAATAAAGTAATTTTAGCTTTCAAAGAAATTTTAAGGGGAAGGAAAGGAGGAAGTGGGGGAGGCTGGAATCGAAAGGGAATTCCTTCTGGCTTCACCCCCAAGGTGTGGGGTTGCAGGTGCCTTCCAGCACCCCTCTTGCCCACGTTAGCATCTTGAAAGATCTGACCTAAATGTATGACCACTTCTTATAAACAGATAGGCTTTTGATCATAGATGAGATACATTTTTTACTTCATCAAATCCCCAATTGTCAGACAGTTTGAGCGAATGCTGAGAAGATGGTGGACACTAGGTGGGCGAAGATGAAGATGGGTAAGTATCCCACGAAATGCCCTAATTATAGAAAGTGCAAGTTCACACACCCGCTAACCCAGACGATCCGCTCTTACACGTTTTTTGTATTTTGTTTGTCTCAGAACCTGGTGAATGCAAGGCAAGTTCTACTTTTCATAATCTATCAGATGGTATATATATAAAACAATGTTTGTGTTTATTGTGACCGCAAAATATAGGAAACAAACTGATGATATATATACGTATATATAGAATGTCTTCATAAAATACATTTTGAATTAAGACATGGAGTCCATAGTTCAGCAGTAAAGTACAGGATCCGATGCACAAGGCCCTGGATTTGAATCTCAACCCAGACAGCAGAAAAGAGGGAGGGAGGGACGGAAGGAAGGTTTTAAGGCACAGATGCTAATCATGACCCATGACACCCTGGTTCATCCTGGAACCTTACCGTTTCAGTCCTGAGAAGCTTATCCCACTGAATAAATCCATTTCGGTCTGAAGCGGAGGTGCTGTAGGTACATGGGAGGGTGACACTCTTGCCTCGAGCAGCCCGAAGAATATCCTGTGTAGTTTCCACAGAAATAGCATCGACAGCCACCCAAACTGAAATGAGAGGGGAAAGAAAATGGCACTGATACACACACCCAGACCCCTGCAAGGACGTTCAGAGACACTCTGGGGCCCTCTGAAGCTGCTATAGCAGCCTTGGTCAGAGCATGCTAACTGCTGTCCCCAAGCCCAGGACAGGGGGAGCTCAGGTGTCAGGGTCTGCCTTCTCCCTCCCCTGAAGTGTCCTGAAGAAGTTCCCTGCATCTGTTGGCTGCCAGCCTGGCTTCCAGTCTCAGCTCTAGCCCTGGTCAGCTGTGTGGACTGCTCTAAGCCCTGGTTTTCTTCTTGGTTACTGGGGAGCTGAAAACTTTTACTTGGTGCCAAGCACAGAAAGCTCTTGATAAATGCTTTGTTGTGACCATGATTTCTGTTTTTACTTACTTAACAAATATTAATGGAACACTTGCATGCCATAAAGAACTTTACAAGCAAGATTAAGTCAAGGAAAAAGAGAGTATTTCTAGGAACGTTTATCAGAAAAGAGTTTTAAAAAAACCAGCATGGGCTAGCCACTGCTCCCTCTCACATACATCCTCCTCCCTTAGTGTGTTTCCTCAGTTGTGAGATGGGCTCTCTCCTTTTGAATATGGATGGTCTATAACTATGATGTGGGGACATTCCATGGCTCCCAAGCTAACTTATGTAATGGAATATGCATTGTTTGGTCGTTTTGGGATGCCCCTCTAGGGACCTGGCTAATATCTACTGAGCAAGCCCGGAAAATACACAAGAAAATCAAAAGAGAGTTTCTCAGACGCCAAGCATAAAAGGTGTCTCCTGAACAGGAAGCAGGTGGCGAAGGTTTGAATATGTGTGGCCCCATATTGAATATGTGTGGCAAATTCCTGACATAGTCGAAGCGAGGAGACACCAGTGCCCGGGCCACTGAGAAGGGATTCAAACACTGGTTTCCTGGGCATCTGAAGCCAGCTCCTGAGCTGTCCCAGCCCTGGCCATGGCTCACCAAAGGCTCCTGCAGGTCACCAAAGGTCTTTCCACCACCTCCATCTATCAGAAAACATATGTTGTCATTACTAGTGGCGTAGCCTTCACCAGGAGGCTGTTTGCTGGGAGAGGCCTCTAATTCTACCCAACAGGACCGAGCTGCAGCTCTACATCCTGTTCAGAGACCATTCCCTGGGTTGCCTAGTGGTAGTCATGGCAACTGCCATTGAGCTTCATCTCACCTCTTGCCTGGACCCATTTCCCTGGAGCCTTGTCCTCAAGGTGACCATTCTCAGGCCTCTTCATGGCCTGAATAATGATTCTTTCTTGTCTTATACATGAGCTGTGTATCACAACTGCTACAGACCACTAATGGAGTCCGGGTACCACTCTGTCTTATACATGAGCTGTTTGTCACAACTGCTACTGACCACTGGTGCAGTCTGGGTACCACTCTGTCTTATACATGAGCTGTTTGTCACAACTGCCACAGACCACTGATGGAGTCCTGGTACTACTCTCTTATCATAGAAGTTCTCACCACCACATCAAAGAAAACAAACTCATCAAGTTATTCCTTCAGTATTGAATGTCCACTCATGCATGACTAAGGAATGAGAGAGTAAGCCAACAGTCAGGAAAAGGAGAATAACTGGTAATTCCCACTTCCTACCCAACCTACATTACGTTAAATACAACTCGGTAGCACAGGTACAAGTATTTCATAGATATCTCTCATTTATTCTCATATTCTCTTTTATGTTATCCCTAGTTTTCAGATGACAAAGTTGAGGTTCAGTCTTAACATGTAGCTCAGAGGAGTTAAGCAATTTGTTCTCTCTAGATGTAGTTGACAAATGTCAGAATGTATCTGGTGTTTCTGCCTGCCCAACTGTCAGGGCAAAATGATCACATTGCCTGGGCCAGAGGTGGCAGGGATGGTGTTTGCACTGACTCCAACCTTATCCTTTCCGTCACTCTCAGTCCTTGTAAATGAAACTCTTACATCCTTTCTTCAGTCTACCGTCAAGAACGTAGCATGTCTGCCATGTGAATAAGATCCCGTTCTTTTCTGGAAGGCAAGACAGACACGCATGAAACCGCCTTCTTACTAGGACAGGGTTTATGGACATAGACAAACTCATACATACACTTAGTTCTCTCTGTGTGTGACAGGGATGCTATGTATGTGGCTGATTGCCCACAGGTCTCAGAAGAAGCTGTTGGATCTCCTGAAGCTGGAGTTACCGGCTATTGTAAGCCACCCTAGGTGGATGCTAGGAACTGAACTCAAGTCCTGTGGGAGAACAGGAAACATTCATAACTGCTGAGCCACCTCTCCAGCCCCCTGTAATCCACTTAATCAAACTCCAGGCAGAATATTTTCCAGCAGAAGAGAAATGAACTTGAGCTTTATGTAGGCAAAGAGCCTGGCCTGGAAACCAAACCTGCTGTTGGAAAGCACCTTACAGCTCTGAGGGATTCCACATCCTTGTCAGGGTGAGGCCTGTCAATCAGAACAGGGTACCCTGACTAGTTCAGGGTCTGTGCATCCTCCGCCCACCTTCCTCCCTCCCCCACCCCGTAAAAGAAAATATTCTTTCTGCTGAATGTTTCCTTCCCAACTCCCCCTTTTTTCTAATTCATAAACACTGCTTTGATTATTCCCATTTGCTTACTCTTGTGGAATATTCTTTGAACTAGGTAAAGATTGCTACATGTGTTTATGCTACAGAACAGTACTTTCATTGTGTAAAAGTGTGTTACTTTTGTTTCTGCTGCATGTGTTTAATTATGTAAAGGTGTGTTGCACTTGTTTCACCTTGCCTGCCTAAGGCACCTGATTGGTCTAATAACGAGCTAAACGGTCAATAGCTAGGCAGAGAGAGGATAAGCAGGGCTGGCGGACAGAAAGAATAAATAAGAGAGATCTAGGCTCGGGAGAAGGAAGGAAAGAAAGAAGGAAGAAGGAGAAAAGAGGGAGGAGAGAATGAGGGACATGCCTGGAGCAAGAAGCCAGGTAGCCTCCAGCCAGACATAGAGAAGCTGTACAAGTAAGATACACAGATGGAAGAAAGGTAATGAGCCTCAAGGCAAAAGGTAAAGAGAAACAGGTTCATTTCAGTTAAAAGAGCTAGCCAGAAACACAGATAATAAGTCTCTGCGCCACGATTGGGAGCTGGTTGACGCCAAAGAGAAAAAGCCTGGTACAGTTCACCACTTTTTCTCACAACACAGCTCTCTGCATCCATTTGAGGAAGCAGCACACAGCTTAAGTGCACAGCTCCAAAGCTAACTTTCTCAGAATTCCTTCATCCACCCGGTATGTAGCCCCGAGCAGTTTATAGAAGCCACCGGTGTCAGAACCCTCACTGGGAAAGTGGATCGTGCGAGCTTTAAATGGCCAGAAATGTGTCCTTTGTTTAATGGCTCCTAACTCGCAGTCAGTGCTCCATAGGGGAGACGTTTTCCCTTGTCAAACCATTGTATTTTGTCATCTCATGTTCTGCTGTTGAGAAACGTCTTGGTTAGAAGTTAATTCCAAGAAACAACCACCCACCCTCACAAGTTAACTGACAGGAAACCATAGTAATTGCTAGAGATCGAAGCCAAAGAGTAGATCGATTTTAGCACTCACTTTAACAATGAGTTAAAATCATTGCGTGTTAATAGATGTATGGGGGAAGAGATAGAAATGAATGAGGGACAACTCATAAAGAATAATATTAATTAATTTTGGCTGATGTATAGCACAATTTGGATGTGACCTGTAAACCTGAGAAGGGTTTTTAAAAGACTGGCTGTGTACCCTGGGGTATGCTTACATTTCCCACAATTCTGGGTGCGAGGATCCTGTGTTCCAGAACTTTATACTGTGGTGGACTTCACCATGACGACTTTTTCCTTCCTGCTGATACAGTCAGTGTTTTTCCATTCTGACATAATCGGCAATAAAACATCTGGCTGGGCTTCATCATAATTTAATAAATCCTGCCCCTTTCTCTCCTTCTGGTTGACTTTATGCTTATTAGTTCTTTGATCCTTTATCTGTGGATCTTTGCACCCCGACTCGAGATTAAACAAAAAAGGCAGGTGGGACATCTAACCTTTGACTAAAAGTTTCCAATGCTCTCCTTGACATTAATATCACCCTTTCGGTTGCCAAGAGCCCGCCCTTCCCACAAAGCTGCAGCTCCTCACCGATGTCTGCCTCCAGAAGTCATCTTCCTTCCCAGCTTGCTCTCCTGCTTGCTGTGCTCAGGGAACGCACCTCTCTGATACAGTAAGTCACTGTTATGAGTCAGATCTGAAATGTCCCCCAACGACTCCTACATCAAAAGCTCGGTCTCCAGTGAAGCCATGGTCAGAGGCGGGGCCTTGGAGAGTGACTGGATCATGAAGGCTCTGACTTCATTGATGGATAGATTAATTATTGATCAGGGAATAATTTGATGGGCTATTGGGAGATGATGGGAAATGTTGGAGCTGGGAGACTGGGTCCTTGAGGCCATGTTCCTGGAGACTATAGTTCGTCCCTCTTGTCCTTGAAAAGTTTCTGCACCCAGATAAACCTCTCCACCGTCGCAATAATCCAAATCAGACCAAATCAAACCAAATTAGAAAAAGCCCAGGTTTAATGGATACCAACACTCCCGGGTGGTCTTCCAGTCCTCCAGAGATGAGACCAGGAAGGAAGACCGGAAAACCACATATTTGTTCTCTGGGGTACAACTTAAATACCCTGTGGGAGTGGTCTTGAGCATCTCTGGGGTGGGGTCATCATTTGGCAGGCTTTCTCAGAGGTGGAGTCTGAACTGAGGCAACTCCCAGGGGAGGGGACTTGGGATGGAACACTCACCCAAACATTCCAGACTCTTTGGACATTTGGATGCCAGGGGCTAAGGTGACCCTTCTACCCAAACAGTCCTGTTTGCCCTCTTCCTCCGTCCTTCTTCCCTTCCTCACTCCTATGGTCTACCATGAGGTCAGCCACTCTGCATTTCCAGTGTGTAAACACAGTGATACTTTGTCTTACTTTGAGCCCAAAGGCAATGAATCCGATCAACCATGGACTAAACACCTTGAGACAAAATACATCTTTTCTCCTCTTAAGGAGCTTTTTTTCCAGACATTTTGTTACACTGTCAGAAGCTGACTAACACAGCTGTTGGAAGGTGTCAGAACTAATAATACATTAATGTGTTAACCCCTGGGGACATCTAAGTTGACAGGGGGGAAAAAGTGTTTTTATCTGCAAGGGGGGAATCATGAGACTCCCTGCGTTATCTATGTTTGTGGAGAGGTTTGGAAAACAAACGGGCATTGCCTCAAAGAAAAGGTCCTAACGAGCAGGTACTCATATGTGGCAGAGATGCTGCTTTTCTGTCACCTGCTACACCTGAGTACCTGCTAGTTCTCCTAGGTACACATGAGGACCACCAGACCAGCCGTGGAGTTTACATCCTGTACCTCCCCCCACCCCCGCCCCTCAAGCAAAGCAAGAACTGTAAGAGCTCCCACTATCTGGAGCTCTTCAAATCCCTAGGGCTCAGCAAAGGCCCCAAGGCACAAGCAAAGCTCCACCAAGTGTCCTTTGACAGCAGTGGATGAAGAGCCAGTCATAAGAAAACTTCTACACAAGAAGCGTAGGCTCATGGCTCAAGACACTTGGTGGAAGGACCTATTCCTGCGTTGCTAGAAACTGTCCCCAGATAGACCTGGAGACACACCTCTGCGGTGGATCTTCTACCGTGCACAGAGCCAAGGGCAGGATCCCCAGCACTATAAAATAATAAACAGATGACTGGTAATCCATGCGGCCCTTCAGTTAAAAAACTTATAAATAGAAAACGCATCTTTATTTAAAGGAATAGTTAAAGGAAAAGAAACTGCCTGAATATAAAATGAACCCCCTCCCCCAAGAAGGAAAGCCCAGCCAGCAAGATGCCCTGAGTGAAGAGGGGTCTCCCTGCGGTGCTGGGGTGTGGAGACCCAGCTTGAGGCCTCAATGATTGCTTGTAAATAATTAAGGTTTGTTAAGAAGACAACAAGCTCTCTCTGGAGAGCTAAGCGGAAGCGATCCATCCCAGGAAGATAATGAAATGCTTGATGGAGCTGGCTGCCTGAGGCTCGGGGCGCATTATAGGAGCCCTGGGGAAACCAGCAGGAACGTGGCCACTTAGAAAAAAATCCATTTGCTCAGACAAACCACATATTCCTGCTTAGGGAAGAGATGCTGAAGGCCAGAAGGGACCCATCCAGCCCAGGCAGAACGTTCTGGTGAGGAGGAGGAGGGGTTCTCTGACTAAAGGAGGCAGTTCCCACAGGTCGGAAGTTTGTCCTACCCCCTCCATAGGGCAGCCCAAGTGCTCAGCTGGGGGATGAAGGACAGAGGAGCCACAGGGATGTTGTTTAGAACGTTAGCCACGCTTGTTGAGCTGTTGGATCAACACAGATCCTCGGGAACCTATCAATTCAGGTCAAGTCAATACACTTCTTCTAAAATCCTAGTCTAGTGCCAGGCCCTGCAGAACTTCCAGCGCTTGGCATAGTCCACAAACTCTAGAGTCCCCTGTACCACAGCCAGCCCTTACTGTTATACTTCCTGAGCGCAGTCCCCATGCGGATATGAGTTTCTGCACGCAGGCGCCTTCTTTTACCAACTGGCATTCTCCTCTGAGCAGACTGTGTCTCAGACTGTTCCAGTACCCGCCACTCACTGGCTCGAAGGCCAAGAGGTCTGCGCAGAGCTGGGTATGATTAGGACCTTGTTGGTTGAGTGGTTTGTGGTATAATCCCTAAGAAGAAGCAAGTAGATGCCACTGACAACCGGTACCCTAATGGAGCCTAATAGAGTGTTCTGAGTGTGAAAGAGAGAGGGGAGATGTGGGGAGGGATCAGAAAAAGGATTTTAATGGGAAAGCTTATTGAGGAGGTGAAACTGGATATAGCCCTCAAGGGATGTCGTTCATTGTGTTGGATTCATGTGCATGAGGAAAAGAAGCAGGGAGGGGGTGGATTGTAGCCACAACACCTTCCCAATCCCATGGGACCACAGACGGGGTGAATTCTAAAAGAAAAAAAAAACAAGAAAACAACAGCAATAACAGTTGTCTTTGGACTTTAGATGTCAAAGGGCAGGTTGTCAAAAGGCTTTGCCTTTGTGTGCTTGCAATGGACAGCCAGAGCACCTTCCAGCTGCAAAGCCAAGTGGAAGTGAGGAGGAGGCTGCAGCGCAGGCAACCTAAGGGTGCCCAAGAGCTCGCCTGACACGGAAACAGAAGCCAGACATACTCTGGGGAAGGTTTCTGTAGTCCCCTCCAGACTGAGGATGGAGAGGCTTGGGCAGCCCATGG
The DNA here is from genome assembly GCF_018167655.1 of Microtus oregoni. Classification (NCBI taxonomy): domain Eukaryota; kingdom Metazoa; phylum Chordata; class Mammalia; order Rodentia; family Cricetidae; genus Microtus; species Microtus oregoni. Next base: position 32,775,788 of record NW_024543072.1, read on the forward strand.
GTTACTGATTGAGCTTCTAGAAAGGAAGAGACCTGAGATAGAGGAGAGATGGGGGAGCAAGTCATCTCGGGAAGGCACAGGATCGTGGGAATGGATTGGAACACACGCGAGGACCCACCCCCTCGAAGGGCACATATTAGCAAACTGGTGGGTTGGCGAGGGGCAAGTGAGGGGCAGCAAGCTTCAGAGCACCAAGCCACATTTACAGTGCTCTTCCAGTGGACTGGGGGAGTGCCCTATCTGGAAGTGTCTATCTAGATTCATATCTGTGTCTGCCCATGTCAGATGTCTGTGTCATGCCTGACTCACTGTGGCAGAAGACGAGGAAGTGTCCCAAAGGTCACTGGGTGACAAAGAAAGGAAGAATCTTAGGAGGGAGAAAGGTTCCAAGAGGGCTGGGGACAGCGGGATGAGAAAAAAGTGGCATTGAAGGCAGGAAGAAGAACACGGTAGAACACAGCTGAGCACCGCCAATGTAAGACAGCTGGGGGGGCCGCCACTTTCCCCTCCAAGTCCATTGTGTCTCTAGAAACCATGTATCTGGAAACTGGAATTCCTACACTGAGCAAAACTCCAGCTGAACTCCAAACCACTCTTCAGCAGCAAGATGAACAAGACTCTCTAGCTAGTCTCTCCCAGGCATCTGACTCTGATCAGACTCAAGACAGGCCATTCTGGAGAGGGTGGAGTAAACTTAGAAAAGCAGAACGAGGGGCTGGAGTGATGACTCAGTGGTCAAGAGCATTGACTGCTCTTCCAAAGGACCTGGGTTCAATTCCCAGCACCCACATGGCAGCTCACAACGTCCTGTAACTCCAAGATCTGACACCCTCACACAGACCGACAAGCAGGCATATAAAAAGAAAATATTAAAAGAAAAGAAAAGTGAAGCTTGGGGAGGCAGGGGAGACAGTGACGGCCAGCAGGCTTGTTACCTGGAAAGGGGCAAGAGGGCAAGGTGCACATTCATTAACACCACACCATCCCTGCCAGAGGTGGGAAGATGACAGTGGCAATGACAGGCACAGGTCTGCTCTCCCTGACTCCAGTCCTCAGGGTGAGTCAGAGGGCAATAAAAAAAAAAATAATCTCAAAACAAATGTGAAACCGTCATGCTGACCAATGCCCCCAGCACGCACACACACACACACACACACACACACACACACACACACACACACACAGTGAAAGAATGGAGCAAGGCCTCAGGAACACGAGCCATTGTCTTGAACAGAAACTGGAGGATGAGCAGCATCAGCAAGAAGAAATGGGACAAGAGAGAATATGGTCAGGGGCAGAGAGGCAGGCAGGGTGTAGTAGCAACAGGACCAAGGGCAAGACTTTGGGGATAACCCTCCTGTAGACCCCCTAACCCCACCACACACTATCACTCAAGATAAACCCAGGGGTCAACTGACAAAATACTAGGTCCATGAGGGCAGCTTAGGACAAACCTGCTCCTTGTCTCCTTTCCAGCCAGATTCCCGTGGACACCCCACAAATAACCCCTAGGTATATCTAGGTCACACCATCGACACAAACGTGAGTTGAGTCCAAGCCTAAAAGGCTTGACAACAGTGGGCAAAGGAAACCAAACAAAATGAACATATTCAAGCCACAGTGGGAAAGAGCTAAACTCATCACCGCAGAGGGCTGGCTGACTTGGTTTTAGGTAAAATATCAGGGCCATCAAGGGTGATTTGGCAATTTACGATAGTCCAAAATTCTTTAAAGCTGCTCTCATCAAGAACCAAAGTTTGGCTGAAGGTGTCTCAGTGGTTGAACACTTATTAGAACTCACAAGGCCCTCCAGTACCACAAAAGAGAGGGAGAGAGGGAGGAGGAGACAAAGAGGAGAAAATAAGGAAAGGGAAAGGAAATGATTGCCCAGGCTTGGTGGGACAGCACTTTGGGGACAGAGAGACAGAGGCATAGAGATTAGAAGTTCTAGGTCAGCCTGGGCTACACAGCAAGGCCATATTTGAAAAAAGTCGATGATCATCAACAACAACAAGAAATAGGGCTCCTCTCTTCCTTAAGTTGGATTCTATGGTTACCAGAAAAGCAGAGTGTGGCAGATTTGGGGGCCTGGGCACTCAAACTTCCTAGTTCTAGGGGTTTGCTCTTGCCCTCCTGCAGAAGCTTTCAGAAAACTCAGGCTGTGTGCTGTGAAAGGCCAGTCAGGACCAGCTTGCCTGCGTCTGAGGTTCTACCATGAAAAGAGGCCTTCCACCACCAATGAAGACATCCCAGCAGTCACTCCAGTCAAACTGTACACCACAAGGACCTGCTAAGTCCCATCTCCATTCCAGATCTGCAAGCAAACGAAATGTCGGCATCGTTTAAGTTGTAAATCTGAGACGATTCTTTTGCATTGCAATAGAATATGTTGCAGATCACCGCCAGGTCTCGGCCTTCTGGTCCTGGATGGACGAGAGTGTCACATCCTGACACAATGAGATCACAAAAGGCTCAGTCAGGCTAGCGGGCTCACATCATGAGTCTGGTTTTAGCCCGTGAGTCAGAAGTATTTTGAGATATATAAGTCAGGAAGTTATATTCCTGTTGGTCTTATGGGACGCCAGCTTGGCGAGAGGTGGGGTTGAAGGCTGGCATTTTGAAGTCAGCTGGGAGTGAGGAACAGCTAGCTAATGCTTCGGGTGCAGATACAGTCACAGAAGGATGCTGGAGGGAACTCTGAAAATCGGGGGGATGGGGGGCCGAGAACGATGAGGCTACAGAAGAAGACCCCGTTGGAGGCCTGCAGGAGAGGATGTGTCTTAGAACGCAGCCTCTTAGGAAGGAGGGATAGTTTAGTAGGGTGATACAGTACTAAGGGTACAGTACACTGGTACGCACGCATGCACTCACGCAGCCAGGCTTACCAGCCTTCTGGTGACCAACATCATAGCCAGATTTCGAGACGACCTGGGCTGGGATCTGAAGGGTTCTGCTTCTTAAACTGTGATCCCTGAACAGTTCCCCATCCCACCCCGTCCTGGGAGCTCACTAGAAATACATAGCTTCATACCCCACCCTTGGCCTTCCTGATCAATATGTATTTAATAAGATCGCAGGTACCCTATGTGCACACTGGGGTGTAAGAATGCAGGCAGCTGGCTTCCCCCAGTCAAGACACCAAACCAGGAACTAGACGGCAACCCTCAGGGATATGACAGATGATGAAAAATGAGAGTAATTCACACTCAGAGCACCAGGGCCACAGATCGTGAGACGCACACCTCACGCTGCAGTTTGTAGCTGTAAACCCAGGCTGCATCTCAGGACCATGGGGGTGATTCGTCAACAGATGGAGAAGCACACAGCCAGTTTATCTGGATTCTGATTCAGAAAATGTGAAAGAACCCGGTGAATGCAAATGGGTCAGAGTTGAAGGCCATTACCCTGCCGCTCTCCACGGTGGAACACACCCCTCTTAGGCTGGTCAGACCTCGCGTGTTCCCTTTGGGGCTGAGACTGACACTAACGGAGACGTTGTAGTTCCCATTGCATCTCTGACAGGCAGCATTGTGTTTCATCTGTGAGCGTTGACTTCTGCCCCGTGCCTTCAGGGGATGCTCAGGCATCAGGTGGGAGGTGAGCCTTAAGGATTAGAGCCAGGGCCCTGAGCAGATGGATGATAGGATTCCCACCTCACACGTGCACTGCCCTGGCTCTGGCCCAAATGTATCCTCTTGGGATCAAGAGTTGGTGGACATAAGAAGGGAGCTCTCTGATTTGACTGTTACCAGATATTCATGTCTGAGACCGTATTCCTCTACCTGCCCAGCCTGGTCAAGCCAACTGGACAGAGCTCAGACTCAGCAACAACAGAAGAGAACCAAGAAGGTCCCAGCCTGAGAAGCCATTGGGAGCGTGGCCCTTCAGAGTGGCAAATGGAAAGCAGCACTGTTAGAAAGACTTGCCCTGCTGGGGGCTGTATCTCTGGTGACAATGGCCCAAATAGATTCTAACAACCTCAGTGAGCCAGCAACTTGAAAATAGACTTCCCAGAGTCCCACTGTGGCCCAGCACCCAGGGGGTTATTGAAACCTTTTAATGTCAGGGGAGAGAGAGAGAGAGAGAGAAAAAAAAAAAAAACAAAAAAAAAACAAAAAAAAAACAAAACCATTCTTTCTCATCTGGTATGACAGTTTGCAATGATAGATTCCTTTATTTCTCTATGAAAAACAGTATTGTTCCAATTTAGCATAGAAGCAACAAAGAAATTCCCTATACTTCTAGGAAGGTGTGTGTCTGTGTTTGTGTGCCTAGTTGTGTGGTCTGTGCGTGTGTCTTGTTGTGTGTCTGTGTTTGTGCGCCTGTCTGTCTGTATGTGTGGTATGTGTATCTGAGTGTGTCTCTGTATGTTTGTCAGCATGTGTGCCTGTGTGTCTATGTGGAGTCTGTGTGTGTTGGTGTGGGGATGTCTACGTGTCTATGTGCGTCAGTGTGTGTCTGTTTCTGTGTGTGTATCTAATGTGTTACTATGTGTGTGTCTGTACATGTGTTTTTATAATGTCAGGTCCCGGCTCCTGACAGAACTGGTCACACTTCTCCCTGTAGAGCGTACCTGATGGAACCCTCTTTACACATCTTTCCACCTGTTAGGGAATCTGGTGGATGAAAAACTTTCTGGACTGGACTGGGAGAGCCTCAATTTTGTGTACAAAAGGGAGGGTTGGTTTTTGTTTTTGTTTTTTTTTTTTAGCAGCCTGGGTGGGAGGAGGTCAGGCACATGGTGGCCATCTGGGTGATAACTTAGGACTCATCCACACTGACTTCTGAGTCATTTCTTAGCTCATTTTGATCAGATTAGAGCTCTTAGATGATGGGTCACTAGCATCTCATTGACGTCTCGTTCCTGCATTTATCCTCTCTACTGATATCAGAAATAATAATGTGGCGTCCGTCGAGTGCTTCCATGCAGAACTGGGTTCTAAGGCCTTTGCCTGTGTGAACCGTGCGGCAGGTGCAGTAGGCCTCTGATGCATTGTAAATTAGCTCTGTGGTTTACAGACCACAGCGCTGTGATTTCACAAGGTGAAGTAATTTGCCCGTGCTGCAGCCAGACAAAAGAGGTCCCCGGTTGTGATAGCATTATGATGGGGATGGACATCTGCCTGACGGGAAGCTGTATTTTGCCAGTGACTCTATTTAGGAATCTCAGCACATGATAATGAAAGCGGGCCAATTTTAGTCCTCCGTGTGTGTGTGTGTGTGTGTGTGTGTGTGTGTGTGCACGTGCGTGAACATATGCCTATACACAGATGTATATGCCTATGCAGAGGCCATAGGAGAATACTGAATGTCTTCCCCACCACTTGACTTGGCTTTTTTTTGAGATAAGGTTTCTCATTGAATCTGAAGCTCCCTGTCTCATCCAGGCTGGCTGTCCGGCAAGCTCCAGGATCTGCCTGTCTCCACTCCTCCATGCTGGGGTTACAGGCATGCATACCCTGCCCAACACTTTTTATGAGGGTGCTGAGGATTTGAACTCAGATCCTCTTGCCTTCACAACAAGCACCCTGACCAACTGAATCATTGTCTCAGTCTCTTTAGTCATAAAACAAACCTCTGGGCCTCAGAAGTTAAGAACACTTGCCGCTCTTGCAGAGGACCCAAGTTAGATCCCCAGCACCCACTTGCTAGCTCACAGCCATCTCTAATCCCAATTCCAGGAGATCTAACAGGCACATATGTGGTACATATAGATTCATGCAGGCAAATATTCATATACATAAAAGTAAAATTAATCTAAAAAGAATTCTAGGGTGCCGACTTATACCATCTCCATATAACCCTATGTGATATCTTCTACTTCCCCAAAGTCCAGTGAGCCTGGGACTACCTCATAAGCTCTGTGCCCCTCTCCCAACAATCAGCACAATCTGTGATGGGCACAGTGAGAGAGAGAAGGGAAGAAGGGGGCCCTCTGTGAGTCCTGCCTAGGCTTCCCCTCACACAAGGCAGGAAGTGATACCCTCCCTTGTGGCCCAGGGGAGAGCACTGCCTGATGGTTTTTTGGTTTGATCTGTGGTGGTACCGGGAATTGGCAATGACTAGTCCAGCCACTGGCAGACTCTCCATGTGTTTGGTGTCCCCTGCCCCAGCATGCCAGCCCTTCCTCTTTGAGTAGGTAGAGTCGTGGAGGAGAAAAATGTGGTGAGCATGCGATTCTGAGCTGAGCTGGCAGGAGAGAGGGGGAAGGGGGTGAGGATAGACTATAGTCTTTATCAGTATGTCAGGAAACACCCCCACCCCAGAACTTGTTCTGCTGGCTGGGGTCACCCAGGGGTCACATGCCGCACACTCCGGGAAGAGGCCACCAGCCTGCTCCAGGTAGTTCAGAATTCAGGACACTTCTCATCGCTAAGCTGGGCAAGTGACTGTGATCTCAGTTTTTGGTTTTCCCCTCAGCCAGTATTACTCCTCTTTTGTACACATGGGTTAGTGCCAGGCTATAGAACACAGGGTTTTACACTGGTGTGTGTGTGTGTGTGTGTGTGTGTGTGTGTGTACAGAGGAAAACCATGCACAGGAGAGTGTCAGAGAATCCCCGAGTCACAGACGGGTGGGTAGCCATTTCCTTTCAGCCTCATTTCCCTGAGGCAAGCATCCTCTATTCAGGCTGCTATGAGTCCAGACTCCCCATTCCTTGGGCACCTACACGAGTCCTGTGTCCAGTAAAAGGAGCTGAGCAGACAAGGCAATGAATGACCTCACCATTATCATGGGTGAGTGGCCGCACCATCTAGGTGGATGGTAAGGGGCTAGCTGCCTCAGAAGGACAGAACTGTTGTGAACACAGAACGTGAACCAACTAGGTTGATTAACTCCCCCTCCACCCGTTGATCTGATCCGTCCTTCCTAGCAGGCTGTCCTTCGCCCCAAAGCCAAGGTTCAGAAACAGGCAGGAAAGGAAGCCAGGAGACCTGGAGGGACTCTGCTGGGTGGTGGCCCCAGTGATTCCTAGCTTGTCAGGAAGTACTGAAGAGAGAGCTCCCTGGGCTCTGCTTCCCAGGCGCCTTGGGGATCCTGGGTTTCTCTTTCAGCTTTCACTTCCTCCCCCTGGCTCCTGGATCCTGGAAGCCAGCAACAGTTTCTGACCTACCAGCTAATGGTCAAACAGGCTAGCCTAAGGAGTCAGAACTAAACTCCTCCCCTCGGCCTCCCATCCTAGACCCCCTGATGCTGGAACTTCTGTCCCAAGCCTCACCCAGCTCACCCATCTGCACACAACCACTCTGTTATTTATCACTTAGTGTGGATTCAGCTGCTAATCCACAAATTGCTGATTTGGGGGAGACGGGCGCCTCTCTGCTTGAGACTTCAGTGTTCAGAGTAGGCAGGGTAGGAGCATCTAAATCATAGCCAAGGGGCGCAGCGTTAGGAAGGCTGAGAACCTCTGCCCCAGATAGTGACTATATCTTAATCCACATCCTGGACTTTTTAGAACAATCCCTGATTTCAAATACTGTGTCTCCCCAATCAGATATTTCTGAGCCTTTGAGCTACTTGTTCCAGCCATGGGATGGTTGTTTACCAAATAATCAAGATAAGAATCATTTTGATCTTGGAACAGGCCTGGAAACTGCCCTCCACCCCCGCAACATCAGAATGTCTAGTTCTGCTCAGTGGGACACAGTACGGCTGGGACCAGGGGAGGCGGGGGCACTAGAACAGCCTCTCCTTCAGCCATCATCCCCCTGGAGTTGGCGGGAGAGGGGCTTACTCACCTGTGCAAAGCAAGCACAGCGCAGGTCCCACCTTCTCCAACATGGTCTTGCTCATTTTCTGCCCCACACCCAGGCTGGAACTGGCAAGGCGCTGGACAAGTCTGGGTTGACTGGTTAAATGACAGCAGCCTCTGACCTGGCTCACCCTGAAGTCCCTGCTACTCCCTTCTGTTCACCTGTGCCAGACTGGGCGCACCTGCCCCGCCCTGTCAACAGACTGGCAGGGGAGCTCACCAATGGGGCGAGGCGCACACTCCACCCACTCTACTAAAGGCCCCCACAAGAGTTTTCCCCAGCGTCCGCTGGAGCCAACGTTCTCCCTGCTTTCTCCCTCCTCAGGAGAGGTGCAAAGTCCTGGGCTTCTCACTAGGTGTGGGCCTCTCATGTAACTGACGGGAAATTGTTATAAAAAGGGAACAACCTCAGAAGTAGGGTTCTAAGATAGTAAAAGAAGGGCGTTGTCCACGTTTGCTGAGGTACGTTAAGACCCAGCATTGTATCTTTCTACACCCCCCCCATTCTTCTCTGACACCCACACTAGGACAGAGACCCTTCATGGAGGGTGCAGGAAGTCCCTGCACTCCGGGTTGGTACTCTGCCTGGGAAAGCGGCAAATACACAAGAAACCGAGAAGATAGTTATGTCTTCGCTCTCCCGACTCCGTTTTCAACACCAAAGTCGTGTATCCTCGGAATCCCTCAGTTCCAAAGCCGTGAGGTATTTTACACCTTTAAATGTAACAGATCGGCCACAGCACCTTGAATCTCAGTACTCAGAGGCAGAGGCAGGAGGATCTCTGTCAGTTTGAGGTTAGCCTGGCTTACAGCCTGAGTTCCAGGACAGCCAGGGAAACACAGTGAGACTCTGTCAAAAAAGAAAAAAAAAAAAAAAAGACAGGCAGGCAGGCACTACAGGAAATAGCGCTCCAGGAGAGCTCTCTGATCAGGTTCTGCCACAGACACTACACATTATAGAATAAGCACAAATGATAGTATGGCATTTAACAAAACAATCTGGCGTTTCTGCATTCGTACACACAGCACCCCTGACTTCTGTTTAGTGGGTAACAATATTACAGTGATGTCCTCCCCTCCAAGTTCATTCACATTTCTGCTGAGATATTAGTCTTGAGCTTCCTGGTTTCAAGAGGCTCTTTGAGTTCTTGAAAAAAACCCATTGTTTCTGGATACAGAGATGGCTGCAAAGGCTTCCCTGGGCGTTGCCCTGTATTCTGAACTCCCTGTGTAAATTACCTGTAGCCTTTCGAGCTACTAGGCTTAGTCGGCTCGCAGAGGTTATTGCTTTCTGTTTATTACCCTTCACTGCTGCATTCTCTAATTGTATAAAATACTTTTTCAGTTCCAGTATTTTATGACACCATTGGCAGATTATTCCTCCTGAGACGCAGTCCCTCTGACACGGGGTCTCTGCTCTGGCCCTATTGCTAACTCCACAGAATAAATGAACGTCTGCTCCTCACACTGTCCTTTCAGGTGTGGTAGGATCCATTCTTCAACGTCCCTCCCTTCCAGGAATTCCCTTCTGGAGTGTGTAACCTCTGTTCTGACTGTACTTGGACATTTCTTTATAGCACAGCTCATTCTTTCCTGCCCCAGAACTGTGAGCTGCGTTCTCTGCAGTTCCTCGCCTCTATTATAGCGGTTATATTTCATCTACCTCGTCCTTTAAATGCCTGCTCACACACCGTTTCTCCCACGGAGCCTTTGCTGCCTTCCCAGTTTTGGAGGGCTTGTTCCTTCCTAGGGCTCAGTGCCGCGTTCCAAGTTTCTTGTTGGCCCAGAACTACTCTCCACCTTACACTTCAGTTATAGTCTGTGACTCAAGCCTCCTAATAAACCGTGAGCTCATTCATTCATTCAGTCGATGTCGGATGGCACTATACTGGGGACCGTTCCATCCAGCTAGAAAGATGGGATGCTTTCCCCTATGTGTCTAACTAGCTCAGTCAAGTACAGGGCCTGGTGCGCAGGAGGTGATTAGTAAACATCTACAAACGTGGAGACAGACGGGAAGATGTACAGATGAAAATGTGATCACAGAATGTGGCGAGGGTGAACTGGAGACCAGTGGAAACATGAGGACAGATGAATGGAAGGAGGTGGAGTCTCGGGGCGTCTAGGATAGAGGGTCAGATGTTGGGTTACTGGGGATTGTAGAGGTGGTGGCAGGAGTGTCATGAGATAGGGTGGGTTTATGAAGCTCTCAAAATTTTTATGTTGCCTCTAGTTACAACCGAGGGCCATGAATGTTGAGGCAAAGATGTGAAGGGGGGTACAACTTGCCCACTGTATGGTCCTTACACATTTCTGTTAAAAATGTCAGGCCGGTTGCAAACTGTGACCTCTCTTTAAACAGAACGTGGTGCTCTCCCCAAACCTGTCTATCAAGGCTAGTCTGTTCCGTATAAGTGGCATTTTTCATTCTTGGACCTCTTCAAGATGCCGTGAGGCCAAGGAAAGTTTGTTTATTACAGATGTGCTGATTTTCAGGAAGAGCTTTCAATGGGCAGCCTCCTGCAGGAGGTCCTTCCATCCACTGCTAAACTTCAGTGTCTGAGAATCAGCCAGGAGGGAAGGGGTTAAGTGAAGCCTGCATTCCTTCCTCCCTGTGAGCTGCCACCCGATGGGGCCAGAGGCTAAATTTAGAGACTAGCTAAGGTTTCTTGCTAACAGCTGTCCCTCAGAGGAGCCCTCCTGAAGGGAGAAAGCTTGGTCCCTCTCTAGCTGGAGCCTCTGGGCATTTTCCTGGGGTCCTTAGCTCTCGGTGTGGACACACCAGTCAGAGGTGAGTGTTCATCCTCTCAAGTCTGTTGTGGTGAGCTGGGACTTAGATTTAAGTGGGTGCCAGTCTGCCCTGAGTGTCAGGCCACAGCCATAGCTGGGACATCAGGGACTTTTTGTGCCTTAATAGGTTGTGGGGATAGTACCTCGGCCCAAGGCCTTGACTGACACAGTGTCACTGAAGGGGGCCTGCTGTTTCTTATAGTAAAAATAAAGGGTGTGCACATTCATGTAGTTGGAAGGGGGTCTATGAGTGTCCTTTTTAGTCTGGGAAATTCGTTGTCTTTTAATCTCCTGCACTACATTTAAGGTAAACTTTGGCTTCCCTCTCTACTTCCCTGGTACTTCCGTAAAAGGAGGCAAGTTGTCACTTCTAAAGTATCGTGTCACTTCATGGTGTCCTGATAATGATAGCTGAGCTCCATCTTATTGGTTCCCCTGTGGGTCCTTCACCGGCTGGAATAGTAGCATGCAGTACCCTCCCCACGCTCAGTCCACCAAGGTGACATTGGTGACACACCCCCTCCCCCTACAAAGCCTCTGGAATTCCCTTGCCAATCTTTTCCTGTCAACAGGCCAAGGCTGAAGGCTATCATGGCGACTGGTGGAGACCCAGAGGAGGAGCAGGTAGTTCCAAACGAGGAGGATGAAGCCGATGTGAGAGCCGTGCAGGCCCGCTACCTCCGGAGTCCCTCTCCAAGCCAGTAAGTGGGCCATGCTGAGTGCCACACATGTCCCTCAGCATGTTCCTGGGGTTTACTCTCCATGATGGCATCCTGACAGCATTGAGGCATGGTGAGGGCCAGACATTGGTGTCTCCAGGATATGTGGTGCCTGCCGCAGGCTGGCCTGGTGTGTGTGGGGGTGGGGGGAGATGACAAACACATAGGGAAGGACCAAAGGCTTCTGGGAGGTTCTGCTGCTGGCCTGAACCTGGTTATAGGAATCTGGCAGGTCTACCTTCAGAGTGTGCTTGATTCACCAGGACCAGGGATGGGTGAGTGCTGAGATGCCAGAAAACCTAAGAGGGGAAATAAAGAAGGAAAGGGGCCATGGGCCAAGCCTGGGTACTAAAATAATTTTACATCCACAATGGAGTTGCTGCTTTCCAAAGGCCAGGATGCCAATGCGGAGACCAACATCTGCTAGAAGAGTCCCCTGAACTCTGTGATGAGTCCTTTCTGTTCCATTGGACGATGTAGTTTGACAGATTCACGTGAGTTTTTAGGAAAACACATGGGCTAACGGAATGCCATTGGGCTGTAGAGATGACTCTCTGGGGAAAGGCGCTTGCCGCCAAGACAGACCACCTGAGTTTGATCCCCATGGTCCACATAGTAGGACAGTGCTGACCCCTGCACATTGTCCTCTGACCCCCACATACAATCCATAGTATATGTACCCTTCTCCCACCACACACAGAAATAATAAAAGAAAAAGAATCCGGGTGTGGCGGCACGGGCCTTTAATCCCAGCACTTGGAGGGAGGGGGCAGATGAATTCTCTGAGCAAGGCCAGCCTGATAAACAGAGCTAGTTCCAGGACAGCCAGAGCTACCCAGAGAAAGTCTGTCTCAAAAACAGAAAAGAAAGAAAAAAAGAACGACTCAGACAACAGAGCTTTCCCCGGAGTGCCGTTTCCTGGAAAGAAGGCCACTTCCCTTGTGCTCCGAGTCCACCAGCTGGAACTCAGCAAGGCCCTACTTACTTGCCAGGGTTGATAGGTCCCGGGTCCATGGGCCCAGGGAGAAAAGGAGCTGAATTTGTTTTCACCCAACAGTCTCGGCCACAGTGTGCCCCTTCCATGTGTCTCCCCACATTACTTTTGTGCCCACACAGAACAGTGACTGTCTCAGGCCTGAACACAGCATCCCCTGGTTTCTCCAGGATGACAGGTAGAAAAGCTTCCAGAGACAATGTGGCTGTCCTGTTCCTGGAGAACATGGTTACTCCAGACGTGAAGGAATTTAGTTGAACCAGGACCTGCCTGCTAAAAGGAGCCCTTCTATCTCTCGCTCTGGCCTTTGGCTCCCTCAGCAGCAGCGCTCTGGGGCTTTCTTTGTTCGTTGTCTCCTATTGCCACATGGGAAGTGGGCGGGAAAGTGAGGCTTCCTTGAAGACTCCATGGCCTTTGCACACTAGGTCTTGACGTGGAAAATTGGAGCATATACCACCCCAAAGTTCATGCTTGGTTTGGAAGTAGGATCCCTTCAAAACTTCAATAGATTGCGAACGGTGTGCCCTGGACAGCCCTACCTCAACCCTCATTTGTGTCTTTCTTCCCTGTCTCAACTTGATGATGGTCATCTTGAAGGGTCACCTGAAACTGCACATTTGTGTAGGAAGTCGGGAACAGGTTGCAAAAGGATCCATAGCTAGTGTATAACTAACCAGGGCAAGAAGCAAGGGTCAGATATAATCAGCAAGGGAGGAAGGAAGAAAAATAAGGAAGGGGGAATAAAAGTACAGCAAATAAGAAGGAAAAGTAGAATGTGGGTTTAAACGAAAATGTATACATAATCGCATTACGTCTGAATAGGTCAAATATTCCAATTAAAGGAGGAAAATTATCAACTCCCTTTTTTAAAAGCCCGAGTGCTATCTGTGACGAGGAGATACAAAGGCTACCAAGAGAAATCTTGTATTTTCCTGATTGCACAGAGCTTCAGAAACCAGTGACATGAAAACACAACAATGAGTCGTGTTGATAATTTGGCACCTAGAAGGGCACCATGAAGTGAGCTTGCCTTTGGTCTAAGATGTCTGAAGCCTGAGCTGGAAGAATTTGAAGATTAGGATGACTTTAAGGCAAAGGGACCTCAACAGCTGGAGCTGGGTGTCATAGAATGTCTCACAGTCTTCAGTTTGTGCTGTGGCTTACTGGGTTGCTGTTCAGAACACCTGAGGTTATCTTTCTATGCAATTCCTCCATGTGGGCCACTTTGTCTGCTAAAACAGGGCTGCTAAATGCCAAGAATTTTATTCCAGAGAAAAAGACATAGTGTTTGAGTTCCTTTATACCTAGACCACAAGATACACATCTCTTCTGTTATGCTTTGCACACACACACACACACACACACACACACACTCCACTAAGTTTCAAAGGGAACAATAGAGACTCAACACCCAATCAGAAGAGTTTCTAGGATCAGAAATACTGTGGTCATCTCTGAATGATAAATCCAGCTGCCACAAATAGAGACACAAACAGAAATGAAGCCAGTGAAGCCCAGACAAGGCAGATTTTAAGATAAGCATGCCAGAGACAAAGAAGGAAATGGCATAGCGACTGAAGGTTCAATTCACAAGGAAAGCATAATCATTTAAAATACCTGTGGCCTAACAACATAGCCTCAAAATACATAAAACAAAAATCCAGGCAGGAAGGATGGCTCGGCATTTAAGAGCACTGGCTATTCTTCCAGAAGACCTGGGTTCAATTCTCAGCACCCACACGGCAGCTCACAATGGTCTGTAACTCCAGTCCCAGGGGGCACAACATGCTCTTCTGGCTTCTGTGGGCACTACACACATCTAGTATACATACATTACATATACATAAAATTAATTAATTAAAAGAACTGAACAAAGTGAAAAAAGTTCACTATTTTAAGCAAGTATTTAAACATCTTATTAAATGATAGAAAGATATAAATAAATTATGAAGAATACAGATATATTCAAACAAAGGAACCTAATTGGCATTTGCAGAACATATACACGTGTGTATGTCTGTGTGCATGTGTAATGTCATGTGTCTGCCCAACTACTTCAAGATACTCACTCTCATCATTGGCATATAGAATATTTACTAAAATAGATCCATTAGTGGGCGAAGCATATACCAACAAACTTCTCTGATCGTAGCTGAATTATGGTAAAAACAATTAAAAACCCAAATAAAATGAAACCACAATTTACAGCTACACCATGCTCCACAGCATACCTAAAATAAAAGGCTGCTGTTGGCGATATTAAGGAGGGTGTGAATGAACCAGAACTCCCTGCATTGCTGGTGAGAGTGTGAACTGGCAGAATCATCAGGAGCTTTTACATTCTCTCACTAAAGTTAAACACATTGGCTCTCCTATACACAGCAAGCTCACTCTCAATGCATCCAAACAAGAGTAAGAACAATGGGCACCAGAATATACACTCTAACATGGCGAGTTATCCAGTTAAGACTAGGCTGGATAAATGAAGTCGGTTGTATATAAATGCTGCCCTGGAGGATGCGTATTTTTTGTTTGTTTGTTTTTTTGGTTTTTCGAGACAGGGTTTCTCTGTGGTTTTGGAGCCTGTCCTGGAACTAGCTCTTGTAGACCAGGCTGGTCTCGAACTGACAGAGATCCACCTGCCTCTGCCTCCCAAGTGCTGGGATTAAAGGCGTGCGCCACCACCACCAGGCAAGGACGCGTATTTTATTAACTGTCTCCTGATGTGGGTAGGCTTCTCAGATTACTGGCTGAGGAAGGCAAGTGACCAGTACACACAAAGTAAGGGAAGCCATTGAAATGGGAGGGAGGAGGCCCAGTTGCATTGCTTTGTAGCAAGTTAGCCTACCACAAAACAAAAGCACTTGCTAATGTCGAAATTACACCTGGGTGGGACCCTTAGCCCTGAAGCAGCCAGGCCCCCTTCCCAGGTAAAACTAGGATGAGCCTAAAACACAAGTGGACTCAGATGAGCGTCCTTCAGATGTGGTCCAGCATCCACCGCAGATGAGCATCCTTCAGACATGGTCCAGCAGCCACTGCAGATTTTCTCTGGTTCTCAGTGATTGCTGCTGAATACCACTGGTTTTGATGCCCCTCTTGGTTTGTGTCGTCTACTACTTACAATTCCCTGCAAGCAGATTCAGATCAGCTACCATTTACAGATGTTTTCAAGGAAAGCACACAGATGATGACATGCCATGGGCGTCATCCCAAAGTCTGAAGCGAGAGCTATTACTCTGTAATAGCTATAAGCACAGGCGTTTGCACAAGCAATCCCACTGCATCGCATAGAATGAAGCTTGAATCAACCCTGATGAATGCATTCAGTGTGTGGTGGTGGTGGTGGGGTGTGTGTGTCTGTGTGTGTGTGTGCGTGCATGATCATGTATGGGAACAAATGTGCACCTGCATCTGAAGGCCAGAGGTCAACCTCGGGTGTCATTCCTAATGCTCTGTGCACTTTGTTATTGAGACAGCCTCCCTCACTGGCTCCGAGTTCACCCGTTAGGCTCAGCTGGATGCAGTGTGAGCTCTAGGGATCCTTCTACTTATTCCTACCCAGGACTGGGGTTATAAACATGTCTACAAAGCCTGGTTGTCTACACAGGTTCTGGGGATCAAACTCGGTTCCTCAAGCTTGCACAGCAGGCACCCCACTAACTGAAAAGACAAGTCCTTGCAAATGACATATCTGATGAAGGATTTATACCTAGAATATAGTTCTTTGGGCCCTCAAAATACAAGGAATTGTTTTTAACTCTCAAAATTCAACTTCAGAAGTACAAAAGATTTGAGAATATGCCTCTCCAAACATGATATACGTATCATTCACGAGCATGTGAAATTATGCTCAAAACCCTTTGTCCCTGGGGAAACTGAAACGAAGCCCGTAACCGCAGAGTACCTGGAATGACAAAGACTACCCCGCCCAGCTGTTCATGAGGGTGCAGCAATTGGAACAATGGTTACAAAATTGCCTGCGCACCTGCCTGAAGAGATTCCTATCCCTGTTCTAGATCTGAAATGAGACATGAAAGCTGAGCATCGTGGAAAGAATTGTACATGTGTGCTCATGGCAGCTTTATCACAAGAACTCAGAAGACTGAAACAGCCTAAAAGTCTATCGAGTAAATAGTCTCATTGTAGGACACTCATAACCAGAATACATACGGCAATAAGAAAGCATGAGGTGTTAACATGTGGCTGGATCATGAAGTCATTATACTGAGTGAAACCAGTCAAACAAAAATGAGTGCACACCCTATCACTTCATGTTTAGAAAATTCTGGGAGTTTTTTTTTCTTTTCGTGTAAAGTGATTTTTATTAAGGGAATGGAAAAGTAAAAAGAGGTAAGGGCACCAGGGAGACGGGTCTCTGGGGATAGGAACAGCAGAAGAAAAGAGAGAGGCAGAGGAGTGGGAGAGAGACTGAGAAGGAGAAGAAGAGAGAGAGAGAGAGAGAGAGAGAGAGAGAGAGAATATTCTAGAAGTTTGAACTTAACTCTGTATTGGCAGAGAACAGACGGGGGTTCCCTGGAGAGCACAGGGCAGGGAGAGGGGAGGGGTAAGGCGGAGGGCTTATATAAGAGTGTGATACAGTGATTAGGGAGGGTTGATAAGTCAAACCTTAGTGCTTTCAAATAGAAACACATGTCAAACTCACCATACCAATATGTACATTTTAAATGTGTGTAGTTCGTACATAATTTCAGTTTCAAATAAATCTATGTTTTAAGTCATGAAAGCAGGGAGAATTCATTGTAGTAGGCAGAATAGCTCCACGGAAAAACTTGAGTGTTGTTGAGACTAAAACTCAGGTCAGGTCTGCTCTTCAGCTTGTCAGCCATAGAGTGTGCTATATAAATAACAATCAGGACTAGTCATTTTTCTCCGTGATTGAGAACAGACAATACCGCGTCTATGAACACATTTTAGATATTTGATAAATGGTGGTCTAGTTCAGTTTTCCTTGAAAGAAGGATCTCTTTCAGTTAGTCACAATATCAATAAACTTTTTCTTGAAGAAAACTTGCTCGCCCTCCAGTGAGGATATCACATTTGTCTCATTCTGCTCTAAGCAAATGCTGCATTCTCATCAGCAAAGCATTGCTTCTGGCTCTGGATCCCCATCCTGAATGGTCCTCCCCGAGACTCCATCCCTCTTGCTTTATTGCTTTAGCTGAAGGTTTGATTCTTTCTAAAATATATACACAATGTTATCAAGTAGCTTGCCAACACTCTTCATTGTGTGTTTGTCAAGACAGGGTCTTGCCCTGTAGCCCAGACCGGCCTCCAGTTGCCTCTCCTCCTGCCTCAGCCCCCCAAATGCTGAGGTTACAGAAAAGCATCACCGTATCCAATTGAATACTTCTTGTACTTGTTTCCTATGGTCCTGAACAATCGGTGTGGCTAAAAAGTCGTAAATGTGCTGTCTGGTAGTTTAGGAGGCTGGAAGTGTGAAATCAAGGTCACCATCACTTGCTCCCTTTGAGGCTTTAGAGGAGACCCCTCCCTTGTCTCCCCCTAGCTTAAGTTGACTGTAGCCCTTTCTTGCCTTATGATAGCATTAATTTCGATCTCTGTTCCCTTTGTCTCCTCTTAGAAGGACACTTACTATTGGCTTTGAGTATCATCCTAATCTAGGGTGATTTAATCTTAGTAGATTTCATTTAATTACATCACCATGATGCTTTATTAAAAACATAAGCATGTGCAGACTCTGGGGGATACAGCTTTGCAGGACAGGGCACCCTCAATCCAGTACAGCCCTAGATCCCGCCCTAGCAGACCAAACTTTTCTCTAAGACAGAGACAGTGCTTTGTAAAACTTCAACGCATACTCCAAATGGCCGTTGTCAGCACGGCAACTATAACTGCGTCTTGACGGGCAGTGTGCTCACGGTGCCGGCAGGAAGTCTCCACATTTCACCTCATCCGGGCACCTAAGAGCCTGACCAACGGATGTCGATAATGAATAGGCACGGAAACCTCCCTTTCTAACTGAGGCGGACCCCGGCCTCGAGCACCTTAAGTTCCAAGCCAACCCCCGCGGGAACCAAACTCTCCCAGGGTAAGAAAGTCTACAGATTTTCCTAGGAATTCATGAGTTAACAGTGAAATGGAAATCTCTGTCCAGTGTAATAACTTATTGAGGGCTTCTCCCTCGCCCATAATCTCCATTTTACCTCCTAGCTACCTGAAGAAACCAGGGTGCACACGGACTTCTGCCCACCTCTCCCCTATCAGTGTGGACCTGGCATTGTCCACAAAGGCCGAATCTAAAAAGGGCACCACCCCCCCCCCCACCCCACCCCCTCCCCGCCTCCTGAGAATCTGCCCATCTTTCATCTGCAAGGGGCGTGCTGGCTGAAAGGGATTAGCTGCAGGTGGATCTGGTGGGAGTATCACGGCTCCATTCTGCCACTAGGCTGCCTGGCAATTGCTTTAGTGAATTGGCTTTCAAACTCCACTGTTTATAATCTGCAATAGAACAAACCCTTCATATCACAACCCAATGTCTGCACCATACATATACAATGTAAAATGTCTTCCCAAACCACCCTTATCCTTACATTGAATGGTGGTGTCCGCTCGCCCTCCCCCCCATCCTCTTCCCTCACTCCCTACCTCTATCCTCCTGTTTTTTCCTTTCTCAGACCCAGGGCATCACCCACTGAATTGACTTTCTGCTGCACAAATGGGTCATAGTCTGCAATTTTGAAAAACACAGGTTTAAAGAAAGCGGCATCGTCTCCGGCTCTGGGTGAGGAAGTCCATCAAACTCCCCTTTATTGTTCTCTTTCAATTCACCCTCCAGGCTTTTTTAGCTGCTGCCTTCTTGATCCCGTGATGAGGTATGTATCGATCCTAGATCCTCTTTTTCTGCCTGTCCTTCAGGAATAGCCAGCCTTGCTGCTTTCTAATCAGGGTGTGCGGGTCATCTCACTCCATCTCAGGAATACTGGTTGAGGCACAGATGTGGTCATAAATCAAAACCTCAAGGCTGTCATTTCACTGACCTTGCAAGTATCAAAGGGCCACTGTTCAGGCCTCTCTGTTCTCTCTCTCTCTCTCTCTCTCTCTCTCTCTCTCTCTTTCTCTCCTTTCTTCTTTTCTTGCAATTTGGATTCCCTGCAGAATGCAAGGTCCTTTTCAGTTTCACGCACCCCTCATTACTAGACTTCATAAACCGTGCCTGTGGTCGAGCAGTCTGAGGACTGTTTGGTTTTTATTTCCTCATGGCAGTGCACTCAGGAAAATATCCGTGTCCGCATTCCACACCCCGCACTAGATAATGCTGAGCAACCAAGGACAGACATATTGTGGCGGTTAGCAGGGAAATCTGCTTTTGCCTTTCTTGTTTCCCTGTTATAAAGCTGACAGCGCCTCCAAAATGGTGATCCTCTGTTTGCTGATCCATTAGCCAAGCTCAGGCTTTACACCAGGAACGGGAATAAATCTCAGCCATTTTGGGTTTTAAATTTTAATTTCAAATCTTTCTTCAGAGTCTCAGAGTTTAGGTACATTTAGGACATCCTCAGTTCCTACGTTAGTCACTGACACCAACCAAGTCTGAAAACAGGTTGTGGTGGCACATGCCTGTAATCCCAGAGCTAAGGAAGTGAAGACAGGAGGAGTCTGAATTTGAAGCTAACTTAGGCGACACAGAGAGGTCAAGCCAGTCTGACTTACAAAGTGAGAACAGGTGTCAAAAAACAAACAACAGCCGGGCAGTGGTGGCGCATGCCTTTAATCCCAGCACTCAGGAGGCAGAAGCAGGAGGATCTATGTGAGTTTGAGGCCAGCCTGGTCTACAAGAGCGAGTTCCAGGACAGGCTCCAAAGCCACACAGAGAAACCTTGTCTTGAAAAACAACAATAATAACAACAACAACAAAAATAACAAAAACAGACAAAATCCCCAATCCTCACAATTTGAAAGGACCATGATTTATGGGAAATGACACGAGACCAAGATCCCACCAGCACCGCATGTTGAACTCCTTGTGGGACATCTTTCCACACCAGACAAGTGAGGACACAGCTTGTATTAATTTTAGTGGGTGTCGGATTACAGATGTGAGAAAGCCCAAACTGGGGTGCAGAGTCCTGGAGGCCCACAGTGGAGCACAGACAGATGGCCCTGCAGGAGAAATGAGCAGCTGTCCAAAGAAGACCCCTTTATAATCCTTACAGTGTGGCCAAAGTCCTTACCGTGGGTTTGTTTGCTTCACTCCAAACACCATTTTACATAGAGCTGACCCTTAGCAAGTAAAATGATTAATATTTTATTAGTACCAGTATAAATAATGTTATTGATAAATAATTAATAAAACTCCCTGTATAAATATTGTTGACATAAAAATATGACTCATACTATTATAAAATTTTTAATACTGGCCATGACTTTGTGAAATGTATGTGAAAACCAAGACTGCCGTAAGCCCTGAGCTCAGAATGACCACAAATCTAGTACAGAGGCTGGAGTTGCCCTGCCCCCACGTTGGCGTTATTGTGTTATTACTTTACACCCACAACATACAAAGGTCTGTCAATGACTTTGACTTGAGTCAACACTATTAAGGAATGCCTTAGTATGTGCCCAAACTCATCTCTTAGCCCTTGGAATAACGCTGCTTTCATTTCTTAATTTTGTACTTAACAAAATTTAAGAACTTAGACAATAATTTTATTTCAATTCCTTGTTTTGAAGTCAAGACTCAAACAATCTGTTTTGTGATTGGCTTGCTGTTGGGGCCTCACATGTAGCAAATACCCGAATCAACTGCAGATCTTGTTGCCTGTTGTGGTAACTGCCACGTTCCCTTAAATGCGGTACAACTGAGGATAAATTCAGTCTGTGAGTCAGAAAATATCTGTTACACATTCGTTGTACGCCAAACCATTCTGGAACACAATGCCCAACGAAACATTCAGCCACATACACAGGTCACGGACTAGATTAGGCGACAGATACTTATAAATATCAGGTTTCATTTGATGGAATGCCACAAAGGGAAGGAATATGCTGTAAGACTACAGAGAACTTCTCTAAAGAAGACATGGTTGAAGTGAAACCCAAAAGAGAAGACTGAGCATCCATGCTGCCAAAATGGGCATCTGCCAAGTCCTATAGCAGAAGGAAACTTTATGAAGACAGGAGTACCAGACAGGAATAGAGCATGGAGAACCCTGTGCAAGCACTTAGGTTGGAGAGAAGGCCAAAAGTCAGGACTTTAGAGACCACAGAGTTTGATTCCCATGATGAGATGCAGACACTTTGTCTAGCGCCTAATATCATCCATTCACCCATCCATCCATCCATCCATCCATCCACCCAGGAACCCATCTGTTCATCAGTCTTTACCAACACTTATCCGGTCATTACTCATCACCTCCCACATGCTAGAGACAGGGGTAAAAAGACTGTCTAATATGTACCACTTCACTAGGTACTATTATTATTATTATTATTATTATTATTATTATTATTATTATTTATCGAGCATTGACATTTCTAAAGACTTCCCTGGTTCTCTTACCCAATAATAATATCCAGAATCATTCCCCTCCTGTATTAGTTATTTTTCTCTTTGCTGATACAGAATACTTAATGAAAGAATTAAAGGGAAAGAAATATATGAAGCTCTGAACCTCAATGTATCAAGAGCATGTCGTGGCATTATATGGGCTTCAGTGGGCTTGGGAAAACCTGCCTCTACTGCTCTACTCTCTGTGGCATACAGGGACTCTCTCTTGGGCTGGATCCACTGGGTGCCTGTAGCTTTCCTCAGTAAATGTTAAATGTTCCTGATGTCTCTAGCACTCTGGGGTGCTACGGCTTAGGCATCACCGTCACACCAACCCACACCAGAGCTTCCTGCAGGGAATCTGACCCCACTGCACCTGGCCTGGCCCTTTTAGTTTACTCTAGAACCTTGGTTTAAGCCAGTGTGACTCTATAATTCTGTTGTTCTGCATGTTGACAATGTCAGCATCATGTGGTTGATACTGAATTCTTCTTTCTGGTCAAGATACAGCCAAGCTCCCATGCACCATGGCTACAGTGGGCTCTGAGTGCTTGAGTGACTGAATTGAGGGGAAATACTTACTTGTTGAAGGAAACCTGAAGGCTCTCTCTATCCAGATCTCTTTTTTTAAATGGCTCTTGTTTAAATAAAAGTCTTTGAAATTAGTTTTCTTCAGTGTGAAGGGTCTGGCTCTCCTGGGACCTTTCCTTTGATCCCAGTGCAAAGCAAGCTTTCCCTTTACTTCTACTAACCTCTTTCACAGATATCACCTCTTTTTCACAGCATTGGCCTTATCTTAAATGTTTAATTTGTTCACATTTCTTTCTTCATCAAATTGTGTGTTTTTCATGTTTTTCTGCCCACAGATTTTGCTCTGGATTTTCACTGTAAATCTGGCCCAAACAAGTAAACAATAATCATGCTACAGCCTACATGTACTGCCTCAAAATTACTGTGTCAAGTTAATTAGCCCACTACCTTTTAATTCAAAATATCAAGGCCTGGACAAAATGCACCCGGATTCTTTTCTGTACTGCAGTATGCATGACCTCCAGCCACACCCCCAATAGAATCCCTATGTTGTTGGAAGACTGCTTGTTTGTTTCCCGGCCACCCAGACTCCCAAAATAATCGCACAGAAACTATATTATTTAAATCACTGCTTAGCCAATCACTTAAGCATATTGTTAGCTAGCTCTTATATGTCTGGTTAACCCATATTTATTAATCTGTGTATCACCACATGGCTGTGGCTTACTGGCAAGGTTCTAGTGCGTCTGTCTGCAGCGGCGGCTACATAGCTTTCTGATTCTGCCTACTTTCTATATTTCTTTCAGCCTGGCCATATTCTGCTAAGTCATTGGCTGAAACAGATTTATTCATTAGCCAATAAAAGCAGCACATATATAGAAAGACATCCCACATCATCTACCCTTTTCTGTCTAAATAAAAAGGAAAGTTTTAACTTTAGCATAGCAAAACATCCCACATCATCCCTGTTCCCATCCGAAACCACATGAACAGAGTTTTCATTGTCCTCATTTCTCTCAGCAATTCTAGTCTTCTGAACTCCAACCAGGGTGGCCCATTAAGCTCTCTCAGCACTTTAGAGGTACACACACACACACACACACACACACACACACACACTCATAGTGCATGTCCTAAGCCAATTGCAAAGGCCAGGTTGAATCACAGAAACAATGTCATTTTATTGGTACCAAGTTTCTATATTACTTATTTTTTGGCACTTTAACAGAATAACTGACTAATCAACTTAAGAAAAAAGGTTTTATTTTGGCTGACAGTTTTGAACCAATGACTATCATAATAAGAAAAATTAACTGTAGGAGCAGGTCTATCCTTGGTCATTAAAGTATACAAAGACTGCTCCTCCATCATAGACCAAGGAACAGAAGGTGCTAGACCAGAACCTGAGAGAAGTACAACCTTCAAGGCCTACCCTAATGACCTCCTTTTATCAGGTAGGCTCCACATCCCAAAAATTCCATGACCTTCTAAAACAGCACCACCAACTAGGCTCCAACTGTCCAAACATATGAGCCGCTGGGGAACATTTACTTTTACATAGTGATTCTGAAATCATAGACATTTGAAGAAATATTTCCTGTTCATAAGGAGTACTTGTTTATGAGGAAGCTAAAATAAGAATGACCTCAATGACCCATTGTTATTAGAAAGTCCCCAGGAATTATGCATTATAATGCCACCGTGTGCTGTTCCTTGGACTGTATGGGTGGATCTGGCTACCTCTTTCTTTGAGCAAGGCATCTTTGACTTGGCCAGCTGACACTGAGCACACGAGTCTCCCAACGTTGTACTCCCATGCCACAGGTGCTTACAGGAGAGTTTTTCTGGTAACCAATTCAGTTTCATTCCATTCAAGCTTATCTGAAGTTTGCCCCCATTCAATTCAGCTAGATGCTGCTCAGCTCAACGTTGTTCACCTTAAATCCATCTCTCTATGCATATTCTCACAAGGGTTTTCTAAAATACTTTCCTGTGCCCACTGTCAGGCCTAGGATCCCAGCTGTAATCGCCGTCTCCAATGGATTCATTTCGCTAGTGCAGCCAAGCTGGTGGCAGTGGCACTGTGCTGAGGACAAGACTGGACCTTGAGTAGGTGTAGCCCTCTTGTTTTCTACACTCTGCCTTCTGGACGATGCTCTTGAGCTCTGTGACCACGTGTTTTCATCTGCAAAACAAGAGTAACAGTTCACTTCACCTGGTGGGACACTCCCCGAAGGCACTCAGAAATGCTATCCACTGAGTCTCAGGACTAGATGGGAGAGGAAAACTAATACCAGGAAAATAGAGCTCAACAAGAGTGGCGTTCACTAGTGCACTTTACAGGGGTCCTAAGCTTTGCTCTGCCCTAATTTTCCACGCTCCTTTGTGCTCCTGTTTACACATCCGTTGATTTCTTTTGAGAAATAGCTTTGATATTTACCCACGTTGCTTTATTGATTCCTTGGACTCAGCCTGATCCTTGGTTCATTGAGCTCAGAATCAGGAAGGACCTGCAACTTGAGCACACCTGTGGCATTCACTTCCCCTCCATTGTCCACCCGTCTCCTCTCAAGCAAGGAGAAGGTATTGGGGATGGAGGGAACAGTGGCAGCCTGGCCAGGCCACCACACCTGCAAACCCCTACAGAGGCACATTTGGTGACATTCTCAATAGTACTGATGGCAGGGTGCGGGGTGGTGGACATTAGCACATCTGAGAGAGTAGAGCCTTCGAGTCAGCCCTCTAGCCATAGACATGTACTCCACATTATTTCACACCAGCCCAGACTCAGAGGTGTTAACTCAGATAGGAATTGACAGGTACCCAAGCTATCATGCATCATTCTCAAAACGCAGTGCGGGCTTCCCTCCCACCTCTCATTGTTTACCACATATAGGTAAAATCAGACCAGGTTTCTACTGTTGGAATGCCTTCATGCACACGGTGCTGAGCTTATTCCCCTTTTCTCAGGTACTCAGTGGTCTCAGATGCAGAAACTGAAAGCATCTTCATGGAGCCCATCCATCTCTCCTCAGCTGTGGCTGCCAAACAGATCATCAATGAAGGTAATAAACTGGCATACAAGTAGGCAGAGGGAGGGCCTGGTAGCATCTGAAGACTCTTGTGGGGGTGGGGGAGATTTGAAGGGCAGCCATGTTTGTCCAGTGGTGCCCATCACGTTGAGGAGAACAGATATGGAAGAAGCAGGTTGACTAAATTCACCTCAATAACTCTGATGGGACAAGGTGGAAATAATCTCAGGATATGTGAATGGTTCTCTAGGCCACAGTCATGGAGGGAAGAGGCTCCACTCTGACCCCAGAGCTGTCCGTTCTGGTTGTTTGTTAGCTTCAAGGGGCTGGGTGTGTAGGGCTTGTAATAGACACAAGCTTAAAAGCCCAAGATACCGGTAGGAATAAGGGAAACCCAGAGAGCTCTGTTCAAAGAGATGTTTACATTTAGCTGTGCATCCATTCTGCTTGAGGATAATCTTCCAACAATCTTTAAAAGCTGATAAAGTAGGGCCAGTGGAACGGCTCAGTGGATGAGGGTGCTCACCATGGAGGATGGTGACCTGGATTCGACCCTCTGATCTCACATGGCAGAAGGAAAGAGACAACTCCTGCAAGCTGTCCTTTGACCTCCACACATACACCAGGGTGTATGTGCCCCCCCACACCCCCAAAAAAACTAAACAAACAAACAGTTATTTAAAATTTTAACTTGAAAAGGTAGGTTGGCATGAGGAAAATTGGGGGTAGTAGGATAGGTAGCGATGTTCATATTTCTGCTCACATTATAGTCAAGGGTACCCATCCTGACTGAAGTTTGGGCCAATCCTCTTCGACAGTTTTACCCTTTTCTCTTCTCCTATGACCTCTCCAGGTGGCTGCCTCACTTCTGTTGGGGTTGTCCAGAGACATCATTACAGGTGACAGAGGGCTCAGGTAGCTGGAATTTGAACTCATTTAGAATTTGAGTTTTCTGACATCTTGTCAGAAAGGCTGTGGGTCCTGGCGTGAGACAGGTTCAAGAAATCATACTCCCCACCCTCCTGGAAGTGAGGAGGTAGATCCACAGGCAGATGAGAACCATGGGCGTATGACAGTCGCAGGCCCATGAGTTCTAGAGCAGGGAAGCCCATAGAGAATGAGACAAATAAGCAAATTAAATGTTTCTCAGAAGGTAGTGTCTTATAACTGACTCATGGAAGTTTAACTTTTCCCAGGAATATCTGCATTCCAGATGTGATGGGGAGGACTATGCTAGGAAAGAGCATCATTCATTCATTCATTCCTTTGGTAAACACTCATGACCATCCATGTTGTACTAGGCACTGTGGGAGTTAAAGGCATGAATCAGACACACTTTGCGTACCCAGACACTTAGGTATAAAAAGTTATCAGCCAGCTTTACAGACAAAGAAGTGAATGACAGAAACCAGTTTGACTTTCCCCTCCCCCACACCCACCTGTAGTGGATCCTGATCCCAAGTCTAGATCAACACCATGGTCCTGAGTCCTAAGTAAATCCTTCCTGGTAGATGCTCCTGGTACTCCATCTGTGCCAGGGTCCAGGTAGCAAGCTGGCCCAGACTACCCCGAAGGGCAGGGAAAGCTGTGGTGTTTCTAATTCTTTGATCCCAATACCATGTGTCCCCTGTAGAACTCAAGCCTCGGGGTCTCAGAGCAGACACGGAGTGCCCAGGCATGCTGGAGTCTGCCGAGCAGCTGCTGGTGGAAGACCTGTACAACCGTGTCAGGGAGAAGATGGATGACAAGAGCCTGTTCAACACCCCCTGTGTGTTGGACCTGCAGCGGGCACTGATCCAGGACCGTCAAGAGGCCCCTCGGAATGAGGTGGATGAGGTCTGGCCCAACGTCTTCATAGCTGAGAAGTGAGTGTGACCTCAGAGTCCTGGCCCTCTGTCCTCCTCTGGTTGATCCCTGAGATGAAATTCCTCTAGCTCACCCAATGCCCACACAGTTTCTTCCATCAAATGATGGCTGCCTGACCACTTACCCAGGCCTAACATTGGAGAAAGTCTATCAGCCTGCACACAGAGATCCCCAGACAAAATGACCACATCCACCTCCTGCCCATCGGTGCTCTCCAGCATAGCCTTGCCCTTCCAGGGATCTTCCTGACGTGGGTGCTTGCCAACTCCATCACCTCCATCACCCTACCACGTCTCTAATAACCAGACAAGAGAACACTAGGAGCTACTGATGGTGCCTGTGAACATCCATGTTTAACAATATATGAAAAATGTATGCAGTATAGTAAAAGAAGAGTATATTATGATAGTATGATACTGGTTAGGGTGTGTGTGTGTGTGTGTGTGTGTGTGTGTGTGTGTGTACATGCACAGGAACACACTCTCATAGGCCTCAGATTAGAAAGAAATGTGAGAGAATGTTAATAATACCTAAGAGCCAGTTTTACTCGTTTCTCTGGGTTTCTTTCAAATATATACAGATCTCCCAGGTATTGTTTTTCTGATCAGAAAACTTAGTTTCAAGTTAATCAGTGGTTTCTGGAGCAAAACCAAAAACATTTCTCACAGTTCATCTCTTCAAGGTCTTGTCAGTGCATAATTGAGACCAGAAACTAATTTTTGCTGAAGCACTGGTTACTTAGTGAGATATCTTCCTAATGCAATTATCCAAAGAGCAAGAATTGAAGAATAGAGGTTTGGGCCCTGGGATGTTGACTGAGGTTTCTGTCCCACCCAGTCCTGCAGTCTTTCAGTCCCAAAGAAACACACAGAGGTCTACATTAATTATAAACTGATTGGCCTATTATCTCAGGCTTCTTATTAACTCTTATAACTTACACTAACCCATAATTCTTGTCTGTGTTAGCCACGTGGCTTGGTACCTTTTGTCAATGAGGCATTCTCATCTTGCTTTCTCTTGGTACCTTTTGTCAGTGAGGCATTCTCATCTTGCTTTCTCTGTGTCTGGGCGACGACTACAGACAGACCCTTTCTTCTTCCCAGAATTCTCCTGTTCTCATTGCCCCACCTTTACTTCCTGCCTGGTCACCCTACTTATACTTCCTGCCTGGCTACTGACTAATCAGCATTTTATTAAAGCAATACAACTGATAAATATAGGGTACAAGATCATGGTCCCATAGCACTCCCCCCCCCTTTTTTTCAAAACAAGAACTCTGAATCTAATCACCTTTGTTTATCTTTCTTCCTAACCATTGTAAATAGCTCAGTAGGTAGGGCATAGGACTCTTAATCCCAGGGTCATGAGTTTGAGCCACACATTGGGCACCAATTTGTTGTAGGAAGCCAGTTGTTTGTTCCCTTCTGCTCAGCCCTGAAATAACCACACAGAGACCATATTAATTGAATCACTGCTTGGCCAATCACTACAGCATATTTTTAGCAAGCTCTTACATATTAAATTAACACATTTCTATTATTTTATATTTTACCACAAGGTTTGTGGCCTACTGGCAAGATTCCAGCTAGCAACTCGTGTCTTTCCCCTTTAGCAGCTACATGGCATGTCTCCTTGACTCCACCTACTCTCTATCTATCTATCTATCTATCTATCTATCTATCTATCTATCTTACATCCTGGTTATACTTTGCTAAGCCATTGGCCAAACAGCTTCTTTATTCACTAACCAATAAAAGCAACACATAGACAGAAGGACCTCCCACATCACTAAGGCAGGCAATGTGGAAAGAGCTTTGTACACTGGGTCTTCTACTCCATCATGCAATGATCAGTAGTCCAGAAACTGATTCCCAGATCATCAAGCCCTAAGTGACCTTTAACCAGATATGCAGGTCCAGAAGCATTTATTCCATGGTCACCAGACAAATCTGGATGTCCCCAGAGCTTCTGCAGCTCTTTGAGAAAAGCTGTCCTTAGGGGCTCTTCAAATTGAGCTCTACTTACTCAGTTACCAAAGGAAGAGCCCCGAACACTTATCTTACTTGGTCTTTTTCTCCTTTCAAACCTTGAGTAAAAGTTCTTGAATTCATTTTTGTAATCTTCAAGCAGAAACAAAACTGCCCCTTCTACTTCTTCAGTTTATGATAAGGATAAAATAAAATTATGTGTGTGAGGGGATCTGGAAGAATACTGTGTGTGATGCCAGAGTACAAGACTTCTAATTTTTCTTTATTTACTGTTTCTTAAAAATATTTTGTATGCATGTTTCACCTGCATGAATATCTGTGCATGCCTGAGGCCAGAAGAGGGTGTTGGATCCCCTGAGACTGGAGTTATAGATGGTTGTAAGCCACCATGGAGGTGCTGGGAAGAGAACCAAGGTCCCCTGGAAGAACAGCCAGTGCTCTTAACCACTGAACTATCTTTCTGGGCTCCTACTTTTACTTTTCATGCCACCTTATGCTTTAATGTGTGTACATTTCCAATCATACTGCTCTTGTCCTCCTTTTCTCCCTGCTTCCTTGCCCAATGCCCTGTCTCTCTTCTATCTTGCTGTAGCCCAAAGCATTGGCCTCTCTTAATGAAAGGCATTAGCATTGAACCCCAGACTACAAGGGCCAGAGGAGGGAGCCCTAGCCCAACTATGGGCTCCTGATCACCTTGGCAATATACCTTTCTGACTCTGCTAACCATGCCCTGTCTCTTGCCCCAGGAGCGTAGCTGTGAACAAGGGGAGGCTCAAGAGGCTGGGGATCACCCACATCCTGAATGCCGCACATGGCACAGGTGTTTACACAGGCTCTGAATTCTACACTGGCCTGGAGATCCAGTACCTGGGGATAGAGGTGGATGACTTCCCAGAGGTGGACATCTCCCAGCATTTCCGGAAGGCAGCCGAGTTCCTCGACGAAGCATTGTTGACCTACAGAGGTGAGGGGGTCCTGCAGACTCCGGGCTGTTGAAAATCTCCAGTGGGAAGATGGGAAATGTTACAGAAACCTTCTGACTGCCTGAAGGAAATATGTCTTTGTGTGGTGGTTTTCTCTGAGAAAGGAAAGAATGATCATTCATCCAGGGGCAATTATTAAGGGCCAGGCATGTGGTGAGCATCGTTCCTGCACTGTCAAGAGGTGTAGCAGTGAGGGGAAGGGAAATCAAAGAAGGAAGGAGGGAAGGAGGGAGGGGAGGTGGCTGTGGTAAATGCGAGGTGGAAACTAACTAGAATGACACACTGGAGTGGCAGGCTAGCTCCCCGAGGGGGCCAGGCTAGCTCCCCGAGGGGGCCAGGCTAGCTCCCCGAGGGTGCCAGGCTAGCTCCCCAAGGGGGCTGGGGAAAACCTTATTATGGACAGGCCATTTAAGCTCCATAGGAAGAGGAGCTAGCCGGGAGCAGGAGGGCATTCTTGGCTAAGAGAAGTGCTAGTGTAAAAGCCCACATTTGATGTGTGCAGGAATCAAAAGACTGGGCTGGAGGAGCACAGTGCATAAGGGCTGCCTGACAGGGACAGCAACAAAGGCAAAGGGAGGGTGCCCATAGGATGAGAGGCCTTCGAGGTGATTGATGACCTAGAAGCCACTTCCTCTGCCTTGGAGAATGGTCAAGAAGGAGGGAAAGGAGCGGGCCTGGGGCTGCTGTGTGAAGCACTGTGAGAACAGACCAGAGTCCGTGGGAGTGCCCAGAGTTCTGCACACTTCTCCATGACAGGTTTGCATCCCTGCAAGGGCTACAGCCTGGCGGTAAGAGTGCAGGATTTACTGATCAGAGGCCTGGCATGCAGTCCATGATAAGCTAGCTTTACCCAAGGACTATTTTCCCCCAGGAAGCACAGTGGCCTTATATTTAACTAATGCTAATGTTACACACACACACACACACACACACACACACACACACACACGAGTTCTCTTCTATTTTTTTCCTCTTGATTTTTTTTAAATCCTGGGATTTTTGTGTTTGTTTTAGAGACAATGTCTCACTCTATAGCCTAAGTTGTATTATAATTCACTGTGTAACCCAAGTTGGCCTTCAAATTGAGGTAATCGTCCTGCCTCAGTCTCTTAAGTACCAGAATTACAGATATGAGCTACCCATCCAGCTTCAACTTACTTTTAAAAATGCAGGTCTTTTCATCTATGTGGGGCCGAGTGCATCATTCGGCAAAGAGGCTTTGCAAACAGGGCATGGGCTGTGGATGCGACATGCGGCCATCACGGCAGGAGAGCAGGAAAGCAGGAGAACATGGATTCGTAGTAGGCAGGGACTTTGGCAGACATTAGAGTCACAGCTAGAGCAGGCCTGCAAGGAAGAGGATGCTGCACTGGAAGTCTCCTGCCGTAGGCTTGTGGAGGGTGCGTGCCTGACTTCTAGGATTCATGCACCAAGGCAAAGCTGAGTATTAGGCCTGCCTAGACCAATAATTCTCAGCCTTCCTAATGCTGCAGCCCTTTAATACAGTTCCTTGTGTTGTGCTGACCCCCCAACCATAAAATTATTTCATTGATACTTCATAACTGTAATTTTGCTACTGTTATGAATCACAATGTAAATATCTGCTATGCAGGATACCTGATATGCAACCCCTAAATGGGTTGAGACCTACAGATTGAAAACGCCTGGCTTAAGTTAAACCTTTGGCCATTGCACAGGAAGCCCCAGTGCCCACCTTGCCAGGGCCTCTCCTGTGCCCATTCTAGCATTGAATCACTACCTCCTACAGGTACTGTGCAGAGGCGTGGCTGCCACCTTAAGGTAGGTCCCACTTGGAGACAGAGAAGTAAATACCTGAATTCCCCAAAGCCTTTCTTTCCTTTGCTCTAGAATGCACTGGAGGTAGGAACATCAGTACCCATCACAGTGACCCTATGATGGGGTGTTGCTGTTCACCCATCACAGTGACCCCATGATGGGGTGTTGCTGTTCACCCATCACAGTGACCCCATGATGGGGTGTTGCTGTTTACATTTTATGGCCTAGGACGTCGAGGCTCCTAGACGGTCCTCTGGCTTTGCCTCTGTGTAATAATTAAACCCTCTTAGCCCAAGGTCATGGCAAATGTGTGTAGTCCCAGGACATGGGAGGCTGAGGATGAAGGACTGTCATGGCTTCCAAACTCAACTGTATAGCAAGTATCAAGCCAGGCACCATTACAAACCAAAACCCTGTCTCTGGAAATAAGAAATACGATGCACACATACAGGGGTGGGGACGTGGATTTTGCTGGTAAGTGCAAAACCAGTTCCAACTCCTCGGAAAAGCACTGTGCTGAAGCCAAGCTGCCAAGAGACATGGGAAAGAACTTCAAGACAGGAACCTAACATGGCCTGAGGGAGGCACTAGACATTCTCGGGACTCCTGGGTTTTGTTTTCTTTCTCCCTCTATGTCAGACAGGAAGACTGCCATTAGCTACTATCTACTTCAGTCCCATCTCCAAATTCCGTGGTCTGGTGGACCCTAGTCCCTTTTCTAGCTATCTGAGTTCTGTCAGCAACAGCAGCTGGGATGGCTTCTGGGCTAGCACTTGCTTCTTTAGGGTGTGGAGAGGTATGCTCTGAAGAAAGGGGGAGTGATGGGTTAGGAGGATACAGTGTAAATCCACAATACACACACACACACACACACACTGAGGGGTAGAGAGGGTGTGGACACGGTCATGCTCAAGTCCTGCACGGTCTCCAGTAACATTCTCTAATCTTTGAAGCAGCACCCTTATCCAGATGGTCCTTCCACCCACCAATCAGCCCAGTTGCTAAACAAAGTGATGACGGTGTACATTGGCCACCTTCCTGGAGCCATTTTTACTGATAGAAAGTTTCTATCCTATCAGCAGTGGCAGGGATAGAGGCACAGTTCCACACGGTTACCCACATCGGCCTGAGGAGTTCCCTTAATCTTTTGGTGCTCTCCACTGAGGTAAAACTAGATCCTTGACACCAAAGAATTTCAGGATGAGCTGTTATGAAGCAGACTTGGTGTTTATCAAAAGACATTTTTAACACATTTCAAAACAGGGGTTGCTAGAAAGAGGGGAGCTTGAGAAGAAAGTGAGGCACCCCCGAGAGCACGGTCATTGGCCATTCTGACAGAGTGGCACTTGGCTGCCTTTTACAATAGCCAGGCACACTGTTCCGGTCGGGTTCTGAAGCTATTATCTTTAAAGGGTTGCTAGCCTAAATGAGATCACAGGGTGGTTCCTGAAGGGCAGCCAGCGGGATTGTGGTTGATAAGGCAAAACTCTAGATCCCAGGGATGCAGGAAGTTAAGTGCCTTCACTATAAACAAAGTGAACAGATTTGTTAGAGACCCCTAGAAAATGTCTGGGAGAGGGATGAAACCTATTCCAGGTCATATACATTCAGCTTTTAAACCTAGGTCGCTGCTATTTTAACATAAAGTGTCCATATATGAAAGGAAGGCTCTCGTTATATGTAACCTTCATAGCACTGTGAACAGTGCTGGAACGCTTGCCCTCTACCGGCGAGAGGCTCCGACGTGGGCTCGTTTTCATTCCCGTGTTCCCATAATTTCCCCTGTATTCCTACCTTGCTTCAATAGCATAGTTTTACTCCATTATTGAGGGTGCTCCCTGGAATTGTGCTCAGTGCCTCTTCTCTGCTGCTCTGGATCAAACCCAGGTCCTCCCAAATGCTAAGCAAGCTCTGTCCCAAGTGCTCCCTTTGCCTGGGCCTTGCACTCAATAGAGAAAAGAGAAAATGCCTGCTTTTGCTTTAGATGAAGCGAGTAGAAGCCCCAAAGCCCGACTTAGCCTCCTCTCCTTGTCCTTCAGGCTGCGTCCCTGAGGTTCTGCAGAGGAATCCCAGGAGACAAGAGCACAGCATAGGAAGACTTGTCCTCACGCCAAACCCGCTTTATGCCAGATGGGTCTAAACAGGACTTGATGCCCTTATGAGAAAGACGAGGCAGTAATGTCCTGAAAGTGAGCTGGCCTGTCAAGGGATGAGTTTGGAATCTTGATACTAACAAGGAGGCTGGGACCTGGACATAGGGTTAAGAAAAGGTCCTTGGTGAGGCACAGGTGTGGTAGGAAGGGCTAAAATGAGAACCAGAGCCCTTCATTATTTTGACTCTGCTCACTTACCTCCCTCTAGTGGCTGCTGACTCCCGACACTAACAGCACTGCTAGGCCCTGGGTCCTTTCCAGTCCCGGTCTCTGACCTCCTCTGTGACAAAAACGTGGCCTCACTGGGGCAAAGATATGATAACAAAAGAATCATCCCCTATTCGAATTATCAGATAGCACTCCTGCCGATTTAGCAAACATCTCCAAAGGCTGTTGGCAAATAGATTGATGAGAGCTGGGAGGAAGGTCTCCGGGGGTCTCAGGCTGCATTTTAAACAGCCATTAGAATGAAGGGACTGACAGAGTGTCTGTCACATTTATGAAAGATGCAAAGCAGACGGGGAGGCCAGGGGACAACATGACTGCTGAATGGTACAGCCTTTCTTTCGGAAGCTTCTGTGGGCTGGAAGGACGGACTGCATAGACCAAAAGTATCAGTAGGGATTTGCAATGCTACCTTCATGCTTAAAACATACTATGGATGAGAAACATGACTTAGTAGCAAGTTGATTTGTTTGTTTGTTTTATAGATTTCAGTTGATATAGAAGAATTTAAGATCTTTATTTGGCCTGTCTGTCCATACTGCAAACAACGTTATGGTTTAGATACTCTGCATGCCCCTCCTAGGGCTCCCTGATCTGAAAATTAATCCCTGTTTTTTGAGATAATAAGAGGGTGGAAACCTGATCCAACTGTAGTGTTTGAAGCTGCAGCCTTTAGGAGACGATGAGGGTTAGATAAGGCCATTAGGGTGGAGCCCTCGTGATCCAATCCTGGTAGCTTCTCAAGAGGCAGAAATGAGGACACGGACACACACACACACACACTTTCTGTTCTTTACTCTGTGGTGTGCCTCAGGACTCCACCAGTAGGAAGGCTGTCATTAGATACCGCCTCTAGACCATGCACCTTCAGAATCATAAGCAAAAAATAAACTTACTCTCTTTATAACCCGCCTTGGGTATTTCATTATAATAGTAAAAGGTGAGTATAGTACCAGTGGCATAAGTGAAGGCTGCATGTCCACAACAAGTGATGTGGGAACCACCCTACTCTATGTGAGTTGTCCAAACCAGAAATAGCTTGTTCTAGCCTGAAAACAAACTCTTTGTAAAAAATAATAAAACTATTAAGGTCAATGTTTCCATTTAATGTTTGGAAGGGGAGTGTCTGTAGTCATGAGGGGAATGCTTAAAAGACACAGGTTAACCAGGAAGAAACCAAATGTGATGGTGATCTTTGCAAAGGCCTTTGTACAAAGGGTCTGGTTCGTCCAAATGCATTTGCTGTTGACTCCAGAATGTCAGTGAAGAAGCCCTGGATTCCTATTGCTCTAGGTTATACTTTACCCTGATATATAAAAGAATTCTCTACAAATTAGATTTGCGAGCTAGTGAGTTCCTATTGCTGTCAGCATCCTTCAGAGGTCAGATGATGGGAATGATGGTCAGCATCCAGGATGCTGTAAAGAGACGTTTCCAGGGGTTTTTGCCCCTGTCTTCTGCCTCCTAACTTTTTTAACTTTTCCTCTCTTGAATGAGGACGAGTTTGGAGAGGGGAGAAAGTAGAAATGGACCCCAGTGTTTCAGAAGTGACAGCAGTGGGGACACTCTGTCCAATGTCCGTGGGACAAGTGCCTGTGTGATTTGAGCAGGGATGAACACTGGAGTCAAAGCAAACACCCAGGGGTCAACACATCAAAATAAGACACTAGAAAAACAGCACGAGGAAGCCTAGCAATTGTGTCATTGCCTCTTGTGCTCATTTTGCCTTTAGGGAAAGTCCTGGTGAGCAGCGAAATGGGGATCAGCAGGTCAGCAGTGCTGGTGGTCGCCTACCTGATGATCTTCCACAACATGGCCATCCTGGAGGCCTTGATGACCGTGCGCAGAAAGCGGGCCATCTACCCCAATGACGGCTTCCTGAAACAGCTGCGGGAGCTCAATGAGAAGCTGATGGAGGAGAGGGAAGAGGAGGATGGTGAGGAGGAGCCTGAGGAGGATGCTGGGAGCACACTGGGGGCTAGAGTAAATTCACTGATGGTGGAAGAAGAAGACGATGCCACCAGCCACCTGAGTGGCTCCTCCTTGGGGAAGGCCAGCCGGGTCTCCAAGCCAATCACCCTCATTGATGAAGAGGAAGAGGAGAAGCTGTGTGAGGAGTGGAGGAAGGGGCAGGGCCTCCCCAAGGGCGAGGCTGCTCGGAGTAGAAAGGGCAGTTGCTCTGCCTCCTCTGCCCTGGACGAGGACGACTGTGAGGATGGGGATGTGGGAAGGATAATCCAGGAGTGGCAGAGCCGAAATGAGAGGTACCAAAGCAAAGGGCACCGACAGTGGAGTCGGGAGGAGGAAGAGGAGGAAGAGAGCTCCTACGCCGGCAGAAGGCGCAGGCATACTCTGAGCGAGAGCAGCGTCTCAGAGAGTGTAAGCAGCCATGACATCCGGGTCTTGAAGCGGCAACTGGAGAAGAGCAGCCAAAGCCGCAGCGGAAGACGCTGTTCCGACTCTGAGTCCTCAGAGAGCACCTGGGACATGTGGAACGAGAGGTTGCTTGAGATTGAGAAGGAGGCTGCGCGGAAGTACCACTCCAGGAGCAAGAGGGAGGAGATGGACACGGATTCAGAGGCAGGGGCCAGGGTTCGAGAGGATGATGAGGAGAGTGTGTTGTCCGAGGCCAGCTCCTTCTACAACTTCTGCAGCAGGAACAAGGACAAGCTCACGGCCCTAGAAAGGTGGAGGGTTAAGAGAATCCAGTTTGGATTTCACAAGAAAGACTCAGAGGTGGGAGATGGAAGCAGTGAGCATGGTGCTGAAGAGGCAGCCGGAGAGACAAGCCTCTCCGATGTCAACCTGACAGCCTACCAGGCCTGGAAGCTGAAACACCAGAAAAAGGTGGGCAGTGAGAACAAGGAGGAGGTGGTAGAGATGAGCAGGGGAGAGGATGCGGCCTTGGCCAAGAAGAGGCAACGGAGACTGGAGTTACTAGAGAGAAGCAGGCAGACGCTGGAAGAGAGCCAGTCCATGGGAAGCTGGGAGGCAGACAGTGCAGCCAGTAGGAGCATCCCCCT
Organism: Microtus oregoni; assembly: GCF_018167655.1. Lineage (NCBI taxonomy): Eukaryota > Metazoa > Chordata > Mammalia > Rodentia > Cricetidae > Microtus > Microtus oregoni. The sequence continues at coordinate 32,813,174 of NW_024543072.1, forward strand.
GTCTGCGTTCTCGTCTGCAGCCCCCTCGGTTGTCAGTGCAGATGGGGACACGGCATCAGTGCTCAGCACCCAGAGCCACCATTCTCGCCTGTCTCAGCCTGCAAGCAACATGCCCACCACACCCTTGCCTAACCTGCCAGTGGGGCCCGGAGACACCGTTTCCATTGCCAGTATCCAAAACTGGATCGCCAACGTCGTCAATGAAACCCTGGCCCAGAAGCAAAATGAAATGCTCTTGCTGTCCCGCTCGCCATCTGTCGCGAGTATGAAGGCAGCACCAGCAGCCAGCTGCCTGCGGGATGACCAGGTCTCCATGCTCGGCTCCTTCTTAAGTGGCTGCTTACCGCCTCAGAGCCAGGTGAGGCCTAGCACCGACGCGCAGTCTGTGCTGTCCTCCACCAGCTCACTGACCTCTGGGGCAGAAGGCAGTGGGAACAGAGTGAGGGGGACCAGCAAGCCCATCTACAGCCTCTTTGCTGACAACGTGGACCTGAAGGAGCTCGGCCGGAAGGAGAGAGAGATGCAAATGGAGCTGCAGGAGAAGATGTCCGAGTATAAGATGGAGAAGCTGGCCTCAGACAACAAGCGCAGCTCCCTGTTCAAGAAGAAGAAGGCCAAGGATGATGAGGACAGCGGCATGGGTGACAGAGATGAGGACACAGACAGTGCCATCGGAAGTTTCCGGTATTCCTCCCGCAGTAATTCCCAGAAACCCGAAACAGACACCTCCTCCCCGCTGGCCATCTCCGATCTCTATAGAAATGGCCACAGAGCTGGCAACGAGATGGATAGCAATATTAATACGTGGCTGAGCGGCCTCAGGACGGAAGAAAAGTCTCCTCCCCAAAGTGATTGGTCTGGAAGCTCCAGGGGGAGGTACACAAGGTCTTCCCTGCTCCGGGAAACCGAGTCTAAATCTTGCAGTTACAAGTTCTCCAAATCCCGCTCAGAGGAACAGGACACCTCCTTCCACGAAGCAGACGGCAATGCTGTGAGAAACACCTCACGGGTCTCATCTTCCACCACCAAAGAGGGCAGAGAAGTTCACAAGTTCTCCAGGTCCACATTCAGCGAGACGGCGAGCTCCCGCGAGGAGAGTCCAGAACCCTATTTCTTCCGCCGGACCCCTGAGCCCTCCGACGGGGAAGAGTCCCCAGGACCAAGACGTCCAAACTGGACCAGGCCCAGGGACTGGGAAGATGTGGAAGAGTCATCTAAGTCAGACTTCGCTGAGTTTGGGGCCAAGAGGAAATTTTCCAAGAGCTTCATGAGGTCGGAAGAGGAGGGAGAGAAAGAGAGGACAGACAACAGAGAGGAAGGCAGGTTTGCGTCTGGCCGGCAGTCCCAGTATCGGAGAAGTACAAACCGACAAGAGGAAGAAAAAATGGACGATGAAGCCATCATCGCGGCTTGGAGACGGCGGCAAGAAGAAACCAGAACTAAACTGCAGAGGAGAAGGGAGGACTGTGAATAAGGCCCACACTGGAGACACTGGGAACACAGAAGCCATTCAGCTTAACATGGGGCTTGGGACACCTTACTACTGCCTGCCAAGGGTTGAGCAGGTAGACAGCATCTTCCACATACGCAGAAAATGCAAGTGTCCAAGAAGAAAGGCCCTGGGCATACAGTAGCAGGGAGAAGCAAGAAGAGCCATCCACGTGACGCCCAAATTCTGGACTGGCTGACACTGTCACCCAAGGCCCTCTAAACTTTCGGAGTTTCCCTTCTGTGTTTGATAGTGTCCATTGCAGAGTGGAGACGCCGGTACGGAAAGCCACCGAGGAAGACTGTATATGCAGACCGCAGTTCTATTTGTAGAGGCTTTGTAAGGAGACCCAGGTAATCTACTCTGCGGTAGGTCTGACCTCTCCCTGCGATGCTCGGCTGTGGTGGTTTCTTTTCAATGTTCTGGATCTGCATTAAATCGGTATGTTGTCAAACAGTTCCTCGTTCCAGTCATTTCTAACTCTGGTTGTTAAAGGACCCTCATTTGAAAAGATGCGACGGGGTTTTCATGAGACGGCCACACCTATGTGCTGCTATGTTCCACGAAAGCTGTGTCATCAAACAACACTGTGGGTACCTCATTTCTAAAGAAATTGATAAAGGGTTTAGGCTATCATACAGTCAGCCAGAGGCCATACTAGAAAATGTCTGAGAGAAACAGGAAAATCTAAGGCAATAGAGAACAAGTTTGCTGAGACGAGGTAGAGAGAGTGTCGACTAAAACAGGCATGGAAGAGAATGAAAAGAAGCTCAATTCCAAGTGATGAGGACTTTTTTAAAATGAGAGTTAATGACCATTCTTGCTTTTAACTTATGGAAGGGTCATTTAATATTGCAGTGGATAACCTCCTTTATCCTTTGTTGAACTCTGTATGGGTTAGGTTGGTGAGAATTGTTTGCCCTTTTCCACAACGTCCTTGTGTCTCTAAAACATAGCCTACATTAGTGAAGTTGGAGGATTTGAACTCTTGTCTCCCTAAATTAATGCTGAGCAAACATTCAAGGCATGTGTCCTCTTGCTTCACTGCAGTGGAGAAGTACCTGTGACAGATGCCATCCAAGTGGCATCTGCCCTTGAAGTTCAGTTTTCAGGAGGGGAGAATGAACAATCATTGTATTTTCTATCTTTCCCTGAGGAGCCATGCAGAGCTCCGAGGTACCAACCATCAAAAGTTCCAGGTCCAGAAGAAAAGTGACCAATACATGATCATTGAGAAGAAAACAGAGGAGCCCACCGATGGGAGAATAATAAACAATAACCATGTGATCGATTTTCTGAGCTGAGTTTCACGGGGCACAGAGCTTATACACCCTCCCGTGTGTTAGTTCAGCATCACACATCACAGTAAGCACGCATGATAACACCAAGGCAAGAGGCCAACCCAAACAGCCCAAACTCAGAAAGGTACAAAATGCCATCCACGTGGCTGGATTGATTTGCCAGCCTCCACTCATCTCCTCCATTGACTACAGGAGAGCAAGGCCTTGAGAAAAATTCTTAGCCCTGCCCATTCACCCTTTCCTCCCCTTGGGAACCTTCAGTTAGTCAGCTCCAGTCCCCAATTCCTGAGGCTCGGGAATCCCATCGTTCATAAAGATGCTACCTAATTAACCCCCCATAAGAAGACTGGTACTACACATTCTATACATTCTGTCTGTGAGAGAGTTCACGGTCCCTCCCACTTTATTCATATGGGAAGGCATCTGATGTATGCACAATCAACCTTTGAACTTCAGTTTTCTGAAGGGAGCAATTTGAGTACCACTGAGTGAAGTCCCTTTGCCTTTCTACCAGGAACCAGTTACCTTCCATATCCCTCCATATATATGATCTCTCTCCAAAATACGTAATTAATCTCACTCATGTCAAGATAGGCAATGCGTTTTGAAATCAAAACCATTCCTAGTCAATCCCAATTCATATCTTGCTGAAAGAATGTTGAGCACACATTAAAGGTGTATTGATTTCAAAAATTGCCCTATCTTTCTCCAAGCCTGGGAGAAACAGACTAAGAGACAATCTGTCCGTCTTTGGCCGAACCCTAGATTACAGGGACAATAATGACTTTCATGGCCAATAGGAAGACCAATTTAGCTCAGTACACCAGAAAAATATCAGTGTCCAGCCCCAGGAAAGCACCTTTGCCTGCAGTGACTCCCGAATAGCTGCTAAAGATCCTGTACTCAAAATTCTGAGAATTCAGCTTATTCCTAGAGTCCAGAATATATTTTTTTAGAAATCAAATCAATGAAAATTACATTTGATTTATGATGAGCTTGAAGAAATATCTGTGAAGTAAGACTCTAAGCAAGGGCAATGGCCAGTGATATTGTGTTTTAGTCTCTAAATGACATTAAAAAGTAGAGGTCAGTGGAAGTTACCACTGGAAATAGATGGCAAACCCAAGGAGATAGATGACAAGCTGGGAACTCAGAAGTTACCAATGCTTCTAGTGCAGAAATTATGTTCACAGGTCGGGCAAGGGTGAAGGGAGCTAAGAAGTAACTAGGTACTGGCAACCACAAGAAATTGATACCACCTTAGGGCTGAGAAATGGAGTTAGGAAGCTGGTTCCAGTCTGGGAGGACACACAGAATGAGTGGGGGAGCCTAACAACCTGTGAAAGGAGTGAGAGAATAAATCTCCTCTGTTTTATCTTTTGCAAGTAACTTCCAGCAGGTAGGGCTAGCTGTCTATGGAAAGATCAGCAGTGTGCAAGGACAGATGGGAAGGCTACAACACAAAAAGCAACATGTTAAATTAGGAGACCATCTCCAGAACACCATTTGAAGGGTGTGGTCTGACTTCAGGGAAAATAACATAGTCATCAGACACCCAAACAACCCGCAGTTAGGAACTAACGTTTGGAATGGAATTCCAGCCACATAGAACCAACTGTTAGAGAGACCAAGGATTTTGTTTTACAGAAACGAGACGAGGAGACACTCTGAATATGGCTTTTGTCCATCCTGAATAACCCAGAATTTATCAAGAGAAAGCTCCTACAATAAGGGTAATTGTACGCAGAAAGGCTGCCCACGAGAGTAGAATCCTGCTCAGGACTTAGAGGCAGGATACGGAAGGGATGGGAAAGGGGCTTGGTTTTTTTTTCTTCACCCCAGTGGAAGTCCAGGAGGTAAAATGAAAACATGGCAGATGTGAAAAGACAAGGGGTATCACCCAGTGACATCCCAGTAAGAAACAAAAGCCACACCCAGATAGAGCAGTTCAAAAGGAAAATCTCATAAAGGGATATTTACAAAGGTGCTGGCAAGGTGGGGAAACCACAGGGCACTTGTGTACCCAGGGACAGGGATGTACCTGTGAGCCGGGCGAGGGGGGCTATTCGGAGAGGGAAAGAGCTAGGTGGAGGGCCAATTTAAACCACCAGCCTGACACAACCTCACCCCTTTTTACTCTAATCGGTTTTCCATTTCCTCACAGGTCACAACCAACCAAATTCTAGGGGAAGGGAGTTTTATACAGAGTGTACCATTGTGGGAGCATGGCCGGGATGGAGAGAAGAGTGTACCTTTGTGGACCTGGAAGGACAAGCAGAAGGCAGGCAACAGAGCAGGAAAGCCAGGGTCAGTGCATCTGTTTGAATAAGTTAGATAATGGATTGCTTTTAGTGTTTGGGATAGTTCCAGAATCAAGAATATGAATTTCTCGGATTCCCTGAAACTTTTAGTTTTGGAAGAATCATTAACCAATGAAAATTAATATCAAAGTCTTGCCACAATCAGCCATCAAGCATGCTACGTAGTATCCTCCATGAGATGACCCTTAAACACAAATATATACCCGAACTTAGGATCACCTCCGCTTTCTAGTTGTGACATCAAGTTTATGTTATAAAGGGAGGCCAATTTTGTTTTTACTGTGGTAAGTTATTCCTGAACTCCATTTTCTCTTCAGGGTGCCTAGCATCTGCTTCAAGTACCAACTAGAAACACACCACCCTCAATTCACATGCATTCCATGTAAAAATCGATATTTTAAATCATCACACTTCCCCAACTACCTACCAAATCTAGCATGACTCTGGTGAAGGTCATCAGCAACATAACTTTTTTCTCATAGGCTCCACACCTGCTAACAGTCATCTTCAGACATCTCTGACCTTGCGGCACCTGTGAGCAGGTGTATATAAAGGCCAGCTGGTGCAGGAGCCAGGCCTTTCAACCACCACCCATCCAGCCATCTGTAAAATAACTGGGCATGCCCTCAAGCTGGGAGCAGGTGCACTGGAATTCCTTTCCCCTATCTTTAGATCCTGAAGGCAGAACCTGAGAGCTAGTGAGATGACTCTATTTGTAATATCCTTTCCAGGACACCATGAGGACCTGAGTTCAGATCTCCAGAACCCACACACAGAGTTGGGTACAGAGACACACACCTCTAATCCCAGAGCTGGGAGGAAGAGATGAGAAGTTCCTGGGGCTAGCCAGCCAGTCCGGCTGAAACAAGGAGCTCCAGGTTCAAAGGAAGACCCTGTCTCAATAAATAAATAAATAAATAAATAAATAAATAAATAAATAGGAGAGCAAGTGAGGAAGACATCCCACATCAACCTCTGGCCCCCACTAACACAAACATGTGCAAGAACAATTGCACCCAAATGTACACACACATGAATAATACACACATGCACACACATACACACACCCACACACCCACACACACCACAAGCTTGCTTCAATTTTACTGGCAACCAAGACGGCAGCTGTGCCTTGTTGTTTTTGTTTGTTTGTTTGTTTGTTTCTCAACTTGACACAAGACAAGGTCATCTGGGAAGAGGGAACTCAGAAAGTGCCCCCATCCGAGTGACCTGCAGGCAAGGCTATAGGGCATTTTCTTGTTGGTGATTGATGGGAATGGGCCCAGCTCAGTGCGGGCAGTGCCACCTCTGGCCAAGTGGTCTGGGGTTGTACAAGAATGCAAGCTGAGCAAACCCTGGACAACAAGCAACATTCCTGTATACGCTCCACTTTGGTTCCCACCCCCAGGTTTTATCCCTGCTTGATTTCCTGCCTCCGCACCCCCTCAACGAAGGACTACAATCAAGACACGCAGGGCAGATAAATCCTGTCTTTCCCAAGCTGATTTGACCATAGTGTTCATCACAGCAGTAGAAGGAAAACCAGGAGAGTGGCTTTATCCAATAATTCAGTTCAATCTATTTCAACTTAACCTGCTTTGAATGTCATCTTTGTAGTATTATTGCACCACGGCACGGTGCTATCAAGAGAAAGCCATGTGAAGTAACAGAGATAAGTACGAAAAAGTTTTAAGACACTCATGAGAATTAAAAATAAACACTGAGTTAAAAAAAACTATTAGCTACCTGGTTCTGAACTTAACATTTTGTTAAATGCATTAGAAAAGGTCAAAAGACTGAAAGTTGGAACCTCACAGCCGAGACTGACGCCTCCCTTTGCCTCACGGGGGCCGGATAATGTTGCTCCACGTACCTGCTTCCCAAGTTCTGTCATGGGCACCATCTACGCAAACAAGTCTCTTCTTTCCCACTGTTTGACACTTACAATAGCTTGTTAAGCAATTTCAGACCCACCATCTATCTTAGGGCCGAGAAAATCTTTCCGAAGCTCACACTTTTGGTACTTTTTATTTCTCTGTCTAAAACCTTCAACGGCTCCTCATTATCTACGGAATAAATCTCAAATCCCTTCCCTTGTCATTGGAGGAACATCTAACCTACCATTCACAGTCCTCCCCGCAAGGTTTCTTCATATACCTCTGTCGAATGAACCACTGTCTGGAGCACTGCTCAGTGCTTGCTCCCCGTCTTTTCCTCTGCCTGGGCATCCCATCACCTATCACCACCCATCACTCTGCCAGCATCCTGCCCCCTCTAGGGTTTTTCCAGCAGTGCCTTCCCAGTTCCATCTCTCCTAGCCTCCTGGCTACCTGCGTCTCCACCCCTAAGCTTGCACAGCATTTGCTTGTATTCATTTTTGATGCTCATCCCAGTCTCGATTTTATTAGAGGAATTTGGTAGTTAAAGACGTGCAACTTTCAGGATTATTGTGGCACTATAATTAAATAGATTCTTTTAATGTGCCTAGACAGTTCACGGCATGCAGTAGAATTCAGTAATTGTACATTGTTATATATAATTCTGTGATAATAATCTGTTATTATTATGTCTGTTATTATAGCCAGTGTGGTAAAGTAGTTAAGAGCACAGCTTTGTAATCTAATTGAAAAACAGCCAACACTTATATTAAGTGTTTACCACATTCCAGGCACTACACTGAGAGATTTAGCATGGATTATCGACTTTATCTCTACAATTATCTCCTTTACTCTTCAAAATCCTACTCTTTCTTTGTTTTGCCTTAGTTTTGAAGAATATGCTATGCCTAATGCAGTGTGGTAGAGACTGAGAATTCAGTAGAAATCAAGACAGACTGACTCTCATCCTTAAGGAGGTAACGGTGACACGAAGGGATACACCAAGGAAATGGCACTTTAGGAGGCGCGGGATATCATTTGCTTATTTTCAGCTTTCCGTGTGGCTGGCTGGCTGGCCCCACTAGGATGGAAGCTCCAGAAGGGGAGCTGGTATTCTGGGCTGTATCTCCTGCAATTAGACAGCAAGCCTGGTCTCAAGAGGACCGACTCGTAGCCAGTGTTTATAATGGATGACAATAATAAGTGGTTGGAAGGAAATACACAGGGCGACATGATGGAGGACAGGAGTGAAGGGGATGGGAAGGTTGCTCTACTCAGGGAGGTGTCTCTAAAAGGGGTCATTTAAACCGGAACCTGAAAGCCAGACAAAGGGAATACAGCCCCACTGGGGAAACTGATGAAAACCTTGAGACTCACGGAGATGAAATAATGGATTACTCAATATAATAGGCCACTGGAACTCACAACCCCAACTGAAATCAAGACAACCTGACGGTATCTCAGAGTTCACACGCCTCTGGGGGAGGCAGCTTTTAACAAGTGTTTTGCACAATGCCTGGCGCATGGTGGTTGGTCACTGTCTATCATCTGTTACGTTTTACGCTCTTAAATTAGTCCTAGTCAGGGTAATGTTAGGGTTAGGGAAAAAAAAAGAAAAAAAAAGAAATTAGTCCTAGTTTGAAAACATAGAATTAATTACTCCATATTTAACTCATTATAGATCACATTTAAAATCCAAAGAGTCAGTTTTTTTTTCTCTGTTCCATTCCAAGATCCTGCCTACCCCACGAGTGAACAAGATGGTTAGAGTGTGAGGGAGAAAGACCGCCTTGACATGTGCGCATGTCAGGATTGCCCAGAGTCGGAGGGTAACGCAGCTCCAGGACAGAGGTACAATAGTTTGTGTCCCATGGCTGGGAGGAAAGTCTCCTATGTCACCGCCACTGACTGCCCAGTGGAAGGCACTGATGGTATTTCTCTCCAGGCCACGGGGATATTTTCAACGCTCCAATAGAACCCAGTTTTGACAAGTGGCTGTGGCTTTTAAGACAGAGCAGGGAGCATGGTGGAAGAGAAGGGAGGAAACAAGAAAGAGGCTTCAGACGCCACCAGAGTAATAATTAGTCCTGACCCTGCTCTGTACCAAGCCAGCTACAACCAAGCTGCTGGGACTTCATTTCCAAGGGCTGCCAAGAACTGCTCCAGGAGAAGCGGGCATTCCTCAAGGGAATGCAGTACAATCAAAACTCGTGGCTGGCAAGAAGGCAAACAGCGGGCATGACTCACTGCCCTTTGTTGAGTACTCAGAAGCCTGCCTTAAGTGCGCCATTGCCTGGCTTATGTTTCTCAGACAAGAGTGCCCTGCAGACAAGCCCTCAAACAGGAAGGTCATGGAGACAGCTTCCTGCTCTCAGCTCTAGTGGCCCCAGAGAGGGGCATAGAAAGAGAGACTCCAGAATTCTACAGCTTTTCCTTTGGAAATTCCACTGAAAAACCAATTGACAAGCATCCAGTCAAGTTCCATTCACCCGAGAGACTGCTATGACAATCCGTAAAGCAGGCTTTACAGATGAAGAATTTAGACGGGGTGTTATGTTTGTGCCTTCCCCAGTTCATGTAGTAAAATCTTACCTCTGATTCCACAGTAAATAGTATTCAGAGGTAGGGCTTTAAGCCCATGATTAGATCATGAGAATGGGGCGAGTGTCCTTATAAAAGACACTTCAGGGAATCCATCTTGCCTACCTCCTCCACCTTGTGAGAACATATTGAGAAGGTATGTTGGCCATAAAACCAGACAGTCCTCACCAGACACTAAATGGGTTACGGCCTTCATCTTGGATTTCTCAGCCTCCAGAACTGTGAGCAACATTTTTCTGTTGTTTACAAATCGCCTAGCCTATGCCATTTTGTCACGATGGTCTGCTTAGACCGACAAGGGGTGAAGCAATGTCCTCAGAGTCACACGGTAAGTAAGGAACCAAGGACTTTACAATGAGATATGTCTAATTTTAAAACCACTTTTTGTACCGTACCATTTTGCCCTTTTAAAGATCCATGCCTGGGGAGAGATTAAAACTGCAATTACAGAGAAATCTAGACTCTAACTGCAGGGCTGCTGGCGGCTTGGCCATTCAAAAGAGACAGTTCCTGAACAAAGTGTGGGGGGGGGGAGGCTGGAGTTGGCCTTCCTGCATTTTGCACATTACCCGTCTCACTAATAAACAGTGCACAGCGAAGGATTGTGGGGAAGATGACAAGCACGTCGTCTCCTGGGACAGCCTTTAAATAGGAGCTTTACTTAAAGGATGGCATGTTCAAAGAGGTTAAGATTTCCACACGCTCTCTCTTCCTGGCTCCCGGGAGAGACGCTTTCATTGCGGGGAGTCACAATATTTGTGCGCCTCTCAGACAGCTTTCCCCTTTAAAGCTGCACGGCACAGGTAACTATGTAGCTCTCAATTTATTACAAAGGCTGGCAGAGGGCTGGAGGAGGGGAGCTTCAGCAAGGCTTTCCTGGGCTGAGGTTCTCAGGAGATAAGGGTTCTGTTTCCGGATTGATTTCAGGGTGCACGGGAGTGTGCGAAGAGAGACGGAGACATTAGGCAAATCACCCATTCTCAAACTGAGAAAATAGTCGCCTGTTGAATAAAAGTCAGGTCAGGGCAATTGTAGATTTCACACAAAGCCAAAATTGAGACAGATAGATCTGAAAATAGATCTATTAAATAAATTCATCCTGATGTCTGCCTGTCTATTAGATGATAGACAGATAGGTAGGTAGATAGATAGATAGATAGATAGATAGATAGATAGATAGGACATTTTTTTTTGAGACAGGACTTTATGTATCTCAGGCTTGCTTTGAACTCACAATACAGCCAGTGGTGGTCTAGCCTGAGATCCGCCTAGCTCCACCTTCCAAGGCCGGGTGTACAGACATGCACCATCATACTCAGTTTTATGCTGTGCTAAGAATCAGACCCAGGGTCTCTGATGTGCTAGGCAAGTCCTCTACCAGTTGGGATACATCCCTAGCCCTTGATATATATTGATTAATGTAACAATAAGTTTAGACATGCCATAAAAGGCTCCATTGTCCTCTCTATTCCTCCTGTCTTCTTTCTTTGGACAAGCACACTGGGGCAATTAATGTGAGACAAGATGGTTCTGGTGCTAGAAATGCAAAGCTGACCAAACACAGTGTTACCCACTAGAGAGTTCGCATGAAGTCTAGTGAAGTCTTCGACAACGGAAGGCACTTCACAGCCTTATGAGCCAGATACCGCGACACCCACTTACAGATGAAGAAACGAGTCCAAGAAAGTGAAATGACTTGCACAAAGTCATACCTAGATCGAGACGGTTGACTTTAAAAATCATTTCTGCCTGACCCTGGAGCAAACTGTCTTCCCCATCTGCTGTGGATTCCCAGTTACAACATGCTCTATGGGAATGGTTTGGCATTTTGGAGTCCACAGACTTTCCTGTCATACCTAATTTATTTTATTTGTTATCTCTAGGCTCCTCAAATCAAGGACAAGTACCATAAATCCACTGGGGGCATACACTTTTTAGCTGAGTGGTCTGTGGTGTTAATGCTACCTCATTGTGGGTATCCTGACCTTGTCTGGGGCATTCTCAGTTCCGTTTTCCTTGAGATAATGTTTGATCTGTGAGCATCGGCTCTTTTCTGCTTTTTGTTTTCAGCTTGGGTTCTGTATAGGAAATGACCTATGATGGTCCTGCTCTCAGCTTTGAATGAATGAGTTTATTGGATATGTAGCAAGCAACAATAAAAGAACAAATAGCAAATCGTGGATAGTTATAAGCAGCGGGTGGAAAGTAAAACACCATCAAATCAGGCTCTTGCAACATCCAGCACAATGACTGCCATAACTGGATTGAGCAAACAAGCAAAGGCAACATCGTAAAATCAGGCACTTAAGGCACACAACAGAAAGGACGGGGGAAGCCCTGCTGAGCCTGCCATTCTGGAGCTGGTGATGCGAGATTTCCAGGCAAACCAAAGGGTGTCTCCATGGATGAGCTTTCTGGCTTCTGTTCCTCCTGCAGGTATTTTTTATGCCATTAGATAAACAATAGTAAATTCTATTGGAAAGGCTTTACCATATAGCTGCTCTCAAGGGCATAATGTTTTTAATACCCTTGGCTGTTTGCTGTTTTCTTTTCCTGTTGCTGTTACAGAGCCTGTTCCAGGAAAGAGTTTTGGAAGACACTTGAAATAAACACTCTTGATCGTGGGACAAGTAAACCCTCCTTGCTCCCGGAGTCTGCTCGCTAGAAGCAAGTGACAATTCGCCAGTATAAAGTGGATTACACTTATGCTATAATGTTATTGGTGTCAAGTATACTTCCTCAGAACTGTCGGTGCACACCACACACATTATTAATACTTATTACATGAGAATATTTATGCTAAATGAGAGCGGCCTTTATTAGCATTGCCATGATGAACTTTCTTAATTAAGTTGCTGGTACTTGGTGGTTTAGGAAAATTAGGTGAGACAGAACAGACGCGGAGCCCACCAGTAAGGCTATTCTGCAGCTGGGCAAGCTAGTCGGGTTCACCGTGCGCATGCGCAGAAGAGAAAGCGAGAGCCCTTTTGAATTTCAGGAGGTTGCTCCTGTGGGACATTGGCGTGATCTCAAACTGCTTCATACCTCTGCGGTTATTCAGAGTGGAGCTGCTGTGTGAAGCTGGGTGAAAGGCACATTAAGAATAAATGCTCCCAGGCGGTGGTGGCACACGCCTTTAATCCCAGCCTTATGGAGGTAGAGACAGATGGATGTCTGTGTTTGAGGCCAGCCTGGTCAAGAGATTTCTGGGACAGAAGGGGCTGCACAGAGAAACCCTGTCTCAAAAAAAACAAAAACAAAAACACAAAATAATAATAATAATAATAATAATAAATAAAATTTAAAAATAAAGAATAAATTCTCCAGGTAGTAGGGTTTCCTGTAAGACATATAGTCTCCAGTCTTTTGAAAAAGACAAAATTAACACTCAACAAAGAACTGGAGACTCAATTAGATAGTGTTAAAAAAATAGTGAAATGTGAATTAAGGCAACATAGACCATTAGACATTTTTATTTATGTAATTATGAAACATACAGAAAAATACAAAAATGAAGTTAAATGAAAAGTATCTGCAGGGGCTCTGTGGCTAACAGCGCTCTAGCCACGCGAACCTAATGACCCCAGCGTCCATCCCGGAAGCTACATGAAGGAGCTGAGCTCAGGGGCGTCCATATAAAATCTTGGCATTCCTATGGCAATAAGTGAGGTGGCAACGGGAGACTCCCCTGAAAGATAAAAGTCCAGCTATCTGCCCAGATTAGCAGCAGAGTGGCAGAAACGGAAAGACGCCCTGCCCTCCAAACGTGGGCGGCAGGGCACGTTCCCAAAAGTTGTCTCCGGACCTCCACACATGTACCGTATGTGTCTGCATATTCTCTTTCTCTCTCCTGTTCGCTCGCTCTGTTTCTCTCTCTCAAGAAAGACAGAGAGAGCAAGAGTGAGAGAGAGAGAGAGAGAGAGAGAGAGAGAGAGAGAAATACCTTGAATTTGTACAACTATCTGTTATGTACTACCAGAAGATAGTCACTGATGATATTTTTCTATGTCTATAAAATTTTAATAACCTTATGGCAGTCCATCTTCGCGTTGAAACTTGTTTTTTAACCAGTCTTTATTGTTGAACAATTAATTCTCTTTTCTAAGTTTTTCCTATTACAAACAATGCTGAGCTGAGTCACCAACTCATAAACAACGTGGGGATGGATCACCTGATTGTAAACACCGCTGGAAAGATAGCGTGGCTCCACATGTATCTGCCCGGTTATGTCTTCAGAATAAATGCTTAGGAAAGTTACAGCTTCAATGCGCGGACACCTTAAAAACAAGAACAGCTCCCTTCAATACAAGCCAAATTGCCATCTAGAAAGTCTGTACAAAGTCAATGTCAGCAACGGTACTTATTGCCCACTCTCTTACTTGTGCCCTGGTATTATAAAACACACTCAAAGTAATAACACTAAGGCCAGTAAATGTTACGTGCTGATTCTGTGCCAATGTTTGGCTAACAGCTTGTATGACGAATCTGTCACTTTTGGGTCCTCTATCAGCCCAGCTATGACAGGACTATCCTCTAAGCCAAACAACAGCCATCTTTGGGAGTTCCACTGTTCCCGATTGCCAAAGATCACCCCAGCTGGTTTTGTTGACTTCCTAGAACAGTGATTCTCAACCTTCCTAATGTTGTGCCCCTTTAATGTAATTCCTCATGTGGTGGTGACCGCCCCAAGCGTAAAATTATTTTCATTGATAACTCTAATTTTGCTTCTGATATGAATTGTATTGTGAATATGAATGTTTTCTGATGGTTGTAGGGCCACTCCTGTGAAAGGGTCCTTCAAACCCCCAAAGGGGTTATGATCCACAAGTTAAGAACCACTGTCCTCGAAGGAAGGGTAGGGAGAGTCATGGAATTCTCTCTGATAGAGGAAGGGGCTCTGTCTATGGAGCCTTGGGAGAGCTGTCACCCCTGATGTCTGAAGACTTTCCACTATGGCATTTTATGGGGGACCCCACTCACAAACCTGTAAATATCCACTTATCTATACTCTGTACGTAAGCCAGTAAGCTTACCAGTGCCACAGAATGGACTTTGGTGGCATCATACACGAGTTTATTGATGGAACTTTAGTGAGGGGCACTTTCTAGGCAAAGAACGTTAGGGATACCAACTAAGAGAGACAAACCTTCCCATACCACGCCACTGTCAGCTGCTCTGGAGGAAACTCAAAACTAAAACTCTAATGCTTTGAAACCCCTTTCATTTGGTTATGCTCACATTAGCTACCCTGGCCACTCAAAACAATATCCATGGAAAATAATGTAAATGTATTATTTGTAATAATCTTCAAGCTCATTTTAATGAACTAGTGCTTTTACAATGTTTTCTGGTGATATCTTTGGTTTTGGTATTTAGAGCAATACTAGCATGGACTGGCAAATGATCCTTCATCTTCTATTTCCAGAATGTGCTTCTGAAAGATTAGGCTTTGGTTTTCTGTTTCATTTTATGGGTTTGGGTTTTAGCTGTTGGTTTGGTTTGGTTTGGTTTGGTTTTGTGAGGAACAGGGTTTCTCAGTATAGCTCTGGCTGTCCTGGAACTCTCTATGTAGTCCGGGCTGAACTTGAACTCAGAGATCTGCCTGCCTCTCTGTCTGCTGGGTGCAGGGATTAAAGGTGTGCACCACCATATCGGGCTGACGGATTAGTATTCTTCTTTACATATTAGGTTAAACTCAACAGTGAACATCTGGGCCTGGAGTTTTCTTTATGGCACATTTAAATAACTAAATCAGTCTCTACTGTCCATAAGTCAGACAGGTTTCTGTTTCTTCCGTCACTAAGTCACATCTTTCTAGAAATTGGTTCACTTATTTTCTTATTGGTTAGCATACAGAGTTCAGTGTTCCCCTTCTGACCTTTCTCATATCTGTAAGATTGGTAATGATGGTAATGATGTCTCTTTTCATCCGGAATGTAAATAACTTCTCTCCTCTTGTTTCCTTGATCAGTCTTACTAAAGATTTGTCACCTTATTGATCCCCAAAGAACCAACCTTTTCATTGATCTTCCCTTTTCCTGTTATTTTTTCCTTCATTATTTTCTTCCTTCTGTTTGTTTACTTTTTTCTTTTTAAGATAATCTTTCTAAAATGTATTTGTTATTTTACATTTGTATATGTGTGGGCAAATGCGCCACAGCACATGTGTGGAGGGAGGGGGACAGCTTTGAGGAGTCTGTGCCTCCTTCCCCCTTGGTTCTAGGGATCAAACGCAGGTCCCCAGGCTGGCACAGCTTTACCCACTGAGCCAGCTCCGTGGCCCCTTTTTTGGCTTCTTACTGTAATAGGTTCAGTTATTGATTTGATTATCACTCTTTTTCAGTATAAGAATTTGTAGCTCTAAGTTTCCTTCTAAGCATTGCTTGTATCCCCTCAGTTTTGAGATGTTGTGTTCTCATTCTTTTCTCTCAAAGAAAATTTCTAATTTTTCTTATTTCCTGGTGGACCCCTGGAGTACTTAGAAAACTTTGCTGTTTTCTTAAATATGCACCTCCATCTGTTGCTGGTTTCTAATTTAATCTCACAGAGCATAGTTTGTAGGATTTCAATCCTTTTTTATTTTCTGAAACTCATCTTAAGGCCTGGCATATGTCTATTAAATGAGACGCCAGCGGTGCGTTCTGCAAGCAGGCTTGTTGGTGCAGCTTTCTGTGGATGCCATTTGAGTCGCTCACCGTTCAAGAGTTCTGCTTACTTGGTGATCTTACTAGCTATTCTGTGCAGTATTGAAAGTGAGACTTCGGTGGTGTTCATGTTCTTGGTAAAATGTATAGCTTAAAGACTTACTGAAATGCTGGGCTGTGGTGGTGCACGCCTTTAGTCCCAGCACTTGACGCAGGTGGAACGCTGAGTTCAAGGCCATCCTGGTCTAGAAACAATTCCAGGACAATCAGAGCTGCATAGTGAGACATACACACACACACACACACACACACACACACACACAGAGAGAGAGAGAGAGAGAGAGAGAGAGAGAGAGAGAGAGAGAGAGATCAACAAAAAGACTTATTTTACTTCTGTGTGGATGAGTATTTTGCCTGCATGTGTTGGTTGCATGCAAGCCTGGTGCTTCACCAGGTTCTGAGGGGAAACATGATGCCAGACAGGAGGTGGCAGTTATCTCAGAAGCAGCAGAGAGGAAAAAGGGGAAGTCACCTCCAGTTGTTTTGTTTTTTGTTGTTTGTAGGGTTTTTTTTTTTTTTGAAGAGTTGGTGTCGGTGAAGGTATGAAATCCTTCTGTCTTCGCTTCCTAAGTGTAGCCACGCGTGAAGAGATTACAAGCACACACACGCGTCACTATACCCAACTTCCTCCAGGTTTTAATTATGGCAAAGTGAACATAACATAAAATTTATAACTCTTTCTAAGTGCACTGTTCTTCGATACTAAATATATTTCAGAGTTGCAGTCTTAACCACCATCAATTCCCAATACAGTTTTCCTCCTCTAACACTGAAGTTCTTCTATGCCCACTAAACAGTAGGTCCCAGTGTGGCTAGGGTGTAGCCCATTGGTAATGTGCCTGCTCGGCACACGTGAGACCACTTGTTCTAGCCCCAGCACTAGATAAACAAAGGATTTTGACCCCTGTAAGCATTTCCTGTAACTGAAATCATGCAATATTTGCTTTTTCCGTGACTAATTTATCTTGTTTAGAATAATATCCTCCAGGCTCATCCATGTTTTAGCAGACTCAAACTCCCCGTATTTTTAAGGCTGAAAGAATATTCCCCTGTGTGCATACAACACATTTTTACTTCATTTGTAGCCTGAAAAATGGACCATTCTGGAAAATGTCCCATGTGCAATTGAAAATCCTGTACAAGCTGCTACTGGGTAGGGTGAACTGGAAATATCTGTCGCATCTACTTGATTTACTATATTGCTCAACGCCCCTGTTGACTTATTTATCTTCTCCCTGGTCATCGGTTTTGGGTGATATATTTTGGTGGCCTGTTATATGCACAAATGCTTATAATTTTTATAAAAGTCTGAAGTGTTGAAGTGCTTCTGTTGGTACACGGTCTTTGTCTCCTCTGATCCTCTTTCTTTAAACTCTATTTTGTTTGATATCCAGATGCCTACCTCTGCTTTTCTTTTTCTTTCTCACTTTTCTTTCTTTCTTTCTTTCTTTCTTTCTTTCTTTCTTCTTTTTTGATGGGGTCTCACTTTGTAGCCCTGGGTGGCCTGGAACTCACTATGTAGACAGGTTGGCCTTGAACTCACAGAGATCATCCTGCCTCTCGCAATGAAATTGTTCATATCTTCATTTTGGAGGAAGGGTGCCCATGCTGCAGCATACACATGAAGGCCAGAGGTCAACCTTCAGGAGCCAATCCTCTCCTACCACGTGGGGCCTGGGAACTTGCCCTGCTTCTGCCTCCTCAGCACCGGGATTAAAAGTGTGCACCACCACCTCTGGCCCCATCTCTGCTCTTCACTGATTACTGACTGTATGGAGTTATGGAGTATTGTCTTCGTTTTCTAATTCTTTTACTTTCAACTTACTTTGTTTCTGGAGATAAAATGACTTTTTGGGTGGGTGAGTGGCATTCGAGACAGGGTTTCTCTGTGTAGCCTTGACTATCCTGGAACTAGCTCTGTAGACCAGGCTGGCCTCAAATGCACAAAGATCTGCCTGCCTCTGCCTCCCGAGTCCTGGGATTAAAGGTGTGTGCCACCCTACCACCCAGTTAAAATGGCTCTTATATAGACCGTGGCACACAGCTAGATCCATTCTGACAATCCTGTCTTTTAACGAAGGGTTTACATGATTTATATTTAAGTAGACTGTTGTTAAGGAAGGGCTTCTGGGATCTTGCTATTTGTTTTCTAACATTTTTGTCTCTCATTTTCTGCATTTCTATCTTCTTTCATATTCTGTTGAAGTGTAGTGTGTGTGTGTGTGTGTGTGAGAGAGAGAGAGAGAGAGAGAGAGAGAATGACATATGTGTGTGAGAGAGAAAGAATGGTATATGTGTGTGTGTGTGTGTGAGAGAGAGAGAGAGAGAGAGAGAGAGAGAGAGAGAGAGAGAATGGTGTATGTGTGTGTGTGTGTGTGTGTGTGAGAGAGAGAGAGAGAGAGAGAGAGAGAGAGAGTGAGTGACATATGTGTGTGTGAGAGGGTGTGTGTGTGTGGGTGGTGTGAACATACCTGCAGGCATGCGGAGGACAGAGGAGTGTGTCTGCCATCCTGCTCTATAACTTTCCACCTCCTCTCTAGAGACAGGGTTTCTCACAGAACCTGGAGCAAGGTTGTTGGCCACCAAGCTCTAGTGATCCCTAGTGATCCTGTTTTCAAACTGCACCCCCCAACCGAACTGGGTCACAGACACACATGTGTTCATTCCTTTTGTTTTGTTTTTGACTTGGGAATTGGGGATCTGAACTCAGGCCCTCATGCTTACAGGGTAAGCACTCTTTCCTATTGTGCAATCTCCCCAATCCCCAATTTTTTATACCGAATATATATTTCCTCTCTCATTCCCTTTATGTGTGCCCTATAGTTATTTTCTTTCTGGTTACAGCAAGGATTACACTTACCAACCAGTGTTAGTAAGCCTCTTGTCACCATAATGAAATACCTGACTCAGACTACTTAGAGAGAAGGGGGTTTGTTTAGTTCTGGTTTCAAAGATTCAAAGTCCGGCTGCACAATGAAAGTTTGGAGAAAGTTACCTAGTGTCCCTTTATTTCAGGCTGCACACCACCAGTGAGCATTTCTTGCACAAGAATCTAATGGTCTCAAATCCCCTCAACTTAGTTTATCTAAAACTGGCTTCATTTCTTCCTCACTATTAAAGAAAAATTTTTCTGGATGTTGGATTGTCTGTGTTTTCTTTTCACAACTGGACTATGTTAACTCACTGACACTCTCTTCTAAAGTTTCTAATGAAAAAAATACTGGTGATTTACTATGGATTTTGTGGCAGTGGGCTCTCTTTAGTATGTCTTACCACAGTGCGACACTCTGAGTTGCTGTTAATTGTTATTTGTTGAACTTCTTAGATGTTTATGTTCCTGCTTTTCTCTAAATTTGAGAGGGCTTGTATTTTCTTTTTTGTTTTATGATTTATCTAAATATTCTCCCTTTCTCCCTTTTCACTGCTTCTGGGGCTCCCACAGTGCTTATGCCTCTCTGCCTAATGTTTCACAGGTTCTTTGGGGTCTACTTACTTTTCTTCAAACTTTCAATTCCTCAAACTTGATAACTCTCATCTTTGCCTCTTCAAGTACATTTTTTTTTATTTCTTATCCCTGCTCAAATCTGTCTCTGAATCCCTCCAGTGGAATTCAAATGTTCCTTATTGTACTTTTCAGCTCCAGAAAATTCCACCATACTCCTTTGGATGGGAGAGCACACATGCCACAGCCTTAGTGTGGAGGTCAGAGGACAACTTTCAGGAGTTGATTCTCTCCTATCACGTGGGTCAAGTACAGCAGCAAATACCCTTACCCACTAAGCCACCTCCTCTCCCACCTCTCTTTAAAATGTATTGTGTGTGTGTGATGTGTATATGTGCACATGAGTGCAGGTATGTGTGTGTGTGATGTGTATATGTGTACATGAGTGCAGGTATGTGTGTGCTATGGTGCAGGTCAGAGGATTAATTTCATGAGTCAATTCTCTCATTCCATCATGTATCCAAGGATTGACCTCAGGTCCCCAGGCTTTTTGCTGTCTTGCTGGCTTTGTTTCAGAATTTTTGTTTATTCCTTTTAAGGTGTTCAATCTTTTTGTTAATGTTTCTGTTTTGTTTGTATATCCCTGTGGGAGGCACAGAGGTCATTGTGCTCACAGATGAGCACTAGGTAACAAGAAATGTTAAACACACAGGGTTGTCTCTTCAAGGGAGAGATGTGTAACTTGTTTCCTGCCTAGAAGACTGGGAACAGACATGGTTAATAGACTGGTGACCTCTGCACTGTCTGTGTGGCTGAGACCACATTAGATTTTCAAGACACTTATCGTGAGCTTGTCAATCTATAGAACCTAACTTTATGAAAGATGTCACATGTACTTTACAAAGACTCATGATTTAGTCATGTCTTAAGTATTGTCGTGCACATGAGATTGAGCTAATTATCATCAGGAAAATTTTCACCAAATTGTGCTGTGTTTAAATATGCCTTAAATAAACTTCTCTGGGTCAGACTCCCAAAGTTTGAACCAGCACTAGCTACTGAGTCACACTGAACCCAAGTGCCTTCTTGCCTCTGTCATATCCTTACTACACTGGTTACGATGGTACCAGAGACCCCCTGTGGTGGTTTGAAAGATCATGGCACCATTAGGAGGTGTGGCCTTGTTGGAGGTCGCGTGTCACTGTGGGGGTGGGCTTTGAGGTCCCATATGCTCAAGTCACACCCAGTGAAACAGTTCACTTCCTGTTGCCTGTGGATCAAGAGACTCTTGAAACAAGAATGCCAATTTTATTATGTTCCAAGGCAGCTTATATAGTGCTCTCTTTGACTAGTGGCCACGCCCTAGCTCTCGGGATTTTCCACTGCAAGCCCACCAGAAACCACTTCCTTATTTTCAGGAGCTCGTGAGGGTTTTGTGCTCAGAGCAGCTGCAAGCATAGAAAAATAAATTGTTTACTCCAGCAGGCAAGAAGTCATAGAAAGTTCAGGGTCTGAGGGTCTGCAGCTCCCGACATCTGCCTGCATGCTGCCGTGTCCTACCATGATGGCAACGGACTAAACCTCTGAAACGGTAAGCCACCCTATTAAATAAATGTTCTCCTTTATAAGAATTGTTTTGGTTATGATAGCTCTTCACAGCAATAGAAACCCTTACTAAGACACCCTGCATATCATTTTTTTGAGTGTCTCCAAGCTCATCATTTTAAAGTGTCTGTCTAACAGGTCTGTCATCAGATCTTTTCAAAACAGATTGTCCTTTTTTATTTATTTGTCTGTTTGTTTTTGAATGGGTCCAAATTTCCTTTTTGTATGGCTTCTGATTTTAGTTGTTGAAAACCAATTATTTGAATATAATAATTTAACTTTGAGAATCAAATTCTCTCCCTCCCCAAGAGTTATCTGGTTTTTCTTACTGTCTTGGAGGTCTTGGTAGTTATTTTCAGGGATGGAGGTGTATATAGTTCTATCAGGAAAATGCTCACCTGCCATTCACAAAGCCCTACCTAGTTTTGCTCCCAGCACCCCAGAAACCAGACTTGCTGGCACAGGACTATCTCAGAACTCAGGAGGTGGAGGTAGGAGAAGTGGGAATGCAAGGTCTCAACACAAAAGAAAAAACGAAGCATTATTTTAGGATGTCTCTATAACAAGAAGCATCCTAAAGGATAAACTAAATCCATGTCTTTTCTGAGCCTGCGTTTTCCCTGGTTACCATGGCCCTGCACTTCCTACTTTTGCCTGTTCCGTTATTCATGAATGTCTTAGTCTCTAATCTGGCTCTGAAGTGGGTGAGAGACAAGAAAGAAGGGGTTGTATGTAGCTCTTGGCTTTCTGAATCTTTTGAAAATCTCCTCCGGCAGGAGTGAGGACATACAGAATTGGAGTGGGTGCAGCAACAGTGGCTAGAACTTTCTGGGCCTCTGTGATCAGAATCAGCAATCAGTGATTATGAGCAGAGCTCCGTGACACAGGGAGGCAGGAGCATTTCCCTCACCCTGCCTGGGACAAGGTAGAAACAATTTGCTTCAGGGACACATTCAAAGCTGCCTGCCACCAGCTCGCCCGGCTGGGAGTGGGGGATGGTAGCTGCTTCTGGGCTAAGAGCTAAAATTGACCAAAATTGACTGCAATTTACTGTGCAAGCCTTCCTTTCAATGGTCTCCAGACTTTCCAAATAGTTTCGTAGGACAGTTCTGCCCGTATAATTGTTGTCTGGTCGGGAAGACAGATTCCCGCTTTGCCAGCTTCCCAGAATTCTCCCTCTACTTCCGGTTATTATGTGCTTTATTGAAAACTATTCCCACTCAGCTTATTTATTCTTTTTTTTTAACCCTGCCTTCACACTACCAAGGCAGAAGTGGGTGATTCTGATGCAGGCTGAATGCACAGCAAAGCCAAAACTGTCACTATCTGCCTCTTTACAATGCACTCTTATATTCCTTTATTTTTATTTTATATGTGCTTGCCTGCATGTATAGATGTACGCCACATGCATGCCCTGTATCTGTGAAGTCCAGAAGAAGATGTCAAGAGCTGAATCTATGAGCTGTTGTAAGCCCTGTGTGGGTGCTGGGAACCAAACCCGGGTCCTCTGCAAAACCAGTAAATGGTCCTAACCACTGAGTCATCTCTCCAGCCCTTATTTACTAAATAACTTTGCTAATTACTACAGAGGAATGGGGCATAAAAACCACCATGAAATTTTATAAGAAGAACATCTATTTTTTCTAAAGAAATATAAGCTAAAGCTATAGAATGCATGTGGTGTGCATGTGTGTGCACGTAAGCATGAGCCAAGACAACAATACCAAAGAACCAAAATGTAAAACTTGCCTGCATTTTTAAGATAAATCACTGGGTAAAGTTATCCATGACTGCAGTATGTTGGTTTAGCTGTATTTCATACTCCTAGGGGGGCTGTCTTTACACTCTACTTCAGCAAGTTGCTGTAGAATTAAAGAGGATGAATAGAATAATTTTTGTGTTCATTATGAAGGTGTATTATGTTCCCAATTCATCACTAGTCAACATCTAAGAGGCTAGTCCAGAAAGCTTCAACCAAAAAATCCTGGGGTTAACTCAGAAACAGGCAATCTCAATAACCAGAGAATATTTACTCTGGTTGTAGGTTAAAGCCACGTGTCAAGGCAGAATCCCTAACACTGGCAGGGTACGTCAAAGTACTCTCTACTCAACAAAAAAGACAGGATCCCCATCCTGGTGCAGAGTCAAACTGTGGGTGCATATATGCACATATCACACCCATCTTGACCGAATAAACAAAACTTAGATCAGATTCTCATTTTTTTCTCAAGGAATGTTCCTTCTGCCAGTTTGTCCCCGGAGGCCTCATCTCTCTTGACACCCTCCCTTCTCAAGATCACTGTCAAATCATCCTGGTGTCCCTTCGCCTTCATAGTCCCTGGTCTTTGAATTAAAGTGTGTGGTAAAAATCAATTAATAAATAAATAAATAAATAAATAAGGAATGTATACCATTTTAAAATCACAAGGCAAGGTTGGTGAAATGGCTCAGGGGTAAAGGTACCTGACATCCTGAGTTCAATCCCAAACTCCCAGGGTAGGAGGAGAGGACAATCCCAAACTCCCGGGGTAGGAGGAGAGGATCAGCTTCTGAAAGCTGCCGTCTGGCCTCCACATGAGTGCCATATGCACACACAGACACAGACAAATAGACAGAGATACATACATACATACATACACACACATGCACACACATATAACACAGCTATAAGTAATATATATAAATAGTTAAAATATTTTTTTTTAAAAAAAAAGAACCAAAGGCAAGTTAAAAGTGGTGGTACATACCTGTAATTACTCAGAAAGCCAAGACATGAGTTTGAGGCCTGCCTGGGCTACTTTTTGGAGGTCCTCTGGGGCAGGGGGCAGAAGGAGGAGGGGACAGTGAGGGAAAGGAAGGGTCTATACAGCTCTGCTTCATTCCTTACTTTGCTTTGCTTTGGTAAAAACTGCCAGGCAGAGAGGAAATTCCAGGACCTTTGATCAGTAACAATTCCACCTTCCAGTCACCAGCAACCTGATTTCAGCGGAGACTGCAGCAGAAATCAGGTGTGAGCTGACGGGCCTGCTGCGGCCTGGTCCACAGTGACTTGGAAGATGTTGTTGACATTAAGGCTTTATGAGTGTTTATCCAGTCCCATGGGAAGGACTAGACACCGCATCCCACCTATCCTGGGTGGAAAAGAGTCAGTCACCCATCTTTTCTGTAAGCCAAATGAAGTGGTCCTGGGCCTGTATCGGCTATGAAAGATTGCTAGTTATCTACCCGGGATCATCCATAATAATAGCAGCGATGTGACCATTTACTGTCTACCCAGAATCCAACCTGTTTCTTTTTTTATTTATTTACTTATTATGTATACAATATTCTGTCTGTGTGTATACCTGCAGGCCAGAAGAGGACACCAGACCTCATTACAAATGGTTGTGAGCCACCATGTGGTTGCTGGGAATTGAACTCAGGACCTTTGGAAGAGCAGGCAATGCTCTTAACCACTGAGCCATCTCTCCAGCCCCCCCCCCCCGTCTCTTTTGTCAATAACAGAACTCTGATTTGATCAAAGGTGGGGGTGTTTACAGATTCCCAGCTTCTCTTATGACGAGTGAACAATCCCATGACTAAATTCTAGCTTCAAATACCTAGGTCTTTGTGGGGAAACCCTTGTAAAATGACTGTTAAATCAGCTGTCTGTCCCCTTTGACCTTCTCCACCCCCTCTTCATGCAGAACCGGATTCACTAGCTGGAAGGGCAGTATCGAATTTGCGACTTGAGGTGGCCTTGTGAGTGGGAGCCAAAAGGACGCCTTGTTGAAAGAGTCACTCCATAGACCCTACATGTCTGTGTTTAGTTATCTATATTCTAATTTCTTTTATACTAGAGAAACAAAATAAGCCTCTAGCTTCTAGACATCTGTTGCTAACAGCAGAAAGTAATTCCTAATGCCCCACGGGCCAGACAAGTCACCCCAGAGGTGGTAAGTGAGCTATACCTACCATGCGTGATAAATACAATCGGGCAACAAAAGAGCATTTGGGAGACACTTTTAATTGGGCCTAATGTGACACAGGAAGATAATACACAGGAGGAGCTCCAGCCTCACCCAAAGGGACCAAAAAACCTACTGTTTATATAGCCAGAAAAGAGGCATGGGAGGCTTTGCACAGTGGCCAATCCTCTACTCACAGACTTCTGTAAGTCCCCAGGAAATGTGTCCCCCATGGTCTGTCTGATCAGATGATTGGGGCCCATCCAGAGCCATTTGAGGATAAGGTCATTTGATGTGGGATCTCTTTCTGTATATTTGTTGCTTTTATTGGTTGATGAATAAAGCTGTTTCGGTCAATGACTAAGCAGAATAAAGTCAGGAAGGAAATCCTGACTGATAACTGTGTGTGTGTGTGTGTGTGTGTAGAGAGAGAGAGATACAGAGAGAGAGTAAGCAGAAACAAAGAGACGTCCATGTAGCTGCTGAAGGAGAAAGATGTCAGAACCTTACCAGTAATCCCTGAGCTTTATGGTAAAATATAAAATAATAGAAGTGGGTTAATTTAAGTTGTAAGAGCTAGCTCGGAATATGCCTGAGCCATTGGCCAAGTGGTGTTGTAATTAATAAGGTTTTGTGTGATTATTTGGGTTTGGGTGGCAGTCTCAGTTTACAGTCATCTAGTCCCTGAGGCTTATCATATCAGAGTAGAGCTTCCCGGAACCGATGCAAGTTGCTTGGGACAGCCTACCTGGAACAGAACCTTCTAGAGCAGACGCTGCGGTCCAGCAGTCAGAATCACATTCGGATCAATTTCGTGGTCTTCACAGCTGGAGTCTTCTAGGGAATTCCTCGAAGGAAGGGTTAAGGCAGCCAGGCTGCCAGAATGATATCCTGGCTGAGAGCCAAAGAATGAGCTGCTTCTGTGATAAATAACTCCGTGCTCAGGAAAGCCCAACATGAGGGAAAGCTCGACAGCTGCTCATCAAGCAGTGAATCGTTCTGCTCCTTGCAGCTTAGATTACCCGAGGAAAGGCAAGCGTTCAGGAGTGCTTACAATAAAGTCCTATCATGAATTTAGCATTCTTAATAGTATTTAATAGTACTTAACCCCCAGAGGAAGTCAGGGTGGTTTAGATCATTCTCACTCAGGAAAACAATAAAGAAAAGAAGCCCTGAAAGTGTGACTACCTTTTTTGGCTAAAAGAAAGTTATGAAGAGGAAAAAATTCTGGCATCTTTAATGCAAACCAAAACTGTCCCCCCACCCGCCTTGCACCCCTGTGAGCTTGAAACTGACTCGTATCCCAGAGGCTCTGGAATGGGTGCTGCAGCCATTGCTGACTCCCAGGTAGGAACAGTTTCCTGACCTCTGCTTTTAGAATGCCCTAAGAGCCCAAGATGGCTCGAACTTGGCAGCTGCCTGATTCAAACCTCCCACACAGTAAATATTGGTTGTATTTTATGGAAGATGAGGGAAATCAACATCAAAGTAAACACGGCTGTAATTTTCAAGGGCAAAAAGATTGAGGAGAATGGTATTTTTTTTTTAATTGCAGCAACAATTTACAGTTACGATCTATGCTGATATTCAATGGAAAGTAGGGGGAAATAGTCTTCTTTAAGAATAGTCCGTGGTTCTTATCCATACTATGATCACAGTAACAAATCAAACAAACACACAGTTGGAGGAGGACCTAAAAGGGACGAAGAGACACCCATGGCCCATTTATTTGAGCTACTGGTTTTCTCAAGGCCAGCTGTACTTACCACAGTGACCATTTCGCTCCTAAGCAAGCCCTCTGTGTGCCAGTTGCCCGCTCTGGCCTGATTGGCTTCTTCCACACATCTGCATTTCTCCTCAATGGAAACTAATCCATTGGTTGGTTGGTTTGTGGTAAGGTGTCTGTGGCACCGAGTACCTGAAGCTCCCTAGAGCAGAGGAGTCAAGGCTAAGCTGATATGGATGATACTCACCTCAGAGGCTCCCTAGTTCACATAATCGCAGAAAAAAAACATGTTCCTTCAAAGTAATATTTGGTACCAAGCTAAGGTCCAGAAACCTGATCCACCCAAAAACCAACACCTAAGACAGGTGTAAGGTAAAGGAAGTAGAGTTTACTGGGGATGCCAGCAATCTGGAAGGAGGGAGGTGAGCCTCTAGATGCCCTGCTTCTAAATCTATAGAGAAATAGGGCAATATTTCTAGAGATCCGCAATAATGAATGGGAGGGATACTCATGTTTTTCTCTGGGAATAGTTTAAGATCGTTCAAGAACCTGAGTGTCGCCTCTTTCCGCTCTTTTTACTGTCTTTTGTGGTCACGGTACCTGGTAAGTATATCTTTAACCTTCAAGAAAGAAAGGAGAAAGCCTAGGTAAGTCTAGGTCAAGGCAACCCAGAATTCTAGTTCTGGACAAAACATTTCTCAAATCATTAACATGTCTACATGCAGAGCCGCGTAGAATCTGCCCGAAGAGTGGAGGCTGCAAAGGAGGCAGACGCCATGTGAAGTCAGAGATGTCAAGCTTTTCATCTTGTCCCAGTTAACTGGACATCTGCAGACCAAAGCGAAAAGTCATATTTTCAGCAAAAGTGGTCTTTTTAAGTCTTTGAAAAGTAACCAGGCAACCATTATCATCATAATCCCTAGATCACAGGAATTGTCTACAGTAAAGCTGGCGGGAGACTAATAATGCGTTGCCCAGCTGTGTGACCTCCAAAATGAGTGATTTTTTTTTTTGAGTTAACCAAAAGAATTGAAGCTAGAGGGCTTAATTAGGTTTTAGTAACACAACTTCTATAACTGTTTAGCTACTGCGGACCACCGCACTCTGTGTTAGCTCCTCTAGTCACCAGCCTGGTTCTGTTGTTACCCTTGTTTTACGGTGAAGTATACAAACTTAAGGTATTTCCTGCAAAATCATGGAGTGGAGTTTGCAACCCTAGGATCTGCCGTATCCAGGTGGTGTGCCGTAGAGCTGGAATTAAATCACTCTACTGTTTACTCCTTTCTATAAAATGTAGAAAACAAGAGGAGAGCAGAAGTCACCTCTGAATCTATTCACAGAGGTAACTGTTTGTTTTTCTTCCCGTCTGAAAGCCTTAAAGCAGACTCAGCCTTTGCGTGTGACTGATGTTAGCATGCCAAGCACATGCCTGGGGGAAATGATTTCCCCGATGCTACCCTGTTCATAGCTCAGGAGTCCACCGACATCTCTTGGCAAAGTCTTTTCTCTACCTTGCTGCCTTCCACCAACTTGTCATAGCAGCAGTTTCTGGACCCATTCCCTGAAGCCACCCTTCTTGTTTTCCACTCTGAAACCCTTTCTGCAGAGGTCTGGCTTCTCTCGCTTATGTCCCCGCAACCTGGTGTTAGGGAATGACTGCTAGTGCTCTCACTGGTGGGCGACCTCTCCCAGGTGTCATGTTCCTAAGTAGACAGGCACTTTTGAAAGATGTTCTTTTTAGCTAAAAGTTTCCTAACAGCTAGGGCAGACAACTGGGATCTTCTCAAGGCTCACTGTCCCTTCTGTGGTGACTTCAGAGGCAATGTTTTCACCCCCAAATCTCAGGATACCAAGCTTTGGAGCAAGAGTTTGGGAGAGAGGGTGGTGGAGAGAAACACAGAAAGTAAATGGCCTCAGGGCCCTGCGTCTTGATTCAGCTCAGAGGTGTTTTTTGTTTTATTTGCTTTGTTTTGGTTTTGTTTGGGTTATCTTTCCTTGCCCCAAAGTGTGGGCAGACTATAAAGCTACTTCAAATCCCCAGGGCAGTTAGAGACAGAGGCAGAAGACAGAGGCAGTCCATTTATGGAGACTAAACACAGCTTAGCGGAAAGAGAAAGAAGTCTGGATATGTGATGCTCAGCCCTCTCAGAAACAGTCATACATAGCCTATAAAAAAGCTGCTACCACCTAGAAGTGAGACCCTTAGGCATCTAACCTACACGTATAATCTTGCCACATAAAGAAATAGCGCGAAGGAAAACCACAGATAAAAAGATACATGGAGTTTCCCAGAAGACTTGTCCCCTTACTGGAGGTCTCTGTGAATGCAGCTTTGAGTTCAAGCTGATAGAGCTGTAGTTAAATTGGAGGTTCATTATTATTATGAGAGGTATAGCTGTCAGAGACATGGGTTTCCAAAATTGTGACCAATTCTTGGTAAAGTTTTGAGCAAAATAAAATACTGTCTTTTTTTAGCTCCAGTCCTAGAAATTCCAGGGTGTGTTAAAGCCACGAAGAAACTGTTGCAGGGGTAAAATATGAACACTCTAGGCTCACGTAGTTTTCTGTGAGGTCTTCCTTGATACATGCTTAGCATATTTTCTAAAAGAATGTGGGGAATGTTGTTCTAATCTAAAGGGTTACCCAGCACATTCTAGAAAGCAAAGGAACACCCTTGATCCCCATTTTCCCAGTTGCATTCTCC
This sequence comes from Microtus oregoni, assembly GCF_018167655.1. Lineage (NCBI taxonomy): Eukaryota > Metazoa > Chordata > Mammalia > Rodentia > Cricetidae > Microtus > Microtus oregoni. Next base: position 32,842,891 of record NW_024543072.1, read on the forward strand.
TCTAGTCGTTGCAATAAGCAAAAATCCTTCCATCCATTTCTGGTACACAACCCCACACAGGGTCAGTGTCTGAGGTGAGCCTAGGAAACCCCTGGCAGGTAGATTACATACCTTAACCCTCTGTAGGTCATGCTGACCAAGTACAAGCACATTTTAAGGACAAATTTCTCAACAAGAAAAAAAAGGAAAAGAAAAAAAACTTTCCCTCAATGAATGAAGCAATGAATGACATCAACATCACAGGATTGAATTGGGAAATTTTTCTAGAATATGTTGATCATCCAGGAATTCCTCAGTGGAGGAAAGATTCAATGGTAGCCTAGCCAATAGAGGAAATATTTTTTTTTTTAAAAGTCAATGGGCAAAGTTGATGAAAAAAAAAATTCTTCCAAATATCAATTCAGTGGAAGTCGTGATCATTTTACCAAAATCCAATGTGCCCAAAACTAATTCACTTCATTAGAAAGATTAATTCACCCCAAACTAGTAGCCAAACATGTTTAAACTACTCATGGCAGCAATTTTACTCTAAACCAGTTGTAACTGGCTGCTGAGTGCTAGTGTCCACGACACTCTAGCCTGTGTTATTAAGGAGAGAATCGTGTATTTAAAATCTCCCACATGGTGCACATTACCAATGCCAAAGACTTGGAAACAGTTCCTGCGCCCTGTCAACAGGGCTGAGCGCACTGCTTTTCCTGCAACCCTTTGCGCATGTCTGAAATTTCAGACCCTTCTAAGGCACACACACACAAGAGTGGTTTGTCCTTTAAGCACCGTTCTGTGCCAATGCGTCCTCCATTTTTGCTGGATTTGTTTTTTGAAGCAGTTTTTATCTATATTTCAGTTTTTTAATATGACAATTTTATGAACTAGAAAAAAATTCTTTCCATCAAATGAGGTCTGTATATAAATTTAGGAATATGATCAAGTCTAGGACAGGCAGAAGGCTGCAAAACCGGGGAAGGTATTGATCTAAGTTGAAGGTCAAACTCACCAATTCACCTGCAAAGTGTTCTACAATAAAACAGTCTTGACAAATTCTTATTGAGAAAACCGGGCGAAGTTGCTCACATGAGCCACACCAAACGAAAACTGAAAACCAGTCCTCAAAAACAACGGAAACAACCGCTTGCAAACAATCCAGATCTGTCGTAAACACCGTATGCGCTGAGTGGAAGGGAGGTTTGGGTCGTTTGACAAACAGTTGCATCTTGGTGAAATGACGAGCAGCGATGGCTTCGGAAGGACTCGTTTGCTCTCCCTGGAAGCCAGGTGACAGGGAGATGGATATTGGAAATGAAAGGACCACAGATACTAGCACAGGGAACACCCGTTGAAGCACAGCCCATTAGAGGGGACGCCCATTCTCAATTCTGATCTGCACACATCTCTCCACTGCAGGGACAGATGCCTCGGGCTTGCTCAACCAGCTGTCAGTGGCAAGCGATCCCATTACCAATTCTCACTCTGACTCCACACTCACCTGGAGCGCTTCTGATTATAAATGAGCTGGCCTGGTCATTTTCGTTTGGGGAGAGCATTTGTGGGAGAAGGGTCAGGAATACCTAGTCACCGTGGTGGCTATAAATCTCAATGTGCGTTAATAAATGGCATGTTGTTTTTACATGGTATTTTAGGAGCTTTGTAAGCGTGGCGCCATACCACTGAGCCTGAGCACCTCTAGGACCCTGGAAAGCTGAATTTTTCACAGCATCTGTGAGAGTAATGGCCAGACCCAGCTCTGTTCTGAATTCATCTGGTTGCCTTTGCATCTTTACTCCTGTAGTCTACAAAATTATAGTTAAGGAAGACTCTACCTCAATGGCTGAACCTAAATAAACCAGACATAGAATAAAATAGTTTACTACATATTTATATAAATGCCCTGACATAATAACCCAGCCATCCAAAGCCACAATTGCTTACAGCCCCAAGTCAGGTCACATAACGGCTATGTGATTGTTTATCTTGACCACTAAGCTGACTGGGGTGAGAAGTAGCTGTGAGTTAGTGAAGGTATTTCCAGAGAGGATTAGTTAAGGGGGAGGACCTGCCCTGGATATGAATGGCACCATCCCACAGCTGAGGATCCAGATGTAATAAAGGGGGGGGAAGAAGAGAGATCTAATGCATGAAGTATCTCTCTGCTTCCTCGCTAGCATGATGCTCCCCTCTGCCACAGCCTCCCTGCCAGGACTGACCCCTGAAACTGCCAGCCCTTCCTGAAGTTGTGAATTTCCCTTACTCCACTGTGTTGGTTTTGGCAGTTTATTTTGTCATAGTGACTCAAAAGTGAGCAGCACAAGACATAAACACTATCTCTCTATTATCAGCTTCTCACACGTGTGTCTTTGTAGGAATGCATTCATCCAATCCATAGCAACTCCGTTACTGCCAGCTGTCTCCTCCTAATGCCCACAGCCAGGGCTGGCACCAAGAGTGCTGCCGACCATGCCAAAGGCATCTGCTGGACCTTTGTTCATTTTCAGCTGGGTGCAGATCTGTGGGGGCTACTCCAGGTTCTGCAGGGGTCTTGGATTTTCCAGGGCCAGAGTTGCCCCCCACTTGCTATTGCATGCTTCCCAGAGCACAGTAAGGAACAGCTCCCTCTCCCTCTCTTTTTCTGTCTCTCTCTTTTTCTGTCTCTCTCTGTTTCTGTCTCTGTCTCTCTCTGTCTGTCTCTGTCTCTGTCTCTCTCTCTCTCTCTTCCCCTCCCCACAGTAGTTACTTGGTCTTGCCTTCTGTTTCCAGAGAATTCTCACAACAGTCCATGGGGACCCCCACTACAGCCCTAGGCAAAGGAGTGGCCGGCTATGCAGAACTGAACGCAGCATGTTTGCTGCAGAATAAGAAGGTGACCACACCCATCCGGAGAAGACAGGGCGTAAGCCCCACAGCTGCAAAGGCCTTGGTTCCCACTGCCCTATCTTGCTTGGTCTGGAAGGAGATGAAGTGATGAACTCATAAACATAGTCCACTTTGACGAAAGAAAGAAACAAAACAAAACCAAAAACCCAACACTTCAAACCATCATATCAAAGAACACATTTACTTAGTCCACTGTTTATAGTCATATATACAAACTGCCACCAGGTCACGTGTCCTAATATTGCGGGTATAGTTACTCTCAATGAATTACCCTGCTGTTTCTGTAAAGTCACAGGTGAACAAGCTTTTAAGGTGGTAGAGGGAGAGAGAATAGATGCATTTGGAGCAAACGGGCATTCGTTCTCTGCATCATGAGCAAGAGAGGAAAGCAGCTTCCGGAACATCTCTCTTCTTTTTCTGGTACCTTCAGAAGAGGAGCTCGGTGAGATGCCTGTCTGTGGAGGAATGACAAAGGAGCCACTTACACACACACATGCATTCACAGATACACACGCACACACACAAGCACACATTTGTGTGCACACACGTGTGCATGTACACACAGTCACACCCTCACATGCACACGTGTATACATGCACACACGCACACACACATATCTCTCCCTCTCCCCAGGTGATTTCCAGAGCTTCTATTTAACCCTGTGCTACTATTTCCTGATAGTTGCTCACAACAGGCTTTGCTTTAGAATCCAAAGAATCCCCTGATTCTGCTCAGTGTTCTCATGGGGAGAGCAGCCTGGATCACACCTTTCCAGCATTCTGTCCAGACAGTCTGTGTCCTCCAGGAGGTCTACATGCTCACTCTGCAGGTTCCTCTAATTTATTTCCACTTTCTGCCATCCTATTCCTGTGAACTCTTTTCTTTATTCTGCGTGTCGTTCTCTGTCACCCCTCCTGGGCTGACCTTCCCTGCAAACTAAGTTAGGAGAGGCACTCTGCTATTTATGGTTGACCTTATCCCATGCCTTATAAGGGATGCTAAAGGTTTTTCTCCCACCCTCGCCACTGGGTTTAGAAATTAATTTTAAAAGAGAGCACAATTTCTAAAGCTGTCCTTCCTTGAAGGACACTTTTTATTCCCTCTGCAGAATGTATACTGAGGATTGGTCTCTGGGAGAAAAAAAAAAATACTTCTGTGCCTCTGCTTTGTTTTATTCCTAGGGTGACATGGGGGATGGGTGGCTGGTGACGCAGATAATCCGAGGGAGCATCCGCTTTCTGTGACAGTGTAACGGGGCTTAGAAGAACTATCCTGAGAGCACCAGCTGTTCTCCACAAAGCATCATCACTTTGCCTTTGGCCAAGCCTCCCCACCTTGATGGCTACTTTCATCAGCCATAGTACTTGAGTAACTGATGATTAAAGAGAAAACAATTCTGTAACACACACACACACGAGTAATGTGCCTTTTATTGCAAAATTGTTCACTTTCTTACAGCCAAAACCCGAACCCCTTCCTTAGCGAAGGAAAGTCAAAACGAGAAAAAGAGGCAGAAGTCCGAACAGTCTCTGGCTTCTTCCTCCCATTCAGTGGCGGACTGGGACCAGAGTGGAAGAAGTCATCGAGAGAAGGGACCTTGTCTCTTCTTTTCTATTCTGCACATGGTCAAACCCCAGCTCCATCAGCACAGATCCTGAGGTGAGGTTGATAGGAACCAAGTCTAGCCAACCCATGGTACATATGTCCATGCCTGAGATACCGCAGTAGCACCCAGTCCCCAGCTTCTTAAATCCGCATAACTGAATGTGAGGGTTCTGGAAAGTTTGGCAGCAATCAAAGGTTTCTGAATGCGTAACGACCAAACATTCATTAAAAAAATCAATGAAGAGGAATCTGAGGGATCTCTAGCTATGCTGGCCCAGGTTGCAGCTCGTGATTTCCCTTCAGCTGCGGTTCCTGACTTACAACATGCTCACATGGCACGGCACATGTCACACCATACAACACCCGAGATAGGTATGTAAGAATTGCAGCTTTTACTGTTTATTTTCTGTTCTGAAAGAAAACAATGAGAAATGGACAGACGGCTCAGCGGGTAGGAGCACTTATCACTCTTACAGAGAACCCAGGTTCAGGTCCCAGCATCCACATATCCACTCACAACCATCTATATAATACCAGAGGATCCAAAACCTTTTTATAGCTACCTGAGGTTCCTGCACACACACTCAGGTGCATACATATACAAAATAAAAATAAATAAATAAATAAAAGCACAAGAGTTTAATTACAAAAAACAAAGACTTTTACTACTTCCTACTATGATCTCTCATCATGTGTTAAATGTGTGTGTCTTTGGTTTGATTGTATTGGACTAGATGTTATATTTTAAAAACTTCTATTTGAGTTGTATTGAGTTTCAAAAGAAATTGTTACAGGAATTTTGGATTCGATTAGAACAGAATAAATTTCCAAGATTTTAAAAACTGACCCTAAAACATCCTTCTGCTGTCTTATAGAATGCATTTCAGTCTCAGCCCTGAATGATTTTAAACAAAAATCAGTTTGCTCTGAAAAACACTGAAGATGTTCTAGGCTCCACTGTATCAAATATTCAGTCACATTTGAAAATGCTACGCAAATATAAAGACGCACACCCATCTCATGGTTATGCAAATTTTCATCTTTTTAATGGTGCAATTATATATATATTGTTTCAACTGATATTAATATTTTTATAATATAATATCAATGCTTTGAGTGTGTTTTATTTTATATACCTGTATATACCAAGGACCACATGAAAATTTCTCAGGCAAATGGAGTCACAAGGGGAAAAACCTTAAGCAGCCCTCATGTAGCCTATGCTGGAAAGGAGGCTAAGGAGGTGACCCTTGTCGCCTATTGTCTCACCTACTTGCTGTCACAGTCATGTGACTTTCCCCTCTGTTTTGTGGTGGGGGCCCAAGCACTGCCAAGACCTCTGGGGTCTCCTGAGCTGTCACATTGGTTTCTCCTCATCCTGTACCAGAGCTCTGGACCTCGGAGCTCTGAGGACACTGAATGTGATTTTTAGTTTAGCTACACTATGTTGGGGGCACACCAGATTGGGTTGAGGGTACTTTCTAGAAGTAAGAGTCTCCTCATCTCCCTCAAGGACTTCCTGTTATCAAGCCCCCACCTCCTCAACTTTTGAGATCACTACAACCCAGGTCCTGACACCACCTAGCTTCAGGCAAAGTGATTGTGTGAGGGGATAAGGATGGGGGCCAGTGGCCAGCAGAGCCAAGCATCCTCAAAGAGAACCATAGTCTCTCACTCTGTTTTCCTTTCTGGGTCTTTCTCTGGGTTTCAGACAGAAGTCTCTCCCATCCTTCAGAACTCCTCAAAGTGCTTCCGGCCAGCACATAAATCAACACATTGCTTTCTTCATCGAGAAAGTCTTGCAACCAAACAAAACCAGCGCCCAGCAGAACTGTGTGGTGGAGTTGATTTACATTCTGGAGCGGTCTCCTTATCTCCTCAGTAAACAGGCCTCACAGGGAGCCCATTTTGTCCTGAGCCATTCTGCGGCTTGTGGATGAAGTGTATGGCCTGCTTCCTTCTGGCCGTGGGCTTTGGGCTCCGGCTTTCGATGTTAAAAGTCAGCTTTTAAAATTTATAAAACCTTTTACTCTCTGGTGCCTTGTCTTCCCAGACTTTTTGTTTCAGCTATGAGTTCAAATAACCCTACTCAATAACTCGGTTGCCTCCTGTGCTCCAGCTTTATCCTGTGTCTGTCCTTGAGAAGTTGTTGTGATGTGGGATTCCCCTCTGTATGATGTGAATACCACTGGTTAATAAAGAAGCTGCTTTGCACCTATAGCAAGGCAGAACTTAGCTAGGCGGGGAAAATGCTGGGTGAAAGAAGGGCAGAGTCAAAGAGAAGCCATGGAGCCGCTGCTGAAACATTGCTGATAGGCCACGAGCCTTGTGGTAAAATATAAAATAATGGAAATGGGTTAAACTAAGATGTTAAAGCTAGCCAATAAGAAGTTAGAGTTAATAGACCAAGCAGTGTTTTAAATAATATGGTTTCTGTGTGATTATTTCGGGAGTCTGAGCAGCCGGGAAACGAACAAGTGGCCTCCCTACAACATTATTGTCTAAATTTTCATTACTGAGAGTCTAGTGACGTAGATGATGACTCTACCTTTGCTCTGTTTAACTTTCCAATTGTATTTCCTGAGTCCCTGGTGAGAACAATATGTGGGTGCTGTGGAATAATCCTCCTGTACTCTGTAAAGATTGTCACTCGAATTCGTTTAATAAAATGCTGATTGGCCAGTAGCCAGGCAGGAAGTAAAGTCAGGACGACCAGGCTAAAGATGCTAGGAAGGAAAAGGATGGAGTCTAGAGATGCCAATCACTTAACTGGCAAGACATAAAGAAAATGAAGTAACAAAACCATAAGCCACATGACAAAGTATAGATAGAAATGAGTTAATTAAAGAAAGAAAGAAAGAAAGAAAGAAAGAAAGAAAGAAGCCAGGCGGTGGTGACATATACCTTTAATCCCAGCATTTGGGAGGCAGAGGTATGGCTTTGTTGGAGTGGGTATGACCTTGTTGGAGGAAGTGTGCCAATGTGGGGGTGAGCTTTGAGGTCTCATATGCTCAAGCCATGTCCAGTGGGTCAGTTGGCTTTCTCTTGCATTCTGATCAAGTTGTCGCCAGCACCATGTCTACCTACAGCCTGCCATGCTCCCCACCATGATGATAATGACTGAACCTCTGAAACTGTAAGTGATCCACCCCAATTAAATGTTTTCCTTTATAAGAGTTGCCTTATAAAGTCATGGTGTCTCTTCACAGCAATAAAAAACCCTAACTGAGACAGTGGGTTTTAATGCAGAAATTTATTTTACAAACGAGATTTCGTCCTCTGAGCATTCAGAGCAAATCAGATTGAATCTGTTTCCCTGCACAATATCACAATCATCAGGTTCCCGATTAGTCTGCTGTGTGTTACAAATGAATAGTGACAGGAACAAACACAGTGTTGAATGTAACTTTTAAAATAGCAGCTGTAGGGGCGGGGGAGATGGTTCCCTAGTTAAGAGTGTGTCCTGCTCTTGCAGAGGACCTGAGTTCAGTTTCCAGCACCAGTATCGGGCAGCTCACAACAGCCTGTTGTTACCATTCATGGGCAGGTCCCACGAAAGGCAGGTGACCCGAGTCCAGTCCTGGGGGAGGGTCATGGGTCTCACAGAGAGAGCTTGGGTATAGAGTTTATTTAGGGGGAGGAGAAGAGAGAGAAAAAGAGAAGAAGGGAGAAGGGGGGAGAAGGAAGAGAGGCAGAAGGATGAGAAATGGGGGTAGGGGATGGAGATCCGCTTGCCTCAGCAGAAAAGGGGAGATTAGGAGTGGGTGGAGCTTGTCTCCTAAAAAGACAGGGTACCGGGGTGACTATAACACCTCTAACTCCAGTTCCAAGGGATCAGTGCCCTCCTCTGGCCTTTGGAGCCGTTAGTCACTGTGTGCATACACGCTTGGGAGCAAGCACGGGGTGAGGAGGAGTACTCATATATGTATTCATGCAAGTAAAACACCCATACACATAATTAAAATAGGAGTAAACAGTAGAAGTAAACATATTCCTTTGTATTTTTAATTTTTATATTTTGTGTATGTGTCTGCACGTGAACGTGTGTGTGTGCGTGTGTACAAAGTGCATGTGTGTACACACGCATGAAGAGGTCAGAAGACAACTTTGGATATGTTTCCTCCTCAGACTTTACCTGTTGTTGAGCTAGGGTGTCTCTCAAGGACTTTGACTTTGGTTGTTAGGTTGGCTGGCCACCACGCCCCAGGATCTTCCACCTTCCCTGCCCTGAGATCACAAGCACAGTGGGTGCTAGGAACTGGATTTAGGTCCTCAGGCTGTGCAGCAAGCACTTTACTGACTCAGAAATCTCTACACGCTTTGTATAGTATTCTTTAGAATGGTAATCTTAATTGGGGGAGTGGCTGCGTGTTCCTACTGAATTATAAACCAAGCAGCACACACACACATCTTGGCGACATTTGCCTCCTGATGTTCTTGTGATAATTCGTCTTTTCAGCTGTTTTCTAAAATATTTCCTGCAATATTTCAACTTTAAAAATTACAATGTTCAGGATTAAACCCAGAACCCTATGCATGCTAGATGAATAATCTACTGTTGAGCTACACCCGCCCCCAGCCCTTCTTTCTGAAAAATCTTAATAACCTCAAAATGTACTCAATCTCTCAGTTGGGGCACGCTTTGACTTTTCCCCCCAGCATAATATTTTTGTTGGGGGGTTGGGAGGAAGGTAGAGGGGGTGGGAGGAGGGGAGGGAGTGGGAACTGAGACTGGTGTGTAAAGTCAAAGAAGACAGTTTGTTTTCTTTTTCAAAAAGTAAAATTAAAAAAGGAAAAGCGCACAAAAATATTTTTATTGATTATTTGGGAATTTCATATAATGCATCCTGATCAAATTCAGTTTCCAGTCCTCCCAGGTTCAATCCCACCCTTTAGACCTCCCTCAAAAAATAGAAAAAGTAAAACAAAAACTATACATCAACTCCAGCTTGTGTTGCCCACACACTCCCTGGAGCATGGTCAAACTCCCAGTGGCCAGCCCCTTAAAGAAACTGAGTCCTTCCCCACCCCCACTAGAAGCCCGACAGCTGTGAAGGGATAATTTCAGCATCCCTATCACAATGTTTAAGAGTTCTCTTCAGTGACTTCCTGTCTAGACTGTTTCTTTTTGGGGGTGGGGGTGGCAGGGAGAGTTTGACACAGTCGACGTCTCTCACTCTCAACCGAGTCTGCAAACATGGATACCACTGCAAAAGAAGCTTCCTTGGCCTTTACAGCCAGTGGCAGCTTGGGTCATGGACTTCCACCTGGTTTCTGGCAACAATGTGGATGACCACAGACATCCACATGGCCTCCAGCAACAGCACAGACCGTGGATCTCAGCATGGGCCCAATGGCAGGCGTGGGCCCAATGAAAGGCAGTACAGGCTACAGACACCAACACAGCCCTCAGCCACAGCCTGAGCCCTCGGGGCAGCATGGACCAAGGACATCAACATGGCCCACAGCAGCAGTACAGACCGCAGACATCCACCTGGCCCTTGGGAGTAGCTCAGACCACAGCTATCGACATGACCTCAGGAGGGGGTCCAGACCATGGACATCCATTTGTCCTCTGGCAATAAATGGATCACTAACATCACATGGTCTCAAGACGCAGCACAGACCACAGACACCAACATGGTCTCAGGCAGCATAGCAGACTACAGACATCAACATGGACTGTGGACATCAACATGGCCTGGGGTCGCAGTATGGACTACAGACACCAGCCTATCTCCCAGCTATAGCATGGACCATGGACACCAACATGAAGGTCTTTCGAGGAGGCCCAGTCCAGAAAATGAACTGTTCTCCATCTCTGACATCCTGTTGTTGCTCAGAAGCAGGGCAATTGTGCACCCAGGCAGGGTGTTCGGGGTAGAGCCTTCTCAGGCTCCAGGCTGCTGCAGACCACCCTGCCGGCCCACCCTGGCAACAGCACACTCCCATCTTTCCCACTCCATATCATATTTGTTCATGGAAGCGGCATTACAAACTGTAGTGTGTCCCACAGTATATTTTTTGCCCAGATACCTTTACAAGCAGATACTCATTGCAATGAGTCATTGACCAGGTTCAAGGTTTCTGGTTTCTGAAGCATCATAAATACTGGACCATCATCAAGACTCATCTCGGATATCCTGGTGTTGCCCACAGTTAGGGTGCTCTTTCAGCTAGGCAGGACATCAGGGGGCAGGATACCTGTGAGCTCCAGGCCCCACATACCTCTCTGCCCTCGAGGCTCACCTGGCATGACTTGACCACTGTACTTGAAGCCTGAGGGCAGTGCCTTGGCCCTGCTCATTTTGCAGTAATGACAAGTTGCTGAGCGAGCTCAAGGCTGCCCCATACCTCCCTGTCCTTGGCCACTCTGAGGCTCAGCAGACACAAGCATAGCGCTAGCACCCTGCAGGCAGTGCCGCTGCCCCATGGTCTCCTCCCAAGACAGCTAGCAGGAGTTAGTTCTCTCCCTCTGCCACATGGGACCCAAGGATCGTACTCAGGCAGTCAAGCTTGGTGCTAAGGGACTTTACCTACTGAGCCATCTTGTCTGCCTACTCTCTCTTTGCTCATCCAATGAAATCTTTCAGAAATTATCCCACTGTTGAACACTTATTTCCTATCTTGTTGCCTACTGAATACTGAGAGTGACAAGCCTTTCTGCTGGATACAAAGGGACTGGAATTTAAGTGACAGGGTGCCGCAGACCCTCGGATCACATTCAGTTACCAGAATGATGGAATTTTTACAGCTTTATTGACATATATTTCACCTATTTAAAATGTACAGCTCAGGAGCCGGGGAGGTGACTAAGGAGTTTAGAACACAGATTGTGATGGGCATAGCGGTGCACTTTAATCCCAGCAAAGGCAAGCTGATCTCTGTGAGTTTAAGGCCAGCCTGCTCTACAGAGTGAATTCCAAGACAACCAGATTTACATAACAGAGATAGCCTGTCTCAAAAAAAAAAAAAGAAAGGAAACAAACAAACAAAACTAAAAAAGGACATTTATGTAGCAGGAGACTGCTTGTTCCATTTCCTGGCCACTCAGACCGGAATAATCAGACAGAAACTAAATTAATTACAACACTTGCTTGGCCTATTAGTTCGGGCATCTTATTAACTAACTCTTATGTCTTAATTAACCCATTTCTATTAATCTGTGTACCACTGTGAGGCTATGGTCTACTGGTAAGGTTCTGGGGTGTCTGCCTCCTTTGGCAGCTACATGGCATCTCCAACTCCACCTACTCTATATATCTCTGTTCAGATTTCCCACCTGGCTTTATTCTGCTAAGCCATTGGCCAAAACAACTTTTTTATTCATTAACCAATAAAAGCAACACATATACAGAAGGACTTCCGACAACACAAGTACTGTTCTTACAGAAGTTACAAGTTTGGTTCTCTTAGGAGGCTCACAACAAATTGCATATAACTCCAGCTCCAGGGGACCAAATACCTTCTGGTCTCCTGGGGACACCTGCACTCACAATGACATAATACATGTGATATAATACACTCACATGGCATATATATAAACAAATAATTTGAAATGTGTCATTCAGTGGTTTTTACATATACTCGTATGGCTGTATAACCTCATTAGCTAATTCTAGAACATTTTCATCACTTCAAAATAAAAAAACGTCCTCATATAGCAATCCCCCCAAGTCTGGCAACTATTAACCTTCTCTCTGTCTCTATGAATTTCCCTATTTTGAACATTTCACACAAGTAGATTCATGAACTATATTCTCATTTATGGCTAACTTCTTTCATTTAGCAAATGTGTTCAAAGTTCAGCCCCAGTGCAGCTTGTGCCAGTACGTTATCCCTTTTATTAACCAAATAATATTCCACTGTATGGATATGCCATATTTTGTTCAGTATTTACAACAGCATCACTGTTAGCACCGAAACTGCACTTGATTTAGAAATTATGCTAAGTAGGATAAGTTATGTCTTTAACTTTTAAACAAGTTAAGCATTCTCTTGGAGAGAAAGAAAAGAAAATTTGTAGGGGAACCAAGAAATTTTTATAGTTTTCCATTTTTCCAGGAAAACAGAATTCTATGCATCCAGAAATAATTTTCTAAACCCTTTTCCAGTGTGGATGTATTTTTGTATACTTGTTTTTGTTCTTGTTTTTTTTTCCCCTGAGACAAGATTTCTCTGTGTATCTTTGGAGCCTATCCTGGAACTTGCTCTGTAGCCCAGGCTGGCCTCGAACTCACAGAGATTCACCTGCCTCTGCCTCCCAAGTGCTGGGATTAAAAGTGTGCACCACCACTGCCTGGCCTTCGTACATTTTATTAAGCCCAGAGAACACAGCATTATGCTGACCTGGTCCAAAGTCCTCAGGGAAGAGTCAAAAGCAAAAGGAAGTGGCCATCTTGCTCCTTAGTCCCTCTCTCCCTGTGCCTTGCCCTCACCTCCACCTTGCTGGTCTGCCCTTCTGTATGCTCTGGAGGTCAGTCCAGCAGACAGTTATGGGAGAGCTGGGGGAGAGGTTAGCGGTTATGCTTAATTACAAGGAAATAAGATTCCTCTGGGGCTGCTGTGGGCGAAGGAAGCAGATATGATCAGTCAAAGTGCTTGGAGAGCCTTGGAAGGCAGCCCTCTGCAAATACAGGGCTGGCCTTTATTGTCACCGCTGTTAATAAGCCAGATGTTCTCAAAGCATTCCTCCAACCGGTGACAGGGCTTGGAAAATTGCTACCCCTTTATTGGTTGCTGAAACCAAATAAAAATCAAATTAAAGTTTAATTCACCTCATAATTTTCTCCGTGGCAGCTTTGGTTGGCAGCCTTGAGGCACAGTCAGCCTCCTCCTCCTCTTCCTCCTCCTCCTCCTCCTGCTCCTCCTCCTCCTGCACAGCATCCATCAGTCTCGGCTGAACCCCCCAGAGGCCAGCGAGTCTTTTACATCTGCCAGAAGTCTTCTGTGGGTGCAGACTGCAGCTGCAGAGAGAGTTGCAGCTCCCACTAAGATGAAAGGACAGTGGAAGCTGCTGGAAGATGCCAAAAAGGACTTCCCTCTTCTCCTCTCCTTTGGAGTCTCCATGGAGACCAGGCAGGGGAAGGGGGGTCTGAGAGATATTCCAGCTATGTGACTTGGGCCACTCCTATATCCAGCCTCCCAAGAGGTACTTAGTGAGGCCACATCAGCCATGCCCTCTCTTACACTCCTGCTATGCAGACAGTGCCTGTGATAATGAGGGTTCAGTTAGCGTCTCTTACATTTGTACCAGGATTTTCCTAGTGAATGAATGATGAATGAAAGAGCAACAAAGTCACACTCTAGGTGTGCCCTTTTAGCATCATCTTTATTCTTTCACTGTCTCCCCTCCTTTCCTCCTCCTGCTTTCCCTTTCTTTGACCTACAAATATCCGCGACTTCCAGGGCGGCACTCCAGCTCCAGCTGATGCCTCCACATGTGTTGTGAGTTAGTGGCCTGCTACCGTCTGTGTAAACTCCGAGTTGGGTTTGCAGTTGTGAAACGCACCGAGTATTTTACAGTGAGAGCCAGCAGCTTCCTCTTCAAAATCAGACAGAACGCAAAAACAGCAGACCACGAAGGATCCAGGAGGTAATAAACAGAGGAAGCAACAGGATTCCTCAGGGCTGAGAACTGCTTCAGAAAAAGCCACCGCAGGGAAGCCAGAAGGGCAGATGTAACCATCAGGCAAGGATGCCAGTCCTCCTTTGCAGACTTCTGTTCCTCTGGTCTGGTCGTTTTACAGCCCAGAGCCTGCTGGTGTGAGTGGCTGCAGGCTGGCGAGGGAGGCTGATGAGGTTGCCACCTTCCACCTAAGCAAGTGCTGCATCAGAGAAACAAAGTTCAAGTGGAGCACAGGAAGTGCTCCACAGAGGACATGACAGAGAGATGCGAGCAAGAATTAACTCCATCTGGGTCGGACAGAGTGAAGACGAGATCAGAAGGGAACTCGGGGACAGGGAAAGGAAGCAAGGTAACACGAGGGGGATTGCTTACTGTCAGCCTCTGCTCACAGATAAATCAGGCATTTCCACTCCTAACTGTGCCTTGAAAGACAGCATAAACTTTCATGCATGCAGCCATGCTGATCTTTGCACTTGTGTGTGTTTGGGTTTTTTTTTTTTTTTTTTTTTTTTTTCGATGAGACAGGGTTCCTCTGTAGCTTTAGAGCCTGTCCTGGAACTAACACTTGTAGACCAGGCTGGCATTGAACTCACAGAGATCCACCTGCCTCTGCCTTCTGAGTGTTGGGATTAAAGGCGTGAGCCACCACTGCCCGGTTTGTGAGTGGGAGTTTTGTTTGTTGCTTGTTTTATTTTTCTTTGAGGATTGAACCCAGGACTCTGCTCTTTCCAGTCATGTGCTTTCTACCACTGAGCAGCTGCATCTCAGCCTTCTTTTTTGAATACGAGTTTTTCCTTTAAGGACTTCTGTTGTGGAATATTAATTTAAGATATGTTATATTCATTTATGCTGTGGAATACTTGTTTAATAATGCAAAGATGTGTTGCATTCTTTTATGTTGCATTTTTTCTAACTGTGAAGCTGTGTGACTTGGCCTGTCTGAAACACCTGATTGGTCTGATAAAGAGCTGAATGACCAATAGGTAAGCAAGAGAAGGGGTAAGTAGAGCTGGCAGGCAGAGAGAATAAAGAGAAGAGGGAGCAAGAGAAAAGGAGAGAGGACACTAGGTGGCAGCCACCCAGCTACACAGCAAGCCATGGAGGAAGGAGTACAGGAAGGTATATAGAACAGAGAAAGATAAAAGCCTAGAGGCAAAAAGGTAAATGGAATAATTTAAGTTAAGAAAAGCTGGCTAGAAGTAATTCAAGCTAAGACTGGGCATTCATATAAAAGAATAAGTCTCAGTGTGTTTATTTGGGAGCTCGGTGGCAGGCCCCCAAAAGTGTAAAGAGTAAAAAAGAAAAAGAAAGAACGACAGCTACAGACCTAGCGTCTCTGCCATGGGGTATTTCGTGGTCCAACATTAAAGAGCATGGAAGCAGCACTATTGCCCTGAAGCATGTTCACCTCGGAGTGCAGCACAATTCCTGAATCCAGGACGGTCGTGAAAGTGGCAGAGTCAAGCGTTGATTTGAATTCATGAACCAGTAAATCTTTCTGGCAGCCCTGGTGAGCCTTCAGTTTGTGGCTGACAGAGACAAGAGCTTCCTAGAACTCCATCTGCCTCCCATGTCCGATTGCCGGCACATACTGACAAGCCCTGACACCCAGGATCAGAGGAGGGAGGTTTGCTCGACAGGTGGCCAGAACACAGGCACAGGCTGGGTATACGCTGGACACTGCTCAGATTTCCCCCTCCACTCCTTTAACCTCATATTTTTTGTTTTGTTTTAATTTACCATTTTTCTGGACAACCAGGCTTACTACAAGATTGTGCATAGAAATGATAAAATTTCTATTTTATCTACATGATAAAAATAGTAGATAAAAAAGGGGAGAACTGAGTGAAGGGAAAGGTATGGATGGGAAAAGAGAGAGGGGGGGATAAGAACATGAAGAAAGTGGAGATACAGCAAGTTTGAGGGTTTTCTTTTTTTCTAATTTGTTTTTAAAATGGAATAAGAGGGCCATTAAGTGCCTACTACCACGCCTGAAGAATGGAGTTTGATCCCCAGGACCCATATCATGAAAAGAAAGACCTGACTCCTAAAATTTGTCCTCTGACCTCCATGCACATAAAATGCAAACATTTTTGATATAATGTTTTTTTTAAAAAAAAAAAAAGATGAGATGCTAATAATAATAGTACTGGTTTTCTGGAGTTGAGAGGATTAGGGCACAGAGCCTTTGCCCACATTGCCCCCACTAGCAACTGTCTCTCCTCAGGGTCTTCACTTGCTCAATTCCCCTCAAATGTCACCTCCCAACAGGATTGTCTCCCTATGCAGTAAAAGCCACTGCTGAGGCTCAGCCATTAAGAGCTGCTCTTCCAGAGGACCTGGATTCGATTCCCAGCATCCACATGGCGGCTCACACATGTCTGTAACTCTAGTTCCAGAGGTCCTGGCACACTCAACACATACATGCAAACATCAATATATGCAGGATCTGACACCCTCATCACACATATTTGCAGGCAAAACATCCATGCACATAAAATTTTTAAAAATACATATATATATAATTATATATCTATATAAAATTATATATACATATATATGCACCACTGCCTTCCCTTATTCCCTTGTTCTCTAACTGTTTAACCTGTTCTGGTTTTCTTTATAGCAATTATTAGCACCCATCACATTCCATACTTATGATTTTGTTGTCGTTGCTGTTTGTTTGCCTTCCCTCAAAGGAATATCAAAGTCCCTGCTCCTGGGACTTTGATGTATCCAAGCATCTCACACATGCCTGGCACAAGGAAGTTTTTGTGAATGAATGAATGAACAAATGGGGTTCTCCAATGGCACAGGCAGGAATACAGATAAAGAGACACTTGTGTGTCCTGTCCCCCCAATCAGACTACTATACTCCAGAGAGTTGAAATGTCTCCAAAACCCCATGCTGGGAGAAAGGAAGGATGAAGCCCTGAAGGCAGCAGGAGGAGGAAGAGAATTCAGTTCCAGCAACTTCCTGGACTACGTTGTGGGAGGGACTGGCGAAGGAGCCAAGGCAATAATGGACATGATGGTCAGGGCCATGCCTTGGTCAGAACCAGGACTGCTTCCTCCTGTCTATCTCTTGCCCTTGTGTCAGGACCTCAGAAGATGGACTTGGAGGTCCCTGCACTCCTTTATTTGTCTTCCTTTCTGATGTGGATACATTAATAAATCTTTTGTTTTCTACTTACACTATTAGAAACCATTGGCTGAACCTACCTTGTTGGTTAGCAGGCTTGGCTATAAGCCCCTTATCCATTGAGCCACGTTGTCAGCCCAGAAAACACATTCTTCAGAACTATCAGAACAAAAGGGGAACTAATGGCAAAAGAGTGGTCGTCCATTGTCTTTTCCTTTACAAAATTTTATCTATCTTCCTGCTTATTTTCAAATCACAAAATAACACATAACAAATAAGTTCTTGTTTCTATCTATAAACGCCCAGCGCAGATATCAGAAGGAGCTTGTGGTTTGGGTTGGATGGTGGGGCTCTTTGCAAGAAGAGAGAAATTCCCCATGGGCAGGTGGTAAATTCTTCCAACATCTCAATATTTACTTAGGTTTTGGAGCAACATAAAATGATGTAGTGAGTGACCATAGAGAAGTTCCCTGTGCCCTGTCCACAGTCAAAACTAGGCTGGAGAAAGTGACAAATTGGTAGGGAAATTGGCAAATGCTTGTGAGTTTTAATCACCAGGGCTGCAGCATTTGGCTGCCAGAGTCTCATATTCAGCTTCGATTTTCCTAAATCCCAGGGCACATTCCATCCTGCTTAGCCCAGGGCCCCAACCCCATTCTCGGTAGGCCCTCCCTCCCACCAGACCCCTCTTGCTCATTCTCCTAGGGTGGGGGGCGGGGTGGAGGGGAGAGAAGAAAGGTTATATAGTGTTTAAGCCATTCCAGTGACTGCTCTCTGGGAAGAAGACACACAAGATCCCAGGGAGTTCAGATTGGGGATTTAGAAGTGGGGCTTTTATAAACTGCCTCCCAGCTCCCCAAAAGAAAGAGGATGGAGGGGGACTCACAGGCTGTCCTCTCTGGGAAGCCTGGATGTGGGGATGACTAATACAATTACCCCTTTGGAATTTAGTTTAAGAGATGAAAGAAATAGACCAGAGGTAACGGTTGAAACTTTCATCCCACCTTCTGACCCTCTCCTGCTTGAGAGTTGGAAAGAGAACTGGGGGGTGGGGGGACGAAAAGGACACCTGTGCTGCCGGTGGGTAGTCAGCTGACATGAATATGCTGGCCTGAGGGCAAGGTGGGGTGTGAGGTTTGATCTCCTAGAGTTAGGACTGCCCTGGAAATGAATGCCTACGAGATGTGCGCTGGATTGCAGCATTTGGTTCTAGAGGGAAACAAAGTCAGCGAGAGTCACCAAAATCTGTCTAACCAGACGGCCCATCCCTCGTATGTCACGGTTTATGTTAAGCGGTGTCTCCCAGGTTATATCCTCCCAATGCCATTGGCCATGCTGTTGCTAGGAAGCCAAGAGCAGAGAATTTCATTCAGGTCTTTTTGTCAGTCCAGTCTGTGACTCCCTTTAGCCTTCACAACTGCATTCAAAAGCCCTTTCCAGGGAAATGACAGTTGGCTAGGGCCATGGAGGAGACTGACCTGACCCCCCAAAATTGGGACTTTTTCAGATCTTAGGAACCTGAGTAATCACCACAACCAAGAGCAGCTGAAGAGATGCAACAATTAAAGATAGTGTACTGAGACAGGAACCTGGGCAGAAAAGGAATAGTTGGGGAAAACGGGAAATCCAAAGAGAGCACGGATAGAGTAAATAGACTTCTATTAATAACAATGCATCAGAACTGGGTCATTAATTGTGACAAATGTATAATGTCAATTATAGGGGAAACTGGGTGGCATATGGAAATTCGTATTGCTTGCAATTATTCTCTATCAGTCTAAAAGATTCTTAAATAAACTGTTATATGTGAAATATTAACATTATAGACTCACAAATAAGAACTTATTTTCTAGAAAGACCACATTGAGACATATTCATATTCTATCCATCTATTGCTGTGTAAACAAATAACTACAGTAGACATTAAATATTTTTGTAAGCGAAATATTTAAAAATATTCAAAAAGTAATTGTACTCATAGCAAACACATAAAGATTTTTTTTGTCATTTAAGAATAGCACATTCTCAGCCTTCCTTTGTTCCATTTACTTTTGCTGTTCCTCTTGGTGCCTGCCTGCTGTCTGTTCTGTCCAGTAATCCCACCTCTCTTCCTGACTTCTGTTGAGATGCAAATGCTTCACATTTATGCTAATCTTTTCAGTTAATGGCTAGTCTGACTACCCCAAAGTTCTCTTCTCAGTATCATATCCCGTGTGTGTGTGTGTGTGTGTGTGTGTGTGTGTGTGTGTGTTGTGCACAGGCTGAGAATTTTCCACATCTTTTCTTCTGGTTCCTTTTGTTTAACAATTCTTGCAGGTCATTTGTACCCCCTGCATTTTACTGTAGGTACTGAGAAGGAAGCACGCACTACTCAAACACTTGACTTAGCCATCAGCTGAGCTTAATGCCCAGCTGCCTCCTCTGCAATTTCTACCTCCCACCAAACACCAGAATGTGAGCAAAATTCAGGCAGGTTCTTTGCCACTTTATGATAAGGATATCCTTTCTTCCATTGTCCAATAACATACATCATTCCTTTGAGACATCAGAATGGGGACAAGGCTTCTGGAGGTTACACTTCATATATAAACCATAGGAAGTTGGAGATGCATTGGGGCACTAACAGAACACTCCGGATGAGAAAGAATAAGAACCTAAACCTCACAGTGACAGAGAGAACACAAGTGGGAGGTGGCAGATCAGGGAGATGCCTTTGGGAGTTGCAGAGGCCTAGCTACTACTCATAGGACTTAGTTAGGGTTTGTTGTGAAGAGACACCTTGACCATGGCAACTCTTACAAGGGAAACACTTATTCAGGTGGCTTGCTTACAGTTCAGAGGTTCAGTCCATTAACATCTTGGCAGGTACCATGGTGGTGTGGAGGCAAACATGGTGATGATGAAGTAGCTGAGAATCCTACATCTTACAGGCAACAGGAAGTCGACTGAGACACGAGTATCCTGAGCACAGGAAACCTCAAAACCCCGACAGTAATCCACTATCTCCAACAAGGTCTTACCCACTCCAATTGTAATGATCTGTCCTATGCCCCCATGCCCACTCCCTCCCCCATCTGCCACTCTATAGAGAAGGCTGCATGCCTCCACTCACCAGCAGCCATTGGTCTTATCTTCCATTGGGACTTTTCTTCTCACCGTTTCTTTCCCCTTATATTTCGCAGTCTTATGGCATACATGACTTTATACCTCTACCCCATGTTTTCTGTGTGTGTCTTCCACTCCTTATACTTTCACTTTGGGAAGGGGAAGTCTCAAACATTTAGTGTACATAGCCATTGTCTCTGTGAGGCAACGTTCTTAGTGGTTTCGATGTAGGCTAGCTGGTTCAGTCAGTTACAGACAGGGGGGTTTGACTGCATGATATATACAGCGCATGCTGGTGAGCAGAAATGCGTGCAAGAGGGTCTATGGTCCTGATAGATGCTTCTGAAGTTAAGCCTACATGGAAATTGTCTGCAAACACTACAATCCCATGAGGTTAATATTGACTGTCAATTTAAAAAAGATCTAGAATCATCCAGGCGGTGTTGGCTCACGCCTTTAATCCCAGCACTCAGGAGGCAGAGGCAAGTGGATCTCTGTGAGTTCGAGGCCAGCCTGGTCTATTAGAGCTAGTTCAGGACAGGCTCCAAAGCCACAGAGAAACCTTGTCTCGAAAAACAAACAAACAAACAAACAAACAAAAAGATCTAGAATCCCACAGAAGGCAATCTTGGAGTATACCCTTAAGGGATTATCTAGATTAGACTAATAAAGGTGGGAAGACTGAACCCTAAAAAGTACAACACCATCTTGTGGCCTTAAAACCAATCCTAAGGGCTGGAGAGATGGCTCAAAGGTTAAGAGCACTGCTGCCCCTTCAGAGGGCCTGAGTTCAATTCCCAGCAACCACATGGTGATCCCAACCATCTAGAATGAGATCTGGTACCCTTTTCTGGCAAGCAGGCATACATGCAGGCAGAACACTGCATGCATGATAAATGAATGAATGAATAAATAAATAAATCTAAAAAAAATCCAGCTGAGTGTGAGCATCTACCACTCTCTGCCTCCCAGTTGCAGGAACAATGTGACCAGCTGCCTCCAATTCCCACCCCCATGGTTTCCCCATTATGATATGCTGTGAGCCTTCCTTCCTTCCTTTGGTTTTGTCACAGTGTTTTATTTTGGTTATTTTTAGTAGCCACAGGAAATAGCTAAGATGAGCCCTTTCCAGTCTGGGTTACTCTATGAGAGGTGTCTATTAAAAGAAATGAGCAACCAACGATGAGACGCTAATGGAGGAGTTTAAGGTACACAAAGTGGGTGGCATAGGAGGACACACTCTGAAGAAACTGGGAAATCCGTGCCTGGAATTCGAGAGACGTCAGCTCTGGGGAACAAACTGCCCAGGAGAACATCAGAATGGCCACGGGGTCGTAAGAGGAAATGAAACAGCGTGGGGGAAACTGGACAGGTTCCTTCTCTTTTTCCACAGAGGGCCAGAGAATTCTTCCCAAAATCAGCCAAGGAGTCGTCACATCAGCAGGGAGCTGTTCTTCATTTCTCTCTGTGTAGTCTTATAGCAAATACTTCATGCCTTCTCTAAGGCACTGAAACACCAGGACCCTGTCTGGTAGTGCCCACCGAACCTCACAGATCCAACTGAGACAAGCATTGCAGCGAACGGGACACGTGCCCCTGTCAAATGTCCCTCAATTACAAACTGACACACAGGTGGTATTCTAGGCTACTGCCTCAAGAGATTCTGTGGGCAGTGAATCCTAAGCTGGAAAAACACACACACGTTTGCAAATGAGTTTGGACTCTTTTCCTCTGCCCTTTTCCAGCTGCTTCCTCTCCTAAGAGGATATAGTTAGCAGTAAAGCCAATACAGTCTGGATTTCCACCCCCGGTTAATCTGTAAACTATTTCACAGCACATTGTTTGACCACTAGCAGTCTTTAAGCAGTGCCCACTCACAGTTTGGAAGGCACCTTCGTTTTCTTCCACCAGTCCAGGAATAATCGCTGTTGGTAGCCAACTATGTTTCTATTTTAGGAGCAGACCCAATCAGTACAAATCATCCAGTCGCATTAGGGCACCTAAGTACCCATTCTCAGACGCTTGCTCAAGTTGAGAGCTGTGCTGGCTAGTTTTATGTCCATTTGACATAAACTAGAGTCATCTGAAAGGAAGGAACCTCAACTGAGAAAACACCTCTGTAAGGCTTGGGAAGTGGCTCAGTGGCAGGGCCCATACTTTGCATGTGAAAGGTCCTGGGTTCAATCAAGAAAAAGGTGGTGTTACACAGAGAAACCCTGTGTTGGAGAAAGAAAAAAAAATGTCCATACTATAATGGCTGGATGGTGGTGACACACGCCTTTAATCCCAGTACTCGGGAGGCAAAGGCAAGCGGATATCTGTGAGATAGAGCCCAGACTGGTCTACAGAGCTAGTTTCAGGTTCCGAAGGTACACAGAGAAATCCTATTTTGAAAAACAAAACAAAACAAAAAGATCCAGCCATAGATCATTTTCTTAGTTAGAGACTGATGGGGGGAGGACCCAGCCCATGGTGGGTGGTGCTGTATCTGGGCTAGTGGTCCTAGGCTCTCTAAGAAAGCAGGATGAGCAAGCCATGAAGAACGAGCCGGAAAGCAGCACCTTTTCATCAGCGCCTCCTCCGGATTCCCGCACTGTTTGAGTTTCTATCCTAACTTCCTTCGGTGATGCCCGATGTGGAAGCGTAAGCCAAATAAACCCTTTCCTCCCCAGCTTGCTTTTACTCGTGGTGTTTCCTGAGCAAGGAAATCAAAGAAGGCTTAATATTTTTTTTGAAAAACACTCCTGTTGAGAGAAGGGGTTGGTTGCCCCTCCTCTTGATTCAGGAAAAGTTTGTTTTCTTTAACCAACAGATGCCATACCGGTTTGGAGCCCGCCTTTGCGGGGACTGAGAGTTTCTGCTTTTGTCTTTTGGATCCTGAAGCTGTCCCAAGAGAAGGCTGATTATCCTGCTGGAGGTACCATGCCGAGAGGCTCTAAGAGGATCTGTAGAGAGTGACAGGAGCCCAGCTTAACCCGCTCTCCCAATTGTCCCCTCTTAAGCTGCCAGGACAGGGACAGAGCTACTTTGGATTCTCTCAGCAGCCCAGTGAAAATCTGAATTCTGCTAGTCATTTCTCTCAACTGTGGCAGAATCCCATGGAGGTTTCCAGAAACCGTGGCCGATGAAATAAAAGTGTGACTTTTTTAAAAAGTAAAGATGAATTCACCTAACATAAACGAGGTCATCCTAAAGCCTGTAATTCTCTGGCGTTTGGCACTTTCAAAACTTTCTGCAACCACCAGTTCTAATTCTCAAGCCATTTTTAAAAGTCAGCCCCAAAGGAAGCCCCGCCCCCCACATCTAACCTCCTCTACCCCCTTCCCTGGGCTCCTGGCAACCGCAGATTCGCTTTGTCTGTACAAATTTACATAACCTGGATATTTCATACATATTGACTCTCTTGTATGTGGGTTCTGTCATGGAACATATCTTTTTGAAGCTCATCCATGCAGCAGCATGTATCAGTACTTTCAGGGGCTGTGCTTTTAATTTCTAACTCTCAGGGTTGGTTTTTTTTACATGGCAGTAGATTCCTCCAGAACACTTAGTTTGAGCCCTAATGTTATAGGTTTGTTGTTTGTTTTTTTTTTTAAGCAAAAGTTTTCTGACCTGTAGCCACAGAGCTGGGCTCTTCAGGGAGCCGCTTCCACATGAGTGCACTTGCCCTGTGTTTTCCTGTGACTTCTTTCAAAATTAATACAAAGAATCCAGGAAGCATATGCAGGTGGGAGGTGGTCTTGCCTGTCTGTGAAGTACTTGCTTCAAAGACATAGCCAGCTCTAAACTCGAGCGGCCCCTGGTTGGCTAAGCAACAGCCCACAGATTCCAGGTGTGCACATTAGAAAACACAGGGCTCATTTATGCATTGAAAATCACATTAGCGTCTAAAACCTTTCTTGAAGTGCTGGGAATGTTCTAAGTGAGAGGCCTGTAATTACAAAGTGTCTGTATTGTTAAGTAGCCTCTGAGGGTCCACCCACTAATCTGGCCACCTCTGTCACTTTACAAAGAAGCCGCATGGAAGCTGGCTTCAGCAGTAATGTTTGTTCACTACTGTGCAACAAAGAAAATTAGAGAAGCCATGTGTAGGCTGAATTTCGCCGATTGGTTCTGGGTCTCCTACTCCTGACCTAGTTCCCCAATTCAAAGAAGATAAAGGGGCACTATGGAAACTTTGGGATGTGAGAAAGGATAATCTAGCTTGGAAGTTGGGACATCCTTGGGATGAAGTCCATCCTTGTTGGTGGCGTCTCATAGTGGCTCCTGCCCGTTCTCAATGCTAGGCCGTCTGCATCCGCTTTAGAGATCTTCTCAGATGTTCTTCACACGCTACTCAGGCCGACTCTGGCTGTCTAGGTTTTGGGTCATCCAGAGGGTATGTATTTACACCATATTGCCCACCACCCCCACGCCACCCCGCCCCACTGCCGCAAGGGATTCCGGTGAAGAGCTGCAAAGCCATGTTTAGCAGCTACAGGTTTAGATGGATGTGGGTTCAGTTGGGTAAATCAAAACCACATGCCAGTCTCATCCAAGGTGACTGACAGATACCACACTCACGAGACACAGAGGAGTAGATAATATTTCCTGAAGCTTTGGTAATTGCTTGCCCTTTGATAAGGAAGAGACCAGAAGAAAGACTGTGTGTATGTGTTTGAAGCCAAAGCAAAGAGGTGGCTTATGGTAAGGACAGGAGGTTATCTCACAGTTATAATCCGAAACTATACCGAGGTCCAGAAGCAAAAGACAAGGGGCAAAAAATCTAGGATAAAAAAAGTCACTGTCACTGTCAGAACCAAATTCTGTGTCACTGTTTGTTTGTCAGCTTCTACTTCCCACACCTCCCTGTCCTTCCAGACAGTCTCACTGGAGCAGGCAGAGCTTGCAAGTCTGTGCTCTGCAGGGGACCTTGCCTGTGTTTGCTTTAGACGCCAGCTTTCCCGGATCCACTTCTCCCCCACCCCTTGCTCCCTCTTTCTGCAGTGACAGAGATTGAACCCAGGATCTTGTCGTGCTACGTTTACCTCTGAACTATGTGCCTAGACCCACAAATTAATCTTTCTAAGTATATTGTGAGATTTCATCCACAAACATCAATTCTGTTCTATAAACATTTGATAAAACATGACAAACTCAGCTTGGGTTTTTTTTTTTTTTTGGTTGGTTTTGTTGTTGTTTTGTTTTGTTTTGTTTTGAGCCTGTCCTGGAACTCAGAGATCCACCTGTCTCTGCCCCCCAACTCCCAAGTGCTGGAATTAAAGGTGTGCACCACCACCGCCTGGCAATCTCTGAAACTTTTAAGGCAAGTATTTGCAGCTTGGCACTGTTTACACAGTACAGACTAAATTTAGAGCAAGATAGATCAAAAATGGTACTGACAACAATTTCTATTGTTCTCCTTTTGAAACCTCAACTATTTTTATAACTTGCAAAATATTCACTTTCAGATGAATATTCAATACAATTTCATAAGAATGACTAATTCATTAACATTATATCTTTACTCTTGAAACACACTTGTATGAGTAGAAAGTACTCAATAAATCAGAATAGTTAAACTAAAAATTAAATTATCCTGGGTTGTTTTATGCAGGTTTGAGTTCAGGTCCCACACTCCCCTAGGCTGGACACAGCCATTTGAACGGTCTTCCCTTTCTTGGCTGTAGAATTCTTTACCTTTCTCTTTCTCCTTTGTCGTGCCAGCTCTCCCTCTATCTCCTTCCTCGCCCTCGTCATTTACAAGCCTACACTCTTTTCCATCCTCTTTTCCCATGAGCCTTCCCTAGTCATCACCTCTGCACCTCTCCCTGCCTTCAGTGTGCGGTCTGCAGTGAAGAGCCCCCTGTCCTCACCCCCCAGCTGCTCGCCCTCTCCCTTCAGCACACACTCTGTATTACACATTTTCTCATTCCTGCCTTGCAGTGCCAGACTGAGCAAGGATTTGTTTACATCACTTAGCAAAATCTAAACCGAGGCGCATGGAGTTTACATAACTTGACCATAGCCACACAAGCATCACGTGCACAATACAAGCAATTTAATCCAAATTTAGGTGACTTCAAACATCAGGCTCTGGCTGCTGCTCCTGGCTTAGACCAGGGTGGTGACCTGATTCTATCCTCTGCCTGAAACAACGCAGACAAGAGAGGTGAAACACACCAAACACCAGAGGTAATGGTTCATCTTCGAGCAGTTTGACTGGATTTAAAAACCAACAAAATATGCCTCTGGGTGTGTCTAAAGGTGTTTCTAAAAAGATTTCACTGAGGTGGGAAGCAGGTGGGACAGTCCCATAGGCTGGGTTCCCGGATGAATGAAAAAGAGAAGTGAGCTAAACTCTCCCTTGTCTCTGCAGATACGGTGTGACCTGTCACCTCACACTCCTGCTGCCATGTCTCCCCCTGCCGTGATGGTCACTACCCTCAGACTGTGACTTAGAACAAGCCTTCCTTCCTTCCTTAAATCACTCTTGTCAGGCATTTCGTCATAACAGAGAGAAAGGCAGCGAATGTATTGGGTGTTGGGTCTGGAAAGAGAAAAAATAAAATTAATGAGCTCTCCCACGATGCTGCCTTAAGAGCACCCCCAGGCCCTGGCTCAGTGAGGAGAACTGAGTATGCTGATCTGGAGTTAAAGGGACAGACAGAAATGTCTGACCACACCTAGACGGTTCAAAGAGCAAAGTCTGAGGGAAGAGAGGGGTGTACATGGAGAGGACCCTAGGAATCTGGAGAGAGAAAATTGATCCAAGTCCCAGATACGGCAGGGAAAACACCCGAAAGGAAGAGAGAGAAATGGGCCCTTACCCAGTTACCTGCCCAGACTGCCTGCCCAGACACTGATTGGAGTACTGGGAAAGTCTTGCCTGCGCAGTGACAAATATTTGTCTTGGATTAAACACTGCCCTGACCACACTTAACATGGAAGCAAGGACCAAAAGAGTCCAACTGTTTCCAGAATAACTTCACCTCAGCATAAAGCTAACTAACACCAAATTATCTATCACCCAACAAGATACCTCACAGTTCTCAATGTCTGCCACCCATGCCAAGATGATTGAGTAGGCAAAGATACCAAACACTCCAGGTGTGGTGATGCCTGTACTCCCACCGTGTGGGGACTGAGGCAGAAGAATCACAAGTTCAAGGATATCCTAGGCTACCTAGCAAGACCCTGTCTCAACAAACAAAATAAAAAACATGTCTCAGCTGGGCGTTGGTGGCGCACGCCTTTAATCCCAGTACTCGGGAGGCAGAGGCAGGCGGATCTCTGTGAGTTCGAGGCCAGCCTGGTCTACAAGAGCTAGTTCCAGGACAGGAACCAAAAGCTATGGAGAAACCCTGTCTCGAAAAATCCCCCCCCCAAAAAAAACAAAACAAAAACAAAAACAAAACAAAAAAAAAACATGTCTCACTCAGATCAAGGAGAATAATTAATTGGTTGAAGTGGACTGACCCAAGCAAGAACTGGCAACGATGATAAAATGAGCAGGAGACCATGGAAACATGGGGCTGATGCTCAGTAATGTTAGTCAGAAATGCTTATCTCTATAAGGAGTGATCCTGTCTCTTCGCATCCTCAGATTGACTGTTCTCTACGAAACCTCAGACCGCATGCTCAGACTGAATCTTCAGACTGCAGTGAGCTCCTATCTCTTCCCGCCTTAAAGTCCTGTCCTCTCTCTGCCCAGCCATATCACTCCTATCTCCACCTCCCTAGAGATGGGATCAATCAAAGGCATGAGTCTAAACTCTCTTTCCCTTTTAGACACATTCAATCTCACATAGCCCAGATGGCCTTGAACTCACAGGGATCCATCTGCCTCTGTCTCCTGAGACCTTGTATATATTAAAGGCATGTGCCACCACAGCCAGGTGGTGGTGGCACACACCTTTAATCCCAGCACTTGGAGGTAGAGACAGGTGGATCTCCGTGAGTTTGAGGTCAGCCTGGTCTACAGAGCAAGTTCCAGGACAGGCTCCAAAGTTACAGAGAAACCCTACCTCCAAAAACAAACAGCAAACAAAAAGGTGTGTGCCACCACTTCCTGGCCTCTATGACTAACTTAGCTCTGCACGCTGATCTTCAGGCGAGCTGTATTTGTTAGATTCTACACAAAATATCACTGCAGATGCACTGCCATGTCTGACTTACAAGTAGTAGGATCTGAACTCAGATCCCTATGTTTGTGCAGTATAGATATACTTTATCCACTGAGCCATTTCCCCAGGCCAAGAGATAGACTTTTGAATTCTAAAAGTTATAGTACGATAACCTATGTATTCTGTTTTGATGTGCACAATAAGTTATTTAATGACTGGAGAATAGATAATGGAAGTCTTTTTAACAGTTTTTTTTTTTAATGGGGTGGTGGAGAGGGAAGCTTGTCATTATCAGATGAAATAGAAAACCATTAGTACGCCAAAGTGGTCAGTTTTTAGGCTAAATCATGGGGCTTAATATAGTCAATTTTTAAGAAAAAATAAAACATTTGCCAACATAAAATGTTTGAAGTGGATTGTTAAAGATTTCATCTAATAATAATGAGGATCCTAAGAGAGACTTACATAGATCTAATCTACAAGGGAAGTAGAAACAGACAAGATCTCCTGAGTAAACTGGGAGCATGGTGACCATAGAAGAGGGTTGAAGAGGAGGGGAGAGGAATGGAAGGGAGCAAAGAAAAATGTATATCTCAATAAAATCAATAAAAAATAATAATAAAATATTCCACCTAGATGGCAGAGTGAAATTCTGGTGCCTCTACTGTTTCTAGCACTCTGAAAAGGAAACTCTTATCATCTACATGAGCCCATTTATTCACGGTTGTATGCGTAACTCCCAGGCATATTTTAGGAACATCTTATGTGGGGTTGGAGAGGAACACATATTACAATCTCAGAAGCTTGTCCATAGCCAGATCATCCTAAGGTCCCCTTTCAGCCACATTCCCCTTTCAAGCTCTTCTCACTTCCAAAGGCTTCTATCCGATGCAGTGTTGTTACATAGAGGCCATTTAAATTATTGGTTACTTTGGGCTTGTACACCAGGAAACTCTTCTTGGCCAGGGGCCTGTTGTATATTTTCAGTCTAGAAAAGAAACCATGTATACCAAACTTCCAAAATCTCTGTGGTTTCTGAGATTGTAGCCTTTAGAGCTGATGGTCTACCTGGAGCTTGCCAGCTCCTAATCATGTTTAAATGGCCTGCTCTCCTCATGTTCCCCACACCTTCAGCATCAATACCCACTGAGAGGCCATTTTATTTTCTTCTTAAAAGTGTACAGAAGCAAATGTCAAGATTGTCTAAGGTCTTGTAATGACACTGTACATGTACCAACTGGCATTTCCCAACAAACCAAGTTCTCATCTGATTTATTGTGGTCCTGCAAGTTGGCAGGTTCACCTTTGTTCCAAAACAACCCATAACATTGCTGTATGATGTGGAAGGGGTCAAGCTTGACTGAGCTCTACTCCTAGAAACATCCCAGCGAAAAGGTTCAGTGCAGGGGAGAGCAGCAGGGAAGCTAATATGTCTGTCAGAGACAGCAGGGGAAGGTGAGGGGATGTGGCGAACAATTCGGCTGTTCTCTCTTGAGTTATTTTGTAGCCAGGGTTGCATTAGGGAGGCCTTTTAGGAGGCTTTTACAACCAGGGAAAGAAAGATTCATTGTCCTCTTACAGCTTGGCCCTCCCTTCCCCTTTCGATCATGTTGGAAGAGAACAGAGTTGAAAGGTTTTCAAGAGCTCCAAAAAGCTGCCTGAAAGTGAACCTCGACCCATCCTGCAAAACCGAAAAGTCTCCTTTCCAGGTACAGAGATGCAGGCCATCTCCCTAAGAGGACCAATCCTCCTTCTAGACAAGGAGTCCCTCAAGCACAGCAAAGGGTCACCTACAACTCGGCATTTTTCACAGCGCTCCCAAAAGTGCCTTGACCACAAGGGCACACCGTGTATGTGCAGCACGTGAAATAAATGCAGATGTTGCCATGGTTTGAAAACAGTTGTCATGCTGAAATTGAATTACTGTTGGGATTCTATTGGAAACTGCAGCCTCTGACAGATGTCGAAATCCGTAAAGGGATTCACGTTCTCACAGTTCTGGGTTCTCCATTAGTGACTTCAATTGTCGCTAGGTATGGTAGTGCACACCGTTAATCCCAGCACTCAGGAGGGAAAGGCAGGCAGAGCTCTGTGAGTTCAGAGCCGGCCTGGTTTATACATAGGGCAGCCAGAGCTATGTAGAGAGATCCTGTCTCCTCCTCCTCCTGTTCCTCTTCCTCCTCCAACAGCAACAACAACAGCAAAATAGAGCAGGCTGCTACAAAGCCAGAGCAGCCATGTTTTCTCTATTCTGCTCATGCCTGCTCATCCTTCTGCTTTTCACAGTGGCTGTAATAGTGTGAGCCTCTTATCAGCACCAAACCCTCAGACTCCCAGCCTCCAGGACAATGAGCCAAATCAAACCTCTTTTCTTCATAAATGACCCAGGCTTAGGAACGAGAATACAGCAACAGAGATTAGATCAAGACTGATGCCTCCAGAGATGTCTTTGACTGCTTAGAAGGGATTAACCTGGGGTAACACAAAGAAAACAGTTCTCTTCCTTCCTTATTGTCAGTACAATAAAATTCAAAGGATGATTTTCACACAGTTTTAAACAAATCAAACTCTATCTAATCAGAACATTTCTTCCTGAGACCCAGAGACTATTTTAAGCCCCGTAGAATCCGGAGCCTTCTGGACTACAGTATCGCTAGGCTAATAATATCTCTGTTTTAGACGTTGGGTCTGCTCCTTTAACAGGATGCTCCTATTTTCTTAAGAAATTAAGGACACATACAGGCTGTGTTTTGACCAGAGCATCTAACTTTGATTGTCTGAAGTACTGAGCTGAGCAGACTCCTGTTCAACCTTTAAGGTCCCACTCAGGTGCCACCCCTTCTGGAAGCCTTCATACACAGCGCTGCTTCTACATCCAAGTCAACCACTGCTCCCTTTTGTTGGAACATAGTTCAGACGTTACTTTTTTGTTTATTTCATAAGATTCTTGAGAGCACTGGTTATGACATATCTATCCCTTTCAATTAATTTAGAGGCAGATAGACATAGCTTAGTCTTAGTCCATAAGTGCTGGAGGGCTTGAACTGTATGATAATAGAAAAAAAATTAACTCCTGAATTTAACGATATGGAATCTATATAGAATAGCTTCATATTTTGTTACCCATTTAACAAATAGATGTATTAAAATGTTAAAATCGCATGAAGTCAGGATGTCTCAAAACATCCTAGAAGCATGGCCATATGGTTTTAAAGCTGTAAAATATCAGCAGCTTGGGTTTATCTAATTTGACAAAGCGAGGTGCTCATTGGCATCAGAAAGAAATGTCAAACAAAAGCATGGCAGCAGCGGGGGTGGGGGGGAGGTTAAATTAATTTCAGTTGCCAAAGAAAAGAGATTTACTTCCAAGTGATTAGTTCTAGTGCGGATCTAGTCCTGTGTCCTATAGCAATTGGTTGAATACCTTTGGGTGTTATTTGGCTCCCTTTCACGTAGGTAACGAACAATTTACTTTGAAAATGCTGTATAAAAAAGCCAATTGGTAATTAAGGAACTATATTTTCCTAAAGCTTAAATCAGGGTCTTAGAAAAAGGAAGAGGCTCATTAGAACAGAATGCTTTAGGGTTGAAGATGTAATTCTATTGGCAAAGTGCTTGCATGGCATGCAGGAAGCCATGGGTTCTGTTCTCAGCATCACCGAACACCAGGTGTGCTGACATTTGACTATAAACCTCCACATTCAGGAGCACAGAGACAAGAGATCAAAAGTTTAAAGCTAGTCTCTGCTACCTATGAATTTGAGGCCATGAGACCGTGGTTCAATAAAACAGGACAAGAATGAAACCAGAATATGTTAAAAGTAGTAAAATTAGTTGGGTTATTATTTTTCAAGACAAGGTTTCGCTGAGTAGCCATGGCTGTCCTGAAACTACGTCCTTCTAAGCTGGAGAAATTTTAGAATACTTCGCCAGTTCATTCGTTCACTCAACAAGCTTACATTGAGGCTCGCCAAAAATACTGCCATGCTTGTGGCACGTAGTGGATGCCCCTTGAGAGGATGTCCCAAAACTTAAAAAAGTTAAATTTCCTGGAGCTGGAGAGATGACTCAAAGTACCCATACACATAAAAAATGATTATAATTTTTAAAAATTAAATTTTCTTCTATGCCAGGCAGTGGTGGTGCATGCCTTTAATCCCAGCACTTGGGAGGCAGAGGCAGGTGGATCTCTGTGAGTTCAAGGCCAGTCTGGTCTACAAAGTGAGTTCCAGGACAGTCTCCAAAGCTACATAGAGAAGCCCTGTCTTGAACCCACACACAAAGAAATATTCTTCTATAAGACTTATAGAAAAATGGCAAAACCCCTTGTGATTGTTGGGGCATGAAATAAGTTGCAAAGGGTAAGAAGTCTAAAGTCTAACTGGATCCCAGGTGAAATTCATAAATTCTGACATAATTTCCCTAAATTGCACACATCATAACGAATAGAAAATAATTCACAGAGGAGCCCAGGTATTATCAAGAGTGGTATGTGCAACTTTCAGATCTCAGTATGTGGTTGTAACAAGCTGTACTGTGACAAGAATAGGCACAAAATGCCCACAATCTGACTTCTTCTGAGCTTTAGTCTTTGTTTTCAAGAACCTCAGAAGGAGATAACTGACAGTGAGTTTTTATCTAAACCAACAAACCATTAGTATGGAAGCAACATTCATCTGTGCTTTTCATGTCTGCAATGCAGCAAGCGTGCCAGCAAGTATCAGCCTTGGCTTCTGCTTCGCTGGGCTTGTAAAAGAGTGGAGTGTGTGTACAGAAGGACAATTGATAGCAGGGCTTTATGCAAGGGGCTGCATACAGCACAGACTATACGACCAGAGCTGGAGACTCAGGTTGGGGAAACGCAAAGGCTCTGATTGAGAGGACCTTCTACTCTGGGGAGTATTGGGAAGAAGGATAAGCACAGTGCGGGTGGAGCAAGGTGGAGGGAATGGGGGTGGTACTGGGGGGTGACTGCCTGGGTTTGCCAGAGCGCAGAACAGAGATCGCAAGCTGGAGTCTCATGACTGATTTGGGTTGTGGAATATATTATCTACTGGAATTTACTTTGAACATTGAAAAATGGTGGGATTGAAATCAAAATCTGGATTTCTTATAGTCTCTTAAAAATCAGAAAGTCAGCCAGGCGGTGGCGGTGCACACCTTGTGAGGAAGAGATAGGCAGATCTTGAGGTTAACGTGGTCTGTAGAGTGAGTTCCAGGACAGGCTCCAAAGCTACACAGGGAAATCCTATCTCAAAAAAACAAAAGAAAAACTGGAAAGTCTAGTAGCAATGGCCTACACGACACTGGAAGGCGAAAGCATCTTGAGCTTCGGCCTCACTACTGTACTACTTTGATGCAGTCTCCGCATGACCCGGTGCTTACTTTGATGGAGGAAGGTCATTGGCTAATAAAGAAACTGCCTTGGCCCATTTGATAGGCCAGCCTTTAGGTGGGTGGAGTAAACAGAACAGAATGCTTGGAGGAAGAGGAAGTGAGGCAGATGCCTCAGACAGACTCCATAGCTTTCCTCTCTGGGGCAGACACGATGAAGCAAGCCGCCAGGTCAGACATGCTGAATCTTTCCCGGTAAGACTGGTGCTACACAGTTTATTAGAGATGGATTGGTCGGGATGTGAGAATTAGCCAGTAAGGGCTAGAGCTAAAGGGCCAAGCAGTGTTTAAAAGAATACAGTTTGTGTGTCGTTATTTCGGGGCATAAGCTAGCCAGGCGGCTGGGGGCTGGGCTGTGGGAAGAGGCCCACAGCTCCTACTACATTACTTACTTCCTCTGTCTTGGGTTTGCACATATTTAATATGTGTATATAGCCGTATGTCTGTGTGGTGCATGTGTGTGCTCATGTGCAGGTGTATGTGCAGTTGTATATGCACGTGTGTGCACCGTGTATAGAGGCCAGAGGCTGACACTGCTAGTCCATTGCTGTTCACCCTTTCTTTCTGAATCTGAAGCTCATTATTTGGCTAGGATGGCCAGCCAATGAGCTCCAAGGAGCCACTTGCTTCTGCCTCACATCCAGCTCTGTGGTTGGTTACACAGGCATGCTGAGATGCCTGCCTTTTATGTGGGTGCTGCAGTATTTAATGAGTCAGTTGATGTGGGATTTTCCTCTGTATGCTGTAACTACCATTAATGAATAAAGAAACTGCTTTGGACCTATAGCAGGGTAGAACTTAGCTAGGCGGGGAAAACTAAACTGAATGCTGGGAGAAAGAAGGAGGAGTTAGAGAGAAGCCATGTTGTCCCACCGAAGATGGATGCCAGAACTTTAGCCAGTAAGCCACAGCCACGTGGTGATACACAGATGAATAAAAATGGGTTAAATTAATATGTAAAAGTTAACCAATAAGAAGCTAGAGCTAATGGGCCAAGCGGTGTTTTAAATAATATAGTTTCTGTGTGGTTATATTGGAGCTGAGCGGCTGGGAACGAAACAAGCAGCCTCCTTGCAACAGTCAGTGTCCCTCTATAGTGTCAGATACATCTCAGTTATTGGAGACTGGATCCACAGAGTTTTATTTCTCTTTTTTAGTTCACGGCATCCTCAGTGTGTTGTGGCTATGCTTCACATACCTTCCTCACTTTGAGAACCCACAGCCTTGCCTCTTCTGTCCCCTTATTGGGGGCACAGGGCAAGAGAACAATGGCAGGACCATGAGAGTGGTTGTTAACATTTACACAGCCATGGTACACATCACTTCTGATAAGACATTTGGTCAAAACCTGTCACATGCAAACTCTGTTGTCAATAGCTCAGGACAACAGAATTCTAACATGGGGATACTTAGTGACTAATTAAGGACACATAATACCACCTCCAATAGTATTTGAATATGTTCCTCTTCTGCTTAGAAAATATTTTGGGATGCAGTAGGCGTGAGAACAGGAGGCTGTTGAATATTAGCCGCGAAGCTCTGGGAGTGATGTAAAGTTCCACATACTTGTAAAACACACCAAAAAAAAAAAAAAAAAGATTTTTTTAGAGAAAGGCATGAGTCCAGGATCAGGGCTTCTCCAAGGACATAGGCTGACATCGGAGGAGGAAAGGGTTGGATCCCTTTGCTTTGCCCTGTCTTTATTTACAGCAAAGGACAGAACACTTTGTCACCTAGGAAACAACCAACAAAGGCAGTGAGCATAGCTGTAAGAAATCCCTGTCTGCTCTCTCAGAGGTGGCTCGGGCTAAGTAGTGGGGTGGGGTACCCTGCCACTCAACTGCCCTGAGTGTGGTAGTCAGGCAGGTAACTCCAGCTGGAAGAAAAAGCTGTTTGCCCTTTGATGACCACAGCTGAATGAATAATATGTACCTTCTTGCCTTTTGTCTTCAAAGATAACACTGCCAACTGAGAAGAGTGTGTCCTCGGTGTCAGAACCTCTGACCCACACTGGGGACAGTACAGTCTCTCCACTGCCTAGTTATTCTTCACAGTTTATACCACAGTGAATGTCTTTGTAGCGATTACTCTGAAAAGCTAGAAGAAACAGATAGATTTTGCTATCATTCTCAAAGGTCGTTTTTATGTCACTGCTTATATATTAATTACTAACCTTATCTTACATTTTCATTCTTATTTGCATACAAACTGTACTAATAGATTTTTTTCCTCAACAGTTGAATTTGTTCCCATCATAGGCTGGAGATTCTATATTAACTAAAGCATTGGTGATGATTATTTCTGTGCATCTGGAAGGTTTGCAGTGGTGTCTCATGTCATGTTTGTTTGTTTGTAACAGGGTCTCACTATGTAGTCCTGGCTGTCCTGGAACTCACTTCATAGTCCAGGACGGCTTTGGACTTGCAAAGATCCACCTGCCTCTGCCTCGCAAGTGCTGGGATTAATGGCATGGACTTCCATACCTGGTTTATGTCATGTCTGATATCATACTGGCGCTATCTAAAATGTTCTTGGCCTTTGAAATGGAATTTTTCTCATTTTTGTTTTGTTTTTGAGAAAAGATTTCTCTTTGTAACCCTGACTGTCGTGGAACTCACTCTGTAGACCAGGCTGGCCTCAAACTCAGAGATCTGCCTGCTTCTGCCTCTGGAGTGCTGAAATTAAAGGTGTGCATCACCACAGCCCGGCTGAAATAGGACTTTATATTATTTTATTTAACTTTCTTTTTATTTGTTCTTTGTATCTTTCACATCATGCATCTTAATCCCATTTATTTCCCACCCCTTTGTATCCGTCCTCTGCCCTTGATTCCCCCCCGCCCCAATAGATCAAAATTTAAGTGAAAAAAAAAGAAGGAAAAATCTGATCATGATAGTGTGATCCAGTGAGACACAGTAAATCCTTTTGTCCATATATCTTTACTTGCAAGTGTTGATGCAAAGAGTCTTTGGTCTAGTTCCAGGCCTCTGGTTTCTGCTACAGTATTAATGCTGGACTCTCACTAAGACTCCTCTTGGATATCTTGTTGTTGCCCTGTGTCCTGGAGATCTTGCAGCTTTGGGTCTGTGGAACTGGACCCTTCATGTGCTCCTGAAGATCATCACATGATAGCGTGGACGTGGGGGTGGACCAATTCTTAACCCTGGTTCTGGGCCTGGGCAGTTGCAGGCATCAGCCCGGCCAGCTCTTCCCCTTCCTCACCACCAGAGTGAGCTCTCCTGCATTGCCCTGGCAAGTTCACCACTTGACAATGAGCAAGGGGCAGGCCGGCTCTCCGGTTTTTAAGTCCTCAGGGTTGGGTCTCTCACACCTGGACCATCAAGGCCAGCTCTAATGTGTTGCCCAGGCGAGGTGATGGGGCCACTCTCCTGAGTGCTACATTTGGTGAGGGGCAGGAACAGCTTTCCTGCTCTTAATGACCTCAGGTCCACCTCTCCCACCCATCACAGGCAGTGATGTGCACAAGGGAGGGGTGCCTACACCACCATATGGCAGATGACAGACAAAGCCGAATCTCCCATGCTCAGGTTCCAGAACTAACTATTCTAGAACCACTCCCCTGTCGATAGGGTCAATTCTGCCGTGTTGCCCACTTTCCCCCAGTGCTGCTGGGGAGGGTCAGCTCTCTCTTCCACCACAGGTGGCAGGGCATAGAGAGGAGGTCATTTTTTCCTCGCCCTCTCCACCTTAGCCTCTGCCTCCTGAGTGCTCGAACTAAAGTCCTGTGCCACCACCGTCTGAAATGGTGGTTATTTTTTTTAAGATTTATTTATCTACTTTTTACTTATGTGTATGTGTATGTAACTACATTAGTTTATGTACACCACATGTTTGCAGGTACCTGTGGGGCCAGAGGGTATCCGATCCCCTGAAACTGGAGTTAGAGGCAGGTGTGAGCTACCTGATTTGGGTTCTGGGAACCAAATCCTTATCCTTTGCACGAACGGTAAGTGCTCTTAATGACTAAGCTATCTCTCCAGCCACTGAAATAGTGTTGAGCTTGGACTTTCCAGAAATTACTATCAGTCAGGTAACATAACAATTCAGCTGAAGAAAGCTCAGTGTGTCTTTATCTTTATAATACGTATATTCCATAGCACTCCGATGCCTGGGGACCTTTTTACACGCCTGTTCATAGCCGCAGTAAATTTTATTTGCATTGTGTTAGATAAAACAGCCAGTTCTGCTATAAACATTGAGCTCAGAACTTTATAGTCAATTCTAATGCCTTTGAATGCTAAACCAGAGTATTAATATCTCCCTATATAATGTAGTTTTACTACAATGACAACAGATTGAAGGAAGCCTGAGTTTTGGTCTCAGTTTGTCTATTTATGTGTCCGTACCTGAGTCATTTCTTCATAGGCCTGATCCATATGGATGGATACTGTTGAGTTCTTTTCAGAATAGTATCCCAAATAGCCACATCTAGTCACTGGACTTGATGCTAAAGTTGAAAACTACGTAGGCGTCTATATCTAAACACACAAAGAACATGCTACTGAGAACTCAAGAACAATGGCAATGGGTTTCTGATCCTACTGCACGTACTGGCTTTGTGGGAGCCTAGGCTGTTTGGATACTCACCTTACTAGACCTGGATGGAGGTGGGTGGTCCTTGGACTTCCCACAGGACAGGGAACCCTGATTGATCTTTGGGCTGATGAGGGAGGGGGACTTGATTGGGGGAGGGAGAGGGAAATGGGAGGCGGTGGCGGGGAAGAGACAGAAATCTTTAATAAATAAATACAAAAAAAAAAGAACACACACACACAAAAAGAACATGCACAAGTGGATTGCAAGCTGTTTGGTATCGTATGCGTTTAAAGTGGCACTGGGGCTTCTACTACTGTTCTAGTTAGACGGCCATAGGAAACGTGTCCAGACTAGACGGGGAGCTGATGGTGATGTGTATCTTGCCAGTACAACTGTTATCCTGGCAGTGTGTGAACAGAGCTGGCTCTTGGGGTTTTAAAAGGCAAGTATATATTGTGCAAGGTTTTTCAAGATATAGTGTAAGTACCATCTTGAAGAGCCTACAAAGTTCTGCAGGGAGGCATACAGACTTGGATTTGAAACTTTGTTTTTAACCTGTAAATGCCAGTTGGTTCACTTAGCCTCCAGGAGGTTCTTGTTCATCTATGAAACAGGCTGCTCAAAAATTTAAATGTATGAAATTAAGAGTACTGTTTCATGAGCTGGGCTGTATAAGTGTTAGTTGTAGGGGATAAAAAAAAGTAGCCTTCTAGGGCTTTTTTCTTCACTTTCTACTTAATAAGATGATTGATAAACCTTCCTTAGGTGCCAGGAAACTGTCAATCAGATATAGTACTTGTTTTTAGTGCAAGAGATGAGTGCCTGCACTTAATTAAACTACCATCTTCTTGAAGAAGGGGGGGGGGAATAACTGATCACTTGAGTCCATGCAAGTCATTGCCTTTACCATATACGAGATACAATTCTTTTCATCCAAAACAATTAGGAAATTTCAAAGGACTAATAACTCAAAAGTTGATGATTCAACACGGATTGCATTTAATAAGCAAAAATGTCATGACTCAAAGTTCTGTCATGCACACACAGCATCTGATCATTAGATGAGATTTTTGTAAATTCCTCTGGGAATACATATGTGACACTTTTCAGAATGACTTTTCAGGTCACTGCATCAGGATCCTG
This sequence comes from Microtus oregoni, assembly GCF_018167655.1. Classification (NCBI taxonomy): domain Eukaryota; kingdom Metazoa; phylum Chordata; class Mammalia; order Rodentia; family Cricetidae; genus Microtus; species Microtus oregoni. The sequence goes on from NW_024543072.1 coordinate 32,882,441, forward strand.
AGCACCTCCAATGGGAGATTTCGAATGCCTGACTAAATGCCTACATTTCTACCCCCAAAGAGGAGAGTTTTAAAAAAGAAACTGTAACTTTCACAGCTTTCCTCTGCCCCATTGCCATTTCTCATTTTATCTTCGTCCTGTGTGCCAAATTCATTATCTTTACAGATAGTTCTCAGGTTATAGCAATAACTTAACTTAAAATTTTTAATTGTATAATAGTTAACAGTAATATACATTCAGCAGAAGCTATACTTCAGATTTCTAAGGTTAATCTCTCCCACACTAGTGACATTTATTATTAGATTCTTTTGATGTTGGATAGTGGTAGTGAACCACAGCCCCAGTCGGCCACACAGTCTCCCTGTGTTTTAGCTCCAGACCATCTCATGGTTTCAGTGCTAGGCCATCTGTACTGTGATCAATGGCAGTATAGCCAACCTAGGAACCCACCCAGTATTCTAACTGGATTCCTTCCAAGAGATCCGGAAGAAATCCAAACTGAGATTATACTTGCTGTGTGCTTTAAAGGGTCCTCATCACAGTCCCATCCCACCAATCAAGGTCTTAAAAGAATAAGTCCAGAGACTAGAGAGCACACACACCGTCTAGAGCCTCTGGGAGTATGTCTGCCAACTGAAGTCTTCACCATAGCCAACATCACCCACTTGACCTGGATTCAATCCCTCTCAATTGTGATCCCAGAGGCAATCCCATAAGCCCAAAAAGTCTAACAAAAACAAACCTTTAACTTTCTGAAAACAGTAATTACAGAGTGAAAGAGAGGCTGTTCCTTCAGATGTGCAGACATCAGTGCAAATGCACATGGATAGTGAAGCAGACAAACACGAGACGCCAGGAGAAAGTTACAAAGCTCTGACTATTGATCCCAAAGAAACAGCAACGCACAAATCGCCTGAAAAGTAATTAAAAATAATGATCTTAAAGAAGCTCTTTGAGATGCAAGAAAATAAGACAACTAAATGAAATGGGAAGACAATGAATGAACAGAGTTGGATGTTTAATAAAGAATTGTTAATAAAATTAAGCAGACATCCTGATCCTGATGGACTCAACATCAAAGGGTTTCAATAGCAGACTCAGTCGTGCCAAAGAAAGAAATAGTGAACAAAAGAGACATCATTTGAAACAAGCAACTAGAAGAACCAAAAGAAAATAAATGGAAGGGTTTATGTACTGCATATATCAAATGTATGAATATGAAGAACGAAGTACTCACAGGAGACAGAAGCAAAGAGATGGGCAGCTCTGGGACGCCCTGTAGCTAAGCCATGGAAAGTCACCGGCAAAGAGAAACTCCTGAAAGAGGAAGAGGGAAGAAAGTCAACACATAAAGGTTATCAGTGTACTTCTCAACAGAACTTTAGCAACCCAGCAAGGGGTGAGACAACATATTCAGTGTGTTTGAACAAATGAACAAACAAACCCAGGAAAACTAAGAATGGTATACCCAGCAAAGTTGTCCTTTAGGAATAGAGACATTACGATATTCTAGAAACAAACACATTCTGAGGTGTTTCGTTGTTTGGGTCTTATAAAAGCTAAAGGGAGCTCTTTGAGTTGAAACAGAAAGACAAGTAACAAAATTCAGAAAACTCAATAGCATAAAGGTGGCATGCAAACCACTCTTAACTCTAGCCTGGAAGTTAAGAAGCATACTAAACACAGTTTAGACTACAAGCAACCACTTAACATGTACATAGTAAAAATAAATGTGAAGTCTGAATCAACAGCATAAAATTTGAGAACACAAAATAAGGCCTAATTCAAGTTACCATCATAGCTACCATCGTAAGTGAATTAGAGTCTATACCACTACACATTAGATTTCTCTATTCTCTTACTGTTTGCTCAACAGCCTTCACTTCCTTTTTTCTTTTCCTTCCTTCCTTCCTTCCTTCCTTTCTTCCTTCCTTTTTTTTCTTGTTTTTTTGATATAGGGTTTCTTTGTGTTGCTTTGGAGCCTGTCCTGGAACTTGCTCTTGTAGACCAGGCTAGCCTCGAACTCACAGAGATCTGCCTGCCTCTGCCTCCCAAGTGCTGGGATTAAAGGCGTGCGCCACCACCACCTGACCCCTAACCTTCACTTTCTTTTCTTTTTTCTATTTTTTTTTTTAGATAGGGTCTATCTATGCAGCTTTGGCTGTCCTGGAATTTTCTGTATAGAATAGGCTGCCCTCAAATGCATAAATTAAGAAGACTGCAATTATGTCAAACACATTTCTTTTTTAAATTTATTTTTTTTGTACATGTCAGTGTTTTTCCTGCATGTATGTCTGTGCAAGGGTGTTGGGTCCTGGAGTTATAGACCATTGTGAGCTGCCATTGTGGGTGCTGGGAATTGGACCTGGGTCCTCTGGAAGAGCAGTCAGTGCTCTTAATTGCTAAGCCATTTCTCCAGCCCCATCAAATACATTTCTGACTATAATGAAAGGAAACTAGAAATCCACTAGAGTAGATATTTTGGAGCATTCACAAAGACATTAAAATCAAGCAAGATGCCCTGAAACAGCAATAGCTCAAAAAAGAAATAATGAAATTTAAGGACTGGGGTTATCTTTCAGGGTTAGAGCATTTGGCAGGCACATCTATGTTGATTCCCATTCACACACAAACACACACACACACACACACACACACACACACACACACGGGGGGGACATCTCAGGCACTGGAGATACGGCTCAGTGGTTAACAGCACAAACTGCTCCTGTGGAGGACTTGAACTAGGTTCCCAGCACCTACATCAGGCAGTTCACAACCACCTGTAACTCCAGCTCCAGGAGATCCTTCTGAATACTGAATCTTCGAAACTCTGTTCTTTCCTTGACTGTCAATAATTGGAGCAAAATATTGTGGTTGTGTCTAAAGTCTATCTCTGCAACAACAAAAAAAGAAAGGATGAAACATACTCGGGGTTGACACAAGTCGCCATTGAAGTGGTAAGAATAATGTGGTGAACTAGGGAGATGGCTCAGTCGGTATAGTGCAAGCATAAAGACTTGAGTTTGACCTCTAGAACCCATACTTAAAAACAAAAAAACTGAGGTTTACCTCTGGCCTCCACATACACAAGCACATATATGCAACCACACACATATGTGCACCTGCACACAGATGACTATCTATTTATCTAGCTATCTATCTAGCTATCAAATAAAATTTTAAAATGAGTTTTGTAGTTTCCTTAAAGGAAACTTACTGTCAAACAAATAACAACAAAAATATCATGGTCATTGATGATTATTAAGACAGAAGACACACAGGAATGTTCACTGAAGCTACTGAGTAAATGAAAGAATGAATGATGGGAGTTCTGTCCCATATAGATTTAATACAATTAGCTTCATAGGGAAGTTTTGTTGGGAATTCAAGCCATCATCATCGGTGAATTAGAGTCTATACATGAACATATTAGAGTTCTCTATTCTCTTACTGTTTGCTCAACAGACTACCCACACTTTCTCTCCCTCCCTCCCTTCCTCTTGCCCTTCCTTCGTCCTTCTTCCTTTCTTGTCTTTGTTTTTTTGCGACAGTCTTTTTTTATGGAGCTCTGGCTGTCCTGAAACTCGCTATGTATAGACCAGACTGAGTTCAAACTCAAAGAGATTCCTCCTGCCTCTGCCTCCTGAGCTCTGTCTGGGATAAAAAGGCACATACCACCATGTCTGACCAGACTTTCCCTTTCTACCATCTTGTTCATACCTGACTGTTGCAGGAAGCACACGGTTTTGCACTATTTTGGGTGATGGGAGAGCTGCTACAAGTCTGGTTTGCAACATCCTCTGAACTCTTCTTATTCTGAAAGCAACTAAAACCAAGGGATGTGGGAATAAGTCATCCTCTCCTGGTGTCTTTCTGTGGATTTTGATTCTTGTGCTAATACATAAGGTTTCAAATAGAATTGCCAAATTCAAAAAGATAGAGACTAATATAGAAAAATTGCATTTTAAAACATCTTCCTGAGGCACAATTTTGCAGAATTTCAGAGACATCATTAGTATAGATGACAATGTGGATTTCTCCTCAGAGTTACATAATCCAGCCCTTTGCAAACATCTCTTAGACTTTTGGCTGATCTCATAGAAAAATCCAGTTTCCAACTTGGAGCTCTGTTTTTAAACACACCCCTCCCACCTCCCATACACACTTTCTGGTTCTGTTCTACTTTCCATTTCAGAAATAAACCCAAAAGCATTGCTTAGAAAAAGGAGAGGAGGCGGAGAGGGGAAGCAGCAGCAACAGTTCAAATAAATGACTTAATGCCATACTTCAAGGAACTGAAAAATGAACTAAGATCAAAATCAGTACAAATAACAAAGTAATAAAGATCAGAGCTGAAATAAACGAAATAGAGACTGAAAGACACTAGAAATGATCAATGGACTTAGGCATGGCTTCTCTGAATAGATTACAAAATGGATAAACTCTCAACCAGACTAAGATAAAAAGAGAATACTGCTCTGTGCCCTAGTCCAGAGATGTAACACGTCTCCACCTACAGTCCTGCTGTCATGGAACCACACTCCATGTCTTTCTCACCGAGATAGACTGTGTCCTCTCAGATTGGTAGCCCTAATAAATCCTTCCTCATAGATGGGACAAAAAGGAGGAGGAGAGAGAATATCGAGTAAAATCACAAAGGAGCTATCACAACTGATTCCGCAGAAATACAAAAATTATAAGAGACTGCTCTAAACAGCTTTATGCCAAAATGGCTAACTTAAAAGAAATTGATAAATTGCTAGAAACATAGACACTAATTAGACTGAATCAAAAAGACAAAAAACATATACTTCTCAGTTGGTGCAGAAAAACATTTGACAAAATTCAAAATTCTTTTGTGACTAAAAATTTTCAACAGACTAGGCATAGGAGAAATGTAACTCAATATAATAAAGGTTGTATATGAAACCTCTACATGTTTTATATTGTATGATTAAAAGTTGAAGGGTTTTTCTCTGAGATCAGGAACAAGCTACATACGCCAAACATGAAATACTTCTATATATGTAAGTTTAACCAGAGGATCCATTGTCTCTGACCTCCAAGGACACCTGCACTCACATTAACATACATAGGCACATACACACAATTAAAAAAATAATAAACGAGCCTAGCAAGATTGTTCAGTGGTTATAGGCATTGTGAGTTTGATGGTCTGAGTTCAGTGACCAGAATCACATGATGGAAGGCGAGAACTCACTCCTGAAAGTTGTCCTCAGGCTCTCACAGATGCCATGACACCTATGAACACATGTACATACACACACATACATAAATAAAACAAAACTTTAAAATGAATATAATAAACCTTAAATAAATACAGAATGGTACTGATGTGGGCTTCCCCTCTGTATGCTGTGAATACCACTGGTTAATAAAGAAGCTGTTTTGGACCTGTGATAGGGTAGAGCACAGCTGGGGGGAGGGTACAGGAGACAGGGAGGATGAGGGACCACACAACTAAACTGAATGCTGGGAGAAAGGAGGTGGAGTCTGGAGAAGCCATGGAGCCACTGCTGGAGCCAGACATATTGTAACCTTGCTGGTAGGCCACAAACCTTGTGATAAAATATAACAATGGAGATGGGTTAATTCTAGATGTAAGAGCTAGCTAGCAATACACTTAAGTAATTGGCCAAGCAGTGATGCAATTAATACAGTTTCTGTGTGGTTATTTCTGGAGTCAGAGCAGCTGGGAACACATTAGCAGCCTCCTACAACATGGTACCTGTTCCCCAGTCCAACCTGAGGGGTCATAAGAGCCGTTTCTAGAAATAGAAGTTTTCTTGAAGCACTTGGAAGGACTTGAGACACAAGCAGTGACATTTTGGCTCAGGAGACAGATTTCAACACCATGGTAGTAAGGTGCCCTCTTCCCATTTGACTAGACAGTCAGCATGGCAGGATGTTGGGGTCCTGAAGCTGCTTGACTGCCAATGACGTTTCTCGGGGAGGCAGTCTCAAGAAATAGCTTCACCTCCACCATACTTTTAATTGGATCACTTATCTATTTTGGATTTAGAAATCCCATGGCTTATGAAAACTTTGGCTAATAGAAGCAAAATAAGCAAATTTTTTTAAAAAATGGGGCTTTAACTTTTGACAGAAAGTTGGAAATGTTTGTCTGAGAATGAAGCACAGGTCTTTAAGAACTGTCTATTTGATGGTATTTTAAATTAAAGTATTAATTTAATTTAAATTAAGTATTTAAATTTTGATCTTGGCTGTGTTTCCCAATTGAAGTTACTGGCTAGGGGACTTCCATAGAAGCTGTTTTTAGTATACACATAATTGGGATGCTAGAGAGAGGGGAGAAGATGATCTTAGCGCTCCATCTCACCCCCATCAACATTATCCTATTCATTTTATGGAAATTGTAGTTAATATTCTGAATTAATTAGATTGTACAATCAATTTCAAGAGCACAATGCAGTAGTGCATAAAATTTAATAATGCATAAAACTTGTTATGGAAATTTAAAGTTTTAGGGCCTAGATGGATTTCAAACATGAATTTTGTATGAAGAAATGAAGCAAAATAGTTTTGTTAGAGTAATTTGCTTTATTACAAAGGAAAACATCCACAGTATCATTTAAATACTACATCATTCATCACATGCAATATTTCCCAGCAAGCCAATTTAAGGTGGACTCCAGACTCAATAAATATCAAAAGGGTATGTGATTGCCCCCTTCTGTTTCCCATCACCTACTTTCCTGTGGAAGATCAGCAGACTTAGTAAAACCCAATTCTTAAAATAAGCATTATCATCTACAGAGAAGACTGGAAATCATAAATGATGTGAGCAACTTCCCTTGATTATGACAGGAAGCCTGCATATGTAATCTTTGTAGCGAATAAACATCTTCAATTTCTAGTATTATATCATCCAATTCCAGGAAAACATTATCATAATATGAAATAGACGAGAAAGTAAATAGCAATCGGTACTATCTGGCAATGAGAAATACTAGTTTTTCTCTCCTGAGAGAAAGCAGAGAAGGCAGGGCAGCCTCCTATGTGAGAAAAGCTGATGTCAGTGGTTCTGCATTCAAATTGCAGCCCCTAAGTAATTTTAGGCAAGTTACTAAATTTCTCTGAAACTTAGTCCCTCTGACCATGCATTTGACAATCCTGTCCAAGTATTGTATAAGACCTAAAGGAAAAAAAGTACTTTCTTCTGTCTACATCCCTATATGTGGGAACTGTGGTCCCACACTTGTCTGCTGTCCCTTACCTCCAGCCACAATGCTCTCCCCACCCAGCTTCATTCTCCAAATATTCCTTTGTGGCAAGGTCTCTCCTCGAACCTGGGGCTTTTGTTTTCTCAGCTAGGCTGGATTTCAGCAAGCCTCAGGGTTCTTCCTGTTTCTAACACATCCCCTTCCCACCTTGGAGCTCATGACTGTGGAATAAGAACTCTTTCTTAATTGTCATCTTTCTAATTTCCCCAACCCATCCATGTGTCTTACTGAGTTTGGGGTTCTTGTTCTTATTGCCCCGCTACCCCTGACTCATGATCCTCTGGCCTGAGCCTCCAGGGAGTTGGAGTTACCGGTACCTTAGTCAGCCTGGTGCTAGGGCTCTTCTTCTGTACATCTTGGTGTTTTCGTTTTTGTTGATACAAGATCTCACTCAGGCAAGCGTCAAGGTTGCAGCCACATTTTATACGCCACCTGAAGCACTGCTGTTTTTGCTTAGGCTCTTGGTCTGTCTCCCGAAGCACTGCAGTTTGATGTCTTGCCTACCGGATGTTTCCATCAATATATTTGAAGAATTCCTAATGTCTTTCCTTTTGCTCTTATAACTAAAGATTTCACAAAACTGTTTCCACGTTAGAACATTTTTATTGTTGTTTTTGTCTTTTCGAGACAGGGTTTCTCTGTGTAGCCTTGGTTATCCTGGAACTCATAGAGAACCGAGGGAATGAAGGCGAGTATCACTACAGCCTGAATGGAACATGGTTTTGTTTTTGTTTGTTCATTTGTTTATTTTTTACAGTTACAGACAGTTGCCAGCTACCATGTGGGTGCTGGGAATTGAACTAGGGTTCTCTGGAAGAGCAGCCAATGCCCTTAACTTCTAAGACCCTAGAACATTTTTTGGGGGGGTTTCAAGACAGGGTTTCTCTGTGTAACAGTCCTAGCTGCCCTGGAATTAGCTCTTGTAGACCAGGCTGGCCTTGCACACACAGAGATCTGCCTGCCTCTGCCTCCCAAGTGCTGGGATTGAAAGCGAGTGTCACCACCAGGTTAGAGCATGTAAAAAGCAACGTTAGTCCATGTTTTGGGACCAGGATCACTCATAATTGGCACAAGAATAAAGTTTCTCCTGTCCCCTGTATAGTGGGTGTTATAAATTATGCTGACAAAGTTGGAAGCTGATCTCTCAGGACTTTCCTTTGTGCCTTTTTCCTGATTCATGGAGATGAGTATTATCACTTAGTGTTGCTATGTATCTAGAGCAGAGGACTGTTTATGGTGTGGATCTATGTGCAGATGGAAATCTCATCTTAGCCCTAATATTGAAAAGCCTTTAAAGATCTCTTCCTGCCTTAAAAACACAGCAGATCAGAATAAGCATTTCTTAGCTGACAAAATATCAAGACGCCATTTCTAAATTTTAACTTTCAATAAAAAGATGGTATTTCATAGCATTTTAAATAACATAGGTGGTAAGAAGTACCATTACTTCACATACCATTAAAATGTTGCCAACTGATTAGCAAAATACCTTTTAAAATCAAGCCCTCATGTATCTTGATTTCAAAGATACTGATATGTGGAAAATGTCTATCTAGAGCACATAAAATTTAGAGAGCTACGTTGGCTAGAAGATTAAAAGTTGAATTAACTATGCATTAATCCCAGGATATGCCAAAAGTCCAAAGAAAATATTCTGTCTAGAACAGTGCCAAATATGTTTCCATTGCTGCTTGTGAATAAAGACTTCATATGTGTATTGGACAGTTATTATAATATAGATGAATTGTGCAAGAAAATGTGTTTTAAAAATGTTTAGCATAGATTATGCACAGGCCCTTCATAGTTTATACTCGAGTGAAAAAGATAAATGTAACAGCTCTGACAATAAGAAAAGACTGAAGGGGTTGATTTAGGGGTCGGCTTCAGGAAGATAATAATTGAAATTGTGGGGATAGATAATGACATCAAACAGGCTTGCAACATGCGGAGAGAGATAAAGGTGGATCTCTAAAACACACACAGAGAGATAACAGAGTACCTATATTAGATGGGAAGAAAAAGAGGATCCAGCGAAAAAATCAAGATGTGGTTAGAGAGATAAGAGGAGAAATTGGAGAGCAATTTGTCATTGAGGCCAGAGGCAGAGATGATTTTACGGAGAAAGGAGTGATCAACATTGTCAAATTGCTGAGAGATGGGCCAAGATGAGGACTGAAGATGTCATCAGATTTGGCAGTTAGGAGGTCATCAGTGACTTCCAATAAAGTAATTCCAGGAAAACAATTGGAGCAGATTTAGACTCTAGTAAGTTGATGAGTAAATGCAGGGGGAGTTTATCTAGAAAAAGTTTCTAAGGAAGGATAGGAAGAGGCAAGAAAAACCGACGAGGGGCAAAAAATGAATCAATAGAATAGGTATCTCAGTGCATGCAAACAAGGTAAAAGGCTGCCTGCATAAGGCAGCAGAGGAAGACAGGTTGGGGAGACGGGTGGGAGCAGGTCTGAGGACACACAGAAAAGAGGAAAAGATATGCAATCCAGCCATCTTTGCTTCAATTTCTGTCTCCCCCTTCACTGAGTGAATTTAGGTGTGCTACTTAACCTCTGCCCTTCAATGTTAAAGAGGAATCCTCAGAAGACAGGCACTCCAAAAATACCCTACAGTAACGATGATGCATTTCTAAGAGGTTCTCTTATGATTGTAATGTAGGCTGATGACACAAGTCCACAGAGCAATTCTAGGAAAGAATCTTACAAGGGGACAAAATGATGAATTTCAAGTTCATGGCTTTCTGACAGTTTGGCTTTTAAGAGTATCCAGAGGTGAAATAGCAAATGGATTTCATGTTGCATGCCAATGCTGATGAGATGCCAATGGCTGCCTGAAGCACTAGTCAGAAAGAATTGTGTTTGAGCAAGAGTCTAAACTCAGTTTAAGAAAGGGGTTATGCCAATTCTCCTGTTTCCCAGGTCCCCCCTCCTTCCCTTCTACCTTTTCTCTCCCCATCTCCCCTTACCCCCATCCCACCCCACCCCCAAGATCCCATTTTCTCCCCGGAAATTTGGTCTACTTCCCTTAGCCAAGAGGACAACTATATGTTTTTCCTTGGGTTCACCTTCTTACTTAGCTTCTTTAGGTTCACCTATTGTAGACTCCGTGGTCCTTATTTATGGCTAGAAACCAATTATGAGTGAGTACATCCCATATTCATCTTTTTGGGTCTGGGACACCTCACTCAGGATAGTGTTTTCTATTTCCATCCATTTGCATGCAAAATTCGAGAAGTCATTGTTTTTTACCGCAGCGTAGTACTCTAGCGTGTATATATTCCATACTTTCTTCATCCATTCTTCCATTGAAGGGTATCTAGGTTGTTTCCAGGTTCTGGCTATTACAAATAATACTGCTATGAACATAGTTGAACAAATGCTTTTGTCATTTGATAGAAAGGTGGATAGGGGAGCACGGAACCACAATTCTTAGTTAAGGGAGCCACTTTAGGGTGGGCGAGATACTTGACCCTAGAGGGGCTCCCTAGTGCCCAAGATGAGGTTCCCAGTTAGTTCCTTGGGCAGCTGAGGATTGGGAACCTGAAAGGACCCTATCCTAGAGCAATACTGACGAATATCTTGCATATCATCATAGAATCTTCATCTGGTGATGGATAGAGATAGAGACAGAGACCCACACAGGAGCACTGGACTGAGCTCCCAAGGTCCCAATGAGGAGCAGAAGGAGGGAGAACATGAGCAAAGAATTCGGGACCACGAGGCGTGCATCCACCCACTGAGACAGTGGAGCTGATCTACGGGGAGCTCACCAAGGCCAGCTGGACTGTGACCGAAAAAGCATGGGATAAAACCGGACTCTCTGAACATGGCGAACAATGAGGGCTGATGAGACACCAAGGACAATGGCAGGGGGTTTTGATCCTACTTAATGTGCTGGCTTTGTGGGAGCCTAGCCAGTTTGGATGTTCACCTTCCTAGATATGGACGGAGGGGGGAGGACCTAGGACTTACCACAGGGCAGGGAACCCTGACTGCTCTGTGGACTGGAGAGGGAGGAGGAGAGGAGTGGGGGGAGGGGGAGAAGGGTGGGAGGAGGGGGAGAAGGGTGGGAGGAGGGGAAGGGAAATGGGAGGCTGGGAGGAGGTGGAAACTTGTTTTTTGTTTATGTTTTTTTTTCTTCTTTTCGCAATAAAAAAAAACGATATAAAAAAAAAAGAAAGGGGTTATGGATTAAAGTTGGCCAGCAGCTTAGAAAAGAGAGTAGCAAGAGCAGTATTGTATATTTGCTGACCCTGAACTAGAGGGGAAAATAGCTATGTATCTATCAGACAGCTCTCCATAAATGTTATTGAGCTTTTTGATGAGTATTGAATTGTAAAGACCTCAGTGTACACTCTTTGAGAAGTAGAAATAGTCTACATTGCACATTAGGGGTAGAACATAAATTCTATCAGTCAGCTACAGGCAGTCGGCTTGCCATACGTTTATGAATGTTAAGACTGTGATCAAGATATAGTCATTGACTTAATAGAAGGCCTCTTGATGGCTGAATGAGGAGATTCACTGAAATGTTTGAAATGTTCAAGGATGGATCAGGGTCTTTCTTGGAATATCTTCTGGATACACTGTAAACAGTGGAAAAGGGGAAATGAAGATCCCAATGCTTCATAGGTAATGCTTTTGATCATTTTATCTTGAAACTTCCTTGGTATCTGCATTTTCAAGAATGTAAAAGCCTGGCGGAGTCTTCCAAGGTAGTAAATCCCATACACACACACACACACACACACACACACACACACACACACACACACAGTAGTATTATCATATTCGCAGATAAAATCTCATTTGTGCTCCAATATAGGTAAAGCAGAGCCATTCTGGTAATGGGGTCTTGTTTCTGTTTTTTAAAAATCTGACTTTAACCCTGAAGGTGTCACAGAACAGTTTGCAAACTCTTCCATAGTTACCAAATATACTCAGATTGCTTTGCTCTATTAGAATGTTAATCTTTATGAACAGACAAAATGTTTATAAAAATGATTATTTTAACCTATTGTGAAAAGGTCTCTCCCAGTCTCCATCCCTCAGTCCTTTTCAAGTACATGTGGCAGTGTGGAGAATTAAGGTCAATTTAAGGAAGGCAGTGCCACACTCTTTGTCTCAAGAGTCCTTCTCTGGTAGAGACAGAGCCAACCCGCTTACCCCTGACAGCACATTGTACCATGAGAACACTGGCACTTCATACACCAAGGAAGCTGAAGGAATTTTGATCCTGATACATGTATTTTAGGAAGCAGAATATATTTGCTTTATTTAAGAAAGGTCACAAAATCCCACTCAATAATTTCTTATAAGTCAATACATGAAAGTTAGTTACAGGACCACACCTATTCACAAATCAGAACATTACTTGTTAATGTATTTTCTCCTTCACTCTGAAACATAGAGACCTTGAAGACATGGCCTGATCCACAGCAGATGGCATGGGAGAACGGGTAACACGGTTCCTTGCCTATGCTTGGCTCTCAGATGCATCACTTTAGAATGGTGTGACACTAGACAATCTTTGTGTCAACTCTTCTATCTTGAAAAATTGAGATAATAGGGTTCACACCTTCCGAGGTCCATGGAGATTGAGAAAGAAAAGTTGTTAACTGTAAGTTTGCTGAACTTAAAATACTGTCTTAGATATTGTCTTATACTTAGTAACTAGTAAAGAAAATTGTAGAATGTAGGTATTAATACATTTGTAAATGACTTCATCAGTTTAAAAAAACTCATACAATTTTATTTGCTTTTTAAAAATTCAATAAACATTTATGAGCATCTACTAAGCCCAAGAGTTGTGCTAGGCACTGGGGATCCAGATGCAAACATAAATACTACCATTATGGAAAACACTGGAACAGACTATTTAAAACCTTTCTTCCCCTCAGAAATTATTCTTCTGTAATTCTCTCCACAAAACGTCCTTTTATGTAACTTGAAACCGTGCAGAATAAACAGCGCGCACACTAGCTCCAATGACTTGATGAAGGTCATATGCATTTACTTTTTGAATCAAAGAACAACTAAGACTAACTAGGTAGAAAAATAGGTTAGTGATAATGACTTCAAGTTTGTGCCCGCCAGAAGCACAAATTTTATTTTAAATTACTTCACTTTAAATTATATTCCGAGACTTCCTCTATAGTAAGAGGGGTGAATATAATTCGTGCCGTATTTCCAAAGATTAATTGTAACATGGTTAAAATTTGCATTTACTTCACTGTGTTGGTTTGAGTATTTTGAAATAATTACGGAGTGGTCCCATTATTTGGCTTAAGCAGTCATGTGCACACCCTAAGCCTTAATTACCACGAATAAATCAAACTCACCCCAAATCACTGGCTTGTAACTGACAATAGCTTTAACTGTACCTGTACAGTGTAAGAAATTCAACAAGTAAGCTCAGACTCATAATGAAAAGTTTAGCCGTTAAAATAATTGCTTTCAGGCAGTGATCTGTTTTTTGTTTGTTTGTTTTGGGGAGAAACTGCAATTTTAGCCAGTTGAAATTTGGATAGTCTCTCTCTTAAGGACAGTCTATGACTAACTTATTTGTTTTTACTTCGCTTACCACGAACTACTTTTGTTTTTAACCTGGAAAAAAAATTAGGAAAATCTTGAGACTTGTTAAGAATTAGTAAAATAGATTTGGTTCTTCGTACAGGAAACTCTTTAGCAGTAAAGAGAAATCTCGGCCATATGCTAGCTAATTCCGAAGGAAGATAACACGTGGAAACTTTCCTTCACTCTTCTATTTGCTGAGCTACACACACACACAGTCAGGAGAATTGACGGCGGCGCTACTGGCAGCGTCCACACTGTTAATCGGGTCAGCTCACAAGCAGCCTTTAAAAGGTGCTCCAGAAGCCAAGTCCTGGCGCAGATGGAGTCTGTTTGTTTCGCCCGGGTGGGTGCGCCAAGGGCGACCGGGCCGAAAGGAAGGGAAGCGGATGAGCGCCCGGGTGAGCCTCTCCAGGATGCTTCGCTCGACGTTCGCGACAAGTGGAGCAGAAGCTGCCCCGGCTAATTAGCGCCGCCAGGACACGCCCCGCGCGCCGGCCGGGGTCGAATCTGCGGCACGGGCAGAGTCGCGAGGCGGGGATTAGTGCGGATTCAAATTTAAAGCGGGCAGTCCGCGCGTGGCCCAGCAGGTGCCTCGTGCCCGCTGCCCGCCGAGGACGTTTCCGCCCCCACCTGCCCGCAGGGCCGGAAATTACCTCGGAGGGGGAGCGGCCCCTCCATTGTCCCAAGCCAACAGCGAGGGAAGCCTTAAGAAAAGTACCGAGCGGCCGGGGCGGGCGAGTGTGCGGACGCGGAGCGCTCCCCGGTCCTCCGTCCAGGCTGTTAGCCGCCGCGCACGCGGCCCTTTGCCAACAACACCCGCCATGGACATCCCGAGCTAATCCGAGCGGGGAACAGCGCAGAAGATGGGAGGACGATCGGAAGACACACACAAGCACTTGACACCCCACACTCTGAGGTGAAGTTACGCTGGGGGGGAGAGGGGGGAGAAAAGCGCATGCGCCTTCCTCCTCGCCAGCGCGTGGGGAGAGCTGCGCACGCGCACGGCCGTCGCGAGGGGCGGGGAGTCCTGAAGGGAAAGGCTTGACTGGCAGGTTCGGGGCACTGGAGCGGCCGAAGGGGGCCTAGCAGCAGGAGCGCGCGTGCGCAGAGTGCGCGCGGGGGGTGGAGCTCTTCTGAGGGGGCCGGCGGAGAGCAGCGCCGGCCTCGTGCGCCCCCTGGCGCGCGCCTAGGGAGAGGAAGGAACGGGAGGGCGCAAGGAGGGAGGGAGGGAGGAGGCGGTCAGGGCGGGAGGGGGAGGGGAGCGGGAGCGAGGGAGGGTTTATCGACCGGGCGATTTTGGTTAAAATATTCAAAATGGCGGACGGAGGAGCAGCGAGTCAAGATGAGAGTTCAGCCGCGGCGGCAGCAGCAGCAGGTAATCATTACAGCATTTTACATATTCATATTCATACTCAAGCCCGGCTCCCGCTGGCCCCCCCCGCGACTTAGCATAATTTATTAGTACTCAGGATTATTATAATTAACGGCGAGGAGATGGGGGGCCGGGGAACACAGCCCCCTCCGGGTGCCGAGCGGAGGGGGAAAAGAAGCTCGGAGCGGCCGGGCGGAGGGGGAAGAAGACCCGGGGTAAAGGGGGCTGGAAGCCACCGCGCTCCTCCTGCCCCCGGCCCACCCCGCCGCCGCGCCGGCCCGCCCGCTCGCCCGCCGGCACTGGCCCTCCTCCTCCTCCGGCCGCCGCCGCCGCCTCCTCGCACGGTGCCCGAATCCGAGCGGGTCCGCGGCGGGCGACGGGGCTGGGACACCGGGAGAGGACAATAAAGACATTTTACATATTCATAGCTGCTGGGCTGGCGGGGCGCGGCGGGGCGCGGGCGGGAGACCCGGACGGACGGGCGGGCGGGCGGGGGGGGGGCGTGGAGGGGCCAGAGGTGGCGGCGAGCACAATGCCGGTGGGTGGCGAGGCCGGAGCGGACCCCAGTGCCGGACACCCGCGCGGCGCCCCCAGGATTGGGAGCCGGAGTCTGCTCGGGCTGGGGGACGCTGCTCGCCACGCAGAGCGCCCGGGGGTGGCGTCCTACCCGCGACCGCGCGGGGGTCCGCGTGGGGCCGAGCCCGGGGGTCACGGCCCCGACCCCCTTGGCCGCGCCCTTCTCGTGCCCCGGGAGGCGGCCTGACCCCAGCAGGTCCGCGTCTGTGGTTAGGGGCTGCGTGGCATGGGCCCGGCGAGGTGGCCTTCGGGTTCTGAGCCCGCTCTGGGGTCCTCCTGTTCCTTTGGAGGCTGAACTGGGTGGGAGGAGCCCTCGGGGAAGTTCCCCTGCGTGGAAATGGCTCGGTCGTCCGTGTCGTCCCGGGCCCCCAGCCAGAGGTCCCCGCGAGTCTTGAGAACCCTCGCTGCCGTGGGGTCGCGGGACAGTTTGGATTGGAGGTGCTGGCAGGATTTGGTCGCTCTTCCGCACACGCCCCCACCCCCACGCGCGGGTGGTCCTGGGGGCCCTCTCGCTCCGAGGCCCGGGAGCTCCCGGAGACCACCCGAGAACTCGACCGTAAAGGAGTGCCCTCCTGCCCTCCGAGGGCTGGCCTGACAAGTTGATCATATTCTAGATTTCCCCTGTCCTGTGGGGAGCAGGGTTGGTGGCTAGACACGGAGATCCCCCTCCCTCCTGTGTGTGGTGGTGCTTTCTCGCTGCGTGCTGGGTCCTCTACTTGCTTCTCATTTGAATAATGTCTAATTCAGGGAGGTTTATATTCTTGAAATGGCCGCCTGACTTTCCCCGCCTCTCATGTTTAGTAATTCAGACCTTTAATAACAGCCACTCACAGCCCAACGCCGTGTTTATATTTTACATTCGCCCCATGTGCTTTTGTGGTTCGATATGATTTTTTTTTCTCCTCCTCCTTGGCAATCCGCAAAGCTCTGAGATCAAACCCAGTCTGTGCTAGGAAGACAAGGAGAGAACTAGGCCTGGACTGCCCTGGTAGTTGCCTAGGCCTTGTTCTCTGCTGCTTGATTTATTTACTAATAACCAAAATGACTCCCTCACCAACTGCCACTTGAGTCCCCTCCTCTGCGGGCAGAACACATCCTATTGGGGCCTTCCAGCATAAAAACAGCTCGAGCTGAGCATCAGCTCCGTGGTGGCTTGTTTTCTCCTAAAGGGGTTTCTCTTAACAGTTTGCAGAAACATGGACCTTATTCCCATTTGCAGAGGCTTTTGAGAGCTACTGGGTTCGTACAAACGGAGGACTGCCTTGTGGGCATAGTCTTCTCTCCCCAAGTTAAACACAGTCAGGCTTTGTAAAGAGTTGTATTTGTAAAACCGGTTGATTTTTTTTTTTTTTCCTTCTAGGACCTGGGGAGTAACTAGGTAGTTTAGAAAGTCCAGTTGACTACACTTGGGTTGTTTCTCAGCGGTGCTGCTTTTCCAGTTTCTGCACTGACTCGAAGTGAGACAGACCTGCTTATTTTAATTGTAGCAGCACTGAAAACAGAAATGGGACTATGTTTTCTTTGAGTGTTGGTGTCATGGTTAAATGAGTGAAAAGAAGAGAAACACAGGCATTGTGTCTACCCTAATCTTGGAACTTACTCAGCCTGCCCACCCCTTGCTTTAAGGCATCAGGATTCATTTTGTTTTATCTAGAACTAGGACAATCGGTTTGTGAAAACCAATTAACTTTTACTGTTCAGAGAAAGCAATCATTTTGATTTCTGGTCTGTCCTGTAAGAGTTTTGTTTTTAAAAGGTATTGCTTTCTAGGGCAAGTGTATGAGGAGTCAAGTTGAATGTGTTAAATCACTGTGGTGAATATATGGAGTTATATTAGACTTTAATTAAAATTTCAGATTTAGGGGGACTCAGTGCAAACTAAAATAACGAGTTCTCACCACTTTCCCCTCTTTTCTACCCAGTAGGTAGGCTCTGAATGAAGTAAAGGGTAAAAAGCTTTCGAGAGGATGCTCAGGTGAATAACTACTTCAGAGAGCTGGTGCGTGAGGTTGGATGGACAAAAAACAGTAATATGATTTCATGCCTTAAGCAGCATATGTTTTTGCACCCAGTTTCCAAGATGTGGTCAGACTGATGATGTCACTGGACAGAGGACAAGGTGCAGTTAATGTGATTTATTGTCCTGAGGTGAAGTATAGCAATGGAGCCTTCTCGTAGGGAAACCATTTGTCTCTGGACAATTTCCTTTATAGCTGCAGTTTAACCGCTGCTGAGACTGTAGGTATTTTATTCAAAATGATAAAATACACATTACATTTTGCAAACAAAGCTCACTGTTCCATTTTTTGTCATACAGAAAACGATGAGTTTTGTGAACTGGCATTTTATTTCAGTTGGCTGTCCTTGGTATAGTAAAAAATTTATTTCCTCATAGTTTCAGATGGAGACTATAGACTTAAAGTAAGGATACTTGTAGAAGTGCTACATACCTGCTTATTTTATGTTTTTGTTTTTTGTTTGTTTAGTTGCTCTTTGTAATCCTTAACCACAGTATGGCTCAGACCTGTGGAATTTGCTTTGGAGCCTATTTTAATGGCTAAAATTGAGTTGAAGATAATGAGGCCACTATATTCTTTTTGTTAAAATTATGATATTTAAAATAATGTAAAACACTTAAGGGAAGGCTTGTGCTTTAGAAAGAATCTAGAATTATTTTTGAATTTGTCTGCATGTTTGTACATTTTATTTTGAATGATATTTTAAAGTCCTATTTCAAAGTAGTGATTTCTGTGTGTAGCTTTTGACATATTACTTGATTTTTGTAGCATTTTTTTATGTTATCTTATGGAGATGGTACAGTTCTGGGGATGTGGTTAGAAAAGCTATTTTACTCTCGACACTGATTGTAAGGTAGGCTTAGTACAGTATTTAGGTTACTTTGGGAACTTGCCTGTCTCCTTTGTATCCCATACAAGTTTCTAGAAAATCTGTTGCCACTTTCTTAACTTGCCCCCACCTTTTAATTATAGTGAAACTTTTTGAATTAAGGTCTCTGACATTCATGACAGCTGATGAAATGTTTTTCATTTCTAAAGGACTATGCTTCCAAGTCTTTACTGTAAAAGTAACTTTTAACCTTTCTCTTCCAATTCACTTTTGATTTCTTTTCATTTGGCATTGTCAAAAAAAATGCCATTAGTTTAGGCAAACACAAACGGTGGCAATGATTCAGTTGTAATGGTACATTGTTTTGTCATATTTTAACTCTGTTCTTTTCTACATCAGTAGTTATGTTTAATTGCTGCCCTAGTTTGAACTATTAGTAATTACATCATTCACCAAATTAGATTTTGGAGTAAGTTTAGGGCTCAGAATGTCAAACTGCCTTTACCAGGTTACCAAAGATATGTATGTAAAAAAAACCCCAAATATCACAGGCAAGTGCTCTAAACTGACAGAACTGGGAATACTTTTATAAATGAAATATTTGAATTGTTTCTTGAATCTGTATTGCTTGATCTTGATGGGTATAAATGTGTGGGCTTAAATTGAGACTGTTACCTTTGTATTGAGAAGACTAGCATTATGTAGTGGCAATTGCCTTGTTTTTTTTTTTTTAAGTGTTGAAAATCATAGCTTAATCTTTTTATTTTAGTTTTATTTTCAGTGCTACTAAAAATAATGATGCAGGCTGCCATCTCTTTGCTTTTTTACATCAGTATTGATTCATTAGCACAGTTTTGGTGAATGGTAATTATGTATGTTTCCTAATGGAAGTGATTTCATTTGGAACCATTCAAGAAATTTTTGTTTAGAAACTTGAACAAGTCACAGATAAAACATCCGGTTTTGGTCTCCTGTGCTCTCCTAAGTGCTAACTGTCTGGGTGAACATGTTATTTATTTTGTCATAGAAATCCAACATTAGGCATTAGAGTGAATGTTTTGATTTGGCTCAGTATCATATCAATTTCTATATTCTTTCTGAATTAATCTCTTATGTTTTTGAGACTGGGATTTGTTAATATAGTCCATGCTGGCCTCAAACTCTCAGCCTCCTGTGAGGTTACTTCACTTCCATTTTGTAAGAAAACTCTTTGGGCCGGTGTTTTAAATTATTTTTTTCCATCATACCATCTAAATGGGTTTTTTGAGTGGTTAAAAGAGGTAAAAATTACGATTCATAGGGAATAGCAGTTTCTACATGCATGTTATAAAGCATGTTAGTGACATCTTTATTTTGTGAAAGAGGACAGTTGAGGTGATTTTAAAATGTGGTTTTATTTTACACTCAACATATTTCTGTACTAAACTGTCTGTGAGCTCTTGATATAAATTCTTTTTTTTTTGTTTGTTTTTTTTGTTTTTCGAGACAGGGTTTCTCTGTGGCTTTGGAGCCTGTCCTGGAACTCGCTCTGTAGACCAGGCTGGTCTCGAACTCACAGAGATCTGCCTGCCTCTGCCTCCCGAGTGCTGGGATTAAAGGCGTGCGCCACCATCGCCCGGCTTGATATAAATTCTTGCAGTAGTGATAGCAGTGACAATGGGAGCAACACAGTTGAGCCCTTGCCTGACTTACTTACTGATCCATTTACAGTGTAGTTAGAATTTAAAGTATGAGAATTGTTTTGAGCTTCAGAACCTTTGACTTGAAGAAACTTGTTGCATGCCTTGCATGATATTTACAGAGCTTCATGTATCTTTACTATTTATCATTAACTCACTGAGCATTGATGGGATGTCTTTATATACTCAGTGACTAATACAACTTATTTAACATTTCTTTTTCTAATAATGTCACTCTTCTGAAGTGTTCATTGTTGAGTAAATTTTATGAAACTAGTAATTGAACTAAGATTTATAAGATTCTCCTTTGAAATGCTGTCTAGAAAACTGGATATTTACTTAGAGAGGATACATTATATTAATTTTCAAAATTAAGTTAAAAAGCACAAAACTAAGCTCTGTGAGTGCTTGTAGTAGTTTTCCTTAGGTGATAATATTGAAAAAAACGTTACAATAAGTGTAGTTTAATTTGCCACATGATTTATTTAATAATTTTTTGTAACTTTATTGGTTTTTATGTTAGAATCAGAAATAATTGATGAAATTAAATCAGTACAGTGATAAATATTAGATTCTTTTTCTTCTTGTGAGCTTTCTGTTTGTATTAGAAAGTGTTAACAGAAATGGCTAGAAAATAAACATTCTGTGCATGTTATAATACTTGGG
Source organism: Microtus oregoni (assembly GCF_018167655.1). Classification (NCBI taxonomy): domain Eukaryota; kingdom Metazoa; phylum Chordata; class Mammalia; order Rodentia; family Cricetidae; genus Microtus; species Microtus oregoni. The sequence continues at coordinate 32,903,436 of NW_024543072.1, forward strand.
TTTTAATATGTCACCTTAAGCAGTATACTTAATGGTAGATTTAAGGGAATATGCTTTTAAGGAGACTAATCTAGCTGTTTCCTTGGTTTTGTACATTTTAATGGTTTGGTAATGAAAAAATGCTTTTTTGCCGATCTATATTACAGCAAGATATTATAATGAATCTTTAAACATAATTAACATTTCTTAGCTTATAAAAAATATATATCCACTGTGTATCTTTTTTCATTCTTCCTGTGGACAGCAAGGAAGTGTAAGAATGTTATAATAGGGTTGGTATGCTTACTTAAGCAGGGAAAATTTAAAACAATGTATATAATTACATATTAAAATATGCAACATGATGAAGATCAGGAAGGAAATCAGGGTGTGTTCAAGTTTGAATTAATCAAAACATCCTAGAATGTTATAGCCAGAAGGTAATTTAGATGTAATCTGTGCCAAAATGTTTGCTTCCCTGTGAGAAAATAGTTCTCAGTTTTTAGTGTCGTGCTTACCAGCCACTCAACTGTTGAATAGCAGGGGTTGGGGAGATGACTCAACTAGTAAGGTGTTTGATCCCTAATTCCAGCCCTGGGTGGGTTTGGGGTAGAGGTAGGGGATTCCTGAAACCTGTTATTCAGTAAATGGGTGAACTCCAGTACAATGAGAGACCTTGTTTCAAAAAAAGAGCCACTTCCAAAAACAGGTCATGTTGATATCTGTCCTTCACATACACATATGCACATGTAACACCACATACATGAATACGTGTGTGTGTGTGTGTGAGTGAACATATAAGAACATAGATTTCTGATTTTCTTTTGGTGCAGGAGATATGAGCAGGGCCCACTGCATGGTAACTGTTTTACAGCTGAGCTGGTAGGTGATGTGTCCTCCTACCCTTGACTTTGATAATTATAATCTCCCCCCCACCTCATCCTTCCCGCCCCCTCAACTCTTTGCTATCAGCCAAGACAAACCAAAGTCTCAATTTGTATGTTAGACTGGCTGGGACTCCAGTGTCGCCCAGGCTGGTCTTGGGTTCTTTGTGGATCCTCCTGCCTCATTTTTCTGACTGCTGTCAGTATGAAATCTGTGAAAGAATTGGGAAGGAAGGGAGGGAGGGAGAGAAGGAGGGAAGGAAGAGAAAGAAGGATAAGAAGGAAAGGAGGCCATTGCAGAGGAGCTGGTATTGGGCGTTCTGCTGATTTAGGTGAGGAACCAAGAGTCGTTTGTCCTCTGCTAGGAAGTTGTTAGAGGGCTAAGGACTGGCTGTGAGTAACACAATGGTGCACAGGGTATTTTGAAACGGGAGATTGGATTCATAGAAACAAGTCTACAGAAATTGAGGTGTTCCGTTTAATACTGTAAGTACAATCAAGATGCTTACATATACTTCCCCTCTGAGCATTTCAGTCTAGTACAGTGCTACTAGACTAGGGGTCCTGACCCCTTTGTGTTGAACTACCCTTTCACAGGGTTCACATACCATACCCTGCACCTCAGATATTAACATTACAATTTGTAACAGTAGAAAAATTGCAGTATAAAGTAATGACAAAATAATTTTATGGTTGAGGGTCACCACAACACAATGAACTACATTAAAGGGTCACACAGCATTAGGAAGATTGAGAACCACTAGTGTAATAGCATAGGTTAGACATGGTGTTAAGTCCAGTTTTATGACACAGAAACTAGTCCTTTAGAAAAGATTCTGGCCTGTCTTTAAGAGGAACTTTTACTTTTGATCAGCGAGTTCACTTTTAGTCTTGTGGACATAGATCTGTCTGATTGGCTTAGCTTTCTTTCTAAATCAAAGAATGTTCATGCCAAATTAGTGGCCTGAAGGGAAGCAAACGCATAGTCAGTTGTGGTGTACATTTTTCATTTTACATCCTTGTATTTGTTTTATGTTTCTTTTATCTATCTTTAAAGTTTTGTTCTTCTGTGTTTTATGTGGACTACTTCCTCTTAAGGGCAGGCATAAATAAAATTACCATAATCATGACATAATGATAATGTCTGTATTTTTATAGTACCTTAATTTTTATAGCAGCACTCTTATTTTCATAACCTCAGTTAGCCTTACTGGCAAGTATTATTATACCCATTTTATAGTTGAGTAAAATAAAGACAGATTAAGTGACTTTCCCAAGGTCTGTGTGCTTTAATAAGCACTGTTTTGGAGAACAAAACAGTGTTTAATAAGCACAGGTTTGGAGCTTTATCAATAGGAGCTTTGAGTTCATGTGAATACTTTGCTTTTGTTCAAGAGTTTGAATTTATTTTGTTTGTTAGGCAGCAAGGAGTCAGTTTTTAGTTGTTTTGGACAGTACCCTTATTTTAAAATGTTTAGCAGCTAGAGAAGGGTGAAATATCAAGAATTTGAACATGGCTTCTTTGTATGGAAGATTTGTATCATGAACAGATAGAGGTAAGGAAGTTGGGAGAGGGAGTTGTTTGGAAAATAAGAAGAATTCAGTTTAAGAAAATTCTCTGTGTGTTTGCCTGCATTAGTATATGTGTACCACATGTGGTGATCAGCCCACCAGAGGCAGACAAGAGTGTCACACGTGCATCCCCTGCAATTGGAGTTAGAGGCATTTGTTAGCTGTCACGTGGATTGCAGGGAAGAGAACCTGGGTCCCTCTGCAAGAGCAGTAAGTGCTCTTAAACTGTAGAGTCATCTAAGAATGAACATTTCAAACATACTTGACACATTTCGGGCAGATCTTATTTACATTACTTTTGAAAATTGAAAAATAATTTTAGTCAGTTAAATGGATGATAAACATCATGTAAAGGGTGATGTCCATACATACTGATGTGTATATGGATTGAGCATTGATACCTAATTTTGATTTTGCCATTGTCATCTGTGGCTGTTTCTCAACAATAAGATGGTGATAATGACAGTGTTAGAGGTATTCTGTGGGGAGGAACAAATTGATAGCAGAGGCATCTTTAAAGTACTATAATAGTTTTTCTTAGAGGAGCACCAGAGTAAAATCTGCAGTTTTATTACTTGTGCTGTGGGAGAAAAGGAGCAGTGTTAGTGGCTTATGGATTCTGTGGGGTCCCTTTGAAGGCTGTACATTTCTGCTTGTAGCCACCCCCTCCTCCCCCTTGGGAAAGAAGTGTGCTGTTTTAGTACTCTGGAAAGCTTTGCAGGGAAATATTGTATTCTGCCTTCTAGTGGTACCCTACCTGTATGTTATCTTTCACCACTTCCTTATCAAGATTCCAGCGGGAAGCGCCAACCCCTGCCCCCCAACCTCACACAAATGGTGTATTCCTTTTGCAAAGTTTTGATTTTTAGAAAAGTTGCCCCTGGAAGGAGGATGGCTATATTTTGTCTTGAGACTTGGCTGGTTCTTTCTCCGAATCCCCTACCCCGATTCCAGTTTGAGACATGGCCTTTAAAGTAAACCTACCATTCTGTTTGTCAGGTCAAAGTATTTGGACTGTTCTGAGAACCTGTGCTGCATTGTCCCTGCTATGGAATGCTGTGATATATGGAGCATAAAAAAAGTTTCTCGTAGTTGAGAACCTGGGTTCCATATTATGGCCTAGTATGTAATTTTAGGATGTTACTTAATGGACTTTCAAAAGTTTTTTATAATTTAAATTTAGAGGAACTTCACTTTTTTTAATTTTTTTTATTTTTGTGATACTGGGGATCAAACCCAGTGTTACTTAAGTACTCTACCACTAAGCAGCATTCCCAGTCCAGATTTCACACTTTTAAAGTCTTTGGTACTTTTTTTTTTTGGTCACATTGAGGCTGTTCTGTTCTTGCTCTTCAGTAGGAGCAAGGAGACTGGGCATCATGACCTGACTTTCTACCTAGTCACTGCCCCAGGTCCTTCTGCAAGATTTTTAGTTAGGGGAAGGATCTAGAAACCTTCCCCTTTGTTTCTATGAAGGGTCTGTGCCCTGCTTATCTTTAGGGACCTATCTATTCATAGCTTGTCTCCATAAATAGCCTCTTTTTCAGTCTGAGCTTCTGCCCTACTTTCAAATCTGAATTTAGTTCTTAATTTGTGTTCATTTAGCTAATTCAGCGCTTCACTGTAGACAGTCTTATTTTCTTCTCTAATTGATTATATAAGTAAAATCTTGTCTCATAAGAACTTTGAAAACAGAATAGAGTAGACATTTAGCAAATAATGCTTGTTTAATGAAATGGATTCTAATTCTTTGTTGGTATGTGAGAAGGCCTAGCCATCAACTGAGATTCTAACGCAGATGATGTCTGAAAATCCCTATTTTATAAAACTTTACATTGATTTGGTAGCATCAAACGATTATTTTACATACATAAATTATAGACATATAGAGTTTCTCAACAGATGATTCTCAATTACTACACTAGAGAATGGTTGGGGATATACCCGAATGTAAATGATCAGGGCATAAGTTTAGCATGAATTGTAGTACTCGGTATGAATATGAACAAACCAGTCGGCCCTTCTGCCTCCATTTTATTCAATACACACAGAGCTACTTTCACTCTTTGCCTTGAACTAGAGATAGAGTACCAGTACATGTCACTCCTGACAGCCCACAGTGTTGGGGAAATCATACAGTGACACTGTTCATATTGGTTCAGTGGTAAGTATGAGGGCTACTGCTATAGAAACATAAGGTAGCTGTCTTAATCTGGACAAGTGGATTAGAGGGGCTTTCTGAGAAAGTGTGTTTATGTTAAGACATAAGGGATGAGTTGGAGGTGATGATTAGATGGTGTTGAAAATGTTCTAAATGAACAGAACAACATATACACACAACTGAAAATAGCATTTTTATGTTACTCAAGTCCAATGTTGCTACTTGAGATTTAGCTGTAGAGTTGGACATATCTACCTACATTTTGAGTTTATTTGCATAATCTTTATATGTCTCAGTGACCAAAAAATGCAGTCAGATTTTGTGGCAATTTCTGTACCTTCTGACAAAATGCATTGATTTCTCTCAAAGTGATCACATTTATAAAGTTTTTGTGTTACTTACTGTACCAAATGCTTTGCACAGATTCATATTAATAACAAAGACCCTGTTGGAATGAAATGCCACTCCTAGATTTCAGTTGACAAAACAGAATTAACGAGACCGATTAGTATATCCCAGTCTTGGTGTCAATAATTAGGAACAATATTACTCCCTTGGGCTTTGACTTCTGTTTCAAGCTAGTTGAATGATGAGTTATAGTAAGTTGGGGGGCTTCTGCTTGTAAAATCTTTATAGTAAGAATTGGGGGGCTTTCTGAGTTTCTGCTTGTAAAATCGCTGTACTTAACAACAGCATTTAGTTCCTAGATCCAGATCCTGTAGTAGAAAAGAGTCAATTGTGTGTTTTAATTTTTGTTTTTGAGGACAGGGTCTTGACATACCACTGCCCTGGAGCACAGCTTTTAGTTATGTGTCTTTATATCTCTGTCTTGATATAAAGACATGGAGAGATGGACACTTGATTACCAAATCTAATATTAACTTAGCTTTCAGACATTAACTTAGCTTCCCGATGATGAATATAAAATATTTGGAAGTGTTTGGCATGCATATTGCTAATACTAGTAATCCATAAATATTTAGCATTTTTGAATTAAAAGTTAAATAGTAAACTGGTTGTGATGGTCTAGTCATAGTTCTCATGAGGTTGAGACTGGAGAACTCAAGGCCAGTCTGATCTGTATAGTCAGGATTTATCTCATAAATAAATAAATAAATAAATAAAACCAACTATAGTTGTTAACATCTGGATAATTTTAATCGAAGGATTAATCTGGTTTGTGAGAAAGAAAATTGGGACTTTCGTGGTTATTTATTATTTTAACATTTTAAAATGTTTTAGTTATTCTTAGATGGGTTGTAGTAAAAAAAATTTATATGAAATAAATTTGCAGAGAAAAAGATACTTTAGTTTTATCACATTTCTTCTCCCTTATTAAGCTGTTACTAATCCAGGGGTGTCCCTTTCACCTGGGGCAACATGATAGTTGGTTATTGTTTCTGGTGAGAAATAACTATTTAGTGGCATTGGTCCCCAGTTGGGTACACCCTATTTATTTATGTTCTTCATTGCCTTGTTTATTCGGTCTGCTGTTTATCTCTGAAAAAACTTTACATAGTATTTGATTGTGTTGAATAGTTTGCTGGTTTCTTTTACTTGGTTTGTTTTAAGGTACATTGGACCCCCATTCTTTTTTAATGTAGTAAACATTTAATGTATAGTGTTTTGTGTTTTAGGAAAGATTTTGGTGGGATAATAGCTTACTGGTTGATTGCCTGGTATGCAACAAGACCTTGGGTTTTGATTCCTAGTAACTATAAAGTAACAAAACAATAATAAAATTCTTAGAAATTGAGCTTTAGGATTAAAGAATAGCTTGGTGACAAGACTGTACCAAACCTAGGGTAAAGAGCTAGTTGGTTTTTATTCTCATTTTAGATTTGGGAAGCATTTCATTCTTTAGGATGGAGTGAATGATTCTTCCAGTGAACTAAGCAAAGAGACTTGGCTTTGTAGGCAGAAAAGGGCCAAGGGAAGCAGAAATGGGACAAAAAGTTATTTTCCTTTACAGGATTGAAATGAGATTTTCTTTTCTTGTTGGCTTAACTAAATTACATCCCTTCTGATTGGAAAACTGCTTTGTTTCAAAGTTCAGTTTGAGTAAGTGACTCTTGGTATAAATAACTTCATTCTGATTTGGTCTGACGTTCAGGGACTGGACCCAAACAATGGCCTCTCAAAATCTTTGTCTGATAGAATAATACACAGTTAAAGATACTGGGGTCAGACCTTTGAGGATGATACCAAATCACATTCTTTTTATCTTTTCCTTTTTTGAGACAAGTCTCACTATTTAGTACTGGTCATCCTGGGTCTAGCTATGCAGACCAAGTTGGCCTACAGAGTGCACAGAAATCTGCCTGTGCCTCTGCCTCTGGAGTTCTGGGATTAAAAGGCAAGCACCACCATAACTGGTCCTGCAGTCTTATTTGTAGTGTTTATATGTATCAGTTTCTTCAAATTCTCTCTAGTACAATTAATTCTTACATTAGTCTTTTGGATTTTTTTCTAGGTTGGTAGAAAGACATCTGAATGCTTTGAGTTTTGTTCTCAGTTGGGCATCATAAATTTTTTCTATATATTTTCAAATGTAAAACAGATTTATTTTTATTATATCACCCCAGTTTTAGCATTTTCAGAGTACTTGTAGTTTATTACCTGAAAACATGATCCACAAGGGATCCTTTTTCCCTCTGATCACCCAGAGGTAAGTTATTCCTATACTGTGAAGAAGCAGCTTAGGTTTGAGACTGAGCTGAAGTCACTCTCCCACTGTAGTCTGAGGAGTTTCCTGCAAGTCATGTACTAGCCCTTTACTTAGAGAGCATCTAGTTGCAGGGTCTGGGTAGGGGTGAGTCAGCTGTGGTGCTGTGTTCTTGGGGAACCATACCTTCACAAAGAAAATGTTTCTTTTAATAGAAAAGAACTAGAGGGTGCATACATTTTTACTCTGGCCTACTCTAAAATTTTATTCAAAGATTTAGGGAGAGGGATAAAGGAGGAATGGGAAGATAATAAAGTTTTAGCAATCTAATCCTACTTGCAGAATAGAACTGCCAGATTTATTCTAAAATCTTTTCCATATTGCCCAAACTGGAGTCTAACCTTGCAGCAAGCCTGGGCTTCTCTGGAACATAGGAAACACCAATTAAAGGATGAGAGTAGGAGGAAGTGCTCAATTGATGGGTTTGGTGGTTCTTTAGTGAGTGGAATGTGTGAACTATGGTTGACAAACAGCAGCAACAGCCTCAGAAAGTCCAGAGGTGGTGAGGAAAGATGATAATGACCCTGAATAAGAGGGTGTTTCAGGAAGAACATATTTTGTATGTTGTATATGTGAACTACCTATCTAGACTGCCTGCTGGCTTTTTTGAGAGGTCAGGAGACAGATTGCTGCATGGGTAGTTTGCCTTTTGTTTGTTTGTTTTGGGTTTTTTTTTGTTTTGTTTTTTTTTTTTTTTTTTTGGTCTGCTGTTTGATGTTGGGGCAGCTCAGAAACAGGTCCCATTAACAGTCCTTTTCTTAATCGAATGAAATGCTCCCCTAAAAACAGTCCATTTGTCTCTGACAGCAAAGGTGTTGTGGTTAAACGCCTACTTAAAATATTTTGTTAAGGGTAAGATTGTTAGATGTTTGCATTATTGGTGAGCTCCCACATTCCTGTTTGCTGTGCTATCAAAATGTGGTTAACTCCCAGTTCTAATAAATATGAACCTTATCTTCTATAGTTTTTGCTGTTTTATTCCAGTGAAAGATCATATGTAAGCGTGCTAGCCATAGGCAACAATTCAAGTGTAATTTTAGACCACACTGTAAGTACAAATACATAATAAAGTATTGTGGTGACTTAATGGTTAAAATTTGGTTTTGTAGTCAAATTTGATACTCTCACTCCCACCCTCTCTTTTATTTTCATTTAAGCAGGTGCTGGGAATGTTAGAAGTAAAATGCATAGCCCCCTGAACAACAATAAACTTTGAAAAATGATCTCTTTAATGCAGTCATGAAAATGTCTTGTTATCACTAAACTAGAGTTTAGGAGCCTGGAATGATTGAAATTGGCATTAGGTAGAAAGACCAGGTGGTTGGGACAGTTGGCTCCTTGTTTGTATGGGGGAAATTATGTCAGTGTCACATACTGCACATAAATTTGCTTGAAGGGATTAAAATTTAAATGTTCAAAAGGTAACTGAAAGTAAGTACTACAAGAGTAGGAAAAGTTTTTATTTAGTTTTATGGATCAAAAAGCTTTTGACATGACAACTCAGAAGCCATAAAAGGGAAAATTTAACTGTGTACAGTGTTTAAGGTTCTGTCAGATTCTGCAGACAAAATGAACATAATAGATGGTAGAGAATATTGGCTTATGTAAAAGATTGAGGATTAACTTAGGTTAATTATGAATACTTTGCAACATTGGTAATGCATGATAAAACTCCAATAGAAGATTGACCACACAAAAGGATGAAGGGCCAATGACATACACGGCTCAGCCTATAAGTCAGACACTTGTTGCTCAAGCCCAAGTTCTATCCCTAGAACCCACGTAAAGGTTGAAGGAAAGAACTGACTCCACAAAGTTTCCTGTGATCTCTACACATGTGCTCAGCATGCACACACCTGCACATTTTACATTCATACAGTAGTAAATAAATTTATTTTTAAGAAGATTGAAGAAGTTGAGACATGAATTATTTTGGTGATACAGTGGACAAATTAAAATATTAAAGGAAAGAAAAGTGTTAGAAGGAATACTGACTGTAATTTAGAGGTAATCGAATGTTTTGTATATAACTGTGGTGATTTTATTAAATGACAAGCATCATTTTAAATCACAGACTGGTCAAGTAGGGATTCCCACCTTTTCTGATTTAATGTGCAGGACACAGATAAATGATGATGGACTACAGAAGCTTGTAAAGAACTCTGCATTTCTCCCTTAGTGTTTCCAAGGTAATTGTAAGTTTCCTGTCAACTTTTCTGATATTCCTGCACAAATAACTTAAAAAAAAAATGAAGCTCCCTCTGTGTTTTGTTCTTATTTAGTTTTTGTTTTCTTTTCAAATACCTTTAATACATTCTCTCCATGCCCTGCTGTTCCTCTTTTGCTTACTTTGTAGTCTTCTCTAGAGTTCTTTCTCATTATCTTTTGTAGAGATTTGCTGTAATTTAGATCTTTTGCTTTTAGAGACTCCTGGTTCTGTATGAAATTGTTCCAGGAAGTTCTTACCCAGGAGGTAGCAGTTAACCTGACTTCTTTTTTTCACCATTTCTCATTGAATGATATCAAGCAGTAACCTAACAAAACATATGCTATAACTTGTTCATGTTATTATACACATGTCTGGAGAGGGAGAGAGACAGAGACAGACAGACAGAGAGGAAGTAACTAAATACTTTGCTATTCAAAGGAAGGGATCAGAAATCCTAATTCTAGTTACTACTGACTTGTCCATAGTGATGCCAGTAAAAAGTCACTTAAGCAGATGAAGTAATAATATAGTTAAAAGAATTTGAAGGTAACCTTTGCTATCGTAAGTTGACAGCAAAATTTATTAGTTTTAAAATTAATCTATATGCAACTTCAGTTGGTAGTATTAGCTTAAGGTAGAATGGGTCTGGATAATAGAAAATCACAGATTACCTAATTGTTTTTATTTACCGTATGTATTTAGTTGTTTAATAACAGCAACCATATTTCTTTTCCTTTTTCTTTCTTTCTTTTTTTTTTTTTTTTTTTTGGTTTTTGGTTTTTCAAGACAGGGTTTCTCTGTGGCTTTTGGAGCCTGTTCTGAAACTAGCTCTTGTAGACCAGGCTGGCCTCGAACTCACAGAGATCCTCCTGCCTCTGCCTCCTGAGTACTGGGATTAAAGGCGTGCGCCACCATTGCCCTGCCAGCAGCCATATTTCTATATGTCTAAAAATTCCTTTTATTTTAAAACTTTCATCAGTTAAAATAGTAATGTTACCATATTTAAGGTTATATGTAATTTTTATTTTGTGATAACTAGAGTTTTTCTCTTTCACTTGCTCACTTTTGTTTTATTGCTTGATTGATTGAGGCAGAGTCTCAGTATGTAGCTCTTACTGTCCTAGAATTCGCTATGGAGACTATGTTGGTCTTGAACTTACTGATCCACCTGTCTCTGTCTCCCAATTGCTGTGATTCAAGGCATGTATCATCATGCCTGAATTAATTTTCTTAAGTTCCTCAGTCTAATATAAATATTAGAGTTTCTGGAGGTGAGAATGAAGTGTTCATTTTAGTGCCTCACTTTGCATAGTTCTTAGCTCATGTGATAATGGATACATATTTACTAAATATTTTCTTTAGTTTCAAGTTTGACTGTGTTCATTATGACATTCCTTATGTTGTTTGTATCATTCCCACTACTACAAACATGTTAAACATAGTAGATAACTATTTTAGCAATATCATTTTTTGTTCTGCTATGCATATTTATGCATAGGTAATGAAGCTACTCAGAGCATGTTTGTTCATGTACTTAATAATATTGCCAGTTTCCTTTTCATTCTTGCTCTGAGAATCCTCTGTACAGAGTACCTCAGAGAACTTAAGACCCTCCCTGAATAGGGCTGAACAGTATAAGAGTCTGTAGTTTTGAGCCTGAATGTGGAATTAAGAATGAATTTTCTGTTAAAGGATAGATAGTACATAAAAAGAAGACACAGGTTTTCATGGTGAGGAATCTGAGCATGGTTTTGTTGGGTCCTCTGTGAGGACTTTTACATTGGCTGGAGCTATAGTCTCATCTGAAGGTTCAGGTGGGAGAGATCTTGTGCTAAGCTTGCTTACATGATTGTTGGATGGCAGTTCTTATTGGCTGTGTGGCTGAGGGTGGTGTAGGAGGGCCTTCTGTCTATGTGTTACTTTCATTGGTCAAATAAAGAAACTGCTTTGGCCTTTTGATAGGACGGCAGCTTAGATAGGTGGAGTAAACCGAACAGAATGCTGGGAGAAAGAAAGCAGAGTCAGGCAGGCGCCGTGGCTCTCCTCTCCAAGATGGACGCTGGTTAGACTCATGCCGGTAAGCCACAGTCAAGTGGCAATACACATTAATGGAGATGGGTTAAACTAATATGTGAGAGTTAGCCAATAAGAGGCTAGAACTAATGGGCCAGGCAGTGTTTAAATGAATACAGTTTCCGTGTAATTATTTTGGGTGTAAGCTAGCCGAGGGCTGGGCAGTGGGAAGTGGGCCTGCTGCTCCCTTTTACAACATGAGGACATTAGTTTCTTTTTGTCAGGCACTTAGTTTGTCAGAAACTGCCCTTATTCCTTTGCTTTGTGGCTTCACCAGCTTCCTCTGATAGAATAAGAGATTATTCCTAGCAAGGAAAGAACATTAGCAGGATGGAAATCATTGCCTTTGTAACTGAATTGAGGTAGATTAGGAAGACTCAGCTCCTTCTAAGAGGACATGTTTTTCCTCTGAAATGGTATTTGGCTAAGGGCTAAGTATGGGATGAAAATTGCCTGAAAATAAGACTTAATTTTATGCGCAGTCTTTGTAGCTAGCACTGTATACACACACACACACACACACACACACACACACAACACATACACAAATTATTGGGCACAGATATTTTAGTTGCTTGATGGACAGTTGTCAGACCCTTCTCCCACACTGTGACCTATTCTCTGTTAGAGAAGGCTGAGCCAAAACCACAAAGAGGCAGTAATTCAGCCCCAGCCAAGGCATAGTCAATAGAAGAGAACAATATGGGAGAGAGACAGTAAAAAGCTAAAGCCTTGGAACACAGCTGAAATGGAGGAGGAGGGTGGAGGAGAGCTGGGGTCTTGGAAAAGATGCATGTTCTGCCTAACTGCTGGGAGAACTCCAGAATGCTTTTAAGAGCTCTGGTTTCCTAGGATCCATAATTCTAAGAGCTGAGGGTCCTAACACTTCAATCTCAGTACTAGGGAACGGGAACTTAAGTGTAGAGGTGTCACTGAAAGTAGGCAGTCCTAAACATTCAAGGCTCAGAGTTACTGACACTAAACAAGTGATACTTTGCTTGTGCATTCTTTTCATCTAAATAGAGCAAAAGAATCCTCTCTTGAATATGAGTATAATCTCCCAGGTAGTACCTTCCTTTCTATCGTGTTATTTGAAGCAAGGCACTTGATCCATTCCACACTCATGGTGAAGTAGAAATATTAGAAGTCAGGTGTCAGAGGAGGCCATCTTAGAAATCTACCTAAATGTAACTTTCAGTAATTTTTAGGATCCGAAGATCCACAAGCCCAAAAGTTGATTGTTTGCTGGCTGAAGAGTTGCCTAAGTGGTTAAGAGAACTTGTTTGTCTTGTAGCCAACCTGTGTTCAATTCCCAGCAACCATGTGGTGGCTTACAGACATCTGTAACTCTCATTCCAGGGCATCCACTCTGACTTTGGAGGGTACCAAGCACACAATGAGTTGCACACATATATATAGGCAAAACATTAATACATACAAAAAAGTAGCGAAATAAATTTATTATAATAAATAGTAAATTCATACATATAAGAAGTAATGAAATAAATGTTCAAAGTTGTTCTGTCGGGTTTGGTTTTGGGCTTTGAAAGACTGCTTATGGCATAGGGGTGTGAGGATGACATGAGAGACTCTGCTTTATGGACTTCATTTTCTAGAAGGAAAGATCTTAATATTACTTGTGTTCAATGTTTAACAACATCAAAATAGTAGCACAACCGTAAAAGGAAGAGTAATGAGTTTTGGAAAAGCAAACATCTGAAGCTTACTTCTAGGTGTTGTGAGCCCATGATGGTTTTGTTACAGTCTTTGAAACTCCATGTCATTCATGGGAAAAACAAGGTGTTGGTATGCTACTTGGTTGTCTGAGATATAGAATACTATTTAGTGGTAAGTTACATTACCTTTCCTGATTGGTCAGCTTTTCGTGTGCCTGATGAAATGACTCCAGGAGCCCTATAGATATGCATAGCAGAAAAAAAGATCTATTCTGTATTTTGTTATTGTCTCCTTCAGTGGTCTTAGTCTTTTATTGTATTTTTTTGAGATGGAGGGAGTCCATACTGTTCATAGACAGGCTTCAACTTGCCAAAATCCTCCTGCTTCCCAAGTGCTGGGATTACAGATGTTACCTGCCACTTCTGGCTCTGGATATGATTTATTCAGGGTAAAATTTCTTCATCTGCAAACTTGAGTTTGGATTACATAATAAGAAGGCTCTGAATGGCTTCATGGGGCATTTTGATTTATTGCATGTTTGTTTTGATAGCTTTGCTTCAAATAGAAAATGAATGACTAAACCTATGATAACGGTTAACTTAAAACAAAAGTTAGAAATGATGGGATGACTTGTCTAATCTTGACCACATAGCTAGGAATTAGAGCTGGGCATTAAACCCAGGTTGTCTGGTTCCAGAGTAGGAAGGACTTTTAATATGTAAGAAGCTAAATCCTGTCTTGTGCTGAGTATACAGAAAAACTCTACATTTTATTTGTATTACTAGAACTTGCAAAGTTTGAAGCCATTGAGCCTGTCTAGAACTTTCTATACTTTTCATCATTGTCTCATCTCTACCCTTTAGTTGTCAGTACTTTTAAACCTCTGCACCCTCAAACTTCTTCTTTGTGTTCCTTCCAGATACCAGCTTTCTCCCGTCCTATGTCTTGATTTCTTTGAAGTACTGTAAACTCTAAATTTACTACTTTTGTAATTCTCCTCAAAACTATTGAAATCTAAGTTCCAAAGACATTTTGAAAAAACTTAGGTGGTATGACTATGCTTTCTATTTTTACTTTCCTAATGGTGCTTAGGAAGCCAAGATGTAGAAGGAGCAGTGAAGAAGGAAATGAGGAAGATAGCTTTCCAGGATCCAGGACCTTATTGGCACATGCAGTTCCACAAGGTATAATTAAAAGGGAAGTGAAGACTAGTAAAGTAATGGTCTCCTATGAGGATGGAAGAGCTGGAAGTTCGGATGAGTTTGAGAATGGTCTGTAAAGGGAGGAAGGGGATGAAAGATCTAGGAGGTTGGGGTTACAGTTGGAGAGTTTAAAGTTTTAGAGGAGGACCAGTTAATTCTAGGTGATAACAAGGTTTAAGATCTGGCTGTTGATATGGTAGATTAAAAATAAAGAGATAATTATAGAATTGAGGGTGATGACCCACGTAGGTTAACAGTGGCCTTTCATGTACAGTGAGTGCAGTTCTGTATGATAAGCCTCGAAAGCATAATCTGGAAGGCACTTCTGTTATCTTTGCCCCTTTTTTAGTGTCAGATGAGGAGATAACTCCCTGCTTTCTTTCCTTTCTCCCTCCTCTACCCTCCCCTTCTTCCCTTCCTCCGTCCCTCCCTTCCTCCCCTCCTTCCCTTCCCCTTCCTCTCTCCTTCCCTCCATTTTTTTTCCTGTGTTTTGAGACAGTGTTTCACCATTTAGCTCTGGCTGACCTGGAACTCACTTTGTAAACCAGGCTGGCCTGGAACTCACAGAGATCTGTCTGCCTCTGCCTCCCAAGTGCTGGGATTAAAGGTGTGAGCCACCACCGTCCAGCTAGATACTCTTTTTTTTTAAGCAGGGGATATATTAATTTTGTAATTTGACATTTGCATACTCTTGGCTGGAAAGTAGCATTGTGTGTATGATGAGATTTTTTTTGTATTGTCTTTTGAGGATATTTCCTAGCACTGTACTTTATGTTAGGAGTGTTTTGATCTTAACTGTAATTCTGGGCATTTTGTTTATGAACAACAAAGAACAGAAAAGGGTATGAGAGGGAGAACAAATGAATAAATGTTTCAGAATGTTAGAGATATGCTGGTGGTTTGGAGGAGAAATGTCTGCCACAGCCCAGACGGAAACAAATCTGTCATGATGTGGGATATATTTGCTTGTCTTCTTTGGTTTGTTTGATTTTGTTGTTGTGTTAATCATGTGTAATTAAGTTATAGGTACGTCTCAGAATTTAGATTGTGTTGTTTGAATTTTAGGTGAAAGTAGGAAATAATACTTAGTAGCGTTTTTATTCTTGATGTCACCGCAAGAACATGAAAGGGAAAGTGTGATCTTATTTTCAGAGAGTTAGTTTATTGTTAACACATCCCTGGGAGAATGTGACTGGAGCTGACTGCTGATAGGCACTAATAATAACCAAACTTGAGGTGAACTCTTGGGGATATACCCTTCAGAGATGCCTTAGTTAAGGTTTCTATTGCTGTGAAGAGACCCCATGACCATGGCAACTCTTATAAAGGAAAACATTTAGTTGGGGCTGGGTTCAGAGGTTTGGCCCCATTGTCTTCAGGGCCTGCAGATAGACTTGGTGCTGGAGAAGGAGTTGAAAGTTCTACATCTGGATTGGCTGGCAGCAGGAAGGGAGAGACACTGGGCCCAGCTTGAGCATTTGAAACATAAAAACACCCCCAGTGATACACTTCCTCAAACAAGGCCACACCTTCTAAAAGTGCTATTCCCTGGAGACCAAGCATTCAAATCTGTGAGCCTATGGTTGCCATTCTTATTGAAACTACCACAAGGGACTAGTGAAGAATTCCCAGTGTGCTTTCCAAAGTACTCTTCAAATCTCCTTCCTAACCAGTTTTCCATGTTGAAGATGTCTGCAAGAACCATTAAATAAGTGTTGTAGGAGAGTTTAAGACTTGAAATCTCTTTGTCTCTCTAAGATTTATTTATTTATACAGTATTCTGCCTGCATATATGCCTGCAGACCAAAAGAGGGCTCTAAATCTCATTATAGATGGTTGTAATCCATCTTGTGGCTGCTGGGAATTGAACTCAGGACCTTTGGAAGAGCAGGTTGTGCTCTTAACCACTGAGCCATCTCTCCATCCCTCCAAATAGGTCTTTGATGTTCATTTTTTCTCTACTGTGAAGAAGAGCCAGCACTGTATTAAACTCTTGTTGATCATTTGAGAATACAAAACTAATTAGTATGTTCTGATTAATTGTAGTTAAGCCATATCCTTTATTCTGTTCCGTTTTCTGTTTAGTTATAAATTCTAAACTGAAGAATGTTCATAATTAAGCCACAAAAGGCAAGACAAAATAGTTTGATTATTAGAAAAGGTTTTAAAACATTCTTAAAAATTATAACTGATTTTGATTTTTCTTATATCAAAGGAAATTGATGTGGGTAACTAGTTCATGCCTTTTTCTTTGAGAGCATCTTGCTATGTAGCCCAGGCTTGGATTCCTTATATAGCCCAGGTAGTCCTTGAACTCAAGATCTTCTTGCCTCACTCTTTGAGTAACTAGAATTGTAGGAATGCACCACCATGCCCAGCTAGTATGTGACTTGATCTGATAATGTGACACTAGGAGAAAAACATACTTCTCTAAGGTGATGTTTCTGTTATCTTTATTGCAGATGCTACAGTCACTGGCATTTTGCCAGGTTCTTTCTATTAACTGATTTGTGTGTCCATTTAATTCCACTTTACACAATCAAATTGGGCCTGAGGGTTTTTTTTAATGCCTGTTCTTTATTGCATATAGTTCATTGTTCGTTACAGTGTATATTTTAAAATAAGATGGCCCAGTGTGAGCTTAATGATGAATTTGCTAATGAGATATTTCTGAAAGATGGAAGTGTGATTTTTCAAGAATAAGAGAACAAGAGTTTCTGTTGTTCTTATGTTTAATTAATTGTTTAATTAATTGTTTTTATTGTCGTCAGCTCAAGAGTTTATAAAACAAAACTTTCAGCCTTTAAAATTTTGTAATGATTTATTAAATAGCTTCTGTAGAAAAAGACTGTTGAAATACGGAGCGGCGGGCTGTGTCCCGCCACCCGGCTAGCTTTACCCGAAATAATTACATGAAAACTGTATTCTTTTAAACACTGCCTGACCCATTAGTTTCAGTTTCTTATTGGCTAGCTTTTACATATTGATCTAACCCATTTCTATTAATCTGTGTAGGCCAAGAGCTGGCTTACCAGGAATGATCTTAACCTGCGTCTGTCTGGAGTGGGAGAATCATGGCGACTCCCTGACTCAGCTTCTTTCTCCCAGCATTCCGTTCTGTTTACTCCGCCTACCTAAGGGTTGGCCTATCAAATGGGTCTAGGCAGTTTCTTTATTAATAAGAAATCACTCCCACATCAAAAGACACTATTTGTCCAGTCCTGTTTTATTCTTAATTTTTTTAGCTTATTCTTCTTGAGTATAAATTAGAACTAAGGTAAGTTTTTATTCATAGCTCATCAAAGGAGGAGGTCATTGTGGGTGGTGGTCAGTTCCTTGTCCTCCCCCTGGTTGTCCTTGCAATCCTTTTTCTGAATCTGGTGTCAGGTGTGCCTGCTTCTATGGGCAAAATAGTAGAAATGTTGGCTGGTGGAAAGTTTCAGTTTTTGCTGTGGTTCCTTTGGTTTTTGATCCTTTCTCTCCCTTTTCTGAAGCAGCAAAGGAGAAGGGGGAAAAAAACTTTAGAAACATTCAGACTCTTACTGCATCTAGGCAGTTTTATACATTTTAGGGTTTTTGGTTTTTTTTTTTTCTGGTATGGTTGGGTCTTTGAATGTAATAGTCTATAGTCTAGATACCTGGATAATGTATATTAAATTACTTAAATAAAAGACTTTGCTTTTATAAGCCTGTCATATATTACTTGGTTTTTAAAGAAGAGTTTTATTACTTTCTGAAATTAGGAAAAATTTCTTAATATTATTTTAATTTCATACAGTTAGAGTATTAATCTGATTTAAAGATTATGATGGATGTTGGGGATATAGCTTAGTTGGTATTGTGCTTGTGTCTAGTATGTACAAGGAGTGGGGTTAATCCCCCAGCAAAAAGGTGGCATACACCTATAATCCCAGCACTAGGGAGGTGGAAACAAGATGCCTCCTCATCCCAAATTTGTTTCTTAGTTTTAGTTACTCATTGTCAACTTTGATTTAAAAATATTTCATGGAAAAATGTATAAATAACAACTTAAACATTTGGAACTACATGCTGCCTGAGTTACATGGTGAAATCTTGTACCATTTTGTTCTATCCTGTTCATATTATATATGCTGTCCTCACATTAAATGTAACTGCTTTGGTTGCTAGATTGCTATCAGGGTTTTCTAGTGCTTGTATTTAAGTAATCTTTATTTTATTTAATAATGAACTCAAATAAAGGGTAGTAATACACCTGGGATATGCACAAGAGACTGCATAGTGTTTGCTTTAAATGAAAACATAGAAGTTATCTGTTTAAGGTCTGGCAGTGGTGGTGCATTCCTTTAATTCCAGCAGAAACAGGCAAATCTCTGTGAGCCTGGTCTACGAAGAAAGCTCCAGGACAGCCAAAGCTACATAAAGAAAAGAAACCCTGTCTCATAAGAAAAAAAAAAGTTATCCATTTAAGAAAAGAAAAACATGCTGAGATTTAACTGTAGTACAATAAAGGTCTTTAGAGAGAACACATTCACATATATTTTTTACACTATATATTCTAATTTTCTATATCACTACATGCCTAATTTATAAGTTAAACCTCATAATAGGTATGTGTTTATAAGGAAAAAAGGTCAGATTATGCAGGGTTATTGTTGTCTTTTGACATCCAGTGGAGGTCTTAGACCCTCTCTCCTCTGCCAGCAAGGGAGAACTACCGCATAGATATTTAAAAAAGGTACAAGGTACTTCTAGATATCTCACAAGGGTTTCATAAAAGCACAGACCTTCTCTCAACCTTATTCTTCCAGATGACTTAGAAGAGAGACCCCTTGCATCTAGAGATTTATCACAAGAAAATTCCTATCTAGGAATCAGTATGAACCAAATGATAGGTAGGAAACAGCTTTCTCCATCTTAGAAATGGAGGTAAAACTATAGGGTAGAGGCGGTAGCAAATAAAATGCTTTATAACATGGAGAGTTAAATTAAATTTGAACTTCAGAAAGGGAAGAGAACAGAGCATACATTCTAGTGATAGGAAACTGGAGGCAACAAGATTGCTGGAAGATCATCAGAATAATCCATTTAAGAATGATACAGAGAGTCATGGTAGAACACTTGCTCAGTGTGCTCAAGGTCTGGGTTTGAGTCCCACTGCTAGGGTGGGGTTGGGGTGGGGTGACTTAGAGGCCCAGATTGAAAGAGTCCTAAGAGTCCTAGTTGGAGAGTGGGAAAAGTAGGAGAGGAGGTAGAATCTTTGAGAATTGATGATTGATTAGATTTAGGAGGTAAGAGTAATTTTTTTTTTCAATCACAGGAATAGCAGCTGTGCCAGACATTAAGATGGTGGTGCAGGCCTTTAATCCCAGCACTTGGAAAGCAGAAGCAGGTGCATCTCTGTGAGTTCGAGGCCAGCCTAGTCTACAAAGTGAGTTCCAGGACAGTTAGGACTATTTCACAGAAAAACCCTGTCTCAAATAAAAACAAACAAAAAACAAAAAGGGAAGGATTAGTTTTTAGGCGGAAATATGGGAAACTAGAGAAAACAGCTGGGGGACAGGGTCCGAAATGCAGGGATTTGCCTTGGTTAGAGAGAGTATAGAAAAGAGATCAGTGTTTTTGGTTCAGAGAACGTCTGTCTCCATGTTTGCTCCATGCCCAGTATGTGCTGCAGCTCTGATTGCAGGTTCAGGTTTGTCTGCACTCACTTGGTTGGTTCAGACTGAGTTTACTGCTCAGATGGAGACATCACCATGCTTCCTAGAGGATGGATTGGTGTTTGTTTTCTTTAAACTGGCATGTTGCAGTTATCTGCTCACCATGTGAAACCTGAGGAGATGAGAACAAAGAAGCAAGAGAATGAATGTGTAGTATCAGGTCCTGGCAACTTTTCTTGAGTGTCTAAAAGTGTGCTATGCTTTAAATAGGCCATGAGTTCCTAGTTCGTTTTTTTTTTTTTTGTTTTTGTTTCTTTTCATTTGTGTCATTCTGTACCTTGACATTGATTAGCATCACAACTGATAACAGAAATTATAAAGTTGTTAAAACAGAAATTAGATGGTTGAGATAGTTTTAGCTGAATAATTGGTGACAATATGAAAGTACCCTTGAATTCTGAGTTAAGACTAACTGAGTCTGATTGACTTGCATGAATGTGGTTAGAAGCAACTGAAACTGGCATTCAGATCTTGCTCATAGCTCAGTGGTACTATATGGTCTCATGCATCTCAGTAGTCTTTGGATGAACTGTCTGGATAAAGGGGAAGTGTAAGTGTGTGCATGTGCACAAGAACATGAGCATATGTGTATATGGAAATCTTTTAATATAGCCAATGACTTTCTTCCTGTGAAGATCCTGAATGAATGCCTATTGATATGTTAGGTCTGGATGCACTGTCATTAGTTTCCTTAGGGAGAGAGATACTTACAAAGCAGTAAAATACTGTCTGAATTTGGCAGTCCCTTTTTACTGTCTAGATGTACTAGTGAAAAATGTCTCCCCAGAACCTTTAATTTTGTTCCTAAACTTATAACAGAGCCATTTCTTTTTTCCCTTTTTTTTAAAAAAAATTGATTTTTATTGAGCTCTACATTTTTCTCTGCTCCCCTACCTGCCTCTCCCCTCCCCTTCAGCCCTCTCCCTAGGTCCCCATGCTCCCAATTTACTCAGGAGAGATCCATGTATGTCTCTCTTAGAGTCCTCATTGTTGTCTAGGTTCAACAGAGCCATCTCTTGATGCTGTCTATTGCTCAGGGTACTTTTGGCAATAAGATTGTTATTAAGTTGGATAGGTGAGTTGTAGACCATGACCTTCAGGGAATTATTTATTGTTTTGTACAAGAGTAGGTAGTATTGAGGAATCATGTCTTATTTGGGGCATCAAATAGTCTCTTGCTTGAAAATCTGACATTGGCACTAGTTTTCTTTGATTTAAACTGAAAAACCAGCCAGTGCTCATTTGAGAATAAGCAAGATAACTTATCAACTTCTTTTTAATGCATTGGCTCTATTTTTGCTCTGTGAATAAGAAAAGCCAGAAGACAATAATAGCATATACCTGTATCCAAATGATTTGGACTAATGTCAATTACTGTAATTCAAAGAAATGTGTCTGTCTTTTGGGCACTAACATTGATTTTCAGTTGAAAATATTAGAAATAGACAACACTTAGGATATATGATAGCTTCAGATCTAAAGAAAGTTGCCGAGAGGCGAAATAAAAGCTTTTGTTAAAACAGAAACCAAAAGAACAAGTGGGAAACAGACTAATTGAATGCTTTGTAGGAAATAGTTAGGTATCTATTTAGACAAGACTACTTAACATTTATTAACACTGGTGATATATTAGGCTGTGTGCTTTAGTGTGTTGCTTAACCAAGTATATCAGGATGTACCTTTTTGAAACCCTGCATTAAAGAAGAATCTTGAGATATTGGTGGAAAAACTTGTCCAAGGTTCTGAAGTTAAGCTCTAGGTATGATAGTTGAGATTTGAACATAGGAAAGCTTATTTTCACGCTCCCTACTTTTAGCTTTTATAATGCAGTTACCTGAATGAACAGTGTGATTTTACCTCCAGTGGTGGTTCTAAAAGGCCCCATTTTCTGGTTTTGGTATTTTTGAGACAATGTTTCACTGTGTAGCTTTTGCTGTCCTGAAACTCACTGTGTAGATCAAACTGGCCTCCAGTTCACAGAGATCTCAGAGAGCCTCTGCCTCTCTAGTGCTGGAATTAAAGGTGTGCACCACTATGCCTGGCTGGCTGTTATTTCTTTAGTTTAGGAACATTTCCATCATTTGGGAGAAGTGATTTAAAGATTAAAAAAAAAATCAACAAATTTCTCCTCATAGTTCTTTTGAATGTGCTGCACTGATTTGGGGGAAACCTTTTGATGACTGGCCATCAAGAAATTCCATTCTCTTTTCTTTACACCCAGTGTTTATTTTAAATTGCAAAAAATAATTTATTTTAATTATAATTTGATTTTTTTTAACCTTCCTCCTCGCAAATAATATCCAGTACATGTCTAGACATGCTTAAAGGCCAGGTTGTCATTGATATATCCACAGAAGAGCATCCATAAAGTGTTACCAGGCACTAGTGTCATCTTTTCTCTAAATGGATACATAGTAGATATTTGGATCTTTTTAAGCTTAGAAGCAAAATGGAAGGTATTATGTAGATGCTTATATAGCAAGAGAGAAAAATGTCATTACATTTTTAATGGACAAAATGTAAAATATGGTAGTAATGTAAAACTTTGTGATACCTGCCTAGAATAATGATTTCTTAGTTAGGGACTCATGTTAGTGTCCTTATCATCAGATGTTTTACAGATATTCTGTGAAAACTATTCTTAGTGTCTGGGCAGATGGTTCCATGGATAAAGAACTTGCCATGTAAATGTGAAGACCAGATTTTGGATCCATAGAGTCCACATAGGACTGGATGGACATGGTTGCTCACAAATCCAGTCCTCCAGTGAAATGAGAGTAGAGACAGGAGAATCCCAGGGAGCTCAAGAACTAGAGACCCAGTCACAAAAAAGATGGCAGGCAAAGACCAGCACTCAGATTTGTCTTCTGACTTCCATACGTACCTACTCGTATTCATACAAGAACATGCACATGTGTACATCATAATACACATTTAAAAAAAAATCAAACAAAGTAGGGCTGGGGAGATGATGGCTCAGCAGTTAAGAGTACTTGATGCTCTTACAGAGGACTTGGATTCAGATCCCAGAATTCACACGGTGTCTCATAACCATTTCTAACACCAGTTCCATGGGATCGTACAGTCTTATCTGAACTCCATGGGCACCAGGCACATGTGTGCTGCATATACATGCATACATTGCAGACAAAAAAATTATATATAAACAAATAGAAGAAACAAATCTGTACAACAACAAAACCCAAATTGTTCTTAGCTTGTGTGCCATATAAAACAGGTATTGTGTGAGGGTGTCATCACAGATGGCAGTTCACCAGTTCCATCTTCATGGCTGCTCTACTGCTTGTTTCATGGGAGTAGCGATTCCCAGCCAGGTTAAGCAGCCTGAGGTGCTCTGAGTTATAGTGACTGCTAGTCTTTGTTCTGGGTGCTAAGAGAACAGTGAAACACAACAGAAACCCCTGCTTCCATTAACTAATATTAAGTACCAAGGAAAAATAAAATATGGGAAGAAATATATATTTCTGTGTTACTTAGCAGTCTTAATTAAATTAGTGACCTTAATAATAGCAGTAAGTGGTTTTTTGTTTGTTTACTTTGTGATGAATTAATTAATATACTTAAGTTTTAATGTATTCATTTGGCTTTTTAGAATAGTGCAGGGCAAACAATGTTCTTGTCCTTTTAGATTTGTGTTAGGTGACACCCGGAGGATGTTCCTTTAGTTAGGAGTATGGACCTGGGTTCCTGGTCTCTACAGTGTTGACTATAAAGTCTTGATGCTATATTGTCTCTTATTTTTTAAGAAAGTTTTTTAAATTTTACGTTTGGAGAGGGTGGGGGAATTTAGTGATACTGGGGATCAAACCCAGGGCCTTTTGGTATGCTAGGTAAATGCTACACCACTGAGTTATCTATAATTTTTGTACATAGTTTTATGCTTTCTTTTATTATAGTAGCTACAGTGTAGATACTTAATAGACCCTTTCTTCTTTTAATGTGTGACCAGTGAGGAAGACTAAAGATAAATTTTTTATGTAAATTTTTTTTTTTTTACTGTTTGAATCAACAGTTACTCAGTATGTACTTTGTTTTAAAGAATGGCAAGGAACAAAAGACAAATCAGAAACAATATTGCCTTCAAAGGAAATAGTTTCCAAGGCAACTTATAAATTATAAATACAGTTGTTTGCTTTTGTGTGCATAGGTATTATCTCTGTTTGCTTTAGTTTTGCTTTCCCAGGCGCTGTAGGAATGATCATTTGCACTTAAACGAGCTGGGGTAGTGCACCAAGAGCTGTCCATTCAGAACTGAGAGCTGGAGCAAGAATACAGAAGATAGTATTTTAACAGGTGGATTATGAATCTGGAGGGTGAGGTTGCACTTCAAAAAGAAAGAAGAGGAGCTGGAGATGGCTCAGAAGTTAAAAGCACTGTCTGCCTCTTCCAAAGGGCCTAAATTCAATTCCCAGCAACCACATAGAGCCTCACAAACATCTCTCTCTCTCTATATATATATATATATATATGTGTGTGTGTGTGTGTGTGTGTGTGTGTATGTATATGTATATATATGTATATATAATCTATTTTATATTATATATAAAATATATATAATATTATATATAATCTATTATATATTATATTGCTATGATTCCCTCTTCTGGCATGCAGGCAGAACATTCATATCTTAAAATTAATTAATTAAAATTAAAAAAAGAAAAAAACTGGGGGGAAGTGAGGTCTGATAGAGGCCAGAAACAGAAAACACCAGCTATGTTTGGAGCAAAAGTAGTCTTCTTGGCTGGAATATGGTAACGAAAAAGTAAATAAGTTGAGACCTATTTGTGTAGGATCTTAAATATCAGATGAAGGTGTTTGGAATTAATTCAGTAGGCAGTGGGGAGCCACTGTAGTTTTTTGAGTAACATGATCTTAACTATAATTTGTATAAAATAATCCAGTGGCATTATTAGTAATGAACAATTGAGGAAATGATTTTTCTTTGTTGTATCTTTTTTCTCCCTGTAAAACTAAAATAAATGTAAGCTTAATTTAACTATCAAAAAATAGTAAGAATCTTACCAATGAATATGGCAAAAAGAAATACATGTTTATATCTGCATACTGTACCAATTTTTTTCCCTTTCCCCCTTTTTTTGGTTTTTCAAGACAGGGTTTCTCTGTGTACCCCTGGCTGTCCTGAAACTTGGTTTATAGGTCAGGCTGGCCTCAAATTTAGATATTTTCTGCATCTGCCTCCCGAATACTGGCCACCACTGCCCAGCTAATGCTACACTGATTTTTAAAGCTGATTAAATTCATCCATTGTCAACTTGTGGTTTGAATTTTTGTGTTCAGACTCTTTGACAGTGAGTTAGTTATATACCACAGATAAATTAATCTTTCAGGGCTAAAGAAATGGCTCAGAGATTAAGAGCGTTGGCTGCTCTTCCAGAGGTCCTGAGTCCAGTTCCCAGGAATCATGTGGTGGCTCACAACCATCTATAATGAGATCTGATGCCCTCTTCTGGCCTGCAGAAATAAATGCAGTCAGAACACTGTATACATAATAAATAAAAGACTTTTTTTTAAAAAAAAAAAAAAAACTGTGTTACAAATTTATCTTCCAGATTAATTAAGATAAGTTAATTAAGCCCTCCATGCAGTGTTTTGTTTTGTTGTTTTTTTCTTTTTTGACTGCTTAATAACTTGCAGCTTTCATAACCCAGTAACAGACCTTTCCCTATTCATCTCCCCTACATTCCCTATCCAATAGACTAGATTCCTTGTGGTGTTTTATTTCTTTATATTATCTGCTATAGTTGTGACTTCAGAGAGTCTTAAGGTTGCAGAGGAGGCTGCATATTGAGGTGCCAAGAACTTAGAAGACTAGGTCATTTCTAGTGGAGCAGAGATGAAAGGTACTTCTTAGACTTGTTGTGTGCCAGGTATTGTGGCAGATCATGGAGAACGGATGGTAAGTGACGCACAAGTGATCTCTGCTCTTTGTAGACTTCATCTGCAGAAACAGATGTTAACCATTAATAATAATTAGACTACTGTGGTAATTACAAACTGGAGTGAGTCCTGTCAGGGAAGTTCTCTGGGGTACTTTAAGAAATTATATGAGGAAAGGGAAATTCAAAGGGAATGAATTTTGAGAGGCACTTTGGGGAAGGTCTTTTGGAAGAAGTGAATTTAAAGCTGAGAATTGAAATGGGAGAACATGTAGATAGGTAGGGTGAAAATGGTATTCCAGGCTGAGAACAGTATTCATGAAGGACCTCACACGGACAAGAATTTGTAGAATTAGATGGCCTGAAAGGCCAGTGTGGCTGAAGACATAAGAAAAACCATTGAAACCACATTAGAGGTTGAGAGTGATGTAACTCAGTTGGTAGAGTGCTTTCCTAACATTCATGAAGTTCTGGATTCAATCCTCAGGACCACATAAATAGGACGTGCTGGTACTGGCAGGAGATTCAGAAGTTATGGGTGTTTGAGACCAGTCTGGGGTGCGTAAGTTCATTGTGGGAAAAAGTAGCAATGGAAGGTTTTGAAGTGATAGAATTCAACTTATGTTTATTATGTTTATTAATGATATATGCAACATCCATCTCTTTATTTCCACTATACCTACCATGAATCTACATCTCATGAGTAACTGTTTTCTGCTTTCACCATTGCAGCCTATTGTTTAAGTTAACAGTGTTTTTCTTCAGCTCTTTTAAGAGTTTCCTTCCCATTTCCTTTGGAGTAAAGGAAAAAGTATGCTTCCACATCAGGAAACCAAGGTTGCTTTTTACTAGGTACCCATGCTCTTCACCTCCTAACCTTCTTCGGATCTTTACATTACTGGCCATTGCACTTAACATCAGATCTCACTGTTGCCCACCCCCTTTCTCCTGCCTGCTTCCCTCCCTTTCCTGCCTGCTTTCCTTCCTTGCCTGTCTGCCTCACATGCCTGCCTGCCCTGCCCACCCACCCGCTCGCCCACCCACCTTCCTTCTCTTCTTCCCTCCCTTCCTCCTTTCCACCTACCTACCAAAACACTTAGTGCCTTGTGACCTAGCATGTTTTAAAAGTTTCTTTGGGTAAAGAGAGAGAAGATTTGTGTGCACACAGAGCTAGGTTATTTTTCTTATATTCTTATTTGAAATAGGCCTTTGATTAATTCTGATTCTCCTATCTTCACCTCACTAGGGTATGGTCATATGCCACTACACCTACCTAGATAATGAGTTTTATCGATAGTTTTGTCACTTGTGTTTTCTTAGTATGTAGAGTGTTGCATACACCAGCAGTGCATTACTATTTAGTAGATGAATGGAGTAAAAGCAGAGGGCACTATTAAAAGACAGTCTGAATAGTTATGGTAACTGAGACAGGAGTTGGGAAAGATGTGGAGAAGTAGTGGGCTTAAGTTAGGATTTTGAGGTAAAATTAATAGAATAGTTCACAGTGATAAAAAAAAATTTTTGTTTGCTGGTTTGTTGTCTCACAAGCATAGCGTTCTCTTAAACTACCATGTTAGTAATTAGATGAGAGATCTTATTCTGTGTAGTAAAGACTAATAAGAATTTGATAAGTATTCGACTGCTGAAAATACTTGTATAATTTTTTGTATTTATTTGATTGGTTGATTATTGGCCATTGGGAGGATTGTACTCAAAGGCTCAAGCAATGCACAGGAGGAAGTACTTCTGTGTTCTCAGCCCTTGTATACTGTTTTGTTTTTGGAGACAGTCTCATGCTGCAGGCTTGGAACTTAAAAGCTGGCCTCAGACTAAGCAGCAATCTTCTTACCTCAGCCTTCTGCATGTTGGTATTACAGGCATGAGCTAGCTTCCTTGTATACTTTAAAATAGGCCCTTGTGATGGCCGTCAAGATGGTTCTATGATTTAGAGTGCTTTCTGACAAGCCTGATGACCTGAGTTCAGTTCCTTCCACGTGGTGGAAATAGAAGAAAAAAAAAAAACTGCTACAAGTTGTTCTCTGACCTCCACGTTTGCAAAGAGGCATCACAAGCCCACACACTTACACACAATCAAAATAAATAAAACACATTTAAAATTTTAGTGGAGTTTGTGAGGTAATAAGTACCCTGTGGTTGTGGTTCTCACCTAGGCCGGATTTTGCTCATCTATTCCTCCCAGGGAGAAATACCCTACAGTGAACAGGTCAGTCCATTTTTCTTCCTCCCAAAATTGTCTGGTTCAAAAAGTCTGTCGTGCTGTATTTGAGAAACTAGAGTTAGTGATGTTGCATTCATAGCCTTGAACTCTAAAAATAACTTCATAGTGTGATTAGAAATGTTGCATTTTCTTTTTCTTATTTTTTTTGAAATTATAATTACACCATTTTTTTTCTTCCCTTTCTTCCCCTGCAACCCTTCCAATGCTTCCCCTTTTACACTCTCTCAAATTGACTCACTTCCATGTACGTGCACATAAATACATATCCTTTAAAAATAGTTATCTTGGAAAAAATTACATTATTTTAATTCTGCCTGTTATTACAGTGTCTTTGAGATACTGCAAATTTTCTAAGTCTATCACTGGCATTAAGATCAGTGGTTTTTGAATACACTGTGATTGGGTGTTAATCAACTAAGTATTGACTAAAGTAAGATTTTATAAAATAGTAATTGGCTTTAATGCAGTTTAAAAGTGATACTTTTACAAAATCTTACTAGCGAATATTGGGAATAAGCTTATTATCCTAATTTAAAGGAAAGCATATGTAGATATTCTCAGTTAATTTACCAGATGTCAAATATTTAAAGATGGTATAAGGGGGAACAAAATGATAATAATGGAAGTTGCCTTAGCACAACTTTTGGAGAGCAGTTTGATACATTGCGGTTTTAAATGTTTGTACTATTTCACTTAGTTAGATGCTTGTCATTAGTCATTTTGTTTACAGAAACAGGTAAGCTAGTAGAAAAGGATATATAAATAGTGCTATTCTTGAAATGCTGGTTAAGTGGAAATAGAAATAATTCAATAGAGCATATTGCTCACAAATCATTAGTGTGTTTTTACATTGTTTTTACACCCCCCTCAAAATGAGAGCTGTGTGTATAATAATAAAGAAATGTAAAAATATATAAAATAGAGGAAATAAAAACCACAAATGTGTGTACATGTATAGCAAAAGACATTTACATATCTGAGTCATCCATTGCAGAAAAACCTGGAGAAGTAAATACTAAATCTAATAGCAATAGGATAACTTCCTATGTTTTAAACTTACTTAGTTGTTCATACACAGTATCTTTTAGAGTCAGTAACAGCAATCTACTTTACTGCTGGCATGGTTGCTTACTCATTTTATAACTGTCTTTTTCCCTCTTTAAAAATTGGTTTTTAACTAAGTGTATTGTGTGGGTGTGTGCCTGTGAGTGCAAGTGCCAGCAGAGACCAGAAGCATGATCTCTAGGAGCTGGAGTTAGAGGTAATTTTGAGTTGCTCCACATGCTGGGAATGTAACTTGGGTCCTCTGCTCTTAACTGCTAAGCCATCTCTTTGGCACCTACAACTGGACAGAGTTGTAGTGCCCTACAATTGTATATTTCATTGCTTTAAGTTGACTTTTGTCAGCATGTTATAGTATAAACCAGTTATTTATATTAATACAGTTTTAAATTAGGTAATGATTCCTGGAACTTCGTTATTTGCTGCTTAGTTAATATTTTTAATTAATTAATTAATTTTTAAAAACCATTTTTCATTTTATGTATCAATCCCACTCCCTCCCCTGGTTAATATTTTTTAATTCATGACTTAAAGATGAGAGCCAGTTAATATCTTTTATAATACAAGTCTTTAATGCACGTTTTTATCCTGTAGGTGGCGCTCGTGGTTTTTTTGTGGTTTTCTTTAGTGCTATTTATCTCTCAGAATATCCCTAAACTGAGGGATCATTTAATTACTGATGCTGCTAATAGAATGCTTATCTTTCATGTAACTATTGAAAAATCATATTTCCTTGCTATTATTTCAAGGAATATTTGTAACAGAAAAAAAATCTATCTAAATTTTTCCTGCAGAATTAATTTTATATCTATCTCACTTGTCTACTACTTGGTGCAATCTTTGGAAAAAGTGATTTTAATTCTGAATTATACTTGCCAACTCCTCAAAATCTCAAAAATTCACCACATTTAGCAAAACTAAATTATCACAATGCGTTTTCTTTGAAGCCCTCCCTTCCCTTCTCTTTGTGTGTGACTCTCCCTCTCCTCTCCCTTTCTTTTCCTGCCTGTCAAGTTCAAGAGCAGCTCAGATGCCATGAATTAAGTGAAGCACAAAAGGGAGAAAGGAGACCCTTTTGAAGAACAAAGGTTTCCCATTAGGCTGCCATGTTCTTTTCTGACCAAGAGTGCACCCTGCATGGTTTCTATTGTTGTCCACATGCCCTGCACATAAGGTAAATATAGTAGATCCTCATTACCTCACGTTTTCCTCCTTTTCCTCCTATGCCACACACAACCAGTGAAGCTTTAGGCCTTTGATATCTTAGGCATTCTTAATAAAGTTGCTTTATGTCCTTTTAAAAACTACAGGGATAGAAATGGAAGCAGAAAGGAGGCACACCAAGTAAAACCTCACAAGAAGAGAAAATTAGTTAGATAAGCTGCAATCCAAGAATCCAGGGCAGGTGGAAGGAACCAAAGACTTACGGTATTATTCTACTCTGTGCTAGGTTTTTTTGTTTTTTTTTATTTTCATCTTTGATTTATATTCACTGTGGATTTATGAGTTAGTTTTCCTTCTCTTTGTTCATGCATCAGAATAGGCAAATGTAATAAATTTAATTGCTGAATGCAGTCTTCAAATTGGTAATCTGCATGTTTCCTTTTTGTTGTCACATACATGACTTACCCAGAGATTTGTTACTCTGTATTTTTCTTAGAATTGAACTGACTTATAGATAGGTTTGCTACTGTGTATTTTCATTGGAATTGAACTGAGGACTGGGAAAAAAAAAAAAGCTTTAAGTAGCAAATAGAGTAGGGGTAAAATGTACAGAAATTGGTTGCCTTTAATTTTTTGAGGCAGGGTCTCATGTAGCTCAGGTTGGTGTTAAACTCACCTTGTAGGTGAGGAAGATCTTAAATACTCAACGTTCCTGCTTCCACTTTCCTGTTGCTGGGGTAATAGATGTGTGTAACCATACCTGGCAGGAAGTTGCTGAAAATTCATGTTATATACATTTAAGATAAATCTGCTTATTGTACAGTTGTACATTGTAGAAAATGCCAGTTGAACTTACTTACAAAGGAGGATGTGGTTCTTGATTTTTGATTACAGTTAATTATAGAGAAAAAGGTTGACAGGTACCAAGTGTGTTAGGATAGCTAAAGGCCTCCTTATTTTGCTGTAAAGATGGAGTACCTGATGACTGGAGGTTTGGGTTTTGGTTTTATTTATTTTTATTCTTTGAAAGAGATCGAACAGTCAAGTGGTTTGTGGTATTTTTAGGGAGTAGAGAGGTGGAAAGAATGTCAGAAGGAGAAAGGATGTCTTTACTGTAATTTTAAAATAAAAACATTTATTTTAATGTAGAGAAGGGTAAAAGTTGACCTTTCAGCTTCATGGAAAGTCTTTCTGTAATACTGAACTTATAGTAAGCAATTTGGAACATTTACAGGCTATCCTGAACTCACTATGCATTATGAGGCTGCCCTTTTATAGACAGGATTTAATGGGGTTAGAAAACATTAAATAAATCTTTCTAGAAATAGTGACACTTTATTTTGAAGTTTTCATGAAATTGATGTTCTGACTTCTTTTCCTACATGGCATTCACGTTAAAAATACCAAACATATTTAACTTTTTTTGTTCTAAAATTTACATTACTATTAAAACCCAGCTTAATGTAATTGGGGTGGGTGTGTGTGTGTATGTTTTAAATAGTTGAAAAAAA
Organism: Microtus oregoni; assembly: GCF_018167655.1. NCBI lineage: Eukaryota > Metazoa > Chordata > Mammalia > Rodentia > Cricetidae > Microtus > Microtus oregoni. The sequence continues at coordinate 32,935,514 of NW_024543072.1, forward strand.
ATGTTTTTTGACCTTCTGTAAACCCTAGTTGTTACTTTTTAGGTTTCATGATTTGAGGGCAGAGTAGTAAGCAAGAATCCTTCAGATTATTTACTTGACAGCAAAATAAAAGGCAGCAAGCCTCTTGCTTTGTTTTGTGTAGGAAATTACTGTTTTTGTTGGCTGTGTGGGATGTTCTAAAGATTTAGCCAGCACCTTAAGAGGCAAGTAAGAAAGACTTGTTCTTGTCTTGCTTTTGCCTCTAGTCACATATTAGATTGGTTTTCTTCTTTTGTTTTTTTTTTTTTTGCGGGGGGGGGTGGCATTTGTCTTCAGGAGACATTCACCGATTGCTGGACTCCAGTGCTGATGTTGTTCTGCTACATTCATTGGCAGTGGTTTTGGTATGGGTACATTTAAGCATTTGCCATTGAGAGATGGAGAGTGAAATCTCACTCTTGTATTTCATACTCCATTTCCTACCATCACATTTCAAGAACACAGTTTTGTCCCTACCAAGCAGCTTATCACTAAAATCCCTGCTGTTTCTCTTTGCTAATCTGAAAGTCCTCAGCATGAGAGCCTACACATCCACACAGTTCACACCCATAGAGTTACTGTTATGAGATAAATGATTTCTCTCTCCCAAGAGTTGTTGGTATAACTTTTTGAGTTAGTATTGATTTTGACATCTTATGTATTATACTATAAATTAAACTGAACTTATATTGTTTTAAATAGTTTAACATTTTAGAGCCATACAGCTTAAATTTAAAGGCATGTTAAGTTTTTAAAGCATTTATGTCATTCTCCTGTTATAACCTTAGTAAGCAGAATTAGAAAAATCAACTAAACAGTACATTTTAAAGTAAAAAAGAATAACTGAGAAAGTAGTGATAGAAGCAATATAGAGCAGTGAGTTAACTTTTATTTTTGAGCTTTCATAGAAGCTTTTTGAAGAGTTGTTGGCGATTTTAAACATTAAATATATTTGTTACTAAAACCTTCTTTCTCTAGCTGCCAAGGCCTCACAGGGGTCTCATTGTATAGAATTAAATGATGGTTGAAAGAGAAAGGGAATAATAAGATTGATCAAACCTATATTTATTAAAAGATTGAGCATGAAAAGATTTGCAGCCTTACCATAGTTCAAGGTGGTAGGATTCATAAAAAGTTGAGATGGGTGGCTTCTTTTTCCTCTCTCACATGGGTCGATTTTGATTTAAAAGCATTCAAGCTGTGCCCTAGGGAGAGAGATGTACAAGGACAGGAGGTGTGTAGTGAAATGAGAACTTAGGAAAGTTTCCTTGAAACACATATAACTGGAAATGGAAAAAAGAAATTAGTGAAACTTTCGAAGGGAAAACAATTTTTTATTTCTACAAACATGATGAAAACACAGGTGGGCAGTGTTCCTTCTGCCAGTCTGACATGCTCCTTGTGTCTCCCACACTATCTGTGATGCATACTCTTCCTGTTTCACATGCTCTCCATATTTGCTTGGCCCAGAGGCAAAGGTTGGTTTTATGTTTTCAGTTGTGTAAAAAATAGGAAGAAACAAGATTTTATGGCATATTAAAATTATTTTTAATCAAAACAGACATAATTAAACTTGAATCAAGACGCAGAAATACCCATTTGTGTATGTATTGTCTTTGGTATTTTTAGGGGCTCTTTAGCTGTAGTGATAGTATGGAATAATTGTGCCAGAGAATATGTGGCTCATAAAAAGCTAAGTTTTTCCTGACTCTTTACACAAGTTTGCTGGTCATAGAAATATAGCATGTTTTCTTAAACTTGAAGTTCTAGGCCATTAGTGAAATCCTTTATATTTTCTCATCAGGAATACATGCTTTTCCCATAATTTCATTATTTCAACACAATACCTGGAGTGTCAATAATATATTTTTGTTCTTGAAAATACTCCCTTGGTTGAAGGTATTTTTTCTTTTTTTTCTTCTTCAGAGATAAGACTCTTCATATCATAGATAGCCCAGCCCTGGCCTTGAACTCCTACATACCCTGCACACACCTCTTAGCCTCCCAGTGCTCGGATTATAGGAATGAGCTTTTACACCTGTCTTGAGGGTGGAAAATATTTAGTATTTAGTTAGATTGTCTCATTTGAATTGTGAAAAATCAAACAGTTTTTAGCGGTCAGTCTAATTTGCTGTTCAAGGTCTACTGACAACTTTGTAGCTCCGTCTTTATCAGCATTTGGAAAAGTTATAAAAACTTGAACATCAGAATTGCTATTTGGAAAAGATTTTGCTCCATTTGAGCAAGGACATTGAGATGAGCAGTTAGTCTTTTGAGCCAAGTACATTGAGATGAGCAGTTAGTTTTTCACAAAAGTATTAGAATTTCCAAAAGTTATAGATTAGGCATTTTAAGCTATTTTATGTGAGTACTGTCAAGATGACTTAGTGGGTGAAGGTGTTTGCTGTCAAGCCTGACTACTGAATTTGATTCCTAAAATCCACATGGTAATAGAGCAGAATCAACAACTGTAAGTTGTTGTCCTCTGACCTGCACATGCTGACCCTAGTGTACGCACGCAATAAGTAAATAACTTTTAAAGGCGTACTAAATGATCACTTTCTAAACTTATACTGGAAACACTGGCTTATCTTTCTCTTGGTCTTAAGGCCAGGCAGTATATGCTGTCTGTTCCCTGTCATTCTTAGCAGAATTGTGGCAGTTGTTGGGAGTAACAGGGAGCTCTTGTACTATTCTGAATGAGAACTTAGGATAACTTCTGTTAGTATTTATTGAGTTGCCTGAGTGAAGGGAGTAATGTATGCACAAAAATTGGAACTTAAAGTCCATTTCTCTTCTTTTTTTTCAATTAAGCTTCACCTGCTTCAGACAATAAAAAAGATTTAAAATACTGAATGAGAAGCTGGAGTGTTTTCTTTTTTCCTTGACAGTTAAGAACAGCTGCTACTCTTTACATGACCTGAGTTTGGTTTCCAGCATCCACATCATCTGTAACTCCAGCTCTAGAATACCTGAAACCCCCTTTTGGCCACCCACAAATACGTGTCTTGCACAAGCACTAATAAAAACCTTTAAAAATAGAGCAGAAGAAATTATTAGTTTTAACAGAGGTAAAGTGTTCATTTTCTTGCCTTCTTTCCTGAGTTACCAAGCCTGACTCGACCATTGTTTATAATTGAATGATCCCTTGTGTGCAAAACAAAAGCTACAACCATTGATTAAACAGATTTATTCTGAGTGAATGACCTGCTACTAACGAAAAATGAGACTTCTCTCATAGCTTGGTTTTCTCAGCCCTTATCATATCCAAGTAGTAACAAGAGTGATAAAGTAGTGATTTCTTTGACTTCATAGTGGCTACTTTACACAGATTTAAGGATTATTCTATATAAAACTTTTGTGCATGTGTAAGTAACTTTTCAGTTACTGTGGTGGTTTCAATGAGAAATGTCCCCCATAGGCACAAGTACTTGAACACTTAGTTGATGCTGTTTGGGAGTTGGTACGGTCTTGCTGGAGGGAGTGACCACCAGTTCAGAAAGTACAGTGAACATTTATTTACCCAGACCTTTCTTTGAGACCCTTGACCACTCTCTTTTTTAAAACTCCCTCCCTGGAAGCTGGAATCATGCCCTCTGTTTTCTCTCATCTTCCTGCTAACTTCTGTTTTGTCTCCTTTGCTGTCCTTAGATGCATGAAGGCTTGTTTCTAGGATTCTATTTCCTTTTCATTCTACAGACTACGTATTCTGTTCATGGCCTCAGTTACTGTTTGCTGGTGCTACCTAACATTTTCTTGTGTCCTGTATTTTAGTGAAGAATGTCATTATTCATGCCCAAAGAAAAGGCACTCTCCCTTTAACTTCCCCAATCCACGTCCTCTCTTATCGTAGAGTAAGAAACCATTATCACCCTCCTGGAACACCACAGGCGCACCTGTAACCCTCCTGTAACTTGTGGTCTGTAATGAAGCAGCTGTGTTTTATGTCAATCAAGAAAGGATGAATTTAATCACCCTTAGGATTATATATTAGTCAAGTTGGGCGATATGTCCCATTCTACTTCTTTAGCCTCACCTCTTGTCTCCCCTCCCTGTACTTAAGCTGGTGTCCAGATTCTTATGGATAACCCTGCTTTGGCCTTCCACCTCTCTTTGCCTAGTCATTTCTTCTTTTATTCTTTACATCTTAACCCAAAGACAGTTTCCATACAAAAACTGCTTGGTACAGGATTCCATGGTCGTTCTTTTTCTTCATCGAATTTGTTAGTTTGCTGTCTCTCTCTGTGATATGGCTGAGAACTGAAGAAGGATGAGACTGGTGTGTTTTATTCCCTGTTGTGTTCTCAGTACCTGGCACATGGTTTATAAATGATGATTTAATAACTCTAGTTTGACCTTTTTTTGTGTACTCAGGGTATCAATCATTGGTCTATGCATTTTGCTTTCAGGGAATTTAAGGGCATAGCATTATCCATGTAGGCCTGAAAGATGAATGTCATGTGATGCAATTTTGAAACTAAAAATCAGATAAACTCAAACAGTTCCAGAACTGGAAATATCTATTCAGATCATCTGGGAGCTGCATTCTATCTGTTTTTACCTGTTACATAAAAGAATTTAGGCTGATATAGGAATTTACCAAACATTTGAGGGCCTATAATATACTTGACTTTTTATAAATTTTAGGTGCTTTTCTCCATCCTTCCATTTATCTTTCTTTTTTCTTCCTTTTTTTTCTTCTTTTTTTTTTTTGTAGACAGGGTTTTTCTGTAGTTTTAGAGTCTGTCCTGGAACTAGCTCTTGTAGACCAGACTGGCCTTGAACTCACAGAGATCTGCACGCCTCTGCCTTCCCAATACTGGAATTAAAGGTGTGCGCCACCACTGCCCCCTTTATCTCTGTATGACAGTAAATTTATTTTTAAATCACCTGGGTACATATGTGTATATTTGGACATACCTTTTTAAGGAAATACTATTTTTTTTTTCTGAGAGTACTCTTGGTATACAGCCTAGCCTGGCCTAAACTCTTAATTCTCCTGCCTAGTCTCTCAAGTGTGGGAATTGGGAATGCCAGATGTAAGTAAGTACTTTACAAATAAAATGATGACTTTAAGAATGCCTGACTATATTTAGGTAGGTAAATTAATGACACTGTGACTTTGCTTTTCTTTTTGCTGTGACAAAAGTGACTTATGGAAGGAAGGGTTTGTTTTGGTTCACAGTTTGAAGAGTATAGTCCATGGTAGGGAAGTCATGGCAGCAAGTGTGTGAGACATTGGCTCACATTGCATCCACAACCAGGAAGCAGAGGGCAATGAATGCTGGCATTAAGCTCATTTCTTTTTATTCAGTCTGGGATTCTAGCCTATGAAATAGTGCTGCCACAGTTAAAGGACACTTAAGTTCACCTGATCTAGAAAATCCCTCTCAGACATACCCAGTCAGACTTGTCTCCTCGATCACTCTGGATCCTGTCAAGTTCAGTCAGTGTTATCCATCATTACATACTAAAGATATTCAGTGCTGTTGAAACAAGGTTGATATCCTGTGTTCTTTTTCCTCTTCCCCAATGGTACAGAATACATAAGGCTGATAGTGTCTAATGAACATGTAGAATATTTCCATTGTATTTGGTGGTAGGTGATGATGTAAAACTGGTAAAACACACTTTTTAAAAAATGATGTATTGATGAAGAAATCTAGTCTTTATTTTACAGGTGTAATGCAGCTGACTTCTGTCCTTGATTGTAAACAATAGCTGTTAGACATTACCAATAATAGATTTATGCAAATCCATTTCTTTTTCTTACAGATTTCTATTCTCCTTGATAAAATGTTTATTAGGGTTGGGGGAATGACCCACCCTTGCAACCCACATAAAAATGGAAATACTTGATAATTTAGATTTTCTATTTATTCAAATAAGAAAAACTTGAGAAATGTTAAGGGATAGAACTTAGTGCAAAGAGAAGTGGAGTTCTTGGTAGAGGGAATTATAGCCTAACTGTCTCAAAGAGAACAAATGCATGATGGGATTGAGGGGCTGAAGGAGAGGTTAGTAGCTGGACTGCTAGTCCAGAGTGAAAAAAAAAGTGCTTAGTGAGAACCAGAAACAGTAGGAACTGCCCTGATATAATATCTTGTATGAAAGCTTGCTATAAATTTGTGGTGTCAAAAATAATAAAGCCAAGCTAGAGTAGCAGTTAGGAGCACTTACTGTTGAGTCCTAAGTACTAGAGAATCCCAGCTGCCATGTAAGAAGAGAGGCCTCTCACAAGGGCTGTCACTCCTGTTCTTGGGATCTGGTGTCTCCTTTTGGCTTGTATGTGCACTTCCCCCCATACTCACACACTTGCGCACAAACACAGAGTAAATACCTGTTACAGAGATTGTGCTCGATGTGGAAGGACACTCTAGGAATTAGGATAAGTCGAGCTGGAAGGAAAACATTGGGGAAGTCTAAGCAGTGGGTGTGTCTAGAGCAGTACTCTGAACTGAGAACAGCATTTGCTGCTTTAGAGACATTGTTATTTTTTTCAGATGAAATCCCAAATTTCTGAGATTGACTTCTAACTTCCAGGCTAAGTCCCAGTCCTTGTGTCTCAGCTTCTTGAGTAGTTAGGAATACTGGTGCCTGCTTTTGGAGGAGGCTTTGGTTTTTGAAATGGCCATAGTTGGAGAAAAGAAGGTCACTAATAACTTTTAGTCGTTTGATACGTTACATCCTACAATATATAGGAGAAATTCCTTATTTTGTAATGCTAAAGGTCAAGAAATGGTGGTCACATTCAGAGTACAATTAGAAGTGACTAATAGAAACCTGCATTATGTTATTGCCATTTAGCTACTCTTCAATAAACAAAGATGAGTACAAATTTAACTCAAACATGTTTAGCTCAGCATAATATATGTGTGTTCCTAAAACAGAAGCTTTAGAAGTTCTACCTGCTCAGCATTGTCTTTCCCCATGCAGTGCAAACTAGATGCTAAATGTAGCCAGCTAAATTTACTATAATCTCCCATGTGTTCTGCATTTATTTTTCTTCCTCCCGAAGGTAAAGAATTGTAAAGAATATTTGTTTAGAATAGATATTACAATAAGATTCTTAATAGCAATCTTCTGAATTTCAGTATACCATGCTAGGAAACTGATTTGATTAAAGAAAGATAGATACCAGAAAACTAAGATATTCTTGACTTTCTAGTGGAGACTTAAGAAAACTACGACACGATTACACTCTGCTACTAGGCGTTCTTGTTCAATTTATCCAGTATCTTTTCTCCAGTTTTCATATGTAAATGGGAATAATAAAAGAAGTTACATGATTGTTCTTGTGAGAAGAAACTAGTTAATGTCTGTCATACTCCTAGAATAGTGCCTGGGATAAGTTTTTGTCTTGTGCAAACCTTATTCATTATAAACAAAGGTGGGATTGAATGTCTGTTTTACTTATTCCCTCTTCCACTGTGTTGTGAACAGTTTTTAAAAAGAGGAGCTGAATCATTTTTGTTTAAACTTTACTAAAACATATGTATTCAACATCACAAGTCATTGATATTTTACTAAGTCCACACTGTGATCATTTTTATATATTTTTTATAAAACCCCTGAGCTAGCAATGGGTTTTATTTTATTTTTTTGTGATAGGGTTTCATGGTGAGGCCAAGGCTGACACACATCTCACTATGTTGATCAGAAAGGCTTCAATCTCTCAAGTGCTGGGATTATACACCTGATTCACCAGGACCAACTTTAGTTTTTTTATATTTTTAAAGTTAAAGAAGGGGCAAGGTTAGTATGTGACAGATTATAGGTTTACAAGGCCTAAAATAATTATTGCTATATGTAATTATTTCTCAGAAAATGATAGCTTCTGGGAATGTTGATGATATTATAGCATGGCAGTTTGCCAATGAATGTTAGGATGAAAAATAGTTGTTACATGAGAGCTGGAATCAGAAAAGAAGGATTGTGGATATTACTGACGAGAGAGGAAAGTCCACAGTTGTGAATATTTGTGGGTTATTTATAAAAAAAAAAAAAAAATGGTGGCCGGGCAGTGGTAGCCCACGCCTTTAATTTTTTTGAGACAGGGTTTCTCTGTAGCTTTGGAGCCTGCCCTGGAACTAGCTCGTGTAGACCAGTAAAATGGTAGTAACATTGTAGAAGTAGCAAAACCAGTAGAATCCAGAATAACTTCCTCATTTGGCAAATTGGGTTCGGAATGTTTTTGGGTCCTGTATCATTTTGCTGTGTTTAAAAAGTTAGACTCAAGAATGATGCTCAGATTCATAGTTTCCTAGTTGTCAACATAATAGAAGACACTAGTTTGCTAGTTGTGTTCTATGACTTCAAGGTTCAGGGCGCTCTCTCTTTTTTTTTTTTTTTAAATTGTGTGTGGGGGTGTGCCATGGCACAGTTGTGGAGGCTAGAGGACAGCCTTAGCCTTAGTTCTCATCTTTCACCTTGTTCACTGGTTTGTATTCCAAGCTAGATAACCTATGAACTTCTAGGAATGCTCTTATCTCTACCTCCCATCTTGCTTTAGGAATATTTAGAGTACAGACACACACTACCTTGCATCAGTTTTACGTGGGTTCTGGGACATGAACTCAGGTCTTCATGCTTTTATGACAAGCGCAGTATTGTACCATCTTTCTAGTTCACTGTTCTATATTTAAGATCAGCAAGTAAAAAAAAAACATTGTGTTTTTTTTTCAATTTAATGTGTATGGGTGTTTTGCATGCATGTATATCTGTGTATCATTTGTGTGTCTGATACCAGTGGAAGCCAGAAGAGAGTGTCAGATCTCTTGGAATTTGAATTACAGATAGTTGGGAACCACACCAAGGAGGTGCTGGGAATTGAGTTCAGGTCCTCTAGAAGAGCAGCCAGTGCTTTGAACCACTGTCTGAGCTATCGTTTTGGTTCCCCAGTGTTCTATATTTAAAGATTTTGTTTACTGTGTGTGTGTGTGTGTGTGTGTGTTTGCACGTGCATGCGGGCACATCCATGTGCATAAGTGTATTTGCAAGGACCAAAAGAAGGTGCTGGAATCCTCAGAGCTAGAGTAACAGGCTTTTGTGGAACATTGGGCTCGTTGTGTGGGTGTTGGGCCCTTAAGACTGAGCAGCATCTGCTCTTAACCACTGAGCCACTTCTTCAGCTTTTTTCTATGTTTTAATGAAGTATCCTTCCATCCCTTGTTTTATGAAGAGAGAGGCCTCACTGCTATTTAATAAGCAATAAGAACAGCTTTAGTGATTAATTGTATTTGTCTTTATAATAAACATCAATAAATGCTTTTAACCACTTTCATACATTCTGCTGTGTAGATTTTGGGAGATAGTGAAATCTCAGTTACAGCAAATTCAAACCAGATTCTTGAGTATTTATTCCTATTTGCCCTCTCACCTATTTTTAATTTAGGGATAATTTTTATTTTTTATTTCCACGATTAATGATTTTAATTATCTACCTGTTTTAAAAAATTGTATACATCTCCAAACTAGTATTAATTGAAAATTAGGTTGGATATTCCTAATCTGAAGAAGTCCATGAGTGTTTAAAGCAGCTCTCATTTCATAGATTGGTTGTTTATTTAAAAATGGTTGGAGTTTTTAGTTGAATGAGAGACAGCTTAGTGCTTTGGCTTCTGCTCTTTGTTTGTTTGTTTGTTTGCTTGCTTGCTTGAGATAGACCCTAGAGCGTCTCCTGTAGGCAGTCTGCACCTCTTCTGGTCTGGAGACAGAATAGGAAATCCTGTTCTTAGAGAACACACCTTATGAAGATTGTCAGTAACAATAATAGGCTTTTTGTCTGTCTTATACTCAATTCATGCTCACGTATTTTTCTTTATTTAGATGTGGAAATTAAACTATTTTAATAATCTGGCACTTTGATATTGGTATAAAAGTAATAGTTTTAAGTTAAAGGTGGTGTATCTATATTCTGCTGTTGCTTGTGTACAGCATCTTTATTAAGATAATCTGCCTGAATATCTTTTTCTCAACTGTAAAACAATGAATGACTTCTTTATAGGATTTTGTTAGTAATAGAAGGGGAATAGTTAAGCCTGTCCAGCACAGTGTTTTTCCCAACCAATGTTAAATAAATGTTTTATATTAAAAACTAAACAACAGCAGTGTACTTTAGCTGAGTGGTGGGATTAAATAAAGGCGTGAGCCACTGTAGTACGGAGCAGGGCCCCTTGTTTGTCCTGATCACCCTGCTAGCTTACACTCGAAATAATCACACAGAAATTGTATTAAGTCACTGCCTAGCCCATTATTTCTAGCCTCTTATTGGCTTTCACATATTAGTTTAACCCATCTCCATTAACATGTATCGCCACTTGACTGTGGCTTACCCGCATGAGTCTAACCAGCATCCGTCTAGGGCAGGAGAACCATGTGTCTCAACTCTGCCCTTCTTCCTCCCAGCATTTCGTTCTGTCTTCCCCGCTTATCTAAGTTCTGCCCTATCAGGCCAAGCAGTTTCTTTATTGATTAACCAATGAAAGCAACACAAATACAGAAGGACCTTCTACACCAATCCATCACCACCCAGCTTAATAAAAGCTCTAGAGTCACAAAAACTTAGAATAAGGGGAAGGATATCACAATTTAAACCTCATTGCCCTTAGAAGAATTATTTTATTTTCTAGTACCCTTGGCAAGTGTTCATACATTTGGTTGCTGTTGAGTTTTGTCTTTGGGTAAGACATTGTGATAGGGTTTCAGAGAGTTTCAAGAGTTGATTAAGGTTGTTCAGGTTTCTGTAAGAAGTGGCAGTAGAACTAGATGTAGAAGGTTGAGATAGAATATGAATATTTACAGAGTTTCTAATAACAGGAACCAAGTAGGACAAAGGGGAGGAGCAGGACAGTTGCAGGAAGTCATGAATATGGATTCCCCCCCCCCCAAGACTAGATGAAGGGAGGAACCGGAGTAACCAAGTATAAGCTTCCTGCAGTGTGACTTTCTATATCCATCAAATAAATTATTAAAAATGTAACTGTGATGTTATCAAATTTGCATCAGAAAATTATAGCAAAACAACTGGCAATAGAAGTAGATTTCTTTCCCTGTGAACTTCAGATTATTCTAAGTATGTAATTTACTATTTAAATTAACATTAAAAATACTTCTCAAGGGGGATTGGCACATGGGCACAGAACAAGTTGCAAAAATGACCTGGCAGATTTGGCAGAGAAATCATTTTTAAACAAGAAAAAAGTGGTACTAAATTTATATTTCAATGGAGAATAGATTTGAAAAGGAAATTGGTGGTAGATATTGGGAAATTAATCAGATTAGTACTAGTGTTATAGATTTAAATTTGAATTTACTAGTGACAATATTCTCTGCTTCCACACACACTCATTAGAAGACAGTTCTAAGTTTGTTTTTAAGAATATGTGCTAATCCTGGAGAAGCACAGACATAACAAAATGGAGCTTGATATTCTTCATATGGCCAAGGGTATCACTGGAGGTACATAATGCCCTTTATAGAGAAATTGCTAGAGAGTATTCTGTTTGTTCATTTGTAATTGTTGAGCCCAGACATTCTGTGAAAACAATATATAGAATTTTATTAGCTGCCTTTACTCAAAACTAACAATGAGTGTTCTGCTCATATTCTAATCTTTTAAAACAAACCTTTAGGGACTATAGAGATGGTTCAGTGGTTAAGCTCTTTCTCTTTCAGAGGTCCTGAGTTCAATTTCCAGTAACCACATAGTGGCTCAAAACCATGTGGGATCTGATGCCCTCTTCTGGCATAAAGGTGTACATACAATAGAGCACTCATACACATGAAATAAAGTCATTTTAAAAAAATTACAAAAAAAACCCTTTAATTGTGGAATTAAGTCTAATATGCTTGATTTAATATTTGCTGACTTTCTTAGAACCATTTTTTCATTCATCTACAAATATTTTCGAGCCTCAGGTTCTACTACACATGGGAAATTGCTGTAGTAAATAAGACTGCTAATGTCCTGTGCTCAGGACGTTTTCTTTCTGGTGGTGAAAACCATAAACCAAACAAGTATACAAATTTTAAAGTCATGAATATGCAGAGAAAACAGAATTAGGTGAAATGAGTGGGTACTGTTTGTTGGTTGGTTTGTTTAAAAGAGTAAATAATAAGAGAAAGTCTGAGGGAGCGAAACACAGAGAGAGACTGGGATAGCCAGAACCCAAATTGCTGCTCCTCACCTTAATGAACAGAAATCGCAAAGGCCATTGGGTATCTGTGAATGAGTGTGGCATGTTTTCCTATGATACTGGGGGTGTTGAGAAGATATATATAAAAGTGATGAGGAATTTTATATTTATTTATTAGTTTTTTCAAGGCAGGATTTCTCTATGTGACAGCACTGGCCATCCTGGAACTCACTCTGTAGACCAGACTGGCTTCCGGCTCACAAAGATCTGCCTATCTCAGCCTCCCCAAGTGCTGAGCTTAAAGACATGTACCGCTACTGCCCCGGCTGGATTTTTACTTTCTAATGATATATATATATATATATATATATATATATATATATATATATATCCTAACAGCTTTTCACAACTTAAATGCTTATCTTCCCCAGCTCAAGGGTTGTAATTTACAATGCTAATCTTTATTATATATTTGGCCAGGGGAACACAACCCACATTTGATCCCAGATATTTGATTTGTTGGCTGCATTGTATGGTCTATTCCTACTTGGACATTTTTTTGTGATACCACTGTACTGTAAAAGCATGAAGTAATTGTGAACTTTAGCTGAAATAAACCACTCTTTTTACATATGGAGACAAAAGATAATACCAAATAATCGTAGTGTTTTAGATATAGAAGATAATATAAAAACAATACCTGTAGCCCCAGGCCATATTATAGAGTTTAAACATCCATTTCTTTAGAATAAACTGTACTTTATTGAGTAGCTAATTATTCATAGGTTTCTACACAATGAATTCTTTAAAAATGTATGAAAACATTTTTATTTCTTGTTGAACCATTAGTGTGTGTGTACTTTTTCAATGGAATTTTTATTCCCAATTTCCATTTTGAGAGTTATTGGTAATTGTTATCTCAGATTTACTCTGGAGCACTGAAAAGCTTTTGAAATTTCTGCCATGCTAGTATGAAAATGACTTGAGAAGCCGTAATTATAATAGACTAGTTCTCTTAATATACTATGGAGTCTGTTCCTTGGTATCACCATAGGCAGTATACTGTGATGCATGTAGAAGGCTTCTCCCCCCCCTCTTAAGGAGACCAGGGATCCCTGTAAGGGTCATTGTGAATTTTTGTTGTAATTGCAGAATGAGTGAGTTTGAATATGAAGTAAGAAGAGCCTATGTAGGAGAGATGTTCTGGGGCTGCCCTTCTCTACAAAAGGTAATTCAGAAAGCATTTATTGTGGCTGCTTTACAATGTTTATTTTGTTTGAAAGCAAACATAAGTAGGCAATTTTGCTTACTTTGATGTGTAATATGACATCAGGTTGACAGGATTTATGGTGCTGGAAGATTATTGGTTGAAACTCATTAAGGGCAGCATTTTGGAAGTTTACTCAACTATTCTTTTTTAATTCATGTAAAGTGATAGTGAGGGTAGATATATGGTTAGCATTATTTCTGAGCAACCTAGCCTTTCATTTGGAAAATCTTCCAGTATTTACCCATTGCCTTTTGATTACAGGACTTGTATATGTTAACAAGTCTTTAAGCTTAAAACCAAAATTTTCCTTGACTAATATTTCTCTGTTTTTGAATCTTTCTTGAAGTTCTTTATTAAACCAAGCTTTTGCATCTTGACTGGTTTGTCTAAAGTCTTTGTTATCTGAACCAGAACACTTCTTTTGATAGTTTGTGTCAAAGTTACAGAATTGATTGCATAGGATTTTACTCTTTTAACTACATAGATTTCATTATTAAGGTAAAGATATTTGGTCAGATATTGGAAGCCAACCAAATGTACTAAGCTAAACTTAACAGTTTAACTAAAAAAATCTTTTAATCAATAAATAGAAATTTACAAACATTTCATGTGTTCCTTTAAGAAAGAATAGAAATGCTCTACCAGCAGGTAGATAATGAAAATGTGGTGTATACATAGTAGAATTCTACCCAGCTGTAAAGCAAAATGAAATTGCATAAACACTGTTAGATATGAAAAGTAGTATATTAAATGAGGTAATTCAGACAGACAAAAATCCCATGTTCTGTCATGTATGAAGTTCTTAATTTTGAATGTTTGTATATATGTAAATAAAAGAATGTGAGAGTGGTCTTAAGCCATGAAACTATATAAGAGGCCATAAGGTGGGAAGGAGAAGTGCTGAGGAAAGGGAATAGGACACAAGTGACATGGCAGCAAGTGGGAAGGAAGCTGCTGGGATTGGGAGGCTGCAGAAAAAAAAAAGAGAGACGAGAGAGAAGAGGTGGGGAAGAGAAACAAAACACACTGTGTTAGAATATACATACCATAATGAAACTTAATATTTTGTATGCTAATAATGTTTTTCAGAAACAGAACTATAGGACTGTGGCGATAGCACATAGTCAAGACCATTGGCACACACTCAGGCTGAAGTGGCTCAGTGGGCGGGTGTTAGACTGAAGACCATTGACACCTAACACATAGAGGTAGGAAAAAGAGCCTGGGATTCCGGTTCCTATTAATTCTTTATAGCTGTCTTAAGGCAGTGATAACCCAGGTAGGGTTCATTCTTTTGCAGTTCTTTTCCCACAGGATGGAGTAAGTGCTGAAGTACATTAAGAGTAGAACTCAGTTGAATCATTCCTTAAGTAAAAACATTCCGTGAATATTTAAGTAAGACACCCCTGTGGTACAACTACCCCAGTTTTACAAAACGGTGTGACAAGCAAAAGAAAGGAAATACTGTATTTTTTTCTTTCTTATATGTAAAGTCACCTGTTTGGGGCTAGATGTGTGTAGCTCAGTGGGAGACTACCTACATAGTGTGTGAGACACTAGGTTCCATCCACAGTGGCATGCTCTCTCAAACAAAATGCATGCACTCAGTGTGCCATGTTTGGCTGGCATCCTTGAGAACTCTGCCCTTTTCTGGACAGAAATGAAAGGGGAGTGGATGGGGACGAGGTCAGAGGGGAGGTGTGGGAGAGGGACTAGGAGGAAAGAAGGGAAAACAACAGTCAGAATGTAAATAAGGTAAAATAAAGTATGCATGCATGCATATGACTTAAGTAAATTTCTTCATTTTAATTATAAACAGATCTCAAGATAATCCTGGTGATAAACACTTCCTTTGAATGTCTGTCTTTCTAGTTTGTTTTGTTTTGTTTGATTTCTTATTAGTTGTATCCAATCTTGAGATATACTTAGTTCATTTTAGTTTATTGCCATACTTGGGTTGAACCCAAGGCCTGTATACTAAGCAAGTGTTCTACTATTTAGCTACATACATTTAAAAGTACATTTCGTGAGATAGTACCGAAAGCATTTAACATTAATTTTTTAATTATGAGCTTCACAAATGACTTGATTGGTGTGTTAGAGTTAATATAGCTATGCTAAAACACTTTAAACCAACAGCAAGCTGAGGAGGAGAGGGTTTATTTGGCTTACATTTCCAGATCATAATCCATCACTGAAGGAAATCAGGGCAGGAACTCAAATAAGGAAGGAACCTGGAGGCAGGAGCTGATACACAGGCCATGAATGGGTACTGCTTACTTTCTTGCTCATCATGGCTTACCCAGTCTGCTTTTTTATAGAACCCAGGACCACCAGCTGAAGGATGCCACCACCCACAATGGGCTGGGTCGTCCCCACCCATGAATTACTAATTAAGAAAGTGACCTTCCGCTGGATCTTATGGAGGCATTTTCTCAATTGAGGTTTCCTCCTTCAGATGACTCTAGCTTGTGTCAAGTTGATCAAAAACTAGTCAGCACAGTTTTGGTTGATTCATCATTTTTAACAGCATTTGGTATGTTTGAGTTTCTCCATTAACTATCTCAGTATGTCAGTGATCGCTTTAATGCTACTATAGCCTAGCTGTTCTTTGAAGTGCTGCCCATTGGAAACATGTAAAGAAATATTTTGTAGTATGTTTTTAAAGAATTTAGTAGTGAAGGATATTGAAGTTTGTTGCTCAGATTTCATACTCATCCCTATATATGCGTTTTCTGTCTTAGAAAATTTGTTCTTATAAAAAGATAAATAGTTGAGTTTTCTTGTCCTTTGTGTGAAGAGCTAGATGATTATGAATGGCAGTGAGTGGAGTTTCCTGTATTCAAGACTCTTTTTTCCTTGACTAATCATAGACTTTTGTGTTATCGATCCCTTGATAATTTGGCATGTATAGAAGTAGGCATGCTCAACCACTGATTACTCTTCATGGTCTTAAGACGAGGATACTAGCCAACAGACTCATTTCAGGAGGGTAGTGAGTTCTTTACATTTTACTCTTACTAGCACACAGGTTTCAGGAAGTAGAATAAACTATTGTGTTTATTTCATCTATCTGTCTGCTCTGAAGTTTGTTGTAAATCCGTGATGCTCACTTACACTGTGGTGTGTGTCAGAATCTTCTAGAGAATTTGTTAAGCCACATTTCTGGAACTCTCACCCTTAGAGTTTCTGATTTTGTAGATCTGGTGTAGGACCCAAGACTATATTTCTAAGTTCCCAGATGGTGCTGATGATAGTGCTGGTTCAGCTACTACTTTCCTGACTGCAAACATTTTAATAAGGCCAAAACCCAGCCATAGCACATTAATTAGAGAAAATGGTACACACTAGTTACAGACTCACTAGTCCCTGCTGTTAAACTGAAAGTCACTTTTGCCTTGTTTGATATTTCAAGCAAAGATAGGTTTTTAAAAATAATTTTGTATTTATTTTTTATTAAGATACCTAATTGTTAATTGGACAATTGAAACTTTTAAAACCAGTCTGAGGTCAGTACAACCTCCTTACCATTACCAGCTGTGTCTGTTGCTATGGAAACTCAGCAGGGACTAACAGGGTTACAGTTGTTAGGACCACACCTGGCTTATTTGCATCCAATTTAAGTTGAGGACATTTTGAAAAGAATAAAAGGTTTCTCCATTTGCCAGTGGACAGCCAGAAAAAGCTTGTCAGTTTGTAGCCTTCAGGGTGGGTGGGTTTTCTCGCTTGAGGCTTTTAGTGACTGTTGAAGCTCATGTTTGCTCAGTGAATTCACCGTGTCAATGCTTTGCTGTCCTTTTTGTTTAAAGTGCTTTATTGTTTTGTTTAGGTTTTATCTTTGGTTTATTCTTTTTAAAATTTAAAGTGTTTATATTTTAAGAGAGAACTTGAAATATACATATCAGAAATTTTCATATAGAAAAAAATCAAATTTTTCTTCGTTTTCTGTAATAACATTTTAGTACAGTTTTGCCACTATAACAGACTAACAAGAGAATTTTAAGTTGCTCTCTCTTTTCAGCATTAAAACCACACACACACACACACACACACACACACACACACACACACCTCAACACCTTAAATAAAACAACACATTTGTATTCCACCCTACCAAATGACTGAAATTCCAATTAAGCTCTGGACTTATAAAATTAAGTAGTTTTCTGGTTTGGGTTTTTTTTTTTTTTTAAGTTTTCAGCCACACATAGGGCATTCTTATTATGCCTGACTAGGAGAACACTGCAGGAGAAAACTCTGAAAAACATTTCTAAAGAGTATGATATAAATCCAGTCTCCGTGGTTCAAGATTGAGACTTTTACCACATGAAAATAATAAATATTCAGACTTAATTGCTAAGTTTAGTGTAGCCTGAATCTTTATTTTCAGTTTCACTGGTTTTTGTAACTATTAATATCTAGGCCTAGGTAATGTGAGGTGTTGTCTGGATAATGGGAGTATTACATTGCTGTAGAGATTTTACAAGTAGCAAATGATATGCCTGTTAAAATACTCTGAAATTCACACACATAAAGAACTGTCAAGCCTATCCTAGACAGATAGGCAGTATAGTGGCCACATAGTTTTTCTTACTGCTGTAACAAAGTTCCTGGTAGTTGCAGCTTTAGCAAAGGAAGTATTTTAGTTCACAGCTTAAGTCCATCATGGAGGACAAGGCTTCCAGGAAACCTAGCTCTCACTATGACAAGAGGGTGAGTCCACAAATCGCACTGTTGGAGAGTGTGCTATTTGCTTCCTTTTTCCTTTTTATGCAGTCCATGATCCTAATGTATGGGACCACATTCAAAGTGGGTCTTTTTCAGTTAAACCAGTCTGAAAGCACCTTCACAGATATGCTCAGAGGTGTGTTTCTTAGGTAACTATCAGTGCAAGCAAACTGATAGTGAAAATTAATTACTGTGCTTAATGTTCAGAGATGTGTCAATAATAATAATTTCAGTTAAATTTATTTTATAAAGAAGATAGTTTGAACTAGTTACATATTTGACTTTAAATTTTTTTCTAAAATAAAAATTTGTGTGTGTGCCTTTGTGTAGTGTATATGTAAGTACATATGTGTGCCTATGGAGGCCTAATGATGATGTTAGGTATCATCTTCAATCACTTTCTACCTCATTTTTTGAGACAGTCTTTTTACGGATTTGTTAAAATGGCTGGCCAGTTAATGAGCTCCAGGAATTCACCTGTCTTTACCCACCCAGGTCACAGACATAGCTACCATGCCTGATTTTGTTTGTTTATTTTTTATGTGGGTGTTAGCAATCTGAACTCAGGTCCTCATGCTTGCAAAACAGTACTTCACTGACTGAGCCATCTCTAGCTGCCACACTTTTGATTTTGTGTGTACCATTACACCTAACTTATTTAGATTTTCATGAATTAGGAATGAATTATGACCTCCAAATTACATGAATGAGAGCACCAGGTTTGGTTATGTCCGTGTTATACCAATTATTCTAATTAGCTAAGCTAATTAGAAAATAACTTGGCATTAAAAATATATGGCAAATGAAAGTCAGTGCCTGTACTAATTCCTTTGTTGTTTAAGAATGTTAGTGCTCTCTGATGATCAAAATTCTTGAGACTTAAAGACAATTAATGTCAACCAGTGATGCAGAATTGCTATACTATGTGTACCAAATACTGACTTTTCTTACTTTCTAAATACAAAATGTCATCATATATCTTTTAAGATGTATAAGAAAAACCTCCATTGAACTATCAGTAGCTTATTTCCTATGTGATCTGATACTTTGAGGGGAATGAATGCCAAAATTGAAATAATGACACCTTAAAATACGTACTTCAAGGACTCTCTTTAACTTCCCTGTTCCTTCAGTAAAGGAGGATTGTAAAATATGCTTTGTTGAGGAGGAATTAAGCACATGAGAGATGGCTACATAAGAGAGCTAAATATGCCCTGCTGACTGATGAGTTTTCCATTTTATGTGATTTTTATCCCCTTAAAGTGTTAGGTTATTTTATACAGCTAATTCAGTTTTGCCTTTTTTTTTCTTTTTGTATTCTTAGACTGGAAAAGTAAGATGAGCTTTTCTGTCTTTTTAATTACCAAACTACTTGCAATTTCTCTATACCTGGTAAATGTTTTCTGTTAAATAAAACTATTAGTTTAGTAGCCACTGATAAACACAGGTGTTGTGATGATTGCCTTTTATTTTATGGATTGACTATTAAAATGATTTATCAAATACATATTTTTTAATTTTAACTCTAAAGTCTGTTTAAGATTTGTTGATGCGTTGGAGTAATGATTAAGATGCCTGTGACCTAGCAAACAATGGAAATAGAGTCAGGTTAGCTTTAGCATTTAGTATATCATCTGTATTTTATGGTAATAAAACAGTAGCAATAATCCCTGATGGTAGTTTAGGAGAACCACTGTGTGACTATAGTTTTAGTCTATAGGAAGCATTTATATAATGACTAAAATATTATATCCTTAATGATCTAAGATTAGAGAGAACAAGTAACTCACTTAAAAAAATTCAGCTAAATAGTAAAGAACTGAAACAGACTTCAGAATCTGTTATACTTTTTATGATCTTTTTAGAATTTCCTTAAATATGGAATAATATGTCTAGAGAATAAAAAAATATAGTAACATTTAATGTGGGTTTTTCTTTTGTTAAAACTTACGTGTATATAGGAGTAAAGAAGACACTAGTTTCATGTGATCTTTGTAAAATGCTTCGCCTATCCTAACAACACTTTGTGCAACTCTTTGTTGACTGGTCTGGTTCTTTAAAATTTTTGCACAAACTCTTGAGAGTGTTATTGTGTCTGTTTGCTGATGGCATTTCTTTATTTTTTTAAACTTATTAATTATGTATACAGGGTTCTTCCTGCATGTATGCCTTCAGGCCACAAGAGGGCACCAAATCTCATTACTGA
The DNA here is from genome assembly GCF_018167655.1 of Microtus oregoni. NCBI lineage: Eukaryota > Metazoa > Chordata > Mammalia > Rodentia > Cricetidae > Microtus > Microtus oregoni. Next base: position 32,955,873 of record NW_024543072.1, read on the forward strand.
TAGTTGTGAGCCACCATGTGGTTGCTGGGAATTGAACTCAGGACCTCTGGAAGAGCAGTCAGTGCTCTTAACCTCTGAGCCATCTCTCCAGCCCGGCATTTCTAATATACATAAGAAGTTTAAGAGTAGAGGAAATAGGGAAAAAGAAAACACACACACACACACACATTGTTATATGTATATTATATATTAATATATATTATATATATGTGTGTGTGATGTGTGTGTGTATGTTTTATATATATAAATATATATATATATATATATATAATTTGGTCCTTTTGTTTAGATGATCAGGTTACATTCTTCATCAGTTTTTGGCAACTCCAGTTATCTGTTGATTTGTTCTAATACTCCGAAATGTTTCTTCCTGGGATTGTCATAGCCTGTCCACCTGGACAGAGAGTTATCTTTGTCTTTGTTTGCAGTTCAAGACTTTAAAGAGAATATTATTCATGATTAAAAGATGAAGAAAAAAAATCTTGTTCTTCAAATATGTTTCAGTAGTCTTAGCAGTCTTAAGATTTTTTACCATGTACAGCAAACATGCTTTCTGAGTTATGATTAATGCCTAGTAAAAGACAGAAATAGTCAAGATTATCCACGCACATTTTTTCCCTTTGCACTAGAAGAATCTTGAAAGCATTTATTGAATATTTATCAAGAGATGATAATAATACCAAAATTATTTTTCATGAACCCTGATTGTTTTAAAATAATATTCTTATTTTAAGAATGCTCTTAGACCACAAATCCCATTTTTCAAATAAACAAGTTTAAAGTTCAGAAGCTGTGTTAGTTTCCTATGGATGATGTAATAAAATACCAAAAATGCAGTTTGTTTGTTTGTTTTTTGTTTGTTTTCTCTAGACAGGGTTTCTCTGTGTAACAGTCCTAGCTGTTCTGGAACTCACTCTGTAGACCAGGCTGGCCTCAAACTCACAGAAATCCACCTGCCTCTGCCTCCCAAGTGCTGGGATTAAAGGCCTGTGCTACTACCACCCAGCCAAATAAAGCATCTTAAGCAGCAGGAGCTTAATGCCTCATAGCTCTAGAAATTGTAAGTTCAGCATAAGGTGCTAGCTGGTTTGGTTTCTGAGGGCTGTGAAAACACCAGTTTATGACAGTTTGTTGATCTGTTTGTTTATGTCAGCAATTACTCATAAAGTCTTATTAATAATAGTTATATTTCATTCATTATTGTTGCTTTAGTTTATGGGTATGGGTATTTTGCATTCATGTATGTCTGTACATCATGTACATGCTTTGTGCCTGCAGAAGTCAGAGGACAGTGAACTGCAGTTAATGGATGGTTGTGAGCTATCATGTGGCTTCTGGGAATTGAACCTGTGTCCTCTGAAAAAGTTGCCAGTACTCATAACCACTGATCTATCTCTCCAGCCCCTCATTCATTATCATTTTTATTTAGTTTACTCAAATTATGCAGAATTTGGTGAGAAATCTTTTAAGTTGGCATCTTTTTCACATTCCTTTTTTTTCCCTTCCCAGTGTGGGGCTTTGTTTATGTTAGACAAGTACCATTAAACTGCACCTTCAGAGTTTAAAATTTAAAAACATTTCAACAAGTCGGGTTCTCTTTAGATCAGTAGTTCTCAACCTGTGGGTGTCGTGATCACAAGTGTCACACATAATTTACATTACAATTCATAACAGTAGCAAAATTATGGTTATGAAGTAGCAACAAAATAATTTTGTTGTTGTGTGTCACCACAACATGAGGAACTGTATTAAAGGGTCGCAGCATTAGGAAGGTTGAGAACCACTGCTTTAGATGGTAGTGACATGAAAAAAACAAAAAAAGAAAAAAACAATGTCTGGATGTCACATGTCTTCATTTCTGTTCATGTGCGTAAAAAAAGATATCACTTTTATATAAATTATTTTTTAAGATTTATTTTTATGCACATGAATGTTTTTGCCTGCATTATGTATATGCAACATGTGCTTGTCTGGTGACTATGAAGGCCAGAAAGGAGCATTGAATCCCTACAAATTGTGGAGTCACATGTGGTTGTGAGCTGGGATGTGTGTGCTGAGAATTGAACCTAGGTCTTAGGCAAGATCAGCATTTGTTCTTAACCAGTAATCCTTATCTCCAGACTCTAATTCTAATCCAGTATTTTAGAATTCATTTTATTCCTGTTTTCAGGATTTAAATTCTCTTTTCTAACAGTGATAAACTTAGCTCAGTTTATTTATTAGATTAATCTTCCTGTATATAACCCAATTTCTCATTACTAATTCAGATTTATGGCAAATGTTAAACTGTCCAGATTGACTCTACCTTTGGTTCATTTGATTTCTCTATTTTTTTTTTTTTGGCTCAATGTCCTTTATTTATGGCTAGAAACCAATTATGAGTGAGTACATCCTCTGTTCATCTTTTTGGGTCTAGGTTACCTCACTCAGGATAGTGTTTTCTATTTCCATCCATTTGCATGCAAAATTCAAGATGTCATTGTTTTTTACTGCTGAGTAGTACTCTAATATGTATATATTCCACACTTTCTTCATCCATTCTTCCATTGAAGGGCATCTAGGTTGTTTCCAGGTTCTGGCTATTACAATAATGCTGCTATGAACATAGTTGAACAAATGCTTTTGTAATGTGATAGGGCATCTCTTGGGTATATTCCCAAGAGTGGTATTGCTGGGTCCTAGGGTAGGTTGATCCCAAATTTCCTGAGAAACCGCCACACTGATTTCCAAAATGGTTGCACAAGTTTGCATTCCCACCAGCAATGGATGAGTGTACCCCTTACTCCACAACCTCTCCATTTAAAAAATGTTAGTTTCATGTTGGTGGAAGCTCTTTATTATTGATGGTTTCCCTAGAACATGATCAGTTGGGTATCAATGATTTAGACAGTAAGAACACAACATAACCTTAATTCACTCACACAGACAAAGGTTATATTGCTTTTAATTTCTTTTTTGATGAAAAGACTAGCCTAAAGCTTAGCTCACAAGTATAAAGTTACTTTAAGTCATGTTAGACATAATCTTTTTTTTTTTTTTTGGATCATGAAAAGTTTTCTCTCCTTTTTGGAATAAAAGGGTACACATAATAAGGCATCATATTAGTTTCTTTTCCATTTCTGTGATTACAGTACCCTGACTAAAGCAACTTAATTGACTTACAGTTCTAGGGATGGAATTGGGGAGACAATTCATCCTTGGCAAAGCAGGCATGATGGTGGGAGCTTGAGGCTGCCCAACAGTCAGGAAGCAGAGTAAAGGACAAGATGTAGGGCTTAACTATAAACTCTCAAAGCCTCCCCCAGATGTCACCCTGTGACACATGTCTAACAAAACTCCACCCTCCAAATGTTTCATAGCCTTTCCAAATAGTGCCACCATCTGGAGACAAAGTGTTCAAACATAATCTTACAGGTACTTTTTACATTTGAATTCCAACAGTACCACACCTCCTCTTAATCCTTTCCAGACAATTCTACTACCGACTGGGGATCAAGCATTCAAACATATAAACCCATTATCTTTCAGACCACCACATACATAATTTTGAAATGCATAATTTGAATGTTGCCATTTTTAGCTCTATGTTATGCTACCATATAATATTATTCCCTGTCCTTTCCATAAACCCTGTTCCTCCATCTCATATCTCCAGTTGTTAATTATTGAGATATTTATTGACCTCTTCTCTGAAGTTATCTATAGGCCACTAATCAAGTCCTAATCAAGGTATTGAAAGGAGTTTTATTGAATTCCTGCTCATCTTACAGATTTTTTTTCCTAAGGTGTGTTTTGTTTGTTTGTTTTGGTTTAATTTGAAATAAACTTAGAAGTTCTTAGTTGATATATCAAAGGACCAAATAATGTGTACATTTGATTTTGTGGTAGAAGTTATCTGACCTTTTCTTTTGGATATAAATGGTCCATGGTTGGGGAGTACAAGGGGAGGATGTTGGCTTTTCATTCTTTGCCCCTGTCTATTTATAGAAACCTGTGCATTCTTTCAGTGTTAAACCTCTTCTAGAGGTGTCAGAGTGTGTATTTCAATAACCAAAAGGGCTGCTTTTTATTGCCCTTTCCACTGAAGCACAGTCACCTGCCTAGGTGAGATTTGTAGAAGGAATAGGGTCAAACCTTCATTCTCTACAGAGGCATCTGGGGACTGTCTTGGTCTAAGGCAGTTGCCTCAGTACAGTACTGCCTCAGTACAGTAGACAGTTATTGCTTGTCTATTGTTCCAGGTCTTTCTTGCCTGCTTGAATAGAGAAGACCAAATTATCAAAGAACAGATATCTTAAAGACATTCTTGTGTAGGGTATTTATTTTGGGAAAGCAAATTGCAGAGGCATTCTGTAAGGGAAAACAAAAGTTTTGTAAATACACAAGAGGAGGGAATGAAACATTTTATCATTATCAAGTGTATTCTAGTCAAATAAGTACTTCACTTAAGTACATCCTGTAAGATGATGGAAGTAGGCTTAGGTCCATGTCATCATTGCTTCTCTTCTTTTCTCACCAAGCAGAACTTGTCCAATCCAGCACATTGTATCTTAAATATCCATTTGGAATTTGCATCCTATACCTTATTCATGCTTATTTTAATGCAAAGCGGTATGAATTATTATTCTGTAAATTTGGTACTTATAAAGATTGTTGTTTAGCAGATGACTGTATCTCCTTCTGGTATGTGTGGTCCTTATTCCAGTTTTTGCTCCAGGTTAGAATTTCTAAGACTTTCTGCTATTGATCCCTTATGCCTAAATTTTCAGGCAACCATGGGTATATAAATGAATAAAATAGGTATACAAATCAAAATTAACTTCCAATAAATAATAAATCATAATAGTTTTAAATATTTTCTGGGTATATGCATATTTTGCCATGTCAATATAAATTTGCATGCTAATAAGATGTACCTGCTTATTTTATGTAGAATTCTTGGCTGAATATTTGATACTGAAAAATATAGTACTTTTTCAACATTTTTCAGAGTTGACCAATATTTTTATTTTAAAAATCGACAGTGTTGAGAATGCCACTGGACATAAGTACATTGTGTAAAATGGCAGAAGTATGTTAAGGTCCATTTCAGATATTGTTGGAAATAATGTCCTAATACCAAGCCAAAATTTATTTAATAATTTTTTATGAAACTCAGATTATCCATCCATAGACATTCTTAAAATATTCTTAATACATCCATAGATACAGTGTTCTTTTTTAAAGATTTTTTTTATGTGTGTGTGTTTGCATAAATTTATATATACCATGTGTGTGCAGGTGCCTAAGAAGTCCAGAAGAGGGTATTTGATCCTCTGTAACTGGAATTACAGATAATTATGTGCCACCTGTTGTAGGTTCTAAAACCTAAACCTGGCTCCTTTGCTAGAGCAGCTTGCACCATTAACTGCTGTGCCATCTCTCCAGCCCCAAAGATGCTGTAACTTGATATTTATGTACTTTTAATGGTAGGAAAATACTAAGTCCTATATGTTTCTATTAGAGCAGAAAACTTAGTAAGTACAGTTATCATACTATACTTTATAATACATTAATTTTGAATCTGAACAGAGTTGTCTCCATCTGCATTGGTTGACACTGGGTAGTGTGTTAGCATGTGCAGCACATAATATATTGTATGTTCAGAACCAAGGCTGTAGTGAAGCTGTGTAATACAACATTGGACAAATACTGACAGTAATACCCTGTTTATAACACATTTTATGTATATTTATTAGACATCTTTTTCATAACATTTTAAAAATCAGACATCTACCAGTCTTGAAGATAAGTGACCACGAAACAGGCTACTAAAGAGAGGGTACCCTTAAAGAACTCACTTGTTATCTAGTGTATTATTTGTATACAGTTTTAATTTTAAACGAAGTGTCTTTTCTACCAATTACTGGTCTCTTTCCTCAGTACTGAAACAAATTGTGTTAGTCTTCTGCTTTAGTCTCTTTTTTCCCCTCTCCCTTCCTTCCTTTCTCTCTCCTCCTATTCTTCAGTTCCCTGAATGTGTAATTCATCCTTAATGCGTAGGTCTTAAGAAGAACTTGGATCTTGATGTCAACAAAATTTGGTTTGAAATCCTAGCTCCAAATTATTAATGTGCCATTGAGTAAAAAAATTTTTTTTTAGTTTTTTGTACCTTGGTTTTTTTATTCCTAAGAATTTAACAATTCAGTATTTTTATGAATCTCCTAGATTCTTTATAATGATTGATATCTGAAAGGCTGTGACTTAATTTCAAACTTTAATAAACCTGTTTAGTACAGAAAGTCACACACAGAGAGATCCTTTAAATGGTATTGTTAAAAAATACTGATTCTGCAATTGCATGACCTATTTGGGAATGATGTCTATTCTAAGTAAAAACTGTTTTCCCCTTGAGTTTGATTTTGATAGGAGCATGTTTCATGTCAACAATCAGCTAATGTGCTATGTTAACTTGGTAGAATAAAAAGATTCATATATAATGAATATTTCCTTTCAGAGATGTTTATGTATACTCTCCCCTGCTTTTGCATTTATGCTGTTTTTGTGTTTTAAGTAGAAGTTTTTCCTGACAGTATGTGTTAATAACTGAAAAAATTCCCTATCAGTAGACTAGCACCATCATGACAACCCTGTGTTCTGCTTCTACCTTGCTAATTGTTTCCTTGGGATTATTTGGATTGTGTAGAAAGCCTTTTGCAAATCCTCTTATTACTGAAGTCATTGTTGCCAGCAGGAATAAGATTAAAGGTGCTTAAGTCTGTAGAGTTGTTTCTAATTTGTTCATGTCATTTCAGTGGCATTTTAACAGAACTCTGTCTCCTGTCCCACCCTTCTCCCCTGGTACTATCTCAAGTTAGGTCCAAGATGCCAGACCATTGGAAGAAATCTCATTTTATCCTCCTAATTATTATGCTGGCACTCTGGAGATAATTTTTCCCTTCATGCACTGCCAATTAATATGCAAATAAGCTGATAAATATTTATGTATTCATTTAAATTATGCAGGGAGTGCTTTCACTGTATTCTGTAAATGAATTGTTCCTGGACTTCAAAGTGCTAGCTGCTGTGCTAACGAGGAGAGATTTGCATAAGGCCCTAATCACACGCATACTGATTAAGCTTCATTATGGAAACTGCCAGCTGCAATCTTTGTTTCTATTTTATTACAAAAAGGGGAACTTTTCATGCTTCAGTTGCCTTGACAATGTCAGCCCTAGCTGGTAGAAGAGACTAAAACTCCTCTGAGCAACTGAAGTTTCCTTATTCAGTTGAAGATTGCTATGGTGTAACTGAAGTTGTATTTTGCTTCTCTTGTTAATTCACTTTCCACTCCTCCCACCCTTGTTCTCATAAAGAACATAGTACAGATTTGTTAGAAATAGTAGTACCTTCTTCCCACCCAAACGATACCTGTTCTTTCTTGCTTTGGACTGTCTGCACCTCCTGAAGATTTCACAGCAATGCTGGACTGCAGTGACTGTGTTCTAGGTGGGTACCAGCACAGTTCTTTTCTTACAGCTTTAATATGGAAATAGCATGTGTGGGATTGATTATGCATAAATGCTCAATCACATATTCAACCATCATCCGGGAGGGGAGAGCTTGAGCAGAGAAGGTGGAAAGTATTTGCAAGGCAAGAGCATGCTTGAGTTTGCTGTAGGTCCCTCCCTTGGACTAGGTCTTCTGCTTCAGTAGGTATTTTCAGCAAATAATGTATTTGAATTTGACTTGCATAGAGGACATTTTTGCTTTTTGGAAATTTTTATAGAAAGTAGTATATGTAGTTGAAAACACATTTTAAATCAGAAACAAAATATATACTATATCCAAATAATATATACATACTAATAAAATGTTTTGCATATCTAATCAGACTGCCTCATACAAAACCAAAAATACTAAATGAAAAATTAAAGTAGTGTCATAATGCAGAAGGAAATTATAGTGGTTACTGCACTGTTGATCGGTTTCCAGATTTTAGAAGCTCTAGGCCATTTTCAAATTTTGCCTTTGATTAATCATTTTGATTTCTTCAAACCAGCTGACTTTTAGGAATCTGCCATTTTAAATATTGTGGAAAGCCTGTTATAGTGTGTTCTCTACAGAACAGGAAGTCTTGGAAAGGGAGATGTTCTGCTTGAATAAATGTAACATTTTTGTAGACAAGGTGGATTGAAGTACTTTGTACATGATGCCTCTCGGTGGCTGTATTTTGTGAGGAGTTTTTTAATGTTTACATGAAGAATGATTGCACCTATTTAGGAAAGTCATCTGACATAAACTCCAAGAATTGTATCTCTTAAGCTTAAACATTTGCAAATGATTTTATTTACTGTGTCATTTTCCATTCTTGTAATTAAAACAGTTGTTAATGATAAAATAAATTGATATTTTTCAGAAATGTCTGAATTCTTATACAGAAAGAATGACTAAACTCAAGTTAATAGTACTACTTGTCCATCAGAGATAGTAGTGAAAATGCACATGACATACAACACAAGACGTTCATATTACTTAGGAAGTTAATCCAGTACTAATTTTTAGGCATAAAGTTAGACTCATTATATGATCAGCTAAGTAACATAGGCTTGGGCTTTTTCTGTTTAAAAAAAAAACCTGTAAATATCAATGAGTAATTTACTTGTATGTTCTCTTTTACATTTACCAAATTTGAAATTCAAGAAGTGAAAGAAAAACTTTTTTTGAACTATTTTTACCATTTATTTTTAAATGCCAGAAACTGTATCTGCTACTTAGAGTTGACACTTAGTATCACTGAAACAGCCTTCTCATCATTGTATGGCTAATTAGGATTTTATTTATTGTTTTGTGTTTGAAGTAATTTTGTTAAGTGCTATTGAAGGTCTTGACAGTAAATAAAAGGTCCTAAGAAAAGTTGTAACATACCTGTGACATAAATTTCAAATTTTTATATATAGGTGTGGAAATTAGGCTATGAAATATGTAAGGCCAGGCTCATGATTTTGTTAAGAATTAGGCTTCTTGGTTACTGTGGTATCTGGGCATGAGAAAATTGTTACATCTTTTTATGCATATTTACAGGTTCGTTTTTTTCTGCTTTGTTTTAAAATATAAAGGAAACATTGAACATGTATATAATGGTATATTTGAGGTTCGTGATATTTGTTGACTTTTGTAAGATTTTGGTTAAGTCAAACAGAAAGCTAATTTTTACTAAGTTGTACACCTGGTCCTTTCAAATAAGTGTGCTTTCGGGTGGTATTTAAATTTTTCTGGGCAGTAGGGGAGGAAGTTGTAGAACGGCCTCATTTATGACCACAAACATACAAATTTTAACCCTTTGAACAAGCCAAGCCAGGGATACCATAGAACTGCCTCAACCATAAGCCATGTATTGGTTATAAAAAATTACTGTATTAGAAAAGTTATTACCCAGTGTCTAAAAAACTTACCACCCATTTTCTAGGTTATGAAACATGAAAGAAAGGTTCCTGATATTTTTCCTCATTTCTTATACGTGTAGATAATGCAGCTGTTGACAGCATGGTTGGGATTTAGAATGATTGTTTTAACTTCCTAATTAAACATGTCCTACAGATGTTTTTAAAAAGTCAGTATAATACAGTTTGATTTGTTCTCTAATAATAACTTGGTTACTGGGTCTTAATGAGGGAGAAAAGGTGTAGAACTTACTTGATAATAAGCTTATTTCATGACAAATACTCTAAATCTGTGGTAAATATAGAACAAAAAGACTATTTTGTCTGTTCTGTTTATCCTTTGGGAAAAGAAGCAGGGCGTAGGTGTTCTTGTCTCCTTTCCTGTATATTTTCCAGGATTGCTAATAGTGGTTGACAACGTTTCAGTATGGAAACTAGAATTTAATACACTCAAAAGTAACAGCTGTAAACCAGCAGATTAGTGTGTAACTGGATGTGATTCTTTTAGAACTATAGAGATTCCTGTTACAATTTGTTCGCTTGTTTTTAATGAGACATGTGTTTGGTATACCCCTGTGTTGACTCTAGTTTGGTAAAGGAAGTCAGATGGATGTTTCAAACAGATCTTTTCATCTGTTAGATTATTATTAAGTGTGAATTTGTTTTAGTTATAATGAATTAATACCTTTGCTTTTAGAAGAAAATAATCTGGGAATAATAGTTCTTATTTTTTGAGGTGTTTCCTGCTTCCTAGTTTATTCTAACATACATTATTGTCTGGTAAAAATATTTTAGCATGTCAGTAATATCTTTTTCAACTTAGATTCCTTTCTTTAAAGAATCTTAAAATTTGTTAGATAATTTATTTATGAGTTTCTTTATGATTCAGGAGCTCCTGAATATCTTTGAGGTAGTCTTTTACTCACTTTGTAGTGTTATAGCCTGCCATATTCTATGCATGGGCTTCTTGAAATGAAGCTGTCATATTAGTTAACCCTTGCATTGGCTGTAACTTTGGCTCCTTAGCTTCATCTTCACCGCTAGTTTTTTAAACAACATTTCTGCCTTTGGTTTATTGTAGATTCAAGAATGAACAATCCTTCAGAAACCAATAAATCATCTATGGAGAGTGGAGATGGCAGCACTGGTAAGAAAACATTCCCTTTTATCTATCTTTTACATTAACTCTTATAGAGCTAAAACAAGAGATTGTACACTTATCTGGACACATATTTGACAAATTTGTGTACTTGCTTATGAAGTGTAACTTAGTACTTTTAGGGACTGAAATTATTTTTAACATTACCTAACTCCTCTGAGGAGGGCTTCACTTATCTGATTCCATCCATCAGAAACTGCTTAATTATGGGAATGGTCCTTTGGGACAGATAGACCTAGGTCTGGATTATGGATTTGCCACTAACTGTGTAACTTTAGGCAACTTCCTCAATCTTTTTGAGACTTAATTTATTCGGTAGGGATATTCATGGGTCATCATGAGTATTGAGTTAGAATATATGTGAAGTGTTAAAGCATCATATTCTGTTATGTTTCTTGGTTTTAGGTATAATCAGAATAGGAGATGCTATCTATCCTGCCTTTGGTATATATTATGCAAAAGTTATAATGGTGTCAGTGAGGAGTTACAGACACTCCTAATTCGTCCTTTTATTTCAATAAAATTTATTCTTGATCAAACCTCTTATCAAGAGAAAACTGAGTATCATATAAATGAAAAAAACTGAAAGCTCTTTGAGAGAGGTAAATCTATTTTTAAAAATAGGTACAATTTGTCTCAGCCCATCCTTGTAAGTCTGTCGGTTCATAGAACATTTGACAGTATAACTCTGTCATCTGACAGATATCTTACAAGGATTTCCCCAATTTCTAGTAGAGGCAAAATGTAAAAGTATTAAAACATTAAGGGAATTGTGTGGAAGGAATTGTATAAAGTCATTGTAAAGTAAACTAGGTTTTTCACTTAAGAGAAAGGATTTCTTCTGACTGTTATTTCAAAATATGCCTAACTGTGGGAGGTGGTGAGAGTGACTGTCACTCTTCAAATTCCACTGCTCCTGATCATAGGTAGAACCTTTTGGTTTTTCGAGGCAGGGTTTCTCTGTGTAGCTTTGGAACCTGTTGTGGAACTTGCTCTGTAGACCAGGCTGACCTCAAACTCCCAGAGGTCCACCTGTTTCTGCCCCCTGACTGCTAAGATTTTTTTTTTGTGGTGGGGGGAGGGTTCGAGACAGGGTTTCTCTGTGGCTTTGGAGCCTGTCCTGGAACTAGCTCTGTAGACCAGGCTGGTCTCGAACTCACAGAGATCTGCCTGCCTCTGCCTCCCAAGTGCTGGGATTAAAGGCGTGCGCCACCACTGCCTGGCTTAGAACCTTTTTATTTACAGTAGAAGACTGGGTTGACCCAAAAAATACTTTTGTGTCTGCACCTGTATGATTGCAAACTGTCCTGTACTTGGAGTGGCTTGTTAACCTCTTCACCTCTGAAAAATAAGTACTTATTTATGGGAGACTCAGCTGGGGCTTTCATGTTCATCTTTGTCATATTTAATATGCTCCAGCTTCTCTTACTGAGGCTAGCCAAGACTACCCGAGAGACGGAAGAACTGCGTTGCTTTCTTCCCAAGTTACCATTATTTCTGTTCCTTGTTTGGGCCCCTTCTTCCTTTATCTTGTAGCACTGACTTATGCTGACATAAGTACCATTGCCAAAGGAGTGGAACTTGTTTGCAGAGAGTAAGTAGGTAGTTAAACCTATGAAAAAGCAAGAGAAATATGGGTAAAAGTCCCACATCTAAAGAATAGCTTCCAAATTTCTCTAAAGGAAGAGAAATGAACTCAGAATGATTACAGAATGCCGAAAATATCCACAATGTCAGACCCCCTGGGAAATTCTATGTTTACTTTTAATACCATAGTTTCTGTAATATAATTTATTGAGTGCTTATAGTATTTAATTACAACCTTTGTTGTGCTTCTTAAAATCTTTAGTGCTGTGCATATTACCTGATAACAAATTCTTAATGACCAGTTAGATATTATTTTAAGGAATAGGGAATGGAAGTATAAAACCAGAAAGGAAATAAAGTCAGGCTTAGAAATTGGACCCTATAAAAGGTTTTTCTCATCATCTATAAATGTAAAATTGAAAATTTAAGTAATAGCATTGTGTGTGTTCAAACTTCTAGAACTATATAAGATAAATTCTGGCTGGAACACTTGTTGAACAATTTGTGACTTTCTTGCCTTGTGACAATATGAAATATATAGCAGCAGACTTCTTTTCATAGTGCTGAGAGTAATCACATAGTTAATTTTTCCTGTTGTGGTGGTTTGGTTTTTTTGTTTTTGTTTTTGTTTTTTTGTCTTTGTAGCCCTGGCTGGCCTCTGCCTCAAGAGTGCTGGGATCAAAGGAGTGTGTCACAGTCCAAGAAAGATACTTTTTAAGGCCAGTAATATACTCTCCTAGACCTCCTTGCTTTTCCATAACTTGTAGTGGTGGTTAATATTCTCTTTTCTTTAAAAAGAAAGGAAATTGCTTTTCTGTAAGATCTCTGTTAATACAGTAACATCTAGCTATATCAAATACGAGCTTGTTCCCAGCCTGGGAAGTATAGCAGCTCAGTTGCTGTTTATCTACCGTGTGTGCACTACCTTGATGGACACAAATCGCTTCCATTGTTTAGACCTTTTCGTTCACTTCAGAATAACATCCTTCATTAGTTTCTCGACATTAAGTAAAGTCTGCTGCTATGTCCTTAGCACTCCCTCTTTTTGTTAATTTATTGCTTTAGAAATATAAACATATATTTGAGTTCTGCTTTATTTATTAGATTATCATGTTTGGTGCATTAGAAATAAAATTAGGTTTTTTTAAAGTAGAGTATGATGGGCCATGCCTATAAACCCAGCAGTTGGAAAACTGAGGCAAAAGCATTGCCTGAGTTTGAGGCCAGTCTAGGCTATTTAACAAGACCTTGCCTTGAAAAAAGAAAAAGGGAATGGTGGGTGTAGCATTTGTGCCAAACTGATAAGGAAAGAAAATAATAGCTTATTTAGATTATTTTAAGCCTATATATTAATTTTTAAAGACAACAACCTTAAATATTATATAAAATTGAAGTCTAACACTTTATAAATTCAGAAAACTTGTGTTGATCACTATTTCCTGAAATGTTCACAGCTATAATAATTTTGAATTATAAGGGCTTAAGGGTAATGAGAGGTGTAAAGTTCAGACACGTCTGACAGTGCATTTTATACAGATAAGTTTTATATGTTCACAAAAAGTCTGTGGTTTGAATTTGTTCAGGTTTGCATGTTTTGTATGTTAAATATTATAGTTGGTGTTTTTAGAGACTCATATTATTATGAGACTCTCAGTCTTCAGAGGCTTAGCAATCCACCAAGTGTCAAAGCAGACAGAAAGCTGATTCTGGGCAGATTATGGTGAGTCATCCAAGAGCAGGTATAGAGAAACAACATGATGTTGTTAAGTGGTATTTCTTTCTTGCCTGTTTTTTGTTTGTTTGTTTGTTTGTTAATTATTTTTTTAAGCCAAGTGCTATAGTGTATGCCTTTAGTCCCAGCCCTTAGGAGGCAGAGGCAGGCAGATTTACATAGTGAGTTCCAGAACAGCCAGGGCTACATAGAGAGACTCTGTCTCAAAAATAAATGAATGAGTAGATAAACAAAACAATTTTTAATTTTATAAAATTGTAAAACATAAGTTGCAAAGAAATAGACACCACACACTGAAGTTAACCTGACTCAAAAGATTATACAACTCAATGAACTTCTATACAATATATTATCCATTCATAATAGAAGCTATGAAATTCAACATGGATTTTATACTTCAGTATCAAATATTTTTTTGTGCATTATCCACTACCAAACACAAAAGAAATTCATGTCAGTTGGAACTACAAAAGCAATTAGTTTTGTATCCCTTTTCATAATTTGTATCCATTATCTTCATTCAGTCCTCCTGTACCTTGATTCTTTTCCTTTCTATGTGGTACTGTACCTATATGTACTTTCATTTGCATGTAACTGGCTAGATTCCACATATAAGGGAGATGATGGTCTTTTTCTTTCTGAGATTGTGTGACCTTCTTTAATATTAGACAAAGTCCTATGAATTTTCCTGCTATAATTTTGTGATTATATTTTCTTCAGATTTCTTTTTGAGATTGTGTGAACTCACTTCATAATACATTCAAAGTTCACCCATTTTCCTGAAAATTTTTGATTACCTTTTTCTTTAGAACAGAATATTATTTCATTTTCTATAACAGGTTTTCATTAGCCATTCATCTGTTGATAGACAAGTAGGCTAATTTCAATTCCTTGCTCTAGTGAATAAATCAGCAAACGTGTGGAGTTCTGGGTATGTGCCCAGGAGTGAAATAGCAGGATAATTTTTTCTTTTATTTGAGAAATTTCAAAGCCGATTTCCACAATGGCTGTACTAATTTGCATCTCCTCTACCAATAACCCTTTCTCACCACATCCTCTCCAACATTTGTCAAATTTATTAATGATAGCCTCACTGTTATGAGGTGGTATCTCAAAGTAGTTTCAATTTTCATTTCCCTGATGGCTTGAGATATTAAACAGTTAAAAATAGTTATTGACCATTTGTGTTTCTTTCTTTAAGAAGGGTCTATTGAGTTCATTTGCTCATTTGTTGATTGGCTTTTGTAGTTCCTTGGTATTTCACTTCTGTGCTTTGTAAATTCTGGAGATTAGCCCTTTGTCTGGAGTGTAATTGGTAATGATTTTCAGCCAATCTATAGTCTGTGTTTGTTCTGTTGGTTAAGTATTTCTTTGACAATTTTTAAATATACTTATAGGCCAGGTAAAAAAGAACCACCATTGAGAAAGTATACAAATTAAAACAAGTGGTTTGGAGACCAGAGTTCGGATCCCAAGAAACCCACATAATGTTGTTTGGGTAGAGTGGTCTGCATATAATTCCAACCTTGGAAGGTAGAAGTGGGGGTTCTTCAAAACAAGCTGGCTAGTAAAACAAGCCATATCTTTTAGCACTGTGCTTGATTCAAAGACTTTTACTCAGTGAATGTGGTGGAAGAGTGATCAAATGTGATTCTCAGCATCAACATCACATACACATGCATCCATGCACATAAAAACATGTATACATACCACACACATGAAAAATTAAATAACAAAAAAATAGAAGAAATGAGAAAGAGTAAGATAAGTATATAGAACAAAAGGTTAACTTTGCAAATGAAGTTGGGAAGAAGAAAGGAAAACTGTATTTTGGCTCCAGTGCTGTAGGTACCTACTACACCTAGAGAGATCACTAAAGTGGAATAAAAATATTGATACCAAATTCATCTTAGAGAAAAATACATTTAAAACATAAGCAGTCAACACTGAAAATATTCATTATGGAGTGTGTGATTCATGAAAATTCTGTGTAAGAAAGTTTTGTTTCTAGTTATAAGGAAGGGTTGTGGAAGACAAAAGAGGAGGTAGAGTTTTTGCTGCCCATTAAAGAATTGGTTGCATTTAAATGTAGTGGTGATTGACAGTTTACCTTCAGCATGAAGAAACAGTAAAATCTAAAAGAGGTGAAAGAAAGTTGTACGAAGTACCTCTGATCCTTTGTTTTAAAGTATGTTTTATGATTTCCAGTTCCTTTTCCACTTAGTCATTCTCAGAATTCCATTTGTATAGACTTTAATTCAGTTATCATTACCATTAGTTTACTAGAATATTTAATGCAATTGGCTGTGTTCATTCTTAAGTTCATAGCCAGTTAACTGTCTTTTTCCTTGGAATTGATCCAAAACTCCTTTATTCTGCCACTTGCATGTATGCAAGCACGTGAATATGCTGGTAGGATTCCCATACATGTGCAGGATGTTAAGTGTCTTCTGTTGCTGTCCCATTTGCAATGAAAAGGGTATCTCATTGAACTGGAAGCTTGTTGTTTTGGGTAGGTTGGCTGACCAACTCTCCTGCTTTATGAAACATGATTAATAAAAGCTCAGGAGAGAAATTAGGGTTCAACCTAAAGGTCAAAAAAGCAAAGGAGCCAGCCACTGGCTCTTACCTCCACCTCAGTCCGAAAATGGTGATCCTGCCTCTAGGAATCTCAGAATGAAACTGAGAACTGTCTCCCGTTTTATAATCCCCTCTAATTCTGGGATTAAAAGTGTGTGCCACTGCCTCCTGGTTTCTATGACAAGCCGACTGTGGCTTCTGGGACTAAAGGTGTGCGTTATTACTGCCTGATCTGTAAGGCTGCTGGCCAGTGTGGCTGTGTGACTTTTCTGACCCTCAGGCAGGTTTTATTTATTAAAATACAAATGAAATGCCACACCTGTGTCTACTCTCAGTGATGGATTTCCAAGCACACACATGGCTTTTTACATGATGACTGAGAATTCAAACTCAGGTTCTCACACTTGTAGAACAAGTGCTCTTACTGAGTCGTCTCCCCAGCCCTGGATCCTATCCTTTTTCACTAATTATTTTCATACAGATGGCCTCTCCTGTGACAGTATCTAAACCTTTTCTTATAGTAAATAAAAAGCCAGATTGGTTTAGTTGTATATGCCAGTGTACATTTATGAACTATCATCCAAAAAGTTTTGTTGTAAGAAATTCCTGATAACCAAGGATTTCTTCATTCTCTACTAATTATTAGTGTTGTGGCTAGTGGCTATGTGACCCTATCCCTAGGGAGCTAAGAATAAAGACCTTCTTGCCCCAGATAGGGAACTAGCAACAGGCAAAGTAAAGATAATACCAAGTCCCACTTGGTAAACCAGTAAGTTTAAAATTAATCATAGGAGTATGGGTGAGGTGGTACTTAACTGGAGCAACAACAACAACTCAAAAACAGCTATATTGCTAAAACTCATCCCAACACAAGTAAGACGCGGAAAGCCTAGAGTTCACTATAGCAATGTGCAGGCAGTTGGACAGTTTGGAGTGTGTTTCTTCCAGGCAGCACAGCCTGTCTGAGAGTGTCTCTTGGCAGTCTTTACTGCTGCTTATATAAACTTGCAGAGGGAATATCCAAGTGCATCTGGGTCAGTTTCAGGGACTTCTTTTTTTTTTTTTTTTTTTTTTTGTTTTTCGAGACAGGGTTTCTCTGTGGTTTTGGAGCCTGTCCTGGAACTAGCTCTTGTAGACCAGGCTGGTCTCGAACTCACAAAGATCTGCCTGCCTCTGCCTCCCAAGTGCTGGGATTAAAGGCGTGCGCCACCAACGCCCGGCTCAGGGACTTCTTGAATCTTCTAGGTTCTAACACACTTCCCATCAGGATGGAATGTGTCAACTCAAAGGAAATTGCTGTACAATGTTGTTATTAAGATATTATACATTCATAAAGGATGACCAGACAGCATTCACTCTAACATAAAGAAAAGAATCTTGAAAGACCGGGACATTTGTGATATAGTTGTTGTTTTTTAATAATTTAAGAATGTGATCTCTTCAGCCTGCATCTTAGAAACATTTCTAGATGAAATTCTCAACAAAACAAACCAGTGTCATTACAGATTTCAGGTTCTGGACTATCTTCCCTTTAAACTTTGATTTATGTAGGGACTATTTCTAATACTCTTTTCTCCTTTTATCATTATTAACATTAGCATAGTGTTTATTGCATTCTTCATTGGCAAGGGTGCTGTTTTTAAAAGCCCAAAAGTAGACATTCTGACACTAGTGTTTATTGGAGTGCTTTCAGAGTAAAATTATAAATAGGAAATTTTGTGGCAGCAGTTCTCAACCTGTGGGTTATGACCCCTTTAGCAAACCTCTGTCTCCAAAAAATTTACATTATCATCTATAACAGTAGCACAATTACAATTATGAAGCAGCAATGAAAATAATTTTATGGTTGGGAGGTCACCACAACATGAGAAACTGTATTAAAGGTCACAACATTAAGAAGGTTGAGAACCACACTGTTCTGTGGGTTACTGTGAAAGTGGCTCAAGAGTTCCTAGAGAGCCTTGGGAGTAGAGTTAAACATAGTTTATGCTGTTCTTTTTTCTAAAACCAGACATCAAATACTGTAAGAGATAGTCCTTCTTCTGGTGCTATTTCTAAGAGATTCTGGCCACTACATATTGAGGAATTTGCCTTGGTTCTCTCCATGTACGCTCGTAGAAAGAAGCAAAGGAGCTATAATTACTGAACCTTGAAGAATGGTAGCACTGGTGTGATGGCATGTACCTTTAATCCCAGCACTTGGAAGGCAGAAGCAAGTAGATCTTTGAGTTTGAAGCCAGGCTGGCCTACGCAGTCAGTTTCGAGACAGCCAGAGCTAAAGAGAGATCTTGTCGCCAAATAAACAAACAAATAATAATAATGGCACTGAATTATTATTGTACTTTTATAGTAAATGAATGAGAAAGCAACTCATCCTTTTGAGAAGAGATAAACTAGTAACAAACTTAGAATTTTAACAGTATCCATTTTAGTCATTACTAATTAAAATATGGAACATTAATGAGAAGATTTGTAGGCACAAATTATCAGAAATTGTCTGTAACTTTCTCCTTCTTTAAAGGGCAGCTTAGTTTCATGACATTTTTTACAATTTTTTTCCCCAAACGGAATCAAAGAAATATATATATATATATATATATATATATATATAAAAGAAATTTCCCACCATGTTATACTTTACATCTTGCTTAGAGCAAAAATCTAAACTTCACTGTTCTTTCAATTAAATCCATTGTAGAGCATCCCAGCATAGAGCATTGGCGGTGGAAATTGGGAGTCAACTTTAATGAGCCATCGCTAGTAGGGGTGAGAAGATTGTGAAGGAGTAAAATAAAAAAGGAGAGACTAGAATCTAAAAGGAATACTTGTGTCTGTGGAGGGCTGGGGGTGTGATGCAGTTGTTAGAGTAGGGACTGCCGAGGAGGAGGGAAGTAGAAGAGAGAGGGATATGTTTCAGCTCTGAAAATGTTAAATTTAGGATGTCTTATAGTATTTGAATGGGAAGGTACAAGCAGTTAAAGAGACATTCAGGTCAGGCGGTGGTGGCACACGCCTTTAATCCCATCACTGGGGAGGCAGACACAGGCGGATCTGTAGTTTCAGGACAGGCTCCAAAAGCTACAGAGAAACCAAAGCTACAGAGAAACCCTGTCTCGAAAAACCAAAAGAGACAGAGACAGATGACATTCAGGATGTCTTGTACCATTTGAAGGGGAAGGTACCAGCAGTTAGAGAGAGCAGTAAATTCTTGAGGAAAGAATCCTATTCATGAAGGTCCTAAACAAGGAGTTCTTCAAGTAAGAGAGTGAGTTAAAGTAAAAGAAGGATAATCACAGAACCCTTCTCCACCATAGAAAGGGGTGGTAGATGACTAGGAACCCCATACCGCTTCTGGGTATCCAGTAGCTACAACTGATATTTAACTTGTATGCAATTAAGAATCCAGTTCTCGGGCTGAGCGGTAGTGGCGCATGCCTTTAATCCCAGAGTTCAGGAGGCAGAGACAGGCAGATCTCTGTGAGTTCCAGGCCAGCCTGGTCTACGAGAGCTAGTCCCAGGATAGGCTCCAAAGCTACAGACAAATCCTGTCTCTAAAAACAAAACAAAACAAAAAAATCAGTTCTTGGCCACACACTGACATACTTGGTAAGTTCATTTAGTCATGGATGGTGATAGTTACTGGTTACATCAAAGGTTGTGCAAGCCATGCTTTCATTTTCATTTGGTTGAGAAATTTTAAATTTCCTCCCTGGTTGATTTGATGACCCACTACACATTCAAGAAGGAGTGCATTTTAGACGTCATGGTTTATGCCAGTCCCTAGGCTTCAGTTCTAAACCAGACAAAAAGAAGAAAGCTAGACTAGCACAGACATGTATTTCTCTCTGCTTCCCAACTTGAGGACAACCTGACCAGCTGTTCTACCGCATCTCAAATTGTAAGCCAAAGTAAACCCTCCCCTTTTTACATTGCTACTGTTGGGGCATTTTATCACGGCAACCGAAAAGTAACCAAGATACGAGTATTCTAGTAGGGAGGTGATTCTTTATGTAACATTAGCAAAATAAACTTTGATTTTCTGTGTACTCCACAAAAAAAAAAAAAAAAAAGAAACCAGAAAGGCAATCTATTGTTTAGCTTCAAGTGCTTGTGTAGTTTCCATAGTTTTCTTGCTGTTGACTGTTTTATTTCAGTTTGATCAGATAACGTACAAGAAATTAGTTTATTTCCTTATTTATTTGTTAAGGCTTACTTTGTGACCTAAGGAAGGAATATTCTGTATATATCTGTTAAGATCATTTAATTTATGATGTAATTTAGGTCTAAAATTTCTTTTGACTTTTTAGATTGGACAGCCTACTTGAAGATGAGAATTGAGTATTAAAGTCATGTTTGTTTTGTCAGAGCCTCTCATACCTTTTAGACCCATTAGTGTTTATTTGATAGATTTGGGAGCACCTATATTTGATGTATGTATGTTTATAGTTGTATCATCTTGATGGAATGTTGCTTTAGCTAGCATATAGTGGCCTTTTTGTAATTCTTGTTTGAAGTCCACATTATCAGGTTTCAGAGCAGCTCCACCAAGCTTATTTTTTTACTTTTATTCACCTGA
This sequence comes from Microtus oregoni, assembly GCF_018167655.1. NCBI lineage: Eukaryota > Metazoa > Chordata > Mammalia > Rodentia > Cricetidae > Microtus > Microtus oregoni. The sequence continues at coordinate 32,976,929 of NW_024543072.1, forward strand.
TTCGTTGACTTCCATACTGTACCTCTTAGTCTATATCTTACTGTACTGGTGTGTTTCTTGACAACAACAGTTTGTCTAATCTAGTTTTGAAATCCAGTCAGCCAGTTTGTAAGTTGATACTGAGAAAGGCTTACTGATTTTATTGGTTGTTTGTCTGGTTGGCTTAATTACTTGTTCTTTTCTTTCTCCCCTATTAGTAGATTTTTTCTGGTTTACTATGAATTTTTCTTTCTTCTCTGTGTATAATATTCCTTTAAGTATTTTCTACAGTACTGGTTTGATTGACACAATTGCCTTAATTTGTCCTTATTCTGACAAATGCCCTTATATTTCTGCCTATCTTACAGAATAGCTTTGCTGTATATTATAGTCTTAGCTAGCAGTTAATTGACTCAGGTGTTGAAATATGCCTTTCCATGCTTCCCAGACTTTTAGGTTGCTGACAAGATAGCAGATACTATTCTGAGATCTTTGCCTTTGTAAGTAAGTTGGCATTTTCCCCTTTAATTTTAAACACTGTTTGCTTTGTATTTTAGACATTTAACTATAATCCATTGTGATATATTTCTCTCTCCATTTTTATTTCAGGTTCTAAATGTCTTTTGCATTTGAATTCCTGTTTCTCTTAATTTGAAGAATTTTCTGCTTTAATTTTTTTAGATGAGATTCTCTGCTTTTAGTTCTTAATCTCATTTCCTCCCTCTAGGCTTGGTCTCTTACTAGTTCCCCAGGGTCGTTGGTTGTGGTTTTTGTGCCCCCACCCCCACAGCCACCAGCAATGTGCACGCCACATTGATGTTTGAGTATGTAGTGTTTCTTCAGGCTTGTCCTCCATTCCTAATCTTTCTTCTGCTTGGGTAAGTCTACTGGTAATATTTTAGGCTAGTATTTTATTTCATTCATTGAATATTTTTGCTTCTAATACTCTTTTCTGTTTTCTCAGAGTCTCAATTTCTTTGCTGAAAATTTTCCCATGTTGCTTATTTTTTTTCTCCCATACTGCTAACATTTTCTCCAGTACTGCTCGTTTTCTCGTCTGTTTTGCTGAGTTTTTCCTCTGTGTTGCCAACTCTCCAAAGACTAGACTGAATTTGTCTGCTTAGTTGAGTCCTCCTCAAAGACGTTGATTATTCTTACTAGTGAACTTTTGAAATTGTGCTTATTTCGGTATCTTTGAATTTGGTATTGTTATGATCTTTTAGAGAAGTAATATTGCCTTACTTTTTCCCTAGTTTTTGTATTTCTGGATTGTGATTTGTGTATCTGTTGTCTTGGACATCACTTCCAGTTTTATTTAGGAGTCTTTACAGCCTAGTCTGAGGAATCAGTCTCCAGTATCATTCAGTGAAGAGAAAACAAACTCATAAGAGCAACAAGAGCAGAGTGTATAAGAGACAGAAATACACTAAAAACTCAGCTAATGCCGTCTAGTCTATAACCCATGAGCATAAACCAGACAATGGGGAGCTAATTTTGTATGTACTAAAAATTAGATAAATATAGAAATATAAATAAATAAGATAAGGAAGGAACCAAGGAAAGGGGTGAAAATAGAGTAGAGGAAAAATTAAATAAGAAGAAGGGAGTGGAGAAGAATGTTATAGGCAGGGAAGATCAGAAAAGATAAGCTGAGAAATAAACAGTAGTACCTAAAAGAGTGTGTAGAATGAAATACAAGTAAAACATTTAGAATATGATGGTGTAAAAATATTGTTAAGAATATAATAAAAAGAAGAAAGGAAGTACAGAGGGAAAGAGATGAAGGTACTGGGTCCTCTAAAATTGAAGGTAGATGGTTTTATGTATGGCGAGAGGGTCAGGTGAACTTTGTCCTTGTCTTTTGAGTGGCTTACGCTTGTGCTGAGCCCACGCTGAAGAATTGTCTTTTTACTGGTTTTTTTTTTCTTTTTTACCAGTGACCCATGCTGTCTATACTTAGCTTTGTAATCTGTAGATTGGGTGGGTTCTACCACCTTCTAGAAACTTTGAGCTTTTACTCCCTGAGGTTTGGGAGTATCTCCCAATGGTTTGGTAGTGTGGGAAGCAACAACAGTAAGTGATGGGCTTGTCATTATACTTTGAAGACCTAGGTGGTAATCACTTTTTGTAGCATGCAGTTGTGGGTATTAAGTAAACCTCTGGAGCTTCAGAATTTTGGGACTCTTACAACAATGGGGAGATAAGTGATCCCCAAAATTGGATGCCCTCATGAACCTCAGGTTAAGGGCTGTCAAATGCCAGGGATATGCTCAGATATATGATCTGCTTCAAGCAGTGGAGGTCAGCATTACTTTTCTCTATGCAAGTTACTACCTGAGCTGAGCCTTCTTCCACCTGTACCTTTTGTCAGTTTTGCTTCTTCTACAACTGCCTCCCAGGGATGTGTCTGGCTGTGGGGATTGTGGCAGATTACATCTTTGTCCCAGTGCCAGGCACCTGGCTTATTTTTTGAAGAAGTCATGTATTTCCCCTCCCCTTTCAAAAGATGAACACTCAATGATGGTGAAGATTTAGTAAAGTAGCTGAATAATCCTCTTGTTACATAGAGTCCGCATCACATTAGGTATAGTAAATAAAGATTATATAGCATTTGAGGTGGACTCCAATTTCATAGTAACAAAGATCTTGTACTTGCAAATTAGATTAAATTTCCAATTTTAACACTGTGGGAACAGAAGTTCAGAATAGGTGTAATACACACACACACACACACACATACACACACACTTCTGCATGTTCCCAGAGTTCCTAACAGAATGGAGGATAGGAACAAGAAACAGTACTACCTGTGTAATCAGGCCCTCTCAGATCTGAGAATAGATATGATTTGTTTGTTTGTTTCCAGGGCTTGGGAAATTTTGCAACTATTCCTACGATTTTTTTTAAATCCTCAAACTCTGAATTAGTTGTGATTTGTGTGATTCTGATGTTCTGAAGTTGGATCTGACACAGTAACAAATGGATTTTTATGTATGTAGAAAAAATAATTCGGGGCCCCTGACACTGGGGAGGGGAGAGGATTTTTCTTTTTCAAGTGTCATTATGTCCTGAAAAAGATTGCAGTTACTAAAGGATTTGAGTTATAATCTAAGTTTAATTTCTCAAAGGATTGTTCTGTTTGGAAACTATTAATGTTATCTTTTAAGTAATGACTGTGTATGCTGAGAAAAAATAGGTTTAAAAGGTCTAAAATTTGGGGAAGATTATTTATAGTTAGTTTGACCCTTAAAGCTATTTCAAAGAAAATAAGTCCCAGGCTGAATTTAGTTACTTAACTGTGACTTCCGTGGCTAGGGAAGATGGCAGTATCCACAGTCTGCTCCTTGTGACTATACCATCACCTTAGGGTTCTTTCTCTCATTGTTAGTCCTTTTCCATCTCATTCATATATATATATATATATGAGATAATGTTGATACTCCTGTTCATACCTTTTTAGGTAATGTTCAAAAGATACAGATTTCCATTCTTGTAGAGAAATGGCAACAGGAGTAGAATAAACAGAAATGCTGTATGCCTTCTACCAGAAAAAAAATAGTTCTGGACAAAAGTGATTCTCCTTTAAAAAGTAGATCACTTTGGAGATAGCAATGAGCAGGAAGGAAGCAGAAAAGGAAACTTACCTGAGGGAAACTGAAACTGAACAAAAAATTTAAGTGATCTCAGAATATTAACACTTGTGGTATAGAATTTGAAAACTACTGAAAATATGTATTTATAAATATTTTTTGACACATGCCCTGTTTAGAGACATTTGTGCCAAAGTTTGTCATCATTTAAATTAGTAATATTTCCCATGGAGTTTTAAAATTTGATTTCTTCTTTTAAAATCTCCTTCAATTTAAAAGAATTGTAAGTGGAGACTGGAGGGATGTCTCAGTAACTACAAGCACGTGCTGCTCTTGTAGAGGACCTGAGTTGGACTTCTAACACTCACATGGCAGCTCATAGCCATGTGTAGCTCCAGTTTCAGGGGATCCAACCTTCTCTGGCCTCCGGGTACTGTGTGTACATGGTGCATATATGTCCATGCTGGCAAAACACTTTTACTCATTAAATAAAATAATAGATAAATTCTCAAGAAGTTGTTAGTGTAACTGGAATAACCTCTGAGACAGACTCCAAAAGCCCCCATTTATGACACCTTATGTCTCCTTATAACCCCAATTTGCTCCAGTTATTGATTAGTTACTTAAGTATTGTTTTTCAAGTAACAATGACTTTGATTCCTTGGTAATAGGATATCAAAATATTTGGAGAAGAATGGGAGGCGGGGGGATGTAAAAAGATTCAATCTCAGTCTTAGTTATTGTGTAGTTATATGGTGAAAATATTTCTATTTATTTTTTCTCTTATTTATAAAGCAAGGTCAATTAGTTGGGTTTTTTTTTTTAATGTCTCCTTTCGAAAAGTTTTGCCTTTTTCTAAATGTCATAGAAATGAAATCATCCAAATGTCGTCTTGGAGTGTCTCCTTGACCAAATATGCAGACTTGAGATTCATCTGTATTGTGTGTTAATTGGTTCAGTTTTATTTCTCCTGCTGCCCACCCAATGTTAGAGAAGTACAAAATGTGTTTTGTATTGAAGAGGTAGAGATATATTGCTTCTGTGTTCAAGGAGTGGGGAACAAGAGGAAAAGTAGTCTTAACAACTGAAAACAAAAAGATGCTTAGTGCCATGATCTGCTGATATGGGGAGGAAACTTTTGCATGTTGGTCCTTCCTTGATGGCTCTGAAGGGAGAAATGGAACTTTGTGAGAGACAAGGACTCGTAACTTCACAAAAATCCAAGTATCTTAGCTGGGCCTGTGCCGTGTAACTGGAACTTGGTGCTGTACTTGAACTCATTTCGTCTCAGTCGTCATTCTGTAGTCTCAAATATTTTTCCTTTTCCTGTCTTTTTTTCTGAAGGTGACTGTGTTTATGAATAAAACTGGCATGTATTTTTTTCCTTTTTTATATTTTTCTGTACTAATTTATGTTATCTAGGTTACAGTGACTTCAGTAAATGAGATAGGATGTGTTTTTCTGTTTTTGTTGTTTTCTGGGAAAATAATTGAATTAATTATTTATTGAATTTTTGGAACCTTTCCTTGGTAAAGTTATCTAAGCATTGTGTTTTCATTGGGTGAAATTTTTTGTTTGTTTGTTTGTTTACCTACTAATTCGGTTTCTTTCAATGTTGTGAGACTCTTGTATTTTTTATTTCTTCTTGAGTCAGTCTTGATAAATTCTGTTTTCTGGAAAGTAATCCATTTCTAAGTTTCAGTTTTATTAATGTGAAGTGGTTTATCAAATCTTGTTTTTTACCTGCGTATGCATACATGTGTGGAAGTCACCGGACATCTTCAGGTAACAGTCCTTACCTCTAACCATGTTTGAGACAGGTTCTCTTGTTCAACTCTGGTCATGCCAGGATAGCTGACCTAGAAGCTTTGAAAGATTTTGCTGCCTCCATCTCCTCTCAGGAATACCTGTGCTACTATGTCTAGTTTTAGTTGGCTTCTGGGGAGCCAAGTACAGGTCTTCAGGCATGCAGAGCAAATGCTTTACCCACTGCATCTTTTGGCCTGCAACATAGTGATATGTTTGGTTTTTTTTCTTATGTTGTCCTTAAATGGTTTACTTGCTTCCCCCCTATTTTGCTTCTTCTTACCAGAAACATACATGATTCCTTTGAAAGAATTAAGCTGATATTTTTCTGTTGTGTGTTGTTTTCCACTTTCATTAAGTATCGGTCCTACTTTTATCACTGTCTTCTATTTTCTTCAGATTAATTTGTTTCTCGGTGCTTTGATCTTTTTTTGTAGCATTTAAACTACTATCCTTCCCTTAGCTCTTAGAAACACTAAGATCAAGGATTCCCTACTTCTTTGCTTTGTAATTGCCTGTTTGTCTTCAACCCATTTTTCTCTGTATGCATTATTAAGTAGCTTTGGATACAGGATTACGAAGATTCTCTTTGGTAATACTATTCTACAGAATCTTTGGCTCTGGCCTGTCATTTCTTGATGCACTCTAGACTACTTTGATGTTTTTTTTTCAGGGTCTCTAGACCCTCGTGTATTTAATAATCATCTTACATGAAATTCATTGGCCAAGAACTCAATGAATAGATTCCTGGTTGCTCCAATCACTGTATCACTGTGTATTCAATAATTCTTGGCAATTGTCAGTCATTTTCTTATTTGTAATCCTGCTTCTTAGGCATTGTTGGTGTTATATACTTAGCCCACCACCAATGACATACCTCCTCCAACGAGGCCACACCTTAGGTACCAAGTATTCAAATATATGAGCCTATGGGGGCCATTCTCATTCAAACCACACTCTATTTCATTGCATTTCCTTTTATTTTTTGTTATAATTTTTCTTTATTCTAAAGAATTCCATGCATATACATACATAGTAAAGTATTTCCCTATTTTTCTCCTTTATCTCCCCTAATATTTCCTAACATGTCCCTGTCCTAACTTTATGACTTTTTTTTTTTTAGTTTGTGGGTGTATTTATTTTTTGTTTTTCTTTCCTTTTGGGGGAGGGAGGGATTTTCGAGACAGGGTTTCTCCATAGCTTTTGGTTCCTGTCCTGGAACTAGCTGTTGTAGACCAGGCTGGCCTCAAACTCACTGAGATCCGCCTGCCTCTGCCTCCCGAGTGCTGGGATTAAAGGCGTGCGCCACCAACACCAGGCTATTTTTTGTTTTGACAGTCCACAAAGTTCAGCTAGTGATGGCTGTATGTGTATGGGTTTGGGATCATTTACTGGAGCACAGGAAATCTTGTAGGAACACCCTCAAAATAGATTGGTTTTCCCTCCTATATCCAATGCCAACTGCCAGTGGCTCCTCGTTAAGGGATGGAGCCTGGCTGGTACGTCCCCATTGTGCTAAGATTTTGGCTGGTTTATGGAGGTCTTAAGGAGGTAACCACACATGCTGTGAGTTCATGAGTGCCATAGCCATTGCACATCCAGAAAACAGCATCTCACAGCACTTCATCTTCTGGCTCTTTCTGTCTCCTTTGCTACAGTTTCTGACTCCTCTTATGTGATGTTCTATTTCCCTTTTTCCAAATCCCTTCTTCTCTTTGAAGATACTTAGAAAAATGATTATTCAAAACAAGTTCCTAATGGATGTTGGTAACTGGAATTTGAGTACTTGCTTCATTTGAATTTATTTCACTTAATAGTTATTTTGTTTGCTTTCCAGGCACTCAGACAAATGGCCTGGACTTCCAGAAACAGCCTGTTCCTGTTGGAGGAGCAATCTCAACAGCCCAGGCCCAGGCTTTCCTTGGACATCTTCACCAGGTAGACAGTTTCACCCGGCCATAGCTGAGAATGCTTGTTAAAGGAGACATAAAATGTTAGGGAAATTATTTCAAATCATGTGTAACTATCCTGCTGAATAATTCATGTAAAATTAATAGTTTCTACATAACTATTGACTTAAAAACTGTGAACAAAAGAGTATTTTGGTAGGACATATATAACAGGTAGGTTACTATTTTCATGAAAATGACCTTGAATCTGTCAAAATTCCCAGTTATCACTACCTTAAAGCCACTGTAATTATGTGACTACTCAGACACTTGCTTGACTGTTAACCTCTTAATTTCAGATTTTTAAAACAACAAGTTTTAACTTAATACCCTGATACCATGTGTTTTCCCCCAATCTAAAATAGAACATGCATTCTGTTCATTTAATTTACATTACCGCTCTTTTCATCAAAATGTTATTAGACTACCAAACTATTTTCTTTATTTTTTTTATATAAAAAAGCTGCTCTATTTGAAAATAGGTAAAAATCTAGGAAAACTATTATCAAGTTTGTTTTTAAATGAAGCAAAGTTGGAATGGTTCATAATTCTTTGCATCTATGTTCAGCTAGTTGCCTGGATCCTTACACAATAGCTTTCGTATTCTATGTTTATTTTCATTATCAGCATTCAGTTTTAATCTTGCATTTATTCTAGTCTAGTTTATAATCTTTCTTCTCCCTTCTTAGTCTTTCTTTAATTTGAAGACATTAATCTTTGAGAGGCTGCAAGATATTAGGAGACAACGAACTCCTTCAATAAATAAATATTTAGTTTTTAAAAACTTAACATTTTTAAGAGTACAGATCAAGAAGTTTTCTCAGTTTGAGTTTGTCTGCTTTCCTGTCATACTGAGTGTTCTTTTTTTTTTTAATTCAGGTTATCCATTTTTGGTAGGATTACAACATAAAAAGTACAGTCTTCACAGTGCTTGCAACAGAAGGCAAATCTCATTACTGATAGCATTAATTACTCAACCTGATCATTTGCTTGACAGGTAGCCCTCCCTCTGAAGTTACTGTTGTACCCTTTGTAATTCTCAGCATCTGTGGAGAAATACTTTATTCTCATTTGGCCTGATAGATAATATGTAGATGACCCTTTTTAAAATTAGGTTGATGTCATGGTTGCCAAATGATGGTTTTCTAATTGCATGTGTGTCCTTACTTTAACATGACTGTGATTTGAACTTTTGAAATACAAGTATTAAATAGTAAGACAGGTTTTTTTTCATGTATGGCTTATAGGGTAGATTCCCTTAACTAGTCCTTTTGTTTATAATGATAAAATCAGTGTGTATTGATAGCTTGTTTTTATGTGTTCTTTTTTTTTTTTTTTTTTTTTTTTTTGGTTTTTCGAGACAGGGTTTCTCTGTGGTTTTGGAGCCTGTCCTGGAACTAGCTCTTGTAGACCAGGCTGGCCTCGAACTCACAGAGATCCGCCTGCCTCTGCCTCCCGAGTGCTGGGATTAAAGGCGTGCGCCACCACCGCCCGGCTTTTATGTGTTCTTTAAAACAGTATGGAAGATATAAGTTAGGTTTTCAGAACTATGACTACAAATGGAGTTTAAATAAGGAGCACCCAACCAGTATACATGTGGCGTGACTGATAGTGCTCATTTAGTGATGATGCTAATTTAGAAGAAATTTCTGCAGTTTTCAGTTGGGGTTGTTGAGTTTGTATGTAAAGTTTTAACCCCATAAAATATTTATTTTTATGTTGAAGTCTAACTCAGTGGTATACATTTTGTATTGAAATTATTTCTTGATGGCATCCTCTAGTGATAAATAACTATTTTATATTATGTCCATTTATTACTTTCCTTCTAGGTTCAGCTTGCTGGGACAAGTTTACAGGCTGCTGCTCAATCTTTAAACGTTCAGGTAAGTTGAAATATGAACACATAGGTTATATCTTCTATTAATTTTTTTCATAACTTATAATGAGCATATAATTTAGAATAGGAACTACTTGTGATTGTTAGTAATTATTAATTTTATTATTTCTATATTTTTATTGCTGAATCCAGTTGGTGATAATTGTCATTGATGAAAATCACCTTAATCTGCTACTGTGTGTGAGCCAGCAGTGGACAAGTGAAAGTTCACTTTCAAAATTTTAGAATCAAGTTCAGGAACTGAACACAAAACTAAATAGCTTATTAAGTATTCTTTTTTCCCAGACTGTTTATCATTTTTCAAGAAACACTGGGCAGAAAGTCAGGGAACTTGGGTTTCAAAATCTCATTGTACCAATAATTACCAGTAATCTTTGGCAAATCACAGCCTCCTGGGTTTCAGTTTTGTTTACCTGTATTTAAATAAAAACATTGATAACACTATAATGATCTTCTCTGATCTAAACAGAAGTAACATTTAAAGACCCTGGAACCATGGCTCGGTGGTTAAGAGGATTTACGGAGGACTCCAGTTTAGTTCCCATACCAGAAGGCTCAGAACCATGTATAACTAACTCCAGGACATCTGACACCCTCTCCTTGCCTCTGTAGGAATCTGCATACACCATGTGCACATACTCTCTCTTTCACACACATGAATAATTTAAAATGATAAAGAATCTTTCTTTTTAAAAAAGCAAGTCATTATTGGTTAGTCAAAATTATAAATCTGGTTTTCTTTTTTCTTTTTTGCTTTACTTTGCTTCTGTAAACCATCAGATAGAAAGACTCAAGGCTCAAGTATTTTGCACAGTTCCTTAACATTTCAGTCAGCCTTTCAGTGTAATGTTTAGGAAACTAACAGTCAGAAGAGAAAGACAGTATTCTAGAAGATTGATTCAGTGCCATTAAAGATTAAAGATTCTGGGTTGAACATTCTATGAAACCTTGTGGAATATGGACCTAGTAACACATAGAAATAAGGAGAAAAAAGGAGATAATGTGACCCCTCTTTCTGAGGGAGAAGAGGCAGAAAATTGCCTTGGTTGCCATGGTAAACTTAATATCCCTTAGAGAGATGTTGGCAAACAGGCTATATCTCCAGTGCAGAATGTTTACAGTCCTGCACTGTAATTATCTTTCAGTGACTGGCAGCATTAATCAGAGCTTTTATGTTAATTAGCTTTGCTGCAATCTCCCAAACAGGTGGTAGAAAATATGCAAATCTATGCAGAATTTTAATATTCTGTATAACCAGTTTTAATTACCATAAAAATTTCTCTCTCTGGCCATTTAAGGACCTATAAATTCTTGACTATATCATTTTCCTTCAAGCTTGTAAATTACTTGGTGGAAGATGCTGCATTTTAGAGTTGTTTTAAAATAGTAGAGAAAAAGTTCTTTGGGTCATATTATTTAACTATAATATAGTATATAAAGAAGTTTGAGACTTGCCACAAGAAATATGTTAGTTTGGAGGGTCTAAAATGAATTTAAAATCATTTTTTTCATTTTCTCTTCATTACCTGAACTGGGAATTTGGGGTTGTGAAAGGTTTTGTTGATTCATGGAGGACCAATTTACTTTTCTGTTAAAAATTTATACCTGCAACTTTTCTGGGATTGGAATAAAAAAGCTGTAAGGGCACTTAAGTAGAAAGAAAAGGCATGTAAAAAAGGAACAGAAAACCCCAAAACTCAAAATTGAATAGCACATATTTTAAATAATTCTTGAATTTTTAGAGTTAAAAGTGCATTTCTTTTAATCACCTACTTGAGATACTTATTTCCTATCCAATCCCACTTCAGTCTAAATCTAGTGAAGAATCGGGGGATTCCCAGCAGCCAAGCCAGCCCTCCCAGCAGCCTTCAGTGCAGTCAGCCATTCCCCAGACCCAGCTAATGCTGGCTGGGGGACAGATAACTGGGGTAAGTTTCCATTGAAAAATTGTACTGAACTTCCTCTGTGTCTAAATTGCCACTGGCTCGTATTGTATTGAAACTCTTTCCCTGCAGCTGGCACTAGCATGGCACCATTTTATCTTTAAGGAACTTCCTGGATACAGAAGCTCTGTAAGAATTACCTTTGTCATTACTTTGCAAGATTTCTTTTATTACAACTGCAGATGTTGAGAATAAACTGCAAATTTTTTAACTCACATTAAAATATGGTATTGCTTCATTGTGCAAGGAAGTCGTTGCCATATGTATGATAAAATTGGAGCTGTGTTGTTGCAGAATAGTTAAACAGTGGGCCAATACCCTGAAAGTAAAACATCTTCTTCAAGTGGCTTTGTAATATCCTAAAATAAAGCATGTGGTCTTATATCCTGTCTGTGTAATTACTTAATTACTAAAGGACTAGTTACTTTATCTCCCTATACCTTAGATTTCCTTCCTCTAAGTGCAAATATTAATAATAACTATTTTAAGTACCATTGCAATTTATATACAGGTCTTAAAACAGTGCTTAGCATGTAACCTTCAATAAGTGGTACTTATTTTTACTGGTAACAGATTGTCCTTCGTGACTGTTAAGCTTTTGTTTAACTATTTAGTGATTTCTGTTCTAAGCTATTATTTGGAATAATTTTTCAATGTTGGAAGCTCATGTGTTTTCTTTTGTGAGGAGAGTGAGTCAAGGGAATGGTAAGAAAAATACTAATCAATTCATATTATATCAACCTTCCGAATTTTTTATATGGACAGCCCTTCTAAGACCTGTTACACATTTATTTATGATACTTCCATCACTAGAGGTTAATATATATACCTGTATCATATCAAATAGAAATATTCACACACATTTTGAAGACTATTGCATTTTTGAATAGTTTTGCTTTGGTTCTTGGGTTTCTAATGCAAATTGTTTGGATAAATTAGATTCTGTTAGGTTAGAAGGCAGGCTGTCCTGCTAAATGACTGTTCATTTGAGATATAGGTATTACCCTACTTGTTCGTTCAGAACATACCATCAAAAGGAAGGTCCAGCATACTTATTACTTTTATGTAAGCATTTTCGAAATGCTATATTATGAAAGTGTAGGTTTTTTCTCAATACAGTTCTTGCATTACTATAAGGGTTTGGTTTTTGGTGACTAGTTAGTAACAAGCACTTAGGATTCTGGCCGGGTTCATGTACCTTCAAGATTTTATTAAATCTGGGCATTAAGATTCATTTGCATTTAAAAGAATGTCTCTTACTGCCTGTTTCCTAGAGTTGGAAAGAGGTTGTAAAGTTGCAAACCAGTGCTTTCTAATGACAGAAAATTGGGTGAAGGAAGGTCCAGTAGGGAGATTTGGATAGAAAAGAAGTACAGTTCATGATTGTTAGTCACATCTAAAACCTACTGGAAATGGTGAGATTTAGTGGGGATTCTAACTAAACAGCTGGACCTTGTCAGTTCTCTTCCTGATCATATTCAGCAGCCTTTTGTCCCTCATTCATCTGACTAATCACTTGCTCTTGGGTATACATTTCTGTGCATATCCTGTCAGCATTGATTCTTTGTTTTTTTTATGTACTGGTTACCTTTCTTGCCTAAATGTTTTTGTCTGAAATAGGGACTATTACTTTAATTTAAATGTTCTGCTAGTACTAGTAGTTTTTGTGGACAGGCTAGCTGCATGTTAGTAATGTCATGAGTAGTGAGGGCTTAATACCACTTGAGTTACCTATTTGAAAGCAGTTCGTTTGCATCATAGGCCCCATTTCTTCAATCCTTCCCTTGTTTGTTCTTATTTTAGCTGACTTTGACACCAGCCCAACAGCAGTTATTACTGCAGCAGGCCCAGGCCCAGGCCCAGCTCCTGGCTGCTGCAGTCCAGCAGCATTCCGCCAGCCAACAGCACAGCGCTGCTGGGGCCACCATCTCAGCCTCTGCTGCCACACCCATGACGCAGATTCCCCTGTCTCAACCTATACAGATTGCACAGGTGAGTGAGGCACAATGTTACAGGGGCAGCAAGCAAGTGATAAAATGGAAATACCTTACTGAGTAGTATTAACCTTCTAGTTGTTACTGTGGGTCTTCAAACGCCCAAGGAACTCTAACTCTAGATCCAGGAGGCATTATTCTTCTTCACTGAGTCAGAAACAATATACTTGTTTGCTAATTTGAGTTGATATTATAAATATATAACTGATTATTTGGACAACTGAATGTTTATGTTAAGCAACAATTCTTGAGTAAGTAGCTGGCATATTTCAGAGGCAAGGGATTACTGATTTTATCTTAATTAGCTAATCATGGCAGGGAAGAATTCTTTCATGTGCTCTACAATAAATGTTGCCACCATGTGAGAAGGATAGCAAGGCTTCTTTCTGCTGTGGAATGAGTAGGACCATGGAGAACTGCAGTAAAATGTTATAGGGTTTCAGTTTTCACGTTTGAAAATAAAATATCAATAGATAATAAGAATTTACATTAAGAATCATAAAGAATAGGATCAAAAAGGAAAATAAGTGAAATCCTTTATCTCAAGGAAATGAAAGGGAGTGTAAGAAGTTATATATGAGATATATGAAGAAGTTTTAAGAACTAAGCAGTTGCCAGGTGGTGGTGGCTCATGCCTTTAATCCCAGTACTCAGAAGGCAGAGGCAGGAGGATTTCTGTGAGTTTGAAGCCAGCCTGGTCTACAAGAGTAGTTCCAGGATAGGCTCCAAAGCTACAGAGAAACCTTGTCTCGGAAGAAGAACTAAGCAAATTGTCTTTATATCTCTCAGTAGAGAAGGGAAGTACATTTAAACTGTAATAAGAGTTTAGCTAGATACTTGAAATGGAATCAAACTAATCTTTATTGCTGTGTGAACAGTCTGTATCAAGATAGTGTTTTGATTTGGGCCATTTTCTTCATCATACAAATTATTTTAGTAAGTAAACTCTGAGACCTTATCTGAAATTGATATAAATAAGATCACTTATACCTTATGAATTCTCAGTTGAGTTGAATAAACTGGTGTCAAATTTCAGGAATTAGGTCTTTGAATTTATCGATGGAAATTTGGATATTCCACTCTCAAATTTTACTTTATAGAGAAAAATTGGGCCAAATATTTAAAAGCTTTCTTAAAGTCCATCTTGAACTTCATTTAGACCAGATCTAAAGGAATAGAATTTATAGAATGAGTACATATTAAAAGGGAATTTATTAGCAATGGCTGTCTCTCAAAGGAAAGACCAAGATCCAGCAGTTGTTCAGTTTGTACATTTGGATGTCTCTGCTATTCTTTATTCTCTCTTGGACTCTTGAAGAAGTAGGTTCTAATACCAGCAGAGGAGTGCCTCAGCAACAGGGTAGATGGACTTAACCAGAGAGAGTGAGAGCAGGTAGACAAGAAGCAAGAGCTTCCTTCTTCTGTGTTCTTTTAAATGGGCCAGATTTACACAGGTCTTATCCCACCTCAAATGATCCAATCAATAAAGTCCCTCACAGCGATGCCCAGCTGCTTGCATTTTAGTTGATTCCAGAGGTGGTGAAGTTGACATCCAAGATTAACCTTCAAAATGGTAGCAGGTAGAAGAGAATTAACTCCAGTTGTCTTCTGACTTCCTTATGTATGTGTGCCATGTGCAAACCCACCACACACTAATAACAATAATAGAGTCTTAAAATTGAAAACAGCCCCCCCAGAACTATAGACATTTATTCTGTATTCATTCATTTTGACAGATATTAGTGACTATTAAAAATTTGGTTTAGCATAAGTCATGATGCTATATACATCATGCCCTCGAAAATAATAACTTTTTGCAGAGGCCATAAGGTTTTTTTGGTTTTGATTTTTGCTATTTTTCTATGTGTGTGAGTCATGACAATTCTCAGTAAAGTCAGTTCTGTTCTTTCACCATGGGCTCTAGGGATCAAACACCAGTTTTCAGTCTTGCAAAGCAAGCACTTTGACTTACTTAGCCTCTCTCTGGCCTGAGACCCAAGGATTTCTCACATAGTGACATAATCCTGGAAGCCAGACTGTTAGGACACGGGGGAAAAACTGCTAAGTATTGTCTCATTGTTACTTGATGTGACAGAAGTCATCATCTAGGAACCTTTTAACTAAGCCAGCTTTCATTTCTGGATCTCTCTAATCTATCTTTTGCTTCTGAGCTTTTAGGATCTTCAACAATTGCAACAGCTTCAACAGCAAAATCTCAACTTGCAGCAGTTTGTGTTGGTGCATCCAACCACCAACTTGCAACCAGCACAGTTTATCATCTCACAGACCCCCCAGGGCCAGCAGGGTAAGCATCTCTTAAAGCTTACTAGCGGTGCAGCAAAGCTGTCCATGTAGTGTTCCAGACTCCTTAACTAACATTTTCCCCAAACAGTGTCCTTATGAGCAGTGCTTTTTTTAAATTTTGGTTTCCAACTACCAGTATTCATGAGAACTGTAAGTAATGATTTAAATAAGGAACATAGGTTACATATATAAGTAAGAATAAAATTTGAGGCCTGAAAGATCAGTAAAGGTTAGCTTATTAATGAATCTTACAGGAAATTTATAGGACTTTAACCTGAAATCACACAGCTTAATCATTTCCAAGGCTCAGTTTATTTGGAAGAATGAAAAGGATAGATTTCTGAGTCCTATTCCCAAAAATTTAACTAGTTCTTTATGGAGTTAAATTTGAATGTGTGATATCTTCGAATTATGTTTTCTGTGGGATATTTAGGTTTAAGCAGAAAAACTACATTAATCATTTGTATTAAGAAAGCTTATTTACACTAAAACTCGGAGAGGCTAGAATAGGTAAGAATAAAGTTAGGAATACTGGTCAGCAGAGTTTTGCAACATCGTGTTGGGATTGATAAAAGCTGAGCTGCTTGTCAGTCAGAAAAGAGAAAATGTGATAAAGCAGAAAGAAAGGACTTGGACCAGGCATGCTGGCACATGCATGCCTCTAATCTTAGCTCTTGGGAATCAGTCAGAGCAAGAGGTTTTCTGAGCTTAAGGCCAGCTTGATTTACATAGTGAAACCCTATCTCAAAATAAATTAAAAACAAAGAAAGGACCTCGTGACCAGTTATATTTGGTCAATTGTAAGGAATAGGCATCTAGGTGATTAAGTTTTTAGGAATCTGTAAGCATTGGTAGGTCATCTAAAGAGAATGTATGCATGGCAATAGGAGAGCTTTAGTGAAACCAACCCATGGATTAGCAGGGATACGTAAGTCTAAAGATGATACCTGGTTTGTGGGTCGGAGCCAGTAAAAAGTGATCATCACAATGAAAGAGAATTCCAAGAGAGAAGGATGAAATAATCTATCTAGACCAGAAAGACTTTCACAGGCCACACCTGAATGAAGAGTGTGTGTGTTTAATTGGTAATTGTTGAGACCTTAAGACTGAAAGAGATCGCTTTTCTTTAGCTTTTTTACAAAGTCCAAGGATATTACTGTCTTTTACATCTGAGCCTTCATAAGATAGTTAAAATAAGAAATGGCTATTCTAATATTTTTGTGTGTGTTTATGTTCTTAGTTTCTTCCTTTCCAATCTTTCATGGGATTGAGATACAGCACATAATGGGAAGGAATATTGGTTGGCTTTAGAGCCTGAAACCTTGGACAAGCTAAGTTTTTTTTCTCTCTCTTTTTTTTTTTTTTTAGTTATTTTATTTAAGAAATGAAAAGAAACTGTCTTTTTTCATTTTACATTTCAATCCCAGTTCCCACTCCCTCTCCTCCTCCCATTCCCTTCACCTACCTTCCCACCCCTTACACCACTCCCCATCCACTCCTCAGAGAGGGTAAGGCACACTGCTTTGGGGAAGGTCCAAGGCCCTCCCTACTATATCTAGGCTGACCAAGGTATCCATCCAAATAGAATGGGTTCCCAAAAAGCCAGGACAAACAGAAGGGATAAATCCTGGTGCCACTGACAGTGGCCCTGCAGTCTGTCACAGCCATACAACTGTGTCCCATTCTTGAAGTTCTGGCTAGAGCAATAAGACAACAAAAGGAGATCAAGGGGATTCAAATTGGAAAGGAGGCTACCTAAGTTTTCTCAATTACATACTTCCCTTCTCATCTTCCCCTTTACTCTTCATCTTTCCCTTTAATTATGGTATGGGTAAATTATATAAAATGTTTTATTAATGTCAGGAAGACCATTGATACGTAGTAAAAAGCATAGGCTGGGGGCTGGAGAGATGGCTCAGAGGTTAAGAGCATTGCCTGCTCTTCCGAAGGTCCTAAGTTCAAATCCCAGCAACCACATGGTGGCTCACAACCATCTGTAATGGGGTCTGGTGCCCTCTTCTGGCCTCCTGGCATATACACAGACAGAATATTGTATACATAATAAATAAATAAATAAATATTTTTTAAAAAAAGCATAGGCTGTAGTCTAAAGCCAAGCTATCTCTCTCTGAAGAAATCTAGTTTTCCTGAGCCTCCATTTTCTTACCTGAAATATGAGAATAATTTTAGTATTTTTGTCCAAAAAATTGTAGGGATTCATTTAGGAAACTTTCTTAAAATTGAGAATATATATCAATTTTTGTCACTATAACCATTGACATCATCATATCAATATCAGCAGCAGTTCATAGATAAAACTTAGAGAATGAGAAGTTTGTTCCTTTATATAGTAAAAATCAGCTTGAAAGTAAACAAGACACAGGAAATGGCTCAGTGGGTAAAGCACTTGCATAAGCATGAGGACCTATGTTCAGATCCCTAACACCCATATCATGCCCTGGAAGGGCTCAAGAAAGAAGCACATATAGGAATAGCAAGTTGGGGGTGGGGGGGGCTAATGTATCTAGCCAAGGCAATTTCAAATGAGAGTACCTACTTATATATATAAGGCAGATACAGAATGAAGAGACTTGACCTAAACCTGACCTCTGCAAATCTGTGTATGTACATACCCATATACATGTGCACTCAGCATCTCACACACAAAGTGATCTAGAACCAGTTTGTACCACTGTTGTTGAGTTGTAATCTTAGTGACATAGGACAGGATCCAGATTTCATCTAATAAGACTAGCCAGCAGTATGAAGGATCAAAGCCTTGAAAAAACTTTATTTTTAGTAGAGTCACTGTGATTAATAGTAACTGGAAATATGTTTCAGTCTTTAGTTTTGTTTCGAGAGGACAAGGATTGATTTCTTAAGATTTTAACAACAACAAAAAAATATTTCTAGTGTGCTGTTAGCCTCCAATTGAGTAATCATTTCTGCTTTTTTGAGGGAGGAATATTGTTAATCTAAAATTTGAAAGTATAGTTTATAACATTGAAAATATTGCTGTGATTATATAAATATTTAAAAACAAGAGAAATAATATTCTCCCAGAATTGATTTTTCTTGGAAAAATTCTCACTAATATGTTTCTGAGTCTGTTTCACTACAACTTGTATTCTGCTTTTTCTACTGTCAGCATTAGTTTTGAAACTAAAGAAACACTCTTGTTTAAAAAAATCTTGAATTTTGTGTTTGTGGTCTCTGTTATTCAGGGCATGGAACAAGAGAAAGGTTTGGTCCTCATGGAAGTGCTAGGCCTCTCCTGGACCCTTTCAGCATCTCAGCTGCTTTTAGTTGGCAGGGAGGGGAAGGGAGGGTTAATATGACTTAAAGTTTCAATTTGTTTAGAATATGCTACTGTGAACTAAAATTAATCATTCAGTATTATAATTTCTGATTAAATATGATTTTCAGTGCTGTTGTCAAAAAGAAACAAAAATCTAACTTTTCTGCTAAACTTTAAAGAAAATCGTTAAAATGTTTGTACTTTCTTCTGTTTAATTTTTCAGTGTTTTATCTTTTGTTTTTTTCTAAATTTAATAAATTAATTCTGATTATTCACATAAATGTAATTTTATTTCACACTAGACAATACTTTTGAGTGTGTTCAAACCCATAAAATCTACAATTATAGTTAATTTGCTTAGCAGTTTGTTGTATATTTACTACGTGGCATATATCACTGTAATTATTCAAGTTATAATTTTCAGCAAGATGAAATCCCCTGCACTTACTAAAAGTCAAAGAGTAGCAAATATAAACAAATGATTTGGATAACAGTATGTCCAAGAAAGGTGGGACAGGGTGTGTGGTCTGAAGAAGGCTGGTCTGGAAAGTCGTGTCTGAACTGAGGGGTGAGGTGGAGACAGCTGCAGCTGGCTGTGGATTTGGATGCTAGCTTTGCAGGCAGTGAAGAATACAGAGAACCTGAGAGGGAGATGAACCTGCCCTAAGCCAAAAAAGGAAGGCCAGTATAGCTAGAGATCAGTGAATGAGTAAAGGTGGTTGGGGAAAAAAAAGGCCTAGGTGGGGTTGAGGAGGTGGCTCACTGGTAAGTCTCTCCACGCAAGCAAAGCTAAGTTCAGATCTATAGAACCCATAGAAATGCTGAGTGAGTGTGGTGCCTCCACCTCTATCTAATTCCAGTGCTTGGAAGACAGAAACAGGATCTCTAGAGCAAGCTATTTCGCTAGACTAGCCTGTCAGAGAGCTTGGAGTTGAGTAGAGAGATCCCTCTTCAGCGAGTAAGGTAGACAGTTATTGAGGAAGACTATACACACTTATATGAAGAAGAAAACAAAAGTAAGCAATACAGGGCCAGATTACTTAGGACTAAACATATTCTATTTTAGGTATAATGGAAGACTACTAGAGTGTTGGATTGGGTTGGTGGCAAGGTCTGGCTATGGAGAATGAGTGGAGCTTAAACCTTATCAGCCTTCAATATGCTGAGGCTACAAGCATGTACCACCCAGCCTGGCTCACTAGTATGATATAACCAAAGAGGTTACCTTAAATACTTTACAAGCTTGAGCTATAGAGAGCCTGGAAAGTTGACTCAGTGGTTAGCACCACAGGTTGCTCTTACAGGGGAGCCAGGTTCATACACATAAAATAATTAAATAAATCTAAAAATATTTTTTAAAAGATTGAACCATAGAAAGACACTTGGGAAAGTATGGTAGTCGTTCAAACATGAATAATTTTTTGCTGAATCTGGCTTTTTTCTTTTTTTTTTTAATTGACTTTTTTTGAGCTCTACATTTTTCTCTGCTCCCCTCCCTGCCTCTCCCCTCTCCTTCAGCCCTCTCCCAACGTCCCAATGGTCCTAGTTTACTCAGGAGATCTTGTCTTTTTCTACTTCCCATGTAGATTAGATCTGTGTATGTCTCAGGGTCCTCATCGTTGTCTAGGTTCTCTGGGATTGTGATTTGTGGGCTGGTTTTCTTTGCTTTATGTTTAAAAACCACTTATGAGTGAGTAAATGTGATAATTGTCTTTCTGGGTCTGGGTTACCTCTCTCAAAATGATGTTCCATCCATTTTCCTGCAAAATTCAAGATGTCGTTATTTTTTTCTGCTGTGTTGTACTCCACTGTGTAAATGTACCACATTTTCCTTATCCATTCTTCGGTTGAGGGCATCTAGGTTGTTTCCAGGTTCTGGCTATGACCAACAAAGCTGCTATGAACATAGTTGAGCACATGTCTTTGTGGCACGATTGAGCATCCTTTGGATATATACCCAAAAGTGGTATTACTGGGTCTTGAGGAGGGTTGTTTCCTAATTTTCTGAGAAATTGCCACACTGACATCCAAAGGGGCTGTACCAGCTTGCACTCCCACCAGCAAGAGAAGCTTGTAACCATGTATATTCAATTTACTTAGTTTTAGCATAGTTGCTTCATAATATAAACAAAAGAAAATCTCGAAAATTTAAATCTATTTAACGTATTGTATTGGAGATCTACATCGTCAAATAAACACCTATGTTAATTTCTTAAATTTAGGCAGTGTTTGCTTACTTACAAACAGATGATAAAATCTGACAGGTTTAATTTTATTATTGTTTTACACATTTCACTGTATCCAAATTTAGTAACTAAGAAAATCAGAAAGATAAGTTAACCCACTGTAACTTACTGTCTCTCATTATGCCTCTGCTCCTAACTCATCATAACCTTATATTTAATATTTCAACATGATTATATTTGAAACTAAGTTCTTAGAGTAAGTTCTTTAATACAAATTTATTCTGGGTTGCTCCTGTATTTATAACATTGCAGAAAACCAAACAACAACAAAATCCTATAGGCTTAAATAATCAACTGAGTATGTACTACAAATACTTCAGGGATTCAAAACAAATTCTCATTATGTTGTCCACCCTGGCCTCCAACTTCGGGGCTTAAGTGACCCTTCTGCCTCCGCCTCCAGAGTAATTGGGACTACAGGCATGCCCATTTATAATCATTTTACTTATCAATAACTTTTAAACTAAAATGGTTCAGTGCAGATGGTTGTTTATATTTCACCTTTATTATCACCAAAGTGGCATGTGCTAAGAACTTGAAAACAGCATCTTCTTCCACTTACAGGATTGCCTGCTTCTTTCAGAAACAGATTCTCTGTCCCCAGATTCCTTAGAGCAGCATTTCTCTACCTGTGGGTCACCACCCCTTTGGGAGTCAAACGACTCTTTCACGGGGGTTGTATATTAGATATCCTGCATATCAGATATTTATATTATGATTCAGAACAGTATCAGAATTACAAGTAGCAATGAAAATAATTTTATAGTTGGGTCACCACAACATGAGGAACCGTATTAAGGGTCATAGCATTAGGAAGATTGAAAATCACTATGATAAAGGATTCTAATGAATTCAGAGTTAAGAAGTTAAATTCATATTTAAAATTCCAGATCCTTTCATTTAGAATAGTTTCTCATATTCTTCCTCTTTGTAGGAAATAAAAGCCTTTCAAAGAACTTACTCAGATTACACAAAAGATATACAAGCTTTGATGTTATGTATTTTCATGCCATCTTGTGTTTAACATGTTAATAGTATTGAATTTTAGGCAAAGAATCAGATGAGTCTGAAGACCAACAAAACTACCAGGAAACCAGTTGGAAACTTTGAGTTTATATTCTTTTTTTATCTCCCTGAAATATTTGGTTTTCACAGGTCTCCTGCAAGCGCAAAATCTTTTAACGCAACTACCTCAGCAAAGCCAAGCCAACCTCCTACAGCCACAGCCAAGCATCACCCTCACCTCCCAGGTCAGTTTTCTCACTCTGTTGTTTTACTAATTGAAAAATGAAACAGAAACACCCACAGTAATAGCAGTCTCAGATGTTTAGAAGCTGACCAAAAACTCAGTGCTGACCTTATTAGCTTGATAAATCAGTACTACCAAATTGATGGAGACTGTTACTTTTCGTTGTCCTTTTTTTACGTTCATAAAGAATAGCCATGTAGATAGTAAATGTGGATGAATTATAGCTGTCTGAACACTGAAATGAAAGGCTGTCATTGTTCCTTTGTCTTTGCTAAAACAGTGAAGGAGCTTGGATTTCTATATTTTTTCAGTACTTAAATGTTATTTTATGTCATTTCCTCAGAAGACTTAACAATCGTAATCATATAGAAAGCACAGTTCTTAGGCATCTGCAAGTTTAATTTCCATGTTTGTCTTTTTATCTAGTGGTGATTGTGACTGTGGTGAGTTTGCCTCCTTCCTCACCCTAATGGCTGACCTTGAATCCTGCTTCCCTGTCCTGACTCTTTCTAAAATGTGGAGGTTGGAGGATGAGAGTGAATGAACGACTCAGTGGTTCTTGCTGAGCAAACAAGAGGATCGGAGATCAGATCCTAAGAAGCACTAAATGCATGCTGAATGAGCATGGTGGCTCCTGTAGTTTCAGTCAGGAGATCTCCTAAGCATTCTGGCTTTTGAAACTAGCCTATTGCCAAGCTTTGGGTGAAGAGTGATCAAGTTAGATCGCTTCATCAGCCTCTGCCTTCCACATGCATATATATACACACCTACACACACACACATGGATGTATATGTATCCACATGTATGCATACTTGCATACATACAAACATGAAAATAAAAATATAATTAAAACTTAATATGTTACCTAATTTCACAGGTTTAAATATTTATAATAATTCTCCATCTTGGTCATTTTGCAAGGGATTAGTTTTTGGTTATTGGGGGTTTTTTTTGTTGTTGTTGTTTTGTTTTGTTTATGTCACTATGACAAATACCTGAGAAAAATAATTTAAAAGTCAAAGGTTTATTTTGACTCATAGCTTTAGTAGCCAGTTACTTGCTATTAACCAGTGACTCTTGTAGCCAAACAATTTATTAAAGGTAGAAAATTAGATCCCATCTGATGTCAGGAATTACTACAAAACCTTAATAATGAATACATGGTATTGGCATATATAAATAAATGTAGGCCAAAGGGATATATCTGTCCAACAGACAGAAATGTAAATAGCAAACTAAGTTTCCAAAGGCACCAAAGGATTCCAGTGGAAATAGAAAGTATTTTTAATATATGATAACTAACAATTGACTATTCATAAGCAAAAGGGGGGTGGAGACCATTCTTATTTCATACCTTATACAAATATTAACTTGAAATGAGTCATAAACCTAAATTTTACAAAGAAAAGTTCATGCCTTTCGGTAAAGCAGTGTTTTCTTAAACAAGACACAAGAAGCCTTAACCATAGAAGAAACAATAAATTTCAGAAAAATTAAAAATTCATCTTAAGGGGCTGGAGAAATGGCTCAGTGATTTAAGAGTACTTCCTACTCTTCCAGAGCACCCACATGGCATCTCATATCTGTCTGTACCTCTAAGATCTGGTAGCCTTACACAGACATACATGCAGGCAAAATACCAATGCAAATAAAATAAACTTATCTAAGAGAATGGGAAGAAAACCAAAGTTAAGAAAAAAGCAGTCTTCAAATAAAATATTTGATAAATGATTCTGTAATCAATATGGGAGTGGGGTGTTTGTTCAGATACTCCAGGAAACCAGAACTTGTTGAATCCCTTAGTGCTGAAGGTTCGGGCAGCTGTGAGCTGCTCAGTGTGCACGCTGGAAACTGAACTTGGGTCCTCTTCAAGAGCAGTATACACTCAGTCATTGAACATTCCAGTGCATGAAGAAAAAAAAGGTGATTGCCAATGAGGATGTGCCTTCACTAGACAGGGTACAGTTATGAAGAATTTGAGACCAAGTATTGATGACAAAGCAAAGCAACTAGATTTCTTATACATTAGTAGTAGTTTTGCAAAATATACCAGCACTTACAAAATTAGTTTGGCATTCACTTAAAAAATAAGCCAGTGGGTGGTGTCACATGCCTTTAATCCCAGTACTGGTGAGGTGATGACAGGCAGACCTTTGTGAGTTCAAGGCCAGCCTGGTCTACAGAGCTCCACAGAGAAACCCTGTCTCTAAATAAATAAATAAACAAACAAAGCAAGCTGCACTTTATAACCCAGTAGTTTTACTCTTTAAAATGAAAGCACAAAGATGTGTATATGAGTGCTTATAATAGATTAATTAATAATTACCCTAATGTATCATCAGATAGTACATTGCATAAACTTCCAAATAGCCATGTGACAGATTGCTATTCAGCAGGAAAAAGAAATGTAGTTCCAATAGCTACAGTGGCATATATGCATTTAAAAAGCCTTATACTAAGTGGCAGCAGCTAGGCTTAAAAGACTGAGTACTGTATGATTTCAGTTTACATAACATTTTAGACAGGAGAGAACTATAGGTATAGAAATCCTATCAGTGCTTGTCAGGAAGAAAGGATTGACACTGAAGACTGATCACATCACAAAGGATTCAGAAGAAATTTGGGGAAGTATGGTAAAAATAATCTATATATTGTGTTTGTAGTTACACAATTATATTCAGCTGCAAAAGCATCAAACTGTATACTACAGTTTTAAGTGGTAAGTTTTTTAATATGCTCAATTCAAAATAAATAAGTTTTGCTGTTTTGACATATACCCACCAGAGACCTCTTTCTGGTCTATATGCTGTGCACATTTAGCAAACTTCATCCTGACTCTTCTCATTAAATGCTGTACTACCATTCTAGATCTGGCCCAATCCGGCCAGGGATTTTAGTAAAATACCAGCTGTTGAAAGGTACCCAAGCTGTTTTTAGTACATTATGATTTGACAAAGAGGCTACTTGATGCTGAAGATGAAGTAATAGTGTTATAGTTGAGACTCACCTCTACCTATCAGCGTTCAACAGTGTGAGATTATAACATATTTGGTGTCATGTGTAGTTCCTCCAAAAAGTGGAATTAAAATTACCCAATGTCAGCATGTTGTGGAGACATGCTTTATTGACTTTCCTAAAGCAAGATAGCAGAGAGATTTGCCCCAATTATTATGTCATGCCTCTTACGTGGTTTTCTGGGTCAGTTAGTTCCCTTGGAGCAAGCGTTAATTATGAGGTCAAGGTCAGGTAATATAAGGCCCATCTAAATTACAAGAAGAAAATCCTAGTTTATAATCTCACCTGGGCTGCTGTTCATAGGAGGGAGGGTTCAACTGGGCAATTAGGATGCAGAATCAGGAGCCCCTCTATTAGTGAACCCCCAGAAGGAAGGTTCTACCCAACACTTAGAAGAGGAGCCTGGTGTTTTAATGATAAGAAAATTTAGTATTTTCTTTAAAAAAGGGAACCAGAGAGATGGCTCAGTAGTTAGGACCTCTGGCTGCCTTCCAGAGGGCATGAGTGTGATTTCTAATACATTTGTCTCTTAGCTCCAGTTCCTGTGAATCCAAAACCCTTTTCTGGCCTATGCAGGCACTGCATGTATATGGTGTACAGCTATACATTGAGGCACAAACATAAAATAAAAAAAAAATTTTAAATACAATAAAAAAGAAAGGAGAATCCCAGACTTAGTTGTTAGCACAAGGGGTAGCATGATGGAATAATAGGACTATGCTCTCATTTCCTAAGATAAAATAAAATAAATTATGTTAAAGTGCAAAAAATAAGGTGTCATATTCTTGGGAAGAATTTTTCTTTTTTACCAGAAGGGATTTCATCACTGAGAAATAACTAAAGTTTTCTTTCTCAAGGCAAGATAGTAGCAATGGGGGAAAGTTCACAGAATTTTATACACACTGAAAAAAAATTAAAAGCTGATTGAATTATTTGTACTAATACGATAAGAAAAGGTTATATATACCATCATATTTGAAGAACTGACCTAAAGTAAGAGTGAGAATATAGATATCATTAATATATGATTGAGACCTGAGTCCAGTACAAGGGAATACAGGTACTAATTGATACATGGAAAGTGTCTTGCTTTGAGTATTGTAAAGAAAAGTATTATGTCAGAAGTGACATGCCGTTTGCTTGCCAATGAACAGAATGCTGTTTTAAACTGAGAACACAAGTCCTTTGTCAAAAACTGTGTGTCATGTGGTGGATCACAGCATCTTGTTTATCAGAAGCATGACATTATTTACCTAGTTGCCAAAAAAGTCCTTCATAAATTTATTTTAAAGAACTTTTTACTGCTGGTGGTAGTACCTGTTTAACCCAAGTACTGTGGAAGTTGAGGCAGTGAAATTACATAGTGAATTCCAGACCAGTCTGGGCTACAGAGTAAGAGCCTTTCTTTTTTAATTGGTAGAGAAGAAGATACTTCTTTGTTTGTATTTGCATTTCTTGAGACTGTCTTTTTTATGTATTTATGTATAAGTTTTATACATTATATTTTGATCATGTTCTTCATTCTCCCAACTCCTCCCCCACAGCCAAACTCACCCAAATTCATGTTCTCATATACACCCAACTTCATGTTCTTTTTCGCTGTTCCTTACTATTTTTTAACTTAAAAAAATCCCATGGAGCCCAGGATGTATTGAGTAGCTAATTGAGCATTGGGCCTGCCCAATATACCAGGTGTCACTTCATTGAAGAAAACTGACTTTCTCCCTGCAGCAAATGCTAATAACTCCTCAGCTTGGAGTGGGACTCTATGCCCACTTTCTCTCTTCCATGCTAGGATTTTGTCTGACTTGGGATCATGTGACTCTTTTTCCTTAAGTTTCCTGTACAGCTATAAGGTTGTATCTTTATTATTCTGTTCCTTGTCCAACAGCCAGCCACCCCAACTCGCACAATAGCCGCAACCCCAATTCAGACACTTCCACAGAGCCAGACAACACCAAAGCGAATTGATACTCCCAGCTTGGAGGAGCCCAGTGACCTTGAGGAGCTTGAGCAATTTGCCAAGACCTTCAAACAAAGACGAATCAAACTTGGATTCACTCAGGTAGGATGACCTCTGATCTAGCTCACTCTCTGTTGCTGTGATAAAACACTAACAAAATCAACTTGTGGAGAAAAAGGCTTTATTCAACTTTCAGTTCTGCCCATCAGTGAGGGAAGCGGAAGCGGAGAGGAACACTGCTGTCTTTTTCCACTGTCCTTAACAGCCCAGGCCCACCTTCCCAGGGATGGCACTGCCCACAGTGTCCTGGGCCCTCTTATATCAATTAGCAATCAAGAAATGTTCTATTGGGGCTGGAGAGATGGCTCAGAGGTTAAGATCACTGGCTATCTAATTCTCAGAAACCACAGGGTGGCTCATGAGATCTGGTGTCCTCTTCTGTCTTGCAGGCATAACACAGTATACATATTTTTAAAAAAACAAAAAAGAGAGAGAGAGATGCTCTATTGATATACCCAAAGGCCAATCTGATAGAGGTAACTGTTCAATTAAAATTCCCTTTTTCCAGATCTGTCCCGTTTGACAACCTATTTTACCATTACAATCTTTTGAGGCTGGCTGTGAATACTTTCTGAGGAGTTGGATGTTTCTCGGTCATACTGATTTTGAGTTTAACATTTACAATTTTAGAATATTGTGTATTTGGTTATGTTATGTCCATACATTTATTTGTGATATAATATTAGGCTAAAAATTTCCAAGTGTGTTTCACAACACAGGCCTCTGAAATTGTATCAGTAAAATGTGTGTTTTAGTAGACCTTGTTAGGGGGGACATGACTATGCTAAGGATTTTGTTAAAGAACATGTAATGATAGAGCTTACACTATACATATGTAAAGTGGAAAGAGTAGGGACTGAAGTCTTTTGAAAGATTTATTTAAAGTTAGTTTGGGGATAGAGAGTGCTCCCCCTCCTTTTAATCTACACTGAGATTAGTCAAGTAAGAATCTATTGAAGATTTTTTTTTAGTAAATTAATCAAACTTCAGATCTTTTAATGTCAGCTAGCAGAGGCTTGAGAAAGTGAAATGAGTGTGCTTTTAATGCCTTAAGCAAGCATTTGGATACACAGCATTTTTTTTCTAAGTGCTGACTCTGACCATACTCCCTAATTAGCCTGTCAAAAACAATGCTTTGAGAGCAGGAAAGGAATTAAATTTTTATTTATGTAAAATGGCTAAAGATCATTAGCTGAAAAAAAATCTTGAAATATGGATTGAGTTGTATATTTATAGAATCAGGAAAAACTGATGTTTTCTTTCCAGAAAAGCTTCCATTCATATGCTTTCTAAATTAGGTTGTGTTGAAAGTACATAATACACCGCCTGCTCTGGTAGATCAAAAATCAAGGTGACTTCACTCTCTACTGTATTCTAGATGTTGTTAGATTTCTTTTATTCCTTTTATTTGAAGATTTATTTTTGCTCAGAGAAACTGTATATTAGGAATTTAAAATAGATACAATTTTACATGAACTACAGTTAGGTTTTTGAGGAGTTTCAGATATAAAGAAACAAAATAAGGAGCTGGTGCTTGCCACCAAGCCTGATGATCTGAGTTTGATCCCCAGAACCTACATGGTGCACCCATACACAGATACATCTGCACACACCTAAACACTTAACACAAAATAGATAAATATAAAACTTTTAATTACAGTTCAGTAACATTTTAGTAATTTTGAAGCACTTAAATGATACTTGTTTTAGACATAGAAATAAAGGTAAACTAGATTGATAGAGATAAATTAATAGACTAAGAATGCTTAACGGTGGCTAGGTTTTGGCTATTAACACATTACACTCTGGGGTTCTTTGATAAACAGTTGCATAAATGCTAAATCAAAGATACTAGATTTTTCAAAATCTTTACCTTTAATCAAATATTGTTTTCCCTTTTCACTTTTTGTGGCATTTGATTCAATATATGACCACTGAATGGATGGAAATCAATCCCTTCCTCTTCCCTTCCTCATCCTTCCTTCCCTTCCTTTTTCTCCTCTCCCCACTTCTCATTCTTCCTCTTCCCACCTGCCCCCATACACACTATACTTCCACCCCAGCAGCTTACTCTGTTTTATGATTTGTTTTGTGTTGTTCTTAGATGACTACTACTACTTATTTTTCAAAATGGCTGATACAGAACTGGGAATGGTTTGCAAATCTTGCCTCATGTATCAGAGTACTTACTGCTGGTACAAGATGGGGAAAATTAGCTACTGAACTTTGTTTTTAGTTCATGTACCTTATTGTAATTATTCAAAAGGAGCTATGTATTCAGTTTATTCGTATTTATATATACATACAGTATTCAGGTTAATTCTTGAGTTAAATCCCTATTCTTTGATTAGATGCATATTGTAAATGGTTATTTTCTAATTATGTGTTTGTTGAAGGAGCTACGGGCTGCGTTTCTGCCGCCCGGCTCCTGGCTGCCTAGCTAGCTTATGCCCCAAAATAACACACAAACTATTCGTATGAACACTGCTTGGCCCATTTGCTCTAGCTTCTTACTGGCTAATTCTTACATCTTGATTACCCATTTCTATTAATGTGTGTAGCACCCCAAGCTGCGCTTACCAGGAAGATTCTAGCCTACGTCCATCCTAGGCCAGAGCTTCATCGCGTCTGCCTCAGAGAGCAGTGGCCTGGCATCTGAGCTCACTTCCTCTTCTTCCCAGCATTCTGTTCTGTTTACTCCACCCACCTATGTTCTAACCCATCAGGGCCAAACAGTTTCTTTATTAATTAACCAATGACCTTCCTCCATCATGTGTTTATCATTTTTTTATAAGCAATGGGTAAGTAATATATGCCATTACGTTATTAGAAATAATATTGTAGTATATAGTATTTTTCAGATGCAGTACATTGATTCATTATTTTCACTGCCCCCTTGCTCCTTCACTCCTTTTGTTCAACTTGTTTAGTAAAGGTCAAAGGGATACAATATAGTTTATATTATATATGTTGAAATCAACTGATTAAAACTGCTTACTTGTATGACGATCCCAAGAACTATACTACTGCTAAACCAAGATGTACCAAATTAATGAAAATTAGCATAGTAAGTGAGGGACCTCTCATAGTAACTTTTAATTGCTGTGAAACATCACCATGACTGAGGCAACTATGACCATCATGGTGGGGAGCATGGTACAAGCAGGCAGGTGTGTGTGTGTGTGTGTGTGTGTGTGTGTGTGTGTGTAAGGGTGGGGGCATCAAATATATGAACCTGTGGGGGACATTCTCATTCAAACCATCATATTCTATTCCCTGGCCCTCATAGGCTTGTAGTCATATCATAATGCAAAATACATTTCTTCCAACTTCAAAATTCCCCATAGTCTTTGAATCTCAAGGATGTTTCAAAGTCCAAAGCCTCTTGTGAGTCTCAAGGCTATCCCCTAATCTGTAACCACCTGTAATACCAACAAGCAGATTACATTTTTCCAACATATAATAGCATAGACTATACATTAAGCATCCCAAAAGAGAAGAATAGGAGGAAATGCAGGATGAGAGCAAGACTTGAAAACCATCAGGTTTCATCAGGGCAAGGTCTCTAGTTCTAGTTTAATGTCAAAGGGCTCAGTTGGTTCTCCACATTTTCTATTACTTCCAGCTTTGTTTGACTGCAATACATTTCTCTCGTGTATCGGACTGATTCTACTCCCTGTGTACAGCTCTCCTTGGCAGACATCCAGGGCTCTGGCATCTCTAATATCTTAAGGTCTCCAACATATTTCAGGCTTCACTTTGATGACTTCATGCAATGGTTTCTAAGGCTTCCATACAGGGACTCTTGTCCCATGCCTGGCTTCATTAACTTTCCTCTATCTCGGAGATCTCAGTGGCTTTCCTTTGTCTCATGATAGATTCCACAACACCTTTATTGTTACATAATTTTTTGACTCTAAAGGAAGAACAACATGGCCAGTGCTGCCAAGTTCTTCTGCCTACTGGTACTGGAATGTGGCCCTTTCTTGAATTAATTTACATAAGCTTTGGTGTGTTGTTACTCTTTAGGAACAAATTAATTCCTTACTTAGTCCTTTTGTTTTTACAAGTTGCAGGCTTTACTAGGTGGAGTCTTGCTCTAAGGCTACTACTCCCTTTATTCCATTTTTCCTTATTTTTTTCATCACAAACCTTGGCTCCAACATTAAATTTCCTGGTGCTCTTTCTTCTCAAACTGTACGTTTTATATTTCCTTTTGCTCTTTTTTATTATAGACCTGTATAAGAATGATCACTAATAACCATATGACAGAATCAATATTAAGCTGTGTTGAAAATCCCCTCTGCCTATAAAATCAGTCTAAAACCTCTTCTATTTAACCTCAGACAGATTCTTAGAACAAGGGCAAAAGCAACCAATTTTTTGCCAAAATTTCACAAGAATCACCTACAGCCTAGTTGCTAATATTGTTCCCTTCTGATACCTCTTGAGCTGGGCCTTTATTGCCCACTTTGCTCTTACCACTACTGTCTTTCGAGCTCCTTTCAAGGATGACCCTACTTACAGCGTTGAACCACTTTCTTAATCAACAGTCCTAATGTCTTAAACATGCTTCCAGAAAACCCACTTCCAGGTACCAACTTCTTTATTGTTATTTTTCTATTGCTGTGAAGAGACATCATGATTAGGGAAATTTATAGAAGAAAGTTTATTGGGGCTTAAAGTTCTAGAATGTGAGTACATTTCCAACATGGTGGGGAGCATGTCAGCAGGCAGTCCTTGTGGTAGACCAGTAGCTAAGAGATCACATCCTGAGACACAACTAAGAGGCAGAGAGAGTTAACTGGAAATGGCATGGGCTTTTGAAAATTCAAAGGTCACACCTCCTAATCCTTTCCAAACAGTTCCACCAAATAGGGGTTAAGTCATTCAAATATTTCAAACTACTACAGGATCTACTGCTTTTTATTGTTTAAAATAATCCTAAGTTTAATGAAATTGTATTACAAATCTCCATTAAGTGAATTTGCTTTTTACTACTATTGTTCCTAGTGGATTAGTAGCACAACTTTATTTATAGCTGACAACTTACTTTATTGGTGGTTGGAGCGGGCAGAGAGGCATGCCTACAGAGGCCAGAAATTTAACTATACTAGCTGGCTAGTGAGCTCCAGAGATCTCTGCATATCTGCATCTCCAGTGCTGGGATTACAGGCACATTATCTGCATTTTCTATAGGTGATAGGGACCTAAATTTGTTTATGCTTGTGGAGCAAGGACTCACTGACTGAGCCTTCCTAGTCTTACGTTATGGCTCCTTAAACTTAAAATAATAACGTGGTTTTTAATAAGCATTTTCCTTATGCTTACTTGTCAAAATTGTTAGGATATTGCAGGCATTTGTGAAAATATTTAGTGAAATATGTAGTTAAAGTGTCAGAAACATTTATTGTCACTTAATGTCATACTCAAAAAATTCCATGTTTTATTTAGCCCCAGATTTCTAGAAAGCCATAATCAAAACAAAATGATGAAGGCACAAATATATGTGGTTCATAAAGTGTAAGTTGAGTCTCTGACATATGGTAGGCACGGTTTGATGGTTCATTAACTGAATGGAGTGGCAATAATAAATATATAAATGAAGATTAATTCATCTATCCATATCTTTAGATACATTTGTATAAAAACAAATAGTATTTCTGCCCCTCTTCACTCTACCTTGGCTCTCTTAAATTTTACTGTAATTAGAAGGAAATTGATTAATATTCTACTTCAATTCTACTTATTCAAAGCCTACATTGAAAAGTCTTTGATTTGTGTTGCCCAGTACCTTCACCACTAATGGCTACTGAATATTTGAAAGGGTAGTAGTGCTGAGAAGGTAAATGTTCGTTTATTTGCTTTTCTGCAATTTAAATTTAAGTAGTCACTTATAAGTAGTGACTAATGGCAGGCATAGTGTATATAGCTTTTGAGGTTAAATATTCAGTATACTTCGTTTTATATTATAGTTCCACATTTGTCTTGAATTTCTTAGTGAAAGGTATTCATAGTTAGATTCTTGGCACATGCTTATAAGCTCAGCACTTGGGAAGCTATGTATAGCATTGTAAGTAAGAATCAGGAGTTCAAACCAGGTACAGCTAAATAACAAACTTAAGGCCACTCTAGGCTTCATGATACCTCTATTTAAATAATAATAGTAGTAGTAAATTAAGATGAAGAAAACCACACTTAACTGCTTTTAAATACATCTTTTCTTTGACTCCACATATAATAGACAATCTGATCTCAAAAATATGGATCTGGGAGATTAAAAGAACTCAGATAATCCCAACTCAGTTATGATCCTAAAGCCAGGGCATAATAGCACAAGCTTAGAATCCTGGCAGTTGAGAAACTGGGGCAGGAAGCTCACAAATTCAAAGTCAGTTCTGGGCTCAACAGATTGGGGCTAGAGAGATTGCTCATTGGTTAAGAGCACTTGCTGTTCTTGTAGAGGACCTAATTTAGTTCCCAGCTTCTTTTTAATGGCTCACAGTGATCTGTAACTCTAGTTCCAGGAGATGTGATGCCTTCTTCTGACCTCTGTAGGCATTGCACACATGTGTTATATATACATACATAAAACCAAAAGATTCATGCACACAAAATAAGTAAAAATCTAAAAAAATAATTAATTAAAAATAATGTTGCAGGTCTGTTGAGAGTTGAGTCTCTCACAGTTGAGTTAGCTGTGCATATTTTGAATGAGAAATGCTGTACTTTTTGCCGTCACTAATCTGGTTGAAATGGTGGTGTGAGTTGTTCAAACTCCATGAGCTTCTCCTATTATCTATAAAATAACTATTAAGATACATCTTTTTAAAACTAGAACAAGAGAGATCCAGCTGGAAGAAAAGCACTAGGTACATTTCAAAGGTGGTAGACTCATGGAGAAAGGCATCTTTTGTAATATATTCAGAGGATCATTGTTCTGTTTCAGTAAGGTTACCAAGTTTCCAGTGCCTATGAAGGTTTAACTAAATGGGTCAAACCTCTCTACTGTGAATTTCTGTCTCTATAATGGCTACAAACGTGGTCTTTTAGAATACCTAGTTTTGTGGCCAACTTTGAAATCTAAACTAAGTAAAAATAGATTTTTTTCACAGCTTCCAGAAATACTTATGAGGAAAACTATAAAGAATGAAGGGTCATTTCTAAATTTTGAAGTGATTTTTATGAAATTTGGTTGGTTCAGAAATTCCTGGTTAAGACTGATGATCTGGTCTCAATCTCCAGTACCTACATGGTAGAAGGAGAGAGCAAACTCCCTCAAGTTGTCCTCTGACCTCAACACGGGCACCATGGCACTCTTGCGTCCACACATACATTAAATGAATAAATGAGTGAATAAATATGCAAGAATAAGAATAACTTGCTGGGCTATCTAAACATCTAATCACTATAAGTGACACAGATAGATTTAAAAGGATACTCAGATTATTTTGGTTGTATTAATGGAGAGGCATTAGTATATCAGAACTTTGAAGATTGAGAATTTGGTATGGTGATTATAATTATATACAGTAACAAGAAGAGACTAAAAATAGAAAGCCCTTGAGGTAATATTGAAGACTTCTGTAATCAGGGCCCTACTGAGATCTCCCTAGAGTTCTGGGCTCTGCTTTGGGGTAAAGTTGATAGAAAAATGGAGTAAATAGAAGATGGCTAATTGTTTTCCTAGAGCAGCAGTTATTGGAATAGAAGTTGGAAACATTAATGACCTGAATCTCTTTTCCTTTCTCCCCTTTTCTGTTTTATATTATTCAGGGTGATGTTGGGCTCGCTATGGGGAAATTATATGGAAATGACTTCAGCCAAACCACCATCTCTCGCTTTGAAGCCTTGAACCTCAGCTTTAAGAACATGTGCAAGTTAAAGCCACTTTTAGAGAAGTGGCTAAATGATGCAGGTAAGTTACAATACTAAGAAATTTCTTCATTGTCCATGGGATTTTACAGGAGGGATTATTCTGTGAACTGAGGTCTTTACTATATTGCTGATAAAACAGAATGTAGAAGCCACTAATCCTATGAGACTTTTATGAATTATGATTATGTAAGTCAGAGAGATATTTCATCTTAATATTCCAGTAATTGCCACATAAATAACAAGCAATAATTGAAGCCTCTTAATGTTTCTGTATTTAAGTCAGGGTTAGGGATGGACATACAGGGTTTGAGAATGAGGATAAGAAGGCCTCTGTGTATGATTCTTGAAGAAAGACAGATTGTCCCTTCCTTGATAGATTGCCAAAGAATTTGTAATATTTGTACTTTTGTTTAAAATGGTCACCTTTCATAGAAAAAAGTTAGGCTTCTGGTCTTGAGTTATTTATTTTCTATTGAGATATCCTTACAGAAATTTTGAATTTTGAGTCACATAATCATAGACTTCAGGAGCTAAAAATGAACCACAAAGATGCCTAACCATGTTGTTTCTATTGTAGATAGATACAAAATTTAGGCCTTTGGATAAAAAGAACTTGAGACACTCCCACACCTCTAGCATAGGGGTGAAGTTTTAGCTAGCTGTTGCTGTTGTTGTTTTTTCAGTCACAGCCAAGAACCACTGATGTGCTCCATCTCAATTTATATGCAGTAGAAAGAAATCTATTGTACCATGCCCTGGCTTGTTCAGCTGTTAAGAAACAATACCCTCTTGTCTTTAAAGAACTTAGAAGTACTCTTTCCCTACTATGTTTGAATTATGTTGAGAAACTGAGAAATCATCTCTGAAATTAAATATTAAATATCCAATGATTTCTGAGAATTTTCTTCCTTTGTATCCTCAGAGCTTATTAACAAACAAAAGAACAGAACTAAAGGAAATATGAGTGAAAAATAGAGCCTTTGTAGTCTCAGAATCAAACCGAAAATGAATGGTGACAAAAGATAATCCTGAGACAGAGAGTGCTAAGAACAACAGTACAGAATTGATGGTAGTGAGCAGTGCTTCAGTGTGAATTATATTACAAATGTCACACTAACATCAAGCCTTAAATATTTGGTCAGTTTTATTCATATATATTATGTATGTGTATCCTTAAGCTCAGCTGTGTTTCCCTGTATTTTTTTCACTCTTATAGAGAACCTCTCATCTGATTCTACAGCATCTAGCCCAAGTGCCCTGAATTCTCCAGGGTTGGGGGCTGAGGGCTTGAATCGTAGGAGGAAAAAACGCACCAGCATAGAGACCAACATCCGTGTGGCCTTAGAGAAGAGTTTCATGGAGGTCAGTGAGGTTGACTTTTCATCTGCATCTGGTTGTGACTGTTGGGGGACTGTAGATACTAAAGCATAGCCTTGTCTTCCTCCGCCCTGGTAGGCATCTTAATATGAAGGAAGTAAGATACTGTACGACTGACACTTGAATACTGCAGGGCTCAAGAGAGACCTTGGTTCTAATTATGTGAGCATTTGGTCGGAGCAGCGTGGAATTAATCCTACAAACTGGAAAAGGTGGGAGAAAAGTACCTCAGGCAGAGCAGTTTCATGAGCATAGGCCTCCAGAGGAAACCATACCTGTTCCAGAAGAAACATGTGTGGTTTGGTTGCCTCAATTTTAGCATCTTTAATGTCTGGAATGGTATTTTAGGGACACAACACTAATGACCTTGAATGTTCTTTTTACGTAGTTCAAGTTAATTCAACAGATACTGGCTTTTAAAAAAAAAAAAAAGGATTCGACCAAAATGAAAGAGCTGTAGAGCTGTGTTTACTTGAGGAAACATTGATTCAGGACTCTGTTGGTTTTGCTTCTTGTTAAAGTGTGGTGGGACACTTCACTTGATTTCAAGATTAAATTGCTGCACTTATGAAATTGTCTTTTTTTTCTTGCCTCAGAAGCATAGTATGAGGTCCAAGGTAGGTAGTAAGCAAAAAGCACTGAGAAATGCATACATTGCTAGTAATATGTAAGTTTGTATTCTTTTGTTAATGTTAAGATTAATAGACCTTAGCCAGGAATGAGGCATTTTAATTCCAGCACCTGGGAAACAGAGTTGGGTGGATCTCTGTAAATTTGAGGTCAGCCTGATCTGCATAGGTCCAGGTTTGATTCCTAACACCTGCATGACAGCTCACAACCATTTCAGGTCCAGGAAATTTAGCACTGACTTCTGGTCTCTGAAGACACTATACAAAAACACAGGCAAAACACTCACACACATAATAAATCTTTAAAAAAAAAAAAAAGAAGAAGAAGAAGAAACAGAAGTGGCGCACGCCTTTATCCCATTACTAGGGAGACAGAAACGCGCATATCTCTGAGTTCAAGGCTAGCCTGGTCTACAGAACGAGTTCCAAGACAGGCTCCAAAGCTACATAGAGAAACCCAGTCTTGGGGGAGAGGGGACGAAGAAAGAGAAAAAAAGATTTTCTAGAGATATAATTCAGATGTAGAGCATTTGTCCCTGGATTCAATCTTCTATGTGACAATATATAAATTGAAATTCTAAAAAGGTGGACTTTTTCCCCCCTCTTAGAATCAAAAGCCTACCTCGGAAGATATCACCTTGATTGCTGAACAGCTCAACATGGAAAAGGAGGTGATTCGTGTTTGGTTTTGTAACCGCCGCCAGAAGGAAAAAAGAATCAATCCACCAAGCAGTGGTGGAACCAGCAGCTCACCTATCAAAGCAATTTTCCCCAGCCCAACCTCATTGGTAAGAATGGGTGTGGAAGAGACAAACTCTTCACAGGCTAAATTGTAGTCTTACAAATGGCCTATTAAGGGAATTCATTTCCTAGCAGATGTCTCTCAGTTCCTGTCTGTTATTGCAATAAGATGCAATGAATGACTATGGCATCTTTGACAAGAGAGCAGCTAATTTCACCTTACACTTTTAGAAGGTGGGTCCTTGATGTTGGAATATAGGGATAGCAGAAAGCTCACATTTTGATCCTCAAGTAGGAGACGTAGAGAGACTGCTGGTGGGATGGTCTTTTGAATCCTCAAAGTCCACCCCAGTGACACACCTCCGCTAAGGTCACACACCTCCTAATCCTTCCTAACTCCCAGCTGGGGACCAAGAATTCAAACATAGGAACCAATGGGAGCCATCATTATTCAAACTATTAACAGTTAAGGAAGTGTGTGTGTGTATGTGTGTAGCATACGTGTTGAATAAATATATAAAATGTCTACTCTTTTTTTTTTTAGTTTTTCAAGACAGGGTTTCTCTGTGGCTTTGGAGCCTGTCCTGGAACTAGCTCTGTAGACCAGGCTGGCCTCGAACTCACAGAGATCCGCCTGCCTCTGCCTCCCAAGTGTTGGGATTAAAGGCATGCGCCACCACTGCCCAGCTAAAATGTCTACTCTTAAATATTTCCAAAATTATGAAATTTTTCATTGTGAACCCAAGAACTTAACGGTTTCCTTTATTTTTTAAGGTAAATAATTTGAATTCTCTTCTGTTTCTTTGCAATTTTTTTCTGTAGCTACTAAGGTTACACTGTGACTATAATGGTAGATTTGCTCCTGATTTCTAGTTACCTAGAAAAAAAAGTTATGTTCCTTCCTGTTCAGTCCCAAAGCCCATTTTAGTAAACTTAGAATTTTTTTATTTTTTTTATTTTTATTTTTTTATTTTTTTGGTTTTTTGAGACAGGATTTCTCTGTGGCTTTGGAGCCTGTCCTGGAACTAGCTCTGTAGACCAGGCTGGTCTCGAACTCACAGAGATCTGCCTGCCTCTGCCTCCCGAGTGCTGGGATTAAAGGCGTGCGCCACCATCGCCCGGCTAAACTTAGATAATTAAGTGACAGCAAATTCTCAGGTATGCATAGTCATCTCAAATCTTCACTCTCAGACAGTAGGTCAGCATTTCATATAGAACCTTATTGAGTCATTTCTTCATTCCCATTAGAACGTTATTCCTAGATGGAAGAGACATGCCGTGGTCATAGGACTCCCTCGTTCACTTTTTCTTCCTTTTAGGATAATTATAGATCACTGCCAGATGATGCCAGACAGGCTTCAAAAGATGGACAGATTGTTAAGTCTGCATTTTTGTTCTTTTTGTTGTTGTTAATCTGCTTTTATTTTATTTTAATATTATTTTATGTTAGTGCCACCCCTTAAGGTTTTGAGACAGGGTTTCTCTGTGTATCCTTGGCTGACTTGAAACTCAACAGATCTGCCTGCCTCTGCTTCCCAGTGCTTGAATTAAAGGCGATGTGGCACCACGCCTGACTCCACAAGGTTTTTAAAACTAAGGTCAGCATTATTTATTAAGTGAAAGTTGTGGGTTATTAAATGGTAAAGTTTTAATTACAAAAATCATAGTCATTAGCTAACAGTTTTGTGTGACTTTTGTTTTTAGGCTTAGCTACCATAGGAAAAAGATAGTGTCTTACAAAATCATAAGATGCTTATCATATTTCAAAAGGAAATGCTAAGGTGTTTTAAAATCTGCTTCACAGCCGAGCAGAGATGGTGCACACCTTTAATCCCAACACTCGGGAGGCAGAGGGAGGTGGATCTCTGAATTTGAGGCCAGCCTGGTCTACAGAGTGAATTGCAGGGCAGCCAGGACTACACAGAGAACCTGTGTCGAAAAACCAAAAGAAAATCTGCTTCACTAGAGCTGAGCGTTGGTTATATACACAAACCTCATTTTTATTAGTTCTTTAAAAATTTCAGTATATTTTGATTCTGTTTTCCCTTCCCCAACTCCTGCAACTCCAAACACACACACACACATACACACACACAACTTGTGTCCCCTTTGTTTTTTTTAAAGCCATCAGGACCAAGTTGTGCTGTCTATGTATTCTTAGGTGTATGATTATCCACTAGAGTATGATTAACTTACCAATGGCCACACCTTAAAGAAACCTCTCCTGCTCCTAACAGATGTGACAGGTAGGAGTTGGAGTTGATGCCCACCTCCCTGCACACTGGGATTTTATCAGTGGGTCCTATGCATGCTGTCACAATTGCTGTGAGTTCATATGTAAAGTGCCCTTCTGTTTCAAGAAAACAGTTTCCTTGTAATCACCCATCTTCCCTGGATCTTAAAATCTTCCCTTTCCCTCTTCTGCAATGATCCCTGAGCCTTGGAAAGAGTGGGTGTAGTATAAATTTCCCTTTCTTTGTTTCTTTGTTGGATTTTTGGTTCTTGAGGACAGGGTTTCTCTATGTTGCCCTGGCTGTTCTGGAACTTACTTTGTAGACCAGGCTGGCCTTGAACTCACAAAGATCCGCCTGCCCCTGCCTCCTGAGTGCTGTGAATAAAGGGGTGCACCACCACTGCCTGGCTAGATGTCCATTTTAGGAACACATGTTCCTAAATCTCCTATTTGTGTAATCTCCATCTAGTTCTTTTTAAAAGGAGCTTGTCTGATGAAGTTGAGAGATGCAATAATCTGTAATGATAATTATTTGGAAGCTGGTTTAATGCTATGTCCATTTAGCGAGTAATATTGGGCCTATGCTCTGTCTAACCCTGGGTCCCTGGCCCCAATAACAGTACACACCTTTAATCTCAGGACTCAGGAGGAAGAAGCAAGTTGATCTCTGTATTGAGGGCCAGCCTAGTCAAGTGAGTTCTAGGCTAGCTACAGCTACATACTAAGTTTTTTTGTTTTGTGGGTTTTTTGGTTTTTTTTGAGACTGGGTTTCATTGTGTTATCCTGGAACTATCTCTGTAGACCAGGCTGGCCTGGAACTCAGAAATCTGTCCGCCTCTGCCTCTGGAGTTAAAGGCGTGCTCCACTATACCTCACCATAAGATTGTCCTTTAAAAAAAAAAACAGGCCAGAGGTGGCCCATTCCTTTAATCCTAGCACTTAGGAGGCAGAGGCAGGAAGATCTTGGGGTTCAAGGCCAGCCTGGTCTACAGAGTGAGTTCTGAGATAGCAAGAGCTACACAGAGAAGCTCTGTCTGGAAAAACAAACAGAAAAAGAGTCTGCTTCACATTCTCTACCATTTAGTTAAGATTAAAAACAAGACAATCATGCAGCCACAAAATCAAAAGTAAAAACAATATAAGCACTGATGCTACCAAATAGTTCTCTTGTTTAGGTAATCTTGACAGTTATACTATTTCTGGCTGATTTATATGTAGTCTGTCTGACTCAATGTTATTCAAATTTAAGGCCCATTTCAGTTCTGCTTATGTTAACATGCATTTTTTTCTTCTTATCTGACCTCTAGGTGGCAACCACTCCAAGCCTTGTGACAAACAGTACAGCAACTACCCTCACAGTCAACCCTGTCCTTCCCTTAACCAGCGCTGCAGTGACTAATCTCTCTCTTACAGGTAAGCAGAAGGCCTGCCAAATCAAGAAGATGCTACTTAAGTTACGAATTGTTTTTTTAAAAAATCTATTTCTAGGGGTCTAGGGAGATTGCTTAGTGAGCATGATCATGAAAACTAGAGTCCAGATACAAAGTGCACACTTAAAAGTCAAGTGGGCTTATCAGCCCATCCCTAATCCCAGTGCTGGGGAAACAGAAAGAGATTCCCCAGAGCAAGCTGGTAGCCAGGCTAGCCAGATGTTCCAGATTCAGTAAAAGACCCTGTCTTGGTAAATAAAGTAGTGAACAACCAAGGAGGACACTAAACATCAATTTCAGGCCTCCTTCCACATACATGCGAACACATAAGCTCTATCTGTGTATGTGTGTAAACTTGAACTTGAGCTCAGCATAGTGTTATTTTAAGACCAGGCCCTGGCTGTCCTTGAACTCAGATTCCACCTGCTTCTACCTCCTGAGTGCTGGGATTAAAGGTGTGCACCACTGGACCAGCTTAAAAAAAGGAAAA
Organism: Microtus oregoni; assembly: GCF_018167655.1. Lineage (NCBI taxonomy): Eukaryota > Metazoa > Chordata > Mammalia > Rodentia > Cricetidae > Microtus > Microtus oregoni. The sequence goes on from NW_024543072.1 coordinate 33,019,001, forward strand.
CGTTTAAAATTGTTTTTTCTTCTGTTAATCCATCTCCTACATTGTTTTCAAACTTAACTTTTTGAAACATCCTTTATTCAGGCGATTCCTTTCTTCGCAAACCTTCAGTAGTAATGTTTTTTTACATTTAAAGAAACATATAAAATCATTTGTATTGAGTATTTCTGTACTAGACCTTTGCCTACCCCACCCAACACATGGGCAAACTCCATCCATATCCCTGTAATTATTTCCTGCCTCTTGAAATACCCATCGTAGTGCTCAGTTCTTGGTCTGATAGTCAGTTCTTGGTGTGATGTTGATAAGCTACTCTGGCTTATGTATCAGTTTCTCTTGGAAGTATTCTTTATCTTCCCCTTCTCCAGGAAGTTAAAAGTTGTCATTTACTCATTATTCAATCTATTTTGACAAATCTGTCTTTCCCAATAGGCTTTGTACTTCTTTTTTGAGGGGCAGGGGTTCAAGACAAATTTTCTCTGTGTAGCCCTGGCTGTCTTGAAATTAGCTCTGTAGACCAAACTGGCCTCGAACTCATAAAGATCTGCCTGCCTTTGCCTCCCTAGTGCTGTGTTTAAAGATGTGCACCATCAACCTGGTGCCTTTGTGTTTACTTCTAACGAAGTAAGTACTGTGCTCTTTCTGATGCCCAGTTTATTGCCTGATATATTCATAATAAAATGAATAAATATTTTCCTTTGGCCTCCTCTGAACAAAACCTTTCCCAAAGCATTTAAAATGATTCAGGATTGTCTCAAATTTTTTATAATACATAAGCTATACTAATTTATTATATGTTTGTAAGCTATTAGATTGCTTTATGATATTTCATGAGCAAATTTAACTTAATTTGGAATTAAAGACTTCTTTATAAATTTATGTTTTAGGTTCATAATGTCTCTTCAGTTATGTGACTTTACCATGCCATAAAAATTCAGTAGATGACTTCATACTGTGTTTCTAAGCCATTAGAAAATGTTAGGTTTTTATGTAATATAAACAGCACTTTGTGAACTCTTGACTGTTAAGCCTCATTGAGAATTTCATCTCATAAAATAGGCATACACAGTTTTTAAAAACTTAAGTGACACTATTCCTGGGAAGAAGACGTGAACAAAAACATCTGTCTACCTTAGATTGTAAACCAATGACAGACCAGAGTAAGGGTACCACAGAGTCCAACTTGGTGTTTCTTACAGGAATATGGGTGAGAGAGTAGTTAGAGGAGCAGAAATGTACTCAAAGTCAGCTACATCACCTAAAGCCCACCCCAGCATGGGACAACTCACAAAAGCTGGGAATGTGGACTGCAGTACACAGCCTGCAGATTTTGACAGGTTGCAGTGTGTCCTCTCTAAGCCGCTCAGCTTATTTCTGTTTCTTTTGGGTGGCTTGGCTGAGTGTCTCTCAGCAAGTTCTTATATATGCTTGCTGTGGGAGGGCCCTAGTGTATCTGGTCAGTTTCAGGGACTTCTAGAAGCTTTGGGTTGTTTACTTCCTGAGCTTAAAGAACTTCTTCTCTACCAGATGGACTGTTTGTAAACTCCTTTTAGAACACCCTGTGCTTTAACGAGCTTCACTCCACAGTAGAGGCTTATCTCAGAGGAAATTGCTCCCCAGTGCACTAACACTTCACCAAAGCAGGTACTTTGTTTGCTTGTTACCTACACTTGAATCCTCAATTTCTCAGTTGGATTTCTTTCTTTTCTTTGAGTAGTTGATAATATTAACTCAGCTCATATGCAAGATCTGAAGAGAGATGGGCAAGCCCACTGCCAGAGCTAGTGTATGAACAGTTCCATAATAATCAGTCTCTTCTCCATTCTCCTTCTCCTGCCTTGATGTATGGCAACTCTGAGTTTGTACTTCTCTTGGAGCTCCAACAAAGGGATTAATTCCCACCTCAATCATAACCTTCTCCTTCACTAACTGTCCTCTGATTGGTTTCTCTACCACTACTCGTTTTGTCCTCTTTCCCATCCCTGGAAATCTCATTACTTTGTATATTTCTTTACTGCCATTTGGAATGAGGTTTAAGAAACATGGAAAAATATTTTCTCCGTCTACCACTTTATAATAAAACGTGATTTTTTTTTTTCTCCATAAAGGGTTTTTCTGTAGCTTTGGCGCCTGCCCTGGAACTAGCTCTTTTGTAGACCAGGCTGGCCCCCAAACTCACAGAGATCCTCCTGCCTCTGCCTTCCAAGTGCTGGGATTAAGGGTGTGCTCCACCACTGCTGGCTACTTGTTAAATGATGTATTTGTCTTCACTTTTTCATGTGCTTAGCACATAAACAGTCCTGGCAAACACTTCTAGAGTGGATATAAGATAGCACTCCTCCAGAAAGAAGTACCTCAAAACTACAGTCACCTATGAGTGTTCTGTCTCCAGTTATCTTTCTAAAATGTTTCATAATGTATTTCTCAGGAAGATAATAGCAATTTGAATTAGTTACCTAACAATGGAGGTCCAAGATACAGGTAGGAAAAATGAACAGAATTAAAAGAAATGGATAGTTCAACAATACTCCACTTGTAATGATTAATTTGAACTATGTCAAAATATTATCAAAGATATGCAATACTTGAAAATTATCAACCAATTATGACCTAGCTATCATGCCTGTGTAAAAACTACCTTTTCAAGTTTACCTGGGACATCCTTCTTTCAAGACACTTTCAACCAGGAAACACGGCTTAGTAAACTAAAGGGTTAAAATCATAGAGTGTGTCTGTATTTTAATTTATGTGTATTTGTGTTTTGTCTCCCTGTATGTCTGTGTGAGGCAGTCAGAGCCTCTGGACTGGAGTCACAGAAATCCACCACACCCTGCTATGTTGTCTTTATAGAAATCAACAGGAAAAAAAAAAAACTTGACAAATCTTGGTTATTTGGAAATTAACATATGGTCAAGACCCTGTGAATTTAAAGAATTAAAATCGTGTAATATATATTGTCCTTTTAGAAATCAACAACAAATATTTGTGGTATCCTCAAATATTTGGAAATTAAATTGGAAGTTTATGCCAAAGAAAAAAATCAAGAAATTAAGAAAAATGTTAAAATTGAAAATGAAGCATCACAGACGCAGTAGTGATGCAGTGTGATCCAAGCAGGGAGGGCCAGTCATCAGGACAGCCAGTCCCCATTGACAGAGACACCAGAGAAACAGTTAAGCTTCTGGGAGTATAGGTAGGAATCAACTGCATACCTATGACTGTAACCCTTGGCAAGAAGAGAATTAGTGCAAGGCTAGCTTAGGCAAATAGTGAGACCCTCTCTTGAAAAAAATTAAAAAATCATCATATAGAAAAAATTAGTCCCAATGTAAGCAGAAAGGGCAAATGACAAGAATTACAGCAAAAAATAATGAAGTAAGTCAGGGGAAAAGCAATGCAACTAAAAATTAACAAATTCATCTGCAATCAAGAAAAAAGAAAACAATGTATATCATCAAAATCAGTAACTAACAGAACCAGAATAACAGTGTGGTGTCCCACATCTTTAATCCAAGCACTCAGGAGCCAGAGGCAAGTGGATATCTAAATTCAAAACCAGTCTGGTATGCATAATGAGATTCGGGACAGCTAGGGCTACATAGAACCTGCCTCAGAAACAAACAAAAAACATAATGAAAATGTTATAATTAGGATATAGTTCATGATTTTGTTTTGTTGTGTTTTGAGATGGGGCTATCCTTGACCTCAATCCTATTTTAGCCTCCCAAATAGCTAGAATTAAAGGCACATGTTCAGCTTATAGCTCACATTTTTTAGTATATAATTTTAAGTGTTCAATGGGTTTTGATATACTGAAAACATGTGGAACTGTTATAATTACCTAATATTGGAATAATTCCATCACTTCAGAGAATAAGTCCGTAAATTATTAGTCCTCCCCCTATCCAGGCATTATTCTTCTACTCTATCTCATTGTATCGCCTACTTTGAGCATTTATAGAAATGAATTCATATAAGTAAGTGGCCCTTTCAGTGTGTCAGACTTCTTTCATTTAGCGTGTTTTCTAACTTTATCAATATTGTAAAATATATAAGTACTTCCCTTTCAGTGCTGAATGGCATTCCATTCGGTGGATGTGCAGCATTTTGTTTACTATCTATGAGTCAATAGCATTGAAGTAGTAGCAGGTTTTAGCTATTTTTAGTACTACTGCTGTGAATTTCATATTCAGGTTTGTGTGTAAGCATGTATTTTCAATTCTTTAGGGTTTATACTTAGAACTGCTGTACAATGTGGCAAATTGGAGTTCTTGGGACAACTTTTCTCTAAACAAAGAGCATGTAGATTGAAATGACATATAACTTAGGAACTAACAGATTGTCAATAGACCAAAAGCAGTTGAGCAATAATTAATTAAAAACTTAACAAATAAAAGCCCAACCCCTGATGATTTTAATAGTGTTCTGTGGAACTTTTTGTTATTAATTTCTTTCTTTTTTTTTTTTTTTGGTTTTTCGAGACAGGGTTTCTCTGTGGCTTTGGAGCCTGTCCTGGAACTAGCTCTGTAGACCAGGCTGGTCTCGAACTCACAGAGATCCGCCTGCCTCTGCCTCCCGAGTGCTGGGATTAAAGGCGTGCGCCACCATCGCCCGGCCTAATTTCTTGTTTAATCAGATATTTTTGAAATATAAAGAAGAGAAAGCTATTTTGAACAAAGCAAGCAATGCTCTGATATAAAGCTAGATAAATACAGACTCGTAGCCCTCATGAAAATATTTTAAATTCTCAGTTAAATCTTTGCAAATGAAGCTGAGAATTGTTGTCTGTTATGTGTAAGTTCCTGAGTTCAATCTCCAGTAATGAGAAAGGGAAGGAAAGAAGGAGAAAGGAAAAGAATATCTTTGCAGATCAAAACTGACAACATATAAAAGAAGATTATTCATCATGACTGGGGAATTTACCCCAAGAATACATAGTCAGTTTAGTATCTGAACACCAATTAACATATTGAAAAATAGAAATAGAGATTGAATTGAGATAAATCCTGGATAGTTGGATAAAAAGTATTTAATAAATCCAAACCCATTCATGATAAAAGCTCTTTGACCTGAAACAGAAGAAGCTGCTTCTACAGATCAAGAGCAGCTACTCAAAATCTGCAGCAAAAAGCATACTTAAGTGACCAAAGACAACAGCTTCTGCTGAGGACATTTGTTCTCCTGATCTTTTTTTTTTTTTAAATATTTATTTATTATGTATACAATATTCTGTCTGTGTGTATGCCCGAAGGCCAGAAGAGGGCACCAGACCCCATTACAGATGGTTGTGAGCCACCATGTGGTTGCTGGGAATTGAACTCAGGACCTTTGGAAGAGCAGGCAACGCTCTTAACCTCTGAGCCATCTCTCCAGCCCTGTTCTCCTGATCTTTTCATTTGTTTCACCATTAACATTGTAACAGCCAGTTTAGTAAGGGGAGAACTTAAACTGCCCTTATTCGCATTGTCCTATTGTGTGATACAAAACCAACATATGAAATCAGTTGTGTTTGTATGTACTCTAAGAAAGTGGCCCAAAAAATGATAGTAAGAAAAGAATTTATGCAGAATTTATGTAGAAAACTAGTAAGTAGCTGAAATTAAATTCTTGTGCATGTGTGTTTACACGTGTATGCTAATGCACATGCATATGGAGACTGGAAGTCAGCCCTCAAATGCTGCTCCTAAGGACAGCTCTTTATTTTTTTGAGACAAGTCTCTCTCTCTCTCTCTCTCTCTCTCTCTCTCTCTCTCTCTTTTAAAAAAAAAAAAAAACTTTTCTCATTTTACATTCTAATCCCAGTTCCCGCTCCCTCCACCTTCCCTCCCCACCCCCAATCCAATCCTCAAAGGGAGTAAGGCTTCCCAAGGGGTGTCAACACACTATATCTATATCTAAGGTGAGCAAGGTATCCCTCCAAAGCGAATGGCTACAAATAAAAGCCAGTACAAGCAGTAGGGATAAATCCTGGTCTCACAGCAAGTGGCTCCACAGTCTGTCCCAGCTAAACAACTGTCACCCACATTCAGAGGACCTAATTTGGTCCTATGTTGGTCCCCCTGCTGTCTGGCCAGAATCAGTGAGCTCCCATTAGCTCAGATAAACTGTTTCAGTGGGTATCCCCATCATAGTCTTGACCCTTTGCTCATATTATCACTTCTTCTCTTTGACTGGACTTTGGGAGCTCAGTTCAGTGCTTGCTGTGGATCTTTGCATCTGCTTCCATCAGTTGCTATCTGACTACAGGGTCAGGCACCTTCTCCACTATTGCTTAGAGTCTTAGCTGGGGTCATCCTGTGGATTCCTGGGATTTCTCTAGGTTTCTTGCTAGCCCCACAATGCTTCTCTCAATCAAGAAATCTCTTTCCATGTTTTCCCTCTCTGTCCTTCCCCATCTTGACTGCCCGTTTCCCTCCCTCCTCTTCTCCTCTCCTCTTTTCTGTCTGCCCTTCCTTCTCCTCCCACCTTCCCCTGAGACAATTCTCTTATTGGGACCTGGTACTAACTAATTTGGCTGAGCTAGCTGACCAGCAAGCCCCAGGGCTTTGTTGCCACCTCCCCAGCACTGGAATTAGAAAGCCCACAGCACCTTACCTGGCATTGTGTACACCGTGTGCTTGTGTGTGCAAGTACGTGTTTGTGTGCATGCTTTCTAGGGATGAGACATGGTATTCATGTTTGTATGGCAAATATTTTTCTGTTATTCTCTGGCCTGAGATTAACTTCTAAGAGACATTTCACATTTCAGCATTCTTAAAACAACACTTGTCCGTCTCTAGCTTAATTGATTTATTTCCTATTCAATAGTCATTCTTCAAACAATAAACTGATACCTTATTCTAACATAAATATAACGGGGATCTAATTTTAAATATATATGAAAAGAACTTGAGAAGAATGAACTTAGAGGATATACATAACCAGGTTTCAAAAGATAATTATAAAGATACAAGTAATCAAGGCAAGAATAAACTGTTCATAAAGTAGATTACATGAAACAAAGCTCTCAATTGGGAGGAGGCTTAAATTTATCCTTTGTTAATTTTTGACAAATAGCTAAGACAATTCAAAGTCCCTAACAAATGTTCCTGCAGCAGTTGGGTGCCAAAATGCACAAAGATTATTTAAGGTTCTTGTGCATGGCAAGTCAAATGGTCAGATGACTGATGTATCCATAGAACTTTTAAGAAATTGTAGGCAGTCTTTATGATTTTGTACAGCAAAGGACTCATAGATACATCACCTACAAATCAGTGCTGGAGAGACGGCTCGGCAATCAAGAGCACTTGCTGCCCTTGCAGAGAAAGTGAGTTCAGTTCTCAGTACCTGTGGTGGGTATTTCACAACTACCTGTAACTCCAGCTCCAAGGAGTCCAGTGTCGTCTTCTGGCCTCTGTGGACATCTGTACTCATACACAAACACAAAAGATAATAGAAGATCATAAAAAACAAAGTTTGTTGTGCTATAGAAGACATCTTGAGGAGAATGAAAACACAAGACAAAGATTGGAAGAAAATGTTTGTTATAGAACATGTGTCTTTCAAAAAAGAAATTATATGTGGAATATACTAAAAACTGTCAAAGCTCAATAGTAAAAATACAGCCCAGAACATTTAAGTGGATGCTTTATCAAAGAAGGTACACAAGTGAAAACAGCACAGGAAAAAGATGCTCAACAGTATTGCTTGTTAGGGAAATTTAAAACATACTTCATAGAATGCCTGCAATCAAAAGATAGATGAGGTTTGAGGATCAGAAAAACTACAGTTCATAGTGCATGACGTAGGAGAATGTAAAGTGGTACAGTCACTGTGGAAAACACTTTAGCATTTTCTTTGTAAGTTAGAAATATAGATTTATCATCCAGTGAATCAGTTTCCTCAAGAAGCATGAAAACATATCCACACCATAACTCTTGTGTGTGCATATTTATAACAACCCCATACTGGAAACAAGCCAAAGCTCACACAGCATATCTGCACCATTGAGTAGAATTCATCCTCAAAAAGCTAAGTGTTGACTCTGTTTCACTGTAGTGAAACACTAAAAGTAATAGCCTAAGATGCACAAAATCACATATTGTTCAATTCCGTGTATGTGAAATGTTAAAAGATAATACCAGTCTGTGGAGGCAGGATAGGGTTGGCAAGTGGCTACAAGTAGGAGTGAGGGATCTCAATTTTTGGTGGTGCAAGTGTTACAGTCTGGATTGTGTGAGAGTTAAAGAACTCTGGAAATTGATAAAAAGTTATTGAGCTTTACACTTAAATTGGGCAAGTCTTATAGAATATAAATTATACTTCAATAAGCTGTTTTTTTTTTTTAAAAAAAAAAAGAGAGAGAAAAGGGTGGAAAACAGGTGCTAGGTATCCTACTTGTGCTTGGATCTAATGCCTACTAAGTACCCTGTAAGACATGTGAGAGCATCTTGCTAAGGGTGCTAAGGCCCCAAAAGGCTGCATAGAGTGCTCAGGTAAATTAAATTGCCAAAGAATTTGGAGCATAAAGGAGGTATATGAATTGGAACATGACTCTATGGCTGGGAGGATTTATTTAAAGATCATGTTGATATATTATGTCATAGTGGTTTCATGATACTCAAATTGGAGATACCTACCTAGGATTTGGGTAATATATTACAACTAGATAACCCTGGATAGTTTCTGAACTCATCACTTCCTAGCCTAGATTAAATGCACTAATTTGGCTAGTATTGTCCTAGTAAGCCTACAAGACATAGCAAGGTGCTGATATATTTGATTATGCAGTGAAGAGGAAAGTGTAATAATTTAAGCTTTTTGACCTCAAGACTTGCGATTTTATGAAAATGGGCAGTTTTAGAACTTAACATTACCGGTAAAATTAGGTTTCATAAAATGGAAAATTGGTCAAGAAAAGATTCAAAGTACATTGAAACGTTTTTGCCTGTAGAAGAGAAATAAGAAAGTACATTTATCTTCCTGTAAAACAAGGGGCTAAGTCTTAGAAGAGGATGCAACTGGGGAAGTACTTTTGAGTCTACCAGACAGGTTCACCACAGCAACAGGGCACTGTTTGGTCCTGTAGATTTATGAAGACATAATGAAGGGGGTTAGGCTTCATAATACCAATGCTGGTATAATTGTGTCTGGTGTCTTTGGAAGCCAGAAGAGGGCATCAGATTCTCCTGGAACTAGAGTTACAGTGGTTGTGTGCTTCCATGTTAGTTTTAGGAGTCAAACCTGGGTCCTCTGCAAGAGCAGCCAATGCTCTTAACCTAACAAGCCATATCTCCAGCCCCTCATTTCCTCTTTTTCTTTTTTTTTAATAGAACATTGATGCTGGAGGAGGGGAGAGGCTTGTTTCTTTCAGAGTTGTGTTATTGCTCTTGTCTCTTAAAGGACGGATAGCTTTGGTTTTTAAATGGTTGTTGTTATTATTATCATCATCATTATTATTATCTGTAGAAATATATCTAGAAAACTAGGTTATTCTTAAGAAAAAGAAAAATTAAGGATTAATGGGTAGTAGATTAATAATCGCCTTGATTCAAGATACTGAATGAAATGACTAGTTTTCCAAACACATTTACAGAAGGTCATTTCCTAATCTGATTCTCTTTTCAGGCACTACAGACACCACATCCAACAACACAGCCACCGTGATTTCTACAGCACCCCCTGCTTCCTCAGCAGTCACATCTCCCTCTTTGAGTCCCTCCCCTTCTGCCTCAGCCTCCACCTCTGAGGCCTCTAGTGCCAGTGAGACCAGCACAACACAGACCACCTCCACACCTCTTCCCTCTCCTCTCGGGGCCAGCCAGGTGATGGTGACAGCATCTGGCTTGCAAACAGCAGCTGCTGCTGCTCTCCAAGGAGCTGCACAGTTGCCAGCAAATGCCAGTCTTGCTGCCATGGCTGCTGCTGCAGGACTCAACCCAGGCCTGATGGCACCCTCACAGTTTGCTGCTGGGTAAGAAGCTTTCCAATTCCATTTGCGTTCAAAACAGAATCTCTTAGTTAGGGTTTCAGTCACTGAAGAGACATGACCTCAGCAACTTTTGTAAAGGAAAACTTATAATTGAGACTGGTTTACCGTCTTAGAGGTTCAGTCCATTATCTTCTTGGTGGGTAGCATATTGGCATGTAAGCAGGCATGGTGCTGGAGAAGGAACTGAAGAGTTCTACATCTTGATCCACAGGAAAACAGGAAGTGAATTATCTACTACACTGAGCTGAGCATAGCTTGAGCAAAGGAGGCCTCAAAGCCCACCCCCACAGTGACACACTTCCTCCTACAAAACCACACCTACTCATACAAAACCACAACACCTAATAGTGCCACTCCCATTGCGGGGTGCTGTTTTATTTCAAACCACCATACAACTAGAAACCCATTACTGTAACTCATAGGGAAGAGTTTTCATCACTCTTAAATGAACAGCAAATCTGAGCTGGACTGCTTTGATTACAGATATGAACATAAGTTTCTAAGTAGCCACACTACCATTTCCACGTGATGACACAGGACTGAGTCAATGAGTGACTCAGCTGTAAGAGCCAGGAAGAGAGCTCAGAATTCTACATAGCCTTAAGCTTTCTTCATTAAATTGTAGTTTACCTTCTTATTCTCAAAAATGGATAAAACTTGGAGTAACCATGTCTGGTTTTATATATTTTCATATAGTTTTTATTCTCTGATAATTTCATACATGTATACAATGTTTTTTTTATTATATTTATTCCCCACTCCTCCCAAACTGCCCTGAACTCTCATACACACACAACTTCGTGTTTCCTGTCTTTTTTTTTTCTTCAAGTAGCTAATCTAATTAGTGTGCCTATATGCACATGAATTGGGTAACCTACCAATGTGAGATATCCTCCCCCACAAAAGAGAAATTATTTCCCCTCTTCCTGCAGCCATCAACTGCCATTAGCTCCTTAACTGGGGATGCAGCCTTTTGAGCCCTTCTCCATCCACACTAACTTGGCTGGCTCGATCTTATTCAGATAATCGTTGTGTGCGACTGCACTGTCATGTCTAGAAGAAAGCATTTTATAATAGTACTCCAGCTCTTACACCCTGTCTGCCCCAGGAACATCTTCAATACTCCCTGAGTTTTGGTGCTAGGAAGATAGGTTGATGTAGATGTCCTATTTAAGGCTGCATACTCAACAGTCACTCAATAATTTGACCAGTTATGAGTCTGCGTTTATCATTGTCCATTACAAAAACAAACTTCTCGGACCCGGGTTAACAGCATCATAGATCTGTGGGTATTAACATAGTTATAAAGGACAATCCACTGTAGCCATTTAATAAAACAACAGTTGGTGTCTGCTGCCATGACCTCCTCATCCATGGCCTTTTGACTAGATTTTCAGTACCAGGCTGTATCCCTCTATGAATAGGTCACAAGTCAAGTCAGAAATCAGTTGTTTGCCCCTGGAACAGTCATACCACTGTTGTACCAATAAATATATTTTGCCTGATTGGTCAGTTTTGTAACATACAGGATCTAGCATTGGATAAGACTATTGCTACCTTTTCTCTCCCGTTGTTTATATAGCACCTCTTGGCACCGTGAAAACTAGCCAGCAGAGAGGAAATTTCCTTGTCAGTTCCAGATTGATGTTTCTATATACGGCAACCTAAGTATATGTGTGTTCAGTAATAGGGTCTTAAAATCTAGTTATGATGGGCAACTAAGAGCAGTGGCAATAGCCTATAGTGTTTAACTTTTTTTTTTTTTTTTTTAAATAAGAGGGCTAGCTTCTGGAGCCTCACAGACCAATAATTTGTAGGGAAGGATCCCATGAATGGCACTGAGATTTTTGTTTAATAACTTGTGTCTTCTGGGAACAACATTGGTTTTTGTTTGGGTTTTGGTTTGGTTTGGTTTTTAATTCAGGCTTTCTCTGTGTAATAACCCTTGCTATTCTGGAACTCACTCTGTAGACCAGGCTGACCTCAAACTCACAGAGATCCACCTGCCTCTGCCTCCTGAGTACTGGGATTAAAGGTGTGCGCCATCACTGCCTGGCTTTCTGTTATTTGTTTATCATGTGTTTTAATTAGCTTACACACAGGGGGTTTCCATAAGGCTTTTCATAAATCCTTAGTTTTTGTTGACCCATCTTCCTTCTCTGTCACCTCTGCTCAAACATTTAATCCCCATATTTTCCTCCTCTTCTTTTCATACCACACATCATGCCTCTTGTCTCCCCATCTCATGGACCCTTTCAGGCTTTCTAACCTATGGTTACTCCAAGTTAAACATAAGCTAAAGATTCAAAGCTAGGAGTCAAATATGAAAGAGAGCATGCAGCCTTTGTCATGCTGGGCCCGGGATATTCACTTAATGTTTTCCAGTTCTCTCCATTTACCTACAGGTTTCACTTTTCTTTACAGCTGAATAAAATTTTATTGTATATTTGTACCAGTTTTATTATCCATTCATCAGTTTGTGTTAATTTCATTTATTCCTTAGCTATTGTGAATAGAGAAGCAATGATTGTAGTGTGGTAATTTTATATTTTTATTGTTGAATAGGGATTATCCTTTCCAGTTTTTTTCTAGAAAAAATTAATGAAGTAATTCAAAGAAAAGTCAGAATGACTAAAAGTTTTATATTTTATGCCTATCATAATCTTGTTTATACAAGTAAATATCAAAGAAGCAGTAACTTGTAACCATTTGAAAGTATACAGAAAGTATACCCATATTTTTCCTAAGCTGAAGTTTTCTTTATTATCATTATTTTATTATCAATTTGGTATGTTGTCAAAATAACAGGTATGTGTGCGTGGCAGTAGAGTGACTCCTCTTTTGCACTTGCAGAGGTGCCTTACTCAGTCTCAATCCGGGAACTCTGGGCGGGGCTCTGAGCCCAGCCCTGATGAGCAACAGTACACTGGCTACTATTCAAGGTCGGTAGCATTTTTTTTTTTCTTGCTTCTTGCACCTGAGTGTGTGTGTATGTGTGTTGGAGGCTATCTGCCTTGCTAGAGATTAAGGTGAGGAGAGAGTTGAATGCTGATTAAGTTGTTCCTGAAGATCAAGATGTCCTGTAAAAAAAAAAAAAGTTTTGTACAAGAATGTACAGGTGAGTTTGTCAGAACAACAAACATTGCATAATTTGATTTATTCCAAGAAATCTGCACTTTACTTTCTCTATGAATAGAAAGATAGATTTCCTCCTGATGTTAACCTATCTCAAGGCAAGCTTCTTCAAGTAAAACTCCCCAGTTCTATCCCCACCTGAAGATAGCCATGTGGAATGGTAGCATACATCCCACAGATCTCTGGGATATTTTTCACCCTTGTTAAATTTTCCCCCCTGTATATTCCCATCAGTGTAGGACATATGTTCTTGGATTATAAATACTTTTTCCAAGGCCTTTTTGGGTCCATGTCAGCCTTTTCTCATTGTTACTTAAGGTGATACTTATTCATACAGTGAAGGATCTACCTTGCCTTGTTCAGGATCTAAGTTTTATGCCTAAAGATGTTTATTTGGGGAAAATTCATGTTTGGACTGAAAGAATTTTTGGGTTTGTTTGGGTTTTTTTTTTCTTAAAATACTTTATAATTAAATAAGAATTATTGGGATCAAAAACAAGCTGGCAGGTCCTGGCACGTTTCAGTGAGTGATATGTCTAACCAGATACTTACTGTAGGCAATATTAAACTACAAGATAGAAATCGAATTGTGGCCTGCATTGCCCTGCTGGTTTGTTGGATTCTATTTGACTGACTTGTGTCCGGACTGATGGTTAGATGGATGTGTAGTGTTTTCATTGTGCAACAGCATCCTTTAGAATATTTGGGATGAGTCCCATTTTCCTGTATAGGGCATATCTCTGGCTTACAGTTTATGCCTTTCCTAAGGCATGAGTGTCTGTAGAGCATTCTCCAGAAAGACGTACAGTCACTCTGTGACCCTGAGCCTTGAGTCCAGGACACGTCTGTCAGCCTGCACCAGGGCTCCAGGTTGTATATTGTATGTATACTCATTTTCAAAATCAGGGATTCCTTTCAACTAGAAATAACATGTAGTGATATGTCCTGTGGGGAAGCATCATAGAAAAATTTTGCACCATTCATTAGCAAATCTTAGCCTTAGATCACTCACACATCATTGTGTGTTGTATCTCCTCCTATAATAAACAGTATTCTTTGCACAGTTCATAAGAGTCAAGTGTTCTGCCTCTAGAAGTATAAAAACAAAATTTTTAAATTGTGCCTTTTTCTTTATTAAGTAATATATAAATTTTCATGACTAAAGCCTTTGGAAAGATGACTTTCATCTTATACAAATTTTGTCAAATAATGTTACATAATGGTAGTTGTTGTTAAAAGCTAAATGTATTTTTAACACTCAGTCACTTTAACTAGTAGTCTTTTGAATGGAGATAGTTTTAAGTCAATTTCATTGAAAAAACAGAATTGTTGGATTTTAACAAATCTTTGTAAGTAAATGACATAAACTTGAGACTTAAAAGATAGAAACATGATTGATTCTTCCCCATTCATTTGTCCTGCTTATACTTATTAAACTGACTTCCAGTTCTTTGGATGCTTCAAAATTATAAATAAACTTGAGTTGATGTCAGTATAGCATTGTCATTTAAGTATAGCATTATAATAACATTATAATTGGAGCATTAGAATTGAGTATATAGTCAGTGAAGAGTATACTCTGCTACTGAGTAGAGCTTTGCTGATGGGTGGTTTGGCTTCTCCAGGATGAAGTTTAATGTTCTTTCGTTCTGGGTTCTTGTCTATAGCTCTTGCTTCTAGTGGTTCTCTTCCAATAACGTCACTGGATGCTACTGGGAACCTGGTATTTGCCAATGCAGGAGGAGCCCCCAACATCGTGACTGCCCCTCTGTTCCTGAACCCTCAGAACCTCTCTCTGCTCACCAGCAACCCAGTAAGCTTGGTTTCTGCAGCTGCAGCCTCCACAGGAAACTCTGCACCTACAGCCAGCCTTCATGCCTCCTCCACCTCTGCTGAATCCATCCAGAACTCTCTATTCACAGTAGCCTCTGCCGGTGGGGCTGCTTCCACCACCACCACTGCCTCCAAGGCACAGTGAGCTGGGTGCAGAGCTGGGCTGCCACAGACCTTCGCCAGTGCAGCATAATGGGCTGCCAGCTGTTAGGAAACAGACAGGTGTGATTGGCTTCCTCCCACCATGTTGTGAAGATGAGGGAGACATGGAGAAAAGAAAAAATACACTTACCAGGAAAAAAAAGAATGGAGACAGAACAACATTTGCCTAATTTTATAAAAAAAGAAAAAAGAAAAAAAACAATGTCTTTTCAGGATTGCTTCATGGATTAGAGAACTTTCTAACCAAAAATTTAAAAGAAAAAAAAAAACAGAAACAAAAAATCCAAAACAGACAGACAAAAATAAATGAAAGGACTACTTCCCATTTCCAGCAGTCATGATGACAAGCGAAGGTGGGTGACCAGTTCCAGTAGAGGAAGGGGTGTCTTGTGGTTTCTTTCTTTCTTTTTTTTTTTTTTTTCAAAAAATCATTTTTATAGGTCTGTTGTACAGGCCATTAAGTCATAACAAGGTGTTTATAATCGTATCAATTGTGTTGGGGGTTCCTTTCTTAACTGGTACAATTTAGGCAGGCCTGTATTACTGTATCTCTGTTATTGTTTTTATATATATATATATATATTGGACATGTTTATCTCTTGCTCCTGGATCCTATTTCAGTGAGCTCCCACACTGTGGGGAGGGCGGGTTTTGGGGTTAAGGGAGAATTGCATTCTTAACTTCCAGGAATGTTCTTGCTGGTTTCCTTATCCTTGATGACTCTTACAGAGGTGCTAGAAAATGATTTTCTTTTGCCACTTATGCAAGAGGCTTGGTGCAGAAGCTGAAGGCAGTGTGTGCACACTCCTGCTCCACACATGCTCCTCCCCATCAGGTGGTGCCTTTGGAGCACTCTTGTGTAGGAAGAATTCCTGCTGAACTGTAGCTCTCACTCACCCCTAATCATTGAGCAACCCCGAGGCCCAAACCCTCTGGTGCAACAGTGCTGCTTTCTGCTACTTTCAATGGGAACAGCTGTGCCTGTTGCAGGGCAGGTTTTGGTTCCGGAGAGCAAAGACTACTGCAGACACCTGACTTGGTGGTTCTCCTGATTTCTATCTCTTTTTTTTTTTTAATGCTCCTACTGTTGATGTTTATTTGTTTGCTTGTTTGTTTTCATTTTATGGAAATTTTCTATCCAAACTTCCTTTGGTCAAGATCAAATTGATTTACTGAAACTGAGAAACAAGTCTTTGTTTTCTTAAAGAAGTTCTTTTGGACTGTTTTCTACTAATTAATATCCCAAAAAGGTCAATATATAGAGTCTGAATCTGCCACCTTTTCCTCTAGAGCAGAAGTTCTCAACCTCAAAGTCTTGACCCCGTGGGGGAGGGGAGGGAGTCAAACAGCTGTTTCACAGGGGTCACTTAAGACTATTTACATATCAGATATTTACATTGCAGTTCATAACAGTAGCAAAATTACAGTTATGAAGTAGCAATGAAAATAGTTTTATGGTTGGTGGGTGACCACAACATGAGAAACTGTATTAAAGGGTCACAGCATTGGGAAGGTTGAGAACCAGTGCTCTAGGGTCACAGACTTCCTGTCCGCTGAGTGGCTCAGAAGCTCCTCCAAGCCTCAGACTTTCCTCAGTTCTTTGACTGACAGAGGCACTTTCCTGACTAGGCAAAGGATCTATAGAACCTCAGAAAAAGGCTGAGCAGGAACTTCACACCCTGTTAGTGTCTCCGGTTTGTTATGCCCCTGCTAGGTAGGTTTGGTGACAATACACATCTCTTATTTGATGTAAAAAAGTGATTTGCTCCTGTAATTGTTTTCAGGGTGTTTCTAGACTACATAAATGAGCCCATTGAAAAGGAAGAGCTTGTGAAAATGGATGAAGATGGATGAGGGTAATTTAGAGATTAAATTCCCCCTTTTGACAATGCCCTATTATTATACTATCTGGACCAGAATTTTCACAGATGACTGGGTCATCGCAGTGAAGTTCATCTAAGTTGCCCTTACTGGAGTTAAGGTCCCCATTGGTGTCTGAGGTGCTTGCTTCAGTTTCTGGTGGTCTGCACTGAGCTGAGGTGACTTTCCTTCTGATAACTTTGCTTATGCCCATAGGAAACTTGGATTCTGTGCATTTGTCTCTCTGCACTGTTGCTCAGAAAGGCAGTAACACAGACACAAATGTGTATCTTTTTTTGTGATTCAATTAGAGAAAGGTCATATTAGTATTAAAGGTCAGAATCATTTTGGTTCCCCTTTAAATTTTTCTTTAGTTCCTTTTATTTCTTGGATATTGAATTTTTACCCCCGAATTTCTCTGACCCTTAACTTTTCCTAAACTTGTTTTAAGAATCAATGAACTGCAAGCAGGGAAACTAACAAATGCTCATCCACCTGTTTTGTATGGTATGAGTAGTTTTGTTTTGTTTTGTTTTGTTCTTTAAACTAAGCTTGAACCAAAGTCAATTTTAGCAAGCTGCTGTACTAATGGACTAGTTATAATGTGCAGTTCAAACACATTGAGGAGATAGATGCTACTGACAATTTCTTACTCATTTTTCTTGATTTATTTTATGTGAAAGTTGCTGCTTGTTTTTATCTTCTATGTTGGTAAATTATAATATCCTCTGGGCAGACATTACCATGATTTTTAGCTACTTTGTTTAGGTCAGTGTGTAAATAGAATGGCTGTGTCAGTTAATAATTTCTCTCCTCCCCATCAGTTCTTTCTTTCCTGTGAGTTTAATCTTTATTTTGACTTAACACTCTAACCTTAATCTGTGCACATGATTATAGGGCTGTAGGGCTGTCAATACTATTTCTCCTCCTAGCAGAGAGACCCTCCCTTGGGAGTGATGAAGTTAGGAGAAAGAATTCAGGGAGAGAAATGCTGATTGCCCACCATACCAGGTTAGACGTTATAGCATTAATGCCCAGAATCGCTACCAAAGTAAGTATTGTCTCAAGGGACCTGGCCCAGGGAGTTAAAAAGGACAGAGAAAGGCTGTTTTGTTTAATCCTATATGGTTAAAAGAATCTTTCATAAATAAGATTCCCCTACAGAATTTGATTTGGGGGGGGGGGGGATGTCTCGAGACAGGGTTTCTCTGTAGCTTTGGAGCCTGTCCTGGAACTAGCTCTTGTAGACTAGACTGGCCTCGAACTCACAAAGATCCGCCTGTCTCTGCCTCCCGAGTGCTGGGATTAAAGGCGTGCACCACCACCGCCCTGCCAGACTTTGATTTTTAAAGATGATATTAACTTTACATGTCAGTCCAATGGTTTGTCAGTCCCTCCTTTGTCTGTAGTTTCTAGTTGGTTTGAGAAAGAAATGCTGCCTTTTAATGTCTTTGAGGATAGACATTAAAACCAGCATAAGTGCTATATTGAGAAGAAAAAAATCTTTAGAAGAAGATAACTTTAATTTTTCCCTCTCCTTTTTCTTATATTCAAAATTAAATTGTAAAATGAAAGGTACTTTGACACACTACTAACACCTGCTGGTGGGCGTTCAGTTTAGAGCCACCTTCATCACCACCTCCATATTCTCTAAGTCTCTGTTTCACAAACACCTTGAGTACTTTTCAATTGATAGCACCTTTTTTTTTAATGATCTCAAATGCTTTTTGAATTGACTGATCTATCTTTTCAGCTAAAGTGTTGCCTTTTATGAGGAAGTCTAGAAACTAAAGGGGTCGTTTGAATAAAAGGCATTTGGTTGAGTTTCTACATTTCCAGAAGAAACACCAGACAGGTTATTATAGCTCGTTATTTCATTTTTCTCCTCCTCCTGACATTGATGCAGATTTTATTTCAGCCCTGAATATTAGTTAACACATAGTAAGCCAAAGACTAATTTTAAATACATTTTTAAGGATACTCTATTTGCCTGTGATATGACATTTGCCTGGAGAGTAGTGAATGTAATTGTTCAATCTGTTTCGCAATGCAGTTTGGCAGAAACTTTATTTATACCCTGTGTAAATCTGAATGACAACAGAAGGATCTACAAGGCTTCTCACAGGAGCAGTATTACTGTTCTAGGAATCAGTAGAATGCTCTGTTAGCTTGAATGTCTCTGAAGTTCTATAGGCAGCTCCTTAGAATGAGGAAACTTATCTGTTGTCAGGAAGGTCATTACCATCCTGTTTATGTAACTTATTACTCCAAAATAGAACCAAAGGAATCCGGCTTTCATCTTGTGTAGGACCAACCTATTTGTGTTTCATGAGCTTTAATAGAATATTTTTAAAGGGACAATATCAATTAAAAGATTTTGGGTGTGATCATCTTGCCAGTTTGTTCTACATCATCATTCATTTGTTTTAGGAAAAAAGCACAATTATACCTCTTTAATATTATGTCTATCCTTCACTTATTTGGGAAAATTGGAGAAATTATCTCTTTATTATCCAGAAGCACAGGTTTTTGCTTGACAGTATTTCAGTTTAGCTTAAATGATAACATTTAACTTGCTGGAAACGCCAGGTACATTTGTAAATATAGGGATATTATGTTAGAAAAAAATGCTTTAGTTTACAGTCTAAGTTCTTATGTAATCCTCACAAATCTTCCTTGACCAAGAGAAAAATAAGGTCATTGAAATAGGAAGGCAAAGAGACACCTGTTCATGTTTCTCCCAAGATAGGAGAGATGCTGCCCTAGTGTGTAGAAGACAGTTTCCTGCTGGCAACCTGAGTTGGCCCTGGCCCTGAGGAACTCTGACCACAATCTACCTGAGCACTTGATAAGACAGAAGGAAGGACCTTAGCAACTCAGCAGGAAAGCTTGTTCAGAAACTTTAAATTGGCTGTACTTAATTGGAACCGAAAACATTCACGATTACAGTGCTAATGGGAGGGAAATACTAAAAGACCTAAAACCCATAATTATCCAAGTGGGCAGAAATTGATTTAGTAATTCATTCATAACTGTTATGAGTTTACTTTGATTTGTGGGTATGAACAGCATTTACCATGTTATGTTGTTCATATAAAGAAATCCCTGGCTATTTTGAAATCATTTTCAGAGACTTGTAAAAATAAGACTCTCTTAATATTATTTTCACTTTTGAGGAGAAAAAATAATTCTTTGCTTGTTTCTCTGAAACTAAGAGCCACTCTAGGCTTACATGATGGCACCCACAGTGTATACACAGGCCTGAATAGAAAAGCAGAAATGAGTTGCTTTCATTATTAAAGGTTGATGGAATCTCTTTGCCTTCTCCTCCTCATCCATGGAGAGTTAGTGTAATAAAGTTCTACCAGGAGGCAGGGGGGTTCCTTGGAAGTTGGTTTGTGTCTAGAATTTCTTCTAACCAGCCATTCTATTCTTAAATTATTTTGACTTTTCTGCTCTTGGCCTTTTCTAAAAGCAGTGAGCTTGTGAGTCATATGTCAGTTCTGTGATCTGGATCTCTTGCCTCTTTTTTCCTTCCCTTTTTCTCTTTGAATGGTGGTACCTTAATCTGTGAGAATAATGCTCGTGGGTAACAGCTTCTGGCACCTTCATAAAATACCTCAGCATAGCTTAGCATTGTTGCGAACTGGTTTTAGACGTAAAAACCAAATAAGTGAAAGAAAAAATCTTTATAAATAGTGGAAATAATTCTAGCTGTAGTATTTAGTTGAACTAATGTTTATTATGGTTGATAAACATGATTGATGCTGTATGTATTTGGGATCCTGTTTATAGGGTTGGGGGGGTTGGAGTGGGAGAAAGGAGAAATTGATTATGTTAGAAGGAAAATATTGCTCATATGTGTTTTTCTTTATATCTGTCTTGCCAAAGGAAACTTGATATTCCCTGTGACTGGGTGGGGGTTTGAGGCCTCTGTCATCTGATATGCAGCACAATGTGCAGAGGCATGCGGGTGACTTGTGGGGTGTCCAGTAGGTTCAGGGTGCCCAAGGACAGATTTACAACCCTTCTTGTCTGTGGCTGCCATGCCCCCCCTCACCAGACCTACCAGCCTCTCCTAATGATCCATTACCTCTGTACATAGCTAAAGCCTAGGCAAAGGAAGAGAGTGTGCATGTCCAACTGTGCAGATGAAAAGAGACAGATAGAGACATGTATCCAAGGAGTTTGGAGAGGAATGGAGAGGAGGAGGTAAGTGATATATCTTGATCTAGGAAAATTAAGGTGAAGTGAGTCATCCTCTGTCATGTTAGTGAATGCTGTGCTAGTAGTAGCCCAATATTTTTTAAACCTTATTTCTTTTTCTTATTTCAAGGATAATTCTGTCTAGACCAAAACACAAAAGAAAAATCAAGAAGTTTAAAGCTAACCGCACACTTGACACCTATAGTAAGGTGTGGCGTTTAAGGATTGGTTGATGAGATGGAAGAAGTGCGAAACTATGTTGGTTAAGGGAAAAAGACTTTCTTGACTCCCTGAGTTCTGATACTAATATATCTCAAGAACTATTTTTTTTTAATAAATGTCCCAGCTCACAGAACTTGAGTGGGATTTGATTTTGATGCCAAAGACACTGCTGTACTGTTGCTTATCATTAAGCTTTCCAAATAGTCAAAGGATAGAGAAAATGCTTAAGTTAGTCTCTGTTCTTCCCATTCCTTTACTCCTTCCTCACTTTTGGAAAGATGTCTCATCGGTCATTCTTGCTTCGCAGAGATTGATTTTCTTCCTCCCTGCTGCTCTGTGGACACTACTAGAATTGCTCAGCATGGCATTGATATTCTTACCGAGCAAGAAACTTGAGGAGTGCAAAAAAAAAAAAATAGCAGTAGAATTTTTATTTCTCTTTATCTAATTCTTAAAAATAAAACTAGTCCATCCAACCTGTTAGATAGCAGGTTGTTAGATAACAGTCAATATTTAATTATGAAGAGCAGACTACATGAAAGCCAAATGATGTTCTCTTACTCTCCTGTAGAGCTATTTTGCTCTACAGTGTTTTTAAGATATGGCCTCTGGGAAATTAAGATGTTCATTGTTTAGGAATACTATTGATAAATAAACATAGACATGGAGAGAGAAGGAAAAAACACGTGTTACTAATGGTCCAACAAACGTGATTGGGTTGCTAAACTTCATGAAAGCTTTACTTGTTACTATTCTGACATTATATAAAAGTAGTGTTAATGTCGTGTGACTTTTCAAAGCATTAGGTAGGTTTATATGGTAATAGAGATATTAAAATAAGAGCACTTGAAACAAATGCTGTGGGAAAATAATATTCATCATGAACATCATTTCAACTGTGAAAGTGAAGCTCCAGGGTTCAGGGAGGGAAGCCGTTTATGATTCTTCGGCATCCCTGAGTCTGCCCACACTGCACAGGACTCCACCACCCTTGCCACCTTCTGGTTTAAACCCAGGACACTGTCAGAAAGTTAAGAACCCCAGACTAATTTACTGGGGAAAGGGAGAAGCTGAGGTCTGCTGTAACATTTTCCCTTGTTTTCTTTACTTGTTCATCACTGTTTAACGTAACCACAACCTCACAAAAGCAGTTCAGAGCTTCTCTCCTAAATTGCCAGTGGTAGTGATCTCCATTGCTGTATCCCAAGGTCTGCAGGCAGACAAGACAGCTGGCTACAGTGCTGTTTCAACAAGGAAGCATCTGCATGGAAGCTCCTTATGTGATCTCGTTAAATAAAAACGGTCAGTGCCCATCCAGCCCTGAGTGTCTCAGGTCTGAAAATTAATGACAGAAACAAAATGCACTTTCCTACACTGGTGTGACTGTCTCTCTTAGAAGCACTGTGCTAGGTTGGTTGGAGGCAGTGTGTCTTGGGTTCCATTCCTACATGAGTCTGCAGAAGGCACGTTTTATAAGGATAAAGTAAACTAGTTAGTGCTAGCCTGGTTAGGTATAAAATTGCAAACGTTGTGGGGGTGGCATGTTTGCCAAGACTGTGACAATATTACAACATTGGCTTTATACGATATAAATGGTAAATGGTGTCTCCTCTAAGACCAGATGGTGAGAGAAAGACTTCCTTCTTCCCACTCCTTACCTCTGCTTCCATGGGAATGTGTGCATTACTCAGTCCACAGGAGGACTCACTGGGGGAGGTACCTCTTCCCAGAGTGGACTTCAGTCATTCCTCTTCTCTGTGGTAGTAGTGAAGGCTAGGTGAGTAAGTGTGGGGTTTTCTTGCCCACCAGTTGTCCAGGAGCTGTCGTATACCTCATTCTAACTCGTGACTAAGTAACTTGCTTTAAGTTCCTCTCGACCCTACAGAGTTGCCAAGTCTGCCCTCCCTCTTCTCAGCAACATTGAACTCTGGCCTATAGCATCATAAGACCTGTCGCCTAGGGTGGGATGAGCCCTGCCCCTAAGCCTCTGAATGTCTCTGTTTTGAAGCTACTACAAACTGAGGGCAAATTGCAATCTCCTGTTTGTTTTGTTGTCAGGGATCATTACAGGTCTCCTATGTTTCCCCCACTACCTTGCCTTCAAAGACTGCCAGCTCTCCTCTCCCCCATCTGCCCCATATTTCCAACTGCTAGACACACACAGCTTCTGTCCTTGGCATTTTCCAAGTGGGGTCACAGCTGACCCTTCCCCTCTGAACATTGGGGTTCTGCTCATTGCCAAGACTTGGTAGAAAGGACACCCAAAGGTTCATTTAAGATGACTGCCGCATACACATTTCTCTTGTTTCCTGTGTGACATGACCAAAAACAAAGAAACAACCAAATATTTAAGTTTATTGTTGATATTATTATAATAATTATTATTATTTGACAATCTTATATCCAATGGGCTTTTTGGAAGCTGCATTCCTGGCCCTTTCAACCTTTTCTTTGAATGTAGTTCTCAACTTTTAATCCCCACTCCCAAAGTTGGGGGGATAAGAAGCTTAACCAGGTCAGGTCATAACACTGCTGCTATAAGCCAGGGGAGGGTGGTTTCTTTGTTTTGTTTTGTTTTTCCATTTCCAGCCAAAACCAAAGATTTCTTAATGATTGTATAAACTCAAAACAAACAAAAAAACCAAAGAAAAGGGAAGTCTTCAGCCTCAATCCAGTCTGTGGCGTCCTGGCACTTGGAGACATGCCCAAGGGCAGGTGGAGACATCTCTGACCAGCTCAAAAGGGCAAGCAAGCTTTTTTTCCGAGTTGAGAGTTTTGTTCGGGTGCCTGCTCAGTAGTTTTGACTCTTTAGCTGTGAGCAGAACATGCATGAAAAATACTGGCACATGAGATTTTCCAAAACCAAAGCCAAAACCCCATCACCACAACCCATCTGACAACAACCAGGGTCATCACCAGAGCTTAGCACAAGGCCTTAGAGCTGGGAGCTGCTACATGATGGCCACTCCACAGAATGGGGATGCTGAAGACACTGGCACAGGATTGGCTGCTCTGCTGGGTGCTTTCACCTCTGGGGCTGGGTCTACACACCCAAGGGGCCCTTCTGAGCCTTCTTTCTCTTTTCTTTACTGGAACTGCTTGGAAGTGGCTGTCCCGTTTGTGAGGAAACATACAGAGAGATTATCAAGCTTTTCTTTTCTTGTTTGTAGTTTTGTTTCCTTTTGCAGCACCACTGTGCAACTATGCATTGTATTTCATAACCTTTGTGCTAGGTAGATGCCTGTGACTTTTTAACTTGGGGTGGGTGGGGTGGGGGGGTCTCAAATGAAGGAGATTTTTACATGGATCTTTTTAATCTCAGTTCATTGGGGGAGGGGGGTATTTGGTTCTAGGGTCATACAAGCTCTATCCCAAAGCAAAATCCAAATGTTAATAATATTAGCCTGATGCAGATACCAAAGACAATTTCTTTCCTGCAGAACCTTAGACTTGTGTATTAAGTACGATTACCCAGCACTTGCATTAGTCTAACCTCAGTAATTCCAAAGCTTAGATGTATATTTTGGTATATTTCCAGGATATTAAAAGAAAAATGTCATTTAACTTCTTGTTTGTTTCAGTGTAATGCTCTTAAAGTCATAGCATGAAAACTTGCTCTGTCCCATTCTTGGTAGTTTGAAATAATAGTATTTTTGTATGTTTTGGGTGTGTCTGTATGTATTAGCATAACAGTTTTCACTGCCTAGGTGTTTGTAATAAAAATGAAAGGTTCTGAGTGTACATACTATTCAGTAATAATCTCCACGGTGTCCACACAAGTGTGGAGTCACTGATGACTGCCCAGCTGGGGTCTGGTTTTAAAGAGACAGTGATTGTGTTTTTCTAAAGATGTTTATTTCTGTCTTTAAATATCTTAACTCCCTCACTCCCCCCCCCCTTTTTTTAATTAATATTGATTCAGGGGTGTTTTTCCACTGTTGTCAAGGGAGGAACACAAGGGAAATTGGCACCTTGGCCTCCCCAAATGTTATTTTGTGTACTTTCAAATGTGACTTTGAGTTCTTCTTTGTGGAAACTTACAATATGATGTACATGATCCTTTCCAGAACTGCCCAGCAGCTGTAATAGGCAGTAAGAATTCCTGAGTAGTTATTGGGTGTCCTCTTACATTTCTCCTTAAGATGACTTTGCAGTCTGGGTGGCTATTGTGTAGCCTCACTGCCCCAGAGCGTCTGTAGCCATTTCTCCTCCCATGGGAATAGTTTATAAAAGTCAGCTGATAACTTGGAGTGTTGGTCCTTGTTATCTGTGCCCCCTGAGAAACCTGAAACACAAGCAGTTCTACTTGTTGGGGTTTAGCTGATCCTCCAGAGGCCTGGGGAAGTGGTGGGGACTATGAGCGGTGCTGTCTCTTTAAAAGTGCCCTTTATGTGATTTCCCCCTCTGGGGCTGGCAGAGGGGCCAGGGCTTGGGAGAGATTGTGTGGGTGCCAGTGAATCAGAATGAAATGGTGGGTTTGTGTAGATGCATTTGTCTGCTGTAATTTTTATATATATTAAACTTACTGTAACTGTACAGTTGCAATTTCTGTTGTAAAACATTAAACCATTTTCCAAGTGTTTTCACATTGTCTGTATCTCTGTGAGGTTGCTATCTTGGTATTCTGGCTGCTTTACACAGGCAGTTGCACAGATAACCACATGGGCCTTCCAAATCATTTCTTCCCACAGGTCTTCCTAGTAACCTCAGAGTCTAAGAAGCTTAGTCTTATAAAACTTACCCTCTGACTTCCTTAGTGAGCTGTAGCCCCTGTTTTCTTTACCCAACCCCTCAATGGAACCTTGAGTTGAGTAGCAGGAATTTCCTTCAGACCTGACTGCTCTGTATTATCAAACACACTGGCCCTTGACTGATCCTTCAAGGGAACTCCTTGGAGCGTCTGACTCACTGTGTGTGTGACTGCTGACTGGGATTGGACTTGGCTCTTTGGGCTCTGCCGTTTGACTGACAGACCCAGATACCTCTAGCATCTCGTGCCAGGCCTGAACCAGAGGTGGTGGGAGAGGATCCTCTGAAAGTGGCACATCTCGAACTGGCCTCCGGCCCTACTATGCGCATACCTAAGCCTCTGCTCTAGACACAAATATCTGGCACTTGGTAGAGCTCACTGATTTCTTGAGGAAAGGAGAATCCCACAGATAGAAGACTTGAGCATTGGGAGGTACCCCTGACAGGCATATGCTGACAACCCATCTCAAAATGACAAAAGTGCCAAAGCCAAAAGGCAGATGTGGGACCTACTTTTTGTTCCTAAGTCAAATTAACTTGTTATTTTCCATTATTTCCCTCTAATATTTATGTCTTGCATGTAAGTCTATGAAGTTATTTTTTAAAGTAGTTTCAAAATTTGAACATCCTTTTTGGTAGAGATAGTCAAACTCCATGTGACAAACCTCTGAGGTGAGACTGTGACCCTTCCTTTTATAAGCTGTCTTCTAGCTGCTCCCAAGGCCCCATAGGAAGAAGTTCCCCATGAGATGAGGTGATGAGCACGTGCTCTCTGTGAAGAGGTGCTGTCATTCCCAAGACCAGGAACTGAACCTGGGGCCTCAGCAAGATCAACAAATGTTCTCAACCACTGAACTGATTCATCATGATTTTTTAAGTCACATGGCTTTACATTTTAACCACGAGATAAGACTGTTTTTAACATGCTTTAAATCCTATGAAACAAGTGATAGTGCTCCATTTTCACTCCTGGATGCTCTGTTCTGCTTGTTACTGCCCCGTCTGAGTTTTTCTGCACTCCGTAATGAGGTTCACCTCAGGAAGCTTTCCCACCATCCTTTTCCAGCTCAGTCATGAGGCCGGGCATTTCCCTATCTGGAGGCACAACTGCCAGCCTAATGCCACATCCTACACAGACACTTCCTCATGGCAACTTTCAGGATGGCTTCATCTACTGGTACCCACCTGGTAACTTCCTGTCTCCATTACTACCCAGGCTTCACCACTGAAATAAGGCTTCAAACAACATTTTTAGCAAAGCATTTATTATTCAAAACAGTGAGGGTTTACTTAGTATAAATTAAAACCCCCAAGATGAGTGGGTCCTCCATCCATGGTCACAGGCACTTTAATTCTACCATGAGGTTGCAGTCCACTGATTGGCTCATTGTACCACTGTTATGTGAGCACTGCAGACCTGAATGGGCTTGGTCTTCTTGCCACTCAAGAAGCAGTGAACCAAGTTCCGGGAAGAAGGCAGGACTTGCCCCCTTTTCTCTTACTGCCTTGGCTTTATTATTACTGGTTTATTGTATACAGTGACGTCCTGTTTTGTGCACAAATCATTTGCACTCTTATGAGTGTGTTTTCCATGAAGATAAGGCATCTTTCCATTCCTGGAGTGCTTGGCACATTAGCTGGGAGATTTACGCTTGATACAAGGAGGCCCCTTGTAACTGCTGGGGACCTTCCGAGCATGTTGCTTCCCTTCTTTCAGTCTCTTCTGGCTGACACTTGCCTAGGCTCCCTCCTACCTGTCTCTCTCTAATTATATAGGTCATCCTGACTGTGGGGAGGATGACAACAGAAGCCAAATTTACAGCACGAGCAAACTAAGTCAATATCAATAGAACAATACAAACAGTACCCAGGCCTTCTCTAGGGGTATTAAAAAGCAAACTGAACTCAGCTGTGAAAGGAAGGGAGGATGTCAGTGCCCCCACCCCGACCCCCTGGCTAGGGGTTGGCTCTGCTGTGGGAACTGGGCTGAGGTAAGAGAGTGAGGGGGGCTCCCTTTAGAGAGTTCAGGGACGACATTCTGTGTACTGTGCTTTGGAACTGGAAAAAACGGGTGTGACAACCAGAAGCATCCTCTTCATAAAATAGTGGCAGCGAAATTAATAAACTGAATTGTATACGCTGTGTCCTCTGTCCTTCACAGTCAACAGCAGGTCAGGCCTATGGGTGGGAAATCCCCTGGCTTTTAGCGAGGGGGCAGGGTCTGCATATGAAGGGCGTCATAGGTGTCCTTAGTGGCCGCACTGAGCCCCTAGTGGAAGCAAATCACAAAAGAATGAACTAGAGTCCACAGGCACAAGTTTACTGTTTGTAGCTCATGGATTCCACTGCCTTTGGCAGCCCAAGAAGATCACCTCGGTGCCTCAGAAGGCTGACAGAAAGGTGGGTTCTCTGTCCTGCTAAAATGACTTTGAAGCAACTTTTTTCCAGCTTGGCTCTCACCCCTTGTCAGTTTCTCAAACACTATCCCCTGCAGTACCAGGGATCTATCAGACTCCCCATCCAACCAAAGAGGAAGGCAGCTTCCCCATGTAACATACTATGCTGGAATCTGGGATATTCCAGAGAATCTACTTCCTGGGCCCACAGAAAGTCTGAACTAGTCATAGGGCAATTGGTGGCTCCTTGACTTCAGTCCTTATTCAGGAGTTTCTAGTCTCTGGCCACTGTGGTATATTGTTTGGACAGGCAGGCAACGCTGGCCCCAGTCTCATGGGTGGGAAAGCCTCTCTCTGTTCCAGGGACTGAAAAGGCAACGGGACTTCAGCTTCAGCTCTGCCAGTAAGCAGCTGCACTTGGGCAAGCCCAGCAACAAAAAAGCCGAAGCCAACAGGGGATCTCTTTTTAGAAAGTTGGTTCTCTGCACACAGTCTGCATAATTTTCACTCATTTACATAAACCAGGCACCTGATTACAACATTTCTTCTTTGAAGCTGCCTATTTTTCTTTCTTCAATCTTTCTGTTCACTCTCTTAGCTCTTCCTGAGTCTTAGGATTTTGAGCAGAGCTAAGCTAAGGCAGTGGACAAAGGAACCAATCACCTGTGTAGGGTCCTTTACCTACTTCTGCCTGCACCTTTTGGGGGCTCCCGTCCCATTCTTTAGATAGCTGCTATTGTCTGTTATCCCCAGATGGCATGGAACTCCCGCAGCCCTCTGGTTAAAGCTAAGTATCTGCCTCCACAACTGGATCCCAGCCCGGCTATAGAGACATAATGGCAGTGGAGTGGCCTCCGGTCTGCTTGTGTGCCCTGGGTTTGCTCTCCCTGTCTGTTGACAAGGGCTGGTGCCACCAGCAAGCAAACCATGGAAGCTTCAGCTTTATCCCATGTCAGAACAGCACTCCCAGGAAGTGGACAACAGCTCTTACCTGGTAAAGGTCATTGTGCCCCTTGTCTTTCTGCCTCTGTAAGCAAGATTAGGAAGGAGGAGAATCAGCAGTAGCACTCACTCTTGCTCAACTGCCCCATTCAGGATCAGAAGGGACTAATTCCCAGCCAGCATCCCTTCCTCTGGTACAGAAGGCCATTGGCCAGACCTTTGCTTCTATAGAATAAGATGACATGTGCCTCAGATAGCAGTTAAGTTCACACTGTCCAACTCAGATCTTTGGCATCTGGGACCTCCACACAGCTCCAAAATCTTGTCATCAGAAAGGTTCACCGAGACTGGCAACTAGGTGATAGGTTTTGAGCTCTGATACTGAGTTAGCTCAAACCTTGTTCCTGCCAAGGGAAGTTGATGTCTTCGCCCATGGAAGATACTGTCCACACATGCTAGCCGGTTCATCATACAGAGTCGCCTGCCTACTCAGAACTCAGTGCTCTACTCTGGATATTTTGAGATCCTTATGCAATCATTAATGAACATTCTTTCATTCTCCCCTAGGACCCAGTGTCCCTGGACAGTAAGTACAGAACAGTGGCATTATTTGAATGTTTGAATCTGCTTCCAGCAAAGCTTAGCCATGGATTTGAGATTTGCCATTTAATCCTGACATCTCAGCCCATCCCTAGTCTCATGTACTTTCCAGTGGCACCTTCACTTTTGGCAGCCATCACATGGGCACAGGTGGAACAGGAAGACTAGCAGGAATGTCCGAAAGGCCAGAAGGAACCTACCTGGGTGTCGAGGAAGAGCAGCACTTACCTTCTGTTTCACCCGGATCTCGCTGTAGGCACTTGCCATCTGGTTCTTCTGCAGTGCCTGAAGGAGGAGAGGTGATGTATTTTCTTAACCGAGACAGAATGGGCCTTTCCCCAGAAGCCTCTGGATTCCCAAGCTGGCAGGCTCTGGTCCTCGAGGTTCTAAGGCCTAGACTTATGAACATTACTGCCCACAACTAAGTCTCCTGTGCTCCTCAGCTTGACTGGAGAATCTTCTCTGGTCTACCTGCTCTAGATAATAAACCGTACAGGATAGGTGTGGGTGACTGGACAACTTAAGGACTCAAGAGGAGCAATGAGTCATTTATTTGAACAAGTCATCTCTCCACAGCTAATACCACAGGCTGTGATCGGCCAGTTACCAGTGGGGAGTGGCACCTTTGTGGCCTGATATGGCGATGGGATGGACTTTGCAATGAGAGAAAGTGCTCGGAATACTCCAGCCCTTGGGCTCAGCATCCCGACTCAGACATGCCGGCTCCACACTCCAGCCCAGCCTAGCCTGCAGCTGCAGCTCCCACCATGTTCCCCAACCACAGGACAGGCTCAGAGCCCATGGTTTTAAAATTAAAAAAAAAAAAAAAGTGGCCCTGCTCAACTTCAAGGGATGTTCTAAACCTACCAGCAGGTGACACATAACCATGCAGGGGAGGCCTGGCCTAGATGGAAAGACTGAAGGGAGAACAGCCCCTCCCCCCAGCCTTCTTCCAGCTCTCTAGGGTGAATGGTGAATTCTCGCCTACGTACATTGTACACGCCTTCCTGGGGGTTCCTCTTCTTCTGTTGAGGAACAGAAAAGAGCAGAGATTAGAGAGAATTCGGGCTGGAAAGTGTAATGGACCCCATGCTGCCTGACCCAGCAGCCTTTTCCTGTGTCTGTCTCCTCCACATTCCTCAGCCTTGCGTCCTGGCAACAGTTCCACGGCTCATACTTCTTTGGTTATGCATATTCCTGCACACACATTCCCGTCCCCACCTGGGCAGGCCCTAGGGGCGATCTGCTGATGGTCTTTCAGCCGTCCCCATCCCTGCTAAAGGACTCCTATGTGCACCATAAAGGTAGACATGGGCTGGGTCCCCTCCTTCAGGGCCCAGCCAGCCAGTCAATGTTCATCAGGTTCTACTGAGCTGTGGCCACGGGAAGCTCTGGCACCCTCCCTCCTTGCCCTTCCCCTCCCCCTCCTGATCCTAAGGAGAAGAGCTGAGGTTGGAGGATGGAATAGGGGTTAGGGACTTTGCTACTTTCCATGCCCTCTAGCAATGTATACCCAACACAGAACTCAGAGGACCTAGGTCAGGGCTGAGTGGACAGGTATGACCAAAGACACTGAGGACATTGGGTAGCTTTGGGTAGTACTGACCTTAAACTGAACTTTTGTCCTGACCCCTGCAATTAGGAGGCCTCTAGCCCAACAGAGGAGTCATCTGGCCCTTCCCCTCCCTACAGGAATGGAATCTACAAAGGGCAGAGGACACAGTCACCTGGAGCTGAGGTGGCCATGTTCTAAAAGGGCATTCAGAATCCAGGTCTTAGCCCCTTCCTGTGTCTATCTTGACATCAGGGCTGTCCTACGGAGGCAGGTGATGCTATCATGTGTACAGTTGGGTTGGCTAAGGAGCAGCGGGGGAGAGGTCAACGGAGCTTAGGGTAAAGACTAGGGTGACATTACCCATGACCGGGCTTCTTATGATGCAGAATGGAACCAAGAAGAGAGGGAAGGGTTGGCAGCAAGAGGTTCTTTGTCATCCTCTTGTCCCAGTCCCTAGTCATGTGACTGTGAGTCTAGCGCCCTCTGTGCTAGGATGAGCAGCCCACCCTCAAAGCCCTCCCACCCCAGAGATGAAGGAGAGAGATCCTTACTTCTTTGCCTCCTGTCTCAGGATTCCCAGCCCAGTTCTGGTTCAAAACGTCATATTCCTCTCTTCGTCCTAGACTGAGCTCCTACAACAGGAGATGGGACATTCAGGAGAACGGAACCTCATCAACTGAAACTGGGCTTTGGTTTCCCAAAAAGCAGCATGGGGAAGGTGAGGTATCTCTGTGGGAAAGGTACCTATGGATCTGAGTTCAATCCCCAGGCCCCACGTGGTGAAAGGAGAGAGTCCTCTGACTTATATGTGTGCATCGTGTTACACACACACAAGCACAATAAGTTCAAATCATTTTACATTTTATTTGTCATGTGTACATGTGTGTTCCTGCTGTATGTTGCGCACCACATGAAGAAGAGGCCTCAGAACCCCCCCCCCCCCGGAACTGTTGTTACAGGTGTTTGAGAGCCATATGGGTGCTGGGGAAAAGCCTGGGTCCTCTGTAGGAGCACTAACCACTCCTAGCTGACTCTTCAATTCCAGGACATGTAATTTTTGAAAAAACGCATGGAGAGAGATGAGAGTCGTGGAAACTGCTTCCTCTTCATGCCAGTACCTCAGAAAACAGCTGATACTAGGATGGTGTATGGCAGGAACCCCGAGTTACCGTGTGCTTTCCCTCCTGCTCAGCTGTCTACTGGGGTTCATGATAACATTTTCATTAGCAAGTGAAACCAAGGCTCCCAGGGAGGAAATCAAGGACCCACTGCCTTTCTGTGCGCTCTAGAATTGCTGATGGGCGGGACTTCACTCACTAGAGGCGGGGCTATGCCCTGCATCTCACCATCAGGCTTTGCTCTGTGCTACCTTGAGGACAAGACCATTGCTTCCCCAGTCTTTGGGTTAGAAAACTGGCATCGCACAACTTGCCACCAGTCACCGGGCTGATAACTGTGGACCAGACCTACAGCTCCGCTTCCCCTGGGTCCTAGGATAAGACTGTACAGGCAGGTTTGCAGATTGGAAACTTACATTGTAGATCTGGTTGGAACCCTGCTGGTTGGCATCAGTGCCTACACTCCCGCTGAACTGCAATAGAGCAGAGAAAATCACAATGCAGCCCCATCTCCAAGATGTCTCTACAACTTTAGTCTTAAAAGTAGCTAATTATCCCAAGTAAAGGCCTTGGCCCTCCCCCTGTGCCAAAGGGCTCTCAGTCTTTGCCTGCTGGGAGCCAGGAGCACTCTCCTTCACTCCTTCCTCCAGGAACACTCTCCTGCACTCCTTCCTCCAGGGAGCACTCTCCTGCACTCCTTCCTCCAGGGAGCACTCTCCTGCACTCCTTTCTCCGGGAACACCCTCCTGCACTCCTTCCTCCAGGGAGCACTCTCCTGCACTCCTTCCTCCAGGGAGCACTCTCCTGCACTCCTTTCTCCGGGAACACTCTCCTGCACTCCTTTCTCCAGGGAGCATTCTCCTGCACTCCTTCCTCCAGGGAGCACTCTCCTGCACTCCTTTCTCCAGGAACACTCTCCTGCACTCCTTCCTCCAGGGAGCACTCTCCTGCACTCCTTTCTCCGGAAACACCCTCCTGCACTCCTTCCTCCAGGGAGCACTCTCCTGCACTCCTTCCTCCAGGGAGCACTCTCCTGCACTCCTTTCTCCAGGAACACTCTCCTGCACTCCTTCCTTCAGGGAGCACTCTCCTGCACTCCTTCCTCCAGGGAGCACTCTCCTGCACTCCTTCCTCCGGGAACACTCTCCTGCACTCCTTTCTCCAGGGAGCACTCTCCTGCACTCCTTTCTCCAGGGAGCACTCTCCTGCACTCCTTTCTCCAGGAACACTCTCCTGCACTCCTTCCTCCAGGGAGCACTCTCCTGCACTCCTTTCTCCGGGAGCACTCTCCTGCACTCCTTTCTCTGGGAACACTCTCCTGCACTCTTCCTCCGGGAGCACTCTCCTGCACTCCTTCCTCCAGGGACCACTCTCCTGCACTCCTTCCTCCAGGGAACACTCTCCTGCACTCCTTTCTCCAGGGAGCACTCTCCTGCACTCCTTTCTCCAGGAACACTCTCCTGCCCTCCTTTCTCCAGGAACACTCTCCTGCACTTCTTCCTCCAGGGAGCACTCTCCTGCACTCCTTCCTCCGGGAACACTCTCCTGCACCTCTTCCTCCAGGGAGCACTCTCCTGCACTCCTTCCTCCAGGGAGCACTCTCCTGCACTTCTTCCTCCAGGGAGCACGTCCTGTACTCCTTCCTCCAAAGACTCCAGGACACTCAGGGTAGACAGCTGCCTGCTAAGTTGGCCTGCTGGCATCATCGCCAGCCATTTCCTGAGTGCTGGTTTACTGTCATGTGCACATGCCCAAAATTGGCATAACCACAATGCCACCTAAGCTGAGAGGAACTACAGGGTTTTTACAGAGTTGGAGCTCTGGCAGGAACCTTACAAGTCAACTAGGCATCGTCTCCAAGTAAATAAATCAATAAGGCTTTCTCCAATAAAATCTTATGCCAGAAAGGAAATGGGTTATAGTGCCCTGAACGGATCAGACATCTGTCTGCCCCAGATACATCCTTTCCACGAAATTCATAGTTTCTGGTACCTGGTGAATCACTGTGTTATCCATCACTCTCATTTGCAGATGGGGAAACTGAGGCTTGGAGAGAAAACCTGGTGTGGCCTTGGTTAGCAAGCAGCTCAGCAGCAGGCCCCAAGAAGAGACCTCAACTCATCCACTTTCTTGTCCTTCACTACCTGGCCTAAGTCTCCCGTTGGCCAGCAGATGCCATGGGACACTCTCATGTCCAGGCAGGCACTCGTACAGACCCTCCTCACCAGTGCAGCTGCCCTGTCTGCCACCTGGGGACAGTCCACCCACTGTGCACACTTGGCCGTCCCCTGCCTTTCCCATGCACACCAAGCGTAGCCCAGACTGGAGACTCTCCAGTGCCAAAGCCCCATCAGGCATCCCCCCACAGGAGCCCAGGGGAACCCACCTTTGCTCTCAGGTACAGGGCTGTGACAATGACACCGTAGATGAAGAGGATTCCATCCAGCAGGTAGCAGAGTTTGGGATCCAGCAGACCAAAGCTCTGTGCCTCTGTGGCAAGAGACAAAACTGTCAGCTGTGCCCGAGCTTACAGGAACACACCCCTCCTAGCCCTGCAGAAGCCAGCCAGGTAGAGCCTGGGAAGAATGGGGGGGGGGGGACCAGGGGAAATATGAAACTGTCCACAGAACTGCTTTGGCAGCATGGGAGACCTTGCATAAACTGAACTCTAAGCTCAGGCAGCCTACACTTTTTAGCTCGGAGCCTCTTCTGTTTAGCCATTCTCGCTAATTTGATGGATTCCTAATCCCCCCACCCCCGCCTTTCTGCTGTTTGTTACACTGCGCTTAAAGCATGTGTAGCTGACACTATCTCTAGATAGGGTAGGGGGTGAGGGGAAGGAGAGACGTTAGTTAAATAGAAGTTAGCAATCCTATTTGAGAAAAAAAAACACACCGCGTCAGCAAGCAAAGCCTGTTTATTGATCTTGATGAGCCCCCTACTAGATGAAGTGTGCAGCAGCTGGACCTGATAACTGGCCCAGTGTCACAAAACCCTCATCTGCCCCTGCCTGAGAAGCACACAAGCAGAGGTCTCTATGGCTTTCCAGCCTGTCTCCAGAGGCAGGAGCGCCCTCTGGTGGCTGCTGGCCAGCCACGTAGGGGCAGAGACCGTGGATTAGGTGAACAGAGGTTGCCTTAAACCTAGCTGTGTCATTTGGGGCCAGGTCTGTCCTGTGAAACAGGTCGGAAGCTTCAGTGTTTGTTCTGTGTAGTGTTTGTGGCTTGGAGCACAACCATTAAGGCCCCATTGGATCGTCACCAGAAACACACTGAGAACTGCAGGTACCCAGCGCTTTTGGCTGCCCACACGTTCCACGGAAGCTGGTGACTTAACTCTCGTTCATTGTCCCCATGCCCACCTCTCTGAAGCCCTCCATCCTTTTAACTCCAACTCGAATCCCAGATCCCTCCTAGCCCTAGGCAGAGATGTCATTGTCAACTTCCCACAGTCCCTGCTTAGAAACTGTTGATGACCCAGACACTTCAAAGACCCTGGAATTCTGTGCTGCCCCAGGAAGGTTCTGCCTTTCCAGACCAAGCCATCACCCTGTCCCTTCTCCAGCTTTCCCAGGCATTCCAGGCTGGCCTTGAATTTACTAGATAGTCTAGGATAACCTTGAATTTGTAATGCCCCTGCCTCCACATCTGAAGTGCTGGGATTTGCAGGTGTGCCCCTCCATGCTTGGTGGTTCTGGGGATCAAACTAGGGCTTCGTGCCTGGTAGGGAGCACAGTCCCTACGGAGCCACACCCCAGCCCTTCCTCCTGTCCCTTATGCCCCGTGCTCCATTAACCTCGCAGGGGCTTTCTTATTCCTGCCGTGCCCACCTTGGCTTCACCTCTGGGCCACCCGCAGAAATTATGCCCATGCCCTGCCATCTGAGTTCCCCAGTGATAACCAGTGAATGGCGGAGGATGCAGAGTCTATGCATCTGGATAGTTCTCTGGAAGTTCCGACCTCCCTTCTCAGGCTGTGAGCCCTGGAGGCCAATGGCTGGGATTCATTTTTGCTTCCTGCCCCGCCCCCAACCCCATGCCCAGGGTGGTCATTCATCAAATGAAAGGAGGGTATGTTTCAGTGATGGAGAGATGCCAAGCCCCAGGCTGCTCCTTGTTCTAATAATGACCCAAGAGCCCCTAAGAAGCCAGCCAGCCCCCCAATAAAGGCTACCAAAGCAAGAGTGACATTTCCTTTCAGGGCTGGAAAGATGTCAGTGGCGATTTACAGGGTGGTTGAGATTCATAGAGAGAGCCCAGAGAAAATCGCTCAGCTGCCTGTCGTGTGAAATGAGAACAGAAAAAAAAAATATACTGGATAGTAAATTTAGAACAAATAAGAAGAAATACCTCTGTGTTGTGCAGAGTCAGCACAGTTGGGGGCAGGCGGGGAGCTGGGCACTCTCCAGCCCCCAAAGATGAGTAATAGAGACAAGGCTTCCTACTCCCTTTTAAAAGAGTAGCGTAGTTTAACGGTCAGCAAGAGAAGCGCTACGTGTAGGGCTGGCGAGGAAAGGACATTAGCCCAAGCCTTGCAGGGACCTCCCTTTCCTCAGTCCCATATGCACTAGAGGGGTGGCCTCAAGAGCGTTGTGATGTGGCCCAGGAAAATCCCAGACAAGAACTCAGGACCTGTGTCAGACACATAATTTATTAACTATTTGTTGGCCATTGGCTCCGTGTCAGGGGTTGCAGAACTAGAAAGAGGCTGTGTTGAGGATAGATGGCTTCCACATTTCACCTGCCTCTTCCTAGCTGTGTTGGTCCTAGAAAATAACCTCACTTCTCTGGGCCTAAAGCCCTCTGTCCAGAAAGCCGGGTGGGGGTGCTTGCCTCTCCCTTATGGGCTGTGGTAAGGCTGCTTCAGCAGGTGTGAATGGCAGGGTTTCTGTTTCCTCAGCAAGGCCAATGGTGTCTGATATTGAGGGCATTCACCCAGCAGCAGTTCTTCACAGTGTCACTTGTCATGGTGACCGTGCTGTCCCCCTCCCACCCGCAGGCAAAGACTCAACCATCTCCTCCCCTGAGCCGCTAGCAAATCCTATGACATCTCTACCACATCCCACGCCAGCCAGGCACAGCACTCGGGAGCTTGTCGGGAGGTATTTAGGGCACTGTTTTCCTGTACGATGGGAAAGCCATTTTATCTTATGTTTGTGCCCATACTCCAGAACCACAGCCCCCAGGAGCCAGCTTGTCTGTTAGAAGGGCTCCCTGTGGAGGCTGACTTAGCCAGCCTGAGCTAGAACCTGGGGAGGGAGGCCCTGTATCTGCCGAGCTGCTCTAGCCAGAGCACGAAGAGGGAAATTTCGCCTTCCACAGCTATGTAACCGTACCATCTACACAAGAGAAAATGTCACCGTTGGAGAGAACACATTCATTGTCTGTCTCTCTGCTCTAAGGCAGTGAGCGGCTGGCTCCACGCCCCTGGCTCCGAGCATCAGTTTCCTCTCTGTATGAAGGGAGTAAGCTTACTTAGCCCCTTGTTGATGGAGGATTAGA
The DNA here is from genome assembly GCF_018167655.1 of Microtus oregoni. NCBI lineage: Eukaryota > Metazoa > Chordata > Mammalia > Rodentia > Cricetidae > Microtus > Microtus oregoni. The sequence continues at coordinate 33,057,246 of NW_024543072.1, forward strand.
TACAGCTATACCTACCAGGAGAGGGACCTGGTTTGTTCCTCCTAACGTTAGCTAGCAAGGTTACTTCTATTTTTGCTTTAAGCCCGTGACTAAAAAGCTGGTGTCTTTGCCTTCTGGCAGGACACCTGGACTAGACCGTGTGAGATACTCACTGATGGAGGCCCCCAGGGCAGCCAGCCAGAGACAGCTCAAGGAGTGTCTGTCAGTTCAGATACTAATGTCCTGGATCATTAGCAAGAGTGAGCCTAGCCACCCCTGAGCATGCTGTTGTCACCTCACGAGAGCCCTGGTTCCCGTGTCAGCGTAGATTTTAAGCCCCAGAGGGCAGCCTGGGGAGACATGAGTCCTAGGAGAATCTCATTCCTCTAGTGTCTCCCAGCTGGGATCCGCTTCTGACAGCAGGGATTAGGTTTTAATAAGCCCGGCCCTGTCATAGCTGCTGACACACCCTGCTGTGTCCCCACACCAAACTCCCCTTGTAGCAAATCCGGTTGAGGAGCTGGGTATCTGCTCTAAGACTACCTCAAACCATCTGACCACAGCTTCTGCTGTTAAGATAACTTCCCGTGTCTGATGGGGTTTAAGAATCCAGAAGGCAGGTAGAAAGCTTTTATCGGGGCCGGTCTGCAGCTTGGTAAACTGAGGCCAGAAGTTCGAAGCAATTTCATCAGGAACACATGCCAATTAACGGCAAAGCTGGAGTGTCCCCTGACTCCAGATGCTTCCTTGGCCCTCCGTCTCAGAGGAATCTCATCTTTAGTGCAGGCTCCAGAAATCCCCTCCCACACCTGTGAACGCACGGCCCTCGCTTTGGACACGCAGTCACAGTGACGGGTGATCACATCGCTTGGTGCATCTCTCTTCAGCAAGTGCTGGGAAACCTGGCTGGTTCATTCTGGTTTTTCTCATGAGGAGACATGAGGAAGGAGTGTAGGCCTCTTAGAAAGTCTCTCAGGGTCAAGATGGGAGTCTATTTCTCATGAGCTGAGTGTTTGAGAGATTCCTTAACTCTGAGCTTCAATCCCTTCCTGCAAGAAGGACTTAAAGAGACTGACACCACAGGGCAGGTCAGTGTATGGAGAGGCCCCTATGTGGTGGCATGTGCCCACCTTGCTGGTCTCCAGCAGCATCCTTGTCACACAGAGGATCTGTAGGTACAGCAGCAGGAAGAATAGAGGACAGGTCCTCCCCTCCCCTCCATGCTAGGTCTGGGGACAGAAGCTGGACAGACTCTCCCACACACAATGGCGAACGCTGGCTTTCAGGACCATGTGAGGATAAAGTCAGATCACCACTGTGTGCGGGGGACCTGGCCCACAGATGATGCTCTTTGCATGGGGGCGTTCTGAGGACTACTGGCTTCGTAAACCCATCCTGACGAGACTCACATCGGTGCTGGTCTGCGTGCCCTTTAGAAAGCGCATTCTCCCTGCACAGTCTGGCTCAATGCTCAGAGCAGCTTTGTACAATCCCGACAGGTTCGTTGCCAGTTGTGTTTTGCAGAAAATAAGCACAGCTCCCAAAGGTCACCCAGCTGGAAAGTCCCTGAGTTCACCTGGAGTGAGTCCCATCTCGCCCCACTTGGTCCTGGTACCTCAGAGATGCTTTTCAGCTCCAGACCTGCACAGGGACTTCTCTGACCAGTGCCTCTGGCCTCTGCTTGAACATGTCTGGGGTAAGAAACTCCTCACCCACCTACCCCTGGTGGGGGGCTCTAATTCTCAGTCTTTCCATTCCCACCCATGGTCATGCCCAGCTTTTGTCCAGTTTATAGGAAGTACTTCAGCATTGCAGGTAAGATCATGATCTTGGAGGGGAGCCCATGTGAGACCAAGGCCTGGGTCTGCTACCATGTGACCCTGACACCATCTTAGGCCCCTCCCAGGCTCTATGGTCCTTCAGACCTCATAAGTACAAAGGACTTAATGTCATCTGTGGTAATCAAGCAGTTCACAGCCCAGGTAGGAACAGCTCCTTCCTAGCCCCTAAGCTTCCTCCCCTCTGGAACCCTAGCTTGGGACCCAGGCTCCTGCTGACATCCACCCCCACCCCCAGTCTCAGACTCAACTGACTATGACAGTGTAGCTTAAGAATTCAGAAAACAGGAAGTCACATGTTCTCAGGAAGGTAGTGGCACCAGCGGTGGGGGTGACTGTGTAGAGCAGAGCACTGGACATGGTGCCAACCCACTGACCACAACACGGGGGCACACAGGCTTTCCCATCAGGGCTTGCTGCCTTCTTTTACTTTCACCGCAGCAAGAAGGATACAATGTTAAACACACGACACAGTGGTGCTAGCCACTAGCTGAAGAGTGCTTCGGTGCCTGGAACCACGGTGAGGGTTATGCAGACATCACGGTGATTCTTACACTACCAGTGGGGAAACAGTCTCGGAGAGGTTTGGAAACACCACTTAGTGTTGCTCTTGGGAGGTCTTTCTGGTCCTCAGTACTGAAAAGAAAGGTCCAGAGCCCTTTCTTCTTCATGGGTCAAGCCTGCAGGGCAGGTTGTCTCCTGCTTGTACTGTTTGTTGTAGTTGGAGCTGAGAGGCACGTGGCGTTAGCTGTCGTACACAGATTGTTACCAAGAGACCAGGACACACGATGGCCAAATCCTTAGTGGAGCTGCCCTGATCACTCTGACCTTCAAAGCCACTCTCCATCATTTACATGGGCCACATAGTGTGTCCGTCCCCACGGTGAGGTGCCCCAGCCCCCTCTCCTTTCCTTGGTATACAACTACATCTATTCCTATTCCTGTCCTGCCTGTCCTGTTCTGAAGCCATTAACCTGGTCACAGACTATCTACAAACTACACATTCCCTCAGACAAAGACACCAAGTGGAGAAAGAGACTATTTTATTTCTCAGATTTAGAGTGATCGTGGGGCATGCTTTTCCTTTTCTGTATTTTTGTTTCCATTAAAGTTGTGGCTTGTGCAATAATTTTACATTTTTTCCGTGATTGTTTTTTCCTGTTTTCAAGTAAAATGAACTCATGATAGAAGTGCAGAAAGGTAATAAAGATAGCCAAATCTCTCATGCTTTCCCATTCAAGCACAGTCCCTTATACCTGCAACAGCAGCTTGCCTCCCGAGATGTCTGCTCTTTATCGCTGGCAACCACCCTGAATCAAAACGCTTCTCCTGAAGAAGTAAAAACCTTTGTTTTTCTTCAGTCTGAGCTATAACTTCTTGTATGTTACAACATCTCATGTCATTTTATATAATCATGCTTCAAATTTCAGTTTACTTCATAGGTTAACTGAATATCTTAAATTATCTTTGCACATCTCTCTCTGTGCACACACTTAGGTCAGACAGCAGCTTCCTGAGTTGGTTCTGTCCTTGCACCGTGTGGGTTGGAGGGACTGAACTCAGGTCATCAGGCTTGGCAGCAGGTACCTTTCTCTGCCGAGCCAGCCTCTACATACTAATTTTAATGGCCCCCTAATGATCTTTTCACTATTCTACAGGTGGATTATACAAGCAACATGTAAAGCAATGTATACATAGGGCCAGGTGGGTGGTGCATCCCTCACATGAGAGGCAGAGGCAGGAAGGTCTCTGAGTTCGAGTCCAGCCCGGTCCGCATATTGAGCTTCAGGCTATCTAGGGCTATGTAGTGAGATCCTGTCTCAACAAACAACAACAATGCATATATAAACAACAAAATCCATGGATGGTGTGCATGTTTACATATCTTCATACATCTACAGAAGCAGAGGGGAACGCCAGCTTGGGCATATGGCTGCTGACTGTCACAGTCACGCTCAGACTAAACACTGGCTCCTCACTGGGAGTCTTTTAGCGCTTTGTTTCATTTGATGGTAACAACCGAGTGAGGTAAACTGGGGGGGCAGTCCTAATTTGCTCCCCTTCGGAAGTAAAGAGACTGAAGGTCAGGGCGGTGAAGTGGCCCCTGCGGTCCAGCAGCACACACGTGGCCCAGCCCGATGGAGAGGCCACTCCTCGGCCTTTGTTCCTCCTCTCACAGCCCTCACAGGATTTTACTCAGCACATTAGACTACTTAAAAGACATTCACTCAGGTTACAGATTCTGTGTCAAAATGCTAAGTGGGAATTTGCCATTTCTCTGAGCATGTAACTTATTCTCTGTAAAAACTTCTGGTATGTATGCGGAGGTGTGTTTACAAAAATGTTCACTATGTCATTACCTGCAGAGGAAAAAACCATGAAAATAATAAAAATATCCACCAACCGGGAATCTGATAAAGTATGATATATTTTTATATCAGTTTAAGATGCCCACATAAAACTGGGGGTGTAGCTCAGTGGGCAGACTGCTTGCCAAACAGGCATAAAGTCCTAAGTTTAATCTACAGCACATGCAAGCCCGGCATCCAGAAGCTAGGGACCAGATGATCGGAAATTCAAGGGCAGCCTAGGCTACAGGAGAGTCTGTCTGGGGAGGGGAAAAAACAGAAAACTTCACACTGACAACTGAGTTCTTCATGTTTCCTAATCTGGAAAGATCTCCAGAATTATTAGGTTAAAAATAAAAGTGCAAACTGCAGGCTCTAGAGGGGTATATACAGGACTTGTGGGTAAAAAGAGAACATATGGGCTGCACAGGTGCATGTGTGTGGAAGGCCGTGTCTGGATCTAGAGTCAGGATTGTTTAGGAGAGTGGAAATAAACAGTGGTCATGGGGGTGTGGCATTGTGGGTATTTGTGCAAGTTCGACACACTTACATATGTTAAAGGTGGGGCCCGAACCAAAACAGTACTCTAGAGTAGAGTACTTTCCTAGTGTGGGCAAGGCCCTGTGTTTAAACCCCAGCACTGCCTCTACTTCCCAAATACATAAGATTCACCATCATAATAAAGTTAAAATACATATATACTGAAGTGGACTATACAAACACCAAAAAAAAAAAAAATCAGCAGGGATGGTAGAGGAGATGGCTCAGTAGGTAAAGCGCTTGCCTGATGATGAGGCTTTGAGCTCAGCTCCCCACCACTGTCATAAAAGCCTGGTCAATGGCCTGCATTTATAACCCTGGCAGTGGGTGGGGAAGCAGGAGGCAGATGGATACCAGGAGCTCCCTGAGTCAAATCAGTGACTCCAGGCTCAGTGAAGACGGCTGCTTCCAAAAGTAAAGTGAAGGGTTATCTACATGGGCCTCTGACCTCCTGCACCGCACACACAAGAACAGGTGTCCACATGCAGATAGCACACATAACATTGTTTCATTATGTACATTTCTGTGTGTATATAGAAACGCCGAGTGCCGGCCACTGTGTTATTGCCCAATGCTGTGGAAATGAGACATGTTCACTGTGCAAGCCCCCGACACACACTTAAGCACGAGTGGGGCCTGGCGCGTGAAAGAAGACAATCCTTTAAATCCACGAGTCCCCTCAGCGGGTCCCACCCTAACCGGGAGATAGTATACATGACTCTCCCCAGGTTTCTGGGCCTCAGAAGTTAAGGCAGCCTGGATTACCCAAGGGAATCCATGGGACCAAAGGAACCAAGAAGGCTGCAGCTTGTCACCGTCTGATCTTGGTGGCCCAGTTGTTCGGGGCACTGGATGGGGAGAGGTTTTACAGCATCCCCAGCCAAAACCCAGGTTTCTATCGCCTAGTTTGCCCTCTTGTGGCTGGCAGCTCTCAGGGGCGGGGCTGTTGGTGACCCCGCGGGGACCCCTCAAGCTGCAGGCACTAGTGTGCAGGCAGCACCAATGAATCAGGCTGTGGGTGTGTCACCCCGCCTCATCTGGATTGGAGCCTGGGGGACGACGTGCCATTCTGATTTTAGAGCAGATTTGGACTGTAAAGAGGGGTCCGCTCACAGCCTGCCTTGAGGCCTCCTGCGGTGAACCCTGGGGTACCTCCCTCAGAAACGCTTGAAACTCTGCTGCTAGGCTTTTTTCTCCAGCCCACCCAGGGCCCCGGCATGAGTGAATGCATCCTGAAAGGTGAAGGGTAGTGAGTAGGGAGGGGACACCAGGCATGAGGCCGCTGTCCCACGCCCTGTGGCTGTCCCGCCGGCTGCAGTGCGGTTACCGACCGGCACCCTTCCCCCACCCGGCCCGCAGCTGGCTCCCTGCTCGAGGTTTCCTGTCGAGCCGCACCATCCTGGGCCGGGTTATCGCCAGTGATCTCCCTTCTGAACCGCTCACACTCCGCCACGGCCGCCCCCACTTGCGGTCCCTTTCCCCGGAACCGCACCGCCCCCGGACCCTTGGCGGAGCCGCCGGCTTGAGCGCTCGGCGGGCAGCCGGGGGCTGCTTCCTGACATCGGAGGGCTGCCCGGGTGCCCCAGCCCTGAAAATCAAGGAAAGAACCAGTCCCAGGAGCTTGTCTGGGTTGGGGACAAGCCAGCCCAGGCTCAGGCCTGTCCACGGTGGCATGGCGGGGACCGGGGGCAGGATCCTTAGCTCGAGGCCAGGTGGGCAGAAACTGGCAGGTTGGGGCTAGTCCCCGCCCCAAAGCATCCTCCACCTACCTCTCAGGGAGAGCGGGGGTGGGGGGAAGCAGAAGGGCTCTCTGCTCTCACACAGGGGGACTCCAAATGTCGTCAAAACTACCACTCAGAATCTAGAGCTGCTTTCATTTCGAAGCCCCGTCAGCTCGGAGCTCCAGGGCTTCCCTGGCTCACGTAGCCAGCAAGTAGAGAAACGCCGATTTTATTCGCCCCATCGTTCATGGGACATTCGGATGTGGCCTATAAAGTGGAATGCTTCCAGGGCTGTGTGGCCTCCCATTTGCGGCAGGAGCGAGGATGGATAGGCACGCTGAAGAGACGGTGGTTACAGGCCTATGCTGGCATTGTCCGAGTTGAGGCACTCAAGAAAATTACAGATGCAGATACGTTCCCTCACAGAAACACACACACACACACACACACAGCTGTAATTTAGCTCCAGGGTGTGTGGTGGGGGTTCTTCACTCTGTTTGCGTTTGAGCAGAGTCCACCAACTCGGCAAAAGGATTGCAAAGTCGGGTTGGGGTCCTGTGTTGGAATCATTTGAGCTGCAGGGTGGAGTGTTTAAATCTGTTTCCCTGTGTTCACATGCTTAATATTCTTTGGGAATCACTGTCTTCTGGGGTTGATAATCTGGAAATTTCTATAAATATAAACATATCTATTCCCCAGCATTTGCCGATATACTACTCTCCGAGGGAGGGCAGCCTGAATATTCTCTCAATGGGAATTCGAGCCTCAGTCTGTCCCTTTGCTGTAGAAATGCTCAAGAGAACTGACTTTGGCATTGTAAGGGCATCTTGTGCTCATCGCTCACATTTTGTCTCGTGGACAACGTGTAGTGTATACCTTTATTTAAAACAGAGTCCTAGAACTTTCTGCTCTTTCAGCCCACTTTCCTCCCCTGAAGTCATTCTCTGCGGACCAGCTGGGAGACTGCTGTAACTACCCTGGGAGACCTCACACCCACCTGTGTCTTGGGGGGTTCTGAAACAGGTGCAAGATGCCAGCCTGCTTAGGGGCAGGAGTGGGTGCCATGCTCTGTCAGCCCTGCAGGCAGCCGCTCTAGGCAATCTAGAAACTCAAGGAACTGCTGGGGCTGAGAGGTGGGGTGGAAGGGGGTGGGAAACCTCAGTTGATAGTGGTTTCCAGTATTCCTTCCCAAGATTTGTCAGAACAAGTCTAAACCCCCTGCAGACCAGAATGTCAGTGAAGGCGAAAAGAAGAAAATACTGCAAAAGTTAAAAAAGAAAAAAATACTGCAACCAAAATGAAGCTGCAATCTTTCCCCTGCCTAGACCTGACTGATTTAAGATGGACTAGGAAGGAGCAAAGGCAAACTCTCCTGCTGTGAAGTCAGGAGAGCAAAAACAGCGGTGCTCTGGAGTGTCGCGGAGTGCTCCCCACCCAGATACCACCAGTGTCCTCCACCCCCAGGCTTTTCCAAGCCTTTTTCAGCTCTCTTGTTCCACCAAGGCTTCCTCCTCCAGGAACTCCAGCCCACAGCAGCCTCAAACACAGTCATGTTTGTTTGTTTATTTTCAGTGCAAAGCAAACACTTTATTCTGTGCTGTTCTTTCCTGTGCAATTTCAGGACAAACACCGTGGCTTCCTCTCTGCTTGGTGGAAAACCCAGTTTTAGCAGCCCCTCCCACCTCATTAATAATATAATTGCTCGGATAATTAGCAGATTGGTTGATTGGTTAAACATCATTAATGCTATAAAATAAATGAATTTTGTGGCTTACATTTCAAAGAGCCTGTGTGTGAGACTGGAAAGAAACCTGCCCTCCATCCCATCCCCACCCCCACCTTGTGGGAGCTTTGGCCAAAGCTAACACAGAACCTGTGGTGTGAAACCTTTGTAAAGCTATTTCCCCCTGGGTTCTTTGCGTCCTAAATAAATTGTTAACAAAATAACATCTCTAGTTCTTCTGTCCTGCTGGGTCCAGCTCTAGGATCAGGGCTTAAAGCTAGTCATCAAGAGAAGAACTGCTTATGAGTGCCTCATGAAGTGGTTACAAAGTGTCAGATTCCCAGACTGCCCTTCACGTTCCCTTTGATCCCGGACTTGTGTGACAGTCTGAGCTTGTATATTGTAGTCCTCAGAAAGGTTGGGCACTCCTGTTTTCCTGGGTCAAGCCCAGGCTGTGATCAGGCCTCTTGCCCTGCCTTTGACAGGGACCTAGGTCCTACTGGACCAAGAGTGCCAGGATCAGCATCCTTCTGATAACTGATCAAAAAACGCACCCAGAGTTCATTTGGAAGAGGCTGCCAGCCGTCTAGGAAGACCAGCCAAGGGCTCTTAGCTCCAACCCATCCTTTCATTCAAGTTCAGCGTGCCTGGGCTCCCACCCTTCAACACTCAGCGTGAGCATTCCCCCTTTTGGCACATTTTCTGTGCTGTGTTCAAGCAGAGTGGTTCCAGTAAATCCTAATCTACAGGGTAACCTAAAAGTCAGAAACCATGGGGTACATTTACAGTTAAACAGGATATTGGCTTAGCTGGCTGGCCACTGTGCACCTGGAGTCTCAGCAATTCAGGGGCAGAGGCAGGAAGATCATTTCTTTCCTGTGGTCAAGATTGGCCTGGACAACATTGTAAGACCCTGGCTCAAAACAAAACATACAAGAACATTTACAAATAATATATTTAAATTTGAATGTGCAGAAACACATACACATTTGTTTTTATTTGATATAATTGTTGATCTTTTCAAAACGAGTTTTAAAAAAATCCACCCATACACTACCTCTGCTGTATGTCCAATTATTGTAGATGCCTATATTTCTTGTAATTTTTTTCCCATATTAACAATTGTGCCTATTGTTTTAAATTTAGAGGTCCAGAGGAGGTGTCTGGAGGCTGGAGGGGAACATATCGAGCCTGATATTTGAACCTGTAACTGATGTTCTGTTCATCGGTTTTCAGACTGAAGACTGAGCCCAGGGTCTACTGAGTGCCTAGTTCCATTTTCAAAGTTTGGTCATTTTTTTTAATGACACACCACTGTTCTGAACCCATTTTTCACTAATTATTTTGTGAGAAATCCACCCTTGTTTTAAAAAAAACAAAAAACAAAACAACAATAAAACCCTGAGAATTCTTGCAAGATGGGAGACAATCGCTTTCTTTTTCCTCGCTCACTAGCCAGCATAGTGTAAGAATGCAGAACGGGCGGTTTGCACCTATTGTATCCTTGCCTTTGGGGCTGAGCCTAAAGTAACTGCCTCCTGTCCTTCCTGTGCTATCAGCTCTCTTTGCCCAGTCTCCTAAAACGTTTGACACACCTAAGACGAAGAGAAACGCAGCCTCAGAAGAATCTTCCCGGTGCACAGCAAGGTGTAGAAAAGAGACCCAGCTTTTCCTCCAGTCCTGCCTCCCGGGTGACTATTTTCTGTTTTCTGAGTTCTGAAAGCTGGCTGCTTGGGGTGGGGGTGGGGGGACGCCACAGGGCACTCGCATTTCCCAGCCTCGGGATGCTAGAATGAGACCGCCAGAGCCAGGCAACATCACAGTCCTTTCCTGGAGATGTGTTTGTCACTTCGGCAACCCTCGGGTACCCAGCCCACGCCCGGCTAACACTCGCCTGTGACGTACTTCGCGTGGATCAAAGGCCCACAAAGCCCGCGGCGCCTGCAGCTGTCAAGCTGAGGACTCGCAGGGAGCGGAATGCTCCCCCGTAAGGGCGGTGGTGGGCGGAGAGCTGCCTTTGTGGCTGCTCTGTCCCTGGGAAGGAGTGCACCCTACCGGCCACCACACCCAGCCAGGCTGCCCCAGTTCTATCTGACAAGCGACCCTGCTCAACCTGCGAAGCTCTTCAGGTGCTGCGTAATTTGAGAGTCCAGGACGTCTCACCAGGATGGTCGGGGACTCATGAGAGTCACAGGATGTACCTTAGAACTTCTGTTGGCTCTAAAGCTCTGAAATACTTTGTCTGCCGAAGAAAGACTAGGGGGGGGGAAGCACAGCAAACCCTTAACAGTGTTTTCAACTCTGGTTTGTGAAATTATGGGTTATCTGGTTATTCTTTGTGCCTCTTGATTTACCCAATGTCTACAACGCATGCAAATACATAATTTTGAAAGGAGAGAAAATAGTCAAAGTACAGTCCTACAGCTTTCACCAATCAGACCTCCTGCCAACCTCCAGTCTACCAATTCACTTTATGTCTGTGGACACCTAAATTACACGCGTACACACTCAAGGAAAGGGGGACAAACAGGGCTGCTGGTGGGATACTGAAGTTAAAGTTTGGTTCTGACCAATTCGCCCATTAATGCAGGAGGCTAAATAATAAGTAGGGTAAAGTTATAAGGGTCCTGGAGGCCCAGACTGGCTGGTCGAATATCCAGCCTACACAGAACCCAGGTTCTCTGGCCACAGGGTTCTCTTCATGGCCCAGGATGCTGATGGAAGTGTGTCTTCACAACTGCAGAGCCTGACTTCGCTTGTCACTTCCCAGGACAAGCTCTAAGTCCAGTTTGAGGCTGTTCTGAAACCCCCAGTCAGCACTGCCAGAGTTCCTCCCCAAATGCAGCATGAGGAAGAAGAGGCAGCCCCAGCTGGGGAGTCTGCCCCTTGTGTGTTAGCCCCTGCTGGCAGAGATGTCAGCCTCAGCATGGGAATACAGTCTCTGCTCTAGACTATGGGATGCTAAGAAGGAATGCTGGCTGCTTCCCCAACCTAGGTTTTGCCCATGATGTCAGGAGAATGGACCAGACAGGGAAAGAGGTCAGTCTGATTTCCCATTCCTGTAAAGGTCTGTCTTTCCTTCCTGCAGGGCTTCTGTCGTTCCTTCCTGCAGGGCTTCTGTCGTTCCTTCCTGCAGGGCTTCTGTCGTTCCTTCCTGCAGGGCTGTTCCCTTTCGAGGTGCCCACCTCCTTCCTTCTCCTGGGTCATCCTGTCTTCGGGCCAATAGACTTTTTCTCTCTGTCTCCTCTTTGCATTTCCCCCTAGATCTTACTTTTTCCTCAACCATCTACTCTTGCTCCTTTAGTTCTGTTTGATGAAACGGCCACAGCTGGAGGTAATGTGGCTGGGCCATCTTGGCAAGCCTTCTAGCTGCAGGAGTCATCAGAGAATCGAGAGTCTGTAATGGGACCAGTGACTTGGGTCCAGCAAAGCTTTCTCACGCCCCTGAACAGGCCAGGTGGAGGCAACAATCCCAGAAGCCCACAGCTAATTTCACCCCCCTTTGAAATTAGCACACGAGGCTGTTCCCAATTCGTCTCATTCCTGCCTCCAACCTGACTTCAAATGCCCAAAGCCCTTCATATGGAGTAGCAGTGACCTACAAAAGCTGTCTTTAAAAAAAGATAATACACATACATGTTTAAAAACTTCTTGGGATTTTTAAGTATCCGGGTTTATAATTTGATTTTCTTTTCTCTTGATCCCTAGTTTGTCGGAGCTTGAACTGACTTGTGAACATAAAATTTAAAGTCTTTATTTCAGGAACCAAAATGGAACTTTTAGCAATTTTGAAAGGGCAAACCTCATCAAAATGACCATTTAGAGAGCTGGAGAGAGGACTCAGCAGTTAAGAGAACTGGCTGCTCTTACAGAGGGCCCAGGTTCGATTCCCAGCATCCTCATGATGGCTCACAACCATGTTACTCCAGTCCCAGGGAATCCAATAGCCCCTTCTGGCCTCCTGTGGAACTTTGTGTATGTAGTATGCAGACATGCATACACATAAAATAAATTATTTTAAACAAAAGATTATTTAGAATTGGATCCAAATCTACATAAGGTAATTTCCTAAATCCATTAAATTAATAGAAATGACCAGTTATTACCTGTTTAAAACCAGTAATTTACCTTTAATCTCAGCACTTGGGAGGCAGAGGCAGGCAGAGCTCTGTGAGTTCAAGGCCAGCCTGGTCTATAAAGGGAGTTCCAGAACAGCTAGGACTACACAGAGAAACCCTGTCTTGAAAAAAACAAAAACAAAAACAACAGCAAAACCCCACAATGACTCATTAGCTAACAAACTTCCCCTTTTCTGTGAGTACTATGCCCTATTGGTTTATGGGAGGAGAGACCAGAGGAACCCTGAAAAGGGAGTTTTTATTTGGTTAATTTTGATACTCTGAGACAGGACTTCGCTCCTTAGCCCAGACTAACCTTGAACTCCTGTACCCTCTAACTTGGGGAAGGTACAGCTTGGAAAAACAAACAAACTGTTTTGTTTTTGATGTTCTTGTTTGCTGATTTAAGAAGCACACACTCCTGGAGATGGCCTTCTCATTACTTGAGAAAACAAAACACCTCCAGAAATTCCAGCACTGGCTAAAGAAGCTACCTTCTATAGTAAGTGCTTCAGACATTGTATTTCTGCAGAATGTGCCAACTGTGGCCAGTAGCAATTGTCTTTTCAGTGGGCAATAATAAAAACCGCTTTCAAGGTCCTGTCCCTGGAGGAGCCTGATTTATAAATGGAAATAACAAGTTTATAATTTCCCCCAAGCAGATGCCACTCTCCTTGAACTCCAGTCACCCCGGGGATTGCTCTGAAGCTCACTGAATGTGAAGCTATGCTCTGGCTTTCTTTGAGCAGCTTGCCTAGCTCCCCAGTCCGTGTTTCTGGCAGGCTTTTTACAAACACTTAGCTCCAAATGCAGAGGCTACCCTCCTACTGCAGGGGAGCTCTGTAAAGGCCTGCTTCTCTCCAGGGAGTGTCAACTCCGTTGTTCTGGGAGCACGTGTAAGGGCCGCCTTCCCTGAAGGGACTCAGACAGCCCAGCAGGACCCTTCTGCCGCAGAAGCAGTTCTCTGGGCACAGGGTTAGCCATCTCCTGCCTTGGGCAAAGGTGCAGGCTCTCAACTCGGGAAACCCCCACAGCCTTGTCTGTCTTTCTCCACTCCCACTTTCCTCAACACAAAAAGCTGAGAAAGCAAAGCGAATAAAAGGAAGGGGCGAGGAGAGGATTTGCCTGAGGTTGTTCTCGCTATGGGACACCTGGGACTGGAGGGTGATGGCGGCGATGTAAAACCTCAGTCGCTTTTGTTTCGGAGGCAAAATTTCTAATAAAAAAATAAAATAACATAAAAATGAGATGGGAGAGGGAGAGGACACTTACTGGAAAGAGTCCAGTGCTATCCACACTGTATTCTGTGACACAGACCTCTCCCCGTCTTCACCTGACATCTTTTGTTTAGCTCCTTTGATTGGTTCCACCATCCCTTCTTTTCTTCCTCCCTCCCTCAAGCTTCTCCTCCACACACCTCCTTGCTAAGACCTGTCTGGACACAGAACAATGCATCCACGAGACCCACACACACCTCACCATGCCAGCCTGCCTGGGGTAGCCAGCGTTTTAGAAACCAGAGATGACATGGGTAGTCATTGTTCAGAGGTTTCCCCGACCTCCCTTCCTCCTCGCCTGTGGGTTTCTCAAGCTCTGTGACGGGCAAGAGAAAGAACTGGTTTCTCTGAGACAGCTGGGGGAACCTGTTTATTTCAAGGCAGCTGGAGTTATTTATCTAGCCCAGGCTACCAGGAAATTTTGAGCATCTAGTCGTTTGGAGGTCATTGATGACTGGCCGTGCCCTCGCAGAATTTCTCTAGCTACAGTTAAAGCGGCTCTCTGAGCAGCCAGCTGGGTGATATTAACTCACTGTGTCTCTCCTCTGCTAATGTGAGTGCCGAGATGATACATGGCCAGACACACACACACTCCAGACAGCAGTTGCCAGGGAATATTGCTTTTTTGGACTTTGACACCAGTTCCAACTTGGAGAGGAATGTAAGTGATATTTATTGCATAGAAATTCCTTTCTGGAGCTCTGTGCTCCTGGTTCAGCCTGCTGACAGCACATTGGATTTATTCTGGCATCAACTCGCTGTGGAGACCAAGACTCCGACTTAATTAGCTTCATCGGGGGCTGGGGTTGCAGCTTTGGAGTTTGTGGCTCCACACAGATCTCATTATGGGTACCAATCAGCCACTTAGCAGACCAGAAACCAAACAAGTTAGCCGACGCCAGTGCCCTCCTCAAGCACGCTTGTCTGTTTGCCCGCGTTAACTGTGACTGACTTTAGGGGGAAATCAACTTGCTTTTAAATTAACCCAAGGTAACAGATAGGCTTGTGTTTTAATTCCATCTCTATATTATGCTACATTCTGTTTGGTGTTAAACTGTGTGTGATGTGGAGGGCATGCATACCATGGTACGAGTGTGGCCACAGAAGACATCTTTGTGGGGTTCTCTCCTCCCACCTTTACGTGGGTCTGGGGGTTGAACTCTGCTCGGCAAGCTTGCACAGCAAGTGCTTGTCCTGTATAAGGCATCTCTTTGGCTTTATTTATTTATTTATTGCTGGCCTGGCACCAAATGGAGACCAGGCACCAGGCTGGCCTCAAACGCACAGAGACCCATCTACCTGGGGTTAAAGGTGTGCACTACTATGCCAGCTGGTTTTTCTTTTTAATATTAAACTTTGGAATCAATTTTGTTAGAAAAGTTATCATTTAGAGATACGGTTTTTCCATCTCCATTTTCTTTTTCATTTTAGGGGGCTCCCAAATACAGAATATAAAGTCCAATCTAGTTTCATCATTGTCCTTTAGACACGGCCGGACTGATGCACAGGTGGACTACAGAGACTCTGGCAGAGTACGTGAGACCTGCCCAGCTCAAGCCAGCAGGGGTCCCAACACTGAGAGAGAAAAGTAGAGAAGGGGTCTCACCCTTAGCCAAAAGAAATTTGCAACTGACACCTGATGGCCACAGTGGTGTGTCAGAGGGTGTATTGCCCTCACTCCTGAGAAGGCCTCATGCCTCCTTGGCCAATGTGGAACTTGGCTTTTTTTTTTTGTCTTATTGGTCTTTTGTTTGTTCCTTTTGTTTTGCATGTTTGAGGGCTTTGATTTGGTTTGTTTGTTTTTTTGTTTTGATTTGAGAGAGAGAGAGAGAGAGAGAGAGAGAGAGAGAGAGCATAAACTTGGATGGGTTGGGAGGTGGGGGCGTCTGGGAGAAGGAGAATGAACGTGATGAAAATGTGTTGTATGGGAAGAATTTGAAATCCAGTTTCAATTATGAGTGAAAACATATCTGGGTGGGTATGCCCGTGTTTGTTGGTATGTACACAGATCCACATACACAGACTCAAGTACAGTAACTGTACACACATGCGTGCACACACATTTGTATATAAGATACGCATCGCAGCCATTTCTGTTTCCAAAGGGGTAGATTGGTAATAATCGACAACAGAAGCCAGACCGCTGAACACTTTGATTAGCTGGTAAACGTGCAGAGGCATCCCAGACCCCGGCTCCTGTTCCAGAACCCAAGGGCGACTGCGGATTTATTACACACGCTTATTGTGGTGCGCTCTCACTTTTAAAAATTTATTGCGGGCTCCGAGCTTGTTAACAAAGATTTACCATTCGCTCCTGGCTAATTCTGAGGTTAACATCAGCTGCTTTTTTTGCAGTCTTTCCTACAGACACAAAGCCTAAAATCCTGGTGCCCCTGGTGGAGGGCTTGGCTGAGAAAGCAAGCCTTGCTCTTCTGCACTGTTCCTTTGCCGCCCCAAACCCCAACCCAGACCCCCACTATTTCGAGTGTTCAGAGGACTTGAATTCCACAGAGGAGTTCTCTGTTTAGCAGATAATGCTGTTGTAATGGTTATTACTACCTTCCAGCCTGCACAGCTCAGATAAAGAGAAAATGCACTCAGTGTTTACATATCTTCCCAGGGGACTGGGAAGCAGGTGGACGCTGGTTCTCATTGCTATGGCCAGAGCTGCAAAGCTCAGAGCTGGGGTTGCTGACTGGCTGCTCCCAAGGCTTCTCCTCGGGTGAGCCTGCTTTGCGTCCTTGTTTTGGGCTGTCCTGGGATTCTGCTTTGCTGTCTGATTTGTTTGTGTGTAACCCCATCATCATCATCTCCCCAACCCCCCAACTCACCCAGATGAGCAGAGTGACTCATATTCCAGTGACCTAGGGCCACTGTCTGGCCAGTTTAATCTCGGGCTGGTTCATTGTTAGGCTCTTTCCCATCGTGGACACTTCCTCATTCTAGACATTTGGTAACAAATCGAAGTACAGGAGCAATAGTACATGCTGCAGCTCTCCAATCCCCTTAGCCAATTCATAATTGACTTTTAAATCATTTAGGTGCAAAGCAAATAATAATAGCTCCTTGGTTCGGTAGCTAATAAATTCTAGCTCATGAAAACTGAGGGAGAAGGCTGAGCCCATAAAGATTAAATATTTATGTAGATACTACATGCACAGAGACATATAAATGCACACACACACATTTTAGGCATTACTGTTCATTTTTAATTCCTTGTGTGATAGCCAATAAGAAAAAAAACTTCCAGCAGAGGAAAAAAAAAATGAAAGGAAGATTTATTGCCTCCAAATTAATACAAGAAAACATTGCTGTAATAGCTACCCTCTTACTGCAAGAGCAGGGAGAGAGGAGATTCAAAAATATTGAATTGATAAAATTATCTTTTCTCTATTGCGGGAAGGGCGAGTTAATATCCATAAAGAACTTAGGACTCCCTCAGTCATAAGGATGCCCCATAAATACAAACCATCATTATAATTTATTATTGAACAGAGTCCATTTTTTCATCTAAGCCATTTTTCAAAGCCCTTGGAGCTCAGGCTCCTCTGATGGGAGCCCTGACATTGAGCCAAAACACCTCTCCGAGGCACGAAGCAGCCATCTATCAGTTTAATGCGAGGACACCTCAAAGCCAGCCTCCTCGTGAGCCACAAGCAGTGAGCAGGCAGGCTCCATTTCAGCCTCCTTCCGTGTGCTCAGTAGCCGCACTGAGCCCTGTCACCCTGGTCCAGCTAATGGAGAACTCATCTTTCTACCCTCCGTGTCTTCCTCCCAATAAGGGACGCTTAGGCAAAGGGACCCTCACTTTTTCTTTGGACTGGAGAGGGAGGAGGAGAAAAGTGGGGGGAGGGGGAGAGGGGTGGGAGGAGGGAGAGGGGTGGGAGGAGGGAGAGGGAAATGGGAGGTTGGGAGGAGGCGGAATTTTTTTTTTGTTGTTTCAATAAAAAAAAATAATAAAAATTTAAGGGCAGGGTGTAGCTCAGTGGTGCAGTGCTTGCCTGGCATACGCAAGATTCTGGGTTCAATCCCCGGCACCACCAAATGACGTCAGCAACAAAACAAAAAGGAACAGACAAGTTAGATCTGTTCACGCGTGGTCCTGAGTCCATTTAAGCAAATATGGCCTAGCCGAAGTAAGCACCTGCAAGGCTCGTGACCACGACCAGAAGGTGGAAAGGCATCTAAGTTTTCAGATACAACATCCGGTTAAGCATTTTATCAGAAGAAAGTCAGAAGAGCGGAAAGGAGATTGGATCCTCGCCTGTCGCTTTCCACGACTCTTCTTCCAAGAGAGAATACTTACTGTGGATCTTAACACATTCGTTAACTTAAAGCTCTTCTCAAACACTGAGTCTGCATTTTCCAATCTTTTTTGTTACCTTGCCCGCACCCCTCACCCGTACCCCCAAAATGCATGCACATGCGAGAGCGCACGCGCGCATCTTACCCTTGAGAGTTGGGCCTGAAAGGAGAGGGCTAGCTGAAGGCAAGTGTCCGTGCCAAAAATCAGAGGTTTTAGAGTAAAGCAGTCCCTAGAGTTCATTTGTTTGATCTGACGAGCACTGCTGAATCCAGCGCTGGTGGGTGACCACACGGAGCACCACTGGGCCGCTTCTCCTCAGTGACAGCTTTGCCTCTCTTCCGAATGTCTTGGAGACACTTGAGAGTTCGCGCCTGGACCTATTTTCTAACGTGCTGAAACTTACTCATTTTGTGATCTCATCCACTAATTCTCAAGGCTTTGAAATACCTTCTGTCTTCTGTTGACCTCAAACTTAGCATCTGTAGCCACAGCTCTCCCCGGAAAGCCAGCCTGGGCTCTCCACTTAAACATCAGAGTGTTTGCACACACACTAAGACATCTCTAACGCTACCTGACAGCATCTTCTCCCACCAAACTTGTTCTTCTCCGAATAGTCAAAATGTACTAGGCAGAATTTAATTTCTTAATTCAAAATTGGGGCAAACTTAATTTTTTTTCTGTGTGGCATTTCTGATTATGGAAATAAAAATACTGACTATAGGAAAATTGCAAAATACTGGAGAGTATGATAGAGAAACTGAAGTCTACCCAAAACCTCACCACCCAAATATAATCACTGTTAACAACATTTTGGTTTCTTCTAGTGTTTGTTTAAACGTATTTTTAAAGTTGGGGTCGCATTCTTACGGTTTCTGCTTTTACTGTTTGAAATGGTGCTGTATACACACACACCCTTACCATTAGAAATGGATTTTCAGTTCTATTGTGTTACAATAAACAATCTCAAACACAAATAGCTTTCTCACTGATTTTTCTGCCCCCACAGTGCTAAGAGTTGATCTTAAAGCTTTAGTTTGCTAGCTTGCCACTGGGCTATGCCCCAGCCCCCTTTTCTTTCTTTTTTGACAGGGGTGGGGGTCTTCAAAACACGGTGTCTCTGTGTAACAGACCTAATTGTCCTGAAAATTTGTAGACCAGGCTGGCCTTGAACTCACAGAGATCCACCTGCCTCTGCCCTCCCAAGTGCTGGGATTAAAGTAAGAGTCATGAAGCTAGGTAGCTATGAAATGGGGAAATGCTTTTCAGAGCCATTAAACTTACGGGTAAATTACTTTCCAGTAAATAGAGCCAATTTACATTCAGCAATTTTTTAAAGAATCTGATTTATTATATTCTCACTAATGCTCGGTATTAGAAACAAATTATACAGTCTACCCAGGAAGCAAAACACAGCATCTAACTTTAAGTGTGCGTTTGTTTACTAATAATTCTGGACATTTTTTCACGTTTTCTTCACTTCATTTCCTATCTTATGAGTTGGATGGTGATGAACTTTGCCCATTTTTTTGATGGACTTTCATCCAAGTGTGTTACACGCTTGACACTATTCATCCCTTCCCATCATATAATATGTGTTGTTAGTATTCTCTCTCTCTCTCTTTCTATCTGTAGGCTTAGAAAATCTTTTCTCATTTTGAGGTCAAAGATATATTTTCTTGGGGGCACTATTTTCAAAGATATCCTGTCACAAAACAAAAATCAGAAAGCAGTTTTGGCGGGAGCCCAGCATATCTGTTGTTACATGTGTTTGTGAGATCACATACACACATGTATGTGCACACGCATTCACAGAGAACAGGGCACGAGAACAGGAAGCCTAGGAAGGCAGACCTTATGTATTTAAAGGCAGTAAAATTAATAAGACAAGATGGTGGCTTTTTCAAGGGCAGAAACAGCAAAGCAGAACGGGTCGCAGACTATGTCAGTGCTCTCCCAGTAGGGTGTGGTTCCAGTAATTTGTGTATTTGTTTTGTTTGTGTGTGTGTTTGTTTTTCAAGACAGGGTTTCTTTTTTTTTTAATTTTATTGATTTTTATTGTGCTCTACATTTTTCTCTGCTCCCCTCCCTGCCTCTCTGCTCCCCTTCAGCCCTCTCCCAAGGTCCCCATGCTCTCAATTTACTCTGGAGATCTTGCAAGACAGGGTTTCTTTGTGTAGCCCTGGCTGTCCTAGAACTAGTTATGCAGACCAAGCTGACCTCGAACTCACAGAGATCCACCTGCCTTGCCTCCCAAGTGCTGGGATTAAAGGTATGCACCACTACCGCCCGGCTGTAAATTGTGTTTATCATTTTTGTTTAAAGAGATAAAATCACAGGGTCGCAGGCACCTGGCAGAAATGATTTAAAAGTGTGAACAGTCATGGGACACTCAGCAGGGCTAATTCTGAGAAAGGCGTTGTTCACTGACTTCACCCTTGAGGAAACATCATAGCGTTGATGCACACAAGCAAAGATAGCTACAGCATCTCTCAGTAGCATAACTTCGTGATATTATTAGTATCCATGTGGTCTGGCATTGTCAAAGATGTCACTAAGGAACTAGTAGCTTGGCTTAGCGGGTAGGGATGCTTGCCACCAAACCTGAAGACCTGAGTCTGATACCCAGGACCCACATGGTAGGACAGAAATCAGTTCCTGAAAGTTGCCCTTTGCCTTCTACATGTATGCCAATGGAACATGTGCGTATGTGCATGCACACACACACACACACACACACACACACACACACGCACATGCTCGCACACACACATAATTTTTGTTTTGGTTCTTTGAGACAGAGTTTCTCTGGGTAGCCCTGGCTGTCTTAGGACTCACTCTATAGACCAGGCTAGCCTTGAATTCATAGATCCGCCTGCCTCTGCCTCTCAAGTGCTGGGACTAAAGGCTTGCGCCACCACCACTGCCTGGTTACACACACACAATTCTAACTGTAATTGTGAGTGTCATTCAGTAGCATCAGACTATATGTGTGTGTGTAAAATAATATAAATCACATGTAATATTTATACATATATGTGTCATTTGTATAAGCGGTGTGAAAGGATTGTTTGCTTATTGGTGCTAGGGATTGAACCCAAGACTAGGCACACTCTCTCCCACTGAGGTATACCTCAGTCCCTATATACTCTTGAGAAAGATAGTGGTTTCATGTCCGTGTGACCTCTTATACACCGCAAGTCCCTGACTCAATGGCCTCATGGCCCAGTGACCTGCATGTCCTTAGGAGGATTCACTGTGTCTTGGTCTAGACCTGTGCCACATGCCCATGCGTGGAATTCCTCTACTCTGAGTCTTGGCCCCCCACAGTCCATGCTAGCCTGCTCTTCTGGATGGATCTCCTTTCTCTTTTGACCCACAGAAGTATTAAAAACAGCTTGGCCTGAGAGGTGACGACATCAACCTCTTGGCCATCCAAAGCCATTGGTTTCTCTAAATCTTCACACATAGGCATCTCCCCTGCAGTACAGATCAGCTGTAAAGCCTTTCCCTGACATCACTAGTTTCCTACTCGGATTTTCTCATCTTGCCTCTGAGTAGTTCTGTCTCTTGTGAAGACCAGACAACCCCAGTTCCTCCATTCCCCCACTTCGCCTTCTGTATCCTCCAGTCTAGGGCCCTCTCTCATCTTCTTCCTGAGAGCAGCTATAGCCTGACCTTGGACGCTGTTTTGAGAGCAAGCGTGGTTCTTCCTGCCCATCCACATGATGACAAGCAAAGCCACCCAGTGACAGAATGTGGGGTTGCTTCGTGTAGCAGGGAGATGTTCTGCAAAGTCTAGAATGTTCGGGCATGTTCAAGAGGAAGTCACTCAGATGCTGACTAGACACACACCATCTGCACGAGCAGAACACGTGACTATACTCAGAGGGGATATGGATGTGTGGTCAATGGGGCCCAGGACTCCCGACTCGATGTGGCTTCCCCGGCTGTACACATCTGGTCTGACCAGTTCCTTTCAGTTTCCTTCTCAGTCTTGTGCTTATCTCTGGGGGGTTCTACCTGCACCGTGTAGCCCACCCTCCCCCTGCGGATTAGGCAGAGCCTACTGCCCACTTCCCGAGTGTCTCTTTCTGATTTAGTCTGTGAGATAAACCATCCTAATTCTAGACGCTAAAGATATGAACACGTTCACTGCCCTCCTTTCCTTCTACTGGCACCTTGGGCTGGGGAAGGGGGCCAGTCTCAAACTAGTCACTGCCTGAGCCTTTAAAGTCAGATTCTAATCTCCTTTCTCTCCACCCACCCACCAGCACAGTCAACTGCATCCTGACACACCTGCTTGTTGGGGGGTGGGGTGCTGTGGAGGTGGGGGTAGGGGGTGGCAGAGAAACACTTGCTTGATACGTGGGGAGAAAAATTCTACTCCTGACCACAGAGTCTAACTGGCGTCTCATAGATACTTCCAGGCAACAATGGCCACGCAGAAATAACGAGAGTCCTGTACGCAAAGACCTTTGCGAAGACAGCAGCCGTGCCATGGATAATTGGTCAAGCCCAAGACTGAGTTGGAAATACACCACACAAATAGGATAACCACATCACGTTAGAGCACAGACACTTCTAGAATCATACTTAGAAGAATCTGGGGCTCCAGGGAGACAGCTCAGTCAGAGAGTGTTCGCATTACAAGCATGGGAAGCTGAGTTCAGTCTCCAGGGTACACATACAAAAGCCAGGCATGGTAACACATACTTGTGATCCTAGCTCTGGGCTGGTGGAGGCAGGAGAATCCCTGGGGCTTGCTGGCTGTTCAGCCAATTTATTTCACTAGTTCCAGGACAGCAAGGTACTCAAAAAGAATAAAGGTGAATAGCTCCCAGAGAAGGACACCCAAGGTCGTTGTTTGACCTTCACACATACAAGTGTGCATGCCCTCCAGCACACATACACAATTTGGGAGGCAAACTGATGATATTAAAATTGAGGATTCTTCCAGTAGCCAATGATGACCCACTTGTGCATCTACAAGATGAGGAACTGTCAAATGTTAAAAGGCGTAGGTATGTTTAAGTCCCACACACTCATCAGGACCCTAAAATATCACCTTTGAGGATGATGGAAAATCGTTTTCTGCTTTTTATGTTTTGGTTTGGTTTGGTCTTTGTTTTTCAAGACAGGGTTTTTCTGTAGCTTTGGCACCTGTCCTGGAACTAGCTCTTGTAGACCAGGCTGGCCTCGAACTCACAGAGATCCGCCTGTCTCTGCCTCCTGAGTGCTGGGATTAAAGGCGTGTGCCACTATGGCCCAACTATGGGGAATAGTTTTCTAATTTAAAATTTTTTAAAACATTTTCCTGACAAAAATCACTTAAACAGATATAATCCACCCGCTACTCAGTCTCTATAATGATCAGTCTGAGGCCGTTTCCTACTCAGACAGCAGCACCCTCTCCACGGCATCGCTTTGACTCAAACTGCAGGTGCCGTATTGTTTCATTAGAGAAGTCATTGTAGATGAAGGAAAGGAATCTAGCATTTGTCCTGAGTATGCATCAGGGGATGAGGGGACGTCTCTCTCTGGAACTATTCCAACCCCTAAGTGAAAAGAGAAATCACTCCTAATGAAATGGCCACTCCAGTAGTGGTTGTCATCGGCCCTTAGCATCACCAGGAAAATGTGTGGGAGATGTCATAAACCTCAGGAGAAAGTATACCAGCCACCTGCTAGCCTTCTTGCCACGACAGCAGACCTGAGTCCTCGCAAGTCTCCACGAGTGTGTACGAGGGGGAAAGAATGACCGTGTCAAATAGCAGCGCAGGTGTGCAACCAGAGAAATCCAATCTGTGCGAAACTCTGTGGGATTAGCAACGTGGCTTCCTCGATGAATGCAGTGCAAGAAAGGGGAGCTAAATGGGTGGGTGGGTGGGTGGGTGGGTGGGTGGGGGTGGGTGCAGGAAGGAGTCTAGAGATTCGAGAGTCAAAGAAACATTGTCACTTGAGTCAAAAATACTGTAAAGTCAAAGAATAAGATAGTTGGAAAAATCATTAAAACTTCAAGTAGATATTTGAAATTAAAAGCCATTGTAAATTTTGTGGGTGGGACAATGGTGTTGTGACTTCTTGTTGTTGTTGTTTTAAGAACCTTCGCTTATGACATGTGGCATGTAACTGAAATCCAGCACTCAGGAGCCTGAGGCAGCCTGGAATACCTAGCAAGATCCTATCTCAAAAAGCAAAAACAGAATGAAACATCTTATTGGAACAGGTACTTTGGGCCTCCACTCGCTAAAAAAAGCACTGACTTCTCCTTGAGTCTGCAAGGTTAACGAAAAGCAGGAATAAACCCTGAAATCTCTGCCTTCATTTCATACCTGTCTCCCTTGCTTAGTACCAGATCCCTGATTAGCTCTGCACACAGGCGTGCTGACCATTTAAAGAATGTCTGCCAAAGATTGATGATGCCTACTTGTCTGGAGTCCGGCTAGAGTCTGGTCTCTAGATCAGGACTCTACATCACATTATATTAGTGTGTGTTTCTAAACAATAAAATGTGTTCATGTAGTTTATTGCATTATTTTTCTCTACTTTCACTTACTTTTGAAACAAAGGAAGTTACCCTAGAAAGCTGTCCTGAGTTCCTTCCTTTTAGACAATAAGTTCAGAAGCTAAACATGGCTGCGGAACCATCTAGATTGAACTTTTCCAGGCACCTGGCATTGCCCCTGAGATGTGCGGGCATGCTGATGGTGGCTCTGGTTCTCTGGCTTCTGTTGTCCCTCTGTGGCACCTGGAAAAGATCTGGTCCACTGCATGCCCTCTCAGCCCTCGCACCCAGAGCACTGGACTCTATGTCAGTAGTGTTTACTGCGTAAGTTCCGATTCTCAATCAAAAGTAGTAACAGTAAACTCATAGATGTTGTCAGGATAAAATAACACAGTATCTGTGAACTCACCTGTTTTAGTTACTTTTCTAATGTAAAGAGGCACCATGACCAAGGGAACTTATAAAAGACAGCACTTAATTGGGGGTTCACAGTCTTAATTGGGGGTTCACAGTCCAGAGGTTTAGAGTCCGTGACCATCATAGCAGGGAGCGTGGCAGCAAGGCAGCCAGGCATGGAGCTGGAGTAGTAGCTGAGAGCTTAGGTCTGATCCACAAGCATGAACCAGGCAGAGAGCTAACTGAGACCAGTGTGGGCTTTTGAAACCTCAAGGCCCACCCCCAGTGACACACCTCCTCCAACAAGGCCACACCTCCTAATCCTTCTCAAACAATTCCACCAACTGGGGATCAAGCATTCAAATATATGAATCTATGGGAGCCATTCTCATGTGAGCCACCATGCCGTTCTCTAAACAGAAGAATAACTCCCAATAACAATGCCTAAGAACTGATACATACTGAGTTATGCTTAACCATATCATCTTTATATGTATTATCTCAATTCTTGAAAATCTCTTGTAGCTATGTGCTATGATTAGTCTCATTTCATACAATGTGGAAACTAAGGCCCCTGGGATATACAGGCTGCTCTCTCTCCCCCACCACCATCTCTCTCTCTCTCTCTCTCTCTCTCTCTCTCTCTCTCTCCCCCACCACCTCTCTCTCTCCCCCACCACCTCTCTCTCTCTCCCTCACCACCTCTCTCTCTCCCCCACCACCTCTCTCTCTCTCTGTCTCTCTCTCCCCCACCGCCCCTCTCTCTCTCTCTCTCTCTCTCTCTCTCTCTCTCTCTCTGCGTGTATGTGTGCACATGCACACACATATAGGCCAGAGATCAATGTCTGCTGTCTTCCTCAATTTCTCTCCACTTTATTTTCTGGATTAATCTGGAGCTCTCTGATTTGGCTGGCCCAGCTGACCAGGAAGCTCCCAGAGATCCTCCTGTCTCAGCCTCCCCAATGCTGCATGACTGACATAAGCCACAACACCTGGCTTTGCATGTGGATTCTGGAGATCCAAACTCAAGTTGTCATTCTGGCATGGCAAGCACTTTGCCCACCCAGCCATTGACCCAAGCCTGTCTCTTCATTCTGCACATCAGTGGGGGAAGGGTATTGGCCATGCTATTACAATTTGAGGAACAGTAGGAAACTTTCCTGGCTGAAAACATCTTTGGATGGGGGTATTTTGGTCTCCAAGTGTCTCTTTTCTAAAATGGAAATGATCCCGAAAGAGTAACAGGTTGGCTTCTGCCTTCTGCTAATGACTTAATATGAAATTATGTACGTCTGCTTGTCTGTCCAGACCTTAAGAGAAAACAGGTGGAAAAGCCTAGAGAGAGCAAAAGAAAGGGCAGAGGGAAGTTTCACCCCAAACCTACCCTAACCCCAGCTTCAAGGAGACAGTGCCAGAAGAGAGACACCTAAAGCTCTCCTCTTCTCGGACAGACCCAGAATGGTGGCCTGTCCCTGCATGTGCCATCTGAGGAACTCCAGCTGGTCCAGAAGTCCCCTTCCTCAATAACACCCCCACCCATTCACACTGCTGCAGACCAGCCCTGTGACTTTTAGTGGCATCTTAGGACAGCTTAGTGCAAAATCTAGAAACCACCTGGAGAGCCATTAGCAGCGCTGGGACAGCTACTAGACCAGCTGCCAGCCTTGGGTCTCCCTTCCTGTTCCAGGGAGCAGGCAGAGAAGGCACTGCCATGTTGGTCTCCACCGGGATGCCATGAGCATCTTCAGTGGTCCCATGGAAATGCTTAACTTCTCCTCTCATAGGCTATGCTGTGCAGGACCAAAAATAGGATCAAATGGCTGGTGGAACCCAGCCAGGGAGCTATAGGGACAAGAGGATAAAAAGAAAGCATTCTAGCACAGCTCAGCCACAGCGTGGAAAGCCAATGTTGACAGATACCTAGGGTCTAGCACACATGATAGAGAGGCCAGCCCCAACTGCCTGGGCCATGTATTTCTATCTAACCACCCACGTAAAATACAATCATTCCTGTCCAAGGAACCAGGTTGGAGAAAGGTCTTTGAATCCTGAAGACCAGATGCAAAGCCTGTAAGGGACTTGGAGATTTCAAAGGGATTTCCATATTTGAAAAGCTTCTCGTGGACATATGAGGTTGGGCATATGTGTTGGGTATGTTATGTACATTAGCATGTGCACATGTGATGTGATAGTGGGGGGCTTCACGGGGCGTGTGGGGACCAATGGAACAGAGTTGGGGTGTGTAGAAAGACGCATCCCTGAGACCTGGGTGAGACCTGGGTGGAGATGCAGCATGCATAGAGCCTGGGGTCAGGAGAGCTGGCTCCAAGCCCACCCCTGCACCTTCCTATCCATCCGTGAAAGCAGGATAAAATGTGGCCCTTCTGTGGAAAGGTTGTTGCGGGGATCAAAGCAGTTAGCCTATGTCCATTGCTTTTAATGGGCTGGCTGGAACTGCCTAATCAATAAACATTAGATTAATATCCTACGCACCGCTGTGAGAAAATGGAAACGTCTATGGTTTAGTAGACAAAAATAGCCACATCCAAACTGTATATGCTGTGATGCTAACCTTGTCTTTAGTTTTTAAAAACTGTATTGTATGTAGGTGTGTGTGTGTGTGTGTGTGTGAGAGAGAGAGAGAGAGAGAGAGAGAGAGAGGTGGGCATGTATGCCATGTGTGTGTGTGTGCCCAGAGGTCAGAAGAGGGCATCAGATCTCCTGGAGCTGGAGTTACAGGTGGTTGAGAGCCACCCTCCCTGGGTGCTGGGAACCACTCCGATCCTCTGGAAGAACAAGATCACCGAACCATTAGTCTCTGCTGTCATTTATTTGTTTTCCAGATGATTTCTCACTGTAGCCCAGGCTGACCCCAAACTCATGGACTCACGAGTCCTCCTACCTAGGTCTGCGGCCACTATGCCCATATTTACTATTTTTTCTTAAAATGAACATTATTGTGAACTAAAATATCCCAAATATCAACAGTAGTGATTTCTGGACAATAGGATTGAAGAGACTTAAATTTTTCATCTTTAACATTGCATGTTTTCTAGATCCATTACTAGTGGAAAAGATCTTTAAAGGTGTCTAGGTAGGCTTTGCCTACCTAAAAATGTCCTGTGATCCTAGTTACTAAAAAGGTTCAAACCACCAGTCACTAAAAATATTCATCCCATATGGTTAATCGCTGGTTGGGTTGCTTAGTCCCAATCATGTTTCTTTTCTTTTTTTTTAAGTAGTGTATAAAAATAAAGTCTGAGAGGGACTAGGTACCTGGCAACAGTGGTCTCCCTCTGGGGATGGATGGACTATCAGGTTTGTTTCTCTATTCTCTTCTGCATTTTAGAATTTTCTGAACTCTGTGCCTACTATTTTTAAAACGAGGGTGGGGCGTGGAGGGCCTAACCAGAAGCAAAGGTGGTCGGTCTAGACTAGCCAGCAGCCCCCAGATATCTGCCAATCTGTTCCCACACTCACAGTGCTGTGACCACACAGTGGGGACAATTACTTGATGTGACAATGCCACTGGCATTCACTGCACAGCTTGGTCTAACGGCGGCTGTGCCGGCCCTCTGTGCTCAAACCACCCAGGAGCCCAGGTCTGGTTTTGCACACACTGAATACCCACCCCCACCCCGCTGTGTGGCTTCGGGGCCTCACACTATGGTTAGTCTATTTTCCACCTATGTCAGCTGTCAGTGTCCTTTCCAGCCAGCCATGTCTACGTCTTTGGGGCCTCAGTGATACCCGCCCTCTCCGTTCTTAGACCTTTTCTGATCCATCACCTGGAATGCCACCCCTCCCTCAGTCAGGGTCCCTTGGAAAGCCAAGGTTATCTCTTCTACGCCCATGAACAGACCTCCCTGCCAGCGTCCACTCCGAACCTGCACCAGATCACTTAGCATGGGATCACTTAGCATGGCCATGGCATTCATTTTTCAAGGTGCTGAGTCTCTCTCGTCTCTCACCTGTGCTGAGTCTCTCTCATCTCTCACCTATGACTTTGGCACTATATTTTCTACTTCTCCAGTTTGATGCTGAAGCTGTATTCAGAGTCTAAAACCAGCTCCAGCTGGATCACTGCCACCTGACGACCATTTATAAGGTCTGGTCTCTTAGCCCCAAGTTTTTTTTTCAACATTTATTTATTTATTTATTTATTTATTTATTATGTATACAGTGTTCTGTCCATCTGTATGCTTGCTGGACATGAAGAGGGCACCAGACCTCATTACAGATTGTTGTGAACCACCATGTGGTTGCTGGGAATTGAACTCAGGACCTCTGGAAGAGCAGTCAGTGCTCTTAACCTCTGAGCCATCTCTCCAGCCCTCTTAGCGCCAAGTTTGGCAGAAGCCAAGAACCAAAGAGATGACCATTCAGTGGATGCTCGAGTTCAGTAGAGCCTCCAGTTAAAATGGACTCGTCAGGGCAACCCTCCCATTAAGACACCATTTGCTCAGAAGCAGAGGAAACACAGCTTTCTCACACACAGCTGAGGAGAGAGCTGTTCAGCTTACGGCCCAGCTGATGCAGGCCCACACTAGCCTCCATACAAAGGAAAATGGTCAGGGCTGCCAACGCTCGATGCTACTTTAACCCTGGCTACAGCTAACGCAGGATCTTATTGAGTTACAAAAGTTCAGCTTGGGAGTTCTTACACCAGCTGGAGCAGGTGAACAGCAGCCACTGTGGGGTATCCTTAATCGGTTTAAAGACAAGGACATTTCAGAAGCCAGTTTGAGCAGGACCCTTTAATCTTTCAAGTCTTCAGCCCATTCCACATTAAATAAAAATGAAGATACAAGTTCCACCCAGATTAAGACAGTTATTTAGCTATTGAAAAAAGACTTGAGAGTATTTTTTATAATTTTGCTGTTGAAATTATCTGGTTACGAGACATTCATCTTATCTACACATACACTATGCTAGCTAGCTGGCCCATACACTTCTTGTTACCTCCTGTCTCCCTGTATTAGCACCATGGGATTACAGATGCTTACACCACTGTGTCTGGCTTTTATATGGGTTCTGGGCAAGCCCTTTATCCTGAGCCATCTCCCCAGTCTGATTTCTTGTGCATTCTTGGGCCATGGATAAACAACTCCTACAGCTTGTAAGATTTACACAAAACTTGAAATCAACAATCAGGCTGGCAGAGAGCATCACTGGAGTTCTGTCTTGGGTCTGAGTCCTTGTCTATTGGATCTCCACCACTCTGCTCAGAGCTATTGGGAGCTAATTGGTATTTACAGTTAGTGCACACAACCTTGGGACCCTTTCTATTTAAAAGGGAGCAGAAAACCTCTGCTGGAACCATTTCCACTCATTTGCTTTCAGCAGCTTTTTGACTTGGAAGGGATTTGTCAGATAAGAGTGAGACCCCAGCAAGCACACCTAGAAATCACATGCAGTGAGGTCGAGGTCGAAAGAAAAACTCAGACGAATTTCTGTGATCATTTTGTGGGACAGCTCTTATTTCTTTTTAGACCTGTAAGCCTCATGACAATTACAAAGTTCACAAGACAAACTGTCGTGAGCACAGGAGCTTAAGAAACTGACAGATATTTGAGACTCCAGGTGGGTCAAGCGGCACCATGATCCCAGCTTCCCTGGGGAAAGGCAACGGAAGCCACCTTACACTCATTACTCTGTTCGGTCTTACGGAGACTAGCCATGCATTCCTAGTGCCTTTGTTTACAGGGAACACGGAGACATAGGGCAGCACACACATGCACGCGCGTGTGCGCGTGCACACACCCACACACAACACACACACGCACGCACAAACACACCAGGACTCCCCATTGCTGGACTGGATCACTAGGGTCAAAGTCTCCTGTCATAGATTCTCCTGGGTGTGTTTTGAATTGTGCCTCTGTAGTGCAGATTAAGTAGGCTTCTCTCCTCTCTGAATGTTTCTCAAACACTTTGTGTTGACACCTATTCCCTTTCCCCTTCTTCCCATGTCTCTTTCTAGCCCTTACTCTCTCCAGAAGCACAGGTTCTGCATCTAGGCCCGTCGCTGACCCTTAAGAGCGAGGAGGAAGGACACCACATCAGATGGAACCCAACTGTACAAAAGAGACAGCAGTGCTCTGGAGGCTGGGTGGGACCCCAAGCACCCACGGACCATCTGGACTCAGGTTCCAAGGCTCTGGAGGCTGGGTGGGACCCCAAGCACCCACGGACCATCTGGACTCAGGTTCCAAGGCTCTGGAGGCTGGGTGGGACCCCAAGCACCCACGGACCATCTGGACTCAGGTTCCAAGGCTCTGGAGGCTGGGTGGGACCCCAAGCACCCACGGACCATCTGGACTCAGGTTCCAAGGCTCTGGGTCTCTTCCCCTACAGGACCTATGCCTGGTAAGGAAGGGGAACAGGAGGTGAGCTTTTTTGCAAATGGTACCCCAGTCTCCTAGGACAGAGTCCAAGTTCGCCTGAAGGGTAGATGAAAAGCTGAGAGGTCCTGATTCCCACCATTTCTGAGCTGCTAATCCAATCAGTACTTCTGCAGGCTGTGCCACAAGGCCCTTACTACCTTCCTGAGGCCTTTTAGGTCACATCCTGTGGTGCCAAGGAAGACAGTCAGGGTCCCTCTTAGGGACCTAAAAAGTAACCACCTTTTTCCCCCCTATTTTCTCACCAACCTTAAATATCCGTATGCTCTTTAGAAAACTCATGCAGGAAAGCTGGTATTTATTACTGTCTTGTGTCCCCAGCTCTGGTCCTAAACATTTGTCTTATACTTCCTCAGAGTTTGTTTAGGGAGATGAATCTTGTTCTCCCTACCTCACTGACGAGAAACTGAGGTTTAGAGTAACTACATCACTTGCTCAAAATCACATAGCTAGGAGGCAGAGACTGTCCAATGAGCAGCAAGGTTCATGACCCTGAAACACAGGTCAGCCTCTTGATGGCAATGATACAAAGTACCCAACACATGATATTCTGTGTGAATATCATGTATTTGTGTATTTACAGGGGGAGGCATACGCATCCTCAACACACATGTGGCAGCCCAAAGGCACTACGTGGGTCCTGAGGACTGAACTCGGGTCCTCAGGCTTGGCAGCCTGTGCCTTTACCCCCCGCGCCACATGGCCAGCCTGCAGCGATGGTCTTTAGCTCTGAGTGTGAGGCATGCCCTGAGGCCAAGAAGAGGGGCTGTCCTCTCTCCGTCCCCCACACAGAATCCCTTCAGCCATTTCCTGAGAAACAGAAGCAACCCTGGCCACCTGGCTGACCACAGTGATGGTGACTCACTTTCTGACAGGGACTGCCCAGACCACATGTGGCCCACTGTTCTGCTTCGGCTGCCTGCGAGGAGCCAGAGCCTTGGGTGAGGCTGGTGCTGGGAAGTGCTGGGAAGCTGGTGGGTGGAGCCCTCCCAGACTTCTTTCTTGGCATCAGCACAGGCAGGGACCACCCACCCCTTTAGATTCCTCCTTTCTTTGGAAGTAGTTTGGACCTTTTTTTTTTTCCACCTTTGAAGAGCAGACACCTGTCCACCTGCCCATCCTCCTGCTGGGTGGAGGCTGCTTTAACCTCCATTCCAAGGACAGCAAGGCTTCTCCTGACTCTCTGAGACCTCCTTGTGGATTCCTTGGCCCTTGAGGAGATCAGAGCCTAGGATCAAGGTTCTGGGGGAATAAGAACTTGCTGGGCGCCTCTAGTTCAAACAATTCAAAGCCACATCCCACAGCCAGCAGCCCTTGTTATTCTCTGAAAGCTGAAGTGGCAAGTCTTTGGGTGCCGAAGGGCGAGGTCCCGCCCGAGCTCCTGGAGCACATGCGGATGACCTGCAGTAGCCGACAAGGGCTGACACCTATTAGAAGGATTTGGAGTTTTAAAAGGATACCAGAAGCCAGGCAGTGGTGGCGCACACCTTTAATTCCAGCACCCAGGAGGCAGAGGCAGGAGGATCTCTGTGAGTTCTAGGCTAGTCTGGTCACAGAGCGAGTTCCAGGATAACCAGGACTACACAGAGAAACCCTGTCTCAAAAAAATGATAACAAGCAAACCAAAAGGATATTAGGAAGAAAGGGGACGGTTAGACAGTCAGCCTTATAGACGAGACCAGGTGGGATGGACTTGGGTGCGTCCCAGAGGCCACTTCTCTTCCAGGCTTTGTCCCAGTGTGGGAACCTTAAACTGGTGGAACCTGGATATCAGGTGGTTGAGCAACCCAGGAAATATGATCTGTAACCCAAGCTTACCCTGTAAATGAGAAGCAGGAGAGTCACAGTCCTGACGGCAGGACTAAGAAGCTGGCCTCCCTACACTCCACTCTTGCCTTGGGGCTTTTCTGTGTGTGTGCACCCACCTAAGAGTCCGAGGAGGAAGCTTTGGAAGAGCCCCATCCATCCCAGGGCAGATAGCTGGGCCTGTCTCCACTCTGTCTGGGTTCTGCCTGTGATGCGGAAGGATGCTGAAGCCCCGAACCCCTCAGAGCATGCCTAGGTCAGAGGGGCTTCAGCTCTGCTCCTAAGACACAGCAAGAGCATAGGCCAGGGTAAGGTGAGCAGTGTGGAAGAAGCAGTGGAGGACACACGCTTCCATCACTGTCCAAAACTCTTGGTTCTTCGCTACCCTCAATTTTCAAATAAAGAAACAAATTCAAACACGGCATCTGCCTGACTCACTGCAGGTAGAAAGAAGGCACTAAAGAAGACCGAAGCCCTTTGTTGCTGCTGCAGGAAAAGGCCACGGGGGCATGGGCGAGCCATGTAACATCACGGCACAGCTGGGATGGAGGGGCTCAAGGGGCTGCTCCAGCGAGCAGTGCAGGCTGCTTGTGGGAAAACACAGTAAAGGGAGAACTAAAAGTCAATGAAGACTGGAGGCGAGGTGTCCCTACCCCCCTGGCCAGCACCCTGACGGAGCCCAGCAGCCAGCCCTGTGATGTGGCAGGCGTACCACCAATGGCATGCGGATCACTTTCCCACGCTAGAAGGCTTGCCTCTGCCACCACATCCTTTCTTATCTTGCAGGCCTTGCTCTCTGCCTAGAGGGTCTGCACGGCACACTCCCACCTGCCCCCACAAAAGCATCATGATGCTAACGCTGACCACTGGAATCCCCCTTCTTTTTATGAACAGAGGAAGGTGGTCCCATGAAGAGGCGGCCAGGAAGGCCAGAGGCCCTTCCTCCAGGCGGGTGCTCTGTGACCCCAAGCCTGCTGCCCTTGCCCAATTATTTGGCTCTGCTTGGACCCATGGGATCCCTATCTCCTTCCGCGAGGTGGGTCTGGCCCACCCACCGTCCTCTCATTGGCGTTATAGAGTCTTTTCATGGCAAAACATCATGGCATGGAATAAGCACCTGACTAGGTGTAAGAAAGAGGAGAGTCCTCATTCCATAATATTAATTCTTGCTTTGTCCTCTATGGATCTCACAGTCTCCCTGTGCCTCTGTTTCCTGATCTGTCATGAGGAAGTGACAGGCGCTGTCTCCGTGGGGTTACAGATGACATCATAATGAGAACCCTTTATAAAATGGACATCAGAATATAGCTATCAGAGATTATCATCATACATTGTAAAAATGATTAATAATGATTGCCAGGATGAGTTAGAGAGCCCTTTCTCAGAGATCCTTGTTGAAGAACAGTAAGAGCTGGTCACCCAGGCCTTCGAGATAAAGGGTCACTTCAGCGGGTGCTCGGTGGGACAGAATAGTGGGGCTCAGCTTGAACCCAGCGTGGGCAAGCGGGCAGCTAGAGCCAAGCATCAGGTGGGGCCAGTGGACAGAAAATTACTAAAAAGACACATCAGGAGTGAGAGAGGCTCAGGCCAAACTGAAGTCACAGGATCCCCGCTGAGGACAAAGTGTAGAATGAGACAGCCCTGGGAAATGGTGGGAGACAGGACTCATGGGATTCTGAGATTCCTTGACCAGGTGTCAAGCAGGAGTTTCGTGCTGAATCAACTTAGCAGGAATCTCCGTGTTTTGTAAAGCACACACGGACCTAGAAGGTCCAGAGCTTGATGAAAGCTGGTTTAACAGAGGCTGTCGGTTGACATAATGGCAATTTTTAAATGTTTTGGAAAAAATAAAAGACCAATGCTAGAATAAACCAAACATCTGTGCGTGCGCTTGCCTTTGTCAACACCACAAGGACAACCACGTCCTTACAGTTCTGCAGCAGTGACAGCTCAGGGAAGCCAGGGTCCCTGAGCACAGGGTAGGTTCCTCATGCAGAGACGGCTTGCAAGGCCGGCTGAGGCGGAGGCTGAATTTGTGAGGTTTTAACTCCCGACAGCCGACAAAAGGCGAATAAAATCCGGGCCAGGATTTTCCCAAGAGGGAGGTGTCACCGTGGAATAAAAATGAAATGGAAAGAAGAACTTTTGGAAGAATTTCTCTCTCGTCCTCGGTGCTTTGGTGTGACAGCTGAAAATTACACGTGGTACCAAATTAGTGTGCCCGAACCAGGAACAAAAGGGCTTTCATCGTCCTTTCTCTGAAAATATTTATTCAAATAGGATGAAATGTTATGGGGGCTTTGTGTCTCGAAACAGGGTTAATTAAAGATTTCCTGCTGGCTTTGTGTGTAGCTGACATGCCATTGAGATGCCCTGTCTCTTCAGCCCTCTCCGTCCGCTTTTCTTTCTATTCATCCAGTTGGTGGTGAAATTCCATGGAAATCCGACTCTATGCAGGGATGGAAGGGGAAATGCTGTCATCCCCTCTACATGCTGTGTTTACCAAGAAAAATAGGGTGTTGGAGATGAGGACCCAAGCCCAGCGTAGCCCAGCACTGGATCTGGGTCTCCTTCGCTGAAGTCTGTAAAAGGCAATGTGGCCGGTGTGCTCCTGGGCAGGGGTTTTCAAAGGAAAAGACCTCCGCTGTAAGCAGCCTCCTGAAACAAAGGCCCAGGGCAGCCCCTCCTGAGCTCAGCCCTCCCCACCTCCCCCATTCTCACAGGCAGTTGCCCTGACATGAAAGGGCTGCAATGCTGTCGCTCCTTCAAAAGCAGATTTAAAAATGCATGAAACCTGAGATTGAATGCCACCCACTTTGGCCTCTGCCCCAGCCCTACAAAGGCACAGGGGCTAAAGTGAGGGGAGAGGCTATTGGCCCCGAAACAGGGTCTGCCTCAGGGGGCAGAAGGCCTCTCCCCCCCACTTTTGACCTTCTGACCCAAAATAGGAACTGTGGCTTGTTCTTATTGCAGATCCCCCTGCTGGAAGCAGCCAGGGTCCCCAGGCAAACGTGTGTACACAGGACCTGTGACTGAGCGAGGGGCTGCATCCAGTTGCAATTAGAAAGCTGTCCTCGGAGCCTGTCTCCTTTCTGCCATCTTGTCCCGCTTTAACTTGTCTTCTCCAGTTCTTCACATGTTTCTCCCTTCCTCCTACGAGCATTGTCTCTGAAGGACCATATGCATCCCATTACTATATTTTTACATGTATTTAAATCATTAGTTTGTTAAAATAGTATGCCGCATTTAAAGTAGCATGTACGTGTCCTTCCTGCCTTTCTTCCTTTTGACGGGTTCTCACTATGTAGCCGTGGCTGGTTATCGTCCACCATCTCAACCAGGATGGCCTTGAACTCATAGAACTCCTGAGTGCTGGCATTAAAGAGATTTTCATTTTGGCTGTTTCTTTCTCTTCAAAATTCAAATCGCTTCAACTCTGGTGAGAATGGCTATGATTGAAAATCAGAAACAAGTGCTGGCCACGATGTGGAGCAATTTCAGAGCCCTGGAAGATAGCTTGGCGATTCTTGCACAGAGCACAAACTCAACTATTACATGATCTAGCAATCCCTCTTCTACACATCTGAAAAGAGTGGAAAACAGACTCTCAACAGACCTGGGTATGTCCACGCTCCGAGCATCTTACCCACAATACTAAGCAGAAACACCCTAGGTCTTATCTCTTGGTGCGTGGCCAGGCAAGATGGGGTCTGTACATACAGCTGGAGCATTACCCAGTCTCCAAAAGAAGGAGATTCTCACACAGACGACAGCAAGAACAAGCCCTGAGGATAATACGCTAAAATAAAGAGCTGCAGAATTTCAAATACTGTATGATCCTGCTTATATAAGGCACACAGGGAAAGTAAAAAATCATAGAAACAGAAAGAATGGTGGTTGCAGGGGCGGGGGCTGGTGGGAGGGGACGAGGAGCTGGAGGTTAGTGGATATATGGTTTCAGTTTTACAAGATGAAAAGAAGCTAGAGACAGACGGTTGTTCAACCGAACAAGTGTGCTGAATATTACTGAACTGTACACCCACCATGGCTAAGGTGGTACATTTTATGTTGCATGTATTTTACCGCAAACTTTTAAATCTGAGGGAAAATATTAGAATGATATGTTATTGTCTCAAGCACCAAATAACACAATAAAGCAGTATTTTGAGATGTCAACAATTCACTGCTAAGAGAAGCAGAGGAGGTAGGAGCCCGTGCTGGGCTTAGCCCTTTCAGTACCAAGCAAAAGAGGTCCCCTCAAATCTCTGTCATTCTCCCATCGTCTGTTAGCAACTTCTACGGGTCCAACATTTTCCCCTACTTTCAGAGATAAAAGTCTGTGCCAACTTGTCCATTTCAGAAGCTCATGTTTTCACGAAGGGCTGGGGGGAGAAGAAAGAAAGAAAGAAAGAAAGAAAGAAAGAAAGAAAGAAAGAAAAAACAGCAGGTTGGTGAACTTGCTGGCTTCTGAGGAGCAGCCTTTTCCTTTCGTGTCTTCAGCTTCTCTTAAAACCTCTGCAGGCAGAGTTAGCCCCAGCTGGGGAGACCTCTCCCCAGCCTCCTTCCTGAACTGGCAGTTGGTCCCTGGCAGCAGGTGGGAAGCCACTGAGATCCAGTTCACAGGGACCCTTTGGTGGGTATGGGGGAGGGAGGCAGAAGCCTTGCCTGGCAAGTAAACCCAAAGGAGTGGGTCCCAGATTGTGCAGGGGTGCTCCAGAGCCCGCTGGGGACAGCAGGGCAGCATAGCCATGGGAGAACCAAACTACCCTTGGAATGAATACTGTTGTTCTTCCTGGCAGGTGGAAGTATCTCCTGGTGTTCCCCATGCCCCACCTTCCCTCCATTGCCTGACTTCCTCCATCTGCCCAGCTTCTGTTCCATAG
Source organism: Microtus oregoni (assembly GCF_018167655.1). NCBI lineage: Eukaryota > Metazoa > Chordata > Mammalia > Rodentia > Cricetidae > Microtus > Microtus oregoni. Next base: position 33,095,090 of record NW_024543072.1, read on the forward strand.
GTACAGCCTACCAGAATCAGCTGTCCATTCTGTCCAACGCCTTCCCTGCTCCAAGCCCAGGGCCAGAGCTAGCACTTAGCCCGTGGGGCGGTGAGACTGTGCCCATTTTACAGCTGGCTGCAGAGGCATAGCATAGGGCAGCTTGTCCAGGTGTACACATTTGCTAGTGTCAGAGCTGGGATCTGAACCTCGAGAGTCTAGCTTCAAACCTAGATGCATTACTAAGTTACTCTACTGGTTTGGTTTTGCAAAAATTCCTTCTTCCTCCACTCATTCCCTTTCCATAACCTCTTCCTGTCGTCCCTATCCTGAAGCTCGATCGTGTCGGCAGGAGATTGGGTTTGTGAGCATGGCAGGGTCTGAGGCAGGTAGCGACTGGTGGGCAGAGAAGAGGTCTATCAGCATTTGACTCTGACAACATTATTGTAGAGATATATTTTTATTTCTTGTCTTCTTTTCCAGAAGGATCTTACTGATCATCTCTACCCAAAGCTCCCATTACACCAAGACCTTAGCAGTATCAAGGGCATCAGATGATGTACCCACAGCTACAAACAGATCTCACAATCCCAAGATCCTTCCTGTTCTGGAGTCTTCTCCATAGGTAAAGCTCTGCTGGGCTTTCTTATGTAGAATCAGCAGATCTAGAAAGGAATTTCCCACACACTCACCCCCATCAGACGCAGACAACGTCCTCACGAATGCACGTACAGTTCTATATTTTCTCACTGTGTCTGCAGAAGCAGCCTGGGAACCTGATCCTTCTTCCTGGCCTTGGAAATAGGGGCCAGGACTGTAATAGATCATCAGGTAGTCACAGCAGCAGGGGTTCTGACTTGTTAAAGACGGGTGGGTGAGATGGATGGGGCTAGCCAGCAAAACCTGATTCCTAACTCTCTATGTGGTAGCTACAATCAAATGGAAGTTTCAGGGCCAGTTTAGCAAGATGTTGGTTACATATTCAAGGATCTCTTTCATATTTTCCGAATGGGTTCACATGGGTTAGTTTGTTCTAGAGAGCCTTATTGGGTTGTTGGTGGAGTTTGAATAAAATATACAGTGGTACCTCTATACTGGAATGAGTAAGACCTTGGGAGAAATAACTGAGCTGAGGTTTTCTTACCTAAGCAAGGGGATGGAGGGATTCTATAGCCCAGAAACTACCCGAGGCTGTCGTGAGAGTCAGGTTAAGGACTAGGTTGGGGTACTAGCTACCAAGCAGCACCGTTCAACTGTCCCGTGGTCATGTGCGTGTCTAATTTTATTTTGCACTTGGTTCTTCTACCACTCACATTTCTGAGCTGCTATATGGAACAGAAATTATCACAGACGTGTGTTTCCAAGAGCCAGAAACTTTGTTCTTTTATCTCTCTTGTAAGGTCTGGATTCAGAGGAACATTTAGTAGAATAACAGAGGATCTCATCAAAAACTAAACCCGGGAGACGGCTCGGCTGGTAAAGTGCCTGGCAGGCAAGCATAAACTCCTGAATCTGAGTCTCTAGAACCCATGTAAGAAGACCATGTTCAGCAGCGTGCGTGTGTAATCCCAACCCTGGAGAGGTGGAGACAGGAGGACTCCTGAGATTGCCATCCAGACAGCATAGCAGGCTCAGAGGGCTCCAGATCCAGTAAGAACCCAAGTCTTAAAAAAGATGGAGAGAAATTGAGGCCCACACCCAACACTGACTTTTGGCCCGCACAAGCCCTAATGTGCGCTCATACACACACACAAACCCAAGCATTACCACCAAGCAGCAATTCCGTCAGATCACGACTCGCTGGTTTTTAGAGCCAGGAGGTAGGTTTAGGGAGCAATTCCAGGACCTTATTCTGGTAGCGGGGAAATCTGGGGTCCAGTGTGTGCCCAAATGACTTCTACTGTTAGGGTTCTTGTGTCCCATGAACAGTGTCCATTCAGACACTGCAGGAGGTAGAGCTGGCTGAAAGGGGTGGCTAGTGGCCTCAGAGGCCACCTGAAAGATTTGGTTAGAGAGGAACTTTCCAGTTCAACTGTAGGAGAAAGTTTCTAGCAACAACAGCTTTGGTTTAGAGGCCTTTTGGCAGCACAGTTCTGAGCTTACACCCTGACTGGGTACTTAGTAGGCTTGGCTACTTTGTATATCCTCTATGAGCCTTGGTTTCTTCCTCTATAAAATAACAATAGGGTTTTAGAAGGAATAAATGTAGTGACAGATGTGTCCTGTGAGCAGCTGACACTGATAGCTGCCATCACATGTGGAGGAGCCCCCATGCTGTTGTGATGGAGGAGAAAGCTTACTCTCCACCTCGTCTACACCACTGTAGTGTTGGCAGAGAGGAGCTCAGTGAATAGGTGTTGAGCAAGCACCACTAAGTACACGGTCAGTCCTCCGTGGGATGTTGCTTCAGAAATCCCTGTGGAGACAAGATCTGAGGCTGCTCAAGTCCCTCTCAAAAATGGCAAGGTATTTGCATATAACCTACAAATCCCTTCCTGCTCTCTTGGCTGTCTCTAGATTACTGGCAACATCTCATATGACTGCTACCTAATGTTCTGTAGGAAACAATGACACTTCCTTCTCTTCAAACAACAACAAAACTACACTACCACCGGCCTGACCTTAACCACGGACACCAGAGAGAAGCCGAAGCCTTGTGAGACTGTGGGAGAAGCTGTGGAAGGCGCCTTACACACCATTCCATTTCCACGGATTCTGGGAGGGCTCCATGTGCAACAATTAACATGTGGCTTTTGGAAACTTTCTATAATTAAAAAAAAAATAGTTTTGAATTCGACTGATGGTGCAGAAGCACAACTCCAAGTACAGAGAGCCGACTGCATTTACTTCTAGGGATTTATTTTGTTTTTGGATGATGCTGGGAATCAAACCCAGAGCCGTGTGCATGCCACAAGCTCAGCCCACCACCAAGTCCTTCTGTCTTTTCTACGTGTAAAGTGCTCAGATAAGCCTGCTACGACATAAAAATCATGCTTCTTGGTTCCAGGTATCAGCATCCATCCCTCTTAGAGTCACAAGTCTTCAATCCTGTGGGCAACTGTCACGCACCAGCCTCCACCGCTGAACTCAGACCTCTGAGCGTGCCTCCTCCAGGCCTTTCCCCCATCTCTGGGCAGTTCTGAGCATGGTGCGTAGGCCCTCTTGGCACTGTGCCCTCTGCCTTCTCCCACATGGACCGGCTCACTCATGGACTTCCTTCCCATCTCTATTCTGATGCCACCTCTCCAGCAAAGGGATTCCTGCACGCCTCCCGCCGACACAAGGCACTTTCCTTGTACCCACCCCCACTGCCCCATCTTATTTTTCTTAGCATTTATCACTACTTGTTTTACATATTTACTTACTTATCCTGTTGCATTGCCTGTCTCTGTCTTCAAAATATTAGCTCTGTAGGATCTTGGCGGCGTTGTTTTATTTTGTTTTGTCCATGTTTATAAAGCACATAGAGCCCCCCCGGTATTATACATACTTGGTAAATATTTGTTGAAGAAGTAAATGTATGAATAACATTAGTGGTTCTTCTTGTTTGTGTGCATGTTTTGAGCGGCATGAATTGTGGGAGAGAACAGAGTAGCTGTGTCTTGGGTTACTCATCAGATGGGATCTCCACCCCGGGGAGAGGCTATTGAGCGGCAGCACTCCAGGAGGCCTCTCAGTTGGCCCTGGGCCACCTCTGAGAATCAACTGCAACTCCTGTGGTTCCTGCAAGTCTTGGTGCAGGGCTTCTCAATCAATAGCTTGCCACTGAGTCCGGACACCATGAGGCTTTCTTCTTACTCTGACCATGGGGTTTGCTCCGTGCTGTGGAGGAACTAGGAAGAAGGAACCTGGTGGGATCAACTGAGTCTCAGGTGGGCTGGGCTAAGAAAGATACTGGCAGAGCGAACTGATAAATAAGGTCTCGTGGGGAGAGCAGAAAGTGGGCAGGGACTGGGAGGGAAAAAGCCCAACCAAACATACTATCGTGCAAGGCAAAGTGTTTGAGGTCGGGAGGCCATTCCTAAGTGCACATCCGCTCTATCAGGGGATAATAGCAGGCCAGGTGTGTGACGTACCCACGTCACGCGTTTAATCTCCATCTGACAGAGAGATGCCTGAAGTTCAGAAACAGAAGCCTGTGACACAAAGTTTGGGCCCATAAAGCTACCCGAGGCAGCCAGGGGAGGTGCACCCAGCAGCTCTACCACCAGGAATGCGTTCCAAGGAGAAAATCACATAGCGGGACAGATACAGCCACAGGAATGTGGGGAGTGTCCACAGCGACATTATTCACAATGTGTCAAAATTTGAAGCCATCTAAATGTCCAGTAGGCAGAGGTAAAATAAATCACAGCTGTCTGCAGGGACTAAGCCTGAGATTTACTATTTAGTCCAAACAACAGTTACAAAGTTAAATGCGTGCACCTCCCTCCCCAGGAAAATAGGGACCATACTCAGGAGTTGTGGTGTGTCCATTTTTTAAAAAAAAATGGTTTTGTTCTTTTTTTCTATATTTTCTAAGCTTTCTGTGCTAAGTATGCTTTGACCTCATAAAATATAATAAATAGTATCTCTTAAAGTGCATATGTTCAGGTTCTAAATGCAGAAAATGAAGCCTATTCGATTTAAAATAGGATGCGGTGGAATTGCTGGCTTCTGGATCCCGTGCGCATCATTTTAATTTTCTTGATGGATCCACGGCAAGGGAGACTTTCCCAGTGGTAAATTACTGCTCTTAGGGCAATAGTGAGTAAACAAGGACATAAAGATTGTAAATGTGGCATTCGGTGTGAAAACACAGTGGTTAAGATGTAAAGCAGAGCCAGCCTGGCCCAGCAGGGCACTGGGCTTAGAGCAGACCTGGAATGGCAGAGTCTCAACAGAAACAAACAGAAGTCTCTATTTCAGGGGCAGCCAACCCCAGATGTAACCTCAGTCCTGTCTGCAGCCTTCCTGGCTCAGCCACCAGACTTCTTCTGCCAGCTCCTTACCCAGGGACACCGAAACAGAGTCCAAACGCAAGGATCTTCAAGGTTCTTGACTGAGCCCAGATTCCTTGATGTAGCAGTGGGAGAAGAGAGGGAGAACCAAAAGAAGTCCCCTTCCTGCCTTTGCTTCCGGCTCCGCTGCCCAGATAGTTTGCTGAAGTTCTGGCCCTCTCTCCCTGCTTGTTTGTGTTGATGTTACTGTCATAAACTGTGATGCTGGTAGCTTCTGCTTAGATACCCTGGGCTGTGGGAACCTTCCGCCTCCCCTCCTGTCCTCTGTCCTCTCCTCTCGCCCTCGCTGACCCAGTAGCTCCTGCTCACTGCTGGCTGCTCAGGCTGCAGACTTCACTGGTTTTTCACATTGGGGTTCAGCTCATTGTTAGCCAAAGCCAAAAATCTTGATTCTCTACAGGAATTCACAACTTTTTAGCCCTCTGTCCCGGAAAATTCAGGTTCCCCAGGAATCAGAGAAGCAGAAACAGGGAGGGAAAAGCCAGGTGGTGATGGCTTCCTGCGAGCTGAATGTAAGAATACTCTTCAGAGATTGACAGAAAACCTGGAGATCGGCCACAGACAGACACGGCCACTGGCAGTCACCACTGATATTTCCAGTACGCCATCTGGCCTTTCTACTTACCCAGTCCCTACTCAGTCATTCCTTTTCAATTTATAGTACCAGAACACGTTTATTATAGCTCTACCCCGTGCCCACTTCCACCTGAGCTCTTTATATGCAACAGCTTTAATCCCACCAACTGTACCTCAAGGTAGGCAAGGTTAATTAAGAAGATTGTTTCAAAGAGGCCAAGAAACTGACCCCAGGTCACATAACTAGCCATAATAAACCCAGAATTTTAATTTAGATCGCAAACCTATTATCTCTTCACTTCTGTTAAAACTGACCTCCCTGAACCCCATCATATTGTCAGAAACACAGATGAAAGACAGAAGGAATCGCCGGCTGGAGGGCACCTGGAGTCAAGTGGTTACCCGGCTTTGGTTGATGGCTGTCCTTGATAGAACCACATGGCATGTGACACCTCCAAAATCATCATTTCAGTGCATGCTGGGAAAATGCTTAGTACTGGATCAGCTGCAGCCCCTTGTTCCATTTGATGACCAAATGTGCTAAGAATTGCCTATCACGGGCTAATCATCACTGAGCAACTGAACAAAAGTCACGACTCCATCTCACTGGTTCTCAGCCCCCGTGGGCATTCTGCAGCATCTAAAGGCACTTAGGCCTGACACAACTTGGAAGTACCACTGACATCTAATGAGTGGAGGTCCGGGTACCAGTAAACATTCTACAGCACAGGGGCCAGGCTTCATCAAAAGATTACTTAGGTCAAAATATCAACAGAGCTCAGGCTGAGTTACCCTGTTTCCAGCATTCAGTTGAGAGGGACTTGATTCAGCCAGAGATGGACCGAATCTAAAAGTGTATCTTATCCTCAGAAAAGCATAGCGCTAAGTTGTTCAGACTCAGCCATGGCTGAAGTGTCCACATCCTGTTAGGCTAGGCAGTGGCTCTTACGTAGTTTTTCCAGCTTGTCTTATTCAAGGGTAGCCTATGGAATTTACATAATGTTTCTTTGGGTTAAAACCGGGACTGGAAAATGTAACCTCTAAAAGGAAAACAAACAGAAAATGAGAGACGTGTGTAATAATGGAAGCTGAGGTGTAAAGTTTAGGTTTCCTATAAACTTCCTCGCCCTGCCATACCCCACCTCTCCAGCCAGAGACGGACACCTAAGTGACCCCAGGCAACTGTGCAGAGAGAGCAAGCTTGGGATTCAAATAACAACAATGCCCAGCACTAATCTTGAAGTCTCACCTTCTTTAATCTTGCCTCTCCACTAGGGAAAGCCAGATAGCCGCGCTTCTACACCTCACAACGCTGTGGATCATTCATGGGGAATGTCGCATAACAGTCCCCGACACAACTCAGATGTGTCCTGAGCACTCATCTGATAATGCGCTCACACATAGGGTTCCCCTTTGTGAGGTGGAGTGGGGGGGGCTTCTTATTAATTTCCTCCCATTGCCACTGTGTGAAGCTTCTCTTAGGAGAGGTTCTATTTCTTATGCTGTGCTGGAGAAATAGCCCCTATATCATGAAAGAGAACCATTGAACTCTATTCTACTCACAACCCAAAGGGGATGGTTGCTTCCAAGAGGATAATGAACCCCGCTAAGAGGAGGATGCTTAGGACGGTGAGGCAGACCACATCGTGAAACTTTTCATTTTCCAAGTGGGAAAATCTTGGAACTGTCTCAGTGAATTACAGTGACTCATGCAGTTTTCACCCAGACTTGAATTCTCAACGTGCTTTTTTTTGTTTGTTTTGTTTTTGTTTTTTCAAGAAGGGGTTTCCCTGTAGCTTTGGAGCCTGTCCTGGAACTAGCTCTTGTAGACCAGGTTGACCTCGAACTCACAGAGATCCACCTGCCTCTGCCTCCTGAGTGCTGGGATTAAAGGCGTGTGCCACCACCGCCCAGCTGAACTGGCTTTTTAATTCCAATCTGCTTTCATCTTTTCTTGACTGGATGCTGGATTTTTATTCTCAAAGTCAACACAACTTCAAGGATTATGCAAAAGGTTGAGATAAAAGATGCCGTGCTTGGATTGACAACAGAGTTTCTGGTATGGATTAGAGAGGTGGCCTGTGTACCACACACGGGCTGTTCATTAAGCTTTATCACATATGATTTCTCATAATTGTCCCTCCCCATTCTGTTGAGCACAACTATTTGGAAGGTAAGTGAGCTGTGTATTGTGCTATGAGTTCCTGAGAATAGAAACCCCTATGACTAAACTCTCCATGAACACAGCAAGACTGAGAACAATAACAAAAGCTTTTATCACCAGGGCCAGCGGAATCACATGTGATTTTCCATTTCACTTTAGCAAGACAGCAATCTGCCTGAAGGAAGCTCCCCCAACAAATGTATGTCATCTTGACTTGAAGCTTGGACCTTGTGCTATCTGCTTGTGGAGCCAATCCATCCACTCCGGCTGTGTGGCTACCTGGGGATGATCCCCCCAGGTCTCTCCCTGCTGTTGTGTGATTGGAACGGAGGTGGGATGATGCTTACCAGTGGGACTGCCTCCTAAACAAAGATGACAAACCAAGAGGTGGAGGCAGACGTGGACCCAGGTACCTGTCTTCTGTTTCCACTGCTCTCAACTAGGGATGTGCAAAGGATGGCCCACAAATCAACGAGTATAGGCATCTGCCTGTTTTTGCAATAAAGTTTTATTGGCATATCTCCTGCTCATTTGTTTGCACATATGTGTGGCTGCTTTTGTGTTACAATGATAGTGTTGAGTAATTGGGAAAGCTCATATGGACCATAAATCCTATAATATTTAGTACCTGGTCCTTTGGCCTAAGCACTAGGTTACCATCTGAGAACATCAAAGATCGACTTTAGACAAATAGAGAACAGAGAGAAATAAAACATCAGGGTCCTTGTTCGTGGTCTTTCTTTTGGTAAAGCAAAATATAAGTACCTGGAAAGTGAATGAGTGACAACAGTTATCTGTCGACACGAGCCAGCCTTTGGGGATAACACAGTATGCCTGTCCCTCGTGAGCTGGCGTGTATTCAATGCTTGCTCCAACCACCAAACTCGCCACTTTTCATGCATTGTGAAGTTAGCCCTTTGAGTGGATAATACAGGCTGTTAGCAGACAAGGAGTTCCAGACCTCCAGAGCTTCTGAGGACACACAGCTAAGAAGTACTGACAGTAATAGTCTTTGGTTCCAGAACCTCGGCTCATAGCCAAGGGCCGAGCAGGACAAATGGTGGACAGAGGTGCCTGCCCTGCAGCAGGAAGGGACAGGGTGTAGCAGAGTCAAAGCAATTCTGCCATCAGTCAACAAATCCTCTCACCAGGCCCCATTTGGCTACCGCTTCGCCTACACAGTTTTCTCACAAGGGAGAACTGAACTCTGATCCAGTTTCTCCAGTGTTGACTGGCGGCGGGAAGCCGGCGGGATGCACAGCTGATCCCTACTTTATCTTTCCAAGGGGAACAGGTTTGAAGCACTTCTTCACTCACGACTGAGCTAGAGCCACCCACCCCACAGGTGGGGCCTGGCAGCTGTGACCTGGAAACCCACTCTTTTCTTCCCCAGCCAGGGAGACCACGTGGAAGACAAAAGAGTCAGGGCCCAGCTGCAGGCTGGCTTCTCATGTCAGGGTCCCTCTGCCATGTCACCGCTCTGTGGGACCAGGACGGCAGAATTGGAATGGGAAAAGGAGGCTTGAAAGGGGTAGAACTGTTTCAACTGCAGATCAAGCCCCACTGCTCGAATCACCAGCAGACTCATTCTGAGACTGCAGAATGTGCGGGTGATGCTTTTCTAAAGGGCAACCCCGGTGCTTCCGAGAGAGGAGGTACCATGCCTATGACACACACTTATTCCATCTTCCAGAGACTGCTCTGCAGCTGCACCCGTCACGGCAGGGGGTTCAGAGGCTACCAGGGTACAGATGCCTTTCCCTGTCTGCTGCCCGGTGGTAGAGACTGGATCACCCTAGAAACAACCTTGCCCAGAGCCCTCAGAAAGCCCTAGAAGAATATGTCTGCATTTAAATGAGACATCAAAATGTTGACTCAAATCAGGATTTCTGTGACACTTGCTACCTGGTGCTAGCCAAGCTTCATGATAGCTCTGAATTCCCTGAGGTCACATTCTTGCCTGAACTTGAGGCTAAGGTTAGAATCCATACAGTTTATTTGGAAGGTGACCCGGGGAAGCATTGGTAGATGATATGCATTCAACTGTGTCCACCAAAATAAGCCAGAGCACAGCCCCTTAGCATGGGGGTCGTTTGGATGGGCCTTAACCCAATCACACTGGTGTCCTTATACAATGGAGACATTTGGACAGAGATACACACAGGAAGGACACCTCATGAAGATGAAGACGCCTAAGATGCATATGCCAACAACTCCAGCAACTGTCAGGAGTGGGGAAGGAGTGTTGGCAGGTTGAGGACAGACCCACTGACACCCTGAGTTTCAATTTCTAGCTTCTAGAACTGTAGAACAATACATTTCTTGGGTATTTGGGTTTTGTTTTTGTTTTGCTCTCTCTCTCTCTCTCTCTCTCTCTCTCTCTCTCTCTCTCTGTGTGTGTGTGTGTGTGTGTGTGTGCGCGCGCGCGCGCGTGTGTGGTGTAGGGGGCACATATATGTGTGTGTGCGTGCATGTGGATAACAGAGGACAACTTTAGCTATTGTCCCTAGAAGCAATATACTTTTGAGACAGCATCTCTCACTGGCCTGGAATTCACATCATAGGCTAGACTGGCCGGCTAGTGACCCCAGGGGTCTGCCAGGCCCTTCTGCACTGGGAAAACATGTATGTACCATCAAACCTGGAATTTTTAAAGAGTGGGTTCTGAGCCCAAACTCGGGTGTTGACCTTTGCTTTACCAACTGAGCTTCCACCCTGTTTACATTTCAGGTTTTAAGGCACTGCTTTACGGCACGTTGTTACCAATACAGTTCCCAATGCTAGGGTTTGAACGCAGTTTGTCCCCTCAGAAAGCTCTGGTGAAAACTTTTTGGTTCCTGAGTGTACACATGTGTGGAAGCCAGAGATCAAACTTGGTATCGTTCCTCAGATACCATCCATCTTGACGCTTTAAAAAAATTCTTTTTTTTTTTTTTTTGAGACAGGGTTTCTCTGTGTAGCCCTGGCTGTCCTTGAACTCGCTCTATAGTCCAGGATGGTCTTCCAACTCTACCTCTGCCTCCTGAATTCTGGGATTAACGACATGTATCACCATACCCAGCTGTATGTATTTACTTTTTAAAAAAAAAAAAATATATATATATATAGTGTGTGTGTGTGTGTGTGTGTGTGTGTGTGTGTGTGTGTATGTAAGACAGGCACTCTCTCTGGTCTGGGGCTTGTTGATTAGGCTGAGCTGGGTGGGCACAGGCGACCCTGACTTCCTCCCAGGAACAAGGTCATTACCACACATGGATTCTCAACCTAGGACCGGAACCAAGCGCCCAAGAAAACTTCTTTCCTTTGCAATTTACCCAGACTGTGGCTTTGTGTTAATAACAAAAGGTGGATTGAGACAGTGGTGGGGAACGAGGTAGATTTAGCTCAAGTTGCAACTGCAATTTCACTATGGCAGCAAACTCTAGGGAACAGTGTAGAAGGGGTCCCTGCCGGCTTCACAACCCTGGGGCACAGATGTTCAGTTCTTCCACTGTTCAGGTTAACTATAACATGTGAAGTGGGCTACGCTAGCACTTCCCAGATGAATGGGAGCTCCTCTCAGGGCAGCTTGAAAAAGAATCGTTTGAGGAACTGTGTGCTCTTGGTACAGACCACCCGGAGGGCATTCTCCAGGAGTCAAGGGATGGCTCCCTGGGACTAGAAAGATGCTTAGCTGTGCAGGAGGCAGAACTGCTGGGAGTAGGCCACACGCACAGCCAGCTAGAGGAAAGAGGCAAGGCAGAACCCCACCTGGAGGAGGAGCGGCCTCTACAATGGGTGTTCAAGGCTGTGAGAGGCTGCCGGTGGCCTCCTCATCCAAGAACCAGCCTGCAGGTGGGAGGGGCTACCAAGAGCTACTGCTGGTTGTCTGGGTTTCTAAGGGTGGAGTATCCTGTCCCTTCCACCAGATCTTGTTCTTTTGTTTTTCCCTTGCTCCTCTCTCCAAGCAGCACACAAACCTAGCTCCTGTCTCAAAGTCCATGGCCAATGTCAGACAGACCAATGAGCAGCCTCTACTTTAGGGCCACTACAGCCTGCATGCATGTCCTTCACCAAGATAAAACGAGGCGTCTGTGAGGACAGGCTGGCTCTGGTGACACTTGCAGCGAGCCATGCCCCTCTGGGCCTCGCTGCCCCTCCTGAAATGTAGGGCCATCACCAACGGTGCTACAGCATCCATCGCCCTGATGCCTGAACACACAAACACACTCCCTCTTCACGGATAGCACCTCATCACCTGTCTTTCTTTGGAATGTTTATTCCAAGAGAAGCAGTTGGGCTGTATCACAGCCTCTGTTGCTAAGTACTACTTGCTCAAAAGCACAAAATAGGTGTGCGCTGTATCTTCTTTCTGATAACTGGGTTTTGTTGTTTTGTTGTTTGAGACAGGGTCTCACTATGTAACCTTGAGTGTCTTGGCACTCGCTCTGTAGACCAGGCTAGTCTCAAACTCACAGAGATCCGCCTGCCTCTGCCTCCCGAGTGCGGAGATTGAAGGGTGTGCCACCATGTCTGGGACAAGTGTTTTTTGATGGCCGTTGTTTTGATTTGTGCTTTGTTTTTGAGACAGGGTCTATTGCAGTCAGACTGGTTTTGTACTGTAGGGAAAGCAGGCTTTGAATTCATCTTTCTGTTTCTACTTTCTCAGTGTTGGGATTGCCATACCCAGCTTATGAAGCGTATCCTTTCCCTTCTGGGTTTTGATTTTTTGCCCCCTCCCCCCATTGAGGTTTTTTGTTTGTTTGTTTGTTTAAAGGCTCATTCTCATGCAGCTCAGGCTGGCCTCAAACTTGCTCTATAGTAGAGGATGAGCTTGAATTTCTGATCCTCCTGCCTCTGCCTGGGATTTGAAGCATGCACCACCCCCGGTTTGGCCTGAGGATTGTCCCCATAGCTTTGCCCATACTAGGCAAGCACTCCACCAGCTGAGCCCATCTCCAGTCCACAAAGTGTATTTTCCTTTCCCCAAGATTTATTTATTTTATGTGAATAATTGTTTGTCCGCATGTATCTATGGACACCGTGTGTACCTGATACCCTCAGAGGTCTGAAGAAGGTGTCAGATTCCCTGGAACTGGAGCTACAGGTGGTTGTAAGATGCCCTCCGTGTGGGTACTGGGAACTGAACCTGGGTCCTCTGGAAGAGTAACCAGTGCTTCACTGCTGAGCCATCTCTCCAGCCTCAACTAACTGTTTTCTTTAAAGCACGGTCTTCTCTATTTGGTTTCAGTCTTTTTCCCAATGAGCTGGGCCTGTCAGGACAGCCTATCCCTTGGAGGTGAGTTTGGTTTTCAAGCCCTAGGATCAGTAGATTACTGTCCTTACCCCCATGGCTCTATGTAGGCTCAGGAGAGAAGCAGCATACACACACAAAATAAATAATAAAAATTAATGGTTTTTTTTAGAAAGTGTAGTATACCTGTTATTTTTAAGACAACCCAACTAATAAAAATTGACCACTCATGGGAATAACTAAATTAGAAAGTTAGTCCTGGTAATACTAACTAATTCATGACAGCCTTTTCTTAGACAGCATTCCCCTAAGGATGTTTAGCATTTAGATAGTTACAATGTTCTCATGCAGAAAGCTTTCAAAGGTCTCATGCAGTGAGTGAAGGTTCCTGATACTTAGTACATATTTTCCCCCTTTTCAGGCTAACTGACTTGCCACAGTGTTTGCATTGTCTAAACATATACATGTTTATAACCTCAAGCACTTGGGTCACATGCTCACTTCTACTGAACATCTGCAGAGGCAAACCACACTTGTGTTCAGGTGTGCCGTGTGTGTGTGTGTGTGTGTGTGTGTGTGTGTGTGTGCAAGTGTGCTTTGTGGGGCTAAAGGCTGATGTCACAACATCCTCCCCCATTCCTTCTCTGTCTTATTTTGTGAAACAGGGTCTCTCACTGACCCTATATCTCACTGTTAGAGCTCAACTGGCTAGCTGGTCAGGGAGTCCCTGGGGCTCCCGTCTCTGTCCTCCAGAGCTAGGGTTTCAAGTGCATGCTGCCACCTGTCTTTATGTGGGTGCTGGGGAACCGAACTCAGGTCCTCATGCTTGCACAGCAAGCAAGCACTTTACCACCAAGCGGTCTCCCTAATCAAGACCGTGGACTTGAAGAGACTATTTAGGGGCAGCATCCCAAACCAAGAGAGCTAGACCTCCCTTTTGAGCCAGCAACTTAGTATTCATCTTCGTGGTCATTCTGCACTGAACTTTAGATGCCTGGCCAGTTGACCGACCATTGTTCTGCTATTTAAAAACTGAAACAATGCAGACTTTGACTATGCCTAGAAAACTTTCAATCCTGAACTTAAAAGTCCCTCACAGTCCAATCTTCTCTGTCTCTTGGTGCCAAGGAGCCATTTTGTGCTCTTCAAAGTGACAAGACTTTTTTGAGGAAGCTCTAGACTGAAAGGAAACCAGTAATTAGGCCAGCTTCAAGTCTAAACCTTCGTGTTTAAATAGACCAATGTGCTTTTTAAATCAATGCAATCAAGAAATTGTCATGAAGATCAAAAACCTGCTCCCTAAGTCTTCCTCCGGCGCCCACCTTGGCCCCTTTGGGCAGCAAACATTTGTAGACTTTATTCGCAGCTCGTTTTTAAGTCTTTAAGTAGCTAACTCCCAACCCAGAGACTACAAAGCTCTGAAAATTAGAAGTACCCCCAACCCAAAGAGCTATTCCCTGATGAGGTGGCCATTGAAATGGAGTTTGTTTTATCGGGTCTTTCTCATGGTCTTTACAGACTTGAACATTTAACAAAGCAGCATTTGCAATGGGCAGGTGAGAGCTGGCCAAGATTTCCGAGGGTATTTCACAGGACAGGTCAGCGGGGAGATGGATGGGTGAGCAGTGGTGGATACAATTATTTGACTTTTCTGGGCTGTTCTTTTGAAGCCTCTATGCTTAATAGAAAGAAAAAGAATAATCCTCTTTGCTAACCTTTTGTAGTTCTATCTTTATTGTTCCCATCGAAGCCCAAAGAAAACGAGCAAGATTCATTTTGTCCAGAGAGCATCTGTGTATTTTATATGGGCCTGGGCTTTGAAGCACTGATAGTTAAGTGGGAGAAAAGACAAAGATTTTTCTCTGCTCTGAGAAATCAAAGGAGGAATTTCTGAAGCCCTCTAGTCTACCTCAAAACAGTCCTGGGTGGCATCCAATCTATATGTGCTTCCTTTGCTACTGAACTCAGCGTGGAAATTAGCACAGGTCGACAAGAATGATGGAAATTAGGCCAGACCATATAGCGGTGTGTTGGAAGCCACATTCAGACTCTTTTTAAAACCATAGAATATAATTTCCGGCATCATGAACGTCCAGCTCTAAGAAATGGGCCTGCTCATAGGCCGGTCAGGGCAGTCGTCTACAGGCTGTTTGACTGGGAAAACAGGGTAGACGCTTGCAGAGTATTTAATTGCTATTGATCAATAATGAAATTAGCCAGATAACTTAGGTAATCAAATACTAAAATTAAACCAGTTTGACCAACTATCTTGAAGACCAAGTTAAACTAGGGACCACCTTGTTGGAGTGCTTGCAAGGAAAGCATCAAATGTGCGTTGGCTGTTTTGCTCCAAAACACACGGGATAAGTATTGTGGAGGGAGAGTGTGGGGAGCTGGTGACATTTTCTGATGATTATTATGCGGTCCTAAAACTGTCTGTGTGCTGGTCCTGAACTCTGAGAAGAGCTCCCGATAGGGAAATATTTGTGCACTGTTTTTAAACTTGAGTTCTGAGAACAACAATTTTCCACCTTATTTTGCCATTTCGTGCAGATAATTTATGGATGGTTACACATCTGGGGATCATTCAGAATCTGGTTTAGTGTTAGGGGCAGGCAGGGTTTCCGAGGCTGAGAGTAAGGCAGAGTTAGCATTTTAACCAGGGAACCGGGTGAAAAGAGGTGCAAGGGAGGAAATGCCAGGCTCACTTTGGGGACAGGCGTTCCAGGGCAGCGGGGCCGGAACAACAGCTTCTCTTGCCACACACACAAGGCTACATGTTGATATACACGTATACACATACCTGCAGATACCAGCACATGTCCATCAGCATACAGAGGCGTAAATACATGGAACACATGCACTAACACACTCATATCTTCATAGACACATTCCAGAATACAACACACACACACACACACACACACACACACACGCACACACACACGTCACCTTAGAAGCTGCATCTATGAGGATGCTGTTCCTTTAGATTCCACCAAAAAAAGCGCACTGAGTGAAGCCATGTTTGTCATCTATGTATGAACACTGGTGCACAGGCACCTGCGCCCGCCAGAGTGTGAGAGCAAATGCTCCGATAGGTGTGTTCACCAGCACCCACACTGAGGTTTTAACCCACAGCACCTAGGTTTACGCTATGCCTTAACAAGCCCACCTGGCTCAGTGGCCTCCTCCACTCTCCATCTTTCCTTTGGGGCAATAGGATGCAACCTCTGCTCCCCTTCTCCAGACTGTCTCTGCTTCTCTCCCGCCATGCCTCCTCTTGGATTCTCCCATATCTTTGGGTCTAGGAAGTACAGGCAGGTCTGATTGATGGCTGTCAGTCACGGTGGGCTAGTACAATTTTGCATGATGGGAAACAATATAGGCGTGCATGGCTGGCTTTCTGGTCTCTACAGCAAGAGAGTGGGGGGAGTTGTTTAATTCCAGGAGGTGTTGTCCGTGTTGTGTATGTTTTGAGCATGCTGTCTCCCCATCCCCACAGTTAGGCAATGGTACCTACAGTGCCACAGCCTGTTGCATGGACGAATGTCCTGCTCAGGCGGTCACTCTAGGAGACAGTCTGGCTCTGCAATGCTTCCTGCTTTTTGCTCTCAGCATCAGCCTTCTTAGGATGCTGACTTTGCCCCATCAACAGCACAAAGCCTTGCCCTCCCTGAACACAGCCCAGGCAGATGCGAGGCCTGGGGCTAGACGTGTAAGTAAGTAATTGCAAACTGATTGAAGATATTTGTCACTCAACGGCAGTTTCACCATTCTTTGAGGATTTAGTTTGGAAAAACTCACTTTAGAACCTATGTCTAACATTGTGTTGTTCCTTGAAAGAATTGAATACCCATGAAACTTTCCACTGGATCAAACTATATTCCTAACAGTTTAATTTGGTCAATTGTTTGGGGTCAACCCCTCTCAAATATCGTTTAGTTTACATTTTAAAATGTATTTTCCATGCATACGGTAGGAGTGGGTGTTGAGCACACATAGAAATGGACTGAATTGCGAAGTGAGGCACATCTCTCTCAAGGAAAACTCCCCAAATACTTACATTTATTAAGACTAAGATGGAAAATATGGGCTTACCAGATTTGGGGAAAATATGAGTCCAGCCCTATAATAATATGCCCGAGATGAACAGAGTTCCAGTCTTAACCCGCCCATATTTCCTACTCAGCAGAAAACTGTATACCAAAGATATTCAGTGTCAAAGTGATTCTTTACTTCAAAATTTGAAAAGAAAATAGAATTAAGCACTTCCTAAGGGGATTTCTTTTAAAGCCCGCTTCAGAATTGGACCTTCAAGTGTGTGCTAAAGCCGCTCATTAACAACAGCCAAGTAAGCAGCCTTAAAGAGTTTGAGCACACACTGGCTGAGGACCGGGGAGAATGTCTGCGGCCCAGGCCCCGCTTGAGCAAGTCACCAAATCTTTGAAAGTAATTTTCTCCTTTTTATGCTCATTTTTATTTGAGACAAGTAGCCCACACTGGCTTCAAACCCGCTGTATCACCGAGGATAAGGTCCTCCTGTCTACCTCCAGGTGCTGGGATTACAGGCATACACCACCATCCCCAGACTCGTTTCCCTCATTTATAGAGAAGTCTACAACTTTCCGAGCTACTGGCCACAGTAACTACGACTATGAGATCAGTCACACAAAGTGCTCTCTGTAAAAAGAAAAGATGGCTGGGACATGGGAAAAAGCCATTTGGATGGGGCTTGGATCCTGTCTGTCCTTTTATTCTAGAGCTTTCTGTTTACTATCCCCCTTTGAGTTTGGAAACTATGTTGCTAAGAGCGCACAACCAACAGGTGAGCAAAACAGACCACGGGAGCTCAGCAAGCCCACCACTGTGATCACAGGAGCCCAGCATGTCCACCACTGTGATCACAGGAGCCCAGCATGTCCACCACTGTGATCACGGGAGCCCAGCAAGCCCGCCACTGTGATCACGGGAGCCCAGCAAGCCCACCACTGTGATCACAGGAGCTCAGCAAGCCCACCACTGTGATCACGGGAGCCCAGCATGTCCACCACTGTGATCAGCGTGTCCACCACTGCGATCATGGGAACCCAGCAAGCCCACCTCTGCCGGGAGCCCAGCGTGTCCACCACTGTGATCACGGGAGCCCAGCGTGTCCACCACTGTGATCACGGGAGCCCAGCGTGTCCACCACTGCGATCATGGGAACCCAGCAAGCCCACCTCTGCCGGGAGCCCAGCGTGTCCACCACTGTGATCACGGGAGCCCAGCGTGTCCACCACTGTGATCACGGGAGCCCAGTGTGTCCACCACTGTGATCAGCGTGTCCACCACTGCGATCATGGGAGCCCAGCAAGCACACCACTGCGATCACGCTCGCCCAGTGTATCCACCACTGCGATCACGGGGGCCCAGCATGCCCACCTCTGCCGGGAGCCCAGCGTGTCCACCACTGCGATCATGGGAACCCAGCAAGCCCACTACTGCGATCATGGGAGCCCAGCGTGTCCACCACTGCGATCTGGTAACTTCAAGCATCAGTTTTCTTTCTCACCAAGTCTTGCCTGGCCCTCAACAGATCTGCAACCAATATGTAAGTGTAGGAACACCCTAGAAGATGTGGACATTTTCAAAGAAGAAGCCTTGCCTAGCAAGTCTAAAACAATGTGATAGGGTGGGAGTCCCTACCAGAAGAGACAGATGAAGTTCTGAGCAGAAAAAAAAAAAAGGTTATTTTTCAAATTCTGAGAGTCAATACCAGTGAGGTGGGGTGAGAAAGCCTTCCTAAAACCTTCACAATGTCTGACCGCAGGTAATTCATTCTGTAGCTGAAAGGAACCTTCAACTTTCTCATCATTTTTTATTGCACACACACACACACAAACACACACACACACACACACACACAAGGAAATTAAGGCTCGGAGAGACATTTGTGCCCAGGTTTACTCTGCAGTTGGTGAAAGGGAAAAAAAGAAAGCACGCTTGAGCCGCGTTCCTGCTTTGCTGCACTGGGAAAACAATATTCTATTCTGAAGACTGGGAAACTGAGGCACACTTCCCAAGCACCCTGAGCCCGGCCACCTCTGAATCATCTCTACTCTGTGAGGAGGGCACCAGACCCACCGTCTTAGGAAGGAACGAGCTGAGGGCCACTCACTGACCGGCAGAGGCCATGGACGAGCCCTGACTTCCATCCAGATCTTTCTTCCTGCACGGTTTCCACTCTCCTCACCACACTGCATGGTCCAGAAGGACACGACCATGTGTAGACGGTCATAGAGAGAAAGTCCCATTCTTTTCTCAATAGGATTATTGAGTCTAGAGTCCCCTGTGAAATGCTCTTTTATTTTGGCCTGCTCTTTTAATCGTCAGCTCGAATTTGCACCCCGCCCCCCCCCCCCCCCCGGTAAAGCAAGCTTCATGTGTATTTTTCCTAAACACAACAAGTATTAGAAATAGCCTAAGTATGTACCTAGAGGGAAATACTGGAAAAAGCAAGATGCATATATGTGCAAAGTGGTCATGAAGACTACACGTGGAGGTCACACTAGCTGGGATTCATGCTAGAATCCACAGAATCTTCTATTCCTACGATACCTTTATTGCTTTATTAGTTTGTTAACTGTCCAGCTCCAGCAGTGGTCGCCTTCTTTCCCCCACATTAGAGCAAACACAGGGTAAAAAAATAAAATAAAACAGTGCATTTTCTTAGTTATAAGATAGAATGCAGTTTAGTCATTTGAAATGATCTTTTCTCAAGATTCAAAATAAATAAA
The DNA here is from genome assembly GCF_018167655.1 of Microtus oregoni. Lineage (NCBI taxonomy): Eukaryota > Metazoa > Chordata > Mammalia > Rodentia > Cricetidae > Microtus > Microtus oregoni. The sequence continues at coordinate 33,114,818 of NW_024543072.1, forward strand.
TAGCTGGGACTGAGAGTATAGGCCTGTAATCCCAGCTACTGGGAGGCCAAGGCAGGAGCACTGAGAGTTCAAGGTCAACCTGAACTATAAAATGAGTAATAGTCAAGCAGACTGAGCAATTGTGTGAAATCTTGTCAAAAAAAAAAAAAAAACAAAACAAAAAAAAGAGGGTCAAGGATACAGCTCAGTGGTAGAATGCTTGCCTAGCACGCATGAGTACTGCTAGTACCCAAAGCAAAATCTACAAAACTGAACGGTAGAATTCCATAGGGCTGAACACAACACTTTAATAACTATCTTTTAAAATCTCTAACTTTGTAACCCACATTGGATTAGCCTGTTCACCTTTGCCCCTTTAATCCCTGACTGTTTAATTTAGTTTTGCTTTGTCTTTCACAGTTTAATGCTAAGTTGTTGAGAAGCAAGATCCAAATGACGCCCATCCAACAGGCCACCTACTAAACCACTCGCGCCGATGGTGTGAAAATGTCACCACTCTGTTCACTCAGTGGACTATGTACTGTGCAGCGACTCGGTTCTAAACCCTGTGCTGAGCACCGGGATGTGTCTGAGAGCCAACAAGGGTCTCTCTTTCCTCGGGGACTGCAGTCACTACACAGAGTGCAAAATGACTTGTTTCAGCTAACAGGTCAAACGATTTAGTTTAAGTTTCTTTCAGCCCAATTCACTATTTGTTCCTGTTGGTTTCAGCTGCCATCATTCTGTTGTAAAGAAGCAGCAGCTTTGTCTTGAGTGGAACTAAAGCATCAGTCTGAACTATTTCTGACCTTTATTTAATCGGTTAAATAGATATAAAAGAGAGGTGGGGGAAAGGTATTTTCAAATTGTGTGCCTAGATTAATTAAATCTAAAGCAATTCTCTGTTGTGCCTAGAACCTACTAAATAAAAATATAAGACACATACATGCTAGATGACTTTTGAAAGAAAAGGTGTATGTTCAATGAACATTAAATCTTATATATTTATTTATTTGGGGGGGGGGCGAGACAGGGTTGCTCTGTGTAACAGCCCTGGCTGTTCTGGAACTCTCTTTGTAGATCTCGAACTCACAGAGATCCACCTGCCTCTGCCTCCCAAGTGTTGGGATTAGAGGCGTGTGCCACCACTGCCTAGCCTTAATTAATTTTTTTTATATAGTATCTCACTATGTAGCTCAGGCTGACCTGGAACTCATAGAGACTCGCCTGCCTCTGCCTCTCAACTGTTGCAATTTAAAGCACGCACCATCATGCCCAGCTAGTCTTATTTTTTTAAAGAACAAAAGCAAAACTAAACATAGTGCTAGATGAACAGAGCGGTTTAATAAACCTAGGTTAAAGTCTTAGGCTGCCAGTGGAGATTTTTGCAGCAGTAAATGTAGTGTCTAGTCTCCCAAGTCTAAGCAGGGCTGAAGCAGGGGAATTAAGAGAAGAAGGACTTGGAAAGAGTCAAGGACTGGAGGGCAAAACAAGTCCATGGTGAAAATCTGTGAGCCCCTAGCGACGCCATCACTTCGCTTCCTTCAAGCCCACTTCCAGAAGCGTCAACCAAGATTTGCTGTTTAAGCTATGTGTGTATAAATCCCTAGTCAGTGTACACCCATGCCAGCAGAGCTGGGGGCCACCCTGACCCTGGCAACCAGGACATTTTGTTTTGAATTCTCCCCTGCCCTCTCTATTTCCATTTTCAGTCTTGTTTTCACTTCGAAGGAACATTTTCCTACAGTATTCTAAAGATACTGAAATGGTGGACCCAAGGTTCATCCTACGCTAGCCTGAGCTGTGATCCACATTTGCCACGGGACCCACCACTGGTCTTCTGTCCTGGTGTCGGTGTGCCCAGAGTTCAGAGAAGGGACGAGTTGTATACTATCAGGAGAAGCCGGTTGGTGCTTTGTAAGTTAGAATCTCAGCCAAAGGTTTCCATCTTCTGTTCCGAGTAATTAATTCAATTTCTGTTTATCGATTGTCCTTTATGTGTGTGTATGTGCGTGCATATGCACACATACATGTGCGTATATCTCTATATATGGAACATTGCAACACTTCTTGCCGTCACGTCTCTGCAAGGAAGGCATTAGTATCTTTGCTTTAGAGGAAACCTAACAAAATCCAGGACCATCATGATTCTCTAGGTTGCTTAGGGACTTGCTCCTAGGAAACGCTATGACTGGCATGCCCCTGCCTGCTACCTTCTTAGGCCATTCTCTGCCCGCTGCAGAGCGTCTCAGACCCTGAGGCTTCACCCTAGAGATGCTTTTCCTCACTAGAGAGTGGACAAAACTGTACTGGTTCATTCTTAGCCATGGCGGAGCAGTTAGAAGTACCAGAAGCTGGGGGTTGGCCGACAGACATGTTCTGCGCCACCCAGACTCCATCTTAGTTCTTCCTGCCTGAGGCCCTGGACACGGTCATGCTAGGCTTTGTGGACTGACCAGTTTAACACTGGCTTCGACCCCAATGTTTGTGTTTTCCCCAAAAAAAATGCAAATGTGAAAAGTGGAGGCCTCCTCTGTTTTGGTGGAAATGGCCACAGGCCTCCTGCCCTCTGGGTGGGGTTTGTTTGTTGTTCTTGGCAGCCAGCACCAACTCAGCAACCCTTTGTTTCTCTCCCTAACTCCCTAAGCTTCCACTTGAGCTCCAGAACTTGCTGCACATGGATCAGTGAGAAGCAGATAAAAGGGAAAGGTTTGACCGTCTCCTCCCTCCATCTCTTGGGAGCCTGTTGCTGCAAATCCAGAACTCCTGCTTGCAGCGCTGCCCCTGAAGTCAGCGAACCTTCCAGGCTGTGAAGATGTTTTGCCTCTGCTTATGAGGAAGGGCTGCCGTGGGCTCCCTCCAAAGCTATTACCCCACAGAACCCTGTGAGTCATACCCACCAGGCCCTTTCCGAGAAAAGTACTACGATCATACAGAAAAGCTGATGACGGAGCCCTCACCACCCCGGGGAGCTAGCCCGGCTCTGCCGTGCCTTCCCTGGTGGTACCACCATGATGATGGTTGCTCTTCCCCTGCCAGCCTTGTGGCTCAACAAACTACCACCTGAGGCAAGCCGTAAAGTGGAGAAAGGATATCCCTCACAGCTACCATCCTTGTTTCTCTAGATTCAAACACAGACTGTCCCATTTCTTGAAAGAGACACCATGTTTCACCGGCACTGTCTGAACTAGAAAGTACTACAGCACACAGAAAGCCAAGCCTCTGAGGGCCGCAACCAGCACAGGTACAAATTCTCTTCTGGGCTGATTAGGACTCGTGATAGTGACTTACCACGAACTCTTCCACTGTTCTCCCAACATTTCTGTCAGTGTCTGACTGCTTGGGTCACATAGAGAGCCATGTGAGCGTGTCACCGAGGCAGAGAGGGGGTGTCATAGGGCTGGTGGCCATGGCGTGGGGGCAGCACTGACAAGGTGAGCTTAAACACAAACTCTAGGCCAGAAAGTGACAATGCACCTTGCCAAAGGCCGCAAACACGGACGCTTTCTTCGTACCCTTCCCTCCATCAAGTCCTCTTGACTCCACCCTACAAAGTGTTTCAGGCCACCCAGGGCCACAGGCCATGACCCTCCCCGAATGACCATGGTAATGTCATTTGTTGACAAAGGAGGAAAGAACGGATCAGAGCGGCAATGGCGACCCAAGGGGGAAGGAAGGAGACATGCTATCTGGGAGGCAGAACAGAGCGCGGCCTAGCTGGTGTTTCGGATCCTGCGCGGCTTCCTTTTAAATGCTGCCTCTCCACGCTGACCTGCCTCGGTTGCTCTTTTCCTTAGTTTCTCCTCACCTTTTCCCTCCACAGACTTTTCTCCTCTTTCCTTATCACTGGACAATCTACAGCTGTGTTTTCCGACAGTGGACTCTGAGCCAGTACCCAGCACGGCTGTCACAGAACAGATACTTGTGTGGGACCCAACCCAGTCCTGCCCCTCTGGTCATTGACTTTGGGAGATAAGGCTTTAAAAGAAACGCTAGGTCCTCCGCACCCCTCTGCTGCCGCTCAAACACACAAAGAGCCCCTAAAAGTGCCCGGCCACGGAAACAGCGCCCTTACCTGCTCCCGGGAACTGAGCCTGAAGGATGCCAATGAGAGCAGACACCTTCCACTTCATCTTCTACTCCTCCAGGATGGTGCCCCGAGGCAGCTGTGCCTGGAAGGATGGGAGAAAGGGAGGTGTTGAAGGAGTCTCTGCAGGCTTTGTTCTGTGGCTGCCACTCCAGGAAGTGGAGGACCGTGGGCCTTTGAGACAGCACCTGCCAGCAATGCCAAGACACCCTAGCACTCCCCCTCTCGGTTCGTAGGCAGGAAGCTCTGGAGGTTTGGGGGTTTGGGGTGTAAGAATGTGTATCCGTCTGAATTTTGCTTTTTCTTCTATTTGACTGTGGTTTTGTGTGCTTTACTTTTTTCTAATTCTTGACTCATTTGTATCTGACTCCTGATGGCTGAAGTCAGACCCTGGGATGTCTAAGTTTCCAGTGCAGGGAAGAACATTGGCCCTTATGGAGGCTGGAGAGGGACAGCTCTAGACCCATGGTGGGTGGGCTGACTGTAGAGACCCCTATTCCTGCTTGCTTTGTGAGCATGCCTGAAGCAGTCAGCACCTCCAGTCTTAGGTTCTTAATCTAAACAGCAAAAAAAAAAGGAGCATGTTTGAGGTACAGTTCTGAACGGCCTCAATTCAGACCACAGAAGTGTGAATACTATAGCTCACATTGGATTCAACCCCCCCCCCCCGACAATATCTCACTGTTTATTCAGCCCAGGCTCGTCTAGAACTCAACTCTCCTGCCTCAGCTTTGCAATTGCCCAGGTTACAGGTCTGTGCCTCCAAACCAGGAAATGCCTCTGCTAACGTCAACTTCTCATCCTTGGAGTTGTTTACCAAAAGAAAAAGATTAAAAGTCAGGCACAGTGCTCAGGCGGCTGAGACAGGAGGATTCAGAGTTCAAGGTCAGACTGGACTAATAGCTAATACAAGACCAACTTATGCTATGTAGTAAGACTTTCTCAAAGCAAATTAAAAATGAAAGCTGAGAACTAAGCGTAAGAAAGAGCTGTACGCGGTGTCTGAGACAAGACCGAAAGGACTGGAAAGAAAGATGTATCTTTTCTTCTTTGACTAAAATAATCTCTCTTAAATCCACAGTTATTCTACATTCGCCAATCTACCAAAATGAAAGACAGTGTTATCAAATCTGGAGGCACAGAGATGGCTCAGGCACTTTCTTCCAATCATGACATCTGAATTCCATCCCCAGAGCCCACACAGTGGACAAGAGAATCTTGCAAGGATATCTCTTGCAAGATATCCTCTGAACTACACACACCACACACACGTACACACCACACAGATACCACATACATGCACATACATACACACACAACACACATATACAGGCACACATCATACACACACAGATACACTTTCTACACAACACATACACGTACACATAACACATACAACAGACACATACACAACCACACATATACAGACACACACCATACACACACAGACACCACACACACAGTCAACACACACACATACAAACCCACACAAGTAAATGTTAAAAATATGTTAACAAATTCTTAAAATAGGGTGATTCCTGAGTTTGTATGAAAAACTTAATGTGTAAGACTAGCTAGACCACAAAATGCACAATCAAACCAAAATACATAAATTAGACATCAAATTTCAAAAGTTTTATGCATCAAAAGAAATTAGGAAGAAAATTTAAAAAATAATCCACAGAATAAATTAAAGTATTTGCAAATTGGATACTGATTACGGCCCAGCATTCAGGATATATAAGTAAATCTACAATTCAATAGGTTGAAAAAAAATAAAAATTAGCCAAAGATTTAAACCTACATTTCTTCAGAGAAGAGAGGTAAATGGTCAATAAACACACGAAAGACTTTCAGTGTTGTTAGTCAGTAGGGAGACGCAAGCCAAAACCACAAAGCAATAGGACAACACAGTAGACACTCTCTGTGCTGGTGAGGATGTGAGGGGATGCGAAGAAACTGCTGTTGCCGTTGGAGATGGAAAATGATGAGGGCCCCGAGCAAAGCAACTTGACAGCTCCTTAACATGCTCAACAGAGTTACCACATGGCCCAGAAACTCTACCAAGTATATACCCGGAAGAATTGAAAACATGTGTTCTACAGAAGCGTGGACAGAAGCGGTCCTACAGCATGATGTATAATGACCCCAGACTGGAAACAGTTCACCACAGCTGAGGAATGGACCAGTGGGTGTGGTGGCTCAAACAATGGAATACAACAGCCATGAAAAGACATGAAGTGCTGTTAGATGCTACTGCATGGGTAAAAGAAACCAGACTGAAAAACCACTTATTGTGAGACTCTATTTATATTAAATAGCCAGACTAGGCAAATTTATAAAGAAAGTGGTCTAGTGGTTGCCAGGAACCTAGGAGGGCCGGCAATTGGTGTGAGGTTTTGGTAGGGGTCGGTGAAAATGCTTTAGAATTAGATCATGGTTACCAGAAAACTGAATGTCCTAAAAACCATTGAAGTGCATGGTAAAATAGTGGATTTGTGACACCAAAACTCTAACTCAATATAAAATAAATGTAGAACAAATAAGATGTAAGGGATGTGAAATGACGCTGCCAGATAGCCAGCATTAGGGATGAGCACAGTTACTAAACAGTGTCTATGACATTATCAGCTCTACTACCCTGAATGCGCTCAATCATGCTTGATCTCACAAGCAGGCTCAGGCCTGCCGAGTACTGGGGTAGGAGTCTTACCGTGTATTTAGTGAAACTGTTTTAGATAAAGGAAAGAAATCTTCAGAGGGACGATGACAGACTTCTAAGTAAATGGTATGTACTGGATCAACTGGATCATCTACACGGGAACATGTACTGTTCTTATGTCATGTTGTACACAAAGATTACCTAAAATACATCATATGTGTCAACATAAGGCCCAAAGCAGGCACATTTCTGGAGTGAAACATGGGTGAATGCTCTCGGTAATAGAACACAAAAATCTCAATTAAGATAAGATGATAAACTGGGCTTCACCAAGACTGCTTAGTGAAGATGCTATCGGGAAAGAACAAGAGCAAGCCGTAAAGAAAGAAAATTATTTGCAAACACATCTATCAGACAGACGATTTAAATCTAGACTATCTAAAGAATTCTTTCTCAATAGTAAGGAAACGAGCTCACTAGGGAAATGGGCAGAAAGTTTAAATACGCAGTTCCCAGAAGAAGATAAGTGGATGGCCGATAAATATATAAAAAGATATGAATAAGACAAATTAAAACTGCCGTGAGGTACTTTTGCGTGCTGCCTAAAACATGGGGAAACTATAGAGTTCTCGCATACGAAGCTTCATCTGTCCTGGTGTTTCCAGAGGCAACCAACCCCTCCTGAGGCTTCTCTACCAGAGGCCTGCCCAGCACCTGCCCTAGCAAACTGACCCAGACTTATGTTCACAGTCCTTACCTGGCTGTTCTGGAACTCTCTGTGTAGACCAGGCTGACCTCGTACTCAGGAGCCCCGGATGACCTGTAACTTACTCTGTCACTAAAGATGACCTTGAATGTCTAACCTTCCTGCCTCTATTTCCCAAACGCATGGATGTGCCACCAAGCTCAGTTTATGGGAGGGTGTAGAGTGTGGATCAGGCTCCTCAGTACGAGGTCAGCCTGGTCTACATAGAGAGTTCCAGAACAGCCAGGTAAGGACTGTGAACATATTAGACAAGCACCCGACTGAGTCCCATCCCAGCCCCCAGCTTTTTATAATATCGATGAGGTTGTCAGGGAAGGCAGCTCAGCTGCTGTTTCCCTAGAATTTCTTAAGAAGATTTCTTTCTTTATGTGTACATGTGTGTATGGGAGGGAGGTGCGCATGTGCTTCAGGGTGCCCGAAGAGGCCAGGGGCGTTGAATCCCCCTAGAACTGGAGGTACACATGGTTGTAAGCTGTTTGAGATGGGTGCTGGGAACTCAAACTCTGCGCAGCCATCTTTCCAGCTGCTGTTTATTTAGAATTTGAAGTGGCTGGGCACAGGCCTATTATTCCGGCGCCTGGGTTACAATCTCGAGATCATCCTCAGCTGCACAGTAACAGGGTACAAGACTGTCTCGGAAAAGCAAAACCAAACAAAAATGAATGAAGTCTTAAAAGTGGAATCCATCCCGGAAATATCTCCAGTTCATTTATCCTGCTTGGATTCACCCAAGGAGCTGCCTGGGCTGTGGGACCACTTGGGTACTGTTCCAGAAAACCTGCTTTTTGTTGGTTCCGCAAACTCAATTTCTGTCTCTGGCAGCCAAATGGACCCTAATTTATGTGTTGGGGCTTTTGAAAATTGAATTAGCTTTTTCCACATAATGAATTATCACAGACTTAGTGCCCTGAAACAGCACAAACTTAGAACCTTACAGTGGTGGAGGGCAGAAGCCGGACCCAACATCCTGGCCCTCGACCTAGCACTTACCAGGAAAAGGCCAAGGTGGTGTTGGCTTGGCTGTGGCTTGGATCTGCAGATCCAGCTGCTTCACAGCTGCTCTTCCTAACTCACTGGTGGCTGGAAATTACCTTACAACTACAAGAACAGGGTCCCCGTCTTCTTGTCATCACTGATTAGATCACTCTCAGCCCCCAGAGGACACCTGCAGCTCTTTGCAATATGGCTGTAGTTATTGCTTTTCTACTCCTTACTCTTGCGGGGGGGGGGGCACCACCCAGCTCCCCAATAAATACATGGAGACGTTTTCTTATTTATAAATGCCCGGACTTAGCTTGGCTTGTTTCTAGCCAGCTTTTCTTAAATTATCTTGTCTACCTTTGCCTCTGGGCTTTTATCTTTCTCTATGCTGTATACCTTTCTTTACTTCTTACTCCATGGCTTGCTGTGTAGCTGGGTGGCTGGCACTTGGTGTCCTCTCTCCTTTTCTTACAGTTGGACCTCATGGAACTGTTTGTTCTACTGAGGTTCCTTCTCTCTGATGGCTCTAGCTTGGTCACATTGACACACACAACTAGGCAATATGATAGCCTTACACGTTCCGCTGGAAAGTGAGCCTGTCCTGCTGGAGGGTTGCCTTCCCTTTGCCTGTCATTTTCACATTTTGGCGTTTTAATCTTTTTAGATGACTCAGGAAGGCAGCATGACTGATGTGCTCTTTCCACTGTATAGTTAAGGAAATTGAAGTTTTACCCAGTATCACAAAACTGGCAAGTGGCCAAATCAAAGCCAGCAGTCAAGTGTTCTGGATGCTGGTGTACCATGGCAGTGGAAGGGTATGTGCTTTGGACAGACAGACCCTGGTTAGAGGGCTCACTGGCTCTGTCTGGACAAGTCAAGAAGCATCTGACCTTTGTCCCGAATTTGCTAACCACGCCCAATTTACTTTATTGCTTGAAGAATGGGCAGCAGGCCTCTTAGAAGTTTTTCTGTGCCCTGTGTCTAGGAACCATGGATGCTGGGAAAAGCCGGCTCCCTTCACGTACTTCAGGTGAGGGGATAACTACTGTCACTGTCTGGGAAAGGATGTCAGAGGCTTGGCTATTACATGTGTAGCCACAGAAGCTCTGGCAAGAATCTTCTAGATAGGAGGGGAGCTGGGATCAAGGAGTGGGCCTTGGTCTCTGGGATGAGTGAGAGGCTGAGAAGGGCAGGTGGCAGACAAGTTAGTTCTTCAGAGAGCACAGACCAAACTGGAGTAGGGACCTGTGTGCTTCCTCTTTGTAATTCAGTCAAACTCAAGGCCCTGCCTTGCATTCCTATTGAACAGAAACACCTCCCTGCCCCCCACTTCTGTGATGAGTTCAGCCTCAGAGGCCTTCTGAAGTCAGCTCTGAAGCACCTAAGCAAACACAAAGTCATTGTCTGAAATGAGAACACTTCAGCCCAGAGACCCCAGGGCATCTGAGGACCAGTTCACAACGTTGCAGAGAGCAGATTTCTTCCTCACCTCTGGCCCTGGGTTTATTTCCATGCTCAGTTCTAATTGGTCCATGCTGTCTTCCCCTCAGTGATGCCTTAGATTCATTTGCTGTTATGGGACACACCACCCCTGGGATCCAATCCCAACTTTGCCCTTCACTGGCTGTGTATCTTTGAACAAACAAAACAAAATCACTTTCCCTCCACGGACCTCTGTGTGCCCCTGAGGGGCTGAATTCTCTAGTCTTTACAAAGCGGTTTCCGGGCGGAGCCTGTAATTTGAGCATAATTTCTCTTGCCTCTCAATGCCCTTCCAGTGTACCAGCTGATACCTTTTTTTTAAGTTTTCAAAATTGGATTTTTAAAAATTTTAATTTATTTTCAATAAAAATATCTTTTCTCATTTTACATTCCAGATCTGGTTCCAACTCCCTCCCCTCCTCCTGCTCTCTCCACCTTCCCCTCTCCTACCCCCTATCCCACCCCGGAACCACTCCTCAGAGAGAGTAAGCCTTCCCCTGGGGTGTCAACAAAGTCTAGAACATTGCTTTGAGGAGGATCAAGGCCCTCCGCCCTATATCTAGGCTGAGCAAGGTATCCCTCCAGAGAGAATAGGCTCCAAAAAGCCAGAACAAGCAGTTGGGATAAATCCTGGTCTCACTGCCAGTGACCCCACAGTCTGCCCCAGCCATACAACTGTCACCCACATTCAGAGGGCCTAGTTTGGTCCTATGCTGGTTCCTTCACTGTCAGGCCAGAGATAGAAGGCTTCCATTAGCTCAAATAAGCTATTGCAGTGGGTATCCCCATCATGGTCTTGACATCTTTGCTCGTATTCTCATTCCTCCCTCTCTTCGACTGGACTTTGGGAGCTCAGCCCAGTGCTCCGCTGTGGTTCTCTGCCTCTGCTTCCATCAGTTGCTAGATATTGGTTCTATGATGACATTTAAGATAGTCATCAGTCTGACTACAGGGCAAGGCCAGTTCAGGCACCCTCTCCACTATTGCTTAGGGTCTTAGCTGGGGTCATCCTTGCAGATTCCTGGGAATTTCTCCAGTGCCAGGTTTCTTGCTAGTCCCATAATAGCTCCCTCAATCAATATATCTCTTTTCTTGTTCTCTGTCTCTGTCCTTCCCCCATCTCAACCATCTAATTCCCTCTATTTTTCTTCCCCCTCCCCTTCTTTTCTCCCCCTCCTCTTCTCCCCTCCTTCTCCCCTTCTGCCTTCCCTTCTTCTCCCACCCCTACACTTCCAATTTTCTCAGGAGATCATGTCTATTTCCCTTCCTGGGGATCTATGCATGTTCTCTTAGGTTTCTCCTTGTTACTTAGCTTTTCTGGGATCATGGACTATAGGCTCCTTATCCTTTGCTTTGCAGCTAGTATTCACCTATGAGTGAGTACATACCTTACTCAGCTTTCTGGGTCTGGGTTACCTCATTCAGGATGGCTTTTTTCTAGTCCCATCCATTTGCATGCAAATTTCAACTCTGAGATACCATCTTACACCTGTCAGAATGGCCAAGATCAAAAACACCAATAATAGCTTATGCTGGAAAGGATGCAGAGTAAGGGGAACACTCCTCCATTGCTGGTGGGAGTACAAACTTGAACAACCACTCTGGAAATCAGTATGGCGAGTTCTCAGGAAACTGGGAATCAACCTACCTCAAGACCCAGCAATACCACTCTAGAGCATATACTCAAAGGATGCCCAACCATACTACAAGGACATTTGTTCAACTAAGTTCATAGCAGCATTATTCATAATAGCCCGAACCTGGAAACAACCTAGATGCCCCTCGAAGAATAGATAAAGAAATGTGGTCCATTTACACAATGGGGTGCTACTCAGCTGATACCTTTCTTCAGCTGAGGCACAGGGTGGCGCTGTGAACTTCCTCTGGGTTGTCCCGGCCCTGTTCCAGAGGTCACGCAGGTGTTCCCGTTTTGACGCAAGAGCGGAGGGTCAGGCTTAGGACCTGATGTTTCAGCCCAATCCTATGGTGCTGGGGATTTTCTGATTTCGCGCAGTCACTTTTTGCCAATCCCTCAAAAGGGAGGACTAGATCGCCTGACTTCATGCGGTGTAGGGGAGCCGGCTAGAAGTCCTTGCTGAGCCAGTCTTGCCCCTAGGGGAGCCTCCCAAACAGGTCCCTGAGTCTAGGAACAATCCTATGAGCTCCACCTCTGCATACTGCTGATCGGGAACACTTGGCCTCTTTTTAGGCCTCTTCCTTAAAGGGAAGGAATGACGATAATCAGGACAAAACGGGGACGCAGTTCCAGAGAAGCAGAGGTATCAGCCTGGGAAAAGGACAAACTTCTCCCATCCTGGGCAAGAGGGTGAAAGAGCCGCCCAGTTAGGAGCTCCGTGCGTTTCCACAGCTACCTCTAGCGGCTCTCATGTCAAACTGCAGTTCCCGAGGCCTCGCTCGCTCTCGGACTGGAAGTCTAGAACCCCTGACCGGGTCTCCTATCCTCTCCTCTTCCACAGGACTCACAGTGAGGGGGCGTGTCACCAAAGCACGTGCGACAGTCGGGGCCTTCTCACGGCCGCGTCATTTTCAAGGAAATGTCCGATTCCTTGCTTCTCCGCTGGTCTTACCATCTGTGTAAGGGCCTCAGGTCACATTCACACCCTGATAGATAACTAAGCAATAGCCACTGTCTAGCCTAGTCCTTGACATAGTCCTGGTGACGGCCGCTGAAGCCGTTGAGTTGGGATTTGAACACACTATGACTTCAGAGCTCACAGCACCTGCTCCCCAAAATTTCAGAGAACTACCTGTAAAAAACCCTGGCATTTTCAAACACACGGTCCTTGCTGTTTTGTTGTTGTTGTTATTGTTTTGTTTGTTTTCACACACTACAAACCTCTAAAAAACAAAACAGGAGGCAAAGTATTTCTTTAAAGGACCACAGGGACCTCTAGTGTTGTGTTCTTGAATCAGAGCTACTGGATCTGGTGTGGAAGTGTGTGGACAAACACAAATCCGCGGCTTGGGTATGAAGTTAAAAAAAAAAAAATCGCATGCGCCCCACCTATCTGTTGGGCTAGCTACTAGGGTTAGAAAAAGAGTACCAGGCATGACTATATTTTATGAAAGTAAAAGTATTGACAGCCGTGACTTCTGCCTTGGAGGAAACTCAACATTATCAGTTGGTATCTGAGGTAAAGAAACAATATCTGTCTAGTATTTACTGAGTATTCTACAGGTGGGTCTCTGTGTGGTTTCTGTGTGTTGGCTTGAAAAGGAAATTGTTTTGAGGCAGGGTCTCTGTCGCTGTATAGACCAGGCTGACCCTGAACCCACGATTCCCCTGTCTCAGCCTTCAGCGTGCTGTGTAACTTGAATTCTCTATGAAAACAGGAGGAAGGGATTATTATTGTCCTCCATTTTGCAGAGGGTCTGCAAAACTCCGCAGCTCCCTCAGAAAAGGGCGCTTGTCTGGATGAATCCCTGGCTGAGGCGGAAGCCAGCATTTGAACCTAACCCTGTGGCAGGGTCAGCACGCTTGAGTTTGAGATGATCTCTGCCCGTGCAAGGCTGCATTTGGAGGCGCACAGTGAGGACGCTGCTTGGATTTCCGGTGTATGGCGGTTGCTTTCTTCTCTGCTAGCCCCAGGAGCAGTGGCAACCGTTGCAGCAGCGTAACTGTGCAAAATGATTTGGGAGCATTTTTGCTAATTTGTGCTTTGTCCTGTGAAGTATTGTTCTTTACAGATGCACCCAAATGCTCAAAGAAATAAAGAGACTTATTCAAGACAACGTACAGTCTGCACAAACTGGGCCAGGCCCCCGGGCCCTTGCAGCCTTGTCTGTGTTCCCAACCTTGTTCCCTGCTCAGCTGTTCTAGGGCCCCTTCCTCCCCACTGCCCTAGGATCTCCTCTCTTTTGCCCTTGTCTGGAATTCTATGCACAGGTACAAAAGTATTTCTTTTTTATTTTTTAATTAAATTGTGTGTGTGTATAAGAGAGAGAAAGAGAGAGAGAGAGAGAGAGAGAGAGAGAGAGAGAAACTGTGCACCACACACAGGAATGATGCTGAGAAAGCCAGCTAAGTGTTTGTTGTGGAAGAGACTGGAGACTCTAGCTAAGGAGTGTGAACGCATGCATAGTAAGCATCCTCCAAAGTTTGAGTCTATGAGAATCTTAACAGAGCCATGACTTTGGCCAACATCAGTGCCGAGGGCCAAGCTGAGGGCCATAGAGCATCTCTAGACCGCCCCACAGATTATAAGCAGGCTAAGAGGGGAATGCTAACTTAATGCCTGACCTTGCTGTTGAGAGACCTGTGGGCAGATTTGGGCTCATGATAGATTAAAAGTGACTTGGGATTGTCATTAAGAAAGAGAAATAAACATTCTATACAAAGAACATTCTAGGCAGATTGAAGAATTAAGGGTGAAAAATTAATTCATAAAAGTGGAAGAAAACCTGAACTGATATTAACAAATTTCCCAAAGGCAAAGAATAAATTTAAAGAAAATTAAATTCATTAAGGGGAAAATATCCAATTATGTGAATATGCTTTATGGAAAATTTTAAATCTACTGATTTTGAAATAATTTAAATGGAAAACAGTTTTACCAAGTGTTGACAATCCCTAGAGCTACCAGAAAGTAAACTAAAGGGATTCCCAGAGGATCACTGGACAGTGGACATCAGCCTAGAGTTCACTAAGAGGATCACTGGACAGTGGACATCAGCCTAGAGTTCACTAAGAGGATCACTGGACAGTGGACATCAGCCTAGAGTTCACTAAGAGGATCACGACAGTGGACATCAGCCTAGAGTTCACTAAGAGAAAAAACAGCTGACTGAACACTTCAAAACTTACATTTATTTAGCGAGTGTGTGCATGTTGGGGGTATGCACATGGGTGTGTGTGTGTGTGTGCGTGTGTTGGGGGTATGCACATGTGTGTGTTGGGGTTATGTACATGTGTGTGTGTGTATGTGCGTGTGTGTTGGGGTATGCACATGGGTGTGTGTGCATGTGTTGGGGGTATGCACATGTGTATGTTGGGGTTATGTACGTGTGTGTGTGTGTGTGTGCGTGTGTTGGGGTATGCACATGGGTGTGTGTGCATGTGTTGGAGGTATGCACATGGGTGTGTGTGCGTGCGCATGTGTGTGTTGGGGGTATGCACATGTGTGTGTGTGTTTGTTGGGGTATGCACATGGGTGGGTGTGTGGGCGTGTGTTGGGGGTATACACATGTGTGTGTGTGTTCGTGTGTTGGGGGTATGCACATGTTGGTAACCTAAAACTTGCCAGTTTGAACAACACAGCCAAGGTTTTCCCTATGAGATTCAGCACAGAGCAAGCTTTGTGACCATTATGACATTTGACTGCAGAGCTATTAGTTGAGTTGATGGCAACCCCTAAAAACAATCTGCAACGTTCCTGGAAACCATACAACCAAAATGTTAAGAAACTGGGAAGAAGAAGAGGAGGAGGAGGAGGAGGAGGAGGAGGAGGAGGAGGAGGAGGAGGAGAAAGAAAGAAAGAAAGAAAGAAAGAAAGAAAGAAAGAAAGACAGACTAGAGGGGAGCTTGCTGTCTGACCGCGTCCTGCCCTATCTGACTGCGTTCTGCACTGTCTGGCCATGTCCTGCCATATCTGGCAACATCCTGCACTGTCTGACCATGTCCTGCACTGTCTGACAGTGTCCTGCCCTGTCTGGCCGTGCCCTGCCATGTCTGACTGTGCCCTGCCCTGTCTGACTGTGTCCTGCCCTGTCTGACCATGTCCTGCCCTGTCTGACTGTGTCCTGCCCTGTCTGGCCGTGTCCTGCCCTGTCTGACCGTGCCCTGCTCTGTCTGGCCGTGCCCTGCCATGTCTGACCGTGTCCTGCCCTGTCTGACTGTGTCCTGCACTGTCTGACCATGTCCTGCACTGTCTGACAGTGTCCTGCTCTGTCTGGCCGTGCCCTGCCATGTCTGACCGTGCCCTGCCATGTCTGACCGTGTCCTGCCCTGTCTGACCGTGTCCTGCCCTGTCTGGCCGTGCCCTGCCATATCTGACAGTGTCCTGCCCTGTCTGACTGTGTCCTGCCCTGTCTGACTGTGCCCTTCCATGTCTGACTGTGTCCTGCCATATCTGACAGTGTCCTGCCCTGTCTGATTGTGTCCTGCCATATCTGACAGTGTCCTGCCCTGTCTGACTGTGTCCTGCCCTGTCTGACTGTGTCCTGCCCTGTCTGGCCGTGTCCTGCCCTGTCTGACCGTGCCCTGCCCTGTCTGGCCGTGCCCTGCTCTGTCTGACTGTGTCCTGCCCTGTCTGACTGTGCCCTGCCCTGTCTGACTGTGCCCTGCCCTGTCTGACTGTGTCCTGCCCTGTCTGACTGTGTCCTGCCCTGTCTGGCCGTGCCCTGCCCTGTCTGACTGTGCCCTGCCCTGTCTGACTGTTGTCAGTTTTTATAACCTCCTTTCAGGAGTCCCCTTTAAAACTCTCCAAGTCCTCTTGGTTCCGACCTCCATCTCCTGGAAAGGGCCAATGACACAGTCCTGGTCAACGACGCATCCTGCCCACAGACCCAGGACCTGGGCTCAGTCACTGAGGGCCCTCCACTTCCAGACACAGCACTGCTCATTCAGGAGTGACTAGGACCCCAAATATGAAGCGTTCATCCACTTTGTCAGACTTGCTGGCTGCAATGAAAACTGACAGGGAGAGGCAGCGCCGCAAAGATGGTGTTCTGAAGGACTGTTTCTTTTTAGGAGCAGCAAATTCCTCCTCTTTGTTCAAATTACTTTGATTTAAGTCCCTGTGACAGCAAGACTCCCAGCTCAGGTGCTGATTCTGTAGCCCAGGGATGCTGCTCTGTGACTGTTACATTGCCCTTGGATACTATGGTTTCTCTTCATACAGATCCCTTGCCTTTTACTAAGTTATGTTTGTAAATGATTTCTAGGCATGTAACAAATTCAAAATAAAGCGGAAGCATTGGGATACCCAGTCAGTACTCAGCATGATCCTTCAACAATCCATCAAAGATAGGAAAGAACCACAAAATACCAGCACCTAGGCTAAGTATTGTTGTGGAATGTTATTTTAAGATGTGTTACATTTGTTTATGAAGTGGAATATTTGTTCAGTGATGCAAAGATGTATTGTATTCTTATATGCTGCATTTGTTTAACTCTGTAAAGCTGTGTTACTGTCCCTGTCTAAAACACATGATTGGTCTCATAAAGAACTTAATAGCGACTAGCTAGGCAGGAGAGGGATAGGTGGGGCTACCAGAATAAACAGAAGAGAGGTGAGCGGAAATTGGAGTGGAGGATGACAGGGGCCAGTCACACAACCACACAGTCAGACACAGAATAAGAAGGAACAAAAAGATATATAGAAACAGAAAAAGGTAAGAGCCCAGAGACGAAAGGCAGATGGGATAATTTAAGAAAAGCTGGCTAGAAATAAATCAAGCTAAGGCCAGGCATTCACAAAAAGAGAAAGTCTCTGTGTGATTATTTGGAAGCCAGGTGGCGGGGTCCTCAAAGAGCAAATAGTAAACAACCAACTGCAAACTATAGGGGCTACAAGTCTTGAATTTATCTCACATTCCCCTCCCTCCCTGTCCTCCTCCCTCTCATGGGCATCCTACAATAAAAAGGGGAAAAAAACAAGCAAATGATGGCCCCATACTCTCTTTGACAGTCACCATTGTCTTCTCAGATGAAAACACAGAGCGTGTGTTTTAAAGAGTTTGGAAAGCACCGTGAAACACTGGCCAATAAACTCCCACGGAGCATTATTTTCTGGGCACTAAAACAGCTACAGAATGCGCCACTAAGGCGAGTGGCCCGCTATCACCTTGCGGTCCCTGGTCTGAATGCCACCGGGAAAGACGTGTGATGCTGGCAATCTCGTCAGAACATTCCTGTTTCACTGAACTGTGCGTGCCTCCCTTCACAATGGGTCCCCACCCCCACGTAATCCCAGAGGCTTTGAACCTGGACTAGACTGCAGATGAATCCGATTGTTGGTCTTAGTCTGCTCAGGAACAGCGGCCAGGGAAGCATCTGGCAAATGCACCCACTTAGCCGCTGCCATTTCAGGGGCTGTCTGCCATGACCTCTTAGCACCACGGCCTTGGTCAGGAGCTGCACGCTGTTGGGACACAGATCTCATTCATCCCTTATCCTAGCTAAGACTGGGGCTCAGTTCCTGTCTGCAGCAGGCGAGGTGTGAGACCCAAGGTCTGAAGCGCAGTCATGGTATGAAGGACCCACCAGCAGCAGCAGAGGCCAGGCCTTCATCTCACCCCTTGCCCTTGATGACTGCCTTTATTTCAGTGTCACCGCCCTGGTCACACCGACATTTGGCTACAATAACTCAGCTATGTGAGAAATTGGCGCTGGGCCGGGCACAGTGGCATGTGTTTGTCATCCAGTACTTAGGAAGCTGAGGCAAGAACATCACAGGGCTGAAGACACCTTGGACTACACAGTGTAGAGACACTAAGAAATAGAGGAGAAAACAAAACAAAAATAACACCACCAACCCCCCCCCCCCCAACAACCTGCATCCGCTTAAACAGTAGTCTGTGGTGCCCCCTTGTGGACACTCAGAATGCTTCGGTGACATCCTACAAGTCCAGTTATAGAGCTGTAAAGAAAGGACTTTGCCCCGTAGGATAATTGGATCTGACCTGAATATGGAGTCTTTCCACGGTACCAAATGCCGAGGACAGAAGTCACAGTGAGCGGGAAGAAAAAGAGAAAACCTGGGAGATGCCCTCAACCCGGTTCTGCCGAGCACGCCGGAGCCCAGACCTAGACTCCGACATTCTCCACATTCTAGGACATGATGAGCTCTTGGAAAAGAGCGGCGTGATTCCCTCCGAGTCCTGGAGCAAGTGCTGACGTAGGAGTGTGGTTAAACGAGAACACTGGCTGAGCAGTGCAGTGAAGCTTTGGAACAAACATCTGGATCTCTGAAAGCAGTCCAACACACCTCGTTAAAATAACGCTTTTAATTGTTAATGGCTTGAATGACAAGACTCTGGCTGTTTACTATAATTCTTTTTCTTGAAAAGTCATTTGCAGGATTTGTTTAGTTTATCATCTATTTTTCCAGCATTATGGCTCCTATTTAACTTCTTTTTGTAGGGGTCAGTGGTTTGATACCCCACACTTCATTAAAAGGACTCTTACTTCATCTGAGATCATGCATACGGGAGACGAAGCTACCTAGTACACCCTCTGAAGAAACGTTTTAAAATGAGCTATTTTTAATTGTGTGTATGTGAGTGTCTATGTGTGTGCTGGTGCCCCCAGAGGCCGGAGGGATTTGATTCCAGAGCTGGAGTTCTGAGCAGCTGTGTCTGCCTGAGCCTTGGACCAGTTCCTCCGCGAGAGCAGTCCACATTCTTAGATGCTGAGCCGTCCCTCTAGCCCAGAAACAGTTTGTTTGTTTTGTTTTTTCGAGACAAGGTTTCTCTGTGGCTTTGGAGCCTGTCCTGGAACTAGCTCTTGTAGACCAGGCTGGTCTCGAACTCACAGAGATCTGCCTGCCTCTGCCTCCCAAGTGCGCCACCACCACCCAGCTCCAGAAACATTTTTTTTAATGCCATGTTACCAAGTTATCTCCCACAGATGGATGACTCTGGAAGCAGGGCCAGGAGCTCTGAGATACAGAGTATCTGAGGAAGGCTTGGGCTGTGGTTGGTGCCTGGGCTAATTCCTCTTGTAATTCTTTTAATTCTTCTTTTGAAAAAAAAAATCTAACACAGACAAATTCCTTTCCTTTCCTTCTGCAATCCTTTTCATGCAAATAAAACATATTGTTTTGGTTTTTGTTCATTTGTTTCAATGCTGGGGACGAGGCCCAGGGCCCCACGCATGCTGGGCAAGCGTGCCATCAAGCGAGCTGCCCCTGGGCCCCAGCCCATGTGTATATGTTTTGAAGGACGAAGAATGAATATTCAGTGCCTACTTAGGTGGAAGATGAAAACAGGAAACATTTCTGACTTCTTTGCTCTGGGTAACTATGACTTTGGAACATGAGACATTCGCGGAGTTTTACAGAAGACACTTTTGTCCTGTGCGGGATCAGCCCTACAAGCCGACGTGACTAGGGAGTCCACTCCTTCCACATCTGAAGGGTTCACACAGCACTCTGTATCCGGGGCATACCCTCTGCTCAGGTCTCCACTCCAAGCTCCTCTGCACAGGCTCCAGAGGCAGCTGGGTGAAGGGGTCACCCTCCAGGCACAGTGGCCATCTGGAATAAAGCACCTGGACTTGGTACCTCAAGTGCCGATGGGCAATCTACACCTGGTCTACATTGCCCATCTATGGCCACAACTGAAGGAAAACACTGTGGATAGATGAAAGAAAAAAATCCTTGATCAGAATGAATGGCATTTTTCTGTGAAAATGGCTTCAAAACACAAGTTTTAAATCCAGCAACCCATCTTCCAAGAGACCCCACTCTAGGACCAACAGCATTCTGTAAACAGGCAAGCAAACAAGATCAACCAGCGGGTGGCAGAGTCCGCTGACAGCCCAGGAAAGCTGCAGACAACAGCAAGCCCTTTAAGTGTATGGAGCCCTCTACGGCTCTTTGCTGGGGTGGGTCGGTTCACCATATTCTGCTTCACCTGGAAACAAAAAGAGAGACAAACAGTTATCTTATTAGTTGGGTGGGCCACTCTTAACAGTTCATGTGTTTCCAAGAAAGACTAGAGAAACACTCAGGACCTAAAAGTTTAATGTTTTAAGTTAATTTCAGTGACTCCCGTTCGTGGTTTTAGTAAATGCGGGACAGGGCCCAAGGCCCAAGGATAATCTTTTAAGGAGCTCCTCTGCTCTCCGTGGATGATTCTGACATCTCGGTCAATGTCACAGGTCGCTAGCAGGACTCACTGCCAGCAGGACTTCATTCAAAACGAATTTTTGAAGGTTTAAAAAGAAAAACAAACACAGGGCAGGGGGTGTAGCCCAGGCGAGAGGGCGCTCGCCTGGTATTCACAGAACTCTGAGTTTGATGAACTCACAAGGTGGCTCACTCTGGAGGTGGAGGTAGGAGGAGCAGGAGCTCAAGGTTATCCTTGGCTATATAGAGAAGTTTTAGACTAGCCTGGGCTACAAAAGACTCTGGGGGTGGGGGGGTGGGCAGAAACCTTTACAACACAAAAGGAGTCCTGACCAGTAAAACAAGAGAGAGGTGACTGGCCGACACCAATTGGTACTGGGCCCAGCTAGGAGGTGACCTTGTCTGTCTTTCTGTTCTGACTGGGGTTAACAGACCACAGGTCCAGCCGTGACAAGCTCCATAGAGACCTGAGTCTCAGTAGTTTACCCTGAGGCAATACCTGGTTCCAATAAAGACCACAAACTGAGATTACCCAGGCACCACCCAGGAACTGACCGCCCAAAGAAACATTTCAACTTTTGTAGACAGGATCACCTGCCAGCACACACCCGTCGCCTTTTACCAGGACACCCCTAGACAAATGTCAGCCAATTAGGGTTCGAAACCTTACAAATCCCTCACCCCCACCTTTGCTACTATAAAAACCCAACTCCAACTGAGATGGGGGCTCTCCGATCACGCCAAACGTTGGAGAGACCGAGTTTTCAAAATTGTATAAGAATAAAGGCTCTTAGCCGGGCGGTGGTGGCGCACGCCTTTAATCCCAGCACTCGGGAGGCAGAGGCAGGCGGATCTCTGTGAGTTCGAGGCCAGCCTGGACTACAAGAGTTAGTGCCAGGACAGGCTCCAAAAAAGCTACGGAGAAACCCTGTCTCGAAAAAAAAAAAAAAAAAAAAAAAAAAAGAATAAAGGCTCTTTGTTTTTACACATGGGACTCGGTCTCCTGCTGGTTTTGGGGGTACTCTGTGATCTGGGCATAACATATACAACGAGGAAATCTCTGCCTCAGTCTTGGTAAGAGACATCCGAGTGATAAAGTGAAGCCTGTGAAAAGCTGCCTCTAGGACGTCAGCAAACGCCTCAAGAAGTCCTTCAAACCTTCACTCAACAGGCAAGTTAGCAGACCGGCTTGGTCCAGCAACCCAATGACGCAGGTCATTTAGTTAGGTCTGGTGTCAGCCCTGCCCTCCAGGTTCCTGTGTGGACACTTTCTCAGGACACCATTCATTCCAGTGTCCCAGCCAGCAGCTGCAGGCAGAAGACCCTGTGCTGTTTAGAGAAACAGCATCTTCTGAGATGGATCTGGGCAAACTCCAGAATGCCATGAGGACCCCATTAGTGGCTCCTGAGAATGGACAGACCACAGTCCTCACAGGTACAATTGTCCACTCCCCGGACTGTGACACGGTCCTAGCAGCAAACGGCAGTAAAGAGCTAGGAGGAAGTCTCAGTCAAAGATTAAAGTAGCAATCAGTGGCCAGAGGTACCCACAGCAGTTTTTAGATGCCTTCCTTCCATAGTACTGCACAGCAGGGGACGCCTGGCCCTGCTCTCCCATCCTCCCCTCAGGACCAGACCAAAGGTTCCCTCTTATCTCTGAGCTGCAGAAAAGCACTTACCCACTACATAACAGAGGTGGGGGCCTCTATTTTACTCACTCAGAGCAGAGACTTATGGGAAAACATAATTTTATTTTGTTATTAAAGTAAGCACTGCCCAGGGCATGTTATTTACACAGAGATAACTGCACTACGGAGATTGTGATGTCCCGGGAAGGAAAACTCTAACCTCAAAGAGCGGCCCATCATTCTTGCTGTCAGTCTCCTTGATAATATGGTGCGTGGTGATGATCTCGGCAATTGCTACCTCCACATCCTATAACGGAAGATGCTTGGCCAGCCCAGAGGAGGGTCAGAGGCCCTGTGCCTCTCTCCCGCACACACAGCAGCAAAATCAACGCTAGGAAGGCTGAGTTCTTCACTCAGACGATTGAAAGACTTTGTTCCAATCAAGTGCCAATCAGCAGCTGCTTCCCCAACACCTGCTGTGGGCTGGGCCATGCACTACCCTCAGCTCTGCTCAGACTACAGGGGCAGGAACACAATAGAACCCTGAGCTTTGCTGTTAAAAATTACAACCACTGGGGTAGGGTGGGGGCTACATAGTTTCACCTGCGTTGTTCCGTAATAGAATGAGACAAACACTAAGAATTTAAGCTCCAGACTTAGAATGGTCTGGTCCCCCAAGAAATTCCTTTTCCCAAGGTCAGGCATTATCTCAGAGACTTGAAGAAAGTTCCTACTTGCTAAAAAGGAAATTATTCTTCTCTCCTGCAAGAGGAACTGTGGCTCTTAACAGAACTGTGGTACCTAAGACAAGGTTAATGCTGCCTCTCTTAAACTCTTAATCTCTGCTCACAAACCTTACCCCAGCTCACAAGCCCCACCCCAGCTCACAAGCCCCACCCCAGCTCACAAGCCCTTTTCCCTGTTCTCATTTAACTCTAGAAATGTTTTCCCTGTTGCTTCTCCTTGCTTTCCCAGGAGACAGCCTTGGCAATTTGGCATAAACTTCCCTTTCCACCCAAGGAGCTGCTATTTTGGTTTCTTTACTGCACCCATTTTCATTCAGGCACGACATATAAATCTACCTGACTATCCTCACCCATCTCCCTACAGAACTGTCAGTCATCACAAACAGGAAGTGAACTAAAAATGAACTTGGAGTGGCAGCCCCAGCAACAGCAGCACCTGGTTCGGAGTCCCTGGCTTCTGTGCTAGGATGCTTTCGTTTGAATCCCAGCACTGCCACCTCCTGGCCGAAAGGCATTGAGCAAGCCTGGCAGGTGCTTCATTTTACAGCCTGGGGATCACTGCTTGCTTTATCCGGGTGTGGTGAGGAACTAACCTAATCACGTGAAGCACAGCACCAACCGGTAAAACATGTTCAACAGACTCTAGCTGCGACTGTTAGTGTCGTCATTATCAGCTCTCAAGCTTGCAGAGGTCACATATAGCCAAATTCCTATTGCCACTTAGGAAATACTCTGTCCCCTGAACCTTGACCTCACTCCAGATCTGATTGTCCTCTTCTTCCTGCCCCAGTCCATCTTTGGAGCCTGATTCTCGGCTGCTTTCAGACAAGATGGTACTGGGGACCAAACCTTGGACTGCTGAGCTATGTCTCCAGTCGTTGCTAATTCTACTATTTTTATTTTGTAATGCTGAGATTCATGCCCAAGCCCCAGGTCCCAGCTGCTGAACTTACACCTCCAGCACCCCTACCCCACCCCATCTCCTTTCTCTCCACGGGCTCCTTTGGTCCCAACTTCATCACCTCCAGAGGAATAAACCACATCTCCCCACAGGCATCCCGGTGATGCTGGCAGGAAAGGGTCACTTGCTCAGACTCAGATGTGGTGCATGCAGCACAGGCCAGAGCAGCAAGCCATGCATACCGTCTACAGTCCCACAGGCACAGGTAGCCCAGACCCCAGGGGGAGTTCATGGGCAACGGTGACCTGAATGAAACTCCCCCCACCTTCTCATTGAGCTCTAAGTGAAATTTGTTATTCCTTCAGGGATGATTGCAGATGATAAACCATAGACGTGACAGGGTATCTGTGACCGTCTCCAACAGCAATAGAGAAATCAAAGATCCCTTGAAATTGTACTATGATTATGGTGTGGTAAACGTTATATAGTCTCTCGTTTCCACTACTTTGAGAGTTATGGGCTCATTACTAGAATCCTCATTGTTTGTTTTTGTTTGAAACACAGTTTCACATAACCCAGGCTGACTTCAGCCTCACCATGTAGCTGAGGCTGGCCTTGAATTCCTAATCCAAGTGGTTGTCTCTGCCTCCCAAGGACTGGGGTTACAGGTATATGTCATTACTAGATTTTTTTCTTTTTTCTTTTCGGTTTTTCAGGACAGGGTTTCTCTGTGTAACAGTCCTGGCTGTCCTGGAACTCACTGTAGACCAGGCTGGCTTCAAACTCACAGAGATCCGCCTGCCTCTGCCTCCCAAGTGCTAGGATTAAAGGCGTGTGCCACCACTGCCCAGCGTGATTACTAGATTTTACACTATTTAATGTTAATTCAGAAGCTTACCAATGCTGTATCACACATTTAAAAGTATTTTATAGGTATATTTTAAGAGTTGTTCTGTGTTTGGTTGATCTCACTATATAGCTCTGGCTGTCCTAGAACTCACCAAGATCTCCCCTGCTTCTACCTTCCAAGTGCTGGCATTAAAGGGATGCAGTACTGTGCCTGGCTTCTTTTGTCACCTATGTATTTTATTATTTTAAGAGTGGATCCTAGATTATGCAAGGGTCTGCATCATATGAAACGTTAAACCCCCTCGCCTTGGGAGGCTGGGAAGGATGATGCCGGACAGGTGAGAAATGTATACTCACTTACTGCAAGGTGACATTAAAATATTCTTCAGGTGTCACGACTTTCGGTCCACCAAAGTAGTCCAAGACCCAGATGTTGGTTATATTTAACTTTGCAAAGAACCAATTATGGCTGGAAGGCCAAGTCTTCATCTCAGGGTGTCGCAGGAATAACGAATTCTTCGCATAGTCTGCTTCCTTCTCATTCACCTGAAGGATAAACCGGGGAGAAACAGGCTGACTCCTGGATTTCTCCTTCACTAACAATGTGTGGTTCTCACACCACACACCCTGCCTGAGAACTTATTCAGCTGCAAATCCTGGTCTTCAGACTCCAGAAGAAATGGAAGCTCGGAGAAAATGGACAACGATGATTTCACACTTGTAACGACACATGCATCAAAACAGACCATAAGGACCGAGATTCACTGCTCAACAGTGAGCCTGAGCTTCCACTGTACCGGCTCAGATGCACTAGTGTCACCTGGGCCTGAGAGTAGC
The DNA here is from genome assembly GCF_018167655.1 of Microtus oregoni. Taxonomy (NCBI): domain Eukaryota; kingdom Metazoa; phylum Chordata; class Mammalia; order Rodentia; family Cricetidae; genus Microtus; species Microtus oregoni. The sequence continues at coordinate 33,140,547 of NW_024543072.1, forward strand.
GTCCCACCCACCCCAGGATCTATCTGCACATGTGAAAAGCATGCGTGTGAAGGGTGAACATGCGTAGAAGTAACACGATGGGACCCAAGAGCATTTGTTACTTCCCGGCTTGCTCCTGTCAGTCAAGGACACCACCCACAGAGATATACCCACGAGAACGTCCAGACCTGAAGTCACAAAGGCCAGAAAGCAAATCACTGGCTAAGCAATAAGACTATGTACGTGACACCTGTCCACTGGCATTCCATAGATCTTTTTCTGTTTGGTTTTAGAGATGGAGTCTCACTATGAAGACCTAGCTGTCTGGCATTCACTATGTAGACCGGGCTGGTCTTGAACTCACAGATATCTGCCTGTCTCTGCCTCCTGGGTGCTTGGATTAGAAGCATGCACCACCACACTCAGCACTGTCGATCGTATCTAACCTCTTCTCTCCAGCACTCAGCCCAAGCTGTCCAGACATATTTCTAGTTAGTAACAGACACCCCTTTTATTGGTATCGAACATGGGAACATGGAACTCTCGTGAAATTAGAGAGCAATGGCTCTGTAAGAGCAGATATTTCTTAACAACAGTGTTTTTACATAGAATCTTCCAAATGTGACATGTTTGGCTTTAAGACATAGGTTCTTTGTCCCTTAAGAGTCCTACTGAACACCTACATGATGGACCCCCACCAGAGCCTTAAGTTCTTGGACTCACTGTTTATGTGAGAACGTGTTCTTACCACGCACCCACTAACAAATCAATTGCATGCTATTCTTCAAAGACTCCTTCCCTGTTTCTAATACCATGACATTCTGGCCCATCTCTCCTCGTGGAAGTCACCACTCACCTTGGTCACAGTTCCCGACAACATTATATGAACACACAAGGGACTCTGGGGATCAAATCCATGTTTCCTACAGAAGACAGTCTGTGCCAAAGACAGTGTCAGTGTAGCCTCTGGATGTTCCTGCAGAGAGAAAAACGAAGAGCCTTGCATGTGACCTGCGGTTTCTGGAGAGTACAATGCGAGCTGCAGATGTGCAGTCCCTCCAGGTATCGCACTTACACGGAACAGTGAACTGCAAGCCTCCCCGAAGAAGGGAAAACAGTCCGCAGGTGGAGACCGGTTCTGATCCCCACCAAGTGTGTGTGGAGAGGTGCCAGGTTTTAAATGAACAATCTACGGGGAATGTTTTAGCATATCTGTTATCTATGCCATAATTGTCAGAAGTATAAATACAGTATCCCCCAAACCAGGGCTGTTGATAGCCCTCACCGCAATATCTACAGGGTCAAACTCTAATAAAAAACGAAACCAAACAAAACAGTTCATAAAAAGCCACAGCTGCTTGAACAGCCTAATTACACAATTTAAACAAGAAAGTAGCTGAATCATGCTGCGGGGTTATCTCGTGACTGCAGAAGTTGTCACGTGATCTCCAAGAGGGAGAGTTGCTTATTCCCCTCCCAGCTTCTGTAACAAGAGAATTCTTCCCTCTGATTCAAACACTAAGGCAGAAAGACTCAATTCCTTTCTCTCCAGAACCCAACGTCCTTCCACAAGACTGCAAATTCACAACTGCCTTCACCCCGAGTGGTTTTGGGGTGAACTTTCCTATTTCACAATGGCCCACCAAAAACACAGAGTCTCAGAGACTCTCAGGAAAGAGGAAAACAGAAAGAGCTCAGAAGGCAAGAGCATGGACTGCTCTCCCACGGGGCCCAAGTTCGGTTCCCAGCACCCATGTCCAGTGGCTCACAACCACTTGTAACTTCAGTCCCAAGGAATCCTACATCTGCCCTATGACAGCGCCCACACACAGAGAGCCACAGTTAAAGTCAATCTTGCTGGACATGGTGGTGCATACCTTTAATCCTAGCTAAAATATTTGTTGTCTTCAAGCAAATGCCGAGAGGATCTTCCCCTTCTACTCACCACCCCCCCCAAAAGGGGGGGGGAACAAGGGAGAGAGCTCAGGTAAGGTTTCTTCCCTGTGAATTCCAGATCTGGTTGAGAAGTCAGACATAAGCAAAATCAGGATGGGAGCAGGAAGGTGTATTAAGGCAGAGGGAATGTAGACTGGGAAAGTATAAGACTCCATAGCCATTACAGAGAAAGCCAATGTAAGGGGAAGCCAAGGTATGGAGGGGCCGGGAGGAGGTGAGCAAGGCTCAAACCCCAGCTCAGGGTCTAGGTTGGTTTTCGCAGGCATCCTCAAGCAGCGCTTTCCAAAATTCCCTACAATTTGTTAAGATGACGATTCCTGCTACCAATCTGCACCCAAGGTTTTATTTATTTTACTATTTGTGTGTGTGCGTGCCTGTGTGTCCGTGTGCATGCGCGTGTGTCCCCATGTATGTGGGCAGATGTGGGTGTGGAGTCAGATGACACTGGATGTCTTCTTGGATCAACCTCTACCTTATGTCCTAAAGCAGGGAGGGTGTTTGTTCAACCCAGAAACTTCCCGCCTCCACTTGCCAAGCAGGGGGATTACAGGCCGACAGGTTGGCTTTCTATGTGGGCGCCAGGGATCTGAACCCTTGACACTTGCATGGCAAGCTCTTTTCTTGATGAGCCATCTCCCCAGCTCCCACACCCAGGGTGAGAAGCACTTGGGGTGATTCTTGAATAGCAGCGGGCAGCATTGGTTAAGCCCCTTGTGTGTTGGGCAACGCTGTATTTTGCTACTGTAAGTCTGGTGGGCAGGGTGGTCCAGACAGTTTAAGAGTTGTTTGAGAACTTCTTAGCTGGAAGTAGTGAGGACTTAGCCAAGCACAGGGTCAATGAAGGGGAAGGAGCAGAGATGGAAACAAAGGAAGCAGAAGAAAAACCGAGGGATGTGGAGAGGCAGTGAGAATTCTAACGTGTTTATTGAGAAAATAACTATTCCACAAGTCAGGACGCTGAGGGTTTCCGAGAAGAAGAGGGAAATGGAACTCCTATCTGACAGACACTAAATGAAGGCAATCAGGAATACAAGAGTCTGGTGAGGTCCAACATAAACACAAATGTGGAAGTAAATCCTAAGCAGAAGGAAAACCATGACTGTGCATATAATATTTAAAGTATCAGAAGAACCACGGGGTTAGAAACTGACTTGTTTTTAATAAGTCAAAGGGGAAAAGAAATCAGGAATAACCTGGTTATATCACAAGAGAGAAGTGCCAAGAAGGAAGGAAAGATAAAAATGATTTTGTTTTATTTGAGATAGGACCTTATATAGTCCAGCCAGGTCTTGAACTCACCAGATAGCAAAGAATAACTTTGAACTGCTAACCCTTCTGCCCCCACCTCCAAAATACTGAGACTATAGGCCTGTACCACCAAGCCTCCTTTCTGTAACACTGGGATACAGCTCAGCACTTCCAGCATCCTAGGCAAGCACTCTCTATCAATTTTACTTTTGACTCGCTGGCTCTACAGCCCAACTTGCTACTACATTATCAACCAGCACCAACAAATTCTTCCTATAAACATTTATTATACAAAAACATTACACACCGAAAAACTAGACAAGAGGAACACTCCAAAGGGAAGTAGACTCTAAACCTCACAACTTGTCTCTGAGGGCAATGTCTGGCATTTTACATGTCAGAAGTTCTTCTAACCTAATGGGAAGGCATGAAGAGACTCTTGCTGGTTGGAAGCAAGAAGAAGAGCAGAGCAGAAGCCAACTCTGGCTGGCTAACTGAGTCAGCATCCGTCACGTTCATATCATGAGCCTTGTATGTTCACATCTTTTCAATACCATCACCCAAGGAACTGAAACCTTGGGTGGGTTCCTCACATCTGCCTCTTTTCTACACATGAAGTAGCTCACTGAAGTCCTACCTTGATGGCCATGATCTAGGTGGCCACAAGTGAGCCCCGCTACCTCTAAAACTCAGTGTCTTCGTTTCTGCAGTGAGGATGACACCAGCACTCCCTAGACAACTCACAAATATAAATAAGATTACAGGTAATAGTGATGCTCCATCTGTCCCCTTCCTGACAGAATCATCAGCAGGCTTTGAGGGAACACAGGACACTGTTTCAGGGAAAAGTGTCTTGGAAGTGGGTGCATTTTGGGACCCCTTCTCAAGAGACCCGCGGGTCATTCGAGTGCCACCCCTGGAGTAGAGGGAATCTGTGAACAGCAGATGCCTAGAGGAGTGAGGAGGGCTGGGAAGAAGGAAACGGTGAACTGGGGTGAACATATCTGGGCTGGAGGAGGCAGCGGCTTCTATTCTTTTTGTTTCTCAAAAGATAAGCTCCGCCCCCACTCCCAGGGCTGCTAGATCTTCTGATTTTTTCACGAAGGTTAAGACACTTTAAATGTTAGAGTGCAGATTCTGTTTGCGATTTATCATGCATCTGTGGTCTGCGTGTGCGCACGTGCGTGTGTGTGTGCGCGTGCCTACGTGCGTGTCTGTGTTGTGTACATGTGAGGAGAGTGCAGATGTACCACAGGTGCACAGGTGTTAATGAGTGTATGGTGTGGCCCGGAGGTCAGCTATGGATGTCACTCCTCACAAGCTGGAGCCACCCAACTTGTTTTTTGAGACTTGAGACAAGGTCTCTCCCTGGGGCCTGAAGCTCACTGACTCAGCTAGGCTGGCTGGACAGGGAGCTGTGTCTGCCTGTCCAGTGAGGATCACAAGTACATACCTTCACACCTCGCTTTTTACATGGGTAACGAAGACCAAACGGTCCTCAAGCTTTTCTGGCATGTACTTTACCAACTGGGCTATTTCCCCAGCCCCTACAATCACAGTTTTAAAAGACAGCCTAGGCCTGGAGAGGTGGCTCAGCGGTTAAGAACACTGGCTGTTCTTCCAGATGTCCTGAGTTCAGTTCCCAGCAATCACATGGTGGCTCACAACCATCTGTAATGGGATCTGATGCCCTCTTCTGGCATGCAGGTGTACACTCATATATAAAATATAAATATATAAAATTAAAAAAAGAACAAAACAGATCTCTGTGTAGGCTGTAGGAAACTGGCCTCTGGTCCCAGTCTGTGTCCTGTTCTTTGAAGACAGGTGGATCTGAGGTGAGCTAGAGTTGGCCCCCTGGCTTTGCATATTGCTTAACCTCACGTCACCATGGGAACAGTCAAACCTACTCCTAAGAGTTATTCCAAGAGATAATAATAAATGCAAATGAGTGGAAATGAAAAGCTCTCAGCACACGGTGCCATGAGTGCTTGATTAAAAAGTCTGTTTCTCTCATCTGACTTTTACAAGCACGCAGTGTCTTCCCGACTTTGCTCCAAGCCAGGCTCCATTTCTAGGCACCTGTGTGGCTCTTCCCTCCCACAGCTTATCCTGGTCCCAGAGAGTAGGCAAAGGACAAAGAGGAACCAGCTCCTCCAAGAGTCGTGTTCTCCATCGAGGCCACTATGTTCTGTAGTCCAAAGAAGGCAGTCAACCTTCAGGTCCGGTAGTAGTTTCCCACTGCCGATAGGAAAGGTCTGGAGCGAGAGGAGAGAGGAACTCTGAAGTCACACAAGCCAAATGCTAAATAACTAGCCAACAATCTGTACGCTTTGTAAAGCTTCTGAATAACAAGTGGCCCGTTCGTGCAGAGACTGTCCCTTAAGATGATTCATGGCAATCGGAAGGGCGTAAAGTCCTCCAGGTACTGGCAAAGAATTTATCCCAAGTGGTTAGAACACTAACAAGCGAGTAGGAACATTCTGGAGCTGCCCAACATCTGGAATGCTACAATCTCTGCCCAGCCAGCGCCGGCCAGAAGGGACTGTCATCTGAGCTGAGTTCGAAATTCTTATCTCTAAGACCCACGCGCTCCGTAGCGAACTAAACTTCAGAGGTTCGCTCCCTGTGGCCGCCAGCCCCGCAGTGTCCAACCCGGGGAACCGCGCGTCCCACCGGCTCACCTGCAAGTCGCTCACTAGTTGCTGCATTGGGCTCAGGTACATGTAGGGCACGCCGCTGCCTGCGCCCGGGGGACCGTCACTGAAGGAGATGACGTCCGCGAAGGACCTACCGCGCACCGCCTCCAGCGTGGAGATAGTGGCCAGCGCGCCCCAGTCCGAGACGTGCGTCACGAAGCGGGCCACGCGCGGCGCGTCTTCTCGGGGTGGCAGCGGAGGCAGTCGCCAGCCCATGTCCCAGTCCCCGTGGTCCAGGCCCCCGCGACCCCGGGCCGGAGACACCAGTAATGCCACTAGCGCTGGCGCCAGAAGGGCGGCGAGCAGGGAGCGCGCAGGACGGAGAGCACTGCCAGCCATGGCGGAGTCTGCAGAGTCCCTGCCCTACGACCTGACTCTGCGGGGTAACTAGTGCCCTCCAAGGTCCCGCCCCTCCGAGAAGGCCAATCAGAGATGAGCAGGCCTAAGGGGCGTGGCCCCTTGCAGCCGGATCCACAGACACAAACGCTCGATTCGCTCCGTTTCGTGTTCATCTCCTTAAAGATTGCGAGTTTGCACCAGAGTCTTTTTTTTTCTTTTACAGACAGATAAGCCAGGTTTAGAAGAAATTAAATAACTTGGCTAAATCACGCAAAAGGCGAACTTCTTCTCGCACGCACCACCTTTTCTAATGTCTTTTAGTATGCGTGCCTGGCAACTGAGAGAAAAAGAGTTTTCTATGTATGCTCTTGTCTGTTTAATCCACTATTTTTGTTGTTTTGGGCTTTTGTTTTATTTTTCGAGACAGAGTTTCGTTGTGTAGCCCTGGCAGTTCTTGGAACTCATGCTGTAGACCAGGCTGGCCTCGAACTCACAGAAATCCACTTGTCTATGCACTCCAAGTGCTGGGTTAAACGCCTGCGCCCCCCCTCCCCCCCCCCCTCCAGGCCTGTTTACTCACTGTTAGCAAACAAACTTCCTTGTGGTAAAAGGCAGAAGAACGGAACTGGAGGAACTTACAGACTGCTGGCCCACGAGTGTCCTCAGATGTTACTGATTTTCAGTAACCCACTCAACACTTTGGTCATGCCTGTTTGAGATCTGTTAAGTCATCTAGCTTAGTTAAGTGCGTGGCTTCATGCATTCTTTGTCCTGGCTGTTATAATTTAAAACGAAGTGCACCAGAGAAAGACGACACCCAACAGAGCTCACATGGAGGGTTTATTTGTTTATTTATTTATAATTGGAGGAAAGGAAGTGGGAAAAGGGGAAGGGGAGAGACCAGCCTCTGGGGACAGGAGCAGCAGAAGAGAAGAGAGGCAGAGAGAGACGCAGAGAGAGAGAGAGAAGAGGGAAAAGACAGTAAGTGGGCAAAGCCCACCTTTTATAAGGGAACAAAGCAAATGTGCACAGGAGGTGCTCTTAGTGGGTGCAGCTAAGGACGTATCCTGTCAGGACCCTAAGGGCAGGCCAGTACAGATGCCTGAATACTAACACTGACAGGTCCTGCAAGCCGTTCTGGTCTCCATTCCACTACCCCGGGGAGTTAGAAAACATGTGTATACAACCTGGCCCACATCCTTCATCATTTTAAACTTTGGCCACTGTTAGAACATAGAACCTTTAAGCCTCACCCCATAAGCTAAATCAAGCCACGACTCTCCACAGCTCTCCCTAGGTGGGAGTTAGGAAGCAGTCTGTGCAGGGACTTGACAGTTTTTCTTAGCTTACGGTGCCTGGCTCCTTACCACATAGACCACACTGAACTAAATCGTGAGATGGAAACGTCCTGCCACCTCTAGAAGGCTGTAAAAATCAGGCTTCCCCTTTATTCTTCTTAGCTTATGGTGCCTGGCTCCTTATCAGCAATCAGAAGCTCCCTTTTGGCTGCCCTAACTAACTCAATCAAAACAAACTAACTCATCCTAACTCGGGGGGGGTTTCCCCTCTTCCCTTTATAAACTTCCATTTGCCTATGGGCCTTGTCTGTCTCCTCCCTATCCAGACACAGTCCTTTGTATCCCACCCTCCCCTTCCTTCAATCCACACCCCCCCCAACAAATACCCCTTCCCCTTATTGTCTGTTCTTCCCTTCCCCTTCTCCTTTGTCCTCTATCTCCCGTGTTTGTCTATCATTCCCTGCCCTTTGTCCCTCTGGGGCAAATAAATCTCCTTTGTGCTAAGAACTTGGTCTTGGTGTGTCCTGTGCCAAGTCTGGCCCTTTCAGTGTGTACTTCACACAGTGGTACCAGTGTGAGGATTTGCCTGTGTTAATCTGGTGATACCATGCCTTCCAAGGCTTCATTGCTTGACTGCAGTGGTTTCCTTCAGAGCTGTGAGCAACAGGTGTGTGAGCCAAATCTCACCTCCCCTTCCTTTCTGAAGGCCAGCCTCCCTACCTTCCGCCAACTTCTGAGGCTATTCAGCAGAACGTGACCCTGCACTCTGAACAAGAGCCCACAGTTCCCTCTGGTAACCAATCTCTGTCACACTGATTTCTACACTTAGCTAAGAGTAGTGTCAACAATGCTCGGTCCAAGATGACTTGCTTTTCAGCCAGAGTTTAGGAGAACCTCAAACTAAGTGGAAAACTAAGCAGGAGCCATTTCAAGAGAAGAAAGTGAGGAACCCACCTAAAAAAAAAATCCATAAATAGTGTGAGTGCTTATCTATTAGAAACAGCTCATCCTCAGTGTGTTAAGGAAAAGGTTCACAGAGCCGAACTTGGAGTTCCAACCAACCTACCACTAGCAAGTCAAGTGTCCATGGCTCTTTGACTTTACTTTTAGATCTCAGTTGTTCTTGTTCAAAATTTGGAGCTGAAAGATAGTCATGGTAGTGCCTGCCTTTGATCCATCACTATATAGACTTTGTCTCTCCTGCTTCTGGCCCAAAAGAGAAAAAAAAATTGGATTAGCTGCTGCTTTAGACTCTTCCTTCACCTTTATCCCCTATTTTCCATTTAGTGGTGAAATATGAGACTTTTTAAAGTTTCGGATACAGATTGTTTTACAAGAGGATAAACCACTTTTCATTTATTGATATACCTCTTACTGTTATGGTAAAATGCTGCAGGTCCCCAAGTGGCAGTAGTGGGCAGCGGGCCATGGAGGCGGCTGGTCCCAGGCAACTCCGGAGCTGTGCAGCGGGTGAGAGACAGAGACCTATTAAGCACGCCATGCAGATAAAGTGGGTATTTATTTATTTATTTAGTTGGTTATGGGAGGGAAAGGGATAGGGGAGAAGGGAAAAGAGCAGAGAGAGAGAAAAAGAGAGAGAGAAACTGAGGGGGTGGGGAAGGGGAGAAGTGGGGAAGAAGGAGAGAGGCAGAACTTTCCTCTTTAGGAGAGAGATGGAAAGGAAGAAGCTCAGGCTGGAAGCAGAAGAAAGGAAGATCCACTTGCCTTGGTGGAATGAGGGTGGGTGGGTGGGTTGGGGCTTGTCTCTTAAAGGGACAGGACAGACCATTACATTTACTGCTGGCACACAAAATAGCAAGAGTTTTCTATTACAGTTCCATTACAAAACAAGTGCTTAGAGCTTGCTCTCACATGTCACACTGGGAAAAGAAGGTCTACAAACCCTCCAGGAGTTAGGTATGTCTCCGTAGTTTTTATCCTTATACTTGCTGTTCCGGTGCTCCAAACACATGTCATTCTGTACTGCCTGTTTCCCATGTACACCTCAGTGAATCAGAAGTCACTTTACAAGAGTGCCCTTGAGCCCAGCTTCTTTTTAAAAATTTTATTATTTCCTGTGAATGAATGAGTGTGCATGTATACACACACACACGCATGCACACACATACATATATACATGCTGGTGCCCTCAGGGTAGAAAAGAGCCTCGGAGGTCCTAGAACTGGAGTTACAGACAGTTCTAAGCCATTTGGATGATGGGAAACAAACCTTGGTCCTCTGCAAGAGCAGCCAGTGCTCTCGACTACTGAGCCATCTCCCCAGTCCTAAAAACCTAGCTTCTAGTCCCTGGCAATGGGCAAAGAGACACCTTGGTCTTATATCAGCCAGGGACAGAGCAGATGGAGTCCTTTGTTCATCCTAGCTTGGTGCCTATCTTGGTGGCCAAAGCTGTTTCATGCCTAGGGCACATAAGAAAAAAAAAAAAAAAAATATATATATATATATATATATATATATATATATATATATATAAACCTAGCTTCTTAACTCATGTGGTGATCATGAAAAATTTGATAATAGTAAAATCAATTGAAAATTAAGCTCATAATGAATCTGAGGCCTTTTTAGTAGTGCGTATCTGTGTTGCCTCAAGACTTCGCCATAATCTTGATCTGAAGCACACAACATGCACACTTCATGCTCAACACATGAGTCATCTTAGCGTGAAATGCCCACAGACACTGCCTGAAGCACCTTGGCTCCAGCTGCAGATTGATGCTTGCTAAAATTGCAAGGTTTTTACTGGATGTGCAAAGTTGTTTCCCCTTTATAGAAACAGAAAAAATTTGTTTGATTATGGAAAACAAAGTCTTCTTATCATTGTTCCTTATCATGTTAATATCAAATTAGTGTAACTTTAGATTGTTTTGTGTCGTAATGTTTGACCTTAAAAAGCTGCTACTTGAGTTGCTTGAGTATCATTTTAAAATGGTCAGTGAACTTGGGTTTGGGATTAGGGTGAAATTTCTAACAGTTTCAAGAAGTGGCAGAGACATACTTCTGTCATTGTATGACAATGTATATGAGAAGGTGTTCTCAGCATTTGTTGCTTTAGAAAAGAGGGTTTTCTTCTTCTTTTGTTTCCACAAAGGATGAGAACCTGTGGAATCCTCCCAGACTAATGTGGTTTGATGTACCAGGACCCCCTCAAAAGTCTCTATGAACACCCTCCAAAATACTTCATCTAACAAAAAGCAAGAAACAGTTTGGAGAGAACTACAATCATATTCCCAAATATTGTTTTTTATTATTTATTTATTTATTATATATACAATATTCTGTCTGTGTGTATGCCTGCAGGCCAGTAGAGGGCACCAGACCCCATTACAGATGGTTGTGAGCCACCATGTGGTTGCTGGGAGTTGAACTCAGGACCTTTGGAAGAGCAGGCAATGCTCTTAACCTCTAAGCCATCTCTCCAACCCCCCCCCCAAATATTGTTTATAAATGTTTGTTTACATTTAAAGGGGGATATGCTAGAGAGATTTGCATTGGTATGACTCTTGGTGGGGAAAACTAAACTGAATGCTGGGAGAAAGAAGGCAGAGTCAGAGAGAAGCCATGTAGCCCTGCTGCCAGAGACAGATGCCAGAACTTTACCCAGTAAGCCACAGCCTCTTGTCAATACACAGATTGATGAAGATGGGTTGAATTAATATGTAAGAGTTAGCCAATAAGAAGCTAGAGCTAATGGGCCAAGCAGTGATTTAATTAATACAGTTTCGGGCTGGAGAGATGGCTCAGTGGTTAAGAGCATTGTCTGCTCTTCCAAAGGTCCTGAGTTCAATTCCCGGCAACCACATGGTGGCTCACAACTCACCTGTAATGAGGTCTGGTGCCCTCTTCTGGCCTGCAGACATACACACAGACAGAATATTGTATACATAATAAATAAATAAATATTTAAAAAAAAAAATTAATACAGTTTCTGTGTGGTTACTTCTGGAGTCTGGGTGGCCAGAAACAAACAAGCAGCCTCCTATAACAAGCATTGTCAACGATAAAGTAAAAATGTTAATCAGCTCTGAAAAATGTCTAATATACTCTACCTGCAGTATCAAATATTCACCCACTTTTGAGACAGGACTGGATTCAAAATCACTGTGTATCAGAGAATGGCCTTGAACTTCTGACCTCAACCCACCCCACCCCCCGTTTCACTGGTATTGTGCTGGGTGCTTGGATGGCAAGGCATGTGAACACAAGCACACATACACATGAACTGATACTTTATCATTTATTGGCAGTAAAATTTTTATTTATATGCCTATCTTATATAACTATATAAAACCATTTTATGTAACTATATATACCTGAGGCCATGTAAAAATTTCTCAGGTGAAAAGAGACTGTGAGTAGAAAGTTTAAGAAGCCCTACCTTGGGCCAGGCATGGTGGCAAATGTCTTCACGTCTACCACTGGGGAAGCAAAGGCAAGAGATTCTTTGTGAGTTCATGGCCAGCCAGGGCTATATAGCAAGATATGTCCAAACGTATAGTAAGTAAATAAATGAAAGCCCCACCCTACACTGCTCCCTCTGAGAGGATTTCCCCCAATTGCCCTGCACCAGACAAACACTTTCTTTCCCAACTATCGCCACACCCTGTAATAGCTGCATTTATTTAGTGACTGACTTCATTGTCCATTGCTAGAGTGAGCGTATCTAGAAGGCAGGAATGTTGTCTATCTTGTCCACCTTCATATCTCCCAAGCAGATGGGATCTCAGTAAATATTTGTCAAATGATTATTTGACTTAATAAATGGCAGCTGGTGAAATTCTTTGCATAAAATCAGCAATGAGGTGTGAGTGTAATAACTTCATAACAGGTGAGTGTTTTAGCTCTTAATCAGCAAATCCTCCTCATTGGGCTATTGGGGAAACTACCAGTCAACAGTGGTTTAACAATCATTTTGGATTCTTCTGCTTCTTCTTCTCACTTAGTTTTTTTATTTGATCAGTGGACTGATCCCCATCCCCAAAGGCCCACCGTGAAACAGTCATCTTCCCTTTGTGACTGGTCTTTGCCCTGATGAAAAACCCACCCTGCAAGCCCTCTCTTTCTCACGGTATTTGCATTATGTATTTGTCTGTGTTGCCACCAAGCATGGCTCCTTCTAGATCAGGAGCAGTGCCTCTGTCATCTCCATGTCCCAGCACACGGATTGTGTGTGATCTTCATCCAAGTAGTAGTATCAAGGTATGAGGGTTTTCAGCCTTCAAATGCTAGGGACATTTGGTTCTGAAAGAGCAGATAAGTTCTGTTTTTTGATGTACATGGTTCAAACCACAGCGGTGGAAAGAACTAGGGTGGAGATCTGCCATTTAAGCATGACCTTAGATGGGATGATACTGAGCCTCAGTTTCATGCTCATCGAAAAGGAACCAAGTAAAGGAGGTGATCCAGAGCTTGCCAGCATGCCCTGTGCCTTGGAACAGAACCTAGAGACCCCACATGGTGGGGAGCACAGAGCAGTATGTGCTTGCCCTGAGGACAGAGGGCAGAAAGTACCAATGGATAATCTACAGCCCAAGTCTGCCTGAGCATCTGTCCTAGACCCCCAGCCGGGAGCGCTTTCCTCCACATAAATTCCATCAGAGTCAGGGACTCCACTGCCTGATGTGGGATTCCCCTCTGTAGGCTGTGAATACCATTGGTGAATAAATAAACTGCCTTGGCATGTTGATAGGGCAGGGTAGAGCTAGGAGGGGAAAACTAAACTGAATGCTGGGAGAAAGGAGGAAGAGTCAAAGAGAAGCCATGGAGCTGCTGTCAGAGACACACACGCTGGAACCTTCCCAGTAGGTCACGATCCTCATGGTAAAATACTAAAAATGGGTTAAGTCTAGATGTAAGAACTAGCTAGCAATACACTTCAGTGATTGACCAAGAAGTGATGTAAATAATATAGTTTCTGTGTGATTATTCTTGGAGTCTGGGCATCCGGAAAAACAAACAAGCTGCTCCCTACTACAGCTGCCCAACCCACCTTTCTCATGCAAGCCCTGCACCAGGGTTCCAGGCTTGGCCCATCTCTTCTTATAAACCAGGCATGGTGGCTCATACCTATAATCCCAGTGCTAAGACAGGTGGATTGCTGCGAGTTTGAGACCAGCCCAGGCTACATAATGAGTTCCAGCCTGGAGTACACGATGAACCCTCGGCCCCCTCAATATGGGCCTCACAAGAAGAGACAAAATGAAAACTGTTTTGTCTTTTTTTTTAAAAAAAAAAATGTGTGCCAGGCGGTGGTGGCGCACGCCTTTAATCCCAGCACTCGGGAGGCAGAGGCAGGCGGATCTCTGTGAGTTCGAGACCAGCCTGGTCTACAAGAGCTTGTTCCAGGACAGGCTCCAAAACCACAGAGAAACCTTGTCTCGAAAAACCAAAAAAAAAAAAAATGTGTGTAGATACTTTGTCTAAATGTGTCTGCACACCACGTGTGTGCCTGGTACCTTTGGAGGCCAGAAGAGGCCATCAGATCCCATAGAGCTGGAGTTACAGAAGGTAATAGGCCTCCATGTTGGTGTTGAGAAGGGAACCACAGTCTTCTGGAACTCATTTCATAGTCACTAGGATGAGGATAGCTGGGAGGATTAAAGGGGAAAAAAATGTAGGTCTGTCTAGCCTGAAGGGAAGACTGGTGGAATGTTGAAGAACAATTTGTACTTTAATTGTTACGTATTTATTTCAGGAGAAAACTCTAGTCTGAGTATCAACCAGTTGTTATTGCTTAAAGCAAGCTGTTAAACAATTTGTTTGGAAACCGGCTTGTGCATACTTAAGATTTATTCATTTTGTTGTTCGATATCTTTTAGCGCAAAAGAAAAAAAAGCAATAAGATATTGAACTAAAAATATTTAAACTAGCCTTCAGAAGAGTAGCATTTTCAGCATTTTAACATCTCAATATTATTATTTAACATGAAAAGAAAGCTCTCTGTTAGTCAGGATAAAATGATGACATCAGTTTGCCCTACTCAAGGCTGGTCTGTCTCCTCATCCGCACAGTCAACATGCAAATGAAGAGTTTAAATAAAAAATATCTGTTCACTTTGCCTGCCTCATGCTAAATTCCACAGCATATGCATTTGGGTGTTAAATCTATGTAAGGGTGGAGGTTATAACTCAGTGGTAGAACATTTCCCCAGTGTTTGTGAGGTTCTGTGTTCCATCCCTGTAACTACAAGAAAAAGAAGGAAAAGAAGGGGCTGAAGAGATGGCTCAGGGGTTAAGAGCACTGACTGCTCTTCCAGAGGTCCTGAGTTCAATTCCCAGCAACCACATCGTGGCTCACAGCCATCTATGGTGATATCTGGTGCCCTCTTCTGGCAAGCATACATGGAAGGAATGTTGTATACATAATAAATAAATAAATCTTTTTTAAAAAAAAGGAAAAGAAAACAGCAGCAAACTGTAAGGGTCCAGGAAAAAGCTGAAAGAAGACCCCAGACTCAAATAGTATGCAAGAACAAAGAGCATTTATTACCAACATGCAGGAGCCGAACTCCTGCACAAAATGGTGACGACCCTGAGACAGGCAGGCTCCTTTTAAGCACAGCTAGAGGACTTTCAGGAACTGTTAGGTCAGCTCAAACATAGTGGGTTAAGCAAGCCGCAGTTACACTAGTATACTTTTAACTGGCTGAGGTTCAGTTTTACCATGTTTGGACACACTTGAGCAAGTTTAGGCAAGTCCAGACGTGACTCAGAACGGGGGTTGCAGGATTTCTCCTTGAGACACTGTGGGGCTGACTTGGGCCTTGGGCGTGTTCTCTCCTCGGTCCCTGAACGTAAGCATGTTGTTGATAAATGGCCCTCTGGACCTGTTTTGCCCCCTCAGAGAACGGAAACATAAATTCAGTTGTAAAAGTGGGGAAGTTTAAACTCTTCACAAGCAAACAAGAAACAACCCAGGAAAACGAGAGTACTAGAGTGGCAACCACACCTGAGGTATCGTGATAGGAACGAAGAAATCAAATATTAGCGGACATTGTCTCCACCCTTGGGGGAAATGTTTAATTAATTCGCAAATAAGCAAACAGGCAATGTGTAATGTGATAGTTTGGTGCAGTGTGAAAAAAATAAAAGAATGCAGAGAGCAAAGGAAGTTCCCTTGAGGGAAGGCTTCACGTAAGAGATGAGTTTTTAGTTGAAGCCTGAAAGATAAATAGGTTAGCAGTCAAAAAATGAGGTAGGACAGAGAGGAGGGGCCAGGAAATAGAAGGGTGGTCGGCAAGAATGCCTGCTGTAAACCCGGGTGGTGGTGGCGCACACCTTTAATCCTGGCTCTCGGGAGGCAGAGGCAAGTGGATCTCTGAGTTCTCAGCCAGGTTAGTCTACAGAGAGAGAGTTCCAGGATGGCTGGGGCTACATAGAGAAACAAAAAACAAACAAACAAAAAACACAATGTGTGAGATGGATGTGTTCATTGGGTAGGAAAATGAATCATGTCAAGAAAAAGGGATTTTTTGACTCCTGGAAGCCATCGTAAGTTCTTAATTTTTTTTCTTAAGAAAAATCAAGGGTCGAGATTGTAACTTAGTGGTGAAAGAGTTAACTAGTTTTTTGCAAGGCTTTTGAGTACCACAAGAAGGAAGAAAGGGAGGAAGGGAGGGAGAGAAGAAGGGAAGGAGGAGGGAGGGAAGATGATAATGGGATAGACTCAGGAAAAGAATTGCAAATATTTGAAAGACTGGCAATAAAGCTTCCTTTATATACCCATGCTATGCCTAGTCAGGTTAGTGAATGAAAGGCTATTACATCTAAGCAAATTTCATCAAGTGACAGGCCTCAAGGCAAACATAACTGATAGCTTTCCAGCACAATAGTTATAAGTTGTGAGAAAAACGGAGTGAAAAAGATAGAATTGACAACAATCATTAGAGCATTCCTTACTCTTGAGCAAACAAATGCAGTTTATAGGATCGTCTGCTCTCTTAGTCTAGCAAGTCGGTGCTTTCAGCTCGAATTCACGCAGCCTCATCCCAAAAGTCATCTAACTGTAGCTTTGGAGGCTCACCAAGAAAGTTTTTGTAAAGGAAAATATTGAGGGAGAATATATCTTAGAAATATCAGGCACACCATGGGCAAATGTCAAGATGTTAAGATGTAAAATATAATTTTAGTGAGCATATCAAACGATCTCATTTATAGGACTTAGATCAACTGTGCTAACTCAGCGGTACTGGAAATAAACATACATAGTTACAAGTTCAGAAGTCAAAGGACACTGTAAATGACAGCAATTAGGACACAGGAACTATTGTAGGAACAAACTGTTGCTAGTTGGTTTCTCTAGATACCGGTACAGAGACCAGCTACAGAGGACTCAGAAAAGGAGCCCTTCCCCACTGAGAGTTCTAAGGTATGTATGGCCCATGAGAAGGTATTAAACATGATGACCATTCTCAAGATGCAAATTAACCTCACCTCAAAATTGCTAAAGTTAAAAAGCCTGAAAAAGCTAAGAGCTTATGTCGTCTTCTAGGAGACCACGGGCAGATTGACTGAAGGATCTACAGAACCTAGGGACTAAAAATTCCACTTCTCAATCTACACTCAGCTGAAATCTTTATAAATGTTGGCCAAGAGACATGTACAAGAATGCTCATAACAGCATTATATGTACTATTTCCCAAACAGATATCAACAGTAGAATAGACCGTTACACTGTCATACACTCATGTGGTAAAATGTTGTCATGAGTGGGCTATGTTAGAAGCTGTGTCTTTCCAGTGTCCAAATGTATTGAATCACAATAAATTATTGCATGGTATTGGCCAAAGCAAGCATAGGTTCTAATATTTATTTCAACCTTAACTATTAATGTTAATTTTCAGATCACACATTGAGTAGTAAAATATTCTCTCTCTCTCTCTCTCTCTCTCTCTCCCCCTCCCTCCCCCCCCCCCCCCCCGTGTGTGTGTGTGTGTGTGTGTGTGTGTGTGTATTAAGAAGGGTTGCAAAGGGCTAAGAGGCACTACAGTAGAGTTTAAAGAGAGAAACAGTAAGAGTTGGGGAGGGGGTGTGTCCCATAATTAACTCTGTTGGAGGTCTGGTATAGACTCTGCTGCACAGTCCAACCTCAGAGTCAGACGAGCTATAGAAACCAAGGTGCAGGACCCTGGAGGCCACCGAGATGAAGAATAGAATTGGATCTAGGCGGACGAATGGATAACAGAACCGATGGATGAAAAGAGAGGATGGATGGCCACTTGAGAAGGTTGCATCAACCGTGAGGGGCTGAGCTGAACTGAAGTCCTTGAAACAGTTCAGGGTTTTCTGCCTATTTATTCCTTGACATACCAGGTATCACAGGACAGGCTGGAGGCAGGAGTGTGTATGTGGGGGGAGGAGGGTCATGATTGCGTTGTTAAGTGTCCTTCTCTTTAAAGGGTTTAGGTAAAGGTATATATCCTTTCCTCAATTTCAAGTTTGTGATGATGTTTCCTTATACGATAAAAAAAATTCAGATTAATTTATTTTATTTTATGTCTTTGAGTATTTTGACTGAATGTGTGTGTACCATGTGTGTGCAGTACTCACAAGAGTCCAGAAGAGGGTGTCAGATTCTCTGTAACCAGAGTTACAGAAGGCTGTGAGCGGCCATGTGGCTTTGGAGAATTGAATCCAGGTCCTCTAGAAGAGGAATCCGTGCTTTTAGCTACTGAGCTGTCTCTGCAGCACTTAGATGACTTTAATATACTGTGTATTCACATGATCCCAATATATTTGGATATATACAGTGTATTCACATGATCCCAATCCACTTGGGTAAATTTACCTGATAGCAGTCTTTTGGCTGTTTGGTTGCAGGTCTAGCCTGTTGTAGCTGGCTGAGCCATCTCTCCAGTCCAACCTTCTTTACTCTTAAATAATTCAGGTGGTATTGTCTGTGTGCCCACCCTGGTGCACAGTCATTCTGCTTCTGTGCTGGCATTCAAAACCGATTCCAGTGCTTTGTCTGCTTGGGCACAGTACATTCTGAAAACCACTTTACCCACATGATGAAGTAACCTATAAAATTCAAAAGTCGACAAACCCTTCTCGGAGGACAAGTCTGAGAACAGCAGCCTCTTTAGAGTGGCAATGGCAGGGGAAGCGCCCCCCTTCATGATGCTAACTTTTTGAAGAGGAGAATGCTGACACAGGTGTGCCCTGGTGTAAGACAATCCCAGAGCCTACTGTGACTTGCACTCTTTCCTGTGTGTACGCTTGTGTCCTCCTTAAGAAATCACCCTTAAATGTCATGAGCTAAAGCCCAGATGTTATGTCACCCTTCTGTGGCCAGGAATCCAGATGTAGCTTAGTTAGGAGTTCCATCTCAGCAACTTTTGTTGCAGCCAGAAGGCTTCCTGATTCTGCTGGATTCTCCTTGTAACTCTTTATCATCTCAGAACGGCATCCCATGGCTCAAGGAGAGAGGATTAACGCAGGGCATGGCCCCAAGGGGAGGACACTACGCTGGAGAAACCATATGATACAAGAAGCCTACCACTTCCTTGTATTCTTTAGTTCAGCTGCCTGACACCCTCGGTCTGAAGTCTCGAAGCAGAGCGTGATGGAAAGGGGAAGAAGAAGACAGCGATCTCTCGGCCACAGAAACGGAAAATGCACATTCGCAAGCGTGCTTGGCAGTAGCGGAGTCTGAGTTCCTCTGTAAACTGGGTATGGAACTCGGGGGTCAAGACCTATGCCTTGATAAGTTTCCTTATATGCTAAAAACAAACAAACAAACAAACAAAGCATTTTTATCATATGTCAGCCACTCATCTTCAATTAGTCAATAAAGAACCAAACTAACAGGAGGCAGAGGCAGGCGGATCTCAGTGAGTTGGAGGCCAGCCTGGTCTACAGAGTGAATTACAGGACAGCCAGCCAGAACTGCTACACAGAAAAACCCTTTCTTGAAAAAAAAAAAAAGTGGAAAACAGAAAAAGGAGATTTATTTCAAGAGACCCAGGAACTCCCCCGAGCCCATCTTCAGAGTCCTGAAGTGGGATAAAGTTTAAATAGAAGACTAAGGATAAGCCCATCTAAGCCGTCCTAGTGGAGGCGTGGCCCCGCCCACCGTCGTCCCCTCCTTGTCTGAGCTTTGTCTCACCCTGTTGGGTGTTCTGAGAAGTTGTTAGACCTGCGAAAAACATGAGGTTCTTGGGGAAATTCCCATTTCTTTGGGGGTCCATTGTTTTGGTAATCTGACACTCAGATTGAAAAACACACTTGTCTCTTTAGAATATTTTCATTTCTTCCAGGCCTGTTATAAAAACTGATGCTAAGCTGGAGGCCACCGGCCTCAGCTGAGAGTGCTCTTCATATCCCACAGCCTTCAAGGAGGGTCTTCTATTAGTGAAGACCAGGACAAGAGAGGGAATTGTGTAATTGGTCTCTGCAAGGAGATTTCAGCCTGGATGTTGGGTGGGGGTGACTGTGGGTGGCTTTTAAAGACAAGGACTCAGTAGCATCAGCCACTTAGTGGAGTTGGAAGCCACGGGGAGTGTTTCTGGAATACACATAGCAGCCTGTGGCTGCTTGTTAAACATAGAGTATGAGATTTCGCCCCTCCTGACATAGGCCATGCGAACCCCATTCTTCTAGGAAAATGGACAGGGTTAACTGGTTCCGTCTACGCAGGGAGCTAGGGCTGGAGTGTGGTGAAGCGGCACAGTAAACACTCTCTAGCAGATTCATTACAGGAGGATGCTGAGGACATCATTTGGTCCCCAGTGAACCCAGCCTCTTCCCTTGACCTCTCTAGAGTGTATAAATCATGCTTGCAAAATATATTGTGACACCTTTACATTCTATGACTACAACAGAGCTATGAAAGTAGACAGGAGGAGATGATGAACGCATGAGGGACCCTGTTCTTTTTAACTTCTACCGTGGGAAAGAGCAAACGTGAATTACGGTATTTCATATCTAAGATTAGAAATCCACACTGTGCAAATATGGACATGAAAACATGAACAAGTAAGTTGGATTGTATAATAAGGCAAATGGTCAGCAAATGTTACAGTAGAAGCACCATTATCTCTCTAAAGGAACCATTTACTAAAACCAGGCACTCCTTAACCATTAAGGCTGGTGAAATGAAAATAAGAGAGTTTTATGTAACTATGTCTTGTCAATTTGTTATTTAAAACGTGTGAATGCATCCCTCATATTAGGCTGAAATTTGCAAGCATTCTTAGAATGGACATTGTGATTTTCTTTCTCTCCTTTTTTATGTCCCCCTTTCTTTCAAGACATGGTTTCTCTGTGTAGCCCTGGCTGTCCTGGAACTCGCTCTGTAGACCAGGCTGGCCTCGGACTCAGAGATCCACCTGCCTCTGCCTCCTGAGTGCTGGGATTAAAGGTGTGCACCACTGCCCAGCTGGATGTTGTGCTTTCAACTAAGATTTATAAGATGGTGTGTGAATTTCCTTTGTCCGATTTTCTTTTTTATAGCGAAAAGAACAATTGGCTAAAATCAAAGACCAAGTTTTCCTTTGGCTTCATTTTGATAAAGGTTCTTTTAACTGCGAACAAAGAAAAATGCCAAAACTTTTCATTCTTTAAGAAGTTGTGAAAACTATAAATCAGACTCCACTTTTTAAAATGAGTCTTGGTCCTAAATGGTTGGCTCAGCAGTTACTCCTGCCGAGGACCCAGGTTCGGTTCCTAGAACCCATGATGGGCAGCTCACAGCCACCTGTAACTCCAGCTCCTAAGGATTCGACAGCATCCTCTGGCCTCCTATAGTACACACACACACACACACACACACACACACACACACGCACACACACACACACACATTCTCAGCAAGACCTCACATCAGAGAAGAGGGGGAGGTTGGGGGGAGGAACTGGGAGAAGAGGAGGGAGGGAAGGGATACTGTGATTGTGCTGGGAAAAAATTAATTAATACAAAAGATGCCAGGCTGTGAAAGTCTGTTCTTCCCTCTCCCAGTGCTGGCGAGTCCTCTCTCACAGCTGCCGTCTGCTGGAGTCCTGCTTGCTGGGCACTCGCTCGTCCTTTCCTATGATGACGTCAGCAAACACTTTGCTGTCTTTCCTGGCAAGAAACACCGCTTGCCCCAAATGTCACAGGTCTCATCCAGTGTTTGGGGGGGGCAGGGGGGGTCGCACTGCTCGCTACCACAGAGCTTGTCTGAGATTGAATATTTGGACCCTGGTCTAGAAGTTCCTCAGACTAAAGAATGGAATTCTTTTTACTTTAATACCATGGTACCTTAGCTCCATGTCTTATTATCCTGGCCACCCAGGCCCTCGGGCTATTTTCCTACATCGAAGTGACTTTCTTAGAGTTTTGATAAAGGAAATGTATTCCTTCTGTTGTAGACATTCTGGCCATACTGCGGGGTGGGCAGAAAGAAGTTAAGGCAGGGTTTCTCTGTGTAATAGTCCTGGCTGTTCTGAAACTTTCTCTGTAGAACAGGCTGACCTCGAACTCACAGAGATCTGCCTGCCTCTGTCTCCTGAGTGCCAGTATCAAAGGCATATGTCACCCTGCCCTGCCTGGATTTCTGGGCATACTTTTAAAGCCCTTCTTTCATGCTTTATAAAACCGCAAAAAGACATTATAAGGTAGTGTGAGATACCAACTGACATACACTCGGTATATGACATCTAGCCTTATGATCAACTACTGATCAACTACTGGACTCTTGGACCTTCCATTGGTAGAGAGCCATTGCTGCGCTAGCTGGACCATGGCCTATAAGCTGTTCTAATAAATCATATATATATATATATATATATATATATATATATATATTCATTCATTCTCTAATCTAAGTTCTGGTCCTCTAGAGAACCCTGACTAATACAGTTATCATCACATAACCCACCCCACCTTGAATTCACCCTTTACAGTCCCTGAAAGCATCCTGTAAAGTAGGCTTTATTGTTACCAGTGAGCTGCCGGGGATCCTGTTAACCCTCCGTAGAAATCAGAAGCCAGCAAGGAGAGGCTCTTCAAGTGTTGACCTTGGGCAGCTTTTGTCTCCAGTGGCATTTGAAGGTATCAAGAGACAGCAGAAGGCAGATAGGAGCAGCAAGTGTGCCCTCTGGTGTTAAGGTCTTGGGAAGCCTAGAGGGCCCAGAAGGGGTATGTGTTGAAGGATGTTTCTTGGATACAGGGATCCTGTTTTTTGAACACATAGTAAGTCTGTGTCTTTTGCTGGGAGAGTCGAGTTCACTGATATCCAGAGTTATTACTGAAAGATGTTTATTAATCTGTTATTTTGTTGAATTTGTGTGTTTGGTGGGGAACTGGTTAGTTTCTGTTGACACAAACCCGAGATGTCTGGGAAGAGAGGACGTCATCTGAGGAATTGCCTCCATCAGACTGAAGCGTGGACACACAACTGCTCATGGCATTTCATCACTGCACGAGGAAACACATCAAATCATCCCTTCTCTAGGAGATCAAGTCATCAATTCTTGAGGACTGTTCCTGAGAAAGATTAACAAGAGAACATTCTCAGTCAAAGTCACTTGCCCCTCCTTTGTAGCTGAGCCCGCTGGGGTGTGTGGTTCTCCCACTAGGCCTAGGAGAGATCTGTTCACACAAAATCCTGGTGATTTGGGGTTGCTTTTCATCCTCGATGAGCCTGCGTTTCTCAGACCAACAAAAGCATGTGGGTTTCTAGCCACTCTTCACGGCTCATAAATTTAACATCCCCTGAGGGAATCTGTCTGAATGAGAGTTTGTTCTGTTTTTCTCTTTCCTTCAGCCTTTGGCCCTTTGACCAGGAGAGTTTACAGAGCACAGCTGTGCCTGCTGAGCATTGGTTCTTAGTCACATGAGGTGCATTGATCACCTTAAAGTCTAGAGTGAGGCTATTATAGAAAATATACCATGCCCATCCCATCGATACAAAGAAGAGCAGGGTTTTCATGTCCAACAGAGGCAAAAGTGACAGTCTGATTAAATCAAACGTCAATATTGTATTCTACATCGCTGTGAGAATGTAAGTGGGTTTGGCCACTGTGAAAAACAATTTGCAGTTATCTTCTGAACTTAGACCTAGTGGTCCTCATTATTGGAATAACATTCTAGAGAGGGCCTTGCTCAGTTTTTACAGTAGAAAAGCAGAGTAAGACTGACTAGAACCTGCTGGAATTTCCTCAGCGGGAGAATAATGTAAGAAATGTTCACTTAGAACAGTGCTTCTCAGCTTTTGGGGGTCAAACAACCCTTTCACAGGGGTCACCTAAGACCATTGGAAAACACAGGTATTTACACAATAACAGTGGAAAAATTACAGATATGAAGTAGCAACTAATACAATTTTATGGTTGGGGGCACCACAACCTGGGGAGCTATATTAAGGGGTCACAGAACCACTGACCTAGAGGGACATTATATAACAGTAAAAACCACCTCCTGCTATTGGCGTCAGTATGGAAGCACGAAAAGTTCTGTGGGAATGGCTTCTGGAATGGTTTCCGAGATGGCTCTGTGGTTATGAGCACTTGTGGCTCTTTCAGAGGACCCAAGTATAGTTCCCAGCATCCACACGGTGGCCACAACCAACTGTAACCTCAAGGCTCTCTTCTGGGCTGAGGGCACCAGGTATGCACGTGGTCACATACATACATGTAAGGAAACACTCATACACATAAAATAAAAATAGACACTGCATAAAAGAAGAAAGACAAACTTTGCTGTCATCTACATAGGAGGGGGTATGGTTTATTCAGAAGAGTTTTGATCTTTTCCGTCCTCATTAAGTGGTAGTCCAATCTAAAAGAAGCCTAATCTAAAAGAGAATGCTCAGCTGGGTGGTGGTGGCACACAACTTTAACCCCAGCACACAGGAGGCAGAGGCAGGTGGATCTCCGGGTGTTCAAGGCCAGCCTGCTCTAAAAGAGCTAGTTCCAGGACAGCTAGGGCTGTTGTAGAGTGAAACTCTGTTTCAAGAGAGAGAGAGAGAGAGAGAGAGAGAGAGAGAGAGAGAGAGAGAGAGGTCTTATATAAGAGAGTCAAATCTAAGAAGCAGTGGTCCAAACTAAGGCCACTCTCTGCATTCTCTGTGTTCTGAAGAGCACAGCAAACATGGTAACAAAAAGAATAGAGGCACCTTTGTCTTAAGAAGTCTGTGCTGTGCAAACCATGTAAGGCCACACAAACTCCTAATTGACCTAGTGGCTTCAATTTACTCTAAAACCACAACAGTTCCTACAGACAGTTTGTTTCAAAACAAAACAACCCAAAAACCTTGAAGTAAGGAAGGGGACTGTTGGGGGTGCCTGAAGGGAAGGGTGAGAAGGGAGGAATGAGGATGGCTACAGTCAAGATACATTGTTTACATGTATGAAATTGTCAAAGATAAATAAAAGACAGTCTATTTTTAAAAAGAAAGAAACCACAGTTCAAAATAAACATAAATCAAAGATGTTTGACCATGTGAGCAAAGGCAAGCCTCTCTCTCTCTCTCTCTCTCTCTCTCTCTCTCGGTTTTTTTCGAGACAAGGTTTCTCTGTAGTTTTGGAGCCTGTCCTGGAACTAGCTCTTCTAGACCAGGCTGGCCTCGAACTCACAGAGATCCACCTGCCTCTGCCTCCCGAGTGCTGGGATTAAAAGCATGCGCCACCACCGCCCAGCCAGCATCTCTCTTGACTTCTTTTCCCAGCTCAAATCATCACTATCTCTCTGTGGCAACATCCCCTTTCCCAGTTTTTTCTTAAATAATTATTGAAAAATTCGGCTTTCTTCTTGAGTGGCCCAGCCTAGAATAATGGGTCAGATCTGTGAGCAAGGCTGCGTCTTCACTGAACAGAAGGCTGTGCCAGCACCTACCATTTGAGAATCCTTTCGATGTCCCCCTCTCTTTAATGAACTTAGGAGACAGAGATGAATTTTCTAAGAGACTTGGACATCAGGAATAGTAGGAACGTCTGTAGTTATAGCGCTCTGAGAAGCTGAAGCAGGAGGATACCAAGTTTGAAGTAAGCCTGGGTTACACCATGAGATGAGATATCAAAACAATAGCAGGTATCAAAAGGAAGCTTGGGTCCAGGCCTCTTAGATGAAGTCGGCACTATGAGTTACGTGTCTAGGTAAACCCTTATACTTTTCTCAAAAAGACCTTTCTAAAAACATGCCTCTGAGTGCTCAAGCCAGAGAAGAACTTTTGGGAGGCTGCCCTTTCCTTCCATCTTGTGAAGCAGCATATGTGGTGAGCTGAATCCTGCAGGCTAGCCAGCCCAAGAGGTAGTTCAGCCACCTCCTCCCATCTCTGCATAGGAATGCTGGGGTTACAGACCAGTGCACTGTACCTAACTTTTAACAAGGGGTCTGGGGAGCAGGGCTTCATGCTCAGCCAATCAGGAGAACTAATATCCAGTCCTGATGGATTTCCTAAGAATGCATGGTACACTCATTTAACATTTTAAAGCAGTTCTGAACTTTGCCCTCCAAGGTATCAGAGCATCAGACAGTAGCCTCCCTGGGATGTAGTGTTCGTCCATCCCTTGGATGCTCCACTGAATCATGCTCAGGAATCACACCACCAGCCTTCCTTTAAATACAGTTAAAATAAAGCAGGAAGCCAGACACGGTGGTGCAAGCCTGTGATACTGGCTCTTGGGAGGCTGTAGCAAGAGGACAGTGAGTTTGAGACCAACCTGGGCTACTTTGTGAGTTCTATGTTTACACAGTAAGAACCAGATTCAAAATGCAAACAGCAAGAGAGGAGGGAGAAAAGAGATAGGGGGAAGAGAGAGAGATTGAAGTGACGTGCTCCGGACACAGGAGGGCGCTGTTTCTATAGTTTACAGTGGCAGCCCAGAAATGCTTATGGAAAAAAACAAAACAAAACAAAAACAAAAACAGAAAAGGAGAAAGGACTGTGGGACTCCCAGATGGGCACTGAAGAGAAGAAATTCACTGTGTCCTATTTCTGCCGTGAGGCATGGCTTCAGTGATCCAGATCCACCCTGGTAGCTTCCCTGAAACCAGGATGTCAAAACACCAGTTTGAGGGTCTAACTAGAAAAAAAAATAAATGACCTGGAATAACTTTGCTTAACCTGTTTTTGGCTTAAAACAGAAGTATTGGAGCTACAGAGATGGCTCAGCAGTTAAGAGCACTTGAACTCTGGCAGAAGACCCAAGTTTTATTCCCAGCACTCATATGGAGAAGTCCAGAGGATCTAATCACCTTTTCTGGCTTCTGCAGGCACTACATCCATGAGGTATCCTTACATAGGTAGTCAAAACAGTCATAAATATAAAATAAAAATAAATAAACAATTTAGAATGGAAGTATCTCCCATGATGCTGTGGGGAGGACTACACCAGGATGTCCTGGAGCACCGGATACTTTACAGGGACTCAGAACATAGGAGGTCATCAGTGCCGACCTACAGCAGAGCTCAACCATGGTTAAACAAGTGAAGGAAATGGGTCCCTCGGTTCAGATTTCACTGGCCTGAAGAAAACCAACAGGGGGTAGAGAGATGGCGCAGTGGTTAAGACCACTGGCTGTTCTCCTAAAGGATCTGGGTTCAATTCCCAGCATCCACGTGGCATCTCACAACAATCTGCAACTCTAGTTCTAGGGTATCTAACACTTCCAGATAGGCATATATGTTATGATTTTTTAAAAATGCTGGCGGGTCCCGAGCAGCTTGCGGCGGGGCAGGTTGGTCCTGGCGACAGTGAGGTTCCCTGACCGGGAGAGCTGCAGCCGCACAGACCAAGCCATGGGGTGAGCAGACACAGCTATGCGGCGAGTGGCTGGGCAGGCGACAGTGAGTCCCTGGAAGATGCAGTTTCCCAGTGGCAAGTGGCTGGGCAGGCGAGCAGGTGGGAGACACGTGGACAGACACATTGTACATAATAAAATTGAACATTTATTACTTAGAGGAGGGGGGAGAAGGAGAAGAGGACAGAGAGAAAGAAAGGGGGGGTGGAGAAGTGGGGAGAGGCAGAAGCGAAGCTACCTCTACAAGAGGAAGATGGAAAAGAGAGTGAGCTCAGGCCAGAAGCTGAAGATCAGCCTGCCTCAGCGGATGGGGGAGGGAGTGGGTGTGGCTTGCCTCTTAAAGAGACGAAAATCATAACAATATACATGCAGGCAAAACACCAGTATACATACAATTAAAAATAAGTTATTTTTTTAAAAAGAAAACCAAAATATATGAGCTTCAGTGCCTTGAAATACAGAACACCTGAGAGCTGAGTAAGCAGCTACTTTGTGGAAAATACACTACAGCTGTACCCTGCCTCATCTAGCCAGGGAGAAGGGTAGAGAGAAACAGTACCGTGTGGATAGCTGCAGAGACAACAGGGGTTCAGAGCCTGCGTGTGAACCGTGTGTGTATGAATGTTGATGTGCATGAGGGGTGCATACATGCTAACTCGTGCATGTGGAGGTCAGAGGAAGCCTCACATGTCGCTCTTCACCTTCTACTGTGTTTGAGCAGGTTCTTTTGTTTTTCTTTACTGCACTCACGGAGCTGGCTGACCTGCTAGTCCAGAGATTCTCTGTCCATCTGGTCATAGGAGCTCTGGAACTACAAATGTGTCCTACCCTGTCTGGCTTTTACAGGAGCTTTAGGACTCTAAACTCAAGTCCTCATGCTCACAAGGCTAGGATTTTACCCACGGAACCATCTCCCCAACCCCTATGGATCTTGAGCCTTACTGCGAAGTGTGGCTGGGTTGGGAGGAGCTAGCGACCAACCCTAGAAAACAAACAAGATTTTGGTTTGGTTGGGCTGCACTTACAAAGTGCACTGTCACCCAGCAGTGACCCCATCCTAGTGTGGAAAGAGTTGGAACTGCAAAGGGGTTGCCGCCTGCCCCGCCCGTGGTGAGCCACTAATCTGAAGGCCTCTTTGGAGCATGCTCACTTCCCCAGATGCAACTCTCCATGTGTCGTAAGGGACCTTGGGTCACCCCTCCTTTTGTGCAATGCGATCAAAAGAATAGTTTCTACTTCCTGCAGCTGCTTCTCCCTTAAGAAATAAATTAAGGATTTTTATTTATTTTATTTTATGTGTATGTTTTGCCTGCATACACCGTGTCTGTGCACCACGGGGCGTGCATGGAGGTCAGAAGAGGGTGTCATTTCCCCTGGAACTGGAGTTATAGATGGCTGTGAGGCAGCAATGGGAGTTTGGGGGACAAACCCAGCAACATGTGCCCTTAATTATGACCCATTCTTCCAGTCTGTGCTTCTTTCCTATTGTCAAGGTTCCGTGCAAATTCTCAGGAAACAGAGTTAGCTGCTGTGGCCAGTTGTCACTAGGTAGCCTAGTCAGGCCTCCAGCCACAGTCCTCCTGTATTATCCTGAGGGCTGTAATTGCCTGCATGGCACATGACTTTAATCCCAGCATTTAGGAGGCAGAGGCAGGAGGATCTCTGTGAGTTCAAAACCAACCTGGTCTATAGAGAGTTCCAGGACAGCCAGTACTACACGGAGAAACCCTGTCTTGAAAAACAAGCCCCACCCTCAAAAAAAAACAAGACTCAATATCTAGCTAGTACATTTAACTTTCTTTCTTTTATTTTTTGTTTGTTTGTATTGTTTTTTGAGACAGGGTTTTTCTTTGTAGCTTTGAAGTCTCTCCTGGAACTTTCTCTGTAGACCAGGTTGGCCTCTAACTCAGAGAAATATGCCTGCCTCTGCCTTTTCTGCCTCCTCACTACTGGGATTAAAGTTATGTTCCACCACACCCAGTCTCTTAATTTTCAATTTTCTTCTTACAGTTGTGTGTGTGCGTGCGCGCGCTTGCACGCGTACTACCATGTGCATGTAGAGGTCAGAGGTCTCTCTTTTCTTCTCTCACTATGTGAGTCCCAGGGACTAAACTCAGGTCATCAAGCTTGGTGGAAAGCACCTTTATCCACAGCTATCTCTCCGAGACCCACATATGACTTCAGCACCTTTATACAAAAGATGTGAAACTGGACCACTCCTGAAAACCCAGGATGGATGCCCATGCCTCTTGGGAAATTCTCTCCTCTGGAGACACTTGTTGGAAGTGCCATCTGCTTGTGCCACAGTTTCATGACTGTGGGTATGACACAGACATCAGTCCTCGCTGGCCTTACTCCAGTCCCGCTTGGCTCCCACTCGAGTTTTCCCAGGAAGCCCAGCATGGTGGAAGCCCTTTCCCATGGTGAAGGCTTAAAGAGGCACTGTTGCCTTCAGCTCTTGGAAGGCTGGTGTGGTTGTTTTAAAATATGCATCTACCAGCAGGAGAAGTAACTCAGTGAGTAAGAGCACTGGCTATCCTTCCAGAGGACCCGGGTTCCATTCCCAGCCCACACATGGCAGTTCAAACCCATCTGTAGGCTGGGCAGTAGTGGCGCACACCTTTAATCCCAGCACTCAGGAGGTAGAGGCAGGCGGATCTCTGTGAGTTCAAGGCCAGCCTGGTCTACAGAGCAAGTTTCAGTATTGGCTTGAAAGCTACTGAGAAATCCTGTCCCGAAAAATAAATAAATAAATAAATAAATAAATAAATGGATAAATAGATAAATAATAAGCCGGGCGGTGGTGGCGCACGCTTTTAATCCCAGCACTCGGGAGGCAGAGGCAGGCGGATCTCTATGAGTTCGAGACCAGCCTGGTCTACAAGAGCTAGTTCCAGGACAGGCTCCAAAGCCACAGAGAAACCCTGTCTCGAAAAACCAAAAAAAAAAAAAAAAAAAAAAAAGATAAATAATAAATAAA
Source organism: Microtus oregoni (assembly GCF_018167655.1). Taxonomy (NCBI): domain Eukaryota; kingdom Metazoa; phylum Chordata; class Mammalia; order Rodentia; family Cricetidae; genus Microtus; species Microtus oregoni. The sequence continues at coordinate 33,170,788 of NW_024543072.1, forward strand.
TAAATCATAAAACCCTGCAACTCTAGTTCCAGGGGATCTGACTCCCTCTTTCAGCCTTCCTGGACATCAGCCATACAATGGCACCCAGACATACATGTGGGCAAAACACTCATACACATAGAATAACATTTTTAAAATTAAAAATATACCAATCCAAAAACCAGAGTATACTAATAAAAGCACAATACTGTCTCTACACTGCCAGGGTTGGGATGGGAGCAGGAGCAGTGAAAACCACCATCCTCTCAAATTCTTCTGATTCCTATGAAGGCTGTGGTAGTGCTGAGGGGAGGTTATGACAAATGGCCTCATGTCCCCACCCCTTCGTGCTGACGTGTGGTTCTAAACAATAGCCGTGCACTCACGTAGAAAGCCAGACTCAGCCACAGAGGTCCTGCACTTGAATCTTACCTTCTTTTCCTTGGCTGTGTGGTACTGTGTAAAGTTCACTCACAACCTCAACTCCTCCCCTCCCGGTAAGGAAGCCCAAACTCCTGCTGGCAGGGGGCCAGGTCAGGGGACAAATGCTGGCACCTTATGTGTCCCTGAGTGATGTAATAGGTGTCAAGAAAAGGGTATTCTCATAAGAAGCTTAAAGGCTAACAGTTAAGAACAGGATCTGGTAACACAAGCTCAGGGGATTGTCATCAACTCCACCAGGAGCTCGACAGGATCCTAAGGCTGCTTTTCTGCCTTGCTGTGTGGAAGGGAAGGAGGGTGGCTCTGACTGGCATCTTGGGGGATGTCTAGTGACTTCCTCTTAATGGAAAGCGCCGTCAAACCCACTCACTGAGGAGTAAGTTCCAGGGTCTTCCTCAGCTACCGCGATGACAGCTCAGGAGCCAGCCAGCACTCAGCAGAGCGAAGCTCGGGAGCCCAGCTGCAGAGCCTCTAAGGAGAGGTTGGTCACCCTGTGTAGGCGGAGCCACAGAGCATGGGCACATCAGCGTCTGCCACTGTAGAACACAAAGCAGGCATGCAAACACAAGAGCTGCAGATCGGCGATTCTCACCTACACCAGGTGAAGCCATCTTGCACTGACTAGTTAAAAATGCGCCAAACAGTGCTCAGTGGGTATGCTGTGCCTGTCAGATGGCTGCTTTGATGCCCGTGTTGGTGGCTATAGATTAGCGAGGCTGCCAACTTTAACTCTAAAAGTGTCTTTTTGCAGGGGGTGGCAGTTACTGCTGAGATTCATAGCTGCTCAAGGTGTTGATGTATACTCAGCCCTATACGGGGAGCCTGTATCGCCCCCTCCAAAGCCCAGGGGTTATCAGGGAAGAAGGGACAAAAAGAGCAAAAGGAGACAGAGGAATCGATGGCATTGTGGAACATAGTTTCCCAACATGACCTGCCTTGAGCTCACAGCAGCTCTGGTCACCTGCGACAGGACCTATACAAGACGGAGCCATTAGCACTCAGTGATGGATGAGGGAACTTCTGAGGTCTCACCCTACCCGAGGATCTATGGAAGGTTAATGTTTGCTAAAGGAGGGAGAACGTTTTCTTCATTGGTATAAGATGCCCATGTTCCCGTAAGCAGCTCTTATTAGACTATTGGAACCCCAAGGGGTGGGACAGGGGCATGGCTGTAGAAGGCAGGCTAGTTAGGGAGAAAGGGAATGAGCAGGGATGGGGGAAACAGGAGGGGGCAGTGGGAGTGGCTATGATCAAAATACAATAGACATTATATATGCATATAAAATGTCATTATGAACCCCACCATGATGTGTAGTTAATATATGCTAACAAAAACATAGAAACAAGACAGACAGCCCTCTAGGCAAGCCAGTATAGTGGACGTCACTCTCCACCTGGCCTGGCAGCCCCTAGCAGGCTCTAGATTCATTTATTCGGGACTCCCAGCATCCTCTTGAGATATGTAAACTGATGCTTCTCATCACTTCATTGAGCAGAGGAAGAAGATCAAACCTTCTGGGCAGAGATGTCTCGAAACCCCTATTTCTTATCAAGGACATAACAGATCTACTAAGTCAGGCAGGAAGCCGGGCACTAGTAGCTGCTATCTGCTCTCCAAATATGTTCTCTCTCAAAAATAATAACAAAGCTAAGCAGTGGTGGCACACGCCTTTAATCCCAGCACTTGGGAGCCAGAGGCAGGTGGATCTTTGTGATTTTGAGGCCATCCTGGTCTACAAAGTGAGTTCCAGGACAGTCAGGGCTATATAGAAAAATTCTGTCTCGAAAAAAAACCAATAACAACAATAATAAATTTTTCTGCATGTGTGGAAGAATACAGTAAAGACTAAAGCTAAAGACTACATTTCCCAACATCCTTTGCATCTATTCGTGTCTCTATGGATCAACATAGGCTATAAATAAAAGTGTTTACAGTCTTTAGGGCCAGATGTCTGTGACTTCCTCCATCCTGAATGGCAGATACAGAATATGATGGTTGGAGCTGGGGAAGACATGTTGATGTATACAGGCTCCTAACCATGCACTCGCCTGGAATTTTATATGAGGGAGAAATGAGCCAAAGCTTACACCATTGCATTTTGTGCTTCTTTCCTACAATCACTTAACATTTACTCTGATGCAAATCCCAGATAATTATCACAAGGAAAGGAAACAGGCACAACAACTGCCAGCGTTAAAGCGGGTGCCCAGAGGACACATTACCTGTGGGGCTGTGCCTGGTGCGGTCCCTGAGATAGAGTCACCCCGTACAGCCCAAGCGTATACACACAGACGTGCACCTACGTCCTTAACTGTATTGGCCTGGAAGTAGCCGCTCTTCCCTTTAAAGTGACCTTAAGCGGCATGATTAAAAAGTCCCAGGCTTGAGATCAAGAATCCTGAGATCTAATTCTCGTTCAGCCTTTTGCTGCCTCATCAAATTGCTTACTCTCTCTGAGTTTATGTTTCTTCACGTGTGAAATGAAGATGATGGTATCTGCCTGAGGTCACTCGGAACTCTTCCCACGTTGCTCTCCCTCGCCCCAGGTGGCTTAGCCTTGTGTCACCTGAGTATTGAACGGATCCTGTGGCCTCTTGTGTCTCTAAGCCAGCCAAGCAAAGCGGGCAGCGCATGTGGGGTTTAATCAGCCGAAACCGATGAGTGGAGGTGGCCGGCGTCTCCCAGCCATAAGCCAGGAGTCTTTTTACAAGGACAGTGGTTCTGTGATGCCTGGAGGAAGGGGAGCCTGTGGCATGTGTGAACTCCACAGTGGGAGCCATTGTGTGGATGAAGGGCTAAGATCATGAACAGAGCTTTTGAGCTCTTAGCGTGACCTATGGGGTCAGAGATGCCCGGACAAGAGTGGTTGATTGGGACAAGGTCAGCATGCCACAGTTCTTGTGGCTCCAGGCTAGAGTGAGAAACCTGGGAAACTTCTTTGCTGGATAGCTCAGGGCTGACATCAACCTGAACTCCTACCAAGTATCAGGAGACTTGTTGCTGTCTGAGCAAACTTGCAACAGTTACACATTGTTCAAGGAGCCTGGCTACGGGCTGTGTTCCAGTCCCATGGCCAGCAAGTGTTCTTGAATATCAGCTTAAATCACCCGGAGAGAGTTGGTATCTGTCAGAAGTCTTGAAACCCTCAACACTCTCCAGCCACCTCCTCGGCTCTTACCAGTCCCCAGTTCTCTTGGGCAGTGAGGCCCACCCACGTGTACAATCTTATTCCTCTCTGACTGCAGGATCCCTGGGAGCTGAGTGACAGTTCCCGCTAACAGGTCCTTCATAGAATCCCAGATTTCCCGATCATACTAGTCTAATCCAGTCTAGTTCCAGTGTCTTAAGCATCCTTTCACTCAGACAGTGGCTGAGACTTCCTGCTGGTAGACCTGAGTCAGAGCTGCCAGGCAGACCTCTCTTCTCTCCTGATATTTCCTAAAGTGTGCATGCAAGGTTTAGGTATCAGGGGGATTTAAAAATTCATACTATGGTTGTTGTTTTTGTGTGTGTGTGTGTGTATTTGTGTGTGTAATGGGCATAGAAAAAAATTAACCAACCCCACAAAACTGGTGATTTTCTCACTATTATTACTTAGAACAATACTAAAATGTAAAAACCACGGGCTGGGGAGATAGCTCAGGGAGTAAAGTGCTTGCCTTGCAAGCAAGAGGACCAAGTTTGATCTCCAGTCTCTGAACTATAAGTTGAGCATAGTGGAGCATGTAGGCAGAGACTGCTCTTTTGTATCCCAGCCACCCTGACCCGAATAATCACACAAAAACTATATTAATTTCAACATTGCTTAGCCTATTAACTCGGGCTTCTTATTAACTAACTCTTACATCTTAAATTAACCCATTTATATTATTCTGTGTATCGCCATGAGGCTGTGGCTTACCAGGTAAGGTTCTGGTATCTGTCTCCTTTGGCAGCTACATGGCATCTCTCTGACTCTGCCTACTCTCTCTATATATAGCTCTTCCAGCCTGGCTATATTCTGCCCTGCTATAGGTCAAAGCAGCTCCTTTATTGACCAATGGTAGCATACAGAGGGGAATCCCACATCATGAGTGCATTTGTAATCCCAGAGTAGGAGAGATAGAGACAGGCAGGTCCTTGGTGCCCTCTGGCCTGGCAGCCTAACCCAGCCCAGTCAGTCCTGGGTCCCAGAGTATGGAATATTCCTTTCACTGTGTGAATATAAATCATTGCGGTTGGTTTAATAAAGAAGTTGACTGGTCTATAGCTAAGCTGGAGAAGGTTATGCAGGAGAACCAGCCTAAGATGATGCTGAAAAGAAGGGCAGAGTCACGGGAGTTGGGAGGAGACACGGGGTGAAGCAAAAGAAACCGACGAGCTGAAAAACAGAACCTCAGAGGTACCACCATGTGGCAGATAAGAAATACGGGCCAATTTAAGTTATAAGAACTAGTTAATAGCAAGCCTAAGCTAGTGGCTGAGCATTTATAATTAATACCAAGTCTCTGTGTGGTTATTTGGGAGCTGGCTGGAGGGCATGATGAAAAACTCCACCTACACCAGAGAGAGAGAGAGAGAGAGAGAGAGCCTGTCTGAGAAAACAGTGGACAAATTCCAAGAAATCACACCTGAGCTTGGCCTTTGGCCCCCAGATGCACACGCATGCACTGGCACACCCATGTGCACATATGTACAACATACTCAAATAACGTGGAAACACAGATGTTGTCTGAGAAACATTCCTATCTCTGTTCAAGCCCCAGATAAAAGTGAGAACTATAATGGCATCTACTACTCCTTATAGCTCACAAGTATTTCATTTCTTCCCAGCAGGGCCATGTCCTGGGGAATTCAATATAAGATGGCGATTGTTGCTTTCTGTGGCGAACACATGCAGCTGTCTTGAAATCCCTGCACTGGAGAGCTGAGGCAGGAGGATCATAAGTTCACAGACAGTCTGGCCTCCATCATAAGATTCGGGTATCAAAAGACCCGAAGAAATGAAACTTAGAGATAAACAAAGAAAGAAAGAAATAAAAAGAAGAAAGACAACAGGTTGGTTCTATAGTTGAGTCTGAAATAAAGTTCTCTGATAAAATACAGGACACTTGATTCATTTAGAACTTCAGATTAATATTGCACAGGACATATTTATATAGAAAGTTATTCATAATTTGATATTCCATGTTAACTGGACATCCTGTGTTTGTATTTGACAAATCTGACAACTTTACTCTGAAATTTTAAATTATTCCAAGCACTTCTGCCTCCCTGCTCCATTTTCACTTGACGAGTCAACGCTAACATCTTTTAAATCTCTCTCTTCCTCCCCAGTTTCAGCCTTGGAATCTCAATCCCATGTACTCCTGACTAGTTCTCCTGTCCACAAATGTGTTGCCCCTGACTCCTGCTGTCAGAGTCAGCTTCCTAGAATATAAATCTGTCACTTAGAAAAAGCCCTGAAAGTGGCCCTTCCTCTGGATACAGGGCTGGATGAATGCCATTCCCCTTCACACACCCCAATTAACCCCTTTATACACCCTGATCAGGACCCTTCACACACACCATCAGCCCCTTCACACACCCCATCAGGACCCTTCACACCCCCATCAGCCCCTTCACACACCCCATCAGCCCCTTCACACACCCCCATCCGGACCCTTCACACACCCCCATCAGTCCCTTCACACTCCATCACCCCCTTCACACACCCCATCAGCCCCTTCACACCCCCATCAGCCCCTTCATACCCCATCAGCCCCTTCACACACCCCATCAGCCCCTTCACACACCCCCATCAGGACCCTTCACACACCCCCATCAGCCCCTTCACACACCCCATCAGCCCCTTCACACCCCCATCAGGACCCTTCACACCCCATCAGCCCCTTCACACCCCATCAGCCCCTTCACACACCCCATCAGCCCCTTCACACACCCCCATCAGGACCCTTCACACACCCCCATCAGCCCCTTCACACACCCCATCAGCCCCTTCACACACCCCCATCAGCCCCTTCACACACCCCATCAGCCCCTTCACACACCCCCATCAGCCCCTTCACACACCCCATCAGCCCCTTCACATACCCCCATCAGGACCCTTCACACACCCCCATCAGCCCCTTCACACACCCCCATCAGGACCCTTCACATACCCCCATCAGGACCCTTCACACACCCCCATCAGCCCCTTCACACACCCCCATCAGCCCCTTCACACACCCCATCAGCCCCTTCACACACCCCATCAGGACCCTTCACACCCCCATCAGCCCCTTCACACACCCCATCAGCCCCTTCACATACCCCCATCAGGACCCTTCACACACCCCCATCAGCCCCTTCACACACCCCCATCAGGACCCTTCACATACCCCCATCAGGACCCTTCACACACCCCCATCAGCCCCTTCACACACCCCCATCAGCCCCTTCACACACCCCATCAGCCCCTTCACACACCCCATCAGGACCCTTCACACCCCCATCAGCCCCTTCACACACCCCATCAGCCCCTTCACACCCCCCATCAGCCCCTTCACACACCCCATCAGCCCCTTCACACACCCCCATCAGCCCCTTCACACACCCCATCAGCCCCTTCACACACCCCCATCAGGACCCTTCACACACCCCCATCAGCCAGCCCCTTCACACCCCCCATCAGCCCCTTCACACACCCCATCAGCCCCTTCACACACCCCCATCAGCCCCTTCACACACCCCCATCAGCCCCTTCACACACCCCATCAGCCCCTTCACACACCCCCATCAGGACCCTTCACACACCCCCATCAGCCCCTTCACACCCCATCAGCCCCTTCACACCCCCATCAGCCCCTTCACACACCCCCATCAGCCCCTTCACACACCCCCATCAGGACCCTTCACACACCCCCATCAGCCCCTTCACACACCCCCATCAGGACCCTTCACACACCCCCATCAGCCCCTTCACACACCCCCATCAGGACCCTTCACACCCCCATCAGCCCCTTCACACACCCCATCAGCCCCTTCACACCCCCATCAGCCCCTTCACACCCCCATCAGCCCCTTCACACACCCCCATCAGCCCCTTCACACACCCCCATCAGGACCCTTCACACACCCCATCAGCCCCTTCACACACCCCCATCAGCCCCTTCACACCCCCATCAGCCCCTTCACACACCCCCATCAGCCCCTTCACACCCCCATCAGCCCCTTCACATGCCCATCAGCCCCTTCACACACCCCATCAGCCCCGATCCTTGTCGCCCTCTGGAGCACTGGGCACTTATCTCCCCCACTTTCACCCGCACTTCCTGTTATAAAGCAGTCTCTGCAGTCAGCTTCACAGACTGCAGAGAATCTGATTCTGAGTCTTCTGTTAATGCCAGAACTGTCTTTTCTGTGAATCCTCCCCAGAGCCCTAGTTGTGTCTGTCCGGTCCATCCCACTTCCCTCCTAGGCTGCCACATCTCTGCCCTAGCATGAGGCCCTAACCCCATCTGTGGCTCTCTCTCAGGCTGATACTGAGCACCCAAGGGGAAGCTTGAGTGGGATCCTGACCACAGCAGTAACACCCCAGATCCCTCCAGCCAGCAAGAGGTGAGAAGAGCAGGAAAGGGGCAGGTAGAAGAATTAAAAGAAGCAGTTTGGGAAAGGGTCCCTCCCCTCTTCTGCCTTAGACTCTATTAGGCAGGCTGTCTGGACATGATTTTACCCAATGCCAGGAACAGCTTGCAGGCTTCTCATTTCAGATTCTCAAACAGCAACCAATGATTAAAAATCAAAAAAGATTGCATGATTAGTCCTGTGGTGGTTTGAAAAAAAAAACCAGCTCCCCAAAGGAATAGCACTATTAGGAAGTGAGGCTTTGTTGGAGGAAATGTGTCACTGTTAGTACAGACTTTGAGGTCTCTTTTGCCCAAGCTTTACTCAGGATGACACTCAGACCACTTCCTGTTTCCTGAATATCAAAATGAAGCCAGCACCATGTCTGCCTGCACTCTGTAAGTCCCACCACGATGATAATGAACTGACCCTCTGAAGATGTCAGCCACCCCAATTAAATGCATTTCCTTTCTAAGAGCTGCTGTGGTCATGGTGCTTCTTCACAGCAATAGACAATAGCTAAGACAGGCCCCCCAAACCCACAGCAGTAAAAATATCATCCAGAATTAAAACCCTTGTCTTCTAGTATGACGGTTATTCGTATTATTAACTGAGCTCTTCTTCCCATCCCGTGAGGTCCTCTCTTCCTGACCTTAGGAGGAGGTCTAAGAAAACAAGCCATTTGGTTTTTAGCAGGCTAGACGCTCATTATTCCATACATGGCGAATGTATCCTGCTTACTGCGTTGAACTGATGATGGTTAAAACTTTGCTGCTGATATTTTCAGAAAAAATAAAATGGGAAAAAAAGAGGATGGATTCTTTCAGTGTTCCTGGGGCAAACAGCTGGGTAAACAAGACCCACATGTTTTTTTCAAAAGAATAAGTGAGGAGTGGAATCGGGATAGAACTGGAGTCACTTGTCTGATCCCTGAAACAGTCCAGATAACATTTTATAGCAAGAAACTGCAGCTTGCTGAGTCAGAAACTCCAAAGGGTTATCAGGGTGTGATGCCAAATGCCTGTAATCGCAGCACTTGAGAGCTGAGGGTGGGAGAATCAGGAGTTCAAGGCTTGTCTCAACAACCCAAAGAGTTCCAGATCAGCCTGGAGCCTGGGCTACCTGAGACCCTGTCTCAAAAAAAAAAGGAAGAAAAAAAGAATAAAGAAACACAAAGAAAGGTTTTTTTTTTATTGCGAAAAGAAGAAAAAAAACATAAACAAAAAACAAGTTTCCACCTCCTCCCAGCCTCCCATTTCCCTTCCCCTCCTCCCACAATTCTCCCCCTCCTCCCACCCTTCTCCCCCTCCTCCCACCCTTCTCCCCTTCCCCCCACTCCTCTCCCCCTCCCTCTCCAGTCCACAGAGCAGTCCTGGTTCCCTGCCCTGTGTTAAGTCCTAGGTCCTCCCCCCTCCGTCCATATCTAGGAAGGTGAACATCCAAACTGGCTAGGCTCCCACAAAGCCAGCACATTAAGTAGGATCAAAACCCCCTGCCATTGTCCTTGGTGTCTCATCAGCCCTCATTGTTCGCCATGTTCAGAGAGTCCGGTTTTATCCCATGCTTTTTCGGTCACAGTCCAGCTGGCCTTGGTGAGCTCCCCGTAGATCAGCTCCACTGTCTCAGTGGGTGGATGCACGCCTCGTGGTCCCGAATTCTTTGCTCATGTTCTCCCTCCTTCTGCTCCTCCTTGGGACCTTGGGAGCTCAGTCCAGTGCTCCTGTGTGGGTCTCTGTCTCTATCTCTATCCATCACCAGATGAAGATTCTATGATGATATGCAAGATATTCGTCAGTATTGCTCTAGGATAGGGTCATTTCAGGTTCCCAATCCTCAGCTGCCCAAGGAAAAAGAAAGGTTTTCTTAAATCTTGAAAATATTTATTTTGAGGGTCAGGTATGGTGGCTCAAATTTTTATTTTCAGCACTTGAGAGGCAGAGGCAACTAAATCTCTGTGAGTTAGAGACTGGCCTGGTCTACATAGCCAGTTCCAGGCCAGTCAGGGTTATCTAGTGAGATCCTAACTCAAAATAAATAAGTGAATGCATAATACATATTTTACTTATATAACATGCACATACGTAACCTAATTTCACTATCACTTAGGTCCCTTGAAAATTCAGAGCTGGTGGCTACTCTTGACTCAGAGTGCATCCTGGGTGAGTTGACAGCAGGTTACCTGGCCGAGGGCCACTGTTCCTGAAGCACCTAGTACCTACGGAGAAGCTCTGGGGAGCCAGGTAGACCAGCGTGTACTCCTGCAGCAGCAGTTCTCAACCTGTGGGTCACAACGCCTTTGGTAAACCTCTATCTCCAAAAATATCTACATTACGATTTATGACAAAAGCAAAATTACAGTTAGGCAGTGGTAACAAAAATAATTTTATGGTCAGGGGTCACCACAGCAAGAGGAACTGTATTAAAGGATCTCAGCATTAGGGAGATGAGAGACCTACAACAGAGAGAGCCATCAAAGCCTGGGAGGGTTTCCACTGCATCCCGTTCCCTCACTCCTTTTCCCTTGCCAGCACTGCTGAGAAGTCTCTACAGCAGTCAGAAGGATAACTGAACCTCTGCAGCCTGCCAGCATCCTTCTCATCCATCCTGCAATGACTTGAGGACACAAAGCCACAAGCACTGCGGTTCTTCACCAAGGACAGCCAGGAGGCCATCTCAGATGTCCTGAACATATGTTTGTTGAGGATCTGATGCAGAATATTTGTTTATACTGTGAAGATGTGTCTTTGCCAAGGCACCTTCTGATTGGTTTAATAAGGAGCTGAATGGCCAATAACTAGACAGGCAGAGGTTAGGTGGGATATCGGAGTACAGAGAGGATTCTGGGAAGAAGAAAGGTAGAGTCGACAGCCAGACCTAGAGGAAGCAGTATGGAGAGATGAGGTAATGGCAGAATGTAGGTTAAAATAAATGGATTAATATAAGGTTAGGAGCTAATGGGACACGCCTAAGCGAAGGCTGAGCTTTCATAATCAATAATGTCTCCATGTCATTATTTGTGAGCTGGTGACCCAGAGAAAAATCCATCTACAAGGATCACGATGAGATGGTTTTGAGAATTTCCTGTGTTAACATCGTGACAAAGGCCATCTGTACAGATCATCTTCCTAGCAAGGCAGTCCTTGGATGAGCAAATTTGCCAGGATTGTAGAAATCCTCAATAGAAGACCAAGCATTCAAGAGGCCTCACCAGACAGACTGTGGTAGCCATCACAGAAGCCTTGTAGTTTGCAGGATATGGTAGTGGCTGAAACACCCTACACATATGCTTCATGCAGGGGTGAGAGTGGGCTGAGGGTAGGGAGAGAAAATGAACATGTCCTGAATGGCTGAGACTATAGGCCTGTTCACTGTGCTTCGCTTGAAGGCTATCACACAACATCTTATTCTGGTCTATACTGCTTCTCTGGACACTGAAAACTGGTTAAGAAGGTGAATTTTATGAGCTTTTACAAACCAAAACTCACAGCAAATAAGAAAGTGGTGTTAAACTGAATTCTTGAATATGCCTGACCACAAATTGCCACCATCAATGTCACTTATGACTCACTGGGTAAAGATTTCTAAGGAAACAGATATGACATTGATAAAAAGAACCATTACAATGCCAAGCCATAAGCTGTGATGAGGCTTCATGAGGTCTGCCTCATCAAGGTGTGCATTTTCAGGACTGAAGGCTGAAGAGATGAAGCCAACTTCACACAATCATCCACGGGGTGTCAGAATCACTCGTGATGTGATTCAGTCTAATGGCTTGACTTTAGAGATAGTTCCTATAATGGTAAAAGTGAAACGGCGCTGATCCCCAAGTGATCCACAGGCCACAAGGGGCAGCAAATCTCAGGCAGGGAGCCATGTGGTGGGTGAGAGATCTTGGTGGGGCAGCCAGTCCCATGAGGAGCTGCAGCTGCGGCAGCTGAGAAACAGACGGATAGGCACGCCAGGTAGAGTGAGGTTGGATATTTATTTAGTGGGTTACGGAGGGGAAAGAAAAAGGGGGAAGGGAGAAGGGGAGAAGGGAGAAGAGCAGAGCGGGAGGCAGAGAGAGAGAAAAACAGAGACGGGGAAGGGGAGAAGTGGGGAGAAGGGAGCAAGGCAGAAGCTGCCATAGAGAGTGGGGGGCTTGCAAGCTGGAAGCAGAAGCAAAATCCAAAGATCCGAAGATCTGCCTGCCTGGGTGGTGGGTGGGGAGGACTTGTCTCTTAAAGGGACAGGACAGTTCCCAACATGGAGATTCCGAGATGAACCACTGGACTGAGCTGAGCCCTCAAGCCAAGCACAGTGAACAGGCCTATAGTGTCAGCTATTTAGGACATGGAAGCTGAACCGTCACTTGAGCCTACCAGTTTGAGTCCAGTAAACAGTAAAACCCTGTCTCAAAAATCAATGATGAAAGTTTATCAAGTTTACTGTTTGCTAAGTATAGTCTGTACTCATTTGGTAGGGGGGAATCTCCCGTTTGGCCTGGAGAGATGGCTCAACAGTTAAGAGCACTTGTTGCTCTTGAGAGGATCCAGGTTCAGTTCCCAGCACCCGGATGGTCATGCACAACACCCTCTTCTGGCCTCCTCTAGTACCAGGCACACACGTGCGGCACATACATAAATGTGGGAACTCGCACAAACAATAAAATAAAAATAAACAAGCATTAAGGCAAACTAAACGAAACCTTCCCTTGCCCAGCACTGATGACCTCCATTCTTCTTCATGCTTCTATAGCTTTGAGTACTCTAAACATATAACTGAAGTTATGTGTTCCTTTTTGACTTCATAAAGTCCTTAGGTTTCATCACTATAGCATCCAACAAGGTTTTCTGCTACTTTGAAGCTGTGTGATGCTCCCTCATAGATCTGTCTGTGGGTGTTTGAGCACCTGCCAGATAAAGGCTATTGTACACAATGCTATAGCAAATAAGTTTGCATTTTTTTTAGATACTGCTTTCAATCCTGTTGAATGCATACCATTGTGGGGTGGCTGAATCACGTGATAGTATAGTTTAAATTTCTTTTTGCGGTGGTGGGGATGGAACCCACAACTTTCTGCATACTAGACAAGTGCTCTAACACAGAGCTACATCATCCGCCTTTGTCTTTACATTTCTGGGGAACTTCCATACTGTTTTCCTCCAAGGGCTGCGTCATTTTCCATTTCCACTGGCAGCGCAGAGGATCCCCTTTCTCCACACCATCGCTAACGGAGGGGGGTTCCCTAAAGGTGCAGGCAAGCAGGGAAATGAACCATGAATGCGTGAGAATGAAAACTCAGTTCAGGCTGACTTCTTCAACCTGGATCAAACCTCGGGATCAAACCCATCTGCTGGGGGATATTTCATCACACTGCAAGAAAAGCGCCTTCTGTTGGTTTAATAAAAAGCTGAATGGCCAATAGCGAGGCAGGAGAGAATAGGTGGACTTCTGGGGAGAGAGAGAATCTGAGGCGAGCAAGAGACATCCGTGAGACCCTGAGGAAGTCGGACATACATTATGGAGGAACAGCAAAGAGCAGAACATAGATGAATAGAAACGGGTTAATTTAATACGTTATAAGAGCTAGTCGGAACAAGCCTGAGCTAAAGGCCAGCCTTTCATAATTAATAATGTCTCCATATCATTATTTACGGGCTGACGGTTGAAGACAGCTTGATGAGAAAGTCGACTACAAGAGTCTGATGCCAGGGTGGTGTTGCTGTCAGATTATTTAAACATGACAGAATTTGGAAAGAAGTTTCCTGATGTAATACAATCCCTGATGTACAAGGAAGCATAATTACATCAAAACTCAACTCAGGGTGCATGCCATTTCTTCCAAGAAGGATGGGCCCTGAAGATAGGCTGCCTGCATCCGCTGAAAGACCCAGAGGAGGATGTGGCCTGGTCTCAGTCCTACAGAAAGTGTGGAGGTCATTTTGGGTTGTTAACTGCCTCCAGTCCTGGTTGGAGGAGCTGATGTGGCCTGCTCCAATAGATAATGCAGATCACCAGACTATTCATTGCCTCCAATTCCCAGCTTTCTGGATGGCAGATCACAGGGGTTCTGATTTCTCCACGCCCTTACTAATTGTGGGAGTCTCTGTAGGTGTAGGCAAACAGGGAAATGAACCACTGAATTTGTCAACCTAGATCAAACCACAAAAAAAAAAAAAAAAAAAAAGTTAGCTCCCGCCAGCTAACCTTTTTTTTATTATTATTAGTTTTAATTTTTTTGGGGGGGGGAGGGTTTGAATTGTGGCCTTCAGGAGTCACCTTCTTAAATGGGTGTGAGGTCATTGCTCATTGTTATTCTGATTTTTTTTATGGATAGTGGCATCAAACATCCTTTCTTACACTTGCACACATTCTTTAGGGAAATGTACAATCAGGTCCTTCAGCTGCTTTTAACAGAGTCAGTGAATTTGTAGTTTGAATGTTGCTGAATTGTAAGAGTTCTTGTTTTTTGTATATTTTCTTTAATATTTCTATTTTATACTATATATAAATTATATGTTTAATTTATATTATAAATTAATTATTAAATATATATAATTTTTAAGGCAAGGTTTCTTTGTGTAGTCCTGGCTATCCTGGAATTCACTCTGTAGACCAGGCTGGCCTTGAACTCACAGAGATCTACCTGCTTCTATCTCCTAAGTGCTGGTATCAAACATGTGTGCCACCACTGTCTGGCTACTCTTTTATATTCTTATTATTAAACTTTTATCAGATACATGATTATTTTCGGTGGCATAGCTTGACTTTCACCATGTTATTGCCTTTCGTGTGTCAGTCTGTGGGTCTGTAAAGTCTCTGAGTCTATTTTCCCACTGTTTCGTGTGCTTTTGGGTGTCACATCCAAGGAACCATGGCCAAATCCATGCCATGCATTTTCACAGTAGGTCTTGGTTTTAGGTCTTTTATTATTTTTGTACTGGTGATTGAACCCATGGCCTCACATGCCCAGTCACTGAGCTAGATACTCACCTCTTTTTTACTTTTCATTCTGAAATAGGGTTTTCCCAGCTGTCCCTGAGTGAACTGTGTGGTCCAGGCTAGCCTTAAATATGTCATCCTCCTGCCTGTGTCTCTTGAGAAGCTGAAGCTGCAGGTCTGTGTCACGAAGCCAAGCCTTTAATTCACTTGGAATTGATTTTTATATAAATGGATAAGGGTCCACCTTCGTTCTTGAGCATATGAATGTAGTTTCTCACTGTTGTGTGTCAGGGTCGACCCTTTCTCCACACACGATGCCAGTTCCTTTGCTAAAGATCATTTGACGTAGACATGGGGGTCTATCTCTGAACCCTCTTCTGTGCTTTTGGTCTGCATGTCTGTCTTTATGCCAGTAATCACGTTGTTTTGATTACTGTAGCTTTGTCATGTGTTTTGAATTCAGGGAATTTGAGGTCTGAAACTTCCAAGACTTTGGGTAATGTGGAGCCCCTTAAGGTTCTCTGAATTTTGCAAATATTTCTGGTGGTTTTGTTGTTGTTGCTTGTTGTTTTTCAAAAAGTACTATTGCAACCTCGACGGCAATGGCATTGAATGCCTGGATAGCTTTGGGAAGGATGGCAGCTTTAATAATATTGCATTTTCTGATTCATGAACACACCATGTCTATCTATTTATTTAGCCTTCTTTAATTCTTCGATGTTTTGTGGGTTTCTGTGCATGACTTTTTTCCTCCTTGTTAAGATGACACTTATCCCTCTTTTAATGCCATTTTTAGGCACTATTTTCCTGCCCTCCTTCTTGGGTTGCTCATTTTGTGCAGAAGCACAGAGTTTTATGCTAATATTCTGTCCTGCAACTTCACTGGGTTTATTATTTCTAGCAGTGTTTCCTTGTGGAATCTTCAGGGTTTTATACACATAAAACCACGTCATCTAAAAACAAAGGTTTCTTCTTCCTTTCCAATGGATGTTTGTTATTTCTTCCTTCTCGCCCATTGCTCTGACTAGGGCCCCTTGTGCCTCATGGACCACAAGTGGCAAGAGCGAGCCTGTTTGCTTTGCTGCTGACTTTACAGAGGGAATTGCTAGGTTTTCACTGGTCAGTATGATGTTAACTGCTGGCTTTACTTTTTAAAATACAGGGCTTGGGGGTAGGGGCAGCAAACAATGCTTACCACCAAGCCTGCCAACCTGGGTTCCAACCCTGGGTCTCACATGGTGGGAAGAGAGAACTGACTCCCTCAAGTTACCCTCGGACATCCACACTTGTGCTATGACAGGTGCAGCCTCACACACATACACAGAGAGACACAATAAAATAAGTAGATAAAATTAAAAATAAAATACAGGATTTGAGCTGAGATTAAAAATGAATGCTTATGAATTCCACCATTGAGGAAGCTGAGACAGAAAGATCATAAGTTCAAGGCCAGATAGTAGATAGCTCAAGTTAAGATAGTAAGATTCTATCTTAAGAAATAAAACAAAGCAAAACCCAAAATACACACACATACACATCTAGTTTGCATGTGTGTGTGTGTGTATATATATATGTATATGTATGTATGTATGTATATGTATATATGCAAACTGCTTCCTGAGTGTGACATCGAATACGACATTTGCTAAGTTGACAGTATAGGATGTTAAGGAGAGACGAAACACCCATACATGACTGATAAGGGCTAAGCACCATGAGGGAGCAAAGAGAGTTTATGTAGGATTCCTCTTCCACCTTCATCGTCTCTCCTCAGTAATGGTTCCTGAGCAGGACCAACGTCTTTAGCTCATCAACAGCCAATATTTTACCCCCTGGTATTTTCTTAACATCCTCCTCCCTCCTTGCAAACAAACCCTAGTCCCATTTGCTTACCCCCAACCCGTTGTGTAGCCTCAATTCTGGGTACCAAAGTTTTCTCCATGTTTTTACTCTTCTGTGCAAGGATGTGGGAGGAAAAGCACCAGACAGACAAAGAGATAGACCCAAGATGCAGAGCCAGAGAGGATTCGGGAAGCCTTAACACAGCTGCAGATTTAAAACAAAAATGTCAAGGGAACGGAGTGTTCCAGCTGACCTAACTTCCTGTTGATGGTCTCTAGGGAGAAGGGGTGAGGCCTGGAGCCTCAGAATTGGAGTGGAGGGAGGGCAGGGGCTGGGGAGGCGGGACTTGCCTTTTCATGGGTGGTCACCCAGAAGTTTGGTTCTCATCTGTGAGGCTGTTGACACTCACTTCCTGAGGCTGGCCATGGTCAGAGGAGGCTCTTAGAGCCCAATGCACCCAGCCTACAGAAAAACAGGATGTGAACTTCAGATCTGACGGAGCCATGAGATGCAAATTCCTCCCTGTCCCCGCACCCACTCCTCTCCTCAGCTCCTGCCACCCACACTTCTCTTCTTTGTGCTGGAGAAACCATTCAGCGTCCTGTGTGACTTCTATTGGGGCCCCTGTGTCCTTCCTTGCCTTTCCTTCCTAATCAGTCCTTCTGTGTGGGTTCAGATACAGTGTTTAACTCTTTTCATCTTGGTCTGTTTGCTTGTTTGTTTGTTTGTTTGTTTGTTTGTTTCAAGGCTGTGTTTTTCTTTTTGTAGCTCTGGCTGTCCTGGAACTCACTCTGTAGACCAGGCTGGCCTCAGGCTCACAAGGATCCCCCTGCCTCTGCCTCCTGAGTGCTGAGATTAAAGGTGTGCGCCACCACCACCCTGCTCACAGTAGGTTTTGATTTTAGGAGTTCCTTATACATCCCTGGATGACTGATGAGAGTTTCCATCAAATAAAGGAATCAAAATGGTTGGATAATTTAGCTCTCTCGAAGAACCGGCTGGTAAGAAACGAGCCTCCTGTCCTCACCTGGGCCCCTCTGCCTGCAGGGCCTGCACAGGAAGGGACTGGATGTGCCCCTTGCCTTCCTTTGCTCGCCCTTTCTGCTTCTTTCACTCTCTGTTGCCACTTAAAAGTCCATCGCTGTGTGGGTGGAGGAAAGAGAAACAAAATAGAAACCAACACACACACACACACACACACACACACACACACACACACACACACACCATCTACTTTCATGGGGGAGGGGGAGGAACAGTAATGGTACAATACTCAATGTGTATCCCAGAAGGTGATGAATACCAGGCTAGCTCAGAGACTGCTGTACACCTTGTTGGAAAACACACTACCAGCCTGAAGGCCCTGGAAGCTGGCCTCTGAGGGACACTCAGATGCTCCCTGCCCCTTGCTCCTCAGGGCTCTTAACCTGGAGTCTGTCCCCCATGGCATGAGCCCCCATTTTCCACTCCACCAGTCACATCTTGGTCCATTTCCTCTTCCTCTTGCCTCTGGGCTTCCCCGGACCAGTTCATTCTTGTAAATATGGTCTTGTTCAGGACCCAGAGTCATTCAGCTGTCCACTGCTTCAGAATTATAGTATTTGATTTCCATTTCTGTTATTTCTTGCTTTCTCAAATGAATGACAGTCTTTTTTTTTTTTTCCGAGACAAGGACACATCTTTCTGTGATCCCACAGGCGTAGCACAAACGTTAAAACACTCCCTTCTAATGCATTTCCTTAGGACCTTCCCAGAGCTCAACTCCCAAACAGATTTACCTGAGCCAGACCAGAAGGACATTGCCTTTGTCCTTTGTTGTTTTTTCGTTTTGTGTTTGTTTGTTTTTTCGAGACAAGGTTTCTCTTTAGCTTTGGAGCCTGTCCTGGAACTAGCTCTTATAGACCAGGTTGGCCTCGAACTCACAGAGATCCGCCTGCCTCTGCGGATCTCCTAAGTGCTGGGATTAAAGGTGTGTGGCACCTCCGCCCAACATGAGTGACCGCCTTATAAGTTAGGGCCACAGAGCGCCTCATTGTGCCTGCAATGTAGGACACACAAGAAGAGAGAAGTCTTAAATCATAGACAGATCAGGAAGCAGGGAGATAAATGAGGATCCCTGAGTTTAGACAGCATAATTGTGACATAACCTCAAAGGGCAAAATCATTCAGAAAACTTCAGCACCAAGAATTGTCAGTTACATAATGGAAAAAGAAGAACAAATAAAGTATTGACATGCAGAAAACATCAAGAAAGAGATCCTGCTCACTCTAGGAATAAGCTGTAGTTATTTATTTGTCTACCATTTAGTTCTGGGGAACCTAAAAACGGTTTCCAAAATGATATCTATTCAATATGGCAAAATTTATTCTAAACTGTGGCATTTCTTCTTCTTTTTCTTTCCTTCTTTCTTCCTTTCTCTTCTTCTTCTTTCTCCTCTTCCTCTTCCCCCTCCTCCTCTTCCGGCATGTGTAAGCAAAAGTAAAGAATTGCTTCTGAACTCAGACTATTGAGGAACCACTATACAAAGTACAAAGAGGAAAAACTAAGGCCAGCAAAGGCTTTCTTTTGAGGTCAGACCATGGCCAAGCACAGAGCCTTGTAAAAAGCCAGTGGGGATCACAAAGGGATGGATGCCTTGGAACTGAGAGATGACCCAGGGATCCTGTTGTGAATGAAGCTCCTGAGCCAACTGGCCTTGTCCTTTGATCTTTTCTGTTTCCTTTGCTACTGAGGAGTGTATTTATTGCACCCGGGTGCCAGCGCTATTCTGAGCATTCCTTACAACTCAGTGCCCCAAGTTCCCTCATACCCATTTTTTTTTTAATAATAACTTAATTTATTATGTATACAGTGTTCTGCCTGCATGTATCCCTGCAGGCCAGAAGAGGGCACCAAATCTCATTACAGATGGTTGTGAACCACCATGTGGTTGCTGGGAATTGAACTCAGGACCTTTGGAAGAACAAGCAGAGCTCTTAACCACTGAGCCATCTCTCCAGCCCCCCCTCATACCCATTTTATAGATGGATCTGAGAGACAAAATCATCAAGTTTCTTCATCAAAGTTAGAGTTGGGCCAGAATGCTGGTGTCCTAGCTGACCCCTAAGCCACTATGCTATGTACTCTCTTATATGGCTCTGCTATACTAGTCCATGTTTAGGGGAACACACAAGAGCCAGATTACAAAATGAAGGAGCTATCCTTTTGCCTGGGGCTAGTGTCCATTCCGTCCTTAGTTCATTCATCCAGCATGTATTGACATCAAACTTGAAGTCAGCACTGATCATAAAAGCCAAGAGAATGAAATGTGCCCTTGTCAGTCTTGAACGTTTGGTAAAGTTACAGTCTTCCTAGTGACAAGGTTAGGACAGGAAGGAAGTGGCACTAAGAAAGTCTTCTTAGAGGAAGCCTCAACTGGGAACTGAAAGATGAGCAGGAATTCTGGGGACAAGAGAGAACTTTTTGAGACCCTAAAGCAATTCAGAGGACATGAGCAAATCATATTGAGGGTTCTTGGGGAGTTCGTGGCCGTCCTACTGTTTGCTTGCTTGTTTGTTTTTCAAGACAGAGTCTTGCTAGATAGCCCAGGCTGACCTTGAACTAACAACTCTCCTACTTCTGCTTTCCAAGAGTTGAGACCAGGTAAAGGGCTAAAGGCAGAAGAGTGGTCACATCATGAAAGGGGACAAATGAATCGTGTGACAACTTCAGCTTCCTCCTGAGGGTTCCTGGGAGCCAGTCTCCTGTTTTAGAAAGACTGCTTCCTGTAGAGTGCAAGAGAGATGAGGGAGATGGTGAGCCATGTTAAAGCCGAGAAGAACAGTTGGGAGGTGTGCAGGTTGCGGCATGCAGAGATAAGATGGCAACCAACTATGCTGAAGGGAGAGGGTGTGTCAGAGCTAGAATTTCGTGACTGAGCGGTAAAGATGAGAACACAGCAACAGCCTGGTTCCCGTCAGAACAGATAGATGGACAGAGAGACTACCACAGAATGGACAGAGAAGCTAACAGGTTGAGGGTGAAGGTTGTAGTAGACTTATGTAAATGAGAATACTAGCACCAGGTCCCAGCCTGTACCCATATAGAGTAGGGGACAGGCACACGTAGTTTTTCAAATCTCCTTGGGTTATTGTCACTGGCGGCCAAAATTGAAGCTGGAGCACAAATGATCTGAATGACCTTGGTCATTTTCACTCCTAACCTCAAGACCACACCTCAGAAGGGGAAGGGATCATAGGCTGGGACCTTCAGTTTGCCTTTGGGTTTGTTTTTGTTTTGTTTTTTACTGCACTAATCTTTAGCCTGTCGATTAGTCCAGTGTGCTGGCTGGCTTCTTTAAGCCACTTGCATTCCCTGATGGCCTTACCTTCAGCTGCTATCAGAGCTCCCTCAGAGCACTGGGGCTCCCTGCAGGCTTCATCTGGGTGGCCAGACTTCCTTCCATTCAGTGAAAACTCTTCTCCAAAATCCCCAGCGCCTCATAAACTAAGAATTGTGGTATGGACTACAATCCCAGCACTCTGAAGGTGGAGGCTTGGAGATCAGGAGTTCAAGGCCATCTTTGGCTGGGGGGGGGGGGGGGAGTATTTACTCAATCCGAAGCAACACAAAGACTTGCAAAGGTGTATTTGAATAATCTTATCTTTCCCTTATTAACCCATGTCATCCCTGAAGGCTGAACTCCCTCTGCGTCCACCACCTCTCTCTGGACCAGTATCACCAGGCCCTAGTGTGGGGAAATGAAATGACAGAATTGGACTCGGTCTAGAATCCCCCTACCCCACTGCTATTTTTCTTAATTTGTTTAGTTCAAAATAATTTTTAAAAAATTGTATGTTGACTTAGTTAGGGTTTCTATGGTGTCATTAAAACATCATAGCCAAAAAGCAAGTTAGGGAGGAAAGCATTTATTTGCTTACACACTTCCAGGTCACATAGTTCATTATTGGATGAAGTAGATCAGGAACTCATGTAAGGTGGGAACCTGGAGGCAGGAGCTGATGCAGAGGCTATGGCAGAGAGCTGCTTACTGACTTCCTTCCCCTGGCTTGCTCAGCATGCTTTCTTATAGAACCCAGGACACCAGACCAGGGATGGTACTACCCACCATGGGCTGGACGTCCGCCCCATTGATCACTAATTGAGAAAATACCTTACAGCTGGGTCTCATGGAGGCATTTCCATAACTGAGGCTCCATCTCTCTGATGACTCTAGCTTGTGTCAAGTTGACACACACAACCAGCCAGTACATATGTATCTGTGTGTCTGTGTGTGCACACTGTGAGGGTGTGGGTACCCACAGGGGCCAGAAGAAGGTGTATGATCTCCTGGAGATGAAGCTGGAGTTACAGTCACCTGACATGGTTGGTGGGAACCAGAGTAATATGCTCTCCTAACCATTAGCCCATGTCCTGCCCAGTGATTTCAAACTTGGAGAAAATAACAAAATGAATACAACAAACTCTCAAACACCCTTTGTCCAAGATTTCCTTTAGCTTTTCTAATTATCCTCTTCACAGTTTTTGTAACATGCTTCTAATCAAAGGAGCCAACTTAAAACTGCATGGTTAAATCAGTTGTCATGTGTTTCCAGCCTCCTCCAATCAGGGCTCTTCCTGGGCCTCTCCTCAACATTGACATTGACTCTTCACAAGACCGTAGACCAGCCATTTTGAGAAATACCCTCCTATTGGTTTGTGCAATGTTTCCTCTTGATTAGACTCAGGTTGGTCCCTTTTGGTCAAAATATCACAGAGACAGTGATGTGTTCTGAGTCTCATCAGGCAACACAGGATGTGGTCTGTCCCCTCACTGGGGGTGTTTGGTCATTTGATTAATATGGCACTTGTGAACTTTCTTCTCTATAAAGTTACTGACTTCACTGTCACAAGTAAGCTAACATCTGTATCATCTTAGCATCTCCCTGTGAGCCAATGAGAGCCTCCTTATTTCTTGGCATAAGATTGTTCTGGGCTTCTCTTACTGTGAGGGACTCCACCCATTTTCTCCTAAGAGTTCTGTTAGTGCAGAATGGTCAGAAACAAAAGTGCGGAGTGTGTGCTGCTGTTTTTGGAGTGCCAATGTTCTCAGGCCACCTCAGTGCAGCAAAACAGGAAATACACACACACACACACACACACACATTCACAAATATACATTTATCAATACATGCATTTCTACAGACTGAAAACTGTGAGGGTCCACCCGTGTGCTTCCTCACTTCCTCTCTACACCACCACAGGGTCACCCTAGCCCTCTAACACTGCATGTTTGTTTGTTTGTAACACAGGATATCTCTATGGAGCTCTAGCTGGCCTGGAACTGGCTAAGTAGCTCTGTCTGGCCTCAAATTCACGGGGATCTGCCTGCCTCTGCCTCCTGATCGCTAGATTAGAGGTGTGCACCACTTTACTGAGGAAACTGGTTCCTACCCTACTTGACGGTATTGCTGATTTTCCTACCGGGCTATTCTACTGATCTCCACGGAGCCACTGCTCTACGGGCCTGTTGAAAGCCTTCTTCATGAATCCCCCAGCCCTTCTTTGTGGCAGAATGAATCAGGGGCCTTTGGGTGTTCCATTTATCCTGTTCCAGGATTTAGGGCTGAAATGTAGACAGTCAGCTCTCTGTGATTCTGCATCCCTGGATTCAATCAATACTCAGGAAAAATGCATCTGTATCGATCTTATACATTTTCTTTCTCCTCATTCCCAAACAACGCAACTACTGACACAGCATCATAGGTATTGGAAGTAATCTGGGGCCAGGACGATGGCTCAGTGGGTAAAGGTGCTTGCTTGCCACCGAACTTGAAGACCTGAGTTTGACCCCATGAACCGATCGATGTACTGGACAGAGAAAAGCAACTTTCAAAAGTTGTCTCTGACCTGCAGGCATGAGCTGTATAGTATGTGGGCTCTCTCTCTATTTCTCTCTCTCTATTTCTCTCTCTCTCTCTCTATTTCTCTCTCTCTCTCTATTTCTCTCTCTCTCTCTCTCACACACACACACATACACACACACACACACACACAGAGAGAGAGAGAGAAAACAAATAAATACATGTAAAAATTTTAAAAATAAGTATCCTAGATATGATTTAAAGCATACAGGAATCTATGCAAAGCTTATATGCAAGTATCATGCAATCTTATACAATATGCTTGAGCACCAGAAATTTGGGCATCTGTAGAACACAGTGTTGTAGGAAGGCCACTTGTTTGTTCCCAGTTGTCCAGAACCAAAATAACCACCCAGAAACTGTATTAATTACAACACTGCTTGGCCTATTAGCTTATGCATATTCCTAGCTCACTCTTATCTCTTAAATTAACCCATTTCTATTATTTATATTTTACCACGAGGCTCGTGGCTTACCGGCAAGGTTCTGACCAACAACTTGCATCTCTCTCCTCTGACGTCTCCCCATGGAATCTCCTTGACTCTGCCTACTCTCTCTATAGATATCTCTTCCAGCCTGCCTATATTCTGTTAAGCCATTGGCCAGAAGCAGCTTCTTTATTCATTAACCAATAAAAGCAAAACATATACAGAAGGACTTCCCACACCAAGGAGGGACCAGTATTCCTGAAACCATTTACTGTGAGACAACTCTATGTGCATTTTAGTTAGTATTTACACTCACTAGGGAATATTCTTTCAACATATTTTCTTTCTTTTTTTTTTGTTTTGGGGTTTTTGTTTGTTTGTTTATTTGTTTTAAGACCAGGTTCTCTGTGTAGCCCTGGCTGTCCTGGAACT
Source organism: Microtus oregoni (assembly GCF_018167655.1). Taxonomy (NCBI): domain Eukaryota; kingdom Metazoa; phylum Chordata; class Mammalia; order Rodentia; family Cricetidae; genus Microtus; species Microtus oregoni. Next base: position 33,195,322 of record NW_024543072.1, read on the forward strand.
CATGCTATAGACCAGGCTGGCTTTGAACTCAGAGACCAGTCTGCCTCTGCCTTCTGAGTGCTGGGATTAAAGGTGTGCACCACCACCGCCTGACAAGAATATTTTCTTCTTGCTCTAAATATGAAAAGTAGACAATCTAGCCAGGAGTGGTGGTACGCACCTGTGACCACAGCGCTGAGACAGGTAGGTTACAGTTTGATGACAGCCTGGGACACAGAGAGACTATGCTGGCTAGTCTTCACTATCAACTTGATACAACCTAAGCTGGGAAGAGTCTTGAGGGGGAATTATTTGACTTGGGTTGACATGTGGGTGTATCTGTGGAGGGATTGGCTTCATTGCTAATTGACCCAACCCACTGTGGGCGGCACTATTCCTTCGGCTGGCCCTTAACTGGATAAAAGTGAAGAAAGCTTCTGTAGCAAGCAAGGACCATGTGCTTATTCTCTGATCTGGACTGTGGATGTGATAAGTACCTGCCTTGATTTCCCTGATATAACGGGCTGCAACTGGAATTGTGAGCCAATGGCGCCACGTCTTCTGTGTTGCTTTTGGCCGGGGAATTTCACCACAGTGAATGAAACTGTAACAGAGACCCTACCTCAAATTTAAGAAGTAATTAATGAAATGATGAGCAGAACAAGATGGCCACCAGTGGAGCCCTTGCATTTTTCCTTGTCCTCAGTCTATCCGGTTACCATGTAAGCCTCTTGATGGTCTTCTCTTCCTTCGTTTTTCCCCTAGGACCAAGCACAGGTGCCGGTGTAATCACTGAACAACCCCGCCTTTTGTTTACATGCACGGATTCTATCAATCTGCTTTGCTCTTCGTTCTTTCATCTTTCCACGTAATAATTCATCAAATATTGGTTGGCAAGTCGTGCATGAGGGCTGCCCGTCTACATGGGCACCTCCTCTCCTTGCCCTTCCCCGGCCCAAGCTGCACCGCTGGTATTCCATAGTCTTGCCTCTATGTCTTTCTTGGTGAGTATGTAAAGGGGAAGCTCAGGTTGAAAGTGGAGGAAGTGGGTCCCTCTAAGCCAGCTAGACCCTGGGGAGCCGAGAGAGGAGGATGAAGGCAGCCACTTTCTCTTCCCCTTGGTTGTCAGAAGAGCTGGATGTTTACCAGACTGTCTGTCTCCATCTGGTCCCTGGTGATACTCTACCGAGGTGGGAGGGAGGGTACAGGGAGACTACATCCCACACATACTCCAGATTGCTGGAGGAAGCCCTGGATTTCCACGTTCCTTTCTGCTCCTTCCCGGGGAGAAGGACCCTGCTGGGGCAGACAGAGCTCTGGAGCCACAACCTACTTGGTACTGGGTCCCAGGAGCATGAAGGGGCTGTGGAGTTTGCCTGTGGATCATCTGTTCTCAGATCAGGGAGGCCCCATGCAGGGTGGGGCAAGAGAGCAGCTGCGGAACACCTTGGTGGCTGTGATATTATCTGGGCCAAACGGTTTCTTCTGGGTAGGCACTTCCGCCCTCCTGCTTGTGGAGTCAAGACTCGTGCCCTTGTGTCTGAGTGGAAAAGAGCGCCCAGCTCTAAGGAGAAGAAAGTCAGACTGATCTGGAGGCACACACCTGTCACTCCAGTATCAGGGTGCGGAGGCCGGGGGATCAAAAATTCAAGATCAGCAAGACCTTCCTTTCTGGCTTCCATCTAGTCTTTGTTCTAGACTCTCCTTGCAGTTGTGTAGGTGGAATATGGCAGCTCTTTCTCTGGGCCCCAGAATGCCTGGGTCTAAATAAAAGGACTATGGGTTGTGTATCCATCTGCCCCCTGTGCATGCGCGCTGTGAAAACAGACACTTTCCAGAGCGGCGACTACACTGTAAAGATGCCCCAAATGAAGATCAGATAAGTGGGTTTTTTTTCTAAAGGAACACAGCCAGAAAGCAGGGGATTAGAGTCTAACCCTCCATCTGCTTCTGAAAGCCGAGGTCTTGCCCCTATGCTACGCTGAGTTCAATGAACTAGAGTCTTCCCTGACATCGTGTTTTACAAAGTAAGGTTTAGAAGGCCTGTGACCTCAAAGACCACAGACCAACTGTGAGAAGCAGCCAGGACAGCTTTTTGCAATGTGGGCACGGGCTCTGCTGGTTTCCAGTAGTGGTTTCTCTTGGACTCCTTGCCCAGGTGCAGCACCAACGTGCACCTATCTTACGGTCCGTGCACTTATTTTATGGTCCGTGCACCTATCTTATGGTCCATGCACCTATGCTATGGTCCGGCACTGTGTTGGTTCTCACTCTCCCTTGCATAGCAGCAGGTCCTGGTTTGGAGGACAAAGTTGAGGGATGCTGTAAGAAGATGTACAGACATCCTTGTTAGCCAGTCCCCTGAAGGCATTTCCCCTGGGAAATGAGATCCAGAAGGAGCACCTAGAGGTATAATACAGTAACAGACAATGGCCCTGGCACAGATTCAAAGTCCCTACGTCCCTCCCACACAGCCTTTTTGCTGTCCAGAGGGCTGTACAAACCGACCTCTCTTGGGGAGAGTTGCTAAGCTGGGCCTTATGTGAATCCGATGTTTAGGACGGTGGCTCTTGCTATGTTTAATAGGAATGGGGGGAAAAGAAGGTCCTTTAGAAAGCCGCCTGTGAGAGCAGATATTCCCACCCCCACCCCCCCCAGGCACGCCTACATCAGTGAAGAGAAGCTTGATGCTACAAGAAACTTGGAAAACTTCACTTGGGTTCCTCCCTCCCTCCCCCTCCCTCCCTCCCTTCCCCCCCCCCTCCTCCTCCTCCTCCTCCTCCTCCTCCTCCTCCTCCTCTTCCTCCTCCTCCTCCACAAAGAGATAACAGATTGACAAACTGATAGCTGTTTCCTGCAAATGGAATCCTGGAAGGTGGACAGGAACAGAGGTGTCAAAACCAAGGTGTTCTTATCAGGCTACTGAATCCGCGAAAGCTAGGTAACGCAGTGAAGTAGTAAAGATAAGGATGGAGGGGAAGAGGACGAGGCTGGGAAGATGGATATGAAAAGATGGAAATGGTAAAGAGGAAAAGAATGAAAAGGCAATCCTAATTTGAGAGGCAAGGAAAATAAAGAATGCAGGCTACAAGAGGGGAAGTTGATACGGTCTGAAAACGTGCAAAGCCCGGGGTCCTGAGAAACTTCGCGAGAAAGGGGGCGCGGCGCTGCCCAGCCCATGTTTGGGCAGATTAATGGAGTCGTGGCTCGGACTCTTGAGTCCTGCCCTGGGAGGGACAGTATCTGTTTAGATTTGTGTCTAAATTTAAACCCCTATCCGGCCTCCCTCCCAACTCCCCTCCATTCCCCTCCCCTCCTCCTGCGTCCCTCGGTCCCTCCCTCCTCCTCCTCCTTCCTCGTTCTCTGGCGCAGGGCCCCCGGCCGGGGCAGTCCCGCAGCCGAGCGCAGCCAGGCGCGCGCCGCCGCCCACTCGCCCAGAGCCCGCTGCAGTCCGGAAAGTGGCCCGGGCTGGGAGCGGAGGGGACAGCGGGGGATCGTGAGCTCCTGCCGAGCGAGCGAGCGGGCGTATCCGCTGCCGGAGGTCTACCTGGAGGACTGGAGGCATGGAGGTAATGACCGGGGGAGACTCGGGGCTGGGGTGGGGGTGGGGGTGGGACGCAGGGAGAGTGAGGTCAAGGAGCTCCTCTCCAGGTTGCTGTCCCTGATCACAAGAGGGAGCACGCAGCTCCAAAGATGCCAGGCCAACACCAAAGGCTGGTCCTTACCCCTACCGAGGAGACCCCTGTGGGACAAGTAGTCTTGTCAGGAAAAGATCGCAAGATAAAGTGTGGGGGGCGGGGCGGCGTCCCTCTTTAGGGATTCGGATGTTTTGACTGAGCACATGCATGTCGTTTAGAAAATAAAATTAGGTACCGCTAAGGTCATAAACCGATAAAGGTGTGTGAACCAAGAACCCCAAAACAAAAACTCCAGTGACCCTGACTCAGAGGCACTGAGAAAAAGAGCGGGTAGTTGAGGTTGGGGCTCCATGGGCATGGCTTCCTCTTTCGTTTGCAGCGTGGCCGTTCAGACCAGCTGTCCTCTTGCTTCTGAAGTACCCCTTGTGCCTGTGGCATCTTCTTTCTTTACTTTCTGAAAAGCTCCCTTCATGTCAGTCCAGTGAACTTATTTCCGAGAAACTCGAGTCTCCCCAGGATGTCCTGCCTTCTGAGGTTATGTGCACCTTGGGGTGTGGTAACCATATCTGAGGGGTGTGCAGAGGTGAGTTCCGGACTTTTCTGCTTCTGAGAGGAGACTAGGGACTTTCCCTGCACTTTTCCAACCTCAGTGGAATACAGGCCACTGCTTTCCATCTGAGGAGTAGCTGGGACATTCCTTCCCCTAGCTCCCTTCTCCACATCTACCGACTTCCAAAGATGCCCTCCTTCAAACCCACTCCCACTCAGAAGGAAACTGCTCTTCCCTGGACCGTGGTCTACAGTGGTCCCAGTGATTAGAAGTACAATCCCTTCTAGGCCTGAGCCCGCTGTCTTTTCTAAGTTCCGCCGTCTTCTTACCATCTCTAAAAGAACAGTAGATTTGTCCTGGATAGTCAGCTCAACCAGTTTTCATTAAGAAACAAAGGATTGCATTCTGGGGAACTTGAGTACTTGGGATGCTGGGGTCTGAGATGGACCTTCTGTAGCAGTAGGGTAGATAGACCACAACACATTGCAGATGGGCTTGCAAGTCTGCCCAGACCCTACAAACTCAAAGTGATAGGATTCTCTGAGCTACGGCTACAGGACAGAGGGGAGCAATGGCCCAAGGACCCACAAAGAAACTGCTGTACTTGTAGGTTCCCTCTTTGGGGAGCACTTGCCGTGTTTCGTGCACCAAGCTGGGAGCTTGTGGGATAACTACCAGGACTGTAATGGACAAAAAATGAAATACAGCTGGGCTTAAAGCAGGGTGCTGCTCGAAGGCCCAGTGCAAACTCTAACTTTAATCTAGAGAAACACAGAAGGTCTCCCTCCACGGGGACACTTCTTCCTCCCTCAGCTGAGGAAGAAACAGGGAGTTCAAGGCTCTGAAAATATCAGTCCAGCAACTTCCTGTGTGGCTTGGTAGGCAGGAGGCACGAAAAGAGGGCTCTCCCCTCTCTAAATCGCTTTATACAGTAACTGAAAAGGGATTGGATGGAGATAGCCAGATTCCTGTGTGCCATACGCTGGACCAACACAGGGAGAGATTACCTAGTCAACCAGAACGCCAGGCAGATCTGCCTATGATGGTCTTGAGGTTGATGGTCTTGCTGGTTGGCAGCGGCCGCTTTGGAAGTTTCTTTGGCAAAGCCAATAAACCAAAACACTGCCACAACTGGGCATAAAGGGCATAAAGGGGAAACAGAGGACAGCGGAAGTGACGGTTCTCAGCTAGGAAGGAGCCCAGAATCAGCCTCAGGAAGGAGCGCCTCACTTTATTTGAGAAGAAACCGAGTCATGTCATGTCCCCATATCAAGTATTCAAACCTAATCAGCAGGCCGTGGCTCTAGTGCTCCAACCCACGCTTACCTGCTGCAAACGTTGGGGAAAGCTTCCAATCGCTGGGGCTGTTATTAGTTGCATTAATCACACCTCAGCCCACAGGGATCTCTCAGGGGAATAAACAAAGCAAGGTGGCACTTGAGCCCTGCCTTTCAGACACTCCCAGTCCAATAGAGGAAACAGCACTCACGTATCCTGTCAGGCATACTCTTTGAAGAGGTGTGCTAAGTGACTGTTTCTGCAAGCGAGATTTGTACTGGTCAGGGTCGATGCTAAGCAGGAGAAACCTTGAGATCCAGGCAGCGGCCAGGTAGAGAAACACACAAGGATGGGGCTGGGAAGAACACACCAGCTCTGCTCAGGAAGGCAGAACAGTTGGTTGGAGGGGAAGTAGGGGGTCATTAAAGGAAGAAAAGTGAAAGCAGCAAGATAAAGCCAGGAGACCAGTAAGTATAGGAGCCACTCAGCAGGTGGTTGAGCCATCAGGGGCTGAAATCTAAGCTACCCAGAAGGCCTTACCTCTTCTTCATATAAAATCTCCTTCCCTGGCTGTGCTCTTAACCTGGAATGTGTCTTCTAATTCACCGTTTTCAGACCTTGAAGGCCAGTTCATGAATGGCCCTGGCGTCTGTGCCACAGACTGTAGGAAACAGAGAGATGCGTGGGGTGGCGGCCATGATGCAGCAAGGTGGTCTATGCCACCCGTGAGTACACAAGGCTCTCAGGCTAGGGGGTCCCTTTGAGGCGTAGGATGAAAGACAAAGGGTAAAGACTCCCGTGTGCTAGAGGGGAAGCAGAAACCACATCTGCATTTGAGTTCACCAGGGGGCCCAGAAGAGGAGACCTTGCATAGCCTGTGTGAGGCCCCAGGTTTGATCCCTAGCAGAGGGAGGGACAGAAGGAGGGAGAGAGAATATACCTCAGTAGAGGAAGGGCTGCCTTACTGATCTGTGGGTCTCCATGAACCAACACAATGTCCATCCCAGAACCCAAATTTTCCAGGAAGATTTGCCTGATAAAATAATAGAAAATGTAGTTCAAATGTTACCACCTCTGGGCACCTCCCCAGAGGCCCCCCAGCCTCTACAAAGCACTTAACAACCCCACTGGGACTGGCTCTCTGGCTCCCTGCTGGGAGGGACCATATTTTCTATTTCTAGGGCCTCATGGGTACCAAACAGGACATATTGATTGAGCGAATGTGTTCTTGGAGTTGAGACTTTTAAAGTTGACTTTTAAAACAGAGAGAAGGAGAAAAAAAGAAAGAAAAGAAAACGCAGACTTTAGTGTGTTTGTTGGTTGGTTTGACGGTTCTGGGTAGTAATTTCAGTACTCGGAGACATACAGACCTCTTCAGTTACAGAAGCGATTGTCTCTAGAAACAATAACAGTGAAGTTATTGTAGATAGGAAGCCAGGGGAAACCCCGTCCTAGCCTTTGAGGGCACAGCATGAATGTGTGCATACACACAAATAATGGTTTTTTAAAAAGTAGGCCAATACGTGTAAATAAAAGTTATTTTTTAAAAAGCGAGCTGAGAATGGCGGCACACGCCTTTAATCCTAGCACAGAGAGGCAGAGGTAGGCTGATCTCTGGGGGTTCAAGGTCAGCCTGGTCTACACAGTTAGTTCTAGACCAGCCAAGGCTACATGGTAAGACAAACCCTGTCTCAAAGGTGTGTGTGGGGGGGGGGGGGGTCAAGCTGGGTGTGATGGCTCACAGTTTAATTATAGAACATGCAAGCTTGGAGCAGCAGAGTCAAGATAAAGATCATCTTCAACTACATACCGAGTTCCAGGCAGCCTGAGCTCTGTGAGCCCGTTGTCTAAAGAAAACACACACAAGCCAGGCAGTGTTGGCGCACGCCTTTAATCCCAGCACTGGGGAGGCAGAGGCAGGCAGGTCTCTGTGTGTTTGAGATCAGCCTGGTCTACAGAGCAAATTCCAGGACAGGCTCCAAAGCTACAGAAAAACCCTGTCCTGACAAAACAAAAACAAACAAACAAGCAAACAACAACAATAAAGAGCATACGAACACATAAAATCACAATATCAGCAATATAAGTGTGTGCATGTATACACACGTGTCTACATACTGATATATGTATGATGTATTTATTTTGTAACCTGTCTTAATTCATGTATTTTTACCTTGTTAAAAATTGTGCTGCTTTATTTTTAGACCAATTTAAAACATTAATTTTTGTTTTATTAATTATTACTATTATTGTGTGTGTGCACGAGTGTGGGGTCTCAAATGCCGCCCTGTGCATATGGAGATCAGAGGACAGCTTACAGCAAGCAGTCAGTTCTCTCCTTCCACCACGGGAATCCATTCCGGGTCAACCCAGGTTGTCAGGCTTTTTCCAGTGAATACATTTACCCATCGGACCATCTTGCCTGAGCCTCTATTTTATTTTATTTATTGGTGTGGAAACGCCAAGTCTAGGGAAGAAAAAGGATTATTCGGGGATGTCCCAGTGAACCTCATTGGTTTTCCCCCATGGGTCACTGAGCCATGGTGTGCTGGTTGAGGTTGGTGGTCATAGTCGGGACTATTCCGTCTCTGAAGCGGGAGGCAGGCTGGATGGATGTGTGGGCATGCCGGGATACCCACTCCTCGCTCTCTCCTTTTGGGTGGGACCCTCGCAGTCACTCTGGCTCCTCTTAACAGACATCTTCCGTTTGCTGGGCTGTGAGAATAGGAGCAGTTTCGGGTAGGCGCGCTGTCAGGACCCGGCTCCTATCGCAGGGGTGAGAGCATTCCTGGAGCGGAGTCGGATTTCAGAGCCTGATCCTCAGCAGGCTGCCCACAGCAAGGAGAGCCTGAGCCTGGCTCCCGCGGTTCCGTGAGAAATCTGAACGCTGGCGGCTCAGCAACTCCCATAATCTTATCAGAGCCACAGGAGAAAGCCGTTCGGTTCCAGAGAACTCTCAAAGCAACTGCCTTCGTCTAGTGAGTGAGTGTCTTGATTTTTGCCGAGCCAGTCTGGCCTACCTAAACTCACTAGAAAAAGGCCCTGTAGCCCTGGGACAAACAAGGCAATACCTGATTGCTCCAGTCTTACTGGAAATGAGCAAACCAGCCTTGGAGGTATGCTGGGTCTGGGGCGCAGTCGGACCTTATCTGGAGAGTAGGTTAGCCCACACTTTAAAAAGTCCCAGTCTCACGAAGTTCCATCACAGCTGCAGCACGTGGCTCACGTCCACCTTCACAGAGTCAGGTGGACACATCTTTCTGTGATCCCACAGGCATAGCACAAACATTAAAACACTCCTTTCTAATGCATTTCCTTAGGACCCGCCGGGAGCTCATCTCCCAAACGTACATACCTGAGCCAGACCAGAAGGACATTGCCTTTGTCCTTTGTTTTTTTTGTTTTGTTTTGTGTTCGTTTGTTTTTTAGAGACAGGGTTTCTATGTAGTTTTGGAGCCTGTACTGGAACTCACTTTGTAAACCAGGCTGGCCTCGAACTCATGGAGATGTGCCTGTCTCTGCTTCCCCAGTGCTGGGATTAAAGGCTTGTGCCCTGGCTGGGCCATCCTTTGGTTTTTTGAGGCAGGTTGCTCTCCACCCCACCTTTTCCTCTTTGGGGTTTTGTGAGTACAGGTTGCAGGGATTTGTGGAGACTGACTAGCGAAACCCATGAGGCTCACCTTGTAAAGCCATTCATCTGGGTGGGGCAAAGACTGTTCTACAGACAGGGCTCCAGTCACTGCCTTTCAGCTCTCCGTAGCTCCCTAGAGGGGTGAGGTGGACATGCAGGACCCTCACCTCTGTGAGAAGCCCACACGAAGTGCCGCTAAATCCCACTGTCAGTGGACAGTGGGAGTCCCCAGCTGTAAATCCTCAGTTCTGGACAATGGAACTAACTGCTTCCTTGTCAAGAAATGAGCATCTTGGAGCATCATAGATGCCCCTACCCTTTGTTTTGGATCTGCCTGCACCACTTCGGGCTACCCTCCTGGCCTGTGGATGGCAACCGCAACTTTCTCCAGCTGAGTCTTCTACAATCTATTGGTGGCAGTTTGCGAGATGTCAGATAACAGTCTTGTTATGCATGCGCGCGCGTGTTTGTGTGTGTGTGTGTGTGTGAGTGTTGTGTGCACATATATTAAGTGCTAAAGTACACATGAAGGTCAGAGAGGTCAACACTGTCTTCCTCAATTGCTCTCACCTTGCATTTTGAGAACCTGTCACTAAATTTAGAGCTTGCCGATTCAGTCATGCGCCACCATGCGTGACACACACACACACACACACACACATACACACCCTTTTAATTAAGTGCTGGGGCTTGAACTTGGGTCTTTATGTTTGCAGGGCTAGCCTTAACGCCTTGAGCTCTCGCTCCAGCCCACAGAGCTGTTTAATTAGGCTTAACCAACACATAATGGTCACTTACTGCCTGCCACGCACTGGGACCTTAGCTGTGGCCTTATCTCTTACCTCGCTGGGCTTCTAAGACGGGAAATGGGCACTTAAACCCTTAATTGCAGAACTGGATGAGCAGCAGCGAGGGCTTGCCCCACTGGAGGAGGGGTACCACACCCAGCCTGGGACGGGGGATGGGGTGGGAGGGCAGGGAGTGGAGGGAAAGGGGGAGGCTTCCTGTGACAGATGACTTCCGAGTTGAGTGTTGAAGGAGGACTAGGAGTTAACCAGCAGCAGAAAGTTAGAAAGAGTACATTCCAGTCAAAGACAAACAGTGCAGTATGCATGGGAACTAGGCGCAGTTGGTTCCTGGAAGGTAAAAAGAGATGAGATTTGAGAGGGAGGACTCTGGTGGTAGCAGAGAAATGTAGATTGCAGCTACTACCATAAAAGGGCTCTTTCCTATTTGGAGACCCAAGATCTACACGCAGGATGTGACTTTCTGAAAATACAAAATGTGATCTTGATAAGCTGTGAGGTGCACGGTGGAGTTCAAAGTCGGCTTCTTCTGAGTAGGAGCGAAAACAGGCTTCCTCCTTGGGCTTCCCTCCAGGTGTTTCCTGACAGCCTTGGGGGCTTGTCACAGGGAGCTCACTCCTACCTGCAGCTCCTACTGAGGACCTCGGAGGTCAAGCCCACCAAAGCCACCCTCAAGGCCCTCTTATCTTTTTTTTGACTCGAGGCCTTAGAACAAGCCACACACACACACACACACACACACGTTAGCCCCACCCAGAGCAACGGAAACGAAAGGCTAAGCCTGTGGTTGCTGTTGCACAACGCAAGACATAGACCCGCGAGGGCATTTCCATCATCTAAGATGCCATGGAAGGCTTCCACCTCTTCTGAACCCCCCTTCCTGCTCGACCCTCACTCGAATAGTTCATTCCAAACACATGAGCTACAAGGCCACTTATTCCAGCCCGCTGCCCCACCCCCACTCTCTCAGCCCTCTAGAATACATTTCTCAGCCTCAGGTCCCTGGCTTGTCATGCTTTTGAGATATGAGTTGATGGATAGTGGGAAATTCATTCCGCACAGCCGCAGTAATGGCAGTGTGGGCAACATTTAAAAGCTGTTGTCATGGCAATTACTGTAACACGTTGCATGCCTACTATATGCAGGTATTTTCCATAAATTTATCTTTTTAATCCTCATAATATCTTATTGCATCTGCCTCTGAATAAGGGAGGTGAGGGTCTATGTTGCTGGAAGATCTGGAAGGTGATCTTCGCAGGAGCCACGAGGTAAATCCGAGGGCGGGGTCCTAGGATTCCTTTCTCTTCCTGGACAAACTTCTTCCAGACCGTGCCAGGCCAGGCGGCCCAAGGCTTGGAGTTTTTTAAGACCTGGCTCAGGTGAATTAATTCTGAATCCTCATCTAAAAGACTCCAAGAAGGTTTCGCTGTGTCTTTGGTGGAGACAGGAGGCCACTGGTGCTAACATCAATGACAAAAAAGGAGGTGGAATTTTCAAAGTTGATTTTTGTTATTGTTGTTCTTAGTAAGGTTTTTGGGACTGGGTCTCATATAGCCCAGACTGACCTTAAATTCTTAAACCTCTCTCACCTCCAAATGACGGCATTATAAGTGTACATTACTTCACCCAGCTTAAAAACTGACTCTTAGACTAGCAGAGGAGTTTGGGAAGTAAAAGGAACGAACAGTTCCTCTCATCCCCCTTTATTTGAAAGGAGGGGTCCCTAAACATGACCTATGGATGGCCACACTCGAAGTCAGGTAGTAGCTGAGTCAAAGCTACAGCAAAAGCTTCCTAACCCCCAGGGCACTACAGGACACATCTGATCCATGGGCCTCGCTTCGCTTTGCTGCCTCTACAGCTGTCTCCCAAACTTTAGTGTTTGGTGTCTGAGGTCCTCCCAGCAAGCATTATTCTCCATGGGACTTAGGAGAAAACCAATTCCATTATCACTGCTTTAACTAGAGTCTAAAGACCCAGAGCCAAGGCTAGAAAGTGTCCATCCCCCACCTCCACCTCTGCACCCTCCACCTTGTGCCACTGCACCCCCCACGTCCCATCCCCACTCCCCTTCTTGCCAGCCAAGTACAGCACTGTGCCCCCTTCACTGGGCCTCAAGATGGCTTCCTCAGGGAGATCTGTGGTCTCCATTATCTGGCCATGGCCTTGACCCCTCAGGATGGCCTGGCTTTGAATACTCCAAGCAGAGTATGGATGATGCTACAAGTTTTCCTTGTGGAAATGTATGGGAGGCTCAGTGAGATACCTGGTGCCAAAGTCAGGGGCATTAGCCAGTGTCTGCATTTGCCAGGGCTCTGCTAAGAGGTGGCCATGGCCAGGCCAGGTGTTAGCGGAACCACACTTCCTACAGAGGCTCCTCCAGCAAACAATCCTCTTCTGACTTCTCTTCACTCCTGGTACTTGCTGGTTCCGGCTTGGGAACACATCCCTCTTCTCTCTTTGTTCTTTACAGGGACATTGTCACTGAATTATGATCCTAGGTCGCGATTTAGGATGATGGTCTCCTCATTTCAAAACCCTTAACTCCATTTACCAAGTCTCATTTTACAAATAAGGTTGTATTTACAGATTCTAGGGATCAGGGAGTGAGTGTGTGTTTGGGGAGTCACTAATCACCTCTTTACATCAGGAAACATGTTATCCATACAGACAGAGGGCAAGGGATAATCCTTGGTATTAGGTTAGGGTGTAAGCATCCCCACCTCTCTGCCCTAGGGGCAAATGTCTAATGAATATAATGAATACTCATTTCCATTTGCTGAGTGACTAATTCCTTACCTCTTAGGTAGCCCATCTCCACTCTGGTGTCCCTCATACCTAAACTGGTGCACATTTAGCTACAGCTCTTCAATGGGAGAAGCTACTGTTGGGAAGGGAGGCCCCTGGGAAACATAACATCTCCATGAGCCACCCTCATCTCCTCCTGACCTCATCTCCTGCTAGTCAAACTAGATGATGGCTTAGCAGGGTGGTAGGAGCTCAACAAAGCTCATGGCCACCTTCAGGAAGGGACAGGTGGCAGGATTCTATAATGACTTTGTACCCGATCTCCCTCCGTGTTCTAATCCTGCATTCCTTAGTCATTCCCATTCTTTCAGTCTTTTATCTAAAGACATCTACTGAGAAGTTACCAAATGAGAGCTACTAAGACACAGTAGTTGCTTTCAGGCTGTCTGCCTCCTGGAGGTGGAGAGGGGAGCAGAAATCGAGGCAAGGCAGTGTGGTGCTTCCGCGAAGATGGCGAGTAGAGAGTTAAGCAACTTTGTGGGTCTAAAGTTCATATTTATCTTTTATTACAACCAAGGAAAACTAGAGAGAAAGCAACTGATGAACTTTGCCAATACAAGGCAGAATAGATCTTCACATTTCCTGCTTCACTAAAAAGTCTGCCAGATACTATGGGCCTGTAGACTGAAGACAGATGCCCCAACATTACAAACCAGGCCAGTGTTGCTGTAACGAAGGCCACAGCCCTAGCCAGTGAAAGCAGCAAATGTGTGTTTATGACTCGTGCTACATGGTTGTCACAGCTGGGGTCTCTGTTCCACCTCATATTTGTCCTTCATCGAAGACCCAGAAAGGGGACAAGTGGCCACACAAGTCCTCAGCACCACAGGGCCGGGATAGTACTGGCCTATCACCCCACCTCAAGTGCGGAGAGCTGGAAATCCTTTGTGGATGGTTTCTATAGGCTGTGGGGGTCTTGATTCACAACAGTGACCATCTTGGAGCTGGTCTGGAAGCAAGGCTTTGTCCTTCAGGCTGATGAAGGTGGGAAGGCCAGGGAAAGCATCAATTATATGCACCCCTCAGTCTCGGGCCTAGAGGTTTGCAGAGCTCTGTGTTCAGATCCGCTCTTCCTGATTGAAGTGAAAGTTGCTTTGTAAGCAGGAAGATCGTTCTCAGTGATGCCAACTGTTCTCTGTGCTTTAGAAAGGCAGTGGGTTTGGAAGGGAAGTCGGAAGTACGTATACACCCATTTCTATAGGAAAACCTCGGAGACATCTATAGCCAAGCCATTAAGTGAAGCTGTTTGGACAGATTCTTAAGCATTTTGGTCCTGGAACAGCTCGTTTCTCAGAGTGCCATCAGGAGATGCAGTTTATAGCTCTATTGGCTCCAGGGAATTCAAACCTCCTGGCCTATTGCTGCAGCACAGTGCCGAGCCACCCAAGGGACTTTGATTTTAAAGCAACCCTGCTCCCCTCAAAGAGGGGTCCTAAGTCTATTTCCTACATGCAGTTAACTCTACATGGAGACTGACCATCCTTTTGTTCAGAAAGCCTTGCCTTCTGAGCCTGTTGGCGGGCTCAAGGTCAAGGGAACTTTGTGGTGAAGTTGCAGGGCACAGTAGTTCCTTCGTCTCCTGGCGAGCCAAGAGGGGTGCGGTACAGGAGGGAGACGGGGAATCTGAGTTTCAGGTTCAAGAGTAATAACAGCCTCAGAATCCATTCCCCATCAGGAAAGCTAATACCTCCTTACCATGCAGGTTGTTTTAAAAGAAAATATGATCCTGTATGTCATAGATAAGATGATTGATGCTGTCAACTTGAAAAGCTACAGAGTCTCAAATTCAAGGTGGTACTGGTGTTACTAATACTTAATAAACTAATGCTTAAAAAATGTGACAACCCTAAATAGGCCTTATAGTATAGGTGCTGGAAAAGGGAGGAGGCAAAGAAGGGGACATGCGCAGAGCTTTGAGACAGTAAGGCTTCTAATATAAGCAAGGACCTTTCATAGAATAAAAGTGGCTGTAGGGCCAGACATATAGCTTAGTTGATAGAGCATTTGCCTATGCATAAAGACCAGGGTTCAGTCCCTGGCACCACGCACCAGGTGTGGTGGTGCATGCCTGTAATTCCAGTTCTTGGGAAATGGAGGCAAGAAGTTCAGATTCACGGTGAGTTGGTGGCCAGCCTGTCTCAAAACAAACCAAAGGTTCTGGAGCCAGTAAGATGGCTTAGCCAGTAAAGGGTTGCTGCCCAAGCCTGATGCCATGAGTGTGATCTTTGAGTTCCCACATAAACATGGAGGGGGAGAACCAACCGCACAAGGTTATCCTACGATCTTTAAGTGACTTCTGTGGCATGTATGCATTCCCCCATTCACATATCTTACCCAAAATAATTAATAATAATAGTGATCATAATAGTATTAACAAATAAGTTCTGACCTGTGCCGTGCAAAAACACTTTCGCTCCTCTAAGCTGGAAGGGCTGAACACCTTGGTTATGGACCCTATGGTGAGAACAATATACACAGCTTGCCCTTGTCCCTGAAGGCAGGATCACAGATGTCCTAGAGCCACATGCAGAGACAGCCCTGCCCCATAAGTGCTAAAGAACAAAGGCCCAGGAGCCAGATGGCTGGGGTTCTATCTGATTTTGCCATTTACTGGACTGCGATCTCCTGGGCTCTTGGTTTTCCCATCCGTAGAGTGGAAAAGTCTTAAGAGCATGCACCTCTGGAGTTAATGTTAGTGAAAAGTGCCCGGCGTAAAAAGTGAGTCTGGGAGGAGGTTGTCGTTTGGAAGAGAACAGCCCCATGCAGCTGGTGCAGCCTTGGTGGGGACACCAGGACATCTGAAGTTCCCCTCTAGCCCCAGGGTCTGTGACAGACAAGGAGTTGTTGCTGACCACACATCAGCCCACCTCTCTGGACTTCTGCAGACAGCTGGGCCGGGTGTGAAATAGCAGATCAAAGTTGTAGGCTCCCGGGGCAGCTAAGGGCTGCCAGAGGAAGGGAGACTCCTTGTCTTAATAAATGTGTTTTGGAGAAGGGGATGGAAAGAGAGGGTAAGGGAGGGGAGGAACAGCAAGTGTTTCATGCCTTCACCCGGGAAGAGTAGGTAAGGGAGGAGACAGAAAATGAGAAGAGTGGTCGCCCTTGGTATAGTCACAGACCTCGGGGGATGTCTAAAACCACAGAGTACCGCCCGGATAACCTGGTCATTTAATGTCCTCCCCCATTTATTTATTTATGTATTTATTTATTTATTTATTTATTTATTTATTTTTGAGACAGGGTCTCCCTCACTTACATCCCACGCTGCCCTGGAACTTGTAGCAATCCTCCTGTTTCAGCCTCTCAAGCACAGAGGTGGCGAGCATGAGCCAACAAGCCTGACTTGCCTTTCTGATCACAATTGGAGCCTGCGCTGTGGTCCTGACCTTCCAGTGTGAGGCACAAGCTGCACAACTGCCTTGCCTTTGTTTTGCTTTTCTCTCCTTCTTTGCAGCCGTAGACAGATGACTCAGTCTCATGAGAACCTTACCAGTCTCAGGTTATGGTTTCCTTTTCCCTAGCTTATCCAAGCTCCTCACCCGCAGGAAGTACTTCATAGCTTCTTTTGGATATCTGGATCACCTGTGCTGCTGCTCCCGCGCTCTGGGGCCAACATTAAGTGAAATAAAGTTGCTTGAACCTGAGCAGTGACGAGACGGTAGATCTGTAGCTCTGCTATTAACTAGCAGGCAGGTAGCATGGATATGCTGGACAAAGAGGGCGTAATTTGTAACCGTTAAATTCTTCCTTCCTGGAAGTTTCCATTCAGTATTTTTGGATTGCAGTTAGTCGTGGGTAGTTGAAAATAGAGAAAATGCAGTCAGGGCTAATGGAGACGATAGTGTGTCCCACTCCTGCTTTCCCGTGTCCCTCACCTCCCCACCACACTCCACCCACCCCATCTCCCTGCTGACTTTCTGTAAGCAGGTCTGCTGGGGAGCAGAACAAAGTGGGGTGCCGAGCCTTAGGAGCACAGCAGGGATGGGAGGGTAAGAGTCTAAACATTCTGTCGTGAACCCATCTCTCCCTCTCAGCCATCAGTGAAGAACTTCTGGCTAGGTTTAGAGAATCAAATGTTCTCATAAACCAACAAGAATATCCTGATTTCTCAAACTCATATTATGAGGGATTTTTTTTTTTTTTTTGGCAAGATGAATTCAGAGTAGATTGAGCTACCCTGTGTAAAATATCCTCATTACGGACCTTAGGTCTTTCCCCAGGACAGTCTCCAGTGGCAAGCCTTGGCATTCTGTTCTTGGCACGCACTTGTTAAATATTTTTGTTAACGATTTGAATGAAACCTAGAAAGAATCCAGATGACCCACAGCTGGGATACTTAATATGATATATGACACATTCAAGTTCGAAATGATTTATAAAGGATGGGACACGGGGCCAAAGCCAACACAATGAAATTAAACAGGGATAAATGCGAAGTCCTCTGCTTAGCTTTAGTGTTGGACAGACCTGGCTTGGAAACACACATCTGCTTGTTCCGTCTTTCTGCTGTAATGTCGCAGCTAGCTGCACAAAGAATGCTGTCTGGGCTCTTGGAGGGAGTGAAATGTAAAGACAGTGAGCTGAGGGTTTGGGGGTGAGTGGAAGTGATGCACTCCCAAGACAAAGCAAGGAATGGGTATTGTGAACGCAGTGAGCCCATGCGGTTGGAGAACTTATGGAGAAAATACATTCTGCATTTATGCAGCTGGAAGCATCTTTTCTAAGCACGAACAATGGTGAAGGGATACCGGTGAGGGACTGCAGGGCCTCCGATGTGTAGGGTGCACACCAATGGTTGCACATGGGGATAGGGCCAGTAGGAATGCATGAAGCGAGCCTATGTGCTGATTAGAAGACAGCATTGACCAGTTTGTGCCTCCTTCTGTCCATGAGGGCCCTGGAGGAGAGCCTCTCAAGGCACCAAAACTGCTGGCAGGCTCTTAACTGCCCCCAGTGTATCATGGGTGAAGAAAAAAGAGGCAGAAATACCAGTTCAGGAGCTGAGGTACTAGTGAGAGGTGGCCTTGGGATTGAGATGGCAAAGACATTGCAAACGCAACTAAGGAAAGATGGAGCTAGAACTCCGGGCTGATGCTTTTCTTCAAAAAGAAAAAAAAATGAGAAGGGGAGGGAGTGAAGGAGAGGAGAGGAGGGAAGGGAAGGGGGAGAGTAGGGGAGGAAAAGGGAAAAAAAGAGGGGAGAGGAGGAGAGGGGAAGGGAGAGAAGAGGAGGGGAGAGGAGAGGAGAGAGAAAGAGGGAAGGTGAAAAAAGAAAAGAGAAGGGAGAGAGGAGGAGAGTAAGGAGGACTCACTCTCAGATTTTATTTCCACCCTGCACCTATTAGAATTTCTTATCCTACCTAGGTGACCCCCTGGGATGTGTGTATCTCCTCCTCCTTCCCCTCAATCTTCAGGATAGGGGCTCAGAGGAAACAGCATCTTTAGGACCTCCGGGCTGTGACCCGTAGGCTGGATAGTGGTAGCCAGATGGAGAACCCCGTAGATAGAATTATTTGTTCCTTATGCAAATGTCCTGTGAGGGCTTTTGTGGCTGTCAAGCTACAGTCCCACACTGCAGATAATTTACAAACCTGCTGTCGGGTACTGGAAAGGTCCAAATGAGGCAAGTTTCCGTTATTATATTCCACAATAAAGTTGCAACTGAGTGGGGAAGGGAGTCCTTCCAGAAAGCCTAGCACTTTGTGTTCAAGGCATTTCCCATAGTTTCTAGTCACTTACAAATAAAAAACATTAATTTATTAATAAGGACCTGAAACTGGAACAACATCTCAAGACCAAGGCCAGCCTGAGCTAAAGAACCCAGGTGGTATAGGGAGTAAAATGATGATCCCACTAAATATAACTGCCTCCAACTTCCTGTGTCTTTATTATTCTCAGACACGTAATTATTCTTTTAAAATTACTATTACTGTTTTATTATGTGTATGGATATATTTGCATGTCTGTTGGTGCCTGATGAGGCCAGAAGAAGGCATTGGATCCCTGAGTTATGGATGACTATAAGACAGCAAGTGGTTGCTGGGAATTGAACATGGGTCCTCCAGTGTTATTAACTGAGCTGTCTTTCTGGCCCTCACTTACACTATTATAATAGGCATATATGCATATAGCTTCTCACTCTATCTTTTCACTTAAAGTGACTTGCAAGATAACATCCTTGTTCTTACAAAGCCGTATTTTCGCTTCAAATGTCTTTGTGATAGTCTGCTGCACGAATACACCATGGTTTATTATTTTTCTATTTTGGGTCATGGCATTTGCTTCTACTTTCTGTGTGTTATAAATAACATAGCTCTAAACAGTGCATGTATCTTTTGCTTGTAATTTTAAGTAATTTCCTTGGAAGCAATTCCCAAGAGTGGAATTATTAGGCCAAAGGATATGGCTATTTTTATGACTCTTGATGAGCACTGCTGCATTGCCCCGCCTGCCCGCCTTCCACACAGCCTAGCTGGACCTGGTACGGCCACATTGCAGGCTCAGCAGGAAGACCAGAGAGGGAATGTAAGGCAGGAGGGACTCACATGCTGTCCAGCAAACAGCCCTCTCCTCACAGGGCCCTGCTGCCTCCCAGCTGGGAGGGGAGAGCAAGGCAGGGCAGGAAGGGGATGTGGACACTCTGGGAAATGAAGCAACCATTTGGTACTTCCTGCTGAAGCATCTGCAAATGGGGTAATAACATATTGGTGGGGTGTGCGCGCACACACCTGTGTTTATACTTGTGTGTGTGTGTGTGTGTGTGTGTGTGTGTGTAGCGAGTGTGCAGGCACAAGAACTTGATCTAGTCAGGAGTAGGCAGAACCTGAGCACTGGGCTAATACAAAGGGAATGTCTTCTAGGGAATCCTTCACAGCTGCATCTAGTGTGGTCCGGATCAGGGAGGAGCAACCATCACTGGCTCACTTAGTTGCGTGGTAAATATTTGACAAGAACACAGCAAGTCAGCTTGTTTGCGGGGGTCTAGACTCCATGGGAAAGTGACTTGGCCCCTGTCTTCAGCAGGGGTCAGGGGTTGCTGTCTACTGAGGAAATCAGAAAGACAACAGGGGATTGCTGCAGTTTGATCAAGTTTTCTGACAGATACCACTCAGGTATCCTGTCCAGAGTAAGGAGCAGATAGGGTGTTTTGTAAGGGGAGGGGATACTGAACTCAATCCAGAAGCACAGGTCAGGACGGGTTACAGAAGGACAGAGAAGGATGTTCGTGCAGTAGGGCACGCGAGTGTGACTGACATATGGCTGGTTACAGTGGGAGCTCCTGTCAGACCTTCAGAGCAGCATCAGGGCTTGAACTGGGAGGACCCAGGATCTCTGCACAGAAAGTGCTGCAGGGTGCAGACTAGTCCCAGTGGAAAGTCTCAGGGGCTAGCCTTAAATCTGTGCCCACATAGCTGACACACGCTTCCACCTAAATTGAATCTTCATGGGTGTGGCTGATGAGTTATAGCTCTCCCTTTTGTGGTCACCACTCAGTCTATGCTCAGAGCAAAGGGGTCAGGGATTGTACCATCGGGCTTACTGTTTCAGCTAACAGTCACAGTCACTATGACTCGGAGAGTGGGTGGAGCTTCAAGGCAGTGATGCAAACCTTTGGGGGCTGCTCAGGCATCTAACTCTAAGGCCAGGAGAGCTGGGCTTCAGCAGGAACAGGGAAGGGAAAGGCAGGGAAAAGAGGTCCTTCCCTTATTGGGATAAGACTTTCCAACCTGAGTCCAAGAAGACTAAGGATCCTAGGTGCCAGTGTGGATACCCAGATATAACCACAATTTTAAGGACAGACCAACTGGAATTCTTGTTTCCGTAGCAACGGCAGCTCACCGGGGTCTCTGGGTACATGTGCTTCTGTTGTTGTGCGCGCATTAGAGGAGACCCCAAGGGTCTTTAAAGTCTAGCTTAAGGAAGCTGGAGCTAGGGGTACCGAAAGGCACTCCATCACTAAAGCGCTATGGGATACTGGAAGACACTCCATCACTAAAGTGCTATGGGATACTGTATCAGGCATGCAAGGTCTGGAGGCCTCACCGGGAGATAGTTTCCTCCCTGTTTGACAAGCAGGGAGAGTTAAATGAGATAATGTGTTCATAGGCAAAGATTTGGAAGACTACACATGCAAAGTATTGTTACCACTGTTCTTTTAAAAATACAGAAAAATATCTGGATATGACTTAGTCCCTTAACAAGAAGCATGTGCCCAGAAGCCTGGAAAGGTGTCTGGGAGTGGGGATAAAGCTGTGGGCATATACCTCTGTTTGAAGTTCTGCCTCTTCCTCTTCTTATGGCTTCCCTTTGATGCTCCAAGCACTGTAATAGATGAGAGGAGGGGTTGGGTGGGGTCGACAACCCACTCAGAGGCTGAGAGTGTTTGAAGGTGACAACCAGCGAATGGCAGCACTTTCTGACTCCCCGGAAGAGGGTTGAGCGCTGGTGGGAGATACTCAGAGATACCTGTTGCCCACCCCTCAAGGTCCGCTGCCCAGCCATCCAGCCATAAACTGTCCCAGTCAGCAAAGAGCTAAAGATGCCCCTGTATTAAGGACAGAGCCGGAGAGATGGACATCCAGAAAAGTGTCTCAGGTTTGGGCAGCACTGGGGAGATGGCACATGCTATGAGCAGGAAGGTTGTAGTCCAATGTGGGAGGGGCAACCCCACAACTTCTGCAAGGCCACCAGGTGTCTCAACCATCAGAACATTTTTCCTTGTGGTTCTGGAGCCTGGCAGTCTAAGATGAAGGTGGCTGTGTGCTGTCCCTTCTGAAGCTTCACTCTAGGGCTCTTACGTGGCCGTCTCCTCACTGGGTCCTCACATGGCGTCTGTATTAGCTACCTTTCTCGTGAGGAAATACCTGACACGGGGGGAAGGGTTTATCGGGGATTACTACTTTAGAGGTGTCCGTCTCTCGTGGCAGGGGTTAAGGCAGACCCTCTCACAACAGCATTAAGAAACAGAGAGGGACACAAGAAGGAGCCAGGGACAAAATACTTACGAAGATCACCCCCCAATGGTCTCCTTCTTGTAGGTAAATCCCATTTCCCAGAGTTTCTAATTCCCAAATGTCCTAGGGACCAAACATTCAACACAAGGAGCCTGGGGACAACATTTCATGTTCAAGCTATAATGGTGGGTGTCTATGCCATTTTCTCTTCCTGTATGGTTTCCTGTGTTGGTTCCTTCCTATGTCCCTTTGTTTCCTAGCAGTCATATGAGACAGCCTGCCAAAAGACCACCCTCAGGGCTGCAGAGAAGGCTCAGTGGCTAAGAGCACTGGTTGCTCTTGCAAAGGACCCAGATTCAATTCCTAGCACCCACATGGTGGTTCACAATCATCTGTAACTCTAGTTCTAGGGTGACACCCTCCTCTAATATCCATGGCACCAGGGATTCATGTGGTATATATAAATATGTATAATCAAAACACTTATACACATATAATTAGATAAAAATTTTAAAAGACCACCCATAAGGTCACATTTTAATCTAATTATTCTGGTAATTATACTAAATACAGTTGCATTCTGAGGTGTTGAAGATCAAGACTTCAACAAGGGAGCTTTGGCAGACTCAATCCAAACCATCACAATGCCCCCAGCCCCTCGCTGCCTGGCCTGGATGAAAATGGAAGGTCCCAGGAGTCAACTCTCTAGCCATTGCTACTGCTTCCGCCTGGCAGAAGAATGTCAAGGGCTCTGAATAACACAGCCCTTGGAATTCTTTGAGCCCAGTGGTCTGGGGCCACCCTGTCACTCACCAGTTCCTGCCATTCCTATCCCCTGCCACATCCTGAGAGCACAGAGTACAGTGTCGCTGCAGAGATTACCTCACCCTCTGCCCTCCCTTTGACTCCAGGCATGGCTTCCATCATTCACTTCCTTATGGGTTGATAAACCAGTGATACCCATAAACATAGTGCAAGGTCAATGCTGTGAACCACATTTCCTTCCTTCCTTCCTTCCTTCCTTCCTTCCTCCCTCCCTCCCTCCCTCCCTCCCTCCCTTCCTTTCTTTTTTCCTTCCTTCCTTCCTTTCCTTTCCGTTTGTTTGTTTTTTGAGACAGTTTTTCTGTGTAGCTTTAGTCCTGGAACTCGCTTTGTAGACCCAGCTGGTCTCGAACTCACAGAGATCCATCTGCTTCTGCCTCCCAAATGCTGGGATTAATGGCGTGTGCCACCGCTGCCCGGCTAATTTTCAAATGACTCTGAGTAGCATTCCTCCAGGCTGGCTTCTCCCCCCATATCATACCATCCCTGACTCTTCCCTCCAGGTCCTTCAAGATCTTCTTACTGGGATTTTCCTCCCCTGTGTTTATTCTATGTGAGAAATCCTGTCTTCCCATTGAAGACAGAGAGGAAGGGAGTACAAACATGGGTAGTCACCCAGGAGGTGTGGTAACATGAACCAGTGGCCTAGGTGGTTCCTGTCCCCCTGCCATCCCAGGTTTCTGAGAGGAGAGCCTAGCTGGGTTATCAGGTCCAGGTGGAAGGAACTCTCCGACCCCTGGCTCCCGCCTCCCTCCTAGTTTTTCATCTCTCATGGGGCTCCTGTTCCCTTCTTATCATCTGGACTGGAAAGAATTTAAATAGAAATGGAGCTGAACCCCTTCAAAGTTGAGTCCTCTCCATGGCCCGATACTTGAGGGTATTTTCAGCCCTTGGGGCCTAGGTGAAGAGCCAAGCAGTTGTCACTGGAGCTCAGCTGGCTCCTCCCTAGATACAGCCAATGGATCAGCATACCCAGGGGAAGACACAGATTTTCCAGTGACTGTTTTTCTGATTATGAGAGGCGTGAACAGCCCCAAGGCTAGTAAAAATTTACCATTTTTGCTACCCTGGCAAATTCTCTCCCAGGCTTTGCTGACGCTGGGTGCGGCATCCATTGTGTTCAGTTACTCCATACACTTGCTATAGATTTTTCGGCCATTTTTCTGTTGTTGTTTCACATCTATCTCATGGTGCTGGAAATATTGTGTGTCATCTTTAATGGGAATGTGATGTTTTATGACCTTCGTGCTCTATAACAGACTTCAGTTCTTCTCTGAAGCTTGCATTCAGGTGGCTTCTAATTTTTCACCTAATGGGATCAACACTGCTATACACAATTTTGCGTGACCAACATTCTTTCTCTACCTCCTTAGTGTATATTCTAAAAGTACAACGAAGCATTGCTTATGTTATTCTTCCAGATGACTGCACCAAAAGGGTCAGCATTAATCACTGTGCAATGCTCACGGCAATTTTTAAGGAGCCGAGTCCCACCATAAGCTTTGGCTTCTTACCCCGGTAACACATTGGGCTTTTGCCATTCTGATAAGCTAGGCAACAGTCCTTCAGTGCCTTGCATTGTATTAGTAGTGTCATCGGTGCCTTCCCATGGGGACTTGTGAGTTGGTGTTTTCTTGCTTGAGAAGATTTTCCTTCTCTGTTGCTTTCCCCAGACTTCACACACACAGACGTGGGACTGCCCTGAGGAGCCTTTGCCTCCACTGTCCTCTTTAGACTCCAGCAATGGTGTACACGCCCAGATGAATGTTAGAGATTCTAACATCCCAAGCCTGGGAACTATTGGAAATAAAAGAGAGCTAAACAGACTGCTCTCAGTTAACACAGAGGGAACTAAGTCACAGTGGCCTAGAACTTGAGTCCCAAAGACAGAACACCCAGTGGCTGCTGCCTTGAAACCAACCGATTTTGTTGCTTATGTGTTATATGTCAGTCTCTCTTCTAGAAGCGTGGGGGGCCCAAAGTACATCTATGGTTTGGCCTTCATGGGATGGTTACAGTAGGGTGAAAGGAACAAAGTGCCAGGGTGGCAAAGCCAGTACTGTGGAGAGAATGGGGGAGGAGGGGTTCTGACACAGCTCAGGGAGAAACTTCATGAAGGCCCCTGGGAGAGGTAGCAGGGGTGGGATCAGAGAGGATGAAGGACTGTCTAGACAGGGGCAACTGGTCCAAGGCATCTGAGGTATAGAAACTGCACAGGGCCATGGAGATGCATAGTGTGTTGGAAGGGCTGTAAGAGGTCCATGATGGGAAGTACAGAGGCCTAGAAGAGGCTTCGCTGGCTGGATTCCAGCTCCACCACAACTCTGGGGCCCTGAGCAAGTCATGCAGCCACCTGAATTCCAATCTGCCATCCACGTGTGATCCAGAAGCAGTGGCAAGGATGCAGTGGGCTCGCGTTCGTGGTTCCTGCGGCGTGGCACATTCCGCTGCTGAGGAAGTGTGACCTTCTCAAGAGGAAAGATGAGCAGGGCCTTATGTTCTGAGTAGGTCTACGCTCCCTTATCAGAAATGCTTGTGGCCAGAACTACTTTTTAAAGATCGATTCTGTTAAGCCGGGCGATGGTGGCGCACACCTTTAATCCCAGCACTCGGGAGGCAGAGGCAGGTGGATCTCTGGGAGTTCGAGGCCAGCCTGGTCTACAAGAGCTAGTTCCGGGACAGGCACCAAAGCTACAGAGAAACCCTGTCTAGAAAAACCAAATAAATAAATAAATAAATAAATAAATAAATAAATAAATAAAAAAAGATTGATTTTGTTATTTTTAATCATGTATGTTTGTGGGTGTGTGCTTGTGAATACAAGTGCTCAGAGAGGCCAGAGGTGTTGGATCCTCTGGAGCTGGGGTTACAGGTGGTTGTGAGCTGCCTTCCATGGGTGCTGAGAGGCAAACTCAGGTCCTCTGGAAGAGCCGCAAGTGCTTTTAACCACTGGGCCATATCTCCAGCCCACAAAATTATTTTTTATCAGCTGGGTGGTAGTGGTGCATGCCTTTAATCCTAGCACTTGGGAGGCAGAGGGAGGCAAATCTCTGAATTCAAAGCCAGCCTGGTCTACAGAATGAGTTCCAGGAAGGCCAGTGCTACACAGAGAAACCCTGCCTCAAAAAAATTACATAATATATATATATATATATATGTGTGTGTGTGTGTGTGTGTGTGTATATTACCCTTAGATTCTTTTCAGATTCAAATATGTGGCTATCTTAACTTATTTGGGATACAAGTGAATTATAAATATGAAATTCATTCAGGCTGATGATAATTTTGTAACATATTTTTTATTTTTTGGTATTCCGTCGTTTGGATTGCCTCCTGTCACATGAGATCAGTGTGGAATTTTCTGTTTGTGCTCTCGTGTTTCCATCTAAAGAATTCTTAGTTATGGAGCATTTTTGATTCGGGATTTGACGATTAAGGATGTTCATCCCCTACAAAGGCGTTTTGAGCGTAGAGTGGGTACCATGTACCCAGTAAACCAAGTGGGAAGGTGACTGAACTCAATTTTGAGAATGATTATTTGCACGGTGCTGGGGGAGGGGGGAGAAGAAAAACAGAAGCAAGAAAACCAGTTAGGTGACCGTCATCAGTGACCACAACTAAGGGAGAATCGGTAGCGGTCTGAGGGTCAGTGGTCACAGTGTTGTGAAAGCTAGGTCAGAAGAAAATGCTAAAGACAAAAGCCCCAGGCTCGGCTATCTCTTACATGATCTATTTCTGGATTGCCACTCTTAGTCCACTCCGCAATCAGCCAGGTCCTGCAGAGACAGCATCATGTCCTCTCTAGACAGGACTATCATCAACACCCTTGTGACCCTAGGGACAGACTTCCTGGGATTGAGAAGACAGTGGAGGAGGAACACAAGAGTCCCTTGTTTCCAAAGCTGGCTGGAGGCTGCATGTCTCCCCAAGGAAATGAGGTTATCTTCGCTTCCCCTAATACACCCTCCTGCAGAAGAAGCCCTGAGCTTGGGGACTGGGAAGCCTGTCACTGATAGACACCATCAATTATCAGGATGCCTTGGGCTGCTAAAATGTGTGGTCCAGGCACATCTCTGCCTGGAGAGGGGTGCGCTTTGCTGAGAGGAAATGGCTCCAGTCAGGTATCGCTTTGTTTGCTTGCCCTGTGAAGAAAAGAAACGATTTTCCTCTCATCTTTTATTTATTTTTTAGGGATCAGGCAGATATTTTTAATTCTTCTAGCTTCCCGCTGCCTACAGGTGTTTCCTATGGTGTTGCTATGGAAAGGACAGATTCCATGACATAATCGGCTTTGTTCCCAAGGGCTCCCAAATCCCTGCTCCTTGGATCCCTATTGTTGCCTTGGATGCCGACTGGCAAGTTGTGGTGACTGCACTCCTCCACCTACCTACCCTGTGCCCCTCGTCCAGCCCCCCACCCCCAACCCCAAGCTGTCTGGAAGCACAAAGGGGATCCTCCCGGTCCAGCCACACACTGGCTGTGGAGTCCCTGGAGACTGGGGACTGGGCAGAGGTACAGGCACCCAGGAGAGCAGTTCTTGACTTCTAACCTGCAGACAACTCTCCCTCCCGTTACTTAGGGGATGATAGGTGAGATGTCTTTCCTCTGACATTGAAAACAGTTAAGAGCAAAAAGTCGCCCAAGCGACTGTTCTGGAAAACACCATGTTTTCCGTGCACTAGAGAAGCCTGTTACAGGAAATCTTTTTATAAAGAAACTATTGTTAAATAATATCTGTTTATTTGTTTACAGTCTACGTGGATTTATGGCACCTCATGCCTGTCTTTTAGACTGAATAGAACAAAATGTTCACAGAATGTTTTTACCATGTAGCTTCCTGGCTGGTCTCTAATTCAGAGCTCAGAGATCTGCCTGCCTCTGCCCCCCAAGTGCTGGCACTAAAGGCCTGTGCCACCCGCTCTGCTGAGGTGGCCTTTCTTTTCTTTTTGTGCGGATCACAGAGTCTTTCTCTGTAGACCAGGTAGACCAGGCTGGTTCAAACTCCCAGAGCGCTGCCTGCCTCTGCCTCTTGAGAGCTGGGGTTAAAGTCGTGCACCACTACACTGAGCCAAGTGAGGTTTTTTGTTTGTTTGTTTCTGTTTTGGGTGTTTGTTTGTTTGTTTGAGACAAGGTTTCTCTGTGTAACAGTCCTAGCTGTCCTGGAACTAGCTCTTGTAGACAGGTCTGGCCTTGAACTCATAGAGATCCACCTGCCTCTGCCTCCCAAGCGCTAGTATTAACAGCATGCACCACCACCACCACCTGGCTGATTCTTTTTTCATGTAATTTTTATTTTTGATTATGTGTACGTACATGTGCTGTGTGTTCATGTGGGTGCAGCTATCCTCAGAGGCCAGAACAAGTCATTGTATCCCCGGAGGCTGGAGTTACAGGGTGTTATGAGCTTCTCAACATAGACGCTGATTCATTTTGCCGATTAAGAAACTAAGGCTGGGAATGTTAGGAGATTTAATCATTGTTAAGGGACTGGAGGAGGATTTGAACCCAGGCCTTTCGTCTTGTTTGGAGTTTTATATTATAATACTACTTATAGTTTGAGGAGGAAGAAATAATACTTTTGATGTCAGTTAATACTAAAAATATAATATATTATGAGCATATAAAAATTAACAATAAATTAATATATTAAGCCCCAAGACTATCACATGGAATTGTTGGGAAAATGGGAGCTGTGTGATGGAAGAATTCTTCCCATAAATCAGCAGTAGCAGACAGATACCTGGCTTAGCCAAATGTAGCATTTCCCATCCCCAGAGAAAGTCTCTTTCCCACTCCCTCTCATTATGTGTTATAATCGTCCATTGAGAATCAGACTGAACTGATGATTTGGAGTCTTAGCTGAGTAGCCCCAGCCATTCATTCAGATGGACATGGGTTGCCCACACATCCCTAATGTCATTTCGTCTCTGTAGACCTTGAGGTTTACAACGAACACCTCTGCCTCCAGAGGGGGCGTGTCATGGACTCAGCCGGCAAAGGTCACCACTGCAGGGTCAGAAAGAAGCTCATATATTGGAGAGATCCATTCCCCATCTCTTCCAAAGTGGGGCATTGTCCTCGGGGCAGAGTGACCTCTTCTGTCCACACTGGCACGAAGAGTAGAAGTCGACCTTGAAGACGTGAAGCTTGCCTGGGAGTCGACTCAGTGAGTTTTGAACCCAATGCCGTTGGGCCAAGCACACGACCATGGGAGATTATCTCTGTGATTCCCTGGAAGTAGGGACTGATCTTGCTGTCCATGCACCTCCTAGGATGCAGAGAGAACTAGGAGCAGATGCCTGTAATGTATACACAGGAAGTATTTCATCTCTATTGGCTCCTGCCGTCTTTCTCCTCTCCCAAGCTAATGACTTCATGACCTCCACTGGGGATGGAGTCTGTTTATTGCCAGGAATATGAGTTTGTGCTCGACTATTCAGCTCTGAGGAAATCAAGGGTGTGGGATGGAAAGGAAATCACCTGTGCTCCCACTTCTCACTGGAAATCTGTTTCTTCGGGGCGGATGGCGAGGTTAAGTGGCTGTTCGCACTTCAGATTGCTCCCAAGAGGAGGAAGAGGCAGCTCTCTGAAGATGTGTCTGAAGCTACTGCAAACTGGCTTAAGTTTCAGTTTTCCTAAAACCACCATCAGGGTGTACATATTTACATTTTGTACCAAAATATCTTCATGCAGTTATTGGTAACTTTACCTCCTCCTCCCCTCTGGGCGTGTGTACCCCTTCCATAGACACCTGGGGTTTGGAGCTGACCTCTGAGAGGCTGGCAACTCCCTCACTGGGGCGTTTTCCAGGTTTAGTTCCCACGTTCAAGCCACACCTTCCTCAGAGAGCAGAGCTCAGAAATCTCACGTCAGCAATTCAACATTTTTTCTGTTTCGAATATTTTATATTTTAATGCCTCTTGGCGATTATCTTTCTTTCCCTCAAAAACACATGACGGACAGCTTTAGACATCGGCTCTGAGTGCTCCCTAGTGGCGCATGCCTGCACACGCGTGCTCAATCACATACGTGTGATTGCATGACTGAGATTATACCAGCATACTGTCTTTCTCAATACTACTTTGATTTTAGTTGTTTATTTCAAATCAGCTCTCTTCCCCACAGCCCCTAGAAACCTCATGTGTGTCTTTCTGCGGAATGTCTATGTTCCTATAGCTAGTCACTTGCATGTGTTTGTACACATATATACAGATGCAAGATATACACACAAGGGGCAGCAGGTTTTACATAAGCGGGACCATATATTGACTTCACTATGTCTGTGGTTCTATATGTATGTTACAATATTTTTGTGGAAGTTCAGAATGTTCTTTCATTCCTTTTATTGGTTTTGTAATAGCCTGTTATGTGGATAGACCATAAACCATTTCCTTTTTTACGGGTATTCTCTTTGTCGCCAGTACTCTACTGCCGTAAACAGTGCTGCAGGCGGCCGCTGAGCCCGTATTCCTGGGGCTTTTTACAGCCTATGAGGTGGACTGAAGAAGAGCTGAGCCGGGAGGATTTGTGTAATCTAGTTTAATAGATGCTGCTAGGTCACTTTGCCAAAACACTGAGACAACTCGTGTTTCCTCCAGCGATGGATGAGGGCTCCCCGGCGGACTCTGGCCCCTCCACCTCCTCCTTCCTGCCCCTGTGAAAGGCATAGCAAGCTCAGTGCTACTTAAAGTCACATTTCCTTACAATGAGTCCTAGCATCTTTCTATGTAGACTGGCTTTTCACATCTGCTTTTCTGTGGTTGGCGTGTTTGTGCTCTTCGATTATATGTAGACTGTTCATGTCATGCCAACGTGCTTTCTGTGACAGATGCCGCCTCCTTTTTGTCCGTGTTACCAGTTCTTTTCCAGATCTGCTGTTTTCTCTTTCTAGTATTTTTTACCATTCAAGTTTTTAGGGACTGGGAAGATGGCTCAGTTGGTAAATTCTGCTGTGCAAACATGAGGACCTGAGTTCAGATCCTCAGCCCCCACATAACAGCTGGGCATGGCAGCGTGTGCCTGTAACTCCAGCCCTGGGGAGGCAGAGATGGGGGACCCCTGGAGCTTCCCGGCCAGTTAGTCTAGCTGAATCAGTGAGCGCCGGGTTTAAAGAGAAACCTTATCTCAAAAAATAAGGACAGCGATTGAGACGGACACCCAGCATGGACTGCTGGCCTCCCCATGTGTGCACACCATGCACACCCCCACATGTATGTGTGCACACACACATACGTGAACAAGTATACATATACCACATACTAGAAACAGGTTCCAAAAGTTTTAATAATTACAGGGGTTTTTTGTTATTTGAAGATTTTTTTCTTAAGATTTATTTATTTACTGTGTATACCATGTTCTGTCTGCATATATTCCTGTACACCAGAAGAGGGCACCAGACCTCATCATAGATAGTTGTGAGCCACCTTGTGGTTGCTGGGAATTGAACTCAGAACCTCTGGAAGAGGTGCCGGTAGTCTTGACCTCTAAATCTCTCCAGCCCTGAAGGTTGTTTTGTTTTGCTTTTTAAAAAGGTGTCTAAGTTCTCTGTCTTGATTTAAAAAGGGAAGTATATCATGTTGACACTCATGTGTCCTGCAGTTTACTGCTGCATAAATTTGCCTTGGAAATCCCTGGGACCTCAGAACCAAGTGCGGGGAATTTTAGCACAGCTTGCTGAGTCCCGACTCACACCTCCCCTCAGGCCTTGCTGAATCCTGTGACTGCAGTTTCACCCAGGCTTCAAGCCCATTCTTAGATCCCACAGCAGATACCAGTCTGGAATGTTTCTCTGTTCTAACTGCTGTCTTGCTGTCCCTCCCCAGAAGCCTCTCCCCCATGCACTCCTTAAATGGAAGTCTCCGCTTCCCAGCTCTCTTCTCTACTTTGCCCTTTGCTGTGGTGGCTTGGACATGGACTGTTCCTGAACTCTCCATGTCCCTGCTCCAGACATGCCCAGTATTACAAGGTCTCTCTCAGTAGGGTCCCCCACCTTCCCTGGACCATCAGCCCTCTCTCTGGAAGGACGTCTGTACCACTGAGATCTGCCCCACTGGATTGGATTTTGCAGCCTCTCTTTGCATGATAGGGATCCAGGTCAAGTGTTTTTCCTTCAAACCCTCTACCGTTTTCACTTCTTCAAGATAGCTTCCAAATATTTTGGCTTCGTGTTTAAAATCTTGCATTTATAGGACACTTAGTCTGACAAATACTTTGCACACATCCTCTCATTTGATTTCCTTTTTTTTAAGAAAAAGATTTATTTATGTTTATTTTATGTGCATGAGTGTTCTGCCGGTGTTTGTCTGTGTACTGTGTACATGCAGTACCCTCAGAGCCCAGAAGAGGGTGTTGAATTCCTTGGAGCTGGAATTATAGACTGTTGGGAGCCGCCATGGGGTACTGGGAACTGAACCCCAGGTCCTCTGCAAGAGCAGTGTGCATTCAGTCTCCGAGCCGTCTCTTCAGGCCCTCATTTGACTGTTGTGCAAGCCTGTGATGGTAGGAATTGCTATCTCCTCTTTACAGAGAAGACCCTGAGAGTTCTGGAGGTGACGTCATCCACCCACGGTCATGGAAGAGTAAGCTTAGCATCAGACTTTTGTTCCCACAGCTCTGTCCCTCACCTCATCCTCTCCCCACCTTTTCTTCCTGGGTTCGGGAGTCTGAACTCTCTATCCACCTGCTGATGTTCTTGAGTCTGCCATGTTGAATGCCCTAAGCCAGCTGACTTGCAAACTCCCAGGCAGCCTCTCCTGTTGCCACCACTCATCTCAGGACAGGCATACTGGGACTGAGGATGCACACGGACACATCCAGGTTTTGTTTTTTTTAAAAAAAAAAAAGTTTTCTAAAATCTTCATTTATGTGTATGCATGTGTGTCTGTGTGTAGATCCCACGTGTGTGCAGGTATGTACAGGGGCCAGAAGAGGGTGCTGGATTCCAAGCAGTTGTAAGTCACCAATGTGGGCCCTGGGGACCGAACTCAGCTCCCTGGAAAGGCAGTGGGCACTCTCAACCCCTGAGCCATCTCTTCAGGCTCACACAAGCAGCTTTCTCATGTGGGTTCTGGGATCAAATTCAAGTCATGAGGCTGCCATGGTGGGGTTTTACCCACCGAGCCACCTCACTGCCCCATCGCCCAGTTTCTCTAGCTTGTTTGGTTTTCCAGCCTTTAATCCTTCCCATCGTGGTTTCCACCTCTGTTCCGCCATCTTCTTACTGTGTTGGTCTTTCTATTTGCTCCACATTTCTCCAGGTGGGCTGTCAACTTAAACAGCACAGGGGATATGGCTTACTTCCCTGTGAATACTCCCCTTATTGCATTAATCGACTGCTTTTTATTTTTCAAGAATTCTTCCTGGTCTCCAGAAAAAAAAATGTTGTTTATTCAAGACTCTACAAGAATATTTTCTTAAATTTCAGTTGTCAAAACCATGACCATAAACTTACAGAAGTCCGTGCTCAAAGTTACCAAGCAGATAATAAGTACTTCAGGGTCATAGTAAGTAAAACCAATCTAAAATAGGAACAATAAATTGTGGGAGGAGATGGCTTTTAATATTGGGTTTTTAATCCCTCATGCACATTATTTCATTTAATATCATAAGGGTCTTAGAGACACAATATCGTAGGTACAGCCTCATTTTACTGAGGCGGGAAATGAAATTCTGAGGTCCCTGGCATGAAGACAGACCCCGCCCTTCCCACTGTTACATCCTGCTGGCCAGATCTTGCTAGCCTCTTCCCAGGTATCGGGCTAACTACACGCAGGCCCACATGGGCCAGTCCGACCTCACTGCCAGCACCATCGTGAAAATGAAACCC
The DNA here is from genome assembly GCF_018167655.1 of Microtus oregoni. Lineage (NCBI taxonomy): Eukaryota > Metazoa > Chordata > Mammalia > Rodentia > Cricetidae > Microtus > Microtus oregoni. The sequence continues at coordinate 33,228,612 of NW_024543072.1, forward strand.
TCTACTCTATGCTTTCTGAGGGGATGCAGAAGGTCATTTTCAATTCCCCGTCCTCTGTGAGAACTAGGCTGAAAGTTCTCTCCTGGGAAAGCCACCTCTGTGACCATCCTGGGTACCACCCAGACAGTTAGAAAATGTGGGGTGTGCTGTAGGGTGATGGCATAAAGCATTGCCTAGATTACCCACTGATCCACTGTTGGTTGATAGAGAGAGAGAGGGGAGGGAGGGAGGGAGGGAGGGAGGGAGGGAGGGAGGAAAGAAAGAAAGAAGAGAGGGAGGGAGGGAGGGAGGGAAGGAGGGAGGGAGGGAGGAAGGGTTCAGATGTAGCTACAGGAGGCTGGTTTATCTGTGTCTTAGCTCTCATGAGCATTACTCTCGGGTTGGGGCTCTTTCTGGGTTCACTACTTGGAAGGCCTTCTTGAGTCTGGGTTTCCTGCGAGCGAGCGATATAACTTATGCATGAGTCTGGCAGATCCCAGCTCTTTAGCCCCCGGGGCAGACACTGCTCTTCCTTGGTAAGGGATCCAAACCCTCCTTTTCCTAGTTCATTCCTTGATAAAATGGGTACAAAAGATATAAAAGAGCTCACAGAATATTTGACCACTTAGCTGGAGATGTTACATCTTCTGAAGAAAGGCCCTGTTCTAGCATAGGGTGGGTTATTAAAACCAGAGAAGACAACACCCAGGGAAGGAATATGCGATTGTAATGGATTTCTTAGCTCCACGTAGACACAGGGGCTCCAATTATTAGTAACGGATTGATCAGGGAACATTCCCCCTCTGTCCTCCTGTTACTATTTCAGGGACCCTGATGAGCCGCCGCCATTTAACGAGAATGTGCCAATCAGTTTGCTCAGAGCCATCCTTGGCTGAGGGTCTCTCTCCACTTTCGCCATAAGGTCCTGGTCTGTATTTATCAGGCTTTCAGAATGTTGGTCCGCTGGTGTCGATTCGCTGAGGCATGGGTCTGTTTCTTCATTCTTTATTGGCAGGCACATGCGAGGTACCTCCTATGGGCCAGGCAACCTGCTAGAGGCTGGGAACTAACCGCATTGTTTCCGTGCTAGGGGCTGACAGCAGAAGAGACTCTCACAGAGCTGTGTCTTAAAGTTCCCCTTAGTTCTAGTTACACAAGCTCCCCAGGTCCCCCAACACCTCTTCACGTACGCACGCACGCATGCACGCACTCACGCACGCACTCACACGTACACACATACACACATCACTTACCTTGTCTACACCGCTATTACTTATCTTAAATGTCACAACTTGTATCGGGCTTCTTTCTCGTGTGCTTTCCTCACCCTTCCCCTCTGCGGCATTTTTGCCCTGATAACTATAAACAAGGAAAAAGAACGATCGCTGTTGAGTGGGCCTCTCCCACAGTAGCCTCCATTATGGAAGGAAATATTTCTTGGCACCCCCTGAGCACTCTGCTGTGCAGGGCACAGGCTCCCAGAAGCATGAAGGCACGCGTGTAAGACAAGGTAGGACAAAGGAGGAACAGCTACTTCTGCCCACGTTTGGCAGAGGGATGAGAGCTGCCTTGCAGCCGCTGGAGTTTGTGTAAGTGCCCAGGCTGGGCTTGGGAGAGGCTCGGTGTCGGTTTACCAGGCAAGGTCTCTGTATGCATAGGCCCAGCACTCTCCGGTGCTAGACAGCGTTTGGTCAGTGTCGTGGGACAGGCTTGTGAATTCAGTCGTTTATTTAAAATAATTAAGTGTTTAGTCTTCTGTTAGTGTCTTCTGTGTCTATACTGGGCAGTTCTACATGCGTTACTTCCAAGAACAAACCAGGACCAAGTGGACTCAGCGCGTGAGACGTTTTTCTCCATGTTTGCAAACAGCCTTTGGCTGTCACTTCAAACACTAGAAAGCCTTGCTAGAGAGGGAGCTTCTTATCTGGAATTTTCAGGGAACCGTGGCAATTTAATTTATAGTAGGCAATTTAATCAAATCGTCATGTTTTGTAAGACCATCGCAGCAGATAGGTAGTGACTGATGGGGAAAACGGTTTAGCGTCCTCCCTTCTGGTCACTCGCGCCCAGTGGCGTGAGCCCAGGCCTCCTGGCTTCCACAGACAAGCATTTAGCTGGGCCCTGGCTTTGCCTGGCCTGTCCTTTTCAGACCAGCCCTTGTCCTATCTTCTCATTATAGCTAATAAGAAACCACTCATGTATGAGACAGAATTCTGTGCACATTCCCCCAGAGGAACTCCAAGGAGCATTGCTGTCCTTGCTCAGGGAGTATAACCCATTAATAACTCTCTGCCTCAGTTTCCCTAGCCACGGGAAGCTAGTGTTTCTCCTTCTAGTCAATCAAATCTTCGTGTTACATAAGGTCTATGAAGCCATATCTGTAGACGGGCTGGCATTTGGAAGGTGCTCAGGGCACTGTAGCCACTGGCATTACCAATGGGTTCTTCTGCCTATGAACTGGGTCCACAGCTCAGATGAAAGATATCTTAAGGGTTAGTCCCCTCCCCAATCCGTCCTTGTCAGACACTCAACAGTAGGTACTCTAAGGCTCAGCAACACACACTCCTGTGGGCACCCCAAGCATGGGACATCCTGAGAGCCCCCAAATGAATCTCCCACTCATGGCTGTGCTGGCTCCATCCCTCAGGGAGCCAAGAGGACGCTGCTGTAACAGGAGAGGCAGCAGCTGACTGGCAGGCAGGCCAGGTCCTTGGGAAATTTGTTCTAATCTTAGTAGTCTCCACCTTCTGCTGTGACCAGCAGGATAAATGTCACAGACCTCAAATACACATACACTGTTACTACTGTGATTCCCAGAGAAGGGTTTTTGTGGGTCTCTCTAGGTGGCTGCCCAAAAATCTTGAGGCTTACAGTGAGAGGGACTCTCCGGTGGTCAAGTATATTAGTGCTCTTACCAGGGCAAGCATAGCACAGGGCTGGGAGGTTCTGAACAGACTTTGGGAAGAGACGGATTGTGTATTTACTTGTTGATGAAGGTGAATGAGTTGTCTGGGAATCAGGTGCATCTGACCATTTGACTCTGGGACATGATGTTGCCGTCCACAAAGTTCACAGTCAAGAACTGAGCAAACGAATTAAAAACAAAGCAAAACAACCAAAAACCTGATAATGTTTTAAGTAATTTTGTGTCGGTCTGCATTCATAGCAATGCTTTGCTGACCGTGGTCTGTGTCCCTTCATTCCTGCTTGTCTGAAGCCTCTGCTGTCACCCCATAGTACAAGCTAAGATCCAGCCCCTGGAGGCTGACTCCCTCACTCCCACGCTGGTGCTGTGGGTCTGTGTGCTCCGCCTCACCCTTTCTGGGCGCTCATCCTGTGGCACCTTCTCTAACTTCTTTTCCTCAGCCCTGTCTCTCTTCCTGGGCCTCTCCTGTCAACAACACTCTTGTCTACCCAGAAGCCTCTTGGCTCTACCCTGCACCTCCCATCTTCCCCTCCTGCTCCAGCCACGGTTTGGGATGCCTCAGAGCCAAAGTCTCCTGTGTGTTCCCACGGTTGTGTCATCAGAGATCCTCAACTAGATGCTTCTCCCCTTGCCATCTCCCCCCCCCCTGCCCGTTCCTGACCCTCTCAGTCTCCACCCACCAGGATCACCCCTCCCACTGTGTTCACTGCATTTGTTGACTTGTGGTCCTTTCCTTCCAAAGGCAACAATAGCGGTCAGACTCTTGGCTCCAGTCACTGACTCTGACTTTCTCCTGCTCTCCTCCTTCTTGTAGAAATTGTGTGGTTACACATGGCCCACCCAAACCATACAGACTATTCCCCATTTTAAGATCAGCCGATAGACAACTTTATTTTCACCATTTACTTCGTCTGCCATTTACCATGTGACCTTATGTAGTGACGTGACAGCTTCCAGGGACTAGGATGTAGATACATGTGATGGGGTCAGGGGACCATTACTCCGTCTCTCCTGGTGGCGGACCTGTTTGTGGTACTTCAGCGCTTGCTTCCAGAGGTGCAGCAGTCCTCATCCTGTCCAGCTGTGCTCTTCTCCTCCAGTGTGCTCCCTGGTTCGCTGTGTCATTCTGATGTCACAGGTGCAGAGGCTGGGGCTTCAGGAACTCATGTGACTTATCCAGAGTCGTCTAGAAAGAGGAAGCTCCAAGAGAAATGAGGATATCCTAGAAGTGAGGATAGCCCGAAGGCGATCCTCAGCCATGACAGCAGGCCTCCCAGAGCTCCCGGCAGGAGGTGGGAGGAATACACAGAAAATAACAGAAATGGTCCAAATCAGAGAAATGAGGTCATAACCAGGATGAGGAAGGAAGGAAACAGTGACGACACATGTATCTTTTTAGTGGTACTGCCTTCAAAGAGTGAAGCAAATTACCTCCCGCTGCCCAGCATCCCCAAAATGAACTGAAATCTCCAGCATGGATAGATGGATGGAGGGATGGCTCACGGATTAAGAGATTACAGCGGTGGTGGTGCACACCTTTAACCCCAGCACTCGGGAGGCAGAGGCAGGTTGATCTCTAAGTCCGAGGCCAGCCAGGGCTACACAGAGAAACCCTGTCTCAAAAACTAAACAAACAACTGACTGCATACAACTCCTGCAGAAGACCCAAGTTTGGTTCCCAACACTCCAATTGGGTGACTCACAACTGCCTCTCACTCTTGTTGTGAGAGACCCAACACTGTCTTCTGGCCTCTCTGCAGGCATATGCGCACACATAATTTAAACAACAAAAAGGCATCTTCAAAACAAAAAGACTATTCATTGTTGCAATGTCTGCCTTGAGACTATACAGCAGGTCCCCTAACATTTCAGCCCACACCAGCCTAAGGAGTGAACTTAGTTCCGCACCCCGTGTTCCATGTGGCAGCTCTCACTTAGCCCTTCTCGTGCACTGAGTGGGAACTAGAGGAATGAGCCCGTCACCCAGGGAACTCATCAGAGGCTGCGACAGCTGTGACATGCTCATCACTTCCTCTGTGTGGTTGTCCCTGGTATTTCTTCCCCACGCTTCTGGGTGAGGCCACCCAGCACAGAGTGGCCCTTCTCATCATGGTATTTTCTACCACCAACCAGGCCTTCAGGTAAACCAGGAGCTCCAACGCCATAAAGCTTACCCTGTAACCCCCAGACTTCACCTTTGTTAGGCACACAGCTGGTGCCCCCGAGACTCAATCCCTGCCTGACTGAGTACAAAGCCCGTGCTGGTTCTTGCAGCAAGCTCATTCTGTCCTTGAAGACCTCTGGAGATTGGTAGCTTTTTTATAGCTCAGCTCCTTCTCCCAGCAGCTGACTGCAGGGCACTCCTCAGATGTGCCCGCAGCAATGAGGCAGGCTGGGAATGGGAGAATTCTGTCAATGGAGACTCCAGAGCACAGGGAAAGGTCAGGACTGTGCAGGCAAAGTCAGTTTTCTCTCGATTAGACCCTTTAGGCTGGGTGTAAGGATTTGTTGTCTTTTAAAGTAATAATTTGATTGAGATGTAAATAACACACTATACAATTCATCTATTTAAAGTGGACAATTAGTGCCGGCAAGATGGCTGGGGTGGGGTGCGGTGGGCAAAGGCCTCCAAGTCTGACAACTTGAGTTTAACTCCTGGGACCCACTTAGTGAGAGGAAAGAAATTAATCTCCAACATGCACACCATGACACCTGTGCACAGATACACACACAGACACACACACACACACTCACACACAGACATACACACACACACACACACACGCATTCAGTAAAAATAAGTTTAAAAAAAATCAATGGGCACTGGGTATGGTAGTGCACACCTTTAATCTAAACACTTTTGAGGTAGAAGCAGGTGGAGCTCTGTGAGTTTGAGGCCAGTCTAGTCTGCAGAGTAAGTTCCAGGACAGCCAGAACTGTTGCAGAGAGAAACCCTGTCTGCAAAATAAATAAATAAAATATTACAGGCCATTAGAAGGGGCATGTTGGCTCGTGCCTATAATCCCAGCACTTGGGAGGCTGAGGTGGGAGGATGGCTGTAAGTTTGATACCAGCCCATGCTACAGAGAGTGAGACCCTGTCTCAAAAGTGGGGGGGGGGGGAGGGTGAAACAATCTGTATTACATCCGTAGATGTGTACAGCCATCATCAGTCAACATTAGAGCACTTTCGTTGTCATCTTCAAAAGAAGAAACTTCTATGGCTACATCACCCTGCCGTCTGTCCTCCCATCCCCTCTGGGCAAACGTCAATCCTCTTTCTGCCCTCTAGGTTTGCCTGCTCTGGACAAGTATTTAGGGCTTCCTGTTTAGTGTGATGTTGGTGTAATTATCTATGTTGCATGTGTATCAATATTTCATTCTCCTTTTAAAGAATTACTGTGTGTGACAGAAGGGGCTGCGTGTGCCACGGAGCACATGTGAAGCTCAGGACAACCTTGTAGAGGCAGCTCTCTCCTTCCACCTCTCCGTGTATCGTAGGAGTTGAGCTCCCTAAGCTTACCAGGATTGCTCCACAAGCATTTTACCTGCAGAGCCAACTCACAAGCTCCTAATTTCATTCCTAATTATAGGTGAATATTATTGCACAGTGTAACTGTTACAATCTACCTCTCCATTCCCTGGCTAGTGGGCATGAACCTGATACTTTGATTCAAGTGCTTTGATTGACTTAGGGATCACACAGCTTGGATATATGTTTAGGATTTCTGTGAAGTATTCCTGGGGATGGTAAACGAGGAAAGGATGGGGTATCTGCTAGGCACCCATCTTGGTAATAAAGTGGCCCATCATAATGGTTGGCACAGGATGTCCACTCATAAGGGAGAATATGTCTTAGCTGAGCCCTCTGTACTGCAGAGGGGATAGAAGAGTAACGGAAGATTGGGCCTAACTCTGAACATCTCTTAGCCATTTGCGCAAACTGCTAGCCTCATAACCAACATTCAGCAATAGGGAACAATTATTGAACCCTTCCTGTGTGCCAAGTTCTATTCTAAGCATTGTAAATGCATAACTCATTAAGTCTTGCCAATGGCTCTATAACATAGTACTATTATAATAATTCCCTTTATACAGATTGGGATCCTGGGACACAAAGTTTGGTAACCACTGCATCCAGTGTAGATGGATTTGACCTGACTAGGGGTATGGAGGAAATGGAGAAAGGACAGACACCCCAAAAATCTGGGGGCAGATGATCTGTGCAGACACCAATGGAGTGGTACCAATTCCGCTACAAACCAGGACATCAGCATGTTTATTATGTATAGCACGGGGCTGGGGGGGGGTTAGCTAGTCTCAGTAGGATGTGTTTGCAGGGGCGCAGTCTCCAGCTGTAAGCTTCCAGGATGAGGAAGCTGCAGCTGTATCTTTTGCACACACCAATCACTCTTTCATAAACACTCACACTGGGCCAGAAGAAAGCTTTGGCCCAATCCGAGTCTGACCCAAATGGGAAAAGCTCTGACAATTCCCTGTGAGTCAGAGGCCTTGATCCTTGACGTGGCCAGCTCATGTCACATAGTACACATTCACTCAGGTCTCCACTGGCCCAGGGCTTCACTCGCTCCCTACAGTTAACATCTAGGGCCACAGAATAGAAAACGTGGGGCTGATATTTGCACTCAGTCAACCTGTGCCCCACACAGAGCATGGTAAAACTGTCACTGCACCCTGCCTGGAACACAAGGCTCATTCCCAATCAAGTGGGGACTCTGTGGCTAATAGTCTGCTTCTTGCTATCCATGAGGGGAGGGCGGTACAGCCACCAAGAACCAGGACACAAGTTGCAAACTGTGTTGTCGCAAAGGCTGGTGGGTATTAATAATCTCACTTACAAAACAGGAAACTGAGGCTCAAGGTACTGTTGGTCAGCTTTCCATTGCTGTATTAACAAATACCCAAGTTAAATTAACTTTAAAGTATGAAAGGTTTTTTTTAGGTCTGTGGTTTCTGAGGTTTCCAGGGCCAATTGGTCTTGCCGCTTCGGGCCTGTGGTAGCATAATAATACATCATAGGGTGAGTGTACAGGAGAGGAGACTCGCTCAGCTCACGGCAGCTAGGATGCAAAGAGAGAAGAGAGGTCCGGGTCACAATGTCCCCTGCTACAGCACGTCCCCAGTGACTTAACGCTCTACCACTAGACCCAGCTTCTCAAAGGTTTCACCCCCTCTCAATAGCAGGCTGGAAACCAAACCTCAAACACATGGACCATGTAGACATTGAAGATGCAGCGGAGGCCCCTGCACATCGAATGCAACCAGAGCCCGCATCTGGCTCCGAATGTATTGTTCTCATCCATCATCCCTCTGCCTTTCTAGGCCTAAATAATTCCTTTCCTTGTGCTTGTACCATAGCTCACAGGTTTTTCAGAAAACGTTTTTCTCAGATTACATTGCTAAGTTCCAAGCATTGTCATAGAGCTTTCTGTTTCCTCTGTTACCCATCACTGTTACCTGGGCATTCACCCAAACTCTAACCCTCTGTATGTTCCTGCTTTTATACCTGCTGGTCCCCATCTAGAAGACTCCCCAGGACTCCTGCCCTTAGGCACCCAGGACTCTGCCCCATAGTAACCCCCCCCCCCAGGTCACTGGGCTGCAACACCAAGTCCCAGATAAAATGGAAAGCCCAGAAAGACCCAAAGAAGGACTCGCCCCTTGCCAATGCCTAGGGCTCCTTTGGTAGGTTGAGTATTTTTTTGGGTTTTCCCTCGGAGGGAGTTGCAGAGGCCAAGGAACTTCTATTTTCAGGTCCTCGAATCTTACAAGTGGGTAGGCTGGTGATGTTTGGGACTTTTTTGGTCTGTGTGAAAGGACTATTTGTTCTCACATACCCATTTCTACTCTTCTACCTCAAGGATTTGTTATTGTTCTTCACCTCTGCCTTCCATTTTCCCCTAGAGCAGGCTGCTCACAGCTTGAAGTCATCACTTGTTCCCACAATGCATTTGACAGCATCTGGGGATGCTCAAAAGAGAATGGATGAAAGAACCACCTAGAGGGATGAGGGACACCACACACAAGTCATGCGGAACATTTGGGGTTACTCGCCCTTCCCCCATTCACTTTAGTCAGGGAACTTTCTGACATTGCTCTACCCCATCTGCAGTTCACACCAGTGTCTCCCCTGGAGCAACAGGGGTGATCCTCCTTCATGGATGAAGGCCAGCTCACACAGAGGAGATAGCACAGTGTTCAGCCTTTGGTCTCTTCCCGTTCTGCGTTTCTTCTAATTTGATCCAACCTTGTGACTTCAACTGCCATCTCTACCTGGGCACTCTCACGTGCCTGTCTTGGTTTCCTCCTTTGACCTCTAGGCTCGGGTGTATATTCAACTCTCTCTACTGCATCTCAACTAGGGTGTCTATGAGACATTTCAAACTTTCATAATTGAGAAAATACCATTCCCCTCATCCCATCTGTCCCACCCACTCTTCCAACCTTTCCCAACCCAGAAAGTACTTCCGGTGTCCTACTGTCCATAACAGAAGTCGGGCACCATTTTTGGTTCTGCTCTGTTCCTCACGCCTACACAGGCTTCATCAGTAATGCCAGCAGTTTTATCTCCAAATCTCTCGTCTCCCCCTCTCCTGCCTGCATGTGTGGGCCCCTCCACTGTCAGCCCTGGTTAGCTCACACCCTGCAAGCACCTGCCTTTGGTCTCCTTCCCATTCTCTTCCATCTTCCACGTGGAGCCTCTCTATGTGGGTCCACTCACTCTCTCGCTCAGACCGAAACACAAGCTGCTTGTGACGGGGTACCCACGGGGGCTGGCCCCATCCCTTACCTCCCCACCCAACTCTGGTGCCCAGATTGTTCCTGCCTCATTTTCCTCTGCTCTCCCTCATCCTGTTCCTGTTTGTGATTGTGCTCAGGAGACCTCCCTTCCCCATCTTTTCCCTGCCTGGGATTTAACGGAGCTACTCCTTTCTCGGAGATACCTTTCCACACCCTCACTGGAAGGAGGACCGGCTTTGCCTCCATCACATCCTTTCTCAGCCCCGTATCTCCTTGTTGTTGGTCTGTCTGCATCTTTGTTGTTGAGAGCAACAGTTCTGCCCTGTTCACCTTTGCATCAGAGGCTAGAACAGGGTCTGTGAAAGAGGAGAAAGAGACACACGAGGGTGAAGGGCTGGACGTGTGGGCAAAGCTGGCATTCCATGGTGGTTCCCTCCCATGCCATCACTTACTCACTTGGCAGAAAGTTACTCTACAGCATGGCTCCACTTTTCTCCTCCAGTTGAGGTAAAAATCAGACAGTGCGTCACACTGCTCTGAGAACAGTACTCAGAAGCAGGTAGGATAAGCGAACCTGCCTAGTCTGGTCCAGAAGCCTTTCCATCGTCCTAGGATGGCAGTGAGGGAAACACTGGGATAAACGGAAGAGTTAGGAGCAAAGAGAACACCCCAAGACGCTACACTGCTCCTTCCCAAGTGATGATGAAGCAACTCTGTAGGGATGGGAACTCTTCCTAGGAGAGAGCCTTGTCTTATGATCCTTTTCCTTTCTGGAGGACCAAAACAGCAAGCATCCTTTATGTCTTTGAGGCTCTGGGTTCACTGTTCTGATGAGCAAGAAACATTCTTATTGGCTAAGAGCAAACGATCCTCCACCCTCAAGCCCAGCCCTCTCGTGGCCGTGCACAATCAGGCTTCTCAACATACCTTGGTTCCCTACACTGTAGCCCAGAGTCTGTTAGGCAGTTCAGCTTTCAAACAACAAGCAGAGTGGAGAAGCAGGGCAGAGCCAGAGAGGTAGCCTGGCCTTCTTCTGGCCTACACACAAAGGTTCTACTATGTGGATGGTCAGCATCCTCCAAACTGTGTTTACTTGGCATAGCAACACCATCCAGGAAGCTCCACACAGTCTAGACATAGGCTCCTCAGTTCTCAGAAAATCCCACAGACATGGAAAGGAAACATCACAGGTGATTTGCTCCTGGCCGCGGCAGAGTCAGACATTCTTGTAGCTGTGGTCTCAGAGGTAGCTGGCAGAACCGGGCTTGTTTGGTGGCAGGAAAGGTATAGCAAGCAAGATTCAGGTCCAGAAGGATGTTGTGGAGGCTGGGGCTGCAACCAGGTGTGGTCCCCAGGGTGAGTTAAGGGTGTCAGCAGCTGGAGGAGCAGGTACCTAGGTCCTACACTGGCAAATAGGGCCGAATGGGGATGGGACAAGCTCTGATGAACTCCTTCTACACTTCAGGCCCAGTGTTAAGTACTTTATGAACCAGAAAAAAAAAATTTATCCAGGGAAGTTGAGAGTGTTGGGAATGCCTAGAAGGAGGCAAAGACACTGAAGTCATTTTTTTTTTTTTTTTTGGTTTTGTTTTGTTTCGAAACAGGGTTTCCCTGTGTAGCCCTGACTGTCCTGGAACTTGCTCTATAGATCAGGCTAGCCTCAAACTCACAGAAATCTGCTTGTCTCTGCTTCCCCAGTTCTGAGATTAAAGGTATGTACAACCACCGCCCAACTGAAGTCTTTCTTAGAGCCAAGAATACATGGGCTACAGATGTTGCTCAGTAGGTAGAGTGCTTGCCTGGCATGCACAAAACCCTGGGTTCGGTTCCCAGTGCTGCACAAAACTAGGCATTGTAACCTCAACACTTGAAGAGAGGCAGCAAAGAGATCAAAAGTTTAAGATCGCCAGGCATGACGATTCATGCCTTTAATCCCAGCACTCAGGAGGCAGAGGCCAGAGAATCAAGCTGTGAGTTCAAAGCCAGCTGGTCTACAAAGCAAGTTCCAGGACAGCCAAGGCTACGCAGAGAAACCCTGTCTCAAAAGAAAAGAAAACAAACAAGCAAACAAACAAAAAAGTGTGTGCTCAGTGTCTTTAAGAGTAGCTTGATTTACACAAGACCTGATGGGGGTGGAGTACAGTACAGAAGACAATGAGAGTGTGGGAGCCCAGCCTGGGATGGGCTTGCAAGCTGTTGCACCCACCGAAGGAGCTCTGTGGCTAAGACCGCAATGCAAGCTGGAAGCAAAGCCTCACATGGGCTGAGCTGCCAGCCTGAAGATCATGCTTCTTCCATTGCACCTGTGCAACTCGCTGGCTAATAATACTCTTGATACTTACATAATAGCCCTTTGCAGTTCTTAAAGCGCTTTCCACGGGATGTATTTTTACTTAACTCATGGCCCTCGCTGGGTGTCAGGGTCAAATATTCCCATGGTTAATTCCGTTTGGTTTCTCCTGTGTGACTTTGGCTAACTGATGTGTGCCTCTGGCCTTCAGTGTGTGCAGTAGCCATCCATCAGTACTCGGAAATTTAGGAAAGGAGGTGCCCTGGGGACAGGTGGAGGTGATAAGCTTTGCCATTTGAAGATAACTTATTAACCTAGGGGACTTACGGAAGCAAACTCGGTATTCGAATCTCTCCTTTCACCCAACTCGTAAGCCCTTAGTGCTCCCAGAAGCCTTCCGGTTCCCTGCCACTGAGCCTCTTGCCAAGCACATCTTGAGACAGGGAAGTTCCGGTGTTTTTGATCCCTCTGTAGCTCTATTTTTAGCTGGAATGTTTCTCACTGCACCACTAGCCCTCGGCGCCTGGAAGCTGAGGTAGAGTGCACCGTCAGCAGGCCTGGAGGAATAAATAGCAGTGGACAGAGGCCGTGCTGGTGAGTGACAGGAAGCTAGATAGATGGACAAACCCATCAGCCTGCATCTTTGCCAAGGGCAGCTTGATTTGCCATACTCTGCCCCCTGAAGCCTTTCTGGCGCTCCAGGACAGTGAGGTGTGGGTCTCTGACCGCTCTTCATGTGACCAGTGGAAAGATCAGACATGGACCAGCCCTGAGCCCATCCAACAGCCTCCTCAGATGGAGTGTCCAGGCTTCCAAGGCATTCCCAGCAACTTGAGGAAAATCTGGGGGGGGGGAGAGATAAATAATTTGAAATCCTCCTTTAAATCAATGCCAGTGTTTAGACTAGGGTGGGATGAACTTGAGTGACGCGGACAACAGGAATGAAATACCTGACTTCGGCCCCAGAACAGCCATTCACATCTGGAGGTCTGAGGCTCCATTCTTTCTTTCCTACCTCTGCACAGATCTCCTTTCCAACCAGATATATTTATGCTACTTAATTGCTGGGAGGTAGCAGAGGCCAAATCTAAAAGTGGAGACACTTTTAGAACCAAAGGGGGTGGGGTGGACATGTCTGTGCACAGGGGTATAAGTGGCATAGAAATGCATGCTTATGCTGGAGTTGGGGCATGATCCATCTCCGAAGTCATGATACCACCCGTGGGGAGGCAAAGACAGAGTTTCTCAAACTGCTACCCAAGTCCCCCAAGACAAAGGGAGAGTGATAATGTTCTCTATGTTAAGAAATGTCACCATCACAGTGAAAAACAAAACAAAACAAAAAACCTAACAGCTCTAGGGTCGAGCACATAAGACCACCAAAAACCAAGAGGTGGAGCCAGCAATGTGGTTCAACAGGTAAAGGTGTTTGCCACCAAGCCTGACAACCTGAGTTCAATTCCCGTGACCCACTGGCAGAAGGAAAGAACTGACTCCCACACTAGGGGACAGGATAAGAGCGCTGCTGGAACTCAGACAGGAACTTGCTCCACCTCTCTCATTGCTTCAGCAGTCTGAGCCTTGACACGGGTGGTGCCAGTCTCTCATTAGGGCTGTCCGAGTTTAGTGACTGACAATTTAATGGCTGTGGAAATTGGGAGGAAAGGAGGGGAGGAGCAGGGTGTTGTTATTATGACTGGCTACAGGTCCAACTTGCAATGCTGCAAGTTGTCCTCTGACCTACACACACGCACACACACACACGCACACTTTAAATTTAAAAAGGAAACACAGAAGGAGCTGGGTATGATGGCACACATCTATAATCCAAACACTGGAAGAAGACAAAGTCGGACAGATGTGAGTTCAAGGTCATCTTAGTTTACAAAACAAGACCCTGTAGGAGAGAGAGAAAGAGAGAGAGAGAGAGAAAGAGAGAGAGAGAGAGAGAGAGAGAGAGAGGAAGAAGGAGGAGGAGGAGGAGGAGGAGGAGGAGGAGGAGGAGGAGGAGGAGAAAAGAGGAGGAAGAGGAGGAGGAGGAGGAGGAGGAGGAGGAGAGAAAGAGAAAGAGAAAGAGAGGGGGGAGGGAGGGAGGGAGAGAGAGAAAGAAAGTAACCTAAAACAGGTTACTATGTAAACCACAAGACCTGCCATTTGCAGGGTCAGTAACTCACTCTGTATATCAAAGTGACAAGTAGCATATGGGATGGACTGTGCCCTTCAGGCATCTTAGCTTGAAACATCAATAAACTAATGGCCAGGACAGAAGGCTGGACACATAGCCAGCCATGATAACAACCCTGTTCTTTCCCCACCAACCCACAGCCATTAAATAGTCACCAAACCCAGAGCAGCCCTAATGAGAGACACTGGCACCGCCCCGCCAAGGCTGGCCCGCAGTGAGAGAGCTGGAGCAGGTCTCTGAGTTCCAGAGCCCTCGTCGACTGCTACTGCCTCTCAAGTCGTTCATTAATAAATGGTCACCACTACCCACGGCATTCAGCTAAGTAGGGAAAACAAAATTTAAAAAAAATCACATCTGGATGTGAAAATTCTAGAAAGGGCAAATGCTCTCTCTGTTTCCTACCCTAGTTCCAAATGCATTTTGCCACCCTACTGAACCCCCATTTTTTAGAGTCATTAAACAGGAAGGAGGTTTGCAGACTATTGTTGATACTTCCCATGTTTGATGGGTGTTTGCAGAGTGGGAGACCCTTCCCTGACTGCCTCCAGCTTCACCTTGGATTATTTGTCCCCAGGGGCACATCTGGAACCCTGTGTAATACATTGTAGCTACTCACTAAATGTAGATAATTGAATAGTGTGTGTGTGTGTGTGTGTGTGTGTGTGTGTGTGGTTGTTTTTAAATTTGGATATAGGAACCAATTGCAAAATACTTTTAAAAATGTATCGTCAGGGGCTGGAGAGATGGCTCAGTGGTTAAGAGCATTGCCTGCTCTTCCAAAGGTCCTGAGTTCAATTCCCAGCAACCACATGGTGGCTCACAACCATCTGTAAAGAGGTCTGGCGCCCTCTTCTGGCCTTCAGGCATACAGACAGAATATTGTATACATAATAAATAAATAAATAAATATTTAAAAAAAAAAAATGTATCGTCACAGAATTCCTGATGCAACCACAAAACAGGTGCCTTTCATGGCACCCCATGTGACCCTCCGAAGAGCAGAGTGTGCACTCACTTGATGAACGTTTGCCTCTCCTTTGTTTGCCAGGAAAGATCGGCAGAGACCAACTCCAATGTGGACAGCTCAGCGCAGCCTTCCGTGGCCCAGCTGGCTGGGCGGTTCCGGGAGCAAGCGGCTGTGGCCAGAGAGGTAAATGTGGAGCTGGGACTGGAGGAAGAGGATGCCCATCAGGCCCTGAGGAGAAAGCTCGCAGGAGGAGCTTTGGCAATTACCAAATTAGGAAGAGAAGCCAGAGAGGGTCCCTCTGAATGTGAGGAATGTACCACCAACCTGCTTCTTTGGGGCAGAGAATCCTTCCCTACCAGAGCCGGGCTTCCACCATGGTGAGGAGGGGTGAATGAGGCAGAGCGTGGACTCCTGTTCCTCTTGAGCGTCCACGGACAGGGATGAGTGCTGTATCGCTTTGTCCAGCCTGGATGGGTTCAGAGCAAAGAAGTCCCAGCTCCTGCTTCTAGCCTCGGAGCAGGAAATAGGCAAGGCGGCATCAGATCCAGAACTGAGGATTCGCTAGGAAACACTTTCCAAAAAGATACCAGGAATGGAGGACCAGTGGATTCTAGAAGAATCCTGCTGAGAAAAGAAAAAAAAAATTTTAAGTGTTAAAACTTTGCGCAGTTGGACCAGATTGTTTCAGACATGTAGTGTGTGGCTTCCATTCCAAGTGAGCTGAGGCTAGGCCAGAGTGATGCACGCCTTTAATCCCAGCTCTTGGGAAGCAGAGGCAGGCGTATCTCTGTGAGTAGCCCAGCCTGGTCTATAAAGCAAGTTCCAGGACAGCCAGGGCTACACACAGAGAAAGCCTGTCTTGGGGGTAGGGGTGAGATGAGCAATAGCAAGCGTGGTGCTGCACGCCACCGAGATTTCAGCACGTGAGTGTTGAGGACCAAGGCTTCAAGATCATTCTCAGTTATATAAGGACATCAAGGCTAGGCCAGGCTGTAGGAGACTATCTGTCAAAGCAACCAAAGCAAAGGCAGGGAGAATCCCCAGGTGGCAAGGGTCCGCCTCGGCCCCGTGGCCTTGTTCTTTGATGTACACAATTTTGCACTTCTGTTTTCTCAACTAAAAATAAAATCGACCCATGCTATCTAAACAGAAATGCTCTAAAGGACAAAGAAAGGGGGTGGCGATGATCTAAGAGACTGGTTCTGCCTCACGGCCAAAAAGGCAAAATGTGGATGTCATCTTGAGAGGATGGCTCAGATCAGGGGGTGGGGGGACCTCGAGTATAAGATGACATTATTGCTGAACAGAAAGGGGAGCAAGATAAGAGCACTGATGCATTCAGCAGGAGGACATCCCTGAGACAGCCGGTTCCGGTTCCATCACCATTCTTTCCTCCTCTAGCCATTCCCTAACCATTCCTAACACCAGTTTCCAGCCCTTCCTCCTCCTCCCTATCGCCCCATTCACTGCCTCTCTTTTTCTCTCTGTGTTGTCTGTCACTCTCTCTCTAGACACCAGCCAGTAAACCAACAAGAAGGAAACCACCCTGCTCTCTCCCCCTGTTCCCCCCCAAGGTAGAGCTGGGCCAGAATGGTGAGGAGGTAAGTGCTACCCTGGGATCAGAGATGCTGGCTGCGGGGCTTCATCCTCCTTGCAGGAAGAGCTGCAAACACCACACATTTAGACCTTGACATCAGCACAAGGGTCTCTCCACCTCAGATGCAATAATGGGTGTTTAGCAACTTCCTGGATCTTTTTAACCTTGGAGGCTCACTTTCCCCAATCTCTTACTCCAAGACTCCTTAAGCATCAGTCAAGGACCAGAGTGGTGTTTCTGAGTCTAAGGGAAATGGTGGTAGAAGAGGCGTGGAAGGGTCCTGGAAAGAGAGGCTGTGCTGTCGAAGGCAGAACTATGGTGCTGGAGACGTTCATGCTCACTCCCTACCCTCGAAAAGGCTGGCTATTGTCCGGGATCACTGGAAGAAAACCAGAGCACACAGGAGGCCTCCTGGCCCTCGGATATAAATAGTCAGTGCTGCCAACATAATGAAGGCTCTGGTGTCATAGATCATAGCCAGTAATAGAGTCCCGGCCTGCTCGCTGGCCCAGCCTTATTTATCTAATTGTAGCTGTTTAGAGCGGCTGCTGCGGCCCCAACCCAGCAGCCCATGAACTTTCACTGTGGTCACGGCCGTGGTCCTGCCAGAAACCAATCTGCACGTTGTCTTCAGGCCCAGGAGGCCAAGCCCAAAATAAAGCAAGCAAGTCACACAGCTCAGCTCCCAATTCCCACTTCAGCTCCCTCCTTTTCCCTCCCCTTCTTTCTGGGGACCAGCATCCTGATAAAAGGCCCCAAATACCCCTGTGAACTTAGGCAGACCTACATTTGGTCCCCTATAAAGTGAAACGGTTGATGTAGATGAATGGATTTTCAGGCCTTTTTGTCAGCCCAGAGCTCACAAGTGCATCAAAAAGCGGAGAACTCAGGCCAGCAAGAGGGCTCAGCGGGTAAAGGCACTTACTTGCCACCAAGCACAGTGACCTGAATTCAGTCCTTGACAACCACATGGTAAAAGGAAAGAAAGTTGTCCTCTGACCTCTACACATGCTGTGGCACGTGTGTGCCACACACACTCACACACACATAATAAATACAAACAAACAAATAAGCAAGTAAGTAGAGTCAAGTGGTGGTGGCACACGACCTTTAATCCCAGCACTTAGGAGACAGAGGCAGGCGGATCTCTTTGAGTTCGAGGCCAGCCTGGTCTACAAAAAGAGTTTTAAGACAGCCAGGACTGTTTTGAAAAACAAAAACAAAAACAAATGTGTGTGTGTGTGTGTGTTGCTTGAGATATGGCTCAGTGGATAAGAGCACTCATTGCTGTTCCAGAGGACCAGAGTTCGATTCTCAGCACCCACACATGGTGGTCCACAACTATCTGTAACTCCAGTTCCAGGGAATTTGATGCCTCTCTTTGACCCCTATGGACACCAGACACCAAAACACCCATACACATAAAGATTATTTAGTTAAAAATAAATTTTAAAAAATTCAAAGGACAGAGAACTCGTAGCTACCTCCCAGTCAAGTAGGGTTGGGGGGGGGTCTGGGGCTTTTTCCACTGGGCAGAATGGTCTTGTGAGCTGAGAAGTCCCCAGAACCTAGGTTAACAAACTGTTAGGTCTCCTCAGGTGCTGGCATCCATGATGCTATGGCCCCATGGCATTCCCAGCTGATGCTACCACCGCCAACTTTGCCAACTTCTCTTTACAAAGGGTTAACTTTTGTAGCTCTTCCCTGTTGAGTTTGGCACCTCTGCTGGTGCAGGGCTGAGGCTGTGGCCATCTGGGGCTGTCCCCAGGGCTTTCCTCAAGAGGATCATTGCCTCCTACTAGTTCCTCATTTGTGAACCGAGGACAGGAACATTACCAGAAAGTGTGCGGTGGGGCTGGATGGGGAAGTTTTGCTCGTGGGAATAAAAGCAGATGAAATGGGTCAGGCTCATAGAGATTGGATTTTACGGCTTCATTTCACGGACTTTATAAAATCCAGAAGTTAAAGGCATGTAATGGCCAAGGGGTAGAACGAAGAGGAAGGTGGGGGTCAACCTGAGAACCCCTCTAGAGTGTATTTATGCAAACA
Source organism: Microtus oregoni (assembly GCF_018167655.1). Taxonomy (NCBI): domain Eukaryota; kingdom Metazoa; phylum Chordata; class Mammalia; order Rodentia; family Cricetidae; genus Microtus; species Microtus oregoni. Next base: position 33,247,366 of record NW_024543072.1, read on the forward strand.
CTGCCCCCAGGATCGATGACTTTCTTTTTGCCTTGAAATTCAGAGTGAGGGAGTCATGGCACGCAGTCATAATCCCAGCTCATAGCAAGCTCCAGGCCATCCTGAACTTCAGAATGAAACCTCTGTCAGAGAAAGTGGGCACAGTTCTCCCGGCAGAGCTGGATGGAGATGTTACTTGCCTGTGTAGTACATGCAGCCTACGGAAACCCTGACAGCCTTCCGGTTACCCTAGCTCATGCCCAGGGATGGGAAGGACTGCTTCATCCCTTACCTCCTATACCTTCTGGGCCTGAGATGTGGGGTCAGCCTCCAGGATTTCTCCTGCTGGTTGTAGGCAAAGTAACAAGTTACCTTTCCTGAGAGAACCAGATGACATGGAAGGACATGGATACTACTTCATGAGAAGCTATCAGGTCCACAACTTCTAGATGTCATGTTAATACACATACACATAAAATAATGAATGCCAAGTTGGTTTTTTTCTCTGCAATTTGTTTAACCTTAACCACTGGCCTGGAGCCTGTCATTAAATTATAAACTAAATGCTGCCATCTGCTGTCCATCCTGTGAACTGCACTAGCGGTTGTACAGGATCCCAGTCCACACCTGCTGCCGTCTCCAGCACTCACTGTGCTCCAGAGGTGCTGCTTGTTGGATTTCCACTGTCTTCCAGAAGAGTTGGGAGAGTTTATAATATTACCTAAAGTGAGATTCGGTAGGGAAGATTTTAGCTGCAGTTTATGAAAACCACGAAATTCCTCCGTGAAGCCCTGAAACTAGGAACCTCTCAGTTGGTGCCGAAGGATCATGATGCTCACTAGATACCAAAGTTCCTTGACAGGCATCTCTAGGAACATGTCTGACAATGGAGACAATCCAGAGCTTGAAGGAAAGCCCTCGGCATCCTTTGCCATAGCCAAGAAATCTTGGTAGAGCAGGCATCCACCTAGCCAGCAAAGTTGGAGTCAGAAGGAGCAGGTCCCGTTGCAGCATGCTCTCCCTTGGCACCAGCATCTGAAAAGTTCCTGATCGGTTGTTTCTGTCTCTCTTCTTCTACAACTAATATAATCAGACACCTCAGAATGTTACCAGGCAGCAGCAGTGATGGTCTTCTTACGGTTCCAGCACAGCCGTATATGGAGATGGGGGAGGTAACATACTCTGGTCCCCAAATACTGAGACTATCCCTTCTGTGCTTGACGCTGTCTGTCAACGTGAAAGTCGCCTTTTATCTCTCCACCATCATTTATTCACCATGACTGTCCTCACCTTTGTATTATACTGGGAATTTAGGGTGAAACAAGGAGCCAATCCTTTTACAAATATCTAATCTGGAAGTGGGAAAGACTCACAGTGTACATCAATCACAAAAATAATTTTCAGAGCCTGCATAGTAGATAGCAGTCACAACTGTTCGTTCAGGGAAGGGAGTAGATCACCTTCATGTTCATGTACCCACCGTGATGCGTGAGGGACATTAGATACTTAATGTGTGTATCTGATAAATTAAATGAATAGTCACATTTGGGAAAACTGTAGTACATGAACCATGCCATTGATGGAATTTTCCAAAATATCAATTCCATGAAGGAATTTTGCTAATACCGCTGCCTAATTTCATTCCCCGCCTAGGATTTATTGTTTTGTTGGTGACCATTTTTGCCCTCTGTCTGTGAAATCCCCTCCAATTGTTGATTCGCCTTGGAAGGCCATGAAGAGATTCTCCCTGGGAGGGGAGGCTTCCTGTAGTCCGAAGGTCTGCCCTGACTTCTCAGCTCAGACTCAAGTGGTCTTGCTTGTGGTGAAATGCGGGGGTGGGGGGTGGCCGGGGGTGGTGGGGAGGTGCGGGCAGGCAGGAAGTCTGTCTCATTCAGGCCTGACAAGGTAAGTGGGCATCAAAGCGGTGGCGGCTTGAGAGACCACTCTGTCTCCTCCCTCTGGCTCACTTGGTTGCTTTTGGTCTATTTGCTCTGTAGAAATCACCATCCAACACCAGCCACCCACCTAAAATCAAGGTGAAGAGCTCTCCGCTGATTGAGAAGCTTCAGGTCAGTGTGAAGTGGCACACGCATCCCCATGCATGCTCATGCACGCTCATGCGCACACCCTGCCTCACGCACATTCCCTGGCACCTGTGGTCCAGCATTCCCTGGTACTCATCATATGCTATTAAAAAAAAACAGAAACAAAACACAACCTGGACTTAACAATGCTGCCTCTTGTGCATTTTCTGTATTTAATTCTTCCCATGACTTAGTCTCGTCTGCTTTGTGCATTTGTCCTTAAGACAGCACCCGGTAAATAATAGCTACTTTCCTAAACACGCTTAGTGCCTTGAAGCCAGAGAGTGCTAACATTGGGAGTTCTCAATGTCATCTCTCTCGCCTGAGAGGAGTACTGGGGAGTGGGGCATTGTGAGTTTGGAGTGTACTAGCCAGAGAGTAGCCAGAAATCAACCACAAAAGGTTGTGGAGATCAGGCTAAAAGTTGGGTCAGAGGACCTGAGTCTCAGAAAGGGTGTTTAGACTTGCTCAAGATCATCAGCAGCTATTGAGAGAAAGATCCTATATCAAATATAATTGGCTGTGTGGAACTTTCTGTTGTTCCGCCAGCCTCTACTACCAGTCCCCTCTCTGTGAGGTCTTACTATGACCAGCCCAGTCAGGTCTACTCAGCTGTGCAGGTTTGGATCTATAAAGAGCAGGAGGAAGAGTGTGCCCCTAGCCGGCACTGAAAACCTGTGGACTGGTGATTCAGCTCAGTTGCCAGAGCTCAGAAAGCCCCATTCAATTCAGAGTTCAATTCCTGGCGCCTAGTCTTGTTGGAGCTGCCTTCAGCCCCAGCACTCTGAAGGTAGAAGTTCAAGGTCATTCCTGGCTACACAGGGAGTTGGAGGCCTGGCTCTGTGAGGCCCTGTCTGGGCTGTTAATGCATAACCCTTCCATAGCCATCTTCCTGCTCTACTGTTGGTAAGGTTGGTCTGTGGTCTCCCACCTGTTCTCCCACTGAACCTGTGATTCCATTAGGCATTGGTTACCTCTGCGTGACTCTGCCTTTGGTCTCCCTTCATATCCATTTTGATCTGGTTCCGTTGTACTGCAATGCCCAGAGAGATGCCTTGAAGTGTGCAGCACCATTGTCCTGTCTCCGAAGACAGAACTCTGCCTGCAGGCCTAGGGGCAAGCAGGTCAGCCACAGACCTCAGGGTATTTAGCCATCTTCCTCTCAGGAGACCAATACTGCCTCTGTCGAATGATCGCAAAGGCGACAGCTGTATCCAGCAGAGATAGGTGCACACAGAAGATGTTAGTAGGCAGCAGATGCTATTGGCTAATGGGAAGATGACATGAGTGCCAAATACTGTAAGATCCTGGGAGCTGATGGTGCTGCCAGCAGTTTCTCTTTGGGCCACTGTGACTCCTCGCTGGAGCTGTCATCATCACCATCATCATCATCATGAGAAGGTCTCACTATGGAGCCCCAGCTTGCCTGGAACTCACTAATGTAGACCAAACACACGGAGATCTGCCTACCTCTGTCTCCTGAGTGGTTGTTTTTGTTTGTTTGTTTGTTTTTTAGTTTTTTGAAACAAGGCTTCTCTGTGTAACAGCCCTAGCTGTGCTGGAACTAGCTTTTGTAGACCAGGCTGGCCTCAAACTCACAGAGATTTGCCTGCCTCTACCTTCCGAGTGCTGGGTTTAAAGATGTGCACCACCACCGCCCGGATGGCACATATCTTTAATCCCAGCACTCAGGAGGCAGAGTCGAGTGGGTCTCTGAGTCCAAGGCCAGCCTGGTCTACAGAGCAAGTTCCAGCATAGCCAAGGCTATACAGAGAAACCCTGTCTTGAAAAACCAAAGGAAAACAAAGCTACACCACTGTGCCAGACCAGGACTGTTGGAGTGACTATTGGGTCCACCTCAGCATGCCCTGAGTGTCCGACAAGGCGACCTACTGTGAGCCAGGGAACAGGCCGTATGGCTGGCTATACAAGCCTTCCAGAAGCAGTCAGAGTGCAATGGCAGACAACCGGTTTGGGAGAAGCACACAGAGTCTCCTCTTGAGTGTCCTCAGCCAGCTGAGGCCAGTGAACAAACATCTTTTCCCCTTTCTTGACAGGCCAATTTAGCCTTTGACCCAGCAGCTCTTCTGCCTGGGGCTTCACCCAAAAGTCCTGGACTCAAGGCTATGGTGTCACCATTTCACAGTCCCCCTTCCACACCCAGTAGCCCCGGCATCCGGTCTCAGCCAGAAGCAGAAGAGGTACCTGTGAGCTTTGACCAGCCCCCGGAAGGGGCTCACCTGCCTTCTTACAATAAGGTACTGTCTGCCTCCGTCATATCGTGGTGTGCCCAGGGAAAAAAACCATCATCGACAGTATTTTAGGTCATTCCCATTGAACCCAGAGCTCAGCAATTGGCTGAAATGCTGGTCAGCCAGCTCCAGGGATCCATTGTCTCAAATCCACAGGTTGCCTCTTGTTTTCCAGAAGATGCCAAGAACCCAAACTCAGCCCCCCTCGCTCTTTCATCGACAGCCAACACTTCACCCACTGAGATTTCTCCCCAAATTATTAACTGACAGACAGCATTTATATCTTCCTGAGACAAAAGCCTGGAGCCTACCAAGTAGTTTTACAATCCCCCAGAGCAGTGGTCCTCAACCTTCCTAATGCTGCAGCCCGTTAGTACAGTTCCTCATGTTGCAGCAACCCCCAACCATAAAAGCATTTCACTGCTACATCATGTCTGTCATTCTGCTAGTGTTACAGAATTCTAATGTAAATATCTGGCAAGCAGGATATCTGATATGCAACCCCTGTGGGGTTGAGAGACGTTGCTCCAAATCCTGCTTTATAATAAACAGCAAACAACTTTACACCCTCCTAGGGAAGTTAACGGACCTGCAGTGAGTTTGTTCAGCACACGTAGTCTTCCTCTTAGCCTTTTTTTTTATTTTCAGGATAATAGTCCTTCATGTCTTCTCCCAGGTGCGGACTAGAGGCTCAATAAAAAGACGTCCTCCCTCCCGGCGATTCCGGCGATCTCAGTCGGACTGTGGGGACCTTGGAGACTACAGGGCTGTGGAGCCATCTCAGGAAAATGGTGCCAGGGTAGAGAATGGCGATGATGTGTTCCCTAGCAAGAGCAAGGCCCCCGGGTCTCCCCCATCCAACCAGGAGTCCATGGGAGATGGGGTAGAGGGAACCCTGGGAGCCACAGAAAAGCCTCCTCGAAGGAGCTTGTGCAACAGCACAGAGAAGCCAGAAGAATGTACTGGGACCCCAGAGGAGGCCAATGCAGGAGAGAAGGCTGGACAGAATCCAGACACAGCTAGCCAGGCTGGTCTGGAGGTCCCAGAACCACCCCAAACCTGCAACACAGAGGCTGAGAAAGGGTGCGAGAGTCAACTGGAGGGGACAGAAGCTGGAGAGCGTACAGGCGCTGGGACGGCCACAGAAGGGACAGCCTCTGAGGAGAGTTTGGCAGATGAAGAGGAGCGGTTTGGACAGAAAAGCCCAGCTGCAAAGACACCAGAGGAGGGAGCAGTCAGGGAGAAAGCTCCCCAAAGTCTGGAGCAAAAGGAGAGGCCACCTCTGGAGCCAGGCTGCAGCCCAGGGGTCGACAATGCCCCAGCAGAGAACAGCAATGAGATCCAGAATACTCAGGAAGCCTCCACGGTAGGTAACTCTGATGGCACATACCGTATCATGCTGGAGATGCCCCCGTTGTCACATGTCCTGTTCCTCCCTGTCTGCTGTTAAATCAGCACAGTCTGCAAAAACACAGTTACCAGACCCTCACCTTGGGCTGACCCCATAGAGACTGACTGTGGGGAGAGAAAGGGAAGGTGCATCTCATGTTCTGGCCTACTTCCGGCTGACTGGGCCAGCTTCTGGGTGTGCATGGAGTGAGCAGGGTGTGATGCTAACTCAGTGACCAGTGCTGGCAATGTCTACGGGGAGCAGAGTATTCCTGGTGGGACCCAGAGGTGAAGGAGTCTGTGTGTAGTGAGCAAGGGTAAGACATCATGGACACGTCTAAGCACAAGTTCCCTTGGGCTGGGTCTTTAGAGAAGACTTTATGTGACGTCTATTTAGTCTCGGGCAGGGTGGGTCTTTCAAGGAGTCTTTGTGTGACATCCACTGAGTCACAGGCAATGTCCTGTGTTGCACCTGAGAAGGGGGCAGCACAGTCCCTGCCCTTCTGTCACCCCACACACCCTGGACCTTTCCGTCCACTTGTCTATTCCCACCAGCTCCACGGAATCCCCCTGGAACTCACCGTCTGCTTTGGGGGGCTGCTCGGTTCTGTGGAGGCTTGGAAGAGCAGCCAGGCGCCCCTCCCCAGCCTGTCATCCTTCTGTGTTCCTTGTCAGTTTTGTCTCTCAGCCACCACATGCATCCTGCTATGGTAGCCTCTGGCCTTTCTCTCAACCTTTGTGTTCTCGCTCGATGAGATTCGTTCTTTACACAGGAACCGAATCGTGGCTAGATCGACGGGTGGTTGACCGGCGTGGATCTACTCTCAGCAGGATTTCTCACTCCTCTTTTACTGGGGTTTGGAGACACAGTCCCACAGGGTGTGGCTTGACACAACAGAAATGAGCCGAGCGTGCCTCTCATGCCTGTCATCCCGGCACTCAGTGTGAGATGGAAGTGAGTTCAAGGCTAGCGTGGGCTACATAGTGAGTCCACGACAGCCTGAGGTAAAAGTTAAGCAAATAACTGTCTCAAACAAACAAACAAACAAAAACTAATAGAAATGTAGTTTCTTACAGTTCAGAACATCAGAGACTCCAAAATTAATAAACTGAGTTCCCCCAGAGGGCTAAAAGAGAACCTGACCCTCTTCCATTAGCTGCTGCCTATGCCCTTCCTGTCTTTTCTGGCCTCTCCCGGCGTCTGGTGGCTGTCATAAGTGTTTGCAGTCTGTGGCTTGAGAATGCCTCACTGCAATCTTTGTCGCTATCACTGTGTGACCTTTGTGTCTGTGTCTGTGTGTCTCAGATGTCCCCCTTTTCTCGTCTGAGCTAGCAGTCTTCAGAGGCAGGATGTGCCTTAAAGCCAGTGTGACCTTATCTCGAGATCCTTCACGACATCTGCAGCAATCTGCTTTCCAAATAAGATCAAATTTAGTGCAGGAATGGACACACACTTCCTTCCCTGGCTCTCCCCAGAGCTGTGCTCTAGCAATCCGATGTCTTTTTTTCTGAAACAAACTAAGTTCATTCCCTACTCCGAGTTCTACCTCTGTAGTCCACTCCGCCTAGAACACTCCTCTTTCTGACCTCAGTTCCAACCCATCCTTCCGGTCTCAGCTCAGCTGATGTTTACCACTGAAGTCTCTCTTGTGACCACTCAGTCAAAGGAATCTGATTCCCCTCCACAGTTACTCTCTCCCATAATCCCACTTTATCATTTTCCTGTGGGGGTTTTTGTTTGTTTGTTGTTTTTTGTTTTTCGAGACAGGGTTTCTCTGTGTAACAGTCCTAGCTGTCCTGGAACTAGCTTTTGTAGACCAGGCTGGTCTCGAACTCACAGAGACCCACCTGCCTCTGCTTCCTGAGCGCTGGGATTAAAGGGGTGTGCCACCACCGCCCAGCTGGGTTTTTTGTTTGTTTATTTGTTTGTTTTTTAGGTTTATTTATTTCATTTTATGTGTATGCATGTAGGTGCACCTCCTAGTACCTGTGGAGGCTAGAAGAGGGATCCCCAGAACTGGAGGTAGGGATGGCTGTGAGCCACCATGTGGGTGCTGGAAACCAAACCCAGGTCTTCTGTGAGAGCAGCCAGTGACCTTAACCACTGAGCCATCATCTCTCCAGCTTCTCGCCTCTTTATTTTTATTGTCTCTTGTACTTTTCTTCTAGTATTTCCTCAAAACTTTTACTGTAGAACCTGTTGAAGTTCTTAAAATATGTGTAGAGTGAGTGAAGAATTGTTAGATAATTAATTAATTTCCCGAGACCAGGTCTTACTCTGTAGCTCAGGCTAGCCTGGTACTCACAATTAGCCCAGAAGGCCTTGAACTCAAGGAAACCCTCCTGCTTTTAGCCTCTTGAGGACTGGGATGGGTGTGTGCCACTGTGTCCATCTAAATAGACAAATCTTTAAAGAGCAAAAGTCACTTGGCCCAAAGTAAATGACTCCTGATGGCAGAGCAGCAGGTGCAAGAGGGGCCGCTGTGCTGTGAAGGCTCCATTCAGGCCCGCGGGTTCCATCATACAAAGTAAATTAGGGGAAGAAAGTATGGCACTTTAATACTTCCATTTCTAGCTGAGCCTTCTTTAAATCAGATTTAGAATGAGAATCTTTTAGAACATGGAGATTCCACTAAATCCCAGATTACAGCAAATGCCCAAACCCTTAATCCTCCTTGAGTCCAAGGAGTCCCCCACCAGTGGCTCCCACCCCTTCCTTGCCCAGGTTGAGAGACACCTGCCTTCTAGGAGCCCTTCTGTCTCGCTGACAGCCACTTCCGATCCCCAGGAGGGTCTCCTGGGTACAGAGTTGGGGGGAGAGTCTCAGGTTGAGGATGGGTTCCTGAAGAAAATTCGGGCCAGAGCTAGAGGGCAGGCTCTGTCTGGTCATCTTCTTCAGTTTTATACTTTGTGTTCCTAAGCCAGAGAGCCCGCAGCCAGGGAAGTGGGTGTCTCGGGAACACTCTCCCAGCAAACAGCAGCAGCTCAGATAGAAAAAGAAGAGCTTCCCTCCCCCACCTTTCCACACTCTCCACCCCACCCCTGCTGACCTCCAGTCACTGAGAGGCAAAACTTTAGTACCATTTAGTCCACCCTCCTGGTTTTAGAAGGGAAGGAAGGTACTGTGGGCCTGGAAATTGTCCAAGGTCACCAAGCTCCATCAGTGCTGACCTTCCGGGCACCTGTTCACATCATAAGAATAAGCTGTTTTGAAGCACCTGCAGGGATTATCGTTTCCCATCTTCTTTGGTCCCTCTCAAGCCTGGTCCAGACCAGAGCCAGAACGCATCAGACACTAGGGCAAAGAATTCCCCAGCGATAGTTATGAGAGGTCTCTTGGCACTTCCCCAGACACCGTGCCTCTCCAGGGTCTTTCCTTGGGCTGGAAGAGACAGGCAGCATGCAATAGTAAGTGGGTTCTCACTCCCATCTAATCCCGTTTAGTGCTTTGATGGACACAAATCAATTAATTGATCAGATAAATTAATTACAGTGGCATTTGTCCAGTCGGCACTTAAGAAACACGGATTGTCTTTATCACTGTGGGAGAGACTGGGGCTTCAGAGCCAAGGGAACAGAGGCAGAAACAAGGCTTGGACTGCCGTTCATGCAGTGTGAAGTACGAAGGATGAAACAAGGCATTCAAGAGAAAGGGGGTGCGCGGAGGGGGAAGAACTCAGTCGGGAAAATGAGGCTCGAAACCCAGATCCTCTACACCATGCTTCAAAAGGGCGGGAGCGGGAGGGCAGACAAAGCAACGCATGGTGGAACATGCTTTAACCCAGCACTTGGGAGGCTGGGGCAGGCGAATCTCTGAGGCTTATGTGGTCTACATAGATAGTTCCAGGCCAGCCAGGGCTACACAATGAGACTCTATCTCAATAAACAAACAAATAAATAACTAAATAAGCAAACAAGATGGACAAGAACTTATGAAGACATCCAGCATCTGCCTCTGGCCTCTACACCCAATGTGTATGTACAACTCTACACACATTACATGAAACTGTATTGTACATACACCACAGAGCAGGGAAAAGTTACATAGACATCAAATGTAAGGTGTTCTCTAAAGGGTTACCTTTCTGCTCTGTTACCCCTCACAGATAGTTTAATATCTCAAGCTCTGGTCCCTGGGATTAAGTCCCAAGTTTACAATTTGGACCCTGGAAAGTCACTTCCCTCTTATTCCTTAATTGTTTTACCTATAATGTAGAGTTAATGGAACTACTTAACTCCCATGGATTTTTTTTTTTAAAGATGAAATAGTGTGTGTTGCGGCTCACTCCCACTGTATGAGTTTTGCCTTGTCTCACATCCCCAGGGCGATCTGCTGAGTGTCGGTCTTTCTTCCCTGTGTACAGGATGACATCCCCATCGAGGATACACGAATGTGATGAAGAGCTTGCGGTGCCGGTGATGAAGCCACTGGAGACATCTCCCTGGAAACGGCAGTGTCAATAGTAGCGGCTGCAGCGCATGAAGCCACGGCGGAAGCAGAATCACTGAGCATTTGGGGTCGGCCCAGGATGCTGGGCGAATCATCCCCTGTAGGCCACCGCAACTGTCTCCTCATTGGAGATTAGAGTTGGGGGCAGTTTGTGTCATTTGATGGACTTGACACAAAGTAAAATGTACTGAACGAATTGGCTGTGGCCACAGTACTGTTGACCCCACCTCTTCCTGCAGCTGACCTCCCGACTAGGCTCTGGTTGAGCTTCTGTAAAGTTGCAGCCTTTTTATTGTTCTAAACTTTTTATGGCTCTCAGATGTAACTTAAAACTAATTTCAGGTAGATAAAAAAGATAGTCTTGTGGAAAATAAAATCCTCGAAGTTACAGAGAGCTGAAAGCATATCAAAACCCTCGAGGCGATCTTTCTGCTTACTCCAATGGGGAAAAGGCCAACCAATTTCAAAAGCAGTGGACTCAAAGAGATATTTATTAAAACCTTTACAAACTTGTTCCTGTCTGTTCCAAGGGCAGGAGCATTTCCGGTCACATAGTCTTGGCTGATAACAACAAGGGGAGGTGACTGGCCCATCTCATCCCATCAGACCACCCCTAGGAGGAGGCAGGGCAGGAACTCCTGTGGGGAGGCAGGATGCTCAGACTTGCTGGCTTTGAGCTTCATTTCCTCCACTGAAGGTGCAGCAGTATGCCTACGTGATGCTGCAAGCCGGGGCTGCAGGCTCCTACTTGAACACGGCTGACCTCTGGGAGGTGCCTTTCGTACCCAGGGTTCGGCTGACCTTCTGTTAGCATCCTTCTTAGCTCTCTGGGAAGCTTTTATTTGTTTGCTTTTGATTTTTTTTTTTAAATCTCACCACGTAGCCTTCAACTCACTTTGTAGCCAGGCTGGTCTTGAACTGCCTCTGCCTCTGGATTGTACTAAGTATCACCATGCCTGGCTCTCAGTAAGCATTTCTCGGATCCAAGCCCACGTTCTTCTCCTGGACCCATGAGGCGTGAACTGGGGTCTTCAGCCCGTTTTCATCTGTCTGGAGATGGAGGTTTTGCAGGGATGGTGGTTGGACCATCCACTCCTCTGCTCACCTCCACTTCCTTCTTCATTCACTCCCGCTAAAGAAATGTTAACCTGAATAAAGGATGGGTCTTCAGGTTTGGTCCTTAATTCTGAGTGGAATAGTTCTGTGTCAAGGGGTGCAGACCTGTCTTCTAGAGGGATGGTTTTTCTGTAAGTCCATTAGACCACAACAACTCTAGATTCAGAAAACAGTCTCACAGACTTAAAAGGCCAATGTCACCGGTGGTACCTCAATTTTCTCATCCAGTTTATAGGTTTCCTAATTCCAAGATAGTATTATTATGTGAGATACATTATTTTTTTTTCAAAACAGCCTTTAAAATAGTTTGTAAGTGGTAACGAACTTGCGACCTGGTCAAGACTGACAATGTCTTATATAAACTCTGAATTTGAACAGAATTTGGGGAAAAGCATGTCAGACATGTCTCGAGATCTGCATATTGTCCACCTGCTTGCTTGCCCTCTATCACCCGGGATGTCTGCCCCTTGAAGAACACATGGTTTTACTTGTGCATCTCAGTGGGTTGTTTCTACACCCATGGGACTGCTTGGTGGGTGCGGAGCATGATAACTGTGAGAGTTCACGATTCTGTGTGCTGGGGAAGGTGTGTAAAAGCAAGGGCAGGATGTAGAAACTGGACTCTTCAGAAGGCACTAGGGCGTGGTAGAAGAGGAGAAAGGAGCAGCTTTAGAATGTGGTGACATTGTGACATCACAGGGACGTGCTTGGTGGGGTCAAGGTACCTTTGTCCATGCCCCCAAATCCCAGCCCCTGTTATTTGCATCATTTGTTCTAGTTTATGAAAGCAGCCCCGTTCCCCGGGGTTCTTTATTACTAAGGGTCCTCTTGGCAGGGTGTTCCTAAAGGGCAGGCGCTCACCTCTTCTCGGGCAGCTTGTGCTTCCCTGAAGCTCCCGAGACTGAGTGCTGTATCTCCACGGTGACTAGGGAGGCTTCCACATTTGAACTGGCTGTTTTTTGTTTTGCTTTGTTGTTTTGTTTTGTTGGGGGGGGGGGGGGGGTGAGACAGGGTCTCTCTATAGTCCTGACTGTCACAGAGAGCACACTACGGAGAACACTCTGTAGACCAGGCTGACCTCAAATTCATAGAGCTCCTCCTGCCTCTGCCTCCTGAGTGCTGAGTTTAAAGGCTTTTCAGCACCATGCCTACAGACAATATTTGAGTTTTAAAAAGATATAAAGCTAGGCATGGTGACTCAGACCTGTAATCTCTTCTCTAGGAAGGCTGAGGCAGGATAGTTTCAAAGAGTTTGAGGCCAGCCTGGGCTTTACTGTCACACACACACACACACACACACACGCACACACACACGCATGCACACACACACACATACACACACGCACACACACATACACACACGCACACACACACGCACATACACACACTCACACACGCACACACACACATACACACACGCACACACACGCACACACACACACGCACACACACATACACACACACACACATACACACACACACACAAACACTCACACACACACATACACACACACGCACACACATACACACACGCACACACACATACACACACGCACACACACATACACACACGCACACACACAAACACTCACACACACACAAACACTCACACACACACATACACACACACGCACACACACATACACACACACGCATACACACACACATACACACACGCACACACACATATTAACATGTGAGTACACAAAGCTGGCTTGTGTCTTATGTGGCACATTGTCACAACTAGGTCAGGAAGATGTTGTTTCGTTTGGATTTCTTAAGCAAACAAATTGTTCTGTGGTGACAGGCTGAAGAGAAAGGCATCTTTCGAGAAAGGGGGAGGTGGGAAGAGACCTGCCCAGTTTAGAAGATCCTGCTTGTTCCTGTTTGCTTTTCTGTGATAAAGCATTCTGAGCAACTTGGTGAGGAAAGGGTTATTTGGCGTACACTTCCGGGTCACAGTCCATCACTGAAGGAAGTCCCAACAGGAACTCAAGCAGGGAAGGATGCACACATCTCAAAGGAATGCTGCTTTAGGGCTCACACTCCCTGACTTGTTCAACTAGCTTTCTTTTGCAGCCCAGGACCACCTGCCTAGGGATGGTTCCACCCACAGGAGACCACTCCTATATCAATCAAGACAATCTGTCAGCCATAGCCACAGGTCATTGTGATCCTGGAAATCCTTCAGTTGAGGTTCCTTTTAATCAAGGTGACTCTAAGTTGTCAATAAAAATTAACAATACATTGGTTTATCTAGAATGAGTTAACTGGGTTTCTTCATGTTTCTCTGGCTGTGATGAAATCATAGCCAAAGCAACTTGGGGGAGAAAATGGTTTATTTGGCTAACACTTCCATATCGTTGATCATCAATGAAGGAAGTCAGGGCAGAAATTCAAACAGGGCAAGAACCTGGAGGCAGAAACTTGTGCAGAGGCAGAGGCTGATCCCGTCCACATCTTTCACCAATTAAGAAAATGCCCTACAGCTGGATAACATGGAGGCATCTTCTCAGTTGACGTTCCCTCCTTTCAGATGACTCTGGCTTGTATCAAGATGACATAAAACTAGCCAGGAAGCTGGGTGACCATAAGAAATTGCAGGGGCTGCTGGCGCCACGCTAGTACAGAGATCCCCACCAAGGAAGCCAGCCATACAGGTTTGGGCACGAGGTCCGTCAACTAGGTAGTGTTAAATATATGTCAAGTAAAGGAATACATGATTAGGAAAACAGCATTATCTCCTGGTTAGGCCTTTGGGTTACACACATTAATGCCATGGTGGGCTGGGAACGTAGCTCAGTTAGTATAGTGTTTGCCTAGAGTAGCAAAAGGATTACCTTGAGTTCAGGCCAGCCTGGGTTACTTGGTGAATTTGATGTCAGGCTAGGCTAAATAATGAGACTGTTTAAAATTAATAATAAAACAAAGCAAAACCAAAGGAAATGTAAGGTCCCCACCCATCATTTCACATCTGTCAGTTTCTGAGCTGTTTTCTTAAAAACGGTCAGCTAAACCAGGCAGTGGTGGTGCACGCCTTTTAACTTCAGCACTGGGGAGGCAGAGACAGGCCGATCTCTGTGAGTTCAAGACCAACCTGGTCTACAGAGTGAGTTCCAGGACAGGCTCCAAAGCTACACAGAGAAACCTGTCTCAATCCCCCCCCCCAAAAAAAAAGGAAAGAAGGAAGGCCAGGTACACAGGTGCACAGTCTTGGAGCTGGAGGTCAGCTCTGACCTTGCTGGGTCCTCAGGTGAATAATGACTTAAGCTCATAACATAGCTTTACACAGAATGGAAATTACTGGAAATTAGGTAGCCTATAAAATCAGTGCCCACCCTTAAAGAATGCATGGGTTGGGGTTAGTGGGATGGCTCGGTGAGTAACAGTGTGTGCCATCAAGTCTGGCAACCTAGGTTCAATCCCACATGGAGAAAAAAAACACTGATACCAATATGTTGTCCTCTGATCCCTAACCATGCAAGCAAACACACACACACACACACACACACACACACACACACACACACAAAGCTTGCCTGAAGATCAGAGTACAGAGCTAAGTCACCAGGAAGTGGCGGCACATACCTTTAATCCCAGTATTTGAGAGACAGAGGCAGGGGGATCTCTTAGTTCAGGGCCCTCTGGGCTACACAAGATTGAATCTATCTAAAAGAGAAACAGAGCTCACACAAAGGTGATCCCAGCACTTGGGATCCCAGGCCTTTAATCGCAGCACTAGGGAGGTGGAGACAGGAGTGATATGGCTGGGCAGAGAGAGGAATGCAAAGTGTCCGCGCTTTGGTGTAGACAGACAGTTGCAGTCTGAGGACAGAATCTCCCCTTTAGTCTGAGCATTGGTAGAGGTAAAAGAACTCTCTAGTGGCCAGCCTCTCTGCTTCTCTGACCTTCAGCATTAACCCCTGCACCTGACTCTGGCTTTTTATTATGAAGACCAACTACACCAAGATTAAAGGTGTGTGCCACCACCACCTGGCCAAAACATTGTTTTCCAATGAGTGAACTGGATTACCTTTTAACAAGCTCTCAAAAAACAAGAGTCTAGAATGATTTCATGGTTATTACTCAAAGAGTACGTGTTACTGAGATGCGGAAACTCATTGCCCTCCAAGAAAACAAGGGCATCTTCAGATCTAGGATCCCTTGTACTAACCGCTACTGTCTGATATCTAAGGGAGCCAGGGTGCTGGGTGGCACTAGCCACTTCCACAGCAAGGTTGGCGGGAATTGTCGTACTGATGAATTCTGGAAGCACACGATGAATGGTGGAAAGGCACAGAAGGGCCTGCCATGTGATGCCTGCAGCTGTCCTGACTCATCCTTAAATAGTTTTACAAGCCCTGTCTTCTTCTCTTTGGTTTTTCAAGACAGGATTTCTCTGTAGCTTTGCAGCCTGTTCTGGAACTCGCTCTGTAGATCAGGTTGGTCTCGAACTCTCAGAGATCCGCCTGCCTCTGCCTCTGCCTCCTGAGTGCTGGGATTAAAAGCAAGCACCACTATCGCCTGGCCAAGCCCTGTCTTGTTTATGGTTTAAAAACATACCTTACCTTGACAATAGCGAGATGGCCCAGCAGTTAAGGGTGTTTACTGCTCTCATAGAGGACCTGGATTTGGTTCCCAGCACCTGTGAGACATCTTACAACCTTCTAACTTATGGGCACTGAGGACATATGGTACATATACAAACATAAATGAAGGAGTTGTTAAAAAAAATTGTTACTTATCTTGATTTTTTTCAGTGCATATTTGCTTTGTTTTGAAACAGACTCCCCAACATCTCAGGCTGGCCAGTTCAGCACCTGGAACTTGAAACCCTACTGTCTCCAATTCCTGAGGACTAGGATATAGGCATGCATCATCTCTCCTATTTTATAAGATGCTGAGCACCAAACTGAGGGCTTTATACATACTAGCCTACACTCTACCTGCTGGGCTGCATTCCTAGTCTGAATCTTAAAAGAGGGAAGGGTGGGGGGGAAGGCCTGGAGAACGAAGGAGAAACAGTCTGTGTGACAGAGAGATTGCAAGATCTCCTGTGGGAAGGATAGGTGCCCACGGGACAGCCCTCGAGGTTTGCATTCCTTCTCTCTCACTCTCTAATTTCTTAATTTAATGTATGTTCATGTATGTGTGTGGGCATGCATGTGGAAGTCAGAAGACCACTTGCAGAAGGGAGATTTCCTACTTTCAGCACTTGGGTCTTGGGGATCGAACTCAAGTCATCGACTTGGTGGCAGATGCCTTTACTCACTGAAGCTGGGTGGTGGTGGCGTACGCCTTTAATCCCAGCACTCAGAGGCAGGTAGATCTCTGTGAGTTCGAGGCCAGCCTGGTCTACAAGAGCTAGTTCCAGGACAGGCTCCAAAACTACAGAGAAACCCTGTCTCACAAAAACAAAAACTCACTGAGCCACTTCTCCCACCCTCCCTCTCTGTTCCCTTCCTGGGGCAGTGACCACCAAATTATAACTGGATAGTAGACTTGGGAGACATCTGAACCAGACAGGTTTTCTCCTTCACAATATGACAACTGTTCCTGATCATCAGAAATTAAATTGGGTGGTGTTGACCAAAAGGTGCCTCAGGACTACCAGGAAAAACACACAGTCAGCCACGGCTTTGGGACTGCAGGAATTCGTGAAGGCTTTTCAACACTTTATCAAAATAAGTGTATTAATCAGTATGAAAGAAAATTGATATTTACAACCGGAGAGAGAGCGGGAAAGAGAACTAGACAGTGACCTTAGGATAAGCAGTCTGTCCCTGGGATATGGACAGTCAAGACTAGTGATCCTGCTTTAGCTGGAGAATCCATGCAGACACCTGTTAACAGGACAGGGAGTGGGGACATAGGTACCCCTACACAGTGAGCTAGTTTTTATGCCAGTTTTATGTATGGTGGTTCTTTTTCATTGGCAACACTGGACCGTTTCTAAAGAAACTATAAATCTTGAATAAAGCAGGGTCAGGCCACAGTGGAGAATGCTTGCTGTCTTGCTATGCTATGTAAGTCCAGGATCCAAAGATCCCAAAACCTATGTGGCAGATCTGTTTCCAGTTAAAGCAGAAATGATTGATGGGGGACAGGGCATTTCTAACATGAATCATCCCACTATTTTCTTAAGAGCTCCTGAGAGACCGGTTTATAAGACTGTTAATCAGTATGTTTTGTTTTTTTAAAGACAGGATCTCACTATGTAGCCTTGACTGGCCCACCTTCCTCGGCTCCTGTGGTGGCTCTATGCCTGGTCATAATGGATTTTACATAGAAATATTTCCAGGTATATTTCCTTTAAGTCACATACAAGATGCACATAAATTAACAAAACGGTTCATTTCTTATTCAAGGGTGTTTTCTGACACGGATTTGCGTATGTATCTGTTTTGTTTGTTGAGTGCCGTCAAAACCATCTGTGGGTCAACCTTTATTTTCCATCGGTGTGAACAAGCTTCAGCCTGCACTTCCTGTCCTGTTTCAATTAACTTTGTGTGTGAATTTGGGAGTAATAATACTTTTTGAAACAAGAGCTGAGTATAGGGACTTGAGATACAGAGTAGTTTTAAGCATTAAGAAGTGGGAGAGGACAGGGTGGTGGTGACACACCTTTAATTCTAGGGGTGCAGAGGCAGGAGGATCCCAATGAGTTCGAGGCCAGCCTGGTCTACAGAGCTTGTTCTAAGACAACCAAGGCTACACAGAGAAACCCTATCGCGAAAAAACAAAACAAACAAACGAAGAAGAAAAGAAGATGAGGAGGAGAAGAGAAGAAGGAGAGAATGAAGGGAGGGAGGAACCCAGAAGCGGCCATGAGCCAGCGAGAGGGCAAACATGCCAGGGGGACCCGCGGAGAAGTCAGACCAGGCTACAGGACAAAGGCCATGTGGACTGAACCCAAGCTAGCCTAAGGATGGAAGAAAGCTTTGAAAGCGAGGGTCCTCTACAACCCTGCCCTAATGCGTTAAGCATGGTGAGACAGGAAGAGCGGGGGTGAAATGCGGGGAAGAGAGTATGGTAAGGTTAGCCCACCACAGGAAGGTAGGGAGGAGGGACAAAGGCTAGCCCAGTCTAGACGCCTGACTGAGAAGCTAACCCCACGTGAGACCTTAACCCAGAGCGGCACACTAGGACCCGAGGTCAGATTGCTGGAGAGGAGATCTGCCCCACGGGCTCTGGGCACACTAGGACCCGAGGTCAGATTGCTGGAGAGGAGATCTGCCCCACGGACTCTGGGCACACTAGGACCCGAGGTCAGATTGCTGGAGAGGAGATCTGCTCCCACGGGCTCTGGGCACACTAGGACCCGAGGTCAGATTGCTGGAGAGGAGATCTGCCCCACGGACTCTGGGCACACTAGGACCCGAGGTCAGATTGCTGGAGAGGAGATCTGCCCCACGGACTCTGGGCACACTAGGACCCGAGGTCAGATTGCTGGAGAGGAGATCTGCCCCACGGGTTCTGGGCACACTAGGACCCGAGGTCAGATTGCTGGAGAGGAGATCTGCTCCCACGGGCTGTGGGCCCCCACCCAGCCCCAGCCCCTCTCTTCGGTCCCGGGAGCGCGAGGTTCTTCCGGGAGCTGCATTGCCTAAAGAAAGCAACTCAAGGTCTCTGGACCTCAGTCCCCTCCCGCTGCAAAAAGGCTACCGGCTGCCGACAGTCGGAGTGCTTAAGGGACGGTGCTGAACTGAATATCAAACGGCTTCAGTGCGAAGTGCTTAAAACGTTGGGGTTTCGGGGAAGACCACTGTTCCCATAGCTCCAGACCGAGGCGCGTCCGTTTCCCTCGCCCGCGCTCCGGGAGTCATCGACTCTCTCTCGGCCCGGTTTCCTTCCAAGGCTCCAAAGTGACCCAGGGCCGAGTGGCCCCGGGCGATCCCAGCTCGGCTCGCTGAGGGCGGCGGCGGCGATCGGCTCCGGAGCGGCCGTCTGGGCAGAGGCGCGTCCTCCTTGCTCCCCTTGGCCGGCCGGAAGGGGCTCCAGCCCCGTACCCCGGAACCGAGGTTTCCCGGCCGGGTCAGCGAGAAGGGCCTGAGAGTGGCTGAAGTGAGGCGCAGAGAGAGGTGCTGCTGAGAGCGGCTCGTTGGTCTAGGGGTATGATTCTCGCTTCGGGTGCGAGAGGTCCCGGGTTCAAATCCCGGACGAGCCCTGGTTTTACTTTTCCCACCCTTTGATCTACAGATTAAAGATCAAATTCGGTTTCAGTTTTGGTACGGATCTCACCCAAAGACTCAAGTGAAACTATTCCGGTCCTCGGAGCTCGACTATCCGTCGATTTCGTTTTCGGAGCGCAGGACCAGGTGACCCCAATGTAGGTCAGCAGGGCAGGGTTCTAAAGCACACTATCAGTGCAGAAACCTGCGAGATCCGGACGCTCCCACACGTGACAGGGGCGTCGGGGACTGGCAGAGCGGCGTTCCAGAATCCCTGGAAGCCGCAGCCCCGCTTTACGACAGAGCAGCCTGGGCGCTGTGGTTTAAACCCGGCTGCAAACTACCGAGCACCCCGGGTCCCTGCGCAGGAGTTGAAATCGGAATAGGCGGGGAAGGACATGGTTAGAAAACATTAACGCTCCCACGATATTCCTTTTACTAGATGTTGAATATAAAGTGTGCTTTTGTTTGTTGTTTGAAAGAACAATTTTAGGTTTCTGTTATATTTTGTGTATTTATTTGCTTTTCACCAAAAAAAACTCAAGGGCTCGTCCGGGATTTGAACCCGGGACCTCTCGCACCCTAAGCGAGAATCATACCCCTAGACCAACGAGCCGTTGTGTGACGACTTCTCCTGTCATCATAAAGGTCTATGAAAATATTTAGTCTGGCGCCCCCATGTGGTCATTTTTATATGGAAACGTTTATAGTTTTTGGTTTACATTTTATAGACTTAGTTTTTAATTTTCCTTTTTCTCTGTTTTGTTCCTTAAAAATTAAGTGAACCGGAAAACGCAACGATATCATTACTAGTGTAATACTGATCTATTATTTTGAAAACCCGAACTCTTTGTGGCTAACAAACTGCATGTGACCGTCAATGTCCGAGGGGAAGTGACCCTTACTGAGTCCTCCATGTTTGCATGACAGTATTTCACACTTTCCTATTTTGGTGAAATCGTCCGTTTCTTGCCATTACATATTTTAAAGTACTGATCTTCAAGTCCCAACTTTCCATCCTTGAACTTTTGCTTGAGACTGTTTTGCTTTTGTTTTCAGCTGGAAAACCTGTTCCTTTTTTTTTTTTTTTTTTTTTTTTTTTTGATAAATCCCAGACTCCAACTTTCCTGGGCATGGAAGAATCCGTTTACATATCAAAGCCAATATTTTTCTTGAACATGGTCTCACTATACAGCCTGGAATTTACTATAGAGTTCAAGCTGGCCTGGAACTCACAGAACCCCACCTACTTCTGCCTCCCAACTGCTGTGATTTTTATAATTTTAATTTAATTTACTTAAAAGCATGTTTCACAGCAGCCCTGAATTGCAATCTTGCATCTCATAATTTCTTGGGAGCCAAACACCCAATAACAATTATTAATTCTTAATTTTATTGTGATTGTGGCCTGACTGTCCATTACCTTTGTAAGACAAAGAAATCTCAGGTTGTGTTTTCTCCAGCAGCGCACACCATATACTAAAATTGAAACAGTACGGAGAAGAACACCATGGCCCCTGTGTCCTATTTTCTTTTTTAAATCATAGCTTGTTAACTATATTAAATCTTTAAACACTTCATTGATGCTTATATCAAGGGTAATAGTCAGTAATTTAAGTGACCACCGTTTGCCCCAAATTCCTTCTCAGTATTCCTTTTGTACTCTGAGGAATAGGAATTGAAAATCACCACCCTAGTAAGAAATGACAAATGGGTGTGGGGCTTCCTGCCTAGGCTCATTGTTTCACATGCACGGTGTTCAGCAGTTTACTGCTTGGTTTTTTGCTCGTTCATCCAGCAAACATTTGGACCCTGACATGTGAAATCTTTTTATTTTTTTTCTGGGAGTTGACACCAGAAAACTACAGCGCTGGTATTCTAAGGTGCTCTCTCTGCCCTTTGTTTTGTTTGAAACCGCCCTGACTGCAGTCTTTAATGCTTAGGGCTCAAGGCAAAACTGGTGAGGATACTCTTTAAAATGTTAGTAAGTTCCGGCTGCCAGGATAGTTTACTCATGAAAATCTAACTGGAAAAAAAAAAAAAATGTGTTCCCCAACACCAAAGAAGTCTACACCCTAAATGAAGCAGCGATTACTACTTACGAAGACAACATAATCCCGTCAGATTTTGGATCTTTGATGGCACCGGTCTCCACACACTGAGCATCTACGCCATCCTTTTTTACTGAATTCGCTGTGGCTAGCATGCTCATCTTCTCCCCGCTTTCAGAGCAACACAGTGAAACTCAGAATGCCCTCAGACCTCTAGCAGTCAATCTGGCTTGCCTGGTCTCCTGGGATTACAAGTGTGAGCCACCCTGGCCAGCTAAGGAGTTTATCTTCTACTCTCCAGCACCCCAGATACTAGCCTATCTTATTTATTTTATTTATATATCTATCTTTTCATTCGGTGATGAACAAAACTGACAATAATTAGACTCATAATAGCGGTTGCCTTAGGATGGAAAAGCTTCCTGTCTCGGTGGAAAGAATATGATACTGTTCAGTTTGACACAAACCAGAGTCACCTAGGAAGAGGGACCCTCAGTTTAGGATTGCTTCCATCCGATTGGCCTGTGGGCGTGTCTTAGGGCTTTATCTGATTAATGATTGTTGCGAGGAGGGGCCTAGCCTTCTCTGGGCCATGTCACCCCTGGGCAGGTGCTCCCAGGTGCTCTAAGAAAGCAGGCTAAAGCCAGGCAGTGGGAGCACACGTTTTCAATCCTAGCACATGGGAGGCAAAGGCAGGCAGATTTCTCTGAGTTTGAGGCCAGCCTGGTCCAGGACAGCCAGGGAGGGCTACATAGAGAAACCCTGTCTCAAAAAAACAAAACAAAACAAAACAAAACAAACAAACAAAAAAAAAAAACAGACAAAAGAAAGCAAAATGAACAAGACACCAGGAGCAAGCCACTCAGCACTCCTCCTCCATGGTCACTGCTTCAGCTCCTGCCTTCAGGAGACATGAGTTTGTGCCTTGGCTTCCCTCAGTAGATTGCAGGCTTCTTGGTTAAGGTGCTTATCACAGCAATATAAAACAAACCAGGACAGCCTGTGACCCAGTCTGGGACACATTCTTCCCTAGAATGAGGTCCTTGTGAAACCGGACGTGATGGTTGCAGGGTACATGAAGTTTAAATCTTGAGGAACATTTTGTCCCAGCTACACTGAATGATATACTTGGTGGCAGAACCTTCTGGAAGAAGCCAGGAAGACAGGGAGAATTCTGAGGCCATGGAAAGAAAAAGGAGCCTCTCCAGACTGTGACTTAAACAAGAATTCCAATACCTGGACTTTGTACTAGGAAGGTTGCTTACTGAAGGTCATTTTTTTTCAATTATGTGTATAATGGTTCTTACACTTAAAATATTTTATGTCAAAATAGCAATGAACCAGGCCTGTGACCTTGCATGTGACCTTGGGTAGGGCCTCATTCCTCTTCCAGACATTTGCTGGGGATCTCATAAATTGTTAACTCTGTGGGGTTTTGTTGTTGCTGTTTGGTTGGTTGGTTTTGTTTATAAAAATGTGGGTTTTTAAAATTAGTGTGTGTGTGTGTGTGTGTGTTATGTGCCTGTGAGTTCAGGTGCCCTCAGAGGCCTGAGGTGTGGGATCTGCCTGGTACCTGGAGTTATGAGCTGTTTCCTGTGGGTACTGAGAGTTGAACTTGGATCCTATCTCTTGAGCCCATTACTTAATTAACAATAAAGATACCCTTACTTCCTGTATCTTGGTGATCTGTCAGCTGCTGTATCAATTCTGATCCTGTCAGGAGCACCTCAGGAACACACTGTGGTCTCATTTAGTACCTTCTTTAGCAAGGGCCTGAGATGGCTTGGTAGGTAAGGGTGAAATTACCTGGCGCAAGTGAGAAGGAAGCATGAAACACGCAACAAACCGGCTTAGGAGTTTATTAGAGGAGACGTGTGCTGGTGAAGTCAGTGTGCTGAAGATGGTGCGTCCAGCTTTTAAAGGCTGCCTAGCACATGCGCACAGGGGGTTAATGTAGGTACGTCGTATGCAGGTGACTAATTTCGTGCATGCACGCAAGGCTTACATAGCTGCGTCATACGTAGGTGATGCAACCATGCTGCAAGTGGGTCACACAGGGCCTTTTAAGGTCCCCGGGGCCCTAGGTCTTTTTGCCTCACATACATGGCCCTGGAACCCGGAAGTGCCAGCCATGCTGGTTGGCTAAAATCATAACATTCCTCTCTTTTGTTTATTATAAAAAACTGGGGAGTTTGGGGTCTTTAATGGGTGGGAATGGGGTGGCGTCAGGTCTCTTGTGACTGCTTCCTGCTGATTTTGTGGGCGTCAGAGAGTTGAGGTGCTTGACCACGTACTGGGGTGGCTGATTACTTTCGTGTTTTCCCCCCGTCTCTGTGGAACTTACTAGCTGGTAGCTTGGACCTCACAAGATGCTGGAAAGCCAGAAAATTTTGTCTGGAAAAGTTTTAGATACTGATGATTGAGGAAGAAGAGTTCCAAGATGGAAGATGAGGGGCTTTTGGGAGTGGAGGAGGGAATTTCTCAGGGGTTCCCAAAACCAGATGAGACAGATTTTGGTGGGAGAAGACAGTGGTGGGTGACCTAAAGGTTAGTTTCCTTGACTCACAAATAAGAAACTCAGTGGCCGCTAAAGCGCATATGCAGGGTGCCCAGCCCTGAGTGGTGAGGTCCAGCTTCTTTGGCAGGTATGCTACAGGTGCAAAGGAAGGTCCCAGCTGATGTCCTAGGACCCCAAGGGCATATCCCTCCTTCTCTGTTCCATAGAGAAAGGATGAGTTAAATCTGGGAGATGAAGAGCTGGAGCCTGGATAAGGGCTTGCTGGAGTCTCCGGAAGGGTTTAGTGTAGGCCCATATTTCTACATGGTGTGACAGCCAGGCTCTTGGGCCATAATTTGTACCTAAAGTGGTCACGTGCCCTTCCAGACAGGCTGTCACTACCCTAACGAAAGGTCAGGATGTTGCTCTGCCCCTCCTTCTTAATTTGGAGGATGCCTGAAAAGAGAAGCTAATTCAGCCTACACGACAGAGCTAGCATACCGAGCAGGAAGACGTGACAGCAGGCACAGGTAGATGTGGACAGGACTAAAAGCCATTCACCTGGTTACCTAGGAAACAGAATGCTAATGATTTCCCCCTCAGTTTACATTTTGGTAAAAAGGCTATTTGGAGAATAAATGAAGGGAAAATTTCAGGATGTAAACTCAGGATTTCATGAGGGATCATGAAGAATCTCCCTCCTGATAAAGCCATGTGAGTTGCGTCTTCATTCCCATGCCTCCATGCTGGGCTGGAGAAATAATTTAGGGTCTGGGCTACCACTGGACCATGACCATTTAGTAATGGGATAGGGAAAGGGACTCATGCAGAGAGCCAAGAGCTGCCTCAGATAAGGGGCAGGCAAGGAGAGAAAAAGAGGGGTTCCAGGAACACAGGAAGCCAGCTATTCCTAGGAACAATAAAACCTCTTCTTTTGTAGAATTTAAGGGACTTAATTAGCTTTTTTTCTGTCTAGGGTAATAGCTTTTTGGGTTGGGGTAATAGTTAATCCCAAGTAATAGCCCTTTTTGGACAGGAAATTT
This sequence comes from Microtus oregoni, assembly GCF_018167655.1. NCBI lineage: Eukaryota > Metazoa > Chordata > Mammalia > Rodentia > Cricetidae > Microtus > Microtus oregoni. Next base: position 33,272,398 of record NW_024543072.1, read on the forward strand.
AAAAGAGCAGAGGTATCGGTTTTGTCGATCTCCAAGGATGGACTGCAAAGTAAAATATCATCTACGTACTGTATGAGTTTAGACTTGGGGAGAGACAGTGAGAGAAGATGGGAAGCTAAAGCCTGCCCAAACAGGTGTGGGCTGTCCCTGGATCCCTAGTGAAGGATGGTCCAGGTGAGCTGTGTGAAAGGTGAGTGTCAGGGTCAGTCCAGGTGAAGGCAAAGATATTTTGAGATTGAGAGCTGAGAGGAATAGAGAAAAAAAGCATCCTTGAGATCTAGAACTGAGAAGTGGGAGGTTCCTGGGGGGATAATGGGAAGAAGTGTCTAAGGGTTAGGCACTACAGGATGAAGAGGGACTACTGTGGAGTTAATGAGCCAGAGGTCTTGAACCAGGCGATAGGTTCCATTAGGTTTATTTTAACAGCAAATATAAGGGTGTTAAAGGGAGAAGAGGTGGGACAAAGTAGCTTTTTTTCTTAGAAAGTCAGAGATAATAGGCTCAAGTTCCATAAGGCTCTGGAGAGAAAGGGGGTACTGAATTTGGGTAATGTACTTAGTAGGATCTTGTCATTGGATAACAATGGGGGAATGGTGTTTAGCAACAGAAGGTTTTAGGTGTCCCAAACTTGGGGGTCCACCTGAGAGATTGGTAGAGAAAAAGAGCTGGGAGTTTGGGAGGCTAGAAGGAAGAGGAGGGGAGCTTTGGACTAGTCTAGGGTAAGGAGAATGGAAGGAGCAAATGAAATGGAGGCTCCTACTTTTGCTAAAAATCTCTTCTTATAAGAGGTACCGGGCAGGTTGACATGACTAAAAAGGAATGAGTGAGAAAAATACCTCTAAAAACACAGTTAAGTTGTGGGGTCTGCTGAGGTAGATAAAGCTGTTCCCTGACACCAACAAAAGGGACTTTCCCAGATGTTCCCAAGACCAGGAATGATAAGGGAAGAATTAAATGATACTTATTCTGGGCGAGTCTGGTCCATTTAGATAGGTCCAATTGGCTCCCTGGAGCTTATGAAAAAAATGTTTGAAAAGAAGTACATTTCAGACATATTAAAAGCTTATGATTATGATAGTATAGTGTTGGAATAGAAGACAGCGGGGAGGAGGGAGGAAATGAAGGGAGAATTATTAGAAAGTAGAATTATTAGACACCCCAATGCTTTACCTCAAGCAAATCATAAGACATTTGAAACACGGGCCTGGCAGTTCTCAATCCCCAGGTTGCGGGGGGGGGGGGGGGGGGGGGGGGGGGGTAAGGGAGCAGCAAGGACAGCACACAGCACGGATCAGGCGGTCTGTCACCTTGGCTGGTGTGGGAGGGGGCGTGGCTAGCACATGACAGTGATGATTGCGGGCTTTGTCGTTTCTCACATGGTACACCTTAAAAGCCCACTCTAAGACTTCTGCCTGTGGGGTCAAGGGGCCTTTCTCCAAATATCTAAGTTTAGCCTTAATGTTGGGGTAGCACTGAGAAAAAAATGAACCATGAGTAACTGTCTGCCTTCCGTGGTTTCTGGATCTAAGTTAGTACATTGTAACAGAGTTTTAGTGAGGCGTTTCAAAAATGCAGAAGGATTTTATTTGTATCCTGAATAACCTCTGAGAGCTTATCATAGTTTACTGGCTTGAGGAACTTATGGAGATCTGCCAGGAGGCAAGTCAAAAACCGGTCCCTAGTTAAAATCCCACCTGGAGTGTTATAGCCCCAGTGTGGTTCCTGCTCGGGGACTGCATCGGCCCCCAGTGGGTGTATTACATGAATTTGGTGAACCTCATCTACATGTAGTCTGTCCTGCTCCCAAACTCGCCTGTGCTCTTCAGGAAGTAGGTTATTAGATAGGATCATATAAATATCATAAAAGGTGAGATGATAAGACTGGGTAATATATTGAAATTGCTTTATGAAAGAGGTAGAATTAGATGTATAGGTCCCCAGTTTTTGTTCCATATGGGAAGAGTTCTGAGAGGGAGAAGGGGACGTGTACCCTAACCAAATCCATCTATGCCAGCCACCTCTAGCAATGGGAAAACTGCAGCTAGCTTTACTTGGTCAGGGTTGGGTTCTGTAGCAGCACATGAGTGCATGAGAGGAGGGGTGAAAGTGGGTGCTGGAGCCGGGCGGCTGCTGTGGCCTGGCACAGGAGGAGGAATGATCCAGTAGGTGTAGGGGGAGAGCTGAAGAGCGCAGCAGAGGTTGCAGGGGCAGATGCGACAGATGCGAGCAGAGAGAGGTGTCAAGGCAGGTGGTAAGCCAGCAGGTGGTGGAGGAGTGGAAGTAGCTGCCCACTGAGGTCGGGAAGGTGGGGGTTCGTTAGCTGGGTCCAGAGCAGAAGTGGATGGTTCTTCCAGCTCAGATGGCAGAGCCAGGAACATGCGAGCAGGTGAACAACTTGCAAGGACAAGAGGGCTTAGACTTAGAGCTTAGGTAGCAAAAGGCTAGGATATAAGGAAACTCCTTCCATCTGCCTGTGCACTGACAGTAGTTAGAAAGCTCCCATAGAACACCAGGATCAAAGGTGCCATTAGGCGGCCACTTAAAATTGTTATCTAAATGGTAATGAGGCCATTCCACCCCCCACCCCCTCAGCAAAGACAGGGAATTTGTAAGCAGGGCATTAAGGCCTGGGGTTTCAGGGCCTCTAAAAGGCATCCCAGGGGGGAGGTTGGATTGATGGTCTTCGATAGCTGAAACCGTGAAAACCTGCAATAACAGCAATACCACAAGGCTTATAGGAGGACGTCTCCTCTCTATAGGTGCTGTGTAAAACAGCGACACCACAAAGCCTATAGGAAGAGTCACTTCTGCCGGGCGGTGGTGGGGCACGCCTTTAATCCCAGCACTCGGGAGGCAGAGGCAGGCGGATCTCTGTGAGTTCGAGGCCAGCCTGGTCTACAGAGCTAGTTCCAGGACAGGCTCCAAAGCTACAGAGAAACCCTGTCTCGAAAAAAAAAAAAAAAAAAAAAGGAAGAGTCACTTCTCTACAGGTGGGGTGTTGGTGTTGAAGCCTGACTGGCTCTGGTCTGGGCAACTCAGAAGCCAGAGAGGCTAGAAGCAGCTCAGAGCAGTCTCTCATGGTGGGGACCACTTACAAGTGGTCAAAAAAAAAAAAAAAAAAGAAAAGAAAAGAAAAAAAATCCAAGGGACCCGGCGCCCCAAGGTAAACGCACTGCCCAGCGTGTGCAGTGCTATCACGGGAGGACCACCCTGGGTTGTCTGATCACGTTTTTTAGCTATGGGAAGCAACCAGAGATGAATGTCAGCGAAGGGCTCAACTGTAGCCGTGAAGGCCATGGTTGGGGGCTTTCTCCCATTTTTAGGAACGCAAGAAGATTGGTGGGAGCTCAATGGTCAATTCCTCGGGTTCAAAGAAACAGTTAAGCTGACCAGAATGGGGAAATTCACCAACTGAAGCCGATGCTGTGCATAGAGGTCACAATCAGGCAGCTGGAAAATGTGTTTGTTGTGGAAAAATACCCGGTTCCCGATCCCGACCCCGAGAGGGGGCGGGAGAGCCTCCGAAGTCTCAGGCACCAATGAAATTACCTGGCGTGAGTGAGAAGGAAACACGAAACTCACAACAAACCTGCTTAGGAGTGTATTAGAGATGTGTGCAGGCCTGGGGAAGTCAGTGTGCAGAAAGAGAGAGAGGGCTGAAGATGGCGCGTCCAGCTTTTAAAGGCTGCCTAGCGCACGTGCACAGAAGGATGACATAGTTATACACAGATGACAGAACTCACACATGTGCACAAGGACTTACGTAGCTACGTCATATATAGGTGATGCAACCATGCCACACGTGGGTCACACAGGGCCTTTTAAGGCCCCCTAGCGGCTAGGTATTTTTGCCTGAGGGCTTGTCCGCACATGAGTGGCCCTGGAACGCAGAAGTGCCAGCCATGCTGGTTGGCTAAAATCATAACAAAGGATGCTTGCCACCAAGCCTGACTGAGATCAATGCCCTGAACTCACGAGGTAGGAGGGAACTAACTCCCTTGGAGTCATCCTCACTTCCACATGTGCCTCCCTACACACGAAAAATAAATGCGTGTAACTTCTTTAAAAAGTTAACTTTCTTGCAGGGCTGCAGTGGCACATGCCTTTAATGCCAGCACTTGGGAGGCAGAGGCAGGAGGATCTCTGTGAGTTTGAGTCCTGCCTGGTCTACAAAGCGAGTTCCAGGACAACCAGAGCTAAACATTGAAACCTTGTCTTGGAAAAACTAAAACAAAACAAAACAAAAGTTAATTTCTTTACAATCTCTTGAAGATAACTTCCAAAACAAACTAAAATCTTATCTGTAACTGTCTTAAATTCAATGAAGGGAGGCTCTCTTGGAGAAGCATGCCTGGGTCTTTCTTCCCCACATCACCCCCTCCTAAAATCTAACTTCAGCCATCTTTCCACAAACTCAAGCTCCTAGTTGTTCAGGGTTCTTTTTGTGAAATTCTTTGCTGTGGTGAAGCCAAGGATCCAGTTTTACCTGAGTGAGATAAAAGGGACGCCCTCGGGCTGCAGTGGGTGACACACACAGCCGTGCTCTGTCCCTTCCGCTATTCACATTTCTCCTGTAATAATTACCACTTCCCCGAGGACCTCTATTCCCTCTATTCCCAGAATTTTCTGTCTTTAGGCTCAGAGAGAAATGAAAACCTTGGTTTCCAGATTTTCAAATTTCTGGGTAAGAATTATTTTATTATGGCATTCTTTCTACAAGACAGGTCAATGAAACTAGTTTTGCATAAGGGAACCTTTCTCAGTGTAGCCTGGCGACTTAGTTACCTTTCTACTGCGGGGAAGAGACACCAAGGTAACTTATGGAAGAAAGCATTTATCAGGGTTTACAGTTCCAAAGGTTTGGGGAGCATGGCAGCAGGCAGGCAAGCATGGTATTGTATGTAGCAATAGCTATATATGTATGTAGCAGTAGGGAGGGAGGGAGGGAGAGAGAGAGAGAAAGAGAAAGAGAGAGAGAGAGAGAGAGAGAGAGAGAGAGAGAGAGCACTAGCTGGGAATAGCATGGGGTTTTGAAGCCTCAAGGCCCATCCCCAGTGTCACACCTCCTTCAATAAGGCCACACCTCCTAATCCTTCCCAAATAGTTCCACCAAGTTTTCAAATATATGGGCCTATGGGGGCCATTCTCATCCACACCACCTCTCCTTGTTTGTTTTTCAGAACAGGGTTTCTTTTTGTGTAGCCCTGGATGTTCTGAAACTCATTCTGTAGACCAGGCTGACTTCAAACTCACAGAGATCTGCTTGCCTCTGCCTTCAAAGTGCTTGGCATACACCACTGCCATCCAGCAGATTCATGATTTTTTTTAAAAAAATGTTTTTATCTATTTATTTAATGTGTGTGTGTGTGTGTGTGAGAGAGAGAGAGAGAGAGAGAGAGAGAGAGAGAGAGAGGTGGTTTGAAAGAAAATGGCCCCCAAAAGGAGTGGCACTATTATGTGTGGCCTTGTTGAAGGAAATGTATCACTATGGAAGTAGGTTTTGAGGGCTCATACATGCTCAAGCCACACCAGCGTCTCAGAATACTTCCTGTTGCCTGCCTCTCAAGATGGAGGACTCTCAGTTCCAGCACCATGTCTGCCTGCCTGCTGCTATGATGATAATGGACTAAACCTCTGAAACTATAAGTGAGCCACCCCATTAAATGTTCTCCTTTATAAGAGCAGCTGTGGTCATGGTGTCTCTTCATAGCAATAGAAACCCTAAGATGGTGTGCTACAGTGTCCGTGTGGTGACCACAGGACAGCTTGTCATCCTCTTCTACCATGTCAGTTCCAGGGACTGACGTCAAGTCATCAGGCCTGGTGGCAAGGTCTTTACTGGGTGACCCATCATACAGGTTCTTGGACTCATCATTGGGTCTAATTGTTGACCAAAAATGTTCAGAACATTTTTCTGCTCCCACCCACATATTGCAGTATTTTTCTTTCTAGGGGTAACATTTTATTTTTAGTTTAAGTACACTTTTAGACGACATACACGTTATGTTTCTCATATATATATATGTGTGTGTGTGTGTGTGTGTGTGTGTATCACACTATAATATAAATACTACTCTAAATAATCACAGTCAAAAGTAAGGAAGCGCTCAAGATGACATCAGTCTCATTTGACTAGGGCTCGGTGCTGTATGATGACAAGCAGCATCCAGTTATGGTGACAGGCAATAGAGCCAATGTAATTGCTCAATTTGTTAGCATTTTTCCATTTCTAAACCACCCTTAAGGAAAATCCTGTCTGGAGTCGTGTGGTCCAGAACAGCAACTGAGCCATCTGGATTCGTGTTTTTAGCCATTAAAAAAGAACTAGTAGTTATAGAAATTGACCAGGATGTGCTCGATTTGTTCTGTAGCCCAGGTCATACAGGGCTTTAGTTTTTTCTTGCTTTTGACCTTCAGTTTGCCTTTGAGGGAGTGAACACCATCTTTGCTATGTACTTGTTTAGGCTTTCAGTGTCTTTCGTGAAGTCAGTTTCCTGTCAATGATGGATTTCCTGTCATTACTGTGCTTTTGGTACCTTTGTCCTCCGAGCCTCATTGGAAGCATTTCCACCGGTGACCAAATCATTGATGATGTCACTTTCTATCCCACGGTCCCTCTAGCCCTCTACCATGAGGCACAGCCTGGCTGAAACCTCCTGGATCATGGTGATGTCAGATACCAGATACTAGCAGATGACCAAGATGGCGGCTGTGGCCTGAGGTGCTCACCTGGAGGAAGTAGCTGGCTGAAACTGATCTTAAAGACAAGACGGACAGGCTAAAAATTACAACTCTTTTTCTTGATTATATTTCCTACTTGATCTTTAGGATATTGTATCAATCTTTTTTTCTGAACCCCTTCTCAAACGCTGCCTTCCTCTCCACCCCCATGTGATACCTATGTCACATTCTTGTGCATGTACATGGCTCTCTCATCCCTCTCTCTCTCTTCTGAGACAGGCTCTCCCTATGCAATCCTGACTGACATGGAACGCACTGTGAAGAACAGGCAGGCCTCGAACTCACAAAAAACCTGTTGTAGAGTATTTAATTATGTAAGGATGTGTTACATTCATTAAAGCTGCATTTGTTTCATTATGAAAAGATGGGTTGCTGTTTCTCTTTGCCTTCCTGAGGTACCTGATTGGTTTAATAGAAAGCTGAATGGCCAATAGCTAGGTGGAAGAGGGTTAGGTGAGGCCGGTAGGCAGAGAGAACAAATAGGAGGAGGGATTGAGAAAGAGAAGAGAATGAGGGAGAAAGAGAGGGACATGCCTGGGGCCAGCCAGCCAGCCAGCTGTAGACAGGCAGACGTGGAAGAAGCAGGAAAAGTAGGTTAGAAAGAAAAGGTAAAAAGTCCTGAGGCAAAAGGTAGATAGAAACAGGCTTGTTGGCTGAGACTGTTCATTCGTTCCCAGCTGCCTAGACCCGAAATAATCACTCAGAAACTATTTTAATTGTAATACTGTTTGGCCAACAGCTTAAGCATATATCTAGCTAGCTCTTAGATTTTAAACCAACCCATCTCTATTAATCTGTGCATCACCATGAGGTCGTGGCCTACCAGCAAGGTTCTGGCATCTGTCTCCTCCAGGGGCTACATGGCATCTCATTGGCTCCGCCTACTTTCTCTCTATATCTCTGTTCGGAGTTCCCACCTGGCTTTCCTCAATTAAGCAACTAGCTGAGAGCAGCTTTTTTTTTTTTTTTTTTTTTTTTTTGTTATTAACCAATGGCAAGAAAACATATTATAGCATACAGAGGGGAATCCCACAGCACAGGTTAATTTAAAAGAACCAGCCAGAAACAAGCTTAAGCTAGGCTGAACATTCATAACTAATAAGACGTCTCTGTGTGGTGATCTAGAAGCTGGTTGGTGGCTCAAAAGAAAACTACAAAGAACACCTGCCTCTGCCTCCTGAGTGATAGAATTTAAGGGGAGTGCTCCCCTTCCCCCAACATGGGATTTAAGGGGAGTGCTCCCTGTCCCCCAGCATGGGGCACCTGCTTCAGAGTCTCTGTCACTTTGTCATTCCTGTCTCTCTCTACTCCCTGCAGAATGACTTAAGGCCTTCAGAATATCACCACTGCACACCCTCTTGGCACTCTTTCTTTCCTTTTCTCTCCCTCAACCTGGAAGCTGTTACACACCTGATACACTTTCCTGTCCTCTAACCTGGAAGCTGTTACACACCTGATACACTTTCCTGTCCTCTAACCTGGAAGCTGTTACAAACCTGATACACTTTTCTCTCCTTCAACCTGGAAGCTGTTACACACCTGATACACTTTCCTGTCCTCTAACCTGGAAGCTGTTACACACCTGATACACTTTCCTGTCCTCTAACTTGACTTTTCCTATTATGTTTTTGTTTTATTTTTTGAGAAAGAGCCTCACAGTGTCATCTACACTGTGGCTCAGGCTGGCTTAGAACTCCTGAAGCAGCCTAGTTTGGCTTCAAACTTGAAACAATCTTTCTCAGACTCATTCTTCACAGCTTGGCCTTTCTGTTTCTCTAGTGAACTTTTATTCATGAAAAGTCCACCTCAAATACACCATCCACAAATCCTTCCCAGAGCCCTCTTGGCCAAGTGGGTCTATGTTGAAATCCATGACAAGCATGCATGTCTTTGAGAACCACTCTTCCCAAGCCTCAGGTGTCAGCTTTACTTGACTTTCTCTTCGAGATTTGCCTTGAGGAGAATGTGGTGGCACATGCCTTCAACTCCAGCATTCAGGACCTTTAATTCCAGCAGGCAGGAGGCAGAAACAGGCAGATCTCTCTCTGTATTAGAGGTCAACCTGGCAAGTTCCAGGCCAGCAAAGACAATGAGACCCTGCCTCAAAGAAACAACAAAATCCCAAAGAATTGTTTGAAACATTGAGTATCAGTTTGCCTAGTCTACCAGACAGGTGTTGCTTAAGAGTGAAGTCTAGGGGCTGCGCATCTACAGCTCAATGAACAGGACACCTATTGGGAGAACCTTCTGACAGAAAAGGCAGACTAGCTGGGGTATGCTTTCCTGGTTTTTCTCTAATTGCCTGGGAATTGGGAATTTGCTCTACTGCATGGTTATGCAGCTAGACCACCAAAGACATCAGAGAGACGCTGTTAACACTAGCTTTTGATGTTGGTACACACCTTTGGCAGGAGGCTGTGAGTTCGAGGCCAGCCTGGTTTACACAGAGAAACCTTGTCTGGGGGTGGGGGAGGGCAAAACAAAAAAATTCCCAAAACCAAAACAAACTAAAACAAAAAAGCTGGCTTTTGTCAAAACCCTGAAACGAAAGGTTGCAGTTTGGGCTCTTGCTCCATGTTCTACCACTGGTTCCTGTCTAAAATTCGTTCTCCTCCCGACTCCTGCATTTTCCTGTTCTTCCTTTGCTCTCATCTGTTTTGTGTTCCGGTCCCTCCATTTTCCCCCTCTGAAGGCCATTCATTCTCAGAGTCCTCCCACTCTTCAGGATGTGTATGCAGCAGTCCCTGTTCCAGACTAAGGAAGTTCAGAATCAAGGTGAGGAGCTTCTCCAACTCCTAACTTTTCTTGTACAGGCAGAGGGACATTGGTATGCTAAACAAACAGCACCTACACAGGTGTTCACTGGTGATCGAGCCGGCAGGAAAGAGTTTCAGCTCCCATTCCTTCCCAGGCCTTTGAAAACCCAAAGAGGTAAGGGCAAGGTGGAGACTTCTCAGGTTGCAACACAAACGATCAGGTAAAAACAGACCCTGGGCGAAGGTAGAAGCGATGGTGGCTCCTTTTCTGTCTGGACCACTGCATGTAAGTCTCTCCTCAGCTCACTCACCTCTCCCACCCCCTCCCCCACCCAGGAGTATCCAAGCAGATCCTAGTTAGAGATGAGATCAGGACTTGGAAAATTACCACCCGGAGGAAAATGAAGAGAACTGTGGGGCTGACTCCAAGCGAGAAGGGCAGACCCTGGCGGCGGCGGGCCGGTGGTGAGCCCAGGGCCAGCCACGCAAGCAGGATCAACGTCGGGCGGCTGCAGAGGCGCAGTACGAGGGTACGCCGAACGGACACACCAAGGGTGGGACCCGGGGGACGGGGCCTTTCTCGAGGAGGGGCTGGCGGGCTCTCGAGTTGTCCAATGGTTCCCTTCACGGGTTGTCCGGAAGACCAATGAGCGGGCAGCGGGGCGGGCACAGGGGCTGGGGCTGGGCGGTGGGCTGGCGGGTGACCACTGGGGGCCGGGAGCGGGGAGCAGTGGCGTGGAGCTGTCCTCGCGCTCGCACCCGGGACCCGGAGCTGCGGGGTTTGAGATCGGCGAGCCGACCGCTGCGGGGACCCGGGCCGAACGGAGCGGCGGGAGTAGGATGGCAGAGACCGTCGGAGCCGTGGCTCTGATTGTAGCCCCGGCCCGCCGGCGCTGCCTGTGGTCGGTGCTGGCCGCGATGCTCGGGCTGTGTGAGTGCTGCGGGGCCGGGCCGGGCCGGGGCCGGGAGGGGGGCTCCGCGGCCGTGCGCGCGCTCGGGGCGCCGCGGAGGGGAGGGGGCGCGGTCTGCGCGCTCCGGGGCTCGGGCATGCCGCCCGGGGAGCGCGGCCGGGAGGCGAGCAACCTCTTTCTTTGGATCCCTGAACGTGGAGGAGGAGGGGGCTCCGTTGCCTTGCAGCTTCCCGGGGGGTAGTCCCGGGAGCTTACTTACGGCCGGTCCCCTGCCGTCACCTCCTGGTGATTCTGGGTCTCCCGAGGCCTCCTGGGAATCCGACTCTGGAATTAGGATTCTCCACCTTTGGGAGATGGCGGAAGGTTGCAGGACTTTTCATCTATGGGGCCTTTGTTGGTTTATTTCCTTGTTTAAGCCAGTGGTTTTCTTTTACCTGGTAAGATCCATTCTTACGCTTCCGTGGTAGAAAAAAAAACCCTGAGAATCCCATTTGTCTCACCTCTGGGGTCTGAAATCCCAGAGAAGAAATTTATGTTAGTTCTGAAGTAGAATGCAAAGGCTTAAAAGAATTTAGTTGAATTCGTGTTAATGCCAAACATGAATTCGTATTAGTGCCAAACATTGGCACCATAATTAGACAAGACATAGAACATTTACAAAGCATACTTTTACTTTGATTTAAATAACCCCCCTCCCGGCCCCTTACCAAATAACCAGACTCAAGTTTTTGATAAAGGGCTCCGGCTCCGTTTATGTGGATTGGATGAGCAGTTTTATGGGGCGTCTGAAGTAGTGTCTGCCTCAGGACTGTGTGTGTGTGTGTTGTTCAAAGCAAAGTACTTGTTTCTGTCTCAGAATTCGGTTAAATAGTGATTACAGAGAGCCAACTGCTAAGGAAACACGGGGGGGGGTCCCCGATTTCTTTTGTTGTGCAAAATGTAACTTGTTCAATGTCCATTACTCAGTTTCTTTCTTGTAAGAGTTCCGAATGTAGTAAGTCCTATTTGGAACCAGAGATATAGGTGAGAGTCTGTTGGATTACCAACTTTCATTTAAACTAGTTGTTAATAGTGTAGATGTGAAAACAGACAGGTTCACTTTCTGTGTTAGATGGGTTAGATGGGGATCTCTTCTGTGTTTTTTTTTTTTTTTTTTTTTTTTTAGAAGCCAGTTATGGTGGCTTACACCTTAAAATCCCAGCACTTGAGGGGCAGGAGACAGGAGGATTGCCATGAATTTGAGGCCAGTCTGGGCTGATTTGAGGGTACTACTCATTAGGGTTCATCTTTTACAAAAAGTTCTTTTGAGATATCACCTCGTGTTATTCAGGCTGGCCTTGAACTTGGTATCTTCCTGCTGCTACCTCCTTGGGCTCCTGGGGTCTGCAGGACGGAGACCAAGAAGTGGTAGATTAAAGGTGTTTACCACACCCTACTGTTGTGGTCTGGAGATTACTTTCACGTGTCCTGGACTGACCTCCAGCTCCAGGGCTCAAGCTGTCCTGCCTCAGCCTCCAGGCACCTGGGACTACAGGAGCAGCATCACGTTCATCCGGAACAGCTTCTCAAATTCTGTCCAGTTACTTAGCAAATATCTGTCTAAGCACTTGTTAGGCAGTAAGTACCTAAAACTCTCACAGAACGTGAGGTCACAGTTTTGTTTTTTATTTGTTTGTTTTTCAAGACAGGGTTTCTCTGTAGCTTTGGAGCCTATCCTGGAACTAGCTGTTGTAGACCAGGCTGGACTTGAACTCACAGAAATCCGCCTGCCTTTGCCTCCCGAGTGCTGAGATTAAAGGCATGCGCCACCACTGCCGGGATAAGAGGTCATAGTCTTTTACCTAAGATGCCAGATTATTAAGAAGTAAAAACAGTCAAATCAATTAAAGACAAAAAAAAAAAATTGAAAGTGGAGATTTATTCAATGTGGCCACTTTGGAAAGACCAGAGATCCGGTGATCAGTGGAGTTGCCAGCCCACCCCTCAGGGTCCTGAAAGTTTGAAGTTTAAATAGAGGGCTAGAGGTATATATGCAAGTCTAAGCGGCCAGGTCAAGGTATGGGTTCACCCACTACAGACCCATCATTATCCGGGCTTCCCTCGCTCCAGCAAGGTGGTCCAACAACTTGTTAGTGTTGCAAGGTGCTGACGGTAACATTTTAGCGACAGAGATACAGCCTGGAGACTTGATTGGGTTCTTTTCCTGGACTGAAGCTTGCAGAGGCCTGCCATTGAATAAGTAGATTGAACTCTACAGATAACCAGTGTTGTCACCTGGGGTCATATTTCTTGCATCAAAACTCCCAGCCCCAGTCCCTTTTCTCCTTCCTTTTTCCCCTCAGCAGTCACATCCTTGCTATATGCCTACACATTTAGGCTAATGTTAGAAGGAAAGAACCCGGCCTTAGAAGTTAGAGTACATTAAACACGCACACGTGCACAGCCAGGACTCTTGCCTGCTGGGAGCACGGGTCACGGGGTGAGATGTTTACGAACCTACTGACCCCGTTATGCGCTCATCCGCATTGGTCCGGTTTGTGTTCTTTCCGCTGTTTACAGCTGAAAATTATCTTTTCCATGTTTATTCTTGGCTTTCCCACTAATGATGATATAAATCACCATGGAGGCTGAAGTAGAAGAAAGTCGGAAAGCCCAATTACTAGATGCTGATGATTTACTGATTTCCTTGGAGCACTGCTTGTCCTACCTATTTGCCAAAGGTGACTTCACTTGCTACCTGAAACAAAAGGACCTGGAGGGATAGCTGAAACAAGGGGTTGTTGCCCTTAGCAACCCACTAACTGCCGGTGTGCTTCTGTAAAATCCTGCTCGATTGCCCACCCCACCTGTGGTTGTAGAGTATTAAATGAGAATACGAACTGGACCTGGGGTGGAGGCCTTTCAGGAACTCTCCTGGCTTCAGTCCACCAGTGGCAGCTCCTCGCTTCCACCCTCACTGGTCTTGTGTGCTTATTGCAGAAGGATTCCCGCAGCAAGGCCTAGGAAAGTGCCCGGACCACTTGGGCAGTGTCCCAGGGATCCAGTACTGTCGGGTGCATTCATTGGTTAGCACGCTGGCTTGACTTATTTCGCAAGTTGAAGTTTGTTACCCAAAAGGTTGAAGTAAAGGAACTTTTGAATTTTAATCTTCTGTTTAATTCGTTTACATATATTTGTTTGAGACAGGGTCTCACCCTGTATATAGTTCAGGCCGACTTCAGTCTCACTGTGTAGCTCAGCCTGGCCTTGAACTCACAGTAATCCTCCTGTGTTGGCCTCTTCTGAGTGTTGGATTACTTGTATGAGTCAGCACTTTTGACTTGAGTTTTAAAATCACAGTTAAAGCTTTCTAAGGTTGTAAAGTATGTAGATAATGTACCTTAAACAAAATGTTGAAATTGGGGTCTAAAATTCTGTGTATCAGGTACTTCTTGCCTATAAAAAAAAACCACGAACTGCCCACTGACACCCTGGCAAGCCCCAGGGGAGTACAGAGTCCTTATGCAGCCACTTCTTCCAGTCTACCTTTCTGTAGTCATCTGTCGGCCCCTCACACCGTGACCCCTCACCTACAGGAGTCCCTGCTTTCCTGAGGTCCTGCTCCCCTCAGGCTCTTTCCTCCTACCCTGGCCTCCTCTCTTCCCCTTCTTATGTCTCTGACTGTCACCATTACCAGAAAGCACCCCATCTTCAGAATGTCACCCCGCTCTTCAGTGCCCTCTCCCAAGCCCACCGCAAGTTGCTGGAGCTCATCAAGACTGTGGTCTTGCTCCCCACCACCGTGCCCCGCCCCCTCGGTGTCTTAGTCACTTCCTGGCTGCTGCTCCCCTCTCCAGCTATCCGCAGCCCATTGTTGGAATCATTTCCTGGCAAACACTCTTCCCTTTCCAGCACTCTGGCCCTTCCTTGTGTGCACCTGGCAGCCCCTCAAGTCTGCGAGAACTCCACCGCTGCCTTGCGTCTGCTCTTGCGTCGGCTGCTGTATCAGTGCCCCTCTTCCAGCTCTTTCTTCCTGTTTTACAGGACAGGCGTGCTGTAGAATTCGTCTTGTTAAGAAGCCTGACTTTGCCTTCATAGTGTCTGTGCTCCATTTAATAATGACTGAGTCTTGTCATCTGGAAGTTTTGGAATTTGACGTTTACATTGAGAGTCTTTTATTCCCCCTAGCTTTCTTTCTCTTCCTACTCTTCTCTTCAGTCCCGGGTTTCGGGTGCTTTGTTTCCAGCCTTTCCCTCTGGTCTGTGTTCTCTCCAGCAAATGCCAGGGGGGAACCAAGATAGACAGCATCAGAGCTTTCTGGGCATGGAGGTTCACCCATGAATTCCCTCCTGATGAATGGAGCTCCCACAAGCATGCATGCTGAGAAGGGAGGCTGGACAGTCTCAACTCCTGCTGGCAGAGACTGCTGCACAGGGCTGCCCTGCGAACCTTGACCTGTTAATGGCACTGTCTGGGCGCACAGGCACGAAGCTAGGGCAGTGCTTCTCAACCTTCTAATTACTGCTGCGACTGTTTAATACAGTTCCTCATGTCATGGTGACCCCCCACCATAAAATTATTTTCGTTGCTACTTTATAGTTATAATTTCCCTACTGTTATGAATTGTAATGTAAATATCTGATATGCAGGATGTCTGATATGTGACCCCTGTGAAAGGCTGTTGGGGTCCTGACCCACAGGTTGAGAACCACTGAACTGGGGATGAGGTTGCCCAAGGCCCAAACTTACAAAAGCCCCAGGAAAGGCTAAGGATGCCTAGGTCCTGTCAGTGCTTAGAGACAATTTGGGCAGAAAAGTAGTGCACATAAAATAAGTGGGACCAAGATTTTACACTTGTTACTAATTATGGTAATTCTTCAGAAAAAAGAGAACCTAAAAGCCTTTTATGAAGGTAGAGTACACAGCAGTGAGTTTCACCATAATGCTTCAGTGTATATGTGTCACAAATGTTCTGTTTCCGTTTTCCCTGCTACTGTCTCCTGATAAATAATTCCTTAGGGGATAAGTGCTGTCCAGTGGGACCGGACCTAAGTGCCCTGATGTGTAGCTGCTGACTTATCATTAATTCATTTCTGTCCCTAAAAGAACCTGACAAGGCAGGTACTCCACGCTGAGTAGCCCTCATCTGAGATGTGCAGGACCAGAGTTGCAGGTGTTTTTTTCTTAAACTTTGGAATGTCTGCATCAGCATATTCTTACTGAGATGTCTTAGATGGGACCACTTCTGTGATGCAGATTCATTTATTTAATAGACAACATTTATAAGGAACTTGAAGGTGATTTATACGATATTTTTAATATAGCCATGTTTTGGTATTTATTTATTTATTTACTTATTTTGGTTTTGTGAAATAGGTTTTGCTATGTCTCTCTGGCTGACCTTGAATTCACTCTGCAAAATTTGGTTTAGGAATTGATGACTTCACATTGCTTCAGGAGGGTGTGAAACAGTTCATAACTCTTTGGAGAGCAGGGCTGACGTAAGAGTAGGGAAAGCAACTGGCTCACCTGAGAGCACCTTTGTGTGTGTGTGCGTGTGTGTGTGTGTGTGCGTGTGTGTGTGTGCAGTGCGTGTGTGTGTGTGCGTGTGTGCGTGTGTGCAGTGTGTGTGCGTGTGTGTGCGTGCGTGTGCGTGTGTGCGCGCGTGTGTGTGCGTGTGTGTGCAGTGTGTGTGCGTGTGTGTGCAGTGTGTGTGCGTGCGTGCGTGTGTGTGTGCGTGTGCAGTGTGCATGTGCAGTGTGTGTATGTGTGTGTGTGCGTGTGTGTGTGTGTGCGCGTGTGTGCGTGTGTGTGTGCAGTGTGTGTGCATGTGTGTGTGTGCGTGTGCAGTGTGCATGTGCAGTGTGTGTGTGCAGTGCGTGCGTGTGTGTGTGTGTGTGTGTGCACAGGTATAAGCCAGAGATCAACCTTGGGTATCATTCTACCTTGGTTGTGTTTATTTAATTTCAAAAATACTTATTTTATTCATGTATTTTTTCCTGCATGTATGCAAATGTGCCATGCCTATACAGTATTTGAGGGTGTCAGATTTCCTGTAACTGGAGTTACAGACTGTTGTAAGACTCCACATGGGTGCTGGGAACTGAACCCTGGTCCTCTGCAAGAGCAGTCAGTGCTCTTCACCCCTGAGCATCCTTCCAGCTACACACACACACAAACACACACACACAGACACACACACAGCCCTTCCTTATTCTTTCTTACGATGCTATGATGCCCTCTTAGCCAAAACTTACTTAAACATTTTCTTTGAGAATTCATATGAGCATATGGTTTTGAAACTTATTTTTAAAATGCCAGTGTGACTTAGAAAGCTTCATGTTCGCTTTCTCAAAGGGTCTTGATCTATCTCTACTGGTAACATGAGTCTTCTGTAAGAGGCTATTTGACTGTTTTGTACACTGGTCAAACAGGCATGGCATCACACTTGGTGATTTGGCAGAGTTGGTTGTTCCGGGCACTTCTTGAGAGGTCCCTGGTACTCACCATAGTTGGGGAGAATGACCCTAAGGAATTGAAAAGTTTTTATCCCATTGGACAGGTATAGTGAGTCAGGAAGCAAAAGATACAGTTATCTGAAAGTGACCGGGAAAGTCTTGGGTGAATGAGATGCCCTGAAGTGTCTGTGTTACGTAATTAACAGTGTGTGTTCTTTCCCCCTTGGTTGTGTTGGTGTGTCTGTGTGTGTGTGTGTGTGTAACTCACAAAGAGCAGTAAGCTTTGCTTTGACCAATACAGCTGGCCAGTAGGTGGTAAAATGTCCAGAGATTCTGAGACACTGTGGATGTGGGTTTCTCTGGTAAGCGAGGATGAACTTACGTGGAAATCCTGAGTGTACACAGCACACTTTCTGCTCATCGTCAGTGACTGCTCCGGCCACTGCGTAGGAATCAGCAAAGCCCACAGGATGCTCAGACTCATTTCTTTGAGTTACTAAGATTTTAAAATTTTGGTGTTTGTGTGTGTAAGAGCACAACCTTCAGGAGCCTTCACGTTCCTGTGGGTCCCAGGGATGGAAGTGTCTTTACCCGTCACCCATTTTCACGTCCTTTTACTTTCTAACTTAGCTCTCCTGCATGAGGACAGGTTTATTGTATGCATTGGTAAAGTGAGCATGGAGTCAGGAAGAAAGTAACCTTGGGATTATTATTATTATTCACATCCTGATTTTGCTTAGTATGGCCTGGATACCTTCAATAAGTCACCCTCCTGGCCTCGAGTATTTTCATCTGTAAAATGAACCCGAGCCAGACAGTCTCGAGGCCTGTAATACACGGGAACCCTTAATTAGGAGGTAGTGTAGGGCTGCTGCGGCTGGCAGCTGCCCAGGGCAGCTAACCTGGTCTGAATGCAAGTGGTAAGGACTCAAGAGCACACGAAGAAGTTATGTCTCGAACCTGGGCTCGGGGCCCCAGTGGCATCCCTGAATTATAGTAGTTCACATGTCTGCAGGAGTGGGTAAAATGCCATATTGTTTTTCCCTCTCATATTGATTTTGTTATAATTTCAGACCTAAGGAAAAGTTGTGGAAGAATGCAGGGAATCCCCTCTGCCTTCACCAGATTGTTTTCATCTCTCTCCTCTCCCTCCTTGCTCAGCATCAGCAGTGATGCTTCCTGCCCCCCAAGTACTTCACTGCACACTCTGTAAAGACACTTTCTCATATAATCTCAGTGTCATCATCAAAATCAGGAGCTGAGTATTGGAGTTGTGTTATTATCCGGTATGTGGCTTTAATTTGCCGGTTGTCTTAAGATCATCCCGTATAGCATGGCAATCCTTGTCTCTACTCACCTATAGTCTGGAGCACCCCACCCCCTGCCTTTTAAACATTCATACCAGTATCTTTAAATATAAATAGCAGAGCAGGTGGTATTGTAGATTGTTCCTCATCTCATCTGTCTGGTGATTCAGTCTCTCCATTTGGCAGGAATGTCACAGGAACGACACTGTCAGCTCAGGCCACCAGGACACACTGGCCTGTCTCTCCGTCTCTGTTGCTGTGTTGCTCCATAGTAGTAACCATCTTTTCATGCTTTGTAAGGAACTCTCTTATGAGGGATATTTTGGAACTAAGGAAACGTTTGATAAGATTATCATCAAAGTGGTTGTGGTGTTTGAAAATACAGCTTCAAGAGCTTATGTCAGATATTTGATAAGTATATAAGATTCATTTTTTTCCCCTTTTTTTGGAGACAGTGTTTCACTGTGTAGGAAATGTACTGTGTAGATCAGGCTTGCCTTGAAACACAGAGACTGGGCTGTCTCTGCCTCCTGAGTGCTCTAGAATTTATTATTAGTTATTTAAAGTAGGTATGTGTTCTTTTTTTTTTTTCTAAAAAATGTGCCTTTGTGCTACAGAGATGGTTCAGCTGGTAAGAGCCTGTTTTATTGACATTTTCATTCTGATAAAGCTGTGCACAACAGGAAGGGGGACACACAGATGTTCCCATCCCTCTTGTGTTTTATTTCCTGTCCAAGTGTGAGCATTTGCACCTGAACACTTTCTGGCTGTGGTAAATTGATGCTGGACACACTCACCAGATTTTTGTAGGAGCCAGAGAGCGCCTGATTCAAGCACTCTCTTTATTTTAGTTGAAAATGAGTACTTATACGTTTTGTTAACCATAACATCATTGTAGAGGAATCTTAAAAGAGCACCCGTTAACCTATCTGTCCTTGTTGTGTTTTTTGATTGGTTGTGTTTGTTTTGTTCAGTGTGCTTTCTTAGTGCTAGTAAGGATTAAACCGAGGGTCCTGTGCATGTCAAGCAAGTGTTCTACCACTGAGTGCATCCCCGCTCATTTTAAATTATGGGTTTTTTTTTTGTTTTGTTTTGTTTTGTTTTTTCTTTTTAGATAGTCTCAATGTATAGCCGAGGCTAGACTGGTCCTCACTGTGTAGCACATCCTGGCCTTAAACTTGTGGTCCTTGTGCTTCTGCGACCTGAGTGTTGAGATTTCTGCCATGTCTGGCTCCATCAATCCCTTTGAAATGTATCTGGAAGTATGCTGGGTACTGGGACATAAAGACTGCCGAGAAGTTGTCCAGGGAGCTCTGAAGATGGCTCAGCCACTAAGAGCTCTGTCTGCTTTTTCAGAGGACCTGAGTTTGGTTCCCAACACCTACATTGGGTGACTCACAACTTCCTGTAACTCGAGCCCCAAGAAATCCAACATTGTCTTCTGGCCTTCATGGGTACCTGCATACATGTGGTATCCATATACCATACATACAGATACATACACAGATAAAAATAAGTCTTTAGTTGGGTATGGTGTCACATACTTTTTTTTTTTTTTTTTTGGTTTTTCGAGACAGGGTTTCTCTGTGGCTTTGGAGCCTGTCCTGGAACTAGCTCTGTAGACCAGGTTGGTCTCGAACTCACTGAGATCCGCCTGCCTCTGCCTCCCGAGTGCTGGGATTAAAGGCGTGCCCCACCACTTTAATTCTAGCGTGCTGGAAGCAGAGGCAAGCAGATCTCTGTGAGTTCAAGGCCAGCGTAGTCTACAAAAAGTGTTTGTTTTTCTCTGGAATGTGGAAGTGTCAGTAGATTGCAACCATAGGATACCGAGTGAGTGGCAAGGTAGAACTGCTCAAATCAGAGACATCTTTCCCAGTCTTGTCCGATGGAGTCGTGAAAGGCCAGGCTTTTTCAGACTGGCCTGGTTCTGGGCTGAGCAGAAAATAAGCATCGTGTGTGCAGAGGACTGAGTACTTCTGTGGGTGGGCAGGGGAGTGGGGTGGGGGAGACCACCACCAGCAGGCATGGCGCCTCTCATGTGGGAGGATGGGAGGGAGGCCTGGTTTTGAAAAGCCTGAGGGGTTGTGTTGGAGACTGTGGGTTTGGTGAAGCCAAGACGGCACTTTAAAATCAGAAACTAGCACAGGCAAAATTGCATTCAAATCGAATTTCACTGAGAACCTGCCCAAGGATAGCAGTAATAGACGCAGCTCCCTGCTGCCTGGAGCTCTGAAAACGATGAAGTGCTTCTCCCACCATTTAGCTCGCTTTCCTTTGTGTTCAGGATGCTCTTCGTTCCACTCTCGTCTGCTGTGGCAACACACAGGTGGAAACTTTAAGTTCTCAAAACTTAGCAGAGTAGTAGTGGTTCAATCCCTCTATGGAATCTGTAGATATTCTGGCCACTGTGCTGAAGAATAAATGCTGCTTCGTGTTTCATTTCTTCCTAATGTACATTTCTAACCATTAAGATCATGACAGCTTGCACACTTTTAGAGATGTGTGTGTGTGTGTGTGTGTAATGTGGGGACTTTGTTAACCAGATTTTGTTACCATTTTTTTGTTATGTGCACATTTTAAAAGTATTTTTAAGAAGGCAGTAGAACATTGCCTTAGTCTTTTGAAAAGTTCAGGTTCATAACATTTATTTTACCAGTTAACTTTAC
Source organism: Microtus oregoni (assembly GCF_018167655.1). Taxonomy (NCBI): domain Eukaryota; kingdom Metazoa; phylum Chordata; class Mammalia; order Rodentia; family Cricetidae; genus Microtus; species Microtus oregoni. Next base: position 33,293,216 of record NW_024543072.1, read on the forward strand.
TGTGTCTGAACTTAGTCAAATGCCAGCGAAGCTGGGCTCGTCTGCCGCAGGCCTGGTCCTGACTGCCTCTTCTGTATGCCAGAGAGGGGTCTTAGGCTCTCGAGGGCATTTCAAGGTTTGGACGCCTGGGCATTCATCACGATGTCAGAGTGTCTGAGGGTAGAGGGTGAGACCCATGTATGCGTATTTTGTTTGTACTCTTTTCCTAGTTTGAGACTGGGTGGTACGTCGCCCATGCTTAGCCTTGAGCTGCCTGAGTAGACGAGGGTGGCCTTAAATGCTCCACGTCATCTCTGTCTCCCACGAGCTGGGATCATAGCATTGCCATCACACCTGGCATGCCTTGCTTTTAAAAGCAAAATGTACATGTCTGTTTGTGTGTCTATACCACATGTGTGTAGATGTCTGAGGAGGCATTAGATCCTCCGGAGCTGGAGTTACAAGGCGGTCAGCTGCCTGACTTAGGTACTTGGGACCAGATTCAGGTCCTCTGAAAGAATAGCAAACACTCTTAACCATGAGCTGGCTTTCTAGCCCCAAGTGCTTTTAAGTGAACTTTAGTTTTTTTTTTTTTTTAAGTTATTTGGGGTGCACAGCAAAATTAAGAGGAAGATGCAGCTGCTTCAGCCCCCCCCCCCCCCCCCGGTGTAATCTCCCGTGTCAGGTCCTCCACTAGAGTGATGCGTGTAAGAAGGCTGTGGAATGTGTGCTGGACAACATTGTCACCCAAAGACTCACACAGTGGGTCTCAACCTTCTAATGCTGCGACCCTTTGATCCAGTTCCTCCTGCTGTGCTGACTCTCAACCATAAAATTATTTTCATCCCTACTTCAAAACTGTACTTTTGCTACTGTTAGGAATCACAGTGTAACCATTTGTGCTTTCTGATGGTCTCAGGTGACTCCTGTGGAAGGGTCCTTCCACCCTGTGGGGGTCACGACCCACAGGTTGAGAGCCACTGAACAGGTGTTTGCAGTAATGTTCACTTCGTTATGAGCATGTATACAGTAGTTCCAGAGTTTTTCAGTAGTCTAGGGGAACATCACTAACTTTTATTCATTCACTCATTCATTCGCGTTTTGGGGGACGCTCTTCTTGCCGTTGACCATGAGTGAGGTCTCTTCTCTAGTCATGGCAGTGATGTTTTCTGGTGTGGGCTAGATTTGTTTCCCACGTCTACTGACATCCTGTAAATCTTCTAAGATTGAGAGTTCACACAGATTTAAAGACACAGTGATCTTTTGTCTAAAGGGAAATTTTAGAACACATTTCTGCACTTGGGAAGGATGAAGCATTGAGTGGTGAACTCTCCATTGGTTATGCTTTCAACACGAGATGTTACGTTATAACCTGAAGTAAAATTATCTGATTTACACAAAGTACCTTATTTTCATCTGATTGCCAAGAACTGAGGACATGTTTGGATCCTACATGCGTGTGTTCCAGGGCAGGCCAAGGGCAGTGGTGCCATTTGTGTTGCCTGTTGGGTTGCATTGAGCCTTCGGTCTCTAGAGAAACTCACTGTAGAACACCCCCATATTACTCCTTGGGAATCCAGGGGCGGGGACTGGGGCCTTGCCCATGCTCTGTAGATGTTTGTCTATCTCAACAAGGCCTGTCAGTTCCAGGATGGGCTTGTAAGAATGAATGGTTGCTTGGGGGGGGGGGGGGGAGTCACAGGAGACGGAGACGAACAGTAAACACAGAGAGGCAAAGAAGCAAGTCCAGGCTTTATAGTCAAGTGATTCGCACAGTGACTGGCCTGATTCAGGACCTTTTGAATGTTTCTCGCTTCAGCAACAGAACAATCTTTGTTAGTCCCAAAAAAAGTTCAGGATAGAGATGTGGCCAGCTGGACATGGATGGGAGTGGCAGGAACAGACCCTGAGAGATTGGGGGAGAGTCCTGCCTGTCACTACAAGTACATGGAAGTTTCTCTTAAACCGAGATCTACAGTTGAATTCCCTTTGCAGGAGACCTGTAGATGCCGCCTCCAAGGTGGTGGCAGCCAATAGACTTTACGCTGATAATCTCCGTAGACGCTTTCTGTGATGGTGTCTTAAATCTTGAATTCATTTCTTGTGAAGCAGTTAGGACTTTCATGATTGAGCTTGGTGTAATGTTTTTTTTTTTCTTTCTTTCTTTCTTTCTTTCTTTCTTTCTTTCTTTCTTTCTTTCATTTCGCTTTCCCCCAGTGTTCAAACAGAACCTGGACACACTGAGCAGGGACCAGGAATTTGTCAGGTAACAGCAGAGCCCCAGTCCCCAGCTCTCTGATGGCTGTCGACAGCTGTCCTTTCTGCTGAGAGTGGCAGGAGAAGGCCAAAGAAAGGACAGGATGTCAAGGGAGCGCCAGGGTGGCGGAAGGAAGCCAGGCCTGAAGCAGAGTCTCATAGTGCAGAGGAGCGTGTTCCCCACCAATGAAGAGTTCTCTTGATGAGTATTTCGGGCTCACTGAATGGAGAATATTTTTGTAGCCACCCCTCACTTTCTTTGTGTCATTCAGCTAAGAGAGCTCCAAAATAGCATCCCTGACTGAGGGAAGAAAGGAACCCACTTGAGCTGCAGAGTGGCCCCTAGCCACCAACAGCAACCAGGCAGCTCTGCATCTGCGCTCCTACTTAAGCACTCTGCACCTTCACTGACACGCATGACCAGGGTGGCCCTGTTTCTATCCGGCTGGATTGTGCAGGCACAGTAGGCACTGCTGAATAGTGGTGGCGCACACCTTTAATCCCAGCACTCGGGAGGCAGAGGCAGGGGCATCTCTGAGTTCATCCTGGTCCACAGAGCTAATTCCAGGACAGGCAGGGCTGCACAAAAATAAGCCCTCTCTTGAACAAACAAGCAAACAAACAAACAAGAAGACATCTTCCCGGTCCTTACTAATGTCTTTCCCTGAGTTTTTAACCTGAAAAATAAAATGTGTGCGAGGGACCGACAGAAAGCGTGGCTGATGGCGTAGATTTTGAATACCAGGCAGTACTCTGGTGCCACCGTGTGCCGTACTCCTGTGCCCCCTCCATGGCCCAGCAGTATCCACTACCCTGAATGATCTTGTTTAGTGTTGTGTTTTGTTCCTTTCTGTTAAAGGGTCACATGAGTGCTCGTTGTAGAAGACGATATTAGCCCATCCCCATGTACTGACAGAATCAACAAATGGTAGGCCAGAGAACAGTTTCTAAATAAATGGATTGGTTGTGCTCTTACACACAAGAGAACATACTGACGACTTCAAAGTGCTTTGAAAGAAAGAAAAAGAAAGAAAATCAAAATCAAAGCAAACGCCTTCTTTCAATGTCAAGGGAAACTGTAACCGCCTCTTTTGAAATGATTAAGGTTTGAACAAAGCCGCGTGCTGTAGATAGCCGAGGATTGCTTCAACCCAGGACTGTTTCAGGATCGCTGTCTGCCTGGCCTGAGGGAGAGTCTGTTTATTCACAACTGTGCTGTCTGTCCAGTTTGTTTTCAGCGAGTTTGTGAGTTTGAATTTATTTGGAATGATAAGGTCACCAGGGCATGTGTAGGTGGAAGCCTCCCTGACTTCATATGACTTTAGTAATTCAGACGATTAAAACAGGCCATGTCAGGAAAGGACCTCTTGGACAAACCGAGTTTGGATCTGCTTTCTTCAGGCCAGGTGGTGTGGCCCACGCCTGTAGACTTAGCTAGATGGATTGCCAGGTCAGAGTTGGCCTGACCGACTGCGAGACCAGACAGCGGAAGCAGATGCATTGTTTCTTGGTTGCTTCATACTCCCATGTCTTTTCCTTGTGTTCTTTTCTAAGTGTTCTGGCTTCCCATCGAAAGCGCAAGCACAGCAAGTGTGGCATCTTAGAGCCTTGACCTTGCTCGGATGTTTCTGTCTGCCAGGTGTGTTCTAGGTCCTTCTCCTGAATCAATCCCTGTGACCGCTCCTAGATCCATCAGCGAGCGTCCCTTCACCGCTGAAAGAGAAGTTTGGGCAAGGCCGTGCTCTGTTTTAGAAACGCTATTCTCTAGGGCACCATAGCTGAAGGGTTCTTTTGGGGTTGTTTGTTTGTTTTCTTGACCTTTAAGCTCTAGCATAACTCAGCAAGGTTTTCTGCTGCTTGTTGAACCATTGGGGAAAACAGAAACTTCCATGCTATGTGTGAGTTTATGGGAGTGTTGTGAGCCTCAGAAGGCAAGTATGGCAATGTTTGATAATCACTTCTTCTTTTTATTCATCCATTTCATTTTTATTTTATTTCTAGGCAGTAGTTTTCCCTGGCGTCAACAGAAAAAACTCTTATTTATTTACTTACTTATTTTTCAAAAAGTGAGTTTTGGGGCCCAATGTTTAATACATTATGTCCCGGTTCTTTGTTTTGATTTTTTTTCCCCCTCCAATTGCTGTAATAAATGCTATGACCAGAACAGTCCACTCTGAAGGGAAGTCTGTGCGGGGACTCAAGGCAGGAACTGGAGCAGAAACCATGGAGGAACTCTGATTACTGGCTTGGTCTCCAGGTTCTCATTCAGCTCCTTCTTTTACCTCCTGGGACCATCTGCCTACCATGGGCTGAGCCCTCCCACCCCCACATTAATCGTTACTCAAGAAGATGTCCCACAGACCTGCCTCTAGGCTGACTTGGTGAAGGCGTTTCCTCAACTGAGGTTTGTTCCGAGATGACTCCAGTTTATGTATCGTTTACGGAAAACTAACACACACTGCAACAGTCATTTTCCTTCCCTTATTTTTTCACTCTTATGTTTTTAATTTTAGTTTTATTTACGTGTGTGTGTGTGTGTATGCACACAGAATGGAAGTTGGAGTAGAATAGTGTGCGTGCCATAGCATGCAGTGGGGGTCAGAGGACAATGTCCAGAGTCCGTTCTCTCCTACCATAGGCTCTAGGTCTCAAACTCGGGTTATCAGGCACGTACAGTAAGCACTTTTATACTCTAAACTATCTAGCCAGCAAATTTTATTTTCTTATTATCTTGAGAAGTATCAGATTTCCACATGGATTTTTTTTTTTTAGATATCATTATTTTCGGTTGACCTTTCCCACCACCCTCTCCTCTCCTGTCTCTCTCCTCCCCCCTTCAATTTTGTTTTTATAGTACATCTGTTCTGTTGTCCTTCCCCTCCTAGAATCTCTTCCTCTCACAGAATCCCTTCTCTCATAGGCCCTTTTGGGCCTTTTGGGTTCTTCACCTAAATGCATACACATAAAATTAGAAGCGAGGATCTGCATGTAAGAGAGAATGTGAGCTGTTTGTTTTTCTGAGCTTGGGTTACCTTTACTTTGTGCATTTCCTAGTTCTACCCATTTTCTTACGTGTCGTAAGTTCAGGTTCTTTACAACTGAATAAAATCCCGTTGTGTGTATGTTCCACGTCTCATTACCGTTCACCAGTGATATATCTCTAAGATAACAGCCACTTTTTTTGTTTTTTGCTATGACACCATGCATATGAATTTTAGATCTGAAAAGAATCCATTTGCTATTTTTCCGCAGTGGGATTCCAGCCTTTGGTGGCTGGGGTGTAACTCAGCACAGACCTTCCGGTGTCTGAGTGTCCTTCTCATTTGCGTGTGTAGACGTTGTAATTAGACCCTGAGAACTCCCTTTTATGACTCTGAAGCTGAGCTGTCTGAATCCATAATAATTTAACTATGTTTTCCTACTGTAATAATTAAAAGGGTGAGGGGCAGGTAGGACAAAGCAAGCCATTCCTAATTGTTTCAGACACTAGTGAAAGCTCCCTTTGCTTGGGCTGCACAGAACGTAGCCTTGGAGGGAAACCTACCTTCTTGTTCTCTCTCTGCTCATATAGGAGGGCATTTTTAACAACTCCAGCCCTGGTCGTTTCGGAAGGTCAGAAAGGATTGCAGTGTGCTTGTTTAAAAGCACACTGGATTGTAGATTCTGCCATGGGGGAGAAACCATGCGCAGGTTTAAGCAAGAGAAACTGTTGCAGTGTGCTGGGTAGCAGCTGGCTGGATTCTAGCTGCTGTTATTGCATAGAAACCACCTGCAGGTTGAGTCTGAGTTGGAAGAGGCGAGTCTGGTCTCAAAATGGAGGACCATGACCCAGAGGAGCCAGAGCAGTTGTGGAAGCCATTTATTGGTGGCCTGAGCTCTGAGACTACAGGTGATAGCTTAAAGGAACATTCTGGGACATAAGGAGCTTTTGCAGACTGTGTGATGTGAGACCCTTAACAAAACCTTCCAGGGCTTTGGTTTTGTGACCTGCCCTTGTGTTGAAGAGGTTGCTGCAGTAATGTGTGCTGAACCACACAAGGTTGATTGGCATGTGGTCGGACCAAAGAGCTGTTTTTAGGAAGGGTCTGTAAAGCCTGGAGCCCATTTAACAGTGAAGAAAATCTTGTTGGTATTGAAGAAGATACAGAAGAATATAATCTGAGCGGTTCCTTTGAAAAGTATGGCAGCTTGAAGCCATCCGCATTCTGGAAGGCAGGCAGATTGGGAAGAAAGAGGGGATTTGCTTTTGTAACTTTTGATGATCATGGCACAGTTGATGAAGTTGTTGTTCAGAAAGCCAACTGCCAGTGGGCATGATTGTGAAGTGAAAAGAGCCATTTCTAAACAAGAGATACAGTCTGCTGCATCGCTGGGAGGTCTATCAATGGGCATTATTGTGACGTGAGAAAGGCCACTGCGCCATTAGACACAAGAGATGCAGTCTGCTGGATCACAGAGAGGTCGGGGAGGTGGATCTGGCAACTTGATGGCTTGTATAGGAAACTTCGGAGGTGATTTTGGTCACGGTGGAAACTTTGGTGGAAGAGGAGGCTATGGTGGCAGAGGTGGTGGCAGCAGACAGGTAGTTATGGAGGTGGTGATGGTGGATGTAATGGGTTTGGAGGTTACGGTGGCAGCTGTGGTAGTGGTCATGGATACAGTGGTGGTGGTGGACCAGGAACTGAAAACCAAGGTGGTAGATAATGTGGTGGAGGGAACTATGGCGGTGGTGGGAACTGTAGTGATTTTGGAGACTGTAGTGGACAACGGCAATCAAGTTATGGGTCCGTGGATGAGGGCAGTGTTGGAGGATGGTGGTGTCTGTATGGAGGATGCTCAGATGGTCTGTATGGTGGGTGGTGTCTGTATGGAGGATGCTCAGATGGTGTGGGTGGAGGATGCTCAGATGGTCTGTATGGTGGTGTCTGTATGGAGGATGCTCAGATGGTCTGTATGGAGGATGCTCAGATGGTCTGTATGGTGGTGTCTGTATGGAGGATGCTCAGATGGTCTGTATGGAGGATGCTCAGATGGTCTGTATGGTGGGTGGTGTCTGTATGGAGGATGCTCAGATGGTCTGTATGGTGGTGTCTGTCTCTGCTGGGAATAGTGGTGGATCTGATAGTAAAAGTTTAACAAAATGGCTACAGAAGAAAGCGAGACATTGTCAGGAAAGCTGCAGGTTACTTTAGGACAGTTCCCCCAAATACATTAGAGGAACTGTAAAGATAAAATCAGCCGCAGAAGGAACAATGGTCCACAGTCATAAACGTCACTGCAGCTTAAACAGGAGACCCTTCTTGTTCAGGACCGCCATAGCATGGTTTGCAAAACACGCAGCTGTTTATCAATGCAGTGTGGTGTCAATTAGATGTATATTCTGGAGGTCTGTAATCTATTGAAGCTTTTGCTTTTCATTACACTAGTAGAAGTTGTACCAGGCATAAAAGAAAATTAAGGAATTTTTAACTTATAAAAGGGAAGGAAGAAAACATGCAGGTTTAAGCAGGAGAAGCTGCTGCAGTGTGCTTGGTAAAAGCTGGGTGGGCTTGAGCTGCTACTCTTGTAGAAACCGTGGGCAGGTTTAGGCCAAGGTTTCTTCCCCAGCTGCCTTCTCCTGAGAAAGCTGTGCTGAGTGTTTGACACAATACTTTCCATTTATCTCTCTTTATCTCTGCTCCTCCTGACTCTCAGAGACACTCCCAGGCTTGTCCTTCACAGTGCTCTCCACACTTAGCTACATTCCTCACTTGCTTCAGAAGAGTGGACGCTGCCCGCCTGTTTGAGTGAGATGATGGAGAAATAATGCTTCAAGCAGTGTGAGGCCTGGCTTGATTCTGGGCCCTGGGGGGAGTCCTGGGGCTTGAGTAGAGGAGTGATGGAATCCTACCTGGGTTCCTGCCCTCTCTGTGGAACACGTGCAGCTAAGTGAGTAGGGATGAAAGTAAAGACACCAGTTCGAAGGCCATTGAACTCCTCTAAGTGAAGGTGGCTTAGACCACTTGGAGAGGTGCACGTGGTTTTCAGACAGCTCTGGAGCATGAGAGGGAAAGGACTCGAGAGGACTCTGGAAGCCTGGAAGGCCAACGGATAGGAGTTAGGAGTTTGATTTGGATATATCAAATTTGGGACAGATGTCAGTTGTGTGTCCAGAGTCATCACTTTTAGGAGATGCTTAACAGCCCTGATGTGGGATGAGGTCGCAGAAAAGGAACATTAAATGCACATGGGTCCGAGGGGTTATCCTGGGGCTCCTTAACTCGTGAAGGTGGGGGGCAGGGGAGAGACACAGGCAGCACATAAGAGAGTCCAGGGAGAAGAATCTCCCAGAGCCAGACTAGGAAATTTAAAGGAGCGAGGTTGAACTCTGTCGGGTAAGATTCAGAAACTAACCATTGGCTAAGCCGCCGGGAGGTCATTGCATTCCTTAGCAAGGACATTTTTGGTTGGAGGAGTGGGGATGTTAGTCTGAACTGGGTTTCTTCGTGAGAAAAAGAAGGTAGAAATTAGAAGCTGGAACTGTCTGGAGCTAGAGTTCGTGTCTGGCTCTAAGAGTTACGTGTTCACATTAACTGGTGAGAGGCTGTCTCGGCACGAAAGGCCCCTTGCTTTAGTCACCAACTGTAAGGAATTAAATCAGACCCGTCTCACACAGATTGCTGAAAACCTGTTAGATAGCTGACTAGGGTTTTTTTTTCCTCAAAATTCTTGACTCTAAACTCTGCTGCTGCCCGGTTTTTTGTTTGTTTGTTTGTTTTAATAGACTCTCACTGCACAGGCCTGGCTGGCTTCTCCTCACCATTGTCCTGCCTCAGGCTGCAGTGCTGGGGCCTTAGGCCTGTGTGACTTTACCTAGTTACCCCCAGTTCCTCATGCAACATTCTGTAGGAAAGACCCCTTTGCAACTGGGCCCCGAGGCAAACTTCACAGAAATCCTTGGAAAACTTTGTCTATGGATTTTAGAGACAGGAGTTGCAGGTTCTCACCATCTGAAGCAAACGTCTGGAAACCACAGCCAGTCACAAGTGTCAGGCAAGATAGTCCTCCTGCCATGAGCTGGTTAACTGGTCTCTTGTGCTTTGTCTTTGGTTGGTTCTGAACCCAACTCCCCCAGGGCTGCTTTTCTGCCTGCCCACAATTGCAAGGCATGCCTTTTGTTTGCTTCTAGTCTCAAAGAAAGGCTTATTTTGAGGTTTGGACCACAAATAATAATCCATTGTTCCCTGTAATAATAATCCACCCTCTTTGAGTAGAAAAAAAATTTGCCTGATGCAGTGTGGCTATCAGTTTATTTAAAAGAATAGCCAAAGTGCCCATTATATTCTGAGAATAAACATTTGCAAGATGGTTGGGAGGAATGAGGGGGTGCTCTTATTCTCTTTGGCTAGAGCCTCATTAAGCCTTGGGGAGAAAATGGCTTTCAGTCCGGTGACAATGTTCGCCTGTTACATTCTAAGTAATTGAACACAGCAGGTATTTATTTCTTCTAAGAGTACCTTATTTTGCGGACTGGTATTTTTAAGTTAACAGTTTCAGGGCAGATGCATTTTGCCTGTGAAAGTGCCTCTGTTTTGAGTGAAGACTGTCTTAGCAAGGCTGTGCCTCTGTCTTAGCAAGGCTGTGCCTCTGTCTTAGCAAGGCTGTGCCTCTGTCTTAGCAAGGCTGTGCCTCTGTCTGGCCCCACAGTGGCCTCTGATCACAGATCTTACAAGGGGGTGCATTTTAAAATTGCAAATGGCAGACACATTTTAATTAGCATTCCCTGGACTTAGGCTAACTGATCAGACCTGGAGGGTGACATGCCAACCCAAACCAGTGTGGTCTGGTCCGTTCCTTCTAGAGTACCAGTGTCTCAGGGAATTTTTAGGGGAAGTAAGATTTCACTCATAAAACCAAATACATATTTTTCTGCCTTGAGTCTTTTATGGGAAAAGTATCAGTTAAGTACTAACAAGTATGTCTTAGACTAGTTTAATGCTTTAAATATGAGTGGGGTAAAACTTAATGTGATAATAATTGCTGTATATCAGAATCAGATGAATATAAAAAGTAAGAATAAGGCCTTCATGTTATTAAAAATACCTCCCCCCCAAAAAAAAACCTCAAGAAGGCTTTTTTAAAAGTTTGTTGCTTGTCAGTTTTGGTTTTTCAAGACAGGGTTACTCTGTAACTTGCACCATTACAGGTTGACCCAGGCTGACCTCGAACTCACAGAAATCTGCTTGCCTCTGCCTCCCAAGTGCTAGGATTAAGAACATGCACTACCACACCTGGCTACCTAAGGAGGCTTTCCATGGGTGAGCGGTCCACTGTGGAACAGCCGGTGTTTCCCGTTGCATTAGTTACGTTTCCGTTGCTGTGCTGAGATATCCCGATGAAAGCAGCTTATAGGAGACAGGGCTTGCCGTGGCTCACAGTTCTAGGGTCCAGCCTTCCTTGAGGAGAGTTATGGCAGCAGCTGGAGGCGGTCAGTCACATTGTGTCCGCATCCCCAAATCAGAGAAGTAGCAAATGCTAGTGTTTAGTTTGTTTTCCTTTTATTCAGTGCAGGGTCTCAGCCCATGCAGCGGTATCATCCACAGTTACTTCAGGGTTCTACCTCACCTGAGGCCTGTCTCCCCGGTCCTGTCGAGCTGACAGTAATATCCATCACATTCACGACAACCTGGGACTTAGAAAGACATCAAGGAAGCCCGGGAGGATATTGCTAAGGGAGAGAAGTCATTCTGAAAAGGCTCCCTCTGTGACTCCAACTATACAGTATTCTGACGAAGACAGAAATTTGGAGACAGCAAAAGGCCAGTGGTCGCCAGGAGCTGGAGGCCATGCTTCAGCAGTGGAACTTGGGACAGTGAAATATTACACATGACACCTTCATGAGGGATGTACAGTGTTAGACTCGCTGTTAAAATCCATAGGACTTAGAGAGTCTAAGCCAGAGTGAGCCTGATGGAAACTAGGGACCGCAGTTAACATAATGTAGCAATGTCTGTTTATAATTGAGACAGATGTACCACACTAATGCCAGATGTTAGCAATAGAGGGAACTGGAGGAGGGGATGGGATTTGGGAACTCTACACTTTGCTTTCGGGATTCTGTAAACATGAAGCTGCTTTTACTGTTAGTTTTTGTCTGTTAATTATTTTTCAAGATTTGTTTATTTTATTTTATTTTATTTTATATGTATGAGTGTTTTTTCTGCATGTATGTATGTGCATCACGTCCAGGAGATTAGAGCCCCTGGAAATTGATGGTTGTGAGCTACCGAGTGGGTGATGAGAATCGGGCCCAGGTCCTCTTCAAGAGCAACAAGTCCTTTGAACTGATGAGCCATCTTTCCAGCCCCAAAAGGAACTCCTCCCACCTCCCCCACCCTACCCCTACACCGCGGCAGGGTCTTACTATGTCTCCCTGGCTGACCTGGAACTCACTGTGTAAACTAGGCTCAAACTCACAGAGATCTGACTCCTTTGCCTCTGGAGTGCTGGGATTAAAGGCATTTGCCACCACACCTGGTTCATCAGTTAATTAAAAGGAAAAAAAAAATGACTACAAACTAGTGAAACATATTTAATTAATAAAAACTCAAAAATGAACCAAGGCTGTTGGTCATTACCTGCAATCCCATTACTAAAGAGGCCGGAGTAGGAGGATTCTGAGTTCAAGGTCAGCCTGGGCTGCATTGTGAGGCTCTGTCCCCATGTAAACAAAATGCCTCCCAAACAGTTGTTAAAAAAACAGAAATAATAAAAAAACCAAAAACCAGACAGTGAACAGCTTCTCTGATACAGTAACCTCTCTTTCTTTGGTAAATATGTTCAGTGGTATCTCTGCCAAATCCTGCTCTTAAACTTTGTTCCTTCCTCTTCAGTGACAGCCAGGATATCGGCCCTGGAGGTGCATACTCCCAAAGAAATCTTCGTGGTGAATGGGACCCAAGGCAAGCTGACGTGCACATTCGATTCTCCCAACACAACTGGGTGGCTGACCACGGTCTCCTGGAGCTTCCAGCCAGACGGCACAGACAGTGCAGTGTCGGTGAGCACCCCTCCCTCCCCTTCTTCCTCTTCCCCCATGACTGCTGCACTGCTGTCCTGTGATCAGTGGTCCATTTCTACCATCCAGTTCTGAAACGAGATACCGCAGGGCTTTCTTCTCTTGCTTCAGCATACTCCAGGAAAAAGTTTGCTTTGCTTAGCATCTCTTAAATGAGCTTATTTCCTCGTCTTTTTATTTATTTCTCTTGCCACCACTACCCTAGCCTGTCCCTTCTGACCATCAGATCCCATTTGGAATTGCTCACTTCTACACGGCAGCCTCTGCTGGACCAAGTGACTCTAGTTATTTACCCCACACCTTTTCCGCTACACTTGTCCCGTTTTTAATTTCTATTTGTTTTACAGTATCTGTATCTGTCTGTCTATTCTATTTATATCCCACACACAGAGGTATATATAGTCCTTTCTGATGTAATGATGATTTTTTTTTTAATTCAACCTGTAGTGTGATTCTGCAGCATTTACTGGGACTTTACCATGCCATGTATGCCAGGTCTTCCATAAAAGTATCTTTGCTCTTGGAGCTGGAGAGATGGCTTAGTAGTTAAGAGCCCTTGCTCCTCTTCCCAAGGACCCAAGTGGTGGCTCACGACTGCAACTCCAGTTTCAGGGGATCTGAGTCCCTCTTCTGTCCTCTGAGGACACTGCCTACACATGGTACACAGACATGAATGCAGGCCAAACGCTTTTGTACATAAAATGGAACTAAAAGGACATGGGGAAAGCTTCTTTGCAGTGTGAAATGAGTCTGGCACGTGGTTGCCAGGGTGATGAGGGCCACACTAAGCACTAAGAGGCTGGATAGACAGTGTGCGGGTGTTGTTTTCTTTCCTATCCGTGTTGCCGTGATAAGATACTTTGATGGGAGCAACTTAAAGGAGGAGGGGTTTTAAATTGGCTCACAGTTCACAGGCACAGTCCATTATAAAAGAAAGAAGTCAAGACAGCTTCAAGCCGCTAGTCACATCCCAGTGACTGGAGGGAAGCAGAGACCCACGAGTGCATGCACAGCTCACGTCCTCCTTTCTCTACTGACCAGGTCCCCGCCCAGGGAATGATGCCAACGACAGTGGGAAGGTCTTCCCGTATCTGTTAACTAAGTCAAGCTCATCTCCGCAGGCATGCTCAGAAACCCGTCTTCCCCGTGTTTCTAGATTTCATCATCACAGAAAACCAGTGACTGGCTAGAAACTAGTTGTATAGTAGGTGCTTGCTAGACATGGACCAACTGTTCCGATTCATGTCTGTAAAATGGAGCTAATACAACCTCCCACAGAGGGGATTGAGAAGAAGGAAGTTCTCAGTATGGTGTCTAGCTCTCAAGGTGCTAACATATAGAACTATGTGCTGTTGTCGTGTTGGTCCATCGTGTGTCCTTTGAATACTGGCACCTGCTTTAGCATTGTTCCTGGCAGGGAAAACGAGTGCCATCTGTCACTCAGTATCTAATCCGGAGTCAGGCCTGGTGGCGCCCACCTTTAACCCCAGCACTTGGGAGGTGTCTACAGAGGAAATTCCAGAACAGCCAGAGTTCCACAGTGAGACCCTGTCTCAAAACAAACAACAAAAAGCACAAGCAGAATGGCCCCTCTCCTCTGGCTACTGAGTGCTATAGTTTGAATGTGTTCCCAAAAGTTATGTTGGAAGCTTGGCCTTAAGCCCGTTAGGAGGTCCTTAGGGTGAGACCAGTAGTGATGAGAATAGGGTCCCCACCATGGAGTAGGGTGACTCCAGGAGCGGAGAGACTCGCCCCTCTTCCATCTTCCCATGTGATATCCTCTGCCATGTTCTGACGCATGCTCTCTGGCTGCCAAGACAGTGCCAGCGCTATGGAGTTCCAACTCAACCTACTGCTGATAGGTTACTAAGTCTACGTGCTGGCTCACTGTATGCCTATGCCACTAATCCTCCTACTTCTGTGAGGGGGGTTGTGGGGAAGGAAGGAAGAATGGACCCTAACCCTCTCCATCACTCCTCAAGAAACCCAGCAACATCCTGTTGCATGTGGATAGATGGGAGTCCCTCACTGACTCCCCTGGTTTCAAAAACAAATCAAAAACAAAATCAAAACAGCTTTCTGTTTGACCCAGGTAGCTTTGTTAGAATGTGATATCAAAGCTATGTACTCCTGCCGGGCGGTGGGGACGCACGCCTTTACTTCTAGCCCTCAGGAGGCAGAGGCAGGCAGATTTTTGAGTTTGAGGCCAGCCTGGTCTACAGAGTGAGTTCCAAGACAGCAGGGCTACAGGGGAAAAAAAAATTTTGAAAAACCACAACAAACAAAAAACAAACAAAAAGCTGTGTACTCCCTGAGGAAAAACACTGTGTCTAGGTTGAAGCAAATTCTTGGGCGAGCCTGTGTCCTTCAGGATTTAGTAACAGGGAAGCTCTAAACATGAGAATGTGTTCATTTGTTTAGCTTCCTTACTGGGTCTAGGTGGGCATGATTTTAAGTAAGACAAAACGTGTAGGATGCCTGCCCTAAGGTTTCTACCTTACAGTAGCTGTGAGGGCAGCAGGAGGAATCCTAACAAAAGTCTAGGGAGTCGGTACAAAGATTCTGCTCCCATACAGAGAGCATCAGTGAGGAACATTGCCAGTATTCCCATAGATTAAAATTAACCACACGTTTATTTAAGAGCGTCTAAAAGAACTCCGTAAAATTGAGAATTTCTCTTTAGTTTTAGGATGTCGGGATTATTCAATCTATAGAAAATAAAGCAGCTATCAGGAAGATAACTTGAGGTTAAAAGCTTTCTCTTTCCTTTTCTTTCTTCTCTCTCTTTTTTAGACAGGTTCTCTATTATGTAGCCCTTGTTGTCCTGGAACTCACTTTGTAGTCCAGGCTGACCTCAAACTAACAGAGCTCTGCCTGCCTCTGCCTCCTGATTGAATGCTGGGGAAAAAAAGGCATATACCTCAGCTGGCAAAAACCTCCTTTTAGGGAGCAGTTCTGTTTATTCTCACAGTGTTCCTGCATTGTGGTTTGTGAAGGTTTAGATGACTCGAGGCTTACAGCTAACCTGCTGCATTTCTGACTTGCAGGTTGTTTTCTTCTAATTTTAGATTCTTATAGGAGAAGCGTACCCAGCATGCCCTGGCTTCCCTAGTGCCTGAAGTCGGGCTCTACCTGTCTAGCATTGAACTGACTTTTCTTCCCTTCTCTGTTCTTTTAGAGTAGTCTTATTCTTTGAAGTGCTCCCATGGGACTCTGTCAGGATTGTTCTGCCTTCATCTATTCCCACTTCCCTTGTGATAGTTTCTTAGGAATAACAACCTTTGCTGCTTCTCCTTGAGTCTGGTCTATGTGCAGCTCTCTTCCTTGTCCCCAGACTGGCACATAATACCCGTTCATTCTACTCCTTCGTGATGTTGGTCAACACTGCTGATTCGGAAGGCAAGTTAGGGAGTATTTGGAGATGATTCGGAAAGGGAAGACTTGATTATTTAAAACGCTTGCTAGGTTGACAGCTTTTTGCTTATTTCCTTATTGAGGGCAGGGGACAGAGGGAAAAAGGAAGACAGGCAGGCAAAATGTCAGCTAGCAGGAGAGGTGCTGAATCACAGAAATCACCTAGACTTTGAATCAAAGGTGGATTTGAGTTCCACCATCAAGACCTGTGACCTTCAACAGGTCAATACAGCTTTCTGAGCTTCCCAGTTCTCGCCTGTGTAGCTCAAGCGTGGGGAAGAGGAGATCAGATAAGGACTGAAGAGAATGCGGAAGCCTGGGGTGTATTTGTGAAACAGACTCTTAGAAGAAGGAAGAATTACTATGAGGTTTATGAATAATGGATTTCTAAGGTCGTTTTTATGCTGTGATAAAGTGGCAGTGACTAACTGGGTAATTTATAAGAAACACAGATTTACTTCTTACAGATTCGGAGTCTGGAAAGCTGAAGACCAATGACCCCGGCATTTGGCAAGGACTTCTTATTGTGCCATCCTGTGGTGGAAGCCGGAATGATGAGGGAGTGAAGTCCCTTTGCCAAACCCACGCGTGATTTGCTCTCCCGCAGTGGGAGTGCTTTTAGAAGGGTCCCCTAATGGCACAGCACGGCTGGTCCAGACGACGGGAATTCTGCTCCGGCAGTGGCTGGCTCATGGGCTCTTGTTTTCTCATTGCAGTTTTTCCACTACTTACAAGGACAAGTGTACATTGGGGATTATCCTCCGTTTAAAGACCGCGTCACCTGGGCTGGGGACCTCGACAAGAAAGATGCATCCATCAATATAGAAAATATTCAGTCTGTTCACAACGGCACCTACATCTGTGATGTCAAAAACCCTCCTGATATAGTTGTCCGGCCTGGGCACATTAGGCTCCACGTGGTGGAAATAGGTACTTCCCACAGTGTTTGGCATGATGGGATGTGATCTCTTTTGTCATGTGTAGCTGCAGAATAAGATCTGTGTTTCAAGATACATTTGGCAGGAAATGTTTTTGGAATTTATTTATTTATTATTTTTAAAGAATCTTTTTTAAATGATTTATTTATTTATTTTATATGCATTGGGTGTTTTGCATGCCTGCATGTCTGTATGAGGGTGTTGGATCCCTTGGAACCGGAACTACAGACAGTTTGTGTGGGTGCTGGGAATTGAACCCAGGTCCTCTGGAAGAACAGCTCGTGCTCTCAACCGCTGATCCATCTCTTCAGCCCCCAGAATTTATTTTTATGGTGTTGGATATCAAACTCCAGGCCTCATAAATGCTGGCCAAGTACTGTACTGCTGAGCCACATCCCCAAGCCCTGAAGGGATGGTTTTTGCCTTCCAGCTGTGCCTTCCGTCTCTGGACTCTGCGGCTTAGCCCAGCAGAGCTGACTGTTGGGGAGCTGGTGCCCAATCAACACAGCAGGTGCCTTCCCTTCCCACACCTCTCTCTGGAGCCCGTGGTCTGATTTTGGGCACGTTAGTTGTTTAGTGTTAAGAGCAAGAACGACCAAATCCACTGTGGCTGGATGAAGTGGGCTGTAGGAAAAGGAGATTAAGGCTGTTTGATATTGCCAAGGCTGATATTTTAGTGTCTCCTAGAGCAATACAGAAATTTCTTCCCTTGTTTGAGGATATGCTGCAGGGGATGCAGGTTCCAGTGTCTCTTCTTGAGACAGCCTTCTGCTGGCCATGGACTGGTGTAAATCCATAGCTCCAGATTTGCTTTGACTATAGAATGTGGGGAGGAGGGATTGTGGGTGTAGAGGTGCTTGGCTCTCTAGTCATTTTCACCCGATATGCCGTATGGGCATGCCATCTGTGGTCATCCTCAGATGCTGCTCTGTGTAGTTTGTCTAGTAGAGGAGGATAAGTAAGATGGTAACTGATAAAGAAGATTCCTGCTTATTAACAAAACTCCCTTTCTTCTCTCTGCACCCCCTCCCCCACCTCCCCCTATTCTCTCCTCTAGACAATTTACTGGTGTTCCTGGTGTGGGTGGTGGTGGGCACCGTCACTGCCGTGGTCCTTGGCCTCACCCTGCTCATCAGCCTGGTTCTGGTGGTCCTCTACCGGAGGAAGCACGCGAAGCGGAATTACACGGGGTAAGAGCTGCGATCTGTTAGCGACGGGTTGGCGAGAAGGAATCAGGCTATATAAAAACGTTCTTCTCTCTGGGAAAGGCACCATGAGGGACTCTCTGCTGTTTGCTCTTCCATCGGGCCCAAGCGGTCCCAGGTTTATGGTGTGGCTTGCTGCTAGCTGCGGAAGATGCTGGTCTCTCGTCTGTCTTTGCTTCTGAGGCCTGGGGAGGTGAACTGCTCTGCAGCAGTCAGGCGCTGAGTTTCCATACCTTCCACTCAGCAATTAGAATTCTTAAGCCACAGACACCACTTACCTAACCTTAAGGGTTTAATTTTCTCAGGCATGGCGGCACACGTCTGTAATTCTAGTACTTGGGAAATAGTTCAAGGCTGTACTTGGCTACACAGTGGGTTTGAGGCCAGCCTGGGCTACATGAGACCTTGTCTCAGAATAGCCCCGGGACCTGGCAAGGTTGTTGAACAGGTAAAGATGGTTGCCTTCAGGATGAATAGTCAGAGTTTGATCCCTGAAGTCCATATAGCAAGAGGGACCTAACTCTCATGGAGTGTCCTTTGACCTCCATTTGTATGACATGGTGTACATGTGTGCCCCCCCCCCCACCTCGGACTCCCCCCACACAGATAAATGTAAAAGAAAAAAATTGAAATGAGAAAAAAAAATTTAATCGTAATGTATTGCTATTGATCCTACAAGGGCCTTCCTTTTGCTCTACGGAGATGCTCTGCCAGTATGTGACCCTCCGGGCCCTGTGTGATGCAGGGCTTCTCTTCCGCTGTCTTTCCCACCCCACTACGACCCAAGCAGCTTCATCGCTTTGCTGTTTCTTGGTTGTGTGCACCTAGTGTGGGAGAGTAAGAGCTAATGTGAAAACGTAACAGGAAGAAGGAAGAGGTGCTTCTGTTTTGATGTCACACAAGGGACAACTGAGTGTAGGGCTGGGTCTAACTGCAAGACATTCTCTTTTCCCCACTCCAGCTGGAAAGCTAACCCCTGTAAGCTATAGCGCTCATGCGGTCAGACTGGGGATGAAGGCCGCATTCGAGTTGCTCTAGCCTGGGCAGCACCACACACGCACAAGCTAACTTGCGCCATCCTAGAGGAACTGTGATTAGAGAGGCCTGCATGCCCGGATAGTGGGAGCCTCTCTCTGTGGGCTCTGCTGACCTCCACTTGTTAGCAGTGCTGTGTTTAAACAAGCCTGGCTGTTCTGATTCAGGTATTACTTGCTTGGAATGCGTCTGTTCTGCTGACTCTTGCTCCCTTGCATGGGGTGTGTTTTGTGATTAAATACAGCAGGATTGATGGGTCTCAACACGAGACTGATCTAAGGTAGTAACGCTTCAAGACCGTAGTTTTTGCTTGGGGTTAATAAAGTGGACGAGAAGATGTTTCTTCGGTCCTGCATTTCACCATGGTTGCTGCTTTTCTTAATTTGGTCATCTCACCACCACCACCATTTCCTGCTTTTCTTCCTTGGTATGCTGGGACCAGGTCCTACTTATCTTCCCTTCTTTAAAAAAAAAAAAACAAAAACAAAAACAAAAACCCAGCTGACATAGAAGACATATTGGCACAGTAACAAGACTGCATCTCCTCTTTTGCTCCCCTAGACACATGTAACTGATCACATTGCCCATATGTGTAACGTGTACATGTTCAGCCCGTTCCCCTTGTGGACACTAACCGGCAGCTCGGTGCTAACCCAACAGCTATTATGGTTTGTTCACAGGTGTGTTGTTTGACCGTAATGAAAATATAAAACATCCAGATGAAGTTAGGTTCATCTCAGCGTGTATGTGTGCGTGCCCTTCATGTAAAATACGTGTGTGTGATTTCCATACATGAATTTATTGTCGATGATTTAAGACCTTCTTTGTGTTAGAATAATTGAACAGTTTGGCTCAGGGCATTGTAGCCTCCCATTCCAGAGAGGGCAGTTTGCAAAGTGCCCAGGATGCTTTGGTCTTAGTAATGACACTTTAAATGCGATCTTCTCCAGACTTCTTACTTCTTAGGTTATTATGTCAGCCCTAATGACCTGCTTCCTGTTCAGTTTCCCTGACTTATTCCTGAGGTAGCATTTTGTAACGATGCCCTGATGCTTCTCACAGAGTTCAGTCCATGTAACAATCCGTGTAGCATCCCAGAGTTTCTCATGGGTCATGACTTCCTGGTTGTTTGTTTGTGTTTTTTTGGAGGCTTTTGTGTTTTTGGTTTTGTTTGATTGTGATGTTGATAGGGAAACAAAATGTGGGGAACTAAAGAATGGAAGGAGAAGGAGAAGGGGAGCCACGGTGGATGTCGCCCTGGGATCTTTGAGATTCATCCAGATGAGGCTTTGCTTTGATGATGAGTAAAGCACTCGGCCATTAAGCAAGTAAAACTTGCGCCTTTAAACGTTTATCCTGAACGGGGTGGATGGCAGGAGGAAAGACAGCACAGCACACACACAGGAAACAGTGTTGCTGCTTGCTGCCCTCGGCCACAGCTGGCTGCCTTAGAAGAATGCCGGAGTTGGAGGAGCAAGGATAGTTTGTAGCTGTTGATGGTCTGGAGCCCCACTGTTTTGTTTCCTGTTTTCTGTTGTGCGTCTGCTGCTTCATTGTGCCGTCCCTTGCATTTCTGTACTTTTGTTTCCATTTATTGTGAATTTTTGTTTTCACATTTGTTCTTCAAATCGTCACCTCATCAGCTGCAGTACATCAGAGCGTTTGTCACCAGTTAAGCAGGCTCCACGGAAGTACCCCTCCGACACAGAGGGCCTAGTAAAGAGTCCGCCTTCCGCCGGATCTCACCAGGTAACAGCTGATGGCACTCTGCGCTAAGGTTTGGACCGCTCTAACTTCTTGGGTATGAAGGAGAATACTGTGATATTCTCACTGTAATAGACATGCAGAGGAAGGGAGGAAGATGGAAGAACGAAAGGGCTGGTCTGAGAAGACCCCAGGAAAAAATATATAGAGCAAAGAACTGATCTTAGGGAAGTTTCTCACCCAACCACCACTAACGTTTATGAAAAGGTGTCTCCTTTGGCCTAAGTGCAAGTAGCAAGTGGCTTTGTCAGCTTTTATAGTCTTCAGTTGCCCAAGAAAATAAAATCTAATAAACTGTATTCTAAAGTACTTCGTAAGAATTTTAACAGGGAAGAACTGGGGCGATGCTTCATCCAGTAGAGTTCTTGGAAAAGGACCTGGGTTCAGTCTGCAGAACCCCCATATAAAGGAGGAGGGGCAGCTGGATGTGGTGGCAAGCACTTAAAGTCACAGTGCTGGAGAGGTAGGGACGATGGACCCTCAGGCTCACTGACCAGCTAGCCTAGCCTAATTGGAATAAGTGCAAGGTCCCATTGAAAGACTGTGTCTCACTGGGCGCTGGTCACGGTGGCCCATGCCTTTAATCCCAGCTCCAGGGAAGAGAAGCAGGTAGATCCTTTGTGAGTTCAAGGCCAGCTTGGTCTACATAGTGAGTTCCAGGACAGCCAGGGCTACGTAGAAAGACCTTGTCTCAAAAAAAACGAGAGAAGGGGAGACTCTGTATCCAGAGAAAGAGGCAGAGAGAGAGAAAGAGAGAGAGAGAGAGAGAGGGAGGGAGGGAGGGAGGGAGAGAGAGAGAGAGAGAGAGAGAGACCCAGTATCCAAAGACAAGTGGATGGCGCCTGAGAAACCACATACATTCAAGGTAGTTTTTAGCGCATGCACACATTTTCATGCAGGCACATGTACACACACAGAAATTAGCAGGGAAAGTTGGTGTTCCCAGTGTTAATAATAAAGCAAGAAATTTATTTCATGACCTGCCACAGTGGTCAGGATTTATGATGCAGAGTACCAGAAGATTTGTTTTCAAGAAAAAGTTGATGTTCTTGCTAATGATAATAAAACAGAAAATTGATTTTCTTTAGGGAAAAAAATTGAGGGGCTAGAGAGATGGCTCCAACAGTTGGGAGCCCTTGATTGCTCTTGCAGAGGACCTTGGTTCAGTTCCCAGAACCCACATGGTGACGCATAATTATTTCTAGCTCTCGTTGCAGGCAGTGCAGTACCCTCTCCTGACCCTCCCAAGCTCCAAGCACAGATGTAATGCACCTACAGATATTCAGGCAAAATATTCAAACACATAGAAACACTCTTATCTGGATAATTTTTAGGCCAGATGAATAAGGAAGAGTATTTGGTTCCTACTTACTGTGGGAAGCTCTGAAGAGAAAATCTTTCATTTGGAATTTAGCACAGGACCCAACATCCTGCTTCCTATTGTGTTTTTCCTGCACCGCTTTGAACTGTAACCATGTTATTGTCAAAGCTTCAGAGGTTTGTGGGGTCTGTGTGGAATAGGAACCATTAAGGAGGTTATTGCTAACGGGACTGATTTTTCACAAACAGTAAAAAGGATATTTGTGTTCCATAGATAATATTCGAAATCTTATTCCATGGGTTTACATGTGGTGAGAGAACTTACACCAGACAGGAAACTGACACATTGTCCTGACTTTCTAAGACACAGCACGCTGTCAGGATTGGGGTTCACACCGGGTCTCATAGACAAGCAGGTGTTCTATGGCGGCCACACCAGGCTCATAACCTATTCTTGTCCCCCACCCCTTCCATTGCCTCAGTTTACTGATTTGGGCCCTGACAAGGAACAGAGCTGTAACAAAGTCAGGAGAGTTACAAATAGATTTAACGGCTAAAGAACCCTTGAGGAAGTTCTTCTGCTGAAAACAGACTCTTAGTTTCAAACAATAAAACAATGGCTTTTCGAGACATTGTAAAATAGGGCACGTTGCCAGACGGTCAGTGGCACACGCCTTTAATCCCAGCACTTGGGAGGCAGAGGCAGGCAAATCTCTGAGTTTGAGGCCAGCCTGATCTATAAGAGCTAGTTCTAGGACAGGCTTCAAAGCTACAGAGAAACCCTGTCTCCAAAACATAACAAAAACCAACAAACAAAAATAGGTCACGCAACACTGTAACCTCTCAAAGAAAAAAGCAGTGCAGGCCCTGTGGTTGCACCAGCGTACCACAGACAATTGCAGCGTGGGGGGGGGGGGGGGGGAGTGGTAACGCCTGGGCTCAGCTGTGTCACTGAACCAAGGAGGTGGACCTGAGAGTTTGGGCTGGATGTAGATTTGTGCAAATGTGGTAGAATGCTTCTGAGACCTGGAAAAGAACCTTCTGTGAAGAAAAGAATCCACAGTGCTTAGAGCTCACCAGGAGCTGGGAATGGTTTGTGGAGAAACCTGTTAGCGCTGGTGCTCGGAGTAGCACACCATTGTAGGTGCTTACAGTAACACCCAGATAAAGGGTACTCTGGACCCCCTTTTTACAGAGCCTGAAAAGAAGCCTCTAGAGATTCCAACTGATCCAGAAGTAACTGAGCTGTATGCCACAACAGACTCAACAGCGCCCAGCAATCCGGGACCCAAAAGTGTAAAATTTATGTTTGGTACCAATCAAAAATGACTAGGCATATGGCCAGGTGTGGTAGCGTACTTGTAATACCAATACTTGGGAGGCTGAGACACAAGGATTGCCTAAAGACCAAGATGGGCTACATAGAAACCCTGCCTCAAAAAGGGCTAGGGAAACTAGGCATAGAGGAAGCAGGTAACCCGTGCTCACTGTGGCAGCTCATCTACTAAAACTGGGATGATACAGAGAAGATTAGCATAGCTCCTGTACAAGGATAACACACAAATTCGTGAAGTGTTCCATTGAGAGAGAGAGAGAGGGAAGGAGGAAGGGAGAGAGAGAGAGAGAGAGAGAGAGAGAGAGAAGGAGGGAGGCAGGTAAATAAAAGAAATCAAGGGGAAACCAACTGTCACTGGGGTCTGGGAGCTGGAGAGATGGCTCAGCAGTTAAGAATTCTTGCATTTGCAAAGGACCTAGGTTTGGTTCCTAGTACCCACAGAGTAGCTCACGGTTGTCTATAACTCCAATTCTAGGGGATCTGACACCCCCTTTTGGCTTCCTTGGGTACTAGGCACACACATGGTGCACATACAAATATGCAAGCAAACATTCATACACATAAAGCAATTAATAAATCCTGTAAAGTATGGGCCCAGAAACGATGGACATAATGGGATTCTTAAATAAGGACGGTAAGCTGGGTGGTGGTGGTGCACATCTTTAATCCCAGCACTCGGGAGGCAGAGGCAGGCGGATCTCTGAGTTCGAGGCCAGCCTGGTCTACAAGAGCTAGTTCCAGGACAGGCTCCAAAGCTACAGAGAAACCCTGTCTCAAAAAAACTAAAAAAGAATTATGGTAAAGATGTTTTCTTACAAGTAAACAAGGAGCTAGAACTTTGCACATAATGAGGAAAGGAAGACGGGTCAGACAGGCTGAGTGGGGAATGAAAACGCTGGGTACCGCTCACAGACCAGAGCAGCTGTGCTGCCTCAGATGCAGTCCCAGCGCTTGCGGGGTAGACAGACCGACCACAGGCTTGAGGTCAGCGTGAGTTACAGAGTGGGAGTGATGAAAATTCAGGGGGGTGCAACAACAAAGATTAGCAATAGATTCTATCCAAAAGGAAGTATGCTGAAAACGAAATACAACCAGAATTTTACATCTAATTTTTTTTCTGGGGGAGGGGGGCTGCCTTTGACTATGACTAAAATCATAGGAAGCAAAACTGAGAATGAAAAGGGACTTAGTAAACTCAGCCATATTAATTACACTGATTGTAAAATTCAGAATACTCAGTTAAAAGTTGGAGGGGGTCAGGGACCTCAGTGGCAGTGTATGTGTGTGTGTGTATGTGTGTGTGTGTGTGTGTGTGTGTGTGTATGTGTGTATGTGTGTGTGTGTGTTGCCTGTCTGTGGAATTTGTGAAACCACTGACAATACTATGAAATGAATCGTATGATTTTCAGATTCATTGGGTAGATTTGTTTTAATGATTATTTCCATGGTCATGCTAGGTCATATCAGAGGCTTCTATGCTAGGGTTCAAAATCTACTTCAGATAATCCTCCGTTCCCACAATCCTCAGACACTAGTAGTCCTAATGGATGCTTTTGCTCACCTCAGCACCACCTTCAGATAATGTGCCTGCCGTACCTCCCTCCCAGGCTAGCCGCTCCGGAGAGTCCCAGGAGTGCCTCATATCTGAGGGTACTTTTGTTTCCTCGGTGTTCATCCAGGGCCGCAGCATTATCGCTGCGATGAAGTTCAAGTGCACTCCCTACTCATCCTCTGTAGCACAGTTTCTAAAAACCCAGAGACAGAAACTGGGGTTCAGCCTGAAGGTCAGAAAAGCCACTGGCTCGTACCTCTACCTCGGTCTGAAATGGTGATCTTGCCTCCAGGAATCTCAGAATGAGACTGTGTGGGAGATGTGTGTGTCTCCTCCCATTTTATAATCCTCTCTAGTGCACCACTACCACCCTGTTTCTATGACAACTAGTGTGGCTGCTGAGATTAAAGGTGTGTGTCGCCACTGCCTATAAGGCTGATCGGGGCAGCTGTTTTATTCTCTGAACTTCAGGCAAGCTTTATTAAAATACAAATGAAATATCACTGCAATCCTCTGCATGGTTTCTTTTTTCAGGTTTGTTTTTTGGAGACAGGGTCTTGTCATATGTAGCCCAGCCTGGCCTTGAACTTTAAGCAATTCTCCTGTCTTAGACTACTAAATGCTAGGGTTACAAGGGACCACCACTATGACTAGCTTCAAACTACTTTGTTTTGCAGCCCTTTTTTCTCAGCCTCGGATGGCTGCCTTGCTTTTGGCATCGTGTAAAAATCGGTAAAAGGGAGAAACTCCGGGTCTCCTCGTGTGCAGTCTCTATCATGAATGAGATATTTGCCAGAAGCCCCCACAGACTTTTTCTAGCCCCTTAGGCTAAAAGCAGGTCACTTCTTCTAGTCACCTGCAAGGGTCAGTAATTGGACTGAAATAACATCTTGGTTCACCCTAGAGACCCGTATAAATTTCTTTGCCTCAGATGGAGATGATGGTGACTAGCAGAAGCACAGGAAGGTTCCGCCAACATAGCAGGAGGCAGGGTGGGTTTGGGAGTCGAGTTAGGAAGGCTCTGGCTAAAACATCATCCTTCACAATAGCCACAAATAGCATAAAATATCACATAGTAACTAACTCTAATCAAACAAGTGAAAGACCTGTATGACAAGAACTTTAAATCTTTGAAGAAAGAAATTTGAAGAAGACACCAGAAAATGGAAAGATCTCCCATGCTCTTGGGTAGGAATTAACATAGTAAAAATGGCAATCTTACTAAAAGCAATCTACAGATTCAACGCAATGCCCATCGAAATCTCAGCAAAATTCTTCACCGACCTCAAAAGAGCAGTATTCAACTTCACGTGGAAAAGCAATAAAAACCCAGGATAGTTAAAACAATCTTGTACACTAAAGGAACTTCTGGAGGCATCACAATCCCTAACTTCAAACTCTGCTACAGAATTACAGTACTGAAAACAGCCTGCTATTGGCATAAAAACAGACAGGAGGAACCGAATTGAAGACCCAGATATTAATCTACACACCTTCAAACACCTGATTTTTGACAAAGAAGCAAAAAAATATAAAATAGAAAAAAGAAAGCATATTCAACAAATGGTGCTGTCATAACTAGATATTAACATGTAGAAGAATGAAAATAGATCCTTATCTATTGCCATACACAAAACTCAAGTCCAAATGGATCAATGACCTCAATATAAAGTCAACCACACTGAACCTCCTAGAAGAGAAAGTGGGAAGTACAATTGAATGCATTGGCACAGGAGACTGCTTCCTAAATAAAACCCCAGTAGCACAGACACTGAGAGAAACAATAAATGGGAACTCCTGAAACTGAAAAGCTTCTGTAAAGCAAAGGACACAGTCAACAAGACAAAACGACAGCCTACAGAATGGGAAAAGATCCTCACGAACCCAACATTGGGCACAGGGCTGATCTCCAAAATATACAAAGAACTCAAGAAATTGGTTATGAAAAGAATAAATAACCCAATAAAAAATGGGGTATAGACCTAAACAGAGAACTCTCAACAGAGGAATCTAAAATGGCTGAAAGACACTTGAGGAAATGCTCAACATCCTTAGCCATTAGAGAAATGCAGATCAAAACAACTCTGAGATTCCATCTTACACCTGTAACAATGGCCAAGATCAAGAACACTGATGACAACTTATGCTGGAGAGGATGTGGGGTAACAGGAGTGCAAAGTGGTACATCCCTTTGGATATCAGCATGGCAATTTCTCAGAAAATTAGGAAACAACTTTCCTCAAGACCCAGCAATACCACTTTTGGTTTATATACCCAAAGGATGCTCAATCATACCACAAGGACATGTGCTCAACTATGTTTATAGCAGCATTGTTTGTCATAGCCAGAACCTGGAAACAACCTGAATGCCCCTTGACTGAAGAATGGATAAGGAAAATGTGGTATGTTTACACAATGGAGTACTACACAGAAAAAAAAAAAGACATCTTAAAATTTGCTGGCAAATGGATGGATCTAGAAAACATTGAGAGAGGTAACCCAGACCCAGAAAAACAAATATCATATGTACTCACTCATAAGTGGCTTTTAGACATAAAGCAGTGAAAACCAGCCTACAAATCACAATCCCAATAGTAAGACAATAGTAAGAATCCTAAGAGAGACATACATGGATTTAATCTACATGGGAAATAGAAAAAGATAAGATATCCTGAGTAAACTGGGAACATGGGGACCATGGGAGAGGGAAGGGGAGAGGAGAGCAAAGGAGGGGAGCCAAGAAAAATGTAGAGCTCAATAAAATCAATTAAAAAAATAAAAAGGAAGGTTCTGCCTAGAGCTTGGGGCACTATAGCACAGGAGGAAAGATGAGCAAGAAACTTCCCTTTATCAAGCTTAAATTTTACCACAACTAGTTAAAGATAATTTTTGTGACTATTTGAGTAGCTGGGTCATTTTCTGGACAGAGTCAATACTTGGTATGCAAAAGACAAGTATTTCGGAAAGCAGCGGTTTGATGGAATATTTATATATTTGTCCCTGGGAAGTTTCAAGATCTCATGCAGCTTCCCATTTAGTCTTCACAGTGGTTCTGCATGATGTAATATTTCATCACCTCTGTATTGCTCTGAAGGCTTCTGTGAGCTGAAGCGATTAAACCTCGATTGTCTGGTTCTAAGACACATGCAAATTCTTCCCTGCTTGACCAATTCTTCCCAACTCTCTTGATAATCAGAACTGATCTCGTTTGTCTCAGAGTCAAAACACACAGCGTTTCGCTTGTATTTGCCTTTTAAGACACAGTGAAGTAAATCCTAGAAATAGTGTTTGGCCAACAGTTGGTGAGCATATGGTGAAGGCAGGTGTTCCCCCTCAGGGAGCGCTAAGGGGTTGCAGGTGAGTCTTTCAGGCTGTGAAGTAGACACAGCTGGGTCTCTGAGTTCCAGGCCAGCTAAGACTACAAGAGTGAGACCCTGGTCTCAAAAAAAGAAAAAAAGTGAGTCATTGTATGCCTGAGAGACGAGAGTCAAATTATCCAACACTGCAGAGTCTCTGCAAAATGTACTGCTGGACATTTGTAAGGACTCAAGCAGAGTCGCCACCGTGCAGAGACTTCTAGAAGGACCTTCAGCAGTGTGTTCTAGTATGAAATGAAATTTGATAGAGGTGGAATTGAGAGCTGATCACATCTCTCGTTGAACGAGTGCAGCTGAAAGAATAGACCACCTCAAGCAGTGTGCTTCTTGAAACTGTGTTTTGTTTTTTGAGGCAGGATCCCTCTGTGGCCCTGAACTCACAGAACCTCCCCCCCCCCACCCCCGCCTCTGTTTCCCAAGTGCTGGGATCAAAGGCCAGCACCTGACTTCTTGAAACATTTTAAAGGCCTGTTTGTGTAGTAAATTACTGGGGTGGTAGCCAAACAAAATTTTCACTTCATTGATTTGTAGTAGCTGTCGGGGTAGTGGGGAGTTAGAGGCTGAATGCTGAATTGTATAGTGAAGCTTCTAGGCTACCGTGGGTCATCGCTGCTCTTTGTCTTACTCACCCTCATGTGGCTCTCCTAGAAGTAGTAAGCTCATTTCTCCATCAATCTTATTTCCCTGGATTTTCCTGAAGTCCAGAGCAGGCTCATTGTCAAAATCAAGGTCCTGAGGCATGCTCCCCAGAGAGAGACCCCAGTGACCACCATCTTTTAACTAGCTCCAAAACCAGGCTTCCGAGACCTGTTCCAGTTGGAGCTGATCCCTGACCTCGGCCATGCCCCCACGGTCCTGCATTGCGTTATACACCCCTTCATCTGGCCTGGCTCCTCCATAGTCTCAAAGTTCTAGGTGACTGAGTAACAAAGACCCTGACTTTATCCCTGTTGTTCTCGAAGGGGAAGAAGGAAAGGACTAGTCAGGCATTGGTAGGCAACGGTTTGTTCTTCAGTTGCCAGTCCAGCCTCAGTTTCATTGCCTTTCCAGGCAGTCTCAACGTGAAACACAATACTGTCTGCCATGAGATACTTACTGGAATTTTAACATTTACTGGCTGGTACAGAGGAGTCTGTGTTTTTCTTCTCCACCACACCAAAGAGAAGTTCTTAAAACTGCCAACTCTGCAGATCAGTCAGACGGGCGCCTTTCGATGTGCTGGATCAGTCACCTCGGACTGTTGTAAAGTATCCTTGTGTGACGTGGTGCTGGCGGTCACAGCTGGCATCCGACAGCATGCACTGTCCAGCGCTGCCTAGGTTATTCACCGGTACCATTAATGTCTCATCACAAGGCCAAAGGCCCCATCGTTAGAACTTACTCGAAGTATGCCCGATGCCACCACGTGGCCATCTGCCAGTCTGCAAAGAGAGTGCCTCGTGAATTCTGAGTGTTCCTCTACCTGAGTTCAGATAGGTCTTACTGCTTCTGAGCTAGCATTGCACAGCCCTGCCTGGACCTTTCTTCTCTGTGGGACTCAGACTGCTGACCTCTGCAGGATCTCAGCCTACACACTGGAGGGCACAGGTTGGCCTGGCTGCCGAGGATTTGGCTCCTGCGCTTGCTGTTTCGTTACAGTAGAGAACGGAAAGACACCATTGGACTTCTCAAAGTTCCCTGGATCAAGAGACAAGTACGGCCTGACTTGGGGCCATACTGCATTTTTTTTTTTAAACCAGAGCTGTTCTGTTATTGTTATTTACAATTCTGCAGGTTTAAAAGGAATTGGAAAAATCATAAATGTAAACTGCCCTCTGGCAGTTGAATCATCAGCCTCTGCCCAGACTTTTGTCCCCGGAGAGTCAGGCTTCGTTCGCCTTGGCTCCTGGAAGCCCAGCCTCTCTTGCTCTCCTGGATTGGACTCTGATGACCATCTTGGACTTCATCGGCATCCTCAGTGCTGAGGGGGAAGGGGAGGACTTGCACTTGAGTTTTTCTTTACATTTCTTAGATTTTGAATGAAAACAAATTAACTTAGAAGGACAATTAACTGGTATTGAACCTCAGAGAGGCAGTCTGGCAATGCAGTTTGCTGGCGAAAGGCATCCCCAGCCGACCCAAGACCTGAGGACCAGTCCCTAACACCAAAGAGAAGTGGGGATGCGGTGCACAGAGCAGCAAGCCTTTAATCTGTCATGGAAGAGTCAGACTGAAAGGATTATATTGTATTTATATTGAATATTTAAAGTGTCTGAGGATTTATATGTGTAAAGGGACCAGCACAAATTATATGGATGACATTTTCTACCAGGGTGATTCTGAAACTCAAGACTTCAGTGGCCCTTGGGTGGGTCAAGGACCCCGTCTAGTCCTTCTGCCCAGTCGCAGTTTCAAAGGCTGACGAGTGCTTTGGCATCTGGTAAAATAAGGGACATTGACCAAAGAATATAATATTTTCATAGAAATGCCTAAGTATTTACAAAACCAAGGGAATAACAGCTAATTTTCATGTACCAGCTTTGGTGGTTTCAGGGGATGTCCACTCTGATTTAAGGTCATTCCCAAACATTTAAGAAACCTTGACTCTTCAAAGGGGAGGAATCTCTGCTTTGAAAACCTAGAGTATGCTATAATAATTGCTTCTGTTCCTGGAGCTTAGGGACCATCAGTTTTTCCAAACCTCTAATTTGACTTCTCTTCTCCAGGGCCCAGTCATATACGCGCAGTTAGATCACTCTGGTGGACATCACAGTGGCAAGATTAATAAGTCGGAGTCTGTGGTGTATGCGGACATCCGGAAAGACTAAGAGAAGACCCCAAACTACCTTAAGCAAGAAACAAATCCAAACTGGACTCTTGTGCAGAAGATGCCCGTAACCACGTGTGGTCTTGAGGACTCGAGCAAGGACAAGCACATGTATACTCAGAGAGAAAAGAAAATGTATATAAAGGATATGTATATTCTATTTAATCTTCCCTATGTGAGAGGCCAAGGGTTGCATGATGAAGAAATGGTTTGCGTCTACGTAAGTGTAAATTGTCTTGCTGTTTCTGTGTATCCTTCCAGAGTTGTTCCTATTGGATAGTTTCAGAAGCATCCATATCATTGAGTGATAAGGCTTGCCTTATTGGAGACTTCACAGAACTGTTAGTGTCCCCAACAGACGTGGCCTTTACACCTAAGGGCTCAACCAGTCTTAGCATTTCTTGTAGTTAGAGAATGAGGTGTTCAGGGGAATGGAGTCTCTCACAGTATCAGAACCGTTTGTTTGTGCTGGCTGGCACACCACCCGTTAGCCATGCCTCCTGAGGACAGTAAGAATTTTTTGTTGGTGCTATTCTAAAATATGAGGGCATTTTCCGCTCAAGATTGTCCTCACCATCCTTCTGTGGATGCTAAGGTCTCGCTAATAAGCTTCTGTCCCTGTGCGAACAGCACAGCTGACTAAGGGTATTCGTGGTTAAAAGGGTACAGATTGCGGAGCCCAGCAAGATCTTAGCATGGGAAAGACTTCAGGGGAGGGGGGCAGCATTCTCTTTTTTTCTTCCCAGCAATTCTGTGAAGGAACTGCACTTTCCAGACATCTCCTGCCAGGTGCTTTACTGTCTCCTTGCTAAGCTGAGATGATGTATCTGATACTGATGCTCTATGACCTTTGTTCAGATGACACCTCTTAAGGGCTTCCTATATCTGCTTCCATGACCTCTTTGCCCAGTCAGTGCCAGATCCTCGGTGGGCCCAAGCCAACCTTCTTCCCTAGGCTGGAGCAGTTTGCTGCCAGCATCCTGGGTTGAGTTGGCAGCCTGGTTCCAGCTGCTTCCAGGACAGTGCTGAGACCTCACAGCCTTCCACCCCACACCACTTCCTCTGGAAGTGTGGAAGTGTATTTCCTGCACCTCTGCACGCTGGGGCCTGGGTGCAGATAACAGTGAGGTCACGTCCAGATAGCAGACCTGCCCTTCCCATATCCCCTGTCCGGAAGGAAGAGGCATCCTAAAACTTACCTGTGAATTGTGAAGGGACACATAAAAGATTACAGATTAAAATTCCTGTTTGTTTTCTCAATGGAAATGTATCCAGCTAGGGAGAAGTATCAAGTCCATTGTTACTTTTGATATTTTCATTTGTACTTCTGTGAATATTTTAATACATTTTTTCAATTTCTGAGTGGTGGTGTCTGCTTGTTTTTAATCAAAAAGAAAAAGAGAAGCACCTGGTGGTGGCACAGGCCTTTAATCCCAGCACTTGGGAGGCAGAAGCAGATGGATCTTTGTGAGTTCAAAGCCAGCCTGTTCTACAGAGCTAGTTCCAGGACAGCTAGGGCTGTTACACAGCGAAACTCTGTCTCAAAAAAACAGAAGGAGAGAGAGAGAGAGAGAGAGAGAGAGAGAGAGAGAGAGAAACCTTTTCATTTGTATCAATACGGCCACACGAGCCTTTCTCCGGTGTACACCACTGTGTGACTACTTCAGGGCATTTGTGCCACTGTCCCCTAAAGCAAGACTTCTGTGGATGTTTCTAAGCGACATGTTCTCTAGCTCCTTACGTCTGTGTTCAGATGTGCCTTTAGAGTGCTTCTGCAACATATAAAAGCTACCTTGGGCCAGTAAGATAGCTCAGTAAACCTGACAACCTAAGTTAGGTCCCCGAATCCACTTGCTGGAAAGAGGGAACTGGATCCTGAGAGCTGTCCTCTGACTGCCACTTGCCTGGGTGTGCCCGAGTGCACACACAACACAGATACGCATTTAAAATGGTTTGAACTAAAATCGCAGCTCCTTAGCCCCATCAGTTCTGCTCCTGCCAGCTGAGTGGTCGCTTCTCTGGTCTCCCCACGAGAACACAGAGAGCAAGACTTTGCTGTTTTGTTCATGGCTCCACCCTGGGGAGCATGTAGCAAAGCCTCGGGGACTTTCCAGCCGTTTCCTGCATGCTTGCTGGGCGAGTGTATCTCACTCTTCCACAGGGATGCGGAGAACTGTCCTGGGCCGGACACTGCACTACACAGGAAGAAACAAGGGGAGGATAAAGCTCCTTGAGCTCTGAGTCCCTCACATGGCAGTGGTACCTAATCCCTCCTAAGATTTGGCATGTGCCGACTGCTCGCCCTTCTCGTTTGTAACGCGCTGAACTAGTCAGCTGTGCTAGCCTTACACCCCTTTTTTAGAAAGACTGTGGCTTGGATTATATATATTTTGCCCAACCACTGTCAGCTTAGCAGTGATGAACAAGGAGGGGCGGAGACTGTTTGGACTATAGTGGTGATTCTCAACCCTCCTAAGGCTGCGACCCTTTAATGCAGCTTCTCATGTTGTGGTGACCCCCAGCCATAAAATGATTTTCGTTACTACTTCATAGCTGTAATTTTGCTACTGTTCTGAATCATAATGTAAATAGTTTAGGATAGGGGTTTGCCAGAGGAGTTGTGGCCCACAGGTTGAGAACCGCTGTTCATTTCTTCTTTATCCAGCTCACTGCTCCACATGTCTGGCAGTAGTTTTTTCCCAGTTTTTCTCCAGGATCTGGGTGTGGGGCGTGGAGGGATGGTAAGGTAGATGATAGCCACATAGCCATCCAGGGTTAGTTTCAGTTTGAAAGATGGTTTGAAGATAGAAAAAAAAAAATGAAAAGTCTACATGGTCACTTAATCTGTCAAGAGCTGTATCACAAACGATACCACTGACCAAACAGAGGCGGTGCTTTCTAGCGATGTGGATGTGTTGCTGGTTACCAAGAATGCGAAGTGAGTCCCAGACTGTCATAACCTCAGGCTCTTTGGATGGGAGAGATGGAACCCTCAGGGATTTCCAGTATCTGTACTTCTCAGTGTTGCTGGCCTTCCTCCTGCGGCCTGGGCTCTGGTTTCTCAGCTGCACAGGCAACATGCCAACCCCGTGCATAGGCTCTCATGGAGGCCTGGTCCAGCAGGCTGAGCTGGGATAAGAGGGAACCTCTGGGATTCATTCTGAAAGCAGTGGAGGTGGGTTTGATGCCAGCAGGATCTCAGACTTCACGCTGCCTGTTTGGGAAACGTGTGGTTTTGCAGAGAAGGAGCCTGGCACTGGGGCGCTGTAGAAATGGTGGCAGGGATTTAGCTGAGCACTTGCTTCCCTTAGAGTCAAGACTATGCTATTCTGAAAAAACTTGAACATGCATAAAAGAAGAGTAAAATCAGTCTCCCTCATCCACCAGGGGTATGGTACACTCCTGTCCTCCCAACACTTGAGAGGTTGAGACAGGAGGGTCAGGAATTGGACTATGTGAAATATTGTCCCAAAAATAGAAACAAAACCCACACTGGGCCAGATCAGAACTCTAAGGGTAGCAGGCACACACATGGTACACATACATGCAGGCAGGCAGGCAAAAGCAAATACATATTAAATGATTTAAAAACTAGAATCATGGACATTGGGAAGGATAGCAAGTGAGATCTAAGGATGGATAGTTGCATGTGCATGAAACCCAATTATTACTGTGCTAACCTAAAAAAGTTAATTAAAAATATGGAAGCCAGGCAGTGGTGGCACATGCCCTTATTCCCAGCACTCAGGAGGCAGAGGCAGGGGAATCTCTGGTCTACAGAGTGAGTTCCAGGGCAGTCAGGGCTACTCAGAGAAACCCTGCCTCAAATTAAAAAAATAAAAAGAACGACCACATCCTTGGGAAACAAGATCATCTTGCCGTGTTAAATTAAAACATGTCTGCTGTGTGTGAGAGTTAGCGCACACCACTGTGTTAAGTGTGGCTGTCAGGGCAGCTTGGTGACCCAGTTCTCATGTGGCCACATGGGTCTTGCAGAACAAACTAGTCTGGGTCAGCAACAAGCCTCCAAGCCATCTTGCTGTCCACATACACATTTTGGAAGATGCATTCCAAAAGCCAGAGTCTTGGCTTTATCCATTTCCCAGTGTGTAGTCAAATGTCCTTTGTTGTGAAGATGGCATTTTTACAATTGGCTTCTTCAAATCAGGTCCTAGGAAAGACTTGCGGGGTGGGGGATGAGGGAAGTCTATTTTAAAGCCAAAAATGGGATCACGATGCCCTTGCAGTTTGCCTCTCCGTTGCCCTTTAGAGCGTGGTGCCAAACGAAGCCTCATGCCAGTAAAGCAGCCACCAGGACTCCTCTGCTATCCACGTGGCATGGTATTTTAAGTCACTTCTCAACTAGCAGACATTTTAGGCTGTCCCCAGTTGGTCTCACTAGTAATTCTGTGGTTATTTGTCCTTATGAACTATTAAAGAAAAAAAAAACCCCTGCCAACTGTAAACAATTGTAAGGGTCGGACCAGCCCTTCTGGCCCTTGGAAATGGGACCTAACATCTGAGAGTGTCAGCAGGGGGGTCCTGAGGCCTCCTCCCTCCTCACATCCTTCCTAAAGCCTCCAGGAGCAGACAGGAAAGCCTGACTTTGTGGTTTGGAAGAAAAACATTTGGGAGCAAAAGGCTGGAGGGAGCTTGGGGATCAACAGGAGACTGGGCGTGTTTACCAGGAGGGAAAACAGACCTTTCAGGCTCAAAGGGTCCCTGGGGACCTGCTGCTTCCAGCTTCCATTTCCTCCTGCAAACAGGACGTGAAACTTAATTGTCCTCTCTTGGCTCTGGCATCCGTTTCTTTGCGGTGGGCTTTGTAGTGTGGCCTTTAGTGTTCAGCCTTTAAGGGTGGGCAGCTTTTTGGTTTTGTTTTGGTGTTTTTTTTTTTTTGTCTCACTACGCCTGGTGCAAGAAGTTGGACATAATTTAATATTCTCACACTTGCTTTTGCTCCTTGTCGTCAGAGCTGTGTGGCTGCCACACTGTGGTGGACAGTCTGCCTTGGAGGGTACTAACTGATGTCAGACATTGGGCCCTGAACCATGGCTCTGCTTAGGTGTGGGGAATAAAAGAGAAGTTGGGCTGGAGAGATGGCTCGGTGGTTAAGAGCACTGACTGTTCTTCCAGAGAACCCGGGTTCAATTCCCAGCACCCACATGACAGCTAACAACTATTTGTAACTCCAAGATCTGACACCCTCACACAGAGATACATGCAGGCAAAATACCAGTGTACATAAAATAAAAATAAAAGATTGTAAAAAAACCAAAAAGTTAAAGAGGGGCCAGCTTTTGACTGGCGGTTTCTCTCCGAAAGAGACTGAACTTTAAATATAGACCATATTCTTGCCGCCTTTCTTCTTCTTTGGTACTAAAATTGTATGGTAAATGGGGGTGGTTAATAAGCCGTATTGTGTGTGTGTATGTGCGTGCGTGTTCATTGATTCAGAAATTTTCTTTTTTTTAATGTTTCTCACTTATTATGATTTTGTTTTAAACCCAAAGATGCTCATTTCTCTTTTGGTACCTCATCTTCACCACCTTGCCAGGCTCTCTTCCGTGTGCTGCTGCTGCTGCTGCTTGGGAATACACACGGGAATAATGGGGTGGTCTCGGTGGAGGGGCTCCCACCTTCCTGGGATTTCGCTGAGTGGCAGAGTGTCTCTCACTTGACTCCTGTGTGCACGCCTTACCCTTTGGACCCCTGTTCCGGGGAGTTCCACTGCTGGTTTGGCTGTTGACAGCCTTCCTTGGGCTTGGCTTTGAAACTCTGCTTATCACCACAGCCTTCTCTGCCTTCGACCATTTTAAAAAGACCTTTAGCTTACATTTTATTGCGTGTGCACACACGTGTGTGTGTACCCCAGTGCGCATGAGGAGGTCAAAGGATAACCTTTCTGAGTCTATTTTCTTTCCACCATGTGGATGCCAGCGGTTGAATTTTGGTCTTACTCAAGTTAGTGACAAGAACCTTTGCCCGCCAGGCTGTGGTGACGGGACCCTTTGACCACTAGGCTCTCCCATCAACCCTTGAAGTTCTTTCACTACATTTTTTTCTTTATTTAGCTTTTAGACACTTAATTTTTAAGTGATATGTATGTCGGGGAGGTGGTACGTGCACAGGAGAGCAGGTGACTGAGGGCACCCCAGATCTTCCCTGGGGCTGTTACACATGGTTGGTTTGAGTTTTGAGGCACAGGTACTGGGAACTGAACTCCAGTCCTGTATAAGCTGTGTATGCGTTAGCTGCTGAGCCATCGTTTCAGCCCCACGATGAAATGAACTTTAGATTCATTCTGTAAACAATTTTCTGGAACGCTCAGTAGACCCACAAGAAGAATATGGAACATTTAGGAAACTCTGACCTCATTCTTGCTGGCCCAGCGGTACCCCAGAGGTTTGTTTAGAATATATCTGGACGTCCCTGCTCTCTTCCTTGTAAACTTTCCTTGAGGAAAGGTTTTTGTGCTGGCAGAGGGAGGACGTCTTGAAAGCCTGTTAGAGGATCTTGGTCCCAAGAATGCAGAACACCCATGCGACACATGGTTATTGGCAGCTACCAGGCACCACACTGCTTCTGCCAGAAACACCCGACAGGGCTCATATCACTAAAGGAATGGGATGTGTGTCTCTGGCAAGGAGGTCATGTGGTTGAGAGTCCTGCCATGAATCCCTACGGCACAGACCCCAGGCTCTTGGCTGAGTTCATAATTTAATATTGACTTATTGAAGTTGGACAGGAGGTAAAAATGCAAGAGAATGAAATGAACAGGAAGGAGCTACTTCTTGCCTGGAAATGACTGGCCACTTCCTGATCCTGCTTCCCCAAAAAAGAAAGAAAAAAAAGGAAATTCAAGATTTGGGTCCTTGGCCCAAACCCCAGGCTGGGGAGCAAGGCCCCAGGGGATAACCTAGTACTATTAATTTTGCTAAATGGACACTGTATCAAAGCTCCTTCTGAATAAGTCATCTCTAAACTCATTCCAGTCCTCATTAGACAAGTTTCTTCATGTGGTGTTGGTATGAGGACACACTGGGCAAAACGCAAGAGAACGTGTTTTTTGGTGTACTTGCCCATGAATGGATGCCTGTCACATACCCCTCCCGCCCAAGGCTCATAGGACATCACAGAAGAGGGGTGAAAAGATTGTAGAAGAGGTTGAGGAGTGAGACAAAATAGTGTCAGCCTTGACTGGACCACATACCCTCAGGAACTCGGTCACTATAATACCTGCACAAAATCAAGTCAATCTACAATCCTGAATGGGGGTCCTTTGGGGGGGCACAAGCCCCCACCCAGCTGAGAGGAGAACTATTGACAGTTTATGGCTTCCCAGGGAGGAAAGGTCTACTGTTGTTTGGGGTGTGGGCCTTGGTCAGTTGACCACGCTCCAGCGGATAACGTCACAAGCCCCAACTTCATGTCTTTTTTATTATTATTATTCTTTTATAACCCACCGAATCTGAGAAGTGCTTCCCATAGGCACATGGAAGAGGAGTTGGGGTGAGTGTGAATATCAAAATACACTGTCTGCATGTATGAAACTCTCACAGAATAAACATTTTAAGAAACGATTTTGGTTCTTTGAGGCTGGAGAGATGGCTCTGAGATTAGGAGTAGCGGCTGCTCTTTCAGAGAATCTAAGCTCAATTCCTGGCCCTCACATGGCAGCCCACATCATCTGTGAAGGATCTGATGCCCTCTTTTGGCTTCCTTCCGTGGGTACCAGCCATGCATGGGGTGCACACACATAGATACAGGCAACACACCTATACGTGTAAAATGAAATTTGATTCAAAAAGGACCCACAGGCTGAGAACCAGTGATCTAGAGCCACATGTGGTGAAGTAAACCTATAATCCCAGCACTGAGAAGCATCTTGAGTTCAAAGCTAGCCTGGGCTATATAGTGAAAGAGACGGAGTGAAGGGGGGGAAGGGAGGGAGAGAGTGTGCAGGCAGGCATAATAGCTCTTGCCTGTAATTCCAGCACTGAGAAGCATCTCAAGTTCAAGGCTAGCCTGGGATAAATAGTGAGACTGATGAGGAGAGAGAGAGAGAGAGAGTGTGTGTGTGTGTGTGCAGGCAGGCAAGCAGGCAGGCCATAATAGCTCTTGCCTGTAATTCCGGCACTTGAGGCAGATGCAGGACGTTCACCCCAGGTGTTAATAGGTTATACAATGAGTTCTAAGCTAAGCTAGGCTACAAAGAGAGACCCTGTGAAGAGCAAGGGGGCAAATCCAACGAACAGCAAAGACCACACATACAATTCCACCCTTCCTCTTCGAATGAGGTTTGGAGGCGGGGATGGTGGTGTCTCACGGTGGTGGCAGCCGCCACTTTCTGAAAGTGGTTTGACCTGGTAAACCTTCATTCACCCTGCTGGCCTATTCCCCCACACTGTAAGGTGCTTTGAGGTAACTGTGAGAAAGACAGAGCTTGCCAGAGGCCGTCTGGTGCTGGAGACACAAAGCTGAATAATGGAAGAAGCCCCTCCCCCTCGATGACCCTCGTCCTCCATTAGTCCAGTGAGGAAAGAGCCTAGAGCCAACCGCAGCAGTGAGCTGAGCCTCAGTGAGCAGACGCCGCAGCTGGGCAGCCCATGCAGGTGGAAGAGGGTGTGGAGGCAGAGAAGCATGAAAGCGGGTGAAGAGAAACCCAAAACTCCAATAAGAGCTGTTTCAGGTTCCAAAGACTCCACCCCCAGCACCCGCCCCACCCCCACTCCACCCATCCCTTCTTTGCTCCACCTCACCCACTCCTACTCCACCCCACTCCTTAAGGGATTTAGGGGAAGGCCTTGAAAGCCTTACAATATAAGCTTAGGAATTTCATCATGGTCCAGCCTGGGG
Source organism: Microtus oregoni (assembly GCF_018167655.1). Lineage (NCBI taxonomy): Eukaryota > Metazoa > Chordata > Mammalia > Rodentia > Cricetidae > Microtus > Microtus oregoni. The sequence goes on from NW_024543072.1 coordinate 33,333,114, forward strand.
ATAATTTTTGCTCATTAGGAAGCTAATTCTGCCAGTTACACAGGTAGAGGGTGGAAATCTGAAATTGGGAAACCAGCTGATAATGTGACTTACTGGAGAGTCGGATTACCCATGAAGGAAGTGGGTTTTTAGCTGCAGTGAGGGCAGAGATGAGAGAGATGGGAGAAATGTTTAGGTAGAAGTTCATGAGCGCTGAGAGAGTATATAATGAGGGCCGGGGACAGCCAGGTGAGACAGCTCAAGCTTGTTATCCCAGCGTTCAGCAGGCTGAGGCAGGAGGATTTCTTTTGAGTTGGAGATCAGCCTGACTACATAGTTCCAGGCTGACCTGTAGTGTGATATCTCAGAAGAAAGCCATCGGGGTTACTAGAGACAGAAGCATGGAGACCTAAGACCTGGTCCAGTAATATGAACAAGCAACTCCAGGGAAGGTGGGATTTAGGGTCGACAGCCTGGGGCCGGAGATGCAGGGGCAACTGTAACTAGCAAGTATTGGCAGGATGCTCGCAACTTTCTAGACCTCAGCTCACTTGGCCTCTGTATCCGATCGTGCACTCTTACCGAAAAGCCCACCTCTGACTTCAGCGCCTCCTCTCTCCTGTGATCTACCCCGCACATCGACACCCTTGATCTGAATTCCAGTCCATTCTCTTTTACAGGCCACCCTCATTCCGACTTGCATCATGAGGTACCTCTCAGTGTTTATCTTGACCTAGATCTCTTCCAATCCTGAAAGTGGTGAAATCTGGGTGGCCTCGTGGTCCACCCCACTGGTAGGACACCTGCTTAGCCTGGGCACATCCTCTGAGTAGAGCCCCAGTAGCTCATATAGAAGTCATAGACTTCCTAAAACAGAAATGTGGTCCACCCCACTGGTAGGACACCTGCTTAGCCTGGGCACATCCCCTGAGTAGAGCCCCAGTAGCTCGTATAGAAGTCATAGACTTCCTAAAACAGAAATGTGGTCCACATATTTCCTTAGCAGTCATCCCGAGACTCCTCTTTTGAGTGGTTTCGATGGCCCGCAAGGCTCGGGTGATGTTCCTCATATCTCTTGTTCACTTCCCTTTGCTCGGTGGATGTTCTCCAGACCAGCTGGGAGGACCCCGGGCCCCAGACCTCCTAGACAGCTCCAGGATCAAATGCTGTGTGTTGACCTGGAAAGGCCTCCTCCTCTCGGCTGGCTTTCACCAGCCCTTCTCAAAGCCACAACACGGTGTGTGCCAGGCTTCCCTTGCTCTGCATTTTAACCGTCTGTTTGCTCTCTGGCCAGCATTAACACACACAGCTAACCACGTTATGAGAGGCCTTCTGCAGGTGCTGCTAGCCCCATTTTACAGACCAGGAAACTGAGACACAAAGAGCTTTCTCCTCCACGGGCACAGACTCAACAACTGGATCGGGTCCAGTGAGTTTTCAGGTCTACGGCAGGAAGCACAGGTTAGACCATTTCTTACTCATCACCGTATCCTTGCCCAAGGGCCTGGCTAATACACAGCTGTTAAATCCTTCCTGTCGGTCTCCGTGAGGTCATCCAGTTCAGTCACTCAGTAAACACTAAGTTCCTAGGGCTGCTAGAAGAAAGAGCAAAAGCAAATATCCTTTATACATCCATTAGTTGACAGGCAGCTCCTAAACGCCTACTATAAGTAGCTCCTGTATGTCTAGCTCTGGGCTTAGCGCTAGGTAGCAAAGACAGCATCTGTCCTGTAGGAGTTCAGAGTAGGTGAGATTCATGGGGGAAAACCTACAAAACAAAACCTATAAAAGGTCATCGCGTTTCTCTTCTGTCCCTAAAGTTATCATGGATGATCTAGTTCGTCCTAAAAATAATTCTGTGAGGGCTGATCCAGAATGGCTGGGTGTTTCCTGTGGGGAGCAGAGGCTGCTGGTCGGAGACAGGGCTTGGAGCACTGCCCTGAAAGGTTACTAAGGCTACAGCAAAATCCAGTGCTGCCATCTGCTGGCCACAAAGAAGAGGCACCCACGCCCAGGGTTTGTGAAGCAGTCAAGGACAGAAACCAAGTTCAGCCAGCATCCCTGTAAAACCTGTACGTGGTCTCAGACGTGGAGAATTTTCAACCTGGGCCCAGACATGTAGAATAGACACTCTCCAAACTGCAGCCTAGTTTTTTCTATTCTTGTCTGTCCCTCTTTTCTTTCCTGTGTGGGGCGCTGAGTTTTTGTTTTTTAATCCTGTTACTTCGGTGAAAATGTTTATCAGCTATAGTTCCCCAGTGGCATTTTCAGGGTCACTTACGTATACCTCTGTATCACCTGAAAATGCTTTACTTCTTCCTTTCCCATTTCATCCCCTTGATCTCCTTCAGTTGTCCAATTGCTCCAAGACTTCAAATACTGTATTGAAGAGGTATGGAGAGAGCAGACATGTGTGTCTTGTTCCTGATTTTAGTAGAATCGCTTTGTGTTTTTCTTAAGTTGATATTGGCTATGGGCTTGCTGAAAACTGCCTTTCCTGTGTTCACCTGTGAACACAGGATCTGTGAACCTGTATCTCTAACCTCTCCAGGACTTTGGTCATGAAGGGCTGTTGGACTTTGTCAAAAGGCTTTTCCGCAGCTAACGAGGTGATTATGCCGTTTTTATCTCTCCAGTTATTTATGTGGTGGGTTTCATTTGTCAATTTACATATATTGAACTATCTCTGCATCTCTGCGATGAAGCCTACTTAAACATGGTTGGATGATCTTTTTAATAATAAAAATGTGAGGTACGATAAATTAGCCATTTTAAAAGGCTGGAGAGATGGCTCAGCTGTTATGAGAGTGGCCTACTCTTGCTGAGGACCTGAATTTGGCTCCCTGCACTCACGCTGGGTGACTCACGACTCTCGGTAACTCCAGTTCCAGGGGTTCCAAGGCCCCCAAGGGCACCTGCCCTTGTGTGCACCTCCATTAAAAATAACAAAACAAATATGTTAAAATGTTCACAGTGGCTGGGCGGTGGTGGCACATGCCTTTAATCCCAGCACTCGGGAGGCAGAGGCGGGTGGATCTCTGTGAGTTTGAGGCCAGCCTGGTCTAGAAGAGCTAGTTCCAGGACAGGAACCAAAAAGCTACAGAGAAACCCTGTCTCGAAACCCCCCCCCCAAAAAAAAAAATGTTCACAGTGTTTGTATGTTTGGTGTTGAAAAGGAAATGGAGAACATTATAGTAACTCCTTCTTGAGTGCCATTTCCCGTTCTAATCCCTGAAATAAAAAGAAGGCTGGATAGTGGCGCACACCTTTAATCCCAGCACAAAGATCTCTGGGAGCTCGAGGCTAGCCTGGTCTCCACAGTGAATTCCAGGACAGCCAGAACTACACAGTGAGACCCTGTCTTGAAAAAAAAAAAAAAGACAACAATAATAAGACCTGTTTATGGAAATAAAGCCCATAAAGTCAGAATTTCTAGTGTAAGACTTTAAGACAATCCTGAAGCCATTTTTGAATCCTCTCAGCCTCTGTGCCATAGTGCTTCCCCTCCTCCCCTGGGAACCAAGGACCTAACAGCTACACTCACACGTACTCAGTTCCTGAACAATTACCCATATACGTATGCTTTGGTTCGGTCCCCTGGGAAACGGGGTCAAAATGACCTCTTACCTCATCTGATCTGGCAACAGCTCTCCAGTCAACTATTGGTAATAGCCCTTTCGAATAAGCTAATCAGAATAGTCAAAGAACAACCCCCCTTGCTTCTGTGGCCCCTTTAAAAGTTGACTGTACCTGCTATTCGGGGTCCCTCGGCTTCCCGAATGCTGGGGGACCCTGTCATGACAGAAATAATAAAATCCTCATGCTTTTGCATCGGCTGTGGTGTGTGAGATGGTCTCTGGGAGCGACTCCTTCTCGGTGTTTGGACGCTAGAGTCCAACACTAGCACGTCTTATATTTTGTTTTTGTCACTACTAAAAATTTTTAATAATTTTTGTCACATGAGGAAAAGACGGACTTGTTAAAAAATTTAAAGGAACCTTATATATTGTTATCTAATTTCTTCTATTATGCGATTTTCTATTTACTTTTCTCAGCTAAAATTAGAAGATAATAGCTTTAAGTACTCTAGTTTTAATTAATTTTTTGAGATAAGGTCTCTTTCTACATAGCCCTGGCTGTCCTGAAACTCATTATGTTGACCAGATTGGCTTTAAACTCCGATCTGCCTGTCCCTGCCTCCTGAATGCTGGGATTAAAGGCACGTGCCACCATGCCAGGCCTTCTAAATTTTTAATTTTTTAAGGTTGTTTTTATGTGCGTGAGTGTTTTGCCTTCACATATGTTTGTACATCACATGTATGCCTGGTGCCCTGAGAGGCCAGAAGAGGGCATCAGATCCCTTTGGAGCTGGAGTCACGGACAGTTGTGAACGGTCATATGGGTTCTGGGAACCAAATATTGATTCTCTGGAAGAGCAGCCAATATTCTTAACCATTGAACCATCTCTCCAGCCCCTAATAATCCAATTTTAAATAAAATAGCTCATATAGTACAAATATCTGTAAAAGGAGGAGAAGATGCATAGTTAATCTAATATTTATTTATTTATTTATTTATTTATTTAGGTTTTTCTTTTTCCTTCCTTGAACTTGCTCTGTAGATCAGAGCTGGCCTCGAACTCACAGAGATTCGCTTGACTCGATGGCCTCGAACTCAGAGATCTGTCTGCTTCTATTTCTCAAGTGCTGGGATTAAAGGTGTATGCCACTACAGCCGGGCTGACAGGCATTTTAAACAACCAAACTTTGCATATTTAGCAAAGTTTGGTTGTTTAAAATGCCTGTTTTCGGCCGGGCGGTGGTGGCACACGCCTTTAATCCCAGCACTTGGGAGGCAGAGGCAGGCGGATCTCTGTGAGTTCGAGGCCAGCCTGGTCTACAAGAGCTAGTTCCAGGACTGGAACCAAAAAGCTATGGAGAAACCCTGTCTCGAAAATCCAAAAAATTAAAATAAAATAAAATGCCTGTTTCCTATTCTGCTACCTTTACTTGGTTAGTTTATGGTGTATTGCTCCTGTTTTATGTGTCACACTTAGGTCATGCACAAAAAAGCCACTAGATCATAATGGCTAGTAGGTTCGAATGCTATGATCCAGGAGTTTCTTCCTAACCCTTTACCAGTCTTTTCTCTCTCCTGAAGACAACTATCCTCTTAGCTACTCAGCCTCCTCTGTATGGATCCTAGAAATGAGCCTTGCTAGCGATGATGAAAAGTTAGGATTTGGTCCCTGCATGCACAAAGTGTGATGCTTGGTAAGCCTGGGAGAGTGCAAACCAGAGTTCCTGGAAAGATGCACGCATCTGGGGGTCTTCTGGAGAGCTGATGGATAGATTAGAACTTCAGTGTTTGTAGGGAAGTGGAATGTTGCAGCTACATCGCCTAAATACAGTTTATCTTCAGCTCTTTAGCTCCCGGAAGACCCAGTCCTTTTCCCGGCTTGGTGTCTGACCTAACACCCTTGTAACTAACAGGTGGAGAACCTTTATTATGTTCATAGTAACAGACTGCTATCTTCCGCCAACAAAAAGGCTGAGAACGTTTTCAGGGAGCCTCCGAGGCCATCGCAGAGATGTCTCTGCTTTGCTGTAACCTGCATTTCTACCAGTGTTTGAAAAGTGCCTTGATTCATGATTTTCTTTGTTCTGTTCCTAAAACTTCATGAACCCAGTGCCATGTTGGAACTCAAGTCTGTGTTCCCAGGCCGTGCGTCACCTGTATTTTGCACCATCTCTTGCCCCCTTTAAAGTGAGAGCTGTTTTCACCTTTGCTCTTCGTTCCTCCTGTGTACTGACATATGGGAACTACAGTGCTGTGGCAGGGCTCACGTCAGAGCCCCGTGGCCTCATGTCCTAGCCCGCTCCCTTCCCAGGATGCCAGCTTGCTAGGTCCTGTGACTAACCTTGTGAGACCACAGGGGTCTGTCCCAGTTCCTCTGTGAAACCCAGTTATATTATTAGCAGGAGAAAAGATACACAGTCTTGCCTTTATGTCTAGGAAATAAAGATGAATACTATCGTGAGTTAGATGTTTCTTACATGTTTACAAACTTGGAGCACGTAAAATATACCCACATCAAAAATTACGGTTTCTACTTAAAGCATTTATTTCTGCAGATGCGAGGTGCCGGTGGGATGTCACCCCTGGAAGCTGCACTTGGGCTCTGCAAACTGTGTCCTTTCTAATCTTGCCAGTTCAGACCATAACAGGGATTTGACATTTGTAGCCACTGAGCGAACTGGGTTTGATCCCTGGAACCACATACAGATGAAAGGACAGAACCAACTTCATAACATTTTCTTCTGACCCCCTGGCCTGGTGTATCTGCGTATGCATGGGTGTGCACATGTGTGCATCCATGCGTGTGTACTGTGATATGCAATACAAGATGCCACATGACCTTGATACTAGTTTTTCCTCTGTCGAGGCAGGAGAACAGGACAGGATGAGGGTTGGAAGACTCCGAAAGCCTTCTGAAGGCTGGAAACGCCTCCCAAGTGAGGCCAACTAAAACCAGCTTTTCTGCTGCTACGGCAAAAGCCAGTGTTCAGACATAACCCGTGCTTATTATGCTGCGGAAACACACCCACCTGGGTAGAGTTAAGATGCTAATCAAAAGTACAACAACATACTAAGTTGTATGTAGAACTGTGTGTCAGCAAGATATGTGGGAAAGGCCGAATCCTTGTGGGCAGCTGCTCTTAGAACCACTAAACGTTTTCTTGCTCGAACCCAGCTCCTCCCACATGGAAATGCACTGTCCCTTCATGGGCTCTGTTCTGCTGGGACTGCAAGTCTGTCAGTCCCTCCCTCGTTCAGGGACACCAGAAACCCTCCAACCCCTGATATAGATGATTGGAGTTTGCATAGGCTGAGCACCACAGGTCAAACAGCCTGAGAAGGCACGGGCAACTATGCAAAGTTAAAGTAAGTTGGCTGCTGTCCCGTGCTGACCCCGTGCTAAGGGGGTGTGTAAGATTCTAGGTATCTGGTCCCAGGTTTGAACCTGGAGGGGCCGGCTATGAAGACAGGACAATAATGGACTATGGCAAAACAAAAGGGAATAAAAAGGTTCTTACTGCCGTCTTTGCTCTTGCTTGTGAATTATTAGAAAGGGTTGTCCAGGATATTCACTCTCATCAGGAATTTGTTCTTTTGAACATCCTGAAGGGCTACGTTGCCTGAGGCAATTCTATCCCATGATGGAAGGCTCAGGACGGTCTGAAGCCACTGGTCTCCTATGAACTCAGAGGCTGAGTACCACCATTCCTGAGGGGAAGAACAGAGAACAAAGGCCTGGTCAGTGCTCGTGGTCAGACTCCAGAAATGATCGCATGTCCTGAGCATGTTTTGTTCTAAGACAGGTCTCACTGTGCAGCCCTGACTGGGCTCACCTTGAATTTAGGCTGATTCTCCTGCCTCTGTGACTGACGAGCTAGAATTATAGCTCGTACTGCCACACACAGCTCTGGCTCCTTTGAGCTTTTAAAGACAAGGGAATCCACAGGCAAGAATGATCTCTGATGGAGGAGGGTCATCTTTCTATCTGTTGATTTCATTGGTTAAGCAATAAAGAAACTGCTTGGCCCTCATAGGTTAAAACATAGGTGGGTGGAGTAAACAGAACAGAATGCTGGGAGGAAGAAGCTGAGTCAGGGAGCCGCCATGATTCTCCCACTCCAGGCAGACGCAGGTTAAGATCATTCCTGGTAAGCCAGCTCGTGGGCTACACAGATTATAAGAAATGGGCTAGTCCAGGTGCGAGAGTTAGCCGAGAAAAGGCTAGATATAATGGGCCAAGTGGTGTTTAAAAGAATACAGTTTCCGTGTAATTATTTCGGGGCATAAGCTAGAGCTAGCCATGTGGGCGGCTGGGTGCCGGGGACGCAGCCCCGCCACTCTTATTACAACCGCCACTCTTATTACAACCGATCTCTTTACTTTTCGTTCTTTTGTTTTTGTTTTATTTGTTTGTTTGTTTGGAGACAGGGTTTCTCTGTGTAAACAGCCCTGGCTGTCCTGGAACTCACTCTAAACCAGGCTGGCTTCAAACTCAGAGATCTGCCTACCTCAGTGTCCTGAGTGCTGAGATTAAAGGTGTGTGCCGCCACCACCTGGCGGTGGCTGCTGCCGCCACTGCTGTCGCTTCTTCTTCTTCTTCTTCTTCTTCTTCTTATTATTATTATTATTATTATTATTATCCCCCCCCTCTCTCTCTTTCTCTCTCTCTGAGATGATTCCACGCATGTGGCTGAGAATGATTTTGAGCTCCTCATCCTCCTGGCTCTGCCTCCCAAGTACTGGGATTACAAGCCTGCGTTAACAGGCACAACTGATGAAAATGATTTTCGTTGTATAAATTAGCAGGACGTGGATGCATCTTCAAATTAAGTACCCATAATTGCACGTGTAGTCACTCATTTCACAATACCATGCTGGGTGCTGAGCCGAGTTTTATCTTTGAACATTCCCATGTGCACAGTCATGAAAGCAAAAGGAAAGTGGAAGGAGCCACAGAGATGGGGAGAGACCGTGCTAAGGGGGTTTGTATGAGGGAATTCTCTGAAGAGTAAGAAGAAATGCATAGTCCTGAGCTATAGATACAGACCCTTTTTAGGTAAGGTCTGTGAGAATCACTGTGGCTGGAATGTGTGTCTATCCACCACAAACCACATGTTGGAGCCCAACCCCTAAGGTGATAGTAATGAAAGCCAGGGTTTGGGGAGATCCGGTTCTGAGGTCCTTGGGGTCTGTGTCCTTACAAAAGAGCATGGGAGCTCTTTGGACAGGCAAAAAGTAGGGAGAACAGAAAGACAGGGAAAATTAAGAGAACACTAGGAAGGAGGGAGTTGCTTGCTCTAGATCAGTGGTTCACGACTTGTGGGTCATGACCCCTTTGGGAATCCAATGACATTTTCACAGGGGTTGCCCGCCCCCTTCACTGGAGTCAGCTAAGACCATCAGGTATTTACAATTCATAACAAAATTATAGTTATGAAGTAGCAACAAAAATTTTATGTTTGAGAACCACTGCTCTAGAGTCTGGTTGAAGTTAAGAATGCCTGCTCTGTTATCAGAATGGGTTGTGAAGCTTACCATGTGGAGGCGAGCTTCCTCTCCCATACAAGGATCTTAAATATGAATACTAAAATAGTAACAATCCATGCTAAAGCCCCACAAGTAACTTTGAATATGCCTTTGTGCCTTCCCAAGCTGTGAAGCTGCAGGTTTCTGGAAACCTCAAGGGGGGAAAAAAAAGACCATAAACATAATTTACAGCTTAAAAAAAAATCTTAGCTTACTTGTGCTGTCCAGGAACCACCTTTGGACAATGCAGTTTCAGAGGCCACCAGAATCCCACAGTAAATGAATCACTCCTGAAAAGCTCACATTAAGTTGTGTGTGTGTGCTCTCCTTTCTCTAAGCACTATTAATGCCCTGCTTAAACCCGTGTTTAAGCCTCCTCTTTCTGCCCCCCAGTTCTACTTCTGTTTAAGGGATTTAGCCTCCGATTATTTTCAGCAGCAATGTCAAGAATCCTGGCTTCAGTTGAGTGGAGGTTCTCTCTAGGGAAGTCCTCAGGCGTTGGGTGGCAGAGTGGGGCTGTCTCTGGATGCTGCTCCTCCTGCCGCTGGTGTGGGCACAGCCAGAGGCACCATCAGTGAGGAGATCCTCCTCCTCAGATATTGAGTTCTAGCGCCATAGTCTTAGACTGACCAGCCTGCAAAACTGTGGGCAGTGAACGCCTCCTCGTAAGCCCAAGTGGACTAAGACAATGACTTCCCATGCTGCCTAAAACCCAACTAAGAAGTGACTTCTGTTGCTTCCTCAGAAGGGTGAGCGCCCACATACATAACCCCAGCACACACAGTGGCCTGGTGGCTGCTGGTACGTACCTTGCTCATGCTTAGCCAGCATTTCTCCAACAAATTTCCTTGTGCCTCAGAAAGCTCCAGAGCTGTCTTCAGGAAGAAGTCACAACTATGTCCATCTCCCATTAGTATGCATACATAAGCCATGAGATGGTAGAGCCTTGGGTAGAAGACGGGGCCAGTGGTGTTTTGAGCCACAAGGTTCTCTAAGGCCTAGAGAAGACAAATGACAAATATGACCAGGGGCTGGAGATACAGATGGCTCAGATGGTGAAGTGTTTTGTCAACAGGAGCTCAATCCCAGAACCCACATTTAAAAAGCATGGCAAAGGCTGGGTGTGGTGGCAAAGAACCTTCCCTAGGACTCGAGAGACAGAGTCAAAAGGATCTCTGTGAATCTGAGGTCAACCTGGTCTACACAGCAAATTCCAGGATGACTGGAGCTATAGGAGGGAGGGAGGGAGGGGGAGAGAGAGAGAGAGAGAGAGAGAGAGAGAGAGAGAGAGAGAGAGACCAATGCATGGTGTCACAAGCTTAAAGTCCTGGCCTATTAATGAGGCCTGTCTCCATCGCTTCCCCAGTAACCACAGATGACTGGAAACACCTTATACTGTACCTGTGGTTTTGCTTGACTCATGGGAATGAGTCAGTTTCCTAGGTTTGTGGGAAGAAAGAGAGTTCATAAACTATTGAAGACTCACTAATCTGACTTTTGATTTTAGACCTTGGCCTATCCTGCAGATCTGTAGTATCCCTGGGTGTGATAGTTTAGGAATCGGTGTGGACATAAAGAGATGTGGGGTACCAGCAATTGAGAAGATTGCCTTTCCTAAAATGAATCCTGAGGTAAATCGTTTCAACAAATTGGCATGTCCTTAACTCAAGCTCAGATAACAGAACTTAAATAGGGCCTGTGAGATGGCCCAGTGGGTCAAAGGCACTCGCCACCATGGAACCCGAGTTCCATAGTTGGGAGCCACACTGGTCTCCATGGGTTCACTGTAGCATGAACAAGCTCTCTCCTCTCTCTCTCTCTCTCTCTCTCTCTCTCTCTCTCTCTTTCTCTCTCTCTCTCTCCCTCTCTCCATGGGTTCACTGTAGCATGAACAAGCTCTCTCCCCTCTCCCTCTCTCTCTCTCTCTCTCTCTCTCTCTCTCTCTCTCTCACACACACACACACACACACACACACACACACACACATCAAATGTAAAATAAAAGAATTATGGACCAAGAGCATGATTGCACTAAGCATCAGTTCCCACACAAAGGGCTGTCTTAAAATCTTGAACTTGAGAGTTCGAGTCCAGCATGGTCTACAAGAGCTCGTTCCAGGATAGGCTTCAAAGCTACAGAGAAACCCTGTCTCAAAAAAAACCAAAAAAAAAAAGAAGAAGAGAAAAAAAAAATCTTGAACTTGGAGGAGGATGACCCCTATGGACAGTGAAGGAATCACATGTAAGATTCTTTAAAATACAAAACAAAATAAAACCCAGTAATATGCAAAACAATGTAATGGTGGGAAGCCAGTCATCAATAGTCTATTTGATAGCAAATTTCAACAAATAAAAATATATGCATATACACATGAAGCAAAAACTTGAGTAGTGGTGTCATACAGTGTATAAAAACTACAGTCCCGGCCAGTGGTAATGGTGCACGCCTTTAATTCCAGCACTCTGGAGACAGAGGCAGGTAAATCCCTGTGAGTTCAGGACCAGCCTGGTCTACAAGAGCTAGTTCCAGGACAGCTAGGACTGTTACACAGGGAAACCCTGTCTCAAAAAAAAAAAAAAAAAACCAAAAAACCTACAGTCCCTAAATAGAGTAGTTAAAAACAATTTGATTTTTATTTAAAATTTTATTACATTTATTGTGTAAGTGTGAGTGTGTGTGTGCTCACATGTGCTACAACATATGTGTGAAGGTCAAAGAATGACTTTCAGGAGTTGGTTCTCTACGTCTGCTATGTAGGTCTTGTAGATCAAATTCTAGTCATCAAGCTTGGCTGCAAGAATCTTACATGCTGAGCCATCTCTCCGGCCGTTTTCGTCTTTCTTTTAGAGGGTTAAAAAACAAACTTTTAGCATACATAGGTACAAATTCGGTATCGAGCAGACAAGTCAGGAGGTAGATGGGAATGCTAGGGGAAGAATTTGTGCTGGAGGCAGGGAGTAGCCTCACCTTGAGTAGCTCAATCCCACTGGCCTGGGCGGTCTCAGCTTGCTCTTCTATTTGCTTCTGAAGGTGGAGGGCTTGCCCTTCCATGTACCTAGAGATTCCTTCATAGTAAAGAACTGTTGGGGTTCTTCGTGCCACGAGAGTTTTAGCTCTATTGGAAAATTTGTAGAAGTTGTGCCATTCCTGAAGTCTGGCGTACCTGCATCGCCAGAGAAGAGATGGCAATCGGTATGGCTCTCCGGATGGGCTGGTTTCCTGAGAAATCGCTCTGGATGTCAACTTTCAGTACCTTGGCCCTCAACCTGCCTCCTGTCTGCTACAGCAGAATGGTGGGTAGGTGATACGGATCAAGGAGAGGGTGGAATCGTGAGATTCGGGAGGAACAGAGCCCTCAGGAGCAAACGTGGAGTGTTGGCCACCATCTGTTTATGCTCCCTGGGCTCTAGGAAGTGAGGCAGATCACACACTTCAGAGTGGAGGAAGCTGCCCCAGTTGCAAAGAGAGGTGGGCTAGCAGTACTCAGGGTGGCCTGCAGGTGGGCAGGTGTCACTCGTGGATTCCCAGGTCGGGTCCAGATTTACTAAACCACTCAGGCTCTGGGAGTAAGGGCCAGGAATTTGAGCAAACAAGCCTTCTGATGATTCTTTTTTTTTTTTTTTTGGTTTTTCGAGACAGGGTTTCTCTGTGGTTTTGGAGCCTGTCCTGGAACTAGCTCTTGTAGACCAGGCTGGCCCCGAACTCACAGAGATCCGCCTGCCTCTGCCTCCCGAGTGCTGGGATTAAAGGCGTGCGCCACCACCGCCCGGCTTCTTCTGATGATTCTTATGGCCCCTAAGTATGAGAAGCATTGGCTTGGGACACAACTGTTGCAAGAACATCCCGACTGGAACCGAGAGCAGTGAGGAATGAGCCCAATTGCGAGATGGCAGAGCCTTGGATTACTAGCTTACACTGGTGTACCAATTTGATAGTGAGCCTTATCTGGCAAAGGTAATGTGGGGCCCAGAATAGCTTGGCCACCCTGCTGCCATGTTACTGGCAGGCAACACCGGGTTCCAGGAAAAGCCATAAGCTGACACCACCCAGGGAGGGTCAGTACCTGACATTCCAACCATTAGATAAGATCACCAGATGCCCTGAGCCCAGGACAAACCTGTTTGCCTTTTGCCAAGATACCCCTAGACAAATGTCTACCAATCAGGATCATGAATCCCGAAAATCCCCTCATCCCCAACCTCTGTTATGATAAAAAACAAAACAAAAACAAAACAAAACAAAAAAAAAAAACCCTACTCTGCCTGGGCTTGGCACTTGGCTCTCAACTGCTGCATCCGACAGATGGAGAGTCCAGGCTTGAACTTGAATAAACACTCTTTGCTTTTGCATATGGATTTGGTCTCCATGGTGATCTTTGGGGGATGTTCCTCACAATCTGGGCATAACAGGTAATTTTCTGGATGTTAAGTTCTCCTATGTAATTTAATTTTGTGTTTAAAGCATGGTCTCATGTAGCCTAGGCTAGTCTTCAACTCCACCTCTGAACTCTTGATCCTTCTGCCTCTGCCTCCCACGGAGTGGGAGCATAGGAGTGAACCACTATGCTCGCTTTCAAATATGTTTTTTTATCAAAAGTCATTCGACTTCAGTTTGGAGTTGCTCTAATTTCATGACAAAACTTTTGATGAGTCATACTAGACAACCTGGCTGTGTATAATGTGATATCGAAAAGAGGATGGGGGGTCTGTAATGGTCTGTCCTGTCCCTGAAAGAGACAGGCCCTGCCCACTCCCAGAGGCAGGCAGATGTTCCTTCTGCTTCCCAGTCTGAGATCTTTCTGTCTCTCTCCCAAAGAGGCAACTTCTGCCTCTCTCTCTTTTCCCCACCTCTCCCCTCCCCCTCTCTGTTTCTCTCTCTTTGCTCTTCCCCCTTCTCTCCTTCCCTTCCATAACCCACTAAATAAATATCTAAGTTCACTCTGCATGGAGTGCCTATCTGTCTTGGTCTCTCACCCACCATACGGCTCCCTGCCTGGGACTGGTTGCTTTCGTGGCCTGCCATGGTCTCATGGCCCACTGCCCTCTGCCGCCATTCGGGGACCTGCAGCACTTTATTTTTACCATTACAGGGTCTCAGTCTAGGAGGTAACATGGAATTTGGTTTTTTCCTGATTTACCTTGAGGCTGTACTGTTTATCTCATTCTGAAGGTATGGTCCCAGCTTCAGGCTTATCAAGCTAATACAGTGCTTCTTGCCTGACTGTTCTCTGTGAGCAACTCCAGTGGGGCCAAAGGTCTGGGGTTATTTCCCTGTTCCTCTCACTTCTCCAGTAAGGGGTGACTTGGTTAGTGATTTGGGAGCAACTGAGATAAGCCCTGCTCAGTACCTATGCCGTCTCCATCGTAAGAACCAGTTAAGCTGACAGGGAACATGGCATTGAATTTCTCCGCCATTGGACAGGAAGAGGCCTTCCTTGATGGGGAAACCCACGGTTTCTACAATGTCCTGCTGCAGAGTAGTTAGGTCTAATACTGGAGCCTTAGTGTTATTCCCTGCAGATATTATATAGCCCATATCCTCCAACGTCACTACCTCAAAATAACGTTTTTCCATCTGTTTAGATCTGGGCAGATATATGCGGGCAACTGGTGCTATTTCTTCATGTGCCCGAACCATAACACTCCTTAGAAACTGGTCCAGTTGTCCTTCAGTAGCCCCCCAGTGCCAGGATGCCCTCAGCCCCACAGATGCTCAAAACTCTTCCATCAAATGGTGCAGCATTCACAAATGCCATGCACATCTTCTTGCAGCGTCGCTAGATTCCTGATAATACTGACTGCAGCCTAACCTGTGTAAACAGTTGCTACACTTACTGTGTCAGGAATAATGACTAGTCTCCACATGCTGGGGACAGTCCCAACTCTCCCCCAAACCTCATAGCTTCTCTCCTAGGTTCACGAACCCACAGACACAAAACTCCTGGCTGTGCCGAAAGCTCTGTATTGCTCTGCCATTGAGACAAGAGAGACAGAACTACTTTTCTGTCCTTAGCTGAAGGTTTCTAGCAGATCCCTCAGGAGGCCTTCTCGATGAATAGTCCCTGGCACCTTTAAACTGTCTCAGATGCAAACGGTCAATGTGCTTTTTTTTTTTTCTTTTAAAGTATTTCACTGAACTATTCTTTGGGATTTAACTTTTTCACTTTAGAAACAAAATGGTATGTAACATATTGTTACCAGACCGCTATGCAGGAGTAAAGACCCAGGAGGAGACCACTCTGGAACTTGAGGATTCTGTTGTCTTCGTTGTGGTCTATGAATTCCAAACATTCCTCAAATGTTCTGTAAATGAAGCCTAGAGGAGAGAGAAGCAGAGTGTCTTGCAGTAGCATGGCATGGCGGAGTGTGTGTGTGTTTCTGGTCTTTAGTCCCCAATAGAATTTCCCACTGCAGGGAACATAGTATCTGATCATTTTAGGATTCAGAGGATCCTGTGGGTCTCAGCAATCACATTGCTGCATTGGCCCGTGTTTGCCAAAATCTTGGTTGTATTCTGAATTCTTATGGATACGCAGCCCGATTCCATAGAAGAGACTGTGCCCAGCTATAAAAAGTCCTGGTAGTCCAGGAATCCTCAGGTTTTTTTTTTTCACCCATAGGTCCCTTACTGGTAGCAACATGTGTCTCCCCTTTGTGAATTGTGTGTGGAGAACAGACTCTGGATTGGTCCCTCTGGTTTACCGTGGGGGCCACCTACTCATTGCTATTTAGAGGAAAGAACTTGTTTTCCAAATCACTGTGATTGAGGGTTCCTGGAAATAAGATGTCTGCAGAGACTGACTGGAGAGCTTCAGTGATAGAGAGTTAGGATGTTGCAGGTACATTTGATCTTGGACTATCTTTAGCATCTTAAATAGTCATTCCTTGCCCACTTTTGTGTTGGGCCCAATAATCTGCGACTGACATACAAAAACCTTTAGAATGTTTTTAACTTAGCAGACCACTATCTTCTACCAACTTAGCCTTAAAGCTGGGGGTGTCTTCAGACATCTGAGGCCTGTGGCTGAGATTCATCCACTTTACTGAAATGGGTCCCTCTGATGTTCCCACCTGTGTATTTGAAAAGCACCTTGGTTTATGACTTTCCTTGTGATATTGTTATAAAAGAGTTCACGGAACTGGTTCCATGTTAGAACATGGAATTGTGTTCCTGGGCCATCATCGCTCGTATTTGGCTTCAGAATAGACTCTGATCCTCTTTGAGGCGAGCGCTGCGTCATGTTGACATTACCTTCAGAAACTAATGCCTGTAACTGTCCTACTCAACAGGTCAACCACTGTAGGCATGCAAACACTTTAACAAAGTAGCACGTTATCACCGACGATGTTCATGCTTGAGAATCATGCAACCGAGTTACAAAAATGATCTCATGAAGTTTTAAGTAAATTCACAATTCTGTGTTGGGCCATGTGCTGGGTTTTGTTTTATTTTGTTTTCCAACTTGACATAAACTACCATCATCTAGGATACACCTCCTTCAGTCCTGTAGGCACTGACGTGGGAGGGTCCTGCCCAGCCATTGTGGTAGGTGGTCCTGGGCTGTATAAGAAAACAGGCTAAGCAAGCAAGAAGAACAAGTCAGTAAGCAGCCCTACTCCATGGTGCTTCAGTTCCTGCTTCCAGGCTCCTGCCCTGAGTTCCTGCCCTGACTTGCCTTAATAACGGACTGTAACTCCATTGCAATATATTGTAATATCCACTTAAAAACCCGAGAGGGCTTAGAAAAGGGAGTGAGGGTTTAACACAGCTTTTTGTTGTTTGCTAGAATGTGCTGCAGAGAAATTTTCCTGACTCAGCCTCAGCAGGAAAAAAGCTGCACCATTTTAAAATGCAGCTTCCTGGGCTGCGCCGCCAGTGCAAACTCCAATGGCTTTTTATGAGACTGGATGTTTGTATTCCTGCTTGGGATCAGGAAGAAAGTATTCTGAGACCATGCCAATGGCTCAGCGCTCCCTGCATGGGCAGACTGTGGGATCAGGCTTAGGCAAGCGGGAGAGCATGGCGGATTTCTGCCGCCATACGGAGAGATGTTTCCAGGCTGCGCAGGGCTCGGCGTGGCAGATTTGGATGTAACGCAGATTAAAAGTTCATTCTCAGAGTTAAACTGCTACAACTTGCTTGACGGCAATGTGGACTGCTGTGTGCCTGGAACTGTGCGCAGCTCAGGGGCACCAAATGGCTCTGAGGCAGGAATGCTCCGCCATGGTGAACTGTGCTGAACTCAGGTGGGAACTATTGTAATTATCATAATAACAGTGCAGTTAAGGTTTAGACTGGGCAGGAAACAGGCAGTACCGTATTACCCTTACATGGCGCAAGTTAAGTTTTTAAGAAGCGCTTAGCATTTTAAGAAGTGCTCCTGGACAGTAAAGAATTACAGATTCACAACAGGATGGATTCAGACATAAAAGACCTCTAAATGGGTCACAGTGTTGGGTGAGTGTACATAGGCTTGGGAGAGAGAAGAAAAAGAATATCGAGAACAAAG
The DNA here is from genome assembly GCF_018167655.1 of Microtus oregoni. Lineage (NCBI taxonomy): Eukaryota > Metazoa > Chordata > Mammalia > Rodentia > Cricetidae > Microtus > Microtus oregoni. The sequence goes on from NW_024543072.1 coordinate 33,350,708, forward strand.
TTAATGGTTTTAAAAAAGGGGCAAAGTCTTTAAAGAGACAGAATAAAGTGATAGAGTAAAAGTAAGCCACGTAAAAATGGAAAATTCACAGAGAGTCTGGATTCTTTGTATTATTGTGTGTGTTTTCTTTGAATTTTTTGACTATGAAAGAGCTAAATACAAAAAAAAAATCTCATTAAATGGGCTGCTAAGCTGAACCTGCATATATGTTCTAAAGGTATCTTGACTTCAGAATTTGGATCTAAGGATATCATGTTTTGGAAAAGAGTTTCTTCTTTTGTTTTCACAGAGGATGGGACCCTGTGGATTGCTTCTAGACCAATATGGTATGATAGACCACGCCCTCCTGAAAGGTTGCTGTGAACACCCTCAAAAAATTACTTCACTCAACTGTTGACTGAGATGAACCTGACAAACAGGATATACCATGAAAGACCTGATTAACAGCACCCTATACAGCAGGAAGAATTTTGGAGAGAAATAACTACGTCCATATTCCCAGATATTGTTTATAAATGTTTTTTTTACATTTAAAGGGGGATATGACATAGATATGAATAATTTATATTGATATAAATTTTGCTTCATTGATATAAATTTAAGGTCAATTTTGTTAAATGTATATGTATTTCTAATATTAAGGTATTTTGATTGTGTAGTTCATTTTTAAAATGTAATGTATAATTAGGAAATATAGGTTATTAATGGATAATCATCAATAATAGTCAAGCTTGTAGTCATGTTAGTTAAATTTTCTAGATATATAGAGATATATTTCAGTTAGATAGGCATTCTTCATATCTTTCAAAGACTACAGAATATGACATTTAATGTTTTAATAATTTAGGGCTTTTCATGACAATGAGACACGTCTGTTCCTGGCAGCACCAGCTATTTCAAGAGGAAGATGGGCATTGAGGAGGCTCCTTATGGAGTTTGATAGCCATTTGGGCAAGAAACTGCTCTCGCCTGGACTGATGCATAAACTGGACAGGAAGAACCTGCAGAGAGAGGACTGCTGAACTTGCCTAAAGGTGAGATGGTCTTTCGGGGTTCCTGATTTATGAAAGAGTCTACAAGACATTCTGCAGGACACAGCAAAAAGTGACTGTCTTTGAATTTTCCTGCTTCATGGAAATGTCTGCTGGATACTAGGGGCCTGTAAACTGAAGATGGATGCCCCAACAGTACAGAGGAACTTTGGGTGACTGTCCAGACAGCGAGATGTCTCTGTCATTTCTAGAGTTTTGAAAGTTGCTTATTTCTTGTTTAATTAGGTAATATTATATTCTTCTGGAGTCTTTGATGAAGTTGAAGAATGGATAGTCATAGTTTTAGCTTTTCTTAGTTATGATAAAATTGATCTAAATATTGTAACTGTAATTCTTGCTTGATAACTGTTTTGTTATATGTAATTTTACTATGTTAAAGTGAAAGCCTTTCTTTTTTTTAAACAGAAAAAGGGGGAATGATGTAGGTGGGTCTTCTTTGTATGTGTTGCTTTCATTGGTTAATTAATAAAGAAACTACTTGGCCTGATAGGTCAGAACATAGGTGGGTGGAGTAGACAGAACAGAATGCTGGGAAGAAGGGAAGTGAGTAAGACGCCATAGCTCTCCTCTCCAAGATGGACACAGGTTAGAATCTTCCCGATAAGCCACCACCTCCTGGTGCTACACACATTAATAGAAATGGGTTAATCAAGATATGAGAGTTAGCCAAGAAGAGGCTAGATATAATGAGCCAGGCAGTGTTTAAATGAATACAGTTTCTGTGTAATTATTCTGGGGCTAAGCTAGCCATGTGGGAACTGGGCAGGACAAAAAGCAGGCCTGCCTGCAGCTCCTTCTACACACCCCAAGTTACTACTGCTCATGGGCTCATGGTATTTCATCACAGCAACAGAGACCAAACAAGGACAGGCCACACTCATGGGTATGTAGCCTGTAGGCCATGTGTTGGGCATGCTTGTCAACATGAAGCCTTAGGAAAATCCTGTGAATGCTGAATGCTCCTAGTAAAAAGGCACATTGTAAAAATAGTTCCGGTGACGACACTCATTCAGAAATTGATCTGACAGCTCAGACCTACAAGCTTATCTCCAGATTTTATTTTGTCACTGTCCCCCCCCCCCACCCCACCTCACCCCCAAGCACGCCTCCCCACCCCTCTTCGAGACAGAGTTTCACTATGTAGCCCTGGCTGTCCTGGAACTCACATGTAGACCAGGCTGGCCTCGAACTCTCAGAGATCTGCCTGCCTTTACCTCCTGAGTGTTGCGGTTAAAGATGTGCACCACCTCACCCGGTGTTTACTGCTCCCTTTAATTGCTAAATAGCTCCTTGAGTCACATCACCAGGCTCTCTCCATCCCTGAACACTAACTAGGTGGCCCCAAACCCCTTAGGGCTGCTTCACCATTCCAGCTAGGGGATCCACCCCAATTTCTTTTCATTCCAAAATCCAGAATAAATCCCATGCTTACCAGAATAAAGCATGATGTCCAGACAGACAAAATAGAAAAATGCCTTGCTGAAGATGTGCTCCTCTGTTACAGAGAGGTCCCACAGCCATCCGAGGACCTGGACCAAATGCTTGTATCTAGGTAGGGTTAAAAAGCAGTGAGAGCAAAGGGTCGAGTTGGGTCCTGGCCTAGGTTAGTCTTGATCATAAATAGTAATTCAGAAACAAATACAACTCTTAAAACAGACTTCAGCTGGGGGTGGTGGTGGTGACATATACCTTTAATCCTAGTACTCGGGAGGCAGAGGTAGGCAAATCTGAGTTAGAGACCAGCCTGGTCTACTGAACGAGTTCTAGGACAGTCAGGGCTGTTGCACAGAGAAATCCTGTCTCGAAAAACAAAACAAAACAAACAAACAAAAAATAGACATCAAACCTTCCTTTGCTCAGAACTAGAAGCTAAGTCTCTAACTGGATCCCTCACCCCAAATTGTTCTTTTAGGGCTCTTTCATACCTGGGGGATTAGAGTCATGCCAAACTGGCCAGGATCTTCAAGTCTTTGTTGCTGTTCTTTGGGCATGCACAATGCTTTTTTAATTCCCCTGGACTTGACAGGGTTGGAGGCTTAATTCCCACAATAGGTATGATTGATTGCCCTTCTGTTCCTGGCTAAAGTAACCAGTTCAGAGTTGAACAGAAAATAACTCCATTAAAAGAATTTAATGAACTTCATTAAAAGAGTTTAAAAGAGCCAGGTGTGGTGGTACACAACTTTAATTCCAGCATTGGGGGAAGAGGAGGCAGAAGTAGATGAATCGCTGTTGGGGAATATCTTTTTCAGGTGTGTAACTTTTGTTTATGCTGCATTTGTTTAACTCTGTGAAGCTGTGAGTCTTTGCCTGTCTAAAACACCTGATGGTCCTAATAAAGAGATGAATGGCCAATGGCAAGGTAGGAGCAAGGATAGGCAGGGCTGGCAGGCAGAGTATAAATCTGAGTGGAAGAGAGCAAGGAACAGCAAGAGAAAAAGAAGAGGAGGACATCAGGGGCCAGCCACCCAGCTATACAGCAAGCCATGGAGAAAGAAGAAAAGAAAGGTATACAGAAATATGCTGGGCGGTGGTGGCATATGCCTTTAATCCTAGCACTCGGGAGGCAGAGGCAGTCGGATCTCTGAGTTCAAGGCCAGCCTGGTCTATAAGAGCTAGTTCCAGGACAGGCTCCAAAGTTACAGAGAAACCCTGTCTCGAAAAACCAAAAAAAAAAAAAAAGGTATACAGATATAGAGAAAGGTTGATGAGGAAAAACTGGTAAGAAACAAGTCAAGGTAAGGCCAGGCATTCATAACTAAGAATAAGGCCCCTGTGTGTGATTTATCTGGGAGCTGGGTGGTAGGCCCCTCAAAAAAGTCAAAAGAGTAAAATATCCTACAACAGATCGCTGTGAGTTTAGGGTCGGCCTGGTCTACAGCCAGGGCTACACAAAAAAAAAAAACCTTGTCTCAAAAAACAAAACAAACCAAAAAAAGAAAAAAATTAGTACTGTGTGTGTGTGTGTGTGTGTGTGTGTGTGTGTGAGAGAGAGAGAGAGAGAGAGAGAGAGAGAGAGAGAGAGAGAGAGATGTGGGAGGGTCTTCTGTCTATGTGTTACTTTCATTGGTTAATAAAGAGACTGCCTTGGCCTTTTATTAGGACAGCAGCTTAGAGAGGCGGAGTAGACCCAACAGAATGCTGGGAGAAAGAAAGCAGAGTCAGGCAGATGCCATGAAGCCCAAGATGGACGTGGGTTAGAATCTTCCCGGTAAGCCATGACCCCATGGTGATACACAGTTTATTAGATTTGGGTTAAAAGAATATGTAAGAGTTAGCCAATAAGAGGTTAGAACTAATGGGCCAGGCAGTGTTTAAAAGAATACAGTTTCCATGTAATTATTTCAGGTAAAGCTAGCTGTGCGGGAGCCGGGTGGGATGAAAAGCAGGTCTGCTCGCCTCATTACTACATGTGTGGGAGGAAGTGATGTAATATTAATAGGTGAAAGATGACAGTTATCAGTTACATTATCTTGCCATAAACTGTGCTCCCTTTCCTATGCTATGATCAGGGTGAAATAAGCCAGAACTCTCAAACAGCTGCCTGTCCACTGCTTGTCCTGTTAGTTTTGTCATCCAGATAACCTGGAGTCATCAGAGAGAAAGGCTTCCTGATTGAGGAATTGCCTAGATCACATGGGCCCGTGGCCATGTCTGTCGGGGCTTGTCCTGATTATTAATTGATGCTGGAGGGCCTGGCCTACTGGGGGAGATACGATTTCTGATTCTAAAAGCTAGCTGATCTTGGACTGGAAAGGGGAAAAAAAGAGCAAGCCAGCAAGAAGCTATGGTTTCTGCTCAGGTTCCTGCTTCAGCTCCTGCTCCGAATTTCCTCAGCGATGGACTGTGACCTGGAAGTGTCAGCTAGAATAAACACCAGCACAACCCCCTCTGTTTTTGGGGTAGTGTTCTGTCACAGAAACAGAAAGGAAAGGAGAATCCTAACTTTGGAAAATGCTTTAGGAAAAATACCTGCTTTTCAAGAAGAGAGATTTAACCAGTCTGCAGAGAACCATGTGGTGCTCTTTGGGATTCTGGAGAAGAGACCACATCTTATGGGCTCGGGAACCTAGGAAGAAAGCAGTCGTGATGCGTTTGAGGTTATTGCATGTAATTTTATGCCCTTTCTTACCTAGCTAGCATTTACCTAACTCAATGGCCAAGTCCAGATGACCCATTAAGAACTTGATATGGCCCAGTGTGTCAGCCACATAAGCTATGATTTCGATGGTATCGTCTTTCGTGGGGAGGTTCAAGAGCTGCTCCATGACCAGTATTTCATATCTGAACCACACGCCCTCGTATCCAGCCAAATGGTGGTACAATGAATAGTCCAGAAAAGCCTTGATGATCTAGAAGGGCAGTAACAGAGAGAGAAGGCGGGAGATTGAGGAAGAATCCTGAGGCGAAAGCCCTGGTCAGTGCTACCAGGAAACTCTGTTCACTACACTTGGACTGCAGCTAGCCATGGGGCCAATGTCATGGACTTAGGTGCAGAAGTCAAATTAGGCGTCTGCCACTCACTTCCTGGGCCTTCTAGAATAAGCCTTGTGGTCTCGCTTGTAAACATTCGTCAAATGAAATATGAACATTTTAATTCATATGAAAAATAAAAACAATAGTTTACCTGTGTGGATAAATGGCTGCACAGCACAAAACAGAGCAGGTAAAATCAGGTCTACACAGGAGGTAGTCATGTTAAGGCAGAGGAAGCATTTGAGAGAGAATTATCCTTTCTTATGCATCACTTTTGTAATGCATAAGAAAGGTTGTAATGGTTTGGTTAGTTTGATTAAGGAAAGACTAATTTAAAACATAATTGGAGACTTGAGAAGTTGCTTACTCTTTAATCAAATCTTTAAAATGAGAAAGTTGCCTCAGAATATAAATGCTTAGAGAAAGCCAAGGTCAAAAGAATTCCTTCTGAAGAATCAGTTCACGCACACACACGCACATGCACACACACACATGCACACACACGCACGCACACGCACACATGCACACACACATGCACACACACATGCACACACACATGCACACGCACGCGCACGCACACATGCACACACATGTGTGCACACACACATGCCCACACACATGCACATGCACACACGTGCGCGCACACACATGCACACACACGCACGCACACACACACACATGCACACACGCGCACACACACACGTATATAATGCTCTCATATGTGCATACATAATACAAAATTCATTTCATAAACTGCTTTGAAAAAAATACAAGAGAATAGGCTAATAATAGATTATCTAATAATTCAAATATTATATGTTGGGGTGTGATTGTACAGGGGAGGGTTTTTAGGGCTTTTCTCCAGGAGGATGTTTTTTCCTGGAAGTTCTCAAATTCTGTCAAAGGCAAGTCTCTAGGTACTTGTTAAATCACAAAGTTGTTCTTTGCAAGTTCCAGATTCCTGGCGTGAACATGCCAACTGCCACCTCAAAGGAAGCGTGGTCACACGTGGTGGTGGGCAAATGAACAATTTACAGCAGCAACAGTCTGACTCCTTGTGTGTGGACCAAGAGAACAGAGTCCAACTGTTTCAGATTGTGGGGCAGAAAGAAAACTCAAAGTTGTGTGGCTTGCTGGTGGTCCCACTGAGTATGGGTGGGGTCTGGAAACCACTTTCTGGGTTCTCATCTAGTCTTTCTGTTGTCTGAAACTGTCCGTGGCTTGATTCCGTCTTTTGAAAGAGAGCCATCCTTTTACGTTTAGCTTCTTCAGCTCTCATTCTCTGCAGTATACTACTGAGTTTTCCAGAAGCATCATATGTGATACTAAACCTCAGTGGAGATGAGATTAACATCTAATAATCCAAGCTGGCCTAGTGGCGCATACCTGTAATCCAGGTACTCAAGATGCTGCAAACTGGGAGGCAGCCTGGGCTGCAGAAGGAGGCCTGTCTCAGTGAAACATAAATCTTCCTCAAGCAAAAGAAGACACACAAGCCATGCATGGTGATGCACGCCTTTTATCCTAACACTTGGGAGGCAGAGGTAGGTGGATCTCTGTGAGTTCAAAGCCAGCCTGGTCTACAGAGCTAGTTCCAGGACAGACAGGGCTATACAAAGAAACCCTGTCTCAAACAAACAAACAAAATAAGACAAAAAACACAGTGGAGCTACAAAGCAAAAGATTCTCTCTCTCTCTCTCTCTCTCTCTCTCTCTACATATATATATGTATATATAATTAAGATATTTATAAAAACTTAATACAGTGCCCCACTTCTCACTGTATTTTGCTGCTGTTTGTAGAACTGTAGTTTTTCAATGCAAATGTTTATTAAGTTGATATACTCTTACTTCTGCTGTCTTTAAGAATTTTAAGTTTTTCTCACTTTGTGTCCTATAATATCATTTCCAACTCGCAAAAGCAAAAGCTGTTTGACTCTTTATTGATTTCTGACCATGGAGTCATCTGGGGCCAAAGTGTTTGTTAGCTGCTGTCAAAACTACCTGGCCAGGGAGGCTTCCACTACGACCGTGTGGTTTCCAATTCCCCCACTGGCTTTGGCTAGGAGGTTTGTGGTTTTCTAAATGAGATTCAGCCATTTCAAGGGCAGCTACCAACATACCTGGAAGTAATTCTGAGTTTCCAGTGAGGTGTTCACTTGCATCATCACTGCCAGCCGGCCGTAGTACTTGTAGTGGAAAAAGAAGTTCAAGCTATAGATCTTCCACAGCAAGGAGAAGCATGCAGACTGCAGGTAAAGTAGAGCCAGCTTCTTCCTGTCATGGGACGGCGGATGGGCAGAGAAGGCCTCATCACCACCCGGCTCCCGCGATCGGGCTCCCGCGATCGGGCTCCCGCGATCGGGCTCCCAGTGCCCTCCTGCTCATCCCCCCCAGAGCCCTTACCTGAACTGGAGGCCTGACCCACGACTGACGATCACATTCACTTTTATGAAGCACGTAAGTAGGTTACATTGAATTGGCGACTTGATTTGAATTTCACCTTCTGTGTGAAATCCTAGAGACTCGAGTGGGATGATTGGCATCCATGTACCTTTAGCCAGTTTCGCTTAATTATTGATACCTGACAAGAGCAGGTGTTTTTCTTTTTTTTTTTATTTTAAATACTTATTTTATTTTTGCTTACATATACACGTGTCTCTGTGTGTAAGTTATGTGTATGCTGGTGTCCTCAGAGGCCAGAAGAGGGTCTCAGATCCCCTGAAGCTGGAATTATAGGCATTTGTGACCTAGGAAACAAACTCAGGTCCCATGGAAGAGCAGTAAGCACTCTTAAACACTGAGCCTTTTCTTGGGCCTGAAAATTAACATTTGCTTCTTCTCTTTCTTATAAAACAAGCAAACAAACAAACTCAGAGTCTTACTGTATAGCCCAGTCTGGTCTTCAACTTAGGATCCTCCTGTCTCAGACTCCCAAGTGCCAGAATTACAGGTGTATACTACTATGCCCACCCTTCATTGATTAATTTTAAAACAAAGTAATCAAGGGGCATATAAACATTTAATACATAATACATAGTGGCATGTGGTTATAATTCCTGTATTTAGCTAATACACTGCAGAAAGGTAACAGACAGCCCACAGAAGGTATCACAATAGACAGTGCGCTCTGGGCATGATGCATTACTTAGCCAGAAGGTATGTTCTGGACACGGTGTATTGGTTACTTTTCTTATTGCTGCGGCAAAATATCTGACAGAGAATCTTAGGGAGAAGTTTTTCGAGACAGGGTTTCTCTGCGTAGTTTGGAGCCTGTCCTGGAACTCACCTTGTATACCAGGCTGGCCTCGAACTCACAGAGATCCACCTGTCTCTGCCTCCTGAGTGCTGGGATTAAAGGAATGTGCCACCACTGGCAGAAGAACAGTTTATTTGGGCCCACGGAGTGTCCATCATAGCAAGGGAGGCGCACCTCCATCCAGGTGTTTTTATCTAAACTCTTATGGGGAGGAGCGCTGGTTGCCAAGGACCCGGGTTCGATTCCTAGCACCGTGTGATGACTTACAACTGCCCGAAATACATTTGTGGTGGATCTGACACCGTCATCTGACCCTAGTGAACACCAGACATGCACAGGGTACACAGACATACGTGTAGGAGAAACATTCACACAGATAAAAGGAAATAATTTAAAAAAAGCCCCATGTCATCACAAAATAGATACCATGGTTCTCCATTTTATAAGGAAGAAAATGTGCTTCATAAAAACGAAGCAGGTTGGTTCCAAGCACTCATGCGTTACCCTGCCTGTCCCCCAAGTGCCAAGATTACAGACATGAGCTCCCAGCTCCACTGGTATCTTCTTCCTAAATATTCATTGTAGTTATCTATTCGTTTTGTATATTTATAGGTACATGTGATACCCACACCTACGCGTGTGTATAAGAGCATATCAGAGCCCTCAGAACTGGAGTTACAACCATTTTTGAGATACATGGTGTAGTAATTTGAATGAAAATGTCCCTCACAGGCTCTGGCATCTGAACTCCCGGTCCCCAGTTAGTTGGGGAAGCTTAGAAGATGTGACCTTACTGGGGGGGGGGGGTGCGTATGTTGCCAGGGGCTGGTCTTGGTGCCATGTTCACAATGTGAGCTCTTAGCTGTTCCTCCCGCCATGCTGCATGCTTGCTGCCATGCTCCCCAATACATGGCTTATTTCTTGTGTACTGAGATCCAGACTCTAGTCTTTATGGTTATTCAGTAAGCATCCTTAACCGCTGAGACATCTTCAGCCGTTCAATCACTTTTTTATTTTTTGTTCATTTGTAGACCAAATCTTAAATTAATGACATTTTAAATTAATGAGCACCCATCCCTAATGTAACCCTCATCAAGTTTATAGAAGGCTGGGGAAGTTTATCCTTTGGCAGATGTCCTCAAGGCCTGCTAGTCTTCTTTGAAATAAGAATAATAATTAGTATCTTAGTAATGCATGGGAGAGAGGATGCTTGCTGCTGAGGTTCTAAGGAACAGGGCACTGGTTCCGACATCTGATTCTGGATCCAGAGGGGAGTCATTGTTTGAATAAGAAAGAGACTTGGTGCTCACTTTGTGTGGTAGTTTGAATTTAATTGCCGCCCCCCCCCCCAGCTCATAGGGAGTGGCACTATTAGGAGGTGTGGCTTTGTTGGGGGAAGTGTGTCACTGTGGATGTGGGCTTTGAGGTTCCGTGTATGCTTAAGCCACACCCAGTGTCTCAGTTCACTTCCTGTTGTCTGAGGGTCAAGATGTAGGGCTCTTAGTCCTTCTCCAGCACCATGTCTTCCTGCATGCCACCATGTCACACCGTGATGATAATGGACTAAACCTCTGAAAATGTAAGCCACCCAATTAAATGTGTTTCCATTATAAGAGTTACCATGGTCATGGTGTCTCTTCACAGCAATAGAAACCCTGACGAAGGCCACTTTGTGAAGGATCCTGTATTTTATCACCTGGAACTCTTTGACAAAGGCTGTTTGTGAAGTGCTCTAGGGACCCTGGCCCTGGCCAGCAAACCCTTACCGTATCTGCCTCCGTACCATCCTATAAGTGATCAAACCAAACAGGAGTGTTCGAGCTACTGGAGCACCACGCCATGAGAAGAGACTTACACGGTGTGGAAACTCTTCTCATCTGGGGAACGGAAATGAGACCCTCCACTTTCCCCAGCTCCTTCCCTTACCCTGGCACCGAGCCCTCCTGGGGATGCTGGTTCATCAAGTGGGAGAATCTGTTCTTTTCCACGTGTGTTTGGAAAAGCAGGGTGATTAAGTTGGTCGGAAACACTCGGTCGAGAAGTTTCAGTGCCTTCCGCAGCATTTTCTTGGCGAGTACCATCTGCCCCATATTAAAAGAAACCTAGGGGAGATGGGGAAAGAGAGAGGAAAAGCATTCTGTGTTCTACTGCAGTCAGTGTGCCCTAGACTCGGTGTGCTCCAACAATAAGTGTGGAGGAGTACGTGTCTAAAAAAGCAACAGAATCTTCCTGTGCTTTGACATAGTATTAAAAATAAATGTTTATTGGGGGCCTGCACAAGGAAGGCTGCAGAGTAGGGTTTAGCATTGAGCTGTGTATCATATAAGGGAATGTTTAGTCATTTATGTGCACTGTTTCATAGACATTTCATGAAGATGTCAGCCTACTTGGCAGGAAAGAGATCAAGTTATAGCGAGACAGTATTGAGTCAAGAAGCTTGGGGTTCTAGAGTCTTGGGCAAGGATCTGTGCCAGCAGGTGAGAGGAGAGTATAGGATACACACAGATGACTTCTACTCCTTCTGTGGATTGCCAACTTTAAGCCTCCAGTGGTTTCTTACCTGGGCTTTGAGACTATAAAATGTAGCATATTCAAAGGCCTGGCTCCAAGAATCTTCATTCGTCAGAGTTTTCAGCAACCGCTCCCCCTCACCCAAATACATGTATGCCTGCAACCAACCAGTAAAGGGAAGAAACGTGGGTGACAGAGGATCTATTACATCAGTTAGTACTGAAGCAAGGGAAGCTGGAGCCACTTCAATTCCCAGGCCATCCCCATGCCTGGTCCCTTTGGGTATAGTGGGCCTCTAAACTAGACAGAAGCTGGGTGAGTATTTTAGCTTCACGTCTACCTCTGGCTGCTAGATCTAGCAATCACTTCTTTTTTTGTTTCTTTATATGCATATAATTACCTCAGTTTTAGGGGCATGTTGCCATGGAAACTTAGAATTTTCCTAGGGGAGTGTTAACTAATGTTGGTGGTCTCAAGTTTGTCTGTGTGATGGTTTAGCCAAGCTGCAGGGAAACAAACGTGAGGGCTATAGGACTAAAATCAAATTCCCATCAACCAGGAAACCTAGAGATATTTCTGTACTCTAAAGTGGTGTTGGACAGCAAGGCACAAACCACTTATCAGGACTGTGTTGAAAATGAAACATTTATTCTAAGAATGAACCCAGATCATGCATGTAAGTCCATTTTTCTCTTTCCTGGACAATTTCAAAAGGGCCAATATTTCATTAATTAATGAAAGATTTGCTTTGTAACCTAGGGTGGTATTGAACTTGCTATGTAGCTCAGGCTGATTTCAAGCTTGTGACTGTCCATGCCTGGCTTGGTTGTAGTGCTATAATTATATAATATTTTAATATAATAATAATAAATCAATTATTAATTACTTTTTTTTCAAAACAGGGTCTTGTGTATCTTGCATGGCCATAAACTTGCCATATAGCTGAATCTGGCCTTGACTAGATCCTTATCTTCCTGCCTCTACCTCCCAAGTACTGGCATCACAGGCACATGTCCCCATGCCATGATGCATGATGATTGTGGTGGTTTGAATAGAAATGACTCCTGTAGATGCGTGGATTTGAATACTTGGTCATTAGGGAGTGGCACTCTTAGGAGGTGTGGCCTTGTTGGAGGAAGTGTGTCACTGGAGGTGGGCTTTGGAGTTTCAGAAGCCCAGTGGCTCACTTTTCCTGCTGTCTGCAGATCTCAGTATAGAACTCTCAGTTCCTTCTTGAACACCATATTTCTGTCTGTGTGCCACCATGCTTCCCAACATGATGACAATGAACTAAACCCCTGAACCTGTAAGCAAGCCCCCAGTTAAATGCTCTCCTTTGTAAGAGTTGCTGTGGCCATGGAGTCTCTTCACAGCAGCAGAGCACGGCCTAAAACAATGATGGTACTTGACATTGCTCTAACTCTCTTTTCTCAGTCCGAGATCACGTCCCTTCTCAGCAATGTGATTTTTTCTAAGGAAAGGGCTGCTAACAGGGATCAACATGAAATCGTACAAAAGCACACAGGAGCTAGACTCTGGCTGTGTGTCTGAGTCTTAGGGGTGGAAGAGGAAGAGGAGGAAGAGGTGTAGAACAATAGCTTACCTTATAGTTGTCACCCAGGAGGAGATAAGCAGATGCAGTTTCTAGGAAGTAGTACAGGGCTTTGTTGTTTTCTCCTAAGGCTACAAAATGTTGGGCCAGTGGCAAGATGACAATCTGGAGCAGCTCCTCACACCGGCATGATTCTGATGGAATGATGTGTTCCGGAGACGACCTCATCTTTATGATAACGTTGTCAAAGAAATGTAATATTACTTCCTTTATTTCTGTGTCACTGTTTAAATATAAGAATAGGTAGATCATCCGTAGATTTACAGACACGGCCCAGATTTTAATATGAAATTATCTTTGAAGACTAACAAAGATCCAGTGTTGCTTTCACTGACCAGATGCACCAGGCAGCCCCTACCAGTTTTCCTATGTACCTAAGAGGCCTAAAGAGCTGACTCAGAAGTGACCCCAAGGGTGATCTCATGACCACTGCTTTTGTTCTAGTGCCTAAAAACTCCATATGTGCATACCTGAGGTTCTCAGGGAATCTGTATTTCTTATGGAACTCTGACTTAGACAAGATGACGTCCTCTTCAGCTAGAAAATAATTGAGCAAATGAGACGTTTGCCATTCACCAAAGACTCTTATTCCCTTTTCCCAGCAAGGAACCATATTTTCCAGTCCATCACCACCCCACCCCAGGCACCTCAGCTTAGAAAAAGCCATGTGGTTCTTTTCTCTGGTAGAATCAGATCATATGTGATGGGTGTCACTTCTGAAGTAGATGGGTTTTTACCCTGTTCTTTCCTTAGACAGGATTGTAGCTGGTTCTGAACAACCAAAGGAAAGCAAAGCACCAACCAGGAGGAGCCTGAGTCTGTAGCTGTCTGCCAGACCACTTGTCAAAATTTTAGTGGATTTTTTGTTTTGTTTTGTTTTTGTTTTTTGAGACAGGGTTTCTCTGTAGCTTTGGAGCCTGTCCTGGAACTAGTTCTTGTAGACCAGGCTGGTCTCGAACTCAGAAAGATCCACCTACTTCTGTCTCCTGAGTGCTGGGATTAAAGGCATGTGCCACCACCACCCAGCTTAGTGGATTATTACAAAGGCTGGTAAATAAAGTCCCATTCCAATGTGCTGATCCCACTGAAATGCTGGTTTGTTATAGCTGATAACATTATCCTAACCCACTTAACCTACAATAATTAAAACTACAGTTTAACAATCATAAAGTAACAATAATGTGTCCTAAAGAAATCGAAATTTAAATACATACACACACATACATATATAAGTTGTTTTGAGATGGGGCCTTATGTATCCCAGGCTGCCCTTGAACTCAACTTGTAACCAAGGATTGTGGGAGAATGGTCTGTATTCTGTCAATCATATTTTTAAATAAACACTGATTGGCTGGTAGCCAGGCAGGAAGTATAGGCAGACAATCAGACAGGAAGTAGAGGCGGGTCAAAGAGAACAGTTGAATTCTGGGAAGAGGAAGCCCATTCCTCTGCAGTAGTGACCCATCCACAGAAGAAGGAAGATGTGACTGTCTCACTGAAAAAGGTACCGAGCCATGTGGCTAACTATATACTAGAATAATGGGCTAATATAAGTTATAAGAGTTATACAAGTACTCTGCTGATTCTTCCTACATGGTCTAGAAAACACAGATACTCTAATGAAGCACTCCAAAGGCTAACTTAAGGAGATAAAGTCTTGAACTAGACATCTTCCGTCTAATGAGACTTCAGTAGGTTGGAAAGTCCCATGGGGAGAAGAAAGTAGCCTATTCCAGAGCATTTGCCAGTGGCAGAGGTAGGGCAGCCGCCTAGCAATAAAATATGACTTCATAGGTTTGTTTTGCTTTGTTTTGGACAGTGTTTTACTATCTAATCTAGGCAGTCCTTGAGCTCTGCAGGCCTCCTACCTCCTATTCTTCATCCTCTTGCCTCAGCTTCCACACACCTGAAGAGAACTTTTAGTTCATAAAAATGAAATTTGAAGGTTCTGTGCTCTTGTCCTTACAGAACAGATTCCCCGACATGTGTGACTATCATCCTGCATGTGGAGCTTTGCCAGCGTTCTTAACACACTGCATAAGAACCCTACCCCTAGAACACTAACCAAGCCTTTGTAGTTTGTGTAGCCCCATCTAGAATCTCAGTTTAGATGGCAGCATTCACTGTGTCTTGGTTTCTCAGTACAGATTTTAATGTCAGCAGCATTCTACACATGTATTAACTTCGTTTTCTCTGAGACAAGGTCTCTTGGAGCCCAGGCTGGCTTTATACTTGCTATCTAACCAATGATGACCTCAAACTCCTGATCTTCCTGCCACCATGTTCTAAGTGTTGGGATTACAGGTATATACAACAATCAGTTTAGTTTTGTAATAGTAATAAGTATATTTTCAATTTTGAAAAAATTGTAACGTCAAGGATGATAAGTGATGGTAGTCAACAGGTGGTGACAACTGGGTACATTTCTCTGACACCTCATTGCCCTGGGGAATGAGCCCTACCACTGATGAACCATCTTCTGTGTGCCTAAGTCCTTGGAAGACTTGACTCTTTAAGATTTCAAACTCAGGGGCTGGAGAGATGGCTCAGTGGTTAAGAGCATTGCCTGCTCTTCCAAAGGTCCTGAGTTCAATTCCCAGCAACCACATGGTGGCTCACAACCATCTGTAAAGAGGTCTGGCGCCCTCTTCTGGCCTTCAGGCATACAGACAGAATATTGTATACATAATAAATAAATTTAAAAAAAAAAGATTTCAAACTCAAAGATGGACCCTCTTCTTTTACATTATTTACTTGTGTAAGTGGGCATATGTGCCACAGTGTACATGAAGACATCAGAAGACAGCTTGTGGGAAGCAGGTCCTTTTTATGATTCATGTAGGTCCCAGGGATCAAACTGATTTGCCAGGTTGACAGTAGTCGCCTCTCTCCTCTGAGCCATCTCAAAGTCCCTGATATCTGTTCGCTTCCCGCCCTCTTGAAAATGTGAGGCAGAGCTGGGGTATGACTGCACATGACTGTAACACCACCACTCAGAAGTTCAAGGCCAGCCTGGCGTAAGTAGTGAGTTCCAGGCTAACAGGGCTATATACCAAGACCCTGTCTCAGAAATGAGAGACCGAGAGAGAACTGAAGGGGGAAGAGAGTTAACTGAAACTAAAAATGTATATATAAAAAAGCCACATGGAGCCGGGCGGTGGCAGAGGCAGGCGGATCTCTGTGAGTTCGAGACCAGCCTGGTCTACAGAGCTAGTTCCAGGACAGGCTCCAAAACCACAGAGAAACCCTGTCTCGAAAAACCAAAAAAAAAAAAAAAAAAAAAAAGCCACATGGAAACCTACTATTTTGTTAGCTAATTATTAAAAAAAAAAAAAAGTTTGAAGGGAAGTACCCTTGTATGAATGGAAAATGTTGCCACCGCAAGTCATAGGTTGTTAAGCAGAAATGCCAGAACCAGGTGTGGGATACCTCCTATGGTCAGCAAGGATCCAGAGGTTCCCTCCCCCAACAGTATAGGCTATTTCCATTTATTTTAGATAATAGGATAATCTATTGTTGTTGCTTTGCTAAAATGACAAGGTATCAAAATGCCTTCTAAGTAGCTCTGCTTCTACCCATAGCTTAGTGCTGTTTCTGTTTGAGTAGGTGATAACTAAGCAGACTCAAAGCTGGATAAAGTACCGAGCATAAGTGGCTGTGGCGTGCTCAGCCCTAACGAGACATCTGTTTTGACTCCTCAAGGCTCAGGGGATATCGTGGAAGTTAATCCACGTGCCACCTCACTGGCTTCTATCCCTTGCTGGGAGACACTTTGATTTCAGCTCAGCTGCCCTTTGTTTGCAGCTGTATGGAAGCTGAGGGAGATGGACTCCACTACTCCAGCTGCACTGCCAGCTCTTTCCTGCCCCGTGGACCTGTCGCACGGCTTGTGTCCCAAACCCCGGGGGTATTGGAGCCTTTAAGGTCCTGACCCAATCAATCCATATAGATCTTAAACGTCCAAGCAAGAGCTGGGATTGGTTAGAAGTGAATTAAATTTTACTTTTATATCCTTGAGACTTTGCCATCTTCTTGACTTTATCCATATCCAAGGAGTTGAGTCGGCTGTCCACTATGTAATGGTGGTAAGGAATGAAGTCCCTGTTCTTGCAGTGGTTGCACCGATGGGCATTTGCCTCCAAAAAGCGGGCACATTTCAAATGCAAGACCTTCTTCTGGTCCTTAAGCCAGAGTTCATAGGCCGTTTTCTGCATTATAGGTCTGCAGAAGCGCAGGATCTGGCACTCAATCACTTTTCCTTCCTTCTCACGGAGTTCCTCTACATCACGAGCTGGAAGGAGAAGGAAGGACTCTTCAGCCAGGCAGCAGGCATCAATCCAATTGCTCCTTCCTAACACATGTTATTGTTGGTAGGTTGTTTTTGTGGTGATGGGGTTTGAACCCTGGGACACTGTGCATGTTAGGTTAGTGCTCTGCCTCTTCACTCCAGTTCTCTTATCTAGACATGCCTCTAGCCAAGAGGGAAAGACAAACGTTCTCCAGGTACTACTCACCTAACCCCTCGCTGGGCTTCAAGGACAAAGAGCGATAATGCACCTCAAGTGTGGTCACGTTTTGTTTTAGGGCTAGTTGAAGATCTTTGATACTCCGGAAACAATCAAAAATATTTGATTCCACGAGGGTGGCCAGGGCCTTAATCATGGTCTTCATGTTCCAGCAGGGGAGAATCTCAAACAGCAGCTCTGTGGTGAAGGTTAGGCCAATGATGGCAGCACATCTCACCAGCATCTGATGGGAAAGGCTCATGCTGTCCAGCTGGACCAGAGAGATTTCTGCATGTGGAAAGCCACAATGGGACACTAGTTATCTGCCATTATCAGATGCATTCTAGAGATAGATGACTGTCCAGAGCTACGATTCTGGTTTATAGAAACCTAGCTAAGCAAAGTCAAAAAAGATAATTGCTTAGTACCCAGTTTATAGATACCCCTCATACTGGAAACATACAAGATGCAGTTTCTATAGTTTCTCCAGCTGCCCCTCTGTCTTCACTGACTCTTCTTTTCCATGGATCTGCCTCAGGAGTAAGCATAAGGCTCTCCATATCTGCTCAAGGGATTTATTTCTGCTCATGACACCCATTATCATCTCTATTGCTTTAGTAAGGGCTGAAGAGCCCAGAATGCCATCCTAACTCTTCATCTAAGCTTGGACATAGTTCATGTGTTCCTGGTCTTTAGATTTTGTTTTTGAGGTATGTGTGTTCTGGGGCCTAAACCCAGGTCCCCCAAGCTTGCTTCACAACCTGCTCTACCACTAAGCCACATCCCTGACCCCTTCTTAGAGACTTTTTAAAAAGATTTTTTTTTTTACTTACATGTGCTTGTTTGTGTGTGTGCACTTAGAAGTCCACATTGAGAGCCCTCCTCAATTACTCCTCATCTTATTTATTTACTTACTTACTTGTTTTTTTTTTGAGACAGGGTTTCTCTGTGCAACCATAGTTGTCCTAGAACTCACTTTGTAGACCAGGCTCCACCTGCCTCTGCCTCTAAAGTGCTGATATTAAAGGTGTACACCACTATTCCCAGTCATTTGACTTTGTGAGATGAGGTTTATGGTATTAGAATGAGAATGGCTCCCAAACGCTCACATGTTAGCCTTCTATTGGTGGAACTGTTTGGGAAGGATTAGGAGGTGTGGCCTTGGTGGAGGAGGTGTGTCACTGGGAGTTGGCTTTGAGGTTTCAAAAGCCCACACCATTCCCAGATAGCTCTCTCTATCTCCCATTGATGGATAAGGATGTAAGCTCTCAGCTACTGCTCCAGCACCATGTCTGCCTGCCTCCATGTTCCCCTCTGTGTGATGGTCACGGGCTCTAACCCTCTACAGATATGAGCCCAAGTTTAAATGTTTTCTTTAATGAACTGCCTTGGCCCTGGTGTTTTGTCATGGCAATAGAAAAGTAACAGGTCTTTTTTTTTTTTTTTCATGGAGCCTGCTACTCACCAATTCAACTAATCTGGTAGACGCTAAGTCTCAGTGAGCCTCCTATCTTTACCCCCTTCAGTGCTGGTGCTAAAACCATGTGCCACCATGCCTGGTGAGTTCTAGGGATTGAAATCAGGTCCTTCCTCTAGCCTGGCACAACAAATGCCTTACCACCTCCCCAGCTCTTCATATTTCACTTTTGTGCATTTGAACAAGCATTTGTTCAGTCCAGAATATGTACCAAGAGAAGGAGTCTCCTAACTAGAGGGAGAAAAACCATATCCACTGTATAACCTGCCTACCACCTGGGCAATGCAAAAGCAAGTACTCAAAGAGCTTGGTTATCATCTTTCTTTAGACAGCCATCCTAGATGAGGCAAAAATAAAACCTACTGAAAAATGAATGCAAGTTCAACTTCCTTTACCTTTCAGTGATGCTGGAGGGGACAAGTTCTTTAGCCTGACACCACTTGCAAGGTAACAGACTTCCTTACGTCCCTCAGATACCAAAGTATAAAAATGCGTATCTTCTGACGGCCTAACAGAATTCTCTATGGGGAGACAAGAGGGCAGGAAAGTTGAGAATCATTTTCCTGTCTTCAAAGAAAAGTCTGATTTCCCTGAAAACTTGGAGAAGAAACTCAGGTGAGAAAAGCTGAACAGACGTCGTGGTTCACCAAATGTTCTAGAACATCTCATTTTAAATAAAACTGATATATGAGAATCTAAATTAACTCAAATTATTTTATGTTCCTTTCCCACCCTCCAAAACAAGAATTGGTACTATTGGTGTCTCCATAATACTTTTAGCTTTACAAAAATGGGGTTCCCAACAACCTAGACTCCATCCTATCACACGTAGTACATAGAGCTCTGTTCTCATTTGTATGCCCACTGGTCTTATAAGGGGACATGGCTATAACCAGGAGGAGATTTAAAATGGTGAGGGTTCCGAATAAACATGCCTACTATGTTGGTCTACCTAAACGTGCTCCAAAATGTTTACTGCTCAAGTTATTCCTATAACACTTAAATGGGTGAGGTACAAATGCACTGGTAAATAAAGCCAAGTTCCTCATCTCCTGGAGAGGTAAGTCATGAGCCCAAAGGCTGCCAGGCAGAAAGCAGCCCACCAGTGAGCACGAGCAGTACTAGACAGTTCACAGCAATATATTTATTAAAGACTTTCAGTGTGATATAATCTGTGAGGGTGATCAGCATGAGTAATGCATGCTTCCAGGCCTCTTGGTGCATAAAACTATGGTGACAGATATCCAAGTAATTAACCAAAACACCAGGAAGAGTGAGCAAGAGCTAACAAGCAAAGAGTAATATGTTGGGATAAAGTCAAATGAAGGGTTCAAAAAGACCCTGATGGGGCCCTTACATTTCCCCATGTTATTGGTGTATATTTTTGGTTTTTTGTTTGTTTTTTTATTCCCCCCCCTTTTTTTGGAGGGGGGAGAAGATCTCAAGACAGGGTTTCTCGGTGTAACTACTCTGGCTGTCCTGGACCTCACTCTGTAGACCAGGCTGGCCTTGGACTCAGAGATCCAACTGCCTCTGCCTCCCAAGTGCTTGCACCATTCCTGCCTGGCTGAGGTGCGCATCCTTTAGCCCAACCCTGGAAGTCTAGGTTAGTTGGATTTCCTTAGTCTTAGGATCTCAGATCTAGTGCTTTCTTACTCCCTGGAAGCCCTCTTCCATGGGCTAGCCTCAATCCTTGCCACCTTGCTCTGCAAAAAGACCTAGTGACAGAGTAGTCCCAAGAAAGCCACTTACTGAACAGGTTGTTCCAGGTCACGTTGGTCTCTTCCTCAGACTCTGCTTGTTGGAAAAGGAGAACTCTGTGGTGGTCGAGGTTCTTCAGCAATTCTTCACAGTAAAGTGGGATCCCACAGCTCCCTTCCACCAGGTACCTGTAGGGAGAACAAGGCGGAAGGCTCATGGAAAGAAACAGCTGTTGGTTTAGAAGGCACTCTTCTCCACCCCCATGTCTTTCAACTCGTTGTCAAGTCTGGGGATTGATTTTTCTTCTTTTTGCTTTCCGTGCTAGGCCCTGTGTGTGCGTGGTGTGCACTCTGCCGCTGAGCTACATTCTCTTTCGTATCACAGTTTAAGTTATGTGACAAATGAGTGTTTCCAAAACTGAGATGGCATAATAAAGCACATCCTCTGGCTTGCTTCTCTTCCTCATGCTGTAGGTAATAATTTTGATTCGCTTCGGTTAATTCTGTCAACATTTGTTTAAAAGATACAAACAGGTCCTAGCAACATGGCTCAATGGTTAATGACACTTGCTGCACAGGCCTGGGGACTTAGATCAGTAACAGAAGTGCTTGCCTTGTATGAGTAAGAGACTTGGTTCTGAAAGAGAGAGAGAGAGAGAGAGAGAGAGAGAGAGAGAGAGAGAGAAAGAGAAAGAGAATGAGAATGATTGTATACACTTGTAATCCTAGAGAGAAAGAACACACACACTTGTAATTCCAGCACTTGGGAGGATACGGAAGGTGGATACCAATTTCAAAGTCAGGCTAGACTACATAATAAGACCTTGCCTCAAAAAATAAATTCCTTAAATAGGACCAAAGAGATAACTCAGCAGATAGGAATCATGCTGCATGAGGACCTGAGTTCATATTCCCAAACCCATGTAAAGAGCTTGGAGTGGTCAGATCACACATGCAGACAGGAGGATTGGTATTAGCTTTTAGCCTAGCTCTAGGTTCTGTGAAAGACCTTGTTAGGTGGAGAATGACAGAACAGGCTACCCGACATCTTCCTCTGGCCTACACACACTCATGGATGTATGTACCTGCATATACATGTGCATATTCATTCACACATACATAAATATACCCCTACCCACACACGTATACATGCACAGCAAAAAAGACAAAAACAAACACCAAAGGTAGAAATAATATTTATAGTTACATACACATACATCTACCATACATATATGAGAATCACAAACACCCTGCATGCGTATATGTGAAATACATCGCTTGAGTTGTACTAAGTGAGCCCTTGTCCCATGCATCTTTCTTCCTTCAGTAGGGTAACCTAAATAGAAAGACCTAGTGTTAAGTGTCTGTAATCTCATTATTTTGGAAGCCAAGACAGGAGATTTCTATGAGGTTAGGGCACAGTGAACATCAGCCCAGCCAGGGCTGCATTGCAAGATTCTATTTCAAACAAATTGAAACAAAATGAAATGAAAACCAAAACAGAGTGGAACAGAATGATAAACATCAGCTAAAAAGCCATGGTCTAGTTGTTAAGGGGGCTGCTGTCAAGATCCCAGTGGAAGAATCACTGACAATCTCAGAACACTCATAAGAATGTGTTTTCAGCCCCTGGCTCAGACTAAGAACCCCACCAGCAGCCCCTCTCTCGCCAGCCACATAAGACCTTGCTGAGCTGCAGATGTGGTTTGTACGACTTCTCTTTCCTGTCAATTCCCAAACATGTATAACCATGCTCTTGGTCACTGCTCATCAAAGAAGGCTGACCCACACCTAGCATGATGAAAGGGAAGCAGGTCAACTAAGCAATGCTTGAGGAAGTGTGACAGGGTCCCATATCAGGGAGGCGATCAACACGTCCTGCAGCCCAACCCAGGGAGAGGAGATGGCTCTTTCGGTAAAGTGCTTGCTGCATAAGCCTGAGGATCTGAGTTTAGATCCCCAACACGCATGTAAAAGCAGGGTGTTGTGTACTGTGGAATAATCATCTCATACACTGTAAAGCTCAAATTGGTTTAGTAAAATGCTGAAGTATAGGCAGGGCAGCCAAACTAAGGATGATGGAAAGCATAAGGGAGGAATCAAGAGACATCAGCCAGATGCAGGGGAAACATGAGATGAACATGCCATGCTAATAAAGGCACTGTCAGAGCATAAATAAGAAATATGGGTTAACTTAAAATGTAAGAGTTAGCTAGTAATAAGCCAGAGCTATTGACCAAGCATTTACAATTAATTATAAGCTTCTGTGTTGGTTATTTGGTACTGGCAGCTGGAATCGGGACAGAAACATTTGATTGCAGTTGTGTGCATCTGTAATTCCAGCTCTGGACAAACTAACTGAACCAATGAACTGAGAGTTTGGTGAGAGATCATGGCTCAAAAATCAGATGAAGAACAATTAAGGAGGATACCCAGCATTAACCTCTGGCCTCCACATGTATCCGCATGAACATATTTATAACACACCACAGCCTGAGGGATCTGAGAAAGTTCAGATTTGGAGGATCAGTGCCTGGGGGGGGGGGGCAAGAGCTCAGGATAGGAGGAGGTTACTTACGAGTCCAGCTCTCTGGGGATACTGCTTACACTAAGGTCAATGCAGACCTTATCACGGATTTCCTGAGGCTGCATGGCACCAAGAATGATATAAGTGGTGTTCCGGTTCTTCATTATAGCATTGGCAGCCGCACAGGGACTTTCAGGGAAGGGAGACAGGCCCATCACAATGAAGATGGGCATGGACTGGATGAGCTTTTCTATGAAGGCCCAGGAGGTTCCGTCCACAAACTGGGCCTCATCAATGATGAAAACAATCCTTTCTTCTCTCACTGTCTGGAAAAGGGAGAGAAACAGGGACATGCTTGTAGACTCTGGGATCTTGTGTACAGGTGGAGAATGTGCAGTCATTGAGTTTTATGGTTTACACTTTGTAGATCAGGCTGGCCTCTAAATTACAGAGATAGATACCTCTCAACCGTGTCTTCAGTCAGGAATAAAAGTGTGTGCCACCACAACCAGCTAGTAGTGGCTTTATAAAGAGAAAGCAAGGGAAGGAAGGATGGAAGAAAGGAAGGTAGGAAGAAAACAGAAAGCACTAAAGTCAGTGTGACTCACCCCTGTGATCCCCACACTTGGGAGGGAGACAGGAGGATCAGGAGTTCAAGGCTACCCTTCCTATCATGAGCTCAGAGTCAGCCTGAGCTAAGAGACCTTTTTTCAAAACAAACAAAACCCTAGAGCATAAAGTGTGTTTTTAGTATGTCCTGGGTTGAATTCTTAGTAAAAGAAAAAAGGAAAAAAGATCATATAAAATTATAGGATAATTAGGGTTATGGGAGTATCTGCAAACTCAAAGAAAAAAAAAAGCAAAACAAAAAACAATGCTCATTACATAAAAATAATGGCCTTGTCAGCTAAAAGTCATTTTAATCCATTTTAATCTACTCATAAATGATTCTGGGAATATGATTTTTTTCTGTAACATATGCATAAGCACCATGGGCTAGGTAGTGTGTACATAGTCCTGATGGAGACAGATCTGCTCCTGACACTGCTGGTGGCTTGTGTACTTTGGTTTAAACTCTGGTATAGGTTACAGTTTAAATAGATTGTGTATCCTTTTTCCTGTACAGGTTGCTACTAGTCTTAATTATTCGTCCACCCATTAAACATTTAGTGTATATCTATTAGGGTTGTGCACAGCTCCAGCAGATGCTGGAGACATGCAATAGACCATGAATGCATGGTATCCTGTCTCAGCCTCTCAAGTCCTAGGATCATGAGTGTGCCACTGTGCTGTGTGTGTGTGTGTGTGTGTGTGTGTGTGTGTGTGTGTGTACATGAGTGCAGGTGTGTCCACACAGGCCAGAAAGAGTTGCCACTCTTTCTGGTGGAGCTGGAGTTGATGTGGGTGCTGGGAACTGAACTCGGGTCCTCCTAAGTACTGAGTCATCTCTCCAGCTCCTCTATAGCTGAATTCTGAACAGATTCAGCTCAGGTTTGGAAGGATGGGGAGAAGGAAGCACTGGCGGATATGGCTGTCACATGCTTCCAGTGTTCTTTACCAGCAGAGTCCGAGTCCCTTGAGGCAGCTGGCTTTGTGACCATTTTGTCTAGTTTCCTCCCCCGGTGGCGTGACCCACAGGTGCTCTTACTTGCTCCAAGATCTTCATAAACAGCGCTTCCAGTTGCTTTTGCTTTCTTAATGTGCTCATCTTGGACATCTCCCGGGAAACAGGGAACTGTGCAGAGAGCAGAATGTGAGCAGAAGGAAACAGTGATGGGAGCGACGAGCCACATTGTCTCCGAGCAAATCACAGCAACCGTTCTGAAGTTTTGGATGCTCAAATGCTACTCCCCCCAGGGCCCTCCCTGCCTTGAATCCTCTGTGCCACTGAACAGACTAGCTTCAGGACAGAAAAGAGCACACGCTATCTTTACGTTTGATGCCACTTTTTGACAACAGGGTGATTTTGATCCCTAAGTCAACCAGGATAGGACAGTGTGGTTATGACAGACATACAATTCAGTAAGTGGCTGTTCGGGTTTTCCTGGGCATAGCACTTTGAGATACCTCCATTGTCTTCCAAGAACAAGGTACCGGGGGTGTGGGTATGGCTCAGTGGCAAAATAAATGCTTAGCAGTGGGAGGCCCTAAGTCCACCCTTAACTCCTATAACTAAATAAATAAATGTATTTTTTGTTTGTTTTCTGAAACAAGTTTTCTCTATATAACAGTCCTGGCTATTCTGGAATTTGCTCTGTAGACCAGGCTGTCCTAGAACTCACAGGGATCCGCCTGCCCCTGCCTCCTGAGTGCTGGGATTAAAGGTGTGAGCCACCACTGACCACCAATAAATATAAATTTAATGTGTGTTGTTTCATGTGAGTTAATGATCTAAACTTCAAAACCCTTATATTAAGTGTTTATGTGTAATAGGGAATTGCATTATCATCTTGGTTTACCTGAATGTCTTTAGGGCTTGAAATAAATCTTGACTAAGTGATTAAAAAAGATTTATTTTATGTGTGTGTTTTGCTTGCATGTATGCATATGTGCCGTGTGCATGCATGCTGCCCACAGAGGTCAGAAAAAAGTATTAAGTCTCCTGAAACAGGAGCTATGAATGGTTGTGAGACACCATGTGGATGCTGGGGACTGAACCCAGGTCTCCTGCAAAACAACGAATGGTCTTAACAGAGTCATTTCTCTAGCCCCTCGACTACAGGTTTTAAATATTTGTTTTTATTTATTTTTATTTTATTTTTTATTTTTGTTTTTCGAGACAGGGTTTTTCTGTAGCTTTGAAGCCTGTCCTGGAACTAGCTCTTGTAGACCGGGCTGGCCTCAAACTCATAGAGATCCGCCTGCCTCTGCCTCCTGAGTGCTGGGATTAAAGGTGTGTGCCACCACCTGGCAAAGATTTATTTTTAACTATGTGTGTTTGTATGCATTTATGTGTGAGTCTGTGCACGTGGGTGCAAATATCTATAGAGGCCAGAAGAGGGCATTAGATCCCCGGAGCTGGAATCATAGGCACTGGTTGGTTGGTTGTCAGCTGCCTAATGTGGATGCTGGAAATTCAGGTGCTTTGCATCAGCACTACACGCTTTAAACAGATGAGCAGTCTCTCTAGCCCCAGATGACTAAGTTGTTTTTAAAAATGAATATAAATGCAGTTCAAGGAGAATGGAGAGACATTAACACTTGGATACTGCAGGAAAGAATAAGAAAGGTGTGCTGGCTAGTTTTATGTCAATTTGACCCAATCTAGAGTTATCTGAAAGAAGGGACCTCAATTGAGAAAATGTCTCTTGTAAGATCAGCCTGCAGTCAAGCCTGTAGGGCATTTTCTTAATCAGTGATCAATAAGAGAGGACCATGCCTGAGCCAGTGGTCCTGGCTTCTCTAAGTGCTCTGGAAGAATTGGCGGCACTCTAGGATAAATTTTAGCCTTGCAATTGCAGAGGAGTCAGCCTCTAGCAAACTGACTCCAACAGCTTAGCCAAGGGCTCCTTTACTGTTATACAATTTACATCCTTTAGCAAGTCAGTTTCTACATACCAAAACCTGTTATCTGAAGCTCCCAAAGAGACAAATGCCAAAGCAATTCCTAGTCACAGGACATCTCAGTTGGCTGAATCCTCCTGTCACCAAATGTTGTATAGGCTTTGGAAACTTTAGGGAATTCCCAGATAAATTTTACATACTTCAAACAAAAGGTACAGGACACAAGAGGTAGCCATCAAAAAGGCAGGTCAAAGCCAGGTGCTAACACTCCATCAAACCAGCCACAGAATTCGGAGTGAACCCTCTCCAAGTTCAAGAAAGCAGGCTGATGGGTATGGTGGTGCACACCTTTAATCCCAGCACCTGGGAGGCAGAGGTAGGCAGATCTCTAAATTTGAGGCCAGCCTAGTCTACAAAACAAGTTTCACAGAGAAACCCTGCCTTGTCGGGCAGTGGTGGCATATACCTTTAATCCCAGCACTTGGGAGGTAGAGGCCGGCGGAACCCAGTGAGTTTGAGGCTAGCCTGGTCTACAAAGTGAATTCCAGGATGGCCAGAACTGTTACACAGAGAAACCCTGTCTCAAAAAACCAACAAAAGCAGACAGAGCAAGCCATGGGGAATGGGGAGCAAACCAGCAACAATAAGCAGCACCCCCCCCCCGCCGCCGCCGCCCCCATGGCCTCTGCATCAGCTCCTGTTTTTTTTTTTAATTTATTTATTTATTAAAGATTCCTGTCTCTTCCCCAAGCTCCTGTTCTTTGAGTTCCTGTGTTGACTTCCTGTGATGATGGGCTATGATCTGGAGGTGTAAGCCAAATGAACCCTGTCTTTCCCACCTTGGTTTTGGTCATGGTATTCCATCACAGCAATATTAATCTGACTAAAACAAAGGCTAAAGGCACATGAAGTCATATAGCATCAAACAGGAGCTGCCGTGCTTGGCCCATAGCTATTTTTTTTTTTTTGCAGGAGTCTAATGCAAGCTAGTTACCTGAACATGGAAGATGTCATTAAGAAGACAGTGGAATTTATCATCCAACAGCATCTTGACTTTATTTTGCAGATTGGTCTGTCGTTCTTTGTAATGTTTACAAGTATCTAGACCTAGTACATTAGCCATGAGTATCTGGATGGTATAAAAATTTTGATGGAAGCTGATCCTAGTCAGTGCAATAGCAATAGCCCTGTTCATAAGACAACCGAGAATCAGGAGAACATTTTTAAATACAGTCCCTGGAGAGAGCAAAGGCTGGAGGAAAGTTCTGATTTCTCATGCTTAGCTGCAATGCTTAGCTGCAAGGACGGAGATTTATTGAGCTACCTGGAAGCTGTTTTTATTCCTGCTTCAGGTATCCCAACCTCCTCCATCGTTCCACGATGTTAACCTTGGTATCTTCTAGTCCTGCCATCACTGCCTGCGCCCAGGTCCCTTAGACGTGTGCCTATCCTGCTAAAACAGCATGCCACTTCCTGTGCCTGCTGTCAGCGACCCTCTGAAGACAACCCCTTCTAGAAACTTGAATAATATAGAGAACATTTGCTGGCGTGTGTGAAACCTGCAGTTTGCACCCGAGTATAGCACCCAAAGCAACCCAAAACCTGAACAAAACGAGGTGAATCTTGCCTTTTTTCTATTTAATGCTTTTCAGGGTTCCCATGGCCTATTTTGTGTGATATACAGAGTGGCCAAAGCCTCTTTGTGTATGCCTCACTCCTTTCTGCCTGGCTATCTACCATTACCAAGTGGATGGGAGTTTCCTATACAGCCGGGGCTGTGTCTCTTCTCTAGGACTTTACTTTCCTCCTGTCTAGAGATGGCGATTATTGGCCACTGCCCCACTTCTGCAATGGCCTCTTGGAAGACTTTCCTGATGCCCTGAATTTAGGCTACCCAATTGTCTTTGCATTCCTGCAATATTCTGCTGCCTGCCTCTGCCAGCACCCTCACCACATTCCTTGCCATCTTCTAAGCTCCTTGAGAGGAGGGACCATATAGCACTCATCCTCAGGGCACTGACACACTCAGGATTGACTTGTATTCCCCAAAGTCATCCAACTACTGCAGAATGCGACCTTGTGTGGTAACAGTATGGTCACAGAGAATCAACTAAGATGAGGCTGTAACTTGAGCTGGGTGTGGTGGTGTGTGCCTGGAATCTCAGCATTCAGGAGGTAGAACTGAGAGGATCTAATGTCAGGCCTAAGAATGTCAAAGCTAGCCTGGGCTACATGAACCCCTGCCTGTAACTAATACTTAAGTAAACATGTGTACATAGAAAACACACAGAGAGAGATGCTGTGTGAAGGCAGAGATTTAGATAATGTGTCTCTCCAAGCCAAGGACCACCAAACATTGGCACTAAAGCACCAGAAGCTAGGAAAGAATAACAGGACCGAGTTTCTTAGTCCTTGGGATTCCAACCCCACTGACACCTGGGTTGAACTCTTAGCCTTTCTGGTTTTATGGTACTTTGTTGCAGTCCCCTGGTGACTGATAGGGCATTTAGCAGTTCTTGAAACATAGTAAGTATATAATGTAGTAAGTAATGCGGTGCCTCAGTGTTTCTTGCTGTAATCATCTCCTTTTGAAACTGACTTTTCTTAGGCCTGACATTAAAGATGGATAGAAGTTGGATAAAAAAAAAAAAACAAGATTAACAAGCACTTCCACCTTATATACCCCTGCAGTTAGGAGGGGAAGACACAAGATACTGTTGTCATAATCTTGGTCATCGTTACTATATAATCCAGTCCCTCAGAGTGGCAGAGTGCTCATCCCGAAGAGGGTCCTTAGGGGGTCCTTACAGCCCTTCTTGGGTGAAGTATAGCATAAGTACGCAAGCTCTGCCCTTCAGATTGGAGGTCTAGTGACCCAGCATTCTTTGGCCCTGTTCTCAAAACTAAAGGGCTTAAAGCAGCAGTTCCCTTTTGAGTTCCCCAGACAGATTCCAACTATGGTGGCCACATCTCTGCTAGATGTCACCTACCTAGACACTGAGGTTAAGCAGCAAGTTTTCAAGTCTCCAAGCATGCCCAGAAATTAAATTGAGGTCTCCAGATTCAGCCCCTTTTCTCTTAGTTTGAAACACTTATTACTAATTACCTATTCAGCTACAGGGGTCAATAGCTCTAGTCCTCTAGTTTGCCTAAGGCAAGTTATAAGCAGGAGAAGACACCAAAATAAGGGAGATTCCTTTAAGGATGCCAACATTTCCAAGGTCACAAGAAACGTGATTTCAAGACACACTAACCTGTGGTTTTCATGCCGGGAGGCCAGGTATTCGATCTCTGTAAGCAAGTGGCTTTTGCCATATCCTGGAGATCCTTCATACATTAGAACTCGGCTGCAGTTCGTCATCAGAAAGTCTTTCATGGCAGACATGAAGTAGTCGATCTCCTTAACACGTCCTGTTGTTTGTTTGTTTAAAGAGCAAACCCATTGACAGAGAATCATTTAGAGATAGTTTTGAAAAGGCACACAGTGATACCCTAAGAATGTCTTTGGAGTTCCATTGCTCATGGTACTTCTTTAGGGTTTGGTTGGTTGTTTTTGTTTTGTTTTGTGTGTGTGTGTGTGTGTGTGTGTGTGTGAGATGTAGCTCAGGCTGGCTGGCCTCAGTGTTACTAGGTGGCTGAGGATGACTGGGAAGCCCCCATCCCCTGCTTTCACCTCCCTGGAGCTGGGGTTACAGGCAGGTGCCTCTATCCCTGACCTGAATTGTTCGTGGAATTTCTTAAAGCTCTATACAGTCTTAAATTTTTTTTAAATCTTTTCCTAAGGCTTTAATTAGCAAGATGATTTTGCAAGTTTATTTGGTTCCTACAAGCTGTGAAGAAAAGTTCCTTTGTGGTTGCTCCCTCGCCCTACACCAGGCTAGGAATGGAACCCAGAACCTCTGGAATGCTAGCCAAATGCTTGGTAATATCTCTATTACCAAGAGACAGTATTTGTAAGATCATTACAATTTCATTTAATTGTCTTATATAAAAATCGAGTTTTGAATAGGTTATACAACTAGGAATTGAACCAAGGCTCTTAACTTTAAATCTTATTTTTCTGTTTTCTTTAACCAACTGATTATATAACTAACACATGCTCACTGTAGAAAATATGGGAAATGAAGGAGGAAAAAGAACAATATAAAAATCATCCTGGGTGACAACCCTATCACTTTTTTTTCTGGCTGCCTTAAAATGTGTATAGTAGGCGGCGGCCCAGGCTGGAACCTGATAACTCAGCCCACGGTCTCCGAAACCTGGGTGAATGGGAAGGAGATGGAAGAATTGGACTCTCATAGCAACGAGCAATTTCTGTGAGAAGAACTGCGGGTTCATATTGGGTCTCTTCTAGTTTCTTTGCTGGGAAGATTACTAAGGAGGCACCATTTTGTTAGTTGTGGATAGAGCACCTGTATGTGTTATCTAATGTCTTTGCTAAAATAGAGTTATGAATTCATGTAGAAGCAGTCTAGAAAAGGACAGTATATAAGCTGTCTGGCATTGTAAAGGTTTGAGTATTGTTTGATGGAAATTACTCTGCAAATTCTATCGCTTCTCTTGAGCGAAATATACCTTTTGCGGAAATGTGTCTGAACTTCAGTGATGTGAGCTGTCTTTTGAGACTTGAGGCTCATTTGGGAGACTGGAGTCAAAGAGCCATGTAGTAAAATCCTCCAGCTTTCTTGGTACTGGCTATATGGAACACTTACTTTCACTGTATTCTAAAAGGACAGGGTTTTTTTGTGGGGGTGGGGGCAATGTTGTTTGTTTGTGTGTTTTTTTCTTTTTTGAGAGAGAGTTTCTCTGTGTAACAGTCCTGGCCATTCTGGAACTCTGTGAAGACCAGGCTGGCCTTGAACTCAGAGATTTACCTGCCTCTTCCTCCCAAATGGTGGGATTAAAGACACCTGCCACCACTGCCGGGCTTCTAAAATGAGTTTTAAGTTAACTTATTTTTAAATCCATGCATCATATTTCTATCTAATCAAAGCCCTGGCTGGACTTGTTCATGCATGCTTGTAATTCCAGCACTTAGGAGGGGTGGCAGGAGAATTAGAAGCTCAAGAATGGGTCTAGCTACACAGCAAGTTCAAGGCCAGCCTGGGCAATGTGAAATCCTATCTTGAAAAACAAAACAACAAAATAACTGATAAACAAAACCTACTACAGCAACTGTTACAACTGTTTTTGATCCTAATATTTTTCCAGGTAATTTTGTTGCCCTCTGTCATAGTTTTTTTTTTTGAACAGGGATGCTTATCAAAGAAGAACATTTCCCACACTGCTGACCTCCTTGCAGTTTATCTTTATATATAATAGCTTTGAGGGTGGGAACCTGATTTTTACCCAGGACTGTGGAATATGACCTAAAGAGGCTGGTTCATCATCTGGATCAAATGGAGGAATGTCTGAGGGTCATCCCATGGGTTCTAAGATCACTACCAGTCCAGCAGAAGGGGATGAGGACCCCATCTTTCAGTCATCGCTACCTCTAGGGATGGAAAAGAAGGCCTTACAGGAGTGGGAGTGCTCTCCTTCTCTAGCTCTGAGTGTGGGAGTCTGTGTTTACCAGGTGCAAGCCTTGGGGGGGGGGGGGGGGGCGGGGCAAGGGTTCTCTTGGCCCAAGTGCGGCTGTACAGCTCAGGAACTATCAATTTCCTGCAAAGACACTAAGATTCCAGCCTAAGCCAGGTGGTAGTGGTGCATGCTTTTAATCACAGCACTCAGGTGGCAGATGCAGGCAGATCTCCGTGAGTTCAAGTCCAGCCTGGTTTACAAAGTGAGTTCCAGGACAGCCTCCAAAGCTACAGTGAAACCCTGTCTCAAAACAAAAACAAAAACAACCAGACAAACATACACACACACACAAAGAAGATTCTGGCCTAACATTCCTCCAAAGGAAGGGATAGAGTCTCCTCTTAATGGCCCTGATACAGTGTGACTGATTTAACTTCAGATACATCTTTCAGGGATGTTAAATCTAACAGAAGGGATCAGCAAGGGCTCCTCCAAATAACTGTCCTCAGAATCTACATCCAGGCTACACCGAGTCTCTGCTCTTAGAAGTACTAGTGCCTTCTTTACATCTACTTCCCCCTCCAACTTGAATTAGGGCCCTGCCACCAAGAATCCCAACAACATCACTTCTCCATAGACTGTAGATGAAAGCAGATGTGTGGATGGCAGGGGACTGAACTCTGTCACCACCCCACACCCTTAAGTCCTTAAACACTTAAATATAAACATTAAAGTAGAATTTCTGGAAGAAAAGTAAGACATACTTTCAAAACATATGGGTGAGGAAAGATTTCTTAAATAGCACACCGAGAAACACAGGTGAAAAACAAATGATTGACAGACGGAATTACATTCCAGTTAAGAATTCTGCTCATTAAATATCAGGGAAGCGCTTGCCTTGGCAAAGCACATGATTGAAAATAGAATGATCCTGAGATGTACAGATAACACAGAAATCTGGGAAGGGTTCCATGTTTAAAGAGAAAGAGAACACCTAGTGGGGTGGTGGCACAGGCATGGAATACCATTATTCCAGAGCTGGAGACCAGAGGGTCAGAAGTTCAAGGTTGTCCTCAGGCATATAGACAGTTGAAAGCCAACTTGGGTTATAAGGACCATCTCAACAATAGTCACCACAGCAAGAAAAATACAAACTAAACCATGTCTCAAAAAAAATTAGCCCAAATGAAAAATAGAGGAGAGATTTGTAGTAATCATTTTACAAAAAGATGGATAGACAAAAAGGAACTCACCACACCAGAGCAATAACAAGTGGAAACTACAATAAGGGACCATTCTCTACCCCACAGGGTTTCCAAGTCCTAAAGACTGACAGAAGCGGCTCTTGGCAAAGATGAAGGACAATGGTATCATCTACCAAAATTATACTCTTTGTACTGACAAAATCACTCGTATATATGCATATATGCACATGTATGCATACAATTACATAATACTAGGTGAGCATACATATTCGTGCTTATTTGTCTTGTTCTTTGGTTGTGCTGGTGCTTGTGATGATGTCTTGTCCTTTGGCAGTCTCCTGAGAGCTGAGATTCCAGGGATTGCACCAGGCTATTCGTCTTCTATTAGAAAATGCTTATTACAAAGAATGCTCGTGGTAACACTGCCTGTAAGAACCTGGAAATGACCCAAATCTTATATACCAGGAAAAAAAATGAATGGTACATTTATAAAATGGCATGAAATATAGTAATAACTGGAAGTGACTCGTAGGAACAGCCAACAACATGGATACATGCCATAACACACTGCTGCATAAAAGATTGCCAGAGTGTAAGATACGTCTCAAACCATCACCACCACCACCATCAAACAAAATGAAAAATAAGCATGTATGTGCTTTCTGTCTAATATATGTAATATACATATGTGCATACATGTAGATATATGAGTGATAGTGTCAGAACAAAGAGCATGCGGGGGGGGTAGTCAAAGTAAAAGGTACACATAGGTATTTTCATGTGCGGCCACTCTGTTTTTTTTTTTTTGTGTGTGTCCAAATGCCAGGCAAGAACTAGTTATAGAGATGTGGAATCCAGATGTGGAATCCAGATTCTCAACTGTTTCTCCCACTCCCCTTCTCCCCCTACCTGGACAGTGGCCGGGAGTGGCAGAAGACTCTGCCCTTGACCTTTGACCCAGGCTTTCTTCCCAGGGACTTGTGAACCTTTTCCCTGATGGTCCCTCTGCTCTTCTCCTTCACTTCCTTCCCTGCAGACGCAGGCCCTTCCTGGGGAGTCGGTGGTGGTGTGTGTATGTGTGTTTTGTTTGTATTTTCGAAGGGGAAGAAAGAAGAATCAAAGATTCTGTCCCAGCGGAGGGAGAGGTGCTGTCTGAGGCGGGGGAGAAGCAGGGAAGGCAGACAGGTATCCTCAGTAAGGTAGGTGGTTAGACCATAAACATGCTGGGCAAGGGAGTCAAGGTGGGGGGGGGGGAGAAAAAAGGAGGCAAAGGGGCCAGACGCAGACCCTTTGACCTTAGGAGGTCAAAGTAAAGGAGCAGAGCCAGGCACAGAGGTGTTTCCTGGGGTGGAGGGGCAGACACAGTGCCTCCCCCTTCCCTCTTCTGCCCCCGCTGCTCTGGTCTTTTCTGCATCCTCTTCCCACGGCAGCAGCCTTGGCCCTGTCATTGCATCCCTATCTCTTGCACGTTCAACCCTCTACTTCCTCCTTTTGCATGGGCACTATTACAATCACTATTTTAAAGTATGATTCCCTGAGCATAAATTATGGATGTGCAAGAGACAAGGCCTTTGTGTGTTGCCCACGGTGGCCCTAAACTCCTGGCTCAAGAGATCCTCCTATCTCAGAGTCCTGAAGAGTCATCATGCTGGATTTAAGTTATTCGTTGGTTTTTTTTTAAGACAAGGTCTCACTCTGTCAACCCCGCTGACCTGGAATTCCTATCTAAACCAGGCTCACCACAGACTCACTTTGTCTCTGCCTCTTGAGTACTGGAATGAAAGTGGCAAACCACCCTGCCCAGCTTTGTGTATGTTTTTAAATAAGCATAAACGACCTGGAATATTAGAGCCCTGGGATTGGAAGAGGTGAGGGAGGAAACAGGAAGGCACATGAGAAGATTCCTAACACGTTGCTATTTTCCTTTTTTTGTATGAGTATATATGTGCGCATGTGCACTGTATAGATGGACAGACGTGGGGGCACATGGGCTCATGGACAGAGAAGCCAGAGGTTGACAGCAGGTATCTTTAATATTATCACCTTCTAACTTATCTCCAAGCAGGATATCTCTTACTGAACCCAGGACTCACCCACTGGCTAGACTCTGCAGCCAGTGAGCGCCGGGATCCACCTGTTTCGGCTCCACTAGCTCTGGGGTTACAGAAATGTGCAACCATGCCCAACTTTGTATGTGGGTTCTGGGAATTTGAACTCGGGTCCTCATGTTTACATGGCAGATACTTTCAACACTGTGCCATTTCCCAGCTTCATTTTTGTATTTCTTGACCTAGGTTATGAGTATATTTTCATTTTGTCATAATTCATTAGGATGTGCTCTTCTTGTTGGTATCGTTTTCCTATATGTCTTGTTAGAGTTCAATAAAGAAGTTCGAAGAATCGAGAGCTTGTACAACATGCACGAGACCCTGAATTAGTCTCTAGTTGCCTCCTATCCCCCCCCCAAAAAAAACAAAGAAAGTTTCAAATCCTAGTTCACTACCTACCCATCAAAGGGTAACCCTCATGTCTTCTGCAGATGAGATATGCCATACCAAACATGCTAAAGAAAAAAAAAAAAAAGAAAGAGAGAGAAAAGATGTTAGATTCAAAACAGAAACACTGAGAGCAAAAGTGACTAGTCTTTAAACCTTTCTGTGGGTCTGTAACAAGTCTCCCTTTGGTTGCAAATACCGAAGGGAGAGAAGAGAAAGTCTACTTGTAACGGAGTCCAAACACTGTCTGTACCAGCCGTTACCATAGCGCCTGGCTCGCTATCCAGCGAATGGTTCTTGCTCTTTCATTGGTAGACAGGAACCCTTCGGTGGTGGGTCATGGAGCCCAGTGATCTTGGATGTGCTGCAGAATCTCACATCCTGGAGACATGTTATGAGCTGCTCACTAATAGCTCGACTTTGCTGAGCACACGCTATATGCCTAACATAGCTGTGCGTTCACACTTTGTCTTTTCTTTTACCAGTATCTTTAGTTCTGACAAAAAAAATTAATATGTATTATTAGTAAGTATATGAATCCTGTGTTGTGGCTGTAACCCAGTGGGAGAACATTTGCCCAGCACACGTGACACCTCAGGTTCAATTCCCAGGACTGCCAAAAATAATCCACAAAAAACCAACCACACACACACACACACACAACAAACAATCAAAACCCCAGAGGGGGAAAGTACTACTCTAATGTCCATTTTACAAATGAGTAAACTAAAGAGAGCTTAACTTGCCCAGCCTCCTGAAGCTCATGGTGACAGTGTCTAAACACAGGTCAGGGTGCATATGCATTTTCACGTGGTTTTTACTTTGAACCATCCCTTCTCTGTCCTGTCATGCTACTTTGTCTTATTCTCTGATGGTGTCATATTACTCTGTCATATGCACCTATCAAACTCTCCCGTGCAATATGCAGCTAACTTCATAAAGTAAAAATTTCAGGTCAGGATCCAAGCCCTATTGATAGCTGTATCTGTCTCCAGACTCTTTTTTTCCTGGAGAGATGGTACAGAAAGATCATGGAGAGTGCAAGGATTTGGGGCTTGTATGGAAGTTGTCTGTATGCAGTGACCCACTTCCCTACCCTCCCTGTACCTGTACCCTTTGTGGTCTAGCTGGGCACTGCCTGCCTGCTCTGGCTTTACCTTGGGAGTGCTCTGACCAATCAGATGTCAGCAAACATGAGAGAACGAGGCTTGTGCAGGAGCCAGCCGCCTCTTGTTCTTCACACGTGACTGTAACAACCTGCCTGGTGGAGGACGAGACCCACAGAACCAAATTGCTCCAGTTCTGTAAGCCCAGCTGCCCCAGTGGTCTCAGCTGATGTCATTCATTGGATCATTCAAAACCCTGCTGAACCCGGGCACGGGAAAAAGCAGCATGAGATCAGCCCAATTGTGACAGTATCAATTGTGGTCCATAGTTCCCCACCGGGGGTGGGGGGTGGGGTGGGGGTGGGACCAACCTGTTAATTGTGTTGGGGATATAACTCAGCCCTAGTGAGCAAAGCCAGTGACTAGAGCCCCTGTACTAAAAAAAAAAAAAAAAAAAAAAAGTTTGCTGTTTTGTCCCACTGAGGTTTATGGTTGCCTATGAATCTGGGTTACTGCAGCACTTTGAATCTTGGCTCCCTGGCTTTAGAGAGAGATGACCATTGGTGAGTCATTTAATAGCATTTTAATTTATAAAATTGAGACAACTGTTTCTACATCACATGATCAAACATACGAATAAACAGTATTTTTGAGGTAGAATGCATATTTAATAAGTGCTCACTAAAAGTTATCATTAACCATACACTTAGTCCAGCACCATCGTGTGATGACCCATGTGTGCTAACACAGAGGGCTGTGCCCCAGAAATACAAAGCAAATAGGAAGAACTTTCTGAAGGAACTGCAGCCTTGGTTGACCGATTCTTTAAGACTTAAATTCTAATTTGTTCCTGGAGCAACAGTTTCCATTCTCCATGTTGTTCGTTCATGCACCATTTATTCATCACTGTTTATGGCCTACTGTGTGCCTAGCACAGGGGATAGAAGGGCGGACAAAAGATACTCAGTATCCAGCCTCGCTGGTAACGAACACAGAGGATAGAAGGGCGGACAAAAGATACCCAGTATCGAACCTGGCTGGGCTCACAGTGCCGTGAGGGAAAAGTAAAGCATGTCAGTAGTTGTGATATAGGAACTGGGGGTGCGAGTTAGAGGTAGAGCAAGTGCTTAGCCTATATGAGGCCCTGGGATCCATCTCTAGAACCAGTAAATGAAGAGACAGTGAAGTAGTGTGAAGACAGTCTACTAGAGGCATGTACTGTTGACTTACATAGGGGTGAAAAGGGCTCCTTTGTCTAGTAAGTGAGGAAGAACTCCAGAGCCACCCTCGCAGAGAAAAACATTCCTGAGCTATATTATAAAGGTGGGTTGGGCAGAGTGGCAACGATAACCTGCCATTAGACACTCCCAGTGAGGGTGTGCAGGAAGGGATGAAGTTGAAAAAGTTCCCTTGTTTGTTACTGCCAGGAAATTGACAGTTAATATGAAGTGTTTAGCAGCCATTGAACAATTTTAAGTCCAAAGGGACATCTACACATCTAAGCTGGGCTTCAGGAAAGACCCATGAACAATATCTTAGCCTCTTTTATCCCTCTTGATGCTGGGCACAGTTAACACATCAGTGGGTACTGAATGGTGACCAGGTCTATCTGGTATGTACCGAAATCAGGGAACTCTGTTCTGTTTGCACAGCCGCTGAAGAATCACCCTCAATCTCTCAGGCCTATGTGAAGATGGCCCTCTTCCATCTTGCTATATCAGTAGGGTGGAGAAAGATGAGAGTTGGCTGGACCCAGGTGGACTCAGGTCTGGGAAGGCATAGATTTCAGCTTCATGAAATGGTCTTGAACCTCAAATGGGGGACCGATCCTTTGCTATCAAATCTCCCCTTTACTAGAAAATATAAAAAACGTCA
Source organism: Microtus oregoni (assembly GCF_018167655.1). NCBI lineage: Eukaryota > Metazoa > Chordata > Mammalia > Rodentia > Cricetidae > Microtus > Microtus oregoni. Next base: position 33,389,532 of record NW_024543072.1, read on the forward strand.
GTGACCACACTCACACTTTCTCATTAAGGCCCAAACACTGATACACCGGTCCAGAGTCTGCAACACCTTTCATGACTTTCTTTGGAAGCTCTTTAAAAAAATAGGCTGGTAGGTTGCTGCCATCATAGGTGACAGAGTCGCAGGTCACGATGCCTGGGTAATACATCATCATCCTGGCAGCAATATTGACCTTCTGACCAATGACTACAACAGGAAGGAACAAGTTAAAGGGGAGAAAAAACAAAAGCTGGTAAAAGTCACATAACCTGAGGAAACTCTCCAAATGGCTTTTCCCCTTTGTTTCTTCTGTCTGTCATGAATGGCACATGAATTTAGCCTTCAGTTGGCCAGTGCTGATTTCAAACAATCTTCAACAGTTAACTCAGCCAGTAGCAAAGTTTCTGTCTCACCTGGGAGACCAAGGGGATGGTCTGTTTAGGGACTGAGGGCCCTTAAATGTAGAGAGGTGTTTGCAAGGCAGACAGCCACAGGCCTGTTGAGTAAGATGTACCTTATCTTCTATAATGAAGTAGACCAGCACTGTGTTGGTTAAGGCAGTGGTTCTCAACCTTCCTAATACTGTGACCCTTTAATACATTTCTTCATGTTGTGGTGACCCCAATCATAAAATTATTTCATTGCTACTTAGCTGTAATTTTGCTACTGTTATGAATCATAAAGTGAATATCTGATATGTGACTCTAGGGGATGTAACCCACAGGTTGAGCATCACTAGTAAGGGTTCAAAATGTTGTATGTCTACTGAATGAAACACTGATAATTCAGTGTGTGTGTTGTTAGTTTGTTTGTTTTAAATAGAGTCTCTCTGTGTAATCTGGCTGGTCTGGAACTCATATGTAGACTCACAGAGATCCGCCTGCCTCTGCCTCGGGGATTAAAGGAGTATGCCACCACATCCAGCCATGGTTTTGTTTTGAGACATGGTATCACTCTGGCCGTAAGCCCCTAGTGGACCATTTCTGCTAGGTAGGTCATAATCCCAAAGGTCCCACAGCGTTCCAAAACAGTCTCACCAGCTAAAGACCAAGTATTCAAGCGCACAAGCCAAGGGGACATTTCACATCCAAACCACAATGTCTCCCTCAAGCTGTTTTCCGGGGTATTTTGTAATGGGAACCAAAAATATCTTTCTGACACACTATTCCCTGATATGGCTTAACTTTCTCTTTGAGTGAGTTCTGCATTTATCTCAATGTCAGGAATGCTGAGCCCTGCAGGCAATTGTCTTGGTATAGGGATCTAGTAGTAACCATTCCCTGAGAGACTAATGAACACACCACAGTTTGGCCAGTTCTGGCTTCATATATTTCTTGCCCCCTGTTCCTAGTACCCCCCCCCCCCCGTATATGCCTGGATCTATCATCAACACCTTGAGAAGAGGATAAGATACCAGCTCCCCTGTTCCTTGTGATGTGGCTACCAGGCATCCTGTCTTGCGTCATGACCCTTCACCTTGCTGATGATGAAATCATTGAGTATCCAGACCTGGCTAATAGGACATCTGGGGCCAGGCCTGCTGGAAATGGGGTTATAGATGGTTATGATCCACTATGTGGGTTCTGGGAGAAGAGCCCAGTTCCACTGAAAGAGCAACAAGTACTCATAGCTGCTGAGCCAACCCTCTAACCCTGACTGAGGTCATACTTTCTTTAAAAATGGTTTATTTATTACGTATACTGTGTTCTGCCTGTGTGTATACTTGCATGCCTGAAGAGGGCACCAAAGTCATTATAGATGGTTGTGAGCCACCATGTGGGTGCTGGGAATTGAACTCAGGACCTCTGGGAGAGCAGCCAGCGCTCTTAACCTCTGAGCCATCTCTCCAGCCGACTTCATACTTTTTATGCTCACCCACGGCACCAGAAACACACACACTACAGGCCTGGCATTGTCAGTGGGCAAAGCGACATGGCTTTGCTCCACTTGGAAAGACTAAACCCTGAGGGCTGAGCTCATCGCTCACCTCCCCCTGACTTTTTTCTTTTTTTAAAGATCTCTCACCAAGCCTAATGTCATGTTGTATGGTGAAAGTCGAGTGGAAGTGGGTTGGGTCTTCATACCTGTGTACTCGTGTCTCACAGTGTGTCCAACGATCCCACAGAAGACGATCCCACTGGCGACACCGATGGAGACAGTACTGATGTCACAAGGAGAGGGAGAGGGAGAGGGAGAGGGAGAGGGAGAGGGAGAGGGAGAGGGAGAGAGAGAGAGAGAGAGAGAGAGAGAGAACGAACAATAATGAACATTTACAAAAAAGATGATGAGCATAGAAAATGTGGTATGGGTGGGGAAAGGCATTAGGAAGGGGAGGGGAGGCAGTCTCGAACAAACAGCCATTTTTTTTATACTCTGTTTAGGACCTTTATACACAGCTGAGAAATGCGAAGGAGAGAATGTCTGAGGCTCTGACCAAGTTATTCACTCTTTCCCTTCTTTCCAGCTTCCTGTGCCCCACCCTCTCTGTTCCATTAAAACAGAATATCAGATAGGATTGGGGTCGACACTCACCGGATCTTGTGGACTTGAGAACAGAAGTCAAATATATCCACGGCGCTTTCCAAGGCGTGAGTGATCTCGTCAGATGCCTTTTCCCCAGGGAAACCGAAGACGCAGAGGAAGGAGCACCCCTGTAAGGGAGAGTGGGCAACACGGCATCAGTGGGCCCCAGCTGATGGCCTCACCAGGACGCGTCACAGCAATCTTCCCTTTCCGAATCAGGTTTCATCCCAGTTTCTGCCAAGTCTGTCCTATGTTTGGTAAAGTGGGGAGTTCCCGGGGCGCCAGCAGTGGTGTAGCTTCTTTCTTTGCTCCAGAGATTGATCGTTTCTGCTGAGCTATTGGTGGGCAGTCGTGTCTGCTTTTCCCTGTGGACAAGGCCTTGGACTTTGGAATGGGATGTGCAAGTCTAAGAGGCACAACAGAGTGGTGGTGGGAAAGGCACCAGCTTGGGGACAGAACCTGTCAGGATGACTTGGGACATGCCCATCTTTAGTCCCAGTCCTAGGAGGCAGAGGAGAGAGGTCTCTATGAGTTCCAGAAAAGTCTGGCCTACATACCGAGGGCTGGGATAGCCTGGAACACAGTGAGGCTCTGTCTTTTAAAAAGGCCATAGAGGTGTGCGTGTGTGCGTGCGTGCGTGCGTGCGTGCGTGCGTGTGTGTGTGTGTGCGTGCTTGTTTGGGGCAATAACTTAGCCCTTACAGAGTACCTGGGTTCAGTTCTCAGCACCCACATAATAGCTCTTACTCACCTATGACTCCAGTTCCAAAGGCTGTGATGCTCTTTCTTCTAACCTTTCTGGGCACCACGCATGTAGGAAAAATACCCATATACATAAAGTAAAAATTAACTTAAAAATGCTTTTAAAAGATGGCTCAGTGAGCCAAGGAAGACCAACATGGAGGAAGAAGAGTAACACCTGGAAATTGTTCTCTGACCGCCATATGCAGACCTTAGTTCACATATGTTCATGTATATATATGCCCGTATAAAATGTGATTTGAAAATCTTGTAAAAAGAGTATCAAGGCATTGTGGCACACACTTTTAGTCCTGGCACTCAGAAGACAGAGGCAGGCAGATGTCTGAGTTCAAGGCCTGTCTGGTCTACATAGTAAGTTCCCGAGCCGTCAGAGTTGCATGGTAAGACCCTGTCTCAAAAACAATACAGAATAATCTCAAGGCTTAAATGAGCTAGTCTAGGTAAAATGTTGAGAAGAGGCCCTGGCATGTTGGCCATGTATTAGCTGTTATAAAGACTGGTATCCTAGGTTAAGTGTCCAATCATTTGTGTGCTCTACCTGGCCAATGTCTGTGGCCTTAAGTGCTTACCTCACACTTCTGGGTAGGTTTCCTACTCTGTAGTTCGTACTTACCTTGTCAAACATGAAGACCTTATTGATCTGGCCTCGGAAGGCCTTCAGGACAGAAGTGATGTGCACACAGGCGGCTTGGATGGCTGAACCTATGACTTCTGCTTTGTCTTGCTCTTTAAACATCAGGTTCACAAACACTATCGTCACTGGGCGAAGCTCAGATAAATAGCCCCGGAGCTGCTTGTCATCGATCTGCAAGGCAGAGGGCAGCTGTCTGCGGTGTGTATCCTGTTCAGCAGCACTCCAGCCCACACCCCACGTCACCACTGGAAAGAAGGCCTTTTGAGACATTGAGGCACCCGAAGTTGTCACACTGTGAGGTATCCACAGCCAGCCCATGGGAAAACGAGAAGATGACAGGACCCATTATCCAGATCTCTTCCACTGATGCCAGCAAACACGCATGCAGAAATACACCACTCATCAGTGAAGATTTACACAGTTGCCAATTCGGCCAGCAACGGCTCCATTGCCTGACAACCAAGTCCCTCGGGCTAGAAAATGGCTTCACAGCAAGAACTATTGCCTTTTGATCTCTGATTTTCCCAGTTAAGTAGAAGAATATTATTCTATGTCATTTAACCTTGTACTTGGATCTCCTGGTGCCTTCTGGAATATTTTAAGATCCTGTCCCACTATTTTCAGATAAAAATGCAAACCCCAGCAATAATAGTGCTTCCATTTTCTAGACTAGATGGCAGAGGCACAGAGAAGTAACGCAGCTAGAAAGTAGCAAATTAAAACCCAACTTTGGATTCTAGCATGTCACGCAGCACGTGACTATACTATGAGGTAGTATAGTTTGTTTTATTGTTTTCCCTAGGCTTCCTTTTCTCTACATTCCCACCCAGTGAGAGGCTACAGAGAAGAATTCCCAAATCATCCCTGCCAGTCATTCGCCTTGAATTTTGTTAAATTAAGTGCTTTGCAAATCAGTGGGGGTAAGAAGAGTCACTGTACTTTCTGTCCAAATAGCACAAAGGTTTCAGATTCTCCAATGACAATGTAAACCACACCTTACGGAAGCAGAAATTGCTACAGAGGATTAAGTCCTCTTGCTTTCTGACTGCCTCATCTAGCCTCAGGGTTGGGTTCATTTAACTGTTTTCTTTCCATGAAAGATAATGATTTTTAACAAACCAGTCTATTGATTTTTTTCAAATACATTTGCAAATAGTTTTTAATAAAAATTGTCTCATTAGATCACACGTTCTTACTTTTGGCTGAGGAAACAGGACTGCAGCATCTCTGAGGACCTATGACCTTGCAGTGCTAGGACAGACCTTGGCGAAGTCCTCCAGGATTCAGCTTTCACCTTCCTTCAGCTCTCCACCCCAGATTTACCTCTTTAACAGTATTCCTTTGTTTCTACCCACAAAATTCCTCACCAACTCCTGAGCCCCATCTTATACTCCATCCTGTAGGCAATGACTGCAGCAGTAGCTAATGGGTTCTAGCTGTTGAGGTAGGGGAGACTGTAGTTGAGACTTTCTCTTGGACAATCACAGGCACTGGTAGTAGTCACACAGCCATTTAGGGGCAATCCCCTATGCTTGGAGTTGAGGGCAACTGCCCCTTTAAAAAACTATGAAAAACAGGGCCCTAATTCCAGCAACTCAAAAGGCTCACAAGTCAATCAAATGCCTTCCTCGACTGAAGACAGTTCAAAACCACCCCAGGAAACTTAGTGACAGCTTGTCTCAAAAATAAAAAAAAAAGTAACTACAGGTTTTTGTTAGTTAGACTGGGTATTATACATAGAGCCTCTAGTATATTAAGCAAATATTCTATCATTCAACATAATCTTTTGTCTTTTTTTTTGAAAGGCAACCTCACTATACAGTTCTGGAATTGGCTCTGTAGACCAGGCATGACAATACAGCTGTCTATTGCTTCCAAATGCTGGATTAAAGGAATACACCACCATGCCCGACTATGTGGTTGTGCATGTGAAGGTATTTCTCTCACATGCCAGAAGAGGTTGCTAAATTCTCTGGAGCCGGAGTTACACGAGACTGTGAGCTGCCTGGTGTGGGTGCTGGGAACTGAATTTGAGTTCCCCACAAGAGTAATAAGTACTCTAAACCACCTGCCCTTCTCTCTAGACCCTTTCTATTTTGGGGAGGCAGAATCTCTGTAAATTCTCAGGCTATATTCCCCCTAACCTCCTGAGAGGATGGGATTTAAGTGCTTAATGCCAGGCCCAGAATAAATGTTGTTTTTGTTTGGTTGCTTGGTTTGGGGATTTGTAGCCCAGGCTGGCTTGATACGTAGTCAAAGCTGACTTCTGATGCTCTCTGCCTCCACTTGCCAAGTGCTGGGATTATAGGTGTAGACCACTATGACCAAATCTTTGTTTTTTTGTTTTGTTTTTGTTTTTATGAGACCATCTCTCTGAAGCTCAGGCTTTTAGCCCTAACCCTAACTCACTGTGATCCTCTAGCCTCAACCTCCCAATTCTAGGATTATAGCCATGAGCAACTTACTTCTGCTGTTATGTTTTCAACAGCTCTGGTTTGCTCAGTTATATAAAGCAACACTGTCCAAGTAAGGCAGACAAGCATAGGGAATAGCTTATTAACCCAGGACTCCACTTGGTTTGGGCTGTATCAACTTCTAGTAATGCACTTGGCAGTCAGAGCCCCTCACCTGGCTATTCTCTGCACACACTCACCACTCCAAACACTGCACCTAGCAACCTGTTAGCAGCCAAGACCCCAAGTGCACGGAGCTACATGAATACCATATTGTTTTGAATGAGAATGACACCCATGTTTGAACACTTGGTTTCTAGTTGGTGGAACTGTTTGCGAAGGATTAGGAGGTATGGCCTTGCTGGAGAAGGTGTGCCATTGGGAGTGGGTTCTAGCCATCTACTGACTGCTACCTCCTCTCTGCCATCATAGATCTAACCTGTTGGTCATGGTGTTTATTGCAGCAATAGAAAAGTAACTATCTTAGAGTTACTATTGCTATGAAGAGAGACTATGACCATGGCAACTCTTATAAAGGAAAACAATTCATTGAAGTGGTGGCTTACCATTTCAGAAGTTTAGTTCATTATCATCATGACTAGGAGCATGGCGGCTGGGAATATGGTGGCGTGAAGGCAGACATGGCACTGGAGAGGTAGCTGAGAGTTCTACATCTTATACAGGCAACAGGAAGTGGTCTATCTCACTGTGCATGGCTTGAGCATATATGAGACCTCAAAGCCGGCTTCCACAGTGACACACTTCCTCCAACAAAACCACACCCACTCCAACAAGGCCACACCTCCTAATAGCTCCAAACCTTTGGTGGCCATTTTCTTTCAAACCACCACAATAATTAAGACACATACCCAACTCTACACCAAACAGTGGAAAAAGCTTTTTCTTCCCTTAAAAACTGATCAACTCAGACATATCCTAGTCAGCTGTGCTCCAGTGATGTCAGAGGTCAGGGTGAGGGTGCTGCTCGTCCCAGACTGGATCTAGCCAACACTGGTTTAAAATGCCCGTGCAACCAGGCAAACTGTGTCCTTTAAGAGAACTTTCAGGGAGAATCCATTATTTACCATCTTATGCCTATGCACAGATGGGCATGCATATGACTAAAATCAGAGGAGTTATGAGAAGAAATCTGTGCAGTACCAGTGATATAACAACCTGACACTTAAAATAGAGGCTTACCCATATCACAATGCTTAGCAATCAAACTCCTCCTCCTCCTTTTGAGCCCCATAAAAAGAAGCCCCAGGCAATAGCCAGAGCACTCTTACTTATGTGGCCTGCTTTTCCCATGCAGCATGTTATGATCCACATTTTTACTTCACTCTGGAAAGTTTCCCTGCTGCACTGTAAATCTGCATGTGCTTATGCCTACAGTTTGAGTACGATGCCAAGGACCTGGAGACACGCGACCAGGCCCGGGCGGCTGGTAACCCAAGTTTCTTTTTGCTGCCATGGTGTACTTATGAACAAAGCCTCCTTTATGCCCCCTTTAACTGTGTCCCTCTCCTCTCTCCTCCCCTCCTTCCCTTTCTCACTCTGTGATTTACAACGCTAGAGCTGGCACCCAGAGCTTGACACAGGCAAGGCAGAGGCTCTACCCCTGGACCACACACCTCCCTTAACTTTTAATAGTACCCTGACTTGGATACCAAATTTTGAAGTCATCCATACATGAAGAATGTGGAATGACATTCCCAGAAAATCCAGTTAAACATTCTGCAAGGGAGATTAACAGATTGACTAGCACTTCATGGCTGTAGAGAGTTGGACTGCTACAGATCCAGATCTGGTCTATCTTTAGATAGCACATAATAGCCCCTTAGTAGCCATCCATTGCCTATCTTGAGTAGCCTAACATCTTTTCAGTTATCAAGTGAAAACCTTGGAATATGTTAATTTAACAGATCTCCTAGGCAACCGTCAAACTAAGAACAATATCAGAAAACATGGGACCTATGACACTCTGCTGTCATCTGCCTACCTGATATTCTCACCAATATATTTGAAAAACATCTTGATTTATGACTCTTTTGTGCTATGTCCATGAAAGACTTTCCATGTTGTAACGTATTATTTGGGACAACCTGAATCTGTGTCCCAGAACACTGTCACTTCTCTTTGAGACCTACATGTTGAGCCAACAATATATATATATATATATATATATATATATATATATATATATATATATATTTTTTATTTAGGAACCATTTTAATAGATTCTGTGTTCTGTTCACTATTTTGTCTTTCTTGCAGTTAAAGAGATTGCTGACACCTCAAAGCTGAACACATTGAACTATGAAAATACCTGCTTCAAAATGATTTCCATCACATACTTTTGTAGGGACAACTCGAGTTCAGGATCAGACTCCAGCATGCAGGCAAGCCTCAGGAAGTCTAAGAGGACAGAAGGAGAGTGCAGGCTCAGCAATGCTAGAGATAGTCTTCTTGTTCCCACTCCCTGGGGCAGGAGACCCTGGGGCACCGATGATCAAAAATAGCCAAGGTAAACTGAATTGTCGTGGTGGTACTGGTAGTGGTGGTGGTGCACGCCTTCAACCCCAGCACAGGGGAGGCAGAGGCAGGATCTCTGAGTTCTAGGCCTGTCTTGTCTACAGAGTGAGTTCTAAGCCAGGACAGCCAGGTCTACATGGAGGAAATCCTGTCTTGAAATGCGTCCCCTCCTCCCTGCCACTCTACATACACACACACACACACACACACACACGGTCAAGGGAAATCTACACAAGGGTTCTTACAGGTTGTGGACTTCTCTAAATTCAGCTGAATGTGACTCAGTACCAGGACTGAACTAAAATGCTTTGTAACTTAGAATGATTCTTACTTGTGGATTTGATCTTGAATTCTGCACTGCAGGTTTCTTAGGGGCTTCACTGTAGTCAAATGGGAGCTTGGCGTGAATGGTTTGAGAACTGAATAGAGAAGACTAGGAAGTTAAGGACAGAACTCCAATTTCCTCAACTTTTAAGGAAGGGGAAGGAAACCAAAGATCTTTTGCATTTTATCTTGATAGCGTATGGAAGAAGATAGATGGGAATCGGTGCCCAGAAAGGGAAGATGGCTAGGTACTCAGAGCTGCTGTTCTGGGGAAGTTAGTTCATCTCCTTTATGTCAAAGTCAAGGGCTAGAGCTGTGTTAAGGAGTGCACCCACTTGGCACAGAGCCACTGAGATTGGCTCAAGTCTCTACTGACCACTGCAGAGGCAAAGGGACTATGCGTGGGGGCTACTTACTTTTGTGGTCGCCAGAAGGATAATAATCCATGAAGGTCATACACTTGGTGAAAAACTCATCAAAGTTAAAAGTAGGGGGTGGTTTTAAGAAGCTAACCTGAATAAAACAAACAGTAAAATTCCAGTTATTCTGAGGGCTGTATGACCTTGGGAAAGCATTTCCCAGCAGAACAGTGTGCTTTTGAATATCTAGGACGTGACACACACAGTGACTGGCACATTTAAGACAGGGTCTCACTCTGTGGCTGAAAATGAACGATGTACCACAGGCTGCCCCCAAGACTTCTGGCCGTCCTTATGTGTTGGCTTCTCGGGTGCTAGAATTACAGGTATCAGCCACAAAGCCCCTATAAATAGCACTATTATTATTATTGCTTGCCCAGTAAGACAGCCTCGCCAGACCCAATAAAGGGGATTGAACCCAGGGCCTTGCACTCCACCACTGTGCTACACCTATGCCCTGTTTACTTGTTTGTTTGTTGCTGTTTGAGATAAGGTCTTGCTAACTAGCTCAAGCTGGTCTCAGATTTGTAAGGCAAGGCTCTCCATCGCTAGGGCTATAGGAGTGTCACCACGTCTGACCAACGGGTTGTAAAGTGTAATTCTTGAATTGAGGCAGGTTGCAGTTGCCAGTAGTGCAGGTCTGTGATCCCAGGTATGGGATGCTGAGGCAGAAGATCTCCAGTGCTGTCTATGAAGGACGTTCAAGGACAACCTGGGCTACTTGCTACTTAGTGAGACAGTGCCTCAAAATGAAAATACAAAAAAAAAAAAAAAAAAAAGAAGCTGGAGCCAGGAGGTCTGTAGTGGTGTACCCCTTTAATCCCAGCACATAGGAGGCAGAGGCAGGAGATCTCTGAGTTCGAGGCTAGCCTGGTCTACAGAGTGAGTTCTAGGATAGGTTCCAATGCTACAGAGAAACGCTGTTTTGAAAAAAATAAAAAAGCTGGGTCTGTACCTCAATGAGATAGGGTATTTGCCTAGCATGTGTGTGGTTCTGGCCATCAGTACTGTCCAAAAAAAAAAAAGCTGTTAAAATTTTAAAAGCTTAGGAGCATAGCTTATACTGAACAGATACTTAGACCCTAGGTCCTAGAGTCAGTTTTTAGCTCAAAAAGAAAAGAACAGAAGTTTAAAATTTTTTTCCAATTACTTTTTAAGATCTTAAGGGTCAGTATACACACACAAAGGGCCACTTGTTTATATTTTTCCACCCTGAGGATTTTTCTTCTTCTCTTTCTCTTTTTGAACATTTTAGTTAAACTAAAACCTGAAAAGACCATATGCCCTTCTTTCTCCTCTTTCCCCTTCCCTCTTTCCTTCCCCCTCCTCCTCTTTCCTTTATCTCTTCTTTTCTTTCTTTCTTTTCTTTCTTTCTGCTGTATGATACAGAGTTGGAGCTTATTATACACACCAAAATATGGGTGCAGACTTGCCATTCTCATCCCATTTCTTTCTTATGAGTGTTAAAAACAAAAAGTGTTATAGCCTAAAAAGGTCCCAGGAAAATCGTGAACTCTGTAGTGTTATGCACTGGGACTGGGATATCCTTGAGTCTCTGTATTCCTACCTCCCCAAATGCAGAAGTTTAGTCCAATAATGTGGTGGCACCAGGCAAAAACAGATGGGGGTTTATCTGGCCGATGGCTGGCAGTCTACCGGGGTTAGGAGGTTGTTGGGTAGAGAAAAAAAGCACTACCATTCCCGGGGTACACATCGCAATCCCAGCAGCCCAGAGGTGGAGACAGGAGGAACAGTAGTTTAAGGCCACCTTTAGCTATGTAATGACTTCAAAGTTAGCTTGGGCTACGGGGGACCCTGTCTTAATAAACACAAACAAATGAGAACGGGACCTTACAACAACTCTCTGTTGCCTCTAGGTCACCACGTGGCGGCGGGTTGCAGATGGGGGGTGGGGAACAAGACGGACTGGACATTTCCTTCTTGAGCTCAGCAGCCCTGGCTCCTCCCACAGGACGTGTCCTTTGGCTTGCCCAGACTCCTTTGAGTTTGCCCGCGGGCACACACTTGGCAGCCGCCACACTCTCACCTTAACTGCTCTCTGGTCCGGAATCCTCTCAATTTCAATCATGCTCCGGTCACAGAGCTGCCAGCAGTTTGGAGACAGAATAACGTCGTTCATCTGGGCCATGTTCTGTGCAAGGCGCACGTCATCTACCGCCTGGCCAATCACCAGAAAGTAGTTGCGTGTTTCATCCCCGAAGACCAGCATGGTGATGTGGCCAGCAGCCAGTCCTGAAGAAGACAAGCAATAATGGGTTTGCACAACAAGTTCTAGGTTGCTTCCCAGAAGCACTGCATCTCTGGAAAATCAGAATCTTGATGTGACCACACAACCACTAAGAAAATCCCATTTTAAAATTTTACAGAGATGAGAGAATGCCTCTTCCAGGTCCCAGTCGTTCCAAATGTTCCTTCTTTCAAAGCTAAGAACATAACTCCACATTTTCACCTTTTGGTGACATTTTTTCTTTTCTTTTTTTGTGGGGGGGGTGGGGGAGGGAGAGAAGAAATTGGGTTTCTAGACAAGGTTTCTCTGTATAGCCCTGGCTGACCTGGAACTAACTCTGTTGACCATGCTGACCTTAAACTCAGAGATTCACTTGCTCTGCCTTTCGAGTGCTGGGATTAAACGAATAATACACCACCAGACCCAGCTCAGTAACACTCTTCTTAAAGGTTTGTTTTTTAATCAATCCCCAGAGCTATTTAACCTTTTCTTCAATTTACATTTAAGGCAACAGAAAACAGTGTCGATAATTTGGAGAGAATTTTCATTTTATCATGGATTGATTTCATTTTATCATTTTGTTTGGGGAGAATTTTCATTTTATCACTGAAAACAAACCTTAGGTCTAACTTTAGGCCATAACTAAAAGGTGAAGAAAAGAAATAGGTATTTGAAAGCCAGATGGTCCATCCAGCAATGGCTTCTCTCATTGTTTTCTCTTTTATTGAGACAGGATTTCACTATATAGACCAGGCTGTCCTTAAACTTGCTGAGATCAGTCTGCCTCCTGAGAACTCTGGGATTAAAGGCCTGCAACTCCCATGCCTGGCTTCCTCTAACTGTTTTCAAGTTGAGAAATGAAGGTTTGGGTAACTGAATAAGAGAATACAGATGCTGTAAAATATTATATGCATATGAAAATTATATATATATATATGTGTGCACACACAGTATGTAACAGAGTGCTCTTAAATTATTGGAGTTAATGTAATTGAAGTTTATTTTCTGCCTTTGTTCTTTGTGCTGATCTGTTTGTGACTATAGCCTTGACTGGGCCTCAGGCGTCTACTAATCCTCCAGCCCCACCCTCCCAAGCTGAGTTTATAGGAGTGAGCTTCCACGCCCAGCAAGCTGTGCATGTAAAATCTATGTGAAATATGAAACTGCATGTGGCTGTTACTTATTAGGAGACTGCCTCAATCAGCCCAGCATAAACTCTGAGCTGTGCTGCAGGTATAACTTGTTAAGTTCTGTTTGCTTATCATTCCTTTAGACAAAGAGATTTCATTCAAGTGTTTTGCTTACATGTTTGTTACGTACACTGTGCCTAGTGCTGTTGGAGATTGGAAGGGGAAATTGGATTCCCTGGAAATGAAGTTATAGATGGTTGTGAGAGGCTATGTGAGTGCTGGGAACTGAACCTGGGTCCTCTGCAAGAGTCTCCAATGTTCTTAACCTATGAGCCACTTCTTCAGACTCTGTATATTAATTCTTATGAAGTAACAGATGATCAGTCTATGGCACTGCTGAATTTATATAGTGACAAACTGCACTCTATTTTACTTAATGTTATATCCCCAAGCCCAAAAGTATTTATGCCTTGAGATAAGGTTCCCTATATAGTCTAGGCTGGCCTCAAACTCACAATAGTTTCCTGTATGTCTTGAGTGATAAAACCATAGACATATGTCACCTCATCTAGTCTACTTTACTTTTATAATAGCCTACTACATAGGCATTATTATCTCAAATTCTTTTTTAAAAATCCTTTTTAAAAAGATTTATTTATAGAGTTGCTCTGTGGACTGGAGAGGGAGGGGGAGAGGAGTGGGGGGAGGGGGAGAAGGGTGGGGGGGGGGGAGGGGGAGGGAAATGGGAGGCTGGGAGGAGGTGGAAACTTGTTTTTTGTTTATGTTTTTTTTCTTCTTTTCTTAATTAAAAATAAATAAATAAAATGCAACATAAAAGAAAAGATTTATTTATTATGTTTATACACACCAGAAGAGGGCACCAGATCTCCTTAGAGATGGTTTTTGAGCCACCATGTGGTTGCCGGGAATTGAACTCAGGACCTCTAGAAGAGCAGTCAGTGCTTTTAACCTCTGAACCATCTCTCCAGCCTTCAAGTTTTTTTAAGTGGTTAATGAGTGAGCAAAAGTTTGCATTCTAGTCAGCCTGACCCTAACTTCACAGCATGATAGAACATGATCCCAACGCTACGGTGTCTGTTCTTTCCCCACTGCTTACTCATTTTTCACTTATTTTTTGAGGTTCTCTTGATATGTCACCTGGGCTAGCCTCAAACTCTCATCTATCCTCCTGCTCCAGCCTCCTGAGCGTCGGGATTACAAGTGTACGCCCAGTTCCAGATACTTACCTATCTTGACTCGGATATCCAGGCCTTCTTCAACCTCCTTGGCCTCAAACAAGCCATGGATCTCCAGGCTGCACTTGATCACCACGGTGATGATATTCTTCAGTTGCTTCCGTTCCACTCTCCACAGGGCCAGCAGGGCGTCACCTTTAAGAGAGACACTGTGGGGCGTTAGTCCCACCCTGGAGATCAGTGTCTCAACCCACTCCCTGGCCACAACTCCCTGAGGTCCCTTCCTTTGTGACAGGGCAGGCACCTCAGTTTTCCTACCCCACCCTTCCAGACTCAGTCAGCTTCCGTACCTGCAAATTTTAGGATGTCTCCTCCAAAAATCAGCACTTCTAAAAAAAGAAAGAAAAGAACAAGTTAAGTCAAACTGACTCTTTAGTGGGCATTACTCATTGGTGACATAGAAGTGGCTTTGGGAGCATGGCAGCACACGCCTGTCATCCTAGCACTGGAGAGGCTGAATCAGAAGGATCACTTGAGTCTGAGCTCAGACTGGGCTACATAGCTAAACCTTAGACCCTGTCTCAGAGGAAAACAGAAGAAAGGTAGAAACAGGGTAGTGAGAATAACAATTCAGAGACTACACTTTTTCTATAAAGTATGATGTGTCATGACTTCTGTGTAGCCTGCCTCCTTGGCGGCAGTCCAGCGAGCACCACAGCCAACCCATGCCCATGTTCTAGAAAATAAAAATCAAACAAACCAGGAAACAGAAGGGTGGAGTTCCCCACAGGACCTAAGAATACTGGTCCTCCTCCCTCTGCTGGTGTATAAGAACACTCTATTTGCCAGCCTTTAAGGAGCATAGGCTGGTAGACTCCACAGGAACGGGAGGAAGGAAGTGGGTTTTATTTGTTGCCATTTGCTTTAGAAATTTAGACTATGGTCTAAGTGGAGATTTGTGTTTGCTGGTTTGTTTTTGGTGCTGGGACTGAAACACAGGGCATGTTAGGCAAGTTAGGCCTTAAAGGATCCTCTGCACCCATACTCCTGCCCCTGCCCACCTCTGGGTTTTAACAGTATCCCACAAAATGCCGAGTGTCTGCTGTGCCAAGTGGGATGCAAAAACAAATTAGATGCCCTTTCTGTGATTTGGAGATTAGATTGTGTGTGTGTGTGTGTGTGTGTGTGTCTGTGTGCAATCATGCACCTGCAGGTACCTACAGAGGCCGGAAGAGACCACTAGATCCCCTGGACCTGGAGGTACGGGCAGTTGTGAGCCGCCCAATGTGGGTATGGGAATTGAATCTTCTGCTAGAGCAGCAAGCACTCTTAACAGCTAAGCCCTCCCCAGTTCTTTGTATTTGTGATTGGGCACCATTGTGTAAGGCAGGTTTACCTAAACTTCACTATATAGCCTAGACTGGATTGGAATATGTAACTATTTTCCAGACTCAGCCTCCCAAGTGCTAGTATTACAGATGTGAGCCACCACCTCATCTCCTCTCTTCCTCTCTCTCCCTCCCCCCGCTGTGTGTGTGTGTGTGTGTGTAAAACACATGCTACATGTTCCGGTAATGGAACTCAGGGCCTCAAAGCCTGGGTGGCATGCTGAGAAAATACACTTCCAGTATGATTTGGGGGTTTTGAGATAAGTCTCATAGCTTAGAATAGCTGGAAGTCACTATTTTCTCAGGTTGCCTCACAATTATGTTCCTTCTATGTCTGTTTCCTAAGTCTTAGAGTTATAGGTTTTGTTTCTACTTTTAGGGAGCATTAGCCTGGGGCTAGAGAGACATCTCTATGGATAAGAGCTCTGGCTGCTTCTCCAGAGGACCAGGTTTGAATCCCAGCACTCATATGGCAGCTCACAAGCATCTGTAACTCCAGTTCCAGGGAATCTGACCCCTTCTTCTGGCCTGTGGGAACCAGACATGCACGTGATGCCCAGACATACATGCAGACACAGCACTCAAATGCAAAATAAAATAATTTTAAGAACATCAACTCTAGTGATATTTCATATGTATTTTAATAAATAAAACTTGACTGAAGATCAGAGAGTAAATCAGCTGCCCTGGTCAGCCTTACAGACCAGGCAGTGGTGATACACACCTTTAATTCCGGAAGCCACACTAGCTTGCCATAGAAACTGGGTAGTGGAGAGGAATATAAGATGGGAGGAGACAGCTCTTACTCACAGTCTCATTCTGAGGATTCCTGGAGGCAGGATTGTCATTTCGAACTGAGGTAGAGGTAATAGCTAGTGGTTGGCTGCTTTGCTTTTTTGACCTTCAGGTTGAATTCCAGTATCTGTCTCTGGGTTTTTTTTTTTTATCAATCATATTACAATCAGCCTAGTTACAGTGGCTTATTCCTATACTCTCAGTATTGGGAATCTGAGGCAAGAGGATTGATTGCCTTGAGTTCAAGGTCATAGCTGTAGAATAAACTCCAGAGGCCAGCCTTGGCTGTAGACTCAGGTCTTTAACATAAAACATACTTTCCCTCATGTAGTCTTATTAGTGAGGCTTGACCACATTCATTTAGTGGTAATCTATCATGTTAAAAGTACTGATGACTGTCCTGGTTGGCTTTTCCTTACTGTGATAAACACCGTGACCACAAGGGCTGAGAGAGGAAAGAGTTTGTTTTAGCTTATATCTTATAGTTCATCATGAAGGGAAGTCAGGGCAAGAGTTCAAGCAGGAACATGGAGGCAGGAATTGAAACAGAGACCATGGTGGAGTACTACTTATTGGCTTGTTCCCATGATTCACCCAGATGGCTTTTTTTAAAAAAATATATACAACTTAGGATCACCTGCCCAGGGCTAGCAGCACCCGCAGTGGGCTGGGAACTCTCGTGCCAGCTACTAATCAAGAAAATGTGCCGCAGACTTGCCAACAGGCCAGCCTGGTGGAGGCATTTTCTCAGTCGAAGTTCCTTCTTCCCAGATGACTCTAGCTTGTGTCAAATGGACAAGACAAAACAAAACACCACTCACCAGAAGCATGGCACATGTATTTCCTGCGGAGGATGAAGAACTCTCAGTCATGATACTCTACTATTCATATACCGACAAAACAAGGACTTGAGATGCTCCCGGGCAACCCCCCACGAGGACACTTACTCTCCACTATTGCACTGATATAGTAGTTGAGGATCTCCACCAGCTGCTCGGCCCCTCGGTCCATGTACATTGCTGTGCTGAACTTCTCCGTCATCGCAGTAAAACCTGAAAGAAACTGCAGCTGGCTTCCTGGGAGCGGGGCCGAGCCAGCAGAGGGCTCCGCCGGCCCAGAGTGCCAGGCTTTAGCCAGGCAGCAGCTCGAAGGCTGGCGGGCAGGGGATGCCATCCCTTCTTCCCAGGTCCCCATGTACACAGTGACAGCGGCATACTGTTGGAAAGAAAGGTTCTGTTCCATGGTTTAGAGACCACTGATTTTTCAAATTCTTCTAATAAGGCACGTTTTGTATGAGGATGTAAACATAGTAGATCATCTCCTGAGTTTGTCAGGGGTGTGCTTGGGACTTGAGCGAAGAGGCTGCGAAGTTGGGGCAGGGACACTGGAGTCAGAAGTCCCAGATGGGGAACTTGAGTGTTTTAAAGACATGCCTGTGACTGAAAGCTGGGGGAAGGGAGATGGGAGACACCTGGGGGAAGAGGTCATTCTCTTTCCCGTGTGCACTAGCTGCCCTACCGCTTAAGGGTTTGAAAACGGTGTCCCCGCTGCAATCACAACCTGCGTGTGATTTCTGATGCATGCCTGCTGCTCACCCACAGGGTGATTAAGCAAGCGTTCCTTTGGCACTTGCCTGAAATATCAACAAACATCAGAACTCCATCAAAACACTTCACTGATGGCCGCTCTGGAGAGAAATCTCCGTAGACGATGAGGTCTGGTAAGTGAGCTGCTATTTTGACGATAGCCCGGTCTTGTAATTCCTCCCTTCGAGCACTCATGTTCAAAGATAATAGTCAGGGTTTTCCAGCACCAGGAAGCTGTCCCCAAGTGAGTCTTCTAGAAACACAAGTTGGGAAAGGAAGAAATCTAACGTATGCTTTTGCTCTTTCCTATTTCTTTCTCTCCAGGGGCTTTTGTTCCAACCCGTGGATGGCTTACTTAAACGACTGAGTCATGGCAATACCAGCTGGCCAGCAACTTCCTGTGAAGACCAAGCTGGTCTCAAACTCATAGATATCTGCTTGCCTCTGCCTGTAGGATCACTTTTCTATACAGAAGTAAGACCGTCACAGAATGGACTTTCCAACCCAACCCTGAACAGCTATCACAAAAATGAATGCATGTGTGTGTGTGTGGGGGGGGGGGGTGTTAGGGGTTCTAGGGAAGTGGCTCAGTGGTTAAGAACACTGACTGCTCTTCCAGAGGACTCTAGGTTCAATTCCCATTACCCACATGGCAACACACAACTGTAACCCCGGTTCCAGGAGACCCAACACCCATGGCAAAATACCAATACGCATAAAATAAAAATGAAAAAAAAAACTGAGATCATTATGGATGGCAGCAACGGGGCATCCGTTTCCATGAAAGGGAAAATCCACTGGTGAGTGTGTACCAGAGTTCCTTTCTTTTGGGGCCACCAACCAGCTCCCAAATCATGACCCATCCGGGCGGTGGTGGCGCACGCCTTTAATCCCAGCACTTGGGAGGCAGAGGCAGGCAGATCTCTGTGAGTTCGAGACCAGCCTGGTCTACAAGAGCTAGTTCCAGGACAGGCTCCAAAACCACAGAGAAACCCTGTCTCGAAAAACAAACAAACAAACAAACCAAATCATGACCCAGAGACTTACTGGTTTTGAATGCTCAGCCTGACTTAGGCGCGTTTCTGGCTAGCTCTTTTAACTAAATTAACCTCTTTCTTCTTATCTCCCATTTGCCTTGGGACTTACTACCTTTCTTACTTCTGTATATCTTACTTTCACTGCGTCTCTATGTCTGGCTGGAGGCTGCCTGGCTTCTTGCCCCTGGCGTGTCCCCCGTTCTCTCCTCCTCCTCCTCTCGTTCTTCATTTTCCAGCCCACGTTTCTCCTATTTATTCTCTCCACCCACCAGTCCCGCTTATCCTTTCTCCTGCCTAGCTATTGGCCGCTCAGCCAATCTTCATTAGATCAGTCAGGTGCCTTGGCAGGCAAGGTAAAACAAATGCAACATCTCCACATAATTAAACAAATGCCACGTAAACAAAAGTAACACACCTTTATACAATTAAAGGAAGAACCTGCAGCATAGACAAAGTTAACTTATCTTTGCCCGGTTAAAATAATATTCTGCAACAGCGTGGGGAACAGCAGCACTGGTCAGTCTAACCAGATTCCATTTCCTTTTGTTTGTTGTCCTTCATCCTCTTTTGGTCTGTTATCTCTTCTCCTTTATAAAAATTAAACGGGGGCGAGGGTTAAGAGCACTGGCTGCTCTTCCAGAGGACTGAGGTTCGATTCCCGGCAACGACATGGCAGCTCACAACTGTCTATAACTCCAATATCTGACACCTTCACATAGACATACATGCAGGCGAAACACCAATGCACATAAAATAAATAAATAAATAAATAAATAAACACAGATGTGAGTTTTTGTGGGTGTATACTTAGATATGGATTATTACATTATTATCTATAGGCACGAGGTTAAGTAAACTAACATATCAGGTTAAAGGGAGAGCGGTGGGTGTGGGCACAAGTGACAGTTGGAAGGCAGAAAGGCTTTGAACTGTAAGTGGAAGGATGTGTTGACATTTCCTTTTATTGCCTGTTGATGCCAAGAAAGTTAGTATTGACTAAGACCTTCTTTTAGGTGTGGACACCAAATGCTCAGACTCAAGTGAGGTTAAAAAAATAATCTCTAGCAGAGTGTAGTGGGCTATGCCTGCAATCCAAGAATTTGGAGTAGAAGTGACCGAGACAGGAGGATCATCATGAGTTCCTGGCCAGCCTGGGCTACAGAGTGAGACCCTGTCTCAAAAAACACACAAACAGAGCCCCTGTCTCCCGCAGGCATTCCGTGGGAACCTGCCTGCCACACAGGGCAGAGAAGCAAGGAAGCTAACTGTGGATCTTCCCCTCACCCTTCTCTCCTCCAAATCTAATCCCCCAGTCTCATCCCTGCCCCCTCCCAACCCGTATCAGACTACCTGCTTCGGTCTCCTCTCCCTCTCTGCCACCATCTCCTGTGGATCATATAGATTTTCTCCTCTGACCTTCCTTCCCCCAACTCATCCCCTATCTCATTCCCCATCTCCAGCAGGATTGATTTCCCTGAGGAACCCTCAGGTGAAGCATGCCAGAGAAGCAAGCAGGCCAATGAAGCAGGCAGGCAAGCTTCAAACCTTCACACTCTGCCAGCTTTCCTCCAAATCCAATCCCTGCTCGCCACCCCCCATCCCCAGTTCTACAATAGACCACCTACTATGGTCTCTCTCTCCTCACTCTCTACCCCCATCCCTGCCACTAAGCAGATCCTGACAGAACACCCTGTTTTCCTCCCTCCTGTGGATCCCCTCAGTCCTTATAGCCCATCCCCATTCCTAAGTAACAGCTCCCAATACCTAGAAACACATTATACCACGGACCCCCCGAAGAATTTTTCTTCCAGGCAACACACATCCACCACACTCTCCTAAAAACCAGAGAGGGAAACAGAAGCCAAGAGACAAAACACCTACCCAACAAAGATCAGACTAGATATCAGATATCACCGAGAATTACAATCTTCCCAATACACCAGCACAAAAACATAGTAATAGCCAACATGACAATATGTCTGCACTAGATCCAAGCAGCCCTACCACAGAGCCCCTGAATATTAATATTCCAATATAGAAGAAACCACAAGAAAAAAGGCCTTAAAACAGCCTTTATGAATATGATAGAGGTCCTTAAAGAGGAAATAAAGAAATCTAATAAAAAAGTCTATGAAAACACAGACAAAGAGTAGAAGGAAATGAGTAAAACAGGTCAAAATCAGAAAGTAGTAACAGAATTAATAAAGAAAACTCAAACCCAGAGGAATCTGAGAATGAAAATCTTAAACAAAAACTCAGAGACAAGCCTCACTAACAGAACACAACAGATGGAAGAGAGACTCTCAGGCATTGAGGACAAGATAGAAAAAAATGAATACCTCATTCAAAGAAAATGTTAAACCTGAAAAACTCTAGGCACAAAATATCCAGGGAATCGGGGGCACTCTGAAAAGACCAAACCTTTGATTAACTGGAACAGAAGGAGAAGAAACCCAGGTCAAAGACATAAAAATATTTTCAACAAAATCCTAGAAGAGAATTTCCCTTACCTAAAGAAGAGATGCCTATCAAGGTACAAGAAGCATACAGAACAGCAAATGGACTGGACAGAAAAGAAATTCTACTTGGCACTTAATAATCAAAATACTACATGCACAGAACAAAGAATGAATATTAATTGTTGCAAGGAAAAAGACTAAGTCACATGTTGTAGGAATTTAGCAGAGTTACTGTATTGGGGGGATACTAGCTTTATGCAGCTGCTTTTTATAAGTGCTTTGACCTTGAAGAACCCTTGTGGTAAAAGGTAAAGAATCCTTGTGGAAAACAGTGATTTGTAGAATTGTATTACTGAAGGGGCGTTGCAGCCATCCCATGACTTTGGTCACAAGATGCCTCAGGCACGCCTGAGTCTCCTGTATTATTGTGTATTGCAAATGATACATAATAAAGGACTAGAGTCACGGGGGCACATGATGCTTTCTTTTAGTAAGATGTGTAAATTAGATTAGGGACTTCAATCAGTAAATGCACCTTTGTGTGGCTGTTAGGGGTTTCGTCCATCAGAGATGCTGGACCAGCCTGCTGCCACGTTGACCTTAAAATTACATCTTGAAGTATCTTCTTTCTTCAACTGATGGGCGCTACACAGTGCATCCCAACAATAACTTACAAGCATTAGAATAACACTGGCTTCTCATTGGAGATTCCAAAAGCCAGAAGGGCCTGGACAGATGTGTTGCAGACTCTAAGAGATCCCAGACTACTCAGCAAAAATTTCAGCCATCATAGATGGAGAAAGAAACACATTCCATGATCAAACTAAATTTAAGCAGTATCTATCCACAAATTCAGACTACAGAAGGCACTAGAAGAAAAATTTCAAAGTGAAGAAACTAATCACACCCAAGAAAACACAAGGAATAAAAAATCTCAGACCAGCAAATAAGAGAGGGTGGGGGAGACACACCACAAGAACAAAGTAAGAGGAATCAAGGAACACTGCTCTCAGCATCAATGATCTCAGTTCCCCAATAAAAAGACATAGACCAAGTTGGGCGGTGGATGCACAGGACTTTAATCCTGGCACTCAGGAGGCAGAGGCAGGTGGATCTCTGTGAGTTAGAGGCCAGCCTGGTCTACAGAAGGAGTTCTAGGACAGGCTCCAAAGCTACACAGAGAAACCCTGTCTCAGAAACAAAACCAAACAAAAAGACATAGACCAACATATTGGATGTGTAAACAGGATTTATCTTTCTGCTGTATCCAAGAAACACACCTTACCAGGCTGTGGTAGTGTACTCCTTAAACCCCAGCCCTCAGGAGGCAGAGGTAAGCAGATCTCTGTGAGTTCAAGGTCAGCCTGGTCCACAGAAAGAGTTCCAGAACAGCCAGGATTACACAGAAAGAACCTATCTTGACGCTCCCTATGCTCCCCAAAAGAAACACACCTTAACATCAGGATAGACATCACTTCAGAATAAAAGGAGAAAAATATTCCAAGCAAATATACCCAAGTAGCAGCTGATGTAGCCACTTCAATATCCAACAAAATAGATTTTAAACCAAAAGTAGTCAGAAAGAATGGGGAAGAATACTACATACTCATCAAAGGAAAAATCCACCAAGAGGACACTGCAATTCTTAACATCTCTGCACCAGACAAGTTCACACACACACACACACACACACACACACACACACAAACCCAGTACCACAGCTTACATCACATGTTGACCCTCAAACACAGATAGTGGGTGACTTCAGTGCCCTACCTTGTAAATAGACAGGTTACCCAGACAAAACCTAACCAGAAGTACTAGAGCTAGCTGTCATCATAAACCAAACGGTCTAACAGTTATTTACAGAGCATTTCATCCAAATATAATAAAATATACCCTCTTCTCAGAACCTCATGGGATGTTCTCCAAAGTTGACCACATACTTAGACACCAAAAATGTCTTAACAGATACAAGAAAATTGAAATAACACCCAGTATCCTATCTGACCACCACAGATTAAAGCTGGACATCATCAACAACAGAGACAATAGAAAGCTTACAAACTCATGGAACCTGAACAAATCACTACAAAATGAAGAATGGGTCAAGAAGAAATTAAAAACTTTCTAAAATGAAATGAAAATGAAGACACAATGTACCCAGTCTTATGGCACACAATGAAGGTGGTTCTTAAAGGTAAGGTCATAACACTAAGTGTCTACATAAATAAACCGAGGAGTTCTCAAACTAATAATTTAATAGAACACTCCAAAGATCTAGAACAAAAAAGAGCCAACAGCATAAGATAAACTCAGGATTTAAATCAATAAAATAGATACAAATAAACAATACAAAGAATCAATAAAATGAAGAGTTGATTCTTTGAGAATATCAATAAGATTGACAAACCCTTAGCCAATTAACTAAAAAGTAGAGAGAGAAGATCCAAATAACAAAATTAGAGATGAAAAAAGGGATATGACAATAGGCATCAAGGAAATCCAGAGAATCATAAGAACATACTTTAAAAACCTATACTCCACCAATTTGGAAAACCTAAAAGAAATAGATACTTTTCTTAATATATGCCAACAATCAAGATCAGATAACTAATTTAAACAAATTTATAACCCCTAGTGAAATAGAATCAATAATCAAGTCTATCAACCAAAAAAAGCACAGGGCCTGGTGGTTTTTAGCACAGAATTCTACCAGGCTTTAAAAGAAGAGTTAATACCAATACTTCTCAAATTATTACACAAAATGAAAACAAGGAATATTGTCCTATTTGTTTTATGAGACCACAGTTACCCTGATACCTAAACCACATAAAGACCCAACAAAGAAGGAAAAATATAGGCCAAATTCTCTTATAAATATAGATGCAAATATTCTCAACAAAATACTTGCAAACTGAATCTAAGAACACATCAAAAAGATCATTCACCTTGATCAAGCAGGCTTCATCCCAGAGATGCGGGGATGGTTCAATATATATGCATAAAATGGTTCAATACATATATGTAATTCACCACATAAACAACCTGAAAGACAAAAAAAAAAACCCCTGCATACTCAGAAAAGGCCTTTGACAAAATTCAACACCCCTTCATGATCAAAGTCTTGGAGAGATTGGGGATACAAGAGATATATGACAATATATTAAAGGCAGTTTACAGCAAGTCCATAGCCAACATCAACTTTAATGGAGAGACTCAAAGCAATTCCGCTAAAATCAGGATAAAGACAATGTTGTCCACTCTCTCCATAACTATTCAATATAGTACTCGAAGTCTTAGCTAGAGCAATAAGTGAAGGAGATCAAGAATATACAAATTGGAAAGGAAGAAGTCAAAGTATTGTTATTTGCAGATGACATGATAGTGTACGTAAATGACACAATAAATTCTACCAGGGAACTCCTACAGCTGATAAACTGTTTCAGCAAAGTATAAAACATGATACAAAATTAACTCACAAAAATCAGTAGCTCCCCTATATACAAATGACAAGTGGACGGAGAAAGAAACAGGAAACGACACCCTTCACAATAGCCTCAAAATATAAAATATCTTGAGGCAACAATATTCAAAGGAAGTGAACGACTTGCATGATAAAACCTTTAAGACACTGAAGAAGATATCAGAGATGGAAAGATCTCTCGTGCTCATATTTCAGTAGTAAAATAGTAAAACGGCCATCCTTTCAAAAGCAATCAAAAGATTCAAAGCAATTCCCATCAAAATTTCAACACAATCCTTCATAGATCTTGAAAGGATAATTTTCAACTTTATGTGGAAACAAACACACACAAACACAACTATAACAAAATAACAACAACAACAAAAACAAACAGGATAGCTAAAACAATCCTGAATAATAAAGAAACTGCTGGAGGTCCCACTATCCCTACATTCAAATTGTACTACAGAGCTATAGTAATAAAAACATCCATGTATTGGCACAAAAACAAACACCGTGATCAATGAAATTGAAGATCCAGACAAAAATCTACACACATGTGGGCATCTGAGTTTTTTTTTTTTTTTTAAGAAAATTCAGAAATACAGACTAGAAAAAGACAGTGTTTTCAGCAAATGGTGCTGGTCAAACTGGATGGCTGCAAGTAGAAGATTGAAAATAGATCCATACTCATCACCTTGCACAAAACTCAACTCCAAGTGGATCAATGAATCAACATGAGACTAGATACACTGAATCTGATAGAAGAGAAATTGAGGAATAGCCTTGAACTCATTGGCACAGGAAAAGACTTTTTGAACAGAACACTGTTAACACAGACACTAAGATCAACAATAAATAGAACTTCATGAAACTGAAAAGCCTCTTCATGCCGAAGGACAGTATTACTTGTATAAAACAGTAGCCTACAGAATGGGAAAAGATTTTTTACAAACTACACATTTAATAGTAAGCTAATATCCAAAATATATAAAAAAATTTAAAAACTGGATATTGAGAAAATAAATAACCCAATTAAAAATGAGCTAAGAATCTAAACTGAGAATTCTCAAAAGAGGTAACTCAAATAGCTGAGAAGCACTTAAATGTTCAACATCCTTAGCCAACAAGAAAATGTAAATCAATACTACATTGAGATTTCTTCCTGTACTAGGCAGAAAAACCAAGATAAATAAAGCAAATGACAGCTCAGTCTAGTGAGGATGTGGAGTAAGGGGAACACTCATCCACTGCTGGCGAGAGTGCACATTTGCACAGCCACCATGAAAATGGTTGGCTAGTCCACATGCCCAGAGTAGATGCCAACAGAAAATAAAATCAAGGGCATCTTTGGAGGTTTCTTATCCCATAATGTCATGTCAGGGGCTTTTTGTTGTTGGTTTTGTTTTTTTAATTTAAATTTAGTTTTATTTTCACTCTTATTTTATCCTATTATTTTTTTATTTATTTTTTTTTTCAAGACAGGGTTTCTTTGTGTAGCTCTGACTGTGCTGGAACTTGCTCTATAGAGCATGAAGGCCTTGTCCTCAGAGATCTGTCTGCCTCTCCTGATATTAAAGACATGTTCCACCAACACACAGCTATTATATTTTATTATATATTATATTTTACATATAATATGTATTAACATAATAACATATTATAAAATATATACTACAATATAAATTTTATTATATATTCAGTATACACACATATATATGTGTAAGGAGTTGCATATATATTATGGCTTCCGGTTTTGTGTTTTTATGGTATTCCTGAATGTGTCTCCACATTTATATCAATTTCTTATGCCTTTTCTTGGACTCTTTTCCTTTTGTTTGTTTTGTACTTTTCCAATTTGTTTTTGTTTCATGTCAAATTCTTTTCTAAGAAGAGACAGAAAGGGGGTGAATTTGGATGGGAAGAAGTGGGAGGAGTGGGGGAGGGGGAACCACATCAGAATATATTGTGTGTGCGTGCTGGGGGGGGGGATCTATTTTCAAAGAAAAACAACAATAATAGTAAGACTTCAATACCACAAAAACTCACAAGTCCAAAGAAAAACAAAACAGAGCCAAACAAAACAAAAAGAAGAAAGAAATAGAAAAAGGCAGATGCAATCTGCTCTGCTGGTCTGAACAGTGCTGGCTTCTCAGAGTTCAGAGCAAGCCTGGCTCTTGGAAAAGCCGGCACAGTACAGAATAGAATATAGAACTCCTATTTAGGGGTTGGTTCCCTGTCAACAAGGAAGAACTGGCTGGTAATTTCAACCAGAAACTGCCCTACCAGAAAGTAGAGCGATCACATATGCTTGTTAATATGTTTTAAGAAGTGAGGAAGGGAACCCTGGTGGTGGCAGCGAATGCCTTTAATTCCTGCACTTGGTAGGCAGAGGCAGGCAGATCTCTGTGAGTTCAAGGCCAGCCTGGGCTATAAGAGTTGGTTTCAGGACAGGCCCCAAAGCTACAGAGAAATCCTGTCTCAAAAAACAAAACAACAACAACAACAAAAAAAAGAAGTGAGGGTAACATAATCCTATTTGACAAACAAACTTTAAAATGGATAGAGGCCTCTAAAATGGATATTTTCATATTGCATACCCTCTAAAATGAATATTTCCATATTACATACTAGAGATGCTTTAACAATAAAAATAAAATCTGGGAACTGGAGGCATGGCTCAGTGAGTTTAGTATGCAAGTGAACTGGGTTCAATTTTTCAATTCTAAATAATAAACAAAAAATAAATAACCAATAGAACAGAGCCTTGGGGACGATGCTGGAGCTAAGAAGGTCTCAGGGTATATGAACTGATTGTGTGAGTGTTCCTTGATATGGTTTGGGGGGCGGATATTGTAGATATGAAGAGTCCAGAACAGGAAGAGAAAAAAGTAGATTGAACATGGCCCACAGATGAGAAAGAGAGAGAGAGAGAGAGAGAGAGAGAGAGAGAGACAGACAGACAGACAGAGACAGACAGAGAGACAGAGAGACAGAGACAATTGAACATTATGGGGTTATAAGGAAAATGATCTTCAGATCTCCATCTTCCTTCAGCTTTGTTGATTGCAACACAGTTCTTTCTCTTGGGCTGGTTCCACTCCCTGCTAGCGGCTCTCCTCAGCAGGTATCCCACGACTGTGGCATCTCTAACATCTTAGATTCTCCAACGCAATCAATCCAGGCTTCAACTTCACAGCTTCGCAAACTGGCCTTCCTACTAGGCCTTCATTCAGGGACACTCCTGACACATGTCTGACCTCAGTGGCTTTCTTTAGACAAGGAGGCAAATTCCATAACCCATGTCTTTTACCCTTAACTCTAAAGCAAGAACCGCATGGCCTAAGATGCCATGTTCTGCTGCTTACTCAGGCTGGAGCATGGCCACCTCATTCAAGTATATGAGCTTTCTGTCCTTCATTGCCTAAGCATGGCTGTCCTGAAACTTGCTCTGTAGATCTGGCTGGCCTCAAACTCAGAGATCCACCAGCCTTTGCTGGGATTGGTGGTATTCCCACCACACCTGGTCCTAAGCTTTTCTTTAGCTCCTTTTCACAAATTGGAAACTTAACTGGGTGGAATCTTGCCCCGAGGTCACCACTCCCTTTATTTAATTTCTTCATCTATTTATTTTCTTGAACACAGGATTTAGCTCCATTCCACTTCCTGTCTCTCTTTTTTCTCCTCAAAATTTACATTTTGTAATTTATCCTGCTCAGTTTGCTCCTTTTTATTGCAAATCTTCATTAGAGGGACAGGTGGTGGTGGCATACATCTTTAATCCCAGCACTTAGGAGGCAGGCAGATCTCTGTGAGTTCCAGGCCAGCCTGGTCTACAGAGTGAGTTCCAGCACAGACTCCAAAGCTACACAGGAAACCCTGTCTCGAAAAGCCAAAAAAAAAAAAAAAATCTTTGTTAGAGTTACCACTAATAATCACAAAACAGAGTCTATATTTGGCTGTTTTGAGATTTCTTCTGCCAATAGAATTAATCCAAAACTTCTCAGGCAGACTCTTCAGACAAGGGCAAAAAAGAGCCATTTTTTTCACCAAAATATCAAAAGACCAGTCTCTAGGTAACGTCCTTCTCCTCTGAAACCTCTTGATATCCTCAGTTCATCAAATCATACTCAGCACCACTGTCTTCCATGTTCCCAGTAAGCAGCGCTTAAAACACCTAACCACCGTTTTCCTAACCACAACTCCCAAGGTCCATATCACTCCCAACAGAAACATGAAACACTATGCCAAGAAAGCAAGTTGGGGAGAAAGGGGTTTATTTGGTTTATACTTCCATAGTATATCTATATACTACGTATATACATAGTATACAATCATAATCCATCATTGGAGGACGTCAAAACAGGAACTCAAGCAGGGCTGGAACCTGAAGGCAGGAGCTGATGCAGAGGCCATGGAGGGAAGCTGCTTATTGGCTTGATTCCCATGACTCTTTTAGCCCATCTTCTTATAGAACCCAGGACCACCAGCCCAGGGATGGCACAACCCACCATAGACTGGGCCCTCCCCCATTGATCATTAAATGAGAAAATGCCTTACAGCAGAATCCCATCAAGGCATTTCCTCAACTGAGGCTCCTTTCTCTGATGACTCTAGCTTGTGCCAAGTTGGCACACAAAAACCAGCCGATATACATGGCAATAATATGGACGAATGATATCCGTAAGGAAAGTAAAGCTAGGCTTGGTAACACATATCTATAATCCCAGGACTTGGGAGGTGAAGGCAGGAGGAGAGAAAGTTCAAGGCCTGCCTGGGATCTACAGTGAGATCCATGTGTACAACAGGAAAGCTCTAATACTGGGTCAGTCTTGTTGGCCACCATGTTTGATACGGTGTGAGCAGTGGTTTCAGCAAGAAATGAGCAGAAGGAGTCCAATGGAGGCTGGAGGAGTGGTTTAGCTAATGTGAGCGCTTCCTGCTCTTCT
The DNA here is from genome assembly GCF_018167655.1 of Microtus oregoni. Lineage (NCBI taxonomy): Eukaryota > Metazoa > Chordata > Mammalia > Rodentia > Cricetidae > Microtus > Microtus oregoni. The sequence goes on from NW_024543072.1 coordinate 33,419,432, forward strand.
GCGGGACCCAAATTGGTTTGCTTGCAGTTATGATGGGTGTATTTGATCACTAGAACTACACACAGACTCACAGAAGTGCTAAAGTATTTTCCGTTAAATGGTACTTGACATTTCTCTCTAGCAGGCAATATTTTTCCTTTGTCCTGTACTTTTATTTTTTTTAAAGATTTGTTTGTTTGTTTATTGTATATTCAGTGTTCTGTCTGCACTCCAGAAGAGGGTGCCAGATCTCATTATAAATGGCTGTGAACCACTATGTGGTTGCTGGGAATTGAACTCAGGACCTCTGGAAGAACAGCCAGTGCTCTTAACCTCTGAGCCATCTCTCCAGCCCTGTCCTGTACTTTTAATAATTATAAGTCATGGCAATGTACTTCTATTGTAATGTGTCTTAGAGTATATGGATGCTTTTTGTACCCTGATGTCCATGTCGTTCCCAAGATTCGGGAAGTTTTCTACTGCTATTTTACAGAAGAGCTTTCTGTGCCTCCGACCCATAGTTGTTCTCCCTCAGGAGGCCAATGATCTGAATACTTGTTTTGTTAAGGGTATCCCAAAGCTCTTGTATGTTTTCCTTCACACTTTCTCTTTTAATTTTTTCTGTCTGACACTAACAGTCCCGAAGATCTGTCTTCAAGTTCTGTTGCTTTTCCTTCTGCTTCCTTCCGCCTGTTACTGAGGCCGTCAACTAACTTTCCCATCTTCCTTTCGTTTCTCAGCTCCTCTGGGATTTCTGTCTGCTCTGTTTCAGATTCTGTGTTGCCTTCTTTAATTTACTTAAAAACTGCTGGTGTTTTCCTCATATTTCTAGGTTGAGAATTGTTTATTTGGGGGATGGGTATCTTTTATGAGATTATATGATGGCTTCCCTTAGTGACTTTCTCTTGGTTGGGTAGGTGTCTTTCGAGGTTATCAGTCCTATTTTGACTCACAGCACAAATTCTCTCATTCTCGTCATGATCTCCACGGCTAATCTTTCACACAGTGCTAGAATTAGAAAGCAGAACTGCTTGCTCGCACCCCCCTTAAAGGTTTATTTTTATTTTGTGTGTGTGAATGTTTCGTCTGTGTGTATGTCTGAGAGTCACGTGCCTGCTTCCTGGTGTCCCCTGAGGCCAGAAGAGGGTGTCAGGTCTCCTGGGTCTGTAGCTAGTGAGAGTTGTGAGTTGTCATGTGGGGGCTGGGAATTGAAACCACCCAGGTCCTCTGCAAGAACAGCAAGCACTGTTAGCTGCTGAACCATCTTTCCAGCCCCCTTTAAAAACTTTTAAAATTTTTTAAAAAAAAAAACTTTTAAAAATTCTTTTGACAGGTTCTCATGTAGCCTAGGCTGGCTGTAAACTCACCATGTAGGTGAGGATGACCTTGGCACTTTTTCTTTTCCCTTCCTTCCTTTCTTTCTTTCTTTTCTTTTCTTTTCTTTTTTTTTTTTCTGAGACAGGCTTTCTCTGTGTAACAGGTTTGGCCTGTCTTGGCCTAGAACTCACAGAGATCAGGCTGGTCTCGATTTTGCAGAGATCTGCCTGCTTCTGCCTCCCAAGTGCTGGGATTAAAGTCATGTGCCACCACTGACCAGTGATCTTGGCACTTTTAAAAGAGATTTTACTCTCTTTGTGTATGCATGTGTGCACACATGTGAGTGTGTATATGTGCGCGTGTGCACATGCACTCATGTGCGCCTGTATATATGTATGATACCCACAGGTGGCAGAAGAGGACGTCTGATCCCTTGGAGCTGGAATTATAGGCAGTTGTGAGCTGCCCTAGGAAGGAGCTGTGTCTGAACTCCAATCCTCATGAGTAAGCAGCAAACGCTCTTAACCACCGAGCCATCATCTCTCCAGTCCTGACCTTGAACTTAAAAAAAAAATTAATGTGTGTATAGACACATGTGTGTGCAGATAGATACATGTGTGTGAAGATACATGTAGAGGTGAGAGAACAGCCTCCATGTTAAGTCATCCTCAGAAACCCACCCATCTGCATTTTGCGACAGAGTCTCTCATTGGCCAGAAGCTTACCAATGAGACTGGCCTCAAGCATGACAGTCAGAGAGAACTGATTTCCACTCTGACATCTGCACATTATGGCTGCATGAATTCTGGAGTAATTCTATGGAAAGAGGATCTCTTGTAACCAAATTCTTTCCATCCGAAGCTCAGAGCACAAAAGTTTTCTGCTGTTTTTGGATGATTGTCAGCAAATGGCTAGGGGATATGGCTAAAAGGGCTTGCCATCGTGGTGTTGAAGAATATAGTGGGGTTGAGCATGCTTGCCAACAAGTGAGTACAGGAGAGAGCATCATCTGCAAAACTTGGATTTCAAAAATAGATTTATTTTATTATTTTTAAGTGTGTGTATGCACGCGCGTGCATGCATATTAATATATGTGCAGGTGTCTGTGAAGACCTGAAGTTTCAGGTCCTCCTTGAGGTTAGGTACAAATCATTGTGAGCCACCTGTCATTGGTGCTGGGAACCAAATTCAGGTCCTTTGTAAAAACAGCAAGAGCCACTGAGCCATTTTTTAGTCTTTCTGAATTTTTTGTCCGGGCATTGAGTGGTTCCACTTAACATAGCTGACCCCATACTTGCTGTGTTACCCAGGCTGGCCTTAAATGTACATATATTAATATGCATGCGCATGCTCACAAGCACACACACACACTTAAAAATAATAAAATAAATCTATTTTTGAAATCCAAGTTTTGCAGATGTAGGGTGTCTCAGTTGAACCCAGAGATCTCCAATATGGCTAGTTTAGTTAGCTAGCTTGCCCTGGATATCCTGCCTTAGAAACACTGACATTATAGGTGATAGACCATGTCCACCTGGCATTTAAGGGATGGAGATCCAAACTCGAGTCTTTGCACTTGCTTGAAAAGCAGTTTATCCTTTGGGGTATCTCCCCAACCCCATTTCTTTTCATTTTGAAGCTGGGAGTTGAGTTCAGGGACTTATACATACAAAATACATGTCATACCACAGCTCAAACTTCAGAAGATTCTGCCAAACAGCTTTTCTAAAGCTGATACTGAAGTTCAGTTGCTGTTTATCCCAGCTAAATTACGTTGTAGAATATTATTTTAAGGTGTGTTACATTTATTTTTGCTGTGGAACGTTTGTTTAATGATGCAAAGTGTGCTGCATTCTTTTATTTGTTTAACTTGGTGAAGCTGTGTTACTTTACATATCTGAAAAACCTGATTGGTCTAATAAAGATCAGAATGGCCAATAGCTAGGCAGGAGAGGGCTAAGTGGGCTGCCAGGCAGAGAGAATAAAAAGGAGGAGACATCTGGGAAGAAAAAGATCAAGGAGCAAAAAAGAGGAGTAGAGGAAGACTCCAGGGGCCAGCCACCCAGTTACACAGCAAGTCACGGAGGAAGAAGTAAAGAAAGATATACAGAAATAGAGAAAGATAAAATCCCAGAGGTAAAATGTAGACAGGATAATTTAAGAAAAGCCAGCTAGAAATAAGCCAAGCTAAAGCTGGATATTTATAAGAAAGACTAAGACTCTTTGTGATTTATTTGGGAATTGCATGGAGGGCCCCCCAAAGAGTAAAGAGCCAAAAGTATAAAAAAATAAAACCATCTAATTACAAAATTGAACTATTGTGATTTAAAAATAAAATGTGTGTATGTGTGTGCATGCGTGCGTGCGTGTGCACTGTGGGACAATAGTTTTACCCTGTAAAGATTTGTTTCTTGTACTTGTTTAATAGAATGTTGATTGGCCAGTAGCCAGGCAGGAAGTATAGGTGGCATGACCAGGCAGGAAGTAGATAGGGGGGGAGTGGGGGACAATGAGCACCAGAGAATTCTGGGGAGAGAAAAGAGTCAGTCTGCAGCCATTACCCAGACGCAGAGGAAGTAAGATGTGACTGCCTCACCAAAAAAAGGTGCCAAGCCACATGGCTAACACAGACAAGAATTATGGGCTAATATAAGTTATTAGAGTTATAAGAAGCCTGGGCTAATAGGCCAATCAGTTTATGATTAATGTAGAACTCTGTGTATTTCTTTGGGACTTGATGACTGCAGGACCTGGTGGAACAGAAACCTCGGTCAATGTGTGTATGTGTGTGTGTGTGTGTGAGTGCGTGCGTGCGTGTGTGTGTGTGTGTGTGTGTGTGGTGCATGAATACATGGGTATGGGAACATGTGTCTTTATGTACATGGGAAAGCAGAAGATAATGTTGAGTGTGCTGATAACTCTACCTTATGCCTTTGAGGCAGACTGTCTCACTGCACTTTAGCCTGGCATTCAGTAAGCCTCAGTGATTCTTTTGTTTCTCTCTGGTGCTGGATTTAGCAGGCATTAGCCAAGGCTGGCTTCGATGTAGGTGCTGGGGATTCGAACGCAGGTCCTAATGCTCACGCAGCGAGTACTCTTACCCGCTGAGCCATCTCCAAGCTCTGTTACTGTGATTTTTAAAAGTGTACTATCTTGGTAGGTTTTGTGTTTCTCTGATGATCTGATGAGATCGAGCTCCCTTTCCTGATTATCGGCCATCTAGATGAAGTGTTCAGGCACAGGCGGGCTACTCAAATCTGACCCAGATGATGGTTTAGTCTGCTTACATTTTCTGTTTTGTTGACTATTGATAATGAAGAGTAAAAGCAGAGATTAGAAATATTGTTAGGAGTTAACATAAGGGTTAAAATGGTAATTGTTTTCAAATATTTTGCCTTAATTGTGAAAGTAGCAGAGTAATTGGAAAACATGGGTCCCTAAACAATGTTATGTGGGCTCCTGCAACCACAAAAGACCTCCCTTGGTTAGCTCTACTCAAGCAAGACTGAAGATTACGGGAGGCATTAGGAGAAAAGGAAATATTGTCATTTTCTTCTTCAGTGGAATGATCTGCTCTCTCAAGAACTGCAGTTTTAAACAGTATGGCTGTTCTAGGCCTGGATGTTCTGATGGATCTCAGAGATGCAGAGATGAGGGGGAACTGAGGTAGGGTGAGCAACCTCCTGCCTCCACTTCCCAAATGCCAGGGATCACAGGAGTGTACCAACACACGGAAGATTATTTGTTCACGAGCTTAATTAAAAGGCAAGGATATCTAAAATAAATAGCAGGGAGTTTTTCTTATAAAACTTCCTAAAAATAAAATAAGAACTTTCTATTTGAGAAGAATTTTTCTGCTGTAAGTTCTGCAACATTAGTAAATGATAGTGACAGAGATATGTACGCCCCACAGATACACCCACACTGTAGTAAGACTTTATGAACTTTGCTGGTTGCCTTGGAACTCACTGTTTAGACCAGGCTGGCACTGACCTCGGAGGTCTACCTGCTTCTTCATCCTAAACACTGGGATTAGGGTTGCTAGGCAGTGGTAGCTCACTCCTTTAATCCTAGCACTCTGGAGGCAGAGGCAGGTGGATTTCAAGGGCAGCAAGTTCCAGGAGAGCCAGCACTACACAGAGAAACCCTGTCTTGAAAAACAAAAATAAAACATAAAACCTGACACCTTGGAATGTTATAACCCACAGAAAAGAATAGTTTAATCCCTATTATTTTAAGCACATGTCCATGGCCCTCTGTATCATTGCTGGGTCAATTCTATCAAGCAGAATATAAGTGTAAGCACTGTGGAAATACAACCAGGAATGAAAACCGCCCAAATGTAAGAGCAAGTGAGGATGAAAAGACACCACACATATTTTCTGGATAAATCAGAGTGTACCTTTCACAGTTTTAGGATAATTTAGCAGTACCAAGACATGAAGATGTGGAGAAATTTGGACTAGTTACACCCATTATTTCCCTAATCATCTCTTGTAGTATTTTCTACTAGTTTTTCAGGTTATGCTCAACTTTTCATCAACGATGTGGTCATTTTTTTTTTTTTTTTTGGTTTTTCGAGACAGGGTTTCTCTGTGGTTTTGGAGCCTCTCCTGGAACCAGCTCTTGTAGACCAGGCTGGTCTCGAACTCACAGAGATCCGCCTGCCTCTGCCTCCCAAGTGCTGGGATTAAAGGCGTGCGCCATCACCGCCCAGCTCAATGTGGTCATTTTTAAACAGAACAGAAGGGAAATGGATTGAAAGGAATGGTGTCGCAAAAGCTTGCTTGACCACTCTATCTGCCAACTTCCTTCCTGAGCTCTTAATGGTTTTAGTGCCTATAAACTTCTTGGCCTGTTCACATTGTCTCCCTCTGAACTGTAAATCCCTCTTTAGAAATCAGTTTTAGTCTGTGTTTTTCCCACAGGGGCTTTCTAGCATCTTTACATAGTAGGCACTAACTATTAGACTGATGAAAGAGAAATACAGAATACCCAAGACAAATGGGATGCAAGCCTGCAAACTTTTAACTTAACTAAAAGGCTGGCAGGAATATAAACATTGACTTGACTACCACTCTATGTCCCTTAGCTGTGATACTGGTTTCCCTTTAGCTCTGCTCTTCCCACATACCTCTGTTCTCCAAGGTTGAGGAAAAGCTTGAGCCTAGATTAGGGACTAGATCTTTCAGGAATACAGAGAACAGGAAAGGGGTCTGGTGACATTATTTTGAAGACAGCGGGAGTGCCATGTCTGTCCATACCTGACCCATCAAATGACAGTTTTGTCAAAAAGCCGTTTTCCAGGCCACACCCTCATCAGAAGTGCATTGTTTCACGTGCACTGACTATGCTTCTGATTGGCTGGTGTCACCTTCCCCTCCCCCGCCACTATGAGTAGCCTACTGCTCTTCAAAGACTGGCTCAATTTCAGGTTTCTATGTCTGGACATGTGAGGCAGTTGGAGAGACTGGAATAACCCCATAGTTGTAGACAACTCTTTCTTTGACCATGTGGAAGATGACTGAACTTAGGCCACAGTTAATAGGTGACTCATCAAGAGAAAACTCTCTTAAGCAAGCCCCCAATTTTAGTCAATACAGTAGTTTCGCCATATCCTCTCCTTTGCTGTGCAAACTTTGTTACCTCTGATCAACTTTGTTCTGAAAATGTGAATGGAAAACTACAGAAATACTCTTTATTTTGAAATTACAGTGCTTAGTAGCATAGTGAACTCTCAACAGTGTCCTGTGTGTGACATGTGTCCTCCTTCTGTCCAGTATATTCACTCTGTGTGAATGCCTGGCACGGCAGAGTAGCCATCATTTTACCACAACTGTCCCATCTTATTAATGTTGTCACTAATTTCTTATTGAAAACGGTCATCATAGATGTAGAGACACACACCATATGCTCAGCATCTGGTATCTCTGGTTTCAGGACTCCACTGGGGTGGCTGGGTCTTAGAATAAACAAAAGAGCACTGCTGTAGTGTTCAGTTTGTACCAGGGCTATGAGTTTTACCCGTTTTAATGAATTCATTATTTGGGAAATAAAGTTTTGACAAATTATACATACATCTGTCTGTTTTGAATGGTTAGGTACATGTCTAACTAAATGTACTCCAAGGCCACTTAAAATCTACCAAGGCATATGGTATTTATCTAAAGAAATGTCCCTTTTTAAAAAAATTTTTTTATTTATTTTATTTTATTTTTTCCTTTTTTTTATTGAGAAAAGGAAAAAAAAAACAAGTTTCTGCCTCCTCCCAGCCTCCCATTTCCCTCCCCCTCCTCCCACCCTTCTCTCCCTCCTCCCACCCTTCTCCCCCTCCCCCTACTCCTCTCCCCCTCCCTCTCCAGTCCAAAGAGCAGTCAGGGTTCCCTGCCCTGTGGAAAGTCCAAGGTCCTCCCCCGTCAGTCCACATCTAGGAAGGTGAACATCCAAACTGGCTAGGCTCCCACAAAGCCAGCACATTAAGGAGGATCAAAAGCAGAGAGGGAAATCAGAGAAGCTTCACCTTTCACGATAGCCACAAACAGCATAAAATATCTTGGGGTAACTCTAACCAAGGAAGTGAAAGATCTATTTGACAAGAACTTTAAGGCATTGAAGAAAGAAATTGAGGAGGATACCAGAAAATGGAAGGACCTCCCTTGCTCTTGGATTGGGAGGGTCAACATAGTAAATAATGGCAATTCTACCAAAGGCAATTTATAGGTTCAATGCAATCCCCATCAAGGTCCCATCAAAATTCTTCACAGATCTTGAGAGGACAATAATCAACTTTATATGGAAAAACAAGAAACCCAGGATAGCCAAAACAATCCTATGCAATAAAGGATCTTCTGGAGGCATTACCATCCCTGACTTCAAACTCTATTACAGAGCTACAGTAATGAAAACAGTGTGGTACTGGCATAAAAACAGAGAAGTCGACCAATGGAATTGTATAGAAGACCCGAATTTTAACCCACAAACCTATGATCACCTCATTTTCGATAAAGGAGCTAAAAGTATACAATGGAAGAAAGAAAGCATCTTCAACAAATGGTGCTGGCATAACTGGATGTCAACCTATAGAAGAATGAAAATAGACCCATATCTATCACCATGCACAAAACTCAAGTCCAAATGGATTAAAGACCTCAATATCAGTCCGAACACATTGAGCCTGATAGAAGAGGAAGTGGGAAGTACCCTACAGGAGATGGGCACAGGAGATCGCTTCCTATGTATAACCCCAGCAGCACAGACATTAAGGGCAACATTGAATAAATGGGACCTACTAAAACTGTAAAGCAAAGGACACTGTCACTAAGACAAAAAGGAAATGCCCCTTTCTTTTACATTTTCCAATTTTGTGGCATATAGGCTTTTGTAGTAAGACCTAATGATTCTCTGAATTTCCTCAGTGTCTGTTGTTATGTCCCCCTTTTCATTTCTGATCTTGTTGAGTGTTCTTTCTCTGCCTTTTGATTAGTTTGGATAGGGGTTTGTCAATCTTGTTGATTTTCTCTAAGTACCAGCTCTTTGTTTCATTGATTCTTTGGATTGTTTTCTGTGTTTCTATTTTTTTTTTTTGGTTTTTCGAGACAGGGTTTCTCTGTGATTTCGGAGCCTGTCCTGGGGACTAGCTCTTGTAGACCAGGCTGGTCTCAAACTCACAGAGATCCGCCTGCCTCTGCCTCCCGAGTGCTGGGATTAAAGGCATGCGCCACCACCGCCCGGCTGTGTTTCTATTTTGTTGATTTCAGCCCTCAGTTTGATTATTTCCAGTCTTCTACTCTTCCTGGGTGAGTCTGTTTCTTTTTTTTTTCTAGAGCTTTTGGGTGTGCTGTTAAGTCTCTAATGTGAACTTTCTCCGTTTTCTTTATGTGAGCACTTAGTGCTATGAACTTTCCTCTTAGAACTGCTTTCATACTGTCCCATAGGTTTGGTATGTTGTGTCTTGATTTTCGTTGAATTCAAGGAAGACTTTTATTTCTTTCTTTATTCTTCCTTGACCCAGGGGTGGTTCAGTAGTTGACTGTTCAGTTTCCATGAGTTTGTAGGCTTTCTGGGGGTGGTATTGTTGTTAAATTCTAACTTTACTCCATGGTGATCCGATAAGACACAGGTGGTTACTCCAATTTTTTTGTATCTGTGGATGTTTGTGGATATTACCGAGTATGTGATCAAATTTTTTAGAAGGTTCCATGAGGTGCTGAGAAGAAGGTATATTCTTTCCTGTTTGGGTGGAATGTTCTATAGATGTCTGTTAAGTCCATTTGATTCATTACATCTGTTGGTTCTCTTATTTCTCAAGTTTCTGTCTGGTTGACCTGTCCATTGATGAGAGAGGAGTGTTGAAATGTCCTACTATTAGTGTGTGGGGTTTGATGTGTGATTTGAGGTCAAGTAATGTTTCTTTTACATATGTGGGCGCTTTCATATTAGGTGCCTAGATATTCAGGATTGAGACTTCATCTTGATGAATTGTTCCTTGATGAGTATAAAGTGTCATTCTCCATCTCTTCTGATTAATTTTAGTTTGAAATCAATTTTGTTAGATATTAGGATAGCCACGCCCACTTGTTTCTTAGGTCCGTTTGATTGGAAAACCTTTTCCCAACCCTTTACTCTGAGGTAGTGTCTGTCTTTGAGGTTGAGATGTGTTTCTTGTAAATGGCAGGATGCTGGATCCTGTTTTCGTATCCATTCTCTTAACCTGTGCCTTTTTATAGGTGAACTGAGTCCGTTGATATTAAGTGATATTAATGACCAGTGGTTGTTAACTCCGGTTATTTTTTGGTGGTAGTGTTTGTGTGTTTCCCTTCTTTGAGTTGTGTTGGTGAGAGTTATCAGATGTCTGTGCTATTGTGAGTGTTGTTGGCTTCCTTGGGTTGAGGTTTTCCTTCTAGTATTTTCTGTAAGGCTGGGTTTGTGGATACGTATTGTTTAAATCTCTTTTTGTCATGGAATATATTGTTTTCTCCATCAATGGTGAAAGAAAACTTTGCTGGGTATAGTAGTCTGGGCTTGCATCCATGATCTCTTAGTGTCTGCAGCACATCTATCCAAATCCTTCTGGCTTTCATGGTTTCCATTGAGAAGTCAGGTGGTGAACAATTTAAATAGACCTATAAGTCGCAAGGAAATAGAAGCTGTCATCAAAAACCTCCCAACCAAAAAAAGGCATGGTTTTAGTGCAGAATTCTACCAGAACTTCCAAGAAGAGATAATACCTATACTCCTTAATGTGTTCTACGTACTAGAAACAAAAGAGTCATTACCAAACTCTTTTTATGAAGCTATAGTTACCCTGATATCAAAACCACACAAAGACTCAACCAAGAAAGAAAATTACAGACCAGTCTCACTCATGAACATCAATGAAAAAACTCTCAATAAAATACTGGGAAACTGAATCCAAGAACACATGAAAAAAATCATCCATTATGATTAAGTAGGCTTCAAGCCAGAGATACAGGGCTGGTTCAACATATGAAAATCTATCAATGTAATCCATCATATAAATAAACTGAAAGAAAAAAAACCATATGATCATTTCATTAGATGCCAAAAAATCATTTGACAAAATTCAACACCCCTTTATGATAAAGGTCTTGGAGAGATTAGGGGTACAAGGATCATATCTAAATATAATAAAAGCAATATACAGCAAGCCGACAGCTAACATCAAATTAAATGAAGAGAAACTCAAAGCAATTCCACTAAAATCAGGAACAAGACAAGGCTGTCCACTCTCTTCATATCTCTTAAACATAGTGCTTGAAGTTCTAGCAATAGCAATAAGACAATATAAGGAGATCAAGGGGATTCGAATTGGAAAGGAAGAAATCAAAGTTTCGTTATTTGCAGATAATATGATAGTGTACATAAGTGACCCCAAAAACTCTATCAGAGAACTCCTACAGCTGATAAATACCTTCAGTAATGTGTCAGGATAAAAGAGCAACTCAAAAAATCAGTAGCCCTCCTATACACAAAGGATAAAAAAGCAAGAAGGAAATCAGAGAAACATCACCTTTCACGATAGCCACAAATAGCATAAAGTATCTTGGGGTAACACTAACCAAGAAAGTGAAAGATCTATTTGACAAGAACTTTAAGTCTTTGAAGAAAGAAATTGAAGAGGATACCAGAAAATGGAAAGATCTCCCATTCTCTTGGATTGGTAGGATCAACATAGTAAAAATGGCAATCCTACCAAAGGCAATCTACAGATTCAATGCAACCCCATCAAAATCCAAACAAAATTCTTCACAGACCTTGAGAGAACAATAATCAACTTTATATGGAAAAACAAAACAAAAAAACCCCCAGGATAGCCCAAACAGTCCTATACAATAAAGGAACCTCCGGAGGCATCAAACTCTAATACAGAGCTACAGTAATGAAAACAGCTTGGTATTGGCATAAAAACAGAGATGTTGACCGATGGAATTGAATTGAAGACCTGGATATTAATCCACAAACCTATGAACACCTGATTTTTGACAAAGAAGCTAAATTATAATCTTTAACAAATGGTGCTGGCATAACTGGATGTCAACCTGTAAAAGAATGAAAATAGATCCATATCTATCACCATGCACAAAACTCAAGTCCAAATGGATTAAAGACCTCAATATCAGTCCGAACACATTGAGCCTGATAGAAGAGAAAGTGGGAAATATCCTGTAATACATGAGCACAGGAGACCACTTCCTACATATAACCCCGGTAGCACAGACAATAAGAGCAACAATGAATAAATGGGACCTCCTGAGACTGAGAAGCTTCTGTAAAGCAAAGACACAGTCATTTAGACAAAAAGGCAACCTCCTGAGTGGGAAAAGATCTTCACCAACCCCACATCAGACAAAGGTCTGATCTCCAAAATTTATAAAGAACTCAAGAAACTTGACATTAAAATTCTAAATAACCCAATTAAAAAGTGGGGTACTAGCCGGGCGATGGTGGCGCACGGCTTTAATCCCAGCACTCGGGAGGCAGAGGCAGGCGGATCTCTGTGAGTTCGAGACCAGCCTGGTCTACAGAGCTAATTCCAGGACAGGCTCCAAAGCCACAGAGAAACCCTGTCTCGAAAACCAAAAAAAAAAAAAAAAAAAAAAAAGTGGGGTACTGAACTGAACAGAAAATTCTCAACAGAAGAATTTCAAATGGCCAAAAGATACGGTCAACTTCCCTAGTTATCAGGGAAATGCAAAATCAAAACAACTTTGAGATACCATCTTACACCTATCAGAATGGCTAAAATCAAAAACACCAATGATAGCTTATGCTGGAGAGGATGTGGAGTAAGGGGAACATTCATCCACTGCTGGTAGGAATGCAAACTTGTGCAACCACTTTGGAAATCAGTATGGCTGTTTCTCAGAAAATTGGAAGTCAACCTACCTCAGGATCCAGCAATACCACTCCTGGGAATATACCCAAGAGATGCCCAGTCATACTACACAAGCATTTGTTCAACTATGTTCATAGCAGCATTATTTGTAATAGCCAGAACCTGGAAACAACCTAGATGCCCTTCAATTGAAGAATGGATAAAGAAAGTGTGGCACATCCACACATTAGAGTACTACTCAGTGGTAAAAAAACAATGACATCTTGAATTTTGCATGCAAATTGATGGAAGTAGAAAACACTATCCTGAGTGAGATAACCCAGACCCAAAAATATGAATATGGTATGTGCTCACTCATTAGTGGATTCTAGCCATAAACAAAGGATATTGAGCCTATAGTTCGTGATCCTAGAGAATAAGGTGAACCCAAAGAAAAACATATATAGATCCTCCTGGAAATTGGAAGCAGACAAGACCACCAGGCAAAAGTTGGGAGCATGGGGTGGGGGTGGGGTAGAAAGAAGGAGAGAGGGGGAGAGAGAGGGGAGAAGGGGAGGATTGGGGAGAGCTTGGGGGAGTGGGATGGTTGAGATGGAGGACGGACAGATATGGGAGCAGGGAAGGAGATATCTTAATTGAGGGAGTCATTTTAGGGTTGACAATAGGCTTGGCTCTGAAGGGGTTCCCAGGAGTCCACAGGGATGACCCCAGCTAGGACCCTGGGCAGTGGATGATAGGGTGCCTGAACTGGCCTTGTCTGGTAGTCAGACTGATGACTATCTTGAATATCACCATAGAATCTTCCTCGGGCGACAGACAGAGATAGAGACAGAGACCCATACTGGAGCACTGGACTGAGCTCCCAAGATAAAGTTGAAGAGCAGAAGGAGGAATATGAGCAAGGAAGTCAGGACCACGAGGAGTTGGTCTTCCCACTGAGACTGTGCCTGAGCTAATGGGAGCTCACCAAATCCAGCTGGACTGGGACTGAATGAGCATGGGTTCAAACTGGATCCTCTGAATGTGGCTGACATTTGGGGCAGACTGAGAAGTCAATGATAATGGCTTTGTCTCTACTGCATGAATTGGCTTTTTGGGATCCTATTTTACTTGGATGCATACCTTCCTAAGCCTGGATGTAGGAGGAGGGCCTTGTCCACTTTCAGGACTGGAGGGGGAGTTAGGGAGGTGGGTAGGGTGTACGGGGGAGCTGGAGGGAAGTGGGAGGAGGGGAGGAAGTGGAAATTTTGATTGGTATTATTTAAAGTAATAAAAAAAGGATTCTTTATAAGATTACTTTTCAAGATAAATAGTAAAATGATTGATTCTTTCTTTGTAACAGCAATATGCAACCTGCCAATAAAAAGTTGGCTGAGAAAAAAAAATCTACTGAGGTCCTCTAGTTTTCTTAATCTAGTGGGACACTGGCACATTATGTTTTAAAGGCACTGTCCTGGTTAGTTTTATGTCAACCTGACACAAGCTATAGTCATCAGAGGGGCGGAAGACACAATAGAGAAAATGTCTTTATAAGATGAGGTTCTATGCAAGCCTGTAGGGCATTTTCTTAATTAGTGATGGATGTGGGTGGGCTCAGCCCATTGTGGGTGGGGCCACCCTTGGACAGGGGGTCCTGAGTTCTACACGAAAGCAGGCTGAGTAAGCCATGGGGAACAAGCCAGTAAGCAGAACCCCTCCATGGCCTCTGCATCAACTCCTGCCTCCAGGTTCCTGCCCTGAGTTCCTGCATTGACTTTCTTCAGTGATAGACTGTGATGTGGAAGTGTCAAACACTTTCCTCCTCAACTTTGCGTTTGGTCATGGTGTTTCATCACAGCTATAGAAATCCTAAGACAGTGGTACATATTTAAAACTTAAAAAACTAACTGAAATTGTATGTGAATATTCTCAAAGTTCATTCTAATAATTAAATTTACTGTGTTTCAAATTGTAAAACTACATGTTTTAAGGGGGGGTTAATTATGCTTATGTTATGGAATCCACTCCCAGTGCGAATCCAGCTAAACAGACCTTCCAGTCAGGGAATGTCAGAGCTTTTCTTCTTATGCAAAGAAGCTCCAGTATTGACTTCAGCTTTAAAGAGAAGATTCAGGGCTTTGCGGTCAATCTTTGTTAACACTTAATCTTTATTTTCATTTTAACAACTTAAAAAGAAAAATCTGTTTACTATGGAAAAACAAACAGTATCACTGAACCTTGTTTCAGTATTTCCTTGAGATGGATGCTAAACCACAGAAAAATTGAAAGGTATATTACAAAATTCTTGAGTCTAAAAAAGGACTCTATCTCCAATGGAATATCATTTTCTGAACTTTACTACATTTATTTGGTATATAGCACCAGCCAGATGCTGTTATAAAACATTCTTTTTCTGGCAAAACTGGATGTCAATCTGTAGAAGAATGAAAATAGATCCATATCTATCACCATGCACAAAACTCAAGTCCAAATGGATTAAAGACCTCAATATCAGTCCGAACACACTGAACCTGATAGAAGAGAAAGTGGGAAGTACTCTACAGCACATGGGCACAGGAGACCACTTCCTACGTATAACCCCAGCAGCACAGACACTAAGGGCATCATTGAATAAATGGGACTTCCTGAGGCTGAGAAGCTTCTGTAAAGCAAAGGACACTGTCACTAAGACAAAAAGGCAACCCACTGACTGGGAGAAGATCTTCACCAACCCCGCAACTGACAAAGGTTTGATCTCCAAAATATATAAAGAACTCAAGAAACTAGACCGCAAAAGGCTAATCAACCCAATTATAAAATGGGGCACTGATCTGAACAGAGAATTCTCAACAGAAGAACTTCAAATGGCCAAAAGACACTTAAGGTCATGCTCAACTTCCTTAGCGATCAGGGAAATGCAAATCAAGACAACTTTAAGATACCACCTTACACCTGTCAGAATGGCTAAAATAAAAAACACCAATGATAGCCTTTGCTGGAGAGGTTGTGGAGAAAGGGGTACACTCACCCATTGCTGGTGGGAATGCAAACTTGTGCAACCACTCTGGAAAGCAGTGTTTCGGTTTCTCAGGAAATTCGGGATCAACCTACCCCTGGATCCAGCAATACCACTCTTGGGAATATACCCAAGAGAGGCCCTATCATACAACAAAAGTATATGTTCAACTATGTTCATGGCAGCATTGTTTGTAATAGCCAGAACCTGGAAACAACCTAGATGCCCTTCAACGGAAGAATGGATGAAGAAAGTATGGAATATATACATATTAGAGTATTACTCAGCAGTAAAAAACAAGGACTTCTTGAATTTTGCATACAAATGGATGGAAATAGAAAACACTATCCTGAGTGAGGTAAGCCAGACCCAAAAAGAGGAACATGGGATGCACTCACTCATATTTGGTTTCTAGCCATAAATAAAGGACATTGAGCTTATAATTCATGTTCCTAGAGAAGCTAAATAAGAAGGTGAATCCAAAGACAAACACATAGGCATCCTCATGAATATTAACCTTCATCAGGCGATGAAAGGAGACAGAGACAGAGACCCACATGGGAGCACCGGACAGAAATCTCAAGGTCCAAATCAGGAGCAGAAGGAGAGGGAGCACGAGCAAGGAACTCAGGACCACGAGGGGTGCACCCACACACTAAGACAATGGGGATGTTCTATTGGGATCTCACCAAGGCCAGCTGGCCTAGGTCTGAAAAAGCATGGGATAAATCCGGACTAGCTGAACATAGCGGACAATGAGGAATACTGAGAATTCAAGAACAATTGCAGTGGGTTTTTGATCCTACTGCACGTACTAGCTTTGTGGGAGCCTAGGCAGTTTGGATGCTCACCTTACGAGACCTGGATAGAGGTGGGCAGTCCTTGGGCTTCCCACAGGTCAGGGAACCCTGATTGCTCTTCGAGCAGATGAGGGAGGGGGACTTCATCGGGGGAGGGGGAGGGAAATGGGAAGCGGTTGCGGGGACGAGGCAGAAATCCTTAATAAATAAATAAATTAAAAAAAAACATTCTTTTTTGTTGTTTTTTCAAAACAGGGTTTCTCTGTGTAACAGTCCTGGCTGTCCTGGAATTCGCTTTGTAGATCAGGCTGGCCTCCAGCTCATAGAGCTCCACCTGCCTCCGCCTTCCAAGTGCTGGGATTAAAGGTGTGTACCACTGCTATCGGGCAGCTAAAATGTTATTTTAATACATCTTTATAATAACCCCCTGGACCCGTGCTATTACTTATTATCTTCAAACTTTATATCTTGGAGGAAGATATTCACCAGATTTCAGTCAATGTGGCCGAGCTGAAACCCAAGCCCTATCAGAGGTGGCACTAAGAAATAATACTATGAAGCTTTTAGTAAGGGCTTGGTAGAAAAGCTTGACACAGAACTCAACTACAATGACTTGTGCCATGGTGAAAGTTACTCTTATGGAGTTCAGCATCTACAGTGACAGACTTGTATTAAATAAACTTTTGAAAGTCTTTGAGAGTAGTTGTAAGAGGAATCACTATAGTGTTGTTTTCTGAGACAGTGTTTCATGCAGCTGAGATGAGCCTTGAACTCCCAACCTTCCTGCCTCCACCCATTTCCAAACATTTGAATTACAGGTATATCATATCCACCCCTCCTGGCCATCCTCCCGATACAATCTTGCTATATTGTTCATGCTGATCTAGGATTCAAGATTCTCCTGCTTCTGCCTCCCTAGTGCTGTGACTTCAATACAATTTGTGAGCCAACAGGAGCACTGTTCATTCATGTGACTGAAACTAATGCTTAAGAGACTCTGCACAGAGACACCAGTTCTTTCAGGCTGGCTTCAACCTTACAAGATATTCAGGAACCATCCGATCCTCTCCCTCTACTTCCCAATGCTGGCATTGCAGCTCTGTGGCATATCTGGCTAACATACCCATTTTACTAATTTTTTCCATCTGTGCCATACACTACATGTTTTCCCTAAATGTTTACTATTAGAAACATGTACATATGTGGCAAATAGATGAATTTAATATGCCTCATGAAAAGTGGTAATAATATGACTGTTCAGAAACTTTTGCCCACATCAGATCTCTAGCCTTTTCTCCCCAAAGACAGATTATGATAAAGGGAGAAGTGTTTTGCTTGCATATATGTCTGTTACTAAGAGCATGCATGTCTGAAGAGGCTAGAAAGCTATGGTTCCCCTGGAACTGGAGTTACAGATGGTTTTGATTGACAATGTCAGTGCTGGGAACTGAACCCAAAGTACTCTGCAAGAGCATCAAATGCTAAGCTATTTCTCTAGCCCCGATATATAATTTTAAAGGTTTTTTTTTTTTTGGTTGGGGTATAGCTCAGTTTTAGAATGTGTGTTTACCATGCACAAGTCCTGTATTCAGCCTACCAAAAAGGTGTCTTATTTCTTCAAATACTGAAATAACCTGCTTTGCTGATTATCTGGTTATAGTGCTAAGGAAAACTGGTTTTTACTAATACTTTTAGCTTAGTATTCCAAATTTAAGGCCAAATCAAATAGAATGATTATTTTCTAGTATGAAGCAATCTATGCCCAGAGTCTCCTAGACCCTGGAGACATGTCACAGCATATACAGAGAACCTAGTTAAATTGCAAGAACTCTGAAAGGCAATTAATTTACCCAAATCCACAGCTTATAAACCAAAGAACTAAGATGTAAGTGCAGGTCAGAGGGACTCCACGGCCTTTTTGTGCTCAGTTACTGAGGTTAATTAAAAACTAGGTGCTCTTTATGAACCAGGCTCTATGTTAATGAGATAGCACATTTCTCTAACTTCCAGACTTAAAAGACTGAGGCAGGAGAGGAGAGTTTGAAGTTAGCCTGGACTATATAGCAAGTTTCCAGCTTAAAGAAAACAAGTAACAAAAAATAATAATAATAATAATAAAACAACAAAATTGTCTCAACTCATTATTACAACAATCCTATTTAAAAATTCTAGCTGTGAAAGAATTTCATTAAAGTTAAAAAATCTAAATACTTCAGGTTAGGATATTTAAAATAGTTTAAAACCAGTCTGCTAGTCATTCTACTAGCTATTTCTCATCCTTTTGGACATTATTCTACTTGTGGCCATTCTACCATCCTACTCTAATAAGCAGGTTATTTAATCCTTTGACCATGTCTCTGTTTGCTTGAATGTGTTTGCTCTTATAATTTTGGTTAACTAAAAGATGACACTGGGTAAGTATGATCAAGTAAGATTTATTATGGACAAGTGGTAGAAAACAATGTTAGTGCTATTCATAGGTACGTTCCTTGAATCATATGTAAGAGACTGTTATTAAAAGTCTGCTTTATTTTTCTGTGGAGTCAAGTGCTAGCTATTAATTACAGTTAGATTCTTTTCATTCTTTGCAAACGTTATCAGGACAGTTATCATCACCTATCAATAATTAAATAAACTAGGTTCCAATGTTTCTGTCCACATCTGGATGTTTCAGGTGATCAGGAACTCCTACTGGATCCCTTTAGCTTTGAGTTCTTGATTATATCTATAAAGAAAACAGAAAGACGAATCATTACCAATAAAAACAGCTAAAAAGAGAATGGGAAGCACATCCCACTTCTTTCCCGCTGTCAAGAGGCTACAGAGTTGTAAATGCAATCTTCCAAGGAACTGACAGGTAGAAACAGGCAGAAGAAAAAGTGGGGTACCCAAAGATTTCATTTGCCTCTGCTGTGTGTTTTAGATTTCAACTTCTGAAGTTTTAACTGCTTATATGATATGTTTCATTTTAAAGAACACACACACACACCTACACACCTCTTTAATCCCAGTAGGTGGATCTCTGAGTTCAAGGCTAGCATGGTCTCATGGAGAGAGTTCTAGAACACCCAGGGCTATATAGAGAAACTCTGTCTCAAAAACAAAACATCAGTGCTGAGGGTCCAATCTAGGGGCTCACATATGCTAGACAAGTATTGAATCTGAGTCACATCCACTGACCTACTTTCTTTCCCTCTCTTTTCTTCCTTTTTCCTTTCCTTTTGAGACAGGGTTTCATGGTTTAGCTCTGGCTGTCCTGGAACTTGCTTTGTAGACCAAAGCTGACTGGCTTCAAACTCAGAGATCTGTCTGCCTCTGCTTCTTGCGTGCTGGGATTAAATGCATGCACCACCACTGCCCAGCTCACTGACCTATTTTTATTCTTTATTTAAAACAAAAAAAAAATATTTGTGTGCATGCATTGCGAGAGGCAGGTGAGGAGTGTGGCTTCTAGAGACCAGAAGACCATTCTAGATCTCCTGGGGCTTGGAGTTGCAGGTAGTTCTAAGCCACCTGAAGTGTGTGTGTTGGTAATCAAATTTCAGTCCCTAGCAAAAGTAGTTTGCATTCCTAACAGCTGTGCTATTGCTCTAGCCCTCTAATGTTCAACGCTGAATGCCCCAAGCTAATGTATTTGTATAACAATTGGCAAGATGTGATTAACTATAATTTTTCATTTTATACTCACAAAGCATCTAAGAAAAGAAAATCAAGTGACAATGGGTTCTTGTTTGATCACTAGAAGTAAAAAACATACTTTCTCCCACTAATAGACTAATAGGTTATAAACACTTAAAGTTTCTTCAATTCTCATTAATGCAGAGAAGACTCATCTATAGAGCCAGAGGGAGGCGGATCTCTGTGAGTTCGAGGCCAGCCTGGTCTACAAGAGCTAGTGCCAGGACAGGAACCAAAAGCTACGGAGAAACCCTGTCTCGAAAATCCAAAATAAATAAATAAATAAATAAAGAAAGAACGAAAGAAAGAAAAGAAAAGAAAAGAAAAAAAGAAAAGTACCTCTCTTAACTACTAAATCATCTTCCCAGGCCCAATTGCTAACTACTGAGTAAAGAGTTTAAAAACCTTTCAAGTGTTCACAGAACACTTCACAGCAAAACCCGTGCTCTTTCTCTAAATGTTATTCCACATACATTTAAAGTCCACCTCTATACCTGAAAGCAAGTGACAAAAGGCTGACAATGGAAATGACTTAGAAAATTGTGTTATATGTTGTGGTCTAAATGACAAATGTACATGAACTCCTGGTCTTCAGGGGTGGTGCTCTTTGGGAGGTTATAGAACCTTGAAGAAGTGAAGCCTTGCTGGAGAAAGTATTATCACTGAGGGCTAACTTTGAGATTTCATCGGTATGCTCCGCTTCCTGTTCTCTCTAAGCTTCTTGTATGTGGATGAAAAGGTGACCAACCAGTTTCCTGTTCCCGTAGCTATGTTTCCCCTAACTATTGCTACGCCTTTCCTACCATCATAGACTGCTCCTCCAGAACCATAAGCCAAATAACACTCTCTTCTCTGCATTGCTTTCAGTCACAGTATTTTATCACAGCAACAAAAAATTAACACAGTTATCAGAGAAAGAGGGAGAGGGAGAGAACTATAAGAATTGAGAATTGGGACAATAAACTGTTGAATTTAAAATCTAGGTAACATAAGCTTAGCTGCTCTTAACATATTTGTAATTTCCCACACTGACAGAAATGATATATTTCTACTTCATACACAATTTTGGCATTATATGTGAATAACAAATACACACACACAAACATGTACACACACACACATACACAGCCATCTAGGTAGCTTCTGAATCAGTTCTGTTACACCTTGGTAGTAGGCTTACCTCCAAATACGAAACAGCTGAGAGGCTCCTGCTGAGCCCACAAAGAAATTAACAGCAAACAAACTCCAATTTTTGGGTATAATTACAAGTGAGTACCTTGACCAAATAAACCCTGTTGAAAGAAAGCATTTTTTAAAGGCACAGATGCTTCTCATAATATATTTTAATATTTAACATTAGAGCAAGGTTAACTATGAATAAGGCTATGACAATAATAACAAAGGACGAAGGGCAAAGAAATGCTGTATTATGAGTCTTAAAAAAGTACCTTAAAGTCTTATTATATAACACTATATTATAGCTACATAATTATTATATATTACATAAAAATTCTCATGATAGAATTTTCAGTATTATATAAAATTCTCAGTTCTTACATTAAAGGGAGACTTTGCTAGGAACCAGTGTCACTATACCATCATCCCACTTAAAAAATTATGTTCATGTAAAAACCTGAGAAGCAAAATCTCACATAGACACATTCTCAACAACCTTCCTGCCTAAACTATCCATAATCCAGTATTCCCTAGAGATGGATAATGTGTGAAAGTAAATATGCATGAAGACATTTGTAAAATAAAATCATTTAATGAACATAAAACCAGAGTTTTGTTGTATGTGGGTTAATTTTGGGTGTGTACCTACCCTTTAAAAGCTGAGCCATCTCTTCAGCTATTCGGGATAAAAGGTTCTATCTTGGGAGGAAGTTTGTTAAGACTCAAGATGCAACTTTTGTTATTGTTGCTGGGAGGGAAACATGGTGGGAGGCTGATTTGATCAAAACATATGCATGTATGAAATTCTCAATAAAAGTAAATAAAAGACTCAGGATGATCTGAAGAGATGCTAGTAAAAACTCAAGAAGTAAACTCAAAAGTATCAAACTAACTGAGCTTAGAGGAAACATTGTCTAACCTGCCAAGCTGCCTGCAGGTTGTGCAGTGAGCTTGTACAATGAGTTCCATCTTTCCTTGGCTGTCACCCATGCTGGGGTAGGTTTTCAGTGATGCAACCATCTGAGTAATTTCTGGTTCTGTAAGTAACCCTTCACTCCTATTTCTGTAAGTAACTCCAAGAAGCACATTGGTTCACCAAGCTAAACTTTGGTGGTATCAACTCTTTATCTGTAGTGAGTGGACATTTTCTCACATTGTCTCAGAAATAGTGTTATACAACAGTGGATTATCGAAGAAGCTTTTAATTTACCTGTAGCCATCAGCACAGTGGACTGAGCTGTGCTGAGTTTCTCTGCAGGTCTGGCCATGTCAGCTAATCCTGCACACACCAATCCCTGCAAATACACATTTAAGACATGTGAGCAGGGCGTCAAGAGTGAGGCATAATCATTTTTAATTTTAAATTAGACAAAATATCTATGAATTTCTACATGATAGCTACACTCATATTATCCATAACATTAAGAAAAGTTCAGAGCATGACAAAAAGCTACAACAAATTCAAGAGTACCTTCTTCTTTTATGTTTTCTATCAATAGTCTTTAAAGAAGTACCAGAAAATTTACTTATAATTTTATCTTGTTAGATGATTTTTCCTTATTTTCTTATTTTTAGAACATGTACATGTGTCACAGTGCACATAAAGAGGTCACAGGACAAGTTGTGGGAGTCAGTTCTCTCATTACACCAAGTGGGTTCTAGAAATTGAACTCAGGCTTGGTCAAAGGTGCCTTTACCTTGAGTTCTTATTGGTCCTAGATAACTTTTCTTTAACATTAAAGCACACACAACCATATCTTCCTTGTTGTGTGTTTTTTTTAAAGATTTATCTTTATTTTATGTGTACAAGCACTGTGCCTGCATATATATATATATATATATATATATATATATATATATATATATATATACCATCTGTGTGCAGTGTCCGTGGAGGCCAGACAAGGGCATGGAATCCCTGAAACTGGAGTTAAAGCTGGTAGTGAGGCATCATGTAGATGCTGGGAACTGAAGCTAGGTATCTACAAGAGCAGCAAGTGCTCTAAACCACTGAGCCAACTCTCTGGTACCACTCCTGCTATGACTTTATTGTCTTTTATAGAATCACCCACACATATCCTAATGTCAGCATTCCT
Organism: Microtus oregoni; assembly: GCF_018167655.1. Classification (NCBI taxonomy): domain Eukaryota; kingdom Metazoa; phylum Chordata; class Mammalia; order Rodentia; family Cricetidae; genus Microtus; species Microtus oregoni. Next base: position 33,442,829 of record NW_024543072.1, read on the forward strand.
CAGAAAGCTTGGTAATAAGCTGGGCCTGGATGGTATAGGCCTATAATTCAAGATATTTGGGCGGGGGGGGGGGGCTAAGGGAAGGAAAACCACAAGCTTAAGGCCTGTCTCAACTACAAAGTAAGTTCAAAGGTCATCATAGGTATCTTTTTTCGTTGCTTTTTGAGACAGGGTTTCTCTGTGTAACTGTCCTGGCTGTCCTGGAGCTAACTTTGTAGACCAGGCTGGCCTTGAACTCACAGAGATCCCATCTGCCTCAGTCTCCCAAGAGCTGGGATTAAAGGTGTGTGCCACCATGGTCCCCTCCCCCCAGCAGCATAGAAGTCCTATTCCAAAGTAAAAAAGAGGGCTGAGGATCAAAAGCTCAAGGCAACCTGGGCAATTCAGTGAGATTACATCTCAAAAAAAAAAAAAGTAAAAGAGGTGAGGCTATGATTCCATGATAGAACACTGTGCTACCCATGCATGAGGCCAGAAACAAAAATAAAACAAAATTTAAAAACCCAAAGCATCTAGTAACCTTAAGAATACCCCCACATATGTAACTACCTCTCATTATTCTGTAATTGGACTCACACAAAGCACGTAAGCTGCTGAAATTTAACTTGCACAACAGTAATATGTTAGGCTGGGGAAGCACTGGGAATACTGGGGGGTAGCACACCACTTGCAAAGCAAATGCAGGCTCTGGGAGCAATTCATACTGCAAATCAATTATAAAAAAAAAGGAACTATGTCTATTTAAAGACCTTCAGGAGGCTCAAGGCCCATTATGATGTTTAGAGAGGAGAAAGAACAAAAGGGGGGAAAAACGCTATAGATGTTTAGGACTCTGCCCTGTGCTTCCCTCTACAAGCCTTTAAAAAAAAATTATGAGTCTCTATGTAGAATGGGCTGCCTTCCAAATGACTTGACTCCTCTGAGTGCTGGAATTAAAGGTGTGTGCTACCACAACCATGCTGAAAAACTTTTCTTACACCTGATTTCCTACAGCAGCACAAAAGCCTCCCTTGTTTTCCAAAGTGCCAGTTTTTGAATAAAGCTGACTTCCTTTCCACCAACTCTTAGCTCCACAGTACTGGCTTTCAAGTAGCAACTAGCCAGACCTGCATCCAGCAACACAATGGGCATTATTCAGCTACAAAACAAAGCAAATTATGATATGCAGTAACCAGGAAATAAACCTGTGAAATAAACCAGTCATGAACATTGAATGATTCCACGGGACTGGAGAGAGATAGTTCAGCAGTTAAGAGTGCTTGTTGCTCTTGCAGAGGACCAAACTTAGGTTCTTAGCACCCATGTTGGGTATCTTACAGATGCCTCTAAACTCTAGCTTCAGGGAATCTGACACTCTTTTGGCCTCCTCAGGTACCAGCAACATGTGTAAATACATGCACACTGATACAGACATAAATAAATCTTTAAAAAACATTGCATGATTTCACTTCCATGAGGTACCTAGACAGCCAAATTCATAGAGGCAACCAACAAGTAGACATTATTTTAAGAAAAAGAAGCAGTATAGTATGGAGTGTGTAATGGTGCTAAAGTCTCTAAGCTATAATGCTGACTGATAATGTACTGAGCACTACCTGGATGTTTATTTAAAATGCAAAAGCAAAAATGGTTAAGGTGGTTATTTTGTTATTTTTGTCATATTAGAAGAGTTTACAGACCAGCAGTTTTCAACTTAGAGGACACTAGAATCACCTGCAAAGGTTACTAAAACACAGCTTACTGGGCTGTCCCTGGGGTTTTTCAGATTGAGTAGTTCTGTGATGGGGACTGCACATCTGCATTTGTAAAAAGTTCCAAACAAATAATTTTCAACATAAATCCAATGATTTGCTAGAAACAGCCACTAGAATGAGTATATATTATATATGTACATATATCTGTTATAAAGTGAAAGTAATAATCTTAGAGCCAGAAGTCATAGGCTCTATCATTTACACCAAATGCTTATATGTATTAGATAGAGTTGTATGTACTTGGGCTGGCCTCAAATTCTATACATAGTCAGAGGATAGACTTAAGCCCCTTGATCTTGCTATCTATGCCATCCAAGTACTGGGATAATAGGCTATACCACCATGTGAGGCTCGGTATGTTTTTTAAGAAAGGTGTATTCAGAGGCCCTTTCTGACAGACAGAGTTCAGATAAACTAAGGTAGGTAGTATATGCTTCATAAGATTTATCTCAAATTTAAATTGGGAGGGGGGAGATGGGAGGGTGGAAGGGGAGAGGGAAGGGGAGAAGGGGAGGGAGGAAGAGAACATGAGGGAATGGGATGGTTGAGATGAGGGAAGGACAGAGAAGGGGAGCAAGGAAAGAGATATCTTGATTTGAGGGAGCCATTATGGGGCTTAACAAGAAACCCGGCACTAGGGATAATTCCCAGGAATCCACAAGGGGTCCCAGCTAAGACCCTAAGCAAAAGTGGAGAGGGTGTCTGAACTGGCCTTTCCCTGTAATAAGATCGATGACTATCTTAATTGTCATCATATAACCTTCACCTAACAACTGAGGGAAACAGATGCAGAGATCCACAGCAAAGCATTGGGCTGAGCTTCTGGAGACCAGTACAAGAGAGGTAGGAGCGATATTGAGCAAAGGGGTCATGACCATAATGGGGATACCCACAGAAACAGCTGACCTGAGCTAGGGAGAGCTCACTGACTCCGGACTGATAGTGGGGGAACCTGCATAGGACCAAACTAGGCCCTCTGAATGTGAATGACAGTTGTGTGGCTGGGGCAGTCTGTGGGACCATTGGCAGTGGGACCAGGATTTATCTCTAGTGCTTGAACTGGTATTTTGAAACGTATTCTTTTTGGAGGGAAACCTTGCTCAACTGAAGGCGTAAGTCGCAAACAATGCCACACCAGTTTGGAATTATGATTAATAGGGTGATATTAATTTAAAGAGGAAAAAACTTACAGATAACCGTCCCAGACAACAGCCCTCTGCACAATCAGGAAGGAGTCTAGTCACCGGAAGCAGAGCAGGAAGCCAAGAGAGCGAGAAGGGAAGTAGCAGCTTTTTTAAAGGGAAAGAGACCACACCCCAATGGGCTGCACAGCGGCTATAGGCTGGAGGAGCGGAAGGACCTCCCGCAACACTCAACCTAGAAATAAGAGGGAGGGCCTCGGTCCTGCCTCAAAGTGATGTGTCAGACTTTGTTGACTCCCATTGGGAAGCCTTACCATCTCTGAGGAGTGGATGTGGGGTGGGGCTGGAGTGGGGCGAAGGGGAGGGTGGGATGAGGGGAGGGAGTGGGAACTGGGATAGGTATGTAAAATGAGAAAAGATTGTTTAAAAAAATAAATTTAATGATAAAAAGATTTATCTCAAATTAGTAATTTCTATAAAGAAATTATTTTAAGTAACTTCCGTTAAAACTCAAAACTTACCCATTTCATTACTGGAGCCCAGAAAAAAACTGTTCTGGGGCCTGAAAAATAAAAGAAAAATTTAGAGATAATCAAATATTATTCCTTTATATGCTAACACCAAATTATACTCTGCTTTTTATACACATTGTACTGACATTTAGGAAGGTACAAAAACACTGTAATATCAATCTTCCATGTGCCTTTCTGATATTCTTGCCACCTACTTGTAGATCACATTAAAAATAAGCTAAGGTGAGCCAGGTCTTTTAATCCCAGCACTCAGGAGGCAGAGGCAGGTTCATCTCTGAGGTGGATGAGTCTACAGAGCTAGTTCCAGGACAGCCACAGCAACACAGATAAACCCTGTCTCAAAAAACCAAAACAAAAAAAAAAAAGTGAAGGTTGGGCTGGAGGAGTGGCTCAGCAGATGAGAGCAGGGGCTTTTGCTGAGGACCTGAGTTCAGTTCAGTGGCTCCCAAACACCTGCGTCTTTAGCTCCAGGGGATCTGACCTTTGCAGACACTGTTTTCCTGAATAAATACTCAACACAGACTGAGATACTCCTCCTAAACTCAGAATTGGGATTAGAGTGAGCTGGGGAGGTTCAGGTCGTCACGTGTGGAGGCCCTGGATCACAGGCTGTTGCAGTTTCTTAATTTGGTTTTTACTATGGCTTGAAGCTTGGTTTCATCACTCAAGGAAGTGAAGTGTATCTTTTCAGTTTCTGGGTGAACAGATGTCCAAATTTGAATTCTTCTTGATTCTCCCAGACCACCATTTGAAACTGTTTATTCTGTTGCTGTCCTCAAATTGTTTTCTAACTAATGTCCCTAGATTCTGGCTTCTCTGAAAGTTTAAATGGTTGAACATTTGGGTTATTGAACAGTAAAACTTTCCAGTAGATTTACGTAATAATTAATTTACTACAATGCTCCAAGCTAGGTGACAGTTAAAAATGTAACTGTGCAAATTCCTACAGAACCACACCAACCAACCTAAAAAATGAAACAAAACAAAAAACAAAAACTAAACAACAAAAAATCCTTCAAACATGAAATTAAGAGGCCAGTATTTTTGACCAAGAAAGGTATTTTAACCACTGAAAAAAATAATTTCATGTTAAGAGTGTTTTGCCTGTATGTATGTATGTGTATCATACATACATCACTGGTATCCATAGGGGTCAGAAGAGAGTGTCAGATCCTCCGAAACTGGAGTTACAGATGGCTATGAGCTGCGATCTGGGTATGGGAAACCAAATATAGTTGCTGTGTAAGAGCAGTAAGTGTTCTTAACTGCTGAGACACCTCTCCATCCCCAATTAGTGATAATTTTAAATGAAGACAAACTTTAAATGAGTTTAATAACTTTAAGTACTAAATAGAAAAATATCTGTAGCAAACATAAGATTTTCTAATTTGCTATTTTGTTCTGAGATAGTTGAAGATAGTGAAAAGCAATAAATAATCAGAGCTGAATATCTAAAAATGTAAACGAGCAGGGTTTTTTTTTTTTTTTTGAGATAATGTGGAGGGTGTGGGGACTGTTTTCTGGTGCCTCCCAAGCTGGCTTGGAAATTCCCAGGTAACCCAGGCTGACCTTGAATTCACTGCTTTCTTCAGGCCTTAAGGAATAGGATTACAAATAGACCCACCACTCCCAGAACAAAGTAGCTAGCTTCTGCTTTTAAACTACTGAAAAGGAGGAGGGCTGGGTGTGGCCGTATACACCTTTAATTCCAGCCTTCAGAAGGTAGAGGTTGATAGATTTCTGTGAACTTGAAGCCTTCCTGGTCTGTCCTAGGCAATCTAGGACTTTGGAGTCGATACTCTCTGTCTTAGGGGAAAGGGGTGCCAAGCAATATAACCATAAACATTTCAAAGAAAACTAAGTTTGCTCTTTCATTTGATCTTTACTAATTTATTTTATCTTTAGAGTATATAGCAAATAAACGCAGATAATGTATGAATTCAGACATAGAAGCTGTCACTAAGATCTAAACCAAGTTTTAGTGAGACAAAAAACAAGGTCATGCTATATACAATTATATTCTCACAAGAAAACATAAAAATGAATGAAGTATAAATAACAGAGGAGCTACTAACATTTATTTCTAATGCAATATTATGAATTTAAGAAATTTCAATTTAGAACTCAACAAAAAAGAAAGTCATTCTTAGAGAGAAATATAGACTCTTTAGACAAGGAATTAACTAACAAGACATTTTTATCCTTTTCCCTTAAGGCTTTATTTTCAAAAGTGAAAAAGGCCTCAACAATTGATAATTTATAAACATCAGACAGTATTCTAAGTATATTTAACTTTGCCTGCAGAGTCATCTTGTCCAGTTTCTTTTCTTGTTTTTATTTTCTTGGAGCAGGGTCTCAACATATAGTTTAAGGTATCTTGAACCAAACTGTTTAGTTTAGGCTGGCCTTAAACTTGAGGTGATCTTCTTCCTTCAGCCTCCAGAATGCAGATATTTCAAGTGGTGTTACTGTGGTTGACAGATTGATATACCTTCCCCTTTGTCTTTCTTCTTTGGGATTTCTCTTTCAGGACCTCACCATGTAGCTCTGGCTGCTCTGGAATTCTCTATAGAAAGAAATCTGGCTGGCTTTGAACTCCCAGAGATCTGCCTTTCTCTTCCTCCTGAGTGCTGGGATTACAGGAGTACACAACCGAACACGGATAGGTTGATGTACTTTATAAACCAAACTTTATTTCCCAATTTCTTTGGCAGGGAGAAATTGTTATTAATGGAATAAATGAATTCTATCCAGAACACGGCTATATGTATGTATGATTCTTTCTACTACAAAGAGAGAGAGGGTTCTTTCTTGGAAAAGATTATGCACACATAAACTTACAAACATTGAATTGGTATTCAGCGTAAAGAATGACCTTTCTTATTGAATGTTGGAAGGTCACAAAGATCACTACCTCTTCTCATTCCTTTCATACCATTCTTTATCACCACTTTCCTTTTCTCAATTTTTTATACTAAAATAACTTTCGATCCTTTTACTTGAATATCTTGCTTGCTGGGAGTACTGGCATTACTTTCTGGGCTTGTCTAAAATTTGTTCATTCATTCCTTTCTTTATATGAAGCTCTCAGTTGCTAGAGGCAGGAGGATCAATTTAAGGCCACTTTGGCTCAGCTACTTAGCAAGGTCAAAGTGACCTACATCAGATTCTGTCTCAAAAAAAAAAAAATCTAAACACGTGTGTGTGCATGCATATATACAGTAATAACTTATCTATGGTGGCCCTTGTATATCAGAAATTCTCTTAGTTTAGTATTCACTGATCAAATGTGCTGATCTTTCACTTTTCAACACTCCTCTTACTTCCATATACTATGCAGTCCACCTGCTTGATACTATGTGGCCAACTAACCACATGCATCCTTAGAATGTGAATGTCAGTATCTGACACCAATACTGACTGACAAAACCATTTTTATTGTGCTAAAACTAGTTCTGGCTTAACACTAAGAACATAATTATTAACACTGGCATTGTGCACCTTTGTATGATACACCCTATTTTATAGTTAATTTTTTTTTAAAAAAAGTATGTTTTTTAAATTAGTAATGTTTTTGCCCTAATTGTAGTCATCCATATTCCATTATTACAAGAAATACCTAAGGCCAGTGCTTGATAATAACTTTCTGGGGCTGGGAAGATGGCTCAGTGGTTAAGGGTACTTGTTGCTCTCAGAGAGGACAAGATTTGGTTCCCAGAACCCACATGGCAGCTCACAATCATCCTCAACTATGGTCCAGGGGAGTGAATCCAATGACCTATTCTGACCTACTTGGGTACCAGGCATACATCTGGCACATAGCCACACATACGGACAAAACACACATGTTGTTGACAGAGTCCTGAGGAAGGGCAAAATGTTCTATCAGCAAGAGGGGAAAAGGATATGTTAGATACGTGTATGGGCTCTGTCCCAAAGTTACTAGGACTCAATCATAGACACTTCACCTTAAGGAATTTATCTCATTCTAATTACTCCCCAAATATTCCACCTCCAAACACCATAGTCTGATTAAATTTCCAGTTACCTAATGCTTCACAATGAGGATTAAATCTCAATATATAACGAGCTGAAGGACATTAAGCCGAAATACCAATGAAGCTGTTAAGTAAACATTGTGAAACACAACTTCAAAGTTATGATCTGACAAGTGCCTAGAGCACAGTTACACACTGACTTGTTTGGAGCCACAGGCTTTACATACAGTTAGCTAGATGGTGATTAAGCCACATCCCTTATGTGAGTTGAGGAACTTGTCTAGGAAGTACATTTAGTTATATTCTATTATTGTTCTACAGAGGCAGATCATTCTGTGTCACAGCACATGTTGAATATAAGCAGACAGATGACAAAGGCCTCAACATTCTGGGCCACATAGTATTCTAACTATAGTATATATCTCTATAAAGCATATCCTGTTGCTTGTCTAGAAATACTTGTCACAGACAGAAATAAATCCAAAATTGAATAACAAGCAATATACTTTCCAACTGTTGATATTCTAACCTTCCATAACTTTTTAAAAGAAAGAATGCTTGTATATGAATGTAGTTTAATTCTTAGGTGACTCAATTACAAATACTAATGTACAGTGATAGTCAAGGGGACTATTTTCATTCTGGGTAATGAGTAGAACAATAATCAGTGTTTTCGCAGATCTTTTTTTCTTTTTCCTTTTTTGGTTTTCAAGACAGGGTTTCTCTGTTTAGCCCTGACTGTACTGGAACTCACTCTGTAGATCAGGCTGGCCTCAAACTCAGAGCTCTACCTCCTGAGTGCTGGAATTAAAGATGTTCCCAAAGGTGTGGATGCCACTGCCACCACCCACACCCTGGCATTTTCTCAGATTTTAACACTAATGAGCCAACAGTCATATTTTTCATGTTTGTTTATTTCTATATTGCCGTGCTTATAACTTTTCAATCACAAGTAAGTTTTTAGTGCTAGGTATCTTTATATAGTATTATTCAAAAATTTAATAGTTAGAGATGTAGAATAGTTCAAAGCCCTGAGTTCTATTTCCAGTACCACATAAATAAAACACTGTACATGTCTGTAACCCTAGCACTAAGTGTAGAGATAGAGGGGTAGAGACAAGTAGATCCCTGGGGCTCACTGACAAGTCATCCTGGGTAAACTCCAATGAAGGACTATCTAAAAGCATAAAGTGTCTGGTCCCAGGAGGACACACCTTTAATCCCAGCTTTGGGGAGCAAAGGAAGGAAGATTTCTGGTGAGTCTGAGGTCAGATTGTTCTATATAACAAGTTTGGGGCCAGCCAGGAAAAAGTAGTAAGATCTAGCCTTTTTTGATTCTTTTTCAGACAGGGTTTTTCCTGTGTAACAGCCCCTGGCTGTCCTGGAACTAAATTCACAGAGATCTGCCTGTTTCTGCCACCCCCAGGGTGCTGGGATTAAAGGAGTGTGCCACCACACCTGGAAATCTAGTTTTAAAAAAAAATAATACTTTAGCTACACAGCAAGTTCAAGGCTGACCTGGGATAAAAGGGATCTTGTTAACAAAAACAAATAAATAATAACAACAACCCTCTAAACCCTTTTTATTTAGAAGAGAACATTTGCTCTGATTTGAAAAACAATACTTTTGCTAAGTGTCTTAGATAGCACATCATTTAATTTTCACAATGATTCTTAATTTTAAAAGATTTCTAAGGTTTGAGGAATTCTCTAAGGCCAAGGTCATTTAATCAAGAGTCAGCCTACCTCTCTCTGACTGTCTTCTGTGTTCCTCTATAACACTTAAAACAGAAGCAACCCAAAGACTTGTGGGTGAAATGCACAAAGTGCTCTTCACTCTGCAGTTAAGTACTATAAACAATAAGTACAGGAGGCTAAAAGCCAGGGCCCTGGAAAAGACCAACAAACAACTACCTTCTAATTAATCCCCACTTAGAAAGTAGTTTAAAACTCAGTCCTCATGCCATGCCCCAAACACAAAGCTGGAGGGTAAGAATTGCCACAGAGCTCAGTTACTTTGCAACACCCTGATCATTACACCAAATTGTCCAACTCTTAACTCCTGAAAAACCTCCACCATAAACATAGCAAAATAGAAATGTAAAACTAAAAGGCAACTCAACAAACTTCATAATAAAGTTCCTTAAAAACAAGCTTTATAACGGTTCTTATACTGCAGTAATACTATTGAGTGTTAAGCTAAAGTCTATGCAGAAGTCCACACCATTCTGTTACCAAACAGGACACCAGATTTAGCAATCAACCTAAGCCCCAGAGAGTGGCTTCTGCTCCTGGCAGAACTAAACCCTTCTAATATCAACTGCAGAATATACATTTATCTATGTAAAGGCAAGATCCACCTTTTTGTTAGGAACTCAATCTTTTCCATTGAGAATAAAATTTCCTATTCACTCAATCTTATGCTTAAAGACTTCATAATACAATCATATTTTAGCCCCCACAAACAAGTCTTATTAATTCCCATTTTGTATTAGAAATAACCTAATTGTAGAACTACAATAAAGAACTAGAGGGACAGGGGTCTTTCATTTTCTTAAAGAATTGTTTTCAACTTCAAGACTACTTATTTAGCACTAATGACAGCTAACATCCCCAAAGTATCACGCATGTATGTTATTTTTTATTTTCATAATGAATATATTTTACAAGAATTAGGGCTAGGACAGAGGTGTAGAATTCTGCCCAAGGTCACACCTTGGTAAGTGATGGAAAAGAATATCTGCCCGCGTAAAAAAAAAGCCTCGGACAGAACCTGGTCAGGGATTGCGTAATGATTGGCTTATACTGGATCTAGGGAACCAGGAGTGACACTGACCGGGAAGGGGAGTGGGGAAGCGTCCAATTTTGGGAAGGGTTGGCTCCGCGGGCCTCTGCCAACAGGAGCTGAAGTATGACCTTTAGTCCAAACCCTCTGCTGAGATCAGACAGCTATTCGGCTCTTTCTCACGTGTGTTATAAATCCACGGAGAGAAAAAGTGGAGTAGAATGGGAGTTTCAGGGTGGCCCAAGACCCCCTTTGTGGCAGAAGTTAAGGTTCAAGTCTGGAGACGAGGTCGGGGGTATGAGTAGTGAGTGCTTACAGGAGCGCCGGCAATAAAAGTCAACAAGGGCACCGGGTGGAGCTATTTGGCTTTGGGAAGGGACACAAAATGAGGCAAGGGCAAAGACGAGGAGAACTGAGGGATTCCCTTCAGGTGACGAGACTGGGACTCTGAGATTCCTGCAGTAACTGAACTGTCACTGGGCCTCTAATGTCCCAGTTTTGGAGGGAGAGGGACGACCTCTCTGCGAGCCGTTCAGGATTCATTACCTGCCGGGTGGTTGTATAGCGGCCTCAATTTCTCTGGCAGCAACAACTCCACTTTATCCATGAATCGGTGGTAGGAGGCCCGCAGGCCTCGGGCGCCGGCAGCTGCCATCTCGGCGGCGTCGGTCAGGATCGACAGCAGCTAGGTAGGAGCGACGCTGCGTCCTCGTTCTTGGCTGACAACGAAGGGCGGCTCTGTCACACTCTCTCCACAGCGCTAAGGGTCCGCCTCTGCCCGAAGGCGCCCTTCCCCCGGTTCTGCCAGCCCCGGGTCAAGCACCTAGACTCCGCGCCGGGCGAAGGCTGAGGGGGCGGAGCCTCAGCAAAAGCCCGCCCCAGCCCGCCTCCTGCGAGAGGGCGGGGGAGACGGAGGAGGAGTCATGGCAACAGGTGCTAAAGAGGTCGCCGTGCCCCGGTTGCTCGCGCGAGGAGGGCGAGGCGCTTGCGCAGGCCAAGCGGTCCGCTCTAATTGGCCGGCATCGTGGAACGGAAGGGGCGGGACCAGACGCCCACCTGCTTCCGGCTCTAGAGGCCATGTTGGAGAGGGGAAACTGAAGCCGCTTCTTAGTGTCGTCCCTCACTTTGATTAAGAAGGCTGTAGTTAAAATAAGCTTTCTGGGCTTTCGTAGCCCCAGCTAAAGATGACTCCGCATACCTGTCTGGCTTCCTTTTATTTGCTTATTTTTTTTGAGACGGTGTCTTACTATATAATCCAGGCTGGTCTGGATCTCGCCATCGTCCAGCCTCAGCCTCCCGAGTGCTGGGATTGCATGCATGAGTCATCACGCCCGGCTTCTGCCTTCGAGCCGAGAGGCCAACTTCAGCGGCTTCCGTCATTCCTCTTTTATCCATAGACAATTAAGGAGTGGGCTAGAGCGGCCTGAAGCTACGCTCCTAGGGTGAGGGCAATGGTGACGCACGCCGGCTTCTGTCGCGGGTAGGGGTCATCTCGCGAGAAGGGCCGGGAGGGGCGTGGTCTAGGCGGGAGAGGGCGGAGCTCGCGGCCGCCTCCGCCTTCGCCTCCGCCTCCCGCGGGAGGGGGGTCGAGGGAGGGGACTGTTGCTGCTCTCTAGATGTTCTGGGTAGTCTGAGGAGAGAGAGAGAGTATGAGGCGAGCTGTGGCCCGGGTGCCGCTGGGCTCCGGGGGAGAAGGCGCGGCCGTGGCCGCCGCCACCGCCGCCATCTAAGTCGCGGCACCAGCGAGGCCCGGCGCGCGCATGGTGCTGGTGCCGCTTGGGTGTTGATCGGCCTGTCCCCTCCCTCTTTTCCCTTCCCCACCCCCCGCGGTGGTCTCCCCTTTCCACCCCAGCCCCGGCAGAGCCATGTCTCGGAGTGGCTCCTGCCCGCACCTGTTGTGGGACGTGAGGAAAAGGTCCCTTGGGCTGGAAGACCCGTCCCGGCTGAGGAGCCGCTACCTGGGTGAGCGGGGGCCCCGGGGCGGTGGCGCTGAGGTCGCCGCCCAGAGGTGGGGGAGGGGGCGCCGCCGGGGCTGTTGGCGGTAGGACAGTGCCTCGGCCGGGGAGCCCCGAAGGCTGGTTGTCAAGTGGGGTGTCGGCGATCCGCTCCAGCACCTCCTCCGGCTAAGTCTCCTTTGCAAGCTGCCAGGCGCGGCTCAGGATGGGCTTCCTTCGGGAGAGCCGGGCCGTGGGGAGTGGGCACTGGCCTGGGAAGGTGTTGGGGTCGCTTGTGCGCTGAGACTCCGGCGAAGACTTGCTGAACCTTAAGGAGATGCCACGTTGAGAGCAAAAGTTGGCGCTTTTGCTCTTCTCTGGAGCTGTCGCGGCTCCACCAAAGAGATCAGGTTGTTCACCTTCTTCGGCTTCCGCAGGGGGTTGGATATCCCCCCCCCGAGACACTGTTGACCACCCTCGGGGACTTCACACCCCTAACACCCCCTAGCTGAGTCCAAACCTAGGCAAGACCCGGGAGCTTTCCCCACCCCCGCGCTTTCCCGGGTCCACTCTGCTGTCAGTCCTGTGGACCTCTTTTAGGTGGTGTAGGGTTTCACGTTCCTATTCCCACCCCTGAAAAACACACTTGGCATTTTCGGTTTCTTAGTTAAGCTTTCTAAAAACAATCTTCAGCACCGAGGGCGCAGTATTTCACGTCGTTCGTTTTGTACCGTAAGTTTTGTGAGTGTGCTGGGTTACTAAACCCGAGTCAACTGAAAAGTCCTGTTTCTTCAGAGTGCCCCCTCCCCCAACTCTGTCATTTCATTGCCAGGTAAAGGGATTTGTTGCTGTCATCTGTTTTTCACTACAACAAAAATAGAAGGAAATGAAATCTCAGAACAGCCAATACTATTGGTTGTAAATTACTTAAAAGTAGCTTAGGTGTACATTTTTAAGTTCTTTTCTTATGAATATGTTTTCACTGTAAAAATTCAAATACGAAGAAGCAGAGATCCCCAAGATCGCTCCCATTTCAATTTCATGCCACTGCCCTTAAAATAATACTTGTTTCTTGATTGTTTTTTTCTAGATAATTTCTTTCTTAAAAGTTCATATATAAATAAAGGTGTATATCTGCGCATACTCTGTATGTGTGAGAAAACCGAATGCATGGTGCTATAAGCATTGGTTTTCCTCATACTTTTCTTCACTACATTTTGAGATCCTTTCAGACTTAAAGATCACGTAAAACATTACATAGTACTTTATTAAGGACTTTAATATTCTAAACATTTTTTTGCCTATTTAAGTTTTTCTTTTTTGAAACAGTGGGCTCCCTAGGCTAGCCTTAACTTTTATCTCAGCCTACTGATGGCTGGGATTACAGTGTGTGTATGTGTGTGATATGCGTGTACCTGACCTTGTCCCTTTTTCTTTAAATATGTGTTCACTGTCACAACTATGTGCAAACATCATTTACATATGTTGCAGTAATTATCAAGAGTGCTTGTTTTTAATATTTGTAAAACCCTTTAAAAGTCCTTGACCTAAAAAAAGGTGTGCAAATTTATTTTAAAATTTAATTTGTCAAAGAACAGAGTTTTACTTTAATAAAGCAAATGCTAACAATTTGTGTGAGTGAATTTATAATTTGGTCTTTTATTTCAATTAGTTGGGCAGTTTTAAGTGTTTAGTTTTGTATTTTTAGTACTTCTGATTGAGTTCAGCTATGTATGATAAAGTTGAAGAAGCTACAGTTGCAGTGCTTTCAAGATGTCTCAGCAGGTTATTAGGCGCTTGCCACAAAGCCTTGAGTTTGATCCCCAGGACCTCATACGTTGCAAAGAAAGAACTGACTACTCCTGAGCGTTGCCCCTTCCCACAACAAGTGAGCAAAATGTATTCAAAAGTTAAAAACTGACAGATATATTCTGTTCTCCAGTGGAGATGGGATTTGTGTTAGGGGCGGCTAGATTGAAATTTAAGACTCCACTGATTATTAGGAAGCCTGAGTCACAAATTCTCCAATAGCCTAGTGCACATGTAGGAAGCTCTTTATCCAGACAGTCTATGTGTATAACTGGGGGAGGAGAGGTGGACTTTGAGACAGTGTTACACTGGTAGCCCAGCCTGTCCTCTAACTCTTGATCCTCCTGCCTCACTCTCCTACATTCTGGGCTTACTGGCCTATGCCACCATGTTTAGCTTTAAGTGACTTAAGTATAACAATGATGCATACCTTATGTTACTACTTTGAAAGATTTTTAGTTGGGTTAGTTGGAGAACCCCTTTAATCCCAGCACGTCCAAGGTAAGAGGGGAAGGATCAGGTGTTCAAGGCCGTCTTTGAAATAGAAACTACAATCAATCTAATTAATACCCCTCACCTAATAAGTTTCTCGGTGTGTGCATGAGGGCATGTGGGGGTGGTAGATAGCCCTTTTAAAGTGCTCTTATAATACCTTTCCCTTTTTCTTGAGGAAGGAGGTTTGCTGAGAGATATTAAGTGAAACTCTATCTCAAAAAGGGATGGGGGCTTTTAAATCCCAAGTCCAAAGAACTTAGAAAGTATATTGATTTCTTAAAGATGTGAAGTTTTGAACATTGTAATTATTTAGGGTATTGAAGTTTGCATTTTATCCTAATAGGTTTTCATTATTTGTATTCCTAATAATAAATTACTGCCAAGTAACATTAAAACTGTAATGCTAGCCGGCTATAGTGGCAGAGGCAGGCAGATCTCTATGAGTTCAAGGCCAGCCTGGGCTACAAGAGCTGGTTCCAGGACAGGCTCCAAAGCTACAGAGAAACCTTGTCTCTAAAACAAAACAAAACAAAAAAAATTGTTATCTTTTATAGTGGTTTGACACTAAAGAAACAGAACACAAAGTTTCCACTAACTTCCTCAGGAGCTAAGCAAGGTGAAAAAACTGCTACAGAGTAATCTAAAGGCAAAATTGCAAAATTAGCCACTTTTATAGATAATCGCCCTTAGGTATTCAAAGAACAATAACTTCCTACACCAGGCAAACTGAAGATTGCTATCTTCACTGCCTGATCTTAAGTGCTTGAAGAAGGGATTGGGTTGTAGCTCAGCTGATAGAGTGCTTGCCTAGCATGCAGAAGCCCTGGGTCCCATTCCTTGCACCACATAACTGGGTGTGGAGATGTCATCTTGTAATCCTAGCACTCTGGAGATGGAGGCAGGAGAATAAAGAGCTCAAGGCCAGCCTGGAATTCATGAGACCCTTTCTGAAAAATAAAAACAATTTAAAAACATTTAGCTAGCTATGGTGGCATATGCCTCTAGCACTTTGGGAGTTAGAGCAGGAGGATTAAGGAGTTTCAGGCCAGCTTGATCTACAATAGACACCCTATTTAAAAAAAAAAAACAAAAAGGGCAGGATGGAGTAGGTTGGAGAGATAGATGGTTCAATGCTTGCTGTATAAGCAAAGGGCCAAATTTGGGTTCCAGCACCTCTAAAAAGCTGGGGTAGGGGATGAAGACAGGTTTGCTGGCAGTCTCATCAACCTACTAAACAGAGCTGCAACTTCAGGAAGTGATCCTGTCTCAAGGGAATAAAGGGAGAGAGATAGCTCTTTTTCCCCTCTGGTGCACCCATACATACAGATAGGCATATAAGTATATACTACATACACAAGTCAGGTATGGTGTTTACACTTGTAATCCCAACATTTGGAAGACTGCAGTAGGATTGACTATAAATTCCAGGTCAGCCTGGCCTATATAGAAAGTTCCATGGTAGTCTGGAATGAAATGAGACCCCATCTGATAAAAACCAAAATTGACCCAGTAAGATACCTGGAGGAGTAAAGGTACTTGTTGTCAAGCCTTGACATCCTGAGTTCGATTCCAGGAACTGACACAGTAGGAGAGAACTGCCTCCCAAAGTTGTCTCTAACCTGCACACATCCCTTACCCCGAATATAATGTGGGCTTTTTTTGTTTGTTTTCAAAGATGCTTTTCTAAACTGTTAATGGGAGTGAGAGGCAGCAGGGGACTGTTTAAGGCCAGCTTGAGGTACATAGAGAAAATACAAAGAAAGCTAAAACACAACATTTCACCCAAAATTCTTTTTAAAACACTGGTGAGAGTTTACAGAGAAGCTATAAATAGTGAAATTTCACTTACATCGTGGAAAGAACAAGGTGGGTTTTATTTTTAATTAGTATTTGTAGACACAAGCCCTCACTTCTTGGGTAAATAAGTGAGATTGCTATGTTGTATAATGTGTTTAGCTTTATTGTTCATCATGATTGCACCGAACGACAATCCCACTTGGTGTATGGGCTCCAGCTGTCCTTGTTTGCCTTAGTTACTCTTCCTACCTTTAGCCTTTTTTTTTTAAAGATTTATTTTATGCCCATGAATGTTTTTACTGTATGTGTGTGTATGTTCACCACATTTGTGCCTGGTGATTTGGAGGTAAGAAGAGAGTGTATAGAACTGGAGTTAAGGATAGCTGTGAGTCACCATGTAGGTGCTGGGAATGAAATCTAGCTCTTCTGCAAAAGCAACAAATGCTCTTAACTGCTGAACCATCTCTTCAGCCTTTTGGAAGGAGGTGTATAGAAGTATAGTGCTTTAGTTTGTATTTCTCTAATGGCTAAGAATATTAAATATCCTTTTGTTTTCTTTTATATCCATGTACATTGGTTAAATGTGAAGATTACCTTTTAAATATACATTTTTACATACATGTATGTGTATCTGACTATTTTGGCACAAGTCCTTAACCAAATAGATTAAAATTTTTATTTTATTTTATTTTTGAGACATTCTCACTATATGCAACTGTGGTTGGCCTGAAACTTAGTATGTGTGCCAAGCTGACCTCAGATTCACTGAGTCTCACCTGCTTGTAGACAGAAGTTTCTGTCCTGCCTGGTCCTACAACCCTTCAGTCCCAAATAAAAGCATGGGCTTATATTAATTATAAACTGTTTGGTCTATTGCTCAGGTTTATTACTAACTAGCTCTTACAACTTAAATTAACCCATAATTCTTACCTATGTTTAGCCACATGGCTTGGTACCTTTTCTCAGTGAGGCATTCTCATCTTGCTTCCTCTGCCTCTGGCTTGTGGCTTTGTCACTACCTTTCTTCTTCCCCAAATTCTCCTAGTCTGGTTGCCCCACCTATACTTCCTGCCTGGTCACTGACCAATCAGTGTTTTATTAAACTAATACAGGGGACAAATTTTTACAGTGTACAAGAGCATTATCCCACAGCACCTGCCTCCTGAGTATTAAAGTCAAATAGGTTTTTTTAAAATACATATTTTCCCCATTTGTCTTGTGTTTTTTCCCTATTACTTTTAAATTTTATTTATTTATTTTTTTAAGACAGCATCTCCCCCTTTATATAGACCAGGCTGATCTGGAAATATTTTGAAATGCTGAGGTTATAGGTGTATTGCCACCCATGCCTGGTAGTGTCTTTTTCTTAAATCCTCCCTCCCTTTTTACCTCTCCTGACCTCTCCCTGTCCCCCTTCTTTCTGTTCTCTTTCCTTCCCCTGTCCCTCTTTCTTATCTCCCCTCTTGCCCTACTTCTCCCTATACTCTTCTGTTCTCTACCTGCTTCCCCCCCCCCTTATTTCTTGAGACAGGGCCTCATGTAATCCAAAGTTGCTTTGAATTAGCTTTATATCCAAGGATGGTCTTGAACTATTTACACATCTGTCTTTTAACAATGTTTACCGAATGTTGTTCTTAACAGTATTTGCAGTTAATAGTTTTTGAAACTTTTGTGTTCTGTTTAAGAATCTTTACGTAATTCAAGGTCACAAATTTTTTGCTGTTTTCTTCCCCCTTTTAGGTTTTCTGTTTTCTCTCTTACATTTACACTAAGAACAATTTAGAGCTTATTTTTATGTGTGCTATGAGGTGGATCAAGTTTCATTTCTTTGCTTATGAATGTAAAATTGATCTACCACTCTTTTTGAAAAGATTTTCCCTTTTGTTGAAAATCAATTAACCAAATATGCACAGGTCAATTTCCCTACCACATTCATTGATTAAAGTTTCTGTCTCTGTGCCAGTACTTTATTGTCTAAATGGCTTTAGTGTGTGATAGGAGATGAACGGGCTGGAGGATGGAATGAAAGGGCTGTTTGCAGCTGACTGCTTCCATGGCACCTTTTGGGAAATAATGCATAGTTCCTATTCCCTTGCTGTGAAGAGGAACCATGATCATCTGGTTGGAAGCAGGCAGGCATGGCATTGTAGCTGTAGCTGAGAGCTTCACATCCTGTTTCCTGGGCAGTAGGCAGAGAGAGAGGGAGGGAGGGAGAAAGGGAGGGAAGCGGAGAGTAGAGGAGAGAGGAGAGAAGACTGTGCCTGGTGTGGGCTTTTTAAACCTCAAGGTCCTCCCACAGTGACTTACTTCATTCACAAGGCCATATCCATTTCAACAAGGCCACACCTCTTAATCAGCCCAAACACTTCCACTTCCTGATGACTAAACATTAAAATATATCAGCATATGGAGGCTATTGTCATTCAAACCGCCATCATAACTATGTCAGGTTCCTCTGGTAAAAGTGGCATGTTCTTTGGCCCATAAGATCTTTTCTGGTGCAAAAAGTGGTCCCACTTGGATGCATGAATATTAACACAGTGATATCCTCTGTACAATAGCCTGGTTGATGATCTATAAATTTACAAAAGGTTTAGTTAGAGTTGATAATACTTGTGTGGATAACAGGAGCTTCTCTTGTACAGGCAAGGCCAAGACCATCTTTAGTCCCAAGAGGACAATCTGAACCCAGAAGGAGAAAAAAAGGTGGTAAACCTAAAGACATAAGATGTAGAGGAATATCTCTCACCTTGATGAGGATTATACCTATATCCCAGTAACATCTGTCTGGGGGGATAGTTGCTTACAGACCCTTGATGTAAAGCCTGCCTGCTTTCTGAGGTCTGACTTTGGCATTCTCATTCTCAGAAGATCTCCATGTACATACATCCCCCACCACCCTCATGTGACTGCTGCAGACTACCATTGCTGAGCCTGTCTGCTTTCTTGATAGCTAATTCAGAAAGTATAATTTTCCTTTTTCTCCTCTTTCATCTCCTGGCAGCTGCTGCAATCTCCAGCTTGCTTGCCCCATTTTTATTTCTCAAACTCCAGTACAATTGTCTTTCATTTTTCTTCTGTCAGTGTAAGACAAAGCTCTAACTCAAAGGGTAAAATGTTTATTTTGGGCCAAATATAAGTGACTCTGTCCTGGGAACACAGATTCAAGTTGCCCTGAATAACATGTTCCAATGTAGATGTTCCAGTATAGAAGCAGTTATATGAACTCTGGAAATAAATTAAAGGAGTCAAAAGTCAGAGCATTTTCCAAATTCACTGGTAGGAACGAAAGGTGGATGGGTCATTGCAAAGGGAGAAACTAGGTAGTGGATGTTATCCGATAACATTACTAGCTCTGGGGTTGCTGGAAACTAGTAGTTTGTTAAGTTTGTACATTCCAAAGGTTTTGCCTGATAGCTGCAAGGATGTAGATCAGACAGAGGTAGGCACTGAGTTCCTGAAAAGGGGATAAAGTCATCATCTGACCTCAATCTGAACACCAAGGCATAGACCTACATAGGCATAAACCTATTCATCAGTCAGTAATTTCATTAAATTTGGGTTTTTGAATTGATCTGATATCCTTTTTAGATTGTTAAGTTTCAGTGAGTTTTAGGCCGTTGTTCATAGATGTTAGTTTATAGTATTTAAGTGTACTTAGTTCTGATACTAGAATGATGCTGGCTCCTTGAGTGGGATATGTTCTAGTTTTCTGAATTTATATAAGGTTGAAAGTACTTTGTCCTTCAATCATTGAAGCTATCTGGGTCTGGCTTTTTTTTTAACTTTCAAAAAGCTTTATATGTTAAGAAAGTAATTGACTCATATGCAGGTATAAGAAATAATAGAACATTTGGTATTGGAGAGATGACTCAGTGGTCGAAGGTGCTGATGGCTCTTTCAGAGGACCCAGCTTCAGTTCCGTACACCCACATGGTGACTCACACCATCTCTAACAACAGTTGGAGAGGATTTAATGCCTTCTCCTGGCCTCTGCTGGCACCAGACAGACAGACATTCAACCAAAATACCAATTTTTAAAAATTTTAAAAGTTAAATAATAGAAAGCTGTATACCATATACCTTTCAACCAGAACCCCAATGGTAACTTCTTTTTGAAATATAATAACCAGGAAACTGACAGAGAATTCACATTCCTTATTTTTGTTTTTGTAATGTTACATGGATTCATTTATATGTGTGCAGTGTAGTATAGTATTTCTTTTGATAAATTAATGTTAATTTTAGCTCACTAATGGATTAATGTGGTTAAAATATAAAATTCTGTCACAAGTATCTTTTGTGCTACCCTTTTTATTCCCTTCCTTCATCATGGTAACCCCGACAACTGCAATTCTGACTTTTAAAAATAGGAAAATAGCAGGCAGTGATGGCACACACCTTTAATCCCAGCACTCAGGAGGCAGAGGCAGGTGGATCTTTGTGAGTTTGAGGCTGGCCTGGTCTACAGAGCTAGTGCCAGGATAGGCTCCAAGGCTACACAGAGAAACCTTGTCTAGAGGAAAAAGATTTCTTTTTGTTTTGGCTTTGTGGTAAGCATGTTGATTAATTTTTTAAGAAGCTGCCATGCTCTTTTGCAGTGACATTTACTATTCACATCAGCCACATATTGGTGATGCCATTTCTTCATATCCTCTCCAGTATTTGATGATGTCATTGTCTTAACCATTTTGATAGGTATGTAGCGGTGTCTCTCTTGTTGCTTTTGATTGGTATTTCCCTAGTGACTCATAAAGTTCCATGTCTTTTCATATACATATTTGCCTTCAGTATATTTTTTTAGTGAAGTGTTTGAGTATATTTTCCTTATTTTCTAGTTGGATTACTATTTTTTTCAAATGTTGAGCCCCCCCCCAAATTTCACAGGTTTATTTATAGTTGCTGCAAAATTGAACTGTTGAAACTTGTTCACTGAAATAAGCTGATTTCTATTTAATCCTTTATATAAAGGATTTGTATTACATTTTACATATCACATTTGTATTAAAATTTCACATCCAAAAGAAAATGGAAAGAATCTGCTAATAATTGATTTCTGTTCCCTATTTTTTCTACTCACAATCAAATATCTAGGTATGTTTTACCCCATGAGGGTGGGTCTAATACTGATAACAAGAAGAAAAGGGAAGCCGGGCGGTGGTGGCGCACGCCTTTAAACCCAGCACTCGGGAGGCAGAGGCAGGCAGATCTCTGTGAGTTCGAGACCAGCCTGGTCTACAAGAGCTAGTTCCAGGGCAGGCTCCAAAAACCACAGAGAAACCCTGTCTCAAAAAACCAAAAAAAAAAAAAAAAAAAAAAAAAGAAAGAAAACGGAAAAAAAAATTCAACCTGTAAAATTTTTTATTGCAGTGAATTTTTCCCCCTTAACAGTGTTTTGCCTTTGTATATGTATGTGCATTGTGTACATATGTGGTGCCTCTGCAGGCCAGAAAAGGAAGCCGGTTTCCCTGGGACTAGAGTTATAGATGGTCAGAAACTATCATGGAGGTGCTAGGAACCAAACTTTGGCCCTTTGGAAGGATAAGAGATCTTAATGACTGAGACATCTCTCCAGCCTGAGTGGATTCTTTTTTGAAAATATAAATTTCATGACCAGGCATGGTAGCACACAGCTTTAATACCAGCACTTGGGAGGCAGAGGCAGGAAGATCTCTGTCAGTTTGAGGCCAGCTTGAGTCAGAGCTACACAGTGAGACCCTATCTCAAAAACAAAAAAAGGAGAGAAAGAAAAAATGTGTGTGATGTGTGTATGAGCAATGGCATGTGTACAGAAATCAAAGGGCAATTTTCAGCAGTCAGTTCTTGTCTTTTGCCTGTTAGGTTTCGGGATTGAAGTCAGGTTGTTAATCTTGGCATTTAGTGCTTTTACCAGCAAAGCTGTTTCCCAACCCCCACAATAGATTCTCAAGCACATTCTTGATATATGCAATGCACTAGATGCTATCTTTAGTTACATTTGACTTGAATAGCATGACAAGTTGATGACTTTAAAGAGGCTAGTGAGATAGGCCTTGTTTGCTTCCTGCAAAGTACTGGTGGTTGTGTGTTGGAAATATAGTTGTGTTTTGAAGTTCTGGGCAATTTTTTTACCCTGGAGCTTTGGACTTAGAAACTTCTGGTGGCACCTAGTTTTACAGAATACTGTCTTAGGCCTAAAATGATGAGGTTTACTTACTCCTGCTGTAGAGAGCATTGTTCTCTGTGTGCTTTGTCTCTGGTAGGTTTGTAAGCTGTCTGCTTTGTGTACACCATGATATAAACCTTATTTATCTACTTTGTTTTGGAGCAAGAGCCAGACCTGACCATAGTGTTAGAGAACAGCAGCAGCAACCTCGGGGTTGAATTTTTAAAATACTTTATGTGTTTTAGATACTTGTCCCGGTTACATACACCTTCCCACTCCTCCTTTTTTTTACCCCTTTGTTGCATATCTTTTATTGTCCTAGGGGCTTTCGTGGTGCAAAGGTTTTTAACTTTAGGATTTCCAATTTATCATTGTTTTTCCTTTTATGAATTGTGCTTTGGTATTATGTCATAGAGAACCCATCACTATTAGTGATCATGAAGGCTTTTATTACTGAGTTTTCCCTAAAATTTTACAGTTTTGTTCGTAAGTCTAGGTTTCATCAAGTTAATTTTGCATGAGGTCTAAAGTTTAATTAAAAATTATTTTTTGTTTTATGGGTAACCACTTACTCAAATAATTGAAAAGATTGTTTTTCCTTTATGAAATGTGTCTAATTCTTAAATTTTGGCTTTGTTTGTTCTACTGTCCCTCTGAGAATATAATAATGTCTTATTTCTGTAGTCACACAGTGTGCTTTAACATCAAGATTTAGTAAGTTCTTTTTTCTTCAAAATCATTTGTTAGTACTGTCTAGGCTTTAGACCTTTCTACGTGACTTTTAGAATAAGCTTATCCATGTGTCAGATACATTGCTGGAATTTTGACAGTGGTTGGACTTGAAGATGAATTTGGGAAGAATGTAGCATGAATAATTAAAAACCTAGAGACAGATATTGTAGTTCAAGCTGAAAGATCAGAGAAGCAAAGCAGTCAACCACTAGAGAGTTCTTACCTCTACAGAATCTTCAGATTGAAAAAGAGTGAGTTCCGGTCTCATACTGCATTATATTCCTCTTTAGTGCTGGTATTAAAGGTGTGCACCATCACCGCCTGGCCTCCATGGCTGACTAGTGTGGCTAGCTTTGCAATCTGATCTCCAGGCAAGCTTTATTTGTTAGATCATAAACAAAATATCACTATAGAAGAACTGATACCTTTATTACTCTGAGTCTTTTACTACATGAATATGATGTGCCGCTCCATTTATGTAGGACTTTGATATTTTTTAATCACCATTTTGTAATTATCAAGTTATCGATCTCATTATGGGAGTTTTTAAAATTTTATGCGTAAAAGTTTAGTTTTTGTGATACAGTTGTGAATCGTGTCATGTTTACATTCAGTTTTCACATGATCATAGTTCAAATAAAAATGTAATTCTATACCTGGGCATGTGGCTTAGGTGTATAATCTTCACACTTAGAAGGCAGAGACAAGTAGGATCAGGAGTTTAAAGTTATTCTTGGCTATGTAGAGAGTTCAAAGCCACTCTGGGCTACAGGAAACCTTTTCTCCAATATAAATCCAGGCAAAACAACAACAGCAAAATAACTACTTTTGCTGATCTGTAGACTTTGACTTTGCTCAACCCACATATTAGTATTCAGGGAGTTTTTAAAGTATTTCTCAAGATTTTGTATACAGATATTATCCTTTCCCTATAGGAAAGCTTTTTCCCTATACAATCTGATTTTTAAGTATTTTTCTTGTGGGCTGGAAAGATGGCTCAGCAGTTAATATTACATGTTGTTCTTCCAGAGGACCTAGGTTTAA
Source organism: Microtus oregoni (assembly GCF_018167655.1). Lineage (NCBI taxonomy): Eukaryota > Metazoa > Chordata > Mammalia > Rodentia > Cricetidae > Microtus > Microtus oregoni. The sequence continues at coordinate 33,466,997 of NW_024543072.1, forward strand.
TTTCTAGTACCCACTTGGCAGCTCATAACCATCTGTAACTCCAATCCTGGTGGATCCAACAGCATTTTTGACTTCATTGAACATTGTACTTATAAACATGTAGGCAGAACACCCATACACATAAAAAAGTTAAAAAATTGAAATTTTGTCTTACGTATCGTATAGGCTAGAACTTGTAGTACTGCTTTAATCGTGGTGAAAGTGAACATCTGCCTCTTTTCTGATTGTAGGCAGAAAGCTCTCAGGCTTTTACTATTAAATATAGTATAAGCTATAGTATTTTCTTGTTTGTTTTAATAGGCATTCTTCATTAGTTTGAAATTTCCTTCCACGCTAGGCTTACTGAAAGTGTTTACGGTGTATGGGTTTCATCACAGAAGCAGAACCACTGGTGTCCTACTTCGCCTTTTGTTGCTGTGATAACATAGGCTTTATTGGCTTAAGTCACTGCTCTAGAGGAAGTGGGACCTGGGAGAGTGAAGGTGATAAATGAGGTCTACTAAAATCTCGTGCAAGAGCCAACTCTATTCAGAACTTCAGACAGTTTATACTCTGAGGATTAAGAAAAAGGTAAAATTATCTTGAGTTCAAGCTGAATACAATCACAAAGACAAAATGGCAAAACATTCCCATAGAGGCATATAAAGGATAGTTTAAACATGTAATTGAATACCAACAGCAAGTGGTAATGATTAATCTGAAGTAAACGCAACTCTATCTGCTATTCCAAGAACAATTGCATGTTTTGAAGAAACTGAAGTCATGAGACTCTTACCATTTTCTTGGAGTGTTCTCACAAGCACTCAGAATTCTCCTCACACAACTCCATTCCTAGACTGTGTTCTGATAGGCTTAGGTTGTAATCTGTCATAAAGAGAAGCCGAGAAGGAACTGAAGCAGAGACTATGGAGAAATCCTCAGCTGCTTTCAGGGTGACTTGCTCAGCTGGCTTTCTTATATAGCCAGGCCACCTGCTCAGGGGTTTCTTCACCCACAGTGAGTTGGACTGTACTACATCAATCATTAATCACAAAAATGCTCCATAGATATGCCCACAGGTGACAAAAGGTAACTAGCACAGCTGGTACGTATATACACACAAAGATGGGTTTGGCCCTTATCCTTGTGGGAACTCATTAAAGAGCTTTGGTGAAATTGTTCTCTTTGTATCTGACTGTGGGACTTGACATCTATAGGGAAAGGCAGTTGGAAAGAAAAGGTACTGTAAAGTAGAAGGAAGCAAGAACAAGTTTGAACTTATAAGCACAAACTAGATCTTGTGAAGACATAGGCTGCCAGGTCTAACTAGATTGGAGCATTTCATGAATGTGGACATTCCATAGGAAAAGCATATGTCCTTTGCTATTTTTTTTTAATTTATTTATTTATTAAGGATTTCTGCCTCCTCCCCACCACCGCCTCCCATTTCCCTCCCCCTCCCCCGATCAAGTCCCCCTCCCTCATCCGCTAGGAGAGCAATCAGGGTTCCCTGACCTGTGGTAAGCCTAAGGACCGCCCACCTCTATCCAGGTCTAGTAAGGTGAGCATCCAAACTGCCTAGGCTCCCCCAAAGCCCGTACGTGCAGTAGGATCAAAAACCCACTGCGATTGTTCTTGAGTTCTCAGTATTCCTCATTGTCCACTATGTTCAGCTAGTCCGGATTTATCCCATGCTTTTTCAGACCCAGGCCAGCTGGCCTTGGTGAGTTCCCGATAGAACATCCCCATTGTCTCAGTGTGTGGGTGCACCCCTCGCGGTCCTGAGTTCCTTGCTCGTGCTCCCTCTCCTTCTGCTCCTGATTTGGACCTTGAGATTTATGTCCGGTGCTCCAATGTGGGTCTCTGTCTTTGTTCTCCTTTCATTGCCTGATGAAGGTTAATATTCAGGAGGATGCCTATGTGTTTGTCTTTGGATTCACCTTCTTATTTAGCTTCTCTAGGAACATGAATTATAAGCTCAATGTCCTTTATTTATGGCTAGAAACCAAATATGAGTGAGTATATTCCCAGCAATACCACTCTTGGGAATATACTCAAGAGAGGCCCTATCATACAACAAAAGTATATGCTCAACTATGTTCATAGCAGCATTGTTTGTAATAGCCAGAACATGGAAACAACCTAGATGCCCTTCAACGGAAGAATGGATGAAGAAAGTATGGAATATATACATATTAGAGTATTACTCAGCAGTAAAAAACAAGGACTTCTTGAATTTTGCATACAAATGGATGGAAATAGAAAACACTATCCTGAGTGAGGTAAGCCAGACCCAAAAAGAAGAACATGGGATGTACTCACTCATATTTGGTTTCTAGCCATAAATAAAGAACGTTGAGCTTATAATTCATGTCCTTTGCTATTAACTTAAATGTACAGTTAGCCCAGTGTTTGAAGAAACTGAAGGATGCTGCATAGGAAAGTAGTACAGTTACAGAGCTAGTTATGCCATTCCATCAAGGTGAGGCAGCAGCCAGCTTCATTTGTGAGCTATGTGAGCACCTGCTCCCACCTTCTGTAGACATAATCCAGTCTTGATGGTGTTTCACTTCATCTTTCCAAATTTTATGTAAATGAGACTGTCTATCATGTCTAATGATAGAATTCATTCCTAAAATGAATTCTGGGAAAGATGGTTGAGATAAAGCAGTTCACAGTAACTGTACACTCCCTCTTGCTTGTTGAATGGAAAGTTTGTGATAGAGCCAGGAGGATGTTTTTATCCACCCATTAAAGATAAACGATTTATGCCCTCTCCCACTGGTACTTTCTCTTTGCCTAAACTATGGTTGTCAGTGAATTTTTGCACAAGACTTTTTGCTAGGTGTGCTAATTACTCCATGTCTCTGTGATAAAATACCCTGACACCAGCAACTTAAGGGAGAAGGGATTGAGTGGTACGGTTACAAGGTACAGTCCATCAAAGCAAGGAGGTTTGTAGTGTCAGGGGCTAGAGGCATCTGGAGTATGCTGTATCCACCATCAAGAAGCAGAGGGAGATGAATGCGTGAGCAGTCTAGGACCAAAGCCCAGGGAATGGTACCACTCTTCCAGGGCTAGAGAGATGACTTGCTGGTTAAGGGCATTTGCTCTTCCAGAGGACCTGCATTTGGTTCCAAGTATCCGTGTTAGGTGGCACATGAAAGCCTGTATCTCCAGCTCCACAGGGATTTGAATCCTCTTCTGGCCTCCATGGGCATCTGCATAATAAAATGTGTGTGTGCGCGAGCACACACACACATAAAAATCTGCCAGGTATGGCATTTATCTTTTAATTCCAGTGTTTAGGAAGAAGATCCAGGCAGACTTATGTGAATTAGAGGCCAGTCTGGTTTACATTTTAAGTTCCTGATCTGCATTGTGAGTTCTAGGACAGCAGGGAGAGACCCTGTCTCAAAAATATAGAAATAAAAATCTATAAAAGAGAAACACTTAAAAAGACTGATTTGGCTGGGCAGTGGCAGCACACACCTTTAATCACAGCACTTGGGAGGCAGAGGCTGGCAGATCTCTGTGAGCTTGAGGCCAACCTGGTCTACAGAATGAGTTCCAGGACAGCTAAGGCTATAGAGTTACCCTGTCTTGAAAAAAACAAACAAATGAGCAAACAACAAAAGAGTGAGTCTTCCCACCTCAACTAACTTACTTAACATAATCACTTAAGACTGATTTTTAACTCTTGGGAGTTGCATATCAGATATTCTACATATCAAATAATTTACATTACAGTTCATAACAAGCAAAATTACAGTTATGAAGTAGCAGCAAAATAATTGTATGTTCGGGGGTCACCACAACATGAGCTATATTAAGGGTTGCAACATTAGGAACACTGGTCTTAGGACATTCTCACAGGCCAGCATAGTCAAGATGATCTCATAGATGTACCTGGAGGCTTATCTCTCAGGTGATTCCAGTTTTGTCAAGTGATAGATCATTTCCCTAGGGTTTTTCCCTCTGTCTGTGGCTTTTGATTTGATGAGAAAGTGAGTGGAATTCCAGTCCTTTGTCTTATTAAGTTCATACTCTCTCATCTCATGCTTCCTGCCCTGTTTTCACAGTATCCTAAGAACTTGGTGGGAGCTCATGAAAAAAGAGCTGGTGTGTAAGTGTAGTGGGGCTGTGTGTGTGTCTCACATATATGCTGCTCCTGTAGCCTTAGCCTTCTCAAAGTTTTCATTTTACACACATCAGTGACATTCACCTCTTTGTCCTTTGTGGTTTCAGACTCAAAACAGTTTTGTGTCTCACCACTCCTTGAAAAGATTTACCAAATCTTTTTTTTTTTTTTTTTTTTTTTTTGGTTTTTTGAGACAGGGTTTCTCTGTGGTTTTGGAGCCTGTCCTGGAACTAGCTCTTGTAGACCAGGCTGGTCTCGAACTCACAGAGATCTGCCTGCCTTTGCCTCCCGAGTGCTGGGATTAAAGGCGTGCGCCACCAAAAAGATGTCATGGTCATGAAAGTCAAAGAGGATTGTTTCTGAAGGAGATAGCAATTAGTTGGAGCAAATATTGATACATAATCATGGGAAATTTGCTGTGACAAGATGCTCTAACTTCACTGGTCTGTGGTTTCTTTTTTTAAAGCAAGAATATAAATCTGTTGACTCCTGTTCACCATTATTTACAGTAAAATGATCAATATACAATAAAATAACATTCTGATACCATGATTGTGGTTTTTCTGGCTTTTGTTGAACTAGTAACCCAAATATTGAGAAAATTGAGCCTACCAGCAAGGAATAAATTGGGATGAAGAAAAAGGGTATAGGTCAACAATTTACATTAATTTTGTTTATCCATTTATGACAGCAGCTCTGAAATTTCCAGCATCTCTAACATATGAATATATGTTCATGAGTCGTCTTGGATTTTCCATGTATCATATCCTTTTAACACATGTATTTCAACTGCTGTAAAGGAATAGCTGAGGAACCTTTCTATGTCCATTTAAATCTTACTTAGTTCAGTGAAAATGGGATTTGTCTGAGAAGTTGGAAGTGAAAAAATTTAGTCTTTAAGAAATTTTGCAAGTTACTGAATTTATGTAATTGTATAGCTGTGAATTCTGATGTGGCTTGCCTTTAAATTAGCCAACTTAAACATTTGAAATAACTACAGAGTCAACTGTTCAGTTGTTTAATTTGAAAGGTTATGGCTTCATGAAAATATTGAATCTAACATAAAATTAGTTTTTAGGTGGCTCATAATGATGGACTCTCATGCACTTGGGTTAAAAACAATGAATTTTTTTTTGGTGAATATTTTCAAAACACCACCTATATTCCTAGCACTGGAAAGGCTAAGTCAGGGATATTGAAAGTTCAAGGCCCACCTGGGAATCATACTAAGACCCTGTCTCAAAGGGGTCAGGGAGGCACTAGCCCTTAACTGAATGCTTGAGGTACAGAAATGGAAAAGATGAAGAAGGACAATCAATAATAATTCAGCAAAATTTTAAGCGCTATAGTGGATGGGCACCTTTGTTTTCAAAAGCCCACGTCTTTGCTCAGTAAATTTAAAAAAAAGTTATACAACCATTAAAAATGAGCAGTAGGGGCTAGAGAAATGGCTCAGAGATTAAAAGTGTATGCTGCTCTTGCAGAGGACCCAAGTTCAGTTCCCAAACCCATATAGGCATCTTATAAAGAGCCTCTCTCTAAAGTTCCAGGGAGCTCTGACCTCTGGCCTCTGTGGGCACTATACGCATGTGCACAAATCCACACTCAAAAATGTATACAGAGAAATTTACAAACACCTTTTTAAAAAAATGAGCAATGACTTTATACCCATGGTTCTTCAAAAATATTCTATTATTATTCTAATATGCCTGTTTCTGAGAGAAAATACAGATGACAGAATAGAATGGATCATTATAAATAAATCATGATAAATAATTAATAATTCACTTTGTGATAGAACTTGTATAAATTGAGTATTCATCTTATGGAGTTTATACTCCATTAACATACAGTAGGACATCAAAATATAATTGTAAGAGAAAAGATGGCGTTCTGACAGACTTGCATAGGAAGCCTCAGTACCAAGGTCATTGTACAAGTGTCTAATTGTTGGGAGAGGACTGTCCATGGCATTTTCATTTCTCAACACTTTGTGAGTAGACACTGAACTACTTTGTTCTGGATGATCTTTCAGTCATGTTGAAATAATAACCATGTGTGGGAGGTACCATAGCTCCTTAGGCTGAGTCCAGCTGGTATTGGCCCAGTGTTACAAAGATAGATAATACCTCAGTGGTTTTATACAGAGGCAAACAGTTTTACATGATTAAAAAAATTGAGTACCCACAACTCAGTTCTTCAGTCATGATTCAAACCCATTTATTACATGCCCAACATCCGCTCAGGCCTCTCTGAGATGGTAGATGGGTATGGGGGACGAGACCAACGTGAGCCTAAAGCTTGTACTGCTGCTGTGTTCTCAGTGTTGTAATCCTTTCCCTCTGACGTGGGAAGACACGGGAGGACTGGGGATGTGGTCCAGTGGTAGAGCGCTTGCCTAGCATTGTGTGAGGCCACGGATTCGGTCTCTGTCTCTTGAGGGGGCTGAGAGGAGTGAGAGGGAGGAGAAATTGGCTGTCTGGAAAGTAGGTGTAATTTTTAATACAGTTCAAATATGAGTTCATTTCAATTTGATGTACTTCATGTTTTTAAACTTAAAGCTTATTTTCTGGTAGGTTTTGGTTTCTCAGTGCACACTTTTGTGGGGTATCTAGAAAACAGCATCAGTTTATGTCTATAGTCATACACAGAAGTATCATTCAGGAGCTAGGTATTTAACAATATCATGTTCTGCTTCCAGCTGTTGGCACATATTTCCTATGTGAGGGCTCTTGCTAAACAGCTCACTTTATTTTCTGTTTTCTTATGACTGACCACCATTTTGTCTAGATCAGAATGGTTAGAGCTAAGTGTTTAAATTCAGACTTTAATTTTTTGGAGAAATTGTTTCTAGTATTTTAGCATTTAATACTTACAGTTGTTATCACATTATTAATTTAAGCACCTTGCTACTTTAATTCAGAAAGATTATCAAACCTACCTTTGACCAAAAGGAAATAATTTTTTAAAATCTTTTTTCCTGTTTCCTACATTTTTATTTAAAAAAAAAACTGAAAATAAGATTTAAAACCTAATTATTGGCAGAGAATATAGTTTGGTGGTAGTTTCTTGCCTAGCATGAATGAGGCACTATAGTACACCCTTTTAATCCCAGCACTTGGGAGGCAGAGGCAGGCAGATCTCTTTGAGTTCCAGGACAACCAGAGCTACATACAGAGAAACCCTGTCTCAAAAAACCACAGACAAAAGTAAAAACAAACAACCCCCCTGAATTTCTTAGTTTTTTTATCTTTAAAATCAATTATAATGGCATGACACTATTACAGTATTTTAACAAAAATTTATATAAATTGAGCCACTTACTCAACTTTTACAATATATGTGACATAACAGACAGAAGGAAGAGAACGGAGATACTCACCCAGCAAGACATTTAAAAATATGTTGTTTACTCATGTCATACATCTGTTGCAGTCTTTGCTGTTTGTTACCCAAAGTTTTAAATGGGGGTCTCATATAAACAGTCATTTTTCTTTATAGTTGTGGGCTTTGAAATTAAATACCTGGCTGTTATGTTTATCTATGTATATTGCATAGAAATGGTTACATTAAATACCTTAATATTTAGAAAAACATTAAGAAACCAGTTTTTTTTTTTTTTTTGGTTTTTCGAGCCTGTCCTGGAACTAGCTCTTGTAGACCAGGCTGGTCTCGAACTCACAGAGATCTGCCTGCCTCTGCCTCCCAAGTGCTGGGATTAAAGGCGTGTGCCACCACCGCCGGGCTAAGAAACCAGTTCTTAAATGGCTGCTACGCCTTCAACTTGCTAACTCAAGATTCACTCATACTTATAAAATTATACGCTCTGTAGGTAAATAAGTTTTTTTAAAAAAGACTATAGTCCAACTTAATTTTTAAAAGTTTTAAGTTTGTATTTTCAAACACCTGCTGTGATTGCTACAACAACCATCCCATTGATATACTTAGTCAAAATAAGTTGCTTAAAGTTGTAACATGCAGCGTCCTTGCAAGATGACTTTTTTAGAAACAAGGGTAATTACAAAGTCAACATTTTAAGAATAACAAATAACAAATTTTAACTAACAAATAATTAGAGAATCACAGAAAGCAAAAGTATATGAAACAGGTGAAGTGTTTTTATGTCACTAGTACAGGGATCTGGGCAAATGATCTCTTCAGTAGCTGAAGGACTTTAACTCAAACATGACTCTTTACAGGGATACGATGTCTATGAAGCAAAAAAAAAAAAAAAAGGAAAAGCTGTTGTTTCTACTCAGATACTTCTAGCTTGTTTGTAGTCAAGTGGTTTTTATGTAATCCTTTAAACATTCTTTCTCTGAAAAAGACCTTCTTTTTTTTAAATTCAAACATTTTATTTTATTGCTTTATAAATTATGCCATTCAAAATATCCCCCTTATCCCCTCCTCCCATTTCCCTCCTACTCCCCCACTTTCTCTCCCCTCTCCCCCTCCAGCCCTAATGGAGGGCAGGGTACCCTACCCTGTGGGAAGTCCAAGGTTCCCCGCTCTATCCAGTCCTAGGAAGGTGTGTATCCAAACAGACTAGGATCCCAAAAAGCCAGTACATGCAGTAGAATCAAATCCCAGTGCCCTTTTCATTGGCTTCTCAGTCAGCCCTCATTGTCAACCACATTCAGAGAGTCCGGTTTGATCACATGCTTGTTCAGTCCCAGTCCAGCTGGCCTACAGACCTTTTTAAGATAATTTTGGTCTCATGACATAATTTTTAAAATAGATGGAATTCTATAGTCAGCCTCTTTCCCCATTCTAAATCTTATATACATATTTACTTATAAATATATACATATTTTCAGGATCATAAAATATTAATTTAATGTTAATAAGCTTAAATAATTACTGAATGTTAATACAAGAATACATTTATAATGGGTCTTCATATCTCTAGTCCTCTAATAATGCCATGGAGAGTTTTTCTTAATTGTGAAAGCTTGGCCTTAACTTAGGCTTGTTCCAAAGTAGCTCATAAAACTTAAATTAACTCATTTATATTAATTTACATTCTGCCACATTGTAAAGCACAGCGTCTGCTCTACGCTCTACCCTCTACAGTACTACACTGTAGTGCCTATGCCACTACAGGTTGGTACATGAGCCTAGAACTGGGCCTGGAGACTTAAAAACACATGGAGAGAGAGAGAGAGACAGAGAGAGACAGAGAGAGAGACAGAGACACGGGAGAGAGAGAGACAGAGACACGGGAAAGAGAGAGAGAGAGACAGACAGACAGACAGACACGGGTCATCTTTGATACAAGAGTGCCAAGTTTATTGTGCTCCAGGGAAGCTTATATAGGGATCCTTAACAGATAGCCACACCCCAGCTCTCAGAATCTTTCAGCTGCAGGCCTCCTCAGAACCCACTCCCCTACTATCAAGCAGAGTAGCTGCAGGCACAGGTGTTTTGCTCAGTTCACACCAGCAGGCAAAGGATCTGAGGCAGGCAAAGAAAGTCAAGGGGCCAGGGATCTTCAGCTCCCAACACCACATGGCTCACTACCTTTCCTCAGAATGTCTAACTTCCTTCATGTTTGGCTGGTGAATCTTCCATGCCTCAGATTCTTTCCCAGAATCTTTCTCTGGAAGTCCCACCTATCTTCTTCTGCCTAGTATTGGCCATTCAGGACTTTATTAAGCCAATCAGAAGGTGTTCTATGCAGGCAAGGAAGGACAGAGACGCATCTTCACACAGTGTACAAAGAGATTATCCCCATATACACCAATATCTATATAATTTTATGTTTATAAAAATTCTTTATAGCAGTATTTATATCGCAAACGAAATGTGATTTCATGACATTGCACCTGACCTCTGCAGTTCAGCCTAGTTCTAGGCTGAGAATATAGCTCTCTGGTAGATATTCTTGCCTTGCGTGCATGAGGCCGTGAGGTTCAATCCCTAGGACTGGCAAGGTAGGAAAGGGGGTGTTACAAAGAACAGTGTTTAATAATGTGGTTTATTAAACTGAATTTCTCTAATTTTAAATAAATTTAGGAATCATAGAACAAATCCCTCCCAGGTAACACCCAAAATTTCTAAATTCTGAATGTTTTTTCCTATACCTAGCCATCATACCACTTAAAAATATGAAGGAAGTCAAAATGATTAACTTGAGGACCTTTTCTTTGAATAAAGAGAAAGTATGACAGAAAAGATTGCCCTTCATGACAGAGTGTAGAACTTAGTATAATTTTGATAACTCATCAGCCTGATTATTTAGTTAATTGCAGCTTTTTGTTATAAATTCAGTTTCCATTGCAAGTAAACATGCTTTCTGGTTTATCTTTGGTAAAAATTCATTTCGCGTTTTTCAGAAAAGGAACTTAACCTATTTTTGCAACATTAAACTATTTTGCTCTTAATGGGCATTCAGGCTGATTTAGTTATATTATTTTATACTCTATATTTGTTTAAAATAATGGTGTGCTAGAGAGATGGCTTAGCAGTTAGAGTTCTTGTTCTTGCAAAGGACTTGAATTTGTACACAGTGTACATACATACTTGAAGGTAAAATTCTTGTGCACCTAAAATAAAAACACATAAATCTTTTTAAGAATTGTTGCATCTTATTATTACTGTTTGCCACTCTGTTTAACATGGAAAATTTCACCCTACCACCAATTTTCTTTAATCCCCTTGGCCCTTCTTTATTTTCCTACTAATTTGTTCATACCTGATACAGCTTTTACTATCTTTACCCTTGCCCAAGGGAATACTGTAGCCCTAGCTTCTAGAACATTATCTGGAACAGTGAGTACTATTTGTTAAATTAAGAGATGGAGAAACAAGTATTTCCTGTGGTTTAGATACCGTGTTGTCTTTTGTAAGTTAGTTATATTCATGAGGAAATAGACTTCAGAGGGTTAATTTGTCTAGTATCATTCACTTTATAGAGAATAGAGAATATAGGTAGAGCTGAAATTAGGGACTTACTCATGTCGTGGCAGGTCGTAGACTCTTAATTTCAGTGGAGATTGTATGATTTATTAAATTCTTTCCCTTTAAACAGGAAGAAGAGAATTTATCCAAAGATTAAAACTTGAAGCAACCTTAAATGTGCATGATGGCTGTGTAAGTAATGGTTAATTCTTAACTATAAATTGCTTTAGTAATGTGTTTAAATGTCTGATGAAATGTCCTGATCCTCCTAGTATGGATTATAACTGACTTTTAAAAATAGGAAAATAGCAGGCAGTGGTGGTGCACGCCTTTAATCCCAGCACTCGGGAGGCAGAGGCAGGCAGATCTGTGAATTTGAGGACAGCCTGGTCTACAAAGTGAGTTCTAGGACATCCAGGGATACACAAAGAAACTCTGTCTTGAAAAACAAGGAAAAAGGGGTAAGTAAGGTATGGTGACATACAGTTCTAATTCTTGTTCCTAGGAAGCCAAGGCAGGTGATTCTCATGAGTTCAAGGCCAGCCTGGCTCACGTAATGAGTTCTAGACCAGCCAGGGCTTTATAGTGAGATGGTGTCTCAGAAAAAAAGAAGGAAAGGAAGAAAGTAGGGGATGTGGGGGAGCTTGTGAATGGGTAGTTTTTTTTAATTAAAGCATTAAAGTGTGCTGGGTGCATATATGTAACCCTAGTACACATGAGAAGAAGGCCAGGGATTCAGGAATTCAAGGTCATCTTCAACTATGTAGTGTGTTCAGGGTTAGCCTGAGCTACATTGAGACCTTATCTCAAACACAAACACACACACACGCATATGCATGCACACACACACATACGCATGCACAGACACAAATAAAAAAACATAAGTATATTTGAAAAAATATTCTTGAAAATTTCATTCAGTATGCTTTGAACATACTTCTGCCCTGAAAACTTGTTTTTGAATTTAGAAAAATGTTTGCAAGGTTTGTGTTTGTTGTGTCTGAGGCCCGGGTGAGTTTTTTCCTTATGAGGCATCCATTTCATTCACTTTACTGAAGTTGCTTTCATGAAAATTATTATGACTCTTCTCTCCAGAGCCCGTGCTTACTTTAGCTGTCATTAGAATTTCTCCTCACTGTTGAAATGCTTTTCTGTTAATACCGTATTCTCTTTATTTTCTTTCCACCTCATTGACTCACTTCTTTTGGGTCTTCTTAGCTGACTGGTCTACTTCTTAAAACAATGTTTTAAATTACTGTTTGTTCCCCCACACCTGGGCATCTGCCTTATATTTTATGTCTTATAAAATAGAAGTCTCTCCCATGTTTCTGTGATGCTTACTTATTTTCATTTGGCTCTCTTTGAAGTGTTTAACAGAAAAGCTTTCCCTGACCACTAATTAGATAGCATGCCATCTTTAATCAGTATCTTTATGCTAGTTTTTTCATTTTATTTATTATATAGCATTATAATTGTCTAAACATATGTATTTATAGTCAATATACTTGCCCCTCTGCCTTGGCACATTTGGACTGAGAAAACCTCTTAAAAGATTTTCTTTAGGAAGATACTAAATGAATAAATATCCAGGAATTCTTAGAACCCTTAGGAATTGTTCACTGAAGAGGGCTAAAGACTGTGTTATATGTCAGGTTTTATACCCTTTAGGAACCAAAGATCAAATCTTTTATCTTTCCCAATGAAAGATTTCCAAATATTAGTTGCACATAGATTTGATATCATCTGTATTTTCCCATCTTTAACTTTCTTTTATGTTTTGCTATGTTCTCAGGCATTTTTTTTTAAAATAAACTTTATCACAACTCAAAACCTTTTTTATTCTTTGCCTTCACACCTGATTTATGATTTGGGTGTGCATAAAATTCTAAGTTGTACATTATTATGTTCATTTAGTAATTGTATAGGCTAGTCATTCATGCATTCAAGCGTCTAGTATAGTTGATAATAATGCCAGTGTGATCTGTTTTTATGCATTAACTTGTCCTAAAAGTTGACTGTACTTATTAAGATGATATTGGACACCTTCAGAGGACCATAAGCAACTGTACTTTGTTAATTTTAAATATATGTATTTATTGAAGTCATCAAATCAACTTATCAGTCACCTACTAAGATCAGTTCATCCTCTCATTTCTCATTACCATAATTAACCCTAGTCAGTCTCTCTGTTTTAAAGGGTTTATTTACTTAATGTGTGTACAGCGTTCTGCCTGCTTGCCAGAAGAGGGCACCAGATTTCGTTATAGGTGGTTGTGAGCCATGATAAGATTTCTGGGAATTGAACTCAGGACCTCTGGAAGAGCAGCCAGTGCTCTTAACGTCTGAGCCATCTCTCCAACCCGGTCAATCTCTCTCTTTTTAATCACTGTAAATTCATTCATATTTTTAGGCTAATCTTCTGATAGTGGTTTATCAGTTTTAACTGTGTTGTCATTTGTATTTTCTAGAATTTTAGTAAATAGAATCATTTTGCCCTGTCCCTTTATGGCAGGGATCAAGCTCAAAGTCCTGTGTGTGCTGTCTCAATGCTTTAACACTGAACGCTGTGTCTCTGGCCTTGCATTCTTTTTGATGCTTCTTTACTTAGAATTACTTGGAATAATTATCTTGAGATTCATTCATTTTGAAGATGTCAGTGGTTATTTGTTATTGTGCTCATGATATGGGTGCACTGTAATTTGACTATTAACTTGCTGGTGGACATTATTTCTAACTAGAGACTACGGAATTACCATGAAGCATTTGTGTACGGTTTTTGTTTGTTTTTACTCTTTTTGGTAGGTACCTAGAAGTGGAATGAATGGAGCAAAAGTATAGGTGCATATTTGCTGTTGATTATTTATTTATTTATTTATGGACAGATTCTTGATAGGTAGCGCTGGCTTGCCTAAATCTTGCTGTGTGACCTATAGTGATTTCTTCTTCCTTGGAGATCAGAGGCACTGAATCTCCCTAGAGCTGGGTCTTCTGGAAGAATAGCAAATGCTTTTAATGCAAATCCTTCTTTCCAGCTATATTATTTTCTTTATGTAGATCCAAATTTTCTGACCTGTTATTTTCCCTTTCTCTTTTTTTTTTCCCTTTCTCTTAAAAAAAAAAATTCTTAACATTTCTTGCAAGGTAGTTCTTTCAGAAACAAATATTCTCAAGTTTTGTTTGTTGGAGACTGTCTTTATTTAGTCTTTAATTTTGAAAGGGTGATTTTTATGGAGGTCAGAATTCTTTGTGAATGTTTTATTTTTCTCTCAGCACTTTATATATCATTCTACACTGATTGTTTTCATACTTCCTGAGAAGTCAAGTGACATTTTTATCTTAACCTCTATGGATGATGTACCTCTTCTGGATTCTTTCAGGATTGTTTTCTTTATCTTTGATTTTCTTTAGTTTGAAAAATACTCAGTTATTTTGATGTAAGAAACACAGTTCTCACCTCAAAGAGAGAGTTTATTTTGGAGCCAGATATGAATGATGGTGGGTGGCCCTAAATTTCATGTTCAACACAGTAACTTTTTCTGAAAATTTTTATAGTAACAGAATAAAGATATTTGTAAGTCAAGATACTTTAAAAAATACAATAACGGAAGTATTAGGTAGGTAGGCTCAGCAAAGTGGGGAAAGCTCTCTCTCAGGTGTTACCTGAGAAGTCTTAGCTTGTGCATTGACAAAAGCTAATGGTCTGCTAAGTTTACACATTTCAAAAGGGTTCACCTGACAGTCATAGGATGCTAGGTCAGACACAGGTGGCCAAGGAATGGCTATAAAATGAACTAAAGCTAGCCCAAGATAAATTGCAATCAGACTTGGGACCTGGAGCATTCCAGCCTCTTCTCATCACTTAATTCTGATAAGTTAACCAGCCTTGTGTGGCCTCTTTTCAGGACTTGTTCTCAGTTTCCTTCTTCTATATATCATTAAGGTCAGAGATTCTTCCCCCAACTATGTCCAGTATGCTATGTCCAGTATGCTAACTAGCCTATCAAAGTCATTCTTCATTTCTTTTAAACTTTCGTTGATCTCTACTGTTCTTTTTAAAGAATCCCCTGTCTGCTTTAGATCACCCATTCTTGTGTATTCTCTACTTTATTAACGTCTTCAGCATATTGTAATCAAGTTTTCCTATCCACACATGGCTTTCTGCAGAGGTTTTTATTTCTCTGCTCAAGTCAGGAATGCTTGGTGTCTTTGGTCATGGGCAATAGTTTTTGTGGATTATCTAAGAACAGTGGTTGATTTTTGCAGTTTCTTGCCCTTGTAGGATGTAGCCGTGGTGTCCAGGACTCTTGTGTGTGAATCAATAATTGAAGTCCAGTTATTTAGTCTGTAAACTTTGCTTCACAGACAGTATTTTTAGTGCTGTAAATTTTGTAACACAGGTAAGTGAAAGGTGGTTTATTTCTTTTTATATCTAATTGCTTATGTTTCTTTTTTGTTTTCTCTTTAGGTTAATACAATCTGTTGGAATGACACTGGAGAATATATTTTATCTGGATCTGATGACACCAAACTTGTAATTAGTAATCCATACAGCAGAAAGGTGAAGTGGTTAAATATGTGTAATTTAATGATAAAAAAGAAGCTAGGAATGTGGATATTCTAACCACAGGATAGGCATTGTATTAGAATATCCTCTTTATTAAAGTTAATTGTGAATTTAGACATTGTTACATGTAGGTACTACAGTTTTCTTTGGAATATGTTAAGATTTTTCTGTTTTGTTTTTGTTTTGTGTGTGTGTGTGTGTGTGTGTGTGTGTGTGTTTGAGACAGGGTCTTTCATTTAGCTCTGTCTGGCCTGGAATTCACTTTGTAGACCAGGCTGGCTTCAAATTCACAGAGATCCTCTCCCTTCTGAATGTTGGGATTAAAGGTATGTACCACTATGCCCTGCTGGAATATTTAAGTTTTCAATGTGCTTTAGACTCGAGAAAACTTAAAATATCCTTCACTTTAATCCAATTGGTTATAATAGGCAAATGATGTTTCAGT
Organism: Microtus oregoni; assembly: GCF_018167655.1. NCBI lineage: Eukaryota > Metazoa > Chordata > Mammalia > Rodentia > Cricetidae > Microtus > Microtus oregoni. The sequence continues at coordinate 33,483,026 of NW_024543072.1, forward strand.
AATAGAACTTGAACAAAAGAAGTCATCGTATTTTTTTCTTTTCATTAACATTAAGGTGTTTGAGTAGGAGAATTTTGTAGCATATTGGAAATAACTTTTTGCTGGCACAGACCTTTAATCCTAGCAGCCAGGAGGTAGAAACAGAAGGATTTTAAGTTCATTACTAATCTGGGTTACAGTATCAAGACTTCCTCTAGGGGCTGGAGACATGGCTCAGCAGTTAAGAACACTGGCAGCTATTCCAGAGGTCAATTCCCAGCAACCACGTGGTGGCTCACAGCCGTCTATAATGGGATCTGATGCTCTCTTTCAGCATGCAGGTGTACATGCAGACAGAGCACCATATACATCAAATAAATAAATCTTAAAAAAAAAGACTGCCTCTAAACCAGATTATTTTATTTTATGTATATTAGTATGTATATGTAGGGGTCCAATGTTGGTGTTAGGAAGAACCATCTTCGATGGCTCCTTTTTACATCGGGGAAGGATCTCTCAGTCAAACCATAGCAGAGGTTATGGCTAGCTTGCTAGCCTGCTTGTTCTGTGGTTCCCTGGCTCTGCCTTCCAAGGCTGAAATTACAGATGGGCTGTTTGCACACTTGGCATTCACATGGTTTCTGGGGAATCCAAGTTCTGGTCGTCAGACTTCTGTGACTTTAACCCTGAGACATTGCTGTAGCCTTATGTTCTATTTTCTTTCATCTTTTTTTGTTTTAAAAAATCCTTTTATGTATATGGATGCTTTGCATACATATATATGTTTGTTCCACGTATGTTCCTGGTGCTTCTAAGGCCAAAAAAATAGCCTTGGATCCCCTAGAACTTCGAGTTAAAGAGTTATGGACTGTGATGTGGGTGTAGGGAATTGAACTCTAATTTCTGGAAGAGCAATAAGTGTTCTTAAATCTCTGAGCCATTTCTCCAGCCCCCATTCCTTTAAAAAATATTTATTTTTATTTTATGTGTATTAGTGTTTTACCTGCATGTATATATGTGCGCTATGTGCATGCTAGGTGTGTGAAGAGGTCAGAGAGAACACCAGATACCTTGGAACTGTAGTTACTGCTGGTTGTTAGCTGCCATCTGGGTGCTGGGAACCAAACCTGAGTCCTCTGCAGGAATAGCCAGCACCTTCACCCCTCCCTTTTATTTTTTAAGGACCTTGCCCTACCTTTGAAACACTGTGCAGTCCAGGCTATTCCCAAATTCACATAATCCTCCTGCTTCAATGTGCCAGCTGACTGAACTAAAAGTGTGGTCTATTCTACTTGACTCCAGCCCTTGCTTTCTGCATCTATCACTAACAAAATGATTAAGATGATTAATTTTAAAGGAGGATGGGTTTAACACATATCATATCACAGCAGGATTTTGTGATAGTCTAGCCACTGGCCTCATTGGCAGGAAGTAAAGAGGAAGAGAATCAACACTAGGATCCTACAATGCCTTTTCAGTTATATACTCCTGTGATCTCCTGGATCTTCTACTTCCTCCTAAGTATTTCTACCCTGGGGACCAGTCCTTTAAATAAATGGGCTTTTAATACCCCCCCCCCCCCGAGCCAGTATGTTCAAGATCTAGACTGTAGTGATTTTTTTTTCTGCCACTATTTTTTTTTGTCCTTAAAACCTTTAAAGCAATTTGTGAATTTACAGATTTGTATTTTTAATTCAGTATATTATAATCTACCACTGATACTGGGGTTTGTTGTTATTTTGTGTGTTGAGACAGAGGCTTGCTGTGTAGCACAGGCTGGCCTGGAACTGGCTCTGTAGTCTACCCTAGAGTTTGAGCTCCCAATTCTGCCTATGTTGCCCAGGAGCTGAGATTGCAGAGGTTTACATTGGTACTGTGCTGTGTTGTTCATATTTGCTCCATGAGACATCAGCAAGCCAACTTTATGGCTACATTGTCACATAGTTTCTCCATTTTCCTCCTGTTTTTTAAGGCACAACACATATTTCTGTTCACCCTATTCTCTGTTGTGGAGATGGATGTAACAATTCATTAAGCTAGTCTTTTTTACTCATGTAAGTAATAACTCAGTGTTACTAGAGGTATAGCTTCAGGATAAGTTCTTAGAAATTAACTTTCCTGAGTGTGGGGTTGACATATAAATAGTTTTCTGAGTTCTTGATGAACTCTTGTGCTTTGCTGTCATTTAGCACACCCACAGGCCTGCTTAGAGAGGCTGTTGTCACGCTTCTAAATTGTTTCCAATCTGCTGAACAAGAATTGGTATCTCAGTACAATTTCAGTTTCCTTTATGAATAAAATTGAACATTTTTTTTCATAATTTTAAGGATCATCTGTTTATCTTTGGACTGTCTTGTTCAGGATTTTGTGTTTGTTTGTTTTTGGTTATTTTTACTCCCAATTTTTAAATCCTATAGAGGAATCAGTACTTGATTTGCAATGTATATTGCAAATATTAAGCACTAGTATTAACCTTTATTTCTGTCACAGTAAGGAATTAGACATTGGAACTTCTGCTATATGCTTATCTTACCATTTTATTAATTTGTTTTTCAGTCATTTTGATTCTTTGTCCTGAAAGAAAACAAATCAATCATCTAGTACATACTGTTTCAAAAGTCAATCCAAATGGTTCTTTCTTAGTTACCAAGAATTTCTGAGTGAGAGAGATAAGTGATTTAAATAAGAAGTGTGATTGAAGCTGCTTTTCAGGGAATTACTCAAATTGGTGATAATTTTCTTATCTCAGAACAAAAGAAAATATGTGAGATTCTATAATTTTATAATTAGTTTGGAATCAAACAATAATCTTTTGTTGAGGATGTCAGTGAGAATTTATTACTAGTTGCGATTATATTAAACATGAATTTTTCTCACTAGGAAAAAAAATACTTGCTATGAACTACATTTTTTTGTGTTTCAGGTTTTGACAACAATCCGTTCTGGGCATCGAGCAAATATATTTAGTGCAAAGTTTTTGCCATGCACAGATGATAAGCAGATTGTGTCTTGCTCTGGAGATGGAGTCATATTCTATACTAATATCGAGCAAGATGTGGAAACAAACAGACAGTGCCAATTTACGTGCCATTATGGAACTACTTATGAGGTACAGTGTTGTGATTGCATGTGTAAATGCATGCTTCTGTGTAAATGTAGAGATGTATCTGTGCATTTGTTTACACATGCATCTACACTGTTAAGTATAGAAATTATTGGCAGGTTGTATTTCACCAAAGCCTTCTGAAAGTTTATCTTCATAAATTTTGTGGATAAAGTTATAAAAGTAAGAATCAAGTATTAGTATTGTAAGATGAATTTGCAGTTGCTTAAACAATCATGCCTTAAATAGGTGCTAGCCCTTATTCCCTTTGTGCATTTATTGGTTAGGGTTTCTATTGCTGTGACAACACCATGACCACGGCAACTTTTATAAAGGAAAACATTAATCGGGATGGCTTACTTAGTTCAGACATTCAGTCCATTATCATGGTGGGGAGCATGGCAGTGTGCAGACAGACATGGTGTTGGATAAGTAACTGCGAGTCCTACATCTTCCAGCCAACAGGAAGTCACCTGAGATATAACAAGGCCAGACCACACTCCAACAAAGCCACACTTCCTAAAAGTGTCACTCCCTATGAGCTTATGCGGGCTAATTATATTCAAGCTACCACATTCCACTCCCTGGCCCCCATAAGCTTTTAAAAATATCATAATGCAAAATGCATTCAGTCCAACTTCAAAAGTACCCATAGTCTATCACAGTCTCAACAATGTTTAAAAGACTAGAATTCAAAGTCTCTTCTGAGATTCTTGCAACCTCTTAACTGTAATTACCTGTAAAATCAAAATCAAAAGCAGATCACATACTTCAACATATAATGGCACAGGATATACATTACCATTCCAAAACATAGGGCAGAGAGCATAGTGAGGAAATACTGGACAAAGGCAAGACTGAAAACCAGCTGGGTAGACTCCAAACTCTACATCTCCATGTCTGACATCAAAAGCTTTTCAAATCTTCAACTCCATTCAGCTTTGTTGTCTACCACACACTTCTTTCTCTTGGGATGTTTCCACTCCCTGTTAGAGTTCTCCTCTACAGGTAGCCTAAGACTCTGTCATCTCTAACATCTTGGGTTCTCCAAGGCAATCCAGGCTTCAACTTCACAGCTTCACGCAATGACCTCTCCACTAGGCCTACACTCAGGGACATCCGGACACATCCTGGCCTCAGCAGTTTTCCTTTGGCATGAAGGCAAATTCCATAACCTGTTTCTTTTATCTATAACTCTAAAGCCAGAACCACATGGCTGAAGCTGCCAAACTCTGCTGCTTCCTGGAATTGGATCACGCCCCCCTCATTCAATTACGTCCTCACTAGCTTTCTGTCCTGCACTGCTTAAGCTTGACTGTCCTTGAACTTGTCCTGTGGACCAGGCTGGCCTCAACTCAGGTGTCCACCAGCCTCTGCTGCTGGAGTGGTGGGATTAAAGGTATGCACCACCACTCCCAGCTCTAAGCTTTGCTTTAGTTCTTTGAGTTAGAAATTTAGCTGGGTGTGATCTTGCCCTGAGGCCACCACTCCTTTTATTCATCTTAATCTATTGATCTCTTTTAGCACAGAATTTAGCTCTGTCCTGGTGCCCCTTTTCTCAATTTATATATTTTGTAATGTACCCTGCTCAGTTTGCTTCTTTGTTTTATAAATCTTCATTAGAGTTACCCTAATAACCACATGGCAGAGTTTATACTAGGCTGTTTTGGGATTTCTTCTGCCAACGGAAGTAATACAAAACTTATTTTAACCTAGGCAGATTCTTTGGAAAAGGGCAAAAAGCAGTCACATTCTTCACCTCAGTATCACAAGAATGATCTCTAGGCCATGTATTAATATTCTTCTCCTCTGTAACCTTGTGAGCCAGCACCCCACAGTTCAAATAACTCTTTGCAACTCTCTTTAATGTTGTACTAGTATGGCCTATTAAGCAGTGCTTAAGCGTTTCGCTGCTTTCCTAACCCAAGTACCAAAGTCAATATTACTCCAAACAAAAACATGATCAGGCTTATCAAAGCATTAGTACCCCACTCCTGGTTCCAACTTCTTCTGTCTTAGGGGTTCTGTTGCTGTAAAGAGACATCATGATCATGGCAACTCTTATAAAGGAAAACATTAATTGGGATAGCTTACTTATACTTCAGAGGTTCAGTTCATTATCATCATGGCAGGGAACATGGTGGTGTACAAGCATACATGGTGCTGGAGAAGTAGCTGAGAGTCCTACATCTTCCAGCTAATGAGAAGTCAACTGAGACACTGAATGGTATTTTCATGTATGGTCACTAAATCTATTACTAGGTCAACAGCTAGACTAGACACAGATTTCTTAATTTTCTTTGAACTCCTGGTCTAGACTTTGTCACAGGGCATCACTTATAAATGTTCTAATGATGCATATTGTAATTACCTGAGTGAAACTTGGTTTTCTAAACTAGTGAACTAATTAGATGAAGAAATTAAATCAATCATATAAACAATACTTTAGGAAATATGTGCTCTGCAATTTGGTTTATAGACAGTAGTATACTAAGTGAAAAATGACCCTTTTATTGAATGAAGTCATCAGAGCTGAGTCAGCAACAAGTTGCAAATATGTTTTACTGATAAAATGACTTCATAATTAAATAATTCAGTACTTCTAACTCATTGAGATGATGTAGTAATCACATTTCTCACAAATATGAAATAAGTCAAAAGTCATATCTTTCTTGAAATATGCATTCCCTTCATTTGTGTTGAGTGTGCTTTTTATAATTGCCTTCTGTGATGTATGTCTTATTGTTTTGTGTTGTTTATAAACTTGTTCAATAAAAGCAAAGAAATATCAGTACTAGAAGTTTTAGAGAAACAGATACAATAAATATATTTTTTAAAATCTAATAATTCTAAAAGTCAACTAAAATTAATCTTTCTAGGCTCAAATTCAAGTGTTTATGGGTCTATGAACCTTATGATTTTACCTTTTCCACTTCAATAACCTTTATACTGCTCTGAATCAGGGTTCCTTCCTCCATCTTTTAAGTCAGTTCTTCAAAATGTTTTTTGTGTTTCTTTACTTGAATTTTTCCATTATCTTGTGGTCTTTTCTGACAGATTTTTGCCTCCCTCTTTGACTCATAATGATTTTTATAATTATTTTGGCTCCATATGGATAATTCCGCATAATCTTCCCATTTCAGCATCCTTAATTTAAACATACTTCCAAAGTTAAGTTGATCAAAGCTTGCCGGGCGGTGGTGGCGCACGCCTTTAATCCCAGCACTCGGGAGGCGGAGGCAGGTGGATCTCTGTGAGTTCGAGGCCAGCCTGGTCTACAAGAGCTAGTTCCAGGACAGGAACCAAAAGCTACGGAGAAACCCTGTCTCGAAAAATCCAAAAAAAAAAAAAAAAAAAAAAAAGTTGATCAAAGCTTATAATTTTGGAAAATCTTATATGAAGTTTTATTAATATAATTTCAAAGAAATCATATTTTCCAAGGCTGCTATATGTCTGTGTATTCTCTGTTTTAAATTATGCTTTGGATAAATCATAGATAATGACATACATGGATAGTTTTGCTGTGTTCACCTTCACGGATGTATTAAACAGTAGCAGTGTGTTTCTAAGCTGCCTGTTTAGTTGTTTAGTAGTGTTTCTTTTGTTTCATCTTCAGATTATGACTGTACCAAATGACCCTTACACCTTTCTGTCCTGTGGTGAAGATGGAACTGTTAGGTGGTTTGACACACGCATCAAAACTAGTTGCACAAAAGAAGACTGCAAAGATGTAAGAATCCAAGTTTTATAACAAGTGATTTAGAAAATTTAATTATGATTCAATAATACCTTTGGTGATAGTTTTATTTTGCTAAAATTTTCAATCACAAAATTCTTTCAGTATTAACGAGGTTGAGAAACTTCTATTTCGGTTGTCCATTTAAATATATTTTTATAGAGGATAGAGGGATGACTCTGTAAATGACCTGAGTTTTAAACCCAAGAACCCAGGTAAAAGCTGGCATGGCAGTGTGCATCTGTAATCCTATAGGCAGATTACTGGAGCTTAGTAGTCAGCCACCCTAATGGAAATGGTGAGCTTCAGGGTTTGTGAGAGACTGTCTCAAAGAATAAGGTATAGAGCAATTGAGGATGACCCCTGACATTGACCTCTGACTTCTGTACCCATATACACTCATGTACATGCATGAACACACCTACACCCCCACCCACCCACCCACCTACAAATACCACACATACACACACACACAATATGTGACAGTTTGTCTAGTTTTATAAAAACCTGGAGAGTTCATCTCATTTACTAAGTAGACAGTTTGACAAGTAGATAGTTTGACTTACCAAAACAGCAGTGGTTAAAAGTCTATGAAACCGTAGTATCTTTCCATCTTTTAAGAATTTTTGTTTGCTTTTAAAGAAATAGTCAAATTTATCTCACATTTCAAGATTTGTTTACCTATTAGTATTTTATGAATTAATATTTAAAACTTACAAAAGGTCTGAGGTGGTGGCGGCAGCCCGTGCCTTTGATCACAGCACTTGGGAGGCGGAAGCAGGCAGATCTCTGCAAGTTTGAGACCAACTTGGTCCACAGAGCAAGTTCTCGGACAGCCAGGGTGTGTATCCCTGTCTAAAAAAAAAAGACCAACAAACAAAAGCAAACACACAAACAAAAAAAGCCTGAAAAAATAATTTTTGGCCCTAGACAGCTTCTCCCAAGAGTTTTATCTGTCATACACTATGAAGAATACAGTAGGGGCTGGAGAGATGGCTCAGAGGTTAAGAGCATTGCCTGCTCTTCCAAAGGTCCTGAGTTCAATTCCCAGCAACCACATGGTGGCTCACAACCATCTGTAATGGGGTCTGGTGCCCTCTTCTGGCCTGCAGGCATACACACAGACAGAATATTGTATACATAATAAATGAATAAATAAATAAATAAATATTAAAAAAAAGAATACAGTAGATCTTTACTGAATCATTGAAGTGTTAATGAAATATTGTTCACTTTATTTTTATAGCAGCAAAAAAGCAAAACAAAACCAAGAATCATTATTATTCAAGTTGAATAATTACTAACTAAACCAGAATAACCACAAAAAAATTTAATATTTGAAACTGATGAGGCAGAAAATAAAAAGTAGAAAAAAAATTTTTTTTTCAAGACGGGTCTCTCTGTGTAGCCCTGTTTATCCTGGAACTCATTCTGTAGACCAGGTTGGCCTCAAATACTTGGGAACCATCTGCCTCTGCCTCCCAAGTGCTGGGATTAGAGGCATGTGCCACACTGACTGGCATACAAACAGATATTTTAAACACAAAATTTTGATCTGTTTTATGTTATATAACATATATAAACACATGCACACATTGAAAGGTGAAATAAGTTTTAAATATTGGGTATTTAGGGATCAGGGATGTAGCTGATTAGTAGCTAGCATGCCAAAAGCCCTGTGTTTGAACTTTAATATTGAGGAAAAATGTGTATATATGATATCTCCCCATACACACATTTTTAAATACATTTTCCCAAATCATTAAAAAAAAACTATTTTTAACACTGTACCCCTCAGGAATAAAAACCACTGGGGAGAGATAACCTCCTCTCCCTGAGTAGTGGCCTGGAGGATGGAGGGCAGGTAGACTATCTGAAACACCCTGCAGAGTCAGGGCAGGAAGCACTCTTAGTGGTGAGTCCCGTGAGCACTACTGGAGAAAACAGGACTAGGCCAGGACTAGTTTTAGGCATTCTGGTGAGAAGGGCAAGAGAGTTGACTAGTGAGGGGCTTCAGGTACTTAGGTGAAGGGCAAGAGGGAAGCCATGAAGTTCCTTGGTTACTTCTCCTCGTTTGTTGTTTTTTTGCTTTATGCAGCATAATCCTTGAGTTTGCCTGCTAGAAGAGGTAGCAGAAAGCCCATCATTTTGGTACTTGCCCTTACCTTGACGTAATTGCTTTGCCTTTCCCTATTCTGGCAGGCAAGCTCATGTTGGCTTTTGTGGGCAAGAGCAATGACCCTGACCTCCCTCCTGGAGTCCCCTCATTCTGTCCTAGGTTGCATGTTATATACATATTTTACGTACATGTATAATGTTCTTTGAGAACATATGCTATATGTATTTCTTAGTAAATGGCTAGTACTGTACTCATTATTTCAAACGTTTTTAAACCATAGATTAATCCACACTTTAGGAGGGTACAGGTGTCCTTTTCTAAGCAACATCCTCATAATAATACAAGGGCTAAGAAGTAGAAGAGTTATTTCCTTTATAAGGCTTATTATGTGTATAGTCAGAAAGTATAAAGAAAATCCAGTGGTGTCAGAATAATTCCTAACAAGATCTTTAAATTATGAAATTGGTAAATGTGTATGATAGGAATAATATGTGACTAAATATGCTAGAAATAAATTCTAATAGTCTTGAAAGATAAATTACAAAGAAACCATTTTTTTTCCTTTTTTTGTTTTTGTTCACTGAATTAGAATGTCTGAAATAGGTTATTGTCTTACAATGAGAGGGCAAATATTTAAATTTAGAGTACTCCTATTTATATCTAGCTACATGTAACTGGTCTTATGCCTGTCTTTTATAGGATATTTTAATCAACTGCCGGCGTGCTGCCACATCTGTGGCTATTTGTCCCCCAGTACCCTATTACCTTGCTGTGGGTTGTTCTGATAGCTCAGTACGAATTTATGACCGGCGAATGCTGGGCACAAGAGCTACAGGTGAGGAAATATTTGGCAAAATTTGGGACTGTTCAAAGAAATGTTTATAACATTTTACACTCAGTTTTTAATTTTGTTATAAAATGTTACTTAAATAACAGATTATTTTAAGAGAAAAAGAATTTTACTAATTTTTTTAAAAAGTTTTTCATTTTACATAGCAACCGCAGTTCCCTCTCCCTCTCTTCTTTCTGTTTCCCCCAACATTCCTGCACCCAACGCCCCCCCATCCACTCCTCAGAAGGGGTAAAGCTTCCCATGCGGGGGCACTCTGTTGGAAACTAGGCATAGTGGCTGTAGTCCCAGCACTCTATAGCTGGAGGCAGGAATCAGAAGTTCAGGGTCAATCCTGTTTGAGGCCAATATGCACTACAGGAGGCCTTATCTCAAGAAAAAGAACAGACTCTATTGGAGTAATGCTTTCACAGTTATCAATTTAAAAAATCATAACAGGAGCTGGGGAGATGTTTAGTAGTTAAGAGCATTTGCTGCTCTTATAGCAGACCTGAGTTGGGTCCCTGCACCCAAGTGAGTCAGCTCCCAACCACACCAGATGGTTCACAAACTGTCTGTAACACCTACTCTAGCCAATCGGATGTGTATTCTTCTGACCTCCATAGGTACCTACATCTAGATACACTCATATACACACCCCAACACACATACACACACACACCACACACACACACACACACACTCAAGCAAACACTTAAACACATAAATCTGAAAAAATATAACACTTGATTTGTTTTTTCCAAGACTGCCATAATAAATTATTCAAAGCGAGTATCTTAAAATAATAGAAATTTGGAAATTTTTTTCTTGCATTTCTAGAATTTAGGTATCTATCTGAAATCAAGATGTCTTAGGGTTAGTTCTTCTAGAGACTTAGGTGAGCATCTGTTCTGTGCCTCTCTTTTACCTCATGATAATTGTTGCCAATTTTGGCAGTACAGTAGAACACTTCAATTCATAAATGTACCATTTCTTGCAAGTAATTAGGAGACATACTGATAAAGGAAAATAGATTTATTTATTCCTTAATTAATTAATCCTTCAACTGGAGAGAAGGATTCCTACTTTCTCTCTGCCTTTTCTGTAGCAGTACTGTAAATTTATGGAAAGGCTGAAACAAGAGCCAGGAAGTAGAGGTGTACAATTTAGGCAGAACTGTGTAAAATCTCTTCCTGGAAGTCATATTCATTTTCTAGCTGTCATCACGGCTTTAGCCTTTCCTGCCTCCAACATGATAGTCCTGGGGAAATTTTAATTCTTTGAGACCCATTTAATAGTCTTAAAGCCACAGAGGAAGATACAGATATCTCTCTTTAGACTATCTCCTTTGCTGCCAGTACAGTTACAAAATCAGACTTAAATTCAGTACTGCAACAATATTCAAAATATTCTAAGCTAAGAAGATATAAAATATGCTACATATTATATACCTAAGTCCAATTAAAAAAGTCATGCATGTATACATGTACATGTATATATATCAAATATATGGCCACATGTTATGTTATGGAAAATAAAGTACTTGGGCAGAAACCACCAGTGTCAGTAATAACCAACTTAGACTATCAAATGTGTGGGAATGCCAGATGACAGCTCTTCTGTTCTTTTTTTTAAAATAAATTATTTACTTTTATTTATTTGGTGTTTTTTTCCTGCATATATGTCTGTGTGAGGGTGTCAGATCTTGGAGTTACAGATAGTTGTGAACTCCCATATGGGTGCTGGGAATTGAACCCAGGTCTTTTGGAAGAGCAGTCAGGGCCCTTAATCAATGAGCTATCTTTCCAGCCCCTCTGTTTGTTTGAATCAACTTTAATTCTTTGACAATTTTACATATTTATATACTATATTTTGATCATATTCCTCCTCCATTCTTCTGTTTTATCCTCCTCCCTCTCCCTGTAATCCTTCTAGTCCAACCCTGTCCCTCTTACATTCATGTTACTTTCCCTCAATGCCTGTTGAGTTTAATAGAGTTGCTTGCATGTGCGTACATGTGACTTATTTACTGGACATGGACAACTTACCAGTGGCTACATCTCTGAAGAAAAATTACTCCCCTTTTCTAGCCTCATTAACTCCCAGTAGCTCTTCAGTTGGAGGTGGGACCTCATATGCCCCTCTCCCATCAGTTTAGACTGTCAGTGGGCTTATCTTGTGGAGGTAACCATGGCTATTTGTGGGTTCATGAGTGCAATAGCAGTATTACATTCAAAATAACATTTCACATCATTCCTCCTCGTCCTCAGGCTTTTGCCTTCTGAGAGATTTTCTCTTTTGAACTGTGATGAGGAATCCTGCCAATTTGAATATGCATATTTTGGGTGAAACAGTGTGATAATATGAAAATATAGGTGTCATTATTATTCTCAACAGAAACAATTTACATTTTTAGCAGGATGAGACTCGACCATGCAGAAGTACACAGCTTTAGGGATCCTTAGAATTTAACATTCCTGGACAAATTATACTCTTTCCTCCCATACTGAATTGTACTGAAAGACTACCAGAGTTTTTAAAATTGGGATTATAAACTAGACTTTGTGGTCTAGCTACATCTCTAGTCCTTGGAATTTTGAAACCTTGTGATTTGGTTGTATAGTTGAGGTCAGCCTTGACCTTGATTCTCCTCTCTTGCCTTCCCAGTTTTGGGATCATAGGCATTGGACCCCTGAACTCCACTGTGGCCTCTTGGGTCCTGCAGGTGGCGCATATGTGAGGAGCAGTACTTGTAGTTTCTGCTGCCTTTCTCAGTAATTACATTTTAAGTGGAGGTGGTGGAGATGCCAGTGAAGCAGCTTCTGTGAGTCATCACCCATGTAGGGTGCGACTTTTCAGAGCTACAGCTGTTTTTAGCACTAAGTTTCATCTGTCAGCTACAGCTGTATCTTGGAAGGAAAGAGCAATCATGGCCCTTCTGGGAGAGGTCCTAAAAGTTCCTCTGAGCTGTTGTTTTCTTAGGTGACCAAGGCCCTGCTAGCTTTGAGAGAAATGGACTAGATGGCTATCAAGGCTCCCCGGAGGTGGCAGGAATCACTGGTGTGCTCAAACACCCTGGACTTCCTTCTTGTAGTGTCTGGGAGCCAGTTCTCTGCACCATGCAGACTATTTAGGAAGCCTTTAGTAAAGGGTCCAGAGAGTGGTGAAGGCTGTATCGAGTCCTACACGAACCATACCTGATAGAGGAACCTGGAAGAGAAAGACCATCCAAAGCTGCAACAAAATAATAGCCTATTACCTTCAACATGATTATAAAGTCCTGTTTAACAGTCAGAGTTCAAACAGTGGTGCTCATTCAGCAAGGCCTTTTCCTTTTTCTTGGAAGACAGAAGAGTCATCAGAAATTTTTTAAAAACTAAATTCTCCTTAAACTCATAATCCTCTTCTTGAGATCTTTTAGTGTAGAATACGTGTATCATGAGCCATTGTGCATTATTTGGCTTACCTTTGTTGCAGTAGTTATTTACATTTTTAATTTAGATATTCTCAGATGATTGATTCAGTTATATAGTGTATCACTAGACTAGGAAGAAACCACGGTACTTTCAATAGAATCGGTGTTTAAAATCGTCAACAATATGTTCTACACAATGCAAGAAGGTTGGAGAGATGGCTAAGCAGTCCAGAGGACCTACCCGGGTTTGATTCCCAGCATCTACAAAGTGGTTAGCAACCATTTGTAATTCCAGTTCCAGTGCCCTGTTCCAGCCTCCGTGGGCATTGCATACACATTCTTCATAGACATACATGTGAACAAAATACCAATACCATAAAAAAATCTCATTTTTTTTTTAATGGCAAAAAAGGCTCTGTCCAAAAAAAGGCTCTGTCATAGGAAGTGGTTTTCTTACATCACATGTATTTTTATTGTGTTGATTTGAATATATTGCACCCCAAACCTATTAATATTTTGAGTTCTATGTGAATGCAAAGATTTCTATGTGAATGATTTTGATATCCTGGCACCTATAAGTTATATTAATGAAGTTATTTATTTTAAAGGATTGAGGTAATGTCATTTGTTCAAAAAGACAATGGTTTCTAAAATAAAAAAAATAGCTAAAAAACAATTAGAATTGTATTCAACATATTCTGCCAAGTGTCAGGTTTCCTAGTATAGAAATGATCTTATTTTGAATGAAAAGTTTATAGATGACTTTGTATAGAAATCAACTATTAGTAAATGTTATTTCAGCAAGTCTTGTAATCTGGAATTCTGAATGATAAGGTGATCTTCTTCTTCTTTTCCTCCTCCTCCTCCTCCTCCTCCTCCTCCTCCTCCTCCTCCTCCTCCTTCTTGTGTGTGCGTGTTTAGATATGCTGTGTGTGTCAGTTTGTCATACCTGGGAAGAGGGAATCTCAGATAAGGAATTGTCTTAGTCAGATTGGCCTGTGGGTATCCCTAGATGGCTATTCCCATTTTCTAAATTGCTAATTGATGTAGGCTTTTTGTGGGCCTGGACTGTAGAAGAAAGGTAGCTGAGCAAGCTAGGGCAGCAAGCCAATGTGCAGCTTTCTACTATGGTTCCTGCCCTGATTTCCCTCAGTGATAGACTGTGATTGGGAGGATAAGCCAAGTTAAACCTTCTTTTCTCAAGTTGCTTTTGGTGTTGTCATAGCAACAGAACTGGAACATATGCTGTCTTTATAGCATTCTTTCTTTGTTTGCTATAAATTCTTGACTATTAAAAAGGAAGCTTCTTATAGATTCAGAAAGTGATAATTTGGTCTATATTGCTAAATTATTTCGTGTAGCCCATAATTCAAGCTACGAGTTTTTAAAATGTTTATTTTTATTTATAACAGTACTAATTTTGATAAATTCCTGTTATTTAGGGAATTATGCAGGTCGAGGAACTACTGGAATGGTTGCTCGCTTTATCCCTTCTCATCTTAGTAATAAATCCTGCAGAGTAACATCTCTGTGTTACAGCGAAGATGGCCAGGAGATTCTTGTCAGCTATTCTTCAGATTACATCTATCTTTTTGATCCCAAAGACGATACAGCACGAGAACTTAAAACTCCTGCAGAGGAGAGGCGAGAAGAGGTAAGTTTACTCAAAAACTGGACTCTTTCTTCATGGTGAGATGCCTGTAATTCCCAGGAGAAGGTAGCATAGATGATCAATTTAAGGTCATCCTTGACTAAGTTAGTTTTGAGGTTAGCCCGGGCTATATATGATGCTGACTCAGAGAAGAAATAGAAAAGTGTTCAAGTCAAGAAGTAAATGCATTGATTTTTTTGAAGGCTTTATGATTTAGGGAACATATGAAAGAATGGGCTAATAAATTAAATAGAGCTCTAGAAAAAAATGAGCTATTTTTAAAAAGAAAATATGTAATATAAAACATTTAACCTTGTATATGCATAACAGCAGTATAAAATATCAACAGCTCTGCACCTGGAGGCAAGCGAATTAAGACAGTAGACAGTATGATGATAAACATCTAAGAGACTCTGTTCATGCATCAGGTGCCACCCCTTACCATTTACTATTCACATTAGGCAACAGTTCCATTCTTTTCCACATGAGAAAGTAGGAAAACTTGAAGAGGGCATTTATATGAAAAGTGAATGAACTGAATTACTGTGACCAAAATATAAAAGTGGAAAGCTAGAAGTAGATTTTTGACAATATATAGCCATGGGAACATATTTGGTTTAGTTTGTTAGGCTTTTCCTAACATGCATGCCATGTTTATCTTCAAAAATATTTTATTAAAGATTTACTTTTAATATTTTATTATTTTGGATGTATAGTAGTTTTGCTTATTTGTGTGTCTACACATTATGTACATGCTTATTGCATGTCAAAAGCCAGAAAGGGCATGTCTTATCCCCTGGAATTGGAATTACAGAAGATTGTGAGCTGGAGTTGGAGTTATAGAAGATTGTGCACTACCATGTGGGTACAGGGAACCAATCTTGTGTTCTATGGAAGAGCAGCAAGTGCTCTTAACCACTGAGTCATCTCTGTAGTCTTAACTTTGACCTTTTTATTTTACAATGACCTATACTTGTTCTATACTTTGGCTTATTAGATGTTGTTACTTAAATTAATTAATTTTTAATTAATAGTGATTTAGTATTATCTAGGTGTCAATGAGCTTATGTTATTTGATTTGTGAAAATTGAGATTGAACTCAGGGCCTCACATTGAGCAATATTCAAGAGAATATAGCAAGCACTGAGCTATATTCTCAACATTTACACATTTAAAGGAAGAACAGTAGCAAATGTGTAATTACTATGAGGCGAAAAACAAAATTCAGTTGTGAATACCGATGATATGACCACTCCAAGGTATGGTTGAAGGGAAGGGAGAGTTTTTATTGTAGATATGAGGAAGAGAACGGCCAGAGGCATCTGGAAGAGTACAGAGCAAAGACAAAGTAGTTGAGTAAATGTGACCAGCATCTGCATCTGGCCTTGAATGGAGAGAAAAGACTGGGAGAACCAGAGGTGGAGACTAAGAGAGAAAGACAAAAGAAAGGGAGCATAGCCAAAACAGCAGGGTTATGAGGAGAAATGAGAAGCTAGGGTAGGGAGAGATAGAAGCCCATGAGCTGAGGCAGTTTGGGGTAAGAGGTGGGGTGAGAAGAGCCAGGATGCCAGCATGAACAGTTACTGTGACACAGAGAGGGGCTGGAGGCCCGCATGTGCTTTGGTAGGCTAATTGATATCACAGATAGCCATTTGTACTTTCTCCCATGATAAGGGAATGGCTCTTTTCACAAATGCTGAGGAATGCTGCTTTTATCTAACTGCCAGAACTTGGGCCTGACAAGTTGTTATTATAAAATTAGAAAAAAATATGATTATTTTATAGATGAATTTTAAGATGTTCAAAGTGGCAGTATATTTATGTAAATTAGAAAAATTATAAGCTGTTTATGACTTTATAGAACTGGTTAAAAACAGATTCTGCCATGTCATTTTGTTGCTGCTTTGTAATTTCCTCTTGAGACTTGTGGGTAAGTATAGTTGCAGTCAAACTCTGTGACTGAGAGATAATGAAGAACTTGGAAGTGTACACATGTTTTTAAGTGGGCCAGCCAACTCTGCTAACATAGACTCCTTATCATCAGGACTAATGCTGAATCATTTTATGGAGATGTTTTTCTTAGTATGCTTTGTTGAATCAACCAAGTTAAAAACAATAATTCTAAAATCTGAATTATAAAAATAAATCATACTTATTATATTTAGCCAAACAAGGGTTGTGTATATGTATGAAATTAATGAGCTATCCTCTTTTTAATTTCCATAGTTTTTCATTTGGTATTTTATGTTAAAATTTTGACAATATTATTTAGATCAGCTATTCTTAATCCAACAATTATTTATTAGGTACCTCTGTACACTTAATTTTATATTAAACTTAAGAAAATGATTACATGAGCTGGGCAGGGGTGGTACATACCTTTAATCTCAGCACTGGAGAAGAAGAAGCAGGTGGATCTCTGAGTTTGAGGCCAACCTGGTCTACAGAATGAGTTGGAAGACAGCCAGGGCTACAGAGAAAATCCTGTCTCTAAAAAACAAAAAGAAAGGAAGAAAGGAAGAAAGAAAAAGAAAAAAGAAAAGAGAAGAAAGGAAGAAAAGAAAGTGACTACATAAAGACAAGATCCTTTCACTTAAGACAGCAAACTACCAGAGTATCTCTGACTCCCCTACCTCTAGTGCTGGGGTTATGGGGGTATACTTGTCCACACTCACTTTTTACATGGATTCTAAAAATTTGAACTCAGGTCCTCATACTTATGCAGCAAACACTCTTAGCACTGAGCCGTCTCCCTGGTCATAATCAACTTGTAAAAGTATATAATTAAGTATTACATATTCACAAACTAATACAACTAATATCATTGTGGTACTCTATCATATTAACCAAACAAGCCACTGATATGCAATAATATCCAGAATACTCACATCTTTTTAAAGATTTATTTATTTTATTTGTATATGAGTGCACTATTGAATTTTTTCATGAAGAGAGTATCATATTCCCCTATAGATGGTTGTGAGCCCATCATGTGGTTGCTGGGAATTGAACCCAGGTCCTCTGGAAGAAGAGTCAGTGCTCTTAACCAGTGAGCCTATCTCCATCCCTGAATACACACATCTTTAGAGGGAGAAAGTAGATTATTGGTTTTTCTGGACCTTTGAAAAGGGACAGGAGAAGAATGGCTGTTGATGGAAGTGGGATTTCTTTTGGGGAAGATTAAAATGTTCTAGAATCAGATAGTGATAACAGTTGATACTAATCCCTGAAAGTACTCTTTGACTTGGAAATTAATTGAGTTTAGTATTAACTCCCTCCCTCCATCCCTCCGTCCCTCCCTCCGTCTCTTCCTCCCTCCCTCCATCTATCTCTGTTTCTGTATACATCCCATGGCACACATGTGGAGATAAGTATAACTTTTTTTTAAAAAAAAAAACTTTTTTTGTTGTTTGTTTTTTCTGTTTTTTTCAAGACAGAGTTTCTTTGTGTAGCCCTGACTACCTGGAACTTGCTCTGTAGACTAGGTTGGCATTGAATTCAAAGAGATCTGCCTGTCTCTGCCTGCCTTTGTCTCCCTGAGTGTTGGAACCACTGACTAGCTTAGAGAACTTTTTTTTCTTTTTTTTAATTTATTTATTTATTAAAGATTTCTGCCTCCTCCCCGCCACCGCCTCCCATTTCCCTCCCCCTCCCCTGATCAAGTCCCCCTGCCTCATCAGCCCGAAGAACAATCAGGGTTCCCTGACCTGTGGGAAGTCCAAGAACCACTCACCTCCATCCAGGTCTAGTAAGATGAGCATCCAAACTGCCTAGGCTCCCCCAAAGCTAGTACGTGCAGTAGGATCAAAAACCCATTGCTATTGTTCTTGAGTTCTCAGTAGTCCTCATTGTCCACTATGTTCAGCAAGTCCAGTTTTATCCCATGCTTTTTCAGACCCAGGCCAGCTGCCCTTGGTGAGTTCCCGATAAAACATCCCCATTGTCTCAGTGTGTGGGTGCACCCTTCGCTGTCCTGAGTTCCTTGCTCGTGCTCTCTCTCCTTCTGCTCCTGATTTGGACCTTGAGATTTCAGTCCAGTGCTCCAATGTGGGTCTCTGTCTCTGTCTCCTTTCATTGCCTGATGAAGGTTAATATTCAGGAGGATGCCTATATGTTTTAAAAGTTGATTCTTTCTTTCTTTCTTCCATATTGGTTCCTAGAATCGAACTTATGTCATTGGATTGGACAGCATTAATATTTAGTCACAGCATTTGCTCACTGGCCTCCACTAGTGACTGTTCCTATGATGTTTACTCATTGGTGTGCAAGTTAGTTTTTTATCAACTTGGCACAGACCTAGACATATCTAGGAAAAGAGTCTTGAGTAATGAATTGCCTCCATTAATTTGTCCTGTGGGCATGTCTATAGGGGCATTTGCTTAATTAATGATTTATGTGTGAAGATCCAACCCACTGTGGGTGCTGCCACTCTTGGGTGGGTGGTTCTGGGTTCTATAAAAAAGCAGGCTGAGCCATGGAGAGCAAAGCAGAGATCACCTTCCTCAATGAGCTCTGTTTGAGTTCTTACCTTAGTTCTTGTTCTGGCTTCCTATCATGATTGACTATAAGCTGTAAGGTGAAATAAACTCTTTCCTCTCCAAGTTGTTTTGGCCTTGTTGTTATTTTATCAATAGAAAGCAAACTGGAATGTTTGGTGACCTTGACAAGGATGGTATCAATGGAAAGACCTAAAAAAAAAAAAAACCAACAACAATGGAAACATTGACTAGACTGGATTGAGAAAGGAATAGTCGGGTAAATGCAGGCATTCCTTATGCTTTTGAGTAAAGTGAAAGGAAAAGAACTATAGCTGGAAAGAAATATATACACTCTTATGCAACTGTGATTTTCTTTGCATCAATAACAGAACTTTCAGCATATTGTGAGAGAGAACCAGATAAGAAGGCATGAATATTAAAAGAATAGAGTGATTATTGAGGCAAGGAGTTTGAGGATTGAAGGAAGGCAATAAAAAAAGCAGTAGGTGGAACACCTGGGATTAAAGAGAATGAATGATGCATTCTTTGAGAATGATTAGGTTAGAAAGTTTCAAGTACAAATAAATTTGTAGAATTCTGCAGAGAAAATTGATGTCATTTCTACAAGGCTTTATTTTTAAAATAAATAAAGCCATATTTTGTGTATTATAGGACAAAAATTTGGGGTAAAGTCACCCTTTCAAGTGGGTCAGTGAGACAAATGTATTGGTGACTAGTCATGTCTAATTGTTACTGCATTAATTAATGGTCAGTGGGATAAAAAAGAACCTTTGTTTTCACAATCACTGCCAAATAAATGACACATGTTGTGTTATTTGGGGAATGTAAAAATGGTTCTTGCTTCTTCAGAATACAGAAAGTTGAATTCATGCTACTACAAAAACTAGAAAACAATTAGGTTCATATTTTTTTACTTTACTCATACATCCTTTTGCTTATACTCTGTCCTTCATCACCCAATATAATCCTTTCTTGGTTCACTTTCTAAATTTTTGGACTTTACCCACATTTCCACGTATGTATGTATGTATGTGTGTACATGTGTATACAAATATACACACACATACACAGACACACTGATTTACATCATAGTCTAGGTCCCCATATGAAGCAGAACACAGGTTTTTATGAGTTTGTGTCCCCTGCTTGATCTTATACTTTCCATGTCCATCTTTTTCCCTCAGATGCCATGATTTCATTTCTTTTCACAAATGAGCTGTATTCCATTGTGTCTGTATACTACACATTTATTATCTGTTCATTTGGATAGAGGGGCAGTATTATGGATGTCCATGTCATTTCTGTGGAAGGCTATGAAGATGTTTGTATGCTTAGGAGTTGCATAGCTGGGTCATATGGTAGTTCTGTTTTTTTTTTTTTTTTAAGTGGGAGAAAAAGTTATTAGCTAAGAATGGTGGCAGAAATGGAGAAAGTTTGACACAAGTGATGAAGGGGTAAAGTTGATACTGGGAAGAGCCAGAGAAGTAAGTGGTCCAGAAAAGATTAAAAACAAAACATTGTGTCATTGTTAGGTGAGTAGGTAAGGTACTTAGACTATGTTACCATCACAGTATGGTAGCTTAGGCTGATTGACTTTCCTGCTGTCAGCTGGACAGTGACTAGAGCTCACTGTACATAGTTCATTTCTTTTTCCTTCTCTCTTTCTCCCTCTGTCCACCCTCCCCCATCTTACTGGAGATTAAACTCAAGTAAGTACCCTACCACAGAACTGTATCTCCTCTAGACAACCACCACCACACCACCTCCTCCTCCTCTTCTTTTCCTCTTTAATTTTGAGACAAGGAGCCGCTAAGTTGCCTAGGCTGTTCTTAAGTAGGTCTTGAATTTGTGATCCTTCTGCTTCACCTGGGATTACAGCCTGTCACCCTGTTTACATATACACAGTCTCAAAGTTGTATTTGTATTTGTGCTTTTTAGGTTGAGGAAAGTAAGTATGGACTGTATCACCATGGATATTTAGCATCATGAGCACTGTAAAAGACTAATACAGAATATAGCAGTGTTTTATGTATTGATCTAGCATTTCATTTCTATACTTAAAGATAATAGGGAGTTGGAAAAGCTTCATTAAATTACGCTGTAAGAATTGTGGACTGGGGATTAATTCAGTGGTATAGTACTTAGCTCATCTGTATAAGGTCCTGGATTCAATCGCTATCACTAGAATAAAAGTTGAAAGCAATCTGTTCTTTAGACTCACGTAGAATCTACTTGTGTTATTACCTTCTAGTTACGACAGCCTCCAGTTAAGCGCTTGAGACTTCGTGGTGATTGGTCAGATACTGGTCCCAGAGCAAGGCCAGAGAGTGAACGAGAACGAGATGGTAAATACATTATGGCAATTTTTTTGTGATATATAGTATTAAAGATTTATTTACCCTATCTGTGTGAGTGTTTTGCCTGCATGTGTACTGTGCCTTGTGCTGGTGGAGATCAGAAGAAGGCATAACATATTCTGATATGGGTTACAGATGGTTGCGAACCACCTTGTCGATGCTGGGAACTACCTGGGTCCTTTTCAAGAGCCTCAGTACTTTTAACATCTGAGTCATCTCTCAGGCTTCTCCTCATTTCCATTGTTTTCTATTGTAAATGATGCTGCAATGAAAAAAATTTTTTGAGACAGGGTTTTTCTGTGTAGTCCTGGCTGTCCTGGAACTCACTCTGTAGACCAGGCTGGCTTGAACTCAAAGAGATCTATCTGCTTCTGCCCCCAGAGTACATGTGCCCACTACTGCCCAGCTACAATGAAATCTTAATAAGTATATTTTTGTGAATTGCCCAAATATGTCATAGGATAAATTCCTAAGAGTGCAATGGCTGAGACACTAAATAAGTATGTTTTATCTTTATATACACATACATTCAAACACATATATGTATATGTACATATAAAAACAATTTATCTGAATATATCTTATCTAATGAATTTATAGCCAAAATCTTATTCTATTATTAAACCTTTTATAATCAAAGAGTATTCCTAAGTATAGTATTCTTGACTCTATTTTATAATAGTCTAAAATATAAAGTTACAGTGTGTAAAGGTGGCTTACATATCTGTAATTCCAGAACTTGGAAGGCTATGACAGAAGGATTATCATAAGTTCAAGCCAGGGCTACATAGTAAATTCCAGACCAGGCTGGACTACAGAGTGTAGAGATCCTGTCTTCAAAAAATAAACCATATCAAAGAATTATGTGATTGGATAATTATTACATTTTTTTATGTGACCTCATACTCTTTGTCTGTTTTGACTTTTGAGCCTGGGCCTTACTGTGTAGCCCTGACTGCCCTCACTACTGTGACAGCCTGACTGTGTATTCCAGACTGCACTCCAAGTCACAATAGTCTTCCTGCTTCAGCCTCCTGAGTGTTGGGCTTTCATACTTCCATTTTAAGATGCCCTTAAAATCCACAGCACTGTAAGAACATAAAATATTCTTAATATCTCCCATGGTGTAATAAAATAAAATGTCCTTAACGGAGAAAAGCAAACAAATGTTTATTTGAACAAAGAAAAGGAGTTAAGTTGAAAAGACAAAATACATTCTCTGACAGCTAGTTGCAAATACCTGTGGCCATATAACACCAAAAGGACCTGATCTCATTAAATACTGGGACTTACAGTAAATAATAAGAATTCTGCTTTAGGGAAATTGTGGTTAAAAACCCCAAGGTTATTTCATGTCTGTCTTTGATGATAATGTTTGTAGTGAGAAAGCTAGCCTTTCCTTCTGTTTATTCCACTTAGAATTCATGAGCCCTTTCTATTGGGTACTCTTATCACTATTAATAGACAGTGGTGGGGCAGGAGTGGGAAACATAGAGTTACCTAAGAACAGGCATAGATGAAGATGAGAATTCACATTCTTGGAGATGTTACTGTACACATACATGGGTAGTCACTCATATAATTATTATAAAAGGTGATGGGGACTGTAATGGCTTTTTAGACATTTATGTAAGTTACTTGGGTGATTTGATTTTTAATTTCTAGCATCTTAAAGGCTGTCAAATCTAGGTTTTTCTATCAAAGATCCTGACTTTTTGCCAAATTTACTAATAAACTTTATATTGTTATAGGAGAGCAAAGTCCCAACGTGTCACTGATGCAGAGAATGTCTGACATGTTATCAAGGTGGTTTGAAGAAGCAAGTGAAGTTGCACAAAGCAATAGAGGAAGGGGAAGACCTCGGCCCAGAGGTAATTTGCTCACTACTTAAAGTCGTTGGAAAGCTGGTAAAATCTATTTATGGAAGATAGTTTTGGTGGGTTTTTTGTTTGTTTGTTTGGTTGGTTGTTGGTGGTGATGGTTGTCTCTCTCTCTTCTTCCTTCCTTCCATCCATCCTTCCTTTCTTCTTTGTTTGGTTTTTTTAGATAGGATTTCTCTGTGTAACCCCAACTTTCCTGGAACTCACTCAGTAGCCCAATGCCTACTAGAAGATAGTTTTGGTTGCTATCATCTATCTAAACTGAACTGTGTTTTGTAACCAAAGTAGTCATAGGTCTCTTCTGATTCCACTAGACCCAATTGTAACTTATCTCAAAACAAAACAAGACTAGGATTTCCAATTTTAAGTCCCTTTCCAATGCACTTTAAAAATGGACATCTACAAAACCCTATGAGCACATGCATATAATTTTAAAATTTATTTTAAAAATGTGTATTTGGTGTGTGTACATATATGTGTGAGTGTGCATATGGAGGTCAGAAAACAAGTTGGGGGAGTCAGTTTTCAAACTCAGTCAGGATTGGCAGGAAGTATCCTTACCTGCTTAGCCATCATACTGGCCCATGATTGATTATTTTAGCAAGAATCTGTCATTGTTTCTTATCTCTGTTGATAGACTGTTTGCTCAAGTGAACCAAACCACTAGTGGCTATTACTGGTAGACTGAATGTCTTAGTTGGGGTTTCAACAAAAATCAAGTTGGAGGGGAAAGGTTTACCTGGCTTACACTTCCACATCACTCTTCATCACCAAAGAAAATCAGCACAGGAACTCACACAGGGCAGGAACCTGGAGGCAGGGGCTGATGCAGAGACCATGGAGGAGTGCTACTTATTGACTTGCTTCCCACAGCTTGCTCAGCCTGCTTTTTTATAGAACCTGGGACCACCAGCCCAGGGATTGAACCACCCACAATAATCTGGGCCCTTCCTCATCAGCCACTAATTAAGAAAATGCCTTACGGCTGGATCTTATGTAGGCATTTTTCAGTTGAAGTTGCCTTCTTTCAGGTAACTCTAGCTTGTGTTAAGTTGATGTAAGACTAACCAGCACATTGAAATTTCTTGTGTGTGTGTGTGTGTGTGTGTGTGTATATACATATATGATATATTTATTTATTATACACATATATTGTGTGTGTGTTTTCAGAACATGTTTCTGTAGAGGTTTGTTTTTGTGTTATTTTGCATTTAAAATTTGAGTTCAAGGCTGGAGAGATGGTTCAAGAACAATTAAGAGATGGTTTAGAGGGTGCCAGATTCCCTGTAACTGGAATTAAAGATGGTTATAAGATGTCATGTGGATGCTTGGACTTTAACCCATGTCCTCTGAAAGAGCAGCCAGTGCTCTTAACCACTGAGTTTAAGTCCCAGCAACCACATGGTGACTCCCAACCATCTATAATGAGATCTGGTGAACTCTTCTGGAATGTGTATGCATAATAAATGAAGACATTTTTGAGCG
This sequence comes from Microtus oregoni, assembly GCF_018167655.1. Lineage (NCBI taxonomy): Eukaryota > Metazoa > Chordata > Mammalia > Rodentia > Cricetidae > Microtus > Microtus oregoni. The sequence goes on from NW_024543072.1 coordinate 33,508,079, forward strand.
GGGGAGTGGGGAGCTTAGAGCATTTACTGCTTTTGGAGAAGACTTGAGTTCAATTCCCAGAACCTACATAACTGCTCACAACTGTCAACAACTCCAGTTCTGAGAATTCAATATCCGTTTCTGGCCTCTGCAGGCACATGCATGCTTGTGACCAAAACACTCATACATGTATGTATGTAAAATAATCAGATATTTTAAAAACTTGAGTTTGCATTAACATGTGTTTCTTTTTTTTTTTTGAAGGTGGAACAAATCAGCCAGATACTTCAACTCTTCCTACAGTTCCATCAAGTCCTAATTTGGAAGTGGGTGAAACTGCAATGGATGTAGATACCCCAGCTGAGCAACTTCTTCAGCCTTCTACATCCTCTACAGTGTCAGTTCAGGCTCAGGCAGCAGCATCTGCCACAGAAAGCCCTCCTTCTCCTTCTCTGCTGTCGTCTCCAGACAGTGAGCAAAGGCAGCCTGTTGAAGCCCCTGGACAGCACACCTATCATCAGTCTGGTGAGGATGTTATTCTTCAAGTGGGCTGTTCAAGTGCTGCTCTCTCATAATGAGCACCCACCTTTTAGTCTGTTGTGAAAGATGCTACATCACAGTAACTTCTTGCTGGAATAAATGGTCAGAATTATTTGTGGTATGTAAATAGTAACTTAAGCACAAACTTCGTGTGTCTAATTTGCTTTAATTTTTACAAATAGTGATTCTTTAATTTATATAAGATAGTTTTTTAAGTTAACTTGATGTTATTTTGACATAGTTTAATACACTGAAAGATTATTTTATAGACCATTATTGATGAAAATAATGTTCTAGATTTATTTGGTTCTATGTCTATATTAAAATGATAGTGAAATATATCTCATTATTATTATTCCTTTTGTATTTATATTTTAAATTTTTCCTCAAATTATGAAATACTTTGACTATGTTCAGTATAGTGAGCCTGTGATTGACCCTTCTCAACAGCACAGTGTGCTTTACCAGGAGAATTATTTCATTATTATATATATGAAAAAGAATTCTTTTACCAAATCTTTGCCTTTACTTGATGCTAGTAAAAAAAAAATACCAGTTCCTAAATTCTCTTGGTATATTTTTCTCTCAATATAGTAACTTCTTATTTTTTCCTCCCAAATGTGGAATATACTATTATTTATAGTAATTTCAATAAATATGTATATATAGATGTATATATACATCTATATAGTCTACTTGAAATTTTTACTATACTTGTCAATAGAGTAAAAACAATGTATTTGTTTATTATTTTTAAGTTCTTTTAAGGAAACATTTTACTTGATACAGAACAAAAATGTTAGCAAGGGATATAGTTAGGAATACAGCTACCACCTAAACTAAGACTTATGACTGTTTCTTAACAGCTTTGCCTCCAAGCTATCCTGGATGCCAGATCCAAAATAATATGTTTTAAATTAAGTTCTGTTTTATCACTGTATCTCATTTTTGGTAATTAATATTCACTTTCTATGGGAATTGAAGTCAGGGTCAGCCGCAGAACTGTTAACACTATATACAGTTTATCAAAACCTAAACTAAAGCTGAGCTAGAAAGTCAGCTCTTTCCCATTTCACAAGGCGTTTCAGCTTGAGAGAAAATAAAATATTTTGCATTGTTTGAGAAATAGGGCCAGAGGAGTGAGAAGTAAATCAAAACTTGTATAATTGGTAAAGATAATAAAAATTTTAAAAATATGTATTTTTATTTCATGTGTTTTGCCTGCACATAGGCATGCACACTATCTTTGTGCCTGAGGAGGCCAGAAGAGGAGGGCATCAGCGTCCATGGAACTGGAGTTAAATCAGTTGTGAGCCACAATGTAGGTGCTGGACGCTGAATCCAGGTCCTCTGTAACAGGATAATGCTCTTGACGACTGAGCCATCTCTGTAGCCTCAAGATAAGGATTTTTAAAGAAATAGTGTGGTTGCAAATATTCTGCAAGATTTTAAGCAATTATAATAATAACTTATAATTAAAAAGCAAAAGATTCTTTAGCCCAGTTTTAAGTTCTACTGAGTCTTAAATAATCCCAATTATTTTGTAAACACATTTGTGAGTAAATATTTGGGAACTTTAAAAAATGCTTTTCATAGCTATTTTATGTATTTTTATACCACAATGTAAACTGCTGAACCCCTTTTAGTTTTTAATATACTAAGCACTCGAGAATAGTTTTGTGATGACCAAATTATAATAACATTGGCCATAAACATTTCAAAGAAAGTAAGGAAATATTTTGAATTAGTAGATTGAGACTTTTCTTGACTTTTATAAGCTATGATTAGAGTATTTTCCTGTTTTCTAAATTGTAGCACTTCTGAGGAAAATGGTTTGGTGTGAGATGTAGATCATGCCTGTAACTGTTTCAATAGTAGCCCTTTCATTATCCTAGCGTCCAACATGTCTACAGCAAGGACTTCATGTTTTTGTTTTGTTATTTTCCTGGTCCACTTGTGCTTACTAAAGCCTATCCAAATCCAGATGGCTTCACAGACACTGCGGATTGTCCATTGTTAGACGGTAGTAGGTGGGAATGCCAATTTAGAGCTGTGATTTCTGTCAGTGCCTTGTGTATAGACTGTTTCTCTATACTCATCTTGCTGTGGATATCTTTTTATGTTAATGATTATGCCTTTCCTTCATATCACATGTCTCTTCTGTCATCTTTAATAGTTAACTGAGGGACAGTGAGAACAAAAACTAGCCCAAGTGCTTCGAGGTCCTTCTCATAATCTACATCTGAATCTCTAGTGATGACGATGAAAGTCATAGCACAAATCTAGTGAACACTTGCCAGAGCAGTCTCTTTCCACACCTTTGTTGTCCAGCTGTAAGTGTGTTTATTTTACCCTTTCCTGGCTCTTAACATTTTTATCTTTCTGGTTTACCTTCTCTACTCCATAAGCTGTGAACTTCTTCACAATGAAGAACAAAACACTCATTTTCTTGACCATTCCAGCTCTCTAACATTGTCTAGAAGAAACGTATCTTCTATTACACCTGACTGGAGCAGTTCAAACCATACCTTCCCAGATTCCCAGGGACTACACTCCTCTATACCTTCCCAGATTCCCAGGGACTACATTCCTGTCCCTGTGCCTTCCCAGATTCCCAGGGACTACACTCCTTCTCCATACCTTCCCAGATTCCCAGGGACTAGACTCCTGTCTCCGTGCCTTTGCAGATTCTCGGGAACTACATTCCTGTCCCTGTACCTTCCTAGATTCCCAGGGACTACTCCTGTCCTTGTGCCTTCCCAGATCCCCAAGGACTACACTCCTTCTCCATACCTTCCCAGATTCCCAGGGACTAGACTCCTGTCTCCGTGCCTTCGCAGATTCTCAGGAACTACATTCCTGTCCCTGTACCTTCCTAGATTCCCAGGGACTACTCCTGTCCTTGTGCCTTCCCAGATCCCAAAGGACTACACTCCTGTCTCCGTGCCTTCCCAGATTCCCAGGAGCTACACTCCTGTCCCTGTGCTTTCCCAGATTCCCAGGGACTACACTCCTGTCTTCGTGCCTTCCCAGATTCCCAGGAGTTACACACCTGTCCCTGTGCCTTCCCTCTTCTACGAGGTCCCTGAACCCTGAGGGAGGGATGATGGGAACATTCCATTTATGGCTGAGCATTCTGAAGTCCCTTCTCTCTTTCAGCATACTGTTTTGCTGTGGGTCTCTGTATTAGTTCCCGTCTGCTGCAGAAGGAAGCGTCCCTGATAGTGACTAAGCAAGGAACTGATCTATGAGTATAGCAGAATATCATTAGTACTCATTTTATTGATGCATTCCTTTAGTAGAACAGTAGTATTTGGTTTTCCCCTGGGTCTTTGGGCTATCTATTCTCAGGTTCTTGGTCATCCAAACAACATCTGATATGGGCTCCACCTCATGGAGTGGGGCTTAAGTCAAATCTGATTTTGGTTGGTCATTCCCACAAACTTTGTGCCACCATTGAATTAACATATTTTGAAGGCAGGACACCATTGTAGATCACAGAGTTTGTAGCTGGGTTAGTGTTTATGTTTTCTCCTTCAGTACCATACAAGGTGCCTTCCAGTGCCAAGAACACTAGCCACTAGGGGTGAAGGCTCTAAATAGGGTCCAACTTGACTTCTCTGTGTTCAATGAGTTGTGCAGGTGTTTTTTCAGCAATAGGACCTTGTCATCAGTTTGTGGAGAACAATCTGTGGTCTTTGCAATAGTCTGGATTGTTTCAGGATTTTGGTGAACAATTCAATTAGATGTAGCCCAATCCCAGTACTGGAAACTTCATTTGTTGACAAGAGGTGTCTAGTTGGGGCTCTGTCTCTTCTATTATTTGGCAAATTTGTTTAGATTGTCTTCGTATATGTATGAAGATGATAAATGTATATGTATATGTGGGGGGGTAGGTAGTTAGGTATATAGATAGATAGATAGATAGATAGATAGATAGATAGATGAAATACATATATAATATGTATCTATTTTAGGAAGCTTCTACTGTATTAGGTTTCCATACTACCACTCAAATGGCCCTTAATTTTAGCTGTCTCTCACTATAGTCTCTCCTTTCTCTCCATCTTCCTTCTCCATCCCTGCTTGATCCATTCCGGTCCCCTTAATCCATAGCTATGTATTCTATTTCCCCTTTCTGGTGAGGTCTGTCCATCTCCTCTAGTCCCTTACTTTATACCTAACCTCTGTGGTTCTGTTGATTGTCGCTTGCTTATCACTGACTTAACCTAATGTACACATATAACAGAATACATACCTAGTATTTGTTTTTCATGTCTGGATTACCTCACTCAAGAAGAACTGTTCCTTAACTCTTAATTAGTGGGTTGAAGACAATTCTTTATAAACAGAAGTCACAGTAATAAGAGATTAATGACTCAAGCATGCTTGATTCTCCAAACAACAACAAAAAAATTGCATAAGAGGCTGAAATGTAATTTGTTGTATTACTGAGAAGATTTGTATGTGCTTCCATTACTGAGAGCTAATTTTCCTCCATGTCCCTGGTCTGCTCAAGGACACCCATCTTGCACTTGCCTGCTTCTTTTCTTTTTTTTTAAAAATATTTTTATTTTATGTGCATTGGTGCTTTGCCAGCATGTGTGTCTGTGTGAGGTGTCCGATCTTGGATTACAGACAGTTGTTAGCTGCCATGTGGGTGCAGGAAATTGAACCTAGGGCCTCTGAAAGAGCAGTCAGTGCTCTTAACCACTGAGCATCTCTCCAGCCCTTGCTTATTTCTGTTCATGTATTATCTTTTCCTTCTCCTTAATTAAACATATTCTAGCAGCACAAACTTTCTCCCCAGTTAAAACACACACAAAGTTCCCTTTGACTTTTCTTCCTCACCATCATCTACCCCTCCCCCTGCTCCTAACATTCAGTACTTCTGCAGAGTATATATGCTTTCTCTTTCTGCTTCATTGCCCCCACTTGTTGAACCTGCTACAGTCTGGTTTTCCTCATAGTAGTCCATCATAGCAGTATCCTTTGCTGGCGTATATTAGAAACAGTGGCAGAGTGGCTTGCTCCATTCTTTGACTGTTTCTATCATTTGTGGACACACTTTTATCACTTTACCTACAGTACTTTGGTCCCTCAGTTGTGCCCGCCCTATCCCTGGATTCTTCCTCTTAATATTAAAATTCCCCAGGACTCAGTTCTTATCTTTCGTGAGGGGCCTTGAAGTTTCATCTTAAATGACATCCAAATTTCTGTTAGGAATTCTTGACTCTGACATCCATTGTTTGGTTGCCTTCTCCACTTGGATGGCTTTTAGTTCTTTCCAGAATGAATTGTTCTTTCTTTGTTGTTCTTCACTGTAGCAAATGGCAGCTTCTTTTCCTTCTGCCTAGGCTCAACCTATTTCATTCTGTCTAGACATTAGCAAACATGCTGCCTTTGTCTCTCATCTCGTGTATTTCCCCTGAGCATTCCCTCCTACTGGAACAGCTTTCTCGTGATAGCTGTGTAGCTTACTGCCTCGTGTCCATGAGGCTCTTGCTCAGTGAGCAGCTCAGAAGACGTTCCTAAGGACTGTTCACCAAATACCGGTCTCTCCGTATTCCCTATCTTCAAGGCCTTCCGTACTAGTTTACTACAGCAGTTATCCCGGGGGTGCATGCATGCACAGATCTCTGTGAATGTGTCTGTACAGTCACAGATGTCTATTTTCCCCTCAGAACGTAAACTCCATAGGGATAGGAATTATTTTGCTCAATGTTTTATTGTCTCTGAAACTTCATATATAATAGCTACCTCTTGACAGAATTTCGTGTAATTTTTCTTTTTGCCTGGATTATTTCCTTAGAAAAGATTAATAAAATATTGTGTAAATCATTTTGAATTAAAATAGAAAAGGTAAAAAGGAACATTTTAAGGCTATGACATACAACTTGCATTGTAAAAGATCTACTGAATTCTAAGAATTGTTTCCAAATACATAACTGTTTACTCCTTTTATTGAATTTTAATTTTCTGACTGAAATTAGTAAAGTAACTTAAATTTTTTGTTTAGATTATTTAAATTAAAATTTTATAGCTATCATTTCTGTTTTATCTTCTGTACAAAGAGAAAATGATAGAAACTTGAATGTTTGGTTTAGAATCTTACAGGTGAAGTCTGTAGTGCAGTGAGCAAGTACGTGCTTAGCCTGTGTTCAGTCCGTGGACCATAATATGGAGTGGACACCACAAGTAAAGCAAATGGTGTTGTTTATGGAGGACTTCGTTTTCATTAATATGGCTACTTGAATATTTGTAGAAATTATGTGTCTAATTCATTAAATTAAAGCAAAACATTTGGTTGTATGTGTATAGTATTGTTTCATAATTTAATGTCTTTTTTATCAGTAATTTGTTTTTATTATTTCTCTTTAAAACATGTCTTATTTAACCTTTTCCCTTTTTAAATGTATAATCAATTTTATACTATTTTTTGTCGTGTTACTCTCTTCTTTCTTTTCCTATCTGTGTCAGAATTTTTAAGGGGGCCTGAGATAGCTTTGCTCCGTAAGCGCCTGCAGCAGCTGAGGCTTAAGAAGGCTGAGCAGCAGAGGCAGCAAGAGCTAGCACAGGCCCAGCATCAGCCTTCCACTTCCACTTCCGATCAGTCTCCTCATGAGGGCTCTTCACGGGACCCTCGAGCTTCAGGTTATTGATGTCAAGTGTGCTTAAACAGCTTCCACAGTTGCTTTCTAATACTGCTATGTGTAGTTCAGTGTTTCCCCTCCCATTCAAATGGGAACCTAATGTGCTTGCAGCTTTTCCTTCCCTTCCTGGCATTATAATGGTGTTCAACATCTGCTATTTGAGGGGCAGATTGACAGAAGCATTTCCCAGAGGTGTGAATCTATAACAGTGCTTTATCTTACTGTAAATCTATTTGGAAAGGGAAGATATTTATTACTTGTAAAGCTGTTGAAGTACTTTCTAATAAATCTACTGAATTTCATACCTGCTTTGATATTTTTGTAGAAATTTCCTATATGCCAAAATGAACCTATGCTTATAGACTCTTGGCTCTTAGTTTTTTAAGTCTGTACTTAGCCAGTTATTTTAGACAGACCTAGGAATTATTTGACCATACTCGCATGCTCACTCGGTCATTCCCTTCTGTTATTATTTGATTTCTTTCAATATTTTCTTATCACTGCTATAATCAACTTCTGTATATAGAGCAGCAAAAGTACTTTATGATCTCAGTTTCCTGTTCTTGAGCTGTCAAATTCTGATATTATATAGTAATAGTCAGTGCTACTTATATTAGCACTCCAATTCTTTTAATTAACACTTCTTAAGAATAATGAAAGGTGCAGCATAAAAGTTTATCAAGATGAAAAATAGGTACACTATATCATACTGTGAAGGTATTATAGAAGGTGTTAAAATGTACATTAGGGAACAAAAATGTGCCTAAGTTCATTTATAATAACTTGGATATATTTTGCTTTGCCGCTCTAAGGAGTAATGAGTTTGGGTGTTAATTACACTGAAAACTCTGATTTAATTACTTGGAATTAATTTGTACTATTTATGGTACAGAATTAGTCAACCTATGTATTATAAATATCTGTTCCAGCAATGGTAACCATAGTGCATTTGTTAATAATAAATTTAAGCCTCTGTAATATACATGTGGTATTTGGAACAAATTTAGGGGGCTTGATTTGTTATTCCATGCTATGTTAATGGAAAGAAAGTCAGGCAAAAATGCCCAGATATTTTCCCCTGGGGGAGATCTTTTCTATACTTAAAACAAGAAAATTTAACAAGACTATTTGATCAGATTACAATAATGGTATACATTAATAAAACAATTTACTAACTATGAATTTATACTACATACAGTACTATATATAGCCTAGGATGTTTTAAAAGCAAAAACCAATAAAAAGGAAAATAAAATGCCTTGATATATATATATATATATATATATATATATGTCTTTTTAATTTGATTGATTGTGTGTGTGTGCCTGTGCACACACATGCAAGCATGCCACATGGAAGACAGATGAAATTTTGTAACAGTTCTCTTTCCACTGTGCAGATTCTGAGGACTAAACTCAGACTGTTAGGCTTGGAGGTAGTCATTTACTTTATCAGCTGGCTCATTTTGCCAGCCCCTTATGTATAGACAGAGATATTTTTTAAGATACCAAAATTTAGCAATAAATCAAATGGCAAAATGAACTTTAATATGAAGCAAAACTATATGAGGAAGAAAATACATGTGAGTTTTATAAAAGTAAGTTGAGGCTTATTTATCTTTTATATAAAGTTTCAAAAATTTGAAAATTGAAGCAGGTTTTTTTTAGTCAAAAACTTAAGAGTGGTGTCAGGTGTGATAGTGCATGCCTTTAACCCCAGCACTCAAGGGGCAGAGACAGGCAGATAGTTCAGAACCAGTCTGGCCTACATAGTAAGTTCCAGGCAAACCAGGGCTACACAGTGAGATCTTGCCTCAGAAACAAACAAACAATGTAAAGTGATTATATGGGTTTTGTGAAATAATAGGATGCTATCCTCTCATTCCGCATATCTTTCTAATTAACTTGTACTAAGTCTGGAAGCCAAGTTACTGCTGGTGGTAATCCTTAAGGAGCTCTGGCTTACCAACTGTGAAGTTGAGAAGCAATTTCTTCTCTTTCTTACTAACCAATTTTCTTGGCCCTCTAAGGCCCACATGGTCCAGTATTTGAATCCCTTAGTGCTATCACTCCGTGTACAGTGATCTCCTCACCTGAAAGGGAAGTATTTTATGAGTACTTATGTGTTTATCATAGCATTCATATAAGTAAGGCATCTTGTCAGTTGTTTTGCTTGGTTGTTTTGCCCTTGAGCAATGGTCTCCTGTGCCCAGGCAGGCCTCAGACTCTTTGCAGCTGAGGGTAAACATGAACTTCTAGTCCTCCTGTGTCTGTCTCTAAGATGCTGGGGTTACAAGAGTGTGCCACCACACCCAGTTCATATAGTTTTGGAGAAGGAACCCAGGGCTTTGTGCATGCACTCTACGAACTAAGCTATATCCCAACCCTTAATAAACTTCAATCTGTAGCATGCCTTGTGTTCATGGGCTAGTGCTACTTCTGCCTTACTCTGTTCTAGAAATGTTATTAGGAACTAAAAGCCTGTTGATAACTGTTCATAAAGTCTGTTTTCTTTGCCACTTAAAAAAGCATTGGTTGTGAGGAAAGATGAGTTGGCTTAAAGCAAAATTTTTTTCATTTAAAAATATATGTTACAAAAATATAGAAGGAAAATTATGAAATTTAGCAAAAAGATAATTTTTAATTAATTAACAATTATTAAAACCTTCTTTTGGAGCTAGAGAGATGGCTCAGTGGACTGGATTCATTTGCAGAGGACCCAGGTTCAATTCCACGCACACATATGGTATCTCAGTACTGTTTATAACTCCAGTTCCTGGGAATCTGACACCCTCTTACCTTTACAGACACCAGGCATGTATGTGGTACACATAAATACATGTAGACAAAAAAAACCACACACACAAAACAAAGATAAATAAAAAATTTTAAACCCTTATACTTAACTGTTAGATGAGTGTGTGTGTGTGTGTGTGTGTTGACAGTAATTGATCCATTTTCTTATAATAGATGTTACCACTATCAGGATAGAAAAGTGACAAAATTAGCTTTATTTTTTTCTCCTGGGGATAGTGCTTAAAAGCACTCAGAATGGTTGAGCATTTGACATGTGGTCATGAGCTTTGTTACCGTATGGCCTCCAGCAATGCTAGCTTATCCTGAACCCTGCTGATGGGGCCACATGTGATCTGTTCCAAGGTGAAGTTCAAGGTGTTTGTGCTGTGGTACCTAAAGCCCTTATGAAATTGTCTAAAACTAAAGACCCTGTAGTGGTTAACTGTGTGCTAATTGTGCCTATGATAGATCAAGTGTGCTTTCCTTATTGAGGAGCAGACAATCATTATGAAAATGTTAGAGTCAGAAAGTGAAGTAAACATGATATTTCTTTATTAAAGTCATAAAACCAAGGCTTGTTTTGTTTTGACAAAGGTATCAAAATTAGTATATTTGATTTTAGTTTGTTAGTTTCTTAAATATAAAAGGTATGTTTTTCATGATGTGTTTTGCCTATCAGTAAATTATAAGGGGCCAGCAGATGGCTCAGTGGGTAAAGGGGAGGGCCATGTCAGCCCGGTGACCTGAGTTTAATTCCTAGGTCACACTGTGGAAAGGAGAAGGCTGATTCCTAAAAGTTAACCTCTGACCTTCTGTGTGCTATGGTATGTGTGCCTGTACTTGCACACATACCATAGGTACAGGTACGATAACAATAAAGTACATTTAAATAAGTTATGATACTGCCAACAAATGGTACTTTCATTGTCTTTCCACTTATTTAAATTTCTTAGATATAAGGTGTTCAAAAAATACAAGACTTAGATTCAAGAAATTGTAAAAGTAGAAAGTTTCTGAATCATTTCATTGACTGGCAGATATTTTCTTCTCTTTTTAAAACATAGAAGTCAAGAGAATTCTGTGAAAGGCTGTGAAAAGTGAACCAACAATACCTAGTTTCTAAGTAAAAGTTTAGAACAAGTCACTTTGCAGAAATAATAATCTACAAGTTTCGTGAGATGGGAAGGACTCAGACTCATAATCACAGGGAATATTATATATTAGTCAATCTTTTCTTTCTTTCTCTCTCTCTCTCTCTCTCTCTCTCTCTCTCACTCTCTCTCTCTCCTCAAGGGCTGTGATTAAAGACATGCACCACCACACTGGTAATATTTATTTCATCATTTTGAAACACCAAATAATGTCAACTTCACTTTTAAATTGTTGTTTAAAATAAATCATATAAAAGAGTTAGAGCTTGGGACATAGCTTAGTGGTAGGACAATTGCTTAGTATGCATAAGGCCCTGGATTTGGTCCTGCAGTCCCACAACAAAGCTATGGTTGCTAGATGTTTAAGTCGTGGTTTTCTCTTTTACTGAAGGCAGAAAGGCTCAGCTGTAAATCTTTCATCCGAGTTTTATGTGGAAGTTCTGATTTAAAATGCAGATGGACTGGGAATCTAGCAGTGATTGAATTTGCAGTGTCACAGGAGGGAAAAAAAAACAATCATTCAGATGAAAAGGTAAAACTGTTTGAATTTAGCTTGCTCTTCATGCTAACCCATAGCTCCTCAGCTCTGAAATTGAATATGGACCAACCAAATGTAAAAGTAGGTTTTTATTTAAGATTTATTTTTCTTATTTTTAATTATGTGTATGTTTGTGTCTGTATGTGGGTATCTGCACATGTGTGCAGGACTAAGGTACCAGACTCCCATGGAACTGGAGTTTGAGGTGCTTGTGAGCTGCCCAACATAGGTGGTGGGAACCAAACTTGGGTCTTCTGCTGTAGTCGTATACACTCTTAACCACTGAACCATCCCTCCAGACATCCCTCCTTAAAAAAAAAAAAAAAAGTTTTGATAACTACAAATGATAATCCTTCAGAGCTAAATTTAAAAGTTCAGTTTTCAATTTTAGAATCTATTACTTTACGATACTTTTAGTTTTTAAAAGATGTGTTTATTTTATGTATATATTTGCACAATATGCTGCAATGCTATTAGAAGCCAGAAGAGGGCATTAGAACCCCTGGAACTAGAGTTGCAGGGGATTGTGACCACCATATGGGTGCGGAGAACCCAATCACAGGCCTCTGCAAGAGCAGCAAGTGCTCTTAACCACTGAGCTCTCTCTCCTGTCTTAGTTTTTTTGAAGTTCAGTTTTGTCTAGAAGTCAGGAAGTATATTAGTATACTGTAAATCATTTAGGGATTAGATTATAACTTATTTTCTAAGCTCTTAGGAAATGCAACATAACTTACTACAAGTCAGTGATTTTGTTGTTGTTGGCAGTGTTTTAAGTCCCCAGGTGTTCTTAAACTTGTGGCATCCTGTCTCATCTTTCTGCGTGTTGAAGTAGTCATAAAGTTTGGTTTATTTGTTTGTTTGTGGTTTGTTTAGTTTGAGATATGCTTTTGCTGCCTAGCCCAGGCTGGCTTTGAACTTGTTGTCCAAGCCTTACATCCTTCTGAGTGCATGTGTCACCAATAGTCAGGCTGATCATTTTGAAATTGTATTTGTCTGTCTGGGGGGTGGAAGTTGCTACAGCGTATGTGTATAGGCTAGAGGACAACTCGCAAGGGATCAGTTCCACTGTATGGGTCCTAGAAATAAAACTCAGTCAGGTTTTGAGGCATTTTTTTTATCCTAAAAAGAAAACTTTTTCTTTATCTCATTATTATCTGGGTCTGAGACTAGTTGAATTTCTGTCTCTTACCTTATGACAAGAGTGAACCTTGGGTAATTCATTTGGCTATTGTCTGAGTTTCCCAGTTATCAGTTTATTTAAGTACTGTAGCTACCCTACATAACAGATGGCATAGAGATGTGATAGGTAATGTGTATATATAGTTTTTAATACTTGTAAGAGAGTACCATCTTATTTATAATATATATTTAGGTAGTGTAGTATACCCCAGTTAACAGAGATGCATAGAGACAGGATAGCTAAATATATAGTTCTTTTTTTTAAATATATAGTTCTTAATATTTGCAAGAGACTACGTCTTATTTATAGTATATTTTTTCCTCAGAACCATTTAAAGTAGACAGTATTGAGGATTCTGAGGGCTGTTTGTACATTTGTCAAGTGAATGCTCAAAATAACTGCAGCAAAGGCATTCCGTATATGGCTAATTTAAAGCCCAGGTCTTTTTTTCCATTTCAGGTCCCCTGAAGTCATGGGTTGCTGGCTCCTGCTCAGAGTGACAACACCCTGTGGATTCTACTGGTCCTGGCCCAACCACCACAGAGCCGCACTGGAGCATGGAGCCAGCCTAGAGAGGGTCAGGTAGGAACTGTTTTTTCACTTTATGGCACGGTTTTGCTGATTGGAAAAAAAAAATAACTTTTATACTCCAAAAGGGTATAAAACATTGATGATTCTTTTTTAAAAGGGGCTTTTCAAAACTGAGCCATATTGGAAAAATCAGCAATTAACATGTCCTGTGCAAGCAGGCCCTGTGTACTGTCAGCCTCCCCACAATGCTCACAGTGACAGCCAGGGTTGCACTTCTGAGATGGATGCATTGAATCATGTTTTAGGCTTTGTACATTAATAAATCAGGCATGATATTGACCTAATTCTGAAATCCTTTGTTAATTACCTTAAGTGTTTGAGTCCTAAGGAAAACAGTAGTGAATCTTAGGATTTTAAACTGTAATTAAATGAGTATATATTCCATAGTTTGAAGACAATTTCACATCATTCTTTTTCAGTCAGTACCACAGCACTGAAAAACAGCAGCTAGTAGTTAGATGAACTCACGTTTCCCTGTATGTTATGTAGCTTACAGGGATCATCTCATTGAAAGAATACTGCATCCCTTTTATAGATTTAGAAATGAGACTCAAGACAATTGAAATAATTTGCCCAGGGTTACAATATTAGTGAGTAAAAGTCATTCAAACCCAGGAAATATGGCTGAAGAAGTCTTGTTATATGTTAGATTATAATATTTTTTTGTTTTTCTACAATTTAAAAAATTCTGGTGTTTAAAGGACTTAAGGATTTTCTTACCAAACTGCAAATTTGGAAGAAATACACAGTAAATGACATTGCGTTTAGTACCGAATGAACTGTTACTTAATATTTATTTCAACCTTTACAATAATATAATTTAAAATACTTTAAATGTGTTGACTTGCCATATTGCTTTTAGTAGTGGACAATATATTCTGATTTTTATTTTGTAATAAAACCTTCTAAAACATCTCACATAAATATGGAGTAGAATAGACAAACAATTGCAGCAATGAATTTAAGCTTCTTACATTTTTGTTGTTACTTGTTATTCTGTTGGTTATTGTGTTAATATTTGGAAGTATTTCTGTAACAGGAGTTATAGGCATTTATGAACACTTAGTATTAGAAAAGCATGTTACTTAACATATTTATGTTACAGAAAAATAATAATTCTAAAAGGAGTTGCATGTTCCCAAGATGGCACATAAAGTAAATTCAATAGGCAAAGAGTCATAAACAATAGCCTTTAAAAGATCTTGGACCAGCAAGATGCCTCAGTGGGTAAAGCCCGATACCAAGCCTGACAACTGGAGTTCAATCTTCAGGACTCACATGGTGGAGAGAACTGACTCCCAAAAGTTGTCTTTTAACTTCCAAGTGTGAGCTAGCTGTAGCATGTGCATACCCACACACAATAGACAAGTACATAAAGCCAATAAAAATGTAATTTGAATTTTTTTTCTTTTCTTTTTTTTTAATTAACAATTTCTACCTTCTCCCATTTTCCTCCCCATTCCCCCACTCCCTCTCCTTCTCCCTCTCCAGTCCAAAGAGCAGTCAGGGAAAAATTTTAAGTAATAAGAATAACACATAATTCTTAGAGATGCACAATTGTTACAGGCTAAAGCAATATAATGAAAATGTTTTAATTGATAATGGATTCTGTTGTTGGTTTAATGTAAGCTTCATTGTTTTAAATACTGTCAAACTAAAGTACAGGTTTGTGGAGACGATAGCATTAAAGATCTTCATTAGTGTGTATTTTAGTGATACTTTCTAAATTTTATTAAAAGAGCAAGATACATCTTACTTCAAGAAGATTTATGCATTCCATAATGTAGAAAAACAGTATTTGTGAAGTGCATGTCTTAGTGGCCTTAGCATTGTCTTGGAGCTTTTAATTATTAAAGGGGAGCATGGAGAAATGTGTAATGAATCCAGAGGGGCGAACTGTATTTTGTAAAAGACTCTTACAGAGTTTTTCCAATGTTTAATCAATTGGCGCTTTTTTTGCTTTGAAAGATATAACTTTACTTCTAAAGACTTAACTGCCTGATTTTCAAAATAATGCAGGTGGCAATATTAGATCTAAAATGAATCAATGAGAAATCATTTCAAAGTGAAAAGTATGGTGGGTTAAGGAACCAGTGAACACCACCATTCCCGCTTTCCTTTTTGTGTAGTAAAGAACTTAACCAAATATTACCGTGAAGAGATGATAGATAAGGATGAATAAAAGCTCCAGACTTTAGAATAATGTCATGGTTTATCAATTTCTCTGAGCAAACTGGTATGATATTAGAATATGGAAGACTTCAGGTTAGTAGAAATGATGCTGGTAGCAGGCTTCAGTCTTCAAATGAAAGCAATCAAATGGTGTAAATTTGGTATGAAACCAGGGTGTATTGGGAAATTTCCCTTACCTATTCAGCTAAGGATGATCTGTACTTAACACCTCTTTGGAGGAAATGAAATGTCGTTAGGATCATAGCTAGTGCTCAGTGAGACACGAACAACATTCACTAAGAACTAGGGCAGAAGATCTTAGAAATGAGGGACCATTTTCACACTTGAAGTAAAGCCATGTTTGTTACCCACACTTTTCCCTTTTGCTGTAGCTCTACTGGGGCCCTGGGGCTCCTCTATAGTAGGCATACTTTGTCCAAAAATGCTTGGGATCAGAAGTAGCATTTGGGGAGAATAGTTGTATATACCTAATAAGGTGTCTGGGGGAAGTACTCAGGGCTTAGCAGGAAATTCATTTGTGCTTTCTGTACATTTGATGCAAATATCAGAGGTAATTTTATGCAGTGTTTTTAATGTATATATATTCTGATTGCATTCTACCATAGGTCAGCAGTAAAATTCTCTACTTGGGTCATGTCAGCACTCAAAACATTTTGGATTTTGCATTTTCAGGTTTTTTGTTTTGTTTTGTTTTAGACAAGGGATGTATAACGTACATTCTCCAGTAATTTTGTTAAGGTACGATAGCCATGGGCTGATAGGGAGAAAGAAGAATCTGCCTAAAAATGTTGCTAATTATTAGAATTAAGACTTGTTAACACCAGGCAAATGCCTTTTCCATTGCAGTCCTTTATTCCATTGTTTGCTAAAGGCTAGAACCCAATAATGAAATAAATTCTCACATAAAGACCCAATGTATCCAAAAGATCAAAATAGAGTTGTACTGTTTGAAGCCAAAGTAGAAAATAGAAAGCACAGACCATTAAGCTTTCTTCTTGCTTTTCTTTTTCTGCCAGGTACCCTCTAAAGAAGCCTAAGCTTTCACAGAGTATAGTTTCATTATGCACAATGTACCATAGAGTTTTTAAAGTTACATGTTTCTTTGAAGGTATTTAATTCATTGCCTGTTTTCCCTACAAACCACTTTTTGTTAAACATCCTGACTCCTTCAGCTCATGGTATAGCAAGCAACATCTCACAGTGTCTAGTGAGCATCTCATTTCATGCTTTGAACCTCCCAAAACAGGATGAAAGCCATCTGAAGAGCTGATGAGGGAATTTAAGAAAGGCAAGGTATCTTCTGTTTAGAGGAAATACCCTGTTTCTGATTATCTTTCTGGCACCTTATATTTGTGCTAGATGAATTTGATTAAAGGTGTGTGCATGGAAGTAGAATATTTTCTCAACTCAGACTCAAGATTGCTTAATGCTTGCCTGGAATAACATCTTAAGCACATGACCCTGCTTACTCGCTGCTTGGAAAACACACCACAGTACTTACTCCTCTTCCCTACCCTTATACATTTGTTTCTTAAGTTTAGAGATTATCATGACATTGCTGTGCAGTTTTCTGCTGCTTACTTTTAAGTTGAAATCTCATTTTTGTTTCAGATTCTCCTTCTTCTGTGGTTAACAAACAGCTCGGATCCATGTCACTTGATGAGAAACAGGGTGCGTGCAACAGGAGATGCGCTATGCCCATCCATCCATAGTTTTATTGCAATGCATAAACAAAGTTCTTTCTTGCTTTTGCTTAGCATATCATTTTGATGATGGTCTTCATTAGTATTTTATGGACTAAATTATCTTGTGTGGTATTGTGCACAAAAAGCTGTCATGGCTTGAACAAATTATGTTCTGTGTAAGCTTATTTCTGCCTTCAACATTTTATAACAACTCTGAAGTCTCTCCTTCAATAGTTTGTAATGAATAGAAGATAAAATTTTTCTTATAGCTGTATATCATAAGATCATATAGAACTGTGGTTTAAGATTAGCATATTGCCCCATTGTTCATTAGAAGTTATTTGAACATAGTAATATTTCATATTACTAGGTTGCTATGGTAATGACACTTGGGTTTGTGTCATACTTAACTGGTGGTGAAACTCAAGATAGGTTGATTTTTTTTTGTTGTTGTTTCTGTTGTTTTGTTTTGTTTTGCTTTTTAAAACAAGGTCTTATATGTTGCCCAGGTTGGCCTTGAACTGCCAGTGGTTTTGATTAGCCTTCTTCCTGAGTGCTGGGACTACAGGCATGCTTCCACCCCACTCAGCTCTGATGCTTTTAATTTTAAGCTTTTATGCTTATAAACCCAAAGTTTGGAGTATACACAGCAGAAAAAAATAACGAGAGCTTGAATTTTGCAGGAAAATGAATGGAGCTAGAAAACACTGAGTGAGGTAACTCAGACACAGAAAGACAGTTATCACATGTACTCACTCATAGGTGTTTTTTAAACATAAAGCAAAGAAAGGCAGCCTACAAACCACAATCCCAGAGAACTTAGACAACAATGTGGACACTAAGAGAGAATTACATAGATCTAATCTACATGGGAAATAGAAAGTAGAAAAAGACAAGATCTCCTGAGTAAATTGGGAGCATGGGGACCTTGTGGGAGGACTGAAGGGGAGATGGGAGAGGCAGGGAGGGGAGCAGAGAAAAATGTAGAGCTCAATAAATATCAATAAAAATGTATTTAAAAACCCAAAGTTATACTGAAAAACGCTGGGCCACCAGCAGGTAAACCTCTTGCACTTCCACTGGTAGTTTTTTGAAGAAACAAACGCTTAAGGAGAACTCGATGTAATCACAGGTTTATTGGTCAAGCTTTATTACTAGCAGATCTGATACAGTACAGAGAGGAATTGGAAAAGGACAACATTCTGACAAAGAAGAGGTACATGAAAAGAAGGATCCAGAAAGGAAGACTGTAAGAAGTACTTTAGGACTTTCTTGAAAATTAAGGCAAAGAACTTACTATGTTAACTCAATTCTCTAAAGTACTCTAAGCACTTTGTGACAGAATAATGTTAGCGATACTAAGCCCCCAAAAAATAACTTTAAATTATTTATTTATATATTTACAGGTAGTATGTATGTATATCAGGGGTTCATGACATGGTGCAATCCTCAGTAGTGATCCGGGGGTAATTTTCAGGAGTCAGATCTTTCTGTCTCCTGAATGGGTTCCAGGGATTGAACTGAGGTCAGGCTTGGCTGCAAGCATCTTCACTGCTGAGCCATTACTGCTGAGCCATCTCACCAGCTTGACTTCAGCTATCTCAGTTGAAGAGGGCAAATGAGTAGCTAATAGACTTCACAATTTTTTTAAAAAAAATTATGAATAAGCATGAAATCCGTAAGACTTGATAGGCTGAAAAGTAACGTACATATGAAGGCTCACTGTTGATTGAGTGAAAATATTAATATTTCTATAGTATCTGGTATGAAATAGGTCTAATTCTAACTGTCCTAGAAAAATATTCAAAAACCAGATTAGAACTTCTGTACTTTCAGTCTTAAATAATTGACTTTCAGTCTTAAATAATTTATTTCTAAATCTTTTGGTGGCATGTATTGTTAGTAGATGTTTTGTTTTCTTTTTGTTGTTGCTTTCCTCTTCTTAAAAAATAAAGCTAGGCCAGGCGGTGGTGGCGCACGCCTTTAATCCCAGCACTCGGGAGGCAGAGGCAGGCGGATCTCTGTGAGTTCGAGACCAGCCTGGTCTACAAGAGCTAGTTCCAGGACAGGCTCCAAAACCACAGAGAAACCCTGTCTCGAAAAAAAACCAAAAAAAATAAATAAATAAAGCTAGGCGTGGTAGTTCTTGCCTTTAATCCCAGCACTCAGAAGACCAATGTAGAGAATTGCCTTGAGTTAGATTGAAAATCTGTGTTAAAAAAAAAAATCAAGGAAAATACAATGTGGAAAATGGTGTGAGGGAGGAAAAGAAAAATAGAGTAAATGAATTTGAGAATTACAGAATTAACCATGTTTTATCTTTATACAGAGTAATAAAATACGATACAATTATAGCATCTCATATTACACTGTAGCCAGATTTATGTTTAGTTAGCCACATAAAATAATTTCTATAGATTTATGTTAAATATTATACCTATTTAGTTGGTACTTCATTTTATATATGGTTTTAGGACATAAGAAAGGGAAGATTTAGGTTTAACTCCCACAGATTTGGCCTCAGTGCATGAGTGAATGGTGATGCCATTCAGTGAGGGTGCCTAGCCCAGAGATAGAAATTAGGAGGTGCTTTATTTGTGGTCGTGTAATATAGTTTGCCATGTAGTCATACAGCCTCTCTAGTGGTCAAATATCAGTTGTGTTTAGCAGAAACTACATTGTTAAAGGCCATTGTAAATGTAGTTTTGTGATAAGATCTATGAGCAGAAATGGCCTAGCAATGGGTAAGACTTACTTATGGCAACATGTGTTATCTGAGGATTAAACTGTACCAGCCTGTCACTTCTGGTCTAATGTAATAGCTCTGTAACCGACTGGGTCATGTCTACTCAAGCCACAGTCTATTCTTTACTAGCAGACAGGATGAACCTTTAAAAAGTGAATATATGCTCATATGATTTTTCCGTCTGAAGTTTCTATAACCCTTGAAAACTACTGAAGTTCACACCAAGCTTTGTAAGCCACATATGAACCAGCCCTTATCTCACTGAGCTTACTTTTGGGCATTCTGCTCACTCACTGTGTTCTTGTCAAGTCTCCTCAGTCTCTTAAGCTCTGCTCAATCACTGCGGTCTTGCCTAGTAGCCTTCGGTCTGCTAACATGGTGCTTGCTTACTGTGCTCTTTACCAAGTAGCCTGCCTGCTAACACTCTGAGCTCCTTTCCTTCTCAGATATCTTACGTACACTGTTCCCATTCCCAAACTGCTTTGTTGTTAAGCAATTTCAACTTCTCCATTAAGCGTCAATCTCTTTAAAAAACTGACTTCCCAATGTGCCCCTCTTTTCCTCTTTGTGGCGTATTATTTGCTCTCATTAGATTTACAGCCATGTATTTGTTTGGAGGCTTGTTTTGTATATACTTCTCTCCATATTCTGTATGTGTTGTTTTTATTCGCTGTCATATATATGCAGTGTGTGAAGTCATACCACTTTTATTGGTAGCAATATTTGGTCAGGTTTTTTGGGGGGTTGTGATGAGATATGGGGTCTTCCTTTGGTCTTGGCTGGCCTGGAACCTTCTATATAGACCAGGCTGGCCTGGAACATTCAGATATCAGTCCACATGCCTCTGTTTCATATACTGGGATTAAAGGTGTGCCATCATTAATTCTTTAAGTGATCAGAGCTATGGAAATTATTTTAGTTTGGAAAACTCAGCATAATACCCAGTTTTACATATTGGAAGGTTCATTGGGCAATATTATAAATGAATAAATAGAAGATAAAGATTGAAGAGTGTCAGAACATACAAGAAATTGTAATAATATAGGTAAGAGACAATGAAGAATCCAATCTAAGGCAGTAGGAGTGGGAAATGAGTATATTTTAAAAATCTTTGTGAAGTAGAATAATGGAACTTGGGCTTGGGATAGATTGCTTGTCTTATCTAGGAGTGTAGATTATGTATCCAGCACTACAAAATAATGACAGTAATGGTAACAATAAGAGATACTTTGAAACTGGTTAGCCAGAAATTAATGAGAAAATTATGTCTAGGTATCTTGATAAGATTATAATAAACCATCCGAAAGACAGAGCTTTCTGGAAAAACAGATAGGGGAAAGAAGCTATGGACGAGATCCTTTGGTTGGGGGTGGGGGATAAGCATCTTAGTCTGTTTTCTCTTGCTATTAAGGAATACTTAAGTGCTGGCCATGGTGGCATATGTCTGTAATCCCAGTACCTGGGAAGCAGAGACAAGTGGATCTCAGTGAGTTCCAGGCCAGCCAGGTCTGCATAGTAAGACTTTGTCTTTAGAATCTATGTATGTGAAAGGGCAGAGGAGGGAGGAAAATAGAGAGGGCAGGGGAGAGGAGAGACTGAGCAACACATAAGGAAAGGGTTTTGACTCTCAGCTCTGAAAGTATCTACTTGGCTTTTAGTTAGGGTCACGTGCTGCTCCATGCATTGCCAAAGAAAGGAGGGACAAGCAGAAGTGTATTGAAGACAGCTGACAAGTGGGAAAGCTAAAGAAAGCTAAGGAAACCAAACTGGGTTGGTAACAACTTACCATCAGTACCTTCCTCTGAGGAGGAACTCACTCACTCCTGTAAGGTTACATTAACCCACTGGTGAGGACTCTGTATTCATGATCCTCCCTATACTGCTGCATAGACAGTGTTGTATTTAATTATCCAAAAAATTAATCAGTTAGATTGAAATTGAACATTATTAGTAACCGTTTTATCTTTGGTAAGTACCCCATAAAGAAATCTAGGAAGTACTGTGAGAAATAAGCGATATGGAAAGTGCTTGATCACCTAGATGGTGATAAATGCACATCCTACAGCATAAGTATCAAGCTTTAAAAGAAGAAAAACATGTAGTCAGAGGTCTGACTTTGCTGCCTGGACTGATTGTGCTCAGACAATCCTGTTTCAGCCTCCAAGATAGCTGGGACTACAAGAGCGTATTCCCCATTCCTGACTTTGTCTCAGTAGTATTTCCTTTCATTAAGATGCTTTCAAAATAAAATTATAAGAAAAAAACAAATAACACATTGTTATATGAGAAATACTTCATCATATTTATAAAATTTAAAGTTGTAGACAAACATATGGGTGGTTCTTTTATGCTAATTACAGGCAGCCACAATAGTATCTATGATACATACTGTATAATATGTATCATTTATATGTATGTCCATATGTGAATATATTATGTATATATGTATATAAAACACATATAGATATATTTGTGCACATATATGTGTGTATATTATATGTGGGTGTACATGTATCTACATATATGGTATGTATGTATATACACATATATAATATGTAATCATATATATATATATAATTTTATTTTGAGACGGGTCTCACTATGTAGCTCTTGCTCATCTAACTCTTACTACGTAGACTAGGCTGTCCTTTGAACTCACAGAGAACTGCCTGCCTCTGCCTCTTCAATGTGGAATAAAGGTGTGTGCTACCATCTCCCCTTTGAGTAATATATTTTTTAAAGAGTTTGGGACTCAGTATGTTCTCCATGCTGGTCCTAAACTAAATTCAAGTATTCTTGAGTACCTGAGACTATAGGCATGTGTAGCATGCCTGGGAAAGTGATACATTTAATAAGAATTTAATTTTTCTTTTTACTTCTGTATCTAATTGTTATGCTTATTGTTCTTAAGAGAAAATTCTTATTTATTATTTATAATATAAAATTATATTATTATATAAAATTATATTAAATTTACAAATATCTCTTCAGATATTTAAGCCAATAGGTTTTTTCATTTCATTTTATTTTTTAAATGTTTTCTTTCTGGATGAAAGTTAGCTTGGGGGAGGGTGAAAGAAAGTAGTTTTGTATGAGCTACAGTCTGTCATGACTGATCAGATTACCTTATACTTACTATAGTGATATCATAGGTAGAAGGTGATAACTAAAAATCACTTAGGGTAATTTTACCTCAGTGGGCTTCCTGTGGTGTGAAAGCACTGATTTATGGGAGACAAGTGGGTACTCAGAACCTAGCAAAACTAATTTTACCAGTTCTTCTGTGGTATATTGGGAAGTGGAAAATTGGATTTGCCATTAATTAAATATATATTTGCTTTAAAATCATACATCATACTCGTATACTATTACAAAATTGAAATTTTACTATTATCATGAGACTGTTACATTAATGTATACTTGCACAACACTGAGGATTGACACCAGGACCTTGTGCATACACTAAGGAAGAGCTATATCCCTGCCCTTTATTTTTCCTATTTGTGATTTTTTTTATTTTTTGAGATTATAATGTAATTACATCATGCCCCCTGCTTTCCTTTCTCTTTGTTTTTCTTTTTTTTATGACAGAGTCTAAGTTATGCAGGCTGACATCACCCTTGAGATCATTCTCCCTCTACCTCTTCAGTAGCTGGGTTTACTGCACTGTCATGTCTGGTTTAAGTAGTATTTTAGGTAGCCATCAAATACATAGTGAATTTTTTTATTTTTAATAAATATCTAATTTTTGAAGCCTGTTAAATTAATGAGAAATGTTAGTTCGGTATTTACCACCCAGAACACATCTGTAAGTCGTATGTTTTAAATTTTGGTGGACGGAAGAGAATAAAATGAGACTTCACACCAGATTCTGGGTTTTTGTTAGGTTTGCCATCTACCAGTTGGTTATTTGAAATGAAATTTTTTTATTTCATGTTAGTTTTATTCTTCTATTAATCAGTCATTTTCTATGCTTCTAACTTAGTTATTTTCTAATTTAGAATTGTCTCTGATAATAGTTGACATCTGCTAAGTCTATATGTGATCAGCAGTATGTTAAGAATTTTACTTACTTCTGAGCCAGGTGTGGTGGCACATACCTTTAGTCCAGCATTCAGGAATTAGAGGAAGGTGGCTCTCTGAATTCAGGACAGTCTGCTCTACATAGTTCTAAGACAGCCAGGATTACATAAAGAGAACTTGGAAGGGGAGAGAGGAGAAAGAGAAAGGGAGGGAAGGAAGGAAGGAGGGAGAGAGAGAGAGATGAAAAGAAGAAAGGAAAGAAGGAATTTCACTTCTGTCACCTCCTATATTTTCATAATGTAATGAGGATATTATCATTGTTATCTTCTGTTATAGGAATCAAGACTTCAAGACACATATAAAAACAAGTAAAATAGTTGAGCCATAATCTGTTTATATGGGTTAGGATGGATAGGTAGGTAGGCAGGTAGATAGATATTTAGTTAGAGTTAATACTCTGTGATTGCAACACTGAATTAATAATATTGAATTAATATAATAATAATAATAATAATAATAATAGCAACAGCCTAAACACTTCATATCACACTTTTTGTTCCAAATGTTGCTTTGAACCGTTATCTTAGTTTCCTTAGTCCTCACTGCATCCTTATGGAGTAGGTATACTTACCTTTTTTCTCCAGATGATGAAACTACAGCAAAGGAAAGTTAGGAAACTGCGCACAGCTAGCGAATGTTAGGAATATGATTAAGCAGCCAGGCTCTGCCATGTATGGTTATGAATACTGTGTTCTTCCATATCTGACAGTAAAGACAAAAAACTGTATTGTGGGAAGTATTAAAGAAAATGTGTATATTAGGTAATGAGTTTTGAAATAGTTTTTAGAATGTGTTTGCTGTTCCTATTTAAAACAACTAAACAAGGTAGAAGAAATCTAAATGCTTATAAATATCCTTTAAATGGTATAAAAACAAATCATTAGTTTGTAGGTCTTTGAAGTATTTTTCATAGAAAATTTTAGCTTAAAATATGCATTTTTATCACACACAGTGAATTATATCATTTACAATATTTTATTATTGTATATTATGTGCATGTGTGTTTTGTCTGCATGTATGTCTGTGTGCCATGCGTGTGCCTAGTGCCCATGGAGGCCAAGGGAGTCAAGGATTCTCTGGAACTGGAGTTACAGATGGTTGTGAATTTCCATGTTGGTGCTGAGAATTAAATGCAGGTCCTCTGTAAGAGCAGCCAGTATTCTTATCCTCTTAGACATTCCTCCAGTCCCCAGTCACATCCATTCTCAGAAAACCCATCTTAATAAGTTGTGTATAGTCATGCAAAGCAGCATAACCCAAGAAGAGTGGAATGAGGAGAGTTAGAAACAAATGCTAATCCTTGGTTATTAACGCACACTAGAACTTCGTTTGAAGAAGTCAAATTCTGTATCGTGTAGTGTTTCTACCAAAGACACAATTTATGTGCAGCTATATGGAAATCGTTCAACTCAGGAATCTGAAGTTTGAGTACCTAATAAAAGAGTCCATTCCATTTATACAGCGATTGGTCAGGTTTAGCCAAGGCTGATGAGTTCCTTAAGAGTTGAAAGGGAAAGTGTCAATCAGCTATTCTAATTTTATGATTGTATGAATATTGTCCCATTTTATGACTGTGCTTGAATAATTTTGTAGTAGATGACTCTAGGAAAGAAATTGTGACTGGTTTTGGTTGTCTGGAGGCTTCTTGCTGGGGAGAGTTTGGCAGGCTGGTATATAAATGTTAATGAAATATTTCTGCACTGTTCCCTCTCCTCCTTGCTTTTGTTCACTACATTCCTGTAGTAATAGTATATGAAATATGTAACTGTCTTTTTCATTTTCTTCAAAAAGTATTTTGTTGGGTTTTTTTTTTCTTGTAGGAGAGGGGTTAGGGGGTTTCCCATGAAGCCCAGAAGAGGGTGTTAGATCCCATAGAGCTAGAGTTACAGGAAGTTATGAGCCATCCTACATGGGTTCTGGGAATTGAACTCAGGTCCTCTAGGAGAGCAGTACACTTGCTCATAAACATACCCTTTCCCCGTTTCCCTCAGGACAGGGTCTCACTAGGTAGCCTTGGCTGGTCTGGAACTTGCAATGTAGACCAGGCTGACCTTGAACTCAGATCCACCTGCCTCTGCCTCCCTGGCATGGGTTTAATGACGTGTGCCACCATACCCTTTATTCCTTCCTTACCTTAGAGGAAAAATAAATAGCAACATATTTTATAAAATGTTCTAAGAACACCAGATCTAGCTCTGCCTGTGTTCTTGATCACCCCAGGCTTTAGTCTTAGTTACAGCAACCTTAAAACAATAGTGTCTTTATTATCAATGGGATGAAAATCTCAATTGCATAACTAAAGGACAAAGTCATTTGTCTGGACAAATGACTAACAACTATAAATATACCCAAGTGTAAAAGACTAGACAGATGTAAATCTCATTCTTGATATTTTCCAGGGTAAAGTTCTGTGGTTTTACTGGAATGCTGTTCTGTAAAATGTCTCCTCTAAGACCCTTGTACAGTACTGAGGTGCTGACATTGTTATAGGCCTGCTTTGGTGGTGCGCACCTTTAGTCCCAGCACTTGGGAGGCAGAGGAAGGCTGATCTCTGTGAGTTCAGCTCCAGTCTGGTATGCAGAGTGAATTCTCAGCTAACCAAGGCTCCAAGGTGAGACACTGATGAAAGAGGGGGGGGGGGGGGAGTACATTATTATGGATTATTAGTTCATTCCTAGTAGCTGTTTATATTAAAGATGGAGTCCAAAAAATAGAATAGAACTAATGTGATTTTTATAATTTTGGACGCCAGCTTTGTCTTTACACTTTTATTTAAAAATAAGAATTAATCATGTAAGTCAAAATTTCTCACAACATGGGATAAATCCGGACTAGCTGAACATAGCGGACAATGAGGAATACTGAGAACTCAAGAACAATGGCAATGGGTTTTTGATCCTACTGCACGTACTGGCTTTGGGGGAGCCTAGGCAGTTTGGATGCTCACCTTAAGAGACCTGTATAGAGGTGGGCGGTCCTTGGGCTTCCCACAGGTCAGGGAACCCTGATCGCTCTTCGAGCAGATGAGGGAGGGGGACTTGATCGGGGGAGGGGGAGGGAAATGGGAAGCGGTTGCGGGGAGGAGGCAGAAATCCTTAATAAATAAATAAATTAAAAAAAAAAGAACTTAAAATGAAGTGTAAGCATTGAGCTTTTTCGGTCACTTGTCTCTTGGGGCATGCTCTCTCCTTTCTGCTCCAGTAGTTAATTGAAATGCTGTTATGTTTCCTGGTTATAAGCTAGACCAGAGGTTCTGTGAGGTTCTTTCAGTAAGTGCTCCAGTATCTTCAAAAGTAAAGAGAAGAAGGTATGTTCTTCAAGTTAAGACCCTGCATGGGCCCGTGCATCCTGTGTTTATTCCCTGTGTATTCTCATGTTTCCACAAGCTGTTCATGACCATCAAATGGGAAGTTTTTAAGTTCTGTTGGATTTTGTCCTTGGTTATCCTTTCACTCTTTGGGGAAAGGGCTGTGAATAGTCTCTACAGTTTCTGTGGCTTTGATTTGCCATTATGTTTGATTGATTAATTGATTAATTTAAGGACAGGATCTTACTAAATAGCCTTGGCAGGCTTAGGACTCACTGTATGTACCAGGTTGAGCTCAAATTTAGAGCAATTCACTTGTCTTTGTCTCTTGAATGCTGGACTTACAGATGTATGCAGCCATGCCCAGCCAAATATGAAGTTTTTCTTTTTGAAAGACGGTCTCATTCTGTAGGCCAGCTGGCCTGTTTTTAACTGTAGAACACAGGCTGGCCCTGAAATCTTGGAAGCCCTCCTGTCTTTGCCTCCTAAGTGCTGGGATTACAGGTGTGAGCACCATGCCCACCTTTATTTGCTATTTTGAAAAAGACATTATATACTGTAGAATACCCTATAAATTTTAAGGTGAAATTATAGTCCATTACTAAGAAATAACTTCTTTGCAAGATCAGTTAAGAATAAAAGCTGAATTTATCATAAAATATTGAAGCAGTTTTAGAAAATGTCAAAGTATAGCCTTGCCAAGAACTCAGCAGCTTCTGCCTGAGCAGCTCTGTGCAGAGCCTTGAGCCCTTTCGTCTTTCTTACACTCCAGCCGCTGCTAATCCTTCTGGTGTTCAAGCAACTAAAAAGTAAATCATTGGTATTTTTAAATAAGGTACCAGTTTATTATGTATGTCATTGCATGTTAATAGCTTTTGATTCCTTAATGAAACGGTATGGTTTTCAGTGTATTTGATTTCCCTCTAAATCTGAGGGAGCCATGTATACCATGCTAGAAATTAATAATGTTGCTTTAAAGTTTAAAGGAGAACCTAACATGAATAAAAATTATGACAAGAACAACCTAACTTAAGTTCTTTTAAATTTTAGGAAATGTCATATTTTTTTTACTGGTTTCAGAGACTTTTTCAAATGTTTTAAACACAATTTTCAGATAACAATAATGAAAGGCTGAGCCCCAAGCCAGGGACAGGTGAACCAGTTTTAAGTTTGCACTACAGCACAGAAGGAACAACTACAAGCACAATAAAGCTGAACTTTACAGATGAATGGTAAGTTAACATTTTTGTGAAGATGTTCTTAGCTGTTTTTGTAGAATTATACTAGATCTGCTTTTTCTGTACTTTATGTTTTGTTTTTGCTATACTGTATTGGTTGTGAAACCGTAGTCTGCCTTAAATTCCTTGAAGAACTTGTAAATACACAGAATAGCACTCTGCAGAGAGAGCTCATTCTCAGTGGATCAGAGCCTTTGTGCAAGCATGAGGACATGAGTTGGAGCCCCTAGCAGCCATGTAAAAAGCTGAGCACGGCTGCACATGCTTGTATATGCCTGTAACCCTAGCACTGGGAGGCAGAGACTGGCGATCCCTTGAGCTCACCAAGGAGCTTCCTGTTCAGTTCAAGCCAGTAGCTAGATCGTGACAGAGGAAGACTCCTAACCTCTTCTTCTAGCACGTGTGCGTGTCACACACATACACACAGAACACACCTATGTGCACACAAAACAAAATGAATCTAACTCAAAAATACCTACACGTCTATAAATCCCACTTGCTGATTGGGTGTGAAGCCAGGCCCAAGAATTTACATTTCTAAAAATGTAGCTAATTGTATTTGTAATCCTGGGATGTTTGTTCTGATAAAAAACACAAATAATAATATAATCACCTACATTAAAGTATTTTAGTCTTGGGCTGGAGAGATGGCTCAGCGGTTAAGAGCATTGCTTGCTCTTCCAAAGGTCCTGAGTTCAATTCCCAGCAACCACATGGTGGCTCACAACCATCTGTAATGAGGTCTTTTTATATTTTAGTAAGTTTATGAACAAACATATTTTATTCTTCTGTTTAATATATTTTTAATCATGATTTTTAAATAATTTTACTTGTTATTTAATTTATTATTAGAAAAGTTGAACTTTTATACTCATCTAATGCTATACATGTTGTCTGTAATGACATTTCTGATTTTGTTCATATATTGCTTTAGCTGAGTATAAATTTATTGTTCATAAACTTACTAAAATATAAAAAGAGAAAGCCCTTTAAAAATAAATTGGCAGTATCTTTTTTTTTTTTTTGGTTTTTCGAGACAGGGTTTCTCTGTGTCTGTGGAGCCTGTCTTGGAACTAGCTCTGTAGACCAGGCTGGTCTCGAACTCACAGAGATCCGCCTGCCTCTGCCTCCCGAGTGCTGGGATTAAAGGCATGCGCCACCATCGCCCGGCAGTATCTTTTGATCTAAATATAGTTATCTCTGGAAATACGTCTCAAAGATATAATGATGAAAGTAGAAAGAGTTTGAAAAAGAAGGACTTTTCCCTCAATGGGCTAAAAATGATAAATTCATTTTTCAATTAAAAGAGAATAAATAAGTAATCTAGAACATCCCAACTAGATGGACTAGTAAAATAACAATTAGTACAAGTAACTAAAGGAAAATAATGTTTAGTTATAGTTAATGATGCTTGCTATAAAGTTAAGTTTAACAAATGCAGAATGGGGTATACTCAGCATAATGAAAACTATGTTCTAAAATGCCAAACAAAAGTCATGTATATATATGCATACATACACACACACACACATAGAGAGAGAACAAAGACTAAAATATTTTTTTAATTATTTATTTATTTATTATGTATACAATATTCTTCCTGCGTGTGTGCCTGAAAGCCAGAAGAGGGCACCAGACCTCATTACAGATGGTTGTGAGCCACCATGTGGTTGCTGGGAATTGAACTCAGGACCTTTGGAAGAGCAGGCAATGCTCTTAACCGCTGAGCCATCTCTCCAGCCCAAGACTAAAATACTTTAATGTAGGTGATCATGTACATTTAAAAAACCAATTTATGTAAACATTTTATTTTTTCTCACTGTCTAGAGGCCTTTTGGTTGAGCATTATCCAAATATTTTTATTTAACTTTGTTTAATTTGCAATTTATAAATGTTTGGTGATAATAGGGTATTTCTAAATATATAATTATGTGCTAGAATAATTACATAAAGCATTATATAGTATTTATATCAATTATTTATAATAACATGTAATTATGACTAATATATTAATATATTAAGTCATGTTAATATATTAAATTTATACAAATACATCATATACTGTTATACTAATATAAGGTATATTATGTGCAAATTATATATCACATGTTAATATATTAACATATATTTTATGTTGTATGATTGGTTAATATATGGTTATATGTTAATTTATTCAGTTCACTGACCTCCATATGTGTATGTTTGAATGTATTTTGCAACAAAACATGATTAAATAGGATTTCAAATGTTGTTGGATACCTTTGTGTGCCAAGGGTGGTTCTAGACATTGGAAATGCATAAAAAAATAGTTTTTTAAAAAAATGTGTGCCCTCTGGAACTTACATTCTAGGTGGAGGAAGCGGACAATAAGTACACTAAATAAGTATACAGTGTAGCATTTGGAAGGTACTAAATTCTGGGGAAGAAAATAGAGCAGGTAAGGACCATCGGGAAACCTAGGGAAGGTCAGTCATCAGTGAGAAGAGAGCCTGCATGTAGGGGAAGGACGTCTGAGGCAGAGAGACATCCTGCCCAACATTTGAGCAAGTCAGGTCTGGGTGTTCAGGGATCTTTTCGCAAGTTTGTGTGTGTGAAGTGGAGCGAACAGAGGAGAGACAAAGGAGAAACAGATAAGGTCAGCCAGGAAAATGAGGAGGGTGTTTAAAAACATAAAAGATATTTTTGGTTCTTGTGTTCATATTGTACCATAGTGGAAGCCAGTGCCTGTTAAAAAGACTCTGGCCATAAGCAGAGTAAACATTAGCTATGGGCTGTCCAGAATGGGAGCAGCAGAGGTTGTCAAGAATCCAATTGTAGGTGTGTGCTTGAAGATTAAGTCAGTGGAGTTTCTTGATGACCCCAAGTGTTTTACCATAGCATTTAAAGCATGATGTCTGGGCTCTGTTCCATGATATAAAATTTAACACGAGGTTCTCATATTTATTATTTGCTCCCTATTTTTTCTACTCTCACCTTTCTATACAAGACTGCCGTCTTAGGAAGAATGTCTTCAGACAATTCTAAGTTTGATTCTCTTTTTTCTTGAATGCTAATTTCACTTAAAAATTACCATATATTGTCATTTATTAGTTCATCAAATACTACCATTTTTATTTTTTAAAATATTCAGCTTATATTGTTGAGAATAAGGCGGAACATTATAAACTATGCATATTTCCTTTATTTTAGTATGTGTGTTGCTTTTTGTTTTTAGTTTCTTTAAAGACAGTGAGGGAGTCGAGTACACTGCAACTTGACAGCCTGAGGAATCTCTCTAAATCCGTTTTCTAAAATGGAAATGGGCATTTAAAAAAAAAAACACAACAACCTATTTCTAAGGTTTGTTGTAAAGATTTAGCAGGATTTTTGTAGAGAAAGTACCTTAACCTTAGCACATCTTGCATATGATAAGACCCCCCTTGGTGTGCTCGCCAGCCTTTCTTGTTGGCCTGTGAGAGCCATGGTAGAAGCAGGTGGGGGTGACCGCATTTGTTTTACACCTTGTCACCTTGTTTCCCAGGTTCGGTGTTTGTTTTCCAGTTTATTCATAGGATTTACAGTTTCTGCCTGTGATCTTCATGCTTTAAAAAGCCTGTTCTTCCTAGAGTTAGGGAAAACCTTCTCTCATCTTACTTTTGTGTTTTGTCTAGTTTTATAGTAAAAATACCTACTTATTAATTCTGGAATTTTTTTTTCTAGCAAGTGTGATGCTGAGTTATAGCATTGGCTCTCCACATAATGTCCCTTTGTCCCAGTGCCGTTTGTTGTGTAGGCTTCTCATTTCACTGTGGTCTAGAATACCGTAGTCACTCTGCTGAGTGTGCTTACTTGAGTAGAGTAACTTTTCCATTAGTGGATCTTTTCCTAAGTTAGCACCATAATACTTTAATCGTCATAACTATTGTACTCTAGCATTGTTTTTATAGCTTTCTCAGTGAGGGAAAAAAACTGTAGCATAACCACAGTGGCTTTGCATTCTCTCCTGGTTAGAAAGACATTCTCAGGGGCTTGAAAGACAGCTCATCAGTCGAGGACATTTGCTGTTTTTCCAGAGGACCTGGGTTTGGTTCTTAGCACTCATTTGGTGGCTCACAAAAATCTGTAACTCCATATCCAAAGGATCAGATGCACTCTTCTGGTTGCTTCACAAACCAGACACCCATGTGGTAGGTACATAGACATACATGCCGGCAAAATAACCATATATTAAAAGTAAGAAGGAAGAAAGAAAAAGATACATGTTCTTTAAAGAAAAAAGAAACAGCATAAAATATTTAACTGAAATGATCCTATTGTGACAACACTTAGGCTGGTTCACAATCCTTTTGACTTTTTTTTCTGCAAAAATATCCATGTAGGTACATATTATTCTTTAAAATAATATCATATTTTAAAAAAGATGAAATTGACTTTTGTAATTTGCTTAAAAGGAATTTTGCAAAATCTTTGGCAAAAGTCCCTAGTAATTTGCCTTTTTACATTTGTTTGTTTTCTGCATGTGTATAGATGTGTGGGTGTCCATTATGGCACAGACATGGAAGCCTGAAGACACCTGGGGGTGTCTTCACTCAAGTGGGTTCCAGCCATCAAACTCCGGGCATCAGAATTGACAACAAGCACCTCATCCACTGAGCCATCTCACCAGCTCTAAATTTGATTTTTTTTTTAACCTCAGATTGTTTGTTATACAGATGTCATACATCTTCCTCTTTCCTTATCAACCCTCCCCCTTATACATATGCATGATTTCTTACGGAATACATACTAAAAATTATTTTTTATTTTATTGCTATAGCCAGAAATGCTAATGGGACTATGGCCATCATCAGATGGGTATTAAAACTGAAATAGAAAATATAATCTCTTTTTCAAAACTGTAATGCTCTGTAAACACACACACACACACACACACACACACACACACACCAGGACTGACAATGTTTCACTGGGGGCTTCCAGTCATCTCAATTTTTAAACATATGCAACATTAGAGTATAAGAGGGGGGGTATGATTAAATTCTATAAAATCATTAATTCTGTAGATAGAAAGGGAAACATAATTCACTTAAAATTCAGTGGAAACTGGGACTGAAGGTGTGACATATTAGTATGTATGAAGTCCTATGTTTGATTCTACACACATGCACATACACACACATTAAGGGGCATGTAGAAATGTGTAGCAGACAAGAAACATCAAAATAGTGAATTAAAGTGCCCTCATTTTAAAATCTTTCTAAGATGATGTGTGCTGGAAACCATCATGATTTCTTTTTTTTTTTAAATGAATTTTCAAGTACTTATGTTCTGAATTTTATAATATGCTTTTAAGTTGTAAAATATAAAGTTAAATCAAAATTCTTTTGTTAACTTTTGGTAGAATCATGTATCTTCTTGTAATACAGGAGCAGTACAGCCTCAAGTTCCAGAGGAAATGGGAACCATTGCAAATCTGAGGGTCAGGAGGAACCCTCGGTCCCACAGAGTTCTACGCAAGCCCCTGAAGGAGACAGTGAAACAGGTTAGCTTTTTTTTTTTTTTTTTTCTCTAAGCAGAAACCTCGGTGCTGAATAGCCACCTTTTCTTTTCTACTCCCCAACAATGGTTCATTTTTGTTTGTTCTCTGTAGAGTGAGATTTTGTTTTACTTTTTTTTTTAACTTTTTTTTTATTGAGAAAAGAAAAAAAAAATTTTCCTCTTCCTCCCAGCCTCCCATTTCCCTCCCCCTCCTCCCACCCTTCTCCCCCTCCCCCCACTCCTCTCCCCCTCCCTCTCCAGCCCAAAGAGCAGTCAGATTTCCCTGCCCTGTGGTAAGTCCTAGGTCCTCCCCCCTCCGTGCATTTCTAGGAAGGTGAACATCCAAACTGGCTAGGCTCCCACAAAGCCAGCACATTACGTAGGTTCAAAACCCCGTGCCATTGTCCTTGGGTTCTCATCAGCCCTCATGTTTTACTTTTAAAATGTATTGTGTGGGGAAATGCCTGTGGAGGTCAGAGGACAGCTTTGTGAAGTCTGCTCCCTCCTTCCACCTTAGCTTGGGTTCTAGTGATCAAGTTCGGGTTTCCAGGCTTACATTTAGCAAGTGTCTTTACCCTCTGAACCATTTTGTCGGGCTCTGGGGTGAGATTTTATTTGAATGTTAAAGGTTTCTGTCACCCAGACAGAATTCAAAGCCATTTATTTAAAGGAATGTGGGATGTTATGGTTATATTTATTTTTCTCTTTAAACCTAGATTTAATGATGATGAGATTTTATTTGAATGTTAAAAGTTTCTATCACCTAGACAGAATTAAGAGCCATTTATTTAAAGGAATGTGGGATGTTATAGTTATATTTATTTTTCTCTTTAAACCTAGATTTAATGATGATGAGATTTTATTTGAATGTTAAAAGTTTCTATCACCTAGACAGAATTAAGAGCCATTTATTTAAAGGAATGTGGGATGTTATGGTTATATTTATTTTTCTCTTAAAAGCTATATTTAATGATGATGAGATTTATTTGGATGTTAAAGGTTTCTATCACCCAGACAGAATTAAGAGCCATTTATTTAAAGGAATGTGGGATGTTATGGTTATATTTATTTTTCTCTTAAAAGCTATATTTAATGATGATGAGATTTATTTGAATGTTAAAGGTTTCTATCACCCAGACAGAATTAAGAGCCATTTATTTAAAGGAATGTGGGATGTTATGTTTATTTTTCTTTAAAAACTAGATTTAATGATAATTTTGTTTAACTCTAGGAGTTCCTAAAGAACTATCAGAGAAAGGAACATTTTCAGAAAACCTCACTCAAAACCAAATAGATATAGGTGAGTTGTCTCTCTGTCTTTAGGAAACTGGCTCATAGACAAACCTAAACAGTGTTAATCTGTATAAATCTCTCCAGAGGAAAAGGTCATTTCCAAACGATAGCTGTGCCATTTTCCTGTCTTTTAAGGGAATCAGACTTAATATTAGAACATGTCAGTTCCTATGTTAAGTATGTAATGATAAACACATGACTAACTTATACACGACTTTGTTCTCTGACAGCACAATCTACTAACCTCCCAGCTGAGCCATTGGATCCTAATTCGGGAGAAAGGAATGACCCAACTCCTGACAGCCCGTGTAGGGTTCCAGAAGTTACTTTGTCTGAAACAGGCAAGGAGGCTTCTGAGCAGACTGGCACCGAGAGTGCTACCAGTCAGCCTAGCACCAATCCTGAGCTCCCATCTCAAACAGAAGCCATCGAGCCTTTAGCTCACGAAGACACATCAACCAGGGACTCTGCTCTCCAGGACACAGATGACAGTGATGATGACCCAGTCCTGATCCCCGGTGCAAGATATCGAGCAGGACCTGGTGATAGGTTGGTGTGTTTTTAATTAGCATAGAATATAAAATATGTAATTCACAAGAGCTTGCTTGAAGCCAAATGAGAGGCTCTTCATTTTTACAGTTGTTTCAAGAGCTGTCACAATCATATATGACACATAGAATTTTAAAACTGCAAATGATTCTACATATTCTTTGAGCAAACTGTATGAAGAAGTGAACAGAAAGTGTCTGTGCTCAGTGTCTTCTGCCACTGAGGCTTATGCCTCAGTGTGTGGATCAAGAGAGGGGATGTTGAGAATGACTGCCAGGATGATTATGAGCTTGAGGGGACATTTAGTGGTGTCAGATTGTCCTGTAGAGATTATGACTCTTGGGTTTTGTTTGTTTGTTTATTGAAATGGGAGTTGCACTGGGTAGCCCTGACTGGCCTGGAAGTTGGTCTGTAGACCAGGCTGACCTCGAACTCACAGAGATTCATTTGCCTCTGCCTCCCAAGTGCTGGGATTAAAGGTATGCACTACTAAGCCTGTTTTTTATTTTATTTTTGTTTGTTTGTTTGGTTTTTGCATTTTCTGTCCTGGAACTCACTCTATAGATCAGGCTGGCCTTCAGGCTAGCCTTGAACTCTCAGAGATTCTCCACCTGTTTTTATTTTAATGTTACTTTTTTTTCTTTTTTGTTCTCTCTGGTAGTATGAGTGTTCTCTTTTGAGGAATACTATGTTTTTCTGTTTTCTAACAATGTAATAACTCAATTAGGAAAATGAAAAAGTACAATGGGTAATAAATATTGTAGCAATACTAGAGAATTGAATTGTTATTATATTTGTATGATTTTTTCCATTCTTTGATTATATGAACAGGAGGAAGCATTTTATTTTTAGAGGTAAAATAACTTTTAATATCTTTTAAAATCACTAGGCCTGGTGATGCAGGCCTGTAATCACAGCTACTTGGGAGTTTGCAACAAGAGGATCACAAGTTCTAGGTCTGTCTACGAAGCTTAGTGAGGCTGTCACAAAATAAGAAGTCAAAGGAAAGAGGTGGGAACTGCACTCACTTGCTAGCATGTGGGAGGCCCATGTTCATTCTTTGGTACCCAAGGAAGGATAGTGTGTTGTATCCCATATATATATGGGAAACTACCTGTATGATTAGTACTCTGTTACCTCATTGTTCCAGAAAATCCAGTTTTATCGTTGAAGTCCCAATTCACACAGGAATGAAGTTCTGTTTGGACCATTTTAAATACTTATGTGTTGAACAGACTTTTATCAAACAATCAGTTTACATTTTTGACATAATTAACAAGATTATATATTATACATGTATAATGAGAAGATTAGTATACCATTAAAACTTACAATCTAGCCAGGCATGGTAGCTCATACCTGCAATCTGAGTACTTGGAAGGCCGAGGCAGAAGAATTTGTTTGCGTTTAAGACCAGCTTTTAACTACATAAAGCATTACGAAGTAACCTCGGATAAAGAATGAAATACATTTAAATATCAAAAACAAAACAGTAACAATGCTGTCAAGTTGTTAAGAACATCATTACTTGGGTTTGAATCCACCCCTCCTAACAATGTTTTCCCATATACGGTACTTACTGATTCAAAGGCTTGGTTTCCTTTATATCTCAAGTGGGGTTATGAAAATGAGTCAATCGCAGGACCTGGCTCACATTGAAAATACTGATAATGTCATTAGCAACCAATGTATTTTCTGTGTAAGACTACCTAATCCTGAAAAACAATTGCAGTAAGATTGGCTCAGTGAAACTGCCTCTGCTAACCGTGGAAAGAGATGTTCCTTCCGTCAGCTCTGAAAAATGTTTACTTTGCTAGGGCACTTTTCAAATAATCTTTCCTTATATTCCTACTTAGAGATTAATAAAATGAGATTTCTGTCCGGTGCTCCAATGTGGGTCTCTGTCTCTGTCTCCTTGGACTTCCCACAGGGCAGGGAACCCTGATTGCTCTTTGGGCTGACAAGGGAGGGGGACTTTATTGTTTGGGGAGGAGGAGGGAAGTGGGAGGCGGTGGCGGGGAAGAGACAGAAATCTTTAATAAATAAATAAATAAATAAATAAATAAGATTAATAAAATACCTTCCACCTGTTAATTATCAACCTCCCATGGTTTTTGATTGATCATTGTTTTGTTTTGAAATAGAATGTTACTATTAGCCCTAGCTGGCTCTGTAACTCAAGCTGACCTTGATCTCTCAGTCCAAATGCCAAGGTTACAGGCACGTTGCACAATCCTCTGGCTCAGGATACATACACACATGCAAAGAAAACTTTGCTCTATTCCTTACAAGGTCATTACTACTTAATGTATACAGGTAAAGTTACCAAGCATAGCACAAGTCGAAAATCAAACTGCTGATTTCTAAAACATCACCATTTTTATAATATTTAGGTGAATGCTTATTTTCCAAAGGTTTCATCTGCCACGAAGTTGGTACCTGATAACTTGATTAACCTAGAAAATTCAGATGTTGAATTAGATTAGTTAAATATTTAGAAGGTTGGTATTTATGGATAGCAGCATGGAACTGCCTCCTCTTTATGCATGAGCTTAAATTAAACTTTTAAAGACCGGATATTATTTAACAATCTGTATAGTCAGGTTCGTTGACCTAAGTTTGGCCTGTATATTACTTAGCTTTTATAGGACATAAATTTATAGGCTAGCAACAGAAATAATAAAATTCTTACTCTTCAGGAAACTTAAAAAATTTATTGCAGAAGAAAATATACAAGCCATTCAAAGCAAGAGAAAACTAAGTATCTGAAACTAAGTAAAATGTCCCCTGTGTGAATATACCCAACTGAGGTGATGCTAATGCCATTGTAGTGCTCTTTCAACATTATAACCGGTTCCCTCGAGACTTGCTTTGTCTTTTCCCAGGTTTAGTGTTGTTTTCATTTGTTTGTTTGTTTATTTGGATATGCTTTTCCATTGCCTCATTTTGTAGTCCTGGGGCCTTGAATTCAAAGTAATCTTCTGCTTTAGCCTCTGAAGTAATGGTATTACAGGCAAGAGGCACATCTAGCCTCTCCTCCTAGCTCTTTACCAGAAGCTTGTAAGTGATAAAAACAAGACTCTGGAATCTGGTCTTTCTGTGGTGTCCAGCTTCCCTAGCTCCACTTGCTGTGTAGCTAGGGTAAAGAGTGTGCCTGCTGTGTCTGCCCTCTGCATCATCCTGAGGCTGCTGCCATCTTGTTACTGCTTAGTGATGGACCATTTGCGCGGCCTCAGGCCCAGTTTGTTGCTTCTAAATTTGGAGGTAAACAATAGATTGACTTATATTTTAAAAGGAGCAAGTTTTAAGAGAATTGACTTGTAAGAACCCAAATCATTTCCCATCTTGTAAAAGTAGCAATATTTGGGCTACTTTCTGTCTCTGAACAGGCAAAGGTACATGCTACACATTGGTGAAACACCCAGCTAGCAGAATGCAATCTTAGTCACTCTGACACCATTTGACCACTCTAGGCCCAGTCTAGAAGTGCACTGTGCTGTCAGTGTGCCCCAGAACACTTTCTTGCTGCCATTTAAAAAGCCCAGTCAATTAATTTAGTTAGGGTAGAGAAATGGTCCTCATAGTAAGAATGGTAAAAGTTAAATAGTTAAAAAGTTAAATGTACAGTTAGTTAAATTTTTATTTAAATTTCTCCAAAAAGCTATATAGTATATGTCACAATTTTGCCCTGATTTTAATTTTATTGTTTTCTAAATTTAAACTTTTAAATGAAACCTTAAAAGTTTCATATAGTTAAGCCCTTGATATATATATTTAATTTAAAATACCAAACAGCCCTTGTACTACAGAGTAATGATTTCCATAATTCATCTGCTTGCATTCTTTTTGCATTTTTGAACTTGCTGTGTATTTAAAGGTGGCGTTTAATTCCTGATCCTCCTGCCCCCACCACCAGGGTGGGATTATAAGCAGGGCCACCATACTTGACTATTAGAATTCTTAAAGTTCTGTTAAATACTAAGCCAGTTTGCATTTTGAGGCTGAAATGAAGCATGATAAGGCAATGCCTTAGAAAATAAAGGCCATAGCAGCAACATAGGTAATTTAAATGTGAATGCTCTTCTCTAACTATAGCAAGTCTGTGTAAAAACAGCTGGAACTCTATAATGGAGGTATTCAGACTTTTTTTCCCAAAGGGCAAGATAATAAATAATTTAGGCTTTGCTAGCCATGAGGTAAAGTGGAAACTATTACATAGGCACTTCTATAGCTATTTAAAATGTAACCATTTAAAAATGAGAAAACTGTCCTTAGCTGAAAGGTCATAAAAATAACTGACCAAAATTTAACATAAAAGCAGCTTGCTGGTGCCTGCTTTATAACAGATAGTCACAGAGAGAACCTGGCTATATCTCTTAATGATCCAGATTTTAAAAGAAATGGGTCCTCTTTTTCTAGGATAAAAGCATAAACCATTAAATATAAAATAAACTGGTAAAAATACATTGTGTTCACTAATGGTGGTATTAAAAATAAGTAAAATTGGTATGTTTATTCCTTCATATGCTGGATTTGTGAACAATCAGAATGTACCTTGGGAATGAGAAAGTGCCTGGGTTTTCTTTCTTTTCTTTTGAGGACAGGATCTCATTGTGTGCAGCCCTGGCTGGCCTTGAACTCTGCTCCAGCCTCCAGAGTGCTGGGATTAAAGACGTGCAGCACCACACCCA
The DNA here is from genome assembly GCF_018167655.1 of Microtus oregoni. Taxonomy (NCBI): domain Eukaryota; kingdom Metazoa; phylum Chordata; class Mammalia; order Rodentia; family Cricetidae; genus Microtus; species Microtus oregoni. The sequence goes on from NW_024543072.1 coordinate 33,548,808, forward strand.
GCAAGCTTTTTTCTTAGGTAATTTTCTTGTAAGCTCCTCTTACAGCGCCAGCTTCATCATGGAGTAAATGGAATGATGACTTTTTTTTTCTTGATAAATCAAAGAAGAAAACAAAATTACTCTGAAAAAGACAAGCAAATAAGACTTTGTGAAGCCCTTACTTAGTACACTGAATAGCTAAATTGTTATAGTTCTAATGAGTTCTTCCTAATGATTTAAAGTATTCAGCCCATATTGCTCCATTAATTATTTTTACCTTTTTATTGTTTTTATTGAGCTATACATTTTTCTCCACTCTCTTCCCTTCCTCCCCTCTTGCCTTCTACCGTGCCATTATTTCTAAAGTATATATCATTTGCAGAGAAATTTTGGTCCATCCAGTCTTTCCAGACTCTGTGGAGCCAGAATTCTTCATACTATAAAAAGAGATGCTGGCATACCAGCATTTCTTCACTCATTATTTCTGATTTATTTAATGATTCCACTTGCTTTATTAAAGAAAATTGCAGACAAAATCATCAAAGAGAAAACCTAGGGTTCCTAGGGAGTTAAAAGCCCTGGTACACCATTTGCTTGTTCCTGTTTTGTGGTTCAGAGTCAGCTTCATGGCTTATTTTCCAAAGTGTAGTTCAGCCCTGAGGTTCTGCAACTGGAGATGTTCAAAGTCAGTCCTGCCCAACATTGTGGCAGGATTAGGACTGACTTACTGGGAAGGAAAAGAGATTCACTGCAGTCTTCCTTCTGATCTTATTCAGTGAGTATATCTGTTTCCTTGATTTCTTCCTGCACATTCGTCACTTCAGGGACGATCACAGAGGGGAACAAAATCCTTTATATTGAGATGATTGATGACAAAAGTGGTGACTATAATGCTTTACATATTTGGTTTTTAAATCTTCATAAGTGACATTAGTTATTATGTTCCCTTCACTAGATTTAATATCAGAGGAACAGCAGTAGGTGATAGAATAATGAGGTAATTCAGAGTGCTCCTTCATTTCTTCTTTATGGTGGATTTACCAGGTCCTCTCTTTTCACAGCTAACCACCTTACCTATTAACAGTTAATAACCTCCTTTGACCTTACTAATCTCCTAAGTGCTAAGCATTGTCAACAGGTTGCTTTTCACAGACCGTACTGTTCTGCATGTACTGCATGGGAGTAGAATGAAAAGATGTCCTGTGTGCAGATGTGACTGCATTCCCTCCGTGTGGCAACACGTAACTGTTGTCTGATGGGGTCCCAAATACCAGTTACTTGCTTTGAAGTTGGTTGAAGAATGCAACTTATGTTTTCTTTAAAACTTGATTGGCATAATAATTAGAAGTTTTTGTCATTCATATGTTCTTTTTCTTCAAGTCTAACTCTGTGCTATGTTTTAAGATTCTGATTTTTCAATGCCATCTTTTTATAAGTAGCTGAATAATTTAAGAATATCACAGTCCAAGTTGATACAGAACCCATAAATACGTCCCTAATTGAAAAGCTGCAGCAGCACACATTTTTTAGTAGAATGTTGAAGTGAGCCCCATATTCTATCGGTCGTCTACCCATGCCTGGCTTACTGTAAAAAGTAGCCAAACTAAGAAGTGGCATGTTTTTCTGACCTTATCAGTTTCTAAAACAAAGTAGTACATAAAATATTTAGTAACAATATGGAATACAGAAATAATAAGGTAAGCCAAAAATTAACATAAATCTATAGTAATTCCTCATCAAGACTATCCCCAGTAAATTTGAGTTCAGTTTTGCTTTTTAAAACAAGTTTTATTTCTATTATTATATGTATAGTTGAGGGCGCATATGGTCTGCATTGTGAGCGTGGCAGCTGAGAACAACTTTGTGGAGTCCCCTTTTTTCGCCTCCACCTTTATGAGGGGCCAGGAGATCCAGTGCAGGTCACCAGCTAAGCAACATAACAGACCCTCGTTTTTGTTTTTATGCTGGTGTTTGGAGGCAGTTTTGACATTAAAGCATATTTGAAGTCAGTAATTTTGCAAATGATTCAACTACTGACTGTCACTTTTTAATTTAATGACACCAAAATGGAATTTATTTCAAGGCTTTTTGATGTTTTTAACTTACTAAACCTTATATACCTGTACTCAAAGCTAGTTTCTGCTTTTAAAATGAAGATTACAACTAAAAAGTAACGTGTTGCTTTAATTGAGTCTTACCGAGACTAAAACTATAGAGTAGGCGATGTAAAAAGCAGTGACTGATGCTGAAACAGAAGATGTTGCCCTTTAGTGAATAAAACTAGACTCATTCTCCACCCAGGCTTTACGCAGAGATTCCTTAAGTATATTTCTAATTATACAACAGTGTTTTCCTGAGGTCATATGCACACAGCTGCTCTGTTACCCCTTCTATAAATTTCTGCTGAAGTAAATAAGAAAAATAAAACTCACAGATATGACAGTTCTCACAAGGGACTGTGTTATATTTTATGACTATGCCTTATTGTATTGCAAATGCTACATACCATATTATTTCTTTGAATAATAAATAAAATGGTACTTGTTCTCCTCTCTTTTTCTCCTGTAATCTCATCCTATCTTAGTCTGTTGAATAGTTCCCACTCCCTCTCTCCAGTCTCCTTCATTAGATGTACTTTCTTTTAAGAGATGGATTAGCCAGAGTGGAGTGGACACAGTCCCACAACCTGGTAGTCTCCAGCATTTAGGAACTTTTTAAAAAAAATAAAAATAAAACAATCTTTTCTCATTTTTCATACCAATCCCAGTTCCCTCTCCCTCCCTTCCCCCACCACAGCCCCTATCCACTCCTTAGAGAGGGTAAGGCTTTTCATGGGGAGTCAACAAAGTCTGGCACATCACTTTGAAGTAGGACCAAGGCCCTCCCCAATATATCTAGGCTGAGGGGGCTGGAGAGATGGCTCAGAGGTTAAGAGCATTGCCTGCTCTTCCAAAGGTCCTGAGTTCAATTCCCAGCAACCACATGGTGGCTCACAACCATCTGTAATGAGATCTGGTGCCCTCTTCTGGCCTGCAGGCATACACACAGACAGAATATTGTATACATTATATACATATATACATACATATATATACACATATGTATATATACATATGTATATACATACATATATGTGTGTATATATATATGTATGTATATATACATATGTGTGTATATGTGTGTATATATATGTATATGTATACATATGTGTGTATATATATGTATATATATACATATATATGCATATACACACACACACACACACACACACACACACACATATGACTGAGCATGATATCCTTCCAAAAAGAAAGAGTTCCAAAAAGCCAGTTCAAGTACTAGGGATAAATCCTGGTCCCACTGCCAGTGGCCCCACAGACTGCCCCAGCCATATAACTGTCACCCACATTCAGAGGGCCTAGTTATGGCCTATGTTCCCCCGCTGTCAGTCCAGAGTCAGGAATCAGTGAGTATATTTAGCTCAGGTCAACTGTTTCTGTGACTCTCCCCATCATGGTCTTGACCTCTTTGCTCATATTATTGCTCCTCCCTCTCTCTGACCGGACTCTGGGAGTTCGGCCCAGTGCTTAGCTGTGGATCTCTGCATCATCTTCCATCAGTTGCTGGATGAAGGTTCTGTGATGACAATTAAGATCACCAATCTTATTGCAGGGGAAGGCCAGTTTAAGCACCCTCTCCACTATTGCTTAGGGTCTTAGCTGGGGTCATTCTTGTGGATTCCTGGGAATTTCCCTAGTGCCAGGTTTCTTGCTAGTCCCATAATGGCTCCCTCAATCAAGAAATATCTTTCCTTACTGTCCCTCTCTGTCCTTTCCCCATCTTGGCCATCCAGTTCCTTCATGTTTTCCTCCTGCTTCCTTTCTCTCTTCTCTTCCCCTTCTGCCCTCCCTCCCACCCCCCACTCTCAATTTTCTCAGGAGATCTTGTCTATTTCCCCTTCCCAGGGGGATCCATGTATATCTCCCTTAAGGTTCTTGTTACCTGGCTTCTCTGGGGTGGTGGACTGTAGGCTGGTTATCCTTTGCTTTATGCCTGCTGTCCACTTCTGAGTGAGTACATACTGCATTTCTATTTCTGAGTCTGGGTTACCTCACTTAGGATGGGTTTTTCTAGTTCCACTCATTTGCCTGAAAATTTCAAGATGTCATTTTTTTTAACCTCTGAGTAATACGCCATTGTGTAAATGTACCACATTTTCTTTATCCATTCTTCAGTTGAGGGGCATCTAGGTTGTTCCCAGGTTCTGGCTATTACAAATAATGCTGCTATGCACATAGTTGAATGATAGCACTCTTGGGCATATACCAAAAGGATGCTCAATCATACCATAAGGACATTTCTTCAACTATGTTCATAGCAGCTTTATTTGTAATAGCCAGATCCTGGATAGAACCTAGATGCCCATCCATGAAGAATGAGAAAAGAAAATGTGGTCCATTTACACAATGGGGTGACAACCAATAGTAGAATCATTTGCAAAATTATTGACCTCAAATATGCTTTAATGTCAAAACTGCCTCCAAACACCAGCATAAAAACAAAAACGAGGGTCTGTTATGTTGCTTAGCTGGTGACCTGAACTGAATCTCCTGGCCCCTCATAAAGGTGGAGGCGAAAAAAGGGGACTCCACAAAGTTGTTCTCAGCTGCCATGCTCACAATGCAGACCATATGCGCCCTCAACTATACATATAATAATAGAAATAAAACTTGTTTTAAAAAGCAAAACTGAACTCAAATTTACTGGGGATAGTCTTGATGAGGAATTACTATAGATTTATGTTAATTTTTGGCTTACCTTATTATTTCTGTATTCCATATTGTTACTAAATATTTTATGTACTACTTTGTTTTAGAAACTGATAAGGTCAGAAAAACATGCCACTTCTTAGTTTGGCTACTTTTTACAGTAAGCCAGGCATGGGTAGACGACCGATAGAATATGGGGCTCACTTCAACATTCTACTAAAAAATGTGTGCTGCTGCAGCTTTTCAATTAGGGACGTATTTATGGGTTCTGTATCAACTTGGACTGTGATATTCTTAAATTATTTAGCTACTTCTTAAGACCCCAGAGAAACTAGGTAACAAGGAGAACCATTTAGGAGGGTTGATCATTTTGGTGGTGGGCACCCTGTGAGCATAGCTCAAGCAGATATCTTCTTGCCTCTGCCTTCAGAATAGTTGAGACTACATGCATGCACTACCATTGTCCTGAACCTTGAGTTTGTCTTAAAATCATCTTCTAAGTTCCACACATAAATTCTCAGATGATGGTTATAGTTGTGGCAAATATATCAATTTCAGTGAAAGGTGAGTATAATACAGTTATCTTTGTATTTATTTAAACTTTTGAAAACGTCTTTCAGTGGCTGGGGAGATGGCTCAGTGGGTGAAGTGCTTGCTTTGCATGCATGGGGCCTGAGTTTAGATTCCCAGCATACACACAAAAGTTAGGCATAGTGCACGTGACTGTAACCATAGCATCTGGGTGTGTGGAAAGAAGTGAACCCCAGGGTTGCCCAGTCAGCAGGTCTATCTGAAACAGGAGCTCCAATTTCAGTGGGAGACCCTGTCTGGAATAATATAAGGTGTACATGGTTGAAGGAGACACCAGAGAGGATAGACACATCTGTACACACACAAATTCACACAGTAACATTTTGTAATTTTTTACAAAGAAATTTTACAAATCTTTTATAAGAATTTTAATTTTGGGGCTGGAGAGATGGCTCAGAGGTTAAGAGCATTGCCTGCTCTTCCAAAGGTCCTGAGTTCAATTCCTGGCAACCACATGGTGGCTCACAACCATCTGTAATGGGGTCTGGTGCCCTCTGCTGGCCTGCAGGCATACACACAGACAGAATATTGTATACATAATAAATAAATAAATATTTAAAAAAAAGAATTTTAATTTTTGTAACAAATGTGTTCTTTCACATTTTTATACTGATCGTATACTGCTGATTTTTAGAAAGCAGTTGATTTGTATCCTAATTGTATTTCCAGCCACATTACTTTTCTAGTATTTCTATTAATTAGCCTATAAGTTATTTTTATTTTTATGTAGAAATTATATGGTCTACAAATGCAAATTTTCTTTCTCCTCCATTTTTTTCCTTACTGTGCCAGCTAATAATGGTATCAGGTATCATACCTTACCCCTAACTGTGGGAAGAATGCCCCACTGGTGTGTTTAGGTGGGTAGTTAGGGTTCCTGTGAGTAGCTTATACAAGGGTCCCAATGTTCCTTTCTATCTTACTGTGGTACAGTTTCTGTCATGAATGGGGCTTGGCTTGATCAGATACATCGTAACTTAGCTGGGTTACCTTGTGTTTGTTTTTGTTTTTCTCAATATATTAGATGTTCCTCCCAAATAGAATAATAACTGCTATTATTCATTAGTGATTTGGAAGTTCTGAATCAATTAATTTTACATATGCTACCTTAGTGCTTTAGTAAGCAAGCTCATCAAATACTCAGCCACTAAACTCTCACAGCTGTAGAGCAATTTTGTTAATGCTTTTCATTTTCCTCAATAGTGTAGAGTATAGCAATTTTTATAGAAAACAAAATATTTTTAAACGGTAATGTGTAATTGTAACATCATTATTAAAATTCTAAGAATTTGCTGTTTCCAACCCTTTTCTATGAATATATAAATTTGTTTCTGTATGACCATTTAAATTAATGCCTCACCCGTATCAGTTACAGGTTTTAGTAAAGAAATATGTATTTGTATTTTCAGTTTTTCTACAAGACTTTTTGGTAATTTGAGACAGGGCTTCTCTGTGTTGCCCTGGCTGTCCTGGAACTCTCTATGTAGACCAAACTGGCCTTGAACTCACAAAGATACTTCTGCCTCTGCCTCCCAAGTGCTGGAATTAAAGGTGTGCACCAGGACCCAGCTTCCCCATGACTTTATATTGTTTAACTTTTTTCAAAAATGCTATGTTCTGAAACTACAGTATGCTGCCGGTAGAAGTATGAATCTGTGCAATCATGTTCCCAAACTGGGACTATTTACTGTAGGCGAGCCTGGTGCACATTCTACAGTGCGGTGCACTCCTAGGACACAGCCGACATGAGCATGTGTTCACCAAAAGATGTGTCATACGGTGATGGTGGCCCAATTTCAGTCATCAGAAACCTAACAACACAATAAATAAGTTATACTTATTCAAAGACATACTTTCCAGGAAAGATAAGTGAACTTCAGTGAGTGCATCAGCCTGAGTGGTTATTATAGTATCAGGCTAAGGTAGCCGGATGTGCTGGGGAGACGGCCACACAGGCATGAGGATCTGAGTTTGAGCCGGTAGAACCCATGCAAAGCCAGGCGTAGTAGATAAGTCAGTAATCCCAGTGCTCCTTCCTTGAGGTGGGAAGTGGAGACAGGAGAATTCCTGTACTAATAAAATCAATCTTAAAGAGTCCCTTGTTCTCACATAGCTGCTGCTACCATCAGCCCCTTTGGAGAGAGGATGGAATCTGTCTCTTTACCTGCAAGTTTCTCCTTTAGTGTGGAGCCATATAAAAGAGTCGCTACTTGAAGGTTTTCATTTTATCTCTTACTGATATTTATTCTCCTCTTGACTGGTCTTCTCTTGGAACATCTTCAAACTATGTCAGAGTATTAGTTTACCACTGCTCCCATGTTCTTATTTTCCTTGGGGTTCTCTTTATGGCCTTTGTGAAGAGAAATACTTAAAAATTGAACAGGGCATTGGGTTTTTGTTTCTTTTGAGACAGCGTCTCAAGTAGCCCAGGCTTCAAAATCCACTTTGGAGTTAGAGCTGATCTTGGTTCCTAATCCCCTTTTACTCCCCAAGGGTGTCACTCCAGGCCTAGGCCACCAAACAAGGTGAACAGGATGTTTTGTTTGAAATAAAATTGCACATGAATTTCGTCTGTTTGATTTTATAAAACAGTACTTTAGAAACTACTGTGTCGCATGCTGTTTTCCTTGTCAACCAGTACCAGTTTCCTAAGTGACCACTGAACTAAAATATCTTGTAGTAACTCAACTGCTGTGATGAACTCTGCCTTTTTATGCTTTTGATTGGGGGTGCTTTATTAAAATAATGTGTTTGAAATATAGACTTACTGTATTTTGACATTTTTCATCATTATTCAGAAGTTGCCTGTGAATGTTTATTTTTGTTTTGTTTGAATTTGTAATACACAGACGCTCCGCTGTTGCCCGCATCCAGGAGTTCTTCAGGAGGAGAAAAGAAAGGAAAGAGATGGAAGAACTGGATACTTTGAACATCAGGAGGCCACTAGTTAAGATGGTTTATAAGGGCCATCGCAACTCCCGGACAATGGTACCTGACGCTCATGGCATTCTTTGATGTGGTGCAGTTGCCTGGGGTTTTTGTTGTTGTTGTTGTTGTTTTGTTTTGTTTGAGACGGGGTTTCTCTGTATAGCCTTGGCTGTCCTGGAACACACACTATAGACCAGGCTGGCCTCAAACTCACAGAGATCCACCTGCCTCTGCCTCCAGGGTGCCAACACCATCTAGCCTCATGCCCCCCCCCCCGTGGTGATTTTGTTACTCCTTTATTCAAATGTGGTTCTTTTAGTCTTGTAATATATTGCAAAAAAAAACTCTATCTTACTAAAGAAATATATTTGCGTTAGAAAAAATTATTTTAGCTTAGAACAAGTAGATATTGCTTTTTATAAAAATTTATTTATTTATTGTTTATGCTTGCTATCCTCAGAAATTTACTATTAAATTTTTTAAAGTTAATTTTACCACATTTTGTTATTTTGGAATGAGAAAATAAATCTATATACAGTATCCAGGTTGAGTATAAAATACAGATACATTAATTACAACACCTTTTAAAGTAACAACACCTTTTAAAGCAACAGCTAAAAATTGGCTTTGATCACTCCTTGCTTTAATTCTTCATCTTTGAAATCAACAGGATAGACCAGGAGATCTGCAATCAGTTGTAGGGTTTAAAACCTACAAATTTGCATGCCCAGTGCAAGGAAACAATATAGCTATTACTCTAAACCATTCATAGCTAGAAAGTGTTCTGTATGCCTGTAGTGTTACCGCAAAGTACTTGCAGATCATGTTTTTACCTTCTTGAGATTCTAGGTAAAAATGAACTGAATTGAGGAAATAATTAGCTTTCTGTGTATATGTCATCAGTAGTAACAATTTCATCATTCTTAATCAGATACTCATTATTAATATAAATAACCAATTTATATTTTATGCATTTTGCTAATTAGAATTTTAGATGAAAGTAGTTAAAAGGTGGCTGAGGCCATACCTCAATGGTTGAGTGCTTGTCTAGTGTGCACATGACCCTGAGTTCATGGCTTAGTACAGAAAGAAATGAAAACCCAAGGTGGGCAAGTACACAGCAGCAGCTCCATATGACGGCAGGGTCTCTCCTTCCCTGCTGTCCTGCGGCAGCTGCAGGGGAAATGATAAAGACGATGTCTAAAGTGTAAAGATCTTTTACAGTCCTTTCTTGTATGTTTATTAAAATAGGGTAGCCATTTAGTATACCATATATTCCTTTGTCTGCTTGCTTGACTAAGGATATGTTTATCTTCTTAATTATGTGGGCTAACAGTTCATGAAAAGAATTCCTGTTTCCTATGAAATGTTTTCATTGTTTTATAGAGCTAAAATGAGATGGTTTTTAGAAAGCTCATATATATATATATATATATATATATATATATATATATATATTGCATAATACTGTTTTAAGTCCAGAAATCTCGTTTACTTGTTTAGCATGTATGAGGTACCTGTTGTGTGTCAAATAGTGTCTCATAGCAAAACCTGCTCTTAGAGGAGGCCTCCCATGTGTGGCCACTATGTTATTCACCAGTGAAGTGCTATCATGATTTTAAGATTCTTAGGGAGAAAAAAACTTAAGTATTTCACTTGTTAATTTTAAAATCAATTCATTTACAACATAGGAATGGAATCTGTCTTTCTTTGATAACTTTGACTTAGATGTCCTCGTGCTTCTTAAAATCCCTCAGATAAAAGAAGCCAATTTCTGGGGTGCTAACTTCGTAATGAGTGGTTCCGATTGTGGCCATATCTTCATCTGGGATCGGCACACTGCTGAGCATTTGATGCTTCTGGAAGCGGATAATCATGTGGTCAACTGTCTGCAGCCTCACCCATTTGACCCAAGTAAGACAGCTTTCATAGAGCAAGTGTAGAGACTGCTGGTGCCGTTCATCAGTGGAGTCAATATTACAAAAGTCTGAGTTGCCCTACTAAGCACTACTAGAGAGAGTTATAGCTCTACATGTATGGGAGAGCCCTATTCCTAGCTGAGGAGATACAGGCAATTAATGCTGCAGGTAGAGGAAGAGCCATTTTCCCTCAGGGATGTGGCTCCTGGTAAGTTGCCATGCTGGAGGATAGCCCAAACTCATGCATAATCTGGCAGCACTGACTGGATTTGTGGTTTTAAAAATGAGTACATAGAGTTAGGAAGGATACATGGGTGACAGTCTAGGAAGAGCGAGAGAAGGGAAGGGGGGTTGATCAGAACATTTTATGTGCATGTGTGAAATTCTCAAAGGACAAATATTTTTAAAGGTTCCCACCCTCAAAAAGAAAGAAAAGAATGTGCTTTTGACAGATACTCTAAAGAAACAGGTTAAAAGGCTTATTCTTCTAATATTTAAGATTTATAGAGTCTGGCATGACCGAATTTCTCATCATTTATTCAAAACAAGCCTCCAAATCTTTTTAAGACTTCACATGTCTGAATTAATTTATTAGCATAAAATAGAATTGGCTTGCTCCTGCCTTCTTTTTAAAGTGGCCATATATTTCATAAGAAAACAATGAATATGACAAATTTGAGTGACTTCAAGGTCTTAAAATTTCCTTCTACAGTTAGTTACTTTTAGGAAATGTTCCAAATGACAATTAACAGTTAATTATGTGGTTAAAGACTGGAGAGATGGCTTAGCAGTTAAAAATATTACTACCCTTGAAGAGCACCCAAGTTTGCTTCCCAGTACCCACATCAAGTAGCTCACAGGGAAGCTGATGCCCTCTTCTGGCCTTTGCATGCACCTGCACTCTTGTGTACGCATATACGTGGGCACACACCCACACCCACACCCCCCACACACACACACACACAATTTAAAACAAATCTTTGGCCAGGTGTGGTGGCACACACCTTTATTTTCAGCACTCAGGAGGCAGAGTCAGGTAGATCTCTGTGATTTCTAGGCAAACATGGTCTACATAGTGAGTGCCAGGACAGCCAGGGCTATGTAGAGAGACCCTATCTCAAAAGACAAATAAACAAACAAAATACTTCAAAAATATGTATACTAGTTTTCATTCAAGCCAAATTTTGTTAATTTTGCAGCTATGCTTAATATTTATATCTTGAATTTATGATAAAGGTATAAATTTTCTTTCTAGTTCTAGCCTCATCTGGTATAGACTATGATATAAAGATCTGGTCGCCACTAGAAGAGTCAAGGATTTTTAATCGAAAACTTGCTGATGAAGTAAGACTTTTACTATATTTCTATTTTAATTTTTTTCTATAATGCTATCTTAAGAGAAAACTAGTTTGTTATTAGTTGCTAACATAAAACAAAGTCATTCAGTTAAGGAAGTTAAAATTTTAATCTCAGCATTCATGATGCGTAGGCAGATGGATGTCAAAGTTCAAGGTCAGTCTGGTGGTCTTTATAGCAAGTTCTAGGCCAGCCACAGCTATAAAATGAGACCATGTATTAGGAAAAGAAGGGGAGAAGAGGCCAAATCTTTAAAGAGAAAGGAGGTCAAATCTTTTGAAAAAGAAAAATGAGCCAGGCGGCGGTGGCACATGCCTTTAATCCCAGCATTTGGGAGGCAGAGGCAGGCGGATCTCTGTGAGTTCGAGGCCAGCCTGGTCTTTAGGAGCTAATTCCAGGACAGGATCCAAAGTTACAGAGAAACCCTGTCTCGAAAAACCAAAAAAAAAAAAAAAAAAAAAAATATGAAATAAAAACATATCTATATAGTAAATGTAAAAACTAGATTGTTATCTTACTAATTATAATATTGACTTTAATAACAGATTAGGAATATATTTTAAAGAAAAATAAGTTTGATTGTCATACCTATTATGTATAACAGAAAGCATTAAAAGGGTGTATACTGCTGGGCAGTGGCGCACACCTTTGATCTCCTGAGGGAGAGGCAGGTGGATCTCTGTGGGTTCAAGGCCAGCCTGGTCTATAGAGTGAGTTCCACGACAGCTAGGGCTGATACACAGAGAAACCCTGTCTCGAGAAAAGAAGAAGAAGAAAAAGTTTGTCTTTTAAGAGTGTTTTGTTTGCAAACAAATTGATTATGTAATCTGTAATTCACCTTCTACCACCCAGGAAGCTGAAGAGTTCTTTCTGTCAAACAATCACACGGCAAGACTGTCCTAATAAACCGGGGGGTGGAGAAAGGATAACCTTACTATATGCGACCCTCCATAATTCATAATTGTAGACATTTCACTTTTTTCTAATTTTGGGTTTTTCACAGAGGGAATTATGACTGCCCCTCTCAACCCCACCCTCACCCCCACCAGTGCCAACAGGTAGAGCAACAAGTGATCAGATAATTCATTACGTTTTAAGATTCCCTTAGTTCCTTGGTTTTACTCATTTTAATTAACAGTTTTTAACTAGCATACAGAATGATGGGTCTCAGTGAGAGAGGGGTGTGTGTGTGTGAAGTTCTGCATATGAAAACGCACAAGGTATTTTACCTGTACTGTCCTGTTCCCCTTTCTTGCCTCTGCCGCTCTTTTCTTTTTAGACCCCTTCCTCCCTGCTCCCGCTTCACTTCTGTTTTCATGCCATGTTACTTTACTCTCCATAGCAGAGAGAAACATACTGTATTCATCTTTCTGAGTCTCGTCTATTCCACTGAGCACGGTAATCTCTTTTCTACCCATTTTTCTGCAGAGGACATAATCTAACCCTTCTTTCTGATGACTTAACCCTAGATACATTTTCTTTATCCGTGGATGTCTAGGCTGGTTCTGGTTTGGATTTATGAGTGCTGCAGTGGTACACATGTGTGCACGAGTATCTTAGACTCCTTTGCGTATAAACACAGGGCTGATATGGTAAATCATATAGTAGTCCTATTGTAGTCTTTTGGAGGAAGCATCACACTGATTCTGATAGGAGCTGTACCAGTTTATATTGCCTCCAGCAGTACACCCTGACTCTTTTCTCATACTTACTCTCCAGCATTCATTGTCATTTGTTTTCCTGTGGTGAGATGATATCTCAGTGTAGAGGGTTTTTTTTGTTGTTGTTTTTGTTTTGTTTTTAGAGCCAGGGTTTCTCTATGAAGCTCTGGAGCCTGCCCTAGAACTAGCTCTTGTAGACCATGCTGGCCTCGAACTCACAGAGATCCGCCTGCCTCTGCCTCCAGAATGCTGGGATTAAAGGTGTGCACCACCACCGCCTGGCCTAATTTTTTTTTATTGTTTTGTTTGGGGAATCTCACTTTACAGCCTCAACTGGCCTCAGAATGGCTCTGTGACCCAGGCTGACCTCAAACTTGCAGAGATCTTCCTGCTGTAGTGCATTGCCCTGCTGGCTGAGGGTGTTGAACATTTTCTTTCTGTTTATTGGTCACTTGTATTTCATTTGAGAACTTCCTGTCCAAGTATTTTCTCCACTGGTTGGATGACTGGTTTTTAATATTGAATTTTCTGCTCTCTGTCAGATGCACAGTTTACATAGATTTCACTCCCATTCTGTAGGCTTGTCTTTTCACTGTGTTAATGGGAAGAAGCCTTTTAATTTGATGAAATCCTATGTGTCCAGTCTTGGAATAATTTCTTAAGCTATTAGAGTTCTTTTTATTAAGTCCCTTTCTGTGTTTATATCTTGAAGTGTTTTTCCCTAACACTAATGTAGTTTCAAATCCTACATTAATGATCCATTTTGAATTGAATTTTGGACAGAATTAGAGATGTGGTTGTAATCTCATTCTACTTGGGGATTTTCAGTTTTCCCAGCACATTTGACTAACAGGCTCTCTCTCCAGTTTAAGTTGTTTTACATACTGTGAAAGTCTTCATCTTCTTGAGTAGGTTTGTTCATGGGTATCTGGTGTGTTTATGGATTTTGATGCTGTTGGAACAGGGCTGTTCTCGTTTCTTTCTCAGCACATGTGTTATAGGGAAATAGGAAAGCTACTGGTTCTGTATTTTGGGTTTTGTAGTTTGCTGCTTTGCTTGGGACAGGAGCCAGGAGAGTGCAGAAAGGACTAAATATGGCCAAAGTACAAGACAATGCTTGAATTAACTAAAGTTATCATGAAACCCATAATTTTTTACAATAAATATAAATCTTTAAAGTCATGCTAATCTCTGATCTTCCTTTAAGCTCAAGTTAAAGTAATTGTTTGACATTGAATAGCTTTAAGGTGGAAATGTAGACATTATACATAAAAAGAATGAAATATTCCTCCTAAGACTTGGTGATTTTGAAAACTATTTCATAATCTTGAAGGCCAGGATGCTGTTACTGTGTGAACTCTGACATAGTTGTCTCACCTGCTGTAGGTTATAACTCGGAATGAACTCATGCTGGAAGAGACTAGAAACACCATTACCGTCCCAGCCTCTTTCATGTTGAGAATGTTGGCGTCGCTGAATCATATCCGAGCTGGTAAGAGCTTCTACTCTATCACTAACGTCATTATTGCACTGAAAACAGTCAGCCCTACTTTACAGAAGTTTCCGTGACTTTCTTACAACTTGATTGCTCTGCTGGAGCATGAACTTTGTGGATGATATCCTATCACAGTGCCAGAGGGTGGACACACCTGTGTGGTCTCCACTCTTTTCTCTCCCACACCCTCCTTTCCAGGTTCCCTTGACAGCACCTGACTCCATTATTAAAACTTAGCCTCCAAGGAACCGTGTTGGAAAACCACTGCAAGAAAATGTAATATATCAAGATCTTGTATGTTTTAGAATTACATGATATTGTATATATGATTTATACCCTCACTCTTCATTTACCTCTTAAGACAAAATTAAAAACTTATATTGGGGCTGGAGAGATGGATCAGTTAAGAGCACATACTGCTCAACCAGAGGGCTCACATTAGGCAGCTCACAGCTGACTGTACAGCTCCAGTGGTATCCAATGCCTCTGGCCTCCATAGGCATCTGCACTCATGCACTCATAGCCATGAGTGTGTGCGTGCACACACATGCAGACAGACACACAACTTAAAAACTTTTATGTAGACAGGTTTTAATGGTGTGTGCCTTTAGTTCTAGCCCTAGAGAGGCACGGCAGGCAGGTGGATCTCTTGAGTTAGAGGCCAAGCTGGTCTATATAGCCAATTCCAAGAGAGCCAAGGCTGCATGGTGAGACATAAGACCCTGTCTCAAAACAAACAAACAAACAAACAAACAAAAGAACACCTTTCATCTGTATATACTAGTGAGTGTATTTTTACATATTTTTTAAATGGTAAACATTTTTCATGGTTTTAAACAAAGACTCTGGTGGTTATTTATAACAGATACTAAAAAGATTTTGAGCTTGAGTGATTCTCATGTCTGTGTTTTCCAGACCGTTTGGAGGGTGACAGATCTGAAGGTTCGGGTCAGGAGAATGAAAATGAGGATGAAGAATAAAGGACTCTGTGCAAGCACTTAGATGTTCTGAAATTTGTATACGACATTTATTATATTTTTTTTCTTTACAGAACTTTAGTGCAATTTAAGGCTATGGTTTTTGGAGTTCTTCCCCATTTTTTGGGATAACCAAACATTGGTTTGGAATGAGTGTGTGCATGAGTTGGGAGAGTGTGTAAAACAAAACAAGCAAAATGTTTTTGAAACTTTTGCCGTGTATGGAGTGCTAGAAAATGCAAAGTGCAATACTTCCCTAACCCTCAGATTGGGAGCTTGGATCAGTGTTGAAAAGTCATTTTCATTGTTGTGAAAACGTTGGTTCAAATAAATTTCTACACTTGCCATTTGCATGTTTGTTGCTTTCTAATTAAAGAAGTTGGTTGTTTTAAGATCCTAAATTTGACTTTTTATTTAATTCTTTGCTACTCTGACCCATATTTTCCAGTCATTTATCTAACAAAAGAGGACTTGTTCTGTTCTCTGCATTTAGAAACCTTTTCCGTCTTGACCTCTGTGTGTGATCAGATCACGTAAAAGGGCTTTCCCATTTCTCTTGGCAAGGCCCTTTTCTTCACCTTGCACTACTGTCTCATGATTTGTGGTACCTCATCTGAATCGCCACTGAGCCTTAGGGATGGTTCGCACTAACACAAGCTGAAGGTGCTGTAATTCTGGTCCACTTCTCTGTCCATGTTCCTGATTTCACCACAGTTAGCTGACTGTAGCATCCACATCCACTCCATGCCCAGGCCTGCGTGTATCTTAGTATTTGCCCTGATCTGTTCCATAGATATAACCTTTTCCGTCTCCTGTCTGCTTGTGTTTCCATCCATCTGATTACATACACACATCTCTCTAATCCATTTACAAAAATTGTGTATTTATATTCTTTCTAATCGTCATCTACACAAGCATCCTTAGAAGCTCATATTAAAAGCCTCTTCCAGAAAGTAGGCCTGTCAGATAGGAGAGAGGCAGTTGGTATCTTATAGATAAAAATACTTTGGCCTGCAGAGTGGTGTACTTGTTGTTTAGTGAGACAAAAGGACTACTTCAAAAGCAAAAGCCCCCCGGCCCACATCTGGTAGTGGCTTTCAGACCCTGCACAGCTGCCTGACAGATGGAAGGCCAGAGCCAGCGCAGATCTTTTATGGCCTGCCATAGGCATCTCCAGCATGGGGCCCTCTGTCGGTATTTGCTATACCAGCTGCTTTTGTTGAAAGCAGTTCACTTTTAATTAATCAGCAAGTAGCTTGACTGTTCCTGTCACCTTCAGCAACCTAAATATCCTGCCAGAAGAACCGACTGAACCAGATACTGAAAATAAGACATAACCTGTCTCTAGCTGGGCCATGAGCATGCTCAAAGGTATAGCAGCATAGAGCCATCTCTGTAGGAAACAGACCTTCTCCTCACGAGAATACCTGCTGCTGCCAGAAAATAGTTAGCTTTGCCATGGAAGAAAGTAAATGCTACATAAAACCAGCAGCATGGATTTGCTGGAGGACAGAGTGCTGGTCAAAGGGTAGCTGGTAGGAAAAGGTTAGAACAGAAGCAGATGGCAGGTGTCTTACAGTGGCGCAGTATGCCGTGGGGGTACAGCATCTGTGTGTGTTCTCTTCATTTTCCTGTGAACTTGAAGCTGTTCTATCAATACCAGCAAAGCAATTATGTAAACAACTGGTGTTCATCCTTAGGAACAGATCAACTAGACAAGGAACAGGCCAGTTAGACAAGCAGTTAAGGGTATAGCAAAGACAGAATTAAGTCCTGGCCACTTCCAAGAGTCAGTGGAGGAGAGGCAGAAAGTTAGGAGACTGGCCCCAGGGTTCACGTACACATTCCAAATAAAAGCTGGTGTCAGTCTGAGCAGGTGAGGGAAGAGGAAACGATGAACCTTGTGTAAAGGAAGACTGAATAGGTAGGTGGGTGGGTGGATGGATGGATGGATGGATGGATAGATAGATAGATAGATGAAAAATACTAGTTCATTAAACAGGCTTAAAAGCTGGTAGTAGTGGCTCACGCCTTTAATCCTAGTACTTGGGAGGCAGAAGCAGGATGATCTCTGAGTTTCAGGCCAGCCAGGACTACACTAAGAAAGAAAAATCAGGTTTAGAGGTCTTGAATATGGTAAGCAACAGTTATGCAACCCAATACTCATTGAGTTTAACCACCTTGGGGAATTAAAATGTATTAATGGATCTATCCAAGTGACTTTAATATGGGGATCCTCACTCCTAATTCTGCAGTAAGTTCCCTCTTGTTGCTCAGTCCTTTTAGCCCATGGAGAGTTGAGATAGGAATAGGGCTGTGGGGAGTGGGGGAAGGACAGGCACCCAAAAATGTCCATAGACCACAAATTCAAGTGCAAATTGACAATTCACACATTCGAGAAACATTTAATCAGGTAAACAAAACTTGTCTAAATACACTTTTACTTAGCCATAAATACTGATTTATATATAATAACCCTAGACAATTTTATCTTCAAGAACATCATCCAAAACTTCAAGTTAAATGTATTTCAGGGTTAGCTTGGGTTTATATTTCTGAAGTTTGGTTTTTAACCACTTCTTCCAGGTATACATCATCAGAAACAGCACACAGGACTCTCCTTGAGCATGGCTATCCCATAGACATCCATTTCCAGGCACGAAGGCTTTCTGGCACACTTGGCATGGTCTTGTCACCCAAGTCCCCTGAGACTGTCCTTTCCTCTGGGAGGAGCTGGCTCATCTGTGATCTCTGGCATTTCAAACAGTGGTAGATTGTGTGCCAAAATTACACTGAACAAAGTTGTGCTTGTGGTAACCTTGTGCAGACTGGTGTATGTGCTTTGAAGTCTTTCAACAGAGGATCACCTGGCCTTGGGCCTTCAAGGCCATGTTTTACATCACTGAAACTCCTTGGTTCTTCCTCCCTGTCTAAGAAAGCCAGCTGACCTTCTCTGCTAAGGATGATTTTTAACTCGCCTGTGCCTCCTTCTCCTTGGGCTACAAAGGCTTGTTCCTTCTCAGCCTCATGACCAAGACCTAGGGATTTGGCTGTGCCTCTGCTTTACCTCATTTTGAGACACAGCATTCCTATGGCCTTCCTGAATTCTCATCTCCTCTGTCCCCAACCCACAAGAACAGTATCTCCTGTCCCTCCTTGTAGTCATTTATGGCTGGTCACATCCATGTTCTTGTGGTCCTCAGGCTTCCTTGGGTTCTGTACACTCCAGGGAGTGGCATGGACACCTATACCTCCTCTGCCTCTTTCATCAGTCTTGGAAGATAAGAGCTCTGGGAGCTGGGAGCCAGACACTGTCACTGCTGGACTGAGTGGTCCTCAGCACCTGAAGGCATTGGGGTGAGGTGAAGGAAAGCCTTTCTGGGTATAGGGAAGGTCAAAGTTGAATTGACATAGATTCTATATATCATCTTTAATTTGGGGTACTGAAGAAATATTTCTTTTTCATGTGAGCAGGTCATTAATGTGGCAGGAAGGCTTAACTAGAAAAGCTCATTTTTGTTCCTACCCAGACTTTCCAGCCTCCTCTCTATTATAGCCTTCCCTCCGCCATCACTCCTTCACCCTCATCAAGTCCTTTTATACAAATAGCAAGTAATTCCCCCAGGGCAGCAACCCTCAACACAGGTAATTATCCTGAACTGGATAACACCTCTTTTGAAGGTTCTCATGTATTAAAGATCCCTGTAAAACAGGAAGGATTCTACCCCATCAGTTACCCCAAACAGCAAGACCGGTGGCTCAGGTCTGCCTGCACTTACATGCTGTTGTGGATACACTGGGAGCCTTTCTGTAGTCTGCCAAGCACCTTACGCATCCTTGGAGTCTGTATCCCTCTATACAGACAGGTTGCAAAACTTCACTTTACAGATGCTGGAATATTGAGTAATATGCCCCAAACACCTAGCAAGAAAGTGGCAACATGAGATCTTAACTCATAGCCATGCCACACCACACTGGCACCATCTCTATTGTGTCCCAACTGCCCGAAGCAAAAAAAAAAAAAAAAAAAAAAAAAAAGATGGAGCGTTTGAGGTTTTCAATTAGTGCCTAGCATAAAACAGGCTCTTAGGTGTCTTCAGTGAGGCACACACATGCCTGTTCTTGGCCTCCTCCTGTTTAGCCACAGCATCCTCACTGTTCCTTCCAGACACGGAAACAGACAAAAACAGGCCGAACATGTTTCATGAGGTCATCTTAGGGTCCACTGAGAAATGTCTCTCTAATCTGCACATCTAAGGAGCACATACTCCTCTTGGAATAGCACTCGTAATAGTTCTATCTCAACAGACTTGTATGCTCTCTCCGTATCTGCATTCATTTCCTGCTCTTTTCTAGACCCAATCTACAGCAGTGCTTTATTGCAGATACTGGGTTGTCTTGGTGGTGATGGTTTTATTCTTGGCTGAAAGATGAAATCAGTTACACAAATGAGACTCTAAGAACATTAGCAACCAATGGGCCACTGTCTTTACCGTCCTCCGCCCTGCCTGTTCCCAGAGTAGTGGTTTGTTTAAGATCACACAGCTCTGTGCAGGAAGTTCCTGTGAGCCCCTGTGAGGGGTCACACATAAGGATCTATTGTCTGATGGAGAAAGGTCATTGGTTAATTATAATAAAGAAACTGCTTGGCCCTCATAGGTTAAAACATAGGTGGGAGGAGTAAACAGAACAGAATGCTGGGAGGAAGAGGAAGTGAGCTCAGAGGCCATGCTCCCCCTCTCCTGGGCAGACTCGATAGCTCTGCTCTCTGAGGCAGACGCGATTAAGCTCCAACCCAGGATGGACGTAGGCTAGAATCTTCCCAGTAATTCCACCTTGGGGTGCTACACACATTATTAGAAATGGGCTAGTCCAGGTGCAAGAATTAGCCAGTAAGGGCTAGAGCTAATGGGCCAAGCAGTGTTTAAAAGAATACAATTTGTGTGTTGTTATTTCGGGGCATAAGCTAGCCTGTGGCGGGAGCTGGGTGGCGGAATGCAGCCCCACAGCCCCTTCAACAATTGTCAAGGTCAGGGATTTGTAGTGGAGACAGGGCTCAGAGGAGCAAGGCTACAGGTTTATTTTTTGCTCGCCACCACCATGCTGCTGCCATCTAGTGTCTAAGATTTTGAACTCCAGTTTGGGGTATCTGGCCAGGGGAAAAACCAGATGCTGAGCCGTGTACAGTGCCTCCTCGGATGCAATAGGCCCCATAGCTGGCATCTGAAACACAGCACAGGAACCAAGTCAAGGGGAAAGTCTTCGTAAAGCAGCAGCAGAGATGGGCCATGGCCCTACAGTGATCTTGTCAGAATCAGGACTGAGGTATTTAAGTAAACAAGTAGCCAAATGCCCCACCTGCCCATACCCATGAGTCCCCTGGGAAAGGCCTGCCACTGCACAGAAGTTTGCAGCTAACACGGCTGCATTTGGTTGGGATGGTGGACTTCTACACAAAGGCAGGTGGCCTCCACAGAGGACAGAAGAGAATGTGTGGAACCACCTCTCCCTCTCTCCCCAGCTCGCTTCTCTCTAGCTCAGTTGGGCAAATCAGAACCCCTGAATATGCGAAACCGTAGCTCTGACTCCTACACATCCTAGACTCAATGGAAACGGTTGCCTGCTCGACTGGCCCAGCCCTAAGGTCCTAGTTAGAATACTCAGACCCTCTGGAGCCACAGTTCTGCCATGACGACCTGATGCTCTGCATCCACAGAAGCAGCCCCTCCTCTCTGAAGTGGTCAACACTGATGTTACTGCCCCAAGCTTGGTGAGGTGCTTTACAGCCTGCAGTGTTGGGGAGATGGGTAGGCCTTGCTCCATTAAAAGGCGTGGGTTTCCGATAAAAACAGTAAAACTTCCGTTTTCTAGGTTGGTTTGGATGATCTCTTCTTGTATGCCAGTGAATCGGGGGTCAGCCAGTAGGACTCAGAAGCCTCAGCATCCTTCCCATAAAGCCTGGCCCAGGGCAATCAAGAAAGAGCTCTCCACCCCTTGAGTCTTAAGGCAATCTATTGTACTAACAGGCAACCCATACCTAGAGGGCAAGGCCTCTGCCATCTTCTGCTTCGATGTATACTGATTAATTAGGGATGTGGTCTCCCCAGATACCAGACAAGTACTAGAACAAGAGAACAGAATAGAAAGAGCACAGAAATGCTGCCAGGAGCGAGAGCAATGCCTGTCCTCTACCCCCTGCCTCTCCACCCCAGATCCTGCCAATCCCCTGCACAGCTGTCCTGGAGTAGGTAGTGTTGACAAAATCATCCACACAAAGGCAAACGCCAAGCCTCATGAAACGTCTTTGGGGGCTGCAGACCAGGAACAATAGGAAAAAGATACTGCCACACCACGAGCCAGGCAGCCCACGGAAAACACTTGAAAAGTAATTCACTCTAGAGTGTTTGCCTGTTGACAGATACAGAAAGGTCTTGGGTTCTCTTCCTTTGTTTTGTGAAATGGAGATAGATCCCTGATCTTTGCTCATCTCAGCACCCAGACTTAAGAGAAGCAGGGAAGGCTGTCTTCCCGATGACCACAGCAAGCGCTCAAAGCCCAAACTTCAAGTTCCAGCTCAAGGAGAAAGGGTTGGGGATCCAAGCCACAGAATCCCATCTCCTCCCCCACCGTGGCCTCAGCTGCAGCACCCTCTTCAGACCCGTGTCTCAGTAGTCAGCATTTAGGACTGCCCTAAACAGCCAATCGGTGCAAAGATACAAGGCCAGAGTGTGCGTGTAGCTCTGTGTGTGTTCATTGCGGACAACCTCAAAAGTCTACAAATGCTGGTTCAACCACTGGTCATGTTCAGTTTGTTCCCATCTCTTAAATTACAAATTGAGAAGACATCAAAGATCGGAGCTGGAAATTATCTTGGAGATTACTTGTTCCAGCTCCTCCCTCCTCTCTCCCATGTCTGCAAATGGCCCAGTGCAGGACAGGATGTTCCAGATGATACACAGACAAAGACCAAGCTGGGCCAGGAACCCAGGCTGTGAACTCAACTCCGGCTTCTACCTTGTACCTGCCCAAAGATGCAGTGACAGTCACAATTGCTCCTGGGAATTGAGGCCAACATGTTTGTCAAGCATCTCCCACATCTCCTGTGTGAGAGATTTCCCCCCCAGATTCTTCCCTGCTGTCTATGACATCACAGCTCGGGTGTTAGTGGTGTGTCCTATCGCCTGGGTTTTTAATTTGGGAAATGAAATGCCTGGTACTCACCCTTGCCTTTTATAGTGGTTTCTCCCTTCTTTTCAAATACTAAAACATCTGCCAACAAAGAGGTGGGTGGGGTGGCCCCATCTTGGGTGGTCTGTGGGCTGCTCCTACAGGCCAGCAGCAGGTGCCGCCAAAGACCAAATCCTATTTAGGGTGGAAGATATAGGGTGTCTGTGTAAGGTGCTCTACTCCTGGGTGTCTCTCTGGACTGTTTGTATTTAGTCTAGTGTATGTGGCCCCATGCTGCCTGCATCAACCACAGAGAACCGCAGATGGTCTTGTGTGCCGTGAGGCGCACTGAGTAGGGACTACCTCTGAGACCATGAGCAGTTAGACCAGCAGGATACTGGTGAAGACAAGATCCACATGGGGGCTTCCCTTTAAACCCATCGCCTCCAGTCCTCCCAAAACTGCAGCCACATCTCCGTTTCTTTCCAGCGTGCTTTGGAAGCCTTGTTTCAGCCCAGGGACCCTGATCCCTGATGCAGCACACGTGTCTTCACAGCAGACACTGAGGAAGGGTTTTCAGTCCTCCTGGCTGCACACCCAATGTTTCCTTCCCGGCGTCTGGCCCTCTGTGAGGGGTGACGTCTTCCAGGGCCTTCACACAGGCACCAGTACCAGAAGCCCCCTCTGCGGCCTTCATCTCTGTTCTGCAGCTAAGATGTCCCCTTCCTCAATGCTCTGCAGTTGTAGCCTCTGATTCAAAAGAGTCCTGCTGCCTCGACGCCCCCCAAAGCTAGCCCCTGGGACAGTCCGTGCTGTGAACAAGACCCCTGGCAAAGCCTCCTCCCCAAATAAGTTGATTTTGGCCTCGGCTTCAATGGCTTTAGCCAAGCTGGCTGCATAACTGTCCAAGGATTTGTGGACTTCAGCCTTCACATGGAGAACAGAGTTCTTGGCAGCTTCTGTGGGAGAAGACAGAAAGGGGGTTAGCCCAGGAGCCAGGACCCATGACTAACCCAGGAATATGGCCTCTGCTGGCTCACTGCCCCAGGGAGAGGAGTGGAGATAACATGTATGGATATTGACATCAGATTCCCCAGGGTAAAATTCTGGACTTCCCAATTTACTCCCTGAGAAATACCAGGGTTATTTTCTGATTTAGTTTCCTCATCTATAAAGAGAAGAAATCTCTTTCTTCACATGGTTACTCTGACAAGTGAATGAGTGAATTCTTCCTAAAACGTTTTATTTTATGTCTCCAAAAGAATTCTCTTCCCGCACCTCCCTGGAACAGCCTAGCAAGTAGCTGTGAACTTAGAAATGTCATGTCTCCTCCTCTCCATTTCACTCAGAGCTTCCCTAGGGTGGAAAGCCTCGGGTCTGGAAGTGATAGCAACAATTCTATCATCCTATGAGGGATTAGGGACACCCCCCCCACACACACACACGTACACACACCTGCACTGAATAGAAAGAGGAATGGAGGTGGCTTTTAATTCCTAAACCAGAGCAAAACTATCATGGACCTCACTGCCTAAGCTCTCAGGGTATTTGGGGGATCCTCTCCTCCCTTTACATTTTCTGGAGAACACTCTACAGGAGGGAAGGAAGTGAACAGACTTTAGCATCCCTGTCTGGCTCCCTACACAGCAGAGGAGGAGCTATTGTTTCCTCCTAGCACCAGACCAGCAGAGGGCGCTTTGAGACCTACCCACCCCAGGACACAGAGGGCAAGGCTTGGCTCCCGGTGGGAGGTCTGTGGAGCAGTTAGACTCATCATCCTGCAGAGAGGTAATAGAAGCTCGCAAGGCTTCCAGCTAGCTCTGTGAGTGAATCTACTTGGTCAGAGGAGATGCTTCGGTTGGTATATTCCCCTCTGAGCTCCTCTCCCCTCCACCACCTCTCCCCTCAGTTTGGATGGGAATGGGACAGTGTACAAGGAGACCGATAGTGGGTCCATATTTATTTTCATACTCAGCACTTACACCTTAAAACTCTGGGCTTCAGCAGACTCAGGGCTCTGTTATGCCAATGGTAGTCTCACTCGGTGAGATTCTTATACCCGAATAGCCTCAGCGGTTCCTCTGTCAATTGTCTGCCTGGCATGTCTGCGTGGGAAACTAACCCCAACCCCAAAGTAGCACAGATGCTGGGTGTTAGAGCAGGAAAGCCCATGCTGGGTGTTAGAGCAGGAAAGCCCATGCTTGGTGTTACCGCAGGAAAGCCCATGCTGGGTGTTAGTGCAGGAAAGCCCATGCTGGGTGTTAGTGCAGGAAAGCCCATGCTGGGTGTTAGAGCAGGAAAGCCCATGCTGGGTGTTAGTGCAGGAAAGCCCAGTGAGCAGACTTGTGTCCTTGTGGATGGCAGGTTGGCCTCCACTCCCTGATCATATTTCCACAGTCTCCGGAGCTCTCTTGCTCTCCTCATATCTCCGTGTGTGTGTGTGTGTGTGTGTGTGTGTGTGTGTGTGTAAGAGAGCATGTGTGTATGTATATGTGAGTGTGTGTGAGTGTATGTGCATGCGTGTGTGCATGTATGCGTGTGTTGCGTGCATGTGTGTGTGTGCACATGTGTGTATGTATGTGTGTATGTGCATGCATGTCCATGTGTCTACAGCTGCATTTGTCCCACCTTAGATGCTGCCTGCTCTGAGTCAGATGCCTCAGAATTCAAGACTCAGTGGCACCAGTAGAGCTGTCATCATCAGTAAGGAAGCGGAGGTGACAAAGCCTTGGCACATTCTGCGGGAAGGGTGTGGCTAAAATCCCCTCCTCGCCCACGTGTTTTACTGAAGCAGCCCCACAAACCAACCTTTGATCTGTTCTACTTCGTCCTCAAATGTCACGGAGCTCCTTCTCTTGGGTGGGCAGGTGCAGTGGGGGGCAGGGTTGTCGTCAGACGCATGGTCTTCCAGCAACATCACATCCGTCCCTACGACGAAGGGCAGATCATGCACAAGTAGTTCAGACACCAAGGCCTCGTCCTCCCACAGCCCAGTGCCTCGTGACCCTGACTGCCAGCCTTCAGTCCCACAGGCAGGTTCAGATGACTGTCCCGAAGCAGATTTCATCCATCCCAGGAGTTTACAGACAGTGACGGGGCTGCCACACCACCAGCTGACCAGGTAAATCTAACCTACTGTCAAGGAAGGAAGGCAGGAAGGAAAGAGGGAGGGAGGGAGGGAGGGAGGGAGGGAGGGAAGAAGGTAGGTAGGAAGAAGGAAAGAGGGAGGGAGGGAGGGAGGGAGGGAGGGAGGGAGGGAGGGAGGCAGGCTGTCTCTCTTACTCCCCAGACTGTCTCCCCACCCTCAGGCAGAAATCATTCACTCCCTGAGCACTACCCGGTTCTGACTGCACTAACAACTACCTCTCCACAGCCCAAGATTTTTTCAAAAGCTCCCAGTGGGGGCTGAGGAGACGGCTCAGCTTGTAGAGGTTTACAACCAAAAAGACAAAAGCTCCCAGGGGTGCAGAGAGAGAAGAGCTTGGAGTTGCTGCTTCTGTGGGGACTCAAAACCTCTCCCTCTGAGGCCCAGAGCATTGACGAGCACAGCCTCAGATGCAGCCAAGTTGTCAGTTCTCCAACAGAAATCTGTGAACTAAGTGGATGAAGAGATGCTTCCAGCCTCTGAGCATATTGTTCCCAGCCAGGGCCACTCAACAAACGTGCAGGGAGAGGAAGATGGTCAAGAGCTTGGGAGGATGGCCTCCAGGGTCTGGCCAGTCACGTATAGTATAAGGTAGTGTCAAAGCAAAGAATCAAAGATTCTTCAAATTTTACTTTTTTTTTTTTTCTTTTTAATGATGGTTTTTCAAGACAGGGTTTCTCTGTGTAACAGCTCTGGTTGCCCTGGAACTCACTCTGTAGACCTGGCTGGCCTCGAACTCACAAAGATCTGCCTGCCTCTGCCTCCTAGGTGCTGGGATTGAAGGCGTGCGCCACCATGGCTTGTTTAAATTTTAACTTTCCAAAGGCTTTCCTGTATTTTTAACCTCACCATCACACCACAGGGTAGGGAGAGAAGGAACGGAGAGGCCCATTCAGTAGAAGCGAGAACAGAGGGGCAGCTGGCACCCTTCGGGCAAGGGCGAGCCTCCGGGCAGTAATTAACACCGAGTGGGAGGTTTTCGGGGTAAGAATGGTACCTGAATCCTGGGAGTAGCTGAAGCCAGTGTCACCGGTGCTGCTGCTGTGCCCCAGGGACTGTCCGCCTGCCATGAGAGCCGTGAGGTGTGGGGACAGGCCCAAGTCTGAAAGGCAAAGTTGGCATCGATGGAATAAACACAGGCTGCTCAGGTGGGTATCTGTTTTATCCTGGGCAATTGACTCTCCAGTTTCCAGCTCCCAGAGGACCTGGCTGCCAGTTTCGTTCTGGACGCTTACAAAATCTCACTCCCGACCCACTGGAAGACAGCCACGCCCAGCTGCTTCCCCGGATTCTGACCCTGGTTCCTTTCCCACTCTGTAGAGACTCACTGAGCTCCCCAGGGGGAACCTTCTGGCCCATGTCAGCCTCCACGACAGACGGAGGGGAAAGCGAAGGTGAGCGGTCATGTGAGGAAGCCTTCCAGGCACGCACGAGAAATGTAACCCCCAGGACTTCTATTTGAATAGTTAAAAACTCTTCCCAGAGGTGGAGTCTGTGGAGAAGCAGCAAAGCGGAAGGATGAAGACAGAAGGAAAGAGCGACCTGGGAAGGAGAACCGAGTATCTCCAGACAAAGGAACTGAGGTGGGTGAAGAGGCCTGGAAACAGTCTCGTCCTCATGTAGCGCCGCTAAGGCTTGGGAACTGCAGGCCCAGGAGACTGCCCGACAGACCGTGGGCTCCACAGACAGTCTCTGTAGGAAGCAGCTGGACCCCGCTGGGGCTCTTCCCAGCCTCAGAACCCCGTCCCGCGTCAGCAGAACAGAGAGAACAAACCAGGAGCGGTGGCACTGAGACATCAGGGGCAAAGGGACCAGTAAGACTGAGGAAGCCATGAGAGCCTATGAGAGAACGCTCCCCAGCAAAATGAACCAGAAAAGACAAGTGGGCGCTGAGAGCAGGGAGCCAGGGAGACAGCTCGAAGGAGCGCCCTACAACCAGTAAGCCTCCTGAGCCTACCTCACCAGAGGCTTCTTAGTGTCTTCCTTCCAAAGTGGAAGGGATGGCAGGGACCGCCACACAGTCAAGGACAGTCCCTAGCACAACAGACATGTGAGAAACAGAGAGAAGAGAGAGACGTAGACCTGATGGGAGATGACAGAGATCTTAAAAAGAACTGGGCACCCACGGAGACAGCTGATCTGAGCTAGTGGGAGCTCGTGGACTCTGGACTGACAGTTTGGGGACCTATATGGGACCCCTGCATGTGAGTGACAGTTGTGTGGCTTGGTCTGTGGGACCCTCAGCAGTGGGACCAGAATTTATCTCTGGTGCATGAGCTGGCTTTTTGGAGCCCATTCCCTATGGTGGATGCCTTGCTCAGCCTTGATGCAGCGGGGAGAGACCTGGTCCTGCCTCAACTTGATGTGCCAGACTTAGCTGAATGCCCTATGGGAGACCTTACCCTCTCTGAGGGGGTGGATGGGGGTGAGGATGGGAAGGAGTGGGCAGGAGGAGGGAAGGGAGGGGGAACTGTGGTTAATATGTAAAATGAATAAAGAATTTTAAAAAATAATTGGGTACCTAGTAAAGTTCAAAAAAATCCATTAAGAAGAGCTGGCAAGTACTAAAAAATATGAAGATAAAAATCTCTTAGAAATTACAAACAGGGCTAATAGATTTAATGGTCAGTATGGTAGACTGTGCCCCCTAAAAGTTCCTCTGCTGGGAACTTAATCCCTAAACCAACAGTGTTGAAAGGTGAGGCCCAATGAATGGACAAGTTGCTCTTACCACAGAAGGGGGTCAGTCACCTCAAGAATGGCCACGGGGCTGCCGTGGTGGCCTAGAGGTTAACGGCACTTGCTACTCTTGCAGAAAATCTAGGTTCGGTTCCCAGTACATACATCGTGGCTCAGAACCTTCTGTAAAGCCCACTGCCAAGGGATCCAAAGCCCTCATCTAGCTTCTGACGTATCAGGCGGGCACGTGATACAGAGAAAACACTCATATTCACAAAACGAAAACAAATAAATAAAAACGTGGCGGGGGGATGGTCTTGGTTTAATAGCGAGTTTGGCCCCTCCTGCGCGCTGGTCTTGCCCTTGTGCTTCCTGGGGCAGCTC
Source organism: Microtus oregoni (assembly GCF_018167655.1). Classification (NCBI taxonomy): domain Eukaryota; kingdom Metazoa; phylum Chordata; class Mammalia; order Rodentia; family Cricetidae; genus Microtus; species Microtus oregoni. The sequence goes on from NW_024543072.1 coordinate 33,577,858, forward strand.
TCTCCTGTCCTGGAGAGGACATCCTATACTCTTCCCTTTCTTCCCAAGAGTCACGGAGGGGATGGCGAGGCTGAGGAGGTGCGCAGCAGCAGCCACCTTCTCTCAGAACCTTTCCACGCACGCAGCTGTTTTACTCAGGGTTAGTTACAGGGCTGAAATCAAAGAAGACCCCCACGTCTCCCCGGGACCTGCTTTTCCCCTCTGCCATATGGGCCTCTTGACACGGCTATGCTCAACAGAAGGCCTGTTGCAAGGAGTGGAGCCCCTCAGGGCCATCTCCTGCCCACTGGATGGTGGCAGCCACAGTGTGTTTGGACGCCATCTCTGAGGCTGTGGCAAAAGCCAGGAACGCGTGTGTTGGTCTCCTCTAGTGAGAGGGATGGTTTGAGCCAGACCACTGTGGCTCTGCGGCGAAGCATTCCCCTCCGAAGAGTAGACAAGTTACCCTGAGATTCCATGGGACACCACCATACATATCCCACGGGAACAGGCCACATCTAACCCTTAGGCCAGGCCCAGGGACCAGGTTTGCTCCCCAAGAATCAGAAATAAAAGGAGTCTGTGCATATCAGACAGTGAAGGGCAGGGCAGGGTTCCGAGGTGCAGCAGGAATTTATTTAACTAACTGGACAACATTTAGAAAAGGGAAGGAGGAAAACTCAAAGGCCTCGGTGGCACTTACCCCACCCCCTCCAGCCCCCCCCCCATCCAGGCCCACCGCCACCCCAGACCTTCCAAGAAGGCTGTGATACATGCTTTCTTCTGAGTGAATGACAGATGGAACCCGCCTTCCCAGAAGATAACTAGACAGCTCTGCCCTCCGTCACCAGGTGTCTTCATATTTGGGGCACAGGGGCTGTCCTTGGGCCCCAGGGCTGGGCTGAGCAAAAGAGCCGTTTAGTTCTTCTCGCCCTTTCTCCTACAGTCTTTGCTCTCCTCCCTCTGCCAGGAGCCCCCATCAGTTTTTATCAGTTTAGCATCCAACTGAAAGTTAGGGCTCAGCTCACCTTCTGCACAAGGGAGCAACCTCCACTCCGTGGCTGCCCTACCCACCACGAGGTAGCACTCCAGACAGCTTCCAGTGCCCTGGAGATCTCTACTCCCAGAGAACCCAACCAGTCACCATGGGAATCTGCTAATGAGACCTCAGAAGCAAAAGGGCTTGGTGGCTCGGTGACAGCCAATATGCCAGTGATTACGGGTGAACACCTTCTGTCATGTACGAGGGACATTCCAGGCATGTGTAGAATTCTGCTTCTGCAAGAATTACCAGGACCACTGATAATTCCAGTTAATGACTTCTTAGGTGGCAGCTTTTCATGTACTATACGAATGTACCACAAAACATGGCAGGGCCTCCATCTGACCAGCCATCTACTGTTCCCCTTGCGAATACCAGGGCTCCTGCCTTCCCCAAGAATGGAGAGCAAGCTTGAAAGTCGATTAAGGGCAAAGGGAGGTAATCTGGGTTCAGGACTCAGCTGCATTTCGAAGCCCTGGGTGTAGAGGGCAATGGTAAGGTCCGAAAAGCCTGGCTGAGCAGAGAGCTCTGCATGGAGGCTCAGGAGTGCCCCTCCTGATCTGGAAGACAGTGGGTACTGCTGGCAAGAACAGCCAGAGAGTGTGTACTTGGAATAGACCTGTATTCTGTCTTTCCCCAGTCCCTACATTATTAATATGGCTAACTGACCTCCTACAGCCAGACTCTACCAGAGGAGCAAGAGCCACTGCCCACTCCCAGGCCTGGAGAAGCCAAGGATTAAGGACCTATCAACCCCAAGGCTGCTTTTCCCTAAATGAGCCTCAGACCGCCAATGGCTTTGGGTCTGCCAACCCAACCACAGCTGGTGTTTTCGATGGCTGCCACAGCTTGGTAGTCCTTTCCAGGCCAGTCAGAAACAATTCACACAGTAAACCTTGGCCAAGAAACGGATGCTCCTTTCTGTTCTGTCTACTCTTGCCTCTGCCCTTCTCTGTCCTCATTTTTCCCTTCGTTATTCTTAGCTCCGATGGAATAGAAAACATCTATTGGCTTCTGCCAAGGAGACAAGCTATTATAAACTCTGAGCCAATAAAGTCACCAATAAAATGTAGCCAAGCACTGAATGTACCTTCTGGCTCGAGTCACACTTGGGAACATGAGTTTGTAAATGACAAGGGGCGGGCACTTCCGACTAATAAATGGAGATCGTTTTCCTTCCTATGGTCAAAAGAAAAATCACCAGATGTCCCCTGTCCAGAAATAGCTCTCCACTAGTCCACAAGGTAGATCAATCAACAGATGTGTGGCACTGGCACACGGGCAGGGCATCTCGTCATCTCTGGCCCTGAGTGTTCACAGGCAACAAAAGCCGTGTCTTCTGCCCTGTTGAGAGTGAAGGTGGAGGATCTCTATTTCCGGAAGAGGAGAGAGAGAGACTAAGTAGGTCTTAGTTATCTGGCAAGAAGTGAGAGCTAAGGGCTAAAGGAGGTGTGTTGGGATAATCTTTTTGTATACTGTGTGAAGATGCATCACTGTTCTTCCTCACCTGCCTAGGATACCTTCTAATTGGTTTAATAAAGAGCTGAATGGCCAACAGCTAGGCAGGAAAGGACAGGCAGGACTTCCAGAGAGAGAGAGGAACTCAGGGAAAGAATCTGAGGAAGGAGATTTGCCACCAAGGCTTGGAGGAACTAGGGCATACGGTATTGAGAGGGTTAATACCTCTCAATTAATGCCACATAATGCCATGTGGCAGAATGTAGATTCATATAAATGGGTTAATTTAAGTTTTAAGAGGTAGGCGGGGACAAGTCTAAGATAAAGCCAAGCTTTCATAATTAATAAGAAGTCTCAGTGTCATTATTCAGGAGCTGATGGTTCAAAGCAAGCTGCGTTATAAAGGTGCTCTTGGAATCTCTTTCCAATAGCTTCCTTAGCTCAGCGTGGCTCTAAAATCCCAACTACCTTCACTTCAGGACAACATAACCACACCACAGTGAGCAAGATATACCAGTGCAAGTTAGAATCAGTGGGTGGGAGCCAGTCTCAAGGCCTCTCCGCTAGCATCTGTGCTGATTACAGCGGAGACAGCCCTGAGTGGAAAAGGCTGACAGCCCACACCTGAACAAGAGGCCAGGGTAACTCAGTAACAATAAGATACGACGACATATGCGCTCCTAACCTGATGCGGGAACAGGATCCCACCACTCCGGCAGCATTCTTGCCCAAAATGTGCATCATTTCGAGCGCCATCTGGGGATGTGTACCAGCACTCTACAAAAGACCTGACCAACCCTCCACAGAAGGGTCCAGGCAGGGCTGAGGTATAACGTGTGGGACTCTAGGGCTGATCTTGTACTGCAGTTATGTATGTTGATAACACGATGGGAAGCTCCCTATACTGTTTTTCCAACTCTTCTAAACCTAAAACTTTATATATACACACATATATGTATGTATATGTTTATATATATATATATATATATAATTTTTTTTTAATTTATTTATTTATTAAGGATTTCTGCCTCGTCCCCACAACCGCTTCCCATTTCCCTCCCCCTCCCCCGATCAATTCCCCCTCCCTCATCTGCTCGAAGAGCAATCAGGGTTCCCTGACCTGTGGGAAGCCCAAGGACTGCCCACCTCTATCCAGGTCTCGTAAGGTGAGCATCCAAACTGCCTAGGCACCCACAAAGCCAGTACGTGCAGTAGGATCAAAAACCCACTGCAATTGTTCTTGAATTCTCAGTATTCCTCATTGTCCGCTATGTTCAGCTAGTCCGGATTTATCCCATGCTTTTTCAGACCTAGGCCAGCTGGCCTTGGTGAGATCCCAATAGAACATCCCCATTGTCTTAGTGTGTGGGTGCACCCCTCGTGGTCCTGAGTTCCTTGCTCGTGCTCCGTCTCCTTCTCCTCCTGATTTGGACCTTGAGATTTCTGTCCGGTGCTCCCGTGTGGGTCTCTGTCTCTGTCTCCTTTCATCGCCTGATGAAGGTTAATATTCCTGAGGATGCCTATGTGTTTGTCTTTGGATTCACCTTCTTATTTAGCTTCTCTAGGAACATGAATTATAAGCTCAATGTCCTTTATTTATGGCTAGAAACCAAATATGAGTGAGTACATCCCATGTTCCTCTTTTTGGGTCTGGCTTACCTCACTCAGGATAGTGTTTTCTATTTCCATCCATTTGTATGCAAAATTCAAGAAGTCCTTGTTTTTTACTGCTGAGTAATACTCTAATATGTATATATTCCATACTTTCTTCATCCATTCTTCCGTTGATATATAATTTTTTTTAAAGCTGAAAAACAAAGTCTAACCTCTGACTAGAGCAACTCCTGTGGGACTTGTCAAGGGCATTACAACAAATGCTAGTTGTCATTGGTGTCGTGGTGTGTGTGTCCTCCGTATAGAGTAGCTCTGAGCACAGGACATGACACTCTGATGGAGGCTATGTTTGGCACTGATAACCACCCCCAATAAACACACAAACAACAGACTACCAGTGACCATCAGAAGAAACCGCTGGCCTGGGAGAGAAAGCTCAAGGTGACAAGTGTTTGAGAGGAGGGACAGGCTAAGTGAGCCACTGCAGCCCAGACAGAGCATCCAAGAATGGTGACACTCAAGGAGATGTTTGCCAGGGGAGCAGGCAGCCTGGCCCAAGGCTCCGATTCTCCCTTCTGCAGTGAAGAAGTGGCTATCCCCTCCAGACCGTGAGGGCCTGGCTAGGGTTCCAGAAAACAGGTTTCCAAAGCACCACGCCTCCTGTCTCGTTCTCTGGGGATGTGTACCAACAGTGATTCCCGCCTCCTACTTGACATGCTCCTTCGGCAGCTAGGTGGGAGTCACCATGGCTGCTCTGGGGTGGCCCCTTCACACCAGGACATCTGGGTCTTGAGCCTTGAGGCCACAGTCCTCCTGAGAACCGCTACCCTGACAGACCCTTAGTAACTGAGAGGGACCCCAGGTGACATCTGCCCGGGGGTGGTGCGGCGGTCCCCAAATTACCTGTGATCCTGTTGGAAATGCTGAAGAGCCTGGAGGTCCTCTGTCGCTGCACAAATGGCTCCCGGTAGTAACGGTCCCCAAAGCACATGCCCAGGAGCTCTTTGCGCACCGTCTTGTTCCAGAGCCCATAGATGAGAGGGTGGCAGATGGCACTGGTGAAGGACAGCCACGTGGCCCAAGTCTCCAGGGCTGGGGAGACGTAGTTCTTCCCCCAGAGTGCCTCTGAGGTAATGACAACCATGTAGGGGCCCCAGGTGATCATGAAGGCTCCCAGGACCACCAGAATGGTGATGAGGGCTTTGCACTGGTTAGCGGAGTAGACCACGCCTTGAAAAGCGTTCCTCCTGCTGCCCGAGGAGGAAGTGGAGGTGCTGGAGTTCTTTCTCCCACTCCTCTGCGTATCCTCCTCCACGATGACCACCGAGCCACAGTGCACTTTTCGGGCCTTGACCCTGGCCACACGGAAGATGAAGCCATAGCACACGAGCATGATGAGAAAGGGGACCAGGGCGCACCAGATCTGCCAGAAGATGGTGTAGCCAGGCTCCCGGTGCCACGCAGCCACACACATCCACTTGAAGTCATCAAACTCCACCGAGGACCAACCAAAGAGCGGTGGCAGGCAGCCAATGAGGGAGTGAAGCCAGATGTAGAGGAGCGCCATCACGGCTCGGTTCCCTGTGATCTTCATGGGGTACACCATGGGATACAGGACAGCATAATAGCTAGAAGAAAGGTGAGGGGGGTGAGAGACAACTTACAGGGAGGCAGATGCCCTACTCTCTTGGGCGGGGACTCTTGCACTTCTTCCAACTAACCTTTACGCTGCTGCGAAGGCTTCTAAAAAAGACCCCTTCCCCCCACCCTCCCAGACAAGCAGCAGGCTACACCATGCTGCACAGCTGTCCACTAGCAAGGACATGGCCTGTGTGCAGGTCAGCACATCAAAGCCTCTGTGTTTAAGAAGTCAGCTATAATATAACATGTACGCACTCATAAGTGGTATTTAGACACAGAGCAAAGAAAAACCAACCTACAGTACACAACCCCAGAGAACCTAGCCAACAAAGAGGACCCTACGAGAGACACAGGGATCTCCACAGGAAGGTGAAAAAGACAAGATCTCCTGGGTAAATTGGAGCGTGGGGGATCACAGGAGAGGGTAGAAGGGAAGAGGGGAGGAAAAGAGGGGAGTGGAGAAAAATGCATAGCTCAATAAAAACAATTAAAAAAAAAAGAATCCAGCTATCCTTGAGGGACATCCTATTGCATACTCAGCGATTCTCCTCAGGGACCACCCTCGTTTGCTTTCTGTCGCTATGATAAACACCATAACCAACCAAAACAACTTGAGAAGGAAAGGGTTTATTTGGCTTACACTTCCGCATCACTGTGAACATCTGGAGAGCAGAGATTAGTAGTGCTGTCTCAAAAGTAAGCTAAGCTAAATGTTGACACTATAATGAATATGTCTGGTTCATGACAGTTATGTAAAATATGACAGTAAAAGTCATGACCAATGCCACTGTAGAAAACATTTCAGGCAGGGTCTCTTTATGATGTAGCCCTGGCTGGCCTGGAACTCACTCTGTAGACCAGGCTGGCCTGGAACTCACAGAGATCCTCCTGCCTCTGAGTCCAGAGTGCTGAAAGTAAAGGGATGTCCTTCCGCATGCAGCTTCATGCGTCTCTGATTTCTGTATCCTTCCCCCCTTTCCTCCCCTTGTCTCCCTCTATCGCATACTACCATAAAGAGGCAACTTGTCCAGTCAATTTACATTTTCAATCTACACTAATGTTTGTTAATAAAAAATAAAAATAAATAGTATTTGCCATTCACATATCTAAAGACACTAAATTTTCTTTTAATTCTCAGTTTTAGATTATTTTACTTTATGCACATGAGTGTTTTGTCTGAATGGATGTATGTGTATCACATGTATGCCTGATGCCTGAGGCGGTCAGAAGAGGGAGTCAGAGCCCCTGGAGCTGGAGTTACAGACAGTTGTGAGCTGCCATGTGGGTGCTGGGAGTTGTACCTGGGTCCTCTGCAAGCGAAATAAGTACTCTTAACCGTTGAGCAAGCTCTCCAGACCCAATTTTTTAAAAAAAAATAACATAGCTTAGTCATAAAGATCTGACCAGGCCACGGTGAAGCCATCTTGTGTTGATGGGGGAGATGAGCTATTTCTTCAAAACAACCAGGTCTTGGTAAGTCGCCACCATCGCAAGGCAGCCCCTTCTCCACTCACAGCTGCTCCAGTGAATGACCTGGGGACCCGGCTGTGAGGACTGAAGCTCCAGCCAGGTGGTGAATCCGCCTGTGTCTGACCCGATCACCTGGTTTCTGACCCCCAGACACTACATCCGTGTCACACACCCTGGGCACCTCTACCTCATTCTTTCTTGTCTTCTGCTGCATTCTGACAGCACGGACAGCCTTTAGGGACATCCAGCAAATGCCCCCAGCCCTGGCACAGGTGAACTGCTGATGAGCATTCTGGTGGCCTGGGACTTGACATTCTCACCTTCACTTAACTTGAGCCCAGAGTGAAGGAAGCAATTAGCATCTTCCTGGAGCTACCCCTGCGGACCGCTGACGCTATGACCAAGTGCAGACAGTGCTGCTCAGGCACCGGGGACCAACTTTCATCTGCACCTGAGCGGCTTAGCCTCAATCTACACGCCACGGGACCCAAGAACTAGCCAAGAAATAACTGTTCAAAAACTGTTATTTTCTTTAAAGAGAGTAAAATGCCAATGAGATCTGATTTTCTCTACTGCCAGCAAACTTCCAAGCTCTTTTGTGTGTGTGTGTGTGTGTGTGTGTGTGTGTGTGTGTGTGTGTGATGCAATCATCTTGGTGGGATACCAGCACATCTGTGTAACTTTTGGAAAGCTCCTTGTCTTTCTCCAAGTATCTTGAAAGTGTGTTTCACTTTGACTGAAGAGACAGAAATTCCACAAATGGACAGGGTCACCTGAGCACTATAGGGAGCCATGTACCACCTAAATCCAGCACTAGGGAACTGAAAAATAAGTCAGAGTCCATCCCAGACAAAGTAACATGTGACCACTAGTAGTACATTCTCCAAGGTGATGTTTATATGACATGTTATATGAAAAAGCAGAGCGTAGACCCTCACATGTCATGAACCCATGGCAAAAACATGTTCTGCTGGTCAGGAGAGATAGGTGGCTCTGGGCTTGCTACTCTTGCAAAGGAACCAGGGTTCAGTTCCCAGCAGCTACTGTGTGACTCACAACCACCTGTGACTCCAGATCCAGAGAATCCAATATCTTCTTCTAGCTTCTTTGGGTACCTGTACCTGCACACACAAGCACACACACAACACACATACGCATGCACACACATATACACACAGACACACAACACACATACGCATGCACACATATATACACACAGACACACAACACACATACGCATGCACACACATATACACACAGACACACAACACACACGCATGCACACATATACACACAGACACACAACACACATACACATGCACATACATATACACACATGCGCACAACACACAGGCACATAATTAAAAATGAGATTTTTTTTTTAAAAGATGTACTATAGGGCAGCCAGAGAGATTAATCACTCAGTGGTTAAGAACACTTGTTGTTCTTGCAAAGGACCTGGGTTTGGTTCATGGTACCCAGCTAGTGATTTACAATGTTTATAACTCCAGTTCTAGGGAATCTGATGCCCTCTTCTGACCACTGCAGGCAAAACACTCATACATATAAAATATATAAATCTAAAAAATATATATATGAAATAGTACTGCAGACAACTAAAATAGTACTAGAGGCAAATACACAAGAAGCATGCAGTGATGTCCCTGGCAGGCTAGACCGTGAGTGTCTATTCATTCTTTTGATTTATGATGCTTTTATTACTGAGATAAATGGACATTTGGAGATGCTAATAAAATCATTTTGACTTATTCATTCCACATTCTCTACAAAGCCATGGGGAAAACAAAAATCCAGCTTTGGGGTCCAGCATCGCTGGACTCAGGGCAGCCAGTCCAACCCAAATAATCATGTTCCCAAGAGTCTGGAGACTTTGTGTCAGCCTGTGACAACATCTCTGACTAATGCCCTCTGTATTTCCCGGCCCTCCCCACAGTAACCTTCCCAGTTTCCAGAAAAGCACACAGACCTTGACTCCACTCTCTTTGATTTCAAGATGTCCAGCTCGGCAGGGCAGTGGTGGCACATGTCTTTAATCCTAGCACTCGGGATGCAGAGACAGGAGGAACTCTATGAATTCGAGGCCAGCCTGGTCTACAGAGCTAGTTCCAGGACAGGTTCCAAAGCTACAGAGAAACTCTGTCTTGAAAAACCAAAAAAGAAAGAAAATGAAGAAGGAAGAAGGAAGAAGGAAGAAGGAAGAAGGAAGAAGAAGAAGAAGAAGAAGAAGAAGAAGAAGAAGAAGAAGAAGAAATCCAGCTCTTGTGTATGATGACTGAAACAACCCATAACTGAGGGTTGGGAACCTGCTGACAAGTCCCACTGGCACATACATAGCTGCACCGGCCAGACTGAGGGTTGGGAACCTGCTGACAAGTCCCACTGACACATATATAGCTACACCGGCCAGCACAAGGCTGGCAGGACTCCGAGAACCTGTGAGGTGCAGCTAAGCAGTGTGGCCATCGGCATCTGACCTCAGTCTCAGTTGCGCCTCGGGCGGGGTCAATACAGACTGAAGACGTGTGCTGGGCTTCTCCGGGTACCACCATTCCCTAGATTGTCTGCCTTCCCACTGCTCCCCCAGCCTGTCCTGGCCTGTCTTCACAGAACAAAAGAGTAAAGGGGGCTTTCTTTTGAGGTCCCAGTCAAGATGGGACAGAGGCCAAAGCAAGACCTGTCAAGCACAGAGCAGGGAGGAGCGGCTGAGTCTGAAGACGGGACTCAGTTCCTACTCCGGCAGTTCAGCTCTCCTTGGCCCTTGTTTAGTGTGTAAAACAAGAACTAGAGATTCCTGGAGGTGTTGTCATATTTTTTGAAGTAATGAACCTTCTTTTAAAAAAACAAAATAAAATAAAGTTTACAGCTGTGCATCACTGACAACAGGGATACATTCTTTCTGAGCCCTGCCATTTGCTGATTTGGTTATGCAGAAGACATTACAGACTATTGATACAAAACTTCGATGTAAGATGAGCTGCACACCACGCTATATGGTATCAAATAGGCAATCTGTCACCCGCTGCCACAACATCGTATGTGACACTTGGCTAGACATAAAAGCATAGACAGATACAATGAGAAAGGCTCTGGCTAAGGTACTAAAGAGACAGAATTCAGTCTGCGCACTCTCCTTAGGAAGAATCTTCTAGTGCCCTCCCCAGGAACAAACTTATCTGGAGTGAGTGGATCAGAGATCCCTCACTCCATAAGTTATCAATCTCCAAGTCTGATGCAAACTCACCGGTCGATGGCAATGACCCCGAGAGTGAGCATGCTGGCCGAGCTGATCAGAAGGTAGAGAAGAGCCGAGAAGTTGCACCAGACCACGCCAAAGATCCATTCCCTCCGGATGGAGCTAGTCACCACGAACGGCAGCACCAGCACGGACAGCAGGAAGTTGGACAGGGTCAGGCTGAAGACAAACTTGTTGCTGAGGGTCAGGAGGTAGGACTTCTTGTACAAAGTGACTACAATGACTAAGTTGCCCAGGCAGACTAACACGGTGATGATGATGATGGCGACGAACTCGGCGACCACACCCCCTTCACCACCCTCCTCCGCTGCAGTGAGGTTGCTCAGCTCCTTCCTGTAGTCGAGGGAGGAGTTGAGGCTCATGGTCAGTGCCCCTCGGGATGCGGTGAGCAGAGCATGCTGGACGGCTGTGGAGAGAAGGTGGGACGGGGGTGGGAGAGACTCATCAGACCACATCGCCGAACTTTAAGAAAGAGGGAGCTGAGGCTTAGCGGGGCTGAGTCCTTGTACCTCACGCTGACCAACTGCTTGGAGTCTCTTGGGCAGTCTTTCCTATGAAACCTCTACAAGGCTTTTTTTTTTTTTTTTTAACATTTTCCTGACTACTGTCTCCATCTAACTCCCTGTAGTAGCCTGGCACCATGAAGAGGTAGTTAGGATGCAAGGCCCCATGGGAGGTTTAGTTCATCAGGGATATACACTTCAGAGAGGATTATGGGATCCTGCCTCTTCCTCTTTCCCATACTGACAGCTGTAAAGGAAGCGTCTCTCCTTTACCGTGTATGTCACTGTGAGGCGCAGCTTGTCACATGCCCCCAACAATGGGCCATTGCCACCCCCCCCCCATTAGGACTAAAACCTCCGAAACTCTGAAGTACGACTTCGCTCATCCCCACCCCCACCCCTTACAAATTTCTCATCCAGTGCTGAGCGCCGAGCCCAGCATCTGCATATACCAGGCAATCATCCAGCACTGAGCTATACCTAGCTGAAATCTGTACTTCAAACAAGCAGCCAGAGGGACAGACGGCTCGTCTTAAGTATGCTCCGTGGGCCATTCTGCAGACTGCTGCTCTGGAGCCTTGCTCCTTGGCGTGGGTTTTCAACTGGCAAAACCATCATCAGGCAGGAGTTCCCAAGGGCTGGATCCACCTGCAGCCAAAGAATCGAAACCTACACTTTGACATCCCGGCTGACTGCACACCCATTAAATATGACCACAAGATTATCTAAATAACAATTCTGAGTTTCTGAGCAGGGTCAATCAATCAGGGTTAACGCCAGAACAGGATGATTGCACTCCTTATACTCGGTGGAGGCAAGGAAGGGAGGAGGAGTTGTAGATGGGGACAAGAAGACACCATATTGGCCTACACAGATTTACTGTCTACTAGGTAGGATCCCTGCCCTCAGGAAATATGTGAACTAATGTTTCTCCAGAACTTTCCATCTACTTTAATCAGCCAAAAAAAAAAAAAAAAGTTCCCACAAATCGCTTTTCCCACCTGCTCTCATTGTCCATGAATGGAAAGCACCAAAAAAAAAGGAAGACAGCTTTCTCCATTATGTCTAGAGCAGTCTGGGGAACCCAACCTCAGCCATGCTGTCTAGAGCAGTCCAGAGAACCCAACATCAGCCATGCTGTCTAGAGCAGTCCAGGGAGCCTGACCTCAGCCATGCTGTCTAGAGCAGTCCAGGGAACCCAACCTCAGCCATGCTGTCTAGAGCAGTACTAAGTAACACAGCCCTCATCCACAGGACAGCCTTCTTTATCTCATTATCTCTCCAGGTCCCAATCATTTGTCACCATGGTATCTAGAGCCGTTATTAAGATAAGATCCCCCTACGTTTTGCACTGGCTCACAGATGCCTACAACCCTTCTGATTCGTAATTGAATGTACCATTCTGTATATAGCCTAGCCAATACCAACCAAGTACAAAGAGTCAATCTTCTTCAGGATCAGGACTAATGACCTTCCAGTATTTACTCGAACAATACATTTATTTTGTAGCGATTATATCACCCTGTTGGGCTTATGTAAGCATGTGGTCAATTATCCTATGCAAAGTTTATAGAATACAAATTACTGTGGAAACAGATGTCCCCAGTCTTGCACATATGGAATTGGTGTTTCTAAAGCTAAGTACAAGCATTATTTCTTCTGAAGCTCGCGCTGTGCATGTCAGCCCATATCTCCAAGCCGCTAAGATATTCTGAATATTGATCCAGTTATGCAATGTCTTAGTTCCCCTGCGTTGTGTCATGAAGATGCTTTGAGGGTATGCCGATTACAGGTACGTATTTCTGCAAGGTTCTTTCTGGTTTTCACCTTTAGCTGCCAAGTTGCGGATTTTGTTGCCTCTAAGTAGATTTATTAGCTGGCATCTCAAAACAAAGCCTTGATATAAGCATATCCTTCTTGAGCCAGCTGCAATAGCTATAATGTGATGGCTAAGAAAACAGACTTGAGATGGCCAGTGTTGACCCACACCTTTAATCCCAGCACTCAGGGGGCAGAGGCAGGTGGATCTCTGTGAGTCTGAGGCCAGCCTGGTCTACATAGAAAGTTCCATAGGGAGACCACCTTTAATTTTTTTCCCCTCCTGTCTAATTGAACACAGAAACTTTAAAGATGTATCTGGAGTGAAAGCTTTTACAAATGAGCAAGTCCTCAGGACACAGACTTGGATTACATGTCCCTAGGCCCTGGCCAGGCCACTGCCACACAGCGGGCCACTGAATAACTCTGGTGGAGAATGGCTTTCATAGAGAGTCAACATCATAAAGGCAGCCTCGGAGAGAATAAAAGTGGATGCAAAGCTTCCAGCCCAGGAGACGAGACCAAGGGAGCCTCCACAGGTCCTATTAGCAAACTCGCCAGTGACTGCAAAATGAGAGAATTGCAGCTGACAGGGGTCCCTCAGGTCTCCCAGTCCAACCTTCCCCAAGAGGGAAAGGAGGAATGTGGGTGAGAGGTGCCCACCCAGGGAAATTCACATTTTTAGTCTCTGCCAGTAGGTCTGGAGTTGGCAGGTGCATGCCCCAGCAGATTCCTCCCCACTGAGACATTAAAGAACCAGAGAGAGGATTCAGAAGGCCCCAGCAATCACAGGCTTCCTGGCTGAGAGCCAGCTCTCCCAGGGGCCTGACAAGCTGGGGCCCATTGCATAGCAGCACATTGCAGTGTGACTCACATTTCTGCTCTCCTGAGCACCCGCTGCTGCCAGACACAAAGGTGCTTCCGAGCTCGCGCGCCGCTCTGAGCAACAACCCAGTGCTCCTGATGGAACACGGGTGAAGTGTCAATGCGTGGTCAGCAACCATTCCTGAAAGCGCTAAAGTCCCAGGAAGGCTGGCAGCTACGCACCTTTACCTCTAAGGGCACAGATGCAAGGGTAGCTGCTTCTCACTGGGAACTACCTTTAGTCTAGCTACCCATTCCCAAAGACAGTAAACCATCCACTGCCTTAGACTACTGGCTACAGCCTTGAGTCATCCAAAGCCAAACCTTGTCACTCAAGACAGAGAGCAATATCCCTTTTTTTTTTTTTTTTTTTTTATTAAAACACAAGGCCATGCTAGAGAGTGCAGAGACGGTATCTGTGTGATGATTCCAGCACAAACACTCCGAGACTCAAGCCCCAGGACAGAATCACCACTTCTCTCTTCGGTGATTCTAAATTTGGCTGTTTTGTGACCCTGCCTCTTAGTCTTCCCTAGAATTCTGGCTATGGTTGGCTTTCATTTCCTGCTATATCTTTGCTGCCTTAGTCTGTGAGGACCAGGGGCTAGGAGCTGAGACCACATGCAGACTTCAACACCAGACCGCCCCAGGGTAAATAAAACCTAGCCTTTCCACGTTAGAGCCACAACGATAGGTAAACCACTGACTTCCACTTCCTTGCCAATGAAATGACATTAATATTCCACATGCTGGAATTGTGAGGATGGAATTTGTGTCCAGCACCTGTAACGTCTGGTGCAAGCCTGCCTTTGCCAACAACAGTTTAGCCTCATTCTGCTTTGTAAACGAGCTGTCTTTCATTTTCTCACTGGGGCAAATCCAGCATCATCTCCAGCTCCAGAGGTCAGTCCCTGATTTAGGGTGAAGCTGCTCCCAGTCGCTGGTGTGGGGATGACAGAACTCCAGGTTCAGGACTTTGGGTGAAAGTGTTAGGGACAGACTAGTCAGCCAAGGGGCTCTATTGTCTGACACAATAAGAGTGTTGCTTTGCATCAGCTGGTCACTCGGACACCGTGTAGGAAAGGCGGACCAGGAAATGAAGCTGAGCGTGAGCGCCCTGTGCGGCGCCCTAGGGAGAGAAAGGGACAAGATGTGGGCTAACCCATCTGCAAATGCTCATGCAAGAGCTGTGATTCCAAAATCTTGTTTTTCTCAGTTACCTACGCAGACTGTCCCTGCCCCCTACTTATGCAAATTTCCATAAGTTTCTGTCACTTGAAACTCAGCCCTGACTAATTTCCTAACACATCATGATCTGCATTCAACATGTCAAGAGTCTACCTCTTTGCCAAGTTGACGCCAACTCTTCAGACACAGCTCTGCTACTTCAGCTGCCTTCTGGAAACTTCCTTATCCTTCTCTTCTTGGACTCATGGATTGCCCTTCCATGAAAGTGTTGGAAAGCTGTTCAGTAGGGGTATCTGTAGGGTCAGAAGTGCCATGTCACAGTCCACATGCACACTGAGACAGAAGTGATGACCCACGCTGGTGACATGCGCTGGAATCATTTGGGAAGAGGGGGCCTCAGCTGAGGAAATGTCTTCACCAGGGTGGCCTATGGGGAGGTCTATGAGGTACTTTCCTGATTAATGATTGCCCACTGGAGGTGGTGCCACCATGGGCTAGTGGCCCTGGGTGATATAAGAAAGCAGGCTGAGCAAACTGTGAGAAGCGAGTCAGTAAGCAATGTTATCCCACGGCTTTTGCTTCAGTTCCTGTCTCCAGGTTCCAACCCTGCTTGATTCTGCTCTGACTTCTCTTAATGATGGGCTGTTACTTCCCCAAGTTACTTTTGCTCATGGTGTTTTATCGCAGCAATAGAAATCCTAAAACACCTCCCTACTTCCAGGAAGGACCATCAAGGGACAGCCGGAGAGACTGGAAAGAATAGGTGGGCACCATGAGGATAAGGGAGGCAGGACTCGTAAAACTTCCCTAACAATGGGCTACTAGATGGGACAAGATGCGAGTTGTCTGCTCTGGAGTTTAGCTGCAAAGAAAATAAGTTCATTTTGGCAGAAAGTTCTTTTCTTTCTTTTTTAAAAATGTATTTACTACGTGCAGTGTCCTGCCTTCATGTGTGCCTGTAGACCAGAAGAGGGCACCAGACCTCATTACAGATGGTTATGAGCCTCCATGTGGTTGCTGGAAATTGACCTCAGGACCTTTGGAAGAGTAGTCAGTGCTCTTAACCTCTGAGTCATCTCTCCATCCCCCCAGAAAGTTCTTTTCTGATAACTCTGGGTACTCCCTGAGTGAGGTCATGCTCATTTCCTCCTCCTAGCCTTCCTGGAGCTAGTCTCTCCCTCTCAGATGGGACCTTCCCCTTCATGCCTACCCCACATATCCTACGACCCATTTTAGGAAGCACTGGCCATCCTGAAAAGCTAGGACCACAGAGGCCTTCATTTAAGGGAATGAAATGCAAACAGATAAACACGTGAGATGCTCAGATATCCCCCAGGTAAGGAACTATTCCGAAGCATCGCTTCAGACAAGCCCCAGAGAGGTCACGGTGCTATTTTCATCATCCTCCCAGAGGCTCGTCATCTGTGCACCTCAAAGCACCTATGTACATCAATCACAGCAGCTGGGGGTGGGTGGAGCCAGGGAGAAGGGTCTAATAACCACCTTGTTTGTACTTCAGGTAACTGAAAGGAGTGTACCACCCACAAACTAGGCCACACAGCTCGACAACAGTCAGAAAGGGATCACAGGGTCCCTGGTCTCCATGCCTACGTGTAGAAAGAGCTCTCTCCCCAGTCTCCCTTCACCATGCTCTGGCAGCCCCATGAAAGTCAGTCTAAAGACAGCAGGGACAGGAAAATGGCCTCGGTCACCCTGAGCAGACATGCCCCCACTGGCCTTCCCAGAGTTAGCTACAGTGTTCAGGGCTTTGTTTTGCACCCCCACTGGGTCCCACAAAGCCAGTTACGTGCTTGTTCAAAACCTCTTGGTGTGAATTAGATCTGCACTCTGGTCTGCTTGGGAAACTACAGCAAGGGAAAGAAAGGAGCAAGCATGGGAACCCCTATGACCTTGTGGTCTCCTTCTGAATTGCTGGGCAGAAACACTGTCAGCAACACTTTGTAGCATCCTTCGACACCAAGCTGGGAGTCTGGTTTAGGGGTCTTTGCCAGCTTCTGCCACAATGACCCCTCTCTATGAGAGCATTAAGAAGTGTGCTTGTTCAGTATCTGTCCAGACTCAGGTTCTTGACTTGCTACTTAACCTCTCCGGACATCGGTTTCCATCTGTAAAGTAGAGGAGAAAGGAGTGCCTGTTCTAGGGCTAGCCAGTGAGTCAATATTTGTACAGTCCCTAAAATAGTGCCTGGGTCCATACAAGTACCCATGCAGCAAAACAGGAAATGGGCTGAGAAAGGTTAAAGGTAACTAAGCTTATCTCGACAAGCTGTTTCTGTGGCTGCCAACTGACCTTGAACCTGTCCACTCACCACAACACGTGAGAGTCTACCTGGTCTAGCCTCGGCTCCTTTCACACATCTCACACATGAATCCACCACTGCAGAGATTCAGCAGACAGGCTACGTGCCTTTTGTTTTCAAGCTGCTCTTATTGAAGCTTATCACCTTCTTGGAATGGTCTCCTGTTTGTGGAATGAGTGAATAAAGAGTTGATGATTTTTAATAAATCTATTTGTTAGATAACTTCATTGAAAGAGAAGAAACAAACTAATATATAGAAGGAGGTCGAGGGCTTGGGATAATGAAAAAAATACACGAATTCATGACATGGAATTCATGACAATGAGATCATGGACAGGATACCAAAGGCATAGGCCACAGTGAGAGAGAGAACCAGAAACAGACACACTCCCTGTCTCTCCCCTCCCTCACCCCTGCCATCTCTCTGTGAGAGAGACAGAGAGACACAGAGAAATAGAAAAATTCTATTTCCTGAATTTTTTTAAACTGTATGCATCCAAAAAATACAACACACACACACACACACACACACACACACACACACACACACACAGACATGGTTTCTCTGTGTAGCAGCCCTAGCTGTCTTGGAACTCACTTTGTAAATCAGGCTGGCCTCCTACTCAAAGATCCACCTATCTCTGCCTCTGGAATGCTGGGATTAAAGGTGTGCATCACCATGCCCAGAGAGATACAGTTTTTCCACATCATTTCGTCACCAACACTTGGTTTCTCCATTTCTGTTTGTTAACGAGTGGAAGATCTCTTTGTGGTTCTGTAACTTATTGGCAGAGGCCAGGGGATTTCTATGATTCAAGGCTAGCCTGCTCTACACTGAGTTCCAGACCACTGAAGCTGACATATTGAAGCTCTGTTTCCAAATAATAATAACTATTTGGAAATTAATTTAAATTAAATTTGGAAAAAAACATTTAAAAAGAAAAAGAAAAATGGGCCTTGAGACTACTGGTGATGAGTGTGAAATGGTAGCACCAGTGTAGAAAACAGTTCCTAAAAAACTCAGTGCAGGGGCTGGAGAGATGGCTCAGTGGTTAAGAGCACTGACTGTTCTTCCAGAGGACTCGGGTTCAATTCCTAGCACCCACATGACAGCTAACAACTGTCTGTAACTCCAAGATCTGACACCCTCACACAGAGATACATGCAGGCAGAATACCAATGTATGTAAAATTAAACAAACAAATAATCCAATACAGAGCATTACTGTGTGATCCAGAGCTGAAAGCAAGACCTACAAGACAGATCCACAGGTAAAGGCATGGGTATCGCATGTCTGCTATCTGAGTTCTATTCCGGGAACCCACAAGGTTGTCCTCCGTACTACACACACACACACACACCATGATCCGCGTGACTAATGATGACACTAAGAGGAACAGAAGGCAAAGTCTCCGAGAGATTGGTGCTTCCGTGTTCCAAACAGCCTTATGCACAACAGCTAAGACAAGGAAGCCATCCAAATGCCCACTAATGTACCATTACGTAAGTAAAACACCGTGTGCTACAATATTTGATTCAGACTTAAGATGAAGGAGGATATTTTAATGTATACTACAGCACAGATTAGGCCAAGGACACTGTAGACGGGGCAGGCTAGTCACAGGAGCCAGTGCGTTTGTGACTCCATTTACATGATGTGTGCAGAGGATGGTGATACAGCAGATTGAAAGTTGAGGGCCAGCCCGGGCTACACAGAAGGCAGAATGGTGGCTGCCAGGGTTCGAGAAGACAGGTAGGGGCCATCAATCACTGCTCAGTGGGTCCAGGTTTCCCTGCCACCCAAGTTCTACAGGGGTGGACTGCACAACAATATGCACGGAGTTGCTACCACAGGACTGCACACTGAGAAACAATCAAGACAGCAAATCTTAGGCCACGTGCCTTTGTGTATTTAGCCACAATAAAAACCTCTTTAAGAATCTGTCTGTCTTCACCTTAACTTTGCTGTCTCACAGACTGAGGGAAGCCATAAAGAAATAAAAAAAGCCTGGGGCTGGAACACAGCTCAGCAGTTCAGAGTAGCTGGCTTCCAGAACCCCGAGTTTGGTTTCTAAGGTCCACGTCAGGTGGCTCACAACCCCCATAATTCCAGCTCCAGGGATCCGACACCTTCTCCACGACTTCAAGGCCGAGTCTCTCTATGAAACTGTACCCTGTACCTCAGACACTGGAGTGAGTTATAAGGTAAAAACAAAACTCAGCTCCGGGTTAAAAATATGTTTGCTGCTTCTGTTGTGTCTGGTTAGAAAGTCTGAGGAAAACTCAGTCCCATGCCAAGCTGTCCTCTCGGAAGGGAACATTTAGTGGCCCCTTTCCCAGGCCTGGCTAGCAGCAACTGTCGTAGCTGCCTTCGGACTGCCCAGGTTTATCAATCAGCATGGTCACCAAATAGTCTGGAAAGTCCATCTCGGCCTCCCCTAGACCCACAAACAGGCAGGGGAGGATGTAAGGAAGACAGCTCACTCCAGAGACCCAGGACCAAGCGCTTCCGGGAAACAGAAGGTTCTGGGCATCCATGGCAGAGAAAGTCTTCATTCCTAGATGCCCACCAGTCAAGCATCCTGCTGGATGTTCCAGCCTGGTCCATATGATTCCTCTGAGTTGGAGAAGGGCAAAATGCCAGATCCTTTACATGAGGTTCAGACCGTGCCCCCACAACAGGAATCCCAGCAAAACCAAAAGGCAAAACTACGTCAGACCAGGTCACAACGGTCCAAGGCCATTCCAAGTTGACCTGATGTTGCCAGAGTGACCATGATGAGTCAACAGGCAACAGGACCGAGATCTGCTTAGAAGTCCCAGCATGAATGGACAGACAACAGTGACACCCCCAAGAGCTGCAGACTCCTACATCCGGCTGCCCACCCAACATCTCCACCCTCCTGCCACAGGCACCGGAAGCCTGACATGTCCCAAACAGCCAATTCTTCCCATGTTCTCCATCATCTCATGTGAAGCACCCCTGTCCTTACAGGTGCTCAGAGCCTCATCTTGAAGTCACTCCTGATTCTTCGCATTCCCTCCTGCCCCAAATCGAGTCCATCTGGGGACCTGGCTCCACATCTGGAATGTGTCTAGAATTCCTCCATGTCTTACTATAGCTCAGTGCCCATCACTACACTCCAGGCACACGTGTGTCTTCCTTGAGAGCTGGAGACATAGTTCAGTCAGTAAAGTACTCTGACAGAGCAAGCAAGAGGACTGGAGCTTAGTCCCTAGAGCCCATGTACAACAGCTGGTGCGGAGATACTTCTCTGCAACCGTAGAGCAGGGTGGGTGGAAACAGGAAATCCCTAGAACTCACTGGCCAGAGAGTGTAGCCAACCGGTAAGTAGCAGGTTCAGTGACTCCGTCTCAAAACACAAGGTAGAGGGTCGGTGAGAATACTCAGCAGGCAAAGGACTTGCCACCAAGCCTGACAACCTGAGTTTGATTACCTGACTACTTGGTAGAAGAGATAATCCACACACAAATAATAAATTACAATTAAAAATATTTTTTTTTAAAAAAAAAAGATAAAGTGGAGCATGATCGAGGAAGCGTCTAGATGTTGACTTCTGGCCACCAGTCACTGATTTAAAAGGAACAGATTTAGCAACGGCTTTCAATCCTTTTCCCGTTTTCCTAAGGAAACTCAAACCCAGTGTTCAAAGGAGAGCCTTTTAAAGCATGTGGCTGGAAGTCCCACACAACGCAGAGAGCTTGAAACAGCGAAGTCTCATGAACTGTGCAGCCACGGCACCTGGCCACAGCTACACAACTGCTTGGTCAATTCTCTGCAGGGACGTTCCCTTGCTGAGAAAAGCAACCCAACCTGATACACAGGTCAAAGATGGAGAGAGGGATGCCAAGGAAGGCGAGCTGCGGTGTGGCTATTACACAGCAATCCAATGGCTAGTAAGAACAGGGGCCGGGGCAGCCATTCCTTTCCCATTCCGTTTTCATCCATCCTTGTCTCTTTGTCCTCAACCCTTCTCCCAGTGCAAAAGACCTTAACTTGTTCACCCTTTCCCATGGTAACTCTAAACATACAAGGAGAATGTAAGCATTAAGGAGTGCACCCTCCAGTAGCAATTTCCACAACTGCACTTAAGGACCAGCTTACCCCCTGGAACGCTTCATCCTGGACAGCTGGATTTTCTGACCTGGTAAGATGTTATTAGGAACATGCTAACTCTTTCTAGTAAGGTTTTCAGCAAAATACATGCAATCCATCACACTTTTCCATGTTTTTTCTTACATGGATGGGTGTTTTGTCTGCATGCATGTCTGTGCACCATGTGTGTGCCTGCTGCCAGAGTACACCAGAGAGGGCATCAGATCCCCTAGAATGAGGGTTACAGACAGTTATGAACTGCCATGTAAGTGCTGGCAATTAAACCTAGGTCCTCTGGAAGAGCAGCCAGTGCTCTTAACCACTGAGCCATCCTTCAGTCCCTTTTCCCTATGTTTTAAAACAGATTATACAAGACATAAATCCCCTCAATACTTGGGCTTAGAAATCAATCCCAATGCTATCACTTGCTTTTGAAATCTCCAAGGTTGCTAGCGTCACAACTGATCAGCTAGTGGGTTATGACAGTGGGCCAATGTCACATAATCTGAAACTCTGTTTCTCCATGACATTGATAGAGGTCATATTATATCCTTAAACACCAACCATGCCATTCAGTTTCTCCTGTCAATTTGACACAGCTTAGAATCACCAGGGAAGACAGAACCTCCGTTCAGGAACTGCTTAAGGAACGACTTACATCAGATAGACCTGTGATCATGTCTGTGAGAGACCGCCTTGACTGATGACAGACGTAGAAAGGTCCTTCCTGTGTGAGCAGCCCCATTCCTGAGAAGGGGGCCTGGACCACAAGAGAAAGTTAGCTGAATGGGAGTGGGTGAGTGAGCCAGAGAGAGAGAGCCAGCAATCGGTGCTCTATGGTTCCTATCCTGACTTCCTTCAATGACAGACTGTGATCTGGAAGTGTAAGCAAATAAAGAACTGTTCTCCCCAAGTTGCTTTAGTGGTGGTGTTTGTCACAGCTACAGAAGAGCAAACTAGAACACCCCGGTGACTTGCAAATTCTTTTTTATGCTTTCATTTGCTCTGCTAACCTTTAGCCCTCCATTTCCCTATATTCAACCTGCAATTCCCCTGCCGAGTTCACTAAGAATGTGTTTAGAAGAGTTAGTGACTTCCACATGGAAGGCCAGTGGGATGCACTCTGTCTCCTAGGAACCACTTCCACCAGTGTCTTTGAGGTGAGCTGATTTTCTCCTGGGCAGGATCATGATGATAAATGATGTGGCTCAGGCTAACAGTAGCATGTTCTGGACACATGGGACCCTCGAAACAGCCTGAGCCTGGAATTTGTCTTTAGTAATTTGTAAGTAATATGTAAAAACTGCTGCATTTGAAAGCAAGGTTGCTGAGTTCGATTGGATTTCACCCACCGAAATGAATTACGTTCAATTACACAGGCTGGGCTGTTCCAAAAGGCCAAGCCGGAGAAAGCTGTTTTCTGCAGAGACTAGGGATCCATGCAGAAGGTCTGAGCAGCCCGTATGAGGAAGAATGTCCCTGTTTGAGGATACCGTGCTCCCCTTAATTTACTTTATATAAAATGCCCTACTTCACATTCTCTGAGTGATCCTTCGGTGGTGGTCACTGGGAGGGGTCCTCCCAACCAAGTATGCCCCAAGCACTAACCAAGGACCAAATAAGGGATATTACAATCAATGTCTTTGTGGTCAAGGAAATCCAAATGCATTTTTCACATGGTAATTAATTCACAGTAGCTTTTTGTTCTTAGGCGTGTCTTCCTGTTGAGGAGATAATAAAAGGGCAAAGGAGGATTCTTGTGGGCTGGGAAAGCCGTTCCTGTGCCCCAGGCCATGGGCCGCCTTAGCATCACTTATTACCACTTAGTTGAATAGCATGTAACTCAAGGCCCGACGACACTCGAGCTAAACTCTCAAGAAGCCTTTCTGGAACAGTCTGCGCCTACCATAGTTGTTACCACCACCAAACCTACAGTTTTCCTGTTCCGTTTTAGTTATCTTTTCAGGCATGGATCCCTGTACAACACAAGGGATTCTTTTGTTTTGACTTAGTTTTTGGTTTTTTTAAGAGAGGTTGCATTCCTTTCCAGGTGGCTAACGAATGTCCCCTGAGAGTCTTCTATGTTCTCAACCGACTTTGAGAAGATAAATATTATGGATTTTCCCCATACACGTTCTTACAGATTAAACATGAAGCATCTCCCTAGCAGACTCATGTGTTGAAGACATGACTTCCAAAGCAACATTGAGATGTTTAAGGAAGGAACTGGATCACACATTAAGGCAATGACCTAGTCAGTAAATACATTCGCTGGTGAACTCATAATTTAATGGATTGCTGCAAAGTTGTAGAAAATGTGGGAGGGGACACCTGATTAGAAGAAGAACCTTGGCTGGGTGGTGCTGGTGCACACCTTTAATCCCAGCACTTGGGAGACAGAGGCAGATAGATCTACAGAGTTAGTTCCAGGACAGCTAGAGCTGTTACGCAGAGAAACTCTGTCTTGAAAAACCAAAAAAAAAAAAAGTACTTCACTGGGAAGCATACTTTTTAGAGGCCCCCACCTCCCACCTTTTACCCCACCCTACCACCCCGTTCCTCTTCCTGCGTCCCAGCCATCACGAGATAACCAGCTCACTGCAACCTCCCCATCATCAAGGTCTTCCTCATGACAGGCTTGGAAACAGTGGGACCAGCATATCCTATGGAGGACCCTCTTGAGCCATGAGCAGAAACAGGCCTTTCATTGCTTAAGCTGTTCATTTCAGGTATCTGTCATAGTGACCAAACCCACACTGATCTCCACTTAGACCCGGAAACCAAGAGAAGAACATGGACTTTGGATTCCTCGCCAACCTGGGTCTAGGCTTTGGTGATCTTGTCTTTGGACCTCTCTGAGTCTCAACTCCTCCACGAGGAAGAGAGGGAATGAACTTACTTTGTATGTTTGCCGAAGGGAACATCCGAGGAAACATGCTGTAAAAGTAGCTGGCAGAATGGCTACCAAGGTAAACTCTCAAATGCCTATTTAAATGAAGGCATGAAAGATTTAATCCCTCCCGCTTCAAATGTGATGAGAGCCAGCTGATTACTTAGCTAGATGAATGTAAGGCAGAAGAAGGCCAAATGAAAACTTCCCTGGCTCTGTTAGGAATTCGAGGCCCCGAGATTGAAGCTAAGGGCTGAATAGTTCTTCCTCCCAGTAGTGAACAGACTTAGCACTTGGCATCCAATCACCTACTTGCTACAGCAAAGTCTGAGTCACAGGTACTTTTAGACATATCTCTACTTGTGACTACAAGTGGCCATGTCCCCTGATTCCTTTGCCTCAGAAGCCCTTCCCTTCAAGAGGAGTGAGCATCCCCTGTGTAAGCAATAAAGCTCACAGTGATGTCAGTGAAGAGAATCAGGATGGCTGGGGAAAGCAGACATTTCAGGTAACTGTCCAACTCAATCACTATTCCAGGAGAGGTGATTTTGTGCCCTCTGCAGGGAACACCTGGAACTGCCAGGAGGCGTTTGGGGTTGTCACACCACGGGAGATGCTGCCTGCCAATCAGTGAAAGGGTGTTTGTTGGATGAGCAGATCAGCCCCTCAACGAAGAATAGCTGGTCAAAAATATCAGTCATGTGAAGATGGAAGACTCCTGTCCTGTAGGAGCAATATCTCTTACTGTGTATATGTTAACTAAACAGATTAAGAAAAAAAACTCCTTACACACACACACACACACAGAGAGAGAGAGAGAGAGAGAGAGAGAGAGAGAGAGAGAGAGAGAAACAATGTAAGGTAGTAAGAAATGAGGGCTATGCGCAGAAGACAAAAACAGTTACTTGTATTAAAGGCAAACAATGATCACATGATAATGAAGTTTTACCCTCAATTTTATTTTTACTGATTATCCTCACAGAGCTAAGCAAACTAATTAAGCCCATGCTGCTAAAATGACAATATTATTGCACTTAACATTTATTGATTCCTTGAGAATTTCATACATGTAATAGTATAATTAATATTATCCTTATATTTTTGAGACAGGGTCTCACTGCATAACCCAGCTGACCAGCTCATTATGTAGACCAGGCTGGCCTCAAACTCACAGAGATCCACCTGCCTCTGCCTACTGAGTGCTGGGATTAAAGGTGTGTGCCACTAAGCCTGGCCTTAGCAATATTATTTTTAAATGGCTCACAAGTATTTCTTCTGTATATATCCTCTCTGGTGGACTATATACGAGACAGATACCTAAAGATCACAGGATGTCCCCTCTCCCCTCCCTCACCAGCCACACCGCTGCAGGTTTCTGGGCGCTCCTATCAAATCCTCCACTTGCCTTTCTCCTTGTCATTTCTCGCCGCTCTATGTAAAAAACCATGTACAGAAGATCCTCTGCTCGGCTATTGTTTACAGCTGACCAAGTTTACAAGGGGTGGGACACAGGTAAATAACACATATGTAAAATAGTCCCAGGTGGTGAGAAGTGAAACCGGGTCCATTCATCAGTTTTCTCTCGCTGTAGTGAACCACCTCAAACCGCCTACTTTCTAAGGAAAAGTTTGTTCAGCTCATGGTTTTGGAGGCTAAAACTCTAAACATCCTCCAACTGCATCATCTCATGGCAGACAGCACCTGGGAGGGACTGTGATTGAGAAGCCACGAGAGATCACACAGCAAGGCAGGAAGCCAGTCAGCCCACGGAAGGCACGGGAGCTTTCTGGTCTATAACACACTCTTGAAGGTGCTGGGAAGCAAGCTTGGATCCTCAGGAAGAGCAGCAAATGAACTTAACTTCTGGGCCATCTCGCTAGACCCAAGGGTCCTTTAGATAATTTTCCTCTCCATATGCACGCTATCTCTATCACTTAACCTTTGCTAGTTAACTCTCCATCTTTACCCTAGAGACCAGACTCACATCCACCACCCTTAAATGTTCTCTCCCATATACGACACATCCAAGCACCTCAGATATGACATTTACAAAAACCAGAATTCGTCCTCTCGGCTCTCACCATCCCCACACACGATTCTTCACATTTCTCCACTATGTAGAATAACACTACTCGCTCCTCTCATTTCTTTTCTCTCACTTTTTTTTCCTTCCTTCTTTCTTTCTTTCTTTCTTTCTTTTTTTTTTTTTTTGGTTTGTAGTTTTTCAAGACAGGATTTCTCTGTGTAACAGTCCTGGATGTCCTGGAACTCATGTTGTAGACCAGGCTGGCCTCAAACACATGGAAATCTGTCAGCCTCTGCCTCCCGAGTGCTGGGATTAAAGACGTGTGCTATCACCGCCTGGCCTCACTCCCTCTCTTAAGACAGAAACCTAGAGGCTGGAGATGTACTTCAATTAGTAGAGTGCTTGCCTGCACCCCGGACTCCATCACCGGCACCAAATAAAGCATTTATGGTAAAATACACCCATAATCCCAGGCCTGGGAAAGTGCAGGCAGGAGAACCAGAGACATTCTATGTTACACAAGGAGTTCACGCTCATCCTGGGCTAGAGACACTATCTTTTCTAAAAAGTAGCATGTGCTGGAGAGACGACTCAGCAGTCAAGCTCACGTGATGCTCTTGCAGTGGACCTGGGTTCAGTTCCCAGCACTTAGACCAGGCAGCTCACAGTCTCCCATAAGTCCAGCTCCAGGGGCTCTAGCGCTGTTTTTCGGCCTCTGAGGCCATCTGGCCACACATGTGCTGCACATACAGACGTGCCAGCACACACACATAACATTTTAAAACATTAGAAAGACGGCAAAACCAGAAAACTAGGACATTTTCAACTACCCTTGCCAAATAATCCTGAGAGGGCGATAGCTCTGACCGACACTCAGGCAGTGTGATCCTGGGCCAACGAATGAGCATGTGCAAGCCTTAGATTTCCATCCTGGGCAAAATAAGAGCGTGTGTGTGTTTGTGTGTACGTGCGCATGCATGCGTGTGTGTGTGTACGTGCGCCTGTGTGTGTGTGTGTGTGTGTGTGTGTACGTGCGCCTGTGTGTGTTGATAAATGTTGATCTGTTCCATCCCTGCGGCAGACATCCTGTGCATCACTAAAGCCTAGCTCAGAACTTCATCCTCACTGACATTACCCACCTCAGAGTGCCACCCTCTTCCCTCTAGGTTACTACGAGACATTTCCATTCCTTCTTCTTATCTCTGATCTCGCTCCCATTCCAATCTGTCCTTCCCATTCTGCCAGATTGATGGTTCCACACACAGGCCTGGACGCATCATGTGATTCCCACACCTGCCGGCTTTATTCATTAGCGGATGTCCTCCACCTCTGCCATCCCAAGCCACTCCCAGCTCTCCAGACAGCGCCGCTGCCCAGCTCTGTGCCTGAACAATGTCTCCACTGCCCACCACACCCTTGCTCCACTTTGCCTGGCCAAGAAAAGCACCCCCTTAAGACTTGGTGGGAAATATCCCTTTAAAAGGCCAAGAAAATAGAAATTGGCTAAAGAGACTCAGGGACAGAAACAAACCCTGACCACAGAGATCACAGAAGAGAGGGGAATTGAGGAGAGGATAAAAGAGTAATTCTGTGTGTAACTCTCCCCGGGGCTGGAACTGTTATCCAGCATACAAGGTAAGTGCTCTGCCATTGAGCTACGTTTACAGTCCTGGGATGAGTGTGCGTGCGTGCGTGTGTGTGTGTGTGTGTGTGTGCATGCACACACATATACACACACATATACATATATACACATATATACTATATACACATATATGTGTGCACATATGTATATATATAATTATGCATGTATGTGTATATATCCCCCCTCTCTGTCCATGGGGGAGGGGATGGAGGGAGTCACACATGTATGTAAATGCAGAAACCTAGGAAGGCAAGCCTCTCCTGGAGCTGTAGTCTACAGGCAGCTGTGAGCTGCAGGCGTAAGTGTTGGAACTGAATTCCAGTCCTCTGCAAGAGGAGTGTGTGCTCTCAACCACTCTCAACCCCCTCAACACTTTAATTGAAAAATAGAAGATATAGATAGATAGATAGATAGATAAGAAAGATAAAAGTTAAGAAAGCATAGCCCTGAAAACAGAAAGTCACCAAAAAAAATGACACAAATCTAACCTCCCTCAGTTAAATGCTCCCACACAACTGTGCACACAAGGGCAGAGCAGAAAGGGAAAACATCTGATTTGTTAACAACAGGGGGACCAAAGTCCAGAATCCAGGCAGAGCTTCTTAAATTGATGAGATTCCAATTCACCAGAAGGGGGGAAATGGCAAAGAAATTGACAGAGGAATTAGAGGAAATACAAGTTGGTTTCCAAAATGTTAAGAGTAAATGTAGAAGACTCTATTAGCATTTAAAATGCACACAGCCGATGCTGTCCTCTAAGATTTGGGATAAACTTCAAATGTCAGATGCAGAAGTGGGTATAAAGTGTGCTACAGTACTCATTTTTGAAAGGAAAAGAAAAATATGAAAAGATACACATTGTTCCACCTGTGGGTGTATGGATTATATCTGAAAGACAAAAACTGGCAGAACTGGCTATAAGTCAAAAAGGAAATACAAGGCTAGGGAACAGGAGGAGGGTGGAGTTGTTACTTTATATAACTTCTCGAATTTTGAATGTTGTGATTTTTTTTTAACTACATGACCTAACCCTAAACAAGGAATCCTGCGTAAGTGAGATAATTAGCTCCCCTTCTCAACAGTCCCTTAGGCCTCAACAGACAAAAGAGAACTCTTAAATAACTGCTAGAGCTGGATGTGGTAGGCGGCACACCTTTAATCCCGGCCCTGGGGAGGCAGAGGCAGACAACTCTGTGAGCTGTGAGTTAGAGGCCGGCTTGGTCCACATAGTGAGTCCGAGGACAGCGGGGCTGCATGGTGAGACACTGTCTCAAAAAGAAATAAACACAAGAAATAACTGTTTAAAATGTGTACGTTCTTTGACCACAGATTCTACTTCTAGATATAATTTCTATCCAGAAAGATTCTAAATGTGCCAAAAATACAGGCAGATAAAGTTGGAACAATCTAAGGGTCCTTCAATAGGGAAATGTTTAAATAAACAATATAAGTACCCTAGGAGTATTATACAGCCCCATGAAGCTGCAGGGTGTGGTGATGCAGGTTTTCAATCCCAGCACTTGGGGACAGAGCCAGGTGGGTCTCTGTGTGAGTTCAAGACTATGTAGTGAGACCCTATCAGAGAGAGAGAGAGAGAGAATGAGAATTATGCCTATTACTACTGAGATTGGTTGATTTTTATGTCATATTGTTCAATCAAAACAATTAAAGGAAATTAAAGCCAGGCGGTGGTGGCGCACATCTGTAATCCCAGCACTTGGGAGGCAGAGGCAGGAGGATCTCAGTGAGTTCGAGACCAGCCTGATCTAAGTGAGTTTTAGGACAGCCAGACTGTTATACAGAGAAACCCTGTCTCAAAAACAAACAAATGAAAAAACCCAGTAAGTTGTGAAAATTATGTGTGTGTGTGATTTTTTTTCAACATATTGTGGTTGGTTCTAAAATTAGAAATGTAGACAAAATTTTATGATGTCTTATGCTGCATAAACACTGAAAAAGACCTGGCCTGAAGGGCTGAAGAGAAAGTTCCCTCCCTAGAGCACTTGCCTTGAAAACATGAAGACTCGTGTTCATATCCCCAGCACCCACGTAAAAGCCTCATTCCCACATCTGTAACCCTGGAACTGGGACCGAGGGGGCAGGAGGTCCTCTGGAGCCCACTGGCTAGCCTAGAGAATTAGTAAGCTCCGGGTTCAAAGAGATCCTGTCGCAGAAGAACTGGGAAAGGGAGACACTTCCTTCAGTACGGTTGACCATGGAAAAGTTGCCCATGCCACAGTAAATAACGTCCCCTCATCCCGTGCACATGCAAGCAACCCCAATCAAAGGTCCAGAAATGGCATGAAAGTAGAGGAGGGCTACTTGGAATAGAGGGGGTTCAGTTAAAGAGGGAGGGAGAAAAGAGAAGTTAAAAGGGGGTGAGCATGGTCAAAATCATTATATACATTGTCAAAATATAAACAGTAGGGTGGAGGAAGGTTATCAACCTCTGGCTTCCATGTGCACATATGTACACCACACACACATATGCACGTGCGCGCATACGTGTGTATGCACACACACACACACACACACACACACACACACACGGGCCTGAAAGGAAATACATTTGATGTGGTCACCTCAGAGGTGGAAAAGAGAGTAAAGGAGTTATGAATAGAACTTTAATTTTTCTATATACTCCTATACTAAAAATCTTTCCTAATAACTTGTGTTTTGAAAACTTACTATATACCAGATAAACTCTATCATTATGTCCCCCTACACTGTAAGGGGCAGGGCTAGGCAGTACCTAGAGCTAGGGACTTCAGATTATCCCCAGGCACCTATGACTCCAGTATAAAACCAACACAAACCAAAACAAGAAAGCAAATGTACCTTATCAGACAGACTGAAAACTCCTTCCTTCGTGCTCCCAACTTTCCTTTACTACATCCGCCCTGAGCGCCACCGTCTCCACTGCCAGGCACAGAAAAGACCCAAGAAACAGAGAGAAAACTAGTTGAAAGTATTCTTTTGGGGGACAGGATACGATCATTGGCGAGATTCGGATAAGTTGAGTGAATGAAGCATTAACTCCTTCTGCGAACTACAAAGCACACTACCAGCTAGCCCTCATCTTGTTCACGGTGTCGGGTTTTAGACACACCGCTTCTCCCCTCCAGCCATGCTTCACAGCGGTTCAGCTAGACTGTGTCTCAAAAGGTCTAAGCCAGGCTGTACCCTGGCAGTCTGGAGGCCACAAAACACCTGGACACACAATTCAATGACTCTGCATATTAAAAAAAAAATGAGTTTTGAATTAAAAGCCATATTTTAAATGAGATTTATTTTTTCTCCCCACAAAAATTAACAGTTTCCTCAAAGATCATATCAGACAATAATGTTGGGACCTGTGGCGGTATCACAGCTGGTTGCCTCCTCCTGGGATGCCACTCTGCACATAACCCTACCCAGACACCTGCCCGACTTTTTCCTGGGTAGCATCGTCCAGGGAGTGTGTGCCATAGGACTCTACCTGGATCTGCTGACATTTGTGACAGATGAGGTTCAGACCCCAAAAGAGCACTAGGATTACCCCAATACTCCACGGTCAGAGGACTCCCAGTGCAAGGGCTGCAGCACAGAGCTGAGGACCCAAGGTCTTTAAGTTATTAACAAAATACCAAGCAGATTGCTTCCTGAGGTCTCTATGCTCAGTGCCACCTCGTTAGGTCTGTAGGACAAAACGTCCCGAGTCAAATGACCTCCACGTGCGAAGCATTGCTAAGTCAAAAGATGCTAGTCCAGCCAGGAGGCAGAGGCATACACATCTCAGCGAGTTCAAGCCCCAGCTCGCCTAGCCTCGTCTCCCACCCACGTAGTGAGTTTCAGGACAGCCAGGACTACGTAGAATCCCTGTCTCCAACAAAACAAAACAAATAAACAAACAAACATAGGGCAATGTATTTCACTTTCCTGGCTTTCAGTTTCCTCCCCCATCAAAGGGGACAATAACTGCAGTTCACAGGGCTGCCATGTAAATGGATCTAAAAGGTGAGTATGAAACCAGCTGCCAGCACCTTAGAAGTATAAAATAAGGTGGGGAAGGCTAGGGCAGGAAGAGGGGCCATGGAAGAAGCAGGGTGGAGGCCCCGCCCCCACTGCATTCTTCTAGAGGGGCTGGCAAATTCTATTTTTCACCTGCTCTCAAGGTGGCTGAAGTAAGATACTGGCTAACATCGATTTGGCAAAGCTGAGGCTCCAAGAGGCTGGGCTGCAACCCGGGCTGGCTTTCTGCAATCGGGAGGAGACCTATTCCGAGGCTCCAGCAGCCCCCAGCACCTAAGACAGTCTGATCTATTAGTGTCGCCCACTGGGCACATCACCGAACCCAGGTCTCTTCCCTCCAAAACTGCAGCTTTCTCCTTACCTAGCAGCGAGGAAGACTAAGCGGCCGCTCTTGTAAACACTTTGCAAAAGGGTTCAGAGATATGATAATGAAAAGGCAGAGTCTCAAAAGTGGTGCTACCCAAAGGTGCCAACGCCCGGCTGCAGCCACTGGTAGGCGGCTGCTCTGAAGCGCACGGGCCATCCCAACAGACATTCCTCATGCCACACGCCTTTGTCCACGGGATGCACCCGGGCTTAAGCTCTTGGCCCACTTGGTGAAATGCTCCTCCCCAACCCCCAAACCAGCCGAATCTCCCTTTCACAGATCTGGGGGGCGGGGGCGCCCATCCCCACCGGGGCGACTTCTGCGTTCGCCTCCCACCCAGGCTCTGGCACAGGGACACCCTGAGTCCTGACCAGGAGGATGTTACTCACCTGATCCTCACGGATTCCAGTCGAGAGTCGGGGTCGCTGTGCCCCACACCCCCATTCCTGAGCCGGCAGTAGGGGGCGCGGCCCTCCCGGGCTGAGTCCGGGGCATGCACTGATGCTCTCCCTTCCTAGGGGGATGTGCAGAGGGGCTCCGGGGAAATGGAGCGGGCTGCACCCAGCAGAACCAGGTGGGCTTCTGAAAAGCCTCCGGCCGATTGGATGGGGCGCGCCCCCCAGGCTCTTCCCACAAAGAGCTCCAAAGACAGATGCCAAAGCACCAGCGCCCCAAAAGCAAGGCGCGGTGCAGCCGGGAACGAGCCTCAAGAAGACTTGGGAGAGGGGGGGCTCCGGGACCGCCGAAGGGGAAGGGGGGTCGGAGGGAGGGCTGCAGACCCAGCCAGGCCGGCGCCTAGCACAATGCCTTCAGCGCCGCTCCATCCCCGGGTAGCCCGTCCCGCCCCGGCCTGCGCCCCCCCACCTCCTCCCGCCCGGTGCTCACCGAAGAGCCGCGGCAGCTCAGGGCCCGGCCGCTTCCCCGCCGCTTCCTCCCTGCGCGCCGCGCCGCGCCCGGGACGCGAGGTTTCGGGTTTCAGGCCGCCGAACCCCGCTTCGCTCCTCCCGCCGGCAGCACGCGGCCCCCGGGCCCGGAGCAAGGCCGAGGAACTTTGAGGCGCTCGCGCTCCGCCTCCCGCTGCCCGCCCGCCCTCGTCGCCGCCCCGGCCGGCGCCCCGCGCCCCGAGCCCGGGTGTCCCGCGCCCCGCCCCGCTCTCCTCCCTCACGCCCCTTCCTCCGCCGCCTCCCCGCCCGGCCACTTTTTCCCCCCATTTCTTCCCACGACCAGCCTCTGAGCAGCCTCGGCCCGCTGCTCTTTGTCCAGCCCTCACCCTCTCCGTTCTTCCACTTTTTTCCCTGGAAACCTCTTGTGGTTTCTACTCAGGCCTCCTTCTCTCCCGGTTCCAGCCTTTGGGGACATCCGTTTCCATTTCTCTCTCCATCCCTTCAGTACTTTCGGATTCTTCCCTCCTCACAGTTGCCTTCTCCTCCTCCTCCCTTCTCAAGTCGGACTCTGGCATCCTTTTCCTCACTCACCTTTCCTTCATCCAACCAGCCACCGAGGGCATCTGTCTAGTACCAGACTGTGCCCTGGATCCGGGCAGTATCACAGTAAATAACCTTGAAGCCAGACTTTAAGGAATGAAAGCAGGTTGGTGGGGAAAGTGGATGTAAACAGACCTTTACAATCCCTCTCTGCTCCTCCTCAACAAAGGGGGAGAAAAGGCAGTGAGAATAAAGGGCCTGCTTGCTCCTTCTCGTTCTTTCTTTCCTTCTCCCTCACTCACCTATTTCATACTCCTCCCCAGCCCGCTGTGTTTCTATGCTGCAATCTTAATAAGGGGATTAAAAAAAAAAACGAACAAACTAAAGCGAACACTACAACTGCTAAGAAAAAGAAATAATAACAAAGGAAAAGCCAACGTGTCAGCATAATAATCAGACACAAAGTAATAACGCCCTAGTCAAATTCCAGAAAAAATAAAATAAAATACTGATACTGTGCTTAGAATACTTTTCAATTCCCTCTGAAATCCATCTGCTTGCAGAAGTGCATTAATTATTCCCTTGTCTGTGGATTGGCACTGTGGGAGCTGCCTCCTTATTATTATTGGGCACCATTTAGAATAATAATTTACTATCTACCACCTGCTAAACACCCGACTGCTTTGGGGAACAGTGGGAGAATGAGGGGGGAAGTTAAACGGATGGCTTGCTGCTCTGTGTGATCCGATGCTTTCATCTGGTCAAAAACTAGAAGCCGAGTCGTTCTCGGTCATCCAGGCAATTAGATGCCTGAGGTAGCTTAAATCAAGCTGTTCCCAGGAGTATTTTAGACATTTATTTCAAAATATGTGATTATTAATTTAATTAACATGGACTCCAACACTAACTAAGCCCCGTGACCTGGGGAGTCAGTTTATTCATATACAAAATGGAGGTGTGGGGACCTACGTATCTATGGGAATTAAAAGGTTAAATGAAGGACCAAAAAGATGGTTCAGTGGTTCTGAGTACCTGCTGCTCTTCCAGAGGACCCAAATTTGAGTCCCAGGACCCACATCAAGTGACTCAAAACCACCTATAACTCCGGCTCCAGAACCATCCAACTCCTCTGGCTTCTGTGGGCACCTGCGTTCATGTGCCCACACACACTTTCAATTTGGGGTTTTGTTTGTTGTTTGTTTGTTTGTTTTGAGACAGGGTTTCTCTATTTAGCCTTGGTTGTTCTAGAACTTACTCTGTAGAGCAGGCTGGCCTCGAACTCACAGAGCTCCACCTTCCTCTGCCTCCCAAGTACTGGCATTAAATGCTTGTGCCACCACTGCCTGGCCAATTTTAAATTTTTAAAGGGGGAAAGAAATGCCCTAAGCCTATCGCCCAAAGCCGTACAATCTGGAGACTAAGCTTTTCTGAAAGTTAACATTCAAGAAAGATCTGGAAGTATATGCCACAGAGTGCTGCCACGGAGCAAATGAGAATTCAGAGGGACCAGTTACAGCTTTTTTGGCTCCCATACCTTCCACTGAGCAAACCTCCCTCAGAATTACTCTTTCACTTTGAATTCTTCAATGGAAAACCTTTTTCATCCTGATGCTTATTACCTGATATATTATTTATCAGAAAGGTTTTTTTACCCATAACTCACAAGCTCAGGACTTACTGTACATTTGGGGAAAGAGATTGCTGCCAACAAATACATTTTTTGATTGCTATCATAAGATTGCTATTGTGTTTTCCCCCTGCTGGAGCTTCTATTAAGCTCTAAGCAGTTTCAGTCAGGAGCAGAAAAATCAGAAATTGTTATTGAAATAATTATTTCTCTCTATATCACTGTGTAGGTGACAGTCATGTGCAAAAAATACACAAATTTTGTGCAAGCATACGAATTTCTTTTTTTCAAAAAAGAAGAGAAAGATGCATACACACACAGAGATATAAAACCTTCATCCCCACTTGGTTTTATGAGATTCTTTTTTTAGGACCTTTAGAAGACTTCCAAGCTGAGAGACCTCATCCAAATGCTTCCTGAAGAATCCTCGTCTAATGAGGCATTTTAAGCAAGACATCCTTTCAACCCATCTGTCTGCATGAAGCTAGTGAAAGTAAGCCGGTGCCTTTTGCTGACTGTGCCTTGTGCTCTCGGCACCACGTGGAGCGATCTGGCTCCACTCGGCATCCTCGGCCTTTCTGCCCTCACAGCTAGACTGAAATGTCTCCTCCTCCACAAAGGCAATGGGAAAGGCTTTCAAACTCTCTCTGCTCCTTGTCCTTTATAGAATGCACCTTGGTGTCCTGCAAGCTCTTAAGGGGCAGAAACAAGCAGATCTCTGTGAGTTCCAGGCCTGCATGTTTTACATAGCGAGTTCCAGGCCTACAAAGTGAGACCCGTGTCCAGAAAAAGAAAAAAAGAAAACCAAAGTTTAAAAAAAAAAATGCAACTCTCTACTAATCTGTATTTTTTCTATTTATCTTTCTTTTTAAAAATTTATTTTTTTTATTTTGTGCTTGTGTGGACATGTGTGGGAGGGTTTATGGCCAGTCGTGAAGGTCATAAGACAGGCCACAGAAGACACCTGGCCAGATTCTACCGCTGAGCCTCACCAGCTCTCCATTCACTGCTTTCCAGGGCCGCTAGTAAATATAAACACCCCACAAGAGCAGGGTCCTTATGGAGCGAGACAGAGAGTTTTCTATTCATAGATGTAAGGCCAGGGCTCAGTCTGATAAAACACTCAAAATAGGTGATAGTTACGGCAAGAGCTTGGTGGTTAAAGTGCTGGCCCCGAGCCAAGCCCAATGGTGACCGCCTTTAAACACAGCACTTGGGAGGCAGAGGCGGGTGGATCCCTGTTGAGTGTGAAGCTTGCCTGGTCTGCATAGTAAGTTCTACGACAGCAAGAGCCACACAGTGAAATCCTATCTCAAGCCAACAAACTAAAACAAAATAAACAAACAAACAAGCTCTGGCCTCTCAAACAAGCAAGAGAACCAAAGTTTGGATCCCAGAACTAATGGAAATATCAAGAGAGTGAAGTGGAGCTGGCCTGCAGTCCCGAAAGTCAGGGGTGGGAACTCCCAAAGAAGCCAGCTAACTATTAGGTTGGGAAGCTCTGGGTTTGGTTGAGAGACCTGTCTCGATGAATAAGTAAAAAAATCATTTTCCAAATCAATATCTTGCCTCTACATGTACATGCACGTGTGTGTGCGCGCACACACACACTACACGTACACCCACCTATTTTTGAGGCCTCCCCCAAGGAAATGTGTCTCATATACACATGGATGAAAGGAAAAGAAAACGTTTAAAAATAAATTTACAGCAGAAGTATACAAAGGATGTTTTCAGGGGCCTCTGATTCTCAAACTCTGGCAGAGATATAAAACCCTTGAAGTATCTCAGATACCACAAACATAAATGATAAACTAAGTTTGTTATTGTCAGACATCATTAAAATTAGAAGTTTAGTGCCCCCCAAAGGACACCATCAGAAAGAGAAAGGACAATTCACAGAATGCATGCAAACCACAAACTGCCCAAGGCCTAGCATCCAGTTAGATCCGAGAAACTGTCCCTGGACAAAAAGAGCTCATTTTCCAAATGCACATGGGTTCTTCTCCAAAGAAGGTAAATGCATGGCCAGTGAGCCCACAAAGCTCCTCGGCGTGGTTAGTCATCAGAGGAAAACAAATCAACAACAATGGCATTCTATCTTACACCCACCAGGATGGCTACGAGCGGAAAGACAATAACAGGTGTTGCGTAAGCTGTGACGGAACGGGAGCGTTCGTGCTTGACAGCTACTCCAGAAAGCGGATTGGCGGTTCTTCAAAAATGCCACATATAAGGTGATCATTCAGTCCTGGGATTCCAGGCCTAGGTATCTACCCAGGGAAAGCAAATGGAAAGGCATGCGCACGAATCTTATCATAACTTACCGAGAGTAGACACTTCCCAACGTCTCCCACCTGGATGCATAGGCAAAATGTGGCAAATCCATACAATGGAACATGACTCAGCCATGTTGTGGATGAAATCATGCTAACTGAAAGAAGGCAGACATAAGAGAACACATATTGTACGACTCTCCTTACATAAGATATGCAGAATGGACGAATTTGTAGCGACAGAAATTAGCTTGTGAATTGTCTGACACTAGGAATGGGGTAAATCTGAAAGACGGCTGATGTTTCTAGAGAGGTTGTTTCTAGAGAGGATGGAAATATTCAAAAGTTACATGACGATGAAGACTCCATGAAGCTTAAGACCAATAAGCTGTAAGTCTAAAGAGTGAACTTAATGGTGTGTGAACTGTCTTTAAATAGAGATGTTCGGAACACAAGAAATCCCCTGAAGAATTTGTAAAAATGGATCTTGGGCCCCCTTTCAGAGACACCCTGCTTGAGTAGCTGCTTATCTTTAATCAGGGTTACTATTTTATTTATTTGTTTGTTTGTTTGTGGTTTTTTGAGACAGGGTTTCTCAGTAGCTTTGGAACCTGTCCTGGAACTAGTTCTTGTAGACCAGGCTGGCCTCGAACTCACAGAGATCCGCCGGCCTCTGCCTCCCAAGTGCTGGGGTTAAAGGCGTGTGCTACCACCACCCGGCTAGGGTTACTATTTTATGATGCAACATCATGACCAAAAGCAAGTTGGGGAGTTGGGGTGGGAAAAGGTTATTTGGCTTATACTTCTACATCATAGTCTGTCACTGAAGAAATCTGGTCAGGAAATTGGAGGCAAGAGCTGATGCAGAGGCCATGCAGGGGTGCTGCTTACTGGTTCTCTCATCAGGGCATGCTCAGCCTGCTTTCTTAGAGAACCCAGGACCACTGCCCAGGGATAGCACCACCCACAATGGACTGGGCCTTCCCCCATCAATCACTAATTAAGAAAATGCCTTACACCTAGATCTTATGGAGGCATTGTCTCAAGGCTCCATCCTTCCATAGGACTCCAGCTCGTGTCAAGCTGACAGAAAACTGGACGCACGCTGCTGCTTGCTGTTGCGCATCCACACTCACTTCTGCAGAGAGCGGACTCTCGAAGACTTACTGGGAAACCACAGCTTCCACCTGGGGATGGACTATGGGGTTCACATGACCTCGATTTCCCTTCCAGCTCCAGCGTGCACTCTGCTTCTCGGCATCACCCCTCTCTCCTTAGTCACATGACTGGTTCACCAGGAGACAGAAGACATCCCTCTGTTTCAGGGGAAGTCTTGAGGACATTTTTCTGAGAATGTATGCCACTGAGGTTGAGAATGAGTGTGGCTCAATGGTAGAGCATTTGCCTAGCGTGTCTGGGTTCAATCCATAACAACACAAACAAAACAACGCAGTAACGAATTTATTCCCTCCGTGGTCCAAAGTGAGGAAGGCCTTAGTTTTAGCAGTCATTTTGGGACCTCAGGAGGGATCCTGCCTGTGTAAATCCAAACTGAAGAAACAGAGCACACAGGGCTGGAGAGAGGCTTCAATAGTTAAGAGCACTTGCTGTGTTTGCAGAGGAGGTGGGGTCTGTTCTAAACGCCCCCATAGTGTCTCCTAGGATCTGTAACTCCAGTTCCAGGGGATCTGATGCCCTCTTTTGACCTCCACAGGTACTACACATACACACACGATTTGTACACACACACAAATGAGCAGGAAAAAGCTCATACACATAAAATAAAATAAATAACTAGACTTGTGATGGCGCAGGCTTTTAGTCCCAGCACTTGGAAAGCAGAAGCAGGTGGATCTCTGAATTTGAGGCCAGCCTGGTCTACAGAGCTAGTTCTAGGACAGCCAGGGCTACACAGAGAAACCCTGTCTCAAAAAAAAAAAAAAAAAAAAAAAAAAAACCTAAATAAATGAACAAATAAATTTAAAAGAAACATCACGAAAGCGAGTGAGAAAGAATTTAGGTCCTGGTTGTACCCTTTGACCCTGGATGAAGGTTTCCCTGCAAGTGGAGCATTTCACCCCCAATCAGTCACAAGAGGCTGTATTATTTTTCTTAACTTATTTTTAAGATTTCAATTTTATTTTCCAAAACTTTGTTTTTCTCTACAATGTGCTGTGACTGCATTCACTCCCAATGGCCCTTCTCATTCTCCTCCACTCCTGCCAGCCCCTTCTTCACAACTAGCCCCCTCCTACATTCATGCCTTTATTTATGTATTTACTTTACCCCACTGAGTTTATTAGGGCTACTTGTTGAGAATGGGTAGCGAGTATCTCACAGAGCATGGGCGATTTTACCAACGATTTACCAACGACTACATCACTGAAGAAGATGGCATTGCCTCCCCTGGTAACCATTAGCTGCCAAGAGTTCCTCATGGAGGGATGGGGCCTGCAATCTATCTCTCAACCCAGGATACTTCAAAGGGCTCATTTCTGGGCAGGTCTTGGGCAAGCATCCTCAGCTGCTGTGTAGCCCTCACTACAGTGCCCTGAGATACCCAGAGGATGAGGTTTCTTCCAGATCTTCCATTTGTTCTGCCCCTTCTGCAGTGTTCCCTGGGCCTCAGTAGAGGTAATCTACATACCCCGTGTAGGCCTGAGTACTTGAGGGTCGTTAAGTCATAGAAGTTTAATGAATTATGAGTGTCTACATTAACTGCCGCCCACTAGCAAAGAAGCTTCTTTTCCGAGGTCAAGAAGGAACCAATAACTCTTTAATTAAGTAAGTGTGGAATCAGAGTTGTCACCAGGTTTAGACAGTAGCAGGAAGACAGAGATATACCCAGGAAGGCTCTCGCCACGGAAGGCATGGACATAACAGGACTAACAAGAGCTAAGTTTGCTAGCAAACTGATGGTCACCACCAGAAGTGGAAACAGGTGTTCCCTGTGCTGGCTTTCCAGAAGGTTCATTTGCTGTTTTGTGTCTGCCTTGAAGTCATCTATGATTTTATGCACTGTCCTAGAGCAGTTTCATCAGCTTGTGCTCTCTCTCTCCCTCCCTCCCTCCCTCTGTATGTGTGTGTGTGCGCGCGCACGCACACGTATGTATAGGAAGGCAAGAGGGGGAGGAAAATTTGTCTTAGATCATAGGATATATAGACACTTGAACATTTCTGTCAAAACCTTTGCTCATAAGGGATGTATTATCCATGTAAAACTGTCCGTTAAACTCAGGCACTTTTCTGCAAAGATGGTCTACAACACATAGACAGATACTCAGATCTGACAAACTTGGTTTGGATTCTTTTTATCCCCATTTCATTATTGCAAAAGAAAGGGCAAATAAAATTTTCTCTCCTTAAGGCAGCCAAGAATCAGAAAGAAATAGAGAGGGGACCAAGGACATGACGTGGCTTCAGAGACGTGCCCCCAGTGAATACTTACTTCTTTCAACCAAGCCCCCACCCCCATTCCCTAGCTCCTACCACTTAAGAAATTCACATTTACCTTTTGATCTATAATAGTAGCACTCCTAGGAATTTTTCCCCAATTATAAAATGTTGTTAGAACACAGAAATATTTCTAATTTGAGAAGATAGAAACTACCAGGCATCTATCAAAAAGAGGCTGGTTTAAGTAAGTTATGATTGAATGGTACAAAGGAGTGAAGAAAGTCTCCACAGAATGTAGTAGGAGCTAAGATGGATCATCAAAACACTTTCTGCAAGATGTGGAAGTGTTTATTATGTGTTTTCTTTCTCTCGAGATAGAATATGAACATGCTAGGGTTTGCTTACATTCAAAAGTAGAAAAGCACATCAAAAGATGGACCGCAGAGCAGGAGAGTGGCTCAGTGACTGGCCAGTGATGGGCATTGCTCTTGCAAAGGACTCCAGTTCAGTTCCCAGCACCCATGTTGGATGGTACACAATCACCTGTGACTCCAGTTCCAGAGGATTCAAAGTCCTGTTCTGGACTCCACAGGTTCCTACACTCACGTATGCATGCACACACACACACACACACACACACACACACACACAGAGAGAGAGAGAGAGAGAGAGAGAGAGAGAGAGAGAGATAAAATCTTGGAGCCGGGTAGTGGTGGCACATTCCTTTAATCCCAGCACTAGGGAAGCAGAGCTAGTTCCAAGACAGCCAGGGCTAAACTAAGAAACCCTGTCTTGAAACTTGGGGCGGGGGGGGGGGGGGGGGAGGAGATGATTCTGATAAAGAAAGCAAGATTTTTTTTGAGGAGATTTCTTGATGTTTGGTTTTGAATTTGAAATTTTAAGTATACATTTTACAAAACTGAAAAACAGCTAACGCAGAAAAAAAATAATATGGTAAAATGACCTCTGAAAATGGACTAAAATCTAGAATATATATCCCTTTGTGGTGGTTTGAATAAGAATGGCCCCATAAGCCATTTTATTTGAATGCTTAGGCACAGGGAGTGGCACTGTTTGGAAGGATTAAAGGGATTAGGAGGTGTGCCTTTGTTGAAGGAAGTGTGTCACTGGGGTGGACTTTCAGGGTTAAAAAAAACACATGTCCCGCCCAGAATTAATCTATCTATCTATCTATCTATCTATCTATCTGTCTATCATCTCCAGATCAGGATGTAGCTCTCAGCTCCTTCTCCTGCACCATGCCTGCCTGCATGCCACCATGCTCCCTGTCATGATAATAATGGACTAAACCTCTAAATCTATAAGCCAGCCCCTATTTAAATGTTTTCCTTTTTGAGAATGGTGTCTCTTCACAGAAGAGAGTAGAGTTAAGACATCCTTGATGGCAGAAGAGCTCTTCACTAGTTTCCCATCAATGCATAAAACTCACCACCAACTTAGCAGCTGAAAGTTCCTAGTGATGTCAGGGTTGGGAGGAGTCCAGGTGAGCTCAGCGCTTTTTCAGTTCATGACCTCAGGATACTAAAGTCAGGGAGTTGACAAGGCCTAGCATGTACGTGGAAGATCTGTGGCATTGCTTGCTTTCAGTTCTTCAGACCGGTTGCAGAAT
Source organism: Microtus oregoni (assembly GCF_018167655.1). NCBI lineage: Eukaryota > Metazoa > Chordata > Mammalia > Rodentia > Cricetidae > Microtus > Microtus oregoni. Next base: position 33,620,438 of record NW_024543072.1, read on the forward strand.
CCCCCTCCTTGCCACCCGAAGCCTGAGATGTCCCCATTTTCTTTCTGGATACTAGCAGGTACAGCTCTGCTCCTGTAGGCCACCTTCGTTCCTCCTCACATGGATGCTTGCACCTCACAGCAAAGGCCTCGGCTTCTCTCTGACTTCTCTGGACTCCCCCATAGTCCTCTCTGAGTCAGAAGAAAGTTTTCATGTTTCTCTACCCCTGTGATTAGGTCAGGCCTAACTGGGAAGTGTTTCTATTTAGTTACAGGCCAACTGTCCCATTCCACAGTGTCATCACAGGAGCATTTTTGTAAGTCTTTTTACAACAACATGGAGAAAGAATTTCAAGAGAGTTTGGATTATAGTATTGTAACACTACTTCCCTAGTGGGCTATAGTCTAAGGACACAAAATATCTTTAAAAAACAAACAAAACAACTCAATTCTATTTAACATTCAGTTGTCTTATATTGGTGGTATAAAGTATGACAGGACAAATGGATTTCTTATGGCTGTTTGAAACAATTCCATAAATTGTACAGGAAAAAAATTTGCATTGTGGAACATGCAATTTTTAGTGAAGAAAAAAAAGCTCAAATATAAAATTGAAGCAGATAAATAAAACCTGCAAAATCTCGTTTACACTGAAAATGTCAGTATGAAACTGCGTGTGTGTCTTCTTAAGTGAGTTTGTCAGCCCTGTCTGTTTCAAAGGCAAGAGGAAATAACGACGCAGAAGTAACATGAACTCAGTGGCACAGGCTTTAATCCCTGCACTTGGGAGGCAAAGGCACGCGTGTAGGGAGATCTACCATCTCTGTGAGTCTGAGGCCAGCCTGGTCTACAAAGTGAATTCCAGGACAGTCAGAGTGATACAGTGAGACCCTGTCTCAACACAACACAACACAACACAAAGAAAAGGCTTATTTGGCTTACCTTCAATATGAATTCACAACGGACACCTCTTGTACCAGATAGTTCTAAATATCATTTCTCATCCTGTGTAACTAAGGTTAGTAAGAACCGACTTGTTACAGTTCTGGGTCAGGAAGTGTAAGAGACGAATCTCGAGCATCTTCCTGCACCAGAAAAGAGATTTCAAAGAAATAAGGTCATTTCAAAAGAATACAAGAGCAAATCTGAGGGGGATAATTTAAGCATCAAAAACAATGGTAATCAGGCCGGGCGGTGGTGGCGCACGCCTTTAATCCCAGCACTTGGGAGGCAGAGGCAGGCGGATCTCTGTGAGTTCGAGACCAGCCTGGTCTACAAGAGCTAGTTCCAGGACAGGCTCTAAAACCACAGAGAAACCCTGTCTCGAAAAACCAAAAAAAAAAAAAAAAAAAAAAAACACAATGGTAATCACAGTGAATTGTAATGTTTTCAATAAAGAGAAATATTTGAAGTTATGCTTTTATGAAAGCCTACTGGTCACGTTCCTGATTGCTAGGCAACCAACTCATTCCTCTGAGAAATTAGTCAATACATGAACAAGTCAAACATTCGCTTACATTTTCTCATAGGAATTACATTTCATAATGTAATCATGGGTAATATTCCCATTTGAAAGTCATAGAGAATCATTAAAGAAAAATACTTCTGAATAGAAAAAAATCCAGCCTGGCCGTGGGTGTAGCTCTGTGGGCAAAGCGCTTGGCAGCAGGCTTGAGGCGCCACGGTGCACACACTTGGTGCCGTGGCACACGCTTGTGACCCCAGCACGTGTAGGTGGGGGAAGAAGATTCCAGACAATAAATATAGCAGGAGGACTAGGATCTTAAACTCACCACTCACAAGCCTTAGTGAATCAATGGTTGCAGCAGCACAGGAGAGAGCGGGATCCCTGGTCCCCACCGTAGTTTTCACGTGGGCTCTTTGGCACCACCTGCAATGGACTGGACCCTCCCACATTGCTTCCTAATTAAGAAAATACCTTACAGCCCAATCTTGTGGAGGTTTTTTCTCAACTGAGGTTTCCTCCTTTTGGATAAGTCTAGCTTGTGTCAGGGTGACAGAAAACCAGCCAGTAAGGCAGTGAATCCTAAAGCTGTTCCTTTGTAGAGCGTTTCCAAACTAGAGGAAGATGAGAGCTTCTTCTAAGGCTGAGGGTGCAACTTCATTGCAGCCCTGATTTATAAGTCTAGTGATCAAGGCATCTTTCCAGCCTTGCTGTGTGAAGATATCTCTCTCCAGAGAACCTGACGGTTTGCTATGTGTGAAAATGGCACCTTCTAAAGTCACAGAAATGAATCAATATATCAAGTTGTCATAGTTTGCCTAAACTCTGGGGAAAATTGTCAATGTGTACTAAAGCCATTAGAGGAATGGTTGGTGCATAGCTAGTCAATGTTTGGAGAGAGAGAGAGAGAGAGAGAGAGAGAGAGAGAGAGAGAGAGAGAGACCACAGGATCCAGAAGAGGGTATCAGATTCCTTGGGGCTGGAGTTACAGACAGTTGTGAGTTTCTGAACTTAGGTCCTCTCCCACAGCATTTTTTAATTTTTTGTTCACTGGTGTTTTACCATGGGTGTCAGATACCCTGGAACTGGAATTGCTGCCATGCAGGTGCTGGGAATTGAACCCAGATCCTCTGGAAGAACAGTCAATGCTCTTAACTACTGAACCATCTCTCTAGCCTCCCTCAGCAACAAGTGTTTTTAACCACTGAGTCATCTCTCATCCCCAGTAAAGAGCAGTCTTGTGTAAGTTTGGTAATAAGAGATGGATGCTGGTTAAAAAAATATATATTTTAACTTAGCTCTTTGTCTCTAGCGTGCCTCCTATAGGCTTACAGTTTGGCACTGTGGAAACCTCAAAAGAATGGGATGTTAGATCAGTTGCAGGGATGCATCCCTACAGCCCCAACTACTGGGGATGCTGAGGATGGACGGTCACTTGAGTCTAAAAGTTTGGGACCCCATCTCAAAAACAAAACACAAAGAAGTGGTAGCGTGTGGTGGTGGTGGGGTGTCTTAGGTCACTGGGGGCTTGTCCTCAAAGGAACCTGTGGGACCCAAATCTCTTCTTCCTTTTGGCTTCTGAGCCACTATGAAATGAATGGCTTCATCCACTGTGTGCTCCCTCCGTGGTATCCTAAAGAATCGAAGCAATGGAGGTGACCAACTGGGTATGAACCCAAAACTCCAAAAACAAGTACCAAAAGAAATTTTGCTTGTGTAAGTTGATATATCTCAGATATTTGCCTAACACAAACATCAAAGAATAATTTCTAACTTAGTTTATCACCTGACAAGATGAAAACCCCGTGTGATGGGAGACTAGTCAGAGTGATTGCTCTTTCCCAATGAACTCACAGTTTTTCTTGGAATAGGCTTTCTCTCTGTGGTTTGTTATTAGGAAGGACCAGTGCTAATTTTAATGTCTCTTAGCCGTTGCCTTTGGCCACCCATGAAACTGAAATTCAAGAACACAGAGGGTACCCTCTCAGGTAAAAATAGGAGTGTTTGGAACCAGTCCACTGCAGAATGGAGAAAAATTATTTTTTTCTTCCCCGGGATATTGAACTTTATTACTGTCTATAGTCAATGTTTATAGAACTGGATTTCATAAGGAGTTTCCTATGTTTATAAAACCATTCATTATTCATGTGTTGTGTCACATCGGGACACTTTCATACACGGACAAGTTATACATTGAATATATTTCCTCCCATGCCTCTCCCCTCCCCCTCCCCCCCCCTCCCCTCCCCCTCCCCTCCCCCTCCCCTCCCCCTCCCCCTCCCCCCCCTCCCCTCCCCCTCCCCCCTCCCCTCCCCCTCCCCTCCCCCTCCCCTCCCCCTCCCCTCCCCCTCCCCTCCCCCTCCCCTCCCCTTCCCCTCCCTCTCCCCTCCCTCTCCCCTCCCTCTCCCCTTGCCCTCCAGTCTCACTTGTAATTTCATGTCATATCCACCAGAGCATCAGGTCTTTCGATGAAGCCTGAACACCTGAGAAGGTGTAAATAAATTTTCCGTAGGCATCGTTCAGCTTTAGAGTTCTCTATCACAACGCATTAGCATGTCAAATCCAGAATTTTCTTTAAATATTTTAAAGTAGTTATTTAGTGTGTTTGCGTATTTAGAGAAAGGTCAGAGGGCTGGTTCTCTCCTTCGACCATATGGGTTCTGGAGATCAAATTCGGGCTGGCAGGCTTGGCGGCAAGCTCCTTCACTCACTAAGCCCTCTCATTGATGCTAAATTCACAATTTCCTATTATTACCATTGGCTTTTAAAACACCACTGCACACACAGCCCTTTACTTTTATGTATCTGTGTGCGCGTGTGTGAGGGTGGGTCTTGCATGTGCCCTATGTGGCATGTAGAAGTCAGGAAGACAACACGTGCCAGTGGGGTTCCTCTTTCTACCGTGTGAATCCTGGTGATGAACCCCAGGTCCTCAGGCTTGGTGTCTCTAAGGTCATCAAGAAGGAAATATGGACAAGGGGACAAGCAACTCTTTAATAGCACAGACCTTATTCAGGAGAAACCCGGAGGAGGAGAGATCTCTAGTCCAGCAAATCAGAGAGCACGGCAAGCCTTACAGAGTCGAGTACTTACAGGGGAGGAAGGAAAAAGGGACTAATTTTTTCCCCTTTTTTGGTCCAGTTAGGGGTAGCTAGAGAGACAAGGTTCCTGGTAGGTAAAACAAAACGTCCGGTGATGGGAAAATGTCTTGTTGCTGCTATTGGGGTAGGGAGGGCAAGAATCTGGGAAAACGTTTTACTTTCGTTCAGGAAACCAATCTAGTTTCGTAGTTGTCGTTGTTTAGTCAAAATGGAGGAGCTTTATAAAAATGGAGTGAGCATAGCTAACGGCGGAAGAACACCTGACCCGCTTAACCATCTCACCGGCCCTTTAAAGGAGAGATCATAGTTTGGCACTCCACATGCCCGGAGCCAGAAGATCTGGATTTGAAACTTGACTCTGTCCCCAACTTCCTGCGGTGGAGGTTAAGAATCAGTGGAGGAGGGGGACTGGAGAGATGGTTCAGAGGTTAAGAGCACAGGTCCTCTGAGGACCTGGGTTCAAGTCCCGGCATCCACATGGCAGCACCCTTCCACAGACACATGCAGACAAACCATCAATGTACATTAGAAAGAAAGAGTCAAGACCAGTTGGTGCAGCCTATGGAAGGGCTGAAGAAACCACAGTTCTGCTCTCACCCGGACCTGTGGGAGCGGAAACGGAACCCTGTCGGCTGGGGCAGGCAGTCGGACTTTTCCCTCCTGGCCAGTGCCGGGAAAATAGACCAGGGCAGAAGCAGAGAAGGAGGTTAGAGGTAGGGGGTGAAAGCGATGGAAGGGTCATGGTGCAGATTGGAAAATCTTCCCGAGGTTATGAGGCCACGTCTAAGCGAGAAGAAGATGGAGAAAGGGAGTGCTGAGAGGCAGCGAGTTTCCCTGCTCTCCCATGACGGCCGGAGGACAAGGATGTGACCCATCAGCTGTATCAATTGACACAGTGAACAGTCCTGTCGTTCTCTTAACTCGAAGGCTGTGGCGACCTTCTCTTTAGTTCTCTTTATCTGTCCTCGGTTTGGGAGAAAATAGTGACGAAAAGGTTTTTGGGTTTTCCGCCTTTGCCCTCTTCTCAGGCCAAGGGAGCAGGGGGGCCCCTAGCGGCCAAAGTTGGATCTGCAGAAATCACGTTCTTTAGTTTGGGGACAAGGCGCCTGGGTCAGGAAGAAATGTTCAGGGGAACCAGGGCTCTGGGAATGTTGAAGGGAGATGGAGGTGGGTGGGAGCAAAGGAGGCAATCAGAAGCAGCAGAAGAGCAACAGGAAGAGGAAGGGAGAGCAGACTACAGAAACAAGACGGAAAACATGCAGTATCCATACGAGTGCATTAAAAAAAAAATACTCTAAAAATTTGCAATACAACGCAAGTGGTTCTCTGTGAGTTCCAGGCCAGCCAACACTACAAGTGAGACCCTGTCTCAAAAATGGAAAGGGCGAAAAAGATTTCTAATTTTTTTGCAGAAAAAAAATATTACTGGAAGAATCATTCCAATTTCAGCTTTGGGGATGGCCCTATGTCACACATAGGGTATAGACTTAACTGAATTTAAAATGTTCTGTCAAAATCACTTCTCTGCTCCGTGACTAAGTTCAAATGTAAAATGTTTCTTCATGGATGGCCACTGTCTATTATATAACTGGGATAACAACAAAATGTGTGAGAGAAGATAGCAATTGGGAAGGGGGTTTTAAGACAGGGTCTCACTGTGTTGCCCTGGCTGTCCTGGAACTTGCTCTATAAACCAGGCTGGCCTCAAACTCACAGAGATCTACCTGTCTCTGCCCTCTGAGTGCTGGATTAAAGGCATGCACTATCAGCATCTGGCTAACTTAAATTTTTTATATTGATTTTATTTTATGTGTATGAGTGTTTTGCCTGCATGTATGTGTGTGCCTCATGCTCACCGAAGTCATAAGGGTGGGGTTGGGTCCCCTAGAACTGCAGGTACAGATAAGATGGTTGTGAGTCATCATGTGGGTGCTGGGACTCAGACCGGGGTTCTCTCGGGAGCAGCGAATGCTCTGAACTGCTGAACCATTTCTCCAGCCCAAGCTGACTCTTACCAGTGAGGTGAACAGTAATAGGATATATACTAAGGTTGAGCGATGTTTTCTCAGGGTGTCTCTGCTTCCTACACAATGCTGGTGGATTATGAGGTGACATGTTGAAATTGGAAGCCTTTGGTAAGGGGAGTTCCCACAAAATGCTGTACTGGTCCCGGCCACATAGCGCTTCGAAGTGGCTGTCATGACTGGGTCCCAACACTGGTAAGCAGATGTTTCTGTGAGTAGCTTGTCCTCAGAATAGCGTGTTTTATGTATTAGTTTGCATTTTTTATTTTGGGTAGAAGGCCTTTTGAAACTAGGTCTCATTGTGTAACTATCCTAAGATTCACTATCCTCCTGCCTCAGCCTCCCAAGTGTTAGGATGATAGGCATGTGCCTTCTTGTTTAGCTTTCAGACTAGCCTCACACCCTCAGATACTAGGGGGAAAGTATATATTGGTTTAGCCATTGGAAAGCAACAGGCAACAAGTACTAAATTAAAACGCACATGTAGGCTTAGTGCCCTAGGGAGTAGTAGGCTCTGTATCTGTCTCATATATACACAATAGAGGATTAGACCATTATCTTCAGGATAATGGGAAATGGACAGAGGGGAGAGCATTATGTTGGAAAAAATAAGCCAGACCTAGAAAGATAAAATATATTGTATTTTCTGTCATATGTGGAATCTAAAGAAAAAAACCATGAATAATAAAAGGAGTCTTGGGAAATAAGTTAGCAGCAGGGGAGTAAGTGTGAATCATAGGGAAGGAAATATGATCAAATGCTTTATGTATGTGGATGACAATGTTATAATGAAACCTATTGCTTCGTGTAATTAATATACACTACTGAAATACACAAAATCTAGAAGTACTCTAACAATATATTGTAGTCTAAAACATAGACTGTGAAATTCTAGCTATGATAGTGGGTTAAATGTATAAATGTAAAAAAAATCAAGCATGCAAGTGGAACGTTCAAGAAGGTGGCAAAGACAAATGAAAATTGAATTGATTCTATGAGACAAAAATTAAATTTCTTCTGAGATTTTTCTAATGCATAAACTCTAATTGTATAGTCTTTTGCTTTTGCTTTCACAGAAGGGAAAGGAAGGGACTGCTGGCCTGGTTGCTAATGGGAAGGAAACTTGTGTGCTGTCTTCAGCTTGAGTTCTGATTCTTCTGCCACTTGTGATCTCTTCTTTTCTTTTCTTTTCTTTTCTTTTCTTTTCTTTCTTTCCTTTTTTTTTTCTTTCTTGAGACAGGGTTTCTCTGTGTAGCTTTGGAGCTTGTCCTGGAACTTTCTGTAGACCAGGCTGGCCTCAAACTCACAGAGATCTGCCTGCCTCTGACTCCCAAGTGCTGGAATTAAAGGTGTGTGCCGCCACCACCTGGCTTTTATTTTTTCTTTTTTTGTCACTTGTGATCTTAAGGAAGAGAGTTGAACTCTGTAAGCTCTGAGTTCTTCAACTAGAAAATGGAGATAGCAATCATACCTGCCTTCTAGGTAAAGGTCTGTGTGGCCCCCTGGGACAAGCATGTGAGCAATATTACAGCAGGCTTGGTGGCACAGGCCCGCTACCTCAGCACTGGGAAGGTTGAGGCAGGAGGTCTAGGAGTTTAAGGCTAGGACGGACTACAGCGTGAGACTGTGACTCAAAATAAACCAGGCTGATGACGTGCCTCAGCAGGAAAAGGCCCTTGCCAGCAAGTCTGAAAATGTAGCTCAATCCCCAAACCCATTTCCAAGTGCTGATATTGCAGGTATGTGTTACCATGTCTGGTGCTTCTGTTTTGTTTTGGTTTTTGGTTTTTTAGACAGGATCTAACATACAGTTCTGGTTGTACTGGAACTCACTAAGTAAACCAGGCTGGCCTCCAATTTATAGAGATTCACCTGCTTCTGTCTCCTGAGTGCTGGGGCTAAAGGAATGTGCCACCATGCCAGGCTTGGTGCTTTGTTCTTTATTTTGAACAGGGTTTTACCACAAAGCCTAGACTGGTGGGGAGCTCTTCATCCTTCTGCATCAGATTCTCAAATACTAGATTCAAATACTAGATTATAGATATGCACTATCATACCCAGCCTTTACAATATTCTCTACATTGAGCCAGGCATGGTGGTCCACACATTTAATCCCAGCATTTGCGAGGCAGAGGCAGGCAGGTCTCTATTTACTCGAAACCAACCTGGTCTACATAGAAAGACCCGGTCTCAAGCAACAGCAAAAACAATATTACTGCATTGGTGGCTTGAATACAGAGGGCACATGATGGTTGCTGTCCTGGATGAGATGCTTTTAGTCGGGCTATTCCTTTTTCTTCCCTTGCATTTACCTTTAAGTGCTCCTTATGCAAGAACTTTAAAGTGGCTGCTCATAGGTATTATGTCCCATCTCTCCCATTTCTCTCCTTAGTCTAGCACCAACCAGGTCCAAACACCCAATCGTGTTCAGGAGCGTCCAGAACAATACAGTCTTTGCAAGATGGCTGGTTGTGAACGTGTGAGCATGAGGACTTCTATATGAAGTGCCCACCTTCGTCACCATTCTTTAGCTGTTCCATTGTCTGAGCTGACCCCCGAGTTACTCGCAAGACTCTAGTAAACAAGGAACTGAACTCACAGGGTTTCCAGAGCACTGTGGCAGGGGTCAAGAATGCACTGTATCTTCTCACCATTCAATTCATAACCAAGGTGATTACTTTTACTATTATAGTATAGAAACAAGTTATTTATTTATTTAAAGCCCAAATGCAGCAGGCCAACTGACTCAGGCTCTTTGTGTTACCCCACACAGTTTTGTTTTGTTTTGTTTTGTATAACTGTCCTTAAAATGACCTCAGCTAGCCCTTGAAGGTTTTAATAGTGTTCACGGCGGAGATGAGGCTTATATACCCAACCACATCTTGACAAATCTGGTTTGTGGCCAAGCTTGAGTAAGCACCCTTCGCTTCCAACACCCTGGCAGTTGTTTAGGGAGGAACATTTATAGCTCCCAGAGGGTTTGACACCAGATGTGCTGTGAGAGGAGGAATGGAGTTATTTCTTAGGGGGCTAGTTAATTGGAAAGAGATGGGGAGCCACGTGATGCTGCAGTTGAATTGACTTGCTAATTGTGCTTTTATTAGGAAATGCATTATTAAACTGAATTAGAGTTATAGAAAAAAATCAATTGCTTCTAGCTCTCTTTGGAAAAGAGAATTAGTTTCATGTTTATATAATAATAGAGTCCAATATAACCTGGGCTTATTTTTTGTTCTGCAACTTGAGACAGCCAATACACTTCCCCAAAGCCACAAGAGTGTCTGAAGTGACTGCCTTCTCTTTCTGTGTCACTCACGAGTCTGTCTTATTTCCAAGAAAAGTCACAAGGGGCAGTCAGGATACAAAGACAAACTTAGATGAAATCAACTCCTGCAATTCTCGCAGCTCCTGAAATCCTCTGAGCTTTGCTTCCGCATTCTCCCTTCCTCTAGAACACGTGAGCTGCCTGCATACTGTATGTAGATTTGTGTGTTTCGAGACAGAGTCTCACTATGTAGACCAGGTTGGCTTTACCCTTACAGAGATCTGTTCTTCCCTGCTTCCCTAGTGCTGGAATTAAATGCGTGTGTAACCACACCCAGCTTGTATGGAAATATTTGGGACAAAGAGGTTGTGGAAAGGGAAACTCAAGTAGTATTCAAGGGGACTTTGGTTTCCACTGAACACCGTGGTTGTAAGGAACATTGATGGACTCCTTCAAGTTTCCTCAGGCTCTGAGGAGCTTGAGACTCAGAGGGAGCTAAGATGGCTCAGCAAGGAAAGACGCTTGCTACCAAACCCGATGATCAGAGTTCCATTCCTGGGATGCACTTAGTGGAAGGAGAGAACTGACTCCATCAAGTTATCCTCTGACTTCGATGCCATCCCTTGCCTGGTATAATCATTTTTCTTGGCATGAAGATCCGCCTTCTCCTTTCAGAGCCCTGCTTTCCGTCCTCAGATCTGTGACTGTCTCCTGTGGCTGATGTGTGGCCTGCATTGCTCTCTCCTTTTCATAGTGTGCTCTTCCCGCCAACTAAAGCAGCCCAGCTAAGATATTTCTAGGCTTTTCTGGAGGGAGTCCGTATCTCACGAGCTGCCTTGATCCTATGGGACCTTTTAATCCCAGCCTGCTCAAACACCTTGAATTTTTGGTATGACTGCTACAGAAGTCACAGGCACAAATGAATTTGAGAACATAAATATAAAATATCTCTGCTGCATTAAAGAGGAGTTTGGGGGCATTTTAGCAATAGGTTTACTTAGTAAAGAAATCATGGAGAATGGGAATTGGAAGCTGAAATTGGAAGAAGGGACCAAGATGCATGTGGCGGTAAATGGGCATCAGGAGGTAAAATTCTGGACATCATCCTGACACGGGCTATGTAAAATGAGCCCTTTGAGCTGTGGTTTGGTTCTGTGTGGCACATTTGGGAGGTGAAACCATACTACCAAGATGTAAAGGGAAAGAGTTTCCCAATTGTCCTTTCTATTATGACATGGAAACCAGATAGCGTGTTTTCAGCTCTGGATTATCTGTTGCATTTGTGTTTGCGTCAGTCCAGTCCACATTTTTCTGTATGAGATCATAGGCAGGTGCTCGTCATCCTCACAGAAGCCATCCACCATGGGAATTCTGAGAGAAAAGTTGGGTTCTGACCTTTCCAGACACTTAGAAGGTTGTTGGGGTCCATTCCTTCCTCCCACCAGATTTGAACAGGTGAGGTGAATCTAATTAAAATTCCCTCCAAATTATTTTATTTAAAAATAAAATTAAAAATCATCATTAGGTGATGTGGGAGTGTCATATATCAATCTGTTGATTTCATTGGTTAAGTAATAAACAAACTGATTGGGCTCATAGCTTAGAACATAGGTGGGTGGAGTAAACAGAACAGAATGCTGGGAGGAAGAGGAAGTGAGGTAAGACGCCTCAGACAGAGACGCCATGCTTCGCTCTCCCGGGCAGACGCGATTCAGCTCCGACCCAGGATGGACGTAGGCTAGAATCTTCCCGGTAAGCGCACCTTGGGGTGCAACACAGATGATTAGAAATGGGCTAAATTAATATGTGAGATTTAGCCTAGAAGAGGCTAGATAGAAATGGGCCAAGCAGTGTTTAAATGAATACAGTTTGTGTGTTCTTATTTCGGGCATAAGCTAGCCAGGCAGCCGGGGTGCTGGGGATGCAGCCCTGCCGCTCCTATTACTACAATTAGGAACATCATTTCATCAATTTTGGAATAATTGAGTCTTCAGAAATACCTCTGTTAGACTTGTATGTAATTATTTATTCAAATGATGGCCAACATTCACCATCCACTCATCAACAGCTCAGTCAACGCACACACACACACACGCCCCTAGCAGAAGTAAAGCACTGTACCCATCAACTTGTAGAATCGCCTATTTTATTGTGAGTGTCTTCTAGTCTTTGTTGCTTCTGGTGAATGAGTACGGCAGAAGTCACGTCGCAGCCAGCAATCAGGGAAACAAGATTTGCACCCAGGCAGCCTGACGCAAGACCCCTTACCTGCGGAAGTTCTTTGCCAAGAACCTGTTTGGACCTGTCTCCCACTTCAAAGTAAGTGTTGAGAGGTCCCCTTGATGAACCCCGGTTCTTCCAGTTTGTCCTCTCCTCTCCTCTCTTTTTGTCTCTTTCCCTTTCCACATCAGTCATGGAAGTCACACTACACTGATGGGACCCCCACCTCCAGCTTCACACCCAGCCCAGTGGGAACTCACTTAGATTTCAGCCCTAGCTTTCGGCATCCTTCCCCTTTTAGCTCATTCCTGTCTCTACTTATTTGTCTCCAAATAGAAAACCCAAGTTTATGGTTTCAGAATGTTTGTCCCCTTCAGATTCTTTGTTTATAAACGGTCTCAGTTTTTCCAAGACCTCCACCCCCACTCAAAAAGGGAAAAGAAAGGAAAATATTTTGATTGTGCAGCATCTGGGCAGAACCGACATGAGTTCCTAGGATTGTTCTGTTTGCTTTGGTTTGAATCTGTTTCCCTGTTAGCTGGTTTATTAATCCCTGGTTCATATGTTTCATTGTTATCTTCAGACATCAGCATATAAATGTTTCCTTGACAGTAGTTTGCCCATCTCCTGAAGTTTTATAGCTTAGTATTTTGATGACCTGGATTAAAATACACACACAGAAGTCTATCCTTCAGAGGCTACTTCTATAAAAGGCATTTTAAAATGCATCTGTTTTACAAGGGATTAAGGCCAGCGGTTTTCTCAGAAACTCAAAATAACATTTGAATCAGTCTTTTAGGTGTTTATATTTTCTTAAGAGCCCAAATAAATGCCATTTATATTAAAATAAGGCTATTCTCTCCAAAGTGTTCATAGTTGCCTCATTCCCTGACATTAATTGTGTCAACAGTGATAGAGTACAGCTGTTTCTCTGTGTAAATGACCCCAAAAGAGCTATTTGCCTAAGTTCCATCAGAGCATTTGCTACTGTCCCAGGCTGCACATTTAAATCTCTCTTCTTGGGCACACACATTATAAATATTCAACAAAGAATCACAATGTCGGGGGCTGGAGAGATGGCTCAGTGCTTAAGAGCACCGGCTGTTCTTCTAGAGGTCATGAGTTCGATTCCCAGCAACCACAAGGTGATGCACAACCACCTATAGTGGGATCTGATGGACTCTTCTGGCATAAAGGCATACATGCAAACAGAGCACCTTAAATAAATAAATAAATACATCTTTTTTAAAAAAGATTCACAATCTTTACAGGGTCACAATTTTAATGCCAAAAGGTAATACCAAAGACACAAAATATCAACACAGTTAATACTGTTGAGTGCAGAGGTGATTGTCACAGAAAGCCACCAACTTCTGGAAGCACTGATCCCATCCTGAGCTGGGTACAGCTCTGCGGTACATCAGGTACTCCCACCTCCTGCCACCCAGTTGCTCTCTAGACAGATGAGAGATGTGAGAACTCACCCTGACCATTGAAAATAAAAGACATCCTGGGCCATGGCGGTGAACGCCTTTAATCCCAGCACTATGGAGGCAGAGACAGGTGGAGCTCTGTGAGTTCGAGGCCAGCCTCATCCTTAAAGCAAGTTCTAGGACAGCCAGGGCTACACAGGGAAACCCTGTCTCGAAAAACAAAAGAAAAGAAGAGAAACAGTGTAACAGCTATATTAGGAGTAACAAATATTTATTTTTGTAAGATGGGGGTCTTAACTGCTGGCCTAGAATTCACTATGAAGACCACAGAAAATGCTGGCCTTGAACTTAGAGATCTACCTGCCCGAGTGCTGGGATAAAAGGTGTGCGCCACCACGTGTGGCTGTGAGTAATGACTCTTGTAAGGTAGTGTCTCAGAAGGCAAATATGTGAGCTTTAGATTATGAGGATAGGTCCAGGAGGTCTAGAAGCTGATTTATATGGAGAAATTCTCTTGTTTTGATTATTTTGTGGCCCTACATACAATAGTTGTAACTTTGGATTGCATCTCTACTGCACCTGGAAGCACCACAATGCTTGCCTTACCCTTGCTTTTTGAGTCCTCAGACAGGGTTATGCTTCTGTTTGAAGCACACACACACACACACACACACACACACACACACACACACTTTTCACACCTGAAAAAGGGTAAGGGGTTAAATTTCCTAACTTATTTTTCAGTTTTCTCTGCTTCTTATTCTATGCTCTTTCTCCACTCTCCTCCAGTCCCCAGGTCTGCCTAGTCCAGCAGTGCAATAGTGAAATTCTTCCATGGTTTCCCTAATTGGCCCAAAGCCCACAGCTGTAGATACCTACCTCGGAGAACTCTATGTCCCCCTGTTCACGGGCTTCTACCAGCAGGGCCCATCTGGTCCCTGTTGATTGGGTCTTAATGGACACCTGACTCAAGCTCAAATGACAGGTTCTCTCTGCCTAGAATTTAAACGTAAGCCAGGAGCTGGCCGGCAAGATTATACTGCCAAGGTCTGGGGCTGCACATAAAGAGGAGCAGACTGAGAACAAGAGATGGAGAGATAGAGACAGCAATAAGGGAGTCAGGGGGCATGAGAAAGACGGTAGAAACTGACCAGCTCTCAAGACTTTGTAGCCCCTGTGTCCTTCCTTCCAGATGGTGGTTGTTCCCTTTTTCCAGCTATGCCATGAAATAACTCTAAATTCTTCTTTTGTTGTTGTTTGTTGTTTTGTTTTTTTTTTTTTTGAGATAGGGTTTTTCTGTAGGCTGTCTGAGAACTCAGTCTGTGGACCAGGCCAGCCCCGAACTCAGAGTTTCGCCTGCCTCTGCCTTCTGAGTGCTGACATTAAAGGTGTGTGCCACAACCACCACCCAAGCAAAATTCTTGAATACATGCTTTCACTAAAGCAAAGCTGGAGATGGTTTCTCCTGGTCTCAACCAAAAAGTAATTCCATCAAGACATTCCCTTAGAGAGCATGTTTTTCATTATCCTTCCACTGAAGAGCAGTGTGGCCTCCTTTAGACATTTGATTCCTCTAGAACTTTCTAGGCTCCTGCTCAGTTCCCAGCAAACAGTTTCATGGTTTTTTTTTTTTTTTTTGGTTCCCAGGGTACACTGTCCCTGACCCCCAGCAACTTAAAAACAAAGAGATACAGAGTAGGTGTTCTTTATTTTTTTTTCCCTAGTTTTTGATTTTTGAGACATTGAAGTAGTAAGGGCAACGGGGCTGCATCCCCAGCACCCCAGCAACCTGTTTAGCTTATGCTCCGAAATAACAACACACAAACTGATTTCATTTAAATACTGCTTGGCCCTTTAGCCCTAGCCCTTACTGGCTAATTCTCACATCCTGATCAACCCATCTCTAATAATCTGTGAGAACCGGTCTTACCGGGAAGATTCTAGCCTAGTCCATCCTGGGTCAGAGCTTCATCCCGGGAGCGGGGCATGGCGTCTCTCTCTGAGGCATCTGCTCCCGAGAGAGCAGAGCTGTGGAGTCTCTGAGCTCACTTCCTCTTCCTCCCAGTGTTCTGTCCTGTTTTCTCCTCCCACCTATCCTCTAACCAATAAAATGGGCCAGGGCAGTGCCTTTATTAGCCAATGACCTTCCTCCATCAAGACATGGTTTTTGTGTGTAGCCCAGACTGTCTTGGAACTCACTTCTTAGAGTAGGCTGGCCTCCAACTCTGAGATCCACCTGAGTCTGCCTCTTGAGGGCTGGGATTAAAGGCACGTGCCACCACACCAAGCAATAGAGTAGATTTTTGTTTGTTTGTTTGTTTTGAGACAAGGTTTCTTTGTGTAATAGTCCTGGCTGACCTAGAATTCACTCTGTAGACCAGGCTGGCCTTGAACTCATGGAAATCTGCCGCCTCTGCCTCCCAAGTGCTGGGATTAGAGATGTGTGCCACCACTGCCCAGTCAGAGCAGATTTTTTTTAAGACATGAAATATAACAAAGCAAGACGGGTGATCAGAGTGGAAGTATTACAGGGTCACAGGCTTTGACAACAGAGTAGACAACATTAATAGTCTGTTCCAAGCATTAAATAAAAAAGTCATGCTCTGGGCATGGTGGCAGACGACTTTAATCCCAGCATTTGGAAAGCAGAGGCAGGCAGATCTCTGAATTTGAGGCCAGCCTGGTGTACAGATCAAGCTCCAGGACAGCCAGGGCCACACAGAGAAACCCTGTCTGAAACAAAACAAAACAAAACACCACATTATTTTGCTAGTTTTCATCGGCACAATTTCAGAAAACAAGTATAGACATGAAATACAACATTGCAGGTTCAAAGATGGAGGAATGTAATTTTAGAGCAAATTGAACTTGAATTGATAGGTTGTAGTTAAAAGGGATTCTCCAGTCACTGTGATGGCATCAACAGCAGACATTTTTTGTTTAGTAGAATGAGTGAAACCTAAACTCAGCCATGGGCTGTGCTTAAAGAACTAGAGACACGTTTGTTTGTTTGTTTATTTGTTAACACAGGGTCTACATAGTCCGGGATGTCCTGGAAATTGCCTTGTAGACTAGACTGGTCTTGAAAATCATAGAGATCCTCCACATTTTTCTTGGCTTAATTTAGAAAAATTCAAAAGACATTATATAGTAAGAATGTTGGAATGGAAGAGGGCTTGGTGATACAAACCTATAACTCCAACACCTGGGAAGTAGCAGAAGGTCAGCCTAGGTTATATGAATGTTGGGATGGATTTTATTACTCATTCACTAGCCAGTCTAGATAATGTGAGGTTTACAATCCAAAATTAGGCCAGTGATGAAGGAAGACAACACTGTTCAGCATGAACTTCTTCATTCCACGGGGGCGCTGGCATGCCCCACTTCCCACGGGCAAAGTGAATGGAGTGACTGTGGCAGGAAGCAAGGACAGAATGACAACAGAACGAATTAATCCAGAATCTCAGGCAGGGACATTGATGATGGGTTCCCGGGTCAGTGTCGGGAGACCAGCTTGGACAAAAATACCACTTACCAGGGTAGGGGCATGGGGATTAGAAAAAGAAGAGGACGAAGATGAGAGTAAAAATAACAAACAGAAACAGAGGATAGTATAGTGGGGGGGGGGAGTTCCAGTGATACTGAAATTACACATGTTTAATTTTCATTTGATTAAAATACCCCTGACCCCAAAAGATAGGAGTAAGATAGAAAAAAAAAACCAACTGCATTAACATGATACAAGGAAATGAGCATACCAGTTGAAGGTTGTGGACTACATTCTTAAAGATTCTGTTGCTAGAACAAGACAAGTAATACTCATACCCTAGACCAAAACATTCTGTAGCAAACCACTCCCTGGGTGGAATCTGTTATCTCCCTAAGGAAGTAGGACTTAGTTAGATCCTTAGACTTTTGAGGTAGAAACAAGATCTGGATATTAGCCACACCTGTTAAACCTTGAGAGAGCAGAATTCTCTATCTCTTGTTTGACTATAACCTTGACGGAATAGAAATAAGTTCCAACTCTCTGACCTTCAGTCAGGGTGGAATGGCAACAACTTCCAGCAAGCTGAAATTCTCTGATCTTCAGACAAGGTAGAAACAGGCTCACATTTTTTGGGCCTTCACAGATCAGAAATGCACAGAAATCTCTGAGGAGGAAAGGGTGTATTTGGCTTACATCTCTAGGAAACCAAGGCAGGAACTGAGTGAGAAACCTTGAAGGGACGCTTAGTGGTTCCGGAGTAGATCAAAGTCGATGAAATGTTGCGTTCAAGATGAGTAGGAATAAGGGGGCGGCTGGAATTGAGATGGGAAACAGTTTTGAGAGATGCTCTAACATGATGCTTCCGCATCTGGAGGAAGCCTAAAATAATTAGTTGTGTTTTAGCCAAAGATGCACACAGTTGCACTGCAAGCACAGATGGAGCACCAGGCTTCCAGCATTGTTTCCACTACACCTGTGTGCAGGTAGAAAAGTCTCAGGATATCCTAAAGAAACTTTGTCGCTCCCTTCGTGGTACTAAGAGTTGAGGCTGGGCGGTGGTGGCGCACTCCTTTAATCCCAACACTTGGGAGGCAGAGGCAGGCGGATCTCTGGAGTTCGAGGCTAGCCTGGTCTACAGAGTTCCAGGACAGGCTCCAAAGCTACATAAACCGTGTCTCGAAAAAACAAAAACAAACAAAACTGAACACAGGGCCTCGGCGGCTTGCAAGGTAATTAAGTGCTTTTCCACGGAGGTGCGCAGTGGAGCCACTATCAGTCACTGGCTCGAGGACCGCGGATATATATCGTGTTGGTGCTGGACCTCCTAGCTGGACCTACGCTAGGGGCGTAGGGCACGTCCTAATTACCATAACGCACGAAGTGAGGAGCAGCTTAGAGGCCTGTATAAGGGGTAGGTGAGAGCCAGGCGGGGGCGCAAGCCTTTAATGCCAGCACTCGGGAGGCAGAAGAAGGCGGGTCTCTGAGTTCGAGGCCAGCCTGGTCTACGAAAGCTAGTTCGAGGACAGGATAGAGAACCCCCACCTCAAAAAAAACAAAACAAAACAAGAAAAAAAGGAGTAGGTAAGACACAGAAGCCTGGAGCTGTGGATCGAGAAAGACGTATTCCCCGAACCGCTCTGGGATGACGTCACCGGAAGACTTCCAGGCACGCGCCCGTGAGAACGCCCTGGCGCTCTAAGCCGCGCCCCCTAGCGACCACGTAAGACGCGAGTGACGCAGACCCTGCCGCTGGCCCCGGAAGCAAAACCGATAGGGGCGGAAGAGACGGCGGAAGGGCGGGCCCACGGCGCGGCGGCAAGGGGCGGGGCCGGGATGGTAACGGACAAACCCGGGAGCCGCGCTTTAGCGAGGGCCGTGCTGTGACCGCTGCTGCCGGCACCTGCTCTGCCATGATGATCCACGGCTTCCAGAGCAGCCACCAGGACTTCTCCTTCGGGCCCTGGAAGCTGACGGCCTCCAAGACCCACATCATGAAGTCTGCGGATGTGGAGAAGTGAGGCTGCGGGGCCGGCGGCGGGGAGCGTCTAGCGGGCTGGGTGCAGCTTCACGCGGTTCTCGGGGCCGCAGGTTCGGTCCCTCTGAGCCGACCGTTGAGTGACAACTTTAGGAAATGGTCCTGTCCCCAGCTCGCGACCTCTGCTCGCTGAAACCGTCGCTTCGCTGGGTTGGACTGAGCGCTGCTGTTTTGGTGGCCTCCCCCCCCCCCCCCCATCGCCCCTCCTATCTTCTTACCTAAGCCTGCGCCACCTTTCTGGGCGTGGACGACCGGTTTGCCTCGGGGCGATGGCTGGACGATTTTTATGTTCAGCCTCTGGCCTGTGTGGGCTTCTGTGGTGGGCTCTTGAGATTCGGATCTTGAACCATTAAGTTCCCCAGACTTCAGAGTTTGCGAGACCGTTAACATTACTGTGTGACTGTTTAGGATGAAGATACAGACTCGGAGCGATTTTAATTTTCTTTTTTCTTTTCTTTTATTCCTTTTAGCAAGTCAGGTATTGTGAAAAGCTCTCGAGATATGGAAGATGAAAGATAAAGTCCCAAGGAGTTCACAGTTTCAATTGTGTGCCTTTTGGGGATGAAGATGTATATAGACAGGGCGATTTGAGATGTGTGTGTGTGTGTGGGGGGGTCAATGTATCGGGACAGAAGCTTTTTTTGTTTATTTTTTTTTTTTTTCAAGACAGGGTGTCTCTCTGTGTAGTCCTGGCTTTCCTCTAACTCACCTTATAGACCAGGCTGGCCTCGAACTCACAGAGATCCGACTGCCTCTGCCTCCCGGATGCTGGGATAAAGGCGTGCGCCACTACCCGCCCTGCCTGGGCAGAATCTTGCTCAAGTCTGGGGACTGAGTAGACAAATAAAGCCCACAGTCAGAGTAAGCTCTGAGCTATTTGGGGATGCCCGAATTGTATCTTGACAAAGTTTTGGGAGCGACCTGGCAGAGTATGCTTGAAGAATTGCCTTCCGTGTCTTTGGAGAGTGAGTTCTGTTTTGAACTAGAGTTGGGTTTTATCTGATAGCCACCAGGTGTAGTTTTACCCAGATTGGCAAAGGACATTATGGTTGGCAGTGAAGGTGTCTTGGAGATGTTGTAGACGATGGATTGAAGGGCTGGAGGGCTGCTGGAAAGGAGGCCAGAAAGCGATTGGAGGGACGAAGATTAACTGCTTCAATTTGATGGCCAATGATGGAGAAGCTGTGATGGCAGGATCCTATTTAGAGATTTAAAATTTACATATGTAGAAACAGTCCCTGGTTTTTAACATAAATTGTTTCAAATTTTTAAATTAAAAATGTTTTTAATAGACTTATTTTTATTGTATGTGTATGAGTGTTTGGTGCATTTTATGTGGGCCTGGTACCTGAGAAGAGGGGAGCTGGATCCCCTGAAATGAGAGTTATCATAGCAGTAAGCCTCCATAGTGCTGGGATCTGAACCCAGTCCTCTCTGCAAGAGCAACAATGCTCTAACCCTAGGACTGCTTTTCTAGCCCATAAATCCGGAATATTCTAAACAAGGCCCAAACACCTTATTTCTGATGTTACCCTTTACCTTTAGCAAGTGTTGGGGGCTGCAGTCCTTGGCCCCTTGACTTTCTTTGCCTGCTGGAGTGAACAGAGTAAACAACTTGTTTTCCTGTGTCTGCAGCTGCTCTGAGCACGAGACCCTCGTGAGTTACTGATAGCAGGGGAGTGAATTCTGGTGGGTTTTACAGCCGAAAATCCCCAGGAGCTGAGGTGTGGCTTTCAGTTAAGGATCCCTATATAAGCTTTCTGGAGCACAATAAAGTTGGCATTCTTGTTTCAAGGATGACCTGTGTCCCCGTGTCTCTGTCTGTGTGTGTATGTTCTACTCGTGTACCTTCCTGTAGTACAGGCACTACATATAGAGAGCACAGTTGATAGAGCTGGAAGACAGAGCATTTGACGCAACGTAGTTGTGATTCTTTTACATATGTAACTGGAGTATTTTTAGGACGACCAGATTTTTCCAGATAAACTGAGTAAAACCTGTGGAATTATGTTTGTTTTTTTATGTATTTGGTATAATTCAAGAAAGTAGTTAAAACCTGGATTTTATAGAATCTTCTTATGGATATCAATCTTTTATTGTATTTAATCTTTTAGGTATTTAATATTTTCCATCCTCTAATAGTAAAGAATAAATTTTACCTAATTTCATGGTGAAAACATGCCATCTTACTGTTAACCATCCTAAAAACATGCAGTCACAACAGGTGAAGTCGACAGTATGTGCCCAGTTTTTGTCCTAATATATGTCTTAAGCATTTTCCCTAAATATTTTCACTGGTTTTATAATATTTCATCGTATGGTAGCAAGTTTATATAACCATTTCTTGTGGATTCATTGTTTTTTGCTTTTTGAGACAGGAGATTGGCATACTCCTGGTTGTCCTGGAATTCACTGTATAGACCAGACTGGCCTTAACACACAAGCGATCTGCTTGCCTCTGCCTCCTGAGTGCTGGAACTAAATGTGTGAGCCACCACACATTTAGGGTCTCTCTCTGAATTGTTGCCCTGGAACTCTCAAAGACCTGCCAGCTGCTGCCTCCCTGAGTGCTGGGATTAAAGACTTGGGTCATCATGTCTAGCTGTATAACCATTTATTTTTTTCCTTTTATTGAAAAATATAGCAGCTGGGTGGTAGTGGTGCATGCGTTTAATCCCAGCGCTTGAGGCAGAGGCAGGCAAATCGTGATTGAGGCCAGATTGGTCTACAGAGTGAGTTACAGAAAATTAGGACTACAGGAAACCCTGCCCCACCCCACGCCCAAAATTGCCCCCCACCCCCAAATTACCACTTTTTGGGTTTTTGTTTTTGTTTTTTTTTTTTTCGAGACAGGGTTTTTTTGTAAGCTTTTGGTTCCTGTCCTGGAACTAGCTCTTGTAGACCAGGCTGGCCTCGAACTCACAGAGATCTGCCTGCCTCTGCCTCCCGAGTGCTGGGATTAAAGGCGTGCGCCACCACCGCCCAGCCACTTTTTGGTTTTTTGAGACAGGGTTTTGTTGTAGCTATCAAGCCTGTCCTGGAATTAGCTCTTGTAGACCAGATTGGCTTTGAACTCAGATTCACCTACCTCTGTCTCCCGAATGCTGGGATTAAAGGTGTGCACCAGCATTGCCTACATATAGGTGGCTAATAACCACTTATTTTAATTGGACATTCAGTATTACCTTTTCACTACTTGGTTATTTTGTATAGCTATCCTGAGTCAGAAAGTATAAATCTGATTAAATTTTTAGAATGTTTTGCTTGATTGTGGCCTTGGGGTGGATGTAAAGGGGCCTAGAGAGTCTTGTAAGCAAGTGTTGGTTTTCATCCTTTTTTTTTTTAATTGCCAACTTTGAAATTGCTAAGAACTTGAAATTTTTACCAGAAGAGTTTTTTTTTTTTACAGGTGACAGATTCTTAATTATCTTTGTAGCTATTATTGGTATAGATATCATGTAAAAACACAAAGTTCAGCAGAACATAGGAGTGTAGTGCATTAAGTCATCTTCTAGGTGATATTTAAACTCCCTCTTAAAAAAAAAAAAAACTGCTATGGGTCTTTGACCTAAAATGAGATGTTTCTCATAAGGAGCAGTATTTCTTCCTTCTAAAACCTAACTTATTTTATTTGATCATACATGTTTTTAAATGAATTGATTTTAATATGTACACCGAGACTTGTTTGGTGTGTCTAATTGGAAATAAATTTAAAACTATTGGAAAGATTATAAATGTGCATAGATCTTTTCTTGACTTTCTATAAGACTATTGTTACATTATGGGTTTCATGATGACATTTTCCTGCATGTACATAATGTGTTTCAGTCATACTCACACTTCTCATGCTACTCTCTTGTTCCTCTCGGATTCCTGCTGATCTTTTATTCCCACCTAGTCCCTTCTGTTTTCTTTGCTCTTGCTTCTTGTGTGTGCTCTTATCTTGTATTACTGGTTCAGCAGAAGCCAGGAAAGTCAACAACATGAAGAGCAAAATGTTACCCAATTGTATACTGCATACTTTATTGTAAATTCTGCTATAAAAACTGGTCAATAGATAGTTTTACATATTTTTTTTTAAACTACCAATCTATGGAACATCTAAAATCAGTAAGATTTGGTTCATAGGGTCTCTGGAAAATGTACTTTCTTGCTCAGAACCTTTGTGTTAGTTGATTTTCAGATGTGAGAGAGAAAGATAGAAGTCTGCAGGTTTTGTTCGCTTGTTTTTAGACAAGATCTTATTGTATTCCTGGCTGGTCCAGAACTCACTATGTGGATCAAGCTGGTCTCAAAGTTACAGTTATCTCCCTGCCTATGGCTCCTGGGTGCTGGAATTAAAGGTATGCACCACCATGCCTACATTTATGGTGTTTTTTGTTTTGAGAAAGGGTCTCAGTTGTAGCTCTGGTTGGTCTAGAACTTGTTTTTTTTTATTATTTATTTATTAAAGATTTCTGTCTCTTCCCTGCCACTGCCTCCCATTTCCTTCCTTCTCCCCCAATCAAGTCCCCCTCCCTCATCAGCCCAAAGAGCAATCAGGGTTCCCTGCCCTGTGGGAAGTCCAAGGACCACCCACCTCCATCCAGGTCTAGTAAGGTGAGCATTCAAACTGCCTAGGCTCCCACAAAGCCAGTACGTGCGCTGTAGGATCAAAAACCCATTGCCTTTGTTCTTGAGTTCTTAGTAGTCCTCATTGTTATGTAGACCAGACTGGTTTCTTTCCCAGAGATCTGCTTCTACCTCTGTCTGCTTAGTCCAAGTGCTAGGACTAAAGGTGTGTACCACCACACCTCGGTGAGACTTGTTGTCTTTTGAAGTGGTAGGAATGTAATTTTATATATACATACACACACATATATATGTTAACGTATTTTAATATACTCACTGTGTATTTTATAATGCCAGTTAGTAGTAAGTGATAAAAAACAAAGCAAGGTAACTGCGTAGGAGACATTATTTTAGGTGGGATGATAGAGATCAGTTCTGAAACAGTGGAATAAACACATTTGCCTGCTCTATAAAGCCTGTCTGTCTGTCTAAAAGAATTTGGACAGTTTCTGTGGAAGACTTTACTAATTTTGCTCCTTCTCTTTGACTTGCTACCTTTCCTGCTCCTCTCTCTGTTACTTAGCAACTTCTCTTCTGTTTCACCCTGTGTCTCTTGAACTTGCTGCTTGTGCGTGTTCACTCAGGTTTCAGAATGGAGAGAATCACGGTAATGACTGGTCATTATTCAACCCAGAATAAGCATATTGGGCCAAGTTTCCAGGGTTTTTAGCCAGCCCCTGGATAATTGTCTCTGGTTGAGTTGTTGAACTTTCATCCCTGAATTGCCAGTTCAGGTTGTAACCAAGGTGATTGGGTCATAGAGTATGGCAGTGCAGCTTTGTTTTCCAGAAGTGAATAAGTAATTGTCATTTAGTGTGACAGAAGCTAGGGTTGCAGCTAGGTGGTCCTGTGCCTAGCATGTGCAAGGTCCTGAGTTCAACCTCAGGCATCAAAAAAAAAAAAAATCTTTTAACTGGGACTTTTAAACACAGGTTTAAAAAAAAACAAAACTAATATATTTATTTATTGAAAGTAACTATAATTGCATCATTTTTGCCCTCCCCTTTGGCCAACCCCTCCCATGTAATCCTCCACTTGCTCTCTCAAATTCATGACCTCTTTTTCTTTAGCTGTTGTTGGTTGTGGTGGTGTGTGTGAGTGTGTATTATAGGCATCATGCTGGCTTAGTAAAGTATCAGTGGTCGTAGGTTCTCTAACAACCATAGCCTCACTAGCCCCAGGTAGTTGGCAAGGTTTTCAGTACACTTACAATTTCCTCTGTGGAGTGGCCGATTAGAGAGCTGTTGGTACCAGCAAGGTATATGCCACTACTGGATCCTTGCATTCATTGTTCCTTGTTGGTTGTAGTTCATAGTTGTCAAACCCAGTTCCTTCTCCCTTCTTCCACTCCCCCCATTTTCCACCCCCTCCCCCATCTACTCCTCAGAAAGGGTAAGGCTTCCCCATGGGGAGTCAACAAAGTCTGACACATTATTTTGAGGCCCTCCCCCCTATATCTAGGATGAGCAAGATTTCCCTCCAAAGAGAATGGACTCCAAAATGTCAGTTCAAGCACTAGGGATAAATCCTGGTCCTACTGCCAGTGTCCCCACAGACTGCCCCAGCCACACAGTTGTCACCCACAATCAGAGGGCCTAGATGGGACCTATGCAGGTTCCCCCGCTGTCAGTCCAGAATCAGTGAGCTCCCACTAGCTCAGGTCAGCTGTTTCTGTGGGTATCCCCATCATCAAACCCAGTATATATAACTGATTTGTGATGCTGGCTGTTTTGTTTATCTTCTAGTGCAGTTGTCTGAGGCATGTGTGAAGCATATGGTCTAGCACATTAGACATAAAGGACTGGTATTATACTAGCAAGAGTACAAAAGTACTTTTGAACTTCCTGGGCTTTCCTCAGCTCGCAGAATGGTTTTGAGGATCCCATTTTGCGAGTAGTGAAATTGGAGTAGATCTATCTTTAATGCCGCAGTCCCTACCAGTTTCCTCCCTTTGCTTTCTTCATGTGGCACCACTGTCTCTTACCTAGTGTAGTGCCATAAAGATCGAACAAATAGGTGACAGAAGCGTTTTATAGTTTGTTTTAAACATCATGATTATTATTAAGTCATGTACTATTGAACGCTTCTGTAAATCAGAATTGGGTTGGGGTGAAAAGGAAACAGAAATGACAGTGGTGAAGAGAAAATAATCTCCCCTGGCCTCACCCTGAGGAGTGAGTGGGGGAGGGGAGAAGGGAGTGGGAACTGGGATAAGTATGTAAAATGATAAAAAAATTAAAATAATCCCCTGATCTTCGCTTATGTGTAGGTTAGCTGATGAACTGCATATGCCTTCCCTCCCTGAAATGATGTTTGGAGACAATGTTCTAAGGATCCAGCATGGCTCTGGCTTTGGAATTGAGTTCAATGCTACAGATGCACTAAGATGTGTAAACAACTACCAAGGCATGCTTAAAGTAGCTTGTGCGGAAGAGTGGCAGGAAAGTAGGTGAGAATCGGGTGGTTACAGGTCAAACGTGAAGAGAAGTGTTCAGTAAGTGTGTGTTTTATTAGAATTAAAATTTAAAACTGTATTATCCTAAAGCTTATTTTTCTGAGCCATAAAATAAAGGTTATACCACTGTTTGAATATTTAAGTTGAAATACATTTGAGCTGAGCCATGTAGGTGTCATTTCTTTCCAGTACCCTTTAATCCAGTCAGTCCATTGTATTTTAATGTTCCCGTTTTTGAAGAGAAACATTTTCTCGTAAATTTTATTGAATATTTGTGGAGTATTAAAACTTAAGAAAATGTTTAGTTTTTGTTTTTTGTTAGTTAAATCAGCAGTTATTTGCATTTAGAGAAATATAAGTCATGTCTTTGGCAGTGTAAGACAACCTAGAAAGGCTACTTCAGCACTGACAACAGTTAAATGTTCAGAAAACAGAAAGGTTTTATGCTAGTGAATGCAGTGTTTGCCTTTAATATAGAATGTTTTATATTGTATGTGTATGAGTAGGGTATTTATATTACAATACATGGTGTAAGTTGGTGTGCATATGAATACTGATAATATATATTCTAAATCTCATCATTTTTGTTTTGGTATTTGAGGACTGAGGGTGAACACTCCAAAGAAGTTATTAAACCTTATGATTGGACCTATACAACAGATTATAAAGGAACGTTACTTGGAGAATCTCTTAAGTTAAAGGTAAATTTGAATTTTCTGGTTTTATGAATCATTAATTTTTTTGGATAATCTCGGCACTAGATCTTTTAGTTATGTAGTTATGGTTATTATATTTTCCTACTGCTTTCATCCTGATTATTTTTAGTTGTGGCAGGCTTTAGAATATAATATGAGGGGATTTAGTTTTATTAATTACCTATTAGTGGAAAATAAAAGAAGGATATAGCAAGATATAGCCAGTTTTCTTTTTTCTTTTTCTTTTTTTTTTTTGAGATGGACTCTTATGAGGCTGGCATTGAACTTTTGGACTCAGGCACTGCTGTCTGGGCCTCCTGAGCATCTGAAACTATAGGTATGCCCCAGAACCTGCCTAGAAACAATGTTCTTTCTTTCTTTTTTTTTTTTTCCCCCCTTTGGTTTTTCGAGACAGGGTTTTCTCTGTGGCTTTGGAGCCTGTCCTGGAACTAGCTCTTGTAGACCAGGCTGGCCTCGAACTCACAGATCTGCGTGCCTCTGCCTCCCGAGTGCTGTGATTAAAGGCATGTGCCACCACTGCCCAGCTTAGAAACAATGTTCTTTAAAACATTATTACTTTGCCTTGGTGTTAGCAGTATCAAGTTAAGCATCTGTCCTTGGTAATGTGTTATTGGGTGGTTTAGAAGTGGCTAGTTAGTAGCTTAGAGTTTTACACAGGAACAAAGAGAACTGTTGAACAGAAAACATATCCTGCTTTCAGTGAGCATAAATTTGGTATGATTATTTATTTGTTGGCTTTTTCCAGACAGGGTTTCTCTGTGCAATAGTCCTGGCTGTCCTAGAACTCACTTTTAGACCAGGTTGGCCTCAAATGCACAGAGATCTGCCTGTCTCTGCCTCCCAAATGCTGGCATTAAAGGCATGCAGGCATGCACCACCCCCGCCAGCTATCTGGTATGATTTTCGATGAGTTACTTTTTTTCTTTCCTTTGAATGGCGGAGCTTTCTGTATAGTCCAGTTTGGCCTTGAACTGAAAGATTCGCCTTTCTCTACCACCCCTGTACTGGGATCAAAGTCATGCACCACCACACCTGGCCCTTTAGGTAACTTATTTCATCAAGACACCTCGTTACTAAATTGAAAAAACAGTAGTGCTTATCCATTGCAGAATTCTTGCACGAATAGTTGTTTTTTAATGTGTTGTGTTAGTGCAGAGCAGCGTCTGTGTAATCTTGCTCAAGAGCTTCACTTGGTGGCAAGGACACTGAGAATGTGGAGTTGGAAGGTCTCTGCTAGCTACATTTTAAGATCTTATAGCTTGCCTTTTTCCTCTTGAGTGCTGAGATTACAGATGTGTGCCACCATGCCGTCTGAAACTAATCCTTAGTTTCTTTTCTCCAGATTTTTATGTGTGCTTCCAGTACAGAAACAAAATTTTTGAGAAAATGCATGTTTACTCATTTATTCATTTCATCAGACATACCTTAAACTTTTGCTGTGTACCATTGTATAGTCCAATGAGAGAGTGGGGTGGGTTTTTTTTATTTTGAGAACTCTACAGACTGTAGTCTCTGTGCCCCTGATTGAAGTTTGCAGAGAGCTGAGGTCATTTGATACTTTGTTGCCAGCAGTGAGGAAATTGGAGTTTTTTTTAAAATCTCATGCAATAGTGATGATTGCTTTATAAAAGGATTCACTTAGGAAAGGGTGCATTAGCGGTAAGTATAGCAAGAACCAAGGCAACAGAGATGGAGCCTGATAGGAGGAGCCAGAACTGTGTATCTCAGTATTCTCTTACCAACACATTCGCCTATGATATAATTTCTTCTACGGTGTTATTGAAGAGTGTCAGTGTGATCTCCCACTCTGGTAGTGATGAGTGATGTACTCAGGCTTTGTCAGAATATAGGCTTTGGTTCAAATCATCATACACCAGCTTGGCAAAGCAATTTGCTCGCGCTCTCTCTCTCTTCCCCCCTCCTCCTCCCTATCTCTCTATCTCTTTCTCTCTCTTGTTCGTGTGTGTGTCAGGGATATACATATGCCACAGTGTAGATTAGGACATGGTTGGGTATGGGTTCTTGTCTTTCATCTTGCTTGAGACAGGTTTTCTATTTTATTTTGTTGGTTGGTTTTTATTTTTTTGCTGATGTGTATGTATACTAGGCTCTGTGTCCAGCGAGCTTCTGGGAATTCTCCTGTCACCACCCGTAGGAGGCCCAGCACTGCAGACGTGTACTATTTTGTCTGGCTTATGAAGATTTGGGGATTCTAAGATAGGCTTTGCCCCCTGAGTCAACTGCCTACAGTTTGATCTTTTGCAAAGTATCATTTTGATAAATGGACGCTAACAGTTGCAGGGCAGATCCCATGTGTAAAGTATTTAATGCAGTGCCTCTAACACAGTGAAGACCTCAATAGAGTCTCAGGTAGCAGGTGACTGTTTATTGAAATAGCAGGAATGGCAGAATGCTTTATGGTCTAAAGTTGATGAATGTGGTTTTCTGTTGTTGTTTTAATGGGATGACTGAGGCTGTAAAGATGGCTCAGCAGTTAAGAGCACTTACTGTTCTTGCAGAGGACCCAGATTCATTTCTCAGCATTCACATGGTGGCTCACAACCATCTGTAACCCTAGTTCAAGAGATCTGATGTCCTGTTCTGACACTTGTGGACACCAGGAATGCATGTGGTGCCATACATACATGCAAGCCAAACACTCATACATATAAAGTAAATAAATCTAAAAACAAACAAACAAACTTGTTTAGGTGGAAAAGTTTTCAGGTAAATTATTAGAATTTTGTTCTTTAGTGCTCAAAATAACCAACGTTGTAAGGTAGGTCCAGTATCCTCATTTTGTAGATGAAGTATTTAAACTATGATTTGGATAACACACTGCCCATAACTTACTGTTTTGTTCATTTGTTATATGTAGATCAGTTCCATAGGAATTTATGAAGGTTTTTTTTTTGTTGTTGTTGTTATTTTTATTTGGCGGGGAGTTCAAAATAGTTTCTCTGTGTTGACTTGGCTGTCCTGGAACTCGCTCTGTAGACCAGACTGGCCTCAAACTCATAGAGATCCTACTGCCTCCACCTGCTGAGTGTTGGAATTAAAGGTGTACACTACCATTGCCCGGCCTTTGTTGTTATTTTTAATTTGTATGCATAATATTGGTTGACATTTTAAATTCTAAAATCTTCCTCATAATACTCTTGAGGGGCTGGAGAGACGGCTCAGTGATTAAGAACACTCGTTCTTGCAGAGGACCAGGTTTGGCTTCTAGCACCCACATGGTGACTCACAGCTCTCTATAATCTAAGTTAACCTAAGTTCCTCGAGGTACCTGATGTCCTCTTCTGGCCTGAAAGGGCACCACATATACATGGTGTATTTACATACATGCATGCACACACACACAAAAAATATTAACTGTTCAAAAGCCTTGTATGTATAAGAGTGTAATATATATATCCCCCGAGACAGAGTTTCTCAGTAGCTTTGGAGCCTGGCCTGGAACTAGCTCTTGTAGACCAGGCTGGCCTCGAACTCACAGAGATCCTTCTGTCTTTGCCTCCCCAGTGCTGGGATTAAAGGCGTGCGCCACCACTGCCCGGCTGGTAAATATATTTTCTGTAGAGAGCGAAAGTTCCAGAACATGAGGCATTAGAACAGAACCTGTCCTTGCCTTCGAATCCTTGTTTTGTAGTTACTGGAGGCACTTGTGTGTATATGGGTGTGCATTTTATTGCTGTCTCCTTTTTGGTTCCTTAATTTTTATTCTTTGAACTATATTACATAATAAGAAAAAGCCACTCACAAATTTGTGCTAACAGTAACCTGACTAGATTCACGTTTGGCTTTGTATTTGTTAGTTGGCCCTAAGATGATGATGTGAGAATATGATTAATGAAAAAATTTCAATGTCCAATATGTGCCTGACCTGTAGTGAAATACCTATAGATGGCTGTCTTCTTGATTAAATAACTAAGCAGCTTTTGTAGAACAGTGCCTGCGGAAGACGTTTCTTCCTTTTCCTAAAGTATGCTTCATGTCCATGAGTTTTCAAATTTACCAGCTTAACAATTTTTAAGTATGTATTTTGTTTGTTTTTGTCTTGCTTTTTTGTTGAGTTTTTTGTTTGTTTTAATACTTTTATTTTTATTTCTTTTTAAATTTTCTTTTGGGGGTTGCTACAGGCATGAAGAGCAACTACGGAGGGTCTAGAAAATGAGGGGGATTGGGGTGCATGATGCGAGCTTCCAAAAGGATTAACAAAAAATACGTTTAAAATATTTGGGTGTGTGACTATCAACATAGTGTCATCATGTGTATCCTACCTAGCATATTAATGCTTTAAAACAAGCAAAACAATTTAAGTATATATATATAGTTTAGAACTACATTAACATCGTTGAGTTACCTGTATCCCCAGTCCTGGCCTTGCATGCGGGAGCCTCCACTCCGGGCTTTTTCTGTGTGTTCTGGGAATTGACACGGGTTGTCATGCTTTTGCTTCAGGCTCTGTATTTCCCAACCCCTGAGGTGCACATGCCATTTTAACAGTCCCGGATAAGTATATGCAAGTATAAACTGCACTTACCTCTTATAGCTGGTTTTCAGTTGATGATTTTTTTCATCTTCACAACAGAATACTTAATTATATTCTGGAAGATGGTACAGTTGGATTCTGATAGGAAGTGAATACCAGTTATCTATAGTGTTTTTCAGTTTAATTTTTTTTTAAAGATTTATTTATTTATTATGTATACAGCATTCTGTCTGCATGTATGCCTGCACACCAGAAGAGGGCACCAGATTTCATCATAGATGGTTGTAAGCCACCATGTGGTTGCTGGGAATTGAACTCAGGACCTCTGGAAGAGCAGCCAGTGCTCTTAACCTCTGAGCCATCTCTCCAGCCCCCTTTTCAGAGTTTCAAAGTGGAAGCAGAATCTAATCTTTTTTGTTGTTGTTTTGTTTTAGAGACAGGGTTTCTCTGTGTAGCTTTGGTACCTGTCCTGGAATGTAGACGAGGCAGGCCTTGAATTCACAGAGATCCACCTGCCTCTTGTCTCCCAAGTGCTGGGATTAAAGAGGTGCACCACAACCACCACCTGGCCCAAATTCTAATCTTTCAGTGTCTACTAATTAGATCCAAATTTAGAACTGTATGCTGTTGTTATGCAGAGAAAATGGTAAATTTTTCTTGCAACTCTAGCTCTTTATACTAAAACTTCATTTAAAATTGTGTATTCCAGGTTGTGCCCACAACAGATCACATAGATACAGAGAAATTGAAAGCTAGAGAGCAGATTAAATTTTTTGAAGAAGTTCTCTTGTTTGAAGATGAATTACATGATCATGGAGTTTCCAGCCTGAGTGTGAAAATTGTGAGTATTGTGATTGTTAAATTGATCATTCTTCTGTTCATAGCATTGTAGCATGTAAAATTTCTTTTGTGTCTAAACATCTTAGTTAATAGTTTTTATGAAATTTATGAAAAATAAGGATATATTAGTCTTTTTTTTAAAAAAATAGACTTGCCTGGCTACTTTATGGGTTATCTTATTTAACTTAAATGAATGAAAACTATAGCTAAAAAATGTTATTTCTAGGGTCTGCAGGTAGCCTGTTGGATGCCTTGCTTATTTTTAGATTTATTTTATGTGTATGAATGTTTTGTTCTCATGCACCACCTGCTTGCCTGGTGCCCTTGAAAGTCAGAAAGGGTGTTGCATCCCCTGGAACTGGAGTTACCGGTTGTTGTGAGTTTGAGAGGCAAACCATGGTAAATAACCTTCCCAAGGCTGGGAGGCCAGGTGGAGCTAAGGCAGAGAACCTCTGTCTAGTTGGTCCCTGATTTGGACTGCTTTATCTTATCATTATATGGCTTTATGTTGGGAAAGTGATAAACATTCATTCTTAACTCTATTTTGGGATTTGAATTTTACCTTTTCCATGTCATCAATGTATGGTATGATACTCTAGATTCTGGGCAGTCCATAGAAATACAGCTGTGCGACTGGAAACACGTGACATTTACTCTGTCCTTGCATTGTGAGCTATATTATCAAATGGGTCAGATCTGTTTAGAGCATCTTGGATAGGTATTTTTGAAGGCTTTTAGGATGTAGCCATATACCAGGGAGCATCTTTATAGCTTTCTTTCAGTGATTCTCTTTTTTTCTTTTCATAAAGAAACAAAGTATTTAATTTTCATTAACATTTTAATGTACTGTTTTTATCCCCCTAGAGAGTAATGCCTTCCAGCTTTTTTCTGCTGTTGCGGTTTTTCTTGAGAATTGATGGGGTGCTTATCAGAATGAATGACACAAGGCTTTACCATGAGGTATGGGCACTCATCTAATGAGTTCACTAACTGATATCAAGCCTGTTTGTGTTTCGTGCTCACTTAGCTTTTGAGATTAAGTAATGATTCTTGTTAAATGATCATCCATTAACCCAAAACTTGAGTGTTTTTAAGTTTACTGACTACATGTTATTGTCAAACTGTGTCCCCCCCCCCCCTTTTTTTAAAGTTCTGGTAATCAAAAATGTTTTATTAAAAACTCTTTCTGGGTATGAGTGATGCTTTGTTCAAAAGTTTTGTGAACGCTGCTCCTTAGCTTGTAACCTTTATTGATAGTATTACTATAGACTGTCCTGATGTTAGAAATCCCACTTAAGCTGCCTCCTGAAGTTTGTATCACACGATCACTTGGTAGTTATTCTAAAGGCGGAAAGTGCTTTCTTCTGTCTGAAGTAACAGGTTTAAACAGTGTTAAAAGGAAGGATAGGTGAGTTTAAATTGAGTCCTAAGAATTGTCCAATATCTTTAGAACAGCTTGTCATTCCTGAATATTTAAATTCAGAATTGGGATCACACAGGTTGAAGAATTAGACATTTGTTTTCCCCTTGAAACATTACAATGACTGTGATTGGCCTCTTTCTTCTCTCTCTCTCTCTCTCTCTCTCTCTTTTTCTCTCTCTCTCCTTCTTCCTCTGTTATGTAGCCCTAGAAATCAGTATGTTCAGGCTGGTCTCTTAGAACTGCCTACCTCTGCTGGGATCAAAGGCATGCCTTACCACATCTGTTGGCCATTTCCCTTTGTATAAGAAAGCCAAAGTATTACATTTTTCTTATAGTGAAATTTAAATCTCAAAAATACTATGTTTAAGCTTAATTTTATAAATTTATCCTACAAGGTTCTATTACACAGTAATTTATATTTATCATGTAGTTGATCAGAGTTGTATATACTTGAACATTCACAACTTGAAGGAACTTAATAAATTTGATTAAGCCGTTTGTATCCATACAGTAGCAGCAGAAAAATACATGCCCATCAACATTGACGGTAAAGAATTAAATTGAGCTACTTTGGAAAGGTGCCCATCTCAGTGAGTTTTAAAAGTTCAGTGTGACCCTATTTAAGATTTTTTTTTACAGAGGCTTTGAAATGGGAAAGGCTGTGTTATCAGAAGTAGCTATGATTGATATTTTATTTTTCTTATTTAAACTTTTATATTTTTTATGGTGAGCATTAATTTTTTTCTTGTCTTTTTATTGCTATAAAAGACTGAAACCTTAAAGGAGTATAGTTTTGTAGGTTTCTATATTGAAAAGTATTATCCTAAAAGAAAATTAATCCTAGTTTTCTTTTTCCTTCCTTCCTTCCTTTTTTTTTTTTTTTTTTTTAAAAGATAGGATCTCACTATATCTCTGGCTATCCTAGAGCTTACTATTGCTTCCTCAAACTCAGAGATATCTGCCTGTCTCTTGGCAAAATGCAGTTCTTTTATTTTATGTGTATTGGTGTTTTGCCTGCATATATGCCTATGTGAAGGTGTCAGATATTGGAGTTACAGACAGTTGTGAGCTGCCATGTGGGTGCTGGGAATTGAACCTGGGTCCTCTGGAAGAACAGTCAATGCTCTTAACCACTGAGCCATTTCTCTAGCCCCAAAATGCAGTTCTTTTAACCTAACCGTGAAAGTCTTAAATGGGAAAAACTGACTACAGAAGGGTGGGTTTCTAATTTTTTTTTTTATTTTATTTGTTTGTTTTGTTTTTTGAAACCTGGTTGTCCTGGTGCTCACTCTATAGACCAGGCTCACCTTAAACTTAAGAGATCTGTCTGCCTCTGCCTTCCAAATGCTGGGATTAGAGGCATGTATCACCCTCCAAATGCTGAGATTATGAACATGCACCATCAGGAGTGGCTTCCCCGTAGACCCACCCAGTGTTTTACTGTATAGCTCAGGCTGGCCTTAAACTCCCTGCCTCAGACTTACAAGTACCGTGGCTACATTTATGTGCTATCCTAGCTAGCTGCCCTCTAGTGCTTTCTGGATGTACTACCAGCTGTGGTTTGTTTTGTTGTCTTGTTTTTTTTGAGTCAGGGTATTTTACTCTGTAATTGTTGGTTCTGGGACTTGTTATGAGACCAGGCTGGTCTTGAACTCAGAGGTCTACCTGCTTCTGGTAAAGTAAGGAATTTGGCAAAATATTTGTGGGACTAGGAAAAGAATTTAAAAAAGAAAAAAATTTTGTTGTCGTTTTTTGGAAATGAGGAAGCCAGTGAAAATATAAGATAGCTTTAAAAGATTTCATTTAAAATCCAAAGCCTGTAAGTATGTATCTCTATATTTTTATTGTACATAGATATGTCTCATCAAAGGGCAGCCTTTGTGTGCTTGTATGTTAGCATGGTAATAATCAAGTCTGCTTACCTGTGTATATCTGGAGTTGCTGTATTTATAGGGATAGGAAATAGTATTTCAGAATTCTTTTTGATAATTAAAAATGTTTCTTAATGTAGAGCCAAATGCTTTTATCAGACTTCATGCTTCTCTTACAACCTGTCCTAAAATGTAGACAGTCTGTTTTATAGGAAGGAATATGTAAAATCAGTTTATAAATATATTGTAATTTTTTTTTATTTTTAAACATAGGCTGACAAGACCTACATGTTACGAGAATATACATCACGAGAGAGCAAAATTGCTAATTTAATGGTAAATACTCGAGTTTTAATGATTCATTTTAAATCTGGCATCCCACTAATCTTGTTCATTTAAATTTACATCTGTAAATGTGCTCATGCTCAGGGCTCTGTAGAGCGAGTCTGCTGAGGGCATGCATCTCTTCTGAGCTGGTCTCGGGTACCCGGACATTTGGAGTTGTTGGGTTTCTTAGCTGTCTTTCATGTGATCTCCACTGTTTGTTCTGAAGAAGCTAAGACCCAGAGATGCCATGATCTGAGTCCCATAGCTGCAGCTGGTGCCACTGGATGTTCCTCTAACTTAACACCTTACTAGTCTAGATTTTTTTTTAATTTTTTTTTTATTTTTTGTGATTATTCTATATAGTTCCATAAATTTCTCCTTTCTGTCCTCCTCCCCTTACTCTTTGAAATTCATGGCCTCTTTTTGTAGTTCTTGTATGTGTGGGTTTCTTAATACATAAATACAACTTGTTCAGTCTGTATGTTATTTGTATGTGTTGTTATTTGTTATTTGTATGTTATACGATTGTGTGTGTGTGCGCACATTGGTTTTTTCGAGACATGGTTTCTCTGTTTAACAGCCCTAACTGTCCTGGAACTTGCTCTGTAGACCAGACTGGTCTTGAACTCACAGAGAACTGCCTGCCTCTGCCTCGTGAGTGCTGGGATTAAAGGTGTGCGCCATCACCGCCCAGCTCTATGTTTATATTTTTACACATTCCTTTTTCTTCCAGAAACTGGTCATTCTGTACCCTGGCTTGTGTATTCTGGCATAATTTTCCCATATATTTTACTTGTGAGACTCTTACTTAGTACTTGGATTTTGTAATGAGTGACTTAGAAGGTAGTGCCTTTCTACAAACTTAGTATTTTTTTCTTTTCTTTTTTTTACCTGTAGTATTTACTTCTGTCCAAATACAGAATACACTTGGTTAGAATAATTACTAGCTTCTGTTATAGACTGTGAACTGGACTCTTTATTCAAGACTTGTCTTTCAAGTTACTCAACAGGAACCAGGGAAGGATTTGGTCAAAGTGTGTCATTCTTTCAGCACTTACGGTAGCACTCACTGTAAATTACATGACCCTGAGTTCCCCAAAGATCATTCACAACACAGTGATTCAGTAACGACAGATACCTGGTTTGGTTGGTTGGTTTTGGTTTTCCGAGACAGGGTTTCTCTGTAGCTTTGGAGCCTTTCCTGGAACTTTCTCTGTAGACCAGCCTAGCTTTGAACGCACAGTGATCTGCCTGCCTCTGCCTCCTGAGTGCTGGGATTAAAGGCATGTGCCATCATGGCCCCGCTGACAAATACCTGTTATTTGGGGGAGAACTTAATGATGCTCCTTATGTATGTGATGTCCCTGATTTTGAAATTGGCATCCTTTGTAAATGTTTGAACTATAAGATTTCAGAAATTGTCTAGACCAATTCTTTTTTTTTTTTTGGTTTTTTTATGGAGGACATGCTCCATAGCTACAGAGAAACCCTGTCTCGAAAAACCAAAACTAAACAAACAAAAAAAGAAAACAAAGAATATACTAATAGGATTTTGTGTTTTCCCTAGCATGTTCCACCTTCCCTCTTCACGGAACCTAACGAAATATCACAATATTTACCAATCAAGGAAGCAGTTTATGAGAAGCTAATATTCCCAGAAAGAATTGATCCTAACCCTGCGGACTCACAAAATACGCCCTCGGAATAGAATGCGGTACAGCATACTCCATGTGGAACCTGACTGGACGCCTTGGCTATTGTAGGGATATTTTTATGATGAGAATTAATTTCCTTGCATATGGTCAGATTTTCTGTAGCCTTAAAGGGAAATAAAAGAGCACTGCAGGCAGGTTCCACTGAGCTCCCATTTATACTGTCTGTCTTCAATTTCCTACTGGAGATACATGCTCGAGCTAAATTTGGATTCCTAAATTGCCCCAAATTGTGACCTCAGCAGCAGTGATGTATCTGTGTCTCAGGAGGGGACATGACCTGAATCCATCAGGAAGCATCGTCTCCCACTGTGAAGAGACTGAATTGTCAACTCCACCGCTGAGCCCTGATATGACTCTCATAGGATTCTGACTGCATGTTGATTTACTATGTTGGCTCTTGGCTTTGGGCTTTCTGGTGGTTATTCACACTTCGGGAGAATTGTGACATGCTACCTAGGAAATTAATCTTGTATTATTCATTAGTTCGAGTTTCTGTGCAACATCATATTGTGTGTGTACACACATGTATTTTTAAAACTTTTCATTTAAAAATCTTTGTCTCTGAGTAGTGTTCGATCACTTATTTTGATAATTCATTGTTAAAAATTGTGGAGAAGTAAAAGAATTGACTTTTTTTAAGACAAAAAAAGTGGGTGGTAGGAAAGATGAATGTGTTTCTGAAGATTTTATTAGTGTATTCTGGTGAGGAATACCAAGAAAATGTGTCTTTGGCCATTTCTAAATATGACATATACCATTTTATATTTATTTGTCCAAGTTGTCTTTTGTAAGAGGAAAATAAATAATAAGGAATTATGGATCCATATTTTGCTATTTATTTCAGCTTTCCTTAGAACTTAATTGAAGGGTGGCTTAGGATCTGTCTTTCATTCGTTCCTTATGTTTTTGAGCCTGTTTGATATTGCAGATATATTTTCCCATGCAGATTACAAATGGAAATTGGTAGGTAGTTATGAACATGATCCCCTAGTTTATGTCTGAGTTCCTGCCCCTCTTCTCTCTCTGTTCCTTACATTCTGTGGGCATTTAAATAGTCAGAAAGCATGCATACATGCCATGTATAGCATCCCATTCATTTCTGAGTACTGTGTTGTCTGTGGTACAGGGATTACATAATGAAGAGATAAAGCATTGGTCCTTCATACCTGTGGGGCAATGTATGTGAATTCAACTAGCTGCTTATCAAAAGATTTGGAAAAATATTTTATCTATACTGACCATGCACAGATTTTCCTTGCCATTATTCCCTGATAAGCAACCATTTATGAGATATTAACAACTTTATTTGGTATTACAAATAATCTAGAGGTGATTTAAAGTGAGAGGATTTGGTGGTTTATTTTATATTTGTGTGAATATGAGCCAAATCTCCGTGATGATTGAGACAACGTTTTTCATGGGGCTAAGGTCTACCAGACAATGCAAAAATAACTACAGGTTTTAGAAAATGCAATGATGGAAATAATAATTTGAGGCTAATGAGGATGAACTTTGGTAATCAGTTCTTCAAAAGAAACTGTAATGGCCTTGAGATGTTTATTAGTTTAACAAGAACTGGGTGATCTATAAAATTACCACTTGCTGAACAACTGAGGGTGAGATTACAAGACATATCAGCTGAATCCCAAGGAATGGTAAGCCTCAAGGAGAAAAAGGACACAGAGGAAAGGAGCCACCATCCCCACAGCATAAAAGAAACATTAGCAGACATGACATTACAAATTCTTACTTTTTATTTATTTTCTTTCTTTTTTTCTTTTTCTTTGGGATAGAATTTCTCTATGTATCTTTTGTTTGTTTGTTTGTTTGTTTGTTTGTTTTTCGAGACAGGGTTTCTCTGTGGCTTTGGAGCCTGTCCTGGAACTATCTCTTGTAGACCAGGCTGGTCTCGAACTCACAGAGATCCGCCTGCCTCTGCCTCCCGAGTGCTGGGATTAAAGGCGTGCGCCACCACCGCCCGGCTCTCTAGGTATCTTTGGCTGTCCTGGAATTTACCAGGATGGCCTTGATTCGCCCGCTTCTACTCTGCTGGGATTAGAAGTGTATGCCACTGGCTTGTTTTTTTTGTTTTTTTCTTTTTTAAGATTATAATATATCATTTCCTCTTACCTTTCCTCTCCTTGAGCCCTCCATGTCTTGCTCTCTTTTTCAAATGTATGGCCTCTCTTTTATTCATTGTCATGTGTGCTCGGTACGTGCATGTGTGCACGCTCACCTGGCGTTGGATAACCAGTTGGTGTGCTTTTCCTGGAGACCATTTTTACTCGCTTTCTGCACTCCTTGGTTGCCTGTAGTTCACTGTGTAGGTCATTATATAAATATTTAAAGGCTGTGTGTGGACTATTGTGTCTTTGGGGTAGGTGGAAGGCTCAGTTAAGGATGTGCCTCTCAGAACTGAAGGCCCATCATACCTGGGAAAAGCAGGGCAGAGCACCTGCCAACCCTAGTAAGGGTTCAGGCACACAGGAGGTAACTGGGGACAGATCCAAACCCTACCTACTCGCTGTGGGGAAAAGCTGCACACACCATTTTTTCACCCTTCCTACATCTGACAAAACTCCCCCCTCCCCACCCAGGCAGAGGACCGGCAAAGAATGATTGCTATCAAAGGAAGAAAAGCCAGACTGAGATGCAGTGTAACACTAGAGGACTGCTGCTCGGGGGCAGGGGGCTTGGGATTCTTACATGAGGTCATTGCTCTAAGGTAGAGTTTCCTAATTATTGCAGAATGAGGTGGGACTATTGAAAGCCACACCTGGAAAACCAGGTACAAAGTCTGCCTAAGACAGGCTAGCCAAGGTCAACAGAAAACTTTCCTGTCCCCACTGTGAGCCTAGTGGTCACTAGATAACAAGGAAACCAGTCTTGCTAAAGGATTAACAAGTGAGTGCAGCTCTCTGAAGTAGGCGGTTGGGGATCCCTTAGAGTTGAGGGTTATAAGTATTACTTTGCTGAAAACTGGCCTAAAATTCTAACAGACAGGAGGATCATTAGCTTATGGACCAATGTGGAATGCAGGGTTCGTCAAGGATAATTTGAGCAACATAGACCATTCTGAAGGACATCAAGAGCTGGGGTGCTGCTTGGTAGCCGAGTGTGAATATTCATTAGGACACAGGTTCAGTTCTTAGGACTGCAAAAACAAAAATGTGCTCTTAGCCGGGGCTTGTGGGAGCAGCCATGCCTTGGGAACACCTAGTAAACATTTTGGTGATTTGAGAAGGAGGCTATTCAATGCAGCAGTCACTTTTTTAAAATTGATTTTTATTGATCTCTGCATTTTTCTCTGCTCCTCTCCCTGCCTCTCCCCTCCCCTTCAACTCTCTCCCAAGGTCCCCAAGCTGCAATCACTGTTTTATAACAAGGCAAGTTGGAGCTTTCTGTTAGTCATGTCTCATAGTTGTAAAATGTATTATGAATAACAAACGTGTTCCTGATAATGCTTATTCTAGAAAATAGATATGCCGGTTTCTTTCTACTGAATCTTTTCCATCTGTTACTGGTTGAGAGTGACATATTCCCCACTTAATGTCCTCATGGGTTCACTCCACAATTTCATGTCTTTTTTTTTTTTTTAACCCACTTGGTTCAGTTAGTGTTGCCTATATCCCCATCAATGTGGGCGCATCTATTGGAGTGTGGTTGGGCTTCCTACCAGGGCCACACCCTTTAGCACCCATTGGCTGTCAACAGCTCCTCCGCGAGGGGTGGGAGCTTAGGAGTTTCCCACCTGCGTGCTGGAATGTAGCCTGGCTTGATCTTGTGCAGGCAGCGGCAGCTGCAGTGAGCTCGTGAGCCCATCATGGCCAGAAGACACTTTGACCCTTGTTAATTTCTTTTCTAACACGCCTACCGTAGTTTCCATCGGTGATTCATTCAACATCGAAATCGTTGCTAATCTTTCCTATGGGTGTGCCCATAAGCATGAGGCTGTGTTTGCCATATAACTTGGTAGGTCAGGTGGCACTTGTGGGAAATCAGCCTATCCTTGTACCTTCTTGAAGGAAAACTATTGGGGGCTTTGTTTCTGTCCATGTGAGTTTTAAGACTGGACTAGTGTTAACAGTGACAGGGCCCTGCGGGGATGGCATGGGCATTGAGTGTCCCAGACCAAATCCATGTCAGAAAATACTCTTGACTCAGGTCTCCAAAGTTAACTCAAAAGCATGGAGAGGCTGGTAATTTGAAAGGCGAAGGATGTTAGCAGAGAAGGGAGAAATAAGGGAGGAAAAACCAGTGTGTAATGAACAGGCCCCTGCAGTGGTCAGGTGGGGTTTAATCTTGCCAGGAGCCTTCTGAGATGCTGGAACGCACTCAGGTTGCTCCACCAAAGGGGGGAAGCTGGGCTATTTACATTCGTATCCCATA
Organism: Microtus oregoni; assembly: GCF_018167655.1. Lineage (NCBI taxonomy): Eukaryota > Metazoa > Chordata > Mammalia > Rodentia > Cricetidae > Microtus > Microtus oregoni. The sequence continues at coordinate 33,662,291 of NW_024543072.1, forward strand.
GCTGGGGTGAGAATCCAGAGTGAGGACTCTGCTTTTTGAAATGGCCATTACCTACCTACACAACACGTGCATGCTCGCACATGGGTGGAAGAGAGTAGCTGTCCCCATTCCAGGAATGTCCACTCCGTGCAGGAGGAGACAAGGCTAGATGGGGAAGATGAGATGGGCACTGGCAGCCCTTGCTTGTTACAATTGCAGTTTCCTTGCGATGCTAATAGAAAGAGTGTTCTTACACTTCCCAGGTCTGTGCCTTTCTGAGCTCGGCTGATTTTATCCCTGTCTATACAGCTGTCCCTTTTTGCCTTTAAAAGGCAATGCTGCCTTCTATTTAAAAGTGGCGAGAATGTCCAACAGTGACGATTATTTTTAGCTTCTTTTCCTATCTGACCGTGCCTCTCTGTTTAGGGAATTTGGGAAAATTGATTTCTACCACTAAGACCAATCCAAGGCTTTGGGAAACAGCCAGTGAATATCTGCAAATTTATTCTGGGCTTGATGCCTTCCACCAGGAGTGTATTGGTGGCTGATTGTGCATACCCCACCCCTGGAATTGGAGGCAGCTTACATATGGAAAGATACTAAAGGCAATGCTTTGACAGGGTCTGCGGCACCAAAATAGAATTGGTTCAGTCAAATGCCCATTTCTACTTACTCCACATGGCAGAATTAAGAAAAAGATATACTTACTGATACAGAGAGGAAGTGTGGGTGACCACACCAGGCTCCACAAGGGACACGATCCGAAGGGGTCTACAGTTTAGCCTCTTGCTTCACAGCTCCCATATCTGGCCTGGGACCCCTCAGAAGGCTGACATTTTATTGATAGTGGCAGGATGGATGTGGCTACTTAGGATGTACGATTCCTTATCAAGCTGTTCCTGTAAGCAGCCTGAACCTGTGAAGATGGTTCACTACTCTCTTGACCCAGAAAACCCTACAAAATCATGCAAATCAAGAGGATCAAACCTTCGGGTTCACTTTAAGAACACCCGTGGAACTGCCCAGGCCAAGGGTCTGCACATCTGAAAAGCCACCAAATATCTGAAAGATATCACTTTAAAGATGCAATGGGTCCCATTCCGATGGTACAGCGGTGGAACAGTGTGTCCCATTCCGATGGTACAGTGGTGGAACAGTGTGTCCCATTCCGATGGTACAGTAGTGGAACAGTGTGTCCCATTCCGATGGTACAGTAGTGGAACAGTGTGTCCCATTCCGATGGTACAGTGGTGGAACAGTGTGTCCCATTCCGATGGTACAGTAGTGGAACAGTGTGTCCCATTTCGATGGTACAGTGGTGGAACAGTGTGTCCCATTCCGATGGTACAGTGGTGGAACAGTGTGTCCCATTCTGATGGTACAGTGGTGGAACAGTGTGTCCCATTCCGATGGTACAGTGGTGGAACAGTGTGTCCCATTCCGATGGTACAGTGGTGGAACAGTGTGTCCCATTCCGATGGTACAGTGGTGGAACAGTGTGTCCCATTCCGATGGTACAGTGGTGGAACAGTGTGTCCCATTCTGATGGTACAGTGGTGGAACAGTGTGTCCCATTCTGATGGTACAGTGGTAGAGAGTCGGTAGGTGCGCCCAGGCCAAACAGTGGGGCTGGACACAGGGTCGGTGGCCAAAAAAGAGTGCTGAGTTTTTGCTGCACATGCTGAAAAATACAGAGAGTAACGCTGAACTGAAGGGTTTAGATAAGGTAACAAAAAACCTTAGACGCACCAACAAATTTTCAAAGCTCATGCCTGGATTAACCCGTACATGAGCTCCCCCTGCTACATCGAGATGATCCTCACTGAAAAGGAACAGATTGTTCCAAAGCCAGAAGAGGAGGTTGCACAAAAGAAAAAAGATATCCCAGAAGAAACTGAAGAAACAAAATCTTATGGCATGGAAATAAATTCACCATAAAATAAGTGCAGATAAAAAAAGCGTTCCTTGTCAAAACACAACTGGAATTGGGGGTTTGCATCGTGGCCCCAGGCTCTCATGGTTGGTTAGAGATGCCTGCTTCATGTGGTACCCACCCTGTATGAGGACTACTTCCCTGTGCCCAACCAACTTCAGCTAACCTTGACATCTCAGATCTCTTAGATCTTTTTTTTTTTTTTTAAATCACCAAGTAGCCGGGCGGTGGTGGTGCACGCCTTTAATCCCAGCACTTGGGAGGCAGAGGCAGGCGGATGTCTGTGAGTTCGAGACCAGCCTGGTCTACAAGAGCTAGTTCCAGGACAGGCTCCAAAGCCACAGAGAAACCCTGTCTCGAAAAAACCAAAAAAAATAAAATAAAATAAAATAAAAAAATAAAATAAATAAATAAATAAATAAATAAATCACCAAGTAAGAAACATCTCCATCCTGGCCATATCTCAATGCTGAGAGACCCACCTTGTTTTGACTGCTTCTCTACAGCGTCCTACACACAGACATCGACTACTACCACCACATACATAGTTTTGTTTGTTTGTTTTTTTGAGACAGGGTTTCTCTGTGTAGCGCCCCCCCCCCCCCACGCGCCCCACGCTGTCCTGGGACTTGCTTTGTAGACCAGACAGGCCTTGACCTCAGAGATCCCACCTTCCTGTCTCCTGAGTGCTGGGATAAAAGACGAGTGCCGCAATCTTAAGAGACCCTGTAAGCACTGTCTTGTTTAAGCTCTTATTGAAGGAAGAGTGAAATTTAACCAGGTACTTGCAGAATTTTCAGCTCAAGCTTCCTGGATGTCCAACCTGGCACCACAGAGCTGCAAAGAACACAGAACTCTCAGCCTGGATGCTGGTTTGCATCAGTGCTGTGTAACGTGGGGAGGAGAATGGTGGCAGGTCATCTGGGAGCTCCTGGCAGAGGCTGGGGTTCAACATCTGCTGTGTGTCCCTGTCACTGTGCTCGGTGCTGGGGATGCAGATAAAACCGAGGTCCCGAAAGGACCCTAACTCGAATGGGGAGACGGCATGTGAGCAGCAGAGCGTACCATGCCGAGTTTCGCAATGCAGTTAAGAATAAGGTGATGTCAGGAAACTTGCCGGAAGGGGAGCGACAAGGACAGCAAGGACAGGTGTTTTCTAGAAACACACAGTGAGGAACCCCGGGTTCAGCAGTCATTCGTATAGGACTCAGACTGCGTGAGAAAGAGAGGAGCACACAGGAAGGTCAAGGTAGTCGGGAAGTCAGCAGGGATTTATCTGCAGGGGAATTATATGCTAACAAATGATCATATGTGTAGTGGCTTATAATCACAGAAACTTCCTCTCTCCCTGTGCAGGGCCAGCATGTGGGACAAAATCGAGGTGCTTAGCAGGGCTGTGCTCCCTTCTTAGGGAGAGCCCTGGCCTTGCCTCTTCCAGCTTCTAGTGGGTGCTGGCCTTCCTGGCCTTGTGACTTCATCGTTCCAACCTCCATCTCTGTTGTCACCTTGCTGTGTCCTGTCTCCTCTGCTCTCTTATTGCCTTTGAGCACTGAGCCAAATATGAGACTCATTTGTAGTTCCGGTACATGTGACATAATCTCTTTTTAGCCATCTAAAGTAACGTTCACAGCTCTCAGGGGTTAGGGCATGGTCATCTTTGGGGGTCGTTTCTCAGTTTATCACACTACGAGAGGTTTTCTTTATCTAGTGTGCATGGTGTATGTGTGTGCATGGTGTATGTGTGTGCATGGTGTATGTGTGTACCTGGTGTATGTGTGTACGTGGTGTATGTGTGTGCGTGGTGTATGTGTGTGCGTGGTGTATGTGTGTGCGTGGTGTATGTGTGTGCGTGGTGTATGTGTGTGCGTGGTGTATGTGTGTGCGTGGTGTATGTGTGTGCGTGGTGTATGTGTGTGCGTGGTGTATGTGTGTGCGTGGTGTATGTGTGTGCGTGGTGTATGTGTGTGCATGGTATATGTGTGTGTGTGGTGCACTAGTGTACGTGCACATGTGTGCAGAGGCGAAAAGTTGACACTGGGTGTTTACTCCTCCTCGCCTTATTTTCTGAGGCAGGGTTTTTCACTGAGCCTGGAGCTCATTAGTTTGCTAGGTCCTCAGGCTTGTGTGGCCAGTACTTTAACAACTGAGTCGTTCATCTCCCCAGTTCCATTTTTGTTTGTTTGTTTTAGACAAGATCTCCCTGTCACAGAGACTGGTCAGGAACTTTCCTCAACGTTCTGCCTGCTCCATTGTCGGCATGCACCACCAGGTCCAGCTACAGTGAGGTCATAAGTATGATAACTCGGTCGGAGTTTCCAGACTCTTTCTGGACATGGTGTGGCACAGTGAGTAAGGACACCCCAAAGCCACTGTTCACCTAGTTTGAAATAGGGCAGAAAGAACAGTGGATCAGTGACGCTCCGTAGGTGGGCAGCTTGAAAGCTTGTTAGGACAGGGCTCCGGAGCCTCAGAAACCCAGGGGTAGGTATTTAACCTCCTTTCATGACCCTCTTAACTGCTGCTTTTTTTTTTTCTTTTGAGACAGCGTGTCTCTACGTGGTCCTGTCTGGAACTCTGAATGTAGATAGAGAGTTGGTCTCCATCTGCCTCTGCTTCCATACCTGGCTTCACTTCGGAGCATTTGAACTCCTTCCTGTACACAAACATAATATCTTTATTCTAGAGGCCATCACCCCATTTCCCTTTTCGCTGCCAAAACCACATGGCTGGGGTCAGAGGAGTGGGACCTGTGCCTCCCCTGTGTGTGCTTAGAAAGCATTAATTGGTTTGGGGACTTTTTTAATGGATAAAAACAATACCACCTGACAAAGCAGTGTTACAGAGTTTTTGTTTGTTTGATTTTAATCTGGGGAGGTGAGTAGGGACCCAGAGGAAAGTATTCCACCTACAGGCATGTCTGACCTCTTGACACTGAGATGGAACATTGTCAACTACAGAGTTCACACGCTAGAGCTGTGTCCAGTAACTCTAGATATTAGTGACTGCCAAACTGCAGTTCGATCAAATTCTTAGCTGTCCTTGGCTACATCCAGCCTGCTAGCTGTACGTGGGGTATTCTGAAATAATTGGTGTTAGGTATAAGATCATCTGTAGATGAATTGGGACCCTGGTGTCTTCCTTCTTTGATTTAAACATGGACACATTTAGGGAAATAAAATAGACCCTTGTCACATTATGCGATTATTCATGGTTTGGGGAAATGTGGTCACTATGCCAAACACTTAAAAAAAATGACATTATGGGCTGGAGAGCTAGAGAACTAGCTCACTTGGTGAAGTTCTGGCTACACAAGCATGAGGACTCAAATTCAATCCCCAGCAGTTACATAAAATTCCATGCACATCTGTAATCCCAGAGGTAGAGGCAGAGGGCGCTCTAGGGCTTTGGAGCTAGTCAGCTGAATCAGTGAGCTCCAGGTTCAGTGAGAGACCCTGTCTAAAAGAAAAGGTAGAGTTAGGTAAAAGTACCTAACTACAGCACACACACACAAACACAAACACATGCACACACGCATGTCCACGGACACACACTCCAAAACAAGAATGGCTCTCTCATAGTAGCAATGATCTTCCTTACAATAAGAGTCTACAATTTAGCGATTCTTAGTAGTTATGCAACAACGACTACCACCATTTAACATTTTAGTTTTCCCATTAGTCACTCATTACTACTCCCTCCATCCCAGCTCTGGCAGGCAGCCACGGATCCACTCTGATCATGGAGTTGCCTACTTTGGGCATTCACATAAATGGGCATAAACGTGATCTTTGGTTACAGCAGTGGCATCTAAAGCAAAAGAAGCTAGCTCCTGGTGTCATTTGCCCCATAGTGAGCCTGATGCATTTGTCCTGAAGAGTTCCGAAGAGGCCATCCTCTCTGTTTGCTGAACAGCGAATGTGGCCTGGACAACGAATGGGGAACTTGTAGCCATCTTTGACAGGGGTCTCACAATGGAAGAAATGGTTTTCCTGGACCCTTTGACTCAGAGCAGCACACAAACCCACACGCAGATGTGCTCAGCCCATGCTCACGTTTTCAACATTTTCAACATTTTCAAGGGGAGGAGGTGTTGATTTCAACTCTTTGCTGTCTAGTTACTACATCCTACCCATCCGTATACTGTTCTGAGTCAGGGGCTGTGAAGGGAAGAGAGGGAACATATCAAAACTGTGCTACCAGCAAAGCTTACAAGAGTTGATTACATTGGGTGTATAAACTGTGATAAGATTGACTTCATAGTTTTTTTTTTTTTTTTTTTTTTTTAAGGGCAGTTGGTTTTGATCAGGCTGAGCACACAGTGTATAAGCAAAATGAGTACATGGTTCTAAGTAACCTTGAAGCACATTGCTAACTTGGTCACAGGCTGGGCCAAAGTTTGGTTTATAAAATGCAAGCTGCAAGAGGCGTGTCTCGGAAAAATCACCCCCCATTTGCTTACTGGCTTCTTTCTCTTACTATGTTTTCAGGGTCCATCCATGTTGTACGGATGAGTATTTTCTTCCTATTGTGGAATAAGGCTCTATCACATGGGTTATTACCCCGTGTTTATCCATCACATACTGGCCACTATACGATCCAGACTTTTTGTCTGTTATTAATAAAACTTCTATGAACATTTGTGCGCTTTAAAAATGGATTTGTGAGTTTTGTTGTTCTTGGTAGAAACCTGAGAGTAGAATTGTGAGGTCATATTATTTTTATTTTGTAATTTTTGGGGAATAGCCATTTTGGTTTACCAAGTGGCTTTCCCATTTGATATTCTTACGAGCAGTGTGTGAGGGGCTCAGGTCTGCCCCACCTTCATCAGCACTCAGCCTGTCTCTCCCACAGCTAGTCTCAGGGCCAGGGAGCTCCCTCGCTGTGTTTTGGCTTACATTCCTGTAATGTAGTGGTGCTTTCACCTTTCCAGATGTTTAGTGGGCATTTGTGTATCCACGCAGAAAATGTGTCTCTTCAGAGTCTTTGACTATTTTAAAAATTGGTTGTCTTTTGTTACTGAAGTAGAAGAGTTCTTCCACATTCTAGACACAAGTCCTGTGAGTTGTTTTCACTTCCTTTTGGCCACACACAGAGGCTTTTAATTTTTATGAAGTTTGTTGTATTCTCTTGCAGAGATCCATCTGCCTTTGTCCCCTGAGTGCCGGGATTAAATTGCACTACCACCCCAGGCACATTGTATACACTCATTGCTTGGGCTTTAAGTATCTTATCTAGAACAATGTTGTTGCCCAAACCAAGGTCAAGATTTATCCTTGTACAAGCTCATAACTGCTTTATGATCATTAGCTCTTACATTAGGCCTGTGATCCATTTTGACTTAAGTTTTGCTTGTGGTATGAGGAAGGAGTCCAGCCGCATTCTTTTGCATATGGACCATTTATTGAAACAGTATGCCAAGGACTTGACACCGTCTACCTCCTTTTCACCTCATAAAACCCTATGGGTAGCCTGGCGGTGGTGGTTCACGCTTTTAACCCCAGCACTTGGGAAGTAGGGACAGGCAGATCTCTGAGTTCGAGAGCAGCCTGGTCTACAGAGTGAGTTCCAGGACAGATAGGGCTACACATAGAAACCCTGTCTCCAAAAACAAAAACAAGAACAAATAATACCATCCCCAACCAACCAAAAAACCCTATGGGTAGACATTATTGCCTTGTCACCAGTGAAGACACCGACTTTTAGAAAGATCAAGTAATCTGCCCGCAGTCACATGACTGATAGATGCAGGAATCTACTTTTGAACTCACACTCTTCTGACTCCAGCACTACTTTATGCTTCGAAGGCATTTTATAAACTAGAAAGCAACAGCATAGAGATGTTGAAACCCTGAAAAGAGTAGGCTTCCCAATTGGCAATGTCTAAAGAGAGAGAGCGTATTGACAGCCCAGTGCTGAGAAAAAGAAGACACGAAGGCACAGGACCGCTTCTGTCTGTTCATACGAACCATTACATGGTTTTCAACTAGGACAATGGATCTTGACTTTGCTGACTCTTGGATGTGTAATTTGCATAAAACTCCCCTGTAAGGCACCAAGGGCACGGAATTGAGGAGGAATACCAATATTTGGTGGTGGGATGTGCCCACTCTCCGTGGCATTGTGTTAGAAAAACATCAGTGACGGAAAGCACACCAGTACGTCCAGTTATACCGGTTGTTATTTGCTGCGCATAGATCCTGTCTAAGCGTCTACGATTTTCATCTTGATACTGTTTTGTTCTCTCCTCATTTCCCTGAAACGGTCAAAATCTCACCACAGACTGCCATTTGTAACTTTATCTACTTTGAGAGCGGGAACTGTGTATTCCCTTACCAGCGCATAGCGCTCGAGTGTGCTTCAAGTGAGTAACAGACTAATATAAAGCATGAACCAGCAATCCTGTGGACAGCAGGGTAGATTAGTTTTAAGACATTTATGTAGGATTCTCCTAGAATAGTAGGTGACTGTTTGAACAATGGCCCAGTGGTACAATGGGCTCTTGTGTGAATGCTGCCATTCAGCTCTGTCTGCTTTAAAGCAGGCTCTGCAATCAGCTCTAAATGCTTCTTCTTTGTGGCAGGGGCCAACTTGGTCTCAGAAATTTCACCCAAGGATCTATGTGCTTCATTCTACTTTTGTGCCAACCATGTAGTACATGGAGTATGGCAGTGCTTGGCTGTGTGAGGTTAGCCGGTTAGGGGACAGAGAGGCTGCCTGAGGGTGGAGGAGCCTTCCAGATGATTGCAGCTTGAAGGCTTTCCTGCAGTAAGAGCTGTGTGTGCAATCCTGTGGCTTGCGAGAGAGGCGCTTCTTCCTCCTGCTGCAGGCTGGAATTCTGCATTTAGAACCTTGTTAGGTGGCTGCCTGTGGCACGGGGTCGTCATCTGCTGCAGATCTTTCATCAGTGCCTAAACACAAAGACTGTGCACGCAGACATTGAGAGGAGGCTTGTTTTCTTCTTTTTAAAAATTTTTAACAGAAATTCTTCTTGTCTTTTTAATATCTTGAACAGATTTTTATTTCCTCTGAGATTACTTGGTGTCCTTTGCCTGGGTCACTTAGAATGAGTCATAGCTCTAAGATTTTCAGGGCCTGGAAGCCCTTATGTCATCTTGAAGCATTTAAAAATTAAAGAGGTAGCTAGCTATATAATCATTAAATCATGTTTCATCCTCCACCATCAACAAACATGCATAAAGTGATGGCTTTTATATTTTTGAAAATTGGCAAATTATCAGAGATGGCTGAATTTGATCAATATCAGTACAATTTTAGAGTATATCACTGTAGTGATGAATTCCGTTTCAAAATAATTTTTTATATTTTAAGAAATTTTCCTAGTATATTCCAAACTCTCTATTGAAGATAAAGGTAAGAAATATAGCATATTTAACACGTGCTCATTAAATTCACACAGAACTGAAAGTTTTTGTCTTTTTGAAACAGTAATTTTATTAGCTTTTTTTGTTTTGTTTTTTTTCTTTTCAAGTGAAAAGGGTCTCATTGCGATGGAGCCTGTCCTGGAACTCACTTTGTAGACTAGGCTGGCCTCAAACTCACAGAGATCTGCCTGCCTCCGCCTCTGCCTCCCGAGTGCTGGGATTAAAGGCGTGCATCACCACTGCCCAACTTTGTTAGCTCTTTAACACAGATGCTTTTTGTGATTCAGTCTAGTGTTCAGTGCTTTAGGATCAGTGTCATGAGTCTTGTGCGTTGTGTCTAAACCTACATGTGTCCACGGTTAAGAACAATGTCACAAAAATCAAATACCCCTTAACCTTGGTGTGAACTGTTGGGAACACTGCACTAACCCGAGTGCACTTCTGGAGCTGTAAATGTCGGTGTGGTGAGAAGACATGGGAACAGATAGGCTCAGCCCTGCTGGGAATTGCAGTACTGCTATGCAGGAATCCGTTGTCCTCAAGATAGCAGAGAAGAGGGAGCTGCCCAGGTAGCCTGAAGTCCCATGCACTAGGATGGAGTTGCCTTTTGTCTCAAAGATCTAAGACAGGAGGTGCAAAGAATCTCTTACTGGGGCCAGTTATTAATAGAAGGTTGTATAATGTAAGGTGCGTGAATGTGAGCTCTCGATAAGACGTATTCATGTGTCCATTAAAGTATCTGTGTGTATGTGTTTGTGATTTGCAAGTCTCCTAAAGCACTGCCCAAGAGCAGAGCCCTGCCCTGCCCTGCCCTGCCCTGCTCTCAGGGGCACTGTGATCCTAGGCGACGGAGGGAGATCAAAGAGATGGTTTTTCTAACCAAACTCTTATTCCAGGAAATAGAGGAGGGTGGTCCATGCTTTTCTCTCAGCTAACACAAACAAGCCTCGCCTGCTGGCTTGTCATGGTAATCTGAATTGCTGTTCTGCTGGCTGGCTGTTGATTTTTAGGGCTGCAGAAGGTAAAATGAGGTTTTTTTCATCCATTTAATCGGTCAATAAGTATTTGTCAAGCATCCAGGTGTTATTCGTGATCTCATGATGCAGAGGACACAGACTTGAACATGTATGATAACATTGTGATCCAGGTATGTAGGTTTGCTTAAAAGTGTCACTGGAGCACAGAGGAAAGAAGAGCGGCTCATGCCAGGGCTGGGCGGCTCAGAAAGGCTTCATAGGTGGTAGAATAAGGCCAGCTCCTATTAACTGCTAAGTGCCCCCTCCACAAGCTACTTGTTCAAGGCCACATAGGCGGCAAATGATAGATCAAAGTTGCAGTTCCCAGACGCTCCTGACTCCAGTGTAAGGACTTCACTGGAGAACATGGGAGGTAAGGAGCATCCGGGCAAAAGCAGCAGCAATGGATCTTAAAGGTTTTCCTTAGGTATTTACACAGTGAGACACATGCTGGGAAGCGTGCTCTCCAGGATGAGGTCCCAGAGGAGATGAAGCAAGAGCGCCCTGACTGGTGTGCACGGGGCTCTGTGAACGACTCTTGGCTGTTATCAGTCATTTCTAACAGGCCTAACTTCTTGGTCAGTATGTGGATTCTCCCCCGGTGTTGGAGGGAGTACGGAGGAGGTCTGAGTGATCTTTCAGTGGGTGCTTCTGAAGTTCCCTCTGTGGCCTCCTTTCTCTTTTTGGGAAGCAGGGACAGTGCTGGGAACTGAACCGAAAGCCTTGCACATGCTAGGCAAGTAGTATCTCACTGAGCTACACCTCGGTCTCAATGCTTTTCTGAGCCAATTTAATCTTAGGATCGGTCTTCCAGATTTCCCCAGCAGCCAGTGTTCTAGGAGAGCAAGCTTTCTGTCCAGTCTGGAAGATCCCGTGGGTTCACACGGATTCTGCTACGTAGCCTCAGTAATGCCTTAGCCTGATCAGAAGTAAGGCATTCGCCAAAGACAAAACTATCTGATTCTCCTCAGCCAGTTTGTCATCTGTTCTTAGGCGTTGTCCAGGTCATATCTCCCGAGCCATTTCCCCTAGGAATTAGGTAGGAATTGCACACACATTTGCACTGCTCCAACCTGTTGCACGCTGACTTGTTCCAGTTGGCCTGGATTGGTTGATTTTGTTTTTGAAGATCTTCTGCGGTGCACACAGAACCATCAGCGGATTAACTTCAGCATCTGTGGATAAGTCAGCACAAGGCCTGCCCTGAGTTTTTCCAGGCCCTGGCACGTGGTGGTGCTCGGCGCTGGAACGAAAGCGTGAAGCCCGGGCGCGCAGCCAGTTCGGTGTTGGCCAACTTCACCCAAACTCTCCTGGTCCGGCCCGGGTCACCCAGAGGAGCTGGCGCCGGGGGCGTGGCTGGCGCGGGGCATGCCGGGCGGGCAGGTGGGCAGGTGCCTGGGCGGGGCTCGCCGTGGTTGGCGGCGGGCGGAGGGGCGGGGGCCGCGCACCCGGAAGAGCGGTCCGCGGAGCTAAGGCGACAGGCGGCGGCTGGGGGCCGACATGGACAAGCTGAAGAAGGTGCTGAGCGGCCAGGACACCGAGGACCGCAGCGGTCTGTCCGAGGTGAGCGCAGCCGAGGAAGCCAGGGTTTCTTGGAAAGCTGCCCTGCTCCCTTCCCGCCCGCGGCGCGGAGCTCAGCCGGGACACTGCCACAGGTGGCAGCGCAGGGACTTTGCAGAGGGCGTGGCTCCCTAGCCCTTCCCTACTTCCTCTCGGGAGAACCGGGGGCTCTGGAGGAAGACCCCAGAAATCTGTGCGGGTGGGAGCGTGGGCCTGACCTGCACCCCTGGGCCTGACCTGCACCCCTGGGCCTGACCCCCCACCCCCGCCGCCCCCGCTCCAGCTGGGCCGGCCGGGGCTCTCCCTTTGGAGCCGGGTGAGGCCGGCGGCCTTGGTGAAAGGAGCCCCCCTCTCTGGATCGCGGGCTGGCCTTGGTTTTGGGGTGTGAGTTCCAGACCCGACCTTATGCGGACTGCATAAGTAGTAGTAAGACTCCGTGAACGGCTGGTTGACAGGGACCTACCAGGTCTCTGAGTCTCCAAGGTTCATTCCTAGACTAGAGATTTCCAAGCACCCCGGAGACTGCCAAGTGTTTGTTTTATTAGTGGGACTTTGATGGCCCGGAAACTTCCTAGCTCCAGAGCCACCGAGAATGTCTTCTTTTAGGTGCTTTGAGAGTTTGTTTACGTTTTCCTTTCTCAAGACAGAATAGTGTTTTACTCGGTGTATCCTTAGCCCCGGTTTCCCCTTCTGTGAAACAAGGGTGTTGAACAAGATTATATGGCCCCTTTTCTTTGGAAACTGGGTTCCTCTCTAATATTTAGTTGGGTCTCTCGTGGTTTTCCCAACATCCTGCTCTCACTTTTGTGGTTGATTTTCTTCTGAGTTTTGTCTTTGCAAAAACACAACCTCACCTCAAAGGGGATAAGTTTATTTTGAAGCCACGTACGAGCGACAGTGGCCCCGGGACAGATTCAGATTACTGCAAATTCAGTGTTTCAATAGGACAACAGTTGGCTAAGTTTTTATGGTAACAGGACAAAGTACTAAGTCAAGGTACTTGCTAAATGGATCCGTGGAAACACGACGTAGGTGGTTAGAACAGCGGGGAGGACCCTCAGCTGCAGGTCCTCTCGAGGCTATCTGATGGGGCTCTAAAGCCCCTGGTTTGTGGAAGCCTGAGTTGTGTTAATAAATAACAGGTGGGCAGGATATGATAGCCGCGGTTAGTTGCTGTTCGACTCCGGCCCTGCAACTTCCCAGCCTCTCCACAATCATTAGAATTAAAACGAGTAGTTTTTATGTTTTTTTTTTTTTTAATTTTAAAATTTCTGGCCTCTTGTGAACTTTCATACGATGAAGCCTGAGGAAGCCCCGAGACTTAGTCGACCCTCATGGTCATGTAAAGATAAACTCCATAGACGTCAACAAGCTGTTTTACAAAGTTGGGGCTGAAGGGGAGACACCGGGTGTAGTGCTGGCCTTGGGGTGCTGTCGCTCTGTAGCAGTGGGTGGGTCTCCAGGCGTGGCTAGGGTAGCACCATTTGAAAACAAATACAAAGTCCGCCCCCAACCCTGCCCACTACCCCCACATGGCGAGTGCCTGTGTGCAGTGAAGGACTTTAACCTCCTTTTAAGAGCACCACATTTTCCATCTGTTTTTAAAGGACCGTGGGCTTTGCTCTTGTTTGAAAACATTGCCAGTTTCCTCTTTCCTCCTAAGATTCCTGTTGGTGTGCGTCATTGTGTGGCACTGCCGGGTCTCCAACGCTAGGAACTTTCCTATAGCCAATAGGGCTCCTTGTCAGGGATGTTCTGGCTTGGGAATCACTTACTAGGTCCCGCCTCTTGTTAAGTACTAACTAATGTGGTCACACTTTCCATGGTTTTGAGCCTGGAAAAACTGGAGGATTCTGTGGCGAAATTCCTGTTTGTGTGGTTAGCTGGATGAAGCTGCCATCAAGTCTTTTCAGTTATATAACCTGAAGAGGTTGCCAGAAAAGTTAGAAAACATTTTATAATTTAATGCCAACTATGAAAGTATGTCTTGTTTATTCTGTCCTTCCCAGGTAACTGTAAAGTTGGCAGGTCTCTTAGTCACAAGCCGTCTATGATAAGTCTTCTAACTGATACCCTGTCATCATAAACACTCTCAAGTCCTGGTTTCAGTGGAGCCCTTCCTGAAAGAATAGACTTTGTGTGTTCTGGGAAGGGTTCTTGGGACCAGGAAGGTCTGAGGGTGTCTGATCATAACACGCAGGAATACATAAGCGTTCCTTTCTCACCTCTGGATGCCTGTCCCATTTCCCTGGACAGTCCTTTAATGATGGCTCTTGGCAAGAATCCCTCTGCCTTCTCCATCCTGGAGTCAAAGGGCCCTTTGTGCATGACTGCTAGTGAGACAGCTTGTGATTCCCTGCATTCCCTTCAGGGTCTACCCAGGTACTGTTTTAGCTGTGTTGGTTTTGGAAAAAGCTCTGCTAGCAGAGTTCGGAAACTACAGCCTAGAGAGAGATTTTCCGTCAACTGAATCTTCTTTCACAAATTGACAAAAAGTCTTTCCTTTTACCAATTCCGTTTAGAAGAAGGGGAACCAAAGCTTCCTCCTCTTTCCCTGACCAAGTGTCAGAGCACACTTACAGCGGAAAACTTGGTGATGAATTATCTCTGCTCCCTGCCCTCCCTGCTAAAGAAAAGGTAGCATTTCGATGGGTTCATCCTGAGACATTTCTTGAACACAGTGTCACTCTTGTATCTGAGGGTAAAAAGCACAATCATGCTTCGGGAAGAAATGCTTTCTCTGGCCAGTGATTTTATTTTTCTTTTTGGTTTTTTGAGATAGGGTATTTCTGTGTAGCCCTGACTGTCCCGAAACTCGCTCTGTAGAGCAGGCTGGCCTCAAACTGAGAAATCCATCTGTCTCTGCCTCCTGAGTGCTGGGATTGTTTGCCTCCACCATTGCTCGCTTAAATAACTAGTGCTAGTTTCCCAGTCCGTGGGGAACAAACCCAGCCTCCCCACACGACAGGCAGGGATGCTCACTCCTCTGCTAACGAGGATGGCTGTCTCGCGTCAGTGATTTTACTGTCTACAAAGGCGTGATTCTCACTGTCTTGCTCTGACTCTGGAATGTTCTGAATGTCAAGACTAGTTCAGCTTTGATACTTTACAGTTTCTCCACCTAAGCAGAACAAGGTTGGCCTTTCTGAGCACGGCTGTTGGTGCCGTGACACTCAGTCGTTTCCTTGCTGCTCTGTCCCTTTTCCTTCACATGGCTTGTTGTTTCCACCTTGGCAAGGCCCATGCGTGGTTGGAAGAGTGGGAGCTGTTCATTTTCCTCTGGGCTTGGTGGGAATTGCATGGATTAGTCAGAAGAGGTCTAACTTGATTGTCCAGGGCCTGGTGAATCCTGGCAACAACATCCTATGGTTACTTTAGAGCCGGGGGAACTGAAACAGACTCCTCAAGGTGGACAAGTAGCCTCTGCTTGGAAACACAGGGCTCAGTTGTCAGGTCCTAACATTGCGGTGCATGCTCTCCTCCTCTTTAATATATATATAAAATATATGAATTATATATGTTAAGTATAAGGAATGAATGTGCACACACATATATGTGGAGAGAGATTACAATCGTGTTATTTCCTCCTCCCCTTTCCTCCCTCCAAACCCTTCTATATATTACCTCACCCCCTGTTCGCTTTCAAATTCATGGCCTCTTCTTTTGTTGCTGCTGCTGCTGTTGCTGTTTTGTTGTTATTGTTGTGTGTCTTACTACATACATAAATACCATGTGCTCAGCCTGTATAATATTGCTTGCATGTATATGTTTTCAGGGCTGACCATTTGGTATTGGATAACCAGTTGGTGTGCTCTTCCCTGGGGAAGACTGATTGTCCTGCTCCCAGCATTCCTTAGTTGCCTGAAGTTGCCTACTGTTGAAGCTCCTCAGGTTTTCCCCCTTCCACATTAGCAGGTCTGTTGGTGTTGTCCTTGTTCAGGTCATGTTTAGGCAGTTGTGTTAGTGAGACTTCAAGGGTGTAGCTTCTGACTTTTCTAGGAGACATAATCTTACAGCAGGCTCCCTGTTCTCTGCCCCCTCTATCCGCAGTGACCCCTGAGTCTTAGATGTGTCTGTTGGTACTGGCCTCCTCCACTCTGCATTTTGATTGGTATGGTTTTCTGTAATGGTTTCTGTCTGTTGCAAAGAGAAGTTTCCTTGATGAGGGTTGAGGACTACACTTTTCTCTGGGTGTAAGAGCAAATATCTGGAATGTAGTTAGAAATTCTGTTGCAAGCCTCCCTTTTGAGGTGCTGGAGATGGAACCCAAATTTCTTGCTCATGGTAGGACTGTACCATTGAGCTACACCCCTAGCCTATCCCATCCCTAAATGTGCCTTCTCTTCAGGGTCACACTCTGTGCCAGGTTTCTGCAGGTACTCAGTGTGTTGCTATGTGTGGTGATGCAGTGTCACAGGGACTCTATGGAAGTGGGGAGAGAGAGCCATTTTTTCAGTGACCTAAATATCTTCTCTCAGGTGGAGAAGATATTAGTTGTTACACCTCGGGAGCCTCTTGGTCTCTTCCAGCTTCTGGTTTGACAGGTTGGAAACAAGTCACTGAGCCAGGGCCAGTTAGGGCCAAGGGAGTGGTCCTGCTCCCCTGCCTTCCTCCATCAGTTTGGGTGGCAGTGGAGTAGGCGGTCTTTCTTGCTTTGTGAAGTTGAGCTGCCTATATAAGGGGAGCTTAGTTAGGTGTGTAAATGTGGACCTGGCTGTGCTGATTGGGTTTGATCTCTCAGTGGCAGCTTCCTGTGTCCATCTGTGGGCAGTGAGCCCTCCCGCATCTTAAGGACAGCCTAGAAAGGCCTGTGGCCCAGCGACTTGTCATCTTTGGTGTGGGAAAGGGCCATTGAGATCTGCTCTCCAGCTCTTCTGGATTAGTAGTTTCCCTGGAAAGTCTGACTTAATGTAGAGGAAGCATTAATTGTGCCGAGAGTCAAGATGAACGGATAGCGATTAATTAGCTAGGATCTGGCTAACTGTGACTGATTCAGCTGTTGCGGGCATGATGTAAGTAAGAATAAGTAGAAAGGATGTAAGTGTGAGGGCCTTCTCCCCCTGAAGTGCCGGGAATGTTGCGGCAACTTCTGCAGTTGCTAGGAGAGATGAGAAAGCATGGCCAGTGGACCAAACTGCCTGAGTGTCTGGCCCTCATCTTCTCCAATGACCCAGGCCCTCCTTCCCTTCCTCCCTCCCTCCCTCCCTCCTTTCTTCCTAATTTATTTATTATGTATGTGTATAAATGCAGGTGGGCAGCCCTGGTGTGGAAGCCGGGGTCAGCCTGCAGGACTCCTCTCCTGCTTCCTTTATGTGGTTTGTGGTGATGGAACTTAAGTCATCAGGTTTGCACTTCAAGTCCCTTTACCTGCTGAGCCATCTTGCCAGTTCTAAATACCATTTCTCTTGGCCTTTAAGACCGTTTCTGAATCAACTGTGAGTTTTCTTTGTTTTCACTAAACGTGCATGTATGTACGTAATTGTTTTGAAACTGCAGGTTGTGGAGGCATCAACGCTGAGCTGGGGCACCAGAATAAAAGGCTTCATCGCATGTTTTGCTCTAGGAATCCTCTGCTCACTGCTGGTAAGATTTCCTTCCATCCACTGCCTTTTCCTCATTCTTCGCTTTATTCTTTTCCTTTTGCCCACTTTTCTCTTTGATGCTTCATTAAATTGAATGGATAAAACGGGGGTGCGGGCAGTAGGAGGCAAGGAGGGCAGCTGTGTGCCTCTGGTGGGCGTGGCATTGCTGTGCTTACGTACACGTGTCCTGTTGTTCCCCCTCTAGGGTACTTTTCTGCTGTGGGTGCCCAGGAAAGGATTGAGCCTCTTTGCAGTGTTTTACACCTTGGGTAACATGGCATCAATTGGGAGGTAAGCTTTCTCTTTTCTCCTTTTTCCAACCTTGCTGTTTATTGGATGATAAAATATCCATTGTGTTTGAGGGAGGGGGAAGATGAATGCTTCATATCTTTAAGGAGTTGGAAAGAAGGAGGAGAGACAGTTGGCACAGATCACATTCATATCCTCTTATTTCAAAACATCCTATATGTTGGTTTACCTTTCACCCCTGGGAGAAAGCAGGAAGTGTGTGACCACTTGTTCACATGTGAGGGGACTACACAGCACAGAGCGCTGGTGCTCTGTCCCCACGGTACACGGTATGGCCAACTCTCCCTGTGTTGGTTTTCCTGCCCTCAGAGACTGGATGCAGCCACTGCTTCTAAAAGCCACCAGGCAGGCTAGTGACTGTGAGACTGGGAACTGGTTATTATGTAGTGCCAGACCATCCTGGGCTTGAGGCTCAGGCTCCTGTGTCAGGACATCTGATGGGTGCTTTCCAGGGGAGGTCAGCCATTCTGCCTACGTCAAGTGCACAGACACCCCGAGTTGACCTCCTTCACTTGGGTGCTTCAGCTACACCTGTGCAGGCAATGCCAGGCCTGCCTCTGGTGGGAAATGCTGGCCTTGCCCTGTTAGAATGAACCTCAGGAACCTAAGGGGGCAGTCATTCCTTCCCTTACCCTCTCCCTCCCCATGTTTCTAAAAATGGCTTCAGAGTCCTGTGGGGAAAGGGCTCCAGGAGTCCAAGTTTCCTTATGTTAACTCAGCCATAATAATTCAATTGTTGTTGTCTTTTTTTTTTCTTTAAAAAAACCCATTTATTTATTGATTATATATATAGTGTTCTGACATGTATGCCTGCAGGCCAGAAGAGAACACCAAATCTCACTGTAGATGGTTGTAAGCCACTTGTGATTGCTGAGAATTGAACTCAGGACCCCTGGGAGAGTAGCCAGTGTTCTTAACCTCTGAGCCTTATCTCCAGCCCTATTTTTCTGTTTCTTTTTTTAAAATATTTTAATTTATTTATATTTTTTTGTTTATGAATGTTTTACCTGCCTGTATATCTGTTTGCCACATATGTAACTGGTGCCTGAGGTGTAAATGGAAGTTTCTGTTCTTCCTGGTCCCACAGCCACTCTGTCCCAAAGAAACACATATTGGCTTATATCTATAAACTGTTTAGCCCATTAGCTCAGGCTTATTATTAATTAGTTCTTACAACTTAACCCATAATTCTTGTCTATGTTTAGCCATGTGGTACCTTTTCTTGGTACATCATTCTCATCTTGCGTCCTCTGCATCTGGTTGTGACTGACTCTCTGCCTTTCCTCTTCCCTGAGTTCTCTTAGTCTGTTTGTGCCATCTATACTTCCTGCCTGGCTACTGGCCAATCGGCATTTTATTAAACTAATACAGGTGACAACTCTTTACAGTGTACAAAAGCATTATCCCACAGCACTGTGGAGGTCAGAAGAGGGCATCAGATCCCCTGGAATTGGATTTAGATAACAGCTGTGAGCCACCATGTGGATGCTGAGAATTGAACCTTGGTCCTCTGCTAGAGCAGACAGTGATGTGCAATGTCCTTCTGTGTATGTTGCTTTTATTGGTTTTTGAATAAAGCTGTTTTGACCAATGGCTTAGCAGAGTAAAGCCTGGTGAGAAATCTGAACAGAGAGATATATAGAAAGAGTAGGTGGAGTTGAGGAGATGCCATGTTGCTGCGGAAGGAGGCAGACACCATGCAGCTGCCCAAGAAGCAAAAGGTAACAAACCACAAGCCTCGTGGTAAAATATAAAATAATAGAAATGGGTTAATTTAAGATGTTAGAGTTAGTTAATAAGGAGCCTAAGCTAATAGGCCAAACAGTGTTGTAATTAATATAGTTTGTGTGTGATTATTCAGGTCGGGCAGCAGGGAAACTAAGAGCAGCCTCTGTTTAGAAAATAGTGCCCAAAGACAAGAGCCTCCAAAAGGTTTCCGTTTACAAGCCATCTCCCTAGCCCACTGTTGTCTTTCTTACTTGGCTTTCTTTCTCATTCCTGTGGCTGTTTGGCCCCACTGATTGACTTTGGACTCACTGAGTAAGCACGAGCCAGTGACACAGACGGAAGGGAAGCTCTGAGAGGAATGGCTTGACAGCGGGTCAGGGACAGTTTCCTAGCAAAGGTGGTACCCGGGCTCTTCTGAGCTTCGTCCATCTCCTCCTTCCCTCAGCTGCACCATCATACTCCCCTCCTTTGTACCTCTCCCCAGGCTCTTTTCCTCTGAATTCTAGAACCTTTGTATAGAGCCCCCCGCCCCCTCCCCCCCATGTGGCTCTCTGCCTCCTCTACAGGTGGAATTCTAACTTGGTGCTTCTGAATCTCTCGGCATCTCTGAGCTTCTTTCCCCTCCATTTTCTTTGTCTGCGGCCCTGCTCATCTCTCTGCTCCCCCTTTGTCATTTCTCATTTCCCAACTTGCTTATTTGTTAAGTCCTGCCTCTAATGTCACCTCTTGTGTGAAGCTCTGCTGATTACCACCTCCTTCCTGGAACTGGCGACCTCCTCTCCAGGGCTCCTTCCATGGTATTTGTGTTTCCGTGACAGCACAGGTAGTGGTGACTGATGCTGCCTTGAAGCTTTCTCAGACACTAGCTTTTGTGGGTTTGGTTTGGGCCCACAGTGTGGGGCAAATGTACAGCCTGAGCCTAATTATACAGGTATGTTGTTTACTCCGGAAGAACCTCTGGCAATTTTTAATGGGACAGGCGCCATAGCCATAGCACAGCAGAGGGAAACAGGGAGGGCTGCGCTGTTGTTTCTGGGTTTTACAAGGAGTTTCCGACTTTACACAGAGTCTATTTGTACACGCATGTCTTGAATCTGCTGCTTAGTCTGTTTATACACGCAAAGAGTCTCTGAGCTTGGAGACTTGAGCTCAGAAAACAGCTTAACTTCAAAGAGAGGCAGACCATTGCAAACAGCAAAAACAAAACAAAATATGCCTTTTATTGAATGTTCAGTAGCTAATGTCATCTGCCATCCCTTGTAGTGAGTGCCAGCTGTAAGGAACTCCCACGGTTTATCATTTGGGCAGTACTTCTTCACGTGACTGAAGAAGCCTGGTACCTGTCCATGCTGTGTTAGGTGTGTGTATCTGCCTCCCTTGTGATCACTTCCGTTAGCTGCCTCTCAGGTTTCCTTCATACAAATTCACGCAAAGGGTGCCTTTAGAATAGGTGTGGGTTAAACACTAGCTTTTTGGATTCCCCGCTGTGTGATTTCAGATCGGTTAGCTAACCTCTCACTTCCATGTCTCTGACATAGGAACGGAAACACCCATCTAAAGTGGTTGAGGGGCTGAAATGAGTACTGTTTGAACACCTGACATTTTAGCAAGCATTCAATTATAGTAGATGTTATTTTATCATCACTAAAATTCCTGGAGAGTATGAAAGAAGAGAAGTGTTCTGTTTTCGAATGTAAGCATTCTAAACCTGTAGGATGTGCTTTGTGTTTCTTAAATCTGGGCTCTTGGTTTGTGGGTATATAGTCAAGGAAGCAGTGTATCCCCTCACAGAGAGAGAGAGAGAGAGAGAGAGAGAGAGAGAGAGGTGTTGGCCTTGCTCTTATATTAGTTGGGTGACCTTGGTTATATAATCCCTTGAGCTTTTTTTTCCTGTCTAAAATGAGTGTACTAATTGTCTCTACTTCATAGGTCCTTGTTGGACTAAATGAGGGCAGTGCACAAAAGACCTGTAAGCCCAGTGCCTGGCAAGAGCTGCTTGTGCTAATACTACTCCTGTCATTGCCGCAGGAGCTCTTGGGGAGGTGGCTGGTTCCTCTGTTCTGACCTTAATGGCTTGTGTGTGTTTGCCTCTTAGTACCGCCTTCCTCATGGGGCCATTGAAGCAGCTGAAGCGCATGTTTGAGCCTACACGTCTGATTGCCACAATCCTGGTCCTGGTAAGGGCAGACTGCTTTCCCCATAGGCTTTATAGGTGGGGGTGTGCCTTTTCTTTTCCTTTTTAATCCTGGGAATTAAACATGGTCTTATGCATATGGGGCTTTCTAAGTTGTTCAGGCTGGCCTTGAACCCACTACCTGCCTGCTTCACTATAGACTGGAGGGTTTTCTTTCTCCCCCACCCCCCATATCCCTGGCTGTCCTGGAACTCACTCTGTAGACCAGGCTGGCCTCAAACTCAGAGATCCGCCTGCCTCTGCCTTCTAAGTGCTGGGATTGAAGGCATGCACCACCACCGCCTGACTTGGACGACTTTATTTCTATCCCATCAACCCAGAATATCTCTTTCTTTTTTGACCTAGTTATCCATGTATCTGTCAAATCTTTCCAGACCCCATTCTCTAGATTCCAAGCATAATCATCAGTATTGTGAGATTTGTACTTGATTGGCATGCTTGTAATTTTAGTTTAGTTTGTGCGTCTCATTCATTCACACAAGAGTGTTTCCTAAGGCAATGGCTGTGTTTGTTATTTATTGGCATCTTTGAGAGTGCAGTGCTGGACAGAGTTCCGGGCACACTGATTAAGGAAATAGAGAGCAGTGTGATGACAGCTATGGTAGGGACCAGAGCAAGCAGTGGCTTGTTTCCAGCTTCAGGTATAGATGGCCTGGCAACTCTGGTGGAAAGACTTTCCAGGAAAGGACACAGGGCAGTGTCAGGTGACAGGTAAACAGATCACAGCTTCCTGGCTGTGCAACCGACAGCTCGCGCGTGTTGACCTCTGATCTCACACACCTTTCCTACTCCAGAGGTGAGGTTACGGAGAGAGGTTGTGGCCAGCTTACTTTTGTGTCTTGAATGAGAAGATTGACAAGTTAATGACTGATCCGGAATGTGCTTTTCTTTGCAGACATTTAGGGAGAGCTTAAATGTGGAAGCACAGCCTGCCTTTTCCAGTCCGCATGCGTTTTTATTGTAGAGTTGGGTCTCTTTTCCTGACACAGACACGGTTGTTCGGATGGGTTAAATGCTTCGAACCACAGTGTATTAATGAGTGTTTTCTCTTCCAGTTGTGTTTTGCACTTACCCTGTGCTCTGCCTTTTGGGTAAGTGTGAACTTGAGTCTTCTGTGACCGTGACCTTTTTGGTTTATATTCTCTGTCACACACTTTCCAGTAACTATGTCTTTTTTTTTTTTTTTCTAGTGGCATAAAAACGCACTAGCGCTCATCTTCTGCATTCTGCAGTCTTTGGCCTTGACATGGTAAGTAACACCAGTGTCCGTCCCCCACCCCCAGCCCCGCCTTTGACGTGTGTTGTGGGTTAGAAGGCTAGGAAAACAGAAGCTCTTGAGTTGAAGAGTCGTCAGTAATGCAACAGAAGTCAGGCTTCGGAAGGCAGCCAGTTGACTCGGCCCACTGCCAATAGACCGCATTAGTGGTCTTGAGTGGCCACAGAGGCCTCAGACCACAGCATTTTTGCTGAGCTCACGGTCAGTTGTGAGCTCACGGTCAGTTGTGAGCTCACGGTCAGTTGTGAGCTCACGGTCAGTTGTGAGATACACAGCTATTTCTCAGCTCCTCACGTCCGGAAAGTGCAGTTATTAGAAAGGCTGGTAAAAAGAGGCCAGGAGTCAGGTAGAGAAGGATGCTGCTGGGAAAATCGGTGATTGTGATGGAATGACCGTTCTGTAGAAGGTCAACGAGGGCATCGTCAGCTGAGCTGAGGGAGCAGTAGCTAGGGAAATGAAAATCCGTGTGGATGTAGGGTCAACATCCTCACTGGATGTGGGCTGGCTTTGAGAAATTTTAGGTGAAGGTTAGGAGATTGTAACCCAGAGGCCAAGTGTAGTAAAAAGGTGACCAGAGACATGGCTGTTTTTTAAAAAAATTAATTTATTATGTATATAGTGTTCTACCTGAATGTATCCCTACAGGCCAGAAGAGGGCACCAGATCTCATTACAAGTGGTTGTGAGCCACGATGGTGGTTGCTGGAATTGAACTCAGGACCTCTGGAAGAGCAGCCAGTGCTCTTAACCTCTGAGCCATCTCTCCAGCCCAAGACATGACTATTTAAAACCATAAATGCAACTGTAGGTTCTTGGCTCTTTAAAACTGTGTAACACCCAAGGGAGATGTGTGGTGGCACGTATCCCATCCGAGGCATTTCAGTGTTACTTTGAAAGTCCATGAGTAATGATGGCCGGCAGAATAGTTCCAGTCAGTGTGACTCTGCTATTGGGATAAAAATGTCTGCTAGTCTACAGAGAAAAGGGAGACTGGGTGTTTTGAATAAGCTCCTGGCTGGTGAGCACCTAGCTAGTAGAAATGGATCATGGGAGTGTAAGCTTGATCCCATCTTCCTTTTGGAACTTTGACCTTCTGAAAAAAATACTCTTGTCAAACTGCCTTTCAGACTTCACCGTTTTCACAAGTTAAGTGTGTGCACATGGAAAGTGGGAGGTGCGGGGAAGAATGGTGCCTCGTTTTAATAGGGAGACACATTTTGCCAGTAGGTACTCCAAGGGCCTGACTTGATGGCTTGTGTTTCTGCTCTGGCTTTCTTCTGGGTGCAGAAATTGGTACCTACAAATACTGCAAGCCAGTTCCAAGGAGTCAGCCTTCCTCTGGGCTCTGGAAAATGGTGATTCCCTTTGAACTGAATCTTTTTTTTTTTTCCTGTCTTTTTTTTTTTTTTTATTGAGAAAAGGAGAAAAAAAAAAACAAGTTTCCACCTCCTCCCAGCCTCCCATTTCCCTCCCCCTCCTCCCCCCCTACACCCCCTCCTCCCACCCTTCTCCCCCTCCCCCCCACTCCTTTCCCCCTCCCTCTCCAGTCCAAAGAGCAGTCAGGGTTTTCTGCCCTGTGGTAAGACCTAGGACCTCCCACCTCCGTCCATATCTAGGAAGGTGAACATCCAAACTGGCTGGGCTCCCACAAAGCCATCACATTACGTAGGATCAAACCCCCGTGCCATTGTCCTTTGCGTCTCATCAGCCCTCATAGTTCGCCATGTTCAGAGAGTCCAGTTTTATCCCATGCTTTTTCAGTCACAGTCCAGCTGGTCTTGGTGAGCTCTCAATAGATCAGCTCCACTGTCTCAGTGGGTGGGTGCATCCCTCGTGGTCCCGACTTCTTTGCTCATGTTCTCCCTCCTTTTGCTCCTCATTGGGACTTTGGGAGCTCAGTCCAGTGCTCCAGTGTGGGTCTCTGTCTCTATCTCCATCCATCACCAGATGAAGGTTCTATGATGATATGCAAGATATTCGTCAGTATTGCTCAAGGATAGGGTCATTTCAGGTTCCCTATTCTCAACTGCCCAAGGAACTAACTGGGGACCTCAGCTTGGGCACCTGGGAGCCCCTCTAGGGTCAGGTCTCTTGCCAACCCTAAAGTGGTTCCCTAAGGGAAGGAGGTCGGGCCTTGGGAAAGCAGGAGGATTGAACTGAATCTTAAGTCTGACCAACTTACTCCCGACTGACACACAGGGCAGGTGTCTCTCCCCTGCACGGTTTTCTCATAGGCAGTGTGGCTTCGGTTCTTGAAGTGTTGTGCCAGGGTATACTCTCATCTATAGAATGGTAGGTAGTGGCTTTTTTTTTTTTTTAACTTAGTGGAGCAGATAGAACATTGACCCCACCTGGGTCGAAGTTAAATAAATTCTTTTGTGAACTTACAAAGCCTTAGATCACAACTGGTGAGGGTTTCATTTGCAGTTTCTGACAATAGGACTCTGATGCCATATGGGTGTCAGGAATGTGCCTTTTTCAGGTGGTCGCTGCTGGCTCATGTGTTAAGCAGTACCACAGGCAAGGCCGGAGTCAGAGGGGTAATTGTTATATGGCCCTTTTGCGCCATTCTCTGCCACGAGGCTACTTCCAGGGCAGAGGTTTATGTGATGTGTGAATGCATACAGGCCAGTAGAAACCACTGGGTGCTCCTAGAGCTTCAGGAGCTTTCTGCTGGGGGGGCGGAGGGGTTCTGCTCCCTTCATTCACTTTGATCTTTGCGTTTCTTTGTAGGTATAGCCTTTCCTTCATACCATATGCAAGGTAAGACTGACTTTGTATTTGGAAATAGGGATTCTATGATTTGTGACCCACGATGTGTTTACATAGGAGGACTTCTAATTTTTTTAAAAATATTTATTTTTATTTTAAGGTGTATTTTGCCTGCACGTATATTTATGTACCATGTGTGCATTTCCTGTGGAGGTAGAAGAGGCTGTTGAATCCCCTGGAAATGGAACTAATAGATGGTTGTGAGCTGCCATGTGGGTGCTGGGAATTGAACTTGGGTCCTCTGGAAGAGCAGCAAATGCTCTTAATGGCTGAACCATCTTTCAAGCTCCTGCATATGGACTTTGGTTTGGAGATTTTAGTTTAGTTGCAGAAAGTGCATGCTATTTTATTTATCTGTACTAAACTTCTTTGAGCTAGATAGGCCCAGGTCATGCATCTGCTTGATAGATTACTATGATAAGGGCCGTGGTTCTCCTGATCTCATTGTTCAACTAGCGATGTGCTGGCCAGGCTATGAGTTCCTGGTGTTTGGGGCACTCTACTCAGAGAAGGTGAACTGATGCATATTAATATGCCTTTAATCTGTAGCTTTGAGGTGGTCGTTTGAAAGGTGATTGATTTAGTGTAACTAAACAAGGGCTTTGGGGTCCTTGGTGCCTGTTTTCTTGCAGGGGCTCGCTCAGGAAAGGTTTCAGTAGTCTAGAGGGAAAGCGGGGCCAGGACGCTAGAGGACCAGCGCCTCCTATTTAGCAGTGTGAACTTGGTGACTTTATTGACCACCAAGACCTCAGATGAGACATTGATAAGTGGGGTGGGTGGGGCTGGTTTGTCCTCAGAGGCTGGGCGTTTGTTTATTAACCACTTCTGATGGTGGGCTTTCCTCATTTAGTCATAGGACCTTTGCCTCTGATTCCGTTCTAATGAAGCCACTTAATTTTATTCTTCTCAATCTACTAAATAAAAATATTTTCTATAATTGTGCTGAGGAAATGAAAAATTGCAGGGACTGGGAAAGAGGGGGGACGCTATGTCTTCCGCATTCCAGATCTGCTGCTGACAGTGTTCTGAATGTGCTGGGGAGCGCGGCTAACAAGCCCACAAAGTGTCCCTGTGTGCACGGGAATACAACAGGGACATAGCAGTTGTGAAATACTGCCTTTGGGGCTGGGAGGAACGTATTCTCAGAAGAATATGGGCAGGGTTTTCCCAGGAGGTGGCTTGCTATTTGAAATAAGCCAAGGTCTGCTACATCTGAGCATCTAATGAAGTATTTATTTATCTGTTTGGCAATAGTTTGACCATATCTCGTAGGTCCCTAAAGTGCCTACATAATTTACTGGGCTCAGCACAAAATGAAAATGTGGATTCCTCCTTTTTAAATGACCAGAGCTTCGTATAGTTGGAGCTACCCACATAACTGGACTCACTCAGTGTCCTTCCTCAGGGGTTCAGCATTGATCAGGATGGGAGTGATGGAAACGTTACAGTTCTTTTTGAACTCAAGAGATTTTGTGTCGAGCAGATGCATCTTCCTTTAGCAGGGAGGGAACCACAGTGAGTTTTGTCTGGCTTCTAGAATGGTTTTCTCTAGTGTCCACAGAGCAGATTATACAGCTGAAAAGGCTTTGAGACCAAGTGAATTTGTCAGATGGGTTAAACAAATCAGATGGACTCCTCTGCCCAGCTTTTCCGAACCTCAGTGTGTGTGACCTGGCAGGAAGGGACTTATTTTGGCCATAAACCCCCTTACTTTACTTAGAGTACTCCTGGGACTTCAGTATGCAGCAGACCTTGACAGTCTTCACTAGAGTCTTCAAGACAGATTCTCTTATGTAGCCCATGCAGGCCTCAAACTTGCAGTCCTTTTGCCTCAGCTCCCTGAGTGCGGCATTGCAGGTGTGTGTCACCACGCATGGCTCCTTGATGACTTTTGATGTTAAAATTCATGGCCTGCTCAGGCAGTTGTATTTACTCACCTCATGTGATCCCCAGCACTGTACACCAAAACCACAGTATCAAACCTGGGATGGGGTGAGAGCTTAGGGTTCCTCCTTACAGCCAGGTGCAGTGGGGGAAGAGAAGAGGTCTACCTGCACAGATAAGCTATCTGTTGAGCACCCACTTTTTGCTTACTGGAGCTATACTGAATCCCAGACACTAAGTGAGCCTGTTATTAATGCACAGTAATGTTAGGATACCCAGTTCCCTGTGCCAGGGAGCTCCTGGAGGTGTTCCTGCACAGTCTTCTGCCAGTGCACTGTAGCCCTCGTGACTACCCCTTGGTGATCTCAGTGTGTTCTGATTGGCTGATGTAGAAACGCAGTAAGCATGTACTACTCTCCAGGACTAGTCCTAGGATAAGTGAGCATGTCCCATCTGTCAGATGAGAGAGTTCAGACTCTAGCCTGACCAGTAATTTGCCCAGGAGAAAACTGCTAAGAGACGTTGGCACTGCAGGTGATGAATGGTTGGTTCTGCCCTCGCAGTTTCCTCCTTCGGCAGTACGGTACCCTGGGAAATGCTCAAGAACTGTCTTTGCCATGGTAGAGCCTTTGCAGTGATAACGTCCCGTTCATCTCCGTGTTTTTCCTTCCTAGGGATGCTGTGAAGAAGTGCTTTGCTGTGTGTCTTACATAATGCACGGCAGTCTGCAGAGAGCGCCGTGGACGGAAACTGGTGGACCGTCTTGTAAATGCCCTCTGGACTCCGTTTCACAGACACGTGCCTTTCACTTGCAGCAACGTGGTGTTTGCAATTTGGACATTTTTGAGGGTTGCCCATGGGAGCAGTCATGAACCCTAAACCCCAGTGTCTGTAGCACAATGTGAGGTTCTGTGGCTAGTGTAGGGGACTCTTCCTCGTGACCGTTTTCCTCTCTGGATGGCATCCCACGGAGTTCTCGCAGATCAGACTTTGTTTAATAGCAGCAGATAAGCTGCAGGAGCCACTGATTCCCAGGTGGCGGCAGGAAGGCCTAGCAGAGATTATAGGGGTTCAACAGGAAGGGCAGAATTTTGAAGATTTGCCCCTCACCAAGGAAACCATTGTCACCGCCTCACACAGTATCATCCCTGGTGTTTCTGCCCTTCCTGCAACCCTGGAGAGCCTGCCCTGGGCACACTGCCCTTCCTGTGGACTGCACCGTTTTGTTCAATCACAACTGGCTATGGAATGTCTTTTCTAGTGTTGAGTGGGATTCTTTCTCTTGCCCTCCCCCTCCCACGTCTCTTGTTTTGTGATCTTGGGACACTGCTTGATTGAGAGTGAAGTAGTGGCCTAAAGAACTATTTGCTTTTGGACAGGAGCCACCAGAAAGTGAAAAACCCTCATGCTCCGTGCTCTGTTTATTTTTCTTCATTATTTATAAATGTTTACTTTTATTGATTGTATTTTCCGTTCTTCACTGGAGTTGGGCCAAGGAAAGTGCATGGGAAGACAGATCCCTTGTGGGGCCAGCAGGAAGTAGGCATGCCAGCCAAGCGATGGTCAGTGCTCCGGCGTTGACACTAAGCCTGAGCTGGACACTACAAAGACACCAGCCCGCAGGTGGTCATGTCTCAGCCTGATGCCTACCCACACACACAGTGTTCTTGTGTTGATGATCCTATCTGGTCCTCATGGGAGCCATGTGAGGAAGCAGGATTGGTGTCTCACTGTATAGTCAAAGGACCAAGGCTCAGATGGGTTTCCATGTCACCTGACCATAGCTGTGACAGGGTCAAGCCAGAGTCCTAGTCTCCTTCATGATGGCACGGCTCTGGTCATCTCTCATAACCCTTTCCTTGTTTTTATCATCCTAGCCTGTGCCTTTTCTGGTTTCAGCATCTATGTTACCTGTGCCATGCTCTGTCTGTTCCCCATCTCACTTTTTGCAAGCTTCCCTCTGCATCTATAGGATGGCCACCATCCCGTGTCACCTGCAGCTGCTCTGTGTTTCCCAGGCATCGTCAGAGTTCCTGGTAATCTAGGTTTACCCTTTGCTCTTTGTGCAAGGCCAGATCTACTCTGACCTCTGCTCTGCCACCTCCAGACCACAGGCGGTGAGCACTCATTGCTTTGGTCGTGTGGCCAGTTGCTGAACTGTGCCTAGTAACTCCGTCTTTTCCTCTGAGAGGAGAAGAATGGATAGACAGATTAGGGCAGAGGGCAGCCCAGCCATTCCAGATTCTTTCCATGCTGCTAAGGTACCTGTGAGGTCTTCAGCCTTTCTTTAGTCAGGAAAGAAAGTTATATACTCCCCTCTGGCTTTTTGAGGCACATTCATATCCTAGGAGCCTTGGGAATCACTTCGGGTCTCAGAAGGGCTTAGGTGTCAGAAGGAACATGGGAAGTTTAAGGGTGCCCGTGGTGCGTAGCTGACACGAGGCTAGGCTTGTTGCTTCAAGCTCCAACCATCCTGGAGTCATGCACCTGAAAGGCTGACCCCTCCATGCCCTTTTAAGTGACTGGACTTGAGTCCAAGTACCTTTTAAAGATGTTAGAAGGCCTGAATAGCTTACTGTGTGAATGTGGGCAGATCTGGGTGTGAGCTGTGGTCCGGTCACATGTTGGTTGAGTCCTTTGAAGTTACCTAATGTGGTTCCTCAATTTCCCTGTTTCAAAATAGTGGGCTGACAAGTCGTGCTGGATTGTGGGAGGATGCCAGGGACAAATGACTGTATCAAGTGCTTGGTAGGGAGCCAAGCAGAGGGTCTGTGCAATAACCGATGACCCCTAACGCTGGTGGGATGAATGCTAGGGCAGCGATCTGCTTAGCATACTTAATATTGGTACGTTGCTGAACCTGTGTATCTGCTGTACATTATCTCATTGACTACCAGGCGAGAGAAACTGCCTCCGTCATCATAAAGCAGTAGCTGCCTCAGTTGCTCCCACCAGCAGGGCATCAGTGAGAAGGCTCTCGGTGGGAGATTGTGTCTTGGATAATCGACAGCTGGTGGCCAGTTTGCTGCAGCAGCTTGACTCTGGACACATTTAAGCAGCTTTTGGATGATCATCCTCCAGTATCTTCCAGACTTCCAGATTTCGTCTTTAGTTGTCTTATCCTTTGGTTGTTTCCTCTCCTGCCTTTACTGGACTGTGGAAGGAAGAAATCCATTTCAAATCTGCTAAAGTCTTGTACCAGGTCAACTGCATTGATCAGAAGCAACTTAGGGAGGGAGGCTGAAGTGGAGAATTAGGGCCTCTGGTGCTGACTGGTGGTAGTGTCTGTTTCTTCTCCCCTCCTTCATACTCCTCAGTCCATTGCCTGGTGAGGGGGCACCACTGTGTTTGGGGAGTGATGAAAACCGCTGAGTGACCTTTGTAGAGGGAAATGTGATGCTCAGTCAGGCTGGCTTTCTAGGTTTGGGACACCTCTGGTCTGAGTGCTGTCTTCCCTGGGCTGTGGTCAGTAGAGTGCTGCACTCAGAACCATTGTGCTTTCTGGACCAGGAGAGTAGGTTAGGGTCCCCGTGGCCCCCTCTGCCCCAGGCTGACTATTGGGACACTGTGAAGGTGGATTCCTGCTCACTGCATTATCTCTCTCGCAGACTGACAGGCTTCCCTTTTCATAGACCAAGCCCTGAGGAAGCTTTTGCCTCTCCTGCTCCCCTGTCTGGCTGCTGCTCAGACCCCAACTCCCGGCATCTTGTCTTAGAGAAGGGGAAATCCCACTCCCCGCTCAGCATTTTCACCGTGGAGATCGTTGCAGTGCTGGGTGTCTATGTTACTCTCATGGTGACTTTGTGCCACCTTCCTTCCACATAGTCACTGTAGGCCCAGAGAATAGGGAATGAAATCAAGAAATGCATTCCATATAAAAATTACTTTTTAATGCCCTATTGCAGTAGATAATTAGCAGCCGGGTGGGTGTCTGAAGCATGGAGGCTGCGCTTGTTTGGGTCTCGTTTTTGCTATCCCCATAGGTGACGAGTGTTGCAGTGTACGGGATGAGACTTGGTGGAATGAATGGGGCAACTGAGGTGCACCCTAGGGTTGTGGAGTTCCTCTCTGGTGGGCACCTTACGCCCCCCCTCTGTTTACTCTTCCTTCTCTCTGTTCTACTCTTCTCATTAGAGTCACTTACATACACTTCACATTCACAACGACGCCTAAAACTGATTTCCTGCTAATTAAAGAAAAAAGGAAGCCGGGCGATGGTGGCGCACGCCTTTAATCCCAGCACTCGGGAGGCAGAGGTAGGCGGATCTCTGTGAGTTCGAGACCAGCCTGGTCTATAGAGCTAGTTCCAGGACAGGCTCCAAAGCCACAGAGAAACCCTATCTCGAAAAACAAAAAAACAAACAAAAAAAAAAAAAGAAAAAAGAAAAAAGGAAGGCCAGTGTTTAAAAACAGTATGAAGATGTTTGCTAGGCCTTGTGGCAGGTTTTGCTTTTAGTTCTTCTTTTCTAAGTGCAGTATGTGCTATACCTCACAGATAATATCCTCTTAAGAGTAAAGGAGCCGTAGCTGAAATTCAGTGCAGGCACACGTCTGTAGTAGTAAGGGCGGCGGGGCTGTGTCCCCAGCACCCCAGCCGCCTGCTCGGCTAGCTTATGCCCCAAAATAATTACACGGAAACTGTATTCTTTTAATCACTGCTTGGCCCATTCTCTTCTAGGCTAATTCTCACATATTAATTTAGCCCATTTCTAATCATCTGTGTGTAGCACCCCAAGGTGCACTTACCAAGAAGATTCTAGCCTATGTCCATCCTGGGTTGGAGCTTCATCCCAGGAGCGGGGCATGGCGTCTCTCTCAGGCGTCTGCTCCAGAGAGAAGAGCTGTCGAGACTGACCTCACTTCCTCTTCCTCCCAGCGTTCTGTTCTGTCTACTCCTCCCACCTATCCTTTAACCAATAAAATGGGCCAAGGCAGTTCCTTTATTAGCCAATGACCTTCCTCCATCATTTCCCCTTTTTCAGTTTAAACAAAAAAAAAAAAAGGCTTTAACTTTAACATAGCAAAATTACATATAACAAATCAGTTATCAAGTAAAAGTTACAATAATCTTTATCATAACTAAGGAAAACTATAACTATAACTAACTATTCTTAACTCCATCAAAGACTCCAGAAAGATACAATACTACCTAAGCAAACAAGAAAAAAGCAACTTTTAAAACTCTAGAAATGACAGAGACATCTCGCTGCCTGGACAGTCACCCAAAGTTCCTCTGTACCATTGGGGCATCCATCTTCAGCCTTCAGGCCCATGGTATCCAGCAGACATTTCCATAAAGCAGGAAAATTCAAAGTCAGTTCAGTCACTATCTGTTGTGTCCTGCAGAATGTCTCGCAGACTCTTTCATGAATCAGGAACCCCGAAAGATCATCTCACCTTAGGCAAGTTCAGTAGTCCTCTCTCTGCGGGTTCTCTGTGTCCAGTTTATGCAGTAGTCTAGGCAAGAGCAGTTTCTTGCCCAAATGGCTATCAAGCTCCATAAGGTGCCTCTTCGATGCCCATCTTCCTCTTGAAGTACATTGGTGCTGCCAGGAGCAGAGTGTCTCATTGTCATGAAAAGTCCTCAGTTATTAAAACATTAAATGTCCTATTCTGTAATCTTTGAAAGACATGAAGAATGTCTATCTAAAATATATCTCTATATATCTAGAAAATCTAACTAACATGACTACAAGCTTTACTATTATCGATGATTATCCATTAACAACCTATATTTCTTAATTATACAGTACATATTTAAATGAACTACACAATCACAATACCTTAATCAAAATCAGAAACACTTATACATATAACAAAATTGACCTTAAATCTCTATCAATAAAGCAAAATCTATACTAATGTAAATTATTCATACCTATATCATATCCCCCTTTAAATGTAAAAGAACATTTATAAACCATATTTAGGAACATGGGCACAGTTTTTTCTCTCCAAACTGCTTCCTGCTGAATGGGGGCGTCGTTAATTAGGTCTTTCATGGTATAACCTGTGTGCTAGTTTCATCTCAGTTGGCAGTTGAGCGAAGCAATTTTCTGAAGATGTTCACTGCAACCCTTCAGGAGGGCGTGGTCCATCATACCAAATCGGAATAGAAGAAATGAACAGCGTCTCATCCTCTGTGAAAACAAAATAAGAAACTCCTTTCCAAAGTATCATATCCTTAGATCCAAATTCAAAATATCTATGTTGGATTAGTTCAGCAGCAT
Organism: Microtus oregoni; assembly: GCF_018167655.1. Lineage (NCBI taxonomy): Eukaryota > Metazoa > Chordata > Mammalia > Rodentia > Cricetidae > Microtus > Microtus oregoni. Next base: position 33,696,135 of record NW_024543072.1, read on the forward strand.
TTATAAATAAATATCTTTTAGCATCTGTTGCTCCTTCCTCAGCATTTAAATAATTTAAAGAGAGCATAATAGCATACAGTATCAAAATTCTCTGTGTATTTTCCATCTTTGTGCAGCTTTGTTTTAACCTCTATTTTGTTTATTTTTACTTTTAACTCTTTGCTTTTTGAGACAGGTTCTCTGTATCTTTGACCTGAAGTAACTCTGTAGACCAGGCTGTCTTTGAACTCTCAGAGATCTGCCTGTCTCTGCCTCCCAGGCATTCGGGATTAAAGGTGTACACTACGACACCTTGAACTCACAGAGATCTGTTTGTCTCTGCCTTCTAGGCACTGGGATTAAAGGCGTGTGCTACCACACACAACAACTCTCTTCCTTTTTTTTTTTACTTTAAGAACTTCAACTTTTAGTCTGCATATATTTTTAACACACTTTAAACCATTCAGAAATTTTCTCTGTCTTTGAATCTCTCTTTACTGTATATCTCTCTTTTTCTGACCACATGAATCTTTAATTTACCAAGCAATCTCAGTAGGACTAAAGGCGTGGCTTTGCCAGCTAGATTCAGTCCATTCCTTAGCTTTCCAGCCTCATGGCGGATATACAGGCTGTAGCCATGTTTACTGCAACAACTGTATGGCATTTCAAGGTCCCTGCCAGCAAGTGAGCTACAACAGACAACACTCAAGTCCTCTCTCGGTAGCCGGCCCTCCTGCCTCAAACAGTCAGAGTTTGCCCTGGCAGAATGGCCCAGAAAGCCGGCATTTTTAAACGGCGCAGCTTTTTTCCTGCAACGGCTGAAAACCAAAAAGCATGTGTTCAGCTTTTCGTCAACACCATTTAAGTGTTTCGTGGCAGGACCTCTTAATGAGCTGCAGGGTTTTGCAGCTAAAGCTGAGTCAGGAAGCCTCTCTTAGATGAAGCTCTTGCTTGCCTCTAGCAAGCAGAGCAGACCCGAGAACACAGCTAGTCTAGTTGCCATCAAACAAATCGTAGCACTTTACTCCAAATGCTCTATTCAAAAGCTCTGTCTCCCGCAGGAGCCAGACAGAGATCACAATGGCGGCACAGCCCCAGGAAGTCGCGCTTTAAAATGGCACAGCGTTTTTTCTGCTACTGTTGCAGAATCAGGAAATCTCTCTACAGCACGCCACCAACAAACAGCAAAAATCTGTGTTAAACTCTCTCTCCCTTATTTTTAAGCCTTCTCAGGTTTTTAAAGTGGGTTTAGTCCATCACGTGGGGTGCCATATGTAGTAATAGGAGCGGCGGCGGGGCTGTGTCCCCAACACCCCAGCTGCCTGCCCGGCTAGCTTATGCCCCGAAATAATTACACGGAAACTGTATTCTTTTAATCACTGCTTGGCCCATTCTCTTCTAGGCTAATTCTCACATATTAATTTAGCCCATTTCTAATCATCTGTGTGTAGCACCCCAAGGTGCGCTTACCAAGAAGATTCTAGCCTATGTCCATCCTGGGTCGGAGCTTCATCCCAGGAGCGGGGCATGGCGTCTCTCTCAGGCGTCTGCTCCAGAGAGAAGAGCTGTCGAGACTGACCTCACTTCCTCTTCCTCCCAGCGTTCTGTTCTGTCTACTCCTCCCACCTATCCTCTAACCAATAAAATGGGCCAAGGCAGTTCCTTTATTAGCCAATGACCTTCCTCCATCACACGTCTGTGTAGCTCTTTGTATCTGGAAGGCCAATCGCTTAGGAAAAGGGTGCTGATGTGATCTTGAAGTACCTGCCAATTCATGATTTTATGATATTTTGAGATCTTGCGTGTTTTTAGGCTAGTGAGCAGGGACGTGCAGTGGAGTTTGTTTGATCTCAGTTCAAGGGTGGGGTTTACAGTTCCACTTTGAGTATTCCCAGCCCTGCTGTGACGAAGTGTGAAGCACTTGAAGTAGCTACTGCTTCAGCTGTGCCATCAGCGCGCCAGGCTTCTGTTGCAGTGTGGCAGACGGTAAGTGGCAGAGCCTTAGTAACATAAGTTGACAACATAAAATGGCATCCATCCTAGCAGGAGCTGGTAACTGACTGCTAGGCTTGGACATGTACAAAGTGAGTTTCTGAAGGTTGGCTGATCTGAAACTAAAGAAAAATAGGTCCAATAGATAGAGATTCTGTTAAAGATGGGAGAGGTCAACCCATGGCATCCTAACTAACACTAATGTATGCTGTGTACTCAGATAATGCTACTGCATGTAATAGAGTGCTTGCTTAGAATGCATGGAGTCTTGGGTTCAATCTCTAGAAGTGCATGCACTGGCCATATGTGGTGGAGGATCTGGAGTACATTAGACCCTATGTTAAAAAATTCGGAAAAAAAAATCAAATGAAGTCTCAAGTTTGGGCTCTTGCACATGGCTCTTGTCTGTTAAATGTCCAGCATTTTTTCCCTGGCCTTTTCTATTGTGTTTGCTTAACTTGAATAAGGAAAGAGGGGAAAATAGCCCCCTGAGCCCTGCCTGTCCTTTTCAATTTTATTGTGAAGTCAGTAGTGAGGGCGTGCAGAAGCCTATGATGGAAGCACTCTTATCCTTGTGGCTTTGGCCACCTGGGTGCACTGCACAGCAGTGAACCAAATCCAGAATGCTCATGGTGAATTTGTATGCCTTCAGAACATTGTACCTGTTCTGATACAGTGAATTTTAAAATACTTTGTTAAAACAAATGAAACCATTTTTATAATTGTGTAGCTGTAGTTGATTTTGAATGTTACTGATTGCATACCTATATTTATATTCAAAAATACATTTTTGAGCACTGCCTTATCTATGTTAAGGATCTGTTTCATATTATATTTTCTTTTGCTAACTTATTTCAAAGAGAAAGAGTGTTGCTAGAGGGCTATCTCTCCCTTTCATAGTTTTTTCCCCCTGTTTCTTTCTGCCAATAAACATAGCATCGTGATCTTTAACAAATCTAGTGTTGTCTCTTTTTAATGTCTGTTTCTCTGGGACTCACTTAGCCAAACAAATATAAGTTGATGTCTTAGTGTGTAATACACATTGTAGGTATGTTAAACTCCCTACCCCTGTATATATACACACACACACAATTGCTATATGGTCTTTTTCTCAAACAAATTAGAGCTTAAAATTGACCTAAGGACTACCAGCATTGGTCTTTCTGACATTGAATACAATGTGACCAGCAGCTTCATGCTCCCACTGCCATGGTTTTGCATCCCCTCAAACCATGAGCCTTCCTTGAGGAAGGTGCTTTATGTCAGCTTTCTGTCACAGCAGTGTTAAAAGGAACCAACACAGAAAACACCATGGCTCTTCAAAAAGATCATGTTTCAGCTACTGAATCCAAAGATTCTGAAATAGGTAAACTTCCAGGTAAGATTTCAAAAGGTTGCTAGTGAAAAAGGACGACTCAGAAGACAAGGAATTAAGATCAGTTTCTGGAGAGAAAAGGAGTAATATAAAGAAAAAGGTCAGCAAAATAGATGAGAAGATCAGAAACACAGACGAGATAGCAACAGGAAGGAAAAGTTAGTAAAGAAGTTGAAATCCTGAAATGATGGCGGAAGTTACAAAATAATCCCACACTAGTTCAGAATTGCGTATAATAAAGGGTTATTTATTTAGGGGAGAGTTGCAGATCACTGTCCTAGATCACAGTCCTCTGCATGAACGGGGAACAGGAACAGAATGTAGCAGACAGAAGCAAGAGAGAGCGCAGGCTTTACAGCTGCATTCATAGCATAAGAGACCACACCCAAGTGGGCTGGTATATTTCTGATAGGCGTGAATGGCCCACATATCTGAGTTCTTCATCCAGAACAGTTCAAAGACTTGAGATGATCAAGCCTCACAGGATACTCAGTCGGGACTTGATCATAATTCTAAATTTTCTTTAGGTCCTCATAAGATTATCAGTACCCCCCCAATCAGCAGGAAGTAGCCTGGAAAACTACACCCACAAACCCCCAAAATAGATTATGGATATTTTTCTTTGTTTAGAGTGTTGGTTACAAGATGTTACGGATAATGGTCTGGACAAAAAGCTGAACAAAGGATATTAGATTCAGAGTTCTTTTTTTTTTAAAGGGAGGGGGAAAGTGCTTTGGGACAATGGTCTGTACCCTGTCAATTGTATTTTAATAAAATGCTGATTGGCCAGTAGCCAGGCAGGAAGTATAGGCAGTCCGACCAGGAAGGAAGTAGAGGCGGGGCAATGAGAATTCTGGGAAGAGGGAAGTTTCAGTCTGCAGTCATTACCCAGACACAGAGGAAGCCAGACACAGAGCAAGCTTCTTATTGGCTAGTTTTTACATCTTAAATTAACCCATTTATATTAATCTGTATATCACCACATGGCTGTGGCTTACCAGGTAAAGGGTAAAGTTCCATCTGGCATCTGTGCCTGGTGGGGCTACATGGCTTCTCCCTGACTCTGCCTTCTCTCTTTATATATCTTTTCCAGCCTGGCTATATTCTGTTAAGTCATTGGCCAAAAGCAGCTTCTTTATCCATTAACCAATAAAAGCAACACATATTCAGAAGGACTTCCTACACCAGAGGGGAGTCAAAGTTCTTTTAACTTTGTTACATAGAGGATCAGTTGAATTCATTCCTTCTTTTTAAAGTTTGTTTTATGTGTAAGGGCCTTTTGCCTGCATGTGTGTATGTGTACCTCACGTGTGCAGTGTCCACAGAGGCTGGAAGAGGGCACCAGATCCCCTGGATCTGGAGTTACAGATGTTCGTGAGCCTCCATGGGGGTGCTGGGAACTGAACCTGGGTCCTTTGCAAGAACAGCAAGTGCTCTCACCTACTGATCCATTTGTCTAGCTCCCAGTCCTTCTTGTTATTATTAGAGGTTACACTCAAGATTTAGAATAATGTTCTAGACACCTGAAAACTCAGAGCAGAAATAATTTTGTGTGATGTGTCTGTTGAAAACTAACAGACACTACTGATGAGTAGTGAGTTTGCTTGTGGTTTGCAAAATTTAACCTTTCACACATGGAAAGGGATGCCTGGGAGGTTATCCTAAAGGTTATCTTAAAAGGCTCCTATGACATATTGGAACTGACCCTAGCCACTAATGAAAGAGTAATCCTCCCCAAATCACCCCAAAGCTAGTAATCCCCAGGGCTGTGTGTTGGTGATTAAAAAAGAAAGGTAAGAACAGCTGTCTTTTTGTTCAGCTTAATTCGGTCCATGTACCTGGGTGGGTGTTAATTTCCTGGTGGCGCTGGCTCAGCGAGAGGGAGGTGTTAGGTTTCTGCAGAGACTGAATGTGCAGAGGTGAATTCTGCCTGCTGTGTGCCTGGGGAGCAGCACAGTTCAGGGGAGCTCAAGCTCGTGGGCTCAGGTTGCGTGCCTTTTAATTTCTGTCCTTTAAGTTGGACACATGGACCACTATGTACCTTAGGACATGACAGTCCTATCAGGTATCAGCTAGACGGCACACTTTAATTAACAGTGCATCACCTCACCCCCACCTCTAACCATGAGCCCTGCTGAGCCTGTGAGTCAGAAGTCAAGTCATCAGATAGAGAAGTAACACCTTCATCCTGTTCTGTCACATTATCTATCATCTATCTATCTGTCTGTCTGTTTGTCTACTCTCTATTTCTACTATCTATAATCATCTATCATCTATCTATCTATCTATCTATCTATCTATCTATCTATCTATCTACCAATCATCTATCCATCATCCATCTATCATATCTATCATCTATCTATCTCATCTGTCCTCTATCTACCAATCATCTATCTATCATCTACCTAACAATCATCTGTCTGTCTGTCTGTCTGTCTGTCTGTCTATCTATCTATCTATTCATCCATCCACCAGGTAGGCATGGTGCTGGAGTAGTAGCTGAGAGCTTACATCCTTACCAGCAAGTAGGAGGCAGAGAGAGCCAACTGGGAATGGTGTGGGCCTTTTGAAACCTCAAAGCCCACCCTCAGTGATATCCTTTAACCGTACCATGTGGAGCCTAGAGCAGGGAACCCAGCTACACTTTTTCTGGACTTCAGAACTGTAGAAACTATGAGATAACAAAAGATGTTGTTTCAGGCTCTACATGTGTAGCAAATTGTAAGGAAGGAATAAGAACCATAATATCCCAAGCAATCCATGTATCTACTAACTCAACTTCTAATTCTCTATCAAGGGTAATGTGCATCTCAGCAAAGTCAAACATATTAATCAATCAACTCAAGTTTTATTTCTTTGTCTTTTACATTTGTTCATGTTGAGAAAGGATTCCTTTTGAGTAGCTTTGAACTCTAGGAAGAGCACAGGCTCTCAGGACAGTTTTCACCAAGATTAAGACAATTATCCGAGAAAGTGAGACTATGTATGACTTGTTTCATTTAGTGGACACATCCAGTTCCATCTATTTTTGTTGTAAATTGGAGCCTTTTATTCTTTGTATGGCAGAAGAATGTTCCACTGCACATATGTGCCACATTAAAAACATTCATTTATCAGTTAATCCAACATCTCTTTATGATAAAAGTAAGTCCTGGAGAATCTAGAGATGCAGGGGACATATCTCTGTAGTAAGTGGAGTGGGCAGTGTCCCGCCGCCCAGCTAGCTTAACCCCTGAAATAACCACACAGAAATTGTATTAATTAAAACACTGCCTGGCTTATTAGCTCTAGCCTCTTATTGGCTAACTCTCACATCTTGATCTAACCCATTTTTAATAATCTGTGTAGCACCATGAGGTCATGGCTTACCGGGAGAGATTCTAACCTATGTCCATCTCAGGCCGGAGATTCATGGCATCTGCCACACTTCCCTTCTTCCCAGCATTCTCTTCTGTCTACTCTGCCCACTTAAGGGCTGCCCTATTAAAAGGCCAAGGCAGTCTCTTTATTCAACCAATGAAAGCAACACACAATCAGAAGAACCTCCTACATCATATCTCAACATAATAAAATCAGTGTACAGCCAGTCCACAGCCAGCATTATGCTAAACAGGAAAGCTCAAACATTTTCACTAAAATCAGGAACAAGATCAGGATGTCCACTGTCTACATTCCTGGTCAATAAGGTCTTGAAGTTTGAGCTAAAGCAATTAGTCAAAAAAAGAAGACAAAGATAAATAGGAAAGGATGAAGTCAAAGTATACTTATTTGACTGGGTGGTGGTGGCACACGCCTTTAATCCCAGCACTCAGGAGGCAGAGGCAGGTGGATCTCTGTGAGTTCGAGGCCAGCCTGGTCTACAGAGCTAGTTCCAGGACAGTTAGGGCTGTCACACAGACAAACCCTGCCTCAAAAAACCACAAAAAGGATACTTATTTGCAGATGATCTGATTTTATATTAAAATACCATAGAGAGTCCATCAGAGGGCTGGAGAGATGACTCAGTAGTTAAGAGCACTGGTTGCTCTTCTGGAGGTCATGAGTTCAATTCCCAACAACCACATGGTGGCTCAGAACCATCTATAATGGGATCTGATACCCTCTTCTGTCCTGCAGACATATCAGAAGACAAAACAATCACATACATAATAAATAAATCTCTAAAAAAATTAAAAAAGAGTCCACAAGAAAACTATGGCTGATAAACACAGTGCAGCAAGGTAGGATAGAAGAGAAACACTGATTTTTTTTCAACCTGAAGTTGGCTCTGCTTAACTCACCATCTCCCTCTGCATCCCTGTCTTGGGAAATGCTAGACTCTGGGTTTCCTCATTTCCACACCCTTCTCTTCACCAATGTGTTCTGCTACCCTGCTCTCTGGTAGGCTCCTGCCTGGCCCAAGTCATGGCTGCCATGTTAGGGTTCCTTTTCTGGAGATTCTTCTCCCAACTTTCCCCGTGTCCCTTTCAGTCACGGTTGAGAAACCTTTCTTCAGCACACCATCGAATCAGGGTGCCCGACCGTGCCTTGCACAGTTCTCTCCACCACGTCACCATTTTCCACAATCTTCATATTCTTACCATGCTTGGTCATCACACTACTTCCCATTGCTTCTTTCTTTCAGATTGGTAGTTCTGCGAAAGTGTTGCTCCTCCATCACTCCTGTGTGGCACTTAGCAGGCACCTAGTTCGTGTTTGGCATCCTCCACATTTGGTCTTCCCTAAACTTTCCACTTTCATTTTCCATTGCTCTGACATTCTTCTTTTATAGCAACAAAAAAACCTGCACCCAGGCTCTACAGGGGATTGGGGTATTTCGGCTGCCTTGGGTTGTTCCCTGCACGGCTTCCAGCTTCCCATCCACTAGCACTGTGTTGTATCTTTGGTAAAAGGAAATGTTTCTTCTAACTGCATCCTCTCAGGAAATAGGGGGATTCACCTTGGGAGGATAGCATGGCCATGGCTGTCCAAAACGGAACCTTTTTTTTTTTTTTTTGAAACAAGGGTTAGCATCAGTCTGCCTAACGATGTAAAAAGTTGATTCTCACTCATGAGGGGCAGACTTTTTCTTAGAATAATTTGGTGCAAACCACTTTCCCCCTCCCTTCCACTAGGACTGGAGATAAGAGAAATTAGCATTCTGGATTCAGGCGTTACTGTGAGCGGGATCAACCAGGAGGCAGATGTCCAGAGGAGCCCCCTAGCAGAAAGAGGCCCTCAGTCCTTTTCTTTCCTCCTGACTTCAGTTTCTTGAGCATGGCACACAGAGAAGCTTGTATCTTGGCACAGAGCCCTTGACCTTCAGTATAGACCACTCTTCCCTGCATCTGTCCAGGTTGCTAGAGCAGGGCTGAGGGAGTTGAGCGTCAGGACAGTTCACCCAGGCACTTCCTCTTCTATAGGTGCCACATGCCACAATTTTATACACAGACATGATTTGCCTGATTGGTGCAGTCTGGGCCTGGAATAATTTTAATTAACGGGAAAATGGTCCTCAATACACCGATTAGACCTCTTCAGGTACAACAAGATAAAAGCCGGATAATTTGGATGGAGTACTCTTCTTAAATGTCTACTGTAGGCACGGCAGCCAATGGGAAAGCCTGGCTGGCTCCCACCTGACCCAGTGAGTAATTAGGAGAGGGCCTTTTCTTTTCCACCTCTCCCCCCTCCACCCTGTTCCCCAACTGAAGCTTAACAGGTTGACGGTGTAATTGGGAGACTTTCAGGGGTCTCATATTAGAAGCTTAAGCAAGAGCCAAGGCATCTTCTACTCCCAGACACTGGCCGGCTGGGGTCGAAGAGCCAGCAAGTGAGGGGAGGAAGGAGCTGGAAGCAAAGAGCAAAGAACGGCTCTCAGCAAAGTTTGCGAGGTCCTATAGCCATGAGTGAACTGGGCACGCAGAAGGCTGGTGAAGGCACGGTGTCTCGCCTGCTCAATGTGGTGGAAAGTGAGCTTCAGGCGGGGAGGGAGAAGGGAGATCCTACGGAGAAGCAACTTCAGATCATCCTGGAGGATGCCCCACTCTGGCAGAGGTTCAAGGAAGTCACCAATGAAATGATCGTGACCAAGAATGGCAGGTGAGTTTGTCTGCATCCTGCTTGTGCTGGCCTTGGGTGGGCGAGGAAGGTAAGACACCTTTAGTGCTGATGAGGCTGCCACTCTTCCTTCAGAGGCTCCAGGCTCTCACGGAACGCCTTACAGAAAGACGGTCTCAGCTGGCTGTCACTCAGCCAACTTAATTCATTTCTCTGAGATCATCAGAGCAGTGGAAGCTGGAGCCACCTGTCTTACACACACATTAAATGGAGGATTATTATGCAGGAGGGCATGCCCCGTGCACCAGGGAAGTGGGCTCAACTGTCAGAAACTGGTATTAATTTTTGACTGACTACATACCCCGGAGCAGACGTGGGCACAGCCCTGTTCAGAGAAATGTAAAAGTTGATTTTATTTGGAGACTAAACAGTCTCCTCTTAAACACAGCAAACTTGTCAGACAATTTTGATTAGTTGAAGCCTGGGATCGAAAGGGCAGATTTAACCACCTCGCATATCCCTCCACCTGCTTCCTCTAGGGCTAGTGCTCCATTAGGATTGTGTGTTCGTGGCTGTGAGAGCTGGCATGGTAACAGCGAACGAAGCCGCAGTACCCTGTCTCAGGGACGGGAAGTTTTCTTTTTCTATCCTCCCCTGAAAAGAGTGGGGATTATAAGTACGGCTCTCTGCTGGTCTGGCTCAGGTACTGTGAAGTTGCGTCTGTTAAGGGGCTTCTGAGGCAATATTAAAAGCTTGCACTTAGCAGAGGAGATGCGAATGTTCTGAAAGAGACTCACTGCTCAGGCGCACTGCCTCCCGATATGGCGCTCACGTACCTTTTGGTACCCACAGGCACAAAAATATGAAACACCGAAGGACGTCTGCAGGAGTGCCGGCTGAGCCAGGACTCTTATTCTGACACCTGGAGGGAAGTTTTTGTTTTTGGAGAAAAGTTGAAGCCAGTAGAACTTCAGGCTGGCTTTTGACCTTGCGTAAAATGCTTCAGTTCTCCGTGTCTTAGCGTTCTAATTTTGAATAAGACACGGCATGGAAAATGAGCTATCCCTTGCGCAGCTGAGAGAATCATGAACCTGAGAGCCTTTGCGTGACAGTAAACTGCTTTGTGAATCAAAGTTAGACTATAAATACGTGCGTTTTCTAAACTGTGATTCCAGCAGTAGGGAAACGATCAGCCTTGCGTGATAACGACATTTTCCTTTCTGAACAGACCCCCCCTATGTGTACTCTACATTTTATTACTCTAAATACTTGAAAATTTCATTTCACTCGTTTCTTATCTTGATGGAAAATATTTTTAACTTCAAAGAATTGCCCCCAAACTCTTAAGTGGATTTGGTCTCTTTCAAAGATGTGTGATGTTGTGATTGTAAAAACTTAGTCAGGTCTGGTTGTGGGCGGAGCACTCAGCTTGTGCTTTATTATTGTGTAATCTCACAGGTGCTTAGATTCCATATTTGTCCACCAAAGTGATCCTCTATTACAATATAAATAAGTCCAACCAATAGATTAAAATATGGTTCAAGTGTTTTAGGAAAGGCAGTAAAATTTTATAAGACATTATTAAATTCAATTTGATAGTAAATTATAGCAGAATGTACCTTTGCCATTCGAAAAGAGTGCTGCTTACCTTTTTTTAAACCTCCATAAAATTTCAGTATTTAAAGTTTAAAATTATTTAAATAATTTTAGACTTTGAACCTCCTTCATGGAAAAGCTGCTTTATTGCCTGGTCTCGTGATCCACTGACTGGCTGAGTGTTCCAGAAGCTTTGGTTAGGTCAGTGAGTTAAGCCTTGGGCACATGTGCTCCACGGTTCCCTTTTCCCTTTTTTCTGCTGTTCTCCCCATTACAAATTTAAGCAACAGCAGCAAACACTTTAGTCATTTGTGTTTGATAAGCTTTCAAACACAGTGATAACTACAACACTCCCCGTCTGTACTTACCTTCCCCTCCACCATTTAAGCTAGGAATTTATGTGTTAGGTTGCAGGAAAAAATTCAGTTCCGACTATACAGGCAACTAAATTAAATATCTTCCCTCCTCCCTCCTTTCCCCATCCTCCTTTTCCTCCTGTTCTTTTTTATTCTTTCTTTCCTTTCTTCTTTCTTCCTTTCTTATCTTTTCCCTTGCTCCCTCCCTCCCTCCCTCCCTCCCTCCCTCCCTCCCTCCCTTCCTCCCTCCCTCCCTTGTGCCTTTCCAGTACTGGAGACTGCCTATATAGTAGGCAACTGATGTACTACTGAGCTGTATTTCCAGTCCTCTTTTGAAGGGTCTCACTAAGTTGCCCAGGCTGGCCCTGAATTTACTTTGAATTCCAGGTTTGCCTTGAGCTTTTCTCTCTCATGCCTTAGCCTCTGTGTAGCTGAGACAGGTAGCCTGTGAGCTCAGACCCAATGTACTTGTTTTCTTTACCTATAAACATCTTCATCTGAAATACAGTAAGTGCTGTATTTCATGTATAGTTTATGCAGTTTAATAATTTTGAGTTAGTTAAATTCACCTAGTCCAGATTTTTAAGAAGTTGGGAGCATTTTCTGACCTATCTGGTGCTACTGGACTATCATAAATAGGAGCTGGGGAGGCAGGATTGGAACTGGTTAACAAGTGGGGGTGGGGGTGCTAGTGATGTGCTCCTGCTAGCAGTTTCCAGGGAGGGCAGCACAAAAGAGAAAACCGAGGGTTACATCTCAGGCAGGTTCGTCTCCATGCCTGGGTAGCCCAAGAATTGTTTTCGCTACACTTTACAATCACAAGTTACAAAGATCATAGGCACCTGCGTTATCTGCTTCTCCCCTGATGCTACTGCTCTTTCTCCTCTGACTGGTACATGATTGATAACTGCAGCTGAGCTTATGCCTGCTTACTTTCATGTACTAACATTCATGTGTTTCATAAATATACAATACACACACACACACACACACACACACACACACACACACTCAACCCTGACAGCTTTCGTGACCTTCTGGTGACTGTTATTGTTTGGCGAGGAGAGTGAAGGCTGTTTTTGAGCAAAACCTCCTGAGTGTTGCCTTGGACGGCCTCTGTTTTTCCCCTCCTTGAAAAGTCGGTCTCATTGCTTCTACTTTTCTTCTGTAGCCCCAACCCCTGCTAACCTCTTCCAGCAGGGCTCTTTCCCAAGATTCCTGTTGGTGAAATGAAAACTGCTAGCTTCACAGCAAAACCAAAGCCAAGTTTGTGGGTAAAACTCAATACCCATGACCCATCAAGCATGGTGTTTTGGGACGAGTTGTTCGTGTTTTCTCATTTTCTCTGCTTTCCTTCTCCATCACCCCCTCTTCCTCTTTGAGGAGATTTATTTTCAAGGGTGAATTAAGTACTGGTAATCTGTGAGTTAGAGGCTGATTTCCATGTCTCCAAACTCTTCAGAGACTCAACCCTCTCTGTGCTTAGTCATGCTTTGAGGGAAAATGGAAAAAAAAATCACTTCGAATAGAAGTGGATTTCATCTCTGATAGCAAAACCTTGCCATGAGTCATGATTACAGGTCATAGGTGATGTTTCAAGATCACTGTGGGCCAAGACAAAGAAGGGGCAGGGGAAGATGAGGTGGAAGGAGATTAACTTGGCTAAGAGGGAGGTCTAGTCTGATTCTAAGATCTTTGACAAGGTCTTAGACTTGTCTAAGACTGACAGACTTATCCATTCCCCATTGTGATAACAGAAATTAAAATCACACGTCATTGTTTAGTTCATCCATGTGGTGATCTCAAAATCAAGGATAATTATAAAGCTCTTGGCAAACGGATCATTAAAGGGTATGAAACAGTCTATCATTCTATTATTTTTCATATAAGACCTCTGTCCAAGCATCTTTATTTAATTGACAGAATTACTATGGGATGTTATTCACATAACATATCAATCATACACTTAAGACACACAGGTCAATGGGTTTGACATATTCCCAGAACTGTTTATCCTTCTCCACAACTGATGTAGAACATTTCATTGTGTTTTCCCCACCCAAGAACCCTATATCCCTTGACCCACTAGTTTGCCTTTTGCCTCTCTAGATTTACTTATTCTGGATTCTAGATTTACATATAATGCAATGTGTGTTTCTTTGTGAAAATTTTTCTCTTAACCTAGTGTTTTCAAGGTTCATGTGTGTTACAACATGCAGCAGTACTGCGCACCTTTTGTGACCAAATACCACCCCATCATATAGATATAACATATTTTGCATCTATTCATCATTCGATGGATCTGCCCGTTTTTGTAATACTGCTGCTATGACATATGTGTAATCATGTGTTTTCATCCTGCCTGTATGCATTTCTAGGAGCGGACTTGCAGAATTAAATAGTAATACCGACAGAGTGACTGTACCATTTTACATCCTGTACAGAACTGTGGGAGGGGCTCCAGTCTCTCCATGCTCGGCAACACTTTCTGTTGTCTTGCTTTTCTACTGTAGCTGCTCTTGAAGATGTGGAGTGACATCTTGTATGCTTTAAGGATGAATAGTGATGCTGAGAAGCTCCTTGTGCAGTCCTGGTTTCCTTACAATATCAAGTCTATCTGAATTTAGAAAGAAGGAAGAAATGCCATTAGGGGTTCCTTCTTTGTGACTGTGACCTCACACAACAGAGTTGAGAGATGAAAAAGGGGCACCCAAACCTATTGGAACATCCTACAGGGGGTTTCCTTCTCATTGCCCCAGCAGATACGGCTTTCTCTTTTAGTCTCTTGCCTAATAGGCTTATTGGAAACTTGGGGCCTTTGTACTAAAACAGGGGTGTAATAACACCTTTTTATAGTGAAGGAAGGCTTAAGTAAGGTATAACATATACTAACCCCTGGGTGCATATGGTAACTATTATCATTGGAAAAAGACCTTGCGCTAAATCATCTTGCTAGTGGTAAATGAGAACTAGACTCTCCCAGTGTTTGATGTCACACCTTCATCTTGAGCAGTTGCATCATTCTGTGCTCAGTGTGATGGAACAGACATGCTTTGCAGATTTTGCTCTTATTTAAAATAACCTGCGACAGATGCATCCTAGCCTCACAGTGCTTTTAAACTTTAGTTCACAAAACAACAATTTATTTGCCATGCTTGTGCTTTTTCTTTTTTTCTTTTTATAAGACAGGGTCTTACGATGTTATCTGGGCTGACCTGGAACTCACTATGTAGACCAGGCTGGTTTTGAAAGTGCCCCTCTTTCTTTCACTTGGCCTCTGCCACTATTCACGAGTGACCACACGCCACCCTTGTAAGGTGTTTTTAAATAAGGTAAAAGAAGAAGAAGAAAAGAAAAAAAAAATCCAAAATGTATTGTTTTGGGGAAAGCTTGGGGCCAGAAGACAGAGACCACCTGAGACCATACCTCCTGTGAACAAGCTATCTTCCCAGCTGTCAAAACGACTTTATGGACCTCTCTGATGTCTGCGTTTATGTTTCTTTGCAAATGACATGTGTGTGTTCAGTAACCCCCTCTTGTCTACACCGGGCCAATACTATTAAACTAATTGAAAATGTTAAATACACAGAGAAAAGGAATAGTTCAGTCTGATGTCAAGAGAGAGTAACGGCAAAAAACCGCTTCTATTGCGTCTAAGAAAAAAAGCAGAAGAAAGTGGAGCAGGGAAGATGCCGCATCACTAGCCTTCCTGGTGACCTGAAAGAGAAGTCATCTCGAGGAGGACAGTGATATGGGACATGTGATTCTCAGCCAAAAATATGGGCTGGGAACACAATATCTGACGCAGTTTCTCCCGTAGACACTTTATTTCTGATGCACGTACTGAGGCTCATTTATTGAAACTAGTGTCACAGCAAGGAGGCTTTATCAAGCTGCAGGAAATCAGTCAGCTGATTCTCGTCAAGTATTTATTCCAATACCTGGTAAATGTGCCAGGTATTGGCACTCTGCCCTTAGCCTCATGACCTCCAGCTGGCCAGTCCTGTTGCTGTTCTAGAATTTTACCTTGGGTCACTTTGGACATTGGGAGCACATGCGGTTATCTACTCTGTCCCTGGCTGGCAGAAACCACTTCCCTTGTCTTTTCCTTTTGAAAACAGGAAGTCTAGAAAGAACTGGGGGAACTTAGTGATGGTGGCTATGTGGTTTCTCTTTGTGGGTAATAAGTAAGCTATAGCATTAGAAGTGAGATATTTAGATAGATGTTCTAGAGGGTTGAAGAAAGACCAGTGAATTCATATTTACATCTCAAGACGGATTTGCCTTAAACAGAGATCCGCACAAAATGGTCAAAGACAGGCGAGGTTTAGGGTGCACACAGTCTCACACTCCTTCCTGTGTCCACAGTGAGCTTGGGTATGGTAAGTCTCTGAGAAGTCCTGTAGGAAAAGAACTCTAGCTGGTCCCTCAAAATCCCGCTTCCTGCTTGCTTTCCCACGCAGCCGACTATATGCTGCGTCCTTTATTCCCAATCAGGGTTCCGTGCGAGTCTGGGGCGGGCGGGTCTCTAGAGACAGAGCTGCGTGAGGATGCAGCATCTGAGGACACACGTGTCTGTATGTCCTTCTGTAGGAAATGACTAGACCGGTGGTCCGCAGATTCTAACACACAGAACAGTGTTTTATAGTCAACCTCAATGTCGAATGCATTAATAGAAAGAGGCTCTGGTGGTACTGGGGCTTTGGTCTTAGCTGCTGTCTGTGTGGCCTCCCTTCTAGATCATTCCATGGAAAGTCTCAGAGGCAGAAAAGCCGCTGGGGCAAGGAGGAGAAGGGATCCTCTAACGTCCCCTTTGGGGGCTGTTTCTGGTTTCTTTCAGACGGATGTTCCCTGTGCTGAAGATTAGCGTCACAGGACTGGACCCCAATGCCATGTACTCCTTCCTGCTGGACTTTGTCCCGACAGACAGTCACCGCTGGAAGTACGTCAATGGGGAATGGGTTCCCGCAGGCAAGCCTGAGGTCTCCAGCCACAGCTGTGTCTACATTCACCCGGACTCGCCCAACTTCGGGGCTCATTGGATGAAAGCTCCTATCTCCTTCAGCAAAGTGAAGCTGACCAACAAGCTCACCGGAGGTGGGCAGGTACGCGCAGCCTCCCCACACACCAATCAAGAAATATCAAGGGTGCATTTAGGCAATTAGAGGGGTCCTCACCAGCCTCTTTGCCCACAGAAGCCGGTTATTTCCTGGAGTCCAAATGTAAACAGGAATAAACAGCTCTTAATTGGTGCTTCAGTTTTTAATGGACTTCCTGATGTTAAGAGAACGAGAGAGAGTGCGCTAGTTTACTTAATCACCAGGCTCTTTCCGTTTTGTCTTGCCTGCGGTGCTTTTTACCCAGCCCAGGGAGGGAGATGTTTGTGGGTACCAGGTTTTGTTTTCCTCTCCCCCACTCCCCTTTTTTTGGTGTAAGTGGCATGTTGGCAATAGACAAATACCTTAATAAAAAGCTGCTCCTAAATGAAATAATTACTTCTTCTGCTTGGGCATTATGATAATTATCAATAGAATATTGAATCAGCTTTTTTTTTTCAGAAAAAAAAATCCAAACAAACCTTAAATAAGGAATGTTTTATTTAAAATCTCCAATTAGGGTAAACACGATGTGGAGCCCTTTTTCCTCCATTTCTGTGGCAGGTTGCAAATCCAGCTCCCTGGGTAAGGCTGTTAGTTGCTTTATAAAATGCAGACCATTTGCAGGCGTTGGAGATGGGACTTGGGGGACAAGGCCTGTTCCTCTCCCCGGCCTTCATACTTTGCTTTGTTTGTTCTGAGCCTGGGTCTTCTCCTTTCTCTCTGTTCTAAGTGGCAGGGAACACAGGAGTTCAGAGTTTAGGAGGTAGAAGTAACGCACTCCCAGGCTTTGTGTTAGCCAGAATATTCTTTATTAAAGTGCAAATTTGAAGGTTGCTTGTTCCTGCCTCACTCTATCTCACAGCACAAGGCTTTAAATAGCCTTGCATTTAAATCAGGAAGAATAAATTTTGTATAACCTTCTGATATTAGATTTCCTTACCCTGTAGGCACGGCTAACAGTTTTGCATTCCTGGAATTCTTCACATATAAACAAAGATATATTTAAACAGATTGAAATGTATATTGTCATACTGAACACAAAGGCAGCAAGAAATTAGAAGCTGGGATCTGGGTAGAATAGAGAAAGCTTAACTTTGGCTGTTTCCCTCTGATCCTGGTGTGAGCGTCAGTGAGAAGCTTGCTGAGGTTCATTTTCACATAGAACTTCACGTGTCTGGGGTGGGTGCTGAACTCGTGAGGAACCCATGGTGCTGGCTGGCTGACCAACTATGATGTCCTAGGCTTAGCTTTGCCTTCTAAGACCTTTTCTCCCCTTCAACAGATAATGCTGAACTCGCTACATAAATACGAACCTCAGGTTCACGTGGTGCGTGTTGGAGGCGCCCACCGAATGGTCACGAACTGCTCCTTCCCTGAAACCCAGTTCATTGCTGTGACTGCCTATCAGAATGAGGAGGTAAGCAAGTGTGTGCCTGGGTACACATCTGTGTGGCCCTGTGTCTGTGTGTGTGTGTGTGTGTGTGTCAAAGTTACATGGAAGTGCATGGTAGAGTTGATGGCATCTTTTTATTGCCACTGAGTAAGAGTGAACAGAATTTAAGTTTTGAGGATTTGGAATTTCTCAACAGTGATAAAGCTAAATAGTGAAGTCAGTGTAGAGTTTCTCACGCCTACCTCCTAAATATTCCATCAGCTCCCAGGGACACCAAGCCTTCACATACGGGTCTTTGGGACACACTCAAGATCCATGTGACAGCAGTCCACCAAAGCAGCCTCTCCCAGTGCGGACCAGACACACTTGTATATCATTATAAAACTGCTGAGTCTATTGGAGATCTGAGTCATTGTTTTGGGTCCCTTAGTGTGCTTGGTCGGTAGAAACTGGTTCAGACCGGTTCAAACCAGTTCAGACCGGATCAGACCAGTTCAAACCAGTTCAGACCAGCTCAAACCCGATCAAACCAATTCAGGCAGGCTCAAACCGGTTCAAACCGGATCAAACCGGTTCAGACCCGTTCAAACAGGTTCAGGCCAGCTTAGACTGGATTAGATAGGTTCAAACCGGTTCAGACCAGTTCAAACCGGATCAAACCAGCTCAGACCAGTTCAGACCCGTTTAGATAGGCTCAAACCGGTTCAGATCAGTTTGCACCAGCTCAAAAGGGTTCAGACTGGTTTACACCGACTCAAACCAGTTCAGACGGGTTTAGACTGGCTCAAACTGGTTCAGAACAGATCAAACTGGTCTAGACCGGTTCAAACTGGATCAAACTGGTTCAGACTGGATCAGACCGGTTCAAACCGGATCAGACTGCTTTAGACTGGTTCAAACTGGATCAGACTGGTAAAACTGGATCAGACCAGTTCAGACCGGCTCAAACCAGCTCAAACCGGATCAAACCGTTTCAGACCAGTTTAGACTGGGTCAAACTGGTCCAGGCTGGTTCAGACCAGCTAGACTGGATCAAACCAGTTAAGACTGGTTCAGACCGGATCAAACCGGTTTGTTCTGGCTCAAACCGGATCAGACTGGTTCAAGCCGGTTCCTACCTGCCCATACCCGTTTAAACAGGTTCAAACCGGATCAGACCGGTTTAGACCTGTTCAAACCAGTTCAGACTGGTTCTGGCTCATCTTGCATATATCAGCTCTATGTTTCTTTTTTTTCCTCCCTTAAATAACTCGATAGGACATAGTGGGTCCCTTTCTATAAAGTTATATCCAGCCATATCTCTTTTTCCTATAACCACTCTGGTATTTGCTTATATAGGTGTATGACATTCATATGAGCAACCTCCTGCCTCTAGCAGAACTTAAGTTGTTTTGTTTTTAATTATGCTGCTGGAGAAATCAATTTATCACAGTTTGCTTAATAGTGAACACTTAGAGAAAGGATTGTTCTGCACAGGGAATATGTTGAGGATTTTGATAAATGTGCCAAGCTTTCACTCCACATAGAAGCAAACGCTTTCACCCCTCACAATCTTACCATTAAAAAATCGATAACTTCTGGCTGCTTAAACATGTGTTTCTTTATGTGGAGGCTTTAACAGAGCCAGGCAGCAGGACTAGCATCTCTGAGGAAGGTTTTTAGAGTCTGCCATGTTTTTTTTTTAAATATTTATTTATTATATATACAATATTCTGTCTGTGTGCATGTCTGCAGGCCAGAAGAAGGCACCAGACCTCTTTACATATGGTTGTGAGCCACCATGTGGTTGCTGGGAATTGAACTCAGGACCTTTGGAAGAGCAGGCAATGCTCTTAACCACTGAGCCATCTCTCCAGCCCCCGAGTCTGCCATGTTTTGTCTCCTTCGAAGGGCCCTGTTGGTCATCAGGTTGGAGACTGGCATCTTGGTTTCCATATGTGAAATGACATTGCAGACCTAGCTTAGGGCAAGCGTGCAGAGAGAGAGAGTCATTGCAGTTCAATAAAGTAACCCAGGCTCTTGGCAGAAGCCCGGCAGTGGGCCAGCAGGAACAGAAACTGCCAGATCCTCCCCACTGGTGCTGTCTTTCAACACCCCCAGTCTCTCAGCTAGCCTTCTTCTTTCCACTTCTCTCTGGGAGGAGTCGGTGTTGAAGGGAGATGGCCCAGGCAGTGGTCCCTGCCCATCTCCATGCTGCTTGCTCTCAGCCACTGGCCCTCATTCAATTACTGAGCATCTGGGAGATGCTTAGAAACTTAACCTGGTCACAGGTGCCAGACAGTTCTCTCTGAACCGCCTGCCTGGTGATGGCTATCCTTCGAGCAAATTCCCTAGCCTGGCTTAGCCATCCCTTGAGTTTGAATGCATCCCCTGGCGATCAAGCTGTGTAAAATCTAAGCATGGACCCTCCTACTGCTCACGGTTTCCCTGAGAGTTGAATTAGTGTGGGGCTGGCTGAGAGAGGCAGAAATCTCCTTTGCATGCAGTGCCAGCTTCACTTCCCACCCAAACTTTCCAGGCTTAAGCCAAGAGAAATAACAGGGCATCTGCTCCTGCCCTATACCCCTTCCCCTTTTCTAGAAAGAGCTGTACTTTTACTTTTCTTCCTTCACACAGAGTCATAGGCTCTTGCAGACATCAATAGTTTGTTTGCCATTTCTTCTTTGTGATCCCGAACGCTGTGCCCACTTGGCTCACTTTGTGCATCGTTTGCTGTGTTTGTCCCACAGCGCAGCGGTCAGTGCAGTGGTGAACCATGGGACATGGGAAGGGAAGAGAATAGGAAGAGGGAATTGTGACTTACGGAAGTTCACGGGGAGACCAGGGCTGTGTCTGTAGTGCACTGTTTTAGTAACCCATCTTCTTGTCTTTGCAAGATAACAGCTCTCAAAATCAAGTACAACCCTTTCGCCAAGGCCTTCTTGGATGCCAAGGAAAGGTGAGTGGAAGGATTTCAGTAAGAACCTGTGAACCGAATTCTGCAAACACGGGACTTTCTGAGCAGAACTTGAGCTTGGATTACCTTTGCTAGAAACATGTCGCAATGGTCAGTTTAGTGCCGAACAAACTCAAAAACAAAATTCAGACCAAATGACAGTAATTTGTCCCTATAGCAGCTCCTGTAGGTCTAGGAGAGCCCGCAGCTGTCAGGGTTTTATCAGCCTTGTTTTACTGTGGATTATTGAATGTAGCACAACCACCTAAAATGGAATTTAGGTTTTAAATAATTTTCTCTGTGCTTTCCCAACTTTTGAAGAATATGTATGGTGTTTTATTTTAATTTTTAAGACATGATCTCAGGCAGAGCAGACTGACCTTGAACTCACTGTGTATCTGAGGATGATCTTGAATTTGTGATCTCTCTGCCTTCATTTCACAAGGGGTTACAAGCATGAACCACCATGCTTCACGTATGTGGTGCTGGGCAGTGAAGCTAGAACTTTGCGTGTGCTAGACAAGAATTCTACAAACTCAGCTATAGTCTCCAAACCATGAATATGGCTCTAATAATTCCCCCCGTTTCTTCATGTAGGATCTCTGTCCTGGCATGAATGGTGATCTAGCAGTTTGCACGAGTGTCTTGCCAACTCCCTGCCTTTTTTTCCATGGAGGCTAAAATGAAAGAGTAGTGTAAACCATTCCTGTCCCTGTTGACTCCTAAAGTACAGGGAGGGTCACCTTTGAAGTGTCCTGAATTTACTGACCAAGCTTCAAAATTTTCACTGTTTTTTGTTTGTTTTCAAGACAGGGTTTCTCTATATAGCCTTGGCTGTTCTGGAACTAGCTTAGTAGAGCAGGCTGGCTGGCCTCAAACTCACAGAAATTGACCTGTCTCTGCCTCCACCATTCCCAGCTTTCACTGATTTTTTAAAAATAAAATGTCTAATATTTCCTTTTAAAGGTTACGGATTGATAGACAGCCATTTTTAATGCTATGCCACAGGAATCTGTTCTGTTCAATGCCTGGGAACATTTTGATGCTGTAGAGGACAATGTTTTGAGATAACAGAGGTCCTAAAGAACAGGTTGATGTATATGAAGTGACAAAATCTACATCAAAATGATAGTAGCATGCCATGATAGAAAGAATTCAGAAATCCACTGGGCTGTGGTGCTCATGTCTTTAATCCCACTATTGGTGGATCAAATATATCACATATGGATTGTCCCCAAACCCTGTGCAGTTTATTTCTATTATTATTATTATTATTTTCTTCAAGGCAGGGTTTCTTTGTGTAACAGCCTTAGCTGTCCTGGAACTCGCTCTGTGACCAGGCTGGCCTTGAACTCAGGGATTGAAGGCATGCACCACCACTGCCTGGCCCCTGTGCAGATCTTAACTATTGTTATTACTGTCTCATCTTTTGAGGCATGTAAAAGAATCATAAAACCAATCAAATCAAAGTAAAAAGTGATGGCTGTAAGACTAATGGGGAAGGAAAAGTAAACTTGTTACCGTGTAGACTCAGTGTCCCTGGGAAGGCAACCTGGGGAGGATAGCAGCTTTGATTGTTCTTATTCCAAGAAGTTTATCACCCTCTGCAGAGAGACTTATGTGCTTTATGCGGGACTGTAACAGACTCTGTGATCTTCATTACTCTTCCAGAAACCACCTAAAGGACATCCCGGAGGCTGTCTCTGAGAGCCAGCATGTGACCTATTCTCACCGTGAGTGGCATGATAGCATGTGGGAGGCATGTGGGGCCACACGGGAAGCCATCTCTCTTCATGCTTGCTTTACTGTCATGATTGTGTCAGGCTTAGTCCAAACCGAGACCCCCATCGATCATTCCACTAACCTGAGGCAAGTGTCTGCCTTTCCTAGAGTTCCTAGAGAGAAGCCAGGTTCCCAGGCTGAAGAAGCCCAAGCAAGCCTTAGGTAGGACCCTGGAATGGAAGTCATAAATGTTGCACGCTCTAGCTCTCTGATAAGATCTCCTAACAGGCATCCAGGCTTATTTTCTCCCTTCATGCTTTCCACTCTTGCTTCTTTGGTCTGAAGTTTTCATTTTCTTCGTTTTGGGGTCCTCATTGCAGTGCTTCAACAGGCTGTGGCCTCAGGTGTTAGAATGTAGTTGAGTTTTCTGGAGGGTGGGAGACCTGGAGCTCCTCACACCTGTGATTCTGAGGTAACAGCGGGCATTCCTGGTGAAGCCTCTTTCTCCATGCCCCAGCACAGCAGAGGCCTCATGGTGGAGCCAGACTTGTGAAGTGGCAATGGTAACCCTAGAACAGTGACAAGGGCGTGAGGCTCACTTCTGACACACTCATTTTTCTTTTTTTTATATTTATTTATTTATTTATTTATTATGTATACAATATTCTGTCTGTGTGTATGTCTGCAGGCCAGAAGAGGGCGCCAGACCTCTTTACAGATGGTTTTGAGCCACCATGTGGTTGCTGGGAATTGAACTCAGGACCTTTGGAAGAGCAGGCAATGCTCTTAACCACTGAGCCATCTCTCCAGCCCCCCTCATTTTTCTTTTTAATTGAAAATAGATTCTTCTCTTAAACAATACATCTGACACCATTTTCCCCTCCCTCCAGATCCTCCCCTCTCTCCTCTCCCTCAGATTTACTTCTCTTCCATTTCCTTTTCAGAAAGGAGTAGACCTCTAAGAGACAATAACCAAACACAACTAAAGGAGATACAATAGGAGGAAAAGAGCCCCAAGAGCAGGCAAAAGAGTCAGAGATTTACCCGCTTCCACTGTTAGGGGTTCCACAAAAACATCAAGCTGACAGCCATAACATATATGCAGAAGACTGAGTGCTGACCTGTGCAGGTCCTGTGCTTGCTGCTGCAGTCTCTGTGAGCACGTCAGCCCTGCTTAGCTGATTCAGTCCTGGCTGACAACCCCTTTAGCTTGATGCTAGCGGATTGTCGAGAATGATTCTTGCTGCCCTGCGAGAGCTTTGGAATTCTTCACCCCCTCCTAGCCCCAAACTGCAGATCATCTTCTCTGCAGATTTGTCAGCAGAGCCTTGCAGAGAAGCCATTAGGAAAGCCTTTTAAAGGGACTGTAGTCAATACTCTCTTGTTTAGGTTAGCACCAGGTTAGCACCCACCCCAGCTGTAATGCTTTCAGCAAATAGCCTGAGGTGTCGACAGCACCGGGCAGACTAACTGGTCTTGGGGTGGTGTGGGCTCTGCCTTGTTTTTGCCAAAAATTAATCCTGAGTTTTGGCTTTGCCTACTGAACATCTGAATCCTGAATCTAATAATCAATATAGAGAAGTTTTAAATTTCCTATGAAATGTCTATGATTGATAAATGGAAGTATATAAATTATAAACATGAAAGAATATGAGAGCCATACAGAAACACCAGAGACTCAAGGAAAGGGCTATGTGGTTAAAACTTAAATAGTTTGTTGGGGTACAGAAAGAGCCTCGAGGCGTCTGCTGGTGGGGGTGGGGAGATGGTGGTGCTCGCTGTGGAAGGGTAAAGGGAGCAAGCAGTTCCATCCTGGAGGCCAGGTTGCCTTCCGATGAATCTGTGATGTCCTGTGAAAGTCTTCTGGGTAGGTCTGATAAGACCAGTAAGGGGGAGCCCCAGGGAAAGCTGCTAACTCACTTACACATCTGGATCTCCCCACAAGAACAGCATTTTAGAGCTGTCTCCCAACACACTGAGGGCCTACATTTGAGAGGTCCTGAGTTCAATTCCCACCAATCCCATGGTGGCTCCCAACCATCTGTAACAGGATCTGGTGTCCTCTGCTGGCCTGCAGGTGTACTGCAGAGCACTTGTATATGTAAAATATAAATAAAATGGGGTTTAAAAAAAATGCAGCGGCATCCCCTTCCCATTGACTTCTTCATCAGCTCCACCTGGATCAAGATAAGCCACCCCAAATGTAGCCACTTCTGAAAGAGCAGTCTGTGCTCTTAACCACTGAGCCATCTCTCCAGCCCCAATTCCACTTTCACGTTGCTGTGATCTAGATGATGATCCTCAGTCACTGTGCTTAAGGGGCGGCTGTGGCCCGGGCTAGCGTCCATTTGTTATTAAGCTGAGATGGCTTCTTGTTTCAGGGCTCACATTGCTTAGTTTTTCTCCAGAAACACACTTAATGTAGGGCGTTCTGGTCAGGATCTTCAGCAACCGTCTCTAGGATGTGTTTTGTGGGCTTTTGAAAGTTCAGTGAAAGGTTTGCGGTGCAGAGTTAGCTCCTCATTTTCCGTGCTCTCAGAATCCTATTTGTAGGCCCTGCTGGAAGACATCACTTCCCACTGGGTAGAGAAGAGAGGGACCGTTCCTCTTCCTGTGTAAGCGCATAAACAACCCGAGCGTCTGCAGACAGGGAGTTATACACACATCTAATGTTTCCTAGACTAACGTTTACTTTAGTTAATCCAGAATGACTTTTGCTATCTGATTTTGGTGTGGAAGTTCCTGCATTTTCTCCTTGTCTATTCTAGTGGGAGGCTGGATCCTTTCCAATCCGGATGGCATGTGCACAGCAGGAAACACCAATTACCAGTATGCTACGCCTTTGCCGCTGCCTGCTCCCCACACCCACCACGGCTGTGAGCCCTACCCTGGCCTCCGAGGACATCGGCAGGCTCCTTACCCATCTGCGTACATGCATAGAAACCATGCTCCCTCAGGTGTGTGGTTCAGCTGATTAAACCCTTGGGCATGTACCTCGGGGGTGCATAGCTGTTAAGAAGAAGTACTTTTTCATCTATAGTACACACACACATAATGCATGTATGTGTATTATTTCATACACTAATATTTGATAGGAGAAATTAGTCTCCTCACCTTTCATGTGAGGAATTGATCCCAGGGCACATGCATAGTAGGCCAGGACTTTACCACTGGGCTACAGCCCCAGCCCCGTCCATGGTCTCTGATGGGTCTGAAAGGCCTCAACTCAGGGTCCTGATGTAGTGATCATTTTAGGCTGATGTCTAACGCTAAGTCAAGTTGCGGGGTCTGAGACACTCATCTCATTGTCCTTGAGGGTTCCTCCTTGTCACTGTGCCCTGGTTCAGGAGTCTGGGTCCAGAGCAGGAGAATCACAGTCCAGTTGTTCAAGTCTTTGAGCTGGCGACATGCAGACTCCACTCCTACAATTTTCCAGCCTTATTTTAAAATTGGTATTGTCATTTTTCCTTATCGGCTGTTGTCTGGTCAGTCTTGGCCTTCTGCATTCTTAGACCCTCTCTGCATATTAGATTTGTTAAAAAAAAAAGAAGGCGGATGAAAGCAAAGATTAATTTTTAATTTTGATCATTCAACCACGTAACTCCCGAGGATGAGTTACATGCTGGGTTCTGCTTTAGGCACATGGACGAGATGTTCAGATACCTTACCCATGCAGAGGTCCCTGTCCTAAAATGAATGGCCAATCCCAAATACACAGATGAGTGCAGTTCATGCCGCGCCACGGGAGATGGCGCTTTCCTCCCTTAGTGACACCCGAGCTCTGCGTTTGCAGAAGGCTTCCTGGTCATGGGTGATCTCTCCCAGGAAGCCTCAGGACTGCTGCCAGTGTGGAGACAGCAGCTTAACGACCCCGCGAACTGGCAGGGCCTCGCTTTGCTTCCAGGCTCTTCCTTGCGCTCAGCACACGGATCTCCCTTCCGAGCCCTCCTTTAGGAAGGTGATTAAGACCCAGGCTGTCCCCCAGAGGAGCTACAGAAATACATCAAGAATCAGTCATAATACAGGGGAATGAGTGGTCTAATGGGGGTCTCACAGCTGCAGCATCGCCTGGGAACTTGTTAGCTCTCTGGTGTCTCAGGCTCCTCTCTGGGGCCAGAGTGCGTGTTTTAACAAGATCCTTAGGTCTGGTAGGCACATTAAAGTTTGGGAGACAATCTAAAACACACAGACCAACGGACTGTGGGAAGGAAGAAACGGCAAGTCGATTGGCCTGGTGGTGGGCAGAAAGTGATGTCCACAGGGAACGGAAGTGGGAGTCACAGGAATGAAAGGGAGGATGATGGGCATCGCTGGCAGAGATGCAGGGTGCTTCTGGGGAGGCAGTCCCTATGTGGACTCAGAAAGGTGAAAGAGCCCTGGCTCCCTGGGGACAGATCTGGACAGAAGGTGGAGGAGGGGTACCGTTGGTAAGAGCTGAGACTAAAGAGGTTGCAAGTGTCAGCCGTGAAAAGCAGCAGCATGCCCCAGGCCTGATTTCGTTTTCTGCGGCAGGACATATTGTCTGAGGTAGGGTGATTTGTAAAGAAAAGGAATTTATTCCCTCACAAGGGAAGCGGACTAGTCCAAGACCAAGGCACTGGCCTTTCTGGCTGTTGCACTTTAGCGTGGAGGAGAGCGGGAAGGGGACTACATTCATTTTTTTTTTAAAAGATAAAGTATCACCTTTTACAGTAATGGTGTCACTCCAGTCATGAGAATTCTCACAGGCCCCACCTATCAACACGGTTGCAGAGGGGATTAAGTTCCTAATGCATGAACGTTGAGAGACACATTTGCACCTAGCACCAGGGTCGTCAATAGGAATCTCCTCCTTCCTTTCCCCCCACAGCCCTCTATCATTCATTCTTCATATATTTTCCTTTTTTTTTATTTAAAGATTTTTTTTATTATGTATACAGTACTATGCCTGCATGTATGCTTACATAACAGAAGAGGGCACCAGATCTCACTATAGGTGGTTGTGAGCCAACATGTGGTTGCTGGGAATTGAACTCAGGACCTTCTGAAGGACAGTCAGTGCTCTTAAGTTCCAAGTCATCCCTCCAGCCCCACATTTTCCTTTCATATACACTACTCGTTCGAATGAAGATTCAAAAAAGTACAAGGCAGTATTCTTTCTTTCCTTATAAAAATATATACATTTAATGTATACAGTAATATATTGATGCTCACATACACACATTCACACACACACATACAGGGAAATTGTTACTATGTTCAGGGAAACCAACATTCATTCAAAATATGAAATAGGTTCATCCCAGGCAGTGGTGGGGCACGCCTTTAATCCTAGCACTCGAGAGGCAGAGGGAGTCAGATCTCTGAGTTCAAAGCCAGCCTGGTCTACAGAGTGAGTTTTAGATCAGCCAGGACTACATAGAGAAACCTGTCTTTAAAAGAAGATTCTCGTAGTAAAATGTTAGGATATAATACATTATTATTATTATTATTTATTTTGAGACAGTGGTTCATTTAGTCTAGGATGGCCTTGAAGTATGTAGCTAAGGCTTCTGGTCCTCCTGCCCCTACCATCAAGTGCTGGGGTTACAGGGGTGGACCTTCACGCCTGGTTTATGCAGTACTGGGGATCAAACCTTGGGCTTCATGCATACCAGGTAAGCACCCTGCTAGTCGAGCTACACCCCAGCCCGCCACACAGTATTAATTCTAGTTGGCATGCTGTGTGCTCTATCTCAGCGCTGACTTGTGCCTTCCCACATCTCCCCATCCCGGGCAGCGCCCATCCCACCCTCTGTGACTACATACCCAATGATTCTGTAGTTGACACCCAGGTGAAGCGGAACTCCGCTTTGTTCCTGGGACCTCTAAGGAGAATGAAGGCCAGGACCTCAGACATCTCCTCTGGGCTTTGGCATTCCTGGGATTTTGTTTAGGGATGCTGTTATGGTCCATTCTTGAAGGGCAACAGACGATGAAGGAGTCAGGTGGATCTGCGTCACACAGGGCACCTTGTCTATAAAGAGACGGCCGCGAGGTGTTTGGGGAGGGTCTCAACTGAGCAGCACCCGGTCTGTAGTTGACATTCAAGAACCACAAGCGTCTTCCTATTTTGCCGTGAGATGATGTCACTGGTCGCCATATTTGCATGTTCTGTCAAGTGAAATATAGTTATTTCCCCAAAGTGAATCTGATAGAAAGCTCAAGCAACAATCTGCAAGTTTTCTCGGGACCTGACAGCTGGACCTCCTTATCCTCCACACCTCATGCCAGCATCCTGTCTGTACCCCACACCAATGGACCAATCAATCCAGGGCCCAGGTAAGCAACGCCAGTAGCCTGCTCTTAGTGGGACTTGGAGGCTTCCTGTGTCTCCCAGAACTCCTGTGTGTTGCTTCCTGAATGTATCAGTTTAAGCTATTGTTTTGACAGTAAGCCAGCAGGAAGTGAAAGTGACAACTGGATGGCTCTTTTGCAGCTGGGGATAAACTCTTTGTTTTGTGGCTACGGTATTTTATGGGCTTTGTACCAGGGAGCAGAGTTGAGAGGTGAGGGAGGCCCTGGGATGTGAGCATGATAGAAAACACTTCGAGAATACTACATATTTGTTTTTTAATCTAACCTTTACAACAATTTCTGAGCTATGCAGAATGGTTTATTTTTGAGGATATAGAAAGTGGGATTCAGAGGCATGAAGTTATTTGACCACAGCCACAGAGCTGATCAGTGGTAGAGAAGCCACACCAAGGGCTTTGGAGGCAATGTCCTGCTGGTTTTATCTATCACATTGCCTGCCTTGGCCAGAGGGAGGTCATACCACTGCTCGTACAGTAGAAGAACCTTCCTTTGACTGCCTTAGCTATGTTAGACAGTTGCAAGGGGGTGTCAGATGATGAAACGCTGTTTGAGTCTGAGGAAGGTGTTACTAGCGGGACCAGCACCAGAATCTAGCCTTTTTTTTTTTTTCTTATTTACCATATCTCACCGAGTCTCTTGGATTTTCTGCAGAAATAGAGACTAGAGACACAGTCCTTGCCAGAAGTCCCCTTCCCATCACTGCCCAACTTTGCCCTTCTTCTCACTCTCAAGAGGTTCTGGGAATGTACATGGGCTTGTTGGTAGCATCTCTTTGCTGAAGTATTGTCACCAATTCCTGTCTCTCTGTCTCGGCAGTCCCTACCCATGCCTGTGGACCATCAGCAATGGAGGCGGGGGCCCTGTGGCATCGAGTCCAGAGGTGCATGCCAGCACCACAGGAACCTTTCTCCTTGGGAACCCTGCTGTCACTTCAGCTTCCTCCGTGGTCCCCACCCAAGCGACCACTTCAGCCGGGGTGGAGGTCCTGGGTGAACCTTCACTGACCAGCATTGCTGTATCCACCTGGACAGCAGTGGCCTCACACCCCTTTCCAGGCTGGGGTGGCCCTGGGGGAGGAGGGCGTCATTCCCCGTCTTCGCTGGATAGTTAGGCAGGCTCCTAGGAGCCTACAACAGCAGAGAACTATATGTGTAGGTTCATAGCAATGCATCTGCTGATTCCAGTGAGTTGGGCAGCAGGATCTCTTCACCCAGAGGGCCTGAGGGCTGCATGGTGACGCCAGAGGCCTTTTAAAAAAAGTGGCTTAGTTCAGGCGATTCGGATTTTACTCCTTGCATCTCCACCATTTCCCTTGGTTCCCTTGCTTTCTCTGCGCTTACCCCTGCCACGCTTAGGTTGTGAAGTTGGCTTTGTCCTTGCGCTCTGTCCACTGCTTCCTTTTCTCTGGAGTTAGTGCAGGGTTAGTTGTGAGGAAAGCTCAACCTTCACCTAGTGAGACTACTGCGTTTTAGCTCTGTGCAGCCTTGGAAAGGATGTGCCGCCGTCAGGTCTGAGCTGCCTTCTGTTCTGAGACCCTTAGATGTGAGCCCATAAAGTTAACAACAGGAAGCTGGTGTTAAAGTCAGTCCCGTGTTGTTCGTAGAGTAGAAGCGTGTCTGGAATTGAGGAAATGAGGTTGACTCCCTCACTAGCTCCCCATTTCCTACAGAATGAGACTTCTGAATGAGACTTTAGGTGATGCCATGTAGCCCAAGGACAGTCCCTCAACCTCCAGCTTCAACTCCTTCCATTAAGCTTTTAGCACCAGTCAAGCAGACGGCTTTCCTGCCTCTGAACACTGCTGCGTTTGCCCTCCTCTGTGCCTGAAGTAACTCTCGTTCCAGTCCCACCTGTGTGAATTGTACCTTCTTCCCCAGGACCTCTGGTGTCAGTCACCTGAGGCGATGTGTGTCCCCTGCTCTCCCATCTTTACCTCAGGCACAGAGCTCACCTCTTTCCGCCTTGTATTTCTGTGAGCGTGTCTGTCTCCCTCATCTACTGTACGCCTCCCGAGAGTGAGGCCCAGCCTTCCTGTCATTGTGCCCATAGCCCCTGGTATTGTGCCTTGACTACCCTCGGTGCCCAATAAACATTTGCTGAGTTGAACTGGTGTGAGATGTGTGTTTGCCAAAGGGACTGTGTGGAGTTGACGGGGAGGGGGAACGTTGTCAGTTAGTCAGACTCCATCACCGCAGGCATGATCAATCATGTGATTGTAGCGAACCATGGGAATGAGAGAGCTTGCTGGGGACCCCTGGAGCCCTTACAGGAGTATAGATGCCTGGGATGCACCACCGCTGTGGGAATAGAATCCGTGGGCTGGCTTCAGAATCTGCTCTTCAGAAATCCTGGGACATGGTTGAAGAGCTAGGCAGGAATTGACTTATTTCAAACAGAGAAAGAGAACGGGGATTACTCAGGTTCTCAGTTCATGAATTTCAACTTCTACCTCAACCAAGGTCAATGTTGTAGTCAGTGAGCAAAACCATGGCTTCCTTCATCTTTCCTCTTCTTACCCATTGTTGGCTATGCTCATAAGCAGCGAAGCGAGCCTTCCAGGCCTGAGTGCTGGGTTCTCTGCACTCAGCCACCAGACTGCACTGATTGATGGGGCCCAAAGCTCTCCCACAGCGAGGCCCAGGTCCCACCACTACTCCATCCGCTGAGTCCCTCACTCGGAGGCTGAGGGCGCCAAGCATGACACTGCGAGGTCCTTGGCCTCTCTATAATGAAAAACCCCATACCATGTGGATAATTGAGGTTCCTTGGAGAAAAACAATACCTCAGATCTCTGGAAACAACAATACCTAAGCTACAGGGTGTCCTGGGAGTTCATTGTCCTCTGGTTGGGGTTGCCTGACTAGAGCTCTGGGCCACTAATTGATGTGAATGCCCAAGGCAAGCTATATTCATGTGGCTGTCCTTCGAAAGGGTGCTCCATCATCACGTTCCCATGGCAGTGCTGTAGCCCAGGTCTCCAGTGTCTCTGTGACACCATTAGACATCATTAAAGTCCTGAAACATTAGCATCTCTGCCAGGTGGTATTTTGGTAAGTTTTAAAAAGTGGCCATAAACCTGGGAGGTGGTGGTACACACCTTTAATCTCAGCTCTTGGGAGGCAGAGACAGGCAAATCTTGGTGAGTTCGAGGCCAGCCTGGTCTCCAGAGCTAGTTCCAGCAAGCCAAGGCTACATAGAGAAATCTGGAAAAAAAAAAAAACAAAAATGTGGCCATATCTCATTCTGTCAGTTTTGAGTGACAGCCGCTTCCAGTCTCTGGTGAAGGCCTTGCCCCGGTTGCTGTAACAGTGCCTTGTGTGCCGGCAGATGGATGTGTTCATGTTTGTATATGCCTATTTTATTAAATATACAGGGATGTATTATTAAAATATGAGAGCCCGTCTTCAGCTTCACCTTTCCCATACCTCCCAGCCTAAAGCAAACAACAGGAAGCCAAGAGCCTGCATTCTTTTTTTTTTTTTTTTTTTTTTTTTTTTTTTGGTTTTTCGAGACAGGGTTTCTCTGTGGTTTTGGAGCCTGTCCTGGAACTAGCTCTTGTAGACCAGGCTGGTCTCGAACTCACAGAGATCCGCCTGCCTCTGCCTCCCGAGTGCTGGGATTAAAGGCGTGCGCCACCACCGCCCGGCTCAAGAGCCTGCATTCTTTTCCGTTCACCTTGCTCTAGTGGTTCCGAGCCTCTGCAGAGCAATACCATGTGCAGCAGAGCTGGAGGTGATAAAGTCTCATCAGTATTGTGGGATGCTCAGCTTTGGGTCTGAGCTGGTTTATATAGGTATACAAGTGATAATTGCATCTACATTTAGGACCTTCTTGCAGCTAGTTATCCAGCCAGAGCCATTGACCTTCTGGTCTTTACTCCAAATAGTCAAGGGCTAATTTGCACTTGAGAAGAGCAATAATTTGCATTTATTGAAATGATATCTGGTATGTTAGATGAACTTTTGAGGCTGTATGCTGTTTTCTCACTCCCGTACTTTTATCCGGATGATTATAAAACACAGCTGGCACTATATCAGGTCTTCGGGCCTGTCATGTGAAATTTATGAGATGACTAGAATCCCACGTGAATAGAAAATATTTTGTAATTCTTCCAGCTAAGTAGTAGATTCTTCTCCTCCTATTCTGTTTTGCTGTATTCCATTCTGTTTTCTATTCTGTTCTAAAGCCTTGCTGCTCCTTTTCCGGCTTTTATTTGGACTTGTGAGACTTCACCAACTTTTTCAGCCCTGAGTGAGGCAGCTTGTCACCGACCTCTGCACCCTGTGTTGGAGCCAGGTGCTCCAAGGGACTGTTGACTCCCTTCTTGTCACTCCGTGGGCATCCCTTGAACTTGGAGGAAGTTGTGGAGAGGCAGAAGG
The DNA here is from genome assembly GCF_018167655.1 of Microtus oregoni. NCBI lineage: Eukaryota > Metazoa > Chordata > Mammalia > Rodentia > Cricetidae > Microtus > Microtus oregoni. The sequence continues at coordinate 33,729,336 of NW_024543072.1, forward strand.
TGCGAGGGTATTGCTTCCATCACCTGAGCCATAAACAGGGTGTCTCAGTGAAGGCTGTCGTCATTCAGTCCTAAGACTGGAGGAAAGTTGGGTGAACAGCAGCAGGCTAATGGGCCACATAAAATTACCCTTGCACAGTTGGTACACCACATCCTTTTCCCAGGGCACAAGTCTCTGCTGAGGGTTACCACACTACCACTCAGCTCCACCCCTCCAAGCAGAGATGGTTGGATTGGGATTTCTTGTTTATACCACAGTTCTATCTGTTACAGGCTGTGTGGGGCTCCTCAGACCACAGAGGGCTAACTAAGTATCTCAAAGGAAAAAAAGAAATGGGGCCTCAATCTGAAATGTATTGTAAACAACATAAAATTAAAAATATATATGAAGGGGCTGGAGATTAAGAGCACTTACTGACTGCTCTTCCAGAGGTCCTGAGCTCAATTCCCAGCAACCACATGGCGGCTCACAACCATCTATGATGACATATAGTCCCTTCTTCTGGCATGCAGGTGTATACGCAGGCAGATACTGTATACATAATAAATAAATAAATCACACACACACATATATATATGAAGACAGGCAAAATTTCAGTGTCGGTGCCTAGGTTGACTGGACTTCACCGCCAGCCTGGTCACTGTGGCTGTTCTGGGGACCCAAGGTGAAGTAATGACTGTTCTTCATCTTGATAAGTCTTTGGGGTCTCCGAGAAGCAATGCCCTTCCTTGCACACAGTACCCAGGGCTCCTCTTGTACTTCGTGAACTGGTGACACTGTGGGACCATGTTTCCTACTCCTTGGCACTACCCACATCCAGTGTGAGTGTCTCTTACGGCTGCGCCATAAGCCAGTCATCTGGAAATCCTAACCAACACATCCAGAGGTGTGCTTTGCCAAACCCCGGGGTGTCACCAGAGCCAATCAAGGTAGACAAGAAGATGAACCGTCTCACTACCTAAACAGTCAGACTTAGTCTTCACTGCCTTTGCTAGAGAAGCTATGGGCCCATTTCCGGGGTTTGACTTCTGTATGCAAATAAAGCCTAGTAAATATGGCTGCCCTTACTGGAGGAAACTGCTTTGTGTTCCTCTGAGTGTCGGTGCGGGAGCTGTCAGGAGGACGCATTGTCTGTCCCACAAACCCCATCCTCTTTCACTGTCCTCAGAGATAAGAGAAACCAAGAGCAGATGTGGGGACCCAGAAGGGGGAGGCCAGATGGCAGAGGACACAAACTTTGACATCAGGAAGCTCCTCCGTGCTATACCAGCAAAATCGTGCTGTGTTGGCTTGTTTTGTCGACTTAACACAAACTAGAGTCACCCCAGGAGAGGGAGCCTCTTTTGAAGAATTGTCACTATCAGAGTGGCCTGTGGGCAATGCTGTGGGGTCATCTTCTTGGTCAATGATTCATGTGGGAGGGCCTGGCCCACTCAGCGAGGGGCCACCCTGGGCAGGTGGGCTTGGATTGCATAAGGAAGCAGGCTGAGCAAGTGACGGACTATTATCTGGGTGTTATAAGATGAAATAAATCCTTTCCTCCCCCAAGTTGCTTTGGGTCACAAGGTTTAGCACAGCAACAGGTGAACTAGATCACATCATTTCTCTCATTTAAACTGTAACTGCTGGGACTGTCAGCGTCTACCTGTTAGGGCCATAGAAAACTGGAGTACCCCTCTACCCCCTGTCAAGTTACTGCTATGACCCTGAACATGCTCTCCAGGAACTCACAGGGAGCAACTTTTAGCCCATGCCTGAAGGGGCAAAGCTGTGTTTAGTACTTTGCATGTGTTATGTAACTAGCTACATTTGGAAGCCTATAAGGTACCTATCATTTTAAAATGGTTTTTATACATTTCTAATTTACAAACCGGAGACTTTACTTGTTTAAAGTGTTCAGGTTATTGATGTTTAATTTTTGAGTTACATTTATGTATGTATGTGTGTGGGAGGAATATGCCCGTGCTATGGCTCTGAGTGGAGGTCAGGGGACAACTTTCAGAAGTCGATAGTTCTCTTCTTCTACCACGTGGGTCCTGGGGCTTGAACTCCGGCTGCCAGGCCTGGCAGCAAGTGCCTTTGCTCACTGGACCGTCTTGCTGGGCTCAATTGATTGGTTTTAGAAGTCTATTTACAGAGTTGCACAAGCACCCTCATCAGCCAAGACTATACTTTAGAGACTTTCCCACTCCGGAAACTCCATGTCCATGACCCCTGTGACTTTGGTCTTTTATGGATGGCTTCTTTGACTCAGTCTATGATTTTAAAGATTCATTGGTGTAGCATACATTGGCACCTGTTCCTTTCTGTGCAAATGATATTCTGTTATATAAATGCCGGTTGCATTTACTCATTCACCAGTCAATGGGCATTTGGTTTGATGCTATTCTTTGAATATTTGTGTATAAGCTTCTATGTGGGCTAGAGGTTGTCTTGCCCATTGTCTATTGTCTAGATGAGGAGGGATGCTCAGAGAGCGGAGATGGGCCTCCCAACGTCATACAGCTACTAGGAAGCTGACCACAGGCCTCTCTGATGGTAGAGTTACATCCTCACCCATAACTCAGTGTCATCGCTCTGCCGGGAGGGGACCCAAGCAGGAGCAATTACAATTGTGGAGGTACCTCCCTTAGCTTCTTGTCATATCAACTTGGGTTTCAAGGATGTTGTAAATAAAGCAAAGGGCCTGCTCCTTGGGAAGAAATTTGTCAGAGGCAGCAAGGAAGTGGGAGGCAGAGAGGTGGTCATATGAGCAAGGCCTCATGGGTTACATATTTCAGGGGCCTGCTGGCAGATGGCCGGTTCCAGGAAGGACTAGAGGGCAGGAAAACATCTCTGGGTGTTTTCCACGAACCCTTTGGGGGCAGATTCTGGTAAAAACTGAATTTCCTGGAGCAGCAGAATACAGAGCTTGAGTTCATTATCATTTGGATTATTAATGAAAATGTGAAAGCCTGCTTAATGAAGCTTGCAGATATTAATTATAATTAGAAAAGAGGTGATCTGGGGTAGATTGTAGAAAGTGTACTTGTCATTTCCCAAAAACTGTGCTGCAAACTGAACATTCGGATCGCTTCAAGAATTCACTTTATATTTAAACAGTCTCAGAAGGGTTGAAGTGGAGAAAAACTTTGCATATGTAAGGACTTTGAATTGGGAGGCCATTCGTGTGTTAGGTCACTGTTTGGTGAGTCTGCTTCTGCAATGGCCACTGAGCAAAATGATACCACTGAGTCTTTCTCTGCAGAGGCTGAGGTTCAGGGCCCCTGACGGGGGCTTTTCAGTCTAAACCCAGGACTGGCTTGGAAAGCTAACAGATGGTCTGAGTTCTCACTGCTGCAGTTCTCTCAGCCTTCTGTAGGTGGCGCAATTGTTCAACGTAAGTCCTTCTACAGAAGAAACAGCTGTATAGAAGCATCTAGAAGACCCAGACAACGCAGTGGCTTTTTCAGTGTAGTCAACTCCGTATGTTTATCTCAGTTTTAGCTAACTCACCCCCCTAACTTGCTTACCTCGAGTCCTAGAAACACTTGCTTGTGTCCTTAAGCATTTCTTTCTCCAAACATCCTGTGAGATGTCGCATAGCAGATCAAAATTTAGATCTGCTGAGTCATGCAGGGTCACAGCACGCTGGAAGCCAGGATTTACTCACCAGTTCTGACCCAGCATTCTAAAAGGGGCCCAGGGCTTTGTGCTGAGACAGTGACTCATTGTCCGTTGCTATGCTGTTGTTTTAGGGATGGGAGCCCCATTAACACGTGGAGGGGATAGGAAATATGAAAAGTTTTTGCACCTGATTAACCTTTCCACTGACGCAATAATTCAAATCAGACCAAATCAAACCGAATTGGAAAAAACCCAAGTTTAATAAATGCTAACACTCCCTGGTGCCCCCCACCCCCGCCATGGAGACAGGGAAGGAAGACCAGAAAACCATGGAGAGGGGAAAGAAGATAGGAAAGCCACGTTGTTCTCTGGGAGCAGTTTAAATATCCTGTGGGAGTGGTCTTGAGCCTCTCTGGGAAGGGGACACCATTTGGTGTGCTTTTTTGGAGGTGGGGTCTGGACTGAGGCAACTCCCAGGGAGGGGGCTTGGAATGGAACTTTCCACCTAAACATTCCAGATTTTTTGGATATATGGATTCTCAGGCCTGGAGTGAAGCCTTAACCCAAACAAAACTGAGAACAATGTGTTGCCTTCCCAGTGTTCTGATTGCCTATGGACGGCTAGTGCCTGAGCATCAGGTTCAAATCACTCGCAAATTACTTTCTGTTTCTGTTTTCTCGTTCTTTTGTCAAAACCAAACCAAATCAAACAAAATCAAAACAACGAAACAAGCTCCTCCCTCCCCAAAGACAGCAACAAAAACCCAGAAAGAAACCAGAGACGTGGCAGAAGCCGTGCACGCTAATGTTTCCCTATGTGGCTCTCCTTGAGACAGCCAGGGCAGAGACTTCCATATTTCTCTATATTTTGTGAGCAGAGATGGACTGGCTGGTTGTGTGTGCCAACTTGACACAAGCGAGGGTCATCAGAGAGGAAGAAACCTCAGTTGAGGAAATGTCTCCATGAGATCCAGCTGTAAGGCATTTTCTCAGTTAGTGATCAATGGGGGAGGACCCAGCTCATGGTGGGTGGTGCCATCTCTGGGCTGCTGGTCCTGGGTTCTAGAAGAAAGCAGGTCAGGCAAGTCAGGGGAAGCAAGCCAGTAAACAGCTCCCCTCCAAGGTTTCTGCATCAGCTCCTGCCTCCAGGATCCTGCCTGCTTGAGCTCCTGTTCTGACTCCCTTCAGTGACGAAGTTACATGGAAATGTAAGCCAAATAAATCCTTTCCTCCCCACCTTGCTTTTTGCGGCAATGGAAAGCCTGACTAAGACAAGAGACAGTGGTAATTTCTGTTCTGGGTTGTCATTTCCAGGACTTTGGAAGCGCAGAGACTGTGTCTTTCTGAGTAGAGTTCGAGTTTGCTGTCCTCCTGTTGTGGGATATTTGTACACTGTGTGAAGATGTATTTGCTGTGATTGGTGTAATAAAAAGCTGAATGGCCAATAACAAGGCAGGGGGTATAGGTGGAATTTCTGGGGAGAGGAAGGAAACGGAGGAGAATCTAGGTATGCAGGAGATGTTGGGAGACAGGAGAGGAAATAGAAGGTGCAAGATGAAAGAAAGGTAAAAATGTAGATTTTTACATGTAGATGAATATAAATGGTTAATGCAAGTTATAGAAGTTAATGGGGCAAGCCTAAGCTAAAGCCTAGCTTTCATAATTAATAATAAGTCTCTGTGTCATTATTTGGGAGCTGGCTGATGGGACAGAGAAATGACTCCGTACACCTTCCTCCAGGCAAGGGACAAATTTCCTGAGAAAGCCCATTACAAAAATGTAGGGTGAGGGGCTGGGGAGGGAGCACAGCTGCCGAAGTGCTTGCCTCGCAATCTTGAGGACCTGTGTTTGATCCCCAGCACCCACTTTAAAAAGCGAGTCATGGTGAATGGCACTTGCTTGTGATCTAAGCACTGGCGAGGCAGAGGTTGGTGGACGGCTCCCTGAGCTTGCTGGCCACTCAGTCTAGTCTATGTGGTGAGCTTTGGGCTATTGAGAACCCCTGTCTCCTAAAAACAAGGCGGGCAGCTCCTGAGGAGCAGCACCCAGGTTGTCCTTTGACCTCCTTACACATGCACCTATACCTGCAAACACACTTGCATATGCGCATGCATGAATGAACACACACATGCAAACACAGGCATGCACACACACGCATGCGTGCATGATTAAGAGGTCCCTCGGCTATGATACAGATCTATTTCTGATATTGCATTCACCTGAACCACTGTGCAACACCTTATGGGGTTTGGAAGAAGAGGGAACTGATGTGAATGGGAAATATTCTAAATGATGAATGAAGTCTTTTGCTTCTGGCCCAGAAGGCGTGTGTGTGTGTGTGTGTGTGTGTGTGTGTGTCCCTAGCGTCTGTCGTCTGTGAAGCTATGAAGGAACTTATTACCTTGGAAGAGTGACTATAATCTTAGGTCCTTCCTAGTTCTCTTCCTCCTCCTCTTTAAGCTTTTTAAATTTAACTTAATGGTGTGACTATGTGAGGCTGTTTCTGTGCGGGTGTGCACATGTGGGCAGGTGCCTGTGCATACCAGGACAGGGCATCATAGTCCCTGGAGCTGGAGTGACAGGTGGCTCTGAGCCACTGCGTATGGGTGCTGGCAACCAAACTCTGGTCCTCAGTGGGAAGCAAGTACTCTTAACAGCTGAGCCATCTCTCCAGCTTCCCTCAACAGAGAGTTTAAAATGACATGCAGGTTTCTAAACCTCAATATAGTTAGTTATTTTGTAAAAAATAAGATCATGGGAGTCCATTTTCCTTAATGCCTTAAGTCAGCTCAGGTCCAAATATACGCAACTGAACAGAAAACATCAGGCCCCTGCTAAGGACCGCTAGGCTAGCTAGCTACCCTCATCCAAGAAGCTAAAAATTTAACAACAATAAAAAAGTTATTAGCTGTCCAGCTTGTCTCTTCACCTGCAGATGTGACAAGTATATGTTCTTGAAAAGCTTCAAATTAAACAGAATGTAGAGTCAAGATAAACCCAAACATGGTCTTGGTGGAGAAGGAGACCAATGTTAAGCGGCAGATAATGTAAAAGGTCGTAAACCCCGCCCCCCCACGAAAGGTCGGACACCCCCCACCGCCCACTCCTCTCCCCCCACTCCACACAAAAGGTTGGACACCCCCCCCCCCCCCGCCCTACTCCTCCCCCACCCCAGGAAAGGTTGGACCCTCCCCACTCCCCACACAAAAGGTTGGACTGTCCTCATGCTCACTTCATTTCTATGGCTTCTGGCTCGCTTGTAGGTGGCACCCGGCCTTCCAAGGTGGTAAACTGCCTTATTTTCGCTACCCGAGTCTCTGGTGCTGATCATTAGGAGTTGGGGGAGCGCCTTTGTTCCTCACCATTCTAATTATTCTAGAATCTTTCAGTAGGTAGTTTTCCATTTTGTGAATGAACCTCAGCGTATTCGTCATTCCCTTACCGGAAGAGTTGATCTCCAGTTTCCGTGGAAACCGCGGCTGTGGGCATCCTTGTCCCGTTTGTGGTGAACACCCATGAGTGTCCACAGGCCAGAGACTTCAGAGTAGAAGCCAATCTTTAGATATATGTCGCTTAATCTCTTTGCCTTTTTTTTTAACAGTGTTCTCTAAATCGATTGTACAAAGCCACAATTCTAGCAGTTACATGCTTCCATAGTTCTTAATCTTTTCCAATTAGAGTTGTATTAACTTTTTTTTTTTTTTTTTTTTTTTTGGTTTTTCAAGTCAGGGTTTCTCTGTGTAGTCCTGGCTGTCCTGAAACTCACTTTGTAGACCAGGCTGGCCTCGAACTCAGAGATCTGCCTGCCTCTGCTTCCCGAGTGCTGGGATTAAAGGTGTGTGCTGTCATTGCCTGGCTAGAATTGTATAATGTTATATTTGGTTGTTTTAATTTTCATATTAGGCGAGAGTGAATATCTTGCCATAGTTTTTTGGCACTTACTCTTTTCTGAAGATGTTTTCATTTTTTTTAGGTCTGCAAATTTTTCTTTATAAGTTCTGGATGATATTCTTTTATTGGCTTCAGGACTTCTCGCTCAGAGGGAGCTTTCCCAACGTCCTGAAGGGATGGCAGCCATATGATTGCACTCTGTATTCATTAGCTTTTCATGCTGTGGCTGAACACCCAACAGGAAAGAGAAAAGATTAGTTTGGCTTGCGGTTTTAGAGGATTCAGTCCATGGTCATTTGGTCCCATGTACTTGGGCAGAACACTGTGGCTGTGGGAGCCCCATCTCTCATAAAATGACTTTCCTAAACCTGCCCCAAGGCATGGACAGGGCCTAAAAAAATGAGCCCCTCCAGAGAAACAGAAAAGAGTCCCTCTTGCCTCTTATCCCCAGGCTTGGAAGTCACACAGAATCCCTCCCCGCCAGTGACTGTAGCTTGCCCAGATCCAGAATCAGCCCCACAGTGACTGTAACTCACCTGACCCAAGGGGGGAAGAAGAAAAGCAGACTCAGCTGTTGGATAGTAGATAGGGTATGTTGAACTCATGGTTGATACATAAAGCACATAAAAGAAACCTTGTGGTCATTTTGTTATCAACTATTATCAGCAGCAGCAGCAGCAGCAACCTACCTAGTCTTTCCTGCCAGTCCAGACTTAATTTTACTGCTAATGTCTCATCTTCCGTTTTCTTGTTGCTTGCTTTTGAACCAGCTTTTCCCAAGATCTCAGGCATGTAGACTACTCAAAGTAGCTCCAGGTTTTAAACAATCAAGGGAGAATTCAGCCAAGGTTGGAAAACCTTCCACACACATCCTGCTGTGTCAGTTGACGCTTGCTCTTCCTCAAGTCCATGTGTTTAATTGATGATAGAGTATTCTGAGGTCCTGACTGGTTTTACAATTGTCTCAGTTTTACCCTTTAAAACACCTCTCTCCTTCGATGTGTGAAGCTCTACCACAGGGGAGTGCCTCCTTCATCTTTCTATTTCCAGCAGCTAACCTGTATCTCCACTATATGGCATATTCTCACTCATGATTCCTGTACTGAACTGTCTTCTAGAGTGATGGCATGCTTCTGTTCTTTAATGAGAATCCATTCTGCTGACTTCAGCAAGATATGCTGATATTACTTTAAAAGTCATTTGTTGTTTGAAGACTCCTTGTGATTCTTGGAGATAGGGGACTGCAAGCATCTGATAAATTAACAATGTTATGAGTTTAGCATATATATATGACTCCTTGTGTTTGCAAAGCAGGAAACAAATATTTCAGCATAATGGACTTTGAAGGTACCAGACTGGAAAATTATCTCCCCAGTTCTGTGTCCCCATGGTGATGCTTCTGCTTTTATTTCCATCCAAATGCAAATGAAGTTCTATCTCACAGCCTCCCCAGACTTCATCCTCTGGAGATACTAGAAGTCTTGTAAAGAGGCCTAGGACTCCAATAATTTTAAATGTGTGCTGGGCTTATGGGCTTGGAGCCACTCCCCTCAATCCTGACTGAGCCCAGTCTTCTAATTTTAACAAAATATGAAGCAATGTGTCTATTGTGGTGTGACATGTGTATTTAAAAAGTGAAGAGTGGACACTAAATAATCAACATGCAAAAATGCATTTCGGACGGAAATTTAATGATCACTAAACAGATACTCACCATTACTTATGGAAGAGACTCCGTCTCAAGTGTCCCAGCTCTGTATCTCTTCAGCCTCAGCAAATCTCTCCCATTCGTTCTGATGTGGTTGACTCTGAAATGCTGGTGCTAATGAGAGGAGTGAGGGAAAAGATTAGACCTGACGACCACAAAAACCCCCCAGACCTCGCCGACGTCACTGATCTCTTACCTGCCACCTCTGACTTGGTTTGCTGTTGTGGCTTGGCTCACTAGGCAATGAACATTGGTCTACTGGAATTCTATCTTCTTCTTTTGTATTGGAAGATGTTAATATCAGTGTAACGCAATGCCTGTTCTACATGTACTATGGTACTATGCCTGTAGCATATCGCCTGTACTATGGGACAGTTTGTGAGCCGGTCAAGGGCTGGAGATTGAAACACACACACACACACACACACACCGAGAGAGAGAGAGAGAGAGAGAGAGAGAGAGAGAGAGAGCCATCTTTATTGGCAGCTTATATAGGGTCTCCTTGACCAATGGCCACGCCCCAACTCTCAGCTGCAAGCCCACCAGAAACCACTCCCCTGTCTCGTGCTTAGAGCAGCTACAAACACAGGAAAACAAGTTGATTTGCTTAGAGCAGCTGCAAGCATAACAAGTTGTTTACTCTGGCAGGCAAGGTGGTCACAGAAAATTCAGGGTCTGGGGGCCCACAGTCCCCAACATAGCAGCAAAAATATCATCTGATTTTTATACGTGAGTGGCTGTCTATGCACACTGACGTGAATGCCCATCTGTGCACACTGGTGTGAACAGCCATCTATGCACACACATGTGAATGACCATCTATGCACACTGACATGAATGACCATCTATGCACACACATGTGAATGACCATCTATGCACACTAACATGAATGACCATCTATGCACACACATGTGAATGACCATCTATGCACACACATGTGAATGACCATCTATGCACACTGACATGAATGACCATCTATGCACACTGACATGAATGACCATCTAAGCACACTGACATGAATGACCATCTATGTACATACATGTGAATGACCATCTATGCACACACATGTGAATGACCATCTATGCACACTGACGTGAATGCCCATCTGTGCACACTGATGTGAGTGGTCATCTATGCACTGATGTGAATGATCATCTGTGCACACTGACGTGAACAACCGTCTATGCACGCTGATGTGAACAGCCGTCTATGCACGCTGACGTGAACGGCCATCTATGTACACTGGAGGACTGTCTCACAACACTAGTCTTGTTCAGATACTCATTACCACGTCCACGGACTAAAGCTATGCTTTCTCATTTGTCTTTAGGCCGTGTTATTGCTAGCAGCTGACACCACCACTACCACCCATCTCCATAGCTATTTTACCATTTTATCTTCTGTTCAGATTTATTTGTTTTTATTTTATGTTTGTGGGTGTTTACCTATCTGTGTATCATGTGCATGCAGTGCCCATCAAGACCAGAAGAGGGTGTCAGATCCCCTGTAACTGGATAGGTGTGAACCACTATGTGGGTGCTGGTGATCTAACCCAGGTCTTCTGAAAGAGCAGTCAGTGCTCCTAACCACCGAGTCATCTCGCCAACCTGAATTCCTTATTATTTTGTAAAACTCATTAAACAATACCTTCACCCCTTCTCTGTGAACCCCTGGAAATCACCATTCTACTTTCTGTGCCCATGATTTTGATGACTCAGATGCCTCATATGAGTGAACCCATATGGTTTTTGTCTTTTTGTGACCGGAGTGTTTCACTTAGTTTACAGCCCTCAAATGTTTTGGTCATATGTGCCCGAACTTCCTTCTGTTACAGAGCCAAATGCCATTCCCCTGTGTGTGTATGTCACACACTGCTTATGCATTCCCTGTGTACAGACACGGGGGTTGCCCCCACCCCTCATCTCTTATAACAAAGCTATGGTGAACATGAGCATTCACGTATGATCTTGGAGACTTGCCTTTTCCGGGCGTCTCTACTCAGCAGTGGAATTGCTGGATCATGTGACAGTTTTAGTCGTATTTGCTCGTGGGCTGACACACACACATCTTTTTCTGCAGCACTTGTGCCATTTTGTACCCACAGAGCAGTGCACGGGGCTCTCTTGTTTCCAGTCCTTGTCAACACTCTTTTTCATAGTTTATGAATAGTATTGGGCATGAACTTGCACTTCCTCTAACGGTGATGCTGGGCATTGTGCATCTTCTTTGGAGAGGTGTCTACTCATAATCCCCACTTACTTTTGAATGGTATTGTTTTGTTACTGAGTTGTTACTTGATCAGTTTTGCCTTCACCCTAGTAGGGCGTGTAGGATGTACAGAAGCACATCATGGACATTAGTAGAACATTGGGCTGCTTGGCACCTCACACCCGAGGCATCCTGTCTGTCTCCATCTATAATATTTTTTCTGGCCCCAGGAAGGTCTGGGCTCTAGCTAGTTGCATGATAACTAATCTCTGAAGCGTGGTCTCACAGAGAATGGCTAAACTGATGGAAGGATCATAATTTCACTTAGAATACAAAGTCCTGTAGATGAAGGCAGCGAGGTTAAACTGGGATCTCAGAGACTTGGGGGTTTGAGACGCCTTCGCTCGCAGAGGCCCTCGGCTTTGTGGCAGATGGATGTATTTTCTTGAGCGGGTACTCGAGAGCCGTCTCATCTCAAGGTATCCTGGAATCAAATAGAGGACTCTCCTAGAGACATCTGCTCCTTTCCCTTGTGGCGGGGAGTTCTCCTGAAAAACAGAACACAGCTGTTGCTCTACCTCAGAGTTGCCACAAAGCCTGAGCTGTGTGACTGAGGAAAATATAATTCGTTAGTAATATCTCCTTGCCCACTGGCCCTTCCAATCTCCAGCATTGATACAGCCCTCACACAAGACGGAGGCGCGTCCCTCCTTAAGCAAGAAAACTTCGGACTAGAACTGGAGCCATATTCAGTTCAAGGAAAGAGAGTACACACACCTCTGACCCCACAGACCCCCACAGTGGCCTGTTGATAAAGGAAAGCCAAGCTCATCACATGGTAGGTGGAGGGTTGCACCATCTTCATGTCTCAGTAGTGTCTCAGAAGGGAAGGTCCGTGTAGGTTAGTCATGGTTTGAGGATGTGGCTGAAGGTTCCAGTCATGACTGACTGACCGGAGCTGGGAAAAGTCCCTGGTATTCCAGGTTAGGGGAGGACAGGCTCAGTGATGGGGTTTGACATAGGCTTATGTTTTTCTAGTGTTCCAGAGCCCAGCTCATGTGAGGCAGCTGGTCTATCATCAACTCATGCCTTGAAGAAAGTTTTGATGAATGAACAACATCGCCAGCCAGGGGTTTGCCTTGTGAAGAAGACTGAACGATCTATTATTCAGCTGCATGGGGTTTCAGGAAATTCTTTAAGGAAAGAGTTAAAGAATTGGCAGTTTTATCTTCCTGGAAAAGCATATTTTAAAAGCCGGGTGGTGGAGGCTCATGTCTTTAAGCCCAGCACTCGGGAGGCAGAGACAGGCAGATCTCTGTAAATTTGAGGCCAACCTGGTTTACAGAGCAAGTTCTGGGACAGGCTCCAAAGCAACACAGAGAAACCCTGTCTTGAAAAACAAAAAGAAAAAAAAAGAGAGAGAGAATTTTGGAGCAGTAGTATTTTAAAATTTAATTTAAAAATGTAATATTAATTCTTTGAGAATTTCTTACCATGTACTTGGATACAATAAAACAATGTAAATGTGGTCTTAGTTCATATATATGTATTTATTTTATTTTTATGCTTTTTTTTTTGAGGAAGGGTCTCTTTATGTAGTTCTGGCTCTCTTGGAACTTGCCCTGTAGACCAGGCTGACCTCAAACCCACAGAGACCCACCTGTCTCTGCCTTCCTGAGTGCTATCCATCACTCCCTGCTTGGAAGTCTTAGTTCTTGATCCTATCAGCCTGTGCAGCTGCAGGCACATTATTCTCTAGCACGTTACATATGCAGGGGCTAGAGCGACCCTCAGTGAGCAGAGCCCCGCCATCGCCAAGAACCACGTGGACTCCTCAGGTGCCCCTCATGGAGGGAATTAAACTTTACTGGAGTTGGAGAAGTGAAAGAGCTGTGAACAGTCTGAGATTTGGGCCAAAACTCTTGTTGATCAATTAGCACAGTGAGACGGTTTGACGTGAGATGCCTTTAACGAGCGCGGCCCATTTCCTCCGATATTCGGTAGCCTGTTGTGTCCCAGAGGGCCTCTCGGCATGCTGTCTACACAGAGAGTTGCGATACCCGGGGGTCTATGGATCCAGCTGTGAAAGCATTTTCCAGAACAAGAACACTCTGCCAGAAAACCAGGCTCTCTCCTTGGGGTTATTGTCTGCTAATGAGCTTCCAGGTGTCAGGCAATTGTTTCCATCTCGGTGCAGTGGGGATCTGGGATTGTCCCAGATTTTCTCAGCAGCTGAAGAGAACTGTCAAATACTGGACATTGGCTTTAGGAGTGAGCTGTTTAATTTCATGTGGCTTTTCTGCGTACAGGATGCCTGTTAGCATGGGGGGAAGTGGTCAGTTTAATATGGAACACTCTGGAGTCTCAGGGAAAATTACCCCTCAGGTTCTCCGCTCCTGGACTGGAACTATAGAGGCCAAACGAGGACCCGAGCCAAGGGAAGGATCTGTAATTGGGCCCAGAGGCATCATGGGGAGAGTCTGTGGGGCTGATTTCTGAGCTGGCAGCTGGATAATGAGAAAAAAGATAGATAGGAGGCTAGGATGATTGGTAATTTGAAGATAATCTTGGACATTTCATACCTTTAATTCCCATGTCTGTGAGAAGGGCAGGCTTGAGTTCCCTTTAACGTAACCTTTATGGTCAGTGGTATCATACCCGCTGTCCCCGTTGGGAATGCTACAGGTTGACTGTTGTAATAAATACATGTACAAAAGTAAAAACCGGAAGTCATTAGGCTGGCTAACTCCAGGGTTCTAAATCCCTACAGAAGCAAACTGAAGCCACCATCAACAGTAAAACGACTGAGACATTTTCAGTCAGAAGCTAGCCACGGATGGTGAGATGGCTCAGTGGGTAAAGGTGCCCACCATGTATGGCAGTTTGAATCTAATTGTTCCCTTCCCCGTAAGCAGGGTTCTCCCAATCAGCTACCATTAAGTTGACACCCTATCTGTGGGGTGTCATCCCCAAACAAATCTCTTCCCAGGACTTGAGTCTTATCTCCTGGGGTAAATCTGTGGAATTGTTTTTGAATGAAATTCTGCCACACAGAACTTTAGCAAACTGTAATAGCACACACCCATAAAATTTGATAAGCCGGACCCGGTGTCTTCCTACTCATTAACAGAAGCAGCCGTAGGCCGCAAATAAGGTCCAGTTCAGTAGGTGCCAGGAGCTGCTTTCTGGAAAGGGAATCAGTTTATTTATTAACTCCTAGTTAGTGGAAAATTAAATTGATCCAGACTCCTGATCCCTGTCCTGCAGGAATGAAAGTTCATGGCATTGTTATTAAAGATCTGGGGAGGTCTTGGGTGAATGCCCCAAGTTGGGCCTATGTGTCACCCTCAGAGAATTTTCAACAAAATCGGCGTCAGCTGTTTCTTGCTAGTGTTAGCTTCCAGGTGGTTTCACTGGACAAGGAAAGTCAGGTTCAAAGGCTTCACGATTTGGTTTTCTGGGAGATTTCAGGGCTTGAATGGAGGCCTTTTTCTCTCCGTCCACAGCTTAGGTTTTGGCACTCATTGTTTTCCGCGGGAGACTTTGAAGCCAATCACACTACTTGTTCCCCCGTCTCTTCCTCTTCTGTGTAGTCCTGGGGAGAGTGCCCAGTGAGGAAGCGGGGCGTGGGTCTAGGTGGGAAGAAAATTCAGCACGCCTTTAAAAAGATCTGCAGCTTTGGAGAGTGCTGGTCCCACCTTGCATGCCCTGATGATGTACGGTAGCTGGCAAGGCGTTTGTCTGTAGATGTGTGATGTCCACACCTTTTAATCAGAGCCAACCGTGTTCCAAAGAACTCTGCACAAAGTTTGCTAGCTGCACTGTGGGTTAGACTCCAGCCCTCCTCCAGGACTATGAGGTGCCAACCTCTAAACCGCCACTCCTCAGTCTACCACTAGATGGCAGCAAAGGCCGGACTCGCCAACCTCCCGCATTGCGTAAAGGTCTCCTGCAGCATAACTTAAAAAAAAAAAAAAAAAAAAAGGAAAGAAAGAAAAGAAAAGAAAAAGAAAAAACAAAAAGTGATGCAGCACAAATTTCTCTTTAGAGAAATCGCCACCCAAGAATCGCAGCTTTAAGTTTGTGGCGTTAATTGGTAGAGTCTGAAGGAGAGCTGCGTTCTGGTTAGGTTGGGTGAAAAACCCGAACCAATCAACAAACCCCAAACACAGCAGACCACCGCTTCTGAAGCATCTTTGGGGGAGACTGTAATGCATGTATGGCCCAGGTGCTTCGCTGCGGACAATTCATTTTAGGAAGGGCATGCCGGGAGACCAAGCTGTGGCTTTCAGAGCCCCCTTCTGCCTCCTTGGCAGGGAAAAATGCAAAGAATAGGTGAGGGGTTGGCTCTGAACGGTTGATAATTCAGGAGTTCTTGCGGTGGGGGAAGACTAAGTGAACTCCAGGCAGGTGTCAAAATGAGGGGGCGGAGCAGCATTCTAATCCGGGATGGGGGCGCCATCTGCTCCTGGTGGAGGTGACTGGATTGAACTGCACATCTCACTCCGCCCTGTTGCGTCGCTGCATCCCAGAGGGAGGAGAAAGAGGAATGGGAGACAGGAAGTGCGTGCCTATTAAGGCTCTGGAAATCTGCGTTCTGTCTCCAGAGATAAAGACCACCCGGTCCTTAGCAGTTGGGATCCTCACCCTATTCATTTCACTTGCGCACCCCGTCATCCTTACTCCTCCCCCCTCGTTCCTGTTTCCTCCCCATATAAACGGCGACTTCAGCACGATTTTTAAAACCTCGTGTCAAAGTCTTTTAATAAGTGAACCCTTGCCAGTTGAAGCCGTCACCTCACACACGTGTTCTCTGATGGCTGGTTCGGTAATGAGGTTCAGAGACGCCAAGGGTCACAAGGCCGGGGACTGGAAGCAGGTTGGCCACTGGCAGGTGCTTTCTCTTTCTCTATCTTCTAAGGCAGGAGAATGCTGCAAGCTCATGGTGCTAGAAGCCGGATTTTTCCCTCTGTGTGGCTGTGTTGATGTCCTCACCTCTCAAGGTGCCCCTGGGAAACAAGGAACACGGTATCTGAGTTTCGTGTCCTCTCATCTCCCTTCCCTTCCCTCAGTGTCCAGGATGTTGGGATGAGAGAATTCAGCTTCTGGTTCCAGGCCAGCACACCACTCAACTCATACAAATCCATCTTTGATTTATTTTTCTGGTATCGATACGGCAGGAAGCCCCTGCTTCTCCAGGAACCCTTCTCTGACTGAAGCATGGGACTTGGTTGGTAGCCAGTTCCTCACATTTATGCATCATTACATGTATGGTTTCTTTGCTAACTCTGTAAACTGTCCAAGCCAACCTGTATGTAGGCTAGGTTGCGCATAGCCCACATGTTCTCTGTGCTTCCAGATTTCCTGTGCTGAGCCCCAGATCCGGTTTATCAGAGGATGTGCAAACGAGGAGGCTGATTGAAGAGTAGTGGATAGAGTCAGAATACCCCAAACACGGGCTTGGTGTTTGGTTGCCTGCATGGTGGTGGGCTCAGAGTGCTGAAGGGGAGGAGGAGAGACGCCAGGAGCTCAGGAGGGGCACACTGGTTCAGGGCGCTCAGTTGGGAGCTGCAGGAAGGTGATCTGCTAGGAAGGCTGAGGGTTTCTTGGATAGCTTACACTGCCGCAATTTAATACAAGTCGGTGGTGGGTGCACACTTCTGAGAAAAGACAAATGGTGTCGCAGGGAGTTAGTTGGCCCTCATGTTTTCCTCAGGCCTCTTCTGTCTCCTAAAGATTTTTTCCTCCTCCTGTACACGAAGCTTAGTGTGCTTGTAGAAGAGCGGATTTATTCGTGACTAAAACCCAATTAAAGGACAAATGCTTTCCAAATGCCAAGGACACCTACTGGTGTCAGGTGTGTGACTTTTGTTTACATAGCATGTGTTTAACTCTGTGAAGCTGTGTTACTGTGCCTATCTAAAACACCGCATGGTCCTAATAAAGAGACAAACGGCCAATAGCGAGGCAGGAGCAAGGATAGGCGGGGCTGGCAAGCAGAGAGTACAAATAGAAGGAGAAATCTGGGAGGTAGGGAAGGAGGAGAAAGGAGCAGACAAGGAGAGGAGGATCTCAGGCACCTGCCACCCTGCTACACAGCAAGCCATGGAGAAAGAAATAAAATTAGGTATAAAGAAATAGAGAAAGATAAAAGCCCAGAGGCAAAAAGTAGTTGGGATAATTTAAGATAAGAAAAGCTGGCAAGAAACAATCCACGCTAAGGCCGGGCATTCATAAGTAATAATAAGCCTCCGTGTGATTTGTTTGGGAGTTGGGTGGTGGGCCCCTCAAAAAGCAAAAGAGTAAAATATCCCACAACAAACACCATTAAAGTGGTCAAAGGGCAGCTGTGAGGACCAGCCAATGCAGCGGGTTTTAGCCATGCGCCTGAGGCAGCCAGCTCCCAACGCCAGCACCAAGCCCTTCCTCCACATCAGGTCTTCCCCCTGCTTGAGCTCATGGCAATAGGGCAGGGGAGGAAAGTCACCACCATCTTGGGAGGTAGGCAGACCTGATTTGCAGCTGACTCTGCATTGTGGAGTGAGCAAACTGGTACAGTTTTGAAGGTCGTCTGGGCTTCAACCTTCTTAATCTGCTAAATAAGATTGATAATCGACTTACATTTCAGGGTTGGCTCGAGATGAGGGGACGAATGTGACACCTGTCTACCGTCTGAGGCTTTGTAGGTGGCATCTCACCAGACAGTGGTGAACCTGTCTTCTACGAGAACAGCTGTGAGGTTGACCAGAGACCCCTTAGGGAAGTCATTGCACTCGCCAGAGTGAGCCAGGATGGGATGGAAGAGGACTGTGACCTCTGCCACCCAGTGATGAGGCACAGTGGTGTGTCCCTGTAACTCCAGTCCTCAGGAGACAAGGGCAGGAGGATCATCATGAGTTTGAAGCCCTTTTCATATGCACAAGAAGCTCCAGGCCAACCAGAGTTACCCAGTAGGACTGTGTATCAACAAAGAAACACCCATGTAAACAAACAAACAAATCTTATTCCAAAGAACTTTACTATTTCATTTTCACAAACAGCATAATTTTTCTTTCTGTATAAACATTCCTTTTGGGGGGGCTGGAGAGATGGCTCAGAGGCTAAGAGCATTGCCTGCTCTTCCAAAGGTCCTGAGTTCAATTCCCAGCAACCACATGGTGGCTCACAACCATCTGTGAGGTCTGGTGCCCTCTTCTGGCCAGCAGGCATACACACAGACAGAATATTGTATACATAATAAATAAATATTTAAAAAAAAGAAAAAAAACATTCCTTTTGAAGTGGAAAAAATACCAAGGAATTAAAGAGAATTTAATACATTTTTTTCTCTCAAGACAGGGTTCCTCTGTGTAACAGCCCTAACAGTCCTGGGACAAGCTCTTGTAGAACAGGCTGGCCTTGAACTCACAGAGATCTGCCTGCCTCTGCCTCCTGAGTGCTGGGATTAAAGGCATGCGCCACCACTGCCCCGAGAAAGAGAATTTAATACATTTAAAATTTGTTTTCAGTTCTCTTACTTTTAGAATGACTTTCGTCTTCTGTTGTCTTTGTCATACCTTATAGATATTTAATTGTACCCAACTTGTATGGTGTTTTAAGATACAACTCTTTGATCTTAAACTTTACAACAGACCCTATGTTTCAGACCGGTTCAAACCAGTTTTGATGGGTTTAGTCTGGTCTCGACCTGTTTCTACCCACTCAAACCAGTTCCAACTAGCTCAAACCGGCTCCAACCAGCTCCGACTGGTCCAGACAGGCTCAGACTGCTCCCGACCGGTTCAGACCAGTCCCGACCAGATCAAACCGGTTCAGACCAGTTCAAACTGGATCAAACAGGTTCATCCAGATTCAGACCGGTTCCAACCCGCTCAAACCATTTCAGGATGGTCCAAACCAGTTAAAACCGGATCAGACCAGATCAAACCGGTTAGGACTGGACCAAACTGGATTAGGCTGGTTCAAACCGGTTCAAACTGGTTCAAACCAGTTCTAACTGGTACAAGCAGGTTCAAGCCGGCTCAACCGGTTCAGACCAGATCAAACCGGTTCAGACTGGTTCAAACCGGTTTAGATTGGTTCAGACTGGTTCAAACCAGATCAAGCCAGTTCAAGCCGGTTCAAGCCGGTTCAGATCAGCTCAAACCCGTTCAGATTGGTTCAAACTGGTTCAGACCGGATCAAACCGGTTTAGACTGGATCAAACCAGCTTAGACTGGATCAAACCGGTTTAGCCCAGTTCAAACCGTCATCAAACCGGTTTAGACCGGCTCAAAGTGGTTCAGACTGGTTCAGACCGGATCAAACCAGATCTGCATGCTGCTTGCTCTCAGCCACTGGCCCTTGTCATTCAGTTACTGAGCATCTGGGAGATGCTTAGAAACTTAACCTGGTCACAGGTGCCAGACAGTTCTCTCTGAACCACCTGCCTGGCGATGGCTATCCTTCTAGCAAATTCCCTAGCCTGGCTTAGCCATCCCTTGAGTTTGAATGCATCCCCTGGCGATCAAGCTGTGTAAAATCTAAGCATGGACCCTCCTACTGCTCACGGTTTCCCTGAGAGTTGAATCAGTGTGGGGCTGGCTGAGAGAGGCAGAAATCTCCTTTGCATGCAGTGCCAGCTTCACTTCCCACCCAAACTTTCCAGGCTTAAGCCAAGAGAAATAACAGGGCATCTTCTCCTGCCCTATACCCCTTCCCCTTTTCTAGAAAGAGCTGTACTTTTACTTTTCTTCCTTCACACAGAGTCATAGGCTCTTGCAGACATCAATAGTTTGTTTGCCATTTCTTCTTTGTGATCCCGAACGCTGTGCCCACTTGGCTCACTTTGCGCATCGTTTGCTGTGTTTGTCCCACAGTGCAGCGGTCAGTGCAGTAGTGAACCATGGGACATGGGAAGGGAAGAGAATAGGAAGAGGGAATTGTGACTTACAAAAGTTCACGGGGAGACCAGGGCTGTGTCTGTAGTGCACTGTTTCGGTAACCCATCTTCTTGTCTTTGCAAGATAACAGCTCTCAAAATCAAGTACAACCCTTTCGCCAAGGCCTTCTTGGATGCCAAGGAAAGGTGAGTGGAAGGATTTCAGTAAGAACTTGTGAACCGAATTCTGCAAACACGGGACTTCCTGAGCAGAACTTGAGCTTGGATTGCCTTTGCTAGAAATATGTCGCAATGGTCAGTTTAGTGCCGAACAAACTCAAAAACAAAATTCAGACCAAATGACAGTAGTTTGTCCCTATAGCAGCTCCTGTAGGTCTAGGAGAGCCCGCAGCTGTCAGGGTTTTATCAGCCTTGTTTTACTATGGATTATTGAATGTAGCACAACCACCTAAAATGGGATTTAAGTTTTAAATAATTTTCTCTGTGCTTTCCCAACTTTTGAAGAATATGTATGGTGTTTTATTTTAATTTTTGAGACATGATCTCAGGCAGAGCAGACTGACCTTGAACTCACTTACAAAGAATAAATAAAATATTATTTAAAAAATCAAAAGAACAACAAAAGAACTGTAACTGTGTTATTGGCTGTTGCTTGCAGTAACATTCCAGAATAGGTCTCCCGATTTAACGTTTGACAGGTGCTAAATGAATGCTCCCTTTTCCCCAGGAATGTCCATTTCTTACCACTATGTCAAAGACACGTTCCACTCTTTGAGGATCTTAGGAATGGCGGCGAGAACAAAGCCTGTCCTCTCCCTGTGCAGCCTGCCACCAGGCCAGCCATGTTTAGTGGCTGTGGAATCTCAGATGTGAATCCACAGTGACTTTGCTCTCCCTAGCTGTAGTGTGCATCACAGGGAACGTTGTATTTATAGCTGAAGACAAGGAAGGAAAAGACAGATGATCCAGCTGGTTGTAGCTTCTACTTGAGGGCAGCTGTTCAGTTGTTGGCTGAGTTACCAGCCTCCACCAAGTTTCTTGAAGGCAGATCAGGGGAAGGGGCTGGTGAGCTGGTAGCAGCTGGGGCTACTCAAACAGCTCCTATATCAAGTCAGGCCTGGCATGTGGAGTGTGCATTTCTTCCCTAGCCTCTGTGGTGCTGCCTGCAGAAAGGGATTTGAAAGGCAAGGAAAAGATACTAGACTCTAGACCTAGGGAAAAGTGCCCGGGGACAGGCACCAGGGAAGACAGACTTCTGCAATCGCTGATGTCAAGGAGAAGGCTTTAGGAATCTTGTTTGGATTCAGATATTCACCCTGCATGGAGAAGTTGTCTCAAGATTAAGGAACTAACTTCTCCCTCCCCTTCGACTCTCTTCTGACTTCATCATAGTTATTCTCCAGTCAACCAGAAAAAGATCTCACGAACGTTCCCTTTGCTCCCGAAGGGTGAGAGGAGCTTGAAGCGTCTGGATTCTCTCAATCCTGGTGAGGGGATGTGGTGTGCTCTGCTGTGGACATGTGTAGACATACCTTCAGAGTTTAGCTGGAGGATGGCGGCACCCCAAAGAACTCAGGAGATAAGTGAGCTATTGGCAAAGATAAGGCTCAAGTACCCTCTTCTGGGAGAGAATATATACATATTTTAAATAGAGTGAGCACTGCCCACAGGAATATAAGAAATCATCACCATTTTCCTACCCTTTAAAACAGGGTAATTAATTTGCAAGCTCAAGAAAAGTCATGGCTAGAGTATATTTGAACCATTTCTGCTTGGGGTTTGGGAATGTGTGTCCCTGCTGTGTCCTTGGAGAAGAACGAGGAGCATGTGGTTGGATGCTACTGCGGTTAGATGTCGCCAGTTTTTTTTCAGTTTGAGGAATTGTCTAGTTGAGGCAGAGTGTTCCATCCTTAAGGTTGACTTTACCATGCTCAGTTTCTTATTTATGACATGACTAAAGTTGGTGGGGGGGGGATCAGGGGGCGGAGACAGGACTGCTTCTTATAATAAAGCAGTACAGAGAAAGCTCAGAGGTGATCCAGTCACTGATGGCTGGGTGGAGATTTGAAAATCATCCAGAAGTCGGGAATAAGAGACTTGAAACAAATAAAGCTAAAATGTCATGGTTCTGGAAAAAAAAGCAACTGTCTAAATATAGATTGGAGCTGTTCATGGGAAAAGCTGTGGGATAATGAGATACAGGACAGAGTGAGGACTCAGAGATTCAGCAGCCAGATTCAGTGCAGAGACACTTGCCTGTGAGGGTCTGGCTGATCCCAGTGGGGGGTGTGCTCAGAGTAGGCCTCCAGGATGTGAAACAGACTGGAAAGCAGGTTGTGCTGGTACGTGTGGCTTGCCTCATAGAGAAGAGAGTAAGCAGATGTGAGAGAACAAGCAAATCTTTGCAGAGACTTTAGGCAATAGTGGGACTGAGCCCTAAGTGGCATCTTGGGCTGGAATTTGTTCTCTGAACTCATTCTTCTCCAGCCTTCCCTGCCAGTGCAGAGGAGCTGCATTCTAACAGGTTTCTGCATCCTGCAGAAAGGACCAGCCTACCACTCTCTCTGCGGCATTTCTTCAAAGGTCTAGTTATCCAGCGAATCGTACTCCTTGTTTCCAGGTGGTTTCGGAGGCAGGGTGATGTGGTGTGCAGTGCTGGACTGCGGAGTCTAACTGCCTGGTCCAAATCCTGGTTCTCTTTCCTTCTAGCCTTCAGGCTTTAAGCCACTTTCCTTTTCCTTTTCTTCCCTTTCCTTCCCCTTTCTTTTTCTTCCTTCCTTCCTTCCTTCCTCCCTCCCTCCTCCCCCCTCCCCCCTCTCTTTCTTTCTTTCTTTCTTTCTTTCTTTCTTCTTTTTTGAGACAGGGTCTCACTTTGTAGCTGTGGCTGGCCTGGAACTCATTATATAATTTTATTCATTATTAAAGCATGCTGCACGTATGAACGCATATATGTGTGCCTATGCCTATGTGTGTATTTATTGCGCATCACGCATACATGAGCATGTATGCTACATATGTATGTACATATATGTATATGAACATATATGAATGCACATATGCATGTACATATTTGCAAATGTCCACGTTTGTGTGTATGTTTGTATAGTGCTTGCACAGGCATGTGGAAGTGCAGAATTTGACCTCAGGTCTCTTCTTCTGTTGTTCTCCATCTTAGTATTGGGGACAGAGTCTTCCATGGAACCTGGTGCTCACTGTTTTGTCTAGAGTGACTGGATGGTGAGCCCCAGATTAACCTGCCTACCCTCTCCCCATTCTCAAGGTTTAAGTGTGTCACCACACCCAGTTGAGGGATCTGAACTTGTCCCTGTCGTCTCCTCAGCCTTCAAATGTTATAGTATTGATTCATAGCATCGGACTCACTTTTCCCTTCCTAGTAAGAAGTTTTGAGCTTTGAAAAATAAATGTGTAGCCTTGCGGTTACTACATATTATTTCAGAATTGGGTGGAATCCATTTTTGGAGGTTCTTTGGACATGACCACATTTTACCAAATACCTCCAAAGGGAAATACAATTTAAGTCCCTGGGAGGGACAGTGACATGAACGGAACACAGCCCCCCCTTCAACATGAGGCTGACATGTGAGCTTTGCTGGACAGCCCTATGTGAGTCACAGGCTGACTGAGTCTGAGGGAAGTCAGGGTCTGGAGGAGAGCAGTGCTTGACCCACCCACTACATCGGGAGAACTTCAGGCTGGGAATGACCCCTGCAGAAGCAGAGGCCTTTAAATGGACCGCTTATCTCATTCTTTCTCTCTGGTCTTTGCGAGCGCTCTTGCTGTCTGTCACAGTGCTCCACCACCACCTCTCCAGGCTCCTGTCTCTCTCTTCACCACATCAAGGAACCACTTGATGCCCTAGAGTCATGTGGTAGTCTGGGAATAGATGTAACTTTGAAGGGGTTGGCGACAGGGCCCCTGGGGATCTAGGCTCCTCCCTGACAGCAGCTGGTGCAGGAGAAATGAGATGGTGCCCATGGAAGTTCTTTGTCAGCTCTGGTCGGCGTTATGACAATTATTATTATATATGACGGAAAGCTTGGGTAGGGAATGAGCAAGGGAGTGCTCAATTATTCCTAATTGAGCTTTGATATGGTTTGTTCCATAGAAGGCACCTTGTGAGAGTGAAAGGGACTTTTAGTGTCCCAGCCTGGAGAATTGGTCACAAAATCTCTTCTGTCTTCTAAAAACAAACTTGTGTGTTCTTCTCACTCAGGGTTTGGGTAAAGGGCACGTGAGTGCCCTGGAAGGTGGGGCCACAGACAGATGGTGGGTCCACGTGATGGGGTTGGAGCAGGGGTGTAAGAGAGGTGGTGCTAACCCGCCCGAGGCTGTGGAGCCTCCTCAGGTAGCCAGGCACCAAATCTGAGCCTGTGGAGGTGTGGCTCTTCTCGGCAGTGCTGGGCATACTCGTGCCTTTTGCTGGTAGCTTTTTCTGCAGAACAGCAGAGGCCTGTGTTTTCATGTACCTCTGTATCTCAGTGTGTACAGGGCATGGCTGGGGGACATGTCTGCCTCTGCATGTCTGCATCCACAGGGCATGGCTGGGCATGTGTCCACTTCTGTATCTCAGTGTCCAGCACAGGGCATGGTTGGGGGACATGTCCACCTCTGTATCTCAGTGTCCACAGGGCATGGCTGGGGGACATGCCCAGAAGAAGGAGGCATGGTTAACCCTGAGTCCTTCAGGTGTGACTAAGATACTTTCTTCTCAAGTCTTCTTTCGATGAAGCCTTCTTTGGCTGCCTCCTTGCTCCTGACCCCACTGTCATAGCCTCAGTGAGCTCTGTTTTGTGGAAACCAGAAGCCAACTTTCCAGAGCCCTCCTAGGGTCCAGCATTCTCTGCTCAGGATACTGCTTCTTCATTCCGATGTCCAGCTAATCTCCATCTCTGAGGGGCCACCAGGTGCTATTTCCCCACTTCCTCTGGAAAGCCATCCTCTCTTCCTTAACCACTGCACTCAGGTGGTCCTCCCAGACTCTGGATGGAGTCACTTGAGCGCAGGGACCAGAGCTAAGTCACCTATCTGTGGCCGTTGGCTGGTTGTGGATATCTACGGCTTGGTTCAAGCAGTAACTACAGAAAGCACTACTCCAGGGAAGAGAGTACATGGCCCTCGCTGGGAGCTGAGTTCTGCTGCTGGGTAGATTGGCTGAGATTCCTATTATCAGCTTGCTGGTCAGTGAAATCGCCTGCTGAGACTCCAAACAATGTTCTAAGCTACAAGAGCTGTCAGCATAGTCATTATCCCCTCAACTCCAGGGAGAGCAAGGTCGGGAAGGCCTCTTCATGCTTCTTACTTGGTAACCAGGTTATGCGGGCTGGATGCGGGGAGGAGACTTGGCAGTAGCCTGGGTCTGTTCTTCTCTGTCTGGGTCTACTGTCTTCTCCTTTCTCCTCCAAGTAACTGAGAAAACAGCCTAAAACAGAGACTAATACTCACGTTTTAGTTGTGAGGAGCAAACCTAAGGTGTTGAGGATAAAATGGAAGAGAGTAAGGAGAAGAGGGGACGGCACAAGTGGGTGTGTTCTTGGTCTGCTTTGCGACAAGCTGGGGAGGCACAGTGGGCTTGTCTATCATCTACTCGGGTGATCTCATCCTAGGCGGTGCTGTTTTGGAAAAATTTACAGCCTGACAGAGAAAGGAGACTTTATCTGCTCAGACTCTTCTATATTCGGTTTGATGACTATGGTAGTTTGAATAAGAATGACCCCCATAGTCTCATGTATTTGAATGCTTAGTCACCGGAGAGTGGAACTCTTCCTAGGATTAGCAGGATTAGGAGGTGTGGCCTTGTTAGAGGAAGTGGATCACTGTGGGCTTTGAGATTTCAAGAATCCACGCCAGGCCCAGTCTCTCTCTTCCTCTCTGCCTGCAGATCAGGATGTAGCTCTCAGCTTCTCCTCCAGCATCATGGCTGTCCTGCCTGCCACCGTGCTCCCCGCTGTGATGTTAATAGACTAAGCCTCACAAACTGTAAGCAAGGCCCAATAAAATAAGTTCAGTTCCCAACAAAGCACATGGTGGCTCACAGCCATCTGTAATGAGATCTGATGCTGTCTCTGGCATGCAGGCCTACATATAGGTAGAGCGCTCATTAATAAATCTTAGAATGTTTTTCTTTGTAAGAGTTGTCGTGGTCGTGATGTCTCTTCACAGCAACAGAACAGAGACTAAGACACTGACAGTCAAGTTTTATCCAGATTGACTCCCATATCTCTAGGTTAACAGAACCTGGGGTGTCCTAGCCTGTGTTGTAGTGGATGGGCCGGAGATTGGAGATGTTTCCTCAGGCCATGTGAGGGGCGAGAGACAGATTCCAGACTGCCTTGCTCTGAGAGCCCTGACAGAGCAAGAGGCAGAATCTGAATTTCATGTAACGGCAGAGGAGAGTCACTGGAGGGTTTAAAGTTGAGTAACACAAGACAAACTTGTGACCTTCTTATGTGGCTCATTTCAGCAGAAGCAGGCAGTGCCACGTGAAGGTATCTAACATAGCTCTTGAGAGCGTCCTTGGCTGGATCTAGAGCAGTGGTTCTCATCTGTCGTGACCCCTTTTGGGTCGAACAACCCTGTCATGGGGGTTACCTTGAAAGACCCGGATAAATTCAGACCCCTCTAGCAGAAAGAGTGGAGTCAAAAATCTAGCAGGGAGAGAAGAAACAAAAATCTAGGTTAGCCGGTTCAGTGACTCTGTTCCAGGAACTAGCTGACTATTAAGTTAGATTGTAATCTTGAGAATAATCTTGAGAAACGGGGAGTTACCTCCTTGTGATTGTCACTGGTATTTTCGGAATTTTCCAGTGACGCCCTCCCTACCCCCTTTGGGTTATTGGCTTATGGTTTCTTCCCTTATATACCCCTTCTCCCAGCTACTTGGGGGTCGAACTTTACCCCTGTGTGGGAAATGAGTTTCGTCTTCAGTGCACTGGTTCCTGCCAACAAACCTCATGTGATTGCAGCAAGGACGGTCTCTCGTGAGTTCCTGGGGGGTTGTGTTATCCCGAGACTTGAGTGAGAGTCTCACCACTCAGGGGGGGGGGTGTCTTTCAACCTAAGACCATTGGAAAACACAGATATTTACATTATGAAGCAAACAGTAGCGAAATTACAGTTATGAAGTGGCAATGAAAATAATTTTATGGTCGGGGGTCACCACAACACGAGGAACTGATCTAAAGGGTCGCAGTGTCAGGAAAGCTGAGAACCACAGTTCTAGAGCTTCATTTGGACTTCCTTATTGCGACTTCCTTAGTTCATTTACAGATGTTCAATTCTTTTTTAGATTTTATTTTTAAAGTTTGTGTGTGTGTGTGTGTGTGCCGTGAATGTGTGGGTGCTCCTGGAGGCTAGAGAACAGCATCAGATCCCCAGGAGCTAGAATGACAGGCCATTGAGAACTGCCTGGTGTGGGTGCTGTTTCCTGGAAGCTCCACCCCAGTGGCTGGCGTCCATAGACCCAAAGAGTCAGGAACGTTCTGGTGGGAGCTCCACCACAAGCCCTCCTCTCCCATCTCTCTCCAAACCCTGCCACATCTCAGAAAGTCCACCAAATGATAATCCCACCCCCAGAGATCAAGACCAATCCCACAGGGTATTTAAACTGCCCCCTCCCCACGCCCTGAAAACAGACACATGGCTTTTTCAGTCTCTCTTCCACATCTCCTCTCTGGGAGCCAGAAAATCATCCAGGGGCGTTTTACCCATTAAACCCGGGCCCTTTTTAATTCAGTTTGATTTGGTCTGATTTGGATTGCTACCTCAACAGAGAGGAGTATTGGGGTGCAGAAACTTTCCCGGAGCTAGGAACTAAACCCAGGTCTCCTAGAAGAGCAGCAAGCAATCTTCACTGCTGAGCTGCTATTTCTCTGGTTCCCAAGATGCGGGATTTAAACAGTGGACAATGGAGCGTCACACATTTGCAGAAAGCGTGTATGCATGCCAGCTATTATTCTAAGTCCACTGCCAATCCCATCCAGCTCCTCCTGCAACTCTAAGAGCAGGTACTATTATTGCCTTCCCTGGCCCAGGGCCACCTGCTAACGATGGCAGTTAGTGTTGAAACCAAACAGCCCGCCATCAATAGCGCTCTTAAACACAGATGTGGCCTCTCTGAGTGGGTTGAGGCAGAGAAATGATGTGGCTAGCGAGGTCTGAGGAGGAGCACTTTGGCTGTGGTGAGGGAAGATCCATACAGGAAGGAAAAGGGGCTGCCAGGAGCTATTTGAGACCATCAGGTTTGAAAATTGGATGACTTTAGCCAGGACTCTGGGGCCGGGGCTGTGAGAGGGGGCAGCTGCTTCCTATGCGGTGTGGATACCAGAGTCTTGTGATGGTCGTCCTGGGGCTTTTTCGTGGTGGGAATAGATGCACATTTGTGAGTGTATAGGGGAAGCAGAAGAAATGCCTGGGAATGAGGAGCAGATGAAGGCCTGACTTGCCTGGTGCTGGTGGAGTGCCCCATAGGTGGGTAGGAAGTAGGAAGAACCAGGGAAGAAGAAAAAAGGCCCAAAGCTTGGTAGGAAGAAGGGTCCCCCCTACTCTTTGGTGAGCATCAAGGGGGAGAGGTTCATAGGCATTGTGCTTAGTGCAGGAGGACCTGGGAAGACAGGTCAGCTAGACACAAACAAACCTAGCCGTGAGGAGGAAGCGATGAGGCTGGCTTGGGTTAAGGGCTCAGTCCTCTGTCAGTGTGAGTCCCGGTGACTGCTCCCTGGCTTCCTCAGTCTGACTCACTGCTCATCTTCCCCGCAGAGTCCCTGGGAGAGTGACCAAGGAGGTGGGCCAGGAGCAGGCCGGAATTCGTGCACGGCGAGGGGGGAGGAGGGGGGCTGATGAGTCAGTGCCTTTCATTGCAAGTCTTTGCTTGTGGTTAGGAGCAAACTGACCCCACTCACAGTTTAAATTCCTGAACCCTGGACCCAGGCCTCAGCAGGCAACTCTGTTAACGGTGGGATGGGGCGATTGCATGCCTGGGAAGGCACATTTCAGAAGTCAGGCTTACAGCTGGGATATTGACGGTACCAGGGACCAACCGCTTTGCAGAGCTAGAAGGTGAAAACAGTGTTTTGCCCTTGGAAAACCCAGACTTGGGAGGGGTTGTGTGTGCAGTCTGCCTTGCTCTTCAGGAGGCCGGCTGTTTCTGAGACCTCTGAAGTCCTCTTCTTTGTGAAGCAGAGAGAAGTGACCGGTCCTTAGGGTGAAAAGCTCAGCTTGCAGAAACAGTTGCTATCCTGCTGAGTTACAGTAGGGGGCGCACTGCCGCTGTCCTCGTTCCCTCTCTGCTGCAAGCTGACTCATTCCCTCTGCAACCGACAGATTGCAGATTGCGTCTTGCCTGGTAGTTGCTATGCAGAGCTAAAAGCTGTCGCCTGAGAGCTACAGAAATTACAACCTGTCAGAGAAAATATTGTTCTAAATATGCTCGTTTAATGAGACTTTATTTTTATTATTTTTTAAATGGGCCCCCAGTAGGTAACAGCAGGTATCACTGTTTTCAGAAAACCATTTTTTCCCCTTTGGGGTGCTTAGTAATTGGCTTTGGGTTCTACACCCTGCAGTCACGTTAGACCTAACTTTGAGCTTCTCCATGTCTGTCTGGCATGCGTCCCAGGCTAATGTCCCTCTGTTAGGTGGCTGCCTAGGGATCAGAGGCTTAGGGGGGCATTCTACTAGCAGATGGCATCCCCCTGGGGGGGTAACTTAGTCTGATAACTGAGCAAGGCCCCAAAGAGACATTTCTTCTTTCACTGTGGTCAGGCTATGTTAGAACAGAGTGGACAGCTGCCAAGGACTCCTGAGACAACATGCATCATTTCCCCAGATGCCTTCACTCACAGCTCACCTCTCCAGGAAGAGGTGGGGCTGCAGGGTC
The DNA here is from genome assembly GCF_018167655.1 of Microtus oregoni. NCBI lineage: Eukaryota > Metazoa > Chordata > Mammalia > Rodentia > Cricetidae > Microtus > Microtus oregoni. Next base: position 33,759,525 of record NW_024543072.1, read on the forward strand.
CTCATCGCTTCTGGGGGGGGGGTACCCCTGAGTCCTGGATGCTCTTGGTTCTGATCTATAAAGGATTCGTGTGGCAAGTGTGCCGGTTAGAGACACCTGCCGTTTACAAAGCTCTGGCAGGGTCTGGTGGCCGCTGATAAGGCAGGAGGCACGCAGGACAACTTCTATTGCGCGGATGTGAATGAGAGGGGCCCTCAAAGCGGCAATGGTGCCATCGGACACTAACAGGCAGGCTGCAGAGAGTGTCTGGCTGGCATGGTATCCAGGGTTGTGTATCCATTGTTTGCTGAGTGCCAACTGGAAAATGAGGCAGAAGAGTCAGAGGTAGGCCCAGCTTCAAGGAGCGCCAGGCGTATAACCATCAACTTGCTCTCTAAAAGTGGTTGGAAGTACTCAGAGCTCAGCTGCCTTCAAATATGTCCAGCCTTGACATCGTGACATGATGTTGTCATCTAGAAAGTTCACTGTAGAGATCCATGCAATTGAGTTATAAAACCATTGCAAGAAAAAAAATCTCATAATGGTTTAAGGAAGCTTGGGATTTTGTGTTGGGCCCCGCTCATAGCTGCATGTGGTAGTCAACCTGATGGTGTTCTTGTCAGCATTTAAAGGATTGTTGGATGTGAAGGAGTGTTCTGTACATTGCTGGGGGAAATGCATCTGCTCTTTGAAGGAATAAACAAAGAGATGAGTGTAAGCCAAGGGAGTACAGGCTAATAGGTACATGTTGTGTGTGTGTGTGTGTTTTCCCATTTATATGTATATGGTGTTCATCTGTATTTGTGCATGTTTGTATTGTAGGGACACACGAGTGTGTGTGTGTGTGTGTGTGTGTGTGTGTGTGTGTGTAAGTGGAGGCCTGAGGTTGATTTTGGATCATCCCTGATCTCTCTTCTTTAGGCAGGTTCCCTCAGCCAAACCCAGAATCTACCAATATGCCCATTTTGAGTAGCCAGCTCGCTCTGGAGACTTCCCGTCTCCAGCTTCCCAGGGTTGGAATTACAAGTGGGTTACCATGCTCTCCCTCCCACCAGCATTTACATGGGTCCTGGGGATCTGAACCCTGTGCCTCATGCTTTTGTGGCAAGCACTGTAACTACCAAGCCATCTCCCAACCCCTTTGTTGCTGTTTGAATGGAAGTGGTCCCCAGAGGTTCATAGATTACATCAGTTGGTTGTCAGATGGAGGTGCTGTTTGGAGCCTTGTGAAACTGTTAGGAGGTGGAGCCTTGTGAAACCATTAGGAGGTGGAGCCTTGCTGGAGGAAGCTGGCCACTGAGGTCGGGCCCTGAGGTGTTAAGCCTGGCTTTACTTCTCATCTGCTTTTTTTTTTTTAAATTTATTTATTTATTAAGGATTTCTGCTTCCTCCCCGCAACCGCTTCCCATTTCCCTCCCCCTCCCCCATCAAGTCCCCCTCCCTCATCTGCTCGAAGAGCAATCAGGGTTCCCTAACCTGTGGGAAGCCCAAGGACCGCCCACCTCTATCCAGGTCTCGTAAGGTGAGCATCCAAACTGCCTAGGCTCCCCCAAAGCCAGTGCGTGCAGTAGGATCAAAAACCAACTGCGATTGTTCTTGAGTTCTCAGTATTCCTTCTGACTACAGACTCAGTACGACTTCCTTCCTCACAGTCCAGCCGCTGTGTTTTCCCATCCATAAAGGATTGTACCTCATCTTAAACTGCAAACCAAAACAAGCCCTCATTCCCTCAAGTCGCTTCTTGTCGGGTGTTCTGTCACAGAGAATAGTAACTAACACAGTACAATGCTGAAGCTGTTTGGAATCTCCAGCCTGGGGCTCCATTCCAGACCCCGCCATCAGCATGCCCTGCAGCATCTCCCCTGGAGCTGCCTCTCCAAACTCTGCCCCTGAGAAAGCCTGCCAAAAGTGAGCCCCTTCTTGGGACTGCTCAAGACCACGCCTACAGCCTATAGAAGATCTAGTAGCCATATTTGTCACGTGATACCACTTTCACCCTCCTGAGTGTCACCCAGGAGTGCTTTGCTCAGATTAAACCTGGCTTTATTAATTTGGTTTGATTGGCTTATAGGAGGCTTTAAAACTTACCAGAAGCTTGTATCTTAAACCACGCCCAGGTGGTAGGAGGTGGAAGTTAGTTTGACTGACCTTGTCACTCAAGTCCGGGAGTGTGAAAGACTTGTGGGGAACAGGTGAGTCCTACAGGGAGGTTTTAGAGTGTTACTGGACTGAACTGGAGACCAACTAAAAAAGCATAGGACAAGTATACCGTGACTGACTATTGGGATCAAGGACACAGCATGGATGAGTGTCAGAGAGGCAGAATGGGAGGAAGGACATGGAGACAGACAGACAGAATACATGAGTCTAGACTTTGTAGGTATAATACTAGTTTGTAATTATGATACTTTTTAGGTATGATACTTTCCTGATGGTAGGATACTAGTTAGAGGCATGTTTACAGGGACTATCCTTGTCTTTGAATGGAGGTGGAACATGGAAGCTCTTTGCTAGGGCATTGCATTGATTCCTATCTCATCAAATTAATACATGTACAGTTAAGGTTGTTTCTCCCTTATCTGTTCCTACCAATTTTTGGTATAGCCTAGAAATAAGAGCATAGATGTCACCAGGGGCCTCTGTTTGACCTGCTTCAGCACTTACGGGATGTGTAGCTTTCTTCGACATTCTCTCTGTCTTAGCACACTTTACTTCGCCAGTTGCCCTGGTTAGATGTTGTTTTGTTTTTTTCCTAACTTGATACACCTTGCAAGAAGGACCCTCCATTGAAGAGTTGCTTCAATCAGATCAGATTGGCTTGTGGGTATGTCTATGGGAGCATTTTCTTGATTATAATGGATGCAGGAGGGCCAAGTCTACTTTGACTGGTGCCATCCATAGAAAGATGGGCCTAGGCTCTCTGGGAAAGGTAGTTGCATGTGAGTCCAGAGGCAAACAGCCAGCAGTGTTTCTCTGTGGTTCCTGCCTCTGCTCCTGCTTGAGTCCCTGCCGTGACTTCCCTCAATCATGGACTGCAATCCAGAAGTGTAAGCCAAATAAAGCCCCTCCTCTCCACGTTGCTTTTGCTTACAGTTTTGTTTGTCCTCACAACAGAAAAGCTGACTGAGGACACCACTAAAATAAGAATCTGGATAATTGAGGTCATTAACTGAGTGGGGGAGCCCTGGTTGGAGGAAGGCATATGGATGCTTCGTGTTACTTATCTTGATTTTGAGACAAAAGAAACTTAAGAAGGGGGGCTCTATTGGGGTTCATGCTTGAGGGTAGAGGCCATCACAGCTGTGTCAGGATCTTACAGCTGGTCACAATACACCTGCAGTCAAGAAGCAGAGAGAGAAGACGGCCACTGCCAGCTTCCCTTCTCCCTCTTATTCAGTCTGGAGCCCCAGTCCATGGAATGGTGAGGCCCATATTTAGGGTGGGCATCAGGAGACAGGTTAGTGTTTCTGGTTCTGCAGTATAGGCAGGGTCCCACAAACCCCTCACAGGATTCATGAGCGTTAGACCTGAGAACTGATCAGTGTGCAATGGGGAGGCCAAGGAGACTTTTCACTCTGCCCAGGCTCATTTTAAGGGGGACAAGAATCTGAGCTCAGGCCTGCATTCAGCTTTTTATTACTGTTGGATGGAAGCTCCGAGTCAGTATTGTTGATCATTGGAACCCTCTGGAAAGCACAAATGATAATGCCCAAAGAGTTCCCATTTCTCTACGTCATGTATCAGAGAGATGAGGCTGGATCTGTGAAGGTTTCTCTACGGTCACGAATTACCACGCAATATTGTGACTGGTCAGGGTTCCTGTCTCGTTGAAACTTTGATTTTCCAGCATGTCCCTACCTTTTCATCTCAGAAACTTTAGCATTTTAGATAGAAGAAAGAGCAAATAAAGCTCTGATGGAATGAAAGACATGAGCAGAGAGTCCTGAGATTCTAGAAAGTCTCTCTGTCCATGCTAACCCGGGACCGTGGATGCGGGGAGGGGAGAACAGATAAAGAGGAGGGTAAACAGAGTGGCAGCGTGTTGTTGCTGCCGGTTTTTACGGTTTTTACTGCTGCCGCCTCTCACGGTCCTTTCCCTTCCCGCTTCTTTCTTGTTTCAACTTTTTGAATTGTGACACGTCACACAGCATTCTTGGAATTCTTTTCCTCAGAAGCTAAGGTAAAAGGTGGACCAGGAGTTAGGCCCCAGGGCTGCGAGGAGCAAAGTGGGCCAAGCTGAGCTAGCCATGAGGTCGGCCTAGGATGGAGGGTGATGGTCAGCCGAAGGATGTGTGGACTCTGTGGTGTCTTTGACTGTGTGTCTGTTCTCTCTTCTGTCAACTGAAAAGATGCCCAGGAAGGGAAAGATCCTTAAGCATGAACTTTTATGGCAATGACTAGTGTTTGGCTCTACAGATCATAACTCTAAGTGACTTTGGGGAATGTGTAGTCTGAGACAGACCTTGGAAATGTCTTCATCCAAAAGGATAGTTTGGACCTTTGGGGAGGTCTGGTAGCTCACCTTCCCCCTCTTCCACCAGCAATGAAAGATGGATATAAAAAATTTCTCCTAAATATTAATCAGTCCTCCTGTGTTCAGAAAGATTCCTGTTGCTTTCATACAAATATCATAAATTAAAAACGCTATCATATGTAGGTATTGAATTCATTTGTATTCATACAAAACCATCCACCAGACCTTACCAGGGGTTGACTTCAGTTTCTTTTGTAGTACAAAACTACATTTCAGTACTGAGCAATCATCCTGCACCAAACCCACATGTATAGGGAAGGGACTCCACGTTCTTGAAAGAGGGGATGCCACCCCCTTTCAAGATGGTTGTGAGAGACTTTTTGTTTTTGTTTTTCTTTTTCTTTTTTTAGTTGAGTCTTACTTTGTAGCTCTGACTGGCATGGAACTCACTATGTAGACCAGGCTGGACTTGAATCTCAGAGATCCTCCTACCTCTGCCTCTGCCTCTCTGCTGGCCTTAAAGGTGGCACCAGCACACCCTGAAGGTATGATTCTTATTTTCCCTAATTAAGTGAGAAATGAGGGGAGCGAGCTAAGGCTGTGAGGAACACTTAAGGCTGTGAGGAACACTTAAGGCTGTGAGGAGCACTTACTTAGCCGCTGGATGGGCGAGACTAAAAAGCATGCGTACTCCACGTGCTTCAGAATAGGCAAGATACCCCCATTTACCTTCATATAGAAATATTTCCATTCTTCTGTTTGTCTTTTAACCAACCAACAGCCGTCTTCTACCGGAGGACTAGGACTGTCCCAGTCCTCCCCGCCCCCAGTCTCCCCATAGACGCCAGTCAATTTGTGTGTTCCCCTGCTTAGAAATATCAGTGGAGCAGCAGTTGGGTTTGCATCGTGACTTTTCATAGCAGCGAAGTGTGTGAGTTCTGTTAAACAGACAGAAGAAGCGACAGAAACAAAGCACCAGGCTAAGGCTGGTTCCCTGCAATGCTGAGAAGACCACTGTCCTCGGAGCTAGTTTCTCAGTGTGGTGGTTGTTCTTGCTTATCATCTTGGCTACATATGGAGTTAACTAAATCCCAACGACTGGGCACACCTGTGAGGGATTTTTCTTTTGTAAATTGAATGATTTATTTCTTTTTATTTTTTTGTGCATTGGTGTTTTACCTGAATGTACGTCTATATGAGATCCCCTGGAACTGGAGTTACAGATAATTGTGAGCTGCCATGGGGGTGTTGGGAATTGAACCCAGGTCCCCTGGAAGAGCCACCAATGCTCTCAACCACCAAGCCATCTCTCAAGCCTGAGTGACTTTCGTATTTAAATTATTTGATGTGGGAAGACCCAGTTCAAATCTGGATCGTTGAGGTGGGAAGATAAGCCTTTAATCTGCTGGCAGCTATACGAAGGACACGGAGGAAGGAAGCTTGCTCTCTTTGCCTGAGTGTTCTTGTTGTCAAGTCCATCCCTTCCCTGGCATCAGAGCATACTTCTTCAGGATTCTGGTGTGCACTGAAGACCAACTGAGACATCCAGCCGTGTGAACTGAACAATTCCCAGATTCTTGGACTCTCCGTTTGTAACTAGCCATTGGTGGATTAGCCGAACTATAGCCTACAAATCATTCTAAGAAATCCTCTCTATCTCTACCCTATATATCTATACTTATACCTATATCTATAAATAGATAGATTCATTCTATAAGTTCTATTCCTCTAGAGAACCTGAACTAATACAGCGAAGATTCTTTAAAATGAATAAGGAGCTGGCACGCACTACAGTGGTGGAGTTCTGGCCTAGCATGAGGGCCTAGGTCTGGCCTGACATGCTGTGGAAAGGAAATGGATATGGAGGCCTGGGAGGGAGTGTAGGCATCTGTAATAATAAGGGCCGTGTCCAATACTGTTCTTGTGGATTGAATATGTTGTACTCTGGCCTCTGATTCATGTGCTGAGATCCCAGACCTGACTGTATTGGCATTTGGTGCTAAAGCATAGAGTTGGACTGTATTTATTAGGGGTCTGATAAGAGAATTGGTGGCTGGACTCTCTCTCTCTCTCTCTCTCTCTCTCTCTCTCTCTCTCTCTCTCTCTCCCTTCCCCCCCTCCACACAGACCCTGTGCAAAGGTCATGCAGGCACGTAACAAGACAACAAGAAGTGGCTGAAGACAAGAGATGAGCAACGAGGATGAAGATGTTGGCACCTTTACCTGAGACATCTCTATTTTCAAAACAGTTAAATCATTCCCGCTTTTTAGCTATTCGTCAGTGGTATTTTGCCTATAACAGCTTTAGCAGCCTGGTACAATAGCTAAACCTTGACATGACTTCTCATTTTGATTGCCAGGAATTTTGAGAAAACGTACACATCTTTGGAGCCCACCTTTCAGGAACAGGCATTCTTTAGAATACATTACTTCAGGTGGGCAGGAAGCTGGGGAAACCTTAACCAGCTTCTACACCAGGTTCTTTATAGACAATATCAATTGACTTTCAAAACAACTGGAAGAGTGAGAGGTGTTATTGTTTTGTAGATGACAAAACAAGACTCTCAGAATCAGTTTTTACTAAGGGCTCAGATTTGGACTCCTGCATTGGATTTACATAGAGAGGGTGTCTCATTCTTTTGAGAAATGTTTAAACTAGGAACTGAAAGAGCTGGTCTAATACATAAAGTCTATATAAATTAAAATTCCCTTCTTTATACTCTATTCAAATTTTCTTTATGCCATAAAGACAGTTTTTCACCCATTTAAAATACTTAGTTCCGTTGTGAAGGATTATATTTTACCCTTAAAAAGTATGTAGTTAGGTATTATTGGAAAGTGTGAACTAAGTTTTCAATAGTTGAGACAAAATGAGGTCATTGCTTTTTCAATGCAAATTAGGTTTGGATGACTTCTGGAAGGAAGAAGGGGTCCATTTAGGCTTTGAGATTAGTTGGTGTGAACCCCATTTACTTCACTCAAAATCCAGAAGATTTCATTTCTTGAGGACTGGGGAAGGCAAATTTGGGAAATTAAAGGTTACTTAAAATAGATGATCACAGGGGGTGGCAAGAAAAAAAAAGAAAAGAAAAACAAAATAGATAGCTACATCAAATACATTTGTTTCCAGGTGATTTGTGTTGGAATTGAATATGAAAGAAAGCAATTATAAGCCAGAGACTAAATGAAAATCATCAGAAGCATTTCTGGGGAGATTACTTTCATCTTCATCATTATCTTCATCAACATTTATATTGGCACGACCACCATTACCACCACCACCACCATCACCACCATCACCATCACCACCACCACCACCACCACCACCACCACCACCATCACCACCATCACCACCACCACCACCATCACCAGCACCATCACCACCATCACCACCATCACCACCACCACCACCACCACCACCATCACCACCACCACCATCACCATCACCACCACCACCACCACCATCACCACCACCATCACCACCATCACCACCACCATCACCACCATCACCACCATCACCACCACCATCACCACCATCACCACCATCACCATCACCACCACCACCATCACCACCATCACCACCACCACCACCATCACCACCACCATCACCACCATCACCACCACCATCACCATCACCACCACCACCACCACCACCACCATCACCACCACCACCACCACCATCACCATCACCACCACCACCATCACCACCACCACCATCACCACCACCACCATCACCATCACCACCACCACCACCACCATCACCACCACCACCACCACCACCACCACCACCACCATCACCACCACCACCATCACCATCACCACCACCATCACCACCACCATCACCACCACCACCACCACCACCACCATCACCACCATCACCACCATCACCACCATCACCACCACCACCACCACCACCACCACCATCACCACCACCATCACCACCATCACCACCACCACCACCATCACCACCATCACCACCATCACCACCACCACCACCACCATCACCACCACCACCACCACCATCACCACCACCATCACCATCACCACCACCATCACCATCACCACCACCACCATCACCATCACCACCACCATCACCATCACCACCACCACCACCACCATCACCACCACCACCACCATCACCACCACCACCACCACCATCACCACCACCACCATTACCACCACCATCACCACCATCACCACCACCATCACCACCACCACCATCACCATCACCACTACCATCACCACCACCACCACCACCACCACCACCATCACCACCACCACCATTACCACCACCACCAATACCACTACTGCCACCACCACCACTGACATCTTCTGAGAGTTCAGCCGCAAGCTGATCACATTACAGAGATCATCTTATCTAATCTTCACTTGAGCTGGAAACCAGACATTTTTAACATTTCCATTTAACAAGTAAGGAAAGAGACTTGGAGACATCGTTTTCCCTGGCCACTGGCCAGTCCACTGTGAACCATAAGGATTCTGGCGTGGTGAGTGTGGCCTGACGGAGGGGATAAGGAAAATAAAGGTGTTATGCTGTTTAGGAAGAATATTGGTCTTTATTCAGTAAGCTGGAAGACAGCAATGCTTAGAGGTGGGGGAGTGGTTGATTACAGGAATGTTTAGGATGACTGACCACCCCTAGAAAGCTTGTACTGAAGCATGCTACATAGGCACCCCTCAGTTTCTCACTGTCCAAGGTTCCTAAAGGATGAAAGATTGAAAAATGATTAGTAGAAGGACCGCCAGTTCCCTATCTTCAGTATGTCAGAGGAGACAGGAAACAGGAACTTGGAACTTGAGTGATCCAATCTTTTGACTCAGTCTAGTAGTCCAGTATTTGATCTAGTGTCTTTGACTTCACACACATACGTTCTCTCTCTCTCTCTCTCACTCTCTCTCTCTCTCTCTCACACACACACACACACACACACAGTCATGTGCTCATGCACACATTTTGGTTGCATTGATTCTGAAGGTAGAACCCAGTGCTGACTCCTCCCATGCACCTTTCTTTTGAACAGGGTTTGACTCGATACCAGCCTTACTTTGTATTCATTATGTAGCCCATGCTAGCCTTTAAGGCCTGGTCCATTTGTCCAGCTTCCTAAGTTATGAGAAAGTGGGTGTGTACCACCAAGCCCAGCTTCCTGCATTTTAAAGGACTGATGCAATAATGCTTGATCTAAAAAAAAAAAAAAAGGAAGCTGGGTGGTGGTGGTGGTGCACGCCTTTAATCCCAGTACTCAAGATGTAGAGACAGGCGGATCTCTGTGAGTTCAAGACCAGCCTGGTCTACAAGAGCTAGTTCCAGGACAAGCTCCAAAGCTACAGAGAAACCTTATCTCAAAAAAAAAAAAAAAAAAAAAAAAAAGGAAAAAAATCCCCAGCTTTACCATATTATAAAGTGAAAAAAATGCCATGTTTGTATTGTATGTTGGCCAATTTTTGTCAGCTTAAAACCAAGTAGAGTCACCTGTGAAGAGGGAGGCTTATCTGAGAAATTGCCATCATCAGACCGGCCTGTGGGCATGGGTGGGCATTTCCTTGATTAATGGTGGATGTGAGAGGGCCCAATCAACTGTGGGCAGAGCCATCCCTGGGCAGATGGCTGGGTTTCGGAAGAAAGCTAGCCGATCAGGTCATGGAGAAAAAGGCAGGAATTAGCTTTTCTATCTACATGTTTGCTCCTGCTTGAGTTCTCTCATGATCAGCTGTGATTGGGAAGTGTAAGCCAAATAAACCCTTTCCTCCCTTAAGTTGCTTTTCGTCGTGGTGTTTACTACAGCAATAGGAAACAACCTAGGACAGTACGTTTGCTTGCTAACTCTGCTTGTGCATAACCAGCGTAAAATCAAATCGCATTTTCTCAACTAGGTTCTCTGCCCTCTGAGCTCATTCGTTTTCTGCTACTCCACTTCTAGGTGTCTTTTATGCATAGAAGTAGTTTTTTTCTCCCTTCTTGATTGATAGGCATTGAGAAGGAAAGTAGTGCATCTGAGTAATTGGCTTTTTATAGCACTTGGTGTGATGAAGCAGGCAGATAGGTGCTAATAACGGCTGTTGGTGATCCCATCATCCCCCTGTGACTCAAAGACAGCTATTAATTACCTGGTCAATAGCAAGGGAGGGAGTCAGTAGATTGGTGGGAGGGTAGGAGGTGGAGGTATTAGAAATTTATATCTCTGGAAATGCTTTATCATAATCTCCTTTATAGTAGAAAATGGCAGGGAACACAGCAACAGCTAATGTAATACCAATAGATACACATATATGGTGGAATATATGTAATTTATAATGAAAGATATAGACATTTCTGTCCAATTTGACTTTTATTTGATATGATACAGCAGGAACACCAAAGACTCCTTAAAAGGCAACCAAATTGGCCAAGTAGCAAAGCTTTGCAAGAGCAAATAACTTGAGACTAGATTGGTTTGTTAGTTAATGTGACAGTGGTGGTACGGGCTTATGGAGCTGGGTGAAGAGCCGGCAGCATTCGCCGTCACCTGCTAGGTTTATTGTAAAGCTGACCCAGAAAGTGGCTGGCCAGACTGCCTCCCTGAAAGTGTTTGTTTAGCAATTTGAAAATCTAGGTGTGTGGTGTAATGAAATCGTTCATGTCTCATTTATTTTTATAGGTGAAAGTTCTAAACACCTGGCTCACCCATTTCTGAGATTTATTTTCCTCCTGCCTTTTAGTTAAAACTGGAAAATGCCTTTCCGTTTTTAACGAAGGCTTACATCAATATAAGTTTATGATCTAGGTGGGTATCTTGCCATGAAGGTGCTTTTACATTGTAATGATTTGGACTATATGAAGGGTTTGTAAGGGAAAATTGGAATATCAATGTGACAGCTGGAGCCGTTTCTAGTTCTGTTTGTGACACTGGACTTTTCCTAACAGTTTTAGAGTCACCTGGGAGTATTAATCCTTGGCAGAAGTTGTTTGAACACTGTCTAGTTACTTTTCTGCCGCTGCGGTAGAACACCACGACCAAGGTAACTTAGAGAAGAAAGAGTGCATTTGGGTTTATGGTTGCAGAGGCATCAGCGCTGTTGTGGTAGGGAAGCATGGCAGCCAGCAGCAGGCAGGGTGGCAGGAACAAGAAACTGAGGGGTCACAGCTTCAGATGCAAGCTTGAAGCAGAGAAAGAAAACTGGATAAGCTACTTCTGGTGATGTACTTCCTCTAGCAAGGCTGTATCTTCTAAACCTCTCCAAACAGCACCAACAACTGGAAGCCAAGTGTTCAAATATACTGAGCCTATGGGGAACGTTCTTGTTCAAAGCACCACAAATACTTTACGATCTTGGGTTAAGAATTCTTTGGGCCAGGTATGATATATCATCAGTCACAGCACAAAATAAAATAAACCCCCAAACCTTAGCTTAGTAGTTCTTAATCTTCTTTAGGGGGATGTATATGTCACACTTTTTGAGAAGTTCCTAAGACATACATATTTTGGTCAGAAAAGAGTATACATAATGTTAGGAGCTACAAAATCGTGGTAGTAAGCTAAAATATCCAACTTTAATTTAAATTACCAGGTATGCTCTTGTTTATCATCTTTTCCCAAGACCTCTTCATTTCATCTCCTAAATCAGATAGGGAGGACACAGCTGATAGCTGCAGATCACCTCAAGGTGAAACAAATCTTTACTGTCTCTCCTTCTAGAGCAATGGTTCTCAATCTGTGGGCCATGACCCCTTGAAGGGGTGTAGGAAGAGAAGGCCTACAAGACCAAGAGATAAGGCAACCTGGAGTCTGCCTGAGAGCCTAGTAACAGGCACCGTCAGAGGTCCTGATGGTGCCTAGCCCATGAGGGGCAATCGTGATGTCAGTGGATTAGAACCCAGCCTGTGCTGGGAGGAGGGGATATAAGGTATTAGGAAGGTTGAGAACACTGCTGGAGATGACAGCAGGAGACTAAATCTGCTCCACACCCGGTTAAAGCACACAATTGTTCAGCAAATAGCATGCGGGAACACTGTACATGTTAGAGTTGCAACAGGTCTTGTAGTAGTAATATGGGGCGGCAGGGCTGCGTCCCCCACACCCGGCCGCCCACATGGCTATCTTATGCGCCGAAATAACAACACACAAACTGTATTCTTTTAATCACTGCTTGGCCCATTCTCTTCTAGGCTAATTCTCACATATTAATTTAACCCATTTCTAATCATCTGTGTATGGCACCCCAAGGTGCGCTTACCGGGGAGATTCTAGTCTAGTCCATCCTGGGTCGGAGCTTCATCCCGGGAGCGGGGCATGGCATCTCTCTCTCAGGCGTCTGCTCCCAAGAGAGCAGAGCTGTGGAGTCTCTGAGCTCACTTCCTCTTCCTCCCAGCATTTTGTTCTGTTTACTCCTCCCACCTATCCTCTAACCAATAAAATGGGCCAGGGCAGTGCCTTTATTAGCCAATGACCTTCCTCCATCATTTCCCCTTTTTCGGTTTAAACAAAAAAAAAAAGGATTTAACATAGCAAAATTACATATAACAAAACAGTTATCAAGTAAAAGTTACAATAATCTTTATCATAACTAAGGAAAACTATAACTATAACTAACTATTCTTAACTCCATCAAAGACTCCAGAAAGATATATTATTACCTAAGTAAACAAGAACTAAGAAACTTCAAACTCTAGAAATGACAAAGACATTGACAAAGACATTTTACTGCCTGGACAGTCACCCAAAGTTCCTCTGTATTGTTGGGGCATCCATCTTCAGCCTTTAGGCCCATGGTATCCAGCAGACATTTCCATAAAGCAGGAAAATTCAAAGTCAGTTCAGTCACTATCTGTTGTGTCCTGCAGAATGTCTCGCAGACTCTTTCATGAATCAGGAACCCCGAAAGATCATCTCACCTTAGGCAAGTTCAGTAGTCCTCTCTCTGCGGGGTCTCTGTGTCCAGTTTATGCAATAGTCCAGGCAAGAGCAGTTTCTTGCCCAAATGGCTATCAAACTCCATAAGGTGCCTCTTCGATGCCCATCTTCCTCTTGAAGTACATTGGTGCTGCCAGGAGCAGAGTGTTTCATTGTCATGAAAAGTCCTAAGTTATTAAAACATTAAATGTCCTATTCTGTAATCTTTGAAAGACGTGAAGAATGTCTATCTAAAATATATCTACGCACATCTAGAAAATCTTAACTAACATGACTACAAACTTTACTATTATCGATGATTATCCATTAACAACCTATATTTCCTAATTATACAGTACATATTTAAATGAACTACACAATCAAAATACCTTAATCAAAATCAGAAACACATATATATAACAAAATTGACCTTAAATCTCTATCAATAAAGCAAAATCTATACTAATGTAAATTATTCATATCTATATCATATCCCCCTTTAAATGTAAAAGAACATTTATAAACATTATTTGGGAATATGGGCGCAGTTATTTCTCTCCAAACTGCTTCCTGCTGAATGGGGGCGTCGTTAATTAGGTCTTTTATGGTATAACCTGTGTGCTAGTTTCATCTCAGTTGGCAGTTGAGCGAAGCAATTTTTTGAAGGCGTGCACAGGAACCATTCAGGAGGACGTGGTCTATCATACCACATCGGAATAGAAGAAATGAACAGCGTCTCATCCTCTGTGAAAAAAAAATAAGAAACTCCTTTCCAAAGTATCATGTCCTTAGATCCAAATTTCAAAGTCAAGGCATTTACAAAATATCTATGTCGGATTAGTTCAGCAGCATTTATAAATAAATATCTTTTAGCAGCTGTTGCTCCTTCCTCAGCATTGAAACAATTCAAAGAGAGCATAATAGCATACAGTATCAAGATTCTCTGTGTATTTTCCATCTTTGTTCGTTTTATTTTAACCTCTATTTTGTTTATTTTTACTTTTAACTCTTTGCTTTTTGAGACAGGTTCTCTGTATCTTTGACCTGAAGTAACTCTGTACACCAGGCTGTCTTTGAACTCTCAGAGATCCGTCTGTCTCTGCCTCCCAGGCATTCAGGATTAAAGGTGTTTGCTACTACACCTTGAACTCACAGAGATCTGTTAGTCTCTTCCTTCTAGGCACTGGGATTAAAGGCGTGTGCTACCACACACAACAACTCTCTTTCTTTTTTTTGTTTTTTACTTTAAGAACTTAAACTTTTAGTCTGCATATATTTTTAACACACTTTAAACCATTCAGAAATTTTCTTTGTCTTTGAATCTCTCTTTACTGTATATCTCTCTTTTTCTGACCACACGAGCCTTTAAATTACTGAGCAATATGGGTAGGATTAAAGGCGTGGCTTTGCCAGCTAGATCCAGTCCATTCCTTATCTTTCCAGCCTCATGGCGGATGTACAGGCTGTAGCCATGTTTACTGCAACAACTGTATGGCATTTCAAGGTCCCTGCCAGCAAGTGAGCTACAACAGACAACACTCAAGTCCTCTCTCTCGGTAGCCGGCCCTCCTGCCTCAAACAGTCAGAGTTTGCCCTGGCAGGATGGCCCAGAAAGCCGGCATTTTTAAACGGTGCAGCTTTTTTCCTGCTATGGCTGAAAACCGAAAAGCATGCGTTCAGCTTTTCATCAACACCGTTTAAGTGTTTCGTGGCAGGACCTCTTAATGAGCTGCAGACTTTGCAGCTAAAGCTGAGTCGGGAAGCCTCTCTTAGATGAGGTGCTTGCTTGCCTCTGGCAAGCAGAGTAGACCCGAGAACACAGCGAGTCTGTAGCACTTTACTCCAAATGCTCTATTGAAAAGCTCTGTCTCCCGCAGGAGCCAGACAGAGATCACAATGGCGGCACAGCCCCAGGAAGTCGCGCTTTAAAATGACACAGCCTTTTTTCTGCTACTGTTGCTGAATCAGGAAATCTCTCTACAGCACGCCACCAACAAACAGCAAAAATCTGTGTTAAACTCTCTTTCCCTTATTTTTAAGCCTTCTCAGGTTTTTTAAGTGGGTTTCGGCTGTCCACACGTCTGGGCGCCAAATGTAGTAATATGGGGTGGCAGGGCTGCGTCCCCCACACCCGGCCGCCCACATGGCTAGTTTATGCCCCAAAATAATTACACAGACACTGTATTCTTTTAATCACTGCTTGGCCCATTCTCTTCTAGGCTAATTCTCACATATTAATTTAACCCATTTCTAATCATCTGTGTATGGCACCCCAAGGTGCGCTTACCGGGGAGATTCTAGTCTAGTCCATCCTGGGTCGGAGCTTCATCCCGGGAGCGGGGCATGGCATCTCTCTCTCAGGCGTCTGCTCCCAAGAGAGCAGAGCTGTGGAGTCTCTGAGCTCACTTCCTCTTCCTCCCAGCATTTTGTTCTGTTTACTCCTCCCACCTATCCTCTAACCAATAAAATGGGCCAGGGCAGTGCCTTTATTAGCCAATGACCTTCCTCCATCAAGGTCTGAAAATCAGCAATGATGGAATCACGGTTTCTGTCTCCAAGGGACCCCTGTTTGGTGGCATGGATCATTTAAGAAGCAAGATGTTTGCTCATGGTTCCTGTATAAAGTTAGATGGCATCTTGAATAGTAACAGGGTTAACCTTGCAAGTTGAACACATTTTCCTTTTTATGTATAGAAGAAGCGTTTAATTGGAGACTTGCTTATAGTTTCATAGGGTTAGTCCATGACCATCATGGCAAGGAGCATGGTGGAGACAGGCAGCTGGAGGAATAGCTGAGAGCTTATATCCTGATCCATAGACAGAAGAGAGAGAGAGAGAGAGAGAGAGAGAGAGAGAGAGAGAGAGAGAGACCCTGACCCTGCTATGGGCTTTTGAAACCTCAAAGCCCTCCCCCAGTGACACACCTCTTCCAACAATGCCATTCCTCCTAATCCTTCCTAAAAAGTTCCACGAGCAGCTAGGAACCAAACATCCCAAATATCTGAGCCTATGGAGGCCATTCTCATTCAAAATGCTATATCTTCCTACTTTCAAGGTTTTTAAAAAGTTAATCTGTTTTGTGTGTGACCTACTGAGCTTAATTTGGTTGATGGCATAATCAGTGGTGGTGATAGGACTATTCACTGGAGCATTAACAACTTATTAGTGGCTACTCACCGCAGAAAAGTAGGTCCCATTCTTTAGCATTCATTAACTGCCAATAGTCTCTCAGAGAGAGAAAAAAGGGGCTTCATAAGCACCTCCCCTATCTATGATAAATTGGTGACAGGCCTAGTCTTGTACAGATCTTGTACAAGTAATTATAGCTGTAGTGAGTTCACTTTACAATGGTCATGTCATATCAGGAAGACATATTTTTGAAGCATACCTCTCGTATTCTGGCTCTTACATTCTTTTTGGATAGCAATGTTCCCCGAGTCATGTAGGAAAAGACACAGACTTCCCTTTAAACCTGAGCATGCAATGGTCATTTATTTTCAGCCACTGACCAGGTATGAGTCTGCACTAACCACTGACCACTGCAACAAGAAGCTTCTCTGATGAAGGCTGAGAGCAGCACTATTCGGTGTACAAACACATAAGTATTTAGCAGGCAGTTTGGTGATATGTGCTTGTAGCAAAATAACCAATATATTCATGTAGGTTCTCTTCTAGGGCCTAAGACTTCCCCAGCCACAGACTCTTGACTAGGTTTAAAATACCAAGCATGATTCCTTCTTGTGGAACATGACTCAAATATAATGAGAAGGTGGTTGGAAACCCCATAACATTCATGACACAATTTTGCCAGTGGACACATTTTACCTTGAAGGTTGATATTGTAGCTTCCAAGGTTTACAGATCTGTAAGACTGTTGATGACTTTTCTAGCCCAACAGCCTTCAACCTACCTTCCAATACTAATTATTTGATAGCTGGTATGAAGGAAGCTTCAAGCTTGGTTACAACTTAATTTCTCTATGTCCTGCACTCAAATTCCATGGTACCTTCAGCAACTGAAATTTACCGGTGACTTCTAGTGGAAAACCAAGAGTAATGATGATAGTCTACATTGTTTGGGGAGATTTCTCAAGAATGACATTGTTGGTATTCGGTGGTCTCATGAGCATTGCAGGGTGTTTGGAGGCATCCCTGGCTTCTACCCAAGATTGAACATTTTTTTTCCTAAAGAGAATGGCTGAAAATTTTCCTCAGGCAAAATGCTGCAAAACTTATGTCTTACCAACAATGAATATCTTTGTACAGATTTTTTCCTGCAAATTTTCAAGAGTAGGAATATTTCCATTAAGTTCCTAGAAGAAGGAGTTGTTAGATCCAAGGGGTTGAAGATCTAAATTGAGACAGACTCAGGTTCTCTTCCAAAAAAGGGCTGCCCTGGTTTCTAGGTCAGGAAATTTCCTGACATTTGAATACTTGCTCAGTGATTAGTTTTTCAAGAAACACTGATAATTTCCTTATATGAGCCTCTGTGTAAGTTCTTGTTTGGGTCCCTCAGAGCCTTGCTTGTCTTCTCTGTGAGGATCCTGTGACAAGGATAGTGTCATTCTCTGTTACGTCTCCAAAGCACTTTTTATAGAATCTCACTTATCTTAACCTTCCCCCAAAGAAACTTTCAGTTTCTTCCTCATTGGCTACTGGCTCTGGGCCCGAGTCCCCTGTCTTCCTGGCTTTCTTTGTCCCCATTCTACATTCAACTCTGCACCAGGACCTCTCTGGATGATATATAATATGTCTTGTGTTGGCTCTTTGTGACAGAAATCGTTTCTGGACATGGTAGGGAACTGCCTTCTAAATATTTTACTTTGTATGCATGGATTAGTGTTCTTTCAGCCTTGGCCAAAGGAACTTCTCTTTGCAATGGGTAGCAGTTAACACAGAGACTCATAGCTGGTCAAAAAGTTGAGATGAAGCAGACTGTTAAACAGAATGTATAAGTACCCCCTCCAAGGCTCAGGAGCATCGTAGAAGAAAGGGTAGCCAGAATGTAAGAACTCGAGGATGGGGAGAAACACTATGAAATGACTCTTTTTAGACCTGACACTGTAGCTATTGTACTCAGAAGTAGCTGCTGTTACTGTTGAGAGGGGAGGAAATCTCACGTGAGTGAAAACTCTGAATGACCACATTGCTGAGTGACCGGCTACACTGAGAACCCCACTTCCTCATCCCTACAGGGATGGCAAAGCCATACTTGGGTAGAGTTTTCTTCAAGGTCTTATGGAAGAGTAGTGACCAGTGTGTGCAAAACTAGCAACTTCAGCTTCTGCCTCCCAGATGTCTATGGACTGAGCCTGCTCATCTACAGAGACCTCCTACCAAGACTGGCTAGCCCCTCCCCCTGTTCCTCTCCCAATAGCTGAGGTCCCAGGTTTCTGGGGGTAGTAGGTGCCCTCCGTGGGAGGTAGCAGCTCCACCTAATCTCGGTTGTCCTTTAAATGTGTCTTGTCCTTTTTTCATTCACTCGCCACTCCTTGTCAGGGTCTGGGAGTGAAGTCACGTGGTTGCAGCATGTTACCTACACAAAACCTGTACAAGTCTAGGCTGGTCAGCACTCCATCATGGGGGGGGTGCTCATGAGGCCTCACCCCTTCCCGAGAAGCTGCTGACAGTTAATCGTTGCTAGAAGAAAGGGAGTCATTTTCTTCAGTGCCATAGCCACTCTGAAATTGCCCATGCTTCGGTAGAGAACACCCCACCCCCGTCCCATCCAGGCTCATGCAGGCTGCTATAATTAAACCCAGTGAATCTCAACAAACCAAAACGCACACGTTAAAAAGGGCAGGAGAACTGGAGAGGAACTCTTTCTGAAGAAGGACTTTGGCAGGGGAGGGAGAGGGTTAAAGAGGGGAACAGGTGGGTAATGGAGATTACCAAGATATGTTATATATGTGTGAAGCTGTCTTTGTGATATTCCTTGACTCCTGACCATCAGGGTACCTTTCCTCTCAGAGCTGTAACACAGTTACCCTTTTGTTCTCTATGAATTAATCCTCCAACAGTCCTGTGCCTCTGAACAATGGGGAGGGGTTTCTTGTGAGAAACACGTTCGTAGATTGTTCTGTAGTTGTGTGCAGTCACGCGCACGTATGCACTGTCATTAGCGTGACTGCAAAGTCACTAGGAGTTACAGTCTCATGGGACCGTCCCTGTTGTGGATGGAGTTCATTGGTGACAGCGGTGTCCACTTTGTGGCACGTGACTATGTTACTGAGCAAGACTGTGCTTAGAGATGATGCTAACTGAAGCTCCAGGTGGGAATGGGTGAGGAGAAAAACAGGCTTTCGGTTATCTCTGGTTAGATTTGCCTGTTTGTGCTCTTGGCGTGACCACAGACCCTCCCCTCGTTTCTCTTCATTTTTAATTTCCTGGCCTCCCAAAGCAATGTCACAGATAAATGAGTGTGGAGACTCTTCAGGATCCCTTTCCAATGAAGGGGTGGCTTTTTGGTGATGTTGGTCAGAGGGTGGCCAGGACAGGCAGGTACTTCTAATAAAGACTGCTTCCTCCCTTCTCGCCTCCAGTGAGGAGGGCGGCGGCGCGAGGGCAGCTCCCAGGGAGCCCAGCAACTCAGGGGATCAATAAATCTGAAAGCCAGAGGAATTGTGTGGGGGTGGGGTGGGGTGGCTGGGTGCGGAGTGTGGGTGGGGATTGTGGTGGCGAGGGCAGCAGCTTCCTTGCGGAGGTGTCCTCCCTCGGTGACGTCAGAGGCGGCTGCCGTTGCCCTGGTAACTTCACCTGATCCAGGGACGTGGGTGGATGTGCTGATTTCAAGGCTCTCTCCTTTAATGAGGAAGAGCTAAAAATGAATCTTACTGTCCCATAAAAAGCTCGGTAATCACAAGGCGTTACTATCCGGCACTTGGCGTCTGTGGGAGTAGATGATGCTGGAATGACCTGAAGGACATAGAGGGGACAAGATTTCTTTCACAGAAATCCTTAATATTCTAGAGAAAAAAAAGCGTGTGTTCTCCTTCTAACAAAGCGCTTCATTTTCTACCGTTTCTCAGGAAATTTCCTATTGAATTATGTGGCGTATTGCCTCGGAGTCCCTCTCTAGGGGCGATGGTTCCGGAAATATCACAGAGCTGGGACCCATGAGAGGCCAGTGTGGTCCGGACCCCAGAAAGTTGCCCTTACAGCATAAGATTTCCCTTCTAGTCACCTTAAATGTGCAGCCCCTAGTCTCTTTCCGAGATGCAGAAAAGGTTATGTTTGCAATTTGGGTCACGTGTGAGAAGCAGACACTGGTACCCACAGGTCGTCCCCACCGCACTGATCCGGAAGCGCAGCTGCTTCCTGCTTGTGTGATCTTGACCCAGTTAACTGCAGTGACTGAACTTGAGAAGCTTTGAGAAATCCAAAGTCCAGCTCCACAGAGCTTTAAGGAAGCAATGACATAACGCGTGTAGTGTACTTGTCGCTCGATGGGCACTCAAAATCATAAAGGCCAATTTTCCCATTTGGAGCTATTCTTAAAACGTGTCTGGTCCAGGGTTGGTATGATCATATTCTCAGGCACTAAGGCTTTGAACAAATTAGAAAAAAAAAAAAAGTGCCTCCATTGGCAGAGAAGATGACAGAAGTTTTTTTTTTTTTCTTCTTTTCATCCTAATGTGACCCTGTGCAGGCTCTCAGGAATGCACGCCTTCTCATGGGCACACAGAGGGACTGGCTCTAACCTCTTTAGAGGGTCACAATACCCCAGAATATAGTGCTTGGCAATGCTCAGTACCTTGAACTAAAACAGAGCTAGTCTCCATGACCCCATGCTCCAGGAGAGGTGAAGGGCTTGCATTTCTCTCATCTGTTCTCTTTTCATCAATACAGTGATTTGAGCACTGCCCTCTCTGTGCCCCCAGCCTCACCAAAGAGGAAGATCAGTTTGCAAAGGAAACAGGAAGAGACCATACCCAAAGCCCAAAGAAACTGTCCCAGGGCACTGCCTCTCCTTTTGGTCCACTCATGGCCTTTGAAACTCATTTAATAGTGGCTGAGGAGGTGACTGAGCTGGCAAAGCACTTGCTATGCAGGGATGAGGGCCCAAGTTCAGATGTCAGCATCTCTGTAAAAGCTGGAACTGACAGGGTGCCTGTAAGCCCAGTACCAGGGAGGGAGGCAGAGGCAGGAGACTTCCTGACTAGCCAGCCTAGCTAAACCATCAAGCTTCGGGTTCAGTGAGAGACTGTCTCAAAACACCAAGTGGCGGGGGATTGAGAAAGAGCCCTATGCCCATCTCTGGCCTCCATATGCATATCCACAGATGGGCACACGCCCCCACACCCATGAACTCATGCACTGATACACACAGATGCACTGACTCACAAAAGAAATAGAAGTCAACAAACCAAGAAACGCTGGGAAGGAAGAAACAATAGAAACATGTTTAAGGCCAAACAAACATCATTCGTTGAACTTGCCCCCACTCTGCCCTCCTCTGCAAAGAGGGGGTAGTGTTTAAATCTCCCTGGGTTATCAGGAGCTCACTTTACGTTGACATCTTGATTTGTAATAAACATGAATGTCATTTCTTCTGTTAATATTGCTGTCAGTTTGTCTCAGTGAGCAATGACGAGCAGGTCAGAAGGCAGTGAAGTTCTCTTGGTCCCTATGCACTCCACTTCTCTTGTCTCAGTGAGCAATGATGAGCAGGTCAGAAGGCAGTGAAGTTCCCTTGGTCCCCATGCAACCCACTTCTCTTGTCTCAGAGAGCAGTGATGGGCAGGTCAGAAGGCAGTGACGTTCCCTTGGTCCCCATGTACCCCACTTCTCTAGCTCCCCAGCGGTTCTCCTGGAAAGGAAAAGGCAAGTCTAAGAGAACTACTTTTAAAATCCACAATGTATAAGAGGTAGAAGGTTGAGATTCCAGTAGCTGTGACCATTGGGAGCCAAGTGACAGTTCAGTATAACGGCTCCCTTTGTGTCACCAAGCCTGCCATCTTCCAGCAACTGTCTGTTGCAAGCTGTGGGTGGCAGTTCTAGCCTGCTTTGCTTTCTTGTCCGCCTGTTGTTATTAATGTTATTACATTAGACTGGTTTATTGTGATGAGGTTGTGGCCTTATTGCAGGTGAGGTTGAACTTGGAAGACTTCGCTGTTTGCTCTGAAGCCCCTGCTTGGGGTTGGCTCATGTGGCTGTCTTCTGTAGTGGGGGGCAGTCAAGAAGAGCACTAGAGTCATTCGCTCAATCTTAATTTGCAGAACACTATCACAAACTACAGTAAGATGACTCTGGGGCATAGAGCCTGCAGGGTGTGTTTCATCTTCTTCTCAGGGGGCTTAGGTTCTAGTGGCGGAAGGCGTCATCTGCTCTTGTATGTGCCTAGTCATCTTTGAAGGCTGGGCATTTCATACACAAACTCTAGAGGAGATGGACGTTGTCTGTGGGGAGTTTGTGTTTGTCTTTGGCAGACCTTAACTGGTGACATATCACCCCACTCTTGTTTGAGAGTGAGATGATTCAGAGCTATTTTTAAGTGTTGTGGGAAGCTGTGTAGTTCTTACTCATTTTGACTTCCTGGAGACAGCCCTTTATGGCTTTTTCTTTCCCACCCCCCTAAACTATGACTGTCCAAAGATGTCCACCATGTTTTAGTGTCCTGAATGTGAATACGTTAGGTTCCATGGCAACGGGGAGCTGAAGTTACAAATGACATTAAAGTCACAAATCAGCTGATCCTAAAATGGGAGATCTATGCTGGGTTTTCTGGGTTGTTCCAGTCCAATCACAGGGCCATTTCAAGTGGCAGAAGGGGGCAGCAGAGGAGGGCAGGGTGATGAACTGTCAGAGGCAGGGAAGGCCCCTTCTTCTCTATCCTGGAAAAGGCCCATGGACACTTGTTCCCAAGGAGCCACCAAAAGACATGAAGCCCTGTAATCATGCTGGTTTGAGTTCAACGGGACTCTTGGCAGATGTCTAACCCACTGGACAGTGTGATACTAAATGTGTGGTTTTAGCCATTAAATTAGTGCTAACTTGTTGCAATAAGGAACTAATGGAAGAGATTCTGGGTGAGAATCTTTTTCTTTAAACTGAAAGTAGATTTTTTTAAAAAATACACAGTATATTCTAATTATGGTTTCCCCTCTTCTTCCTCCTCCTAGTTCCTCCCCTTATCACCTTTCATCTGAATCCACACCCTTTCTGTCTCTCCTTAGGAAAAATACCGGGCATCTAAGGAATAATAATAAAAGAAAAGAAAACACAACAAGATAAATAAAAACAAACAAACAAATTGGAATATGACAAAACCACCTATCAAGAAAATGAGCCAAAGCAAAAGACAAGAAACACATGTAGGGCAGAGACACGTAGGCTTGTACACACAGCGATCCCATAAACACCCCAATCAGGAAGCCATAATACACACAAAGGATCTGTAAGGTGAAAAATAATTCCCTGGCTTATTATGACACAAAGAACCTCCAAAGATGACATTGAATTTGTTTTGTGTTGGCCATCTACTGCGGACATGGCGCCTACCCTTAAGAGTGGCTTGTTTCCCCAGTGAGACTCTCTTGGAGAAAACTAAATTTTCAGTAGCAAGTGGTTTTCAACTGGAGATAGCTTCTTGGTTAGGGATAAGGGCATGCGTCTACTTCTGCTTTTAGCTCTATGACCCCATCTGGTGCTGACCTGTATAGGTCCTGTGCATGCTGCTCTAGTCTCTGTGAGTTTGTATGAGCATCAGCGCTGGTGTGTCTAGAAGGCCTTGACTCCTTGATTGTCATCCATCCTCTCTTGCTCTTACACTCATTCTGCCTCCTCTTCTGCAGTTCGCTGAGCCCTGAAGGGAGGGATTTGATAGAGGCATTCCCTTTTAAGGCTGGGTGTTTCAAGTTCTCTCACTCTCTACATAATGTCTAGCTGTTTGGGTCCTTGTATTTATTCCCATCTGCTGCAGGAAGAAGCTTCTCTGATGATGGCTGAGCAAGGCACTGATGTATGCGTATAGCAGAATGTTGTTAGGGGTCACTATATTGCTACATTTCTTTAGCAGAACAGTAGTATTTGGTTTTCTCCTAGGTCCCTGGCCTATCTACTCTCAGGTTCTTGGTCACCCAAGCAGCATTGGGTATGGTTCTATTTTGTGGAGTAGGCCTTAAATCAAATTAGGTATTGGTTAGTTACTCCCACCAGCTTTGTGTCACTACTGTGCCAACATATCTTGCAAACAGGTCATTCTCTTAGATCTGCAGGTTTGTAGCAAGGTTGGTGTTTACCATTCTCCTTTGGTAGTATGCAGAGTACCTTCCTGTACTATAAACACTAGTGTGAAGGCTCTAGGTAGGCACCAGCTCAACTTCTCCATGTGCAATGAGTTGTGTAGGTGTTGCCTTCAGAAAGAGGGCCCTACTGTCAGTTTGTGGAGAGCTACCAATAGCTTTGGCAATAGTCCGGGTTGTTTGGGGTTCCCATGGGACCCCTCTGGCTTAGTACTTGATTAGATGAAACCCATTTCTTATACTGGAAGCTTCATTTCATGATGAGAGATGTCCAGTTGGTGGCTTTGAAATCACCCAATATTTGGTGATTTCACTTAAGTCCTGGCTGAAAGTCTTGAGTGTTTTCTAGAGCATCTTCCTAGTGATCCTGAATACCACTCTGCCTCTATGGCACCATGAGGCTCTGGAATCCTTGCCTTGGATCCATTGTCTTGACGTTGGGCTTCTGATGGCTCCGAAGAAACCAACAACTTCCCAGGGAACAAGTATTTAGCATTCTCTCACTTCTTTTCTCTTGGGCATCTTTTCCTTTCTTCTTGGGATGCTTTTTAGTCATGAGTTCTAATATATGGCTCTCTAGTGTCAACATTATCAGTATATCAGCCTCTGACCTCAGCCTGCTTACAAATCAGCAGATATATATGTCATAACTAAAGGAATAAGCAAAGGGTAGCCAGGGTGTTGCTGTTGTCATTAGCAGAGTTCATTAGGCTGCCATAATAGTAGAGTGTGGTTGCCCCTCCCTGACCTCTCTTCCTTCTCTGTATAACGAGGGTCAGACATCTAGGTTTTCCAGTTCTTTCCATCTCTGGTTCTGATGCTGCCTCTGTGTTCAGGAGAACACTATGCTGGTTGGTTTGGTAGAGGTCTGAGCATCCTTGACTACAAGGCTTGAAAGAAAACCCATTAGTCTAGAGACCAAGGAGCGTATTATAAAATGATGAGACATTTTAGAGCAGGCAGGAAACAAAGATGTCAACAGGGATTTAAGGCAATGACACAGCTGAATATTACATATTCTTGTCTTCCAGAAAAATAACGACTTTTGGCCTCAGTGCTTTCTTTTTTTAGAATAGTTTGGTTAATTAATCTGTGATTAATCAGGAACGTTGATTCAACTCACAGAACTTAACAAACTAGCATCACAATGACTTTAAGATCCTCAAGGAGCTGCAGGCTATCTAGCTCTGGATGTTTGCACAAGCTGTGATTTTGTCCTGACAATTGAGCTGATTTTTTTTTTCTTTTGTAAACACTGTGGCAGTTAAATGGATGGCACCTGCATCTAGGTTAAACAGGATGAAATTAGGTGGTATTTTGCAGGCTCTGCAGTTCGGTTTGTTTCCTGGGAAGGAAGTCAAGAAAGAAGCAACAAAAGCCCTTGATTATATAAGCATCAGGCCAAGGCGAGGACTGCACTGAGGTCTCACTCTTACTCACCTTGGCCTTCCTGGTGCCCTAGCACAGGGCTAGGCACACAGGAGATGCTTAACCAGTTCTGCGGATCAGCAAGTGAATGCTTCCTCCACCTGTGTGTGAGAGCATTTCCAACAAGCTCTCCTAGTCCAGACCAGATGGTAGCTACTGGAACCAAAAGATGCCGTGAAAGCTACAGCCGTTCTCTGAGAGTGCATCCCGCCTAAGAGAGTGGCTGCTCCCCAGCAAATAACTGCATAGTTTTCTATAGCAAGGCAGTGACAATAACGGGAGGGTTGCTGGACACAGCAGGAAAATGGATACCTGATCCAAACACCTAAAGGACTGGTTTCACAGTTTTAGAGGCGTCACTGTTTTTGGGCTGTGGAGACACGGAACATCATGGAAGGGTGTGACATAGCAAAGGAGCTCAATTCACAGAGGCATGAGACAGCATGTCCCTATTTTCAGGATCTCTTCTTCTTCTATCTTATTCCATTTGGCCTCTAGTTGACTGGTTAGCGGTTCCTGCAAAACCCCTCCCTAGCATCCCTAGAGGCATGATTCGGTAACCTCCACGGTGCTTTTCAACCTCAGAGGAATTGACATTTGAGTTGGATCTTCAACAGGCTTTTGTTAGGAAACCAACTGGAGAAACCACATTCCCCAGAGAGGGCTGGTGACTGTGGAGATGGAGGTACAAGATCAGGGAACCTTGGATGGATGTTGAACAGCTTCCTGTCACAGAACGTGTTGGGGGATGCAGCGGATGGCACTGGAAGGGTGGGGAGTGAAGCTGGGAAGTTGGGTACCAGGTTAGGCAGCCTTGACCTCGTTTGGACCTAACAGGGGCAGGGGTCTTTGAAGGGTTTCTAGGATTCATGCTATAGGAAGGAATTCTTTCAGGTGGTTCCTGGGTGGCTTAGTGGAGACAAAGCAGAGACTGACTAGTAATCCATGGTGCCAGACACAGTGGAGGGCAGCGGGTGAAGGAGGCTTCAGTAAGACAGGAGGACAAAGATCCAGGTCCACGCTCATTTCTTTGAGCATCCTTTAATCTGCGAGATGGGGAAACTTTCTCTTCCATGAGGCTTTAAGGAAGGAGGCTCAGGAAAAAAATCTAAGTGTGTACCGTATGGCACATGATAAGCGCTTAGTAAATATTAATTGTTCATTATTCATTCAGGGGAGCGATTTTGCAAACTCTGGCGAGGAGCAGCTGTGGGGCTGGAGAGGAGGGGACAGAAAAGACAGCGTTGGCATGCACAGATGCTAAGTCATGGTGCTTCCCTGGAGCTGGAAGCAGTTTTGTGCTGACATTAGCTGGGCAGAGCCCGCTCTGTTGGTTTCCTTCTGAATTTCAGATGAGGCCCTGGGCTGTTTGACCTTAGGTCATCCTGGACCCTCAAGGAGAGGCAGGATAACTGGAATTAACTGTCAGCTGGGGAAGCCCAGTTCTGCGGGACAGAAGCTGCACCCAAGAGTCTGCCTCCCTGCTCCTTGGCCTCTGCGCTAAAGGGTCTGATGATTGGAGCAGAGGCAGCAGAGTCACGTGGGCCTCTTCTGCAGAACCACGGAACGTGATCCACATTGGGAAGGAGAGGCAGCAGAGTCACGTGGGCCTCTTCTGCAGAACCACGGAACGTGATCCACATTGGGAAGGAGAGGCAGCAGAGTCACGTGGGCCTCTTCTGCAGAACCACGGAACGTGATCCACATTGGGAAGGAGATTCAGACATGGGGACCAGCTTCTGTAAACCCCGACTGGGTTTACACTTCACGGAGAAGGGCGGATTGGAGGAGATCCTGAAAGACCCTTGCCTGACTATGTGTTCTTTTGGTCAGAAGGTCTGCCATTAGGAAGCTTCTCACTGCAATTTAGCAGTCTTTTGTCTACCATGGACTGCAAACACCCCAGGGAAAGAAAGTGTGATTAAAAAATAATGATAACAGCCATAGAAAGGATAATAATAATTGTTTAATGACCATGAAGGGCTCTTTAATATCTGGGTACTTTTTACTCATCTTACTCAATTTTCCAACAGTTATACGAGGTTACTGTCATTATACATTGGACGTGAGAGCCCAGAGAAGTCCAGAAACCTGACTAAGCTCACAGCACACATCTTTGTGAGAACCAAAGTGGGAGGGCTTAGCTAGACAGGTGTGGATACTGGGTAAAGGATTTGGAGTGGATGCCTCTGGAGGGAGAAAAGAGGAAGAATGATAGGCTAGAGTAACACTGAGCTCTGAAGACTGACCCTACAGTTTCATAGCCGTTGAATCCACATCCTTGTCACTGTCCTATCTTAACCCCCAGTCTCTGAGCTCTTCTTCTCTGTTTGGGGGGTGTTGAAATGATCAGAGTTAGGGCATCTAAATAAAACTACCCGAAAAATTTGATTGTATCCAAGTTTATTCAGATAAGGCCAGAGAGGCCAAAACAGTACTTAGAAGACCACTATTGGTGACAGATAGCTTTTGCACTCTGTGCAAGATATAAGGCAGGGAACTCAGGAGGTGGCTCGACAGTGCTCTCAAAGGACCTATGGTTGAGGGGTCCCTGTGGAAAAGTGGGCTTGCTCACAACCACCCTGCTCTTCCTGTTCCCAGTGATGGGGTAGTTATAAGCACCTTGCGTTCAGGCGGGACCAGAAGAAAATCTTATGCAATTGAACTTCATTGTTTATTAATGAATGCTAACCCAGCTCTTTTGGGCTGCTTAAAATTTGAATCCTAAATTCTAAGCCTCCAGCAGGGAAGTAGGCAGAGATGCTACAGATGGAACAAAGCATCTTCTCTGTTCTCAGCATCATGGTGACACACGGCACCATGCAGACCCAGTGTCAGGAAGGACGGCTTTATGGTACCCAAGGGATATGCCTTCTAAAGCAGTCAGTGCGAACTGAGGAGGCAGCCTGGGCAGCTCTGGCTCTGATGTAGCATCTGGGAAGGCGCTGGAAGAGCAGACAGGTCTTGCTTTGCATCAGCTGTGTGACTTGAGCATTGCATTTCTTCCTCTTTGGGCCTCAGTCTCCTCATCAGTAAGACTGGGAACTGGATCATCTCAGTATCTTTTCACAACTATTGATGTGATCTGAGAGTCAAACCTCTCTTTTTACCAGTATAGCATACAAATAATCCCTATTGGAGTGACTGGTTTTAGATCTACAGATAGGAAGGCTTTGGGAAGGCTACAACAGTTGAGGTGTCCCAGACTATACTTCCAAGGTATACACATGCTATGTGCTACTCTTGGGTTAAGGCTTGTGGCTCTGAAGAGCTCCTGGCAAAATGTAAATATTTAGGCAGGCGGCTCTCCTTCCAGTGTTGTTATCATCCTGCATACCTTTATGACTAGAATTATAGACATTTGAAAAATTTAAATCTTCATTCATTCTTGCCAACAATTTGCGTATTATTTTTCCCTGGTAAATTCTGTATGAAAGCTTGGAACTGAAAACACCCTTTCCATTTAACCCTCTTCTCATCAGTCCAGGGCAAAAGTGTTTTGCTATCAGGAGTATCAGAAAAGCAGAGGGGTGGTCACCAGAACAACACGGCCTTTCCAGTGTTATTCAGGCTGTCCAGAGGGTGAGGTTCAGCAAGCTAGAACCTCTCTAATTCTCTCAGCAAGCTCAGGCAGCCAGCAGGCTGAAGAGCTGGAGGCTGTGGAAGCAGGAGGAAGCTGCTCCTAGCAGGTCAATCCCCAGCCTCAGTCTGTTTCCCCAATGCTGAATCCACTGGACTTGTCATGTTCTGGGGGAAAGCTAGAGTTGCTGCAAAGGGCTGGATAAATTTCCAATATCAACACCAGGTTGTAATGAAGCTTCTCAAGTGGATGGCAGGAGGATTATTTTGTCATTTACTCTCATATTGTTCTAGAACAATGCTTTGAATTAAGTCAAAAGTTTAGGGGCAACTGTAGATAAATTTTAATGAGTTCTGGGATGTTTTGAAGGCACTTTAAGGGCTAACGCTCTGAAAGGAAGCTTATATTCCCTATTTAAGGCAAAGAAAAAAAAATCACAGTGGTAATGGCTTTTTTGTGATGCCTAAATTTCAGGTGACTTTCTTGTTTTCTGTATTTTCAAAACTTTTCTATAATATGAATATATTGTTTGACAATTTCAAGAAAAGTGCTCAGAACTCATCTGCTGGGAAATAATGAGGCCCAAAATAATATGGTTCTGCTTGTGGTTTTTCCTTCAGTTTTTAACTTATATTTTGACTTTTATTCACTCTCTGAATCACTTGAAAACAGAGTTTCCAAAGCTCTGGCAAGGGTGTTTTTGCTTCTGTTGAGCCTTGTTTGTAGGGAGCATTTCCTTCCTGAAATTCTCTTTGCATTAAAAAGTATTCATGAAATAACATCCCACTGTTTCTCCCTGGGCAGTGCCCGATCACCACCCCTAAGTACTGGACCTGCAGGTGGACTCCCCATCCCTGGTCTTGCTTCCTTCTTACTTCTGAGGCATCACTCTCTCCAGGATCCTTTCCAGCCTCATCTCCTTCATGAAAGCTGCTTCTTTGGCACACTTACAGGTCATTCTCTTTACTGAAACCTGATTGTTGACAGAGGTTTCTGTCCTTCCTGGGGCCCGCAGCTGTTCAGTCCCAAAGAAACACACAGAGGCCTACATTAATTATAAACTGGTTGGTCTTTTATTAACTAACTCTTACATCTTAAATTAACCCATAATTCTTGTCTATGTTAGCCTCATGGCCTGGTACCTTTTATGGGTGAGGCATTCTCACCTTGCTTCCTCTGTGTCTGGGTGTCGACTGCAGACTCAGCCTTTCCTCTTCCCAGCATTCTCCTGTTCTGGTCACCCTGCCTATACTTCCTGCCTGGCTACTGGCCAATCAGCATTTTATTAAACCAATACAAGTGACAAACCTTTACAAGGGTCCAAGACCATTGTCCCATAGTACCTGATGGTGAGTGACTCATTTAAACCCACTTAGAATACCCACGGCATGGGCCAGTTATGTCTGTCTGCCTTCTGGTTGGCAGTTTCAAGGAGCTGTCTAGATAGGATACTCTTCCAGGACCGACACTGATGTTTGGAACATGTTCGCCAAGGCTGCTTCTCCTCTTAGGTCACAACCATAGGCCCCTCGGTTGTCCCCTTTCACAGTCCACTCTTTTTATCTCTCATGCTTCTTCTTTCTCGGTTCACACTCCCTTGGCACATGCGTCATCACCTCCATTTCCCACAGTCTGCTTCCTTTAGTCCTTCATTACTTTCCATGTGGGTTGCTGTGACCATTCTTCCTGTCCTCCAGTGTGTCTTTTGTATTGTTGACAGTCATCTTCCTCCAATTCAGAATTTGAGCTTATCCCGCCATCATCCTCCAATGGATTTTTCTGCACATGCTATTCTCCTTGGTGAAGTCATTCAAGATCCAGCTTCAGCTCACTTCTCCAGCCTTATCTCTTTGTCATGTAAAGCTTTGCACTGACAATATTCCCCAGCCATGAGCCCACATTTAGTAATTATCTGTTTCTTTTCTTCCAACTTGATGTCCTGTCTTTGGGTTTTCCCAGAGTGGCTTGAGATTAATATTTAAAAACCTGACATTTTTATAACCAAAAGCTTAGGTTATTTATATTGGATAAAAGTTAAGAAAATACTCACATAAATCAATAGCATAAATAACTGGGAAATACATACACCAATAAATGGGAAGTATAATTTATGTTTAAAAATGTGATTTGTATTCAACTTTTTGACTAAGGCAAAGTGTAAATAGCTTTAAGGGAAATAAACAAGTTTACTAAAAATTTTAATATTAAAAATGATAATAATGAGAATATTGTCTCTAATAAGACCACTAGTAGCCAAGCTCCCACATTCCAGACTAAGCAATGACACATGTGCTGTGGGAGCTCTTCCTCTCCTTCAGCCAATAGCCTTTAAGATACCAGCCCACTTGGGTGTGGTCTCTTTTGCTTTAAAGAGCAGCAGTAGCCCTGCTCTCTCTCTCTCTCTCTCTCTCGCTTCCGGCTCTGCTTTCGGCTACTAGACTCTGTTCCTGGTTGTGTAGAGGGCTGTTGTTTAGGACAGTGATCTGTAAGTTTTCCCCTTAAATAAGTAACCCTTCTATTAATCATAATTCCAAACTGGTGTGGGATTGTTTTGTGACTTATGCCAGCACATATGGTTCATTAGCCCAAGGGTGCAATAGAGAGCACTATTCAAGCTGTGGGCCAGATATAAACAATTGAAGAGACAATCAACAGGCCAATGCATTTGTCTTCTAGTGTAACTTTCTTTAGATACATGATCCCATGTGTAATGATTTAGTGGCAGAAGACGACCTTGGTGGTTTGGAGCCAAGGGGCACGGCAAAGTCACACCATGGAACGGAGCTCATGTGGGAGGCTTACTTCAGGGAGGTACAGAGGCGGCTTCTGAGTGAGACAGAAGGAAAGAGAGAAGGGCAAGATGGCCTTGCCTTTCATAAGGGGATATAGTGCAGGTCCATAGGGAAGAGTATTCTGCTTGGTGGCCCTGTTAGCTATAGTGTCACATATTGGCTGCTGCAAGGTCCCTGAGACCAGGCTGGTGTAAATGCCTGAATGCTAACACCATGCAAGGTTGGATTTGGATCGGACTTAATTTTGAATTAAAATAATTTATTTGATTAACATCAGTTGAGTAATAGCACAATTATTAAAAGAATTGAGTTGTTTTTGTATCCCAACATTGCTTTATATGTTATCATTAGGATCAGTACAGTGACTTATATCTTAAAGAGTAACAATCAAACATCATCTTGCTATCACAGTTGAGGAGCAAAGTGAGTTAGAAAAACACAAAAGATCACTGACTTGGTTTGTGAATAATTTTGATTTCTAACTTAGTGATTTTTGAGGGATTTAAACCATGTATAAATACAAGGAATGAATTGTAGCTAAAGTAAAATTTAGATGAACATTATTTATTACTAGTCTCTTAAGAAATAGATTATGGGCTGTAGAGAGGGCTCATCGGTTAAGAGCACTGGCTGCTTTTCCAGAGGACCTGGGTTCAATTCAGCTCACAAGTGTCTGTAATTCCAGTCCCACCGGATCTGGCATTTTCCCATATGCAGGCAAAACACCAAATGCACCTAAGAATAAATAAATCTTTTTTTTTTTTTTAAATAGCATTATGGGTTCAACATGCTTCTCTCTCTATTTGCTCAGTTAAATGAGCATCCTATCACTGAAGAAGTAGTTCTATGTGGAAATGCTATTGAATTTGTAAATCTATGATTTTAATGCTGGCATCTAGTTACTGTCTCAGGTCTCTTTGTAGATTACATATGGTAGACTAAGATCAGGTTTTGTTTTGAATTAATATATATATGTATATATTAATATATATACACACATATATATACATATATATATATACATATATATATATTTCTTAAATAAGATGGTTCAAGACACCACCTAATAGTAAAATGGCAAAATTTGCCTTTTGGGTCATTGTTTAACAGGTTTACTTTTTATGCTTGAGTTTCTGAATAGCCATGTTTTATAAAAACTTACATTAGAATGTGTAATTCTGTATTTTCTCATTACGCATTCCTATCTAGCCTGCAAGCCAATGCTTTGGGACCTCTTAAGATCTGCTTTCCCAGAATCATATTCCTAGTGGTATGATTTGAAGCCTTTTTTATTTTGTCAAGTATAATGCAATGTCATTTCTTTCTGGAAGACAGTGAGGCGGAGTGGGAGTGGACCAGGGCCCGGGGAACCAGGGCAACCGAGAGAAGGCTAAAATTAGCTGCAATATCTGGTACCATTTTCTAAATTAGGCTAGGAGCTTTGGATTCTTCTTCAGATATTCAGATTTTCTCTCCAGTCTTAGGTTGCTTTACAGTTATTATGGCTTCCAGAAGAGGGAGTTTGCAGTTAGCTGACAAAATACTTCAGTGCTTTGCTATCCTGAGGCTTCCTAGGGACAGCGTAGAGCAGGAACCCACGGTCCAGGTGGGGTGTGGTTCAGGGGTTGAGGTTGTCACACTGTGAGCATCAGGGATTTGTTTATCCAGAGAGCACTTGGGCTAGTGTGTGAAGGCCTTTGAGGACCAAGCTCAGAGTCCCAGGTGTATTCAGTGCAATGATTTCAAACAAGTTATTTGCCTTCTTGTTCTGTTTTCTCTGTCTAGAACAAGTGGCAGATGGTATCTGGCCAGTCATCAAACAGGACTGTATGGAGGCCCCCACGATTACATCAAAGCTTAGACTTTACATGAAGGTGCTGGGAAAACAAGGAAACAGTGCACGTGAGAACACTTCAGGCAGACCTGGTGTCTGGGCTGTTTGAAGGAGGAATGATGTGCTATTGGAAATGTCACCAGCAGGGATACTGAGGCACACAGTATGCAAGCAGGGAGGTGATATCAGGAATTGAGGCTACCATTCATATGCTAGGTGATGTCTCTTAGTCTCTGTAAAATGGGAGTCATAAGACCCCTGATGTGATGAGGACATGTATGGAGTGTGTTTGTCATATGGTAAGCCTTTTCTGAATGCTGGTAGCACATGAATGGCTTGGCACTTCTTTCATTTTTGTGCTATCAGGTGATCATATATTTATGAAATTCAGATCTATTTTTTTGGGGGTATAAGACTGAATGGGAGAAAACACAAAATTATGACAATTTTTGAATTTGTTGTATTGTAACTACTGTTCTATCTGTAGTGCAGAAGTGGCCTTAGGGATTTTGCCCATCCAGAGGGAGGTCTTCTTTTGTTGTTGTTGTTGTTGTTTGTTTTGTTGAGACAGGGCTTCTCTGTGTAACAGTCCTTGTTGTTCTGGTACTTGCTTTGTAGACCAGGCTGGATTCAAACCACAGAAATTTGCCTGCTTCTGCTTCCCCAGTGCTGGGATTGAAGGAGTGGGCCACCACTGCTCAGGTTGGAGGTTTTATCGTTTTTTGCTGACCTTCACTGTCACCTGGGTTCCCTGTCCCTTTAAGATACAAGCTCCGACCCTCCCAGGCAAGCTGATCTCAAGCCTTCTCTCCTCTTCCTCCTCCTCCCTCCTCCTCTCTGTTCATCCCTCTTCCAAACAGGAAGCTACTACCTCTCTCCTTTCTCCCTTCCCTATTTTTTCTCTCTCCCCTCTCTCTTTCCTCTTTCTCTGTCCCCCTTCTCCCCTCCCCTCCCTTCTTCTCCCCTCCCCTCCCTTCTCCTCAATAACCCCTTACTCTTATGCCATTTCCAATACCCACTAAATCAACTCTATATCCAAGATCTCTCCGCATAGCATATCTGTCTGTCTCCCACCGCCAGTGACCTGCCATGGTTGTACCTCCAAATATCTTTCAGGAGGGAGGGAGGTTTAATGACTGACTTAATTTCAGAGTGGTCTTACAGATGATAAAAAAAAAACAACAACAACCCCAAAACCAAGAACCCAAAAACAAAACAAAAACCATGGCCATCTGTTTGGTTGTTACTCAGCAAATTTTTCTGATTGTTTAATATGTGCAGGATGATGAGGTCGGCCAGAGGATAAGGATGCATGGTGAATAGGAAAAAATGACTGTCCTCATTTGTTTTAATGGGAAACACACACACACACACACACACACACACACACACACACACACAAATATACATCCATATATTGAATGCAGTGACGAATGATAGGAGGGAAAATAAAGCAGGCAAGAATGAAGTGTTGAGTGCTGACCACCATCTTCTGCCTGAATCCAGGGGCACAGGCACAAGGGCACTGTACCGACCTCTGGGCTGCTTCACCTTCAGGCCTCTATTTCTGTTCAGAGAAATGTAACAAGGATGGCCACATCGCTACTGTGTCAAGCTGGGGATGGTGAGGTCGGGTAGCTGCAGTCCCTGAGCTGTAACTGGGATAACAGAGGTGACAGTCCCCTCCTGCTTATTCCTGCCACTCTCTGGCTGTCTTTCTATGGTTGTTAGCACAGAGACCCCAGGGAAGGAGCTAGCTAGATAAGCTTAAAGTCTGGCTCAGAATATTTAAAATGCAGGCCTCGCTTGGCAGGGATTTCTGTGACTCGGGTCTATTATCTTCACAGCTCACAGTTTCATGGGACATTTGTGCAGATGAAATTGATCAGCAGCAGACGGAAAATAGCTGTTGCCTAGGCAACCAGCTGATGACTCATCGGCTTTGAAGAGCTAAAGCCCTGAGACTGCAGTAATTTTCCAGATGCTTAATCTTCCCTCCGCGGTCCTGGGCTCTTTCTCCCCCCCCCCCCCCCCTCCTTCATACCTGCTCCCTACGGTTCTCCACACTGGAGGGTGCCCAGCAGGGTCCTGGGCCCTCGCAGTTACTTCATGTTCCATCTCACCGCCCTATCTATGGATTCATGCAGTGCTTCTTGCTAATGACACCTTGCAGTGATAAGACTGTAAACAATCTGGGGCCACAGAAACCCTAAGAAAACGCAGTTCTCAGTGTTGTTTGTGAGCCTTGTCTTTGTATGGCTGAGCCCAGCCTCTGTTTGCTTATTCTTACTAAACAACAACAACAACAATAACAACAACAAACCCTCCAGCCAGGCAGGCTGGTTCGCTTCCTGTCTATTCTGGTCTGAGCTCATTTCTTCGTTTCAGTGATCTGCAACGTGCCTCTTGAGAGGCAGTTGCCCCCTGGGACTTTACACATAAACAGTTTAGAAAGACTTTAGGACCGAGCTCACCTTGGGCCCTCACTTCCTCCACTCGGTTCCTGCATCCTCTTGGCTCATCTTTCCCTCCCCCATAGCCTGATTTCCAGGCCCTTCTGTTATCTGTCTTAATCCTCTTTCAAATGCAATGACAGCAGCCTGAGTATTTCTCTTCCTAAGACATTTCAATTTTGCTAAAAGATTTGCAGAGGCAAATTGAAGACTCCAAGGAGAACTATTCTAATTAGCCCTTTGGATACAGGCTTAGGGAGAGGGACTTGGGTAGCAGCCATGTTGAGAGAGGGTGCGTTCCTTTCAATTCTTCTCTAGTCTTATGTTGTTTCTGATGTTGATTTGGAAAATTTATGTTGGATATCAGTTGGTGACTCAGTTTTGTGTCCCACTCTGTACATGTGCACTCCATCCACACATATGCACGCAGAAACATAGGCACACACATGCATGCATACACACAGACACAAACACAAACCATACACACTACTAATAGTAAACGGAAAATCAATTAATCCTCGGTGACTGTAGTCTGAAAAAGTCTTTATTGCTTGTTAGTTTACTGGCTTTTCCTTATTGCATAGGTGGCAGATGAAAAGTTTTTGCACCCTGATAAACCTCTTAACCAATGCAATAATCTGAATCAGACCAAATTAAACCGAATTAGAAAAAGCCCAGGTTTAATGGATACCAGTGCTCCCAGGTGGCCTTCCAACACCTCAGAGAGGAACTGGGGAAGGAAGACTACAAAACCACGTGTTTGTTCTCTGAGTTGCTGTTTAAATTCCCGGTGGGAGTGGTCTTGAGCATCTCTGATCATTTGGTCATCTTTTCGTGGGCTTCTAGGGGGTGGAGTCCAAAATGAGGCAATGCTCAGGGGAGGGGGCTTGGGTTGGGACTTCCACCCAAACATGCCAGACTCTTTGGATGTGTGGATGCCAGGGGCTAGGGTGATGATTCCACACAAACAGCGAGCATCTCCCACGTGCCGGACAGAGTGAGAATGAGATGTCCACACGTTTTCCTTTGGTGTAAAACCCTGGGCTACCCTGTGCCTTTTAACTGAACCTGATTGTATAACTGGAGGTTTCAGGGTAAAAGCCTGGGTTCAGACAGACCCAACAAGCTAGGCTTGTCTACCCACACCAGTTAAAGAGACAAGTAGAGGTCAAAAGCCAAGAAAGGAGACAAGGCGTTCTGTCCACAGTGGGAATAACCGATACAGGGGGCCAGAGAGCTTAAGTCTATAGGATATTGCCAAGGTACAGCTGTCTAATTAATTAAGCAGTCCTGGTCCAGGTGTGGCCTTGATCTGTGTCTCAGCCTTGGCCAGCAAGGTGGACTGAAAGAAGTTTTTATTGCTTGAGGGGACAAAGTGACTTCAGCAAGCGATTACTTTTGTTTCAAGGTACAACCTCCTCCTTTTGGAAATGGCCTCATCTTGGAGAGGATGGTAGGCAGGCAGCATCCTGCAATAGGGTAGTAGCTAAGAAGGAAATCATAAACGGATGAAAGGAATGGCCGCTGGAGTGTGCAAACTCTGTTCTTCATAGTTGAGTGTGTCTGCTGCTTCCCCCATCATTCATAGTACGAGACTCCCTGCTTCTTCAGTCTTTCAATGTGGACTCACACCAATGGCTCCTGCAGAGTTTGTGGGCTCTGTTCTGAGGTTTCTAGTTTCATAGGCTGAGCAGCTATTGGGTTCTCTGACTTTCCAGCAATCAGATAGCCATTGTTGGACTATCCAGACTTCAATCTCCAATAGAGTAAACTAATCCAATAAATTCCCTTTTATAATTAGAATTATATATACACACATATATACATATACATACACACACACACACATATATATATATATACACACACACACTTATCATACATCACAGGCTTTTCTTTGTTCTGAAAAGAGATATTGTGCAAACATTTTGGTCTTTTTCAAAGCTGAGAGTGAAATCAAAGTCCAAGCAGTGTCTTCTGAATGAACATGTGTAGGTGGAAGTTTCTGTCTCTCCAGCAGTTCCCAAATAAACACCCTGAGGCTTATATTAACTACAAATGTTCGGCTGATAGCTCAGGCCTGTTACTAGCTAACTCTTACATTTAAACTAACCCATGTTTCTTATCTATACTCTGCCACGTCGCTTGATACCTTTTCTCAGTACAGCATGCTCATCTTGTTTCTCCCTGCGTCTCTGGCGATTCCTCTGACTCTGCCCTTCTTTAGCCCAGCATCCTTAGTTTGATTGTCCTGCCTATACTTCCTGTCCAGCTACTAGCCAATCAGCTTTTTATAAACAATGAAAGCAACACATTTTCACAGTGTACAGGATTATTTCACAGCAAACATGCTCAGTGTTAAGTTTTCCTTACTAGAACCTTTCCAGATGGTGTCCGAGAGAATCACCAGGGGTTTTGCCGTATTGGCCATTTGTAACAACAGAGACAAAACAAAACCCTGGAGTCATGCAGTGACCTGGAATGTCCTTGGCCTCCTTTGATTTCTGTACTACTGTCCCCTGTCTTCCTGACCATGGACATTCCAACACCAACGCTGTGCTGGAGGCCATTTTCCACGGCTTGGTACCAATGCTGTGCTGGAGGCTGTCACCACTATTTGTTTACCGTTTGGATGGTTCCCTTTACCTCTTCATCATTTGGTCAGAGCCTAGCAACTGCCCCAAGAATGTCCATCTCTGCTGTAGTTCTTGCTACATTTTTGTATGTGCTCCAGTTCACCTTTCTGAGTGAAAGCTTCCTACCTGAAGCTGGAGAAGTATGGTCTTCTGAGCATTGTTCCTGTACATGATACAGACTGTTGGACCCCATGGGTAGCTCACTGCATCTTACACACCGTAGCAGTGGTACGATGGCACAGTGTGAGTGTGTGTTCTGTTTTCTACCATAGGGCATGGAAGAAGCCTTCTTTATACTTTGGGGAATTCTATGATCTAGACATCCAGACTTGATTCTGGATTAAGCTAAAAAAGGGGGTTAAAGGATCCTGAAAATCTTGTCTGACCTAGCTAGTAGTGTAGTGTAAAATACCATTTTGAAAATATAAACTTGGGCCATGCATATTTCCTCCCATCTTCTTTGTGCTTTTCTCTCACAATCCGGATGATTACCTGAGCAGATGGTTGCTTCAGGCCATTGAAAGAGAAATTTGTTTTGTAGGGACAGCAAAAGAGAAAGTGTGTGGGGGTGTGCACAGCTTCCAAAATAGGATTCCTGCCGCTACACTACTAGAAGGTCTTCGGGTGTTTCCCCCCAAAGACCACTGAGACGCCATCTCAGCATTTTTAGCAAGAGTGTGATGGATTCGGATTTTTATAAAGATTGTGCTCAGGGCTGCAGGGAATGGGTTGGATGGTGTAAGGTGTTCGGGCCATTCAGTGAGCGGCTGGTGGGTGGTAGAAGAAGAGATAAATAGAAACACATTTGAATGTTTTCTGGGGAATAAACTGGGGCATGGGAATGAGTCAGATCCAGGGTTGGAGGAGAAGTAGGTGTCAATTTCTACTTTCAGTGACTCAAGAAATCATTTTGAGAGTCCTAACTGAGAAGAATTTTATGAGGTCAAGATTAGAAGAGCAGTAAGAGCTGCCCGGTCCAGAGGGACATCTGGGGTGTACAGTGCTCCTGAGACAGGCAAGTGACAACGACAGCAGGGACTGGCTATTGGGTCTGGGCCCAGGAGGGAGTCAGTCATGCCTGTTTTAGCTCATGTGGGATACTCTAACAAAACATCATAAATCGGGCCAATTAAGAGCAGCAGAAAACTTACTTCTTAGGATTCTTACAGGGAGGAAGCTCAGATCAAGGCCATGGAGGTTTGGGGGTCTAAGGAGGGCCCATTTTCTGGTTCTTAGAAGTCTGTGAAATCTACCTGTGTCCTCATGTGACAGAAGTGTGAAAGGAACTATTCTAGGCTTCTTTTATGAGAACACTAATCTCATTCATGACGGTCCACTCTTCTGACCTAATCGGCTCTCAAAGACCCTCCTCCAAATACCATCACATCAGGATTAGGTTTCAGTATCTTACAACTGGAGGGGTTTGACATCAGAACATAGTAGTAAGTGAACATGGCCATGATGCAAGGGAGAAAGTAGTGGGTCTAGAGTCTTGGCTTGAATGATTCTGGTCACATAAAATAAAGCCCAAACTCCAAATGAAGACTAAATGAGCCAGAGATACGGTAGTAAAGAAGTGGAACTGTGTTAAGGGAAAATTTCCTTTGCTGAAGGTGTGATAGCCTTGAGCACATTTAAAGGTGCAACCCTGAGACTGACAAAGTGACAAGAGGTCTGAGGAAGAGGTGGCAGGTGAATTTAGAGTATGACCACAAGGCTCAGCCCAGCCTAGAGAAGAGACATTTTCTCCTTGGGTCACAAAGGACAGAGAAAGGGAAGGTATGGGAACCCAGGGCGAAGGTGCCTGCATCATGATCTTCATTTTTATTGTTCTGTAGAATACAAGATTTGAGGCTGAGTAAGAAGGGTTGGTGGGGCAGAGTCCTTAGGGGAGTGCTACTGAGGAAGCAGAAGATGAGCTGGAACCAAAGGGTACATAGCAACATTTTTTTGTCTCCAGCCTTATCTTTCTCTCTGCTCTTAATTCTTTCTGCCTTTTACTTCCTAGCCACAGGTATCCAGGGTTTCCTGGTCATATGCACCCACATTAATGCCTGAATCTGAGAAATCAGTGAACCATTCCGCATAGGTTAGTGATTGGTTGTTTAGAACTTTGGAAACAATATAAAACAGTTGGGAGGTAGAGGCCGGCAGATCTCTGTGAGTTTGAGGCCAACCAGGTC
The DNA here is from genome assembly GCF_018167655.1 of Microtus oregoni. Classification (NCBI taxonomy): domain Eukaryota; kingdom Metazoa; phylum Chordata; class Mammalia; order Rodentia; family Cricetidae; genus Microtus; species Microtus oregoni. Next base: position 33,801,017 of record NW_024543072.1, read on the forward strand.
TACATAGTAAGTTCTAGGCCAGCCAGAGCTACATAGGGAGACCCTGTCTCAAAAACCAAGCCACATTAAAAACAAAACAAAACAAAATTTAGCGTACAACAACTTCCCAAGCAAAACAACAAACAAGAAACAAAAATGTAAAACAAACACCACTTCTTCAATTTTCCGTAGCAAATTGACATTCCTGTTGTGTCTGTGTGTGTGTGTGTGTGCATGGATGGATAGGTGTGCTCGTGTGTGTGTGTGTGTGTGTGTGTGTGTGCGCACGTGCATGTGTGCAGGTGGCTTGGAGATGTGGATTCCTCTCTGTATACTGTGGTTTTGTTTTATTGTCATTGGTTAATAAAGAAGCTGTTTTTGGTCAATGGTTTTATGTGGTGCTGGGGATCAAATTCAGGTCATCATGCTCGCACAGCAGACGCTTTACTAAAGAGTTGTCTTCCTAGCCCTGTATCACTTTTGAAAAGCCTCCTTCTTCCTTCTCCCCAATCTAGGTGTATTGTTGGTTGTTTTTTCACTCTTTGGGGCCTGCCATTTAGCTCCTAAATAAATCACACGGAAGCTTGTTCTTTCTTATCAATGCCTAGCCTTAGCTTGGCTTAATTTTAGTTAGCTTTTTTTTTAACTTTAATTATCCTTGTCTATCTTTTGCCGCTGTATTTTTAACTTTCTCTATTTTATATACTTTTCTTTACTTCTTACTCCATGGCTTGCTGTGTAGCTGGGTTGTTGGCCCCTGACATCCTCTTTCCCTTCTCCTTCTTTTGCTCCTCTATTTCCCTTCCCAGATTTCTCCTCCTATTTATTCTCTTTGTCTTCCGGCTCTGCCTATCCTTTTTCCTGTCTAGCTATTGGCTGTTCAGCTCTTTATTAGACCAATCAGGTGTTTTAGGCAGGCAAATTAACATAGCTTTACAGAGTTAAGCAAGTGCAACATAAGAGAATACAATATATCTTTGCACCATTAAACAAATATTCCACAGCATAAACAAATGTAACACATCTTTAACTAATGTTCCACAATATAGGTGTGCTGTGGTTTCTTTCAGATTCCTGTGCTTAGAAAATACCACCATGGTGTGCGTGTCTTCCATAAAGCAATGTAACCATTATACTTTGTGTACATTTTAATATTTATTGAGGAAAAATCACTCCATTGAGTACAGCATTAGCTACAGTGTACATTTTCTTGTATTATCACAAAGACAAGAGCTGACATCAGAAGAAACTAAACTCTTACATTTTAGGTTCAAGGACCAGAATGTGTTGCATGGGGCCAGTTATACTTTCAAGAGAATTTTGCTACATGGTCATAGAGAAGGGAACTGAGGAGAAAAGAACAGACTTTTAACAGAGTGAAGTATTTGTGATTAAAACAAGAGTCCCTTATCATCCCTTCCCTCCTCACAAAGCAGTAGGAGGATGTTCCAGAAGAATTGCCTGCAAGAATGGGATGGCAACATTGTTTTCTCTTTTAGGGAGCTTGAAAGCTACTGGGGCATCTGATTGCTGGTAGCTAATGAGGGCAACAGAAGGAGAAAAGAGGGTGAAGGAAGGAGGGAAAAAAGGAGAAAATAGGGATATGATCAACATCCTTATTTTTAGACAGTTTATACACAGTGACTATTTTCTGTGTTCTATGAGATAAATATGCTGATGCTAGAATTAGAATTCAGAGGCTCTGCTTATTGGTTTCACTGGAGTCCACAGATTTAGGCGACATGAGGGAATCCTAGTGTTGATAGTAATAGTTGAGTCAATTTAGGCCAGTCAGCTTTACTGAATATAATTTAAAAACCTGGGGAACAAATTTCCTCAAAGGAATCAGAGTCGACAGGACAGTGAGAATGCCAAATTGTGAGCCAACAGCCAAGTGAGGAGCTCCAGGTGCTTTGCCTGGGAAGAAAGCTTGACAGAACAAGGGAGAGTAGAGGAGTTATATTTATGGTAACTCCCCAAAGTATGGTCTGGATAATGCTACATGTTAGGAATAGATTTGAATTGGAAACTTATTTTCTTGTTCAAACTGGACATTTTTGGGTTATATGCTATATTAGAGCTCTAAAAACTTTTGCTTGAGGTTAATGTGGCCTTTTATTGCTCATGTCTCCAAAATACTTGGGAAAGATATTGCCATCTTGAACCTCAAATTATTCCAGTAAGTGCTTTTTTTCCAGATAAAATGTATAGTACACAATTAAAAATGATACAATTCACAAGGAAACAAAACACAGAGAAAAAGAAACTGAAGACCATCTAGATACATAGGTGATATAGATGCAGAATAATTTAGATGTAAGCTGTAAAATTACTGTTTATTCTCTTGAAGGAAATCTTTGGAATAGTAGACAAAACCCTATAGATTCTATCTAAAAAGTGTCAGAGTATAAAAAGTGTGAAATAGAAACCTTGAAACTAAAAAATGTTATAAACAAAATAAAAGCCCCATTTAGATGGAGTTCTAGAAAACTGGGCATATTTGAAAAAGAATTAGCAAGTTAAAGATTATCTGAATAATGTATCAAGAGTAAAGTCGGTCAGACAACAGGAAAGCCACTGAAAAGAAGGCAAGAGGCATAGGAAGTCCAGTGGGCAATGATTTCAGTTGACTTCCAGAAAGGAGAGGAAGCCATGCATTCATGAAGAGTTTCTAGCGAGACGATAGTGAAATTTGAGATAGTATCTGGGAACTTTTGAAAATGATAGGAGATAATACTCGTAATTTTAAGAAGTGAATACATTTCAAACAGAATCCATTGAAAACTCCATGAACAACATACCAAGAGAGAGCAAGCAAATCCCAGTATGGACTTGAAAATGGCCATCATGAAGCTAACTTCTCATTAGCAGCCATGGTGGTCCATGGAATCAAAAATGGAAAGGAAAAAAAAAAAACAAGGTAGAGTTTCACATTCTAGGAGGATAGAGACACTTTTAGACACATGAAACAGAGAATTTGTCTCCAGCAGGTCAGCAGCAGATGAAATACTAAGGGGGCAAAGTTCAGGCAAAAGGAGAATTAGGCCAGATACAGAGCTAGAGATACAGGAAGAATTTAAGGTGAACAACAATGATGTGTTCTGGCTCAGTGAACGTGGATAATGACATGGGATAGAATCATCATCTTCATCATCATCTTGCCTTCCAGAAGTGAAAACTGTGCACAAAACTAAATGCAGAATATCAGTTAGATGCAAGTGAAGATAGGGCAAAGAGAGTGGAGTCTAGAAGTTCTAAGGTCATTGCATTATATAGGACAAAAATATTAATTGATGTCAGATTTTAATAAAAATGAATAAATATTCCTGAGGATGCCTATGTGTTTGTCTTTGGATTCACCTTCTTATTTAGCTTCTCTAGGAACATGAATTATAAGCTCAATGTCCTTTATTTATGGCTAGAAACCAAATATGAGTGAGTACATCCCATGTTCCTCTTTTCATCAGGCGATGAAAGGAGACAGAGACAGAGACCCACACGGGAGCACCGGACAGAAATCTCAAGGTCCAAATCAGGAGCAGAAGGAGACGGAGCACGAGCAAGGAACTCAGGACCACGAGGGGTGCACCCACACACTAAGACAATGGGGATGTTCTATTGGGATCTCACCAAGGCCAGCTGGCCTAGGTCTGAAAAAACATGGGATAAATCCGGACTAGCTGAACATAGCGGACAATGAGGAATACTGAGAATTCAAGAACAATTGCAGTGGGTTTTTGATCCTACTGCACGTACTGGCTTTGTGGGAGCCTAGGCAGTTTGGATGCTCACCTTACGAGACCTGGATAGAGGTGGGCAGTCCTTGGGCTTCCCACAGGTCAGGGAACCCTGATTGCTCTTCGAGCAGATGAGGGAGGGGGAATTGATCGGGGGAGGGGGAGGGAAATGGGAAGCGGTTGTGGGGACGAGGCAGAAATCCTTAATAAATAAATAAATTAAAAAAAAATGAATAAATATTGTAATTTCAATGGTAATTATTGAAGGAACCCCAAAAGCCTATAATAGAAGAGAAAGAAATGAATTATTGAAATAAAACAATTAAATATATAAGGAATGGAGAGAAAAAAGAGCATAAAATAGGCACATATCAAATGTCAGATTTACAGTGTATGTGCCAAATTATGTCTGTATGTGAAATAGATATTGTAGTTGAAATGGTCAGATTATGCTAAAAAGAAACATTATACTCTTATGAGATGCACTTTGTAAGGATTTAGAAAGACTTGAAAAAATACCTTAAAAGGTAAAGCTGAAAGTGAAAGCTAAGATAGCTATATTAATACTGGATAAAATATACTTTAAGATGAAAAACATCAATGTAAATAATATATAGATAACGATAAAAGGATACCTCATCAGGAATCCAGGGCATTTCTAAACTCACTTTTTAAAATAATGTCAAAATATGTATCGTGAAAATTTTGAAAACTTCAGGGCTTAGTAGAAAAATTCACCAACATTATCAGTACCTTTACTGCTTGCTTATCAGAAACTAATGAGACAATCAGATAAAAAATCAGTAAAAATTCAAAGAGTTGAAGAACATACCGCGCAAACTTGCCTAAAAGGTCCTCACAGAACAGATTCTTACAAAGTTGGAATGGAGTTATTCTTAAGTGCATATAGAATACTCACAGGGTGGGAAAGAAAAACTGATATGCCAAGGGCTATTTTTATATAGTGTATGATCACAATGCCAATTTTGCTACAAATAAGTGCAAATAAAGTTAACAAAAGTACAGAAAACTAAAAAAATACACATTTACATTACTGGTGGGATAAACAAGAATCACAGCTTACAAACCATGGACAGTGAGAACGCCACGGTATACTGAGTCCTTCTTCCCTTACATTGTTCCTGGAAGGTATTTTGTCACAGCAATGGGAAAAGTAGCGAATACAGATGAAAAAAGAGAAAACAAGGAGACCAGGCAACTCAATCTTCCCTTGTCTCTAAAATACTGATAGTCTATGATGTTCCATGCCTCCAAATGGCAGGCGTGTACAGGTACAGTAGATTGTAAGTGGAACAGCCTCAGATTTCACTAACATTATTTTTCTGCCTTTTTTCTCTTCTTCAGCTACTGCGTTGTACAAAGCTTAAATTGTAATCATTCATTTATGTACCCGTATCTAGGCCTAGACTGTGGGTCTCTGCAGGGAAGGTCCATCCTTCTTACTGGTGTTCCCTAAGCTTAAGCTATTATACTGTGAATGCTGGTGGGGGCAGCTAAAGAAATAATGGCTGAGTGGCTAGTTGTGTGGTTGGGACTTGAGGAAACCATGGGAGAAGCATGGGTTTTGTGTGGCTGCTTTCAAATCCTTCTCCTACTGTGTGTGGACCTAAGTGTTGTATAACTATTTCCTCTGAGATTGTAACATTCTGCCCAACAGGGAAGCTCATGTCTTCCGGTAGTCTCTGAACCTGACCAGAGGCACTAGGCCCCTTCCCATCAGAGTAAGTTTACTCTGAGTCCCTCCAGAAAAATTGAAGTTGAGCTGCCAAGAAGACTCTTGGAGGAGAAACGTGGCAAGGAAGACTCGGATCAAAGTCGGCTGGAAGAAGCAGAACCCAGCTGAGCTGCCTGGAAGAGGCTTAGAGCAACTGAGGCTCCTGGAAGGACCCTCTCCAGCCTAATGAGCTGCCTGAAGGCTGTGCAGTGTGCTCCAGGTTCTCAGCTTTGTGAACTGTCACCCAAGCTGGGGTGACTTCTGGTGATGCAGCTGTTTTTGAGTCATTTCTGCTCCCGTATGTAACCCCAATAAAACTCAAGGTTTATTGCGTTCACCAAGTTAGACTTTGGCGGTACCAGTACTTTGCTCTGTCATGGGCTCCCTATCTGGGGGTGAGTAGATGTGTGAGCTGCCTCCCCCCAGGAAAAGTTTTGTCAGATTAATTTTTGAGTATTTTTAGTCTAAGCACTTGAGAGGCAGAGGAAGACATATCTCTGTGAGTTCAAGGCCAGCCTGGTCTACATAGTGAGTTCCAGGACAGTCAGGATCATCTAGTGAGACCCTGTTTCCAAAATATCCAAACACCAACCAACCAAACAGAAAACCAAATGAAACTAAACAACCCCAGCCTTACAAACTCCCATATGGTAAGACTGCTGTGAAATCAAGTGAGCTAATTCATGCCATGTGCCCCTCAGCACCTCAGGTACATGATGGATACACAGTTCAGGACTCTGACACTTGGCTCCTGTGCCCTCTATGCTCCAAGCTGGAAGTGAATGGTGAACTGTTAACCCCTAACAAAACATTTCAGGCTCTGTGGGTATGCATCTTGTAGGATTTTTGCTCTGGATTACCATGTCCTCTGAAAAAGCATGGCTTGTTTCCTGGTGTGAAACCCAGGTTATTTTCAGAAAGGGCTTTTTGCTGCTGCATCTGCAGGCTGACCTGCTGAGGAAGCATCTCAGGGAGTGGGAGCTGACTGGGAGAGGCTGACGCTCAGCATAGTAATAGTGTCCTCCAGGAAGGGCAGAAGGAGCTTCATTGCTTGTACTATTTGGAACCTGATTATGCCAATGGCTCCTGTGCTGGCTAGTTCTATGTCAACTTGACACAAGCCAGGGTCATTGGAAAGGAGGGAGCTGCAATTGGGAAAATGTCTCCAAAAGATCAGGCTGCAGGCAAGCCTGTAGGGCATTTTCCTAATTAGTGGTTGATGGGGAGGGCCCAGCCCGTGGTGGGTGGTGCCATCTCTAGGGTGGTGGTCCTGGATTCTATAAGAAAACAGGCTGAGTGAGCCAGGGGAAGCAAGCCAGTAAGCAGCATCCCTCCATAGCCTCTGCATCAGCTCCTGCCTCCATGCTTGAGTTCTTGTCCTGACTGCCTTCAGTGATGAACAGTCAGTGGTGTGGGAGTATAAGCCAAAAAACCCTTTTTGCTTTTGGTCATGGTGTTTCACCACAGCAATAATAACCCTAACTTAGACTTCTAAAGAGCAAGTAAACCTCTTTCTCCAGGGTTTCTTCAGTGTTATTCAGAAAAGAATTTGTCAGTGGAGGTGTGAGAGCTGTCCTCTCTGAGGTCTGTAGGGTCGGTATGGTTCAAGTAAGGTGTGTATTAGCTACTGTTACTGCTCCTGGGTAACCCCTTCCCAGAAAAGAGATGGGCAAAGGAAAGAGATGCTCTCAGTTTTCCTGACTTGACTAAAAAACTACTGTATATCGCTTGAGGTTGCAGGTTATGGCTGATAGTGACACAAATCTTTCTAATCAGCAATGTCGTCATCATCATCATCATCATCATCACCATTATTTTTTGAATCTAAAGTTTTTCTCTGGAAAGAATTAAATTATATTTTAGAAAATAAAAATTCCCTGTCTTTTATTGTCATAATTTAGTATTGCTTTCTAGAATTATGTTAGTACTTACCTTATGAATGATTGAATATGTGTTAAATCTTATGCTGCCTGCTCTACATAAGCACATTATTTTTTTTAATTTGAAAGAACAGTCATGTAAGCAAAGAAGTGCCTATTCTTATTTTACAGCTAAAGAAACTGAGGTTCAGCTGAGGAAGGGCAGACCGTTATATAACTATACCGTGCCCCTCTTCCTTTACTGCTCTGCTCACCCGGCAGGTATTCTGTCTCCTGAGCCCTCAATCTACCTCTGGATGCGTTTTGTTCATCATTTTGCCAAGGCAAATGTGAGCTTAGTGTGTGAGAGTTGATGTCCTCGTCACACGTGAGTGCCCAGGACCGTTTAGTTTGTATTATACTGTCTGTTGATGCGGCTGCCGGGGCCGTGACAGTCAGAAGCCATGGCACTGTACTGTTTTGTAAAACCGGTGGTAAGAACACGGCACCTGACCCTTCTTAGGCAATCCAACCTCAAGATATAGATGGGTTTTAGAAAGTGTTTAGGTAAGTTTATCCAAGAGGTCTTTCTCTGCATACCAGGACCCACACTCCTGAGGCTAGTGTCTCAGAAATGGACGGGAGGTGGGGAGGGTAGGGCATCTTCTGTAATTGTTCTGGAAAATGGGCTGGGCCACTCATTCTGCAGTTCTGATGCCCCTCTCACGAGTATGGAAAATACTGGTGAGGGAGAGATGTCTGCTAGGTGTGGGCTTGGACTCTCCCCTTGACTGTGCCATCGAGACTTTGGGTAAGTCACTTTGCTACTCTGGCCTTTGGCTTCCCTAGTCACAGACCACTTTAATAGGAAGTAGGAAGCAGACTGAGAAAAGCAGGCACTCCCTGCTGGTGTCAGACACTGTTGCAGTCCTGGGTGTGACTGGGGGCTAATTGAGGTAAGTGCTTTCTCTGTTCCTATTGTGTGAACGCGGCTGCTCTCAGATGTCCAAGTCACATCTTCATTTTTCAGATGAGAGAGCTAAGCCCATTGGCTATACATGGACTATGAGTTATTGTTGATTACTCAATTTGCAGGGCAAAAACATCGCTGATGATGAACAGCTGTTGCCATGGTGCCTGGGAGTAATTACCAGAAAACCAAGAGGCCTACCCACTTTGATTCTTCAAGTTAATCAGCCACTGCAGAGGCTGTGGACTAATAATGGCTTTCACTACATTTGGAAAAAGTTGAACTGTGGATTAATTTCAGCGTCCTTATTCCATATACTTTTCATTAAAAAGGCACTAAAATTCTAAAGTGAACAAAAATGAAAAGGTGTCTGTTTTACCCAAAGAGAAGATTGCCTTCCAGGAGACAAGCTTCTGTATTTTATCATGGTTCTCTAAAGGAACAGAACCGATAGAATGAAATCATATATATGTATATACAACTTAATATATAATATATAAAACTGATATTACATATAAATTATATATAATTTTATTTTTTTAATTATTTTTATTTTATTTTGTATATCTGAGTGTTTTGCCTACATGTATTCCTTTGTAACCTATAAGTGCCTGGTGTCCGCACAGGCTAGAAGATGGCCAGGGATTCCCTGGAACTAGAGGTACAGATGGTTGTGAGCCAGCGTACAGGTGCTGGATATTGAACTTAGGTCCTCTGGAAGAGCAGTCAGTGCTCTTAATCATTGAGCCACCTCTCCAGCCCGAATGTGTATGTTTTAAGGGGAACTTGTTAGAGGGGCTTACAGGCTGTGCTCCAGCTACTCCAACAACAGCTGTCTCCTGACAGAAAAGTCAAGAATCCGGTGGTTGTTCAGTCTACCAGGCTGGATGTCTTAGCTGATCTTCAGTCTATGTTGGAATCCCAAAGAAAGAGATTCCAACCCCAGTGAAGGAATGCCTCAGCAACAGGATGGATGAACTTGCAAGCAAGAGTGAGGGCAAGCAGGCAAAAGCAAAGGCTTCCTTCTTCCATGTCCTTTTATGTGGGTCAACATCAGAAAGTGTGGCCTAGATTTAGAGTGGGTCTTCCTATCTCAAATGAGCCAATCCAGGTAGTTACTCAGGTGTACCCAGTTGCCTAGGTTTTAGTTGATTCCAGATGTAGTCAAGTTGGCAACCAAGATTAGCCGTCACGGCCTCCAAATTCCTGAGTTCTCATTTGACTGGCACAGGCTGGCACAGGCTTCTTCACAGACCCTTTCTCCTCCTCCTCCAGGCATCTTTGTCTTCATATGCAAATGCCTTTCTTTGTCTTGGAGGAGATGAAAAGATGATTTTATTCTTTTCATGCGTACCAGCTCCTTCATCCGAAATTATTTTTTCAATTTTGAAGATGACATGAACATTGTAGAAGATTTGAAAATGTGGAGATATAAAGTAAGAAAGTAATATTATAATCCCGTCACTTTGAGAGAACTGCTTCGCATTCTGAGATCTTCTTTCTTCTTTTTCTGGACTTATGTTTTTAAAAGTTGCTGACCTCTTGCTCTGAATATTCTGCTCCCCTAGATCTTAATAAACATTTCGGTGTTGCACGAATTCTAATTGGTCCTAAGAATAAAAACCTGGAGCTACATACCGTGCTAAATGCTGAGAGATCAGGGAGACAAAGCAGCAAGCCGCTGCCTACTCTTACCTTGCTAACTCTTCAGTCGAAAACCGGCCGAGCTCCTGTCTCCCTCCCACCTTATATTTCTCTCTCCGGCCAGCCATATCACTTCCTGTCCATCTGTACAGATCTCCAGACCTCTATGGTTAACTAGTGGCTAGCTCTGCCCTCTGATCTTCAGACAAGCTTGATTAGAATGCACAAACAGAATATCACCACATCTCAGTAACTGTATAAAACACTTTGTCTCGGAGGACCCAGAAGAGACCACACTATATCACTGTCCTTGTGAGAGGACCAAACTCCTACTCTTGGCTTCTGTTTAAAGATTTTTTTTTTTACTGTCTCTGAGGACTGAACACCGCATGTTGAGCACCATTTTGACCCTTGACCTACAGTATGAGCCTTTTTCAAAATCGTAAGTAAATTTTTTCATGTACTATATTTTGATCATTATTTCTCCTCAGATCCTCCCCACTTCCCTAACCATCCGGCTCTATATCTTCTTTCTCTACCTGTTTAGAAAACAAACAGGCAAATATAAAACCTAAACAAACCAGAATTAAAAAAAACACACACACACAAGAAACACAATGAAAAAACACAATGAAAAAGCACAAGAAACATAATACCCCTCCCCCAGAAAACCAAAACCCATAAAATTACTGGAAACCATAGTATTCAGGCAAAAGAGCAGTAGGAGAGAAAATGCTCAAACAAAGCAATACAAGACAAAAAAAAATCTACAAAAACACAGTTGAGTTCATTTTGTGTTTGCTACCCTTAAGTACGGCTTATGTATCCAATGAGACGACATTGGGGAAAACTAGTTTAGCTATTGGTTGGAGATAGCTTATTGGGTAGGGGCGGGGGATGGCGTTGACTTCTGCTCTCAGGTCTGGGACCCCTTCTAGCTTGGTCCTGTGTGTGCTGCCATAGCCTCTGTGAGTTCACGTGTTGGTACCTTTCTCTTCTGCAGTCACAGACCCTCTGTCACCATCCAGCTCTCCCCAGAGCCTTCTCATATTTCCAGGCGCACAGGTATCACTTCTCTTGCCTGTGATGCGCTTAGGTGTTTTCACATTTTTGGATGGTCCCCAGGCAGCCAGCTCAGTCCTTGTTTGTCTTAGCGTCACAGTGCTGTGTTGAATGTCTGTGTGCCCTCCAGATTTGTATATTGAAAGCTTAGCCTCTCGTGTGATGGACACAGGGGGCGTTAGGAAGCAGTTAGCTCATGAAGACGGAGCCTTTGTGAGTGGGATTAGTGTCCTTATAGGAGAAGTGGGATATTGGGCTCGTTCGCTCGCGCCCTGGCGCCTCTATAGTATAAACATCAGACAGCCACTCCGGCAGTGATTTTCTGCTCTCTGTTTCATTTTGTCAGAAGTCTAAATCCTCAGCTGTTTTAAAGGACTGCAGGGAGCAGTCAAGATGTGAAGGGAGTACATTTTTGAAGCCTCTTTTCAGAACTGTGGCTGTCACTCCCTTGCTAAAAAGACTGAGTCACCGGTATATAATGTCAGTTCAGACAGACGCTAAGGATGACGGGCAGCGGTACTTGGTTAGAGGTAACATGCAAATTCGGAGACAGGCATTTTGCAAAGAAATTTTCCAGCCTTACTTTCATTCCCATGTTGCAGAAACAGATGCACATTGTTTAATTGTGATTTGCTTTATTATGAATCACAGGTACTGTGTTTTTATAAACTGAACTTGACATGAGTTTATAAGCATTTTTTCCCCCTTAATGCTCCGATGACCCTTCCTAGCATTTGACAATAAAGTATTCTTAAAGTAAGATATGCACTTTTTTAGGCTTGGTGCTATTGTCTACGGCCATATGAATGTGTTACCTGCCATATAGCATATGTAAATTTTATTTGCCTTGGGAAACACACACACCTAAAAATGTGTGCCTTGCTTTGCTGTGGTTTCTGCTCTAGTGGGTTGGGCTGGTACCGAAGCACAGCATCTCCCAGGCATGTCTATGATGACAGCCTAAACCTCACGATGGGGTGGAGGGACCACAGCACACAGAGGCTATGACAGTTTTATTGAGAGCAATCAGATTTTTTTATACCTTTACCAGAAACAGGTTACAATGGCAGTTGCCAAGATCAATACAGCTGTAGTTGCCAGGATACAGTGAAGTTTGCCAGCCATACAGGGTACACGAGATAATGTCTAAAACCAATTGTCCTGTCAAGCTTTTGTGCTTCCTTGACTACTAAGTGACGAACACAAAGAGACACACAGTGGCCTGAACACTTTACTGCCTGAGGGAGTACATCTGTCTCTCAGGGACTGGGAGGTACACTGTGTGCCAGGAACCATGGACTCTAACCTGAAAAACCCATGATACATGTCTCTTAAGGCAGCTAGACCAAGACAACACTGTGGTTCCCTGCAGAAGGGGAGATTCAGAATCCTAGGAAAGTCAACATTTCACTTCTCAACACCACAACACAATCAGATAGTAGAAGAGAGGGGTCTATAAAGGGTCAACCACATAAGCATATAGGGTTACTTTTCAGCTTCTTGCTACCACAACTCTTAAAATACCATTACTGTATTTAAAGATTTGGAAAGTAGAAAGGGAATAGTAAAATTAGTACCCATTTCCACCATCTATATAAAATGATTGTTAATATATTGCCATATGTATTGAATTTCTTCTTATTTTGCTTGAAAGATTTTCTTTTTTTGAAACACAGCCTCACTGTCTAGTCTTTGTTAGACTAGAATGTGTGGTCATCCTCCTGTCTCTGTGCTCCCCCACCCCCACTACTCAGATTCCAGGCCTTAGTTATTGCTACCAGGCCCTGCTTTGCTGGAAGTGTTGACGTAAAGACATAATTTTTTATTATTGCTTTTTTTTTTGTGGCAAGGTCTCACATGGCTCAAGGTTGGTTACAAATATACTATGAGTTGATGATGACTTGAACTTCTGACCCTCCTGTCTCTACTTCTGGGCTTACAGGCGTGTGCCACCCTGCCTGTTTAATATGGTGCTGGAGAGTAAACCCAGCTTTATTCATGCCTGCTGTCATGGTTTGACAGAAAATGGCCTCCAAAGGGGGTGGAGCTCTTAGGAGGTGTGGCTTTGTTGGAGGAAGCATGTCACCATGTGGTTGGGCTTTGAAGCTTCCTGTACTCAGGATGTCACAGAGTGTGACTGTCAGTTGACTTCCTGCTGCCCACATGATGTAGGACCCTCGGCTATTTCTACAGCACCATGCCTGCCTGCCTGCCACCATTTTCCCCACCATAATGGACTGAACTCTGAACTGTAAGCGAGCCACCACAATTAAATGTCTCCTTTTTAAGGGCTGCTGTGGTCACGGTGTCTCTTCACAGCAATAGTAACCCTAAGATGCAGTGCGATGTTTTTTGCTCCTTTGGCGGGGGGGGGGGGGGGGTCCTGTCACCCAGCTCCCAAATAAATCACACATAGAGGTTTATTCTTAGCTATGAGTGCTCGGCCTTAGCTTGGCTTGTTTCTTGCCAGTTTTTCTTGACTTAAATTATCCTGACTATCTTTTGCTCTGAACTTTTTCATTTTCTTACTTTTGTACATCTTACTTTCACTCTAAGGCTAGCTGGGTGGCTGGCCCCTGACATCCTTCTCCCCTTGTTCTCTTGTTGTTCTTCGTCTTTCTTCTTTCTCCTTCTATTTGTACTTTCTGCCCGTCAGCCCCGCCTATCCTTGCTCCTGCCTAGCTATTGGCCATTCAGCTGTCTATTAGGACCATCAGGTGTTTTAGGCAGGCAAAGAATCACAGCCTCACACAAATGCAGCAAAGACAAAAGTCACACACCTTAAAATAGTATTCCCCAGCACTAAGACACCTGGTGAACACTTTGGAGCTAGGCCACATCCTCCGCACTGAAGACATTCTGTTTTAATTCTTCTAAGCATGCATCTTTGGAGAAACCACTCACCACTTTATGTAAGTATTGTTTTGTCTGCTTGTGTATTTGTATTCCCTGTATGCTTGGTGTCCATGGAAGTCCAAAGAGGTATAGGATCCCCTGGTTCTGGAGTTATAGGTGGTTGTGAGGCACCATGTATGTGCTGGGATCACAGTCATGTGTTGCCACACCTGGTTCACACTATCATTTTAACCTAACAATGTAAATAATAATTTCCTACTCTCAGCCAACACTTAGTCTGTGTGGTTTCCAACAACCTTTCTAAGCTTGGGCATCTTTGATGGTGAAAATTAATGTTCCCTTCAGAACAGAAACTGAAGGAAGTAGATGGAGTATGAAAAATTTCTGTTTTAAGTGTGCAAGCTATAAAAGAGAATGCTCCCTTTTGATGAAGAAATTAGAAATCAGAATCTCTCATCAGAGCAGTAGCTCTCCACACTTTAGGAAAACCAAAAAGTATAACTTAGCCTGGATCATGAGCAAAGAATCAAGATCAGGAGAGTTTGAAAGTGGAAATAGAAAGGGAAGTTAGATTCTGGGTGCCTTGGACAAGGATGGGAAGCAATTGCCATTTGCTTGCCCATGTCTGGCTTAGCACCTACCAAGGTTTGAGGGGAAGGGACAGATCTGGATTCAGATTCTAGTTCCTCTTCTGTGGCTTCATGGCCTTGGCGGGGGGGATCACTAAACATACCAAGTTTTATTATGTGTGTATAATGGTGTGTGTGTGCGTATGTGTGTGTGTGTACACATGTTCACATGCATGTGTGTGTGTGTGTGTGTGTGTGTGAGTGTGTGTGTGTGTGCATGTATGTGGTGGGCAGTCACAGCTGTCCGTAGGTTAGAGGATAACTTTTAGGAACTGATTCTTCTGCTGTGGGTTCTGAGGATGGAATTCAGGTTGTCTGGTTTGTGAGGCAAATGCTTCTACCTGCTAAGTCACCTTATCAACTCTGGACATTCTAAATTTTAGCTTTCTTTTGTAAAAAGTACTAATAATTTGGCCAACTTTCCATGGTTGTTTTAGGCATTAGAGCTATTGGCTGGGTATTGCAGACACACCTCCGAGAGAGCATACTACCACTGTGGTATTTTATCCCCCATAGTTCGCATGTTGTCCTCACCTAT
Organism: Microtus oregoni; assembly: GCF_018167655.1. Taxonomy (NCBI): domain Eukaryota; kingdom Metazoa; phylum Chordata; class Mammalia; order Rodentia; family Cricetidae; genus Microtus; species Microtus oregoni. The sequence continues at coordinate 33,816,026 of NW_024543072.1, forward strand.
TGACGAGGACTTCTCAGAGACAATGAGGCCTAAACTATCATCTCCTACAGCGGAATAAATATAGGAGGATAGGGATTTATGCAAGACAGAGGTTTTCAAGCAAAGGAAATCTCTGCTGATTCCCATTCATCTCCTGATCCTTGTGGTTCACCGACAAGTTCTGCAGCTCTACCAAGGCTGAAGCCTCTCCCTAACAGATCCTTCCAAAGATCTGTGAGGGTTCACATTTTACTGGCCCTGCTTCCCATGTGGCCAGAGGGTTGTAGCAACAACAGCACCCTCAAGTCAACTTCAGTGAGAGAAGCATTTTCTCAACTGACTTGGGAACCACAGGATTTTTTGCTAAGGCAAACCCATTCCTGTAGCATTGAAACAGCAAGAGATGATTGTTTTCCAGCAGAGAGCTTTCACTAGAGCCCTTGGCAGGCTTTTGTCATGGCTCAGGGAGTTGCCAGGAGACACTAAAGGCTGTGAATTAGGCTGTCTTCTCTCTAGAGCCGCAGTCTTGTTTTCGGATTTCAGCTTCCATGAGAACAGACTGGTGTTTAACTCAGGTTTCCAGGTTTGGAAACAGTGGTTTTTAGTAAGTGATGTAGGTGACACTTCTGCATAGAAGCTGTCTTAGTTAAGGTTTCTGTTGCTATGAAGAAACGCAATGACCAAAGCAACTCTTATAAAGGAAAACATTTAGTTGGGGCAGCTCGCTTACTGTTCAGAGGTTCAGTCTGTTATCATCATGGTGGGACATGGTGGCATGCAGACAGACATGGTGTTGGAGAAGTAACTGAGAGTTGTACATCTTACAGGCAACAGGAAGTGGTCTGAAACATTGGGCACTATCTTGAGACCTCAAAGCTGCCTCGACAGTGACACACTTCTTCCAACAAGACCACACCTACTCCAACAAGGTCACACCTCCCAATAGTGCCACTCCTTTTAAGGGTTATTTTCTTTCAAACTACCACAGAACCCGGCCACTTTGCTCAAAAAGTCAATCTGTGAAACCAATTCTCTGGGGATTAATTGGTTTTTGGTGAATTGATGTTTAAACCAAACTGCAAGTTGATGTCTGAAGGAAATTTCCCAGGAATGTAGGGTCCACAGCCATTTCTTAAAGCGTGTGTGTGTGTGTGTGTGTGTGTGTGTGTGTCTTTGTTATCAAACTTTCCATGGCCATCTATCTCATAGCTTAACATTCAGAAGAAACTTTTAGGAATATTATTAATTTTAACACAAGAATAAAGTGGTATTTATTTACTTCATACTCTGTATTACTTACTTCTTAATCATAAGAGATTTTAATGAAATGTGTCCCAGGTGATCAAGATGTTTATGGGTGACAGTTCTCTGAAGGACCTCCTCAGTGACAGTCACTGTAACTCTAGACACTTTGTTTCTTATTCATTCATTAAACAGATATTTATGTGATACATGGTTGGGCCAGAGGAACTAAGGCGGGAGCTGATGATACAGTGACCCAACTCAGGTGTGGTTGCTGCTTCCTGTAGATGATTACAAGGCTAGCAGAGTCTGCGCGTGTCCACAGAAGCTCTCAGTATGAGAAGTGACGTATGCCCATCCGATCACCACACCACCAATGGAGAACTGGAAAGGTTACCAGACCTATGGCAGCTCAGCCATGATGGGGGATTTTGACCCCAGTAGAAGGTCTAACCCATCTTTCTTGAGTAAATGATCATTGATTTAAGTAGCTAGGTAGAAGGAAGAACTTTCTAGAAAGCAGAATAGCAGCATATGAAAGGTCCGTGATGGGAAGGAAGATCTACGGAGAGCTGAGGGATCTGTAGAAAATTTAGGTGGCAGATTGGTGAGATTAGTTGTTACTGTAGCAATGGGAAAGAGCGGGGTGGAGATGTTGTCACCTGAATGTGGTTTTAACAGTTCATGCTAACCCGTACAGTTGATCTTATACCTGGGTGGGTGGCGTCTTTTTTTAAAAAATATTTATTTATTTATTATGTATACAATATTCTGTCTGTGTCTATGCCTACAGGCCAAAAGAGAGCACCAGACCCCATTACAGATGGTTGTGAGCCACCATGTGGTTGCTGGGAATTGAACTCAGGACCTTTGGTAGAGCAGGCAATGCTCTTAACCTCTGAGCTGTCTCTCCAGCCCAGGTGGCATCTTTCAAGAAGGCAAGGGACACTGAAGGAATGAAGTCTCACATTATTGTTTTGTTTCTTTGTGGATTGGGGTATGGTAAAGGCAACTTGCCTCTGGCCCTAGTTAATCTGAGTTGCTCTGAGACAGCTAACAGAGTTATTTAGAAGGCATCCTGCCAACCAGCACAGAATGGAGGGGAGACTCTGGGTTGGTATGGAAGTCTGTGACCTGTAGGAGTTGCTCATAGTGGAAACAGTGAAAATGAATTTTTCCAGGAATGTAAGAGAGGTAGATTCATGGTAGCCAGAGGACAAGAATGAGTCCTGAGGAATCTTACCATGTAAAGTACAGGAAGAGAAGGGGCACCGGGAGAGGGGGACACCAAGGAGAAAGCTGAAGGCACTTACTCCTTTCGTGAAAGGAGTTTAGTTATTAAAAGTCATCTGGAGGATACCCATTGTTGTAGAGGGGTGGCCTGTGTAAGAGATGAGAGAGAAATGCACCGGATAGGCAGCCAGGGATGGGCTCCAGCATCCTGACCCAAAGTAGCTCTGTGACTGACATTGTCTCTAAAATATTTTGCTGTGTTGGTGGTAGAAGACAGGTGTTAGCAGTGGGTACAGAGGTTTTAGTGTTTAGGAGGCCAGTGTGATTTGTTTTGGACTTTCACCTTGTCCTAGTGTGCAGATAGTTCAGTGGGCTTGAACGAGTTTTGGATTTGTGCAGAGCCTTTCAACACCATGAGGGGGTGAACCTGGGGAGGTCATATCCAACATCCCCAACAACTAGTCACCCAGGGTCCACGATGCTCTGAGCCCAGACTTGGTTTCAATGAAAAGACCCAACAAGGGCAACTCTTCTTCTTCTTCTTTTTCTCTCTGTTTGCCTCAAAATTCTGCTACGAAGAATTCCTAATTTAAATCGCACGAATCAGTTTTGCCAATGATGAAAGATTTAGCATTTGGGACTTTTTTGTGTTGGAAACGTTCTGTGGAATACGAAGTGACAGCTGCCTTGCCAGACAGCTTGATTCCAGCTGCGTAAGCAGTCTGGCCCTCAGAAAGCCATCGGACAGGAAGCAGTCACTCTGTAGGCAGAAGGCAAAGAAAAGTCAGTTCCACGTTCACGGGTTTGGACCCTGTGAGAGGGTGAGGAATTCTGTAATCCAGTAAGGATGGTCGGAAAGGCTGCTTGCAGTTTGCTATGTATCCATTTGTCCCTTTTCGTGTATGTGCTGACAACAGTTTAATAAGTATCAGCTGAACGTTTATGTTCAAATCCTTGTGGAAGAGTCAATGACTAAGCCACAAAGAAACAAGGTGTGATCTATATTCCTAGAGTGCTGAGGAAGGGATGGGTGCAGGTGTGGAAACAATGTGATTTTCTTTTCATGACACAGGGGGAAATAGTAGGGAAGAGAGGCGGGGGCGGTGATATGTGTGTGTGTGAATATGTGTCAAAGTCAGGCAAAGGCTGGAACCGGCCGATGCTCACACAGAAGAATGGACCTGGAAGCATGGGAAAGAGTTTGCCACTCAAGGATGGGGATGTGCGAGGCAACGGCAAAACCTGAAAACCTTTGGGTACCACATTGCACTTCGGGCTGGGTTTCAAACGTCTGTCTGTGGAGCTGGGCTTTATTTTGTGGGTAATGAGAGCCACTGAAGGTGTTGGGACTCGAGGTGAGAGTCCATGAGGTAGCTGGAGGGTAGGAGCAATGGGGTGGTTAGACAGGAGATGGCGATTGAGCAGCTGCAGGGAAAGATGTTGAACAGGAAGGGAGGAGCCAAACTGAAGTCCAGAGTGGTGGCACCTGCTGTAACAGCATCGCTTGGGGGTCTGAGGCCAGCAGATCCCTGTGAGCTCAACGTCAGTCTAGGCTAGACAATGAGTTCCAGGCCAACTTGCACTATAAACTGAGACCCTGTGTATCAAAACTAAACAAGACAAGACACAAACAACAGCCACAAAGACAATAGAATATCACAAACACACAAATATCGTATTCAGAAGAGGTCAGAGGTCGGCTCAGAGAGCTCTAGGGCTCTTACCTCAATTTATCACATCTCTGCCGCTGTTTCTGCTGTCATCATTTGTGTTGAAAGTTTCTTTCTTTTTTTTTTTTTAAAGAAATAATCACACCAACAAATATTTACTCTGATGTCTTCCCCGCAGTTTAATTTTAAAGGACAATCACCCCACCTCCAACCACATTTTATCCAGTAAACCAATGATTAAGTCCTGCTGTTAGAACACTGAGAGTCTAGGAAGGCCTGGGCCAGAATAAAAAAAAAAAGGCTAATCCAGTCCAGGGTTGTTTGGGAATGCAGGAGGGGTACACTGGTGTACTGTATCGAGAAAATGAAAAGTGGAGAGAGAGGGACACAGGGAAAAGATGGCAAGAGCACAAGAAGGAGAGCTGGGAACAGGTCAGTGTATAAACGGAGAGAGCCAGCTCGCTGGAATCTTTCACTGTGACAGGTCCCTAGGCAGGCAGTCCACCTTCTAAAAAAACCACTGCAGTCTGCCTGCAGGAAAGGAACTGACAGCCAAGATTTGCCAAATGCTATTCTGCAGGCAGGGAGCAAGGGCCCTGCAGCAAGGCCAGCCAGGAATGAGGTGCTGTGCAGAGGGTAAGAAAGGACAAAGGATGGGAGGCAGGATGGGTACTCACTGAGATTCCTGCCTAGAGAGGCCTGGCCACACTGCCACCCCTGGGGGGGAGGGGCCTTAGTGTCTTCCCTAAGTGCATTGCTCTGCAGAGAGCTTGCTGGAGAACACACACTCTCTCTTCCTCTCCTTCTTCCCCTTCCCTTCCTCCCTCCCCACTCCTTCTGACTTACCCACCCCTTTTCCTTTCCATATCCTCTACCTTCTTTGGAGTTTTCCTTCCTTTTTCATTTTAAATTATTTTATTTTATGTGCATTGATGTTTTTGCCATGGGTATCGGGTCCCCTGGAACTTGAATTATAGACAGTCGTGGCTGCCTTGTGGGTGCTGGGGACTAAACCTGGGTCCTCTGGAAGAGCAGTCTCTTAACCTTTGAGCTCCTTATTTCCTTCCTTCCTTCCTTCCTTCCTTCCTTCCTTCCTTCCTCTTTCTTTCTAGTATAATTGGCCTCTTAGATGTACGACCTTGGACGAGCTCATGTAGGCCTTAATTTCCTTGTCTAGAAAATTGGAACAGCTCCTAAAACAGCTACAGAGATTCTCAGTGTTGTCCTTTTTGCCTAGGGCCATGACTCAGGCCTTTTTTTGCTCCTGCAGAATTTGTATGACTTTGTAATTAATGGCTGTCTCACCTAAAGGTGCTGCTAGCAGCTTGCCCGATTGCCGCTGCCAGGCTCCTAGATAGCCGAAGACTGACTAGTCGGGGATGCTTTGAAGCCTTTGTTGAAAATAGACAGAGCCTGTTAGGTTGTTCCTTACATGAAAACCCATACCCCAAAACACTTGCCTTTCATGGAACATCCAACCTGTTGCCTGGCACCCTGCCAGGGACTATGCACTGAGTAGGCAGAACTGTTTAGCAAGACCTCTGCAGGCCTTCTCATCTGGATGCAGAGGGGACCTTAGCGCTTGAGAGATTAAGAGTATACATTTTGAAGCTCAGAAATAAATGAATGAATGGATGGATGAGTGAATAGGCCACGTGGGACCACAGTGTCCTGACACTGGAATTATATATATTGGTTTTTTTTTTTTTGAGACAGGGTTTCTCTGTAGCTTCTAGCTCTTTTAAATCAGACTGGCCTTGAACTCACAGAGATTCACCTGTCTCTGCCTCCCGAGTGCTGGACCACTGCCTGGCGACACTGGAATTCTATATCCATATCAAACATGCAGAAGATGCCATATCTCCATGACAGACATATTCCATACTGAATTGAATGGAATTAGGAAACTTGATAAGGGCCTTTTTTTTTTTTTATCATTTTGTGCCAGGTACCACACCTCCATAATACTATACTCTGACAATGATAGAGCCTGGGAACCACGGTTTAGAATACAAGAAGCATTGGATTTTGAATCCAGTGCTTTACAGTAGCTAGGCAGGTATTTTACCACTGAGCCCCAGTTGTAGCTCTTAAAAATGTATTTATTTGTTTTTGAGACAATGTCTTGCTAAAGTGCTTGAGCTGGCCTTGAACTCTTTCTGTGGCCCAGGCTTGAACTTGTAGTCCTTCTGCCTCAGCCTCCCAGTAGCTAGGATTCTCGTTAGATGTCTTTTCAAGGAAGTTGTTTACAAATATTTTAATTAGGAGTTATCACTTGAAATTCCTTCACTCATGCAACAAAGAATCTTAGGCATCCTCTCACAGTACCAAATACTGTGGTAGACATCGAACAAAAGACTGAGCAAAATCAGAAAGTGTTTCTGCATTTCAAAGCTCGTGTTCAGTGGGAGAACTAGAGGTTGTCCCCATGTCATTAAGCCGGAAGGTGTAAAATTGCAATGGTGACAAGGGTAGGGCAGGGAAGAAAACAGACAGGTTTCCTGGCTGAAAGAAAGCAGCGGAGAGCAATGGCTGAGTGAGATCAGACAGAAGAAAGGAGACTGAGCATACCAGGGTGGAGAGCACCTCAGACGGGGAAGACTGAGTCAGCCCGCGATAACAGAGGACTGTGAGCCTGAAGCCACAGCACCAAAGGCCCCATTCTCTCTCTGCAGTCTCTGCCAGGTCAATGGGCTTGCTTTTATTCTGAGGATATCTCTGAGGAGATCATCAGAGGAACCAGGGGAGTTTTATGGTGGAGTTTTGCTCTTCTTGCTTACTTTTTTTAATTAGATTTTTATTTTAAGACAGGGTCTTATTACATGTCCCAGGCTAGCCTAGCCAGAAGCTCACAATCCCCCTCTCTTAGCCTATGGAATGCCAGGACCACGGAGTGACCTACTATGCTTGGCTAAATTGTGGTCTGAAGAGTGGCAATGTGTAGAATGTATTGGGGGATCTTTCTCGAAGACGGCTAGATCGGGTGTTGGGTCATGATGTTACTTGTATTTTGTCTTGTGGATTAGGGTTAGAAAGAAAAATGCCTGGATGTCACTGCTCCAGAGACTTCTCAGGGAGCATGATCTTAGCAGAGTTGGGTGCAGTAAGAGGAGCGGAGCCCCTTGTTTTCCCCGGCCCCACTAGCTTACACCCAAAATAATCACACAGAAATTGTATTAATTAAATTACTGCCTGGCCCATTAGCTCTAGCCTCTTATTGGTTAACTCTCACATCTTGATTAACCCATTTCTCTTAAATCTGTGTATCACCACGTGACTGTGGCTTACCAGCAAGATTCTAACCTACGTCTGTCTCAAGCCAGAGATTCATGGCATCTGCTTGACTCTGCTCTTCTTCCCAGAATTCTGTTCTCTCTACTCTGCCCACCTAAGTGCTTGGCCCTATCAAAAGACCAAGGTAGTTTCTTTATTCAACCACTGAAAGCAACACAAATCCAGTTGGGGAAGGGTTGACACCTGTCAGAAGGACACTTAATCAATCATTCTCACCAGCCCTAGCCAAGGATTTTCCAGGATGGTTCCACGTGCTAGACCCAAAGTCAAGCTCCAGAGGCATCTAGTTAAAGGCTAAAGCTAAAATTAAGTCCACCTCTCTAGCGCTGTGCACACTACATGCTGAAGGAAAGTAAGTGAAAGTTGATCAGCTGTTGTCAGATGGTGGTGGCACACACCTTTAATCCCAGCACTAGGGAGGCAGGGGCAGGCGGAGCTCTGTGAGTTGGAGGCCAGCCTGGTCTACAAGAGCTAGTTCCAGAACAAGCTCCAAAGCTACAAAGAAACCCTGTCTTGAAAAACCAGAAATTGAGAAGAAAAAAAGAAAGTAGACCAGTTGCTAGTGAGGGCATATGGCTGCCACAGAACCCACAATTTGTGGGTTGTCAAGGACTGTGTCAAGTCAAAGCCTCCCCACCCAAGTCCATCTCTTTATTTTGCAGCCCAGGCTTGCAAGGAACTCACAGGCCTCCTGTCTTATCCTCCTGATTGCTGGGACGGCAAGAGTGAGTTAGTATGCTTGACTAAATCGTGGTCTGAAGAGTCTTCCGAAGCCTGAGAAACTCAGCCCCGTTTCTAAAGGTATCTATGAAGACAGCCTCCTTAATCCGGCTCTTGCTTTTGCTGCATGCTCTGTGATTAGGCGCTCCCATACTGTGTCTTTGTACCTGCAGCTTGAGCTTCTAGAACATCAGAGCCGCGATATTGGGGAAGTTGAATGTTTTGTAGTCACCCTGTGTTTAGGACTCTGACAGCAGTGATGAGCTGAGCCCTGGAGAAGCTGGTGCTTTTGGTTGCCACAGAAACCGAATTGAGCTGGATTTAGCATTAAATTACAGGGTACACACAGAGATGGAGTTAAACATTTGTCTACATTTGCCTGGCTTCCTTTGCTTTTCAAACTGAACCTGCTCAGAAAGTGGCGGCAGCACCCGTGAAGCTGAGTGGGGGTAGCAGAGCATGCAGCCACAAAAGGTGTGGGGTGAGGGCTGTGGAGGCTTTGAAAATGCCAAGGACTCAGATTTCCATCAGAGTCAAGGTTGTTGCCTGAGCATCTTTCTCCTAGACTCTAGGATCTGCCACGGAAGGAATACATCAGGGAAGAGAGCGGAGAACTGAGCAGAATTAGAGCTGTTGTTTCTGAGACATTTACTACTGAGCAGTCTAGCTGCCTGCGTGGCTACAGAGTCCTTGCATTACGGCTTGTCAAGCTGAGGTGTATCATACATATGAAACCCATATACCAGATTCCAAAGACAGCATGAAAGGAAAGAATGTAAGACATCTCATGTAAAACAGTCATTGCATTGAATTGACAATATTTTGGGTATGTTACATAAGAGATGACATTAACATGATTCTGCCTATTTCTGTTTACTGTTGGTAATGTTATTAGAGAATTCAAAATCCCACGTTGTGGCTCACAGCGTGTTTCTCTTTCTGTTCTGATTCTGGAACTGTTCTAAGGTTGGGTTGTTTTCCATTAACTGGAGAAGCTGTTCAGCCTCGAGATCCTTGAGATCCTTTATTTGCCAGATGGAGATGCTACTACCCTCCCTAGAATCCCCAACATTTGTGACAAACATTCACTGCTACAGCACGTTCTGTAGGGCCGTCTGCAGATTTTTCTCTTAGGGCCAAGGTGCTCGTTTCGCCAGTTGCCACGGTTTAGTGTATAACTGAGTCACTCTTCAGGAACTGCCTGTAAGCGAAGGTAGAATCTATCCTGAGCTGGATTCTTTGAGATGAATCTGTAAGATACAAATGACTCATTGGATGTGACTCAGCATGGCCAGAGATTTCAGAGAAGCTACATGAGCAAGCGGCTCAGTTCCCCCATGTCCCCACATTCTCTCTCTGCTGTGAGACACTTGTGCTAAGGGTTTGGACGGACATCACCTTATGGAAATCTTATAGATGAAGAAAAAGTCAAGTTTGCATTCCTGTGTGTTAGCTTCTTTTCCATTGCTATAACAAAACACAGTAGGCTGGAGACTTGGTATAGAGGAGAGGTTTAGCTGGCTTATAGTTTTGGGGGCTGAAAGATGACACAGCTTTGCAAGGGCTCCCTGGGTATATTACTCACGGTGGACAGCATCGTATGGCAGAAGCATGTGTGAGCAAGAACATTCATGGCAAGCCAGGAAGCCAGAGAGTAGGGAGGGCCTGTCTTTCTCTGTTCTTCTTAGAACTATTTGAAGTCCACGAGAACTATATTAATCTCTTTCCACGGCAGCACCTCTAATGAGTTAATTATCTTATATTAGGCTCCACCTCTCAACATCACCATCATGGGGACAAACCTGAACCCATCAGGGACAGTCAACCCATAGGAAACCATAGCAGCTGACTTTGCTTACAAATGAACTGCTATGAATGAATCTTTGAAATATTCTAAATAGGCGATGCTTAGTCATTCATCCTGTAGAGAAAAATAAGTGGGGTGTACGTGAGTTCCTGAGGAAGAACATATGGCTCGAGCAATTGATCAGGGGCCTGGTAAGAGAAAGGGGGGCAAGAGGAAGCATGCAGATGAGCCCATGGGAGAGAATATAGAGGGTCAGCCTCTTCGTACTGTGTATTAATACCCCCTGAAGGTAGCCTCTTAGGAAGAAGCACCAGAGAACCCAACACAATGATGCCCTCCAGCCTCTTTCTTCTGTCACCCAGTATCTGGCAATGGATATATGAGTTATAGTATCCATGGCTAGGGGGGTAGGGATTGGGATGATCCACGTCTTGTGTTGTAAAGAACCACTGTAGGGGTTTGTGATCTCGAGAGGTAGAATTCATGGATCCTAGAGAGAGAAGTATGCACAGGGATGGGCTTGCTCTCTACTCCTCCCTGTGGAATCTGTGACCACTCTACGGGGCAATGTAAACCCCGAGACCAGAAGAACAGGCTCCCAGATGAGAGCTTTCAACAGTGAATGATGAGGGCTCATTATACTCTAAGCTGCTGCCGCCCCTCTGCTCCAGCTCTCTGTACTAAGACATCAGTAGAAGGGGAAAGGACCCATCATGCTGGCAGGTGAAAGGTACCATAAGAGGAGGAGATAGTGTCGCTGCCATATAAAGGAGCAGGAAGGAACATGATTGGCACTGGGATCCCTCTTGATAGTACCCAGTTGAGAGAAAGCAGGCAAGAATAGCAGCCGTGATTGGAGACATGTGTGATTAGAGGCTCAGTTTCTTCAGGGATGAAGGTTTTATAGTCTCGTTTGGAACTTAGGCCATTGAAAATGTTTTGTAAGGGTGAAAAGAACCTAACACAGGTCCTAGAGAACTCTACTACCTAGGAAAGAATTAGCTGATGCCTCAATGTCAGATACAGTCATGGTGGCATGTTGTACTCCCACGACCCCCCAAATTTCCCCAGCTGAATAAAGCGGTCAGAGAAATAACAGAGAAAGAACACATTATACTATAGGGCTAGTGACCTGGATGATACACTATGCTGGATTTTGAATATTGCACAGATTTCTCATGCAGAACTAAAGCACTAGTTCCCTAGATACTGGGAGCATTAGCTACTAAGGACTTATATCTGAGAACCTCTTTGCTTTACCCTCATCCAAAGGAGCCCAGATTCTAGCTTTCCTCCAAGGGAAACTCACACGCAATGACTGACTGATAAGGAACATCATTTGTCTGGATTCAGGACAGCATTGCAGGACATTCCAGCTCTTGAGCTTCCTGGAAACTGCTCCTTTCCCCAGTCTTGCTTCTCTCACTCCCTTAGTCTTGAGAGCACTCCACCACGCTCATCTGGTTTAGAATGCATTCCTGGACTACCCCACCTGAAAGCTATATTGGCAGCATGATATAAGGCAGTATTGACTTGATTATGGAAGCTCTGAATTCTAGCCTATACCTTAGCACTTCATAGGTGAGTAGGCTAGACCAGGTTAATCCTGTGTAAAATGGAGATAGTGGGGAAAGGAGTTTGGATCAGGTGATCTACAGCCACTTCTAGCTGTGGCTTTTCACTGGTTAGGGCAAAGTTTCATGAAGCATATATAGGAACCTGAAATCCTGCAGGTCTTCTGTGATCACACACACACACACACACACACACACACACACACACACACACTTGGATGGGTGAGTGGTTTTTCTGCTGGCTGTCCCATTAGAGAGAATCAGAACTGGCTCATGGGCTTTCTGTGCTTGACTCTTGTTTTGATGGTTTAACCTGGAGTAGGTGCAGGCACTGGACTTGGGTTACTCCAAACTGTGGTCAGAGAAGCTCCTTTTTGCAGTGGGTAGTGCTTAACACAGAGGCTCAGAGCTGGTTAAAGTGCTGAGAATCAATAACAGTGATTGATCAGCCATATATGGGACATCTGTATCAAATCCTTCCCCACTTGAGGGTCAGGGAATGTGGTGTTTTGAAAAGTGAGTGGGTGTTAGAGCTGGAGGGGGGGCAGATGAATCGTGAAGTGCTGTCTTCTGAATGTGATATGGCCGACACACCCATGAACTCAAGGCTGCTGTGGTTGCTTGAATAAGGCCTCCATGAAGTCAAGCCAGTCAAAATTTCCATCATGGATTGGGGAGCCTCCTGAGGGCCCCCCTCCCTAGCTATGGAGCTTTTGGCAGTTAATGGCTGCTGGAAGAGTTAGAGCTCTTTTCTCTGGGGATGTGACCACTCTTTGGGGTTGCCTGACACCCAAGTGTATATGGTCACCACTAATTAGCAGGGGTCTGTTAATACCAGCAATAATAAAAGAAGGCAAGAAGTCAGGAGGAGGACAAGTTAGTGGGTTCTGAGTAGGGGTGGAAGGGGCGTATGGGGATGGGTAAGATCAAAATACATTGCATATATCCTTGAAAAATTTAAAAACTAAATTAAAAATATTATTTAAAAAAGAGAGATTGGGGACCAGGAGCTGGATCCAGCAATTCAATGTCTGGTGTTGTCTCTTCGTCACCCCTGGGTCTCTGATGTCAGTGACTATGGACAAGACACAGGAAAAGAGAGCTGGAGACTTGGCTAGAAGGTTCTATCAGCCGTAGCTCTTGTGTTTAGCTCTGGGTTCTAGAAGCCAGCAGGTGAGGCAGACAGTCACTTTATTGGCAGGGGCTGCTGGCCTCGATAATCAGGGAAATTCTGATCCACTCACCTCCCGTTTTCCAGGCTTCTGGGTTCAGGTGAACTGCTTAAGCTTCTGGGAAAACACATGTTCAAGTGGACCTGTGGGGAGGGGGACAGAGAGTCTCCATTTCCCTTGTGTGACAGACCTCCTGGGGAGATGCGGCGCATACATGTCTACATACTCCAGATAGGGAGCCCATAACAGACCAAAGTCAAGGTTGGTGAAACAATGAGTTTTATTGGGGTAACTCCCAAGAGCAGGGATGACTCAAAAATAGTTCACCCCAACATGATGACAGCTCAGAAAGCCTGGGAGCCTGGAGCACACTGCACAGCCTGCAGGCAGCTCACCAATTTTGAGAGTGTCTTCTCCAGGTGGCTCAGCTGGTCACTGTTTCCTCTAGGTAGGTTTAATTTATCTTTCTTTTCAGGCTTGTTGGTTGGTCCTTCCAGATGACTGGGATTGCCAGTTAGTGACTATCAGCAGTCTTTTCTGTTTATGTATCTTGGGGATGGAGGGATCTAGTGAATCTGCTCAGTTTCAGGAATTTCTTGAAGTTATTTTGTGTTGTGGGATATTGGTTCACACTGTGAACCGTGAGTTTGTGCTTGCATTGTAGGAGGCAGCCATGACAAGCTCAATAGAGGCCCAAGTCTCAATAGTTTACCCTGAGGCAATACCTGGTTCAGATAAAGACCACAAACTGAGACTACCCAGGCACCACCCAGGAGTAGACCATGCAAAGGACATTCCTAATGTTCCAACCCTTATAGATAGGATCTCCTGCCAGCACACACCCATCGCTTTTCACCAAGACACCCCTAGACAAATGTCAGCCAACCAGGGGTCCTTAACTGTAGAAATCCTTCACCCAACACCCTTCTAATATAACTTTTCTGGTTGTTGTTTCTAAATAATGCCCTATAGAAGGGTCGGATACCTCCTTTTGCTGCTGTTGTTCATTTGCTTTGATGAGGTTCCTGCTGTCTTGTATTGTGCACACAATAAACCTTGCTTTTGCATTTTTGTGAGTCGGTCTCCCTGGTGGTCTTTTTGGGTCCCTACAGACTGGGTACAACAGCATTAATTAAATAAAATTATCCTATGGTCAGAAGGCCAAGTTAGCAACTAGTTGACAGAAAGTAATCATAGAGTGTTGTTTACTTCCTGTCTTAAGGAGCGTCCCAGCAGGGTGGAATGTTTCAGTCTCTGAGGGAACTGTTTTGTAACAATTTCTAATATATTTCTAGGTGCTCCTGTCCCACCGTCCACATTTAGAACAACTCTCAAACTCGGTGCATTGAGAATGGCTGGGAACTGACAGAAACTCCTCTATTCTAAAATAGATTTAGTATAGCTAGAGTTTCTCTAATTTTAACAGAGTCTTATGCAATTGAGGTATCTACCTATATTTTGAGAACTATGAACATTCAGGCTCAGGATTAAGCTGAACAGGCAGCGCATGACTGCTGCGTGAAGACATTCAGCTGTGCTCTGAGCGTTACTGCAGACGCTGGCTGCTACAGATGCGCCAAGCCTTTATCTGAGGTTGTTATATATAACCCGACCATGGAAAGCAGCATTAACACTTTAAAATATTAGTCCAAGAGGGTTGTAGCTGAATCGAAACAATCAAAAGGCAGAAATAAAGATGTGGTTCCTTATAAAGTGTATTTCCAAAGTAGTTTTTAGCTTTCCTAAAATTTCATATCTTCCCTAAGATTTCATATCTTCGTCTCCATTTCATGTTGATGGGTGTCAGCGTCTGCTTGTGACTTGACATGCAGTCATTTTGTAATTGTGTGATTCTGACAAAACTGAGGGGTGATATGGTAGATTGAGGCTGTGGGAGCCGAGAGTCCTTAAAAATACCCGCAAGCTTCACGGCAGGGCTTGCGTGAGACGCTACCCTAGCTGGCACCAGCATCTGCTTATGGCTTTCTTTGCTGATTGAGGGTGTGAGTGGGTACTTCAGTGATGCAGCATATGGGCAAATGGACTCACCTCTTCCAAGTGTCTCCAGATGGCTCACCCGCTAGACTGCTTCTCAGAAAGGCTCCCTGCTCAACCCCCTGCTCAACGCCAGCTGCCTGGCGAATAGATGTCCTTGATACCTGGCAAAGAAAGTTCCAGTGCCGTAGTGTGCAGGGATGGCTGGGCATGAGAGTAACTAATATCCTTGTGGATTCCTCTCCCTGCTAAGTGTACATGACAATTCCCACCTGCGGCGAGTCTAGTTGCTTCTGCTTGCTCATCCTCAGAGGATGAAGAAGATGAAGCGTGAAGGGAGGCATGCATTCCACAGCAGGTGTGCCTTCTCATGGGGTCTCTTTCTGTACCAGGGCTTGGGGAGTACAGCTGACCCAGGACCTGCCCGGAGAGTCTCGGCCACTTACTGGCTTTATGCAAGTTGGAAAAGTACAGATGGCAAGCGTCCTTCAGCATGTGGAGCTTGCAAGGGGCGTGGAAGGCAGGAGGGTGGGTTGGGAGTTGGGATTCAGGACAGTAGCTCTGCCTTCATTCTTCATGGAGGACATTGGTCCAGATGCCCACATCTGTGCCTTCATTCTTCATGGAGGACATTGGTCCAGATGCCCACATCTGTGCCTTCATTCTTCATGGAGGACATTGGTCCAGATGTCCACAGCTGTGTCTTCATTCTTCATGGAGGACATTGGTCCAGATGTCAGTGGACAAATCTCCATGGCTAAGTCCCCTGAACAGAGCACACAACTCATGTTCTGCCTTAGGACCACTTTCTACTGAAATGGAAGGGTGAGGCTGTAGACACTCCCTATCTTCCCAGGCTTAGAAAGGTAACCTTCCTCTTGGGACTCTGTCCCTGGCACTTTCTCCAAATCATTACTTGGTGTAGGAGATCCTTCTGTCTATGTGTTGCTTTCATTAATGAATAAAGAAACTGCCTTGGCCTGTTGGTAATGCAGAGCTTAGGTAGGCGGGGAAGATGGAACCAAATTCTTGGAGGAAGAAAGCACAGTCAGAGAGAGGATGCCATTGATCCACTGCCAGAGATAGACATGCTGAAAGTTTGCTTGTAGGCCACAACCTTGTGGTGATATACAGATTAATAGAAATGGGTTAAATTAATATGCAAGGGTTAGCCAATAAGAAGTTAGAGCTAATGGGCCAAGCAATGATTTCATTAATACAGCTATTTTGGAGCTAAGTTAGCCAGGTGGCCGGGACAAAAAAAGTGGGCCCTCCTCCTCCAATTACTCTTATATTTTAGCACCTGTCAATTTCCTGGAGGGGTTTGTTTTTGTCCTTTCTGTTCTCATCTGTTGCCATCAAGAGCTTGCTTTATGACATACTTTTTCCTAATTAATTAAATGGGCATTCACAGTAGACTTAAGTTTTGTTAGAACTCTGAGGACCAAGTGAGAAATACGGACCGGATGTAGAGGTGGGGTCTGTAGAATGGATGATTGCTATGGTGATAGACAGCCTCCTTTGGGTGCTTATGACATGTGGAATTGAAGCACTAATTACTTCTTTTAATCCTCAATGACAGGAGGATTTTCTCAAGTAAGCCCTTTGACTATTCCCATTTTAGTCCCCGAATGTGAGAGACGTATAACCAGTTGGCGGATGACCATGATTGCATCTTCTTTCTTTTGCAACAAATATGACCAATCAGGAACACCAAGGGAGAGGGGCAGCTGCAAAACTAGTTGTTCTCTGTCTCTATGTTTATTAGGAGTGATTGGAAACAAAGCCCTTAGCTGGGTGTCATAGTGCTTGCCTGTTATCCCAGCCAACAGAAAGCTGAGGCAGGGGACCGTGAGTGAGTGTGGGGTCAGCGGGAGCAGCTCATTGGGCGTTTTTTTTTTCCCCTCAAAAACAAGCAAATAAGCAATAAATAAAACTCTTCAAATAGTAAGAGTTGAGAAGTATATATATCTTAGGGGAGGAGAAAGGCAAGAGAAGAGGGTAGCAAGAAAGAAGAAGGGAAGGGCATATTCTTTTCTGCTAGTTTCATGGGACCAGGATCCTCAATAGATTCAGAAAGGCCAGGAATGGGTGTTTGATTTCTGAGGGCCCTGGGAAGAAACTCAGGCTTGGGATATGAAGTTCCCAGATGCCAACAGGCAGGAGGTTCTTAGAAATACTGCAGAGGATGACTCAGCATTTGCTGCCTCTCAAGGGACTTAGCCCACAAGGGGAGGAAAGATTGGCTTCACTGACAGATGAACACAGTTATAAGCAATGCTTAAAGCTGAAGAGGCAGGACCCAAGCAGGGCCAGCACAGTGAGAAGCCATGAAGAATGTCCCCCCTGAACTGCTACTGCAGACCAGGAAAAAAAGAAAACCCAAAATGCGCTCATCTCATTGAATGAAGGAAAAGCCTGTGTTGGAGTTAAGTGGGTAACTTCTGTTTTGCATTGGCATTCTTCCCTAAACTCACAGGAAGAAAGGAGAAAGACACGTACTGGAAGGGCTCAGCCAAGGACTCTCCTGGTGAGTCATGGGCATACTGCCTGCCACGGGGCACGGCAGGTGCCAATTCTATAGGTACTGTCCTTTCCCTCACAGAAGAGCTCTAGCATCTTCAAGCCCTGAGCAGCCTAAATGACATCACCGTGGGTTTTAAGAAGCAGGATGCTTCAGGCAAAGAGGGTTCGGAAACAGCAGGTGGCGCTCGATCCTTCTCCTGGAACAGAAGGCCGCCTGCAGCCTGGCTTGCAGACTGAGCAGGGGTGGGTGCAAGCACTCTTAAGAGCTTGGCAGCATTTAGGTACTCAAGGGGAACAAGGCAAAAATTAGCTGCGCGTAACTGTTGGCCAGATGTATGATGTGAACACACCCGGCGGCTTTAGCTGCGCTGGGCTACAGGACTGATTAGGGTGGATAGACACGGTCCCCTTGCCATGATCTTAGCGTAGTGACTGTGTTTATAAAGGGTGATTCATCTTCAGCTAAAGACACCTTCTGTATCTTTCTGGGCTTTAGGCTGTGGTAGAGAAGAGTCACACAGCCTCTCAATAGGGTAAGTCTACTGCCACAGGGAGCTGGGAGATGGCTCAGTGGGTGAGGTGCTTGCTGAATAAACATGAGAACCCAGGGAGTTTGGAACCCTGGCATCCATGCAAACGATGGGTGGGCTTGGAGGCCTGCCTGTAATCTCAGTGCTGCCTATGAGGCAGAGGCAGGGACTCCCTGGAGCACAAAGACTACTGACTAGACTAGTTGAATTGCTGAGTTCTGGGTTTCAAGTGAGAAACCTTGCCTCAATGTATAAGGTAGAGCGTAATCAGGGAATATATTCAGCATCAACTTCCTGCTCCCCCCATACCTGTACACACATGAAAACACACATGTATACATGCTTGCACATATCACACACAAAACAAAACAACAAATATACTTACGATGGGTCATATAGAAAAACTAGAGGCTTGAGCTTCAAGTTGCCATGTTGATTGAGATGATGTCCTCTAGGGAACACAAGAAAGGTAAGGTCCTAGACCCTCTTTTTTTTTTTTATAAAATTTTAATTAACTTATTTATTTATTAAAGATTTCTGCCTCCTCCCTGCCACCGCTTCCCTCAATCCCTCCCCCGATCAAGTCCTCCTCCCTCATCAGCCCAAAGAGCAATCAGGGTTCCCTGCCCTGGGGAAAGTCCACCTAGACCCTCTTGACCAGAGGAACGGGGCTTTACTTGAGAGGTGTTGAACATTTCAGATGGGAAATAACCTTACATTAGGTCTACTTTGAGGACAAATTAAGAGAAGCCCTCTGCCTTATGAATGACATCAAACAATTCCACCATGATGGGAAGAATTCATGGAAATGGAAATTCCAGAGCTGGCAGGGTCCCTTGGTTTTAAGCGGCTCCCTTATCAGTGGTCCTCAGTTGATCTTGATTAACTACTAGTGTGTGAGAGAGTGCATGCAAGAGACTGTCAAGACTGAGTTGCTTTGAGGAGGAAATTGTGGAAGGCAGGGCAGGAACAACTGTGAGAGGTCTTCACTTAGATCCCTGTGTGCAGCATCGATGCTCATGGTGACCTAGCCCATTGAGAAAGCTGTGGGTAGTGAGACTGATGCGCGTGGTGCAGTAATATGCTTGTATCTGTTGTGTTCTTCATTTAGCTGATGAATCGGGTGTCTGTCTCCAACTGAAGAGCCGTGTCTTCTAGCATTGGGGGCAACTTCAGTATGCCAAGTTCTAGTTGAGAGACAGAGTGAGCTTGTCTTTTGTTCCTAGGAGCACTGGAAATATTTGGTAGAGTGAAGGGAGAGAAGACATGGTTCTTAGGTGGTAGTGATGAAGGGATTGGTGGTGGTGCGTGCATGCGTGTGTGTGTGTGTGTGTGTGTCTCTCTCTCTCTGTGTGTGTGTAACTTTACATCCCTACCTAAAAGATAAGGCCATTACTGTTATCAATAATCATCAACTATCAAGAGCACCTGCTGAATACAGGCCAGATGTTGGGGAGGGTGTGGACTTCCCCAGAGTTCATTATCAACTTCACTGTCTACTAAAAAAAAAAAAAAAGGTGTCACAGTCTGCTTTCCTTTCAGTGCAAATAAGCAAATGCAGCTCATAGGGTGCCCACTTCTTCCACTGCGAGAGAGAGAGAGAGAGAGAGAGAGAGAGAGAGAGAGAGAGAGAGAAAGAGAGAGGAGAGAGAGAGAAGCAGAGATGGGAGTCAGTTCTCTCATTTTACCATGTGGATCCCAGGGAAGCACCTTCAACTGCTGAGCCATCTTGCCGGCCCCACCACACTGCTGAAGGTTTTGCTGGACACAGTCATGAAAGCATGATTTTCAGACTGAGGAACAGAACATTAACTTCGCTTTGCCCTGGTACTCAGTGTCCAGGACATCCTGTTGAGGATGTGGCAGGAATGTACTCTGAACTGAAGGCTTTGGGAATCAGACATGACCAAGAGCAAGCAGCTAAGTAAAACCCACCGAGCAGAAACCAAGCTGCAGATGCTCCAAGCTGCAATGAAGCAAGTGCCTGACACAGCTGGAGCACCTCGGGCGGATGCTGCCGGGGGTCCCTGGCACAAACATGGATTCTTCAAGACACACAGCACAGAGCTGCAGGCTGCACATGAGCTGCTGACTCATCTTGGCAGCCATGTTGCCTTCAGCAACTGGAACGGCGAGGAGGGAATTCTTTGTTATCCAAAAAGAATAGGCGACATAAGGAGGGCAAAGGGGTGGTGCTCTCAGACACGATCTTATACAGCAGCTGTAAATAGCCTGGGCATCATTGTTTTGGCGCTGGCATTAAAAACGGAACACAGATGTAGGAGAATTCATCCACTTTGGAGAAGTCGGTCGGCATGTGTGCATTTATCCCTGGTGTATGTGCATAGGTGATAAGGGAAAATGGGGGCATACAAGGTGGCTATCGTCCACATGGGGTGTTCCGGGGCCTCACTCTCACGCATTCCACACGTGTTCATGTATGTAACCTTACAGTAGCACTATAAAGTGGGCCTGTTATCTCAGGTTCATTCTGCTGTAAGCAGAGAAGCTGGGGATTGGACCCGTGTCTGTTCAGTGTCGGAGCTCCTGACCACATACTGTTCTGGTGTTTGGAAGGCAGAATCGACAGAGGTGTCCACAACAACCTCAAAGTAACCAAGGGGGATGCATAGCTAGGGGCACAATCATGTTGCTATGATAGCGTAAAGAGCTCAGAACCAATCTCCATCCATCTACAGTCCCCATTAGCTAAAATGTGCTGAAATGCTTGTTCAAGTAGCTGTGGAGACCACGAAGGGGCTTGCTGAGAAGGCTGAGGTTCTATTTGAGTCCCTGCAGGGACAGAAGCAGTTTCAGGTGCCCTGTCTGTGTGGCTCTGGCCCCTGGGGAAAATAGAGATCATGGTTTTGCCTCTTTGGAGTTGGTCTACTTGTATTTACTTGGGTAATTACTTGGTCTGGGAGCTATTAGAAAAGTAAGTGGGAATAAAAGGGATGAATTATGTGGTATAATGAAGGTTGAGCCTTCTTAGTGAGTTGACTTTGAGTCAAGGAATCCATGGATCTTTTTACTGCCTGGACACTCATGTGTGTGCTGGACCTGGTCAGGGGTGGTAGATGATCTTGGGCAGTTGTGAGAACAACTCCCACAAAGCAGGTGAATCTTCTTTGCATCTATATTGGTAGATCTGATGCCTCCAGAGACACATGTGTTCGGAATCTCTGAGCCAACTCCCAAGGTTTCATTTCCTCTTCTGGTGGCCGTGAAGACCCGTGGATTTAGAGTTTACAGTGTTTCCTTTCCTCCCTGTTTCTCTGTGCAGACTGATGCCCTCTGCTTCTATTTTTGATGTGTGCACAGTTAGTGTTTGGATCTGTCCCAGGGACCTCATCTACTTTATCCAGGTGGCAAAGATATAAGGCGGAGGGCGGGATGTGTGTTAGAGGCCTAAAACCCACAAGGCAGACTAAAGAGATGAATACGATTTGGTGAGGATATATTCTTAGGCAAAATTCCTTTGGCAGAAAGCCAGGAAAGTAATTAACAGTTACAGAAAGATGCCAAGACAGAACCTGAGATGCAACCCAATAAGGGTTCAGGTATCTATGGAGAAGGTAACTAGAGCCAAGCAGAAAGAAACTAACTACCTCATACCTTCCAGAAGCAGCTCTGGTACAGGTCCTTGGGAATAGAATAATTAAAGGGGCGAATGAGGAGGGTACCGGTGAGAGGAAGAATGGGTCAGGTAAAGCTGAGCAGAGGCAGGACTTACTAGAGGTGTCAGAGCCGTATCAGCTGGGCTGAGGCTAAGGGGAATACTGAAGGTTGAATTACAGTGATCAAGTTTTACACCTATATACCATATATATGTTACATATTATTTCCTATATGATCTATATTATATTCCAAAGTCTCTGCTCAGAAAAGGAAATGTTTGGCTTTGAATTCCATATATCTGTTCTGCAGAGTTTGAAAGCCACGTTGCTGTGACTAGGGAGAAGGCTGAGGGCCCAGGGTCCTGCTGTTTCAGAGAGAAGCCACATTCGGGCCTTGTTCTCATGGTGGAGACTTGTCTCTGTGCAGGAAGGTGTACTGAGCAGCCATCTTGTTGGGGTTCCATTAGTCAATTTCCTGGAATAATTGCCAACAGAGTGATAACCATATTCTCCCTCATAGCCAAGAACTGGCCTTGGGAATAGAAGGAGACAAGTACTTTATGAAACTGTGCTTTCTCCAGAGCAGTTCTGTCTCATTCACCTCTTCATCCTTGGCACCTAAATGAATGTCCACCAAACCAGCCAGTCAATGACGAGCTGAGCTATTTCAGGAGACTTGTAGTTTGTGATTGGACATGTTGGAGGTACAAGAGCTTACAAAAGTAGCCCTGTGACTTTGTTGCCTCTGAATTAGTTCTTATTAAAAATTTTAAAAATCAATTATTTCTTTAATTATTTTTTTGTCTTTTGAGAGAGGGTCTCATTCTGCAGCCCTGGCTAGAAAGAAACTCATTATCCTAGGCTGGCCTCTGATTCAGGATAGTACTCCTGCATCTTCCTACTGGGATTGTAAGTGTGGATATCACCAAAATATTTCAAAAGATTTACTTTTAGTTAATGTGTATGTGTGTGTTTCCGGGTCAGTGTGTGACCTATGTGTGCCGTTGTGCAAGAGGCCAGAAGACGGCATCTGATCCCCTGGAGCTGGAGTTGGAGGCAGTCATGAGCCAGCTGACTTGGGCTCTGCGAACTGAACTCTGGTCCTCTGGGAGAGCAACAATGCTGTTAGCCATTAAGTTACTCTTTCAACCTTAGCAAAACAATTTTTTCAGATCATAAAATGTTGATGTATTCCTGTTGATTCTCAAGGAACCTTGGCTGAAAAAATATAGCAGATAAATGAGTCCCCAAGTAGGAAAAAAAAAATCAAAGTTCCTTCAGGAGAATTTATTGTGTTATGTTTTTCCTTCCCTAAGGAGTGCGCAGTGTTTTCTCAAAAGGTAAAGTATTGGTTGGATGGGAAAAGACAGAGTGTGGAGATGGGATGAGGCTCAGCACGGACTCTCGTGGTGTGAGTGCGGGGCTTGGTGTAGGGAACCACAGGTGCACAAACGGCTGGAACAGGTAAGTGGTGAGGCACTCCACTTTCTCTTAGAGGATAAACTGAGACATGTAGAAGAATAGGAGTGAGGAAATTGAGCAGAGGCAACAGGACCAGCCAGGGACGAGCTGAGCAATAACCTGATGAGATGTGTATAGCCCCGCAGAGCCAGAGTCAGGGAGCAGATGGGAGTCTGCCCAGAGATAATGGTTTGTATACTTGGCTGAGTTCATAAATTGCCTGGGGTTGGGGGTGAAGAGGAGTCTAGGGAGAGGCGTCCAGGGCTTGAGGTCTTCTTGCTGCAAGGGACAGCATTCTTTCAAGTGGTGTCTTAAAAACGCATGCAAGTGTTTATCTTTTGCACGACAGTGCATTAACATATGCATTTCTGTGAAAATACTGAGCAAAACCAGGTAAGAGATTTTAACTTTCCAAAGCCTCAGAGAAAAATTGGTGCTTGACTGGGGAGCAGTGAGCAGCGGTTCTGTGTGATTTCTGATGTTCCCAGCAAGGCTGCTTTTTCCTCTGTTAATGTCAAATGGGTCTCTTGACAGCCCCGTCCAAGTCAGCCAGCAGGGGTATTCGGTGTCTCTGTTTGCTTAGGTTTAAGATGCCCTTCCGCTTCCCATCCATCCTCACAGCCTGGCTGAACTAACCCTCCCCTCAGCTAAGCTGACCCTCCTCTTCTGTTAAGCTAACTCTGTTCTTATTCCACCCCCAACCTCGCAGTTCTCCTGGTTTATTTGTTTTAAGGCAAATAAGGAATTTAGCTCCAGGTGAAATTAAGGATGGTAGCTGGTAAACAGACAAACACGTGTGGCTGCTCGCATGGTGCCCGAGGCTGAGTGTTTTGTTTCTCAGAGTATAAGTCCCAAGTGGTCAGTCCTATGCCACTGCCACAGAGCTCAGCTCAGTAAGAAAACACATAGCCAAATAAAAGGATCAGACAAAAAGCCCCTCATAAGATGTTTATGACTTTAAATCCATTGTCTCTTCTCATTAAATGAGAAATTTTGTTTCTATTGTAAATCATATTTAAATATGAGAAACTCAGTAGCTTCTGCATATGTCTTTTCCTGTGACGGGATAAGGGGAAGGTCCTATCAGGGTCATCCCACGCCGTGGTGATTGCACTTTCCCCATTCAGGCCACCTGAGGTCAGTTCACAGCTCCTAAAGTCAAAAGGTGGGAAAGTCCAGGGAGGTGTGGTAGGGAATTGCTTTCTAAGATCATAACCGTAGAGATGTGTTTTCCTGGGGCCTTTTCTTCTTCCCCCCTAGGCAGATAAGGGGACCCCACTCTGTTGCACTTCACTGGTAGTTTGCTGCTCTGTGATCTCCAGGAATACAAATCCCGTGAGGAATGTCCATACTCCAGCATGTGCAGAGAGGACTGAAAATGTACCAGGAATTGGTAGAAGGAGGCAAAGATCATGTGATTCTTTTCCTGGCTACTGAGGCTTTATATGGTAATCACAGAATGAGAGAAAGGAGAGGGAAAGGCGGGAAAAGTCTTAGGGGCTTTAAGGGAGGGAGTGGGGCAGACCATTGAACACAAGTGTAGAAAATGAAGGGTGAGGGAGGGTGTAATGGGGTTGGAGACAGGGACATAGGGGAGAGGGGTTGGAGATTTAACCAGAATTAAGTAAATATGGAGATTCAACCAAAATGCCATAGGAAGCGTTATTTTCTATGCTAATAAAAAGAAACGAAGGGAGCAAAGAGCAGCGGTCGTCCCTAGCAGGGTTGAAGTAGAGACTGTGATATTTTGAATCCGTTTTTATGCATTAAGAAAGAGCTCAGAATTTCTGGTGAAGTGGTTGATGCTGGAGGCGAGAAGTCAGATGACAGTATAGGAAAGTATGGGTCAAAGGCCAGGCTACGCACCAGGAGAATCAAGTACGTGCTCTTAGGTCAGGAGAACAAGGTGAGACCTCCAGTCTTTCTTTAGCTTCCCTTTCGGTTGCATCCACATTACCCCGAAACCAGTTCCAGCAAGGGGACACCAGCTGCCTTCTGAACTTCTGAATTCTAGAAACTTTCCCTTCCCGGAGCGTTTTGATTTGTGGCTTCTTCTCCACTCCTGAGCAGTTTGCAACTGCTGCTATAGCCACCAACCCAGTGGTGTAAGATATGGCAGGCATGTTAGTTCACAGTGCTACAGGGTGAAGTCTTACGTGATTCTCACTGGGGTCAGCTCACCAGGTCAAAGCACTTGGGGCCAATCACCAAGTCTTTCTTTCTGGAGCTTCTAAGAGAGAATTCCTTTATTTGCCTTTTCCAACTTCCACAGGCTGCCTTTATAGCCCTCAGCTGGTGCCCGCCCCCATCTTCAACGCCAGCTATGGAGCTGCTCCCTGCCTCTGCTTTGCTGCCATGTTATCTCTGATTTATCCACTCAGCTTCCCCAGTGATGTCATAGGCCTACCCTGATAGGTCAGGGTCATCTCGCTGTTTGGAAGTGAGTTGAAGGGTTTTCTTTACAAATTTAGCCTCCCTTTGTGACAAAGCCCAACACAGCCACATTTTCCAGCGGTTGAGAGGTGCACGTTTGGGGACGGCAATACTCTTCTGCCTCCCATGATCCTTGGTGCACTACTGAAGTTGAAGTCATCGTTATCCTTCCCAGGATTATTGCAAAAGCCTGGACCCTGGAGTCCTCTCATAGTAGATGGATGTCAAAAGGGCTCCCAGGCCTCTCTCCTCCCCAGGCTCTTTCTTTAAGAGGACACTCATGTCTACCTCATAGGGCTGTTGTGATGGGTGAGGCACAAAGCAGAACATTTTAGTTAGTCATTGTTCTTTTGTCACGGTCTCTCTCTCCTGGCTGCGTTTGCTATGGGTGTTCTATTGTTTGCTCCTCCAAATAGAGGAAATAGCAAAATTAACTTGGGAGTCTAAAGATTTTTTTTAGAAGGCGTTTAAGCTGGGTTCCCAATTTGCAGAAGGATTAATATTAAAAATGTAATTTTTCAAAAAAAAAGTGTTTGGAACTTACCAGGAATGTTTTCTCATAAAAATGGTGTACTTGCTAATAATTAGATGAAGTGTAACTCAAATACAACTAAAACAAAGGGCATTTAAACTAGTTTATGGTCACAAGGGTAGGAGGCTAGAGATTAAACAAAAGAAGACAGAAAGAAATTAAATTATACCATATTTATTTTGAGTGGAAACCTTTGAGGAATCACACTTTTAATTAAAAAGGGATAAGAGGCATAAGAAAGCTCTGGGGAGGATTTTCCAGCAGTCCTCAGGAATTTACTGGTTCTTTACAAACCTAATTTTTACTCAAAAGTCTATAAATCTCCTTTTTTTTTGTTATTGTTCTTTGACAGGCTATGAAAACAGATCTTACATTGTTTTTGGAAGGGAAAAAATGATTGAGGAAATTCCTGCTGTATGCCAGCCTTGGACCCTGTGGGTTTGGATGCTGCAGGGTCAAAAGAGAATTCCTGTCTTTGAGAACATTTCCTTCATCTGGAGGTGGTCAAACAACAAAATCAATAAATACCAAGTGGTAACCAGTGCTTTGAAAAAAAAAATCAGAAGCCTTAAATTAGCATTTAAATGCAATAGTCAAAGTAGCTGTCTACTTAAAAGGAGTTGCCAGCCCTTAAGGTCCTTAAGGAAAGCAGGCAGAGAGCAGTATGGACACAGGAGGAAGGACCCTGGGAAGCACTGGGAAATTTTAAGGGGCAGCAGCAGGCGAGGGAGCAGCGTGGGGGTGAGGGGGGAAGTACAGCCTGAGTCAGTGAGGCAGGGTGGCATTGCAAAGGACTCCGGCTTTTATTTTTAGGAAGATTGCCTTGCATGTGAAATTTTGCCTCCCCCAGCCTCCCTGCAGGGCCCTGAAGCAGAATTGGGCTCAGGAGAAGCAGAGAATGGGAAAAGATGGTGGAAGTGGTGTGGTTTAAATCTTAAGTATCTCTTACTGGATCCCATTTTGAGAACTTCTTTCAAGATGGTGGCTTGTTTTTGTTTGCTTTGTTTTCAAGACAAGGTTTTTCTTGTAGACCAGATTGGTCTCGAACTCACAGAGATGTGCCTATCTCTGCCTCTGAGTGCTGGGATTGGCTTTTTATTTATTTATTTATTTATTTATTTATTTATTTATTTTGTGGATGACTGTGAGGACTTTAGGATGTGGACCTGCTGGTAGAATAGGGCTGGAAAGGGGGAGCTTTTGCTGGTTATGGCTTGGGCTCACCTTCCTGCTCTACCACAGTGGGAACAGCAGCTGCCTCATGATTCTGTCACTGTGGATGGAGTGGCTCAGTTATGCTCCCATCTCATCCCCATCATCGTGGACTTCAACATTCTGAAACTGTGAGCTGAAACCAACATTCCTGGGGCTCAGCAGGATGGCTCACTGGGTAAACATGCCTGCCTTACAAACCTGGCAACCTCAGTTCAATCTTTGGAACAGCAGCAAGGTGAAAGGAGAGAGCTGACTCCGGACGTTGTCTTCTGATACCCATACTCCACACACACCCCAATAGTAACTCCAGGAATAATGATAGTAAGAAATCTTTCCTTTTCTCTTAGACTGTTTGTGTCAGGAATATGATCCAGAGATTTGCCTTAAAAGTCACTCTAGAGCCTGTCCCAGTTGATGGGATCAGTATGATCTGTAGCATGCAATACTTTTTCCAGTTCCATCCATTTGCCTTCAAATTCCACAACTTTAATTTTCTTTATGGCTGAGTAAAGTGCCAATGTGTAAATGGCTCTCAGTTTCACCATCCCTTCATCACGTGACAGACAACTAGGCTGCTTCCATTTCCTTACTATCATAAGTAAAGCAGTAATAAACATGAGTAGACACATATTTCTCTGGTTGGTTATACAGTCCTTCAGAGTGTATGTCCAGGGATTGCTTTGCTGGATCAAATGATAATTCTGTTTTTAGTGTTTTGAGAAACTCTGCCAGTGATTTCTCCAATGTCTGTACCAGTTTACAGTCCCACCCACAGTGAATAGTGCTCCTTGGGGAAGCATTTTTGTTATAACCATGAATAACTATGCAGATGTTCAAGAAGTAGAGGTGTAACCACAGCTGTTCTTCCATGTCCATCTACCCCTTTCCTTGTCATTATTTCCTAAGCAATGCAATGTAACAATGTTTATGTGACTCTTGCCTTGCATTAGGTATTAATTTAGATATTATTTAAGACACACAGAGGATGAGAATAGTTCATATGCAAATACCAGTTGGTTTTACATAGGGCACATGGAGACAGTATTCAAAAGGGAAAACTGGGGGTCTTGGTACTAATTATCTGTGAATTTTATGAGAGACAGAATACCTGGCAAAAGGAACTTAAGAGAAGAAAGATTTACCTTGGGTCATGATCATAATGGACTATCTGCCCTCTTAGATCTTTACATTGTACCTACAGTCAAGTGGCAAAGAGAGAGGAAGGCAGTGTCCTCTCTGTTCATTTTGGTATCATAGAGCATGGGTGATACCAATATTAAGGGTGTGTCTTCCCTTCCCAGTAAAACCTCTTTGGAAATGTCCTCACAGTCATACTGAGAGATTTGTCTCCAGGGTGGTGCTAAATTTAGTTAGGTTAGCAATGAAGATTAACCCTCGTGTTTAGATAATCTTTAGCTCTGACTGCTAGATATTGGTATATCTCATGACAGCTCTTACTGTCCAGAGCAAACCTAAGGTCAGAAAGGAACAAAGAAAGAATAAACATTTCCTTAAACTAAGAAAATCTAGATGTGTTTCAGGATGGAAATTTGTTACTTGATGAAATAGTAAAGAATAATGATCCCCAAATATTGGAAACTGTGGAAAAAGATGGTTTCCATTTAAGTTACACCAATGATTCCTCCTGCCTTCTATTATCTTTTTATAGGAATGCGATGAGAGCTAAGGCATCTTGGTGAAACTTCTGAGTTCTGAGGCGGTTATCCTTGGAATAAGGAGAAAGGGACCTACAAGTGTGTTCCTCTGCAGAGACCCTTGTTCTCTTCCCTAACATACACGACTGTTATTTGCTATAATACTGAAACCACCACATCTGACTTGGATCCAGTTGATGTGAGTCATCACAGACTTCCAGGATCCTTCTGCCATCCTTCAGTCTTGGACCCAATCTCCATAAGGGTCTCTGTATGGACCAGTGAGACACCCTCAAGCCAATTTTCTCCCTTTTTATCTACCCCTACATCACCTTTCCCGGAGCACTTGCTTCATGCAGACTGGGACTTTCCTATTTTGCTCACATCTGTATCCTCAAGACAGAGGATAGTGACAGACACTGTTTGATAAATATTTGTTCAAAGCTTGAACATTGTTCACTGGGAAGACAACATTTGCTTGGAGTGGCTCTCTATATGGGAACCAGAATGTAGATTCTAACAGTTTCTATGGACAAGAAGGTGAAGGATATCCCCTTGAGCTTCTTGTGATGTCACATCCTATGAAGTTTTATTTCAACAACTGTTAAAAGACAAGGTCGACATGATAAATGGCAGGGCTCATAGTGGTGCTTGGTAATATTTGGCATTTGCCCTTAGGATTTTCATCAATGTTC
Source organism: Microtus oregoni (assembly GCF_018167655.1). Classification (NCBI taxonomy): domain Eukaryota; kingdom Metazoa; phylum Chordata; class Mammalia; order Rodentia; family Cricetidae; genus Microtus; species Microtus oregoni. The sequence continues at coordinate 33,845,376 of NW_024543072.1, forward strand.
TTTATTGTTGTTGTGTTGTGTTTTGTTTTTAGGCTATACTTTAAATTTTGCTTTGTGTTGGGGGATGTCACAACAGCAAAGGGTGGAAACAAGGGAATAGGGAGATGAATGGGATCAGGATGAATGATATAAAATCTACAAAGAATCAATAAAAAGTTAAAAAAAATTCCCATTGACAAACACATGCCAGACTGTAAGAAGGTTACCATGGTAATTATACACCCCAATTTCTAAGTGCCTTGGAATATTGCTCCTTTCCTCACTCAGATGAGGACTCTATGGTATAGATTTTTGCATTGTCTTTTCCCCAGTCCACTAATAATTAGCACAAGGAGGTCAAATAACATGAAAAGTGATTCAGGTCCTATGGCTTGTATAAGATCCACAACCCAATGTCCTTTATTTATGGCTAGAAACCAAATATGAGTTCCTCATGTTCCTCTTTTTGGGTCTGGCTTACCTCATTCAGGATAGTGTTTTCTATTTCCATCCATTTGTATGCAAAATTCAAGAAGTCCTTGTTTTTTACTGCTGAGTAATACTCTAATATGCATATATTCCATACTTTCTTCATCCATTCTTCCGTTGAAGGGCATCTAGGTTGTTTCCAGGTTCTGGCTATTACAAACAATGCTGCCATGAACATAGTTGAGCATATACTTTTATTGTATGATAGGGCCTCTCTTGGGTATATTCCTAGACAGTTTGGATGCTCACCTTATGAGACCTGGATAGAGGTGGGCGGTCCTTGGGCTTCCCACAGGTCAGGGAACCCTGATTGCTCTTCGAGCAGATGAGGGAGGGAGACTTGATCGGGGGAGGGGGAGGGAAATGGGAAGCGGTTGCGGGGAGGAGGCAGAAATCCTTAATAAATAAATAAATTAAAAAAAAAAGAAGAAGAAAAAAAAAGATCCACAACCCAACCTATGGCTTGTATAAGATTTTACCCAACCTATGGCTTGTATAAGATCTCACCCAACCTATGGCTTGTATAAGATCTTACCCAACCTATGGCTTTGTATAAGATCTCACCCAACCTATGACTTGTATAAGATCTCATCCAACCTATGATTTGTATAAGATCTCACCCAACCTATGGCTTGTATAAGATCCACAACCCAACCTATGGCTTGTATAAGATCCACACCTAACCTATGGCTTGTATAAGATCCCACCCAACCTCAGAGACTACTTTTGAATCCAGACTGCAAATGAACCATTTAAGAAGTCTATTCTCATTAGGTGGTGGTAGGTCCATCCTCTAATCCCAGCACTTAGAAGACAGAGGCAGGCAGATCTCTGAGTTCGACGCCAGCCAAGTCTACATACAGAGCGAGTTCCAGGACAGCCAAGGCTACACAGAGAAACCCTGTTTCAAAAAACCAAAACAGAAAAGAGAGAAGAGAAAGAAGGGGGAGTCTCTTCTCTCACAAACTTCATAGACTGTGAGCACCTTAGGGGTGGGGTTGAGCCCTAACCATTTCTGTAGCCTTTTAAAGCAGGTCCCTTTCTTTCTCCCACCTTCAGCCACACTGAGAGGAAAACATGGTTGATGCTGGCCATGGAGGTGGGTTCAGCCAGGAGTGTAAGACCAGACAGCATTAGTGCTGCATAGGGCCCTTGCCTGTCAGCAGCCTCCTCCTGCTTCTTGTTTTGTTCCAGTCATTTTTGAGTTTTGTCTGATGCACTGGACTTGAGAAGGGTGAAGTCAGAAGAATTGGGTGGATCTCTACAGAATATCATTTTATTCAAAGTTTATTGAGAACCTGCCAGAGAGTGCTTTAAAGGCCGTGTCTCCCCTCCACCCACTTTTCCTTCATTTACAACTTAAAGAAAAAAATCTCCACCAGAGTTACAAGGAAATGGAGTCTTTTTCTTCTCGGAGCCAAACAGACCATTTCATCTGCCTTTTCTTCTCAAAAACGGACCAACCTGAGTGTGACATGATGCCCAGGGGTCACAGACTTGGTTCTTTTTTTATTATTAATTTTGTTGAGCTATATATTTTTCTTTGCTCCCCTACCTGCCTCTCCCCTCCCCTTCAACCCTCTTCCATGGTCCCCATGCTCCCAATTTACTCAGGAGATCTTGTCTTTTACTACTTCCCATATAGATTAGATCTATGTATGTCTCATCTATGTATGTAGGGTCCTCATTGTTGTCTAGGTTTTCTGGGATTGTGATTTGTAGGCTAGTTTTCTTTGCTTTATGTTTAAAAACCACTTATGAGTGAATACATATGATAATTGTCTTTCTGGGTCTGGGTTACCTCACTCAAAATGATGTTTTCTAGCTCCATGCATTTGCCTGCAAATTTCAAGATGTCATTATTTTTTTCTGCTGTGTGGTACTCAATTGTGTAAATATACCACATTTTCCTTATACATTTTTTGGTTGAGGGGCATTTAGGTTGTTTTCAGGTTCTGGCTATGACCAACAAAGCTGCTATGAACATAGTTGAGCATATGTCCTTGTGGCACGATTGAGCATCCTTTGGATATATACCCAAAAGTGGTATTTCTGGGTTTTGAGGAAGGTTGTTTCCTAATTTTCTGATAAATCACCACACTGACATCCAAAGGAACTGTACCAGCTTGTACTCCCACCAGCTATGGAGGAGTGTTCTCTTTACCCCACAACCTCTTCAGCATAAGCTGTCATCAGTGTTTTTGCTCTTGGTCTTTCTTACTCGTGTTAAGATGGAATCTCAGAGTTGTTTTGATTTGCATTTTTCTGATGACTAAGGGTGTTGAATGTTTCTTTAAGTGTCTTTCAGCCTTTTTAGATTCCTCTGTTGAGAGTTCTCTGTTTAGGTCTGTACTCCATTTTTTAAAATTGGGTTATTTGTTCTTTTGGTGACCAATTTCTTGAGTTCATTATATATTTTGGAGATCAGACCTCTGTCCAATGTGTTTGGTGAAGATCTTTTCCCATTCTGTAGGCTGCCATTTTGTCTTATTGATCATGCCCTTTGCTTTATAGAAGCTTTCCAGTTTCAAGAGATCTTATTTATTAATTGTTTCTCTCAGTGTCTGTGCTAGTGGGGTTATTTAGGAAGTGGTCTCCTGTGCCAATGCATTCAAGTGTACTTCCTACTTTTTCTTCTATGAGTTTCAATGTGGCTGACTTTATATTGAGGTCTTTTATCCATTTGGATTTGAGTTTTGTGCATGATGATAGATACAGATCTATTTCGTTCTTCTCCATGTTGATATCCAATTATGCCATCACCATTTGTTGAATTTCCTTTCTTTTTTCCATTTGATATTTTTGTTTCTTTGTCAAAAATCAGGTGTTCATAGGTCTGTGGATTAATATCTGGGTCTTTGATTCAGTTTCATTGGTCTTCCTGTCTGTTTTTATGCCAATACCAGGCTGTTTTTACTACTGTGGCTCTGTAGTAGAGTTTGAAGTCAGGGATTGTGATGCCTCTAGAAGTTCTTTTATTGTATATGATTGTTTTGGCTATCTTGGATTTTTTGTTTTTCCATATGAAATTGAGTATTGTTCTTTCAAGGTCTGTGAAGAATTTTGCTGGGATTTTGATGGGCATTGCATTGAATCTGTAGATTGCTTTTGGTAAGATTGCCATTTTTACTATGTTAACTCTACCTACCCAGGAGCATGGGAGATCTTTCCACTTTCTGGTGTCTTCTTCAATTTCTTTCTTCAAAGATATAAAGTTCTTCCACTTGTTTGGTTAGAGCTACTCCAAGATATTTTATGTTATTTGTAGCTATGGCAAAGGGTGATGATTCTCTGATTTCTTTCTCAGTCTATTTATCATCTGTATGAAGGAGGTTATAGATATTTTTGAGTTAATCTTGTATCCTGCTACATTACTGAAGGTACTTATTAGTTGTAGATGTTTCTTGATAGAGTTTTTGGGGTCCTTTATGTAAACTGTCACATCATCAGCAAATAGTGAGAGCTTGATTTCTTTTCTGATTTATATCCCTTTGATCTTCTTATTTTTTATTTTTTTAAATTTTTTTTTTGTCTTATTGCTCTAGCTAGAACCTCAAGTACTATATTGAATAGATATGGAGAGAGTGGACAGCCTTGTCTTGTTCCTGATTTCTGTGGGATCGCTTTGAGTTTCTCTCCATTTAGTTTGACATTGGTTGTTGGCTTGCTGTATATTGCCTTTATCATGTTTAGGTACATTCCTTGTGTCCCTGCTGTCTCCAAGACCTTTATCATGAAGGAATTTTGGATTTTGTCAAAGGGTTTTTCAGTATCCAGTGAGAAGATCATGTAGGTTTTTTTTTCCAGTTTGTTTATATGGTGGGTTATATTGACAGATTTTCATATGTTGATCCACCCCTGCATCTCTGGGATGAAGCCGACCTTCATCATGGTGGATGATTTTTCTGAAGTATTCTTGGATTCAGTTGCCAGTATTTTATTATGTATTTTTGCATCAATGTTCATGAGTGAGTCTGCAATTCTTTCTTAGTAATGCCTTTGTGTGGTTTGGGTATCAGGGTAATTGTAGCCTCATAAAAACAGTTTGGCAATGTTTCTTCTGTTTCTATTTTGTGGAACAATTTGGGGAATATTGGTATTAGTTCTTTGAAAATCTTGTAGAATTTTGAGCTAAATTCATCTGATCATGGGCTTTTTTTGTTTGGGAGACTTTTGATGACTGTTTCTATTTCTTTAGCAGTTATAGGTGTATTTAATTTGCTTATCTGGTCTTGATTTAATTTTGGTAAGTGATATTTATCCAGAAAATTGTCCATTTCCTTTAAGTTTTCCAATTTTGTGGAGTACAGATTTTCGAAATATTACCTGATGATTCTCTGAATTTCCTCTGTGTCTGTTGTTATGTCTCCCCAGACTTGGTTCTTAGGTTGTGTAACAGAACGACTCCCCTGTCCTTCTGACAGTTTAAAAACAGCTTCCTAGTGTGGAAACACTTGTATTTTTCTCCCTATGGGCTTGATCATCTCACTGCTCCTTGGCATTCCCACAAAGGGACTGGTCAAAGAAGGGAGGCAGATGGCAAGCTTGTCAACATTGCTGCAGCTGGGTAGTGCAAAAGCATGTGCTGGAGGAGGAAGAGGCTGCAGTAACAGGCTAGGATAATCTCTTGAGCTTATTATGTACAGTACTCAGTAAGTTCTGCTGTATTGGCTGTGTGGACCTCGTCCAAGCATCTGTTAGGATCAGATTCCAGAGAAAGGAAGAGGTATTGCTGCTGCTGTCACTGCAGGAATGGTCGAGGCATCTCATCCGGTTTCGATACTAAATAGCACTCAGGCTCATGGGCTTCATCACTTGGCTCTGAGCAGGTGATGCTCTTTGGAAGGGTGGAGACCTTTAGGAAGTGGGGCTTGACTGGAGGAAGTAAGTTGCTGAGGGGTGAGCCTTGGAGGTGAGGAGCTGCTTTCAGCCCTAGTCCCTCTCTTCTCAGCTACTAAGAGGTGGTCAAACTAATACAGGCTCCCATTGTCATGGAGTCACCTGCTCCATGTGTTTTCCATCATGATGGACTCAAACCAAGAGCCAAAGAAAATCTTTCCTTTTGTTGCTTCTTGCTAGATATTCATTCACACCAATAAGAAAAGGGGCCAACACGGCACCCTTATTTTTTTAATTATAATCTCCAAAAGGGGTACAAGCACCCTTTAGGTAAGAAAATCTGCAGTAGTATAGGAGTAAATATTGCAGTTTCTGGTTCTATGAATAATAAGTTGATGCTAAAAATATTTGCTGTATGTATAGATAATTATTTGCATATGAAATTTATAAGTGAATACATCTTGGGGCACATGATGAGACCTTTTACTCATGGGTGGATGATCAAAAAAGTTTAGAGATAGTGATATAAATTATCAGTAGCAGCAAACTCTTCTTGGTTATTGAAAGTGTCTGAATTACATAGTCTTCAAAATAAGAAAGGTGTGCTCATTAAGTAACTATTATAGGAACAAAAATTTAAAGTCACAATTGAGGGTTTCTTATCCCAGAAATATTACCTTGAAGCTCATGTCAAGGTGAGGTGTCAAGACTGACACAGTAAAATGTCATGAAAGGGGTAAATAAAATTGCATGGAGTCGTGATTTAAATGTGTAGAACGATGGAAGAATTTCTCAGATGGTGTAATGAAGTAGTTCGTGAGGAGAGGCTTCGGGATCATGAGTGGACGGCAGAGGTTGGCAAAGTGGTCCATGAGGGGGATGCTTCAGGGTCATGTGTAGATGGCAGAGGTGTCTTCTGCAGGGAACATTTAATTACTGCAACTTCAGTGTCCTCTCTGTATTGTGTCAGAGATGGCATGACAGCAGTCGGCAAAGTCTGTGAGCACCCTTTGTCTCGGCCCTTTCTCTTACCAACTTTTGCTGATCTTCACCCAGTAACCGGAAGACTTGGGTTTGTGGTACTCTGGCTCTTGGTTGCTCTCTTCTCCCTCCATTTCCCCCTCCCTTTCTTCTTGTTTTGTGGGCAGCATGGTCTCTCCCATAGTGCATGACTCCCTGTTTTGCAGTTTGAGGCACTCCTCAGGGAAGAATTAGAGTGGGAAACTCCTGTGTAAGGTGCTGATATGGTAGCTAAGGGATGGTCAGGTCAAAGGATGGTGGCTCCAGAGAAGGGTGTAGGAAAGATGACTGGACTCAAACTATCAAGATCGGTTTACAGATGTCTGTGAACTCCCATTAACACCTGGAGTAAGGATACTGCTTGTTTGTTTCCCAGTTGCTTAGCCCCGAAATAATCACACAGAAACTGTATTAATTAAATCACTGCTTGGCCCATTAGCTCTAGCTTCTTATTGGCTAACTCTTACATATTAATTTAACCCATTTCTGGTAATCTGTGTATCACCACATGGCTGTGGCTTAGCAGGTAAAGTTCAGTCCAGCGTCAGTGGGTCTACATAGCTTCTCTCTGACTCCACCCTTCTTTTTCCTAGCATTCAGTTTAGTTTCCCCACTTAGCTCTGTTCCCCTATAGCTCTGCTATAGGCCCAAAGCAATTCCTTTATTAACCAGGGGCAATCATATCATATAGAGAGAAATCCCACATCAGACACCTTCATACAAAGTGACATTGTAAGAGGATACTTCTTGGTATTAGATCTAGGGAATTATGCCTGCTTTTATGTGTTCCACTAATTTGATAGATATTTTTGACATTTTTCCCCTCCCTTTACTGGAGAGACTTTGAAATATGGGAAGCAAATCTTTTATTTATTTACTTATTTTTATTTATTTATTATTTTAAATATATTTTATATATTTGTTTATTATCTCTGGTCCACCAGCCCAAGTTGACTTTCTGCTTATGGGAAGTCTATAAGACGTAGGGTATTTGCCAGTGACTTCCTGTTCTTGCAGGATGTCAAGGACATCACATCTGAAATTGTTGTAATAGGAGCGGCGGGGCTGCGTCCCCAGCACCCCGGCCGCCTGGCTAGCTTATGCCCCGAAATAACAACACACAAATTGTATTCTTTTAAACACTGCTTGGCCCATTAACTCTAGCCCTTACAGGCTAATTCTCATATCCCGATCAACCCATCTCTAATAATCTGTGTAGCATCAGTCTTACCGGGAAAGATTCTAGCCTATGTCCATCCTGGGTTGGAGCTTCATCGATCGTGTCTGCCTCAGAGAGCAGAGCTATCGTGTCTGTCCGGGAGAGGGGAGCATGGCGTCTCTCTGAGCTTACTTCCTCTTCCTCCCAGCATTCTGTTCTGTTTACTCCTCCCACCTATGTTTTAACCTATCAGGGCCAAGCAGTTTCTTTATTGCTTAACCAATGAAATCAACAGATTGATATATGACACTCCCACATCATGAAATGGCTCAGGGGGCCACAGTTCTGCACTATGATTTCTCTTTTCTTTTCCATCCTCTCTCATCTGTTTGAAGCAAGCAAGGTTTTGTGTAGCAAGGACTGCTGGATCACTTAAGCATGGATCTTCCTCCTTTGCAGAGAGTTCCCTCAACCCCATGACTATTCCTTTGTCCCGTCTTTGACTTTATTCCCCCTTGGCTTTCCCATGACGTCACTGACCACACCGTACTATAATGTCCTTTTGGCTGTAGATTGTTTGTCTTGGGTAGAGAGACTTAAGCTGTTTTCCTTACACCCTTTGTCATGTTATTAGACATTCCATTGACACTAATTTAGTTGAATGAGTGAATACTGATATACACAATCCAGTACTCACCCACCCTCCGCTCCAGCGAAGCTTGTCTGCCTGATATCCATTTCCCTAGGATACCACACGGGAGGGCTGACACAAGGCTTCAGCTGCCTTCTCTAGATTGACAAAGAGAAATTGTGCCCATTCTCAGAACAAATACAAAATCTGATCCTGATGAACCTGCGTCTTATCTTTGTGGCCCCCAAAGCCTGATCTCAATAAAATTAAAAAGAAAAGCAAGCAAAATACCTCCCCCCCCCCAACACACACACCTCAAGTCTGACCTCAGGAGTTTGGGAATGCAGGCTTTTGAGGGAAAGTGTAGTTTGAAAACAATAAGGAGGTGAATGATTTCTCCCTCTATTCATAGAGAGGGCCACATTTCAGCCTACAGGACAGGGTTCGGCAGACGGTAAACACCACATCCCCAGGCCCTAGTGGGCTGACGTCATCCAGGCATCTCTGAAGTGCCCGTTAATCAGTTGAAAAGAGATGATCCCCATTTCCATTGAGTTCAGGGCCATCATTTTTGGGAAAGTACAAAGAGAGGCAAAATTAGTGGGCAGAAGAACAGGTTGACTTGAATCCAAGGGAGGGAAATCGCTTTCCACTGTGGTTTCTGAGCAGGTGATGGTCAGCTGGCAGGAAGCCCAGGAGGTGTCAGCTGCCTCAGAATCATGTTCTTGCTGGAAATCCTGTGACGAGGCTCACCCCTCCTCCTCGCTACCACCTTGTTTTCCACTGCACAAGTCTCCTGCCCGGCCAGCCTGCCTCCCCTGTGCGCTAGTGTACTTTACTCTTCTTGAGGTAAGTCTTAGAGTAACTGTGCGTGCATCTCATGCTGGGGCTTCTTGCTCACTTAACAATTGCAGGCAACCTCATTTTGAGAGCTCGCTAAATAGTTCCGTTTCTTTGAATTAAATTTTCTTTTTTTTTGAGGGGGGCAAAGATAAAGAAGTAAAGTTCAAGGATAGTTTTGGCTTCCCAATGGGGAAGAGTCAGAGTACAACAGGAATCAGATTTTGGTCTTTTACCACTTACCCTCTGGTCAATGTCTCAGGCTCCCCTTTGCCCATCCTGTCCCCACCCCGATTGCCCTGCCTTTATGCTGTTGCCACAGTCCTATGGGTTCAGCTGGTTTTCTTGTCTCTTTTAGGCCGTGTCCCCACATATTGCTTGGTTCTCCTTGTACTTAAAAAAATGGAGCTCAGATCAAGTACCAGTTCTCATAGCCTCACTTCCCTACCCTTTCAGAGGAAAGTCATGACATCTCTACTGACTGTCCTTGGGGAGAGAGACTGGGACAAAAAATAAATAAGGATCATAAGAGCTGCTCTTCAATTGCTAGCATCCTTTTAGGAGACCTGCAGACCCTAGTGGTGCCCGAGCTGGGCTCTTAGCATGAGGATGGGACCCTCCAAACACTTTTCTCCAGTATCCCTTAAGTTACACGCAGAAGGACAACAGTGACGGGGTAGTTGGAATAACAGACCCCTATTAGGAAACTACCATCATGCTATTTTATCAAGTCTTTCATTTAAAGTCAAAATGTAAGTGCTATTGAAGTCTCATAGCTCTGAATGTAGAAACGGAACTCTGGAAATTAAGTTACATGTTCAGCATCCTCCAGTCATAATGTGATGCTCCCGAGTTCACATCTTGTTGCACAACAATAGTCTTAGCCAATATTCGCTTCCCGATAGATGCCTTTAAAACCCCAGCGAGAAGTTTGTGTTTTTGAGACTAGGTAAACATCTTGTCACTTTTTATCAGAGTAATGGGCCAGAAAAAGCCCATTTCTTTCTTGTTAATTTAGTCTAACAGGAAATAGTCTGCCTCATTACTTACAAACCAGTTCTTAGAACTAAGACCATAAACCTTGACTTGGTGCAGGAAATAAGGTGGCTTTGAGAGCTCAGGAAACAGTGACCAGAACAAAACTGATAATTTTCACACCTTGCGAATTAGGGGCTCAAGGGGGAATCCCCAAATATCTTTTCACTCTGCAAAATATTCCCCTCAGCATGATTTCTGATGGCTATATAAAGCTCTGCTTGACAAAACTTATTATATGAGATCTGGGAAATAAAGGCGTTCTTGAAAGCAGAAGAGATTTTACAAAAGGGAAATTGGGTGCTGGGCATTTGGTAGTAGCTTTCATGGATTTTGGCATGGCTTAGGGTTGGCTCTGTTTGGAGTAAACACATACATCTGATTCCTTTTCCAGGCTGTGGGGGGTCTGCCTTCATCCCAGACATCTCCAGTAAGGCCATATATCTCAGCTATGCTGTCTTAGAGGTCAAATATTCAGGTTCAAGCTCTCAAAGCTGCCTGGAGATATAGAGACCTCCTAATCTACCTGTAACTTAGCTCTCCTTTATTAAGTGACAGCCGAGGAAAGCCTAAGAGACCCCACCTGGATAGCTGTCAGGAGAAGAATGTCCAGAAAACAATCCTTTTTTTGACTAAGCTTGGAAGAACAACATTTACTGAAAGGAAACATGAGGGCGAGGGACCTGATATTATCTATGTACAGGAGCCAAGAGACAATCTTTCCAAATAGGAGGAGTCTACAGACTGTACACACTCTGCATCAAGTCATTGACCAAAGGCCAGTTCTAGAGTTGGGTCTATTGTACCCAACCAAATCATTTTCTGTTTTTTGTTTTTGATTTTTCCAGTTTGAAGATTCTCATCAGGTTAGTAGTGCATTAGCAATATTTTATCTGGGATAGACGTTCAGATAAGTAAGGGTATGTTTTAGGGAAGATGGGAAGGGAAGCTGCTGGGGAAGGAGACGGTATCATAAACTCAGTGTCCATAAGTCTTCATCACCAAACTCTTAGCACCTAGCATAGCACCTGTGGTATAGTAGCTCACGCTTGGTTCAAGGCCCAGAGGGTAAAGTACAGCTATGGATCACCCACTGTTACGTTTCCTGCTTTATTAAAATTCATTATGGAGCCACTTCATTCCTGGGTTTGGTCCTGGGCCCTGTTTATATTTTCAGCTTTGTACATTAGGGTTTTATTTCCCACCTTTTAGTTTTGCTTTTGTCCTCTAAGGAAGAGGGATGGGTAGGAAGGGATGGAGTGTAAATGAATAAAAAGGTATAGAGAATAGTGGCACTTAGACTATCCTGTCTGCCAGCAATGCTTTGCGCTTTGGGTGGAAGCCAGTGGGCATTGCTGGTAATCGTAGAGTAACAGATGATCTGGTTGGCCTCAACTATGTCTAATCTGTTGCAACGGAAAGACCATGGGCTGACCTGGAACTAGTTCTTGTAGACCAATTGAATAAATATAAATTCTTGTTAAAAAAAAAGATAAATTCTATCAAATGTGTTTTATCTTTGCTGAAATGATCATGTGATTTTTATTTTTTATTCTGTTTATGTGGTGAGTTGTATTTACTCATTTATATATGCTGAACCATCCTTGGATCCCAGTAATAAATCCTTTTGGATCATAAAAACAAAAACAAAAGCAAGCAAACAAACAAAAAACCATGAGCTCTAAGTTTTGACTCACAGAATTCCAGGTATAGTAAGTGAACTAAATTCTGTATATGTTTGCCTTCTCTTTAGTGGTGTGGGAAGTCCTTCTGTCTATGTGTTGTTTTTATTGGTTAATGAATAAAGCTGTTTTGGTCAGTGGCTTGGCAGAATAGGGCAAGGCAGGAATTCCAAGCAGATAGAGGAGGAGAGAGTGAATGGAGTCAGGGATACAGACACTAGAACCTTGCCAGTAAGCCACGGCCTCGTGGTGATGCACAGATTAATAGAAATGGGTTAATTTGAGATATAAGAGCTAGATAAAAATATGCATAAGCTACTAGGCCAAGCAGGGTTGTAAGAATACAGTTTCCGTGTGATTATTTCAGGCAGCTGGGAAACGAACAAGCAGCCTCTGACAACACTTTGGGAAGATGGAAAGTCCTTTATCAAAACAAAGGTATCTTAGTGGTGACACATGCCCAGAAGAAATAAGATTCATGACCTTTGATTCCTGCTTTCTGTGAGATGAGTCACATAAACAAGGGAGGAGATGATCTTAATTTCTTTTTGATAAAACCAATCGGTCCAGTTTGTATCCTTCCTCTTTCAAGCTATGGGCAACATGGTGTCTTACACGATATGCTACCGCCAGAGATTTTCATTATGTTGAGAAGAAAGGGAAACCGTTGCAAAAGACAGTATTTGGAATGCAGTCTCTGGGAAAGTACATGGTAGAGACTCAGTCTTCTAACAAGTTTTCTCCCCTGGCCTGTTATTCGTCTGTGGCACTTCCCTGTCAAGCTGTGAATAGCTCCGACAATACATATTCATTCCGAAGAAGACTCAGGGCCCTGCTGAATACTAGATGGTTCTGCCTCCAGGTCCAGCAAGAGATGGTCTGCGGGTGTTCTTCTTGGGCTAAGGAGAAAGCTTCCACCAACCGCAAGCTGACTTGCAGTGACAGCTGGGGCCAGCAGGAGTCACTCCAGGCTCTCTAAACCTGATTTCAGCGCCTCGTTGTGGAGGGCAGTGCTGTGTAAGGTTCTAGGCCTAGACTTCAGAACCAGCCTGACTGTACAAGCTCCCTGATCTTCCATCTCCTCTGTGGGGAGAAGTAATAGCATTTACCTCATTGGGTTGTAGTAAGGATGGAATAAGTTAACATGTTAAAGCACATAGAACTCTGCCTGGCATATTTGTTAAGTGTTCAGTATGATCGTGTGCTTTGCATGGCCAGCTCAAGGCTGCCCACCTGGTTTAACTGCAGCATTGAGTTCGGGTTTCATGTGTTGCCTTAAAGTAAATAGCCCAGTTCTTTATGCTATGGTCCCTTGGATTCCAGGCTGATGACCACTGACCAAATAGAACCTGAACTAGATGAGCCTAGTTCTCAAGGCTTCCCTCCAATGACCTCTTTGTGACAGCTTCCGTCGTGCTTCACTCTCTAGAGAAAGCGTAATGGTCCAGCCCTCAAGCCCTGCATCTTCTCCAGACTGCGGATGCTCCTGGAGTTCTGTTCTGGGATAACGTACACACCCTCTAACTCATTCCCTTAGCCTCAACTTGCATCATTTCCCATGTGATGCCAGGGACACCCACATCCACGCACTTGCTGGGGCTGGTAATCTGAGAATGGTCTCGTCCTCTCACGGTCATTGTATTATAAGTGACCAGATCATGCTGATCTCTATCTCCTGAGTTCTGCTCTCGTCTCCTTCCCAATGACTGTCAATGTGCCAAGCCTGGGAGGAGGGACACTGTGGCAGAAGTTACTGTGGGAAGAGGATTCTCTCTTGTCCTTTGTACTGCATTCCTATCCTCATTTTGTATCTGGATTAAACATAATCTTGTCTTCCTCCAATTTGCTACCCAAGTTCTTTTATTTTTTAGACAAATGTTTGACACATAAAGATGCTTTACATTCAAGTTGTATTGTGTAATGAGTTGATATGTATTCATTGTGTGGTGGTTGCTATAGTCAATTTAATTACCACAGCCATGACCACCCATGCTGTACCCCATATTATCAGAAGTTATTCATCTTGGCAACACAAGTCTATAGATGTGTTCTACGAAGACTTAAGTGTCAAAGGCTTGGTTGCCAGCTTATGGGACTATTATGGTGTGGTGGAATCTTTTAAGTGTTGGGGCCTAGTGAAAGGAAGTTGGAACAGTGGAGGTGTGTCTTTAAAGAGGACATTGGGAGTCCAGCACCCGTGAGTCCAGCACCCGTGTTCTCTCTCTCTCTCTGTCTCTCTCTGTCTCTCTCTCTCTCTGTCTCTCTCTCTGTCTCTCTCTCCTAGATGCCATGTGGTGATGCCTCTCTCTCTCTCTCTCTCTCTCTCTCTCTCTCTCTCTCTCTGTCTCTCTCTCCTAGATGCCATGTGGTGATGCCTCACCACAGGCTCAAAAGCAATGGCATTGTGAACTATGGACAGAAAGCTCTGAAACTGAGCCAAAATAAACCTCTCTCTGTTTGAATTGGTTACCTTATGTGCTTTGTCATGGAAACAAGAGAAGACTAACAAAGAGCCTTGCCCAAGAGCCAACTTTTCTCCATGTTCCTCTGCATCCATGAGTGCATCAGTGTGAGGTCACACATAAGTGGGATCATATAGCATCAGTCTTTCTGTGTTGTTGGTTCACTTAGTATGGAGTCTTGTAGGCTCATGCCTATTATTGCAAATGGCAGCATTACATTCGTTCTTTTCCTTTTACAGCAGAGTAACATTCTGTAAGTAATATTTCTAGAATAATCTCTTATGCAAGATTTTTTTTTAAAAGAGCAATGGAGGGAATGGGGCACTTAGCCATAATATAATGAAACATTTCAGCACCAGTTTGTCAATACCAAGACAAATCAACAGAACAAGGAAAGCCTCTAACTAACTCAGCATGTGTATAAACGATATCAGTATAGAGACAGAGTTTTACATGGGTCTCTCTTATCAGAGGGACCTGGACTCAAAGTCTTACATATCAGGTTTGTGACATGGAACAAATTCTGTGGGGGAAAATGCCTTTAGTTTTTTTGCACAGGAAAACACACCACACACACACACACACACACACACACACACACACACACACACACACCGATGCATGCATGCACACACACTTGGATTCTGCCTAACCTGCTAGGGTCTGGTATCAGATCTGCTCTAGCAGCCGTCTCTTGCTGGATGGGAGAACTAGATATTATTTTGCTGTCTCATATTTCCAGAAACGCCTGAGAATGACTACGTCTTGTTTTTTCCTTTTCCCCTTTCTTTCCTTTGGGCAACACACAGGATTATAGATTGTGTGTGTGTGTGTGTGTGTGTGTGTGTGTGTGTGTGTGTGTATTTACCCGACTCATTTAGGCTAAATGAGCAGATCTTCATGACGTTTTTGCTTTCAAGATCAGAAGCTTGGCCAGGTCCATCTGGAACATTTTCAGCAGTTACTGGCAGGTATTGTCAAAAAACGCCAAGAATTTAGAAGAAGAAACTATGAAGGTTTCTGGGCTGAGGTGATGTCTGAGGAGCAGCTGAGCACTGCCCGATTATGTTTCCTAGCTGAGAGGAAGGGGAGGAAGGACTGGATCTGAGAGAAGATGTCCATGTGGGTGGAGAGGCCTTGCATGATTACTTCCGAGTTGTGTAAAACTGTACCGTGAGTGCTCACAGTGCTTCAAAAATCATGGCATCTATAATGTACACAAGATTCAATGAGGCAAAATGCTTTATTTCATTTAACAAATGTTACGTATCATTTTTACATTACCCGCATGGTTATATAGATGGGAAATACGGTATCAGTAGCGATAACCACTCTCAGGTGAGCCCCTTGGGTCTCCTCAGTGCTTGCTATCTAGTTTTATGGATGGGAATGAGGAGACATGGGCTGCTTAGTGTAACTGAGACACTCAGTCAAGCCTCCCTTGTATACAAGAGTGGCATGGACCAGAGTTTGCTAGGAATAAGAAAGGCAGGTTGAGAGAGAGTAAAACAAAATACCAGCAGGTCTCCTATGTAACAGGAAAGCTTATTGGTCACGTAATCCCAATTATATTAGGTATTTATTTGATGTTTTATGAGGACGCTCTTGATATACTGGTTACTTTACTCATTGCTGTGACCAAGTACCCAAGAAATGATTGGAGGGTGGGTGGTTTGGCTTTGGCTTGTGGCTCGAGAGCGTGGAATCTGTCAAGTTGGGAAAGGGACAGGGGTCAGAGTGTGAGAATACCCAAATTACGTTTCGGCCAAGAAACATAAAAAAAAATGAACGGTAGCACCTGACTCACCCTCTCCTTATCCACTGCAGGATCCTGTCATATGGGATGCTGTCTTCCTTTTCGGTTAAGCCTCTCTGTAAACCCTTTATGGACCAACCTAGGAACGTCTCCTCAATGATGGTAAGTCCAGTCACGCCGGCAGTGAAGAGTAGCCTCCATGCCCTGCTCAGAGGTTACAGAATTCTGAATTTTTTTTCTGATTAAATATTTTTAATGAACTCTCTTTCAAAATGAGGATTGGGCCAGAAATAAGATGTTTTTGGATTCATTCTTTATATTATCTGTATGTCTTTCAATCTATTGGTTCACTTTTTGTAAAAAAAAAAATCACATATGTAAAAATGAGAAAGTTATACTCGTTGTCAGGGGACGTTGGAATGTAAATTATGGGATAATGTTGGAGAAAAGTGAAATTTAGTAGGTGTAATATATTTTTATGTTTCTTATTTCTGTGATCAAGTAACTTACAAGAAACAAATTGGGGAAGAAAAGGTTTATTTTGTCTTATAGTTCGAGGGATTCTAACCCATCATGGCAGGGAAGGCACGATGGCAGGAGCAGGAGGCACAGTCACAAACAGGTAGCCAAGAGTTTGCTTCTCTTTTGAACTCAGTCTATGACCCCTGCTCATGGAATGAAGCCACCTACATTCAGTTTGGGTTTTCCCTCTTAAACTTTTATGGAAACATCTTCCTAGATATGCTCACATGTGTGTTTCCATGGTGATCGTAAATACCATCAAGTTGATAATCAAGATTGGCTATTTTATAGAGTAAGGGGCTATTGATGTGCTACTTGCTGTTTGTTAGGATGTTTGGGGTTTCACCCCCTCCCTGGAAGCATCACCATGGAGTATAGGCTTGCAGACACATTGAACTAACTTTTTCTTGTTGAGAAATTAATTGGCCAACAGGCTGAAAAAAACATAACAAACAAACTACAACAAAACAAAAAGTCTACGTATATCCATCCACCTCTATTGTGAAATTCAGGAGGTAAATAACACTGTTCTCTCTATTCTGTATGCTTGCCATTATTCATAATTTAAAACTAACTGAGTCAAACAACCAAATAAAGTCAGACCTTTGGTTACTCTCCTTGTCATTTCCTAAGAGTTCCAGAAGCTCTTTTCTGATTCTGCTTTCATTTGCTGTGCACAATGGGAACAATAAAGTCTACACTGAGCACTGGGGAGAACAGGCTGGATTCCATTTCTCTCTGGACACAGGCAGAGTGGTTTAAGGCTGTGAATCGTTCCAACAAAGCACAGTGCAATATAGGACCTGTTTCTCCCTTCTGACTTCCAAAGAGACCCATCTGTTCCATTCTTCCAACGCTTTCAGTGCAAGGGAAACAATGCAGGGCTAATCACTTAGGTATTGTAGCATCAGTCTTTTGGGCATTTATTTGAATTTTCTCTTAGAGCTTTA
The DNA here is from genome assembly GCF_018167655.1 of Microtus oregoni. Lineage (NCBI taxonomy): Eukaryota > Metazoa > Chordata > Mammalia > Rodentia > Cricetidae > Microtus > Microtus oregoni. The sequence goes on from NW_024543072.1 coordinate 33,862,740, forward strand.
AATCCCTTTAGCAAGCTAATATTTGGAGAGAGCATCCTGGCACAGTGCACCAACAGGGTCAGTGAATCTCTTCTTCCTCCCCAGACTCTGAGAGTTATTCCCAAGAGTGAGTAATAGCTGCACACACTTCCTCATATGTTCATGAAAATAAATTGACAAGCTTGCTATCCTTCTCAGTTCTATTCTCTTTTCATAAAGACATCATTTTTTTTCCTGAGAAGTGGGAAGCACTGTGGTTAGTAAAGAAAATCACTTTATATCTGTATATTTGCATATTAATGAGTCTGCACTTTCTATCACACAATTCATGCATTGGCAACCATAGATATTAAATTGCCTGTTGTCTCATATTCTGGATGAAATTTTGAATTGGAAAGAACAGACTCTTCTGACTGACTGGAAACCAGGGATCTCTTTTTTTCCAAACCACAGACACAATAGGATCTTAGGTAACCTTGGAAAAAAAAAAACCTCTTTGATCCTGTAACATTTTTCTCTACCTTTGTGAAATCAGGGCAATGGCGTATTCAACCCATTTCTTTCCTAGGGAGATGTGATTAATAGGGCGGATGCTTGGGAAGTACCCTGGCCGCTTAGAGGAGAAAACAGTAATAGGAAACCTCATCAATCATGAGAGCTCTGGCGATGTGTTGTCTGGATACAAAATATTCATACAGTTATTTATATTTTACAAATGAGATCTCTAGCACCATTGGGGCTAAGTGGGACAGGTACTTTGTCATCCTGAGAAATTATCATATATATTGTTTTGGGTTTTGTTCACAGTTACTGGCTCATCCACCCTCCCTAAAGCTGGTCACAAAATCCTTAATTTCCCCTTGCTTGCCTGTCTTGAACCTGGCCATAAAGACATTCTTCAAACTAACCTGGCCTCATAGTCGGACATAAGACCCTCTGAATTCTTTGTGGGTCCTGTTCCCCCCGCCCCCAACTCTGATGGAACAAGCAGTATTCCACAAAGACAACAAGAAGAATGTGAATAGATACCCCTTAGACCTCTTCTGCTTGCAATTTATGTCATGAAGTCTATGAAACCTAAAGGACAAGGTGGCAGAGCTTCTAGACAGTTGAAGAGGCTGCAGTTCCTGGAGGATGGTGTTCTCAGGGCACTGGAGCTCAGTACCCCTTCCCATGCACATCACCCTGTGTATTGCTTCATCTGTGTCCCCTGAAACACAACTCGCAATAAGCAGCTCGTAAATATTAGCGTTTTCTCAAGCTTTTTGAGTAGCTTGAGAAAATTAGTTCAGAAGAAGAAGTCATGAGAAGCACAGGCAAAAATTAGTGAGGACTTGTAAAAGTCGCTCGAGGGTAGAGGCAGTCTTGGAACAAAGCCCTCGGTCTATGGGGTCTGATGCTGTCTCCAGGCAAACATCAGACCTGGATTGGAGTAGAGGACTCGGTCTATGGGGTCTGATGCCGTCTCTAGGCAAACATCAGATCTGGATTGGAGTAGAGGACTCGGTCTATGGGGTCTGATGCTGTCTCCAGGCAAACATCAGACCTGGATTGGAGTAGAGGACTCGGTCTATGGGGTCTGACGCTGTCTCCAGGCAAACATCAGACCTGGATTGGAGTAGAGGACACCAGTGACTGATACAGCCCCGTGGCCGCTTCCAGCTCTGCTTGTGCTGGTAGAGCATAGTGTGCTTTTCCTAGCTGTCCATCTGCAGGAACCATGATCTTGCTTTGTTTTAAAATCAGCAACAGAAAAACTTCAACAGTTATATAATGTGGCATAAAATCAGGATTACAAAAACACTAACACATAAAATTTGCAATGGCTTGAAGGGTAATATTTTATTATAAAAAAATCAGTAAAACTCTTGAGTTGGCAGTTCCTAGCAGAAAATTACTGTAAACAACTGACTATTAGCATGTTTCCCAAGTTCCCTTGTTAGGATAGACACATGACTTCCATTACCAAAAGAGACAACATTTTATATCAAAAACCAACTACTTAGCAGGGAAGAAAACATAACCATTGGTTGCTCAGAACATGTCTGCATTTTGTTTGGGGGCAGGAGAGGAGAAGGAATAAACCACCATTTGCGGAGACATTATAGGGCATCTTTTCACTCTAGAAGACTAGTCTGAATTACTAGGAGCTTCCATGGTCCTCTTAGAATTCTGTAGAACAAGGAGTAACTGGCATGGTGTTCCTGAGCCACTGTGAAGTCAGAATCAAAAGATTAAGGGTGTGAGAACCCAAGAGACACTAGACAACCCTCTTGTTCTACAGACAAGGAACTTTAGGGCCACAAAATCCTCACTAAAATTTAATCAATTTACCATGCCAGGAGTTTATTAGCTCAACAAATGCTTATCGCAATCCGCTGTGTGTACTGAGTAGCTCCTTTTCCTAGGTATTCTGAAAGGCTTGTCTGATGGAGGAGGGCTCTAGTGCTTAGCAGGGCCAATCTCACACAGGGGACAGAGGAGTCCACCACTCCTGGCATAAGACAGCCTAGAAGATGATTGCTTAAAACTACTCACCAAGTAAAATCATCTACAATGCTAGGTGACTTCAGGGAAAAGGTCTTTTGGCTATGTAAGTTTTTAAATGGCTATTTATTTTCTTCATGACTCACAATGCCTATTCTTGATTTGAAGAAGCCCATTAGTGGAGTCCCGAGGTCAAATGCTTTTTAAATTTATTCGACTGAGAAAAATATCCTTCAACTCAACCTTTCTCCACTATGTCTTATTTTTCTCCCCATTCTTCTCTTGTGGTAGAACATTTGTTTACCTCCCAAAGAATGGTCCTGTGTCTGTAGGATACTATTTAGGAAATCAGAAGGCTCTATTAGTTAAGGTATCATTTTCTCAAAAGATCCATCTAATAGAGGCTTACCGTAATTCCAAAGAATAATTGGAATAAACGTCCCAGTAGTAATAAATGCTTAACAATCACATATGGAGAAAGTTGAAGCAATAATGAATGTAATTGGGGGAAATTTGATTATTAACCAGAAATGAAGTAATTTGAGATGTAATGTAACAGATAGTTGCTTCCTGCTTTGCCTCAATGAATCTGATGCCTGGCATAAGAAGCAATCCAGAAGCCGTAGGGTTATATAGCAAACATATTTAGAGAAGATCTTCAAGATGCCAATAAACACAGGATGAGCCTCTGAATATAAGGACACTTTATTCTGATAGAAAGTGGAATGGAGGATGATGTAGCACTTCCTTCTCCACACAGTTCTGCCAGCATCAGGGTTACAAAACATCTGGACAAGTCAGGTGACAGGTATTTTTATTTAAATTTCATTTCACTCAGAATGATTGCAATGCAACAAACTTTTGCATATGATTTTACTGAATTTATTTTATTTCCTGCCATTTGCTTAGTAGAGCGCGCTCTCTCTCTCTCTTTCCGCATAAATCTTTCTAACATTTTTGCAGTGCAGAAATGATCTAAGTTTAATCTGGTAATCACATATGGGGACAAGTTGAATGAAATGTGTGTTGTCAGATAAGCATCAATCAGAAGACTAGATAATCTTATTGGTCGGATTATTTTTGCATTGCTCTACTGTGTTTGTTTTCTAGTGGTTTTTTTTTAATGGTTGTAGACAATTCTAGGTAGCTAATAAAATCTAGTAACTGATAGTGGATAGCTTAACAAAGTGCTCTTACAATAAGCCCTATTTCACGTTCAAACTTTATCTGTCTATCTATCTATCTATCTATCTATCTATCTATCTATCTATCATCTATCTATCTATCTATCATCTATCTATCTATCTATCAATCATCTATCTATCTATCTATCTATCTATCTATCTATCTATCTACATATAGCTTATTTCTTTAGTGTCTCACATAGCTCAGACTGGCCTCAAATTTGCTACATACCAAGGATGACCTTGAACTTTTAATCCTCCTGCCTCCACATCCCAATTGCTGGGATTACAACCATGTATTATTAGACCTGGTTTCGCTCTTAAATAAATGCTCCAATAACCTTCTTCTTCTATGCTTTTTCTCTATTTTCCTTTCTTCTTTCTTTCTTTTCTTTTTTCTTTTTTGGTTTTTCAAGACAGGTTTCTTTGTGTAGTCTTGACTGTCCTGGAACTCACTCTGTTGACTAGGCTGGCCTAGAACTCACAGAGATCTGCCTGCCTCTGGCTCCTGAGTGCTGGGATTAAAGGTATGTGCCACCATTGCGCCACCATTGCCTGGTCTTCTATGATTTTTTTACTGTTCCACATTTTATTTTATTATAGAATCTGTCTTTCATTCATCTCTTACAGTAAAATTTTCTGTGTAAATCTTACTGGTCCTGATTTTTCATATTTATAACAGTACTTACTATGATCTATGATATACTGAAGTTATCTGTTTGTCTATAGCCCTCTATAGACAGTGAAAAGTTCGGAGTGCTATGTGATAAAACCTTTTCTAGAGAGACACAACCCACACATCTATTCACCCTAGGAAGGGAACCCATGACAGACCAGAATACAGATAACCCCAAAGTCCAACATGGTGAACCAGTGAGTTTTATTGGGGTTACTTACAGGAGCAGAAATGACTCAAAGACAGCTGCATCACCAAGGCCCATCCCAGCATGGTGACAACTCCTAAAGCTGGAGATCCGGAGCACACTGCACAGCTTGCAGGCAGCTCAACTGGTTGGAAGGTGTCCTTTCCAGGAGCCTCAGTTGGTCTAAACCTCTTCCAGGCAGCTGGTCTGCTCTCAGAGCCTTCTTTGCAGGTTGACTTGTCTGAAAGTTTTCTTTGGTTTCTTCCTGTCTGTGGAGGACTCTCAGTTTTTATTGTTTGCTCTGTCAGGGAGGAGCCTAGTGAATCTGGTCATTTTCAGGGACTTCCTGAAGCTATTTTGAGTTGTTTATCTTCCTGGAGGATAGAATGTTTTGATCTCGGAGGAAACAGTTATGCAACAGGAGGTATGACTGTTCATTATAAAATTACCAAACAGCTATCAGGGTAGACAGTGAATAAGTGTCATACACCATTGTGTTGGACAGATACCTAGAATCAATGAGATTGCTACACCTCTTCACATAGATAGTTTGCTGGGCTATGGCTGCCTTCTTGATCTGGCACTTGAGACTTAAATAGCTTGCTCATGGAATCAAACACAAGGTTTATGGATTTAGAGCTGACTGACATGCCCTTTCTTTCCATAAGCCATGCACATAAACTTTTTTTCCACCTAGGACTACATACCATTCCACCAAGCTGCCTTTCTGGAATGTCTCAAGTGAACCTTGTCCTCATACCTGGAGTCTTCTCAATATGCCTCCAGAAGACAGATACACTTAGCTTTCAACAGGCCAACTCTACTGTACCAAGCCATTGTTTGTGGCTAACATACTGTCCCTGACAGAAAACTCACAGTGAATGGGTCTGGGTTTAGCAATCTCTAGTTCCTTACTTTTCTTATTATCTATCTGCCAGGAGTTTACATTAATCTTACTTTACCTCTTTATAATTTTTTTATCGTTGATATAATACCTTTGCATCGTGCGTGTGTGTGTGTGTGTATGTGTGTGTGTGTGTGTGTGTGTGTGTGTGTTTGGGTTGGTACATTTCTCAGGTCTTGTCCAATTTTTTGACTGAAACAACATTTCATTGGCCTGGAGACCACCAATGGGCGGGTTGGCCAGTAATGCCCAGAGAGAGACACCTGTTTCTGCATTCCCAGTACTGGGAATTCAAGTCTCCACCACCACACCTAGATTTTTATAAATGTGGCAATCAAACTTTGGTTCTTGTACTGGAAAGAGAAGCCATTTGTCTACTGGAGTATCTCCTCAGTCACCTTGATGTCTTTTTGAGTGTACCAGTGCTCCAACATATTTTTATTTGTCTTTGGTTGACTTGAATAATTTGAAGACATTTTACAGGTTCTAGACTGTGGTCCCATTTCTAATATAAAGTGGTTGTTATCTTACAGAAGCATCTGATCTTTGGGTTTTCAAGATAGTAACCAGCCTAAATAATGTGCTTCCTGTCTTGGGGGTTGTTGATTACCAGTACACACAGTGCCCCTCCATCCATATTTCCAGTACTTGCAGGCAGATGATGTCATTGCTTTCACCCCAGAACACTAATGCATGCAGCTTGCTTTCTTCCATTTTAACCATTGCTTTTCTCTTTCAGAAAGGCTCATTTCTTTATCTGTGTCATTGTTTTCCTTTAAAAAAGCATGAAAGAAAACAAAACAAAAACCCAAAGCAAAACTCTATTTTCAGGCTTAAAGCAAATGAAACATAATACCGTGGATGCACCTCATACAGAGCGCCAGTCTTGTCTTCAAACCACACATTTTACTATTACCCTAAATCATTTTTCCAAATCTCAGTTTCTCAACCATATAAGAGTTTCTGTAAATTTGAAGGACAAGGGATTTAGCAGAGATAATGCTCCTTCCCTTTGATGTGTATCCATTTTCCTTGGTAACGAAATATTCTGGAACCGATCTATCATTATGAAGCCAGTGGAAGGGGAGAAGTCAAAAACAACTCTCAAGGTGGCCATTTGCAAAAATACCCTTGGAAAGTCATGCTCGGACAGCTCTACAATATAGGTCAGAACAGTTGCATGAACACCTAAGACAGCACTCTCAGGCACTAAATGGTGCTCATAAAATATTAAGAGGCATTTAAAGTGGTTTTAAAGCTCAGTACAAATAAAACTTGAAAAATAATCCAAATGGTAACATAAATCTAATTTCTATATTTAGTGCTGAAAAAAATCACAGAAATCCCTTGGCCAATGATTGTGGAAAATTTAGGTTAGGGGTCATAAATGTTGAAATTCCCTTAGTGTTAAATTGCCCAAATCAGGTCAAGAACTTTCTGGAAAAAAAAACTGGAGGAAAAATGATATTATAACTGTTCTGTCATAGTAAAGGGAAATTTAGGGTATTTATATGTTAATAAGACTCTTTCTTTGATTTTCATTTGGTCATTTGTCAAGTGAGATCAATTAGATTGTATAATTTTGACATTTTTTTTCATTTAAAGAAATTAAAACACTTATTTCATTTCTCCCTTCCCTCTCAAATTTCCAAATTCCTGTCCCTACCATGATTTTTGTTTTCTTTGTGTATCTTTGATGACCAGGAAAAAGATATTTTAAAATGTTAGTGATAATACATTGAGCTCTTTGGATCAGAAATTATAGTTTTTAAACCGTTACGTAATTTATTAGTGGGGAAGACAGGATGGAGTAATGAGAACATTAAGAAAAACTCATTTTCAAATTTGTAGTATATTAATAATTATACTTACAAATTATCTCTACTCATTAAAGAAGTTTCCCTAAGGATTCTTAGTACCCTACACTTATCCAGCCTCATACTCTCTTATATGTGAGAGCAAATAACCAAAGTGTGTCCTTCGGAGAGCATTTGCCGCTCGGACGTTTTATAACCCTGTGGGGCATCTCTTGATTTAGTGCCTTTTAGAGATTAGGTTCTGGAAAACAGCTCTGTCCATGAAAGTCACACACTAAATCCCTTCAGGTTCCAGGCTTTCCAGGAGAAATTAAACATTCATAGAAAAATAGTGAACATCCTGACTGTCGCCAATCGTCTCTCCGTTTCCCATGGCTCAAGGGAGAGAAAACAATTCATCTCCTATTGTTTCTGCTCTGTTTTGTGTCAAGCACCATGTGTGGTGTTAGGGCTAAATCTGCAATGTTCCCACAGGTTGATGTGTTGATGCTCAGGCCCCAGCTGGGAGGGGGTTGGGAGGTAGCAGTGGAGAGGCTTAGCTAGAGGAAGAACTTGGGAAGTGTCCTTAGCGTTGGGTCTTGTTCAGTCCTACCCCTGTGTCGTCCTCTACTTCCTGCTCATCACTGGGTGAACAGCCTCCTCCTTTCCATGTCTCTCCCTCCATGACAGTGTGCCTCATTATGGGATTATGGGCCCAGCCAAAATCAGTAGTTAAGGACTGTGGACTGGACTTGCTGAGGCTGTGAGTTCATCTATGTTTCCTCCCACAAGTTGACTACGTCAGACATTTTGTTACAGTGTGGTAAGAAGGGAATTTATCCCCCAGGGACTAGTTTCTTCATTTATCAGCAAGCTCCACGTTTTTATAATTTACTTGAAAAGGGAAGGGTAGCAACACAGGATTTGCTGTTAGAACTCTACATTTAATACTCTTGCTATGCCTTCCTCAAAAACAGTATTGTGTCTTGGTTTAGGTATAATTGCTCAAGCGCAACTTTTAGTTTTTCCTATTTCTGAGAAAGGTGATTTCAGAAGCACCAGAATGACCATGAACCAGAAAGATCATTTGCCCGGAATTTTCGTTATATCTTGTTCTTTTTATAATTTCATTGGTTCTGTATTGGCCATAACTCTTTATCTTCCTGCTACAAACCCTATTGAAGAAGAATCCAATCTCATGGAGCATATGCTTTGCTTTCAATTAAGAAAAATTGCTTCACTTCCCAAACTTGAGATTATAGTAAGGTTGTCTGTCCCACAGAAAAATTAGACTTCTGTCCTGGAATAAGAGAACAGATTTGCAGGGCCAAGTTATACTTCAATTCATTCCTTAGGAGAAGCTGCCATGGATCTAAGTCAGGCAATACCAGCATGCATTTTTCATCCTCTCTTTTATGTATTTATTTATTTTATATTTTTTTATGTAGAACTTACCACTACTTGACAAAACATGTCTGTCTGCTTCTGCTCCCTAAAACTTGCCTAGGGGTGGTACCGCCCATAGTGGGGTGGGGTCTTCTATAACAACTAGCAATTGAGAAAATACCTCACACATGCCCACAGGTCAGTCCGATTGAAGCAATTCTTCAACGGAGATTCCCTTCTTCCCAGGTGACTCTAGGTTGTGTTGACAATAAAAATTATCCAGGACATCAAAATAGAGATGTTGTTTTTGTTTGTTTGTGCTTTTTTTTTTTTTTTTTTTTTTTTTTTTTTTTATCCCTTGGAACAGTTTCTATATGTCAGGCACAATTCTGTTGGGTCTTATCTCCAGTAACACACATAATCCTTACTATTATATATACTGCACATCCGGTTTGGAGAAACTCGGGTGATATTTGTTTAAAGAGCTTCTCAGAGTTGCCCAGCCAGCAAGACCAGGCCTCAAATCCTGGCAGCTAGATAATCTGCCCATGGCTTCTTTACCGGCTCACTAAGCTGTTTTACTAAACAAAATGCATGTCAGCTTTGGAACTTAGGTTAAGCTTCTAGCTTTGTTCCTTAGGGCTGGTATGATCTTAGTGAAGTATAAACTGCCTGCACCTCCATTTATTGTCTTCCAAATCCTTCCTGAACATTCCAGATTGATGGAGTGAGAGATGTGTGTATCGTCGTGTGCTTGCTGCTCATTCTCCCTTCCCCACAGGGCAGGGTAAGAGAGGACCTTAGAAGGCCTGAGAGGCCCTTTCTAGCTCTGGGAGGTGTGGTCTGGTTATTATCTTCCAGACATTGACCCCAGCAGAAACGGCCTTCTCAAACATACCCAGCAAAAAAACTGGCCCTGGTGTCTTACTACAGCACCACAGTTGTGCCCAAGTCACTTCAGAGGAAGAACTGGCGTTTTCCATTCCCCTCCCACACCCACACCCCCACCCTTTCCACCCCCAAACCCCCATAGCTGCCATCGGCAAACTAATTGCCAGTGTGCTCCTGAAGCCTGGCTTGGTGAGCACAGCTTTAATCCCAGCACTCAGGAGGCAGAGGCAGGTGAATCTTTGAGTTCGAGGCCAGCCTGGTCTACAGAGTGAGTTCCAGGACAGCCAGAGCTACACAGAGAAACCCTGTCTCAAGGAAAACAAAATAAGACTGCTGTGGCCTGCGCAGCCTGGATAGCCGAGACTGGCGGGGAGGGGGCGGGGAGGGGGTGCTGGGATTGAGACCCGCTGGCTTCTTTTCAGGTGGAAGAACAGCAACCTTTATTTTGCCCAGCAACCTTTTATACCTCTACTCCTTCTGTGGAGACCCACCGGCCAGAAAGAACACAAACATCCTTGTCAATTATAGACCACAAGGAAGTTCCCCTGTCGGTCAGGGGGAGTGAGGGCAGCTGGATCACAACAAAGACAGCATGCCCCAGTGCCTGGAAAATCCAACGTGTTAAAGTCTCAGCACCTTCTTACTCCTTTCAGCCATTTTCCTTCCTGTTTGGCCTGTGACATCTTCAGCAGCAGAGAGACTGTAGGCAGGGGCAGCGATCTGGGTCTTTTCAGCTGGAAAGCCCAGCAGAGACCAAGGCGGGGCACAGTCATCTCCACCCAGCCTGTGTCGCTGCTGGGTGCAGTGAGCGGCGCTCACAGGACCTGGGCTGGAGGCTTGCTCCTCTGGGTTTCACGACTTCTTAAGGAAATGACACAGAGAGAGGTTTTTCTTCACTCTAAAGGCCAAGTTCAAGTTCTAGGGTATCTCCGTGGAGTTTCCCTGTTCCTTTCTAATACAAACGATCTTCAGACTGTCTGATTGACTTCACTTTGAGCTGCTTGGTTTTCAGTTTTTCATTTGACAATGAAAGACCCTACAGACCCCCTCCTCAAAACCTGCAGCTAGCATGCTCCCGGGGGAACGTCCTGTTTGCTTTAAAAAAAATTCTCCAGATCAGCAGCCAGCCTGCTCTCATAAGAACATCCCATGTGCTTGAGAGAGCAGGGTGTCTATGAGATAGGAAGACTGCAAGGCAGGATGTCAATAAGACAGGACATCAACAAAGCAGGTTGACTGCTAAACAGGATATCTATAAAGATAGGAACAGGATGACTGTTGCCAGGCATCCATGCTGAGAGAGGAAACCATTCATGCCCCTGCCTCATTCCGGTCAACCGATAACCACGCTTTTGCTTCTGTAAACTTGCTTTTTGCTCTTCCCTATAAAAAGACCTCCCCCCAGTCTGCAGGCGCGCAAAGTCCTCCGAAAGACTTTGCTGCCCACAGGTACCCGTGTTTACTCAATAAACCTCTTGCTAATTGCATCCTGTGGCCTGGTCTCAGAGTGTCCTGGTTCTGGGGTCTTCATCGGAGAAAAAGGTCCTCTCTGAGGGTCTTTCAACCATTAGGGCTGTCACAAGCTCTGTAAGGGTAGCACTTTTGGCTTCTTCCTTTCTTCATTGAATAACAAGATCTTTGGTTGGCACTTGGCAGGTGAATGTTTGATAGATTACTTTTGCCGGGGGATGTGCATGTCCAACTGCCATCTTGTCTTCTTATCATTAGTGTTCTAGAACTTTCTGTTTATTTCAGAGATACTTCACTAGGCGCTTGCAGTGGCGTCACCCCACTGGTCTTGAGTTCCCTTGACTTCCTCTTTTTCTCCCAATTCACCAAACATGGAGACAACCTGGCAGAAGGAACAAAATGAGGGAGCTGGCAGACTTTGGTTGTCACCATAAAATGTACTGTGGTGACCCTTGGCAAATGACTCACCCACCATCTATGGTCTCAGTTTTCCGCCAGTGAGTGTGACAATGATATCCAGAACTGTAGCTAGCTCGGATAGCACTTCTGTGTGAGTTAGGGACGCAATACCTCCGGCCTGTGGAGCTGAAGCTTGGCAAGCTGAATGTGAGCTTGATTTGAGCCTCCCCTGGCATGCTCGGCTGGCATATCTGATAAGATCATTCCAGGCAGCTCTTTTAGGACCTCCCTCCCAGGCCTGGCATGGGCCTCTATGGGCCTGACTGGGAACCTGACTTGTTTTTGTGTCTCACAGGAAGATAACACTATACTACTTACACTGCATCTGCTTTTCCTCTAGCTCTATCACCAGTGCCTGCTCCACCCATCCCGAGTTCTCTAGCGCTCCCTGTAGAGCATCGGAGACAAGAGAGAATCATTAACAAAACACTTCCTTTGGGCAGATGCCCACAAGTGGTATTGCTGGGTCTTGAGGTAGATTGATTCCCAATTTTCTGCCGTACTGATTTCCAAAGCAGCTGTACAAGTTTGCACTCCCACTAGCATTGGAGGAGTGTTCCCCTTACTTTACATCCTCTCCCGTGTGAGCTGTCAACAGTGTTTTTGATCTTAGCCATGCTGACAGGTGTAAGATGGAATCTCAGAGTTGTTTTGATTTGCATTTCTCTGATAGCTAAGGATGTTGGGCAATTCTTTAAGCGCCTTTCAGCCACTTGAGATTCTTCTGTTGAGAATTCTCTGTTCAGATCTGTATCCCATTTTTAAAATTAGATTATTTGGTATTTTAATGCCTGGTTTCTTGAGCTCTTTGTATATTTTTGTATATTTATCTCTGTCAGATGTGGGGTTGGTGAAGATCTTTCCCCAGTCTGTAGGCTGCCTTTTTGTTTTATTGACTGTATCCTTTGCCTTATAGAAGCTTCTCAGTTTCAAGAGGTCCATTTATTAATTGTTACTCTCAGTGGCTGTGCTACTCTACTGGTGTTATATCAGAAAGTGGTCTCCCAAAAGTTGCACATTCACACCATAAGGACATTTGCCCCCAACAGCATTATTTGTCATAGCCAGAATCTGGAAATGACCTAGATGTCCCTCAACCAAAGAATGGATAAAGAAAATGTGGTAATTTACACAGTGAAAAAAAAATAATGACATCTTTAAGTTTGCAGGCAAATGGATGAAACTAGAAAAAACAATCCTGAGTGAGGTAACCAAGACCCAGAAAGACAAACACAGTATGTACTCACTCATAAGAAACATAAAACAAAGGATAACAGTCTACAACACCAGAGAAGCCAGGAAACAAGGAAGACCCTAAGAGAGACATACACAGATACCTTGGGGAAGTGGAAATAGACAAAATCTCATGAGTAAATTTGGAACAAGAGGGTGGGTGTGGGAGGGGAGTCAGGATGGGACAACGGGGGGGGGGGGGAGAACATGAGGGATTGGGAAGGTCAAGTGGGGGAAGGACAGAGTGGGAGAGCAAGGAAAGAGATATCTTCATTGAGAGAACCATTATGGGGTTAGCAAGAAACTTGGCACTAGGGAAATTCCCAGGAATCTACAAGGAAGACTCCAGCTAAGACCCTAAGCAATAGTGAAAGGGTGCCTGAACTGCCCTTCCCCTGTGATCAGATTGATGACTACCTTGTCATCATAGAAACTTCAGTAACTGATGGAAGCAGATGTAGAGATCCATAGCTAATCACTGGACCAAGTTTCTGGAGTCCACTCATAGAGAGGGAGAAGTGATAATATGAGCAAAGGGGTCAAGACCATAATGGGGACACCACAGAAACAGCTGACCCGAGCTAGTGGGAGCTTACTGACTCTGGAATGACAGCTGGGGAACCTGTCATAGAGCCGAAATAGGTCCTCTGAATGCGGGTGACAGTTATGAAGCCTGGGTAGTTTGTGGGGCCACAGTGGAACTAATATTTATCCCTAGTGCATGAACTGGGAGCCCATTCCCTATGGAGGGAGACCTTGCTCAGCCTTGATATAGTGGGGAGAGCCTTGGTCCTGCCTCGAGTGATGTAACAGACTTTGCTGACTCCCCAAGAGAGACCTCACCCTCCCTGAGGAGTGGATGGGGGCTGGGGTTGGGGAAGATGGGGAAGTAGGAGGAGGTGAGGGAGAGGGAACTGGGATTAGTATGTAAAATAAAAAGACTGTTTATAAAAAATAAAATTAACAAAAACAACTTCCTGAGTCTTCCTGTGTCCCCTTCTGTGTCCACTTCAGGAACCTTTCTTCTCCTCCTTCCCCCAAATAAGCTTGTTCCGGAAAGAAATGGATCTCAGCAGGAGAAGCTTTGTCATTTAATGGTAGACAAAAGATCTCTGCTGATAGAGAGTTGATGTGTATTAGCACTCACACCTTACTACACGTGGGAGATGGCTGGGAAATGTAGGCCCATTTCCTGGCCACAGAGGTTTGACTCTTTCTGAGACACAAGGCAGAACCAGAGATTTCCCCAGAAAGGCTGTCATATTACCAGCTGAAACAGATCCTCCTAGTACCATTGTACATACACAGCAGTTTGACAATCCTACCCATAACAGACTAAAATAAACCAACATGCTTTAATCCAAGCAATGTACACACAATATTCTTTGTATCCTCCATCCGGAGGCCTGGTTTGCTGTGTGTGTTCCCTCCCCAACTTCTTAAAAGAGCATTTAGGATTGCTCACGTGTCCCAAAGCTCTCATTTGCAGAACATAAGAGAGCAGCATGTGGGAGGGGAGCAGATGCTAATTTCATCCTAAAGGCTTGATGCACCCTGAATCCCACACAGCATGCACACAGAAGCACACAGTGACCGAGGTTTCAAGACTCTAGGATTTCCCAACTTCACCAGAATCTTGGCCTGGAGATGCGAGAGGATTGCTAGTGGTGGAGAAGACAGTTGAACCTTTTCCATGGTGACAGATGTAGTTTAGGGGGTTGAAATTTTAGATGTTGAGTAGCTCAGGGGACAAAGCAAATCGTGAATAAAGAAATGAGAGGTTCATTCTCCTTGCTCATCTTGGTTAAATTTGGACTATATTTTTGTTAGTCTATTGTTAGCCTAACAGTGACTAAGTGCTGGGCCAGGAGGGCAGATGGCCTAGATCTGAAAATTATTACCTTAGACCTCTTGCTATAAGGACAAGGGCAAGTTATATTTTGATCTCTCAGATTCCTTTTCAGTAAAGTAGCAATGATCCCCACCTAAGAGATTATTTGTAGGGTTGGAAGACATGGTGTAGGTAAAAAGCCTATCTCATTGAAGAAACGGTCATAGTTGTTAGCTTACTATTGCTTCAGAACTGATAGTGACAGACAGGCAAGAGGATTCTCCTGTGACCCGAGGAAGGCTCATGTGAATTTCTCCTTGGATATTTTGTTCGGAATTGTGGGGAGTCCTCTGCTTTGCAGCATTGCTGGGGTGTAAACTTGTGGATCTAATTCACCTCTTAGGCTTGAATCTGGAGACCTGGCAAGTAGTTCTGATTCTGTCTTTACCAGACCCAAACTCTGGGCACTTCATCTATCAAGAGGTCTTTACCTGGGTTCTCTAATCTGTAAAACAAAGGGATCGGTAAGGTTAATTTAGATTCTTTCCAGTGGCAAAGCTACAGGGATTTTTGTTTCCACTCAATGTTTTTGGCTCAAGAAAGAGGCCAACCTGAGTTCAGAGGAAGGCTCAGTGTGTTGGGCAGAGCTGGAAGCCCTGGTTGAAGCTCCTCTCAACTGAAGACATTTGTTTCAGTAGACTGAGGAAGTGAAGTTAGAGGTTCTATTGGCTTGAGCTTCTACCTCTCAGCCTGGGTGTGTGGAATGACAGGAAGCTTCCGAGGCAGTCAGACTAGCGTTGAGACTTATTCTGTCCTCTCTGCCAGCTTGTTTCCTAGTTCCTGGGGAGTTTTAAGTGCTAGAAAGTCAATTCCAGACTTTTAATCTGCTTCCAAAGCTGCACCATTTGGAGCGTGACGTTAGTGATACTTAATCTCCACTCCGAAGGCCCTGGCATTTCGTCTATGAAGATAAACTGGTCTATGTGAAAATTAATCTATGCATAACATTTTCCATAAACCAGGAATAATGTACTGAATGAGTGAGCAGAAAGCAAAGCAGATGCAACCCATGAGGCTCAGGAGTCATTTGTGATTAGAGATTCCTCTACTCTGGTCAACTAGTCCCCAAAGACGTCATGACCATACTTTGACTTGTGAGGAAATCAGTGGCATTTGATCTTGTTTTATGGTGTCAATGGTTACTCAAGAAGAAGACAAGGCATGCAGCACTAATTTGTGTCTTCCTAAACTCTCTCCATGAGCAATCCCAAGTGATTTATTCCACGTTTCCTCTAAGAGCTGTGGCAAATAGTCGGTTTTGGTGTAGGCTAAAATTGTCAGCCCAGAAACCACAGAGATAACTGCAAAGTGTATTAGGGTTCATTCCTGTTTGTTTCTATAGTATATTAGCTCCATTTATTTATTTATTTATTTATTTATTTATTTATTTATTTATGATTTCTGCCTCCTCCCCGCCACTGCCTTCCATTTCCCTCCCCCTCCCCCATCAAATCCCCCTCCCTTGTCAGCCCAAAGAGCAATCAGGGTTCCCTGCCCTGTGGGAAGTCCATGGACCACCCACCTCCATCCAGGTCTTGTAAGGTGGGCATCCAAACTGCCTAGGCTCCCACAAAGCCAGTACGTGCAGTAGGATCAAAAACCCATTGGCATTGTTCTTGAGTTCTCAGTAATCCTCATTGTCCGCTATGTTCAGTGAGTCCAGTTTTATCCCATGCTTTTTCAGACCCAGGCCAGCTGGCCTTGGTGAGTTCCCGATAGAACATCCCCGTTGTCTCAGTGTGTGGGTGCACCCCTCGCAGTCCTGAGTTCCTTGCTCGTGGTCTCTCTCCTTCTGCTCCTGATGTATATTAGCTTCTTATCCTTGCTGTGATAAAGTTAGTTATTGCATTAGTTACAGCAGTAGTTTTTATATTCTGCAGAACAGGTCAGAGCAAGGTTGTCTTAAGCTAGCCCTATCCCACATCCTCCTTCAACAATAGTGTACAGTACTGAGTCACTGCAAGGGAAAGTCCACTTCTCACTTAGGCAGCCAGAATGCTACAGAGAGGGTAAATGCCACAAATCCTTTCAGAAAGCGCTAGAACCTCAGCGGTCTGTGTGTTCTCAGCAGAGCTATGAAAGGATAGGGCTCCACAGCAGTGCCAGGCGTATTTGACCTTGACAGCCGGCTGTGTCCTTGACCTCAAGCCTGCTTTGGATTCTGCAAGCAGGGAAGGGAATTTCTAAAATAAATGATGAGATAGGAGTGGGCTGGGGGAGTCTTGGGATTACGAATTGAGTAGCACATCCCGGAAGAGGGAGGCCACGGCAAAGCCGGTCCTCCTATCAGATGGCTATGGGGGTTGGGAATAAAAGTAAGGAGAATGGCGGCAGTGCTGAATAGGAACGGCGGGGCAAGGATCCAAACTCACTATCAAGGAGAGTAATGTGTGAAGTATTGGAGAGGGTAGTTGAAGGGAAGGAAGGGAACCTGAGCAGAGGACGCAGGAGGTGTAGGCGGTGAGATGATCTTTGGGAGTGAGGTGACTTCACTTCTGCGCAGTGAATTGAGGAATGTTGGGCAGAGGATGGGGCGGGGCTGTGTGATTTGATGTGTGGCTGGAGATGAGCATGTCACAGTCAAGCTCTGTGAGAGGGGACAATGTGATGGAGCAGCCATACATGTGGAATCTGACTTGGGCCACAGACCCAAGCGACAAACTGAATGGATTCAGATTTTCCTCCATATTTTAGTTTCCTTCATGTTAAATGAAGAATTGATTGCAAGTTGTGATTCTTCTTCTTAGTGCTCATTACTATAGTTAGCTCATTCTACGTTTGTCTAATGGCGCTCTCTCTCATCTAGACTAATGTGTTCCACAAAGACAGGGGTGGCATCTGTTCCTCTCTGTCATAGCTCATGACCTGATGTCGTTTAATAGGTGTTTGTTGAATGACTATACATATTAAATAAACATTCCCCAAGCATAGCTGGTGGTGTAAGCTTTTAATTCCAGTATTCAGGAGGCAGAAGCAAGTAGATCTCTGAGTTTGAGGCTAGCGTAGTCTGTGTTAGTTCCAGGACAGCCAGATATACACAGTAAGACCTGGTCTTAAAAAAAAAAAAAAGTAAACATTTCCTGGCACTGACTAGGAGAAGGGGCTGAGATAACTGAGCCTCTACTCAATGACTTACAGCCGTAGTAGAAGAGTGTACAAAAGTAAGACACAAATGAGCCTGTGGAGCAACCAGGATGCTCACAGAGAGATGGTGATGGTAGAGCTGGCCTGCAGCTGTCAATCACAAGACTTACAAACAAAGCAATCCATCCGTCTAGCAGGAGGCTGCGTGGAGCACCCAGGTGAAGACTATGGTTTCTTTTTATTATGAAGTAAAAGCCCAAATCAGAGATGGTCTGATATCTTCTTAAAGGGGTGTTGTCAAACATTTCTCCAGTATACAGGTTTCTTAGCCCTTTTAGAACGATCTTGAAGAATAAGAACTTGTTTTTTTTTTCTCTCACAGGCTGAGAGGATGTGAAGAACCAGATATTGGTGAAGGAAATGAACATTTAGGGAGGAGAGAATGATGTTAGTAAAACCATAGCTGCTGCACACTCTAGAGACTGGGATCATGGTTTGGAGTATATCAGGGCCAGAGAGGATGAGGGTCATCTTCTTCATAGAGAAGGACTCGGGGAGATGCAGCTACCCTGCTGGCAGCCACAGAGCTGGTAAATGTTGGATGAATTACTTAGACAAGGCTAACTGTCTTTGAGAACGCTGAGTATACTCCATAGCATCACGGCAGAGCACCCTGAGAAGCAGGTCCTATGTGAAGGTTCACAGTTTTGAATCTGTTCCATCTTGACTAAAGGTCAGAGAGTTCAGACCTCTTCTTGCTCCTCAAGGATGAACAATGAGATGTTTGCCCAAAGGTGTGGCTACTGGATGGCTTTCTCTCCAAAGCCCAGGCAACTGGATGCTTTTCCTTAGGGCATGGTGACCAGGGGTTTTGAGTTGTAAGGAGATAATTACACTTGCTTGTTCTTTGTACCATGGAAGTCTTGTGCCCTCCTCTTTTGATTGGGGTATATAAAGACTGTGAGTAATAAACTCGGGGGTCTTTTATAGGATTCACTGGAAGCCCCCTGACTCTGTCTTCTGTCTCTTGTCTATTTCTTTCCTCAATCCACACTCCCCTGTAGGGTCTGTCGGGCCAGACCTGACAGGCCTACGATCATCAG
Organism: Microtus oregoni; assembly: GCF_018167655.1. Classification (NCBI taxonomy): domain Eukaryota; kingdom Metazoa; phylum Chordata; class Mammalia; order Rodentia; family Cricetidae; genus Microtus; species Microtus oregoni. Next base: position 33,881,470 of record NW_024543072.1, read on the forward strand.
CAGTCAGGGAAATTGAGCCTTTGGAGGGTGGGGAGTTTATCTAAATTCACAATGTGTCTGATGAGCTGAGCTGGGATTAATCCTGGGATTCTGATGATCCAAAGCACTGACTCTTAGCTGTATTCTGCTACGATCTTCCCAGGTCTTTCTTGGAGATTTTGAAAACCGTTGCTAGGAAACACAGGGTGAGGATCATAGTATAGAAGCCAGGTGAGGAGCTGGTGTTCCTGTGATTTAGACTCGCAAGGCAGGGTGATGCTTTTCTGTCACACTGCAAAGTTAGCATCAGGAATTCTGTTGACCTGGAAAAAAAAAACTTCTATTTGTTTGTATATTTTAATTAAACTATTAAAAAATTACAGAGAAATCTTTAATATCACTCTGAGCGAAGACAATTCATTTAATTGTGATCTTTTTTGGGGGGGTCAGCTTTAATTGTAAACTCAAGTTGAGTTTTGATCACGGTGACTTTGATTTTTCTGGTCACATGAGCAATCATGTTAGATACTTCACACCCAGTGCTATGTCCAGTCAGGCCCAGCCTGTGCGCATGTGACTGTGTGTGTCCTTGCCACTCTTGGGTCGTGCATGTTCTGCTCTTATTTCCATCTTAAAAGTGGGGAACTTGCGTCGGGACCAGCTGTAGGGCGAGAGCTCAGGGTGGGCCGTGGAAAGCATTCACATGGTGGATCTTCAGAGCCTCCACTGAATGGAAAGGACCTGGGTTAGCACGTTTTAGTTACTGCTCTGCTTCTGCCCTTGATGTGGTAAACTGTGGCATCATTTTCATTTCGGAGAGTTTTTCTCGTTCAAGTTTGGAAGTTTAAAAAAATGCGGGGAAAGCTGTGTCTGTCTTAGCCACCTGCAAGCCCTCTGTCCCTTAGGTGAAGCCAGCCCTTCCAGTTGCCTCCTGCAGTTAAAAACCACCTCCTGCGCTGCGCGGTGGTGGTTAGTCCTTTAATTCCAGCACTCAGGAGGCAGAGGCAGGGGACTCTCTGGTGAGTTTAAGGCTGGCCTGGTCTATAGGGTAAGTTTCAGTACAGCCAGAGCTGCTCCATAGAGAAACCCTATCTTAAAAAAACCAAAGCCAAAACCAAAACCCAAACTAAACTAACCAACCAAAGTCACCTTTTGCCAGATTTACATGATTAGAGTCGTCAGCTTCTGGGCTTCTATTTCCGGTGGGCTACCTGAGGGCTCCTATACAGTTCTCTGATGCATTTGATGGATGTGTATTTTACTTGGGCATACACAAGCACACCCATGCCATGTCTCACCACCTGTGTCTGAGGTGTGGAAGAACTGAGTACCAAAAAGTAAAAAGGAGAGGCAGGTAAACTGTCACGAAAGCATAAATGTCAAGGAAGACATCAACAGCAATAGTGACAACAATGTTAGAGCCCCGGGACAAGGGCTCCCAGCACCTTCAAGTGCTCTTCAGGTCCTGCAGGATTTTCAGCGCCATATAGTACCTGTGACATTTGAATAACCGGCATTTTCTTATGTCCTCTGTTTTTAATAATACAATGCCACAGGCTGGCTAATTTATAAATAAAAACAAGGCTCTTGTGGTTCATCCCGTGATGGGTCTTCTTGCTGTCAGGATCCTCAGGTTTATAATAGGTCAGCCTGTGGTAAGAGACTGGAATGGAACATGACACTATAGCCAAACTGGCTTTTATAGCACAACCTCTCCTGAGAGAACCCATTGACACATCATATCATGTGAATGGGTTGGCATAGTCACGAGGGCAGAGCTCTAATTACCTTCTAAAGGGGTTCACTGGTCCCATCTCTTAATATATCATAATAAGAAATATATTTCAACATGGACTGCACACCAAACTCATACCACAATGGTCAGCAACTGGCTACCTCACGTAATGCCCCTTGCATCCAAGTGTGCCTGGACTTCGGCAAGAGCGAGCAGATTTCTGTGATAGCTAATGCAAGTAAGATGGCGTCATTCTTATTTTAAAGGGAATATACAAGGTACTGTCAAACACTAAGGGACTCCAGAGTCACGTGAGAGTGGACTGTATTTGGGGGCAGTTGCTTCCTGTAGTGGCTAAGAGAGTTTAGGACAGGCCCAAGCCTGACAGAGAGTGTGCAGCATGGAGGCTGAGACAAGGTGTGCTGTGAGCAGGGAGAGGAGAGGGTGTTGTGGGGCTCACCCCTTAATGCAAGGGAACACCGTGTGTAGACCCGAGTGCCATGAGACTCCAACCTCAGCCTGCTTCTTCCTTTGCTATGATGTCTTCTCAACTCTCATTTAGCTAAATCTTACCTACCTGCACCCTCATCTCCATCAAACAATTGACTCCCCACATTCTTTCTGTTTCTCTGCTTGTGTGAGGCCTCCAGGAGGCCAGGGGAGAGCAGGGCAGCTGTGTCTCTCCTTTGACATTTCCAGATGTAATGCAACACAGGATGCCTGAAAGCCTTTTGAGTAGAGAAGTCTTCCTTATAGTCTGCATCTAGCCTCTGGTCAGATCAAGGGTGTCACTCCCTTGTGTTTCTTCTCTTTTGAACTCAATCTACATGTGCCTACATGTGTCTACATGTGCCTACAGAGTCCACAGTTTATCCTTCCAGGGGTCACTGCATGGGACACTCAAACATCTTCTACTGTTCTCATAATGGCCAGACTAGAGGAACATGTATTTGTAACTTTTTTAATGCCTGGGACATAGTCTGCCACATAAGCAACTTTAAGGGAGGAATTATTTATTTGGCTTATAGTTTAAAAGCTGTCAGTCCACGAAGGGCATGGAAAAGCAGAACAGTTTAGAATATGATGGAGCAGGAAGAAGAGAGAGAAGGGAATATAGGAACAGGTTGAGATAGGGAGTCTCCAAAGGCATGTTCTTAGTGGCATGCTTCCTTTAAAGACCCCACCCCATTGCTTGCCCTTTACCACCTCCTAACAATGAGAGGGGAGAAGATCTTCATCAATCCCCTGGGAGTTTCTTAACCACATCCAGTGACAGAAATCAGGCTCTCAAAGCTGTCTCTCCACCCTTCCGTTGCATGACCTCTGTTGGGGTGAAGAGAGAGCGTGAATATTTTCTTAAGGAGTTGAACCAGATGGAGTGGAAAAAGCAATTTAGCCTGGATTGCCTGAGTCTGTCTGTACTGTAGCAGTGAGAAGGCTTTCTACTCTGCTGAATTCTTGACTAGGCTTACTGGAGCCATCAAGAAAATAAAAACAATCAACGGAGAATGTCCACATGTCTCCCTGCTTCTTCTCTCCATCAGCCTCCCCCTTTGGGCACTAAAGCCTACTTTTACCAAAGCAAACTCCTGCAGGATCCATGCTCTCCACTGTGCTGCTACAAAACGAGAGTTAAAGTGAGCGTTAGAGTTAAAATGGTGACACCAAGAACTTTGGGCTGATAGGGTACATTGTGTAGCGTAGGTCAGCTGAAGAAAGAAGGCATTCCAAGATGAAATTTTAATGTCTATCTGGCAGGAGGAAGGTCCAGCCTCTCTGATGGGTTGAACCCCAAACAGCCATACAAAGGCATTCTTACTGAAAGTTACACAAAATATTTCTGCATGCCAAGGTCCCTAATCTAATTTACATGTCTTACTGAAGGAGGGCATCACATGCCCTCATGACTTTAGTCCTTTATTATGTATCGTTTGCAATACACAATAATACAAGTGCCTCAGGTGTGCCTAAAGAGTCTTGTGACCAAAGTCATGGGATGGCTGCAAAGCCCGTTCAGCAAGACAATCACTGTTTCCCACAAGGATTCTTCAAAGTCAAAGCACTTCTAAAAAAACGACTGTTGATTCTAATATCCACCCCATACAGTGACTCATCTAAAGTCCTACAACACTGGAGGCTTGCAATCGACTGTGAGATAGCCAAGCTACTAGATAAGGACAGAGCTCTGGGCAAAGAGCAGAATGAGTTCCTGTAGTTCTGGTTGGCTCTCATGAAGATCTAGCTCACCCCAGCATCCCCAAAGCACTACTGTCTTTTCACCTGGTAATGTTATGGGTGATTATACCTTTGCACAGATTTTTGTATCCAATGCATCTAGTTGTAACAGATTTAATTATGGGTAGGAACAGCTTTTAGGAAAGCTTTTGCCAATTTCAGGAAAGAGAACCCCACGGATCACCCAAGAGTATGGAAAAGCCAGAGGAATGGTAGTCCAAGCCTTGCCAGACAGACAGTAGAGGTGAGCCTTGACTGTAGCTGCTCAGAGCTTGTGTGTGCCTTCCACTCTTGAGACCGAATGTACTTTCTGCTTCTGCTTTCTCAGCTGCTGAACAATCTTGGTCACTGTTCATCATACCAGGTCTGATGTGAACTTTTCTCCTTTGGGAGCACAGAAACTAAGATTACCATGGCTGTGATTGGTGGGAACGTGGAGAAAGAGTGTCTCCTCATCCTTAACACCACCAACAATGTCATTCCAGCTTGATTTCTGCCTCCTCAGTATCCTTTCCTCTTCTGGATTTTTCCAGTCAGCATCTAAGTATAAACTGCTGTCTCCTATCTAGAAGAAGGCTCTTTAGAACTCCCATGCCCCTTGAACAACTGGTTCTTTTCTCTGCTCTCTTTTGTGGCAAAGTTCTTCAAAGGGGTTATCTCTAACTATCTTCACTTCCTTTTATCACCCTGTCTCTTGAATGCACCACTATCAAGTTTCTTTTCCCTTCATAACTCACTCAGAAAACAAAACAAAATGAAAAGCCTACCCGCTTTTGTCAAGGTCAGTAGTTACCAGAGCAAGGATGTTTTTCTCCCTGCTCAGATTAGTCAAAGCTTGTACCATATTCTCTGCTGTATTTTAGTCATCAAAAGCTTTAGTTTGCACACAAAAATGTTGATTTGGGCAATGATATCAAAACACTATTAACCACTTACCTTGTTTCAAATCCTATAGTCAACTTTCAGTTTTATTTCCCTTAACCCATCACACTCAATACAGTGAATTCTGCCTTTTGATCTAGTATTGCTGCCTTCTTTGGCCTCTGGGGCACCATTTTCCTTCCTATAATGACTGGGAGGTAGCTCTGCTCTGTCCTCTTTCCTTTCCTTCTCTCTCATCTTTGAAGGCTGGTCTTCAGTGTCCATTGGTGTTCATTGTCCGGTTTAAGGATCTCATCAACTTTCTTGTCCTTACTTTTTGTTTCTTTTAGACAGGGTCTTTCTGCACAGCCCAGGCAGGCCTCAAATTTTTGGCAACTGTCTCTCTGTCTTTAGAATTCCAGCTGTGCACCATCACCGACCTCATCTGTTCTATCTTCTGTTCTGTCTTCCCTAGCATTTCTATAGAAGACGACACCCTAAGACTGCATGCACTCCATTTTGGCCACCTACTGACCTTTCTTTTGCCTTCTACCTTGCTCCTCACTTTGATCATGCAGCAGTCACAGCCATTCTTGTGATGGCCTACGAGGCTGGGTTTTCTCTAATGTCATCACCTAGCAACCCATTCTGGGCCTACTTAGCCACAGCCACAGGGGCCTGCTTGCCAAGTACCCAGAATATGTTCTACCTCAGTGTCTTTACACTGTGGTATTCTCTCCTGGGGTTTTCTTCTCTTGTGTTTCCCCATGGTGTTATAGCTTCTTTGTTCAAGCTTCATTTTAGGATATTCCCCGATAGTCTTCCCTAAGTCCAACAAGATCACTGTAATCTTAGTTAGGGGTTCTACTGCTGTCAAGAGACACCATGACCACAGCAACTCTTACAAAGGGAAACATTTAGTTGAGGTGGTAACTTTCAGTTCAGAGGTTCAGCCCACTAACATTGTGGTGGGATATGGCGCCATGCAGGCAGACAAGGTGCTGACTACATCTTGATCAGAAGGCAACAGGAAAGTCCACTGAGTGAAACTTGAGTAAAAGAGACCTCAAAGTCCGCCCCCACAGTGACTCACTTCCCTCAACAAGGCCACACCTACTTCAACAAGGCCACACCTCCCACATGCTCCCTTTGGGTGCCATTTCTTTCAAACCACCACAACCACCATTACTATTATCCCTTATAAGCACCCTCTGTTCTCCAGATTCTGTTCTTCATTCTTCAAAACCATATATTTATTTGTCTTCTATCTCCTCTACTTTAAGTCTTTATCTTCAACACCTAAACAGTTAATGACATATTATAGCAGATATTAGTTATTTGTTAAAAGAATATATGAATTATGGATAGCCTTGTCAATTATATCGGTGACATATTTTTCAAAAAATGTTCTGATGTCTTTAATCAACCACAAGACATAAGAGAAAGAAAAATGATAAAGGCTTTCTTTGGTATAGAAAGGTGACAGAAAATCATCAAATGTTCCCACACGGAGGAACATTTGTTCTGTTACACTATTCAGGTCACCAAGGAGAAGCAAGCTGCTAGCTTACAGCTTGAGGAGTTGCTCCCAGGGGCCTGCAGGTGTAGCCTGGACCATGACTTATGTGCAGAAAAGAACTTCAAGGTAAGCCAGAGTGAAGCAAAATTTGGTTTATTATGTAAAGAACAGTCAGCGTACACTCAGATTTTTCAAGAGAGAGAGGGAGGGAAGGAGGAAGATAGACAATAGATAAATGATAATAGATAGATAGATAGATGAGAAACTGTTAAAGTATCATATATATACACACACATATATATATAGAACCATACACACACACGCATACACACACACATTGTATGTTTATGTAGCATTTGAAGTTACATTGTTCAAAGGATATAATCTGTACCTGCGTTTAAAATATTATAGTCATTGCAAAAATAGGAAAGGAGTGTTGATAACAACACAGGCAAAAACAGGTCAAAGGAATTCTTTCTATGCACAAGTTCCACAAGGTCAGGACAAGATTTGACTCTAACTATGATTTATGAGAGTTTTATTTGTTAAATTTTCAGTCAGTGAGAGTCCTATATCAGATCCAGGGAAGCAATGGGCTCCTTTCCTTTTGAATATCCTCTCATTTTTTTCTGCCTTTCTATCCTACCTCACTATGAAGACCATTATGTAGTCATAAATGGGACTTTTAAAGGATATTCAATAGTATATAAAAATTCTTACTATGGAAAACTACCATAATAAATGAAAAGAAATAACCAGGCCGTGGTGGTTCACGCCTTTAATCCCAGCACTTGGGAGGCAGAGGCAGGTGGGTCCCTGTGAGTTTGAGGCCAGCCTGGTCTACAAGAGCTAGTTCCAAGACAGCCAGGGCTGTTACAAGGAGAAACCCTATTTACAAAAAAACAAAACAAAACAAAAATAACCAACTGCAGAGTTTCAGGCCATCTGGCTGAGGCTGATGATTCATGGCAAAAGAATACTCTTGTAAAGTTCCTGCAGTAAGATTATTTTGACTTCTAATCAAGTGTGTTGAGGGTGTCATGGCATCTTGTTTGTCTATATGATAACTAGGGAACAATTAACATAGTACATAATACAGTGGAGTTTTGGGTAGAGTGAGCTATGTATCAAACTATTCTTAATACTACTTTGTGAGGTTTATTAATTTCCATAAATTTCTTCTCTGGCTCCTGAAACAATGATGCTCACTTAGATTCCCGCCTTCTTTTCCTTCTTGCAATCACTAGACGTAATAGTCTAAGTATGAGCATTATTTGGGAGAGTCTTGGAAGTAATTTTGAAATTTTAGTTCATCATAGAGGCCATGTTGACCAATATCATATATATCAACTTTATTCAACAATCTGCAAGTCAAAACCAAAGTAACTCTTAGATCCATTAAGTCAAAACTGGTTCTAGTCTCCTTTGCTTTCTAGTTCACGATGTAAACATTGAGACGAAACTCGTGAGAACCTTGAAGATATTGTGAACATGCATATATTCACCTCTTCCTCACTTTCAGCGGTTTTGGAATGAGATCTAACTTTTTAAACGTTATCTATTATCAGTTCCTGTTTCAGAGTCCAAAGAGTTTGATAGGGAAGCCCAAGCAACGCCAGAAGCCTTCACGGCGCTGTGTGTTGTCCGTCTCCACTGTCCAGCAACGCCTTGTTGGTCAGAGCTTCACGCGGGGCTTCCGGACCCTTCTGCGGCCCCGTTCTTCCTCCAGGGTCGCCTTATCGTAGCCAAGAGCTACCCTAATGTTTTAGTTTATGTCCACCCTTCTCTTCTTCAGGTTTTTAAACTCCTTAGCTTCATAACTAATTAGAAAGGTTTTTAAAGCTGTTTCTGGCCATTCAGCCAAAAATAAATGTGACCCCTCTCCCCCTTCCCAGTGACTCCTGGTCTTAGAGAGCTTGGAAAATCACATGAGACACAATGTGAGGAGTGGTGGAGGAAAGAAGATAGTCATTTCTGAGACAAGAGACTGTCCCTTCTTTATCTTCCTCCTCTCCTTGTTATGCTTAATTTTCTCGCCATGTGTTATCGCAACATATGTAATATCCGAGCTTATCTATTTTAATGAGCTCCCGGCCTCCAGGCTACAAATGGTTCACAGGAACAGAACTTAAAGGTGTAATTTCCTGTGGCTGCACAGTTTTATCAGCAACTTCTCGGGTAAAGCAGATCAGGTGACCATACAGGAAGCCTGGGGGATGGCAGAAATGAAAATCTCATGGGACAGGCAGGGGACAGACATGGTCTTGCCCGGTGACCCTTCCCTTGTATCTCATGCTGCCTCCTGAGTGCTCCCCTTCTGATACTACTGCGCTGGCCTAGCAGTAGACCCACCGAGAAAGCCTGTGTCAGAAGTCAGGGGGTGCAGCGACGATGAAAGGCTCTGTGGCTTGCTAGCAGGCAGCTGTGGGTGTGACCAAGCGAATGGGTACCTCATGTGTCAGGGTTTGTCATCTCAGTGGAGTGGGGCGGGGGCTGTGACATAGGTGGTGGATTTCCTTCTCACACCGCTTAACCTCTTCTAATTTTATTCTGTCCCAGTCTTTGGGCCATTTGCAAATGTCACTACACTTTCTCCTGCTTCCCCCTCCTTCTCTTCCGTTGACCTTTTAAGGGCATCTTATGGGCGGGGCTTTTATGTAGTGGGGTAGGATGGATGTTGCAGGATGTAAACCCCTTCCACACTGAGGGGCAGTGGGGCTGGAAACCACGGTGCTTACTGCTTCAAAGAAGCACGTCTTCATAAAGTAGCCTGTTTCTTGATTTTCCATATCTAACGATGTGGGAACTCTCTCCGTTGTCACGTAGCTATGAAGGGGGAAAGCAAATGTCGCCCAGCTGAACATTAATGGCGGACAAAGATTCACCCACTGTCCATTCGGACTCTGCCCTCACATCAGTCATACATGTGGGTACAATGGACTAAAGAAAAAGAATGTATTTGCCAAATTTTCTTTTAGAGAGAGTGCTGTGTTTGTTCGGAAGAAACGCTGTGAAACAGTCTGGATTTGAAAGGTGTGGCTTCAGAGCATGCTCATGCAATGAAATGTTCTCCTAACTTCTGGGCCCCATGATAAAGAGCAGGATGAGGGAGAGAAGAGGAGAGCAAGTGTTACTCATGGGAGACTCATGGGATGAGGGTGTAAAGTTACTGATCTCACAATTTTGAGGGATGTAGAGAGAATTGAACCTTGGACCTTTATCTTGTTAGGTGAGTATCACTAATCTATATTCTCAGGCCTCTTTTTTACTCTTAAATTTAGTGACAAGGTCTCCCTAAATGGCACAGGCTAGCCTTGAACTCATTCTGTAGCAGACAGGCCTTGGACTTGTCATCTTGTTTTAGTCTTGTGAGGGGTAATAGCTGATATCGCAGGGCTGTGCCACCAGGGCAGCTGCTCATCTCCTGAAATCTTGATAGGAGAATGTTTTTTTTTTCTCTGAAACCTTGAGTGTCTTGTGAGCACTGGTGTGAAGTTGACATGAAAGCCAGGGAAGTACAGGCAGGAAGGAACTAGAGGCAGGAGACACTGTAAGGAAAAGCCTTTAGGCTATATAAAAGCCATAGGAAAAAGCTGAAATTATAAAGGCTGTGGAATCTGAGGAGTCAGAAAGCCAAGAAGGTACTCTAATGACTCGGAGGCCAGAGCAGGAGAGTGGTTTACTTACTGAGAGATGTTTGACATTTTTCTCTGTGATAACATAGAATTGTACGTCATAATCCTGGATTAAACCTGCATTCACCACCTTCTTAATATGGTTTGATGTAGATCATGCCCCACGAAGGTCTATTTATTAGAGACATGGTGCCAAGAGCAGTGCTATTTTGATGTGATGTGGACCTTTAAGAGGTGGGGGTCTATTGAGAAGTCCTTAGTTCCCTGAAGGTATGTTCTTTAAGGGGATTGTGGGACCCTATTCTCTGTCTCCTTCTCTGCTTTTTGTCCTAAGATAATGAACAGTTTGTGCCAATATCTCCTTGCCAGGGCCAGTGGGCACTGCACTAGGGCTACAAAGTAATGAGGTCCCATGCTCTTAGACTGGAAGCTCCTCTGATTTGTAAGTAAACTTCTCTGCTTCTCAAGTGGCTTATACTGTGCATTTTGTCACAGCGATGGAAAATTGATGACTATATTCCTTTTGTGTATTGAATGAATCAAATATTGCAGCATTATTTTTCATTTCTGCATAGTTTGCACACTTAGATTCTTTTATTTCTATGCTTTTATTTAAGTTAAAATGTTTCCTATATTTTAAAGAAAAGGTATGTAAATAAATACACAATTGTCCCATTTATCTATTTTTTTTTTCAGCTGAAGGCACAGGACTACACAGCCATTGGTCAGAATGCAAATCGTCCAGGGTCTTATTCTTAAAAACTGTCACCAGAGTGGTGGTGTTTGTGGTGGGACAATTCTGACAGGTACCTCTGCCAGGTTGAGGACCATGTGGGTTTGTGTAAGCTACAGAAAGACCTTCAGAATTAATGTTTAGAAAATTTCAACCTTTTGAAGTACCTCATGTGGTGGGGATGGGGGACAGGGCTGGGAGAGATTGGACAAATCCTCAATGCCTAGAAAGTGAAAGCGCAGGTTGAAAACCAGGACTGTAGGGTGACTTTCCCAAGGTTGTTCTAACCTCACCATGCCACCGATGCCCATAATTTTTGGCCTTGGGGTACTTGAATCAAATCAACTTCAACCAATTTTTTTTTAACCAAAGAGTAGTCAGTTCCAAGACTATAAAAATGAAAGAGAAACCCATCAGCTCCCTGGAGGAGTCCATGGTCTTTTAAAGGTGAGCTTACTGTTCGAGACAACATTGCTTCTGTGGGTCAGTGAACCAGATTACTGTTTGCACATAGACCATAGAGACTGTAATTTACTATTGTGCACAGCAGGCCAGTAGCTGATGGTGTTATAGTATCCATCACTAGCAGATATATATTAGAAGCATAAGGTTATTCAATTCCTAGTATGGTCTTTGTCCAGTTTAGATAGCCTAGAGATTGTGTATTACCAGAGTAAATCTTCAGTATTTCTTTAGAAGTTTGGATTTGGCTTAAAAAAATTCTTTACAAAAATTTTTTGGGCTTCCCAGGGCTGTTATGTTTTACAGGTTAGCCTGTACACTGGATATCTGCATCCAGCGGAGGAGAGAAACAGAAGCTGGTATTCAGAGACTTATTATTTGGACCCTGTGTCTACAGGACATAGAGAGGGCATCAGCTTCAGTTTGTCCAGAGATGCCACTTTATAATTGTCATGAAGGTGACAGAAACTGGCAGATGGCGTTGTTGACCACAACACTCTCCCAATTCAGCACAACCCACAAGGCTTCTGTTTACTGCACAGGACCTTTTAGAAAACGAGGGACCATATGTTTAGCTTAAGAGAGACATGACTCAGAAAATATGTTTATGAAACTCTGAAATGTTAGGACAGGGAAGGATTTTAGAAAGCACAATGTTTAGCCATCTACTTTGCCATGTGTAAAAAGGACTTTGCATGTAGAACTCCATGGAACACTGGAGAGGTGACTTCGGCTTTCCAGAAGACACAGCTTTGCAGTCCTTTAGACCTCCAATCCCTGTCCTTTGTATTTTGCCGTAGTGTTTGCCTCGCAGATGGCCAGCGGTGGAGAGAGTCCAGATTTAGACCATTGATAGAATTTAAGTGCTATAAAATGTGTCAGGGATTACATCAGCTGCATCAGGCTTGATGTTCTCATTCTTTCAGTGTTTCAAAGACCTCTGCAGCACGGCTGTTCTTCGGCAGCTGATGAGCCGTGACCACCCCTCTTAGTGTTGCTCAGTCTGACACGGATAAAAGCACCGCCTGGCAACTGGATAGGATCCGTAGTTCGTGTGTGGTTGAGTAGTGGTGGAGGGGCTAAGTCAATGAGATGGTGATGATGGCCCAGCTTTTTGCCACAGTGACTAATTCCAGCAAGTTGTTTCATCCTGGCTCCATCCCAGTCTCTTCATAAACAAAACGGACACATACCCACTTTATCCTCCATTCCAAGGATCCGGGGAGCTTCGCATGAGTGGAACGGTTGTGGTACCAAAGATCTCTGTAGTAAACACATCACCAGACAGCTGGCCGAGTTCTCCGTACTTTAAGAACCTAACTCCCAAGCACCATTTACCTGTACTCAGACTTTCTCCTTAATTCTAGGGTTTTTCTCATAGGATCACATTTAAACAAATAAATAGGGAACAGAAAAGCAACAGGGGCTGGATTCCTCTCAGAGGGTGGGAGTACTAGATTAAAACTTTTTAAAATTGATTTTTATTGAGCTCTACATTTTTCTCTGCTCTCCTTCCTGCCTTTCCCCTCCCCTCCAACCTTCCCCCATGATCCCCATGCTCCCAATTTACTCAGGAGATTTAGTCTTTTACTACTTCCCATGTAGATTAGATCCATGTATGTCTTAGGGTTCTCATTGTTGTCTAGGTTCTCTGGGATTGTGATTTGTGGGCTGGTTCTTTGCTTTATGTTTAAAAACCACTTATGAGTAAGTACATGTGATAATTATCTTTCTGTGTCTGGGTTACCTCATTCAAAATGATGTTTTCTAGCTCCATCCATTTGCCTGCAAATTTCATGATGTCATTTTTCTCTGCTGTGTGGCACTCCATTGTGTAAATGTACTACATTTTCCTTATCCATTCTTCAGTCGAGGGACATTTAGGTTGTTTCCAGGTTCTGGTTATGACAAACAATGCTTCTATGAACATAGTTGAGCACATGCCCTTGTGGTACGATTGAGCATCCTTTGGATATATGCCCAAAGTGGTGTTACTGGGTCTTAAGGAAGGTTGTTTCCTAATTTTCTGAGAAGTCGCCATAAATATATCTAAAGGGGCTGTACCAGCTTGCACTCCCACCAGCAATGCAGAAGTGTTCCCTTTACCACACATCCTCTCCAGCATAACTTGTCATCAGTGTTTTTGATCTTGGCCATTCTTACAGGAGTAAGATGGAATCACTGAATTGTTTTGGTTTGCATTTCTCTGATGACTAAAGATGTTGAACATTTCCTTAAATGTCTTTCAGCCATTTTAGATTCCTCTGTTGAGAGTTCTCTGTTTAGGTCTGTACTCCATTTTTTTTTTATTGGGTTATTTGTTCTTTTGATGACCAATTTCTTGAGTTCTTTGTATATTTTGGAGATCAGACCTCTGTCCAATGTGGGGTTGGTAAAGATCTTTTCCAGTTCTGTAGGCTTCCATTTTATCTTGTCGACCATGTCCTTTGCTTTACAGAAGCTTTCCAGTTTCAGGAGGTCCCATTTATTAATTGTTTCTCTCAGTGTCTGTGATAGTGGGGTTATTTAGGAAGTTGTCTCCTGTGCCAATGCATTCAAGTGTACTTTCCACTTTTTCTTCTATGAGGTTCAGTGTGACTGACTTTATATTGAGGTCTTTCATCCATTTGGATTTGAGTTTTGTGCATGATGATAGATATGGATCTATTTCATTCTTCTCCATGTTGATATCCAATTATGCCATCACCATTTGTTGAATTTCCTTTCTTTTTTCCATTTGATTTGTTTCTTTGTCAAAAATCAGGTGTTTGAAGGTTTGTGGATTAATATCTGGGTCTTTGATTCAGTTCCATTGGTCCTTCTATCTGTTTTTATGCCAATATCAGGCTGTTTTCCATACTGTAGCTCTGTAGTAGAGTTTGAAGTCAAGGATTGTGATGCCTCCAGAAGTTCTTTTATTGTACAGGATTGTTTTGGCTATCCTGTTTTTTTTTTTTTTTTTTTTTTTTTTTTTTTTGCTTTTCTATATGAAGTTGAATACTGCTCTTTGTCTGTGAAGAATTATGTTGGGATGTTGATGGGCATTGTACTGAATCTGTAGATTGCTTTTAGTATGATTGCCATTTTTACTATGTTAAATTTACTTACCAAAGAGCATGGGACACTTTCTTCTTCAATTTCTTTCTTGAAAGATATAAAGTTCTTGTCATATTTGTCTGGTTAGAGTTACTCCAAGATATTTTATGTTATTTGTAGCTATGGCAAAGGGTGATGTTTCTCTGATTTCTTTCTCAGCCCATTTTTCATTTGTGTACAGGAGGGCTACTGATTTTTTTGTGTGTATTAATCTTGTATCCTGCTACATTACTGAAGGTGTTTATTAGTTGTAGACATTCCTTGATAGAGTTTTAGGGGTCCCTTATGTAAACTATCATATCATCAACAAACAGAGTTTGACTTCTTCTTTTCTAATTAGTATTTTCTTGATCTCCTTTTGTTGTCTTATTGCTCTAGCTAGGACCTCAAGAACTATATTGAATAGTTACGGGGAGAGTGGACAACTTTGTCTTATTCCTGATTTTAGATTAAAACTCTTAAAGTGTTGGTGTAGGAGGTTCTTCTGTTCATGTGTTGCTTTCATTAGGTAATGAATAAAGAAACTGCTTTGGGCTTGATAGGGCAGAACTTACGTAGGCGGAGAAGACAGAACTGAATGCTGGGAAGAAGACAGAGTGGGAGATGCCATGGATCTTCTGCCTGATATGGGTGCTAGTTAGAATCTTGCCAGTAAGCCACAGTCATGTGGCAATATACAGATGAATAAAAATGGGTTAAATTAAGATTTAAGAATTAGCCAATAAGAAACTAGAGCTAATGGGCCAATACAATGAATACAGTTTCTGTTGTGATTATTTTGGGTGTAAGCTAGTGGGGCAGCCGGGACAAGCAAGGGACCTGACAATGTTTCCTTTACTGAAGAAGCTTTCTTTAATATCCAGAGTTAAAACAGTCCAGTGTTCTTCACTGCTCTTCGTCATACACTTTAGTAAGTATTCCTGGTGGGAGGAAAGAGGCAGAAAATTCCCTCTTAAAAGTCTTTGAAGATTTTTCCATAGAAATGATATTCATTTGGAGGAAAGTAGATTCCTTATAATGTTTGCCATCTATTTCTTTTCTTTTTTTTTTTTTTTTTTTTTTTTTGGATTTTTCGAGACAGGGTTTCTCTGTGGCTTTGGAGCCTGTCCTGGAACTAGCGCTGTAGACCAGGCTGGTCTCGAACTCACAGAGATCCGCCTGCCTCTGCCTCCTGAGTGCTGGGATTAAAGGTGTGTGCTACCACCGCCCGGCTGCCATCTATTTCTTAAATGCCCTTTTTATCCTTTGGGAGAATCAACTATTCTTTTTATAGAAAGCAATATTGCCATGGTATAGAACAGATGCAAAATCATTGTGTAAGGTAATTTGTAAGACTTCAAAGAATTGCACACCGACATATTTTAACTCTCTCCCACCAAGATCTCACCTTTGAAAGAACATTGTTTGCCCTTGAAGCTGGGATAGACAAGTTTGGGGGGAGTATTGCTGTTACATATTTTCCCCCGGGATGACTCTCTCTTGTCTGAGTAGCCAGTTCTGGGAGCACTGAACTCAAATCAGTTGTGTTTGCATCCCCAGTCCATTGTTTCTTACCTGCGTAACCTTGGACAGGTCCCTTCACCTCTTCACATTCCCGATTGTCTGTAATACGATAAGGAATTAAGCAAGGTAACACACGGCCAATGCAAGCACACTGCCAGACAAAGTGTGAGCACTGAGAAAGGAGCTACAGCTATGAGCAATTTTAAGCTGTGTTTACTGAAGTCTAGCACATGACAATGTGTGCGCATGTACAGGTCGGTGCCTGTAAGTGAAAGGCAGAGAGAGGAAAATTTTACCAGACAGCACCTCACCTATGTGAGGCAACTTAGTTCCAAATTATCCTTGTTTTTCTGTTCAAAAGGCATAATTATTTACAAAAAAAAATCCCAGGCAGGAGGGGAGATAGACTTGCTAAGAAAAGGAACTGAGACGGCTCCAAAAGGATGCAATGAGGACCCAAATGAGGAAGAAACTGGCATCGCATTGAGTACTTGATAGACAGGAAGTAAAGAGCTTTGGCTGAGACTGGCGAAACCTTTGTGACCTAATTAATGACACCTGGAGGGAAAGCAGGGCTCCTGCCCTGAGAGGGAAACTCAGCATCAAATACTCTGCAGAGTTTTGACCGCTTTTGCCTTGGGACAAAGGCAGAAGAAATCGCAAGGGAGAGTTGAAGGGCGGTTTATTACGTCTGTGTTGCAAAGGGCCTGGGGAACCGCAACCCTGAAGAGAACATTTTCTGGAAGGAAGTGGCTAAGGTAATACTGTGAGCAAGAAGCAAGGCTAATGCTGGTGAAAGTGACTGCTGGCTGCTGGGAGGGGAGCTACTGCTTTAAATCGCCTCGGACGTTAAAGTCCCTCCTTCTCATAGGAGAAACACTTGTGTTGGCGGAGAGGTTAGTTCCACAGCCACGGGAACTTTGCATGAACATCCAGGCTTACATCAGAGACCAAACAGTAGCAGCTGAAAATGGGGGAGAGACGATTCAGTGTAGCCCAGAGGAGGATTCCCTTCTGGGTTTGGAAACATCAGTGATTCCTCCAATTGTTAAAGTATAGGAGTAAATACTTCCTGTTACTGTCTGTCTGTGAGACACTTTAAATGAGGTCATACTTTAACTGAAGAAGCAGTAACTATTATGGATGCTACCAAGATATTATTTATTATTTCTTTCTCTTGTTCATACAAGAAAAAAATTAACCATAAACCAAATTGCTTGTATGAATAGTTAGGTGGAAGTAATATGATTGGAAGTGTTAAGAGCTGGGAACACAGAGCAATTTTTTTTAAATTTATTTATTTATTTAAGGATTTCTGCCTCCTCCCCGCCACCGCCTCCCATTTCCCTCCCCCTCTCCCGATCAAATCCCCCTCCCTTATCAGCTCGAAGAGCAATCAGGGTTCCCTGACCTGTGGGAAGCCCAAGGACCGCCCACCTCTATCCAGGTCTAGTAAGGTGAGCATCCCAACTGCCTAGGCTCCCCCAAAGCCATTACGTGCAGTAGGATGAAAAACCCACTGCCATTGTTCTTGAGTTCTCAGTAGTCCTCATTGTCCGCTATGTTCAGCTAGTCCGGATTTATCCCATGCTTTTTCAGACCCAGGCCAGCTGGCCTTGGTGAGTTCTCGATAGAACATCCCCATTGTCTCAGTGTGTGGGTGCACCCCTCGCAGTCCTGAGTTCCTTGCTCGTGCTCCGTCTCCTTCTGCTCCTGATTTGGACCTTGAGATTTGGAACACAGCAATTTTCTGAGGGACATGAATCTGTAAATTCAGATAATTGGAAAGATGGCCAACGAGTATGGTCAATGTTCTGAGTGTGATATCGACTGCCAAGCTTCCCATTGGACCACTCTCAAACCGTCCAAACTTGACACTCTTTCCACTACCTAAAAATCAAAATAAAGTTCTCTCTGGTTGACTCCACTTTCACCTCCAGCTGTGGTCCTTTGTCTTTTCAAGTCTGCACAGTGACACTTGCAAGGTGAGCATGGTCTAGAACATTCTCTTCAAACAGTTATCTTGCTGTCACTAAGTCTCCCTAGCCTTTCTGAACCCTCTTCATGAAGCATTCTGCTCCCCATAATCTGGTGCAACCCCTCATCTTGTGTCATTTGTGATTTTCACCTTGCTGAAGCCAGCTGTTGTTTCTGAGCCCCTGTTTTCTGAGCCCTCACATCATTGGACAGAGCTGCTCACTCTAGTCCTGCGCTCTCTTAGTCTCCAGGACCCAACACCAGCCTGGTGTTCCACCTCATTCCCGACTCCCTCTCTCTTCCCCTGTCACTTCTTCCCCAGCTTCTAACCTGAGGATTTCAGAGAATCCTGAGATTTGTCTTTGGTGGATTCTCTTTTCTGTCACCTCTCAGTACCTACTTGTTTTGCCCAATATCATGGCTCTAGCTGCCATGCGTATCCGGAAGACTCTGTTTCTAACCCAAACATTTCCCCTGGACTCCGGATCTATAGACACCTGTTTGACATTTCCATCTGGGTGTCTACTAATCATCTTAAACTTAATATGTCATAAACTGAGTTCCCAACACTTCCCAAGCCAGAAACTCCATTGTCTCCCTATCTACCTCATTTAGCAGCAATACTGTTATGGGGGCTCCACATGAATTTGATACAAACCTTTGCTCTTCCTCTACCTATCATTGTGCACCCAGTTTCCCCACCCATTGTCTGAGTTTTATGTTTAAGAGAGAACTAACCGGCCCTTTCTCACCACCCACTTGGTACCTCTCTGGTCCAGTTCACGTCATCTCCCGCGGGGAGTGGTGCAGTCGTCTCCTACCCGGTCTTTTGTGTTGATTTTGGTCACCTTGCCCTCCATGTGCTGCACAGCAGCCAGAGTGACCCATTGGAGCCTAGGTCAGATCAAGTCACATTCGTCCCATGATCTCACATCTTCCTCAGTATAAAGGCCAATGTTGTGACCTCAGTCTATAAGACTCAGGAAGATTTTGTCCCATGTCACCTCTCTGAAATTATCTTCTTCTCTGATTTCTCAAACCAGTCTCTCTGTGCTGGATGCACTCCCGCTAGAGGGCCCTTGTGCTTCTTCGGCCTGGATTGTTCTTCCCAACCTGTCTGTGTGTGGCTGTGTGCATACCGCTGCCATTTCCATGAGGCTTCTTTGTGTATCTGTATGTCTGTGTGTGCCTGAGTGTATCACATTTTTTCAAGTGCTTGCAGAAGCCAGAAGAGGGCATCAGACCTCTCAGAACTGGAGTTCAGACAGTTGTGAGCTACCATGTGGGGGCTCTGAACTAAACTCGGGTTCTTTGAAAGAACAGCCAACTGCTCGTCCCTACCCAGCCATTTCTCCAGTTGGTCTTATTTTCCCAGAGAGCCTATCTAAAGTCTCACTCTTTTCTCAATGTGTTTCCCTCGTTGCTTCTCCAGTTTTTCTCCTTAATACTTTATTACTTTGTGGTACCCAGTACATTTTATATACAGGCCTGTCTGTTCCCTTTCCTTCCCACCAGAATGCTTGCTCAGCAAATGATTTATTTGTTTTATTTAGATATGTAGCCATTTTGTTCTTAAAAACCAGCAGATGACATGCCATAGGCCTCAATTAATTTTCGTGGTGAAAATGGATGGAACCAAGTTACAGGTGAAGATAAACCATTTCTCAGGACTCTAGCTCAGCCTGGGTTGTGGTAAAGATAAACCATTTCTCAGGACTCTAGCTCGGCCTGAGTTGTGTGATATTTTGATCGTGTTCTGACAAATAAAGCTTACTTGGATTCAGAGGGCAGAGTTAGCCACTAGCCAACCAAAATTAACCACAGAGGTTTTGGAACACTGGGGACAGATGGAATAGGAAGTAAGGCACGGTGGAGAGGGACCTGGCTCTTTGTTTGGAGAAAGGAAGGGAGCAGATAGGAAGGACTGGTGACTTTTCGGCTTCTCTGACCTTTTAGGCTCTGACCTAAATATCTGACTCCTGAATTTTTACTAATAAAGAATAATTAGATTAACACTTCAGCCCTGTTATTTCCAAAGTTATATATTTTATAAGAATTCTATTGTCCTTTTAAGTTGAATAAATTTTGACATTCATAGCCATAGAACCATTGTAATCTTTGGTCTATAGAGTTTTCAGTGACCATAAATAGCAACAGTCATGATAGTTGTCTATTTTAGCCATTTACTAAGTGTCCATTTGAACTTTCCCTAAATTGTTACTATAGACTTGGTGATGGAGAGTTCTAACTTAGCAACTGTGTGACTCTGTTAAAGGAGAATGACACACACACACACACACACACACACACACCCCTCTGAGTTGTCGGAACCTGTATGAACATTCAATATATGCGTAATCTTGCTACCACGACAAGGAAAAACAATTTCACTAGGAAGAATGGCTATGTGATAGTAACACTGGCTTGTGTGCTTTTTGCCAATTCTGAGCATTTGCTGTCCATTGCTCTCTGCTTGGGGGGTAGGATAAGATTCGCATTAGCAAAGGAAGTTACGGATGGCAGAATATCATTATAGTATGCATGAACAGTTTTAGTTGACTAGAGATGCAGAGCCACAAACAACTACAGTCATAAGCTGCCTGCTATATAATCTCTTGTCGCATACAAAGCCCTTTCTCAGGCAGTATTTCTTGTTGAAATCACATTTGGTGGGCATCAACATTATTCTTTCTGGCGTTTAGAGGGAAGCTGAGACTTCTTAGCTGTGATCTGTTTAAGATGATACAATGAGGTAGGAGTGCATTAAATACTTTATTTCTGATCCCTTCACTAGCTCACTTTCAGAGAATGCCATCTGTAGCAGGACTCTGCTCTATTCAACACTGGTGTTCCCGGCTGAGTTCAAGCTGCCCTGCTTTCGAACACACCTCCTACCCATCATGAAGGTGTTAACTGAGACCGGTGGAGATGAGTGGGATCACAGAGAAGACCAAAGCTCTTTTGAAAGTCTCTTATGCACAGTGAGATGACAAGACGCTCACGCTTTGGGAGTACCCAAAGAAACGGAACCTTCTAATAGGAATCATTTAAATCAACAAGTCAACACAAGGGTTCTGGTGTGTGTCTGATGCTTAGGGGAATATTAGAAAGCTGGAGTGAGCCCCAGTTTTGGAGGGATGGCTGACAATATCACTTAACCAGGACTCTGCTTTTATTACCAATGTTTACAGACATTGGCGGTGGCTTCTAAACACTTTGAAGTTAAAATACACGTGTGTTGGTCCCTCATTCTTCCTCCCTCTCTCTCTATTTTGTCTCTTCGAGTCAGGATTTTACTATGTAGCTCTGATTGGCTTTGAACTCAAGATCCCCCTGCCTCAGTTTACTGATTCCCGGGATTACAGTTAAGATCCTACCACTGCTGGCTGCCTGTGCCTTCCTTTAAAAGGTGAAGGTTCCCTAAGCCCTTTCCACCTCTGTTCTCTCGGTTTGTCCAGCAATATCCACACCTGTCACCTCCCTGTCCTCCCTTCCTTCATCTGGAGCCCTGGTGTTCCCTTCTATTCTTTATCTGGATAATCCTTCCTCATTCTTTGAGAAGAGTTCTTTAAGTGATCACTCCTTTAAGTTCCTTTCTTCCCCATCCTATCCTATCACTAGGGGAGATGCCTCTTCTCTGCTACCCCGCTAGACTCTTTGCTTTCTGCAGTTACTGAATTGTGCTGTTTTGATTCATCTAGTCGGCCAAGGGATGCCACAGGGCTTAAAATTGTTAAATGCTCAATGAAACATTGATTCTGGGAGTAAGTGATTTGTAAACTGTGGGACAATGCCTGGCAGAGCACTTTTCATGGCCTGTACAGCCTGTGGCATGAAGGATGGAACCTAGCATATACTGAATATCCAGAAGGCTCACAAACACAACCTCAGTTCCCACATTGGCCCCTGAGCCCCTTGTCCACTTTGGGATGGACAGGGTGGTTTGAATGATTTAAAGAACATCACAGCTCACCTGCTATCAAGAGTTTGTCAAGGATATTCACAGAGTGGAGCACTGAGGTGCTTTAACCACATTGTCAGGGCCGCACAAAATCAGTTATCTTGGTAGTCAACAGTTCTGTAGTCAGACTCCAGGCCCCCTCAACAAGAGGGAAATTATGTCTGGTTCTGGAAACCATGAATCTCGGAGGAGAATCTATTGCTGTCACTTTGCTAAGCCTGTAGTAATAGGAGTGGTGGGGCTGCATCCCCAGCACCCCGGCCGCCTGCTAGCTTATGCCCCAAAATAACAACACACAAATTGTATTCTTTTAAACACTGTTTGGCCCATTTACTCTAGCCCTTACAGGCTAATTCTCATATCCCAATCAACCCATCTCTAATAATCTGAATAGCATCAGTCCTACCGGGAAAGGTTCTAGCCTACCGGGAAAGGTTCTAGCCTACGTCCATCCTGGGCCGGAGCTTGATGGCGTCTGCCCAGGAGAGGAGAGCATGGCGTCTCTGAGCTCACTTCCTCTTCCTCCCAGCATTCTGTTCTGTTTACTCCTCCCACCTATGTTTTAACCTATCAGGACCAAGCAGTTTCTTTATTGCTTAACCAATGAAATCAACAGATTGATATATGACACTCCCACATCACATTCCTAACTGCATTCTGAGTATTTGTCCTTCTACCTACAGAAGAACATAGCCCTCACCCTTCATCAGAGTAACTTCTCTTAGTAGCTATAACAGATGGAGACCACCACAGGAAACCAGAGTGCATCAAAATGCAGAGAACAAGAGGCGGTGTGGTACCTGGTCCCACCTGTTCCATCTTTAACACAACTGCTGCACCCAAGGCTCAGTGAACATCACAGAATGGGGGACTATTTAAAGAGCCAGAGGAACAAGAAGTTCCTGTGAGATGTGTTTCCTAGAAATGACAGGGAAGTCTCAAAACCATGGTTGCCTAAACAAGACAGAACAAGACACCAATAGGCATGCTAACATGGAAGGGGAGACTCTCGTGGAGTCCCAACCCTAAACAAATAACTATAGATAACTTAGGATTCTGAGAGTAGGAGAAGCAGTCTTTCCCAGGGAGAAGCATCCTAATTGGTTATCCAAAACCAAGAGGTCAGTTCAGAAATCTTATGTATATAAATAAGATTATACAGACTAAGTAAGTTATACACACACATACAAATTTAAAAAAAAGAGGCAATGAATGGGGGGGGGAGAGAAAGAGAGAGAGAGAGAGAGAGAGAGAGAGAGCGAGCTCTGGGGGAAATGATGTAATTGTATTTTAATTTCAAAAAAAGAACAAATTATATTTTTTTGAAAAGTATCTATCTGGAAGTCATATGAATGTCAGAGGAAAGAGTTTCTCTTCACTAGCCATAAGCACTCCACAGAAAACACTACCTAGAAAAAAAATTGAATTAAAGTGCTGTTACCCTCCACCATACAACGAAGCTCCGTGAAGAGAGATTCATAATGTTACCCTTGAATGGGGGTGAACGGAACAGAATCAGATTTTCCACCGGACCCCTGGTTTCTCCCGCACAGCCCACCCCCTGCCCCCGTCCCATGCCCAGCATTGAATTTATGTGACTGTGTAGTTTGTCCCACACCCAGGGGAAGCATCTAGTTCCACAGAGGGTCTTGAGAGCCCTCCAGTCCCTTATGGAAAGTGGAGTGAGTAAGACTTAAGTCAGGCAGCAGCCGAGGCTGAGAAACTCGGGGGCCAAGGAGCAGGTCAGAGTTTTCCCCCTTCTACTTTTAGCTCTCCTCCACCCAAAAGGGAAACCATTTCCACGCTATGTCTCGTCCCCAACCTCAGCTTTTGGTGGTCTACCACAAACACTCTGGCTGACAGTGGGGGTGTCACCCCACCCTCCTGCCAGGCTGCACACTAAGCTGAGGAAACTTCAGCATAGGAAGGGCCATCAAAAGTACAGCTTTGGCCTTTTGAAAGTCATTTATCTATTTATTTTATGCATGTGGGTGTTTTGTCTGCATTGCGTTCTTATTGTCCTTGGATCCCCTGGGACTGGAGTTACAGACAACTGTGAGCCAGCACTTGGGTGCTGGGAATGGAACCTGGGTCCTCTGGAAGAGCAGCCAGTGCTCTTAACACATTTCTTTGCTTGACTCTTTGACTGTTGAGTATGAAGAGGAAATGGCGAATGGTGGGCTCTGAAAACGACACACTGTTCCTCACGCTTCTGGATGTCATGGAGGGACAGAGGTATCAATGATCTTGGAGTTTTGTCTTGGGGATCTTTGAGTATAGAAGACAATTTGTGCTCTCTACTTCTGAACCTACCTCTAATGGTTACTCAGAAATTCTGAATATAACACCAAATGAGAGAAAGGGAGCAGATGAGAATATTCCCCAGAAAGAACCAAGGTGCGAAGAACAACTATTATTAATAATTATTATTTTATTGATAAAGAGTGAGAGCAATGGCAGGGATGCTCAGCTGCCTCCTGAAGTTAGCCACAAACTTTGAAATACTTTTCTGTTCATAACATATACATTAGGAAGGAGATAAGTCACAGTTAAGAGCTGAACGGGTACCGGACAACTTCTCTCAGGGGTCATGAACTCGGTAATTGAGTAATAGTCTCATTTGTTGCCCACAGCCAGGACAACAACCACAAAGGAGCAGGTAAGGTTATCAGGATGTACCAGGTCACAACACCAGTGTACAGATTTGATAAATAGCAAAGGCCTGGCGTGAAGCAGTTAGAGTCGAGTCTCATTCCGCTGGCGACACAGGAGAGAAGCAGTTAGAACTGGAGTCTTAGTCTGCGGGCAGCTACAGATTGGTGGGGAAATGGGCATTTGATCCAGAGCTCTCTCTGGCTTCCAGGAACTTCTGAGTGGCCCCCAGAAGTTCAAGTGCAATCTGGCTGGGGCTTCAATCACTTAAAATGGAAGATGATAATCTATGTGATTCTTCCTTCATGAGGCAAAGGATGCCACTTCTGTTCTGCAAGAGAAAGGAAGATGAAGAGAGAAAATGCCCGACCCACTAAATTGCTTCAGGCCTGCTGTCAGCTGGCTGCCTGCCTGATGTAGATGCCCAGGGTGTCTGTGAGAGAACTGGATTCACTATAACAGTCCTGTCCCTTTAAGAGCTAGTTCTACAAGGTTTTCTGTTGTTGCAACCTCATCAGCATTGATTGTTATATTATACCCTGGCCTCTTCTTAGCCCATCCAGCAGTGTTCTTCCTTCCTTCCTTCCTTCCTTCCTTCCTTCCTTCCTTCCTTTCCTCCCTCCCTCCCTCCCTCCCTCCCTCCCTCCCTCTCTTCCTTTCTCCCTGTTCTCTTAGCTCAGATTTCTGTTTGCATTACTGTGGGTGACTTTGTGAGGCTGACATAAATGGGGGCATCTGAAGAACCTCAGAGCCTTCTGCATGTGTAAGAGTCCAAATGCTTGATGAAAACACCACCTTTGTTCTGTTCTGAATTAAAACCAACGGTATGACGTCTATTTAATAGGCTATTTCAGGAGAAAAAGATGCTCCTCCATTCCAGGTAAATATAAAACTGACTCCAATTTTAGAAATGCTTCAACTGTGAAAAGTAGGTGTCTTAGCCTGGTAGTCACGTGGTGATACGCGGCTATAGATCGTTTAAGGACAAACAGCACTCCACACTTCTTTGCTTTTTTCGCACAGAACACTGTTACCCAGCATATAATGATCACGTCACTAATCCAGAGATGCTCTCTGAAAAGAACTCAGAGTTAACTACCGCACATCTTTTTTTCTCCTCCTCTTCATGAATCTTTTCTTACAAATCTTCTTGATGATAAGCTCCAACAAAACAAAGGAGATAAATTAAGAAAGAGGAAGAAGTGGGCCCTAAGAAATAATGGGGCTTATCTCTAGACAGCAGCAGCGGAAGCCTTAAAATAGCCCGAGAAGAGGGCTTTTCAGCATGAGAGTGATTCAGGATGTAGAGGTGAAAAGTCCTTGTGCCAAGTGAGAAGCATTGGAAAAATCAGGGAAGTTAAACTCTCAGGCATCCTTCAAAGGAAAGAGAAGTCTAATCTGTTCCTCTTGGAATGCTGGGAATGGATGTAGTTTACAACCTGGTGATCCTTTGCTGTCTGATGAGCCAGGCTCTGCCTATGTCTTCCAGAATTTATGTTTAACTCAACCCAGACCCTTCCCCCCTAAATCTTGAGCATGGCTTCTAGGCCATAAAATTTATGCACATGAGTGATATCACTTGTACTTTACATTATCTTATGGCCAGGGCAATCCTGATCCCCACAGGCACTATGTTTGTCTCAATCTCCCTAGACCCTAAATCTTGGGCACTCTCTGAGTCATCAGTACCTAAAGATGTACTTTGTAAAGAATTTCAATCTAAGCCTGTCTTAAGCTCCACTGTACTCACTGAGATAGTTGTTATCGGAAACACCCCCCCCCCCCCCCGCAATGTACTGTGCTTAAATATGGCTGAAGTAATAATCTGGTTTCTGACTCTAGAAGTTATGCCCCAGCCCCAGTAACAAAATCAGGGGGAGCTGAGTTTCATTCTTGCCTGACCAGGCTCATACTCCCTGAGAGTGTAAAGCCTGCAGGGACCCTGCATACAGTAGATACCTGTCATGTGTGGTGTTTGATGCAAATGGCTAAGAGAAAGGTCAATTGGAAACTCCAATAGATGGTTCTACACCTGTCCAGGAGTACTAAGTGGACTTGTGGATTTTCTTTTTAAAGAGAGAGCACTGGAAATTGGGAGGGGAAAGTGGTAGGTAGTTAGGAGAGGAATCAGAAGGGAGAGAGTGGGGATGAATTTAATCGATACCTTATATACACATGGTGAAATTATTAACTAAACATGTGTGAGGGTTTTAGGCTAAATAAAATATCTTAAATATCAAAGAGCTCTCTCCAAGTTACTGAGCATGGGGCTAAATGTCTGTTGTCCTAGCATCTTGGAGGCCAAAAATGAAGGTTGCATGTTCAAGGACAGCCTTGGGTTACATAGTGAGATGCTGTCTCAAGAGAAAAATAAAAAACACAAAGCAAAAAGTAAAACATAACAGAACAAATATGAGGAAAATACAACCCAGACAAAGGAATGCAATAGTTGTACATTACTTGACACTTTCCATTAACAATACTTATAATAACTGATAATAGTATAAGCAATTATTGAATCAATCTGTATTCCTCTGTGAGCATGATACACATGATGAAAAAGATCACAAAAAATAAAAGGAAAGAAAATTATAAACCAAGTCAATAGATGTCTGAAATTCGTCAAAATTGGTAAACAGCTGTATAAATTTAACTGTATGAAAGAAAAGGAGAGGTAGCTATAATTAAAGAAAAAATAGCTGGAAAATTTGAAAGTAGGACTTTCTTTGGAGCTGAGGACCAGTGTGATGATTAATCTGTTTTCAACTCAATGAGCTCTAGGCTTACCTAGACGGGCTTCTGGACTTACCTGTGAGAGACTACCTGACTTAGGTTAACTGAGATGGGAAGACAGGTCCTTTCTGGGTGGCAACATTCCCTAGGCTATATAAAAAGGAAAAAGTGGGCTGTACACAAGCATTCATTGCTCCCTCTGCTTCTTGACTATAGATGTGCTGACCAGATACTCTTCAGTCTCCTCCCACTGTAATGCCCCTCCTGTGATGACTGTACCCTGAAACTATGATCCAAAATGAAAATTCCCCCCTTGAATTACTTTTATAAGGTTTTTCAATCATAGAAACATAAAAGTATAAGAAGAATAGATGAATCAACATTCCTATTTTTGTTATAAATTCTTGCTTTTGAGGGCTATTTGACATTTTGAAAACCATGTTCATGTATTATAGTGAAAATCTTTGAAGCACATAATTAGGTTGATTTGACATTTTTTTAGTGAATCTAATCTATTTATGCTAATCAGAGCTTATTTTTCTAAATACTCACAAATAATTTATTTACTAATATAAGAGCTGGATAACTGAATATCATGTTGTTCTGGAAACTACCATGCCTTTATATTTGAAAATATAAACAGTATTCAATGCTTTCTATTGCCTTTCTCTGACTGTTTAGATCATATTTAGATTCACATAATTTGATCAAGATACAGTATATGCATGGTGAAATTATGAATTAAAAAGAAAATATATTAGGATTTTAGGCTAAATAAAATATCCTAAATGACAAAAAGATCATGTTGTTAGCTCAAGGAGGGGGCTAGTGTTCTTGAGACATCTCAAGAGCATACCATATGAGAAAGAAGAAATAAGATGCTCAAGTTTCAGTCCTCCAGGTGGGTCCATGTTTACAATATGACACAAATTCAATTATGATGCAGTTACTAGACCCAAACAGAATGTCTTAGAACATTGTCATGGGGTCTCAGATGTATTTTGAAAACCAAAGATGCTCCGCATCTCCGTGGCCTGCATATCAAGGAAAAATTAGACTCTATTTAGAACTACTTACATGGGGGAGATTTGCCAAGAGCTAAAGGAAGCCATAGGGGATTGCTTAACAGATATTTACAATACTGTTCATAACAGTAGTAAAATTACATTATCAAGTAGCAGTGAAATAATTTTATAAAGGGGAGTGTAGTATTATGAGCGGCGGGGCTGCGTCCCCAGCACCCCGGCCGCCTGCTAGCTTATGCCCCAAAATAATTACACGGACACTGTATTCTTTTAAACACTGCTTGGCCCATTATATCTAGCCTCTTCTTGGCTAACTCTCACACCTGGACTAGCCCATTTTTAATAATGTGTAGCACCGAGGTGCGCTTACCGGGAAGATTTTTGCCTACGTCCATCCTGGGTCGGAGCTTCATCGCGTGTGTCTGCCCGGGAGCGGGGAGCATGGCGTCTCTGCTGAGCTCACTTTTTCTTCCTCCCAGTATTTTGTTCTGTTTACTCCTCCCACCTATGTTTTAACCTATCAGGGCCAAGCAGTTTCTTTATTGCTTAACCAATGAAATCAACAGATTGATATATGACAGTCCCACATCACTTCCCCTTTTTCTGTTTAAACAAAAAAAAGGAAGGCTTTAACTTTAATATAGCAAAATTACATATAACAAAACAGTTATCAAGTAAGAATTACAGTTACAATATTTATATCTATTTTATCTTTTATCATAACAATGGAAAACTATAACTATATCTATCTATTTTGTAACTCCATCAAAGACTCCAGAAGAATACAATATTACCTAAGCAAACAAAAAGTAAGCAATTTTTAAAACTCTAGAAATGACAGAGACATCTCGCTGCCTGTACAGTCACCCAAAGTTCCTCTGTACCATTGGGGCATCAATCTTTAGCCTTCAGGCCCATAGTATCCAGCAGACATTTTCATGAAGCAGGAAAATTTAAAGTCAGTTTAGTCACTATCTGTTGTGTTCTGCAGAATGTCTTGTAGACTCTTTCATGAATCAGGAACCCCGAAAGATCATCTCACCTTGTGGCTGAGGTACCGGCCAGAGCCGCATTTAGTGTCACAAGTTTATAGTGTTTTAAGGTCCTTGTCATCAAACAAGCTGTAACAGACAACACTTAAGTCCTCTCTTTGTAGCTGGCCCTCCTGCCTCAAACAGTCAGAGTTTGTCCTGGCAGGACGGCCCAGAAAGCCAGCATTTTAAAACAACACAGTTTTTTTTTTGTTACTGTTGAAAACAAACAAGCTTTTAGTTGGCTTTTATCAACACCATTTAAATGTTTTGTGGCAGGACCTCTTAAGAGCTGTAGGGTTTTGTAGCTGAAGCTGAGTCAGGAAGCCTCTCTTAGATGAGAGTGTTTGCTTGCTTCTAGCAAGCAGAGCAGACCCGAGAAATCGCTGTACCAAGAAAATATGTTTTACTCTTTTTTGAGCTTTTTTAGGCTTTTAGTGGATTTAGTTGCCCCACGTTGGGCGCCATTTTGTAGTAATAGGAGCAGCGGGGCTGCGTCCCCAGCACCCCGGCCGCCTGCTAGCTTATGCCCCGAAATAACAACACACAAATTGTATTCTTTTAAACACTGCTTGGCCCATTATATCTAGCCTCTTCTAGGCTAACTCTCGCACCTGGAGGGGAGTTACCACAACATGAAGAACTGTATAAAAAGGTCACAGCATTAGGAGAGTTGAGAACCACTGTACATGTGCCCTCCATAAATAAAATGTAATAAAAACCATAAAATAATGTGAACTAATGTAGATTGAGGGCTGAATACACGCCACAACAATTTTTAGTATTTCGCATGTGCTACCTCATTTAATTCTTCCAGTAGTTTCAAATGATATTTATCAACATTACTTGTATTTTGCCCAGACAGAGAAACTGAGACACAGAGGTTAAAACCATAAGGTGACTCATAGAAGGCCATGCAGTTATGAAATGACCAAATCATGTATGAACATCAAGGTCTGGTTCCAGAACCTGGGCTCTTAACCACTATGGCAGGTCACCTCTTAGGCATAGGTATTCCACAAATAAACAAGATAGTACTAAATGATTAAATAAAATATAGTGTAGGCCGGGCGATGGTGGCGCACGCCTTTAATCCCAGCACTCGGGAGGCAGAGGCAGGCGGATCTCTGTGAGTTCGAGACCAGCCTGGACTACAAGAGCTAGTTCCAGGACAGGCTCCAAAACCACAGAGAAACCCTGTCTCGAAAAACCAAAAAAAAAAAAAAAAATAAAAAAAAAATAAAATATAGTGTAAAATGGGTGTTCTGGAGTCTGAAACCACATTTGGATTTACAACTTGAACAGACTGCTTGGTTTTAACTGATTAAATGCCTTCACAGCACAGCACTGCATATGAACCCTGTTACTTTCTATTTCGTACACTTAGGAAGTGGACAGACCAGGTTGCCAGACCGTTTGCTATCACTTTTACTCTCAGCTGATCTAGTGAAGTGTGTAAACAGTGGGTAAGCCCTTTGCAGCCCTGGAAGGTTAGACTCTGTTCCCATGGGCTCCCTGCCTTGGTCCAAACCTTTTCCTCCTTCCCACCCAACCCTCTAGCTACCAGGAATATTCTCATCATGTCGTGTCCTGTGACTGTGCATGGAAACCATCTCCTTGGACAGACGCCTCCCTGTGGAAACTGAACTCCCCCTTGTAGAACTTCAGTGTACGTTCAGCAGAAAAAACAAAACAAAACAAAAAAAGCAACAACAACAAAAAAGGGGGGGCCTGTTACAGGATAGCAGCAGGAAGGCTTTCTCACGTGGGTCTTTGGAATGGAGAATTCTTTTCTTTTCTGTGTGCACTGCTCTTTGCATTCTAGATCTTGGCAGTAAAAGATTTAAAAAAATACCTGATCCATTTTCTTCTTGAAGATTTAAAGATAGGGATTTTATTATGAAAAGAAGGTATTTCCTTACCTTTACTGATTACAAGCTAAATGAAAGTATATTCTTGAATACTTTACCCATTCATCTTTATAAATTCCCCCATTTCAAGAGTGAACTTTTGTATATGAATAGCTTGCTTTAATGTTTACTTACGTAGACTGGTATTAGAAGTCATGGAAATTAGTGGCAGCAACAAATCTATTAAGATGAGAAATCTGGTTTTATTGACCACCGATGGAAGAGACAGCAAGAGGTGGCTGGAGAAATTTTGGCCCATGTGACTAAGTTTAGCCTCTGTGGAAGGTCTGATGGAGGTTTGAGCTTAAGAGCTAATGGTTTTGAAATTATTCATCATGACCAGTGATGACACTTCACTGAAGTCTTGGTTACTTTCAACAAACCACAGAGACACACTGTGGATTCCACTAATGTGATTTAGTTAACTCTCAAGGCAGTATATGTACCAGCAGGACTCTGTAAAGAGGCCGTGTGTGTGTGTGTGTGTGTGTGTGTGTGTGTGTGTGTGTGTAGAGAGACAGAGAGACAAAGATAGAGAAACAGAAAGACAGAGAGGAACAGAGAGAAATAGACAGAAGGACAAAGAGAACCAGCAAGTCAGAGAACTGAAACTGATACACGGAAGTGGTAAGAACTGCCTCTGTGTTGTCAGTGGGGTTACTGCCACTCTCTTAGGCTGAATGAGGCTTCAACAATGCTCACAGTATGGTCACCTCAACTGCCTTTTTATGTTGCTTTATAAAATACAGCATTAGGGCTGGCGTCAAGCTTGCTGTCAAACTTGCATGTTTGAGTACCCGCATGCACCACGCTTGCATTTTTGCAGTGCTGAGAATGCTTCATGCATTCTAGGCAAGTGCTCTACCACTGAGTTATAGCTCAAGCCCAGAGATATTCTGGGAATAATTCTCTTTGAGAGATAGCATTCTAGATGGCTTTAGCTCCATTTTACCTGGATGTTTAAAATCATTTCCTATAACTAATAGGCATAACTACTCACATAAAAAGAAAAATTAAAATTATTTTAACTGAATAAATAAGTAGGCCATGCAACAAACATTTGTTTCTTGAAACATCATTTCTACCATAAACCACCATCAGTTAGTTAGAACAGATATAAGAGCTCTTCCATTAATAGCTAGAGTAAGCTTGCAAATTATAGGCACCCACTCAAGTCTAAGTATACACGGATGCCTTCTTTTGATTGGATGTGATGTCAGTGTCTTATCATTATTGAACCATGAAGCTGTTACTACTCAAAAAAAACCAGCGTGCTTCTGCTAAAAATTCTGATAGTCAACTATTTTCTCTATTATTGCCATTGTTTGGATGTTGAATAACACATCAAATGTAGACCCTTAGAATGTTATTCCATGTTTGGTAGATAGTAAATATAAAAACATTAGTTGAAGGCAACCTGTTATCCATTAAATTCTCTTCATTATCATCACTTTGTTCTCCAAGATAACTCCGTTGAGTCAAAATTTATTATCATTTTCAGAATAAAAATATAGATGAGACAGTTGTTTGATTTCTTGCATTAAACAGTTTTAGTCAGTAGGAAAGCCAAGAGTAGACTCAGGTTGATTGAGTTTAGATCCCATTTTCATCTTCGTTACTATTTGGCCTCTACAATAAAGAACTGACCACATTTGCAATGTTTCATGGAAACCATGCAGCGGCACGACTATGGGGATCATTTAGTCTTTTGTATTTCAGTTTGAATTATTGGTTGCAAACAACATGCTTTAATAAGGAATAATTGTCAAGTCACACTGTGGGGGTCTGCAGGTGGGTCCTCACCACACTCTACAGAGGTACAAGTTTGAATTCTGTGTAACATTGGAGCCCTATTTTCTGTGACCCTTACCACAGCTATTTTAAAGCAATCCATGTAATTAGGACAGTGAAATAATAGACAAATGCAATGGGGGAGCAAACGAGGGATTCCAGGAGTAGCCTTACCCAAGTAAAGTAAACTGATCTTTGACTAAGAGATGAAGAGATTCACTGGGGAAGTGGGAATAATATCTTCAATAAATTTTTCTGAAAATGTATATATCCACATGAAAAGGGCAAAAACATACACAAGCATGGCAGCTTTTATAGAAAATAGATCATAGAGCTAATATAAAGTGAAAGCTGTTGAGCCCCTAGGAGGAAACAGAAAGCAATCTAGGTGATTAGAATTTGAAGATGACCTTTTCTGTTGATACCAAATGTACCACCCATGAAATAAGAATAGGAAAGACATTGGGAAAGTAAAGTTGGTACTATTGTGGTGCATTTCTATAAAAATATTGATTCAAACCCAAGGAAAACATTACAAACAAAAGGAGATTCAGTAGCAAAATCAAGAGACCCCCCCCCCCAATCCAAATGATCTAGAGTAAAAATGAGTAAAGGACTTGAACAGATACTTCTTCAAAGAAGACATAAAGATGGCCAACAGATACATAAAAAGATGTTCAGTGTTATTATGCATCCAAGATGTTAAGGGAAAACTACAAACTTCTCACCACGTTGGATGTGTATTATCAAATCAAAAGGCAGCAAGTTTGAAAATGTACAGTGTACAAGCACTATGGAAAACAGAGTGGAGTATCCTTAAAACCAAAACAACAACAACAACACCCCCAAAAGAACACCATATGATCAGGTAAATTAATTTGGAACACATATTCCAAAGAATCAATCAGTCAGGGATTTGAGGCGGTTTTATACTCCCATGTTATATAACACTTCTCATAGGCTTGAAGATATGGGAGCTACTTAAAAGTTTACCAGCATGTGGACAATTGTTGAGAATGCTGTATGCAGCAATAATGATTCAGCCTTAGAAAGAAGAAAACCCTGTAACATGGGACAGTCTGCTGGGAACTCTAGGAAATGATGCCGGTCACAAAGGATAAACATTACATGATTCCACCTGTATGCAGTATCTAAGGTAGACTTCTAGATGGACCACTGGGATTGCTCAGTGGGTAAAGAGGCTTGCTACCTGGTGATGCAGCTCTGACGACCTGAGTGGATCCCCGATGTCCATGTAAAGATGCAGTGAGAGAATTGACTTCACGATGCTGTCCTCTGACCTCTATGTGCTCCACAGCTTACTCCCCCACCCCCACCTCAGCAGTCTGAAAAATAAAACAGTCTCATAGAAACAGAAAGTAGAATGGTTACCAAGGGCTACTGGGGGTGGGGTAGAGAGTATACAAGATGAATAAATTATAGATACTTTCTGAAAAATATAAGGCCTATATTTAATAATACTGTTTGTGTACTATATTGAGAGGGTAGAGCTCAAAAGAAGTTATCTCTCCACACTTAAACAAGACACATTATATATAATATATCTGAAGTATATAATATATACTGCATGGTACATAAAAAATATGTATATATCTGATATAAAGTATATCATATATAAGTCTATATGATATGTAACATATGGAAGAACAGCATGGATAAGAACTGAGGACACTACACTATGTGAAATAAGTTATTGCAGATAGTAGTATTATATATAATATTTATATATAAATATATATGGGACACAGAGAGAGAGACAGAGACAAAGACAGAGAGAGAGAGACAGAGAGATGCTAAGCAGTAAAGAAAATTATAAAACTCTAACAGGTCTTGTTGGGAAGTAGGTATATCTTTACAATTATGGCTCATTCTGAGAGATGTTAAATACCATATGATAAATTATGAATTAAGCACAGTTCCTAGAAGGAAGATGATGACCAATATTTGAATATTTAAAACATTACTCACATAATATTGTTTACAGATGCTAGACAGTAGATGTGCTGGATATCCCAGGCTGCACTGTGTATTGGCCTTTGTCTTACTCTGAGGTCTGTCCTGGCCAAGTGCATTGGAGTATGGGGATGCCTAGGTAAAAGGAAACCGACGAGCTTTTCTTTCGTTTTAAATTTAATTCAGCTTAATGTGTTTTGTAGTACTTAAGATCAAATCTAAGTCTTGGTGCATGCTGAATGAGCACTCCCCTAGAGAGCCTCACCGTACCAAGGAGTCTGGAGAGGCTGGGTAAACAGTTCCTCTATGCCCATTGATCTTTTACTTCGCCCTTTCAAGAACAGGTTCTGTCTTCTGTGGTGGAGAGAACAGAGAATAAAGGCATCAATCTTCTTGTCTCCTACAGAGATCATACATTCGGTGGTGGCGGTTTGTTTGCTGATGGATGTAACAGGATAGACCTTTGTTTCAGGACATTGCCCGTAACTCTGTTCTGTTTGCCCATTTACTAAGAATAGTAGACTATCTGGATAACTTCAAGGTCTGTTGTAGCTTGTATATTCTTTCCCCTTCTCCCTTTATAGCCTTCTGTGTCTGGAAAATGTATGTGTAAATTATCAGCAAGGTAGGGCTGCATAATATTTTGAACAGTGCTTCTGCCTCCGTTTGTAGGAGAAAAGGAAAAGACAAGAAGATCAGTATGCTTGCATTTATTCGGTCAATAAATATTTACTACACTTCTATACATAAAGGTGTGAGAATGAACAATGTCTCGCTTCTCATAGACTTCAAATTTGTGTAGAGAGAGAACAGATATATGCCCAGTATAGGATAAAAACTGTCAGTGTTGGTGGTAATGTTTGTGAATGACCGCAAAGTGCATAAGTAACCTTAGCAACGATACAGGGTCTACTGTGCCGTTACAGGAGGCACGGGGAGGGTGGACTGCTGGCTGGATTTTCTTGAGGTCCCATTCAGATTCATTCCAAAGCCATAGACCCTTTAAGTTAATGCACGCACTCTCAAAATCTCGGGCTCTATGGAACAGGTTATTGGCCTGGGGCAACTAAGAAAATATTTGCCATCAGCATTTAATATTGTTATTATGTTCTACTGGAAAAATATGAAATTCCTATGAAGACACAGATGGAAGTCATTCAATTAATCTGAAAATTGAGAAATTCGTGATTTTTCATGACCTCGTTGTTCTATTGTAGAAAAGTCTTGTCTTTGTGACTGAACCTCCCACTGGGAAGATGGAACTGTCCCTCAGGTTGATGTCAGAAGTGTCCAGGGAGTGACATGCATAAGTTAGTCCTCCTGGTGTTTCAGATACGGGAAGGAAGTCATGTGTGAGGAGTAAGAAAACCATGGAGTAGCTGATATCAAATCATGAATCATTACTTTCAACAAAAGAAAATTATACTCTGCCATGAAAATCTCGTGTTGCTCCCTTGTCACTGATGACCTGGTTTCAGAGTCTAATGGCCTCCGTGTCTGTCTTTTGGTTCTAATCACTGCTATTTATTGACCCCTCCCTAGAAATGAGATATATTGAATTTTCTGTTCCTAACTGTGATGACTATGAGGTAGGATGATTTTATTCTCTTCCAGGTACCACTTTTGGTCGCTGAGCCTGAAGAAGGATGCAGACGTCTGGTTTCACAGCTCATGAGTCCTGAAACAGTATGGTTTCTCAAGCAAAGAACGATACTGAGCACACTGTAGTATTAACCTATAATGCTGGCTTTGGGTCTTGACAGGTATATTTTCCTTTCACAGAAAAGCTGAGTTTGTTTGATACCCAGATTAGGCTATCTAGAAATGCCTGTAATTATGGACCACAGTAGATTTCATGGCTATGGAATTTTATATGAAAAAAAGGAAAGAAAAAAAAGAAAGAAAAATTCTAGAGGCTGGATTGGTGGTTCAGTTGTTAAGAATGCCTGCTGCTTTTTCAGAGGTTCAGAATCTCTTCCAGAAATTCCTAGCAACC
The DNA here is from genome assembly GCF_018167655.1 of Microtus oregoni. Lineage (NCBI taxonomy): Eukaryota > Metazoa > Chordata > Mammalia > Rodentia > Cricetidae > Microtus > Microtus oregoni. The sequence continues at coordinate 33,918,278 of NW_024543072.1, forward strand.
ACGTCTGGTGGCTACAAACTGTAACACCAGCTCCAGGGAGAACTTATACTTTGGGCCTCCATGGGCTCCTTACTCAGGTATACATATCAGACATACCATTAAAAATAACTAAGACAGAAATAAAAAAGAAACCCTACTTGTCTGTTTAATAGCATTAATTTCTTGGCACATGGTTGGCTTGACGTGGTAGAGACCAGCTGCCTTTCTTCCCTGGAGACTGCGTTACAGTCTAGACTCTCTATTGACCTGTGAACAATGGAGAGTGTAGCCAACCTTGCTGTAAGCAGTTGTAAGGTGGTGGTGGACATGCAGCATTTCCTGTTCTCCTGAGCTTGCTAGTTCCTGGTGCTGAGTAATTCATGCCTATACAGGGCAGAACAGCGTTTTAATAACTTCAGAACCATGTGGCACTCCGGAAACTCGAGTTTGTTTTTGGTGACGGTGTATGCGAGTACTTGGCTCGCACTGAATTTCCCGTTCACCCTCCCAGCCTAACCACACACTTTCAGAGAACGCTGTTTTAAAATGCCTGTGTATTTTCTTAGTCTTTCCTTCTCTCTACGTATTTCACAGAGTTGAAATCTTGTTAAACATAACTGGATATAAAAATAAATACAAGTAAATGGAAGTTAGATTTTTTTTGTTAAAGGCCTAGAGGTCAAAAATAGTTTAGGCTTCAAAAACCATGCAATTAAGCAATACTGCCATTGTAGTGTGTATGCTACCAGAGCAGGTATGTAGGCAAATGTGCACTGTTGGATTCTTTTTTATTGTGAAATGTATTTTTGAACTATATTTTCTCATTTTACACACCTCTCCCAGTTCCCACTTCTTCCCCTCCTCCCAGTCTCCCCATCTTCCCTCCATCCTAGCCCCCCATTCACTCCTCAGAGAGGGTAAGCCTTTCCAAGGGGAGTCAACAAAGTCTGACATATCTCTTTGAAGCAGGACCAAGGCCCTCCCCCCTATATCTAGGCTGAGCAAGGTATTCCTCCAAAAAGTTCAAGCACTAGGGATAAATCCTGGTCCCACTGTCAGTGGCCCCACAGACTGCCCCAGCCATACAACTGTCCCCCACATTCCGAGGGCCTAGTTTGGTCCTATGCAGGTGCCCCTGCTATCAGTCCAGAGTCAGCAAGCTCTCACTAGCTCAGGTCAGCTGTTTCTGTGAATATCTCCATATGGTCACAACCCCCTGCTCACATTATCGCTCCTCCCTCTCTTAGACTGGTCTCCAGAAGCTCGGTCCGGTGTTTAGCTGTGGATCTCTGCATCTGCTTCCATCAGCTGTGGGATGAAGGTTCTATGATGACAATTAAGATAATCTGATTACAGAACAAGGCCAGTTCAGGCACCCTCTCCACTACTGCTTAGTGTCTTAGCTGGGGTCATTCTTGTAGATTCCTGAGAATTTCCTTAGTGCCAGGTTTCTTGCTAGCTCCATAATGGCTCCCTCAGTCAAGATATCTCTTTCCTTGCTCTCCCTCTCTGTTCTTCACCCATCTTAACCATCTTGTTCCCTCATGTTCTCCTCTTCCCTCCCTTTCCACTCCCCTTCTCTCCACCCCTTTCACACTCCCAATTTTTTCAGGAGATCCTGTCTAATTTCTCTTCCCGGGGTAATTCATGTATGTTTCTCTTAGGGTTCTCCCTGTTACATAGTTTCTCTGGGGTTGTGGACTATAGGCTGGTTATCCGTTGCTATAGGCTGGTTATCCATTGCTATACATCTGATATCCACTTATGAGCGAGCACATGCTATGTTTGTCTTTCATGGTCTGGGTTACCTCACTTAGGATGTTTTTTTCTAGTTCCATCCATTTATATGCAAATTTCAATATGACTTTTTTCACAGCTGAGTAGTACTCTATTGTATACATGTACCACCTTTTCTTTATCCATGCTTTGGTTGAGGGGCACCTAGGTTGTTTCCAGGTTCTGGCTATTACAAATAATGCTGCTATGAACACAGATGAGCAAATGCTCTTGTGGTATGAGTGAGCATCCTTTAGGTATATGCCAAAGTGAGGCATTGCTGGGTCTTGAGGTAGATTGATTTCCAATTTTCTGATACAAAAAGCTTCCATTGTATACCATGAGGTGGACAAATTCAGTTTCTGATACAAAGATGGGAGTACTGCATCCTGCATCACTAGAAGCCTCAAAGACAGAATGATTCCTTAAAGACCATTTGTGGCAAAACTTCTCCTGGTTGCCATGGCCTAGCCTTCCTTGTTTCCAGGTTCAGTGGGTTTTCTTTGTGATGAGTCAGATGCTTAACAAGGGACCCTGTGTAGAAAAGCTTTGGGTAAACAAAGAGTGTCCTGTGCTTCAAGGATTTGAGAACACTCTTTCTTCCAAACATTGGAGCTATGGGAATTTTTCTCTTTTATAGAAATTCCTGGTCTAGATCTCAGTCAGGAAAACGTGAAAAAAAATGTATCTATGTTCTTAAGCCTGAGGATTTCAGTTAGAACAGACATTGTAGAAGTTTGTTGATTGTGTATTAAGTTCCTGTTGCAAACAAGGTATATACCTAGGGCCTTTGCTTTTCTTGTATTTCTAACATGCTGTTGCTTGAAATTTAACAGAAGCATAGTTGTACTAAAAACATTTTAATCAAGAAAAAAAGAGAAACTAGTGAATAGTAATGGAAACAGAGTTAATCAGGAATTCATAAAAGAATATTAACCTTACTGTTGGAACAGTGAAGACTGATCATCAATGAGGAATTATCCATATTTGTTTGCAGTGGCTAAATTGATTTATTGAAATCCAGTATTTGTAAGGATTGGAGAAACATCCTTTCATATCTTAATAGTAGGAGTGTAAATTAAATATTATTATACCTAACTCTAAAGTCATAGTTTCATATGTTAATGTCAATATTTATACACTGACTTTCTTTTAAAAGAGATAATGATAAAATACAATAAGGTAAAACAAAAACACCAGGGTTGAACAAGACAAACAAACAGAAGGAAAAGGGTCAAGAGAAATCAGAAGAAGTAGAGAGCCACCAGTTCACACTCAGGAGTCCCATAAAAACACTGAACTGGAAGCCCTAATATATGTGCAGAAGACGTGGTCCAGACCTGTGGAGGCTCCGAGCTTGCTGCTTCATTCTCTGTGAGTTCATATGAGCTTTGATCACATTGATTTAGAGGGCCTTGTGTTCTTGGTGTCATCCATCCTCTCTGACACTCTTTCTGCTTCTGCTTCTATGGGGTTCTCTGAGCCCTGCGTGGAGGGCTTTTATATCACCAGTTTGTCTCTGTAGGATCAGTAGACAAGTCTGATCCTTGACAGGTATCTTTCAAACAATGTTATTTTTACACATTTAACCTTTACACAACATTTAAAGAAAGCAGCCTGTAGCACTGGGCTGAGCTCCCAAAGTCCAGTTGAAGAGTGGAAGGAATGAGAATATTAGCAAAGAGGGATGGGGACACACACTGAAATAGTTTACCTGAGCTAATGGGAGATCACCAACTCCAGTCAGACAGGAAAGGAACCAGCATAGGACCAAACTAGTCCCTCAGAATGTGGGTAACAATTGTATGGCTTGGGCAGACTGAGGGGCCACTGGCTGTGGCACCAGGATTTATCCCTACTGCTTATACTGGCTTTTTGGATGGATACATTGCTCAGGCTAGATATAGTAGGGAGTGCCTTGGACCTTCCCCAGAGCAATGTGCCTTACTCTCTCTGAGGAGTGGATGGGGGTGGGGTGGAGGTGGGGTGAAGATGGAGGGGATGGCATAAGGGGAGGGAGTGGGAACTGGGATTGGTATGTAAAAGGAAAAAAAAGATAGTTTGTTTTCTTTTTAAAAAAATAAGAAAGGAAGGAAGGGGAGAGAGACAGAGAGAGAGAGAGACAGACAGAGAGAGAAAGAGAGAGAGAGAGAGAGAGAGAGAGAGAGAGAAAGAAAGCAGCCTATCTCAGATTAAAGGGAGCCTTAAGCATGCTTCCTGGGGGAAAATTAAAGAGATCGTTTAGATAAGAGCAGAAAGTTTTTAAAAAGTATATTCTTTTTGCTATGTGATTGTGGGTTAAATAAAGGAACAATGGGAAGACCCATTAAGAGGTGATGCACTATGACAGAGATTATCTGACAGGCCAGTGTGACTTAGTATCTTGACACTAGAGTCGGCAGACCTGGGTTTGAATTGTCTCTTTACCTTCTTGAGCTTCGGGAGAACATGTGGGTGACTCAGCCTCTTAACATCTACAAGCTATAGCTTCTCGACTATAAAATGTAGATAAGGATTCAACTTAATCCATCATAATGCTTGAAAAATTAAGCAGGTTAATACACTTTAGTGTTAGTCCAAAAGTCCACACACTGTATGATAAACCTAGAGCCATGTAATGCTGTAGAGAGGGTGTATGATGATATATACATGGGCATTGTAGCCCCTACACTACGGGACAGTATGCAAGCCAGGAACTAAGCTAGAGACTTAAAAACACAGTCATACACAGACAGACAGAGACACGGACACGGGTCATCCTTGATACAAGAATGCCTAGTTTATTGTGCTCCAGGGAAGCTTATATAGGGATCCTTAATGGATAGCCACACCCCAGCTCTCAGGATATTTCAGCTGCAGGTCTCCTCAGATCCACTCCCCTATCATCAAGGTCTCATGCTCAGAGCAACAGCAGGCACAAGTGTTTTGCTCAGTTCACTCAAGCAGGCAAAGGGTCTGAGGCAGGCAAAGAAAGTCAAGGGCCAGGGGTCTGCAGCTCCCAACAGGACATATTTATCTAAAATAACTTTAGAGGAAGGTCCATCTACAATGCTTAAGTGGTTACTTCTGGGTAGTGGGGCTTGGATCAATATTTCTTAAAAACAAAACAAAACTAAACTAAACAAAAACCAGAAATATTTTGTAGGGTTTGGACAGATAGCTCAGTGGTTAAGAACACTTGTTACATTCCAGAGGACCTGAGTTTAATTCCAAGCACTCAGATTAGGGAGTTCACACTGTTTGTTTTCCAGGTCCATGGAGTCTGATGCCCATTTCTGGCCTCTGCAGGCACCTACACACACGGCACTCTATTCCTCCCCATCTCCCCTCTTCCTTCTCCTCCCCCCTCTGTCTGCCTTCTGCCTGTTTGTCTCTGTTTCTCTGTCTGTCTGTCTGTCTGTCTGTCTGTCTGTCTCTCTCTCTCTTTCTCTCTCTCTCTTACACACACACACACACACACACACACACACACACACACACACTAATTTCTACAATGTCTAACCTTCCTTCATAGCAATCATACTATATTTATCAGAAAACATAGAAGCAAATTCTTCAGGAGTAAAAGTAGCTATGATTTAAGACATATTATAGAGAGGTATGTTTCAAAGAAAATAATGACCCCAGTCACCTTTCTTCAATTTTTGTTCTTTAAAAAACTAAACTTTAAGTACACAATTGGATTAGTCATAACATGTAGTTACAGCAGGAAATGGCAGACTTTATTTACTCTTGTTCTGGGCACAAATTGTGATTGTGTTTCCCAGGCATACCCATATTGCCCATTCTTCCCTTCTATCCTTATTTCTAAATGGCACCAGGTAAGTGCTTCTCACTAATACAATGCCATCAAATAATGCATCTTCCTGGTGATTAATATGGGTGTCTTTTCTCTGCAGCCTTGTCCTTTCAGTCACCAAGAGATACCATTAACTAAGAGTAGAAGCAGCCCAGTTTCCTGGGCCACTTTTTGTAGGAGAGCCTCCAAAGCGGACAACTGATTAGAAGTACTTGCATCAATTTTTGCATCAGTCTAATCTGAATTATACAATTCTATATACATCATCACCATTGGCATATATGTGACCTTCTTTATTTATTATTTAATTAATTACATTGCACAGAGTGCCACTGATTAATATTTCTTCAATCAGAGCACTTGAACACTCAAAACATTTTACTTAGTGTGTTTCAAGTTTAGAACTAGAGGCAGAAATTTTTAATCTTGCAACACATGAATATTTGGCTTTATATGACAATGATGGACTTCTCTTCAACTAGATTATCAGTTTCTTTTTTTCCCAGTGGGTTATGAAAACATACATCAATTTCTAATATCCTAAGTGATATGCTTCTCTGTATTTTTTGGCATCATAGTGCTATTATAATGGTTATTAATTTTTGCCACTTGCATTGGAAAATATGAGGGTCACACTGTTACGTTGATTTCCATTTGTGTGACTGCTACTGACAAGACTCTTGGTCAGTTTGATGCTCCCCTTGCCCTTGATGTCTACTGTCTTACTTGTCACTTAGTTGTTCTGTGCCAGCGACTCTACTGTTTGAATCGGTAAATGCACAGTGAAGAATCATACTGAGAGCTTAAGAAATTCCATTTTAATATGTTAAGGAAGAGTACAGTCACATTGTCTATGTTTTTAATAAAAATGTGTAAAACCACAGCACAATCTTCACACTTTATTTCCATTCTTATTACTTTTTTTTTAAATTGAAAGACACAGTTGCATGTACTTGTCATATGCAATGTGGTTTTGAAGTATATATACTTTTTAGAAGTAGTGAAGAAACGTATTATCTCACGGTTATTTTTAAGTGGGAGTTCTTTACATTCACTCTCAGGATTATTCAAGAATATAATAAATTGTTACTGTCCTCAGCACACTGTAGAATAGATTCCATGAAATCATTTCTCCTGTCAACTGCTATTGGGTGTCCTATGACTAGTGTCACTCAAGTCCTTCTCAGTCCTTGCTAACCGTCACTCTACTCTGTTTCTATAAGATCAGTGTTTTTATATCTGGCGTGTAAGTGAAGTCATAGAGCAGTTTTGTCTTACTGTGCTTGTCTTATGTGACTTAACATACTATACTCTAAGAGGTTCACTTACCACATTTTCTGGATCCATCCATGCACTGATAGACACTGAAGTTGATTCCATGTCTTGGCTATTGCTAAGAAGGCCAAATGAGTGTCGACATACAGATGCCTCTGTCACACACTGTTTTCTTTCGTTCGAAAGTTGTGGGATTGTGGGACTACACAGTAGCTTCGTTAAGTTTTCTGAGTCCCCCCCCCCCCCCCACATTAACGGTACGTGAGTCTCCTACATGCTCCCAATTTACTCAGGAGATCTTGTCTTTTTCTACTTCCCATGTAGATTAGATCTATGTATTCTCTCTTAGGGGCCTCATTGTTGTCCAGCTTCTCTGGGATTGTGAATTTATAGGCTGCTTTTTCTATTTTCTTTATGTCTAAAAGTCAATTGTGAGTGAGGACATATGACATTTGCCTTTATGGGTCTGGGTTACCTCATTTAATATGATGTTTTCTAGATCCATCCATCCATTTGCCCGCAATTTTCAAGATGTCATTATTATTATTATTATTTGCTGTGTAGTACTCCATTGTATAAATGTACCACATTTTCTGTATCCATTCTTTGGTTGAGGGGCATTTAGGTTGTTTTCAGGTTCTGGCTATGATAAGCAATGCTGCTTTGAACATACTTGAGCACATGTCCTTGTGGTACAATTGAGAAGCCTTTGGGTATATACCCAAAAGTGATATTACTGGGTCTTGAGGAAGTTTGTTTCCTAATTTTCTGAGAAATTGACATACTTAAATCTAAAGTGGCTGTACCAGTTTGCACTCCCACCATCAATAAAGTAGTGTTCTCTTTACCCCACAACCTCTTCAGCATAAGTTGTCTTCAGTGTTTTTGATTTTGGCTATTCTTACAGGTATAAGATGGAATCTCAGAGCTGTTTTGATTTGCATTTCTCTGATGGCTAAGAATGTTGAGGATTTCTTTAAGTGTCTTTCAGCCATTATAGATTTCTCCTTTGAGAGTTCTCTGTTTAGGTCTGTACTCCATTTTTTATTGGATTATGTATTCTTTTGATGACCAATTTCTTGAGTTCTTTGTATATTTTGGAGATCAGATCTCTGTCTGATGTGGGGTTGGTAAAGATCTTTTTCCATTCTGTAGGCTGCCATTTTGTCTTGTTGACCATGTCCTTTGCTTTACAGAAGCTTCTCAGTTTCAGGAGGTTCCATTTATTAATTGTTTCTCTCAGTATCTGTGCTACTGGGATTCTATTTAGGAAATGGTCTCCTGTGCCAATGCGTTCAAGTGTATTTCCCATTTTCTCTTCTATAAGGTTCAGTGTGGCTGTCTTTATGTTGAGGTCTTTGATCCATTTGGATTTGATTTTTATGCATGGTGATAGATATGCATCTATTTTCATTTTTCAACATGTTGATATCCAGTTATGCCAGCACCATTTGTTGAATATCCTTTCTTTTTTCCATTTTATATTTTTGTTTCTTTGTCAAAAATCAGGTGTTCATAGGTGTGTGGATTGATATCCGGGTCTTCGATTCAGTTACATTGGTCCTCCTGTCTGTTCTTATGCCAATACCAGGCTGTTTTCAGTACTATAGCTCTGTAGTAGAGTGTGAAGTCAGGGATTGGGATACACCCAGAAGTTCTTTTATTATATAGAATTGTTTCGGCTATTCTTTTTTTTTTTCTTTTCTATATGAAGTTGAGTACTGTTCTTTCAAGGTCTGTGAAGAATTTTGCTGGGATTTTGATGGGCATTGCATTGAATCTGTAGATTGCTTTTGGTAAGATTGCCATTTTTACTATGTTAAGTCTACCTACTCAAGAACATGGGAGATCATTCCATTTTCTGGTATCTTCTTCAATTTCTTTCTTCAAAGATATAAAGTTCTTGTCATACAGGTCTTCCACTTGTTTGGTTAGAGCTACTCCAAGATATTTTATGTTATTTGTAGCTATGGCTAAGGATGATGGTTCTCTGACTTCTTTCTCAGCCTAATTATTATCTGTGTGAGCAAGGGCTATGAATTTTTTTGTGTTAATCTTGTATCCTGTACATTACTGAAGGTGTTTATGAGTTACAGACATTCCTTGGTAGAGTTTTTGGGGTCCCTTATGTAAACTATCATATCATCAGCAAATAATGAGAGTTTGACTTCTTCTTTTTCTATTTGTATCCCCTTGATATCCTTTTTTTTGTCTTATTGCTCTAGCTAGAACCTCAAGTACTATATTGAATAGATATGGAGAGAGTGGACAACCTTGTCTTGTTCCTGATTTCAGTGGGATAGCTTTGAGTTTCTCTCCGTTTAGTCTGATGTTGGTTATTGGCTTGCTGTATATTGTCTTTATCATGTTTAGGTATATTCCTTGTTTCCCTGCTGTCTCCAAGACCTTTATCATGAAGGAATGATGTATTTTGTCAAAGGCTTTTTCAGCATTTAGTGAGAAGATCTTGTGGGTTTTTTTTTTCAGTTTGTTTATATGGTGAATTACATTGACAGACTTTCGTATGTTGAACCACCCCTGTGTCTCTAGAATGAAGCTGACCTGATCATGGTGGATAATTTTTCTGAAGTGTTCTTGGATTTGGTTTGCCAGTATTATACTGAGTATTTTTGCATCAATGTTCACGAGTGAGATTGGTCTGCAATTTTCTTTCTTAGTAATGTCTTTGTGTGGTTTGGATATCAGGGTAATTGTAGCCTCATTAAAAGAGTTTGACAATGTTTCTTCTGTTTCTAATGTATGAAATAATTTGAGGAGTATAGGTATTAGTTCTTCTTTGAGAATCTTGTAGAATTCTGTGCTGAAACCATCTAGCCCTGTTTTGTGTGTGTGTGTGTGTGTTGGGAGACTTTTGATGACTGTTTCTATTTCTTTAACAGTTATAGGTCTATTTAATTTGCTTATTTGGTCTTGATTTAATTTTAGTAAGTGATATTTATCGAGAAAATTGTCCATTTCCTTTAAATTTTCCAATTTTGTGGTGTATAGGTTTTTGAAATATGACCTAATTGTTCTCTGGATTTTCTCCATGTCTATTGTTATGTCCCTCTTTTCATTTCTGATTTTGTAACTTGAATATTCTCTCTGCCTTTTGCTTAGTTTGGATAAAGGTTTGTCTATTTTGTTGATTTTCTCGAAGAACCAACTCTTGGTCTCATTGATTCTTTGTATTATTTTCTTTGTTTTTATTTTGTTGATTTCAGCTCTCAATTTGATTATTTCCTGCTGGCTAGTCTTCCTGGGTTCTGCTGCCTTTGTTAATGATGTAAAGATGTGTTACATTTGTTTGCGCTGCAATTGTTTTAATTATGTAACAATGTGCAGTCTTTATTTTACCTTGTCTGCCTAAGGCACCTGATTGTTCTTATAAAGAGCTGAAGGACTAATAGTAGGCAGAGGAAAAATGGGCAGGGCTGATGGGCGGAAAGGGAAGTAGGAGGAGAAATCTAGGCTGGCGAGAAAGAAGGAGAAAAGGAGAGAACCAGGGAGGAAGAGAGGGACGTGCCCAGGGCCAGAAGCCAGTCAGACATGAGAAGCAGCGAATGTTAGATATGCAGAAGGAAAGACAGGGTAAAAAGCCCCAGAGGAAACACAGATGAAGAGGAACAGTTTAAGTTATAAGAGCTACTGAGAAAAGCATAAGATACAGCTGAGAATACATAGCTAATACGAAGTCTCCTTGTCATGAGTTGGGAGCTGGTTGGTGGCCCAGAAGAAAAAAGGCTGCTACAATTGTGTAAACATATGAATGCAACTAAAAGGAAAGCTATTGGAATTTTACTTTTATCTGTTTGTCTGTATGTGCATCTACCCACACACCTGTGCTCAGGTACTCATGGAGGTCAGAAGAGGGCATCCCATTCCCTGGAGCTGGAATTACAGGTGGTTGCAAACCCCAAGACTTGGGTGCTGGGAGTGAAATTCTCATCTTCTGAAAGAGCAGCAAGTACACTTACCCACGGATCCATCCCTCCAGCCCCCTTGAAAGTGCTAGTATTCTCTCACGTTCTTTAAAATAAAACTGTAGAATGAGTTTTCAGTAAGCTTCAATATATTTGTATGTGTTTCCCCCAAACAGCAAACATACATAGAGACTTTCCATAAACACTTATTTAAATGTTTCTCCTCCAGTAGTTTGAAGTTGAAGAAATGGGGGTACACTGAGTCAGGGCAGAGGAGAAGAATGGAGAGAAAAGGCAGGCGAATCCAGGGTAGCTGTAGTGTTCTTTTGCTGTCCTGGGGAGTCAGGCAGGGCACCAGGAGCTGCTGATCTGTGGTTGGAGAAGCCTTCTGTCACAGCAGACAGGTGGGCTGGACCACAGTGACCACACCACCTCATTTCCTTTGCCCCGCTATCACACTGAGCCATGTCACTGGCTAGCCTTTGGGACGGAAGATCTGACTTTAGACACCGCTGTGAAGGAGACCAGGACATTTCATCTCATGCACACATTTGTCACTTTAACCACATGGGGGGAAGAAAAGGCCACAAAGTATCATGTTAGTATGAACACAGTCAAGGTACTTGTGTTTAAAGAAAAAAAAAATATCATTAGTGTTGCAAAGACTTTCCATGATTTCACACTCGCCCTGAGAGCCCCCTCTCACCACAGGAAGTGTGCTGACCAATGGAGGGGGCAAATAAAAGGGGCTCCTGGGGAGTCTGCTCCATACTCTTGCACAGCCCAGCAAGACCTCAGCCATGAGACTTCTCCTCCTGACTTTCCTGGGAGCCTGCTGCCTCACCACGTTCTCTGTGGAAGGTAAGTTGAGCAGCTATTGATGGGACAAGGACCAGGCTTGATTGACTTGGGTCTTGATTAGAATAAACTCCTTTGTCCAGGGAAGCCTCAGACTTCCCATATGCACAAAAGAAATGCTGGTTTCAACTCTCAGCCGTTCTAGGCTTATGCTTATTTACTTAAAATTGAGTGTTATATTCTGTCTATACACTGAGCACTGTGAGCTGGAATTAAAATGGAATAAATCTGATTTTATTTACTGATGACTATTTAAGCACATCCAATCTCCTTATAATGATATTTTATTAATGCTGGCAATGATTACAATGGGTTGCTTGCTTTTGCTTACTTCATTTTGATCTGATAAATTCTCAGACTCTTTAAGTTTCATCAGAGTGGGGAATGAGGTCCAGACGGTGTGTTTGAAAGCAAATCTATGTTTTCTACTTGAAAACATCAAGCATAAAATGATCAGGAGCTCATATTTTCATATTAAGAAAATCAATATTACCCTCAACTAAATAGAGGAGTCTGCCAATATTGCTGTGAACATTACCGCTTATGATGTAAGACAGCCTCTGATACTGAGTGGGACAGATAGTCCACACTCTGTTGACTAACGAACCTGGAAGACATGCCCAAATGGGATGCAGATGCGCTGAGCTATAGCTGAACATTTCAGCTGATGTTTCCTAAAGGGTCACCTTTTTCTTCTGGCTGGAGTTATAGACCTATTTGTATTCTGTTCTGCACACTTAGACTATAATACCATAACTTCATCATAGATTCTACAAGCATAAAGGGAATAAAGAGAACACATTCTGGAAATCCTTGACATTGGGCAAAAGAAGAAATATTGATGAAGGGAAAAAAAAAACTTCAAGAATATTCAGTTAGGTCTCACGCTGCTAAAAGGCTGGCATTTTTTGCTGAGATGGAGGTGCAGCTCTCCGCTGCTTTTTTTGCTTGTTTCCTGAGACCTGCTGGGGCTCAGGCCAGGGCTGGCTTGGTGACAGTCTGCAGGAGCTAGGGAACTGGAGACTTGCTCTCAGATTCCCAAGCTTTCTCCTTGCAGGAGTTTAAAAAACCTTGCTGGTATCTTAGTGATGTCAAAACGGGCAAAAATGTGTCTTTGCGACACTTTGTCAACCCCCCCCCCCCCCACGTTGCTGAGAAGCTGTAGAAGTCCTGGTGTGGACAATAGGGTTCTGCTGGCCCTTGGCATCCATGAACACTCGACTCAGAGACATGTTGTTCTTAAATGGTGAAAGAAAGCTAAAAGAAGCCAGATTTTCTCTGAGTTCAGAGAAGTTTAGCATAAAACGATACTGGCAGAGGGCAAAGAATGGGCAGGTTGGTACCGAGAACAAAGCAAAGGAGCCATGAAGGAAAGAGGTGCCCAGCCTCTAGTTCTATATGGTAGACAAAGGCCTTCCTGTGGCGGCAGCTCCAATTCAGACTTGATCGTTATCAGGATGACTGGAGGTCTTGGCAGCTGTGAAATTAGCACTTAGAAACTTTGCCTATTTAGATGTTACCAACTCCTTAGTCTCCTTGACTCTTCTGGGATAGTTTTCCTTGTGCAATGGAGGGTTGTGTTAAGAACTTGAAGAGTTTAGTCCCCCTTCAGTCGGGTCCTTTAATGGCAAATCCTGAGGAAACTCTCCCATCCCATGTCCCACGTGTGACTATTACAAATGAGAACACGTATATTTGTTCAGGCAAAAATGTACTGGGTTCTTCTCTTGACTATAGCTTGCTCAGATCACCCTTTATTGCAACCTTCTCTTTTACCTAATTTACAGCAAAATTAGCATTTGACATGATCTCCGTTGTCTCTGTTTTCCTGGCTACCTTACTATAACATGGACTCCATTAAACAGGGTCCGTGCCCATCTGAATTAGTGCCTTTGACTTTTAGGACACAAAAGGACACCACTAAGTATGTAGCTGTTTAGAGTGTCCCGAGGACTCTGCTGTCATATACAAAGATGGATACCACCCGGTTACTATGTATTTATTTGTGAGACAATGCCTCCCGGTCACAGTTCTAGAGGGCCCTAAACTCACTCTGTAGACCACACAGAGAGTCACCCTCCTCTGACCCCCATTGCTGGGACTAAAGGAGTGCACCACCACACAAGGCCACCTTGTTACTTTTACAAAGAAATTGCCGAAACAATACTACTGATCTCTTAAAAATCAGCCAGACACTTACCTCAATATATAATGAACAAGAGACCCAGGATACCAATGGGAATTATTTCTTCCCCAAAAGAACAAGCGGTTTTCTACTCCTGGTACATTTTAGAGTAATCTAATAAGTGACTCTGAACTTGATACTTGTTGAGTTGCAGTTTTATTTATGTTTTCATTTTCTTCTTCTAGGCGTGGGGACTGAAGCCCTAGAAGAGAGTTTCTGTGTGAGCTTAAGGACCCAGCCGCTGCCGGTTCAGAGAATCAAGACCTATACCATCAGGGAGGGCATATTGAAAGCAGTTATGTGAGTGTCTACTCAAAGATGTTCCTATCTAGAAATGCAATAGGAAGAAGTATTGCCCCCTCAGGAAAAATAGGGCACCATGGAGGAACGCTCAGCATAGTCACTAGCCCAGTCTGTTTATAACAATCTTGTCTTTCACTGTCCTGTCCAATGATGATTATTGAAAAAAATAAAAGAACACACACCCCCTTTTTCCTCTTTTGCTCACCAGATGAGTCTGACTAGAAAATAGATGGGCACTGTGTCCAGTTCTGATGGCCAGCCCAGGCTAGGATTTGCTCAAATAACCAGACTAATGTAAGATACTTACTGTGTAGAGCAGCACACCTTGTGTGTGGTTATACCTCAATGGAACACATCCAGAACTTTCCTACACTGCCTTCCAGAACCCTGTGTTCAGAAGGAGCAGCGCTCTCTCTGATGCATGCTTAGAGTTTCTCTCTTAGAAACTCATGGACATTATCTCTAATTCCCCCAAGGAGGTAGATAGTTCCAGGCTGGAAAAGGAAGGAGGTACGGATCAGCTGAACTAAATGGTCCTAGGAGTCCACTTTAGCTCCAGTGTTTGGTTATACTGGTGAATGACAGCCGCCAACAGCTGGCTGTCACCTGGAGATTTCCCTCCCTTTCCTAAAACAGATGACAGAAGAAAGATGCTCATGGGTTGTTTCAGGGTTTGAAAGGTGGTTTCTTCGGCTGACTTCTGTCCAGATCTTCTTTCATTGGACAGTACAGCTAACACTATCTCTTTTTTGCGTCCTAGCTTTGTCACCAGACGAGGAGTGAAAATCTGTGCTGATCCACATGCCCAGTGGGTGAAAGCAGCGATCAGAACTGTGGATAGGAGGAAGAACATAACCGAAACTAGTCCCACGAGAGCCCAGCGGTCCACCAGCTCAGCCATGACCCTGTCTGGGTAGTGCTGTCTGGGACAGTGTTCCCTCAACAGCCGAGTAGCTCATCTCAGTTCGCAGGCTCATGGACTAATTGTGCTATATTTACTTTTTACGAAATGTTACATGAATAAAGTTGTTTATTATTATTTTATGGCATTCATTTTAAATGTTATAAGTAATAAATATTTATTATTGAGGATGGGTCTATATTTCATTTATTATACAGAGGGAAAGGTAATATATTGTTTATTTCTGTCTCTTTGACCTCTGTCCCTCCTGCTCTCTGTCTCTGATATCCATGATGGGAGACATTTGGGCTAGTGTCTATGGAGATGAAAGCCGCTTTATCACTCTTGGGTTCAGCGTGCAATAGTTCTCTGCTAGTGAGCTACAAATTTTGTAGCATACGGTGACAGTCACCATCCGGTTCAGTCTCATAGTAGAGGGTTGTTTATCAAAGTTGTGAGAAACCATCCAGCTGTCCTCACATTGCCATTCCAAAGGATAACATCTCAGAAAGTGGCTCCGTTCCACTTTAACTTGAGGAAAATCCTTTACCTCTTGGTAGGTTGGTCAAGTAAAAGTCGATGTATTGTAAATTAGATAATTATCTCACTGCTTTATGATGGTTTCTCTTGTTGGCACTCTGCTTGCCATTGTCTAAGCTCTGCATTCCTACCTATGGGCTCTCAATGTTCCCAGTCCTTGTCACGTGGGATCTCTCTCTCAACGAGATCACAATTTACAGATCACTCAGCACCCCAAACTATGCTCTTCTGTTTTCTCATTAAATGGCTGACTGGATTCCAGCTTGTGGTTCTGGTATCCCAGAAGCCAGTGATTCACACTGTGTTTGTTAAGCTGTCTGAAAGCGAGAACCGACTTTATCCTGGTAGTTGAGTTGAAGAAGAATTGCTGAGAGATGCTGTGTGGTATTGAGACCTTTGGACATTCCCTGAGGACATCTTGCTGGGCCACATTATTTCTGTCTATACAGAGACCCAGAGTAGAAACCACTAAACTGTCACCTCCCAGCAGAGATCCAGCCACCTACTCTTTCCCATTGCCAGTAGTTCACAGTGATTTTCAAACGCATGTTAGACAAGACTGAAAACCAAGCGTCTCAGACGATAAACAGAGTAGTATTTTGATCTTTAAAAATAGTTTATCAATCATTTTTAATTTATATATGCAAGTGTGTGGGTTTTGTGAGTTTATGTAAAGCACATGTGTGCAGAGGCCTAAGGAGAACAGAGGGCATCAGATTCCCTGGAAGTGAAGTTGTAGGCGGGGCTGAGACACCTGATGAGGGTGCTTGTCAATGAACCCAGGTCCTCCGGAAGAGCAGCAAGGTCTTCACCAAGCACTATACCACTGTGCCATCTCTCAACCCTGGATTTTTCTGATTTAATTATATATGTGTGCTTCCCAAATGACTCCCAGACCCCAGAGGATCACAGTGGTAATGAGATGAATGAAGAAGATGGGTAACATTTGATTTCTCAGTTTTAAAGAATTTTAACAAACACTTTGTTTTTTATTAAGCAATGGAGGGTACTTTCTTGCTTAGCTAGTGATGGATCACCTGGGCACATGACAAATCCCACACTGGATTTGACCCACACTGGAGCACTGGACTGAGCTCCCAAGGTCCCAATGAGGAGCAGAAGGAGGGAGAAGATGAGCAAGGAAGTCAAGACCACGAGGGGTGCACCCACCCACTGAGACAAATCCCAATTAAAGACAAAACAATAGACATAAAATATTTATTAGCTTTCTTAAGGGCCATTGCTCATTAATAGACAGAATTCAGATTCAACAGTTGGGAGCAGGGCTCCAGGTTTGGCCTCTTGAGCTGTTGAAGCTGCCTTCTCCTCAGAAGTCACTTGTCCCATGACTCTCCTATACAGGAAGGCGTAACGACCAGGTGACTCAAGTAAACACAATACTCTTATGTATCCTGCTGTTTATTTTATAAATTAATTCATTCAATAATCTCTGAGGCTCTTCTATGTGCCAGAGCTGAAAAAAAAAATCCTCTTTTATTCTCATGAGTTCTCCCCACTTTCCCTTCACTCTGGAAAATAGGAGGCTTCCTCTTCCAGCTACTCATCCAGCTTGTGTATCCCAGGGCTTTCCTGAGCGCAGCAATGCAGAACTTAAACAAGACGTCTTGTCCCTGTGCTCCAAACTGCCATAGGCTTGCAGTGGGGATAACATTAAAGTATGCAGGGTAACATGTGAACTTGTAGGTAAGCAGAGCCTTGGGCGCACAGCAACAAATCTGTTTAGGTGTTGCCGTGTAGGGGATGTCTGGACAGCTTTCACCTTGAAGATAATCTGATACCAGAAGGACAAGTCAGAGTTGTCTGTGCAGTTCCATCACCTTCCAGGCAAGGAAAACAAGCAGCATGTATGAAAGATTGCGGAGGAGAAAGACCTTGATGTGCTAAGAAAGTGGAAGCATTTACTACACCTGAGAGACAAAATGGAGGCAGCACAGCAATGCAAGGGGGCAAAGGGAGGTTGGAGAGACACTGGAAACCCGGGAAGGTCCTGTCTTCAGACCCGTGAATATATATTTCATTTAAAGTCACTGGGGAATTCTACTGACTGATCAGTTTAGAGTATAGAGAACAAGACAAGGGCCAAGAAGCCAATTAGCAGGCCACTCTGGACTTAGTGACCTTTGGACTTGGCCCGGCAGGCTCAGCTCTCCATGGCAAGTGCCCAGGTCAACAAACTCCTCTTCACTTTCTTCTGCGCATATGGCCAGGATCAGGATACAAGAAAATTGCTCGTATGGTTTCTTAGGTTACTTACTAGTTATGATCAGATCTGCAGGCAAAAATTGGAGCTAACTACCTGGGGGAAGTAGCAGTTAAGATCAAGAAGGAACACACCCAATATCAGTGTACTTACAGAGAATCCTCACCTGAGTCTGTTTTGATTTATTGAATTCCTGAGTGTTCGTGAAACTCCTACAGAGTATGTGGGACTAGGATCTACTTAGCTGTCATGATGCAGGTGACTGTCATCAAAGTCATTCCCAGTTGGGTGTTTCAGACAGCCAAACTCATGGCTTCTCTTATCTGATGTCATCTGGCTAGGTGAGGTCCCTCCCACGTGCTGGATCAGCTCCTGGATTTTCCTCTGTTATAGCTTATATTGCCCTGAGCAGCATTTTATTTGATTTGTCTTAGTAGTTGAAATTTGAGGCCGTGGACTTGATGTCTAGCTAAAACTTGGTAAAATATCTGTACATGATGTTTCCAGTTAATTTTTATGAACATCACACACACACACAACTCATACACACATCTATCTGTCTAATAAATACTCAATACTCAATGTAAAATGATAGAGTGGTTGAAAAAACAAAAAAGAATGAGCTGGACCCAAGTTAGGAGGTTGGGATATGACTCAGGTTTTAGTACTGAGAAAATGACATTGGTAGAATCTATATACTAACATAAAGGAGAGTTGTTTGGTGTGTGAACTTAAATAAACTCTTGGAAAGTTAAAAAAATAAAACTCTGCAGAAGAGGTGACAAAAGAATTGTGCCTTTAAGTCCTAAAAGATTCTTGCCAGGAACAAATGATCAGTGTGGGTACTCTTGCCAGAAGAATCGCATAAAAGAAATTATGGAGGCGCCCGAGGGAGACTGCTTATAGGTAGGTGGGGATTAGAGAGCTCAGGGAGGAAAGGTGGTTTGAGGCCAGGTCCAAGAGGTCCCAAGCAGAAGGGCAAGGGCAAGATTTAATAGGGTGGGGGCGCTGGGAGGACAACATGATGCATCCAAGTTTAGGGTAGTCACTTAGAGCAGTGGTTCTCCACCTGCAGTTGCGACCCTTCAGGGGTTGAATGACCTTTCCACAAGGGTAACCTCAGACCATCAGAAAACACAGATATTCACATTACAATTCGGAACAGTAGCAAAATTACAGTCGTGAAATAGCAATGAAAATAATTTTATGGTTGGAGGCCACCACAACATGAGGAACTGTATTGAAGGGTAACAGCGTTAGGAAGGCTGAGAATCTCTGACTTAGAGGCGTAGGTTTATGCACAAGGCTGCAAGGGTCTGGCTACCTACTGGATATGTCATGAACTTGATAAACTGAGACTCCTCTAAAGTTTTCAGCTGGGGTGAGTGGTTAAGAATCAACAGAGGATTGATAAGATTTTGGTCTAATTGCTGCTGTAGATTCTGTTCTGATGAATCCATGGCCACCAGAAGAGGGACAGTCATGAAGCGAGAAGCAAGCACCACAGATCTCCTTGATATGTAAGCAGTTGAGACAAAGCCCAAGCTACATCTTCATTCCCTTTCTCCAGGCAAACCTTTTCAGAAGAATGGGGCTAGGAAAAGCCTGAGTATCTGTGAAACTCTCTGTGCCCTTTGGGGCCTGGGGAAAGGGACATATAAATGGAATAAAATCCCCACCGCTGAGTCACTGGTGTTATTTTAGGAGGGATTTGTCATACAGCAGTGGGAGGCAGATGGGAGCCAGAGGGTGAATTTGTAATGAGAGAAAAGAGAAATGAGGTAA
The DNA here is from genome assembly GCF_018167655.1 of Microtus oregoni. Classification (NCBI taxonomy): domain Eukaryota; kingdom Metazoa; phylum Chordata; class Mammalia; order Rodentia; family Cricetidae; genus Microtus; species Microtus oregoni. Next base: position 33,937,823 of record NW_024543072.1, read on the forward strand.
AAGCAAAGGTTTGGAATGGGCACCAGGAATGCCAGGACAGGACTGGATGGAGGGTTTGGTGGGAGGAGGGGACATGGGATCCCCTCCCCCACTTGGTGGGAGGTAGTATACATTAGATCAGAAGGTGAAAGGCAGGCCATGTGTCTTGACTTCCTGTCCGACTGTGCTGCTTGGCATCGCTATTGAGACTGCACAATCATCTTTCTCTTTGACTCCAACCTGCTCCCACAGGCTCATCAGGTTGTTGGGTTTTGGGACATGTTTGTGTTCAGAAGACTGTTAACAAGAAGAATGGTTAACCCCTTGATGTGTTTGCGATATGATGGCATTGGGAGGTGTGTAAGACTAGAAAGATACATCCTGTGCCCTGACCCTTGTTTCTGTTTGCTTCCTGATTGCCTTGAGGTCGTCAGTTCTCTCCCTCTCATTACCATAATATTCTGCCTCACTTCAGACCCCAGGTCAGGGAGCCAGTGAACCACAAACCGAGACCATGAAACAAAAGTGCTTTTCTGAACTTCAAGGCCTATCTTGTAGCATTTATTTTATTCTGCCCCAAATCATAGAGTCACAAGCCTTTGTCTTCAACAGTAAGATCCACAGCTGGAAGGAACTATGGCTGTCCTGATGAACCTTTGCAGATATTCAGTGAGGCTGATGTTCCAGATACCCCAGGACAATGATGCCGCAGATAAGCAGGCCATTCCCTGGTGATCTACAGACCTCAGACATACATTGGCTAACAGAGAAACATAGGACTTAAATCCTGTTTCCTACCCTCACTGACAGAGATGCTGCTCCTCAGAGCTACTTGATGTAGGAGCTGTCTATACCGCTGGGCTTGGAGGTGTACGTCACTGTCTTAGTTAGATTGTTATTGCTGTGATGAAACACCACAACCAGAAGCAAGTTAGTGAGGAAAGTGTTTATTAGGCTCACACTTCCACAACGGACCTCATCGCTAAAGGCAGTCATGACAAGAACTCAAGCGGGGCTGGTACTTGGAGGCAGGAGCTGATGCAGAGGCCGTGGAGGGGTGCTTCTCACTGAGTTGCTCCCCATGGTTTCCTCAGTCTGCTTTCCTGTAGAACCCAGGACCACCAGCACAGAGTTGGCGCCACTCAATAACCAATTAAGAAAATGCCATACAGGTTTGCCTACCGCTGGATCCGATGGAGGCACTTTCTTGACTGAGATCTTCTCAGATGACTTTAGCGTGTGTCAAGTTGACATAAAACTACCCAGCACAATCACTGAATGGATGGAGAGGAGAAAGTGCTTGTTTAAACACAGGTGCTTGACGCCTGCACTAGATAAAAGCCCTAGCATTGTTACAAAATTTATAGGATAGGAAAGTTGATGATCAGTATAATGACACATTATCTGACTTATTTTTGTGGTTCTTCTTCTCTTATTCCTTGACTGAGATTTCCCTATGCTGTTAACATATTATAACACTCACATTTTATGCCATGTTTATTTGGAGGAAGTAGTCTTGAATCTCAAGGAATCAGAATGATTCAAACATTTGGTTGTTAACAGCGGAAGTGTCTCATGCCTGCAACTGTTCAGACCAGCAATCCTTTGATATTTGTCCGTGAAGCTGTGCTTTGCATATTTGGTCCATAACTTATAGTTACATAGTCAAAAATGAAGATATGGTTCTGTTTTGAATCTGAAATGTTCCCCAAAGCTCACATTGGTGCTAAATGAATGATAAAATCCTAATCCCGAATGCAGCTGTGTTCAGAGATGAAAACTTTCAGAGGGAAATGGGTCCTGAGGGTTCTGATCTCATCAGTAGACTACTGATAATCAAATGGGCGGGGGGGGGGGGGTGCTAGAAACGTTGGGAGGTAGGAGCTGGAAGGGGGAAGGAGGTAATTCGAGGCATGCCTTTGAAAGGTCTATCTTGTCTTGGTCATTCTTGGCTTCTGGTTGCTGTGAGATAGACAGCTTTGTCCCACCAATCACTCTCCACCTTGAAGGTTTTCCATAACATGTGTCCGGAAAATGAGATCCAGTTGCCGTGGTGTGAAACCCCTGAAACATGAGCCAAACACACTTTCCTGCTTTCAGTTGATTCCTTCAGACATTTTGCCACAGTGGCAGAAAACTGGCCAGTACAATTATAAACGCTTGCATTTTGTGTGACAGATTTGCATTGGTTGATACAGAAGGTGATGAATGTGAAATTCACAGGTGTTGTGGAATATTATTTCAACGATGCAAAGATGCGCTATGGTTGTTTATGCTGTGGACTGTGACTTTAACTGTGTGAAGCGTGTTACATGTGTTTCTGCTGCCTTTGTTAATGATCTAAAGATGTTTGTGCTGCATGTGTTTAATTATGTAAAGGTGTGTTGCATTTGTTTCACCTTGCTTGCTTCACGTACTTGATTGGTCTAATAAAAAAAAAAAACCTGAACAGCCAATAGCTAGGCAGTAGAGGGATCAGTAGGGATGGCAGGAAGACAGAATAAATAGGAGGAGAAATAGTCTAGGCTCAAAAAGAATGAGAGAAGAAGGAGAGAATGAGGAAGAAAGAGAGGGGCACACCCAGAGTCAGAAGCCAGGCAGCTGCCAGCCAGACATGAGAAGCAGGAATGTAAGATATACAGAAAGAGAGGTAAAAGCCCTAAGACAAAACAGAGATGAAGATAGACAGACTAAAATAAGAACTATAACCGTGCCAGCCTTTCATATTTAATAACAAGTCTCCATATCATGATTTTTAAGCTGTTCTGTGGCCTAAAAGAAAATGCCTGGTACACACAAGTGGATTGCATAATGTGGTTTAAGTTTTGTTTTCACTCTGAAGCTAATTCCACAGGCCTGTTTATATCATAAGGCTCACCTATGCCTGATATATGTATGCTTTCTAACTTGCATATTATATTTTAACAAAAACTCTAAAGGAATTCATTGTTTGATTTACCGCGTTGTTCCTCATGCTCAAGACTGGAATTCATTAAGGACACAGGAGAGTTGAAGGTGACATAAGATGGAGGGGAGGTAGAAACGTAGAGAAGCTAATTTTGAGTCATACTTACTCTGAAAAAAATAATTTCACGGCATCAGTGTGCTATTAATCATAATCACCTGTGCACTTTAGATAAAACAGAATTGTGGGCAAAGATGAAAGATTAAGAGTCCTTTTCATTTTACCCGCTGATGTGTTTCTCCATCCATCTTGTCAATATGGAGCAAGGTCAGTAAACAAAAGAAAACTGCACACAACTGCAAAGGTTCCAGCACCACACCTTGCATGTACATTATCTTGATGCCCTGAAAGTCAGGACTCCCCAGTGCCCTTGTCTACAAGTGTTTGTTGGACTTGGATTAATTCACCAAAGTTTCACAGCAAAAGGCAGGCAGGATGAGGTAGGAAGAGCAGCAATGGTAGTGTTTACATAGAGAGAAAGGGAGGTGAGCAGCTTGTCCCAGGCTAAGGAATCAGCATAAAAACGCAGTCATGATGTGTATGAGGGTTTGTGTGCTGTAGCATGCACGTGCAGGTCAGGCCAGGCTAGGGGGTGACTTCTGGGAGTCAGTATCTCTTGCCACCTTTACACTGGTTTGGGGGGATAGGACTCAAGTCATTGGGCTCGCAAGTGGCAAGTGCCTTTACCCACCGCCATCTTGCTGGTCCCCAGTTTTTCAATTATACTGCATTAAGTATTTTATTTATTTTATTTATTTATTTATTAAAGATTTCTGTCTCTTCCCCGCCACCGCCTCCCATTTCCCTCCCCCTCCCCCAATCAAGTCCCCCTCCCTCCTCAGCCCGAAGAACAATCAGGTTTCCCTGCCCTGTGGAAAGTCCAAGGAACCCCCACCTCCATCCAGTTCTAGTAAGATGAGCATCCAAACTGTCTAGGCTCCTACAAAGCCAGTACATGCATATACTGCATTAAGTATTTATTGTGTTTTAAAGATTTATTTTTACGTGTGTATGTGTCTTGCCTGCATGTATGTAAGTGCCGCTACCAGTGTACCTGGTACATATGCAGTCCAGAAGGAATGGAGTTACAACCAAACTCTCTATCTCTATATTTATTATTTTTACGAATAGAAAAGGTATATAAATAAGAATTGCCTAGCAAAACACACCCACACACCCTATATAGAGCTTCCACTATTATAAAGGAGAATTCTAGATGCCTTAACATCGGAGATAGTCAATAAACCTTTGCTGCTGATTTGTGATCTTCCGTGATAATTTTCTCAGAAATTAGAGTGGGATGGGTTTTGCTAACCATAAGAAAACTGAAATAGCTCTTTAAAATACTGGAAAACATTCTATGTGTGAAGCTTGGATGACCCAAGACACAGAAGTTCATGTACAATGATGAGGAAGTAATTCTTCCTTAAATAGCACAGCCAGATCAAATGAGTAAATTAAGGATAACCCAGTTACTGTGAAGAGGCAATGGGTTCTGACAAAAGCTACTAACAAGGTTGATTCCTGGCTTTCTGTATGAATGTAGTTTCCTTTCTTCTCTTGTTGGGAAAGATTACATGATGTCAGCATTCACCTTCATAGCAGGCAGACTCTAAGGTATCCTGAGAACCCTAGAGACTCCATGTGAATATTCTGTAAAAAGCTTAAACTATTTTATAAAGACAGTTGTAGATTAAGAACAGGAAGAATGATCTCTTTTGGCAAAGAATCCGGTAACTCTGAACTACATAATCAGTCTTTTTCTCATCAGCTATGATTATGGCATGATGCACATATATAATTAAGCATTGTGTTCGGTTTGTGCCAAGTTCTTACTGAAGGGCTGGGATTGGCTTGTTGAAGGATGCTCACTCTTACTCCAGAGGTAACCATAGGGATGACTCTCAGTTTTAGCTCCATTATCTTATCCCTCACTTTCTAGAGAAGATGGGGGAAGATATTGCTTATGTTTCTACAGAACTGGTAAGGTCCTGAGGGCAGACCATTTTCTGTCTGTATAAGCCTATCTTTGTAGATTCAAGACTTAGTACAAGCACAGCCATTACACGGAAGCATAGTAACGGCTTCTTAAGTGAGTTTCAGGAGGTAGACCATGCTGTGATTGCCATGGGTGCTGTCCTTTTCTTTTCCTCCATCACTAAAATGATCAGGCTATCTGAGGATCACTGTGTTCCTGGTATATCTATATATTGTAGCTATGGAAAATACAAAGACATTGGGGATGCAGCTTACCATGCATTCAGGAGGACTTGAAAAAGCCATTCACGGGAGTGATCTTGTGATCCTGGCACAGAGGAGAAACAGACAGGAGGATCTTTGAGGCTTGCTGGCTAGACAGCCCAGCCTACTCAGGAAGCACCAGGCTAATGGGAGAACCTGTCTCAGTAAAGAGGACGTGTGGTTCCTGAGAAATACCCTCTGGCCTATACACACCACACACACACACACACACACACACACACACACACACACACTGGAATGTACCCATGTACCCATGTAAACCTTCACACACACACACACACACACACACACACACACACACACAAATAACATATAAGAAGACACCGAAGAAAGGAAAGCCAGAACAGAGTCTCTTCACACATAATGAGAGTGGGTCTAAACAACATTATAACTTTCTTGATTATGTTTTGTATTTACAGATTTGAGCAAGGATGCAGCTTTGACAGTGTGCTTCTCTTCTGATTACACAAATAAATCACACAGATTGCTATGAAGATATGTGATAGATTAGCCTGTGAATGGAGAAAAGAATTGTGAGGAACTGGGGTCGTCTATCTTTCTCCGCCCACATGATCTTGACGTTCAATTGGACTTGTGAGCGCGTGGAATGGTCAGTGCTTCTGAAGTGTGTTTACTTCAAGCTAGAGGATGATAGGGGCTGGATTCTTTAAAGGAATGGATGTGGGGAAGGCAAGCCATTACAGTTTCTTTGTGTTCTACACAGATCTTGAAAAACGTGCAATGAATCCAGAATCAGGAACGCCGTTAACTGTGATTTAACGGGGACAGAACAGCAGAACTTTGTTTAGTGGCTTAGCTGATTTTCTTTGCATGCTGTCTTGGTGTGCTGTTCCTAGCCCTTGATGTAGTGAGTGTGACTTGTGGAGTCAGCTAGCCTGGATCATCACTAGCTGTGTCCCTATTATTAGTAGGCCACTTTATCTGCCTGGACCTAGTGTCTTCTGTAAATAAGATGACCTCACGTCCATGGTGCGTATAGGCATCCAATGAGACATGGGTCAAGACAAAAGTCAATGACAAGTAAGACCCTTGTTCTCATGGGACTTCCATTCTAGAGGAATAGTGGGAAACCCGCACATGCACACACACATACATGCCTCTCGCTAAAAATATTTCAGAAGGTAATGGATGTTATATTGAAAGTGAGAGAGAAGTGGGGTAGGGCAGAGATGTCACATGGGGATCTAGCAAAGTGCGGCAGTCTATTAGAAGTAGCACAGAGTCAGAATTGATTCTCTGGGAATGATCAGGTTACTAGAATGAAGTGAGAGTGATTACAAAGATATTTCTAGAAGCCAAGTGTTGTGGCAGACAATTGCAATCCTACTATTCGGGAAGGCGAGGCAGGATGATTACCTCAAGTTAAAAGTCAGATATATAGTGAATTTTAGGCTAACCTGGGCTACAGAGTAAAACCTTGTCTCAAAAAGTAATTCCCCAAAGGAAAAGGGCTATTTGTAGTAAACTTTCTAGGCAGGGGAAGAATCTGCAAAGGGCCAAGTCAGGTGCCTGGTAGGCAAAGCATGCAGGGTCTCACTAGCCACAGAAAGACTGAGGTTCATTTATAATGGAAAGAGAAACCATTACAAAGGTTTTATATCTTAAAAAATCCTTCTGCTAATTTTATGAAGCATAGAGTCTACAGGATAAATGATGGAAGCAGCGATTCTAGTTAGACTATTAAAATAGCCTAGGTAAGAAGTGGTCATGGATGGAGTGGTTAGCAGGAGACAGAGTTGGGAATGATCATATTCTGGACTTATTTTTGTCCATAATTGAGAAGATACTTTGTTGAAATATAATCTATAGATCACAAGACTCATCCACCTTAAATGAAGAATAATTTGTTCAGTAAGTTCATAAGGTCTGCAGTAAGCATAGCAATTCAGTTGTAGAACATTTTCATCATGCCAAAAATTAAGTTTATTCCCATATGCACTTAATTTCTGCCCCTGTTTCCTATCCAGACAAACATGAATCTCTAGATTTGTCTTTCCCTGGGTATTGCATATCGTGAACTCTGTTGAGTCTTGCTTTTTCACTTAGCATTGCATCTTGGAGGTTCAGCCAAGTTGTAGCATGTGGTCATCTACTTTCACCTCTATGTAGTCTGAATAGTATCCAATTGTGTGGATATGCTAAATTTTTTTAGTTGTTCACCAATTGATCAGCATTTGGATTCTCTTACTCCATGTCCAGCATGACCTTTTCAGGCTCTCAGGAGAGTTCTTAAAACTTGAATGTCTTACTTTTAAAATTCTTGCAGTGGCTTGGCATTTTCTTTACTCTAAATCCATGGTAAGATTTATTGTTGCTTTTGTATGTTTTGAATAATACTCAGTCTCTCTTAGAACATGTGAAACATGCACACACACACACACACACTATTACATACAAACACCGCACACTTACACAAAGCAACTTAAAAATTAACATTTCCTCTCAGAATTCTCTTCCTGTGACTTTGAATTTCCTTTTGTCTGCAATATCACAACCCAGAGAGGGATGGAGAACCACAGATAACTGATCTTCTCTTTTCTGATGTTGCTTTCTCTGACATCTCAGGCAGAGTCAAGTGTTCAGTTTTAATACTGCTCAAGTTGATCGAGGCTGGCTCTTGATCTCACTCATGAATATAGCACCTGGAACTGCTGCAAAGCCCTTTCTACAGTGATCTCTGCAGCTCTCCAGGGATCCTTCGCAGCACTTCAAAAGCTCAGCGTGCGTCTTGCTGTGGTCTTTGCTCTGTGCAAACTCAGTTGTTCTGTGGCCAGTTAAAATAATGATTCCATTTGCTCTATGAAGTGTGATCTGACCTGACAGTGACTTTCTTCTGTTAGCCCTGTCATCTCAAGGTATAAAAGTGATATACCTGGACCTGTGATGTCTTTGATCATGGGAATAAGAATACACACTCCTCTTAGATATACTTATGTCCTGAAATGGTCAAGGGAAGCCTACTGGGTAGTAGATTCATGTATAGCTTATACTAATAACTTTTCTCATTGCTGTGACCAAATGTCCAAGAGAACCAATGAGAAGGAGAAAAGCTTGTTTTGGTTCATGGTTTCAGAGGGCTCTGTCTATAGGGTTTTGGCTTGACACATTTGAACAGAGCATCAAAATGGCAGCAGCGTGTGGTGGAGGTGGTCTTTACTTTTTTTAAACAATGGTAGCAGAATAAAGGTCATCTAAATAGAGGACAGTTTGAGTATGGTTCCAAGGAAATTCTGCTTGTGGTCCATTTCCTCCCTCTACCACCTCCTAGCAATGTCAAATGTTGAGAATCCTTCAAGGGATTAATCTACTGATCAAGCCAAGGACCTCATGATCTAATTGAGTAATGTCATCACCAAATCCACTGACTTCCATAATACCCTAGGGATTTCCTAATTCAATCAAGCTGACAATCAAAACAAATGACCTTGGAGGCCCTTTTCTGCTGCTATATATGTAACAGGGCTGTGGAGTCAAAACAAGTTCCAAGTGTCAGCCGTCACAAAAGGTGTGGAAGCCGTGACTCCCTTCTCTCTACTCTCATTGAGTCCAATGCTCCAATTTCAGACTCTGTTCTGTGCCTGCTATTTCTTGCAGCAAGCCGACTTTAGTGCCTGTATTACACCCTCCAAAGCAAATGTAAAGACAGCCTGTTAGCCAGCTTGGCATGCATCTCAATGCAGTGCCACTGGGGGACATATAAGATCCCCCTTCCATTTCTCAGTTTTCCTACTGTAGTTTTCTTCAGATTGGCATTGCCACAAATATACATACATACATACATACATACATATATATATATATACACACACACATATATATTTGAGAATACCACCTCCACAAAGTGCAGTTGCCAGATATACCATTCTACCTCTGCTACATAAGACCAGACCTTACATTTGACTCCAGCACAAACCTACAAACCAATAAAAACACTTAAAATACTAGCATAAAACCTTTTATAGAGAATGGGGTAGAGCCTAGGGATATTTCATTTGACTGAACTACGGTAAGATAGTCAGTCCTCACACAAATCAGATTCCTTATACTATTAGTTCTTACTGATCACATGCCTCAGTAACTCTGTATATCCTTAAAGCTTATGGTGTGTGTGTGTGTGTGTGTGTGTGTGTGTGTGTGTGCTGTGCTTGTGTGTATATGATGAGTGTACACATGAAGGGTTCCCTTACCAGTGTGTGTGCATGTGTCGAAGCCAGAGGTAGATAATGGCTTCCTTCCTTGTCATTCTCTACATTATTTTTGAGCCAGCTTCTCTCACTGAACTTGAGCTGGCTAAACTGGCCATCCACCAGAGCCCTTGGGATCTCCCTGTCACTGCCTCCTGGCATAATCGACTGCTTTAGACTCCTATGTGGGTTCTGAAAATTTCAAATCGGGCTCTCATGCTTGTTATTCATGGAACCATCTTTCTTGGCCGAGATTTTATGTTTTTAAAGCACATTTTCTCCCTCACATACTTACAGATTTCTTCCTTTTCCTAAGACACAGAAGTTAACAGTATCATTTTACTAGCAAACCTAGAGAACACACAACAGTTAAAAATCCTTCTAATTTTACTATCTATAGATATCACAGAGTTGCTACCATTTCTATATTGTTATCATTCTACACCTTTGGGATCCTTAAAAATAGAATTAGGATCATACTACAGTAGTGCCCCCTTATCCATGGAGATATGTTCTAAGATAGCTAACTAGTAAATGCCCAAACCTCAGATAGTTCTGCATCCTGTACCCAATCATGGCCATCTGGCAACAGCCAACCTGATACTCATGATGGTTCACAGGGTGAATTCACAGGACCAAGGCATAATTCATGTCCCAGGCAGAATGGAGCAGGAGGGCATGAGCTTCATCAAGATACTCAGAAGCATATGCCATTTAAAACTTGTGAATTGTTTATTTTTAGAATTTTTCATTTCGTATTTTTAAACCGCAGTTTACTGGCGGTAACTGAGTTGACTGCAGAGAGAAAAAGGAGACCACCGCAGTTTTTCTTTTACTTATTCTAAAAATATTAAATTACAATTACATATTTCTTAAGAGATTATTATTATTTTGATTGAAGAATTGCAAAGATAAAAAAGTAAGATTATACTGTAGGAAATTCACAGCAGCTTTTGCCACTCTTCGCTTGGAAGGAACCCTGGAATACCCTTCTGAGACTGACTCCTGCCTGCTGTGGAGCCTGACCTACAGCCAGGAGAAAAATCAAAACAATAAAGCAAAACTTGTGGGCTGATGTTTTTCAATTTCCATCCTTCCTCAATGTAATGGGAGCCCTTTACCTTCGCTCCTTGTGAGTAAGTGGGCAGTTGCTATGATTGGTAGGGGCTGTGTGTCCCCGGAATACAAATCATATCTGTCTGTCACTCATTGATTCTGATGTTAGTGAGATTTCTAGCTCTACCCAGAAATGTCTACAAAGTGATTCATGGCTAGCTTGAACTGGCTTGTCCGAATCCTATTTCAAGAGAATTAGGAAAGGGGATTTATGGTGACACTGTCTACCTATTTTCCAGGTTGATGGTGATAGCATTTAATTAATTAATTAATTAATTAATTAATTTTTTATTTGAGAGCAGCAAGTTCGGCTGCTGTTCATTTCCCTGAAAGGCCTTTGACTTCTGTGTGTCAGGATCCCTTCATGTAAGAAATTAGCTAACCAGCTTTATTTTGGCTAGAGATTCAGGTACAAAGATCTGGTGTAATAAGAAAACATTAATGGGAATGTCTTTCAGAAGCATATATTTGCTTTTGGAAATTATACACTAATGCCAATAGGTTTGTTAGATAAGGCATCCAGCACATTGAATCCTTGAATGAATGTGGTCCCACTGACCCTTGACATTTTGCTATTTTAACAACTTCTTTGTACTTAGATTGGGAACAGAAATGTCAAATTAGGCACCACAGGTACAATTATTCATTTGGTTCAGCAGGAGCTGAGGCCAACGGTGCGTTGACAATCTGACAGGGAAATCTCGTTGCCCTTTTGAGATTTACTGCCCAGTTCTTCAGCTCAAATTGGATTGGGTCAAATTTGTACCAAGTTCACTTTGGTAATAACAGGAAAAGTGTCGAGACTGGAGGTGCTCTTCTTGTGAGTTGACGTATTCCATGCATTTTCCCTTCCTTGCCACCTCCAGGCCTCTCACAAGCCAAACTCAGATAAGGCATGTGCACATAAGGAGACAGAGCTACCCCATTCTCTCCTCAAGCCCGCAGGACACACTGTTGGTGCATTTGCAGTCATTTGATGGACACCACATACACACAAACACACAGACAGACTCACACACGCACGCACACACATGTACGCATGCACACACACCCTGTTCTATCCTCAAGCTTACAGCACACACAGTTAATAAGTTTGCCATCATTTAACTGACATCACACACACACACACACACACACACACACACACACACACACACACACACGGTGCATCTTAGTGCCCCCTGAAAAGTATGTAATTAACAGAAGTCTCTGCTTTACAGTTCCCTACTTAATGGTAATTCCAAGAGCACCTCACCAGGATCCGACATTTCTGCTATCAGTTTGGGCTCTCATCTCTCTCCTGCTGTTGTTCCCACCAGGAGCGAAGGCTCCACTTCTGAGAGCTGTGAGTACCTCTGCCTCACCAGGGAAAGGCACCATCCAGACCTTTGTTCACGAGGCATCCCCTGTTCTACCCAAGTCACTGGGTAACGTCCAGGATTTGAACTCCTGGGACTCTTTCCTTCTGAGATCTCAAGTTGTTCCGCTGTTTCTGTGCCTCTTTAGGCATCCCAGAATTCCTCCTTGGAGCCGGGGATCCATCTACTACATATTGTAACCCTTCTCAACAGAACAATCAGCAAGCTCTTCTCAGTTTCCAATGTCCAGTTCATATCTCAGGTCCTTCAGGAGTCCTCTCTTGCGACCCTAAAGGCAGTTTGTCCTTTTTCATTTACAAGTATAATACTCATCTCTAGCAGTGATTATGCACAGACTTTCTTTCTCTTTCTATGAATCTATGCAGAACATTACAGAAATGAATTTTGTTCTCTTTACATTCAGATTAGCATTGACTTGTCTACGAATAATCTGGCACTGCATTTTAACATCAAATATATTCATGCTTGCTCAGAGAGTTGAAGAAAAGCAACTGCAGGCTGTAGGGAGGGTATGTGAAAACATGCCTCTCTCGAACACACACGCACACACATGCACACACACATGCACACACATGTACACACACGCACACACACACACAACTGCAGGCTGTAGGGAGGGTATGTGAAAACATGCCTCTCTCAAACACACACGCACACACACACACAACTGCAGGCTGTAGGGAGGGTATGTGAAAACATGCCTCTCTCAAACACACATGCACACATACACACATGCATGCACACACACACACAACTGCAGACTGAAGGGAGGGTATGTGAAAACATATCTCTTTCTTGAACACACACACGCGCAAACACACACAATTTCCCTCATATTATAGCATTGTAAATTCAAAGGTAATATTTTTGCAGGCATCTTCCCTTTATTTCTACCAGCATAAAGTCCACTGGCTCATCTAATGGGTAGTAGCCCTGCTGGATGCTGACCTAATTACAAAATACAATGAAGATATAAAAAGAAAATGTGAAAAAAAAACTAAACATAAATTCCTATCAAACATCTCTCCTGAAGATGCGATTGGGACACAATGTCATGAAAGTGATTGATGGGTCCATACAGAGAGTGGATGCCCTCATCTTTTCTTCATTAGTAATCCCTGATGAGAGTTCAACTTGCTCCACCGTAAGTTCTTTACATTTTTACAAACTCTTACTGCACAGCCTTGAAGATGAAGAGAACGGCAAGACCTGCCATGATGTTCATTTGAAGGTCTTAGGATGTATCAGGTGCACGTGCTTGTTAGACGTAGACAGGAGCAGAGAAACCATTTTCTCAAATGCTCCTGTATAAAGGAGGCTCTTGAGAAGCTACTCCAGTTGGAGGAAGAAAATAACACCACAGTAGCATCAGCTGGACTGGAAGAAAGCTTCAGTCACTCAAGTAAAGACATTCACCAACAGAGTCAAAAACAAACCAACGGCTGTTCATGGGTAGTTAGGGAGCAACAACGTGCAGACTGCTGGATCCAGACATCTTTTAAAATCTAGGATCTGGGGGAGAGGGGAGGTAGGGGTCAGCAGGGAGAAGTGGAGGGAATGGAAACTGTGCTCAGGAAGTATTGTATGAGAGAAGAATCTGTTTTCAGTAAATATATATATATATATATATACATATATATGTATTAGGTATATAATATCTAACAGAGCAGTGCTGAGAACAAAAGCTCTATTCATAACTGTGGTGCAACAGAAGGAGGAAGAGGTCTGAACATAGGCCACGTTAGTCTTTCAGAACCACCAGAGGAATTAGAAAGAATTAAAAGACTAAAATGCAAAGTCTCAGAACTGTTCCTGACCTGAGACATTAAACATTGGCTTCGCCGGTGGATTCCTTTTCCGTCGGCAGGGAGTCAGACTGCTTCCAGAGTTACCCTACAAGCTCATCGGCCCCTCTAGACTTCACCTTCTGTAAATTCCCCGACCTGGGCTTTGCTGTTCCCAGATCTGTAGTAACATTTACTTGTTCTTCCTTCACCTGGAGGGAAAAGTGTTTTATAAAGATGGTAAAATTTCCACAATGAGGATACAGAAGTGGTTGGGTATGTTTCATTTCAGGAGGCTTTGGGTTTGTGGGAGATTCTGGGGATTGAATTTATACTTAAGTCACTTTCTGTAAGTCATTTCCTAACATTACTTGTATGCTTTCTGTAGAGTAGCACTTATATAGTCATAAATAATGAGAAAAACACAAAGGGATGTACTAAAGAAAATATCTGGAAACTCAGTAGTGAGGAGATTAGTTGCTGAAGATGTTGGATATATATTAGTAAGCCCAAGATATTGGTATATTTCCATATGTGTATTTTAGATAGTTAAGATTAGGCTGTATATGTATTTTGCCTCCTTGTATCTGAAGTCATTATATTTTAATTTTTGTAATGTTCAATTATGACACCTCAGGATTGTCTATGAATGGTCACACACACATATATTTGATCTGATCTATGTGACAGGTTTGTGAAATAGGCACATTTGTCATTTTACATATAAAGGAACTGGGTTAAGTAAGATCACGTGGAACCTTGCTTAAGATTTCATTACAAGTAAATGCAGATATGGTATTTGAACCAAGTCTGAGTAATACTGTGGCTCAGGGGGCTTAAGCTTTAGGCAGTATTGTCTGACTTCAGTTACAAAATCAGACTCCATTTCTTGTTGTTTTTTAAGCCATGAATTCACACAAAGAACGGAGGGCTTACACAATGATTGTGTTGGCTTCCCGTACTATTATTCTCTTAAATGGACACAACAAGAAACTCCTTAAACTCTTAACAGTCTAGCCATAGTTCCATGGATCTCTCAACCCTCATTAGAGAAGTTTATGTGTATTCAATACATGTTGATTATACAGAGACCCACAACTGGTCAACATACAAAGAAAAAAAATACAAGGACTGCATAGTGTTCCTATCTAAAATTGACAGCTACATCACAAGGGGGTGGTGATGGTGGTGGAAAGATATAAGAACCAATGGTAATGGACGTGTGTAGCAAAACAGCATTTGCAGGGCATGATAGTGCCGCTGCACATGAGAACTCATGCCAGCTCTGACTGCGTGCAGAAGGCCTGCCAAGACTAAGACAACTGAACTCCCAGCATGGATGGGAAGGAGCCCTTGATGCCCTGCCCTAGACCTAGTGAGGAACTATTGGCAGATGTTGGCTGTGGGGTGGAGGAGGAAGTCAGTTTTCTTCAGAGATGCAGCCTCTGAGAGGTAACACACGTACCAGTACGTCTCCAAATGCCCCTGTGTATGAGCAGCACTGTGAGGACTTGGTGGGCTTAGGAAAAGAACACGTGGGGTGGGGAAGGACAGAAGAGGAATTGGAAGGAAGAGAAAGGGGTGTGAATTTAATCAGAAAGCATTGTAAAATTCTCAAACAATAACCAAAGGAAGCAATGATCAGGAAGGGCTTAGATGGAAATACACGAATATTGCCAAGTGCTACTTCTACAGTCGAACACAGCTGACTGCTGGCCCTGAAAGCTGGCTAAACCCCACGTCTGTCCTGCACTGACATCACTCATACATATGAGTAGATCTTCCAATAGAAACAGTGGCCTGTTGTCCTTCTGCCTTCTGCCCACAAAGTGCCACTTTCTGAGTATCCTCAAATGGACACGTGAGCCCTGGAAATGTGAGAGATGGCAGAACAAGAGAAAGCTGAGAAGAATAGGGAAGGAAACTGAGTCCCTGTAGATAATGGGCTCACAGGTTATGAGGCAAATTGTGATTCGCTGAGTATTCCCCCTCTGGCACATGGCTTAGCAGAATAGAGCTAGACAGGGAAAACTAAACTTAATACTGGGAGGAAGAAGGTGATGTCATGTAGTCCCGCCTGAGACAGACGCTGGAACTTTACCCGGTAAGCCACAGCCTCATGGTGATACACAGATAAATGGAGATGGGTTAATTTAAGATATGAGTTAGCCAGAAATACGCTTAAACTATTGACCTAACGATATTGCAAATAATGTGGTTTCTGTGTGATTATTTCAGGGCCGAGCAGCCGGGAACAAACACGTGGCTTCCTACAACATCCCACCACAGTATATCTATCTAGGTTATAGCCCCTGTGGCTACACATTTAATTGGCTCATCACCCTCTCCCATCTACATGCTCTACAGCAACTCATCCCATTTGATTTATAGCAGTAATGATCTGGTTTGTGGCTTCTGGCCCCTTAAGCATGTGTGCTCTCTGCAGAGCCACTTGGGGGCAGCACCAGCTCACGGCCATTGCAGCTGGGGCCCACCACTGTGATGCTGTCTCCCAGTAGGCCTCGTCATCTTCTCATAGCTGCAGATCCTCGGGTTGCCAATGGATACCTCCAACCAAGCTTCTTCTCCCAGATGGCGACTTCTCTACACTGTCTTCTATTTCAGCCCTGAGCACTGAACAACACTGCCTTATTTGGGAATAGCTTCTTTGGCCTCTGGGTACTTCTCTCCCCATTGTAAGAAGGCTGCACTATGGTGTGGGTGGGAGGCAGGTGCTTTCCTGCCTGCCATTCCCTTATCTCAACTCCTTTCCATCTGTTTAGAATCCTTTCTTCATGAAAGCCAACTCATGGGAAAGGAGGATGCCAGCTAGCCGCCAACCTCACACCTCTGACAGATGTGTTTGTTGACTGAATCCTTCAGTGCAGAAATTGTCTCCCTACCTCGGGCTTCAGTGACCGTTTTGAACACCACTCTTTTCCCACATGAGTTCTTTAGAGTGTGTCTCTAAAACCTAAATTACTGTAGAACAAAGAATCATGATTTTAAAATTGCAATGTGTATTATTAGCAAGTTGATCCCCAAAGTCACATTGGTTTATATTTTAGCAGTCAGTGACAATTCTTGAATTTATTCCTTGGATTGCTATAGTCCATGCTGCATAATACCTTACCTATCTATCTAGACATCATAGTGTATGTGTGTGTGTGTGTGTGTGTGTGTGTGTGTGTGTGTATTCCTCAGTCTGCTTTTCTAACCACACTAGCATGAGTCATGCCTCAATTCTTACATAAGTGTATCCCTGAGAATCTAAAACACTGTACCTTCCATATATATGTGAGGAAGACAACATGCCTGACATATTTTCTCAGTTGACTAGAATTGTTATCATTGCAACTGTTGGATGAATGAAAAGCTTTCTTCCAGACACTGAAGGGATCCAGCACCAAGGAATAGGTTTATCTGTAAATTACCACAAGTCCAGAGTAGTAGTTTGTTTTGCTTTTTTCTCCTTGGAAATATATGTCAGGGGTCACTAAGGCTAAGGCAGGTGTAAAATCCTTGGAACTCAGGATTTTTATTATCTTTATTTATTTATTTATTTATTATTTAGTCCCAGGGACATTTTCCAGAAGTTGCACATGCAATCTCAAAGTGTAGTAGTCTTGGTAGGCTCAGCCCTCACAGAAGGTTGAAGAAGGCAATCTTTATTCCAAGAGATCATTTTTCAACTAAAAAAAAAATGAGGAAAGCTAAATAAAGAACAGGTAGAAAGGAAAAAATAGAAGTGTCTATTCTAGAATCATGGAAGTACAAGATGTGATATCTGTTCTTAAATTACTCATGGTTTCCTTTTTTCCTAGAGCGCCTATGTTCCCCTTTTATGTAGTAAACACAGTGGTGTGGACAACGGACTATTTTCCCTTTTCTTTAATTATAGTCTGCTTTCCCATTGACATAGATTATAGCTTCAAGATGCTTAAAATTCATCTTGGACTTCAAATGGCTGTAAGTTCTCACACCCTGCTTTCTGCTCTAGTTACACGCCTCCGCACGGCGATCAATTGATCTGAGAAGAAGCACTCCAAGCAGCTAAAGAGTCACGAGTCTGCTTTCTGTGACAAGAGAAAAATGAAAATACATCAAAATCTCAGGAAGCAACGAAAGAAATCAAGAGATGAGGAGTAGAAGACAGGCAGTCTCCACGCAAGAGACAAAGAATGAAGAGAGATGGTATCCATGAAAAACATCTCAGTTATAATAATTTAACTTTCATCTCCCAAATCATAGAAGCTAATGTTGGCAGCTCATGTGGGCTTTAATGGAAAACACACACCAGTAGATCTATAAACTCAGGAATTCAACCTCAAACAGTGCACAACTAGTAAGCAATTACTTTGATATAATTTCCCTAGTTACTTTCCAAATGAATAAAGACAAGTTTTATAGGTTAGCACCATATGCAAAAAAAAACAGGTTTAGACCCCAGGAGTCTTGAGTTCTTTCTCAACAGCCATAGTTATTGGTAATGGTGTTTCTGCTACACGATTAGCTGGGTCAAACTTTCTGGTCAAATTCCACATCCATTTTCATCTCCAGCTTTCTCACCTCTTACCCAAGCTACATAGACACTGTGTCTTCCATAGAGGCATTTTTATGAATATAGTTGATTCTCAGTTTGCATGCACCTACTGGTTGATGACTTTTACCTACTTGCCTGATTTATGTGTGTTAGTGTGCCTTTAAAAATCTGTATACCATTTATCACTATACAAAGTAAAAGCAGAAAATAATAGGTGTTGGTTAAGGTGTGGAGAAAATGGAAAGCTCCCATTGCTGGTGGGAATGTGAAATTATTTAACTCCCATGGGAAATAGTTTGGCCGTTTCACAAAGAGCTAAGCATAGAATTACCATATGATCTAGGTAGTGCACCTGGGAAAAGGATTGAAAGCAAAATTTGAACTGATGCTCACATGCTGATGGTCACCATAGCATATTTATAAAAAATCCCCAAATAAAAATAATTCAAATACCCAGCAACCAATGAATGGAGAGACAATGAAAACATTATGCCAAGCATGATAATCCAGACAGAATGTAACAGATCTTATTAGTCTGTTTCTAGTAGCTAGAATAAGCAAGTTCACAGAGACAGAAAGTAGATTAGCAGTGCCTGGGGTTAAAGGGAGGAGAAACTCGGCAGTTTCAATGCAATGAACTGGTAGTTTTTGTTTTGGATAACAGTGAAAAGGTTAAGGGAAAAGATCATGGTGTTGTTTGCATAATATCTGAACATAATTAATAACAGTGATTTATACATTAACAGCAGTTATAACTTTGTTATATATATATTACCACAAAATTATTTATCTTGATCTTTTAAAATACTTGTTTATGTTTATATGCCTTGAATTATGTGCATTTGTATATACAGGTGTGCATGCTGCAAGCACACCCATGGATACCAGAGAAGGCATGGGGTGGCCTCCTCTATGGTCCTTTTCCTATCTTTGAAGTAAGGTCTCTTAAGAACTAGGGACTCTGCTTTTCTCAGCTAGAGTGGAAGCCATCAGGAGCCAGGAATCCACCTGTCTCTGCTCCCACTCCCTTCAAAGCCGGTTGCCAATTTGTATGAGATGCCTGGCTTGTTTTGGCACTGGGATTCAAGCTCTGGTCCTTGCCGCACAAGTATCCTTCCTCACTGAACCATCTCTCTAGCTTCCATTGACTATTCACATGTGAATGGGTTCCACTGAGTAATTTATGATGAATTGTTCTACTATCTCATTTAATACTGGCGGCCCCTTGAACTGGACAGAATACTAGCCATTCTTCCATACAGCCCACCCAATCCTGCTTTGATGCTGATAGAGTATCCACACCCTAAGGTGAAAAGACAGCCTACAAAGCCCTTATATTCTTGGCTCAACTGTCCTTTGCTGATTCTTTTAGGGATTTGAGGCCCAGGAAAATCTACCAAGGTTGACTGATCTCTACAAGTGCCCCTACTGTGGTCTGGTTCTGAATGGCCACCACCCCACTGCTCATTTGGGTATCTGAAGATCTGTTTGAACATTGCTTAAGGGGTGTGAATTCAATCCACAGAAGCTTAGGAATAAATTTAATGCCAGAGTAAAGGAATTCTTATTTAAGAAGATGAAGAGGTACAAAAAGAAAATACAACAATCAAGGATTTACCTACAGTGGATCTATGACTCCCAAAACTGGGACAGAAAGCGAGATACCCAGGAAAACAAGGACTTAAGACACCTTGGGACTTGTTGGATGAGGTCTATGGCATTACAAATAATTGGAAGTCAATTTTATATTATTTAATCCTCACAATAATGGAGAAGAGGGGATGAATCATCCCACATTTTATAGTTCATCTGAGAAGGTCAAGTACTTAACTAGGGTCACACTGTCATCGGGACCAGCCTGAAAATAGAATTCAGGTATCTGACTGTAGGCCAGGGCTCGTTCCATGATGGTGCATCTGGCTGCTTCCGAGAGACAGCATCTGTTGATGCCCAGGAAATACCACACAGGAGAGGGCTGTTTCTATTCTAAGTCCCAGGTGGGGGTAGCAGCAGCCAGGGGCATGTGTGGGGATGCCATCCTGGATTTGGAGTTCTTTTCTATGCCTGTGCCACTTCAATTGGCACAAACAAGGCATAGCTGAAGATTAAATGTCCCGAACATTATTAGCCCATTAGACGTCTTGACACCTACGTCTAGAACGCTGTTGTTTACAGTCCTCTTCAAGTTCTGCCGATCAAGTTTCCAAAATGCTCACGGAGCATTGTCTTCTGTCTTACTGTAATTCCTCAGGGAAAAAATACTCTCATTTATTTTGGGAAAGAAAAGAATGTCTTTTTAATGTAGAGCTCAAGTTTCTAAGAGGAGAAAAAGAGACCCATTTAGCATTCTGTCCCTGCCCTGAGCTTGTCCCAGTCTGCCCATGACATTCCAGGCTGAAGGTCCCATGTCCTCTCCTTAATCCAGGGTAAATTGGGCAGTCCTGATTTTCTGTACCAGGGCCAAGTTATCCCCATCTGACCCTGCTGGAATAGAAAGCTTGATAATAACAAATAGCAGTCCTTGTTCTTAACAGAGGGAGATGCCATTTAAAATTTAAATTAATTGATGGTTTATTTACATTTGCATGTGCATGTGTTAATGTGTGTGTTCTGGTGTGTGTGTGTGTGTTTGTGTGTGTGTATGCCACAGTACAGATGCGGAAGTCTGAGGACAATTTGTGGCAGTCAGTTCTCTCTCTGTGGGTCCCAGGAATAGAACGCAGGTTGTCAGACTTTGTGGCAAGTGTCTTTACTGCTGAGCAATATCCCCAGCCTGGAAAGGCATTTTTTGTGGTTCCCTCTGCTTGAGCACGACAGTATTGATGAGGAATTCCTTCCTTCTCCTTGGAGGGGATGAATCATAATCTGTGGTTTGATCTACATCCTTTGCTCTGTGGGGTAAAAATGGAGATGAAAGGCAAAGGATTTTAGGATCTGGGCTCCTTGTGGCTGAGATTCCAGTTCCCCTAGGAGTGGAAGAAAGTAGCTGAGGCTGGCTGGAGGTGAGAGGAGATGGTGATGCTACTTATTTTTGTTAGCATGAAATTGGGACTGGCCTATTGCCTCAGGGAAACCTCTCCACATTTCCACTGAACATTCTAGAAAAGCTAGGAGAGAAGGGTGGAGAAATTACCTACAAGGTCAGTCAGTAAATGAAGTGAGGTAATTAAGAAGAACCAGCACCAACCAGTTGGTCCTTCATTTTTCTTGGCAAACTGGGTTTGATGCCCTTGGCTAGTTTGAACCCTGCCCGTCGCAATGGGCTAGAAAAGCCCTGCATTAGCAGAGGTCAAGGCACTTACTGCCATGCCAAGCCAGTGTGGCTGTTTTCTTAGGAAGAAGAGTTCGCTGTCCATGGTAAGATGATTTCCATCTTGCCACCGGGTACTTCCTGCTTTGGCTTCGCCATTTCAGGACATGACCATTTGATAGCTCCTGCGGGGTGTGGGTAGCAATCTGATAGAGGTTCAGCTTTCACTGTCTCAGAGGGAGTTCCATCCCGGTTCCCAAGAAGATGAGCTCTCTCTCCGCTGTGTGTGCCAAGCTTATGTAAACTGCGGCTGTGCAGAGCTGCGGAGGCGGCACAGCGCGGAGCGCCCAGCACTAGGAGCTGCAGGCGCTGCAGTGCTGCAGTGCCGAGGCTTGGGGAGCCCGCGGCGGGGTCCCACCAAGAGAGTGATGATCCCAGAGCCCTAAGCCTACAATGGCTCAGGCATGGGAATGGGGGTGGACTGCCTTGTCGCGGTTTGCTTGTTGACGATGGGAGGGGTGTACTGTGTGAAGGAGAGTGCAGAGGACTCTTGGAGTACATTCTGCTGGAGGAATTGGGCTAGGTCCTTCAGGGCGCGCTGCTGCCCTCTAGGGCTTAGAGCATAATGACAAGAAATAGGACAAGGCCGGGATAATAAAGCCTCAGCAGAACACAGAGCCTGAGAGCCTTGGGGGGGGGGGGGGGGGGATGTAAAGCTGTGGGTTTGTTTTTCTGGAGGTTTGCACACCTATCGCCTCTTCCCCTGCAGCTGCTATTCTGTTTTAGGGGAACAAGGTGTGGAAACATTTCGTCTGGTTTCTGCAAATCTGAGGCGGTTTTCAGGAGGGCAGAGGCTATCTGTACACCTCAGCGTTTATCCAAATCAATACAGCTGCTCTCTTTTTAACACGGCAGAGAAAGCTTTCCATTAAATTTACAGCCTTGGCAACAGCAGTTCACATGGCCCTGACTTGCTTGGTGTTGGGAAAGTGGCTTGATTTCCTGCCTCATCTGCGAAATGACCTTTTATCTTTTTCTGGCACTTTTTTTTTTTTTAAAAAAAAAAAGAAAATGGAACTGAAGTTGCTACAGTGAATAATGATGTAATTTAACAGCTGCCAATATTAAGTGGAAAATTTGTGCTAAAACATGCTTTTTAACACGGTAAAATCATGACTCACATACAAATGTAACGTGGCTACTCAACAGAGATTTTACAGAACCCATTAAATAATCGGGGAATGAGCAGGATATCACATGAGTTCAAAGGAGAAGTACGAAGAACACACACATACACATAAATACCCTATAGTGGAATAAAGTAGAATGGTTGAAATTGCTTTTGTAGTTTCACAAGATGAAGTCAAATCTGTGCCAGACAAAATATTCACTTTACAAATGAAAAGTCATTTACTTTGCCATTAAATCTTAAAACTTAACTTCTAGTTCTTCAGGGTTGTAAAATTAATAGATAAATTACAGCAGCCAGGGTGCGCAGCCTATAGATTCAGTCCCAGAGAAGCTTCTTGGCCAGCGCCCACGCTGCCACTGAACAGGCCTTCATTGTTAAAGATGAGCTGGACGATATCATGACTTTGGACTTGGAGACAGAGGGATAGTCAAAGTGAAAAGCGTGCAGATGGTGTGACCGGAGGAGAATCTGCAATTATTATGTTGCTACCTCAAGAAACATTTTTGGGTGTCTAGGAGCCAGACCACCATCACCATCCTCACGATGTGAGGCAGTGTAGAAATCTCTGAAGTTGGGCTTTGCTGACTGGCTTAGAGAGATACTGCTATCTGTTCATTTCTCTGTAAGCATTGCAGCCTTCAGAGAGATCTTGCCAAGGTATGGGGGATCCGAGGCAGGGGAGATTTAGACCCCAGAGAGATGAATCAGTACCAAGCTAGTGGGTCACAAACTAGTGTAGCTTTCTCTTCATTGAGTCTCTGAGCCATATTTGGGCTAACATTTCTAACCTCTGCAGTCCCCATTGTGTGGATCCTGAGCTGCACCAACACATTTGGATTCCATCCCCTCGGTATTTGTATTAGCACCTGCAGTCTCTGTCACGGAATGGCAGAAAAACTATTGTGACTTTGCATCCTGCTTTGACAACAACTATGACTCCAAGAGGCACTGAACATTAGACCAATTGAGACCTTTGGGGAAGTTTTCTCCTAGATTTACAAACCAAGCCACAGTCACACTGAATGTCACTCACAGACCGATGGACACGGTGACATTCAAATAATCAGTGGGCTGAAACTTTTACTTTTCTTCCTTGTTTTGAGATAAGACCAGCTAGTTCCTCAGCACCACCACTGGGAGGACTGGAGATGAGGAGTGGCCGATGGGCAGAGAGTTACAGTGCTGGGTGATATGACAGAGCTGGGCGAGAGCAGGAAGTGAAAGAAAACACACCTGATAGATCAAATATGATATATGCATGGACAGGCCAAGTGATCTCTTTCCCTTGCTTAAGTCACATAATTAAGTCTAATTAATGGAAACCCATCGTTGAGGGAGTTCAGAGCCTATTTTCGGTTGTCATGATCCAAAGGCAGCAATCAAAATTCAGATGAGCTATCGCTGTCCTAGCCCAGGAGAGACACGGGTTTCTTGCTAATGAAGGGAGAATGGCAAATGGATGCTTGTCATGCCTTCCCTGTCTTCGGTGGCTTGTCAGAGTGGCAGGACAGGTACAGAAGGCTGGCAGACATTTCATATGCGGAAACGGTGCCACCCAGTATCGACTGTCTTTCTCCAAGCGAGTCTGAGTGCTGCCCTAATGCTGTCCTCCCTCACTGCTGGGAAAGAGGCAGGGAGCCAAAGACTCTCTCCCTTCTCTCTCCTTTGGCCCTAACCTGACCAAAGCTAAGTGGCTTTCCCAGAGTATGCAGGCCATAGAGGATCGTGAACCAGAAAGGGCACTCTGGGGCATACAGTTTGGCAGCGTTAGCCACCCATTCTCACTCTGACCTTCAGCCTCAATAATTAGAGCCTTCTTGTCTAACTGAACAAGAAAGATCTGGGGCAGTGTGGGACAGAATTAGAAATAACCCACTGGGTGATCCAAAGTCACCCCAGTGAGGACAGCCTTGAGCTGTAGCCTAGTGGAGAAGACCAGGCTGCTGGGGGCAGGCAGGGCCATCCCGAGCTGTGTGCTTGTTTGTTTGTTTGTTTTTGTTTTAACAGAAAAATGGCTCCCAACAAATACTCTGACATGCAAGTCATCCTGGGTGAAATCAAAGTGCACCCCTTCCCCAGCAGGGATGGTAAATTAACCTGCCGTTGCCACCGCAGTTGTGGGGTCACCACTCATTCTCCATCCCGTCCGTCCCGGGAGAGTTTCCTTCAGCTCTCCATGCCGGCACTGCTATATTTAGCTCTTCCAACATGTGCACTGTCTATATTTAGTGCCTAAAAGTCAGAGTTCAGCGTGCAATTCGTCAAGCTATCGGCCATCCCTTCATTCCATTCACACATGTAGAAAAATTCTTCCAAGAGACTGCCTTGCTCTCTGGGACATGGGGTGGTGGTGATGGTGGTGGAAGCCATCCTAGGAGTGACAGGTTGAACTCGTTGGCCGGAGGGGTTTCCCGCTGTCTCTGGTGTGCAGCGAATGCCTGAGAGTGCCAGACCCTGAGCCAAGAGTCAGGGGATGGGTGCGGCTCCAGAGGGCAGATCCTGCTGTGCTCATGGGCTCCCTGTTGAAATCGCAGAAAACTGGTCATGGTTCATTAAGTCTCCTACTTAGATGCCACCTTTTGGTGCAAGATTTCCACGAGACCCCCTCAAATAAATTAAGGGCCCTCCCACTGTAGCTTTTCCTCCATGACTCTCTACACCAGTTCCATGTCAAACTTCAGTGTGCAAACAAATGGCTTGGGACATAACTAAAATTCAGGTTCCGACTTGGTGTCTCTGGTGTAGGCCTTTAGTCCTATCTTTCCAGTGAGCTCACTGGAGATTCCCGGACTGCAGGCTGAGCCAGTGGTTCTGTTGTCACCGCCTGGTTATGTGCTGTCTTAGAGCATAAGGTGGTGGTTCTCAACTTGTGGGTCATGACCCCCTTGGGTCAAATGACCATTTTACAGGGGACGCATATCTGATATCCTGCATATCAGAAATTTACATTGTGATTCATAACAGTAGCAAAATTGCAGTTATGAAGTAGCAGGGAAATAGTCTTATGGCTGGAGGTCACCACAACACAAGGAACTAAATTCAGGGGTCACAGAATTAGGAAGGCTGAGAACCACTGGAAGGGAACCAGAGAGTTGCTTTGAGGAAGAATTAATGCCAGGATTCCTGGATGGTAGAGAGCACAGGTAGGGCTTCAGGGGATGAAAGTATAAGTTCACTGGTGACACTCCTGAATACATGCTGAGTATTCTTCATTTCCAAGTCCCCCCACTACCGCCATCAGAACTGCAGGCCAGTGTGATTGCGTGTCTGAGGGGCTGGTTTCCCCATCCTGGCACAAGGCAAGAAGACTTGAGTTCCTAAGTTTCAGGTCCTGAACTGCTCACATTTCCCCATCTAGAGACCTCCTTTTCCTTGGAATACAAACTGCTGCAGAGGCCCCATGAATAGAGGTGAGGTAGAGACCCACATTTTCCTACACCTTTGGAATAACCCACAAGAAAGCTGCCTGAGTCTACAAGAGTCAACAGCACATTTGCCGTGAGTCTACAAGGGTCAACAGCACATTGGCCGTGAGTCTACAAGTCAACATCACACTGGCTGTGAGTCTACAAGAAGCAAGGGCACACTGGCAATAGAGTGGGACAAAATGAAATGAGCCATTTGATTAAGGAGGAGGGAGTGACTGCCATTGAGAGGAGTCGGGGGAAGGTAGTTGTCTTTGAACATTCAGACCACCAGAGTTCAGGGGCTCCTTTGGGTTGGCTATTGTGGGAACACAAATGTGTGAGAAATTTCTGAGAACTACAGACAGAACAATGGGGTTTCTTCACCTTTGTTGTTTCAAGCACCAAGCTTGCAACATCCTATAACTCCAGCTTTAGGGCTTTAGGGGTTCTGATGCTTTCTTTTGTCCTCAGATCTGTTGGCCTCTTTGGGTACCCGCAATTATCTGTAGATACACACACACACACACACACACACACACACACACACACACACGTGCACGCACACACGTGCTCATGTCCATGCTTAAAAATGAAATACAATCTTGGGGTTGGAGAGATGATGGCTCAGTAGTCAAGCGCCCTTGAGCTCTTCCAGAGGACCAGGGTTTGATTCCCTGAATCCATATGGAGGCTCACAAACATCTGTAATTCTAGTTATAAACACTCTTTTCTGGTCTCCTTGGGTACCTGGCATACACAGCAGTACCCAGACATTCACGCAGACAAACTGTCCATATACTTAAAATAAAATAAAATATTTTCATGAACAAACAGTTTTAAAGTTTACTTTAAAGTATAAATATCTTCCAGTACTTAACAGGTCAAGAAAATAATATATTGATTGTATATGGTTTTAATATTTTTATTATTTGAGTAATACAGACTAAAAATATTTACATACCTACTTCATTTACATCCACAGGTTAGCACTCTTCTTTTTGCAGCTTTAAAAATTACAGTACAAAATCTGTACATGAAGAATTATGGAAGAAGATTCCATTCAGAACAATAATTTTTTTAAAAAAATAAAAATCTTGCTGGGTGGTGACGACATATGCCTTTAATCCCAGCACTTGGGGAGCAGAGGCAGGTGGATCTCTGTGAGTGTGAGGCCAATATGGTCTACAGGAGCTAGTTCCAGGACAGGTTCCCAGAGCTACAGAGAAACCCTGTCTTGAAAAACCAAAAAATAAATAAATAAAAAATTAAAACTTAAAAATAATATGGGACAGAATTATTGTTTGAGAAAGTTTATAATATATGAATATAGTACCTAAGGGTCACTCAGCATACAGGGTTTTTTTTAGCCTGGTTATTACATTATGAAGCTTCTAGTGCCTTTTGAATGGCCAAAACAAGATTATCTTGTTTCTCATCATGAAACTTTAGTAAATATTGTAGTATCAATATGATTTTTTATAAAAGTGTATAAACTTATGTTTACTTTCTTTTACAGAAGAAGTTGAAATAAACTTTCAGGCTGCAGCATTCAAGCACAGACAGCATAGCTTGGCCCAGACATGAGACACAACCTCTGGTTCTGTTGCATAAGAGCAGGACAAGCCGTGTGTCCAACACACTTCCCTCTTGGAAGTGGACAGATGATTTAACCTGTGGCCATAGCCTTTTACTCCAATTCTTTACTTCTTAATTTTCTCTTCTAAAAAAGGCACTTAACTGTTGCTCATTATAAAATACGAACTGTGGAATGAAGAAGTCCATGCTTGCTATTAACTCAACAACAACAACAACAACAATAGCAACAACAAGCCCTAGAGGACATACTTGAAGAATTAGGAATTAGTCAAGGAAGGAGGGATGAACTGAGTGAAGAAGAGAGCATTTACTTATGTATTAATTATGCTATGCAGTACACAAATAAGTTTCGGGTAGGGTAGAGATCGGATAAGATGAGATCAAGTCAGATAGTTACACCAGACAGAATCTTGTGGCTTAATTGTCCCTGAGAGTTTGAATCTTATACTAAAGGCTGTAGTAAATAGTGTAAAACTCCACAGTTTAGCCTATGCACTGAGCCTCCAGCATGCTTGTTTGAATCCTAGTGTTGTCTAGTTTCTTTAGTACCTGGGCATGCTTATGTACCTGTTTCACAACCTAAAATATTAATCATTTTGTTCCTCAATTTTCAGTATAACAATGTAAACATGGCCCTGGTATTTGCAATAAAATGGGTCCACTCTTGGAAACATTGATAGTTCTTATTGATTGTACTGTAGATTCCTTGCTAAATTAAAATACATACTTCACAGTTGTAATATTGACAATTATATTTAATAAGAGAAAATTATGTTCAGAATTAAATTTTGTTTTAAGGTAATAATGTTTGATTGCTAATAGTTTGCTATATGTATTATAGTACATTGGGTTACTCTCTGAATATGATCAATATCAGAGACATTTTTAAATCATACCTCCTATTATCTTTGGCATATTTCCCTACTATAAATTATCTATATTCCATCAATCTTTTCTACCTTTCTGGCTCATTCAAATGCATGCCCTCTCTCCTACCTGAAACTATCTGTTTCAGCTGAGCCTCGGAGATCTTGTTTACTCTGAGGTTGGACAATAACTTCCTATATTCTATTTTCAGCCTCTTACTTTATCTCTCTGTGTGAGTGAATTCCCTGTCAAACCGAAGCCACTGTCATCAGCTACCCCGTTTTTTAACTTTTGTTCATGGCCAAATTTTTCTGCCCTTCCCCCTCCATTTTTTTTAAAATAATATTTTATTTAACTGTCTCCATTTGATCACCTCAGGTGAACTCTTCAGTACTTAAGATTTCTGGCCCCGCTGTCTCTTCAAATTTATCCTTATTGTGGTTATATCCACGTTTTGCCCGTTCATATGAAGAAAAGAATTTGGGATTTTCTCTGAGACAGGAAGCTCTTTGAGGGCTAAATCAGGAAGGATGTGGTGCTACTTACATTTTGTTAAGGTTATTCTGAAAGCTGTGAGTCTATGTGAGTAAGAGACCAGCAAGGATGCTACAAAAATAGTATGGATAGACTGGACCATAGCAGCCCAGACGGAGGTGCTGGACGTGGTGAGAAGTGATCAGATTTGTGGGATATTTTGAAGATATAGAGTTGATGGGACTTGCAAGTAGAGTAGAGATTAATGTGAGAGGGGAGAGCAGGGTGATGGCAACATACGAACAAAAAGGTAAAAGTAGTATTTGCCGTTCTTTCATTCTAGGCCATTACATAGGGAAAAAAGCCCTAAGATTATGTTGCTGTGTGGCTGACCTATTACAGATGGTAAGAACGTTGAGTTTTACTCTGTGACATGCGATGAATGAAGGTTTTTAAGCAGACAAATGACATGACCTGACTTACACATTAGAAGATCATTCTGACTGCTGACCAGCAAGTGGACTTGAGCAAGGCCGGAGGGAAGGAGGTGAGTGAGACAGCTGTATAGCAACATAGGAAAGGGTTAGCGGTGCGTGGCACTAAGGCAGTGAGAGGGAAAACAGTAGGACATGTTCATGTTCTGGATATCGGAGAGAGAAACTGACACCTGTTGCTATGGAAGAAAGGAAGAGGTGAGAAGCCAGGGATTATTGAAGAACAGAACTATAATTCACTGGAACGGAAGTGTGGAGAGGAAAGCAAGTTTGAGGGGACCACAAATTAAGAATTCATTATTTTCGATATGAGAAATTTTGAATGCCTTTTACAAGTCCAGCTATAGATAGTCATTAGAAGTTATATTTATCAAGATGGAGGTTAGAGGAGTTATTAGAACTGAGCTAAAAATCAGAACATTATCGGGACAGATGTAGTGCTGAAATCCACGAGAACAGAGGAAGCTCAAATGCTGAGGACCTAGGGAGCAAATCCTGGCCTCATGTAATTTTAGACGATGATCATGTAAGTGGGGACAGTAAAGACTGGGAAAGAACATCTAATGAAGTGGGTAGAGGGCCAAGAAAGAACGATAGTGCAGAAAACAGAAACTTCAGGAATAAAACCATGACCCTCGGGGTCAAATAATGCTACTAGGTCAAGAAAGATCAAGTATGAGAATTAATTTCTTAATGTGTGCATGTGGAGATGGAGGAAACGAGGGCTGCAGTGGGAGGAAGGATGGCACTGAAGAGCTTCACAAGAGCGGTTTTCAGGGGTGCTGGGGAGCACAGTCTGGATGCTGTGAACTCAAGTGACAAGGGAAAGAGAAGATACTGAATAGACACAGGTCCGGGTGGTTGTTATTATTTGAGGGGTGAAGAAATAGAGCAGGAGCTGGGGGTAGAAATGAAGTTGAGGGATGGATTTTGAACTATGATAAACACTGTGTTTGCTCATAGGAAAGAGATGAGCCATTGGGTGGAGCAAAGCCCTTGAGAAGGTACCAGCAGACAAATGCTTCAGTGTAAATATAGGTGGGCTCCAGCTAGCAGTGTAGAGGTTCACACACTGTAGTAGGAGGATCAGGCTGCTCATTTAGGTGAAGCTGTGGGTAGACTGTTAAGTGGGAGCCCGTGGAAGCTACTTTACTGATGACTTCTAATTTCTGTGGGAAACCAGAAGCTGGGTCAACAGCTGAATCTGAGATAAGGGGTGATAGAAGACGAGAAGAGCAAGGTGCTGTCAGGAGGGAGGCAGGGAGGGAAATGACCTGAAATAAGATGGAAGGGGCGCACACAGGCGCTCAGGAGGTCAGTCACAGGGCTATAGGAAAGGGTGTTGGAATGGAGGAAGGGGGGAGGGACCACATAGAAAGCACTTGGGTCTTAGGGCTGTTTACTCAGATTCGGTCCTGGATGAGAGCCGAGGGTCAAAGGCAGAGAGCATTTTCTTCAGGATGGCTGCTCTTCCTGTCACTCAGTGCTAATCTGGGAGGCTGACTTTTGACTCTACTGCCATTTTAAGCTTTCAAATGTGTCCGAAGTCAGGGCAGCAGACAGCAGCTCCTCTGTGTAGTATGACCGTTTCTCCTTATACCGTAGAGGACTCTGGGATCCTCAGAACCCACAGCCCAGCAGAGCCTGGTGTGAGAAGCACTGGATTTGTTTGCCAGAGGCAGCCAGATTTGTGGTTTTCTCTTAAAAAATAAAAAGCATCAGGGAAGGATCTGGAGAAAAAGTAAAGTTTATTTTTGCCAAGAAAATAGGCTTAAGGTAAAGGTTGTCCTTTCTCCCCTCAAACCTCATAAAGTGCTTAAGACAGATTTGTTTATGATCTCTAGTCTTGATGTGTGTGTTGATGTCTTCATCTCTCTAAGCAGGAATGATAGTAAGAATAATGGCTTTGCAGTGTGGCATTAATACCAGGACACAGTCGAAATAGCCTGTCAGATGGCAAAGCTCCACACAGACTGGAATACATAACGATACTGATGAGTTATTTTTATTATTACGATATGACTAGGGCTGAACTAATCCCTGTCCCTCTTTTCAGAATGTAAAGGAAATATTATGTAAGTAAAGAACAAAACTTAATGGCGTGATTGATGTGGTTCTTTCACAGGGGTGGCACCTGTGCCCATGAGCATATCACAGCGGTGATGTGGAGATAGTGGGTGACAGGAGGACTTGTGGTGTCACATGAGATTCTTCAGCCATGCCATTTTACCTTAAAAAGAAACCTTATTTTTTAAAAAAAATAAATAAAATTTATTCTTGTCTTGCTATGTAGCCCAAGTCAGCTTTGAACATTGGATCCCTTATCTTAGGCACTCAAGATTTACAGGCATGCGCTACCATGCTTAGCTAGAAACTTACCCTTTTGATGTGTGAAAGAGATGAAATAATATCTCCCCTTGACCATTGCAACTGAAGAATTAAGTAAAGCTATGTTTACGATGCACCTTGAATGATGTTAAGTAGCCCTGCAACAATGCTGACTCTGATGGGGAATCTTGATTCTGGAAGTGGAATCTTTGCTTTTCAATGTGTTCAGAAGTCCTTTTCTGGGTAGGGCCAGTGTGCCTATAGCCTCTGCAGGGCTCCATTCCAGACCATTCCAGTTTCTTCTTCAGGGTGCCTATTACACTTTGTTCGTGTTTCTGTTTCTTCAGTGAATTTTGGAGCTGTTTTTCTCTGATGTCTGTGTCTTGAACTAGTGTTAAGGTTTCAATACATCTATCGTCCTCATAGAACAAAACAGATTTAGCAAGCGAGCATCCCACAAATGTTTATAGAATTGAGAATTCTTTCCAATTTTCAAAGCAGAGAAAGCATCCAACACTTGGAAGGCACGAATTTGTCTTGTCTCCTCCATTTTATCTGTAATAAATGGAGGAGACTCTGTTGTGGGCAGAACTCCCCTAGAATCCTGTTTCTGCAACTGGCAGAGCATGTATCACAAGCAGCAAAGATTACCTTATCCATTATTGTCTCTGCAGATGTCACAGTCTTCACTAGCACAGAGTACCTTGCCCACCCTGCTCATAACCCAGGGAGACAAGGAACACATACGGAAAATGGCACCTGCATGTGTTGACAGTCTGACACTTACAAACCCTCACTTGATTTCATAGCACAAGGTTCGGACACTCAGTGCCAATCAAGAAATCAGAAAATTCAAAACATTGTTCAGGCATGACCAACGAGAGTTGGCTGTGCCTACGAAACCCTGCACTACTTTCTACACCAGCTGATCAAAGTAAAGAGCAGGTAAGCGCCCCACAAAGGCATGAAGACAGTGGGTGCTGCTTATTTCCCAGGTAGGGCAGTGTGTTGTAACAGTCCATGACGCTCCGAGGACCGGTGTCAGTCACCGGATCTCCGGGGTCTCAGACGTGGTGCAGACAATGACCATGAGAGGGAGGGTCAGCAGGAAGAGATCCCCTCCGGCACCGTGGCTGCTGCTGGAATTTCCTCTGCTACCAGCTGAGGCTCACGTTATCCACGTGCAAGAAGAGAGGCTGGAAGCTGGAACACATGTGGTTCACGCTGTAACGGAAAGAGTGTGATCAAGCCAGGCTTTCACAAGCACTAGCTCTGTGGCTGTTTCTGGGTTAATCTCCGTGGCTGTCAGTCTCCTAATGATGTTGATAGGATTGGAGATGCTGTAACAGACCTACCGCATATTTGCTGACTGGCGACACCATTAAGCCCTGTAAAGGCTATGCAGCCCATTCTTTCAGACCACAATTAAAAATAACTAACCTTAAACAGGACCCTTTCGGTTAAAATGGTCCAAGTACATCTAGTTTTGAGCATGGGCTTCCTACACCTTTTGATGGCCTGCATCAAGATCTTAGGAATTGGCAAAGCTGGCTTCCTTCAGTTCTAAGTCTGCTTCCTGCATCTCAAGTTTAGAAGGGTCTTGAAATCATCCTGTGGGCAGAGCTGGGACCCAGTAAGACTATTTTATCCACTTGTTTCTACTGTGGAGAAACTTGATCAAGGGCACATGTCCTCCAGACAGTGGGTTAGTGATGTCATCTGCCTTCACAAAGAATAACTTATTAATATCTCGGTGACTCACCCTGTGCAACTCTCCAGGCATTTGCTGGAGGGTAAGTATAGGCACAGATGAACGAGAATACGTCGAGAGGTGGAGAGAGGCTGGGATGGAAAGCATTTTAAACGGGGGCAGTGGCTCTCTTAAGGTTTGAGAGATGAGAAACATGAAGGTCACAGGTGGGCTTTGCTGAGGGCAGGAGAAGGGGAGGATTTGAATGAGAGTTAGAAAAGAACAAAGGAAAGAGATAGATTCAGAGAAAAGGAGGGGCTATAGATGAGAAAGGAAAAAGCGACCAGGGGAAGGGAGAAAAGGGGTATCGTTATCTAGGATTGAAATCCAAGTATGAGGATGACCAATAAAGGAAGCTGAACTTGCCGAGTGTATCTTGAGGTCAGAGCAGTCCCAGCGGGAGGATGTTTAGGAGTATCTAATTTAGCGGTGAGATGAGGATGTTTAGGAGTATCTAATTTAGCGGTGAGATGTTTTGTGACTACAGTGAAATCCATGGTAAAAGGATGTTTAAATTCCATCTGTTCTGCACAGATCCCCAATATTGACCTGTGTGTCTGTCTTAGAGGCGTTGGTTTGTGCAGGTGTCGGTACCCATCTGAGATAGCAATGAGCATGTTATCATACCTGTCCATGTAGGTCTAAGACCAAAGAATCCAGTTTTCACATCTTCTCCATCAGTTGTCAATTTTAAGTCTGAGATAATGTTCATATGCTGACTTTTTTGATAACAGGAATTATTGTTGGGAGTTCAAACATACCCAACACACACAAACATGTATATGCATATAGGCACACATACAAACACGTCTGGTGTGTTGGTGCATATTTTTAATCCCAGCACTTGGGACTTCAAAGCCAGTCTCTAGTATACATATTGAGCCAGCCAGAACTCACAGTGAGAGCCTGCTTCAAACAAACATACAATCCCCCAAATCCTGCACACACACAATGCACACATACACACACACAATACATGCATGCACACACAAACACACACATAACCACAACAAACACACAAAGGCACATAAGTGCACACACAAGCATACATACAGAAATGTATGCACACATACAAACATGTGTAAACACAAAACCCCACATATACATGCATACAAAAGCATAAACAATAAAAGCACACACAAGCAGATGTAAGCACAGCACAGACAAATACACAAATACATGCATGCAGACCACCATAAAAGGATACACTAGCACACAAAAATACACAAACACCTGCATACACAAAAACACATGTGTTCACAAGCACTCATGTACACACACACACCAGAACACACATGAAAAAGCATGGATATGCCTATATAAATACACAAACATACATGCGCATAGAGACACAGGCACATAAGTACCAACACATATATAAACACAAATACACACATACACAGAAACAAATGCACAAGCACACACTACACACAAATACATATGTGGAGAAGCACAGACACAAACAGGAACAAATGCATAGACACACATCACGTACCCCAAAACACATCTGAATGCATAAACATCCACTTACAAACACACAACATGCATGCATACAGACAACAGATATGTACACAGACACACACACAGAGAAGTGCAGACAAACATATACACATATGCACAAACACATACAAAAGCATACACAAAAACATACACAGAGGCATGTAATCATGCAAACACATGTAGACACACACTGACACAGGCATGCACATATTTTTTAACCCTTGCACACTAATACATGCACACACAAAAGATACACATAATCACATGCATTCACACACAGAAGGAGGCCCATATGCACACACATATATGCAGACATGAACACACTAACAAACACAAAGTCAGACTCATAACAACACACAAACACATCCCAAACACACAAATAGCCGCACATATATATATACACATAAACACACTTAACAAGCACACATGAACACAGGTCTACACACTCATCACTTGTATGCATGTGCACACACAAACACACATATGCTAACATACACACAGAGCAACATGAGCATGTACACATGAACAAAAATGAACTCATAAACATGCATGCACAATTAATCATAGAGACATATACATACAAACATGCATACACAAACCTACACAAACACACAAGTACACTTTAAAGGTCTCGAGAGTCTTAGGACAAATCAAAGACTGTGACGTTTTATGACATTTACTGTTTTGGGGTTAGGCAACTCAAGACTGGACAGCAGCGGTCTACAGGTGTCTCCTCAGGAGACTGTTTTAGATTTTCAAATACAAATTTCAAAGTCCCCGGGGAACTAAGAAAAGTAAAGGTTGCTTTCCAGGTTTCCCGTAAAGGAGGAGATGTGTCAGGGCAGCCAGGACCACCAGACTGTTAGGGAACTAGACCATTTAGAGCTTGGTGTAGCTCACATAAGTTGGGTTTCTTGTCTCTACCCGGGCAACAGGTATCTGTTGACAGTCCCCCTCCCCTCCACTCCTGTTTCCCAGCGTGGGTCTCTGTGGCGCTGCATGTCACCCTCTAGAGTCCCATCTTTCTTCCAGACAGATTCTGCCTACTTAACGCTTTCACTGATGCAGTCTTTTCCACATTTCTGTTTTATTTTTCTTTTGAAGCACTGACCTATAGGAGGGTATTCCAGACCGCCCTCATGTCACTGGTAGGTCTACTTTCCCCATTACTTTTGGGGCCATGCTGCAGTGGCTGTTCCTGAGACCTGTGTCCAGCCCCACTCGGCCTCCATATCTATCATGTAGTTGACAGTGGAGCATGCCGGTTTCTGTACAACACATATTGAACTTGAGGGGTTTTCAGAGTTTCTCGTCACTGATATTGTGCCTATATATATTGTACCCATGTGCTGTGTGTATGCTTGACTCTGTGTGTGTGTGTGTGTGTGTGTGTGTGTGTGTGCGTGCATGTATAAAGGACAGAGGTGGATGCTGGGTGTCTTCCACATTTATTCTCCATCTTTTTAAAAAATGTATTTTATTAATTATTATTACTATTATTGGCTTTGTATGATGTATGTGGGTGTATGAGGAATTTGAGAAGTGCCACGGAAGTGAAATGACTATTTTGAAAGATGGAAATGTATTCATGTTTGCAAATTGTGGTTAGGGCCAGCCCTGGGGATCCCTGAGAAGCAAGAGGGGAACACAAGTAGCAGCTCCCCTGGGAAAGGACACAGGCGCCCAAGACATGTGCTCTTCCACCTGTGTACAATTGATCCCTGAGGTCAATGACATCAGAGGTAAAAGGCAAAGTCCTCAGCAGCTGTCAGATGTCTCAAAGTGTCTTCTACCACAGAGCTCCTCAGGTCCCGAAGCAATGTAGTGTGGCACCGAGAACCACAGCTGGCAGGGAGTAGCGTCCCCTCCTCCCTCAAGATCATTCTAGGCTGTGTCTTATGTAGGGTTTTTATGCTGTGACGAGTCACCATGACCACAGCATCTCTTATAAAGGAAAACATTCAACTGGGGGCTGGATTATGGTTCAGAGGTTTAGTCCATTGTTGTCTTGGTGGGAAGCATGGTGTCATGCAGGTAAACATGGTGCTAGAGAAGGAACTAAGAGTTCTACATCTGAATCTGAAGGCAGCAGGAAGAGAGAATGGGACACTGGGCATAGCTTGAGCATCTAAAATCTCAAAGCCTGCTTAGGGAGACACACTTCCTCCAATAAAGCCACACCTACTCTGACGAGGTCACACCTCCTAGTAGTGCCACTGCTTGGTGACCCAGCATTCAAACACACAAGTCCGTGGGGGCCATTCCTCTCCAAACCACCACGTGTGTGTGTGTGTGTGTGTGTGTGTGTGTGTGTGTGTGTGTGTGTGTGATTTCCTCCAGTCCTTAACTCTTTTCTTCTGTGGACCACTCCACACAGTGCCTCTCTCTGATGTAGGCACTGACACTGAGCCAACAATTCCTTCAACCTTGACGATCCTATCTCTCTGTCAAATGAGAGCAATTTGGGATTAATATGTAGTTCTTGCTCTCACAAACTGAAGAACGCGTGATGGTCAAAGCTGAATAGGTAAAAGAATCTCTCTGGAAATTTGTTGAAACATGGAGGTTTGGTTTATTTTCTCTAAGTGGAATAGCATGGTTTTCTTCATTACACTGCAAATGTAACATGTAGAACCCATGTCTATGGTGTTCCATGTTTCTTAGCATCATGTCTACCATAGAGCAGGTTCAGGTCAGTTACCCATGGTTATTGGTACGTCTTGGTTAGTGGGAGCTGGAATCTGGAGAGCCAGGTTGGCCCTGCATCTCTGGGCTGAAGGAAGGATTGGGGTGTACACAATCCTTGTCAAGTTCGTGCTGTCATGCTGTAAGCCAGTGACTCAAAGCATCAAGTCTATAGCAGTCCTGAGGTACAAAAGTCACACACTTGGAAGAGACTGGCTGGCTTCTTTGTGTACTCTAACAGAACTCAGTGACTTTGGAAAGTACATTTTGGTGCCTCTGGCTGCCATGACAATCTGACCTTGGGTATAATATTCATCTTTTGTACCTATGACAACTAGGACCTATCTACCATGGAGAACCTAACTATTTAACACATCAGGAATCATTTATGGCCTCCTGAACAGTAACCAGGAAGAAGAGATGGACTATTCCAGACACCATCTCCATAGACGTTCCAGAAGAAATAGGTCAATTTAAATTCATTTTTAAAGGCAACCTCAGAAGGGTATCGCTCTATAGTCTCTGGCTAAACAGGGATGCAGGTGGACTAATTTTTAGAATCGCTTGTTCTGGAAGAAAACAAATTAAACTGGGGAGTTCTTGGCTCAAAATAAAATTTTGTCTCTGGCAGACTGTTTCATCATTTGGCATTATACAAAATGAAAATGAATCCCTTAGAAACAATAATTCCTTTTAAAAAATGAAGCAAAAAAAAAACCCAAATCCTTAATAAATATCTGAGTCTTTTACATTGGCAGGAATTTACGGAGCATCTGCCGGGAGGCGTTCTATTGAGATTCACTTCCCCTTGAATTCCCCACCTATTAAGAAGGAGGATGCTCACTGCTTGAAATGTCAGCAGTACTGGCTGCACCTTCACTCCGTCAATTAAAATCTACACTCTGACCCATTGTGGGGGTACCCATCTGGCTTCCTGAAGCTTCCATGGCTCCTCATGTAGCTGCATAAGAGAATGTGTGACACGCAGGGGAGTCTTAAAACCTCTGTAGGTTTCATCTTCATAAACAAAAATAAATGGTTTGAGGGAGACTAGAGAGGCTGAAATTATGCTGAGCCTCCTGCAATGACAGCTCACCTGTTGGTGCCACATGAGGTCATGTTCCAGCTGAGGGCCATTTCATTTAATTAAAGGGAAGACCTGTTGCTGATTAATGTTCATATATTTTCCCAATCGAGGTCTTACTCTAAATAATGCATCTGCAGCGTGATTTGTCAAGTCTTGGTTGATGGCTAGACACAGACAAGGCTTTAACTTTATCACTCTCCTTTCTAAGATTAGGATCTGTCTTTTCTATCTTTTCATCCTTTGAAACTCCCCCCAAGGCAAATCTAACAGTCTGTGTTCCTGAAGAATGCTTCCTGATGTTCTCCATGGCTTAGGACTTTTTCTAGCTCCTATGAATGCAGATTTAATTCCCTTATACTTGTCCAAATGTTCTTCCTAACTGTTGGCTGTTATGAGCTACCTAGTAGTAGCCATGTGGAATGGAGAAGAGGCAGATGGATGCTCAGAGTTCAGGAGACAGGGCCGGGCTGACATCCCAGAGAGAAATGTTGGGAAGGTAGGTGAGACCCTGTTACCCTTCAACTTTGAAGGGTTTTCTTCATCTGCCATCAGAGATGCCTGTCTCAGATCAGCTCAGGTCCATGAAAAGATGTCTCTTCCTTCAGCCCCTCCAATGTTACTCATCCATCAGATTTCTCTATCTTACCACAGACAGACCACTGACTGTCACTTGGGGTCTCACTGGCGTTATATGCCTTTGCTACCTTTCCATGAACCATCACACAATGCTCTAAAGTTATCCTACTTGGGGGTCACAGTTTGGGCCCTAAGCCAATTTAGTCACCTGTCCTTAGTAAGTCAATTAAAAGAGCCAAATTAATAAATGAAAGAAAAAAGGAGATTTCTTTAATATGGCCAAATTAGGAAGAGGGACAAGGAGATCCAGGGAGCCCTTCCCCCAAATCTGTCTTCAATTAGATTAGAAATGAGACTAAAGTTTAAACAGAAGGCCAAGGATATATCTATCTAAGCAGTCCCAGTCAAGGTGTGGTGCTGCCTGCCACACACCCATCCTTGTCTGAGCTTCAGCCCATCCTGTAGGGTGGTCTGACAGGTTGTTAGAGCTTTGAGAAGTCAACTGGAGGGAGATGAGTTCTTCCTCTGGCTTGGCCTTCTTCTTCCCCCAGCATAAGATTCCTGGGATAACTCCCATTTCTTTGGGGTCTACCGTTTCAACCATCTGATATTCAGATTGAGAGACATATTTTCTCTTTAGAATATCTTCATTCCACCAGGTCATAATACTAATCATTTGCTTACCATCTTTTTTGCTCTTTTGAAGCTTCCTTACGGCAGGATTATATCTACATTCCAACACCTAATGTAATACCTCTGATAGGTGCTTCATTTTGATTTAACTATGTCATCATTCTTTGATTTAGTATTTTTATCCCTAATCTTCTTAAAGTACCAGACCAATGGTTCAAATGCAGAAGACACCATGAAAGCGCAGAGAGACACTGTAGCAAAATCCACTAGACTTAATGGTTGTCTGTCCAAATAAAACCTGACCAGAATCCCTGAGGAGGAGAAATGAAGGAAAGGGGATCATGGGATGTTGTTAAAAGTAGACTCATGTGTTTTCTAATTGCCGTTGGAAAAATAGCAAAGGTGGCTGATGTGAGTGTTGGAGATGTAGATTCTTTTAAAGGTTGATGTTAAGTGTGTGTGGTAGTCCATTAGCATTTTGGTGGCTGTATAGATTGCATCATGGTTTTTGAGGGCTTCTAGCACAAAACAACCCTCAGAATGGCTGCTGACTACTTTTATCTTCTTAGATAAACATTCTGTACTTTCTTTCTAGTGACTCTGGAAAATGAGCTGGGATGGAAAGCTATCCTTAATGTATAAAATCCTACTTATTTTTATTGAGAAGCATCGAGACTTAGATCAGTTGTTACCTCTGTGTTTCAGGGAGGGAGATAGGTTTCTTATTTCTTGTTTCCTAGGCCAGTTCTTAGGTTCTTGCAGGCACATGGTGTATGTATTGATCCCTCTTAGTCTAAAGCATCAGTAGAGAGTGTGTATATGTGTGCACAGGCTGTAGACGGCCACATTTCTCTTGCCCCTTTCTGCAACTGTAAGCAGGAGGGACAAGAAGTAGCTGCTTCTAAACTTGGCAGGTAAGTATTAAATTTATGCCACTTGTCTGTCCACAATAACTAACCTAAGGCAGTTTCTGTCTGGATTAGCCACAAAAGGTCAAGCAATTATTGTTTTATTTTGTTTTTGGAGTAGAGATGAGTTTTAGGCTCTTAAATGACACTGCTTCCTGTCACCCCAGCTTTCAGATGGAAAATCAAACATGTCACCAGTAAGAAGGGCCATACAGGTGCCTAGGTTCTGAGCTGTTTGGAGTAAAGATCACTATCTTTTGATGACTGACTGATGATGGTGACTGAGCTGTGGGAGGTTAGTGACCAGGCAGTGGAGAATTATTTGGAGGAAAACATAATTAGACTGAATTAGGATGCACCAAATGGGGCTAATTCGCATCTAAATGTTTCAAACATCATGATTGTTGTGGGAGGCTGCTTGTTCGTTTCCCAGCTACATAGACTCCTGAAAATAATCACACAGAAACTGTATCAATTAAATCACTGCTTGGCCAATCACTTAAGTGTATTGTTAGCTAGCTCTTACATCTAGAATTAACCCATTTCCATTATTTTATATTTTACCATGAGGCTTGTAGCCTACATCAAGGTTTCACATCTTTCCACTCTGGCAGCTACATGGTGTCTTACTGACTCTGCATACTCTCTCCCTATATATCTGATCCAGCCTGGCTAAATTTTGTTAAGCCATTGGCTGAAAGTACCTTCTTTATTAACTAATAAAAACAATGCATATACAGGAGGACTTTCCACACCATTTCCCCTTTTCTGTTTAAATAAAAAGGAAGGTTTTAACTTTAACATAGTAAAATTACATATAACAAAACAGGTATCAAGCAAGAATTACAGTTAACAGTATTTATATCTACTTTATCTTTTATCATAACTAAGGAAATCTATAGCTGTATCTATTCTTCAACTCCATCAAAGACTCCAGAAGGATATAATATTACCTAAGTAAACAGGAAGTGCATTATAAACAACTTCCAAAACTCTAAAATTGACAGAGACATCTCGTTGCCTGGACAGTCACTCAAAGTTCTTCTGTATCGTTGGGGCATCCATTTTTAGCCTACAGGCCCATAGAGTTCAGGAGACTTTCCATCAATCAGGAAATTTCAAAGACAGTTCTGCCTATATTGGCAGTTTGTCAGTCACTTTCGTCTGTGTCCTGCAAGATGTTTGGAAGACTCTTTCATGAAGCAGGAAACCCAAAGGGGATGTTTCACCTTTAAACAAGCTCAGCAGTCATCTCTCCGTGGGTCCTTATGTCCAGCTCACACAGCATAACATTAAGCAGCCCAGGAAAGAGCAGTCTCTTGCTCAAATTGCTAACAAACTCCAGGAACAGATGTGTCTCGTTGTCATAAAAGGTCTTAACCTCTTAGAACATTTTAAATGCCATATTCGGAAGGTCTCTGAAAGATTTGAAGAATACCTAACTGAAATATATCTCTATATATATCTAGAAAGCCTAACTAGCATGACTATCAGCTTGACTATTATAGATGGTTATCTATTAACCAATATTTCTTAATTATACATTACATTTTAAAATGAGCTCACAAACACAATACCTTAATCAAGAGTAGAAATATACATATAATAAGATGGACCTAAAATTTGTATCAATAGCCAGTATCCATACCAATGCAAATTATTCATATCTATATCATATTCCCCTTTAAATGTAAATAAACATTTATAAACAATCATTTAGGGACTTTGGACATAGTTCTCTCTAAACTGCTTCCTGCTTTTTGTTGGGCAAAGTAATTTTAGGGGGTGTTCATGGCAACCTTTTGGGGGCTCTTGGTCCATCAAACTACATTAGTCTGGAAGAAATCCATAGATTCTCATCTTCTGTGGAAATAAAAGAAAAACCTCTTTTCCAAAGCAACATAATCCTTAGACCCAAATTTGGAAGTCAAAATACCTTTAAAATATGAATGTTGGTTTAGCTTAGCAGTGCATACAATGAATGTTAAGTGGGCGTGGCTAGGGCCAACACAGCCCTGCCTGCTTGTCCTGCTCAGTACAACATGACTGAGGCATGTTGGAAAAAGCAAGAATAGAGTAAAGAATAGAACTGAAGAAGCTGCAAGAGATAGATGATGGTACAATGTGAGAGATCATTCTATTGGACAGGTTGCCCATGAGCCAGCCAATGGACTTCCTGAATTATCCAACTGTGCTTAAGTACACATAGGACCAATACATGCTGGTTGGTGATGGTAGGACACCTATGCCAATAGGAGGACCCTCTGAAAGATTCTGAGTGTTCTTTATTTTTCTGGCTTCATTACCCTTATTTTGGGTACATTTGGGGGAAATGCCTTCTTTATATCTTGTAGCATTAGGGAAGGGGCAGGAAAGCTTTTCTGTTTTCTCTGAGTGCTAATAATTGATACTGCCAGTGAACTCAGAGTGCTGCAACCTGGGGACACTGTAGAACTGTACTTTTGGCTCTGTTTTCAAT
Organism: Microtus oregoni; assembly: GCF_018167655.1. Taxonomy (NCBI): domain Eukaryota; kingdom Metazoa; phylum Chordata; class Mammalia; order Rodentia; family Cricetidae; genus Microtus; species Microtus oregoni. The sequence continues at coordinate 33,981,282 of NW_024543072.1, forward strand.
TTTGAAAAGCCCATTTTCTGTACCACTGGGAGTTCTCCTAGCATCATTTCTCCCAGGGCACTGCACTTTCCAGTTATTTCTGAAGGTGACTTATGATGACTTGTCTGTGTTGTCATTTTAGTGCAGTGTGCCATTACTTTGTTGGATGACTACTGCTCCGTCAGCAGCCCTGCTCTGTCAGAGAAAGCAGGTAGGAGAATGTGTGGAACCATTGCTTGGCAAATGGTAGTCAAGGAAGCAGGATGACGTAGAAATGAAAATCTCTCATCTTGTAGTCTTTTGGGATTACAGGGTGTGGTTGTGAAATGGAGACCATACTTAGCCATTTTCTGGGTTCTCTCTATGCCGCATGTGAGCTGAAGCATGACCCCTGCCCTTCAGCATCTATGTTCTTCCTGGAAGAGTGAGTGCCAGCAGAGTCAGAGTGGCAACCTGTGTGCCAGGGATCTGGATCCACCTCTTTTCAAACACTGCCTGTTCTCTTCTGTGATTCAGGCTGGTCTGTGAAGTTTGTTAATGGTCAGTAGTGAAAGTCACGTTTTCACTGGACAGGACTGAGGTTTTTCATCTAATGTGGAAAGGATTCTAGGTCAGTCAAGGTCAGTCAATATAGGTCAATGGACTTAGGAGAGATGGATACCATTCCCACGTCACTCGAATGCTCTCCAGTGGACTAATCTGCCTTGTGAGGTGTAGATCTAGTTCATACCTGAAACTAAAGACTTCAGCCAAAGAATAAATAGTAGCCATAACGTTTAACCACCCTTATGCTTCTGGTTCAACTCTGTCCAAGCTGACGAAGAGAAGAATTGATATCCATATGCAAGAAAAATGACCTCATCTCTGTAAAAAGTAACTTGGTGTGCATCTTTACAGTCTTAAAAACATAAGACCTAAACCCACAAAACCTTTAGAATAAAATCGCATCATCTTGGATGAAGTCAAGAAGGCTGGAGCCAGAGAGTGAGGAATAGTACAGAGCTGGATGTGATGGAAAAGTGAGCATATTTGGTGTAATCAATATACCAGGAATATTCCATGAGGTTATTAGGTTATTGAATACTGATATAAGCATTACTTTCGTTTCTGTCTTGATTTACGTATTTTTTAAAACCTGGATTCTGCTAATCATTTAGGGAATAAATTTTAGCAAGGTAAAAGTGTAGAATGTTTTCAGTTAGGAGGCTACTATTATCGTAGGATGGAATGAGAGTTATTAGAGATACACAGAGTGTCTCAACCAGAGTGGCACCGGCAGACACTGGAGAAGAGGATGGATGTGCTGAAGGAGTAGAAGGGAGTGTGTTTGCCAAAGTACTGGGAGTGGTAGGTGATGGGCTCAGGGAAGCTTCTGAATTTGGGCTTGAGCCATCATTTCATAGGACAGATTGGTTACTGAGATGGGGAATATCAATTGCCTATAAGTTTATGATTCCCAAAAGTCTTTCAGATATGCTATCCTTTTGGGTTTTAAAATAATCCATATAAAAGAGCCAGGGTATATTTCCCATATCACAGATAAGTCTCCAAGTGAGTGGTTTCTTTCTGTCCATGTGCCGTTAACTGGATGGAAGGCACTGTGTGGGGCAACTCAGCCTTTTGATAAAGCTGTTGTATGAAGCCACCTCAGTGTGAGCACCGCCGCCATTCCCAGGCACAGTCACAACCTCTCTTCTGCCCCAGATCTATTTCAAGTTCATTTCATGTACTGGCAGCCTCCATGCTCAAAGAGTTTAAGAGCTATTTCAGACATCTATTTTTGCCCAAAGCATCACTGCCCCTGTTCTCAGAAGCCAGGTGACGCAGACAGTAGGTAACCTGAGACAGAACTTCTTGCCCCACATAAATCACTGACTCACGTCACAATCAGAGTACTAGAGACCTATGTGTGGTAAACTGACACTGATAAGGATGATGCACAAGTTCAGTTCTTTCTGATGTTTCACAATTATTTACACATAATACATTTGCACGACATCATATTTGCTACTTTTCACAGTAATTCAAGACTTGCCGTTGTTCACGTCTCCAGACTTTTACAAAGTGAGTTGAGCTCACATTGGTTAGGCTGAGGGCCAGGTTGTTTCTCTCGTGATACTACTCAATGGAAAGAGTTATAAACCATCTTTCTAATTGCATTTAGTGTCCCCACTCAGTCAGTGTTAGCAATGGGAAGGCTGCACATCAGTAAAGGGCTTATAGTCTAGGAGCGCCACAAACCACAACTAGTAGTTTTTCCTCTAGATCATTCCTACAGCAAGAATTTTTGCCATTCTGAAGGCATTGCTTCTATTTATTACTTTATCTTATATGACTTTTCTCTTCTATACAAATAACATCTGGCTGGCTCTACTCTATAAAGTAAGTGAATTAAGATGAGGTTCTGCCGTTTGTCCTGGTTAGAAATTTATGGAAATTTTCTGCAAATTTGTAAAACCAGTGGTCTGTTGTCCTTAGCTCTATAGTATACAGCATGGCCAGCTGACGGCTTTCTCAAGAAGATGATAGTGTATTGAAACGCTGTATAAATTTAGTTAGCAAAAGTAGCCCAGACCAACAATAAAACCAAGAGCAGTACTTATTCACTTTCAGAAGGAATATCTATCTATCTATCTATCTATCTATCTATCTATCTATCTATCTTCTATCATCCATCCTGTCATCTATCTATCTATCTATCTATCTATCTATCTATCTATTATATCATATGACCAAATCTTTATAACTTTCATAAAATTGAAATGTAACTACTATGATTAAAGATAAATTATTGCTATATATAGTTCTGTTGGGGTGCTGCTTATTTTAATCATCCAGTAATGGCAGTTGGTTGAGTTTTGGTGGTTGTTTTCTGCTTTGCAGCACTCAGTCTTAAATGGGGTGTCGTTATCAAGTCCTGAAGGCTCAGGCATCTTTCAGGAGGGAAATGGAAAGACTGTATGAGCCAGAGGTGGTAGATGACTCTAGTGTCTTCCATACTCAAAGGATTTATGAACATATGAACTCACAGAGACTTCAGCAGCACACAAAGAGCCTTCACAGGTTCAAATCAGACATAATACCAGCAATGAGAAGGTGAAGCAGACACAGAGTTAACCTAGCCTTAATCTGTTTGCAGTTGACACCTTCTGGGGAAAAGAACATTAGTTTTCTCCAATGGAGAATATCAATCACACTCCGGGGTAGGCCTCATGCCCAGGATTAGCTGGCCATCCCAACATGGATTTGTGTGTGTGTGTGTGTGTGTGTGTGTGTGTGTGCATGTGTGTGCACGCACTTTCTGTTTTGGTGTTTTTTTCCTTATTGATCTCTTTTTGTTTGTCTGTTTTGATTTTTGTATTTTTGGTGGGTTTATTTTTTTGAGAGAGAGAACATGAAGTTGGGGAGGTAGGGAGGCACTGGGAAGAGTTAGGGAAGGGGAAAGAATATGATAAAACTATATTGTGTAAAGAACCTTTTAAATAAAATTAAAAAATAAAAGATACAGAGAAGTGACGGTCTCCTCATCATTCAGATGGCCTCACGACTGAATGGTGTCATATTTGGAACCATTATGGAATCTTGCAGTCACATGTAAAACTAACCTGAGGGCAACTGAGTCACTCCTGATTTGGAGAGCATACACAGAGACAAATAACCTAGATTCTTAGTGCTGGAGCTGGCTAGTAAATCCGTCAACTCTGCAGTCAGCCTTATAAACTACCTTTTATTGCAGCTTTAGAGAGGTATATAACATGTAAATATGTTGTCTACACATTTAAGGTGTATGGTTTACACTTTGACATAGGTAATCATTATGAACTGACCATGGAGGCCAAGATAATTAACATCCATCACCCACACCATTATCTTTTTCTTTTGGTAAGAACTTAAGATCTTCCCTCTTAGCGCTGGAGACAATATGCTAACTACTTTAAGTTTATAGAGGTAAATTTGTATGCATCAAAATATATCCACACGGGTTTGGTGGAATACATCTACAATTCCAGCACTTCAGAGGCTGAAGCTGGAGAATTATAAGTTCATGCTCAGCCTTGGTTACCTAGTGATTTAAAGACCAGCCTGTGCAATATAGCGAGAATCTGCCTCAAAATAGAGAGCATGGATAAATAAATAATAAAGCAATGCATCTTTCCCCCTTGAGCTACAAGAGTTTTGACAGCCGTGGTTGGGTTGTTCGTTTGTTATGCATTGCTAAAGCAGCTTCCTGATGAAGTTTCTAATTTTATTCAGAAAATATTCATTGTCTATTAACTGTACCAGTCAGGTTCTGTGCAGAATTTAAAATGAGACAGTCATGGTCCTATGCCTCGGGGAAATGCTCATTTATTTTATAAGCAATATACAAACAAAGAATGATTTCATAATAGCTTTACTTGGAAAACCAAGTGACTGAAATTTAGTTTTCTTCATTTTTTTCCCTCTCCTCCAATAAGCATTTGTTAGAAGCGTTTTACATGCCTGTCTCTGCAGATATATAGATAGATTAGACCACACCATCCTCGAAAGGAGGCAGAAGCGTACGTTAAACTTAGACTAAAATAAGATCTGCCCTGCCCAGAGCTCCTGTGGGCCTTTGTGTCAGCACATTGGTGGCAGCACATTGGTGGCAGCTGAGGTAGACTCGCTCTCTGTAGTAGAGTCTAATCTATCAGAGGGAGTTAGTAATCAATATCTTGTTTCTCCTTTTTGTGATCCCAGAAAAATTAGAGTAAATCTTGCCATAGGAAAGGCTCAAAGCAAGCATTTGCTGAATAAATTAAATATCTGTAATATAAATGAAGCAATTTTAGTGAGCCTCGAAGGTTGTACTGTATTTCCCCTTAAAGCCTGGATTCTCTGGCTAATGTAATATGATTAAGCAAATATCAAAGGCACAAATATTCATGGGAATGAATTTAAGTCAGAAATTTGTTCTTCACAGCTATTTTTACTCTGGTCTTCTCAGCCATCATTTAACATAAATCAAATTCTCTCTCTCTCTCTCTCTCTCTCTGCTTTTAGAGGAGAATAATAAAGAAGAGAAAGGGGGAAAGGAAAAGGACAGAAGCGAGGAAAGGAAAGGGAAAGGCATCTCTAGTTTTTGACAAAGAAAAATCAAGTGCTTTATCTTACTGACATTAGAGCAAATTATAATTCTATCCTATTGACCTTCGTGTACCTTCATGACCTTCATTTGTCACATCTCCTGAATCTAACCTTGTCAGAATCCTCTGTATGTGGCCACAGTTTAGTGAAGTTTCAGAACTCCTACGGGAGTCATGCTCTCCCACTGTGCCCTGTGGCTCTACCTAGCTTTAGTAACTGGTATTTGAGGACCTCTTATATTGCTAAAATATAGATAGTATGATTTAATTTTCATAAGAGTTTTTCTAAATTTTTAATATCATCAAGCACATATTTTGAGAGCTACTAACGCAGACATTGCACCTCTTTCAAAATGGTCTGTGAGCTTCTACAGGCCTGTCTGTCTTCTCCAGGCACTGGAAGGGGAACAAGGGGATGGGCTTCAGTGACACTGTCAGTGAACTAAAGCCTTCTGCTTCTTCCAGTAGCTTCCAACTTGAATATCCTCTTGTGTTCATGTGGATATTTACCTTTAGGGACTTAGTAGGCAGAACCTAGTTCACATACCATGTCATCTACCACCATTCCCCCATCTTTGTAAGAGGCTTGGAGGACTAAGGGTTGAAAGGGTCACCTTGGACTGTAGAATAAACGGAATCTGTCTATCCTGCTTATAGGAAGGGAAGTTACTCAGCAATTATTAAGTTGTGGATCCTAGATACACACACTCACACACACACACTCACACACCGGCCTAAGCGTTGTAAATACTAGGAACTTCTCCACACCCCTTCACTTCACTCTTTTCCCCCTCGCCTGAAAAATAAAGAACATGCAGAGGCCACATACTCGAGTTCATCTTTTTACCCCCAGATCCTCGCTTGCCACAGACATTCTCTTCTGAGCCCTGAGGGAGTACCGAGGTTGGTACTGAAGGCCACTGATAGCCCACAACTATAAAATTATTCAACTGTCGCTTTGTAACTGTAACTGTCCTACTGTTACAGATTATAACATAAATATCTGATATGCAGGATATCTGGTACGTGACCCCCAAAGGGGTCGAGACCATGACTTTAGAACTTCTGCTACGTAGGGCTGTGTGGATCAAGACTGCAGGTCAATGGTCTCAGTCAAGATGTTTTCCTTCTTAGAGTCTTGGTTTTTGTTACTTAAAAACTTTTCTGTCAAGATCAACTTGGACTCAGTAGGTAACATTATTCAAACAGCATCTCCCTCATAAATAATGTTAATCAGTTAATGATTACTGTTACAGAGATACACAACACATATCAGAGGTGGAGTATGGGCCGGATCTGACCCAGGATAGGGTGTGGCGGTTTAAGGAGCACACAGCCTGAGGTCGAAGCAGCAGAAGCAGATAGCATGCTGACCTGACCTGGGGTAGGGCATCCAGTCACAGGGCAGCCACCATGAGCAATGGTAGCAGAGTTGGCACTGATAACTGTTATTGCAGACAGTAGCTGACTCTCGGGGGAAGACTAAGTCAGGACCTGTGCCCCTGAATGCTGGTCCCACAGAAGAAAATAACACCTCAACCCAACTATTACTGCTTCTCCTGAACATTGTAAACACAGCTACAGAAAGAAGAAAGATGGCTTGAACAACAACAAAAACAAAACAACCCCAAAAACAAAAAAACAAAATCCAAAGCCCAAAACAAGAAACTCCAGATGTCCAAGTCCCAGTGCAGAAAGAAGAAGAACATGAAAAACCAAGACATGTCTCCTCCCAAAGTTACCAAACCCCTGGGAGAATGACTTAGATTAACTTCTAGACGAAACATTTGAAAGAATGATTGCAAACATTTCCCAACAACTCAAAGAAGAGATGAATGTACTTCAAGAGAACAAAAACAAAGAGATTAATGATTACTTTATAAAATGTGATAGCTATTAATAAGGCTGAGCACCAAGATAAGCTACTCATTTGTCCATTTAGAATAGATAGTAGCCAACAACTGATTAATAACATCTCTTTCTCTGCACTTTAATGGATCTCTAACTTTTAAAAGAAACTATCTTTTTCTTTCTCTCTCTCTCCTTCTCACCTCCTACCTCCCTCTCTCTGAATTTGTGATAACTAAAGACATTAGTATAAGCTTGGTAAATAGGAAATGCACACCGAGAAGTCATGTGAGTATAGGTAAAATGCCAGACAAAGTGGGGGAACGGTGGAAGTTTTTGCAGCCATCTATGAATGGATCTGTAGCAGAGTCTTTGAAAGATCGAGAGCTGCATCAGCCTTCATTCCTTCTCCCAGTTATGGAAGTTTCTATAATGCCCTCGCCACAGCTTTCTTTTGAAGATGCCTTTATCTGTGCCCGGAGCCATTTCCAGCACAGTAACTCAGAGAGAGCTCTAGGACCTCTGACTTCATGGTGCCTGTAAGCCACACACTGAAACGTGGCAATTTTTAACGAGTGGATTTAAGAAAGAACAGGAGGGGAGAAAACACTAAATTAGATGATAGACACTTAATACTTGATCAGTGTTTGTTATTACCAGCAACCAGACACAGGGGCAATTCTGCCTCTCTGCCGTTGTCTATTATGAGAGACAGTTTGTCTTTATGAGTGAGTGAATCAGACAGCAGACAGCTTATCTTTATGGATGAGGGGGAGTCATTGCCAAAAAAGCTCCTAACACCGAGGCTCTAGAGTTACTGTGTGTCTGCTGGTCACCATGACCATGTCTTCATTGGCTTCTTCTTCTTCTTCTTCTTCTTCTTCTTCTTCTTCTTCTTCTTCTTCTTCTTCTTCTTCTTCTTCCTCTTCTTCTTCTTCCTCCTCCTCCTCCTCCCTCCTCCTCCTTTTCTTCTTTTCCTCTTCCTCCTCCTCCTCCTCTTTTTCTTCCTCCTTTTCTTCTTCTTCTTCTTCTTCTTCTTCTTCTTCTTCTTCTTCTTCTTCCTCTTCTTCTTCTTCCTCCTCCTCCTCCTCCCTCCTCCTCCTTTTCTTCTTTTCCTCTTCCTCCTCCTCCTCCTCTTTTTCTTCCTCCTTTTCTTCTTCTTCTTCTTCTTCTTCTTCTTCTTCTTCTTCTTCTTCTTCTTCTTCTTCTTCTTCTTCTTTTTGAGGCAGGGTTTCTCTGTGTTGCCCTGGCTGTGCAGATATTTACTTTGTATACCAGGCTGGCCTCAAACTCACAGAAATCTGCCTGCCTCTGCCACCCAATTTCTGGGATTAAGGGCATGCACTGCTGGTTACCACTGTCTTCAAATTCAGATTTGCAAGTGTAGAATTAAGGTGCTATGGGCATGCTGCAGGCTCTGAACTGTTTATGCTGACAGTGAGTATTTATTTACTATGTTCTTATTCTCATTGGTTCCTTTAAAATTGGCAAGTTATAGTCATTTGAAAGATGAAGAAAACAGAATCTCAGCTCTATAAAGAAACTGCCTGAAGTTTGAAAGCTCTGGAGTTCGACAGCAAAGATGTAAAAGAGATCATCACATCTTGGAACCAATGAGTGGCAGCTTGCTGGCCGCTGGGGTGTTCCTGTGCTTTTCTGTCGTCAACTAACACTCCATCTGTGCCTCTGCTGGAGAGACAGAGTATGGCTGATGTCATGTAATGGACAGCCATGTAGGCATGCCGGATACCTTGGGGTTTCGATGATCACAATACCTGGCAGAAACAGCTTAAAGCATTAAAGATTTCTATCCATCTACAGTTTCGGAGGATTTCTGTCCATCGTGGAGAATTCCTGGCTACTCAGTTCAGGCAGCTGGAGAATGTGGCGGAGGCTGTTTACATCACAAGAAGAAGAGCATGAGTGAGGAAGTAGGGCCAGAGCAACCCTCCAGTTCCCCTTCTGCTTTCTTCCACCAGCCTACAGCCCACCCCTGCAGCATCAGGGCTCCTTAGAGCAGCTTCACCTTTTCTTACTTCAACTGGAGGCCGCTGCTGAGTGGTGCGGTTAACTTCAAAACTTGTGCCTGGGAGGATATTTTCGGATTTGAAGCTAAGAGTAGAAAAGCTAAATCACAACTGGTTTCTGTTTGTAAAATGCCTCCAATATTGTGTCTCTAAAATGAGTCTCTCATCTGGGATTCTGGGTGTCATATGGCAATTTGAGCCATGGTGAGGAACCAGTGAAAATCATTTTAGAAGAAACAGCCTGGGCATCTTCTGTGGAAAGGACATGGGAAGAAGGTAAAGATGCTGAGGTGCACCATCACAGTTAGCAATTGCCCTTTCTCTCTTCACCAGCATTGAGGGATGTGCAGAAGCTGCTCTTCTCAGCTGAGTCCATCCCTAGGACTTGTCTTCCACCTCGCCCAGCGACTAATTGTTCCCACCTACTGGTCTATATGTGGGAGAAGGAATGTTTCCCCTTCAGTCCCACATTGGGACAATTCTGAAGGACCACCTAGCTCTTAAGCTCCTGTTAGTAAAAACCAAGTCTGTACACCACCCAGATGTCAGGACAGGAACTCTGTGGACCCATCATTAGTAGTTAGTGCTCACAGCTTCCTTCCTACTTTGCACTAAGATAGGGACGGCTTACATAGAGCAAATTCTGACTTTGAAAATGAGTGTTATTTGAATAGCTCATTTGATGTCTCCTTATATGGCACACCTGCTGGCTTTCAATTCTGTTAAGTATATATACGGTGAGAAATTGAACAGCAGAAACAATTGAGTTGCCTTAGGAAGAATGAGCACAGGGGAACAAAGAAGAAGAGTTCTGTCAACCAGAAGTTAATTGTACCGCTCAGCAGCCTCCAGCTGAATTAAGAGAATCCTTGGAGAACGTTTGGAGCATCAGATCTGGTACAAGAGAAAAAGTGTAACTTTCCGAGTGATGCAGATGCTTGGGTGAGTGTTTTCCTACTTCTCAAGTTTAGGCAGAGTTTGTGCTGAATTTGAAATCTGGGTTTAAAAGTATGTCTCTGGTGTACTTCCATACATAAGTGTAAGTCCATAAGGTTGAGTTTAAAGGTTAGAATCCAATCTGTCCTGGGTAACGTGGACAAATCACTTTCAAAAACCATATCCTTAGAGAGAAGTCTTTTATATTCAGAAGTGTATTAATTTTGAAATCTGTAACATCATTTTACCTTTCCCCAAGTTTATACACAATGAAATGCAGTGAAAGAGAGGTTCCATGGTTTGGCTAAGGTCACTAGGAAGCAGTCAATCAAGGCTTATCCCAGCCATTCTAACTCTAGACCCCTCTGTCCTGATGTCACTCTTGGGTCTGAGTCATCTTCAGCATCCCAACAATCAGAAAGAGAAAAATAAGCCCCACCCTTTCTACCTCATTCAGTGTTACATCTTCTCCAAGTTCTTGGCTGAGTTACCATCTGATGCCGCTGCTTCTGAGATAGGGACAGGCATGTAAGTTAGGAATCATTTCTCTTGCTTACAATTTTACAGTGTTCAGTTCCCCACAGATCTTCAAGAAGGCTTTAAAATATTTCCTGGCACCAGAGTATGGAAGAATTACAAGAGGACGGAGAGACCATTGGAAGTGTCATATCCTTAAATTGTTTAATATTGATCAGCCACCCATCCCACCATTCTCTGTTCCATTCAGCAAATTGAGCACATACTAGACATGTTAGTGTCATTATAGATGCATTGACAAATAGGACAAGGCCTTTCTCTTCCTAATATTTAGACACACAGAGAAATCTTTACAATGTAAAGCAATAAATGCAATGATTTTTGGACACTGTGTTCTGGAAAAATGACCCAAATGGAAAGGACACAGGGTGCTGGCATGTGTGAGGATATGAAGGAGTGTTTCTGTTGATGAGATCAGAAATGCCTCTGCTGCGATGGCGGTGCTGGAGATGAGGAAGCATCTTTTAAGAAGAATGAGTGTATTGGCTAAGACTTGAATAGACAGCGAGCTTAGGAAATCAAAGGACTGCAAAATGGCCTCTGTGAGCAGAGTGGCTAGTGCAGACGTCATGGTGGGAGATGAAACGGGAGTGGAGACTTGCGGCAAGATCAGAGGTTGCTGTAAAGCAAGGAGCTGGGCTCTTCTGATTTTAATGGTAACAATTTCAGGATAGTAGGCCACAGAATTGGATCGTTGTTTCAAAGGGACTGCAAGGAAAAGAATGGCCCATCAGACAAGTAGAGTAGAGAGAGAGAGAGAGAGAGAGAGGATCTGGTCTGAAGCGAGTATGCAGGCAGTAAGAGTGAAATGATAGGGCTTAGACTAGGGCCGGATTAGACCAATTATGACCCAAAGACCAAATCCAACTTTTATAGAAATTTTTCAGATGTTTGGATTTGATATTTGGTGTAAAAAGTGAATAAATTCAGAAGAGTATGTACAAGTAGCAAAACTGGCAGATGGATTGGATGTGCGTGTGGTGGGGGGTGAAAGAGAGAGACCTGGGGTAATTACAATCTACTTGAACATCTGGTAAAATATTGACATCGTTGACTGAGGCGGGAAAGGCTGAGAGATCAGTAGTTGAGACAGGAAAATTTAAATGCCATTTCAAACATTTTTGAGTAGGTCCATAAAAGAAACCGCATATTTAATGTTCAGATAACTCTTGGCTGGTAGATTAGTAATAGCATTTGTTTAGTCCAACATTTCACGACAACCTAAAGTAGGAAAGATCCATTTTGTGTCACCCTGCCAGAGTTTTCAGCCCATGGGTCACTTGCTGTTTCTGTGAACCTGTGGGGAGGCAGGCTACCCTGGCAGATACTGCAGGTGGCCGGGGAGACGGCTCACGTGAGGCTGCTGGGTTATAAAGAAAGCACCTGGCAGGAAGGAACCAGGCAGATCCCTGGGAGCCCACTTGCTCCCAGAAGGCCCCACCTCCTAATAATCCATGCAGTAAGCACTCACAGACATATTAGCCAGTTGATAAATTAGTGTCCTCATGACGGAGCCCCCTCAGTGGCTGGATCCACTAGTTAGGAGCCAAGCCTTCAGCTCTTGAGCCCCTCTGATGGGAGCAAGCCACAGTAACAATGAGCACAGTGAATCTTGTTACCACACACTGCTGGTCCCGGGTTATGAATGCCTAAATTCACATGTTTTGAAGCTTCAGTGAATCAGATCAGGCTGCCATGATGAAAACACCCTGCCTTATGAGAACTATTGCTCTTATGGTCCAGCCCCTCTACTGAACTCACTTCCCTGAGCATCTGTGTGGAGCATACATTGTATCCCTTAGTTTTGTCAAGGAGACTTTTTGGAAAGAAACATTTAACCTCTGACAATGGTAGCTCCCAAATTTAATTTTCACCTCCCACAGAGCCCTTTAGTCTTATTTCATAATTCTTTCATGAGTCTCAGGTGAACTCTGTTGGGGCAGAAGAAGCAATCAAGCCCTATCCTAAGAACTTTTAGGATATTTATAACTCTGAGCGCCCAGCCCCTACTTTACCCAGGTGACTTCAGTCCTAACCTCAGAGTGCACTGTGGTCCTCGGGCAAAGGTATTTCTGAGGACACAGTCACTGCGTGCACAAGAGGCCTTCGCCATTCTCCTTCTGCATTGCATCCCCCTTGCTAATCCACATTCCTGCTCATTCTATTGCAGTTTTCTCACTAAACCTAGTGGGTTCTATCCCTTATGTTTCTTTGTTGATCTTGTTTTATCACTTTTAATCAGATCAAAACTCACAATAGGACCAGAAGGGAAGAAAAAAGAAAGGAAGATGGTGAGGGATATGGCTCAGTGGTAGAGCATTTGTCTGGCACATGCAAGGCTCTGTGTTTCCATCCCTAGGAAGAACAACAACAAAACAAAGCGCGCGCGCGCACACACACACACATCTGTCTCCATTCCACCTTCCCTCTCTTTTTCTTTGCTTTGCTTTCTAGTCAAGCTGTTTGCAGTGGTCACTTACAGTCCCTCTCTGCTTTTAGTCATCTCTCAGGCTTTCTTCAATCTTTGGCAAAATCAGTTCCTGAGAGCAGATATTCCTGGCTCAACAGAAAGTTTATTACATTCATTAGTTTCTTAGAACCCTGACAACTTTTTAATGAAATCATTATTATCCTCATATCATAAAGAAGGGAGCTGAGTATGAGGAAACATAAGCTGTCCCTTGTCTACCTAGTACACGGAAGGGCTAAGTTCAAACCGGAAGCACATCCCACCTTCCCTACCCATAAAGCCTCCCATCAGGAAACAGGCCCATTTGTTGACAGTAAACTGGAGTCTTTGGAATTTGAGCATACACTTTCATTCAATTTCTGTAACACGACATTTGCTCATTAATTCTTCCTACACCATGCTGCAGTTCCCCTGTATTATCTAGGGGAAGGATTTTTGTCTTTTCAGGAAATAAGACTGCTGTGGTTTGAAGGTCAATGTGCCCCACAGATGCACGCCCTTGCACACTTCATCTCCAGTTGTATTGCTCTGGGAAGCCATAAGAGCTTTAGGAGGCAGAGACTCATTGGAAGAGGTGGGTCACTGGGAACAGGCCTTGAGGTTTTCATAGCCTGAACCCAGTTTCCTGTACTCTTCCTGACTGCAGATGAGGTGCTACCCGTTTACTCACAGTTCTCTGCCAGGATAAGCTGTGTTCTCTTGACGTGTAAAGCAAAACCTGCCCTCCTTCCTTAGGTTGCTTCCTGTCATGCATTTAGACACAGCAGCTTAAAATATAAATATAAAGGTCCGGTCTGCTGACGGGGGACTACACTCTCAGTGGCAAGAGCATGCGACAGGAAGCTTGCAAGGTCAGTAGGCAATTTGATGAGACCTTGCCTTAAAATACAAGGTAAATTAAGGGGCTAGGAATGTATCTCAGTGGTAGAGCACTTGCCTGGCATACATGAGACCCTAGCACCAATCTCCAGTGCCACAAACAACTAACCAAAGAGCAAGCAAGGTTCTCCTAAAGGTTTTACAAGGCAAGGTTCTCTGGAGGAGCAGAATCTACAGACAGAATGGATATTACAAAGGGAATTGATTCTACTGGTGCACATTATATGGACCGTATTATCCAACAGTGTCTGTGAATGCTGCAGGGGTAGAGGACCTGATAGCTAGCTGCTCAGCCCATGAGGCTGGATGCTTCAGCAGTTCAAATCTGGAACTGAAGACCTAGAGGATTCTTGAAGAGTCGTTTGATAAGCTCATTTGGGAAGGCTGAAGAACCTGGGTTCTGGTGTTAGCAAAGGTTGACAACAACGGTGGCACTAACAGAGTAGATGCACTCACAAGCAAGAAGCAAAGGAGGACAGGCAAAAGCTCAACTAGTTTTCCTTCAACCTCTTCATATGTGGGTTGCCTTGGAGGGTGCTGCCTGCTCTTGGGACAGGACCTCCCCCTCTGTCAATGCTTCTAGGAGATCCTCTCATTGTCTTACCCGGCAGGGTTCTCTGAAGATCCAAGATCCAATCAAACTGATTGCTGAGATTAACAGTCACTATGGTAATGTTTTATATGTATAATAATTAAAGCTCTCATTTAGTCCTGACCACTCTTCTCTCTTCCACCAGACCTGAGTGATACTTGTGAAGTCACAGGTTAATGACTTAACACTGGGCTCTGCTGAGGAGCAACGAGTAGATACGTATCTGTGAAATCTGTAGCACGGTTTAAAGATGCCTGCAGGACAGAATATTCTATCGCTGTGCCCCAGTCATGCACAGGGGGTTATCCAGAACCCAGTCCTCCTCTGCTTGCTGGCCTTGAAGATGCAGTCAAGTATGCAGATGTGTCCAGATGTCTTGCTCCCAATAATGCGAACGAATTAGATGCAGAGTCCTAGATGTTAGAGGGGGAAGAACGTCATGGCTACCATTTCACAGGCAAAAAAAGCTAAAGTACAAGTGCTAAAGAAACTTCCAAATCTGTTTTAATGGAGTTGGACTTAACCCAGGTCTCCTAACAGCAAATGCAAGGCTCTCTGGTCTTTTGAGAGTCAAATGATGTAACTGGATCCCGAGCATGGAACTGAGGGAGACAAGGTGACTTGGGAGGGAGAAATTGACTAAGTTCTGTCATTTTTATACATCATCTTACTGGGAGCCACTCTAATGATTTCTTATTTCCAGCTTCCCTGGGGATAGGAAGATCTGAATTCCCAGAGGTTCCTCTTTGCTTCTGAGTTGGTTAATGGAACGCATCCGATTACCCTTGTGAATAGGCAAGAGCATGGGCAATATTATCTTCACTTGTGGGTGAGTCACTGACTTGATGATGATTACCTGACACAGGCATGCATGGTGAGCCTGGGAGCAGCAAATCCTAGTTCTCAGCCACATTCATCATTTTTGTCAATTAATTAGGTCCCGGTGTAAAAGGGCCATTCATCTCTATAGATTTTGCCTGCCAGACTCCAGAGTCTTTCTTTGCTTGAAAAAATATGCTGATCTACCTGCAAATTTGAAGCAAAAGCAAGATAAGACCCAAGGAGCTTCCTTGCTCTGCATCCTTAGCCAGCAATGCTCACTGCTGCGAGCTGACTCATGCTCTTGGCTAGAGATGTGGATGCCAGCTTGGTGCCCTAGAAACCCTGCTCTCCTCCCATGAAGTCTGGGTCCTGGAAGCTGGCAAACATTTATACTAGTGGGCTGGGAATAGCCAAAAAGAAGGTTTCTCATACACTCTTCTTAGAGACCCCTTTGCCTCCCATCCAATATCAGTCCTTTAGTATCTAATACAAATTCCACAATTCTCAACATGGAGAGGACACTGCAAAGATAAAGTATTTTTTTTCCATTTTATTTTGTTTGTGTGTTGGGGGGTGTGTATTTTTTTTTTCTGTGAAACACAGAAGAGGACATTGAATACCCTAGGACTACAGTTACAGGTAGCTGTAAACTACCATGTGGATTTTGGGAGCTGAACTCTGGTCCTCTGGAAGAGCAGTCGATACTCTTAAGTGATGAGCCATCTAGTCAACTCAATGCTTTAATGTTTGGTGTCTCTCCTTGTGTTTCACTGTGAGTTTTTAAGTCACTTAATCCCCTTGGGCGAGGTACTAGTTTCCTAAGGGGCCCATAGAAAATCACTATCGGCTAATAGCTAAAAAATAAGGTGATAAAAGCCTGAAGGCTAGGAGTCTGAAATTAATATTGTAGTGCTAAAATAAAGATGTCAGCAGGGTGTGCGTCGTTCAGAAGCTCTGGATGAATCTGTCGCTTGTCCTACTCAGCTTCCGGTGGCTGCTGGCATTTCTTAGATTGTGGCAGCATCACTTGGATCCTCAAGGTCAGCAGGTTCAAATCTGCACCACTTCACGTCATCTTCTCTCCTGTGTCTGTGTGTACAATCTTTCCCTGCCTCTTCCTTTTATGGTCACACACAGCTGTATTTGGGGATCTCAGATAACTTGGTGTTGCTACCTACCTCAAGATCCCTCCCTTCCCCATCTCTTCCCTCTCCTCCCCTTATTACTCTCATCCAAATCCTTCATCCCTTTTCCCTTTTGTAACATCCATAAGCTCCAGGACTCGGGCTGCAGAGTCTTTTGGAACCATTTTGGAACCAAATTTTTATTCTGGATCCTTTCCCCTGTCTCCTAACTGTCCCATGGGTCACTCTTGTGGATGTAGACATTTGTAGCAGGGACAACTAGCTATCTACTAGACATTTGAACTCCTTTCTCCATAGCAGACATTGTAAGGAAGCAGTTGCCTGGCTACTGGGCTCTATTTCCCAGTCCCCTCACTCCTGGGTCCAGCCATGTGTCTAGTGGAGATTGTATGGGGGTGTTGTCTGCCACTGGAAAGCCTCCCCTACCCAATGGAACCCCCATGTATTATTCATGCTCTCTTTAATATTCCACTCTTTGGATGGCGGCTCCCAGAAAAGCCTCAGAAACCATCTTAATGTTGGCAGAGACTTCATTAGCACCAGCTCCTAACTGAGTGTTTTAAGTAGACAGTAGTCAATTCTCTTGACAATTGGGTTTTATGTGTTATAGAAATAAATTTATATTGTGTTAAACCGCTATAACTTTGGAGTTTGTCCATTATAAGCATTTGCCAATTATGTTCAACACCATTACTGCCAATTAATTCCCCTTGCTGTTAATAAAATAACTGGGTAAAATAGCTGCAAAAGGGACTGGAGAGAGGGCTCAGTGCATAAAGAGCCAGCTGTCCAAGCATGAGGACCCAAGTTCAAGTCCCCAGCACCTGTGTGAACATTTGGTGTAGTGGTTTGTCTCACACTTCAGCTCTGGAGACAGCAGGATCCCAGGGCTTGGTTGTCCAACTAGTGTAGGACAATGGTGAACTCCAAGTTCACTGAGAGACCCTGTCTCAAAAAATAAGAGGAGGAGCAACCGAGGAAAACACCCAATGTTGGCTCCTGACCTTCACATGTAAATGCATGGGTCTGCACACCTACACATACATGCACACACCCACATAAACACACACACACACACACACAGACACACACACACACAAGCTGACAAGACACCTAGTGCCTCCTATGCTGTCATCTAGTCTATCCATCTGTTGGTCGGGCTTTACATTGTTTGTTTGACTTAGGAACTTTTCATGTCCAGTATTTCAGATTGATTTTTTTTTTTATTTTCAATTTTGTGTTTGTGGCGGGACACAATGTGTGCCATGGCATGTGGGGAGGGGTCAAAAGACAATGTGGGAGTCAGTTCTTTCCCTCCACCATGTGAGATTTGGGGTAGTTTTGGGAGTTGAAGCCAGGTCATCTGGCATGGCAGTAGGTGCCTTTCCCTAACGAGTCATCCTGCCAGCCCTCTGTTCTGAATCTCATTTCCATATCTTGTACTGAATTTCTTATTTCATTCCGTTGTTTGTTCTTAATCTCTTTGAATCCATTCAGGAGTTTATAAGCATTCTATAATTTCTTTAAACACATTTTAAAATTATTTTTGGGTGTATGTGAATGTACTGTGTGTATGTGTTGTGCACAGGTGCACCTCTGTGCATACAATTGTAGGCCATGGAATAACAGCAATTATCTTCTATTATTCACTCTCCTTCTTATTTTTGAGACACGGTTTCTTGTTGAGGCCAGAACACATCAATTTGCTAGGCTGGCCAATGGGATCCGGGGATCTGCATGTCTCTGACCCCAGCACTAGGGTTACGGGGGTACACTGCATGCCTGGCTTTTCACATAGGCAGATGAACTCTGGTCCCTGGAAATGTGTGTCAGGACTTTAATGCCTGAGCCATCATTCAGCAGTGAATCAAGTGCCATCCTGGCAGTTAACTGTTTGGCTGTCTGTCTCACTTAAGTATGTCAGACAGCCATCTTAAGGAGATGAATGGGGTGGATGTCCCAGCTCCCACCTTAAGAAGTACAGGATCAGCCTGCTGGTGGTGGCTCACACCTTTAATCCCAGCACTCATGAGGCAGAGGCAGGCGGATCTCCGTGAGATTGAGGCCAGCCTGGTCTATAAAGTGAGTTCCACAATGGGCTCTAAAGCTACACAGAGAAGCTTTGTCTCAGAAAAACAAAACAAAGCAAACAAACAAACAAAAAACTTGTAAATTAGATTAAGTACCCTTGGTATGAAAAAACACTGTGTAACAATCAATAAATATGCCTTTTTTTTAAAAAAAAAAAGAGGTACAGGATCTTATTTATGGGGGGAGTCAGACATTCCTATTTGCACTAGGCAAAGGAAAGTGAAGTTAAAAGGAAATATACAGACATAAGAATTATAAAAGTCGGGGTCGGAGAGATGGCTCAGAGGTTAAGAGCACTGCCTGCTCTTCCAAAGGTCCTGAGTTCAATTCCCAGCAACCACATGGTGGCTCACAACCATCTGTAAGGAGGTCTGGTGCCCTCTTACTGGCCTGCAGGCATACACACAGACAGAATATTGTATACATAATAAATAAATAAATATTTTAAAAAAAGAATTATAAAAGTCAATTTTATATTTTGGATGTTTTTTATTTACTTTTCAACTTCCATCCTAAGATGGCATTTTATATATTGTATTTTCCTGTTCTTTCCCCTTCTCCAAATGTTGTGAAGCCACAGTTCTTTATCTTCTCCCTGTTGGACATTTTTAACCCTTTGTCTTTGGTTGTGAAAGCCACTTTCTTAAAACAAAAGGCTCATTTAGTCATTCCACAGCTTGGGAATCTGAAATAATTTACTTGCTAGGAGCAGCGTGTGTTAGGGTTTATGGTCATGAAATTTGGAGAAATGATTCAAGTGTTTTGAAGTATCAGATAAATCATTTACCCCTCTCCTCTTCACAGCCCCTTGTATGAAATGGAGATGCCAAACTTACTTGTATGGTAAGAATTTGGCACGTTTATAATAAACAGTGAGTAACTGAAGGTCGTTGTCTCCATTAGGTGTTGCTTCTAGGACCCGATCCTTTCTGCGCATCACTTTTCAGGGAGACAGATTTCTTGCTGGGTCAGAGACGGTCTAGACGCTTTCGAAATCGCCTTGTAATTTAAGATTTTCGAGATCTTTGGCCTTTCTGGTCTTAAATTTGTCATGTAGTCGTGAGATGGTAGTGTTCAAAGTGTAAATTATTGGTGAAGGTTAAAATAATCCTTGACTCGTCTTTCAAGGCCACGGTACAGCAGCAGGAGAGGAGCTGTGTCTTTTGCAAGCTGCTAAGGTTGGCCAGAGGCCATGCAGTGAGGTGAAGGGCTTGGTGGCTTTCCCAGGGCGTTAAGCTCTGCAGTCCTCCCTCCTGAGTGACTGTTATTAATAGTCCAAGTTTCTGGAGCGTCTGAGTGATTCACCTCAAAGAAACTTCTCAAAGAAAAGCGTGAAGCCGCAAGGTAACATTTGCTAGTGTAAAGTTTAGACATATCCTTGGGAGTTTGAACAAAGCCACTTGAAAATTATACATTGAAAGCGATGTATACCTTCATTGTACTTCTGAATAATGGATTGTCACTTTCTAAAAATTGGAAATACCATTCCTTGTGGTACCTTTATCCACAATGTTTACAAAATTTTTCTCCATCTGTGTAAGGAGCTGACTTTACACCAAACGCTGATAACCTGATGGTTTCAAAACTGTCTTTGATGTGTATAGCTTCCTTCAAAGTGTCAGAGGAAAAGACGATTACGATGGACTTGGATCAGAAGAAAAGGACATGAAGAGCTTTGCATGCCCTTCCTGGACTGTCTTTCATGTACAGTGAATTTTCACTCACAAGAGGATGAATGTTTAACGTGACTCCTCCTCCTTATTGGAGGATGTGGGTGGTGCTCACATCTGATGGTTAGAGGAGACGTTACTTACACGCACTATAGCAGGAGCCAGCCTGAGTGGTTTATAGGCCCTATGAGCGAACCCAAACAAATAACAAGACTAGATGAAAATAAAGCACAGACGAAGTCTATTCCACAGCTCCTTCTTGGTTCTTTTGATAAAATCTCATGAAAATGGAGCTGTTTTGAAAAGTTTAAGTTAATTGTCTACATGAATTAGATGAGAGTATTTATGGTAGTGTGTGGTGCAAATACAAAGTTAGGGTCGGGTGGGTAAGAATAACTTCACTTGATAAACATTACATGTGGATAATGTATTTAGGACCCCACAGATGGCGTGTGGTCACATGCATCAGTGATGAAGTCAATTGTCATGAGGCATAACCTAAATCTCACAGATAACATGCACAATGCCATCTTCCAAGTTAGGATAGAGATGGCTTTACTATAGGGAAAAAGAAGCCCAAAGTCTCTCATGCTCTCCAAGAAGGCTTGGTTTTTGCTCATGGCACAAGTTTTTCACAGATTTGATGGATGCCTGTGTTTTATATTGTTGTACTTTGGGACCCAAAGCAAACCCTGTCTGAGACGTGGTTATGCTGTTTCAGCAGATAAAGACTAGCGAGGGACTTGGTAGATACCTGTTCCTGCCTAGAAGTGACATTTAGCAACTGAAACTATTGGTCAGTGGATTATAAGCCCAAAAGGGTGTGCTGTAATGGCTACTTTGATATTAAAAAAAAATGATTGGTTCATAGGCTGATGTGAGCCAATCATTCTATTTTGATAAATGGACATTCTGATTTTGGGAATTGATTTTGTATAAGCTTACTTAGCTTAAGTAAGCTTCCTAAATTAAAATAGTTCTAGGGCACTGAAGAGATAACATTGAAGCATGATTAATAAAAACTCAGTGACTGAAATTGGGGTTCAACCTGAAGACCTGAAAAGCAAAGCATCTGGCCATTGGCTCGTACCTCGACCTCAGTCTAAAATGACGATCCTGCCTCCGGGAATCTTGGAATGAGACTGAGAGCTGTTTTCTCTCATTTTATAATCCTCTCTAGGGTTGGGATTAAAGGAATGCACAACTGGGATTAAAGGCATGCACTGCCAGGTTTCTATGGCAACTAATGTGACTACTGGGACGAAAGGTGTGTGTCATTGTGGCCTGGTCTGTAAGGCTGGCCAGTGTGGCTGTTTTACTCTCTGAACTTCAGGCCAGCTTTATTTATTAAATTACAAATGAAATACCACTACATAGCACCTCTGAGCTGATCAGCTGAAGCCGACTCTGGAGTTCAGAGGACTCACCAAGGGCAGTGGTTTTTTAGCTATGTCATCAGAAGACATTAGTTGTGTGATAAATGGCCCTTTTTAACATGATCTTCCTATATAGTCTCTATTACTGTACACCTAAGTATATCAAGAGCCTGTATGTAGCCAATACATTCTATGTTGGGTTGATAAGAAAATTAAAAAGTAGACTTAGTAGGAAAACACAAGTAAAACTACTTAAAGAAAATTTCATATTAAATAAAAGTGTCAGCTTAGTTCTTTAAACTTTCTCACAGGACTATAGTGAAAATGTCCTGAAACAGTCAGTCAGTACAGTCCTTCTCAGCGCAACTTGAGGAATCCAGACATGCCCGTTCTGCGTTGTGCATTCAGGTTTGAAGGAATGTTATACTGTTCTAAGAAACGATGCCGGGGATATATCATTTAGCTGTGCCAGCTCAAGAAGACTGAAGGGCAAAACTATGAGCCTCTTTCTCACTCCAAGCTCTTTCAACTAATTACTGGCTATTCAAAGAAGCAGCGCAAAGCAGTAAGTAGTAATTTTTGATGCAATATATTATTTTATGAACAAAATCATGAAATATTCACTTCCATGCCTGACTATATATGTATGTATGGTATGTTTTCTAGCTGATGTGGTAGTTCTAGTGGTTTGGGTGAGAGGGGTCTCTATAGGCTCATCTATTTGAATACTTGGTACCTGAATGCTGGAACTATTTGGGAAGGATTAGGAGGTGTGGCTTGTTGTAGGAGATGTGTCAATAGGAGTGGAGAAGGGACAGCCTATAAAATTTTAAAAACCTTGTCTCATTCTCAGTGTACATTTTTACCTCCTGCTTTCAGATCAAGATGTAAGCTCTTAGTTGTTCCTGCCACCATGCCTTTGCTCTACCATCATGGACTCTATGCCTCTGGAGCCATAAGCCCAATTAAACAATTAAATGCTGTCTTTTATATGTTCCGAGTCATTGTGTTTTCTTCACAGAAATAGAAAAGTAAAGTAACTAAGACAGAAGTCAAAAAGATTATTTTATAAACCAATAGTTTTATATTATGTAAAGTTTCCCGCTAGAAAGAACAAATTAGTTCAATTTAAGTGAAATTTTCTCTTCAAATCCAGGCAGTGATGGTGCATGCCTTTAATTCCAGCACACAGGAGGCAGAGGCAGGCAGATCTCTGTGAGTTTGAGGCTAGCCTGGTCTATAAGATCTAGTTCCAGGACAGGCTCCAAAACTACAGAGAATCCCTGTATTGAAAAAAAAAAATCTCCTCAATTATCTGGTTTGGACTCATACAATCAATGCAAAGACCTTAAAAAATGAAATTTATCAAAGTAGAAGACATTTTGCCTAAAGACTAGAGAGTCAGCTCCAGTTCAAAGGTTTTTAATGCCTTGGCTTCCCCCACAATCACATAAGAAAATCTCTAAAACAAATTTCAATATCCCTTTGAAACTATTTTGTTTCCCTTTGCAGAACTGACATGGGTAATTTTTTTTAATACCAGGAAGCAAAGTACTGCTATGATAGATATCAAAAAATTTAGATGTGGCTTTGGAATTAGGTAATAAGTAGAGACCAGAATAATTTCAGAAGCACGATAGAAATATCTGTTATTGAGCTTTCATAGTACTGGCAGGTGCCATTGAGTTGATGTGGGCAGAGGGGAGTCACCATCAGCCTTACCCAGCTGTGAATCCTGTGAGCTACAATAATGATTGGCCTCTCGAGATATACCTATGGATACAATAGTGGCATGAATATTGTGGGAATAATAAATCACTTTTTAAAATTAGACTTAAGCCCACTCTACAGCAGGAAACACATGCCTTATACTATATAAATCTAGCCAAGAGTCCATGATTGGGGATCTCACAGGCACCAAGGGATGACCCTGCTACTATTGTTCTGCTAAATAAATGTAGTATCAAACTGCCTTTTACATTTATAGCATTCTCCCCACAGATTAGTGCAGCGCTCAGATCTTACAGAAGTTTCTTTGTACAGCAGACAGGGGTTAACACAGACACTCATAGCTGGCTCGAGAGTATAGAATAAGTACCAGTGGAGTACCCAATCACAAATGGAACACATATAACACACCCTACCAAAGACACAGGGACCATTGTTGAAGAGGGGATAGAAGGAATGGAAGAGCCACATGCCATGGAGGACTGGAGCCAAACAGTGTTGTCTGGACATGGCACTGCATTCATGAACTGATATATTCCATGGTTGTCTGCAGGGTCTCTAGACAAGACCAAGCCTGTCAGCATCCCAGCATGCAGTGGGAAGGGGTTCCTGAGCCTCCAATCACAACTGAGGAACAGTTGATGGTGTCTTGGGGAAGAAAAAGATGTTTTTTTTAGGAGTATGGTCCCTAGGAGATTGATCACATTCTAGTGGATGACTTCCCATCTATGAGTACATGGTTAGCACAAACTAAACCCAATGAGTTAACTTTTTAAAAAGAGAATCTGGGGGTAGTAGGGATGTGGTAGTGGATCTGGATGGATTTGGGTGAAGAGGGGGATGATTATGACCAGAACACATTGTATGAAATTCTCAAAGAATGAATAAAAAACATTTTCAAAAGGCAAAAGGAGTGTTTGATATTGTCTTGAAGAGTTAGAAATATGAAGGAATCTTAGGTCAGATCCCAGAAGGAAATGGGGAAATCCTATTGGAAGTGGAGAAAGGCACAGTTTTTTGATAAGGAGGTAAACTTATCAAAACTTGGCTAAGATGTGTCTCATTGGGTACAAACTGTAAATGATGAAACACTTAATAGAGAAGATTTCCAGTCGAAGTGTGGGAGGTTCAGTCATTCTGGTTTCTCTTTGCTGGGCATAGTCAATAAGAGAGGCAGGAGAGAATAAAGAAGAAAACGTCTAGCAACAAGAGCCAGCCCCTGATGACTTAAGAGGTTTACACATTATCCAGATTGCAAAGAAGCTGGAAAAGAAGAAACGTACTGCGAAGCAAATGTGCTCTGGAGAGAAGGCCAAGGGCACGTGAGGACACTCTTGGAAACTCAACTCGTCAATATTCTACCCATGTTGGAAGAAGCCAGAAATAGTGAAGGACTGCCCTAGAGAAATACACGTGGAAAACTATTGTCTAGTTGGGTGACTCTTTCTGGTATATATAGACAACGTATTATCTCTTGGAGGATTATTATACCTCAGAAACATTGGCATTTTGTTCTGAAATTGAACAGAGACTGGACAAAATAAAAAAGTGTTTTCAGATTCTCCTAATTCCATAGGCGTGAAATGAGATGCTGAATTTTGCTGCTGCACACATGGACCAGCTTTCAGGAACAGAATGACTCATTGTAGGAGCTGTGGAGCCAGGAGCTAAGGATGATAAAGCAGCTGCTAAGGGCACAGGACCTGGAGTTGTGGGCCCAGACAATGGGTCTGAGAACCAAAAGGGGGCATTTATGGGCACTGAAACCCAAAGGGATTGTTCTTGCTTGGTTTTGAAAGTGTATGAGACCAGAGACAACTTAATTCCTTCTATTTTCTTCCCTCTGAGATAAAAAAAAATTATGTTTTACTTGTGTATTGTGGAATAATCTTTTTGTGCAGTGTGAAGATGTGTTGCTCTCATTGGTTTAATAAGGTTCTAAATAGCCAATAAACAGGCAGGAAAAGGTTACGTGGGACTTGCAGACAAGGGACAGAACTCTGGGATGAAGAAGGGCGGAGTCACCAGGAGATGTAGGGAGAAGCAAGATGAGCATGCTGTACTGAGCAACATAGTAAAACATAGATTAAAAATATGGCTTAATTTAAATTGTAAGAGCTAGTTAGTAACAAGCCTAAGCTATGGGCTGAGCATTTGTAATTAATAATAAGGCTCAGTGTGTACTTGGGAACTGGCTGGTGGGATAGAAAATTATACCTCGACTTGTGTGTTTTAGAAGCAGACAACTTATGTTCTGGTTCACCAGTCCATTATGGCAGAATTATCCTCTGTTCAATGTGGACCATACCCAGTGCCTCATCTATATTTATTTAGTGATGTAGATGATCTAAGTAATTAGAACGAGGAATTTTTAGATAGTATTTAGAGAAAATTTTGTATTTATCACTTGTAGTGGATTAAAAATTGGGAGATTTTGCTGGCTACTTTGATGTCAACTTGACACAAGCTAGAGTCATCTGAAAGGAGGGAACTTCAGTTGAGAAAATATCTCCATATGATCCATCTGTAGGAAATTTTCTTAATTAGTGGTTGATGTCTTTGGGGAGAGCCCAGCACATTATGGGTGAGGTCTTCCCCAGCCTGGTGATCCCTGGTTCTGAAAATAATCAGGCTGAGCAAGCCATGATGGGCAAGTCAGTAAGCAGCATCCTCCATGTCCACTGCATCAGCTCCTACCTCCTGGATCCTGCCCTGTTTGAGTTCCTGCCCTGACTTCCTTCAATGATTGACAGTGATGTGAAAATACAAGTGATATAAACCTTTTCCATCTCAGTTTGCTTTTGATCATGGTATTTCATCACAGCAATAGTAACCCTAACTAAGACAGGGATGCTGTGATACATTTTTCATGAGGTATGAGTTAGGGAACAAGAGGATAGAGTATAGTTGGTTGGTCAGTGTTTGCTCATAGCCTCAGGATGTGGAGTTAATAATAACGTGTATATTTGTAAAGGTAATAAGAATCTTATGGTTGGGGGGTATAGACCCTGAAAATAGTGGCAAGTGCCTTTGTAAGGGACATAAAAGAAAATACATGGAGAAGTTGGTATATGAAGCATAAAATTAGGCTACTTGCAGCCAAGGAAAGCTACAAACTATGGAGGTTGAAGAGCTAACAAAAGCTTCTCCACTATGCTCTTCAAAAATGTATGGATATAGCTAGACAGTGGTGGCACATGCGTCTAATCCCAACACTCGGGCAGCAGAGCAGGTGGATTTCTGTGCATTTGAGGCCAATCTGGTCTACAAAACAAATTCCAGGACAGCCATGACTGTCACACAGAGAAACTCTGTCTCAGAAAGAAAAAAAAAAAGCGTGATTCTCTTGATTCTCTTGATACTTCCAGCCTCCAGGACTATGAGTGAAATACATTTCTGTGTTTTAAGCCACCAGTCTTAAGACAGTTTGATAAGGTGGCCCAGAATGAATGCATAACTTTATAGTACTCATTCATTCTAGTTTGTATTCACCTTTGTACTCAATACAAAGCACATTGATTATGCATCTGCTCCTTATGAAATGAACTGTTTAGCTGCTATGGAGATGTCAACAAAATATATTCCAGGGCAGCAAAGTAGCTACGATTCAGCATAAGCTCCCTCATAAGGATAAATCAAAGAAGACAGGGGAGTGCAGAGCCCAGAACAGCTTTCCAGGTGCTGAGAGAGGACATCATAGGATATTCGGAGTTATCTGGGAAAGGAAAGGATAAAGAGAAGAGCAGGCACATGACTTAGAACCAGAATAATAGAGATGCTGTTCAAGGGTCTATATGGCTGGGATGCTGTATATGACAGATAGAAGCACTAAAGAGGGAGGACATAAATGGGTTCTAGCATGGTGGTTTTAGCTAGGCATGTGCAGAGTGACACAGAGAGAATGATTTTAGTCAGGCAAGGACAGAATGACAGAGAGAAAATGACAATAAGGGTCCAGACACTGAGGCTGATGGAGTCCCTCCTGCAGTAAAAAGAAATATGGGAAATTTAATTTTTAATATTTTGAATTTGAGACAGAGAAAAAACATTCTAGGGGAGATGCATGAGGATCTGTTAGAGTTAAGTTCATGGAGGTGAATAGATTGAACTCACTTTGTTCAAACAGAGGTGGTACGATATTTGTGAGTTGAAGTGGAGGGAACAAAGACAATTATTTTAGGAAGATGCACTCAGAAGAGAAAGAGATGCAGTAGAGAAGTCACTAGAGGGTCATTTAAGGATGGGCTAATCATGGAAAAGTTGCAAACCTTTCCATGATGTAATAATCATAGAGACAGAGAAGGAGATGACTGTGGCCTCTATTGTCATCATAATAGGCAATAACTAATTGGCAAACAATGTCCATGAAGAAGCAGAAGGAGATGGGTTTAGAGCAATTATGGATTTGGGCAGTTGGCATATCTATTCTGTGTGGCAAGAATGAGGAGGAAAGAATGGGCTGGCATACTAGCAACTGTCAAATTTGAGTGGCAGGAAGAGTTAGAGAAGGAAGCATACTATATTCATTATTTGACCCTGTGTGACATACTCCCTTAAACCTAGCAGCTCAGAATGATGAACAGGAATACTTCAGTTTCCATGGTATTCTGTTTAATGCTCCAGTCAATGCCTCTGCCATCAGGGTCTCCTATAGGCTAGTCATTTCAGTACTCATCTGAAGGAGGGTTTGTATCCAGAGTCCCTCACCTGGCTGTGGCCTGGGCTCAGTTTCTCACTATTAGGACCTTTTTTAATCCATATGGAGTCCTCAAAATAGGCAGCTGGCTTCATGCAGGGTAGGCAAGTAAAGAGGGAGAGAGCAAGAGGGCACCTAATATGTAAAGGTCAGAATTTACATAACAAAATGATGTCTTCCATTCCTGCCATCATATTTTAGTCATGAGAAGTGAGGATAGTCCACACACAAGGGGAAACAATCTCCCTTTATGGAAAAGAAGAGCACCAAAATGCCTTGTCTATACTTTTAAACTTACTGTGTCCATATCATCTGCTAAAGTTTTGGAAGGTATGCCAAATTGTTAAAATATTGGACAAATATTAAATAGTTTGCTCTGATTCCTAACAATGATATCCAACCTCTTATGCACACCTCTGTAAGTGCACACATGGGATTCAATTGGCCAAAATTTGCCTGTGTCTCATCTGCTAAATATGCAAATAGAGGGACAGAGTCTAATCTGCATGTGGATAAAATAGCAAGTATTCCACTAGAACCTTTATATACTTCAGGGCTGGAGAGATGGTCAGTGGGTAAGAGGGCTTGAGAATGGAATCTGTGTCCTATTTCTAGCTCTGGGTAGACATGCAGCATTTTAAACAAAAATCATGCAATTGCTATCTAGCAGGAAGATTTCTGACAAAGAACAAAGACATACTATAATGTTCTCCCCTAAGACATAATCCAAATGAGGTATCAATAGGAAAATATTGAGAGCTTTTGGGGTCCAGCCCCAAGGTCCTCTTCAGGGTTCAGATTGGATGCTACAGAAGCAAAAGGAACTTTTTCTTAGGGAATCTGAGGGCAAATGGATTCTCTCACACCATGCTTTTCTGAACAAGTCTCATTATTCTTTTGCCTCTATTTTAATTCCTCCTACTTTCTTCTCCTAGCTTTTGCTCCTTTCACCTAAAAACTCTGTTTTCTTATAGAAGCCTTGAAGAAATGAAAAAAAAATACAAGAGTTGCTTCTCATTGGTCAAAAGCACATTCCTAGGGTAAATAATAAGGAGCTGAGACACTTACCATGAACACAAGGGTTTCAGGGTTTTAGAAGTGAAACTGTGACCAGACAGGGCACAGGGGACATTGCCCAGTGACAAACTTTAAGAGATAGGTCTATTGTTAGCAGACTTGACAAGTGAAGATTTGGCATGCTTTTCTTAGGGTGCTTTGTGTAGTAACCTTGGTTGGAAAACTGTGACTCTGGTCTTTTACATAGCTGTAAAGTTTTAAACTTGTGGTTGATTTACAGAAAGCCTTTAAGCTAGTTTGAACTTTGTCGGAGGTAAAAATGAGCTGATTGTGTGCAGTTAGAGCAAAAGGAACAAGGCAGGCATTTAACTGTCTACAGTCCTCGTGGGACAAATAGATCTAGTTACAAAGCTTGTGTTAGCATATTTTCTATATATCAAAATTATACAAATAGATGAAAAGTCATCTTCCTGACAATCCACAGATACATGTGACCATAAGATTGAAATGTAATCATGAGATTACATATACACATCACATGAAATTACACACTACAATTCAGGTATTGGGGTAACACCAAGCTGCTTTAGCAAATGGGAGCAATGGTTTCCAGAGTTGATGGTCCTGCAGGCCTTGCCTGGACAGGATTAACCTCCATCAGAGAATCACTCTTCTGGTGGGTTGACATCTAAACACTAGTTGTCACCTGCTGTAACTCTCACTGCCTCTGACAGGAAAATGTCCCCTTCCCAAAAGCTATCTGTTCTAGAAATGCTAAGAAACAGTGCAAAGGCTACCTGGACATGCGGGTGGGTACAATGGCCTTTCTGGCCATCTTCTACTCTCATCCTTAGTGTTTTCCTTTGTTCTTTTTCTCTCTCTTGAGCTTAGGAGTTCCTTAATCATTTCTGCAACGAGCTCTGCCTATTCTACGCTATTCTCTGTGTGTCTTGTTTTGTATCATTTGACAGAAATCATAGAGACCAGAGAACAGAGATAGAGTAGGAGTAAGAGCTCAGTGACAATGGGACTAACACAGACCTCAATGACCATTACAGAGGACAGATAATCTATATCCACTCAATTGACACTGAAAAGTAGTCTTTTCTGTCATTAAAAAAAAAAACTGCTGTAAGGGTATTGTACCCTTTCCCTAATGTTGCATACCTATTATTATAAGAACTTTCTGAATCCAAGGGAAGAATTCTGTAGAAGTGAAAGTTTCAGTGCAAAGATGTCCACTGTCACTATCAATTTGAATGTAAGGGAAACATGTGTGGGTTGTGGATAACTTGTCCATCACCTCCTTCCACACATGAAGATACCTGCATAAAAAGGTGATGATTTTGTGAGCCACCAGACTCTGGAAAATGCACCAGTTGGGGCCAACAAGGAAGACAGACATTTCACCAAATCCAGCTGTCTCCCTCTGAAGTGTTCAAAGGTAAGAGGCAAGAAGAAGAAGAAGAAGAAGAAGAAGAAGAAGAAGAAGAAGAAGAAGAAGAAGA
This sequence comes from Microtus oregoni, assembly GCF_018167655.1. NCBI lineage: Eukaryota > Metazoa > Chordata > Mammalia > Rodentia > Cricetidae > Microtus > Microtus oregoni. The sequence continues at coordinate 34,011,711 of NW_024543072.1, forward strand.
AGAAGAAGAAGATTATTCTTCTCTAAGAATTATCTTTAATGAAATTTTGAATTTGTTAAGGAATTTCTTATTTCTCAAAGATTTCCCAAAGAGTGCTCATCTATGCTTGAACTCCCTTTTACTTTGCTAATGGCGGCTTACAAATCCTCTCCCTCCACAGGGCCAGACTCTGAGTATCAGTTTGAGCATGGTGGATGGCTTGTCTACACTGCTATTACACTTGCTTCCCCAGCTTCTTCCACCTTTCCCTCAGTCTATATCTGCTTATTTTTCCTGCAGTGATTGCCACCCTTCTCTACTTGTCACCTCCACACTTGTCGCAGGCACATAATTGGCAGGTGACATTAGTGCATAACATCTCTCCACCCAGTTGAGTGAGAGGTTGCATTTTTCCCAACAGGCTCATTTTCCAGGAGCCATCTCCATCTGACAGGCCTTACCTACCAACACAGAAGCAAGAAGACTAAATAAAGACTTTTGTGAATGATAATTTTCTATAGAACCACTAGTCTCACAGAGGAAAATGACTGCCCCCATGGCCGCCTATCTGTATGACCCCATTGCTCATATATAATTATATTCATTAGCAATACTAAAAGGTTTGGCAAAGTTTTAGATCCTCACACCAGCAGAAAGCACCTAAACAGTGTGCTCACACTTTATTGACTTATATTGCAGCCATACTTCAGTGTGCCATAGTCTATGGGCAGTGAAAATGAGTCTGGGTCAAGTGGAGAGAAAAGGCCATGTAGCAGGCGCATGTGTCATAACATCCTCGGTTAGACAGGCTGCCCAGCCAATTCAGTCTGTACACAGCCTTCTGAAAGAGGAAGAGTGGCTGTAGGAAGGCCTTGGGACACTCTGAATTTGGTGGTAAAACCAGGGGCAAGAATATCTTGAGCTATCAGCTGGAACTCTGGGCAATTTTAAAATCTTTTATTTGTTTTAAGTTTAGGATTGTTAAAGTCACATTTTATCCAGATGTCTTTGATAGTGACAAGACTTACAAAACCAACCATCCTTTACTTGCTGTTATCTAGGACTCCAGCTCTTGGTATTGCTGAATACTGGAGAAAGTCATTCAATTTACTGCCAGCAATGTTCTCTGAAGCACAAGAGTCCTTGCCTCTTCCTTGCTTCCCATTTTTTATTTGTTTAGCTGTGGTTTGCAAACCAAGTTCTACAGGGCAATGTTCCATGCTCCATAACTAGAATGTTTAGTGCTATCATGTTCCACCGCCATAACAGAATAATGAGAGATAAATTCCAATTCACAGAGAAAACACAGTTGCAAAGCGAAGTAGTTAGAGATTTCAGATGCTTTCATAAATGTTTGCAGCTCATCAACCTCTAAGTGAATGATTAGTTCATAAGAATAATAAAAACGTGAAATATTAATTAAGGTGATTGGAAATATGCCTTTTAGAGTGCTAAAACTGCCACTTACATGGGCAATTTAATCCATTGCTGACTGACTCCAGCTTTATCGTTCATAAGATGTGTATATAAAAGTGTTTAGCTGGGTGGTGGTGGCACAGACCTTTAATCAGGAGGCAGAGGCAATTAGATCCAGGAATTCAAGGACAGTCTGGTCTACAGAGCGAGTCTCAGACAGTTGGGCCTACACAGAGAAACACTGCCTTGAAAAAACAACAAAACAAAATAAAAACAGTACTTAACATTGAGTAGTTTTATTGAATAATATAATCTGTGTAAATATTTTAGTAGTAATTTGCACGTTACACACTCAAAAAGTCCATCATTTTAAACAATACAGATACTTCAAGGCATAAGGCAAGAAAAAGAAATAAAAGGGATCCAAATAAAACAGAGTCGAATTATCTGTTTGCAGACAAAAACAATCCTGTGCTTAGGTTCTAAAGACTCCATTAGGACACTCTTAGATCTGAGAAACACACTTATCGAAGTATCAGGATATAAAAATCAGCACATAAAAGTCAGTAGTGGGTCAACAAGATGGCTTAGCTTGTAAAAGTGCTTACCACCATGCCTAACCACCTAAACTTGATTCCTATTTTCACAGAGAGGAAGGAAAGAATTAGCTCCTGACCTCCACATGTGTCCTGGAATGGCTCAATAAGTAAATAATAAATATATAAACAAACAAGTAAATGGTAATTCTTAAAAGCAGGTAGCTTTCTACATACCATTAGCAGATATGCTGTGAGAGAGATCATGGGGTAAGTCTCACACATGATAGCCACAAAGTAAAACAAGCAAGGAAACAAAAACCCCCGAGAAGAAATCTGATGAAGGAGGTAAAGGATCTCTACAATGAAAGACATCAACATAGAAAGGCTTACCACGTTTATGAAGCAGAAGAATAACATTGTGGAATGACTATCCCCCACCAAAATTCCAACTGCATGCTTCATGGAAATAGAAAAAAAGAAGTTCACGTGGATGCACAAAAAAACTCCAAAGAAGAAAAGCACTCTTGAGCAAAAAAAGCTAACCAATTAACCAACCAACAAATAAACAAATAAAACAAGTATTGGAGGTCTTATAATTATATATACCTGCCTTCAAATTATAGTGCCAATCTGTATAACAAAAGCATTATGGTATTGATAGAACAAACCAGATGCAGTGGTTTGAATGCAATTGGCCCACTTAAGCTCATAGGGAGTGGCCCTATTAGGAGGTCTGACCTTGTTGAAGTAGGGGTGACATTGTTGGAGTATGTGTGTCACTGTGGGAAAGGTCTCTGAGGTCTCCTATGCTCAAGCTATGCCTAGTTCAGACCACTTCCTGTTGCCTGCCAGTCAAGATGTAGGACTCTGAGCTTCTTCTCTAGCACCATGTCTGCCTGCATGACACCATGTTGCACCATCATAATAATGGACTAACCCTCTGAAAATGTAAGCCACCCCAATTAAAAGTTTTTCCTTTATAAGAGTTACAGTGGTCATGGTGTCTCTTCCTAGCAATAGAAACCCTACTGGACATCAGACATGAGTTATTTAGTAATCCGATTTTCAACAAAGGGGTCAAAAATCTGTGCTGGAAAAAAGAGCAGACTCTTCCACAAATGGTACAGAGAAACTAGCTATCCACTTAGAGAAGAATAAAATTAGATCCCTGTCTCTTACTCACACAAAAAATGTATCAAAGACTTAATGCAACTGCCAAAGTCTTGAATTGAGAGACAGTTGTGGGCAGCAACCCAATGCTGGGCATGTGAGAAGCAGAGTCTTTCTTCCCTGCCTGGGCAAGTGAATCAGTTCTCATGAACAGACTGAGAAATAAAGGTAACTATGACCACTATGACCATTTCTCCACACCACACTGAGCTGTGAGGCACACATGGCCATGATAAAGCGTGGTGTCAGTGCCATGCTTGTTGTTGGTATTAACTCCATGTTCTTACTTGCCATTTTGATGGCCTCTATAAAGCCCAAGTTCCTTCAGCTTTTATTGCTGAGGAGTTTGTAAGCAAGTGTCACTGCACACCGAGTGTGCAGGTGCTTTGAAGGTTGGTTATAAATAAGGAAAAAAAAAACATGCGATAGTTCTATCTTTAAAGACATCATAATCTAGCCGCACAGAAGATGCTGGTGCAAATTAATCCAATTTTGGGAAAATACAGAACAATGTAAAGAATTTGGGACCCATCAGGGGAAACTATTGTCTGAATTCATACAGATATAAAGGGACACAGACTGCATACACACACTGTTGTTAATAGATGTTAAATAAAGAAAAAAACTCATTCCTTATTGATACTGAAAGGGAATGATAAGATAAAATGAAACAAATAAATGTCTAAATTTAAATCAACGCAAAAACCCTTTTCTTTGTAGAAAAAGCAGAAAGGTTGACAAGCGTAAGAGGAAACACTTTAAATTTGACTACAAGATTAACTAAGAAAACTCCAAGTGTTTTCACTGGATTGGTTAAGAGAAGGACAGCAATGGACTGACACCAACTCAGTGAGACATTCACACGTGCAACTCCGTCACACAAATTAGGAGGAAAAATCGGAAAATTTGCCAATTTGTTTCTGCAGGTCAAAATTTTCAATTGCAATAATTTCCTATAGTTGAAGCTCAAATTTTTAAGTAGTTTCCTTCTGAGAAAAATCGTTGCAGCTCTCTCTGAAGAGAATCTCTTCCATCACAAAATACACGTTCCTGAAAGAGTGGCTTCAGTTGTTCTGAAGGAGACCATAACAGAAACAGTGATTATGATTGCTGAGATTTCACATCTGCTGTGATGAATATCCTCGGTTTCCAACCTGTAACATGCCCAAGATCCTCGCTACTTGCTGATCCCTGGCTGCTGTTCTCCCTACGCCTCGTTACCCGTTTTGCAATGTGCAGTCAGTCTGGCTTTATCCTTCACTCAGATTCAAGGGCTATGTGTAGTAGCAGTCAGCTCTTTGGTTTCTGGCCTGCTCAGATGAACTACACGATCCTAATGGCAATTTCAAATTACTTCTTGGCATATATATCCAAACATATTAGGGTCCTGGAACAAGCCAGAAGGAAAGGGAGAGACCATGAGAGGAGTCCACTGTGACACTCTGAACTCATATCCGACAACACTTTCCATTTCTTTCTACTGCGTGTAGTAGAGCAGTTTCCTATTAACTAATTGGAGCCTTGACTTTAGGTGTTAGTGGGATAAACTCTTCAGTTGAATACATCAGAGAGACAAATATGAATTGTTTACCTTATCCAAAGTGTCTCTCTCTCTCTCTCTCTCTCTCTCTCTGTCTTTCTCTTTCTGCTTTCTTGGAATAACTAAATTTTTATGACTTGTAATCCTAATTAGGGATAAGATGTTTGCATTTTAAAATTCCAGTAATGTTTTCTTCATAGTATTTACAATGGGTTATAGCAATTATATCATAAGTCAAGGCTTAGAAGGCAGGTCAAGGTGGAAAGCAGCCGGCAGAAGCAGGTGAGCTTTGTGGTAACCACATCCCAGCAATGACTTAAGGACAAAGAACACGATGGCATCTGTGGGTCGCATGCTGGGTGTCATAGGAGGTCCGTCTTGCTGTGATACTTTTAAACTAGTCTCATGAACAATATTTTGAGAAACTAAGCTATAGTCCTTGTCTTCTAAGGATACCACAGGAGGCATAGGAACTGAATAAAAGTTGAAGTTTTGCCTCCAACAGCTTCAAGGAGTCTTTGAAAAATTGTCTTCATAGTGATTCAGGTTAGATACAATTAGTGCCGTATGAAAGTGGAGTACTCTATGACTAAGGGGTATGATACTCAAATCATAGCAAAAACACTACACCCAGTAATTCAATATAAACGAGAAAAATATTGTATATGAGTATGGACATATAAAGGAAGCTGGAAAAGACTCATGAATATTTTTGAGTCATGTAAACAAATTTAATTAGGACATCTGATGGGCAAAATGCAGTTTTAATGAGGACATAATGTTTGCAATCAGGAATCCAACATTTTAAATATGATAACACCAGGCATGAGGTAATGTAAGCTAAGCTAAGACTCTGGCTTTGTCTCACTCTTAGTAGCCTAACTAATGTATTTAAATCCTCTGATTAAATAACTCAGTTGCATCATCTGTATCCTTATTGTTCTGATATGCGTGGCTTGATGGAAGAAGTCAGCCATGGCTGGATTGATGGCGCCAGCAGAAACCAGAGAAGGAGGTAGCCTTTTCATATTAGAAGAGGTGCTATGGATTTTCTAGTCAGTGTTCCGAACCAACTGTGTCTTAACTGGGGTAGTCTGTAGAATTCCTGATGGAGGGAATTTAGAAGGATTGATAGTTTGGGGGAAAGTGATATTGCTTGTTTAAAGGCATTAATGAGCTTTGATTTTAGTTCCCAAAGACTTGAGTTCGAATCTTGCTCCAATGTCATAAAGCTTTGTAAATCTGAGCACCAGAATTTCCAGGAATCTTGTTTGTAAAGTGGGTTGACAACAGACACCACAGAAGTCTGTGGAAGAACCATATAACTGCTGTGTCTGGGTTCATTGCTAATAATCATGTACAGAAACCAAACTGGCTTTCGGGATGAGTTTGCACTAAACTCTTCAATTTTAATTTAAATTTAATTTTTGATTTTTTAGGACAAAATTTCTCTGTGTAACAGCTCTGGCTATCCTGGAACCTCCCTCTGTAGATCAGACTGGCCTTAAACTCATAGATATTCACCTGCCTCTGCTTTCTGAGTGCTGGAATTAAAGGAATGTGCCACCACCGCCTGGCCAAACTCTCAATTTTAATGCATATTTGGCAAACGAATAAAGTCGCCAATGAACAAAACATGTTTTCACATAACTCAGTAAAATCCATCTACTGCCAGCTCTTAAAGTCCTCCCCTGAGCCCCACTTTCTCCGTTTACCTTCCTCTCATCAGAGGTATGTGTCATTAGTTTCTGAGTTTTCTATTTAAATATTATCTTTTACTGCCCTTGATTTTCTCTTTGTTTTGCCTAAATAGATTGTGAGCTGTTTGAGAGTCAAAAATCTCATCTCATTATTTCCCTACTGCAGTTAATATTGCAGTATCCTCCCAGGATGAGTTTAATAAGTATTACTGATCAGGGACTGAAGCTTTTCCAGTCAATAGAAGCACTGCAGGGTGGCTGATGTATTGGGCTGCACCGAGGTGCTGTGTGCTATACTGATAAATGCAATGATGTCAATGCTGTATATCATTCATTCAGGAAATGTACACTGAGAAATTGCTTTGTGAAATTAGGTGCATCTGTGAACTCTTTACGGTTTTTATTATTATCTTTCATGGTATCAGATTTAGGGTTATACAAAACAGTACTGGAATGTCTTCTTCAGTTGAGAACTTCTTTCTGTTTTTCACTCATACAAAACATCCCGATTTCAGCTTCCCCTTCCTCCACTCCTCATACTCCCCTACCACCTCCTCTTCTGCCCAGATAAACTCCTTCTCTGTTCCCCTTCAGAAAAGAGGAAGCCTCCCAGGGATATCAACCAAACATGTTGTAAGAATTTATAATAAGGCTAGGCACTAAACCCTCATATTAAGGCTGAACGAGGCAACCCTGTAGGAGGAAAAGGTTCCTAAGAGCAGGTGAGACAGAGACACCCCCCCACTTCCACTGTTAGGAGTCCCACAAAAACACCATGCTATGCAACCATAACATACATGCAGAGGACATAGCTCAGACCCTTACAGGCTCCGTGATTGTCGCCTCAGTCTCTGTGAGCCCCTATGAGTCCTGCTGAGTGATTCTAAGGGCCATGTTCTCCTAGTGTCCTTGACTCCTCTGGCTCCTACAATCCTTCCTCACTCTCTTCTGTAGGGTTCCCTGAACTCCACCTAATGTTTGGCTATGGGTCTCAGCATCTCTTCCCATCAGCTGTTGGATGACAGTTGGGAACGTCTAAGGAGAAATGGCAAGACGAGCTAGGTCAGCAAGCTCGATAACCTGAGTGTGATTCTTACAACCTGTGTGGTGGAAGAAGAGAACCAACTCCAACAAGTCTATAGCACACCACGGCATGTACACACACACACACGCACACAGAAACACAGATACATGCATACACTGTAAAACAAATAAATACAAAAATAAAATGCTAAGTGCCTTAACATTCTGGAATACATCAAGCCTAAAGTCTGCTAAAGGGCTTGATTTTTATCTGAAAGTTTGCTGTCCTTGGCAACACTTTGAAATATTGCTTTCATGCCTACCCAGTATTATATTGTCAGATACTATTAGTTCAGTGGGTATTAAAGGGGCATTTATTGGGAATTATGTAGACTATCAGGGGTACAAAGGTAAGTCTGACACGCTATTTCTCCGCAATAAACTCCTTGTCTAGTGATTAGATTGAAAGACATTAGCAAGAATGGAGATAGAAGTCTAGACAGAAAGCTGTTGCCATTGTCTGGGGCACAAAGGTGATGGTCCTTACTTTCCTTATTTTCCATGATTCCGTAGATGCTCATTGCTAATTCTTTAAATATTTTTTAGTTAATGAGTATCCACTATATTCTGTGCACTGGGTACAGAGGGACAAACAAAGAGAACGTTTAATCCCTCTCCAAACAGGACAACGAAGAGGTGCGACAAGAGCCAGGAAGCTGATATAGCCAGGTGTCCGGCAGCACAGGTGAGGGACTGTGAATTTGCCTCAGGAACCAGGAAGTATAGCCCCGAGAATAATGCAGGAAAGGTGTGAGAGGAGAGGCAGCCAGGCATGCAGAACAAATAGAACATGCTTCTTTCTCCAGCATGTGGCTAGATTTCTTGCAGACGAGAACTGAAGCACCTGGGCTGCAATGGCAGACAGTGAAAGGCTCCACAGAAGGAATTCCTCAGCAGGTGAGGACGGTAACTCCTGACACCACAGCACAGGAACATACACAGATGCATACAGGATGTACTCCAGAGGGCTCCACGGCAAGGCAGGCTTCTGCTCCAGGGAGGAGATTAAGCACGAGTCTCTGAAAAGATGGAAGATGAGTGGCTACTTGTTTTCCTTTGAGTCCTGTGATAAAAGCTATAAGGGTACAGGTATACCAAAGCTTGGGGACATGAGGATAAAAACAACGGTGTAAGGTTACAGACTGGAAGAATATAAATAAAGAGAATGAGAAATACTAGACTAGTAATCAGTTAGGTGACTCATTCCTCAATAGGATTGTGTGTGTGTGTGTGTGTGTGTGTGTGTGTGTGTCCAGAGAAAAAGTAATAGCTCTCAAGTTTTTTTTTGTTGCTTTTTTTTTTTAATTTTATTTTATTTTTCGAGACAGGGTTTCTCTGTAGCTTTTGGTTCCTGCCCTGGAACTAGCTCTTGTAGACCAGGCTGGCCTCGAACTCACAGAGATCCGCCTACCTCTGCCTCCTGAGTGCTGGGATTAAAGGCGTGCACCACCACCGCCCGGCTAGCTCTCAAGTTTTAAATGAGCTTTGAAGCTGAATTGATTTGATGTTCATGTGGTTGAGCCAGAGGCGGGGAGAGACACAGTCACCAAGCAGCCCATGGCATGACTTAAAGAAGGCGACATGCCACAGTCTATCCTGGAGTGTGAGGACAGAACAGGCTAAACTAGAATACTGTGTCCTGCACTAATCCTGAGTCTGAATTCTGCTCCGATGTGTAGGGTATATCTTCCTGAGAAAGAAGCTCTCATTCTTGGTTTCCTCATTTATAAAATGGGGTGATGATAGCCATCTTTAAGGTCTGAGTTTCTAGATGAGACTCATCTAAGTGCAAAATTAATTCATTATTGTCATCATTATTATTTGTTACATATATTTAGAGCCACAGGAGAGACCTGCTCTGAGTCCACTGAGGCCAGTGTGCATGAAGCTGAAGCTGCCCATGAAGTCAGGGTAACATCATCAGTGGCCACAGAGAATGGCTCCAGGGGAAAGGATCTCAAGGATGCGCTATTGTAAATATTCCCTTACCTTTTCATAGTTAGGAAGAGAATTGATCACAGGGACTAATAACAGAATGTGTTTTTTCCCTTGTTTAGGTTAGGTGTTCAAATTCTTCTGCTGAAGAGTAAAGATAATAAGAAAAACTTACATGTTTGAAACCTGTTATATTATCAAACACAAGAGATCAACACAGCTTATGTTGTAGCTAATCTGCACCCTCAAGATAAGCTTGAACATGGTGTGGAGTGAGATGAGGTGGAGCTTTGATGGTCAGAATAGCACATTTCTGCCGACGGACTGAGTGTCCTGGGGTCTCCTCAGCTGAGAGGACAGTGGAGTCTACTGAGTGTGCACTTCTCTATGCAGAAAGCTTCACAGAGCACACATTGCAAAGATGAACAGGCCATGAGTCTGCGTGGAGAGCCCCGGAGTCAAGCAAAGGCAATTATTGTCTTGGTTGTCACGGTCGTTCTGCTTGCTTGGGTTATACCGAGTTTCTCAGAAATCCTTTTAGAAGATAAACCATCAGAGCATTGCCACCGAAGACAGTAAATTGTTTGGGTGTTGTTGTGCTAGGCAAGGTCCATGAGAATGTGAGAAAATGGGATAGCATCCCTAGGACTTGCAGGCCACCCAGGTGGCTCTACAGACCTTGAGCTGCGTCCTCCGGATGACCGCACCACACCAGTTCCTTTTGTTCAAGGGCAACATTTACACTATTAGAATAAACAAGTCACCCATTTCCTCCTGTTGTGTACTTGGCTGTAGAAGCACAAAGCAGTTGAGACAGTACTTCTCTTTCCTCACAGAGGAAACACTCAACTCCAAGTTGGTGCAGCAGAAACAGTTGAACTTTGGGGAACTAGAAGGCTTGAGTTCAAGTCCATGCCTACTGGCATGTGAGCTCGGGCAGCTTACCTCCTGCTTCAAGGAGCTGAGTCCATTTCTAAAGTGGCAGTATGCCTACCTGTCTGCAGAGGCTGTATTAGATGGAGTAGGCTATTTCCCTCCTTTAGGTTAGGTATGCAAGTTATTTTGCCAAAAATTTAAAGTAATAAAAATAACTTAACCTGTCTGGAATCTGTTATAACTACCAAATACAAGGGATAGGTCAGGGGCACAAGCACCTACTATGCATGTGATATTTTTCTTCCCGCCACTCACTGAATCACCAGGTAGGGACTTGATGGATTGTGTTGTCATGCTCAGATCCTAGAACCACTTATTTATTTATTTATGAAACAGAGTCTAGGTACACAACCCACATTGGCTTCAAACTTACAATCCTCTTGTCTCAGCCTCCTGGGTGTGAGATTATGGATGTGTGTTCTCACACCTGACATCCTCAATCTGTCACTGTGTTTTTGACTAGGTCATTTCCCACACTCGTCTCCCACCTGAGAGCTGGAGTCGGGAGTCGGGAGTCGGGAGGTTCTTGTCGTGAGTGGAAGAGTACCCTCCCTTCCCTAGCTTGCTCAAGCAGCTCAGCTACTGGCACGACCCTTCAGACCCTTCTTCCTTCACCTGTAGTGCTGTGTTACCATTTGTTCACCAGCCTGTGGAGATCCACCCACCTCGGAAACAGCTCACTCTCCTCTGTTTCATGCCTGTGCGCTTGACGTCCCGAAGCCTCTGTCATTCATTAACGTTCCTGGGTTTTAGTTCTTGTCTCCTTGTTGAGATTTTTAAAAAAAAAAAAAAAAAATTCTCAGTGAGAAAAGAAAAAGCATGCGATGTGCTTTTTGGCTTCTTTTGGTTGGAGCCTGCAACATGGACGGGATCAGTGACGTCTTGCTGCTGTTCGCCACATGAAGACACATCCACGTTCGGTTATCAGCTTATGACTAACAGTGGTGTCTGTCTGGGAACGGCTGAGTCCACAGTTTCTCTGTCTGCCTTTTCTGCTTTTTCGGGCCCCTTCTGCAAGGCACGGGGAATTTTCTCAAGGTTTACTCCTTTCTCGAGTGGGGAGAATTAAGAGCCCGCCTGCCCCTGGTGAATTCCTGTGAAGGTTTTCTCCAGCACAGGCTGTACTGTTTATACTGAGAGGCTTCAGCTTCCTCCTGGAAGCCTGAGAGCGGAACCAATCCGCATGGTGTGTTCTCTTGTGGCAGGGAACAGACTGGTGTGACACGCGCATGTCTGGCTTCCAAGAACATCTTTCTGTGGGGTACGGGCTAATGAGCTCACCCGTAAGCCTGCCAACGAAAGAGGCCCACAGACACACACACAAAAATAATGGGTTGATTAATGTGGCTCTTGAACCGGCTGAAATCTTCATCCATAAAGCACATCTCAGATGTGGAATGAAGCCAATGCCTGGGAGAGGGGTAACATGCGGTTTTGAGCCAGAGATCCCTCAGAGAACACGGACACCTAGCCAAGCACTTCACTCTTTAGATGTGTGAAATCAAGGGACCATTTCCTTGGAGTCTGCAGAGTCAACTTAATTCACATGTAGGTCTACCTAGCAGCCCTGGGCCTACAGTATACACATAGCAATGGTGCCCATTGAGCCTGATGATTTCAGGAGGAGGGCTATGAGTGGGAATTGTTTCCTTTGTTTCTCCTCTGTGGAAGAAGCTGCTCTATAGCAGTCGGGGGTGGCAATGTACCCCTGTAACCCCAGCCTGAAGGAAGTGGGAGCAGGGGAGTCTCAAGTTCAAGGACAGCTCGAGGGATGAATGAGATCCTGTCTTGACAAACTACACGAAGTGAAACAAAACAGTAATTATAACACCATGAAGTAAACAAAGGAAAAGACCTGGTCTCTCCACAGCAACAGCCGGGACCAGCCGGGACCAGTGTACCAGTGTTCCATTCTCTGTAAGCATCCTCTCCGAGTTCCTCCGTCTCTTCCTCCAGTCTCCCAACACACTTTGTTCATACTTCTATGGCGTTATCCCCGCCCCACACCCCGTGTGCGCAAACACATGCGGTTAATTTTAGAAGTCTCTTCACATGTGTCAATTATTCGTCAGCCTGAGCCCCTTTGTCCTTCTGTCTGCAGTCTATTTGGGGATTACTCAATGCGGTTTGATCTCATTTTCACCAAAGGTTGCTTAGATTCTCACTTCAATATGACTTTTCATTCATAAGAGAAAAATGGCACTCAGTTATTGAGGATGGTGACATATGCTTTCCAAGTCTGTGACAACCTGACTGTCATGTTTTCCAACTCACCTATCACTAGTGAACAGCTTTTAAAGTGGGGGAATGAGTAATTATCACTATTTAACGATGGTGGGAAAGAGTGAGAGGTGGGCATTGAACTCCCAGAACTACTGCACCATCACAATGCCTTACCTCTTAACGAAACCTCAGCACTGCCAGACCGCGGCGACACCAGTTTTCAGAGACTGATTGTTTAGGACTCTGATAGGTCTCAGAAAACACTGGAAACAACTGCTTTCTAACCGTAACCGTTGTCCTTCACAGAGGTAACTAGGCTCCTTCTGAGAGTCCAGGCTTGTGTTCCAGAGGAAAAGGCAGGAGGTCACACAAAGGCAGAGTCGAGAGCGTAACAGGGCTCAGTGGCCTCTCACAAGCACAACTTAAAGTTAAGCGTTTTAATTGGATTTCAGTGTTTTGGGTTATTTTGTTTGGTGAAAAAAGCTAGGCTCTGTGGAAGCTACCCTACCTTTGAGGCTCAGGTAAAGAGAGGTGGAGAGGGCAGTCCAAAAAGAGAGCTTAGGGAGGGACTTGAGGTCCGGAAGAGCTAGAAAAACCACCTAAGAGAGCTGAGTCTGTGCTTGAGAATTAAACTTGGGGAATGCAGAGAGCGGATTTCTCGTTACTGCCTTAGACTCTAGTTTCTCATTGGCCACGTGATTGGCTCAGCTCTCTCTGGGGAGAGTGAGAAACTGGAAAGAGCAGGTAATTCTGCATAATAAATGACAGCCTACGAGGCGACCAGTTAGATGAAAGGATCTGGTTTTTATAATCTCATTCTTTCCACGAAGCAAACAGATGGTCACCTTTCAGCTGGAACACTGGCCTAGGGCTGAACCTCTTGGCAGCCGGCCGCAGCTTTTGTTTCGTGGGATTTAGAATGACTTTTATTTTGATGGGAAATACAATGGTAAATGTTGGAACTGGGGAAGGAGGAAAGGTATAAAGAAAAACAAGGCAGGACAGGAAAGCTACATTCCAAGGAATGTCATAATTTATGCTTTCAGTATTGTATGTATGGGGTGCATGCATGCATGCACGTTTGCAGGTGTGTAGGCTCGCATGCGTGTGGAGGCCTCGAATAGATGTTTTTTTTCTTCCTCAACTGTTGTCTTCTTCACCACAGCAGGCAGGGTCTCTTGCTGAACCTGGACTGTGTTAAAGCTAGCTACCGTAGCCAGCTGGTTTGCTCCAGAAATCCCCTTTCTGCCACCCAAGCGCTGGGATTAAAGGTAGGCAGCCATACCAGCCTAGTATTTGCATGGGTTCTAGGAATCTGAGCCCTTGTCCTCCTACTCATTGGGTAGGCACTTTATCCACTGGGTCATGCAGCTCTGCATTTTGTGAAACTTCTCTTCAGCTTTGGTCACTGGTAGTCAGTCATTCATGTGCATAACTTACTAAGCTGAGCAGGCAAGCATGTAGTCTGGTGACCGAAGCAAGGAGGCCCCAAGTCAAAGGGTTTGAATAGCTAGCCAGCACTGTGCTGTCTTCTAAGTGCTTTTAAAGATTGATAGCGTTTCGGTTGGTTTTCTGTTCTTTTTGACTATTTATGCTTTATTTCATGTACATTGGTGTTTTACCTGCATGTATGTCTGTGTCAGACCCCGGAGGTACAGACAGTTGTGAGCTGACATGTGGGGGCTGGAATCGAACCTGGGTCCTCTGGAAAAGCAGTCAGTGCTCTTAATAGCTGAGCTGTCTCTCTAGCCCCTGGTTTTCAGTTTTTAAGATTACAAACAAAAACAAAAACAAAAAACCTGTAAATCTCATAACAATATTGGCTGTGTGAATAGATTATTATTCTTACAATGACTTAACTCATTCAGAGCAGGGACCTGGTGGTAATGCTGAGGCCATGGAGGAGTGAGGCTTATTGGCTTGCTCCCCATGACTTACTTAGCCTGCTTTCCAATAGACCACAGGACCACCAGCCCACGATGGGCTGGGCCCTCCTCCACCAATCACTAATTAAGAAAATGCCCTACAGGCTTGCCTACAGCCTGATTTTCCTGAGGTGGTTTCTCAGTTGAGGCTCGCTCAGCTCAGGTCAAGTTGACCCAAAACTAGCCAGTACACACAGGTTCTGCAAACGGCTCCACTTACTCCTCCACACTGACTGGATTCCAGGAAGACACTCAAGTCCTTAACAGTATGGCTTCCATAAACAACTCAGCAGAACTAATTTAATTAAAACACAGAGAGGCTTTGTAAGGAAGGCAGATACAGCTGATCTTATGGCCACCGTGACGTGAATAACTGCTTCACTGTGGCCTTCACTGGGCAATGCTTTGTCTGGTGAATAGGAGAGAAGACTCTGTAGGTGTGGTGTTAGAGAGGCCCCGGCATGCAGTAAAAATCCGTAAACAACAATGTATAGAGAAGATGGACGTGGCTAGAATTTTAAGTCTTCTTCCTTCTCTCTATTTCCTTTCTATTTGTGCATTCTTCTGGAGGCACCAAGGAAATGTTGATGCTCAATATTTGCTTCCATTGTTCTGTCGTTTACTAATGAACAGATGAGTTACACTGTGACACTTCAGGCTGGCATATCGAATTCTTTGATCACCTTCAATCCCTATTAGTATATCCTGCTCCCTGGTGCACTGTTTTCCCTTCATCTATCGCCAAACCCTCCTGCTTTTTTTCTTTCTTTTTAAATCTCAATCGCTTTCTTCTTTTTTATCTAATTATTCTTGTTCCATTTATACATGCACATAAACGTATAAATACAGCCTGCTGTGCTGAGTCCGCTTAGTGTTGTTCATATGGATATGTTTTCAGGGCTGAGCACTTAGTACTGGATAAATAATTAGTGGCTCCCTCTCATCTGTCACAGACATCTTTTTAAAAATTTACTCTAATATATTTGAGGTTAGCACCTAATACAAGGGTTTCATTATGGCTTCTTTATATATATATATATATATATATATATATATATATATATATATACACACACACACACATATATACACATACACACATATCATACGTCATTCTAATTTCTTTGTGTCCCCACTGTCTTCCCTGCTTCACTCTGTCAAATTTATGTCTGAGTTAAAGAAATGGAGTCTAGAGACAAAAATGTGTGGATGAAGAAGCAGGATGAAGAGAGCACACAGTAAAATTGCGCACATACAAGTGTGTGATGGTCCTTGAGTGTGTGTGTGCGCGTGCATGCATGTGTATACGTGTGCATGCATGTGTACTTGTGTGTGTGTGTGTGTGTGTGTGTGTGTGTGTGTGCAATACCCAATTCCTTGCCAATGAACCAAGAGTTCAGGGTACTATAATAAATCTTGATTAAAAAAATAAATAATTGTAACATGAAAGGATCGGGCCTGCTTGTTTGGGTTTCTGTCCTGCCCAGTACCCCACAACTGTTTAGCCCCAAAGAAAATCACACATAAGTCTCCATAAATTATAAGCTGATTGGCCCATTAGCTCTAGCCTCTCATTGGCTAACTCTCACATCTTGATTAACCCATTTTTCTGATCTATGTTAGCCGTGTGGTTTAGTACCTTTTTTCAGTGGGGCAGATCACATCCTGCTGCTTTGGTGGTCTGGGCAGGAGTGGGAGGAATCAGCTTTCTCCTTCCCAAAAATGTGTGTGTGTGTGTGTGTGTGTGTGTGTGTGTGCAATACCCAATCCCTTGCCAATGAACCAAGAGTTCAGGGTACTATAATAAATCTCGATAAAAAAATAAATAATGGCATGCCTTATAGTGTTGGTAAGAGCTACCAGTTCTTTCTTAGGGCATTATGGCTGCATACTGAGCCTCCAAGACCCATTGGGTGAGGCCCATTTCTTGGAAAATTCTCTTTAAGCTCATAGGTTGCTTTATATCTATTATCATGCTGCTTCTGTCATCTGAAATGCCACTTCCTCATCTTAACCGTTCACTACCCTCTATTGAAATGTCATCTGCCCTTTCCTTATGAAGCTGATCTATAGTATTTCATTTGTTTTTCTGACTCTTAGAAAGTGGCTATGATAACCACTAGACCACAATGCTGCCTTCTCATTCTTTTAGTTCATGGTCCTCTAAATTTTAAAGTCTAAAATGTAGGAACTGTATCTTACTGAGTGGCTGGTTTATAATAAGTAATACAATTCCTATTCAGACCTTACTTTCCATGAAATTGGAAATTAGTGTGTATAATGCACACTATTCTCTTCTTTTGCTGCATGTACTGGGTTCTTACATGTCAATCATTATGTGATTGCATTTAGTTTTTGTAACAAGACCATGGTGTGGGTATTATTATTTCTATGAGTAAAGAAATAGAATCAAAAGAGATAGGTAATTTGGCCAAGATTGTGGTGCTGGGGATTGACAGAGTCTGGGGTGATGTCCATAGTCCACAGTGTTTCTACTCCTTCAGTGAGGCAGGCCAGATCTGACTCTGTTTCCTCAGCATCACTTTTCCTCCTCTCTCGCTGCAATGCCTGCTATTTCCTTAGTACATGCAGGCCCTGACAAATGGGAATCTTTTGCTCTCCTTTTACCCACCTTGTTTTAAGTGGCAGTATCTTGTGAGGTTCCTGAGACAGGGATTCTTTCTTCATTGGACATAGGAAGCCAAGGCTTTGGAGATGTGTCTAGTATTATTATATAGGTCTTTCTGCCAGAGCCTGGGGTAGGACCTCTGTCTTCAACCACAGTGCCAGGCTGCTTTACCCAGAAGAAAATGCCTCAGGAATCCCCTTAGCAATCATTTGTAAAAGAGTGCAGAGGATTCTGAAATTTTAAGAAATATACCTAGATCAGTGGTTCTCAACCTATGGGTTGTACCCTTGAGGAGTCAAATGACTCTCAGGGTCACCTAAGACCATCAGAAAACACAGATATTTATATTACAATTCATAACAGTACCAACATTACAATTATCAAATAGAAACAAAAATAATTTTATGATTGGAGGTCACCATGACATGAGGAACTGTGTTAAAGGGTCACAGCATTAGGAAGGCTGAGAACCACTGACCTAGATAAATGTCCACATTTTAGACATTTGGCCTAGAAAAGGCAGGGTTCATGCTCAAGAAATGTAGAGAAGGTTAGTAGAAAGAAGGGAGCTAGGACACCAACGCCTCCTCAGCAGATCTGGGACTCGTTCCTGACTTGGGTGCTCAGTCCTTGCTGATCGACAGATAATATAAAATGTAAATGATCCATATCCAAACCGAGCTGGTGATATCTTCCTGTCACAGTCCTTGGATTGTATACAAAGGGTGGTTTTTCTTTTTGTAGAAGTTCCTTTCCTTCAGTTGGCATGGTCTCCTGTTATTGGATCGCCTTTTGTTCTTTCCTTGACTGTGTGTTTCCGTCTCCTGACACGTCCTCCCAGCCACAGGCCTCTCCGCCCCACATCCCATCTTCCCACCAGTTCTCTGTTGCCACCATGGATGAGGGCACCGTGTATGCCAATCAGTACCATTTGTCTCCCTTCCCGCTGGGCTCCACACGTACCCAACTAAGGCCATTTCCTGGTTGTCATCCTGCACCAGGACTGCAATTGCTGAAATATTAATGGCACCCTCTGTGAAAAATAACACCAGGAAGCTTCTCATTATAAATTAAAACTGCAGAGAAGCAGCAGCAATGAAATAGAGGAACTCGGCAAAAACACATTATTAAAAAGTTCTTAAGAATTAAGACAGAGGAGGACATCTTTAGTTCTCTCTTGCCCATCCTGACACTGGGATCTTGCTGCAGGAAATGTAGCCTCTGCTGGCTGAGAGTCATGATCTCACCACCTAGCTGGGGCGTGTAGCCAAGCGTACCTACCCCCTTGGCATTGCTGTTCTAGTTGCTTTCCTGAGCCTACTCAGAGAGAGGTTGAGGGAAGGGTAGCAGAGGTAAGAAAAGAATAAGCAAGTGGTATAGGTAAAGGGAATATGAGCTTCTTATGGCTACAGTTTCATGTGACATAGTGGTGTATGAACAACTGAGAGACAGCAAGGGGAAAGTAGCTAGATTCAGAGTCAGAGAAACGTGGTCCCATCCTTTGTCCGATCCTCACATGACATGAGCGCTTGGCACCTGGTGTCTTAATTATCTGATTCCTCCAACCACATCATATCATGGCCATCATTATGTTCTTCAAGCCTTGTCCCAAACCACAACGTGAGGCTGTATTTTCAGAATGAGCTAAGGAATGACTGAAAGGGGAGGGAGGAGGACACGAAATGACCTTTGATATTGATAGTGAATATTGATACTTTTATTGATTTATTTTTATTGTGAGAAAGAAGGTACAAGTGGCTAAGGAAAGAGATGTCACCAGAGAGAGAGAAAGACAGTGTCATCCTCACAGAATTCACTTCCAAGCTACATGGGAAAGGGGAATGGATCCTTTAGGACCAGTCCAGATAGGCGCCATCAGCTCTCCTGTGGTTCGTGGGGATACGCCAGCCTTCCTAAGAATACTGGACATGTCCCAAGCTTCTGATGACCCAAGATCCCTTTTCTCCTGGTCACTCTTGTCTCCCCATGTTCCTAACCAGACTCCCATTCTCTCATCTTCCACTGTTTCTATCTTGAGACTGACTCTCACAGGTTCTCCTGGCCCTCTTATTCATTTCCATTTTTGGGTGTGTTGACATACGTCTTTGAATGGAAGAAGTTCTTTCAGCCTGACGTCTCGGCTCAGTCCTCAAACCCTCCCACCTCCCCCTTTCACCTCCAAGTCCCCTCTCTCCCAGAGCACATGGATCTTCACTTGGACTTCTATGTATCTTGTGACCCTCACGGAAGGAGGGAGTGGGTAGTTCCCTTAAGACAGAGAGTGCTTCTCCACCCCAGGTGAGGTCTCTGGGTGTCACTCAAATGGACTTAACTGTAGAGAATCTTTATCTCAACTTCTCCCTTCTCTCTCCCTCCCTCCAAACTCTCTAAGCTGAATTTGACGCTCAGAACAGCAGCAAAGCGTTGGCAGGTGTTCTGGGCGCTGTATATGCAGTATGCAAGGAAGCCATCAGCAGCAACTGGAGAGGGTTGTTATGGAAAGTGTTGAAAGTGAGAAACCAGGCTGAATTGTGGGTTTGTTTATATGTGTAATCGTGGTGAGAAAGTCCCAGGCAGCTGACGCCATAGCTCCCATCTCAGGGAAGAGAGCGAAAGAAAGAACGGCAGATGTTCTAACCTATACTAGCCTGCGGAACAGGAAACCCTCAGGACGCCCGGCCCCTCGCCCTTCACCCGGGCCTCTGTAGGCGGCAAATCTAAACACTTGGGAATTCGCAGTCGTAGTCAGTCATCCGGCACATTATGAACTTCCACTGGCGATCCCTGTGGGAGGAGAACCGGATGAACATCAGTGGGAGTCGCTGTGGGCAAACAGCCTTGACGACAGGCTCTGGCAGGATCTCAGAGCAGCAGGGGCACCTCACCTTGTTCTTAGAAGACTTTGCAATAACGACTCCAGGCAACCAGTGGGTCTGTAAAGTTAGTTGGCCCCTTACTGGCTATAGGCCATAGGGAGGCTCTTATTCATGGCCGGAGGTTAGTTCTCCATGGTTGAACCTCCAAGGTGCCTCCAGGATTTACAAGTTCATGGCTCAGAGTAAAAGCATTTATTAGCACCGTCTCCATTTCATTGCGGGGGGGAAAAAAAAAACTTCCTCCTAAAAGGCCATCTATTGTCCCGCCAACCCTTCCTTTCTACCGAGTCAGTATTCTCCATGACGTGGGATACAGGAGGTGCACTGTGTTTCCCCTTTGAAGGCACTTGTAAGGTGAGTGGTGACAACTCAAGACACCTTCCAGTGGGAAAGAGGACACCTGCTCTTCTCCCCTATTGGAAATGGAATGGCCTGTTTAAGGGATGGGATGGATTTGAGAGGGTATAGAACTGCTCAGTTTTGAAAAACAGGGTGTGGGTACATGTGTTTGCTGAGCTTAGGACCATGTTCCTTTTTCAGCCACTTGCAGGGACTGGCAGGCACCGTTGTCATTGTGAAGCCCTTTGTGCTTCCAATGTGCCCAGCCCTGCATTAGATGATCTACGACTATGTGTTCCTTCAATAATCTTCACCGTGACTCATTGTTTTGTGAAGAAACAGGCTCAGTGAACTAAGATTGCTTTAAAGGATTACAAGTGATAGGTGATGATATCAGATTTCAAGTGTGCTGGCCTCAAATCTTGCTTTCTCCTATACCACTCTGCTTCCCATGCCAGGTGACTGTAATGCCATCAGAGGACACAGCTGTCGTGCACTTTGCATAATCCCAATAAAGTGTGAGACTACTTGCTCCGTAGCCAACCAAGCAATTTCTTCCAAACACAGTCCTTTCTCCTCCTCCCCTTTCCATCCTCCAGGTGTCTATCTTGGTGTCTTCTAAACTCTACAGCAGGTGGTACCTGCATCCAGCTTCTGAATGTAAAGTGTGTGGGGATGACCATGCTATTCTGGGCGGGGGATGGGAGTGGTAAGTGAATAGCCCAAGGCCGGCTTCCCAATTCTGAATGTTTTTCCAGCTTTTTCCAGCTTTGTCTGTGCAAAGCTATTGGGGATAGTGTTGTTCTCCAGCACACAACTTTGAGGACTTAGGGGAATGAGCTGTGCACTGATATTTGTTCTCGTAAAATCATCCACAGGGGATACAGCGTGCTTTACATGATTAATAAGCTGGTGCTGTGTGTGTTTTCTAAGTGAATTTAATTATCATAGCTAAGACGTGCATATCTATGCAGGAAGAAGATAAGGAAGATCTTGTGGCCCAGCATTTGTGTTTTTCTTTTAAGAGGCAGTTAACAGATACTGGGAGAAATTTAGACTTTGTCCTAAAAGAATCAAAGGGTCCAGCCAGGTTCTGTTTTCCCTTCCAGACAGTACCTTTCAACTAGGGCTCAGGGGCTACCATGGTATATTTGTCAATGGCTTCAAAGAGTTTAAGGTGTAACAGTGGGTTGGCCTAACACCTAGAGACTCGCAGGACAGACACCTGCAACAAAGAATCGTCTCTGCCCAGGGTAGAAATTATTCCAGGAGGAAACTTCCATGAGCTGCACAAGGAAGGGAAGCCCTTGCTCTGAAGGTATTTGTCCAGTGGAGGTGGGGGCGAGCATAACATCCTGAACAGAAAGGAAGAAACGAAAACTGTGGACCTTCAAGCCACTGAATGTTAGGAACTGCAGCAAAATTACACGGGCATGCTCCATGCTCGCCCTTCCTTCCTTCCTTCCTTCCTTCCTTCCTTCCTTCCTTCCTTCCTTTTTTAAATCTGGCAGGAGGAGGGATTCATTTTAAAACAATCCAGACACACCATATCTCAGTCTTCAGTGAGTCTATACAATTTATGTGACTAATCATTTCCAAGCCAGCAAGAACTGGCTGTTTCAACTGCCGAAAAATACTTCACACCAATTTTGGGTGATATTCGTTCTTTACTGTTTTCATTTCCTGCTATATTATTAACCAGAAAACTCAGAACCAGTTTCCTCTTTAACCTGGGGAATCTTTAGGAGCACTGGACACTGGTACTATCTTCTGAACTTTGGCAGACATTTTGCTGTTCAATGACACTAGATTTTCGTGCTCTTTGAGTTCTTGGGTCTGTATTTAAATATAGTTGCTGTACGGCACACCACTCAATTGTTTCTCCTCAGTAGGGTGAGTTTACCCTAAGCCCCATTTCTTTTTGAAACTGTAGATGTTAGGAAATGGGTAACTAAGTAAGTTAAAATCCTATCTCTAACAAAAACAAGTTGCATATGAGAATTGAGGTGTTCTCCTGTTGGGAAACAAGAATATTTGTTTGTGGAGCCTGTGACATACAATGTGCTTTTCCAAAGCTATTTTGTATTTTTAAAACTTACAATCCACATTAAATAAGTTAACAGCAGTTAATCGAGATGTAACTGCATTTGAAAGCATAGACACAAAAGATAAATGGCACTCAAATTGCTCATAGTCTGTTAGCTAATGAGATTTTGCTGTCAGCTCTATTAGGTTTGCAAAACCCGAGTGGGTGATCTTTCTGGAATTCATTTTTGTGTGACATCATTATCACCTGATTAAAAGTAGTCACATCAACTCTTAAGGTTTGAATTTCTCTATACTTTTTCATGATAATAGAGAACTAACCACAAGGTCTACATGAACATCATTTCTACAGGAATTCTGAATTTTGTTTTCTTATGGTTTGGGTGTATTTGGGAGAGGACCACAAAAGAATAACGGGAGAAGTGGGAATGGGCTGGGAATGTAGGTTGGTGTTGCTCAAATCTTCTTTTCATTCATGAAAGATTGCCACTTCATCATGGAATGAGTTACTCCTTTTTTCATTTCTGGATGTGATTAGTTAGATCACATAGTCCACATATTAATGTCTGCCACAACATCTGTGTGCTGTAAACAAGTGTCCAATGTAGTCATAGTACTAAGTAGTACTAAGAGGTAAGGGTTGTGGAGGCTGGTTATGTCAAAAAGATGCTGCCCTTGTGACTGCTATTAGTGCTTTCGTAAATAGGTTCAGTGCAACTGTCTTGTCCATCTGCTGTATGGGGACCCAGCGAAAGGTCCCATCTTTGAAGCAAATAGCAGTCCTTACCATATATCTGTTTCTTCTTTGATCTCATATTCCCCAGTCTCTGGGACTGTGAGGAATAGATTTCTGGTTTTTATAAATGGTCCAGGCTCCAGTGTTTTGCTCTAACAGACTGAGCGTACCAAGAGAATGAATTTTGTGTGTTCTTCCTTGCCAACCCCCTCCTCTTCTTTTCTCTCTCCCTTCCTACAATTCTAAGCAGGGAGCACACAGCAAGGCACAGGACTAGAAAGGGCCTAACACTTTCAACTGTTCTAACCTGTTCTTGCTGTGCCAAACCCTTTCTGAAGCCCAGTATAGGGATTGCTCAGACCATCAAGGGACACCGATGTCTATCAAGTTCCAGACTCTGCTGTGGAGTAGGCTGATATCTGTCCTCCTTGGAAAGGTCACTCTGCCTTGTGAGGCAGATCCTGAGGACTCTCACTTCTCACTGGCTCCTGCTACCTAACCAAACCTACAGTTAATCCTTGACTAAGTAGGAAACTAGAGTATGGAGGTCAGCGAGTAAAAATACCCACAGTCAGGATCCTCACATCTCTAGCCTCGAGCCTGCTGGAAAAGGGGTGACCCTCCTCACCTTTCCACTGCAGAGAAAGTGGTTGTTGCTCCTCGGATGTAGTAGTCATAGTTATAGGAAATCATGTCTATTTCTTCCCCATAGTGGCCTGGGTATTCTGTTGTCAGCCTGTGTGGAGAGAACAAACGGTTGGAGCAAATGGAGGGCTCACGTGAAGGAGAGGGGGAAGATCTTGGGCAATCAGAACTGGAGTTAGATGGTTTCTGCCAAGCCCAAATGATAGGCGTCTTCTTCCGTTTCTCATCTGCCTTTCCCTAACCATTGTCCTGTGCACTCAGCACATGCAGTAGCAGCAACTATAACTGGAACACACGCAGAAGGCTCCCAGTCTTTGAAGGCATGCTGAAGTATTTCCATTCTGTTCAAGTCAGCCTGTTTCACATTGGATCATGCCTGACTCATTATTAGATCATAAAATCAGTTGAACTTATTATGGTTAGCTCTCTAATGCTTTCTATTGATTGTCAACCAAAAAGGGTCTAGAGCCACTGTGGAGACAAATCTCTGGGCTTGTCTGTAAGGGAATTTTCTAGATTGGGTTAACTGAGTAGGAAGACCAACCCTAAATGTAGATGGTGCCATCCCACGGGCTGGGCTCTTGAACTAAATAAAATAATGGAAGCAGTTCATCAGTATTCATCCCTCTTTGCTTCCTGACTGCATACAATCTGGAGCTGCCTCTACCTCCAGCTGCCATGACTTCTCTGCCATGATGGACTCTACCCCAGCACTGTGAGCAAAAAAAAATAAGCCTTTCCTTCCTTTCGTTGCCTTTGCCATAGCAATGAGAAAAATAACTGATATATCAGCTTCAAAAAGAACTCGACAGAACAGAAAGTGTCAGGTCACTGGTGCATTGCCTACAATAATCTATGTGTGAAAACTTTATTCACGTGTATATATGCACTTATGTGTAGATACTATGTGACAGTTTAACAATTTCTTTTGTTGTTGTTATTTTGTTTTGGTTTTTTTTTGGGGGGGGGGGGAGACAAGGTTTCTCTGTAGCTTTGAAGCCTGTCCTGGAACTAGCTCTTGTACACCAGACTGGCCTCGAACCTACCTCTACCTCTGCCTCCCGAGTGCTGGGATTAAAGGCATGTGCCACCACTGCCTGGCCAACACACATTTCTTATCATGACTAATAACAGTAATCATGTTTAAAATAGCTGGCTAAAATGTGAGCTTTGCAAAGATACAGCTCTATCTGAGGCCATTGTTTCTCTGGCAGCTCAAATAATTCCTGCTTCTTGGCAAATATTTTCTGAATAAATAAATGGCTTTTGGAGAGTAATTTAATTGGTTTCCTGATCTATTAAAATGAAAGTTCTCTTGTACATTTTCACTGCAGCTAGTGAAAGTATGTGTAATATAATTACATAAGGCAGGTAGGCAATCATTAAATACTATTCTCCACCACCACCAGCATTGGCGCCTCCACTCCCTTTTCTTATTCTTCCTCTTTTATTCTCAAAGATCGAATCAATCCTGGAACAAATTTAGAGTCCTCTGGTTCTCATAAAGAAAAATCAAAACAAAAACGAAAACAAAGACTGCATGTTTTTTCTGAGACAGGTCTCACGTAGCCTACCAGACCTTGAGCTCACTATGTAGCTAGGATAGCTTTCAACTTTTCACGCTTCTGCCTTTACCTCTCAAGGGCCAAGATTACACACATGCACTCCCACTCCTGAATTCCATCTGTATCCCCAGGGCTGCTCAGCAAGCAGCTCATTTGTGAGTGTCAGTAATCCCACTTGATTTGGGTTTGCCAGGCCATTGAGTATTGAAGATAGGATGATCTCCCTCTCTGCGGTTAATGGCCTCTCTCTCAAGACCGTAAGGATTTTCACAAGATCCCTGTTTACAAATCAGAAGGTTTGATAGGAAGGTCTACAAGGAGTGCTTAGGTACGGCAAGACCAAGGTCAGCCCAGGGGAAGTGGGACTTAGAAATCTAAACTCTCTTTTTGGGTTCTTCTTAGTCATTCCCTGGCCTGCACGTGTAGTAATAAGAGCGGTGGGGCTGCGTTCCCAGCACCCCGGCCGCCTGCTTGGCTAGCTTATGCCCGAAATAACAACACACAAACTGTATTCATTTAAACACTGCTTGGCCCATTTCTATCTAGTCTCTTCGAAGCTAGCTCTCGCACCTGGACTAGCCCATTTCTTATCATCTCTGTAGCACCGGTCTTACTGGGAAGATTCTAGCCTATGTCCATCCTGGGTTGGAGCTTCATGGCGTGCATCTTCCCGGGAGCGGGGAGCATGGCGTCTCTCTGAGGCGTCTGCTCCCGAGAGGAGAGCTGTGGAGTCTGAGCTCACTTCCTCTTCCTCCCAGCATTCTGTTCTGTTTACTCCACCTACCTATGTTCTAACCAATAAAATGGGCCAAGGCAGTTCCTTTATTAGCCAATGACCTTCCTCCATCATGCACGGCTCACTCTCTTCTCTACTTTGTCTTCTTTGAAGACATCATCACTAGGCCTCCTTAGATACCAAGCCTCACCTGGAATGGTTACATGTATTTTTACTTGATATTTTATGAAGGGAAAAATTTAAATCTCTTTTGTGCTTGTAAAGAGACCCTGAAACAACACTTCTTTTGTCTAACAACAACAACAACAACAACAACAAAAATCTAGCTAAGTGCTTCATCAAAGAACCTAATAAGGCCTCATTTGGAGCCCACTGGCTTGTGGTCTGAAGATTCGGGGACAGGTATAGGACAGCTTGCCCAGGGGGCTGTTGAGAACAGGCAGAATAAAGCTGGATTTTGAGAGTGTTTTCTGTATTTCATAGAACATATTCTAGAACTTTAAAAGGCAGCATTTAGACACACACATAAAACTTAGTTACCGAGCATTTTTATTTCTGCTCCTGCAATATTGCATTGGGCTCTGCCCAATTACTCAAACTGGTTGGCTCTTGTTTCCATCGACCTTTTGCTCTGTTCCCAGATCACTTGGATAGTTAAAAACAAACATTTGGGATAAAGTGGGAAAGAAAAGCTTGCATTTAAAATAAACACCAATGAGTACTAGGTTCCAGAGGGGCAAACAGTTCCCTAATGCTTTTTTCTGGTGGGGATTCATTATTCACTTTATAGAGACCAGGTGGGGTCTTCTGTTCAGGTGGGCAAGTTTTCCTAGGAAGCCTCTCTATGGTAGCAGAGTCGGCTGTCCTCCAAATGTCTGGAACTTCCATGGGAGGGAGAGGCGTGTGTCCCTGGTATGTTTCCATCTTGGTCCCAGGTAGGCTTAGCTTTGATTTTCAGTTGTGTTTTGTTTTGTTTTCATCATAAAATCAGAAGTCTGAGTTCACACTTTCTTCCAGAACCTTGGATTAGGATAATGGTAAAGGAGGCTGGGAACCAAAAATGCGGAAGTAGAAAAGGACCCCATCATTGGTAGAGTGAGCCTTCCAAACACCGCCGATAGCAAGAATTTCTGTTTCAATTCAGCCTAGCATTCCAATTTTTTTTAGTTCAATAGCTATATGCTCATTTATTTCTTAAAGGCATCACACATACACACACAATGTCCTAATGAATAAAAACCCTAGTAAAAGTTCTTCTTTAAACTTACAGAGCTAGAACTGAGACAAAGTGTTCACACTTTTCAGAAAGTTAAAAGAGGACAAAGAAACAGGATGATCATGTTTTACTGGACATGGTCTTGGCTTCCTTAAGGGTGGGAGAGAATTCAGTGTGGTTTCAGCTTTCTTATGAATTACTGTGTAGTTTCAGACAGCTTTTTGGCAAAGTCCCTCACAGAGAGTATTGTCTCATATTTCTAGCCCAGATAAAATAATCAATTAAACCTGAGGCTTGGTAGGATAAAGGGGAGGACAATATATTAAAGAAATAAGCTTATTTTAAAAGTACTCTTGAGCAATATATGGGACCATATTCTCTTTCAGTTAAAAAAAATCACTAAGTGTAGGTATATGCATGTGTGTGCATGTATGTATATGCATGTGTGTGTTCATGTGTGTATCCACATGTGTGTATGCTCATTCCCCCTACCACTTTCAGTAAATAGTTATTGCTCACTTTTTGTTCCAAAGTTTGGAGAACATTGTATCTTGAGCATTGTACAACTTCTCGTGTCAGATAGGGATGAACAAGATAGAGAGAAATTAAATGATGCCTTAATTATGAGCAGCCAAAAATTAGTTTGAACTGAAGGAAGATTGACACAGGACTTTCTCATCCATGATAGTTGAACCACAGAAATTGTCAGCAGGTGCAAATGGACTCAATTAACCACGTCACAGGGTGACTGGCAGAGAGATCTCTTTAAAGCATCACTGGTCCATGGGACACCATACATATCTTTTATGAGCTAGTTTTCAAGGGGATAGAGGAGACACTTAACAAGTATAGACTTGTTGTGTCAAGACTGGCTTACCTTTCACACTTAGATCAAAGAAGATACTAGTTTCTGACAGGAAGTCACCGGGAACATTCCTAAACATCACAGTCTATTCATGACCAAGCCTTCCCAGGCAACAATAAGGAAGGAGGATACTACAGGGTAGATGACTTCGTTAGTGCCCTAACGTTCTTAATTCATGCTACATCGGGACTTGTTTGAACTATTCTTGCAAAGACAGAATGATAAAAACCCAAATGGTCTTATGTGTAAAAACAATAAAAATAAACACAACGTGAAAGAGTCCATGTCCTCCGGAGTCACATAAGTGCCCTTCTTGGTGTAGACAGACTGAAATCTGGGGACTTGGGCTGTGACAAACATCCAGTGTTCATGTCTATCCTCTGTGGCATTTGGGGGTTTATATTTCAAACAGTTCAGATATGTATCACCACACAGGGGAAGCATAGTTCCCGGGATGGCTGGGACTTAAATTAGAAGAGGAAAGTCCCTGAACTTTTTTCAAATTGCTGTTTTGGAAGTGAGCCTCCAGCTGGTGCTTCAAGGGCTGGTGAGCAGTCACATTCGTTTTGATTACTGTTGACTGTCATCAGCCATATTATCTCCTGGCTACCCTAACCTGCACATCAGCAAGGACAGCTTCACCTCCAACTTCTCCCTTCCACTAGCCAAGCCCTTCCCCCCACCATTAGCTGTAGATGGTAGCTTTGCCTACTGTTTGATCTGTGCTTTTACTTTCTTCCTGCATTGAGAGGCAGGTAGCTGTGCACTATACAAATAACAAGGGATCTGGAGGTTAGCGAGACCTCTTTGAATCAAGCTCACTCCTTTGAAGAAAATGACAGCTTCTGTACCTCAGTTTCTCCACAAGCACAGGGAAGATATCAATAGATAGAGCAACAGAATCATTCGCTGTTAGGAGCTTATCCTAACTCTATGAATTGAAGTCATTTCTTATCCATTCACCTTCAGTAGCCGACTGGTTAAATGAATGAAGAAAGGAAAGTGGCTTCTAGAATCCAGTGGATGGAAGTGGGCTTATCTGTCATTGAGAGGTTTGCTTTGTCCTAAGTAGCTCACAACTTGGGTGAACCGACTCCTAGACAATCAGCCATATCCCTGGAATTTCTGTTTTTTGAAGTCTGAACACAAGAGATGCATCTCCGATATGCAGGCAGCAAACAGACATCGACATCATAAACAGGGGTCAGTAACTGTGCAGCCACTACGGCTGATGAAAGGGACAAAGGATTTTGCTCAAGCTCAGAGGAACTGTGTCTGCCAGATGGAGTGCGTGCAGTGTGAGGAGCTGGTTGTTAGTGAAGTAGAGGAACCTTCAAACTCAGTGTGCACTCATTTAAAACGTAGCTTTCCGGCTAGTTTTCTTAAGATGTGGGTAGCTCCATCTCTGCAATTATAGCTCCTAGCTTGCTCAGGAGATTCAGTGTGGAAACTTCCCCTTCACCAGGCCTCTGGGAAAGGTGCTACAGGAGACCACTCAAGCAGGGTGGGATGACAGACTCCCAGATGGAGGGCCTAAGAGGTGATTCTTGAACACTGCATCACAAGAATGATCTTGCCAACAAACCTCCCCTGGCGTTAATATCTGAACAACAGGCTGTGAGTTAAATGTTCTCTTGATTGGATCATTCACAGTGAAAGGGGGGAGACAAAGGCTCTCCTTGACCGAATCTTGTTGTGGGCTAGAGATGTCCAAGAATTCAGCAAAGCTGTTCTCTGCTTTATGACCTGGACACAAGGAGGGGTGGGGTCAGGGGTGGAGAAGTCTCAGTCTGACTGCCGTGGCAAGCCAGGGTGAAAGGTGATGTGAAGGTCACTTAAACAGGTGACGGTGTCCAAATAGATAATCCAACAAGCCTACTAAGCAGCCTTAGATCCAAAGAAGAAACATTTAGAGAGAAAAATAGTTGCTCAATTCAAAACCCTCCATTCCCAGGATGCATGGTCTCCACCCAGTTGGCAGACTGACTGGGTTGTAACCTGCAGCAGCTGGAGCTGCTTGAGGGCAGGGGATGAGTGCAGAAGGTCTCTGGAGGCTTGTGGCTCCTTTGGTGACATGTGTTTGTTGTTTGCAGACCACTGGGCTACGAATTTGGATTCTCTCATCTAAATAAATATGCACTGCGTTTATATATTCAACCAGTACAGTGGGAACCGATTAGTAATGGCATGTCTGCATCTAACAGGAATGCGCTTTCTTGCCAGGTTTCAGTGATGCTGCAATATCCAAGGAGACTCTTCTCAGGATGAAATCAGAACAGTACCTTGGTTCCCAGCAAACAAATAATACCACAGGCATCTGGGGGTTGGTGATGATTTGTTTTCTTTCTAGCCTAGAATATTTCTGAGTCTCTAAATGTTTGGAACTGCAGAGAAGCCAGACATTCACTTGACAAGCTTCACACGCGTGCTGCAGAGAGCTTTCCAGAGTATCCCAGCACTCCCAGAACATTAAGGCAGGAAATGTTTGCTGAACATTTGAGGAAACTGTGATTTACAAAGTAAGTTCCAGACCAGCCAGGGAGACATAGAGTTTGCACCAAACACGGACCCAGAGACTGGAGAGATGTCTCAGTGTTTAAGAACTCCCACTGTTCCTGAAGAGGACCAAAGTTTAATTCCAAGAGCCCATATGGGGTGACTTACAACCTCCTATAACTCCAGATCTAAGGAATCTAATGGATATTCGTGTGCACAAGCATGCACGCACACGCACACACACACACACACACACACACACACACACTTAAATTAAATAAATCTTTAAAACAAAACAAATAACAATAATAACAAGAAAAAGTAGGAGGAATGGTTTATCCTTTCATGTAGCTCATTCTGCCATTTAATTCATGTCTATTAAAGTGTTGTAAGAGAAGGTTCCAAAGCAGAGATTACCAGCATTTTGCTGTGGGGTGGTAGAACACTGTTGTCAATTCACTATGCGGGGCTATTAAGAGGATCAAGCAGAAGAATGACCACAAGAAAGGTTTCTTTCTATCAACTATTAAAAAGCCACCCTGCCAGTGTCAGTCTCACCGTGCCAACTGCTCTGAGGGCTTGCAGGATGTAGGTATTCTTTGGACAGCTTTTATATTAGGGGCCAGGCAGTGTGCTGAGATGCTGGAGAAGTGAGAATGTATGACCTTGGGATTTCATTCATTTTAGAAAGGTATAATATAGCACCATGACTCAGGCAATTTAAAGATCCAGCTGAAGTGTCTACACACCCTTCGAACAGTGAGTCATAAGCTGTCTTCTACGGTGTTTAGCGCATGCTCATCCTGCCCCTTCTTCGAGGTCTCCCCAGAAAATGCACCACTTCCATAGGCCACCGGCTGAACTCTCAGCTCTGACGCTATGCTGTCTGAGGTAGAGTCAATCACACTGAAGCCCTCATTTGTGGAGTCTGCTTCTGAACTGACTTGTGATGTTGCTCTCCTTACCTTGTGATTCTGACCAATGGTGATACCTCTGGACCTGGGGTGGGTGAGGGAAAATGAGAAGTTGGGGGTTGGGAATGCAGAGTGCAAGATCACTGAAGACCGAGGCTTGGGGATAAATTTTAAGAAACCTGAATGTTTATGTCAGTTCAAGAAAAGTTGCCCATCTCATTTTGACCATTGTTAACTATCAAGGCTCTCTGTTCCTGTGCATATTTTTATAGTCATTACATTCTTAGTATCATAAGTGATGAGCTCCATCTAAGGGGGAGTTGTCTAAAGAGAGACAGGGCATGTAATATTTATGGGGAAGCAACCCAGATGACAGCTGCAGTCTGGGACATTATTAGATCAATAGCGGAACTCGGCACACAAGGATTGATCTTTATCAGGCCTTGGCACCCAATTGAACAGGAGAAGCTTCAAGCATCAGTGTCAAAGTGTTGACACACAATACAGAAGGCCTGAGAAGGCAGGGCTTTTGCCTTTGTTCCAGCCGTCTCTTTGTCCATTCTCAACCTCTGTGGTCAGTCAGACTTTCTAAGGCCAGGGAGCCCCAGGCATTTATCTGCTCAATGTCTGAAAGCCTTGCGCCCTAAGCCCATTCCCTCTTGTTCTGTTTGTCCAGGACTCCAGGCAGCAGCCATGACTGTCTGGCTACAGCCACTGCGGGCTCTCTCACTCATCCTGGCAGAGACCTCAGGCTTCTCGCTGTGGTGGAAATGTGGCTATCCCAGATCACTCTTCCTCTTCCTGGGGAAGAACGACTCAATGCAACCCCTGCTCCTCTGCACATCCAACTCCTTTCACGTGTTCTGGTTTCTGCAAGGCATGCTAGGCCTTGGCAGGTGTTTCTGGATAGTGTCTGCCCCTGAAAGGTCCCTTAGACGGCCCCTGCTACTGTTGGGAAAGTGGAGGGAACACTACTACTTTAAAACAGGCCAGCTTTGTGTGATCACAGCCAGTGAACAATGACAGGCTCCTATGATCTCCCTAGAAAACTGGGGGGAGGGGGTCAGCTAAAGTCTTCATAATTGACCAAATGTGAGAGTCTGGGGTGTGCCTGATGTCACTAGAAGGATGTGGGATCTGGGGAGAGAGGTTGAGTAAAGGGCTTCCTACATAAGTATGGAGACCTGCATTTCATCCCCAGCACCCAGGTCAAAATCTGAGCACAGTGGCTCACACTAGTGATACCAGCACTGGGGAAACCAAGATAGGAGGCTACCTGAGGCCCATTGGTCAGCCAGTCTCGACTAAACACAGTAAGACCCAAGTCCCAGGGAGAGACTCTCAAAGAAAACAAGATGATGTCTCCTTATGAGCTATATCCCAGGTAGATATTGATCATCCAAAATCATATGCACCTGCATCTGAACACATGTTCATCCACACGCAAACACATATATACACACAGAAATAAAAGTTCTTTTTAAATGACTTCGCACGCATCAGCACAAAGATCTCCATGAGCACAGAGCTTATAAGGCAGAAGTGAGAAGGTGGGGATGGAGAATAAAAAAAAATCTACTTAAGTTAAAAACAACAACAACCTATTTTCTGGGAAAAAATTACCTTCCTCCGCACGTCCCCCAGAATCACTTAACTGCACCCCCAGCTGACAGATATTAAGAAACCACTTATGACTGGGAATGTGGAACAGACCTGGAACACTTGACTAGAATGCTGGAGCCCAGCACGGCAAAAAAGCAAGAAACTTCTGCCCAGGGTTCAATCTCTCTTCTCTCTCTCTCTCTCTCTCTCTCTCTCTCTCTCTCTCTCATCCCCCCCTCTCGTGCACACCCCCCCACACACACAAACACAAGGGAGGGAGGGGGAGAGAGAGAGACTAAGATCAAAAGCACTGTGCAAGACAGACACTGGATACAAAGATCCAAGTTTTTTCTTATACCAGGCTCTCAAAGTCTAGGTGGAGAGAAACGTTCAAGTATAAATAGATTGTAACAGTGTGTTATATACCTGTGAAGGGTCAGGGCTACCTACATCTGAGCCTCAACTGCCTGAGGATGCCTACCCTCTTAACTACACATTGCAAACACTCCTCTGAGTCAAACACTGACACCATCTATGATGTATTTCTTTGGAAACTGAAAAAAATATAATAACAATCTTGTGAATGTGGTAAATACATCACTAGGCTGATGACTATTTTCACTTGCTTATTTAGATACATTATTCTCCTTTTGACTGGTTTGGAATGCCTTGCTACAAAGAAAGGATGCTCACTGCAGTGTGGGAAGAGCCATTCTCTTGGCAGATAGGAAGGGGGGATGGGTTCATCCCTAGTCTCCCTCGCTGCTTTAGAACCCAAATTCTCTTTGCAGACTGGTACCTGGATTGCCCCTTGGCTAACAAGTGATTACAGTGTGAGGACTCACCACAACCTCAACGATCTTTCAGGGCTTTGAACTTTAACCTGCATTTCAGGGGTTCTGAGAAGCATGCCCATGGGTGTCCTCGGGGAGTCTGAAGACTCTGGACGTTCTTCATACACTTTTGCATAAACTGGTAAGTATGCTTTCCTTCCAGATGGCAAACTGTCATTTTCATTGTTTTTTTTTTTTTACGGAAACAGTAAACAAACATCACCACCATTTCATCATTTTCAGCAGTGCCCTGAGGTTTCCAGAGAAGCAAATGTGCCTTTCCAAAGATAGGGCAGTTTCAGTAGGGCGTGCAGCAGAGACTGCAGTGAACAGTAGCAGGATTCCCTTTCCTTTACCAACCCTCCTTGGGCCCAGTACAGCATGCAGATTTTTCGTCTTCAGCTCAGGATCTGCCCCTGCTGAGTCAGCAGCCCTTGGCACACACCTGCTGGGGTGGAGTAAGAACTTTGCTGGAGCTAGAGGTTTCTGCTCTATCATGCTGCTTCAGACACTGGCTGACTTTGAGTCCTGAACTGACTGTCATTACAGCAAGAGGAAAATTGCTAACCTTTTTTGGGGGGAAGGGCGGGGATTGTGGGCTTCTAGAGACATCGTGAACCTCTGGGGCGTCTGTGGAGTAGCATTGCAATTGCATAGCTCAAATAGATCCTTGGGCTATCCTCCCAAACATCTGACTACAGAGAGACAAATCGCTTGCATGAGCCGAGCTTCAAATGTTGAAGGTTTAAATGCCTGGATTGTTTGCGGACCAAACAATTTGGGCTGAGTTCTGTTGTTAACACCGGGTGTGAGTTAGTGGGGTAAGCACATGTACATGTACTCTCCTAGACAATTGGAAGGCAAGGTCAGGAAGCACCTGGCTTCAGTTCAGGGAGAGAGAAGGACATAGGACATCACAGACTGTGGCTGCCAGGTGACTCAGGAAACACCAGCATCACCTTGTTGTTGCTGCTATTGCTTTTTGTCTCCAACTCTCTATCAGACTGTGCTCCGTGAGAGACTTGGTTACTCCTGAAGGTGCTGCAGGAATATGGGTCCCAAATAGACCTGAATGTGTGGTGAAGCTATCATGGCAGAAGGAAAAGGCATGGGCAGGAGTCAGCAGCCTTCAGTAGCTGGGCGATTGACCAGTCACTGCCTTCCTGCATTGTTCTTTCTTTCTTATGGTAAAAGAGAGGTATGAGAATGTTGGGTTGGATAACCCTTTCCAGTACGAGAGTGTTCCTCAGCCGTTAATTCTCTTATATATTCATTCTAGCTGCTTCTTATCAAGCTGGTTTGTGATACCTTGGACTTATTTGAAGGACCAGATCATCATAGGCTCCCACCACCCCCAGGAGCTACGAGGGATGAGGTTTAGCTCCCAGACTCACCAGCAGGAATATGGACATCTCTTGCTGTAACGACAGCAGTAAAATTGCCATTCCCGATCCAGCACGGACTCAAAGTATCGGCTCTGGAATCCGGCCACCAGTCCATTGTTGGAACAAGTCTGGTACCTGAAGAGAAGAGAACATCAGGGGAATGATAGATGCAGACCCCTTCCTCAGACCCTCCTGACACAGTGACACACTCTCTCCCTGATTCACATCTTTACAAGTTGTTCTGTTTGATGCAAAGGACAGATATGTAGAGTAGAAACCACATGCTCATCATTAAAGCTCAAATGACTCAGCAACTTTCAGTGGAAGGAAGTTTAGGAGACTTGGCACCTGACGACTCTCCATAAATATACAGTTAGATGAACAGATATTTATGAATTTTACAAATCAGGATGCTATAAGCCGTTTTACTTGAATTTAAACTAGAAAGCTGACACAGAATGAAGATGAATTGTTGAGCTCCAAATAAACATTTCACTGTCTCCCAGCACAACACACAAAATATAGATAGATACAGTGACTCTCCAGGGGAACCTAATGGGAAGTCTAGGATCATAGTTAGCATTCTCCCTGTATATCCAGAAATCTTTCTACTGCCTTATAAGTGGGTCTCTGAACTCCCCCCTCTAGAACCTACAGAGGTGCCAGAGACATAAAAAAAAATCCCCACAGAAAATCCGCAGACCGAGTTCAAACTGTCTCCAAGGGACACTTTCCTGCCCTATCAGTCCTGTTTCCTCCATTACAGTTAGCCCTCCACTCTGGTCCTTCGCTAGCGGGAAGTTTTACCTTCTTCTGCCTATAGGGCTGGTCTTGGTACCAACCCCTCTCATCTTTAAGGCATCTCCCTTAGTGAAGAATAGTAAGGTTTCTTCCCTTTCAGTCCATCTCCAGCACCTCTTTCCATCCTTTCCCCTAATCACATACTTTCTGCTGGGATGATGTTACCTTTTCCTCCTGGCTGTGGAGCTTCCTCGCCTTATGCAGGGAAGCTTTTGTAGTTTTTGGTAAATTTCCACATGCTGTTTTTTGTTATTCTAACTGATTACCAGAAAAAGAGTAGGAGTTGGTTTAGCGCACAGTTCCGAGGGTGGGGAAGTCCTAGAGCCTAGTGCTGGCATGTGGTGAAGACCTACTTACTGCATCGGAACATGGTGAAGGGCATCACAGGTCACGACAGAGAAATGTGCCAGTTTGGGTCTTTCTTTCCCTGCTTATGAAGCAACTAATTCCATCATGGGGTCCTTACCTGTTTCCTATTACCTTTCAAAGGACATATGTCCAAATGTCATCTACACATGAATTCAAGAATCAAGCTTACAATATATGAACTTTAGTGAATATACTCAAATCATAGTACAAGCCCCTCCAAATCAGGTATTCAGCTACTTCCATGTCCTTCAGTTTTCTAGGCACCTGGACCATCAATCTATCCCTTCTCATGTGAAACAGGAGACAGTGGCCGATGGTACATAGTACAAAGGCTGGTAGATTAACCTTATTTTCCAAACAAAACTAAGTTTCTAGAAGATATGAAAAGGGGGTAATGAGTTCCCTATGCTGACTACTGAGGGAGACCTTGATGAACTGTAATACTGAGGCATCTAAGTGACATGTTCTTTTTCATCTCTGGAAATTAACTCATACATCTGTCCTTTTCATTCATTTATCATTTATGTGTACATTTATGCACGTGCATATTCAAACATACACTTTTATCCATTCAACCATCCAACAATTTATTACTGCTCTGTTTTAACCAGTGTACACTGTGATAAGAAAGAAATTGATAGGTAGGTGGGATGTTTGCTCAACCATGTTTCTCAGGAATGGCAAGAAGTTCAGGGTAGAGAACTCAGCTCTATGAGATCAATAATGAAACCCAATATGTAAATTGAGACAGATGGCTTTTGATTATCTAGCCCTTTATACCTCAAGACTGTAGTCACTATGGCCTTCTATGTGTGCCATGGATTACTGTTGTCGTAGTGTGATAGAAAAGCAATATTGTGTGTCTTCTAGGTGGCTCTAGCCATCTCAAATTCTTTCTTTCTTTCTTTTTTTTTGTTTTGGTTTTTCGAGACAGGGTTTCTCTGTAGTTTTTGGAGCCTGTCCTGGAACTAGCTCTGTAGACCAGGCTGGTCTCGAACTCACAGAGATCCGCCTGCCTCTGCCTCCCGAGTGCTGGGATTAAAGGCGTGCGCCACCACCGCCTGGCTCATCTCAATTTCTTATCAGTATAGGTATATGGGTATGAGGAAACCAATTTAAGCTCTAAGAGTCATGGTCAAACCCTAAGGTCTTCAAAGAGAGAAGACAGAACACCCTGGAACTCTATGTGATTTCCTGTTTTGCCATCATTAAGCAACCACCTTCCTCCATAACAGAACCTTTTACTCCCCATCTGAGATGTGGTTTTATCCACCACCGTGTTTTGTGTACTCAGATCCCTACAAGGAAGGGTTCCCACAGTGGTGGGCTCCCTTAAGTAAAATGAGTGTAGGGAGATAAGCTGACCTGCCTCATGGAGACCCATTTCCATAGGCAATTCAAGTTTCACAAATTTGTCCCGTCTCTCTGCTGACAGCCAGCCCATGACCTTGTAAGAAGCGTGCCACCTCAGATAAAGCTTCCATGTGAAGAGCAATTGCACCCTACATGCTTCTAGCCCCCAGAACTTTTGGAGAAAGGTAGCCAAACAATGGTGCTTCTCCCCAACTTCAGTTAGATGGTCTTCATAGTTTGGGAGTGCGGATCTGTTGTGAGTTTGATGGTGTGGAATTGTTCCTTCCAGAACTGGGCCTTGGTCAGGGTATGTACTCACAGTGTGAAGATGGACATGACAGAGCGAACCATAGGCTCTGCTTCTGGACTGCTGCTCCACTGTTAGCTGAGCCACGCAGATCAGACGTCAAGCCATCCAATGACCTAGATTTTCCCTCGGTAAAATGGGCATAATCGTAGCATATATTTGTACTTCTCTGAAAACCAAATAAGACAATGCACAGGAAATTCCGAGCATGCTGGGGTTTGAATGCTTTGTAAATCACTTAGTGTTCTGCTTTGGTATAGTCTACACAGTGAGTTGGAGTCTACTTTGTGAGAGCTGCTCCCTTGTAGAGTGTTCACGAAGCATCACACACATTCTCTGAGTTGTTGTGCCCCTAGGATGGAGCTCACTGAGATTGGATGCCTTGGCCACTCTATACAGTCCTTTGGGAAAAGGTCATTTAATTTTTATTTTGTATCCCTCGTAATGACTGAGGTTTGTCCAGTAAATGTTTGACCAGCTATATCCTGATATCAGGGGCAGACTTAACTCCTGAGGGGTTACCATTTGAGTCTTTGAAAGGCTCTGAAACTCCCTCTAAGTAGTTTCTATGGAAATTGGAGCAATGGTTCATTTGTCTGTTTCTATCTTCTGTTTCAGGAACAGCCTTGTTGGGGGATGAAGGTGCAAAATGGGTATCATTTTATGTAATTCATACACTACTTATACTCTCAGTCACCTTTCCAATCGCTTCTTATAAAACAAAGCTTATGTCAACACTGGGCACAGCTGCAGAACTGCAGGCCCAGGGACAAGGCAGGTGAGAAGAGGTGAAGGCAACTGACAAGGCTGAGAGAGGGAGCTGGAAGGTTCTGTATTGTTCAACATATTCCACCTCAAGCAAGAAAAAGAAACAGCAGTACAATGGCATGGCGAGACTCTGGTGCCCTTC
Organism: Microtus oregoni; assembly: GCF_018167655.1. Lineage (NCBI taxonomy): Eukaryota > Metazoa > Chordata > Mammalia > Rodentia > Cricetidae > Microtus > Microtus oregoni. The sequence goes on from NW_024543072.1 coordinate 34,050,780, forward strand.
TCTGTGCAGACTTTTTGCTTTTGAATGGTCTGCAGAATACAGCATCAGCTCCGAGGCTCAGCTTTCCTGCTGAGTTGTGACATTGACCCCAAGTCCTCAGCAGACTCCAAGGAAATGCTCCCCTGGCACACGTGGGTCTGCTATCCTACTTCAGAGACCATCCTCTCATTCTTTTTCAGGATCCCTTTGAGAATCAATTTCAGCTTCAAAACCAAGAGCAGTATCAGTTGTGCTCTTCCTGAGACTGAAAGTTTTCTGGAAGGGAAGCCATGAGGCTATTACTCTTTCTGTAACAGCGACGTTTACAGACGTGTTTGTAGGAAAATGGCCTTTCTGGAAATGATTTATCTCAAAACCATCGCCTTAGTAGCAAAGACGGAATATTTTCCCTTATGTCTGCAATGGTAAAACAGAAATTATGGAATCTCCAGGTGGGGAGTCTCTTTCCCACTTAACCCGAACATGCTCTATTGTATTGAACGTCATTTCCGTCACAGTGAGGACTCAGTGAAGTGCACCTGAATGGGTGTGGTCAAGCTAGTAACTAAATAGAAAAGGATCTATAGCTTGAGCTTGTTTTATACCAGCACTTTCAGGCATGCTCCTTCCAAGGACATACAAAACAAGCCAACACAGCCGTTCTTGTCCTTCTGCTTCTGTCGGTACCTCAGCCGGACTTTCTGTTATTATCCAGTCTGGGATGGTCGAGAAGAAGAACAGAAGTCAGAAGTGGGAGGTAGGAGGTGGGAGGACATCTTTTCTTTGCTGCTTTGTAAGTTCTCTCTGGAATTTTTGTTTCTCCTTTGGTCTCTGCTAGCCCTGTTCAAAAGCGTAGAAAGCCCAGTATCTCAGTGCATTGGAAATGGGATTAATTTAGATATAGGAGGAGATATAGGATATATGTTGGTCAGTGCTGCTCAAAATACTTTTAAATTGGATAGTCCGGTCATGTCTGTCTTGCCCCACTTCATCAATACGCATGTATTTTATGGGCTGTTAACATTCTCCAGCCCCATGGTCCGGATGGACTAAGAGCAGTAGACACCCTGCATTGTAGGGACCCGGTGATACCGCCTTCTCACTTTCCCAAATCTCTTTCCATTCCTCAAAGTGGATAATTATAACACAGAACCAAGTTTTAAATTTTAATTTTGTTTTTCCTGGAATAGTTCTTTGGTTATCACTTGCTGTTTAAAACACAGTCCACAGAACTTTAGAGCGTCCATTAAATCTTTCAAAAAGTGTTCATTAAGAGTCTACTCTGTGCGCAGTCTGCTCTCCTTCTTAAAGCACTGGTGTTGACGGGCAGATGCTCTGATGGCGGAGACAGTGCAAACAAGAAGCAGAGAAATAGGAAACTGGACAGGGGTGGCAAGGTCATGACATGGTAAAGTTATGATAAGGTAATGGGTACGGATAAAAACCTAGGAGGCTGGAGAGATGGCTTGGTGATTAAGAGCACTGACTGTTCTTCCAGACGACCTGGGTTCAATTCCCAGCACCTACATGACGACTTATTACTATCTGTAACTCCATACATGCCTGTGAAACACCAATCAATGCACATAAAAAAATAAAAATAAAATAAAATATTAAAAAACTTAGATGGAGGATAAAGCTGCTTAATACTAAAAACTTTGGCTTTATGGATTTTCTTAACCTATAATCGTTGGGGCCTCCTTGGGAAATCGTTAGAGCTGAACCCCCTCAAGGAGACATGCACAGCCTCAGAGAGAGCATACCAGAGAGTAAGGCAGTTCCAGCCTCCGTTCCCTAGTCAGTGCCACACTTGTGATTCAGATGTATGTTTTCTTTCCTTGTGATATATTGAGGCAACCATCACACGTTTCATTTAAAATCGTCTTCATCCAACTGCCTCCCAGTGTAGCAATGCTTTTTGAAGGCAAATACCATACCCCTCATCATCAATGATGGGGCTGTGGTCTTTGTAAATAATGCCCAGCTGTATATAGTCTGCTCTTCCTGCTGTTCCTGGATATGAGTTCTGCTTCCTGACTCTATGTTTAAGGCCTGCTAGACTGTCTACTGGGTATGAAGCCGAAATAACCTGTCAGATGGAATGATCCATTATAGAAAAGCAGTCAGAAGAGATTACAAAGGGCCTCTGAAGAGATCCACGTTATTTCATGAGATGTCCTTATATCCTGAAAGTTTCTGTGCAAGAACAGCAAATGGAATTAGCTGTGGGGGTTCATGATCGTCAGTTATTAGAATACTTCTTAACCTGTTAGTCGAATGCCCCCTCAATAGCTATTACACTGTGATGAATAGTCAAGATGCTTAAAGCTGCGCATTTACTATTCCTAGAGTCTAACTGAATTATACACTTCAAAAGCCACGTGTCCTGCCACCCCTGCTTTGTAGCTTACCAACTGTGTGTGATTTGTCTCAGTGAGTCTCAGTTTCCACTGAGTGTTCCCAATACTGTTGTGGAGACCAAACAAGACTGGACTGTGAGTAATTCAAGGACACGGATTTATGCTACTAATCTTCATATTCTCACAGTCCAGCAAAGTTTATAATAACAACCACTAAATGGGCAAACAAATGCCCAAACGGTAAAGGCTGTAAGCTCCAACACCACGCAAATTAGGGCATGGGTCATCCAACTTTTGCTTAGTGTGATGACGTCATTGGCTTTTCAGTTGCTTGACTCTGAGCTTTCATTTCTAATTGGTGGTGTCAGGAGATGGTTCTACATTCTCTTCACACCCCTTCTAGTCTTGGGATTCTTGGATACTGTTACATTCTGTTTTACTTTGAATTTCCCATCAAACAAGTCAAGCCTGAATTCTTAGTTTTTAGCTTTTCACTTTGAAATAAGCTTAGGTTTAAAGATAAGATTCACATCTGTCCTTCACCAAGCTTCTCCAGAGTAACCTCACATAACTCGAGCATGTTTCTAAATACTGAGAAATAATATTAACAGAACTCTAAACTCTAGAAATTATGATGATTTCATCAGTTTTCCCATTAATGTCATTTTATTGACCTAAGAGTCAAGCCACGATATTATGGAACACTTAGTCCTTATGCCTTTGAAACAAAGAGTTTACTATGAAATGTTTTAGTTTACTGAAACAAAATTATAGGAGAATATAAATGTAATAATGAGTCATCTTGTGAAAAGAGTGCATGTCAACCATGCTCTATACATGCTTTAGAGATTCTTGGGAACCTTAAAAGACCACCCTGCATGTTAGTGGATACAGAAAGCCAAAACAAAATGCTGGATGCTGCCTTTTAAATTTGGAAATACCAGAAATCAAAGACATAAGCAAAATGGTTTACTTCAGAGAAAATCTTCATTGAGGGTGGTGGAGGTACTGTCTGGGATTCAGGCTGTCTCAAGCACCAACTAGAATGATTTGATCTTTCAGTGTGTATTAATTGGGGGCCTGCTATGTGATAGCATTATTCTAGGTACTGGGAACACAGAAGGGAAAAGATAAAATTTCTAAGTTGAAGGTGTAAGTCACAAGCAATGCCACACCAGTTTGGAATTATGATTAATAGGGTGGTATTTATTTAAAGGGGAAAACACTTACAGATCACTGTCCCAGGCAACAGCCCTCTATACAACCAGGAAGGGAGTCTAGTCACCGGTGGAGCAGGAAGTGAAGAGAGAGGGAGGAGAGGGAAGTGGCCTCTTTTTTAAAGGGAGAGAGACCACGCCCCCTTTTTTAAAGGGAGAGAGACCACGCCCCAATGGGCTGGTATCTCAGCAGTTATAGGCTGGAAGAGTGGGAGGACCTCCCGCAACACTGTTTCCAAAACTTATATTTAATGAGGGAAAGAAATAATAAGGAAATACAGATCTAGCAGTAAGTATATTCAGGAAACAGAACATACTGAGGGTGTAGAGGATGAAGGACATTGGTTTAATGGAAGTGAGTGCTATGCATTTGAACACATGAGCACCATGAGCTGGAATGATTGCTCGGCTCTGCGCAGCATAGCACACTGCAGATTGTGAAAACCAAAGTTCCTGACTTACACCGATGCTGACATAGCCCTGTGGAATAGTTGTCTCTCCTTCTCCTTTCACTTATGTCGATTGTCATTGATTAATTAATTTGAAAATTCAGCTCTAATCAAACAGATGCTTTAAAAATGTCCCTGCAGATTCTCTGAAGCACAGGGAGCAGAAATGACACACTATAATACAACACTCTTCCTCCACATACAGACTTCACATAAACCTGGAATAAGTGCCCAGAATAAGTTTTGTCAAATTCCATAGCCACTAAATTGCTATTGACTGCCCTTACACAGGATGTTAAAGCTCTAGATGTTTGTTTTCAATGCAGATTAGTTTTGAATTCCCTTCTTCTTCTCCTAGAAGCATCATCATGCCTTTTACTTCTCCTCTCACCCTTGCAGAAGGAGTTGAATACCTAAGGGACAATATGGCTGTGGGGTGTGGAGAATCCTAGCTCAGAGGACCTTACACCCTTGGACAACTCGAGTTCACTACAGCTTCCAGTTTCATCTCGCTCCACATGAGACTTCGCCATCCTATACTATACACCATCCAAAGTCAAAGGAACCCCTTGAGAACACCCTGATACCCCCACCTCCAGGTAAACATAGTCATGGAGGACGAGGTAAGGCCGCCTGGAAATTTCACTGGTAGAAACAGACACCCTGTTTTGGAATGCCCTATTCGAAGCAGAGGCTTTCCGCATAGACACCATAAGTAGCAGCACTCAGCTCTGAGAGCAGCGCCCTGTAAAGATGGCTTCCCATGAGCAAGTTCTCTTCAGCAGATCCTGTGTCTTGTCGAGTTTGTGTTTATCCCTCTTAAAATAAACCTGAAAGCTAATTTACTTACACAAGACAGCCAAACTGCAGAAAACTCACTGACAACGCCTCCCCAGCACAGAGGAACAGCCTGCAGCCAGCAGGGGGTGGGGGTGGGGGGCGACACGTAATTGCTCCCCAGCCTGTGAGCAATTTCTTTCCTTCCAAATTTTTCACTGAGACTGGAGTCTGATCATAAAGTCACGATCGTCTAGGAGAAAGTGCCTGGGGCGTAATTGGTACCATTTCTGGGGCATCTGGAACATGTGGTGGAGAAACTGTTTTGCACGGTCCTGACTTTCTAGCCCTGTGATTGGTGGAGATGGGGAGAAGACAACGGAGCGTGGAAGGAGAAAAGCGGAGAGCTTAGAGTCCAAACATCAAAAACGCATGGGAAGGGGAGGGGAGAGACACTGTCAACTTCACACTGGTCCCCCATAGACAAAACCAAACAAACAAACAAAATCAGTTCTTTTGTTTGTTTTTGCCTCTCTTCAAATAGTTTGTGAGGTCATGGTAAAGCAATCGCAAATGGCCACGTTTCAAACTAGACAGCATTTAGCTTCTCTCCTTAGCTGGGTGAACACTGAGATGAAGGGAATGCAAGCACAAGCCAAACACACTCAGAAGTGAGCAGCTGCTTGGTGGAACCTGTCTGCGGGTTCATCCTCGGAAGGAGGCAGCAGAGAGATACCTGAGGGGCTAAAGTCACACTGCTTTTTGTCCTTAGCACCAGAACCAAACCCCAGCCCTGCCTTAGAGCAGGCCTCTCCTGTTTTGGGTTGAGCAATATCCACTAAGCACTGTTCTTCTGTGCTCTAACAACCGAGTTAGAAAGAGGATCCATTTACATGATGGTCCCCTGGGGTGGGTGACTTGGACAGACATTTGCAACTAGGTCATTTCCACCCTTGAAGCCAAGCAATGAGCCAGGCTGCTAAGAGACACTGGTATCTGTCCTCAAGAAAAGCTTGGTCTCTGAGGCATTTCTGTGTCTGAAGGAATTTTGGATCATTAAATCTGTTTGTCAGAGACAGAGAGACTACGTGGGGATGGCCTAACAAAGCCTGTCCAGGTGGCCTTGGTCTGTACCTGCTCCTGTAATTGCTGGCAGGTCCTCTCCTCAGGAGCTGAAAACAAACTGACACCTTCCTCACCAGGGCTGGGCCTCTGCTGGGGTCTTGGAGATCCTACCTTCTCCCAGGATGACAAACCAGCTTGCCTGTGCTTCTGGGCCCCAGGCTCTGCTGACAAGAATCCACCTGAGGTGGAGGCAGCAGACTCAGGATATGTTCTTTAAAGCCGAGACTTCCTGGATCCAAGGCTTGTCTTTCTAGCTGAGGTAAACCACCTTATCTCTCGACCAGAGTTTGGATACCCACAGCATGATTTATAGGCTCATTTTAAGCATTAAATGAGATAATTGTGTTAAGTTTGGTATGATGAGTGGTTGAAGCTCTCAATAAATGAGACTTTTTACAGACGCCCCCTTCTGTCCAGCTGCTCCACTAACCTGAGCCATTTTCGTCAGGAAGGGTGGTGGGATTGTCACTACGAAGGTTTTACATTGACCCCTTCCAGTCCTCCACTCCACCAGTGTCTTGCAGGAGCCCTGCTCACAGTTGTCTTGCTGGGCAGACAGCATATATGGCAGCCTTCGGACTACCTCTTCCCTCAGCCTGACTCTCTCCGGGTCAGACTCCACCCTCTCCCCAAGCCCTAAAGTTAGGGCTGTATTCAGACAGCTGTGAGTGACTGGTCTAGCCAACACTGGCTGTTGAGACCAGTTTCTCATCAAATACCAGGGCTGGGACTGTCACATGAGAAGCACAAGCTGGGACCAATTCTCTTCCATCGATTAGGACCTAATCCTCCTTGATTAGGCTAAAGGGCAGACGGCAGGAGAGCACCTCTAAAAAACCATTGGATTTTTGATCCTACTGCACGTACTGGCTTTGGGGGAGCCTAGGCAGTTTGGATGCTCACCTTACTAGACCTGGATGGAGGTGGGTGGTCCTTGGACTTCCCACACGTCAGGGAACCCTGATTGCTCTTCAAGCTGATGACGGAGGGGGACTTGATCGGGGGAGGGGGATGGAAATGGGAGGCGGTGGCGGGGAGGAGGCAGAAATCTTTAATAAATAAATAAATTAATTAAAATAAAAAAATATTTGGAAAACTGTATCCTGGCAATAGAGGTCACTTTAAATTGTGAGAGGAGGGGAGAGAATAGGAGGAGAAGGCTAGAGACACACAAAGAAATCTTAGTACTAAAACTTCACAGCTCTCTTTCCACAAAGCAGCAGAGAGCTGTTTGACTTTATTCCCCTCTGCTTCTATGTCTCAGACCCTTCTGCCCAATCACTTGCTCTGAATCAATATTTAAGACTCTTATGTGCTGAGGAACCAGCTGTTTTTTTTTTTTCTTTACTCTTCTGGAGTAAATGTTTTTGGAAAACAATAAACCATTGCCAAACGGAAACACCATTCCAATGTCACAGCAACGCTCACTTACTATAAGTTCCTTAAGAAACTTCAATTTTTTTCGGTTCGATAAATATTCTACAGACACACGCCTGACCCACAGGCCACACTAAGCCCAGGGATGGCCTTTGAAGGAGTATAACCACAGAGGAGTCCATCTTCCATGGACATATCCCGCTCTGGTTTTTCACCCCACAATGTCATCTACGTTGTACCAGCCCTGCCCACGAGAGCATGCAACAGTAAGTTCAGGCTATGCCCAGGCATAGAGCAATGCTAACCCTCGAGGACCAAATTTCTCCCTGGAGGACAAGCACTAACGCCCTATCCCAAGTGCACTGGCTGCTCCTTACCATTCCATGCCAGCTCTGTTGATCTCCTCCCACCAGCATTCCGTGGGCTCCCCAAGGCTTTGGGGTGTGGGCATGCAGGCATAGTTCCATTGTCGGTCAGAGCCTTCCTTCTTGCTGAAGATGCTCCTCACAGCTACCACCACTTGGCCGTGGGGGCACTGGTAGCTGAAGCCTTGCCGGTTCAGATTCACCCAGCCATCATCACTATAGTCGTGGTACTGCTGGTATGGGTACCCGTAGTCCCCGTACTGGCCCCAGGCTGTGGTTACCAGAGGCAGAAGCACCCACAGAAGAGTGAGGTCCATGCCGCCCGACTTTTGGCAAAAAAAAAAAAAAAGTCACCCTAAGCTGTCGGGGCTGACTTTTATACAGCCGCAGCTGACATGTGGCTTCCAGATGTGTGCGAACTGCATCCAACTGCAGTGTGTCATTGCTCAAGCAAAAGCTTTTCCACGCTGAGAAATTGGCCTCGCTTGCGTCCAGCTCGTTTTAAGGTGGAATTCTAGGAATATGCGAGAAACATGTAAATCAAGAAAACTCCCTGGAGAATCACCTCACAAGAGGATCCAGGCCAGCTGCTCCAGTCTTCTCAGAAACACCTAGGAAGGACCATCTTGGCAGTGTGTATCCCCTTCCATCCCACTCCCCTCCTCACTAGCCAGCCCTGTCTGATCTCCAGCATAGCCATCTAGAATCATAGTGGTTTCAAAATATAAACAATGTCAAGTTAAAGGGACACAACTGTTTTGATTCCTGCAAACCTGTGTGCCTGGTTTCCTTCAAGTTCTTAGCTGAAGGTTTTTGAATTTGAGGTAGAAGCAGTTATATCAGTTTTCAGGTCTGTGGTTAGAAGTCCTAACTTTATGCTGGAAAGGTTGTGGGGTAAAGGGAACACTTCTGCATTGCTGGTGGGAATGCAAGCTGGTACAGCCCCTTTGGATGTCAGTGTGGCGAGTTCTCAGAAAATTAGAAATCAACCTTCCTCAAGACCCAGAAATACCACTTTGGGGTGTATATCCAAAGGATGCTCAATCGTGCCACAAGGACATGTGCTCAACTATGTTCATAGAAGATTTGTTTGTTATAGCCAGAACCTGAAAATAACCTAAATGCCCCTTGAGTAAATTGGGAGCATGGGACCTATACCTACACCGTTTATTTCTCTCTCTCTCTCTCTCTCTCTCTCTCTCTCTCTCTCTCTCTCTCATTAGGATATAAATAAGAACCTAAAAAATAAAAAAAAAACAACAATAATAAAATAAAGTTAAATAAAATAAAAACAAGCAAACCAGAATAGGACAAAACAGACAAACAAACATAAGAAAAAGAGCTGAAGAAGAAGCTCGAGAAACACACACACATTCCCACACAGAGAAATCTCATGTGGCTGTCTCTTAGGTGCACAGCAGGGCCCGTACTCACCATGGCCGTCTCTTAGCTGCACAGCAGTGCCCACTGCTCACATAGCTTTCATTGCACATTCTGCAATTACAGTTGTTGACCAATGATATCTGAAACTCCAAAAATCTTAAAATATAGTTCTTCCCTAGACAGGAAGGATTGTAGCCTTGCAGGGGACCCAGTGCTATACTGAAACACAAGTTTCCAAATGTTTTGTGTCTACACTCATCCAGGAGAAGACTGAGTCTCCCTCTCTCTGCAGCCATTAATTGCCTGTAGGTCTTCATCTAGGGGCAGGGAACTTGTGAGACATCCGCCATTCACGTTGGCATTTCACCTGGTCTTACCCATTGTGCAAGTCTTGTTTAGGTGACAGTATTGTTGAGATTTAATGGGTGCAGCTTCCCCATCAAATACAGAAATCACTGTCTCACAGCAGATGTCTTAGTTTTCTTGTCCTTGGAATCTTTTCACTCCCTCTTCCATGAAGCTCCCTGAGCCTTCAGTGTAAGGGTTGTGTTATAAGTGTGTCAATTGTGTTATAAGTGTGTCACATCCAATTGTTCTCTGTATCTTGTCCAGTTGTGGATTTTTATAATGGTCTGTCTGCTTCGTTTAGGTGTGTGTGTGAGGGCTATGCTTAACAACTATTTCTCAAAAGAGATGCACGCCCCAGAAAATATCATGCTATAAATCTCACCCTGTTCTAGCTATAGAACATTTATTGATGACATTCATGCTAGACTGAAGATAAGGTAGCCTTAAATGAGAAAGGAAAATATGCATGAGAATAAACACACACACACACACACACACAAAGTATATCAAGTATTAACTTGCTCTCATTCATGGTTACTAAATAAAGGGAAGGAGTGAGTACGTTAGCCTTGGTTTTATTCTCAGTCCATTTTCTTTACACTTCTATATGTAACTGACCAGTGCTGGCACCTGACGTCACGTTAGCTTCGAATGGCCTCTCTGACTTCTAAGGTACCGTCACAATGCTCCTAAGTCCTGTCAGCACTTTGGAATTACTTGAGAAGATTTTGAAAACTGCTGTGGTCTGCGTCATTCTTAGGCCAATAGGATTAGAAGCTCAGGGGCAAGACCCAGTGGACCCCGTCCGTTAAGGCCCTCCCACATGGCTCTCCTGTGCAGCCAGGATTGAGGAGTCTTTGTCACCTTGATTCTCGTGAGCAGTGCCCAGCATTGCCCATCAAGAGCTCAGAGACAGCACAAACCACAGTAAACTGTCCTCCTCCTCACCCAGCAGTTGTGTTTCTACAGTTTCCTTACCAACCCCGTTACAGCAATGTCAAATCCTATCTGACCCCGCTTAGTCATCCTGACTTCAGAGCCCAGGCTTACCGCTGTTGGACTGTATCTTCTCCTGGAAACAGAAGGAAACCAAAACATTTCCTCTTAGAACACTGACATTTATTGGACTGAAGAATATTCAAACACAGAGAAACTTTCTGCCTTTCTCCCTTCTGCCTTATGACAGGACATTAATCACTCTTTACAGACGACGGTTTATCAGCTCCGAGCCAGGAGCCAGTGGGAACTGCAGACAAGCCTTGCTTCACTGAATTCTTCCATATATTTGATCCCCACAGTTTCCCTGTGTTTAGTCATTCTCTTATGTCTATCTCTACCCTAAGATTTATTACCCTTGTTTGCAAAGTATAAAAGCATCTTGGTTTGGACAGTTTTCTGGACTTTACAGTCTTGTGGAAATTTCCCACAGACACAAAGTTAGTAAAACTGGTGTGCCTTATCTCTTATTAATCTGACTTAAGTTAATTTATAATCATAACTAAAGGTCCTGGGTCAGAGAGAGCTGAGGTGAAGCAAGCGAGGTGAGGTCTCTCCCCCTCACACTCCTAATGACTCAGGATGCTCTGAGGAGATATAGCCAAGGGACATCCAAAACACTACACAAGTCTTTTCTCCAGCTCCTCTTGCTTCTTTTTCTCTATTTCTTATTTATCAATAGCTTTATGGAGATCTAATCTCTATCCCACCACTTAAGGTATATCATTCAATGGCCATAAATATATAGTCAAAGAGTTTCATAACCATTTTGACAATCAGATGGAGGCCATTTTAATCATTCACCAAGAAAATCTGGACCCATTCATGATCACTACTTCTCCTCAGTCCTTCAAGCCCATGGCAACAGATAATCTCCTCCTATTTCTGTGATTTTTTTTATTTTGGAAATTTAAGTAAAATCATTCCAAATGTGATTTTTTTTCAGGACTGAGTTTTTTTCATCTCAGGTTTTGAAGGTTCACTCAAGTATGGGGTGTGTTTGTGCTTCCTTCGTTATTCTACTGTATGGACATAAGAACTTTGCTTGCCCATTCATAAGGGCAACAGACATTGGGTTGTTTCCTTTTGTTGACGCTTACGCTGGGCGAACGGCACCTCCATGTTTAACCTGATGAGGAACAACCAGAAAGTCTTCCAAAGCAGCTGCATGGTTTTCCATTCCTGACAGCAACAGAGGAGGGTTCCAGTTTCTCCACATCCTCGCCAGCACTTGTCATTGCCTGAGCTATAAAAGCTGTGGAAATGCACAGGCACTTTGGTAATACAGTTTTTGGAACCTGAATTCACTCTGATCTGGCGGTTGCTTTTCGCATGATCCATTGCTCTTCTGTTGTAGGACTCAACATTCGAGCATTTGGGTTTAGTCCAAACAGCTACCAGTGAGGTGAAAACTGAGCACAGTGGAGGCGACATGAGAATCGGGAGCGCTGATACTGAATTAAGAAGCTGGAGAGGAAGGTAGACGGCTATGTACTTATTACCTACTTTCCACGTGTTGAACAATTACTCTTCCAGCAGTTAGAAGATAACCATTTTGTGGCTGAGAAAAACAAAGTTATAAAAACAATGGTAACTTGCCTCCATTTATACAGGTAGAACATTGCACAGAGAGACTTGAATGAATTAGTTTGGTTCTCTTACTGAGGAGATTAGATTACCCCAGGTACTTTAAGAGTCACAGTCGCACCAGGGACACTGCCCAGAGCCCCAAAGAGAATGGGGCCCCGTGAGAGAGCCTGATGACCTTGCGTCAGGTTTTCTCCATGTTTTCCCTCTGCTTTGGATCAGATGAATCTCTGCTTTGAAGCTATTCCAGCATGTTGTGGGACTTGGAGCCTCACGCCTGGCCTCTCTCGTTAAGATTTCCGTAGCATTCCTATTGCCTCCACTGAAACAACCAGAAGTTGTTTCCAAAATTGTCAGAAGTCTCCTGGGGTATAAAATCGTCTCTGGTTGAGAATCACTGAGTTAGATGAAACCTGTAAGCTTTGTTTTATCATTTGAAAGATGGGAGATAGTTGTAGTGTTTGTCCGTCACCATGAGACTGTTCTGAGAGGGGACCACTACAGTAATATACAATCAACCGAAATGTAAAGCTGTGCAGCCCAGGCCCAGTGGGTAGATCTACCAAACGTTCCTGCACCTGAGGCTCAGGGTACACTGCGGGAAAGGGGGCAGAAAGATTGTAAGAGACAGAGAACCAGGGAGTTTGCTGTGATACCGTGTCTCCTAGATTGTCAGATGTGACACTGGTGAAATCTCAACAGTGTGACTGCCCACATGTGAGATGAACAAGGACAATGACAATAGACATGCAGAGTAGATAAAGGAAAGCCCACGAGGCCTGTACAAGGTCCTACCGGCAACCAAGGAGCAGTGAGAGCAGAAGAAATAATCTTCCTCAGGGAAGAGCATACTGATTGGTTATCCAGTACCAAATGGTCAGCTCTGAAAACATACGTACAAATAACATTATTCAGACTGAGCAGGTTATATGTAGGAATATGTGTATACATATAAATATTGCATGTACCAGCAATTTTGAAAAGAGGTGATGAATTTGAAGAGAGCAAGGCAGTATACATGGGAGGGTTTGGAGGGCAGAAGGGAAGGGTGAAAGAGTATAGTTTTAGTATAATCTCAAAAAGAAAAGAAAAAATATTGCTCTGAGAACCTTATTAAATCATGGTCTTTCTAAGACTTCACAAACTGTATATCTTGATAGAAATGAAAGCTGGCATCATGACTTCCAAGAAATACTAGGCACTGGGGTTAAGGGCATCATCAAGCACATCAGGGTACCAAGCATCCCTAGGGTTCTGCAGTGCAGCTGGGCATCCTTACGCAGAGAAGTAACTGCAGGGTGAGTGTGACCTCCCAGAGTAATCTTCTAGAGACAGCCGTCGGGAAAACAAGGACTGAGAACTCAAGGGAGAGTATGGCAGCCATGAATACGGGAGGCTCTGGAGTAGCAGGTAGGTGGAGACACCATTTTCTTGGAGGAGAAAAAGCTAGACTATCTAAGAGTGCTGGAACAAATGGTGATAACAAGTCAGGTGAGCTGAGATGCCTGGAGCAGGACGTCCCTGTGACTCGCTGCTTAATCAGATGGCTGGGGTCTGTGGGGATGAGTAGAGCCAGAGATGTGTGCAGATGTGTGGAAATCATTGCTTTAGGAACTGTAGTGTTTCCAATGGAACACCAGAGATCAGAATGCCTGGTTCAACCTGAAGCTCATGCTGACAAGAGAACATGCTGACAGTATGTCCGGCAGGGAGATCTAGATTCCAAAGTGGGGAGAGCAGGCGGGGAGGCTGTTCAAGCAGAAAGCACTAATACGATGTCATTCTGTGACAAATTTCCTAATTCAAAGTCGTCTTTAAAATAGCTTAAATTTAAAAATGGTTAAAATTATAACAATATCTTTTATTGTGTGTGTATATGTGTGTGTGTGTGTGTGTGTGTATCAGGCACCAGAGAACACAGCTGAAGAACAACGGGTGAAGAGGTCTGTGCACACACAGACTCACGTCCCTAGTCCCTGAGATCTCAGAACCTTCTCCCACACTGCTTTGGTTATCAATCCCAAAAAATTAGACAAGTTTCTCAGAGGACATGACATTTCGTTACTAGGTGAATATCTCCTGTAGCGGGGTCCATCTTAGCTTTGGAAGAGGCAGTTCATATAATTACCAACTTCTACCCTCTGATTATTCTACAGATAAAGTGGTGAGGGCTGGGAGTTAGTGGAAGAAGCGTTCACCCCAAGGAAGGCCGGTGTTTCCATCATGTCAATGAGATTGTCTCCTTCCCCTGTTTCTAGTGTACTCTGATCACACCTGGCTTACCCTTGAACTAAGACTCACCTTCATGGTCATGACCTTTGAAGTAAGACGGGTGAGCATTCTCCCATTGTGCTAGCTTCTCTCTTCCACATCTCATCAACACTGTACTTCCCACCGGTGGGTTTAAAATATTGTACGTGATCACCAGAGAATCTTCCTGTCTTCACCAGTTCTACATCAATTACGTGTTCACTCAAAACAATTAAGTCCAGCCGGGCAGTGGTGGCGCACACCTTTAATCCCAGCACTCAGGGAGGCAGAGGCAGGTGGATCTCTGTGAGTTTGAGGGCAGCCTGGTCTACAGAGTGAGTCCCAGGACAGCCAGGGCTGTTAACAGAGAAACCCTCACTTGAAAAAAAAAAAAAGAAAATGCAAAGAATTAAAGTCACAGAGCCCTTCACATGCCTTACTCTACAGTTAGATTACCAGGTCAGCCCTACTGAAATGAAATTCTCCAGCTGGAACCTGTTAGATATCCTAAAGTCTAAGAGCACAGGCCAATGTGTGTGTTTGCTTCCTGAGAGTGTTTCTGCTCTCCCCCAGGACAAGGCAGAAGGGGGAACGGCTCCTCTGCCTGTGTCCCTGCTGTTGGTCAAAGTACAGACGTTCGTGTGGCTTTCAGGAGCAGGCCACCTGCCTTGTGCTCACAGGCCACCCACGCAGTGACAGAGCAGAACTGAGAACTGTGGCAGAGGCAGTGGCACAGCCTGCCGCCTGCCATCTCTGTCAGCAGCCTGGAGCCCAGCACCCTGCACGTTCACGAGTCCTATTTTCTAACCCGGTTCCTTTGAAGGCTGCAATATTAACACCTAGCAAATAATTTCGCTTCACACCAGGAGGCTGCCTTCACCTAAGCTGAAGCAAGAAAGACATTTTTACTGCTTTGCCGTAGAAATTTCAGCACTCCCCCTTCTGTGTGTGTCTATATGTACATACGCACTCACACATACATGCCTATGCTTTACTATCATCAGGAAAATTGAAGGCCACAATCCATGTAGAGTGCTCAGAACAAAGCCAGTCAGTCCCTAAAACAGAAACGAACACTCCCTCTTTTCTTTGCTTTCTAGATTTATTCTCTTTCCTGGGCTGGGCCCGGGAGACTTTTCTGTGTTGCCTCTTATGCTCTAATGTCTTCTGGCTCCTGGGTGGGCTTGAGCCATCAGGAGCTTCGTCAAATAGAAACTCAGGAGTTCGGGAGTCATTCTGCAATTCTCCTGGCTCTCTCTGTACTGAGCCCTGATTAGCAATGACTAGGAATCTCTTCCTTCAGCTTTAGGTGTGGTCCCCAGGCCTACCCTCCATCATGAGTACTTCTACTGGGTTCCCACAGCCCTGCTTTCTCACCCTGCCACATGCGGACTAAAGGAGTGCTTACGGTTAGAGCTGAATTTGTAGTGTTCACCTTAAAACTCGGTTCTTATAGCATCTCTTCAAATCCAAGTTGTTGCAATCATGTCCCTCCAAGAAGCCAAAGGTAAAATGTTTTCCTAAAAATTCACAGAGAATCCATCTGCTTCATCCTTGTCTTAGTTATGGTTCTATTGCTGTGAGGAGACACCATGACCAAGGATACTTACAAATGAATGGGGGCTGGCTTACAGCTTCAGGGGGTGAGCCCATGACCATCATGGCAGGGAGCTGGACTGCAGGCAGGCAGGAGCAGCACTGGAGCAGCTGAGAACTTATAGCCCTTATCCACACGTTGTAGGCAGAGAAGTGTAGCGGGGAGACTGGTCCTGGGGTGGTCTTTTGAAACCTCAAAGCCCACCCAGTGACACAGCTCCTCCAACAAGGCGTGTGCTCCTCATCCTTCCCCAAACAATCCACCAAGATCAAGCATTCAAACATATGAGCCTATGGGGTCATTCTTTTTCAAACCACCACAATCATAACACTTTTGGTCAGTCTTTCCCACTAGGCCATGCTTCCTTGTGCCTGGAGATCTTCCCAAACCAAACACACTGTGCCTACCTGCCTGCTTGTTAGTGTGTCTGACTGTTATACACACTTCTACACCTGCTTTATTGAATGTCACTCCCTTAATTCTTCAAGAAACATGTCACCCCGACTTTACAAATGAGACCACTGATGCTTAAAGGGAAAATCTGTTCAAGGCCACCCAGCTAGGGGACAGGGTCCATTCTGAAGTGTTTTAGGACACAAAGCTTGGGCTCTCAAAACAAATCATCTCTAGATGATTGGGGATCATTCTAGAAACTCACGCGCATCTTCCCAGCCCCCTTTCACAGACTCCTGCAGAACCTGGAAAATGAGAGCTATGATGAACTTCTCTGGTCTCTAAACAAAAAGTTTAGAATATGTATATAGATATGTAGAGAAATAAATATATAGATATATCTTCCCTCTGTCCCCAAGACATTCCCTACCGTTAGCTTTGTCCTCAGGGAATTTTTCCTAAGTTGCCTTACTCAGACAATCCATCAGCCTTCCCCTCTGCAGAAACCTCCCTCAGAGCCTTTATCACAATTGCAACTCTCTACCTATTTATTAAATCATGTGATAACATCTGATACCTTTCACTAGGCTATAAGTTCCAAGGAGGCCAATACTGTGTCTTTCAGGCTAGCGTACTGTTCCTAGGACACTGCTGACATTCAATGAATATCAGTTGTCCGCAGACCTGTGAGGCCATATGAATTCTTGATACCTTTAGGAGCAAGGGGTGAATTCTATCCGATGTCTACCAAGATGTGAAATTCAGAATAGGAAGTAACTCTGGAAGCAAGGACGTTCTGACTTACCATTCATTAGCAAGTGACTCCAGACTATCTGAACAGAGACTGCCCACTGGGCTAGACAGTACACCATTTGAAAGAGGGGTATATACTTTTTGTGTGCACAACTGTGTTCCCAGAACTTAATTCATAGCTTGGCACACTGACGATAGATGCTGGATCGATGTCTTCTTGCATGGATGAGTCGACAGGCCAGTATAAGTGAAGGAAAGACACGCTGTCCTCCTCTTTCCTCAATTCATATCTGCCTCCTCTCCTAGATGCTTTTAGGAGTCACTGAAGCAGGGTTGATATAATGTAGCCTTCTGGCTAGTGACATTACAGAAAAAATTATCAACAATGAAGCACACCATGTGGTGATATCAAAAATGAGACGGCTTCAGGGGAAACATTTCAGTTCATGGGGTGAAGACTACAAAGGGCTAAGCCCTGTTGGCCAGAACAGCCATTGGCTTCATATAGAGAAAAATATCAACTGGACAGGAATGTAAACCCTACCTTTCAAAAAGTGTGTATGTGAACATGTGCACGAGTAGACAGAGGCAACCTTAACTTACTTAGATGGTTTATATGTCAAAGTACCTCTTTTGCAAAGGCATGGTATGTCCGAAGGCTCATTTCAGCCAGACATCCAAAATTAGGTGATTTACAATGCACAGCCCTTCACAGCTAACATGGCACTTTATCCTGATAAGTTCACAAAATGAATTATAAATATAGTCTTAGAATTTTTCATTTGGGAGTTTGATTCACCAGAAGTGCCAGTTGTCCTTGTTGTCACTAGTGTGGAGCATTCTGTGGCACTTAAGTCATCACAGCCAATAACACTGATGGCTTTAGAAGGCCTGGTGCAGTGAGCTTAGATTAGACAGCATCGTCTCCGAATTGACGTTGATTTAGAAACTCAGAATATGACCTTATTTGGAATAAAGATCTTTGCCAATGTGTTTGATTAACAGCCTCTGAGGAAATGTCATTTAGGTCACTGATCACATTCTTACAGAAAGAGAGATGAAACACAGAGACACAAAGCAGAGGATGGTAGGGAGTCTGAGGCAGAGATTGGAGAGATAAGTCAAAGATGAAACACCAAGGAAAGAATTTTACCTGGAGTCTCTGGCGGGAGGGTGATCCCCATCCCCTGGGACATCACACTCATACTCTCCAGAATGGAAAAAAAGAGTCAGTTTCAGTTGTTTTAAGCCAAGAGGTTTAAGCTCAAGAAAACTACTTCAGCTTGATCCCAGAAGGTTCGACTGTATGACCACACAGTTGGCAGACTGACCCTTGCCTACCTTCTTGGTCTCCCTCCACCCCTTCTCCCGATTCTCCCACGTCCGGCTGTGTCTCAGCTTCCTGAGCTGAGAAACTACACAACCTGACAAAGTGACGGGCGGCAGGCTCTGGGGAGCGGAGGACCACACGTCAAGGAGGGTAAAGGGTGGAAGGAAGTACACGAGTGGGCTCTGAAGACACTTGGAAAACCTCCCAGAAAATTCCAGACTTCCAGTGGACGGGCCTGCTGAGTGTGGCCTCGTGTTTCATCTCTGTTCTCACCGCCAGCCATGGGGGTTAGAAATCCCTAAGAGAATACTGACACTCTGTTCTTGCCGCAGACTTAGCTAGGTTAGCTAACGTCGCTGTGTTTCAGAGTTCCCCCTTTGTAAAATGGTGAAATCAGCCATTTCTACTTCATGCAATTGTTGTGAGAAATTAAATCAGCCAATATATGCAAACTGCTCCAAAGGGGACTTGCACATCATAAGTGACAAATAATGTTAATGTCATCTTTATGTAATACATAAAAAAACTAAGTTATGATATTAATTGAGGATGAGAATTCCCCCAATGACTCTTCATCTATCTGGAACAACCTAACAATTTCATGAATATCTTTCTTTAAAGAGATTGGAATAAGAGAGAGAGAAAAGAGCACGTGCAAAAAGTTATTAGTGAAACAGGACCAGAAAGAGTTAATATTATTTTGACAGGTATTAGTTCAAAGTCCTTCTGTGAAATCCCAGTGATCATAGACAAAGAGAAAAAAAAGTTTCTGGTTTTCTTTCTACAAGGTCAAATGAAGGTTTGACGTAATCCAGTGATCAAATCTGTTGATAGCAGCCAATACCTGGATTTAACATGGGGTGCTGTTTGCATAGCTGTGTGTTCTACCCCATACCACCTTCCTCCTGCTGCTCACGATCGCATCCAGTCCTCCGAATGACCCAGGCCTCAGTACAGTAAGCTGGGTAACATGTGTCATTTTGTGCTGGGAAATGCAATAGAGTTCGTGACCAGCAAGAGCTGGCATTGCTCCACAGTCAATCAGAAAGGAACCAAGCACTATAGCCATAGCAGATCCCCCAACCCCCTGGGATGAAGACGTTATGTAGGCGTCACTGATGACTGCAGGGGAAGACAGAGCGGCCAGTATGGGAGGGATCTCTAGGAGCTGCAGTGGAAAGTCAGGATGGCTACAATGCCTTTGCAGGCTTCCCTTCATTACAGGCTTTGTCTTGGTGCTTTGAGTCGCTTCCCCAGATATCTGTCACATTATGGGTGTTCACAAATGGGAGCCTGTTCCACCTTGACTAAAGGTCAGGGAATTTGAGCTTATTTTTACTCTTTCAAAGTTGTTGGCAACAAGAGATCCTGACCTAGGATGGGGTTGATTAGTATTGTGGGTATAGAGGTGGATCCGCTCCACCTGGACCAAAGGTCAAAGAATTCAATACTATTTCTTACATCATATTAATGAAGTCTGTTTCCTCACTCCTCCCCTTTTGGGGTGAAGTATATAAGCATGTGAAAAATGAACGCGGGTGGCTCAGGATTCACTGAATTTCCCTCCCGGTGCTGTTCTGCGTTTCTGCCCTTTATGTCTCTCATGTCTCTGTTCCTCTTGCTTAATAACTCTAACCCTCATGCTCCTACCCTGGAATGTGTGAGCTCATTGAGGCTGGACCCTCACAGATGTTGTCCCAATGTGTGGCTTGCAATATCACATTGATGAATAGTGTGACGGATAGGAACTTTTCTTCTGGAAAGCATATTCTTAAAGTATATCTGTGAGAATGATTTTAACATGGGAAAATACCTCAAGTGTTAGGAAAAGAGCTCCTGTATCTCCTTGGTTCGAGTTTTTCTGAGTAGGGTGATCTGCAGGACCTGCATGCTTAGCTGTTACTAATGTCGAGAGCGATTTAAACAATCTGCTCCCCTTCCCTGAAAAGTTGTAAGTCACCAAACGTCCCTGAGCTTGGTTTCTCGTTTGTTATCTAAGAGGACGGAATGAGATGGGAGGTCCTTCACACCTTTAACATTCATCAGTTCTGGGACTGAAATGTGTGTGTGCCCGTGTGAAGAGACCCGGGGAGAGTGCCAGGTGTCCTACTCTGTCACCCTCCTGGTCCCTGCTCCTTCCCTATGTGAGGCAGTCTCTCTACCTAGAACTAGGCTGGCAGTCACCAAGGCACAACAGCCCTCTGTCTCTGTCTTCCACAGCACTGAGGAGTCACATAGTAGTCCATGTCATTCTGGCTTTTCATTTAGCTTCCAGGGAACTGACAGTATAATCACAGCTTAGGAACCAGGAATTCTTTGATCAGGTCAGGGGCCTTCCTTTCTCTGTATATTGGTCTAGAAAGTTTGAAAATTAATCATTGGGACTTCACATCAAATCCCCATTTTCAGTGTTATTTGATGTCTCAAGCAAGTAATAACTTGAATCTCAATTGTAAAAAGTGGGGCATTAATATCCAGTACTCAAGATTATTTTGCCTATTTTTCTCTAAGTCTATTTTCCCTGTCCATCCAGAAAACATGGGGTCATAGGCTAGAAATCTTCCATCTCCAGCCTCTTAGAAACCTACTCTGACAACCAGGTATGTGGCGGAGTGAGAAGAGCGATTCAGGAGTTGGTAAGATCTGTCTTTGGTAGGTGGAATTATTGGAACTCTTAAGTTAGTGTTTATTTCATTGTAAAGTATTTGTACTAACAGCGTCTGTTTCATAGGATGATTCTGAGAATAAAATAGAAAATGCATATGAAAATGCTGAACACATGAGTAATGATGATCCAAATTGCCTGCGTTGGGTAATAAGCGCTCCACTGAGAGGCATCGTCTTCTCTGTAGATTTCCCCAATCATTCCAAATGCAGTTGCTGTCTAGGATGCTGAGAACACTGTCTCTGTGTCTCTGCAATGCTAAAGTGTCTTACTATGGTGTGTTAAGATCAGTCCTCTCTGTAAAACTTTCCCAAACTGCTTGTTTCAGCTACAAGTTCCTCATATGGAAAAAACTCAAACGTGTTGTTGCGTTGAATGGAACTGAAAAATTAAAACAGAACGCTCCTTTTGGAAATTGTAACTGGAAGGAAAGAGGCAATGTCCCCCAAACAGCACCTTGAGCATCAAGAAGCAAGCCACCTTTGACAGTTGCACTGGGATAGGTGGCCAAGAAACTGGTGCAGAATGAGAAGAGCATGAATCATCCTTGCAAAACCTCTGCTTCCAATGGAGATAACCGGGAAAGGGTGTGTGCCGGCCTAAGATGACTAAGTCAACTTCTAGACTCAATAATGTTAAACAAGCTGCTAAATGAGCATGAATACACATGGATTTGCCAGTTTTTCCTGGATTTGCCAGAACAAAGCCATCAAGATCACTCAAGAGCTGACAGTTAACCTTTCAAACCCAATCTCACTTACTCTCACGTAGTCGAAGGCAAAGCCTTGTGCATGGTGTGCATATAAAATGAACCTTCATCAGTGAAGCATTCATGAGTGATTGCAATGGACTCACTACAATCCATGTTTACATGTGCAGGCAAGTCTCCCATTGTCGGGCTGCGAGAAGGATGGGAATGGCCTCCTGGGGGAAGAAGGTGGAATTTAAACTTCTGTGTGTTTCCACTCACACCCGATTCTTATTGGTTGCTGATTTTTTTCTTTGTTGTTATACAAGATGCCGATATGCAAGTGTCTCACATCTGGAAGCCCCATTGGATGAGAACTGTAGTTTCAAGTTTCAGAAGCTAGGACGGGGTTTGGAAGGGGACTTTTTCATGGAACCACAACACAATATGATAGTGATTCCTCAAGGTTTCATAGAAGGAGCCCAAACACTTGCCTTAAATACCATGTCTGTGTACAGACTGGAGTGGGGGGGGGGGAAGGCAGGGTTTACTCCAGTGCACATACAGCACCAATCCTGAGAAGATGCAGCATTTTACCACCATAACACCAACCTTTCTTCAGTATTAAAGAACCAATTATAACTTGCAGCCAAAGAAATATGTTAAGAGACTAAGTTTAGGGACTGAGGAGAGGGATGACTCAGTAGTGAAAAGAACAGCTCACTGGCTGCTCTTGCAGAGGATTCAATTCCAAGAACCCACATCACATCCTTCTGTAACTCTAGTTCCAAGGGATCCTGCAGTGGGCACCAGGCATGCACTGTTATGCACAGACATACATGCAGATAGCTCTAATTCTTGCTTTCTTGGAAGTTTATAGACTTCTGTCTATGTTTGGGCTTGCCTGATGCTCATATACAAGCTTAGGCAAGTTGCTTAGGCATTCAAACTTGACAGGTTAATCTTGGGAAGGTTCTACACTGGGAAAATGGGGTGGTTGTTGGAACCTTAGGGGTTGGTAATAACACTGTTAGGAGGAAGGTATGTGAGTGTGGTATGGGCATTGTTTTTTAAAAGATACGGTAGCCCAAATCCAGTGGAATCTTAGCTAAGCTGCTTCTCCACTTGCTGTCTCACCCTGAGATCAGCCATAGGTGGTGGGTCCCCCCTCCACACCATTCTCTTATAATATTTCTTGACAATGAATTCATGCCAAGAGGTGGTAAGACAAAAAGACTCTGGCATCTTACCTCAAAGACATCAGCTTTGAATTCGACCTTCCAGAAAGAGTATAAGAATAAAAGATGAAAGAAATTTGAGTTCTTGAGTTTTAATATATGCTGTATGATAAAATTTTCATCAAATAAATTAAAGCCACCACCCTTAGGTTCCTTTCTCGGTATTTATAAATCATTTTTCCTAATGAATCCCATTTTTGGCTTGCATTATGATTTCAAAGCATTTTTCTTAGGGGAGCTATTTTGACCACAGACTGAATATACACACAATAATCTTATTTTGATGAGGACTGAGATTCCCTTGTGAAGCCCCATGACCTGACTTGGCCACTCCCATACGGCCATTGCTTCAGAAACTCAAGAAAACAAATTCAAGGACTCGCCACTTAAAAGATGCAGTGTTGACTCCATCAGATTCTGTCCTAAAAATGTACTTAGTGGCCTGGAGCCTTTTAACTATTACTCCAACATGTCATGTGTGAGACAGGTCAGGTAGGAGGAAGATGGACAGGGTACAGGCTGTTTTAACAGAAGGAGACAATGGCAAGATAACGGCACAGTCATACAGCGGCTGACATCTCCATTTGGAGTGAAAAAGATGAACACCTTCTGATGATTTTTTTCTTAAAAATTCTTCATGCTCACTGTGCAGGATGTGACTGCCTCATCTGAAAATATAATGTACTTTGATGGCACTCACTAGGTAACTTACCTTGAACTTGGGAATTTGAGATCATCTTGCCTTAGCCATCTGAGTATTGGGATACATGTGGGGACCACCACATGCAATGCTTACAAACGATTCAGACCCTATTACCCAGTCCTGCATTCTCCCAGTCCACGTCAGCATCTGGAGCATCATTCTTTCACATTTCCTCTCTGTAGTTATCACATGGTTTTGTCAGGGAAGACGTAGAGATACCTTTCTACTTCAGTAGCTGAAATTCTGCAAGGTTCAGCTCCTTAGACCAAGGAGCTGAGTCCTCAACTGTTCTCCTCCATCCTATAAATGCTGCTGCCTGCAGTGGCTCATACTCAGGGGGATGTGGGGTAAGGGCTTCTATTCAGTTATCACAGCTACCTGAGGTGAGCATTGGGGGACCCAAAGATAAAGGGTGTGAACAAGATCACACAGGGTGTGTGTGTGTGTGTGTGTGTGTGTGTGTGAAAGAGAGAGAGAGAGAGAGAGAGAGAGAGAGAGAGAGAGAGAAACAGCTAAGAACACACCTGTGTTGAGTTGAACCAAGACAATGATAACAGGAGGAACAAGCTGGGGTGGAACAGGAAGAGAACACGTGGAAAGTGCACAGGAAAACAGGCTTCTTCGGTTTACTTCAAATAATTCCAATTGGCTGACCAAAAAAAAAAAAATGTATGTGCCACACTAGTCTGAATGTGTCAGTTATTTTATTTTGAAAACTTTTGCACATGGTAGGCAGCAAAAATATTTGTGGAATGAATGAAATTATCACCAACACCCCTGAGCCATATGAGAACCAAGCTTAAAATCCTCATTAAAATGTAGTTCTGGAGCTGAGGGCCCCTTAGAAAGGACTCGTTTTTATTGGTAACAGTGGCCATCTGTCCAGGCTAACTGCTTTGAAGGTCATCTCCGGAATTCTGCACACGGTATTTCTCACTGGTCGTGCAATCTTCCTAATTTTCTGCTTTTCTGCCCCTACCACTAACTGTATGAAAGACGGCTATGGGACAGCTAGCGACTATGGGAGAGGGAACTGCGTCTCTCCGTGCGTTTATTCGCTGATTTCTGGTACACGTGAATAATATTTTTATTTTACCCCTTGGAATCCTGGGAGTTTGAGGTCATTCGGGAAGCAGCCAGTAGAACAGACTTTTAACCTATCCGTGTGCTTCTAAGAGAGAGCACTTGACTTGAGTCCCCTGTGGGGCAGCAATTGCTTAGCAGGGCGAGGACACTTGGTTAAGGATGCTGACAATTGAGAACGTCTAACGACTCCAGAGGAAAAAGCACCAAGGCCCTAGTGCCACAGAAGCTGTGATTGGTGTGGGAGCTGTTAACCATTAGCGCCTGCTGCTTAGCAGTACGATCAGCGACCCGGCACAGGTGGAGTGGGAGCACAACCTCGGGCTCTAGGGATGACGTCAGAAAAGTCTCCAGCGACCTTAAGAAGTCTGCTCCTTCCCACCTCTCCACCCAGTACTTTGGGACCACGCCAAACCACCCTGCTGGCTGCGGCTCTCAGTGTGGGTGCGGTGGTCCCCAGTGCCCTACCCTGGAGAGTGTTCTGGCCTCCAGGAGCAGTACCTGAATCCACCGCCTCATTCCTTTCAGCAAGCCTGGTAAAAACTACTCTCGACCAGTTAGTGAACCAGAACCATTCCCCTGTAACAGAGCCTCAAAGACAAAGACTGGCTTGGACCGGTCCCAACAGGTCCCCTGCGCCGTCCTGGGCCAAGGCAACTCTCCAAGCAAGCTGTGTGGCTTTCAGAGCACTTCCTGTGCCTTGGCCTTTCCAGCAGGGCAAAGCCAGACATGGAAGCTAAGAGGCGTTACCCAGGGACTGCTATGCTGCTGGCATTTGAAACCCACATTCGTACTTAGCTTTCATTGCTTTCCTGCAAGGATGATCAGAACACTACTGTTTCCCAGCTGAGAAACTGGGGCTCACAGAGGCGAAACAGTACTCCAAGGTCCACCCCAACTCTACTTTTAACATAGTGACATGATAGTTATCTACAAAGCTGCACTTAAGAAGGGGCCATGGAGTAACAAACTATCTCTCTCTCTGTCTCTCTCCAAAGCTGCACTTAAGAAGGGGCCATGGAGTAACAAACAATCTCTCTCTCTCTCTCTCTCTCTCTCTCTCTCTCTCTCTCTCTCTTTCACACACACACACACACACACACACACACACACACACACACACACAGCCATGTTTTAAATAAGTGTATGATTTTTGCATCAGGTCATATTCACAGCTATCCTGGAATATAATGGGGCTTTTGGACTGCAGCTTGGATGCACCTTCCTCGAAGAACATCCTTGGTGAGTTTCAAATCTAATCTGGCTGCGAAGCTGATGTTTCTCCCATGCCATACTCCTTTAACTCACTCCTCTTTACCGAAGTTCAAACAAAAGACACCGGTCCTAACTCAGGAGATTCCATTGTCCAGCTGCGGCCCAAGTCCTTGAGCAGTCGGTTCCACCAAACTACAGCAGGCTTCTAAGTGTCCTCTCATCCTCGTATTTCCATAGCAACTTCATCGCAAGGACTCAACAGAACCCTGGATTTCGAGTGGCTGCCTTCTACCAAGGTTAAGCTCCTTTAGAGCCCTGGCCTGCATGTTGTTTTCTGAAGTCCTGATATATTCATTGCAAACTGTCCACAAGCCAGTGCCACCTTCCCATGCCATAGGAAGGTCTTCGGGGCCAGCATCAGAAGGCTCTGGCGTGGGGTAGCCAGGAAGGCTGATCTCTATTCCTCATGTCTACATGACCGCAGGCAAGTCAGGCCCTCTGAACCTCAGTTTGGCACAGGGCTTAAGGAACTCGGCTTATGCTGTGACTTGGTTTTCTGTTGGTGGGATGGAGACAATCTGAGTCTCCTACTTGTGTGGTGTACTCTTGTCAAGGCGCTGCAGAAAAAACCCGATTCCCGTTAGGCATGCAGTTTCCCAGGGAAGGTCTAGGTGTATAGCCAGTCACTCACAGCGCTCCTGTTACTACATGACCCAACCTCCCCAGGGCTTAGTGCTCTTGGCAAGCATTCATCCATCTGCATCCTGATCTTCCTCAGCATCACACACCGCGTCTGTTTACAGCTGTTCCGAATGATGCCCTTTCTTGCCTTTCATATAATGAATGCATTTGGGACTTTGGTTACCTAAAAATTAATCAGACCACCTCTAAGCCAGGTTTTCTGGCCATTTTACAGGCCCAATCAAATAACCTCTTGCTGGTCTAATAAATAAGCAAACAAAAACCCTTAACTCAATTATTTGAAATTGGTTCTTGGATTCATTAACATTTGATGAAAATGCATGTAGCCCTTCTAGGTGTTTTACACACATTCTCTCTGACAAGAACATATGATAAAAGAGAGTGATGGGGAAAATAGACAGAGTTTGTAAGCTGACAAGTATGTCAGTAATAGCATTAGCAAAGATTTATTTTTTAAAAAGTGCCAAAAATAAAGTATCTTTTGCCTGAACTGGGAGTGTGGAGGGTACCAGAGTGCGTGTTTGGTGATATCAAGAGACATACGGCACTGTCACACAGATTGTCTTCTCAAGCCTTCATGACTGCTTTTTGATACGGTTTTAGAACTTCCAAAACAGAGAAACTGAGAACCAGAGAAATGCATGACACCATCTAAGGTTCCACTCCTAACCACGCTATGAAAGAAAAGCTTGTGCTTGGATTCTCTGCCTCCACCCTGGTGGGGAGTTCTTTCTCTCACAGGTGCCTACACTCCGTCTTTAGAAATTTGTTTTCAAAAGAAAGAAATTGCTGCCTTGTTACTGACAGGTTGATGACACCATCTTCCTGTACTGTGCTGTATACAACATCTTTCTGTCCACCATATACACCATCTTCCTGTCTACCGTATACACCATCTTTTCTGTCCATCATACACACCATCTTTCTGTCCACCATATACACCATCTTTCTGTCCACCATATACACCATCTTCCTGTCTACCATATACACCATCTTTTCTGTCCACTGAATACACCATCTTCCTGTCCACCATATACACCATCTTCCTGTACTCTGCCATATACACCTGTATATTATACAGGTTGAGTGACCCCATCTTCCTGCACCCTACTGTCTTTGCCCCACTGCTCTGGCCACATCCCTCCATGGAGACTCCCAGAACATAGTCCAGTAGAAGATGGTTCTTCGGAGCCAGCCTCTCTCTCCAAAAGTCTTTTCAAACACCTATCCATGTTAAACAGCCTAAGTTTTATCCTTGCTATGGAGAAAATTTTGAGAGAATTAAGAAGGAATTCACACCAAAAGATCAGATATAAAATGCTCTTCCTTTTATACATCTAGTAGCAAGATGTTGACATGTGTCAAACAGATGTGTCAAGAGGAGGTTGCTATCAGCCACCTAAGCATTTGAGAGACAGGTGATTCATTAAGAATTCACATTCTGGGGCTGGAGAGATGGCTCAGAGGTTAAGAGCATTGCCTGCTCTTCCAAAGGTCCTGAGTTCAATTCCCAGCAATGACATGGTGGCTAACAACTATCTATAATGGGGTCTGGTGTCCTCTTCTGGCCTTCAGGCATACACAGAGACAGACTATTCTATACAAAATAAATAAATAAATAAATAAAATAATTCACATTCCTGGAGCAAAAGCAAACAACAAACAAGCAGATATGACAAACAAACAAGAAAAAATTGAATCCAGAGTGGTTATTGCCTGAATGTTTAACCTAAGGAGAACAGCCAACCTTGATAGGCCTCAGTTTCCTGCTTTGCATAGCCACCTCACAGCAGCAAGAAAGAGTAGGCCAGTTTTGTGCAAAACTACTGATTCTGGTGCATCTAGTGAGCACACAGTCATTGCGGCTATAGTCATTAGCCTCTCTCTGCCTGTGTCTTCCTACTGCATTGGTTTTCTATATAGCTCACAGCTGATAATTGCGGAGTGGTTGGCTAACGGTTATGAGCAAAAGGGAGCAAGTCACTGCTTAATGAAGACTTTGGGGACTGAAAGCAATGTATGAGGTAGTGTGCCAGCCCATTTTGCTTGCTCTTTCTTCCCCTCTTAGTAATATAGAAATATTACATGTGTATGGACAGTTATAGCAATTGAAAGGCTGGTATTCATCAACAATCAGGTATTCCACCGAAGTGTGCCTGTCTTATCGCTGAGCATGACTCCAGGGTTTCATGGGAGAGAAATGCAGATATCAAAGATGGAATTCAAGCCCTGGGAAAGAATGGAGATGGAGAGAGGCAAAGCAATGTGAAAGATTTCCTGAGTATGGCGGATCAATCATGGCAATCTGGATTCTTGGGAAGGCCCTAGAGAAAGTCAGATGATGAGAGAGTTAACACATGAACTCACAGCTGTCCGTAATAACAAGCCAATTTTAAAACCGTCAGTGCAAACTGATGTAATGTTCTTCTATGGCAGATGGATGGGCTGCTGTAGATAAAATGAGTAATAAATATAATCTAATACATGACTCTGAGCCACAGCAAATTGTCTACCAAGCTAGGCAAAGACAATCTCTAGGGGCCATTGTACCATGAGATGGGTGCTCCATGAATCATGCTTGAAGTGTAGTCTTGGTCTCCTACCATACGGGTGATGGCAGTTAGAGCATGGCCAAGTGCATTTCTCACTTTTGTTAGTACTGAGTTCTATGGAATGACTAACCTCCTGCAGAACAAAATTAGAGTTCTGAATAATCTTGACAGATGCAGAAGTAATTAGTCATAAACTGATGGAGTAACAGACGAGCAAGGCCCTAATAGCTTATTTAAAGAGAACACCTTCATGAATACATGAATGGGAGGATGAGCGCCTAAAAAAAACAATAGGAAAAAACTCACGCCCTCTGGAAGAGGTGATGGGAGCCTCTGAAGAACTTATGCCCTTCTGGAAGAAGTGATGGAAGTCATTGCTGCTGGGAACTATTCAAAGGCCACAGGCTTTTTGAATGGTTGCTTTCTTAGATGATGAGCAGCCAAAAGTAAATCCTAATGAACACGGAGTTTTCTCGCCACAGACTTTGGATACGTGACATCATCAGCTGTCCTTGTTTAAATTAGGTTTGTTCTCATGTGTGTTGCCCTGACTTCTGCATTGTAAGAACTGTGAGGTGCCAAATACACAGCTGTCACTCAACAAAAGGTTTTAATCATAGCCTTTTGAGAGAGTCTCTTGACTTTAGCATCTGACCCTGCTGGTCACCTCCTTTTAATGACTCTTCTCCTTTGCCTCAGGCATCACAGTCAAGTCTAGTTTTCTGACTTCTTTTCAAATCCCAAATTGTTATTTTTCAGTCATAGGAGACATCTACTCCTTAAACACCATTCTTCCTAGGGCAATTATCCTTTTCTGCCCCTTGATAGATGGTATCTTTTCCTTTTGGTTCTCTTAGATACTTCATCCAGATACCCATTTTCTTATAAGTTTCTGACCATAATTTCAGGAACCCAATGGATACCCCAATCCCAACATTCTATCTGAACTGCACCCAAACTATGACATTTCCTTGCTCATTTCTTATCTACCATTTCATGGGAATCAAACAATTATCTCCTTTTCTTCTCGAATCAAAAGCCAACCCATTGCTCTTCCCCTACACAGCCCACATCTACAGTTCATTGCCTGAATGTTCTCACTTTCATCCTGTGATGAATGTGTTATACCCCTATTCTTGCTTCGAGTCACCATTTCTAGCCTTCACTTCTAATCTAGATTTACTGCCATAGCATTCTTCTCTGACACTTGTTTGATGGAGGTGGGTCTTGTATCTATCTGTTGCTTTCATTGGTTAATTAATAAAGAAAACTGCTTGGCCTGATAGGACAGAAAATTAGGTAGGCGGAGTAAACAGAACAGAATGCTAGGAGGAAGAAGCTGAGTCAAGCAGACGCCATGCCTCTCCTCTCCAGGCAGTCGCTACAGCTCTCCTCTCCAAGATGGATGCAGGTTAAGATTTTACCAGTAAGCCATCACCTCGTGGTGCTACACAGATTATTAGATATGGGTAAATCAAGATGTGAGAGTTAGCCAGTAAGAGGCTAGAGCTAATGGGCCAAGCAGTGTTTAAAAGAATACAATTAGTGTGTTGTTATTTCAGGTGTAAGGCTAGCTGTGCGGGAGCCGGGGCCCCAGCCCACCACTCCCACCATCAACACTTGTTTTTCCATTTCTTCCCCTCTCTTCCATCTTCCAGACTTTATAGGTAAATAAGATTTCTGAAACACAATTTCCATTTAGTCACTGTCCTTGATGTTTTCAGGAAGGTTTTGGTAAGTTTTAAGTTCTGCAAGGCCCTTGCATGAGCAAGGCCACCAGTTTCCACTCTGATGCCACCTTTGTACTGCCTAGAGTGAATTAAAATGAATCTGTTCTAGATTCTACTGCAGAGGGTTTTATTTCATCATTTAACTTAAGGGGCAGGTGCTATGGGACAATGGTTTTACCCTGTAAAGATTTGTACTTGTTTAATAAAATGCTGATTGTCCAGTAGCCAGGCAGGAAGTAGAGGTGGGACAATGAGAACAAGAGAATTCTGGGAGAGGGAAAGAGGCAGTCTGCTGTCATCACCCAGACACAGAGCAAGCAAGATGTGACTCCCTTGCAGAAAAAGGTACCAAGCCATGTGGCTAGTATAAGAGTTAATAAGAAGCCTGAGCTAATAGGCCAATCAGTTTATAATTAATATAGACCTCTGTGTATTTTTTTGAAACTAAATGGATGCAGGAATGGGTGGGACAGAAAACTTGGTCAACAGGCAGGCATTTTAAAAGGTTCCCCATGTTATTGCAGTGGAATTAGGATTCAGAACAATTGCATGCAGTTTAATTATCTAGACTCCAGAACAAATGATTCTTTTTTAACAACTGAACTAAATAGTTTGCATTTTGTTAAATGGATAATGTTCTTTCAAACCTCTACTTTTTGTGGATATTAGAAAGTATTTTTTCACTTCTCTTATGTCGTCTTTGCCAGTCCCTCAGGTCCATCAACACTGGTCTCCAAAGTCAGTTCCTCCCTTCAGGAAGCTACTCCTGACTGGGTTGCATGCCTTATATTTGATTTCCCACAATGCTGCCATCTTCTTTAATGTAGTTTTGATCTCAGTTTTGTAAATTGTCTATGTTTCACCCAATTATCGTGGGCTTCCTCTGGATCCTTATTTCATGCCTGTGTCCCTAGTGACAAGAATAGTTCTTGTAATGAATATTGATGAATTGAATAAATAGTGTATCTTGGCTGATGAAACCTAGTATATCCAAAAGAACATTGAACTAGATTGGATCCTTTTTTTTTACAATGGTTATAACCTCTAAGATGGCCTTCAGTTTTCCTGCCTCCTTATATGCATGGTTTATTGACCTACCTTTAATGAATTAAGCATAATAAAAATATTGGGATTTCTGTTTCTCTCATTGGCTTTAAGAAAAATCAGTCGCCATGTTGTGAGTTGTTCTGTGAAGAGCCCCACATGGGGAAGAACTGAGGGATCCTCTTATTCAATCATTAATAAGGGAACTGAGACCCTTAGCCTCTAGCCTGCTAGGAACTGATTCTGCTGATGGCCATCAGTAAGCTTGGAAATAGACCTCACCCCCTTTAACCTTCAGCAAAAGCTTAACTGTTTATCTGGATGCCTTTGGTTCAAAGTCTGTCAGTCTGTCAGTCTGTCAGTCAGAATCCACTCAGTCTGTTAGTGGCCCAAATAAACTGTGACACAGAAATGTTTGATGTTTTAAGCCACTAAGATGCAGGCTAGTTTATTATACAACTACAGATTATCAGTGACCTGATTGTGCCAGCTTTAACCAGTGAGTGAGTTAATTGTTGTTATCCAGAGTCACCTTCTGGAAAGTAGACATGATGCCATACTCTCAATAAGGCGACGATATGAGTCCAATGATGATACAAACTGTGGTGGTCAGCTTTAACTGTGAATTTTGCACTGCCTAGAATAGTTTGGAAAGAGTCTATATTGGGGAGGTTCTCTACATTGGGTTGACTTGTGGGCATATCTAGAGAGGATTGTTTAGCTACCTTAATCAATGTGGACAGACTCAACCTATATGTAGGCAGCAGCTCCTGGCTGATGTCCAGATAAAAGGTATGGGAGAAGGAACTCTGATGTGGGAAGTACTTCTGTATATGTGTTGCTTTTATTGGTTAATGAATAAAGGAGTTGCTTTCAGCCAATGGCTTGACAGAATATAGCCAGGCTGGAAAAGTTATGGAGAGAGTAGGCAGAGTCAAGGAGATGCCATGCAATCACCAGAGGAGAAAGATACAAGCTTCCAGCTCAAACCTTGCTGGTATAAAATAATAGAAATGCATTAATTTAATATATAAGAGCTTGCTAGGAATATGCTATAGTCATTGGCCAAACAGTGTGTTAAATAATATAGTTTCTATGTAATTATTTCATGATCTGAGCAGCCAGGAATGAACAAGCAGCCCTCTGTCAACAGAAATAATCTTCATTTTACTTATTTATTTTTGTTGTTTATTTGTTTGCTTGCTTGCTTGGCTTCCACAATCTTTGGAAAGTTCATCAATCCTATCATTGTCACAGCCAACTCCTTTATTGATATCAGCACCAGCTTTTTTGGGCTTCCAGTACGTACTGAAGACCCTGACGATTCCTCTGCTGATGTTTAACCAGATTCTTTAGGCTTCTAATGTGGACTGAAAACCAGCAGCAGCTCCCCAGAAATCCTCAAGGCCTTGGACACCAGATCAGTACTGCTGAGACAGCCAGCATCACGGACTGAGAAACTACCATGTTCTGGGCATCTCCAGGGTGAGACGGCCATTTTGTTTTTTTGACAACTCTAACTGTATTGTATAAATGAATCTAATACATTATTTTTATTGTATATTCATTTTATCAGCTCTGCTTCTCTAGAGAACCCTGACTAGTATACAAATGAAGACTGTATGATATGATATGATATAATATGATATGATATGATATGATATGCTGCATAAAAGTAAGACAAATCACCTCCAGGGCTATTGTAAGATAGAGACATGCCCTTTTAATCTTAATTACTTAATATTAAATATCATGAGATCCTAGAACTAACAAGCTGTGTGGCTAAATTCATTACCTCTGGTAGGATGAGCCTTCAGGGCCAAGCTGTGCACTTAATTAATTTAACATTGAATGCCCATCCACGCTTTCCTTTCTCATTCATTAGCTGAGAATTGGCAACTTAATATAATCAATGCGAGTTTTAGCTCCTTCAGCTAATCCAAGCATTTCTTTTCTCAAAAGATTTAAAAAGGAGGAAAAGAGAATGGAGTCTATGTTAGAAGCCTTAGAGGCTATGTAATCCTAATCCTGGGCAGTAGGGTTCTGGGACCATCATGGTCAACAGCAAACATTCAGTGAGCATTCCCGTTAGCCTGCATTTTACTGGAATACTGGGGATGCCAGGAACTGTACATGTGGATTCCATTCCTATGAAACTCATCATCTAATGCTTGGCAGGACCTAAAGAAGCTGCATGTCCTTTGAAAACAAGATGTACTTTGCAAATACATATTCTTCATTTTTTAGCAGTGGAGGAAAGGGTTGGGGTAGATCCCAAGAATTAGTTTGTATTTAGGTTCATTCACTCTGCTATACAGCATGGTGTCCCTAACTAGAGCAAAACACCAAGGCATGCTATTTGACTAGGACCTGTAAAACTTACATCATTTTCCACCTCTTACCTCATAGAACTTTTTAAAAAAATCAGTCATTCTTTCAAAAATTATTTGCAAAATACTGTCTTTAGTGACGATGAGCCTTGAATGTATGAGAAAATATTCTGCTTCCAAAGACAGCCATAATGGCAGCAGCAACGTAAGCTATTGAATCCCAGGCATCAGGTAAGGAGTTTTAACACATAGTTTTATGATATCATCACAAAAACATTAAAAGGAAGAGATAGGTATTTCTCTCAAAGATGAGGTTTAAGATTCAGGAATAGGGAACTCCTTTCCATCATCATATAAATAAGTAAATAAATAAAGTGCCACAGTTACTACCTAGCGGGTATCCTTAGGTCTGAATCATTCCTCTGCCTTGCCACTCAAACTACCTTTGTTTCTGTAATTGATAAATCAAGTGACAGTTTATGCAACATTTTATCGTTTTATAAAAATATCTTCATATATCATCTTGCTCATTTTTGCAGCAAATATTTGATGTTGGTGTTATCCCACATGTATACATAAGAAAATATGGCTATAGAGGTTTAGGTAACTTGTCCATAGTCAACCAACTAATTTGTAGTGTACCTAGAATTCAGTTGTAGATGGAGATTGCCCTTTTGTTCCCAGTTGCTCAGATCAGAATAATCACACAGAACTGTATTAATTACAACACTGTTTGGTCTATTAGCTCAGGCTTCTTATTAAGTAACTCTTACAACTTAAATTAACCCATTTCTATTAATCTCTGTATTGCCACAAGGTTGTGGCTTACCAGAAAGGTTTCAGGCATTATTCATTAACAAATAAAAGCAACACATATACAGAAGGACATCCAACATCATTTAGTCTGTGTAATAGCACACGAACCTATAAAGATTTGAGGTGAGACCTACCAATATCAAAAGGACAAAATGTTCCTATAGAGAGTAGAGTACAAAAGGATCATTGTAAGACCAAATGAAGGGTCCTCAGTCGGGTTTGTGTCTTTAAGAAGGACAAGAGCAGGCAGAGAGGTTCCCAGAGGCTACCTGTAGGTGAGCAGAGCCAAGCTGCTCCTGTTGAGGAAGGCAGTTCTTTACTAAGGGAATAAAGGTTTGTTTTGTATTCCCAGCTCTTCCATGGATTCATCCAGAGTATTCAACAATTTCTCCGACCTCTCAGAGATAATTTCTCATGCATAATACAGGGTAATAATATGTGTGCAGTTTTGAAGTGGAGTTGAAGCTGTGGTGTAACTGTAGTTTTAAAATTGTATATGACTT
This sequence comes from Microtus oregoni, assembly GCF_018167655.1. NCBI lineage: Eukaryota > Metazoa > Chordata > Mammalia > Rodentia > Cricetidae > Microtus > Microtus oregoni. The sequence continues at coordinate 34,086,335 of NW_024543072.1, forward strand.
CAAAAATATCAACCTTTTGATACTAATTTTAAATAAGATGAACTTGAGGCTCTGAGTATTGAAGCACAGATCTGTAATCACACAGAGAAGACAGGCAAGAACCCTGGCATCAGTACCAAGGCCTTCAATGACAAGCCAACGTTTTAGGATCTACAGTCTTAATATATGGAATGAAATCAATTGTTGGACTTCTCTGACAGTGCAAACATACTGCTTTCTGCCTTCATGAAGAACCATGCCAAGCAAAGACATCTAGCTGCACATTTGTGAGCACAGTATGTCATTCTATGTGGTTTGTTAACTTCAAAGTTCACGTTTTGGAAACTTAATCTCCAATTCAACAGTGTAAAGAGGTGGGACCTTAAAGGTGACTAGCTCATGAGGGCTCTGTCCCCACCAGTGGCTGAATAATGGGCTCTTGATGATAGGATAAATTCTCTTCCTTCCTTCTTCCTTCCTTCCTTCTTCCCTCTCTCCCTTTCTCCCCTTCCTTCCTTCCTTCCTTCCTTCCTTCTTCCCTCCCTCCCTCCCTCCCTTTCTCCCTTTCCTTCCTTCCTTCCTTTCTTTCTTCCTTTCTTTCTTTCTTTCTTTTTTTTTTGGTATAATACTATCTACTACCATTTACAATACAGCAAGTATGCTCTTGCCAAATGTGCCTTCTGAAATCTCAGACTTCCCAGTTTCCAAAATCATGAGCAACACATGTCTGTTCATCATATATTAGCACTAGCTAGCTGGTGATACTCTTACAGCTGACTTAAATCAACTAAGATCTGGGAAGAAGGGTCAGGATTCATCAGTTAACACAGTAGGAACCAACCATGGATTCCTTCTCAGCAGAATCTTCGAGTAGACTTAGAAGAGGCAAGAAAGACTTAAAACTCATAGCATGTTGGGGGCAGTCAATTCTACCTGGGAAATGGCACAGAAAATAGCCAGAGAGAAAGGCCTGGCCTTTGGTGAAACTGGAAAAAGAGGTTTTTATTGCCTTGCAGAGTCTCTTAGCATTCTTCTAAGCTCCCTCCCCTAAGGACTCTGATATCCAGTTCTCTCCCCTAAAATCTCACTGTACCTTTATGTATGGAGAGATAGCGGAAGGAAATTTTTATTGACCAGATCATGTGTTTGCTGGGTGCTGTACTGCTGTACTTTCTCTAATTAGCAAGTGAACTAAAACTCGGGAACTTAAAATTTAAAAAAAAAAATCTGTGCTTTTCTTTTTCAAGGTCATGGGAGCTCCACGTAGCTGTGAGACCAGCTTTCAGATCACATCTGCGTGATTAGAGCCAATTCATAGCACTGAGGTTCTGAGGATAACTCAGTTTTCCATCTGTCACATAAACAACATCTGCCTCACTCTTAGCAGAAGCTTTCAACACCAATATCAGGATGGGGGTGGGAGGAGGCTGCACACAGTGACCCCTGCGAACCGGGATCATATCTGGGCTCTGGTTTGTCCCAACTGCAACCCCTCGGGCAAGATAGGTTACCTCTCTAACAGTGTTTATTGTTAACTGGAAAAAAATAATAGCTACTTAGAAGTTTTCTTAAAACTATGAAATGAGATTTAAAAAAATTTTAAAACTCTTAAAGTGGTGGCTTAAAGAAGCGCTCGGGTTAGTCACACATTCTAGGCACGTCGGAAAATAGACTACGAGGCTGAGCAGGCTTTTTGTGAGTTTTACTATTTTCTATAGGTCCTTGCAGTGTTTCTCCATGCTGAGAGATGAGCCCATGGCAACCTTTTCCTAAACACAGCATGCATGAGGAAAACCCTACCCAACATATCCTCATACCCCATTTGGAGGTGGGGCAAAGTCTAAAACACAAATCTGCAATCTTCCTCTTCTGACCCTCTGTTCTAAGTGGTGTTGCATCGCCCGCCTTTGAGATATTCCTAAACATCTGAGCATTCTGGAGCAGGAGCAAGCCTTAAGGGAAGCAGACCATCCTCAGAAACACCGAGGACCCAGCCTTTCCCTCTTCAACATGCAAAGCTCAAAGAAGCAGTTTGTATAGCCTCTGGGTCCTCCTTAAAGTTTGGGACTACTTGACCGTGGGATCCAAATGATTCTTCTGGATGCTCTCCCAGAGCAGAGCTTTGGCTTCGGGTTCTTTGGATAACAGCCATCGTGAAGACATTCGCTACTGCCAGCGTGAAGAGGAGAACATGGAAAATACGACTCAGGCAAGAACACACGCAGGCGTTTCTAGGCTACCTTGGCCAGAGAATCTCTGTCACTAGCTTCCCGGGAAAGAAAAACCATTCGCTCCTCTCTCTGCTTGGCTAATTTTCAACATTGCAAAATTTGAAAGAGCTCCATGGGATTGAAGGGGACCAGTCAAGAGAAACACAGCCCATAAATTTAACAGTAGGCCCTCAATCAGCGTTTCTGCACTTTGGGGGCTCCTATGTTTCCCTGTGCTAATGAGACCCTGCAGAGAGGAGTATGCCTTCTTAGACTGTTCAAAATGGCCTATCTCTGGCTTTTGTCTTAAGAATTTTGGATTTAGGTAGAGATTTGGTTCATCATCCTCTTTTGCCAACTCCTGTTTAAACTTATAGTTACCTTTTCTTCCTTCTACATTTTCCTTTCGCCTGTCATCTCCATGACGGTCCTTTAGAGTTTAGTGTGCCCTAAAGATGCTTAATGTGTGTCACGCTGTGTGCATATGCCTATGGAAAATGAGGAGCAGCAGTGTGCATACAAACAGCCTTTATGCTTCTGTATTGTCCTTCTCATGTCCACGCCCAGTGCAGTGCTCAAGGTGCTCTGACTTCCTTACTTCTGGCAGCTTCACTTCCCGTCTGCCAATGCATAGCTGCTTGTGTACAAACAAGGCTGCTGCCCCTTTCCCTGTGTGGGATCTCATCAGCCCTGTAAGAACTCCCCCAAAGAAGACTCCACTGTAGGCTGCCTGACCACTTTTCAGAAAGACTGGTTCAATTCCTACCAACCATGCAATGTAGGCTCCTGATCCTCCAACTTGTTTATAACTTGGAGCCCTCTACTTTTTAAAATTTTGCCAGTTGAGTGAATCTGAGATGGAGTATTGCTGTTGCCTTAATTGCTATGCTTCTGATTACTGATAAGACTAAGAATCTAACTATAGCCATTCAGATTTCTCTTTTTGTGAATTAACTTTGTAAATCCTTTATACATCTTCCTGCTTTTCCCCAATGATCAATGGGCACTTATTTTATAACCTCATTGATTATCAGCTTTGCTATCATCTCCTCTGATATTTAAGGGTCACAGCATTAGGAAGGTTGAGAATCACTGGTTTACAGAATAATATCCTTATTGTTTATGCTTATAGTATCTTATTTAAAAGTCCTTTTCGTCCTTGAGGTCACAGTTACTTGCTCAAAGTTGCACCTTTTACATTTAGGTATTTAAGCTATCTGAAGTCTATATAGCATGAAATAAGAATCTAAGGTGTTTATTTATATGTAATATAAATAAATCAGTTTTCATAAAACCATCCCTTACAGCCTTTCTGTTTCCTTCTTCTTATTCATATACGTTTTCTTGCAGGATGCTCATTTTAACCATGTTTGGTGCACCCTCTGCTGTGCTGGTACCTGGTGTTTTCTGTTTCCTATGGGAAGCTTGGTCTTCTGCATTTCGTGTGTTTGTGTGTGTGTGTAAGAGAGCGTGTGAGTGTGTATGTGTGTATGTGTGACTTAACTATTTGTGAATCATAACTGAGAGGTTCATTGTGGAGTCAACTTGCCAAAGTTTCTCAGAAGATTCTGTTGAAATTTACATCGGAATAAAATGAATATGTGGTTAGCTCAGGGAAGAGCTGACCAATTTATACTAAGTAATTCTGTTCATTGCCAAATATTCTCTTGTGCCTTATAACAGAAACTCCAATCCATAATCTTTTATGCATTTCCTGTACATTCACCGCTATTTCTATTTTTAGGAATTTTAGGAATTCTTTGTGTTATGAATGCATTTTTTTATTGTCACTTCCTGTTGATAATGTGTTTGGCAACTTTGTTGAAGTCCTTGGCTAGTTTTGTGAGGCTGTTACTCTGTGGGGATTTGATGCACACCCAACACTGTATTAGATGGTACACTAGAGCCATGGGCACACCCCACTCTTTCATCTCTCACTTTCCCAGGTCCTAGACTGCACCTTGGTTTTCAAGCACCAGATGTTATGCTGTTCTTCTTAGTTTAACATTCGAGAGTTGCTCCAGCTGGGGACAAAGTCTCTGATGCGGAGTGCAAAGCCACAGCCTGGCATCTTTCACATTCATTCTCTGATAGTAATCTTTGCTGTGCTTCATCAAAGTACAATATTAGTTGGTAACTTTTTGAAGATTAAAAATCAAGTACTTTACCTGTAATGATCTGAGAACTATTTGGTTTACACCACACCATATGTCATTCATCTCGTCTCTGTGAACACACACATACACACCTAGTTTAAATGCTTAAAGATACAAATTGGGCATAACAGTATGTGTTCGGCTGTCCAGCCATCTGGGTCGTTTTAATTAGGTGGTTTGTTTCTCTGATCCTCCCATTGGATGAGATTCAAGCTCCTCACACTGCTTTCTTGCATCCCTGTCTTCTGATGTAGACATCAACATCCTAAAGGCCTAAATAGCAAGGCTCTACGCCTGGCCTGGAAACACAAGCTCCTCTGAGCTTTGAGAAAGAATTTTGTTTTATTCTAACAAAGTGCAATTAGCTTTCAGGTTCAACTTTCCCCTGTTGGGAAAAGAACACACTGAGCTTGAGTATGATCATAACTGGAGGTTAATTATGAGGTTATTGACAATGTTGACAAAACTCTATGATTTGCAGTAAGAAAGTAGACTGCTTCAACACAGACTGAAGGACTTTAGCTGTCACCACAGCAGAATCTGTGAAGTAATATTGAGATACCTCCCTGAATCGGGAAGGAACATGTAAGATCTGTAAGGAACTATGGTGTGGAATAGTTCAGATAAAATATTCACATCAAACATATATCTCTGTACAGGTTGTGCTGGATAATTTTCCAGTAGATAGTTCAATATGAAAGAACTATCCAATGAATTTTATTTTTTTTGTTGTTGTTGTTATTTATTTTTTTAACAAAACAAAATATAGTAAGAAAAAATTTAATGCATCAGAATTGGACAAAACAAACAAACGGAAAGAAAAAAGCACAAAGAGAAGGCATAAGAAACAGAGACCTTCAGGACACATTCAGGAAATCCATCTAAACACTAAACTGAGGCCATAACATATGCATAAAGGGCCTGGTGCAGACCTGAGCAGGCCCTGTGCATGCTGCCTCAGTCTCTGTGAGTTCCCATGAGCTTTGCACTTGTTGATTTAGAGGGCCTTGTCTCCTTGGTGTCCTCCATCCCCTAGGACTCTTATCCTCTTTCTGTCCCCTCTGCTTCCAGGTTCCCTCAGCTCTGGGGGGATTTGATGAAGATATCTCATTTAAGATATTAAGAAACACATGAGTCTAATATCTCTTACCTCTGCATGTGACTGTGGATCTCTCTATGTGTTCCCATGCTGCAGGAGGAAGCTTCTCTGGTGATGGCTGAGCAAGGCCATCATCTATGAGTATATCTATGACTATAACAGAATGTCATTAGGAGTTAATGTTTTTCAATGAATTTTAAATCTAGCTGCATTAAAAATAGTTATCTATGTGTGGAGTATATAATGCTACCAGGTTTCAAAGTAATAATTAGTAGAGCTAGTGTAAGCAATATCATTTTTACATTTTGATTTTAACCTTCTTGCATGTCACTTTCACAGAGATTTTTTTTTTTTTTACAGTGGCTTTATTTAGTTCATGAGAGGAAGTGGGAGAAGATCCAAATACTTGATGACAGGAGAATTTTTAGCAATTTAACTTTATAAATATAAAATATAATTAAGTACTACATAACATTTAAAAAAGGGCTAAGCAGAATTTTTCAGCACATAATATTGTTGGGCAAAAGGCAGAGTATAAATCCCAGGACAGAGAGATGAAAGCATTGTGCAAGTTATAACGATGTGAATACGTGCTTGTGGATTCAGGCACAGCCCATTGTTTACACACTGTCTGTGGCTGCTTGAAAGGCAAAGGGCAAAGTCGCATATTTGCAGCGAAGACAATTTAACCTACAAAGCCTCAAATGCGCATCTAGACAGAAAAAGCGCTCTAATGATTTGGATGTGTTTAAACCCCTAAGTGTGTATGGTGGAGACTTGACCCCCAGTGTGGCGATATTGAAAGGGGATAGAACCTGCAACATTGAGGCTCAGTACAGACTTAAGTCCTGAGCCACACTGCCTGCAGCAGTGATTCGTCTGGTCTAGCAGAGTGCTGGCTCTTGTGAAAGCATGTTGTTAGGAAGTGCAGCCTTTCTCTTATCTGACTTTCCGCTCAATCAGGTGGTCTTGCCCACACTCTCAACTCTATTGTCCACGACACTGTTCTCCATTCAAGGAGACAGTCACCAAACAGATGGGGCCACCCAACCTTGGACTTTCAAAAATGTGAGCTGAATACACAGCATTTTAATGGAAAGCACCAAATTTCAGGGATTTTCTGAGAGAAAAAATTAATACTAGAAGCAACTCCTAATGCAAATATTTGCTCAAGGACATAGGGATCAGGCTCTATTTTCCATTATGGAAATTCCATCTCAGTAGTCAATATAGGGGAAAGACCCAAAGTAGTTCAAAATATCTAGGTCTCAACCTACAAGAAAGTATAATGATGGCTTGACAGCTCAAGAGGGTTTAGAAGGTGGGTCTCTTGAGAAGATCAGGGCCTCTCTGTGTCATGTACCAATGTTCTCTTGGTTTTTGTTCTTTTATACTGATTAATATTATTACAATATTTTCTTAGTAAACTTCAACTTGGCATCAAAAAATAGAATTTTTTGAAATAGTCACAACTTTTTTTTTAATTTGTATTTTACTTTATGTGTATGGTGGTTTGCTTGAATGTATGTTTGCACTACATGCTTGCCTGGTGCTCGTGGCAGCCAGAAGTAGGATCTGGATCCCCTGGGACTGGAGCAACTGGGAGTTTTGGGTCATCATGTGGGTGCTGGAAATTGAATCTGGGTCCTCTGGAAGAGTAGCCTGTCCTCTTTACCTCTGAGCCATCTCTCCTGCCTCAGGTGGCATTGCTGTCACTGTGGATAGACTTCTGAGCACAGACTATCATTTCTCAGCAGAGAAGTTACCAGAAAAGTCCCAGAACTGTATACCTTGATTGTCGAGTAGAAATGAATACTATTGGCCAAATGACAGCCTGGGTCAGCTGTGGTTTGCAAGGTTCCATGATGCTTTTTATGTGCAAGACTGTTGCATCAGAGTGTCAGCTAACAGCATCGTCAAATGAAGGGAGAGAAAGAAAAGCTTGCTCTCTGCTTTTCCTGAAAGAGTCACAGCATCATGCATGGAAGTGGGGGTGCTAAGTGGAAAGTAAGGGAAACACAAACAACTCTTTTAGAGACCAGAATTTGCTGTGCACACTCAGCCCTGTGCACACTCAGCCGTGTCCACACTCAGCCCTGTCCACACTCAGCCTGTCCACACTCAGCCCTGTCCACACTCAGCCCTGTGTACACTCAGCCCTGTCCACACTCAGCCTTATCCACACTCAGCCCTGTCCACACTCAGCCCTGTCCACACTCAGCCCTGTGTACACTCAGACTTGTGCACACTCAGCCTTGTGCACACTCAGCCTTGTGCACACTCAGCCTAGTCTACACTTGGGCCTTCTAGTTTTTTCTACTGCTTCATGCCAGTTAGCCCCATCTTCTGTCTTCCCTCTCCCTGCAAAGATGGTTTTATGTCTCGGGTTTTGGCAAGTTCTCTATTCAAAACTGAATTTGCACTTTTGTGTCTTGGGATAAGCCATCAAAAGCTTCATGCCTGAATGCCCTTTGTCCTCCAGCCATAGAAAATGTGTCAGCCTGCTTTGTGAGCAGCTCAGTCTGCTTTGAGGTTACCTCTGTGGATACAATTTGAATCTTTAATGAGAAAAATAAAATTTATCAGTTCAATACATTAAAGAAAATTAGGATCTTTAGGGGTTTTTGAGTAAGCTGAAAACTTATAAGATCATGAGCAAAGCATCACATCCATAACAGGAAAGAATTCTTAGTATACTCACTTTATATTCTACATTTTCTCTAATCTGGAATACTAGATTATGTAATATTTACAAAGGAGACACACATACATCCCGAAACAATAGCTGACGACATATCCAGAAACAGATGTTAATATGAAGGGGATGAATATCCTCGGAGAGAGTGATAGGAGGGGTAGGGCTGTCCAGTCAGTGATGATCACGTGGGCTCATCTCTCTTTCTTTCTGAACCACCTTTTCCTTCTTATCCTTCTCGTCAATGTCTCCCCAGAGCACCCTAGGCTAACAGCCAGGCTGATCATCTAACTTCTCCTTGTGCAAAGGAATATTTTCTCTGGCAAGGATGGGATTGTCAATGTTTCTCAGATCACACTGCCCGAATGCTCCCCTCTCTTTTATTACCCATCTCCCCTAGTACTCGAGCCTCAGAGGAACCTGGATGCAATGCGAGCTGTAGCTTCGCCAACACAAGCATGATGTACTCGGGCTCCACAAATGTCTGTAAAAGCAAAAGTCAACTTAGGAAGCTGGGCCAGATGGCAGCAAGGTCAGGCTTCTGCTTAACTTTCTCTGCCCACACCTTGTCTCTGAAGAGAGCCAAAGAGAGTCTGGAAAAACAGTCTACAGCACAGCCAAGTCACTGAGGTCCCCACAGAGCCTATTTCCAAGCAGATAAACTTGGGAGAGAAGCCAGCGAGGGGGAGCAGCCAGGGCAGGGCTGGAGAGAGGGGATGAGGAGAGTGAGGGCTGGCTCTAGCCCCAGCCAGTTAGGGTGTTTATTCTCAGGGATCTTCCTCCTCACAGCTTCACTGTGCTCCTAAGTTGGCTACAATTTCCCTACACACCCTTGTGCTAGAACTTTCTCATCTCTGATAACAGTGCTGTATGACTCCTCTCTCTGTCTCTGTCTTTGTCTCTGTCTCTCAGTCTCTCTCCCCCAATCTTTCTAGTGTTATATTTCTTTTTCTAAAAGAATCAGTACTGATATTTTCATGATTAATAAAAGTCATAGGTAACTTTATCAAGTTAATTAGATTAACTTTGACTTAATCAAATAAAATATTTGCAACTAAAATGAAATGATTGGAACAAAGGGAACCTTAATAATTAGAGAAAATATTAGTTAATTATTCATCTGATAAGATAATATCCTGATGTATAAGGAAATGATAAATCAAATAATCTACTTAAACAATAGGAAATTGATCTGAATAGATGTTTCCCAAAAGAAAAAAATGCTCACCAGACTAATTATCAAAAAAATAAAAAATAAAATCAAAATGAGATACTGTCTCATTCCCTTTGGAATGACAGTTATAAAAAAGACAGAAGATAATAAATGCTATCAAGGATGCAAAAAAAAAAGAAAGAAATTCTCCCTCCTTCTGGTGATATATTACTGCCAACATGGTAAATCATATGGGAGTTCCTCCAGTAACTGAAAATAGAACCATCACCTCACATAGCTGTCTCACTACCAGGTATTGAACTAAACAAGATGGAATCAGTGTAGCAGAGGCCTGTGCACACCATGTTTGTTGTACAGCAGTCAAGGAAAGGACCGCATGGATGGATGAACGGATAAGCAAAATGTGGACGGTAACACAATGCAATACTGGTCAATCAAAAATCAAAAGGAAATTCTGTCATTTGTAGGAAAATAGATGGAAATGGAGGATGTTGTAGTAAATGAAATAAGCTGGGCATAGAAAACAAATACTGTGCAACCTCACTTGCAGAAACAAAAGCAAACCACAAATGTGGATCTCAAGGAGAGAGAACAATGGGCCCTTGATGCTGCAAAGATGTGCAATGCCCAGCGAGGGAGACAACAGGCACAAGGCTGCAATTGCACAGCAGGAGATGGTTTGAGTGTCTACAGAACAGCGGTCTAGCTACTGCCCACGGTGATGTTATGTATATTTCTAAATAACTGAAAAAGAAGGAACCAGTGATTCTCAAAACAGAGAAATAATAAAGGTTTGGGAACACGAAATACTAATATTTTAATTTGACCATTACATATTGAATACACACTTCAGCTTATATTGTACTCTTAAAAATGTACAAATATCTTCCAGTTAAAAATAATTTGTGTCAGGTACAATGGTACATATCTGTAATATGTATCTGGGAAGATTAGGTAGAGGGATTAGCCTGGGCAACATAGCGAGGTCTTGTTTCCCCCAAATCTGTCACTCTGTCGGTCGGTCTGTTTATAATTTTTTAAGGGGATGAACTGAGAATTTCAAATGAGGCTCCTACCCCTACTTAACCTAATAGAATTCCTGGATCTAAGCAAATTTTTGTATGAGTGGCTCTGTGTCTTCTTGAGGATCATTGTAAATGGAGGCTGCTCACTCATTTTCCAACTGCTCAGACCCGAATAATCACATAGAAACTATATTAATTACAACACTGTTTGGCTAACAGCTTAGGCATATTCCTGGCTAACTCTAGCATCTTAAATTAACCCATTTCTATCATTTTGTATTGCCATGAGGCTGTGGCCTATGGGTAAGTTCCATCAGGCATCTGTCTCCTTCGGCAGCTACAAGACGTCTCTTTGACTCCACCTATTCTCTCTGTATGTCCCTTCCAGCCTGACTAGATTCTGCCCCGATATAGGCCAAGCAGCTTTATTCATTAACCAATGAAAGCAACACACATATAGAAGGACATACCACATCAGATCATCATGAGGATTAAAATAATTTAGTGATGAAGAAATTATAAAGAGTCCTTGCAAATGCTCGTCAAAGACAAATGTAGTAGTATTTTCTCATGGGGCTGCCAGCCCACAAGTAATGACACAGAGACTTCTTATTAATTATGAAAGCTTGTCCTTAGCTTAGGATTGTTCCCAACTCGCCCTTATAACTAAATTAGCCTGCTTCTATTAATCTGTGTTCTGTCACATGACTTGGTTACCTCTCCTCTGTTCAACTTGTTCTGTTTGGCTGACGTTCCCCTTACCTCTCTTTCTCTCAGAGTTCTCTCTCTCCCTACAAATCCCATTTATCCTTTCCTGCCTAGTTGCTGGCCATTTAGCTCTTCATTAAACCAACCACAGTGACACATCTTCACACAGTGTAAACAAATATTCCATAACAGACACAATTTAAATCTATAAGTAAAATTTGGATAAAATATCACTGCAATATCTTTGAGCTGATATTTGTACACACAAATCTTTGCCTAGATCTCTGATCACAATTTTTTAAACAAATTATTTTAAAGGAAGGTGAGGAAACTTTCCCTCTATAAAGGGAAAGTACCAGTAGACAGATGAGTTTTGCTAAGCATTTCTTGAGGGAATCATTAATGCAATTTGTTGTCTCCTTAGTTCAGATGAATCGTGAGGCAAACTTTATAAATTGTGTTTCTTTCCTCCCAGTTACATATAATCTCCTGATGGTAACTCTCAGCCATTGCAGAGTCCTTAGTCATGAAGATGAGAACCTAGCAACCAAGAACACAGCAAGGGAACGTGTTTTTCTCTCACAGCAGTGAGAAGAGTTAGCACAAGGCTTGAAGTTAATCAAGAACCTGTACAAAATCAGCACTGCCGCCCTGGAAAGAAGGGGGTGGTGAAGTAATAAGGGAGGCGGCGGGGCTGCGTTCCCAGCACCCCGGCCGCCTGCTCAGCTAGCTTATGCCCCAAAATAATTACACAGACACTGTATTCTTTTAAGCACTGCTTGGCCCTTTAGCTCTAGCACTTACAGGCTAATTCTCACATCCCGATCAACCCATATCTAATAATCTGTGAGAACCGGTCTTACCGGGAAGATTCTAGCCTAGTCCATCCTGGGTCGGAGCTTCATGCCGGAGCGGGTCATGGCGTCTCTCTCAGGCGTCTGCTCCCTAGAGGAGAGCTGTCAAGTCTCTGAGCTCACTTCCTCTTCCTCCCAGCGTTCTGTTCTGTTTACTCCTCCCACCTATCCTCTAACCAATAAAATGGGCCAGGGCAGTGCCTTTATTAGCCAATGACCTTCCTCCATCAGGGTGGGGCTCTTCATATGTGCTAGCTGAGGTTAGGAATGGACCAACAGTTACCGTAAGGAGAGATAGCACACATTGTTTATTAAGCTGCTCCATAAAAGTTGTAGTTAGAAGTAAGCAAATCCATACAATGCAAACACACTCCCACAGAACAGTAGGCGCTTATAAAAGGCCTTACTCTTCAATCTCTGGATCTTTCCTCTATAGTCATTGTAAAGAAGGATTTCCTGCCTTATTCCTAGGACTCTGAGCTGGGCCACACCCAGCCCTCTTGGGGGACAGTGATGAGATGACTAGTTCTTCACAGGGCAGACTAGGGCAAGTGGGTGTAGCGAGTTAATCAGTGCGGCATGCAACAGATGAAAAAGACGCTAGCCTAAAACAAACCATTGTTGATTTTTTTCCACATGGCCTATAATTTCTGATTGTTTTTCTGCCCTTCTCTCTCTGTTTCACCTATAATTTCTGATTGTTTTTCTGCCCTTCTCTATCTGTTTCAACCAAAAAAAAAAAAAACCTGTATTATCACTGTAAAATCTAATCAACAGTAACCTTCATCCTCTCCTTAGGGATCCAAAGATTTGAACATGCTAGCAAACAGGCTAACACTGAGCTGTACCCCATCCACAAAAACAAAGATCAACAGTCTGTGTTTCAGCCAGTGATGGTGCTGGTTAAGGAAGGTTTGTAGAGGAGAGACTTCAACAAGAAGCCTTCAGACCTTGAAAGTGAGACCTTCTTCACACCCATGGGGGTCCTCATGGTCCTCAGCACCCTTTCTGAAGTTGCCTGAATCCCTGTATAGAACACAAGCCATGCCTTCTACATCCTTACATCTCCCAGGGTTAGTATAAACTATGGCCCATGGCTATGTATCTTGGTAAACGTTTTTAGAATATGTAAGTGAATGATCAGGTCACAGTCCACAACATCCTCTGGGGTCTACACTTCAGACTCTCTTCTTCCCTCCATCTCCACCTCGTTAGACTGAGATCCACTCTAAGTTCATATTCCCTATAAATCTGTACATCTGTTGCTTGCCTCAGTGTATGTTTTCTTGGGCTACTCAGACACAATTGGCTTCAGTCCCTTGTCACTTCTCAGACTTACACTCTTGCAGTCTCTCATCTGATCACTGCTCCCAAAAGTCCCATCTCTCCATCTTCCATTCAGTATTGCTTTGTGGGATCTGGCCCGAAAGGAAATGTAATCTAGGAAAGCATTCACTTGGTAAGGTTCTTTCGATAACTACCTACAGCTGCTACCCGTTCATACATCCAGGCAGTGAGGCAGCACTTAATTGGCTATCCACTATGATTCGGGCCCTGTAGTGCCATCTGGGAATGCAACTTTGAACTGGACAGAGATCCTGTACTCACAAGGCTCATAACAGACTACAATAAACAGAGGTTCGTGTGATGGATCACAGAGGTTTAAAGTCTGGTGAAGAGGAGGAACCAAGTGATCACTCATTATGTAAACTCCAGCAGAAGCAATTGTACGTTCTACAGATTTCAGCTTAACAAGGTGGAGACAGGAGGAAAGAAGTAAGTTTGAAGCAGAGTCCCCAGAAGATGTGGTGGATTGCGACCTAATCATTCACTTATGTATTTTAGAAATGTTAACCAAAAGATATTGCCATGAGCCATACTTTATACTAACCCCAGGAGGTAACAAGGATATAGAAGGCATGGCTTATGTTCCATACGGGGATGAAGGCAACTTCAGGAAAGGTGCTAAGGACCATGAAGGCCCCATGGACATTTAAGATAGAGTCCTATAGGCACTTAGAAAAATTGTAGAAGTCACAGGAGATTTCCAAAAGAAGTAACTTTTGTTCTTTTACCCATTCTCCACGTCTGTGCTGAATAGCTGAAAATGTTCCTTGTATTGCATTTTCCTCTCATTCTGCTACTCCTTCTCCTCCTCTCTCTCTCTCTCTCTCTCTCTCTCTCTCTCTCTCTCTCACACACACACACACACACACACACACACACACACACCAGCTATAGCCATTTCTTTCTCCAGGGAACATTTCCCAATTCCCCAGCATTTCTCTTTCTAATGCTGAGGTTGACACTCAAGGCCCCCTGCACAGGCTAGACAAGTGCTCAAACACTGAGAAACCAGTCCCTTTGCTAGGATCCTGCCATTGTTTCCCTGTTCCTCAGCAGTGTTTACATCTGGAGCAATTTTAACACAACACTCCAAGCTACATATTATGCCTTTTTAGTTCGTTTTAGTTGCTTGAGCTTGGGCCTCCTGTTAGACTGCATAGTGCTATGAATTAAATATCCCCTAGGAGGGTGGAGTCATTCTTATGTTAGACTGTGCAGGTCTAGTTGACTGATTGGAACTTTGTGATTGTGGGGAGCTGGGAGTTTGCAAGCCTGTGATCAAATTACAAATTACTAGCTCCTTAATAGCCATTTATCGTCCACCTCTGTGTCTGACCTAATACTTTTCTGATCATCATCAGGAATCTTTGGGGTATAACTTAAAAGCACGCCAGCTTCCACCAGCCCCACTTCGTATCTGAGACTTCCAACAGAGATTTCCCAGCTGTGCTAAACCCATCCACCTGATGTTTTCTTCGATGGATTTAAAAGGCAAGCAAATGAAAGGAAACCCTGATTCATGAATTTCTTTTGTTCTGTAACTATGAAAACTACATGAGATTGTTTTCACAGTTGAGCATATTTTGCGAGATAACCTGAATTCCTAATCCCAGGATAGTGACTCATATTTTGTTCAAGAATAAGCTATATCTTATTTTCTTTGAGGTTAGAGCTGTGTTTTGTGATAATTGTTTCTGTGAATAACATGGAAACAGTAGGTGGCACAAAAATAGATTGAAATGCATGTCTAAATTAATAAAATCAGTGCTAGCATGAGTGAATGGAGTTTGTATTCTTATACTACCTCTACTGTATCTTTATAAATTTAATCTAAATGCTAGTACTAACTTAGTGGTACATCAAGTATGAAAAATAAAAAACCTTCAAATAAGTAGATTTAAACATTTTTAAGCTTTTAAATGAGAAGAGACTACAGAGTATTAGATCCATTCCAGTCATCTAGACACCTAAAAATAGATAGCATTTTCATTTCCGGTCTGATGGTTTTAGTTGTCTCCCGTGACGGCTGCTTAATGATTCTCTTTCTGGTCAATGGCTAAGCCAGTAGTTAATCCAGAAATTTATACAACGGGATTCAGATTCAAAGCCTATTTTCATTTGTCTGTGTTTCAAGAGGCACACTAGAATCCCCGCTGCCATATTCCATCCAGAAAGCAATGTGAATACCAGGTTAGAAGGAAATATGGTCTAAGCATCCTTTGTATTTTAATCGAAAAGAATTGGGAAATAGAATTTTTAGAATCAGAATTTCAAGCAAAAATGTACATTAAATCTAGATGAAAATCATCCGAGGAGTCTGGAGGAACATAGGCATGATGACAACATGGAACTGTGACCATTCTTCAAGATATACATTGCCCCACCATTAGAGCCATGAACAACACCTCTTCCATGCACAGGCTGTTGCCCAACAAGAGACTGGAGAATTACCTGCTCGCACATTGAGCAAGGATGTAGGAATCTCTGATACATGAGGAAGACTATGGCTGATTCGGTAAGTATAACTTCCAAGGAGAGATGTCATTTTTGGACAGGGGAGACAGTTTACTCATTTACCTGAAGCACATTTTGGAGAGTAAACTTGGGCAGTAAAGGAATATCCAAGGTATACATTATGAATAAGCCTCCCCAAAATATCATGGGAATTGTTCTAGATTCTCCAGTTTAATTCTGCTGGGGAAGTTTGGGGTGGGGGACAGTTGCATAAAGTGTGTTTGAGAGCTGAACTCCCCCTTCCTGAATCCAACAGGAAGTAAAGACTTGTACCTGTGTCTTCCAGACAAACTTAAATCTCTATGTGTCCTGAGGTACCTGTTGTTCTCTCCAAATCTCCAAATCTTTCTTCCAATAGTTTTTATCAGGTTGGTACTATTTTACTACCAACACAGAAACCCATTAGCTAAAACCCTCATTTTATCTTCCAGGATAGTTACATAAGCAAAACAAGTCTGACAATGACTCTTCCCTGACTCAGTCCTTCAGTAGCCAGAGACAGAAGGAAGTGATTGCCTCAGCATGGCAGAAGATTGGCTTTAACCTTTGAGCTCAGTCTTTCCAGCCACATCTCCTGCCAGGATTATCTAACATTGAAATTGCTTTTTTAAAATTATATTTATTGTTTCGGAAGTGTGTATGTATGCACATGTGTGTATGCGCACACATGTGACTGTGGTGTATCATGTTTTGGTCTAGTCCACCCCCATTCCTTCCCTCCCAGTACCTCTCCTATCCTCCTATCACTCTCCCCCCGACACACAGTTTCCTGTATCCTTTTGTTGCTGTTGCTCACTGAATCCACTTAGTGCTGCCTGCGTGTGCCAGGATATAAGGCCACCCACTGGAGCAGGGATAGCCTCTAGGGGCCTCATCCTTAAAGAAAACCATCTTTCCCTCCCCTAGCAGTTACCAATTGCTAAAGCTCCTCAGTGAGGGGGTGGGACTTTGTGACCCTCCCCTAGCCTGGGATTTTGTCTGGCTTGATCTTAGAAAGGTCTTGTGCGTGCTGTCACAACTGCTGTGTGCTCACAAATACGACTGCCCTGTGTGTCTGAAAATAAAAAGCAAAGATTTTGTTTGTTGTCATTTCACTTCTTTTGCAATGATTGCTGAATGTTGAGGGGGAAAGATGTGACACAAACGTCCCATTCAGGGCTGAGCACTTCACACGATCTTTGCCGTGGCATATAGACTTCTTGACAAACTTTCAATGTCTCTTTTATCTCCCAAAGCCTCATGCATGCGTCTCTTTTGCTCAGCCTGTTCTCCATCTCTCTCTTCTCCTAGCACACTTTGGATCATCCTTCCAACTCTGTATGAGAAGTTAATTCTTCCATCAGCCTTCCCTGCATCAATTGCAGATTCGCTGACACTTTAACACATGCAAGTGCACCCATGCTTACACATATACACAAGCAAGCATATGCATCATATGATCAGAAACACACATACACACATGCATGCATGTGCACAACTCATACAAGCATGTGCAAATATGCACCCACATACTAGCATGCATATATGCACACACATACATGTACACAATTCGTACAAGTACTTGCACATCCATACATGTATGCATGCATGCATATATACACACAATTACGTATACAATTTTTTACTTGTGGGGGACACATCTCACTCTGCCATCCACGTTTGCCTAGAACTCATAGTGTATCCCAAGCTGACCTCCAGCTCACAGCAGTTCTCTTGCTCTGCCTTCCAGATACTGAGATTGCAGGCATGAGGCACCATGTCTGCCTGAAGCTTTCCATTTCATGGTCCAGTAACTTTCTTTATTTTTAAGCGGGTTGGAAATTGTAACTTGTTCATCATTCATAGCCTCTCGCCATTGCAAGCTTCTGGCAGATGCAGTCCTGGCTTCCCCTTTGATAAGCAGAAAATGAGGCCCAGGGCAGGAAATGCTCACAGTAGCACAGTGCAGATTCACTATGAAAAGATAGGCTTCCATCTCCCAGATGGTGACAAACCTATTCCTATGACTGCCAGGACTCCTTGGGCATGTAACACTAACTTGGGATGGAATCATATAGGGCCACCTGCTTTCCTGGCCCCTTCTTAAATCTTTATGTTACTTGTGTTATGGGGTTTCTTCCTTACGAGACCACATATATACAGGCAGTGTTTCCATAGCAACCAGCAAGTGTGAAGGGTACTCCCCTAAAATGTGAGTATATGAGCAGAGGTGGAGCCTCAAAACTGACTCATTTACATCTTTCCACATTTGCCTTCCTCCCATCCGTGTGGAAAGCAGCTTTCGTGGTTTGCTCAACTGTCATTCAGGAGACTGCATCTAACCCTTTCTCCCCTCTTTTTCTTCTCTTTATCCACTAAGCCATGGAAATATTTGGAAGCTTCCCAGCTAGACATGGGCTAAATGCAGTGGTTGCTATGGTAATAACTCCTCCCATACCTGTGCAGAGATATCAAACTAAAAAATAATTTTTCTATCAGCAAGAAATATGGAAATGAAATTGTTTACTTCTAAAAAATTCTATCACATGCCACTGATGTTACATTCCATGAAACTTAGACTTTGTAACATTTAATTTAAAATACCAACAAAAGACCTACACATGGCCAATGTTATTCCCAAAGCCCACGGTTCTTCTTATATTCACAGGCACCCCCAACACACTTAAATCTAGACTTTCTTCTTTTCCTAGGAATGGGTTCAACACTGTGAGCAGCCACTATATGCCAGGTATGGACACCCCTGAGCATGCAATGGTGTGGTAAATGTGAACAGGATCCTATGTGTTCACTTCCTGAGAATGCTTGTCTTGTGCAACAGGGAGGAAGAACACGGGCATAGTAGTATTAACAGCAATGATGCTTTCTTTCTTGAAACAGTGGTTTAGAGGGACTGGTGGAAGGAACTGATATCGACAGGATGAGCAATCTCTCTTTGTACAAAAGAAATGGAAGCAAGGTTAGATGCTGAGGTCTGTGATTGAGGCTTGCATGTTTAAAGCTGAGAATTCTCTAGTTGACGGTGTCTGAAGACAAACACATGTGCACCGCACGTATGAAAAGGCAGGAGTCACAATGATGGTTGAGTTAAATTCACTTCTCATTGCTAAGCCAACGGCAAACTGCCATCCTTCTACTGAAGTCCAGTTCATTAACTTATTATTGACTTGTATAAAAGGTTAACTGACATGTTTTAATCGGCACATGATCATTGTACATGTTTGTGGGGTAGTGTGTCGTTTCAATCCATGTGTACAATGTGTAATGAGTATGTGACAAACAGTACTTGGCACACATAACACCCTGTACCAGAATCCACTTTCTCTGGTCTTCTGCTCATTCCAGAACTCAGGTTGCTGCTGTGTCTGACATTCCCATTGCTTCTAGAAACCAACATTTGGTTTTGCTTTCGTTTCTGAGACCCTTGTCTTGACTCACGGCACCTTTGTTCTGCATCTAGACTCTCGATGGCTTCCTAACTGGCCTTCCTATTTCTAACGCAGCTTCCATCCTGCAGTAAGAGGAATTACATCTCCAAACTATCTCACTGATTTCCCCAGCTAGCAACCTCTCCATGGCTTCTCACTCCTTTTGCGTAGGAAGCCTCCTATGATCAACCACCAAAAACTTCAGAATTTAGACTCATCTCTCCTCACTGCATACTCTTGTAGCTCATACTAAAATGCTTACAGGTCCTTAAACGTGTTCATGCCTCTTGCTGTCTGGGAGTTTGAGTTCCTTGCCCCTCTGTCTGGCTCACTTCCCCTTGCTTTCCAGCCTTCACGTAAATAATTGTCATGTGTCCCTCTTAGACGCTGTGCTCTCTGTCAGAAATCTGCCCTGCTCTTCCAGGATGAAAGGGACTGCTTTTCCAAACAGAACCAGGTCCATCCTGGCCCCGCCCTAAGTAGCATTCATTTATCCCTGTCTCGCTGTAAGTAACGCTTATTTCTGAAGAAAGCACACATCCACATTTATCACGTTTCCCCAACATCTTACACAGCTGGCTTATAACATGCATTCTTGAAATCATTCGTCAGATAAATTGTTGGATGCTTTTTTTTAAACTTGGCGCTCAGGATGATCAAAGGCCTTGCCCCAAGTCTTCTGCCAAGTAAATAAATGGCGAAGCTGGGCCTATAGCTCTTGCGTTGTGCCTCTCCGCTCCTCCTGCAGCCCCGGCTCTTCTCTTCTACAGGGTGAGGGCTCACAGATGTGTACTTTCAGTCGCAGCTCTCTTCAGGAATGCAGACTCACATCAACATGTCTTCCTAGAAGGACTATGCCCAAACTTAACACTGTTTAACTAATTCAGGTGCTGTGCTCCGAGCCTCTTAAGAACATGTAACTGGCTGGATAATAGAGTAACACATCTTTAATCCCAGCATTCTGGAGGCAGAGGCAGACAGATCCCTGTAATTCTGAGGCCAGCATGGTCTATCTATAAAGTTCTGGGGCAGCCAGAATGACATAGTAAGACCCTATATTTAAAAAGAGGTGAAGTAATAGAGGAAGATACCAAATATCTGTCTATGGATTACACATGTACATACACCTATCTGTACACACACATATAACACATACAAAAAAAGAAAGAAAGATTGTCTGGATTGACATGGAGCCAGCTCTAGTTTCCAGAGTGCTACGTCTAGCCAGAGGTGAGCACAGCTCACCAGAAGGACCAGATTAAAAACTCCTGAAGTAACTGCATAAAAGGGTTTGCAGTAGAAACCCCAACAATATTATTCTCCTTTAGATGTAGGAAGTCAGCGATCAGTTGAGAGCTGTGCTCCCTCCTATGTCAGAAGACGGTCTTGACTCCGACTATAAACATCTGCCATTCCAATTTAGACTTCTCCACAAGAGCTGCACTATCGTCCTATTTCAGCTTCCAGCTCTGTTCGTCTGTTGCAAGCTTTGACTCCACAACTCTGGGATAATAAAACCCAAGAGCATAGCTTGAAAATAGTGCGCATCTGCTGAGGATTGTTATTTTGGTTTAACGAGGACTTGCTGGTTCCTGAATTCCTATAATCATTTGATGAATGTGCTGGCAAGTCGCTCTGCAGGCTTTGAGCATGTGGTACTTATGGGGGGGGGGGGGGGCTAAGTGATCCTTTCTCCTGGGAATACAGTCTTCTAGTGGAACTTTGTAAGGGCAAATGTGTGTATCCATCACCGACTATATAGAGAAACAACAATACTGCGATAGCCATTGGCCTTGCGGAGGCAGAGGAGATTGGCCCCACCACAGACTGAGCACACCTGCGTGTGGAAACCATGGCAGGAGTTACAAAGACTGATAAATCAGCTTGATTCTCACATGGTTTCTTAAAAGGATTCCAGAGACATAGCCACTCACAAGGAAGTACAATCCACGGCAAACTGCGATGAGGGCTATCCTAGGCATAATTATTCCTTCCATTCATTTATCCTGGCTTAATTTGCAAAGAACTTTCCATATGCATTGCCTCATTTGGTCCTCACAATGGTCCTGGGAGATAGACACTATTATCTTCACTTTAAAGTTACAGATAGTTCTAAAATCCTAACCCCACAGCTGAATGTCAAGGGAGGTCGAATATAACTTAAGTAGATACAACAAAGTTTTATGGAGGATGTGTGGTAACCCTACTAGGAGCTACGTCTACATGCCAGTGGAGAAGGGTTTTATGCTGGTTTATTTCTATTTTCATTGATATATCGATTGCCTTCTGAGAAGTCAGCTCTAAGTTGTGGGAGATCAAACTGCTCTAAAGAAATTGATGTTGTTTTCAGAGGTGTTGAACATGGAGCGGACCCCTGGAAGCATATTGAAAAGAGTGGGCAGGAACACCCCGCAAACTCAGCGAGTGTTCTCAGGTGGGTGTGTGGCACATGCAGCTGCCTAGCAAGGCTTATGGGGCTGGGAAAGGAAAATCAAGTGAGCTCTCTGTGTGTGGTGCTGAGCTATGCTGACTCATCCCAATCTGAAACAAAGCAGGCCCCATGGAAGAAGGAAGACAGACTGCGGAGGCAGGCGCTGCTGTGAGAGCCAGGGCAGGCAGAAGTGCAACAATTGGATGGTGATTGAATCTAATGTGTCCCTGGTAAGGGACTGGCACACATAAAATCATGTCACTCAACCCTGACACTGGGCTTTGAGCGGAGTAAATCTATCACAAATGCATTTACAGGTAGTCAGAGCTCTTGAAGGTGTTGAAAGGCCTGCTGTTTTCCTGTGGCAGAAGCAGAATTGCAAATGAAGCAATCTGATCTCTCAATCTATGGCAACTTTGTATCAAAGAAGTAAACATTTTAATATAGAGACTCATAACTGGTCAGAGTACTATCAGTAATTGACAGTGGCATGCTCAGCCCTAAATGAGACATCTATTATCTTCCCATCAAAGGTTCAGTCCACGTGTTATGATTCTGTTGGACTTTCACAGAGTATCGCATTATCAGCAAAGAAGCTTACTTCCTCCTGAAACCTGAACACCTGTTTGGTTGGTTAGTTTTTGTTTGCTTGCTCCTTCCTTCCTTCCTTCCTTCCTTCCTTCCTTCCTTCCTTCCATCCTTTCTTTCTGGCATTGGCTGGGATTTCCAGTGCAATGCAGAGTTAACAATCCGGGTACAGCATCTGTTCCTCATTACCTTTCCTAGTGTTACACTCAGTGTTCTTATACCCACTGTAGAATTTTTGTAGATGTCTTTTACCAGAATTTTCTCTTACTGTAGGGTTGAGTTTAATAAAGAAAGGACATTGAATTTTTGTCCATTTTTTCCAACATAGAAAATCGTATCAGTTGATTGCTTAAATGTTAAGCCAGTGTTATATTTCATGATAAACAATATTTATTCATGATATATTTTTTTCATACAAAAATGTCAGTTTCCCCAAGATTTATTGAAAACTTTAACTAAATGTATGAGACTGGAACAATAACTCCAGGGTTACTAGCACTTGCGGCTCTTGTGGAGGGACCTAAGTTCAGTTCCCAGTTCCCACATAAACTGTTTCACAGCTGCCTGTAAGTCCGTCCAGCTCCAGGATAGCCAACACTCTCTCTCTCTTTCTCTCTCTCTCTTTCTCTCTCTCTCTCTCTCTCTCTCTCTCTCTCTCTCTCTTTCTCTTTCTCTCTCTCTTTCTCATACACACACACACACACACACACACACACACTGAAAAAGTATATCTTTTTAAAAAGGTGCAGTCATGAACAGTATCTATCTATGCTGTTCTTATGACTATTTTTCTCTTGGTTTGCACCCAGAATCATGCTGGCCTCATCAATGACTTGGGAAGTATTTCTTCCTCTTTAATTTTTTTGATAGAATCTGAATAGCATGGGTACTATCTATATATGGACCAATGAAGATGCGTAGCTTGAAAGTATTCTTTACAAAAGACTCATAGCCATAGATTTAATTTTCATAATGGATATATAACAATTCAATTTACATATTATTTCTTGAGTGAGCTCTGGTGGCCTGCACATTTTCTAGAATCAACTCTATTTCATCTAATTTGTCAAACTTGTTGACTTACAGTTGTCAACAAATTTTCCTTGTTTACTGTTTCAATGTCTAACTTCTTTCATTCCTAACAAAGGTAATTGGTTTCTTTTCTCCCTAATCAGTCTTAGGTAATTTTATTATCTTCTTTAAGAAATGCATTTTTTTCATTTGCTGTTTTTCTCCACTGTTTTTCCATTATTTCAGTGAGTTGCTCTTCTCAACTCATCCCTTTTCTTCTGTTTACTTTTCATTTAACATCCCATTTTTTCCTAGTTTCTTAAATTGAAACCTGAGGCTACTAACTTGAAATACCTTTTCCTTATCTTCTGTTGTTTTCATTTAATTTATGTATCATCAGAATGCAGGTGATGTATTACTTAAATACTTTCCAATTTGTCCAAAATGGTTTTAATTAGAAGATGATAATTTGGGCAATATTTCATGTAGGTGGAGCATTGTGTGAATGTTAATCAGATCAGATCAATCGTTAATTGTGTTCAAGTCGTCCACATCCCTACTGCTTTCCCACACACTTGCTCTATCAGTTATTAAAAACCTTCACTGTGTGTTGTAAGAGGAACCACTTGTTTGTTCCCAGCTGCTCAGCCCCGAAATAATTACACAGAAACTATATTATTCACAATACTGTTTGGCCAATAGCTTAAGTGTATTTCTGGCTAACTCATATCTTAAATTAACTTATCTCCATTAATCTGTGTATCACCACAAGACTCTGGCTTACCAGGTAAAATTCTGGCATCTGTCTCCCTTGGGGCTCCATGGCTTCTCTGGACTCTACCTTCTTTCTCCCAGCATTCAGTATAGTTTTCCCCTCCTAGTTCTACTCTGCCCTATCAACAGGCCAAGGAAGTTTCTTTATTCATTAACCAATAAAAGCAACACATATACAGAAGGGCTTCCTACATCAACTGTGCCCGTCTATTTGTCTATATTTATTTATGATTCTTATCAGCACTGAAGCTCTTTGTGTATTATGAACCTTTGTTTTTCATATATTAATGTTTATTATGTGTATAGAGTCCTGATTTTATTAAGTGGAACTTTTCATTTCTAGTAATTTTTGGTATGAAATATAATAATTATATAGCCATTTAAGTTTTCATTTAAGCAAAGCTTACTAATTTTACATTTTTACAAAATTTTATTTTCAAACCATTCATGTCTATTTAAAGTTCTTTTCTTACAAGAAGTATCTCTTCATATATTGTTCTTTAATCCAACCTGAAAATCATTGCTTCTTTATCAGGGTGTCATTTGCCTTTACATTTAATGTGATTTTGGATGTTGTTGGTTGCAATGTCATGTCTCATTCATTACTTCTCCTCTTTTCTTCCTTTTCCTGCCTTTCTTCAGTTCAATAACTTATTATTCTACTTTATCCTTCTTTATTGGCCTAATAACTAAACAGCATGGTTGCTAAGATTCATATATTTGAGCCATTAAGGTGAATGTTCAGGTGTTGTAACTTCGCATAGGCGTAAATGATTAATCACGTTAGTAATCTCATCTTTTCCTTTCTGATCTTTGGGCTGTTCTAGTTTCCATCTGCAGACGTGTTCTGCTCCCCCATCATACGCACTGTTTCCTAAGGAAAGCGCGCTGTCTAATGCTGCTTTTCTTGTCTGGCTACTTCTACATTCTCCACTATGTCACTGGTTTCAGGAAATTTGGTTATGACCTGTAGAAAGGAAGCCTGACAAGACACACTTCATGATGAAGTGTCCATCGGGCACAGGAAAGATCATGGAAGTAAAAAAAAATAAATAAATAAGATGAGAAACACTGCCAATGATGCCTTGGGGTAAGAGACGGCAGAGGAGTGAGAAGGGTAAAAATCACGCTGCTTACATCATGATGTCTATGTCCAGATCTAACAATAGGAAAGAACTGCTTCCTAGACCTTCAGTTCGCCGTCTTTTGTGCAGTCCATTGATGTCACGAGCATTCTCTTTCTGTTGCCAATTGGTCCAAAACTCCCCTAGCCACACTATTTTCTGTCACTTAGAGAGTCAAAATATTTTAATACTGAACTGAGAAAAAAATTTCCTCACATAAGTTTTCATGGGTTTTCTTACAAATAATTTGTGAGGACACAGAAATTTTAGAGACATTCACACAAAAATGAGTGACTAAATATAAACTGTGTGCAAATATTTGAATTTTAATCATATCCAGGAGCAAGGAATTTCATCTATATTCTCAGAAACATATAAAGTAGCTGTCTCATAATAAATTATTAGTAAAGATTTTTTTAAAAGTAAACAAGAAAAGAAAAAGTAAATCACAGAAAGAAGAATGGAAAATGTGTTCTAGACAGTATATCCATTTTCTTTTATGTTAGAAGCAAAAATGAGAAAGTGGCAGTAAGCCAAGACATGTTTTCATTTTACATAGAGAATAACCAGCATGATGACAATGCATTAATTAATATCATGATATTTAAAACTTCCAGAAAGAAAATAAGTCATTCTGTTGGTCTGCAAACATTCACTTTCCCACACAGCATGGCTTATTCTCAAATTAACCTTTTAATTCGCTTCTCTAAGAATCTACCAGTCCAAGGAAACAGATGCCCATGGAGAGTTATCTTCTAGGATGCTTTGATGACTGATATCATATGTTAATTTCTAGTAAATTAGAGCATATACCCCTAGCCAGAATTATCATCCTATCATTGATATTTTCTTCCTGTGTGACCTTGAGGAGTCACTGAAATGCAAAATGAATGAGATAAATTAATTCCTACACCATAAACTGCAAAGCCTTGGCACCAATGTGTTTGTGAAAATATTAGCAAATGCAAAGGACTATGAAAATATTGACTTTAATTTTTCCAATATAAGTTAACGACATATCCTAAAGGGGAGCTGACGGTTCTGAAACAGACTAATGGTTACTGTGTGAAATAAGTTTATCAACAGGGTACTGTACTTTGAGTGGGAATGAGATGAACTCCAGAATTTATGGTCCTCTTAGAATGGCAGCTGGTGGGAAACGGGAAAAAGAGAAAGAATTTCAAAAGTCCAAATTTATACCATGCAAAAATAAAAATGTAAAAAAAAATGTAGTCAGTACTAGAACGAACTGGTTCCAGCTGCTACTTTCAGATGGTAACCTATATAAACCGCTCTACAAAAGGACGAGAGGTTTGAATTGCTGATGCTAGCCACCCATTTCTGGTAAGAGTGGAAAAGTGACATAGGCCACGGGAAAAGTACTCTCCTTAAGAAGTTTAATTTATTCCTGCTCTGCAGAGTCTGATGGGAGCTTGGCTGACTGTGAACCCTTACACAGAACATAACAACTTTCACTACAGCCAAGAAGGAAATG
This sequence comes from Microtus oregoni, assembly GCF_018167655.1. Lineage (NCBI taxonomy): Eukaryota > Metazoa > Chordata > Mammalia > Rodentia > Cricetidae > Microtus > Microtus oregoni. The sequence goes on from NW_024543072.1 coordinate 34,112,944, forward strand.
GAACTGTTTCCCCCAGGAATCCAACACTGCAACGAGCGTACTGTAGTTAAAAGTTAGACCCCTAGTGGATGCATGAGGCATAAAACTGTCAAAGACCAAGTCTTGATGAATACCTAAAAGCAAGGAAGACAGTCCTCTTGGAACAGTAGCAGCAGGCTACATTCTTTGTACACCGAGGGAGCTTCCATGAAACTGTCTGGACAAAGCCTATGATTTTTTTTTACGCAGTTTACTCTAGATCTCTTTGCAGGACCAATATAAGGCATGTCCACAGTTAAAAATCTTCATGAAAGTTAACCAGATTGAACTTTTTCTCAGTTCTCCTCTCAAATTCCTGTGAATGTTTATTTGTTCTCTTACTCCTGTTGAAGTATAATGTTCATGACTCAAAGGGACACATAAGCTTATTCATTTATTCCTTGGCGTGCTCTATGTTCAGTGTGCCAACTACGAGTCTATGCATTTTGTCCATATTAGCTCATTTAATTATTCATCATTTAATTATTCCAATGACATTCATGGAGTTCATATCAAGCTCTTACACTATGTCAGAGCTTATGCTTGCTGTAAACTAAACCTGCAAGGATCCCGCAGTAAGTTAGGTAGAGTAGACACGTAGCACAGTGTTTTCTCATCTGTTTTAAAAACAGTGAGTAATTATGCAGAGAAAAATACCTAATCAGGTCAAAAGAATAATATTCAGGAAGTTGGGGAACACTAGAGGTATTCTGAGAGCTAGCTGAAATGTTACCTGAAGCCTCAAAAATGATCCAGGAAAGTGAAATAAGGCTGTTATATAATGAAGACACTTTGGTGCAAGGGAGAGCAAAGCTCAAATGCCTGGTAGAAGCGATAACCAAGTCGCATAATGAAACTAAAAAGATCGAGACAGTGTAAGAGATAAGGTGAAGACATGGACAGGACTAAGCAAAGTCTTTGACCTGTGTAGACAATGCAAATTCACTGCAGAATTTCAAACAAGGAAACATGTGGCTCCGAATTCTCTAGTCCATCAAGTTTAGATAGTCTTGAAGTAATGAAAGTGTTGCATGATGAGAAGTAGACTACCAGCTAGGACACACCTCTGGCATTAGAACCGAGAACTCCAGCACAATGGTTCACATTGTAAGAGCAGCAAAGGACTGGAGAGCTCTTCAGTAATGTGCTCTAAGTATTGAATCAACTCTATCCAGGGATTCTTAATATATTGACCTTCGTTTACCTTTCAACTTTTCCTCTTTACCACTTGTCTTTTAGAAAGCCATGGTTAGATCTATCTCTTGAAAGAAAGTAAAGGGAACTGGGGGAGGACAGGTCTCCTTTTCTGGCTTCGTTCTGGCCATCGACTGGTTTTGACTCACTGGGCGAGCTCAGAGTTCCTCAACCGTAAATGACATGGATTGGAATAGATGGTGCTTGCTTTTTGTTTGCCTATGAAGTTTCTATGAAGCAACTTCTATTCTTGTTAATATTATTTTTAGTCTTCAAAGGAAACTGGAGACACACAGAGAAGTATCATAATAGAGCTTCTCTTGCTGTTTGTGAGTTGTCAAGTAATATGAATATGTATGGTAATGAAGCTCCATAGAGCGGCAACGTGAATGCTGTAGATTAAAACACACATACGGTTCTCATACTAAATAGTCCATAATGCATTTCTGGATATGCCAGAATACTAAACTAAGCAGAAGACAGCTCATGTGCCAACGTAGTGGGTTAAGTTTAGTTTTCTTAACTTTAAAAGAAAGTTTGAATTTCTTTTTTACTTTTCCTTGAATACTTCTGATTGAATCTGCATTTTTTAAGAAAATGAAAGCTGGATAAAGGTTTTAGTCAAGACAATAATTTTTGAAAAGCTGACTAGATTTCTGCTAGCATTTAAACTGTCAATCACATTAGCAGACACATTCTATTAAGGTCATTGCTAAAATGTCACTGTGCTCCAGTCTATCTGATGCTATTATCACAAATTTCATTGCAGACAGTAGAGGTGGAACGCACTGTGCTTTGCTGAAACCTGACCACAACACGGAGACTTTCTTAGGCCAACAAATGATTTCTCTTCACACTGAAGTGCAAGTGAGATCTTAAGTCACATGAAGTAAACTATTTTTTAACTTACATTGGTTCTTTGTAAATTTCATACATTCTGATCCCACCTATCTCCCTGCCCCCTCACATCTGCCTTCTACCCTTACAACCTCCCAAAATAAAACCAAATTTAAAAGAAAAACCAAAAACCAAACCAAACACAGAAACGAAAAAGAAAGAAGAAAGAAGGAAAGAAAGAAAGAAAGAAAGAAAGAAAGAAAGAAAGAAGGAAGAATCTGGTCATGGAAGCTGTAATGTGGTCCATTGAGACGGACACACAGTTTACCCTTTAGTCTGTTCATCTTTACTCGCAAGCGTTCAATGCCATGAATCATTGGTCTGACTCTGAGTCTCTGGTTTTTGATACACCACTGCTAATGTGCTCTCACTGGGGCTCCTCTTGGATACCTTGCTGTCGTCCTGTGTCATGGAGATCCTGTAGATTCATACCCTTCACATGTTCCAACAGTTCATAGATTCAGTGGATGCCAGAGTGGGCCAACTCATAGCCCTTGTTCTGGGCCTGGAAGTTGGATTGGTCAGCTCCCTGGCTTTCCCTCATTGTCACTACTGAGAGCTCTCCAGCACTGCCTCAGCTAGCTCCTCCAATGTAGCCTACAGCAAGGACTGAGGCCCCCAGATCAGGGTTCCCCTTACTCATATCACCTGGGTCAGCTCTATTGTTTTTCCCAGGCAAGATTCAGGGCCCTCTCTCCTGATTGCTGCAGGGGATATATGGGCGGGGGTTAGGGTCAGCCCTCCCACTCTCAAACCCTTGGGTCTGGCTCACCTGCCACTCTGACAACAGGATCAACTCTAGTGTGCTGCTCAGGTGAGGTGCAGGGCCTGTTTTCCTGTGCTGTAGCTGGTGGAGAGCAAGGCTCATGACCCCAGGGCTAGTTCCCTAACTTGCCACGGGTAGCAAAAGGGAAGGGCATCTTTCCCTCACCCATGCCACCAAACAGACATGAACTATTCTTTCTCTTTAAGAAATTGTAGAAAGTAGAAAACTTAGAGTTCTCTCCTTGGGGTTCTTAAGCTTATTGATAAAATAATTTTAAATAGAAATTAATACAAAGGAAGATTGAAGACAATTTTGCTACAATTTAAAGGAAAACAACAGGGTAAGCAAACTGCAAGTCTTGACAGCTGTGAGAGGAGGGAGATGGAGAGTGAGAAGAGGAAAAGCCATGCCCTTTGCCGTGTAGCTTGGCAAGCAAGCGGCTACATGGCAGAGGGGAAGTGGGGTCAGAGAAAGAGCAAGAAAGCCCAGAGTACTGAAGAAAGCCTGGTTAAGCTTTTGGGCAGGATTCCAAACATAAAGAGATAGAAGAACCAGAAAAAGTTATGCTTTTCTGAGTTAGTACTCAGAAAATGTGGGCAAATCACGTGGTGGAGACACCACAAGCAGCTGCATGGAGCAGGGGTTTCTGGGAAAAATAAGTGCAATGTCTCATTATAGCAATAATTATCCTTCTCATATTCTTAGCTCAAAATGCATCAGTCTTCTTGAGGGGTGGTCTGTTGCCCCAAATGGTTGACAGACCCAGAGGGATTAACTCTTAAAGAAGGAGATAATAATATAGATAATGTGCTAATCTTTGGAGCAGATCATAATATCATGTTCTATCCAGGGCCACAGGCATTTGATTCTGTTGACCAAGAGACTTAAGGAGTGGCAAAGCTGATATTTACCTTTCTACTGTTACCAAAAGAATGGGAAGCTGGGAACAAAGCCAAACAATGAGAGACAGGCCCATCCGCAATGGCCTTAGTGATATTAATCTTTGTCCTGCTTCCTAACATATCTCCTTCAAGAGTTCAGACACTAAAATCATTTAAATGGACTAAAATCGGGAAATAACCTATTTCCACCCGGAAAATCTGGAGATCCAATTCCAAGCTGTTGAAGGGGAAGGATTAGTGTCTGGGGCTGGAAGTTCAGTCACATCCTCTCATACAGCTTCCAGTAGAGGTGATTACTTAGGAGAGGAGAGAAAAGAAACCAGAGCTCCCTTCTGGCATCCCTGGCCTCTAGCCCATACAGGACCAAAGATACTTCCTGTTGTTGACCAAGGACAGGAATTAACCTGCTCCTAAAACTGCCTTACTTGTTCTTATCTCTTGTTTTCATCACTAGACATATCAAATCATGAATGAGATGGGGACTGGAGAGGTGGATCCGTCATTAAGGGTACTTCCTGCTCTTGCAGAGAACTGGATTTCAGTTCCAAGAAGCCATGTCAGGTGACTCACAACTTCCTATAACCCTCGTGCCGGGGAATCGGATACCATCGCCTAGTCTCGACAGGCACCTGTAGTCTCATGCACATACCCACAGACAGACATACACATAATTAAAAATTTAAAAATGAATTTTGAAAGGATGACAAGGGAATGTGTGCATATAAGAAAAGTACTTGGTAGTTCATAGATTTAAACTGTAGACACTTATTAGTAAAACAAAAACACCCAAAGATCATACATAAATCCTCAGGATCAGGTGCTATTATGTCCACCATGATCATCAGCAAGTGCCTTTTTTTTTTTAAAGTATTAGCAGAATAACATTTTAGTGCAATCACTCTGCTTCTCTTTAAGTGGTTCTACGATTGTGCTTTATCCCTGCTACACTATGGAATCCTAGTGCTGAGTCACGTAGCTGCAAAAGATCCTAACCAATGGCTTTTATATAAAGTTCAAAATAATGAGAAGAAATATGAAACCAAAACAGATGGCTTATTATTAGAGAGTTATATTTTATATACATTTCTTTCAATGTGCTATCACAGTAGTTGGGTCAAATACAAAATGAAAGTAAATTTGTAGTACTCTGATAGTCAGTTAATATGAAGACGTGAATTTAATCCTAGCAAAGGGAAGATACCTGCCTCTTGTAATTAAGCCATTATATATTCTATGTGAACTTTTGTGGTAGTTTGAATGTAATTGGCCCCTATAAGTCCTACAGGGAGTGGCACTATCAGGAAGTGCTTTGTTGGAGTAGGTGTCGCCTTGTTGGAGGAAATGTGTCACTGTGGGGGTTGGGCTTTGAGGTCTCCTTTGGTATGACATACTGACCATTTCCGGCTGCCTTCTGATCAAAATGTAACCAGCACCATGACTGCCTGCATGCTGTCATGCTCCCCACCATGATGATAATGGACTGAACTGCAAGCTGCCACCTCAGTTAAATGTTTTCCTTTATAAGAGTTGTCATGGTCATGAAATTTCTTCACAATAATAGATACCCTAACTAAAGACAACTTCAAAGGTCATTAGAAGTGCTACTTATTTATATATTTGGAGAAATATCAAGTCCTTGCTCCTTGTCTTCACTGAAACTTTTTCTGGAAATGAAACCAGAAAGTAGCTAAATTTAGAAGTAACGGAGGCTTATCACCTTTGATATGTATGAAGCCGTGGCTTTCCAGTACAATGTTGATGTCCAGTGTGTGAGACAGGAACATGCTTTGGAAGCTCTGAAAGCAGCCTCATGTGGTTAACTCAATATCTTATATCTTAATATCAATAGATATTTTAAACTCAATATGACAATGCCCAATCTTCCCCACTCACCATCTCCAAACCCGTTGTATTCATAGTCTTCCTCCTTTTCAGTTTAATGGACCAAAACCTTGGAGTTAATCCTATTTGTCTCCCACACTTAAAGAATTCATCAGGAATCCTTGCGGAATTAATGGTTAAAACATCCCAATTCCGATTATGCCTGACTCTGAGGAGTGTTGCCCACCCCAGTCACTACTATCCCCCGTAGCCTGGAATACTGGAATTGCCGCCCAACATTTCTGGTGGCTCCAACTGTTCCTCTGCACAACACTAGTGCCTCAACAATCTGAATCCCTCCTTGATCCAAACTTGTGTTGGCTCTGCTTTCCACTCAGAGGGAAAACCCCAGCCCTTACAATGAATCCCCAATGGTCAACCTGTCTCTATCAGTTAGGGTTTTGTTGCTCTGATAAAATACCTAGACCAAAAGCAACATATGGAAGAGAGAGTTTGTTTTGCCTATGATTTAGAGGGATGGAGCCTATGGTGGCATGAAAGGCAGAGCAACAATCAGGGAAAGCACAGTGGGAGAAGCAGGAAGCTGGCTGGTATCATTTTCACCCTCACACAAGACTTAGAGGTTGGGGGAGGGCACAGGAATCAAGTCAAGGTGTAGAGCCCTCAAAGCCTGCCCTCAATAACATACGTCCTCTAGCGAGGTTCCATCTCCTAAAGGTTCCATGACCTTCCCAATAGTGCCATCCGTTAAGGATCAGGTGTAGAAATACATGAGATGACGGGGATCATTTCTCATTCAAGCCAGCACATTGTGCTGGTCAATCATAACTGTCCGCTGACTGGGTTGAGAGAGTCTTTAGAGATGAGTCAAACACACTTTCATGAGTCTGTGAGGGAGCTTCCAGAGGTGACTCCGTGTGGGACATAATTGAGAAGGTTCAGCCAGGATGTGGACAGGACCATTCAGTAGACTGAGGACCCAGTGGAACAAAGAAGGAAGAAGGAGGACGCCATCAAGTGCTTGTAGGCTCAATTCTTTCTGAGCAGGTGTGAGTATTGCTGTCACCATCAATAATGAACGTCAGACTGCAGCTTACAGACTCTCGACATGGGCTCTTGTTCAGAGTTGTCTGTCTCCTTGCACTACATAGCTATTGTTTCATTAGCTCTCTGGCATGCTGATAGACCCTGTGTGACTATCCAGCCTCCAGGCATGTAAGCTAATTAGTGAATCTCCTTTCATAATGATATATATGTATGGCATGTCATATGCATTATATAACATACATATAATGCAATGTGTAACATGATATATATCATATGATACCTATATAATATGTAGCATATATATTAATATGTGGTAGAATATGAGATGTACAATACAGTATAATATTATCAAAAGCCAACAGAGGCCTACTCTGCTGACTTCCTCCCAGGGTTCAGGTCAGTTCCAATTCATTATAGGCCAGAAACTACAGTGTCGGAAGAAGTCATCCTAACAGAACCCAGGAAGGTTGTAGCCGACAGATCAGGCATACACTGCTGGAGTCCAGAGGCTGAGTTAGGAAAGGAGCATATTACCACACAAGGGAATTTGCAACCAGCTATTCAAAAGGCAATGCTTTTCACAGGCCATGCCCACATGAACTTAACCTCCATCAGATGTGTAAATCTCTAGTGGGTTGCCTTCCAAATGTCAGCTGTCATTACTGCGTATCTTTGTGGGCCCCATCATAATATTATATAATTAATTACAAACATGTTATATATTAATGTAATGTATGTGTTCCAATGGCTCTGTTGCTGTACAGAACCATGACTAAACATATACTGTTACCTCTCTTACTTTACTCCTCCGACTCTTCCTTTGATGACCCTACTCCAAGAACCCTCTTTTCTTGGTTTTGGATGGTCAGACCACACACACACACACACACACACACACACACACACACACACACACATAAACACACCTGTTCCCCACAGAGATTTTCTCCAACTTTCTTTCCCAAAGTATCTGCTGGACTTACTGCTTGACCTCCCGTTAATGACATGATCAGGCCACCTCATCAGCATTACAGTCTGACGGCACCACTGCCCAACCTGCACCAACGAACTCGAATCTGCCTGACTTTATTCACTGTGCTTTTTCTTATGTGATACAGAATACACGTTTTTTTATATTTGTATGTATCATGCATGCATTGTCTGCTGCTTGAGCTGGAATACAAGTTACATGAGGGTGGAGCTTACTGTCTGTGCTGTTCTTTAATGTACCCTAAGAGTCCAGAGAAGTGCCTGTCACATAACAGGTGCATCACATTTGCAAGAGAAATAAATAATCAAATCTATAACCAAAGGCTTCAATGCCTGTATTTTGTGAAAGTAGGGAGGGGGTAAGTAATGGGTGTTCAGAAGTGGTAGTATTACATAGTCAATGCCTTGGTTGGTCTTTAGCATTATAATAAATAGAATCTTTAGAAATTGTCATTTCCATAACATATTCAGTGTTATAGAAAGAGCCACCTCACTGCACTGACTAAATATTTTTTTCCTTAGATGATTTCTTTAGAGATCCTCTTGAATAACTAGAGATTTGTTCATTTGACTTGTGTTTAGAGTGCTCAGAAGCCTCTTGAAATGCAAATGGCACTGGAGAGGCAACACATTTAGGCACATTTGTTCCTTATGCTTTCTACTGTCAGAGAAGTTCGAGCTCCTATAAGAAGGAGAGGTGGAAAGAAGGAGTAAGGATAGACTATTTTGATGAAAACAATAGCATAAAGTGTAGAAACACAGATCCAAAATCCAAGATGCTACCCAGAGAAGACTCACCTCTCTGAGATTCTACCCATCTGTTCACATCTTTACTCACTCTTTACACAACTCCTACAGGCTTTCCCATTGTTCACTGCTCCAGAAGTGTAAGGTGTACACAGACCCAGTGACTGTGAGTGCTGCAGCCTAAGATGGTTTGACCATGCATGTCAACATGTGTCTGTCCCAAGAGAAGCAATAGGCACATTGCACCAGAGGAAGGAAGACATCAAGGGTAAGCTTCAAAGAAAATGCCCTGGTCTCACAATTATAAACCAAGTCTTTATGCCAAGTATGGTCTCCAGGCAGCATGAAGGGTTTCTGTTACATGTAGACATAATCAGAAACAGGGCTAGATGGAGTTCAGAACCTCCTAGGTTTGTTTATACTGTTATTCAAAGATCTTATGCCAAAAGCAAAAGTCTCTTCAGATACCTGACTTACTAACCTGGATTCTTCTAGAGTTTACCTTATCATTGCACTTAGATTTTTTTCAATGCTCAAGCGACAGACAGGAAGCATGATCTCACTTCTCCTTCTCCAGCTCTCAGAGCACAGTTTGTCCCTACTTCTCGCCTTGCTCTGTGAAGATTCAGAATGAATAAGAGTTTTTGTAAACACATAATCCTTGACTTTGGATAAAGGGCTTGTGCTGGCTCAGCTCTAAGGATCGACTGTCAGCCAACCAGTGGGAAAGTCAAGGCAACAAGAGCTTTAAGTAGCTGGTGGCATTACATCTACAACCAGGAAGCAGAAACATGAGCACATGCTCGTACATTCTCTTCATTTTACACACTCCATTTTATACACACCCAGGGAATGATTCCACCCACAATTAAGAAGGGTCCTTGTACATCAATTGTGTAATCAAGATAATCTCCCAGAGGCCCATTTCCTAGGTGGTTAGAAAGTCTGTCAGGTTGATAATCAACATTAACCATCACACCTACCAAATGACATACTTTGGCAACACAGTACACAAACACAATTGTTGTTTAGCTTCTTAGTAGTGTGTAAGTAGGAATGTCAACCCACTGCCACTGCCCAGCATCTATAGAGTGATATGCTATGTATCCATAGCCAGGAAGAGGACCAGAGATCAAAACCTTAAGTCAGATTTATACTGACTGTGTATCACTGTTATATCACAGCGAAACTGAAAACCCTAAGTCTAGACGTGATAGGATGAAGACCATCTGTATTAATGTACATGGCAACAAGTGACTGTGCCCAAGCCATGCCAGAGTGGGTGGGGGGAGCAACAGCAGCAGCAACAACAACAACAACAACCTTGTATTCACGGAGATTGGCATAAAACCTGAAATGATGAAGATGAAGAACTTCCATATGTCATCTGGTGTATTTGAAGATGATTCTATATGTCATCCGGTGTATTTGAAGATGATGAGAGCTGAAGGGAAAGAGAGGAGAGAGAACAGCAGCACTGCTGAAGATCGCATCTGGCAGCTAGTTCAGTGTTTAGAAAGTTGCTGAATCATCTCCTGAAAATATCCTTTTTCAGGATAACCAATAACCTCTGCTTGGTTGGGTTACGTACATGTCATCGGGCTGTGTGCACAGAGCTGGAGTGACCTGGGAAAGAAAGAGGAAATGGAGGGTCACTTTACAATTCACAAATCTCTCAGTTCATGTATGTACTCCTTTTCATAAAACACTAGGAAAGTGAGTTGTGACTGCATACCCAGGATCTGAACAAGATCAAGCCAACTAAAATCCCAGCGTGGGTGGAAGAGAGGCTCATGAAGTCTTACACCCAGCTGATGAGGAGCTACTGGCTACTGATGGCTGTTGGGAGAGTCAATTGTCTTCAGAGATGTGGCCCTTAAATGGCCACCCACTTTCTGGTAGATGGTGGTATATCCAGGCATGTATAGGTAGCACTAATTGGACTGGGGGGGGGGGGGCTGTGGACATGGATACACACAGAGAGAGACAGAGAGACAGGGAGACAGAGACAGAGAGATCATAAAGTTGGGAAGAAAAGTAGTAGAGGAGTTAGGGGAAAAATTAGAGGGGGTAGAGGAAATGGGACACGGATTTCATCAAACACATTGTATACATGTATGAAATTCTCAGTTAAAAAATACAGGGGTGAAGGTGCCCAAGCTCACAGCATCTAATAAAGCAAAGAAGCAGAGCCAAGATTCACTCCTGGGCTCTGTGAAGTTCCTTGTTTTGTACTGTGCTGTGTTCTTGGGAGTGTTTCTCATTTCACTTTTCCTTCCAACAGGAACCGAGCACAGAGAATAACTGGGGGTGTGTGGGGTGTGACCTCTATCGCATTAGCATAAACGTCTAATTACTTTGAAAGAAGTTTGGTCAGAGCTTGGTTTGCTCCTCAGGGGAGGCCACAGTGGATGCAATTTCTGTCAGCAGTTTCCAGAGGCAGGGAGGAGCAGAGTCACCACCACTTTCTATGTCTGTCAGCGGCGACACTCTTGTTGGCCTTCAGCTGTCTGCCTATCTCCTCCTAGGCTTTCAGTTAAAGAAATATTATAAATGCATCCTTCTTTGAGAGCTTTCTAAACACGATCTGTATTCAGTGTGTGTTTATCAAACATATTCCATCTCCTCAGCAGGGGGGCCTGGGAAAGTGTCAATCTCGAACCCTATGAAGCTTCTCTCTAATGTACTTTGCTTTGTAAACGGGGACAAAGAGCTCTGTGTGTCCCCTTCACTCAGGCAGACAGTGGCAAATAAGAGATTATTTCATCGTTATTAAAAACCATGGATGATGAAATGACTACCAGAGCTCCCAGGGGGCTGTCTGTGATGGTGGGGCAGGTGACGTGGAGGATGGAATAGGCAGGGGACAGACAGTCTCCAACTCAGAGCCTGAAGGAGTATCACCATTTCTAGCTCAACGAAGAACAAAAACATATTAGTTACGGAACTTACACACTATGGTAAATGTTTCAAGATACATAAGGATGTTCTCACTGATAGAAGCAGGTTGTTGCCTTAGAAGTATGGGAAAGAAGAGTGCCTGGACTAACTCATATTAGAATGAACGTTTCAAGAAGGTAAACCTGTTCTTAAGTGCAGGCTTGGGAGCCTTAAACCTGATGGCCTTTTAGCAGGAGAGAAAAAAACGCCCAAATTCTCTGACATCCTCTGTTGGCATGACAGCAGAGAGACTAGCCCCCCTAAGCTGGAGAAAGAGCCAGATGCTGGCAGTTCAGCATCTTCCTTCTGAGACCCCAGGAGAGGGTTCCAAAGCCTGCAAAGCCCTATGGGTGGCTCCCTGGAAGCCCTCCATCCCTGCTGTGTGCTTCCTCAGCAAGGCACAGTCAGCACTGGCTCCATCAGGATGCTCTCCTGCAGGCTGACTTCCTCCATGCTCACCCACTGTGACAGCTAGCCTGAATGTCCATCAACAAAGTACCAGGCCCCGGGTGCCTCAAGCAACAGAAACGTATTGTCTTGCAGTTCTGAAGGTTGGGGTCTAAAGTCAAATGTCAGCAGATTGCTTCTTTCCTGGGCTGTGAGAAGGATGTTTCAGGCTGCCAGGCTCTTCTTTGTTTTGTAGACAGCTGACTTCTTAGAACTTCACTTTACATAGCTTCCATGTTTCTGTCTGTCTCCGTACCCAATTTTCTCCCCTCCTATCAGGACTTTTGGGTCCTGGTGCTGTGCAAAGATGAGGACAGGCCACCAAAGTCTATTAAACCGGAAGCAAACTTTATTCCAGAAAAAGAAAAAAGAAAATCACCATGGGCACAAAACGCTTATCAGCTATAGCTGTGACCACAGCCAGAGATGGGCTTCTGCAGCTGTGGCAATAGGCGGTTTCTGAATTCCCCCTTTTATAGCAAGAAGCAAGCACTAGGCATGAACTAAAGAATTTTTACAATCTTGAAGCAAAACTCAGATACAACTTGCCTTTTCTTACCATTTCCATTAATAGGGGTTTTCAGTTAAACTAGTGTTGGTATTTAGCCCATTGTTTCTCTCTGGTACTTCCGGATGGAAGCTCTACACTCCCTGATACTGTCAGCTTTGTGTAGCAGGGAAGGGTAGGGAACAATGCATGACCAAAATGTCAGGTACATCCCATCTTTTGAAAGTTAATTCAGCTCACATCAGTTGCTGATCTTGAGCAGCCGAGGGGGGTGCGGTCTAAAAGCTGACCCTCAGTTTGCAGAGGGCTGCTTCAGTCTTGCAGACAGCACTCTGTGTTGTGAAGCAAAGAAACCCACTGTTAATAGTCAATCCTTAGGCTGCCTAAGAAGCTGCTGACAGTCTGCTCTCATTCTCCTAGGTTTACCGCTTTATATTTCTTTATTTCTACCTTCCTATTTCTAGAATTTTTTTTATATTCTTATTTTTATTCTTGGACTCTTCCGGAACACCATTCATATTGGACTTTCAGGTCCATTGTAGTGCAGATTAAAATTTCAATTATCTGGTTTATTTGGACGGACACAGTTCAACCACGATAGCTGCTGTGTTGCGCTTGGGTATGCTTTCTTCATACTTCATTCCATTGTTTTCACTGGGTGATGTGGAGACAAGGCATGGGGTATACCTGAAACCAAAGCACCAGGCTAAAGGAAGCCCAGAAAAAGTCAAGCAGATTCATTTTTCCAAGTAAGGGATGATACAGAGAAGTTAGTGAGCTGGGGCAGGTGGGGTCAGGAACACCGAGATGTTTCTTTTCCCTTTGACCTTGTAAAGAAAAATCACTAAAAAGTTCTTCAAGACTCCAGGTGGTCTGGGATGCCCAAGACAGGTGGTACCCCTGACTTGCGTGAGTCATCCCCAAGGATGCAACTTACAGAAAGAGCAAATGGCATTTTGGTATTATAGGATCATCGCCTGAGGCCTTCACAGTTCTACACTTGTACCTCAAGAGGTTTACAAAAAAGAAAGAATCGTACAGTGATGCACTTTTGTGACCATGAGCTGCAGATGCAAGTTATCCCAGGCTCAAGTAACCCACCCAGCCTCAATCAATGTCCCCTGTGCTATTTGCTGTCACTGTGACCTTAGGCAGCTTAAGTTCTCAGAGCTCTGCTTTCCCTATCGTTAAATGATAACTAGATGTGACTTTCACGCTTGTAGTGAGGACTAGGAATTTTACAATGTAAAAGTTATCGATGATGCCACTTAATAGACATTCCGTGTACTATTCACTGATAATGTTACTGTTTTTATAAAATCACTATGAGTGCTAGCATTGCAGTAGAAGGGTAATTTAGGTTTGTGGTCTACAACTTCAGAATAAAAGATTCCAGTTGTGAAGTCTATGTTGAGAGCCACTGATCTGGGTTAAGCATCCCAATGCAAGCGATCCTGTAACTAATAAAAGATCCCCTCAAATCACTCAGACATCCAAAGGCTCATGTAAATACATATAAAATACATGTATACATTCATATAGAATATATGAATATTATATTTATATAATATAAATACATACATACATTCATATATACACACATACATTCAAACATTTGTGGAAGGAATGTTTGAATGAAATTTCTAGCTATTTAAACCACCTATAGAACATAACTGGAAGAAAAGTTGCATTTTGCACACTCAGGAGGATATATTCACTTTGGCTGCCAAGAAATCCTTAGATTTTAGAAATCAGGAAGCTTCATGCATAAGCACTTAGTGGATTGATGGAAATTATCCTATATACCGGTATCAGTAAATTAAGACGTTCTGATACTTTCCAAGCCTTAACTCTCTAGTGGTCAGAGGATTGCATGCCTTTTACTTCTCTTCAGGTTTATTCAGTATGCTTTCTTCCTGCCTGAACCTCTGTCTGGATGTCCCACCTTACTTCCTACCTGGCGACTCATCAATCATTTCTTTATTCATAAGAGTAATACATATTCACAGTGTGCAGAATGATTATTCCACTGCAGAAACGAACGCACTATTCTACCGAGGGTACCCTAAATTACTATTCTACTACAATGACAACACTTTTAGTAATTTTATATAAACAATAACAGTATACCAAATGTCTTTTCTGTGGTATTATAAGTAGTTTTTTACATTATAACTCACATTTTCTGAAATAATTCATGGACACTTTAAAAAATCTGAATTTATAAAAATAAATGAGGGTATTAATCTGGAAATGTGTAAATAGACATTTCCTGTCCCAACCTCTGGGTCCCAAATAATCATTCTGAGACTTATATTAATTATAAATGCTTGGTCAGTAGCTCAGGCTTATTATTAACTAGATTTTACATTTTAAGTTAACCCATATTCCTTATGCTCTGTCATGTGGCGGTGCTCTTATTAGCATGGCGCGTTCATCTCCTGTTCCCTCTGTGTCTGTTGGTAACACCTCTGACTCCACCCTCCTTCCTCCCAGTGTCCTCTGTGTCTGGATGTCCCACCTTACTTCCTACCTGGCAACTCATCAATCATTTCTTTATTAATAAGAGTAATACATATTCACAGTGTGCAGAATGATTATTCCACTGCAGAAACGAACGCACTATTCTTATATCCTGTGTATCAGTATATGCTTACTAAGAAACTCTTATATGGAAAGCAGCTATGGATAGTCATTTGAATAGAGTCAAAATTTGAGTTTACTGGATACCTTTTCAGTACCATCTTCATAGCATAACTCAGCCCTGACCAAATAAAACTGAAAAGATTGAGAGCTGAGTGTGTTAAAAGGAAAGCCAAGAGAAAACCAGGCCAATTTAAGCTTCAGGTTCTCACACAGGCTTGGGAATCGGAGACCTTTTTGTGGGAGATACAGGTTGGGAAAGGTGAGAAAGAGGGATTATGTTTGTAAACAGAATGTAGACCCACAGATTCCCTACTCATCCTTCACAGGCAGCTGGAACCCTTAGTACACTCTTGAAAACAATAGCCATTTCTTCTCTAAAAGAAGTTAAACAAAAGTAATTGTGGATTTGGGGAACAACTCTCGGGACAGGGGGAAGTTCTAGATGGAATCTTTTTTTTTTTTTCCAGTTTTTAAATTTATTTATTTATTAAGGATTTCTGCCTCGTCCCCACAACCGCTTCCCATTTCCCTCCCCCTCCCCCCGATCAAGTCCCCCTCCCTCATCTGCTCGAAGAGCAATCAGGGTTCCCTGACCTGTGGGAAGCCCAAGGACTGCCCACCTCTATTCTAGATGGAATCTTAACATAATTATGGAGAAGTGCCAAGGCCGAACTGTACAATTCAGTTGTACTCTTCTTCTCCATCCTGGTCTTCAGAGCTTAGTCAAGTCTGTGCCCCATTCTGCCTAAATGGAACTTAGTTACATGTTGCAAGTATGCGTTGACAGGAACTCAAGAGCTCACAAAAGCTATGGTTACCTACACAAGATCAGATGAGCCAAAATTCCAGCACAGCTGGTGAGGAGCTCTTCAGATCCCTTTCCTTAGTGAGGAACTATTGCAGTTGTTAGCTGCTGGGGGAGGGGCAATCATTCTCTGTAGAGAGTGTTCCTCTGGTGGGTTTCCTTTGCTTCATTGGATGACCCATACCTGTGCATGTACAGACACCACCCAGGAGGCAGAGGGAGATGGATTTTTGTGAGTTTAAAGCCAGCCTGGTCTGCAAATTGAGTGTCAAGACAGCCAGGGCTACATATAGAAACTCTGAGAAAAGAAAAAAAAAATAGATAATGATTTTGCTGAGGAAAGTCACAATAGGTAGGGAGAAGATCAAAAGGAAATAATGCATTGCTTTGGAAGAGTAGATGCATTCATATTTTTGTTGTATCTGCATAAAGAAACTCTGATAAATACAGATTAATAATAATAATATCCAACAACACAAGGAGAGGCAGGTACAGAGAATGAAAACTGGATCCATGTGGGAGAGTCTATATATTTTTAGTATCTTTTACTTTGTTCTTAAACTATGTGAAGTTTATTTTTTCAAATATAATAGTTGTAATAATGATTCATATAAGTACATCCTAGAAGGTTTCTCTCTCTCTTTTTTAAAGATTTAAAGTAGAAAGTAGTTAAAAGGCAGAAACATTAGAGAATCATCTGGGTTAGGTGACTAATGCGTTGCAGAATAATGTGATGATGGAGGAACCGCCCGAGATTCAGGCGGTGAAGTTAATGACAGTGGAGACACGGTGGGAGGAAGAGGAGAGGTGTAAGAAACTTTCTAGATGTAAGTGCATTAGTAAGAGTGAAAGAGAACACACATACATCATAGCACAGCTGTAGGGAGCTTCAAAATACTTTGAAGTACACTCAGTGTTTCACACGATGATGAAGAAACTAATAAAACCACAAGTGAGGTCAAGTACAAATGAATTGGAATCAGAAAGGCACTGACTTTATCAGCTTGGAAGCTAGAGTTCAGAAGATAATGGGAAAATACTTTTCAAATTTAAATTCTCCCTACACTTGAACATGTGTGTAAGTTATCATTTAAATATGAAAGCAGGAGGTTTCTATGAACACAAAGTCTTAAAGATATTTATTCTCATTGTATCCTTTCTTAGAGAATTACTAAAATTTGTTTTCTGTAAAAGAAAGGAATGAATAAAAAATGAATGGCAAGGATTTAAAATCCAAGAGGCAAGGTTCAAATCAGAAAAACAGACAAAGAACAGTTTTAGAACCGTGGTGAAAAGACTCAAGAATACAGCTGTTCAGCAACTTAGTCAACAGAAGGAGGGTGGAAGGTTCTGGAGAGGATGCCCGTAAGAAAAGAATAGCACTAAATATGCTTGAAACAGTCATAAGGAATTGTATCCTTTTTATTTTCCAAAATTACATATAATATTAATCTAAGCATATATAGATGATGATGATATATGTATGTATTATGTCTATGAACCACAAAAATGACTAGCATGGCACGATAGCCCATGGGTACCCTTACCTCCTGGCAGCAGCCAATAGCTGTATAACTGGACTTAGAGCCTACTCAACAGGCGGCAAATCATGCCTGGAAATGGAAGCCTAGCCAACCCCCTGGGGAAAGTGATACCATGGATCTCAGAGAAAAACTTACCTGTACAACATGAAAAATTCAGCATAACTTCTAAATCCTTTTTCTGATACCCCTGGGTAAGACAGCTCTCACGCCTCATCAAACATGCCTCTCTACAACACAGAGACGATTACAGAAAAACCACAATTGGTCAAAATGCAAAGAACAACTGACTATGAGGTGCCCAACCTCAAGGGACACTTCTACAGTACAACTCCCGTGTAAAGGGCTCAGGGAATGTAAATAATGTAACAGCCAGGGGACTAGAAAGTCTGCTGTGAATTGTGTCCCCTAGAAACGACAGGAGAGCTCTATCTATGATACTAAAATAGAGTAGATACGAGAACAATGACATCACCAATAGACATGCTAACACAGAAGAGGGACGTCTCACTAGGACCCACCCCCAGACAAAGAACTACAGACAACTAAGGGATACTCAGGGTGTGAGAGTTAGTCTACCCCAGAGATAAGGCCCTTCATTCCTTATCCAATACCAAGTGGTCAGCCTGAAGTAATGTTACAAGAAACACTAAACTGATTCTGTGGGCTGTATTAATATATATATGGAACAAAAACAATTAAGAAAAAGAGCTCATGAATTTCAGGGGGGTAGGAGGGTATGGGACATATTAGAGGGAGGAAAGAAAATGGGGGAAATAATGTAATTATATTTAAACATATATATAAAAATATAAAACCAATGAAAAAGTACAACCTTTGTGATATAGTTGACGATAATCAGAGGAAACTCAGATCTGGTAGAGTTTGGAAGAGAATTAGTGATGGGACACTGAAAATGAAGCAAATAATTATGAAACTATTAATTCCATGGACTTAGAGAATCCAGGTGAGGTGATGCAATGACAAGCCCGTGGAGCCCAGCTACCAATACAGCACAGCAACGTAAGGCCTGAATGTTGGCACAGGTGAAATTATGTGACCTGAACATTGCTAATTTCAATCCTTACTTTCCCACAAATACTCGTGTTGACGGTAAGGTCCCACACCTATCATGCTATTGGGAGCTGCTGGAACCTTTAGGATTTGGAGTCTAGTAAGAGAAATTTAGGTGAGCAGAGGCATGCCCTTGACAAAGCATTGAGATCTTGACTCCTTCCTGTCAGGCTGCTGTGAGGGAAACAGGCCTCCTCTGACTCACCCTACCACCATGTCACACTGTCTTGACTCGGGCTCAAAGTCAGTGGAGCTAACCACGCTTGAACTGAAACATTCTAAAGCTGTGAGCCAGTATTTCACCACAGAAACAGAAATTAACAAATATATCTGATATAACTTTGTAAGTATATGAGAAGGATGGATGAACAGAGTTAAACTTTATTTCCTGCAGTAGGAAACCAGTTGTCAAGAGTTTAAAAGTCAAGAGACAGTAGAATAAACCAGGTAAAATGGCTCCCATATAAATGTTAGCACTCAGGGGACCAGTGACAGCTGGAGAGCAGCCTGGGCTACAATGTCTCAAAAAAGAAAAAGAAACACAGCAATATGACATTTGTCTTGCAAGTTGAGGTTGTAGATCTGTCTGAATCTGATTCCATGGAGAGATTATTTTGAAGCATGGTAAAAATCAGTTTTGAAATGCGAAGCGAGGTAAGCACATAGGAACTTTGATGCTAAATTGGTTAATTTGGGGGCATGGTCATATAGAAATCTCAATCTAATTACATATTTGAGAAACAGCCACAGGTCCTTTCCCCATCTCCTGCCACCTCTTGTGTGTTTACTGCTGGTTGATGATTCACTGCAGTGTGAGCTACAGGGTAATTTCTGTGGTCACTTAGCGCTTTTTTGTTAGAACAGTTCCGCTACCACTACAGTGTATATAGTAAGTACAAAGCCAGAGTGCTGGATTAAGGTAATGTTTATTCAAAGGTCAGAGGATATTTTTGCTTCTCATAAAATACCCCTCTGTTAGCCACACTGTACCACTATGTCCTGATGGGGCATTTTCCAAAAAGGCAAAGAGTTACTTGGAGGTTAATGATTGCCCTATACTGACGGAAACTGAATGTAAGTCATTACCAAGAACGAGGGACTTCAGTAAACAGGTGCGATATGGCCACATCTCTACTCAACAGAAATCAGATGGACACCTTCGAATGGCCTGGCACAGTGCTTGAGAAATAAATTTGATCATTAGACAAATCAATGATTAAAAAAAAATAGTTTGAAATCGTGGCTGTCAGTGTGAGAAAGTTGGTTTCTGTCCTCCTCTATTTTAAAAACAAACTCTAATAGAAACATGTGAGGGACAGGTTTCATACCAAGAGCTAAGCTGTCCGGTCTGAGTTAATTATTCCAGGAAAAATTCAATGCCATAGGGAAATAAGAAATGGCCAAGTAGAGAAGTGAATTAGCCTTTTCCACGATGAGTTGGTTCATGCATTTAAAACTAAAATTAATCTAATCTTGTCCTTTCCCTTCCTATCTGAAAGTGTAGCGTGGTTATTATTTAGCCACAGGAGCCTACATTTACTTTTGAATCTATGGTGGGTGCTCAATGTATACTTTTAAAAGTTGCAATTTGTTGATGGGTTAGGCACTCCCTGATCACTTGTTTTGACCAGTTGTGGTTTTCTCTAATGATCAGCGAAGTCTTCTTGGATTTTCTGCTGAAGACGCCAGGGCTAGGAAAACTATTCAGTCAGCTAAGTGCTGGCATTGTAAGTGTGATGACTTGAGATGAAGCCTGGTGAAGTTTGTAAACCCAGGATCTTGAGCCTGGCAGATCACTGGGTGCAGCCTAGCCTCCCTATCTGGTAATCTCCAGGCCAGTGGAAACAAAAGAAAAGAAAACAGAAGGTAGTTGAGGCCTGAGGTATGACATTAAAAGTTGGCCTCCAGCCTACACACACATACACACACACACACACACACACACACACACACACACACACACACACCAAATGTAAATGCCAAACATAGGATCCTCACTTGACAGAGGGAAGGAATATGTTTCACAAAAAGGAAATATACAAGGAGTAGGGATGCGCTTTTGAAGGCTTAACCCCTTTGAGAATGAAGCTAAAGAAAATGATTGCTAAGGAACTCTTCAAACCTAAAAAGCAACGAAAGAATTAAAAAGTCACATGCCAGCACATTACACGTAGTAGAAACGCACATGGGCAGCCGGTGTCTCTGAGATCTGAGAAACAAACCCAGAGAGGGATGCTGGCTGTGGTACCCTCTGGAGGATGGACGAGTTCTTGTTTGTTGTGGAATTTTCCTGTTCTGGATGCAGGTATGTTCTCTGATTAAAGCAGGAATCGCTTCCCTGACTCACATCAGGTAGACAGACTTTGAGCTTTGCTGCTGTGATGCCTTGGTTGGAATCAAATTACTAAGAAGGTCAGCACCATTAATATGTGGCTTAGGAAGAGTCAATACGCCTGACAGAAAATCTATGAGTCTCTAGTGCTTTGCTCCAACGTTTTGCTCTAGTGTGTTCACCTTGCACTTATTTGCTCCTGGAAATAAAACCACCAATGGGAGCCTTCAAGACAAAAGGTCATACAGCCCTTACTCCTAACTTAAAACATCAAATGCTCCATGATGGAAGAGCGCCTGCATCACCAGATCAGAGAGTACCTGCCTTGATACATTCATAAATACTCAAGCATACATTAATTTTATTTAAAATGCACTTGCTGGTGGGGATAGTGTGGGGATTAAGTGCCCACTGAGGAAGCATGTGGGCCTCAGGCAGTCTCCACAGAAAAGCCAGCCCTGTTCAACAGAGCCGCTGATAGTTTAACCTTACAGCAATTGCTTTGGCTAAAAACTTCTGCTTTTCCCATAACAGAAGTTGCATTCTGCTTGATACAACTTGAAAGTAGTGTGCAATATATATCACAATTAATATTTATGATTTCTCTTCATATAATGAGTTTCACTGAATTGTCAGTTTGGGACCAGTTCTGCAATAAAAATTAAATTATAACAGTGTATAAGAAAAGGTTCTTAAAATTACTAAGATACAGCTTATACATCCAAAGGCTTGAATTTTTATCTTATCAATTTTATCTCATCTCATGAATTGGTTATGACTTTTGGTAAGTTATATTTGTTTATTTGATGGCTCACCTACCTGTTTTTTTCTCTTGGATATTCAAACTTTCTTACTGTACAGGGGGATTTCCAAGGCCTTTTGTAGTTTTAAGAGTCTGGATTATAAAGGAGGCCCTCTAAATGTAGAATGTGTTCTACATTTGAGTCCAGATTGAAGTGGTAAACATCATCCCTAGTACTTGAATAGTACCTTAAGACCATGGGTTTCATACTGACCACTTGCTGCTGTGTCTGAATACATAATCGAAGAAAAGCAAGTCATTACTTTTTGGTCATTTGTGTCAAGCAAACTAGCTGAAGACTAGCATTGGGCTCTAAGAATGTGGCCTGGTTCTAAACTTACTTTGAAAATCTCAAGAAAGACTCATTCGCAGTGAACATTATTTCTTTGGAATAGAGAAGAAAATAATGATTAACATGTTTTGATGAGGCAATCTCACCGTTTAGTAATAATTGCTACTGGTCATAATCACCAAATATAATTTCCTAGGCTGTTTAGAGAAGCAAAGAGCAAGATAATTAAATGTTGATTAAAAAAAAAAAAGAAAATTCTGTGTGTGTGTGTGTGTGTGTGTGTGTGTGTGTGTGTGTGTGTGTCTGTCTGCCTGTTGAGACAGGGTCTTACTGTGTATCTCAGTAAACCTGGCCCAGAACTCCCAAGCCTCTTGCCTCCACCTCCTGAGTGTTTGGATTACTGACATGTGCCACCATGGCTGCCAATCTCTTTACTGCTACACAATTCTAAATCATTACAGTCCTTTCCAGAGTGTGTGCACTTGCTAAACAGCTTTTCAAGATCTATATAACATTTATTTTATAAACTTGTTTATCATCCCAACAAGGCCTTTCCTTACTGTCTTTCTTGTATTTGATTAAGAGTTTCCTTATAACTTGGTGTGAATTCAGACTCGTGCATGATGCTATACAAGCTCATCTCATTTCCAGTCAGTCTATTTTCTGAAATCATGTTAACACTTTTTCCACGCTAGTACCTGACGTCCTGTTTATACTAAAGGCATGTATTATGCTCCAGGGTAATTAGGGTACACTTGTTTTGCTGTGTATTACAAGCTTAACACCATACTTTGGACATAATAGGTGCATAACGAACATTTGGAGAACGACAATAGATGCACTAACCACTTCCAATTGTTGGCCATTAAGCAATAATAAATACTATTAGCTCTAAAATCATAATGTAATTGAATGAAAAAAAACAAATTGATCTCTATAAAGATTAAATTATGTAAGACCTTTGGGGATAATGTTCGCTGCCTGTGCCTCTATTACTGCTGTGAATAAATAATTTTATCTCCTTAAAAATATAGGATTAATGAAGCAAAATAGCAGCACAGTCACATAAACTAATCCAGTAGCGATAGCCACAAAACTACCCCTATGAATCAAAGATTCTCAAAACTGAGGATCAGGGAGATACCAAAGACAGCCTTGCAATATCTCAATCTTGCTTGTGCATGCACACACACATAGACACACAGACACCACACACACACACACACACACACACACACACACACAGCTCTATAAGTAAGAGACAAAATCCAAGCTCTGTAAGGCTTGAGAGATAGCAAGCTACCTAAGCTGACTGTGTTTGTAGAGCCAGGGATAAGGGAGCCTGGAGATCAGATCCATTGGCTGGGAATATTCCCTTGGCCATGATACTCTGAGTCCTGATTAGGCTTTAGGATGTTCACCAAGGGCAGGTATAACAAATAATTGAGAGTTAACTCTTTGAAAGTGGCCATGGTGAAGGTTAATATTCAGGAGGATGCCTATATGTTTTTCTTTGGGTTCTCCTTCTTATTTAGCTTCTCTAGGATCACTAATTATAGGCTCAATGTCCTTTATTTATGGCTAGAAACCAAATATTAGTGAGTACATCCCATGTTCCTCTTTTTGGGTCTGGCTTACCTCACTCAGGATAGTGTTTTCTATTTCCATCCATTTGCATGCAAAATTCAAGAAGTCCTTGTTTACTGCACGTACTGGCTTTGTGGGCGCCTAGGCAGTTTGGATGCTCACCTTACTAGACCTGGAAGAAGGTGGGAGGTCCTTGGACTTCCCACAGGGCAGGGAACCCTGATTGTTCTTTGGGCTGATGAGGGAGGGGGACTTGATTGGGGGAGGGGGAGGGAAATGGGAGGCGGTGGCAGGGAAGAGACAGAAATCTTTAAGAAAGAAAGGAAGGAAGGAAGGAAGGAAGGAAGGAAGAAAGAGGCCATGGGTAGGAGCTGGTGAACGTTTTCTGAACAAGTTCAGATCCCTGGCACCCACAGAAAAAGATAGGCATTCTGGCATGTGCCTGTAGTCCAGGATAGAGAGGCAGAGACAGAATATTCCTGGGGACTACGGGCCAGCCACTCTAGTCAATTCCATAGGTAGATGGGTGGATGGTGCAGGCATGGAACTAGACAGCAGATCATTAGACAGAAGCTGATAATACGCCAAAATATTTGGAATAGGTATATAAAGACTGAAAGACTTCAAAATCTTTGCTTGACTTGTCTTCTGGAAAGAAAGGAACATTGGGATGGAGACCTGAGTAAACTAAGGGACAGATCATATAAATATCTGCTGAACAGCACCCTACAGTGAAAGAACAAGTCGCATTAAGAAGAATGCTGGGTGTGCTTAAGCGATAAACAAGACTCCTTGTTCAGAGTGAGCGGAAAGGTAAACAGAAAGCAATGAAGTTGGAGAATAAGGCAGGAACCAGATGATGCCCTCAACCCAGAGCGTCCCTGGCATTCCAAGGAAAGAATTCTCTTCCGATGTAAATTAGATAGGTTGTATTTGGGAAGTAATGAAATGATTGAGTGTGTGTGTGTGTGTGTGTGTGTGCGTGTGTGTGTGTGTAAGAGAGACAGAGAGAAGACTAACTCTCTGTGTAGCCCTGACTATCCTGGAACTCACTCTCTAGACTAGGTTGGCCTCTAACTCACAGAGATCCTCCTGTCTCTGTCTTCCATGTGCTGGGATTAAAGACTTGCGCCATCACACCCAGGTAACCTTTTCCCTCTTATTTCCCTGAGTTTAATGTCCATAAAAGACTGGTATAAGGAAAAATCTTTATTCTAAAGCATGATCTGACCTGCAGGGACTGAATACCAAGAAAAATGGCCAACAACAGTAACAGTAAAGAAAAGATAGGTCTCCAACATGTGGAGTCTCTATTAGTTACTTTTCTTGTGATAAAAAAAAAAAATACCGACAAAGGCAACTTCAGGAATGGAGAGTTTGTTTCGGCTCACAGTTTGAGGCAGTTCAGTTCATCATGGCAAGGAAGGCATAGAAGCAAGGGGAATGACTGGTCACGCTGCAGGTATGTCAATGAGGTGACTGGTCACGCTGCATGTATGTCAGTGAGGTCACGCTGCATGTATGTCAGTGAGGTCATGCTGCAGGTATGTCAGTGAGGTCACGCTGCATGTATGTCGGTGAGGTCACGCTGCAGGCATGTCAGTGAGGTGGCTGGTCATGCTGCATTCACAGGTGAGGAAAAGGGAGATGCATTGTGATGCTCAGGCTTCCGCTGCCGTCCTTTGCCTTCAGTCTAAGACTGCAGCTCATGGGATAGGATGACACACTTTCAAGATGGGTCCTTCCCTCCTCACCCAGAACACCCTTGAAACATCCTCACAACACACCCAAAATGTGTTTATTTAGAGGTTTCCTTAGAGGAGCAGGTGTAAATTCTAAACCATGGGAGACACTAGGCTCCCCCACAGACATGGGCAGCCCAGAAGCAATGAGGTCACCCTGTTCCTCCTCCCACCACACACCCCCTGGTCCTTTCCCCATTCACATCTGTACTTTCCCCCTCCTACTTTCTTCTATTTCTTCCTTTTGACATATTCCTTGCCTTGGTCTCTTTTCTCTTCAGTTCCCATTGTTCACCTCCCCCTCACTCAACCAACCCTCTTTGCTCTCTCTCTGCTCACCTTTGTGCCTTCCCCCAGATCTGGCCACCCCCATCCCCTGAAGGCTACAGTGAGTGTACCCTATTCACCTCGCAGAGAGAAGAAGCACCTCTCCTCCACAGATCCAGGAAGAGGATAAACACCCTGCTCTCCCATGCTATCCTATGAATGATGGGGAAGCGAGGCTGCTCCACTCCAGCAGAACCACGTGGAAAAGAGTCACTGTCTCCATGGGAAAAGGCATGGCAGCATCTACACAACGTCTGAAAAGAGAGATGCTTCACAAATAATTAAGAACACGGCAAGTGTGCTATCATTATTATCCTAGCTATCTTGGGGACTTTGGAATGAATCCTCACACCTTTATTAGGCAGCATCTCAAAGTTGTTTTATTATTATTATTATATAAATTATAGGAAAAATTTGTTTCACTTTGTGTTTTGCAAGTAAAGATTCAAATAGCAGCTTAGAATTTGGTTTATGTGTTCTTGTTGTTGAAGCAAAAAAAAAAAAAATGATAGATGAGATCCAGATAGCATCTCCGCAGATGACATTGCCAGACAAAAACAAGAAAGAAAAGCTCTAAAAGACACTGAGGAAATACCAAAGTAGTTCACATCTCTAAATGTTGTCTCCTCAATAAGTTCTCATTTTCCCCTGACTTCCATTAGAACTTTAAGTACACATTTCCCAGTGCCCCCTCTTCCTACTGTGTCAGCAGCTGACAGGTGCGTGTTGCCAGAACTGACCACAAGCAGCCAGTTCTCTTCTTCGATTCATTCATCAGATACCTTTGGAGGCCTCTCAAGGTGCCGACAAGAGGCTGGTGCTGGCGCTTGAGCTGCCTATACATCCGCAGGG
This sequence comes from Microtus oregoni, assembly GCF_018167655.1. Lineage (NCBI taxonomy): Eukaryota > Metazoa > Chordata > Mammalia > Rodentia > Cricetidae > Microtus > Microtus oregoni. The sequence goes on from NW_024543072.1 coordinate 34,139,242, forward strand.
AGCAAATGAGCAATGGGCTGCACAATGACAAAGTCCAAAGACACTGTGAAGGGCAAAAACTGCCCCTCATCGGGGGTGACATGGAAGATGAGGGTGTTGTTCTTTGAATGTTCTCCCAAAGATTGTGTTGAAAATTCAATTCCCTAGTTCATGTTCATAGCATTTGAAGGTGAAGCCTTTGGGGGGGAATTGAATTAGACAAGGTCATAGGCTCACTGGCTGAGACGGCTCGATAACAACTGTCTAAGAAGAGACCGAGGCCAGGTAGGGCCCTGCCTCTGTCTTCCCACCAGCTGCCCTCCACCATGTGGTGGGGCACAGCTGAGAAGGTCCTTCCTCACCTTGGATTTCCTAGCCCTCAGAACCAGAGCAAAGCAAACCTCTCTGCCTTACAGAGCACTCAATCAGGACTGTTCAGTCAGAGTAGCAGAAATGGGCTAAGGCACAAGGGAGGAGAGAAGACGAGCCCAGAGAGAGATGAGCCTCTGGAATTAATCAGGTGGAAAATCACTCCGTGGACACTCACGTAAGAACCGCATCATGATTTCGTATTGGAAAAACTTACCGAGTACGTCCCTTGTCTGTTAAAGAACAAATGCCACTTCTCTGTTTGGCACGTACACATGCGTGGAAGTCTACCCCTACCTGCCCCTCCACCACACATCACAGAATCAGGACAGAGCTGGCTTTGCTTCAGAGGACAGATGACTTTTTTAAAACAGGATTTTGCATCTCTGGAAAGTTTGCGAAGGGTTTTTTCACTATAAAAGTCAGCACATGTTTTAATTATAGAAAGCTAAATAAAGCTGAGCGCAGAGGCACATGCCTTTAATTCCAGCACTAGAGAGATTAATTATGGGAAGGTTTTGAATTGGGGTCAGCCTGGGCTACATAGTAAGTCCAAGGCTAGCTTCAACTACATGGCCAGAACTTGCCTCACATAAAAGGAAGGAAGAACAGACAAGCGAAAGAAATTGATGGATAACAGGAAGTTAAACAATAGCCTAACAGAGAGAAATAAAAAAAAATGCAGATTTCTCAAAAGTTCTTAGGATTTTGATCTGTCCTTGCTTGTACATTCATTGTTTATTTTTTTGCCCACATGTAAAGTATGATTTTTTTTTTTTTTTTTTTTTTTGGCTGTGGAGAAAGGAAAGGAATGGCTTAAGGCTTAATGAGATTTCCCCACAAACAGATAGTTACAAAGGTCATTCGACAGTGTTCATCGATTTTCTGTTCTGTGTCAGCACTACGCTGAGCTCTGTAAAGAGCAATAAACACAACACAAGCAGCATCTGCCCACGTTGGTTACCACGGCAACATGAAAGCCCAGGAATAAAAGGGCTGTGACGGGGACAGGCCAAAACTGGCAAAACTTTGGCTCTTCTAGCAAAACACTGCTCCCTGTCCTTTTCCTTCTTGGTCACGAAGTTGTTGATTGAGTGGTCACTTTGAAAGGCCTGGGAGCTCTTGTTCTCTCAAAAATTGTGTTTCTCAGATGAGACAAACAGGACGTGTTCAATGGCACCCCTAGTCCTGGTTTCCCAAGCCATATCGACTTCTTGAAGCTACCGTTTCTCTGGCAGCGGAGCTGTCCCCTGCAGCCTGCCCCCTTCCTGCCACTGTGGCACCCTGAAAAAGAGGAAACCAGAATTGGCCTTTCTAAGTCATCAACACCCCTCCCAGCCCCCCTGCAGGCTGCTTCCTTCCTGCCAGAGGGCTGAGAAGACACAAAACCAAAAGGGGCTGAAGCACCAAGTGTTGTTTGGGGGCTTAGAAAAACAAAACTGTCACTGCTCCATCCCCACCCAAATAGCCAGCAGGGCAATCAGTCCAGCGAGTAAGCTAGTTAGAACCACTGTTGTGCCCCATTGGCTGGAATGTCTGGTTCATAAACCTCCGCTGACAAATGGGCTGCTTACTCTCTTTGGGCAGCAGAACACTTCAAATTAGAATCTAGAGGTCATCTTAATGAGTTAGAGGACTGCAGTTTTCATAAACTCTGTGCCTAAATGGACCAAAATTTACCTACCTTGAGCTGCTTTGAAAAATTATGACTTACACGTTACACCTTAGTAACATACTCTTACCAGATCCCTGTGACCTGATAAATATCCCCTTGAGACAGTGGTTGGTCATTGTTGATGGATAATTTAGGATCAGGCAATATTGGTTACTTTACCACAGTGGGACTCAGAAAAGTTGGAGCCTTCTGGAAGTTCCTAGTGACAAGTAGGAAAATCCATTTGCCTCTTCGTAAACATCCATCCTGATATCACAAGGTTATTGGGTTTTTTTTATATTTATTTATTTATTATGTATACAATATTCTGTCTGTGTGTATGCCTGCAGGCCAGAAGAGGGCACCAGACCCCATTACGGATGGTTGTGAGCCACCATGTGGTTGCTGGGAATTGAACTCAGGACCTTTGGAAGAGCAGGCAGTGCTCTTAACCTCTGAGCCATCTCTCCAGCCCCTCACAAGGTTATTGTTACAGGAGCTGGTGATCCCATGCACTTTAGAGCTATTCAGGCAATCATGTGTCTCTGTCACCCGTACTAAATGCCTTTGGAGTTAGGGAAGTCATTTGACTGTGGTTAAATATTACACAGTCCATGCCTGCTCTGAATGGGCAAATCATAAAACGTACAGCAAAGGGTAAGAGAGAAAACTTGAACTTGGAACCAAAGATTATTAGTTAAAGTCCTTTCTGATGGTCTATCTTTGAATACACAGAGCTTCCTTGGATTTGATGCTATTCGACATGCTTTCTGATACTCTCCCATATAAAGTATGCCCTATCTACTTTCTTTTCTGTCACGCTCAGACAGAAGTGTATGTGTGTGTGTGTGTGTGTGTGTGTGTGTGCATGTGTGTGTGAGTAAAGTTGTATAAAATATAACTTTAAAAGTCCCCAGTCCTTAAAATAGTTTAAAAGTTTAATGTCCCCTTAAAATATCCAAAGTCTCTTAACTGTGGGCTCCTGTAAAATCAAAAACAAATGAAATACCTTTTAGTGCAAGAAGGAAGAACCAGGGCATGGCAATGATCACACTAGATCAATACCAAAGTCAAGTAATACTGCTCAGTGGCTAACATCTAGACTCATTCACAATCTTCTGGGCACCAATGGACTTGGGTGACTCCTCCTCTCGGCTTCTGCTAATCACTGTGCACATAATCTGTGTGCTAACTTCAGGCTGGCTCCATTCCATCGTTGCCTCTGCTCTTGTAGATGTCCCATGGTCCTGCCATTTCTAACATCCTAGAGTCTCCGCTGAAACTAAAGCTGCACCTTTACCCACCTGTAGCTCTCCTGGCATCTCCCAGTGTCAACCACTGGCTTCTCTCCAGAGCCTGCCTCTTCAGTTCTCAGATTTCTACAGTAACTGGTACTGCACGTCCCTCAACATTTCTGTCTTGTGATCTCTCATAACAGGTCAGTGAGTTCTGAGCATTCAATGACTCTTCCAACCCTAAGTTCTAAACTCTTCTACAAAATATTTCATAAAAGTAAATGCCTCAAATGGAAGGATCTAGAAACATCACATTGAGTGAGGTAATCCAGATCCAGAAGGACAAATATAATATGTACTCACTCATAAGTGGCTTTTAGACATAATGCAAAAAAAAAAAACCCAGCCTACAATTCACAACCCCAGAGAACCTAGACAACAAAGAGGACCCTAGGAGAGATATACATGGATCTACTCTACATGGGAAGTGGAAAAAGACAAGATCTCATGAGTAAATTGGGAGCATGGAAACCTTGGGGGAGGGTTGAAGGAGAGGAGAGAGGAGAGGGGGAGGAGTGGAGAAAAACATATAGCTCAATAAAAACAATAAGAAAGGAAACATCTTTGCCTTTAAAAAAAAGTAAATACCACTATGCCTAGTCAATGAAAAAGAAGCATAAAATACTCACTGTGTCATTAGTGTTGATAAGGTTTATTTTTTAGTAAATAATATGTGTTAACTGTAAGTGTGCATTGGTTGATATGACATCCAGCTATAGATCTGATTCTGCCTCAGAAACACTTCTAAAAGCTTCTGCTGCAATCATCCAGATCTGAAAGCCCAAGAATAGACAGATAATATCCTAGGAAGACATTACACAACCCAGTAGTCAATGTGGCAATTCTGACTAGAGAAAGAAACAATCAATCAATCGATCAAAATGGCAACCTCTATAGAGCTCAAAACTAAGTCCAAATCTGATATAGGATTGCTGGTATATGAGGACCATTGCAATATGACTCCATGAAATCCAAGCCTCAAAATGATTCCCTTTTCCTCAGCTATAGGTAGATTCTTTGATATTGCTACTGCTGTAATTTTCAAAATTTCTCAAAGATTTGTTTTCAAAGCTTGACTTTAGATAGAAGATATTGTTTTCCCCAGTCTGATCTTTATACACCCTGGCTCCTTCCCTGCCTTCCTGTGTTGTCTAAGATCTTCAGCTCAGGAATGGAGGGGAGCAGAAGCAGACACCTCTAATATTAGAAAACCTCCAAGGTTGTGAATACAGTGTTTACTCTATGTATTTATTCAGCTCTTTAGCCCATGAAGGTGTGTCTGTTTCTTGTCTGGTTTTAAACTGGACAAGAATTGTGGTTTTAAACCCTAGTGTTGAATTTTTGAAAAATGTCCCCTTTGGTTTCATTGGTTGGTTTACCTGATTTTTTTTCTCCCTGAATCAGTTGTTGGGCTTACTTTGCTACAGGTTTTCTAATGTCAGTATTTCTGAAAATACTCCATGACCATGATTCACTTAAAATTAGTAACTGGCCAGATTCAACTCCTTTATATTTTATGAAATCTGTATTCATGTTTGTCTACCACAGCTATTCTCTCTTGTACTGGCTGTCTCTCATTTGACTTTAGGATAGCTCTATGAATTAATTGGAGAACATTTCCTTTCCTTCCTTTCTCTGGAAAGGTACTAATAAGATTAAGAATAACTGCTAAATTCTCTAATGACTAAAGTATTTTTAAATATGTCTATGAAATCAAACTTAATAATGCTAACATTAAACACCTGTTTATTAGGAGTTGAACCCCATAAACACCCACAGATCTTTTTGTTTTTCATTTTGAGATAATGTCTGATATTAATCAAGGTTATCTAGAGGCACAGACTTGATTGAATGAATATATCTTCAAAAGAGAATTTATTAGATTGGCATACATGATATTGCCTTTTCATTAAAACAAAGGTTGACCTACTAGAGAGGACAAGAACCCATCAGTTTCTCAGTCCGTAAGGATGGTTCCTCAATAGTCCCAATCTGATGCTTAAGGCCTAAAAGATTCCTAGAGAGTCAATGGTCTTCAGATCACACTGGAAGTATGAAGAAGCTGGGCTCTGATATCATTGAAGCAATGTTGTCGTTGGGAGCAACAGTGTAGATGAACTTGCCAATGAAAAGCAAAAGAAAAGAGGCAAAGGTTCCCCACACACACACATCTTCCACTTCCCTTTATTCAAGCTGCCATAGAAAGTTGCTGTTCATGTTTAGGATAAGATTTTCTGGTCAAGAAAATCCCTCACAAGTGTTTCTATCTGTTTGCCTTTTAGTTGAATCAGATCCAATTTAGTTGACAGATTAACCACCATAGGTCTCATCAAGTTTTCCAAACTTGCCTTGAAGTAGCTCTGTAATGAATGCAGGACTGGCCACCCTCCTCAGCCTACCATAGTGGAGATATTCACCACCATGCTCAGCTTGCCCTCTGCAGCTTTATTAGTTTAAATGTGTTTCATCTAGCAACTTACAGAAGAGGATTGAAAATCTACCCCTAGGAATTTCCAGTTCTCAGTTTTCTTTATAATGTGTAATTATTGTTAAATGTTCAAGAACTGTTCTTTTAATCATAAACTTGATGACTTTGTAACTGTTAATAGTTGAACCTTAAACTTCCAGAGATGCCAGATATGAACACTGCATTATTAGCTTTTTTCTAATTCATGGTTTTAAAATATTTTAGCTAAAATTTTTTGGTTTTTTTTTTACAGGTATACAAATAATGGGGTATTTCAACTTAATTTTACTAGTTCTTTTAGTAGAGTTTCAGCCCATCATATATTTATCGTACTTACTAGTAACTCTGGAATTACTTTTAACTTCAGATGTGTTTTCTATTTTCCAAATTTTTATCAGTTCTTTTTTCATTTATTTATTTATTTATTTATTTATTTATTTATTTTGGTTTTTCGAGACAGGGTTTCTCTGTGGTTTTGGAGCCTGTCCTGGAACTAGCTCTTGTAGACCAGGCTGGTCTCAAACTCACAGAGATCTGCCTGCCTCTGCCTCCCGAGTGCTGGGATTAAAGGCATGCGCCACCACCGCCCGGCTTATCAGTTCTTTTTTCATGTACTACCCAATTTTCTTTCTTTTCCTTTCCTCACCTACTCATTCGAGCATACATGAAGAACAACATGAGGTTTTTGTCTTTCCAAGTTTAAGTCATCTCACTTGATATTGTTCTTTCCAGAACCATTCATTTTTCTGCAAATTTCATTTTTCTTCATAGCGGAATAAAACTCCATTGTGTTATGTACCACATTTTCATTATCTAGCTATTGATGGACATCTAAGCATCCATATCCTGAGTATGTGAATAAAATAACATTAACAACTATGGATACACAAGTGTCTCTGTGCTAATTTTTTAATGAGCCAAGTTAATAATGAACTTAACGATTCCTGCACCCAGGGAGTAGAGAATGTTTAAATTTTATAAACACTTCTTCAGTGATTGTTGAGAAGTGAGAGTCTTGTGGTTGGCCCTTTTTCAATCCATACATATTCTTCTAAACTGATTTCAAAATTCTTAGCAGTATATTGGAGATTCCACTGTTGCTGCTCATAATAATTCAGAGGGGTTTGGGCTTCACAGCCTGAGCACTGTAAGCATGAAAAGCCCAACATGCGTCGTACAGAATTCATATCTGGAGTCAGTTGTTCCCTGAGCCTCAGTGGCCTCAGGTTGTCCCTCCTCTTGACTTAGAGGCTGTCTATTTCTCCCGCCTATGAATTTCTCCTTACTTTGAGTTTAAGAACATATTTAATATTCTCATAAATTCTAATTCTTCCAATTAGATTTCCATTGTTTTTAAATTAAACTTTGTCAATACTGTGGTTAAATGCTTTTAGATCTTAGTATACCTAAATAAATCCTAACTGAAGTCTGGTGTTTCAGCTGTGCAAATTGATGATTTAATCTAAGTTTCCAGAGGGTTCCACACTCCTCTCCCCCAATCCCTACTGACCATTATATCTTACACCCTTTCCATTTAAGATCAGGAGACTTTGTAAAACCTCCTCATGTTATATAGAAATAATGTGATTTTTATATCGGAGTACTTTAGGTGTTTTCTCATTGATGATGCCTATCAATGGTGCAAAACTGAAAATTTAAGCTAAGTCTTCTGAATTTGTCTCTTCAGATTAAGAATTAAAAGAAAACTACCTTTGTGGGCTCTGGCGATATGGCTCAGTGGTCAGAGTCCTTATCTAGGATTTCACTCCGAGCACCATGGGGAAAAACAAACTTCTTTATAGAGTGGATGTGTATTCTGTATAGAAAACATTCCATCTTGGTCAGCTTATATGATTGCTTATTGAGCTCTGCCTTAGAGCAGGGTTTTTGTTTGTGATGCTATTCATGTTTCTTATATATGGGACCAGATGTTTAGTTTAAAGCACATGAGTTGGAGGGTCAGATTTTGCAAATAGAAACACAAGACAATCAACATGATCAGGATTGTGAGTAAATAATAAGTGGGTTTTTACTGTGTGCACCATGCAATATTCTGTACACTCTCATACCGAAGGAATATCACTGTTCATCTGATATTTAAACTTAACTGAGCATCCTACATTTCAGCTGACAAATCTAACCTATATCCACCTGTTTTAATTTAAGCGGTAATAGTCATTTTCACACATGTGTTTGTTTTACTAGCATAGTTTTTTTTTTAAGTAAGAGGCCTTCTCTCCATTATATTTTCATAAAGAATTTCTTATTGAGACATAAGGGATTTTGTTGTTCTTATTTCTTTTGATGTATTTTTCTACTTTTTTGAGAGTTTTATTCATGAGGACTATATTTGCAGTATCTACTCCCCTAATCCTCCAACTCCTCTCAAGTTCCACAAAATCCTTCTCAAACTCATGACCTTTTCTTAATTATTAGTGTGTGTGTGTAAGTGTGCGCAAACGCGCGCGTGCATGTGTGTATGTACAGGTATATCTACCAATACACTTAGTATTCCTTTTATGCACAATGTGTTTAGAACTGACCTCTTGGGATTGAACAAGCCATCACAGAGCTCATCTCTGGAGCAAATGAACTCTCCCTTGTCCCACATTAATTTATTGCCCACAGCTTTTCATCCAGCTTTAGAACCTTGTGAAACATTTTCAATCCATGTTGGCATGTCAACTGCTGCTGTCATTATGGTCGTCTTTTGGGGGCAACTGTATGGTTGAGATTTCATGGGTACAGCTTTCCTGTCATGTCCAGAGACACTTTCTAGCAGCGAACATCCTGGTCCTTTGCTCTGACAGTCTTTCTGCCCCTTCTCTCATGATTTCTCCTGAATATAAGGTCGAGAGGATGGGCTACAGATGTGTCAGCTGGGGTAGACACCCAGTGGGCACTTGTTTTCTGAGTTTTCATCAGTTACAGTAATAGTCTCCATCTGTTGCAAAAAGAAACCTCTCTGAAGAGGAATGAGAGGTACACTCACCTATGGGTATAGGGGAAATTATTTAGAATAGTATTTTAGGAACATTGATTTAGGAAAATGGAAGTGGGTTTTTTAATCAAATGTCTCAATCCCATCATTGAATGCCAACATTTATTTTTATTTGTTCTTTCCTTTGGATTTAATAGCTGTATTTGAATTTTTAGACACTTTCAGTGAGTTTTAGAGTTTGTATTTAATGACAGCAGTCAATCTTTCAGTACACAGATGATGGAGGAAGGTCATTGGTAAAATAAAAAGAAACTGCTTGGCCCTCATTGGTTAGAAGATAGGTGGGAGGAGTAAACAGAACAGAACGCTGGGAGGAAAAGGAAGTGAGCTCAGACTCCACAGCTCTCCTCTCGGGAGCAGACGCCTGAGAGAGACGCCATGCCCCGCTCCCGGGCAGACACACGCCATGAAGCTCCGACCCAGGATGGACTAGGCTAGAATCTTCCTGGTAAGCGCACCTTGGGGTGCTACATAGAATATTAGAAATGGGCTAGTCCAAGTGCGAGAGTTAGCCTAGAAGAGGCTAGATAGAAATGGGCCAAGCAGAGTTTAAATGAATACAATTTGTGTGTTGTTATTTCGGGGCATAAGCTAGCAGGCGGCCGGGGTGCTGCGAACACAGCCCCGCCGCCCCTATTTACTACAAATGGCACCCGACGTGATGGACTAAACCCACTTAAAAAACCTGAGAAGGCTTAAAAATAAGGGAGAGAGAGTTTAACACAGATTTTGCTGATGTTGGTGGTGTGCTGTAGAGAGATTTCCTGATTCGGCAACAGTAGCAGAAAAAACGCTGTGTCATTTTAAAGCGCAACTTCTTGGGGCTGTGCTGCCATTGCGATCTCTGTCTGGCTCCTGCGGGAGACAGAGCTTTTGAATAGAGCATTTGGAGTAAAGTGCTACGATTTGTTTGATGGCAACTAGACTCACTGTGTTCTCGGGTCTGCTCTGCTTGTTAGAGGCAAGCAAGCGCTCTCATCTAAGAGAGGCTTCCTGACTCAACTCTAGCTACAAAGCTTGCAGCTCTTTTAAGAGGTCCTGCCACGAAACACTTAAACAGTGTTGACAAAAAGCTGAACGCGTGCTTTTCGGTTTTCAGCCATAGCAGGAAAAAAGCTGCGCCGTTTAAAAATGCCAGCTTTCTGGGCTGTCCTGCCAGGGCAAACTCTGACTCTTTTACACAGGCGGTTCGTGCGGTTTGCAAGCACAGGCTGCTGAAGCTCGCTTGCTGGCAGGGACCTTGAAATGCCATAGAGTTGTAGCAGTAAACATGGCTACAGCCAGTACCTCAGCCATGAGGCTGGAAAGCTAAGGAATGGGCTACATCTAGCCGGCAAAGCCACGCCTTTAACCTTACTGATATTGCTTGGTAAATTAAAGACTCATGTGGTCAGAAAAAGAGAGATATACAGTAAAGAGAGATTCAAAGACAAAGAAAATTTTTAAATGATTTACAGCGTGTTAAAAATATATGCAGACTAAAAGTCAAAATTCTTAAAGTAAAAAGCAAAAAAAAAAAAGGAAGAGAGTTGTTGTGTGTGTGGTAGTACACACCTTTAATCCCAACACTTGACAGGCAGAGGGAGATTGACCTCTGTGACTTCAAGGTGTGGTAGCACACGCCTTTAATCCCAGTGCCTAGAAGACAGAGACAAACAGATCTCTGTGAGTTTAAGGTGTAGTAGTGTACACCTTTAATCCCAATGCCTGGGAGGCAGAGACAGGCGGATCTCTGAGAGTTCGAGGACAGCCTGGTCCACAGAGTTATTCCAGGTCAAAGATATACAGAGAATATAAAATAGAAGTAAAAAGAAACAAAATAGAGGTTAAAACAAAGGTGTACAAAGATGGAAAATAAACAGAGAATTTTGATACTGTATGCTATTATGCTCTCTTTGAATTGTTTGAATGCTGAGGAAAGAGCAAAAGCTACTAAAAGATATTTGTTTATAAATGCTGCTGAACTAATCCAACATAGATATTTTGAATTTGAATCTAAGGATATGATACTTTGGAAAAGAGATTCTTCTTTTGTTTTCACAGAGGATCAGACCTTGTAGATTGTATTTATCCCAATATGGTATGATGGACCACGCCCTCCTGAAGGGTTATTGTAAACATCTTCAGAAAATTGCTTCACTCAACTGCCAACTGAGATGAAACTAGCACACAGGTTATACCGTGAAAGACCTAATTAACGACGCCCCCATTCAACTGGAAGCAGTTTGGAGAGAAAAAACTGCACGCATGTTCCCAAATATGGTTTATAAACGTTCTTTTACATTTAAAGGGAGATATGATATAGATATGAATAATTTACATTAGTATAGATTTTGCTTTATTGATGGAAATTTAAGGTCAATTTTGTTATATGTATATGTATTTCTGATCTCGATTAAGGTATTGTGATTGTGTAGTTCATTTAAAAATGTAATGTATATAGGTAGTTAATAGATAATCATAATAGTCAAGTTTGTAGTCATGTTAGTTAAGATTTTCTAGATGTGCATAGATATATTTTAGATAGGCATTCTTCATATCTTTCAAAGATTATAGAATATGGCATTTTAAATGTTTTAATAACTTAGGGTTTTTCATGACAATGAGACACTCTGCTCCTGGCAGCACCAATCTACTTCAGGAAGAAGATGGGCATCGAAGAGGATCTTTATGGAGTTTGATAGCCATTTGGGCAAGAAATTGCTCTTGCCTGGACTATTGCATAAACTGGACATAGAGAACCCACAGAGAGAGGATTACTGAACTTGCCTAAGGTGAGATGATCTTTTGGGGTTCCTGATTCATGAAAGAGTCTGTGAGACATTCTGCAGGACACAACAGATAGAGACTGAACTGACTTTGAATTTTCCTGCTTTATGGAAATGTCTGCTGGATACCATGGGCCTGAAGGCTGAAGATGGATGCCCTAACGGTACAGAGGAACTTTGGGTGACTTTCCAGGCACCCAAATGTCTCTGTCATTTCTCGAGTTTTAAAAGTTGCTTTTTTCTTGTTTGCTTAGGTAGTATTGTATCTTTCTGGAGTCTTTGATGGAATTAAGCATAGTTAGCTATAGTTATAGTTTTCCTTAGTTATGATAAAGATTATTGTAACTTTTACTTGATAACTGTTTTGTTATATGTAATTTTGCTATGTTAAAGTTAAAGCCTTTTTTTGTTTGTTTGTTTAAACCGAAAAAGGGGAAAAGATGGAGGAAGGTCATTGGTTAAATAAAAAGAAGCTGCTTGGCCTTCATTGGTTAGAAGATAGGTAGGAGGAGTAAACAGAACAGAACGCTGGGAGGAAGAGGAAGTGAGCTCAGACTCCACAGCTCTCCTCTCGGGAGCAGACGCCTGAGAGAGACGCCATGCCCCGCTCCCGGGCAGACACATGCCATGAAGCTCCGACCCAGGATGGACTAGGCTAGAATCTTCCTGGTAAGCGCACCTTGGGGTGCTACATAGAATATTAGAAATGGGCTAGTCCAGGTGCGAGAGTTAACCTAAAAGAGGCTAGATAGAAATGGGTCAAGCAGAGTTTAAATGAATACAATTTGTGTGTTGTTATTTCGGGGCATAAGCTAGCAGGCGGCCGGGGTGCTGCGAACACAGCCCCTCCGCCCCTATTTACTACACACGGAAGCTGGGATATGCTTCAGCAATTCAGAAAATAAAATAAAACAAAACAAAACACATTTTCTGGTCTGTGCTTCCTCTCTTTTCTGTCACTGTTTAATAGCTACCTTAAGTCACAACCGTGTTACTCACTGGATGGAGAGCCCTGAACACCTCATTTTCTTTCTCAAGAGTCTGTTCCCATCAGAAACCCTACAGCCGTGCGTTTCTGCCCACTTCAGGCACTGCTGTACTGTGGAGGAGTGTGGGGAGGAAGGCCAGCGCTGCACACACAATGGATGGCTCTGCGCAACCACAGTGGAAACAATGAGGCTTTCCAAAGCACAAAACAACAGAGCTGGGCCATGTGCCACCAGAAGAGCGGTGTTGAGGACCGTACCTTGGTCAAGCACCTTCAAGTGGTCCTTCTTAGTGTGAAAACAAGGCTGCTTTGTTAGGCTGTTCATTAAGGCCTCCACCCAACAAATGCCCCTCTCCTTTCTCCTCATCCCAAAAGAACTCTTGATTCCTCTCTTTGCTTGTCGCTTCCATTCTGACCTTGGAAAATACCACTTCCTTTCGCCAAAGAGGGTGTGTCATTGGACTTACACGAGTAAGGAAAGCGTGTGCTTTCTCCAGACTCTTCCATTTCCAGTGCACAAGTGGCCAAGATCCCTGAGGCGTCGTTACCCATTACTGAGAACAAAGGGAATCTTTAGAGCACAGAATGAAATGGGAGAAACGCATTTGTAGCTTGCCTTGCTCCCATGTCGCCTCTTACTCTCATTAACTAAAACACATCAACACTAAACCTCATCATAAAGTGGAATAGAGTGCAGCTGAGAAACCACGGTCCCAGGGGCAAGGCAACAGAGCTGAAGGAAGGCTAGAAGGAAGAAGGGGATGTCTCTATGGAAGCCCTTATCGTAGAGACTAGAATGGGTCCGCCTTGCACTCCCGGGGTTTACATGCAGGGGGATTGAAAAGCTGCAATGGTGCTGCCCTGAGAAAATGCACTTGTGGCATGTCTGCTGCTGTTGCTTGGCATCTCTGTCTCCACGGGCAGGGGCTGCTGACACTCCGCGTTTCTCTCCCTCGGTACTTAAAGTGCATCTCAGTAAAATCCAGTTTCCTTTTATACTGGGCTTATTCATCACTCCTGCCTTCCAACCTCCAAACATTCTTCCACCCCCAGACGCGGTTGTACCCAGTGGGAAGAGGGAATCTGGGACAAGTTACTTTGTCATTCTGTGCCTTCCTGTCCCCTGTACATGAGAGAATAATCATATCTCTCTGTAGATGAGGCCTTCTGCTGCATCCTCCCCCACCATGTCAAGATTCCCCACCATCTCGCTCGCTTCTGTAAGGAGTAGGTGAGTAGCTGGACTTCCCAGAGCCTTGAAAGAAGAGACTATCATGGCAAGCAACGAATTAGCCAATGGTACTGCCCCAAGAAAACATGTAGGGCTGGATGTCTGTGGGTGTCTGGCCACATTTTTGTCACCTGATCAATATATAACCTTTTAGTTTTCATTAAAGAGACCTCATTTGCTATGCATATTGGGCTTACTAGCATGGCACTTATAGCCACTCTCACTTGAACAAATGGTGTCCTTCACTTTCCAACATCCAGCCTCCATTCAAGTTTGGCTTCTTAATGGCATTTCCTCCTCTTTTCCCATTTGTCCCCTCTACTTACTGCTACACTCCCCTATTTCATTCAAGGTCTTTCATGTCACTCAAATATTCTTGTCCTAGATGGATTTCTGTTGCTGCGATGAACGCCATGTCCGAAGGCCACGTAGGGGAGAAAAGGATTTATTTCAGTTTACACTTTCAGGTTGCAATCCATCACTAAGCATGAACTGAAACAGAAACCATGAAGGAAACACTACTCCCTGGCTCTCTCTGGCTCATACTAAGATTACTAAGACAGCCCAGGCCTACTTGCCTGAGGATGGTGCTATCTACAATGGACTGGGTCTTCCCACAGCGACCTCTTACAGACATGGCCCTAGGCTAGTCTGACCTGGCCAATCCTCAGCTGTAGATTCCAAGCAGATTGTAGTAGTGTTGAGTTGACAATAAAAATTAACCAGTATGATCATTACAATCATGATTGCCTTTTCAAAAAAATGTATGTGCAGGGTCTCATGGAGCCCAGGTTGGCCTCAAACTCACCACGTGGCTGAGAAAATGACCTTGAACTTCTGACCTTCCCATCTCTCCCTGCCAAGTGCTGGGATTGTGGTGTGCTCCACCTTCCTGAGTGCTCTACCAGACAGCTCCGTTCTGAGTCCTCAAATCTCATAGCTTGTAAGATGTCCTCTCAGATTCATAGGCAAAGAACAACTCTTCTCTCATAAAACATAGTTGGTAACCGCATTTTAGCAATCATTACAGTTCTATAAAAGTTATTTAGATATTATTCATTCCAATCAGTTAATAAAATTTTGAGGTCAGAAATGATTTGTTTTTCATCTCTGAATTCCCAACAGCTCTAGCATTGATCTTTACATATAAATGATCAATTGTTGCTCTTGAAAACTAAATTTGAGATTTTTTTTCCCAGGTCTGAAAGTAGACAGAGAGCTTCAAAATCTCATTTGCACTGGGTTATTAGCCACTGGCTTATCTCCTTTCAATGGAGCTAAAGTACCAGGAAACCTGGGCCCCTTCCCCTGCCCCACCCCTACCTGGAAGCCTCTGCATTCTGGAGACAGGCTGATAGGTGATGGAAACCCAGGCTGGCCTCTATAAAGTCTGAAATTACACATTAAGCTCCTTACTTATTGGAAAGTCCTTGCTGACCAGATCCATCGCCAGACACAACCCATTCACTTTGGAATGAATAAGCTCTCAAGTCACTGCCGACTACTCGAAGATTCCTTTCCCATGCTTCCTCTTGATGAAGGCACAACACTCTCAGGTGCCTTGTGATGGCGAACTTACCCTTATGAACAAAGTGACTCTAGCCTCCATGTTTCTTTTGCTATGAGGTAAAAGCTGGCCTTCCTCAGAAGGCATGTGCTATGACCCCCAGAAGGCTAACAGGTCATTATGGTAGAGGAGCAACATAAATTTTGTTTACTCCACACTGCCGGGATTTATTGGGTGTATCTGACACATTTACATTCTTGGCCTGCTATTCCTCTCCTTGACATGTGGTGTGAAGATGGGGTGAGCGGAGGAAATGGTAAAGCCGGATATGAGAAAGATTCACTGAGTTTTCAGAATACTTGATCACATCACACACTGACGTTCCGTGTGAATCAGGGCTTATCTCGAGGAAATGGTAAAGCCGGATATGAGAAAGATTAACTGAGTTTTCAGAATACTTGATCACATCTCACACTGACGTTCCGTGTGAATCAGGGCTTATCTCTAAGGGGCTCTCATGTGATGGCATGGCAATGGTGAGGAGACTGACGTGTTCTCTGTGGAACTCAGCAAAGCCTAGGACGCCTCATTCCATCGCTGAACAAGCTCTGCTTACTGGGAACACACTCATTTATCAACACTCATGAAGAGAAAATTTAATCTTCATTTCCAGTGACTCAATTCCAAGAAACCACACAGAGTTAATGAAATTCAGAACAGAAGAGGTCATAATCTGCTTAAAACTGACCATGGTCAGTTTTAAAACCCTAACTCGTTGGAAGTGTGAAAGATACATTTCAGAGGAGACATGGATGAATTTTCTAAAGCTACAAGCCAAAGTTATCTGTACTCAGATATCCCAACAACTAACTTTCAAGTTTTCCTGCAAAGATCTATTTTACCGCCTTGTATGTCACCTTGTTTGCTGGCTCTATGCCTGTCTCCTGATCGATATTCTTATCCTGGTTAGTTTTTGCCATTTGAGAAGAAGACATTGCAACAATGCCCCCAAAATATTGACCTATGAGCAAGTCTATGGGGAATTTTTATTGATTAATGAGTGTTGTGGGAGGACTCAATCCATCGTGGGCAGTGCCACCCCTGGGCAGGTGCTCCTGGGGCACATAGGAAAGCAGGCTAGCAAGTCAGTAAGCCACACTTCCCCGTGGATTCTACTTCAGTTCCTGTATCCAGGTTCCTCCATTGAGTTCCTGCCCCGATTTCCATCTGTGATAGAGTATGGCCTGAGAGTTGTATTATGAACCAACAAAAGCAAACAAACCACCTTTTCTTTCCTCCCTAGGTTGTTTACAGTCATGGTCTTTCCCACGGAAACAGAAACCTTAACTAAGACAGTACCCACCGTCTTTACTGGGCCTGGTTTCCCAAGGCTGGTAACCTGTCAACTCTCTTATTAGACTCCAGCCAGTAGGATGGAACCAGGAAAACAAAGCGCTGCATCTGGAGAGTAGGAGGGAAACAGAAAGGTTCCCGCAGTAGCAGTGAGCAGTGGTGTGAACTGTGTGGGCCTGGTTGATGAGTAGTGTAACATTGTTCAGTGGTTTCCCAGCATCGTCAGTGAGTCACACCATCTGGTGTAGCAGCAGCCAAGGATGCCAGTGATAATATCCTGTGGCTCTTTAAATTCCCTGATTTCGGTTCGACCTCTGGTAACTTGCCCTTCTCTTTTCCTGAGCCTATACTGTAATTTCCATAGTAAGTCTTGTCTTAATTAGGGTTTCTCTGGCTGTGAAGAGACATCATGGCCTCAGAAACTCTTATAAAGGAAAAAAAAAAACATTTAACTGGGTGGCTTACAGTTTCAGAGGTTCAGCCCACCATCATCATGATGGAACATGGCAGCGTGCAGGCAGACATGGTGCTGGAGAAGCAGCTGAGAGTCCCACATCTTGATCAGCACACAACAGGAAGTGGTCTGAGACAATGTGAAGTATCTTGAGCATACAAGACCTCAAAACCTGCCTCCACAGTAGCACACTTCTTCCAACAAGGCCATACCTAATCCAACAAAGCCACGTCTCCCAATAGTGCCAATCCATTGGAGGATCACTTTCTTTCAAACCACCACAAGTCTTTTCCTGCTTTGAATACTCCATTTGATCTCTGAGTTTTGATAACACCCTGATGCCACTTCTTTCTTGGGGTTGTCTCTATCAATAATATTTTTAACTTTTAAAGACTATAAATATAGTATAGAGCCGGACTGGAGTTATATTGAATTGTGACCAACAGGTTCTTCAGAAAAAAAGAGTGTCTCAATCTCCCCAGCTAAAGAAGGCAAGTTTCTCGTCTTAGTTACTTTTCTATTGCTGAGACAAAACACCATGACCAAGGCAGCTCATAGAAAGTGTTTTATTTGGAGCTTACAGTTCCAGAGGGATGAATCCATGACCATCACAGTCAGGAAACATGGCAGCAGGCAGGCATGGTGACTAAAACTGAAAGCTGAGAGCTGAGGATTCACATCTCAGAAAAGCAAACAGGAATCAGGGAGAGGAAACTCAAAATGGCCAAGTCTTTCAGCTCCAAACTGACCCCCAGTGATGTCCTTCCTGACAAGGCCACATCTTCTAAACCTACCCAAACAGGGCTACTGACTGGGATCAGATATTCAAATGTACAGACTTATGGGAGACACCTCATCCAAAGTATCACATCTTTAACAAAATCCAAGTCATGCTGCAGAAGAGCAGGACTCAAATTTCAGTGAATCGAGTCCTTCAGAGGCAGCTTGCCAACGATGCAGAAATGCCAGCATGCCATTGCCCGGATACAGGTGAGGACTTAGGAAGGGATTGCTGTGCTGGGAACTCCTTCTGGCCTTCTGGAAACCCTGTAGACTCTTTTCTCAGAACAAAAATTTCAAGTATATAAAATAAAATATAACATTATAATAGAAGACAACTATACTTAAGTATAATTCTCAACATGAAAACAACTTTTTAGCCCTCTCTCTCTCTCTCTCTCTCTCTCTCTCTCTCTCTCTCTCTCTGTGTGTGTGTGTGTGTGTGTGTATTATACTATATATCTAATAATTCCTATAGCTTCAACATAATGATATTAAGGCACAAAATTTTGGTATAACTCTTACAAAGATAATGAAATAAGGCTTAAAGCAGTGGCAAATTGACCATCAGAATTTTGTTATCTATATTTATAGAGAAAGAGAATGATGAATCTCTATTTAAGATTATCAAAAATAATGTTGTGAATTTTTTTCACTCAAGTTCACAGAGCCAGTGTTAAGAATTTCTCATTTAAATGTGTGAGAGGTCGTTTCTTACACTCAAATATACTTGGGGGAAAAAAAAAAACTGGATGCTAGAATAAGCTCCAGAGTCTTGGATACCAAAATAGAGAGATGTTTGCAGTCTACAGTCTATAATGTGTGCATGCAGTGTTCTTGGGGTAGAAAAAAATTTAAAAAATACTCAGACGTGGTCAAGGAACTTTCTAGAAAGTAAAGAAAGGTCAAAATATTGAACAGAAAGCCATTGTCTTCAGTGCTAGCACTGTCTGCAGGTAAGCTAAGCATGAAAGAGATGGCATCTCTTTATCGAAAGGCCAGATAAGATTATCTGTGAGTGTGTCTTCCCCCTTTAAAGGAGGAAGAAGGGAAGAAATGATCCCCACCCTCCTTGTCTGGAATACTCCTTGGTGAGATCTCCCGAAATGTTGGAGCAGGAAGAAGACACCATAAAAATCATTTCTTCTTCTCCTTTTAGAAAAATATCACCATATCTGGAGTTAACATTAATCCTATCTCACCTGGCCCTGGAGAATATGACCACGGGGGGAATCCATACAAGGAGAGAAATGTCAATTTCACTCGCATGATCTGAATTACATGCTAGAAATTTCGGTTCTTTTGAACAACAGCAAATTGCTTTTATATTTAAACAAGCATTTGTTCTTGGGAAACAAAATGTTCAGCTCTAGTGGTTGCCACAGCAACTGCTTGGGCTAAAAATACCAAATATTCCATAAGAAGAGAAAGCATGTACTGAGCAGGGAAGAGAGAAGAAAGTGGGAGCTCTCCCAGGGAAAAGTCAGTAACAGAAATCAACCTCCAAAGACAAGGGAGGACATGTGTTTGTGGATCAATTTTTCCCATGGGGCAATGTGTTTGGTAGAAACCTACCCCCTTCTCATTCCTTCTCCTCTATCCCCCGACAACTTCCTCTTCCCTGAGAATCAATACACTAAGTGTGAGCAGTCCACCTCTCCAAGAGCATCATGGTCAATAATATGCACGTCTCCAGCAAGGATGGCATCCCTGCAATGTGATCACCAAAGATAAGCCTCTTTCTGCTCCTGCTTTTGACATGCCTGGTATTTAATGCATCCTTCCTGTGAAGAACTTGCTTGAGGGACTGGGGAGAGACTGATGTGCTTGTCTTACAGGCATGAGCATCTGAGTTTCATTTCCCAGAACTCACAAGAAAGAAAGAAGGGGAAGCCGGACAGGGTGGCTCAGGCTTCTAACTCCAGGGCTGGGGAGGCAGAGATAGGAGAATCCCTGGTGCTTGCCAATGAGCCAGCCTAACCTGCTTGGTGACCTCCAGGCCAATGAGAGTCTCTGCTTTATACAGCAAGGTAGAATCAACTGAGGAACAGTCTCCCCTCCTCTAATGTCCCCTTGTATGTGTGTGAGCATATATGCAAGCATGTGTATGAGCACATGTGCGTGTGCACACATATACACACACCACACGAACACACGTGCACATGTGCGTGTGCACACATATACACACACCACACAAACACATATGCATTTGCACATATTTTTAACAAAAGAGAGATTGATTGAACAGTTTTCCCTCTTACTCCAGTCTCTACTGTCTGACAAGCTCTGGCCAATGTTGTCCCTCCACTTGGAGATACGTGCCTGCCCCCTTCAATCTACTAAGCCCCTCATTGGTGTCCACTGTAAAGGTCCCTGCTTGCTGTGGCTTCTCTTGCTTCTCAGGTCTCTTCTTGGAAATGCCCCTGCCAAGAGAAAGGGCACTGCAGATTTCATGTGTGTGTGTGTTTATTAGTCTTGATTTCAGGCTTCTGGGAGCCAGCCAGAGCTTTGCAATAAATCTCTATTCTGTTCCCCACGGTGCCTGGTGCAGTACCCAAAACACATTTGTTGACAAAATCTCCCCCACTCCCAAAAGAGGGGAAGAAGAAGGCTCAGTGACAAGCAGTATTGGGTCCTGCAGTATGTGGTCAGGTCAGAGCGCTGGGTGTACATACAATAGGAATTCCTTGAATAAATACTGTCCTAAGGATAGTTCTGTATGACTTCTTTCATACAAGGATGCCAAGACCAGTACAAAAGTCCTCAAACCCTCACAAATGTCATTGTCCTCCCAATGCTTTGGTCTAAGGGATACCGTGCTAGAAATGATGTAATAATAACATCCTATTCCAAACACACTAGGGAATTTCAACCATGAGTCTATGTTTCAGCGAAAACAGATAGGATTTGGAACCAGAAGGGTGAGTATCAGTTTCCAGCACATGCTGTCTTCTGTGGACAAGAGGTAACAGATAATGGACCCATGTTTAGATACCTAATTTCTTCGCTTGGACTAAAGGGCTACTCAGAGGATCACATTAGCCGACAGCATGCGTGTGTTTTGAAAAATACAGTCTGTTTCGCAAATAGTAGACACCATGAGTTAATTCTTTTTACTAAATAAATCCCCAAATGCATTCCCTATAATCTCTTAAAATCTATTTTTATTCCTATTTCCCTAGGTTAAGTCTAGGTTTCTAAATTTCTCTTAACTTCAATTAAATTAAGAGAACTAATTTTCATGGCCAGTTTCATCAAGGGCACTGCTCTGGCAGCTACGAGTGATTTAGCTGCAGCTCAACATTTACCCCTCCCATCACAAAAGATATAAGGTGTGATGTAGTGATGTTTGGATTCGCATAGCAGCTATTATATATAAAACCTCCTCTCCTCACCAGAGGCAGCAAGTCCTGCCTGTACCATACACCTCTGCCCTTTGCGGAACATAATACTCCGGGCAGGCTGCTCCTGAAACCGAAAGGAACTGGAATTGAATAAATATCCTATGAAGTGAAAGGGTGGTATCCAACAGATCCTCCTACCTTCCTCCCCGCTTCTTGGCAGGGAAGTCAAGAAATATGTTTCCAGGCAGCAAGATGAAATTGCCTCCAAAAGGCTACCCTAGAACAGAATGTCTGCCTCCCAGGATCAAGCATGTCATCTCCACATTCGACTGTGATGGAAGCTTTGGCACAGTGCAGAGGAAGCTGCTGAGAGATGCTGAGAGGGAGGAAAAGTACCCTGCTCTTCCGCAGTCTCTTGGGGCTACTTGGCACTCTCATCACAAGTCACTCTCTTCTAGAAGATTCTTTAACTCCCTCAGAGCACAGTGTGAACTTGTGTGGAATGCTTTTGGTCCTTAATATCCATTTAGGAAATGGAGGCAACCATGCTTAACCAACTGATGTTTCCTTGTGCCTATAGACTATGTTTGCTTGAGTTCAGTGAGCAGGATTCACATAAAACAAAAGGCCTGGAATTGCCCAGGTTCTGTCTCTGATAGTCTAATTCACACCTAGATCTTGAGGAGAATTTGAGTTGCATACCTTTAAAAGTTATCTAGCCCAATACAGTCTCATCATGGCTCAGGAGTATTGATGAATTCAGAAATTTGTTTGCTATATCTAAGCATGGTAAAATTTTTATTTTCTCACTTACTTTTTTGGTTGCTTATAAGAATTCACTGACAGTGACCATCATCCAGAAAGTCTTCTACTAGAAATGGCACAGCCATCAGCTCTAGGCAGTAGCTGATAGAAACCAGGAAAGGGATGGCACTGCCAGACGTTAAGCAACCTGTTAGTCTGTGTCCCTGTGGTAAGCCTTTGTGCTCTGGAGTCACAGCCCAGACTTTGGGACTTTGCCTTGCCACTTTCTGGTTTTATGATTTTGAGGAACATAAACAAAATCCCTAAAACCTTAGCATATTCATCTGTAAAATGGGGTAACACTAGTACCCCCTCATTGATAAAAGGACCCAAGTGTCAACACTTGGCTTATGGTGATCCACAGAAGGACTCAGAAGATAGCAAGGAGGTTATTCAGTGGGGCTCATTTATTTTTATTGTATAACTTACCAATCAACATGAATTTGCAAAGTTACAGGCACTGGACTCAGCACCAAGTTATTAAACTATGACTAATCTCCAGGTTGAACCTCAGGCTATCCTATCATTTAGTGTGACCAGTGAGGAGGTGAGGACCCAAAAAGGCCAGTGCAGCACAGAATATTATAGCAAATCAAATATAAATATAAAGCATGAAGATGCACAGTAGAGGTCCAGCAAGTAAGGCAGGGACAGTCCAGTCTGTCTCGTTGACAGCTTGATGCCTAAGATACTTTGGAGGGGTGTGGCAGAATCTGGATGAAAATGAGTGGATAGTAGAGATAAGGGGGAAATATTCCAGACATCATATATTATATGATATATAATACATATATATATATGTTATATATACCTGCAATTATGACATTAATGGCATGAAAAGAAGAAAGATTACATGTTCTATCATAGCATATTCTAAGGTCTTTGAATTTTCATGGAGGTGCTAAAATTATAAATTCCACTTAGTCACAGGGGCATATTGTAAATCTCTATGGTAACCACAAAAAGAATATTTAAAACGGAATAACAAAGAAGGAAAGTTACCAATAACAAATATGTTTATTAACAGAAAAGCAAGGAAAAACGAAAAGCATGGAATGAGTATTTTAAATAGAAAACACGTTTATTAATATGAGAGGTTTTTATACCTGCCTAATGCAGGTCTGCTCAGATGAGGTCCAGCCTGCTGGGACCTTCAAAACCCCCGCAAGTGAGAAGAAAGTCAGCCTGAATCCTTAGGCATGTGGATTCCGTCATTTTAAGGAAATATGGGGTGGGAAAAATGGGAGAGACAGAGAAACAGGATGGTCCATGCGCCGTGGAAGGACACATAAAGGAAGAAAAGCAGATGGAAAGGAGTGGGAAGATGTTGGAGGCCAGCTTGCCGCCAGGGTCCATGGCTCCTGTTGCCACCGAGTGCCATCCAATCGGCTGGGTTGCCTCCAGGGCCGTGTTTGGATCCACAGCTGCTGCTGTGCCGTACTGATCTGGATGGCCTTTACCATCACCTGGGACCATGGTGACAGCCAGACCTAGGCTGCTGCCGAGGATCATGTCTGCATCCCAGGTCCTACCGCAACTAGGGTCTGTGTTGGTGCCTATGTCCCCATGGTACCACCAAAGGCCACATGAAGTCCGGGGTTTGGGCTACATCTTGTAGCCTTGTTAGAGTCCAGGGGCCATGGTGCTGTTGGAGCCATTCTGATCTGAGTACCCAGAGCTACCACTTAGAACAAGGATGTCAACCAGGCCGAGCTGCTGCCTGAGGCCATGTCTAGGTCCGGGGCCCAGCTGCAGCTGGGGTCTGTGCTGAACTCTGTGGCAGAGGTTGCCACTGGGACCCATAAAGAGGTCTGGGATCTAGACCTGGAGCCTTCCGTTTGGACGGAGTCAGCTGCTGGGGTGCAGTCAGGGGGCCACGCCACATCAGGGGCCATACAGATATGGGTGGCCTGTGCTACAACCCGGGGCTTTTCGTTGTTTTGTTTTTCAGTTCTGAGTTCTTATTCTGTGATGCTGCCTTTCTGCCTTATGCTTTGAGGCAATGTCGAGATTAAAATTTTAGAAAGCAGAAGACATCCATAGGCTTCTAGAGTCAGAATCCAGAAGATAGGAGTCAACTTAAGTTTGACTAAGAAATTGTTTGGGAAAAAATTAATAAAACATTGCGTAAGACATAAAAGTACCCCCAGGGATAAGAACTTGACCTCTTCTGTGAACAAAGAACTCAATGAAAACTAAGACTTATGTGTGAATGTATTTTTGTTGAAGTCTTTCCATTAAGAATGAGGGAGGGTGCGCTGCTTTCGATAAAAGGAGAACTGACCTCGGCTAACCCAAGACTCCTGTCCAAAGCACAAAACAAAGCCCCAATCTAACTCTGGTCTAGGGAAGAGTTCAGAGAAAGGTCGGGAAGGGAGGGCCAGTGAGGGTGCAGACTGAGAAGTGAAAACACTGGGATGAGGCTTCTCTTCCTGACAAAGACATACACTGCCAGAGTGTCCCCAGATAGTCTGAGTCTGCAAACATCCTAGCCCAGCTGACGTCCATGCCGTCAGCTCACCAGGACAATTTACTTCGTTCCTGAAGAAACGGTTCCTCGGGGCAGGTTTTTAGAGATTGGAAAGCAAAAATCGCACACCCTTGTTGTCCCAGAAAGGTGTAAGCCAGGCCTGGACAGCTATTGAGAGTTTTAGTGTAGCAAAGATTTTCAAGGAAGGGGTTGCGCAAATCTAAAGGCAGCCATTGTGTGGAGCGGCTTCTTAGGGCTGCTAATATGGAGGCTGGACCCAAGTCAACGTCTACCAGCAAGAGCAAGAGCACAGGAACTGTGTGCAGATGTTGATGTGCAGATGTTGATGCTCCCCAAGAGAATACCAAGCTGCATTAAAATTAATCTGCACTGGGAAACCCATGAGGTCATAAGAATTGTTTTGTTTTGAGCTTTAAAATCTTTGACATGGTATTAGAAGTCTTTATGCTCTGTTCCAAGTTTTACCTTCAGGGGTCATAAGAGGGGGGGGGGGAGTTGAATAGGTCAATGTTTATGTGTTGATTTAATGTGACACTGATCATATTTTCCTAGAGATTCAGGCAACCATTTGAAGGGCAGAAAGAGATGATTTGCGTAAAGCATGCTTAGAGTAGCAATGATCAAGACTGTACTTGAGTTAATCACTGAAAATCCTGTCAGCCGGCATAGCTCTATATGTAAGTAGCAGGCATGTCTTAGCTCTCAGAGCTCTGGTTTTACCACGGTCCTTATTTTCTATTGACCCCTAAGCTCTTCAAGAACAAAAGCCAAATCTTAATCATCCTTCTACCTACAGTACATATAAGGAATTGAAAATGTGGCCCTAGCCAGAGCAAGAAAAATGGAAAACTGGTCCATATGACATAAAGTCTTTTCACTGACTGGGTGGTCTTTGTAGATAAAACTCCATTATGGCTTTTTTTTTTTTTTTTTTTTTTTTTGTCAACTTGACACGATCCTGTAGAGGAGAATCCAAGGCAGCTAAGCCCAAGCACATGGTACTGGACTTGGTATCTTGGGAGAACTGCATTCTGTGTTCCAAATGGCACTTTGTTACTGCATTCTCTGGAGGGGACAGGGCATTCTCATGTGTTCGTAAGAATGAGGCTGAATCGCCTCACAGAGATCACACCTGAAGATAATATTCCACAAAGTTTGTTTCAACGTGGGTTAGGAAAGGAAACAAAACGTTCAAACATAGTAGCATAGTAGAAGGCACTGGGCAAGTAAGCTAGGGGTGGGGAGAGAGAGACAAAGACAGAGAGAGAGGGAGACAGAGAGAGAGAGAGTTTTCTGTGTCTTTTAGCCTCAGTTAATAATTATAATAAACTTTAAAAGTAAGAATGATTTTTGTCACTTTCACTGAGTTGCAGAGAATTCACCTCATTTTCTTAGGTCCTCATTAATTTTAATGGTCTTAAATGTTAAGACTATACATCTACTAACTCACTCAACTCAATAAGTGAACACCATTGTGGGACTCACTGTATAGTTAAGAAAATGAAGACCTAGGAAGAGAGGGGGAGGAATGACACGCTTTTCTTATACAGCTGATAGATGTCATGTTGGGAGTTGAAATCACAAACTCTGACTGGTTGTCTCAGCTGGGGTTTCTATTGCTGTGATAAAACACAATGACCAAAAGGGGCTCGGGAAGGAAAGGGTTTATTTCAGCTTACAGTTAGAGTTCTTACCAGGGAAGTCTGCATAGGATCTCAAAGCAGGACCTGGAGGAGGAGCTGATGAAGGCTATGTGGGGTGCTACTGACTGGCTTGCTCGTCCTGCTTTCTTATACAACCCAGGACCACCTTCCTGGGGTGGCACTGCCCTCAGTGCACTGGGCCCACCTGTGTAGTCATTAATCAAGATAATGCCCCATGGGCTAGCCTACAGGTCCATCTTAAGGAAGAATTTTCTCAGTTGAGGTTCCCTTCTCTCAAGTTGACAGAAATCTATCAGGACACCCGTCACTGGGCAGCCTGAAATACTTTACTAAAGTCTGTCTGGCTCTAAAACCCATTTTCCTTTCTGTACAGCACATTTGTGGCTATGCACACCATATGCTTATTTAATCACAGCAACTTATTTATCATAATAAATAACTTCCTAAGAAAAACAATTGTCCCCAAAGGGAACAGATTGTAAGTGGTGAGTCCCCTTCCTCCTGTGTGTAAAAATGGAGGTCACACAGCAATTAGAAAAGTCATTGCAGAAGGATGTCAAACAAGGTATTGAGCTAAATTGCTCCTGTGGGTTGAGTCCCCAACACAATAATAGAGCAAGTCCTAGTCTGACATTTTCCCATATGATTCCTAATCAATTAATTTGGAATCTTCATGGACTTTGTCTTGATCCTTTATCCTAGTTTTGTTCACATGTTGATAATCTAGGTAACCCCAAAGCCTGTGTAGCTTGCAGCAAGCAGAGTAACTCCCCTTCCCTTAGAAAGCAGTTAGTTTAGCCATGGGTATGTGTTACCATTTTAACAAAGACATAGCTATCAAAGGCAGTCTGCTGAGACTCTGGGAAGGCTTCTCTCACTCCTAAAACAAGGAACTAGTCTAGCAGTTTCCTTTCTGCCTCTGAACATTGTGACCTGCTTACAACAGCTTCAAGAAGAAAACTACCTGGTGCTGTTGTCAGAGGACAGCAGGAGTCACTGTCGCTGAAAGCAGAAGAAAGGACGGCTACCAGAGCTGCAGTGATGTCACTTACTACTAAACTAACCAGCTTCTGAACTTCTCTCTCTCGCTCAGCTTCCTCTCATGAGAGAAATAGACAGCCTTGCTGCGTGCTTGTGGTTTATGCTGTTTGTCTTGTTTTTTTTAAAACATATAAAAGCACCCTAATTGATAAATTGAGCCACCACACATTTATTCACAGAACATTGATTCTCCAAGTTTCAACCACAAAATGTAAATTTGTCTAGGAAGACTATGAAATTAAAAACTAAGGGAAAATAATTCATAAAACAAAACCATAATCATGATCATTGGAATTTACAACAAACAGAGATCTGAGAAAAAGATAAATGTAGATTCAAAACTCGTGTCTTCATTGGGACAATTCAGTAATCTTGAAAGAATTATTTAACTTTTGTGGTACTCATGCCTTTGAGTTGTACAAAGTTGTATGGAATGTGATTATGTACATCTGGTACATACCGGGCAGCAATAATTACTCATTCTGTCTATTGGTTTGCTTCTCTTCTGCAAAACTGTTACATGGAAACTTAGCTCCTCTGATGCACATATGCTAACAGAGACGGGGAATGGACTCACCCAACACGTTATACATTATGGTCTGGTCTATCTAGGAGTGGAATGGAGTGATCAGGGAATGGAATGAAGGCACTGCTTCTTGAAGCGGGTTGGGAGGCTCCAGTGCAACTTTGGGTGTTAAAAGAGATGTAAACCCAATGGGCAAAGGGTCTCAGATCAGCCCATATCTCCTTCAGTATTTTTCCACATGCTGGCTGTCCTTAAAACTAGAAAACAGGAAGCAAAATCCATGTTGTAGCTTGTCAAAACCAGCAATCCAGATGAACTCTGGGAGATATTTTTTATTGTTTTAGTGTGTGGGAGAGAGTGTAGGCAAAAGTTTTCTTTCCTGCCAGCCAGCTCCCAAATAATCACACAGAGACTTATTATTAACTATAAAAATCTTGGCCAATAGCATAGGCTTATTACTAACTAGCTCTTACTACTTAAATTTAACCCATATTCTTATCTACACTCTATCATGTGGTAAGATCTTTTTTTTTAGCACAGCATCATCATTTGGTTCTCACTGTGTCTCCTGGTGACTCCACCCTGTTGTACCCCAAACTCTCTTTTTGTCTGCAAGTCACACTTAACCTTTTCCTGCCTAGCTATTGGCCAGTCAACTCTTTATTAACTAATAAAAGTAATGCATACTCACAGTATAAAAAAAAGATTGTTCCACAGTAGGAAAGAGTCTCACACTCTGTAACCCATATTGACCTGGATTCACCATGTAGCCCAGATTAGCTTCAAATGTGTGTGGCGGCCATCCCACCTCAGCCTATCAGGTACTGGGATTGCAGCTGTAAACCACCGTACTCGACTGCTTCGCCGTCCTAATAGGTCTCTTTGGCTTTTTCATTCTCTTATTAAATGTAACTCTGAGCTTTGAGACATTCAGTAGTTCAACAGTTCCTCAGAACTCCAAGTTCTTCCATGTCTTATTTTATCAGTTCTATTTAAAATATTAAGCTAGTATCTTTAACTTTGCTCTGAACCCAGAGCCAAGTCGGCTTTTCTCCAAAGAATGCTGGTTCTATGATTCTCCTGTTTGAATGCCAGGAAGTACACTGAGCAGAGTTCTAGCTTCAGATAAGCAGTTGATAATGAATGACGGTGTGGCTGCATTTCTTACCTGGGTCACTGCTGACTTGCCTTTGAAACAAGAGCACTGAGTCTCTTCTCTGACTTTACCTGGACCCTGTTTGTGGCCACTTAGTCATGTTAGTATTTTCAGTCTAGGCCCAGTAATGTTTGTCCACGTAGCTGCCATATTGCACAACTTTCTCCCTCTGCCTATTTCTGTCATGGCCAGACAACCTAACAGAGATTACCAAGTTCATTTCCAATTCATCCTGATATAAAGTTGAAATGGCTTTCCTGGCTACCTTGTAGAGGGGAAGCAACATGACTGAGTCCTAGACAGTGCAATACTGGCAAACAAATGTCCAAGAGTGGCCCTGTGGACAATTTCCCCTTCTCCCTCATCTTCTAGTACAGCCAGAAGACCTAGTGGCGGATTTTGTGGTTTTTGAATTTGTGGATACACACAACGAAGACCATCTATCTACGTCATACCTTTAGACCCCCATCCTTCCTGGCTCTCTACTCTGCTGTCTCTTACTGAAGTAGAGCATGAACTAAGAATACCTTTTTATTGTTAGGCTACTGAAATTTGGGGCTGATTTAGTCATAAGTTTTGGCCTGCTCTAACTGTACATTCAATTCTAAAGTGCCTCTTTAAAACCAAGTGACATTTTGTCTTCCTTTACTAAGGCA
This sequence comes from Microtus oregoni, assembly GCF_018167655.1. Lineage (NCBI taxonomy): Eukaryota > Metazoa > Chordata > Mammalia > Rodentia > Cricetidae > Microtus > Microtus oregoni. Next base: position 34,168,770 of record NW_024543072.1, read on the forward strand.
AATTATGGTCCCTGTTCGACTACTTGACTTTCATACACACAAAAAAATCAAAATAATGCTCTATTTAAAAGAATTTAAAAACAAAACAACAACAGCAAACAGCCAAGTATGGAGGGTGATAGCATAGGCTTGTAAGCCAAGCACTTGGAAAAAAGAGGCAGGAGAAAACATGAGTGATGTAGGAGGGTCATCTGTCTATGTGTTACTTTCATTGGTTAATAAAGAAACTGCCTTGGCCTTTGATAGGCCAGCCCTTAGGTGGGTGGAGTAGACAGAACAGAATTCTGGGAGGAAGAAAGCAGAGTCAGGCAGACACCATGATCCTCCAACCCAAGACATACACAGGTTAGGATCTTTCCTGGTAAGCCACCACCTCATAGTGCTACACAGATTACTAAATATGGGTTAAAGCAAGATGTGAGAATTAGCCAATAAGAGCCTGGAGCTAATGGGCCAGGCAGTGTTTAAATGAATACAGTTTCCATGTAATTATTCTGAAACTAAGCTAGCCATGCGGGGGCGGGAAGGATGAAAAGCAAGCCTGCTTGCCTCTTCACTACACATGAGTTTGTGTGGGACCAGCCTGACTAAAGAGAAAGTTATGGATCAGCAAACCGAGAGTTGTATTTGCCTTCTTCATCAAGCCCACTCCTGAGAGAACTACATCCTTATGAGAAGAGCATTAATCCACACAAGAAGCCAAGATACCCATGACCTAAGCTCCTCTTTTTAAAGTCCAGCTGCCGGCACTGTGGCACTGGAGAGCAAACTTCCAGCACATAAATGTTCAAACTAGAGTATGAGGCTACTCGCCCCACTCAATTCTCTTTTGCCTCAAAACCCCTTTAAAGCTCAAATACGTATTGTATATAGAATAAGCAAACTAAGCTGATTTTCAAAATATTAATAAGGAAAAATATTGCACGGATATTGGTTTACAACTAAATCTATTCTATAAAGAAATAAATTAACTGCTGCCCATTATTTTGAAATAATCAATACAATTCAATAAATATAAGGGCTTTTTCGATGGGAAGATGAACTCAGTAATGCTATGTGTTTTAAGACTAAGGGGAACATATGTCATTGGCCACCAGATTCTTTGAGACAGCATCTAATTCATCTCTACACTCCAGAGTATAACCCCAAGCCTGGTACTTAGAAATTATGTAACTTTTTCTGGGTTAAATTGAAAGTGTTTTGGAAACCCCAGGGGTAAATCCTTCAGAAGGCTTCAAGGGTAGTTAATATACAGTGAGGTGGTAAAATAATGCACTTCCCTAGAATTTTAAATCAACACATTATGTTAAGAAAATGTTATGATAGGTATTTTCTTAATCTGAAAAATAAAAAAAAAAGCAAATGTTAAAATGTATTAGTACTCTGTATACTTATTTTTACCAAATTGGGGTAAAATGAAAATCTACATGGCATAGTAAGAAATGTTGGATCTAAAAGAAAATGTTGCCTTATAGAAAATGAAAACAACTGAATCAGACACTCCTGGTTCTTCCATAGAACTGTATTAAAAATAGACAGATAGGAAGAAGAGGAGATGTGGGGTAAGAGGGATAGATGGAGCCAAATGTGTATTTTCCCAGATTTTGTGATGCTCTGGTACAGAATTATAGAAGAACTTAGGATATTGTGTTCAAAGCAGGAGAGAAAGAAAGAAAAAGGCTCTGCTGTAATGAGGACCCTACTTTATTTCAAATGATCCCTGGGTTAATCAGGAAAGTCACTTCATAGTGAACTTGAAACTTATGTTCAGAAGAAATAACGGTAAGAGCTAACATCAACTCCCCAGCATTTGACAGCAAACTCTAAACAATCATGCTCAATTTTCTTCAGTTTTGGAGCCTAGAGACTGAAAAACAACTAAATTTTGACATAGTTGTGAGTGCTGTTGCTGATTCATGAACAGAATGCTGCTGGATTACCATGCTTCATGGGTCTTATTAATATAATATATGAGTGGATTTCAAAGCAGAAAAACAGCATCGCTGGCCTCATTAGATCATTCAAGGAGATAGAGCCTAGGGAGCAGAGGGCTCCAAGAGGTTCTATCAGGTGTGACCCTGGACTTTATTGTGACTGGAAGACACGGCTACATTGTTAAGTTGTCTTTGTATCCTTTGTAAACCTAACATGTGACCTATGTTCAAACCTAAGAGCTGAACTGAAGCAAAACATCACATCCGCCGAGCTTTCACGTATACCCTACCGGAAAATAAGACCCTCCAGTAGGCTTCAATAAAACAGAAGGTAGTGAGATTGAGCCAAGTGCAGTAGAACAGTCCATCTTTACCTGAGGGGAATACTTTCCAGGATTCTTAGTAGATGCCTGATACTACAGATGGTCTACTGGTTAGGATTTGGTAATCTCTCCTAGCATATATGCTTATTTTTGTCTCCCCACTAATAGTTCATTGTACTGAAGATTTTTGCAATCATAGAATAAGAATTTCTTTCCTTCTTAAGCTGAAAATGTTTATTCTTCTGCTTAAAAGATCTACATTATGACTTCTTTTTCTCATGCTCAAGTGGCCACCATCACTTGTTTTGAACATTGTGGTTATTACGTGAGGACTGATTACCACAAACACTGCAACACCACGCCAGTCATAACCGAGATGGCGGAGTTACTAATGCGCTGGTAGTGTATACAGCAGGGATAGTGTAGCCAGACACTGACTCACATCTATGAGAAAATAAAACAGTACAGCATCAGATCTCATCTTCCTACCCAGAATGGCAGGCAGTGCTTATTTGTAGAATTCATTTCACTTAATACTTCTGAAACTTAATCTATTGTGATAACTTCAACTGTATAAAATGACATCAAAGATGAATTTGGAATAATGAACTCATAATATATCATCAGGGTGGAGAAGATATTAGCATATTGTGAAAACAGATCTTTTTAGGAAGGTTGGTTCCTGATAGAATATTTCAGTGTATATATAATACACAGGCACAAAAGAATTCAGACACTTTGCCCATCCCTTCTTGCTGACCTAGGTGAGACAGCTCACCTAGCCACACATAGAAATATATAATATGCAGATGACCATATATTTTAATAATTTTAAAAATTATTATCTGTGTGTATGCATACATTTGTGTGGGTGCCCAAAGAGGTCATTAAATACTTGGAACTAGAGTTACAGCTGACTGTGAGATACTTGGTGTGGGTGCTGAGAACCAAACCCCAGGCCTCTGCAAGAGAAGTAAGCACTCTTAATTGCTGAGCCATGTCTCCTGCTCCTATTTTGATGTTTTTAAAGACAATCAAGGTGTCTAATACTATACTCCAAAACATCATTTTATGGTACAGAAGGATAGAGATGGTAAAAAGAGATAGATAGATAGATAGATAGATAGATAGATAGATAGATGATAGATAGATAGATGATAGATAGATAGATAGATAGATAGATAGATAGATAGATAGATAGATAGATAGATAGATAGATGAGCCAGTTTTATCGTGACTTTGGACAAAAGAGAGCTGGGAAGATATTCAGTTGCCAGAACAGTGGAACTCCAGTGAGGTGCCACTGGCATACACTAGATGAAGAAGTGTGCAGAAAGTGCTCTCTGGGCAGTTCCAACTTTCTCCAAGGACTTACATATCAGTACCTTTACATGGAGCTCGAGAAACCTAAGCTGAAGCATCCAGAGCTAGAAGGACTTTTCAGCACATTGGCTTAAGGTCCACCAGAGGAAACCAGGACCACCCTCCAATACTACATGTTAACTTGAGCAAGTAGAGCTAGGAAAACCTCAAGCCAATAAAAAGTGTTTAAATTTGTAAAAAGTGTAGAAATTTTTTATTCTATAAAAAACCCATTTATACAAGTGCCAGAAAATGCCATTGTCTACAAATGTGCTCCAGTTTTTACCATGGTCAGGCTATAACCTTGACTCTCTGCAGAAAGAGATATAGGACCATAAATTTTGAACTCTCTCCTAGAATTGTATTTCGTATGTATGCTGCATGTGTGTATTGAATGACTGAATAAATGACTCACCTAGTCTTCTCATCTCATAGACCTAACTTCTATTTAGCTTTCATGTGCCTTACTGAATTACTATGTTAATCAACAATCAACTTTCCCTTATTGGAAAAATAAAGGAAAGAAGGAGGAAGGGAAGAGAAAAGGAATTAATTTAAATAGAAGATTTATTTGGGTTTGTGGTTTCATAGGTTTCCATCCATCATCAATTACCCCAGTGCTTTATGGCCTGTGGTGGCTCTCAGTGTGGAGAATGTGATGGAGCAAAGTTGCTCACTTCATGGTGGCCAGGAAATAAAAGGAAGAAAAGCAAGAGAGACCAAGATACTAACACTTCCTCAAAGGCATAATGGCCTAAGGCACCCCTGCTAGAATCCACTTCTTTGGATTTTCATCTCTTTTTTTTAACCCCTTAATAGCACCATGGGTGACCAAATTTTAATGCCTTTGGTGAAGAAACCAAGTACATACTATGGCAAGTTTAATAGAAAAGTCAGGCCTGATGAATGTGTGGCTTGCTTTGCTACTCAGCTAAACCCAACTCTACTCCCTTGATGAGTTAAAGACAAACATCCCAACTTCACTCGTTTGAAGAAAGATTGTATTCGGATTGATAGAAGGATTCTAAGATGGCATAATGCCTAGTGACCCTACTCCTTGTTCTTCCTGGATGTGGTGGGACCCTGTAACCAGGATGAGAGATGGCTCCTTAGTTATATCACCTTATATGACAAATGAATTTACTGATGTCATCATAGTCACATCTTACTCTAAAGCAGTGGTTCTCAACCTTCCTAAAGTAGTGACCTTTTAATACAGTTCCTTGTGCTGTTGTAACTATCAAACATAAATCTATTTTCATTGCTACTTCATAACTGTAATTTTGTTACTGTTATGAATCACAATGGAAATATCTGTGTTTCCCATGGCCTGAGGTAACCCCTGTGAAAGGGTCATTTGTGACCCACAGGTTGGGAACCACTGCCCTGGATAGTCAGGTAAGCCCTTAACACTTGGAGCAAGAAAACTGACAACCATATCGTGAACCTTCTGCTTGTATAGAGGGCAGTCTCCAGGATCCAGGAAAAAACAAGAAAACATGGGCCACAGTCATAAGAGCACAAACAAACAAGTTCTTCGAGCAGCCTATGTGACTTAGAAAAGGGCCTCCCGGAGGACAACTGAGGCCTCAACCAATACCTTGGTCACCATCATATGTGACCTGAGCAGATGACCCAGCTAAGTTCCTCGCCTGTGAAAACTTTGAGATTGTGGATGCATTTTGCTTCAGTTGATATTGATGAAAAAAAACACAAAAATCTAACCTCAAAGAGGTTAAGGGATAGATTGTTCAAGAGCAAACTGTGAATGACCATGGTTCTGAACAAAGATTTATATTTCCCTTAATTCCATGTTCCAATATGTCAACAGCTTGATGGAGTTTTTATAGTAACAGAACAAAGGAAGTCATAGGTCAAGGCACCTTTCAAATACTTTGGTGGAAACATTAAATAGGTAGATTGAAGTAAAGTAGACTCCCACTATAGACCTTGTAGTGGTCTGCCCTGTCCCTTTAAGAGACAAGCCCTGCCCACTCCCCCACTTCCTTTTCATCTCTCTCCCAAAGAGGCAGTTTCTACCTCTCTCTCTTCTTCCCACGGTTCCCTATCTCCCCTTTCTTTTTCCCCTCCATAACCCACTAAATAAATATCCACTTTCTCTGTATGGCATGCCTAATAGGTCTTTGTCTCTCAGCTGCCATGGCTGCAGCTCTTTGGCTCTTCTTGGGACTGCCTGACCCGTCAAGGTCTCTCACTAACCACACCAGCCATGAGGCTCCCTGCCTGGGACAGGCTGCCTTCATGGCCCGCCGTGATCTTGTGGCTGGCTGCCTGCTGCCTCCACTCAGGAAACAGTGCCATTATATTTTTACCATAATAGACCTCAGATTTCTATTTTTAGAATTTTGGTTGTTGGAAACTAGTGTTTCATTAAATTAATACAATCAAGGATGTTAGGTCCAGCACAGATGTGGGCAAAGAATGACATTTAGGGGCTGGTGATAGGGCAAGATAAAGAGTAACTAGGCTCTAGATCTGCAACCCACCTCTCCACAGTTATTGATGGTCTAATCTGTTAGCAGGTATGGCAGAAGGTTCAATTTAAGGGGCAATTTCTTTCTGGGAACTGTGTTTATAGAGGTAACTTGTTGCACATCAATAAAAAAGCTAAAACAAGACCACTATCAGGCTCCACATGGTATTGACATCCCACGCACTCCACCCCACCTTGCCCAGGGCTATAAGAGCACATGAAGGCATAACCTCCATGAAAAGAGTGTTTGATTATGTGTATATCTAAGGCATCAAAGAACTTGAAACTTCTTTAGTGCCGTAACACGTGGATTTTCTCCACTCTACCAACTCAGAAATAGATGAGCAGATTTTCTTTAGAACTTACCAAAATAAAGATTGTTCTACAGGGCTAAAATCAAGGCTGAGAAATGCTAATCTAGAGAAGGAAGGAAGCTTAGCTGTGTAAATAGCTTGAAATAGTCTCCATAGACTGACCTTTTGTGTTCTCTGGAGAGAGCTGCTCACTTTTTAGAACACAAGGAACGCATGCAGTTGCATGCAAGGTACTGAAAGAGGCCTGCCTGTGTTGGTTGGTGCCTAAGCTCTCTGGGAAGGAGAATCTGAACTGCACTCAAGGGACTGTCCCTGATCAATGCAATGCCAAACTCCTCACCTCCAGACCTGACCCTGTGAGGCTGCACGGTCCCTCATGACTTTAAAAAGAATTGTGAGTACAGCAAAATAGCAAGAACATAGCTCGCCCTCCCTCCCTCCCTCCTTCCCTCCCTCTCTCTCTTTCTCTCCCTCTCCCCCACCCATTTGTGTGTGTGTGTGTGTATTCACTTACGTATTGGCATACCTATGTTGGGGTACCCATATTTGTGATGATCTGCTGCCCTGGCCTGTCACCTAGGTACCCAGCCCATTTAAGAGAAAAACCCCACCCACTCCCAATCCCCTACCTACTGCAGCCCTTTGTGGGACCTGCTCTCCCCCCACCTCCATATCTTTAAAGAAAAATATCAATGTTCATGTGTACACACACATTTGAAGGCCAGAGGTTAATGGAAGGTATCTTTCTCACCAGCAGACCACTTCACTTATTGAGGCAGTGTAGTAATAAGGGCGGCAGGGCTGCGTCCCCAGCACCCCAGCCGCCCGCACGGCTAGCTTATACCCCGAAATAATTACACGGACACTGTATTCTTTTAAACACTGCTTGGCCCTTTATCCCTAGCCCTTACTGGCTAATTTTGTTATCCCGATCAACCCATCTCTAATAATCTGTGAGAACCAGTCTTGCCGGGAAGATTCTAGCCTATGTCCATCCTGGGTCGGAGCTTCATCCCAGGAGCGGGGCATGGCGTCTCTCTCAGGCGTCTGCTCCCGAGAGGAAAGCGGTCGAGTCTCTGAGCTCACTTCCTCTTCCTCCCAGCATTTTGTTCTGTTTACTCCTCCCACCTATCCTCTAACCAATAAAATGGGCCAGGGAAGTTCCTTTATTAGCCAATGACCTTCCTCCATCAAGGCAGGGTTTCCCACTTGAACCCAGAGCTCACTGGTAAGCTAAGTGAGCTAGACTGTTTTTCATGGGAATCCCTTCTCTGCTTCCCAAGGCAGCCTCCACACCTTCCAGGCTACCACGTGGGCTCTGGGAATCAGAGCTCCACTCCTCACACTAGGACAGCAAGTGCTTTATCCATGGAACCATTGCCCCAGTCCTTGAGCTAGTCTTGATGGGTCTTTTCATTTCTGTGCTTTTGTGATAAGATCCTTCTCTCTTTTTCTTATCAGTTTCTTGGTTTTGTTACAGGAGGCTGAATACAAGAAACTAGCACAAATCACGAGTGTGATTTAGTTATAGACAAGGAATTAACCAACATCACTGTAGCTGTTGTAAAACTCTTTGTCACGGGGCTGATTTCCCAAGAGTTTTCATGGCTTTTCAGATCATTATACATGACTTCTCTCCAATGATAGAAGCGCTAGAGATCGGCTTCCAGGTAGAAGCAGCTGTTACAGGGAATTCCAGATTCTTGGCCTTAATGCCTATCTAGACAACCCTTTACAGTCACTCAGAAATTGCCGCAGAGGGATGGGGTTCCGTACCCTGATGGATAGCTCGACCTGGAAGTCTCCCTGTCTTCAAACTCAACTTGCCCCAAATGAAGTATGCTATTTATTCTCCCCAGGTCTCCTTATTCCTGTTTTTTCAGTCTCAATCACTCAGCATTAGCCTGAACTTAAATCACCATTTCTTCTTATCTGTGTTCTTTACAAATATACATACAAAACTTTATTTCTTTCAGTGTGTTGAAATCATCTTTTTCAAAGTCATTTGGAAAAGTGATTGAAACCATTTTGTGTTCTTTTTCAGGATTCCCCTTGACCTAAGTGGCTCACTAGTCAACCTTCTGCCTATTGCCAAATTTCTGCCAATGAGTCTTCTGGAACTCTCCTGGGTTCATATTTTCCCCTTGCAGTCAAAGGTCCTGGGACCTTTGGCGACAGGAGCATGTTGTTCACATGTCAGCAAGGAACTTGGACTGGAATAAGGACTCGGCTATAACCATCAGTGCCTACTACCTCAACAACCTACTTCCTCCAGCAAGGCCTCTTCTCCCAAAGCTCCCAGGATTGCCCAAAATAGTGCCACCAGCTGGGGCCCACATTTGCAGACACTGTGGGAACCATTTCACATTCGTGCTATGATGAAACCATGGCCTCTCTGAGAACATGGATCTCTTTGGTAGCCCAGGGCAGTGAACAAGCACACTTCCATGTGTTGCTTTGGTGAGGAGGATAAAATCATTTCAGCTATGATGATGCATCATTATCCTGAAGTAAACTGGGGACTCTCAAGACAGGATGGTGATGTTCATGACGAATTCCTACTTAGCACACTGGCAATTATACTTCACAGCTGGCTTCCTGGGGGCACTTTGCAGTTTTTACCAAGATAGTCTCAGGAGGTTAGTAACAGAGATTATTCTCTGGTTCCCTTTCATTTTCTTAGCTGAAAGAAGCAGAGTACAGTATTTTAAGAGCTACACTGAGGATAGTCAATATAAAAATTAATGTGGGGAAATAATATATATTGTTTTGAATCTCTGAGCCAGTAGCACTGTTTCACTAAGAAACTTTTTTTTATTCTAAAGAGATGAAAATAACATCTCATCAGTTCTGCTCCTGATCGTAGTCCTGGGAGAACAGGGCAGTCTCTGGTCCTCTGTTCAAACCCAGACCTTGCATGGTGGCACCTGACAAGGGAAATTACTCTATGGTGTCCCAACTGTCATATTTGCTTTCATTCATTGACTTTTTTTAATGATTAAACTGATGCAAAGAAATCTAAAATAACTTGAGGGAGAGAAATAACAAACTACCAAAAACAATAAAATAGGAATTATCAAATTATAGATTTTTGAAATGATAAAAAGATAAAACTGATAAGCCTTCAACCCAACTGATAAGGCAACAAAAGAAAACAGATAGAATTGTCAATGGGTACAGAGAGATAAGGGCACCATTAGTGCCCCTGTAGGCACAAAAGGGGTGATAAGGGAATACTGGGGTAGATTGAATGGCATGCATGAAATTGAAAAGAAATTAAGAAATTGGAAAAACGCAAAACCCCTGTTACATGAAAGCCACCAAAGGGTGAATTGAACAGTCTTTTATCTGTGAAATAAATTGAATTTAAAATTAAAACTTCTGCCTCCAATAAAACTCCACTCTGGATGAATTCATGGATGAATTGTACCGAAATTTGCTGAGAAATGGTGTTAATTCTTAAGATGCCATTACAAAAAGTAACAGAAGGAATGTGAAGAAAAAAACACTGCCCTAGACCCCAGTCAGAAAAATACGTTGTGAAAGGAAAACTACGTTAGCAATACCATTTACACATTCCTAGCAACCACTTAGCAAATCAAAATTCTCAGCATATAAAAGTATACATTGACAAACACAGTTTAGACCAAGAATATAAAGTTTCCTTAACTCTCAAAAAATAACCAAAATAATTTGTCATGTTAATTGGCAAAAAAATGAAAAACCTGATGAATTATTTTCAATAGTTGAATAAGAAATTGAGAAAACTAATGCCCATACTTGATAAAAGATTCTCAGAGTTCCAGACATAGAAGACAATTTCCTCTGTATGATTTAAAAGCACCCAAAAACAATCCAAAGTCCTCTTACTTCACTTTCCTTATTTAAAAAAAAAAAAAAGACACCTTCAAACCCAAAAAACTTAATATGCATCATAGATTTAAATTTCGAGCTAAACCAGGCAATGGCGGTGCACACCTTTAATCCCAGCACTCTGGAGGCAGAGACAGGCAGATCTTTGAGCTTAAGGCCAGCCTGGCCTACACAGCAAAGTTCAAGGACAGCTAGGAGTACACAGATAAACTCTGTCTTGAAAAACCAAAATAATAATGATGATGGGTGCTGGAAGCAAAAACCTGTATTTTGAGATCTGTATTTTGTTTACAGCCATCTTAAGTTCACAAATAAGATATTCACCTTTGCAGGGCAAGTTCTAGACCTAGGATATTAGCCTAGTGAGACCTGTAGGCACCAGGCTTTTAGAGACAATTAGTATTTCCTTTGTTAGTCAACCATCACAGACCCTCAGTATTTACTTATCAGCTAGGGATGTCTCCAGGGATGTCTGAATTCCAGCAGACCTGACACATCTCCCCTCCCCCTTGCCCGTTTGCTATATAACAATTTCTGAAAAATAATAAAGCATGATTTGATCAGAAACCCTGTCTTGCCATCATTTCTCGTGTCTCTTGTGCCCTTCCATTCCTCTTCCTCCTCTAGGTTTATCAGGGACCACCGTTCATATCCCACTGGACGGGATAGATGGGGATGAATTTCAAAGCTAAAGCAATGGCATTTCTAGAAGAATATAGAGAGGAAATCTTGGCAGTTAGGGGTTAGACAAAGCTTTCTGAAATGAGATACATACAATTGAAACTATAAAAAAAATGGCATCAAGGTGAATATGTATTTAAGGTTTACTCTTCAAGATGGCACAGTTAATGGAGAAAAGAAAAGTCATGGAGTAGGAAAAGATTTGAAAGTACACATCCAATGAGTAGCTTTGAGTGTTTGGGATATATAAGAAATACAATTTAAGAATAAGAAGATAGTCCTATAAATATGAGTGGGGTAAAAAAAGGTTTGAATAGACTTGTCATTGTTGATATGTGTATTGCAAATAACTACATAAAAAGATGCTGTTTTAGGTTTCTGTTGCTATGAAAAGACACCATGACCTTGGCAACTGTTATAAATGAAACATTTAATTGAGGTGGCTCACTTACAGTTTCAGAGGTTTAGTCCATTATCATCACGAAGTGGAGCATGGCAGCACGAAGGCAGAGGTGGTGCTGGCGCATCTTAACTCAGAAGAAACAGGAAGTTGACTGACAGTCACACTGAGGGAAGCTTGAGCAAAAGAGACCTCAAAGCCCGCCTCCACAATGGCACACTTCCTCCAACAAGGCCACACCTCCTAATAGTACCACTCCCTTTGGGGGCCATTTTCTTTCAAACCACAGCAGATGCCCAACATTGCTAGTCACTAAGAAAACATGTGTGAAGTCCACATTAAGGTACCACTCTGAACCAAGTGCTGTGGTTAAATTGCAGCATCAGCAGTACTCCCTGCAGGGCGGAGAAGAACTGGAAAGCACAAACACTGAAAATGGTACATCTCTTGAAATCGACTCTGAAAATGCCTTTATAATCAACAAGTAATCCAAAAACTCCATTTTGTTTTATCTTATATTTAAGTGTCTGTTTTATTTTGTGTTTTAGTGTTTTGCTTGTATGTGTACCACATGTATTCCTGAGACCCTAGAAGGCCAGAAGAAGGACTCATACTCCCTGGAGTCAGCCATGTGGGTATTGGAAACTGAACCAGAGTCCTCTGCAAGAGCAGTAAGTGCTTTATTGAGCCATCTCTCTGGCCCCTACTAAGGCCATGTCACTTGCTTATCTAAAAGAAGGAACAAGTGTGGCAAGCACAGGACCCGCACCATGGTGGTGAGTGCAGGCAGGTTCATCCACACCAGTGGGAAACTTTAAACACCCAGTGACTGGTGAATACAGGATCAAATTGTCCTGTGTCTGCATACTGGAATGCCATTAGCAACACAAAAGGGCGAGCTGTTGACACACCCGGTGTCATGGGAGACACTCAAAAACATAACACTAGCACAGACGTTACTAACGGTAAGATTACATTTACATGAAATGTTAGAAAAGACGGAACTACACATCAATAAAAAGCAGGTCATGGGATTTTACAAGGCTCAGGAAATTGGAAGAAGGGAATATAAATGGGATGAGAGAAACAGCTCTTCCCTTAATTTGTGATATAGTCACACAAATACAAATCGCTGTCAAAATACATCTGGTTGCATGCCTAAGCCAGTGAATTTCATTGTGTATAAATTGTTCTTTAATAAAACTTTGGCAGATAATATATAGTGAATTTGCTATATTTCCCTGCTTTAGGTGATATATATATACTTTAGTTCCTATTTTTAACTTAATCATAAATTATAAATATTTACCATGGTGCTGGAAACTTTAATTCTTACATGATTGACCATGTAGATGGGTGTGACCATGCATAACCATTCCCTAAGTTTTAGAAATTTCTATTGTTTTCAAATTTCCCTTAGTTAGTATACTGATATGCTTTGTTTACACATTCTTACAAATTTTAAAACCTTCCTTTTTAGTAGTTTTTTTTTTCCCCAAAGATACGGTTATTACATCGAAATACAAGCAGACACTAATAACCTTTAAACATGTTAAATGTTTTCTCAGGAAGGTTATACTGATTTTACTACCCCAGTTAGGGTGTGGGAAGAACGGCATCATTTCGTACCACCATGAGCTGTAGCCTTCTCTATACATCTATGCTTAAAGGCACAGTCCACAGCGTTCATAGTACTATGTTAGTCGGTTCACCAGGACCAGGGCATTTGCAGAACCCTTGGGCTGTGGGACAGTCCACTCTGAGGCCACCTTCCTAATATTCAGCAAGCATGGGTGATTCTTCATTGCTTACTTCGGCCTGCTTAGTTATGTCTTAATGTGTTTTGGGATCCCTGGTGTTTATAACACCTCTAGTGCTTATATCTTCAATGCAGCACCAGATAACATACCTATGTGTCATGGTACCTTTTTTTCTATGATGTATATCTCAAAAAACGGGCGTAATTCAGCCACAGTTATGGATTGATGTTTACTTCCTTTTAACTCATGGCTCTCATCTGCCTGAGCTGGCACCTAGCAACTAGGACTAAGCAGTGATCACATACATAATTAAATGATCATCATTCAAAAGCCATTTGAGCTCTCTCCTCCTTGGGCCTAGGCTGGTCAACTTTCAGCCTATCATCTCTTGTCTCGCTCCCACTAGACTTGTTTGCTTCCTCCTGTCCTAGTCCTGAGTCAGTTTTGAGCATCGCTGCCTTGGGTCCATCAGGCTCCAGCTGGATCTGAAGTTGCCGTAAGGAAGAGCAACCACTGACTCCCAGGAACCTCTGAGGTTCAGGGTAGGCATCCCTCTGCCTGTTGCTCCTGGGACAGTCGGGTACTCTTCACGTACTCTTCATCTCCCTTTATGTTCCCTTTATGCACACCCTACCTGGCTGTCTAGTGATGGTGGTCTTCCCTACAGAAATAAGCACCCAGAATGGCATGAGTTTTAGCTCTTGCGTTGTGTACAAGTGGCAATTTGAGTAGTCCCTGGCCTTGTTTCCACTCCTGTTTCCTACAACATACTCTTCAGAGGGTGGCCACATGATCTTTTCAGATAATTAATAATTTTCCCTTTCAATTTATAGATTTTTATACAAAGATATTTGTGCCCTTCTTTCCTTCTGGGCTAGGGATGATGTGTTTTTGTTTTGGCTGATGGATGCATGGTCTTCTACCTGTTTCATTTGTTGTGACTATTGTCGTCTATAGCACTTAAGAGTCGTGAGCTCTTAACACACTTTAGGTGAAACAGTCCATTTCAGTCACTTGATTTTGGGCGCTCAAATTGTTCTACCTTATGCTAGCTAAACATCCTTCAGACTTGCCCCAGGGGAACCCTTTGACACAGCCCTATTATTTTTGGTAAATTCTTTGCTTACAGGCACTACAAGGTCTCTCGGGGTCATCTTGCCTGTTTTCAAGCCAAGACTTGGGGTCCGTCCTCTTTGCAAGAAACCTTAGCCCCTTTGGTCTACATGTTACTTAGATTTCGCAGTCTGACTACCAGGAATATTTCTTGACCCTGGTTTGTCATTTGGCATTGCTCCTAGAAATTCAGGGTGAGGAGAAATAAGGCATGTACAATTATTTTGTTCTTCTGTATGACCTAAAGAGTTTTAACAAAAACCTTAACAACCCCAAAGTTGACGAGAATAATTTTCCTTTAAAAAAAAAAGTGATTGTAGCTGGGTGTGATGGTGCATGTCTTTAATCTCAGCACCCAGAAGGCAGAGGCAGGTGGATCTCTGTAAGTTCAAGGCCAGCCTGGTCTACAGAGTAAGTTCCAGTACAGCCAAAGATACGCAGAGAAACCCTATCTTGAAAAACCAAAAAAAGTGATTGTTATTAAATGTAGAGGAATGAATGATATATTTATAACTATTAGTGAAATCATCAGTTGAGGTAATGATTATCAACAGATGCTGAAGCTGTGGGTGGGGTCCCTGCTGGGACTGTCATGAGAGAAGGACCAGGCTACCTCATCTGAACTCACTTATCAATTTTAAAAGTGACAGCAGAGAGATACTAGACATTATTTGCCACATGATGTAATGCACTTATACATCACAGTTTTTCAAATGTTCCTCATTTAGAAAGCACTGGAGTTAAATGTAGTCAGGATTTTGAATTAACTTTTGGTTTGCAGAACAGCCAGAGGAGAAAAGAAACAAATACAGCATTTGGAGCATTTGCAGAGCCATGAAACCAGTTTCTTCAGCAGGTCAAGTATCCTCTAAAGGTACAGAGTTCAAGAGCTTTACAAGCAAATAAAATAATCGGATCTCGCTTTGATCTTAATTTGAGTAAATCCATTGTAAAAGTCTTTTAGGAATAGGTGGCCAAGTGTGAAGGTAGGCTTGAAGTTAGGTACTATTGACTACACAGGGCAGCACATGGGGTAACTCTAGACCTTCACCGCTTCAGTTCTGCCAACATCATCCCCCAGCCTTATCTCCAGCTCTGCAGCAGAACACCTGCTGAAGCCTTCCTGTCCCTCTACCCCGCCTTAGTGGACCACACATCTTCCTGTCCTCCCTCACTGCTTTATCCCAGCCCCCAACTCCAACAGGCTTTGGAACCCTCCTCCATGGGAACCCTCCTCCATGGGAACCCTGGCCACTCCAGCCTGGGAAGCAGGGAAGCTAACCAGAGATCTTCACCTTTCCCACTATCCCCTCACATCCAATTTTTCAGGTTCATCACCAGGTCTGTAACAGACCATTTTCTAGGGCCTCTTCTCACTCTCTACCACCATTCCCAGAGGACTAAACATATCCTGATGGAACACCCTGCATTCCTTCCTCCTGAGAACTCTCACTCTCTCAGCACCTCCCACCTCAGCCCATCCACATCCCTAGATATCAGTCCCCAGTACCTAGAAATAATTCTACCTATAATTCCCAGGAACCACATCTGTCAGGATCCCAGAAGAATGAGATCCCTGTTTTCTCCTAGGCAATACAAAGACATACTCTTCTAAGAACCTGAGGAGACAACAGAAACCAAGGAACAAAACAAAAACAAGACCAGATATTAGCACCTAGAACTACAATCTTCCTAAACCCAGGTGTCTAGATGCCAGCATAAAAACCCAATCAGTAACAGGACAATGTCCCCACTAGAACCCAGTAACCCTCTTACAGTTGGCCAAGTATTGCAACATAGCTGAGACACAAGAAAAAGACATTAAAATAGCCTCTTTGAATATGATAGGGGTTCTTTTTTATTGAAAGTAGATTCTTTTCTCATACAATATTCTGATTATGGTCTTCCCCTCCCTTTACACCCAGTTTCTCCTTCCTTCCCCTCCCATCAGGATCCACTCCTGTTCTGTCTCTCATTAGGAAAGAACAGGCTTCTAAGAGATAATCAAACACGACAAAATAAAATATCATACTGAAAGGGGGGGGACAACAGGAGGAAAAGAGCCCCAAGGGCAGGCACAAGCATCAAGGACCCACTCATTCTCACAATCATGAGCCACAGAAAAATACTAAGCTAATATATTCAGTGTCTCTCTCTGCTGTCTGCTGATCCAGATGGACAGATGATAGATACAATTTTTCAAAATGACTAAACACCTAATCTTTCAAAAACACACATTATATTAGATCATTACTACTTCAACTTTCTGAATTGATGTATTATTATGATAGTGTATTGATGGGGTAAGGGTTAGAGGAGGATAGTTAAATCAGGATAAAGAATGACACTTGGGAAGCAGAAACAAGCAGATCTCTGTGAGTTTGAAACCAGCCTAGTCTAAAGAGTGAGTCCCAGGACAGCCAAGGCTACAAAGCACT
This sequence comes from Microtus oregoni, assembly GCF_018167655.1. NCBI lineage: Eukaryota > Metazoa > Chordata > Mammalia > Rodentia > Cricetidae > Microtus > Microtus oregoni. The sequence goes on from NW_024543072.1 coordinate 34,185,462, forward strand.
TGCAGAAGCTCTGGCTTCAATGTCCATCACCCACAGATGACTCACAAGCATCTACAACTCCAATTCCAGGGATTCCAGTGTTGCCTTCTGGTTTCTGTAGCCAGCAGGCATGAAAGTGATGGGCATAAATACAGCCAAACAAAACACTCATCCATATGAGATAAAACTAAATAAACATTTTTAAAAGAACACAGATAATCACCCAAGGTCATGTGGATATGATGATCTAATCATTACTACTAGATCATTCTCACCCAGGCTTTAGTTCTTCATATCCACCAGCAACAGCCTTGCTACTGTCACATCTTGTCATCTGTTCCCTGGACACTTACATGTCTTCCTTTATGCATTTCTCGATTTCTGGATTCTGTCATTATGGTAGCCTCCTCTTCCCAGGGTTGTTGCTGGGGAATTCACACAGATATGTTCCAAGTATTGACCAGACATTGAAGGAATGTCTTCTGGGGCTCAGCAGTTATGAGAACTTCAGTAATCTATATCCCTGAAGATTCAACATCCCTGGTGCTCAGGGCAGAGAGCATCATCCTAGACACAATGTGCTACTCTGCTCTGAAAGAATAAACAAGGAAGCAGCAGGGGACTCCTAATTTTTCTTGGCTATAAACGTCAGGAGGAGGTGAATAGAAAACAAGTGTTGGAAGAATATTGTGCACTGTTCTATAATGGAAAACACACACAAAATATGCAACAAAATATTGGGGATATTTACGAATTGGAAGACTTGATCTCTTGTCTTTAGAAAAGCAGTAAAAACCCAAGGAAATTGCACACACGGGTTTAGTCAAGCATGAGGCCCTTCACTGACTTTGGTTTATAGCTTAAGTGTCTCCTTATGATCTTGCACATCTCCTCCTAAGTATCAGTTCCCTTGGTCACCTCTTGCCCTTGTCTAAAGCATACTATTCTTAAAAGCTTCCAGTGAAAGAGAGAGTATCCTCCCTGCTTGTATTCTTCTTGAGTCTTTCTGAACCAGGCTGTTAGAGATCAGGATTCTTTGAAATAAGACTATAATCTGGAACTGATTGTGCAGGGTGGAGATAGACAATGGAGAAGGACCACTAGATTATAAGGAATAAAAAGTTACCATCCAAGTGCTTACAAGAAATTAATACAGGAAAGCAGAGTTGGGAGAAACAGGAAGACTGGGGGTAAGGGCAGAAAGAGAACAATTACCTTCCATCTATTCTGTGTCATCCCCAATTGACTTGGTTTTATTTCGTCCTTTTAATTCTAAGAGACAGGCTTATTATCCCTAGCTCACCAAACAGGAAATAGAAATGCCAAAAGGTTAAGTAAATTTCTAAATGTCACCTGGCAGGTGTATGTTGTTAGCAAGATTCAACAGCAGCTCTTTGTAAACTCACACTAGCTCCGAAGAAAAAATGGAAAGGGGAAACAGGCCACAGAGAAACAATGGATCCTGGGATATTAATTTTGATGATGTCATATTGATGTCACTTCTTCAAATAGACACAAGAGTTCTGCAGAATTATGCTTAACCATGGCGGTTTTCTTTTGAAAACAACTGGAACAGATTGGCTTAGAGAGCAACCAGCCAACTTAGACAATGATTAAACAAGGCTGGTCAGGTATCTGGGAAGTGTATTTTCATTTTATTAGAAGGTTGCACTCCCAGAAATCTTAAAATCTGGAGACAGGAAAAAAAATTAGGAAGAAAATATGATGTGGGATGTCCTTCTGTATAGGTGTTGCTTTTATTGGCTAATGAATAACGCTGTTTGGCCCAATGCCATAGCAGAATAAAGTCAGGTGGAAAATCAGGAGAGAGAGAGAGAGAGAGAGAGAGAGAGAGAGAGAGAGAGAGAGAGAAAGAGGAGAGAGAGAAAGAAGAGAGAGAGAAAGAAGAGAGAGAAAGAAGAGAGAGTAGGCAGAGGCAGAGAGATGCCATGTAGCTGCCAAAAGAGACAGACGCTGGATGGAACCTTACCTGTAAGCCACAACCCTGTGGCAATAGATAGATTAATAAAAATGGGTTAATTCAAGATGTAAGAGCTAGCAAGGAATACAACTAAGCTATTGAACAAACAGTATTGTAATTATATAGTTTCTGTGTGATTATTTGGGTCTGGGTAGCCAGAAAACCAAGTGTAGACTTCTTTTACAAGAATATTATGTGTGCATATGGGTTTCATCACCTGCATGACCTTGTGGTAGAGGACAGTTGAACTTGATGTAGTCCTCGACAGGTATTACTGATTTTAGCTAAAAGGCTCTCTATTGCCTTCCTCGTTTACTTAGAGAATTCTTGTTGAACCTTCAAAGCCCAATTTAGATGTTCCTTGTGTAGAATTTGTGTAGATAAGGAAGGAGCTGATGGTGGTTGCCTCCAGAAGCAAACCATCACAATTTGCAACTATAATTTTAAGAATGCATTAAAATCTGTGGTCATCCAAAGCCTTTGCTGTTTTCAACATTCTTCTCGGTTATTTCACTCTTGAGAAATATTTCCATTCACAAGGCAAATGGGACCACAGGAGAAGATAGCTGTCAGTGTAATAACTAGCTCTTCATCCTTTGTGGGGGAAAAATGACCATGAAGGCTAAGATAAGAAGCAAACTTCATGTTTCCATTATCATTTTTCTCCCAGGTGGCCCTTACACTTTGAATAAGTGAGAACAGAAATAACCAATTTTTCCTTTTTCTCTCCCTTTGACTTTGCATGCCTCCTGTGCTGATCTATAAGAAGAGAAACTTCAGAAACCAAGTTTGTTTTAGAATGCTAATTTCTATGAAGCAAAAGAAAACCCTTTTCTATATTCTTTGCTAAAATTGAAAATGACCTTCTCTACTCCTGAAAAGTGAGTGAGTGTTTGTTGGCTATGACCCGGCACAGTGATGGGGACTGTGGCAGTAAGGAGATCGTGTCTTCACTCTCATTCACTTTTCACTTGGGGATGAACTCTTAACTCCCAAAACTTTCCTTGGCATGGAGCATGGCTATTGCTAAACATTAAAAGTCATAGTTTAGGACAGAAAGCAAAGAGTCTCTCAACCACTGGATGAGCCTGTTAGCACCCAGACATAGTGTTGGACAAGTCAGAGTGTATCACAAATGTAAGGAGGGCACTCTAACATCCAAACAGGTAGTTCCTATCTTGTAAGAGAAGTGGTACAGGCACAATCTTAGTAAGGAATCTGTATAGCTTCCCCTTGCCTTAACAGTCCAGGGATCAAAGAAGAGAAAGAAAAGCTTTCATCTCTGTGGTCCTTGGATACCCCTGAGTGAGAAGTAGGAATATATGACTCAGGAGAGCAGAACCCAAGTGGGCGGACATGACAGCCTACAGGAGAGAATAGGTCTACACAGTCATACAAGAAGGTTCGGTCATGGCTGCCAAGTGCCTGAGAATGCAGCCATCCTCCATGTCTCATATCCTCCTTCCCTTTCTCCCTCCCTCTTCAGATATCCTTCTAAGCTTTTCTGTTCTGTATAACAGAGTAAGGATTTTTACAATGGAAAAAAGAAGGTGCTAAGGGAAACAAGGTGCAGTATGCAACCAGCACACACATAGCCTGTAGTGCTAAAACTGTCAAGGAATAAAGGGACTGTGACCCAGAGTTAGACATTGTGCTTCCCAAAGAGCACAGCAAAGTGTAGCACAAGGGACAATGTGAGGGCCACGCAAGTCATCATGGCACCCTCTCCATCACCTAAATGCTTCCTTGGGAAGACTGGAAGGGCATCAAAGATCCCCTATCTCATTCCAATCTTGATTACAGAGCAACTAGACTATGTGGATTTATAACTATCTGGGTCTAATAATCTTAGCTTTTCATTCTTTGAAGGCAGAAATTTGGAGGTGATTTATCTTATTCTCTGTACTTTGTTTGCTAAAATGTGTGTGTGTGTGTGTGTGCACGTGCGCGCATACGCGCTCAGAGAATAAGAATCTTATGATGTGGGAGTATCATATATCAATCTGTTGATTTCATTGGTTAAGTAATAAACTGCTTGGCCCTGATAGGTTAAAACATAGGTGGGTGGAGTAAACAGAACAGAATGCTGGGAGGAAGAGGAAGTGAGGTAAGACGCCTCAGACAGAGGCCATGCTCCCCTCTCCCGGGCAGACGCCATGAAGCAAGCTGCCAGGTCAGGCATGCTGAATCTTTCCTGGTAAGACTGATGCTACACAGATTATTAGAGATGGGTTGATCGGGATATGAGAATTAGCCTGTAAGGGCTAGAGTTAATGGGCCAAGCAGTGTTTAAAAGAATACAGTTTGTGTGTTGTTATTTTGGGGCATAAACTAGCCAAGCGGCCGGGAGCCGGGCTGTGGGAAAAGGCCCACAACTCTTACTACAATCTTAGCTTAAGCCTAAATGATGGCCGCTGCTTTAAAACCTCTCTGCTCAACTCTAACACTGGTGCACTGGAATTATGGGAATGTAGTTACAGTACAGAAGAAACAAGAAGCCCAAAGAACTACATCTTCTTGGTTGAAAGACTTACCCTATTTGCTTCCCAGCGTGATGCTGAGAAATAAACTTTATCTGACAAAGAGCTAATAATGCCTTGTCTAAGGAGTGACTAAAAGAAGGTCCCGCTGTTTATCTTTTTTCATCTCTGCTTTTCATTAAATCCATTATTATACAAAATAAAACTGAACTCTTAAGAACCTGCTGCACTTAGCATAACTGTTCTGAGACCTGAATAGTTTTGTCATAACAAGAATGAGATGGGAAAAGAGTCGTGTTAGACCGTAAAAAACCTAGGGCTGGAAACTAGCTCGGAAGCTTATTCTTCCAATCCTTCCCACTAAACAGAGAGTTGAGGCTCAGGAGTTTAGAATTTCCTCAAAGTCCAGACAGAAGTGTGGTGATGGAAGCAGGTAGCTCCAGGGTACCCTAATCCTTTTATTTCTTTCTGTATTGTCTCAACCAGACAGTGCTGAGGAAAATTTATTCTTATTTTTCTCCTGCTAGAAGATTTCCTCAGACAACAGGATCCTAAAGCTTCCGTACGACATTCAGCATTCTCTCTGTTCTACCAGAGTTCTTCACAAAAGTCGGAAAGGAATCCAGGGGGCCATAATATGGAAAGGACTCGCTGCTCTGGTCTGATAGCATGGTGTGGCTTGGATGTTCTCATGGAATGACAAAGTCTTAATAAGACTGTGCAAAGAGACAGACTCATGGTATCAGTCAACAAAGGCTAATTTGCCGTTTCTTTCTCAATACCCATCAGATGGAAAATCCAACAGGGCACCCACCTTGTAGAACTGAAAGTAATGATGGTGGTCAAAGCTACGTTGTCCCTTTTTAAGTGTGTACATTAATAGGAATAGGAAAATTTGGGGAACTTGCCTGCTTTCCTAGGACACCAGCCTTTTTCTTGTGTCTGTGTAAATGGAGACCTGGAACATGTCCGACCTCAGTCTCAGTTGTATGGGCTGAATATAGATTCTCCAGAGCTTGGATCTCTATTAGTTTCCGTTTTTGAACTTCATGTCTGAGGAAACAGACTGACTAAACATTATATCATTTATGAATACATACAGCTGAGTTTAAAATGTGGGGGGGGGGGAGACTTAGAAGCTAAGAGAATAATCAGGCTTAAATACTAAAATGTCTTAACTCATTAGCCCCAAATTATTGAGGTGTATTAAATTGACAGTTTCTCAGTGTTCTAATTTATCTTCTTTATGTTTAAAATATTAGTTCTTATTTGCCTAATAATCAGACTGTAACAACCAAACAGTAAACATCCCAGACTCAAAAGAAAACATAATTTTTCAAACATGGAGAAGTCAAATAATAATGTCTTAGTGAATTTACTTTGTTCCAGGTCCTTGGCCAGATGATTTTGGATGTGCTGTCTCTTAGTTTTGCAATAACCTTGCATGGGAAGTACCATGTGAGACATGCATGAGACACTTAAAATTTGGTTGGCTCTGTAAGGACGATGGAACACATTCATAATCCCAGCACTGGGGACTTGAAGGCAGGAGGTTCAGTAATTCAATGACACTCTCAGCTACACGGAGAGTTTCAAGGTCAGTTTAGGCTACAAGTGACCCTGTTTCAAATAAACAAATAGATAAATAAATAGTTTACTCCCCAAGAGCTATGCATGCTAGAGGGGAGGGATGTTCAAATCTGCCACGGTAAAGCCCTGGGAGCTCTTCCTCATGAGAAGTGGTGGAAATGCATTTAGATCTAGAGACAGAAGATGTAGGAAGGTGAAGGAAGGAAGGAAGAACGTGAGGAGTCCGAACTTCATTTGTACATTTTAAAGCTTAATCAAGATCTAGGCTTTAATGTCTTCATCTGTAAGTGAGAATGCTGGAGTCTACTTTCAAAGATTCTGTGAGGATCAGATGAACCTCTGTGAGCTATGGGAATGAGTTTGAAACTGTTAAAAGCAGCCAAAGGAAAGTATTGACTTGGGGCCGGCTGCAGTGAGCTACAGCCTCCCATCCATCCTAGGGAGGCCCTGGAGAGCTGAGCAGCAGCTTCAAGAGAACAGGAGTTATTTGCATTCTATGGAACTCCATGAGTTCAAGCTCAAAGGTGTTCTTAGAAATTTAGCTTTTCATACATACATGTATGTGTTTGTATGTACATGCAATAACAGTAAATGAAAAGGAGACCATTAATTTGCAGGACAGTGAAGAAGGGTATATGGGAGGTTTTGGAGGGAGGAAAGGGAAGGAAGAAATGCTGTAATTAATATACCATCTCAAAAGTAAACAAAAAAATAGCTTTTCTAAGGCAATCAAAACAGACTTGCAGAATATCAAAAGCCCAGAAAATATCTGCACACTTTAGTCTGGGAGATGAAGACCATTGAGGATGTAACTTGGTCAAGTCTTCAGTAGAAACTACTCTACTCAATTGTCAAAGCACTATAGAAATTATGTAGCATCAAACCTCAGTTTTGTGCATGAAGAAATTAAGATATGAAGATGTGGACACACAGTGTCTTACTTAGGGTTTCTATTGCTGTGAAGAGACACCATGACCACAGTAACTCTTATAAAGGAAAATACTTGATTGGAACAGTCTTACCGTTTCAGAGGTTTAGTCCATTAACATCAGGATAGGATATGGCAACTTGCAGGCAGACGTGGTGCTGGAGAAGGAGCTTAGAGTTCTACAGAAGCAACTGTGTAGCACATTGAGCGTTATTTGAGCATAGGAGACCACAAACCCCACTCCCACAGTGATGCATTGCCTCCAACAAGGCCACGCCTACTCTGACAAAGCCACACCTCCTAATAGAGCCATTTTCTTTCAAACCACCACACACAGCTTATCAGCAACAGAACTTCAATCTGATCTCATGCCTGCTGACCCTGTCTGTGCTCCCATTCTACATGTGAGTTGCTCCTCTAACTCTGTCCACTCATACAGCATTGCTTATAAACTTAATGACACCTTGCTAACTATTTGGCTCCATTACAAAAGACCTAAATGGATCTGAACTTGCTATATGACTCAGTTAGGGTGAAAAGACACCATGACCATGGCAACTCTTATAAAGAAAACATTTCATTGAGGTGGCTAGCTTACAGTTTCAGAGGTTTAGTCCATTATCACCATGGCAGGGAGCATGGCAGTGTGCAGGTGGATGCGGTGCCAAAGCTGAGAGTCCTGGATCTTGACTCAGAGGCATCAGGAAGTCAGCTGATACAATTCTGAGCATATGAACTCTCAAAGCCCACCCCAACAGTGACACACTTCCTCCAACAAGGCTAGACCCACCCCAACAAAGCCACCCCTCCTAATAGTACCACTCCCTATGAGATTATGGCACTATGGGATTATGGGGGCCAATTACATTCCAACTACCACACTATGCAAACTTAGAAAGTTTCTTCTTGTCTATGTCTCCATATCTTCATCTATAATGTGGGAACTATAGTACTTAGAATCCTTAGAGCCTTGTGATAATCGTTCATGAAAGTCTGAGCACAGTTCTAGCAACTGCTCACTTATTGTAGACCCAGCAATTCCGACACACATCAAAACAAGCATGTGACTCCCTGGGACTTCCTCCCTGGGACAACCCCAAACAACAGAAAGTCTAGCAGAAGGTGTTCTGCCTGTGACCTAGAAAGAGCCTGTCAGAGGTCAGTCTGTTCACCCCCAAAATAAACGTATCCGGTTATGACTGGCTGATGGAATGAGACTAGGCGTGGAGGGAGTGGACACGTGATGCCCCTACTGAGCCCCGCAGCTTTAATAAGAAGTGTGCTGCGCAGAGATGGCTCCTTGCGCTGCAAGCTTACAGCCATCTGCACCCCTGCTGGAGGAGCTGCCCTTGTGCTAATGAGCTACTCTGGCTCAGTTGTGCTGCTTGTTTATCTCACTCGGCATCTGGGGATTCAGTGTCGGTAATAATGAGTGCCTGTACCGCTAATTGCCTTGTCTCAGAGCCTTGAGCTCGGGTGTTGATTCACCTCTAACAAGAAAAGTCCAGTCCTTGCCTGAGAACACAGAACCCTTTCTCAAGAACTTTCAAGTTTAGGGGTTTTGTTTGGTTTTTACATTTGGGGTGACCTTAAAGCCGTGTTTATCAGCTACCTTCTGTGGACACAGTCCTAACTATTTACTCCTCCATTTCCTTGTTATCGCCTTTAACCGTGTCAGAGCAATGAGTAAATAGCACGCACTGAACTACTTTAATGAGGTCCTAAATTTAGCTCTGTCTCCCCCTTTTTGGCATGGTCACCTCCTTTTTCAGGGTCGTGACCCAAAGCAAAGAGACTCTGTGAAAGGAGAATGGGTGAGTCTCGGCACACTGATCCATATGCTCGTATTTGGTGAATTAAGACTGAACACGGCACCCCCGATGAAACCTACTTTGCCGAGTCTTTTCTTTTTCCTTCCTGTTTCTCAATATTTCACCAATGGAAACTTTTCCTAATTCAAAAGGCATTCCTAACCACGGCTCAGTTTTTGATAAGAAAGTGTATTATGATAAAATGTACTGGAGGGAATACCTTAAACACAACGGGGTAATGCCATGTTTATGGGCCTTGCCTGAGATTGTAATACACAGAATAAATCTGAACCTAAGAGGTCTTTAGATCTCTTTTCTTTTATGGTTTTATTTCCCTTTCACTCAATGGCTTTCTGAAATCACTGGAGTAATTAAATACAATTCCTAGGCCCTTATGAATGCAGATAGTAAAGGTCACTCAAGTGGGGGAAAGTCCTTGGGCAGTGTGGCTGGGTATCTGAAAACCTAGTGTAGAGCAGAATGTAATCAGTGGTTCTGACTGAACACACCCTGCCCTGCCTCGCCCCCTTTTCAAACCAGTAATACAGGTACCAAGGAAATACTAGAAAACAGGGAAGTCACAGAGCACACTCAGAAACATACTCAAAGTCTCGCTCTGTCACTATCTCAAATCAGGATGCGTTGTTTAATAGCTCTTTATTTCTCTGTCTTTGAACATGAATATTATTAGTGCCCTTCTTTCAGACTTGATTTGAGGATATGAGAATATGCACACAGAGAGACAGACAGATATTTGTGGAGGCATGTGTGTATGTATGTGTGTACGTATATATACATAGTCCTGCTCAATAAATGTTGGGTGGCATGTTTCCCCATTTCTAAAACAGGAAGTTCTATCAGTGAACACAAACTCGCTTCCCGTTGAGTTGGGTGAAATGGAACCTCCTCTCAAATTCATAGACTTTCTAAAAACCTCCATCCCAACTGGCTAAGCCAGGGAAAGTTGATTCAATTAAGGGTTATAGAGAATGATGCTATTTGATTCAGTGCTTGTTTTGCAAAACTTTCTTTGGAAATAAATCTTTTCCTAATAAGATATATACCTCCAAAAAATGATTATAGTTTCTTTCTTTTTTTTTTTTTTTTTTTTTTTTTTTTGGTTTTTTCGAGACAAGGTTTCTCTGTGGTTTTGGAGCCTGTCCTGGAACTAGCTCTGTAGACCAGGCTGGTCTCGAACTCACAGAAATCCGCCTGCCTCTGCCTCCCGAGTGCTGGGATTACAGGCGTGCGCCACCACCGCCCGGCTTATAGTTTCTTTTTTTAAATTTATTTATTAAAGATTTCTGCCTCCTCCCCGCCACCCGCCTCCCATTTCCCTCCCCCTCCCCCAATCAAGTCCCCCTTCCTCATCAGCCCAAAGAGCAATCAGGGTTCCCTGCCCTGTGGGAAGTCCAAGGACCACCCACCTCCATCCAGGTCTAGTAAGGTGAGTATACAAACTGCCTACGTGCAGTAGAATCAAAACCCAGTGCCATTGTTCTCCGTAGTCCTCATTGTCTGCTATGTTCAGCGAGTCCGATTTTATTCCATGCTTTTTCAGACCCGGGCAACTAGTCTGTAAAATGCTAATCAACCCAATTATAAAATGGGGCACTGAGCTGAACAGAGAATTCTCAAGAGAAGAAGTTCAAATGGCCAAAAGACACTTAAGGTCATGCTCAACTTCCTTAGCGATCAGGGAAATGCAAATCAAGACAACTTTAAGATACCATCTTACACCTGTCAGAATGGCTAAAATCAGAAACACCAATGATAGCCTTTGCTGGAGAGGTTGTGGAGAAAGGGTACACTCATCCATTGCTGGTGGGAATGCAAACTTGTGCAACCACTTTGGAAAGCAGTGTGGCGGTTTCTCAGGAAATTCGGGATCAACCTACTCCTGGACCCAGCAATACCACTCTTGGGAATATACCCAAGAGATGCCTTATTATACAACAAAATTATATGCTCAACTATGTTCATAGCAGCATTGTTTGTAATAGCCAAAACCTGGAAACAACCTAGATGCCCTTCAATGGAAGAATGGATGATTATAGTTTCTTAAGAAAAGGAGCTCATTTCCAGAAAAAAAAAAAAAAACCAACAAGCTGCTCACCGAGATGAATAACAGCCTGTTCAGTGCTTGTGTCTGATGCGGCCATGAAGACTCTGCGCAGTAGAAGTGCCGTCACGATGGCTTCCGAGCAGGCCAACTCATTCCAGATTCCAGGGCCATCAGTCCAGCAGTTGATCAACAACACGGGTCCAGGATGGGGGAACCATACCAATCACAGCCAGTCTCATGATCCCCCAAGACCGTGTTGAATGAACTAAAGAACATCTTTAATTCCCATGGTTCACCTGCAAAAAAAAAAAAAATTAATTTTATTTTGGAAGCATTGTATAAATTAAGAGGCATTTCCATACGCACTTAGCCTTCATGAGAACTGGGGGATTAAGAATTCCTACATGGTTTCTTCAGCGAGAGACCTTTGATGAAACACGTGGTGACCGAATGATCTTGAGCCTCTAGTTGGTTACCGAGCTGTTACAAACCCAGGACCCAGCTTTCTTCTTTGCAGGAGAAAGCCATGGAGGTGGGTTGATATGGTAGCTTTTGCCAAAGAGTTTAAAATAAAACTGAAAATTTAACAGATCTGACTTTGCCATTTATTCCTCATACATTAAATATTTTCATTTAACCAATTATCTCAAACTGCCTCTCCACAGCAGAAAGCTAACCTTTATGTGGAATCTATTTTAATAAATTATCATTCCAGAAGCAATACTAAAAGATGACTTTATAAATTACTTCATCTATTACATCTTCATTTTCTTTTCCACAAGATGGAAATTAACATATTAATCATCATTAATGTTTATTTGTGTATTCATTATTTACACAGCATTTCGTTGGGTGCTTTTAGATAGATTATCTCCTTTGTCCTTAAAACATTCATATAGAGCAGAGGCTGATTGATTATCCCAGTCTTCTAGGTAAAGAGCATGGGTCCTTACAAAGTTTAGAGGCTTGCCCTAGCTGTGCCAGTTAACAAAGAGTTGGAGCCAGAATACAAACCCAGGCATTTCATAGTCATACTGCCTTGTTCTTGAAACTTAGGGTCCTCCCGCAACACCCCAACCTTGGGGTAGAGTTCCAGGAGAACTTCCTGCAGCCTGTGCAATCCTTGTCATGTCAAGAGTATGTGTGCAATTATGGACAAGACTGCAGGCACGGATCATACACACTTTCTATGTTTCCACTAGTATGCCAATATTCGTGTACTTGAAGTAGCCCTAGGTTTTGTGTCTGAAGGTGTGTGTTCTGTATTCTCGAGAGACACGCACCACTGACAGTCACCTAAGCTGTGTTACCCTGGAAACAGCCAGAGCCACAGACAGGGGAAGAATCCGAGAGTCACAACTGGCTAGCTAAGCCAGAGAACCTAGATGCATGAGATCTGTGAACTGAATCAACCAATACCAAAAAAGATGAAATTAGGTCACCTATGTAAGACTCAAATGCATAAATTTGGCTTTGTTAATGTGCATCATTGATTAGACAAGTTATCTCTTAAAAGCTGCATTGAAATCAAGTTTATATGAAAAAAGAATAGCTACTCAACAACTCTCAATGTTGGTCAGTTTTGTTGGTGCTGCGGTTGGGTTTGTCTGTTTGTTGCTTGCTTGTTTCTGTATTGTTTGCCAAGGTATCAAATTGTTTCCATGTTGAAAGAAAGCCCTGGAGTCAAGCTGAGGACCCATAGAGAAGCTGGAAGAACCTGGCTTTCCCCTGCTGATCTCAGCTTCACCCTAAGTGAGGGCAGTTGTCAACGCCCTTTATATCCCACAGGGCTCAGAAAGCAGAAAGATGGCAAAAGTTTTTGGCATGATTTTTTTAAAAACTACCATCTTGTTGGATAGCTTTTCTGTTTGATTAAACATAGGCTATAGTTTGAGATGGTCTTTTTAGAAGTGTTCTTTTTATAAAAAAAAAAAAATGTTAAAAATAAACTTCTAAAAAAATCCCACCATTTACGCAAATAGCTTATTTCAAATTGGTTTTTGTCTCTCTCTATCAAAAAGCACAAAGTAATTACTCAGAGAGATAATTGTGGGGGTCAGAGGAACTGAGGACCTGAACAATTAGGAAACTTTCCACTTCCAAATTCTCCTGCAATCACAAGCAAACCAGTGTGCTCCCAGCCGCCAAACTCAAAGGCTGTGCAGGGGAGGCCCAGCATCAGGCTGAGGGCAAAGACTGGAAATATCAGCAACTTGAAAAGAGAAGGCCAATTTGCATTCGTGAAACTATTTTTGAAAGCTATCCTAAGTAGTTCACCGGAGTGTTTAACAAGAAATAAGAGACATGTCACCCCAGCCAAAAAAAAAAAAAAATGGGAAACTGAGCTCCCGTGAAAGAAAGGACAACCCCGTGTTTCAAACCCGAGTCAGAATCATAGTTGTGCTGGTCACCAGAACCCTGTGAGCCTCTGAGCTTCAAAGCCTCTGGTTCTTCCTCCCTCCTCCCCTTCCCTCCTCCCTCCCTCTTTTCCTCCCCTCCTCCTTCTCTCAGTGTATCAGCTCTGCCTTCCTCACCCCTCCTTTTCTCAGTCCATCATCTCTCCATCCCTCCCTTTCTTCTTTCTTTTCTTCTTTAATTTATTGTGCTAGGGGTCAATCCCAGCACTACAAGAACACACTGTACCACCATGCTACACCCTAACTCAGAGTTCTGGTCCATCAAATCCCATTCTCAAGATGCTGTGAGAATGAACTCATGAGAATACAAGAGACGGGGTAAGTGCATGGACTGCTGGACTCCACAATTATATTTTAAACCAAAATTAGAACAATTGAGGTGGCTTAGTTACAGAGCTGAAATCCAGGCAACGGAATCACAGAGTTACATAGAGATACACAGAAAAGATCAACAAGTTACATAGAGATACACAGAAAAGATCAACAAGTTACATAGAGATACACAGAAAAGATCAACAAGTTACATAGAGATACACAGAAAAGATCAATGTCCTAGTTAGGTAACGCTTCATGTCTCCTCATTAAAGTGATCACAATGCACTTTCTGGTTTTTAAAAAGAGTAATTTAAAGTATTTGCAGTTATAAAATCCAGATAAATGCTTTCAAAACTCCAAACTATGGAAACTATAGGGGAAAAAAATCTAAAAGAATGTTAAAATTATTTAGCTGAATTTTTACAGAAAATCAAAACATTTAATACATATACTAACAATTTCAAGATGAATTAAGGTTCAGACACCAAGGAAGTATGCCTATGTCAATTCTAAAACATACTTTGCTGTGTGCTTGAGAGAGCTGTGTGGCATGGAGCTTGTCCAATTCACATTACATGCTGCTGGAGGTTTGTTCCATCAAGGAAAGCTATGATAAAACTTTCCATACAAATAATTAGTTGCATTGTCCCTTATTTTATCTTTTATGTAAATATGGACCTTTTAGAGCTCATCTGATGACTCGCAGATGCCCCACCCCAGCCCCGCCTCTCATCAATGGTCACTCAGAAACCCTGGAGGGAGGGAGGTTATCATCCCGAACCAGGTCCACAAGAGAGTCTTAAAGAAAAGCCAGGCTGCCAGAGCTGTCAGGCCTGGATTTGAGACTCGGGTTTGACACCCACTAGATACAGCAGTATGGACAAATGCCTCAGCCAATAAAAGACTCTGCCTCCTTGTCAAAGGGGAATATGAGGTAGACCTGACCGTTCACAGCTTAGATGAGAGACTGCCTTCGAATCACTGAGAACAGCAGATGTATCAGTTACTTTTCTCTTTGCTGTGATAACATACCAGACAGAAGCAATTTAAGAAAGAACTGGCTGGGACTGGAAAAATGGCTCCATGGCTAAGAGCCTGAAATGTGCTTCTCTAGACCTGAATTTGATTCCCAGCACCTATGTCAGCCAATCCACAGCTACCTGTAACTCCAGTTCCAGGAGATCTGATGCCCTCTTCTGGAAGATATAGGCACTGCACTTACATGCATATGCCCACCCATACACATACATAAACAAAATTTAAAAGAAAGGAATATTTTTTAAAAGAAAGGAATTGGGAATTGTGTTGTCTCAGAGTTTGAGGCTATAATCCGTCGTGGCAGGGAAGTAAAGGTAGCGGGACTGTGAGGCAGCTGGCGACATTGCATCTGGAAGCAGAGAGCTGAATGCTGGTGTCCCGGTCATTTTTTTTCCTGTTATTCAAAAGAGGAGCCTTGCCCATGATGGCTGATGCCCATGATGGTGCCACTCATATTGAGGGTAGTCCACCCTTCTCAGTGAAACTTCCTAAAAACACCCTTATAGACACGCCCAGAAGTGTCTTTCCGTGATGATTTTGAATTCAGTCAAGTTGATGATTACGATTAACATCACAGTGTCAACCGATGTTAGCTACTGCTACTCTTTCCTAGTCAGCATAGACAGCAGGAAGAAGCTATTCCATGTAGCCAGGTCCTTGAGCTCTCGTACTATGCTCTTCATAGAGCATCCAATATGTAAAGGGCACAACAAGCCCACCAAGGACTTTGCCTTCTAGACCCAATAATGGAGCGCTATTAGCTTAGTGAGAGGAATAGAAAAAATGAAAAAAGAAAGACTATGTACAACTTTCTTTGTACCTCTCTCGCATCTTATAGGGTTCCTAAATTTCAGGATAGTAAGAGAATTAAAAATATATGTCAGTTGATTATTTTATGTGTCTTTCCCATTTATTTGGTGTGTGCGTGTGTGTGTGTGCATGTGCGTGCGTGCGTGTGTGTGCGTGTGTGCGTGCGTGTGCGTGTGTGTGTGCGTGTGTGTGTGTGTGTGTGCGTGCGTGTGTGTGCGTGTGTGTGTGTGTCACAGTACACAAGAAGAAGTCAGAAGAACAATTGTAAGTGGATTTTTCTGTGCCAGCAGCTTCCCAAACAACCACTCAGAGTCTTAATATTAACTATAAATGCTTGGCCAATAGCTCAAGCTTGTTATCAGTTAACTCTGACATTTAAGTTAACCCATATTTCTTATCTAAACTTTGCTGCCTGACTTGGTAACTTTTCCCAATATGGCATGCCCATCTTGCTTCTTGCTGCATCTTCTCGCTACTCCAGACTCTGCCATTCCTCTTCCCAGCCTTCTCTCTGTGTCAAGCTGTCTCACCCAATCTCTTCCTGCTCAGTGATCCGCCAATCAATTCTCTATTAACAATGAGAACAATACATATTTACAGTGTATAAAGGTTGGTCCACAGCAACTACTTTATTAACAATGAGAACAATGCGTATTTACAGTGTACAAAGATTGGTCCACAGCAGCAACCTAATAGGAGCCAGTCCTCTCCTTCACAGTGTGGGTTCCAGGAATTAAACTCCGGACATCAGTCTTGAATCACCCCTGAATCATCTCATCAGACTCGCCATCACTTTTTTCTACAAACCCAGAAATTATAGATTTCCTATAGGAGAGTCATTTCCTACAGATATCACAGACACCAGAAAAAAGCACAGCAAGAGATCTGATTGATTGGCTTCATTTAGGGCCAAACAAACACTACTGTTATCTTCTTAATAGAACAGAGCTTAATCTCAAGCTTTTACTGACCACGAAAATGCTCACAATATTTGGGTTTCTCGACTGTGATCTTTCATATGAAGAAGCTTGATCAAGATTCTCTGACACTATTGAAGTGTAGTAGAAGAGGCTATGAAAAGTTGTTGGCAAGAACGTCCCACAAAATATGAAAACAGCAAAGATTCAAGTGAGTTGAAATAACATATGATAGTGAACTATACTGGCACTGGACTACACTGGCACTGGAATTTCTCTCTGATCTTGCCTTCTACTAAAATCCTTACGTCCTACTAGACCAACAATTCTCAACCTCTCACAATGGTCACCTAAGATCATTGGAAAAAACAGATAACTACATATGGTTCATACCAGTAGCAAAATTACAATTATGAAGTAGCAACAAAAATAATTTTCTGGTTGGGAGGGTCACCACAGCCTGCAGAATTGGATTAAAGAGTTGCAGCATTAGAAACTTTGAGAAGCACTGCTGTAGACTCTACTGAACGTGAAAGAGAAGATAGTGGAAGAACTCCCCCACTCCTTAGTCGGTTTGGAGATATGATTGCCTTAGCCAGTGACCATGTCCTAGCTGCTTTGCTGTTGCTGAGATAAGCACAAATTCGTGATAAAATGCTTATTTGGTTTAAAGTTTATAGTCCATCATTGAGAAAAAACAAAACAAGGACTCAAGACAGGACCTCAAGGCAGGAACTGAAGTAGAGACCAGAGAAGCACGCTGCTTACTGGCTTGCTCTGCTTGTTATCTTACACAACTCAGAACAATCTGCCCATGAGTGATACCACCACATCAATTATCAATCAATAAAATACCCCACAAACATGGCCACAGGCCAGTCTAATAAAAGTGTAACTGAGGTTCCCTCTAGAAGAAATCTCTAGAGTATGACAAATTGACAAACCAAGACAGCACAGACTTCTTCGTCTCTTTGTCTTTTGCCTCTGAAATTTGGATCTCTTTTAATTTGGTTCTAAATCAGAAACCTCCATTAACGATCAGGAGAAAAGAGAGAATAGAGAAGGTTGGTGCCTCCAAGAAGAGAAGAGAGATATGTAGGGGAGGCTCCCTCTAGATAGGTGCTCAGTGCAAGGCAGGAGAGTAACAAGGCCCCGCCACTGCTTATCTTGTGAATAGAGTAGGCTGTCCTTAATTTTCTTTCTGTAAACATTCTAGGCACTAAAAAAGCCAAAATAAGTAAAACTTGCTAAGGTATCATCTTGAACGAATTGTGACGCTTAGGAAAACCAATAACACATGTGATGCAAATACATTTTATACTACAGAATGGCATGTGCAAGTGTTCAGTGTGAGACACAAATTATGTCTAAATGGATTCCAGAGAACGGAAGACCAAACGAGAAACTGAGGCTGTATGGGAGCATATGTTACACAGGATGGTATTTTTGTCTGAAAGAGGGAGCAAGAGCTTGCAAAGCCCCTGATTTAGGTGAGGGCATGGGGAGATGATAAACCTTAGCCGAGGGCTAGAGACCTGAGGGGATGCTGGAAGACTGGTCTTGCTGAAGGATAAAGGGAAGAGCAGCCATTTGAACAGAGGAGATGCTGGGAGATGCTGCAAGCCAGCTCACAAATAACTGAGTACATCTTTTCAAATATCTGTTTTTAGGAGACTTTCTACAAGAATAAGCAACATTTGGTCAGAAAACCTTTTGTGTACTAATAGCTCTTAATAACAAAGGTCTATGGATGAGTAGGAGGGGAAAGAATGCCCAACAATTATGGCTTCAATCAAGTAAAATTGATCCTCGGTTCTGAACAAAAAGGTAATGCACAGTATTCATTCTCATAGCTGATGCTGGGCGTAAGTGCTGCGGTCTTCAGTGAAAACAAGGTCCTCAAATTTTCCAAAACTGCATGGCAAATGTTTAAGAAAGATTAGAAAGCAAGGCATTTCTCCACCCTCCCGCTCCCACACACCATCAATAACCTTAAGGCTGAAAAGGCAAATGCCACTTACTTCTCCACGCCCACACAGATCCCTGAGCCCACACTGTTGCCAGGGCTGTGGTGGTAATCTTGCTTTCCTTTCACGGGGTCCAGGGCAGTCTAATCGCTCTGAGTAACTTCACACTGAGGACTTAGGTTTCAGATCTGGCTCAGAAGCATCCAGCATGAAAACAGTTCACAGATCCAAGCAGGGTCTCCAGTTACTGGGAATGAACAAAACTTGTTGAGTAAGAGGAAGTGGGTGTGGTTTCTCAGTTCCTCCTCTTCCTTTTTCTACTCCAAATCCCCCTGGTCCTACATCTTCAGAACCACCAGCTACTATCCCATCACAATGTTAAACAAGTCGCTACAAAATAGGGCACCAAATTTTCATGCAGTTAGTGGGGGAAATTTTTTATAGCTGTCTGTGCTTATAAAATATTGCCCAATTACCAAAAAAAGTCCAAATATAGTCCCTTTTCTTCCTGTAGCATATAGATGGAAGACATGGCAACTGACTGTCTAACCCAAACTAAGCACAATCCCAAGACTCTAGATCTAGCTTCACATTTCCACAACCCGGATGTTCACTGGAGACCAACCACACTATGGATGAAACCACTGGAGCAGAGCAAAGCAAAAGCCATCTCCAGACTCCAATCGAGTCAATGTCAGAGCCAAGATTTAAATCCTGACACCCTCTCATGGGACGTCCACATCCTTAACACCACATTATAAAGGTGCACAGAATAAAGGGCTCCGTGAGTCTGTACATATAGAACAGACTACATTTTACTTAAATTTCTTGTGTATGAATTATTCAAATGGATTATTGGATCTTCAAGGGAAACAACTGAAAACCACCCTAGTATGGATGAAATGCCCAACTCAGGTGTGCGAGTGAGAACATGTATCCGTGTGAGTGGCTTGATTACTGTTCCTATACATTAATGCCTGCCCCATCCCTGAATATCATAGGTACTGGACCACTGGCCTTGAAAAACAGATGACCTTTTAGCCATGATTATTACTCAATCAACAACCCCTCATCCAGCTCTGCATGTTCCACTCATCCCATGGATACGTGTAGTTCGGTGTACTATGCCACAACGCTGAGGATGTATCTGCTCCCATGGTTTCTGCAAAGAAGGCAAGTATCAACTAGAGCACAATGCCCATGGGGATACGGGGACTTCATCAGGAACGACTCTGAAGCAAATTCTAGCGGTCAGCACCTTTTCCAGAGTCCTCCACATGGCACGTTGCCCTGCAAAGCTGGGAATGCAGAAACAAAGGCTTCCAGTGTCATTTCCATTTCTGAGAAGACTGAATTAACGTTGCCAGGGAAACAAAATCTCGGTTTCCTATTAAATTCACTTTCAGCTTACCTGTTGGAACTCTCAAAGCTGGACTGAAACATAATAAAGGCAGGGAGCTGCGGTCCTTTTATTAAACGCTCTCAGAGCACATATTTCCCAGGTAAAGATAATCCAAAAAGAACAGATTGGGGCAACACTCATCTTAAAAGAGATTCAGCTCCACCCAGACTGAGTGTGTACTATGAGGGTAGCGGGATCACCATTAGCTGATGCCCTCCAGGGTCTTTCTCACAGTAACAGAGAAAGTGCTGGACTCTGAAATTTCTCATCTCCATTTCCAGTGGCCACAGCTGAACTTGAGATTCTCTGTTAGAACTTGTAAGCTATGTGCATGAGGCAGCAACAGAGCAGAGAGGACTGGGACTAATGACTCGGAGAGAGCTGGAGTAGCATCGGGAGAGTAGAGACCATGTAGGAAAGGAGGAAAGAGAGAGATGGAAATGGCCTGGTGGTTAAGGTTGAAGCATGAGAAGCGCTAACACCATAAAACATAGAAGACACTGGTACCACTTACATCAGGACACATCAGGTGGTGAGGGTGATCTAGAGAAGGGCTGTGAGTCCCACACAAGTGTAGACGTACCTGGGCAAGAATGGGCTTTTCTCTGCTTAGCCAGAGTGCGCTGTTGTCTTCAGCCAGAACGGCAAGAATTTCACAGAATGATTTTGTTACTGTCTGTGCACTCCCAGTGATTTGGTGAATCCCAATCTTACTCCATCATCAATCCCCTAAGGACTAGGAAGAGGTTCGTGCTTTGCAAGTCTCAGCCAAGACATTGTTTCCCAAATACATCTAGCCCAGCTCTGCAGACTAGATTTCATCCATGTTGCAATCTCTCAAAGCTTTGCTCACACTTTCTTCGAATCCCTTACCATTAGAAGCTACACATTTCTATTCTTCTTTCTTTCTGTTTTCCCTTTATTAGACTGCAAGATTCTTACTATTAAAAATATATATGTTTGTTCCCACTCAGAACTATGTTCTCAGTTTCTGCATGGAGCCTCGCACACAGTAGGTGCTCAGCTAATGTTTGTTGACTAAATGAATGTACCTCAAGCATACATGTCCAGAAGGAATCAAACCATACCATAAGAAACAAGGATAGCGAGTCAGCTTGGCCCTTGAGAGGCTTGCCTAGCAGGCACCCATGTCCTAACAGTGCTGCTCAAAGGGTGATCCAGGTAAAATGTGGGTCCAGGATGAGTTTGAGTAGCCTTATCATCCATATATAATGGCTCCATGTTTAGCTTTTTGCTTATGGTAAGCTTTCAGAATGATATGCTGAATAACTTCTTGGGGGAGGGGCGCTGTTGACTTCAGCCAGGGATCACTTGCCTTTCCTAAGACTGGAAAGATCTGGACCTCGTGAGTAAACAGCCTGTTGGATGAGACACAGAAACCTCAACAGTGCTTGGCAGCCTCCTAGCAGGTTACAACGTCTGCCCTTGCCAGCTCAACTTGGGCACTTGAATGCCATTTCCTCGTCCCCTCAAAGGTTCTGAAAAGACCTCCTGCTGAAAGCGGGCATCCAGAGTCACGTGGAGAAGTGTAGTACCCAAGAATTCCTCCCTCATGGACTTGAGAATTAAATCCAGCTGCAGTGAGATGCGGCAGACCATACATTTGAGAACATTTAAATAGTTAGGCTGGGTCTTAGTATTAATCCAAAAGCAGTCCGTTTGTTTCTGTCATTGCATTTGTGCTACTAAAGCAATGAGGGAAATGTGTTGAGAAAAACAAAATGGCAGACAGAATCTCCTAGAGTAAATCTGTAAGGCCACCCCCACGGCTGAGTGGACATCCAGAACACCAGGAAGCACAAGGGAGCCGGAAGCCACCAGAACTATCCAAAGCCCAGAGTTTCCCGAGACAGAAGGAGTCGGAGTGCTATGAATCAGAGACACCTCCCTTGACTTCGGGCTCTACTGAGGTGACTGACCTTGGAGGAAGCCCTCGGCCTCTCTGGGCCTCTGTTCCCTGATTTTAATGCCTTCCAGCATTACTTCCAGGCAAGAACTATACAAGGAGACGCCATACTGTGCCAGCCCGAGGGGAGTTTATTCGTTCATTCTACTGGGCGTTTTTCTATAAACTGTCCTCCTCGCCGCTCCACTTTTATCTCTGTTACAAAAATGAACCAATTATGGATCATTTATTTGTGCCACTGACTGGTATGTTTTGCTTAATCAGTGGTGTTATTCTTTCGGCTGTAATGTGGCTGTGGCTGTAATGGTGTAAATCAGAGTAATTGTGTTTTTGCAGTCTCTGAAAACAAGAAAAAAAGATAGAGGGGGAAAAGAAGAGGAGGAGAAGAGACTGTGTACTGGAGGAAGAGAGAGTAAATGAGGACAAGCACATCCCAGAAGCAGATACAAAACCATATTTGATTATACGCATTTGTCAGGGTTCTGGTCTGACCAGACAGACATGGGTGGTGGTAAGTGATAAATACGGCTGGAAAGGCTCCTGGCTGTCTGCCTTCCTCTCTGCCTCTCCTCCTCTTGCCCACACCCACTTCCCTTTAACTCCCCTCTCCAGCTCCCCAAATCCACTATCCCTGACCCCCTCCATAAGCAGTTTCATGAACTTTGACCCCTTGTGCAGACTCTTCTCATTCCCTCTGCTTTGTCCAGCTCCAGCGTTCCCTCCTTTATGTTCAAAGCAATTTGGCCCCCAGGTTCTTCTCTTGTAACCTGTCTTTAAAAGATTCCTCAACCCAAGACTGACTCAGTTCACTTCTTGACCCCAGTTCTGTCTCCTGAGAGCTTATTCCGGCTTCTTATTGCCTTGAACAGGAGGACCAGGAAAATGTCCTCTTGATGATGCTCGTATAGCCCAAGACTCTGTAGCTTCGGTGCCTGTCCTGGAACTAGCTCTAGGATCTGCCTGCCTCTGCCTCCCGACTGCTGAGTGCTGGGATTAAAGGCGTGTGCCACCACCACCCGACTAACACTCTGAATTTCAATTATTCACACTGACATATAATAAGATGCAAAACCATAGGTTTTACAATCATGATTTCTAAAGTCAAATATTTAAAATTCTAGAAATAGTAGAATCAACCCACACTGTTAAACAGTTTGGATATCAGCATTTCCATGACACCAACAAAACAGGGCTATTGATCAATGAAAGAAAGTTGTGCTGTTTAAATAACTGAATTGACAAATTGAGAAAGTGCATCAGCTTAACTTACTTAGGATCAGTCAGGAAATAGTATTTATACAGTCACTAGCATAAGTCGCAAAGGGGAATGTTTAATCAAAATTACAGTGGCCTTGCTGCCCTTTCGTGTGGTTTGAAGGTATCGCTCACAGGTTTGTATAACGGAATCCTAGTCCCTGGTGTGATAAGGAAAGAGGTGTCTGGACTGTTGAGATGGAGAGCCTGCTGAGAGGCCTCTCAAGGTGCCACCTTTGAAAGGAAATATTACAGCCTGGATGGAACCGCAGTTACTCCCGAAGAGCAGACTAGCTGTCCCCACTCTCCTTGGCTTCTTGTCTCTCACACATTCATTTTTCTCCCATAATCCTGTTGTGTTACGAGCGGCAGGGCTGCGTCCCTGGCACGCGGCCGCCCGCATGGCTAGCTTTACCCGAAATAATTATACAGAAACTGTATTCTTTTAAACACTGCCTGACCCATTAGTTTCAGTTTCTTATTGGCTAGCTCTTACATATTGATCTAACCCATTTCTATTAATCTGTGTAGCCCACGAGCTGGCTTACCAGGAATGATCTTAACCTGCGTCTGTCTGGAGTGGGAGAATCATGGCGACTCCCCGACTCAGCTTCTTTCTCCCAGCATTCCGTTCTGTTTACTCCGCCTACCTAAGGGTTGGCCTAACAAATGGGTCTAGGCAGTTTCTTTATTAATAAGAAATCACTCCCACATCATAATCCTGTCTACCGTGAGTTCTATATCAGAGCCTAAATAAAGGAGATTAATTATGCAATTTTGAATTTTCAGACTCCAAAACCTTTCCTCCAAAGAAGGTTGTTTTTTTGTTTTTTGTTTTTTGTTTTTTCTTTTTGGGTTTTCAAGACAGGATTTCCCTGCAGCTTTGGAGTCTGTCTGGAACCAGCTCTTGTAGACCAGGCTGGCCTCGAACTCACAGAGATCCACCTGCCTCTGCCTCCCAAGGGCTATGATTAAATGCATGTGCCTGCGATGTTTTGCTATTTTAATGAGAGGCAGACTTCACCTGGGCAACCAACTTGAATGGCTCAGGATCAGGACTTTCTCCTAACTAAAAGCTGCCATGATGAGCAAAAGTAATACAAAGTCTGTTCCTCTAGTTTCTAGTTAGCTTCAGCTCTCAAACTGACACAGCCCAGAGCTATATGAGGGGGTTCTGGAGGGGGATTGCCTTGACAACGCTGGCCTTTGAGCATGCCTGTAGGCATTTTCTTCATTGATGATTGACGTAGTAGGCCCCAGCCTGCTTTGGGCAGTCCTGTCCCTAGGTAGGGTGTCCCACACTGTATAAGAAAGCAGGCTGAGCAGATGCTAGGAACAATCCACTAAGCAGCTTTCTTTCGTGATCCCTGCTTCTGATCCTACTCGAGTTTCTGCCCTTTGTGATAATGAGCTACAATCAGATCCATAAGGCACATAAACTCTTCCTTTCCAAGTTCACGGCAACAGAAAGCAATACACCCAGTTTAAAGCTTCCATATTACATTCTATATTATGTTATTAATACACCCAGTTTAAAGCTTCCATATTATATTCTATATTACATTATTAATATACCCAGTTTAAAGCTTCAATATTACATTCTATATTATTCTACAGTCTACACTTATTTTTAAATTCTAGGAGAGAGTATAAAGGCTAAACAAAGGTTTGTTACTATCTTTCTTTTATTTGTAAAGCAATATTACATGATTAATTGTAGTCTAATGCACAATGACCTAACACTGTCAGTTAAACACTTATACACTTAAAATTGAAGTATCTATTAGGACACTCAGGTGTTCAAAATTACATAGCAGTATCTGGGATTTTTCTTAGCCAAATAATGATGCCAAATATTAATGACATTCACGTTCTTATTATTATTTAGGAGACAGACATTGCATAAAATATGTAAAAGAAGAATTACTTTGATCAAAAGTAAGGATAAATGACCTTAACCTACTTCTCTGTGCCTCCATCCTCCCGTGGTTCCGGGGAGCACAATAAGAAAAGCTGGGCTTATTTTGAAATGCAAAGTTTTGTAGTCATGGAAAGGATACAACAGGGAAAACTAAAGGGGGTATTAACTGGTGAAACACATAAAATGCATCAGCTTTAAAGAACGTGATTCTAGAATTGGGCTTGATACGATAGATGCTATGAACCTGGTCTTGCTAAACACTCGGCCTCCTCTGATCCAGACAGCCTGTTTCTGTCATCCAGAAGCCACCAACTAGAGCAATGAGAGCAAGAGGAAAGCCATCTCTGGACACGCAGAAGCCTAGGAGAGCATCAGCGAGTTGCCATTTAATTACTATATGTGGCCAACGGGCCATCCCTGTTTGAAGCTCCAGTAATCACAGCAGAAGAGACCCACACTCTCATTCATCCTATATTGTAGTGATGACCAGAAAAATGTGAAAAACCAGTGGTGGTGTGTTATGAAGAAAGCTAAAGTGGGTAGACCAAGAATCATGCCCTCCCACAGACACAGCATGATCTTGAAAAACCAACTAGGCACACCTGCTTAGACAGTAGCAGCTTTTGAATTGTTTTTCTCTTTCTATACTGGATATAAGATGGGCCTGGAGATCATTCCTGTGTAGACTGGGATTCTTTTTCCTGAGAAGATCCTTCTAGAGCAAGAAGTTTCTTCCTTCTAGGTGTGAGGAAGAATCTCTTCTGTATGTTCTTACTTGCTTCTTCCCACCAAAGTAGTGAGAGACCCAGGGTCAAGGATAGAAATCAAGTTGAGAGAAAGAAAAACAGTAAGGATACTGAGCATCCCTCAGAAAAGGAGTACCAGGCATCCCTTGGAAGAGGAGTATCAAGCTTCCTTAGAAGAAGAGTACTAAGCAACCAAGCATCCCTTAGAAGAGGAGTACCAAGCATACCTTAAAAGAGGAGTACTAAGCATCCCTTAGAAGAGGAGTACCAAGCATCCCTGGAAGAGGAGTACCAAGCATCCCTTAGAAGAGGAATACCAAGCATCCCTGGAAGAGGAGTACCAAGCATCCCTTAGAAGAGGAATACCAAGCATCCCTTAGAAGAGGAGTACCAAGCATCCCTTAGAAGAGGAATACCAAGCATCCCTGGAAGAGGAGTACCAAGCATCCCTTAGAAGAGGAATACCAAGCATCCCTGGAAGAGGAGTACCAAGCTTCCTTGGAAAAGGAGTAAAATGGTGCTGGCCTCTAAGTACAGCCATGGTTTCAAAAAATTTCAAGTGGGATTTTACATCTTCCACATGAACATATAAAAGATATGGGCTCCTTGGTGTGGGAGGTCCTTCTGTCTATGTGTTGCTTTTAATGGCTGATGAATAAAGAA
This sequence comes from Microtus oregoni, assembly GCF_018167655.1. Classification (NCBI taxonomy): domain Eukaryota; kingdom Metazoa; phylum Chordata; class Mammalia; order Rodentia; family Cricetidae; genus Microtus; species Microtus oregoni. The sequence goes on from NW_024543072.1 coordinate 34,211,673, forward strand.
GCTGCTTTAGGCCTGTTGATAGGAAAGAACTTAGGTAGGTGGGGGAAACTAAGCTGAATGCTAGGAGGAAGAAGGGCAGAGGCAGGGAGATGCAGGGATGGAGCTGCTGCTGAAGATAGATGTGCTGAAATTTTGTTGGTAGGCCACAACCTCATGGTGATATACAGATTAATAGAAATGCGTTAAATTAATATAAGAGTTAGCCAATAAGAAGCTAGAGCTAATGGGTCAAGCAGTGATTTAGTTTCTGTGTGATTACTTCAGGGCTGAGCAGCTGGAAACCAATAAGCGGCTCCTTACTACAGCTCCTGATGAAGACCTTCAGAGCTCAAGATTCTGAAAGTCTCCTTTCTGCCATGAGAAAAAAAATTAACATTATCAGTGCTTTTCTGAAAGATTTACCATTATTTGCATGAAGCTGGCAAGCCAAGAGCCTAGATTTGCCCAGGCCCCACCCCCAAGCCTTGAGAAAAATCTTTAAAAATGTGTTGACAGCCAAGCAATTGTGGCACGCCTTTAAATCCCAGCATTCAGAAGGCAGAGGCAGGCGGATCTCTGTGAGTTTGAGGTCAGCTGGGTCTACAGAGACAGGCTCCAAAACTACACAGAGAAATCCTGTCTTGAAAATAAATAAATAAATAATAAAACGAACAAAAAATGTGTTCACATGGTCATATATGAAAAAAATTGCCAAGGTCCTAGTCTCCCTTCATTTTTATTCATGCTGATGTTCTCCACATATGCTTGAAGTCCTTAAAAACATGTATCCACCCAATCGCCATCAAACAGAGTATAAGTATAAGCAGCCACACTGCCAAACACACAAGAACTTAGTATCCTCCTTGCTATGTGAAAAATGCCATTTAGCTTCTACCTTATTGCATACAAATATAGATTCTCCCCAAAAATCCTATGAAGGAAACAAACTGCTTTGACTGTTGAGGTGTGCACTTTTTGATAGTACTAGTTCCCATGATTCCCACGTTCTCAAATAAAATTAGAAATGTTGGGACTGGAGACACTGCTCAGCAGATAGAGCACTAGATGCCCTTGCATCTAGAGGACCCAGGTTTGATTCCCAGCCCCCACATGGTGTCCCATACCCACAATCTACAACTAGTTCCAAAAGAGCTGATTCCTTCTTTGGGGCTCTCTAGACACCAGGCATACACGTGGCTCGCATGTATGCATGTAGGCACTCACACATACATATAAAATAAAAACAAAACTTTCTCTAAACAAAGAAATGAGAATCCACCCAAACTGTTTTGTTTCCAAAAGTACATGAATAAACACTATTTTGAACTCTTAAATACCATCTATCTCAGCACAGACATAATTAATAGTTTGCTAAGCTCCTTTGCTTGACATCGATACTTTAATGGACTCATTAAAAGGTTTAAGTGATATTTATTAGAAATAAGTTAAGTCCACTCCCTTCTCGGCCTCTCTTTTCTCCCAAGGGTAAGGGTGATGATAGGGTAGGACAGTGAAACCACTAACCACAAAACATGAGGTCAGCCATATAACAGACTTCCTTCTGTAAGAACCTAAAAACAAAACGCAGCCAACATGCTATACCAATGTGCTAACATCCGCAGATGGTCAGGTTAGCTGCAGGGGGGCCTTCAGACATCTTCCTGCACTTATCTGAAAGACAAACATAATCTCTGTGTTCCCAGGAAAGTAGTAATTGAGTCCTTTACTCGAACTTACAAGACAATGACCACTTACCACTAAATATGTGCCCAAAGTTGCCCACAAAGGCTTTGTGCTTAGTTCTTGGGTGCAACCCTACAAACCCAGAAATGAAGCATGGATTTCTGTAGGTGTGGTTCGCTTTGAGTGACACCTAATACGCAATCAGCTTCAGAGTATCTGAAACTTCACCTTCGGATTCAGCCTTCCCATCTAGAAAAGACTTTTTAAAAAGAAAAACAAAGCTGTCCAACCACATAGGGAGTTGGTGTTTATGTGTATTTGTGTTCGAGGGGCTCAATCGAAGAGTATGCTAATACCTATGGTGTCACAAACCATGGGAAAATAAAATACCAGACAGGTGCAGGGAACAGCAGGCGACACCACAAATGGAAGGGTTGGAGATTGGGAGGCACCAAAGATGACTCCCGGCTTTTCCGAATTCCATGGTTTATCAGTGTTGGCACCAGGACTATGTACACAACAGTCATGTTTCCTACAGTGCTAATGAGGATTTTGCATCCATCATAAACTAACCCTCAGTTTCCTCTAATACCAGTGATACACATACACCACGTAGCTTGCTGTTTTAGTCACTGCTCTGTTGCTAAGAAGAGACACCATGACCACAGCAACAATGCTAAGAGAAAGCGTCTCACTGTGAGCTTGTTTACAGTTTCAGAAGTTTAGTCCATTACCATCACGACAGGGAACATGACGGAGTTGCATCCTGATTGATCTGAAGCCGGGGGGAGGGGGGGGGCTGGCATGGGTTTTGAAAACCCCAGTGACACACTTCCTCCAGCAAGGTCCCAAGTCCTAATCCTTCTCAAAGAGTGCATCTCCCTAGTGACCCAGTATTCAAATATATGACCTATGGAAGCCGTTCTTATTCAAACCATTGCACTTACTGAGAGCAGAAAGGAAAATTCCAGAATTACAGCAAGCATTTCTGTATTTCTGGATGGTTCAGAACGTTCTGTGTGAGACTGAAGCCTCTCGGCACATGCTTCATTAACACCATGTCTTTCTCATTAGACCAAAGCCCACATGACCGCACTCGGTGAAACATTTCCAGGTTATTCACACTTAAAAGACATGACCAGGGTAAAATTCCTAGTGATGCTCACACCTGTAAGTGTGAGATAAGGGATGGCATGGAAAAGTAAATCAATTGAATAATATACAATATATAAAAAAAAATCCTCCCCTCTCTTTTTCTATCTCACTTTCCCACTCCTCATTTTAGAAAAACAGGGAGCTGGTGGTGATTCTGTCTGGAGCAAGAGTGTCTGTCATTGTGAGCATAGATGGAAAATGGTCCTTGGTGCAGGAACATGCCTGGCTTTTCTTAGCAATATGGTCAGAACTTCTAGCTCACACTGAGGAAAGGCACCGTGTGTGTGTGTGTGTGTGTGTGTGTGTGTGTGTGTGTGTGTGTGCGGTCTGTCATTTGACCAAAAAGGAAACAAGGGAGCATAGCTATCATGACCATCGTGGCAGAAATGGAGATGCTCTAAAGAAAAACTCTACCTGCCCCCAGACTGTTGGAATTTCCCCAGGGGTCCGATGCTAGGAGAAGGAAGGATGAGGCCCTGGTGCCAGGCAGAGTGAGAATTTGTCCCCGGGAAAGAGATTACACTAAAAAGAGATTACACTATTCTGAAAACAGACCATCTTGCAGGGGAGAGCTTGCTGTGACAAGGGTGGTGCATAGGACCATACCTTGAACCTTGAACAAATCTACTAAGTTAGGTAAATCTATTCGTCTATATTTAAAGATAAATCTTATGTCAAGGTCACAAAAATGGTTCGGACATGACAGGGGGTTGTCAAAGGAACTCTCCGTTCCTCTTTCTAACGTAGCCACATAGAAAAAATAGATCTCCTTTTTCACAATGAAGTATGTACATGGTCCTTTAAGAACAATTGGCCAAAGTTGACCAGGCCCTGATCCTAACAACTCTAGTAGTAGAGTCTTAGAAAGGATTTTGGGGTTTCTTCCAAAGACTATGAGACACCAGCTCTAGCTGGTAGAGGGTTTGGATCAAGAGTGACTGCTTTGCATTCTGCTTTTCTACAGCGCAGATAGTTCCCTGAGTAAGCACCATGGGCAGCATTAGAAGCAGTTAAGAGAGTGGTAGATTATTTTGGATCAGAAAGGATGGCTTAGACAAAGATAAGAAATGGTAAGTCTTCCAGTAGACTTAGAAGAGGGAGCCAAGAAGATTGGTAACGCCATTGAAATGAAATAAAATAGTAAAGGAGGATGTTCACTAGAAAACATGATTAGCATTTAGTAATATGAGGAATGAGTAGTTTTACCAAATGCTTGCCCCTTTTGAGCATGGTACCTTGAAGATGGTTTTGCAGAGTCAAGGAAAGTAGCGAACTGTTGAGATGGAGTATTTAAACAGAACTGCCGAGCAAGCAGTCTCCAGTTCAGAAGTAAGGTCTCAGGTGTTACATTAATGTGGCAGTTGTCCCCCTGAGCACAGCCATGTCAGCCGTGGTCAGATGGATGCCCAAGGCAACAGGAAAATAGAGAAAAGGAAAATCCTTCTGGAAGGATGAAGAACACATTCATCATCAGGATAATAAGTTTCATTGAACCATTGAGGATAAAATTTATTGCTATTTATGTACATATTATGTCAATCAAACTTCATATTGGGGAAAGAAGAAAAAATACATATAGTAGTGTTTTACTTGTGTATAAAGGTGTGTACATCTTATAAAAACCATGGACACACCACTACCAGAAAATCAACACCAATGCAGTAGCAATTGTACTTTTTCACCTAAAATTCAAAATCACTAATTCTACTTTCCTTTCAACATCATAAGCATCTGGCAACCAAAGATTGTGCTTTCTCCATTGTGTTTTTCCCCAGAATCCTTCTGACATTAATGCATTGAATAAATGAAGTATTAAAAATAAAGAGATTAAGTTATAACTAAAAATATTTCTAGAGCTTACAGGGAAAAGATTAGCAGGGTCTTTGAAACGTCATAGAGGGGTATGTGTAGAAATGGTCATTTTCGATCAGATAAATTAACTTTAAAATATAAAAAACAATAAATTGAAAAACTTTTTAAATTTTTTTCTCCCCTTCTCCCCTGTAGCTTTCAGAGCCTCTCCTGGAACTAGCTCTTGTAGACCAGGCTGGCCTCGAACTCACAGAGATCAGCCTGCTTCTGCCTCCCGAGTGCTGGGGTTAAAGGCGTGCATCACTACCACCTGGCTGCTAATTGTTCTTAATAAGAATAAACTGAAGTCAGTTATCAGGCGTGAAAGCTGAAGAATCAGAGAAGCAGAGTGGCCAACCACTAGAGAGACCTTTTACCTCTACCAATGCTCAGACCAAAGGGGCAATCCTGTCCTCAGACTGCTTCCTCAGACTGCATTTGAGCTCCTTATAGTCCTCTCTCCACCCAGTCATACCCCTTCCTGTCTCCACCTCCCTAGTGCTGGGATTAAAGCCCTAGGACTCCCGAGGACTGGGATTAAAGGTGTGAGTCACCACCACCTGGACTCTAGTGTTTAGCTCTGCCAGCTGACCTTCAGGCAAGCTTTATTTGTTAAAACACAAACAAAATATCACTACCCTGGAGCTCCCTGGGCTGGTGGGGCCTAGGGAAGTTTGTCTATTCCCGTGGAACTGAGGCATTGGGTCCTTTGACATGCTGGTGCCTATGACTACAATATACATCCACTCAAGGTTTTTATCTATTCTTTACACAGGCAGGGCTCCCTCGGTTCCCTCTTCCCAAAACCAAAAATAAGAACAGAACACTATGAGAACTGGTAAATTATTTCAGTAAGGTTACAGAATACAAAATAAATATATAAAAACAGTAGTTTATATCACAATTTATTAAAAATTTTCCAGTTGCGACTTCTTTTGGACCATGACATTTTTATGCAACTCTGGGCACATAGAGATAGAAAAATACAAGAGCGGGCAAGATGGCTCAGCAGGTGCGAGCATTTCCTCTTCCAGGAAACCCATGCCAGAAGAGTCACAACCACCTGGGACAAGGGATCCAACACCCTTTTCTGGCCTCTGAGGACACTGGCTCACGTGTAGTGCACACCCAGATACACATGTTCACTGTGTGACAGTGATCCCTGGAAGCTCAGTCATCAGTTGATGTACTGGGAAAGATCAGGGGGTGTGGCCTCCTTGGAGAAGGTGTGTCGCTCTGGTCTTGGAGGTTTTTGAAAGCCCACACTGTGCCTGGTCTGTCCCTGTCTACTGCTTGTGGAGTAGGAAGGAGATCTCAGCTACTGCTCCAATACCCTGACTGCCTGCACGCTGTCATGCTCACCACCATGTTAAATACTTTCTTTTCTTCTTCCTCAGCACTACCTGTGAGGTGGCTGCCATCTCTTTTGCATCATTATGGCTGCCCTCTGGCCTCTGGTGAAGTCCAAGGTCCTCAAAAACAGGACCAAGAAGTTCACCCAGCACCAGTCAGATGGATATGTCAAAATTAAGCGAAACTGGCTAAAACCCAGAGGTGTCGAGAGCAGGGTACCGAGAAGATTCAAAGGCCGGATCCTAATGTCCAGCATTGGTTATGGGAACAGCAAGAGAACCAAGCACATCTGCCAAGCGGTGTCAGGAAGTTGCTGGTTCACAATGTCAAGGAGCTGAAAGGACTTCTGATGTCCAGCAAATCTTACTGTGCTGAGACTGCTCACAACATTTCCTCCAAGGAACATGGTAGAAAGAGCAACACAGCTGGCCACCAGAGCCTCCAACCCCAATGCCACCAGAGCCTCCAACCCCAATGCCACCAGAGTCACCGACCCCAACACCACCAGAGTCGCCGACCCCAATGCCACCAGAGCCACCAACCCCAATGCCACCAGAGTCACCAACCCCAATGCCGGGCTACCATAGCTTGCATGCATGTTTTAATCCATGTTTAAATAAAACCACAAAAACTGCTGAAAAGCAATCACCACAACAGCCTGTCCTGGAACTAGCTCTGTAGACCAGACTGGCCTTGAACTCACAGAGATTCGCCTGCCTCTGCCTCCTGAGTGCCACCACCGCCTGACCATTTTTATGGCTTTTAATTCCCTTCCATTAATTGTTTTCTAAAATGGTTTGCTACTTCCACACTGTGTCTGATACATTGGATTATCATTCCACTAGACCCGTGTAAAAGCTGGGTTTTATCTCCAGGGTCCATATGGATGTGTGTGGTCTGTGCTGCCTCCGAGGGCCTTGTCTGGGTCCGTGGTCCTTCTGCAGCCAGGGACCATGTTCGCGGTCTGTGCTGTGTCCAGAGATTGTGTGAAGCCCATGACCCCTGTTCCCAACGACAGTGAAGAGCAAGGATAATATCGACTGTATTTGTATGGTACGGATGAGTGCAGATACATAGTTGAAAAAGAGGGACACGGAAGGATTCTGTGACAACCTTTACTAGCCACCAACCTCCGCCCCAAATAGAAGCCTAAACAAGAGGCCGTCGAAGAGAAAATGTGTGGCAAGGATACTGAAGTTGGCTCTCCACAATTGATGGCTTCTGGCGGGGGTGTGGGAAGGAAAGGGCTCAGTTTTAAGGGGCAGGCCACTGGGAGTTTGACCATGCTCTGGCGAGTGGGCATAACCACTGTTTTTCATAAGGAAACCAAGCACAAGTTTAACTCATCCAGAGCCACACAGCAGCAGCAAATGGTAGGTGAGGAAGGAGGCCTAGGCTGGGAACTCTGGCTACAGTTGTTATGGTTGTGTTTGTTTGTTTGTTTGTTTTGCTATGGTTGAGATAGATGGGGTCTCCCTAAGAACCTTAGCTAGCCTAGACCTTAGTATGTAGACCAAGCTGGCCTAAAAAATATCACAGAGATTCACCTGCCTCTGCAGGCACCAGGCATACATGTGATGTACATACACACAACACACATGGAGACAAAACACCCACACACATAAAATTTAAAATTTTAATTTAAAAAATGTAAATATTTTTATTTTTATTTTTGTTATGTGTATACAGACTCCTGTGGAGGCTGAAAGCAGATGTAGAATCCTATGGAACTGGGGCTACAAGCCGTTGAGTCCTTGGGGACAGAAGCATGTACACTTAGCTTCTGAGTCGTTTCTGTTGGCGCCGACTTGAAAAAGCTTTAGACATTGCTGGGCGGTGGTGGCACATGCCTTTTATCCTAGTACCTGGGAGGAGAGGCAGGCGGATCTCTGTGAGTTTGAGGCCAGCCTGATCTACAGAGCTAGTTCCAGGACAGGCTACAGAGTTACAGAGAAACCCTGTCTCAAAAAATCAAAAAGAAAAAAAAAACCCAAAAACTTTAGACATCTATTTTTATGTGAGTTTATGATAACAACAGCTTCTCTATCAAGTTTCTGACTTCCTACGTGTATCATCTGTTCTCATGAGAACAGTGCCTACTCTACAAGAAGACACAGTAGAGGTTTTTGTTAGTTTGCTTGCTGGGTGACTTTGAACTCACTCTGTGAACCAACCTAGCCTCAGACTTTTCTCCTGCCTGTGCTTCCTAAGTTCTAACATCACACACATGTGCCACCACAGCTGGTGAGAGGGAACGCTTTCTCTCTTGTTAGACATTTCTGTTCTATATTGAAACTGTCTTCCTCTGTGATGGCTCAGCTGCAAACAAACCTCAACAAGGAAAGCCCCACCTGCAACCCACCCTCTCTACTGCACAACAGCCAGCAAGTGTTTAATGCAGTGAACCCTTTAAACCTGGACAGGAGCTGGGCCGTGGTGGCACAGGCCTTTAATCCCAGCACTTAGAAGGCAGAGACAGGTGGATCTCAGTGAATTCAAGGCCAGTCTCGTCTACAGAGTAAGTTCCGGGACAGGCTCCAAAGCTACAGAGAAACTCTGTCTCAAAAAAAACAAAAAGAACCTAGACATGGGTGGTGAAAATGGAAATTCTGGTTAAGTATATTTAACATGCATGCACAATCACACACACGAACACACACAGGTGTACCCCAGTGGTAGAGCACGTACCCGCATGCATGATGAACCCCCTCTTCTCTCTACACCAAACTGCAAACAAATATTCAAAGTTTAAGTGGATAAGGGTTCTAGATTCACAGACATCTCTGACCAAGATGAATGCTTCAGAGCTTAACACAAAAAGATGACCAATATATCATGTCTCCAACAAGTGTTATGAATTTTGATGACAGTTTTCTATATTCTTCTAGTATCTCTATGCATTAAGAAAGAAAGGAGAGTGGTAACTGGATAGTACCAAAGTTGTTTTGCCTGTAAGATGAGGACAAAAAGACAGAACAGAGGACTGAACATCAAGTTACTTCATAAAGTACTTTTAGTGTTATTGGTCCAACTTAAACTGGACCGTTCAGGGGAATGTGGTTATCTCTACGCTTTGATTTCTCAGAAGGGCAGGTACGATTTGCTTTCTGTCTGATGATGTGGAAGAACTGCAGTATAGCTGACTGGTTTTAGGTTTCGCTTTTTAGGACCAAATGAAAGAGCAGAGTGAAAAACAGTGGCTTTCTATCATTTTAATTTATAATTTTTATGTAGCCATAGACAAAATTAACCCATGCACGCACTGCTTTTTATTCCGCCTCTATAATGTATTATAATGTTGTATGACCTTCCTCAGCCATGTCACTCCTCATTCTTACCAAATAATCTTGCTTTTTATTTCACTGGAAAGAATAAAAACCACGAACTGAAAGTGATCTCTTTGCCATTCGCCTACCTCCACCCGCATGAAGCAGTTTCCAGCTCTTTGGCTCCCTGTTCATCCAATGCCGAAGCTGTTTCTCCGACTGCTGGAGACTTCCTGGCCCATACTCTGGACCTCCTGTCTTTTAGCTTCTGTTAGGCAATTTCACTCTTCATAATTTAAAAATGTAATGATGTCTTTTAAAAATTAATAACTTAATCATCTGTGTCCTATCTTCCATCAGTGCCTTTACAATCACCATATCCCTCTATAAAACAATCAGATATACAGCAGAGAGATAGATAAGCAATGTACACTATGCAACGAAATTCAAGATAGAAAATTCTAAGTTCCACAAATAAAGTACAGATAAAGCACAGACTATGTTCAAAAGAGGAACACTTAGTCCAAACCCACGGCAGGGAGAACTTTCTTAAAGGGGTGCAAGGTACACTGGGGTAGGGAAGGTTTAGACCCATGGAAACCAATTTGCTACTTGATATGGTTTATACAGTTGGCATTTCAAAGAGACATGTTATGTCATCTGTTTTCATAAATTTCATAATCTTATTTTTTAAAGTAAGATATTAAAGTACAAATAACACCATAAAACTGAAAATACACATAAATAATACAAATACAGAGCCCCGCAGCACAGAGCAAATGAATTATGCCTCAGCTAGATTTTAATTACATAGGCAATTGTTAAAATCAAGCTTGCAAGAAAAAGAGTTGGCGAGCTCTCTTTATGGACCAGAGAGTAAATAATTCAGGCCCAGAGGAAGATGCAACCTCATGCAAACACTCGGCGCTTCCACTGTAGCTAGGGAGCAGCCCCAGAAAACACATACTCATGATTGTGCCTCAGTATTATTTGCAGGAACATTCCATGGCTGTTCAGTGGGAGCTACAGCTAGTGGTAATTGAAAAGGTGATGAGAAACAGGACAGCTAATGTTATTCTTTCGGTCCCTGCCCTGGCCACGCCCACTCCTTTTAACCCCTGACCTCGCCCGCCATTGCTCTCTCTCCCTGTGTTCTCTCCCAGTGTATACACGGAGCTCTGCCTCTCTCCTCCTCTCTCTCCCTTCTTCTCTCTCTCTCTCTCTCTCTCTCTCTCTCTCTCTCTTCCTCTCTCTCTTTCCCTTTCTTTCTTTCTCTCCTTGTTAATAAATTCTTATATGGCTATTTCCTGTGTTTATATGTCTGTTACTGCCACCACCGCCAGCGCCGCCAAGGGATATTTTTTAAGAATAAGGGCTAATCTTATGGTAGAGTCTCTAGTAAGGCCCCAGTATGTCTTCCTGTCAGAGAAGCAAGAAGGGAAACAATTGCCTTCAAGGCAGCCGAGCACGTAAGGTTGCTTTGCTGGTTGGCTACCAACTCTACAAAGAACTAACTCCGTTCGCCAGCATTACTCCCTACCAACTCTACAAAGAACTAACTCCGTTCGCCAGCATTACTCCCTTCTAGGACAACCCTCCCAGTGATTTCAAGGGCCCCACTACTCCAAAGTCCTGTCACCTCAACACTGCAAGATGAGGATGAAGCCTTGGGGGCAAAAAAACACACCCAGAGCAAAGCACAGTCTACCAAAAGCAGAAGAGAATACTCAAACTCCTGAGAAAAAGTAATCAGATTTTAAGACACTTCGAGAATAGTATAACCAACTCATCCAATGGACAGAACATCAATTCATCAGAACATTCAAGCCTAAAAGAATTATTTCCTGTGAATAAGAATATTCCTGATACAGAAGCATGGTGCTGTATATTTGCTGTCTGTTTCATAAAGTCTTAGTGTATCTCGCAGTCAACAGGATCTTAGATTCAGTACCATTCAGACTGCTAATTTTGTTCCCTTACTGGCTATGAGTTAGTCCAGCTGAGAGTTTCAGAATTTAGGATTGGTAAAACAAAGCATTGACCACAAACCTGCTGGAGCAGAGCCTGTCTCAAGTCCTGTGTCCCTAGCTTGCTTTCTATGGCTGTAGGAGACATCACGACCAAAAGCACAGCAGGGAGGAAAGAGTTCATTTAAATTATGCATCCTGATCACAGCCCATCACAGAGATAAGTCAGGGCCAGAGGAGAAGCAGGAAGCTGGAGGCAGGGACTGCAGAAGAGGCCATGGAGAGATGTTGTTGACTGCCTGGTACCCTGTGGATAACTCAGCCTGCTTCTTCCTGTAGCCCAGGCCCACCACCCAGGGGTGATCCAGGTAGAACAGCGAGGATCTGGTCCAATCAAAGTCTCCGCAACAGTACATGCAAAAGCAGTGTGGAGCAGAAGGAAGAACAGAGACTTGGACTAAGGTCTATTAAAGGTGCAAAGCGAGAATGCTAAATCCAGGGCAGTGGTAAAACCCTTAAGAATGGAGCCAGTGGAACATGGGGGAGCGCTGGGGTAGGACTTGTGTGCCAGTGTGGCCTTAACTAAGTCTGTCAGGCACACTTCTCCCATCCATGGCACCCGGGGGGGGGGGGGAGTGAAGGGGTGGGAATGCCATTGGAAATCAACTACCATACTACGGTTAGCTGGAGGAAGCATATCTGCCTAACGAGATAGAGCAAAACGGAGGTGTTAGGACCCTGGCCAGACTAAAGGGCTGCAAGAACAGGAGGAAAGCATTCTGTGCTTCCCCACGTGGTAAACCAGGGCCAACAGGGAATTTACAAGCAAGCAGACTCTTGAGCCCTAAATGTGAGGGCTTCGGTAGAAACTTCGCTTCTTTATCTCCTGTCTGCAATATTCTATCAATATTTGCTAAATGAGTAAAAATAAGAAGGCCCTTTTATGCAAGGGTGTGATTAATCCGCTTTACTTAAAAGGCAGGCGAAACAAAGAGAGGTTAAATCACTTACCCAAAAGTCATTCAACAAAGTCAGAATTTGAAAAAGAGATCTCATTCTGAAATCTCTGACTCAACTCCCCCATTAAGCCTGTGGCATGGAAGAAAGAGCTGGCATTGAGCCCAGCACTGCGGGCGAGGTCATCAAATGTTCTTTGCTTACATGATATAATTCTCAATTATTTGGATAGCAGCTTTTGTTGATGTCAGATTACTTATTTGGGCTAGCTTAACCTTTATGTTATCAAAGCCGGACATTTAGCCATAGTTTTAAAAGTGTAAGGCGGTTGCAGCACAAGATGTGAGACACTATAGAAGAAATAATAACTTCTTTTGGTCATAAAATATTACATGAATTACTTTAAGGAAGCTTTAAGCTTTTCTGTAGACTTTTCTACTTCATCAGAAAGTACTATGTGCTTGCCTGCCTAGGCCTGCAAGAGCTGGGAGAGTTTATCAGTCCCGACTCAGGCTCCATTAGGAATGCTTCACCGGCCTCCACTTCTGCCAGATGCCAAGCAACCTCCTGTTTATTCCAGTGCACTCTGGATTCGTGGTGGGGGTGCTTATAATCAAGAGCGGAATCTGCTGAAGTGTGCATTGGAGCAAGCTGACTGAGACTGTTCCCAGGAAAGAAAGCCTCTCCAAGGGGTGTGGGGACAATAGTTATGCTGTAAGGAAATGCACTGTGGCAGCTGAGGTAGATAACAGGGTGTTTCTTAGAGAAAAAAAAAAAAAGCCATTTCCGGTCAAGGTAAGAAAACCCGCTGCTTTGCACTCACCAGAGAATTATAGGAAATACAATTTAGGATTGTTCCAGGAAGATTGTTCCAGGAAAAATGGTAGCTGTGCTACCATTTGAATCTGAAGGGTTCCCCAAAGGCCCACGTGTTAAATTCATGAGGCCAACTCTCCATTCTCAGGCCATGGATTGCTAAAGATCACTACGAATGCAACGCAATGCAAAATCACAAACTTACTGATAACATTATTGTCAGGAGCCATTTTCCCCCCAAAATTATTACAGGAACCATTGCCCTGAGGAGTTAGCAGAGAACCCCACTCACTCCTAACAATAATTAGAATTGTTCTATTGGCAGAGCCTATCCCACTCCCAATTATCTGTTAATAGAGAGCTATCTATTAGCGGAACCCGCCTCACATTCCAAACTATCTAGAGAACTAAGGTGTGTCAACTTGTTACTTCCTGGCCGAGGAATCGTGACCTGACCTTTTGTAACCTCCTGACCTACGTGACCAATGTGAACCACGTGGCAAGAGCCCAGACCCCTGTGCCCTCTCCCCAAATTCCTTGTCCTATATAAGCTGTAACCCTGACTCTAATAAACGAAGGCTTTGACATATCTGCCTGGCCTTCTTCCTCTCTCTTGCTCATGTCTTTTCAGATAGTGCCTCTCCAGGACCCTGGAATAACTGACTGCAGGGTGGGTTACAACCCCTAGACTAAGTAACCCACCCAAAGCGGTTCACACATTATGAGGGTCTTTCAGTTGTTGCTATTTTTCATAACTCAATTACACAGTTCTCAAGGCTAAAAATTTTAGATGACCTCATGGCAATGTCAAAAGGTTGGACATGCCTGTAAGCCTTGGTCTCCAGCCTCAACCTTGGATAGAGCCAAGTGGAGGTTTTAAGTTGTTAGGGGGTGTGCTCCCAAAGCTGAATGTAAGTCTCCTCTTTCCCTTTACTTCCTCAGGTGAGTAGCTACCTAAGCTTCACGTGCCCACTGGCATACACCACCTTATCACAGGTCCAAAGCAACAAGACTAACCAACCGTGGGACCAAAAGCTCCAAACAAGAAGTCAAAATAAATCCTTATTTTTTTATTTGTTTTTTTTTTACAAGAGCACAAATCCACTTTTATTTATTTACTTTTCATTGGTTTAAATCCGGGATGGGTACAGCATCACACAGATTCTGTGTCCAATGGCCTTTGCAGGAATTTGGCGTGGACCACTGTTTCCACGGGCCCGAGTTACTTTCCCCCAGATCACTCTGGTTTTGTTTGGTTTGCCTCCAGGTGTCACTGTGTTGTTCTTTGCTTTATACACATAAGCGCAGCTCTTGCCCAAATAGAATTCAGTTTTATCTCGGGCATAAATGCCTTCAATTTTAAGGAGAGCTGTGTGCTCTCTCTGGTTCCAGAGACCTCGCTTACAGCCAGCAAACGTGGCCTTGCACCACAGCCTTCCAAACATACTGTCCTTTAGAAGTCCTATTCCCAGCAGGCCTCCACAGGCTCCAAGATGGCCGAAAGAGCACCCTTATTTTTTTAAATATGATTTTCTTCAGATATTTTGCTCCAGTGGTGCAAAGCTAATAGAGCTGGTAGCAATTATTATGCCACTGCCAAATATCACAGATAATGCCAGCTGTTTCAGCTTTATTATTTAATCTAATCCTCCCAACACCAAGGCCACTCATATGATAGCAGAGTTACAGTTTGCACTCAGGCCTTCGTGATTACACACCCATCGCTCCTCTCACTGTACAATCGTTTCACTATGCTCAGCAATATCTTGACCAATTTGCCTTTAAAACTAAATTCATGGAAGGCCATGAGCCCTATGGGGAGAATCTATTACTGCTGTTTTGCTAAATAAGCATGCTGTGAAATGGCCTTCTAAATATTTGTGTTTATACCCAGAGGTCAATGCTACCTCAGCCTTGGTTGGAGAAGCTTGTTTCTGCAGAGGGTAGTGTTTAATGCAGACATTCATAACTGCTTAAAATGTTTGACTGTCTGTGAGTGTTCAGCCTCAAACAGGACATACACATATGCCCTCCCTCCCTGCAAGGCTCAGGGAGCATCATAGGAAAGAGGAGGATGGGAGGAAGGCTGTGAACCGCTGTCTCCTGGACCTGACAGCACTGGCGCATCATGACCTCAGAAGCTGTGGTTATGTACACAGGACCTGAGCAAGACAGAGCCCACCCATGGTCTAGCATGGATGGCGGAGGGGAACCTGAGGCCCTCCCCCATCTGAGGAATTAATGGTTACTAGAGATGGGGAGTCATTTTTCTTCAAGGTAGCTCCTAGTAAGTTGTCCATGATACAGCAAATATCTCCACATGCATATACATACAAATCACCTGAATTAAACCTAGGTTATATTTAACACAGAGATACACACACACACACGTATTTTGAGAAGTGGCGAATAAAGCCGCCATGCAGCATAGGGGTGAAGGGCATATAATAGCATCCAGAGATCAAATTCTGGATGTCGGTTGATTCTGTCACTGGTAAGCTAGAGTCTATAGACAGTTCTCTTGATCTGGTTAAGCCTTAACTTTATTACCTCTTAGAGTTGTTGGACAAAGTTAGTTATAGATATTAGTAGTTTATAATGCTGAAACTTGCCTGTCTGGGTAGCAAAGGATGGTAACCTGTCAGGGTTGTAAGACATTTGACCTCGGAGTTCATTGGCATTATACGCCATTCAACTGCATCTTATTTCTACCAAGGTGATTCTTATATCTCATCTTTCATGTCTCTCTGTCTAAGAAGCAGCAGTTGCTGAGGTCATGTATTGTAGGGATACAACAAACATCTCTCCAGAATTATTGACTGTCCCCTTTGACTTAGTCAAGGACATCTGTCCTCAGAACAAGATCCTGACTCAGTGGTACCACAGACTGTCTTTATGGTATGGCTGAGCTTTTCCTCTGGAGCAACACACAGCTCGGCTTCCTTCCAGATAGGATGCTGTAGCAGCTCTAATCATAGCAGAACAACTCATCTTAAAAGGCAGACGTCCAGCATGCTAGCTTTATGCACCGTAAATCCACATGACTCGAAAACAAGGAGAAGAGCAGAGAATTGACTGAATTTTTTTTTCCAAGCGTTTGCTTGATTGTTCTAGGCGTAGAAATAGATTGAGTAACCTGACATTAAAAAAATAAAAAGTGTTTATTTTGCCGATGAATTTTTTGAGGGAAGTTTTATTTGGCCTTTTTGGCTTCAATTTATGCTTTGTTAAAATAAGGTTAACCCTTAAAATTATTGCGCTTTTTCTGTACTCTCTCCACTCACTGTGACAAATACCGTCTGCTTTGGTTTCTTTCGGAGTCACAGACTAGTGTTTTTACTGACATTGTTCCTCCTCAACTCATGAAACTAGACATAGCAACCAAGAGTCAAGAGAGTGATTACCAGCCAGTTATTAAAAGCGTGATGAAGCATATCACGGAGCATAATAAAACCATCATGGAGGCTCAACAGAATGCCAGCAGAGTTGATTGAGTCTAGAAGCAATCGAAAAAAAATCATTCTTTTTTCATTTTTCTTCCTAGATGCTAATGTTCTATCAGGTGTCTGATGTGGCTGTCATGTGAAATTACACAGACAAGTTGGTGGCAGTGTCAGAGAAGCAGCATTTAATCGGACTGGCTGGGCTTGCTTAGTGGCTCCAGAGGTGCAGGGTGCCCAAACTCTTTAAGAAGAACACGGAAAGGAACCAACATTCCCAAGGAGGAGACATGATGCTCACACTAATCTCTCATCAACTCTGCTGTGACACTTAGCTTGAAGACTAAAGAGTGGGGCTTTGAATGGTAGAGCATGAATAACTTTTGAGTTAGGTGATGAAGGAGACAAACAAGACAATACAACCCCAGCCGTGCTCATGAAGACAGCTCTGGGGGTGCGAGGATGGCCACAGTAGTGTACCGTAAAGAGAGGGGGTTTGATAGTAGACTACTAAAGACAAATGAAAGTTGTGCATCTGGGCAAAAAGATTCCAGAGAAGCATGGTATTTTCAGAGTCAAGGAATATCAGAGCTCTGGTCTCTAGACATAAAGCAGAGTCAGATGATTGACCGCTGTCAAAAATTAGTATTTCAATTCATGGATGAAAACTGAAACCTGTGACTAATACAATCAACTGAAACTGGAACAAATTATCTAAAAGGGAAAAAGATCGCTTTCACAGAGATGCCGTTCTGCCCTTGGAGAGAGAAACTTTGAAACAGAGGGAGCAAAATTATCGTTGCCATGAGAATTAAGAGAAAATCATGCAAGTCATTATTTATTATTTCCATGATCCTCTCTTTCTGTCTAGGAAATGACCTGCAACATTGGCTACATATTTTTCTGAAAATTGCCTTTCCTGACTTTGTTTGCTTGTTGGGATTCCTCCTTACTCCTCACCAGGGTATCTAGTTCTCTGCTGAAACTGAATAAGCTTCCTATGGACACATGCCATTGCTGCCAAGCGTACCCTCAGCGGGCCTTTCCCTTTATTGGTTTATCTACAATTCTCCTCAAGTCACCCCATGAGATCCTGTGGTTCTGTACTAACAGTGAGAATGTACAAAGAGTAAAATTAGAAGAAAAGTCATGATGTGTGGTGGTTTGAAAGGAAATGGTCCCCAAAGGGACTGGCACTATTAGGAGGTATGGCCTTGTTGGCATAGGACCTTTCTGGAGTAGGCATGACCTTGCTGGAAGAAGTGTGTCATTGTGGAGGCAGGCTTTGAGGTCTCCTATTCCTAAGTGATGCTCAGTGTCACAGTTCATTTCCTGTTGCCTGTGAATCAAGATGTAGGATTCTCAGCTACTTCTCCACCTCCATGTCTGCCTGCACGCTGTTAAGTCCCCCTGCATGCTGCTATGTCCTGCCATGATGATACTGGATTAAACTTCTGAACTGTAAGCCACCCCAATTAAATGTTTTCCTTTATAAGAGCTGCTGTAGTCGTGGTGTCTCTTCACAGCAACAGAAACCCTAAGACACGATGAAATCGCTCCCTATCAGTTGCAGGTTGTTTTGTTTGAACTAATACTCAGCTGTACCTTAATTTGCTCAATTTGAGGTTTCAGAGAATGCTTTAGTCTTCAGATCCAGGCGTAAGTACCAAGAGGCAAGCTCACCGAGCCTGCACATTGTTCCTGCCAGGCGATTCTTGCATTCCATTTTTGTCCTCAAAGATCTGTGGGATTTCAGAAATGAAGAGAGCCTAAAGATGCCTCATTTTATGGATAGAGAAACCAAAGCTTTGAAAGATGCTAAGATTTGCTCAAGGCCATGGAACTAATGGACAAAACGGAATAGCTTTGGGGTTAGCAACCTAATTTCCCATCCTGATCCCTGATGATGGCTGGCCTGACTCTTATCATCTCATCCCTCCTCTTGAGGCCCTGAGCAGCCACACTTTAGCTAGCTCATCTCTTAAAACACAGTAGGAAAAAACTTTAAAGACTTGATTCTGCCAAAGACCGTACTTCAAGTTTGATTTTCCAACACTAAGTTAGGCAGCTTACAACCACCTGCAACTCCATCTCCAGTGGATCCAATGCCCTCTTCTGGTCTTTGTAAGCCCTGGAACACTAATGCACATATGCACATACACACGGACATAAATACATCAGAAAATAAAGTTTGTAAAATAAGGTAGTCACCTACTTTGGTTTAGAGATCATTAATATGCACATTCATTTGATAAGATAGCTTTACATTTGTGTGCAAAGATGAATGTGTCTATACATGATAAAAACAAAATATAAGCTGTATATGAATTATTCAAGAGAACATTACCAATATGAACTCTTAAAAAAAATCCCAGCCCTTCTCCTCAGCCACCTAAACTATATGTTTTGTCATTTTTACTTAATAAGTAATGATATGAACAAAAGCTATCTGTTTTTACAAATTCTAAAATAGAATAAATTTCTGAGATCAAAAATCTCAAACCAAATCTGTGCCACATATTAATGGCTTTCAGTTTGGATTCCTAATCAATATCAAGTTACTACAGATGGCATAGATTTTGGTCTCCTATAAACACCAATTTCTCTGGGACAAACTAGCCACACCCATTTGCAGAAGGAAATGGAAGCTTGTACTACTGAGTGCTGAATGTGTGTGAGACTCTTCCATATACCTCATCTCATCCCCGTGTCCACAACAGTCCAGAGAGGTAGATACTGTTATTCAGTGTGTTCTTTTAAATGAATGGATGAACTGAGAGTTCATCCTTACAGACCTTATAGGCAGAATTTAAATGCAATATTAGGTACAGTTATTGCTTGAATTCCATAAACTAACAATGTCTGAGCAATCTATGTTTCAGGTAAACCAAAGAGAGACACAGAGAAAGGTTGGGCAAGATATTAGTAACCTTCTAAGAAGTATGTCAGTCTATGCATGCAGGTCAGGCTGTAGTAGCCATGTCAGCTAGGCTAGAGGCAGAATTCTAGCTACCATAGACAAGAACATCATGAAGTGTAAGTTAAGCTTGATCACTCCCAAATAGATGTCACAACTTCTGTTCTCCACCTGAGTTAAGAAATGATGGTGGGCCTGATGACTTCGCAAAAAATGAAACCTAAGCAGAAGAGGAAGAGGAATGTATATAGTACATCATTGCTTGGAGAAGTTTCATAGTGTGGGAAATCAGGGAGCCCTGAAATGTAGATTTCTTACTTTTGCAAAGCAGCTATCTCTGTTGGTGGCATTCTCATTATTTCTTCCAGAGAACTGGATTAGATGCCCTCTCCACTGGAAGCTGCACTATGGATTATTAATGAGGTAAATTAAACTTCAAATATCAAGGGTGCATGTGTGCATATGTAAACACGTGTCTGCATGAGTCTAGACTAGGGAACAAGAAAGAGAAGGAGCATGAGATAGAAAGACTGAGGAGGGACAACAGCCACAGGAAGAAAGCACTTAGCATGTTACAGTCACAGGGAGAAGGAGAAAGCACTTAGCATGTTACAGTCACAGGGAGAAGGAGAAAGCACTTAGCACATTACAGTCCCAGGGAGAAAGAAAAAGCACTTAGCATGTTACAGTCCCAGGGAGAAAGAGAAAGCACTTAGCATGTTACAGTCACAGGGAGAAAGCATTCAGCATGTTCCAACCCTTGAATGTAAGACTCTGGTTCACATTTTTAAAGAAGCAAAGTTGGAACGTGGTTTGAACTAGTTCCTTTTAATTCATTCAATCATTTACTTATTTATGTGTGAGAACACACATCCTGTGACATGTGTGAAGGTCGAAGGACAGCCTGGGGAATTGCTTCCCTCTTTGCACCATGTGAGTGCCAGGGATAAACTCAGACCGTTGGACTTGACAGCAAGTTACATGCTGAGCCATCTTGCCAGCCCAAAGTAAGTTTTGGTATAGGTTTGCTACAGGTATTAAGGTAGAAAGAAGCCTTTAAGAAAAGTACAGTGTACACTCAAGACACAGGAGCATGCTTCTTGAGAGGAGGCCATGCCATGAATCTGGCTCTTATATAATGGATACTTCCTGTGCTCAGAGAACAGGAGTCTCTAGACTACATTAACATTATAACTCAAGAGATTAAGTACTGTCCATTTTTAAAATATTGACGGAACCACGGAGAAGCAGGTAACCTAACACTAGTGCTCAGCTTTTGTCCAACTTGGGGCTCTTGGCTCTAGTTGATGGAAAACGAGGTCGTTTACAAATCAGCAATGAGGGTTTTGCATCTACTATCACGTCTACCGCTTTCCAGTTGAAAAAAAAGTAACATTAGCAAGCACAAGCTAAGTGAAAAGATCATCACATGATCCTTGGTGTGGGAAGTCCTTCTGACTATGTGTTGCTTTTATTGGTTAATAAAGAAGCTGCTTTCAGCTGATGACTTAACAGAGTAAAGCCAGGCTGAAAGATATATATAGAGAGAAAGAGAGTAGGCAGAGTGCAGGAGATGCCATGTAGACCCACCGGAGACAGACACCAGGGATGGAACTTTACCCAGAAAGCCACAGTCACGTGGCGATGCACAGATTAATGGAGATGGGTTAGTTTAGGATATAAGAGTTAGCCAGAAATATGTGTAAGCTATTGGCCAAACAGGATTGCAAATAATATAGTTTCTGTGTGACTATTTCAGGAGTCTGGGTAACCGGGAAACAAACAAGCAACCTCCCCCAAAAGATCCTCAAGAAACGAACAAGCAGCCTCCCCCAACAGATCCTCAAGAAACAAACAAGCTGCCTCCCCCAACAGGTCCTCCTGAGTTCTAATGAAGTTTCAGTGGTGCAAAACCTTGTCCAGTCAGGAAAAAAAAATTTTTTTCAAGTTCAATTCCAGAAAAACCATTATGCTTAACCAACAGCACTCCCCACCCTTTTTGACTGTTACACTGGAGGAATAGTTTTCGTTTTTGTAAATACATTTGTAAGCTGATAAACTTAGAGCAGGTAATGTTATTGGTGAGAACCTTGAAAGAAAGTTCTTATATGCTAAAAGTGACGCACGACCCTGGAAGATGAACCTTGGCATGAACGCCTTTCTGAACCTTTGATCTAGCTGTTTGCCCACGGTCTTCTCAATGATGCCCTTTGTGGCCGAAGTCTTCCTTTCTTTACTGTCTTCCTTCTCTCCTTTCTTTATTGGCTCTATCATTTGTTCATTCGATTATATCAGGGATTTCTAGGGAAATCGCTGCTATATCTCAAGCTCCCTGAGTGGCTATTGGGAAGTATTATCCTCCAAACTAAATATACCATCCTAGAAGGAGGAACCTTAAGACTCCATAAGTTCCTAACTGAAACACTGCACTCTAAAAAGAAGCTTCTTAAGGCATAGGAAGTAAACAAGATTCATAAGGCCCCTCCTGTCCTCCACCCTTGTTATAGAATCAGTACTTCTTGTTGGAAACAGAGGGAGACTCTCCAACCTCCTGATGCCTGCTGGTTGGTCCTGCAGAGAGCTCAGGGATGCAACTCTTATGAGCCATCATCCATGCTGGCATGGACTTTTTGGTAACACAGCTGCCTTTAGATTGTCCATTCTCTGTAATTAGCCACAGTAAACTCACTGGTTTGCCAAACTAGATTTTGGTAGAATAATTATTTTGGTCTGTCATTGATTCCCTGTCTGGGTTTAAGAAGGCATTTGTTCTTGTCTCCCAGAAAAACTCACACAACAGTTAACAGAGAAGATGCCAAGAGACAAACACCCCTGCCCCCTACTTTCCAGTCATTTTCTTCCTCAGCCTCCTTTCTGGTCTTCTCTCTCTGACATCATCTGGATTATCCTTTCTTTCTCGTCTACACGCTGTTATCTGATATCGAACCCTTCAAACCTGCTCTCATGTTCTTGAAAGTTTGGACCAGAAGTTGACTTACTGTTACCTCATATTTTAGTTTCCTGACGTTGCTGTAACAAGCAGCTTAAAACACACATTTTTTTTTACCTTAGTTTTGAAGGTCAGAAGTCTGGGGCAGATGACACTGGACTGACATCAAAGCACTGGAGAGACTTCATTCCTTTCTAGAAACTCCACAAAAGCATGCCCTTGCTTTTTCCAGGTCTTAGTAGCAACCCATACTCCTTGGCTCCTAGATTTGCTCTGGTCTCAAAGCCCCCACTGGCACACTGAGTTCTTCCTTTGAATTACTGTCTCCCTTCCCCATTATTTAAGAAACCTTGTGATTTTGTTGGAGCCCCTCAGATAATCCAAGATAATCTTCTTGTTTTAAACTCCGTAATTTAGCAGTGTTGATTGCATTTTCAACAGTAGTTACTCTCAACTTTGTGATACAACATCTCCCAGCTCGTGAGCATGGCAGGGAGGGCGTTGGCCTACTACATCTCATCCCTAAGAGTGTGTTCAGTGTTCAATATGATAGACAGAGAGTCTCCAACTGCTAAAACAGCCTGCAAGAATGTCTGATCTTGGCCAAGTAGAAATAAGCGGGACTATCTCTTGGTAGTAAAGCTTCATTTCAAAGGGACATAAATTTTGAAAGCAAATGAACCTATGATTAAATTCTAGTTTTTACAACTTAGGAACTCTGTGGCCTTGGTAAACCTGCCTCCAGTTCCCCCAAATCTCCATTTCCTTGGTGTTAATTTGAGAATATTTACTTCACAGTGTTTCTAAATGCTGAACTGAAATAATCAAAGCAAAAATCCTGGCTCATAGGATCCCTACAGATACAGGATTTCCTATCTCCACAAAACACAGCAGCTCCCACTTCACTCAGGGAGACCACTATCGCTCCCAGCCCTGATATCTACTCAATCAACGTTCATCGAGAAGCTATGTTATACAAGGGACAGCAGGGAACCTCAGGGTGACACAAGATAGGAGATGTCAACCTGGTCAGGGAATCTATATGTGAACACAAGAAAAGTTAGGTCACAGAAGCAGGCGGCTGTCAACACTAACATTATACAACTCACCCTAGCGAATCGACCCATCTTTAATACTGGTTGCGTTCAAGAGATGAAGAGCCAACACTGGACCAGAGTGAGATGATGCCACAGCATCAAGGGCATTTGAGAGGGCTTGGCAAGAAAGGCTGTGGTTAGGGAGCCCCTGAGGATGCGCGGAGGTGGTTGGTGCTGAGCAAAGGCTTTGAGTCCTCTCCTCGGTGACCTTCAACAGTCCTGTTTACTTGTTGGGAAGCATTTAGTCTGAGACAGGGTGAGTAAGGCACAAGAATACCATCCCTACAGGCTGCCATCTCCCACCTCCTCCCTCTGACAGCCTACCTCCTTGCCAAGTTCCTTCCCTCCTCCCTCCCCTATCTCAACATGATACAAAACAGCCTTTCTGCTTTTCTGGGATTAGTGAGAAGCAATGCCCTGTAATTATAGTCATCTTATCTCCTTTGAATTCACCAAAATTACCCCTTTTCTTTAGATCAGCACCGTTGCCACATGATGGATGTTATTGGTAAGCTTTTGTGCAATGGTGAAGTGTTGTTTTCTTAAAGTGACATCTGCTGCAATAGACTAATGTTCCTATCTGCCTGACTCATTTGGGAGAACATGACCGCATGCCAGTGTGGACGGGTGGGTGGGGCAGCATGCAAGATGAGCGGAGCATCTGGCAGGATATGTTTCAGAGTTTCAGATGAGGAGAAAGACTATTCAGTTTCCTGCAGAAGTACAGTAGACACTAACCCTTCTACACTGTCTGAAGAATGGAGACATGCCCTGCTTCCAAAAGCCTTTTTGTCTCCTTGAGGAGTCCTCATCCCTGTCCCCTTTTCTTCCACAACCTGGAGCCTTCTTGGTTTGTCTCTCCCTGGGCTCTCCTCCAGGGTCCATATCGGAACTAATGTCCTTAGAAACCTGCAGCCCTGAAGGACCCCGTTCAAATGTCACTTTCTTTATGATGTCACCTCTAGATAGAGCTGAGGTCTGACTACTGTACCTGCTCATACCTAGAATGTTTAAAAGGAAATTATATCAGGCAGTGAAAAAAACAAACCCAACAATGTGATGAAGCACCTCAGTGGCCAAATAACATTTGAGGAGCTGGTACTACGTATGAACTGAAAAGACAAAAGAGGCGGAGTCCTGTGAATCTCTGGGGCTCTCAGGGCTGAAGAAGACCATCACTATAGCCATGACATGAAGCAAAGGCAGATGGGAGAAAAAAAGCCCAGCTTCCCCTTCCTCCTGCCCTCCATCTCTCATAAGTGTTTTCCATGGGGTGAAACCTTGTAAATACCTGTGGACAAAGGGACCTGGGAGATACAGCCTACAGGACTCAGCTGTCTGACAGAGAAACAGAAGAAAATGGGGTAGATCCAAAGACTAGGATGCCCACGCCCAACAACATGCCGAGTAGTGGATGCACCTTCTCTACACTGCAGCCACCCTGCCTCATCATTAATTGTGGTTTGAGTGGGAAATGCCCCCCCCCCATATGCTGTGTAATTGAATACTTCTCCAGTTGGTGACTTCGGGGGAGGGAAAGTTATGGGATGTCAAGGTGACCGTGTTTTGTGGGAGGAAGTAAGTATATCACTAGGAACTGACTGGGTTTTATTGCCTGGTCTTGCTTCCTGTTCTCTCTCTTTCTCTACTTCCTGTGTGCAGAGGAAATGGGACCTCTCTGTTTACTGACTGCCAGGCAGACTCCCACCTCCCGCGATCATGCCATCATGGAATGATGAGTTGTCTGGAACGTTAAACCAAAATAAACCCTCTCTTCTCGAACTTATTTTTGCCGGGGCATTTTATCACAGCAACAGAAACATGACTAAAACATCCCTCATTTAAGTATTCTTCACCTTTCCTTTCCTTTCTCCCAATGGGGAGATACAGATGCAATAGCAAGAGCTGAAGCAACCATCCTGAACTTCAAAATCCAAAGTGCTGTGAGGAGGAAGAAGAAAACAGAAGGAGCCTGAGTCTCTGATGATGAAGCATCTGTTAGTGTCACTTGCCTGGGCATCAAAGGAAAATGAACTTTTCTAGGACCCGTTATTACTTTTAAGGTATTTTCAGGAACACAGCAGCCTCTTGCTTCAGGAAACAGTTTCGAGCACGTGAAATTCCAGCACCTCAAAATACACCTTGTAGGGGTTGGAACTAATTTTTGTGTTCAGAAACATATGTCTGCGCAGTAATAAACATTAACAGTATGGAATGAGGAAAAACATGTGAGGAGCTGGGTCCCTAAGAACAATGCTGCTCAGACTTTAGCATGGGGGAAAAATGGTCTGAAGAACTTGTTGAAATGCAGATTGCTGGGTCCTAGAGGCAGAGATTTTGAATCAGTGTACTTACAGCTTAGGGGTTCTGAGACTTTGTATCTTAGCAAGTTCCAGAGCGACAATGAAGCCTCTGCAGAGAGACAATGAGCTGCCAGAGAGGACAGAGGCAAGTCAGTGCATGCTCCGCTTATACATTTAAAACCACGTAGGTGGGACTGAGGAGATGGTTCCGTGGGTATGAGTCCTTCCTATCAAGCATGAAGATTTGAATTTAATTCCTCAGCACCTATATAAAAAGTCCAGATTTGGGGGGCGGATGGCAGGTGGGCAGGAGCAAAAATGTCAAGAGGAATGCTGGAGCTTAGTGGCCACATGCCCAGCCCCAAAGTGACAAGCCCCAGGTTCAATGAGAGATCACATCCCAAGGGAATAAGGTAGAAAGCAACAGAGGAGGGCCCCTGACACCCTCCTCTGGCCTGCACATGCTTGCACAGGCACACACCTGCATGAACATGTTTACACACCCCTCATACAAGCACACACAAACTCTCAGAGGTGAAATGAAAACACCAGAGACTCTCCACATTCCTCCAGCGGGAAAGATCATTAAGGAACCAGAGGAGGCCCTGAACTGAAGTTGGTGGCCTGGGTGGGTCCAAGTGGTTAGATAAAGAGGAATGTGAACATTTACAAAGAAACTGGTGGCTCCCAGTGCACAGGGTATCCACTGTTCTGCCGGCCACGCTGCCGAGGGACAGATTGTATACTCACAATGGGGTCATAGCAGTGGCCTCTTCTAAGCAGAGACTGCTGGGGAGGCTTTCGGCTTTTTAGCTGTCACAGATAAGTACACAGTGAATGCGCCAAAAAAAAAAGAAAGAACCAAAGGGAAAAAAAAAACACGAAATGTGAATTTGCCATTCAAACGCAATTTCATTGCAGGTCTGCAAGCTTATCAGCCTCCTTCAACTAAATTACTACCCCTGCGTGCCTCCTACACAGACATACTGGTGTTGCCAAGGAGCGTGGGTGAACACCCTACCCCGCTGATCTAATCTGCTTCAGTGAAATGTGTATGAGATTTCATGCCAACAGCAGGGCAGAATAAGTGATTTTGCAGGCCTAGAAATAAATTATTGGCTGTCTAAACATCTACCAAATTTAGATACCAGCGGAACTAAAGACTTCTTCCTTTTCCTGTTCCTCCTTTCTCTTTTTCCTCTGCCCAGGCCGTCTCCTTCCCCCTCATCCATGCCCCACTGAGCAGTCGGAGCTTCTTTAGCACTGCTTGGCTTCATCCTAAGGAGCAGACCCTCTCCTCTACTGAAGAGGCAGAGCCACAAAGATGCTCAAAATACTCAGCTTTGGCCACCAGCTCGCTCCAAGGCCTTTCCTTTCCTGAGCCAGACTGATCTGTAAGGGCTGTAAATCACTGCTTCTACATCTGAACAGCTCCATCAGGGGACAAAGACTGGCTTCTCTTCTGGCTCTACAGGACTAGATGTTCATGATGTGTGAATTCTGACCATAGTCCCTCGACTGCTCCCAAGAGAAAACTGCATAGTCTTTATTTCAAGAGTTTTCATGTTCTGTTAAGAAGAAAATAAGAACAAAAAACCAAAAGAAAACCTCATTTTATTTATCTATCATATCATCTGTTATATCATCTATCAAATCATCTATCTACCATCTATCATCCACCTATCATCCATCTATCTATCATCTATCTATCTTTCTATCTATCTATCTATCTATCTATCTATCTATCTATCTACCTACCTACCTACCCACCTACCTATTTATCTATATTTCTCTCCTGCCAAAGGCTTCTTAGTGTTTCTGGCCTCACATCTCTCTTTCCTCTCCAATCAGCACCTTCTTACCCCCAGTGCCTTCTGCTGTGAGGACAAGAGAGTGCTTACACCTCTCCCAGGCACAACCAGACAGTAAGCAAACACATAGTGTTTGGTCCCAGGCCACCACGCATGACTGTGTGGAACACACTGAGAAGGAAAATCCATTGTCTTAGTCAGGGTTTCCACTACTGCAATGACTTGCCATGACCATAAAGCAAGTTGGGGAGGGAAAGATTTATTTGGCTTACACTTCCATATTGTTTGCCTCTGAAGAAACTCAGGACAGGAACTCAAACAGGGCAGGATCCTGGAGGCAGGACCTGATGCAGAGGCCATGAAGTGGTCCTGCTTACTGTCTTGCTTCCTATGGCTTGCCAGCCTGATTTCTTATAGAACCCAGGACCAGCAGCCCAGGGATGGCACCACCCACCAGGGTTGGGACCTCCCACATTGATCACTAACTGAGAAAATGCCTTACAGCTGGATCTCATGGAGGCACTTCCTTATCTGAGGCTCCTTGCTCTCTGATGACTCCAGCTTGGTGAAGCTGATACACAGCCAGCCAGTCCACCCGTGAACACATTCTAAAAGAGCCTCTGTCAGGGAATAGAACTTCTGGGTGGGGTGTGAACTGGAATATAGCCTTTCTGTAGCCAAAACTAATATTTTAAAAACTTACCGATGAATTTCAGTCTGAAGTCCCCCACTGTGAAGTCAGACAACCAGCCGATCGCCTTCCAGAACACTTCCTTGGACCTGATTTTAGTATTTGTTTTTAAGAACTAGAGCGAAGGCACCCTAAAGAGCCAAGAAACCCTCACCAAATAGAGTCTTAACCTTGACGGATAAAGCCCCTCTCTGACTTTCCTGTGTGTAAAGTCGTCTTCGGAGAAAGAGAAGACTAGCTATGTTTTTTTGTCAAAACATGGAAACAGGACCGTCTGAGAATCCATTTTATGCCCCAGTATTTGTTCAAATACTGGACAGCAGAGGAACACCCCTGCTCCTGAAAAGTGGGCTGATGACCACACGTGTAAAGCAGTTTGTAGTCTCTTTGGGTCCTCTCCTCATGCTTGCGTTTGAAATAAATGTTAAAGCCTAGTCTTTCTTTCTCTCTCTTCCTCTCTTCCTCTCTTCCTCTCCTCCTTCCTTCCCTTCTTCCTTTTTTCTTTCTTTCTTTCTTTCTTTCTTCTTTTCTTTCTTTCTTTTTCCGAGACAGAGTTTCTCTGTTAGAGCTTTGGTACCTGTCCTGGAATTCACTCTGTAGACTAGGCTGGCCTCAAACTCACAGAGGCCCACCTGCCTCTGCCTCCCAAGTGCTGGAATTAAAGGTGTGCACCACCACCACCCAGTTTAAGGCTAGTGTTTCTAAAGTGTCTTATTCTACTTACAAATTTTGTTATTCTAGTTCTCAGTCTAGAAAATTCTAGCATTACTTGTGGAAACTTATATGCAAGTTGATTAAATAACAGTGACTCATAAACATATTGTACAGAACCAATGAATGCAACCTATTTTATTTGCTTTATTAATAATTCTAATAAAACCTTACTAACTATTTAGATTGTTCTTATAAATGTAGTATTTAGTGATTACTCTTACATTATGGTGACTCGTTTGTTTTTGTGTTTTTCAAGACTGGGTATCATTACATAGATCTGGCTGTCAACATGGAGCACAAACGTAAGTCTAACTCTGGTTGATTCTTTATTGACATGTTATCTATATTCCCAATCTATATTGTCATCTGGAACCCACTTCTGCAAAATTCTCAAGGAGCTGAAGAAACTGGAGGAAGGTGGTAATCATATGGAAGCGTTACTTATAAACAAATACAAAATATGAAAATGATTATTTAATACTAACTAAAGGATGCATACTTTCTGCAAAATAGTGATTCTACATATAGGAAACTCCCTGGGAACATTAAAAATATTATGCAGCCTGCCATAAAACAAATCATACATAATATTCAGGCTTTAATATGTCTTGTTCTTGTGAAATAATGATCTAGGATTTGTGTTGCCTATCTTATTTCTGAGATAAGCCAAATGATAAGAGCCTGCAACAGCCCATGCTTCCTAATATTTACAGTGTTTTCTTGTCAGACACAAAATGAAGGCAGAGATGGCAGGCTTTCAACCTCCTTTTAGCTGTTGTGAACTAGCTGAGAAGCCAATGCACTTTTAGAAATGGCAGCTTCCAGAAGCCTATGGAGTTTTTCCCTACAGCGTAGCATAAATCCAGCTGCTTTATGTTACCTTATAACTTGTTCCTCACCTACCTGTGACTTGCCTCCATGGGAGGTGTCAAGATTCTCGTCTATGGAAACCCTCTGTGGGCATGCGCTGCACATTGTGAGTTCACATGATGGAACAGACAGAATCCCCACACAAAGTCTCCCTGGGTACGGCTCCCGTTACTGCTTACCTTGGCTGATCCACCATGGCAGGCACATGGAACCAAAAGGCCTGTGATGAGAATACCGTCTTGGGATAAATATTCTTTTAGGCTCTCAACAGTATCTACCTATCTCATCTTTCCCAGCTAGGTAGGCAATCCCAACTTTCCTGCAGAATACAGCTCCCCCCGCCTGGTCAAGGACTCAGCTACTTTTTGCTGAGAAAGAGAAACCTTATGGGTCAACCATACTGAAATATATATAAGATTTGCTGAACAGATAAATGTATAATAATAAACAAAGAAGTTCTTTCTAGACTTTCTTCTGCTGAGTCCTTTCTTTTCCAAAGCCCAGATCTGAGTGAGCATTTTCTTATTTTTCCTTCATTTAGTACAAGTTTGATTTGAGCCGGGCCTTCATCCAGGTCCAGTTCAACCAGTAACGACCGTGTTTGCTCTACTTCTAGTACCCCAGCGCACACACATGGCCTGCATTGCCTTCCCGAGCAGCATCCAGAGACACGGTAGCAGGTGCTCTGGGTGTGGCTTCATCTAACAACGTTAGAATTTCAACTTCCAAGCTGGATTTTTTTCTTAAGTCTACACAAGGTTGGTAGGTGGGAGAAGGGCCCAGAGGCGGGAGGAGGGGGCCAAGGGAAGCCTGGGACTTAGCCTAGTGTTGAAGAGACACGGAACTTTACAAAGGCTTACTAGTATGGAAAAGAAAATCCCAGGGGATGTTAGCAAAAGCATGGAGCCTATAAACACCAGATAATAAGAACCCGTCATCAGGAACGCGAGGGACCTTTTCAGGAGAGAAGCATCGAGAATTCCAGGAAGCACATATTCAAAGCCTGTTTCCTAGGCAGCTGAAGCCACCCACCTTCCCTTGAACAAACGGAGGCCGATTCAGTTCTCAAATGTGCCATTTGCCTCGGCTTTCAAAATAATCCCAAGTGTTCAGCTGGGTTCTCTTGCCTTTTGAAAGCAGCCTGTAGGAGAAGGGCTTCGTGTTGTTCCCTAGCAGACCGTGGACACACTGTAATCACACACCTTGCCCTACAACACAGGCCCCACTTCTATGACGTCTTTAACCTAAGCGGCAGCTCCAGCACCTCCAGAGACAGTGTCTTTCCATTTTTTTTTATTTATTTATTTATTTTTTTTTTTTGCTCCTTTAAAAATGAACAGAGTGAAACATTTATTACTGGTATCTGAAACCCCACAGTAGCTGCTTAAAAAGTCTGGCTTGACTTCAGGGAAATGCAAATTAAAACTGCTTTGAGATTCTGTCTCACCCCAGTCCAAATGGCTATTATCAAGAAAATAAAGACCTTCAACCGCCGAGGGAAACAGAAAGCCTTACTCACTGCCGGGAGGAGTGTAAACTGGTGTAGCCATTGTGGACAGCAGTATGGTGCTTTCTCAAAACGCTTAAAATGGAGCTATTGTATGGCCTTGCTATTTCGATCCTGAACGCATACATACAGGACTCCATGTCTTTCGGCACTGTGTTCATTGCTTCTCCATCCACAGCAGCAAGGGAAAGGAGTCAGCCCAGATGTTCGTGAACAGATAGTGAAAGTGTGGTGCACAGACACAGCGAAACTTCATTCTGCTCCAGAAAGCAGAAAGGTTATAAAAGTTGAAGGAACATTAGTGAATCTGGAAACTATATTAATAAAGAAAACATGTCCTCTTATGTGCAGATAAATGTATGTATATATAAGCCATGGAATTATAAAAGAAGACAAGAGAGAGAGGTGGGAGAGAGAGAGAGAGAGAGAGAGAGAGAGAAGTATAGACAAAGATGGGTGAATAATAGAATAAGTGTCAAGAAGACAGGAAGGAGGCTGCTGGAAACGGATGGGTACACAGTTGGCAAGGACATGAGAAGGAAGAAGGAAGATCAACAAAAAACAAGTTTCAGATTTAACACACACACACATGTAAATGTGGCTTTAGTTAGATTATGGTACATTTATATGATAAAATATGATATAGCCAGTATTGAACATATTATACAAAAATAATGATATACAGGGAAGTTTAGAACATAGCATTATTGTCATT
Source organism: Microtus oregoni (assembly GCF_018167655.1). Taxonomy (NCBI): domain Eukaryota; kingdom Metazoa; phylum Chordata; class Mammalia; order Rodentia; family Cricetidae; genus Microtus; species Microtus oregoni. The sequence goes on from NW_024543072.1 coordinate 34,243,715, forward strand.
ATTACAGTGATGGGAAAGGATCAACAAATACTCTACCCCTGAGCTATGCCCCCAGAATACAGAATCAAATAAAAGTAAAAAAATAAAATAAAATAAAATTAGTCCAGCAAAGTAAAAAGGAGGGTCTGGAAGAAAAGAACCAAAATGTTAATTATTTAAAAAAAAATAATAAAAAGAACACAACGCACAAAACAAACAAGAATTGTACAGTATAAAGCCACAGGACTGGCACGGAGCTCGGCAGGGGCGCACCTGCCTGGCACACTTAGGTGTTAGGTTCAATCCAAAGTTTTAAAGAAAGCACACAGAGTTTTCTGTGATCTCAAACTCTTCTTCCAGATCTCTTCTCTCCACCCAAAGCACCTAGTCTCTTCTTCAGAGGTCAACATCTTATTCTGCCCTAGGTATGTAAGAGCTCTTTGAAGGCATGCCCTGTCCTCAGGACTGTTCTTATTTTCCTCTTGTACACAGACACCCACCTTCGAGGACTAAGCACGGAACTACACACAGCAGGCATAGGATTGGATGCTTCGGCAGCAGGGCCAGAGCAGTGTGAGGCAGGAGGGGATGTTAGGGGTCCAGATAAAGCGATGAACTCACTCGCTTAAGAGACACAGAAATGCAGAAGGGTGTTTTCATGAGCCTGTGCATTCTCTAGGAGGATGAATGACACTTTAATTTGAAAACAGTCTCTCTCTCTCTCTTCCTTTCTCTCGTGTATCTGTCTGTCTGTCTCTGTGACTTTCTGTCTCTTCCTCTGTGTGTGTGTGTGTGTGTGTGTGTGTGTGTGTGTGAGAGAGAGAGAGAGAGAGAGAAAGCAGAGAGAGAGAGAGAGAGAGAGAGAGAGAGAGAGAGAGAGAACAGTGAAAGAGCTCCTCAATAGGATCCCTTAGCACCGAATGTAGAATTTGGTCATGCTAACAACTACACTTGCGCTGAACAAAAGCAAACACCCGCCTCCACCGCACTGTGCCACCACTTACATCCCAAACTCTAATTGAGGTTAGAAGACACGCGGAGCGCAGTCAACCACAGCAACTACAGGATCCTAGTTTGGAGCAGCCTTTAGAAAAAAAGAATGTAGGCAGAGAACAAGAGACAGACAGTCCCTTAAAAGTCACCCCCAACACCTTCTATTATAGTTTCCCAGAGAGCCTGGCATAGATGCCCTTCTGTGAGGACACAGCAAATCCAGTCCTTTCCTGCTACGACTGGAATGTCTTACAGGGTGGGGATTTGGAAAAAGGCTTAAGGTAAGCCTTGGCAAAACCAATCACAGTCCAGCGGCCAGATGTATTTTTGTTTTGACTTGTTTTGGCTTGACTTGGAGTATGTAGTGTTTTATAAACACTTGATTTGCAGTGGCTGCTTTTCTATGGCGCAGGTGTGCTCCAGTTTGCCCAGGCCCACCTCGTCCTAGTCATTCTCGTCACACTTCTTGTAACTTAAATTTAGCATCCTCACTGCCATTAGGAATGCAACCATGGGAACAGAGATTCTCGCAGCAGGAAGACTATAGTGAAAATACTACTTAGTAGGCAGCATCCAGCGAGTGCTTCTGCTGTACTGGATTCTATCCTGTGAGTTTTGTATATTGACAGCACTTACCGTTCCAAGCAGGCTAAAGCCTACACTGCTGGGATTCTACTCTGGTTCCTTCCAACCACTTCTGCTAGGCTGAATGCATCCAAGTTGGGTATTTGGAACTCTTGTTCAGATGACTGTCTTAAAGACAGTAGAACCTTGCAATTTCCTGATCTCCCAAACCCCTTCCCAGCAGTGACACTGGCTACAGATTGCTTAGCTGGAAAGCTCCCCACACAGAATCAGGCTGGGACTTCATCTGAAACCTTATCTTCAATGGGCTTCTCCTACTGACACACTTGATTATTCATATTTCATGCATAAAGACATCAAAACCCAGATTCACTCATGCTACAGGTTCCAAAAGGCAAGTTGCAGAGCTAACTCTCTCAGACCTTCTGTGAGATTTCTCATAGTGCGGTAAGACATGAAAGGGAGAGATTTGTTGGGTGGTGGTGGCACACACTTTTAATCCCAGCACTCAAGAGGCAGAGGCAGGCGGATCTCTGAGCAAGGCCAGCCTGATCTACAGAACGAGTTTCATATCAGCCAGGGCTACACAGGGAAACCCTGTCTCAAAAAACAAAACAAAAAAGAAAACACAAAACAGAACAAGGATAAAACTAACGTGTGAAAAAGAAACCGCATAAGCCATTTGTACAGTGGCTGTGCTGGTTGATCCAGACATTACTGGGCCTCTCTTCTTCCCTCTCCATTCACTCCCTGTTATCTAAAGGCTCTTACCTTGGGAAATTCTATATTCACACGAGGATTTTGCTGAGCAGTAAAATCATTAGCGGCCAGTATATGCATTAATAGAAACCTTTGCTAGTAGATACATTGCTCTATGCATCCAATAAATGTTCCATTCTCACCATATTGACAAAAGAAAAAACACATTCCATAGCTTAGTTAGCAGTTTTACACTTTTGCAATTGTTTTTGAAACAAATATAAAGCAGTGAGTTATATTTTCATATTCTTAATACTGATCGCAACCTACCCTGTACAAAGCCCTGTACCCAGACGTGGGACTGCAGCGATGACCAAAGCAGGGCCTCTGCAAAGCTGCACTCTGGGAGTTAGTTATTCCTTGTGGCTACGACCATTGCTTTCCAGAAATATATGTGAAGTATGGTGCTCACTCACCTTCCTCAGGCTCGCTCTGACCAGAGAATGGCAGGACCCTTTCTGGACTGGCCTGCAACATTTTTGGAATCCCATCAGGTTCTGTGCTTTGATATCACCCTTAAAGTCCCCCCCACAAGCACAGCAACACCATTCTGCATTTTCCTTAAGTTAATTAATTATTTATTATCTCTGTTTGCACCTGGATTCTTATTGCAGTAGAATATTACTTATATTACAAATATGAGTTAAATAATTATCCAAAATTTCAAAAGGCTAAGATTCCTTTGGAGGTCACCAAAATAAATCACAACAAAACACACACACACACACGTCCTGTTTGCGGAGGCCTTAAGTGCCTCTCTTCTTTCTTTCTTCCTCCCTTTCTTCCTTTCCTAGAACAAACAAACATCCTAAGTCCTTCATAATTACTTACTCATTTTCCTTCATTCCAAAAGCAGCACACAGATTTTTGTCCTTACATTTACTGACCATTTTTGTCTGCCTACATCTAAGAAAATAAAAGGAAATCTTTGTTTTTTTATTTTTATTCTTTTAATGTAAAAGATCATCTTGAAAATTGGTTATAATGCTCATAACATTTATTCTATTTTCATTATTGAACAATTATAGAAAATGCCCTTATATTTCTGTTTCATTGGTCAGTAAATTATTTAATAATCAGTTTTGTTCCTTGATCAACTTAGTTATAGCCTGATATCAAACAAATTTTATGGCTGAAATCTCTAGTGGTCAGTTTAGGTCAGTCTCTTTAACACAAATAACAATGATTATACTGAAACCCTAGCTTGTAACCTTACAGAGGCAGGAGACATATCTGCAGTTTAATACAGTTAATTGAAGTACCCCACCCAGAGAACCCCACACCAGGTAAATGTCAGCATCCAGAGTGGAAAAGGAGAGAGAAACAGGAAATGAGTTGCCGAGAGCTAATGCAGAAAACCAAAGAAATTGCAAAGATAGTTAGCTAAAAATGTTTAACTGAGAAAAAGGTAAAACTGAACTTTGAAAGAGAAACTCTGTGCTTTAATATTCTAGCTATACGGCCTTTCCACGGCCCTCTGCCTCCTTCATATAGCACACTGTCTCCGGGGTCCCAGAGCTTATGAATACTTACAAGTGACAGTCATGGAGAAGCCCCACAGGGGTGACTATCTACTCGGCTTTACATCAACCTCTGAATTACCTACCCCCTAGGACTATACTGCTTACATAATTCAGGAAGTCCAGGTAGGATAGACCTAGAAAATGCTAATGTGTATAGTCTGTAAAGGAATCCCCTGTGTTCCTGCCTGCCTTAGCAACAGCAAAATTGACTGTTGAAAATGTTTAAAGGATCTCAATCAATGCAGCTAGGGACTTCATGCTTCGCAACACCTTTGGGAACAAGCACCCTCCTATATCATATGGGTCGGTGGCTAAAGTACTTGCCAAGTGAGTATGAGGGCTGGAATTCTGACCTTCGGAACCCATTAAAGTTGTATGAGGTGTCACGTGTCTGTAATCCCAGCATGCCTTTGAGGAGACCGCAGGTGGAAAAGCTTGCCAGTTAGCAATGAATGACAGGAGGCCCCACCCCAAACAAGTTAGGAAGGACACCAGCACCCAAGGCTGTTCTCTGACCTTAACTTGTGAGTTGTTCACACATTTCCCCTGTGCGGGACTCCAGACCAGTGGTGGGAGATGCAGAATAAGTAATTTCTGCGCAGATGGTTCCTAAAATGACTCCTGGGGCTAATGATCTGTTTGTCTTTGAGTTATCATCCCTGTAATCAGACTTTAACACAGCCAAGTTTTACCTTCATTCATTGGGTTTTGCATCTTAAAGCCTTTGAGTTTTCACTGTTGTAAAGATGAGTGGAAATGATGTGAAAACCTCTTCCCTTTCGCCCCTGTGGGAAACTGTATAGACAAATAAGGCCTCCTTCCCAAAGTTATCTACGCCTATTCCCTGGTTCTTCTAAATAAGTTGAATCCTAAGGCAAGGGGACCTTTACAGGGCTGTGATGCTTTGGGGCATTAAGAAGGAAAGATTCTGAGTTATTCGGTGGACTCGATCTAACCTCATAAACTCATAGGACACCCTATCACCACTTCTGTCCCCCGCCTTCAAGACAACCTTGTCTTAAAATGATGGAAGGTTTGGCTGGCCCCTCCAGTGACTTTAGACTAAGATGTTGCTCCTTCTGTGGTTTCTTGTTCCCACTTGTTATACTTTTCGGTTTTACCTCAAATTGTATTCATCTGTTTGCCTCTACATGAAAGAAACATTAGGCAACAATAATCAGGAGAGGCGGGCTCCTTTGAAGAGAGAGGCTCTTCTTGGAATTCCTGACGCTGTGATACAGAGGAAGCCACAAGCCCCGCTGGTCTTTCACATGGCCGAGCATGTGGCCAGGACCTGTCGGGACAGGCTCCTCAGGCGGCACCCTGCCCTGCTTATCAGAATGATACTCGTATTTTTCCTGGATTGCTCACTCACATCTGACCTTTTTCAACAGTTGTAGGCCGCTGCCCAAACCTGTGCTGGGTAGGAAGTGGTTTCCACATACAAATGATGACCGTGGTAAACTTGGAAAATAGCAAGGGAGATTAAAACTCCAAATCTCCGAGTGCCTCTGGTTTATAATGCACCATGCTGTAACTCCGGTGCTGCCCTGCCGTTCCTTAGAGTTTGCTCGTCGATGAGAGCTGATGGCAAGCACTGGATCTAGTCACCCCTTTGAAGACAAGAGAGCCTCAAACTTCTGTACACCTAATCCACCTGTCTGGGTCAAGTTGTACTGCCATCTTCTTTCCATATGAAGCCAGCGGACTTGCCTTGGACCTATACGGGGAGCAGATATCTGGAGCGCACGTAGAAATGATACCAACACACACAACAAACAGTAGATGAATAAGTGGGTATCAAGTTCAATAATGACTAGACTATATATAGTCCCAAAGCTCAGATGAAAATATGACTACAGGTCCGGGCATTTGGGGGTAGCAAGTGACTAGCCAACCCCATTTGCCAGAATTTTGAAGCACTGTAGAAAAGAGGTATTTGACTTCATCGGCTTCTCCGGCCGTGTTTGAAGGACCTGAGCCAAAGCGTAGGGTATTTTCACTGCAAGCATTTCAGATGCTCATCTGGACTAAAAGTACAAACACCTCTGTGCCATCCAAGCCCACTGACCTGGCTGTTCGTTGTGCCTGGATTTCCACCAGCTGCTTGGGTCTCTGGCTGTTTAACAAGCCCTTGTGGTCAGATTTTCCATAAGTCACCACAGCTTCCTTTCAGCTTATCACAGATAAACCATTCAGTTGTCTAGATTTTAAATTTCAGCACATATAGTATCTTGTATTTGCTTCTCCCAACACCGCCCATATGGATTTTTATTGTTTACTCTTTTTAAATGTGTGTCAAGATATATAGTTGCTATAGAATGTTTATTTGCAGCATCTGTTCCAGACTATAAGGGAAAGATTCTCAGGGCGGAGGTGAAAAAGAACAGGAAGCACATTTGGACTCTGTGAGCCTGGATTTAAATCTCTCTGTGGCACTGGGTGCTGAGTGATCGTAGAATTCCGCTTTACGCATGTCCTCATCTGTAAAATGGGAGCCGCCATATCTACTCGTGGCAAAGGAGCCTTTGAAATCTGTGTTCTCACCAGGGTCTCCACCTCCATGTTTTGCTCAGCCAGCCTTTCTCTACCTTTCATCTACCTGTCACCAACTGTTGCTTTTGCTCCATCCAGCTACCCTGCTCTATGCTGCGATCCTCAGCCACGCCCAGCAGCCTCTTTCTACCAAGGGCATTTGCCCCCTTCTTTCTCCTTGCAAAGTCCTCTCCCCAGATACCCACCTAATTTGCTCCCCCATGTCCTCAGCTGCGTGGTTTAGGCTGAAACCTTTCCTGGCCACCTGCATTGTGTGGCCAACACTGCCCTGCCATCCCCACAGCACACTCCCTAAAGCTTTCCCTATTGGGTGCTTCATAGTCGCCACCCACTCTTCCAACTGCCTGGCATATCGCGTCTTTATTTTACAGACCACCTTCACCCCCAGTGACTGCATGGAGAGTTGGGGCTGCCTCTTTTGCTCATTACGGCATCCACAGCACTAGAAAAAATAATAATAGTAATGTTAATGGGATAAAAAAAAAAGGATAATGGGGGGCTGGAGAGATGGCTCAGTGGTTAAGAGCATTGTCTGCTCTTCCAAAGGTCCTGAGTTCAATTTCCAGCAACCACATGGTGGCTCACAACCATCTGTAATGGGGTCTGGTGCCCTCTTCTGGCCTGCAGGCATACACACAGACAGAATATTGTATACATAATAAATAAATATTAAAAAAAAGGATAATGGGGAATGAATATGATCAAAATATATTGCCATGCATGAAAATGTCATAACAAAATCCATCATGATTAATATAGATGCAAATTAAAGTTTTCAAAGAAACAAAATGCTGGAAGAATGGCTAAGGAAACTTACGTAAAGTGCTAAAGTCCTGCACAGGTATTAGCATGTTGCTGCTAAATGCAGACTATTCAAGGGGCAGTCATGGGAAAGAGACGTTATAGTATCTTCCTTGGTGATTTAAAATTTAAACTCACTTTATGACTTAGACCCTCAACTTTGCTCTGAAGCCATGTGTTTTGTACAGTTTAAAGGGTAATCTCAGGAAGCCATGTTTGTGGTTTTTGAATGAGTGCATTTGTTAAGTCAAAGAATACGGAGTGATAGAGAGACAGTAAGACATGGTGAAATGAGGCTCTAAGCAAAGCTCCAGCAGAAACCCACTGAGGGAGCCCCTGACTTAAGGCAGCCAGCTGGGGTTCCCAACTGAGAGGTCTGGACAGAGCAGAGCGTCCCTCCAGCGAGGCTTCCGAGTGAATGAGTAAGAGCAGAGAGGTAGCATCATCAACTGGGGCTTCCACGTTTAGCAGAAATTATTGGGGGAAGCCCCTTTAAGGCTGCTAGCTTGTGTTTCCCATTGAGAAGTCCATGCAGGGCAGAGCTTCTTCATGTGAGGTTTCCTCATAAAACAACAAATAGCAGCAGATAGAGACATCTTCAAGTCAGTGGTTCCCAGCATCCAGCAGATGTGGGCTAAGGAAATCGAGATGAGCAGCTGGAGTTCCTATTGCGTGTTCCCTCCGAGGATGAATTGAGGTTTCTCTTTCATGTTGTAGGCACTTTTATATTACCGGGCAAACTATGGTAACATCTGTTGGAAGTAGTTTACCTTTTAGCTGTTCCCAAAGCTTTTATGGATTTACCTGGACTTCTTTGCTGTTACCTTCCCTTCCCACCACAGAATTAGTCTATCCCCAGACCTTGGAAGACATTTTGAGACAAACTTGGATCAGAAATGGGAGGGAGAAGGCAACCTTCCATCCAGAGCCAATTTCTTAGTGATTTACCAATATAACGTACATTATACCATGAAAGAAGTACTATTTTATATCTAAGGGATCAGACTTCAATCACCTTGAAAGTAGTGACCTTCCTCTCCAGTAAGTACTCAAGGCGGGCGGCTCTGTGATTCCAGACAGGGATTACTTCTGAAAGAGTTGACAAGAATGGTAGTGGAGGGGAGGACAGTATTGACTCTCTGAATCACATCCCATAGACTGCTCACTGTATGGGATGCCATAGACTGGTCGCTGTATGGGATGCCATAGACTGCTCACTGTATGGGATGCCATAGACTGCTCACTGTATGGGATGCCATAGACTGCTCACTGTATGGGGTGCCATAGACTGCTCACTGTATGGGATGCCATAGACTGCTCACTGAATGGGGTGCCATAGAGTGCTCACTGAATGGGGTGCCATAGAGTGCTCACTGTATGGGATCCCATAGACTGGTCACTGTATGGGATGTCATCACAAGATCTGGATTCACTTCCTTATTCTATTTAATAACTGAGGGGAGTAAAATTTTCCCTTCCTCAATCTCGGGTCCTCTTCCTTTCAGTTCATGTAAAAATAGCCATCATTCCCCAATGCTTTTGCTGCGTGTGCAAGCCTCATTTCTAAGAAATGAAGCCATGACCCTGAAATTTTGCAAACTATTCATCTCTACACCGGGGCGGGAGGTTGTTATTATTGTTTAGTGAGAAGTGTAGACACCACCCGTTCCCTTGACCCCAAATGTATGCCTGCCACTTAATCATTTGTTCAAGATTTTTGCTTTGAGGTGTTAGGTTCTATTTGGCAAGTTTGTTCCCAGTCTGTGACTTTCTTCACTTCAAGCTTTGATAGCTGTCTGGCACGTTTCCTTCCATAGTCAGATGGGCCTCCAGAGACTCAAGCTGCATCCCAGACGGTTATCTCACTCAGCTATGCAACCTGAGAGACAAGACGAAAAGTCCTGTGACTCTGGTGAACTGGAGGAAAGCAACTTCGGGAAACCCAGGCTATTTTCATCCATGTGTCCTCTTATTTCTACAGGCCCGTGCCCTCTGTCTGCCCCCACCCATCTCTACTAGGAATCCATCTTAGGGTTTCATCCAAGAAACAGAGGAAGGGAAGATGAGGGGGTGGGCTTTCTCAGAGTTTTGTGAAAGACTAAGTGAAATGATATCACTCTTGCTGGCCATCCAAGCAAGGCCTCAGGCTGTCTTCACTACTGGTGGCTTCTCTGCATCATCGACCCAATTACTTCACAAGGAAGACCGTTTGCTTAGACACTTGAGAAACTGGAGGCCCCTTCGTTTCCACGAGCCTTTTGGCCAGCCCTAAAATTATCAGAGTTAACTATGAATAGCCCTTGCCAGATTCCTATTGGGACCCATAATATTAAGACCAATAATTCTAAAATTATAATAAGAAGAATAATAACCAGTAAAAAACAAATAGCGATTCTGTATTTGATGATAACATTCCGCTGGGTACTGGAGTGATAGGAACACACTATGAAAAAAAGATGTGTTGACTGCTATCACCTTCCAGGAATTAGTATCTGAGACCCAATACATATCAATAGGACAGGGTTTCCTGAAAAAGACTTAGCAACACTTGACCAATAACTAATTCTTTCTCTAAAAAGAGAACTTTGGGAATGTGTAAAATTCAGAAAGCCATGAGTGGTGAATGCTTCCTGAAAGTACTAGGTTATGCTTTTCTAGAATCATTTACTTTGTTTTTTTCTGATTTTCTTAGACCTTAGATCTTATTCCCCTGGCAGCAGTAGGCACAGCTTTATCAAAGGCCCCAGCAGTCGGAAAGACAGCACTTCTGGCCCTGCCATTGTCAAGGCCCTTGGATGGCTCCACAGCTCTCTCTGGGTGATCTTCCTCTTTGCAGTGAACACAGCAAGCCTGTTGCTTTATGAATGGCAGGACTAATACACAAACAGATCAAGATCATATGTAGGCCATGTGTTAGCGGGAGCCAAACTGTCTTTAAACTACCCAACAATGCCTCAAAGTCCTGCTCACACTTGACAGAGAGCCTTGGTCTTTCATTCGGCTGATATATATCTTGGAAAAGTATTTTTCTACTCAGCCTGACTGATTTTCTGCTTCACGCCATACCTCATTTGCTTGCTGGAGAGCATCTCCCTTCCGTCTCGTTTCTGCTCTATCCTCATAGTCTGTGAGGCAGCACCCCAACTAACTCCAGAAAGCAACCAACCCAAGTCTATGTTCTATAAGACTTTGGCTAAAGGTTTAGGACAGTGTGAAGTTTTAATATGGTAGCATTACCACAGAGCAGGCGTGGAGGGTGTTGGCAAGAAGTCTTAGTGGGTAAAGGCACTTGCTGTCAAGCTTGACGGCCTAAGTTTAATACCCATGACTACATCTTGGAAGAAGATAACCCAAGTACTGAAAATTGTCTTCTGATCTCTCTGTATATGTCATAGCACATGTATGCCAACACACACAACATACATACATACATACATACATACATACATACATACATGTAATAATATTCTAGTGGAGAAAAAAGTATGTGTGAACATACTAAGTCCTTAGGCTAACCATCCCCTTCTCCATGACTGTGTTTCCCAGGCTATACCTGACTTTCTCCAGACTCTTTCTGGCTCCCTGGCACCAACAGCTCCAGGTTTCTGTTACCTTCTTGAGCACTGAAGGCTTAGCAATCAGTGTTAACATCGGGTCTTCGTCTTCTTTCCCAATATGTCCAAGGGGGCTGGTTTTTCAAGACAACAAGTTATCTGCTTCAGAGAAGGGTTGCAGTTCTCAGCCCAGAGGCAAAAGTGGCTGCCAGTGGGTCTGGTCTCTAATAACACTGTTTATATCATCTTATTGAACTGTGTTTGAAAACTGTATCTTTATTTTTAAGTTTTTATTAGCAATGCATAATCTTTGCAGAAAATGATGGTGTTTAGTACAATATCTTCATACTTTGTTCACCTTCATCTCTCATTCGCCTCCCCACTTCCAACTGGTCCTCCTTTTTACCAGCAGTCCCCCTTTTACTTTAGAGCAACATGCACACACATGCACACACATGCACACACGCACACACACACACACACACACACACAAAATCTATATTTCACATGTGAGAGAAAATGTGACGTTTGTCTTTCTGAGTCTGGCTTATTTAATTTAACATAATCTACAGTTCCATACACATAAATAACATGATTTCGTGTGTGTGTGTGTGTGTGTGTGTGTGTGTGTATTTGTGTGTATGTATGTATGTACGTGTGTATGTTTTTGTTCCTTCTACCACATGTGTTCCGGAACCAATTCAGGCTACCAGGCTTGAAGGCAAGCAATTTTATCTGCTAAGCCATCTCTCTGACTCCTTAAGGAGTCCTTATTATAGTAAAATCTGACATTTAACACAAGTTCAAGACCTCCCTAAGCTAAAGAGTTAGTTCAAGGTCAACCTGAATAATTTAATGAGAGTCTGTCTTAAAATAAAAGAGAATCAGGACTAGCAACATAACTCAGTGGTAAAGAGCCTGGCTCAAATATGTGATATTATGGGCTCAATTCTTAGTATCTGGGGGAAAAAAAACCTGCCTAAATTATGTCTTATGTCTTCTTGCTAAAAATGTGAAACATATTTTGTTAAGATTTTATTTATTTATTATATATACAGTGTTCTGCCTACATGTCTGCCTGCAGGCCAGCACCATGTCTCAATATAGACTGCTATAAGTCACCATGTGGGTGTTGAACTCAGGACCTCTGGAAGAACAGTCAATGCTCTTAACCACTAAGCCATCTCTCCAGCCCACAGATACATGTTTAAGCATTTAAACACACACACAAAATCTAGCCAACAAATGGACAAATGAATGGTGTCCATCAAGAGATACTGGCTGAAAAAACATGCATGTGTGCATACATACACACATGTATACACACAATTGTGTATAGGATACATACATGCACAAATGAAATTGTGCCATTTGCATGGATAGAACTGTAGATCAATGTGTTAAATGAAGTAATCCAGGCTCAGGAAGACAAAGGTCACATTTTCTGTCAATATGTGGAATTTACATTTAAGTATAGGCAGCAGGAGGGGAACTCCTCTCAAGCCCCAACCAAATACTCTCTTCAAGAGAAGCTTGGGTTAGGGACATTATTGCCTTAAAGCCCGGAGCCCAGAGCCCAGAGTTGATCTCAAAAAACTCAAAGGCCTCTGTCTCTATCTCCATCCATCACCAGATGAAGGTTCTATGATGATATGCAAGATATTCGTCAGTATTGCTATAGGATAGGGTCATTTCAGGTTCCCTATCCTCAGCTGCCCAAGGAACTAACTGGGGACCTTGGCTTGGGCATCTGGGAGCCACTCTAGGTTCAAGTCTCTTGCCAACTCTAAGGTGGCTCCCTTAACTAAGAATTGTGCTTCCGTGCTCCCCTATCCAACCTTCCTTTATCCCAATCCTCCTTTTTCCCCAAGTTCCCCCCATTCTCCCCTTCTCCCTTTACTCTCCCCATCTCCCCTTACCACCATCCCACCCCACCCCCAAGATCTCAATTTTCTCCCTGGCCATTTTGTCTACTTCCCATAGCCAAGAGGACAACTATATTTTTTTCCTTTGGTTCACCTTCTTACTTAGCTTCTTTGGGATCACCAATTGTAGACTCCGTGACCCTTGTTTATGACTAGAAACCAATGATGAGTGAGTACATCCCATATTCATCTTTTTGGGTCTGGGTTACCTCACTCAGGATAGTGTTTTCTATTTCCATCCATTTGCATGCAAAATTTGAGAAGTCATTGTTTTTTACCGCAGCGTAGTACTCTAGTGTGTATATATTCCATACTTTCTTCATCCATTCTTCCTTTGAAGGGCATCTAGGTTGTTTCCAGGTTCTGGCTATTACAAATAATACTGCTATGAACATAGTTGAACAAATGCTCTTGTCATATGATCGGGCATCTCTTGGGTATATTCCCAGGAGTGGTATTGCTGGGCCCAGGGGTAGGTTGATCCCGAATTTCCTGAGAAACCGAAACACCGATTTCCAAAGTGGTTGCACAAGATTGCATTCCCACCAGGAATGGATTAGGGTACCCCTTCCTCCACAGCCTCTCCAGCAAAGGCTATCATTGGAGTTTTTTATTTTAGCCATTCTGACAGGTGTAAGATGATATCTCAAAGTTGTTTTGATTTGCATTTCCCTGATCGCTAAGGAGGTTGAGCATGACCTTAGAGACAGAGACCCACACTGGAGCACTGGACTGAGCTCCCAAGGTCCCAATGAGGAGCAGAAGGAGGGAGAACATGAGCAAAGAAGTCGGGACCACGAGGGGTGCACCCACCCACTGAGACAGTGGAGCTGATCTATTGGGAGCTCACCAAGGCCAGCTGGACTGTGACTGAAAAAGCATGGGATAAAACTGGACTCTCTGAGCATGGCGAACAATGAGGGCTGATGAGAAGCCAAGGACAATGGCATGGGGTTTTGAACCTACGTAATGTGCTGGCTTTGTGGGAGCCTAGCCAGTTTGGATGTTCACCTTCCTAGAAATGGATGGAGAGGGGAGGACCTAGGACTTACCACAGGGCAGGGAACCCTGACTGCTCTTTGGACTGGAGAGGGATGAGGAGAGGAGTGGGGGGAGGGGGAGAAGGGTGGGAGGAGGGGGAGGGAAATGGGAGGCTGGGAGGAGGTGGAAACTTTTTTTTTTCTCCTTTTCTCAATAAAAAAAATGGAAAAAAAAAAAACTCAAAGGCATGACGGGCTTTTTTAAAGATGAAAAGGAGGAACGAGAGAATAAGGAGCAAGATTATATATGAAATGGCATCTTCATCATTATCTCTGGTCTGTATTTCAAGAGACTGTTTTCTACTGGAGAAGGAACCACAAGCACATTCTTTTTCTTTAAGCCAAACACCACAGTGATTTCTATGCTTCAGGACAGTTTGCTGCACCAGCTTGAAGAATACAGAGGGGCAAAACTCACTCCATCATAATTGACATAATCGGCGGGTCACAAGAGCTAGGGGTTAACTTCCTAGTCGTTCACTTGTGGCTCCTTTTAGAGTGGAAGATGCTGAGCAAAGGGAAGGAAAGGTCTCACAGGGGTCAAAGGGAGATGACCTAACTCTTCAGAGGGAAGCTGACAGTTTTAACTCTTTAGGGGGAAGCTGCTGGAGAGCCACCCTTAAGACTTATCAGTTCTGTTGGGGAATATTAATTTCAGGTGTGTGACTTTTGTTTACGCTGCATTTGTTTATCTCTGTGAGGCTGTGCTTTTGGGCCTGTCTAAAACACCTGCTCATCCTAATAAAGAACTTAACGGCCAACAGCGAGGCAGGAGCAAGGATAGGTGGGGCTAGCAGACAGAGAGCATAAATAGAAGGAGAAATCTGGGAGGAGAGAAGCAAGGAACAAGGAGAGAACAAGGGGAGGAGGACGTCAGGGGCCAGTCACCCAGCTACACAACAAGTCATGGAGAAAGAAGCAAAGAAAGGTATACACAAAATAGAGAAAGATAAAAGCCCAGAGGCAAAGGGTGGTCAGGATAAATTAGGTTAAGGAAAGCTGACAAGAAATAAGCCACGCTAAGGCTGGGCATTCATAACTACTTTGTATGTGATTTATTTGGGAACTTGGTGGTGAGCCCCTGCCCCCGCAAAAGCCAAAGGAGTAAAACAACACAACACAGTTCCAACAACCCACCAGGATCTTTACCATACTGACACTTTTGCCAGCATCTACTCCCAGCTCCACTACCTGGAACAGACTTGCCCCTACACTGGACATGACTAGAACTGTCTCTCCTTTGGGTCCTAGCCTGAGCACCATGTCTTTCTGCTCATCCTTCAGCACCATTGACCACAAAGGTTATACCAGCATTCGCCCTCCTTAGACTTCTTTTTTCTCCCTTCGTAAAAAACACTTGTATCTCTGATTGTCTGTCGGTCTGGTGTCTCTCTCATCATACCAGGACTTTGAAAATATTTTCAGAAGTTGATTATTCGATGGCTCATTTTGATTTTGAAGTGTAGTACCAAACTGGCCTCAAACTCACGTGCCCCCATCTCAACTTTCAAGTACTGAGATAATGGGTAGGTGCCAATACATCCAGTTTGCAAATGTTTTCTGGAAAGAGCCAGAGAGTGAAGACTTTAGATTTGTTCCATCCAGCATTTGTTGTAACAACTCAACCCTGCTGCTGGGTGGAAAGTTAGCCATAGCTAGAAACCCTTAATGCTGTTGATAGTATTGACTTTTATACTCCATGTGCGTGTCATGAGATTTTATTCTTCTGTTTTTACTGCATTGTGAAATATAAAAATCAGTCGCAGCTTGCAGGTGACAGATGGCGTTTAACCTATGAGCTGTAGTTTAGTGAGTCCTGGGATTGACTGTAAGGTTCAGGAAGGGAAAAATTAATTCAATTCATTCGCTGTTGAGTCTCAAAGACAAAGCACAATGTTTGGCATGTAATGGATGATCTGTGTCATCGAGCTCAAAGCAAAAGACTTATTAACCAGTTGGAAGGCCAAAGGAACAAAAAGATGACAGTAAAATTCTGAACTCAGGAAACTTCCCAGGCAAAATCTGAATATAGGCTACTAAATACCTGCACTCAAATATGTGTTGTCTTTAGAAAAACACCTTTTCTCCATAATATTATGAGGTCCAATAGACACAGAGAAGTCGTCTGCATGCATTAGTACCTACAAGGGTCAAGAAACTGTGAAGCCATGTGGTGAATTGCTATAGAGATTTGCATTGGTATGGATTTTGGTTTATTGATACAAATTTAAGGTCAATTTTGTTATATGTATATTTCTGCTCTTGATTAAGTGTGTAACTCATTTAAAAATGTAATGTATAATTAAGAAATTTAGGTTAATAGATAATCATCTATAATAGTCAAGCTTGTAGTCATGTTAGTTAGATTTTTCTAGATGTAGAGATATATTTCAGATGGATAGGCATTCTTCAAACCTTTCAAAGACTACAGAATATAGCATTTAAAATGTTTAAGGACTTACAACTTTTTGTGACAATGAGACACATCTGTCCCTGACAGCATCAATCTACTTCAAGAAAATTACAGGTATTAAAGAGGCTCCTTACAGAGTTGGCTAGTCATTTAGGCAAGAAACTGCTCTTGGGGTTCCTACTTAATAAAAGAACAAAAAGAGTCTGTTAGACATTCTACAGGACACAGAAGAAAGTTACTGACACACTGCCAATAGGCAGAACTGTCTCTGAGATTTTCTGCTTCATGGAAAAGTCTACTGGATACTATGGGCCTATAGGCTGAAGATGGATGCCCCATGGTACAAAAGAACTTTGGGTAACTGTTCAGGCAGTGAGATGTCTCTGTCAATTCCAGAGTTTTGGAAGCTGCTTACAATGCACTTCCTGTTTACTTAGGTAGTATTATATCCTTCTGGAGTCTTGGTGGAGTTGAAGAATTGATAGTTATAGTTTTCCTTAGTCATTTTATAACAAAATATATAAATACTGTAACTGTAATTCTTGCTTGATAACTCTTTTGTTATATGTAATTTTACTATGTTAAAACCTTCCTTTTTATTTAAACAGAAAACAGGAAGTGATGTGGGATTGGTTAATAAAGAAACTGCCTTAGCCTGTGATACAGCAAAAGACTAGAGGTAGGCAAGGAAAACTAAACTGAATTCTGGGAGAAGAAAAAAGGAAGAGTCAAGGAGAAGCCATGGAGCCGCTGCCAAAGATAGACATACTGAAACCTTGCCAATAGGACATGAGCCTCATGGTAAAATATAAAATAAAGGAGATGGGTTAATTCTAGATGTAAGAGCTAGCTAGCAATACGCTTAAGTAATTGGTCAAGCAGTGATTTAATTAATACAGTTTCTGTGTGGTTATTTTGGGACTCTGGGCAGCAGGAAATGAACAAGTGGCCTCCTTACTACAGTGAGTTTTACTATTTCCATGGTTTTGAGATGGAAATAATTTATCTGTTGGAGTGGAGAGAGTAGCAGATTCCTACCACTCATTGGGTCTTGTCAAGATTTGGGTAGTTTGAGTGATATTTTTAAAAGGTAGAATTTAGCTATTAGATTAAAATGATTTAATGTTACTAAGGTGTCAGGAGCCATTTTCCCAAAGATTATAGCAGGGACTATTGTCCTAAGGATGTTTGCGGGGAGCCCCACACCCAACTATCTTGAGAGCTATCTGTTAGTGGAACCCGCCCCACATTCCAACTATCTAGAGAATTGTTTGTGGTTGGAATCACAAAAGGAACAATTCCGCTTGCATAGAGAACACTAGGTGTGTCAACTTGTGACCATTGTTGCCCCAGCAAGATCCCTTCCTGCCCTTGCCATGCCCCTGCCCCCATCCCAAGCCAAATTCCTCATTCAAGGCCACAACCATTTCGCTAGTAAAGTGAGACCTTGACAAATTGAGAACAGAATCTTGTCTGGTTCTGCTTGGTCTCCTTCCTGTCTCCCGCCCATGCCTTTTTCAGATAGCGCCTCTTCGGGACCTTGGAATAACTGACCCGTTAGGCGGGTTACACTGAGGAAGCCAGGAAGATTTGGTCAGTATGGCACCTTTACAACAGCGTGAGAGCCTGAGTCCAGATAGATAACCATTGCACATGGAAAGGCCTGGTGTGGTAGCACGTATCTTTAACCCAGTGCTGGGGAGGAGTGGGAGCGAGGACAGGTAAATCCCTGGACATCAGTCATGACCAGCCTAGACCATGCAAAAGCTCCAGGTTCAGTAAAAGATTCTGCCTTGAAAGCTAAGAGAACACTTAGGAAGACACTTGACATTGACCTTTGGCCTGCTTGTCAAATAGAGTGCATCCACACCACTCTATTAACCACTCACAGACACACATACATGAACCATGCCCACTCACAGACACACATACATGAACCATGCCCACTCACAGATACACATACATGAACCATACACACTAATACATAAAAACAAAGACATCGTCCATTCAAAATGTAAATAATTTAAGACTTCTTTTTTTAAAAAAAATAATGATTCTAATTTTTAATGCAAGTAGCAGCAACTCACAAGAGAGGCATAAGATTCATGTGTTTGTGTGATGCATTTTACAACCTCAGGAGCAACTTTTATAAATGACTCTAGTATTTTGATTACTTTGAAGTTGAAATTTTATCATTGCCTAAACCTTGACCTTGTCCTTGGCCCATCCTTGCTGAAGACTATTGTGTTCATTTCTACTGAGGCTTTGGTGTTTCCTGTATTTAGGGAGAACTTTTAATTTTCTAATCTCATGTTTTTGGTGAAGAGACTGCCCTCTGAGAAAGAGTCTTTACCTAAAGCCCACTGGAGATAAAAATAGTAGGGACTGTGTTTGGACTCAAGGAAGAAAATCATATTCAATTTCATTATATTCATATTTATTCAATACATATTAGGCATTCCTTCATCTCTAAATATAGCCATCAACATGAACAGTATCTATGACTCCGACTTCAATTAAAATGATAGCTATTTTATATCCCATTACATATACTGAAAAGTACTTTGTGATCATTGCAACTTCACAACTACAATAGTTATTAGATTTCCTGCTAAATCACTCCAGGTAATGAATTCAAGGACTGAAGTACAAAGGATTTACTTTTCTAAACCCCCAGACACTGAAATACTTTTATAATTGAATTTTAATACAATTTCTTTTTTGTGATTCTATGCACTTCATTAAAAGAATTTTAAGTAATTCTGAGAAAGGAGTCTATGCGCTTCGCCAGGCTACCAACGTGTTCTATGCAGCCAAAAAATTAAAAATTCCTGCCCTAAAATAACACCCATGACTGCTTTTAATTCCTTTTCTCACTCACCTTTTGGGAGAAAGACCATTGTAGTTTAGAATGAAATGTCTCTCTCATTGGTTCCTGCTTTGAATGTTCATTCCTAGCTATTGGGGCATTTGGGGAGGCTATGCATCCCAGCCACTAAAAGGATGCTTGTGAAAGTTCCAGCCTAGCCTCAGGCTCTGTCTGCCCTGCTCTCTACTTGGTGGTCAGCTCTGATGTAAGAAGTCTTTGGAAAAGGCTCCACCTTCTTACCTTCCACACCATGACAGAAGGAGAGCCTCTGAAACCATGGCCAAAACAAATCCTTCCCACCAGTCGCTTCTGCCTGGGGTTTTGAACAGCGGTGTGAAAGTAACTGAAGCAAACTTGATTAGCTACTTCTCTGTGGCCGGGATGAGATGTTAGCGCTAAAAGCAACTCAGATGAGAAAGGAGCTTGTTTTAGCTTATAGTTTTAGAGTGGGTGCAGTCTGTCATGGCAGGGAAGGCTTGGCAGCAGGTGTGGGAGCCCAGCCTAACAGACAGGAAGCAGATTGATCCCCCATTCATGTGGCCACCGGAAGCTAAGAAAAGAACAGGAAGTTGGAGCCCCAGTGCTTACTTCCTCCAGCAAGGTTCCTCCCCCCAAAAGATTCAACTCTCCTAAACAGTGCCACCAACTGAAGACCCAATGTTTCAATATATGAGCCTATCCATGACCTTTCTCATTTAAATCGCCACACAAACCTAGTCATCTAATGCAGAAGAAATAATAGTGCCTAGGCATAGTGACACACGTCTTTAAGCCCAGCACTTGGGGAGGCAGAGGCAGGCAAGTATCTGTGTGTTCAAAGTTAGACTGGTTTATGCCAGAAGCAAAGACCTGTATTTTGAGATCTGCATTTTGTTTACAGCCATCTTAAGCTCACAAATTAAGAAAAATATTTACCTCTATCCTCTCTGCAGGGTCTAGGAAATCAACCTGGCATCTTATCTCCTAGCAGAGAGGAGTTTCCTGACACCCTTCTCCCCTTTGCCCGTTTGGTATATAACAGCTTCTGAGGAAATAAAAAATGGGACGGCTTGATCAGAAATCTTGTCTTGCCGTTATTTCTCGTGTCTCTTGTCCCTTTCATTCCTCTCCCCTAGGTTTATCAGGGACCCCAGTTCGCATCCTGCTGGCTGGGTAAGTTTAAATGGTGAGTTCCAGGATAGCCAAAGTCATAGAGAAAGACCCTGTCTCAAAACAAAAACAAGAGCAAAACAAACAAAAGAAAAAAGAAAAGAAATGGAGCGAGGGAGAAAGAAAGAGAGATATGAAATGTAACATGAGGGCCTGCTTGTTGGGGTTTAAGTCCTGCCCAGTTCCCACAGCCCGTAAGCCCCAAAGAAAACCACACACAGGTCTACATAAGATATAAACTGATTGGCCCATTAGCTCAGACTATGTATTAGCTCTTATAACGTATACCAGCCCCTTATTCTAGTATACGTTAGCCACATGGCTCAGTACCTTTTTCAGTGAGGCAGGTCACATCCTGCTTCTTCGGTGATCTGGGAAGGACTGGGGAAAGAGCGTCCTTCTTCCCAGAATACTCCTGTTCTCATTGCCATGCCTCTACTTCCTGTCTGGTTGACCCACCTATACTTCCTGCCTGGCCAATCAGTGTTTATTTAAAACATGATTGACAAAATACAGACAATTCTCCCACACCAATGAAATTATTGAATGAGCAGAGCAAAATGCTTTCAACCCATTCCCTCTTTTATCGGTCCAGTGCAGGCTTGTATTTAACACTGTGTCTTCTCTTTTCTCCTGTCTTATCTCCTCCCTACTTCTCTCTGCCTGCTCTCTACTTGAAGAAAACTACCTTAAGCAGGTTCTGACAGTGGGGAGGCCTATAGCCATCTTGCACTGCCTGTGGCAAAACAGACAACTTTACCCCTGGAATTTAGTACTAGGAAAGTTACTGCAGGCTTAACCTAAACCATGGCCCATCTTTGATGATCAGTAAAGTGATATTTTTACCTTATATTGGCCCGATCTCTCTGTCTACACCTAAACTTGTTCCTAACTTCAAAAGAGAGAAAAAAAAAATACATTAATTATGAGTCTCCTAAAATCTACATGGTATTTTTGAAAACATAATTCCAAATTTATCTATTTATCTTCCTTTTTTCTTTCTTCCCTTTCTTTCTTTCTCCTTTTTTTAGCTACAGAACTTTTCAAACTTGGGATCAGTTCAATCTTTTCCTTTTAATTCAATCTACTGCCTTATGTTTAGAAGCATCTAATACGTTTTCCAGTCTTCTGAAAGATTATTTTACTTTAAAATCATAACCTGAAATTTGTCTTATTAAATGCTATGACATGGTGGTCCTCTAAGTGGATTGTTTTCTAACCTCAAACAACTAACAAAAGTAATCAAAGATACATACATGGATATAATACAATAATAGTCTCCATCTTCTTTCATCGTGTGGAAATTTTTGCTGCTTGCCTACTAGTCTTAAGTCTAGTGCTTCACAGCATGACTTTAACATGGAACAAGACTCACTCCTCTCCTGAATGTGACTCAAGGTCTGATTTATTAGGTCGATTCATCTTTTCAGGTGTAAGTCCCATAAGAACTTCACTACCATAAACTAATAAGATACATTGATATACATTACAGTTTGGATCAATACGATTTTCTGTATAGGAAAACGTTTCAACACTTGGTAGCTCAAAACTATAAATAGCCCAGCTTTAAAGTGCTCGTCTGGCAAGAAGAACCTGAGTTCAATTCCCAGAACCTGCATTTTTCTTTAAAGCCAGGCAAAGCACCATGCATTCATAAGAAGGCAGAGAAAGGTGGCTCCCTGGAGCTCACTAGCCAGCCATCCAGCCTACTTGGAGAGTTTCAGGACAGTAAAAGACCATCTCATGGTTTAAAAAGTGGACAATGGATTGCACCTTGGGAATTATACCCAGGTCCTCTGGCCTTCACATGCATGCGTGCATGTACACATACGCATGCACACACACACACACACACACACACACACACACACACACACACACACTCTAGAGGTACCTGTTAGTCTTCGTGACTGCATAGGCTAGCCAGACATGTGTTCTAATTTGGGCAAAAGAGACAGAGCAGAAAAATCCATAATGACTTGCTTTATTCATGGGACCAATCCCATGAAAGACCCTGTGAGGTACTGTGGTTCTTCATCTTCAGGGAAAGGCCCCTGGGTTTGTTTCTATGGTGTTCTTCAGGTCTATGCAGCAACAGGGACAAGTGTCTGTGAACAAGCATTTGTCAAACCCTGCTGTGCCGTATTTCCTTTTATTCCACTGGCCAGAGCTAATCACGTGACCACGTACAGACAGAGTCCCTGTGGGTCTGCAGGGCAAGGATCTATGAGAACCCTTTTTCAAACAAGCTACAACAGTGAGGTCTCTAAAAATGTTCCAGACTTCTGAACCCTTTTCTCCTCTCAGGTATCATTTTAGCCAAAGCTTCAAGGCTTCTGCAAACAGTACCAATGGCATGTTTTGGGATGTGATCAATCTATAAATTAGTAGAGACATGAAAACTGAATTTTCTTTAGCACAGCATGCACCCTTATTTAATTAAATCTCCTTTTATTCTTTTGACATTTTTAGCCATATCCTCCCTCAGATGTCTAATTATAATGATCCCTATGTGTGTTGCATTTTTCTTCCTATCTTCATTATTCTCAATTATGAATTCAGTTGCATTTTGAGTGTATGATAGAAGGGACTAGAAATAAATGCACCAAACCAGTCTCTTCTCCTTCCTGTCCATGCATGTCTATGAAATGGAATAACCCTTCAGTAAGACAGTGGAGCAAGCTTGGCAAACGGTTTGCATCTTCAAGGAGATAGGACAAATGGCCATAACGAGAAATGTTGGTTTATCTGATTGTTTTCTGCCTTTCTAGACTAAAAATGACCGAGTCTACATATGTAACGACCTAGGCAGAGAGGCAGTGAATAAAGAGTAGTCTACACCGCAGCAGAATCCCCGAGGGGAAAGAAAGAAATGTGTCGTTGGGGAAATGGAGACTAATAGGAAGTGACTGTGTGAGCACAAGTCAGCCAAGGTGACTGCGCTAGGGTGGGAGGATTAGGGGCGATCTGAGGGTGCCTGGACCTCAGTAAGTGAGGGCTGCATTTCACAAACATTGTTGCTTTCTAGCACGGTGAGTGAGATGAACGCAAGGCAATGTCAGAGTCTGCGTCAAAGGAGACGTCTGAGCGCAGGCCCGGGTCTACCAGCCAGGGCCAGCGTTGTTCTTCGCTAAAGCCCACTGCCAGCTCTGCCCTGTCATCAGCCTATCTCAGAGAACTGTGCCTTGCTGCAGCATTTCAGGTCATGTGACCTACCTGAGAGGAGCTTCAGGTGTGTCCCTGCCCCACCTGCCAAAGAACTTAGAAAACCAAGCCGGGTCCGTCACGTGTAACTCGGCACGGGTGTGTGGGTTCACGTAGGTTCATGAAATGAAGACTCAAAGACACCTTGAGAACGAGTTTAGCGTCTGCGACTGCGGGGGCGGGGTTACGGGGGGAGGGGGGATCTGTCTCGGTGAACTGAAGCTCTATCACTTTGTCTCCTGGCATCTTTATTTTTTTCTTTATTTACACTTTAGCTAGTAGGCTTCCACGTAGCAAAACAAACTGAATGAAGTTCCCGAAAGCACAATGCCAGGTGCAAATACCTGATTCCTGAGGTCCCACGGTTTTCCCGGGTTTCCTGTAAACCAAGTTTTGCATAGGCTTTGTATCCAGGGGAAACTCTCAAACAAAAGGTATCTGTAACACAAAGGCTGGATTAGGGGCTGGGTGGAAACTCTGGAGCTAGACCAGGTGTAGCCCAGCAGGGTCTCGTGGCTTGTGAGGGTTACTTGCTAACCCTCTGGCGCCAGGCGAGAATGAATTTCTGCCACGGTCTCCTGTTGCTGCCCCACCATTCCCAAATCTATGCCTCTCCCTGCAGACAGGCTTACTCAGAGTCCCAGGTGGGTGTCACGGGTTATGGCGTTACATTACACACTCACACACGCACGCGCACACACTTGTCAAAAAAGAACCATATACCTGCTGTGACAGCCTCCGTCACAGTGCCAGCTCAGCCTTTCCTGACTCTCTCTCCTCCTATTCTCCAACCTTTGGCCCGTTTTCCTGGCTCGAGGCCATCCTCAGTCACTGAACTCATGACTCCTGTGTGCTCCGTGATAATCAAATGACCCCCACGCACCACAGTCTCTTCCGTTCATCTGCTTGTTTTTTGTTTGCATCTTGTTTCTGTCTCCCCAGTCCTGTTTTTACAAGTTCTTCGTTGTGCATATCTCTAAGCTGCTATTAACTTCTGAGTCTGAGAAACATATTGCCAGCCTAGAATGTTCCAGGAAATAAATGCAGCCCTCAACCCAGAATACTTGAAGAAAGAACCCTACAGGAGGGTAAATGTTGTTCTCTTTGAGTTCCCCCAAATGTTTACCAGGGGGCTCCAGCTGGAGTTTGGGAGAAAAAAAGGCCTTCCCAAAGTCATTTCTTGATTGGATCAGGTCTGATCTAGAGTGTGTAAATCTTAAGGGAGTTTGTGCATCTACTGGAAGTATTGGGGGCAGGGAGGACTCTACATCCCCCATTTGTATTCAACTGCTTAGCACAGGCCTCTACTCTAAGCTATATGCCTGCTATCCAGCCTTGGCAAGGGAATGCACGCAGATAACAATACAGGCGATAGCTGGTAGCAAATACCATGGGAGTTCCTGTAGTGGCTGATCCCCTCCTTTAGCTCTTCCAATCAACACAGGGCTACACCAGACTTCCATCATCCATGGATCCCCTGACTCCAACAGTCAGCTGCACGTGCATACACACGCGCACGCACACAATCCAACTGCCTTGAGCCCCTAAATGATGGTTGGGCCCCAAACATGGTCCTTGGACACCACTCTTTTCCTATTGTAGGCATTCTCATTCACTCCAGCTGACTGTAGTTAAGAAAAGATAACCCACAGACCAATTAATATCGATGAAATGCCTGATTACCCAATATGGTTTAGAGATTTAACACCATCTCTAGCATTCTTCACAGAAACAGAAACATTTATATGGAAACACAAAGGGAAGAGAAAGTAAAACCACAAAGAAATATCAGCTTACTGTAATTAGACTGATTATTATTTTTAAAGATTTTTTTTAGACTAACACTTGTAAGAATGCAGAGGAAATTGTAATGTTTAAACACTATTGGGAAGAATTAAATTAGTACAGCCATTCTGAAGAACTATATGGAGTTCCTCAAAAAGCTAAGAGCAAATCTATCATATGATCCAACTATTCTACTGATAGATTTAAATCCAAAGAAAATGAAGTCAGTATAAGGAATAGATGCCTGAAGTCCTGTGCTTACTATGAATCTATTTACAATGCCCAAGATGCAGAATTACCCTGGATTATACACTCATGAAGGAATTAGCAAATAAAATTACATATGTATGTGTATGTATGAGTGCTAGTCAATCTTAATAAGAGTGAAATCCTATCATTTGCAAAAGCCCATGATATTGGAGGGCGTTATATTGAATGGTATTAGCCAGATAAAATAAAATAAACACCGAACATTCTCTTTCCTGTATGGAGCCTACAGAAGGTTTCCCTGGATGTAGTGTAATGATTACTGGAATTCGGAAAGGGGGAGGGAGAGAAGGGGTAGAAAGGTTCAGACACTCAATACTATAACACAGCTAAATAGAAGGGGTGGTATGATGTTTCATAACACAGTAGGGTGACTATAGTTCTCAGTATGTTATGATTTATGGCACAGGGCCCTGGCAGGTTCCACTGCAGGTGAGAGAGGCCACGGCAGGTGGGAGACAGACAGATAGGCCATGTAGAGAAAGCTTGGGTATAGAGTTTATTTAGTAATTGTTGGGAGGACGTAAGGGTAGGGGAGTTATGGTGAGGGAAAGAGAGAGGAATAGAGAAAGATAGAAGAGGAAAGGGGGAGGAGGAAAAGACAGAAAAAGAGAGGAAAAAGGAAGCCCCCCCCCCCCAGATCAGTTTGCCTGGTAGAAAAGGGGGAGATTGAGAGTGAGCAGAGTTGGTCTCTTAAAGGAACACGGTACCCAGGTGACAGGGCAGGCCAGCACCATTATAATTTTAACAAGCAACCTACTATATATAGACTTTGGAGGGGTCCAAAAAAGAGCTCAATAACTATAAACTAAGAAAATCAAAGAGAAGGAAATTATAATTTGCTCAACTTAATCCCAGCATCTTCTATGAATGTGTTAAAATTAAGTTACCCTAGAAATATGTACAACTATTACATGTTAATTTGAATAATACTTAATTTAAAATATATACTATAATATTATAGTAATCAAAACAGCATGGCACTGGCATAAAAACAGACATATACATAAATGGAAAAGAACAAAGTACCCAGAGATAAACTGATGTTTTACAGTCAAGCAATATTTAATGGAAGCCAAGAACACACAATGGATAAAAATACAATTTCTTGGGTGGTGTTGAAAAACTAGATATCTCCAGGCAGCAAAATGAAATTGGACCTGTTTTATATTACTCACAAAACTGGCTCAAAATGGGTTGGATACTTAAATATAAGACTGAAACCACAAAAATTTCTTTGAAGAAAATGTAAGATAAATTAGTCTTAACAATTACGTTTTTTTTTTTTGAGATAACATCAAATTTTCAGGCCATAGAAGCAAAACTAAACAAGTTGGAGAGCAATGAAGTTTCTGTATAACAAACATTTGTGCCAGCAAAATGTTAGGGCAGTAAAGATATTGACAGAAGATATTTGCAAGTCAAATACTAATGAGGGGTCACCATTCAAAATACATGGAAAAGTTATACAACTCAAAGGCAAAATAAGTCATTATCCAATTAAAACTGAGCATAGTACCTGAATAGACATTTTACCAAAGAAGATGAACAAATGGCCACTTAGGGTGCTCAACATGGCTCACCAGGGAAGTGTGCTAGGAATACACCAATAAGCGTGGAATGCCATAGTTCATATTCTGAGTAGAACAATGTTGAAGCCATATTGATTAACAGAAGTCAAAGGAAAGACCTCATGCAGAATGATCAAGAAGACATGAGGAATGCTGGAGTTTAATTTGGCTTATAATGATGGTCCAACTTGGGAAATATGACTATTAAAAACAGTATGTTTACACACACACTTTTTAAAAACACTTTTGTAGGGTTTGGGATCAAACTCAAGATGTCACTCATGCTTGGCAACCACTCTACCACTGAAACACATGCTTAGCCCTGAAGTGAGACATAAGCCTTGTTTTCATGGACTTGAGGATGGCCCTAGGTAGGGCAATCGAGTTTGTTTTGGAGGACACGAGACAGTATCAATAGATAAAAGTTACAGGGAGGCATTTCACCTCAGTCTGAAAGAATTCTTCCCTAAGAGTTTGAGTGGCTTGAAATAGAACATGATATAGCGTGGAGTAGAGTGACGTTGGAGATGCTCAAATCAGCCACAAAACCTGCTCTCCCGAGGATTCGGCACCGAATAGTGTTGTGGAGCAGATAACCGCGGAATGTCCCACTCACACTGATAGCAAAGCTATCGCATCTAGAAGGGTAAGTGGAGAGTGAAGGACAGCCCAGGAGGCCGTCGCTGAACTCCACTGAGGACTGTGACGTTGTGCTTATCAAGTTGGCTGCCATGTGAAGTTGTGGAGTTCTTGGGCCCGCTCTTGTCGCATCCTCCCATTAAGGACAATCAGCAAACTGTCATTTCCTTTCAGCCTCACGCATAATTATTAAGAACACATTTCATAATGCTTCCGCCATATGTTAGTTACGTGTACCGCTCTTGTTTATTCCTTCATGCAATAAGACTTCAGTGAGCACAACGAGGAAGAAACAAACCATGCTGACCATATTTGGATTTGCTTCTTGATTTCCCTCCTCTAGGTGAACGCTTCTCTCTATGCTCACGGTGTAACACGCTTGGAACGCTATTTCTAGCCAGATCTGAACAGAGCTTCGTTGGAATGCCAGCTGAGGATGGTTGAACTTCTTACCTTTGTCGTTTGTAGGCAATTTTATTTTTACTCTGTGCATTAATTACTTTTCGCATTGTTGTGTCAAACTACAAAGGGACTTCAGAGAGGGTGGGCGGTTATTTAGGTTCGTGGTATGAGGCGACACAGTTCTTCAAGGCAGGAGTGTGAGGTGAGTGCCCGCACTGCTTCTAGTCAGGAAACACAGAGAAATGGGTGTTGTGCTCAGCTTGCCTTCTTTTCTTGTCTTTTTTATTCAGTCTGGGAACCCAGCCCACAGGTAGCATCTGCCACACTCACTGTGGGTCTTCCCTCCTCACTTACAATTCTCTAGAAATGTCCTCACAGAACCCATCCAGGGCTGTGTCTCCAAGGTGATTCAGAATCCAGTCAAGCTTAAAATCAGGGTTAACCACTACAGTCTATTTCTATAATCGTTAAAACTTCTGATTTTGACTGTCTTGATCAAATGATTACTAAAGGTTCCTTCAACCCTGTTGCTACCCAGCCTCCACTTAACAGTCAGACAGGAATGGCGCTGGTCTGATCTGCTTGAGGCAGGCAGCTCCCAGCCTGTTAGGGGGACTGACTTCTTCCTGAACCCCTCCCTATGTGTCTCTGTTCTTGTCTGGGAGAGCACACCGCAGGGTGAAGACAAACAGGGTTGCACGGGTGACCGGGTGACCGAGTGACCTGAGCTTGGGGAGGGCCTTAAGACTGAGTGAGTACTGTTTGTTAATGCTTGCTGTTGCTGTGTTACCCAGACCACGACCCTGTCCTGTGGGTTTGTTCTCCCAGTCTGAAGAATTCTGAGCACACTACCTTACCTACAGGAGACACCCCATAAACTGCATACGAAGTTATTAATAAATCAGCATATGAAACATGAATCCTGTCCTCAAGATGCTCACCTTGGGAGAAGCAGATATAGCTCACCTTCTGCACCTCCCTACACACACACACACACACACACACACACACACACACACACAGGTATCCTTCCTGGCACACTGTATGTGTTTGATGCCTGTTCAGGAGTATTAATGATTGCCATGTGTGGAAAGACCAATGCTGAGTTAGAGAGACCAATCCTCAAACTCTCCAAACCTACCCTGCCCGAAGAAGGCAAGTAATTGATCACTCACTTTCATGAGGTTCTCGCGAGAGTCACCTACCATCTCCTCAAACCACACAGCTCCTTCCTGCCAAGCCACACTGCCCTCAGGGAGGAGATGCTGGTTAAATATCTCTCTTAGTCTGGTCCCATATCTGGCCATGTGTAAAGCCCCCCATCAATTAGTGCCTCCTGGAAACATTCTTCTCCCTAAAATGTATACCACTTAATCCCATTGTAGGGCGGGTATGCTCAAGGCTAAGGAGTATGGTAAGTAATGGTTGGGGCCCCTTCCTAGGTAAACAGTGTATTCCTGGCGGTTGGATCGTTCCTATGACAAGGTTTTAGGAACTAGAAGCAAGATCCTTCCATCCCATGCAAGACATAGTTATTTGTGCCTAGGATTTAATTTACCAGCTATCAAAGTATGCGTGGCATAAGGATACTGCTCTGTGGTAGAGCACTTGCATAACACGCACAAGGTTCTGGGTTCAATACCTGGTACTGAAGAAAGAAGGGGTGGAGATGGCTGTTAGTGGAGAGTGGAAACACCATGGGGGAGGCACATGGAGAAACCACAGGGGATGCTGGTTACAAATAAACATTCCTGTGCTCTCTACACCCAAACTCTCAGATTCAAAACAGCCAGAAATCAGGGTGATGAACATAGCTCCAAGGAGCTTTTTCTTTCTAGACAGGTTTGTACATAGAGAAGGAGGCAGTGCTGGCCATCACAAATCTATCAGCATCCTCGGAGCTGAGACAGACAGTCAGTAATTTCCCCTGGGCCTCAGCAGCAAGCAGTGCAGCAGTGGCAAAAGCAGGACCTGTATGTGCTTCTCCGAAGGCCGTGTGACATGCCGTTTGATTGTTTTCTGCAGCACTGCTCCCAGGGGCCGGAAGGCTATGGCCAATTTTCTTTGATCTGACACCAAGGATATTTCCCACGGCTGCCTTTCTCAGAGCTGGGCCAAAGCTGCACAGGCGCCAGGTACCACCTCTAAAGCGGAACTGCTTTCTAAATGAGCATCCAGG
This sequence comes from Microtus oregoni, assembly GCF_018167655.1. Lineage (NCBI taxonomy): Eukaryota > Metazoa > Chordata > Mammalia > Rodentia > Cricetidae > Microtus > Microtus oregoni. The sequence goes on from NW_024543072.1 coordinate 34,273,908, forward strand.
TTCAAGGGCATTTTGAAGGTCACAACTAAAAAAAAAAAAAAAAAAGGACTCTGACTAAAACTTCTCCCTCCCCCAAACTGTTTCTTCTGTTGGAACCTCCCTTCTTATTCATTCCCAGATGTCAACATGAGGTTGGCTAAGGGGAAGGACAGGTGTTGGGGAATGCTGTGTTTATAGAGCCAGCTGGAAGGAAAATGTAGACTATACACACCTTCCCTTCCAGGACCTCCTCCCTGGTCCTCGCACAGAGTGTCCAAGGCATAATTGTGCTCATAGCACAGAGACAGGGCATAGCCCAGATACCTGGAAACACAGAACGTGAAGGTGAAAGGCACTAACTTAAAATGGACTCGTCCTTATGATGTAACGTTCTAGCGAACACTGCAAAGAGGGGAGTTGGAATCCTGCAGGTACCCAAGGGAATGAAGAGGTGGAGACAGAAGAACAGCAGATTCCCTGAGAGGGAAACTAAATGAAAATGATCCCAGGGGCCAGAATACAGTGAGCAAAGAACGGGGTGGGGACAGGGACGTCCGGCAAGCCGTGGAGTGACCAGCATGCCTGTTGTAGAGAACCTCAAAGGACACTCAAGGATGCCACCTCTGGGTTGATATTTAACAGAAGTCATCGTATGCCGTAACTAAGTCAATATGGCTCAGGGATCTTTAGCCTCTTCTCTCTACCTTTGCATATGTTTCAAATCAGTTACAAACACACATGCAAACAAATGCCACTAGTAAATCACTGAGGACACGAAGCACAGGGAAGGAGCAGAGCGTGACTCTGGGGCACGGGTCAGGCCTTGGCCTTTCCCAACGGGAGAGAATAAAGGATTGGGGGGGACGGTGGTTAGACACGGAGCAGGGGAAAAAGAAATAAAGGAAGGAGGGCCTTCTTAAGTGACCTCAAAATTCTCAGCCAAAGAGGCCAAAATGACCTCCCTCCCCACTTTGAGCCCAAGCAGGGGAATAAACAAGATGTTGGGTTGGTGTTTGAAGGAAAGAAGCTTAGATGCCGCCATGGCACAAGAGGCCAGAGAGACTAAGACGGTGGGGTTGGAATGGGGGGGGGGGGTCTGACTGGGGTGGGGGTGTGATCAGGGTGCAGGCTCATGCTGCTTCTCAGTGATGTGTTCTGAGACCTCACCACAGTTCTGCCATGCTGTTTCTAGATATTTCAATGCCTCACTCAGAGTGTATAAAGCCAGGAAGGCCAAATACCTTTTGAATGGAGGCTAACTTTCCTCTATTCCCTCCTATTCTCCCGGATCCTGGGGACTCTTTCTTATTGCAATCCTCTGCAGCCAGCTCCCGGCACTCAGGGAGGTGGTGCCCAAACACAAGGTGTCTTCAGAACCTTCGTCAGTCTGAGAAACATTCACTCTACATGGGCCTTCAAGATTTAGAGAGAGACATTTAGGATTTGGAGAAATTCATAAGTCGGTCCTAGTGGGGAAGAGGAGAAGAAGAACACATAAGCCAGCTGTTTCCATCCAGGGAGAAACAAATATAGAAGACATAACAAAAATCTAAGGCTAGCATCAGCTCACTTCAGTGTCTGACACAGGCATCCAGAAGCACTATCACCTCCCTACATGGGCTCTGAGGCTGGGAGCATCATGGAAATTTACAGCTCCCATGGAAAATTTCCAGGACCACAAACTGCTAGGGTTGTGTCTGCGCTAAGCTGCAGGGCACTTGTCTGGCCATCTGAAAAGGAAAGGCTTGGGAATTAACCGACAAATGTCAGCTAGGGCCCCAGGGAATAAATTAACATACATATGGGGGAGGTGCTGAATATGATAGGGCATCTTTAGAAGACTTGAAAGCCTTGGTATGAGCCTAGCAGGTACCAAGCTCTAGAAAAAGTCAGTCCTCTTATAACTGGTGTTTGCTGATTGGAGGGGGATATGAGCAGAGCTTCTCCGGGTCAAGTAACACGTTGTTCTTTTACTTAGGTTCTGGATGAAGAGGTGCGCTTGAATTCTGAAAAATCCTCAATCTGTGCTCCTAGGATCCCCACACTTTTACTTATGTACTAAGTTTGAATTAAAAGTTGTCCACTTTTTATGGGCTAGACAGGTAGCTCTTCAGTTAAAGGTACTTGCTGGACTAGCCCGGTACTGGAGTTCAGATCCCAAGAACCCATGTGACAAGCTGGGCATCCATGCATTCCTATAACTCCACCTCTGAAGGGAAAGGAGACAAGGGAATCACTAAGGCAGAATTCTGGCTTCCAGGGTCAGGGAGAGACACAGCCTCAAAGGAACAGAAGAGGATGCCTGATCCGTGCATGTACCCAGGCACCTGCATCTTCCTCAGACGTGTGTTCATATGTTCACACAGAGAAGCACATACACAGATAAATAAATAGATCTAAAGTAATTAAATTTTAAAAAATACTGCCTATCACAAGTTAATGATTAGTTCATTAAGTCAGGACTGTTGCTACTTGAGTCAATTAAAATATTTGAAGACGGGTGGTGGTGGTACATGCCTTTAATCAGAGAGGTAGGCGGATCTCTATGAGTTTGAGGCCAGCCTGGGCTACAAGTTCCAGGACAGCTAGGGTTGTTACACAGAGAAACCTTGGCTGGGGGAGAAAAAAGAAATAGATAATATAAAATATTTGAAATTTCTAAATTTCAATATTTTTCAAGTAGTCATAATTTGACTTTTTGATGTAACCATACTTGTTATGGTTTAAGTAAAAATGTTACAGGTCCCTGAGTGGCTACAATGGGCAGCTGACCATGAGACCATTCGTCAGGTCCCCGAAGTGGAGACAGGCAGCAGGCAGTGGGTCCCAAGAACAGCCAGACCCAGGCAGGGATGGCACAGTTCCCCAAGTGGCTGCAGTGGGCCATGAGGGGCAGTGAATCCCAGCCAGGGAGCCACAGCCACAGCGGGTAAGAGACAGAGACAGATAGGCACACCATGCAGAGTGAGGTTGGATATTTATTTAATGGGTTATGGAAGGGAAAAGGGAGAAGGGGAAAAGAGCAGAGAGAGAGAGAGAGAAGGAGGGAGGAAAAAACAGAGAGGGTAAGGGAAGAAGAAAGAGACAGAAGCTGTCTCTTTGAGAGAGAGGGATAGAGACAGACAGACAGACAGAAAGAGAAGAGACTTGGATTGCAAACAGGAAGGAAGAGCTGCTTGCCTCAGTAGATGGGAGGAGTGGTGGGGCTTGTCTCTTAAAGGGACAGACCATTACAATACTTACACAGATAAAACTAGGGAAAATTTCTCAAGCTTATCTTAAGATATCTTATATATTATTATATACTACTTATTATATGTTATATATACATATGTATGTGATACTTTGAATGAATGGCTTTTACCTTTTTAATTTTCCCTCTCTCAGCTCTAGTCAATATTGTTTAGGAATTTATTTAGCAAGCAAGTATAAATAAAAGCAAGAAATGAAAGAATACATTTATACACAGTCGTACACACATATAAAATATAGTTCAACATCTATTCTTCCTTGATAACACATTGCAGTTTTAATCATTTAAGTACATGAAGTTCGTGTATCTGTTTCCAATCTGCCTCTCCTGATAGATGTGTGCCATGAGAGGCACACAGGATATTCTCATTCCTTATATTCCTTGCAACCAACAGGGTGCTGGAGAATGGTGACAGACCTAAGAGCTGTTAATAAGGTGATTCAACCAATGGGTCCTCTATAATCTGGACTTCCTTTGTCTCCCACTTTTGTCTAAATAACAGCCTTTAAGAGACCAGCCCATTTTGGGTGTGCTCCTAAAGACTGTTGGCTGAAGGAGTTCCCACAGCAGGGCACCTAGTTCATAGGCAAATACTCAATATCTGTTGAATGAACAAATGGAGAAGTTGAATGGATCCATGAATGTGAAATCTAGCATTTGTTGTCATTGAGCAAATTCTTTGAACAAGTCCTGGATAAGACAGAAGCTCACATCCCCATTGCCATAAAAAAATCCATGATAATATATAGAAACAAAAAGGCCTTTCAAGGAGTCATTCTTTATTGTGTAAATTGTTCAAATAAATGTCAGGGCTTTGTCCTTATTTTTATTACACAAAATTTTTCATCTTAGAAGCACCTTGAAAACAGGTTCCCTTCATTCTCAGTGTATTAATGAATCTTCCCTTTTATACCTTTATGATCAAGTCATAAAGGACCCAAGGGAAAAATAAATGAAATATATAAGTTAAAAGCTGAGCTATTAATAGTGATATAAAAGAAATCCCTTATGCCAAGGACAGAGAAACTACAATAGTAAGCACAAAAAAAAAAAGAGAGGAGAAGGGCGTTGTGTCAAAACATGCAGGCACTTCAACAAGAAATGACAGAGCTGAGAGAAAAATGATTCCTGTAACTATCTGAGTGTGTGTGTAGAATGAGTGCAGAGCCCACTGGGGAAGGCTGCTCAGGTGCAGACCTGAGCAAGGCTGGGCTTGAAGCAGAGAAATCCTACCTTCAGAGCAGCACCCTCACCCACCACACACATTCCCACATCCTCACCCACCACAGAGATCCTGCCTTGCTGTTGGTCAGCCTCCCTCACCTCCCTACAGAACTGTATTATCTCCTGCCTTGCTGTTGTTCAGCCTCCCCCACCTCCCCACAGAACTGTATTATCAACAACCCCTCTGGGGAGCATCTCTTACTTTCGGACATTTCTCTCTTCAGTCCTCTGTCAAAACAACACAGGCCTAAGGCACATCTTGTTTTGTTTTTTCCAGACAGGGTTTCTCTATGTAACAACCCTTGCTGTCCTGGAACTTGGTTTGTAGGCCAGGCTGGTCTTGAACTCACAGAGATCCCGCCTGCCTCTGCCTCTCAAATGCTGGGATTAAAGGCATATACCACCACACCTTGGCCTAAGGCACATTATTTTAGAACCCAGACTCTGTTTGCCTCTTACAATTTTACTGATACATTATTCTTCATCTTTGAGTAGCAGCTGTACAGAGGGAGAATTCACTGGCCATGTTGGTCATTTGTTTAAAGTGGATAGGTCAGTGACTTTAGTATATATTATAACTGAATGATCATCACCGTAATCAGTTCTAGAATAGATTCATGACCCTGGAAATAAACTTCATTACCCAGATATAAGCAACCACTCCCCTGGTTTCTGACTCCAGAGAGACACTTTCTAAGACTGGAACAACATGTGATTTCCCATGTTTGGCTTCTTCCTCTAAGCCGGAAACTTTCGATGTTTATCCCTGTTATAGTGGGAATCAGTGTCAGTATCTTCTTCCTTATTTCTGAATAACTCTCTGTTGTATGAATAGCCTGCATTGTATTTAAGGATTCCTCAGACGATGGATGTTTGGTTTCTTCCTACTTCTTGGCCACAGTGAATAGTGCTATTGGCCAGTCACAAAGTGTTTAGTGTTATTTCATGGTGTGTTAGAACCAGAAGTGTAGCAGTTGCCTGGTATAATCTCTGTTTAACCCAGAGCTCTTTTCTACAAGCCCTCAAAATAGGGTTTGGCCTCATTGGAACCTCTAAAAAATGGGAAACTACCCCTGTGAAATAGAAAGAATACATAGTCCTGCAAAACTCACTATTCCATTCCAGAGCAGGACTGTCACAGTGGCAGTGAGCGTACAGGTGCTGCTGCTTTTGTGTCTGGACACCATAGTTTCTCTGCAGTCATTCACTGCCTCTGGCTTTTAAGAGCTTTCCGCCTCCTCTTCTGAAAGCACCACAAGCCTCAGGAGGAAGGGTTGGATATAGGTGTCCTGGTTAGTGCTATTAACCCTCTGGGATCCCACCTCCTCATCAACATAATTGGAATATCAATCCACTTCATATCATAGGTAGCTGTGAGAAATAGGCAAACCAAAAACAAGGAAATGGTTAATGTTCCCCATCACTGGAAAGAGACTGCCATATGCCCTCCTGTGGGCCATAAATACTAGTTGTTATGGTTAACTGTCACTTTAAGAGATAAGCCACACCCACTCCCTGGGGACCCCTCTCTCCCCATCTTAATACTTACTGTTCTCTCTTGGTGCATGTTCTCTCTCTTTCTTGGGCCCTTCTCTGTGTCTCTCCTCTTCTTCTCTTTCTCCCCCCCAAAGTAATAAATATCAAATTCTATTCTTTACAATGTGTCTATCCATGTGTCTTCCACCCACTCACCGGCCCAGCGGCTCGCCACTGGGAAACTGCACCTTCCAGGGACTCATTGTCACCAGGACCAGCCCAGTGCTGCATGGTTGGGCCCCGCCAGGACTGGCACCTCTCCCAGTCAGGGACCCGCTGCTCAGTACCAGGCACTGGAATCTGCTGCAAGCTGCTCGCTGCCTGCTCATACCCCAGGGTTCGCTGGGACCAGCCTGCCCTGGACCAGCAGCCATCTCTGCCTGGGACTGGCTGCTTTGTGGGCCTGCCTGCCTACTGCCACCGGGGATCTTGTAGCATTTTTAACACTAGTTATCAGCACATTAGATGAAAGGTCCCTTGCTTTCCAAGGTACCAACATGGTCCCCACATCAGATTATCTGGTCATTCCACATATCTCAGGAAATAATATTGAGCACTATTAATTTTCCTAGATATGTTATATTGGCATGTAAACACCACCTTCATGAAACTAACATTCTGGAAGGGAAATGTCTTCCCATATGCTGGCAAATACCATAATCAAATGATCTTTACTTAAGATAAAAGGTTAAATTAGTAATGACTATTAAAGGAGACACATAATAACCAAATGAGGGTTTCTAAAAATAAAAGCAGTTTATTTAGGATACCACACAAAAAACAAATTTTCCTTTGAAAGGGGGTATCTAATGAAATCATTGTCTTTTGACATCATTGGACATCCCTAATAGCACTGGTAGCTGAAAAGGATCTCTGCTGATTGTAGATGTAATCCTCCATAGTAAGGCTGTCAATCATAGCCTTCAAATGTCTTCCCCTAGGGAATTTCTGGGCCAGTGTGTCTACATACAAGTGACTCTGGGTTTTATTAGCCGCACTTGGATCTTAACAACAGAGGACATGAAATCCCCCGTGAACCCAAAGCAACCATTTGATTCACATTTGGAGGCTTCAGCAACAAGAACATTTGGATGGATAAGGCCTCAAGGGACAAAGAAAACAAAAATAGAAAGCAAAACCAACTATGCAAGAAATGAGATCGCCAAGCAAATGAGGACAGCTTCTGTTCCTGGTCCCTTTCTCAAGCACACCAATTTCTGTCTGTTTGCTCCTGTGCTCCTTCCATGGGACTTCTCTCATTCCTATGGGATTCTGGAAGCTGAGGTAAGTCTCCCCCAAGACAGTGTCTCTATGGAGACAGGAGAAAGTTCTGGAAAGTATGACTATCTAAGAATTGACTCCTACAAAAGGCAGCTCCACCAGGAACAGGGTCAATCCAGTATCCATTTAGCAAATACTGGAATAGCTAAGCGTTTCTCAGGCATGATGGCATGCATTTGCACTATCCATGTGTCAGACATGAAGACAGGCACTGTCAGTCTGTGAGAGCACACATCTGGCTCTGCCTTCAAGAGGTCATTAGCTGTGGAGACTTCTGGGAAGCCTAAGTCAGAGAGGTAGAGGAGTCTCTGTCATTTTAGAAGGAAACCATAGAGAAGAATATGAGGGCTCTACAACTCTCTCACGAATTTCCACACAGTTCCTAGGGGTGAAACAGCAAGAACCCCTCACTCTAGTTTCTTCCTAGGAAATCTGAAGAACACCAGCTCTACCTAGAAGCTTCCTCTACCGACAGCATCTGAAAGGAACTTCAAAGCCTGGAGAACTGGTCACTGAGTCAACAGTGTGAAAGGGACAAACAAATCTGGGCCTTTTATAACAGGTAGGCAATTCCATTTCACAAAGTCAGCCTTGGAGATCAGGGAGAGCCGGGAACCCAAAATCTCACATTTGTTCAGCACTCTGCACTGCAAGTCTCTCTGTCCAATTTTGAAACCAATTATGGAGCCCTGAATGGAAGCCAAGCCATCTACTGGGTGCTTTGAGTCTACTAATTTATTGTAATTTTGATAGCTATTATGTTAGCTGATTATTGTGGGAAGTTCATTGGAAATTGATAGCTTGCTCCAAGTTCAAACATCTAGAAAATGGTAACAAGATTGCATTGTCGCTTCTATGAAGTCTCTGTTCACTGTGCCCTCTTCATCTCCCCACCCCAGCCATTCTCTGTCTAGAATAATCATCACTAATAGCTTAAGGGTCATACTACAGACTAAGAAAAGAATTTACATTGGCTTTATGGACTGAACTATTTCCTGTTATGGACTCCAAATTTGCCCCTCCAAATGTGTGTGTTGAAATCCTAGTATCCAGGACTTGAGAATACAGGTCTATATAGATACAGAGCCTTTAAATAGGCAATCAAGAAGAGCTGAGGTCAGCCGGGTGGTGACGGCACACACCTTTAATCCCAAAGGCAGAAACAGGTGGATCTCTGTGAGTTCAAGGCCAGCCTGGTCTAGAAGAGCTAGTTCCAGGACAGAACCAAAACTACAGAGAAACCCTGTCTCGAAAATAAAAAAAAATTTAAAAAAAAAAAAGATGAGCTGAGGTCTTATGGGTTGGTTCTAATCTAATATTTTTGGTGTCTTTATAAGGAACAAGACAGCATATAATCCAAAGGGTGGCCATGTCCACACATCGTGAGAAGGCAGACCTTTGCAAGTTAAAGGAAAGCAAGAAGCCTCAGAAGGCACCAAACCTGTTGGCTGATAATTCATGGCTCTCTGGCCTCTTGAACTATGGGGAAATGAACTTCCGCCGTTGAAGGGACCCGGTCTGCTGAACTTTGTTTTGGCAATATTGGCAAAGTACTGCTCTGCTCATTTTATTTTTCTGCTGCCTTGGTAGAGGTAAATATGATGTCCACTTTCCACGTGAGTCAAGGAAAAGGGAGCCAGCGAACAGGAGAGGGCCAGTCCTACAGATACTACATTCTCTTCCTTTCTGCCCCACCTGGCCTCTCAGGTCACAGTTTTCTAACCCTGAAAGATCTTTCATGCCCAATTCCAAAGCCCCAGGCTTGAAGATTCCCAGCAGATTAGGGGTATTCACAGACAGCTTCGGCACACAACACAAGAGCGTGGGATTGCAAAGGAAAGACTGCCTGGTCAGATAGGTGGTCACTGGTGACTGCGGTATTTGCAGAGAAGCATTTAGGAGAACAACTTTCCAGCCTTGACCTCCGAACCACAAGGGTTTTGTCTTGTTTTGCTCTGTTGTTCTATTTTGACAGTGTTTCACTACAAGGCCCGAGCTGGCCAGAAGCTTGCTATGTAGACCCTGCTGATTTGGAACCCATAGCAATCTTCCAGCTTCTACTTCCTGAGTACTGGGATTACAGGCATGCTCTACCATGGCCAGCTAAAGGAGTGTCTGTGTGTGTGTGTGTGTGTGTGTGTGTGTGTGTGTGTGTGTGTGTGTCTGTCTGTCTGTCTTTCTGTGTGTCTGTGTGTTTCTGTGAGTGTGTATGTGTATGCGTCTGTGTATGTGTATGTGTGTATCTATGCATGTATATAACTGTGTGTGTGTCTGCGTATCCATGTGGGAGACGAAAGCCACGGCCTAATGCATATTAGGCAAGCTCTCTAGCACTGAACTACGTCTCTACCTCCCAGCTAAAGAACCCTTCTTTGCAGGAGCATTGACCACATTTTCTGGGTTCACAGGACACAAGGGTTGATAATGGATTTTCAGCTGGACTCTCTCCCAGAGAACTCTGCATCTCTTCATCTCCTCGACAGTAGTACAGGGGGTGAAAATGCTTCATTTGCAGACTCCATGATTCACATGTGCAGAACTAAAAATGTGAGCTCTTCTACTCATCTCTAAGCTCACTCTATTTCAGGCATCAATTTTGTTCTTGTTGGCAGAAAACCTGATCTAGTCAACTGAGATAAAAACAGCAGTCGTATTTAAATGTGGTCCTTTCCATATCCCTAGTCTTTGAGTAGCATCAAGGTTTGCGAGTATTTCTGAGGTAGAGATGATCTGGCGTGAAGCGGGCCTATTCTAGCTTTCTTTACTCTGTTATCAGAGACATCTGTGGCCACTGGCCCCTCCTGGGACACCTGAGATTCTATCTAGTTTCCAGACTTGGTCCACCGTGGTCGCTCTGTGTCTGCTTCTTCCAAACCTCTGGAAACAGAGGCCATCACTTGGATAATTCTTAGCTGCTCTTTACCCTCCAGTAGGGTATTTGGGCCCTCCCAAATCAGCTAGGCAGAAGAAGACTGTGTTTAATCCTCTGTGTTGCAATATACACACACATCCACACACAAACACACGCACACATGAATGAGTTGGGTGTGGTGGCGCACGGCTGTAATCCCAGAAGACTGTTGAAAGAGCCTGTCTCCTTAAACTCCCTTCCTGGAGCTCCTTCTCCTCCCACTCCACTCCTACAGCAAGGGATGACCTTGGCTCAGACTCCCAGGTCCTAGCCCTCTCCTTTAAATAAAGTGAGGAGGCCTCTTTCTTCAGTGTCCTTTCTCCCCGTACAGTCTCTGGGAAAGGCCTGGGGCCCCAACACTGCCCTGAAGAATCTTGGCTTTAGTCAGATTTAAATAATACCAACTTTTTTTTTGCTTTCGGTTTCAAGAAATTCTAAGCTCCTGATTTCTTCCCCTTAAAACAAAATAATTATGCTTGCTTTCATAAGGGAAACACAAGTAAAACAACCTCTTTGGGGGTCATGAAAGCCCAAATATGCTATGTTTTGTGAAATCCTTGTCCTACATAATCATGCTACCAAATAGATAGAGAGTAAGTCCAAAGGTGACAAGGAATTGAAAGGGAGAAAACAGATCAGGTGTTTGGTGTTCTGTTCATATGTCACCTCTTCAAGTGACCTCATTCCTGCTCCTTCTCCCACTGTGGCCCCTACCTATACCCTCATCTTTTAAATCTTCTTAACAGTTTTTTTTTACTTGATATTACCCATTTATATTGTTGTCTCTCTGTTCTTCTCTATTCATTACCCACTACTCTGCCCCCATAGACACACACACACACACACACACACACACACACACAGAGAGAGAGAGAGAGAGAGAGAGAGAGAGAGAGAGAGAGAGAGAGAGAGAATGTAAGCTTGAGGAGCAAGTGGATTTGGCCTGGTCACTGAGAAATTCCTAGTGGTTAGAGTACATCATGATAGGTTAGGATATGTCAGTATTAGCTGCAGGAAACAATAAGGGAAGGAGGGAGGCAAAGTGGGAACTATTGTCTGGCCATCACTCTCCCTCCTTAGCTTTCTAAACTTCCCAAGGCACCGAGAGTCTCAAAGACACTACCCTAAGTTTGTCATCTTTATTCTTATTCTTTCAGGAATCAAGTTTATATTCTTCTCTGCTTTTTTCCCACCCCTTAGCTGACTCTTTACTCAGGAAGTTCTTGAGAGGCCACAGGTCTCCCCTTAGGGGTTTGCTTAGTATGGTACACCCTACAGGGAGAGCCCAGTGTTCCATAGACATGGTACACCCTACAGGGAGAGCCCAGTGTTCCATAGACATGGTACACCCTACAGGGAGAGCCCAGTGTTCCACAGATATGGTACACCTTACAGGGAGAGCCCAGTGTTCCGTAGACATGGTACACCCTACAGGGAGAGCCCAGTGTTCCACAGATATGGTACACCCTACAGGGAGAGCCCAGTGTTCCATAGACATGGTACACCCTACAGGGAGAGCCCAGTGTTCCACAGATATGGTACTCCCTACAGGGAGAGCCCAGTGTTCCACAGATATGGTACACCCTACAGGGAGAGCCCAGTGTTCCACAGATATGGTACTCCCTACAGGGAGAGCCCAGTGTTCCACAGATATGGTACTCCCTACAGGGAGAGCCCAGTGTTCCATAGACATGGTACACCCTACAGGGAGAGCCCAGTGTTCCACAGATATGGTACACCCTACAGGGAGAGCCCAGTGTTCCACAGATATGGTACTCCCTACAGGGAGAGCCCAGTGTTCCATAGACATGGTACACCCCACAGGGAGAGCCCAGTGTTCCGTAGACATGGTACACCCTACAGGGAGAGCCCAGTGTTCCTTGTCACAAATGCTTCTGGGCCACTGGAAGGACAACCCAAGTCTTTCTCTCCTCTTCTCACTGTTATGATTGCTCGGCACTTTAAGAGACAAGCTACGCCCACTCCCTGCAGCCCCTCCCTCCTCTTGCTGTCTTGGCTTCTCTGGCAGTCCCTTTTCCCTCTCCACCCCTTCTCCTTTCTCTCTCGCTCTGTCCTCTTCTCCTTCTTCCCCCCTTCTTCCCCCTTCTCCCCTCTTTCTTTCCCATTTTATAATTTAACTAAAAAATATCCAATTCTATTTTGTACGATGTGTCTATCCATGTCCCTGTCTCCTGCCCACCCTCCAAGTGTCTCCCTGCCTGGGACCAGCCACAGCTCGGGGACTGGTAGCGGTCTCTGCCTGGGATTGAACTGGCTGCTCCCAGGGCCCGCTGCCTGCCGCCCACCATTTGGGGACCTACAGTATTTCTGCTGCCTACTGCAGCCAGGGATCTTGCAGCATTTTTAAAAAATCATAACACTCACCCCACAACAATGTGGAGGAGAAAGGGACACCTTGAGCCAGGAATAAGAGTCAGGACAGACAGTACTTCACTTTTTTCAACAGAAGCTACATCCTGAGGTCTTTATGTTGGCCCACAGCCCCCACCCTCAGGGGGACAGCCAGCCTCCTCTTCAGAAGCCACCTCCTCCGTGGTTCTCTCTTAAGTGTGGGCTCTCATATGGCCATGCTTCCTCTCATCTTCCCTTTGAGCTTCCGAGCATGGTGTTGAGGCGTCTCACTCCAATGTCCTGCTCATCTCATTTGCCTGGCAAACGTCTTCAAAATTCAACCCAAACCTGGAACTTTCCTGATGCCATCTCCTTCTCAGTCTGGATTGTGTTAAGTTTATTTTCTGGCCAACAAACCTCTCCACCAATGCGAATCCCAATCAGACCAAATTAAAAGATACCCAGGTTTTTAATGGGTGTCAATACTCCTGGGAGACCCCAGAAAACCACGGGGGGGGGGGAAGAACTGAAATGACCATCAGAGAGGGAAAAGGGGAGACCACATGTTCATTCTCTGGGCGGCAGTTTAAATAGCCTGTGGGAGTGGTCTTGACCTTCCCTGGGGAGGGGTCACCATTTGGTGGGCTTTCAGGGAGGTGGAGTTTGGACTGAGGCAGCTCCCACAGGAGGGAGCTTGGAATGGAGTTTTTCACCCAGCATTTCAAAAATGGATGCCAGGGGGCTGGTGTGAAGCCCTTAACTAAATAGATTGGTTCTCCTCCTCCCCAAGCCCCAGTGCTTGTCACTCTGTATTGTACTTACAAGTTCCCAGTTCCCTCCCCTTTCACCCACTTACTGGGAGGTGGGGAAGGGGGAGTTTTGCTATTGGAAACAAAAGCCTCTTCTGGTGTCTGCTGTACCGGCTGTCCCTAGCTTCGGGTCTAATGTGTGGTCATAAAATGAATGTTCAGGCCTTCATTTCTTCATCCCACATGCTAGAGCAGGACTAAAAGCACTAAAGCAAAAACATCAGATACCATCTCTGTCCCCAAGGGGGTCTGCGTTAAAACTGGCTGAGGTGTAAGCAGAGCAGGCAGCAACCAATCAGATAAATAATGTGCTATTATTACTAAGGTCATTAAGGAATAAATAGTATTTTGATTAACATTAACAGAGGGGTGTAAACAGGAGAAGCACAGGAAAAGAGATGGATGGATGGGTGGATGGATGGATGGGATAATAAACACAATGAACTTGGGTCCGGAGTACAGCCTAATTTACACTAGAAGTCTGTAATTTGGGAGAATTTCTGTCTCTCATAACCCAGCTAGCAGCAGAGATTTAAGCTTGGTTTTACAGGCAGATGACAATGTAGGCTAATTTACCCAGAAGTCTCCTTTCTAGTTGCTTGTGTTAGTGGAGCAGTGAGAAGGGAAGGGTTAGGAGTCTGGAAATACAGTCAGGTTAAAATGCAGTTACTCCTGAGAGTTCACTGTGCTAAAGCCTAGAGGCAGGCCCTGGAGACAGCAGTAAAGATGCATGGAGTTCCTAGGCCAGCCCCTGGGAGGCAGAGGCGTAAATACCTAATGGTGACTCAACAGAAGAACAGCCACGGGAATCTGTGCACAGAGCTACAGAAGCTCAGAGGATGGACAGAGAGCAGAGGCAGACGAGGAGAACTGAGACTATTTTGAACTATACTTGTTTGGGAGATTAAAAGAAGGGGCGTGAACAAGAATGGTTCCAACGAATAAGAAAGCAGAAACGAAGGAAGCAGGAAGAGGAACGCAGACAGAGGCCAGGTGTGTTGGGCGCTGCAGTGCAGAGGTGGCGAAAGGAGGAGAAGGAAGCGGGTGGGTCCGGCCAATCTGGCAGCACAGGAGTGTCGAGGCCTCAGTCGTCCTTGTTGAAGACAGCTTGCCAAAGATCAGGAAATTCACATGCAAATTTAGTGTCAGTATCTCTAGGAAATATCAAGCAATTTGCCCCCACCTTCAGGGCAGCAATTACAGAACAGGCGCTGCCCCCCTGGGGCTATCCCCCCACCACCTTAAAGGTGAGGAGTTAGTGGGTGGGGAATGTCTGGGGAAAACTTGGAATTTGGTGGAATTCAGAAGATGAACCAGATACCTGACTCTGTGGAGCACAGATAATAATCTTGAGTTTGGGCCTTAGCAGTTTCTGGAGCTCAACACAACTCAGGAAGTAACCGAGAGAGGTGGCCTGCAGTGCGAAGACCCTCTTGTACCTCCTTCCTGGGGGGTCTGTTTATGAACCTGCCCCTAGAGCAGGTACAGGAACGTGCCAAACCAAGCCTTTAAGAGCAGTCACGTCTCCTGGAACTTCTGACAACCCTGCCTGCACCAGTAAGAATGGCCCCTGTGTTCTCTTACCCCTGGTTTTCCTCTGAGGGGTTCAGACAAAAAGACCTCCTTGCAAGGGGTCTCAAAAGGCCAAATCTAGTGCCTTGTGGGAAGAGATGGGAAGTAGAGACGTACAGCAGGTACAAGATAGTTTTCCAGTCGGTAAGCCTGAGAATAAACGCACAGCATGCGTCTGTGTGCTGGAGCCTGGGTACACATATAAGCACCGAGCCTTCATGTGTAAACATTGGTTAGATTATACTACACAAGCAAAACCATCTTTCTTCTCAGTTGATGTTGCATTTTGCCCTGGGCTTTCTCAGTGGGGATCCCGATTCTGCAACTCTTGTAAGGGAGGTCTGGGGAAAGCCATTAGCAGATTTTCTTCTGGAGGATTCAGAAGAATTGACTGCTTTCTTTGTCAGTCTGGATCCTAACAGAGGGAGGCTTAGGAGGGAGCACTTAGTGGGGGGGAGGCGGCGGCTAGGGAGGCGCCCACGCAGCAGCTCACACCTCGGAACGTAGTTGATCATTAGCTCACCCACACGCAGATCACAGAGAACAGGTGCACACAGGGTTGTGAGCCCGGCCCAGCCCTGCCCAGCCATTCACAGAGGGCTCCTGTCTTTACTTCCTCATGGAATTCCCTGTATCACGAATCTGGGCCCTCCCTCCTCCCACCCACTCCCACTATGACCCCACCCCTGTCTTGCAGCATCTTCTATTCTCCAGTTGCAGCTTCCAGTCTCGGAGATCCCCAGCTGTGCTGAGCTCTCCCTGGATCAGAGCTCTGCTCTCTGACCCCTTGAGCTCAACTCTCTTCACATTCTGTGTCTGGGTCCCCATCCACGTCACTGCATCATGGAATGGGCAGCATGGGACAGGAAGGAGAGCCGGCCATTAGAGCTTTTCTTTCAAAAAATAGAAAGCAGAAGACTAAGAAAGAGGAGACAAGGCATAAAAGGACCCAAGGAAAAAAAAAAGAGGAGATAATGGGAAAATGCCCTGTCAGTGAAAAGGTGAAGAGAACCAGATAGGACAGAGCAGACAGCTTGCTAGACGTGAGCTAGGGCTGCCCTCCGCGCCCTGGGCTAAAGACTGAAGATGAGGAGGTTGGGGAGCCAAAAGGGAAAGATGGATTGGAAAAGGCAGGTATAAGAGAGAGTTTAAGCAATCCAGGACTTGTTTTGGGACAGTGGTCTTCAACATCAGTGAATATAAAAATTGCTTGGGATTGTTAAAACGCAGATGACCATAGTGGGGATGTCACTGGGTAGCCACAGTGCTTGCCTAGCTTACACGAAGTCTTGGGCTCAAACTTCAACAGGTCATACAGTAGACATGGTGCATAGAATTTTGAAGGTCGAGGCAAATGGATTGGAAGTTTTAGGTCATCCTCTTACAGAGTAAGCTGAAGGCCAGTCTGGGCTATAGTGAGTGCATTGAAAACATCCTTAGAAGGAGTGATGTGGCGTGTGAATTACCCCAAATCTGAAACTTAAAAGGCTCTACTTCGAGATTTATCTACTTTCTTCAGCCATAGATGCAAAAACTGGGCTCAGAGGTATCCATTTCCGCTTACCCGGTGCCTGCCTGAGTCTGATGGCAGGCAGGTGCTTGCTGACAACCACTTTCTTGGCTGTGACGTCAGAGGTAAGGTTAGAGGAACTAGACCCTTTTGTTGGAAACACTCCAGAAATTTCTAAAACTTGGTACCCATCTTGGTCTTCTTTGACAGATTCTTCTATTCTGAAGTTAAACCCTAACCAAATGCTTACCCTTGGCCTGATTCTCAAGGTCACTCAGAATCTTGTCTCCAGTGGTCTGCTCAGCTCACTGCTGCACTGACCCTTCGTGTGGCTCCCTAACTCCGCCTCTTGGCTTTTGTTCACACCCATCACCCACATCCAGAGTTTTCTTCTGCCTTTAAATCCCATTCCATTCAAAAGTTACACAGAGCGCATTCCGCCTTTTCCACAGAGCGCATCCCTCTCCTCCAGGTGGGAACCAGGGCAGACACTGCGTCCTATCAGGTTCTCACGTAACCTGCCGCCTAATTTCTACCCAGTTCCCTGTTAGTTTTCACACCTGTTAACCTTTTTTTTCCCACTATGAATAATGTAAAAGTTTGAAGACGATGTCTGGGTGTTCCTGATTCATCCAAAGGACCCCTTTAAAGAGACACTAAACTGGACACAAGGCCAAATGAACAGCGCACTGGGTTCTTATAGGCATTCACCCAGGGATGGCATAACAAAATACCACAGACAGGTTGGGTTAAATAACAGAAATTTATTTCTTACTGTACTGGAGGTTCGAAGTTCAAGCTAAAACTGCCAGCAAGTTTGGTTTCTTTGGAGGCCTCTCTGTGCGGCTTGCAGAGAGGCACCTTCTCCATCCACTTTCCTTTCCTTCTAGAGACCAGTCGGAACAGATGAGGGGCTGCCTTCCTCATTTTAACGCCATCAGCTCTGGAGAGGCCTGATCTGCAGATACGTGTCATATCATAAAGAAGTGGGAGTTGGGGATTGAATTTATTAAATTAAAGGGTGGAGTATGATCCCATCCCCCCCAAAGCATTCCAGTCCCCTAGGTTGGGTACTAATCTACCATGGGGCTCTATGTAAAAGCTTTGTTCAACAAGATACAATGGTAATTGCCTAGGGAAGTTACTTTCTTTCTAAAGAACTTGAAAAGGAGAAGACGAAGAAAAGCAGTTCAGGGGAAAGACAGAAGAGTTGACAGTGGTACTCTTCATCCCTTCTCTCATTTGCCCTTGTGTGTCATATCCCCATTGAGTATGGTTCAGTGGAGACTCATTCCATCAGAGCGCTACATTGCCAGCATAAGTTTACCTTTGGGCGCTCATGGCACTTGGCCTCGTCTCTAAGCACCTCGTCCTTGCTTCTTTCTGCTTTACTCAAAATCAAAGTGTTCCACATTGACTTTCAAAAACAGCTTCTGTAGCAAACTATGGTGGTTCACCCTTGTATTCCCAGTGCCTGTGAGATAAAGGTAGATCAAAAGTTCAAGGTCACCCTCAGCTTGGCTCCATTGGGAGTTTGAGGCTAGCCTATTAGGGCTAGAGAGGTGGTTTAGTGGTTAAGAGCACTTGTTTTTGCTATTCTTACGGAGTACCTGGGCTTCTCACAACCATTTATAATCCCAGTTCCAGGGGATCCAATGCTCCTTTCTGACTTTGATGGGATTATTGGTGGTAGGAGAGTGGGATCTTGCGAAGGATCACTATTCAGAGTGGGGTCCATAGGGACTCTTGGCTAAAAGGACCTCAGCTAGGGCAGTCCATGGAACTCCTTCATATTGTCTCTATATATAGCTGTGTAGGCTGCAAAGAGACGAGCCTACATGTTAAGAACCAGAATCTCGGGGGAACTAGCAGGATATGTTACCTTAGCTTTCAATAGAGCTTCATTTCTGCTGTAATTCCACATGTACTTGGTTCCAAGGAGAGGAGTATGAACTGTATCCCTCAAAGGCAGAGTCAAGATCACATTGAAATTAAAAAAAGGAAGAAAAAAAAAAAGGTATTGCCGTGGCTATAACAGGACAGGAAAGTACAGTTGTTTAGTCAAGGTTTATCTCTCCTGCTAAATTCATGCCTCTGAGACTACCAAATCTTACTCTATCACGGCATCAGGCCTTTCTTTAAATCAAACACCTCAGATACAGAAATTTGAGTTCCCTTCCTCCAAACAGTGGGCTGAAGTTACTGAACACACACATCCAATCGTCCAATAGTCTGACATAGCTATGTTGGACACTCCTGTTCATAAAGGAAGGAAGCAAGAGGTGCCTAGCAGTCACGGGTCCAGACATCTTCCCAGAACATAGAGGGGCGTAGACTGCCCGGTGTCCATTAAGGCTCTTGGTCTGCTGCTTGTCCTGGAGCTCTTGGCACTGCCCCAAGGGGCCTGGCTCCGCCACTGAGGAGTTTCCTCAGCCAGCTTATTACACGGAGCGAGGGCTCCAAAAGTCCCATTTCATTCGTGCTGGGTCGGAGCCTTCCAGGGTAAGTTGATACAATCCTTTTTAAAACCTTGTGAGTCTGGGGGGTTATCAATTTATAATTTATTTGGTCTAACTTTAAAAGGTCAGACCCCACATCTTGTGACCAGCTTTTGTTTCTTCACTTTGGGCTCCCTGTGATATTGGGGTGATAACATCCCGAAGGCTCTTGCTTCTTTTTTCTTTTAACTGCAGTTATTTGAGGGGGTACACTTGTGCCGGGGCGCTTGTGTGTTGGTCAAGGGACAGCTAGCAGGCTTCAGTTCCACCATGTGGGTCCCAAGGCCGAACAAAGGTCATCTGGCTTGGTGGTAAGGGCCTTCACCTGCTGGTCCACCCTACCAGCACCCCAGCCCTTTTCTTTCTTTTTCTTTTTTCCTTAAGAGTCTTCCTTGGGCTGGAGAGATGACTCAGTGGTTAAGAGCATTGTCTGCTCTTCCAAAGATCCTGAGTTCAATTCCCAGCAACCACATGGTGGCTCACAACCATCTGTAATGAGGTCTGGTGCCCTCTTCTGGCCTGTAGGCAAACACACAGACAGAATACTGTATACATAATAAATTTTAAATTTTTTTTTAAAAAAATCTAAAAAAAAAAAAAACGGAGTCTTCCTAAATAACCTTCAAGGTGACTTTGAACTCATGACACTCCTACGTTAGCCTCATACATACTGGGATTGTAGGCATGGGCCACTACCACCAACTCCCCTATTATCCTTACAAGCCCTATTGCCCAACAGAAGGGGGAGTCAGATGTTAGCTATCTTTCTGAGGCATCTCAAACAATAGGGAGGCAGGGAAGCTACATGGAAGGTCTACACCCAAAGCTACACAGAAGGCGAGACATCCATTTGAAACACTCAAAGGCAAACCCTTTTTGGAAAAAGCCTTTACCGAGGCTGAGCCACAGGACTCCAGATCATTAAACTCAAGTTGTGAATCACAGAAAATAATCCAGCATACAAAAAGTCAAAACACTAGTGACAATGCTTCTAGACAACTAACAATCGCAAATATTAAAACTATCAAATTTTTAAAAATGAGACACGTAGCCCAGTCTGACCTCCAACTTGCTACCTATCCATACCTCCAAAGTGCTTCGATTACAGGAACATGGTGCTATAGTCAGCTCTTTTCTTTCATATATATTTATTTATTTATTTATTTTTTTTAGAAAGAATACAACTTTTTTTTAAATATTTATTTATTATGTATACAATATTCTGTCTACATGTATGCCTGCAGGCCAGAAGAGGGCACCAGACCTCATTACAGATGGTTGTGAGCCACCATGTGGTTGCTGGGAATTGAACTCAGGATCTTTGGAAGAGCAGGCAATGCTCTTAACCGCTGAGCCATCTCTCCAGCCCCTTTCATATGTATTTTTTAATGCTAGGTCTCAAATGCAGGGCCTTTTGCATATGAGACAGACATTCTACCAACTGAGCTCCATCTCTGACCCTGAAAATGAAATTTTCATAAATAAAATATTTCACGATGGGTAACTTCAAATAAGAAAGCTCAGCATACAAGGAACCAGCAGTGGTGGAAAACCATTGGCTGTCACTCCACAAACCTATTCTCTCCTAAAAGCAGGAGGAAGGAAAAAGGAGAAACGTGGTCTGCGGTGCTGGCTGTGCCTCCCACTGGGATGCACTGGGGACGATCCAAGGTCACATATGCAGAATTCCTGCCCAAAATTATTAATCAGAATCAGACCTTGAAGAAACGCCTAGAAGAATACTAATTGAAGAAGCAGTTTGGCATGGGCTCTTCAGAACTTCAAGACTACAGAAAGTTTTGCAAGTGGAGCTCAGGAAATGCCCTTGGCTGTCCTACTTCGCCTTCCTATTGCTGTAATAAAGCGCTGACCTAGAGCGACTAGGGGAGGAAAGGGTTATTTCAGCCAGCAGTGACAGTCCAGGGTTGAGGGAAGTCAGGGCAAAAACTCAGGCAAGAGCCCACAAGCAGGAACTAGAGGAGAGCTGTTTCCTGGCCTGCTTTCCATGACTAACTGAGGAATCAAAGGAGGTATCACCCACAGTGGACTGACCCTCCCACATCAACCACAGATCAAGAGAATACCCCACACACATGCCCGCTGGAGGCAATTCCTCAATTGTGCTCCCTCTTCCCAGGTAATTCTAGTTTTTGCCAAGTTGACAAACAAAAGAAGGTAGAAATTTATCTAGATAGATGGATGGATGAATAGAGAGAGGGGGGAGGGAAGGAGGGGGAGAGGGAGGGAGGGAGGGAGAGGGAGAGAGGGAGAGAGAGAGGGAGGGAGGGGGAGAGGGAGGGAGAGAGAGAGAGAGAGAGGAGGAGAGGGAGAGAAAGAGAGAGAGAGAGAGAGAGAGAGAGAGAGAGAGAGAGAGAATTACTGGAGTCAGGGCCTTGGGAGATGGCTCATTGGGTAAAGCTCTTTCCTTGCAAGCATGAGGACTTGAGTTCTTATGGCCAGAGATAGTTCCAGGACAGGCCCCAAAGCTTCAGAAAAACCTTGTCTCGAAAAAAAAAAAAAAGAAGAAAGAAAGAAAGAGAAAAGAAAAAAAGGTGTGTTCACCACCCCCTGGCTGCCAGTCAGGAATTTCGAACAAGACTCTACTTCAAATAATAGTAATAGTAATAATATTAATACAAAGAGATTGTCCTATCTTCCTGCTCCCTCCCCCACTCATCCCACGCATGACAATCTCTATGGCAACACAGAGCAGAAAGGAAAGCTGAGTCATTACTACCTTCAGAGAGGGACTTGAGCACACAGTGATGTGCGCAATGCGGCTGGGGTCAATGTCCCTCTACTGTTGATGCAAGAAGCACAACTCTTACCTCAAAGGGGATTTAAAAATCAGTTATTCTGGAGCCAACTATGAGAGACTATGGCCTGGGAACACAGATTCAGATTGCCCAAAGTTCCATGTTCTGATGCGGTAGCAGTTTCATGAGGTTTTTATAGGAACAGACCAAAGGAGGTCATAAATCAATACACTTCCCAATACACTGGTGGGAACATCAGGTAACCAGGCTACAATAAACCAGAGAAACCTCTGCTCCCAGCCCCAAATGCTAATGACATTTTTAGCTCTGGGGTTGGGAGCTGGAGATCCGTCAGTACGTTCCAAAAGGTCTGTCTAATAGGCACAGTGCGTTAGGTCCCAGGGAAGGGGGCATGAGGAGGCTGTTGGGAGATAAAGACAGCCCAAGATAAAATGCAATATTCCAACTACTTCACATCATTAAAATCCTCAAGAGTCCATCAGCCTTGGTAGTTGTACCTTCTTCCCAGGATCTTCTATTCATATTATCCAGTCAGAGTAAAGAAAAAAAAAATATGTGTACTATTATTGATAGTAGGGAGACAGCTCAGTAGCTAAAATGCTTGCCTCTCAGGCAGGAGGACCTGGGGTAAGCCCCAGCACTCAGGTCAAAGAGTTAAGTGTGGCACCACATGCTTGTAATCCCAGTGCTGGAGAAACAGAGATAGGTGGACCCAGGCCTGGGCTTGTTCAACAGCCAGACTCACCTACTTGGCAAGTTGGAGGCTAGGTAGAGACCCTGTATTTTAAAAAATCAAATTATACTAAATTTGACATTTGTTTAAAAGTGGACAGATAACACCCTAGGTTGTTATCTGACCTCCACACATACAAGCATATATTCAGTCACACACCATGAACATGCACGTACAAACACACACAGTTAAGTTCATCATTTTATATTAACTTCAAAATTCAGAAATTTCATCTTCTGTGGTTTACTACATAGGTTGGGGACACAAAAATAACAGTCCCTCCTCCCAAATGACTTCCAGTAGCATGGAGATAATCCTTCCTAAAACCACAGAACCTTTAGAGAGGGGGAGAACAATCCAGGAAGCGAGAAGATAGATCATGAAGGACCATCCTCCAGGGAGGATGAGAAGAGAGGTCCAGACTCAGGCCAGAGAAGGAAGAGGGCAGATGACCTGTGGCACAGGCCACAGCAAGACTGTCAACATCAACGTTCCGAGGTGGGAACAGGATGACTTCGAGTCATGATGAGTTTATAATCTCAGAAACCTTCCAAATGAATGACCTAGATTAAGGGAAAAACGGTAAAATTCGAGAATCGTCAGATTAAGGCTCCATAGGGAAACTACTTTCCAGTACTAGCGGTTTGCGTCGTCTTTCTCTGGGTTTGCTTTCTGTTACGTTTGGCAATTAACGTCTCTAACGTTCACATTTCAGTCAAAAGCCGAACGTTCCATGCTAAGTGAAAAAAGCCAGGCATAAGGAGATAAATCCTATAAGATCGTATTGCCATGAGAATCCTTCAGTCTAATTCACAGAAGCAGAAGAGAATGGAGGTTACCAAAAGTGAATTGTTGGGGGAACAAACATGTTGGTCAAAAAAACATAAAGTTCAATGAGATTAGAGGAATAAGTTGAAGACATTTATGGTACATCATGGTGACTCTAATTGATGATAACATATCTGACGTTAAAATTGCTAACTGTGTAGGTTTTAACTGTTCTCAACACACACATAAAACACAGGTGTGTAAGTGAAGTATAAGTAAAATAGCTTGATTTATAAGTTAAATAGCTTGATATAAAATGCTTATATATCAAAATATTGTCTTATATCTCATAAATATGTGTGGTTGCGTGTCAGTTAACATTTAGAATATTTTAATTAAAAAATAAATATTGAAAATATGCTAGTAACATTCAATATTTTTAACACATAAATAATTATATATTATTATAAGGCAACAAGATCTTTATGCTACTTTCAAAATATAAACATAGAGACAAGCCGGGTGGTGGTGGCACACGCCTTTAATCCCAGCACTCGGGAGGCAGAGGCAGGTGGATCTCTGTGAGTTCGAGGCCAGCCTGGTCTACAAGAGCTAGTTACAGGACAGGAACCTAAAGCTACGGAGAAACCCTGTATCGAAAATCAAAAAAAAAAAAAAAAACCCATAGAGACAAACCTAGAGAATAGATTTAAGAAATAGAAGCACCTGGGTCGAACACCTTCCATAATTGTTGTCTAGTTCTAACTATGATTTAGTTTAGGAGACCTGGGCTACATCCAAGTGAGCTCCACACCTGAGGGGACATCTCGGAAGTACTGATTTAACATCTCAGAAGTACTGGATTTAACATCTCGGGAGTACTGGATTTCCCTCAAGTGTTTAGAAGTTTTGACTCTGTTACGTCAGTGCCATGTCAATCACTGTCCCTAGAATTAAGGTACGGGCAGGCTCTAGCACTGTCAGTCCCAGAGAAGCCCCTTCTCCTGGGGCAAGCTTTAGGGGAAGTACATAGAATCTAGACACAGACAGGCAGTGTCACTCCCAAACTGTCCCACCCACAAAAGATTATTTGGGGCAACTAAATTTTCTTCTTCTTTCGTATCCCCTTTGACACCTTCTCCCTTCCAGACGGCTAACACATGAGCATTTTCCTGTCCCTCAGACGTACATAGGGCATTCTGACCAGGGAACTCCGTCTCTGGTAGCAGGTGTCTGCTCGGAAATCCTCTACTGGGCAGGTCACATTAAAAGGCTGTTAGTTTATTTATTTGTTCACAGATCTACATAGCCAGCGTGGGAGGCAAGCCTGGTACAGTCTTGGGCATCCCACGGAGCCTAGCGTTCTCGGCCGGGTCACAGCTCTGTGACTTACCTGGGTGGGTCACGGTCTTCTAAACTCTCCCTGCCTTGGTTTCCTCATCTTTGAGATGAGGGGAGGTGGTGATACCAGCTCTTTGGTGTGGTCTTTAAATACGATTATGTGTGGAGGAGACAGAAGCACCTGAAGCGTCTGGCTGGAGAGGAGTCCCTAGGCGTCTGGCCAGTCTAAGAGGAGCCCGAGAGGACTGTCCTCGATCGTCCCAGCCGCACAGGAGAAGCTTGGTCCTGCTGCCTGACCAGCAGCCCCAGCAGTTACTTGTCAAATATCAGGCAGGTTAAGTCTATCACTCCTGCCTTACAAGAAGGTAGGTACTTAAAATTATCCATATCTTTTGGAGTTAGGCGGTCATTTTCTATTCAAATTAAAAGTGAAGTGGGGGGGGGAGGTGCATGCCTTTAATCCCAGCACTCGGGAGGCAGAGACAGGCGGATCTCTGTGAGTTCAAGACCAACCTGGTCTACAAGAGCTAGTTCCAGGACAGGCTCCAAAACCACAGAGAAACCCTGTCTCAAAAAAAAAAAAAAAAAAAATTAAAAGTGAATTCTTCCTACAGTCTTACCTGCTGGATCAAATAAAATGAAGACAACACAGATTTGCACTTCTTTTAAAACGCTCTGTTAAATATTTACTGAAAACCTACAGGCCCATAACATTATGAAGCACACTGATGAAGGGCCTCCTACAAAATTTTGGTTATTAGAAATTCATGCAAGGCTTTGTTTTAGATTTAGGGCTTTCTACAATATTAAATATGTATCAGCTTAGATAAATAAAATCAATAACCATAATTTTTATGAGAAACTGGTTAGAGAATACATGCTTATTATTTTCCTCTGGTTGTTCTTATTAATTACAATGTTTTTGTTGAACCTCAACAGGTGGTGCTTATAATATGCTGTCACACCCAGGGGAGGCACAGTAAACTCCTTCTTGAAGAAGTAAACTGGCCTTGGCAAGATGGTGACCCTGAAGGAAACCTATCAACCCAATATAAACAGGAGGCGACAGCTTGCTGCACAGACCGGTTTCAAGGAGATAGACTGTTCCCGATACCAAGTTCACAGTTCCCAAATCTGCTGTTAACTTGCAACTTCAAGTTGCTGTAAAATAGGGAGCTAACCACACTCACTCTGCTGGGATGGTAAGCATGATCAAGCCAGGTGTGGTCAACATCCGGCAGATACTCAGTTTGCCGTGGGCTCCTTTTCCTTGCTTGGACTTCACCGCCTGCCATGTGTACTCAGCTCTGCAGAGAACACAAAGACCAGTTCCTGCCAACTGTCAGACATTGTCAAACATTGGGCAAAATCTTTATTTACTTTGTTACTTAAGCAACTTGGTGCCGTAGATTTCTTAATCCTTTCTTCAAAGAAGGGAACTGAGACTTAGGTGGTTTTTGTGTAGTTTCACAAACCTAGAAAGTCCTTTCTCTAGAGAAAATAAGGAAAAGGTGCTGTTTTCAACCAAGCTCTTGTAAAAGACTAACCCGGGAAACTCATAAACATGATAAGTTCATTTCCCTGTTTGGAAGTCAGCAAGTCTGAAAGCAAAGCTCTGGCCTTTTTGATGTCTGGTGACAGCCTGGCTCATAGGTGGTCATCCTACTGTGTCTCTGCACAGTAGAGAAGATGAGGAACTGTGTGGGGTCTCTTTAATAAGGGGTTAATCTACTGACAAGACCTCCACTCTCAAGCACTGGATACCTCCTGGAGGCATAGTTCTAAGGACCACAAGTTTGAAAGTTAAGTTTCAACCTATGATTGGAGCGGAGAGGCACAAGCATTCTCTCTATTGTCTATTTATATTTAAATGTCTCCATAACTATGTATTTACCTAACACATATAAGCCAAATAAATTCTATTGAAATATTTATGAGCTCCAGTGTTGTTCAGAGTATGACTCCCATAAAATTAATAACTATAAAAACATGGAATTTGTATGCTTTTTAACCCAAGCACTATATCTGATACCCTACATCTATTGGGAAAAATATGACAGGATGAAAGTCCCATGATAGGGAGCTGGAACGACAACTCAGTAGTTGAGAGAGTTGAGCTCTTGCAGATGACCTAGGGTCAGTTCCCAGCACCCATTGGGGGACTCACAACCACCTAAAACTCCAGCTCCAGGAGATCAAATGCCCCCATTCTAGCCTCTGTGGGCACCTATAGGCACATGGTATACACCCATACACTCCAGGTATACAAACATAAAACAAAATAAATCTAAACAAAATGTTTACTATATCATGAGATTCATTACAATGAATTATAGCATCTTTTGATTACAACACAAAAGCCTTTCAGCATAGAACTAAACAGACCATGTAATGCGGATAATAAGATGTAGTCGAACCTTTAAAAGAAAGATGTAGCTGTACAGGAAAGCATTATCCAAGATATATATCTCCTGTGCAATTGTAATCTTACCTTGAACAGAAAATATCTCTATAGGTAGGCAGTTTCTAAGAGGAAAGGGGTTTATCTGTCAGATGAAAAGGAGAATTGCTTAGGACAATGTGAAAAGACGAGAAAATTTACCAGGGTAGAATGACGGTTGACTAGGCAACCACAGTGGAAATACCCACAGTTGTGGCTTCAGACCCCTACCTGTGGAATGACCCCCCGGAACTACCCAATATCTCCACTAACTGTCCCCAGACTGCAGCCAAGGGGAAATTTCTCTGTGATACTCTGACTTGGGTCTCGGACTCTGGTTCACTGAGCCTGATAAATTCCGGATGCCCACTGAACTGGGAAGAGCTGAAGTGCCATGTCCACTTTAGTGCCTAGATACTTTGTTTTACTTTCTTTCTTACACGGTTTTTCAGAGACTTGAACTTTGATCATTTTATGCAGCTCTTTAGTCCTGGCATGAAGAAACTAAGAATCAGAAATTGTTTCAAACTTACTTGTCAATGCAAATTTTTTTTTCACTTTTTGTTGTAATTGTTGTTTTTTTTGGGGGGGGGTATTTATTTGGGTCTTTCTTTCTTTCTTTCTTTCTTTCTGAGACAAGTTTCTCTTTGTAGCCTTGGTTGTCCTTGAACTCTCAGAGATCAGCTTGCCTCTGCCTTTTAAATGCTGGGATTAAAGGTGTGTGTGCACCACCACCGCCTGGCACCAATGCAAATATTTAGAATTAATTTTAAAGGCTTGGCTTAGGTTCCTGCGACATGGCTAAACGCACCAAGAAGGTCGGGATCGTCGGGAAATATGGGACCCGCTATGGTGCCTCCCTCTGGAAAATGGTGAAGAAAATTGAAATCAGCCAGCACGCCAAGTACTCGTGCTCCTTCTGTGGCAAGACCAAGATGAAGAGACGAGCTGTCGGCATCTGGCACTGTGGTTCCTACATGAAAACAGTGGCTGGCGGGGCCTGGACCTACAACACAACTTCTGCAGTCACAATGAAGTCTGCCATCAGAAGACTGAAGGAACCGAAAGAGCAGTAAAAGTGCTACCATTTGATACCCAAGCCAATAGTGCACAGCCAACTAAATAAATGGGTTAATTTACATGATAAAAACATAATTTTAAATTAATTAATGTGATGTACCTGTCTGTAGGCATGCTCTTGTGCACACATGGAGGCCAGGCAGGGATCATGTGTACTTGTCTACCACACTCCACCCACTCTTCTGAACCAAAGTGAACCCGAGGTTCCAATTTCATTGGCTGGAAGTCCCAGGGATTCCCCTGTCTCAGAGCTGAGTTTACAGGCCTGTGGGATGCTCATCTTGTTAAATGGGTGCTGGGATCTGAACTTGGTTGCACAGGAAGTACTCTCAACTGCTGAGTCATCTCTCCAATCCATTTTTTTTTTAAAAAAAACAAACATTTATTTAACTTTATTTTATATGCATTGGCATCAGATCTCCTGGAACTGGAGTTATAGACAGGTATGAACTATCATATGAGTGCTGGGAATTGAACCCCGGGTCCTCTGGAAGAGCAGCCAATGCTCTCAACAACTGGGCCATCTTTCCAGCCTTCCTTTTTTTTTTTTTTTTTAAATTTACTATTAGTAGTTTACAGATTGTTTCTTTATAGGATATTTAATTGTTTTTGTTTTGTTTTTCAAGACAGGGTTTCTCTGTAGCTTTGGAGCCTATCCTGGAACTACTCGCTCTGTAGACCAGGCTGGCCTCGAACTCACAGAGATTCGCATGTTTCTGCCTCTGGGATTAAAGGTGTGAGCCATCACCACCCAGAAGGATATCTAATTTTAAGTTAATTGTTTGGTAGGCCTCTAACTGGTACCAAGGAAGAGTCCATTCACCGCTTCTTTGCATTATCTAAATTTTTTAAAATATCTAAATTATTTTGCAATTACAGATACAATCGCATTTGAAAAGAGCTTGTGTTCCTGGAAAGGAAAACATTTACAACCATAGCTTGAGAATCTGGCTAACTAAATCCTAGAAGAGATCCACTGGGTTACTTAAAATGTCTCCTCCCACATGTAACTAAGACAAACAGAACAAAAAAACCCTATACAACTCTGTATTTGCTATTGATGAAGAAAGCACAGCCTATTTACTAGTAAAGAACTATGCAAGGGGCTAGGGGAATAGGCAGATCAGTAGTCCTTAAGATGTTTCCATGAGGAGATCAGTTGCATCCCCAGAAGCCATATTTTTTTTAAAAAGTCAAATGTGATAGCGTAGACTTGTGATCCCAGCACTGGGAAGGCAGCAACCGAGGGCTCCCTGGAGCCCACTCTCCATCCAGCCAACCTAACCTAATCAGCCAGAGAGAGACCTTTCCCCAAAATCAAGGTAGACAGCTCCCCAAGGTTGGCCTCTGGCCCTCACACACATGCACACACGTGGACATACACTCACAAGAATTTTGTGAGCAACGACTTGAACCAAAAAAATGCATAAGAAATTCTTAAGTTTCCCCCTCACCAAACCCATGTCTGGAAAGCATCACGGGGAAATGACTTGAACAGAGAACACACTAGAAAGAAAATGGACTCTGGAGTCAGGTAGGCCTGGGTGTGAGAGGCAATATGACCGTCACCATAACGCACAGGAAGCAATACCCGCTTCACAAATCTTTTTAAGAATGGGCCATAATAGATTTGCCTGGAACAGAGGTATCAAAATTGGTGATTATTGATAGATGAACCACTTAGCTATGAACCCAGCTTCCTTACGTATTAAAGGAAGAAAGTGGCGGAATAGAACGCCCTGGGTTCAATCCCCAGTATGCTGTGGAGAGTGGGGGGAAGCTACTAAAAGGGAGAAGAGATATGAAAATTGTTCACTAGCTTTAAACTCTCTAAAGAGTTAAGATTATCGACAGTTGGAAAAATAGCATACAAAAACATAAAGCATTGATGAATACAGAAGTTACACAAAGTTCTCTGAAAATACAGCAGGCCAGGGCTTTGGGAGAGAAGGGACAGGGAGGACTGAAGGGTCAAAGATGGTGTAAGGATGGGCCTATCAAAGGGAAGACTCGATGCACATGAACCTTCCAGTGAGTGAACCTCAGCTGGAAGGGTGCTCAGATACAGAAAGGCTGGACCCAAAGCCCTATGGGCATGCGAGGGTTCTATACGGGACTGAAGGTTTGGAGGCCAGTGTGCCTAGACAGACCAGCATATGTGATATGTGGTGTATAATGGGATTCAACCATACAGAAACGTCTTTAACTTCAGCATTTGCTCTCAGTGAGGACCATGTCAGTTTTGAGTAAGAGACCTGATACCATTTCTGAAGAATTGCTGGTTCTATCATACCCAGTGACAAAGGCAGAAGAAGGAAGAAAGATCAAGCAAAAGCCAGGAATCTAGGTGGCCCATACGGGGCAAAAGCCGAATGAAAGGGAATTTGAAAGAAAATGGCACAACTCTGAAATGAGCTGATTAACTTTTTCGTTTTTTGTGAAAGGGTCTCATTACATAGGTCAGTTTAGTGCTGAATCTGCTTCATCATCACTGAGTCAGTAAAGCGATTAGATGAAAACGTCCAGGCGCTTCCCAACCTCACCAACTCCACATGGCTCCCAGGGTTACCTTTCTGCAGAGCAGATCTGATCAGTGTTTGCTCCCACCCACAGCGTGCAGAATCCCCTTACTCATCCTGGTTTGTCTCTCCAGGCCCATTTCCTTTCACTCCCTCCCTCTGACTGTCTGACACACAACGACCTCCAGCTGCAACACCCTCTCTCTGTGGAACTCCTCTTCCTCGTTCACAGCCCAAATCTAATAACTACCGTGAAATCACGTTGCCTTCCCAGACCTCATTCAAAGCTGAACTTAAGCTTTCCCCTCCACAAACTTAAGCTTAATGTACACAGTTCCATGATCTCTCGACAGAAATATAATTATGAACCCATAAGCCTTAAAGTCAGGGTCTACAGGGAGTAACTGCAAGCTTTAAAATTAGATTAATGTGAGTTAAAACACAAGCTCTCACCTGCCATATATAACTCGAAGCAAGTTATTTGATTTCTCCATACTCCACTTCTTGTAAAGATAATAATTCCTCCTTTATAGCATTGTGTCAAGAATAAATGAGATAATTTCAGTAAATGATCCAGTATAGGACCTAACCCACAATAACTCACCTAGAAGTATTAATCCCTTCTGGACTTCAAGATTCTTTAGGCCATAAAATGTTTTATTTATACTATGAACATTCTTTCATGGACTGATCCCAGAGGTTTTATAGATATTGGACAAGTGTTGAACTAAACGAATAGGCTCTGTCTTCTCAGAAATATTTATTAATGCATTTTAAAAGTACAACCACAAAGAGGTTGAAAAATAATTGTGTGTGCGTGTGTGTGTGTGTGTGTGTGTGTATGTGTATGTTTGCATGTGCACTGGGCAGGGGGTTAGGCATTGGCCAGAAGAGGGTGTCATTGTCCTGGAACTAAAGTCAAGGCAACTGTGAGCTACCAGACACAGGTGCCGAGAACCAAACTCCCTTTCTGGAGGACCAGCAAGAGCTCTGAACTAGGGCCTTGTCCCAGGAGAGCCACTTTGAAGTGGTCGGTGACATAAGGAGCATCCCGTGGCACATGGACAGAAGAGCCCCGATTTTCCATCTTCAGGAAGAGTTCATCGGTCTTCAGGAATCTTTCTTCCTTTTCTCCTTCTGTTACACTGCACTGCTTCTCATTTCCTCCTCAGCTGTTCCCCCACTGTCTGGGCTGGTTTATCCTTCTTCTTCTGCCATTTTCCACTGCGCACCATATGGTTCTTCCTGCTCTGCCTTGAGCTTGGGACTTCACAACTTTCTGCAGATCTACCAGGGCAGCCAGGCATCCCTGACCCACCAACTACCCCCTCCAACTAGCAGTGCTGTCTGGGGCTCGTGGTGAACCAGCCCTCGTCCCAATGAGACCCACATGACAAAGACCTTCTGTGCCTGCTGTCACCACTTGACTAAGAGACTAGAGTGCTGTGAGCAGCCATCGCCCCTCTAAACACAAAAGAATCATGTTTATTCCTAGATTATCAAAAGACTACAGGGCATAATTACTCCTTTCCAACCTCACACACTATCAAATGGTGCTTTAGTTGGAGCAGGGACACATGCTCGTACCCAAGCTCTGTGACTTCTTACGATATCTCATGTGCTTACTCTTTTCTGGAGACTACTTTCCACATTGGTAAGACTGAGGTCATGGCGTCTATCACAGAGATAATTGCAAACGTGTGCTCGTTATGTGTCCAGTCGTAACAAGTCAGTCCAAGTCTGGGGCTCAAAGACAAGACTTTTTTTTTTTTCTAGCTCTTGTAATTCATGATTTTTCCAGGCCAGGCATCTGAGAGTAGCTGAGATGGTTTGATTCAGGGCTCTCATGAGACTCAGGCAACTGGTGGCTAGAAATAGGGCCAATTTCTAACACATCTGCCTTTGATGGGATAAAAGTATTTAATTCTCATGTAAGGGGGAATTAAAAGAATAAAACAGAGAGACAAAAATAATGTTGGCACTTACCGATCACTTGCTGTGTGCCATGCTCAGTGTTAAACGCTTAACATCCATTGTCTATTTTAATCCTCAGAACAAGCCCTTACTGGCCTCTTTTCTGAAGGAGAACTTGAGTCTACAAGTTCTAAATCGATTATCCAGGATTAGAGAACTAGTAAAGACATAAACAAGAATAAAAACAGGTGACCAGACCTGCGATCCTTTGAGCCTAATCACTGTGTACCCTACAAAGACCACCCTTGCTAGGAGACAAATAGCTGAGAAACCTCTGACTTAATCTAGCCCCCTCTACTTCTCAGTTTTTCTAATTTGAGAGGTGGGATAGCTCCATGGGCCAATGAAAAGGAACCTAAAAATCTAAGATGCCGTTAAATCCAGGAAGAGAAATACCAAGACATTATGGTCTATGAAGGACAAGAAGAGGGAGTGGAGAGTTCTACACACGCTACCTGTTATGATTTTGTGGGTCCCAGGCTGGTCCCACAGACAGTGAGTCCCCAGAAAGTGCAAGTTCCTGGCTAAGGTACCAGTTCCCAGTGGTGAGCAGTGAGGGCAGGCGGCAGGTGGGAGGCACATTGACAGACACATCGTACAGAATAGAATTGGATATTTATTAGTTGAGTTATGGAAGGGAAGGAAAAAGGGGAGAAGGAGGTGTGAGAGAGAGAGAGAAAGAGGGAGAGAAAGAAAGAAAAGAGAAGAGGACAGAGAGAGAGAAAGAAGAGGGGAGAGGGGAAAAGGGAACAGAGAGAAAGCCAAGATGGCGAGGGAGGGAGGGAGGGGCTGCAGGGAGTGGGCATGGCTTGTCTCTTAAAGTGACAAACAATCATAACACTACCAGGCAGTAGGGATTCAGGGTGCTGGTCTCATCTGGTCCCGCACTGGCTCTCCTCACCTGCTTAGCACACTGCCCATGGCCAATACCTAGCCAGACTCCCTTCCCCCACCACTGTGCCAGCTTCTCTAGCTCAAGCATGCCTGCCACCAGGAATTAGCACCAAGGATTTCCCCCACAGCTTCTCTTCCAGGAAGCAGAAACCATCTCCCTTTGGAGAGACAGGAACCCTGGGATTGAGCAGGGGTGTAGGAAAACCTTGCTATTGGATTCATCTTCATAGCCTATTTCAAATGCGAGCATTGAGGTAAAGTACAGTTCTTGCCAAGGTAAGTCAGGAGTTCCTGGTCTAGACCCTGACCCACAGAGGTTAATGCTAAAGCAATAACAAAACGGAGTCTCTGCACAGTTCCTGAGACACAGTTCCTGAGAATGGATGCACTGCCTCTTGCTTCAAGTTGACCCAACCCTGCTCCTTCATGCCCCCCTTTCCTCGGGTGCCCTCTGACACCTCCCTGGTGGTTTTGGCCCCCCTGTCTTCATCTTTTTCCTCTCTGTTCCTGTGTGTTTCTGTCTGCATTTCTCTTACCCTTGGGTTTTCCACTCACCAGCTGTGGTGAAGCATTCAAAACCATCCTACTTCAATGTCTACAAAGTCAGCCATTAAAAAAAATATTTAAGGAGAATACACACCATGTGCAGACATGTTCTAATGCTGGAATAAGAAAAGAGGAGGGTGGGAGCGGTCTCCAGTCCCTGAGCTTAGAAGGAGCTCTCACAGAAGGAGAGTTTACCTTTGACCAGAAAATGACCTAAGCGGGTAGGGGTAAGTCAAGAAGGACTTCCTCACAATAATATCTGCAATGTCCTTTCACATCTCCCTGAAAGCATGGGCTCCCAAGACCCAGGAAGCTCTGGAAATAAAGCAGTGCCCTTGGCACTGAGCGGTGGTCTGCAGGACATCACTAGGACTCTCAGCATGGTGACAGGCTTTTGACCTGTATGGCCTGAGAATGAAGTCATCCCGACGCTACCTATGGCAGGAATGTCATCAGTGTTCAGCTCCCACCAGTTACCCGGAGTTTCCAGCTGGAGAATTCAGAGGTAAGGAAGTTGCTACATCCACCCAAGGTATTTCCCTTGCTTTGACCTCTTCCGTTTTGGCCACAGTGATCCTTTTCAAGTTCTGCCCACAGACTGCTTCTGGAAGCAAGTGCGGGCCAGTTGGCATCATGTGGGGTAAAACCTTGCCAGGGATGGATGCAGTGTCACTTTCAATAGAAAAAAACTTTTCACCATAAAAGGAGTTAAATAATTTAAAGGGTAAGGTTTTTTTTTTTTAATGAATTTTACATTAAGAAAAAGATATTTTAGAAACCAGAATAAAATTTTCACATGAATTTCAAAGTTAAAGACACACGAAATCAAATAAATTCAGCTTTTGGGCTGGCAGTTTCAGATACCCACCCCTACACACACACACACACACACACACACACACACACACACACACACACACTTCCTCACTCCCCAGCACCACCCTGCCAGATGGCTGAAAGGCTCTGGTGAGAGCAAAGCCCTCTGCAGTCCTCTCCTGCCCTTACCCTATGTCTCCCAGCTCTTCCCCATGCAGAGAGGGGTGAGCAGGTGAGTCGGACAGACAAACAGGGACAGCTGCTTCTCCAGGTGTTTGTTTGCTTTCACAACAGTAGCCCAACAAGAAGAACCCTCAGCAGCTGGGCAGACAGTTCTCTCTCGCAACAGCAGCTTCCAAAGGAGAAAAGTTCCACATAAAAGACTGGCTCAGAAAGGGCACCAAGGACCTGGCTTCTCCTTGTTTGCTCTCTCTGCTGTTCTGAGTTTGCTGACATTTGATCTCACAACATCAAGATAGCTGCTATGGTTCCCACCGTAGTCTATTTGCATAATGGCGTGTGGAAACAGAGCAACAGGGGGCATTCCCACCTTGCATTCTTTTCCAAGGAGTAAGGAGGACTTTGCTAACAGCTTCCTCTCACTAGCAGACCTCCCCTCAGACCTGAAAGGAATAGACTTACAGCAAAAACCCGTAGATAAGAGGAATGATGTGTCTGTGGGGAGAGTATCTGGTCCTGGGGCAAGACAGGGACCTAGCTTTCCCTGAAGAAAGTGGTCACCAGTACCTGAACCAAATGAGGGTTCTAGCTGCATCTCGGAACACCCATCTCCCCCTTACCCAGCAGTAGAGACAGCTCTGTGAGAGATGAGGTAATTAATTGGGAAAAAGTAATGTTCAGTGTACTACACTTCTGAAATGGAGGGACTTTGGTTCTGGTTTTGCTTTTAGTAGTGTGACTCACGGGTCACCAGGTGAATCTAGCAGGTGTTCTCCAAGTGCGAAGACTTTTCAGTGTGGAAGGAAGGAAGAAACCAGCCTCAGAGTGAAGCAGGTCTTTCACAGAGCCAGCTTGCGAGCCTCTGCTTAACAAAGCCATACACCTGCATCCCCAGGATGGTGGCAGACATGTTAGGAGCCCTGAACATGAATGCTGGCCTTATTGGTAACTCACTCTCTTATATTATGCACCTTGTTACAGAACTCGGAAGGCAAACACAGACAGGACAGGGTTTCCCAAGCCCAGACATCAGCGAGACAACGGCAGTAAGGGAGCCCAGTAACTTAGTCAAAGAGTCATTTTCTTTCGTTTGTTTCTTCTTCTCCTCCTCCCTCATCCGTCTTCCTTCTTTCTTCTCTATCTCCTTCTCCTCTCTATCTATCGATCGTGTGTGTGTGTGTGTGTGTGTGTGTGTGTGTGTGTGCAGAGTAGAAGACAACCTCAAGTGTATCCTCAGGGACAGCACTCACCTCCTTCAAGACAGGGTCTCATGTTAGCATGGAACTCAACACCAATTAAGCTAGGCTGGCTGGCCAGTGAGTCCCAGGGATCCTCCTCGGTCTCCCCGGGGCCAGGATTAAAAGGGTGTTCCTCCACACACCATTCTTACATGGTTTCTGAGACTCAAGTCCCCAGGCTTGCAAGGCAAGAGTTTTGCCAACTGAACTTCCTCTTCAGGCCCGCAGAGAGCCCTTTGACAGACAAGCCCAACAGTACTGGCAAATAAACAGACACATAACACAGACCAGAGAACAGAGGCTAAGGTTGCCGGTGGGGGAAGGAAACTGGGAGTGGTCTTCCTGACAAGAAAGTGGGCCTATTTAACCCTCTAGTTGAATACAATGAGCCAGTTCATTCTAAATCGATAAACATCAAAGGAAGGGGAAAAAAGCAAAACTTAAGCATTTAGTAATCCAGGTAAAAATGAAACCAAAGCTTGACTAGGACAAGTGAATGGAGGTTTCAACTACAAAAAGAGAAGCTGCCTTGTGGCTTGCTGATCTCCCTCACACCTATTCAGGACTAGCCAAACATCTCCTCTGCTCCAAGAGCTTCCTTTGGAAGTCCTACTCTTCATCAGATCAAGCATTGAAGATGCAATTGCTCATACATTTAAAATAAACCCCGTAAAATCCCAGTTATATGATGCTGACTGATGGGAAAAAAAACTGTAACTGACATTAAGTTCTTATTTACCTTTTAGACAGGTAAGGTTTGTGTTTTGCATTTACAGGCTTGCCAAGTCTCAAATATTGAAAGAACTCTCAAAAAGTTCTGACCGAGCCCTGTGCTTATTGCATCGAATGAATGACATAAGAAATGAAGGAGTTTTAGAAGCTGTGAAGCCACACAGTAGCAGCAGCTGAGCCCCAGAGGGATTCCCAACACTCAGCTCCTTGGTGAATCTACCTTGGATGGCCGATCCATTCGCATAATACTTTGTAAATGGCCCAACCCTTTCATGTTACTTGATTTCTTTTGAACAGCTTAAAATATAAACATTTAAATTCATTTTATTAATTTAAAAAGACTTTTCTGCTAGGAAATTGGTACCCAGAATACACAAGAAACTCACAAAACAAAAATCAAGATGATAAATGACCCAATTAAAACACGTGCTATGGATCTGCACAGAAAGTTATCAAAGGAAGAAATAAAGATGGCTAGGATCTCTCTGTAAAAGTGTTCCATACACTTAATAGCCAGAGTGACACAAATTAAAACTACTTTGAAATGTCATCTCATCCCAGAAAGAATAGGTTAAAAAAAAAAAAAAAAAAGGAAAGAAAATAGCTGCCAGGCTTGGTGGTGAATCCCCTTACAGTAGGTAGGTCTTTATGAGTTTGATAGTCAGTTCCAGGTCAACTGGAGCTACATAGTGAGCCCTGTCAAAACAAATAAACAAACAAACAAACCCAACAGCAATGCAGGAAAAGATGCAAAAAGAAAGGGGCACCTTCATCCACTGATGGTAGCATTACAAACTCTGTAATTCCGTGTGGAGAATCTCAAAGAACTGAAAGTAGATCTATTCTATGATCCAGCTGCCCCCTTCCTTAGCACATGCCCCTCAAAGATTTGTTATCTCTCTTACTCCACAGACATTTGCTCAGCCATGTTCATTGCTGCTCTACCCACAATAGCTACTAAATGGAAATAACATAACTGTTCTTTAACTGATGGGAGGATAATGAAATGTAACAAATGCTTCATAAACACAATGGAATTCTATTCAGCTATAAAGAAGAATGGAATCATGAAATTTGCAAATAAACAAATAGAGCTAGAAAATGTTATATTAAGTGAGGCAACCCAGACCTAGAAAGATGAACACTGTATGTCCTCTCCTATCTGTGAACCCTAACTTCAAATCTTCAGCTCTGAGTGTACCACAGAAACCCAGAAAGTAAAAAGGGATCGTGAAGAGAGAACTCTAGGAAGGGGAATAGCAGGACGCAGGTGCTATAAAGGGGAAATGGAGAAAACGGGGTAAGAGGACTTCAACTGTAAAGGGGAGATAGCAGGCAATACAAATGGAAAGGAAAGGAGGGAAGATAAAATAAGGATGGTTGGAAAGTCATAAGGAAATATTTTATGTTTATGTAAATGACACATATATATGTAAATGACATATATAGTAAACATGTATATGTATACTTGAGTTTAAATAGAGCTAGACCACATGGGGTGACAATACTCTCCATAAGAGTCACAGACTGTTTTATAAAAACACCAGTGCCAAGCATGGGAAACCTCCTATCAAGAAATGTTGTTCAGAAACTCCCCAAAAAGTACAATCTATTGTCATTGCCCTTGGTTGTCCACCAGGACTTGAACATAAGACCCTACTGCTGAAGACACTATACACATCAGACACAGGACTTGGAAGAATCAAGGTGGAATTGACCTAGAAGCCTCTTCCCTCAGGACTAGCTTCCATAGTATCTGAATTTGCTAGGCAGGCCATCAAGGGAGAAAAATCAATCAGCAGTCCTACCCAATAGTTAAGTCTGTGCACCACAATGAGTACCCAGGCAAGATACTCCCAGTGGTGCAATAGTGGCACATATGTCTCTGGGATAACCAATAGTTGTCTGATTGGACTTATAGCCCTCTAAAGGACAAAATTCATGCCTTGCACTATAAACCTAGCCAATGACCTGTACCTAAAGAGGTCATAGACCCTAGAGAAGAACCTACTACTGCCACTTTCTTGAACCAGTATACCTTTTAACCACCTGCTCATAAGATTGTCTTGTAGTATGTTGTTACTTTGTTACTCCAGTTCGACTACCTAAAATCCTCATTTTTCCATTCTATAGCTGCTATACATAAGACTGATAGATTATTCATGAATCGCTCACTTGTTCCCTTGACTCTGTGAGCTTGTGAAAAGTTACTCAATCTCTGAACAACTCATCATTGTTAAGTGAGGTACTATATGGAAATCTAGTGCTCCATGAATGTTACTGAAATGACTAATAGTGTTGCATTGTTGTTTATAGTGAACTCCAGGAAGGGAAGGATTTGACCTTGTCTATTCCTATGTCCTAGGAGCTTGATTCAACACTCGTTCCAGCAAACTACTCAATAAAAATGTGCTGAATTGGGTTCAATTCCCCTGGTACTTGGAGTCAGCACCATTCAGAGCTATTTGTCATTCAGCTGCTTGCTTTGATTTCTAGCATGCAGGGCACTTCACTTCAACTGAGCCTTGTTCTATGCATGTGTATGATCTTCATCACCTTTGGATGCCCCATGCCCTCTGCCTGCCTCATAGTAGGTATTTAATAACTCTTCATAGTCTCAAACCAACTTCATTTCTTAGTCTTGACAACAAGGAAATCTCATGGAATGTGTGTAAGAGCAGATGGCATGCATAACTTATACCCCAGCAACACTGTAATTTAAGAGTGGGAAGAAATGTCCATATTATCAGGGCATAAAAATTGGGGTTGACAGACAGGAGTGGGAAGAGAGGGGGCTGCCTGAAGGCTGGCCTGTGCCATAGACTGTATGCTTCTCATTGAAATGATCATATTTCCTTGTTTCTCAAGTACCTGCTGCAGTGTCTGACACACACTGTGCCCAATGACTGGTCTAGAAACTCATAAACTATATGCTTTGGTCCACAACCCCAGTGGCGGAAGTGTTCTTATCAGCATTCCCCTGTGCCTGGGTACAAGGCTCCTCCCATCTTACTTCCACTACTACCAGATATTCCAGCTCTCTCTCCAGGTCTTCGCCTCAAGCACAACTTGGCAAGATTAGAATCCTACTCAGAGGTTGTGCACACACAAACCAACCCCAAGCGACTCATACCCATTCAAATTTCTTCTTGCAGTCCATATCAACAGGGAGTCCTACCTCCCATCAAAGGAGGAAGTTCTTTTACACCCCTTAAATGGACTCTCCCTGAACCAGAGCAGCCCTTTAGAAATAGTTCTTTCTTAAGAACCAGAGGTTTGGAGAATTCTGATGGAGAATTAGGAGAAAGATCAACCAGAACCACCAATCAGATATGGTTGCTTTTTTTTTTTTCTTCTCATTTGTGAGAGAAAAAGGAGTCTTCAATTTAGCTTTGCCAACCAACATTAACTTTGCAAACAAAAGCCCTGTCACTGCCAGGTATTTTGTGCAGAAATGATTTTAGAATAGCAGCTTTAGAAGAGAAAAAGATTTAAACCATGTTTGCATAATGGGAAGTCTTGAGCTAGAGCTTCACGTCTTGAATCAAAGCGGGGCTCGTTGACATAGAAACAGCACAAACCCACTCTACCTTGCAGTTCTTTCTGTGCCCCAAGGCCTGCTCTGAGCCACGTCTTTCATACTGCCAAAGAGTCTGATGAGGAAAAGGGGATGTCCGCACTTTGTGTCTCTATCAGATGTCTCTTTAGCCAGTTCACGTGAACTATCTGTGACAGCAGCCATTAGACAGTGGAAGGCCACCGTTGTTAGCCTGGACTGA
The DNA here is from genome assembly GCF_018167655.1 of Microtus oregoni. Classification (NCBI taxonomy): domain Eukaryota; kingdom Metazoa; phylum Chordata; class Mammalia; order Rodentia; family Cricetidae; genus Microtus; species Microtus oregoni. The sequence goes on from NW_024543072.1 coordinate 34,314,650, forward strand.
TGAGGATGTACCTGCGATCATATGGAAGTCAAACTTTTTAAAAGGACTTGCACCTTTAGAGGGCAACTGAATTCAGATCTTAATAACAAAAAAGAAAGGGCGGAAGTAGTTTCCCAGTAGGTAACCAACAGTGTCTGCCATAAATAAGATTGACTAGATTACTCTCAGTGGGTAATGAGCAAAATTAGAGTAACTTCAGGCTTGGGAATATCAAATGTAATATAATCATATTAGTTACTCAGAGCTACCGCCACCTGGTTGAAGAGCTAACGCCCTCCAGAAAGCATTAGGTCAAGATGGCTTCACAGCCATTGTGTGACAGAAAGAGAAGGAAGGCTCTGGCAAGGTCTTCCATTCACCAGTGAACAAAAGAGAAAAATTCTCTTGCGACAGCAGGCAGGTCATGAGGTCTGCCATGCCCCACATAAAGGTAAAGACGAAGATGGCTGCGTTTGGAGTCAGCCCTAGTCTGTGTCACAGATAGGCTCCCAGGAAGAATGTGAGCTTGCTTCCCACTGGAGATCCCAGGGCAGGCTATTTAAAAATTCTTTTGGAAAGATTTGAAGACTTCCAATTCCTTGTGGGGGAAAAAAAATACAGACATATGTATGAGAACTGTTGGATCTCGAAGACATGTTTATCAGTTTCCTTTGCTAAGATTTATATTAAGAACAAAATATGAGGATCAGGTTGCTGCCTTACTGAGGACTCTTTATTCCTCACTGAGCCTTAGGCTCTCTGGTCTCCTTCCTGTTTACGCTCTCAGGAGAGCTGGCAGAAGCCCAGGTGCTGGAGGCCTGGATCTCTACCTCTGGGTGTCCTCTGGGGAGCCCCAAGACAATATCTCCCTCCAATACTTATGCCTGATGTACGTGCCCTCTGTACCTCAGAATGTGACTCCTCTGGAGACAGAACCCTTCAAGAGGCAATTAGGTCTAAAAAGGGGGTTCCTGGGGTATACCCTAATTCATCTTGACTGACATCCTTATAAAAAGAGAAAATCAAAGTGAGTGAGTGAGTGAGTGAGAGAGAGGGAGGGAGGGAGGGGGAGAGAGAGAAAGAGAGAGGCACACTTGTACAGAGGAAAGACTTTGTACAGATACAAACAAAAAGCAGGTAGCCATCTGCAAACCAACCAAAGATCCCCCAGAAAAGACAAAGCCCAAAGCATCCTTGGTCTTGGACTTTTGACTTCTGGTGCTGTGTTTAAATCACCTGTCTGTGGAATTTTGTTGTGGTAGCCTTAGCAAACCTCGGGAGTTTGCTCTGATTTCCCCACCTCCTCCCTCTGTGGGAAGTCCCACACTCTGCTGTCCCCAGCTGCAGGGCCCTCCACCCACAAGATGAATGCAAACTGACACTCAGATTCTTCAGTGATGAGCAACGTACTGTTCCCATTGTGAAATCTTTTCATCCTCGGACTTCTCTCCAGAGCTGATGAAGATGTGTTCTCGGATCAGACATGGAAGTGCTCTCTGTGATCCTATAGGATTAACCTGCACAGAAAACTCACCTGAGAAAAGCCACGAGAATTGTTTTTCAGGCAACTGGTTAGTTCCCTAAGCAAGTCACTTCGGTGCGCTGCCTCAGAGAGCGAGGTTCTGTGGTTAGCAGAAACCGGCTGAAAGCAGAGGCAACAGGTTGTAAACTGTCCGCAGGACAGAGTTTCAGATGTGGGTCCTTGCCAGACTGGATTAAATGTACTCAAGCAGTCATACCTGGAAGCCTCAACATCAACTATACATGCCCATTGTTCACAGAATAGTGCAAATACTCGCTTCTCAGCTCAGAGCTGGAGGTGAAGCTGAGAGGAGGGGACAAGACCGGCCTGTGTTTAAAGATTAAGACATGGTTAAGGTTTTTAGTTCTTGCTCTGATGCTTACTAACTACATGGCTTGCGCACATTGTTCAACTCTCTAAACCACCATCCACTCACCACTAAAGTGAGATCTCATAAAACAGCTGGGTGAAATTAAGATAAGATAGCAAAGTATTAGGTATAAGGAGGTCTAGAGTAACAGCAACAATAGCAACACTAATAAGCAAACGACCAAGCAGATGCAGTATTTAATAAGCCCTAATGTGGGGCTTAGCTCTCACTTCTTGATTGGTTATAGAAGCAGAAATGGAGGACAGAAAGACAAAGGTGGAAAGCTGGGGGCCAGATCGAGGGCTCCTTTTGGGATGAAGGAGCATTGGATAAGGCAAGGTTAGATGGGATCTTAAGATCGAGGGAGATGCTATGGGAAAACATCCCTGTGGTTCCAGAGTTTACCACTTCTTTGGAGCAATTATGTTCATCAAAGTGAGCTAATGGTTTTTCCCACTAGAAATAGTCCAAGAGTTAAGCTACCTCGTCTTAGACACAATCTTTCCCAAGAGCCATTTCACTTAGAACTACAAGCCCTCTTCAGTTATATCCCAGGGCAACAGCCACGGGCATGCAACTCTGCCATTGTGGGAGAGCCAGCTATTTTAAGAAGTATATTGAAATGTAGAAACCCCTCTAAATTAGGTCAACAACCAGCCTCGTGTCACAGTGCCCTTCCAGCCAAAAAAGACGGTCCAACAAGCAAGCTCGGGATGCTGGCTGCTTCTCAGATGGCAAGCTGGGCATAACTAGGGCATTCCACTTTCACTACAGGAGAAAGGAAGAGTTCTAGGAAGCTGAGGGAAACAGGAAAGGGTTTTTTCCCACCATCATTCCTTCAGCAGAATATTCACACAGACTTTGGTATCTGTAAGCATGAATAGCCACCAATAAAGGCATGGTGAAATCATTTGCTAGGTGAAAAATTTGAATTTGATCTTCATTCTAGTTATATAAAATTATTTTCTAGGTAGATCATGGAACTGATACTTATTTTAAAAAAACAGAAGGAAGAGGACAAGGAGAAGGATGAGGAAGACAAGAAATAAGGGGAAAATAAAAGCTAAGGCTGGAGAGATGGCTCCGTGGTTAAGAGCACTGGTTGCTCTTCCAGAGGACCCACATTCGAATCCCAGCACCCACATGACAGATCATAACTGCCTACAACTCTAGCTTCAGAAGATCCGGTGCCCTCTTTTGGCCTCTGAAGGCACTAGACATGTACATAGTACATACACATTCATGTAGACACTCAAATATACACATAAAGCAAAAATAAGTAAATATTCTTTTGTTATGAATGTAACCTAATGGAGGGGAGCAGAGAAAAATGCATAGCTCAATCAAAACAATAAGAAAGGAAATAAACTAAAGAGAACAGACATGTGCATTTGAGACCATATGAGAAGGTGCACATTCTATAACATACATACCTTCAGCTTGCATGTGTGTCGGCTTGAAACTGCTATCAGCAAGAAAATAGCTAACCCAAGCCTGTGTTATAGAATGGCTTCCAGCTGCCACTTTATTTTCTGGAATGTTCCCCTTTGGACTCCTGAGCTGCCCTGTGAGAATTCTATCTATCTCCAGACTGCCATGCTATGTGGACCACATATAATAGTTGGTAGGAAGTCTTTTCCAATGGAGCATTCTGGCTATCCCCCAAAGGCCTGAGGCACAAATGATTCCATTTTGCATTGTTTAAAGTGGCCCCAACATAAACTGAGCATCATGCAATGGCTTCTGTCAACACCATATGATTCACAAAAACCACCAGCTAAGACATACTTAAGTCCCTTACCTGCAAAAATCAAAATGAGGATGTATAATAAAATAGCTGTCGTTTTGTAATATTTCATTCAATTTTGAGGCTGCTTGATATGATAATGGATAACTGAACCAATATAGCCCAGAGGTTTGGCAGGAATCCCAAGGCAAGATCGTGGTAATAAACTTGAATTTGTAAACTACTCCGTCAGGTAGCAACACAAACAAAATTTAAAAGGTAATGATGAACTAGAGAGATGGCTCTTAAAACTGTGTACAAGAAAGAAAGAAACAATGGAAAACATTCTGAGAACAAAACTCAGTTCTCAGAATAAACTTGAAAAGGTAGAAAAGAGGGTAGAGATCTTGCGCTATTAGCAACATAATGGATGCAAATTAGGTAATGAGATGTTTTTTTTTTGCTGCAGAATTTGCACGGAGTCTAAAAATGGTCACAATCGTACCTCCAAGCCGACAGTGGAGGCCGGGAGCTTTTTTCACTGCGTGTGAGGAACTGGAGCAACCTTTGAGGAGTTTGGTTTGATGATGTAAATTAAATACCCCTTGTTCAAGTGATCATCATTCTAGAAACGAAGGAAACCCAGTCAAATATGGCTTCTGTTCTATTCACACAATTATTTATAGTTAATGAAAAATGGTAACCAGACTCGACAGTGGAATTGTTGCTGAATTTTGCATCATGCAGTGCAAGAAACTGACTATAGCATGTTTTCCAAAATACTCAAAGCCAGGAAGATACATTTCTGGTGGAACTGAATGGCAGTGCTGGAACAGAAGTGGGAGAAAAGTAGTTTTAAAGGTAGTTAAAAAGTTCACAGGAAAAGAGGCAGGAGGATGGAGAGAGTTCCAGACCAGTCTGAACTTCAGAATGAGTTCAAGATCAGCAAGTTGACCTTGTTGGACTCTAGCGTCCAAACACTGAGGAGGAGTCACCCCCAGAGACCATCTCATACACCACAGCCGATGCAAAAGCATGAGGATTTTATTAATTCTGTCATGACAGGGTCCCTCAGCATTTGGGAAGCCGAGAGACCTCGAATAGCTGGTACAGTCTACTTTTAAAGGGGCCACGGAAGCAAGGGGGGTTGTTCTTTGACTATTCTGATTGGCTTATTCGAAAGGGCTATTACCAATAATTGACTGGAGAGCTGTTGCCAGATCAGATGAGGTAAGAGGTCATTTTGACCCCGTTTCCCAAGGGACCGAACCAAATCATACGTATATGGGTAATTGTTCAGGAACTGAGTACATGCGAGTGTAGCTGTTAGGTCCTTGGTTCCCAGGGGAGGAGGGGAAGCACTATGGCACAGGGGCTGAGAGGATTCAGAATTGTCAAAAATGGCTTCAGGATTGTCTTAAAGTCTTATAACCTACACAGTAACCCTGTGTCTGGAGGGAGGGAGAGAGAGACAGAGACAGAGAGACAGAGACAGAGAGAGAGAAAAAAAATGAAATGGAAAGAAAGCACATAAAACTTTGTCATGGGGCCTAGAAAAACGGCTCTGTACTTAGGAGTACTTGCTGGTCTTCCAGGAGACCAGTTCATTCCCAGTATCTACATGAGGTGGCTCACAACTGGCTGTGGCTTCAGTTCCAAGAGATCAGATGCCATTTTCTGTCCCCCTTGGGCACCCACACACGTGACATGTGGGCATATACAGAAAGACATAGAGATGCACACACAAATCAATATAGATTTTTTTAAAGTTGGTCATAGTGCCACGCCTTCATCTCAGCACTCAGGAGGCAGAGGCAGGCAGATCTCTGAGTTCAAGGCTAGCCTTTTCTATAAAGAGAGTTCCAAGAGAGCCAGAGCTACCCAGAGAAATCCTACCTAAAAATAAATAAACAAATAAATACATAGTACCCATAGATGGACAAATAGTTTTTAAAAATAAACAGTGGACAGAGACTTTTTAAAAATAAGTGGAGGAGACAGAGAGATGGCTCTGTGGTTAAAAGCACTTGCGACTCTTCCAGAGTACCTGAGTTAAGCTCCCAGCACCCACATGGCTGGCAACCTTGTGCAAATCCTGTTCCAGAGGATATGATGTCCTCTTCTGACATGACGGGGCTCTGTATACACAGCACACATACATACATGCAGGCAAAACACTCAGCCACATAAAAATAAATAAATTAAATAAAAATACACCACAGTTTTAACAATGATATGCGAATAAAGGGCCCAAGGAAAAAATATGTTCTTCTTTCTCTTAGGGCTTAGAAGGAAAACCCATAATTCATTGCATTTCCCATCAGGTCCAATCAGGGCCAAGCATACATCCTGACGGACCTCCAGCCTGTGAACCTCCCGCCCACATGTGATCAAGTACATCCAGCTCATATGGGTCAAACAAACTTGCTTAGGGAATGAAAATGTATGACTTGTTATCTCCCATAAATGATACTCTCTGGCATTTCAGGAACTATCTGTCATTGGGCCAGGGGCTTACAGATCAAAGACATTTTTGTTTCATGGATCTCTTAAGCATAGTTAGTAAAACTCAAAATGCAACTTTTTTGTCACACTTATCTTCTCTAGGTACATCACAAGGTTTGGCCCACTTCCAAATATGGCTTAGTGGGCTGGGCTGAATGGGCAGGTGTGCTTATTCACACACCTGCCACCCCTATTGTCCATCACTTTCACTAGGGTTTCTCTCCTAGTTATCACCCAGCTCTCCCTGCATCTACCTACCTACCTAACTACCTATCATCAGTCTTATCCATCCATCCTCCATCTGTCCATCCATCTATCTGTCCATCCATCTATCTGTCCATCCATCTCTCTGTCCATCCATCTATCTGTCCATCCATCCTTCCATCCATCCATCCTTCCATCCATCCATCCATCCTTCCATCCATCCAACCATCTATATTTCTGCCTAGCATCTATAAAGCATTTGAAGTTTCTGCTCTCATACGAAGTAGCTTCCTTTTGTCTTATACCAGGGAAGCTGCATTAACAGAGTGACGCCATGCTGTGATCTGTCATGAAAATATATACCACCAGCCGGATGGTGGTGGCACACGCCTTTAATCCCAGTACTTGGGAGGCAGAGGCAGGCAGATTTCTGTGAGTTCGAGGCCAACCTGGTCTACAAGAGCTAGTTCCAGGACAGGTTCCAAAGCTACAGAGAAATCCTGTCTCGAAAAAACAATATGTATGTGTGTGTGTGTGTGTGTACATACATATATCTATATATCACCTTAAGTCTGTTAGTCTGGAAAACAAGGACCTAGAACTCTATGCTACCCTGCCCCAGTTTCTGACTGCCCAACATCCTAGTTGAAGGTCTGCCTAGGCCTACTCCTCATCACAAGATGCCTGACCACTTACCAAAGCCAGTTAGACCTAAGACGGCTGCCAGCATAACAACAGACAACACTACAACGTCATTTACAGGCTAAATATCCTTCTGGTCCCAGGGCCAGGAAGATAGCTGGGAAGAGCTATGAAGTGAGCAAACAGCAAAACAAACACAGGCCACAGTCAGAATACCTGGAATTCTTTGTCTTTTCACTGGAGGGACACAGTATTCTTCTGCCCTCATTAGCCCGGTCCTTGCCTCAGCCCTGTTATCTGAAATCTGAAACTGCCCAGCCCCAAACAGATTGGGGAAGTTGCTAGGCAAGCTTATCTCCCTTGGCTCCTATTTTGGGCCAAGAACAAAAGTTTTCCGTGCTGCTCATGAGTCTTGTTATCCAGCCTACAACTTTAAAAGAAAACGGACCCAGTTTGGGATCAGAAACTGCAAACAACCACAGCAAGTGGTGAAATCTCTTGCAACCCAGAAAGGCCTGAGTTAAGATGTCCCCACCTGTCCTTGGACAGATTAACTCTTAGTCCTCGGGTGTGCTTAAAAAACAGCCACAAGGGCTGGAGAGATGGCTCAGAGGTTAAGAGCACTGGCTGCTCTTCCAGAGGTCCTGAGTTCAATTCCCAGCAACCACATGGTGGCTCACAACCATCTGTACTGACATCTGGTGCCCTCCTCTGGCATTTGGGCAGAGGCAGAATGTTGTATACATAATAAATAAATAAATCTTAAAAAAAAACAAACAGCCACAATAATACATAACTCAGTCGACTGTGTGCTCACCTTCTTGAAGACGTGCTCACTAATACCTCTCCTGTAACGGAGAGATGCCCTCCCCCACCCCCACAGTCAACAGCTTGTACTACACGAATTGTCTCCCACTCGAGTATTACACACGTTTATCATTACGGGAGCGTGGCTTTCACTTTGCTAAACACCTTACAGAACAATCTTGCAATCTTCTCAAATAATCTCCCAAAGCAGGCTCCTACTTGTACCCTGCTCTTCTTTCAAAGGAGGAGTTTGAGGCCAGAGCAACTGGGTTACTTATGGTGTTATGGTTTTGGTCCCTTTAAGAGACAAGCCACACCCATTCCCCTCCCCATCCGCTGAGGCAGGCTGATCTTCAGCTTCCGGCCTGAGCTCACTCTCTTTTCCATCTTCCTCTCAGAGAGGCAGCTTCGTTTCTGCCTCTCTCCCCACTTCTCTGCTTCCCCCTTCTCTGTCTCTTTCTCCTCTTCTTTCTTTCTTTCTCTCTCTCTCTCTCTCTCTCTCTCTCTCTCCCTCTCCCTCTCTCCCTCTCTCCCTCTCTCCCTCTCTCCCTCTCCCTCTCCCTCCTCCTGTCTCTCTCTCTCTCTCTCTCTCTCCCTCTCTCCCCCTCTCCCTCTCCCTCCCTCTCTCTCTCTCTCTCTCTCCCTCTCTCCCCCTCTCCCTCTCCCTCCCTCTCTCTCTCTCTCTCTCTCTCTCTCTCTCTCCCTCTCTCTCTGTCCCCCCCTTCACCCTTCCTCCTCCATAACCCCCTGAATAAACATTCAACCTCACCCTGCATGTCGTGTCTATCCATGTTTCTGTCTTCTGCCCACCCGCCATGTGTCTCCCTGCCTGGGACCAGTCACTGCTCTGAGACCAGCAGCTGTCTCTGCCTAGGGCCCACTGCCTGCTGCCACATGGCCCGCCACCACTGCTCTGAGACCAGCAGCTGTCTCTGCCTGGGACTGGCTGCTCCCAGAGCCTGCTGCCTGCCACCACATGGCCCGCCGCCACCATTTGGGACCTACAGCATTTCTGCTGCCTTCTGCCACCGGGTATCTTGCAGCATTTTTTTTTAAAAAAAAGAACAACATTTTGGTGCAGCCGTCTCTGCCTAGGGCCCACTGCCTGCTGCCACATGGCCCACCACCACTGCTCTGAGAAGCTGTCTCTGCCTGGGATTGGCTGCTCCCAGGGCCTACTATCTGCCTCCACATGGCCCACCGTTCAGGCCACCGCTCTGGGACCGGCAGCCATTTCTGCCTGGGACTGGCTGCTCCCAGAGCCCGCTGTCTGCCGCCACATGGTCCGCTACCACCATTTTGGGACCTACAGCATTTCTGCTGCCTACTGCCACCGGGTATCTTGCAGCATTTTTAAAAAAAGGACAACATAAGGCATCCTCCAATAGGTTCAGGCTCTTGATTCTGCACGATTGTTTTTCTACAGCCTCTTGCAGGTTTGGGCTTCCACACAGCTTCGTAGAATTTTCCTTCCCGGACTCTGTCCGAGGACCAGCTGGCTTCTCTCTCTAGGCTGGGATTAAGTTGGGAGGGGTAACTTCCGGCCAGCCTTGCTTCACAGCCTTCCCTCCACTGATTCACCTCTCTCCTGGGAATGCGAAATCTCTTTGGGGGTGATCCTGTGACTCAGGATCCTCCACACAGCTCCTTGTTTGAAATATTTCAGATGCTATTGTAATGGCTTAAGTAAAATGCTGCAGTTCCCTGAGGGGCACAGTGGCAGAAACGTTGCAGGTCCCCTAGTGGCTGCAGCGGGCAGAGGTCCAGAGACCATGGCAGGCCAGGTAGGCAGCAGGGTCCCAGGTGGGAAGCTGTGTGGTGGGTAAGAGACCGAGACAGATAGGTAGCCATGCAGAGTGAAGTTGGATATTTATTTAGTGGGTTATAGAAGGGAAGGAGAGAAGGGGGAAGAGCAGAGCAGAGAAAGAAGGAGAGAGAGAGAGAGAGAGAGAGAGAGAGAGGTGGGGAGAGGAGAAGTGGGGAGAAAGGAGAGACAAAAGCTACCTCTTCAAGAAAGAAACAGAAAAGGAAAAGACTCATGCTGGAAGCTGAAGATCAGCTTGCCTCAGCAGACAGAGGAGGGAGTGGGCGTGGCTTGTCTCTTAAAGGGACAGGACAGATTGTTCAAACTGAGTCCCATACAGAGAATATCATCTTTATTGGGGTTATCTTCCTATGGTAGCTTTGTTGGCATCTCTTCCATGAGCGAGGTTCTTTCTTTGGCACTACCTTATGTTGGCAAAGAGAAAGAAAGAAAAAACAACCAACAGGTTGAATGTAACATCATCTCTCCCTGAGGACTGGTTGCTGGCCAGCTGTTTGGGGTTGTCATTTACCAGGACATAAAGACACTCAAGAACAGTGTGCCACTTGAAGAGCATCCAGGACCTTCCCTGGAAACGAGAAAAGAGAAAGGTTTCAGGCCTGGTGTCTCATGAAGCCCAGTTCTTACATCTCAACCATACATATTTGAATAAGGTCATAAACTTTTCCTAGGTCTGCTTTGCTCGTTTTGTAACATGTAATTGGCAATCATACTTCCTTCCAGGGTCTTTGAAGGAAGCAGATGAGATAAGACAGGCCAGGTGCCTGCCACAGTACCTCACATGCAAGGAGCACTTGACAACATTGCCCTTATAGTCCTTTGGGTTTCTAATAGGCCAGGGGGAGCATGGAGTGATGATGGTGGTTTTTTTAATTATCTTCAGAATCATCAGAGGAAACTTCAAAGGAATTTTGTCTCCAATAAAAAATTATATGCTTCAGATTTTCTGGCTTTGAACAGTTGAAAATTAAACCAGCCAGGCATGGTGGCACATGCCATTAATCTCTGTTCTTCTGAGGCAGAAACAGGTGGATCTATATGAGTTTGAGAGGCCACCCTGATCTACATAGTAAGTTGCAGGCTAACCAAGGCTAGTGAGATCCTATCCCAAAAAAGAAAAAAAAAAAAAGGAAGGAAGAAAAAAGGAAAAAATGAACTGTATTTTGTAGTAATATGGGCGGTGGGGCTGCGTCCCCAGCACCCCGGCTGCCCACATGGCTAGCTTATGCCCCGAAATAACAACACACAAACTGTATTCATTTAAACACTGCTTGGCCCTTTATCTGTAGCCCTTATAGGCTAATTCTCACATCCCGATCAACCCATCTCTAATAATCTGTGAGCACCAGTCTTACCAGGAAAGATTCAGCATGTCTAACCTGGCGGCTTGCTTCATCGCGTGCATCTGCCCGGGAGAGCAGGAGCATGGTGTCTCTCTGAGGTGTCTGCTCCTGAGAGGAGAACTGTGGAGTCTGAGCTCACTTCCTCTTCCTCCCAGCGTTCTGTTCTGTTTACTCCTCCCACCTATCTCTAACCAATGAGAGCCAAGCAGTTTCTTTTTATTTAACCAATGACCTTCCTCCATCAGTATTTTCCAATTAAGTTAGTATATAACTGTAGAAATGCTTTCTTCTCAATTTGATGGTTTTAAATCTTTTGTTTTATTTTTGCAGCTCTTGAAATTAAACCCGGCTAGCTAAGTAGTCTACTGCTAAACTATACCTCAGCTTCTTAACTATTCTGTTCCTGTTTTGGGTTGGGGGGGGGGGTTGCTTGTTTGTTTTTTAAACAAAAAGTATTTCTTCACTTTTCTAGCTTTGCAATTTGACCAACATTATAACATTAATTACCTTTTAAAATACAGTCTGTTTCCTTAGCTGTTAAATTAGGCTCTTGGTCACCCATAATAACACACACAATGATACTTTAATAAACAGGAAACCACCCTCAAAACACTAAATTTTAGTGGCTCCAGTATAGGTCATATCTATGTTATCTGCTTAGGAGAGTCATAAGAAAAAGAATACTCCCAATCTGAAAGGAGTAACAACCGAATTTCTCCTTCTGCACATGGCTACCCCAGACTCCATCTCACAGACCTTGGGTCTCTTAGATCCTAGACAGTGAACTATCACTGAGTCAACAGTGAAAACACACTGGTTTTATCTGACTGCCGCCCCCTTCCCACCTTCCTGCTCCAAAATTCCCTAAGTATCTGTGGACAAAGTCTGGTCCCACCTTCCAGTTCTTCTTTATCAGTAAATGACAAGGTTCCCATGACCCTTCTCTAGCTGGTCTCCGCCTCTCCCAGTGATGTCTCCAGGTCACGTGAGGATCTGGCCCACTCCCAGCATCACTTGCACCATTGCTTCTCCTGTCAGTATTTCCTGTATGCTCTCCTCTAGTTTAGTCCTGCCTCTCCCTGCTCCTGTACCTGTTTGTCGTCTCAGTGTCTGCATTTGTTATTTAAATCTTCATTGTCAGGAGTCTCAGGCTCCCAGGACACACACACACACACACACACACACACACACACACACACACCCTCAAGTAGCTTTGGCTCTTCAGCTCAGATTACTTCTGCACCAAAAGGAGCTCTTAAGTTCCCTGTACCTGAGTATCTGTCCCCTGCTGGGCTGTTCTTGCTGGAGAACCAGAATTATTCTGCCTTCCTTTCTTGTGTATTGTGTTTTGTTTGTTCTGTGACTCTGCAGAAATATTTGAAGGCAGTTTGCAATAAGGATATCACACACACACACACACACACACACACACACACACACACGGAAATCTGTGTAATTGAAAAAGACAAAGGAAAGAAACATTTAATAAGTATGTGCATTCTGTTTTCCTCCAGTTTCTCTCAATCACAGTTTCTAAAGATTCACAGACTATGAAGATTCAGAGACCCAATATTCACATTGGAGCCTGAGTTAACAGGGACAGAGCAGTGACAGGTTGTAGCATAGACCCTCCATTAAAAAATAAAAAAAGTTAAACATATACTATGTTTGTTAAATGTAAGTTACATAAAGGCATTGTTTTGGTCCGACCTCCTGCACTCAGCAAGAGATCAGGCCAAAAATAAAAAAGTTCTTATTCACAGCAAAGTCCCATATCACCAAACCACATTGACTAAGTTAATGTTATCAACGGTCTGAGAAATCAGAAGAGGTAGGGAGCAAATTCCTCAAACCATTCTTTGTTTTAACATTTAGAAAAGGCGACCTGCAGTAGCCCCACACTGACCTCACCCAGTATTTCTGGATTGTCTATCACTCTGCCTCACGAGAAAGGCACTCTGAAATGACCAAGCCACTTGTTCGTCGTTGCTTTATTTTTCAATCTTTCTTTGATTATAAAACAACTTCTCCTTTTGCTCAGTCCATTAGAACAGTTTTGTTTTGGTTTGGTTTGGTTTTTTTGCTTTTTGAGACAGGGTTTCTGTAGCTTTGGAGCCTGTCCTGGAACTAGCTCTTATAGACCAGGCTGGCCTAGCACTCACAGAGATCTGCATGCCTCCCGAGTGCTGGGATTAAAGACGAATGGAGATTTGCTCTCTTCTGAAGTTGAAAACAAAGTGAGCTAAGACCTTGGCACTAATGTAGCTCTAGCCATATTCTTTTACAATCACGTGCCTCACACTATTTGCATAGCACACTACTCCCATAACCGAAGTTTCCGTCACCAATCTGACCTTATTTGTTAAATAATAAAATTAAAATTGAAGGGGAGAATTCAAATCATATTCCTTCCCTACCAACATATTGGTAATTTGAAGAAAAAAAAAAGGAGGATTTATGTAAGTCACATGGGACTGATAGAATCTAAAACCAGTTGACAGTTCAAGCAATCTTAGAAGATGCTTAGGGAGTTGTTGCAATGACTTAGCTGTCATCTTAATGACATCTAGAATCAACTACAATCTAAAGTGCTCGGCATGCCTGGGAAGGTATTACCTACTCAGATTATCTGAGATGGTGAGACCCACCCTAAACCTGGGCTATACCTTCTGATGGCAGTCCACATACATGCCCACAGACACGACAACATTGGAGAAGGAATCATTTGCTTTCTGCCTGCTCGCCCTTTCTGCCATTGGCAAGTCTATCTATCCTGTTGCTTATATTGGAACTACCTCCCTTTGCCTGTATTAGAACTCACTTCTTTGGGATTCAGCATAGACTGAAGACTAGCGGCTCTCTAGGGACCTTCTGAGACTCCAGCACCCTGGGGGGGGGGGGGGTGGCCTGCTGAGACATCCGGCCTTGGACACTGAACAACTACCAAGCTTTATTTGCGAAACACCCCTTGTTGGACTACCTGGACCGCAGCCTGTAAATCCATCTAATAAATCCTGTATACATATACATTATCTAATAAGTCCCATGGATAGCTGGTTCTGTTCCTTTAGAGAACCCTCACCAACACAAGAGTTGGCTTTTTTTTAACTTAAAAAAAGTTATACGGAAATTTTCATTTTGCAGCGAGTTAATAGATTAATAATCAGGAAATGTAAAAATTATTCATCTTCATTGGTGATCTTGTGATTAAAATGTGACACCATTTTGAGGACAATGTAGCATTAAAATGGCATGTTACCATATGTCCACAAAGTGTCAAAAGTGAAAAATGTTTACAGCATTGAATACAGGAGAGGAGGGAGAATAAACAGGGGCCTGCCCAGTATGTAAATCACTACAAATGCCAACAAATGCCAAGACTGATTTTGTATGTATGGTGTGTGTGCACACGTGTGTGCAAGCATACACACGTCTGTGTATTTGTGGAAGGCAGAAGAAGATGCTGGGTACCCTGCTTTAGTGCTCTCCAGCTTATTCTCTTAAGGCAGGGTCTCTCACTCTCTCACTGACCCTGCAGCTAGGCTGACAACCAGCAATCCTCGGTTACCCTCCTGTTGTCACCTCTCCTTACCCTGTGGCATTGGGGTTATAGGCAAGCAAGAGCACACCCAGCTTCCCCACCCTCCCCACCCCCAGTTTTTGTGGTTTTATTTCAACAGAAATAAAACACACACACGAGTCACCTCCTCATTTTCTTCACTGTGCAGCCTGGTACTGGGATTAGTGACACAGGACCGGCTGCGCTGCTCTTTCTGTAATGGCTTTGTGGCTCTTGGATGAACCGTTGTGAGCGATCACAGCGCACAGTAAATGGCATTTCTAGCTCCTTGACACTGAGGACCAGAAACTTCCAGAAGCCACCAGGTTTTCTTGCTGCTCCAGCAACTGCTTTGCCCAAATCCACAAAGTCCCCCAAAAGCCAACAAGGAGACCGAGTCCCGTATGTAAAAGCAAAGAGCCTTTATTTTATGCAAGTTTGCAAACTCGGTTTCTTTGCATGTCCAACGTATTGGAATAAACAAAGAGCCCTGAGCTCATTTAGAGTTGGGTTTTTATAGTAGTAAAGGTGAGGGTGAGGGGTCTTAGAGGTTCAGGACCCCTGATTGGCTGACATTTGTCTAGGGGTGTCCTGGTGAGTGTGTGCTGGCAGGTGATCCTATCTACAGTGGTTGGAACTTTAGGCATTTCCTTTGGATGGCCTGTTCTTGGGTGGTGCTCAGGTAATTTTAGTTTATGGTCCTTCCTGCAACCAGGTATTGCTTCAGGGTAAACTACTGAAACCCAGGCCTCCATTAAACTTATCAATGGCTGAGTCCTACACTGGCAGGTGATAATGGTTGGAAATAAGGAACTTCCTTTGGGTGATTTGTTTATATTTCGCTTTTCATGGCTGGCTCCTACACAACCAATGTTGGCCATGAGGATCTGACCCTTGAATCTTCTCAGCCCATTGTCTATACCTCTGGGTTTCAGTCAGTTTTTCTTAGTTTTGACATGCCAGTTTCACTGGTTCCATACGAACTTCTTGGTTCTCTTTTTGATAATCTCTTCACCAGAGGCAGGAGGGCAACCTTGATGCCTCGAAAAAATGGCAGCCACCTCAAAGGCCAAGGAAGAAGGAAGGGACAGTAGTACACCAAGGACAATAGGACCCCCACAGGCTTTTTAATGCGGATTCTAGGGATTTGAACTCAGGCCCTCATGCTTACACAAGTGTTTTTATTTGCTGAGTCATTCTTCAATTCCTAGAGCAACTACTTTGGTAAACATCTTAGCAGTTTCTTAAAAAGCTAAAACATAGATCTACTTCATAATCTAGTAATTCTATGCCTATCTATTTATCCAAGAAAAAAATGAATAATTTGTCTATGGAAGCCCATGCATATAAGGGTTCATTGTGGCCCAATTTATATCCAAATCCAGAAACAGGGCAGCAAGACGGCTCAGAGGATAAAGGGACTTGCTGCCAAGCCTCAGGACTTGAGTTCATTCTCCAGGATCACATGATGAAAGGAGAAAATAGATTCCCAGAGGCTGTCATCTGACTTCCACATGTACGCTCACAAATACACACACACGTACAATAAATAAATATAATAATAATTTTTAAGTCTTTACATTTTTTTAGTTTTATTTTTTGTCTGTCTAGTATGTGAATGTACCATGTGTAAGTGTACCACAGGTGCAGGTGTACATTGGTGTGTGTGTGTGTGTGTGTGTGTGTGTGTGTGTGTGTGCGCGCACAATGCTTATAGATGCCAGAAGAGGGCATCAGATGCCCTGGAACTGTAGTCAGATATGGTTGTGAACTGCCATGTGACTACAAAGAACTGAACTCCTGCCTTCTGCAACAGCAGCAAACGCTCTTAACAGCTGAACTATCGCTCCTTAGTTTAAAACAAACAAATGGCCACAATAGCAACAACCCAGACTGCCCTCTTACCCAGCTGTTGCTCTGTGAGCCTTGGGAACGATTGGCCTGACAAGATATACCTATAGGTGCAATATATTTATAGAAGCAACCAACTACTTTCTGATCAGATTTGAGGCAAGATCCACAGGAGGAAATACACGACTGGTATAGAAAATCTGACCAAGAATCCATGGTTGAGTAGCATATAGGCCCTGGTGGTAAACCTACTATACTACTATTATTTTACTAAATTGAGATTGTATCAAAATACTCTCTAAGCTCCTGTCTTTATATCCATATATTCCTCAGACCTCATCAGAGAAGTTTCTTTGTACAATGGATGGCGGTTAAAGCAGAAACTCACAACTGATCAAAGTATAGAGTACCAAGTGTCTGTGGACTATTCACCCAAACATGGGACAACTACATCATATTCCTTCCCCCCAAGGGCCTTCACAGAGAAGGTATGGGGAAAACGTAAGAGCCAGAGGTTGGGCAGGACCAGTGCACAGCATGTCTTCTACACACGATAGGGCCACTGCACTCATGAGTCCCTGTGGTTTCTGTGGTCAAACCAACATTCTAGCATAGAGGGCAGAAGGGTTCAGGAGTCCCAACCATAACCGAAGAACCATTGCCCTTTCATGGCTTCTTAGGGAAGGAAAGTCAGTTTTTAAGGGTGTTGTCCCTGGTAGAGTGACCATGCTCCGGGGATGACTCCACACCCTTGAGTATATAAACGGCACCAACTGGACTCGGTGTGTTATAAATAGAAAAGAAAAGATGACACAAAGCCAGGGGCAGGATTAAAATTTATTGTATGTATGTATATATGTATGTATGTATGTATGAAATTTTTAAAGAATTAATAAATATGTTTAAAAATTAGAGATTCAAATCTAGAAACAGGAAAGTGCTAAACTTGCTATGGTATGCTTATGTTGTATAAAAGCATTCAGCAATACAATGTAACGAACTCTTAACATGGCTAAGTTTCGAAAGATTATAAATGTAGCGCATTTCATTTATTTGAAGGAATTATAGTAATGGGCATCAGGTCTCTGCTTGCTCCGCTGAGGGGAGAATTGATGGGGAATAGTCACAGGGAAACATTCTGGAATGACTAAATGTCCCACTTTTTGAAAATACCCAGAAAAACTTTCCTAAAGCCTAGTCCCTACACCGCTTTCAGTCGTATATTCCCAAACAGATAAACTACAAAAGCTTCTGCCTGGAGAATATTTTGAACCTAGATTGTGTTGTTATCTGTACAGTGTCTGACTGCAGGAAACTCACCGAGCTGTTCCCTAACCGTGAGTGGATTTCACGACTTGTCAGTTATATCTCAACTATAAACTGGAGTGAAAAGATAGCACACATGAGATTGCAAAGAGAGATAACCACTCTCGGATTTGGGGTACATCACTTCTTCAGGGAAATTCGGGGACGTGTGTCAAGACTCTTAAAGGAAGTGTGCCTTCTGGCCAAGCGATTCCACTTCAGAAACTTGTTGACAGGAAAGCATCTGAGGACATGCACAGAGAGTTCTTCTGACAGGTGTATGTGCAAGTGCCATTTGTTAATAGATGAAACTTGAAAGCAATTTAACATCTGCCAGGAGCACGCCAGTGAAATATGTATGAATGTATGTGCACATACAGATATAAAAGAATACTGTCAACTAATAACAATCAATATTAAAAATTATGCACAAGACTTTGAAAAACTGCATGTTTGTAAAATATATAGAAAACAGTATGAGTAGTCTTATTCCATATTGCACAGGGCCTTTAGTATTCTGCTGTGTTATTATTGCATATATACTAATAGCACACCTAACCAGAATATACTGTAGAGATACACAGCAGAGTGATGAAGTGGGGGCCAGGGTAGGGTTAAGACCGTGCATTTCAGGGGATCTAATGCCATCTTCTGTCTTCCAGCACCAGGAATGCAGGCGGTGCGCAGACATACATGCAGGTAAAATAGCCCATACTCATAAAAAAAAAATGAAATCCCATCAACAGTCATTAGAACTGTTGTTCACATGTGGCAAATATGACACCATGGGGTGAAGAGACTCACATACTACATGACTTTAATGGGTTCTGACAATCTGGTCAGGCGCGTGTCAACTGAGTCACGGCGTCCCTGTCACTGCCGCCAATATGGTTCTACCAGGAAAGGAGTCCTTTCAGTGTTCCTATGACCTGTGTGTCTGTCTTTACTGTTCACCACGCATCCACATTCAGATGATGTCAGAAAGCACACATATGGGTGAATACACACCTAAGTGCTTGTATATGTGGAGGTCAAAGGTCAAGTCAAGCACTTAGGGATCCAAACACAGGTTTTTACGCTTGTGTGGCAAGCACTGGCTAAGCCATCCCAGCCCCAGAAGTCACGCTTAACTGTTGTGCGTCTGTATAATATGGATTAAATTCTTATCCTCAATCACGTTAAGAAAGCTTGGCTCTATGAAATGGTTTTTCCCTTTCCAGTTTCATGGGGAAACTGCTCTAAGAACCACTTGAAAGACATCAGTTCAAATGCTTCAAGAATTTGGCTGGCTGGGAATATAGCTCAGTTGGTAGAGAGCTTGCTTCGTATGGACAAGGTCCTGGGTTCGGCCCCCAGGAGTGCACAGACTAGATGCACTGGTGCATGCCTAGCATCCTGGCACTCTGCAGGTAGAGTCAGGAGAATCAGGAGGAATTCAGGGTAGTCTTTGACTAAGTTGTGAGTTTGAGGCTTTGGCTGCAGGAGACCCTGCTTCAAATAAAGAGAAAGAAAAAGCAATCTGCCTGCTTTCTGGGGGAACTAAAACGTGCATGTGGCTACCCTGTCAGACTATGAACAAACAGCAAAACTGCTTACAGGTCCAAGAACCAAGGAAACACACACGATTGGTGGCAACAGACTCCTACAGCATCCCTTCCAGACGGGAACGCACCTGGGGCCCGCCTTTCTCTGGGAAACTTACGGGCTTTGACCAAGGTCACCTTGGCCGGGCGCTACGCCCTCTGCAGAGTCAAACCGGAGCCCAAAGTCAGCCCAAGGTCAGGAGTACAGCTGTGATTCGGGTCCTTTGTCTTCTACGCGGTCTAAAGCTCTAGTCAGAGGACAGCGTGGTTTGGTGCAAAACTTAAGGATGGGAAGTCAGGAACCCTGCAGGTTGGCGTTGGTTTTGTCTCTAGCTGGCCACATTTTCTGGTGCAGCCTTCCTCCTGTTATTGGCTATGCCTCCTTACCCAGAACATTTTTATTTATTTATTTATTAAAGATTTCTGTCTCTTCCCCACCACCGCCTCCCATTTCCCTCCCCCTCCCCCAATCAAGTCCCCCTCCCTCATCAGCCCAAAGAGCAATCAGGGTTCCCTGCCCTGTGGGAAGTCCAAGGACCACCCACCTCCATCCAGGTCTAGTAAGGTGAGCATCCAAACTGCCTAGGCTCCCACAAAGCCAGTACGTGCAGTAGGATCAAAAACCCATTGCCATTGTTCTTGAGTTCCCAGTAGTCCTCATTGTTCGCTATGTTCAGCGAGTCCGGTTTTATCCCATGCTTTTTCAGACCCAGGCCAGCTGGCCTTGGTGAGTTCCCAACAGAACATCCCCATTGTCTTAATGTGTGGGTGCACCCCTTGCGGTACTGAGTTCCTTGCTCGTGCTCTCTCTCCTCAAGAGATACCCTATCATACAACAAAAGTATATGCTCAACTATGTTCATAGCAGCATTGTTTGTAATAGCCAGAACCTGGAAACAACCTAGATGCCCTTCAATGGAAGATTGGATGAAGAAAGTATGGAATATATACATATTAGAGTACTACTCAGAAGTAAAAAACAAGGACTTCTTGAATTTTGCATGCAAATGGACGGAAATAGAAAACACTATCCTGAGTGAGGTAAGCCAGACCCAAAAAGAGGAACATGGGGTGTACTCACTCATGTTTGGTTTTTAGCCATAAATAAAGGGCATTAAGCCTATAATTCGTGATCCTAGAGAAGCTAAATAAGAAGGTGAACCCAAAGAAAAACATATAGGCATCCTCCTGAATATTAACCTTCATCAGGCAATGAAAGGAGACAGAGACAGAAACCCACATTGGAGCACCGGACTGAAATCTCAAGGTCCAAATCAGAACATTTTTAAGGCCCCTTCAGGTCAGACACTCTATGGCTTTCAGAAAACCATGCCTTTCTCTGACCCCCTCAGATCTAGTTCCAGCAGGCATCGGTGCCCTCTGTACCCTTCCCCATACCTGGTTCTCTTGGGCACACCTGTGTCTCCTTCAGGCTCTGCAAGGTCAAAGGAATTTCTTATGAACTGCTTAAGGGAGTGTTGAAACTTTTTCTCCCACTGACAAATCTTTTTAGTTAGAGCTGTGTTTTGTTGTTTTCCTACAAACTGGATTATCTGGACATGCATATGTCTGTAGACAAATACTATTTATTGAACATGCTCTGCAGAGTAAATAGAAGGTTTCTCTTCCTTATATGGACACTAAGTGCCTGTGAATGTATACAGCCAAGAAGAATGGTGTTGTCAGGGTACTAGCCTCTCCGCAGGGTAGGGCTGTTCAGGTTCTGACCTAGACACAAGCAGGAATGAATGCCCTAAACAGAGGGGCTTGCCACATTCATCCAGATCAAAATATGACCCAAGCCAAAGATAGGCAGAGGGATCTGGATTGTGTTACTAATTCAATTTTCAATGCCAGTTAGCTTGATTGGCCTGACAAGGCCGAGGCATTGCCAAAGTCAATACAGCCTATCTGTGTGCCTCAGGCAAGCTTTGGTGCTAATGGAGGCTTTTATCCCAGACAGTCTGTCCTTGAACGTTAGCTAATGTCCCTTTTAGTCCCTAGTTTCTACATGTAGTTATGAATTTCATATTGAAGTTCACACATTGAATTCTGAGTGTTGAAGCCAAACTTTTAGGAAGGGTCTTCTCTCCTAGAGTCCTTCACACTGTTTACAAAGCTGCATGTAAACTTTTATGAGTTTTTAAATATTGTAATACACCATGATTTTTTAAAAGAATTAGCAAGCATTTCCAGACAGGATGCTATTAAAATCATTCACTTCCTAGACAGATTAAACTGTTTTTAATCACTAAGAAAATTCCCTACCATTTCTTATCAAAATACCTTTTTAAAAAGATTTATTTTATGTTTACTCTTGTGCCCATATGTGTGTGTGTCACACGCGTGGCAGTGCCTCTGGAGGCCAGAGGCACTGGGTCCTCTGGAGTGGGAGTTCCAAGCGGTTGGGAGCCAGTGCTCACAACTGTGATGCCGAGAACTGAACGCTCGTGCTTCTGGAAGACCAGAACAGGCTCCTCACCACCGAGCCGGCTCTCCAGCCCTTATCAAAATATCTTACTCTAGTGTTTATGTTTCCAGTGAGTATCTATCTAAGCTGCGAAGACCTGCGATCAGACTGCCTCCTTCTCGAGGAGAGGAAGGGAAATACTTTTATGGCTGAACAAGGTTTCATTTCACGGTCTCAGTGTAAACAGAGGCACACTCTACAATTTCACCACGAGCTAAATCCCTGGGCCAGGAAGCCATAGACTTCAAATTCTGGTCTCGGGCGTCTTGACACTTGGAGAAGACCATGATTCTGGTCACTGAGTATGTATTGATGGCCAGGCTTAATAGTTAAAGCAATGTTTGTTTGTTTGTTTGTCTGTTTTATTTTTTTTTCCTTTTTTTTTTTTTTTTTTTGGTTTTTCGAGACAGGGTTTACTCTGTGGTTTTGGAGCCTGTCCTGGAACTAGCTCTTGTAGACCAGGCTGGTCTCGAACTCACAGAGATCCGCCTGCCTCTGCCTCCCAAGTGCTGGGATTAAAGGCGTGCGCCACCACCGCCCGGCTTGTTTGTCTGTTTTAAAAAAGGATGAAAAGCGGGAGTAGAGTAAGTTTCGGCTTCATCAAGGCACGGCATAGTTGACCATCTGGGGCACGTGACCTCGGCAATCGACCTCATTTGGGAGTGGTATATAATAATTACATACATAGTTATTATTTTTCTTTGGCCTTCCTGCCTTGAATGACTGACTTAATAAATGCCTATCTGTCCATCTGGTATAGTTTAGCTATAGGAAACCTACTAGGTTAACTGGCATAATTCCTCTGGTTTTGCAAACACTGAGGTCCAGACAGATTTATCTCCCCATGTTGGCTGAAGGGCAGCTTTTAATAACTCAGGGGACACTAGAAGCCAGTCTCTGAGCTCAGAACTGATCATGTCCCTTTGTGCTGAGAGCCTGGTGTACACTTGGATTCTGTACTTTGCCTTCAACATATTCATATAAAAGTTAAACTTTAAATCTATAAAAAGGCCAATGTTCACCAACAATAAATCTCACCTATTTTTCAATTTCCCTTTCACAATGTGCTTATTCATTTCAGTCCTCTTTCTAAAGAAAGGCTATTTAAGATTTCAATTTTTACTGAAGCTATCCTGTAACTGATTTGATAAACTTAAGTTTTCTTTATAATATGGGTTTGCTAATCTTCCCAGAGGGGAGTCATTGTAAGTAAGATACACAGGATGAATTCTGTAAACTAAGAGACATTTGTCTACCTATACTAACCACATCAGCATTTTAAAAGTGGCTTCTTTCCTAGGCAGCTTTTAAAAAGGAAAATATTACTGACAAACCCACCAAAAATTCTGTCATCAAAACATTTGCTTTCATGTATAGATATAGGTATCTTGCTTTATGCCTTTTAAATATCTTACTTTTTCATCAAAAGTTACATTTCTTTCTTTACTTCTTTCTTTTCTTCCTTTCTCTCTCTCTCTCTCCCTTCCTTTTTTCCTTCCTTCCTTCCTTCTTTTTCTTTCTTTCTTTTGTTTTTTTGAGTCAGGGTTTCTCTGTATAGTTTTGGAGCCTGTCCTGGATCTCACTCTGTAGACCAGGCTGACCTCAAACTCACAGAGATCCCCCTGCCTCTACCTCCCGAGTGCTGGGATTAAAGGAATGCACCACCACCACACAACTAAAAGTTACATTTCTTAAAGCAATGTATTAGGACACACCTATGATCCCAGCATGGACGTTTGATTACCTGTCTCTACCTCCTGAGTGCTACGGACAAGTATTACAGGGGATTTCATCTTTTTGTTAAGATGCTAGGGATGGGATCTAGGGCTTTGTACATGGCACAGGTAAGTGCTCTACCGACTGAGATACCTCCCAGCCCCCAAGATCTTTTGTACACATGAATGTTCTTAATTTTGGACATTTGGTTTTACTAGTTTTAGGCAATCAGGGCCTAAGACGAGTCAGTTGGAACCTGTCAACCAGAAGAACAGCACATACTACTTTGATCAGGAAAATTAAAATATTTTCCAAGAAAGTCTATTTGTAAAACATTTTCCAAAGTGAAGTCCAGTGCAGAAATATTTTTGGCAACTAAGCAGCAGGGGGCTGAGAACCCAGTCTGTACCAGTTTTGCTAACTCCAGTGACCAGGGCTGGAAGATCTGACCTAGAGAATGATATACTGAAACGCACAGGGCTCATCCCCTGTAAGAAATGGCACGTGTGTGCTAGGCAGCAGCACTTTAGTCACTAGAGTTAGCTCCTCGTCATCCAGGGTATGCAATGTTGTGACGTTGAATGGGACACAAGGAAGGTGGGGCACTTAGGCAAGAAGGGATACTGAGGCTCAAGATTAGCATGCCTACACCTAGTAAATCTGAATAACATATGCACCTGTCTGAATTACAGTATCCTAAGGTCCAAATGGAATGCTTCGGAACCTCTGTGAATGAGATGGCAGGAGTGTCTGGTGCATAGGGCTTGCTGATGGCCTTAAGTCCGGCAGGGGGACAGGAGGAGCTACAGGAAAATATTCATATAGATCTGGATCTCAAAATAACAGTGCCAAGGGAAAACCAGGTGCTTTTAAAATGAGTTTATACTCGATGGTTACATTTATATCAAACTCAAGCAAGGGCAAGCTAATCTATACTGACAGAAAGCAGATGCCTGTTTGTATGAGTGAGATAGAGGAAAAAAGTTACAAAATGGCCTGAAGTAACTTAGAAACTGTGGGGTGACAGATATGTTCACCCTGTTGATCGTAGTGAGGGATCATGGGTGTTTACATAAAAAATCTTATCAAATTATATAGTTCAGATATGAGAGATGTCTTGTAAGTGTATTTATCCACAAAAAAGAGGTTAGAATGCACATTTGGTCTCCAGTAATTATGATTCTAGAGGTTCAGGGTGAAACCTGGGCACCATCACAATCTTTAACTTTTACCCAGATGATTTGGGATGTCCAGCCAGGTTTCAGATATAGCACCTTCTGAGCCACAACTTTATATTGTGTGAACCACAATGTAGAATATTCCTTTACACTATGTGAATATATGTCACTGTGATTGGTTTAATAAAGAAGCTGACTGGCCAATAGTTGGACAGAATAAGGTTAGGGGAGAGCCAAAAAGAGAAGGCTAGGAAGAAGGGCAGAGTCAGAGGAGTATGGAGCAGACACAGAGAGAAGCAAGATGTGCATGCTGTTCTGAGAAAACGTACCAAGCACAACGCATAGATAAAAGTAAGAGTTAACTGAAAATGTAAGAGTCAGTTAGTAATAAGCCTGAGCTATTAGTCAAGCATTTATAATTCACATTTACATCTGCCTAATGAGGACATTGATTACTATGTGTGGTGAGATTGAAGGGCCTTGAATGCATCATTGCAGAAATCTGAGTCAAATACCTCTCCTGCCAAGTACAGTTCCTTTTGAGAGCACAGGCCCCTTACAGATACATGATTACAAGCGCTAATTGAGACTTTTGTGAATTCTGCTCAAAAGAGTCAGGAACATCCTTTCTACTCTAAGGAGCATCACAGAGTCCTGTCACTCCACGCATTCAATTCTCTTACTGAGTCTATTGTGGCATTGCGGTAGGTGGGGCTTTTATATTCTGGGAAATCTATCATGCCTGGGCATGGTCTGGGTTTTTGTTGCTGTCTGTTTGTTCTGCCAGGCAGCTTCCAACTATCAAGCCAATCAAGGTGGCTTCTGTGACATTATTTGCAGGGTCAAGTTCCCAGGTGCCCACCAACACACACCTCCACCATGTTCTCTTCACTTACCCTTTCAAGCTAAGTCAAGCGAGACCCAACAGAATATCACGTTCAGTTCCTCAGAGGGACAAACACAAAAGAAGGCAAACCACTGTCAAGGTCAACTCTGCTTATTATTAGCAAGAAGATGTACTGATGCTGGGCATTCGCACACGCCTTTAACCACAGCACTGGAAAGTCAGAGGCAGGAGGATCTCTGTGAGCTCGAAGGCCGCCTGGTCTACAGAGTAAGTTCCAGCACAGCCACAGCTACATAGTGAGGCCCTGTCTCAGAGAGAGAGGAGAGAGAGGGATGAAGAGAAGAAGAGAGGGAGAGGAAGGAAGGAAGGGACTCTGGAGGGAGGGACGGAAAGAGGGAGGAAGGGAAGAAGGAAAGGAAGGAGAAAGGAAAACTGAAACAGAAATTTCATTTCTGAAACTGTTTCAAAACTGAAACAGAAACACATATTTGCTGTTTTGTGTATTTGTCATTTTTAAAAACTGAGGCCTACAAAAGACACTTAAGGTCATGCTCAACTTCCTTATCGATCAGGGAAATGCAAATCAAGACAACTTTAAGATACCATCTTACACCTGTCAGAATGGCTAAAATCAAAAACACCAATGATAGCCTTTGCTGGAGAGGTTGTGGAGAAAGGGGTACACTCATCCATTGCTGGTGGGAATGCAAACTTGTGCAACCACTTTGGAAAGCAGTGTGGCGGTTTCTTAGGAAATTCGGGATCAACCTACCCCTGGACCCACCAATACCACAC
This sequence comes from Microtus oregoni, assembly GCF_018167655.1. NCBI lineage: Eukaryota > Metazoa > Chordata > Mammalia > Rodentia > Cricetidae > Microtus > Microtus oregoni. The sequence continues at coordinate 34,340,877 of NW_024543072.1, forward strand.
TTGGGAATATACCCAAGAGAGGCCTTATCATACAACAAAAGTATATGCTCTACTATGTTCATAGCAGCATTGTTTGTAATAGCCAGAACCTGGAAACAACCTAGATGCCCTTCAATGGAAGATTGGATGAAGAAAGTATGGAATATATACATATTAGAGTACTACTCAGCAGTAAAAAACAAGGACTTCTTGAATTTTGCATGCAAATGGACAGAAATAGAAAACACTATCCTGAGTGAGGTAAGCCAGACCCAAAAAGAGGAACATGGGGTGTACTCACTCATATTTGGTTTTTAGCCATAAATAAAGGGCATTGAGCCTATAATTCGTGATCCTAGAGAAGCTAAATAAGAAGGTGAACCCAAAGAAAAACATATAGGCATCCTCCTGAATATTAACCTTCATCAGGCGATGAAAGGAGACAGAGACAGAGACCCACATTGGAGCACCGGACTGAAATCTCAAGGTCCAAATCAGGAGCAGGAGAGAGAGCACGAGCAAGGAACTCAGGACCGCAAGGGGTGCACCCACACACTGAGACAATGGGGATGTTCTGTTGGGAACTCACCAAGGCCAGCTGGCCTGGGTCTGAAAAAGCAAGGGATAAAACCGGACTCGCTGAACATAGTGGATAATGAGGACTACTGAGAACTCAAGAACAATGGCAATGGGTTTTTGATCCTACTGCACATACTGGCTTTGTGGGAGCCTAGGCAGTTTGGATGCTCACCTTACTAGACCTGGATGGAGGTGGGTGGTCCTTGGACTTCCCACAGGGCAGGGAACCCTGATTGCTCTTTGGGCTGACAAGGGAGGGGGACTTGATTGGGGGAGGGGGAGGGAAATGGGAGGCGGTGGCAGGGAGGAGGCAGAAATCTTAATAAATAAATAAATAAATGAACAAACTGAGCCCTATTGGAGTAATAGTTATATAATTATAGTTTAAAATATTTTGAGTTCTTATTAAGTTTACCAGAAAGCATCAGATAATTTCAGGAAGCAATACTTACATATTTAAGGATCTAATGTATATAACTATTGAAGTACATTGGAAAGTTTTGTTTGCTAGTAAAAACATGGATGTATTCTTTAGTTCACAGATACGGATATATAATATGAAGATGGATAACAGCTTTAGCTGCTTTAAAGCATTGCACTTTATTCATCGGCCTTTTACAAGGAACCATTAAGCTCTGATCGACTAAAAATGCAATTACACATAAAAGCAAAATGAAAATAACACTTCAGTGATTTTTACTTTAATGTTGCCTATTAATTTGGGGAGGGTTTTGGTTTGGTTTCAGTTTTGGGGACAAGTTCTTGCTATGTAACATAGACTAGTCTCAGACTTGGAAGTCTGGGTGCTGGGATTATAGGCATGTGTCAACATGCCAGGCCAGACTCTTCGTGTGTGTGTGTGTGTGTGTGTGTGTGTGTGTGTGTGTGTGTGTGCAAGCTCACATGTCTGAGTACACACATGTGGGGAACTGAGGCCGGCATCAGTAGTCTTCCTCCATCATTCCCCACCTTATTCAATGAGGCAGGGTCTCTCAGTTGAACCGAGAGTTGCTGATATGGCTAGTCCAGCTAGCCAGCTTGTTGTGGGCATCCCCTGTATCCACCTGGAATTACAAGCAGCTGCTGCATCCACCCAGTGTTTATGATAGGGATCCGAAGTCTGGTCCTCACACTTGCCTGACAAGCACTATCCAACGAGCCATCTTTCCAGGCCCAGCCTATTCATTTTTAATCTAAAAGTAAACCTCTGAATAGTTTTTTTCTACATTCAAGAAGCATCTTGAATTATATTTAGAAGCGTCTGTTAACATACGGAATTGCCACTGTGGGTCCCAAATGTTGTGAAGGGGAAAGATGAAACCCTGTATGGAACAGGCAGGAAGGGTAGGATGTGGGGATGGTCAAGAGAGTCATTAAGGGCTAGGAACAGGTAAACCAAGAGCAGGCTGTGGTGACTGAGCCACAGAGTTCGGCCACTCAACACGGATGAATTCAGTGGAAGAGGAAGCAGGACTCTGTCCTTCCTCCTCAGAGTCCAAGGCCAGAAGCTATAGGAGAACTTGGCCTCTCAGAGGAACAGAATGCTCTTTAGTGTGACTGCAGTCCATGTACAAAGCGAAGGGGAGATGTGCTGTCTGGGTGGCTGTTTCGGGGACCTGGAAAAGTGGATCCAGTATCTTGTGGCAGAGGACCAGAAGACCCTTGGCAAAGCCCCCTTTTACAACACCTCCCTTGGCTCAGTTGTCTTGGGGCGGGGGAGGAATCAGATACCTTTTCAGAAAACAAAAATTAGCTACTCAAATAACCAGGGCTTTAGTCCAGTGTACCTGAAGCCTAAATGGACAGGAAGCCACTGGGCAGCAAAACCCTAACTAAGGTCATGGACCTCAGGAACAGTATGATTTGTTTACGGCAAGTAACACTGCGGATCTACGGGAGATCGTGTCTTTCGGTGTTGCTATGGGGACTGCTGGTTGGGCTAACTGTTCTGTGGATAATGACTCTTAAAGAGAAAATAACTTCTATATTCCAAAGACTAAATAGTGGAGCAGGTAAATAGAAATCTGAGGAGGACAAGAAGTGGGGAGCCATTAGTAGTCTGAGCCCTACAGCAGGGGCAGCCCGATGAGGGGACTATCGGTCAGTCCAACCTACCCCCAAGGGCGCAATCTACACCAGAGGATGTGAGCTTTTCTCAGATACCATCTTTTATACATAAAAAAATAGATCTGAGATTTGTAAAACTCACTTTTGATTCCATAAGCTACAGCCTTCAAATAGCTCTGAGCTATTCCACCTGTCTCTTAGATCAGGCATAAGCCAGAGGAAGGGAGACCCAAGAAGCATTCCCTTCAAAAGATTTAGGGGCACTCTGAAACAAAACCATCTATGACAATACACATGTGTGTGTGAAGTAATTTCCATCCAAAGTTATGAGGAAACCTAGGCCTCGCATCCCTGGGTTTGCCTGCTCGCTGTCTTGCTGTAAGGACTTTGAACCTTATCACCAAATCTCCATAAAACAGTTGTCCATGTATGGCCCGTCAATAGCTAAGTGAAAATGTCTGTGATGTTCCCAGGGTTAGCTGATCACCCACGTGACACTGAACAACGCTAGAGGATTGGGACATAGTAGCTCAGCCCTGACATCTGCCCAAGGCCAGCAGCGAGAGTTTTAGGAGTTCCACGAACTATCATGTCCATCCAGCCTGCCATCTGTTACTGGTTTACCATGACACCTTGGGTTAATGACTTCCCAACGCTGTGCCATCTGTGAAATGTGCATAACAACACACCACATCCGTTGTCCCTCCTTTGTCCACCTCTCTCTCTCTCTCTCTCTCTCTCTCTCTCTCTCTCTCTCTCCTGAGAGAAATAGTGTGTCTGTAAAGTGCTTTGAGCTCCTTGGAGATAGAAGCTCTATAAATATAAGCTGTTATCACTGTCACCATGGAAACACCCAGAGAGAACTGTGCTCCATTCCTGCATGTGTTTGGCATAACTCTGACCTTCTTGCTTGCCGGCTGTTGAACATCCGTGGTTCTCCAAAGCTGTGTGGCCAGGCAGAGGTCGGGACCCAGGATTAACCTCGTTTACTGCTCAGTCCTTCTCCATGACGCTGTCTCTGTTTCCTAAGATAGCGGTCTAAGGCCGGCAGAAGGGTATAACTGTGACTGCCATAGTTGGCAGAAAACTAACCCTAGGACCTGAGTGGGAAACCAGGCTCACTCAGGGAGCAATTCCAATGAGCTTCAGCTATAATACCCCACACATTTTAAAAATTTGTACCCAATCCTGAGTCTTTGACTTCCAGACTAAGGTTAGGAAACCCTGGTGATGACAACGATTACAAGTCTGCACCTTGCTGCCAAGGTCTGGCCCTCTGGACGGCAGAGCTATGCCACTGTCCCATGGGGCCTAGCACAGGGCCTGGCATGTAGCAGACGCTCTGTAGAGGTTTGCCAACAAGGTACATATCTGAATGACTTAGAGCCCACCCTTTCCTCCTCTGTAGCTGAAAATGGAGCTGAGTACGACAGATGCATCCACTGCCAATCCAGACTGAAGGAGCTGGAGTGCGTCATCTCTCCTGGAGGCTTAGCTGACCCCCAGCCTGCTGTCGACGTCAGGAACAGTGCCCCCCTTGTGGTCTCAGGAGCAGCGCTGGGAGAGCCAAAGGCCTTATACAGGATCACTTAGGAGCCGGGCGGTGGTGGTGCACGCCTTTAATCCCAGCACTCGGGAGGCAGAGGCAGGCGGATCTCTGTGAGTTCGAGGCCAGCCTGGTCCAGAAGAGCTAGTTCCAGGACAGGAACCAAAAGCCACGGAGAAACCCTGTCTCGAAAAAATCCAAAAAAAAAAAAAAAAAAAAACTTTTCAGGGAGCTGGCTTCTCAAGTGATAACTGTGTATTGAACAGTTCCAGCACAGGCACCCCCAGGCCTTGTTTAGCGCTCAGTTATCATCCTCCTGGGCTTTAAAATAATGTCGCAAAAACCTCACATTTTCATTCTGCACCATGTAGCAGGGCTTGAGCCGTTTTTCTTCCTTCACATCCTGTAATCCTGCTCCATGAAGGGACAGAATCACACTGTCTTATTCTGGTGGCCTGCAGGCCCAAGTCAGTGCAATATTCAACATAGATAACTTTCTTCACACGTAGCGGCGAGCCAATACAACCGAATGCATGTGCGTTCACCCTTCCAGGAGCTGTTCTTTGTCTACTTGCTGTACTAAAGCTATGTCCTTCAGACACAGCGTGACTGTGGGCCTTCATGAGGAAGAGTTGTTGAGCGACCTGTGGCGTGTCACCCACAACCCTGTTGGCAAGATAAGCAGAACAATAGTGCAGGCTAAGTTTGAGGCAACGGAACCGCAGCTGTTAGTATTTCCTCAGAGAAGCAGGAGGCAACCCCCTCAGTCACTACAGAGATCCCACTCGCTACTTTCCCTTGGCCCTCAGCTGTGTGTGGTCTTGGGAAGCTGAGGGAGTTGCTCTAGAAGGTCTTCTAAGAAGTAGAAGGTAGATTCGTTCGTGGGGTTGTTGCCATGGTGATGAGCATTAGTGAACCACTGTCATGCTGGTGTAAGGCTTTTTTTTTTTTGGTGATGCCATTGCCTTTGAGTCATCCATGCTCTTGTAAGTGATGCCAAGAACATTACTGGTCCACCAAGCTAGACTTGGGTGGAATCTTTTTTTTTTTTTTTCCCCTGTACTGCTGGCTTCCTTGCTGGGATGAATAGGTGTTTTTCTGACATCTCTCCAAGAAAAGCCATACAATTCTATGAGTTTCAATGAAATAATGGGGCCATTTCAATCTCATGACATTCTGTACTCAGAAGGTCCTGAAGAAGGAAGGGTGAGAGGGAAGGGGCCAATCACCCACTGAATGGCTATTATAGACTATGATAGGGGGAAAAGCCCTGGTGCTTTCCATCCTCAAATTAACCAAAAAGCAATTAACAGAGAAAAACAAAGATTAAGTAACTGCCCAGGCCACTAATAACTAAGAGGTAGGAGTCAGAATCTGTTTATCTGGGTTTTTTTTTTTTTTTAAAGTTTGGGCTCAAAGGTTAATTTCAGTATATTTATAGGTAAAGAACCTTAAGTTAGCACCATTCATTGTTAGACCTCAGCAAAAAAGAAAAGTTACAACATAGTCTGTTTCGATTATATTCTTTCTTTGTAGACGGAGAGTGGAGGAGGCAGGGGGACCACCACGAACAAATTTAATCATTTATCAAGAGAAGACTTTGGTTGACATCAGGAGAATTCGTTGTCTTCCCCCAGCTTTGTTTTAATACTAGATAAAAAGAAACAAAGAGATTGCTGCCTGTGTTTGGAGGGCTTAGCAAGGTGGAACGCAGGTGTGCTAATGGCACAGTTTGCTGTGCAAAGGAGGCCACCACCAGAGGAGCGTGGGAGAGTGACCCCTGAGAGGACAAGGACCCTCACTTCTAGGCTGTTATGCAAAGGAAATACTCTTTCTCTTGGAGGCACAGTATGTTTGAATCTCTGTGACCTCAGCTTAGTTTAACCAACACAAGAACTACGGGCCAGTTCACAAATGACACCGCCTGTGAGCCGATGTCCAGCCAGTCCACTCTGCCATCTGAGGCACTCTGATCACAACAGCGGTTCAGACAGACTTCTAGAAATATCTAGAGATCATGCGGTGAAGGGGGTAGCTGAAGAATCATTTAACCCAAGAATCTGCTGCTACGGATCCCAAAAACCAAAAACTCCTCTCCCTAGAGAGCATGGCCTCTGCCATATCCTAAAATTTCCAACATGCTCCACGCTATAGTGCAAGCCATTTGGTCGCACATGTTACATTCCAATGACAGCACAGGGGAGTTTTCCATGCACCTTTAACCTCAGGACTTGTTAAAATGGATTGGTACCCTTTACCTCCGAGACAGGAGAGCACACTTCTAATAAACACCTAGGAGCTTCTGTCACTGCTGCTGGTGGTGGTAGTGTTGGTGCTGCAGTTTGAGAGTCTCTGGCACACAGTATGCATCTTCTGTCTGCAGAACATGACACAAAGTCTGAATGCCAGATGCTAATGGCTACTTGATGGTAGAGTATTTTAGTACATTCAAAATACTGGGATGCATCTTCACTCTGTAGCATGGTAAGCAAACAGACACATCATTTGTTTAACAAATCTTGTCGGTGCTTGGTTGGAGTCAGGCACTGAGAAGCAGTAGTCACAGAGCACACAGAAATGCTGGACTTCAAGGACTTTAAGCGTGAGTGGGAACATAGTTTGCCAAATTTCCGCTAAGCCCTTTTACATCGAAGAGCTCAGGCTTGCACAAGAACAAAACAACATGACTGTCCCGTGCATTTCTGAGATGAAAATGTGGAGCCTCGTGTGGTCCAGGGGCTTTCGTAGCACTCAATGCCTGCGTCCCTAATGCCCATGTGCTTCCCGCAGCACCACAGAGAACACCTATGGCTAAATCTAGAAAGAGGACTTTTCCCTGAAATACCCTGCATTCTGTCCGCTAAGGATTTCTTTTCCGTAGCCATAACCGGGAGAGCTCCCTAACGGACCTTTCATTTTATGATCCCAAGGACTGAACTGGTAGGATCCTGACCTGCAAGGAGACAGAGGGTAGTTTACCGAAGGCCTGGCCAGATGATTCCTTAGTCAGAGCTTTTGTATTAAGAGGGTTACTTTGAGCGACAACCTGGCCTTTACTCAGCAGGTCCCTGGTTGAGTGTGACGACCCCTTTCTTCCTGCTGGCATGCTTTTGATAAATGTTGTCTAGAGTTCCTGGGTTCCAGGCTGTGCTCTACACTAGGACATTCCCAGGTGAATGGGACTGTCCCGGCTCGCTCTCAGTGATCTCAGGATTGAGGCTTAGCTGCCTCTTCCTTGTTGTCCTCCAGGTGCTGCCTGCGAGCCTCTTTGGGGTTGGTTCTAGTTTCTCTGCTGCTGGGATGAGACACCTGACCAAAAGCAATTGGGGGTGGAGTTGGAGTAGTAAATTAAAAAAAATTTACAGGTTATAGGTCATCATCCGGGGAAAGCTAAGTCAGGGACTGGGAGGCAAAAACTGAACCAGAGATTAGGAAGATTGTTGCTCTAGAGAATAAGATGCTCACCTCATAGTTACACAGGCACACTTGCCTTTGTCCTCACTGCACACATGTGTGCATAAAACACTCCCTACACACGATATAAAAATTAAAATATAAAGAGAAATGACAATGATTATCTGAGATCTTGGCTTTGGTTTTTGGTTTGCTTTTTACCTTTATGTAGTGTGTATACAGGTATGGATGAGCATGTGGAAGTCAGAACAGCTTATGGGTGTTAGTTCTCTCCCTGGGCCATGTGCGTCATTGTTCTTTGAAGTACGGGGGTCCCATGGCACCGAGAGAAGAGGGGTGAGGAGTTGGGGGAGAATCTCCTGGAAAGTAAAGAATCTTGGATCTCTAAAAAATAATCACCAGCTCCCAAGGAAGCAGAGAGAGACAAGGTATCTAGGGAGAGGAAGAGAGCTTTGGAATTGAAGGGAGAAAGGGGAGCATGGTTAGCAGCAAAAGCTTCACAAATACTTAGCATAACCTGCTGTGTGACCTTTTGTGCCCTTTCTTGTTAAGTAGCATATTAGATCATCTATACAGCCAACTTCTCGTTTTTTGTTTTTCCCCAAAGAAAACTAGTACTAAAGTTTCCTAGTGGCCTGGTTTAAACATCTTTCACAGGTAGCCACATATCTTAGGAAGTTAGGAGGCTTGAAATCAGACTCTTTGGCTCCAGGGAGGTCTCTGTTCCTGGGTCAGAGGGCCACAGGTAAGAACACTGAGTCATCAGCCTATGGGAATAAGGGCCGAGAGCCAGAGGAGCGATAACAGCCTGCTGATAGAGACCAAGGCCACTTTTTAAAAGCCCTCTGTGAGGCCGCTAAGTGAATAAGCACACAGGGAACACACTTCCTCCTCACACAGCCTGACTCCCTAGCCTCGTTAACCAGCCATCTTCCAGCTCTCCCTGCTCTTTTCAACCCTCCAGTGCCAAGTAGCATCCTAAATTTCCTTTCTCTCAATTCAGACAGGGCTCTTGACTACAATAGCCTTAAGTCCTGGAAGCTCAATCCTACTGTTTTGAGTAGTCGCCTAGCTGTACTGTCTCCCCACTTTCTCTCTGAGCCCAGTGGGGCTTCTCCAACTTAGCCGTTAACAGTGCCCTGTGCTGGACTTGTGGCTCAGGAGTACAGTGCTGGCCTAACCTGTGTGAGGTCCTGTCTGTTAAGTCCCTAGCACTACCCAAAAGATTATTTTACATAAATAAACAAACCCAATTACCTAAAAAGCTTGCTCGTGTGTGGGTTTCTAAACTGCAGTCCATTTACTTCACTTAAAGTGGGATAAAGGTCAGGGAGCTGCAGGATAAAGAAGTCAGCCAGGCAAATCGAAGGCAGCCAGCTCATGACTTTCATTGGTAACTCTTGCAGCTGCATCAGGGTTGGGGACATTCAGGAGCAGCAGGGTCACTCACTCAGCTCAGGTAACCGAGGACACGCTATGTGTCAGTCACAGCGCTGGGGTCAGGGTACACTGGCGAGGGGAAACCTGTTCTTAAGAATCTGAAGTTTAAGCAAATAATCGTGCAGGTGATCGGAGAAAGACAACTGGGACAAGTTCATGGAGAACGGCATAGTGTCAGTAAAACCCCTGACTCAGACTTTCTCCCCATCCCCATCCCCAGGAGTCAAGGATTCTGTACCCTGAGGCTCAGTGTTATCCAGCCTAGAGACAAAGGTGAACATCCCTAATGCGGAGGGCCACGGGAGTTTAGGACAGCTGAGAAGCCGACAGAAGTGACTGGGTGTCCTCAGTCATCCATGCCCAGGGTTGGTTAACCCTCGTGTAGGCTTCCAGAGCTCTCTCCGATGGCCCATCCTCTCTCCTCTCTCTGACGGCCCATCCTTTAGAAGGCTAGAGAAACTGAAGAAATATTGATTTGCTAAACGTAGCTATTAAGTCACAGCTAAATGTGAGCTGTGCTAAGACCCTTGTCAGTCGTGTAGAACCTGACACTTCCGCTGGCATTCCTGGTCTGAGTAGATCACACATCCTGTGTCACCGCAGCCTGTGCTAAGAATGGGAGACAGCTGTCTAAATCCCAGAAGCCCCCCGAAGAGGCTGGCAGAGGCTGGGCGTTCTGCTGAGAAGGAAAGGGAGGGTAAGACATCCAGAAATGTCCATGCCAGCTGACAAAGAGACGGTGGCACCTCCATCTGCTGTCTGATCTCTCTTCACGATCCCTTCCAGCTTTCCTGCCTGGCTGCTCAAGGGCCACGTCTGTTCACCCCAGCAGCCCGGGCTTCTCTAATGGTGCACTATTGTGGGATATTTGTACACCTTGTGAAGATGCATTGCTCTAATTGCTGCAATAAAAAGCTGAACTGTCAAGAGCTAGGTAGGAGGTAGAGGCGGGGTTTCCGAGGAAAGAAGGGAAGAGGCAGAGGAATCTAGGCGCATGGGAGATGCCATGTAGACAAGGAACAAGTTGGACACGCAAAATAGGAAAGAGGTAAAAGCCCCATGAGAGAACATAGATGAGTAGAAATATGGGTTAAGTTATAAGAGCTAATGGGTCTTGCCTAAGTTAAGACCAAATTTTTATAAATAGTAATAAGCCTCCATGTCATTATTTGTGAGCTGGTGGCCCAAAGGAGAGTCTGATTACAGAGTAGTCTTGTAATGGACTGCTCATAGCCAAAGAAAGGGATTTGATCCTTTTTGGGGGGGGAGAATAAAGTGTTAGACAATGTTTGCCCTCCTGGGATTTGTATTTTTAAAAAGCCTAGGCAGTCCTAAAGAACTAAGGAGCTGATCAGTATGTATCAAATGGCTCTGTCCCCTGGCCAGGCAGTGATGGGACCCCTCGTTCTTAGCTGGACATAGTGCCCAGAATAAGGATCACATTTCTTAGCGTCTCATTTCCTAGGTGTTGTCCTGTGGCCAAGTTCTGACCAAAGAGATGGAAACACAAGTGCCCTAAGATAGTTTCTAGGATGGATGTTTCTATAAAGGGCGGTTGGTGTCCGTTTTCGTCTTTCTTTGTCCTTTCTTCCATCAAGAATATGATGACTGATGACCTAGACACCATCCTGGGCTACAAAAGCAACAGGAGGGATGGTAGGGAGGCTGGAAAGGGCAGGGATCCCTGAGCGCTTAGTGGATAAAGCCACTGGCCTGGCCTGGGTCATCAACCTCTGAATGTGTGAAAGCAAAATAAAATCTCATGTCACCGAAGGCAACGTTGTCTTGAAATTGTTATTCACAGTTAAACATACCCCAACCGATAAGATTGCAAGAGTCCTCCTTTTCTTTTTCCCTTCCTCCTTCCCTTCTTTCCTCTCCCAAAGGTATTTCTGTCATCATACATGGTTGTTTCTCTAAGTCAACCCAAGCTGGATCCTAAGATAGAAAATGAGCCAGGATTGGGCCTGAGGCCCCTGAGAATAGCCCCACTACAACTCTGTAGTCACCTTCCCTACGTAGGCTTTCTCCACCCCGCATTTGAACATTAGCCTTCTTCTTACAAACCTGGTAGATTATCTGTCTGTTGTATGAGTGTGTGTGTGTGTGTGTGTGTGTGTGTGTGTGTGTGTGTCTGATTGATTGATAGGGATGGGTAGCAGGGACTGGTGGGTAGTGTCACACTTACATTTCCCAAACACATTTCTAGAGTGACCTACAAAGGTACAGTTCTGTAGAAAGAAAAGGGGCCACACTAGAGGTGACACATGTCTTGGCCACAAAGGAGGGAGGAACCTAGGCCATACCGGTCAAGGCTTAAGCTTCCCAACAACCTATGACCTGCTAGGAAAAATGTGCACTGTGCCAACCTGACTCCTGCCTGGAGTCCAGACTGAAAGTGAAGCCTTGTTAGCTAGAAGTGGGAACTACACCTGCAGGATCAGGAGAATGGCAGGGCCATACAAACTGTAGGCAGAGGATGAGGACCAAGGAAGTCAGGGGTGAAACAGCAGCATTTGGTTGGGACATAGTCAGTCTTAACCTGGGTGAATTCTGGGATTCATAATGGGCATTCGCTTTCATGGACACACATTCCCTGGAACCAGAATGACTTCTTAAGAAAGGCACAAATAGATCAGACTTGTTCAGAAGAATGCCAGAGGTTAGACTACATCTCACAAAAAGACTGAAGAAATGGGGGCTTTCTTTCTTTAAAAATGCAAATGAGCTGGGCATGGTGGAGCCCCACTTACATTTCTGTGCTCTGGGGTGACAGAGGCAGGCGTGAATTCAAGGCCAGACTGGTTGATATAATGAGCTGCTGGTCAGAGCTATATAGTATGAGCCTGTCTTAAAAAAATAAACCAAGGGGTTGGAGAGATGACTCAAATGTTAAGAGAGCACTGCTGCTTTTGCAAAGGACCCAAATTTCGTTCTCAGTACCCATATGCAGGTTCACAACCATCTGGAACTCCAATTTCAGAGGATGCAATGCCCACTTTGGGCCACCCTGGGCACCAGGGTGAAGACATATGCAAGTACACATAAACATTTATGAATATATGTATATGTGTGTATGTATGTATGTATATAATAAGCCAAACAAAACTGTGTAAAATTAGGGATTGGAAGGTTGTTTTCAATATATACAGAGATGTACAAGGCTTGCTTTTTGATCCTGCAAGCGAGGAACTAAGATTGAGTAGAAGTCACGAGGAGCTAGGGTTTAGTTCAGAATTTCCCAAACATCGGATGTTTGGCTGTGGGGAGCGTGCAGATAGGGAGTTGACAGTCCCTGGAGGCATTTAATTGGAGAATGGTTGACCTTACTTACTCTGCAATGAGAGTTTGAACCAGAGGACCTCTGACATTAGCTAAACACAGAGAGTCTACCCATTGTCACTACCATTACCGTCTGTCCTTTGACTGAATCTGCAGTTAGAAATTGAAGCTTAGGTCTACCATAAAGAAACATCTTTTTTGATCTCTAGAAGACCACAAAAGTCTTCTTTGAGGGTCAAAAAAAAAAAAATACAAAGAGGGTCATAAAATACTCCATCTTTTCAACTCATCTACCTTTGTCCCTGGAACCTTTCTAGTGGGAGAATGTTCTAGCAGGACCCTCCTTCCTCAGATTAGCCTTTCAGAAAGATGCCCACTATTATTGCCTCAGAAAAATTGTGTGTTGATATTTGATCGTACCTGAGACTCCTGAGACTGTCAGAAAAGTTTACCTTGAATCAGAAGGTGGAGCCAGCTACTAGCTGACCAAAATTAGCCACAGAGGTTTTGGAGGAGTGGGGATGGATAGAGAGACACAGGAAGTAGTAGGGAGGGGCTGAAAGAAAGGCTCAGCCTTTTTTTTTTTTTGTATGGAGGAAAGAGAGAGAGGGGAAGAAGAGAGAGAGAGTCACTGGTCACTTCTCCGCCTCTTCTCTGATCAATCGGTTTCTTACCCTGATATCTGACCCCTGAGTTTCTATTGATAAAGTTTCTATTGATAATTAGATAAACACATCATACATGTGAGCCTGTTTGTAGGTTCATGCATGTGAGTGCAGGTGCTTGCAGAGGCCAAAGGCACTGGATCCTCCAGAAGCTGGAGAATGTGAACTGCCTGTTGTGGGGGATGGGTACCCAACTCAGGTACCTTGGAAGAACAGCATGCTATTCCAAACTGCTGAACCATCTCTCCAGCCCCTCCACTGCTATTGCCTTGTAAACAGATCGAAGATTGTTGAAATGAATTAATTTATATTTATTTTAAGAAAGGTGTCACTCTTGGACTAAAGCAACCTTCCCAACTCTTAACCACCTCAGTAATTGGGACTACCTTGTCACTACTCCCGACTGATGCTCCTCCTCATATCTGGTGGCGGTGATAGGGCTTTATGCATCTAGAAAAGTGCTCTACCACTGAACTACATGCTCGGCACAGCGACTTTATTTTTAAAGCTGAAAAAAAGATGCCTCCTTTGGTGCAAATTTTCTAAGGGAAATTAAATCCAACCAACTCATCCTTCACTGGAGTCGCACAAAAAAGCAGCTCGGATGGCCTGGAAGCTCTAGCAATAGTTTGGCACCACTAACTCACGGGTCTTCTGTCCTACCACCTCCCAAACACGCCAGTGAGTCACTCTTTGGGGACACCAAGCATCTCTGTTGTTCTGCCAGAACAAAGCAAACGTCATTCTCTATGTGTCCTCTTCTCTCTGCTACGGCCACCTCCACCATAAACACATTAATATGGAAGGAGGCAGAGAATCCTAGCGTGTCTCACTATACTGATGTTGTGTGGCTTCATCAGCTAGGAAGTCTATTCATCAGGACCCAGTATCCAAGACAAGCAGCATCCTGTTCTTCCAACGTAAAAGTCCAACTTACCATAGCGCCAAGGTTAAAAAGTCCATTTGAGTTTTTGAAGCAAGGTCTCATGTAGTTCAGGCTGACCTCAGACTCACTATTCAGCAGAAGATGACTTTGAACTTCTGATTCTCTTTGTCAGTACTTCTGGACCACTGGGATTACCAGGGCCTTGGTCTCTCAGCTAAAGGGTTCTTATTGGTTATCTTCATACCATTTTCTCATATAGGTCATAGATTCAATTTCAGACCTAGGGATATAGAGAGTGCCAGAAAGAGCACAGACGAAAGCAGTAAAGGAAAGTGCCTATTCGTCACCTCTTGACCTTCCAAGAGCTAGCTGTTACAGAGGACAGTTTGTTTTTCTGTTAAACATGAAGGGGTCCATTAAAAAGCAGAATGACACCCCGTGGACTAACCAGGTGTCCTTCTGGGATGGATGGTGAGGGCATTCAACCCTGCCTCTTGCCTGGTGTTATCTAGCCATTCTGATCAGTCCGCAGCCTTTCCCAAGCCCCCCAGCTACAGAGTGGTACATCTGGGCTGCTTTCACACACCCTGCCACGGAGCCATTTTCTCTGCACTGCACACAGCTCCTGCTGCCAGAATGAGTCACCTTCTAACTCCTCCCTTCTGCCCCTTCACTCGGGACTTAAAAATACCCTGGTGCTGGCCGAAAAGAGCCCTGCTGTGCATGAGCACGTGTGTGTGTGTGTGTGTGTGTGTGTGTGTGTGAACGTGGGCTTGGCAGCTCAGTCTTCCACAGCCTCTGCAGAGCCCGGCTGCATTCTGTTCGGCAGAGGGGTTAAGAGAGTGGATCACTTCAGGGAGTTCTCTTTTCAGCTCTGGTTCTCCCCAGCAGCCTGCCAAAGTCACCCTCTTTCCTTTGCAGGCGCATCCATTTTAGCCTCCCCGGTTTGGAGCAGAAGAATCTTAGCCTTGACAGACACTGTCTCTCCTCTCAGGCCAGTCTCTGGATGGCCATCTTGCTACAGGCAGGGATAGCTTGTCTGCTTCTACCTGCTGGACCCCGTGTCTGCCTCCGGGTACATTCTGCATCAATTACAACCGCATCTGGCTGTTTTCTGAGTTGGAATCTGTCATCCCCACTCGGATAGCCCTCCCTCAGTCCTCTGCTGTCAGTTCTGTTTAGTGCTCCTCCTCTGTCCACCCACACAGACTGTTAACCTTGGGCAGAGCCAATCCTAGGATGCCAGAACCATATCTCTTTCCTACTCAGCACAGAAAGGGGACTGAGCCATACCACCAAACCGAGTACTCTTCCTCCAATGACCGTCTACAGGTAACCAGGGAACAGGGTTCTTAGGTCCCGATGGTCCACACCCAGCTGCACACTGCACCTGCTGGAGGCACCCCACCCTCTGAGAACCACACACATTTTGATCTCCACCTGCTGCTAAAGCACCCTGCACCTAAGGGGCCTTGGAACAAAAGCCCAGCCCAGTACAATCCAAAGGGACATTATGTGCTTGAGTTATTCATTACTTGAGTTAGCTGAGGTCACAGAGCAGGAAGCACCCTGGGAAGCAAGGGGAAAGGTGGCATTGAGGGTGGGGACTTTGTCAGGGTGACCTTCCAGGGCTCAAAGGGAACTCAGAGTCCTGCTCCTGGTTAAGTATCAGAGTAAGATGGTCAGTCATAATGTCATACCAATAGCTTCAAGGTTACCCAAGGTCACATGGAAGGAATTATTGTTAAGCTAGCTACTTAATAGCCCTTGCTATGCGCTAGGCAGTGTGCTTAACACTTTCCCACATCCTTCCTTTAATCCTGGCTACAATGTAACGCTCTAATTTTACAGCGGAGGGAACAGCCCTGGAGAGAACAAGCGCCTTGGTCAACCAAAGATGGAAAGCTGCCTGCCTGGCCTGGGAGTGAGGTCTGCGGCTACATCTCTATCTTAGCCTTCCTAGGGCTGCTCTCTGTGGAAAGAAGGTGAAGTGCATGAGGCAGCTCCAGATGGTGGAGACTGGCTGGGCAGGTGGGGCTTGAGGTGAGCCATTGAAAGAAACAGTTCCCACATAAGTGGGCGAGATCCGTGTACTGCAGCTCTGGGTGGGAACAGGAGTGCTTCTGCCCAGCCTAGGCGAGATGCCACTGTGGGTCAGCAGGCCTGACTCGTGCGGAGCAGGCGAACTCACTTGAGAAGGGGAGACATCTACTAGAGGGAGACAGGACGGGTGAGAAAGAAAGCTGGTTTGTCTCACACGACATCAGTATAACTGACTGACATTTGTCACACAAATTGGCAGCTAAGTGAGGGCCAGCACTTTTTTCTTTAAAAGAATAAAGGAAGTTTTGATTAAAAAAAAAAAGAGTAAGACCTGTCTCTGTGAACCTGTATGTGCTTGTGTTAACACGTGCTTGTGTTAATGCATGCTTGTGGGAATGTTGAGGCACAAGGGTGGTGAGGGATGGGTACCACAACAGCCATTACTTTTTTTTCCTTTTCTTTCTTCCACCCTCCTCCCCACTCTTTGTAGCTCAGGCTGGTCCAGCACTCAGTACACAGTTTATGCTAACCCCATACTTACAATCCTCCTGCATCTGCTTCCAGATTGTGGGATTATAGGT
The DNA here is from genome assembly GCF_018167655.1 of Microtus oregoni. Lineage (NCBI taxonomy): Eukaryota > Metazoa > Chordata > Mammalia > Rodentia > Cricetidae > Microtus > Microtus oregoni. Next base: position 34,357,359 of record NW_024543072.1, read on the forward strand.
TTAAACCATTGAATTCCTGCCAAGCCTTATCCTTCTTGAAGCTACCTCTATCCTCATCCTCATCCCTGATGGTTCTTTTGGTGATTTTGCCCACAGGGTTTCCTCCATCTCACAGTAGTGAGCACTTAAAATATATAGAGCCTTCCCAGTGGTCTGGTCTGCTGGAACCCCCTCCACAATGTAAATTCTTCCTAGAGACTGATCAGGGGCATCGAATCTACAGGTGCAGCCTCTTCCAATAGCTCATCAACCACCAACTTGGGGCTTTTCCAAAAATAAACACTGCAGGGGCAAAGCAGGGGTGACTTCCTTTCTCAACAAGCCTCTCTCACTGATGTAGCCTGGCCCCTGGCTGTAGCCCCACCGGCTGGGTGCGACTAGGTTGCTGCTCTGTCCCTAAATTTTGGGAAATTCCAGGTTTTCTTCAGTCTTGCAAGTGAGATTAGTGAGAACAAGCTCATTTCGCAGCCCTTCGATCTTGTCCTTGGGCCTCCAAGGTTGACCTTGAAAATGGCAGGGTGCCTTGGGAAATCACCTCTGTTTTGGGAAGGTCCTTGTTAAGCAGCTAGCTCTTTCCACAACCAGCCAGGCCGCTCTGGGGATAGGCTTTTCTGCAGCCACTGCAGAAGCATCGCCACGTTTTCTGCTGTGTCATCACCCCAAGAGCTGTGTGGGAAGCTGCTCAGGGGCTCAGTGGATGAAAATAAGAGTGGTTTTTCAGCCACCAAGTTTGGAAAGGGTGGGACGCAGGTCCTGTCCAACCTTGAGCTTGGCGACGCCCTGACACATGAGCTGGGCCTTCCAGTGTTCTGTCATTCCAAGAATTCTACAGTAGAGGGTAGGGGTGCCCCCAGTGAGATACAACAGTAAGCCAAGGAGAATACCAGCCACGGACCTGGGCCAGGAGAGTCTTAGGTGGCTGGGTCATGTGCAGTGATTGTTCCCCGGGGTCTAGACTTGCAGGAGCCACAACCAGTTCCCAGCTATAGACCAGGGTGGGTTTGGCAATTGTCCGGCTTGAGGTGGTTCAGGCCGCCCACAAGGAGCACAGCCCAGAAGTCAGGAACCCAGGCTGCCCGCTGGGCTGGCCTGCTGGGTGAGGGACGGGCCGGAACTGCAACCGCAGCGGCCGAGATCGCGAGGGGGCGGCAGGTGCAGGAGCGGAGAGGCGGAGCAGAGCTGGGCAGAGTCACTAGCGTCCCGGAGTGACCTTACCCCACCCAGCTAGGGCCTAGGAGAAGTGGACCTGCAGCAAAGCCAGGCCAGGAGGTGTGTGTGGGGGTACCAGACACGAGGATGATACCAAAAGACCGAGGTCTCCGGGGCTCCCAGAGATCGATGCAGGTGCAAGTCACCGCACCAGCGTAGGGAGTGTCCGGGAACAGCTCGGGGCAAAGAGAGGACGCGCAGAGCACCCGGGGTACAACTCACCAACCCCCAGTCCCTCTCCGCGCCCCTGCCGCCGCGCCAGCCCCTCAAGCCCAGCCGGCTCCTTTGTGGCAGCCCCGCGCCCGCCCCTTCGGGTCTCAGGCTCCGCCTTCTCGGAGGTGGCGATTGGTCCGCCGTGTCGCCGGTGGGCGTGGCTACGGGTGGCGGAGGCGCGGTATATAGTAAAGGTAGGGCGTGCGCCCTCAGCCAATTTCTCGGCTCGTGGCCTGCGCGCGCGTGTGTCGAGCCCGCGCTCCGCTCCTCTCGTCCTTCCCGGTGACTTTCCCTCCTTGTCCCTGACCGGTCTTGGCAGAGGTCACAGCAGGCAGAGTGGTGCAGCTACAGCTTGGCGCTGCGGGGTTCGCCGAGACCCCCCGAAAAGCGTTCGGAGCGCGGTCGCGCGCCCACCGCTAGGTGCGGGGCTCGGAGCCGCCCAGCCCGCGCGCGCCCTCCTCCTTCGTCCCTCCTCCCTCCGCCCCCGCCGCACCTCCCCCTCCTCCCGCTCTGCCTCGGCTGCTCCGCCGCACGCCTCGCACTCGCAGAGCCGCAGCGGCAGCGGCGCGTCTCGCCTTTGGAGACAGAGCCGGGCCGCGGGGGACACCGAGCAGCCGCCGCGAGGACGCCAGGGCGCGCGCCGCACTCGCCTTCCCTTGGCCTCGGCCACCACTGCTGAGCCGCCACCATGGCCCGCGGAAAAGCCAAGGAGGAAGGCAGCTGGAAGAAATTCATATGGAACTCGGAGAAGAAGGAGTTTTTGGGCAGGACCGGTGGCAGTTGGTGTAAGTACGGGGCTCCGCGGCGCTCATCGCCCGCGCCTTGCTTTTTTCTTAGGAGGCGCATCCCTGTGCGCGGGCATTGCGGACTGTTCGGCGCCCAAGGGGCTGTCCCGAGTATCGGGGATTGGGTGGTAGGCGATGCTAGGAGTGCCCGGGCCTGGACTTGGCATCCAGTGACAAATGAGGGGACCCCAGGATGAGGCGCTGGTGGGGGCTGGAGCTGGTTAGACTGAGGGTTCTGGGCACGGTAGGGATCTTCATCTCCTGAGCCTTCCCTCCTGGGAAGCTCCGTCAGGTTCCAGGAGAACTATGTATGTGCTTTCCCTCCCCATCTCCCAACACCTTAGATAAAAGAGATTTGGGGGCTGTGAGAGAAACTCTTGAGCTAACCTGTTCTAATGCAGGCGATGCTGTGATAGCATCATTCTTCCAGCCTAAAAATGTACCTAGAATGGAGAGGAATGGGGAGGAGAAGTGAGTCCACACTGCAGTATTTCATGGCCACGTCCAGGGTTTACCCTAGGGACGGTCCACGGAGTCATCACAGCCCAGAAATGGCCCAGTGAACTCCATGTCGGGGCCGTTTTTAAGCCTTGGCGAGACACATGGCCGTCTGATGTTTTTAAGATATGCATGCTACACATGAAGAAACAGGTCATCTTAGAAGATTTCCTGCAGCCTGTTGCTTCCTTCGCTGGAATCCCCTTATAGCCCATTGAAAATTGGATACCATATATATATATTTTAACCTCTTTACGTTAAGGTGGTAGGTTTTTTTTTAAAAAGGTCATTTTGAAGGGCATAGTTGTAGACAAATCCGTGAATCGTGACTGCGGAAGGGAGGGAGGGAACTCCCCTATGCAGCATCACTGCCCCCTCCTTCTCCAGTATTACCACCACCACAACCACCACCACTTCTCCCCCCTCTTCCCCCTCCCTCTCCCTCCCCTATAGCGCCAGCATTGCAGTCACCAAGGGAACCCTGAAAACTAGAGAGGGATGCAGTGTTCCTGTTGGGGAGGGTCTATGGAGATAGACTGGAGAATGAGTCAGGGAAACGGCGCTTGGCTGACATTTTGAAAAGGAAGAAGCTGGGATATATGATTCTAACCTCCCCCTCCAAGTAAATAATGAAGTCAGGGAACCTTTCAACTGAAAGAAATGAAGGGTTAATAATGCATCATACTTCAAGGTTAGTCAAGGTGAAGTCTCATTGCACGGCCTTACCGCAAAGCCTAGGTATCCCCGAGCCATGGGGAGAGGTTGTTCTTAAATTAATGGCTTCCTATTTTACTTTATATTTCATTTTGTTTGGGGAGATGGTTCTTCAGTGGGGGTATGGCCATAGTCTTCCTGTGTTTCTGTCATGTGGAAGGGGAAGCCTGAAGAGAAATGTGAGGTATGTATAGGATGAACAGCCAGGGTCATTTCCTAGCAACCCCTTGTAACTCAGCTAGGCCTAGGAGGCGCACTGCAGAACTGGCCCCTCCTCCCAGGCTAGCTGGGACTCCTTTTCCTGGTGGTCTGGCCCCTGCAGCATCTCACTGACTCCAGGTACCTTGTGAAATTTGCCCTCTAGTGTTTTTCCACTTCTTAAATTTATTTCTTTCCTCATTCCAATCTCACACTCCTTCTTTGAATAATATTTGCTTTAGAGGGTTAGGAAGGCAGTATGGAACAATTTGTTCTGTAGGCTGACATTTAATGGGGCAGCCCTTCCATGACAGAATGAGAATGTGTGGTCTTGATAGTTTTATCCAGTAAGGTCGTGATACACACTGGCTTCTGTGAAGCAGCCATCTGAACTCACCTTCCATTTTGTGGGTGCTGAGCTCGAAACCCAGTTTGTTTTGTGCTAATATGTCTGTTCCCTTCTGACATGTAAGAAATCGCAGATGATGTGGCAGCAATAGCTGTCTGAGAGAGAGAGAGAGAGAGAGAGAGAGAGAGAGAGACCCTCTTTCCAGCTCTGGGCCCAACATGGATGCCCTTGGGACCAGGGCAGGATGCCCTTGGCTCCGTTTTGCTTATAGGTAGATTTTTTTACCAAGATGGACGGCAGGAGGCTCGAGTCTGTCACCTGCTGGAGAAGTCACAACTTACAAATCACTTTGTGCCTTCTACCTTTTAATTATATTAATACAGGTGTTGGCAGGTTTTTATGTTATATTTATATATTATATTTATATTGGTATCAGTCCCACATGCAACTTTTAAAACCTTTTGACATTTTAAAGGATATATATATATAGATGTGGATATATATTATATATCTATATATAGCAAAACTTCCAGCATTCCTTGTTCTTTAAATACAGAAAGAAAAGAAAATTTGCTTTAAAGGGAAAAAAATGTTTCTAAAGCTTACAGCCCAACCCCTCACATCATGCTTCCCGGCTGGTTGGTGGAACTAAATAATCTAGCCTTTGTTTCTGTTTCTCTGTGCCACTGGTAGCCTTGGTCTTGGAGTTTTCATTGCCTAAGCTCTCCAGACCTGCAGGTATACTCTAACCAAATGACTTCACTGCAGTGACAAATTTACTAAGTAAATCTCCAGGAACAGCAGAATTCCTCACTTGTCTTTGCTGTCCTGTAGGTAGAGTGGAAAGGGTGCATATGTTCTTTAGCTTAATCATTGTGCTTAAAATGACTTAATTTCCCCATCTATTTGTCTTTTAAATAGCGTCAGTTCTAAAATGACTTAATTTCTCCATCTATTCGTCTTTGAAATAGCGTTAGTTCTGCACCTTAGTTTAGGATTAGCTACCTGGAGTCCAGGGGGAAAGAGTACAAAGATTGTGGCTGTTAGAAGAGGCAAATGTGGTTAAGCTAAGAGCACCAAGGATGACATCGGGAGGGCCACAGCTCCAGAAAGCAGCTGAGAAGCCAGGCTCTCAGGAGCTGTTGCTGACTGGGTTATACCAACTCTGTACCTCTGCAGAACATTCGCTGGAAAAATTTTCCAGATCCCTTGACGTCACAACCTTGCCATTTGCCTACTGCTGCCTAGATACCAAATGCAGCACTTAACCCTTGTCCTGCTGGGAGGAAGGGACAGAGCTTGAGGGCCGTGGTTCTAAATGATGCAGTTGTCTTCTATTTCTTGCTTGTATCTTGATGGGAACCTTGGGTGCTTTTCGACGTTTCGAGAGGACTACATGGCTCATTTCCACATCTGTGTGCCCACTTTATTCCTGGCCCCCTCCCATCATCACACACACTCCTCAATAATCCTTGTATTCCAGGGCATTTACCTAGGACCCTTTAGAAGTAACCCACGCCTCCTTTGCATTGTCATGGTTTGATAACCTCACAGTTCTCTCGGCCCCACTTCCCTTCGGGTTGTTTGGCTGGCACTAGACAGCCAGGCGATGCCTAGTACAGCCTGTTACTATGCTGCTAATCGGGCAGATAATCCTTGTAAACCGGTAACTGATAGCCTTATTCCACTCCACCGACTTTGTGTTGGTTTAAGGCGGTTTTTTGTTTGTTTGCTTGCGTGCTTTTTGTTTTTAAAATTTGCTCTTACTCAGCCTGCATTCTGTTAACTGTGAGAAAAAGAAAATCGAGTTTACATAGCCAGTTCTTACTCTGCTGGGCCGGGGAGAAGGTAAAAATGGTGGCTATTTGTAACATAGGATTTCCTTGGTATGTTTGATTGGTTCCCAATTGCCCCATGACCCTGAAGAAAACGACAGCGCTCTGTAGATAGACTTGCCAAGGAGAGCCTCAGCGTGTATTTCTGAGTTGATTGTTCTTAGGCTTCTCAGTGTTTGTGGGAGCAGCAGAGCAATGCACCCCCATTAGGGAACATGCTGTCGTGGGTTGGATGCATTGCATAAGTGTGTGAATGCGGCTGCAGGTTTGCACTGGTGATTGGGTCTCTTTTCAGAGGAGGAGTGACTCCCTGTTACAGTTTTAGCTACCTTTGAGCATTCCTCTACCTGTACCTTCCAAGAAAGAGCGCGGTTCCCTGTTTAGATTTGTGCTGGCAAAGGAAGCCCTAGAGAAACAGGTGGAAGAACTGGGAAAGAGTTCTGGTCATCTTTGGGAAGGGCAGTCTTTGATTCTCCTGTGTGTGACGACATCACCCCCATGTCTGTCTGTTCTCCCCACAGTTAAGATCCTTCTGTTCTACGTGATATTTTATGGCTGCCTGGCTGGCATCTTCATCGGAACCATCCAAGTGATGCTGCTCACCATCAATGAACTGAAGCCCACATACCAGGACCGTGTGGCCCCGCCAGGTAAAACCCAGGGACTGGCTTCTCCAGCAGTCGAAGGGGTTCCACTTCCAACCGAGAAGACACCTTCAGGAAATTGTTCCGTAGTAGAGCTAAGCATGGGGAGGAAGCCGGAGGAGTTGCAGCTGCGACTCCTGGCCGCATTGCGGCTCAGCTCCAGATGGCTGCAGATGTCTGTCTGCACAGCTCGGGGTGACGGTGGAGCACGCAGCCTCACTGTGGGACTGAGAACATCAGGTCCTGTTGAGGCTTCATTCTGCTTGGCCTTAACACTCAAGGGCTTGGTCAGTGGGGTCATTCTAGGGCCTTTTCAGCTCTAATGCGTTTTTTTTTTTTCACTAGTGAGGTGACCATAACTCAGATAAATCCTTAAAAAAAAAATCATTCCCTCAGAGAGGAGCCGCCACTCACCTGTTACTGATTTGCAGTTTGACCTTGAACACAGACACCCTCTTGGCTATCTCAACCTCTCAAACCTGTTTGCAGTTTGGTGAGCCCCTTTCCAGTTACTGTCTCTGTTCTCTCTAAAAACTAAAGTGAGCAAAAAGATTATCACAGAAGAGGCTACCCTCCACTAGTGTCCCCTGCTGTGACTTGGCTGCTGTTGGTGTTGAGGACACACCAGTCTGTCACACCCTATGGAAGGTCACTGCCCACAAGCCTGGGGCTAAATGGCAGCAGTAAACACCTGCACAGCGGTTCTCCTCTGGAGGACAGAGCTGGGAACCAGACTCCCTGAATAAGTGACCTTGAGCGGTGGGGTGGGGTGGGGTGGGGAGGTGACAAAGACTGTACTGTGTGGGCAAGGGTTTGTTGGCTCAGAAGTAGCCTTCTGTTGGTGACAGTGGGTCACTGAGCATTGCCTATGGCCGACATATCTTGCTCTCCTTGGCTGTGAGGAGGAAGAAGCTGCAGAAGGTGAAAAGGTGAAGGTGGTAAGCATTGTCTTATGCTAAGTCAAAAAATCTTCCAGTGTAAGGAAAAAAAGAAATCCCAGAATATTTTCTCATATATATATATAATGTGTAAGTATATAGAACAGCTTAAACCTATTTCATCATGCGTAGGCTCTGTACCAAAAAGTGGGTCTTTGGAAAGATCTAATGTACTGGGAAATTAGGATATTCCATATTTTCCTGGGCTGCTGTGGTCATAAGGCATGTCTTCCACGTCTTCTGCTAGAGTCCTTACGGCGACATGAGTAATCGTAATTATTAGCACACAGTCCTTATGCCACTAAAAGTTATCCTTTGGTCATGGTGCTGTTTTATAATAACTTCAACTTGAGGCAAAGATGACCACACAGTCATCCTTTACTTAAAAAAAAAGAAGACTATATAAACCTTGGAGAAATAAGTAACTTATTTATTTAGGTTTTTGCTTTTAGAGACAGGGATTCTCTGTGTAGCTCTCGCCTTCTTTGAACTAGCTCTGTAGACCAGATTAGCCTTGAACTTAGATCTGCCTGCCTCAGCCTCTCTTGTGCTGGGATTAAAGGTGTGTGCTACCGTGCCTGGCAGAAATAAATAATTCAGCGGATCTCTGTGAGTTCGAGACCAGCCTGGTCTACAGAGCGAGTTCCAGGACAGGCTCCAAAGCCACAGAGAAACCCTGTCTCAAAAAAAAAAAAAAAAAAAATTAAAAAAAAAATTCTAGTCCTTTTCTGGAAAGAAATCTCACCTTCCAAAACAATAGCCAAAGTGTCTGATGCTTTAAGTCAGGGTTTGCCATGGAACTTGCTCTGACCAAGGTGCCCCATCCCTGCCCCCGCCCCATCTTCCCTCTTTCCCCAGCACTTTCTGTTAGCACCTATATTTAGTGTGCTCAGCAGTTGGACTGACCTGACAAACCTTCACTTCTCCGAAGGAATGTGGGTGGCTCATCTCGGAAATATGCATTCCTGTCCTTTGGTCTGAGTCACGGGCGAAGGTTCAGTCCTTAACCTTCCCAGTTGTCTCCTCTTTCCCTCATCTTATCTTGGTCATTTCTGTCTCTGTGCCTTAGCTGCTGTTTTAGTCTATAGGCTTCCCTGTCCTATGGGTTTTTTTTTTTTCCTAACACTTTAGAAAATCATAGTCAGTTTTAGCCAGGTCAGTAGAGCACTGGCTGGCGAGACATACCGTGCTCCCGGACAGTCGTGAGTACTCTGCATCCCCGAGGGACCCTGACTAGACCCTCCTTGGCATCATTCAGAACAGATGTTGAGAATTCATATTTGGAGAGGTATTAATGCTTCACTAACTCTGCAGACGTAATAAATGTGTGGAAGTATATATCCTGATCAACTTTTGGCTTCAACTTAATGTCTCCAAGCCTCCTTTGTCTTGGTCAAAGAGGGAAAGTTCTGAGTCAGAAGTACGTGGTAAGTGTGCAAGATTTAATATTTAAAGATACAAGGACTTACTTAGGGCATGTTGTCATCTGACCTTGGGGCATGAATACAAACGTGGCCAATTGGGTTTGTAGTGTCCTTTACACTTGGAAATAAATGCCTTGTAACTAGAGCTCTTCCAAGTGGCATGTGTGAGCCTGGCCAGATCCAGCAGTGGCACTCATGCTTTGCTATAATCATGTAGGTTGTATAATGGAGAAACTGATAGGCCAAATGGGATCGTCTCAAACAGGAGAAAAGCACAAAATGGAAGGGAAATTTAAGGACAAATGGGTCACATGGTTTCTGGACTCTGAGCAGTGGATGCTATTTCTTGCCAGATCTTACTCCTCAGTTGGAACTAACCTGCTTACCCCAGTGAGACAGCAGTGTCTTGGATGAGATGTTGGCACATAGTATTAGATAACTATTTTCATAGCTCAAAAATCAGTTTCCAACTTCCTGTTAAAGCAGTCTCTAAAGCCCAAAGACATTACACATAGGTTCTTGAGATTTTATCAGCCTAAGAAGGAAGAGCTGGGACTTGGAGTTGAAGCCAGCCCCCATCACGCCAGTACCATTGAACACACCAAGCCACAGTTTCTTACCTATCCAATAGGAGGAATATCCTGTGATGATTAGACAGGAAATAAATGGAAAACATACTGAGAGCATGTTTTATGTCCCACCTTCCACTAGCAGCAGGAGGCTCTGAATTTCCTGCTGGGTGAGAGCACAGGGGGAGGCTGCATACTTAAGTTTCCTAGAGTCAGTCTAACTGCAGCTTTCCCTGAGAAGTATTTAAACAGTAGTGAATTAGAAAACATACTCAGAGTTTCTGTGAACCTAAATGACATGGTAACCAGCGCTCCTCTTAGCATACCCATCCCTGCCCTGCTGTATCCAGGCTTTTGTCCAGAGGAGAATCTCTTGAGTGTGTAGAGCAGCTTGTCCTTCCAGTTGGATCTGGCCGAGCCAAGCACAGTACACGCATACACGCACCACATGCTCCTGTGCACCGCGGAGTGCCAAGCACAGTGCACGCGTACACGCACCACATGCTCCTGTGCACCACGGAGTGCCAAGCACAGTGCACGCGTACACGCATCATGTGCCCCCATGTGCTGCAAAGTGCCAAGCACAGTGCTCGTGTACACACACCCACATGCTCCCGTGTGCACACTGAACAAGGTGGTAGTTGCTCACCTTGTTGCCTCCCTGTGGTGTAATGGAAAAGTGCCTTCCACAGGCTGTCACCCATTCCCCCACCCCCAGGTTATCCTAGCAACTGTGCAGTGAACTGAAGGTCACTATGTGTCATTCCCTGAGTCCACAGAGTTCCCACATGGCATGCTTCCTGGTTGTAAAGTTGTGGGAGGTTCTTTGTTTTGCTCTTAAAGATGTCTCAGTGAGGACAGGACTCATTTTAAGAGGGTCAGATTCTTGGCATGTGGGTAACCAGAGTTAGGGCAGGAAGGTGGGGTGGATGAACATTAGCAGATCATGGACTGGTACCATTAGCCGATTGCTTTTCATCTTGTGAATGGCACGAAGCTAATCTAGTTCACGAGAGTATAGCCATTGTAGCCCACCCCTCCACATGCTTCAGGCTCCTGAGAAGTCTTCATGGCAGGCTCAGAAAAACTGCAAGTCACGAGATGATCGGTCCTCTCCAACTTCAGAGTTGTAGGGATAGAAACACTTTCTCCGTGAGCTTGGAGGAGCTGTAACTTCAGAGGGTTAGGGGATTTTGATGCCATCTCTAGTCAGTCAGTTAATTTGTGACTGCCTAGCTGACACATTTGGGTCTCTTCCCGCCCTCTTTTTCCACCCTCTGACCGACCCTGCCAACCTCTTCCCAGAGGAGATGCCATTGGTAGTACAAGCTTTCCTCACCTGTGGTTCAAAAAAGGGCTTAAAGAGGAAGATCTCAAGCTTCCAGAATTTTCTTGCCCACGTAGCTTATTTCTGAGTTTCCTAGGCATGCAGAAAGCCCAGTGATTGACACACAGTATTTTTGGAGAGGTGTAATGCCTTGTGCCTTTAATCCCAGTATTCGTGAGGCTGCAAGTTTCAGGTCGGCCTAGAACTCCAGAAAAGTGGATCTTACTCATCTGAAGATGAGTGAGCGCACCAGGACCTCTGTTAAGTAAGATGAACTAACAAAGTAATGGAAATGATCCTGGGGGAAGAAAGGCAGATAAGTCAGTGTCATCTCGGGCGTGTGGCATTCATTAGAAGAGAGCTCCACCCTGGGAGATGGCAGTGGAAAGACACCTTCATTTCTGCTGATGGAGAATCAGACAGGGTGGGACTGATCAGTGACCAGTTAGTGCTCTCACGCTGAAACTCACTATCTGATGCTGACCAGATTCCAGAGGCTAGGACGATGAAGGAGATCCCATGGTGTGTTACCCATAACTTTTGACCAGGAAAATACCTCTTCCCACATCATGCAAGGATAGATAGGCCCCTATAGTATGATACTAAAGTATCACATTTCAGGCCCCTATAGTATGATACTAAGGTATCACATTTCAGGCTATTAGCAAATGTCATGTTTTAGAGTTAGACAAGTCAAGTATACACTTGTTCTTTGTTTGACCTTGGACTGAAAAAAAAAAAGTGTAAAACGTCTAATGCCTGTCTACTGTGTTCCCCTTTAGAAAGAAGTGTTATCCTCCTTGTTTGGGGAATGAACACAATTACAAACTTTCCAAAATGTCAAGCACAATGTCCTATGAAACCACTTTGAAAGCTAAAGCATCCGCACCAAGTGATTCCTTCGCAGCATCTGAAGTTGAATATGCAACTTCTGAGAAAAGTGCCCTGATGAGTAATTCTTTAATGATGAAGGACCTGCAACCAGACTTTGTGGCATTTAGTTTAAACTGGGGCACAGATTTCTGTACCCCACCAGTGGTTAAACTGCCAAGCAGTCTGTAGAAACAGGCGAGAGGCTCCTCAGACTTTTCAGAGGGAGCAGGTTTGAGGCACAGGTGTAGACAGACTGTGTGTGACCGCTGCCTCGAGGCAGGCCATTTACTCTTGGCTAATCCAGTCTCCAGTCACATGCTAACCCTGACGCAAAAGGTAAGTGGGAGGGAACTGGTTCCCAGAATTCTGTTAGGTAAGTTGATAATAACCCCACAGACAAAATAATAAATAATAGGTTGTTCAGATTGAGACTTCAAGGGGGGTAATCCAAGTGCATAACTGTAGAGGTGCACTTGTATATGTGTAAGCCATTCTCGCTCCTCCATTTTCTTTTTAATTGGAGAATACTTTCAGCCTGCAGTGTGTAGGAGATGTGAATGGCTTCATGTAAAAGCTTCTCTTAGCTTCCTGTGCCCTTGGAGGATTCTGTGGAAGATGATACCTGTTGGAGAGTATTTGGCTGTGAGTCATCAGCTGTATCAAATGACCGGACCAAGCAGCTGTGCTTTGGGATTGACTGGAGAAACTGCTGCAAGGTTAAAATGGCTCCATTCTCCTTTAAATACTTCAGCTCTGCAAGCAGATGGAGAAGTCACAAACTTGCTACACTGTAACCTAATTGGAAACAATGCTTGCTAGTGAAAAGCTCCCCCCCCCCCTGTTCACACCCACCAAAGTCAGCAGTGGGGATGTGTGCCTCCTTTGTTTCTCTGGAGACAGAGTTCCAAGAGGCAGGTGCATCTGGAAGGGGCGAATGTGAAGTCAGAGGTTTTCTTTTCTTACTCCAGATCTTAACGTAAAATTGAAGTACTTGTAAGAACCCAGATATGAACATGACTCAGATCGTCCCAGTCCTTCCGTAGGTGACTTCCTTGGGTAAGGGCTTGACTAGTTCATGACTCCATTCACTGGTGGCTTCGGCGCAAAGCTGTCCTGAGCTTCACCTCCTTGATATGCATTTAAGCTCTGACAGCCAAGAGGCAGAAGGCTAGGTCTGCTTCAGGGCCTAAGGCTTGAAACCGCGGCCAGCGCTCTGACGGTCTGCTCTTTGGCCTCTGGGGGTTAGCATTGCAGACAGAGCTTCCCCTTGATCAGTTATTACTAACAGCTTTAGGAATGGGCAAGGGGAAGCCAGAAGATCCTGCCTAGCACCAGTTAGCAGGATGGGGGTGTGGGGTTGTGCTCTGAGGTAGATATTGGTGTGATTCCAGTGTTTGATTTCATTGTTTGCCTTGACTAGAGAGGAATGGTACTGACCGCGTGTCACACTGTTGGGTCAGTGGTGGCACAGTGGTGGCACTGTTTCACAGGTCTGTTGGTAAGCAGTGGCTAGCTGGACTCGCTACTGATAAGGCTGGCATACGCATGCAGGTGAACATGAGGTCCTGAAAAACACGCTTACAGCTGAGTTATAGGAACTCATATTTGGGGCTCTGGCACATGTCACCCTGTCTCTTAATGGGGACCTGGGGTTGAAGTGATGAGAGAATGAAAAGCCCTCACCGTAGTCCCACCTCCTCATGCTCCCTTTCTCTTTGGAGAAGTGGCGTCACTGCGCATCATACAGACATCAAAGGACTGGCCCCTCGCGTGGCCCCTACCAGAGAATACAGACAGCTGGCAAATGAGAGGCAGCGGGGATTGCCAGCTGAGGCCAGGACAGAACGGGCAGTGCCACGGGTGAACTTGCCTTGCAATCTGGGTCCTGCCTTGTTTATTTTCAGTGTGACCTGGGGTTACTTTAGTTATTACAGCTCGTGGGGTGAGACAAATTCTCGTATTGGACTCCGGAGCTTTGTTAGCAGGTTGGTTTCTGCTGAATCACCTGCTTTGCTGGGGACCACAGTGCACTGCCGTCACCACACTGTGGCCCTTCATCATCCGCCTGAAGTCCTGTTCCTTCCAGCTTCCCTCCTTTCTGAAAGATGTGTCGGGCTGCTCCTAGCCTCCTGACACTTGATACCTTTGCTTTCTTCACCCTTGAGGCTGCCTCTCCTGGCCTTGGGAAGCTGACTAACCCTGAGCACACAGTCCATTCTGCCAGCCAGCTTCACAGGCATTCGTTCTCGTCTCTTAGGCATGACTGCCCCTCAAGACTCCATTTTCTCTGGATCCCAGAGCCGTGCTAGGGAAATGCCCTATTCGCCTGTCTTTTTCTTCTCCAGCATTTGGGTGTATGTCCTTCACTTCCCCACGGCCAGGCAAATCACCTTGACTTAGATCGCTGGTTACAATCAGACTAGGAACAGTCTCCAGCTGCCTGGTCTATCTCAGTACCATTCTCCCTTTGCTATCCTGTGCTAGCTTTTGTACTTGCTTTCCCTTTGTAGCAGCCAGTGGCTTTTGCTCACTGCTTCCAAGCCCATGGGTAGACCACAATGCCAGCTTCCCGCCTAATGTAAAAAGATCGTCTAGAATATATTTAGATGATTTTAGACGCAAAAACAATATTTCCTGGCTTATGAACTTTTAAAGACTGTTTAACCCATCGTAACCTTTGCTTATTTCAAGCTGAAGACTCTTTGCTAATTCTGAAACAGTATTCCTTTTTACCTGTGTTCTTTAGGTTTTACATTAGTCTTATCAAAAATTCTTTTCATTTTTAAAAGAATTTATTACAATTATGTAAGGCGCAGGGTGCATGTGCTGTGGTTCACATGTGGAGGGCAGAGGACAACTTCAGGGAGTCGGTTTTATCCTTCCGCCTTTATGTGGATCCCAAGGCTTCAACTCAGCTCAGTAGGCTTGTTCAGCAAGCACTTTCCCTACTAAGAATCTCATTGGCCCCTCCAGCATGTTCTTCATTGTTGGTTGGAGACAAAGTCTCAGTGCGCCGCTCTGCCTGGCCTAGAGCCTATTCCAGGCTTGCCTAGAATTTACAGAGATCCACCTGCCTCGGCCTCCAGAGTGCTGGGATTAAAGACCCGAGCCACCGTGCTGCACAGGAGGTTTGATGTTTTCCCTCGAGCACTGTATCCACATCTCACTCTCACTCCATCCACCCCTTTGGAGTTCCTGCAGTCGGGCCAGTCCCACTTAGCGCTGTAGAGGCTCAAAGCAGCCCTCTCTCACTGGAAAAGCTAACAGCTGTCTACTCCAGCTTCTGTTGAAGCTCTGTTCTCAAGCACCACAAATGGGGCTGCTAAATAATTAATTGCGCTAGTTATGTTTCCACTTTAATTATGCTATTGTCTGCCTCGATGTCGCCACTATTAAATTCTAGTTCTCCAGAGCAGTTATTCTAAACCAAGGGTGCTTTGGGCTTAGAGGTTATGCCGAGGTAGGTGTGGGATGGATCCTATGGGACTGCCTGCTTGAGGAGGGTGGGATGGGTGCCCGCACCTGCCACAGGTGAGGGACGGAGGTCAGGTGTAGCTCCTGATTAGCAGGCCCCCTGCCACAGGGCCAATCCGGAGATGGAGACTGAGCAGGGAGGCTGTCAGATGTAACAACAGGAAACACAAGATACCCGGTTACATTGAAATTCATTACACGTGTGTGTGTGTGTGTTTGTATGTGTGCGTGGTGTATTTCTACTAAAGAATCATCCCATGTTTATATTTGGGAGTGGAATGTAATTGGGTATCTTTTATCTGGCTGTCCTGGGGTGAAATGTCATTGTGGTTGCTTCTCCGACTCCCTGATCTGGATGTAGTGCTATTGTGTAGTATTATCTAAGTGCCCATTTAGGAAACCCTGTGAGGGCACAGGCTTCCGGACATGAGAGAGTTACAACAGAGAATGCAAACCCATGTCTCATGTATATCGACTTTCACTTTGATAGGTACTGACATGCCTAGATCTTTGAATTGACAACTGCATATATATCTTAAATTTCCCATTTGAAGCTGAAAAAAAAAATCTATCCTAGATTTTAAGAGCCAAAGGACTGTCATCTCTGGGGAGCAGTCTTGGAGGTTAGAGAGACTGAATTTTTATAATTCGTTGATGTGGAGTATTAAGGGAGCGACACTACCCCGGCTGCTAGCAGTGCAGTTTTAAGAATGTGTGCACATGAAGGCACTAGAAAAACCACAGACCGCACACCTGGGTTGGAATTCTGGTCCTGCTTTCTCTGCAACCTTGCCCAGAATTCTTAACTTTTCATTGCAAGTGGTATTCTCATTCGCAAAACAAGTTAATGCCTACTCTGAAGTGTTGACAAGGAACCTGGATGGTATCTGATATTATTTCATCGTCATTACATTTAGCAATCTAATCTAAATGCCATCAGATTGAATTTGAAAGGGAAGTGGGGATTTAACGCTTGCACCCCGTGAGCCAGGGCGGGGTGGGAGTGGGGGTGAGGGAAGCCTATTTGTTCCTGCTTTTGAAGTCCCTTGATTGCCTTTCCCACTGACGTTGTCTTTCTGGCTTTCATTGCTGTAGGACTGACACAGATCCCTCAGATCCAAAAGACTGAAATTTCCTTCCGTCCTAATGACCCCAAGAGCTACGAGGCCTATGTGCTAAACATGATCAGGTTCCTGGAAAAGTACAAAGATTCGGCCCAGAAGGATGACATGATTTTCGAGGACTGTGGCAGTAAGTGGCTCACCGTAGATTGATGTGGTCATAGTGTTGACCGAGTTGTCATCCTTGGCTTAATTCAGTAATTTAAAAGTAATATTACTGAATTTTTGTTAGAATTTCCATGAAGTTTTCTCCTTACTTTACAATAATTCAAAAGACACAAGTGATAAGTGAGGTGAAATGGTGTTTGAAGGGGAATAGTTTAGTAAAATATACGTTATGATGAGGATGGCGATAAATGATATACATCAAAGTCACAATAAAATACATTGTTTTCCTGCAGCTCCAGAAAATTCTCACCCAAACCCTTTGAGCTCAAACAATGATTGACAGTCCCTTTAATTCATCATGCTCGTACTGTAATGTGAACCTGTCAATGCCGCCGCCGCTGCTTAGGCATGGTCTAGCGTCCTTTTAGCCCTAAGTAACTAAGCAAGCGTTAGAGCAGTGGTTCTCAACTTGTGGGTTGTGACCCCTTCACAGGGGTCCTAGGACCATCAGAAAAATACAGATATTTACATTACACTTCATAACAGTAGCGAAATTACAAAGTAGCAGTGAAAATAGTTTTATGGTTGTGGGGCACCATATGAGGACAGTATGAAAGGATCACAGCATTAGGAAGGTTGAGAACCACTGCATTAGAAGAGATTATCAGGGGCTGGAGAGATGGCTCAGGGGTTAAGAACACTGGCTGCTCTGGCTGCTCTTGCAGAGGTCCTGAATTCAATTCCCAGCAACCACATGGTGGCTCACAACCATTTGTAATGAGATCTGGTGCCCTCTTCTGGCCTGTACATGCCAGCAGAACATTGTCTGCATAATAATAAATAAATAATTATTTTGAGAGAGAGAGTGTGTGACTAACAGCCCTAAGTGCATGCCAATCATAGAGCACAGGTGGTGAGCAGTTCAGGTTTGGGGTCACGCGCCAGAGGTTGCCTTTGCTAGCATTGAAAGTCCCTGTCTAATACATCCCATGTGTAGCTAGCTCTGTCCTCAATGGGAAATTATCAGGAACGAGAAGTTCTTTACCTTCTTACCAGTGCAGAGCGGACGGCTGGCGCACTCTGTCAATGTGTTTGTACTTCTAGGTATGCCCAGCGAACCCAAGGAACGGGGAGAACTGAATCACGAGCGGGGAGAACGAAAGGTGTGCAGGTTCAAGCTCGACTGGCTGGGGAACTGCTCTGGAATCGATGATGACACTTTCGGCTACAAAGAGGGGAAACCCTGCGTCATCATCAAGCTCAACCGCGTCGTGGGCTTCAAACCTAAGGCAAGTGGGGTTTTAGCGTACAGCCGCACTTTGTGGCTTAACTGGAGAGACAGGACGTTTTAAGACACACTCACTGCTACTTTTGAAGTGCAGGAGTATAAGACCAACACCTTTCTCCTGCATCGAGGTCACCAATCTCCATCCCTAAAGTTGCAGACCGAGTGTCAGAGCCAAATTTTGGAGTTTTGCCCTGTTTTGAGACAATCTCAATGTAGCCCAAGCTTATCCAGTCACTCTGTAGCCAAGGCTGCCCTTCTGGTTGCTACCCTCCTAGTGCCATCTCTCCACTGATGGGACTGGGGGTGTCTCACCCACAGCTCTGTTCCTGTTCTTAATACCCGGCTCAGTGTTGATAAAGAAGTCATTTTCACACATGAGCGTTTCCTGGCTAGGAGGTGTGAATACAGACAGACAAGCTGCTTTTGGTTTGGACTTGAAGGAGCAACAAGAATATTTCAGAAATACTCTTGCTGTCTGTTAATCTGAAAAAAATTTTTTTTTCTGAATGATGATTTCATTACAAAACCCAGAAAATGACACCATCTCTGAACTTGGTTAACCATGCAGTTTCTAACGAGCGAACATTACTTGATCACTAAAAATAGCCAGTTGCCACTGTTTTTGCGAGAAAGTCTTTAGAAGAAGGAAAAGCATTACTGGTGTTGTCTCGGCTCTTCTACATGGTTATTTCATTCTCTTCTCAGCTCATGAATTAAACACTGCTGTCCTTCCGTAGGCATGGTTTCTGCCTGAATGTTCCTCTAAAGGTGATATGAAAACCGCCCAACGTTAGTGTATACATTTTAATTCCGAGGGGAATTGACTGCAAGACATTGAGTTACCTGGACAAACTCACTTCCTTTCTGAAACCTCTCTCAGTTTCTACTGCATGTTAATTGATTTCTATAATACTTGTTGCCCAAAAGAAAGTCAGTGTAGAGAGAAAGAGTTTTCTTGTTTTGAGATATGATATCTCTATGTAGCCCTGGCTGTCCTGGAATTCTGTGGACTCACGGAGATCCATCCACGTGCCTGAATGCTGGGATTAAATGCGTGTGCTACTAGGACCAGCAGGAAAGTTTACTCTAAAGAACGCATCAAAGTTCCTTTACCCTACTAGAGGCAAGAACCAGTAGTGGGTGGCTGGCTGGTTGTCTTGATGGGTCTCTTGTGAATGTTAGTGAACCTTTCAACAAGCCTTTAACCATAGTACCATAGGTAGTACTACTACTCCATGTTTGTATTTGACATTTACCATGTGGCCAGGGTAGTCTAGGAATGGGTGTGGTGTATCTGAAGGAAGCCTTCCTGCTCTCCCGGTCATTGGCTTTTAATGTCACTCAGCACACACTCTTAGTGGTTCCTGTTGCACAGAGCCAAAGGCTGGCCTGTGTGATTTCTCTTCCCACATCAGGAAGGCCTGTTTTGTGATAGATGCTGACTTCTCCTTTTATATTTGGGCTCCAGTTAATCCATTGCTTCTTCTTATTTGTCTCTCCCACCCAAATCGCCAGCCAGTTTATCAGTGTATTTTGTTAGAGAGTGCAGTAGCTCATTTCAGTCAGTGTGCCTGGTTCCTTATCTTCTGAGGGTACATCGTGGCAACATCTTAGGCCAATCAGTGTTTTCTAAGTTTTCAAGGCAGGAATATTGGTAGCAGAAAGCCCCCAAAGAGTCAAGTCTAGATGCCCATTCTCTCATAGTCTATAAGTAGTGTCAATATGAATCCCTTACTGATGTATAGATCTGTTGGTGTAGCTGTGCTTTAGACTGTGTGTGCTACGTCTCATGTCCAGGCTCAGAGGCAATGCTAACGTGAGCGAGCAAATGACTGCTTTCCAGAAACACATGGTCATCGCCCTTCTTTGGAGGGAGATGAGAACCAGGGACGTAGGTGGAGGGCCCTGCCCTGCATTTGCTGGAGCAGTTGTTTTCAGGCCGTACCCACCCAGTCCCAGCACTCTGTCGTGGAAGGCGATGCCACCTTCACCTGCGTTAGGTACCACTTTACCTCACAGAACTGGGAAGGAAGAGTCCTTGGGTGTCAGTGTGGTGCCATCTCCTCAGCAGTCACTGAGTTCTGACTGCTCATTGTCCTCTGAGGCAGGCTTACGTAGGCTAGCATCACACATCCCTCAGTGCTGTGGCCGTCACCACACTTGGACACCTACCTTCTTCAAATTAAACAGAATCTTCTAATTGATGAGGGGAGTCACTTCCTCACCTTCCTGATGTGTTTTATTAGTTCAGCAGCTTTTGTCCACAGTGTCTGTTGGTTTGGCCTACATATTAGTTTTATTTTCCAGAAAGAAAAAAAAAAGGTATTTTGTTGACCAGTGCAGGTTTCTTTCACTTTTAGCCTCCCAAGAATGAGTCCTTGGAGACTTACCCAGCGGCGAAGTATAATCCAAATGTCCTACCTGTTCAGTGTACTGGCAAGGTAAGAATGCGTTCAGGGCTCCTGGGGGTGGGAGGGGAAGAGGGGCAGGATGAGAGGAATGGATGAGACTCCATACAGCTAAAGGGACAGTCTGAATACAAGAAATTGCTTCCGGGTGTTACTCTGAAAAGATGAATTGGAACTAGGCACAAGTTTAAGTTTGTTTACTGGGCACGAGAAATTCAAATATCTGAATTTAATCTAATGGAATGTGGGTTTATGGACCTGAGAGGTGACCTAGCCCACAGCATGTGCTAAAGATTCAGGCCAACTTTCTTTTATTGTGGTACCAAGCCAGAAGTCAGATGTAGGATACGGGGCAAACATGCAAACCAGTACTGCTGGAGACAGTGTCCGTAATGAAGCCATATCCACCAGACAGTCCAGGGAGTTCCTCTCACTATTGGCCTTCTTATTAGGAGGCCGTGTCAGCGTTGGGAAATACTTGCTTGGCCTTGGTCTCAGTGTCTCCATTTACGCAGTGAAAGCAGCCCCTCTAGTGAGTGTTTCCTGGCTGCTCTAGGCAGCGAAATTACTTCCTTCCTGTGGGGCCACCCAGTGCTTGGTGGCCCCCACTTCTGGGAGGCGTGATGCCACGGGGTGGCTTGTTTTCTTTTCCTCTGCTAATCATTTTGCAGACTGTAGGGGTTGAGAGTCTTGCACTCAAGAATAAGACGAGACCTGTGATGGGTGCCATTTAAATTCAATTACATTCCCTTTCGATTTCCAGAGAGATGAAGACAAGGACAAAGTCGGAAACATAGATTACTTCGGAATGGGCGGATTTTATGGCTTCCCTCTGCAGTATTATCCCTACTATGGCAAACTCCTGCAGCCCAAGTACCTGCAGCCCCTGCTGGCTGTACAGTTCACCAACCTCACCTTGGACACTGAGATTCGCATTGAGTGTAAGGCATATGGTGAGAACATTGGGTACAGTGAGAAAGACCGTTTTCAGGGACGCTTTGAGGTAAAAATTTTAATTAAGAGCTGATCACGAGCACAAATCTTTCCCACTAGCCATTTAATAAGTTAAAAGAGATACACAAACCTACTAGTCTTGAACAAACTGTCATACGTATGGGACCTACACTTAATCTCTATGCTTTACACTAGCTTCCGCATTTAATAGGTTAGAATGTAAATTTAAAGTGTAGCAATAGCAACAAAATATTTATTCTACTGTAAATGACAAAAGAAAAATAAAAATTGAGCCTTGGGACGTGCCCATTTTTACTGTAAATTAGATTCCATAACTGACTTGTAGTGAGCAGTGCTCTGGCCCCTAAGTATCGCCGCCTTGTCTGTTTTATTTAGTGTACAGTACTATAGGTGCGCACTCTGGTCATTTTTCAAGCCATGTTTTATCATATGTTTTCTACTTTACGTGAGCAAGATTTGCTGTCCGAGGTGTAAATATTCAACGGGAATAAAACTGGCATGGTACTTTTTCCTTTTCTTTCTTATTTTTTTGGCTCTGAAATTTCAAAAGATAATGGCCCATCAATGAGCGTTTTTAACACACTCCATAGTCTTTTTCCCTGTGGTATCAGGTCTTTATTTTTATCTTTATTTCCTGGGGCTGGGGGGCGGGGGTGGGCTGTCATGGGGGAACTGCCCTTTAAATTTTAAGTAACACTACAGAAAAACAAAGGTGATGGGTTGTGTTGTGCTCCGTGCTGAATGCTGTCCGCCATCTTTCCCTTGTCCTCCAGTGTGTTCTGAAGCTGTGTCTGAGATCTGGATCTGCCCATCACTTTGGCTAGTGATGGGGCTCATTCATTTGCTTTGTACGTTTTCTTTTCCTTCTTTCCTTTCTCTGGAGGCATCATGTGCTGGTGCTGTGTCTTTATGAATGTTTTAACCATTTTCATGGTGGAAGAATTTTATATTTATGCAGTTGTACAATTTTATTTTTTTCTGCAAGAAAAAGTGTAATGTATGAAATAAACCAAAGTCACTTGTTTGAAAATAAAATCTTTATTTTGAACTTTATAAAAAGCAATGCAGTACCCCATAGACTGGTGTTAAATGTTGTCTACAGTGCAAACCCATGTTCTAACATATGTAATAATTGCCAGGAGTACAGTGCTCTTGTTGATCTTGTGTCAGTCAGGTTAAAACAACGGACAATAAAAGAATGAACACATTCCTCACGTGTGTGACTCGCTTGTCTTGAGTGTTTCCGTCTGTGCCGTCTTTACTCTCTGTATTGTTAATTATCCAAGATCTTGAAGAAATACTGGACCTGAAAGGCAAGCACAGGCTGCCGTTAGCTGCCGTGCAGGTCTGGGCTCTTCCACATGCTGAGTCTGATAGGATGCCCAGGGGACCAGGCCATGAGGATGCACCCCTCTTCCAACGGGATGACTGGGTTAACAAGAGGCAGAAGGCCAGTAAGCCTAAAGCTTGTATTAGAAGGGTTTGCAGTGCTGTTCCGCTCCATATGGAACACAGGGAATCTTGCCTCCTGCAACAATAACCACAGCTCCACAAAGTTAAAAAACAAAACAAAGATGATGTTAGGTTTGAGACTCAGGCAATGAAAAAGCTTGCATCCTGCTTTGATCCAGGTTTTAGCCAAAGTATTATTTAACCTTGTTGAAAAGTTATTCTTAGTGTGAGAAAAGAAAAAAGTTAACTTTCTGAGCATTTTTTTCTGGTATGATGGAGTTTTAAGATTTTTGTATTGCCAACATGGAGACATGCAAATTAGAACGACGGTGTCAAGTGAAACTGGAAACCTTTCAGAAGGTCTGGTAGCCACAGCTCAACAATCATTCCTTCCTACTGTCAGGCTAGTCCTAAGAACTCAGGTCCGTGCCAGCTGTAGAGCTAATTCACAAATCCCAGGTTAGTTCCCACCCACTGCTCCATACCAAAAATCCTGCTTTTCTCTAGGTGTGGCTGTGCACACCTGTGATCCCCAGACTCAGGAGGCAGAGCCAGACTTTCCTGTCATTCATATAGGAATTCTCTTAAATTATTGGGAACTGGCGTAATTCATAGATGGTATCCTCAATATGAAAGTTGGTTTCTCAAAAAGCCACACGTTTATGGGAACAGAAGGTGTCACTCCTAAAGATGATTTATTGACACAGACAGGGTCTCACCATGTAGCCTTGGTTGGTGTCTTAGGGTTTCTATTGCTGTGAAGAGAGACACCATGACCATAGCAACTCATATAAAGAAAAAACATTTAATTGGGATGGCGTGCTTACAGTTTCAGAGCTTTAGTCCTTTATCATCATGGCGTGACAAGGCAGCATGAGGGCAGACATGGTGCTGGAGCTGATTGGCAGGCAACAGGAAGTGAACTGAAACACTGGGTGTGGCTTGAGCAAATATGAGACCTCAGAGCCTGCCTCCACAGTGACAACAGTAACACTTCCTCCAACAAGGCCACACCCACTCCAACAAAGCCATACCTAATAGTACCACTTCCTTTGGGGTCCATTTTCTTTGAAAGCACCACAGTTGGCCTAGAGCTCAGTGTGTAGACCGAGCGGAATTGAGCTCACAGATCTGATCTGTCTGCCTCTGCTAGGATTAGAGGTGTGTGCATCTTGCCTCGATAGAGCTCTTGCTTAGGCTGTGAGTGAATGTTTGTGAATAAGGAGAGTGGAGTGGGCTCTTCAGATCTCCGGAGAGGAAAGACTTATTTAAATCGGAGAGCAAAAAGTTTTGAAGCCATTGAAAGGTCCCAAACCTGGGACTAAACCTGCTGGTTTCACAGATCCTGTTGCCCCAATGCTCTTGAACTACTGCACACGCACACACCGATCATTCTCTACCTAGTACTTCCTTCAAGGTTTTCTCCAAATCTCGTTTCTCCTAAGCTCTCCAGGCCGTGCCAGCGCATCCCCTCCCGGATCCTCAGGACAGTACCAGCGGGGAATGCATTCTGCATTTGACTTAACACACACCTGACCGCTGACTATGCACCTGCTTTGTCAAGCTTCCTTGGGCTAGAACTGGGCCAAGCATACAAAACACAGGCCATCTCTCTGCACTGACACACTAGCATGAAGTGCCTGTACACTCATGGCATTTTTGCTCTGTACATTCATTGTGGATTTTTTTGTGTATGCATTTGTGTATTCCAGTCACTTCTTGGGTGTATGCAGAGAGAGTCACTTACCTCTAGGATGATTTTTATCCTGTTCATATAAACACAGCCTGTGAAACACACAGACTACTAAGGGAACAAGGTTTTCAAGGGCAGAGCTAACCTAAGGCTGGCATGGCCCTGTCTTGGCATACCCTAATCCCAGGTTAGTAATCATTGGAGATTATTACTCCATAACAGTAATCCATGGGCTCAGTCTTAGTAAGTATTATCTAGCTAGAATTTAATGACCTTTATTTTCATTGTATTGATTAGCTTCAGTTAAGAACAAGGAAGAGCAGTTTTCCATCTATGTCCTTAAACATTTGTATAAA
The DNA here is from genome assembly GCF_018167655.1 of Microtus oregoni. NCBI lineage: Eukaryota > Metazoa > Chordata > Mammalia > Rodentia > Cricetidae > Microtus > Microtus oregoni. The sequence continues at coordinate 34,381,810 of NW_024543072.1, forward strand.
GTAATAAATATATTTCCAAGAGTGGTACAAAAATCTCAAGTAGAAGTTAACTGTGGCAGTAATTGCAAAAGTGAAAATGGTTGTGTCAAAGAACAGTGTAACAGAAGCCAGTGTTTCGGCTGTGTACCTGTTCAGGCAGAACTGAATTTGAACCCCACTGCTTCTAGAACAATAGTGTGCCCTGTCTGCTCCAGCCGTACTTCTTACCAGATGGAGCTCTAAATTAAATTAAATTAAAAATGTTATCAGTGATCCAAAAGTCCAGTTATCAGAACCTTTCAAAACCCAGCAACAGCTCAAACTGGCTCTTAAAGGGGCCACACCTCCATTCTATAAATATATGCCTACAGTAGGGTCAAATGAGGTACTTCCAAGTCCAGGACTGAAGACTCGCTGCATACAGAAAAGGACTACCCAAAGACTGTTCAAGAACACTTCCAGATAAGGAAAGAGACCTGGCCTTCAAATTCAGCAGAGAAACCTGGCTTGCTCTCTTCTGTAAGAGGGGCTAGCATTAACCACACATAGTACTTTAAATCCTGGGCTCCACATTGTGGGACAGAAGGGAGAAATAACCCACTGGTGGCACCCATTATCACCATGTCCTACCCAGTGACACCTACAGGTGCAGCACAGGGACAGTATCTTGGTTCATTTTCCTCTGAGACTTGAGTCCATTCTGCGGGGCTGACTCCAGAGACATTTCATTTCATCACCAGTGAATTCTGTGTTCTCAGCATCACATTGTAATGCAACTATAACATCCACAGCTTGCTCCATCACAGCTCTGCATCAATGTGGATGTGTAGGGTCAGGAGTCCTACAGGCAGCCTGTTATTTCCAAGTGTTTGCTCCACATGGGCCATGGAGGAGGTAGCATGGATAATCTGATACCCAGGCACGGTGCCTGATACAGTTTTACTGGGTCTGTCTTTTGGGTTATGCGTTTTACATTTGATTTCATTCCCATGACTGGAACATATTACCTGCCAATGCCCTTTGTTGTCTGTAACTGTTAGAGGAATTAATAGTCATTACATTAGTAAGTATTGTGGGGCTCAGACCAGCTCTGAAGGAAGGGGACACACAGACTAGTTTTGATAAAAAAAAAAGTGGGGATCAGCATTGGCTGATCAGCATTGGCTTAGGCCTGGGGAGTTCATCCAAGGGAGCCTCCGGCTGGGGGAAGAGACATTTGGTGGTTGGACTAAAAAAAATGAAAAACATAAAGTTCATGACTCCCACGACCATTGCCTAGAGCTGGCCTTGCCTTTCTTTCCTCTGCAGGTTTCTTTGGTGTCTTGTACTGTACTGAGCACTGAATACTTGGAAAGGGGCGCCTCCAGATGCATGAGGTCCCCGTTTTCCTTTTAGACTCTGAGTCGGAAATGGCTTGTTTCCATTTACACATGCCTCCTTTCCTCTTGCCAGTCACTCAGTTGACTAAGATACTGTGCACACGACCTCCACAATAATTTCAAGATGGGGAAGACTTGATCTTCAGAGAGCTCATGGTCTGGGAAGAGGAAAACCCATGGGATAGCGTAAAACCGCAACGGTGCAGGGACAGAAAGGGGAGTGGCCATCCGTGGGAACAAAACACCTTATGAGAAGGGTTAACATTTAACTTCAGGTTTAAGGACAAATTCCACCTGACACCAAAATTCAGCTTGACAAACAACTGCTATGCCAAAGGACAGTGACACCCCGCTGAGCACAGCCGCTGGACGGTGACACCCCACTGAGCACAGTCATTTGAAGGCTGACTTGTCTCAATCTTAGACTTAAACAGGCAACAGCCTACGGCTACGCTACCCTCAGCGCTCTGTCCTGTTGGGTCTCATCCCATCAACTAGTTCTATCTCCTCAGGACAAACTGGCTCTCAGGTCGGGTGACCTTTCCCTACAAGAGGATGGGGAACTGGCTGAGTTGTCAGCAATGGGCCTTGAGCCCAGTCTTTTCCCTTAAGTACAGCTTCTAGGCACCAGTCTCTGCATTCATACAGTTGGTGACCGTACCGGAAGCATAAACAATGCTGTATTTGTTAACAGTGGAGTTTAAATACATGTAACTGTTCTGTAAGAGGTTCAAGCACAAGCTTCAACGAAAGCTCCAGTGGGTCTGTGGAGCCTGCCCAAGTGTGGTGACCAGTGAAGAGGCTGAGAAACTGCTACCTCCTCTACTGCTCCCCGCACCTGGATGGAACTCAGCACAGGGATCTGGCCTTAAGCCACGGCTCCCCAACCCTGCCTCCCTCACAATATGGCCTCCCTTTGCCCAAGAATCTTCTTGGGCCTTTTCAATAAAAATGAATGCAGGAGTCTATTTTCAAATACTTCTTAATTTTAGGTTGAGCAGCAGGAAGATTCGGAGTCATTTTAAGTCTCTTGATTTTTAAAACAGGATATTCAATGTTTAGGAATTTTTCTCAAATGTTTGGGGATTATGTATCCCACTGTTGCGATTTCCCATACCAGAATAAAGTATGTGCTTGCGAATAGGCAGATTTTCAGATGAAATCCAGTCAGCCTGAATTTGACAAAGGTACAGTTTTGATATGTTTCCAGTAATTTGATGGTGAGGTTTATTTCTATTTATTTGTTTTTGTTTATTTGTTTTTTTTAAAGACAAAGTTTCTCTGTGTAGCCCTGGCTGTCCTGGAACTCACTTTGTAGACCAGGCTAGCCTCCAACCCAAAGATCAGCCTGCCTCTGCCTCCCAAGTGCTAGGATAAAGGTGTGTGCTGCCACTGTCCAACGACACTGGGTTTTAAATACACTCATACTTTTGATAGAGAACCAACTTTGACATCTTGTGGGCTCCCAAAGTCGGCTCTGGCTTCATGGGCTATCACAGAGGGTCCATGGTTCAACACTGTGTCACTGACTAGAATTTTTTAATGGATTGTGACCACAGGCCCACATTTTTATTTTGCACTAGTTTTGTATCACACCAAGGGGTGGGTGTATTAATTACCTATGCTGAGAGGACAGTGTGACTGAAGGAGCTGCTTTTAAAATAAGCAATGTGCGGGGCGTCATGGTACGCTCCTCTAATCCCAGCACATTGGGGACCGAGGCAGGCGCAGCTCTGTGAGTTTCAAGTTAGTCCGGTCTACACAGAGTTTTAAAGCAGCCCGGGTACACAGTGAGACCCTGTTTCAAAACAAAACAAATAAATAAAAATAGAAAACAAAATAAGCAGGCTAGCATTGTGGCACAGGCCTTTATTCCCAGCACTCAGGAAGCAGAGGCAGGTGGATCTCTGAGTTTGAGGTAAGCAATGGAGTCAAGCAGGTCTGTGGAGCTGAGGGGGGGTGGAGTAAGCCAGTGGGGCAGCCAGGCTCTTTGGGGTGGATTCCTGGACCTTAGCTGGTACCTTGCACATAGCCCTGAGCAGGGATGAGGAGGATGACTCGGAGGCAGACGTGTGGGAGCCTTGGACACTTCCTGTGTGGACTCCGCCCTTCTCTTTCTTTCCTCAGCCACAATGGACAGTTGTGAGGAAAGGGAGATAGTTGTAGGAAGCCTGGAGCTTCCTGATGAAGAGGCTCAGAGGAAACATTCAAACCTGATCAAGGAGACAAAACTCTGCTCCACCTGCGGCTGCCAAGTGCTCTAACAGAGTCTAAGAGAAACAAACAAGTACCTGCTTCCTGTAGGTCCAGAGGCTGTAGTGGGCACATCTGAGGACAAGGTGAACGTAATGACCCATTCCCCTAATTCCACAAACCCTGTGTCCTCAGAACTCTTCCGAATCCTCCCCAGCTGCTCATCAGTGAGACCCACTCCTCACAGACATGGGCCGACTTTCCTCTTCATGGGAAGCACAGACACTCTCTCCTTAAATATCTGAGACACAGGTGTCCTTTTCAAAGTATTCTAAAGTCATGTACAGGCCTCCTTATGTGGCCTCTTCTCTTAAAAGAAAGGTAGTTTTCTCTCTCTCTCCAGTTCTTCAAAAATTAAAACCTAAAAGTATGATAATGTCACTTCTGTTCGCTTCTCCCAACCCCAGCAGTGTTAAAAAGTATTCTCCAAGATCTAATCACAGTTCAGCATAAGCCACTGATCACTTTTCGACACTTATTTTAAAATGTACTAATTTTAAAATTTACTCTTAAAACGATTCTGGCTTCACACCAAAGTATGTTACCAGGTTATTTCACCTTTAACAAGCCGGTCATAGTCTGCCTTAGGATTTCCACTGTTGGGACAGAATGCCAAGACCCAAAGTCACTTCAGATGGGAAGGGTTCATTGCAGCTTATATGTCCCGTTCACAGTCCTTCACGAAGGGAAGTCAGGGCAGGAACCTGAAGCAGGAGCTGGTTCAGAGGCCGCGGAGGCGTGCTTGCTCCTCGTGGCTCACTCAGCCTGGTTTCTTACAGCACCACCAGCCCAGGGATGACAGACAGGGATGATCCTCTTAACCTCCATCCATCACTAACTAAGAAAATGAAGCACAGGCTTGCCCGGAGGCCACTCTGATGGGGGCATTTTCTCAACTGTGGTTCCCTCTTCCCAAATGGCTCTAGTCTGTGAAGCTGACATGGGACTAGCCAGCACAGCAAACATCCATTCACCATGGTGGAACTGGACAGCACACCACCTCACTCCTTGCTCACTGCAGCCTACTAGAACCAGAACGTGCTTGTTTCTGGTCAAGCTTCCTTTCATGAGGCCCAAAAGCAGACTAGGGTCTCTGCACCCGGAATGTCCTTTCAAAGAGACACACAACTCCTTCAGGGTAAACACACGTCATCCATTCTGAGCACGTTGCCTAGGGTAGACCATAAATATCGGATGGGTAAGCACTCACAGTACACATTTGCTAATCTTTTCACACTTTTATCACCTGCTCTTTCTCCGAGTTGGCTACACATTAAATGGAAGCTTAACACATAATCTCCCTTCCTGCCTTCTACCAGCTACATGACTAGAACAATAACAGACTCATAGGAAAGGAAGGCAGAGGGAACGGACTTGGCCTCTCCGGCCACAGCTGGGTGGTGATGAACAGTACAGGCAGTAAAGAACCAGGGAGTCCTCCAGGGGAGGAAGACTTGACCGGCCCCACTCCTGCTCTCTTCTGGAATACAGGGTTTGAACCTGGGTCCTCCTCATATATATGAGGCAAGGGCTCCACCAATGAGCTACATGCAGACCATTAACATGTTTTATTTTGAGAAAGAGTCTTTTGAAGTTGCTCAAGCTGGCTCTGAACTTGGCCTTGACAGGAGTGGCTGCAATTACAATAGGCCCCTGTCACCACGCCTCCATAAAATGTCTATTGTAAATTAATCTTGATTTCTTATCAAACAAGAAGAATATTTGTGAGTCACAGATCACTCCACAGTGCTCTGATTTCCTGGAATGGCATAAAACATGACTTGTTCATGTCTGTCAGTTTGAGGTTTCAGTCAGCTTTATTCTGAAAGCTTGAACTCCTGCAGATTCCCCATAAATCTGGATAATTTACTTCAACCAAAGTTTAACATTTTTCTTTTAAATTATTTATTACAGAAAAATAATACTGCAGGCCAAAACAGAAACAAGTGGATTAAAGTAGAGCCGACTGTTCTAGGTTATGTGATGGAGTTAAGGAATGTTTAGAATGGGGAGCGACTCCATGGTTACCCTTCTGGGACTTTACACCACAGAAAAGACGATTGTGTTTCTAGGTCACAGAAGTGATGGCAGCAAGACTGGTGGTCTTCACTTCTGTAAAAATAACTGTGGCTAGCTGTGGGGGGTAGAGAAGCACACGGCCTCTACTATAAGTGAGCAGACTCATTTGTGACTAACGTCACATAAGCAAATATTCTTAGGCAGAGCTTTCCAGAAGGCTCCTTAAATGGAAGTACAGCCAATGAGTTGTATTCTTGTATCTTTTGTCCTCAAGTCTTTCTGCCGGGAATGAACACCTGGTGCTGGAGCCACAGCAGCCACTAGGGAATGTAGAGGCAGTCACAGGGGAAAGCTAAGATCCATGAAGGATCAATCCCTGAGCTACTGAACCAGTGCCAGCTCTGCCTGCTTCCTGACTTCTCTTTCATGTCAAGAAAATCTGCAGTTTGTTCTGCTTCTGGCATCTGACTCTCGGCGAATCCAAGAGGACACAAGTAACAAGCAGAGCGACAGCGCTAAGGACTGAGTCTGAAGTCTTTGTGAAGATCACCTCAGCGTACTTAGTGGCCACAGCTGCCACCTCTGTACACCGTTCAGGAAGCTGAGGTCAGGTCTCAATATCAAGTAAGAAGTGAGCTGGGCTTCAAGGCCGGGGACCTCATTCTGATTGTAATCCATTTGCTGGCACCAGCTGCAGGCTCCAGGGCCTGGGCCGACTTTCCACTTACACTAAGCATACGCCACCACTTCCGACATCTCTACCACAGACACCGACACCATGCCAGAATCATGTGAAAACAAGAAACCCATCAGACAGTTGCAGACCGAAGGCTGTCCTGTGTGGGGGTCAGAACGCCTTGACCGTCCTTGTACTTCATCAGCTCAAGAATCTCTGCCTGGCCTTATTCTCCATAAAGTCCAAGGTGAGTTCTTGCTTCAACAAGTTCTTTAACCCTCACAGTCCCAGGATAATTAATACTGATCTTCAACTCACCTGGATCTAGCATCACTAAAGGGACAAGCTCCTCGGGCATGTCTGTGAGGGAGGTGGAGAAAACACCCGCCCTAAATCTGAGTGGCATTATTCCATGGCTCGGTTCTGATGGAATAAAGAGGAGATTGTCACTCACTGCTGCCTGACCATGGATGTGCACAATCGGGCTTCTCGCTCCTGCCGCCACGACCGCCCTACCTTGAGGGACTGCACCCTTTTTTCTTGGGGTTGCTTTTGCCAAGATTATGTCACAGCGTGAGAACAGCAGCTCACCCAGCCATGATGAAGAGAGTCCATCCCTGCCCATTTCACTGGTCTTCTCCAGCGAGGGTAGCCTGACTGAAGCGGGACACCAAGGTGACCCCCCAAAGGTGCTCTGTCTCCTCAGGAATGGTTCAGAGATGGATTCTGACCATGAATGCCCTTCCCCATCCCCTCCATCATTGCTGTTAACGCAATGGCATGCACACATTGATGGATCTCACACAACTGTGCTTCGATTCAATCATAAAGTAACAGTTTAAAGAAAAGTTTGAGATACGGCTACTCTGGCGAGGCAAAAAAACGGTTGAATAATGTGAATTGGACAAAATCCAGAAACACAGAAATTAAGAAATGAAGGAAACCTGAACGTTGTGCAGCCCTACCATTTGATCAGTTTCTCCTTTTTATGCTCTTCCCATCCCCCAAAGTTGATAAATGGAAGAAGGCACTTGAGTTTAACATTTTCACTCCACTGAGATCAATACTAGAATTAAGGAAAATTAGAGGAAAAGGAAAAATACTTTATGATAATTATAAAAACTTGCATCAACTTAGAGAAGGTTTATGCCACAATTTCTTCTTTCATGGCATTTTCCTTACATGCTACTGTGCTTGGTTCTATGTTACACACTAAGACTACAACTAATCATACAATAGGCAAGGATCTGGCTTTCATGGTATTTACAGTCTAGTAAGAAACCAAAAACTAAACAGCAACAGTATTTTTTTTTTGAAATATCAAATACATGCTATTAATGTTTTCACAAATACATTGAAAACTTGGCTGCAGCCTCTGTCTACTAGGAAATATACTGAGACGAGTAGCTAAGGAAAACTGAAGAAACTAGAAATTTACAGACCTTTGAAAAGCTAGGAGCGGGACCAAAGCAAACCGGCACCGGAGCACATGCACTAAAGTCAGGGAGACTGGCGATGAGCACCCCGGAATGTGCATGAACTGTGTGATCAAGAGAGTGTGGTGGAGCAACAATGGATAAAACGGCATCAGGACTGTAATAGAGAAAACCCAGACGGACTGGAGCGAGACCGGAGTCAGTGGGGTAAGAACCCAACTGCACAGTGTTGAAATAAGAGCGGTAGGGCTGCGTTCCCAGCACCCCGGCCGCCTGCTAGCTTATGCCCCGAAATAATTACACGGACACTGTATTCTTTTAATCACTGCTTGGCCCATTTCTATCTAGCCTCTTCTAGGCTAACTCTCGCACCTGGACTAGCCCATTTCTAATATTCTATGTAGCACAGCTAGGTGCGCTTACCGGGAAGATTCTAGCCTATGTCCATCCTGGGTCAGAGCTTCATCGCGTGTGTCTGCCCAGGAGCTGGGAGCATGGCGTCTCTCTGAGGCGTCTGCTCCCGAGAGGAGAGCTGTCGAGTCTGAGCTCACTTCCTCTTCCTCCCAGCATTCTGTTCTGTTTACTCCACCTACCTATGTTCTAACCAATAAAATGGGCCAAGGCAGTTCCTTTATTAGCCAATGACCTTCTTCCATCAGCACAGCCAAGGGGTCTGGACTAGAGCATGAATGAAACACAAAGGTTTGAGGAGACTGACACACAATGTGGTCTGAGCGGCAGGATGGCAGAAACCGACCAAGCTGGCCATGAGGGGTGGGCTGGCACCCTGAGTCCCTGCTTCCTAGACCAGTGTTTATCACATTACCAACAAAATGCCAGCAGACGAATAAATTCAAGGGAGCTCTAAGCTTCTGATTATCTCCTGCCACCTTCCTAGGTCTCAGGCAGTATCACAGCCTCCGTCCATATTATAGCTCTTCTTGAACACTGCGCCCATCCTCACCTTCCTGCTCTCACCAGCTCCACCTTAAGCCAGCAACTAGCCAATGGAAAACGAAGGACTACCAGACTTCTCCTCCAGAGGTTCACACAATCTCTGCAGCTCTCTCAGGTCTGCCAAGGTAGGGAAGAAACAGCTGCCGACCTACCCACATGAGCTGGTGTGCTCTAACATTTTCCCTTGCAAAACCAGGCAGTCGGCCACAATCGGCCAATGGGCTGGAGCTTGCCAGCCCCTTATCTAAATCAGGTTATGTTGAATTAGCACAGATTCCCTAGCTGTTGGCGACGTACGAAATTTCCCATTCACTGAACAGGGAAATCAAAGAGAGTACACAGGAGGAGATATTTTGTCACAAGGCTCACTTGCCTTCATATTTATTAACAAAACTTTAAAAGTTATTGCTAAGAAATAACTCTCAGAAGCCAATTTTAGTGTAAAAAATTATTGACGGTTCTTAGCTAATGAACTCAAATGTATATTTTTCTCAAATGTGTATCCGATACTTAACAAATACTGAGGCTAATGCTAGCTGAACGGAAAGGGATAACAATTTACCTAGCAATATTAGCATGGTGTATAATTTTTTACTTTAAAAAAGTTGCCTCATTCTTTTTAAGAATTTTATTTATTTATTTATTGTGGGTATGCATGTGTCACGGCATCCTGTGGAGGTCAGAGGACCATTTGGGAGAGTCTGTCCTTCCCTTTCACCATAGGAGTCCGAGGGATTGAACTCAGGTCATGGGGCTTGATAAAAAGTGACTTTACCCTCTGAGCCATCTTTCTGTCCCCACCATCTAGCTTGATCATTTAGGTTCATGTGTCCTTACAAGATAATTGTGTGACTAGAAAAGAAGCCCCATTTATTACACAGTCACATCAACTACAGCTTAGCGAGAACAGGACAGAGACCACAGCACTAGCGGAACTAATTCTCTGCTCTGCTCTTCGTCTTTAAACACTGACGTGAGGGAACAGACTTGGTCTACCTCACAGAGTTCATCTATTGCAGTAGTACAGGTTCTTTTCACTGATGTAACTGAACTATTAGTATTCTAAAAAATCTCTTGCTCTTTATGAAGTGATTCCAGCTCATTTGCTCATTTGGATTTGTATTGAAAAACCACTCAGTGTTTACAATGTAGCCAATGGCAACTTCCTTCTACCTCTGCATTTTTCTCTTCTTTTTTTGGCACACTGTGCCTGACAGCTACTGTCTAAGGATGACCCCTGTGGCTTACAACTTCTTATCGGTGGCCTGGATGGTCCTTTCCTCTTCATCTGGGCTACCTCTGCACTTGGCTTGAGCAGAACAGTGGAAGAGCAACAGCTCCCATTCTCGGTCTAAGCCCTAAGAGGCCGAGCAGCTTCCGCCCTTGGCAGTCCCAGAGACTTCCGGGGAAGGAATGTGGCTTCCTTGCTGAAGAGTCAACAGTGTGGAGAAGCTCCGAGCTTACATGGAGAGAACAGAATCTTGGCTGCCTCTACTAAGCTCCTTGTGTCCTCCTCCTCTCCCCAAACCCATGTGAAGGAGCCATCTGGAACATTCCATCCCAGCTGAGCATGTAGGTGACTGCAGCCCCAGCCAGCAGTACACAAGCAAACAGGCCCAGACTGGAACACTGGTCGTTCATATTTTATAAAACCATTTTGAGGACTGAATTAGATACATGCAATATAAGGTGCCTCACATAGTAACTGGCACATGAAAAGTGCTGAAAAATATTTCATTTTACTTTTTACTTAAGTTAAAATTTATCCTTAAATGATACATTAAGCATAAAATATGTTAGTGGGGTGTTATGTACTATTTCGACAAATGTATACATTATATAATGTTTAAATCAAGTTTAACATATTTATCTTCTCAAAAACATGTATTTCTTTATAATAAAGTTTCAAAATACTTCTTCCTTGCAATTGTTATTGTATTCTGTGAGGGAAAGGTTCACTATGTTGCTTTGGCTGGCCTAGAACTCATTATGTAGACCAGGTTGGCCTGTGACTCAGAGACCTGCCTGCCTCTGCCTGCCTCCCAAAAGCTGGGACTAAAAGCTAGTGACAGCACGCCTCGTCATTCTCCTGGTGGTTTAAAATGTACAATACAGTAGTGTTACCTATGGCCACTGACTACGAGAGCACAGCAGAACCTCTTACTTCTACCTAACCACAACTTAGTACCAATGATCAAATTCGTCCCATCTCCCCCTTCTTCCCCCTCTCCTCAGCCTCTGTGACACCATGTTGAATATTCTCAGTCCTGCGAGATCAGCTCTGTCAGACTTCATATAGAGGTAATCATTCAGCACTTATCTTTTCATGTCTAACTTATTCTAGGTCACAAAATGATCTACAGTTCCAATGACAGGAGCTCATTCGTTTTAAAGACCAAAGAGCCCACAATGAGGTACCACATGGTCCAGTCGGATAACAAATGTTGGCAAAGTTCTGGAGAAAGGAGGGTCCTTGCATTCTGTTGGGAGGGTGCAAATTAGTACAGCCGTGTTGGGAAACAGTGTCGAGGTCCCTTAACAAAAACAAATTCCATATGATACAGCGACCTCACTAGTGAATATACAACCAGAAGAAATGAAACCACATGCTAAAGAGACGTCTACGCTGTCATGTTCACGACAGCGCTAGTCACAATTTACCTGTCCATCATGAAAAACAGATAGGGAAAACGTGGCGCATATTCACAGGGAATTTTATTTCATTCTCCTTCAGCCGAAAAACTGGGATGACCGGAAGCCATGTGCTCAGGTACGCCTCATTCTTAGTCTTCTTAGTCCTGCAGCAACCTGGATTCTCAGTTGGCCCTGTCTCTGACCAATAATCATCGTGATGTCTCCTGTGGGATCCTGTAATGGGCTGGATTATGGGCTTCTCACCCCCTCTCAAAGTTCATTTCTTGAAGTGCTGACCCCTAGCACTTGGCAGTGTGATGGCTTTTGGAGATGAGGTCATTATAGAGGTGACTAAGATGTCTCCTCTGGTAAACTGGGCCTTAGTCTAATGGGATGGGGCGTGTGATGCTATAGAGAGGCTGAGACATAGCCTGGTCCAGAGGAAGACTGTGTGACCATGGCCATCTGCTGGCACCTTAAAAAGACAGCTTCTAACAAATGGTGCTGGTAAAACTGGATGTTCACACAGGTAAGAGGACACCAAGTTCTATTTCTCACTCCATATTATAATCTCCTCCAAATGGGTCAAGAAGTTGAAGCTTTAAAAGTGATGAAGGAAAGTAGGGACACTGATATTGTCACGATATCGACACAGGCAAATAATTTCTGAATAAGCTCTCGTTGTTCAGGAAATAGCACCAACACTGACAGATGGAATAAAAAAAGCTTCTGTATAGCATAGGAGGCAACCAAGGGAAGAAAGGCTATAGAACGAGAGAAAATCTTTGCCAGATATACATCTGACAGAGGATTTATACCTAAAATATATAAAGAACTAAAAAGCACTAAACACTAAAACTATGAACAACTCAGTCAATAAACATTCAACATCATTAACTACCAGAGACATGAAATGAAAATCTACACTGAGATTCCATCTCATCATAGTAAGCACAACATTTATGGAGAAAACAAATAACAAAATGCTGATCCAGATGCAGACAACTCGTTTTGTAGGAGGCTGCTTGTTTGTTCCCGACTGCTCAGTCCCCATAAAACCTGTATTAATTAAATCACTGCTTGGCCCATTAGCTCTAGCTTCTTACTGGCTAACTCTTGCATCTTAATTTAACCCATTTCTATTAATCTGTGTATCGCCACGTGACTATGGATTACCGGCAGGGTTCTGTCCAGCATCTGTCTCGAGCAGCAGCAGCTATATGGCTTCTCACTGACTCTGCCTTCTTTCTCCCAGCATTCAGTTTAGTTTTCTCTGACTACCTCTATTCTGCCCTGCACAGGCCTAAGACAGTCCTTTATTAACCAATGGTGTTCCAGCATACAGAGGGGAAGCCCACATCAAACTTGTATACACTGGCTCATAGGAATGTGAGCTACCCCAGCCAATCAGGTGGTCAGTAAAGCGGCTCCTCCCAACCAGAAAGCAGACCTCTCAAATGATCCAGCTACACACCTCGTTGGGGATTTACTGAAAGGATTCTTACGAAAACATATCACAGAGATCCTTGCACATCAATGTTTACCATATACAATAGCTAAATTACAGAACTAACCTAGGTGTCCTCAACAGGGGAATGGTTTTATATATGCAATGGAATTTTTTTTTTCCAGAGGTAAGAATAAAATTAGGTTGTTTGCGGAAAATTGGATGCAACTGTAGAAAATCATGTTAAGTGAATCAAGTCAGTCTGAGAGAGACAAATATTGCATATTTTCTCTCGTTTGTGTGGCCCAGACTTACAGGTACATAAAATCACATAAGTACAGATGGCATGAGAGTAGAAGCCAAATCACCTGGGGTACAAAGGGGACTGATAGGAGCCAGGAGAAGAGAGAAAGGGGGTGCAGCAGGGTATGTAGAGAACATTCTCAAAGCACAACGTATATTTCCATGAGAATAGCTTTATGTAACTTTGTATAATAAAACTTTTAAAATGAAAAATAAGTAAATCAACAGCTTGGTCTTGGATTCCTAGCTTCCAGCTTGGCAAGAAAATAACTTTCTTCTGACTGCTACCAGCCATGTAGACATGCTAGCCATAGTAAAGGAGCCCAACTGTCATGGGAACAATGAAAGGAAACAAGAGACGCTGCTGAAATGTGGCTGGCAAAGAAAATGAAAAGGAAGCTGCACTGATAATTTAAGAGGCGCCAAAGAAGAAAACCCCAGGAAGGAGACAGGACTCAGCACGTAGGGAGCCAGGCTAATGATGGTAAGAGAGAAATAGGTAAGATGTTCACCTGTGGACATGTAAAATCAGAAAAATGTAACACTTCTAATCAGGTGAATGGCCTATATTGGTAATCTAAGACCTTGAGATGCTGAGACAGGAGGATTTTTTTTTTTTTCAAGACAGGGCTTCTCTGTAGCTTTGGAGTCTGTCCTGGAACCAGCTCTGTAGACCAGGCTGGCCTTGAACTCACAGAGATCTGCCTGCCTCTGCCTCCCGAGTGCTGGGATTAAAAGCGTGCACCACCACCGTCCAGCTAGGCAGGAAGATTTTTAAGTTCTAGGCCAGAGTGGTCTACATAATGAGACTCTAGCCTCAAATAAAAATAAATAAATAAATAAAAAATAGAGTTAACACTTCTAAACCAATGCAGAAAGACAGCAGACTCTAACATCAGACCCTTAATCTTTTGAAAAGTTTTAAACAATCTTCACAATAAAAATTGAAGTAAAATACCTCATTCTTTCGGGCCTAGCCCTTTATTCTTTCAAATGACGCCTGAGATGACAAGCACTCAAAATTTGGTCCTTTTAATCCATGTAAGACACAGTTGTAGTTAACACAAAGTTCTGTTACTGTGCGGAAGTAAGCCTGGAATCACAGCACCTGATGCATGTAGAATTACCACCTTCTTGGTTCACTCTCCTTGGCATGACTGAAAACGTTCCAGCCTCCTAAAGGAGTGTCTGTCTTGATGAATGGCCTGTTTGTACAATGAGTCAAAATGACAAAAATACTCTGGAGAAATGAACTGGTTTTGGTCAAAAGCATTATTTACATGGTAACATTTTTTAAAAGAGTTACAGTTCCCTCTCTGCACCTTCTTAAGAAGCCTCCTATGTTTGTGACACACACAGAAGCTGAGCAGGAGGCCAGCTTACTCCTGGGTATTCCAAGTCTTAGGGTCAGCCAAAAGGAATTTAAATGCAGCCCATGAATTTTATCAAAAGTGAACCTTGTCTGGCGGTGGTGGTGCATGCCTTTAATCCCAGCACTCGGGAGGCAGGTTCGAGGCCAGCCTGGTCTACAAGAGCTAGTTCCATGACAGACTCCAAAGCTACAGAGAAACCCTATCTTTAAAAAAAAAAAAAAAAAGTGAACCTTATTCTCTCATGACCAAATCATCTGGGTGGTAAATTAAAACCTTCCTGAATCTTTGATCCACACAGAGTTCTAAACTAACCTTTCAGTGAACAAGGAACATTATATTGAAAGGAAAGTGCAGTTTAGGGGGCTGAAGAGATGGCTCAGTGGTAAAGAGTGATCACAACATGAAAAACTGAGTTAAGACCCCAACAGCAACTAGGAACAAGCTAGATGCATCTCAAGAATGGTTGTAACCCCAGTGCTAAGGACTGCTGGCTTCCAGTTTAGCAGATGAAACTGCGAGGGCCAGGTTCAGGGAGAGATCTTGCCTCAAAAGAATAAGGCAAAGAGGATGGAGAAGGATACTAGACTGTGTCCTCTGGCTTTTGTGCATGCACACTGGCACACCTGTGCACATATCACACACACACAGTGGGGGAACTATACCTTAAATTTTAAATATGAAGGAAGAACACAGTTTGTTCAGTTTTTGCTTTCTTTCTGTGAGGCTGGAGGTTGAACCCAGGGCACCACAAGCGGTGCTAGTGCTTCCCACTGGACCACACCAGAGAAACGAGTTTGTTAATGAACAAAATCAAGTCACAAAAGTCTGAGCATTATAAGGTAACCTCTTAAAACAATTTTTTAGGCATCACAATCCCTGACTTCAAACTCTACTACAGAGCTACAGTACTGAAAACAGCCTGGTACTGGCATAAGAACAGACAGGAAGACCAATGGAACCAAATAGAAAACCCGGTTATCAATCCACACATCTTCAAACACCTGATCTTTAATAAAGAAGCAAAAATATCAAATGGAAAAAAGAAAGCATATTTAACAAGTGGTGCTGGCGCTACTGGATATCAACATGTAGAAAAATGAAAATGACCCATATCTCACCATGCACAAAACTCAAGTCCAAATGGATGAAAGACCTCAACATTGAACCTCATAGAAGAGAAAGTGGAAAGTATACTTGAACGCATTGGCACAGGGAATGACTTCCTAAATAGAACCCCAGCAGCACAGACACTGAGAGAAACAATTAATAAATGGGACCTCCTGAAACTGAAAAGCTTCTTTAAAGCAAAGGACATAGTCAACAAGACAAAATGACAGCCTACAGAATGGGAAAAGATCTTCACTAACCCCACATCAGACAGAGGTCTGATCTCCAAAATATACAAAGAACTCAAGAAATTGGACACCAAAAGATCACATAATCCAATAAAAAATGGAGTACAGACCTAAACAGAGAACTCTCAACAGAGAAATCTAAAATGGCTGAAAGACACTTAAGGAAATGTTCAACATCCTTAGTCATCAGAGAAATGCAGATCAAAAAACTCCGAGATTCCATCTTACACCTGTAAGAATGGCCAAGATTAAAAACACTGATGACAACTTATGCTGGAGAAGTTGTGGAGAAAAGGGAACACTCCTGCATTGCTGGTGGGAGTGCAAGCTGGTACAACCCCTTTGGATGTCAGTGTGGCAATTTCTCAGAAAATTAGGAAACAACCTTCGTTAAGACTCAGTAATACCACTTTTGAGTATATATCCAAAGGATACTCAAATCTTGCCACAAGGACATGTGCTCAACTATGTTCATAGCAGCTTTGTTTGTCATAGCCAGAACCTGGAAACAACCTAAATGCTCCTCGATCAAAGAATGGATAAGAAAAATGTGGTACATTTACACAATGGAGTACTACACAGCAGAAAAAAAAATGACAGCTTGAATTTTGCAGGAAAATGGATGGAACTAGAAAACATCATTTTGAGTGAGGTAACCCAGATACAGAAAGACAATTATCACACGTACTCACTCATAGGTGGTTTTTAAACATAAAGCAAAGAAAGCCAGCCTACAAACCACAATCCCAGAGAACTTAGACAACAATGCAGACACTAACAGAGACTTCCATAGATCTAATCTACATGGGAGGTAGAAAGTATAAAAAGATAAGATCTCCTGAGTAAATTGGGAGCATGGGGACTTGGGGGAGGATTCAAGGGAGGAGGGGAGAGACAGGGAAGGGAATAAATATCAATAAAAAAATAAAAAACCATTTTTTAATGATGCAAAAAACCCCTTACACTCGTTTAAAGTTTAAAGGCTAAGGAGCTGGTGTTAAACATCTACTGTCTCAAGTCAGAAGGCTGCTGACTCCCCCAGCACTGCCACTCATCCGTGTCCTTTTGCAATTTAACGAAACTGACTGCTCCCTTTCTATGAGGTTTCATTAGTGAAGAGGAATTTTTGAGTTCCTTAGTGATACTGTAGAATTCTACTATGCTTCTATTTTGGGAATCAATATTCAAAAATAATGAGATGAAATAGTCATCTATTAGCATATAACATTCTCTACGGCTTTTGTCTAGACTTTCTGGTTAAAGTGTGCAAAGGCAGTTTTAATTGGGTCATTTGAACATAGTCTCTGAGTATAGAAGGGGAAAATGCTCGCGAAGACAGCATGACAGGTTTTGCAATGCTAAAATACCCAGTGCTTGAACAAGGAAGAACATTTATTCATCTCCTTGGAATGTAATTAGTCATAAAATTCGTACCAGTGAAATGTTTATCGTGCGAGTTACTATCATTCCCAAAGGACTAGTGAAAATCCACACACTGTGCCATGGATAGAAAAAAATTCTTTTCTTCATTTCTTTTAGGTTATAAATCTATATGTTTTCCTTAAAATTTTGTATCCTTGTTTGGACGACGAATGTCAGAGGTTTAAAACAAAATTTTAAAATACTGGGTTCAATTAAAAGCAGCCTGGAACTGAACTCCTAAGACTGGAGTCAATGTCCACTGTGATCTTGTGGTCCACTCACCACCACTGCAGGGGATTCTCTGAGCTGCTTCTTGGTTCCACTGCCATGGATTAAACACTCAGTGTTAGAGTCACAAGCCTTCCAGGAGTTTATTACTCAGATACCATGTGGAAATCTGATTAGTAAAGAAAATACGTTTTAATTACTAATCAGTAATCACATTTCATTAGTTTAGCAATTTGCCCTACAGAATTTGAACTAAAATGCTGTACAAGCTGGGTGTGGTGACAAATACCTTTAATCCCAGCACTCAGAGGCAGAGGCAGGTGGAGTCTAAGAGTTTGAGCCCAGCGTGCTCAAATGTGCAAAGGGAAAAAGTATTAATATAGTTTTCTGGATTTTAAGTGTAGATAGTAAGTATCTAAGAACATTTTATTGGATAAATAAGCGAATAAAAATTTTCAACTCCAAATATTGAAATGTTTGTTTCTCATATTGACTTTAAATACAAAGATACTTTTATCTGACTGATTAGCATACATAAAATACAGAATAAAACACAGTTTGAGAAAAAAAAATTATGCTACCAAGCCAAAGTAGGAGAAGTCACATTACACCACCCCTTGACTTCCCAAGACAACTGGAATGCCCACTGCTTTTCTAAATACATCTGACTAGCTGAAAATGCTGAGTAAGCTCTTGTAAGCCACCGTCAATTGAATCTCTCTCTCCTTAAGCAAAAACAGCTTCCATCTAAAGCTGTCTAGGGTCAGGAGACGTGAAGAAGGCAGGAGGAAGCAGGGAGCCCTGCAGCTGACCTACTCGCTGCTACTTTTATTATTGATCTGAAAATGGGTATGGACAGAGAAGCACAGGAAGGCTTCTGGGAGCCAGAGGTATGTCAGACTGAGAGGAGATGAGCCAAGAAAAGGAAATGAATAAAAGAAAGAAAAAAAGACAACAGTGGTGAAAACAAGACATTGCTACTGCCTCTTCAGCAGGTAGAAAACAATTTCAACATCACTGTGACACTTATAGGAAATATTTCTCCTGTCCTACATACTTAATGTTGTAGGCTATGTTCTATCACAAAATGATGCTCAATCCGGTTTTATCATTTTAAGTCAGTGCTTGCATTAACTAAATCAAACAACGTGAGGGGCCACTGAGGTCAGAGGTACTTGCCATGAGGCCTGACAACCTGAGTTTGATCTCTGGGCCAACATGTAGAAGGACAGGACCAGCTCCTTCAAAATGTCCTCTGATCTCCACATACATTCTGGGTACACAAACACACACACACACACACACACACACAAACACACACACACACTTTAAAATGCATAGACGCTTGCTTCATTCTATGTTACCATCTTGATGGGGGGGGTTAAAAATAAGAGGTTCCCAACTAGGATAATAATTTATATTTAATTGCATTTGATAGGAATCTCTAAGAATAGAATCAAGTCAACTTCTTTAGGTTCATAAAAGTAAATTATGCAAAGACATTAAGTGCTGTCTGTACTTTTGGTACTAGCAAGTCATCAGCAGAACCTCCTCACATAATAACTTTCATTTATTGAACACTTGCTATGTGCCAGACCCCAGGCTGCATCCTTGTGGCAGATTCCAAAGTTGGACTACTGACTTGACAGTCTACTTTTAGTTGGTGACCCGGAAGCTACAAACTACATTCCCAGGATGCCCTGCAGTTCTTGCTACAGTTAGACTCCATTAACTAATTCATTTCCTCTGAAGGCCTAAGAGACTGAATATTTGCAGTGAGAAGCAGTATTTTGTTCCTGGGCTGTGGCTGAGAGAGGCAGTTAGGCTGGCAGTTGTGGCTGAGGTGTTAGCACAAACAGCTGCCCACCTCTGGAACAAGGGGAAGCAACGGGAGGAATCCGAGTGCAGTTAACACCCTCATCCTTGCCCTGCCGTGCCTCAGTGGAGTCATGGCCTTGGAATACCTGGAGTGGTTCTGACCTCTGCTGATACCACCCTTTATCACATAGCCTCCCGTAATTCTTACTATGAAATGCCAGTATTCCGATTCTCCATGGTGGGGAAAATTAGTCTGAGTAAGATAATTTGTCATGAAGTTGGTAGGGGGAGAACATAGGGATTTTAAATTCAGACCACCCCTTCCAGATCCCGTTCTTCAAATCCTTCCGCTCTTGTGCCTCCCTTATACTCTGGATTTTAATAAAAGCCTCGGGATGTCCACTTGACATAAAAAGATCCAAGTTCTAACTTTTATTTTACCAATCTAAGACTTTAAACTTCTGCCTTTGAACTCAAGTTCAGACCTCACGGCTATTAAAAGCTCAGCTAACTTCTCTGACCACACCCACGCATGCACAGACTTCGGACTTTCTTAGAAATGCTCACCTAGCATTGCAGGATAACAAGTTTCATTCTCCTAGGAGCTGAGTGGTCAAGCTTCAAGCTTTAGCTAAAAGATGCCTGATTACACGGAACACACTACACTCTTAGCAGTTATGAGAAGAGAATAAGGCATACTTGTGCTTATAACTAAAGGAAAGGAAAAAAAAATCCTCTCAAGTCTGGAGTCATGGAGACATCCAGGATTACTAACTAGGGACTCATTTCTGTTCTTTCAGCCCAAGACCTTAGGCATGGAACCTCCTTCACTGGGCCACATGCTCCTCAGCAGGGGTTGGGGGGAGGAGGACCAACAAAAAGGACAGATTCAGATTTGATTTGCTTGAAACTAAAATCCAGAAAGGTTTGGGGTTTAGGGAGCGACTCTCAAATTCTGTCACCTCATGGTATACCCAGAGTACGCTAACCCTCGTACAGGGAGCAGGAGTATTGACTGCCCAGGTCTTGGCTCATTTGCAGGGCCAGCCTCACTGTTGTTCACATGGAGAAACTAAATCACACACACATGAGAAATGTACATTTGTGAGCTTAAAATTACAGTGTGGACAGTTTCCAGTTATTACACTAATTAATAAATACCAACAAACAAAATAAAACAAAACCAGCTGATTATGCCAGTACCTGCTCCCCGCGACTGATTCCTTGCTGCCTTTAGCATAAAGGTGCCTGCTCTTAAAATCCACCGGGCTAGCAGCCACCTTTCTGGTCATTTGAAGCTAGCCGGCCAGTGTTCTTTATGGTCCTTGCTTCCCTCCCAACAAGGGCCTAGCACAGCTATTCTCTGCTGGAGACGTCCCTCTTCCCCCTTCCCCACTCATTTCTTCAGGTCTCATTTCAAAGACCTTTTGCTCAGGAAAACCCTCCTTAACCCTTTCCTGCACCAGCTTCCCAATTAGGGCCAGAGTTCTCTGTTTCTTCAGATAACTGACGAATGAATGTTTCTTTGTTAGTACGAGCTCTGGGCTGGGACACAGCTCTTGTCCACTGTTGTCTCCTCTGAGCACTCCCCTGCCGGTGTTCAGGGTTTAGTGGGGGGCGCTCGATAAAACACTCAGTGAATGGCTCTGTGATTTTCGGGGGAGCTGAGGAAGTCTTCCAGATGATTTTACCTTGAACTAGCACAGTTCCGCACCAAACCTCCCGACATATGAAATAGGCCACGGTAATGGTTTGCTTCATTTGAACTATGAGCAGCGCTATCATCCCCTTAGGACTTCTCACTGCCGATAGTCTTAATGGGTTTTGGATTGTAGGTCAGCCTGGGATCTAATAAAAGCTATGAGTCCTTTTCCTAAGACTGTATTCACTTGGAAAATAGTGTCCGGGAACTAGCTGAGTCTAAATGTATGGATAAATCTAAAATTCCCAAGCAATACATAAAACAACCACACAGCTTGAGTCTTAGCTACCTTCCCCTGTGGCCCGCCCTTCCCTAGTGTTATTTTAGAGTCTAAGTCACGAAGTCTATGGGCTTCTCTAGCACACAAATCATTCTCTCTGCTAGAATAATAGGATCCTTAAAAAAAAAAAAAAACCCAGCCACTAATACTTAGAGCAGATCTTTATCCTCCAAGAACCTCACATGACGCTCACGCTAGAAAACGGTTAAATGTTTCCGGAGGCCACGACACCGGCTGAGGATCGGTCTCCTAGCACTTGTGTGTGAGGTGAAAATGACCTATTTCAATGACAGTCTTTCCAACAGCCCATTAAATTCACCGAGCATGGAAACTATCCAGCCCCAGACAGAGGGAATGTAATAAACACACGCAAGCCCGAGAAGGGCCGAAGTGACAGACAATGTAGAAGACCAAAGAGAACACACAGATAACACCCTTCACCTAGGAAAATACGCTCAATACCAGCTAGGAGAAGAAATGCAAGTGCCCACTGGCAGCACACACCACTGCGTCATTTCATTTAGGTACAAAGTACTGTATGCTGAGCAACCAATGTGGGTGTTGCTTCTGTAACAGAACGGATTCTTTACTGAAACAATCTGAAGGCAAGCCTCAGGAATCGTCCATCGCGGGACACTGAGGAAAGCTCGGCCATGTGCACCGTGTATGCTGTTTCATAACCCTTGCCATGTGACCAGTCAGTGGCAGATCGTAGCTCGCAGACAGTGATTGTACAGTAACCACAGAGTTAATGGACAACAAGCCAAGGGGAGGACTTTGCACACAGAGTTTTGCACTCTGACATTCTGAGCAAAGAAATTACTTGGTGGCTTTAAACCTGTAGTAGTGATTCATTTACTCAGCAGATTAAGCCATTTGCAGTTTTAGGGACGATGCTAATGGGGCCTGTGTTTATCACGGCACACCACTTTTTACATAATGCGTACTGGGTATTGATGGGGTGGCGATGGAGTCCCATAGAGGGACAGTCCACACATCTGCTTCACCACTCTCCATTCCTGTGCTGATTCATTTACTGTCGTCCTGAGGCAGTGACCACAGCACAGGCAGCACAGGAAATAGTGGAGTAGAGGCAGAGAAAGAAACGTTGGGAGCTTTGGTTTTTTTTTACAGTTTATTTTTTACTTTATGGGTATTGCTGTTTTGTTTTCTTGTATGTTCCTGTGAGGGTGTCGGAGCCCCTGGAACTGGCGTTACAGTAGTGAGCTGCCATGTGAATTGAACCCGGGTCCTCTGGAAGAGTAGCCAGTGCTCTTAACTGCTGAGCCATCTCTTCAGCCCAGTCTTTTTTTTTTTTTTAATATTTATTTATTTATTATGTATACAATATTCTGTCTGTGTATATGCCTGCAGGCCAGAAGAGGCCACCAGACCCCATTACAGATGGTTGTGAGCCACCATGTGGTTGCTGGGAATTGAACTCAGGACCTTTGGAAGAGCAGGCAATGCTCTTAACCTCTGAGCCATCTCTCCAGCCCCTCAGCCCAGTCTTTTTAAGTACCCACTGAGACTCCATATACAGCTTCCACCCAGATCACTATAGTGATGGGAAGTTCCATGGACAGAGAACACTGTATCCAATATACAAAATAACAGGCCAAAAGAAGACTAAAGAAAATCATGGTCTCTATGCCGTGTTAACATGAATTTGAAAACAAAAATATAGAATTACATAAGAAAACTGAACTTTTTAAAACTTCAAGAGGAATAATGGTATCTAGCAACTAGCTGAGATGGAGACGGATCTGGAATATGAATATAGATACTCCGCAACATCTTCACTCACGTTAGCTTTTCTACCCTGCATAGGAAGGTAGTGAGGTTCGAGAGCGTAGACTCTGGACCACACTGCCTGGGGTCAAGTCTGCATTACGACATGTGCCAGGTGTGACATGGGAAGGTGGTTTCAATCTGTGTTTCAGTAACTCAGCTGTAAATGGGGTTATCACGTGTACTTCACTGCGCCTTGCACTGGGTTAGTTATTGTGGATAAAGTACTTAGAACAATCCTGGGCACAAGGCAAGGATTCCTTGTGAGCTATTTTACATCGACGCCATACAGATAAAAACACAAAATTAGATCTGAAGAGATAGCTCCTTGGTTAGGACACTTGCTGCTTCTGCAGAAGACCCAAGTTCAGTTCCCAGCATCCACTCAGGCAGCTCACACCACCTGTAACTATAGCCCCAGTGGATCCCACACCTCTGGCTTCTATGGGCACCTCTAGTCACACCCACCCACCCACAAACACACATACCTATACAAGATTAAAAAATGATAAAACTGTTTTTTTAAAAAAAGTAAAAGCAAAAAAAAAAGTTACAAAATCAGTAATCAGAAGGCATGGCAGAATACAAATAAATTCTATAGCAGGGTGAGCTTAGTCACAAAGGGAGGAGAGATACCTCTGCGGCTAAGAGCACTCGCTGCTCTTTCAGAGGACCCTGGTTCAGTTCCTAGCATCCACCTGGCAGTTTACAGCTCCAGTTCCAAGGATCTGGTGCTCTCGCTGGCCTCCATGGGTTCCATGCACACACACCATGCACTTATGTACATGCAAGCAAAATATCCATTCCCCTAAAATAACCAAAAATAAAAGTAGCCCCAAGACCTTAGTAAGTTACTAACTCTATCAAGTAGTTATCCACTATATCAAATAGTTACTCCATCTCAGTTGATTTTGAAACAGATAATATTTTCTTAAATTAAATTATTCTTTTTGTTTGTTTATTATTTTTTGCTTTTTGAGACAGGTTGTCTCTTTGTAGTCCTGGCTGTCCTGGAGCTTGCTCTGTAGACCAGGCAGACCTCGAACTCAGAGGTCTGCCTACCTCTGCCTGACTAATTAAATTACTCTTAAATCAAAGACAGAAGGTGACTTTGCTACTGAAAAGCTGATATCAAGATTTTGTCTGGTGGGCCCCTGGGTAGCCGAATGCAGGCTCAGCTCAATCAAGAGCAGGAAATTTCCTTCCCGATTTTCACAGAAAGTTGCTCACATGGTACTAATATCACCATTATGGGGCAGGCATCTGGCATTTGAAGTAAAATCTTTTCAAGTTCTGGAAAACCTGCTGAGTCTACTTGTCCTTGAAAATCCTGGGTCTAATATTTTCCCTCTGTTATCCTATTCCTGACTTTTTGTAACCAGAATAGAAACCCAATGGCCTAACGGACAGAAGGAGGAGTAGCGTTAATGCTTATGAATGGCAACGAGAATGGACTTGATGAGGCCATCAGTGTTTTAGGCTCCTTTCTGAGTTCTTGCTGAAGACCTTTAATCAGTGATGGAGAGTTACTTATTACCCCAGAAATGCTTACTTAGCCACTGGCTAAGAAATGAACAGTGTGCAGATCAAAGACAAGGAGTTGGGGGTCAAAGAGCAGAGAGCAAAGGCCGGTGAGTAGATAGTGTTGCCTTCCTCCTCGGGTTTCAGACCTAGCTAGATGAGGAGATTGACAGCTGTGCTGCTGAGCGGCGTGGACGAGGCATCAGATGTGTTGGGCTAAGAGGCACAGACATGGCGAGTCAGAAAGAACACTTTCTCTGCCATCCTTGAGACCCGGTCAAAGGCACCCACAGACCTGCACCTGTGCCACTTCTGATACCCCTTGCCGGTCGTTCTCTCGACCACAATAGACCCTGACAACGCTATGGTTCTTCGTCTTCAGGCTTTTCGGAAATTTAATCAGAGAGAGCATATCTATTTGCTGATTTTAAATAATATTTAACTCTGAGAGGTTAATGTTTAGTTATACACTTCCTCAGAGGACCTATTTACATGGCATAATGTTCCTCACTTATATAGATCTAAGATGAATCAGTCTTCTAATTTCTTTCCAGTTTATGATTTGGTACAGATTACTTGTTTCAAGCCTGTGACAAATACTTTTATGTTCTATAAGAAGGGCAAATTTAAGAGTCAGAAGGCAAACTAGCCTCTCTGGACCCCTGTTACCAGAAGGAAGAGCTACATCTTGACAACAGTCACAGCTGATGGAGAAATGGCTGTTGGCATTACCCTGGATTTCAAGGACCTTTGTTCACCTTCTACTCTATCATCATAAAATCTCAAAAAGATTTCATACTCATTTAAGTTGAAATATCAGCATTACTGAAAGCATCAAGGTAAAAATAAAAACAAGTTGTGCTAGAGAGATGGCTCAGCAGTCATGAGTGCATACTGCTCTTCCAGGACTTAACTTTGATTCCCCACACCAATGTCAGGTGGCTTACAACTGCCTCTCACTCCAGCTCCAGGAGACCCAACACCTCTGACCTCTGTGGGTAACTACACACACGGCTTGCATGTACTCCCGCATACGCCCACCCACAATCTTAAATAAATAGAACTACAAAAATACAGACAGGCACTACTTGGTAGGAACGGAATAGCTATGGGGCACAGCAGGTAAAGGATGTTTGCTTGTCTAGACAGAAGGAACACGCATTCTCAAGCCCTTCCTAGCAGCTCAGCTAGCTTGCACTTCTCAACCTCAGCTGCAAAACTGAATGATCCATGAGTTTCACTTGCTGCCAAGTGACAGGCAACAGAGTTTATTTGGTGAGAAGAGAGGAGCTGGAGAGATTGTTCAGTGACTAGGAGCACTGGCTACTTTTACAGAGGACCTGGGATCAATTCCCAGCACCCACATGGCAGCTCTCAACCACCTATTAATCCCAGTTCCAGGGATCCAGTGCCCTCTTCTGGCATCTGTAGGGATTAGGCATGAAAGTGGTTCACAGACAAAACACTCATACACATAAAATAAAATTTAAAGGAGGAAGGAAGGAAGAAAGAAAGAAAGGAAGGAAGGAAAACCAAAGGAGCAATCAGAGCTTGTGTTTCAATCACCAAATGCAACACATACACACACACACACACACACACACAAATGAACGCACAAGTGCACACACACATACACACACACTGAAGTCCTCTTTCTCATTCTTTTTAAAAGGAGTGTTTCAAACCAGACTTTTGTGTGTTTTCTATCTGGTGAAAGCAGAGTGAGTTGTTTCTTACAGTGAAATTACACTTGGAGTCTTACCTCAGCTAGGGTGTAATTTATAGAAAGATGCTAAGAAGCCTGACACCTATCAGGCATGCCATGAAAGTTACAACCTTTGCTCTTTCTTCCTGGGAAGAGGCTGAGAAGGAGGAAACATCTGAGCATGTGCAGATGGCTATATCAGAACCACCCTACTCAAGCTTTGGTAGAGGACTCAGAAGCAGGTTGATGAACCAGCTGTTCATGTGTTGATGCTCCAGGAGACAGATGTGGCAAGAGAGGAATAAAGGGGTGAAGAACAATTGAGCACCCCAAGGACACAGGAGCCACACATCTACCCCAGGGAAGTCATAGACTAGGATTCCGCAAAGGTTCTTGGTCCCAATGCCCATCCCTCTATGTTGGGGTAAACCTTAGCACTGGAAAGACACCGTGGGTATATTTGGAGAGAAGGGAAACAGAAATAAGGCAGGTTCTCCAAGATGAGGCCATAAACTTGGAGGATTGGGGAAGTGTTCAAGGGTGGCCACCATCAGCCCTGCCCTTTCAAGCATCTTCTTCTCCATCCACTTTCAGAAATTCCTTGTCATGACTCAGCTGCCGACTGCACCCCATGGCTTGACACGGAAGCATCAGATGTATGGAGTTCAGCAACAGAATGAACTCACACACCGCCTCTTCTGTAGCCTAGGTCTTTTATATTAGATCTCCCTCTTACTCATCTCTACTTTTAATTTTTCATGTATTTTGCAATGAGGAAGGGGACTATCAAACAAGATCAATTTTAAATAGCACTTTTTATGAGGCTTTATAAACTGGCATATTTTAATTTTTTACTTGTGAAGTGTAATGTATGTTCCTTTGTGATATGTTTAGGGTTTTTAAATTTAAAGAATGGAGCTTTTCTTAAAAATATAGCCCTTTCTTTTGATCCTAACACATTTATTTTTCAATGGTCAAAGTTAAGAGTAGAAAAACCTTTGACAATATAAGATAATCCACAATAAGTTGAAACTATTCTTTTAAAATACATTTTTAAAAGCTGTTGTTTTTACTTTAAGAATGTGTGTGTGTGCTGGATATGTGACAGTGAAGGCAGAGGTGTCCCTGGAGCTGGAGTTAGACAGCTGTGATATGGGACTCAAACTGGGTCCTCTGCAGGAGCAGCTGGGCTCTTGGCTGCACAATCATCTTTCCAGACCCCAATTTAACCTATTATTTGTTTAACACAAACTAATTTGTGCCTTGCCTCTATCCTCTGAGGTAAGTATTATTATTATTATTATCTTAGTCTTAAAATGAGGGCTTGAGGCACAACAGTTTACACAACCTTTTGTTTTGTTTTGAGACAGACTTTCTCTGTAGCTTTGGGGCCTGTCTTAGAATTAGCTCTTGTAGACCAGGCTAGCCTCGAACTCACAGAGATCCACCTGCCTCTGCCTCCTGACTGCAGGGATTAAAGGTGTGCGCCATTGCCGCCCAATTTACACAACTTTCTTAACTATCAAGTAAGTGGCAGATCTGGAATTTGATCAATATGCCCTCACTGTACTTAAAATATTTAGCCACAGAGTTAGTCCTTAATGTATTGTCATTTTTTTAATATTAATGAATTTTTGAGAACAGAATATTGCATGCCTAGCCACTGGGGACTGAAAAATTAACATAAAATACAAGCCAATGTTCTCACAGAGCAGAGGCTGTGGGAGACAGGCACTGTATTCAGGAACTGTGTTCGTGTAGATATGGATTGCTGCTCACAGTAGGATAGTCCAAAATATCTGGGCTACTATGTCCTTTAGACTTCTTACTGGATGAGCAGAGCTCATCTTTCCATTACTAATCACCTTAAACGTCCATCCTTGGTTAAGGGGACTCAGTGCAGAAACCTTCGATGGATCCTGTTTGCCATAGCCAAAGAAGCTACTGTTTGATACACATGGAAAAATCTCATGCTCACCCATAGTGGGCTCCAGCAAACCACCAAGGAAGTGTCCATCTGTCTAGTAGTGGTCTTGGAATCAAGAACTGGCTCAGTTCAAACATTTTAGCCATCTCAGTCCTAGTTTTCTGGTGAAAAGGGCATTAGGTTGGGAACTTGAGGCAGACTTGGGTTTAAATTCAGTCTCTGCCATTCATTTACAGTGTGAGTCCAGTGGCGTTGTCTGACCCACGAGAGCGGCACTCTTTTGTACAGACTGGAGATAATGGGACTTTCAGGAGATCCAAGCAAACCATTTAACAAAGGCAGGATATACTGCTTGGCAAACAGCATTTATTACTTTTGTTATCCACAGCTTAGCTTTTTTTGTCACAACAACCCTCTATTTCAACCAGATTTAACAGGCCCAGCGTCTCCTGACATCAGCTTGCCACATTCTTCTTCTGGAACATTATAAAACCAGCTTTATTCTTCAAGGCCGTCCGCAGTGCTGGCCCCATAGTGAATTCCCTGGTTCCTCCAGCCACAGCCGCAATGCTGCCCACTAAGCTCTCTGTTTACTCTTTCCAGCAGTCTCTCCACACTGATAATACTCACACCACAACTTAACTCTGCTAGCACGCTCACCCTGCTATACTGATCCCACTCTCGCTTCTATAAAGGCTGGAATAAAACAGCATCCAGTGACATGGCCATACATTCTTACCAGCAAGGGAATGAAATTCATTAACTTAAAAATTAAGAAAAGTTATTTCTAAATTCTATATATTAAACTGAAGGACTCACTGTTATATTGTAAAAGTTTGGCCATTAGAATAGAAAATTATGAGAGTCAACCTTTACTTGTCAATTGGTCATAGCTGACTATAGTTTTTAGGGTTCACACTTGTGATATATTTGAGCTCACTGATTTTAGACATGAAAAAAAAAAACGCTGTGACCTCTCCACACAATTAGAAAGGATTTTAGTTGTGTACTGTATTTTAATTTGTACAGTTTTCTTTAGCATGCGTAAAATCCAATATTCTTGTGGCTTGAGGAATCTTAAACAGTTTACATTCCCTTTTGAGCTATGAAACATGATATATATCTTCTGCGTCAGCTCTGAAGAAAGCCCAGAGTGCAAAGAGTCCACAATTATGTGGAACACCCATGACTGCTGAGTGCCACTCCACAAATGGCTGTCATCTGGACTGCCACTCCACAAATGGCTGTCATCTGGACTGCCACTCCACAAATGGCTGTCATCTGGAACAGCTTTTCAGCACCTCCCAGCAAAACGGGAAAACCAGGGCATTTAAAGGTGTGTTGTGCCAGGGTTGGTGGCATTGCCACCGGTGAAGAAGGGAGGATTTCCTCACAGACGTGGAGCTTGCTGCTCCGGAGCCAAGTGGCCATCAAAAGTAGAAAACATCTAGTGATTTTCATGGCTGCTTTTCAACTATCAACACAAGATAGGGCTGCTTTTCCTGATGCCCCTGCAGCAGACGAGTGCCACCCTGTGCCGTCTGGACACCACTGCCAGCCAGTGAGCTTTGGGTAGGGCTGAATTCAGACAGCTCAAAGGATAATTCATGCTGTTGGATACAAAACATCATTTAAAACAAAATGAGGCTGATGCTGACAGGAAGTGATTTTTCCCAGTGTCTTCACCGGCCTGTGTTTTTTTTTTTTTTTTTAATGTCCATGTCTGATTAATCCCAACTTAAGGACTTTAACCAAGAGAATGTAACAGTGGGAATGTGTGGTTTCTCTGTCTTTGGGCAGTGGCTATCCCAAGTGTGCATCCTGACGCATCAGCAACAAAGCCAGAGGAGAACCTGTTAGATGTGCAATCTCTCAGGCTTGGCCAGATGTAGCCAATCAGAGATGGAAGAGGAACATGGTTAATGGTTTCAAAAAGCCTGCCAAGAGACTCCACACTGCTGTGCACTTTAGGAAGCTCCGCCTCACAACAGGCACAGGAGCTGAGACAATGTGTGGAGAGTCCTAATGACCCTAGAAGGTCTTTTTTTAGTCTTATGGTTTGCTATCTACTTTCTATGGGTTTTCCATAGTTGCTAATGAAATCTGTTTTCAGCAATATTTTCTACCGTCTCCACTGATTCTGTAAGTGTCTGTATATCTATATACAGAGCAGCCAGTCACATTAACTATCATCTTTAAGCCATCCATCTTGTTCCCACTCACAATGGGAGAACTAATTTAAAATAAGTTAGCACCACGAATGTACTGAGAATCTAAAAGACTTAAGGACCTACAGTTCTCTTTATGGGATTAGGCACTGCAACAGATGCTTCAATATTACACAATCTATGTTTATAGAAAGTTCATGGGAAAAGAAGGCATTATGATTATTCAGAATAGGTTATCCCGGCACTTTATTACTAGAATTTTATTACTAAAATTCAAACTTTAACCTATGCTACTGAGAGAAGCACTAGTGATTTCAACATCACAGATAAAGACAGTGCCCGGTGCCACTCTCTGCTCTCAGGGAAAGGGGTTACCTCAGTCTGTTCCTTGGGCTGTCATTTCAGCTTCTTAAATGTCTTTGGAAAATCGCTGCTCCTGGACACACTAATGGCCACTTTCATTCTGGCTACCAAAATTTTTCCTGACTTACCTTCATAGTCATTGTTAGGAAAAATCATCCCCTACACACACACACACACACACACACACACAAAGACACACACACACACAAAGACACACACACACACAGACACACACAGACACACACACACAGACACACACAGACACACACACAGACACACACAGACACACACACACACAAAGACACACACACACAGACACACACACAGACACACACAGACACAGACACAGACACACAGACACACACACACATACAGACACACACACACAGACACACACAGACACACACACAGACACAGACACACACAGACACACACACACACACACAGACACACACACAGACACACACACATATACAGACACATACACATATACAGACACACACACAGACACACACAGACACACACACAGACACACACACAGACACACACACAGACACACACAGACACACACACAGACACACAGACACACACACAGACACACACAGACACACACACAGACACACACAGACACACAGACACAGACACAGACACACAGACACAGACACACACACAGACACACACACACAGACACACACAGACACACACACAGACACACACACACACAGACGCACACACACAGACACACACACACACACCCCTGCTCTTTTTCTAGCAATCCCACGACCAGCTCTTCTTACTATCCAGCCCCAACACGACTGTGTTAGCCTTCACAGAACTATCACCTGGACCACGAATGGCTTGGGATGAAGTCTGGAGGTCTTCACTTGACTTTACAATGCCCCCAGTGACTTTTCTGACTTTTGGCTTGTCACGTCCCACTTCCGGGCCAAAGCACCAGCCTGGTTAGACTATTTTTAGATCCTAAGAGAAAGCTGTTTGCTCTTGCCTTGTACATCGTGTTCCCTCTTTGACAGTATACATGTAAGAATCACAACTCTGCTTCCTTCAGGACAGAAACTAAAGCTAAGGATAAATCACGGTGTCAGGCTATGGAGAGGCCTGTGCTAGCCACAGCCAGTAAACCCAGGCCAATCACAACAGCCACCTCCACTTACGTTTATTTCTGGCTGGTTCTTGAGTCACTGGAACAAGAATGTGTTCACAATGACTCGACTAAATTCAGAATTGCTTTCACCAACTGTTTATGATACAATATTTAAAGCCTCTTAAATTCCAGTTGGCAATCAAAGTGTGATATAACCACATTACAGGGTGTTTGGAAACGAAGAACAGAGGGAAGGCACATATTTCACTATAATATCGGACAATTAACACATTACTATCAGAGGGAGCAAGACTTGCAACCTGTTTACCGATGTTCTCAATGTGGTGTGTGTGGGGGGGAGAGGTATAAATGCATATACACATGTGTGTGCAGTTGTGTGTGCCTGTGCACATGTGGAAGCCCCAGGAGAATGTGGGGTATCCTCCCCTATGGCTCTCTTCCCTGACCCTTTAAGACAGGCTTTCTCACAGACCATGGAGCTTGCTGCTTTTTACGTAGGCTGGACACAACCCAGCCTCCCTTCTGTCCAGCACTGGGGCGACAGGCATCACAGGCACATGTGGCCGCACACGGTTTTCATGTGGATACTAAGGACGCAGACTCAGGTCCTGATGCTTGTATGGGTGCCTTTACCACTAAGACAGCTCCGCAGTCCACACAGCAAGTGTCTAAGTTTTAAATGATAAGTATCTGAGTGGAAGGTGATTGACCTATGGTCTGGTGCACAGAATTCCGATAGTCCATTCAGCAGCTTGGGGATTTCAAGTGTTTTCTTCTTGATGGAGATAATAAGACAAGAGGATCCTAGAACAGACTATGGAAGCAAAATGTAAGACAGAGAACTCGGTGTTTTCTTCAATGAAGGCTGGGAAATGCTAGATGATCCTGATGATCACCAATACCAGGGAAAGACTAGGACTGGCCTTAGGGTGGGCCAGGGGACAGTATATACAGGCTATGTCACAATGAGGAATTAATGACTCCTTACACAAGTAACATACCATCAGCAAAATGAACAAGTCAGTGTCATGCTAGAAGATCATGGGAAAGCTACCTGGGAAAAAATTCTGACAGCAAAAGAAATAAATGAATTAATTTGATTAGATTTTTTTTTGTTGTTGTTATTTTCAAAGATTTCAAAGTCATGAAAGTTAATTGGAAAACCTGAGCGGCTGTGCCAGACTGAGAGAAACTCGGGGGAAAAAAATGAAACAAACAAGTCTGACCCAAGTGCTTTCTGTTAAAAAATTTTGAGACAAGCGATGGATCTCAGAGTCTGAGACAGTAACAATATATAATTGCCAGGTTCTTAATCTGGATGCTCACTATGTGGCTATGTAGGGAAGGGTCTTTTATGTTAAAAACTGACATTAAAGTACTCAGGAATATAGGACACGGTGGCAGCTCCCTTTCACACTTTCATAGAAACTTTCTGTGGTGATTGTACTTGACTTTTCTCAAAAACTGAATTTTCTTCATTTTAAAAACTATATTATTTGTGTATAACACAGTTTGTGTGTGGAGGTCAGAGGACATCCTGCCAAAGTCAGGTCACCAAGCTTGGTGGCAAGCTAAGCCATCTTTCCAGAAAGTTTGAAGCAGGCTCTCAAGAAGTTGAGTCTTGGTATTAGCATCTTAAAAACTGTCGTGGTGAGTCTCACACAATCAGGGTCAGAGCTCATTGTTACAGAGTTCTCATTAAGAATAAAAAAGAAATACTACCAGCTTTTCATTCAGTGGATGAAGCATTAGGCAAATTATTGCCCTGTTTCCTTTCAAAACTAATATACTGAAGAACTTTTACAAGTAGGACCGTCTGTCTCAGTGTGGTGGTGCACACCTTTAATCCCAAAACTTGGAAGAAAGAGGCAGGCAATTATCTGTGAATCTGAGGCCACCAGAGCTGCACTGTATGATCTTGTCTAAATCAAACAAACAAACAAACAAACAAAAAAGCCATCAGAGGGGTGTGTCATGCAGAAGTGTGCAGGCGCCTACAGACCCTGGGCTGCAATACCAGGAACAACGGTCCCCTTCAGACACTGTGCCATTTGACAGGGCAGGTACCGCCATTTGTCTTCAGTTCATAGAATGAGGAAACTTGGGTTCGGGGAGACAAGTAGTGTGCCTGGAAGTTACTGACTCCTAGTGGTCCTTTTACAGCACAGGGAAACATCACAGCACTCTGGACACACACACACACACACACACACACACGAACAGTGTCAGCAACAACAAGGGCACTCTCTTAGTTACACACCCTGTTTCCAATTTAATGACCACAAACACCCCTTCCACAAACACCCATCATGCCAGCCTCTAATTCTGGAGCCTTGCTGGCATTCAATTCAGTTGTATACTAAGAAGAAGAATGTGGGGACAAATTGTATGGAAAAGCCCTCAGGTTTTCAATGACGGTTGCCGCATAGCTGCTGAGAGCCCACTTACTTCAGCTCATCTGCGCTGGACATCAGCTCCTTAACCTGCCCATGGAAGAAATCCAGGCACTCTCTGGTGCCTCGCTGAGCTGACCGTTCTCACTAACGCTTTCTTCAGTACAGAAATTTCAGAGCATTAGCGTTGCAGCTAGCAGAGCATCAGAGAGCATTGCCAGTGACGTCATCTAGGACTTCTCATGTTATAGATCCATGGCCATTGCTTCTATGACCACAGAGCTGGCTTTGTCATGACTAGTAGAGAATGACAGACAACATCGTGCTCAGCTCTAAATGGGTGTTCATATTGTCCCTCTTCCTCCAAGGCTAAGGGATCACGGCAGCAGAGGGGGAAGAGAGAGCGTAAGAGTCAGAGGCAACGGTGACTATCATCGAACGCTGTTTTCTACACAGAACACGGCAGTTGCACATATCAGCAGTTGTGATAGCGTGCATAAGACTGGTGCAAGCTCAGGTCACAAAATCTGTACTTGAAGGAAGTGGTCACACATCCTACTCCTAGCTAAAGACATTGACAACTCATAGCTTTTGGGAAAAGAAGAGCTGATTTTCTTTACAGTGTGACTTCAATCATGTTCCAACAGATGGCCTCACATTCAGGAGCTTTTAGGCAGCACAAATTGAACTCCCTGTCTTTTTTTTTTTTTTTAATTTTGCTGTGATGTCTTTAAAAAGAGGGTATACAGTTGGGTGAGCAGAGAGGTGAGGACGGGTCTGGAAAGAGTTGGGATGGGGTTCAATGTGATCAAAATACATTATATAAAACTCAAAGAGCTAACAAAATTTAATGATTTTAAGAAAGAAATTCTTTTATGTTGCCCTCTGGATTACCTAGGATCATGAGCACATGCTTGGGTATATTTGATATTTATAGTATAAAGTTACTGGACGGCCAAAACCCAGTGTAATCCCACACTATTAAATGGTGTGAGTTGTTCAAGAATGGCAGAGATTACTAGTGAGTCTAAAGTGTAAGCGGGAGTCCCGCCCTGCTTGGTCTTACCTCCAGGAGGCCATCCTCTGGTAGATCTGTGCAGTGAACAGCATTCTGCATCTTAGTTTTACCAAAGATTGCTCTGAGGGTCTCGGGACGTAAATGGCGGGCGATTTCCTATGAAATACACATGCACATATAGGCTAAAGTTAGTAATAAGGTATTAATAAGAAAAAGAATTAGCTACATGGAATTTTAATTATTTTATTTTATAAAATCCAAGTTATACATTGAGGGTGCTAATTTTTCTTGGAAACAACATGAATATATGAAACTTCAGACCACTGAAAATTTTATATTTGCCAGTATAAATTTTTTTAATATAAATATAAATAATATAAATATAAAAAAATTAGTACTAAATTACTATATTTATTTATGGTGTGTGTGTGTGTGTGTGTGTGTGTGTGTGTGTGTGAGAGAGAGAGAGAGAGAGAGAGAGAGAGAGAGAGAGAGAGAAACAGAGAAGGCAACCTGTATGTCAGTTTTTTCCTACCATGTGGGTCTCAGGGATTGAACTCAAGTTGTTAGTCTTGGCAGCAGGTTCCTTTACCTGCCGAGTCATTTTTTCTGCCCTAGTGTGATGGTCTGAATTAAGAATGGCTCCCATGGGCTCATATATCTGAATGCTTAGTCACCAGGGAGCAGAACTATTTGAAAGAATTAGAAGTAGGAGGAGGTGTGGCCTTGTTGGAGGAAGTGTGTCTCTGTGGGTGGGCTTTGAGGTTTCAAAAGCACATGCCAGACCCAGACTCTGTGCCCTCTCTACTTATGGACCAGGATGTACTTCTTAGCTACTTCTCCCACACCACACCTGCCTGTTGCTGTGCTCCCTGCCACCATGCTGTCTGCCATGATGATCATGGACCACCCCTCTGAAACTGTAAGCCAGCCCCAGTTAGATGCTTTCTCTCTGAGAGCTGCCTTAGGTGTAGTGTCTCTTCACAGCCGTAGAACAGTAACTAAGATGCAGAACAAGGCCTTGTCTGTGGCCTTCCTATGTATTATGTTAGGAGACACACATAATTACATTTCTTTTTACCAACGGATTATTACAGCCACATAGAATAAGATTACTGTGCAAATTTTATAAGGTTAATAAATAACTTTATTTAAAATGAACCGGTTTCATTGTACTGATTTTATAGTTTCAAAAACTTTAAATCTACTTAACATTAGAACATCTTCAGGGAGAAAAATGCTCACAAACAGCCCCGGATTTAATGAGGCTGAGACAGATACAGAAGTAGATACAAGCACACTATGAGGGGAGGTAGTAACATTTGGGCAAAAGTCTTAAACTGGTAAGAAAGGGAGAGATGACGGAGAGTAGATTACTGGGTCTGAGCTCAGCTAATTTGGTAGACAAGTACTGAGACAGAAGTGTACTGGGAAAATGATTACCAGCACATCATCTCTTAGATCAAGTAGAAGTGCCCAGGTGTGAGGAAAGGATTGCTAATCACCAGTCTTAAGGTACAACCATGGCTGAAGTCAGGGTGGGGGCTGGAATGGTGGAAGAAGGAGAACAAGTTGTGTGGC
Source organism: Microtus oregoni (assembly GCF_018167655.1). Classification (NCBI taxonomy): domain Eukaryota; kingdom Metazoa; phylum Chordata; class Mammalia; order Rodentia; family Cricetidae; genus Microtus; species Microtus oregoni. Next base: position 34,418,664 of record NW_024543072.1, read on the forward strand.
CAAGTTACTGAACGACCACTTCTGTGGATACAGAAATCAAAACGGCACCAGGCACACCTACAGTGCATGGATGCTGAGTAACCTTCACAGCAAATTAAGGGTGCTCTGAAAGTTTTCATTTACTTAATTATAGCCACATGTCACCATAGGACATGCTGAACCAACATACATTGAGCCTACGTACTGAATGTGGTCCCCTAGGTTATAGGAGCTGTAATTCCCTATCATCTCATGGCATCATGACAGCCACAATGTGGCACAATGTACTACCCACCTGACTGTGGTGATACCATTATAAGTAAACATACTCTGCCAGTCATTGCCCATACAGTTATGCAGGCATGGTAACATCAGATAGTAACAGAGGACTATGTGACCAGTTTAGGTACGTCTCATGCTGGTCTTTGTATCCCTGGAGTACTCCTACTTATTACAAGAAGCAGCACGCCATGCTACATGGGAATCAGCCTCCACTCTGACTGCTTAGGTTTTCATTTGGACCAGCACAAGAGGTCTTGGTTAACTGAAATGTCATGTATGCACAGGACACATCCGCACAACCAGATGCCGTGAAAGTGAAATGCCAAGAGCGATCGTTCCTCATCACAAGCTCCGTTCGTGCTTCAACAGATTCCCCTAATTATCCCAGGAGATTCTTGTTCTTTCTTCTATTTATACTCGATGGTGAAAACCATCATGCATACATAATCTGTCCTTAATGAGCAGAAATAACTTCCAGATATAACAACCCCACACTATGGACCAACAATTTCATTTAGTATCATAAATAATAATCCTTTAGAAGGAACTTGAGTTCATAAATGATAGGATATGCTGAGAAAACTGGACTCCTTAAAGATTAGTATTTATTTGTACTTAAAGTTAAGAGCCTTTCAAATTCCTGACATATTCATGCCTCTTGACAACCTGGTGCCCAGCTCCCAAGTGCTTGGTTATTTCACATCTCATCACAGGCACTAAAAATTCTGCTCAGGTAATCCTGCAGTGGGAGGGAAATTCCATCTTCATGAATGCCCTCTAAGTCTATGGCAGTGAAAACAAGTTACCGAACAGCACAAAACTGAAAACAAAGAGAACATTTATTTCATTATTCTAGGGCTGGGTGCATGTAAATGAACACCACTGAGTAGAACGGGTATGTCCAGAGGGTAAAATATGTCTGGATAAAGATCAAATCGCTCCCCTGGTAAGCTGCTCTTTCCGTCTTCATGCTGCAGAAGAGATGCGAGGATGAAAAAGCTGTGTCATCGCTCGGCGTCCGCAGAAGTAAGATTCACCTTCATTTACTCGGCAACCTGTTTACCCGCAATGCCACCTATGCCGCTGTGACAAGGGGCACCGTGACCATCACACTGTCAGATTCTCTTCATTTGTGAGCCTCCTTGAGATTGAGCACTCTCTGTCATCACCATGCTCCTCCAGTTCCCCTTTACTCACCCCTCATGGTGCCATGACCCAAACTCCTTCTCAGGCTCCTGGATTTCCATCCTCTTACCACCCGCAAATCAGTCTTTTCTCCCCTTATCTTCTGGGTCTCCCTGTTTCATCACAGTTAGTGCTGGTCATGTCCCTTCAGATGACACTCTAGTCCCTAACTTCTGCCCAGCCCTTTTCTCAACAACATCACCTGCTTATTCCACCAGAATTTTATGCTCTATCTGGCCAAACCTAATCTCATTATCTTCTCTCCAAGCACTTCCTCTTTCTAATTTCCCTCTCTTCATGAACAGAACCACAGTTCAATCACATAATCTAGACAAAAAGGAGTCACCCCCAACTGTCCGTTTCCTCCTTGAGCCCCAATGGCAGTCTATCACATCATATGGATTTTCCCTTTGGCACAGCATGCCGTCCCATGTCCCCTTCCTAAACATATTGCTACAGTTTATTCTCCTATTATGTTTAGACTTTAGTGGTCTCCTAACAGGCTTTATCCCCTTTGTTTACACAATGCTCACTCTCGTAATCCACACAAACTTAATGACTAGGACTATATGATCTTTGCAGAGCCGACACACTGAAAGCTCGTGAACGGTGCCTAGAGTATCAGCGATTTAGCAGATGAGTGGACAGACAAATCAAAGGACTGGCAATGCCCAAACTTACACTCTTCATGGGAGACAGAGTAGGAAAACTCAGCCACTTAGCTAAGTGCTCAAAGGTCCTTTTGCTATGTTTTCCAGAAGTGTTTATCTCAAGGAATTTTCACGAAAACTCCTTTGACATATATGTAATCACCAATTGACTGACTTTTTTTTTATCTTCATGTATGTGTACGATGTGTGTGTATGTGTGTTGGGGCGAACTTATATGTAGAGGTCAAAGGATGACCTTAGATGTCCATCATTTCCTTCTATCTTGTTTGAAATGGAGTCACATTGTCTGCCACAATGTACAGTAGCCTATATGGCGCAAAAGTTTCTGGTGATTTGCCTGTATCTCTTCCCATCTTACCACAGAACATGGAGATTACAGATGCACACTCTAACACTTTTGCATGGGTTCTGAGGATCTGAACTCAGGTCCTCACACTTGTGTGAGAGATCTTTCCTAATCAATTTATCTATCATGACTGATGATTTTGTTTATCAGAATTTTGCAAACTTGGCACATATGGCTGAGAATGAAATTGAGAACCCTGAACACTAATTCTGTGTCTTTGAAAACGACCTGCTTTGGAACTTAGGATAATGTCACTGACAAAATGCCACATGAGATGGGGACAATTAATAAGAATAGCATTAGGTTTTTAAGTGTATTACAATATTAAGACAAATTTGAATTCCCTGGAGAAATAAGGTCTTCTGGTATACATACACTTATGAATGGCCACTATTAACATAGTGTTACAGTAAGTGATCTTTCGGCTCATTTGTTAGGCTTATACATTACTATATTTTAAAAATACATTTTGCTAAAATGCATTAGCTCACATTCTTTCTTTTCATGCCCTCCCCTCCTCTCCACCACTCCTACCCTTCCTTTCAATTTTCTATTTCTCACTGGGTATCAAACGCAAGGATTCACATATGCTAAGAAACCACTTCATCACCGACCTCTAGCTACAGACTTTATTTATTTTTTTTCAATTATAACATATTTTTTTTATTTAAAAAAAAGGCAAAATAAGAATATACACCAAGAACAATTAACAGTTTTGAGACCATCCACTACCTGAATAAAGGAATGAATAATGTAAAATAAAATGAACCCTGTGCTAAATTTAAAGTTCATCTGGAAAAATTAAAAAACAAACATATAAAAAGATAGGACAGTTTATTTTTAATCAGTCAAAAATGAAGAGTCTGTACAATGTCAATTTCCACTCACCATAATGCTATAGTTATAAATTAAATATAATTACTATCTATACATATGCAAAAATATAAAGTTCTATTTCATATGACAAAACCCTTTATAGAAACCATTTTAAAATTAAGTAGAACTTCTCAACATCTACGTGAGGTTTAAGTCCTTCTGAAGGTTCCTTAAAAGGTTTTAAAATATAACACTAAACCTAAAAACACTGTCTTTTGTCAGTTTCAAAAGTAAATCTACTTAGTACAGAACAAAAACTGATCGCTTCATCACATGCTACTTAAACACTATTGTTTAGACATGTCTACAGTCCTCCATCTTTTCAAGTATGAAAACAGAACTCAATCATTCCACAGCACAGTACTACAACAGACGGAGTACTTAGGAAAGACTGTGTGGTCATATGGCACGATATTAATGTTTTACTCCTTCAATAAATCTTGAAATAAATATCAACTTTTGTTTTGTTTTTCTTCTAGAAGGCCCAAAATGATAATCTACATTAAGATTTGATATGGTAAGACTTAGGAGTGTAAAATACAACATCGATATTTTATCATAAAAGTAAAGCTGGTAGCAAACTACAAAAGGACCCATCCTGCACTTGGGCACACTTAGGAGTTAAAGCTCATCATGGTAGAAATAGTCGTCATGGAGCTGTCTGCCATAATCCGTGGCTTCACTGGTAAGAAACAAGTCTTGGTTTTCCAGAATCTCTTCTTCAGACAGCTTTCTGTCACCATTCAAATCCATCTCATCAATTAGATGAAGAGCTTCCTCTTGTGCAATGCCCTGATTATTGGGCACTACCCATGACAAAAGCTCTTGGGGATCGAGCCGGCCATCATTATCCTTGTCGTAATCATTCATAAATCTGTCCTTCTCAACAAGTATCCATTCTGGATCTTCATTTGCAGTTGGATCACGCCTGTAATCGCCAAGAAATTCTTCCAAACTAACAAAGCCATCACCATTTTTGTCATGTTCTTCTAAAGCCTCTTGAATGACGAACTCCATCATATAATCAACTTCTTCAGGGTGCTCAAATGCAATAAATTCTTCCAGATTCAGATCAGGACCAGCATCCTGGTTAGCTTTTTCAAATCGCTTCTTGTCCTTTAAATGAAGCTGCCTAAAGGCCTCCTCTTCCGTGTCATCCAGAGCAGTGTTCTCGTCAAAGTCAATCACGCGGTCGTACATTTGGATGTTGTATTCATCCCATGTCACAGTGCCGTCACTGTTCTTATCATACTCGACAAACTGCTGTTTGGCTTCTTGCATAGCGTAATGCTTGAAAGACATCTGAATCCACTGACTGAGCTCACTTTCAGTGAGAAAACCATCTGAGTCCAAGTCAATTTTCTTTATGATCGACTGCAGTCGTCTCTGCTGCTTTTCGTGGCCAAGTTTAACATACTGGACGCCCAGCAGCGCCTCGCGGTCGTAGTTGGCCCGGTGCTCGCCCTGCGGGTAATGCAGCTCCTCTGCCATGCCGGCGCGTAGAGCAGCAGCAGCCCCAGCGCCGCGGGCCTCGGGCCCCGGGCCCCGGGCCCCTACAGACTTTATTTTATTCATATTGGGACACTATCTCACCAAATTACCCTGCTCTCAAACTTGCAATCCTCTTACCTCAGTTTCCTGAGCAGCTGGAATCACAAACCTGCGTCACCACTTCCAGCGAATTCACAGTTCTTATGTACGACCCCAAAGCATTAGACCTTGAGGCAAGAGTCTCATGTAGGGAGAATAAACTCTGTTCCTTGCAGTTAATATTGTGCATATTTCCTTGGTTATTTATTTTCTAAAAAGGAAACATTTTGCTGGGACTGGTGATATAGCTTTTAATTCTACCTACCTACTTGAGTGGCTAAGGCAGGATAATCTTAATCTTAAAAAACATATTATTATTTTACTCTATGTATGGGTGTTTTGCCTGTGGGGGCCCACAGAAGTGGGTCCACTCCACCTGGACTGAAGGTCAGAGGTTACGTCTGCTCTTGCTTTTTCAAAGCTATAGGTAAGAAGTCTGACTTAAGGCGTGGTTACAAGCAAGATATTCTGACCTAGGGCATTAATTGGTATTTTGGATATTAAGATGGCCCACAGAGGTGAATCTGCTCCATCTTGACCAAAAGTCAGAGAATTCAAGCCTATTCCTGCTCTTTCATGTTTCAGACAGGAGGTTTGACCCAGGGAGTGGCTGCCTACAGGATTCTTGGTCTAAGGTGTTGTTGCTGCATGTCCTGCCTAAAACATCAGAATGCTTAACTTGGGAAATAGTGGCTTGATGTCTCAGGTACTGAGGTAGGTAATTGTTCTGTTTGTCCTTTCTGTCATGCTAAAGTAGTCTTTGCCTCCCCCCTTTTGTATTGGGGTACATAAGCATATGGAGAATAAATGCGGGTGTATTCAGTATTCACTGAGCTGCCCTCCTGGTTCTATCCTGTGTCTCTGTATTTCTTTCATATCTCTGTTCCTCTGCCTGACATTTCTAATCCACACGCCCCTACTCTAGAATGTGCGAACCCTTCAAGGCTGGACGCTGACAGATGTCACTAAACGTGTGGTAAGACATTTGCCTGCATGTATGTCTATGTACCATGTGTATGCCTGGTGCTGTGGAGGCCAGAAAATGTAGGCCTGGAGTTACAGATGACTGTCAACCACCTGGTGGTTGTTAGGAATTGTGCCCAGGTCCAACAGAGAGCAATCTGTGTGCTCTTTACTTCTGAGCTACCTTTCCAGTCCCAAAGATCATAATCTTGAAGCCTCCCTGAGGCTACAGGGTGAGTTCAAGGCCAGTCTAGGCTACTTGGTGAAACCCAGCCCCAAATTAAGAAAGCAAAAGAAGCGGCAAGAAAAGCCCAGTGGTAGAACACATACCTATCTTGTGCAATCCCCTGGAATTAGCACTCAGTGCCACTTACACACACACACACACACACACACACACATAGGGAGAGAGAAAGTACACAATTATATGTTCAGAATGTGTTGAATTATTCCATTAATGAGACCATTTAATAAACTACAGCATATTACTTGGATAACTTTGCTTAGGGTTGCTGTAACCAGGAAACAGATTTTCTCAGTATCTTCTTGTCTTCTTTGAGGGCTTTTTAAAATTACCAACCACAAAGAAAAACCTTTCCTCAGGGGTTAGATTCTAGGGGCCACTTTATCCTCTTCCAGGTAGAATTGTAAATACTGACTATAATCTCGTTAACATAAAATTCATGGTTAAAAAAACAACTCATTCCATCTTCTCATTCTCTTCTAGATCATTTGGTCTCTGATTTTTCTCCATCAAAGCACTGCTGGGGGTCTATTACAAAAATCCATTTTTTTTCCTCTTATAGAATTGGAACAAAGTAGCCATTTTAAAAACAAATGCCAACTTTGAATTGATGCATTCACTACATCTCACACAAGGATGTACTTCACATACGATGTCCGCATTGCACTGATCCCTATATTTTAAATATTCAAAAACCATGCACATTTCTAAAATCACTTAAGCAGTAAAACCTCCACACAGATTGAATTGCAAAAGGGTTACTTGGGAACTCTGAGAAACACAGCATAGCGACCAGAGCTTACACCAAGGAATCTTAAGAACATTCCAGTATCTTTGCTGCATACAGAACTGCAGCCATTCTCCACCCGCGGCTCTTGGATGAAGCTCTGCCAGGTACAGTCTTGACCGAAACCTGAGACTTACACAAGTAACAAAATAGCCCCCACAGGCCTCCAGCTCTAGATAGCACGGTCCAGCTCTTAAGTGGTTAGGCCTGGTTAAAGCAGGTATTTTGGCTACAATGGAGCTGTGTCCCTATAAGAACTCTGGTGCAGTTCTCTCACTATGTATGTTCAAAAAACATAAAATGCTTTATTCACTTATTATTTCAAGTTTTGAAAGATTTACCTTATATTATTAATCCATTTAAAATAGTAAAATACCTGTTTAAACTATTTGCATTACTTATTCACCATTATTGTTATTTTTTACAGTATGATATTTTGTTGATAAATGATTCATTAGGGAAAAAAGGGGCTTACTTTTGGCTCATTTCCCCATAAACATGAAGAAAAAAAAGCCTTTAGAAATTACAAGTCATAAATGATCCAAACATTTATTAGTATGGAAATGTTTTGTGTAGTTATTTTGATTCTTTACCCTTTAATCAATTGATCTTTGCTTTTATAGTATCTTCCATTATTTTTATTTATAATATGCAATACACATTTATTAGTATGGAAATATTTTGTGTAGTTATTTTGATTCTTTACCCTTTAATCGATCTTTGTTTTATAGTATCTTCCATTATTTTTATTTATAGTATGTAATACAATAAAATGCGACATAAATGCAGTACTGAGGAAGCAGTGCCCAGAAAAACGTGCATGCTCAGTTCAGATGTGTCCCTTCCCTGCTCCTTCTGCTTTCCTCCACGTCCGTCCCCACTGCATGCTTCTTCCCCATTATCTCCCGCCCACCCATGGCTTGTATTCACTGCAAGCCCACAACTCTCCCTCCAAGCCTCTTTATCCCATATCTCATGGGTCCCTTTCTAGTTTCCTGGCTTCTTCCATACTCACTCCCAGCTAAATACATATATTGATGTTTAGAAGCTGCATCTGTATACGGAAGGATACACAGTATTCATATTTCTGAGCCTAGGTAGTCTTGCTTACATAATATTTTCCAGCTCTATCCATTTTCCATTTATAGAAAGCTCCATAAACTCATTTCTATCTACAAGTGCATGACATCCCATCATGTGTACGCATGCTTTCATTATCTATCCGTCCACTGATGGGCATCTAGGCTGACTCTGCTTCCTTGCTATTGTGAAAAGAGGCGCAGTAAACATGTGTGCAAGTCTTTCTGTAGGCTGCAAGGCTCATGTCTGTCCAGAAGTGATGTGGGTGGGTCATAAGGTGAGTCAGGTCAGTGTTCTGAGAGGCCACCACACTGCTGTCCATAGGGGCTGTCTCAGTTTACGCTCCCACCAACAGCGAATGAAGCCTCCCCTGCCCCCGCAACCTCTCCAGAATTTGTCCTCATTTGTGTCCTGATGATTGATAAGCTACGCTATAGAAAATTCTATTTTTAAATCAGTGAGATGATACATGGACTTATGCAATTCAACCATTTAAAAATAGAATTGTTTTTATATTGGATTCTGCTTTCAAATATAATTAAAGGAGAGGCTTGAAATGTAACAATTCAATAAATTCTCAAAATCTATTATACCCATTAATTATGTTAATAGATTACTGGTTAACCAACTTTCCTTTTCTTGTCATTTTTTTTGTTGGTTTGACTCAGAGTGCAAAGTACAGAATACAGTATGGTTGGCAAATAAAATCCTCTACGTAGGGGCAAAAACTCAGAAGATACATTTTGTTTGGTGAACAGCCATTCATTCTTAATAAAAATTCATGTGTGAGCTGCTTAATGCAGTCTCTGCACAGCCCAATGTGTCAACTGTGACAAGACGAGGATGGAGCGGTGCAATGGATATGGACAGATGCTGTTCACGACTGCGCCTCCTGCTTCCGACCAGCCCAGGCTAGTTAGCATTCTGAATAGCAACTCATTCTTTTGTATATTAATGTGCAATAGGAACCAGCATCCATCATGCTACTCAGAGAAAAATCGAAGGAAACCATGAAATAATTCAAACCACTTTCCCTTATGCTACTAAGGTTTTAGAAATAATAAAACAAAATACATTTTAAATGGACATGTTTTATCTCGATTCCATGACGTCACCTTCAGAAACAGAGTTGAAGGTAATAATACAAACTTGTGCAAACATTCAGATGTCTCCATAGATGAATAAAGATGAAAAATCAGCTACAGCGCGAAGATGAGCTAAGCTCCGTGCTGAACACCTACGCTTACATAGCTTTCTGTTTTCTGAGACAGGGTTTTTCTGTGTCACGGCCCTGGCTATCCTGGAACTCACTCTGTAGACCAGGCTGGCCTTGAACTCAGATCTGCCTGCCTCTGCATACCAAGGGCTGGGATTAAAGGTGTGCGCTACCACAACCTAGTTTTTTGGCTTTTAATATCCACGTTTACAACTCCTTGGGGGGGGGGGGCGACTTGCAAACATGTACGTGTGTGCACATGCATGCTTGTGTATGTGTGGGTCTATATGTGTGTGTGCTCAGTGCTCATGGAGGCCAGGGAACAAGCTTGGGGGATATTCTTCAATCCATCCAGACTACTTCTCTTTGAGAAGGGTCTCTCACTAGCCGAGAGTTAATGAAGAAGGCTAGGCTGCCTCATTAAAGATCTACCTGTCTCCACCTCCCTACTCCTGGAATTACAAGACCACACTATCACACCTGGCTTTTCTTACATGAGTTCTAAGGACTGAGCTCAGGCCAAAAACACTTTACCAAGACAGCCCCACATAAGTATGTTTAATAAAATTAGTGCAAAACTTAAGTGGGTATTATAAAACATTAGTTATTGGATGATACTTTAATCTTATTTTTAAAAATACATAAACATAATAGTCCAAAACCAAAATTAGAGTGTTTATTTTTGAAAAGAAGAAAAACAAGAATGAGAATCAAGTTTTGTTTTCTTGAGTCTTAGTTCTTTTCCATAATTTTGCTCATCTGGGGAGTGACCTGAACTAGCTGACATGAACTACGTGGCTGGCCAACTACAACAGAAACGGGGAAGGAAACAACACAGGCAATGCGCTTCTTTCCACTTCTCACAGAACAGAGAAGACCCCTTCGGTTTCTGTTGTTTGAATTCACTTATGAGGAATTAGGTTCAAGGAGAGATTTGGAAGCCTGGGGAGAGAGCAATACAAAAACCACATAGGTCAAGATGACTCACTCCAAAATATAGCACGTGGTACTTATACTTCCGGGAAAGCGAGGCCGCTACTCCTCTTAAAGCAAGCAGAAGATGAGTGCAGTACTATGTAGACACTATAGGACTGGCAGTCAAGGTCCGCAGTCAGCATAGTCCCCAGGAGCATCTATAATGTATACTGTTCTGGGGCAGAAACGGACACAACCATGCACTTTCTTCTGAACAAGGAGCATCGGTTTCCTGGCTACTGTTAAAGCCCATGGACGCATGCTCATTGCTTGCTGAACTCTTCCTGCCCACCTTCAAGTTCAACCAAAGGGAGAAGAAAAGATTTGGTAGGATTTATGGAAGCATCTATTGATCCTCCATCTTCAAGGGATATGTGCAAAACCCCAGCAGATGCATGAACCCTGGCATTGCTTTTTTCGTACATAAAATCTTTTAATAAGGGACTTTATCAAGTAAGTACAGTAAGATATTAATAACAAGAATACTACATAAAATTATAGTAGCCTACTATAACAAAAGTCATACTTCTGTAAGTTTCCATGTATTGTTTTTGGACCATGGCTGGCAATGAATAACTGAAACTGTTGCAAACAAAACTGCAGTTAAGAGAGACAGCTTATGCATAACGCTTGACTTTGAAATGACTTTACCATGGCTAGCTTTAGAATTTATTGGGAAAACTATTTGTCCTTGGAGTTAGACTGCCCTGAACAAAGGAAAGAGTTAGAAAAATACTAGACAATTTGGGTAATAAGGTTTTTGCTTTTAAGTCTGAGTCTAGAAAAAACAGAAGTAGACAATATTTAAACATATCTCCTCTAATCTGGTATTTATCTAAAAAATAAGGTAAAGTCCATTTCCACTAATTAATAGGATAAAATGGGGAGAAAAGACACACGACACCTAAGTCACTCATTCATATTTATTGTCACTTTTTATGTGAAGTGTGTTGAGCCTGGGTTTTATTTAAAATGTAAGATATCTTCTTAAAGTACTTTTATGAAAAGTACAGACTTCTTTCATAATATGAATAACCAGTTCATAGATAACATGAGTGAATATTTTAATTATATTTGAATTAAGTTGAATTAAGATTAAAATATCATGATTTTAATTAACTACATAGAAACAATGATTTTGGCTTATTATCTGGTATTAACAAACAAAAATCCACATTCAATATTAGAAAGGATCACATATGCCTACAGGGTCACATTTGAGGGCTCTTAAAGGCCTTCTCTTTGGCCTTGCAAATGTCTGGACTGTCTCATCAAGATATAAATAAAGTGCCTTACTGACCACATCCTGAGAACATCATGGTTCAGAATTATTCATGCTAATAGTAACTGAACCTGGACTCAAACCTGGCACTGGTGTGGTTGGCGTTTTACCCACAAATAGACTTGTAAAGTGATGGGCTCTTTTGTATCTCCAATTGGTCATTTCCCAGAGTCTCAAAAAGGTTTAAGCATATTTCCATTCATCTCAATGCCCAGTCTACTGTCCTAAGCAGTACCCCTGGGAGATGACACTTGAAGCTGACAAACAGCACGTGACTGTTAGGGAGATAAAGTCGTCACATGTGCGCCAGCCTCCTGGGATTCCAAAACGCTAGCAGCCCCTGCTGGTGCTGTGGCCCTTCCCAGGGTGCACTGCTCCAGGGAAACTGTAAGTCCTGCCTTCTGAATGTCAGAGGGCCACACATCTGACTGGAATATGGTAACTCCAAAGTCTTTTAGGGCAAAGGCTGCTATAATTTTTTAACAATGGAAAGAAAAATAGGTACCTTTTTGTGGTGCCGAATTGAACTTGGGGCCTCACTCACAGTAGGCGACTGCTCTGTCACTGAGTTACATTCTCAGCCTCAAAGGTCCTCAGCTGTTTAACATGCATTATTTAAGATTAGTTAAAAATATTAATAAAGAAAAAATACAAAGAATTACCTGGACAAACACTCATTCTTTCCAATATATATATTTATGTGTTAGATACCAGGTATCTTTAAAATATCAGTAAGAAAAGACAAAACTCCTTTCCTTCCCCGTGTTTATAGAGAGTTAGCAGGAAATGAGAGTGAGTGTCCAGTAGGCAGCCAGTGGACAATGTGCAGGTGCTGACCCTTTTCACAGTGAAACACAAACCGCAAGTGATGAAGAGTCTGAGAATGTCGTGACTGTCATGGAGGTAGGTGGTGAACTAGGTCTCTTAGAGAACGGCATATTGAAACATAAATATTACTATGTGCAAATAATGCACCAGCTGGAATTCCTGCCAACGCATTGCAGATGATGTGTGGTTGGTGCATCGCTGCTGCTAAGAGCTAAAAGTGCCCTGAGAACGCCCTCCTAACTGCATTCCATTCTTCATGCTACCCTTGACTTCTCCTAAGGGAAACCATTGTGACTCAGAAGACAGTTGTTGCTTTTGAACTGGTGGGAAAAGGACTCTGAATGACGGTGTTCATGGTCCATTTTAGACAGCCATCTTTTCCTCACCCCCCATACCATGTCCCCTTCCACTGTACTTACTTTACCTGTTAGGTAGCTATCCTGCCAGACAGCGGATTGTGTCACTCTCCTCAGCACCACCGCATCCTACGGACTAGGAGTGTTTGACATAGAAACAGCACTAGGTATAGTGCCGAATCAATAAAAGCAATAATTAAGAATAAGTTCTAGAAAGGAACAAGTTAGAGAATCACTAGGATATTTCAGTTATTAACCAAGCCTTGTCTTTACAGGCTTTTTTTTTTTTTGAAACAAGGTCTCATGTAGCATAGGCTAGCTTGAATTCAATGTGTAGTGGAGGCTGGCCCTGAGCTCATGATCCTTCTTCCTCTGCCTCCCAACAGTGGAGACTACAGGCGTGTGTGCCACCATGCCTGCTGACATTAATATTTGCAGTGGCAACTACTGGAGGCTCAGGGAAAAAGACATGTGCTCTGCACCAGTCTGTGCTATGGCAGAGGCCAGTGAGTGGCAGCCAATGAGTAAGTGACAGCACCTCCAAGATTCTGATGTCACGAGGACTCTGCTGCTCTGCGTCACACACGTCTGTATTCCAGCTATATGCCAGACTCTCGTGTCTAGAGATTGAAGGGCTCAGGATGGAGCCCCTCCAGTATTAAGAGCCTTTGCTATAATGCCATGCTCATTCCTAACCTAACAGAACAGTCTGATGGAGATGCCTGACTGTAGAGAATGATCCAGAGATCTGTGCAGATTTATTTATGCGCTGTCTCCGTGTAGATAAAATGGAGCAACAATAACATCAGGAAATAATGACGTCTGTATCTCACTGAATCACTGTTAGGACTAAATGAGGTACTTTATACTCTGATTGACAAATTAAAAAGAATTTAAATATATTATTTGTTATGAGCTCAGTAATCTTATTATCTATTACAGTGATCCATTTAATATTTCAAACTAAATTTTCTAATTTTACTACCTATGTGCTGTCTGTTTTAGTTAGGGTTTTTATTGCTGTGAAGAGACACCAAGACAATGGCTACTCTTCTAAATGAAAACATTTAATTGGGGTGGCAGCTTACAGTTCAGAGGCTCATCCATTATCATGGCAGGGAGCATGGCAGCATGCAGGCAGATATGGTGCTGGAGAAGTAACTGAGAGTCCTACATCTTACAGGCAACAGTAAGTCGACTGAGACACTGGGCAGTACAAAGCCTGCCCCACAGTGGCACAATTCCTTCAGCAGGGCCATACCCACTCTGACAAGGCCACACTTTCTATAGTGCCACTCCCTGTGAGATTATGGGGCCAATTACATTCAAACTACCTCACTATCCTTGACCTGAAAGGGTAGATCCTCATTTCCCCTCGGGGAAACTCCATTCTTTAAGATTTGCCCACTTAGATCAAAACCCCCGTGAAACCTTGGTACTGACTCCAAAGCACCAGAATCATTCATTTTTTAAAAAGCAGTCTTATTCTACTTCCCGAAAGTACTTATCCAACTCTCCATTTATTTTCCATTGGCTGTGAGCTTCTGTTTTCCTTCTTATAAAAGATTACAAGAAATATCTAGCATTGTCTTGACTACTACTCGATTTTAATAAATAACTGAGTTGGTTTTATTCAATTTTGAACTTATGCCTGTTGAAGCTCTTAAATATGAGGAGTCCCTTGAGCCAGTCTGTTCTCTTTATAGATGATGTACTTCCAATGGAAGTCTCTTTTCCTTCTTAAAAGACACAAAATAACAGGGGTAAATATTATAAACAAAAACAGTTTCCCATGAATTTTCTGATCCACCATGGGATTCTATTATATGATCAAAACAGGAGCCCTGTAAACACATTGTGGTGGTCTGAATAAGAATGCCCCATATAGGCTCATATATTTGAATGCTTAGTTATCAGGGAGTGGCACTATTTGAAAAGGATTAGGAGGTGTGGCTATGCTGGAGGAAGTGTGTCACTGGGGTGGACTTCTGGATCAGGATGTAGCTGTTGGCTTCTTCTCTAGCACCATGCCCCCCTGCCACGCTCTCCACCATGACGATAATGGACTAAGCCTCTGAAACTATAAAGCAAATCCTCAATTAAACACTTTTCTTCATAAGAATTGCCTTGGTCACAGTGTATTTTTACAACAATAGCATAGGAACTAAGACACATGTGTTACTAGTGTCAGAAAAATTATTTCAGCATAATGTCTGCTTTTTATTGTTCCTTAACAAAATAAAACAATGCAGTTTACTTAAAGAACAATAATTATTTATTCCAACATTTTTCTTTCAACTCATTTCTTAATTCTCCACATTCTAATCTGGGCAATGTGAGTTGTCCTAATCTCCTAATCTCACATAATTTTAGCTTCACTAGAACTACCCCATGCTCTTCTGAATGAAGAAGGTTCTCACTCCAAAGGCAGCGGTTAGCATGCCCTACCTTACTCAACCACACTTGTGAAATCAAGATCTAAAAGCAAAGTCACCCCCAAGCTCATTCAAGTCTTCCCAGCCTGCCCACCACCTGCCATGCGGTGCCTCATGGCACATTCCCGAAGAACTCAAAAAAAGTGAGGAAAATTGGCTGGTAATGCTTACAGCACGCTAGGCACTGTTCTAAGAGCATGACCACATTAGCTGATGGAAGCGTTTAATTGGTGAAGAAACAAGGAGCACTAGCAGGTGCCTCTGCTTCCCAGCCCGACTACGAAGCAACTAGGCATTATGCCCTTTCTCCTGCTCTTGACCCCACAGAAGCCAGACACGGGCCACTGAAATGTGTGAGACCCTGCTGTTGCTCTAACAGCCTCTCCATTGGCTCCCCTCTTACACAGAGTAAAAGCTGAAGCCCTTCAGTTGCTTAATATCCTTCCCGTGTCTTCCCCCCACTTCCGCTCTCACCACAGAGGCCTCCTGGAGCCTTCTAACACACCAGGGGTACTCCAGCTTTGGGGTTTGCTGCTCCCTCTATCTGGATGCTAAGAGACTTTTCCTTACCTCTGTCAACTCTGTAACCTTGCCACCTTTCTCATTCTTCCTTTCCTGGCAACACTCTATCTCATCTCTGCATTGCTTCCCCCACAGCACTTGGGACACACCGTGTATTATACTTTTTAGGGTCTGTTCAAGGTCTGTTCCTTCCAGTAAACTGTAACTTTTATAATGGCTCAAGGGCTATTGCCTGGTCTGTTAACTGCCATATCTGCAGTCTAGGAAAGTACTGAATGTATGAGAGGGCCTTGCAAAATACTTGGCAAATGAAGAAGGAATGACCCCACCCAAACAACCAATTAATTACCACAAATAATGTAATATGAGTATGAGAGCTGGAGCAAAGGTTAAGAGGATGAACGAGAAGGATTTGTTGATATATTGGAAGAGATATCTTAGAGGACTGGCCCAGAGGGAAGGGAAGACACGGCTAGCAAAGGAACAAGGTATAAAGTTTCCGTGGGCTAAGATAACTTTTTCTAATTCCAGAAATGCTTACTGGAATTCTGCAGATCTCCTGTTTTCTAGGGCAAGGATTCTAAATCTCGCCTTGTCCTAACAACCTCATTTTGAAGTCTGTGAAGTTTTCCCAAGGCCAATGCACAAATATGTAGAATTGATATTCAAATACTTTAATCACATTTTGTGATACCGTATAATACATGTAATTATTAAGATCTAGTATTAGTTCATAAACAACAAAAATGAAAACCCCAAAATGAAAACCCACAGTGCAGTACCCACAGTACACCTTCTGGAGGCAAGATCCAAGAACTTGAAAGTCTCCAAACTAAACCATGAGACTGAGCTTCTGAAAGAACAGGAACTTAGCTGAGCCATTTTCATTGGCCCCAGTTCCAGAACCTAGCAGCCTGCACATACTACTCCAACGAGAAATGTTCACTGAATAAATATCTGTAAGAGAAGCAGCATGGTTTTCCTTCTAGTACTGTCTTGTCTATGGGTACCCACGTGCTCACTCCCCAGGGCTTCCTCAGTGAGCACTTCCTCTGCTGTGCCTACCTGCACTTGAGCACCCTGAGAAGGGAGGAGCTTGCTGTAAAGTTTTGGCCGGGCGGTGGTGGCGCAAGCCTTTAATCCCAGCACTCAGAAGGCAGAGGCAGGTGGATCTCTGTGAGTTCGAGACCAGCCTGGTCTACAAGAGCTAGTTCCAGGACAGGCTCCAAAACCACAGAGAAACCCTGTCTCGAAAAACCAAAAAAAAAAAAAAGGGATGCTTTCGTACAACTCGAATCACATCCTCTCCCACCGCTTCCATTCAGATGCCATGCTCTACAGTAAACTCCCTTGCTACCCATCCTTAGGCTGGGCTACCTATGCTAAAATTCTAGGTTCCCATTTCACTTCGCTGAAAGCTCTTTGAAATTTCTGTTCTCCCCCCACCCCCGAAGGTTGACCTCAAACTTGCAAGCTCAAATGATCCTCCTTCCCTAGCCTTCCACGTGTTCCGGCTACCATGGGCACCCCTTTGCCTAGTTGAAGCTTCTATCTTTACATCCACAAGTGCCAGTATTGGTTCATATTTACTGTGTTTATGAGAGAATGAAACAATGACAACACTTAATTCATTTCTTTTTTGTTATTTCTATTTCTCTAATTTTTCTTATTTGTCAGTTGATCATTCAGATTCTAATTTTCTCAAAAATGAACAAAAGCCCCATTTGGCTATCAGCAGAAATTAAAATCAACAAAATGGCTTTCTCCTCCGGTCAATGGTATCCTTTCTTGACTTCTCAGGCTTGACACTGAGTAGAAACACAGCATCAGCACCATGCTCTCCCAGATTTCTCGGCACTAAGCATCGCCTTTCACAACCCATGTATCATTTCCAGCCATTCTCTCCAAAAGATACAAAGGAGGCCTCGCTGGATTTCTTGATTTTTGTCAGGTCTGTTCCTTTTTTACTTCTAGAATCCCTTTCTTTAATCTCTTTCAATTTAATTTACTCCAGTTATACCAAAGAAACAATTCTGTAATAATTCTTAAAATTGAGTTACATATAAAGAATTTTCCTCTCTCCTTATATATAAGAATTATATTTTCTACCTTATTTCCTCTACTTAGGAAAAGACTTATTTCCCCAGGCTTCCAAAGATGCACTTCACCGAAGCCAAGGAAACAGTCTCACTGTGGACCACACCGTAGCCAAGGAAACAGTCTCGCTGTGGGCCACACCCAAGCCAAGGAAACAATCTCACTGTGGACCACAGGAAGTTCTCGGCCCTTCACTGTTGCCTTCTCGCCTATGACGCAACCTTTTCAGACCCTTCCATGTTCCCCGCACCTCACGGTCTTTCTTCCTCTGTCATGGCTGCCCTTACCTTAGTTGCTCTCTTACCACACAATTCTTCAGCACGTGAGTTTGCCTCAACTACCAATTGCTTGGTCTTTCTTTATTTGTGGTTTCCTCTGTAGGTCTAATTGTTCTAGAAGCTCTGCATAAATGTACTTGTACATCACTGCTGTAGCCCACTTAGACAGGTTCAACTGCTCATATTTTCTTATGCTTCTAGAATAAGGCCCTCGTTTTGATATTTTTTATATTTAGTTTTATACCCTTTCTATTTGAAAGGATAATACCTCAGAAAATTTTATTTTAAAATTTAAGAAAATTACTTACCTTGACTCTTATTTAACAAATGGAAACAAAACAGTGTCATAATAAGTAATACTTTGTTCTCTATTGTCACTAGGCAAATAACTATTCTTTTATAAAACACTATTGTGAACAATTTTTGTACTTTCACTTTTACATAATTTATAAGATAAGAAAACTAAAAACTGAACTTGTTAAAATATTTAGTTAATTCGTGACACAAAATAGGGCAATAGTTTAAAGACTTACCGGATCAGAAGGCCCGCAGAATTCTCGAAATGTCTTTGTAGGATTGTTCTGTTGGATCTCCATTGCCACACAAGAGCCAGAGCACATTTCTGTCACCATGTCCTTTGATAGACAATGCAAGAGAAAACAGAAGAATTAACAGAACTGAATATTTTACCCTGATTCTTAGTTGCACGACTTCCCCACTATTTCCAATCTGAAAATGGCCACCTGTGAGGTTGTTCCCATCTGTGTCCTGGGCGTTTGCACTTCTTGAATGACGGCCACCTTTGCTTCAAGTGTTTGTCTCATCCCAGCATCTCTCAGCACCCCTGCATCTCCCAGCACCCCTGCGTCTACCAGCAACCCTGCGTCTCCCGGCATCCCTGCGTCTCCCGGCATCCCTGCGTCTCCCGGCATCCCTGCGTCTCCCGGCATCCCTGGGTCTCCAGGCATCCCTGCGTCTCCTAGCATCACTAGCACTTTAAGGCCATGCTTTGCCTCCTCTCATCACCTAACATCATTTCTAGCATGTCTTCCTCAGATCCCCTCTTTCTCTCAGCACATCTTCATCAAACTAATATTCCTAAAATAGAAATAGTGCTGTTTCTCCTGGAGGACCTTTAAAGGTCTATAATGTGGTTAGCAATAAGGAATAACATCTAGAAGCTTGAAAAAAAATAGAAAAATAGAAAAAACTCGTTTCTGTGTATCAAATAGTAGGGGCCAAGGGACCGTGACCCTTGGGAAAGGGGAGGGGGAAGTGTAGTAAGCCAGATGATTCTTCCACCTTGCTGCATGAAAACATCAGCAGACAGCAAAGTACAGCAGTACCCAGCATTCCCACAATGCTATAGAGACAAACAAAGGCTTTAGTTAGGGAGCCCAGCAGACAGTATTTTCAGGGTATAATACAAGAGAACTCTATACCCTACTGAAGTACATTTGAACGCATTGGCACAGGAGACCACTTCCTAAATGTAACCCCAGCAGCACAGACAGAGAGAAACTGTTAATAAATGGGACCTCCTGAAACTGAAAAGCTTCTGTAAAGCAAAGGGCACGGTCAACAAGACAAAACGTCAGCCTACAGAATGGGAAAAGATCACTAACCCCACATCAGACAGAGGTCTGATCTCCAATATACAAAGAACTCAAGAAATTGAACACCAAAAGAACATATAATCCAATAAAAAAATGGAGTACAGACCTAAACAGAGAACTCTCAACAGAGGAACCTAAAATGGCTGAAAGATACTTAAGGAAATGCTCAACATTGATGTGAAATGGTATGAGGAAGAACAGGATCAGAGAGAAGCACGTTGGAACACTCAACACAGAGAAGCACTTTAGATAAAACTGAAAATGAATGCAGACTTTGAGGAAGATCAACAGGTGGGGTTTCTGAGATGAGTGAAGGCCAGCAGCAGAGCCATGCTACACTGGACGGTGGTGAGACATGAGGCTGGC
Organism: Microtus oregoni; assembly: GCF_018167655.1. Classification (NCBI taxonomy): domain Eukaryota; kingdom Metazoa; phylum Chordata; class Mammalia; order Rodentia; family Cricetidae; genus Microtus; species Microtus oregoni. Next base: position 34,438,638 of record NW_024543072.1, read on the forward strand.
TTATGCCAGGCCACACTGGCCCTTTTAATGACGTTGGTGCATTTATAATGCACAGAGACAAACTAAAATGACTAATCATAGGACATATTTAAATATTACCCCAGATGCTGTCATCGTACCCAATGGAAATGACAGAGTTAGAAGAAAGGGCTTCATTAAGTCATGTGATACATATAACCCTACCCAGTAGAATCCTAAGTGCACCCCAAAGCTGCTTTGCTATTTTTTATACATAATTATGTTGGATTTGATTTTCTTTTTCACGCTATTAAAGTCCTGCCTACACATAAAATGCCAAGTTCTAAGTCTGAAGAGATATCAAACACATTTTCTGAAAAGGAGAAAAAAATCTACCTTTCTTCATTCTTCCTTCTTTGTGTCTCTCAGTTTATGCTATTGTTGGCAGCAGCCAGTATTTAGAACAGCAGGTATATAGACTATTCCAAATGAGCAAAACAGAAGGACGAACAGACAAGCAGACAAAGACTGCAACCAAACACACGTGTTCCTTTAAAACTTAACTCAAAATGTTTTGGTCTCCCAATTTTTAGCTAAGAAGAAATTTTCTAAAAACTTGGTTGTTTACCTTTTTAAAAGAGTCTTTGGTTGACCTAAGATAGTCAGTTGCACATGGAATGGTTCTTTAATGTCTGTTCTTACTAGACTTCAACTTCAATGAACTGACATCATGTGCCTTCATTACAAAACTGTAGTCTATAGTGGATGCTCAATCAGTATATGCTGGTCTCATGATAACAGAATAAGGTTAAAATTATCCTTTTAAAGACAATTTTGAAGTAAGTTTGAATGTAAGTATAAAAAATCAACAAAAATCTACTACAAAGACTACTACTAAACTAAACAGTAATGGAAACAACAGCCACAGCAGCTAATATTCACCAAGTACTCTCAATGAAGAGATCACGTTACATGATTTGTTGGATTAATTCTTTTTTTTTTTTTTTTTTTTTTTTTTTTAGTTTTTTCGAGACAGGGTTTCTCTGTAGCTTTGGAGCCTGTCCTGGCACTAGCTCTTGTAGACCAGGCTGGCCTCGAACTCACAGAGATCCACCTGCCTCTGCCTCCCGAGTGCTGGGATTAAAGGCATGTGCCACCACCGCCCGACCTTGTTGGATTAATTCTTACAGCCATATTATAATATTGCATCATTTTCATTCTATACATAGGCTAATAAAAGCTTTAAAAGATGAAATAGCTGGAGGTCCTAGGAACTGAACTCGGCCCACTAAATAGCAGCAAGCCCTCCAAACCACTGAGCCCTCTCTTCAGCCCCATGCTGAGTGTCTTTCATTCATCTGTCAATCACATTTGCTCTTTTAAGAAATAACCACTTCAGATTCTTTGTATTTTATTCTCTCCCTCATTTCTTTTTAATCTTTTTTTTTTCTGAGATAGGATTCACTAAGCTGCTCAAGTTGGCCTTGAACTCCTGATCCTCCTACTTCTGCCTCTCAAGTATTAAGTACAGTCATACACCATTACCTGGTTCTTTGTCCACTTTAAAAATTAAGTTAACTGTCATCTTGCTATTGAGCTGTTTGAGTTATTAGTAGATATGGATATTAATCCTTTATCAGATATATAGTTTATAAATCATCGTTAAAATACGTTCAGTAATTATAAGATTTCCAAGATTTGAAGCACACACATTACTTTCAGTTGCATTAGTTTACATTTATTTTGATACTTACATTATACTCAGGCACTACGCCTTTATAAACTTCATAGAATTCTTCAACATTAACCCGATCCATATTGAACTACATTAAAAAAAGAAAAAAGCAAGTCAAACAAGGGAGTCGGACTTCGCACTCAGTATTTATCATTCCTTGTACACATACTTTAACTTTTTGCTGTGAGGCATCTTTCCCCCACACTAGTCTTGGAGACACTATGAAGCCCAGGCTAGCCTTGAACTTGTGACTGCTCTGGCTCAGCATTCCAAGAGCTGGAATTCCAGCTACTTGCCACCATACCTGTCTTCCTCTTTTAACTTCAAAATGTAAATCTTGAATAATTTATTCTTAGAAGGAGAAAGTATTATTAAAGGTTTTATGCATGTACCATCTCATAGTTCTCACAATCCTATGGCATAAGTACTTAGCATGTTACTGCTAGGACTTAGCGGCACCAGGAGACCTCTCCAAATTGCCGTCTGTCAGTCCAGGAATCTGATCCCAGTGACCACGCTCTCATTCACTACTCTACAAGGTTTAAATGGCACCCTATTCTTGATAGGGTTTCAAAACAGGCATTGACAGTATAATGCTGTTCACTGGTAGATTAGACATAAAAGAAAAGAATGTTGCTAAGCACAGGTCCTTCAAAGCATATTGAGAGAATGGAAAGCTATACTATTGCCCTCCCAAGCATTTGGAAAAATCGTTAAAACTGGTTTGTAATAAAGCCCCAATTTTACCTCCTTTGCTGGTCTCTCCTATTGCCAAGGCTGCAGCTCACTGAGAACTGCCAATCTACACAGTCAGCAGCTCAGGTGGGAAGGAGTGACCACAATGGACAGTGTGATTATTATAGGGAGGGGGTCGGTTTGACTTAAGTGTTTTCTGCTATATTCATTCAACTTTTACCACAAGTACATCAAAATGTGACATTCAATATAACTTTAATAAAGGTCTATTTAATCTACAACACAACCCACAGTGGCAAATACTAACATTTCCATGGCCTATAAGAGAAACTGAGGTTAAGGATGCCTGACCAGGGTCAATGCCTAGAAAACTGTTTACTCTAGATTCTGAAAATGCTATCTTTGACTCTAGACATCAACAATTGATTGCATTTACCATGACACTATAAGGCCCCCATCATAAGTTCATATTTATCATATTTATAATGATTTCTTACCAGAGATTAGAGCACAAAGGTATCCACTGCTACCAAAATATGTGTTATGGCTCCAGTCACAGACTTTCTGAGATTGTCTCAGGAGGCAATTCTAAGTGAGTGTGGGCTTGAGGCTTAAGAGCCACAGGGGAGAGTAAATACATTAACACTTGGGGGACAGTGTAAAAATCAGCCCCACGTTGAGAGTGCCAAAGAATCTGAGCTCACATCCCATTATTCCTTCACTGTTTGCTAAGAAACCCAGAACACAGGATGCTCACTGACACACCTCACCTTGATTCTGTTTGCCATTTGTAAGACGAAAGCAGTCTTGCTCCCTACTTCTCAGCTGAAGTTCTAAAAAACGAAGAAACTCCGAAGCTTGAATCAGGTTTATCAATATACTGAACGTTAGTATCTCAGTGAATGGTTATATAGATTAAATAACTAAAATGTGTTTTTATTATCAAGTTTTGAGTTTGGGTTTTTGTTGCTGTTGTTTTGTTTTGTTGTTGCGTTTGTCTAGCCTGGAACCGGCCCACATACATCGGGCTGGCCTCAAATGCACACCCACCTCTCCTTCCAGAGCGCTGTGGTTCAAGGACTACTCCACAAATCCAGCCGGTTATTGAATTTGTATGTCTTTGATTTTAATAAATTCAAATCTCAAGTGCATGCTGAACAGTTAAACACAGTTTAAGGCTTATTAAAAAACAATTCTTCCATACATTATGGCTCATTGCAAACCTTACTCACCATCTGCATCGCTGAGATTTCAAAACATGCATCTCGAATAGCTATTAAGATCTTTCCCAACAGTCCTGAAAATGAAGAACAAATTGGTTCAAAATATAAACATTTTTAATTATTTCAGGTTCCTAAGAGACACAAATTTTCAAATCAGTGTTCTTTGTTTCTACTCCACATAAGGAAAACGCAGCATCTCTGCAAGAGACATGAAGAAAATTCCTGAAGAGCTCCACACTTAATCATCTGATTCTCTCGGTAAATGCTTCAAGAATATCAATGATGGTCTGAGAACAATGTGAAAGGCTTCTAAGCTACTATTTTCCCTTAAGGTCCCATAAATCTAGTGATGTAGATAGCATAAAAATCAAATGACTTTAAAAGAACATTACCGAAAAGTAAAATGACAGGATACAGGATTTAAGAGGAAAAAGTCAAATAGTTGAAAAGGTGGGCAGGGATTTCAAGGGGGAATGAGAGTGTGTATTGTTCTTAAGTCCTGAAGGAGGAGGATGATGGACGATACATAAAGACAGAAAAGTGTGAGTGACTCAGAAGAGACAAGGAACAAGAAGGAAGAGAGATCACCTCTGACTGAAGGTCTGTGTTCTAGTTTGTATAGTCCCCCGTGATATACACTATGGTGGTCTGAAGAAAAACGGCCCTAGAGGCTCCTCTATTAGAATGTTTGGTTCCTAGCTGATGGACTGTTTAGGAAAGATTAAGAGGTATGTGGTCTTGGAAGAGGAGATATGTCACTTAGGGTGAGTTTGATGTTTCAGAAGCCCACACCCAGTTCAGTCTCCCTTTCTCTACCCCTGGCTTTTGTATCAGATAGCTGTAAGTTCTCAGCTACTGCCCCACTCCAGTGCCATGCTTATCTCCATAATGGAGATGGACTGACCCTCTGAAACTATAAACCCCCTAGTTAAATGCTTTCTTTTATAAGTTGCTTTGGTCATGGTGTCTCTTCAAAGCGATTTATCAATCACTAAGACATACCATGATCAAAAGAAACTTGGGGTAAAGAGGATTTATTTCAGTTTATAACTTATACTCTTCATGAAGGAACTATAAGGAGAAACCATCTGAGCCTTGGATCCACTGGTACCTGGAAGACTGATCACCAGAGACACAGCCCCAATTACACCCATCAGAGGAAGAGATGGGTAGACAAGGTAAGAACACACTCAACACCACAAAGAGCAACACGACACCAACAAAAACTAGTGGCCCTCCAACAGCAAGACTTGAACATACTATTATAGATGAAACAGAAGAAACTGATCTAAAAATATAACTTTAGGAGAATGTTTGAGGCCCTTAAAGAGGAAATGAAAAATTCGTTCAAAGAAATGGAAGAAAAGACAAACAAAAAAATTGGAAGAAAATCAACAACTCCCTTAAAGAAAACCAAGAAAAAGCAATCAAACAGATGAAACTATTCAAGACTTGAAAACCAAAATAGAGACCATAAAGAAAACATGAATGGAGGGTATTATAGAAACAGAAATCATTAGAAAATGATCAGGAACCACAAATGCAAGCATAAACAGCAGAATACAAGAGATGGAAGAAAGAATCTTAAGCACTAAAGATGTAATAGAAGAAATAGACTCATCAGTCAAAGAAAACATTAAATCTAACAAAAGCATAATCCAAAATATTCAGGAAATATGGGACACCATTAAAAGACAAAACCTAAGAATATTGAGGATAGAAGAAGTCCAACTCAAAAACACAGAAAATATATTTGACAAAATCATAGAAGAAAACTTTCTCAACCTAAAGAAAGATATGTCTATGAAGATACAAGAGTTTACAGAACACCAAACAGATTGGATAAAAAAAAAAGTCCTCTCGCCACATGATAATCAAAACACTAAACATACAGAATGAAGAAAGAATACTAAGAGCTACAAAAGAAAAAGGCCAAGTAACATATAAAGGCAGACCTATCAGAATTACACCCGACTTCTCAATGAAACAATGAAAGCCAGAAGGTTCTGGTCAAGCGTTATGCAGACACTAAGAGACCATGGATGCCAGTCCAGACTAGTATACACAGCAAAACTTTCAATCACCATAGATGGAGAAAACAAGATGGACAGAACCAGATTTAACCAATACCTAGTCACAAACCCAGCCCACATAAAGTACTAGAAGGAAAATTCCAACCCAAAGAAGTTTGCTACATCTACAAAAACACAAACAATAGATGATCTCACAGCAGCAAATCCCAAAGAAGGGAAACACACACACAATAACATCACCAAAAATAAAAACTAAAATAACAGGAGCTAGAAATCACTGGTCATTAATATCCTTTAATATAAATGGACTCAACTCACCTATAAAAAGACACAGGCTAACAGACTGGATATGAAAACAGAATCCATCCTTCAGCTGCATACAAGAAACACACCTGAACCTCAAAGACAGACATCTCAGAGTAAAGGGTTGGGGAAAAATTATCCAATCAAATGGACCTAAGAAACAAGCTGGTGTAGCTATCCTAATATCTAACAAAATAGACTTCAAACTAAAATCAAGCCAAGGAGATAAATAAGGACATTTCATATTAGTCACAGGAAAAATCCATCAAGAGGAAATCTCAATACTGAAATAGAAGGGCACCCTCATATGTAAAAGAAACACTTCTAAAGCTTAAATCACACAGTAACCCCACACACTAATAGTGGGAGACTTCAACACCCTACTCTCACCATTGAACAGGTCTGTTAGACAGAAAATTAACAGAAAAATAAGGGAACTAACAGGTGTTATGACTTAAATGGATTTCAGACATAGAACATTCCATCCAAACATAAAAGAATATAACTTCTTCTCAGCACCTTATGGAACCACAAACCTCAACAGATCTAAAAACATTGGAATAGCCCCATGTATCTTATCAGATCACCATGGCTTAAAATTAGAATTCAACAGCAACACTAATTTCAGAAAGTCCACAAACACATGGAAATTAAACAATGCTCAATTGAATCATCAATGGGTCAAGGAAAAAAGAAAGGAAGAAATTAAAGACTTCCTAAAATTCAATGAAAATGACCACACAACATACCCAATTTATGGGACACAATGAAAGCAGTGTTAAGAGGAAAGCTCATAGCACTAAATACCTACACAAAGAAGTTGGAAAAATCCCACACTAGTGAATTAGCAGAACATTTGAAAACTCTATAACAAAAAGAAACAAACTCACCCAGGAGGACTAGATGGCAGGAAACAATCAAATTGAGAGCTGAAATCAACAAAATAGAAACAAAGAAAACAATACAAAGAATCAATGAGACAAAGAGTTGGTTCTTTGATAAAAATCAACAAAATAGACAAATCTTTAACCAAACTAGCCAAAAGGCAGAGAGAGAATATTCAAATGACTAAAATCAGAAATGAAAAGGAAGACATAACAGACATGGAGGAAATCCAGAGAATCATTAGGTCATACTTCGAAAACCTATACTCCACAAAACTGAAAAACTTGAAGGAAATGGACAGTTTTCTGGATAAATAACATTTACAAAAGATAAATCAAGACCAGATAAGCAAATTAAATAGACCTATAACTGCTAAAAAAAAAATAGAAATAGCCCCCCCCCCCCCAAAAAGCCTAGGACCAGATGGTTTTAGTGCAGAATTCCACAAGATTTTCAAAGAGAAGTTAATACCAATACTCCTCAAATTGTTCCATACAAGAGAAACAGATGGAGCATTGCCAAACATTTTTTATGAGGCTACAGTTACCCTGATACCACACAAAGACATCACTAAGAAAGAGAATTAGAGACCACAATGAATATCGACGCAAAAATACTCAGTATAATACTGGCAAACCGACTCTAAGAACACATCAGAACCATCATCCACCGTGATCAAGTCAGCTTCATCCAACAGATGCATCGATAGTTCAACATATAAAAAACTGTCAACGTAATCTGCCATAAAAACAAACTGAAAAAATAAAACAAAACACATGATCATCTCACTAGATGCTGAAAAAGCCTTTGACAAAGTACAACATCCCTTCATGATAAAGGTCTTGGAGAGAGCAGGGATACAAGGAACATGCCTAAACATAATAAAGGCAATACACAGCAAGCCAACAGCCAACATCAAACTAAATGGAGAGAAACTCAAACAATCCCACTGAAATCAGGAACAAGACAAGGCTGTCCACTCTCTCCACATCTATTCAATATAGTTCTTGAGGTTCTAGCTAGAGCAATAAGACAACAAAAGGAGATCAAGGGGATACAAATTGGAAAAGAAGAAGTCAAACTCTCTCTGTTTGCTGATGATATGATAGTTTACATAATCAACCCCAAAAATTCTACCAAGGAATTGCTTGTACTCATAAACACCTTCAGTATGTAGCAGAATACAAGATTAACTCAAAAAAATCAGTAGCCCTCCTTTATACAGATAATAAACAGGCTGAGAAAGAAATCAGAGAAACATCACCCTTCACAATAGCCACAAATAGCATAAAATATCTCAGAGTAACTTTAACCAAACAAGTGGAAGACCTGGATGACAAGATTTTAAACCTTGAAGAAAGAAATGGAAGAAGACACCAGAAAAGTGGAAAGATCTCCCATTCTCTTGGGTAGTAGAAGTAGCATAGGAAAAATGGCAATCTTACCAAAAGCAGTCTACAGATTCAATGCAATGCCCATCAAAATCCCAGCAAAATTCTTCACAGACCTCGAAAGAATGGTACTCAACTTCATTTGAAAAAGCAAAAAAAAAAAAAAAAAACAACAACAAAAAACAAAAAACAAACAAAAAAAAAACAAAAACAAAAACAAAACAAAACAAACCCAGGAGAGCCAAAACAATCCTGTACCATAAAAGAACTTCTGGAGGCATCACAACCCCTGACTTCAAACTCTACTACAGAGCTACAGTACTGAAAATAGCCTGGTATTGGCATAAAAACAGGATGACCAATGGAACCTAATCAAAGACATGGATATCAATCCACATACCTAAGAACACCTGAAATTCGACAAAGAAATAAAAAATATAATATGAAAAATGGAAAGTATATTCAACAAATCATGCTGGCATAACTGGATATCAACATGTAGAAGAATGAAAATAGATCCCTATCTCTTGCCATGCATAAAACTCAAGTTCAAATGGATCAAAGACCTCAAAATAAAACAAACCACACTGAACCTCATAGAAGAGAAAGTGGGAAAGTACACTTGAACGCATTGGCACAGGAGATTACTTCCTAAATATAACCCCAGTAGCACAGACACTGATAGGAACAATTAATAAATGGGACTTCCTGAAACTGAAAAGCTTCTGTAAAACAAAGGACACAGTCAATAAAACAAAATGGCAGCTTACAGAATGGGAAAAGATCCTCATCAACCCCACATCATACAGAGGGTTGATCTCCAAAATATACAAAGAATTCAAGAAATTGGTTATCAAAAGATCAAGTAATCCAATTTTAAAAAATAGGGTACAGACCTAAAAGAGAACTCTCAAAAGAGGAATCTAAAATGGCTGAAAGACACTTAAGGAAATGCTCAACATCCTTAGCCATCAGAGAAATACAAATCAAAACAACTCTGAGATTCCATCTTACACCTGTAAGAATGGCCAAGACTAAAAACACTGATGACAACTTATGCTGGAGAGTATGTGGGGTAAAGGGAACACTCCTCCATTGCTGGTCGGAGTGCAAACTTGTACAGCCCCTTTGGATATCAGTATGGTGATTTCTCAGAAAATTAGGAAACATCCTACCTCAAAATCCAGCAATAACACTTTTGGGTATATTCCCAAAGGATGCTCAACCATGCCACAAGTACAACGTGCTCAACTATGTTCACAGTAGCATTGTTTGTCATAGCCAGAACCTGAAAACAGTCTAAATGCCCCTTGACTGAAGAATGGATAAGGAAAATGCAGTACATTTACACAATGGAGTACTACACAGCAGAAAAAAATGACATTTTGAAATTTGTGGGGAAATTGATGGAACTAGAAAACATCTTATTAAGTGAGGTAATACAGACCTAGAAAGAAAAATATCATATGTACTCATTCATAAGTGGCTTTTAGATATGAAGCAAAGAAAACCCAGCCTACAAACTACAATCCCAGAGAACCTAGACAACAAAGAGGACCTTAAGAGAGACATGCATGGATCTAATCTACATGGAAAGTAGAAAAAGACAAGATCTCCTGAGTAAATATGGAGGATAGGGACCATGGGAGAGGGCAGAAGGGGAGGGGAGAGGAAGGAAGGGGAGCAGAGAAAAATATATAGCTCAGTAAAAACAATAAAAAAAAATCTTATTACATATACACATACTGCTTACTCTCTCTTCTCTCCCTTTCATTCCTGTCAACACCACCACCCACAGCGGTCCTTTCCCTACAATCCCAACTTTGGCTTTGAGTTGTGACCCATTTAACTAGGGCCATCCGTGTGACCACTAGACTGGAATGAGCTCCTGGAGTCAGGTGGGTAGATATACAACTGAAGGCAAAGATGACACCTCTACCCTGCACTCTGACTAACAGGAACAGGCAGGTCAGCAGCGAGGGGGCGGGTCTCTGGAGCCCCTCCTCCACCCATTCCTGCCTGTGGAGGGACCCATTCTTATGCAGACCCAGCATAGGCCTCCTTAGTTGCTGTGAGCTGTGACAGCAATCACTGAATGTTGCCCAGAAGATAACTTGGAGTTTTCAAGTAAACTACAACTCCACCTCCCTATTTCTGTCTCTTGGACAAAGAAATATTACACACTGACATATGAATTTTGATGAAAGTGTGGGTCAGTATCGCATTAGCCAATATACAAATCTATTGTCTGTAACTATTATAAACCTGTATTTCAGATCGATAATTCTATTAAGCTATGTCCTTTTGTGGGATGCATCATTTGAACACAACAATTCTACTTACAGACAAGCAGGCGTGAGGCTAGAGCAGGGCCATTAGCACCAGAGTCAGACACAGGCCCAGTTCCTACCTGAAGATTCCCCCTAGTTTAGGTCAGATGATACTAGTGCTCCCAGGTCTGTTACCAAGCCTGCTTAGTATCCATGGATACTGCATTTTTATGTCCTCTTGGTTACGCATGGTGATAGGTCACAGATGCATTTTAAAAAGCAGTTTTGTGTTTAATGACTTAGAACACAAAAAGTCAAGAACTGTATGTCCTATACTCGGTTCCAGATAGAAAATGTTCAGATGAGTGACCAAATGGCAATAACTATGTAAATGAAGCACATGCACGGAGCAATAAAATAAAACAAAATGGTATCCCAGGAAGCAAAGGACAAAAGGGTACTTGGCTGGTGTTTGCATAGCTACTGTATTTTATAATGGCTTGCTTATAACTCCATGAATATCACCTCTTAAATGTTCAAATGTCAAATCATTTCTCCATCTCTACTCATGTTTTCAACTGAATTGCTCAAAAGCTTCTTTTCAGATGTCTTTCTCATATCAGTTTATACAATATTAGATATTTATTATTTAAAACGCTTGATATTCCTGTGACTATACCCAGTTTCCCTTTAAGGTAAGTGATTTCTCTAATCGTTTGATTGTCAAGGGAACTGTCAACTTTCTATATGACCCAATAACTACAACCTCCATCAAAATGTCAAGAGGTGACTGCAGATCTAAGCCAAAGCCAATCTTAGCACTTTGATTCCCAGCCCACACTAGTTTAGTTAGGATTGGAACCATAATTACCTTAAGTCATAGAGTACTACCCTGAGATTTTTTTTTTAAAGCTGGAACTGGGGAAAACACACTTTACACTGTGTTCACAAGGGGGACCCCTTTACAGTTGGCAGCTCTCCTTTCTTCTAAAATCCTGGGAAATTTATAGAAGAGGAAAGCTAAGATCAAAAGAAGCAAAGATGAAGCAGAGTAACACAGAGACTAAGTCACTGTTTAGTCTTCCTTAGACCCAATACAATCTATTTTTTTTTTCTTATAGTCTTGTACAATTGAGACAGGGAACCTGCTGTGGGATGATGCCTTTGTGCACTGTGAAGATTTTTACTCCTACTGGTTTAATAAAATGTTGATTGGCTAGAAGCCAGACAGGAAGTATAGGCGGGGTGACCAGACTACAAGAATTCTGGGAAGAGGAAAGGCAGAGTCAGTCACTAGCCATGCCTTACTGAGTAAAGGTACCAAGCAACATGGCTAAACATGGACAAGAATTATGAGCTAATTTAAGTTGTAAGAGCTAGCTAGTAATAAGCTTGAGCAATAGTCCAAACAGTTTATAATTAATATAAGTCTCTGTGTTTATTTGGGACTGAACAGCTGTGGGACTCTTGCACCAACAGCGACGTCCTTATGCCACCTGTTTATGTAGGAAGTAAAATACTGCATCCTGAGAAGAAAATGCTAAAGGTGGAAAGCCAGAACCAAGAACAAAAAGTGACATTCTGATGTATGTTGAGTATAGACAGAAGAGGAAATTCCCCCCACCCCGAAAACTCATGCAGAGCCAAGCAAGACATTGGCTGGTTGTTCCCACAAGTTCTGTGCCAACAAGTCCTAGAGTATATTGCAGGCAGGACAGATTTTAGGTCAAAGGTTTTGTGGCTGGGTTAGTGTTTCCATTTCTCTTTTGGTAGTTTGCAGAGTACCTTCCTTCCCACACCAACTATACTAGAGAGAATGTAGGGGTGAAGGCTCCATCTAGACTCCAACACGACTTCTCCACGTTCAGTGAGTCTCGTGGGTGTTGTCTTTGGGGGTTGGGCCCTGTAGTGAGTTTGGAGAGAACATTCCATTGTCCTGGGAACACCCTGAGTTGTTTAAGGATTTCCATGGGGTTGTCTTCACCAACAACTAAAATGAATAAACCCAGTCCCAGTACTACTTTGGTGTCAAGAGATTGCTAGCTGGGGACCCCCATTATTAGGAGACCTCATTAGGGTCACCTTCGTGTACTTTAAGGCATTTCCACTGCACTAGGTTTCCATACCCACCCTCAAATTTTCCTCAGTTCTCTTCCTGCATTCCCTTGCTTAGCCCTATCTCACCCTCCATCCCCACTTGATCCTCCCATTTGCATCCCAATCTGCCCCCATAAAATCTATTCTATTTCTCCCTCATGGGGAGATCCATGTGCACTCACGTCCTTTCCTCTACACCTAACCTCTCTAGGTCTATGGATTATAGGTTGGCTTTCGTTTATTTAATGGTTAATATCCACATATTGGTGTGGGATTCTTCTCTCTATGCTGTGAATACCATTGGTTAATAAAGAGGCTGCTTTAGGCCTAATGCAGTGCAGAATAGGGCAAGGCAGCAATTCCAAACAGACAGATGTAGAGAAAGAGTAGGCAGAGTAAAAGAGAAGCCATACAGCTGCCGCAAGAGATGCCGGAAGCTGGACTCCGACCACGTGGCGATACACAGGTTAATAGAAATGGGTTAATTTAAGATATAAGAGCTAACTAGTCCTTTTAATGTTCTGGATTATTTTAGCTATTCTGGGCTTTTTTTTTTTTCAATATGAAGTTGAGAACTGTCCCTTCAAGTTCTGTGAAGAATTGTGTTGGAAATTTGATGGGGATTGCTGAATCTGTAGTTTGCTTTTGGTAGGATGGCCATTTTTACTATGATAATCTTACTATGAGCATGGGGGAATCTTTCCATCTTCTTATGCAGAGGGAAACACTACTTTCAGCATTAATCACAGAAGCTTCTCTTTACAGTGAATGGTGGTGGATGGAGAGATTTGGATGCTCAAGGTGCTGAGAATAGGAGCAGTTGATGGGTTAAAACTTAAATGAGATATTTCTACAACCTGCTTTAGGTTGAGAGAATGTAATGGAAGAGGGGACAGAAAGAATGTGAGAACCAGAAAATGAGAGAAAAGGGCTTATAAACACTGTCCCAAAATGAGGCAACTATCACAGCTTCTGTGGCTGCCTGTTCTGGGCAAGAAAAAGACTACCTGTCAATAACTAGTTATAGATGGGAGAGTAGCTCATAGGATCCTATTTTGCCCTGATGAAATTTGAATAAGAATGAAATAAAATAAATGTATGAAAATGCTATAATGAAACCTATTATTATGTATGTTCACTTAAAATAAAAAAACATAAAATAATTCCATCCCTAGAAATTATTATAATAGGGGCTAAAGGATTTGTATAGGAAAAGGGTAACTAGGCAATTATTAAAAATAAAACAAGAAAAATTACATGATGAAACAAAGAAAAGGTAAAGAGAAGCATAATTTTACAACGGTTATTCAGATTTAAAATTTTTTTTTGTTTTGTTTTGTTTTTTTATTTTCTGTGTAACAGCTCTGAAATACCCTGGAATATTGTGTGAAGATATGTCTTTGTTTCATCTCACCTGCCCAAGGCACTTTCTGATTGGTTTAATAAAGAACTGAGTGACCAATAGGTAGGCAGGAGATGATAGGCAGGACTTCAGACAGAGATAGGAACTCTGAGAAGGAATCAGAGAGGTGGAATTTGCAAGTCAAACAGAGAGGAAGTGGAACATGTGGTATTGAGGAGAGGTGACAAGTCATGTGGCAAAAAGTAGATTGATATAAATGGGTTAATTTAACTTTTAGGAGCTAGTTGGGTACAAGTCTAAACTAAGGCCAACCTTCGTTCATTATTTGGGAACTGGCAGTCCAAAGAAAGTCCAATTAAACTAGAATTTGCTTTGTAAGTTAGGCTGGCCTCTAACTCATAGGGATCTACCTGCCTCTGGCTCCCAAAGTGCTGGGATCAAATTGTGCACCACCACCCAGCTAAAATCATATTTTTAAAGGTCATATAAATGTATTTAAATAAAAACTCAAAAACTGGAATAAAGAGGTTAATTATCACTTCATTCATGAATCTGGTTTTAGTATTGTAATGCCCAAACTAAAAAGAGATAATCTAAAAAATAAAATTATCCATTAATATCACTCATCAACAGAGATACATAAACTCTTAACGTAAGATAAGCCAACACATTTATCAACATATGAAAATACACACCAAGTAGAACTCATTTCAGGTACACAAGCCTTATATTCATTATTTGAAAAGTCAAAGAATGTAGTAACTATGGCGATAAACTATGAAAACGATCACATGGTCATATCAATTAACGTAGAAAAGATTTTGGCGGAAAAAAAAAACACTCTGCAGAATATAAACTCAGATAAAAAGGGTAGAAAAGTCTTTATCTTGATGTATTGTCAGAGGTCACCGGAGCAATGCACTGAAGCAAGAAGGAAATGAAAGGCATTTAGATCAGAAAGGAGAAAATACAGCCACATGTTTGCACATAAGAGGATTCCCCAGTAAAAAAAAAAAAAAAGATCTACAACTAATCTCAGAAGTAATAACTGGTTTCAACAAGGTGACAGGATTCAGGATGAGCACTAACAAGTTATAATTCTCTTTTAAGTTTAGCATGATTCCAACTGAAATCCTAGTAAACATTTATACAAATAAGATTATTACAAAACTACATGGAAATACAAAAAAAATCAAAATAGCAAGTTCAGGAAAGAATGAAGTGGAGTCAGGCACAGTCATGCATACCTAAATCCCAGCATCTGGGGGTCTGCAGTAGGGGAAGCAGTAGTGCAAAGTCAAGGCTGGCCAGGGCTTCAGGAGGTGATTAAGGCCAGTCTGGGATACAGAGTAAGACTGTATCAGTAAATCAATAAAAGAACAAGTGGGAGGATGCATTCTACCCACAGCTGTCATCTGACAGAGAGTACTAGCAGAGCAGCCGCACAGACGCACAGCAATGGGGTAATAAAAACACTGCAGACACGGCTCCACACCAAGATGCCCAACTGATTTTTTCCCCTAAAAAACTCAAAAGCAATTCAATGAAGTTAAGTTTACCTTCTCAGCAGCATGCATTCAGGGAAGTCAGAAAAAAATGGTCTCTGCAGTTACTTCTCAGAGTATGTGTACACTGGGCATCTATAAGAATTTTGACGGAATTCCTCTCACACATGTATGTACTGACCACGTACCACTGCATATAATCCTCATAGTAGTCCTATATACTGAATGTTTTATGTTGACATCTAGTCTGATGGGATTATTTTAGGAGATTGGGGAGCATGCATCCTTGGCCTTTGACTATAATCAAGTATAAAATTAGAAGGCAGACCCTTTGAGAATGATTAGGTCATCAGGATAAGCCCACGGGCACATGAATAAGATCTTTATAAAGGAAATTTTAAGAGATGGAAAAATAATGGGAAATGCCCATAAAGAAATTTTATATTTTACTCAGGTAAGATTTTTTAAAGGAAGGTTTAATCCTGATACATCCAAGAATATATAAACTAACAAAATAGGTATACAGATAATATATTAAATACTAACATTAATTTAAACCATATTGGAAAAATTTTTATTGCCTTTAAAGTTTATCTCTAGTAAAATAAAATAAAAAACATTATAACAAAGAATACTAGTGTGTTTTAAAAACATGATTATGATAAAGCCAAACCAAAGCTGGAGATTATGAGCATTCAGAATAATTTGCAGTGCCAAAGTACAAAAGAAATCCCAAGGATTACTCCATTCAGCAGAAAGAATTTAATACTAATCTGAGCAAACATGCAATAGAAAATAACCCTGGGTATAAAAGTAGCAGAACGTTTGTTTTCTCCACGGCAAAGTTACTAAGTCACAGCACATCATGGGGAATTTTCAGTATGTTTGGAAGCCTGCAAGACTGGCTTGTCTGCCCACCAGTCACCTCTCCACCGCTCAACAGATGCCTGAACAATCAGCACACCAAAAGCTCACTTTGGTTCACAGCTTGGAAGGTTTCATTCTATGATACCTTGCTCTTACGCCTGTGATTAGGCCACCTAGCTTGCAGAATGCCTGGCGGAGCAAATCATCCACCTGAGGACCAGGGAGCAAGGGAGGAGTGGTGACCGGGATCCCATCATCCACCTCAAGGGCACAGCCCCGGTGATCTAAGACCCCTCACCAGGCCTCACTTGAAAGTTCCTACCACCTTCCAATATCACCACTATGAACTGTCATTAACATGAGGACCGAGAGGACACTAATACAGTAGACTTGTTATGGTTTACGTACTATTCCTGAAATAAACAGATATTTAGTATAATTGCATTAATTTAGTAGTATAAAAGAGTTTTGATTCAGTTTAACTATTAAATTAAGAATAAAGAAAGGCGCTTAAGATCTCATACTTATCTATTATCTGACCATAAAATCCAACTTAGTAGCAAGTAGGTGTACAAATCAGATGTAATTTAACAATATCATTACTAACACTCCCCTTATACCACAATCCAGATCTAAAATGAACATTTTCTTTACCAATTTTCTAATAAGAATTACTCATAAACTCAGTGCAAGGTGATGGGAGGGGTAACCAGAACAAGAGCTTTCTAGATCTCTCCACAATGCAGTGAGTGCATGTTGAAATTAATCAAGATGTAACTGACGGTATAGAAAGCAGTGAAGGCAAGCTCCATACAGAGTGTGGACAGAAGGGACCTACGGAAACGACTCCTAGGTGGCACGGCCATATCCACTGGAAACAGCGCAAGTCACGAAGCCAGTACAGCTGTTTGACCAGGTCCAGCAGAGCTGAGCCGAATGCTACAACTGCTGTCAAGCCGTCTCTCGCCTTAGGATTTGGTCTCTGTGTTGCATGCTTGGGAGGCTTTGGACATTATAATTCACTTAATGTCTTTCCCTGAGAAAATTCAATCTGAGTCTCTTTGGGAAAGTCCTAAAACTTATTACGCCTCCTGCTTTCAGGGAGATAATTTTAGCCAGTCTTATTCCAAAATCTTCCTTACACCTGGAGATTGTGATAAACACAAAGATGCTAGAACCTTTTTTTGAGCCCATGACTCCAGGATCTTCTTGGTATACCCACCTCCCTAAGCCAACTCAAACAGAATACTTAGAGCAACGCAAACTTAAAAGGGACTGACGAGCCCCACCTGACTAGGAAATTTGGCAATAGGTCAGCAGAGGCCTCCTCTTACATTGTGCTCAGAGTTTGCTTAGTAAGTAACATACCAAGTAGGGGGTTATGCAGGGTATGTCCCAAGGGTGGGGGGGATCAGTGATAATCTGATTTACGAATAGCACTTTGTGCTTTAAAGACTGAGAGCACACTTTTCAAGGCATGGATTCACCTGAACTGGCTCAGATATTTTCTGGTTACCTTGCTCTTCGAAACCACAAGTGCTGTCAGCCTGGAAACAGACGGTTACACATTATGTATGCTTGCCCTAACATATGGAGTCCACGGATGCTTTGAAATGGGCCTAAGGAACTAATGATAAAAGAAAACTCTTCTATGTGTACTTACTGAATGTAGATAAACCTACAACCCTGGACATGTTATAAAAAAATCAAAGACATGTCTGGAGACAAAATGATATAATCTGTATCTTCTGAAAAAATCATGAGTCTGTATTTGTCTTATGAATCTGTATAAATAAAGAAGCAGGCTGACTGCTAGTCGGTCAGAGTTGCAAGGTTCTGTCAAACACCATGCCTGACTCACTTCTTACCTCCTCTTGGGACCTGTCAACTGTTAGGACTGCTCCCTTTATGGGGCTGTGCCCTCGCCCCAACCACCTAGGGAAGGACAATCAAACACTACTCTTTACTGTGAAGACAAAATAGGTTAGGAACAGCAAAAAGGTGAGAAACAATAAGATATCAGGTTTAAGACTGAAAAGATCAAGAAAAATAAAAAACAAAGTAGGGAAAGCCAGAAACTAACAATATGTAAGACTGGACAAACTGATCATAAGAGGCCCAAGTCAAGTGAGATTGAGACAAGTTAGTCACAGGATCACAAGCAAAGCTAGGCTTTGTGCCACAGAGACTTCTAGCTTCCCACAGGGTAAGGGTCTTCCTGAGGGGTGAATTCCTTTGGGGCTAGAATAAGAACAATTCCCACTTGGAGATGCCTCTGAGCTTCTAGATTTTCATGAGTACAGTTATACAGATGCTGTACACACAGAGATACACTGGCAGAGGCAAGTACCACAAAAGACTGAAAAGCTAACTTCAAGGCATGTAAACATTTGTCCCAATATGGACAAAGTAAATATTTTTCCTTGCCTAAAATTAATTCTGTTGCTTGTTACCTTTTCAAGAAACATTTTAAAAGCTTCTCAAAGCTAGCTGGGTTTGGACATATTTTTAAATGGTACACTGTTTTGTTTATTCTAGCTACCCAAAGTCATAGCTAACGAGATCTGCAAAGTTAGACAACACTATTTCAATAACATTGCTTCTTCTGTTGGTTTCCAATGGCTCTGGCATCCTCAGACTTGGGAAGACTATATTGCTATTCATATGCAGGCCTCAAAATAGACACATCCTTGGCTACAAATCAAATTAATTATTACCCTTGTCTGTACAATGTATTCCACATCCAAATTCTTGCCCCTATTTGTGGAGTGTGCACTATATCCAAATTCTTGCCCTTGTCTGCGGATTGTGCACTATATCCAAATTTTTGCCCGTGTCTGTGGAGTGTGCACTATATTCACTGGTACAAACAACTTTTCTGCTAGTTCTAGCATGCTGATAATGGGGCGGCTTTGCTGCTGAGGTCCTTAAAGTATGGTGCCAGCATTAAGTAGTCTGAACAGGACCTGGAGACTTAAGAAAACCAAGTTCTTATTGAGCATGATGGTGCAGGCCTGTAATCTCAGCAATTTGAGAGTCCTGCCTCAAGGAGGGTCACAAGAAAGTCACCGTGTTTCTCTGCCCATAACTCAACCTACACAACCAAAGGAAACCATAAATATATAATAGTTCAATTTTTAGTTTTTGTCCTAATTTCTCCTATTCTTTATTATTTAATTTGGAAATCATAAAATACATAAAATAAAAATAAAATGGGGTACATGAGAGTAAATTTTCCCCTACTTCAGAATTTCAGATCTTAATGAAGGTAGTCATTATTGTGTTCATTTTCCCATGCTCTTCTAAAAAACTCAACCTATACACAGGCACAGGTGTGTGTGTGTGTCTATATATATATATATATATATATATATATATATGCCATGTTTTATAGTCTACCTAATTTCCATATATTAGTTGCAAATAAAAACATACCTTATGATACAGCATATAACGTACACGTGAAGTTTAATAAATAAGCTTGGAGGGAACCCCCAGCTCTGTCAGAAGTCCTTCCAGGAGCTCCTAAACTTAATAGGTTTTTTTCTTAATAGTCTTTTCTCCTTCAGAGGTGACTGCTTGACTTTGGAATGATCTTTTCTTCCTGCTTCACCACCTATATATTATTTTTATATTTATACTTAAGGAAAAGGAGAGAACAAGAAGACAGACTGAAGGAAAAGGAGTAGAGAAGAAAAAATTGAAAAGATTTCATGAGAAAGTTTATAACTAAATAGATAAATATAAAAAGAATAAACAATAAAAATATACAAGGCTTTTTAAAAATTGGAAAGATAAAGCCAAAACATCACTAAAGGTAAAAAGGAAGAAAGAATATGTAGGGAAAACCAAAAGAAAAAGGGTAGATATAAGATTTCTCAATAGAAGCCGGGCGGTGGTGGCGCACGCCTTTAATCCCAGCACTTGGGAGGCAGAGGCAGGCGGATCTCGGTGAGTTCGAGACCAGCCTGGTCTACAAGAGCTAGTTCCAGGACAGGCTCCAAAACCACAGAGAAACCCTGTCTCGAAAAAACCAAAAAAAAAAAAAAAAAAAAAAAAAAAAAAAAAAAGATTTCTCAATAGAGAAAAAAACAAATAAAATGAGGTAAGTACATGGAGATTATGAAGATGACTAAAAATCAAAGCATAAAGTTTGTGTAAAATATGATCAAGTAAAATGTCCCAAAAAGTACAACGAAAAGGAACTGTAAGGTGGAAAAAGAAAAAAAAATGGGGAAGAAAAATTTAAGTGTTGGCTGAGTTTCTTTCTGGGCCCTTAAAGGTTGGTGCTAGCAGGTACTGTAGAAGGCGGGGCTAAGAGCTGAACCTGAGTCTGTCTACGAACAGTGTGGGCCTGTCTGCTAGCCCCTTCACTTTCCTAGCTGTGGACCAGCGGCCTCTGCTGGTCACGGACAGTATTTTATTCTATGTTCTGGACAGATTGCCCTGCCCTTCTGAGGCACCCAATCTGTACCCCCGAGGTGACTACAGGGGCAGAGGGGTGCTCTCAAGTACACTAAAGAGAGGGACACAACACAGCCCGGAGGTCTGCACAAACTCCAGAACGTTAATCACGGCGGAGGGCTGTGGCTGCAGATGTCACGTATTCCCGTGGACCATCCCCGTTCTCAGCATCCCCATCAGTGAAGCCTACAATAGACACCTGGCTCCAGAGACTGGTCTAACCAACCATGGAGCTTAAACTCAGAGTCATGAATGAAGTCAGCTCTCAGGCACCGGAGACACTGGAGGCACCGGAGGTGAGACTTCATACATGTCGCTTCTGGGATGAGCAGTTTGGGGTCTGCATTTTGGGGGCTTGGCAAGCACCTGGTCCTCCTACTCTCCACAACTGCCTTTGGAACTGTCCTTTCCTGAGACTGAAGCAGGTTACATTCAGGCACCCAGACTTGTGACTGTTCCCAATCCCCCGGCGTAGTTCCGCATTAACAATAGGATCCTGCAAGACGACGCCTAGCCACAGGGCTCTGAGCCAGCGCACTCTGCATTTCTAACTAACTCATTCTGCCATAAAAGTCATGGTGTCAGCAAATCTCGGAACTGCACAAACATCTGAATATCAAGCATCATAATTCACTAAGAGTCACAAGTATATCACCCTCTCCTGAGTGTTAAGAAGCATGCTGGAGTTGGGGGTAGGACCACCATGCCAGTGCTCTTCCGAGGTGCACTACAATTACTTGGGGAGTCTATCCACAGGGTGTAACCTCTGACTTCTGCTTCAGTGGATTCAGTAACTTTTGAACTTTGGTTTCAGCAGCTCTGGAGTAGGGATCAGTGATAGGTATTGATATGTACTGAAGACATCTGAATTGTCTTGAAGAACACAGTTTGAGAATAACTGAAAATCTGAGGGCAGGCAACACCCTCATTTTCCCCAGTAATTTGCCTTAATCAGAGGCAGGCCTTATAAAATTGAGACATAAAGGAAGAAGTTAGTTTATTGTATGAGGTAGGTCAGTAACAACCGCAGGATGGTCAGTGAAGGGCTCCTTTTGGTTTTCAGATGTTTCTATGTCTTAGAAGCTTCTTTGTGATAGGATAATTTAGTGCGATGGACCCATCACAGTAAGGATGGCTATCCTCTGAACCTAATAGAAGAGAAAGTGGGAAGTATACCTGAATGCATTAGCACAGGAGACCACTTCCTAAATATGATCCCAGTAGCAGACACAGAGAGAAACGATTAATAAATGGGACCTTCTAAAACTGAAAAGCTTTTGTAAAGCAAAGGACATGGTAAACAAGGCAAAACAGCAGCCTACAGAATAGGAAAAGATCTTCACCAACCCCACATCAGACAGAGATCTGATCTCCAAAATATACAAAGAATTCAAGAAGTTGATCATCAAAAGAACAAATAATTCAATAAAAAATGGGGTAGAGACCTAAACATAGAACTCTCAACAGAGGAATCTAAAATGGCTGGAAGACACTTAAGGAAATGCTCAGCATCCTTAGTCATCAGAGAAATGCAAATCTCTGAAATTCCATCTTAACCTGTAAGAATGGCCAAGATAAAAAACGCTGATGACAACTTATGCTGGAGAGGTTGTGGGGTAAAGGGAACACTCTTGCATTGCTGGTGGGAGTGCAAGGTGGTACAGCCCCTTTGGAGTACAGTGATTTCTCAGAAAATTAGGAAACAACCTTCCTCGAGACCAGCCTGGTCTACAAGAGCTAGTTCCAGGACAGGCTCCAAAACCACAGAGAAACCCTGTCTCGAAAAAAACAAAACAAAAAAAACAAAAAAACAAACAAAAAAGACCCAGTAATACCATTTTGGGGTATATACCCAAAGGATGCTCAATTGTACAAGGACACGTGCTCAAACAGCACTGTTTGTTATAGCCAGAACTGAAAACAACCTAAAAGCCCCTTGACTGAAGAATGGCTAAAGAAAATGTGGTACTTTTACACAATGGAGTACTACACAGCAGAAAAAATAATGACATTTTGATATTTGCGGGCAAATGGATGGAGCTAGAAAACATCATATTGAATGAGGTAACCCAGACCAAGAAAGAAAAATGTCTTATATACTCACTCATAAGTGGCTTTTAGATATGAAGCAAAGAAAAACCAGCCTACAAACCATAATCCCAGAGAACCTAGACAACAAAGAGGACCCTAAGAGAGACATGCAAAGACCTAATCTACATGGGAAGTAGAAAAAGACAAGATTTCCTGAGAAAATTTGGAACATGGGGACCATGGGAGAGGGTAGAGGGGAATGGAGAGGAAGAGAGTGGAACAGAGAAAAATATATAGCTTAATAAATTCAATAAAAAATAAAAAAGATGGCTATCCAAAAGATTCTGTTCTGCCAAAGAACTCTCTCTAATCCCCTGCTTTGTACAACAGCATTTAATGGAACTGACAGCAAAGCATGTTTTGTGACTACACACGTGTCTTAGTGAGGCTGCAAGGAAATCCAGCTTTACAGAAAGAAAGAGACTGAGATGTAACAACACTGGGAATTGATAAGGCAAGTTCTAAGTCACACTAATTTTAAGCTTAATAACTTCATATGTATAAATGCTAGACCCAATGTTATTTTAAACTTTTGTTCAAATTTCCCTTATACATATTGTGCTTATACGTGGGCTATTGTGGAACTCTTTGATGTGACTGCAATTACATTAAAAATTTTTATGAAATATTTTTGTTGTAAATAGGGGCGGTGGGGCTGCGTTCCCAGCACCCCGGCTGCCTGCTCGGCTTATGCCCGAAATAACAACACACAAACTGTATTCATTTAAACACTGCTTGGCCCTTTAGCTCTAGCCCTTACTGGCTAATTCTGATATCCCGATCAACCCATCTCTAATAATCTGTGAGAACCGGTCTTACCGGGAAGATTCTAGCCTAGTCCATCCTGGGTCGGAGCTTCATGGCGTGTGTCTGCCCAGGAGCGGGGCATGGTGTCTCTCTCAGGCGTCTGCTCCCGAGAGGAGAGCTGTGGAGTCTGACCTCACTTCCTGTTCCTCCCAGCGTTCTGTTCTGTTTACTCCTCCCACCTATCTTCTAACCAATAAAATGGGCCAAGGCAGTTCCTTTATTAGCCAATGACCTTCCTCCATCATATTTTATATTTAATTTTGCACATTTTTAACATTAGTGTGTGATGTGCTTGTGTATGTGTTTGGTGCACGTGTGTGTGGAAGCCCGGAGGCCAGTGGTTAGTGTTGGTGTATTCCTCTTTACTCTCCACCTTCTATTTTTATTGTATTTTTAAATTATTTTCTTTTCTGTATGAGTATTTTGACTGCATTTACATCTGTGTATCATGTGCATGCCTTGTGTTTGTGGAGGGCAGAAGAGGTCACTGGATCCCTTGGAACTGAAGCTACAGACAGCTGTGAGCAATGTAGATGCTGGGAATTGAACCCGGGTCCTCTGTAAGAACAAGTGCTCCTAACCACCTCTGTAGCCCCTCAGCCTTACTTTTTGAGACAGGGTCTCTCACTGAATCTGGAGCTTACCAACTGGCCAAAGCTAGCCCACAAACTTGGGAAATTCACCTGTCTCTGTCTGTCCCTGACCCCAACACTAGGGCACTCTCTGCCATACTGACTTTTTTCTAACGTTGGTGCTGGGATGCCAGCTCAGGTCCTCACTAGAACACACATAAGCACTCTAACTACTGAGCCATATGCCCAGGCCACTCACTTTCCTTTTTTAGTAAATATTTGTAAAGGAAATTTAAATTCCCTTTTTCACTTTTTATTGTATTTTAAGATTCAAGAGTCATCGTGAAGACAATGACATGAAGCAACCTGGCATGTGTGCTTGACCATTAGCTGTTCAACTGTTAGGTTCTCAGCTAACAGAAACTTCCAGAAGAGGACTGATGCCAACTGTCAGACAGATCTCCAAGGACAGAGTACTGTTTCCCTTGTGTCTGCTTCACACGCCAGTCTATTTGAGTGTTAATCATATATTAGGGGATAACATCACCAGCCACTGTAGAGCTGATGAGGACTGAGGTGCACATGACACGGACTGCGGGAAACTGTATCTCAAAGACTCTGTAGCAGACAGCAGGGGCTCCTGTTCCATGTTCATCTGAGGACTGCCTGGCACTGCTTCCCCGCCTCTTCTCCAGCCTCTCTGCACAAGTGCCTGCGTAGCAGCACAGTGATTGAGGGACACAGCCATTTCTTCCTCCCACACCCCGTTCTGTTCTGCTGTCTGCTTCCTTCTTTCTTCTGAGCCAGCTGAGCCAGCCCCTATGGAGGTAGGATCCAGGAATTTGGGGCTGAGGACATTAATTTATTAAGAAATGTTGAAAATGATGAGGAATCCCATCTGGACAGGTGAGTGTGTGCTATCCAGGGGCGGATTGTCCCGGAAGAGAGCACAAACCCCCCTCCCCCAGCTCCTTCTGCAGGATTGTCTTTCTTACACACGACCCCCCCCCCAAGTCTTCGTTTTCTGCAAGGTCCTTTGCTCAGGAACAGTTTTCTGCTCCTACACTAAGGCTACCCACCCAGAGAGGTGAGAGCCTATCTAAGGGGCAGGCCTCAAGGACCCCCGGTAAGGGAGCACATGCACCTTCAGCCTGTGCGGCAGGGTGTCCTGTGTTCTACTCGTCCCCACCCTGCCCCCCAAGCTCCCCCTTTTGTTCTCGAGTCATTGGACTACCAGGCGTCCATGTTTTGGTGCTGAGGAGTTCATCTGGAGGGGAACAGTTCCTGCTTCTACACTGAAGAGATACACCCAGAGAGTCAATCACAGCAAAGACTGGACCAAGACACCAGGCCTCTCCTGGCTCCACTTGAAGGAAGAGATGGGAAGGCGCCAATGCAAGAATTCCTCCAACAACCTGAAAGGCAACATGACACCACCAGAATCCAGGGATCCCGAAATAAGAAGAATTGTACACTGTACTCCAGAAGAATTAGAAGAAATCGACTCAAAAGTGAACTATATGAAAATAATAGAGGACCTTAAACAGGAGGTGAAAAACTGCCATAAACAATTAGAGATTACAAACAAAAAGGTAGAGGAAATGAATAAATCGCTCAAAGACACGCAAGAAAACCAAGAGAAACAAGAAAAAGCAATCAAACAGGTTAGGGAAGTGGTTCAAGACTTAAAGAATGGAATGGAAGCAATGAAGAAAACACAAACCGAGGGAAGGACAGAGATGGAAAATCTGGGTAAATGAACAGGAACTACAGAGACAAGTACTAACAACAGATTACAAGAGATAGAAGAAAGAATGTCAGACACTGAAGATACCATAGAGAAAATAAACACACTGATCAAAGAAAACAGCAAAACCAACAAATTCTCATCACAAAACATTCAGGAAATCTGGGACACAATAAAAAGACCAAACCTAAGAATAATTGGGATAGAAGAAGGAGAAGAAGTACAGCTCAATGGTCCAGAAAATATATTTAATAAAATTATAGAAGAAAACTTTCCCAGCCTAAAGAAAGATATTCCTTTGAAGGTTCAAGAAGCATACAGAACACCGAATAGACTGGAAAAAAAAAAAAAAACAAAAAACAAAAAACATCTCCTCGCCATATAATAATCAAAACACAAAACATACAGAATAAAGAAAGAATATTAAGAGCTGCAAAGGAAAAGGGTCAAGTTACTTATAAGGGTAAACCTATCAGACTTATCAGACTTACACCTGACTTCTCTATGGAAACCATGAAAGCCAGAAGGTCCTGGATAGATGTACTTCAGAAACTAAGAGACCATGGATGCAAGCCCAGACTACTATACCCAGCCAAGCTTTCGTTCACTATAAATGGAGAAAACAAAATCTTCCAGGATAAAAACAAATTTAAACAATACGTAGCCACAAATCCAGCCTTACAGAAAGTAACAGAAGGAAAATCACACACCAAGGAGTCCAACAATGACCACAATAACTCAAACATCTAGAGACCCTTCACCAGCACAACTCAAAGAAGGGAAACACACAAACTCTACTACTAAAAAAGTGACCGGAGTTAACAATCACTGGTCATTAATATCACTTAATGTCAATGGACTCAACTCACCTATAAAAAGGCACAGGCTAAAAGATTGGATACGAAAACAGGATCCAACATTCTGCTGTTTACAAGAAACACACCTCAACCACAAAGACAGGCACATACTCAGAGTAAAGGGCTGGGAAAAGGCTTATCAAGCAAATGGACCCAAGAAACAAGCAGGTGTGGCCATACTAATTTCTAACAAAGTTGACTTCAAACTTAAATCAATCAGAAAAGATAGAGAGGGACATTTTATACTCATAACAGGAACAATTCATCAGGATGAAGTCTCAATCCTGAATATCTATGCCCCTAATATAAAAGCACCCACGTACATAAAAGAATCATTACTAAAACTCAAGGCTGCCATCAAACGGCACACACTAATAGTAGGAGACTTCAACACTCCTCTCTCACCAATGGACAGGTCAATCAGACAGAAACCCAACAGAGAAATAAGAGAATTAATGGAGGTAATGAATCAAATGGACTTAACAGACATCTATAGAACATTCCACACAAATAGGAAAGAATATACCTTCTTCTCTGCAGCTCATGGAAAATTCTCGAAAATTGACCACATACTCGGTAACAAAGCAAACTTCCACAGTTAAATAAAAAAATATTCGTAACCTCCTGCATCTTATCAGACCACCATGGATTAAAGTTAGAATTCAACAACAATGCTACCCCCAGAAAGCCTACAAACTCATGGAAACTGAACAGTCAACTTCTGAACCACACCTGGATCAAGGAAGAAATAAAGAAAGAAATCAAAGTCTTCCTTGAATTCAATGAAAATAAAGAAACAACTTATTCAAACTTATGGGACACTATGAAAGCAGTCCTGAGAGGAAAGTTCATAGCACTAAGTGCCCACTTAAAGAAAACAGAGAAAGCACACATTGGAGACTTAACAGCCCAACTGAAAGCTCTAGAAAAAAAAGAAACAGACTCACCTAGGAGGAGTAGAAGACTGGAAATAATCAAACTGAGGGCGGAAATCAACAAAATAGAAACACAGAAAACAATCCAAAGAATCAATGAAACAAAAAGCTGGTTCCTAGAGAAAATCAACAAAATTGATAAACCTCTATCCAAACTAATCAAACGGCAGAGAGAATATGCAAATTAATAAGATCAGAAATGAAAAGGAGGACATAACCACAGACACAGAGGAAATTCAAAGAATCATTAGATCTTACTACAAAAGCCTGTAGGCCACAAAATTGGAAAATGTAAAAGAAATGGACACATTTTTAGATAAATACCATATACCAAAGTTAAACCAGGACCAGGTGAACAATCTAAATAGACCTGTTAGTAGCGAAGAATTAGAAGCTGTCATCAAAAACCTCCCTACCAAAAAAAGCCCAGGACCAGATGGTTTCAATGCGGAATTCTACCAGAACTTCCAAGAAGAGCTTATACCTATACTCCTTAATGTATTTCACAATATAGAAACAGAAGAGTCATTGCCAAATTCCTTTTATGAAGCTACAGTTACCCTGATACCAAAACCACACAAAGACCCAACCAAGAAAGAGAATTAGAGGCCAATCTCACTCATGAACATCAACGCAAAAATACTCAACAAAATACTGGCAAACCGTATCCAAGAACACATTAGAAAAATTATCCATTATGATCAAGTAGGCTTCATCCCAGAGATGCAGGGCTGGTTCAACATACGAAAATCTATCAATGTCATCCATCAAATAAATAAACTGAAAGAAAAAAATCATATGATCATTTCATTAGATGCTGAAAAACCTTTTGACAAAATTCAACATCCCTTTATGATAAAAAT
This sequence comes from Microtus oregoni, assembly GCF_018167655.1. Taxonomy (NCBI): domain Eukaryota; kingdom Metazoa; phylum Chordata; class Mammalia; order Rodentia; family Cricetidae; genus Microtus; species Microtus oregoni. Next base: position 34,467,300 of record NW_024543072.1, read on the forward strand.
CTTGGAGAGAGTAGGGATACAAGGGTCATACCTAAATATAATAAAAGCTATATACAGCAAACCGACAGCTAACATCATACTAAATGGAGAGAAACTCAAAGCCATCCCACTAAAATCAGGAACACGGCAAGGCTATCCACTCTCTCCATACCTCTTCAATATAGTGCTTGAAGTTTTAGCAATAGCAATAAGACAACATAAGGGGATCAAGGGGATTCGAATTGGGAAGAAAGAGGTTAAACTTTCATTATTTGCAGATGATATGATAGTGTACATATGCGACCCCAAAAACTCCACCAAAGAACTCCTAAAGCTGATAAACACGTTTAGTAATGTGGCAGGATACAAGATCAACTCCAAAAAAATCAGTCGCCCTCCTATACACAAAGGATATGGAAGCAGAGAGGGAAATCAGAGAAGCATCACCTTTCACGATAGCCACAAATAGCATAAAATATCTTGGGGTAACTCTAATCAAGGAAGTGAAAGATCTATTTGACAAGAACTTTAAGGAATTGAAGAAAGAAATTGAAGAGGATACCAGAAAGTGGAAAGATCTCCCTTGCTCTTGGATTGGAAGGATCAACTTAGTAAAAATGGCAATTCTACCAAAGGCAATTTATAGATTCAATGCAATCCCCATCAAGGTCCCATCAAAATTCTTCACAGATCTTGAGAGGACAATAATCAACTTTATATGGAAAAACAAAAAACCCAGGATAGCCAAAACAGTCTTATATAATAAAGGAACTTCTGGAGGCATTACCATCCCTGACTTCAAACTCTACTACAGAGCTACAGTATTGAAAACAGGTTGGTATTGGTATAAAAACAGAGAAGTCAACCAATGGAATCGTATAGAAGACCCAGATTTTAACCCACAAACCTATGAACACCTGATTTTCGATAAAGGAGCTAAAAGTATACAATGGAAGAAAGAAAGCATCTTCAACAAATGGTGCTGGCACAGCTGGATGTCAACCTGTAGAAGAATGAAAATTGACCCATATCTATCACCATGCACAAAACTCAAGTCGAAATGGATCAAAGACCTCAATATCAGTCCGAGCACACTGAACCTGATAGAAGAGAAATTGGGAGGTACCCTACAACAGATGGGCACAGGAGATCGCTTCCTATGTATAACCCCAGCAGCACAGACATTAAGGGTAACATTGAATAAATGGGACCTACTAAAACTGAGAAGCTTCTGTAAAGCAAAGGACACTGTCACTAAGACAAAAAGACAACCCACTGACTGGGAGAAGATCTTCACCAACCCCGCAAGAGACAAAGGTCTGATCTCCAAAATATATAAAGAACTCAAGAAACTAGACTTTAAAATGCTAATTAACCCAATTAAAAAATGGGGCACTGATCTGAATAGAGAATTCTCAACAGAAGAAGTTCAAATGGCCAAAAGACACTTAAGGTCATGCTCAACCTCCTTAGCGATCAGGGAAATGCAAATCAAAACAACTTTGAGATATCATCTTACACCTGTCAGATTGGCTAAAATCAAAAACACCAATGATAGCCTCTGCTGGAGAGGTTGTGGAGGAAGGGGTACACTCATCCATTGCTGGTGGGAATGCAAAGTTGTGCAACCACTTTGGAAAGCAGTGTTTCGGTTTCTCAGGAAATTCGGGATCAACCTACCCCTGGACCCAGCAATACCACTCTTGGGAATATACCCAAGTAATGCCCGATCATATGACAAGGGCATTTGTTCAACTATGTTCATAGCAGCATTATTTGTAATAGCCAGAACCTGGAAACAACCTAGATGTCCTTCAATGGAAGAATGGATGAAGAAAGTGTGGAATATATACACATTAGAGTACTACTCAGCGGTAGAAAACAATGACTTCTCAAATTTTGCATGCAAATGGATGGAAATAGAAAATACTATCTTGAGTGAGGTAACCCAGACCCAAAAAGATGAACATGGGATATACTCACTCGTAATTGGTTTCTAGCCATAAATAAAGAACCTTCATCTGGCGATGGATGGAGATAGAGACAGAGACCCACACTGGAGCACTGGACTGAGCTCCCAAAGTCCCAATGAGGAACAGAAGGAGGGAGAAGATGAGCAAGGAAGTCAGGACCAAGAGGGGTGCACTCACCGACGGAGACAGTGGGGCTGATCTATTGGGAGCTCACCAAGGCCAGCTGGACTGTGACTGAAAAAGCAGGGGATAAAACCGGACTCTCTGAATATGACGGACAATGAGGGCTGCTGAGAAGCCAAGGACAATGGCACTGGGTTTTGATCTTACTACATGTTCTGGCTTTGTGGGAGCCTAGTCCGTTTGGATGTTCACCTTCCTAGACCAGGACGGAGGGGGGAGGACTTTGAACTTTCCACAGGGCAGGGAACCCTGACTGCTCTTCAGACTTGAGAGGGAGGGGGAGAGGAATGGGGGGAGGGGGAGAGGAGTGGGGGTACGGGGAGAGGAGTGGGGGGAGGGGGAGGGGGAAATTTTTTCTCAATAAAAAAAAGAATTAAACTGCAAATAAGAACAAAAGTAAGTTATGCTAGACATGCTGAAGTGTTTAGAAAAAAAGAGGGCTTGCAACTTATTTGGAAATAAATATTTTAAAAGATGGATTGGTGGGTACAGGATGGAGAGATAGGCAACAAAATATGAAAATAATAAAATTAAAGATTGCAGATGTTTAGTTAAAAGTTCTTTCATCTTTGCTGTCTATTTCAAATTATATAACAAAATATTGTTATGGGGATGTTATTAACAGTGTGGTAATAAGTTTGGCTTTGGGATAAAAAATGGATAATTTCCTCACTTTTTTTTTCACTTATCCAATATTGCTTAAAGTAGTGTATGAATTCTTTGACAATCTTTCTGGAAACAAGCTGGATTTAGTGGTCTCCTTTCAGTAAATAAAAGAAAGACAGAAGCAAAAAAAAAAAAAAGAAATGTTGAAAAAAAGATAAGAAAGCATGATCTGGTATTAGAAGACTTTAAGAGATGATGCATGTTCCATGGAAGACTAAAAATACCCATATCTGGCAATATAGTTATAACTGGTTGTCATGAGGAAGACATAGAAACATGTAAAGAACTGATGGTACCTTACTGATAAATCTCTGAAAGCCCAGGCCTCCAAATGACGTGTGAAATGCTGGGAGGAGCTGATGTCTAGGAGCACACCTAAGGGAACACGGTCACTGGGAGGAGCTGATGTCTAGGAACACACCTAAGGGAACACGGTCACTGGGAGGAGCTGATGTCTAGGAGCACTCCTAAGGGAACACGGTCACTGGGAGGAGCTGATGTCTAGGAGCACACCTAAGGGAACACGGTCACTGGGAGGAGCTGATGTCTAGGAGCACACCTAAGGGAACACGGTCACTGGGAGGAGCTGATGTCTAGGAGCACACCTAAGGGAACACGGTCACTGGAAGGAGCTGATGTCTAGGAGCACTCCTAAGGGAACACGGTCACTGGGAGGAGATGATGTCTAGGAGCACTCCTAAGGGAACACGGTCACTGGGAGGAGCTGATGTCTAGGAGAACACCTAAGGGAACACGGTCACTGGAAGGAGCTGATTTCTAGGAGCACTCCTAAGGGAACACGGTCACTGGGAGGAACTGATGTCTAGGAGCACACCTAAGGGAACACGGTCACTGGAAGGAGCTGATGTCTAGGAGCACTCCTAAGGGAACACGGTCACTGGGAGGAGATGATGTCTAGGAGCACTCCTAAGGGAACACGGTCACTGGGAGGAGCTGATGTCTAGGAGCACACCTAAGGGAACACGGTCACTGGAAGGAGCTGATGTCTAGGAGCACTCCTAAGGGAACACGGTCACTGGGAGGAACTGATGTCTAGGAGCACACCTAAGGGAACACGGTCACTGGGAGGAGCTGATGTCTAGGAGCACTCCTAAGGGAACACGGTCACTGGGAGGAGCTAATGTCTCACCTAAGGGAACACGGTCACTGGGAGTGATTCGGAGTATGCTGGAAATGGTTCTTTGCTATCCCACACATTCACATATCTTTCTTCCTCTAGAAAACCTATGGTTCAAAGCCCTTACTTGGGGGCTGGAGAGATGGCTGAGCAGTAAAGAGCACTGGCTGCTCTTCCAGAGGACCTGGGTGCTCACACCCATCTGTAACTCCAGTTCCAGGGCTTCTGACACCCTCACATAGACACACACGCAGACAAGACACCAGTGCACACAAACACCACCACCACGTTCACATTTCCATTCTGACGGAGCACATACAGGTGGTCTCTGTGTGTGAGCAGGGGTGAGGCACTCCTGTTACTTCAGAGCCTTCTTCATGGTCCTTGAGGCAGAACGGCCTGTTCATTGCAAGCAAGGCTGGCACGTCCCCCTTAGAAATGGTCTCAAGGACTTTAACTTGAGTGAATTGGACCTAACTCGGTCATATGACTTCAGTATACTTGAAATCAGTTCTGGTACAGATTTATGCCACATAGCCTTTCATTACTTAATCATTCTTTAGAGTATTCCGAACTCAAGTGAGATGAATTTTAAGCAGAATCTTAGTTAAGCATCAGACTCAATCAGATTTACATTTTAGATCAAATAAAACTATTGAGTAAGATGGTGGACTAAATACTGACCATGTGAAGAAAAGTCACAGAAATAAAAAAGGACTATTCCAAAGAAAGGGAGAGAGACTCAGAAAGCCACAAAAGGGTGACAGGACCCCTGAAAGGTACAGAAAAGCAGAGCGGTGAGGGACGAAATGAGTAAGGCGACACCACCTTCCTGTGTGGGAAGGGAGGCAGACGCCTCAGCCCAGGTTCAGTCCAGGGAAAGGCCATGCGAGAGCCTGGGGGGTGAGACACAACCCCCCCCCCCCACACACAATGCAGCCCAGTTCCCAGCTGGCTGGCTGGAGCCAGCTGTTTAAATGACTGTGGGCACAAGGCAGAGGAATTATCAGTTGATGGCACACAAAATTATGAGCAACAACTAATCATTTTTCTAAAAACTGAGTTTGAGGGTGGTTTGTTGTAAAGAAATACATAGTTAAAACATTACTGATACATATTTGTAAATAGATAAACAACCTAAAACTTCCATCAATAGCTAACATTTTACCACAGTACAGGCTGGGCTAAGGACGTCCTTAATTTTAAATTATGTAGGAAGTAGATTCTATCACCTACTAAGCAGATGGGAAGGCGGGCTTAAAGAAAATCAGGGAACAATCCTAAGATCACACAGTAAGTGGCAAAGCCACAGAAGGTAACGGTCACTTCAGACATTAGACACTACAGTCACCTTTGCCAAGGCAGGATGTCCACAAAGGTCCTTCTCATGGCTTTCTAGATTCTTAAGTTTCTTCTAGTTCAGACAAGCACAGACCTTCTATGTGTGCGATGCACCACCAGGCTCTGAAGAGACTCTTCTAAGATTCCTGGTGTTTGAGACATCACAGTTGCTAGGCGCTCTGACTGCTGCCTAGCAACAGATTCCACTTTATTCTAGTCAGTTGTCAGAGTACCTTCTGACTTCAAACGGTAACAGACACAGTGACTGTTCATTGCTTTGTCTTTCATAGAGAAAGGACAACCATGAAGACACATAATTAAGTATGGAACGAATCTACTCCATTCTTCTGCTGGGATGCAGTACCAATCAAACAACCAACCAATCAGCTAAAACTACCTACACCCCCTCTAAAAGTCTCAAAAGGGAGACAGCAGGCAAAAACAAGATCATAAACTAAGAACTTCTTGATTTCGGGAGTTCAAGGCAACAAAGTATATTACCAGAACTTTACACTTAGAATATATGTATTTTATGTTATCTAAGTTAAATCAATAAAGTTGATTTAAAAATAAAAATTAGAAACATAAAATTTAACTTACAACGATGGGAGATTTCAGCAGCTGTTTAAAGCATTCTAGTTCCTTTATATTTCAGAACAAATCTGGAGTGAATAAGTTTAAGTTTCATTAATAAAATTTAGAGTTAAATATACATGCTAAAATTTGGCAAAACAAATGAAAGTATATAAACAAAGGGGAAAGCTCCATGGAAGACAGGAGTTAATATTTCAGCTCTTTCCATCACAGGGTATATGTTACAGCTTCTTCATTCTACTATGCAACCTAACAGCAGCCATAGACTGCAGAAATGGATAGCTATGACTGGTCGCAAACAAAACTGTATCCACAAAACCAGGCAGTCAGCCCAGTACGATTAAGGTGCTATTTACTGCTTTCCCTAAAACATTATGTGTCCATGTGTGTATCTGTGTGGGGGATGTGCATGAGTGCAGGAACCTGCAGAGCCTGGAGGTATCAGATCCCCCTGGCTGGAGCTACCCAACATGGATGCTTGTTGTGGGATATTATTTTAACGAGGCAAAAATGTGTGACCTTTGCTAATGCTGCAGAATATTACTTTAACTGTGTAACAGTTTTTTGTGTTACTTTTGTCTAGGGGCTGCCTTTGTCTAACAACATAAGGATGTGTGTTTAATTACGGAAAGATGTGTGGCATTTGCGTCACCCTGCCTGCCTAAGGCACCTGATTGGTCTAATAAAGAGCTGAATGGTCAATAGCTAAACAGAAAAGACAGGCGGAGCTGGCATGTAGAGACAATAAATTAGAAGAGAAATCTGGGCTGGGGAGAAAAAAGGAAAAAAAAAAGAACAAGAGAAGGAAGAGAGAACGAAGGACATGCCCTGGGCAAGAAGCCAGTCAGACCCCAGCCAGACGTAGAGAAGCAGTGAAGGAAAGATACACAGAAGTAAGGACGGTGATAAGCCCCAAGGCAAAAGGTAGATAAAGAGAAACAGGCTCATTTCAGTTAAAAGAGCCAGCTAGAAACACATCTAATGTTGGCCGAGCATTTAAAACTAATAATAAGTCTCTGTTGTGATTTGGGAGCTGGTTTGTGGCCTAAAAGAAAACGCCTGGTACAGATGCTGAATTCTGCAGGAGCAGTACAGTTTCCTAATGCTGAACCATTTCTTCAGGCCCTATTTATTGTTTTCTAATTCCTGATCTATGGCTTTAAAACAAGTGAACAAAGGGAAAGAGGCCAATAAAAAGACTGTCTATCTGGCAGAAAGAAGTCAGAAAAGCCAAAGTGTAAAATAAACTTTAAGCAAATGAATTCAAATTGATTATTAATTGCAATAAATATTAATAGACTAAATTTAAACCCTACAAGACTACTGGATTGGATTGAAAACTAACTTTCAGAAAGAAAAATCAGTTATATTGAATATATAGGAAATAAGACATGACACCCTGTAAGTTAAAAAACAAAGACCATGGAAATAAAGTGACATCCTATATAATTAGCAAACAGTCCACATGCTGATGATTCAAGCACCCAAAAAACAGTTGAAAAGAAAAAAACAATATGGGTACAGGAAAGTACTTTCTGAACAGTAAGGGCAACCACTGACAAATGGAACCTGGTGAAACGAAAACAAAACTTCTGTGTAGCTAAGAGAACGATCACCTAAGTGAGGCGAGAAGAGAGCCCACAGAACGGGCGAGAACCTTTGCCAGCTATACATCGGATAGACTAAGATCCAGAATACACAGGAGCCCCAAAACAAAGGATCAAGGAAACAAACGACGATTAGAAAACAGTCTACAGAGCTGAACAGAGAGCTCCCAAAAGAGGAAATAAGAAGAGCTAAGAAATAGCTTTTAAAATATTCAACACCCTTATCAACTGGGGAAATGCAAATGAAAATTATTTTATCTTTTCCTAGATAGAAGAGCTAAGGTTAAGAGAACAACCTACAACAAATGTTGGCAAGGATGTCAGGGGTTGCAAACCAGTGTAGCCACTGTGGAAACCAGTGTGGAGAATTCTCAAAAAGCCAAATGTAGATCTATGTCCCATATGTCCCAACTCTCACTCCTTGGCATAAGCCTAGCACTTGATACCTTGCACCACAGATGTCGGTTCAGCCATGCTCATCATCATTATAGCCACAGTAGCTAGGAAATGGGAACAACATAAATGTCCTTCAGCTGATGAACGATTAATGAAAATGTGCTGCATATATACTATGGAATACTATTAAGCTATAATGAAAAATGAAATCATGAGATTTGCAGGTAAAAATATGGAACTGAAAAAAAAAATGGAACCAGAAAATACTGAGTGGGGTAACCCAGACCCAGAAAGACAAATGCTGTTATGTTCTCTTATCTGTGAATCCTAGCGCTGAATCTTTAGATGTGATTATACAACCTGGAGTAACGGCAGAAACCAGGAAAGTGAAAAGTGACCACTGGGGTAGAAAGGGAGAAGGAGTTCTAGAGAGGGAACAGATGGGCAGGCGCTATGAAGGGAGAAATTGGAAAGGGAGGAGCTGCAGCTGTGGACGGGGAAGGGAGGTTGGGAGGGAGGGAGGGAGGAAAAATAAATAATACTAAGGATTGTGGGATCAATAAGCCTTAATGGGTCCGAGAGTCAGCCAACCTAGACCAATATTACAGAGCATGCGCAGTAGAGTCAGCCTGGGTCTGCCAGAGGGCCTTGCCCCCCCCTTCCCCCCTGGGGGGAATATATAAGGCTTACCCCTTCCTAAAATATACTAAACTTATTTCAACCTGTTCCTGGTGCCTGCATCATTGGTTTCACGTCACTTTTCCCACTTTCCCCCAAAGGACACCCACGGGGACCCTGTTACAAAGGATGTTTGAAAATATCATTGGGAGGGGCTGGAGAGATGGCTCAGTGGTTAAGAGCTTTGCCTACTCTTCTAAAGGTTCTGAGTTCAATTCCCAGCAACCACGTGTTCACAACCATCTGTAATGAGATTTGGTGCCCTCTTCTGGCCTGCATGGATACATGAACACTGAATACATAATAAATAAATAAATCTTTAAAAAAACCTTAAGAAATAATAAAATTAAATTTAAAAAATAAAATATCATAGGAAAACATATTGTTTTATGAACTTATTGCTACCAGTCCTGTTTCAGCCAGGCATTACCAGAGTCAATTCTAGCACCAAAGTTAAAAGTTGTCAGTGTTCTAATAAATGCTCTGCAGCTGATTAAACAAGGAAAACTCAACAGCGTTTTCCTACCTTTATTTTAAAAATACCAAAACTGCTTTGAAATAGTCTCGTTAAAACTGAATTAATTTTACAACCCAAACAAAATGAAAACACAGACCACAGGTTCTTTATTACGAATTTTGACACAGTTCCACAGACTCATGGAATATATAGACTTCACATTGAAGACAAAGTTTCAAACATTTTGATTTATATTACTAAAGAAGCAAAACTTCAGAACCAACTGTGTTATGATCAATGTAACAAAACTGTATAATGAACGAGTCTGTTATAAGGAGGGAAAATTTCTAACAAATTAAACTGTTTGGCCTTTCCATGTGCAAAAGAGGAATTCCCCGTTTAGTTCCTACCTCCCGCCTAGCACCAACCATAAGAGTCAACCAGAAAGCAGGGCTTATGCTGTACAAATGATCAAAAGTCCATGGTTAATAGGTCATAGGCCCTAAAGCAAAATCTACTACTCTTGTTTTCCAAATGGACATGTTGTCAACCTGCCTACTGAATATTTATATATAGCAGTCTGTCCATCCACATTCGCAGTCGAGGCTAGCGGGGCATCACGGCAGAGAGAGGGTGCAGAGAGAACTAAGAGCTGGAGGACGGGGAGGAGCGCTGTGCAATGCTGTCTTCTGGGCACGCCATGGACCTCACTGTAGTTATGGTTACTCACATAAGATCAGGCCAATAAGATCAATATCCAGTAGGCATCACTAAGTGGGTTCAATGGATTACAGGGATGGAGTGAAGGATAGAGAAAGGAATTGATGAAGAAGGGATGGATGGAGGGAGGGAGGGAGGAAGGAGGGAGAAAACATGCAAGTGGGAAAGGGATGGGTTGGGAGATGTCTAGGGGAAATGGAAGCCAGGGGTTGGGGGTGGATATACTCAAGATACATGGTATAAATGATACAAATTGTTAAGGAAGAAATAAAAGAAAGTAGCTGCTGAATTTGTTTATTTTAAGCAACAATCTCACTTTAGGAACTTAATTTAGACACAGGCTTTAACTGAGGAAAATAATTGAAGTCCTTTTGCCTTAAACAATGACAAGAGTCTTCCTTTTCCTGCAGATGCTGGGTTTTGGTGGTGTTTTAAACGGCTCTGCCCCTCGGGAGCCATGCAACTGTACTCAGTAGTTAAGCTAAGGATATTAGCAGCAGTACTGGTAGGAAAAGAAGAGCAATGACAATAGCAACGGCGTTTGAAACGTACAGCATTTAACAAGCGTTGGGTACTGTCCTCAGCACCTTCCATACTGTTCTTAGTCATGAAGAAGGGATAGCATTGTTATCATTTTATAAATAGGCAAACAGGATAAAAAAAAGGCAAAATAATTGATCTAGTATCAATGGGTAATAATCAATATAACATATTAAGGGACATAATCAGATTTCAGAATAAAATTGTCTGCCTATATCTCTACCTAACTTTTAGAGAACTGACTGAAATGATTTAAGCCTGTATGAATACAAAAATTAGATATGTAATAAAAAATTTCATTTTGATACTACCTTTCAATCATATTATTTTATATTTCAGTTAAATATATCTATTACTAAGTAATAGCTAGTATTTATTGTACTTTCCTTGTATTTTATTTATACTTCATTTTTTTGTTGTTGTTGTTTTATTTTGTTTTTCAAGACAGGATTTCTCTGTAACTTTGGAGCCTATTCTGGATCTTGCTCTATAGACCAGGCTGGCTTTGAACTCACAGAGATCTGCCTGTCTCTGCTTCCTGAGCAGTGGAATTAAAAGCGTGCACCACCACCGCCTGGCTTATGACTTCATTTTATGGGCAGAACTAAATTAACTATATATAAATAATATTGAGACTATATAAACAAACATGTTGCATAATTTTGAAATTAAAAATTAAAAAATGAAATGAAACACTCATTTACTTTCTTCTAAATTCTGAGTTCCAAACTGAAAACGTATTTCAATCTATATATAAAAAAAGACAGTAAAATCTCAAACACACTTTTTCCCTACCATGTATTTAAAAAAACAAAAACAAAACAAAACTGAAGTTTCTCTTTTTTCCTAGCTCTCTTAGAAGTGAGAAGAGAAATTACTGCAACCTTGTCGATTAAGTGTGGGACGAGGAATAAGACTGCCTACAAACACATGACTACCATTTATGCCCAGAAATTCCTACCCTGAAAGATAAGGACGGAAGTCAGTTAAAGGACCTCATTGTGCACACCAGGAACTCCCCCAGCTCATTTACCCCAACAAAAAATGACGCAGATGGTCACTGTTCCACAGTTTCCTTCCAACTGGGCAAACAACTTACTGATCAGCAACTGTAAACTTGAAGGACTCAGCTATGATTCCAACTTCAGTGCGCTATTCCAACCCTCAAGTGTGGCCTGAGCTCCCTGCAGAGGCAGGAGAACCCACGGTAGGCAGTGTCCAATGGCCTCTCCACAGGCCTGGGCCGTTAAGAGGGCATCAAGGCTGTGCTCTTCCCATAGGTTAGTGGACAGGAAACCTAATGCAGGTTTCTTGTATCAGGTACCCAGGGGAGTCAGAAGAAAGCCGGGATTCAACACATTCCACTTCAGTCCCTCTAACCAGAAGCTCCCCTTTAAATCTCTTTTCTCTGCCTCGCGTAGCCCATGGGCAAAAATCAAACATGCTAGCATTAGGAATTGTTACAGAAAGAGATAAATATGAAAAAGTCACAGGGCTACAAAAATCCGATATAAGACTTCAAATTTCAAATTTCATTATCATCAGTGATTTGGGTCAATCCCAAATTTCAAAACAATCACAAAATATCACTATAATCCATATTTAGAAACAAGGGGAAAAGTTGATAAAAACCTTAAAATGTCAAAGTTCATGCTGGCATCTGAGAAGATTTTGTAAAAACTTCCTTTGCTTAACTAATTTTATATCTAACGGTTTCAATCTTGACAAGAAGATGGGGATGTGGCACAGTAGTAAGGCCCATGTCTGGTTCATGCAAAGCCCTGGGTTTCACTGCTAGCACCGAAAAAAAAAAAAAGACAGATAATAAAACAGACAATAAAACAGCTCTACCAAAATTATATAAGTAAAAAATTATATCGGTGTATAATAAAATTGAGCATTTTGACATCAACTTACGTATTTTTATTAGATCTCACATATATTTACCTATGTGATTTATGTTATACAGCTAATATTTGTCCAGAAGCTAGTATTTATTCTAATTCTTGCTTTATGGTACTTTATCATCACATTTTTTTTTCTTTATAAAAAATTTAAACAGGACATGAGGATTTAGCTCAAGAGAGTGCTTGCCTAGCAAGAACAAGGTTTGGTCCTCAGAATAAATCAGATAGATACCTAACTGAGTAAAGCATATTTAGATAGATTCTGAAGTTGAGCAATTTAAGTAAGAATTAGGTGTTACGTTTGTACATATATATACAAATGTAAAAATCGAAGAAAAATTTTACATAGCATTTATAAATTCATGCCTGCCACTCCAAGGCAGAAAAACCATGTATGTACATCATACACATACATACAAACAGCCTTGGGGATGTATATGTGTTATATCAGCTATATGTGTGTATGTACATGCACATTTGCATATATATTCTAGGCAGGAAACGTAAAGTGCAGCATTAACCAGCAATTTCTAGGGAGCACATGAATATAGTAATAAATTTGATATGCGACTTTAGACTATACTTCATTAGTACCACAGAGGACATCTAATTGCCATCATTTCCTGTAAAAATCTACCAACCATGTGACGTTTGTTTTTGCTGATGTTGAGAACATGAAAATTAGAAAACACAAGGTATTCATGGCAGCAGGTGCCTGTTAGGCCAGCACTCTCAGTAGACAGGAGGATCAGAAATTCAAGGTCATTCTCAGCTACACAGCAAGCTTCACACCAGTCTGGCTGAAATGGACTGTCTCAAACAAACAAACAAACACAACCAGAACAGAATAGTTTGGATCCTGGGATTTCTACTCTGCATTAAAGAAAACAATGTCAATCTCTCGGGACTCCAGCAAGCTTACTTGGAAAAGAATGACGACTCTACCTACAAGGCGTCCTTGCTCTGCTCATGCAAAGAGATGATTCTAAGGTCTTGGCCAGTCTGCTATCCAGCAGAGCGCTAACTAACATATGTCTTCATTACCCATCATGTGTGGAAATGCACCATTAACTATGGCACAGTGGGAACTAACACACGTGTTTACTATCCATCCTGAGTGGGAATGCCCCACAATTATGTTCCTAATAACAGCACTTTCTAAATAATTAAAGATGCATTAATTATGTATAAGATGTTTAAGGTTCATATCCTTTCAACCAATAATAGGACTTCTAAAAATGAAGCCAGAGGAAATGATTAGAAAAACCATCAAATATTTATGTAGAGAGATATTCTACAAAATCTTTATATTTTTTATTGAAAATGGATTTTTGTTCTCATACAGAATATCCTGATTACAGTTTCACCTCCCTTGGCTCCTTCCAGTTCCTCCCCACCATTCCTCCTATCAGGATCCACTCCCTTTCTGTCTCTTATTAGAAAAGAACAGGCTTCTAAGAGATAAAAACAACAACAACAACAATAAAACCCCCCAAAAATAATAAGATAAAACAAAAACCATCACATCAAAGATGGACAAGGCAAACTAAAACAAGGAAAAGAACACAAGAGAAGATGCAAGTTATTCTTAATAAAAAAAACTAGAAACAATCCAAGTATACAAACATCATACATAGGATTACTATGAAATATTCAATCAGTAATTAAAATATTCATGATTCCTCAAAGAAAGATCTAAAATGCTTACAAAAGATAAATTAGAGCAACAGAATATAGACACATCTCAGCCAATTATGCTCATATGTATGTATGCACACACAAATGCAGAAAAACCACATCAAAATATTAACAAAGAAAATTTGGGTATTAGGAAGCAGTTATTGTGTTTTGCAAGAAGATCTTGCTATATATAGTCCAGGCTGGTCTCAAACTCACCATGTAACTCAGTATGACTTACAAACATGATTGGCCTGTCTTAGACTTCGGAGTGCTAGGATTACAAGTGTGGACCACCATGTCTGTTCAGGTAATAGGTATATTTTCAAATTTCTCTACTGGACGTATGCTTAGAATACATAAAAACTATATTCAATTCTGCATATGACTCAGTATATTCTAGTCTCCAAGGAATAGCCTTTTTTTGGGTTTTTTTTTTTTTTTTTTTTTTTTTTTAGACAGGGTTTCTCTGTAGTTTTGGTTCCTGTCCTGGAAACTAGCTCTTGTACACCAGGCTGGCCTCGAACTCCCAGAGATCTGCCTGTCTCTGCCTCCCGAGTGGTAGGATTAAAGGCATGCGCCACCACCGCCCGGCCAAGGAATAGCTTTTAAATTAAATTTCATTCCCAAAACAACATGTAGTAACTGACAGAGATAGATGGACACAATAGACTCAAACACATGAGGAAACAGAAGCAAGAAGTAAGCTTGCGCTCTCAGTGTATACAGGCACATACACTTATGTGTGTGTATGTCTATATACATACACAGAGACATACAAACATGGGTAGTAATGTCTGCCAAAGAACTGTTTCAGATATAGAGAACTGGAGGGAATATCTTCAACCTTCTCAGGAAAGATGTGCTCTGGGGTAATAGTCACTGTTTAATTTTTTATTTTATGTGTTTGAGTGCTTTGTCTGCATGTAGGTATGTGCAACACATGCATGCCTGGTGCCCTCAAGGTCAGAAGAGGGCATCAGATCTCCTGGGACAGGAGCTGTGGATGACTATGAGCCACCACGCGGGTGCTGGGAACTAAACCCAGGTCCTCTGCAAGAACAACGACCGCACGTAACTGCTCAGCCATCTCTCCAGCCCCATACACAATGCTTCAGATCTGCTCTGGAGTGCTAATTAAGAGAACTGAGTGGCCAGGTGGTGGCGCACACCTTTAATCCCACTCGGGAGGCAGAGGCAGGCGGATCTCTGGGAGTTCGAGGCCAGCCTGGTGTACAAGAGCTAGTTTCCAGGACAGGCTCCAAAGCTACAGAGAATCCCTGCCTTGGAGAGAAAGAGAGAGAGAGAGAGAGAGAGAGAGAGAGAGAGAACTGAATGAAACTCAGTTCTGTGGTTGGAAAGACAGAAGGGAAAGTTAGAAGGCAGGGAAGCAAAATCTGAGCATAGCATGAATGAGCATGGCCATGACCAACAGCTAAAGGAACAACTACTAAGAATGCACAGATACCAAAATAAAGACAGGAATTTAGACAGATTTCTCCTTAACTGTTGCCTTGACTAATGTGCCTTCAAAAAAAAAGACTGAAATATTAAAGTATACTTGAATTTCATCATGTAAAACACAGCAAGAAAACAAACATTAACAAAATATTTTATTAATGAAATATTTACAACAGGGCACGTACCTTCACTGATGGCATGGGGCTTAACAATGCAGCAGGTACAGTTGGTAAATTTAGCAGTGTTTGCTGGTCCACAGCCTCCACTTGAAGGAAAAAATAATTCCATTTCCTACAGTACAGAAAGATGAGAAAAGGGATTTTGACATGGATGATCTCTTATCTGAAACTTACAGAATATTTCTGGAGGTTTCTTTTAAAGTTTCATGATATAAATTTTATTTTTTAAATTTTCTAAATGTGAATTTGAAAAACTGAGTAACTTAGCTCCATTTCAGCACTTAACAGACAGAGCAACATGCAAATAGTAAAAAAGCAATGCGAAGATGTCACTGTGTGGCCTTTATCATAAGTGACAAGGTTTCAATAAATTCTGAGAGTTGGAAAAAAACAGTATGAAGTTCTTACTTTCCCCAAAGTATAGTTCATAAATACAGATTAATATTAAGTTTAAAAATAAAATATATAGGGGCTGGAGAGATAGCTCAGTGGTTAAGAGCACTGACTGCTCTTCCAGAGGTCCTGAGTTCAATTCCCAGCAACCACATGGTGGCTCACAAACACCTCTAATGAGATCTGATGCCCTCTTCTGGCCTTCAGGCATACATGGAGGCAGAATGTTATATACATAATAAATAAATAAATCTTTAAAAAAAATAAAAATAAAATATATAAAATAAAGTTAAAACAAGCACATCTTCACAGAAACAGAAAAATTGTTTAGGGGGTCTGAGAATTACAGTTAATAACAATAATTCACAACAGTTCTATTACAAATCAAAGTGAGCACTATAATATGACCTGATTCACACAGTGGCTATTTGCTTTAATCACGGCTCATTAAACTAGAAATCAGGAATCTGAACCACAAAGATGTTCACATTTGTCAAGTCTTTAATTATTTAAATGGTGTCCCTAAGCTTTTAGCACTTTTCTTTCCATGATATTCTCCATAAAAACCTCTGTTCACACTCTAAAACATCTGCCAGTGAACAAAGAAATGGCGAAATGCTATCACCTCTAGCGAGCTTTTCCTGATGCTCCCAATCAACACCACGCATCTGTCACAGCCGACCCTTGTCATCAATCAGATTATAAATTTGAAAAAAAGAACCAACTTGCAGAGCTCTGTAGCTCCCCAAACACCAAAACCAAAACTTGCCACAGAGTTAGTATTTTCTTCTCACTGAAGCCTACCATTCAGGAGGCAGAGGCAGGGGGTCCACTGCCAGTACAAGCCACCTCACCTATGGAGTAAGTTCCAGGTCAACTGCGGCTACAGAGTGAGACCATGACTCAAAATTACAATAAGATAAATCAGAACTACACTAGCGAACTTTCATAGGTTATTGGCATACACTAATTATATAGAACCATAGGCTTCATGGGATATTTTCATAGAAGTCAAACATGCTGTGATCCTAGCCAGCCCCACTTGACCCCCTCCCCCTTACTCATTCCTCTGTCCTCCCATCATCTTCTCTCATGGTCTCCCTTCTATTTTGATGTGTAAATACTTTTTTAAAACATAAGCAAAAGGGAGGAGGAGAATCTACCCAAACACCGTATATCTCAGTGATCCTGTTGGCAGACTATTTAAAAAGAATAATTATTATTATTGTTGTTGTTGACCTGCTTTTGTCACTAAAAATGAATTTTTATAATTTTATATAGTCGTATAATGCTATTTTTTCTAGCTTTTTTTATTCAAAATATTGAGATTCACTCCCTGTTCCTTCATTCATCTCTCATCTCTCTCTCTCTTTTTCTTCGACAATAATATGCCATTGATGGCTGCAGCATGGCTTGTTCATTGTTCATCTGATGGACATTTGTGCCATCTCTAGTCTGTGCTATTACAAATAAGCTGTTAGAAACACTCAAACCCAATCTTCTAAGAAGATGCTCACAGGATAATTTTTATTTTGTTGTTGTTAACAAAAATTTTTGCTTTGAAATTTTTATTACGTCTGTCTGTCTTCCTACCTACCTACCTACCTACCTACCTACCTACCTATGTGTACATGCAGTGTGTATGTGCATGGCCAGAGGCCAGAGAACACAGAAAATAAATTCACTCCTTCTACCATAGAGGTCTAGTTAACAAACTTGGGACATCGGGTGTTGATTCAAATGCCTTTACCCAGTAAGCCGTCTTGTCGGCCCAAGGCCCAGAGTTCTTGCATCTTTACACAAGCTGCATTTCCACGTGTTTCTAGTATTTCTCCTAGACCCCTACTTAGCTAACAGTGCTTGTTTGAACTACAAACAGACTACTCAAAGGAAGCCTTCTTTTGGAATACCTACCACAGATCTGTACACTAGTATTCTTACTTGAATTCAGTCACAAACATGAGGGTCAGCAACTTAAGCCTTTACAGAAAGAAGTGTGGGAACAAGGGTCAGATCTGGAGAAAACTGCGCTCAACTGTGACCAACACAACTGATTTAAAAGAAGGCGTGTCTCTGAGCCACGTGAGCCTCTGAGTCACGTGATCTTCTGAACCACGTGAACCACTCGATCCTGTAGCTGTTCACCACTACTACACCAGCTGTTCCAATCCTCCCAAAGTCCTCAGCAGGAGAAATATTTTATTCGGACATAAAACAATTTCCGAAACAAAACAGAAGAAAAATATCTCTCAAAACGACTTACTCTGGCAGCAGATGCAAAAGAATCGGGGCCATGAGCCGCGTTTCTGATGCCATCTGTCCCAAAGAGGGCTCTGATGCTTCCAGGGGCATCTGTGCGAGCTAGCCCAGAGTTTGCCGGTCCAAGCAATCTTTTCCACTCACATATCGCATCATCTCTTAAAATCTCCATGGCAATAACCGGACCACTTGTAATAAACTGGATCAGTTCGCTAGGAAACAGGGGAAACCTGAATTACTTCTCTGCTTTGTCAATCTAGACATCAGCCGTAACAATGACATCAGTAATTTCAGGGACCAGAGTTTCTGGGCACGGTGAAGCGTACGTGGGCAGTGCCAAACCCTCAAGAATGGAGTGCACTACTGTTAGCAGGGGAAAAGAGAGGCCTGCTGAATTCTGATGATTCCATCAACTTAAACTGCACAGTGTTGACCTAAGCGTTCCCAGTACTCTAAGCAGGACAAAGGTGATTCCCTTTTTATTTTCATATGGTTTATCCTGGCAGTCGGGTAGAACTGTACAATAACAAAGTAATGAGCATTACATTTTGTAACATTTTTCAACGCAGAGAGTGACAACTCTAAATCAGTGTGAGAAAGAAAAAGACTGTCAGCAGGCCTTCAACCACTAGCCCTGTATCAGCAGAAAACTACTCTGGGTTATGATATACTAAATGATCGACCACACACACGGGGCTTTGTTGAAAGTTTATGCCTTAGTCCCAGTTCCCTGGGAAGGAAAGCTGATACTTCATTTTTCCATCTCTTCATGTGCACACAGCAGCAATGGTAAAGTTAACTTGAAAAGAGTGACATCCCAGTTCCTCACTTTCTTAAGCAGAGGCAAAAGAGAGGAGGAGGACAGGGTGCCAGGCCCGTTACCTTATGACTGTTTTACACTACCTTCTCTCTCCTTTCCACTTAGAAGAGCATTTCCAGGAGATAGCATGTAGAAGGAGAAGGATCTACACCCACTATGATAATATTGTGATACTGCATTGTACGTAAAAGATACCAAAATTGGGGGGTAGGGGGTAGGTGGAGAGAATGGGAGGAGAGAAGGGAGTGGGAACTGGGATTGGTATGTAAAATGAAAAAAGAAAGTTTGCTTTCTTTATAAAAAAAAATAAAGGGGCTGGAGAGATGGCTCAGTGGTCAAGAGTACTGATTGCTTTTCCAAAGGTCCTGAGTTCAATTCCCAGCAACCGCATGATGGCTCAGAACCATCTGTAATGAGATCTGGTGCCCTCTTCTGGCCTGCAGGCATACACATGCAGACAGAATACTGAGAATACTGTATACATAATAAACAAACAAATAAATAAAAGAAAAAATTATAAAATGATACCAAAATATACCAAATAAAGACCTTAAAAGTACAATAAAATTCCCAGCATAAAATATGATTACAAACACATTTTCAATTCAATGAAATATAAAAGGATGTTTCTTAAAACTTAAACAAGTGATCCATTTGTTTCTGATTAAGGGTCAAGTATTTAGTGGTGGATATAAGAAGTCTTTCTAATAGAAGTTAATGGGAAAACAATTTTAGTTCTGAAGCTAAGCACTTACTTATAAAAAGGCCTTGAGTGGTGGTCTACATGAAAGTCTGTGGCTTCTTTCCTATAAAATAAGCAAAATAACAATAGTTAAGGTTACTGGAAATAGTTATTTTAGCTCATGTTAATAAAATATAGATTAAAACACACACGCATTTGATCTGCAAACAAATTAACTGTTTTTTCACCAAATTTTTATTTCGCCAAATTGCATATTCCAAGTATGAGTCCTTCCTATGCTGAGATATAAAATTAGATAAGATGATATGTTTACTTTTTTATTGATGTTACACTTTATCCATCTTCCACTTCATCAGCATCTCACTGCATTCTCAATACAGTGCTAAATATCCGAGCAATAAGAACGTTTGCTATTTAAAGTCCAAACAAATTACATTAAAAAAATGAAGAGAAATCTTCTAATTCAAAATTTAGAATTAATTTCAAGTTTTAGAATTTTGGCTACAGCTTATTCTATTTTTTGTCATCTATTGGGGATAAACAACAACGCTGAGTGTGTCTGAGATGGCGCGTCTCTGGAGGATTCTAGGCGTCACACAAAGAGATAGGCTGCACAACAACGAAGTAAACTACAGGATACAGCAATGGCGCTTGAGATACTTCGGCAATGTTACGAGAATGGATGGTGGCAGACACCCGAAGATAGCACTGCTTGGAGGGGTGCACGGGATAAGATGAAGAGGAAGATCTAAGAAATGCTTAATAGACAGCACAAAGGAAGACTGCGTCCTAGACAAGCGTCTAGGACTGCTCAGGTAGGAACAACTGGAGAACCGCCATAAACGGGTAAGCATTGCCGGGGCATAAATAAAATGAAAAGGAACGAATGAACTGGGGATAAACCTAGAACCTCACTCATGTGCAGAGTGCTCTACGGCTGAGCACCATCTCAAGCCCCTTCAGGTTCTAATTTACTAGTTTTTGCTTAGTCATTAGTAAGAACTCTTCAAGGAAAAGCTCTTTTATGTTTGTATTTTTTAAAACCGCTTGACAAATTATATATATTAAAATCTGCATTTCCATTAAAATTTATTATAATCTGATCCAGTAAGCTTAAAGGTGTAAAAAGCTTTCTTTCCCCTACCAAAATCAGGTGTCTTTCTTACAATTGTGCAGCTTTCTTGCTGGATTTAAAAAGAATTTATACTATGTAACAAATATATATAAACATCAACCAATTTTTTGGCAATCTGTGTTTATTTTAAATGTACAGGATTTAGCTGTATATCTGTTTACCATAGGAATACAGTATCCTTAGAGCTCCAGAAGAGGGTGTCAGAGCCCCTGGGACTGGAGTTACAGATGGTTGTGAGCCACTACATGGGTACTGGGAATTGAACCTGGGTCCTCTGGAAGAGTAGCCAGTGCTCTTCACTAACGAGCCATCTCTACAGCCCCTCAGCTATTTTTTAAAATTGCAAATAAATTACAAGTATTTGGTAGCAAAAAAAAAAAAAAACCCACAATCTTTAGACTTGAGAATTAATTTTGTATTCAATGCTTTTAAGATCTTTTATCATCCACAGCTAGGGAGGTTATAGAGCACTGTGGGAAATCCACTGCTATTGTTTAACTAAATTGACATGGTGTCAAAGTGTCTTCTGTGCAATTATGTTTACACCCACGGACAAATGCTGCTCTCACAAGCCTTGCTCAGACAAGCCTATTTCCAGTGAACAGTGATGAATGCGAAGATCTCACGATGCTTGGGTACCAAGAGACGAGACAGCTAACTGCTCAGCCCTAGGTAAGATATTTATACCATCCACTCCAAGGCTCAGGGAAAATCACAGAAGGAAGAGTGGAAAGAATGTAAGAAATGGAAGATAGGAAGATGGGCTGCAAAACGTTATCTATTGGGCATGACCCAGTCACTGCAAACATGTACTCAGAGCTGCTGTCGTTGCCTACACTGGACCTGTCAATATTAGCATGAGTCGTTTGTTACTAAATATTGCCTACTCTGCTCTACTTTTACACGATGGAAGCTCCAGCTACTGTTTACACCAGCATCCCCTCAAGTGATAAAGCTGTACCACAGAATAAGGGCTGTAACATCACTAGGTGACCAAACATTCTCACCTCCATCGGAATCTTATGAGACCACTGTCACACACAGTCCATCACTGACCAAAACGTTGCTATACACTACATCACATCATTTATTTCTGTCCTTCCTTGAACTGGGGGGGGGGGGGGGGGGGAGAAACACTGGTGCTGAAGAGAAGGGGTCGCATTTTTCTGTTCTTTGCCAGCACTGTGAATACTTTGTCACCATTCCCAAGATAAACACAACTTTATCCTGGAATCACAATTATTTTGTAATAGGAAAAAGCTTATTAGGATAAGTCTTATTTTCATCAAATATTTCAAAAAATATCTACATTAGGTTAAGTAATATTGTTTTTAGAGAGGTAAACAGCCATATTGGCATACACACTAAGATGAATTAAATGTAAATAAACACTTCTAGAAATCGTTAGATGACCGCATCCTCTATTATTTTCATAAAGTACATTATTCTTACATAGAAGAGATTATGTGAAGAACTGATATTATGAAAGCAAACAGAGCAACGGAAGTCAACATGGTTAAATGAGGGCTGTGTAGATCTGACAACCTCTAGTGGCTTAGAGTTAGGTCGTTTTGTAATTAGCTGATTATCTATCTATTATCTTGCTTCCTTCGTCGTGATAGTCTATATTTGCCATCCAGGGAAAGGCTTTTGTTTCATCCTGTAGACTCTTTGTTTTGTGCTTTTGTTTACATACAGAATGAAGGGCAAGAAAAAGGACATTACATAACTGAAAATGTGCATCGCCTTGGTTACCTCGAAAGCGTCATCATTCGGAGTTTGGTTATAGTAAATCCACTTTTGTTTATCATATCAATTATTTCTCCGGCTTTTGATACTGCATCTGGTTTGATCAGGGCTAATGTTCTGTAAGAAACAAAAGGATAAATCTGAAAATAAAAACAGTCCTACAGTTTTTAATTTATGATTCCAAGCAGTCATTTTCTTAACAACCACATCAGACCATTACCAATTAAAAATATAGGGAAGTGTATTAAAGACATCACTTAAAAATTATATAAAGTAAGATCACTATTTTCCCAAAGAAATGAAAATAAGCTAAATCTTATTTTTAAAAAGCAAGAGGCAGGATGTAGTGGCACACCCCTTTAATTCCAGCACCCAGAAGACAAAGGAGGTACATCTCCATCTGACTTTGAAGGTAGCCTGGTCTACAGAGAGTGCTAGGCCAGGCAACAATACATAGTGAGACTCTACCTATTAAAAATAAGAGGAAGTGGTAGAAGAAGAGAAGAAAATGGGCAGGAAGGGACACTAAACTTGCTATTTTTATTTTAAAATTTTTATTACATTTACTTATTTTCATGTGCGTGAGCATGAGCGTTCCGTAGCCTGGACATGGAGGCCAGAGGGCTACTTGTGCGAGTCAGCTCTCTTCTGCCAAGTGGGTGTCAGGGATGCAATTCAGTCCTAGGGCTTGATGGCAAATGCCTTTAACCGTGAATTATCTCATCAGCCCTAACATGTGTATGGTTTTTTAAAAAAATACTCAAATTAGAAAATGTAGGTATTAAAAATGTCTATGTACTATAAGATAGTTTTATATAGAAAACTAATCCCCCAAGAAATTACATTAAATATACTAGAAATTTAGTGTTCTCAAACCACTTAAACTTATGGATGCCATGCTACCAGTTCAGCACTGACACAAAAGTAACTATAAATTCTTCTATTGGGTCTCTATTCATGGCAAGGTTAAAACACAAACACCCCAATGCCCTCTGACCCAACAATACATGTGAATATCAAGTGCCATGCTAGCCCTTAAATATGAATCATGCCTTTTCTTCTTCCAAAAGGGTCCACCAGAGCCCTGCACTCAGTCCAGAAGCTCCCACAGCCATCTCCCTGCCAGCACAGAAACAAGCACTTATTATATGCAGTAGGTGGCAGTCTCAAGAGGAAACAGTATGAAAACCATTATGATAAATTCGCCTTCTCAGTGGACAGCGAGAAAGCAGACTGGCCAGGTTTCACTAAGGCAGGCCGGATGCGGATATCTGAAAACCCACGATTCTCCCTGAGCCATACAGAACGTCTATCAGAGGCTTCGCACTCTAAGCAAAACAGCAGCAAACCTGTCTGTGAGTAGACGACCAGCAGCCTGCTGGAGCACAACATCCTAGACAACGCAGTGTGGGCACTGTGCAAGGGGCGTGTCAGTTCCGTGCCAGGCCTCTCTGAAAGCAGCAGACTGACAGGAATAAACATGCTCCTCTACGAAAACGGCTCAAAATGCATTCATGCTTGTCCTAAGCACACAACAATACATTTTAAACAATGGCCAATTTGTGAATTCTCTTACGTTATCTTTGTAAGCATAAAGTATGTGCTCACTTCACGGATAAAGGACAACAGTCTCCCAGGCAACTTGTGGTTTGGACAAAACACTCTGTGAAGATTTTAACTGGTAAGAGCAGCCAAGTTGTTCAGAGAAATCCTTCTTTTTTATTAATTTTTTTTTTAAAAAGAAAACAAACCAATCCCAGTTCCCTCCACCCTCCCACACACCCCATCTATTCCTCAGAGAGGGTAAGGTACACTGCCCTGGGGAAGGTCTAAGGTCCTCCCCACTATATCCAGGCTGAGCAACGCATCCATCCAAAGAGAACAGGTTCCCTAAATGCCAGTACAAGCAGTAGGGACAAATCTTAGTGCCACCGCCAGTGGCCCCACAGTCTGCCCCTGCCAGACAACTGTCACCCACATTCACAGGGACTAGTTTGGACCCATGCTGGTTCCTTCCCTGTCTGGCTAGAGTAGGTGACAGAGAAATCCTTCTACTGAAACTTTTTTTTTTTCAAGACAGGGTTTCTCTGTGTATTCCTGGCTGCCCAGAAACTGGCTCTGCACTAGAAGTCCAATCCACTATCCATTGTGCCACAGTGAGATTAAGGAAAGAGATACCTTGATTGAGGGAGCCATTATGGGGTTAGCAAGAAACCCGGCTCTAGAAAAATTCCCAGGAATCCACAAGGATGTCCCCAGCTAAGACCCTAAGCAATAGAGGAGAGGGGGCCCCAATCTTGCCTTACCCTGTAGTCAGACTGATGATTATCTTAAATATCACTATAGAACCTTCGTCCCACAACAGATGGAAACAGAAGCAGACTCACATCGGAACATTGGACTGAGCTCCCAAGGTCCAGTTGAAGAGAAGAAGGAATGAGAACATAAGCAAAAAGGTCAAGACCATGAAAGGTTCATCCACTGAAACAGCCTACCTTAGCTAATGGGAGCTCACCAACTCCAGCTGGACTGGGAAGGAACAAGCATAGGACCAAACTAGTCCCTCTGAATGTGGCTGACAGTTGTATGGCTGGGGCAGACTAAGGGGCCACTAGCAGTGGCACTGGGATTTATCTCTACTGCATGCACTGGCTTCTTGACCTATCCTCTTTGGATGTATACCTTGTTCAGCCTAAATGTAGTAGGGAGGGCCTTGGACTTTCCACAAAGCAATGTGCCTTACCCTCTCTTAGGATTAGAGGGAGGTGGGGTGGGAGGATGTGCGGAGGGAAAGGGAGGAGGAGAGGGAGTGGGAATTTGGATTGGTATTTTTGTTTAAAAAAATCTAATTAAAAAGAAAGAAGGAAGGAAGAAAAAAAGAAAGAAGAAAGGAAGGAAGGAAGGAAGGAAGGAAGAAAGAAAGAAAGAAAGAAAGAAGCTCTGCAGGCTGGCCTTGAACTCACAGAAATCTGCCTGCCTCTGTCTTCCGAGTGCTGAGACAGAAATGCACAGTTGCCTCATAGGAGTGAACAGAATTCCGCAGTATTAACAGGAGAAAAGAGAGCCCATAGACAGAATGCATTAATGATGACTATCTGAGTTAAACAAATGTTTGTAATTATTTGGATGTACTTAAACATTCAAAAGAGATTTAGGTCTTTCTCCTAGGCCATCCTTAAACACCTTCTAAGCACAGATAATACCTTCTAATACAAATACACCCTTCTAACACAGACACATCCTAACACAGATACATCCTTCTAACATAGATACACCCTTCTAACACAGATACATGTTTTTAACACAGATACACCCTTCTAACACAGATACATCCTTCTAACAGAGACACACCCTTCTAACACAGATACACCCTTTTAACACAGATACATCCTTCTAACATAGATACATCCTTCTAACACAGATACATGTTTTTAACACAGATACACCCTTCTAACACAGATACACCTTCTAACACAGATACACCCTTCTAACACAGATACACCTTCTAACAGATACATTTTCTTCTAACAGATACACCCTTCTAACACAGATCCATCCTTCTAACACAGATACACCTTCTAACACAGATCCATCCTTCTAACACAGATACACCCTTATAACACAAATACACCCTCCTAAGCACATATACCACCTTCAATGCAGCTCGGAATACTCGCACTCCCTTTTAGGGCAATGGACACATAAAGTAAGCTGAGATTCCTGGATTCAGAAGTTTCTTTAAGTCATCCAAATGACTGCTATTATTTACTCATTTGCAGTTAGAAAAGAATCAGAAAAGAAAATGATAAAATAATTCAACTCAATGGAATATATATTACTGCAAGCATTTTCATTAACTATATTTACAAAGGCCAAATACTTCAATATTCATTCACATGAAAATATATCCAGTTTAAAAATTCATCCCATTCAACTGTATTAGTCAGCATATGGATTAGAAGTGTAGCAAAAAAAAAAAAAAAAAAAACCAGACACATTTTAGACTACTAAAGTCTAACAGAGTTTGTTTCCTTTTACTGTCTAGAAGTGTGACTGACCAAGGTACTTTACCATCCTATAGGATCAGTTTAAGAACATTCATTCCTCACAAATCAGAGTTAAAAGACAGAAAAAGCAATTGTTAGGACCATTTTTATTTTCACTTGGCTCCAGGCAGACTATTAATCCCAGCTTCTCAGATTACCTTTCCGAGTTGAAATAAAAACCTAACGTTGCTGTGTGTTGAGATGATTATGCAAAGTGCCCTTCTAAGACAGGGACTAGCTGTCTCAGTTAGGGTTTCTATGGTGATGAAACACCATGAGCAGAAACACCATGGGGAGAAAGGGTTTATTTTGTTTATACTTCCATATCGCTGTTCATCAATGAAGGAAATCAGAACAGGAACTCAAATAAGGGTGGAAACTGGAGGCAAGAGCTGATGCAGGGGCCACAGAGGAGTCAAGCTTACTGACTAGCTCCCATGGCTTGCTCAGTCTGCTTTCTTGTAGAACCAGGACCACCAGCCTAGGAATGGCACCACCCACAGTGCCTATCACTAATTAAGAAATACCTTACAGGCTTGCCTACAACTCAATCTTATGGAGACATTTTCTCAATTGAGGCTCCATCCTCTCTGGAGACTTTAGCATATGTCAAGTTTTCACAGAACTAGCTAGAACACTAGAATATATCATTATCCACGATGAATGGAAGCTATAGATTATTTATTACTCATAAAAAAGATTATAGAGGCTGGAGATACGTCTCAGTTGGTAAAGCGCTTTCCACGCGAGCATGAGGGCTTGAGTTACAAACTGAGCATGGTGGTTGTGTGCCTGTAATCCTAGCACAAGGGGGAGGACAGAGTGACAGAGGAAGGTCCCAGTGTCAACCTCTGGCGCCCACACACGCACATGCACACACAAGCACTTCAACGCATGCACGAACACAGGCACGCACAGAGCTACAGACGCTATTTTCTTACTCTCGCTGACTTTTAACATCATAAGAATCTCGTAAGATCTCATAAGAATAAATGATGCTCTTGGTCTGGACTGTCGGACTTTCCCAGTTTTACAGCTGCCCCTGTGGTGGTCTCTCACAAGACAATCCCTCTAGATCTGACCCATCACCACCTAAGCACAAACCATGTCAAGAATTAGAAAGGAACTGTAAAGAAAGGGTAAGGAATTTTCACTCCTTTATATACTAGGCATTTGCAATGTCATAATCCCACTCATTCATTCAATAAATGTTCGTAGGACATTTTTTGTGAACAAGAGAGACAGATTTTTCTTAAAGTTTCGTTTCTTCTCTTTTTTCATTTTTTCATTCATTGTCTTTTATCAATCAGTCGTGTCTTCAACACTTACTGGACATGCCAGTTCTATGAACTAAGATCAATAATAGACAACATTAGTGACAAACAATTCTAACTTCCTTATCAATTAGATCAAAAGTCATAACTTGGGGATAAAAAGGAAATACAGAAAAAAGCAGATACACTTGAGTTTGTAATTTATTAATTCATTCAACTGACACAGACTAGGCCCTTACAATGTTTACTGATACTTTCTCAGTGTCATAAAACACATAGAGATAAAGTAAAATAGAATTAGAAGATCATATCCAGGTCCTACCCAGCCTCCTATGTTTGAATTCTCATGACTCTTCGGTTTTCAGGTATTAAACTTTATCTTACTTATTGCACAGAGCACTAGGTTTCACAATTACATTCTCATAACATACGGCATTGAATTTTGCTTGTCTCTCACCCTTACCCACCCCTGCCATCTCTCCCTCCTCGGGCTGGACCCTTTCATAAACATATATTCCACTTGACAACACCAATGTCTTCTCACCAGCGCCACCTGGCATAAAACTTGGACGAGGCTTCTGTCCCTCCCTGCTCCCATCCCTTCCTGCCAACTCTGCCAGGGAGCCACAGTGGAGCAGTGCACTGCCCACTCCTTCCTGCTGTGGGACAATGGTCTTCTACCCTGTAAAAGAGATTTGTTGCTTGTATTGCTTTAAAAAAAAACGCTGATTGGCCAGTAGCCAGGCAGGAAGTATAGGTGGGGCAACCAGAACAGGAGAATTCTGGGAAGAGGAAAGGCTGAGTCTGCAGTCATCACCCAGATGCAGAGGAAGCAAGATGAAAACGCCTCACTGATAAAGGTACCAAGCCATGTGGCTAACACAGACAAGAAATATGGATTAATGTAAATTACAAGAGTTAATAAGAAATCTGAGCTAATACGCCAACCAGTTTATAATTGATGTAGACCTCTGTGTGTTTATTTGGGACTGAAAGGCTATGGGACCTGGCAGGACAGATACCTCTGTCAACACCTTCCCACTGGGTGACCCTTTTTGCTTCCCCACACTTTACAGTTGACACCATTTTCTTTTAAAAAAATTTTTTTAGCTAGTATATAAAATGTGATTCATAGTGATATTTTCGTATCATTATACTCTGTTCTTTTTTACAACCCCGGCCCTCCCCAATGATGACTCGTTTCTTGTTAGTCCCAATCCCATCCCCCAAAAGTCTGTCTGCTTTCATGACATACATGAACGCTCTCTTGTTCCCCACTCCCTCCTGCCCTCTTTCCTCCCTAGTTCCTTTTCTACACTCATCTATCTATCTATCTATCTATCTATCTATCTATCTATCTATCTCCCACCTCCCACCCATCCATCCATCTACCTACATCCCACATATTAAAGAAGCATATGATATCTCTCATCACTCTGGCTTATTTCACTTGATGTAATGACCTCCAGTTCTATCCACTTTCTTGCAGATATCAGAATTTCACTATCTGTAGCTGAATAAAAGTCCCAAAAGCAAGCTCTTTCTTTGTGATTTCTGATGTTCTCCTGATCTTTCTCTTTTGGAACTGAGCCTATTCTTTGATATCTTGGCTTGTTTCATTTAGTACATCACTTTGAGGCAGCTTCTCATCCACCATCTCAGTCCAGGTGTTTCTAAATCTTCCATTCCTTTTTTAAAAGGACGTTTTTTTATTATGTATACAGGGTTCTGTCTACATGTATGCCTGAAGGCCAGAAAAGGACACCAGATCCCATTACAGAAGATTGTGAGCCACCATGTGGTTGCTGAGAATTAAACTCAGGACCTCTGGAAGAGCAGTCAGTGCTTTTAACCACTGAGCCATCTCTCTAGCTCCTAAATCTTCCATTCTTGACTTGGACTGTCTATGAGCTTTATTATTTATTGTTTAATTTCATTCATTCATTTATTTACTTTATATGTCTATCTATCTATCTATCTATCTATCTATCTATCTATCTATCTATCGAGACAGAATTTCTCTGTGTAACAGCCCTGACCATCCTTGAACTCACAGAGATCCGCCTGCCTCCACCTCGTGAGTGCTAGGATTAAAGGTGTGCACTACCATTGCCTGTCTTATTTTTTAAGGCAGGGTCCCATGAAGTCCAAGCTGACCTTAGACTCCCCATGTAACCCAATAAGACCTTGAACTCCTATCCTCCTACCTCCACTTCCCACGTACTGGAATAACATATATGTGCCCCTCCCCAAGTTTTACACAGTGCTGGCGCTCAAACCTGGGCCTTCAGGGCTTCGTCCATTCTAGGCGAACACTCTACCAACTTAGCTGCCCCAGCCTGCATTCCTCCTTAATCACACACACTTCTTATTTCCTATTCATATTTATTACTTCCGTAATTATTCAGACCATTATTTTAGTAATTAAACTTTTGTAAGTTTTAGCTACCACCTTATTCAACCAGAATAACAGTCCTTCTCAACTTTGGACAGGAATTCCTGCCTTTCTATCTTTCTTTATACTCATTCTTTTGACTAGCATTTTATCCCGGCTCATCTAACTGGGTGGTTATTTAACCCATCTCTTATCATCAACACCAAACAGCTCCACAAAGCCTTCAGTTTTGCAAGAAATCACTTGTCTTCTAAGTTTATGGTGATTCGGGCATCATTACTTCCTCTCTCCCAAAGCCATGCCTATCCTTAGGAAGAAGAGTTCATGCTCAAACAGTCTTTGATTTTAGTGAGAAATATAAAAAAGGAGAGTGTAAAAGCTTCTCACCCTCCTCCCCTCAAAATAATCACCTCCCAAGACTACGGCTATCACTCTTATTCTAATCAGGAACAAGTCCCAGATCAGTTCCAAACTATTTAAAACGTGTTAATACATTATATTGGGCCCACTGGAAAGAAGTGTGCTGAGACAACCCCATCCGAGAAGTAGGAAATCAGAAGCTAGTAGCCAAAGCCATGTGTGATGTTTCCATGGAAAAGACGGCAGAACTGTTTTCTTACTTCTCTTTCCTGCTGCCCAGCTGGCGAGCTGTGTACTGGTCTCCATAGTCAACCAGCACCAGTTGTCGAGAAAAGACATTCACTTTGTTGCCTATGAATAAATCTTCCAAGCGCAGGGCCTCATACTTGGTCCGCTTTAAGAAGGTGCGACGATTCTTTACATCATGCTAGAACCAAACGCAATGAAAAATACATACAAAGAATGTTAATCTTACTGGGAGGTAGAAACAGTTTTCAGTTTATCTGACCCTTTTACTTCTTAACTACACACACAAATAATATTTTATACTCAAAATCTCTATTTCCAAATCCAATCTAGTAATAATAAAAATATATATTTTAAAATACCCTAAGTAGACTTATTTTAGCCAAGCTGTTTCAGCATCTATGAACCAGAGACAGTCAGATTCTCACATTCCTTATTTTCACATACACATTCCAATACTAAGTAAGCTCATTAAAAATTGTATTTTATTTAAATTATGTGTATTTATGTCTCTGTGTGGGTATGTAATGTGAGTGCAGATGCAGACGTCAGAAGAGGTGTTGGCCTGTCGGAGGTGGAGTTACAGTTGCCGTGAGCTGCCTAGTGTAGTTCTGGGAACCACACTCGGGACCTACAAGAGCTGCAAGCACTTTTAACTGAGCCATCTTCTAGGACCTCCACTCCCAAATACACTGACTTTTTAAAGAGAATACCAACGAAGGAACACAAAGAAAGGGACCCTCTTAGATCCTCTTTAGTTGGACTTTTTACACAGATACCAACTTTCAATAATATCTATGGCTATAATATTCATTTGCCCAGAACCACTTACCAAATATTGATTAATCCAAAACACCAGTTATCCCACTTCAACTTGGGGTCTCCCTGTATTTATCTCTCTCTGTGTGTGTATGTGAATATTGTGTGTGTGTGTGTGTGTGTGTGTGTGTGTGTGTTATATGCATGTTCATCCATATGCGTGTAGGAAGGTGTGCATGACCACATGCATACATGAGAAGGCCTGATCTGGTGTTTCCCCTGTCATTTTCACCTTCCTCTATTGACACAGGGTCTCTCACTGAACCTGAAGTTTGTTGTTTAAGCCAGGCTAGCTGGCCAGAGAACCCTGGGGAGCTGCCTGTCTCTGCCACTCAGCGTTGGCGTATCACATGGAACAATGCCCAGCTATTATATAGGTGTTTAATGTTCAAGTTCAGAACTTTATGCTTTCACAACCAGTGTTATTACCCACTAAGATTTCTCTAGGTCAGTTTGTTTTGAGACAAAGTCTTGCTATACAGCTCAGGCAACCTTGAATTTGTGATTATCCTGCCTCAGCCTCCTAAGTATTGAAATTATAGTCAAATGTCACCAAGTTTAAGCTGTTCCTAGATTTTTAATGTTAAAACTTGTGAAATACTTTGGTTAGAAGTCTGCAACAAAGTTGGGTGTGAAGGTGCACATTTATAAGCCCATTTGAGATGAGACAGGATTACAAGTAAGAAGCTAGTCTGGATTATGTGGTAAAATTCTATCTACCACATAACTCAGAAAAAAAAAATACCAGCACAAAGTTATCTTCATGTATTGATGTATTAATGAACACCAAGAAAAAAGAATTCCAATAAAAATGTTTCTTCAGACAGTGGTTGGTTACTCCCACACCTTTGTGCCACTATTACACCAGTGCATCTAGCAAGCTGGTCACCTGTGTATAACAAATGTGTGTTTCTCAGTGTTTGTGTTCCTTGTGCTTTTTTCCTTTGGCTTTTTTTCCTGTTTGTTTGTTTGTTTTGTCATATTCTGATTTGCTTTTATTTTACTTTTAGATGCCTATTTGTATTCTAATGAAAGAGAGAAAGAAAGGGGTTGGTGGGGAAGTGGGGAAAATGTGGAAGGAGTTGGAAGAGGGAAAACTGTAATCAGAATATACTGTATGAAAAAAATATATTTTCAATTAAAAAAAGAAAAAAAAACTTTATCTTCAAATGCAATTTCAAAACCAACCACACCAAAGGCAGTCTTATTCTTCTCCTCGCCCCATATGAAACAACTTTGCTAATTTTTAAGCAAACAAAGGCTACTTATCAGTGTGTGAGCTCCCATTATGAGCAGACGTCCATAAACAGGCATGAAAGACAAAGGTGAACTTCATGTCTTGTTCTCAGGAGCTGTACACCTTACTTTTATTTATTTGTTTATTTATTTTTGCTTTTTGTTTGGGGGAGATTTTTGTTTTTGTTTTTATTTCAAGTTTCAAGACAGGGTCTCACTATGTAGTCCTGGCTGGCCTGCAACTTGCTATACAAACCAAGCTGGCCTCAACCAAAACTTGGCCCGGTTTCTGCATCCTGAGTGCACCCCTGGCTCACTTTACCTTTTGAGACAGGACCTCTTTCTGCACCTGGGGCTTGCCCATCAGCCAGACCATCCAGGCAGCAAGCCCCATATCTCTGCTTGCAGAGTGCTGGGATTCCCGGCAGGTCACACTATGCCTGACATTTTACCTGGCTGTTAAGCGTCAGACTCAGCAAGCACTTTACCAACCCAGCCATCTTCTAGCCCTCATTTACCATTTCAACAGATCCATCTGCAGGGTAGAACAGAAGCTCATAGGGGCGCAGCAGCGAGGCATTGGGGTCATACCACTCCGCAAGGAACGCAAACCTCTCACTCTGGTTCTGTGAGGAAGAGAATTTTATCACTATCACAGAGCAGACAAGCACTCATGTAAGTCATACAAAAAGAAAAGGAGAATTCCCAAATATTGACACAAACAAATACTCACTATTATAATAAATTGTTCTTCTCAGAAATTTGTCCTCCTAGTTTCTGATTAAATACCCTTAGGACTTTCAAAGGTGAGTTTCATCTTGGCATCATGGCTATTCAATTGTCCTAAATCAATCAGCAAATTTTGGAACATGAGCTCCTATTCTGACTACTTTAACAATTCAGAGTTGTTCTGAAGTTTACTTAAAAACTATCAATAAGCAATTGGGAGACTCCACTGCTACAAGCTTTAATATCCAGACTTGGGAATTTAACAAGTTTATACTATTTTCACTAATGCAGTAAACATCTTTTCTCCCCTTAGTAATTTTACAACAGCAACATTTTGTAGAAACCTGTTTCTCCAAAAGCATGCGCCTCTGAGAAACAGAAGCAAGACAGGTCTTCTGTGGATACTCTCTGACAAGTAAGCCCCAAGCAGACACACTGACAAGACAGGTTTTCTGTGGATACTCTCTGACAAATAAGCCCCAAGCAGACAAACTGACAAGAATGATTTCTACTACTTCCAAAAGTTTCAAACTCTCCTAAGCTCTTAGGTAGGACCTTTTGGAGTTCTGACCTAGTTTCACAATAGGAACCACAGACAAAGAAGAAGTATCCAGCCTGTCATCTTGAAAGGGAGCCAGTTTCTTCTAAAACCATGATTCACCTAAATGAAATATTAAAAAATTCATAAGAACTACCATGGAGGGCTGGATAGATGCCTCTGGCTGCTCTTCCAGAGGTTCCAAGTTCAATTCCCAGCAACCACATGGTAGCTCATAGTCATCTATAAATGACTATAAAGGGATCTGACGCCTTCTTTTGGAATGCAGGTATACGTGCACATGATAGAGCACTCGTACACATAAAATAAATAGATCTTTAAAAACAATCATGAAACTATTATTCACAGATGCAGAAACATAATCCCCAAACTAGTACTGTTTCCTTTTAAGGTAAGGAAGTACTCTGAGTATAAACTGTATTTAAACTTGGCTTAAATTCCATCTCCTGATTTCCTTTTGAAGCACACACATTGTCCCTTTTTGCATCTCACATGTATTTAGGGATATGAGGACAGTACATCTACACTTGGTTAATTTCCACTGCTAAAGCAGCGAGCCTTAGAACATTAAGAGATGTTCACAGGTTGTACATTAGGAATCAGTGCTGCTTTGGGAGTGAGCTGTTAGTAAGGGAACCTCCCCCTCATCCTCTTTGATCATCCACTATGGAACAAAAATGCTCATGACACGTTCTTTGAGTTCTCAACCCTGAGAACAGTAAGCCAAATATATTTCCTTTATGTTAAAAAAACAGAAACTAAGTGAGAACCTGATTCTCTCTCTCTCTCTCTCTCTCTCTCTCTCTCTCTCTCTCTCACACGCGCACACACACACACACACACACACATACACACAGAGTCAGAGACCATACTCATTTTAAAACTTTTAAATTTTAATTTTCAACTTCACTGAGCCAACTCTATCATTTTCTAAGTGATATCAATACTTGGAATCATTTTATTAAACTCCTTCATTTTATGGCTAAAGAAATTGAGTTCCAGAGGATATACATGACTAGCATAACATTACAGAGCTTACCAAGTGACTGAGCCAAAACCAAAAACTGCACCCTGCGCTCCCCAGATCCTCCCACAGTTCTGGCCTTGCAGGTGAACTCAAGGAGAAACTGGTTTTGTAGGACACAGAGATACCTTGATACACATAATCCACATAATAGCCTGTTCCATAATGTGCCTGATGGTACAGGAACAATCTGTCACTCCCTCTTCATTGAATATTTCAGTTTCTCTCAGACACACTTTACAGAAAATATTGAAACATGACATTGTATCAAAAACATTCTGTTTTATAATTGTTTTATTTCGGGCTGTGGTAGGACTGAATTCAGGCTCACTCCCTAGCCAAGCAAGCCCAAGACTGTTCCTTGGAGGGACTAAATCAGGAGGAGGGTGCTTACAGAACACTGTGCCCCCACATAGCAGCCATTTCTACGTTAGCCAGAGCAGCTGGGGTGTCTCAAGCATCACGAGGCGCCCTGCTGGTGTTTCCTTACGGAAGGAGCATGTGAGGAGGGTTGTCAGAGTCTCATTTGAGATTCCAGCCACGACATACTTCCCGCGCATCCCCTCCCAGCTGTATATAATTATTAGGTCCATCTACATATGATCCTGGGAAATGTGGGTTAGTGCACACACACAGTAGCAGGTAAGCTAAAAGAGGCTCTGTCTATGTATCTGGGAGATAAATCATATCACAGATAATTTATCCAACAAAATGGGTAGCAATTTTCTTTCTAAATTTTATAATTTAATTGGCTATATAATGATTTGTTTTATCATCTGAGCCTACAAAATAGGCAAGGCATTGCAGCACAAATTCTAATTGTTCTTAATAATAAAAAACCAGGGTCAGATATTAGGGGGTGAAAGCTGAGATCAGAGCAGAGCAGTCAGCCACTAGAGAGACCTTTTACCTCTACCAATGCTCAGACCCAAGGGGTGATCATGTCCTCAGACTGCTTCAGACTGCACCTCAGACTGCACCTCAGACTGCATCCCCAGACTGCATCTGTCTCCACCAAACCTCAGACTGCACTGGGCTCTTGTCTCCTTCCACCTTATATTCCTCTCTCCACCCAGCCATTATCACTCCTGTCTCCACCTCCCCAGTGCTGGGATTAAAGGCCTGGGATCCCAAGTGCTGGGATCACCTTTGTGTGAGCTCTGTTTCTCTTATACACAGAGTCAATCTCACGTAGCCCAGAGTGGCCTTGAACTAATAGAGGTCCCTCTGTCTCTGTCTCTCGAGTCCTGGGATTAAAGGTGTGCGCCGCCATTCCCTGGCTTCTAGTGGCTTAGCTCTGCGCTCTGATTTTCAGACAAACTTCTTTTGTTAAAACAAAAACAAAATATCATTACGAGGCACTGCTGAAAAATCATAAATTGTCAGGAGCCGTTTCCTCCTAGGGTTATTGCAGGAACCATCGCCCTGGGGAGTCTGCAGAGAACCCCACACCCATAATTGTGTTAGGAATTGTTCTATTGACAGAGCCTACCCCACACCCAAATTGGCGGTTAATGGAGAGCTATCTGTTAGCGGAACCCACTCCACATTCCAAACTATCTAGAGAACTAGGTGTGTCAACTCGTAACTTCCTGGCCTACGTGACCTGACCGAAGGTAACCTCCTGGCCTATGTGACCAACATGAACCACGTGACCAACGTGAACCACGCGGCAAGAGTCCAGGCCCCTGTGCCCACCCCCCAACTCCTTATCCTATATAAGCTGTAACCTGTCTCTAATAAACGGAGGCTTAGACAAGAACCCCGCTTAGCCTCCTTCTTCTCTCTTAGCCCATTATCTTCCAGATAGTACCTTTCCGGGACCCTGGAATAACTGAACTGCCAGGTGGGTTACAAACCCTAGACTAAGTAACCCACCAAGGCAGTCAACAATAAATAATACTAATCAACATGAAACTACTTATTAACAAATTATAGCTGTAAAAAATTAACTGCTGTGTTTTGGTTTTGCACAGAAATCAAAGGTATTTTGAAAATAGAAAAGCCTTAGCATTCATAAAGTTAATGTAATTTTGTTTTATGGGTTTTACATTTTATTTTACTTAGATGGGGCCTCATATAGCCAAGACTGGGGTTGCTGATCCTTCCTGCCATTAACCTTCTAAGTGCTAGGCTTACGAAAGGGTGTCACCATGCCCAGCATAAATTTTAAAGTTGTATTATATACTGTACTTATTAGTAGTGTATTTGTCTAAAATAGACAGTCTAATGCCACATAGCTACTCTAAAACTAAAAAAATAATTATGGCTAGGTTTGTAGAGCCAAACAGGAATCTAAGGACTCTATCAGCGCTTATGACAAAATAGCTTATATTTTATTTAAAAGGAATAAATATGGACAGGTAAGAAGCATTTCAGTTCAAAAATTTCTGGTATTAAAAATAAAGCATGCAAAATTATTTTCAAATAAATTACTGGATTTTCCATTTAACAGCTCACAAGTGAAGTAAAATCTTAAGGAATAATTGCATTCCAAGTTATTTCTTATTTAATTTTTAATTAAAATATTACATTATTCCTCCTCCCTCTAACCTCGCCCCAATTGCTCTCAAATTTTAGCCTCTTTTTATATAGTTATTATTGCTGCATATATGCATAAATATAAACTGCTGAGTTAATTCAGTGTTGATTGTATACACACACACACACACACACACATGAATTCAGGGTGGACCACTTGGTATCGGATAACCAATTAGGGGGCTCATCCCTGAGGAAAACTAAATCTTCCTCTCTCCAGTCAATCATTATAATATAGGATTTCTCAAGAGAAGTTGTGTCAACATACTTTGCTGATGTGCGAGAATCCCTATTGATATCCCCTATGCTTTTTCAGGGCCTGATACTCTGGTAAAGCCTCAGGAGGGCAGAGCAGAATTAAAACAAGGAGTAAGTTTGGCAACATACTGACAGCATCACCCCTAAGGATCAAACTTATAAATGCAATCGAGGGAGAGGGAAGGAGGCTATCGTTGTGTTGGGGTGAGGGTACCAATGACCACCAGCTTTCATAAGTCAGCACACTCCATTGCTCATATTCGGGTGCTGCTTTTAGGGTACTTAGTGTTTTCTAAACTACTACCATTTTAGCACATCTTTTAAAATTTATTTCTCCAAGTGATTGGGATCAAATACTACATTAAGTGTGGGGGTGGAGTGAAATAAGCTAACATCCCATAATCCAGGTTTGTACAGATAGAGTTACGAATCTTCAAAACATATGTACAAATGGAGGTACATTTCACCCACGTGAAAACAGAGGTTCAGGTGCTTACTAGGTCAAACAGATGGTCAAAGCCAGATCTGGACTTTCAAACAAAGACAGGTCTGATGCCAAAAATGAATACTTTGTCCAGACACCAAAAGCAATGAATCAAAAAGAAGACAAATAGGTTGACGAGTTCTGAATGAGTCAAGAGAACAAGGGCAAGGAAGACAGAAAGGCAGGCTGCCTACAAGGCACTCTGAAGAAAACAGACTACGGCCGTAAGAAGAAATCAGTCATCACTATGGACAATCAGATTGGCCTTCATCCTAGGAAGAACAGCTCCAACCAGGTTACTTTCAGAGTTTCTGGCATGTCATTTAAGATGTCATTCCTGATAATATTCACGAAGGAATCTAGGTCAGCACACTACAGAAATACCGGATCTGCCGGGAGTGGTGATGTAAGCCTTTAATATCTAGCAATCAGGAGGCAGACACGGGAAGATCTCTGTGAGTTAGAGGCTAGCCTTGTTGTCTACACAGCAAGTTCCAGGTCGGCCAAGGCCACACCCAGTCTCAAAACAAAGACAAAAACAAAAACCAGGAAACAAGTAAACAAACACCCTGACAATCCATGTTTATTGTAGCACTATTTACAACAGCAAAGTGATGAGAATCAGTCTAGTGTCCCTCAACAAGTAAATCAACAAAATGAAGTATGCGCACACAATGGAGTTTTATTCAACCATAGAGAAGAATAAAACTATGTTGTTTGGTGGGCAAGACTGGAGACCATCACATAAAGGGAAATAAGACAGACACATAAAGACAAATACTGCATATTTCTTCTGCAGATGGATCTCTCTCTCTCTCTCTCTCTCTCTCTCTCTCTCTCTCTCCATAAAAGTAGAAAAGGATAGGAGGGCAAAGTGAGACAAGAAAAGACCAAAGGGAGTGAACAGTTTGAGAGCATGATGTGCTTGGATAACAATGTCATTATTAAGCCCGTCGTTGCCTAAATTTGATACAAAATTAGATAAATCTAGGAACTGAAAATTGGTTCATGGGATAGAAAGGGTTACAAGAAAGCAGACTTTAGTACAAGCAGCAGTGTGGTGTGGTGACGGAAGTGCAAAACCACAGCAAGGTTTGGAAACACCTTTATTTCAGCTCCATGATTTAGAAGGATTTGCTGGCACAGAATCCTACCACATAGTTCTAATAGGTACTAAGGAATGCATCCAGGGGAACAATACTTTGGAATTTTGGGCCTCAAAACAGTAACAGAGAACATTATCCTTAATAACCTGCTTTTCAAAGAAATTCTTTTGTTAAAACTCAATGAAGTTATATGCCAGTCATCAAATACGTGCCTGACACAATGCTACCCTTGTATCTCCTGAAACGGGGAGGGCTACAAATGTTAATGCTGTCACCTGCACATTGAATACAAGTGCAAAGGATCACTGTTAACAGAGAACAACTGAAAGCCATTTATCATGCAAATATGACTGCACTGAAGATACTTCTAAAGCTGAAGGAGTTTAGACCTAACTGAGAAAAGATGCATTGCTAACAATCAAAGCGGAGATTAGGTGTTTGCTGCACAGAACGGGGACCTGTGTTTGGATCTCCAGCACCGACATAAGAACCATGTGTGGCAGCATGCTTCTGTAAATCCAATACTGGGAAGAGGGGGTGAAGACAGGCAGATCGCTGGAGCTCATTGGTCCGGCACTCTAGCTGAACCAATGAGCTCTCTGGCAGTGTACGTGTTTCAAAAGCTAAGGTAAAATGAACGAAGACACTAGCTCTGGACACTTTCTTAACGCTTTTGCACCTTCATGTCCACGTGCCTATGAACACATACCCATAACATATACACATACTGCTGCAGCCAGCGAGGCTGGCTGGGGGTGCTGGGATTGAGACACACGGAGGCTTCTTTTCAGGTGGAAGAACAGCAACCTTTATTTTGCCCAGCAACCTTTTATATCTCTACTCCATCTTTGGAGACCCACTAGCCAGAAAGAACACAAACATCCTTGTCAATTACAGACCACAAGGAAGTTCTGCTGTCAGTCAGGGGGAGTGAGGGCAGCTGGATCACAACAACATACCAAGAAATAAAATGAAATGTATGCAGAATCTAGGAGTGGATACATAATCTTATATCATTTCCTATATATTGGCATCTATTATAACGATGGCTTTGTACTGTGTATGTGTGTGTGCATACAAATCACTGATGCCAGAGCTCACCAATTTGGCTAGACTGACTGGCCAGTGAGCTCTGGGAATCTTCTTGTCTCTCTCTCCATCCTTAGGGCTACAACTGAATGCCACCTCACCTGGCTTCTCACCTCACCATGGGTTACACGGTACACGGGTACTGAGGATGCAAACTTACAGATGTACATTAAAGACTCAGCCACCTTACCAGCTACCTATAAACTTTTATCTAGTATACCAATAACTTCATTTTATGATCCAATGCACATTTAGTATAAGTACTGAAAATTTTCTTGCAACATATTTTCTGTTGTACTGATCTTTTTTTAAATTTTATTTATTTATTTATATTCACTGATGATTTGCCTTCAGGTATGTCCTTGTGAGGGTGCT
This sequence comes from Microtus oregoni, assembly GCF_018167655.1. NCBI lineage: Eukaryota > Metazoa > Chordata > Mammalia > Rodentia > Cricetidae > Microtus > Microtus oregoni. Next base: position 34,508,396 of record NW_024543072.1, read on the forward strand.
GGATCCCCTGGAACTGGACTTAAAGACAGTTGTGAGCTGTCATGTAGGTGCCGGGAACTGAACCCGGGTCCTCTGGAAAAGCTACCAGTGCTCTTAACCACCGAGCCACCTCTCCAGCCCCTTGGCCTTCTATTCATTATCATGAATCTACAAGACTACTGTATAACCTATAAAATAAAGCCAAGAGCTCTTCAATACTACTGCATTGCTGTCTCTGATTTCTACATAGTCTTCGCCCATAAGGTACATCTTCTCCTTACCATTCTCCCCAATGACCGCGCGTGCGTGCGTGCGTGTGTGCGTGTGTGTGCGCGTGCGCGCACACACGTACATGTGTAATTCCTGATAGGAACCAGGTAACATATCAGCTACTAAAATAAATGTACCAAATTCAAAACAAACTATAATGGGAAATAACTGCATACACGAAGAACTGCAGAATTAATTTCTGAGAGATATTTAAATCATCTTGGCTGCTGACCCATCCATGCATATGCAATAGCTAGGTGCTTGCTATGATATAGCTGTTTGTATCTCTGTGAGATTCATATGTTACAAACCCCATCATCAGTGTGAGGTGTTATTAGTAAGTGCAGCCTTTGAAGGCTTATTACACTTACACAATGGGCCTCTGAAAGCCCCCTCACTCTGGTCCCCATACTGGAAGGCAGCCAGAAAGCACTATCTGTGAAGAAAGAAACAGCCCTTCTCAAACACTGAATCCTCCGGAAATGTGAGAAATGAATTCCTGCTGTTATGAGCTACTTTTTACAGCATCCCAAACAGACTAAGATACTGCCTGAGAATGAAGAAGTGACTGGGACTCCCAAGTTCAATGAGCACGTGGCCACAGAAGTGTCTCATTTAAAGGCACGAGAAAGTCGCTGAGGTTGATGGTACTGTTAATGGGAACTCCACAGAACAGAGCTCCAACTAAAATTCCCATTTGGAAGGAAGCACTCTACCTGAGAACACTTATCAAAGACCCTGTCCGGTGAAGCAGCCGTGACAGCAGTGAGGTCGGACCACCAGGAACATCACTTCTGCAGGACTTGAACTCAGCAGCCTAACGCCGCGTCTCAGATGGGTATTACTCCCATGTTTATTTTACTTGAATCTGTGAGTCATAACTCCTGTCACTTAGAAATCTTCATCTCCACGATGGTTGCTTTCTTCAAAAAGTCAAATGCCCTGTGAGTCCCCGCTTTCTGCAGCGCTGCGGAGGAACTCCATAGTTCCCCTTTCCTCCAAGCATTACAATGCACCCGTTTTCTGCCAGTTAGCATTTGGCGCAGCGCTAGGGTTACAGTGGTGAGTGTCGCTGCCTTCTGGGACAAGCTGTTTTCATCACTCATAATAAATAAACAGAATAATTTAGCTGACTTTAAGGAGCTAGGATATCCTGGCCAAACGTTTATTTATTATGTATCTATTTATTTTACAGTGCTGGGAATTGAACTGGGGCCTTGCACATACCAGCAAGCCCTCAAATGCTGTGTCAGGCCCCAGCCCTATTAAAGTCAGCCTAAAATATTCGTATCCTCCATGACTGGACAGCTGTGAGCAACCCCTGGATTACCTTCCCTCAGCTTCCTTCGACATCACAGAAAGGCAAGAGAGGAAGAAACATGCTGGAGTGTAGCACGGTACTCCGTGTTCATCTTATTACCAAAATTCAGCACCAGCTTTCTGCTTTTAATGATGTAATGAAAACTCTTGATCTGGTCCCCATAAGGCATGGGGATGCGTGGAGCTCATCACTGGCGATGACCTTTAGCAGACTCGCTTTAAAAAGACTGATAATGGAAGAATAACAGCCTTCTTGACTTTGTCCTGGGCCCCGTGTGAGAGAAGGGGTGTGTGCCGAGGTAAAACACCCAAGTCGGCTTTATCCACATTCAAAATGGGGAAATCAAGATAAATACAAATGAAACAAAAGCAGAACAAAAAGCACAAACGCCATGCAGAGGTAAGCTCCGTGATTGACAGCCACAGGTGCTTGAAGAGCCATCTAGATGGCCGCTAGGTTAGGACTGTCAGCTCCACAGGGGCTAAATCACCCCAGACACACCTTCCCAAGGTGTCTGGGAGGTTAGTTAGTTAAGGTAGGAAGACCCACCCTAAGTGTAGGCAGGGCGATTCTATTAGGCTGGGGTCTTGAATTGAATGAACAGGAGAAAAAGAAGCTGAGCTAGAATTCGTCTCCCGCTGCTTCCCAACCGCAGACACAATGTGATTCAGCTGCCTCAGGCTCTGGCTGCCAGGACTTCCTCACCATGATCAGCAGTATTCTGAACTACAAGCCAAGAGAAACCTCCCCTTCCCTCAGTTACTTTCCTCGGGTATTTTCCCATAGCAACAAAGTGTATAACTAATACAACTACCATGTCAAAAGCCACAGAGTGCCAGGCTGGGGGCCAGCACAGGTCTAACTGTAAATCTAAGATCACACAAAACAGAAAAATACTGACCAGCGATGTGCTTAGATTTGAAAGACAAAATGAAATAGTGAACCACTGGTCAGTGAACATTATAAATAGAAAAACGGGATCAAGTAGGGCATAATTAATACTTATCTTAATAGGAATACATACTCTTGAGAACAGCAACAAAATGTGTTTCTCTGGGGCGTAGAAAAGTACCTGGCAAGCTAGATGCTCAGGAAATTTTCCAGTGGCATGAAGAGACGGACAGATGAATAGACAGAGAGATGGAGGGAAAGAGTGTCGCAAGGAGAACAATCAACTGAGACCAGCTACTTTAATTCAGGTCTAAGAGGGATGACGGCGAGAATGATGGGAAAAACCTACACGTTAGATTAGCAATTAGTCATAAAGCAGTGAGAAGCAGCACCTGCTCGTAATCTGTCTTAACAATTATCAGCACCTATGTGACTTCATTAACCTCGGAGGCAATAAAGGTAACATTCAACAGATTACTAGTATGGGCTTCTGTGCCTACAGCTGCCCGAATGACTTTAGCCAGCTGCGTCAGAAGTCAGCGGCACCTGAGGACCTGCCGCCTCAAGCCAGCTGCTTCCAGGAAGGCAGAGCAAAAAGCGGCTGCTGAAGAACAAACTTCACTTTGCTTTGAACATTCCGAGAATATAGTGAATCATTAAAAATTTATGACCAGACACAGGAGGCAAATAAGCCAGCAGTTCCTACCTCCCTTCGCTACAGCATGATAAGCACGGGAAACGGAAATACGGCAACCACGCTAGGCTTTGAGCAATAACACGTTTTATACTTGTCCTTGAGATGCACTTCCCAAATCCACACACTTGGGAAGCCGAGGAGAAAGAGCTCCAGTTCACAACCAACTTTCACCTGATGGTTTCCGACAGAGCACAAGAGCAGCAGCAACAAAAGGCGTGGCTTACACCAGTGCACTGAAGGCACAGGCGGGAGGACAGCAAGTTCAAAGCCAGCCTGCGCTTCACAGGGAGCGCCAGGCTAGCCTGGGCTGTCTACTAAGACCACTGTCTCAAAAGGACAGAAAACCAAACCAAAACAACAACAAAAATCAATAAACGAACTCATGTGCTCCCCCAAATGCACAACCGCCCCCTCTTGCCTATACTTTTAAAGGGCAGGATGAAGAAAAGCCGAAAAAAAACCACGGCCATAGTCAGCTTCATCCAGAAAGGGCTTTTGTTTTCTAAACTTTTTCTTTTTGAACCCTATCCTTAAAAAAAAAAAAAAAAAAAAAAAAAAAAATCTCTTGACTTCTGAGTTCACTGCCATGTGAGAAATCAAAGTCACACGCTCGTATTAAGGGAAACCTCTCTGGAAATCAAAGGCAACCTCGGCTTCAGCCACCTTCAAGCAAACGCAATGGCTGTGGAGTCTTTCCACAGCATCTCTGAACCTGTGATTCGATTTGCAGAGGCCCAGAGATCAAAGAGACGTTAACAACGAGGAGACCCAAGTGCAGACACGTGACCTGGCAGAGGCTTTGTGACTTTTTACACAGCCCAGCCTTACAGGGACCCTTGTTTCCCCGTGAGACTGACGAATTTCCCACAGTAAAACCCTGGCTTGCCATCTGGTCTGCTTGCGCAATTAAAATTCTCCCTATAACCAGATTACAGGCTTCTAGGGGACAGTGACTATCATTTACTTCTTTTGAAAGTCCTTAGTGACATGAAAACATCAACGCTGAAATCAAGGTCCAAAGAAATAAAGACGCGTGATAGATCTTGATAAAATGGCAAAAATCAAATATTCAGTACCTTAAAAGACTCAGAACTAATATTTTAACTTTTTTGCTATGTATTTCCAGAAAGAATCTAAAGGTCCCCCTTTGCCCCTTACTGGGGCTCCCCTGGCTGACACCTTAGAGAACACAGTTGATGTGGTGTTACGTAATGCCAGGGCCAGGCCTACCCTGAGGGACCGCTTGACCGCAGCACTGAAAGGAGAATTGGATCTGAGACAAAACAGAAATGCTGGGTCTAAATATATTAGCACAATAACCGTAAAGTAGTTATATACTATTTATACTTAATATTCAATTACAGAATTGACTCCATTGGGCCATAAACCATGTGATAGCAAAGAAAATACCAATATACATGCTATCTCTAAGCTTTGTCAAGGTCATAGAGGGGTTGGGAAGTGGGTTGGGGGAGGTGGGAGTTGTTTACGCCTCTCTCCCCTAACCACCACACCACTAGGCCTGGAAATGTATGTGTTGGACATTTTCCATTTGGCCCTCCGGGTCTTCAATCAGATTTTCTGTAGTTGACACCGGGCAGGCGAGCTACATGGACTTCAGCAAAGGACTTCTTTACCTTGTAGCTGACGCATGGATTTGCTAGGCGACCGTGACTGAAGGTTTGGAACGAGCACTGGGGGTAAGACGCTTATGTTGCCAGCTCCCAGTCAGATCACGTTTAGTTGCCGGGCTCCACTCAAGCCCACAGCTCCTGTCAGCCCCTCCACCGCCGCTATCCCTGATAGTTCTCATCCTGCACCCCGGCAAGCCCCTAGCAGCTCTCTGGTGTGGCCAGGCTCCGCTCCTGCTGCCTGTACTGCTTTGTCAGGGTCTCTGGCTCTGCCCGCACCTTTGGAATGCATCCCTTAGTCGTTTCTTCCACTCACGTGCCCATTACTGTGTCCAGCTAGGATCTAGAGACAATACTTCAGAAGTCCCCTCCTCCTCCGCTTCACATTTACAGTTCCAGAACATTCAGAAGAGGATAAGATTTTTGGTGACTTGTGATTTCAATGTCACATCTAAGAAAGCTTTGCTTGACACAATACACAGGATGTAGGCCTATACTTCGTTCTAAGAGATTTCTTATTTGGGGTCTTATATATAGATTGAGGTTTTTGTTTGTTTTAGCTACTTTTCATGTGTGATATTAACTAAAAGTCTAAATGGATCCTTGTACAAAAAATATTTAATTGTCCAAGCAATAACTGCTTAGATACTACTTTTACCCCATTGAATGGTGCTGGCATTTTTGGCAAAGATCAATGTATCACCAAGAGTCTGCTCCTGGGTTCCAAACTCTGTTCCTCTCACCATGAAGCCCATCCCTATGCTGCATCACCATACCTAGAGTACCAAACTTTAGATCTCTCAAGTCAGGAAAAGCAAGTCTTCAGATTTCATATTTTTAAAACATTGCCTTGGCTGGGGCTGGGAATATGGCTCAGTTGGCAAAATGCGTAGCACGCAAGCATGAAAACCTACGTTTGGATCCTAGCGCACGCGCACAGTAGCCAAGTACAGCAGCGCATCCTGGATTCTAGCACTGCGGAGGTGGGGGGTAGATCTCTGGGCATGCCAACCAACCAACTTAGCCTTCTTAGTGAGTTCTAGTCTCAGTGGGAGAAACTAGCTCAAAACATAAGGTGGAGAGCACATGAGGAAGACATCAGTGCTATTCTCTGGCCTTCTCACGCACACTCACGCACACACGCACACACTGTCTTGGCTAAGCTGGCCTTCTCTCTTTCACACACACACACACACACATGTGCACACTGTCTTGGCTAAGCTGGCCTTCTCTCTCTCTCACACACACACACATGTGCACACTGTCTTGGCTAAGCTGGCCTTCTTACACTCCCAGACCTGCAGTCCCCGCTGTAAGCATGTGCACAGCACCCAACAGCCTGAGGTGCAGTGATAGAGAAGGACAGAGCTGACCAAGCAGACAGGTATCGGGCTTGGGCCCTTCCCTCTATTCTGTGTGCCAACTGCTGCAGAAACCGCATGCACATACGGGGTTGCATGCACTGCCCCACAGCCTCAGTCACTACTAACTCTATTTGCATTTTTGTCAGAAGCAAAGGACCGTTGAATACTCAGGATCGGTGCAAATGGCGTGTTGCTGGGAAGCCGATGGGCCTAGTGGCTGTGAGCACAACCATCCTTCTGTACAGCCATCAAGGCCTTGTGAACGCCGACCGGCCAGTGTTAATAGCCCTCATTGGCTGAGTCGGCCTGAAGAGGTTCGTATTAGGATAGCATTTTCTTCCACATTTTGCTTACATTGTCTCGCATAACTCAGATATTATTTTATACTGAAGCCTTACTTAGCTTTTTATTAAGTCAAACAATATTTTGGTAGCATAGCAGATTTCAAAAATGCCATTTTCAAATTTAATCTAACAGAAGAATTCATTATTTACATTGTTTTTTAAATTTAAGAAGAAAAAGTTTATCTTTCCCTTTATGAGACCATCTGTGGTGGCGAGCACTCCTGATTTCTACAAGGATGGCATCTGAAGGGTATCAATATGACTCAAGTGAATAACATTGACTGAGCCAGAAAGGATGTCATCCAATGGTGGAGGAGCGCCACCTAGTGTTCACTACAGTTACATGTCGCCATAGCTGGTACATGAGTCCATTTAGTCCTGTGGTTATCAATTCTAGAAATAGAAGATTTTCAAAAACAAAGTTCAAGAGTCTTTGTACAGCTATATGAAAGAAAAAAAAGGTTAAACATCTTGGACCTGACTATAACACATTAGAAAGAATACAGAGCTCTAAGATAAAAACAAAACAAAATTAAAAAAAAAAAACAAAACCTTGTTACTGTGGAGCTGTGTCACCATGAATGTTCACAAATCCCAAGAAATTCTTGTGTTTGTTTGTTTTCCGAGGTAGGATTTCTCTGTGTAACAGCCTTGGCTGTCCTGGAACTAGCTCTGTAAACCAGGCTGGCTTGGAACTCAGAGATCTGCCTGCCTCTGCCTCCTTGTTGCTTGTATTAAAGCCGTGTGCCACCACACCCAGCCCCAGGACAGTAATACAAGAAAAGCTATAAACACAGTTCAGCCTCAACAGCCGACAGGCAGTAACTAAGAGAGCAACAGGCTTCCCTCCCACCCCAATCCCTAAGTTAAAGCGCTGGCTTTCGGTTTTAACAAATCCTCTTCGTGCCGGGGCAGGTCAACCCTTTCTAACCCCTTACATTTTAAAAAGGACCTAATCTGAATCTTTTCGTCAATTCCCCAGGTTATCCTCAAGCAAATTTGAAGCCTTGCTTTTTAGCCACTGATAAATGATCAGGGCCAAACATTCACTGTCGTGGAAGGGGAAAGACAGTCAGCGCTCTTCACCTGCCTCCTAATACCTAAGTCAAATACATGGTAAGAAAACAATTCAGAAAATTCTATTCGCTGTTTCAAGAATAACTTCCTCATGAGATAAAAAGATTTATTCTAAAGTGTGCATTTGTGTGTGTAAAATAATTTTTTCAGCTCTTGTATTAATCTCACCAAGCTTTTTGAAAGGTCTCTAATGTGATATAACTTTTAATTAACCATCTTTTTAAGATGTGGCTTTTTAAAATTTGTAGTCTTAAGAATCTAGCTTTAATACACAGAGACAGTGATTTGGACAGTCTTTTAAGAGGAGATCCATAAATCAACCCATGCATGCAGACACTGGAGTGACCAGAGCCAGGAGACGGAATGCACAGGCAAGTCCCCAGCACGTGGTTGGAAATGGGAGGACCTCCACCAGCGCGGCCCTCCCAGAACCCTCAAGTGTGCTAGAAAGGGCAGAGGAACCTCAGAGAGGGCAGGGGTGACTGGCAGAGGCAGACACCGCTTTCTTTCTCAGACTCAGAAGCTACTCAGTCCATTCCTCTCCCTCTCTCGTCTTTCCACTCTGGATATCTTCCTTACTCTAGAAACAGGATATTAAAAATAAAAGAGGCATTAAAAAGGGAAACAGAACAGGAGGAGAGGACGGTAAAACAACAGAAGTGGGCACTTGCTGGTATGGCACCGACTAAAGCTACTTTTTTAAAAATTAAAATATAATCACATAACTTCATATGCCCCCGTCTCTCTAATCTCTCTCATATTTCACCCTTCAAATTCATGGTTTATTTTTCTTTTATATATATTTACAGAAATATATATATATCAAATATAGATCAACAAGCTGAGTCCATTTAGGGTCGCTTGAACGATTTATTCATTTATTTACAGCTGACTAAAGATTTCAATTCCTTCCCTTTGTTGAGAAACCAGAACTAATTCAGTATGGGGTCCACTGAGTATCCGCACAGATGTGCACCCCTCAGGCAGGTGGGGATGCGACAGTGAGGTGGAAGGCACTGCCTCTAAGTGTGCCTCAGATTCACTTCTTTATCTTTAAAACTGAGGATTTAAAAAATTACCAGCCAATTTCTTCAGTGTGCACACATATATTTTGGGTATTTGATTTATTTCTCTTTTATATGTACGAATGTTTTCCCTATATAATGGCTGTCTCTGCAACACATGCATGCAGTACCTGTGGAGACCAGAAGAGGGCATCAGCTCTCCTGGAACTGGAATTAAGGACAGTTGTCAGCTGCCACATGGGTGCTGGGAAGAAAACCCATGTCATCTAACCAGTGAGCCAACTCTCCCACTTCCCTTCATCTTTTTTTTATGGGCCTGTTGCTATTCACAATTTAGAGCTCACGGTCTGCTAAACATTAGTGACAATTTCAGTCTCAGAGTTGGAATTAGAAAAACGCAGTCTCTCCCAACTCTGAAGCACTACTACGCCACGCCACACGGGGTCTACAACAGTCCCAGCCCTCTTGACGTCTGTTGCCATCCTGCTCTTCACTGCTGATTCGGTCTGAGTGGCCTGACTGGATCGTAGACAAACCCTCTCACCCACCCTGTAATCTTTTTACTTTTAATGTTTTTATTTTTGACATTATAACCACATCATTTCTCCCTTCCCTTTCCTCTCTGTGAACCCTCCTGAGTACCACCCCTTGTTCTCTTTCAAGTTCATGGCCTCTTTTTCTTTAATTAGTGTTACATATGTGTGTTCTTGAACATATACATACAACCTACTCAGTCCGTATAAAGTTACTGCCCCAGGATCTTTACAGCCAACTCTCTCTGAGAGGATCTGTGCACAGCCAACTCTCTCCGACAGGATCTGTGCACAGCCAACTCTCTCCGACAGGATCTGTGCACAGCCAACTCTCTCCGACAGGATCTGTGCACAACCAACTCTGACAGGATCTGTGCACAATCAACTCTCTCTGAGAAGCCCTTTCTCCTTCTAGGGATCCTAGAGGATGCTGCACCATAGTTTCCCTCAGATCAATGAGGAGAGGCTTCCTTGATTATCCAACCGCCAGTCCTTTCTAAACCCCTCACTCTGCAGCCTTATAAATTGCTTCATTTCTTGTAATAAGCGATACATCTCATCATACCATATTGTATCATATACTTCTTGTCTAAAATGGTATGTCTCCCCAAACTCAGCCTTTTTAGCTCCTTAGGGGTTTTGAGGTTGTCTAGAACAGTGAGAGTCACACAGTAGAAATTTAACAGTGATTGGGCATGAATAAAGTCAGGCTTCTCTCTGAATAAACATCCACTCCTCCTTTCTTCACAACCACCTTTCCACAGCACTCATCTTAGGGTGCTCATCCTTCCTATTCCCCGACAGTGCAGAATCATATTCTCTGTGCACTGAATAGCAACCTCCAGAGATGCTGGGGCTACTTGAAACTCTTAGTTGTCACAGAAGAGAAAAGTTTTTAAATTTCAAACACTATCATTAATTTTGAAAAACCTGAAGATTTGTAAGGTTTTTACCAGTCACTAAAATGAGAGAAAGAAGATGAAGAAGAAGCAGGATGGAGAACAGCTGGGGCTGCTGCTCCAGAAGGGTGAACGACAAAGCCCCGCCTCCGCATGAGGCTCAGTTGAGCACAGACATGAAGGAAAAGGAGCATTCCAGGGAAAGGGAAAAACAAGGGTGGCGGGAGTGTATGCAAACCTAAAAAACACAGACTGTGCCTCAAAAAAAAAAAAAAGAGTATGTTTACATAGAGATAATTTATACACATATAAACAGATAATGTACAAAAGTACTAATAGACACAAAGTCTGTATCTTTACACTCACGAGTCATAAAAAGGAGTGAATGAAAAAAACAACATTAACAGAGAAGAGAGAGAGCAAGTCTATTACACACTTAATTGCACAGGTAACAAAGTTGAACTCTTAGCAATGAACCATAATGACATGGTTCCCTACTGCCTCCAAATGCCTTCTGGTAAATTTAGGGAACTGTTGTTGGCATTAAAATGTGTAAGTTCCATTTTGGATTTATACATATTCATACGTTAAATAAAGCATAAAGCTCACTGAATAAAAATAACACAGAAAAAGCTATAAAGTTAGCTAACTTTGTTATCTTTAATTAACATTTCTTGGGTTGGGGATTTAGCTCAGTAGTAAAGAGCTTGCCTAGCAAGTACAAGGTGCTGGGTTTGGTCTCCATCATTGGAAAAAACAATAAACAAATAATTAACATCATGTCACAGTGATTAGTCTGTGTTTCTCCATTTCTGAAATCTCTCTTAATCAGTAACAAAACAGTGGAAATGTGTCTAACAGCCATGGGTCATTAAACAAAAATCTCAGGCCAGATGTGGGATACTTCCTTCTATGTTGTTGCTCAGAGAGATCCAGAGGCTCCCTATACAATATGGGCTCTTGTCATTCCTCTTGATTGTCCATCGGAATTAGCTGGTAAGACTGTATTGCTGAAAATGCTATACACACCTTTGGTGCAAGATACAGAGAAACCAAGCTGGAACTGGACTGTAAGCTTCTTCCCTGCTGACCGGCTTTCATAGTGCCAGAGGACTCAATGCAGGCTGCTGGGGGAAGAAAAGGCATCAATAACCATCAAATCCCAGATGATGACCCTATGAGCTACAACACCTACCTGCTAGGCAAGATGTGCTCATCACGGCAACAACGGCACAGCTGTTAGAGGGCAACCACACACTCTGAGTAGTTTCCAGGCCTGCCCACCAAGAGGTAATCCAGGCCTGGTACTGTAAACCCAGTTAAAGCCCACGGCCGAGGAGGGGAACTTATTACTGTTGGTTAGCTAAAATGAGTGCCAAGGTGTCTTTTAAACAGTTATGGTATACCCACAGACAGGTGCGACTCTCATTCTTAATCAGGGAAATATCTCTTGTGGTGAGCACTGGTGAATACAGGGATGTATGGCTGTTAAGACACTGAAAACAAGTGACGGGAAAGTGCTCCACCCTCCATGGGACAGCCACACCAGCTGCTTTAAGACTGCTCAAGAGGGGCAGAGAAAGTGTAAAGGCCCACATACGGTGAGAAACGCTATGAAACACTGTCATAAGCATGATCTAATCAAGGCAAGCACGATCTCACATCAAAATGGGCTGGAGCAGACTGGGCCTGTCGAGGCCCAGCTGGCCCTACTTCTCCCTGATGATCCATGGTCTACTGATAAACCCTGGGGGGAGCCAGAGTTGTCTGTAGTCATTTAGCCACCGACGAGACCACCAAGCACAAATCCCCAGTCACATAGATGGGTCTAGTTCAACTCAGTTTACAAAACAAAAAGATAAAACTGTAGAAAGGGGACTAGGGCAGTGAGTGACTGTGGTGGGAGGAGGTAAGAGAGGGCGAGCGTGACAATAACCAGAAACTAAAATATATATAAAACTTTTATTAAAATTTGTTTTTGATGATCATATATATATATATATATATATATATATATTAATAAAAGATAAATAGCAGCGATAACAGCTAAGATTAATAGACTTACAGTGTATAAAGTATTAGGGTAAGTACAATATCACTTAATTATAACACTATCTCTATAATGAGAGTAATGTTTTTATCCAGCTCATTTTACAAACAAGAAAACTGTCTCTCTCAGTCTTATGTTAAAATAACTTACTCTCTTAAGCTCCTTAAAGAGAGTGATCTGAATTATTTCTGCTTTTAAAAAGTTAGTCTTAGCTGGGTAGTGGTGGTGTACATCTTTAATCCCAGCACTCAAGAGGCAGAAGCAGGCAGATCTCTGTAAATTCAAGACCACCCTGGAAGTTCCAGGAGAGTCAGAACTGTTACACCAAGAAACCCTGTCTCAAGAAAGAAAAAAAAAAAAAGTTAGTCTTACCTTTGTATGTCGTATGTGTGTTACACTGCAAGAATTCAACAGAAAAGCAGAGTTCGGGCGCCTATGCCATGTGCTCATTTCTAATGAACTGATCCAAGTTCAATCTGTATTTCAGTGACATGTGTGTGAAAGGTATTGAAAACAAACAGAAAGCCCATAAAGCTCTTAGTAGCTCTAAAGCTGGAGCTAACCAGTTCTATTATAGAAGCCACACTCTTTGCATAAAAACAATTGTGAAAAGTATTCAGATAATCAAAGGAATATAATTATCTTTTTAAAATTTAGATGCATGGGGTAAAATGCAGTAAGTTATTTAACAAAAAGATGATTGACACAAACAATAGAAATGAACTTGCCACAAGATGGAGGGATTTTAATTTTTTCAGAGCCATATTTTTGAACCCACGTAGCAAGAAATTGATGAGGTCTAAATGCTCCAATTGTATTTTATGATCAAATGTCACTGAAAATCAAAAAGAAATACAAGCTACAGAAGCAAATATTGAATTAATCCATTTAAACTGAGTAGAAATCCACAGATATCAGATGCAACGCCTGGTTAAATATAATCGGACATGTTTTGCTGCCCATTCTGCAAAACCAAATGGGTACTTTGGGGGTAGAGGTCTGGTTTTCCAAGACAGGATTTTTCTGTGTAGTCCTGGCTGTTCTAGAAGTCACTACATAGATCTAACAGGCCTCAAACCTGGAGATCCGCCTGCCTCTGCCTCCCAAGTGCTGGGATTAAAGGTGTGCACCACCACCACCACCACTCAACAACCAAACAGGTTCTTTTAAGATATATTTTTATTAATTCTATAAGAATTTCATACAATGCATATTGATCACATTTGTTCTCCAGTCTTCCTCTAACTCCTCCCAGATCCACTCCCCACCTCCTCACCATGTGGGTTCTTAAAAGTGAACTAGAGACCAAGTCTTCCTATTTCTCATCCTCTCCTCTCTTTTCTCTAGCCTCTAAATGCTTCCTTTGGGAAAATGAATCTATAAGAGAACTTGAAGAAAAATGAATTTAATATACAAAAATAAATTTCTCAAGAGTAAAAGTGGACAAAAATACTGTTAACTTCAAATGGTTATTTCTGAAGCTTGTTTTGGATTTTAATCTCTTTCCATTTCCCCAAACTATCTTCTCATTAGGGAGTAACCTGGTTATTATGGAAACAATATATTTCATATGGATAGTACATTACAGCTTATAAATTACTTTTATAAAAGACTCACTCTTTGATCCTCATATAAGTGCCTTAAGGTCATCTGAATAAGAAGTAGCTTTCTGCTTTTATGGATGAGAAAAGTAGCCCCAGAAGATCCCTGGTTGGTAGGTGCTGAAGCCAGGACCGCAGTAAAGATTGGGAAACTCCAGTTCTAGTTCTGCATCAGGGCCTGCAACAAGCTGCTGCCTCCACACAGCTGGCCAAGGGGGGACTAGATGACTTTGTACGAGCAAAGGGTTTTTGAGCCAGCTTCCAGCTTCTTCATTTTAAATAGACAATACATTTCAAATTTTAACACTTTATGAGAGATATGAAAAAATTACAAATAAATATTATAGGTAAATATTAACAGTTACTTTAATTTATACAACATGCAGCACAAGGTGATCTTTCTCAATTGTCTAAGAAAAGCAATAGGTTTTTTTAGTAAAGCAGCAAATCTACTGTTAGATATATGTATGTCATGTTAGAGGTATGCATGTAATGATAGATATATGTATGTAATGATGGATGTGTGTGTGTGTTAGTTTTAAGAATTACATTTTATATTTTCATTTTCTCTGGTTGAATCAATCCACATATTAATTTGTACATATGAAATGACAGATGTATGTATGTAATGTTAGATGCATGTATGTAATGATAGCTGTATGCAATGATAGGTGTACGCATGTAATGATAGATGTACGTATTTAATGAATAGAAACAGCAGTTCTGATTGTTAGAGACACAGGAACCCTGGCATTCCGCTGGCAGAGTACATATTGGTGAAACTTTTCTGGGGTAATCTGGCAGCATATCAAAACCTTAAAAATGCTCATGACCCCTCACTTTGTTATTACCTTTTTAATTTATTCTAAAGAAATAATGGACTGTGTAAAGTGTGTTATATAGAGTGATAACAGAACAAATTAATATGTGGATTGATTCAACCAGAGAAAATGAAAATATAAAAGGTAATTCTTAAAACTAATCCAGAAAAAAACATACAAGATCTAGTAAGTGAGGAAAACCTATTTTAAAAACAATGTATATGGTAGAATCACATATACACATGTACACATACATAAATATGTGCCTAGGGAGTTTCATAAAATAGTAATAGTGGGGCTGGAGAGAGGGCTCAGTGCTAAGAGCACTGACTGCTCTTCCAGAGGTTCTGAGTTCAATTCCCAGGAACCACACAGTGGCTCACAACCAGAGAGCTCTGGTGCCCTCTTCAGGCCTGCAGCATACATGCAGACAGAACACTGTATATATAATAAATAAATAAATCTTAAAAAAAAATAATAGTGATTGTGTACAATAGTTTTCCATATTTCTACAGCAGAATAAGCTGTATATATCTATATTTATCTACCTATATCAATATCTATATATTTATAAATTTGTTTAATTTTAATATATTAAGTCTATGCACAAGGATTAAATTAAATTCAAACACATCGGAGAGGCTTACAGCCGTCACATAGGCATAGAGAAGCACATTTAAAGAATAAAGAAATGTGCCTAAAACAGAAGGCAAGATGAGTCAGCAGAGATAACAATAGCACTTAATAGGCAGAAGTAAAGAACAAAAATGAACGTGAGGGGAACGGCACATTTTAGTGGCTGTCATGACTAACAGAAGATCTTAAAATAGCCAGTTTTCAGAAACGCCGTCATTTAGACACCGTTTGCAGAAGACAATGGAGGTTTACATCATTAGAAGCAAAAGCTATTTCTAGACAAAACTTCAAATCGTTGGCTGCTGCACCGAATCATCAAGAAAGGCAGCAGAAAAGCCTCTGAGAAAACCACCCCACACCTTATCAACACCCACTTGCTCACACTCACCACACCTTACGGACGTTGTTATGGAAACCAGAAACAGCCAGAAAAGGACAACCAAGTTATAAAGCAGCGATATAAGGAGAGAAATCAGGAATCTCTGGTATCCAAAGGGAAGAGAAGAAAAATATTTCCCAAAAAAATTCTATAGTGAGCGTTACAGACAGGGGGAAATGGCACCGTTATACCAAGCTAATGTGGCTGAAGCTTAAAGGTAGAGCCAAGGTAAAAGAGAATTATATTATGGAATAGATAAGATATATGAGACACATTGTGTTAGTATATCTAAAATAAAATCTAAACTTCTTTCCAAGCTCCATATATTTCAGTGTCTTGGGTTTCTGCCCCCCTTTTCCAGCCCCCACTTTGTCCAGGTTCTCTAATGTCTCTCTGCACTAACCGTGCCTCTGCTCAGAATGCAATGTTACAGACCCACCCCAGGAAATCTTTTCTACTACTAAAACCTTAGTTTGAAAATAACATCTTCGTGAGGACCTTCTGTGGATGCATGTCACACTGTTATACCCTCACTACTTCATTTCTTCTCTCTCTGCACGCGTGCATGCGCATGTACATATGCGTGTGTATGTATAGACAGGTCTCACTATTTAACTCTGGCTGGCCTAGGACTCACTATGTGTATGTTTATGTATGAGTGTACAGGTATGCAAGAACACATATGCATGTGCACATGGAAGATAGGAGATATCCTTGGGTACCATTCCTCAGGTACCACCCACTTTTTAAAAGTTTTTTTGTTTGGTTGGGTTTTTTGTTTTTTTTTTTTTTTTTTTTTTTTTTGAGACAGGGTTTCTCTGCAGCGTTGGAGCCTGTCCTGGAACTCACTCTGTAGATCAGGCTGGCGTCGAGCTCATTAAAAAACATTTTTATACTTATTTATATTGAATGTGTGTGTATACATCTCACTCTTCTCAGAAAGGGCTGACAGCATATGATGCAGGAGAAAGATCGAGATGTCGAGAAAAACATGAAATTTTTACTTAACTGTTTTTAGGCTTTTTAAAAAATCAGTTTTCGTCACAAAAAGCACCATCTCTAGGTTAAAGAGGAATAAGATGAATCTGCATGCCCGGAGAGTTCCACTCTTTGACCCTAAGGTATAATACTCTTCAAAGTACACCATGTTTCAGTTTTCATGGATCCTGAGTCACAGTGAGAAATGGAATTTACATAAAAACCACTATACACACACACACATACGATCAAATGGCAAAGATGGGTATTGTATAATAGACAGGAGCGAGGGAAGTCAAGAGCAAAAGATGACTGATCTCTTGACACTCCCTTCTCTAAAGCAGAAATACAAGGCTACAGAATAAATAAGAGCATTGATTAGCCGAGATCAATGTGATAGTGAACACATTGCCTATTAAATTCTGTCAAGCACCTATAAAGAAGAAAAGGGGAAGAGAAATGGGGTTTGTGAAGTAAAGGTTTGGAAAGGTCTCCACAGGAAAGAGGAAGAGATTAGGTTAAGGAAGGGGGGGGGGGACTGCTGGACAGCAATGAGATGCGGAGACTCTTGCAAAGTCACACCTATACCCATCTGAAGGCATATTCTACCATGTCCAGCCCGCCATGCTCAAGTGCTGAGAAGACTGGAGATGAGTTGACTAGAACGCGTTAGTGGAGCAATGGGTGAATTAAAACCATCTAAAAGCTTACTTAAAAAGAAAAATCATCACGCCCCTTTCCTATTCAATCACAATTTACAGCGGTGCTCGTGAATTCTAGAAACTCTCCCAGTAATCTTGAAAGACATGTCTGCTAAAACACACTGACCTGAAAAGGATGCAAGAACCTAGAAGCGGAGCCAGCAGACATCTATTATTAAACGGTCCTGGTAGGAGATGCAAGGCCGAACTCCACCACTTGGGAGAAGAGACTCCAGTACTTAGGGAGATTCAGATCCAGTTAGTGTTGAGACCCCACCAGGTCGGTAAGCGGCTGCACGCTTGGAAAACGCAAAAGATGAACAATGCAAACTTATAGACTGCTTATTCAAAATAATGTCTCATCGGGTGTTCTCAGATCTCAAATCTCTCCCCTTTACTCTCTGTTACATTATTCTAGCTTGAGGTTTCGGTGGCTAAAGTGGAAGTTAGGAGGCTGCAAGAAAAAAAGGGAGAGCAGGGACAGAAGGAACTGCGCGGAGCGAGATAAGGCGGTGAAGAAGGAGGCATGGGGTCGCCTCTGAATGCCCAACAGCCCAAAGGTTTGGACGCTCAGCTACCAGGGCCCAGGAGCCTTTTTTCGAGCCTCCTATAACACTCACCATAGTTTGTGGGTCTCAGCACAGGAAATGGTTATCTTTAAACAGGAAGACAACACCACCAATGATCCAGTTACTCTGGCAACACAAGCCCCGCCTTCCTCCAGATCCTTATCCAACGCCTCCTCGAATCCTCTTCGTCTCCATTGGCTGGGAGTAACTAGGCCCCTCCCATTCTCGCAAACATCCATCCTTCACCTCATCTCCCGTGGCAACACGACGCCACCTTCTCCCTTCCAATGTAGTCACTTCCGTTCGGTTGTTAGGGACCTGGAAGTTTAATCCTATATACGGCTTGCTTTATATATATATATTTTTTTTCCTTCTTTTTTTAAGTAAACATCTTTTCGCTTTTCACTTTTCACTTACTGAGTCGATATACAGTAGACTCTGTATTTCTGCATTTTTTTTTTTTTTTAAAACACAGCACGGACTGTTGGTCCTTCTCCTTGAGGAGAGCATTCCGGAAGCGGAACCCTGAGTAATAGGAAGTGATCAGAGTGAGCCAGTAGTTAGATGTCCGGAAGGCCTGGGCGGGTTGGCTTCCGAATGCCAGAGTTTACAAGTTAGCCGGCTGCTGAGGGAGGAGAGCCTGTTCGGGGAACACTGAAATAAGAGCATCAGAGGTGAATCCTGGAGCCGGCCTCTGTGACAGGCGCGGTGGGGAGAAGGTCTGGGTTGGAGCTCGGCGGCCATTCGTTTTGGATTTAAAGATCGTCCTGGGAAGGTTTCTTCTGACAGGGACAAAGTTGGGATCCTCCTCCTCCTCGGGAATGAGGCTGACAGTCTTGATGCTTCCACCCCGTCCCCCTTTTAAACTCAGCACCCATGCTTTCCGACACCTTCACCCGGTACTTTTAGACAGCGACACTCGAAGTTTCTGACAATTTTGATCTCGGTTTGCTCTGCGGTAGAGTCTTGGGATAAGTTTTCAGAGCAAGGATTTGTGATGTTCAGGAAGTTAGATAGTGTACTGAGTCGTATGTACTCAGCTTTGCGGACGTGTGTTGAAGTCACTTGTCACCCACTCTGCAGTCTAGACTCTAAAGAATAATATATAAACATATACCTAATTTCCCAGTATTTCGTAGATAGATAGTACTGCTGTCAAAAGGAGATAATGAAGAATGGCTCCGTTTCTAAATGTATGGGCACTGAAGGCAGAAACAATTAAAATATAACTGTTAAAGTAGAGGCACCCATCGAATATATTGGTATTGCTTTAATTCTTTAATATGTATCCATTTCTAGGACAGTCTTGGAGTGCATTTTCGTTAGTTACAGGAAAAATGGCTGCCCTTAAAAGCTTGGAAACCAAAGGTAAGTGTTCCTGGTTTTGACAATAATTGGTTTGGTTTTGGGTTTTGGTTTGGGGGGTTTTATTTGGGAGAGGGCAGGGGTGTTCAAAACAGGGTTTTTCTGTGTAGCCCTGGCCGTCCTGGAACTCGATGACTTCCAACATACAGGTATCCACATGCCCCTCCCAAGTGCTGGATTAAAGACGTGTCAGCCTTTTGGGGATTCTTTAGACAGGTGACTAAGTGGATAGAGTCCATGAGAATTATTGTGTTTCGGATCTCTTCATGGCAGAGATAGTGGATCCTAACTAGTTTATCTTAGTTATTTACAAAGATAATGTTTCCAAAACTGGCTACACAGAGGCTAGGACTTTAACATGATGGAAATCCAGGGTCCTGTTCTCCCCATTGTGCCCGGTGTATACAGTAGTCACTTTCCAGACCCATTTCGCTTTGCGTCTCTGTAACATGTAATGTGCCACTGATCGTTCTATCTCTTTTGAAATTCTTCCATGACTTCCATGATGTCACTTTTATTTTTGGCATACATTGTAGCTCTTCACTGTCTAGTGTAGTAACCATATCTCTGGATGTTTGGAGTTAAATTAACAGTTTTAATTACGAACTAGCTACAGACCAAGCTGCTCCATAGCAAACTGTGCCCGTTCATTGTTACTTCTCTAGCAGTGAAGCAGATCCTTCTCCAGGGCTGCTCTGGTTGTGTCTTGTTTCCTTTTCAGTCTCCGCTCTGTTTGAGCTCTTAAATCTCTTTTTAAAATTTATATGTATGAGTGTTTTGTCATATGTACGTATGTGCACCACAAGTATACATGGTACATATAGAGCCCAAAAGAGGGCATCAGATCCACTGGGACTGGAGTTACAAATGATGGTAAGCCATCTGTGGATGCTGAAAACCAAACCCCAATCTTTAGAAAGAGCAACAGGTGTCCTTAACCACTGAGCCACCTCGCCAACCCCCAATATCAATATTTTTAAACCTTCTGCCTCCTACTCTCAGAGCCTCAGTGACTGATTAGTTATAGAAACAGTTTACAAATCTGTCACTATCTTAGATCACATTTCTTATAATTCAGACTCTATAGTCCTTTATCATTTATGTAGAGGCCAGAGTCAATGCATATCCCAAAGTGTACTCCGTGGGTATCTCGAGTTCTGCCAGCAACAGGTCTCCAGAAAGGAACTTTGTAGGACACAATTTCTAGCTGTACTCTTCTCTCTCAGAGGAGACAGGAGGCAAAGATCATGCCAATAAATAACTACATCTAATTTGTCGGGACACAACAGACTGCATTGCTGGAAGAGTTGTGTAGCGTTAGAATGAGCAGGTGGAAGACTGTGAAAGTTATAGCCTGGGAATGAACGGCAATAGGAACAATTCAATGATGGCCAGCCATTGTGAAAGCAACTAAGACACCTGGCCAAAAGCAAAACTAAAGACAGTATTATGATTACTTATTAAAACCGTGCCATGAAAGGCTCCTGGGTAATGAAATTGTTTTTGTTGTTTGTAATGAGGATTAAAGTTAAAAGCATTGTTATATCATTTCATTTTATCTTGATTATATAGTAAGGCAGGTAAACATCGCTTTGGTCTGTTCTTACGATAATTTAACTACTGTCAGTGAAGAAAGATGTTTGTGCTACATGGCCCGAGAAAAAGAATACCCATATCTGATGTTGCCAGTCGTCAACATTTCCTTTAACTGCCCCAGGAGAGAAATGTGATTGCATAGTGAACCAGCAGAGCTTTCTCTCAAACGGGACCAGCACTGCCATTGTAGGAGGGGCGGGTCAGCACTGCTAGGGCTCATCTCAAAGGCAAACCTAAAATAAAGAGTTTAATTAAACAGTAAGATTATAGATTTTCTACATTTAAACTGTAACTATTACACTTAGTTTTTTTAGCCAGATTGTAAGATGTTTAAATTGTTTCAAGTCCTAAAGTGTTATCTGATTTTAACTCTATAGTGTCGTACAGATTGGGTGAAAATGAATCTATGAGCAGTTGAGTTTGGAAATGCCCAGTTGAACTGGTTATATTAGCACTTCTCAGTGCTGTTAGAGCACCATTGTGTACTGTGAAACTCCAGAGGACGTACATAATATGTAAGTGCACACACAAATTTGACCAGGCAACTCTTTATCCAGAACCAGTAGAGGTAAGGTCTGGATATCACCTTCATACACGTTAAGCTGATTGTCCATAGCATGTTTCTCTAACGTAATAAGTAAACTTTACTAGGTAATAATGGTGACATTTAAAAAAACATTAAAACTTGGCCTGGTAGTCCAGGCTTGTAATTCCATCTACGTGGGAGACTGAGACAGGAGGATCACAAAGTCCAACCTTCTTTGAGCTTACATCATCAGTGCAAGGCTTTCCTGAGCAAGCTAGTGAGATCCTGTCTCAAAAAAAAAAAAAATGTAAAATGAAGGTTGTGATACAGCTCTGTGGTAGATTGCTTGCTTGCCGTACACTAAGAATTGATTTAATGTAGAGGAAAAAAACTAGTTGTTCTTAAAAGTTTTTTACTAGCAGTTTAAATGAAGTTAGGTATATGTTGATGGATTAATTTCATTAATTAAGCGCTTATTTTTCTTTTTCATGGCAAGCACATTTTGTTGGCTGGTGCAATGAGCTGGTAGGAGGAAGCTGTAACTGAAATAGCTCCCAATAGTCCAGTTTGAAAAAGAAACAGATTTTTCTGAATCCTATAGTGCTTACAGCAGTCTTCAAGCTCCAAGAGACAGAAAGAGGGGGAAGTTTGTGGCTGGACTAAGGTGGTAGGTACCACAGATGGCCATTGTCTTGGCTCAGGAGTTTAGGGTTCTTTCGTGCCCAGTCATGTGACTTGAAGTACTCTCCTCATAGAGTTACACTGTCATTAATAAGGGAAGTATTTGTTCACTGGTGACCTCTAAACCATGCTCTTCTCCTTCCATAATCTGAAACAACAATTGATAAACCGTGGCCTTCAGACCCCTTGACAAAGTTTGCAGTTAGTTTAATGATTATAAGCAGTAACGGAATCCCATGTAAATCAGTTATTATCCTGGGTAAAAACAAATTCTATATTTCTCATTACCTACTTAACCAAAGTTTCTTTCATCATTAAAAACGATTTGTCTTGCCTTCTCAGATAAGTACCTAGAGACCGTCTTCAGTTTTACCTCAACCTCCCAAAAGCCTAAAGTAGTTTCTCTCTGGCCTTTCACTGCAGAAGTTTGCCAGTGCCCATGTAGAATGTTGGACTAGTGATTTTGCTGTTTCTTCGCATTTCATCAGCCCATGGGAAAGCCGGGATGAAAAGCCCATGAACCTGGGTCTGTTTAAACTGATCAGTGCCCGAGCACAGGTGTAAGGGAGGAGTAACAGGGATGCCGATTGCTTCCCTTCAGGGGATGCAGGGCAAGGACTGAGACTCTGCTGTAGTCATCGTAATTCACAGTCACAGAGCTGCTGCCATAGGTCTTCGTCTGGGAACTTGAAGGATGTAATTATTCATGGCTGTACTCTGCAGGGCCTAGTGCATATGTAATAAAGGTTTCTATGTGTGTCACTGGGAAAGACAGAATGGTAAGGAAGTGCCAGGCCCTGGCTCTGCCTTCCCAGATGCACGCTGACTAGATCTGATGAGTGGTTTCTCAAGCCTTGAGTCCTTAGGTAAGCAGAACAGCGGGAAGAGGAAATTGGAATTGAAAGTTGGTTGAGCTTCTTCACTAGAATTTTTCATGTTTTGTTTGAAAAGAATTATCTGTCAAATACACATTGTTTCTTTGCCTTTTAACAGCTTTTGTGGTTTGTCCTTGAATCTCTATTGTTTGGAGTTCCTGGACTTTAATTTTTCCTTCACATTACGATGTTTAATCCCTTAGATCATGTATGTTATGATTTGCCTAGGAATCCATTTTGACTTGAACCATAACCAAAGTATAACAC
Organism: Microtus oregoni; assembly: GCF_018167655.1. NCBI lineage: Eukaryota > Metazoa > Chordata > Mammalia > Rodentia > Cricetidae > Microtus > Microtus oregoni. The sequence continues at coordinate 34,531,472 of NW_024543072.1, forward strand.
CTACATCTTAGTGAGCTGGAATGGTATGACTTTAGTGACGAATTTGTTATTGTTCTTGCTAATTTATAGTTAATACCTGATTCTGTGTTCTTAAACGTCAGAAACAAGACAGTTAACAAAATGAAATAGATTCGATAAAATTAGACAAACCTCAAACCACATTTTAAGAATATGAAAACAAGTCAACCATGGTGCTGTACCAAGAGGTGGAGGCAGGAAGAACTCCAGGTCAAGGTTGGCCTGGGCTACATATTAGCTTCAGGACCAGCTTACGCTGCACAGTAAGGCCCTGTCTCCACTCATCCTCCATCAGGACTGGGTCTTTACTTTGAAAGGGTTTGTGTGCATTCTCCTTGTAAAGTGCTACTCTCTTCCAGCTGGCTTTAACACCAAACCCTGGTCTCTCTTTTGGAAGTCTTCCTTTGTTTATCACGTCAAAAATTAGTCTCAAAGCCACAAGGGTGTTTCAGTTTGTGTCACATATTGAAATAACGTGATTTTATCCTGATATAAAATATTTTGTGAGATAGAATACAGTTTACACCCCCAAATGCCTTCCTGTTCTTCTATTTGATATAACTCAAGTCCAGAATATTGATGCATACCAAATAGAACGACAACCAGTCTGTGAAACGAAATGTCTTATAGTCCAGTGTTGTTGGGGAATATTATTTTAAGGTGTGTTGCTTTTGTTTATGCTGCATTTGTTTAACTCTGTGAAGCTGTGATTCTTTCTTTGCCTGTCTAAACCATCTGATGATCCAATAAAGTGCTGAGTGGCCAATATTAAGGCAGGAACAAGGCAGGGCTGTGAGGCAGAGAGTATTAACAGAAGGAGAAACGAGGAAGAGGAGGAGCAAAAGAATAAGGAGAAGAGGGCATCAGGGGCCAGCCACCCAGCTGCACAGCAAGCCACGGAGAAAGAAGTAAAGAAAGGTACACAGAAATAGAGAAAGATAGAAGTCCAGAGGCAAAAGGTAATCGGGATAATTTAAGAAAAACTGGCAAGAAACAAAAGCTAAGCTAAGGCCGGGCACTCATAACTAAGAATAAGCTTCTGTGTGTGATTTATGTGGGAGCTGGGTGGTGGGCCCCTCAAAAAGCCAAAAGATTAAAACATCACATAACATTCCAGTGGTGTAATTTTAACACTAGCATAAGAGAATGAAAGTCAGAATTACGTTTTATGATAATTCCTTCTCCCCATTATCAATAGCCAAAGTTTATTAGATTTCATAAAAGAATGATAATAACAAAATAAAAGGACATTTAATGAATATTTGCTCTATCCACTGCAGTTCTCAACACTCTACTTGTATTTAAAAAAATGTATTGTTGTAAATGTTAGGTTTTGAAAATGCAAAACCCAGCCGGGCGGTGGTGGCGCACGCCTTTAATCCCAGCACTCGGGAGGCAGAGGCAGGCGGATCTCTGTGAGTTCGAGACCAGCCTGGTCTACAAGAGCTAGTTCCAGGACAGGCTCCAAAACCACAGAGAAACCCTGTCTCGAAAAACCAAAAAAAAAAAAATAAAATAAAAAAAAAAAAAGAAAATGCAAAACCCAAGCAAATCTAAAGACACAAAAAAATAGACCTGCTGATTAGTGAAGTGAGTTTGAAAGGCTGTTTAACAATACAGATCTTCAAACCCCTAAGTCCTGTGCTTATATATTTGTTTCTTCTATTTTTTTCGGTGGCGGGAAGGCTTTAGTTTGTGCTGCTGGGGCTCTAGCCCAATTCTCACCGGTGCTACCACTGCTTTTTAATTGTCTTTTTCTTTCTGTTTGAGACAGGCCCTTACTCTCCACCTTAGCTGCCTTCAAACTTACTGTCCTTGCCTCAGACGCCCAATTATAAGCATACACCATTACATTCAACTGGAAGTTTATTTAAAAAAAAATTCACAAGTTGTGCAGTCAGAAATCTGTTCATTAGTACATCACTTTTATTAAGTGTGTGCTCTACCACTAAGTCCCAGCACCCACGTACCCATGTTATTGTGTGTGTGTGTTCCCTATTTTCTATATTAGATAGCATCTTAAGGACAGTGGTCCACACTGTCTCACAAAATATTTGGCCTTTATTTTTTGCCCGGTACTGTGTTTGTTGTGTGTAACCTCTTACAGTTAATCATCATAACCATTGCTACTGACTAGTCTGTTTGTCCTTACTGTACATTGTGAATTCATCGTTATTCATGTGTCTATTGAATAGAGCATACAAGGCATTTATTTAACTAGGGTCATAATGCTTGTAAAATCAATTGAAAACCACACAGGACATATGATGCCAGAAAGATAATGTAAATGTCATAAAAGTGAGGTTTAGGGGAGTTAGTTTCAAGCACATGTACATATTGCTGATCGCTATGGTTATAGTTAACACAGTACATAGGGCTTGACCTTATTACATTCCTGCTCTATGGCCTGGCTCTTCCTATTTCCATTTCATATATTTCAATGTAGAAATCAATAGAAGAAAGTTATTTTTCTAGCATTATATTGGTAGCCAGAAACAAATTCTCTTGGATTTTTCTGCTAAGGAAAAAGCCATTTACTTAGAAATTTGAAGCATGTAAGTGTTATTCATCTTTGTTGGCGCACGATGTTTTAGAAATTGCTCTTGAATTTTTCCCTTCCTTCTGGTGTTGATAGTTTAGAACAGAGGGCAAAGCAATGTTGTTTGGCAAGACTTCTGATGGGGAAGATGCACCACCCACCTACTCCCTCCAATAGGGAGCCCATGACAGACCAAAGAGCAGACACCACCATAGTCCATCTAGGGAACCAGTGAGTTTTATTAGGCTTACTTCCAGGAGCGGAAATGCCTCGAAGACAGCTACATCACTGGAGCACACGCAGAGCCTGTCGGCTGCTCAGCAGGTTGGAGTGTGCTCTCCAGGTGTCTTGGTTGTTGTAAGCCTCCTCCAGTCAGCCTGGCTGGTCTTTTGCTTCTTCCAGGCCGCTTGTCTCGTCTCTGGTCTTGGCTCTTCTACTAGGGACTGTGGTCAACCTTTGTCATTTACTATAGGAGTGGAGAGGCCTAGTGGATCTGGTCATTTTCAGGGACTTCCTGGAGCTATTTTGAGTTGTTTGCCTTCTGGCTTATGGAGCTTTCCTGCAGAAGGGAGTATTTCAGTTGGGGAGGAAACTACTGCATAACATGTAGTTTTGGCGTTTTCTTATTTCTTTTGGTAAATTGTCCTTGGCTTGACTTCTTCCTTAGGCATCCTTACTTCGACCCCAATCCGAGGAGCAGGAGATGGAATGGAAACAGAGGAGCCCCCTAAGTCTGTTGAAGTCACCTCGGAAGTCCAGCCCATAAATCAACATGTCCTTCAGAGTCCTCGTAAGAAAGTTCCCTCAGACAGCCCAGGAGTCCTTCAGCTCGGAAAGATTCTCACTGAAAAAGCAGTGGAAGTTGAAGCTGTGAGGATATTTGTTCCCAAAGCTGCCATCACTCACGATATCCCTACCAAAAATGCAAAGCTTAAGTCTCTAGGCTCTCACCGAGAAGAACTCCACCCTCAGCCAGAGGTAGCCCCAGACCCCAGGAAGGAACTCTCAGAGGCAAAGAAGATTATAGAAAAGCTCAAGAGTTCTGAGAGGAGGCTGCTTCAGGACAAAGAAGGCCTTTCCAACCAGCTCCGAGTGCAGACGGAGGTGAGCACAGCCCGCAGCGGCGGTGAGCTCTGATCTTTACCTCCGGACCTTTTAGTCCCCTTCTAGAAAACTGTGTTTTCTCAGAAATGCCATGGATCATGGGTTGTCATTCCTCTAAAATGCTTCCTCTTTAATTTCTCGTTCTGCCATAGGGCCTCTAGAAAGAGTTTCTGTGGGAACTCAGACTCTAAGCGTGGTGCAAGTGGAGGTGCGAGGAGCCTTAGCCAAGACCACCTCTAAGTTATAAAAGTTACGTTCATAAACGGACCCAGTCGGTCTTTGCCTAAGACCACCTCTAAGTTATAAAAGTTACGTTCATAAACGGACCCAGTCGGTCTTTGCCTAAGACCACCTCTAAGTTATAAAAGTTACGTTCATAAACGGACCCAGTCGTTCTTTGCCTAAGACCACCTCTAAGTTATAAAAGTTACGTTCATAAACTGACCCAGTCGGTCATTGCCACGGACAAAGTAGCAGCCCTTGTTTGAAGAATTCATTCCAAGTATTTTTGCCTGATACTTGGGGTGTGTGAAATAAGTTACTGTGTATTCATTAATAATTAATAAGAATGTATAGCATTCAGTTGTGTAACTTTATCCTTTGAAGCTTAGTAAAATTGCCTTTTCCTTCTCTTGTTTCTCTGTTAAACTTTACATTTTTATATTTGTGTGTGTGTGCACGCACCCTGTATAGGGAGGGATGCATTTCACTTCACAAGTGTGGAGGTCAGAAGAACTTTGTGGAACCCACCTGGGTTCGCAGGATTCAACTCAGATCAGGTTGCCAGGCCTTCATAGAGACCGCTCTACCCCCGAGCCCTCTCCAGCCCAAGACTACATCTTTTTGCAAGGTGATAGTGTGTAACACACAGTGTTAGTGGTTCTTATCCAAATGTAATTTAGATTTAAATAATTTTTACTTATATTTAATATATTTTAATATATTTAGCTAATTTCTAAGTACAAAATGGTATATATTTGTAAACATTTTAGAAGATTCAGAAAGAAGGGGCTGGGAGATGGCTTAGTGGGTAAGAATGATTGTGCGATGCAAGCATGGGGACCTGAGTTCAAATCCTCAGCACCATGTGAAAAGTCTGGCATAGCCATGCACAACTGGAACATCAGTGCTGGGGTTTTGGGGTCTGGGGAAGAAACAGGATTCACACACACACACACACACACACACACACCATTTTTAAGAGAGTAAAAAGAAAATTCAGAAAGACAATAAAAATGGTAACACCTATAATTACACTTTCCAGATTTAACGGCATAACTATCAATATAGTTTTATTTTGTCTTATTTCTGGTATTTTTCTTCTCTTAATTTTCTCCTTTTATTGAAAATAGATTTTTTTCACATAATATATCCTGATTATGGTTTCCCCTCCCTCTACTCCTCCAAGTTCCTCTTCTGGTCCTCTCCCCTCCCATCTTTTGGTATTCACCCTTTTCTGTCTTATTAGAAAAGAAACAGGCTTCTAAGGAATAATAGAATAAAATATAAGACAAAAACCAACACATTGGAATAGGCTCCAAAGGACACAGACATAGATTCTCTGTCATAAGTTTTGTTACAATCAAGTCAGTGACATTTCTTAAACTTATCCATCATCTGGGTTGTCTTCTTTCGTCCTAGATAAACCGCGAGTTAAAGAAGTTGCTGGTGGCTTCTGTTGGAGATGACCCGCAGTATCACTTTGAACGTCTAGCCCGGGAGAAGAACCAGCTCATCTTAGAAAATGAAGCCCTAGGTCGAAATACAGCCCAGCTTTCCGAACAGTTGGAACGGATGTCAATACAGTGCGATGTGTGGAGAAGCAAGTTCCTCGCAAGCAGGTGTTGTCCCGTCGTAAACGCTGTTTCCTTTCCTATTGCTTGTTCTCTCACTCTTCTGACTCACAACAAACTAATAGTGAAAATTTCTGACTTAAGATTGTCGGAGCATTTCCTACATTATTTGACATGTGGCACTTCCCTTCTGGAGGCCACAGTCTCTTGTTCCCCTTCGTTCAAAAACTCACTACAGTAAACAGAACACAGCCGTAAAATCCAATGTGGAAATATCGCTGTCACAAAAGGCAGATGTAGACCCTTCCCCTCCTGCCCGGAGAAAGCAACCTCGTTCCCACTTCCACCCAGTGTGCTCTCTTCTCGTAGCTCTTCTGTCTACATAAAGAGCTTCTCAACTTCTTTCTCCCCAAATATAAACAGAAAACTGAGCTGGGCGGTGGTGGCGCACGCCTTTAATCCCAGCACTTGGGAGGCAGAGGCAGGTGGATCTCTGTGAGTTTGAGGCCAGCCTGGTCTACAAGAGCTAGTTCCGGGACAGGCTCCAAAAACTTGTGAACCCCTGTCTGGTAGAGGGGGAGGGGAGAGAAAACTGTTTCATTTCATGGCATATCTGGTGAGGCAACTCTGATACATGTAAAAAGCTACATAGTCCAGGCCTCTGAACACACTGGCCCATGGGAAACTCTGCTGTGCATCTTGGGTTCACACTCCATCACTGAGGGAAGTCGGGGCAGGAAGTCAGTGCCGTGGAGGTATGGTGCCTATTGACTTGCTCCTCATGGCTTTTTCAGTCTGATTTCTTATACCTCCCCGACCACCTGGCACCGCCCACAGTGGGCATCAATCTAGGAAATGCTCCCACAGGCTTGCTTACAGTCTTACAGAACAGTCTTCTCAATTGTGGTTCCCTCCTCTCAGGTTGACAGTAAACTACCCAGAATACCGTGCGCAGCAGCAGAACTTCATGTGTTTAATAACTGCCGATTAAAATAAATCATTTGGAGATTTCTCTCAAAGCGCCAAAGGCCTCCAAGTTGTTCTTTAAGAACCTGTTAAGTTCTTAAAACAAGGTATAGAAAACTTTGTAATAAAGTTTTCCTTCTAGTGAAAACATTTCATATTTTTATTTTTTAACACATTCATGTGAAAATATATTTAAATTATTTGTTGGAAAAATAAGAAACTTTATTAACTGTAAAAACAAAATGAGCCTGCTTGGCAGAGGGAAGACTACATTGTTATATAAAAAGTTTTCAGAATTTTTCTGAAAGTACAATTGAGTAGTGAGAGAAATCATTTACTTTCTCTTTTCATTTCAGTTCTTTATAGTTAGAAGCGTGTAGCTAATCATCTTAAACTGATCAATTTAGAGTAGCCTTGGTGTAAGTTCAAGTCTCTATATAAAAAAGTTAGGCCGGGCGGTGGTGGCGCACGCCTTTAAGAGGCAGAGGCAGGCGGATCTCTGGGAGTTCGAGGCCAGCCTGGTCTACAAGAGCTAGTTCCAGGACAGGAACCAAAAGCTACGGAGAAACCCTGTCTCGAAAAATCAAAAAAAAAAAAAAAAAAAAAAGTTAGGTACTCTTCCATCATTTTTAGAATATTTCAGCTGACCCCGCTGCAGATGCTCTCATGTTAAAATGCTAGAGCTGCGGACAGTGTGAACCTGCTAACCCTGGTGCTGGCTGTTGGAACTGGCATCACGGAGTAGTAGTAGATTAACCGCTGTGTGCTGTGGGAGAACTGTGTGTGAGATTTCATCTTTTTCAGGGTAATGGCGGACGAATTAACGAACTTCAGAGTAGTTTTACAGCGTCAGAACCGAGATGCCCACAGCGCCATCCAGGATCTCCTGAGTGAACGGGAGCAGTTTCGCCAGGAAATGGTCTCTACCCACAAGTACGGCTCTTGTTTGCGTTCCGAACTCTCCTGTCGTCCCCCGCAGGTTTCACTGTCCTCAAAGGTTCCATTGGATTGTTTGTTCCAGTGTGGCCCCATTCTTTAACGTATTGACTGTACTGTAAGTCACACCCTAAAATAGATGCCTCAAAAGGAAACAGCCCTGAAACAGAAAAGCCGGGGCTGCAGCTTACATTCCTAGTAGGGAAAAGAATTAATAGATCTGTGAGTGACAGTGTTTCTGCTTTCAAAAGCAGTTCCTGGTGTGGTCATGGTGGCTTTCTGTAGTGTGGTAGAATCCAAGTGACACACCCGTGTCTCCCACAGGAGAGCTTTTGAGTCTTTTTGCAGTATTGGAACATGTCTGCATAGCTTCACGTTCCAGAATAGGCTGAAATTTAAAATAATAATAAAACATTTGGGCAGTGTTCTTTAAAAGGTCTTTGTGCTCTTATGTAATTGAATAATTCTCTATCAGCTATATGGGAAACGAAAAGAATAAAGTAAAACATATCAAAGTGTGGCAGTTTGCGAGAGGCAATCAAGGCAGTGTTTCCAGGGAAGTGCTTGTTTCAGGCTGACTGTGATAGGGCGTACCTGTAATCCCTTCACTCAGGAGGCTGAGGCAGAAATTCCTGAATTCCAAGCCAGTCTGGGCTATGGAGTAAGATCCTGTCTTTAAAGATAAAAAGGGAGGTTTATTTGGGGAAATAAGAAAAGTGTCCTTAGTAATTTACTACTCCAAGAAATACAAAAAGCAAATTAAACCCAAATTAAGCAGAAGTGAGAGAGTACTAATGATAGCTAAAACAAAAGTTTGATGAAACTTTTTTGAAAAAGATAAACTTAAGAAATGTCCAGAAGAAATGCCCAGGCCTGAAGTGGCAGTCCCGGAGCCTGCCTGGGTCTGTGCTAGGTCCTCCGCATGTGTGCTGCGGCTGTGTAGCTTGGGCTTTGTGGGACCATTAGCGGTAATGGGTGTGTCTTTGACTCTTTAGCCTGCTCTTGAACCCTTTTCCTCCTACTGGGCTGCCTTGTCCATCTTTGATAGGAGGTTTGTGCCCAGTCTTACCTCATCTTGTTATGCATATCTGGTTGATATCTCTGAGAAGCCTGCTCTTTTCTGAAGGGAAATGGGGGCTCACTAGATCTGGGAGGTGATGGTGGTGGAACTGGGAGGAGCTGGGGGAGTGAGAGGCTGCGGTCATATTGTATAAGAGAAGAATAAATAAATAAGACAAAAAAGTTCATCCCATCCACTGAGGAAAGAGGGCACGTTAAGTATTGGGAATGAAAGACTGCACACAATAGATTGAGTAGACATGGCAAAGATAATAAGGCAGTCTTATTGATATCTCTAGCCAATTAAGTCAATGGTTTAGATAGCTTAAGACATATTTCCAAAGTTTACTTAAAAACAGGTATGTGAGGGCTTGGGATGGTTCAGCAGTTAAGAGTGTGTGCTGCGCTTGCATAGGACCTGAGTTCAGTTCTCAGCACCATGGTGGGCAGCTTATAACTCCTGGTAACTTCTGGGTTCTCTAGGAACCTGCGCTTATGTACACACACCCAACACACACAAAAAATTTAAATTAAATCATAAAAATAACAGACATATAAGTTAACCAGCTCTAGCCAATTAAAGCAGTTGAGCTTGTAGTTAAAAACTGAAGGAAGGAAATTCTAGCCTAGATGGATCCACTGAATGCTAATAAACTTCTAATGAAAAAAGCAGCACAGTTGTACACAAGTTCTTCTAGAGCATAGATGGAAAGAGAACAATTTCCAAATCATTTTGGGGGGTGAGCTTTATGAAAACAAGCTAGTGACATAAGCAAAAGCCTGTAGACTTTCTACCTTTAATGGACATAGATGTAAAAATCTTCATAGTGCCATGCAGTGATGGCACACATCTTTAATCCCAGCACTTGGGAGGCAGAGGCAGGCAGATATCAGTGAGTTTGAGTTCAGCCTGGTCTACAGAGCAAGTTCCAGGACAGCTGGTACTGTTACACAGAGGAACCCTGTCTTGAAAAGCTGATAGATAGGTAGATAGATAGATAGATAGATAGATAGATAGATAGATAGATAAAATTTCTTATTGAATGTTAGTGGACCAAATCTAACAATATAAAAAGTACATTGTGACCAAATATAGTTAACTCCAGATTTTGGAGACTGATTAGCATCCATATACAACAAGCACATATGACTACATTAAACTATGCTACTTGTTGTCATGATTTCCAGGCAGCAATGTGGTAATAGATTAGCAAGTGTCTTCTGTCCTATGACCTATGTGACCAGACAGCATGAGGCTTGCACTCAGTGACTTCTGAAATATGTCGTTCACTTATTTCCTCTTTCTGGCTCTTAGATTTTGTCTTCGTTAGTGGTCATTGCTCACGTGTGTTCTGCGCAGGTTTTTGGAGGAGCTCTTGGTCTCCTTGCAGTGGGGAAGAGAGCAGACGCACACCCCTAACACACAGCCCCACAGCACAGCAGGGCTGGCACTTGCAAACCACAAGTTGGCAGAAGCCCTGCACGCTCATCTTCTGGGAAATGTTGGCACTAGCAATCAAAAGAAGATTCCAGCAGCAGTAGAATTCGTCAGTACCCCGGCTGAGAAAATGGCAGAAAAGGTAACATGTTTTCTCTTCCTTGAGCTGTGGAATGTGTTCTAAGCTCTGAGATTTTATTGACCTCTTCCTGAAAGCTCCTTGTTGTGCTGGCTTGGCCTTGGGAGCTGTGAAATGTGGAGCCTCACTGTGTTTCTCGTGTTAATAGGCGTGTGATCTTAGAGCAGATTCCTCCTTGACCCTTCAATTTCATGATGTCACTACTCTATTCTAGGGAGAAAATCACCTTCCCATTGCAGCCAGGAGTCTTAGAAAATGCATACATATATGTACTCACATGTAATTTACCCTGCCTCTAGGCCGTCCATCCTCTGTTGTCTTCTAAATGTCAACAGTCATCAGACAGCTCCCCTTCCTGCCTCCCTGACTGAATTGTCTCCTGGAGCCTAGAAGACGTAGCATAATCTTTCCATCCTTCTTCTCGGGCCGCTTCCCAAGTTCCATTCACTTCTCATTTCACAGATAGACAGTTTTTCTCATGTCCCTTTCTATGCAATGCTCTTCCACCTGCCTAAACGATTTTCTGTCACCTTTATTGTCCAAGCTTTCAGTGTATTTTATATTCTTATCAACTATAGCTTTTGTATCATGTTGTTCTGTGTGATTCTTTCTCTGAAACTACTTAAAAGCTGGAAAGTCTGTCTTACTGTGTTTCCTCATGGGCTGGTATGATGTCACACATAGTAGGTGCTCAACTACTTACTAAGAGAACCAGTGCCTACCAAGTAATCCACTCACAGCCTGTTTGTTCTTTCCTACTGTTTCTTTGCTGGGAGGTTATGGCGCTGTCTACTCAGCTGCTGGCGAGATCTTTGAGTGTAGCTGGCTTTTCCCTCGTTCACGAAACACTCCTGTTGCCCCGGTTTCTGTGACTAACCTCCGCCATCCTGTCTTCTCTGCTCGCTGCTTCATTGTGCAATGTTGGGTGTGCTCCAGGCCGGGTCGAGATCTGCTCGTTCTGCTTCTTTACGCTGCCGCATTCCCTCTTGTAACAAGACCAGCATTCCTTCTCCTCGAATGCCTTCCGGTCCCATTGCTTCAGGAGCTGTCCTCTAGAGCAGAGATCAGTGCAGTAACTTCGTCTCCATTCTTCCTTCGCCTGTTTTAATGCCCACCCATTTCTTTCCTCCATGATGTGTCGCGGGATCTCTGCAAGGCTTAAAGTTCACCCCTGTCACCTTAAAGCCGAAATCTTGAAGACTTTCCGCCATATCTCTGTCTCCTATTGAATTCCCTTAGCATTTTTTTTTCGCTTTAAAAGCCCACAATGTCATGGCATATGCCATACTTAGAAGCCATTCTTTTCCTTGCAAATATAAACTACATTACTCCTTCTGTCATTGCTTGCCATCTAACAGTTAACTAAGTTCCATAAAAATGAAAGGTTTAAAAGCTGAATTTTAAAAGTAGAGTATAGTTAACAGTGAAGTCCTAAAGCTACATGGAAGCTCTTCCAGGATGTCAAGATGCTTCAGATGTCAGGAGCTCCAGTGTCTGGGAGATGCTGTTAACTTAGAAGAGGGAACGTCCGGGCACATGAGAGCAGGGAGGCAAGCCCATGAGCATTATAAGCCCCACCCTGCTGTAGCAGAGGGAGAGAGGGCCAATTGCCATGCCTGCGTCCTTTGAAACAGCTCTGCTTGTATCATGATTATTTGGGGAACTAAGAGCTGTGACCCAAGGACGTTATCCTTGTGCGTAATTGGACCTTTTTTTTTTTTTTAACCCAAGACCACCTGTTTTGAGTCTCAATAGAGGAAACAGAAAAAGTCAGGACCAAGGAAGAAATGAGAGAACAAAGTATTGTGAACATAGTTGTTAGCATAAAATAGTCTATATAATTTTTAAAAAGAGAAATGAAAGGGTCATTTATTTTTCTGTAAGTAAAAGCAGCATTTCCACAGATGAATGGAGGTTCAATCCTCATTCTAAACAATGGAATGAGGGGGAAGAGAGGCAGTGTGTGCATTTTGGCTAAAACTGAAAATTTATATCATGTGAGGTATAACTCATAAAACTTCATTTTTCTGTTTTTATTCTTTCTATAGAGATCTTTGAAAGAGTATTAGTTTTGTAGTTACTAAAATAAAGGTGGTTAATGTCATAAGTAGGCATCATTGCTGAATTTACAGTGTTTTGGAAGAAGGATAAGTTCAAATTCATTCAGATGTTATTTTTGATGCTATAGCACCATAAAACAAAATGAAGCTTTATAAGTAGTTACCTACCAGTGAAACCCAAGGCCTTTACAGTACATGCTACATATGTCTGACCTGACTTCTTTTGACTTAGGTTCTACATATTTTGGATCCAGTTACCTGTACAGAAAGCTCGCCGGACAACCCGTTTTCTGAATCCTCACCAGCCACATTACTCACTACAAAGAAAAATATTGGGCGTTTCCATCCCTATACCAGATATGAAAATATAACTTTCAATTGTTGCAATCATTGTAAGGGAGAACTCATTGCTCTTTAGTGTGTAATGTATTGGAGGCGTACTTAATACCCAAGATTCATTATTTGGGAACTGGGGTTCTTATGCTAGAAATAAAAACAATTCATCTTTATATGATATATATCCACAAAGCTATTTCATGGACTGGATTCCAGATTATTTTTCTTAAGAAATGTCTCAGGGTAAAAAAAAAAAAAAGTGAAGCTATGTAGATATATTTAAAGTACAAAATACTTCCCAGATAGTTCACAGTGTTTGTGCTAAAAAGCTAAAAAGGATTTGGTAACTTTCTTTTAGGCCCTAAATTATTACTTTTTGTTAAATATTTTATATAAACTATAAACAGGTTTCATTTTGGTGCGTAAAACAAAATCAGGCAAATTACAGCCGTCCGTTGGATATGGCCACGTCCATCCCTTTCCTGTGGCCTGTGCTGTGAAGAAGGATGCTTAAAAGAAATCCCATACTAGCTCAGAATTGAGTATGATAGAGGGTTATTTATTTAGGGGTAGACTCAGAGATCACAATCCTCTGCTGGAGTGAAGAACAGCAACCGAATCCCGCAGCCGAAAAGAGGCCGGTTGCGCACTTTACATCAGCATATATAGTATAAGAGTCCATGCCCAAGTGGGCGGGTAACTTAAAGGCCACTGGTGGTGGGAATTCCCACAGCAAAGCTGTGTTCCTATACAGCAGCGCAGTTCAGTGTGGGGCTCTAAAAACCCATTCCTTCAGAGAGCATGTTTGCTAGAGGTACAGGAAGCATTCTCTTTGTGCATATTTGGGTATAAAAGACGCCTTCGCAAATACTGGGGTAAAGGGATGGATCTTACCAAGCAAATATATTAGGAAAATAAAAAGGTCTTTTTGAGCTACAACAAAAGTGTTCCATGCTGTTTGTTTTTTGCAAGGTGCTCCGTCTTCTGCATGGTTGCAGATAGACAACCTACAGGAAACAGATTCCTAATAGTGACTCATAATGGCGTGTGCAGTACAACAGGAGTATCTAGTTTGTTAAAATGATGGAAGATGAGTTTCTAGGGAAATGTAATGCATTAATTTACATATATTATGTAATATATTATTATATAATGTATCATAAGATGCCCTTTTATTGTTCTTTAAATGTTCACAAAAATCTATCATCAAAAAATAAAAAAAAAAGAAATCTTCAAAAGGCAAATCTGGCCAAATCAAAATATACTTTAGTGTCAAAACCTACTGTTTCTGTCTGACTCTTCTGAGCCGTATTTATAGGTTTCAATGGCAATAAACTTCTGTAGTTTCTTCTTGTGGCTAGTCCTTTTTCCTTTCAGAATAATGTACTTTGTCTTCAATCTTCATGTGGCTTTTACTATTTACATCTGGTTTGTTGCCTTTTTCTTTCTGTTTGCACAATATAAACTTCTTAGAAGAAAATGGAAATTTTTATGACATCGGACTTGACTGTGATTTCAATAACACAAAAGCACAAGAAGTGAAAAATAAATTTCACCAGAGCTTAAAACCTTCATACATTGAGGTCCATGGTAGCCCTAAGAACAGGAGAAAAAAGAACAAATTATACATCTGAGAAATGACCAGAAGATACAAAGAGTGCCAATTCAGCAACCAAAAACCCTTCCAGTGAGGAGTGGGCAGAGGCTGGCGATGCCTCAGTCTGTGGAGCACTACCACACAAGCTGAGAACCAGAACCCACGTCCAGATCTCCAGCACTCATATAATACAGATGTGCATGCAGCAGTGCACATCTGTAACCCCGCACACATGGAGTAGAAACAGGTGGGTGGAGCTCACCGAGCAGCCAGTCACTCCAGCTGGACTGATGAGCACCCGGCTGAGAAATCCTGTCTCAGACATGAAGACACCCAGTGCATAAGTCTCTCCTGTTCAGGCATGTGTGCACACTCACATTTATATGTTCTACACATGCTTGCAAAAAAAAGAGCGTATTATTTTATGAAATATATATTTTATATACATACAAATAGCGAATGAGCACTTCAGAAGATTGCCATCATCAGTGGTGAGCCCCGTGTAGTCACTACCTGTTTCATAAAGATGACCATGAACAAGACAGCAACTGCGGGCAACTGAAGAAACCTGGAACTGCTGCGCTGTACCAGGAGGAATGAAAAATGCAGCAGCCATTGAAAACGTGGAAGTTCCTCAACAAAACACCAAACCAACCTACCGTGTGGCCCGGCCCATCATTCTCCGAGGTGGATAGCCGAGAGAACTTAGAGGTTGTCATAGACTCTGGTACCAGTTTTTGTAGCAGCATTTTCATAGTTTATCAAAAGGTAGATATAATCTTAATGTCAGTGAATGGCTAATAAATAAAAGCATTATCTATATGATAAGGAATGCATTCAACCTCTAAAATAAATGCACAGTTGATGCTTGCTACAATTTAGATAAATGCTTCATGAAGTAGGTTAGATGCAAAAGAATAAATACTGGTACCAGCCTCTGAAGAAGGGCAGGAAGGGGTGTTTAAAAAACAAAATTCATAGTTTTTCAATAATGAGTGGGAAAAATTACAAGGTGACAGCTATAGGACTCCTACTTCTCTTTCTGATGGGAAGAAGTGAAAACAAAGAGTCCATAAAGTTGGGAGGGGGATGTGGTGAGGGGGCTTTAGGATGAGTTGGAGGGATTGGATGGGAGACAGATATGATCAAAACACATTGTATATATGATATGTATGGGATTCTCAATAAGTTAAAAGTGCAATAAAATATAAATAGTGGAATGACTTAATTATTTCTCCAAAGATGGTTCACAAATGGCCAACAACCATACATAGCTGGTTATTAGGACCATGCAAATCTGTTCAGTATCTGTCAAATTGTGAAATGGTGTGTCTGCCGTGGGGATCACTGACAAACTCTACAGTGTTCTACACACTGCATCCTGTCTGCAGCACACATCCAAGAGAAAACACAGAGTTAAGTGTGTATACATGTGATAGCACGCATCCAGGAGAAAACCATACTTAACTATGTACACATGTGGTGTTCACAGCTGCACTCCTCACCACACCAAAAGCCAGGAGTGTCCCAAGCAATGAGTGAATGAGCAGAATGCTAATGTTTTCCTCCATAAAAAGGAATTAAATACTGATATATACACTATGTTGTGGGAGAGCTTCCAAAGCACTGTGCCAAGTGGAAGAAGCCACACATACAAGATCATGTTTTTAACTGTGAAATTTCTAGAATAGGCAAATCCATAGACAGAGAACACATAGTATCTGCTCAGGAAGTGTGGAGAAAGAGGCCTTGAAAGTGGCTGGTCACAGGGATGGACTACTAGGAGTGATAGAATCATCTTGGAACTACAAAGAGAGTTTGTCTAATTTATAAATATGCTAAGCGCTGCTTGACTATGGTTTAAAGAATTAGTTTTATATGAAGCTCACCTCATTAAAATTAAAGGAAAAAAGTTGGGGGCCGCCAATATTTTTGTTTGTCTTTCCCAGCTATCATACATGACAATACTTGTGTACTATCAGATATATGGTAGTATCTTTAGCATTTAGAAATGTGTCATCAGCACTACTCAGTTTCGCGCCGAAGTCATATCTCAAGCCTATATTAAGTATTGTGAAGTTTGTACATTAATTCAAAACCAATTATAGTGAAATGTAAGACTGCTTGATGTGCTACAAAAGTTGAAATAGGCATAAGGCATAGTGGTCCACACCTAACACCAGTACTTGAGGCACAGGCGGGAAGACTCTAAGTTCAAGGCCGACCTAAGTTACAAAACCCTATGTTCCCAAAACAAACTAACAATCAAGTAGATACAGGAATAAACCATTCTCTCTGCATCTTCCAATTCTTGTAAAATACACACTAAAAGGTTATGTGAATAAATGCATGTGTGCACACACACGATAGACAAATGGAGGTCATCGGATTGTATTATGTAAAGCATCCACAATGACTTTGAAAACACTATTAGACATGTTTTATGCACAAAGTAGGAAAAGTGTAGAAAAACTATGTTGTTGCCTTTCTTCCTGTGGTACTGACAGGTGATACTTGCTCTACACTCTAAGTCACTAGCACTAAAATCCAACTTTGACAAACAAAACTTTGTGTAAAGTCTGGATAGAAACTTGTCATTCCAACATGTTCTACTGAAAGATTTAAATGTTTATTACATTTACTTAGTTTGTGGTGGGGATGTAGGGCATGTGCTCCACAGTGTATTTGGAGGTCAGAGGACAGCTGGCAGGAGCTAGTTCTCTTTCCACCATGTGGAGGCCAGGGATTGAACTCAGGCCATCGGACTTGGTGACAAGTGACTTTATCGACAGCCATGTTGCTGTCCCTCTATTGCAATATTTTAAATGATCGCAGGAACTAGGAATGAAATGTATGCCTTTCTTCTGGCCTTCTGGGTAGCAATGTTAATACGTTTAGAGGTAGAACACAGAGTCCCTTCATTGTTCAGTTTGCTGAACAGACTACAAGGCAGTACAACACATTCAACACTTGAGAGACGTTTATTTTGTGCTAGTGTGAAGACAATAAAAATTCACCATCAGCATTACCAAAAGACAAATCCCACTCTGTAATTTCGAGTATTGTCAAGACACAGGCTCCATGGGAAATGACATCCAAAACTCTGGTGACAGCAGTTTCCAATAAAGGCTTTCCCAGACAGCTTCAGTTGTAGTGGTCAGTAAAGCGGAAAGACTTGGCTTCGGGCATGTTGTACAGGTTGCTCTGTAGCTGCTTGGAGCGCCGTGCTTCCAGCCGGAGCTGCCTGGCTCTCTCTTTGACAGCCTGTTGCTCGGCTAGTTTTTCTATCTGTTTTCTTCTGAGCCACCTGGAGAAAGAGGCATGGTCAGATTTGGTGACGATCATATTGTAAGCTTCTCATCTATAAACATACAAAATTAACATTTTTTAATAATGAAATGGGGTCAAAAGACAAAATTGCTAAAGTAGTAACTAAACATTTCAGGCTTAGTTCCCAGGCTCATTCAAGAAGGAAGTTTATACTTGGGATCAAATGCCACCACCCAACAACAGTGTCTATTTTCTTGTGAATAAATTTGCAAAGAAATATTTAGAAGACAGGTATTCTGGTGCTACTAATCATGGTTAGATTTCCGGATGATGAAGTGATCATCCTTGTCCTCAATGCACATGTACTTTTCCTTTTCTAATAAAAGGTTTAGAAAGATATAGACAGGAAGAGAAGGAAGAAATGAAGGAGGGAGGAAGGGGGAAGGATGGAGAGAGAAGAGAGGGTGAGGAAGAAGAGAGGGAGGAACTTGGTACAAGTGGAGTCAGCCTTCACTGTGTTTTCCAACCTTCCCAGAGGCTAACGCTCTGAAGTGGGGTCTGTACGCTCAGGACCACAGAGGATACAGATAACAGAAGAGAGACGTGCTGGCTTTTCCACACTGTGAAGGCGCGGTGACCTACTGTTTAAAGGCCCGCTCACGGCCCTCCGTTCCTCTCAGGAAGAACAAACACTCCTCCTGCTTCCTGAGCTCCTCTGTCTTCCTTTCTCTCATCTGCTCCTCGTGCTTTTTCTTAAGCCATAATCGGAAGGCCGCTTGTGGGTCTCGGTTCACCTGCTGAGAAGGAAAAAAACACAAGATTTGTTTAATTTACATGAACTAACACTACCTCTTAAAGCCCTAATGAAGTTCTTTAAGATGGCAGATTCTCAATTCAGTGTCTGCAGAACACCAACTTTAAGGTGCATTCCTAGCACCCAATTCAAATGCACTGTTTTCCTCCACCATCCCTGATCGTGCTCTGAAAGGAAGCAGCCCTAGCCCATCTCTTTTCTTTCATCCTGTCTTAGTTAGGTTTTCATAGGTGGGAAGCGACATCATGGCCATGGCAGCTCTTATGAAGAAAACAGTTAGTTGGGGTGGCTTACAGTTTTGAGGTTCAGTTCAGTATCATCATGGCAGGTACACGGCAGCATGCACACCTGGGGTAGCTGAGAGTCCTATATCTTACAGGCAGCAGGAAGTTGACGGACACACTGGGCAGTAAGTATCCTGAGCATAGGAAACGTCAAAGTCTGCCCCCACAGTGACACATTTCCTCCAAGAAGACCATACCCACTCGAACAAAACCACACCTCTTAATAGTGTCACTCCCTATGTGATTATGGGGGACTAATTACCCACATCCTATTGAGGCAAATGGGGAGTGGAGCTTAGGAGCCTTTGGGTGGCATGCTTAGTGTCCTGAGATCCATCCTCAGCACAGCCACAAATAGTCTTACTGAGAAATCAACTAACGGAGAAAAGTAACGGCTTGGTTTTCAGAGTGAATTTTTTGCCTAATGAAATACTTTTCCCCAAAGATACAATCATCTAATTAAGAATGGAATGGGTTGTAGGCTTTGGAGTAGTTCCTGAACATTCCACGGAGCACAGATTATTAATGTGTAATTCAACACTGTGTTAACCTTTTTCTAAATTGTACATTCTTCAGTTTTAACAGCATCTGTCAGAAGATACTTAACTGCTAGGTACATCTTTAAAACTAATTATTGGAACTGGAGAGATGGCTCAGCAGTTATGAGCACTGCCAAGCTCTTCCAGAGGACCCAGGCTCAGCTCCCAGAAGCCACATGATAACTCACAACAATCTCTCTCTCCAATTGCAGGGTATCCACTGGTCCCTTCTGGCTTTCACCAGCACTGAGCATTTGTGGCACACAGACAAACATGCAGGCAAAATACCCATACCCATAAAGTGAAAATAAATCCTTGAAAAACTAATTATTGCTGAATGTACACACACACACACACACACACACACACAATTTCGCATATCTCTTTTTCATAGTATTTATCACTTAACATTTTATTTTATATTCCAAAATTTTTTAATATTTATTTTTTACTTATGTGTATGTGTCTGTGTGTATATGCATATGTGTGCAGGTGCCTGTGAAACACAGACAGCATTGGATTCCCTAGAGCAGGAGTTCTGGGCACTTGTGAGCCACCTGACCCGAGGGTGAGGAGCCCCACTCTGAGGCACTACAACAGGAGCAGGCACTATCAGGTGCTGAGCCATCGCTCCACCCTCTAGGGATTTTCAAATGTTAAGAACCCCGTCCTCCATGTGCTCTGGAAGGCAGAATATCCCTGCTTTGGTTGGAACTCTATTCCTGTACATGAGACAGCATGTGCCATCCATGCTACAGTGGATACATGGCAACTTTACTTCGCATTTCTTTGATTTTTCATCTGCTATGGTCACCTGTAGGGGAATTTCCTATCTACTCCTTTACTGTTTTCTCAACTGGGACACTGAAAGTTTTGCTCTAACAATATAAAGACTGAAAGTATCACTATTTGTAGTAATTTTGAAACTCCTAATTAGCCTTTTATTAGACTAGAAAAATATTTATAGCAGATATAATGGGTAAAGAATCAAAACCCTTATTATAAAACTCAATGAGAAAAATAAAACTGATTTTGATCCATAATTCCGACTGACCAGCTGCATAAGTGTACATGACCTTTTCTTTCGGCTCAGTGAATTTACTAGAGAAATTCCCAGAACTCAGGGAAGAACTTACCCTTCAGGGTTCACAGTGTTACTAAAGGATATCAGAGCGGCCAGATGTCTCAGTGGGTAATGGAGTCTGTTGCCAAATCTAACTATCTGAGGTCTATGCCAGGCACCCACAAGGTGGAAAGAAAGAACTGGCTCGCAAAAGCTGTATTCTGACTTCTGCAATGTGACAAGCACAGCCACCCCACCCCTGCAGTGCACACAAACCTTTCAAAAGGAATGTGGCTAGGTGGAGCACTAGCACTGGCGAGATGAGGCAGAAAGAAACCAAGTTCTTCACAAGTTAAAAGAAACACTTGGCGCTCTTATTACACAGAAGCTAGCCTGGGCTATATGGCAAGGCTGTTTAAAAAGAAACAGAATAAAACCAAACAACAACAGAAAGAATGTAAGAAGAGGGGCTAATAGGTCAGAGATAGTGCTGCCCTTACAGAAGACCCAGGTTCAGTTAACTGGACCAGTGTGGTAACTCAAAACCACCTATAATGCCAGTTCCAGGGAATTTGATGACCTCTCATGGCCTTCCTGGGTACTAGGCACACATGTGGTACACATATATTCCTGCAGATACCCTCTCTTACACACGCATAAGAATAAAGAAGGCAGAAGAACGGAGTTCCCTGAAAAAGGCAAATGGGAAGGGGCTTGAAGTTCCTCGATCTGCTCCAGGGGACAGCAGCATCCAGTTTAACAAACCAGGGAGTTCTTCAAACCCCTGGGGTCAGGAATCTACTGAAGGCTTCATAGAAGGTTTATGGATTAGCCCAGGTTAGCCTCTCCCTCCCCACTTCCTATCCTTGAGGAGGAACAGGAAGTTCCAAGCCCTGATCATGACTTAGTGTTTCTAGACATCAGCTCTCATCCAGAGCTGTTCCTTTAGAACCAGGCACACATGGCTCAGAAACCCCTCAGGGATGAGGTTCTCCCTGCCAGCAACCATAATCAAAAACCAAATACTACAACAAAACCAAATACTAGAAAAAAAAGACCCACTTAGCATCCCTGCTCTTCCAGGAGCAACACAGGATTTTAGCAGCTCTGGGCAAGAACTAAGGATGAAACCAGTATTCATGTCCTTTTTACTATATCACAAACACAAACCTGTACACACACACACACTAGAATTGATAGTATTAACGTCAAGACAAACTAAGTTAACGTCAAGACAAAGTAGGAAGATAAATCACACATGGTGTTAGCTAAACTGTGGTAAATAAACTGTGGAAAATATATCACTCACTAGCGTAGGAACTAGAAATTGTTTTAAACTTGGGTGGCTGATTACATGTCACAAAAATTAATACTCTGAACATTCAAAAGTTTTAAATTTTACCCTGAAGGAACTTCCTTGCAGTCTTCTTAATGTTCCTCATATAATGTGCAGCTTTACTGAAGCACAGAAATACCGAATATTGAAAATATTGAGACCTATCTAATCCTTCATGAGGAACAAGGAACAAGTTAGTTAAGAATGGAATAGAAGTTAGATAGTTAAAATAAAGGCCTAGAAAGATGTCCATGATGAAGTGACAGCAACCACATAATGAACTTTTAAAAACAAAATAGGTAAAAATTTAAAATAATATATGGTATGATTTCATTCTTATTCATTCATGTGTATGCATGTGTATCTGTGGGTGCCCAAGGCCTGGCATCTGATCCCCTGGAGCAGGAGTTACAGGTGGCTGGGAACCACCCCCTATGGGTGACGGGAATGAACTTGGGTGCTCTGAAAGAGTAGGCGGGGCTCTCAAAAGCTGAGCCAGTCTTGCAGCCCCTGTATTTCAGTTTTTTTTTTAATTAATTTTGTGGAGCTGGAGAGATGACTGACTGGTTAAGAGACTTGGCTGCTTTCCCAGAGGACCTGGGTTCAGCCCCCATGGCAGCGCACAGCTGTTTGTAACTCCAGTTCCAGGGCATACAATGTCCTCTTCTGATGCCCTCAGGTACCGGGCACACACACGGTGCACAAACATACATGTAGGCAAAACACTCAGACACATAAGTAAAACAAATTTAAAAATTGGCATTTTTAACTTTGATTTCTGACAACTCTCAAGCGACACCAGTCTGTAGGTTTGTAAGCAGAGATGTGTGTATATTCATCCACTTTAAATGTTACAATTAAAACGCCTTGAAATGTGAATTAATAATTTCTATTTTCTGGGCTAGGCAAGTTGGAATACAGTTAGAATCATCTGACTTTTGCCAGGCTTTGAGGAAACGACAGAGCCGTCCATGCCCAGGGCACCTTCTGCAGGGCTAGGCTTGGGCTCTGGTTCCTCCTCCTGACTCCCTTCCGTATCTGACGCTGGGTCTCACAGGGGACATCTCTCACCCTGCTGTTCATGTCTTCGATCTGCTTGGCCCGCTGGACTCTCCGCATCTCGATGACCTGCTCTCTTTTCTTCTGGAGCCATGCTTTGAACACCATCTCGTTCTCTTTCTTCTTCTCATTCTCTTCCTCTATTTTGCGTTGTTCTTCCTGGGAGGGGAGATCATGAAAAGGCGTTAGTGGAAAGTTCATGAAGCCATATGTGAGTCGAATAGAGCCATTTGAGTTCTGGAATTAGGATTCCCCACCTCAAAACTTTCCAAATGAAAATTTCTCTCTTTCACACATAGGGTAGCCTCTAATTTCTTTAAGAAGTTCTGTAAGGCACTTAAGCCAGGCAAGAGTACAGTTAGTTACACGGTGTTCCTTACAGGCCATTGAGAATGCTATATATTGTCTGTCAACTCTTAAGTTACTTTTGGTACCAATTAACTAAATTACTTCAATGCAAACAACAGCACATTTTAGAAGCACTGTCAATTGCCTGAGCGTTTTCATTGTTAATTGTGATGAAGGTACTGCAGTTGTGAAATCAAATACTTTGCTCACTCAGTAATGTGTGGGAAATACACGCAGACAACAAAGAATGTGGCCGATGCCTTGACTTAAAAACACTTTAACCAATGTTGGGAATGTAGCTAGTTGATGGAATGCTCCTAGCAACCTTGGTTCTATCCTCAGAGCAGCAAAATACTAAAATTAAAGCATTAACTGAGCTTAAAAAAAAAACAGGAAACAGAGAAAATACGCCAAAATTTGAGTCTTCTGATAAGGATACAAGAGTTATATTGTTTTATAGGTGTTTGAAATTTTTTATTAAAATATTTTATTAAAATGTTTTAGGAACTAGTTTGATGTTCCTAAACTAGTACTTTTGCTGCTATCAGAAGCTCACTTAGAGACTTGGTTAACTATTAAGGAAAAATGAAATTGTGTCTGAATTACTCATCTAACTGTCATAAAAAGAAGCTGTCAAAACCTGAAGGAAGCTACTTACATCCATTCTGTAGATCTGTAAGGTAGTCACGGAGAGGATAAGAACAGAGTATACAGTAGGAACAGCACCAAGCTACAAGTTAGATATGAGCCGGAATCTCTGTGATCGTACAGTGTCAGTGTGGCTGTGGCATTGGACTTCTTCCTTGCTGTTCTCGTCATGTGAGATTTCAGGTGGCATGGGGAAGCATTTCATTAGGGATATCGGGATCTACTCTCCCTTCCCCAGGAGTGGACATGCTAGACAGTGCTCCACCACCGAGCTCCGTCCTCAGCCAAGCTCCACTCTCAATCTAAAACTAAAATCCCTGAAATCAAGGAATTGTAGATACAGGAGATACAGGAAGTGCACACAGATAAAATTATATAAAGTGCACACAGATAAAATTATATGAAGTGCACACAG
This sequence comes from Microtus oregoni, assembly GCF_018167655.1. NCBI lineage: Eukaryota > Metazoa > Chordata > Mammalia > Rodentia > Cricetidae > Microtus > Microtus oregoni. Next base: position 34,555,233 of record NW_024543072.1, read on the forward strand.
ATAAAATAACGATAATGCAAGTTAGCCTGTTGCCTCTACTTGGTGCCTTCCTTTGGCCATGTAAGATTTGATTCTCACCTATCTCCTATAACCCTTAAAATGACAGTGTCATTTCTGAAATCTTGTCTGGCTCTAATGTAGATGTTCTCCCATCTTTTGTGTTGTTTACGAGAAAGGGTCAAGGTAGTGAAAATGTTACACACACACACACACTTTCAACACTTACGCCAGCAATTTAACAACAGTAAAGTAAATAAGTAAATCCCTGCCTGTGTTACTGATAAAATATAAAAAATACATTCCCCCTTCAACACAAATGCCTACTGGCCTTCCTCCTTACCTCCCTCTTTAGCTTTTCTCTCTTCCTTTCTAGCTGCTTTTGGAGTTCTTTCTGCCGTGGCGACAGACAATACGTTGAGGTCACTGGAGAGACATTGGCAGACTGTATCCTGTGATTAGATCTCCTGCTTCTTTTATTTAGATCTGGGTTGACAGCAGAGCTTGGACGAATCTTGGGGCTGGGTGGTGGCTGAGGGACTTGAGCCAGTGGCTCCTCTGTTGGGGAGACAGCCACAGTGTGAACCTTTGCTGCAGGCTCTTCTTTCTTGACACCACCAACAGACTGGGTGGGAGACCTGAGCGGCAATTGGGGGGTTTCGTTGTCTGTACTGTTAGCACTATTAATGGGAGGCAGAAAGCCCTGACTCTCGATGTCTTGTAAATTCATAAGTTCAAACTTCCCGTCTCTCTCTACCAGTATCTTCCTATCGTTGTCTTCACAGCTCCTGTCAGTTCCTGACAGGAGCACTTTCTCTTGTTCAAGTTCACCAGAAATGCATAGCTGAGACAGTTTTCCAGACATATTGTTTTCGTTTTCTGAGAAAGTTTTACAAGTGTCGCTGTCTTCTAACGGTGGGACTTCTAAATCAACTAACTTGTCCTTGAACTTCAGTTTTCGCTGCCTTTTATCATTCACAGGCTCTTGATTCTGTAGGATCTTGTTCGCCTCTATAATTTTCTCCATAATATATCTCCTTACTTCCTCGTCCTCGTCTTCCTCCAGCTCTCTCTGATTTTCCTGTTTGAAGTCCTGGAAGGAGTTCTCACTGTCTGAGTCTGATATAGGATCCAAGGGCTGAATGCTTGGGACGGAAATGAAGTCATTTCTTCTGAGGGAGGCCTCGTCCTTTAGGGGTTTATCTGGATCAGAGAGCTGTTGGCTGTGTTCTGTTTCTGGTTCATCCTCTTTTAATTCCTGGTCAAGATCGTCTTCCTTCTTGCAAGCCATCTTTAAAAGAGACATGAGACTCTACTTACCAGTACAATTGAGATTCTGGTCATTTATTTGGGGGACAATTGAAATGGATTTTTTTTTCTGTTCATGCAGTTTACTTTATACACAGGGGAATTTAAGCGCTTCTGGCTTACACTTTACTCATAATATTATAAGGCATACTTTTGAGCACCTCAGAGAAATACCGGGAAAACAATGAGTCTTCATTATCATGCTCTAACTCTTCAACCCTCTGCGCCACATCTGGAGCTGCTCCAGCTGCAAGACATTGCTTCCACCTCGCCTCTCAGGAGAGCTCTGCCTCCACTCCTTCTGGACACTTCTAATATGATGCATGAAACTGGCCTCAGAGAAGCCTCACTTTTTCCTTTTCCCCAAATATTCTGCTTCATTTACGACTTTACCACGTAACAAATCAAGATGGCCTTAAATCTATAAAACCCACTGCCTTCATTTCCTCAGACTCTCCCCGTTAATTCCCTCAAATCTGAATAACTATTCTTATTGTTGTCCTTCTAAAGTCACCTCATTTGATATCTAGTCATATTCTTTGTTACATCATCATCTATTGACACTAATTATATATAAATATATATGTGCTGAGTGTGTGTGCACGTGCTCATGCAAGAGCACACTAGCAAAATGAACAGCTGGGGAAGGTTCACGTTTCCTGACTTTCCCTTCCATATATCGGAACAATAGCACAGCATCCTGGGTAATATACTTCTACAAGTGTGTGTGTGTGTGTGTGTGTGTGTGTGTGTCTCAGATCAATCCTTTATTTTTTCCTCTATCTTCATTACTCCCAAGCACTAATTCTGTCTTAAAGTTTCAGTTATTAGCTGGAAGATTATATTTTTAAAGGATTTATTTATATTAAAAGTATAAACACATGATTTTTTTCAGGCTTTCACCTTTGATGTATAAAATCATGTTAATTATCAATTTAGATTAAAATTTCATTATCACTTGAGCTTTGTTAAATGCATTTTAATTCTCATGCACCCAAGCTTTAAGGCACAGAATTTAAATCCTCTGATGTCTCCACTTCTTATCTCCAAGACGGGGATAATGGTATTTAGTCAATACACATCAAGAAAACATTGCGAAGTTTAACTGTGATACCATTAAGGGCAAACCTTCCAGGTGGCGAAGCACTTGCCAAATGTGACTGTTGCGAGCACTATTGGCGGTTTTCACATACCTCTATTACGCCGCCATTACTTTTTTCTTTATCATTGATCAACCACTCCAGGTCCTTTTCAAAGTCATCCTCATATTCCCCACTTTCTTTTGAATCTATCGCTTTCCTTTCATCCATTTCTCCGCTTGTCAATGAACAATGCTGGAAGATTTAAAGATAAAGGTGCGTGTTTAGCCAGTTGAGAGGTGGCATGGGGACAGAGATCAGTGTCGCAGGTAAGCTAACTACCACATAGAAACGTGTAACAGGAAGTGTTCGGGGTAAATGTGTTTGTACACACCCCTCAATGGCAACGCATTTCCATGGCAGACATTTCTAACAATGCTTTCACCTACCTCCTCCAGTTCTCCCACCCCCAATCTATGAGATTTCTGCGGTAGATAAGAAGATGGAGGCTTAGGAAGGGATTTTCCCCATCCCCTGCCAATCAGCAAAACTGCAGCAGCGAATGATGCAGTTTGGGCTTTGTGTTGAGGTTTAGTTCTTAGCTATTTGATAAAAAAAGGAGTTACCTAACTGGATAATAATCATTTCTAAAATATTAATTGTACTCTTTCCATATATTTAATTTTCACATTCCTTTAAGCTAAAAATATAAAACAGGCTTTCTTGACAAACTCAAAGATAAGGCTTCAATAACTTCTCAATGGGAAGTTGAGGGCAATAATATTTTGAGGTGACTTGGATAAGCCGACATCCACCGTCAAGACAGGTTAAATTACTTAACAATCTACCTCTGAGCTATTAAACAAAGACTTTTATGCATCATGACTTAGAAAAAATATTACCTATATGAAATCTAAAATGCTAAATTCAAAACCAGAATCAATATAACAAATAAAAATATATCAGACATATTAGGAGCTATTAAAGTCATACAAATGTAAGTTAAAAGAAAAAGGCATAGGGAACGTGAATGAGAATTAGATGAAGTTGCATCAAATCTGAAATGTAGATGAATTTCTCTAACTCCAAAAGAAACATCGCCACCTGCTCTTGTGTCAACAAACAACATAAGCAGGAGGTCTTGTTGCCAAGTCCCTTATGCCTTTCAGATGAGTCACGGGATATTCCCACCTCCGGTTCTTTAATCACCATCACCAGGACATGGTCCATATGACACACACGGTACATACTGGAATACAATGATACCTTCCGTAGCATTGTATGACTTAGCATTTCCTACTTTATTACTGTGAATTTCGCACATTTAAAGCTTATCATCAATAAAAATCTACAAAAGCAGTTCAGGCCAGATCCACCCTCAGTAGTGAACTACAGTAGAAATGAATTCTTTGCTCTTAAGTCTGTGAAAATCCATGAGTGGGTAGGTGTCTAAAGACCTTAGTGTGTGTGTGTGTGTGTGTGTGTGTGTGTGTATACACGTTATGCTGACAACTTTATTCCCAGATTAAAAATATTGAAAAAGGCATTAATCTGATACTTCAGGCTCAGTCTTGTCCTATATAACCTTTTAAGCAATCCTTGTTGAATCACCAGGAACCCAGAAAACAGTAACGAGAAAGCTTTTTCACATAAAATAAGCATTTAGCAAAAATATTTTTAAAAGCAGTTAAGCAAAACCTCACAATATTATGAAACCATCAGGTCCATCCTACCTGATGCATTCTGATTAAGACTGCGGTAGTATGAAATATTTTTTTTAAATTGCAATCTGTTACAAGTTCTGACACTAATATTTAATAAAATTAGGCAATGATTTGAATTCGTATTGAACATCCTAAATCGGCACCAACTAAATGGATAGCATTCCGTGTGTAGAAGCTAACATTCAGGAGTGATATATTTTTTTTTCCATGCAAGCCACCTTTCACATTTAAGAACTTTGAGAAGGGGTATAATGTGACAAAAATGCAGAGCTGGCGTCTAAGCCACTCTCTGAGGGGTTCCCCTTGCGCATGGCTGCAGCGATGCTGTGCCAGGCTGGGGAGATCCTGGGGCTTATCCTGGAAAGACAGCTCATCCCGAGAGCTTCACCTACCTCACCTCCCCGCTAACCCAGACGTTTATCCTCTTCCTAGTCCTCCCACCAGAATCTGCGTCCTCCTTCCCTTCTCTCCCTCCAAGCGCCCTCCTGCCTGTAGAAGATGCAGCGGCTGGGGGCACAGAGATAGCCGCGGGAGCTTACTTCTCCTTTTCTAAGCTCTGGTGAGGCAAGGGTGACACCCCCGGGCTGGCTCCTGATGCAACCAGCACCCGGCTGCCATGGCAACGGCGCGTCTCTTCGGTCTTCATCCGGGCACCCCACTCCTGAGGCTCCGTAGGCTCGTGCGCAGCCGCAGAGCGCACCCCGCGAACACCCGCACCTCACGTCACGCCAGGGTTTCCCAGACCAGGAATCCACACATCGTTGCGGATTTCACGCCGCACGAGGGCCTGGCGAAGGACTACTGCCTCGGGCGTGGATTTTGTATAACTCGACAGATTTTGAATTTGTTGCCAAGATTTATAAAAGTGCATTTCGGTTTTCATTTCCTCAAGTTAGTAATTTTAAAAAATAGAAAATTGTTACTTGCTGTTTCGATCCTCAGTTTTTTCAAAAAAAAAAAACAATCAAAATTTTACTTACAGGAAGGAGTTATGAAAGAAAATAGAACTTTTAGTTTAGCATTCAAGCTTACCATGACAACCAGCTACAGTTTCCCCATAACTTCCCTAAATATCTGTACGGATAAAAGGAAAATAAGGTAACATTCAGGTTGTGGTGACAGGTAACAGGGCAGATAACCAATCCAGCCAGGAAGGAGCTCACGAAATAGGATACAAACAGAAAGGCGAGCAATGTGGCACAGATGAGAATTCATCTTAAAAAGGGTGGATTGAGAGGAGATTAAAACAGAAGTGTTTACTCCAGAGCTTACTTTTGACAAATAAAACGGAGTCTGGGAGACGAACGGCCGCCATGCCCCTAGAGATGGCTGCCGGTGAGAAGACAGCTGGCGTGCTGCATAAAACGAAACCCTTTGGCTCATCACCCGCCACTGAGGCCCATCGCGGCCCTCGGCGATTGCAAACATAATGTGGAAATTAATAATGCGGCCTAGGGATAAAATTGTCGCTGCTCATTTCCTTGGAAAAGTTAATAACCGCATCCGTTCCTACGGAACTGTGTGCTCCCTCTCAAGTCGAGACAGGGTTTTAAGCATGCACAATCCCTTACCCATATAGTCTCTAAAATGTCTGATGAATATTTATTCTATGAACTAATTGTAAGGTTTACAAGCTAATTTTATTGTGGTCAACTTAGTTATAAGTGTAACTGATTTCATAATTTCCTTCTAATGCTGTCTGCTAAGAATGAAGTTTACAGAAGGAAGGACTCTGATGATTAGAGATGAGAGAGGAACATATTTAGAAAATAGGACATTTTAAAAATCAACACTCCGATAAATAGAATAATGAGAAGTACCACCAGTGTACACGATTTACACACAGGTAGGGGAATGATGGTGGGATACTAATGTCATACTTTGTAATTTCAAGTCCAGCAGGTCAAGGTACCCACTCCACCATATGCATAAATGCCTTTTAATGCCCTCTTTTCTCTGAGATTATTATGCCTTCATCCATGAAGTCCCCCAAAAATCAGCAAGGAGACAGAGTTCTGTATGTTAAAGTAAAGAGCCTTTATTTTATGCAAGTTCGCAAACGCGGTCTCTCCACATGGCTAACGTATTGGAATAAATGGAGAGCCCTGAGCTCAGAGTTGGGTTTTTATAGTAGTAAAGGTGGGGGTGAAGGGTTTCTGAGGTTCAGGACTCCTGATTGGTGGCTGACATTTGTTTAGGGGTGTCCTGGTGAGTGTGCTGGCAGTGATCCTATCTTGGAACATTAGGCATTTCCTTTGGATGGTCTGTTCTTGGGTGATGCTTGGGTAATCTCAGTTTGTGGTTCTTCGGCAACCAGGTATTGCTTCAGGGTAAACTACTGAGACTCAGGCCTCTGTTAAACTTATCGATGGCTGAGTCCTACACTGGCAGGTGATAGTGGTTGGAAGTAAGGAACTTCCTTTGGGTGGTCTGGTTCTATTTAGCTTATCGTGGCTGGCTCCTACAAGACTAGCCCACTTAGGCTGCCAGTGACCCACCAAGGGAAGAAAATGAAGAAAAGGTGGACTTAGGAAGAACCAAGTACATGAAGAAGAGGAATTTGGTTGCTGTTATCTTTCACTTGATTTGTCAGTGTTAATTATCAATATGTCACTGTATTTTGCCTGTAGGGTATAGAAATATGTGAATTAAATTGACTGTGCACGAACTTACTTGGTGTATGTAAAATTGCAATACATTTTTTATCTACTGTTTAATATTAGTTATAATTATGAAATTTAAATGTATGTATCCTAAAATAATATCTAAGCAATCGATACTACCACCCCAATTTATGTCTTTATTCATTATACAATACATAGAAATACAGTGTAAATTTAGGTACCTTCTGTAAATGCTTTGACTTGGCAAAGACGTTATTTTACTTAAAGAAGAAGAAAAATCAGATCTGTCAAAGTGTGAAAGATTGAAAAGATGTGACAAAACATTCTATAGAATGTTCAAAGGAGTATAGTTCATAGAAACTATTCTGATTTTTGCAGATTGTAAGAAGATTTTGTCGTCAACAAGTAGCGGGTGACTCAGTACTAAAGGGTCAGATGCGGCTCCATGCGTTTGGAGTGAACTACTGTAACCACTGGAAACCTGACCCCCACCTAGAGTCCAGCTGCAAAAAACAAATGCAAAAGGCTTACAAGATAGAAAGATATTATGAAGTTCATAAACCTCTCACAGACCTTTGGGTTTTGGCTTTCTTTTCATAATTCCGATTTCTGAATTCTCTAGCCAGTTCTAGAAGTGAAAAAAATAATAGATGGGATTAGCGAAAAAATTTAGATGAGATTAGTGAAAAAATTAAATTAGTGAAAAAAATTAGATGGGATGTTTAAGTGGGTTTAATTTTCTGTGTTTTTCTCCTATGTGTTCTACCTTGGCTACTCATTCATTTGAAGCAGTGGTTTTCAACCTTCTTAATGCTTCAACCCTTTGACCCTTTGACACAGTTTCTCATGTGGTGACCCCCAACCATAAACTATTTTCATTGCTATCTCATAAATGTAACTTTGGTACTGTTCGGAATTTTAACATAAATATCTGTGTTTCCCAATGGTCTTAGGAGATCTCTGTGAAGGGGTCGCGACCCACGGGTTGAGAACCGCTGATTTAGAGGCTGTAAGGGCTTCATTACTGTAAGACTGTATAGTTTCCACTTGGGAGGCAGAAGTGGGCAGATCTCTGTGAGTTTGAGGCCAGCCTGGTCTACAGACTGAGTTCCAGGACAGTCTCCAAAGCTACACAGAGAAACCCCGTCTCAAAAAGCCAAAACAAACAAACAAAACCTGTGTAGTTTGAAAGTAATTATTAAAACTGAGATTTTGCATATTAAATATTTGATAATATAATTAGGGTTTTTTGCTGTTTTTAAAAAGATTTAGTTATTCATGTCTTTTATGTACATGAGTGTCCTGTCTTCATGAACACCAGAATCTGCCCCATTACAGATGGTTGTGAGCCATCATGTGGTTGTTGGGAATTGAACTCAGGACCACTGGAAGGGCAGTCAAGTTCTCCTAACCACTGGGCCATCTCTCCAGTCTCCAGACAGTGTTTTTTAAACTTAAATATTCATTGCCTTCAACTGAGGGATTTCTTGTGGAAGTAAGGAGAGAAAACAAGGAATGTAATAATAAGCAATAGCAAAAATACAAAATAATAAACACACTATGTTAATAAATTTTTCATTGCTAACAAATACCTTCTAGAAGCAATTTCCCAGGAGGAAAGCTTGACTTTCCTTGGTGGGTGGCACGCCAAGGCTAGCATGCTCTGTGTTTCTGGGGTGCAGCGAGGTGGAGGGTTATGTCAGAAGTGTGTGTCAGAGACAACTCCTCACCTGTGGTAGCCAGAAAGCTGGGGTGGGGGGCGGCTGTATTAGATTGTTCTCCCTTTCACTCCCTTTTTTCCAGCTGGAAACCCAGCTTACCACATTGAGGACGGCTTTTCCTTGCTACAAAACACCCTCACAGCCATACCCAGAGTCAGCCTCTCCTAATTTCCCAGGCCTGTCTCATTCCAAACAAGTTGACAATATTAACCATCACATATGCTGAATAAGTTATGTTATATGAAACGGTATATCAGAAATATTTCATATCTAACTATAGCTATAATGATAACAGACCTAATAATTAAACAAACAAACAAACAAATATTCTTTTGAGATTTACCCTTGAGTCACACCGGAGGCCAGAACACTAAAGTTTGACTGTGACCCACAGCTTAGGACGAATTCGTTTCTAGCTCTTATACCAGCAGCACATTCCTAGGAACAAATGCTCTAAGGAAAGAGGTGTTTGCAGTGTAATTACCTCCACGTGGTCGTAGATTTGTTCAGCACTTTGATAACAGGCCCTGGCCCCACAGGGCAGAAGATTAAAGGGATTTCTTGCTGGGAGGCTCTGGCTTACTTTTATATGATTAGAAACCCCGTGATCAATCCTTGACTGCGGACGAAGGTTTAATAGGAATAAATCACCATGGCAAAGAAACAAAATTTATCTACTTCCGTTTACCTTCTAAGAAAGCAGCAGGCATCATATGCTCTTCATTATTGACATGGAAGCCCTCTATTTATAAGTCAAGTTTTATCACCTAATGAATAATTTCTCTTTGAAAGTAAGTGTCCATATGGTTGAACGTGTCGTTTACTAAATAAACTGGCCTATACATTTAGCTTTTTTCCATGTGCAGATCTATACCAGAAGTTCCTTTTCTTTTACAGCCAGACAAGAATATTTAACACGACAAGTAAAATAATAAACTAGAAAACGAAGAAGCGAGGTTACCAGGTGTATAAACACTCTTGACTGAGGACAAATGAACACTGTCTGCTCATTGACATCATGAGAGTAGGGGCTAACACATCCTTCAAGCCAGTGTTCTTCATTTTGCTCAGTTATGATTTCAAAAAAAAATCCTTGTAGGTTCATAATCTGTCTATTCTTAATTCCCTTATGCTCTTTAGTGTTGACATCACCTAACAAAGATGACACTTTGGTTTATTGACAGTTATGACCTACTATAAAACGTTCATGTGGCTAAAACATGCCCCTGAAATCAGAGGCTGAAATCAGAGCAACATACTTGGTCCAGCGAGTTGCTGATGCAGATAAGGCAATTCTGGAATGCTGCCACTGCCACTAAGAGCCTGTTTTCTGGGACCGAGTTTCACAGTCAACATTCTTTGGAGCTGGGGAAGTATGGAAGATGTGTACATGGTCTTGTGACCAGAAAGATAAACATACAGGTTTGTTAGAAAAACACCCCATTTCTTAGCATTCACTTTTAAAGTGATTTTTTTTTCAGTTTTCTTTTTCACTAAGAACAACAAACAATTTCAGGAAGGCTTTCAATGGTGTGTGTGTGTGTGTGTGTGTGTGTGTGTGTGTGTGTGTGTGGTGTTGCTGGGGATCACACTCATGGCTTCACACACACTAGGCAAGGGCTCTACCACTAACACCCCCCTCCAATCCTTTAATAACTTTTATTTTGAGACAAGATCTTTCTCTCTACACCCCTGGTTGGCCTGGAACTCCCTATGTAGAACAGACTGGCCTTGATTTCATAGAGATATGCCTGCCTCTCCCTTCTGAGTGCTGAGATGAAAGATATGTGCCACCCAGCAACTTTTTTTTTTCTTTTTGTAACTAAGGCATAGACAGATGCCTTCTGGTGGTTTCGTACAATGATTGATTATTTTTTAAAGTGTGAAGATATTGTCATATTTTCCTGAGAATATTAATTTGACTGTGTTTCAAATGCTGTACTATAAATTGGCTTTGAGTTCTTCTAGTCAATGTTTACCTACCTTCTTTGGCAATTCAGTAGTAGTGGCTACACACATCTTCTCTGGGTTGTCAAATTTATTAGACTCATTATAAAACTTAGATATGATAAGGCCATTGGCTGATCTTAGCTGATAATGCGCACATCTTTTCTTTTGTATCCAAATGTAAAGAGTAAATGCTCCAAGATCACGGGAGGCAACACTGAATGAGCCCTGCCAACAACGAGAATGTGTTTTAAAATGTGCTTCAGGACTGTAATCCCTGTATACGGGAAGCTAAGGCAGGAAGAGCAGGACTTTCAGGCTAGCCTGGGCTCCACAGAAAGAATATATCTCAAAATAACACCACCACCACCACAAATGAGGTCATCACCCTTCCCAGCTTTCTGGTAACACTAGCATAAGATGCCAAACCCCCACCTCACCTCCAAGCTCCTGAGGAATCAGGACCCTTCTCGCCCCACACTCTCATCTCCCCCTGGCATGCCAAGCATCCTAACCGCCCCTCTGCTCCCTGATTAGAACAAGCTACTTTCTGCCCATCTTTGCTCTTTCCTCTGCCTGGGATGTTTCTCTGGGGATATCTTGTCCGGGAAAACCTTCTGTCATTCAGATGAGAGTGGACATCCGTGTCTTGTTCCTGCTCTTAGGGTACAGGGCCTGGTTTCCCACCACTGTGTTTGGCGTTAGACCTGGGCCTGCTGAGTTAATAAAGAGGCTTTCCTCTCCTGGTTATAAAGATTTTGTCATCTAAGTAGGTGTCATAATTGTTCCCCTCTAGGATGCAGATGTGATGCATCTAAGAGCTGGCACATCTGGTCAATGGCTTGCTGTGGGAGCATGAGGACCAGTGTTCGGATCCCCAGTGCTCACAATGAATTCCAAGTGTAGTGGCACATGCTGTCACCCCAGCATTGGGTGGGTGGACACAAGAGGATTCCTGGACCTCCCAATCCATGCAGCCTAGCTCAATCAGTAATCGCCAGGTTCAATAAGCAAAGTATATACACATGAATACTTCCAGAGGGATCCATTTGGAAAGTTCTGTGGCTGTATCTCTGCTTCTTTTAGGGAAAGAGGTCTTTAAAAGTGCTAACTTTGTAAATGTGCTTTGGTTTAGTGAAAGTTATCATTAGTGTATTTTGTTGTAAAGGTAGATACTTCAAATTTGATGTGGCAGTAAATTAATACTCTCAAAACGCTAAAATTCAAACACACCTCAACAGTGTAACTATTATTCATCCTTAAGAAGTGAAAGGCAACTGGATTAAACCATCTTCCAACTTTCATCACTTCTTCGTTAGAACATAAAAAACAGCTGTTTTTCCCCTATCTACTCTATAATCAGAGTCAAGGATGTTGAGGAAAACTTTATGTGGCAAATTCCAAAATATAAAAGTAGAAGTTAGTACAGATTCTGCTTTCATAGTAATTGCAAAGCACCGATAAATGAGCTATAATAACATTACTAATAATATGTTTTATGGAGGTCACATAAGTGACCTTTAGGCTGTACATGTGAAGCACTTTAAAAAAGAAATTGTTTAGAGGATTAAATGGAGGCAACTCTCAAGAAAACAGCACATGGCTTTTGTTGCATACTGTGTTTTTCCAATGTCTAATGTTAAATCCACATTAAAATGTTTTCTTAAGAAACTCAAAGTTTGCAGCCAAGCGGTGGTGGCACATGCCTTTAATCTCAGCATAAGTCAACTTTTAGGAGAGATTAGTGTATGAGTAGTCAAGTTACTAGAGAGGATAAAACTTGCAGGTGTGGTGGGAGTGGGTAGTGTAGGTGAGAAGAGAAGAGACAAATGAAGCCTGGGCTTTTCTATCGTTGAGGTGTGAGGAAGAAAAAAGGAATCACTAAGGAGCTTCGGGAGGCCAGCAGAACATAGAGGGAGGACTCAGAAGCCTGCTGCAGAAACTAAGGACAGGATGTATGGTGGGAAGGGATGCTCTGAATCTAAGTGAAGAGGCAAGTTAGGGAAGGGAGACAGGTTTTGTCAATCATGCTTCCTTTAAGAATTATATTTATGTATTCATTCATTCATTCATTCACTCATTCATTCATTCACTTATTCATGTGGGGTGTGTGTAGCTCAGAGGATAACTTGTGGGTATTGGTTCTCTCCTTCCACCACTTGGGTCCCTGGCATCAAACTTGGGTCATCAGGCTTGACAGCTAGCCTTCTGGTCAGCTCTGCCAGCTCCTCTCCTGGAAGGGTACCAATGATCCAGAATGTGCAAGGAACTCAAAAAAGTAAACGTCTTCTCCCAGAAAAAAAAAAAAATCTGGTCTCCAATCTGACAATTCTCAAAAGAAAAGGTATAAATGACGAATAAACATACAAGACAGAAAAGAAACAAAAAACCCAACCAAACAAAATACCCCAACAGGTTTAACACTCTTAATTACCAAGAAAATGAAAATTAAAAGTAAACTGAAATTCCATCTTATCTCAGGAAGATTTGGTTATCATTCAGGAAAAACACAACAAATGGTACCATGTGGGGGGAGTGGAGAAATCCTGGCACACTGCTAGTGAGAAGGCAAATGCGTGCAACCACTGTGGGAACTGGTGTAGTCTCTAAAAACCCCACAAATGGTCCAGCAATGCTGTTCCTAGGCCTACGTACCAAACAGATCTACGTCAGTGCACTAGAAACATATCTGAACACCCATCTTTGCCATTGTACTTTATGGACTGCTCTGATCTGGAATCAGCCTAATGTCCAGGCATAGATGAGTGGGTAAAGAAAATGTGGCAGATATTCACAGTGAAGCTTTATTCAGGCAGAAGGAGGAACAAAATTACATTATATGCAGGAAAATGGGAGGAATTGAAGGTCATCCTAGTGCTAGAATAAGATGGACTCAGGAAGATAAATATGACACATATTTTCTCTCATTTGTGGAATCTAGACTTCATTAAAAGAAAAAACACGAAAGTAGAAGGGGAGGAAATTTGGGAGGAGGACGGGAACCAGTGATTGTGTGTGTGTTGCGGAGGAGGAGGTAAGAAATAACGAAAGGGGAACATGAGGAAGTGCATGATGAGATGCTGTATGGAAAGGAGAGCTACTCAGGCGCGTCAGATGATGCCGACGGTCACTAAGCCAGAATCAAGACCACTGTTCTGTACAGCCTTAGTGGGACAGTGAGCGTGTGCAAATGGAGAGAGTCAGGGGTATACAGCTCTCCAGGCCGCTGTGATGGGGAGAATGGAGACATACATTTAAATCCTCAAGAACTTAAGAAAAAATAAAGTCATTTAAGTGTAGAGCACTATGAAAACAGAAATACTAAGCGTTATAAATTTCTGAGCACTCAGTGATGGCTAACTGCAGTTATTCTTGAATGTGGTCTGTTTTTAATTTTTATTTTTGGACTAAAGATGTAGTTAATGTGAAACAAACATGAAAAGGATTGACATTTTGGAAAGAAAAGCAACGAGATGGAGAGTCAGCAGGCCACTGCTCTTTGGCAATAAACACCTCTCCATCCCAGGACCAAACTTGTTTATTAAAGGTGTTTGAATTAGTGAGGGGACTTCGTTTCCATTACGACTATCCAGACGTCTCTGAAATAGTTAGACATCCACAACCTGGCTAGTCCGAAACGCCCAGGGGGAAGCCAATATTTCCGTAATATAGCACTGAATGAGTTTGTATAAGCAGCTGGACTTTTGTGCAGCCTTCCTAGGTCTAAAATGAAAACACAGGATCCCCGCCTCCCACTCTCCCCGGCAGAGTGAAAGAATGATCCACTCCCAATTCTGTTTTCTCTTCTGTGTTTTGACACAGTAAGGAGCTTCAGAACAAGGAACAGTCCCTCACCCCCAGCTTGAAACCTTGGAAACACTTCCCCCAAATTCACCTCTTCTCTTGATTTCATCTCCTCCTTTCCACCCGCCCTCTATATTTCTCATTTTTCATTTTCTCTCTGACGCTTTCTCTAACTCTTGTGGGCACTAGCAGTAGGCATTTAAAAGATCGTAAAGTTGTCATCCCTCCCTGAGGACATGTTCTGGTCATAATCTCACAAACTCTAAAAGAAAAGGACCTCTGGACCCTTAGAGAGACATACATGGATCTATATAGAAAGGAGAAAAAGACAAGATCTCCTGAGTAAATTGGGAGCATGGGGGTCACAGGAGAGGGTAAAAGGGGAGGGAGAGGATCAAAGAACAATATATAGTGCAATAAAAACAAATAAATAAAAATGAAACAAAAACAAAAAACAAAATTTATATAAAAAAGGACCTCTGTCTGCAACCCTGAAGCATCCTGTTAAAGGAGTTGTGTATTACCTTGTAGACATGGGCTTCTTCCATTCTCTTATCTGTAGAATGCATGCTGCCTCTAACTAACCATATTCAACCTGCTGTGTTTGCCGGCCCCCTTTCCTGTGGAACTAGATCACACGTTCTTGAAACAGTACCAAACCCACAGTTGATGTTTTTCATTCTCTGGCTCTCTTTGCCTATTCTCATTTCAAAACAAAGCTATTTATTCCTGGTTTAATGGTTGACTTTTTTCCATTAGCCTGCCTACCACTTTTCTGCCTACCTTCCATGGTCTCTGTATCCCTGGAGGGTCTAGAACTCACTTTATAGACCAGTTGGCAATGAACTTGTGGCCACCTTTTTGCTTCTGCCTCCCAAATGATGGGATTACAGGTATGCACCACCAAGCTCACCAACATAGTCATATCTCTTTCTGTTTTTTTGAAGGCATGTCTTTGGGTAAGCATGAAATGGCTTATGCCTCAGGCAATGAGCCTGAAATGCAGAGAAAATATTTGCAGGGGGTATTGACGATACAAAACCTAATCAGGACTTAACTTAGAACTTGGAGATCTTTTGCTGGTTGCTTGAATAAGTTCTCATTGTGAACACAGCCTCTGGCCATAGCCTCTTGATTATCTAAGCACAAGACATAACCAAGATGTCACTATCAGGTTTCTTGGTCCAGGGGCTGGATCTGTGAGTGCTGATCTAGATCTCATGGCCTATTCTTGGCAACACTCCGAGAACATCAGGAATTATTGGGTATGATTCTGGAGGTGATATTGACAGTCAAGTTGTGAACTTTGGTACTTAAAAGAGGGTGAGAGAAGAAGGAAGGGAGAAGATGCAAGCCCATTAAACAAGTAAGCAAACCTGGGAACTTCAAATATTTGAACAGAGAGATGATTTTACTTTTTAGTCATGATTACTCTTGTGATTTTTAGTAGGTCAGATCATGGTTTGGAAATGTCTGTTGTCATCCCCCACATCCCCCACCAGCTTACTTTAAAGGAAGACAGTTTGGTAAGAAATAATGTTATAGGGTGGGTCCCATGTATGGGTTCATACTCTGCAGGTTTAAAATACTAGGGGTGTATACCCAACATTCACCAACAATCTCCTTCACTCAGAGATTCGATGTGCATTTTGGAAGAGTTTCAGAAAACCCAATTTGATTTATTTCTGGAGTTTTATAACAGACTCCCTAAAGCCCAGCTACCCTGTTTGCTCTGTCTGGCTGGAGGAACTCACCAATCTAAAACCACTCCCCTTTTTCTATTTCTACAGCTGGAAATCAAGAAGGGCCCTCCTCCCCTACATGGGACTCATTACAATAATAATTCAACTAGCACTCTTAGTAGCTACTCAAAAATTAGCCCTGTTCACTGCCATCAGATTACATGCCTTACTAGTGAACTTCCTTGTTCCTTACCATCCTAGCCAACCATAGAAAAGGACTCTGCTGATGGGAGTAGCAGATCCTTCAGTTCCAGAGAACAAATGGGGGTTTCTGTTTCTTAGAGGTTCCAGGGGAGTAAGCCAGCTTCACATCACATGCTCTAGCCTGGCTTAGCATACAGGCCAGCGGGACAGAGGCAGGTGCTAGGTAGGACCATAAGCTTCTCTTGCAGCCTCAAGAGGGAGGGGCTTACAAGATGACAGACAGCACAGCAAGCTGTCCTGATGATTCTTTCAGAGCATGGGGGTTGGGAGGACTAGCAATCAAGCTGCAAAGGGAGATTGATTTTTGGCAAGAGAGGTATCTGTAGCAGCTGTGATCTAACAGTAGGAACCATGGCTCTTTTATATTTCAGGAAGCAATGAAAACCACAAATTAATGATAAGGAGAAGGTGAAGCATGGATCGCTTCTATTGATTTTCTTTTAGAGCGAAACATTTGGTTCTAGAGTAGTTTTGAAATTGATAGCTACAAATTAATTGTGACTGGAAAACCAGGGCCATGGAACTCACTTCTCAACCATACTGAGTGCTTGCGACCACTGTTTTTAAAAGTGTTTCCCATTCCTTCCCAACAGTCCCGTGAGACATGGTCTTGTTTGCACACGAGGGAGCAGCAGCTCAGTAGAGTGCAAAGCAAATACTCAAAACCCACCTGACAGCATTACTGAAGAAAACGGGAGAATCAGTATGACGAGTGCTTTAGAGAATCAATACTGTTCACCTTCCTGAGGATATAACACGCTAACAAAATGGAAGGCATCATCTATAAGGATGTCACGAGTAAAAGAAATAGATATTGTCTTGTTTTACCATTCTGACACATTAACTTGCAGTGTCCTGTATGCCCAACATTGTCATTTTAATCTTAACGTTTTATGAAGGTGTCCTTCTTTAAAAAATGTTGGGCATTTAGCTAATTATTAGATCATCACATGGCTGAGTCTATCAAATACCTATAATTCAACATTCATGTAATACCAGGATATTTGCTTTGCAATAAATGACAAAAATAATACACAAAGACTTATAAGCATAAAAGCCAGCTAAGATACATGGGAAGAAACTATGGGGCGGAAAACCATATCTGAAATATTTGCATGAAAGATGCCCTGTCCTTTAGTGATAATGAAAGGCCTCACTAAGTAGGCTGCAGGAGGAAACTATTCATGTGGGTGCTGTGTGATGAGACTGGCGTGTTGATGAGACTGATTTGGTTTAGCATACAATGAGAAATGATTTGCGGTTGATGCCATGAACGTACTTCTCTGGGTATCAGAATAGTCTGGGGTGGAACAAAGAGGCTTTGGAGTTTCAAAACGAGATTTCCAGCCCTGGTTTTAATTTCCTTAATGTAACATAATGTAATTTCCTTAATGTAATGTAGCAAAGGGACTGGAGACTGTTTGTTTCAGCTTCCAAAAAGAAGAATGCTTAAAGGGGAGATGAGGGATGCAGAGAACCCAGGGTTGCAGTCAGTGCCAGCGCCGAGTGCTGCAGCAGAAGCACGGGGCAGAGGGAGAAGGACCACACAGCATGGCAGAGTTAAGGCAATGATGGCGGGTTACCTGGGAAGGTGAGATGGTACAGCTTTAAAAGTATGTTGTCCTAGGAAAGCTTGTAGGAGATTTATAGACGTAAAGCTCCTTTTGAAGATGAACTCAAAACAATATTGAGTAAAAAGGGAAAATATACTGTAAAATATTTATTTAATAAAAATAGTTTTGTAGTCTATACATAATTGAATAAAAAGTACAACAAATTATTTTCACGTCTTCGTAAAAGTGCATATAGTACAACTAGCATATCCGGGTCAGCATTCTGCAAATACGGCCACATAGCAGGATGCGAACATATTCTTGATTTAGACAGGTAAGAAGGATCACGTTGGGTGCCACAAATTGTGGATTAAATTCCAAGAAAATAATGCTTTGGTAATGTGAGCAATTTGATTGTACCAATGATATTTAAGAAGCAAAGAATAAAATTTCTTAAATGCAAACCTTGTTTCTGGGCAATCAACTTCCTAAAAAAAGAGGGGGGGGGTGAGGAGGGTGACCAAAATGTAAAATCGGAGGTTCTCCCTCTCCTTCTCAGTGTTTTTTTCCTTCCCTAGCTGTAAGAGAAGGTGCGCAGAAATGACATTACTCTCATTTCTTCTATGTCAGTTTTACAGTATTGTCTTCTCAGTGCTGATGCTTCCACACACGGTCAAGCTCTCTACTACTGGATATTATCCCAGGCCCAATTTAGCAGTTTCAATATTAATAACACTGTTTAGCTATTCTGTTCTTAGAAAGTCAACACTCTAGTTAAAAGCACCTACATAGACTCTTTGTACAATAAGGCAACAAAGTTGGCTTTGAAATAGTTCTCAGTTCTCACAAATATTTAGTGTATACTTTCAAGTAATGAGGAAATGGAACAAATTTTAATTGAAGTATCTCTCAAGATGATCTAACCTTAGGAATAAAGGCAGGCTTAAGGTCCAGAATGCAAGCATCAAATCTATCTTAGTTCCAGCTACAGTAAAACAATTAAAAAGAGGCTCAGTTTATGAAAAAGGCCTTAGAACAATCAGTTCCTACTGATGTCTTTATCTTGGATAAGAACGCCAAGATAACATAAAAGGCATATAGGAATGAAGTTGTTTCAAAGGAAAAGAGTTAATTTTATTTTGGAAATAAAAGGGTATGCAAATATAAAATAGGCTGCCTCTATCTCTAACCTGAAAATGATTTTTTTTACTTGGAATTAAGAGTCCTTCATACTAAAGTATTAAAGACAAGTACACCTACCATGAGTTTGTGATTAGCTCTCCCCATTAAGATTAGCAGCAGGCTTTAAAATTTGCCTTTTCTAATGAAATGAGCTTCTCTGGGAAGCATATGAACAATGCAAAAAATGTACTTCTAAAGAAAGTTTCCCAAAATATACAATGGTCAGAATGGGAACCAAAAACATTCATACAATGAATTTAAAAAATAAAATTAGAAATGACACTCCTTCGAGGACAGAACATTAAACCAGAGCAAACATTGCCAGCGAGGAGCAGTTCCCATGTGCAGACACACGGGCCACGGGTAACACTGAAGTTAAACTGACGTGGATAGAGGCAAGTGCTCACAGCCGCATTTCCATCATGACGTAGGACACCCTGTGGTCACAGAAGTCCTGATCCCGCCATGTGACTATTAAATCTCACGCTCACACACTGATCAAGGAAACAACAGATATGCCACTTGATTACTCTTGATTACTTGATTTCCAAAATCAAATTCTCATTCTTCTTCTTTTTTTTTTTTTTGTCTAATTAGAAAAAGTCATTCTTAAATTAACGCTCATAAATAATCCACGAAGAAAGCTTCAGTTCTGGCTTCTCTCAGTAGTATTATATTAACTCCCGGAAGACACGGTATTAATGGAGTAGCTGCTTTGAAGCCATGAAATACACACTAATAAATATTTTTCTGAACACAGTATTTGAATCCATCCAGGCCGTTGCTGTGCAGAGTCCTCGCTTGAAGCAGCCTGACTTCAGAGCAGGTTAGGGAGTAGCTGCTTGAGGAGGGCTGGAGCTGGGCTCTTCCTGCTTCCTGCATTTCTTTATAACACTGAATGCACCACTAGCCAGGAAAAATACAGAGATGGCCGCAAAGTACGTGGCGTAAATCAGGAACTACAAGAGAGGAAAGCAGTCATTCATAAAATTACCAGTTAGAGACGAGTGCTTCACAACATACATGTAAACATACTCTACAGAGTCAGAGGTGTGTCTGGAGTTTCCCAGGCAGACTGCAGAAATGGTGCCTGTTTACACGTGCCAGATACTGAAGACACAGAAGCAGGCCAGCGGGATACTGAGGCCCATCAGCTGCCTGAGTGTGGATCCTGGCTTTGCGTCTCTTCCTAGATGTAACCTACATGAAGGAATTGAATCTTGGGGCTAGAGAGATGCTTCAGCAATTCATAGCTCTTGCTGCTCAAACATGAGAAATAGAGTTTGGATCTCAGCACCCATGCCGGTTGGCTCACATAAGCCTGAAACTCTAGCTCCAAAGGATCCAACACTCTCTTCTGGCCTCTGAGGGCACACTCACACGTGTGCATATACACTCACACAGGCACATAGGTGTGCATGCTTACACACACATATACACACACATACACGGTTTAAAAACAAGAAAAAATCTCAGAGCCTTGGACTAATTTACAGAGTGGGGTTTAAACAATTCCTATTTTACAGGGCTTATTAGAAGAAGCAGACAAGGTCATGTACATAAAGGTTTACTAGCACAGTGCTAATGACACAGACACTGATTTTGTTGGTGTTAGTTCTGTTACTGTTCTAAGTGAATCAAGGGCTGTATCCTCAAAGTGATGGGTGGGTATGCCTAAGAGATCGAGAGCTTTATCCCCCACCAGGAGAGGGCACTAGAAGGCCAAGAGTATTTCACTATAGAATTCTTTTTAAAAGACTTTCTTGACCAGTGTGTGTGTGTGTGTGTGTGTGTGTGAACAACTTCATTATTTTTTATTCTTAAAATAACTTATTAAATACCTACAAACAGGCTCAGGTACAACAGTGTGGCCCTAAGTCTGAGCTAGACTCCTTAAAACGTGACTATATTTTGATAGGAAAGGTGTTAATGACCCAGGGCAGCCAGTTTGAGCTCAGCCCACAGAATGCTATTCTTCCACACTTAAGTAAGCCATTTATCTGAAAATGTGCTCTTAAATTTCCACTCCAAGTGTCACTCATATTTCTTCAACTGGAATGGTCTGGCAATCTTCCTCACAAAATGGGCAGGATGAATCTCTGTTCTCTACCAAAGAAGAGCTTTTGGGCTAAAATGCTGACTTGAATCCTCTCTACCACACTGTTCTTGACTGTGTGATCTTAGATAAACCCCCTAATACCTCCCAGACCCATACTTGACACCGAACACGACTCTCTAGTCTATAACAGAACGGAGAGAGAAGCACTCAGTACAAGTACTTGCTAGGTTTATTTCTCTTGTAGATTGCTTAATGAAAACAAAACTCATTAACGCTAACACATTAAGTCTTGCTATCTAAGAAAGTTCAGGTGTAAGTGTGAAGTACTGAGTAATAATGGAAATTCAGGAAAAAGGAATCACTTGGCTGTATGTGGAGACAGGCACTTCCTTTACAGAGTACACCCACAAACACTATAAAGTTATAATACATAAGGCCATTTACGATCCCAGAAGGCATGAAAGCTGCCATTCTTTTGAGTGTTTGCATAAAGGTTTTCTCAATAGGTCACATGCTGAGAATCGTAATACTTATCAACAAACAGCAAGTCAGTAACTTGGTATATGGGTGAAGCGTGCTTTATACAAAGGAGGACGGGGTCTTAGAGGGCTCTGAGGTACCATGAAGCAGGACATCTCATACAGTTATATAGATTGCTCAACAGTTAAGAACACTGGCTGCTCTTTGAGAGAACCTGGATTCAACCCCTAGCATCCACAAGGTAGATCACAAACATCTGTAACTAGCTCTAGGGAAAAAACATCCTCTTCTGGCTTCAAGGCACTAAGCATGCATGTGGCGTATAGACACACACGCAGGCAAAACACCCATACCGAGAACAAAGAAGTAAGTCGGTGCTCTATCACAGCAAAAGAGCATCTGCCAGCATGCTCGAGGCCCTGACTTCCCCTACCAGGAAAGGAAGAGGAAAATACAGAAAAGAATGGAAAATGGATGAGGAGGTTAAAAGGCTAGGCCTGGAAGGGATCAGTTTTGTTTCTCAGCCGAAACAGTCCCTTCCGGCTAGTTAATTGCTCTAGGTCAGTGGTTCTCAACCTTCCTAATGCTGTGACCCTTTAATACAGTTCCCCATGTTGTGATGACCTCCAACCATAAAACTATTTTCATTGTTATTTCATAACTGTAATTTTGCTACTGTTATGAATCATAATGTAAATATATGATATGTATGATATCTGATATTTGACCCCTGTGAAAAGGCCATTTGCCTCAAAAGGGTCACAATCCACATGTTGAGAATCATTGCTCTAGGCCCTCATCAAAAAGTAATGATCTCCACATCCCCCACAGAAAAGAAGAACAGCAGTTGAAGGGAGGAGGGAGCACTTGCTTTGGATCTGCTCAGAGTGTCCGGATTTGTTTTCATAAGACGTGTCCCACCCTTTTCATTTCAGACTGTTTTCAGTGTCAATGAAGAGCCCTTACCTGTGTGGTGATTCCCAAGCCAAGGCCCTTGGCGTCTACCACGATTAGAGTGAGCAGGGTCTGCAATGCCAGGGCAATGAAGGTGTTTACACCAAACACAAGGGCATAACGCTCCATGCTGAGGTTTGCAGCAATCTGAAAACTTTTTAAAGAGAAAATCAAAATGACTAGAGTACAATTACCTCTTCCTAAATTGTTATACATCTTTACTTTAAATGCGAACACAGCCCTGCTGTGGGAGAGTGGTTTTGTACCCTGTAAAGATTTAGCACTTGTATTAGTTTAATAAAATGCTGATTGGCCAGTAGCCAGGCAGGGACAACCAGAACAAGAGAATACTGGGAAGAGGAAAGGCTCAGTCTGCAGTCATCACCCAGATACAGAGGAAGCAAGATGAGAATGCCTCGCTGATAAAAGGTACCAAGCCACATGGTTAACATAGACAAGAATTATGGGCTAATGTAAGATATAAGAGTTAATAAGAAGCCTGGACTAAGGCCAACCAGTTTATAATTAATGTAAGCCTTTGTGTGTTTTTTGGGGACTGAACAGCTGCGGGACCAGAAGGGACCAAAACCTCTGTCAACACAGCCCAGTCTTTCTGCTGCTAATTACCTTTCCCTCAATGGGAAATTGCTGTTACTATATGATATAAATCTTATGAAAACAGTAAGATAAAAATACAAGAGAACAAACAAATCTTGCCTAAACACTTCCTGTGGAGAAAATGTACAGTAACTACAATACAGTGCTTCCTCCCATTTGCCTCTTTTAAACAGAAATTTTAATTTGGAGGGGTTATAAAGAAATCCAAGTTTATGTTGCCATAACTTTTCCTAATACGTCTCTGAGTTAAAATACATACGTTGCTATGGTGATGAGTACCATGTAGATGATTCTGAAGATAACATAGGATGCATAGCACACCCAAATGTTCCTCACTGTGTCCATGGTATACACTGCAGCAGCGATCAGAAGAGAACACAGGAATAACATAATTTCTCCCCAAGTTGACCAAGATATTTTTATATAGCCCACTGCAAACACAGCACTAGCACCTACAAAACAAGCAAAAAACAATCTAGTTATGACTAAAGAAACTCCAGTTCAACACATTAAAACTCAGTTATATTAAAATTTTAAAGTTATAAATTAGTTAGCTCAAGAATATGGATTTCCTTGAACCTCAAGCAGAGAATTTTGAACTTGGTGGACTATCCTGGTACCCCTGAGATGAGACTGAATTAGGGTATGTTGCAATTAGATGGAAAAGGACACAGACCCAGGGATGTTGCTAAGAAAATAACTGCTTGGCTTGATACACAGTTTAGAGTCATAGAAAATCACTGCATCTGGTCTGGCAACATTGCTGGGCGAGTCTTGGTCCTTTAGACGGAGAGGCAACCTAGGATATGCAAAACTGCTTCCCCTCCCTTTAGTGAATGATGATAATGATGATGAAAGCTACAAAAAATACACAAGGGCCTTCTGGGGGCCAGCCATAATTAGTAGGTGCTTATGGCTGTTATGCAGACTCTCCCAACAACCTTATGAATTAGGGCAACAAATGAGAAAGGGACAACAGAATGTGTTACCAAGGATACAGGCCCTAAACATGCCCAAGTTCCAATCTTTACTTCACTATCTGTCATTTATTTGGTCTTAGACAAATTATTAAAATGACCAAAATTTCTAATTAAAATGACAACAGTAACTGCAACCATCTCAGGAGTTTTGGAATACCACAAATACACATGCTATCTACAGAACAGTGTTCAGTACACACGAAAACTCTGCAGGTATTAGCTACTGTCCAACTACAGTACACTGCTACTCAAAAATCTCAGTAAACACAGGTAAGTGGAACATGGCTAAACGAAGAAAACTGTCTTGAAAATTAGTATATTCCATTTTCCCCAATGTGTCTGTCAGCCACCATCCTCTACCGCATGGTTACATCCAAGTTTGGGAGGAGTGAGTAGGCCTGATCACGGCTGGATTAACCACCCTGCCCACACTCCCTCATGGCTTACCCAGCAGGGTTGAAACAGCCTCCACACCGCCATTGTAGATAACCGCACTCTGAGATGGCATCACTTCCTCCCACAGTCCCTGGGCGTAGTTCACCACTTGAAAATAGCCGCAGGTGGAGAGGGCCCACCACACCGACCAGCAGAGCAGGGGGCGGGAAGAGTAACAGATCAAGAAGTCATTCCACAGGACCTTCAACACGCGTAGCCGGTCTGCCTTGGGCTCCTACACAGCAAAGGGAAGCAGAGTTCAATCGCCATGGTGGCAATTGTGCGGACAGCTATGCAAGCTCGCGAGATTTTTTTTCCTTTGTAAAAGCCAACTGCTTATTCCACTCAAGTAAAATGTATGTATTTGAAAAGAACAACAGAATGTGCTATCAAGAACTCGAGCTCTGAAGCTACCAGAAGTTTCAATCCTGACTTCACTGTTTGCAATTACATGACCTTAGGCAAATTATTAACTATGCAAAGTTTCCACTGTAACACACACACACACACACACACACACACACACCTTTCATATTAAAAATATAAACTCGGGAGTTAATTCATCTTTTTGGTTACAAAGAATGGGTGAGGTGCATTAAGTGTTGGACATCTTTTCTTTCTTTTTTTTTTTTTTTGGTTTTTCGAGACAGGGTTTCTCTGTGGTTTTGGAGCCTGTCCTGAAACTAGCTCTTGTAGACCAGGCTGGTCTCGAACTCACAGAGATCCGCCTGCCTCTGCCTCCCAAGTGCTGGGATTAAAGGCGTGCGCCACCACCGCCCGGCCTGGACATCTTTTCTAAGAAAGAGCTTCATAATCATGTCTGGAATTTTTGTTATTTTCTTTCTATAATTTCATTTGCTGCCCTTTGAATGACAAAACAACAAAGCAGTATCTGAAAACAATAAACAACATATATCCCTTCTAGCTTAGAAAACAAAACAAATTTTGTATCTTTAAATACTTTGAGCTTCAATTCAGAAGCTACATGTAGATACAAATCACCAACTGAATCATTTCACATACTCATTCATTAAACATACATTTTCTGTGTGCTTTCTTTATATGCACCAAGCAGTAGGGATACAAAATTGGAGACACTGCCCCAAGACATCTCTGCCATGATACATAATGCTAGGTCAGTCTGACTTTGAGGATCAGGCACTCTAGGGAGGATAAATTGGCTATCCCTTACACAAATCAGTTGCATCTTACTGAATGAACAAACCAATCAAACGGGCTTGCTTGTCTGTTTCACTGCCATTAGCCAATGCCCAGAACAGCAACTGCAAACTTTAGGCTAAACTCACCCGTTCCTCCACAGGAGGTTCATCTACATTTAGAGGCATTTTTGACTCAATGTCCTCCCATCCAGGAAGGTGGTTAGATGCTGGGGCATCTGCAACGATGCCACCATTTTGTACCTTGATGCCATTCACTCGGTGACAGGAGGCAGGAATGTGGTGGAAGAAGAGGCTCTTCTGTGGCATGGGCAGAAACCAGGCCACGGCAAAAGCGACCGAAACGCAGGTGAGGGAGATGACGTTCAAGCTGAACAGTAACCAGCCTGCCACGGAGACAAGGATCTGCCCTAGGACGGAGCCCACCGTGAAGCCCACCAAGGTGGCACTGCGACAGTAACTCGTGACCTTCTGGTACATGCCCAGGTCGACCACACTGTAGATGTAGGAGTAATAGGCGATTTCAGCGGCTGTGGCGATGCCATAGAAGAATTCCAAGAACTGAATGGCCAGCAGTCCTTGGGCATAGAGCAGCATGAACCAGGTAACGATAAGGCTGAATCCCTGAAGCAGAATGACAGGCTTGTAACGGAGGTAGTCGGTGGCGAGGAACACCGGGAATAGCAGCACCAGGTAGGAGTACGTCCAGACCGGGTAAATCTCATTAAAGACCTGGTGAGGAAAGAATTAAAGCTCAGCCGTGATCAAAAGAGCCAGCAAGCCATCAAAGTTCACTCTTATGGATCAGCCTACCGACTTTCCCTTAGCAATCAAAGAAAGGCGAGCTGCAGAAGGTCCAGGTAACTATCTGGAATCGCCTTTCCTATCCCACTCTTTTGCATCATAAAATCCTTTCCACCAAGAGTCTTACTAGGTAGCCCAGGCTAGACTCAAATGCACTATGTAGATCAAACTAGTCCGGCGCGTTAGGTCCTCCTGTTTCTGCCTCCCAAGTGCTGAGATGACGGACATCGTCCATCTCACTCACGCCCAGCTCCTGTAAGCATTCTGAGATGTGGAGCCAGCATTCATCCAAACAACTTAACGGCCAGCATGCTACAAACTATGTAGGTAATATTACTCTTACTCCTCCCCTCCAACTCCTCTGAGACTACCCGCACCAACTTCACTATTATGTTCTCTTCTTCCATAACCCAGAGATCCACCAGTACTGCTCATATAGACACAGGGATGTGCATGGGGCCACCCACTGAATCGTGAGCCATATATTATGGGCCGCCTCTCTAGTATCAGTGTGTAGTAAGGCTTCTCTGATTTTAAGTTTGCTCTTTGGGGAACAGAAGAAAACTGTACATCTGTCCTACGTCTTGATGGAGAAACTCTCCCTTGGTGGTGGATGTACAGGTAGCATGTGTCCTTCTTACTCGCTCGCATCCTTAAATAAAATGCAAGTTTGGGGTGTTTTATTTTTCTTTTCCTAAATGAAAAAAAATAATTTATATAGTTGTACATATTTATGAGACACAGTGTATCTTGGTGCATGTATACACTCTGCAAGACCCAACTCAGGGTATTTAGGTGATTTATTATCTCAAACATTTAATCATTTCTTTATAATAGGAACACAGAATCCTCCCTTTAGCTATTTTGATTTATACGACATAAGGTTAACTGGAACTTACTGCTATTTTCTTTTTTATGCACAATTTTGAATTGGTATTCTATAAAAATAATCTTTTGAGTGTGTTTTAAATGAGAAAGACTATGTCTGGAATTTCAGTTCCCTTAGTTGTCATGTAACTAAGAGCTGTTCAACTCAGAATGGGTAAATGCCAATAAGCTTGCTATCAGCTGAACATAAATCAAAAAACGTATTTGGGTTGGGGAGACGGTTCAGTTGGTAAAGTGCTTGTCATGCAAGCATGAAGATCCCCAATATCCCCCTCCAAAAAAAGCTGGTACAGGGGCACAAGCTTGTAATCTTAGCTCTGGTGAGAGAGAGAGACAGGAGCTTCCCTTGGGCTTGCTGACCAGTTAGCTAACCTAGCCACATTGGTGAGCTGCAGGTTCAGTGAGAGATTCTGTCTCAAAAAAAAAAAAAAAGGACAAAACAAAACAAAACAAAAAAACTAAATGAGAGTGACCGAGGAGGGCAACCTATTTTACCTCAGGCTAAATGTGCCATCCCCTTCCTGACACATAAACACACACTGCATACAAATTAAAAAACGGATTTAATGTGCACCCTGCAGAACCGCATTATTTGGCAGCACAGCGCCGTGCATCCTATTGTTTTTCTCCTTCAAGAAGGGAAGGCTGAAAGGGAACTGTGACTCACTGCTACTGCCTGGCATAACAACAAAATGTCATTGCTAGCTCAGGAAAAGGTCAAAATCAACCCCAGAATATGACACACTGAACGAGTACTGTTTGAATAGGATCATAAGGCTGAAAAAGGTAAGCTTGATAACTGTAAAATAGGGGGTTGTGGACAGGTAAGTTTCTCAGATCCCCTGAGAACCCATCTTCAGCAGCAGCACGAGAGGATAAACCTGCACTACTGGACTCTTTGTTGCAAGGATTAAATGAAGGGTTCTGTGCATAATCAATTATTTACTCTGCCTTTTCACAGGTCTGAAAACTAGAAGACTGAATTGAAAATAGGCCATTGGACTGCATGAACTAGAACCAGTCACACTGTGAACCTCATTCTCCAGGTATCAATCATCGCTGACAATGTCCTTCCGCAAGGAGCTCACCACCTAGCAATGTCCTAAAGGGAGATGTCAGTCAGTTTTGGGTGTTTCTGTTTTACTGCTGTTGCTCTAGGTTTTTGGACTGGGGGTCCCGGCTATTCAGTTGTCATGATTGATCTGGAACTTACTATGCAGACCAGAGTGGCCTCGAAATCTGCACAGTCTTAATCAAGGACTGTAGAAGGGATTCTTTGTCAAAGTGCGCAAATTCTAACGAATGAGAAACAAAGTGTCTCCGTGTCCCTTAGCAAAGGAACCTTGAGAGAAAGCCATGTTCTTGCAATTCCCAGCTCCCCTTTACCCCTGTCTTCCAGATCCTACTCTCCCTCACATCTGAAGTTTGACTGTCCTGTGTGTGTCTCAGCATGTTTCTATGCCTTCACAGGTCCCTACGGCAAAGCTATTGGCCTACAATCCTCTCCTTAAAAAGTATTTTTCGCAGCCAGGCGGTGGTGGCGCACGCCTTTAATCCCAGCACACAGGAGGCAGAGGCAGGCAGATTTATGAGTTCGAGGTCAGCCTGGTCTACAGAGCGAGTTTCAAAACAGGCTCCAATACTACACAAAGAAACTCTGTCTTGAAACAAACAAACAAACAACAACAACAACAAAAGGATTCTTCGTTGAAACTGTGCTCTAGGTACAGAAGGAGCTACTACTGCATACAGAAGAGTGCAACCCTGTCTCTTGCAGCAACATGGGTGGAACCAGAAAATGTAGGTTAAGTCATCCAGAGACAGAATGACAAATGTATGCTCACTCTCAGACATGGAAGTCAAAACAAGCCACTATAAACACAGATGGGGTATGCAGAGGAATAGGTGCCAGGGTACAGCTACAACAGTCATTCCACTATGCTTTGGAATGACTGTAGTCAACAACAACCAATTATATAGTTTATGAATAAGCCGAAGGGAACAGTTTAAGGAAATGGTGGAGAGGTGAATGCTAGCTGTTCTGATCCCTGTAACCTATATGCATATGTTGAAATTAATACATGAACACATACCATTACTATGCTAATACAAAGTTTTAACATGTTCTCTATTGTTTCCTTCAGCACTCCACCTTCTTTTGTTCCCAAGTTTTGCTCAACCGTTCACGCTAGTATTACCGTTTATGGTTAGCGTGTAACTTTCAGTACTAGCTGTCCTTAAACGCTTAATCGCCAAAGCTTCATTGTGTAAGTCTGTCCCTTATCAATTTAAAGGGTGTGGTGGTGCACGCCTGTAGACTGAGGCAGGGGGGTGGACCATTAACTAGTTCAAGGCCAGTTTCGCAACAGCCTAAGACTTTGTTTCAAAATAAATAATTAACACTTATGAAGTTAACGCCACATAACACAGACCCACAATTTAGATAATTGAAGATGAGGGAAAGTAATACTACCAGCCTTGGGATATCAGCTAAATATGGTAAGGCACGGGGTGGGTGGAACACGGAGAGCAGATGGGTTCTCCTTAACTCCCTCTAATTTAGAGACCTGTTTTTCTCCTACAAGGATCGTCAAAGAATAGGCAACCACTGCTTGGCGCCACAGCAGCGCATCTCTGAGAGAATCCCACATACAATACACAATGATGTGAATGCTACCTCAATTATTTTTTTAATCTTTTAAAGGTTTGTTTGTTTGTTTATTTATTTATTTATTATGTACAGTGTTCTGCCTCCATGGATGCCTGCAGGCCAGAAGAGAACCCCAGACCTCACTACAGATGGTTGTGAGCCACCATATAGGTACTGGGAATTGAACTCAGGACCTCTGGAAAAGCAGTCAGTGCTCTTAACCTCTGAGCCATCTCTCCAGCCCCTACCTCAATTATTTCTAGTTAATCCAAAGAATCCTAAGAAGTAAATGCTTTATCATTGCTATTTTATAAGAAAGAAACTCGGTGGTAGAGAATGTTAAGTTATACGAAGTTACCACAGCCAGGACTGGCAAAGAGAAGATCGGAACCAGACATCCCCAATCCACCACACCAAAACACCTCCTTTCTTCAATTAGAAAACTGGTATCGATTCAGACTGCACGAAGTTTACGTGTAATGCCTGCAGAAGCTTACCGTCTCTGTGGAGGTACATGGCAGAGATTCCTCAGGAGATGAAGACCACATACTCCAGCACTGGGCCTCAAAGGACATTCTTTTTAAACATTTCTGGTAGAGAAGTCTTAACACCAGAAAACATTCCTTTAATAGATATTTTGGCTCTTGAAGGGCAACTTCTTATAAGCAAAAACAAATTCCATACCCTTATTAATTGTCCATAACTAATTTCCTATCTCAGGTGAAATCTGCCATGTGATCAAAGCGAACTAATCTGCTCTATTCAAAGTGTCGTTCATAACTTTAGGCAGATTTGTTTGTCTTCACGTTCTTCTGAGATACATGCCACAGGAAGCCAACTGCTCAGTTTTAAACCAAGTCACATTTAGGCTTAAGAAAACAGCGCCAATAGTCCTGCTGCCCTACTTAATGAACACAGATTTACATAACACTACTTCAAATGTATAGAAGCAACAAAAAGAAAAATGAACCTTTAGCTTCGGGAGCTCTGAGGCAAATAAAAAGCATGCAGCACATATATTTAAAAATGGAAACTGAAAACAAACATGGCAGGCCCAGAAAGATAAGGAAGACACAACACACACACACACACACACACACACACACACACAGAGAGAGAGAGAGAGAGAGAGAGAGAGAGAGAGAGAGAGAGAGAGACAGAGAGAGAGACAGAGAGAGAGAGAGAGAGAGATTATTCCAAACAGAGATCATACATTTGAGTATTGGACCTTACACGAGTTGGTGAATACGCCACATTTAGGATTGGCAAATAAATGAAACCTGGCTGTACTAAAGGGGCAAAGGAATCATCCAGGCTCAGAGTATCAAGCAGAATGTGTGCAGCGGTTTTACAAGTCCAAGAAAAGCAGTAAACACCAAAACCATGCACTACCGAGAAAAAGTAAAGTCACCTTTTAGAGACAAAGAGCTCTCTTGGGTATGGTGGTAAATGTTTGTAATCCCGGCCACCTATAGGCTGGGGCATGAGGATCACAAGTGTAGGATACTCTGGGCAACCTACTAAGAACATTCCAAAAAAATGGTCAATGGCACTGGAGAGATGGCTTAGTGGTTAGAACCTGCTGCAGAAGGAGCCCTGGATTCTGTTCCTAGCACCGTAAGTAAATACATAGCTCTCATTAATGTCTGATTTTTCAATGATTGGGATGTAGTACAATTGCAACCTGTCTCAACTTTTAAAGTGGTAACTTTATAAAAAGTAATACTTTTCCTAATATTATATTAAAATTTTTTTTTAACATGGAAATGAAGAGAGGAAATTCTGCCCTTGGGTCTTAGGTAATCTTAGCACCATTTATGATGATCCAGGTTGGCACTTCTGAAGTCTTCAAGGGGAAACACACTTCAATACAAATGTTACTCACTATAACCTGGGGTTTACTTTGATTATAAAACACATTGCTGGACGGCAGTGCTCATTCAAGGACAACGGTGATTCTATTTTAGCTACTAGTTTTTTGTTTTTAATGTAGGATTTTCCATAGGGAAAGAAGAAGAACAATGGCATAACCAACAGAATCAGCCATCATTCTGAGATCCCACACGCCAGCCCTCTAGATTTCTCTTCAAATCACCTGGCCTCGAGTGATGTGCACTGAGAAGCAGCATCCTGATGTTGTATACACTAGACAAGTATTTACTGGGCGCAGCACGGTGAGAGGCTCCTGTGCCCCCCTACACACATATAAGGCCTCTGCTAAGACAGAGCATGTGACCGTGACAGCACATAGCAGCTCTCAGTCCAGGGCCCGTGACAAAAAAACAGATCAGCTTTCAATATCAAAATCAAGAGTGTGTTTCTCCTCATGGGCTTGTGTCAGGCAAGTGTGCACACTGGGCAGACCACATGGCAGTAGGTATCTGCTCACATGCAGAATCCTGTCTGCCTCGGGTCAATGGTTGCTCTGGGTCTCCACTTTCTTATAACTATGTAGCAATTTTCTTCTTGGAAAATCATTCTGACCGGAAGTCTTTGTCTTTCCCTTTTACTGATGCCTTTAACTGGTGCCAACTATAACCTGAGAGTGAGTGACTCTGAAGGGACCCTAAGACGAGGAATCGCGATTTAACATTTGGGCAGAAGTCTGCTGTATGTCGCTAACTGTCAGAGAATCAGGGACTCAGCACTGACTCTCAATTCTTTCTCAGGTGACCTTGAATAAAGGCACACCGCAGCGACAAACTGGAGCAATTATAACCTGCCAGTCCCAAATGACTCTGGTAGTGCCACCACTTGCTCTGACCTGCCACGCTGAGTTATTGAGTTAGTTGCTCCTCAAATGCCAGGGCAAGTTTAAATGGGAGTAATATTTTACAGCGACTCGGGTAGAGAAGCAGTGTGGTAAGGAAGGAAAGAGGGGCAGGAAAAAGGCGACAATTGTCCAGTGTTCACTCAGCAGACACTGGGGAAAAGACATCAGTCCTCAGCTTTCACCCTTTTTGGCAATCGAGAAAAGGGTACTGGGGTCGAACTGGTTTCCTTTCCTTCTCAGTCAACATTAGGCACATTTCTAAAGTCCTCTATGCACTTCTGACGCGCTATGCTCGCAAGTCCTTAACCTGAGGAAATGAATGCCCAGGAGTTCTTGATCATGGACCTCCACATGTAGGGAAGCAACAAATCGCAATACAAGAAAAACTAAGTGTCATTTATGTGATACCAGTTGTTTTCATGCCGGGGCAGGATATCTTTGAACACAATCTCACCTAATTAAAACAAAATAAATTCAGATGGCGTACTACTGTCCTGGACTGTCCTCACGGGATAAAACATATCTATCTCGTCAAAGGTAAACAAAGGCAAGGAGAGGAGGAAAAACAGGAACCTTTTTACAAAAGCAGCGCTACAATGCATACATATATGTGAGTGCATCTACACACACATATATACATGTATTACACATATATGTATATGTAATATATACACTCGTATGTATGTATACTATATATACACTTGTGTATATGTAAATATACATGTGTATGCACACACATATACATACACGCTAAAATACACGTGTTATGTATGTATATTCTATCCAAAGTAGAGCTTACTGTTTTTTTGTCTTGTTTTTCTTTTTTTTTTTATCCATTCACTGCCCCCTGTACCCAGCAGCTCCTGAAGGACGTATCCAGACAGAGCCACCATACAGCACTATTCACAGATGACCTGAGACAAACGTGCACGCGGGTTGCAGCCTCTCTTGCTTAGTCCCGCACTGAACATCAGTGCTAGAAACTCAAGAGTAAGGCGAGGCAGAGTACTAATTGCTTTTCCAAGTGAGCAGAAGACAGATCGGCTTATCTGCGTGGCGTGCACCGGGCTCGGCGCAGGCCTTCCGCAAACACGTTTCCCGCCTGGCCTCCCTCCCGCCAGTCCGCTGCGCCGCGCCTACCTCTCTCTGGGTCAGGTTCTTGTCCGGCCCCAGCAGGTAGGGCGTGAGAAAGGGCTCGGATGGCCGGAGGTTTGCAAAGAAGCCATAAGCGCAGAGTAGCGCGGTCGGCAGGAACCAGCACTCGCGAGGGACGCGGGCCGTCCGCAGAAGCATGGTAGCCGCAGCGGCCGCCGCTCGTCGGGACACCCGGGCCGGCACATCCATCCTGGGTTCTAGGAGCTGGACGCCGAGCCGGCCCCCTCCTCCTCCCTCTCGGCCAACAGGAGCTCGCTCCGGCCGCGGCCCCGCGCGGGGACCTGTCACGGCACGCGACACCGCCCCGCGCCAGGGTCAGGCTGCTGCGAGCTCCAGCCGCCTCCCGCCGGCCGCCTTCCCTTCCCTGGGTCTGCCGAGCTCGGAGCCCCACCGGCCGCCTAGTCCGCCGCAGGGCGCACACGGGCCACGCCCCCTGGAACCGCACCCCTTATCACAGCCAATCAGAGCCCACGTCCCTGCTTCCCAGTGGTCAGCGTCTGCCGGGGCGGTACGCCGTTCCACTGACGTGAGGGTCTCTCGGACGCCCGACCGGTGGGGATCGTGTCTGGACACTGTGGCGGGATCCCACGTGCCTGCCCTCTACCCCCCCCCCCCCCCCCCCCAGTCGGCTCGGTCACCTGGCGTTTTCCGATCACGCGTCCGGAACGCTTCCTGGAGCGGGATCCCCGGATGTGCGCTTCCGCACCGTGAGCCTTCCTAGTTTTATCCGCCTGCCTTCTGATGTCTAGTCGGTCCTCCTCCTGGGGGACGTAGTGACACAGGCCTGCACACCTTTAACCTTGAGGCGGGAAAACGCCGTCGCTCGCCCCCAGAAGCCTTCTTCTTTCCTTCCTTCCTTCTTTCTAACCATTGTATTCATCTGCCATAGAAAAAGACTCGAGCCGAAGAGCTGAACTTTTTTTTTTTTTTAATTACAGATCGAAAGAAAACAAGAATGAGCGAGCTAGCCAGCAAAATGTTTTTGCTATTTCGTTACGATTTTTGTTCGCAGGATACAAAGAACAATTAACTACAGTATATCTTATGTAAAGGAAATCTCCCTAAAAGCCAAGGCCCTAAAATAGGCTCCAAGTTCCAGAAAGTATGCAGCTCACGAAATTTTTTTTTTTTGTTATACTCTTGGAACTTGAATCCAGAGTCTTGTGTATGGTAGACAAACACCCCACCACTGAGATGCATCCTCAGCAAATTTGAAGCAATATTATAAGACATATAAAAATAAATGATAGGCAGGGCGGTGGTGGCTCACACCTTTAATCCCAGCACTTGGTGGGGAGGCAGAGACAGGCGGATCTCTGTGTGTTTGAGGCCAGCTTGGCCTCCAAGAGCTAGTTCCTGGACAGCCAGGGCTGTTACCCTGTGTCAAAAACCAAACCAAACCAAACCAACCAACTAACCAAACAAACAAACAAAAAAAAAAAACAAGTGATAGAAATATAAATGACTTAAAAGTACATAATATACAAAATCTGGAAGATTATATGAGTACTTTAGATGACAAGGAGCTATGGCAAATGAGAATGAAATAATGAACACATTTACTAACTTGGTTTTCTGAATAAATGACTGAACTGACACGGGAACCTTGTGCTGGTCTCCTGTTTATCTAGCTCAGGAACTAGCAAGTTGAAGCCTAGTGAACTCAAGGAAGAATGGTGCCCTGCTGACCTGGATTCTCACGCTTTGCTTTGTACACGACTCACTGCAAGCCTTAAGGGCAGCTTAATGAACAAGCACCGACCTAAAAGTGTGAACAAGTCAAACTTTTTTTGTTTTGTTTTGTTTTTCGAGACAGGGTTTCCCTGTGTAACAGTTCTGGCTCTGTACACCAGGCTGACTTTGAACTCACAGAGATCCACCTGTTCTTCCTCCCAAGTGCTGGAATCAAAGGTGTGCATCACCATCACCTGGTTTAAGTCAAACATTTTTAACACTTAGTCTATTGCAGCCTACAAAGGCATATTTTGTGTCACACATAATTTTACATTTTGTATTTATTGAATGATTGAACACAGGACAGGGGAAGAAGGCCACGGCCTTATACATACTAGACACATGTTTTACCACTAAGTTACATCCCTAGGCCATGGAACTTTAGAACAAAATGAAGAATTAAAATCAGCTTGCTCATTGTATTGCTTCCAGAAGAAGATAGAAGAAACAGAGAAGGGAATTAGGTATGATAAAACTTGAAAAATGTCTTGGGACCAGTTTAAAATGTGTTTTACAGTATAAAAGAATTAGGTAAAATAGTATAACCATAGGCTGACCATTTTGAAAAGCTTATTTAACTTGGAGTTTAAAAATGTAAATCGTCTTACTAGGCTTACCAAGAGAGACAGAAACAAACACAAAGTTAGTGTATGGTTGTGCACACATGTACTTTTAATGTTATTCCACATCATACAATCCCTTGTGTTCTCCCTCCTATTTTATATCTCTCCACTTTCAATATGTAGTCTGTTTCCCCTCTGCACGGGTTCTACACCCACAGTTTCATCTAGCCACGGATTTGAAATAGTCATAAAATTGCATTTGTATTGAATACACACAAACTCTCTTTCTTTTCCCTATACGACATAGGGTAACAACAATCGACATAGCATTACCTTGTACTGAATATTATAAACATTCCAGAGGTGAGTTCAAGCATAGAAGAGGATGTGCCTAGGCGATCTATAGGCATCACAGCGTTCCACATGAGGGTTTAGCATCTGTGAATCTTGGGGCTGATTCCTCATGCGTGCAGAGAGAAAATGGTTCCATATGTAAATGCATTTCTGGAAAACAACACATTGAAACGCCTTCAAATTCATTCACTGGATGTTAGATTCTTACTACAGTTCTGTAAGTGTGATAGCTAAAAACATATATTCCCCGCCCCTCCCCGATTTGCAGCTGGGAACACAAAGAATATCAGTCTTGCATACCCATCTATTCCTTCAATATGTTTTTTGAGAACCCGTTGTTTAAGGCCTTGTGCTTCGTTTCATAAGACAGCCCACAGGCAGATGACTCATGAGAAATCAGTCATGAATCAGCCACCCAAGTCCCACTATAGGTTGTGCCCCTGAAATGTCCCTAAATTTGGGATGGCTTTCACAAACAGAAGCAAGTTCTGTCCTGGCAATAATTGTTGACTAGATTATGCATTGCAGGAAAATGCGTACTCAGCTCCTACGTGAGTCTCCGCCCCTTGCTGAATACTTGACCCGGAATTTTGTGCAGAGTCAACAAGGCACCATCTTACCTGTCGAGCTGTATCACGTTGCATCCTAACTAAAGGGCTGCCGATTAATCTGCTCCTCAGCCTGTGCTGGGAATGTGTTACCAAGCAGGAGAGGCATTGTCACACCTATAGGGAGTTCTGGAAAGTACTCCGGAGCATGCCCAGTGTACACTTTGTGGTGGCATCCCCTACTCCACTCCGGCTCTGCCTAACTTCTTCCATCTTTTCATTTCTAAATCAGAACACAACCACCATTTGCCAATCTCAGAAAGTTCTACATCATCCAGAGAGATTGTCCTAAAGCCTAAATAAACCATATCATTCTTCTTTTTAGAGATCTCCAATGCTGTCCCACAAAATTTAGAATTAAGAGCTGGGTGGTGGCGGCACACGCCTTTATTTTAATCCCAGCACTTGGGAGGCTCTCTCTCTCTCTCTCTCTCTCTCTCTTCTCCCTCTCTCCTTCTCTCCTTCTCCCTTTCCCTTCTCCCTCCATAACCCACTAAATAAGCTCATATCCCAGCTCTCTCTCTCTGCATGGGATATCTATTTGACTCACACCTGCTGTGATCTTCCACCCACAAGGGGACCTGAGGAGGCCTAGGGTGGCCTATCGCTGCCCCTTGTTGGACAGGCCTCAGAGACCCACCTTTTTATAAATGACAACACTTACCCTGACTGCTTTCCAGTTTATGCCTAATTGTTTTATTTTATCTTTCAAAAGAATTTTATGTGTACTAGTGTTTTTCCAGCCTATATGTCTGTGCACCATATGCACACAGTGCCCTCAGAAACCAGAAAAGGGTATCAGATCCCCAGGAACTGAAGTTACAGGTGGTTATTGCCACCATGTGGGTGCTGGAAACTGAGCCCAGATCCTCTTTTTACTGCTGAGCCATCATTCCAGCCCCTAAGCCTAGTTATTACTTTATCCTATGTAGAGTAGCACACAAATCCGTCCCAGGCACTTGGTGTGTCCACTTTATTCGTCCTCTCCCCACCACCATCATCTCCATGTGCTTTATTGCATACGTGTTTACTTTTCCTATTCCTTCAGCGGACCCTCAAATGAGAGCCGCATGGAAGCAGCACCTCGGCTTTGGCTTGCTATTCTAGAACGATGCTCAGCAAGATGCCCATGCATTCGATTTATATCTAGTGAATAAATGCGCAGATGTGACATCCGTTCCTCCCGGACTCCTTGGCTGCTTGTTCTGTTCTTTACTTTGGAACTGTGGACCTATTTATATGTCTCACATTTTATTATAACATTTGCATCTCAGCCCTCATCTACCTATAAAATCCCCAGCAATAGGTGTCTTACGCACCTCCATGTCCACTGACTCCCAGCACACATTTGGTGAATGCTGGAGAGACCTGCTTCAGCAGGGATGGGCAGGGGAGGGGAGTGTTCAGGTCCCAAAGAGAAAATGAAGTTGCGGGGGGGGGGGAATTGGGGGAGGTGAGGAGGAGATGGATGTGATCTTTTTCTCAATAAAAGATTACACCTTTTATACTGTGTAGTTGCACATAAGATTAAAATGGAGACAAAGGACACAGGAGCTGGGTTGTGGCTTGAGACCAAGAGATGAGGAATCTAGCTATGACCTTGGCAATAGGCACCCTCAACAGGGTCCTAAGTTCCCCTTGCTAGAGATAAAAATAACTGCTTTACCAAGCAGGATCCTTATCCAGATGCCTGACCTTGGGAAAAGAACTTCAGGGGACCAGACACTATACTGCAGTTTCTTAGTCTTACTATACCAACCTGTTCCTCCATAATGCTCCCAAAAGGGAAAGTCCTGCTGTCTTACTCTTTTCCCATCAGACCATAACATTCTGATTTCTCTGTATTTATTAACTGAACTCTTGTCCTTGATGGCCTTAGGGTCTGGGTCTGAATTGCGGGCAGTTCATCCTTGGAATCAGGTGTGTCTAGTGAATCTCTAACCTCCGGTTTTTGGTGTAATTAGGAGGGCACAATGGAATTCCTGGTTCTGTGGTGGTGGGGATTCTTTTTTTTCCCTAATGAATTATTTTGTTTAGAGAAGCTACCACTGTATACATTTTAATTCTTTACTGCAGCGCACTGCACCCCTGTCTGCGCTCTATGAGCTACAATACAGTTTGCGAGCTTTGGGCAAGGGGCTGGAGGTTGAGGAAACACACACAGAGACAGACAGACACACAGACCTCCAATCACTGGTACAAAGCCCTTTATTTCATAGCACCATGGAGGCTTAAATACCCAGCAGTCAAGTGGGCCAACAGGTGAAAACCCCATCCTCTGATCCTCTAGGCAAGGCACAGCTTTTAGTAACTCCTATCTAAAGGCGCTAGCAGGGAAGAGCAGCTGAAGGCCAGGACTCCAATTGGTCCCAACACTTTACCAAAGCCTGTGCAAAATTTCCAAGAAGGTGTTAATAGTGATAATCATTAAAAATAAAAGTGGAGAGGTGCTGGGGGAGTGTGGCCTGCAATGTTGAAACTTTCTCAAGCAGCAGTGGGCGCCATGTGATCCGTGCCAGGTGTAAATGAGTAGATGGCCAACGGCAAAGAAACAAAATGGCTCAGCCGCAGTGGGCATTCTAGAATACGTGGACATGAGGCTTTCACTAATCCTGCTTTGGGGAAGCTATTTCCACACTGAATTTTGGCATTTTTCTAGAATAGACCACAGAAAAACCTCTTTCTGTCTCATCCACTAGTCTCCAAATTCCCTTTCCTAAAAATCCCCAGCTTTCCTGGAGCTCCAAAAAGTCATGTGGGTTGCAATCTCACTTGAAGTTTAAAAACAGGCTGACCTGTAGCAATTCCAACCTAACAGCTTTATCATAAACACTGTTAACCTCTGTGATTCAATAAGAAAATGGAATTATGTTTTTAGGAACACTGTTTTTTAAGGGCCACCCAGATGGATAGTGCGAGCCATAAAGATTACAAATTAATCTGAGGTAGAGATGTATTTTAGCAGAAGACAACCCAATGAAGAGATACTTCACTGCAAGTTCCTGCCCCAGCAGGTCAAGTAGGCTACATGCCTTTAGATAATGACTGAATCTTACAACGTCAATTCCTCTAACATGAGAGTTGCACTAGATGAGTTTTGCACATCCTCCTAGCTATAAAGTTCTCTGTTATTGAATTAGTTGGGAGACTGTACCCCGGTGAGTCCTGGAAAAGGAATATACCATCTCAACACCAATGGCATGGTATGATGACAGACACATTTGTCAGCCTCGGATGTCATTTGTATTCTCATTCCTACCAACACCAATGCCTTGCTCATACATGTATCAAGTCCCTGAGCTCTCTTCACGATGGTTGAGAAGAGGGGAGGAATGGGGGCACACTGCCAGCCAGATTTGAAAGGTATGAGAAGAGCTTAATCAGGAGAGGGCCAACTTGCCAGCACTTCCTGGCCATCTTAGCCCTGCTGTTGGATTTTCTCTGAAAATTAGCACTGATGTGACCCAGAATTCAGGATGTGTCCTTTGGAAGTTCCCAGGGATGGTACAGTCAATCACTTGCAACATGGCGGGCTTGGACACATCGGCTTTGACTCAGCTGAGGCGGCCTCTTCAGGACCTCACATTAGAAAGACTTCCATGAAGAACAGGTTCCAGATGGGATCAGAACTGACCGGACTACTAGCCAAGCCAGGTATGGAAATAATTTATGTTCTGATATTCTGTGTCTTTTTTAAAAGATCGCACCAAGCCTTTGTAAGGGACCATGTTAAGCCCTGTTTTCTGTGACGAGGTAAGCAAGCTCTCCCGATAACCTCTAAACTCAGCATTCACGGTCACAGGAGAATGAGTCACAAGCCAGCCAAAACAAGGGCGTGTTGATTTCTCCCATAAGATAGCCAGCACGGCAAACCAACCTACTAAAGGAACAGATTTTCCAAGTGCCCTGACATTGCCAACACCACAGAGATGGGCCCTATCTATCAAGATATTTCTGTCTTTCTTCTCTTTCTGTCCTAACAGTATATAAGCACACTGAACACACCCGCACACTCTTTGATTTTCTCCTCCTAGTTATAGGTTCTTTGTGTGGCTTCTGTGGATAGACTGTTTTATATAAAGTCCTCCCAGAGAGAAAGAGACTGGCAAGGGCAGACTCTTCCTGAACGGCACTCTGAATACTGATTCCCAGCACTGAAAAATTCCCATTATGTATTTTCTCGGTCCTGATTCTGAGGATGAGGGTTATTAGCTAGAGTTTCAATAGAGGATTTCTATTGGGAGTCAGGGAGACTTTTAGGTATTGTGGGATGTGATTATTCAGGCCACATGTATGTCCTTGCCATATTCTGTCAGGAAAATAATTTCTAGTCCTTCTTTGTATGAATTCCTGTTTCATAAGTTGTGATTATCACTGTTGGTGTTATAGTATTATTAATTATTATTATTAATTTATTGAGAGATGGTCTTGTTGTGTAGATCAAACTGGCCTCAAAAATCGCTATCCTCCAGCCTCCACTTCCAAAGTGTTAGGAGTACAGGTGTGTACTACCAAGCTCAGCTACTGTGTTTTTCTGTGATTAAGAACCAGCTGTGATCTTTAGCTTTCCCTGTGTTTTCTCTGATATTTTGCTCATATGCATTATCTAATAAGTATATTGGTAGACACACTTCTTACTCCTCATCAGTTGGCTTTAATCTTAATACCTTTTGAAGATCATTTGTCGGTTTACAATGCCAC
This sequence comes from Microtus oregoni, assembly GCF_018167655.1. NCBI lineage: Eukaryota > Metazoa > Chordata > Mammalia > Rodentia > Cricetidae > Microtus > Microtus oregoni. The sequence continues at coordinate 34,597,052 of NW_024543072.1, forward strand.
ACTAATACATAAGTGAAGCACTCCGTGCCCATAGTCAGGCTACTTATTCTGTTATAGTGTAAAAATCTTTAGAGGAAACCAACCATAGAGTCTACTATGTATCCACGGGGTGGAAGGACCCATCTTTGTATCAGAACACACAGATCCCTTCATTCGTCCATTTTTTGACAACCCATGCTGTTCTGTATTTCTAACCATGTCTTCTCTCACTATATTCCAGGATTCTAGGGCAGAAGCTCTTCAAGCTGGGAAACATGAAGAAGGATCTACATGGGGGCTGGAATGTGGCTAGTGGTCGTCTACTTGACTGGTGTGTGTAGGGTGTAAGGTTCACGCTCTCTTCTAGGGGGTGGAGGGAAAGGATATACAAGCCCAGGATGTGACTGGTGCTTCTCTCGGACCATTGGAACTTCAAATCTTTATCCTGTCAAGAAGTATTTTTCTTTTCATTTCTTTCCCTTTCTCTCTTCTTCTCGCTTTTTCCCCCCGCAGTGTTGTGGTTTACTTATTTATATCTAGTATTCACTTCTGAGTGAGTACATATAATATTTAACTTTTTGGGTCTGGGTTACCTCACTCAGGATGTTATTTTCTAGTTCCATCTATTTACATGCAAAATTCAAGATGTTGTTGTTGTTTTTTTTAACTCTGAGTAGTACTCTAATGTGTAAATGTGCCACATTTTCTTTATCCATTCTTTGGTTGAGGGGCATCTAGGTTGTTTCCAGTTTCTGTCTATTACAAATAATGCTTCTATAAACATAGTTGAACATATATCTTTGTAGTATGATTGAGCATATTTTGGATATAAACCCAAGAGTGGTATTGCTGGATCCTGAGATAGGTTGATTCCCACTTTTCTGAGAAACTGCCATATTGATTTCCAAAGTGGTTGTATAAGTTTGTATTCCCACCAGCAATGGATGAGTGTTCCCCTTACTCAACATCCTCTCCAGCATAAGTCACTGGTGTTTTTGATCTCAGCCATTATGACAGGTGTAAGATGGTATCTCAGAGTTATTTTGATTTGCATTTCCCTGAGGGCGAAGGATGTTGAACATTTCCTTAAGTGCTTTTTGGGCATTTTAGATTCTCCTGTTGAGAATTTTCTGTTTAGTTCTGTAACCCATTTTTTAATTGAGTTATTTGGAATTTCGATGTCTAATTTCTTGAGTTCTTTATATATTTTGGATATCAGTTTTCTGTCTTATGTGGGGTTGGTAAAGATCTTTTCCCATTTAGTAGGCTGCCTTTTTGTCTTATTGACTCTGTCCTTCGCTTTACAGAGCTTCTCAGTTTCAGGAGGTCCCATTTATTTATTGTTACTCTCAGTGTCTGCGCTACTAGGAGTGGTCTCCTGTGCCCATGCATTGAAAGATACTTCCCACTTTCTCTTCTATCAGTTCAGTGTGGTCGGATTTATGTTGAGGTCTTTAATCCATTTGGATTTGAGTTTTGTGCATGACGATAGATATGCATCTATTTTCGTTCTTCTACATGTTGACATCCAGTTATGCCAGCACCATTTGCTTTCTCTTTTCCATTGTGTAAGTTTAGCATCTTTGTCAAAAATTAGGTGTTCATAGGTGTGTGGATTAACATCTGGGCCTTCAATTCGATTCCATTGGTCCTCCTGTCTGTTTTTATGCCAATACCAAGCTGTTTTCATTTCTGTAGCTCTGTAATGGCTTTTTTTTTTTTGATGTCAGGGATCATGATGCCTCCAGAAAGTTCCTTTATTGTACAGGATTGGGTTTTTTACATATGAAGCTGATTATTGTTCTTTCAAGGTCTGTGAAGAATTGTGTTGGAATTTTGATGGGGATTGCACTTAATCTACAGATTTCTTTTGGTAGGATTGCCATTTTTATTTTGTTGATCCTCCCTATTCAAGAACATGGGAGATCTTTCCATTTTCTGGTATCTGCTTCACTTTCTTTCCTCAGAGACTTAAAGTTCTAGTCGAATAGGTCTTTCACTTCTTTGGTTAGTGTTACCCCAAGTATTTTATGTTTTTTGTGTCTACTTTGAAAGGTGATGTTTCTCTGAATGCTTTCTCAGCCCCTTTATCATTTGTATATAGCAGGGCTACCAATCTTTTTTGAGTTAATCTTGTACCCTGTCACATTACTGAAGATATGTATCAGCTATAGGAGTTCCCTGGTAGAGTTTTTGGGGTCACTTATATATACTATCATATCATCTGCAAATAATGATAGTTTGACTTCTTTCTTTCCAATTTGAATCCCTTTGATCTCCTTTTGTTGTCTTATTGCTATAGCCAGAACTTCAAGAACTATGTTGAAGAAATATGGAGAGAGTGGGCAGCCTTGTCTTGGTCCTGATTTTAGTAGAATCACTTTGAGCATCTCTCAATTTAATTCGATGTTGGTGGTCAGCTTGCTGTATATTGCTTTTATTATGTTTAGATATGCTCCTTGTATCTCTGATCTCTCCACGACCTTTATCATGAAGGGGTATTGGAATTTGTCAAGTGCTTTTTCAGCATCTAAGGAGATGATCATATGGTTTTTTCCTTTCAGTTTATTTATATGATGGATTACATTGATTTTTATATGTTGAACCATCCCTGCATTTCTGGGATGAAGTGGACTTGATCATGGTGGATGATTTTTTTGATGTGTTCTTAGATTCAGTTTGCAGTATTTTATTGAGTATTTTTGCATCTATATTCATGAATAATATTGGTCTGTAATTCTCTTTCTTGCTTTAGTCTTTGTGTGGTTTCAGAATCAGGGTAAATGTAACTTCATAAAAAGAGTTTGGTAACGTTCCTTCTGTTTCTATTATGTGGAACACTTTGATGAGTATAGGTATTAGCTCTTCTTGGAAGTTCTAGTAGAATTCTGCTCTAAAACCATCTGGCCCTGGGCTTTTTTGGTTTGGGAGGCTTTTGATGACAGCTTCTATTTCCTTATAGTTTATAGGTCTATTTAAATTGTTCACCTGGTCTTGATTTAATTTTGGTATATGGTATCTATCCAGAAAATTGTCCATTTCTTTTATGTTTTCCAATTTTGTGGAGTATAGGTTTTTGTAGTATGACCTAATGGTTCTCTGGATTTCCTCAGTGTCTGTTATTATGTCCCCATTTTCATTTCTGATTTTGTTAATTTGGATGTTCTCTCTCTGCCTTTTGATTAGTTTTGATAAAAGTTTGTCTATCTTGTTGATTTTCTCAAAGAACCAGTGCTGTGGGACAATGGTCTGTACCCTGCCACTTGTATTTAAATAAATGCTGATTGGCCAGTACCCAGGCAGGAAGTATAGGCGGGGTAACCAGGCAGGAAGTATAGGCGGGGTAACCAGGCAGGAAGTAGAGGTGGGGCAATGAGAATTCTGGGAAGAGGGAAGTTTCAGTCTGCTGTTGTCGCCCAGATGCAGAGGATGCAAGATGTGACTGCCTCGCTGAAAAAGGTACCAAGCCACGTAGCTAACACAGACAAGAATAGTGGGCTAATATAAAATATAAGAAAGAGTTAATAAGAAGCCTGAGCTACTAAGCCAACCAGTTTATTATTAATGTAGACCTCTGTGTGTTTCTTTGGGGCTGAAAGGCTGTAGGATCTGGCAGGACAGAAACCTCTGCCAACAAATGGCATCCAATGTGGGGCAGCTGCATCCACATAAAGCCTGAAAGAGCTTGGGAAGTAATTCTAGACACAAAAGAACAAAGTTAAGCTTGGCTTCTTGGTATCATTTTCTCAGGTGTACTCTGTTTGTTAGAGGTCTGCTGTTGCACCCAGATGCAGAGGATATAAGATGTGCTGGCCTCGCTGAAAAAGGTACCAAGGCATGTGGCTAACACAGACAAGAGTAATGGGCTAATATAAGATGTTAGAAAGAGTTAATAAGCCTGAGCTAGTAGGCCAACTAGTTTATAATTAATGTAGACCTCTGTATGGTCTTTCTTTGGGGCTGAATGGCTGCAGGATGGGGCAGGACAGAAACCTCTGTCAGCAAACCAGCTTTTTGTCTCACTGATTCTTTGTGTTGTTTTCTTTGTTTCTATTTCATTAATTTCAGACCTCAATTTGATTATTTCCTGTCTTCTACTCTTCCTGGGTACAACTGCTTCTTTTTGTTCTAGAGCTTTCAGGTGTGCTGTTAAGTCATTAGTGTGAAATTTCTCAACTTTTCTTTATGTGAGCACTTAGTGTTATGAACTTTTCTCTTAGCACTGCTTTTATTAATGTCCCATAGGTTTGGGTATGTTGTGCCTTCATTTTCACTGAATTCTAGGGAGTCTTTAGTTTCTTTCTTTATTTCTTCCTTGACCTAGGGGTATTTCAATAGTTCACTGTTCAATTTCCATGAGTTGGTAGACCCTAATATTTTGGAAATAGTTTGCTGAGTTGTGAGCAGCGATGGGAACTAGAACTGAAATGCCAAGTTCGGTATTGACGATGAAAAATGGAGCTTTCCTCCTCTCCCTGGAAGGAAGATAGATGAAAGTAGCTCTAACAAACTGGAGTTGTCTGAAGGATGGCAAGCAGTGCTAATGATCATGGGGGCACTCTGGATATAGAGAAGGTGAAACCGCGAAGCTGGAGTTGTGTGAAAGTATTGGATACTGACAGTAAGAGGCGAGAGTGTTTGAGAGCTGAGCTGCTCCAGGAGTTTCTAGCCTGTTGGATATACCATTCCATGGTCCTGTGCTGAGGCCACAAGGTTGAGGCTTGCTCATGGGAACTGACCACTGATGTAAAAAGGGAGGTAAAGTGCTGTCTTCTAACAACCAGCAGACCCCGCAAAAGCCACTGGGATAATTGAACAGCTCAGCACATTCAAAGGAATTTAGATGCCAAGTCCTGCAGATTCTCACTGAGAAAGGCGTTCTGAAAGGTTTAAGTAGGCACTTTGGGGACTAAACACAAGTGATAAATTGTGTTTTGATAACTGCATCGCAAAAAAATCATTTTTTTCTTTAAAAATGATTGACATTAATTTAATCTGCTGGGTCACATGAATTTGTTGAAGCCAAATTGTTGAGTTTAGTAGTAGCATGTTGTCATCTTAACCACAATTCTGTATTTAATCTGTTTCTCTGTTGTTTTTGTTTCGTTATTAATTCTTTGAGAATTTTAGACATTCTGTTTTCATTATATTTTCCATCTCCCCTAAATTCATCCAGATCTACTTCTCATCTCATACCCACCTAACTTTGAGTCCTTGGATATTTTTTTTCTCCCACCAGTACAACTTACGAGTGCTGGCCATACATTCTTACATGTATGGCTGTCTGCTGGAGTGTGTTCAGTCTACCAGAGGCCACAGGCTTAAAACTAATTTGAAACCAATTTCTTTCCATGCAGCTTTCAATTACCAATAGATCCTTAACTAGAAATAGGACTTGGTGAAAACAATGATTTTGAAAGAGGCTTTCTTAAATTGAAAGTAGGTTAGTTGGTGTGTTCTGAAAAACTGTAGGTAGATAGTATGTAAGGGCATTGGATGTGTTGTGGAAGTGGCTGGGGAGAGGTGGTTAACTATAAACCCAACTTAGTTTTCAAAGCATTAATCCTGTTGAATGGTAACTTCTTAGAGCAAACACTGGGTTTGGGGAGTAAGCTGATATTTGTATTTCAACATCTGGGGTATAGTCCAAGTGATTTCAAAACGGGAGACACTGTTTATCTAGAATCTGTTTCAAGTGTGCGGCCACACACTCCAAAGCATTGCAAAGAAAAGCATGTGTAATTAGGAATACCAGGCCTCGAGAGCTGGACCTGTGTGTGGCTGAATGCAGAGCTCAGTGCAGAGGAGCTGCCCAGCAGTTTGCGAGTGCTGAGGTTCGGCCACAACTACCCTTTGTGGTATCTTTTCTTGATTTACAATAAACATTTCTTTAAGCAGGCTGAAAGACTCTATAACAATATGTTACATTCATTTTCAGAAAGGCTGATTCTCAGAGATGGTTAGTGTATGCCCGAGAGAGAAACATCAGAACGCATGTATACACACAATGCTTGGATGTTGATGTCCCTACCACAGGTTGTGGATAGGATGAAAGGGAATTGAGTGTGAAGGATTATTCCATTGACAAAATAGAAGGACAATCTTTTATCAAGTAACCGGAAGTTAGATTAATGAAAACAATGTTATAAAATTACGTACTTCCCATTATTTTTTCCAAAGCATCTGACGTCCCTTGGCATTTGCTTATATGAGATTGAGATGAACGAGCACACCTGTGGAAATGGAGTTCTTGTATCTGAATGCAGTCTTGAGCTTATTGCCACTGAATGACCATCAAGTCCATGACTGGAGAAATATCTATGACGGGAGTGTGTATATGAACATGAGCTCCCTTTAGAGACCCCACGCTCTAGCTCATGCAAACAGAGCCCATGGCACTGACCTCTGAAGCCTTGCTTTCGCTGGACAGTGTTTCACTGAAAGGATCCAGATTCTGAGGGATGCACGGGAAAGTAGCTAAACATCATCCAGCTTCCTCGATGGCACTGTTCACACTGGATGGTGGCCTTGTTCTGTGAGCTTTAGGGAGAAAATTATGTTTAATTTCAGTCTCCAGGAAAGCATGCTTCTTCTGAATAGTTTTTGGGAGCAGTGCATTCTATAACTGATGATAAGGCTTTAATTTTTGCTTTGATTATTAAAAAATTCTGTTATAAACTGGGCGGTGGTGGTGCATGCCTTTAATCCCAGTACTCGGGAGGCAGAGGGGGGTGGATCTCGGTGATTTTGAGGCCAGCTAGTTCCAGGTCAGGCTCTAAAACTACAGCAAAACCCTGTCTCAAAAAAGAAAAAAAAAATTCTGTTATATCCCAAACTCATCTATATTAAGACTAAGGACATATAGATTACATTTTCTTTGATGCTGATTAAAACAATGCTCTATTCTTTCACACATGAGGATACTTGGGCTTAGAGAGGCAGCAGTTAAGTATTTTGCCCAAGGCACTTGGCCACTGAGTATCAAAAGCCTTAGAACTCTTGAGAACAGGATTATATTTTCACAATAGCCTTTCTAAATTTCTTTCTGTTCTGAGTTGTAATCCAGCTTTCTCTCCTACTTTTAATGGATGGTATCTATCAGTACCTTATGTTTTCTTCCAACCAAGCTTAAATCCATTGTGTATGGGTGTGTGTGTGCACAGATACGGGGTTATACTCAACTGTGTGTCTGTGCACATGTACAGGAGGTACACTTGTCTCTCTGTATGTGCGTGTACACGTGTATGTGTGTGTGCACAAGTACAGGGGTATACTCATCTGTATGTGTGCACACATGTATGCGGTACACTCACCCGTGTGTGGACATGTATGCGATACACTCACCTGTGTGTGGACATGTATGGGGTATACTCACCTGTGTGTGCACACATATGGGGTATACTCACCTGTGTGTGGACACGTATGGGGTACACTCACCTGTGTGTGCACACGTATGGGGTATACTCACCTGTGTGTGCACACGTATGGGGGTACACTCACCTGTGTGTGCACATGTATGGGGTACACTCACCTGTGTGTGAACATGTATGGGGTACACTCACCCGTGTGTGGACATGTATGGGGTACACTTGTCTATGTGTGTGTGCGCACACATATGGGGGTACACTCACCTGTGTGTGCACACATATGGGGGTACACTCACCTGTGTGTGTACATGTATGGGGTATACACTCACCTGTGTGTGCACACATATGGGGGTACACTCACCTGTGTGTGGACACATATGGGGGTACACTCACCTGTGTGTGGACATGTATGGGGGTACACTCACCTGTGTGTGTACACATATGGGGGTACACTCACCTGTGTGTGCACACATATGGGGGTACACTCACCTGTGTGTGGACATGTATGGGATACACTCACCTGTGTGTGGACATGCATGGGGTACACTCACCTGTGTGTGGACATGCATGGGGTACACTCACCTGTGTGTGCACACATATGGGAGTACACCCACCTGTGTGTGGACATGTATGGGGTACACTCACCTGTGTGTGCACAAATATGGGGGTACACTCACCTGTGTGTGGACACGTATGGGGTATACTCACCTGTGTGTGGACACGTATGGGGTACACTCACCTGTGTGTGCACACATATGGGGGTACACTCACCTGTGTGTGCACACATATGGGGGTACACTCACCTGTGTGTGCACACATATGGGGGTACACTCACCTGTGTGCACACGTATGGGGTACACTCACCTGTGTGTGTACATGTATGGAGTACACTCACCTGTGTGTGGACATGTATGGGGTAGACTCACCTGTGTGTGCACATGTATGGGGTATACTTGTCTATGTGTGTATGCCCTTGTATGGGGGTACACGTGCCTATGTGTGCATATGTATGGAGCACACTCACCAGTGTGTGTGTTCGTATACAGGGGTACACTTATTTCTGTGTCTGTGCATGTGTTCCTCTATCATTCTATGCCTCATTTTTAGAGACAGGGTCTCTCATTGGACCTGGAGCTCACCACTGTGACTAGACACCTCTCCCTACCCAGCACACATGTTACCTGGCTTTTGCACAGATACTAGGGGCCCAACCTCAGGTCATCACAATCTCATGGCTAGAATTTTGCCCATTCACCCTTCTTCTCAGTTCAATAAACTTAAATCTTCTGGGGACAAGAAAAGAAACAAACATAATCATGCATTCATTCATAAAATGTGTTATCATCATCCTAATCATTGTTATTATCGTTCTGGGGACTGAGTCGAGAAACTCACATATACTGGCTAGGCGTGACTTCACTGAGTTACAGCCCCAAACTATCCTGTGGAGTATTGGCTTGAGAGTGTTGGCCTCCCAGTTTCTTTCTAACATAGGATGTTAGCAGCCGGAGGATAGGGAGCATTCTTTCTAATCTCAGAAATGTCAGATCATATTATCACCACCAATGGTAGAATGTTCTAGTCTATTCAGTGTATTGCAAAAAAAAAAAAAAAAGCATAACAGTTCATTGTGCTGGATATCTTTTTCTGGTTTATCTTTGGTTAAACTTCTCTCTCTCTGGTTTTTAAAGACAGGGTCCTCGGTTGTAGCCCTGACTGTCCTTCCTGTAACTTCCTCTGTAGACCGGACTGGCCTCAAACTCTGATATCTTCCTGCCTCGGCCTTCCAAGTGCTGGGATTAAGGGCTTGCACCTCTACCACCTGGTTTATTTCCTTTCTTAACAATCAATTTTTCCTTTTTTTCCTTCTATCTCTCTCTCTCTTTCCTTTCCTTTTTCTTTCTTTCTTTTTTTTTTTTTTTTGAAAGGGTTTCTCTGTGTAATGGTCCTGGCTGGAACTTGCTTTGTAGACCAGGCTGGCCTCAAACTCATAAAGATACCAGCTGCCTCTGCCTCCTGAGTGCTGGGATTAAAGGCGTGTTTTTCCACTGCCTGGCTCTAATTTTTCTTGAAAGAAACTTTTTACTTAATTCCTGTAGTGGTTTGAATAGGAATGGTCCCCATAGGCTCATAGAATGGTTGGTCACCAGAGAGTGGTACTAGTGGGTGTGGCTTTACTAGAATAAGTGCATCATGTGGGTGGGCCCTCATGATGTTTCAAATGCTCAAGTCAGGCCCAGTGTCTCTCTCTTCCTGTTGCTTACCATCCAATGTGGAGCTCTCAGCTGCTTCTCCAGCACAATGCCAGCCTTCATGCTGCCATACTTCCCGTATGACAATAATGGACTAAACCCTGATGTTAGCAAGCCCCAAGTAAATGCTTTCTTTTTTATAAGAGTTGCCTTGGTCATGACCACTTCACGGCAAAAGAGCACTAAGACAAGTACATTTAAAATTCTTAATTTTCTATGTGCATAATTTTTTCCGAATCTCATAAGAAGGCCTAAGCGTTTGGTATATAAACAAACATTAACTGCATCTATTCCTGAGAGAAACATAATCTGGTCAGTGAAATCTACCAAGGAAGTTCAGGCATGACATCCAGTCAGTCATTCGTTTAGCCTCGGGAATTAAGGTTTAACCTTTTGTGGAAATCCTGGAACTCTATTTGTACAGTTGAATGCCAACTGCTGAGGAAAGGAAGGCAGAAAACAGGGCAGCGGCTGAAAGCAACGAGTGCTCGACACAGGCGGGTTTGAGGCCAACTTAGTCTGCAAATAGAAAACTAGATGAGGCAGAGTGAGATCACAAGTCTCTGTCAAGCATGCACATGAGCAAAGGCTGGGGAGCAGTGGTGACAGGGCCCCAACAATGGGAGAGCTTAGGCAAGGGGTTGAAAACAGGCACACCAGAGACTGTCACCAAATTCCATGCCAATAAAAAATAAACAAGAGTCTGAACTTGCTGTGTACCATTCCTAAGACATGGAGAAACTTTCCTTTACCATAAAAATAGAAAAGTGCAGATAGATTTGAGGGTGGTTTGAATAGGGACAAGAGATCAAGCCTTTACATAAACACTTTAAAGTCTTGCAACCGTCCAACCGTACCCTGTGATTGTTCCATGTATCAATCATTTTTTTTTCACATATGTCAAACATTTCCCCTTGAATTGTTCTACTGGTCCTCATCACAAAAGATGATACTTGTTCAATTTTGTTATAAAAAGTGGCATGATGTTTTTTGGTACTTGAAATCCCTCTGAAGAAGTGATCCTACGTTTGCTGAGGACTTCTCATATTTGTGAGGAACCCAACTGTTCTTCTCCAACTTTCAATTTGAGTGACTAATAACAACTGGGATTTTAATTGTTGGTTTCTCTTTGCAAATTATAATTCCTCTGTGAGTCACTTCTTTCCATAGCAACCAGGTATGAGATAACAAACAGCGCTTGTGTTGTGTCAGAGGAGGACAGACCAGGTACCGAGGCTGTAATTTCAGCTAAAGCACTTCAAAGCGAGGGACAAAAAGTGGAACTGTATTTTACTTCAAAGTCACTTATAGCCCTAACATTTTATTGGTACTGAAACATTTTTTTCAGATCAATTATGTGTCATTAATTAACACTCATATCTTCCTATCTAAGGGTGTGGTTTATACACACTATAACTTCCGTTTTTGTTGTGATTGGGTTTAGCTCTAACACTAACAAGTAAGAGTTTTGAGCAATTACTTTTCCTTTGGGGTCTTATTTATCTCATTGACAAGATAATCAGGCTACCTGTTTCACTATATTGTCTTTTATCCCCCTATTTACGGTACTGCATAATATTTATTACCCCAATCACATTTCAGATCAAGAGAAATTCTAGCCTGGTATGGGGGCACAAGGCTTTAACCCCAGCAGGTACAGGTGGATCTCTGTGAGTTCATGGCCACCCTGGTCTAGAAAGTTCCAAGCCAACCAGGACTATATTGTGAGACCCTGGAGAGAGAGAGAGAGAGACAGACAGACAGAGACAGAGAGAGACAGAGAGACACAGAGCTGAGACCATCTAATTCTATAGTAGAGATACCTAGGACTAGCTTTATAATTTATGGGGGCTTCTTAAAAAATGAAAATGTTACATTTTTTATTTATCTTAGAATAAAATGTGTCAGGAGGATGACAGCTGAGCAGAAACCTCAGTCCAGATCCCTGAACACAGGGCCTTTTTGTTGATGGATCAGTAGCGTATTCACAAGGCCAGACTTGTAAAAAAGATTTTTTTTTTAAACTTTATATTCTCAGCTGTTGTTAACAAAATGAAAATCTTGGAGAAATTTTGGTAGGATAGTGACAGGAATCAGGAATCAAGAAAGGAAAGTGACAAGAGAAATATAAATACTTCAATGGACGTTGGAAGCTCTCACACATATCTGCAAGGCTCGCCAGAAGAAGAAATAGGTAACTGGTGGTTTCTAAAGGAACCCTCAGTGAGCAGTGCCCTCTGGTATGCACAGCCCGTAGAGTTCCTCCTACTCTGATACTGGGCTCCCTTGCTTCACCGGATGGAATGCGGCAGAAGTGAGGCTATGCCTCCGCTCTGAGCCTGGACTTTAAAAAGAATGAGGATCTCATCTTCCTAGCATTTGAGAGATGCCTGAACCATCACATAAAAAGATCAGCTGCTCACTGGGGACACTGAGTGGAAGACCACACACAGAAGCCAAGTAGGGGGATTGGAGCTGAGACACATCAAAAGAAAGGACGCTCCCCTGCCCCCACTCCCACCCTGCTGTCTTAGTTTCTGCACTCATGTAAATCCCCTTCGAAACCCAGTTGAGGCCAGGCTTTTACTCTAACTACAAAGGGACACCGAAGGAAGCCAGCAACGAAACTGTCCAACTGAGCCCAGGGAACCCACAGCACCCTCAAAGGGAAGACATTTGGTGTTGTTTATGTCATTCATTTTTTAATCTAGAAAAATTGTATTTGTGGTATAGAATGATGTCTTGACTATATGTACACACCATAAAATTAGCCATCTATCTTACCTCTACCACATGCATATTTTGTGCAATTCTTGCTTAAGCTTTGGGGTAGTTTATTTCACAAAACCAGAGAGTTTTGACTGTCTGTTTGAATGACTCTCCTGACTGTATGGAGTATCCATCCCATGTGACTTTACAGATGTTGAGAGGCTCTACAGATGGGCGAGCAGAACAGCACTGTCAGATTTCACGTTTCAGAGAAAAGCATGCTAACAGGAGCTGCCGAGTGCAGGGAGGCGAGAAAGAAGGCACAGACAGAACCCCAAACCCACTTGGCAGTTTGGCCCGGAGCAGCTCTAACAGGAACTGCCAAGCGTGTGCCAACTGTCCCCGTGTTCCTCTTTACAGGTAAGTGCTTTCTTTCCCTTAGGTGACCCAAGTTTTGAAACAGTATGTTTCACGGTGCCAGATTTTCGATCAAGCCAAGGCATATGACCAGCTCTCCCAAAAATATTTGAGTTGTATTTAATGTCTTGATGTACCCTTGGACGTCAAGAGGTGCAGCCTCCCCCAAACAAGGCCAAGACAGATTTGCAAGTCCAACTGGAGTGTGAGAAACATGCTCAATTGCTTCTTTGCTCATGAGGAATCAGAAAACTCACGGTGACATCGAAAGATGGACTTGTAAAATCTTTTATTTACTGTTAGAGCTTGAATGTGGGCATGGGCACACACATGTGCCACAGCTGCATGGTGAAATCAAGGACAGCTTTTCAGAATCCATTGCTTCTTTTCCTGTGGGTTTTCGGACTTGAACTCAGATCATCAGGTTTTGGCAGCAAGCACCTCTGTTGGCCCGCTAGGCCATCTCAACGCAGGGCATTTTAAGTTCTCCCTTCATTACCGCAAGATTCTTTTCTCTATTATCAAAAAACTAAGCTATTTTAGTCTCTCTTCTTTACAAATTATAGTTTGATTTTAAAGGGGAAGTATAGGAAGACAAGTTTTCTAGGTCTACGAACAGTTTCTGAAAGTAATATCTCTTTTATTAATGTCTACAGGATTGGAAAGAGCTAGAGTGAACCATATCATTCCACTATCTAACATTCCATAACATCTTTAATCAGAGTAAAAGGCAGTCATTTTCTTGCTGGAACTTACTATTTTCCCATCTATATTAAAATTAGTGAAGAAAATAATAGCCGCCACCTCGCTTAATGGCAGCGATGAATTAACATTGTAAAAGCTTCTTATATAAACTTTATTCTCTATTAGAAAAAATAGCAGAAATCTCTTAACATTCAAAATAGTCGTAATATATTGGCTATTTTATATTTGCTCTAAATGGCTTAGGCCTTAAGAAGTTTCTTCAGTCTTTATCCTTTCCTTTTCTTTCTTGGTTTTCAATTCTAGTAAACGTCACAGCCAAAGAGTTCCAGGCGAAGTGCAATACTTTGGTTCCAGGATTTAGGAATGATGCGGATAAATCTGGAAATGATGGGTGGGTTAAAGAAGTTCTTCATTTGTCCTTTGGTATTACTATTTCCTTCGAAAATCTGAAAGAAAAACATGATAAAAATTGTCAACATTTACATCATGGGCATTAATGTTTCATTCTCATTTTTTAACATCCTTTTATACCAAAGTCAATTATTATATATTTTTTTGCTATTATCAGTAAGTTACTAAATCAGAAGACAGATAGATGTCCCCTTAAAGATGTTCTTGTTTGTTTGTTTGTTTGTTTGTTTTTGAGACAGAGTTTCTCTGTCTAGTCCTGGCTGTCCTGGAACAAGCTCTATAGACCAGGCTGGCCTTGAACTCACAGAGATTCGCTTGCCACTGCCTCCCGATTGCTGGAATCATTTCTTAATGATGTGTCAGACTAGGAAAAAATAAATAAACCTGACATGAGTGTTTATAAACTTCTTCTTTAGCGTCTTTGTTGCCATGTGAGTTTGAAGACGTCATTACATCCCTCTGCACTCACTGTCTCATCATCAGGGCGAGAACAATCAAGTTTGCATCATACAAGTTGCACACATTTGAAAATGTGTGTAAGCACACGGCGAGTGCCTCGTCAGGGTTGTGTAGTGGATGCCAATGAATAACTTGTTGTCACTGACATTTAAAATAAATGTGACCCTGAGGTTTTTATTTTCATTTCTCTTTTTTGGTGTGTGCTTTTCCTCCTCCTCGAGTGTTTATGTTTGTTTCTGTTCTCCCCCTCAGGAAGTTCCCTGAGATTTACCCACACAGCAGCAGTGAGAAGTCATTATTTCTTTAAGGTAGCGGGGTTTACCCTGATGTGAGGGCAGCCTGCTGTAACAAGATAACACACACTGCCGGGGGTTTACAAATAAGAAAGGGGCAGCAATTTATTCAGTGCTAAGCATTTAATTAGAATTAAATCAAATTAAACCTCCCTGGGTTGCTTTTCCTACTAGTTTTAGCCCAGTTTCCATTCCTGGAACACTAGGCAGACTTCCTTGGCTTTACTTCGGACAGCATCATTAAACCACCTGGTAGAAGGTAGAGGGACTTAGGAATGTAATAGAGCAGTTAGTTTCACCTGAAGAGTGGTTTTCCCAAATGTTTTCTGTTCAGTAGCAATGTGACATACAGAGGCTTGCAGTCCTGGGCATCTGATTCGCTACAAGCAGCAACTCTAACTGCAGCAACTGTGTTTTATTATTATTATTGCAAAGGTTTTCTGGATAGGTTCATTGTCTTTCTCAGTCAGAGAGAACAAAAGCCACACTGCACCCCTGGCATTTTGTCCTCCCCATTTTAGTTCACAGGTGGCGAAGTCAGAAAAGTGATGGAAATGGTCCCTCTGCTAAGACCAGCCACCTGGAGAACGGGGGTTGAGAAGACTGGGGGAGCGGTACATAACCAGCATTGTCAAATCAAGAAGCCCTTGTTTGTCTCATCAGGAGACGGTTCTCCAGCAGCTTTTGCTTTGCCAGATGGCACCCGTACCTTGTCCACCATGGAGGATTTCTGCCTGTAAGGCTTCCATTCCATGCCCTGGTCACTGTACTGGATGCTGTAGCTCTTCACGTACATCTCAGAGGACAGAGACTTACAGCCCTGCGTTACAATGGCAGTTATCTTCTTGATCTTGAGCAGATCGATCTGCAGCCACTGCTTGTTGTTATTTGCCTATGAAAATGATTTAAAAAACAAAAACAAAACCCTGGAATGAGTATGCTGTTAGAGCCTGTCTGTTTGTTACGATCAGGATGTTTAGAGACACACGGGGCTTTTCCATTTGCTCCCTTAGGAGCCACTGTCTTTGAGAGAACTTCACTGTGATTTCTTGTTTATTGCTGTGGATCATGATGGGGGACAGGGACTAAAGAGAGAGGAATAGACTATACATAAAAGGATGGCAATATTAAAGGGAACTGATTAAGAACAAAGTATGTTCAATGTCAAACATATGTATGACATTGTCACAATAAAACCTATTCCTTTGTACACTAATCTAAAAAATTTAATTTCTACTGACGTATTGCATATCATCTACAATAATCATTGCTTTTTCTTTTTTATGTCCCTTGCTGTTCTAGTGTGAGAGCTTAGTTAGTCTTTTACCCCTGGTGTTTATAACAAGACAAGGTACACAGTGTTTGACAAGTAGCTGCTGGATAAATACATACAAGAATTTTACTTGAAATGAAAAGAGTACATTCCCAAATTATCTGCGAACTTAAATTATTTACTATCTCTTTGCACACTGCTGTTCCTTCCCGTTTTAAATCCCAGCTCGACCAAGAACCACAGTGAAGATGTGTGACTTCTTCTGAGCCATGGCTAGAGCTGCGACTGTGGATTTTACAAGTCATCCTAGCCTCTCAGATCGGGGACTTCAGAATCTAACACTCCTGCTCCCCAGTCACGCACCTCCCCCCAACTATGTCCCCTGTGGTAGGGGCCATTGTTTGTTTCTGGAAGGCAAGAGAACACCATTTGTATGGTTGTTGTCACCTTGGCTTGCCAGGCATTCACACGGCCCTGGGCATTCAGGCGGGCACGGGAGGGCTCCCAGTAGTCTCCCCACCAGGACTTTTTAAATGAGGATGCAGTGATTTGCTTGTTTTCTATCCTTCCATCTTCCAGGCCCAGTGGTGTGGAACATCCTGCCAAGTGGAAAGTAATGTGATTAATTACACAGCACTAATAGTCCCTGCATTGCATTTGCAACAGAGGAGGCAAGAAACACCACTCCCAGGGACACAGCAAAACAATCAAAACAAAGAACAATTGTTCAATTCAAGTGCAAGTACCACTATAAATATACTATTCAACGCTCGTACTCACACCCATTTGACAGAAGAGTATAGAGGACAGCAAGACATAGCAGCTTGCCCAACACAAGACAGTCAAAAGAACAGGAAACTGAATTTAATGCCAGTTATCATCAAACACTATATCCTGAGTATGGGTACTCCCTTCCTCAGACAGACATGAAGCTGTCAGTCTTTGAGGTAGATGGTAGTTCTGAAAAATTTATGTGTCCCATAATAATGACATTTCAGTTAATAGCAGACCACACAAATAATGTGAAGCTGATGCCTTGTAACATCCTAGCTGTCATAGTAATGTATAACCTCTGTGTTTGTGATGGTGCCCTAAGTAGATTTATATGCAGTGCATAGAATTATGTAGAATTCATAATATTCCATAGTAGACTACAATGTAACAGCTTTGTGTATTTATTTTACTTTCTAATCATTATTTTTGAATGCACTCTTTCTACTTAAATAAAGTAGCTTATTGTGAAGCAGCGCCATGCTATGCTCATTCACTATGTTTCCTGATTGTGTCAAGAGACCATACTGAGTGACTGTACTGTGCTGTCTAGGTTTGTGTAAACACAATTTATGGTGTTTGCATGGTAAGCAAAATAACCTAAAATGCATTTCAAAGAACTGATTTCTACAGTTGAGTGAGGCATAGCTGTACACACACACACACACACACACACACACACACAGTTTTTTTTAACAGAAGCTGATGAGAAGATGTAGTGAAGCTTTGGGAGTCACTGTTTGTGTTTTCCTTTTCAAAATTTTGAACACATATACTCTTTAGAATTTTGCCAAGGTATAATTTGAGCATTCTAGGCAGCAGAACTGACCTATTGATTTAGGAAACTAGCTAGTGAATAAGGCTAGCTAAATATTTTCTTAGTGCTACTTTGTTTTTTATTTGAAAGATACAGACTTTTATTTTGAAGCTATAGCTTGCTTTTCATATGTGGGAAAAAAAATCCTAAGAGGAACCTGTGTGCTGTGTGGTAATGTTCTTGTCCATTGTAAAGATTTGTCATTCATATTGGTTTAATAAAATGTTGACTGGCAGTAGCCAGGCAGGAAGTATAGGTCGGGCGATCAGACTAGGAGTATTCTGGGAAGAGGAAAGGCGGAGACACAGTCACAATCCAGATGCAGAGGAAGCAAGATGAGAATGTCTCACTGAGAAAAGGTACCAAACCATGTGGTTAAGCATAGAAAAGAATTATGGGTTAATTTAAGTTGTAAGAGCTAGTTAGTAATAAGCCTGAGCAATAGGCCAAACAGTTTATAATTAATACAAGCCTCTGTGTGTTTCTTTGGGGCTGAACAGCTATGGGACCAGATGGGACAGAAACTTCCATCTACATATGTAGAGCCCACTATGTAAGTTCCAAAAAAATGGAGAAAAAAAGCAATGCTTATTATATAGAAAATGATTTTTTTTTTTTTTAGTTTTTCAAGACAGGGTTTCTCTGTAGCTTTGGAGCCTATCCTGGAACTAGCTTTTGTAGAGCAGGCTGGCCTCAAACTCACAGAGACTCACCTGCCTCTGCCTCCCACATTGGATTAAAGGCGTGTGCCACCACTGCCCAGCAAAAATGAATATAAATTAATAGAACAGAACTTCACATTCTAGGTTAGCGAGAGTACATGACTGAGCAAAGCTACCATTCACACCATAATTATGGAAACAAAACTCCCATGACTTGTAGAACTGTTTCATGGAGTAATCCTGCCTACACAAAATTTGCATTTTGTGTGGGCAGTTTTATACACTACTAGTAATTAGGTACTGGCAATTGTCCACATCCATATCTCTCACAAATGTCAAGGTCAGCATTATCTACTTTGGAAAGAAACTGGTTCCAAAATTCAGGTACTTTCTTAATGATGAGTCAGGGGAAGATCATGTAGTTAACAAGAGCATGACACTCAATTTTTTAGCAGTCAGCTGAGGCCTGGGTCAGCCAAGCCTTGGGCCAATTTCTTTTAACTCAGAATGCCTGGACGATGATAGTATTTTCTGTATGTGCCTGAAAGTTAAAAATACTGGAAGACCTTGCTTCAAAATCAGAGAACAGTCAGTAGACCTTTATTATGACTGTTTCTTATGACCCAGATTTTGTTACATCCTAATCCAAATTTCATTCCCTGAAAAAAATAGAGGCTTGAAAAGACTTGAGGACTTATACCGGGTCCAAAACAGATTACAGAACACACTCGTGGTTTCAGAAATAGGAAACCAGGGTCAGATTAAAGAACACTCACTGAACCCCCAAAATATGCCAGAGTCATGGCTCCTTCAGTCAAGAGGCTCTCACTGAAAATGGGCTGATGGTGACAGTCCCAACCTAGACCATTGATGATGCCATGGTGGGGCCATGGTGATGCTCATATCATCTAGACATCATCTAGTGAGGTGCTGCCTACCTCCTGACTACCGGAACCAGACTCAGTCTCTGTTTAGATAGTACTGAGAATATCCCTATTTGGAACTGATGTTTTGCAAATAAATAAATAAATAAATAAAAATCTGGAGCCTGAGTGGTTGAGGAGTATCTAAGAATTCTAGTCTCCCACACTGCTCAAATCTTGAGTTTTGGGGTGGCCATGAGGAGGTCGTGCTTCTTGTCCCTTACCATTCAGCTCACAGCCTTGTAGCTCTAACCGAAGGGTGGGTCTATTATAGGACTTTGTTGGATGTATCCTAATGTATCTAGCCACGATAGGTGGGTCAAACCGATTCTCTTTTATTGTAGAGGCATCTGAGTTGCCAGCAAAATCCTAGAGGAAAAGAGGAAAACATTAATAACAATTCCTAAGACATTGTCTTTTTAACAAATTCATCTAACAAGTTTTGTAAGATTCTTTCATGGGAACTGAATCAATTCAATTGGGTTTGAAAAACTGATTGTGGATATTTCTACTTCGAGGAAGCTGGTGCCGATGCACTTTCTCCTATTCCCTCTGCTGTGTAGAGCCAGAAACCCTGGACTACGCCTAAAAGAAGCAAAAGAAGATGAGAAGCTGGTATGAAGAAGCAGAACAGACCAGCTAAGCCTCTCGGGGATATAAGGAATAGCACGGTCCTGGGGCCCAGGCTTTCTGTTTCCGTCACACGTCCCGGGCTTCTCAGAGATGAAGACGGCAACAGTCTCACTAGATAGCAATTGAGTACCAGCCAGCTACCACAGGAAAACAAACAAACCCAGACTTAACCCAAGCATAGGAGTAGCAGCTGGACTGAAGGGTTAGACTTCTAGATTTCTGGGACTGAAGAGGTACTAGAAGCATCGTAGGGTATTAGAGAAGGGCAAAGTAGGAGCCCAGCATGCCGTCTCTGCAAATCCTAGTAGGGCGCCCTCAGCAGTGTCAAGAGAAGCCAGTGTGGAACTCTTCACCTACCTAGCAGTCAAGAGAAATAATGACTCCTAAGGCGCCCAGTGAGAACTTGGACTCTGACCCCTACCTGGAAGTCACCAGTCTATGCCCCACCTCCCTGTCTCTGACAGAGAAGCACCAGAAAATGCCCAGCAAAAACAAGGCAAGAGTAGGCATCAGCAAGATTGAACACAAACAATAGAAGGAAATTGATAAAGGAACTGGTGCTTGGAGAAGATTAAAAACAAATTGACAGAACCTCAACAGGGCTGACCCCAAAGTAAAAGAAGAGAGAAATTTTGATGTCAGAGATGAAGTAGGCCATATCGCTACAGTCCCTACAGATGTTGGGAGGACATCTGGGGACAACTGGTACTACAGATTCTACACATGTGACCCACAATGCAGAGGAAAGGGGCCAGTTCATGTTTTAAGAGCCTTAGAAAGAATCACAACTTACCCTATAAAATAGACAGCTCAAATAGCCTTCAAATGACTAAAGAAAGAAATTGAATTTAAAAATTTTACATTTCCCACAGAGGAATTTTCAGGTCCAGGTGGGTTTGTGGGTGATGTCTGCCAAATGAAGGAATTAGCAACGATTTTAGAAATCTCATCCCAAGCACTGAAGGGAATACTCTTTGATTTATTTCACAAGTCACCCACTGCTGTATTAAAGTTAGAAACAGCAGAAAACAATCAAACTGCACACCAAAGTGCCTCATAAATACGGGCCTGAATATCCTTAAGGTATGATGGTCAACTGCTGTCTGTGTTTTCTCTCCCACTACTGATTTTTTTAGCATCATAATTGAAGATTTTTAGTGATCTTAATCTAAACTGCTTTATAAATGTGTCCCTATTAGAAATAGCTGAGACAGCAAAGGAAAAGTAGCCTATGGTTAATGGTTTATATAAAATACCAACAGAAACAGATTAAAAGTGGTTGGTCTAATGACAGCCGACAGGCTCTCTACATTTGGATATTTTTGTCTGCGGAGGAGGCTCGGGACAAGGGGCTGATCTAGGAATCTTGGCTCGGCTCATGGAGGACCAGACAGGAGGACACTGATCCTCAGGCATGTCCCCAAGAGCAGCTTGAGAATCACGCGGCTTCAGAGCATCTCTGGGTAATTATGCTCACTGTAAATTAAGGCATGTTAGATAAGGAACAAAGTAAAATACGACCGTGAAATCAGAACTCTTGGAGGGCAGTTTCTAGATAGGCTCTGTGTTGCTCAGTGGTAGACACTGTTCCTGCCACCTGATAATCTAGTTTGTAGGGTGTTTGCTTAAATGAGTTTTTCCTCTCAAGTCTTGGGAGGTTTGAAGTTTTAGTAGCTCCTTGTGTCCTTTTAATTTGTAATATACAGGCTTATATTGGCGTTTTTTACTTCCTAGGACCCTTAGAAAACCATTCACATTTCAATCGTCCTGATGTACTGGTAAAGGACACTGCTACAGAAGCCCCAGAGTGAGTCTTAAGATTTAGCCAGAAAACATGAGCACAAACCATGATGTTCTTTGTGCTGTTCCCTCTGAAGATCTGCCAGTTGGTTTGGTCGGAGCTGTATGCCACGTGGAATTCAGTGATAAAGCAAGACTTTAGGTAGTGTTTCGCACCCTGGGTTTGTACCCCTGTGACTACAACTTCCTTCTGCATGTCCACCTGCAGTACAGACAAGTCGGTAAACAGCAACATCCTCGTTAGTGAGTCACAGCTCGCCATAGCTCATGCTGTCATCAGCTTTCTTTAGCATTGGACAATGCCCAAGGTCTTAGTGAGCTCAGTAAAATGGTGAGGCCAGGGTACGGCCCACAGTCGAGCAAAGCACACCTGGACTTGAGTGTCAGCCGAGGCGCTGGCTGGGAGAGCTTTACTTTGGGAAAGTGGTTGTCACCTTCGTCTGAGTTTTTCTTTCTTAGGCTGAAAATCAGTAGACCCACCTCCCCAAGCTGATAGGAGGAAGTGAAGAGCTGAGAACAGTACCTGCCACCCCTTACTGCTTTTTCCTTTAGCGCCACTGTAAGAACCTACTGACTTGCTGCCATTTTTGTCTCAATAGCGGTCAATACCATCAGGTTAGTAAGCCATACCTGGATCCAAGACTTAAAGGCAAAGTCTAAAGCAGATTTCTCTAAACTCCAAGCATTATATGAACCACCATTGTTCAATCGTGCTAGTTTGGGCTCCCAATAACCTAAATTCATAAACAGAAGGAAAAGGAATTGTGAATTTATTTGTTTTTTGAGGGAAGGTCTTGTTATATAGCCTAGGCTAGACTCAAGCTCACAGTCTTCCTGCCTCAGCCAGGTACTACCATGTCTAGCTTGAAGTGTTGTTCCTTTTTTTTTTTTTTTAATAGAAAATGACCAGTTTCTCAAGTAAGTTTGGTCCAGCAGAGAAGCAGATCCTCGGAGGATCTGTGCTGTAGGTAGGAGACCAGGCAGGTGGCATGGGCATAGGCTGCCTAGCCAGTCCTGAGTGATGAAACCTTGGCTTTCGGCCATGTTTAGTCAGCTCAAAGGCGTCAGCCACCCTTCCTTGTGCATAGGTCATGTTTGTGTTTTCTCAGCCATGTTGATATGGCTACTGCTGAATATACCTACTGAACAAGAAGATTTGGGAGGAATCCGTGGGATCTCATGATGTTCTTCATTGTGGCCTCTAGATCTCAGAAAGGGATTCGAGGCAGAATGAATAAATCTAAGAGACGTTTTGTTCATAACATTTCTTGACTGGATGAATGGCTAGCTTAAGTATTGGAACTGTCTTTCTTGAACAATAAAACCCAGTGAATCTGGCTGGAGCTTATGTGTGAGGGCCAATCTAGGCAAGATAAATGGAGTTTGGGAAATGATCACAATGTCCTAAGACTAAGCTATTTACTTCCTGCCAAATCCCTGCAGAGCTGTGGGTTGCTTAACAATGCTGGGTTCTTGGTATTTCCTAGAGAAGACCCTTTGGGGAATAGACATGCTGGGTGTATGAATATGATTTTAGCTCCTGCTATATTTCTTTCTCTACCAGAGGAGAGCTACAGATGGAGCTGTTTCATCAAAGCTGTGGCAGACACAAACCCAGAGAGAGGAACTGGCTCATGGTCAGGTTGTCATGCCTGGCTTCATGAGCTGGATTCTGCACAGTGTAGGCATCCCCAGTCACAGGTTACGATGTTGCTACTTACTCAGATGTCCTGAGGCCTTGATCTGTGAATCAGATATGACACCCGTGCTCAGTCCCATTGGCATCTTACACTCTGTGAAAAAAAAAAACACAAAAATCAATAATTTTTTTAGAAAAAAATATATATAATAAGTAAAACCTCCATGGCTAGAGATTGTTTGCACTTATCTTTCACGATAATGACATTAATATGCCTGATTAGAAAGTGATAAGCACTCAGCAAGACTTTAGTGTTTATTAAAATAGTCAATACCACATGAGAAATTAACTGGAGTCTTAAAAATATTTTTAAGCTGACTTCTGTCTGGCTCAATTTTTAAAACAAAGTCTTGACATTAAGCGCTATTATTCCTAAGACTGCAGGGCGCTCTTGGCCTGGGGGTTACAAGGAAGGAACTACCAGCTAGCGGGTACCTGGATGAGAACGCAGTGCTTGGTCGTCAACAGGTGATTGACAAGACTTGATACCAAATGGATAGATAATCTACGAGTTCCTGCAGAATCCTGGTTTCTCTTTCGGCTCTACTCTAGGAGCTTAAAGATTTTCTTACATATATTTTCCCATGGGTCAAAATTTCTGAGGAAGTAAGCTTTCTATTGTTTCCCCAGTCATGAAATACTTGACCCGTTTGTTAGGGTTTTATAGATAAATTGTTATGTTTTTAATGGCCAGGGAAAAAAGGCTGTTTCATCTTTGTCACAGCAGAATGATGAGAATCAGATATTTGCAAGAATCAGATAACTGGACATTGGAAGCATTCTATTATTTGGCACCTCCTCATCAGCAAATATCACATGGGCGATACCTTTGTCTATGATGAGAAAGGGTGTTTGCATGCCTGCTATCTGGTTCTCTCCAATCTCTGTGTCCAGCAGCCACCAGCCAGGCTTTGAGGCCTTCATTTCAAGAGTTTTAAATGAACCTAAAATAGGGAGTGAAAGAGAAAATTATAAGCTTAGTGATTATCAGATTAATATTGTGGTGGAGCGCTCTAAGAATCTTAAGTCACAAGAAGCTGCAGGGGAGAATTTAAAAGTGATTCTTCTCTCTTGAGGCTAGATAAAAATTAATTCCGTGAAAGCTACGACACCAGCATCCACAAATGACCAAAACTAAGGGTAGAGGAGCTACTCAGTCAGGAAAACATGCTTGCCTAGAATTCTCAAAGCTCTGAACTTGACCAAGAACCCTGTAAACTGGGTACCCCAGTGCATGCCTCTACCCAAAGGGCTCAGTAGGAGAAGGCAGGGGAATCAGGAGTTCAAGGCCATCTGTCGCTGCATGGGGATACCTGAGACTATTTCAAGCAAACAAACCATCAAGCAGATAAACAACACAAGAGAAATTACCAAAAATAAATCACCCAGACATAAAAACCCTGCCAGCCCTCCTTAAAAAGTTTTCAGTCATCTAAACTCACTGTTAGGAACTGACCCATACACAATTTGAATACACAGTTTCAAGTTTCAAAGTGACCTTGAATGACTTATCACTCGGCATTATAGCTATAGAATGTGTTTTCCTTTTCAATATGAAAGGAATAAAAATATCCTTTCCTTACGCTTTCAAATTCTCTTGAAAGTGTACATACATAAATAAAAATGCACAAAAATTGTTTCAGTAAATTGGAAAGAAAGCCTAAAACTTATGTTATTTTGTACTGACACATAATGTCCACTCTCTTCCACTTGATCCTATATTTGAGTTTTATTTACTACAATTTATGACCACGTCCCAGATTGTGAGTAAAAATTAGCAGCTAATGGTTATTCGTCTCAAACTCGGTGAATCACATCTCTCATGTTCCTTCTGACATCTGTTATTTTGGTTTGAAAATGCATGTGGGATGCTCAACCTTCACTTCTCAGGCCACGCTGCATGTTTATGCAATGAACTCGCTTGCTGACACTTGGTGAAAAGATGGGGTGAATTTGGTCTGGTCCATCCTGTCTCTGAAGTTAAACAAAGGAGCAAAGGAGCTTTTTTTTTTTTTTTTTTTTTTTTTAACTCTTAGGGAGTGGCATTCAGAACCAAACCAGAAGACATTTCTCCCTCTGTTTAGTAAAATAGACCTGTCTGGACTTCCTTGTCTGTATATGAGACTAATTCACACAATGGCATTCACACCCGACCCCTGTGAAGGGATTGCCTTTCGTTAGTTCTTCAGACAGTGTGTATGGGGAGAGTAGCTGCTTGGAAGAGATCCAGAATCCCGGGTCTTCTCCCCCATGGTCTATACCTTTCCAAAGTCTCTGAGAGTGAAAATCTCAGTTCGTGAGCATCTTAACCTGAGTCCTGGGTTCTTCAGTGGCATCTCGCCCTCATAACCCCGCCCACTAACAGATTTCTCTTCAAAGAACTCAGAGACACAGCAAAAATCTTCCCTGATGGTTCCCGTTTGTACAGATCTACGTTAATCATCGTGTTTTCACATGAACAACTCCAAATGCCTCTGTTAGCTTTTACAATCATGCAAAGGATCTTGTTCTCCAGAGTCATGAATCTGTTCAAGATTACAATTCCCAGAATCGCTTACTCAGAAAGGTTAGGCTGAAGGTTTCAGAAGTGGAGTTCAAAGCCCCCGAAGAGCACAGTTTGAGTTCCTAATCAACCTCCCAACAGCAACAGGTTCTTCTTTGTGCCTTGGTGGCTTATTTGTCATGTACTGAGATCTGATTCTCATGAAACACAGATGTCCAGGAGAAATTGACGTGAGAAACTCTGTGACGACCCGAAGGTCACAAATCTGTCTTATGTGGTGCCTACACACAGCTCAGGAGATCCAGATGTCCACAGGTGTGCTCTCCTGGTCTAACCTGCAGCTCCCCGCATCTGATGGTTCAGTCCTCTGGTATAGCCTGCTGTTTCCTGCTTCTGATGGCTCTGTCCTCTCCTTGTCTAACCTGCAATGCCCTGCTTCTGATGGTTCTGCCTTTTCTAGTCTAACAAGCTCTATTTGTGCTGGATGTATACAGCATAGAGACAAAGCTTTGCCTTGGCATCTGGAGCAGACTTTTCCCTTAAACAGTAGACGTACAAGGAGACAAAGACAGGAAGTTACAGGTGCCCTGTCCTGCTGTTTCTTAGCAGAGACCTCTCCCATCGCCCAGATCTTTACCAGGTAGAAGGGGCCAGACCCCTAACTGGTGCTGTTTGGTGCTATTATCCAGCAGGGTCTGGCCATGAAAGTGAACCACGTGAATGTCTTGGGAGTCGCCCATGTTCAGCAGGTGGAGCCTCACCCACTCTTGCTCGTACATTATCAGGCCAGGCAGATTGTAGATCATCCCATTAATGGCTGAAAGGAAAGAGAGCTGTAATCAATCAAAAACTTGTATGCACAAGGAGGAGTCGGGTAAGCCACCCACTCCCCACCCTTCTTCCTCATTACTGGGCATTCCTAGGCCTACCCAGGTGTAGAAAGGGCCCTTGGCGGGATCATAGAACCAATGCGAGGCTGAATGAGGACTTCTGAATTTTTAGGCTACTTCACAAACATCTGCAGAAGTGTGGGTTGGCTCTATTTTGGAATGGTTTTTCTCTTTCTCCCCCAGATTTTGTCCCTCTCCTGCTTAAGGCTTTGCCCATTTGCCTTTCACGTTGATTGTATAAATGTCCCCTGGGTGCAGAAAGATGAAAGGGGGCAGATAATGGTAGCCCCTAGGGTGAGAGTAAGTGAACAGTAGCAGTGTGCCATCTTTCCTAGGTGTGGCTCCTCAGCTCACCTCTCAGGTGTGAGTCTAAGATCGCCACACTGTATCTACCTTCCCTTTAGTGAAATCGGTGGATTTTTTGTTTTAGGTGAGGTCTTGGTATATACCCCAGGCCAGCCTGGAACTCTCTCTCTTTAGCTCAAGGTGATCCTGAACTCAGGTCTTGTTGTCTTATCCTTGGGCACAATACCATACCACTGTGTGTGTGTGTCTGTATGTGTCTGTGTTTAAAGCTCCTAATAACCTTAACCACCTTAAAAACATAACGCACATACACACGCACACATGCACACACACACACACACACACAAATTAATGATAAAGTTTGGTGCTATCAAACACTGAACTGGAACAGAAGCGGGGTAAGGAGACTTCAAGGGATTGCTGTAGGATTTCAGAAACCAACCAAAGAAACTTTTGGAGGGGGAGGGGTTGCAATTATTCTGGCACTTGTCGAATCATTTTGAGCACAGGAATGCCTGCCTACATACTTGAGCATCAGCTCTTACCCCCGTGCTTCAGTTTCTGTTCAAGAATTTCATGTCATAAGAGTGAAGGGCAGTGGGAGTGGTCACTACGTCAGCATCGTTCAGGGGCTGCACTAGGATATGGGAGAGAGGACTTTCAACAGAGATGCTCAATGAACGTTCGGTAGATGAGGATGGATAAGAGGACTTGTTCATTCATTCACTATTTCATTTGTATTCTGAGCATGTGCTACCAAAGCCAGGCACTGAGCTAGAGCCTAGAGGACTCCAGAGGTCTGCTTGTCACATACCCCGATAAATACTACACATTGGGATCACTAAATGTCCAAGAATTAGGAATGTGTTTAGGACTGAAGCTATAATAAACATAGCTGGCTTTGGGGGGAAACCAGAAAGCATTTTCTGGAGGATGCTCCTCAAGCAAAGGGCATAATCAAGAGACAGCCCATCTTATTCTTCAGCCTGTGGGGTCTTATTAGGCTGAGGGGGTTCCTAAAGGGGATACTTCCTGCTTATTCAAGCCAACTTCAGGGCTGAAAGGCCTAGAGATGGAAGAGGGAACGGAAGGGAAAGGAAGGGAAGGGAAGAGAAGGACAGAGCAGGGGAGGGCAGGGAAGGGGAGGGGAGGAGAGGGAAAGGAGGGGGAGGGGAGGAAAAGAAAGGGAAGGGAGGGGGAGAGGAGGAAAGGGGAAGAGAGGGAAGGGAGGAGAGGAAAGGGGAAGAGAGGGAAGGGAGGAGAGAAAAGGGGAAGAGAGGGAAGGGAGGAGAGAAAAGGGGAAGAGAGGGAAGGGAGGAGAGGAAAGGGGAAGAGAGGGAAGGGAGGAGAGGAAAGGGGAAGAGAGGGAAGGGAGGGGAAGAAGGAATCTCTGTTTGCAATCTGTCCAACAGCTGTCTGAATCAGCTGTACTCTAACAGAAGTTTTTATATTTGAATTTTAAAAAATCTTTAAAGGTTTTTATAAAAAGCAGATTCTACTACTAGTT
Organism: Microtus oregoni; assembly: GCF_018167655.1. Classification (NCBI taxonomy): domain Eukaryota; kingdom Metazoa; phylum Chordata; class Mammalia; order Rodentia; family Cricetidae; genus Microtus; species Microtus oregoni. Next base: position 34,625,428 of record NW_024543072.1, read on the forward strand.
GGTGGGCTTTGAGAACAAATGTAAATCATTGTTTTCCTACTTGTGTCTCAAAGTATTTACAGGTGACATTATTGAAAGTCTAGAAGTAAGGCCATGTATATAAGAAGTGTGCCTTGAGCACATCAGCGATAGAGGAAAAATAAATCTACCGAGCCTGGGTGGCTGGCTAGAGGTGCCATCTAATAGCATGCTATAAAAACATCTTGAAGTACATTGTTCATTTATTTGCTATTTATTCTTTCAGACAAGGTCTCAGTGCGTAGTTCAGCCCTCCTACCCCAGCCTTCAGTGCTGTGATTTCAGGCCTGTGCACCTTTCTCCTCCTTCAGTATTCTGACAGACTCGTTGCCAAAAGCACAGGTTCTCACTAATCAGAAACTTCAGAACAATGGCCTTCATTTTCAAACTTCATTTCCAAAACAGGCCTGAGGTGTCTCTCATTTATTTTTAAATTTATTTTCACCTTGTGTGTCACATGTGTATGTGTGTGCACATGTGCTCGGGTGTGCACACACATACACATGTGCACGTGCATACACACACACACACACACACACACACACCTATGGTATTAATGCAGAAGTCAGAGGACACCTTGTGGGAATCTCTTCTTTCCTTCCACCATGCAGGTTTGGGAGATGGCCCTTGGGTTTGGAAGCAAGCCCTCTTACTTTCTGAACTGTCTTACCACTCATGAGTCTTTATTTTCTTCTGATTTCTAACTGTTGTTGTTTTGGCTGGGCACTAAACTCTTTATCCTGCCTTTTTCTAAGCCTGTTTTTTAATTAATTTGCCATTTTACAGGCCACGTTCCTCAAGGGACTTCTGAACAGAGACACTTTCCCCTGTATCATCTCCTAAGGGCAGGCTGTCTTGCCTGTATCCTGTTGCCTGGATGCTTAGCTTCCTAGTTCCTTAAATTCTCATGCCACCTGGTATAGATGCTGCCTGCAGAGGCCAAGAGATGGAGCTGCTATAGCCACTCTGATTTCGGAAGAGACACAGGGATGACCGTTTCTTAGTCTAATTGTTTTAGACTGCAAGAAACAGGGTCATTAGTATCTTACAGAGTAGAGTGATACCGTGCCCATGCCTTTGTATGTTGCCATCTGGAGGACAGTGCCCATTTTCTTGTTGGTTAGTTTTATGTTGTCTGGCAGCAGCCAGTGTATGCTGTCCTGCAGTCCCTCTGTGCTCTTTAGCAGGGTTTCCTATGGGCCAGATCCTCTCTCTAGGATGCTGAAGAGCCAGACTTCATGATGCTGCTGGCTCCTCAAGAACACCTAAGGTCTAATCTTGTGAAGACCTAAAGGCAGGAATCATTGTGACCTTGTGAGGTTTAATCAGAACAGATCAAAGTCTGAGGAAAAATACCGTAAAACTTGTGGGAATTTTTCACTTCTGGAGAATCGGTTCTCCATGACCTTTTGGACTTTTCATAGTACCAACTCTTCTTTTCATCAAAGGCCATGAAGAGCAAGACAAATTCCCTCCTGTCCATAGGCAGATTGCTCTCCTTGTGAAGTGTTCCTTTCCGGCAGATCAGAAGGGGGCCAATCAAACCCGAGTGGATGTCTTTCTCCTGGAAGACAAGACAAGCAAAGTGCAAACGCTCGTCATTCATTGGAATATTCTTATTTTCTCTTCTGACAATTACAGTTCTTACACAGAAAGAAATCTTATCTAAGAGGCTCCAAACTTGAAGATCAGTAATGAATAAGTCTGGGTTGTTATCCTTTATCTGAATAATAACATTAAGAATCGGCAACCAAATGAACACCATTTATTGAGTGTCCATGCTTTATTAAGGGCTTTGCCTGTAGTATCTTATTTAATCCTGACAACAATCCCAACGGCAAGTGGAAATACATTCATTGAACGCATGTCTACTAACCTCCCCACACCCCCTTCCTTCTACCACTCTCTGTTTTGGTTTTGGGAACGGAACTGATTTCCATCTCCAGCCTCTTTCTAATTTTTCCAAAGGCAAGTTCTCACTAAATGGTTCAGCCCATCCTTGAATACACTCCGAACCAATCCCCTAAACCCCTAAACCACTTGTCCAGGGACAAAGGGAATCCCAGCAAACTGTCTAGAAACCTTGGTCTAACAAAGACAGGTATTTGCCCTGTCTTTGAGGGCAAATCTGAAGCCAAGCTGTCCTTTGCCAGGTGGAGGGCTGGAGAGGGCTTTGGGTTTTGCTGGCTGTGAACCTGGGCGGAGTCCTCAGTCATCTGTGTTTGGGAGTCTCACTGTGCAAAGGTCTCTCTCTAAATGTCAAGGGCAAAGAAGACAGTGAGAGGCCAGTGGGTCTGAATGGACGCCAATTTCTTTCTGCCTTTCCTGGGCGCCTAAGGCCAGCCAAGAAGACAGGAGGTGGGCACAGCTTGTCCTGATCGACACAGTTGCTAGTTTGCCCAGAGAAACTAATTGTTCCTACCTTCCTGAATGTGCCTGGATTATTCCTCCAGGAACACCACAGCCTCCTCCCTGTGTCCTTGTTTAACTTAGAACAGAACTGACTTCTTATCGCATTGTTCTTTATTAGCAAAGGCTACACATTAAGTAACAAACTGAATCTCTTCATGGCCTAAGTGGAGCAGGGAAAACATTTCCTAAGTTGATGAAAATGATTGACCAGGTCTGGTCTCTTCCTCAAGAGGGCACCAGATCTCATTACAGATGGTTGTGAGCAACCATGTGGTTGCTGGGAATTGAACTAGGACCTTTGGAAAAGCAGGCAGTGCTCTTAACTGCTGAGCTCCATCTCTCAGGCCCTGACTTAAGACTAAACTACTTTTAAACTGCAAACTAGCATGGTGTTCTGGGAGCACACTCAGACTTATGTAATCCCCAGGATGTCCATTGAATGAACACTTTTTCTGTGCCACATCTAATGAACTGTGTGGAGTATCTCTAGTTATGGCAGCCACACCATGAATGGCAACTCTGTCACATGTCCCATGAAAAGCATGGGAGCCTTTTTTTTTTTTTCAGACCAGGCTGGCCTCACAGAGATCTGCCTGTCGCTCCCTCCCAAGTGCCAGGATCAAAGGTCCGGTCTGTAGGAGATGCAAAAAAAAAAAAAAAAAAAAAAAAAACAAAACCAAAAACCAACCTGTGGCTTTATGATGAGGGTAGAGATCAGAATTCAAAACCTACCACATTCACTGCAGAGTAGTAGGCCCAAGCCCGACAGGCAGAGCCAGCGTTCTCTGGCCCAGAGCGCTCGGTGGCATGCCACACATACGTATAACTGCTGTTGGGCTGGACAGCATTGTCTTCCTGAAACCATTCAGGAGAGTCATCTTCATAAGTCTTTCCCTCAGAGGACTTTTCATAGAAAAGTCCATGGGCATGAAGAGAGTATGGTCTGGATGCTAAATTTTTAAAGCGAACCTAGAAGAAGAAGAAGAAAGAGTGACCCACAAATGTCTTAACATACCAAACCAAAACTGTCAGCACTAAAGGCTGTCACTGGCAGTCATGATATCAGAGCTAAAGTGTACTGGGCGCTTATAACTGCAAATGAATTTTTGCATATTACTTGATTTAATGCAAGACACCCAAAGCAGGGGAGTCAAGCAACCATTGATGAAAGGGCTAAAAGAAGTGTTTCCTCCGTTATCAGAGCAACAGAGAGCCGACCAACACAGACTTCATTGCCTTTCATGACTGATTAATTGGTTTGGTTGTGTCGGAGTTCAAGGCCAGGATCTTGCAGATCACAGACTAAGTGGTTACTCTTCACCCATGGAGCCATCTCCCCACCCCCGTGTGTCTTTTGAAAAGGAACAAATGGTCATTGACAAATTGGCAGATACCCTCACAGGTCAAAGGTTATGTTTCTGGACATAGATGCGGAGCAGTTTTTCTTGTGTTTTGTCTGCTTATTGTTGTTACTGTTTTGTTTTTGTTTGATATATGAGAGTTTAGGAAGGATGGGGAGATAAACTCTGTTATAAACGCAAGTTGTTGTCTGGGAAGTGGATACAGGGTTTTAAAAGCAATCAATGACTAAGGCTGGTAAAATGCTCAAGAAACTGGCTTACTCTTTAAGGGCAGAGAGACATCTTCATTTTCCAGTTTCCTTTCATTTGGTCTCATATTGCCTCTTAAGAAAACGCTGGGATATATTTATAAATTACTACGGTTGCTGTCACCGCTTCTGCCGTGGAACACAGCTGAGTCATTTTCTACGTTAGCTCAACACAGCCTGGCTTCAGCTAGAAATGCCAGTGCTGCCTCTTCCAGATTAAACAACTTTCAGGGTTAAAACGTCTAAGGTCTTTTTTAATCTCAAAAATTGCCAAATAGTCAAGCAGACTCTGGGGGTGGGGAATGGCAGTTATTTGTCAGTTCTGAGAAACAAATCAGCTTTGGTGCTTGTGGTGAATCCCTGGAGACTCAGAGGGCTCGAGGATGGCTTACTTGGATCACGTCATCCACTTCAGCTCTGATAACAGGACCCAGAATCCCAAGATGCTCCTCATATTCCGCCCGAGGATCACGTCTGGTGAAAGTACTGTCCAGGTATTTTCTGAAAACAACTTTCTTGTATGTGGTGTCTCTTGGGATAGCATCAGAGTCTTCACTGTCCATTTCACTGAAGTGATAGCAATAGCATTCATTAAAAAAAAAAAGAAATTAAGGACTGTTGGGGAAATCTGGGAGAGATGGCTCAGCAGTTAGGAGCTCTGGTTGCTCTTGCAGAGGACCTACGTTTGGTTCCCAGCACCCACTGTGGGCAACTCACAACCACTTGTAACCCCAGTTCTAGGGGATATTCTGGCCTTTGAGGATGCCAGGCACACAACACAGTTCATACATACATTCAGGCACTCATACCTACACATAAAATAAAAATAAACAATTGAAAGGAATTAGGAAATAATCTGTTTGGTAACTAGCATAGAATATTTAATAACCACTTCATGTATAAGTTAATGAATATATATAAATGAAAACACAGGTGACTACATTATGTTTTAGTTTCCAGCTCAAATATAACTTCTTAGGTAATACTTCCTAAAATCTCTTGGAGTAGGTCCAGTATAATTTCATTTATTTATTTAGTATATTAATATATCAGTATAATAAATATATGTATGGTATTATTATAGTCTACACAGTAGATTTCTATAATAGTCCTATAGTATTTCTTTTTGGTTTGTTTGTTTTTGTTTTTTGAGACAGGGTTTCTCTGTAGCTTTCTCTGGAACTAGCTATTGTAAACCAGGCTGACCTCAAACTCACAGAGATCCTCCTGTCTCTGCCTCCCGAGTGCTGGGATTATAGGCGTGTGCCACCACCGCCCAGCTTGTCCTATAGTATTTCTACAGGATGTATAACAAATTATGTGAGACCTGAGAGATCTATTAATATCTCGGTCTGCCACTAAGGAGCAGGTCTTATGAGGCCAAGTATTCTGCTCAGCCTGCTCATGATATGTTCTCTAATTCTGTTTTTTCTTTTCGTTTTTCCCTTCCTTCCTTCCTTTCCTTTCTTGTTTCTTTTTCAAGGCAGTGTTTTTCTGTAGTTTTGAAGCCTGACCTGGAACTCACTCTTGTAGACCAGGCTGGCCTCAAACTCACAGAGATCTGCCTGCCTCTGCCTCTCAAGTGCTGGGATTAAAGGCATGCGCCACCATTGCCCAGCTGCATTCTCCAATTCTTAGCATGTTATTTGGCATACAGTAGGCACTTAATATGTTTTTGTCAAGCACATAACTTAATAAACAAATATAATGATAAAATAACAGATATTTTAAAACCAAAGACAGACAACATCATTCAATGGGTAAGTACCAGAGCTGGGACTTTCAGATGATGGTCAGTTGAGTTAGAAGGCCACCCTCATGAAAGGGATCAGATAGATGCATGTCTTTTACCCTGAGTAGCTGTTCTTGGCTTTGATTTTGCTAAAGCATATTATTTATAAGCTTTTAGACACTGGTCTGAGCAAAGATTTTCATGATAAGACTCTCAAAATCAGGTAACAAAACACAAACAGACAGATGGAATTCCATTCATGCAATATCAGACTAAAGTGACATGTTGCAAAGGAAACAGTCAAGAGAATTAAGAAACAGCTTATGTGATTGGAGAACACATATTGTATTAGATACATGCCTATGTATCTGATAAGGAATCAATATCTAAACATATGAGGAACTAAATTACTAGCAAAAATATTGATTAACAGTAGGCAAAGAATGCAATATACATTATTATTAATAATTAATTAGTAAACAAAATAATATGGTAACATAAATTTTTATATATAATATATTTAAATTTTTGATATATTATCAAAAGAAGACTTAGAAATTCCCAACAAGTACATAAAATGCTACTGTTAACGATCAAAAATGAAAATAAAAATTCCAAGGATATCACTTTTAATCGGTTAAAATGGTGATTATAGGAACAGGAGATAAGTGTTAACAAGCACATGGAGAAAAAGAAGCCTTTAAAATAAAAAAAAGTAAATCTAAATGATAACACATTATTAAAAATTGGACAGAGGTTGCTCAAAAAATCAACAATAGAGTTCCAACATACATTGCAGTCTCATTTCTCTCTCTTGCCCTTTCTTTGAGATGGGGTTTCACTGTGTGGCACTAGCTAGCCTAGCAGTTACTACATTATAATCCAGGCTGGTCTTGACCTCCCAGAGATCTGCCCGCTTCTGCCTCCCAAGTGCAGGGATTAAAATGTCTCACCATGCCTGGCTGGAAATCTCATTTTTGGCCACAGAATTGAATGTGAAATTTGTACATTAAAGAAACAGCTGCATTATTACAGGATTATTTATAACAGCCAAATGTATAATCAACCTAAGAGTCTATTAATGAATGAATGAATAAAGAAAATTACACACACACACACACACACACACACACACACACAGGAACACAAGATAGCCTCTATAAAGAAGAAAAAATTGTCATGTTACTAAATGAAAAGAGCCAAGCACAGAAAGACAAAAACTCACGGAAGCAGAGTGGTTACCAGGGACTTTGAGGGAAGCGGACTGAGAAGGTGTTGGTTAAAAGATACAAAATTTCGTTCAGAGAGCAAATGTACCTTCAGGAGACCTACTATACAGCATAGCAACTATAATCAGTCATTGTGTAGTACAGCCTTGACAACTGGCGAGAGTAAGCTCTAAGAGTTCTCTAACAGAAAATAAGTGTATGGTGCATGTGTTCATTAGCTTGGGATACATCCACAGGTATTGAAACCCCTCATATTTGGCAGCATCAATATGCATCAACAGCAAAACAACAACAAAACTTGTGAATGTCATGTGAAATCCTACAGAGCAATAGAAGGAATGGTTAGATTGTTTAATAATGAGGATGTATCTCTGGAGAATTTTGTTTAGTGGTTAAAAAAAAAAGCCAATCCCCTAAGATCACATGTTGCATGACACAGTGGTTATGAAATGACAAAATGGCAGATATAGAGATCTGACTAGTGACCGCAAGGCTAAGGTGAAGTACGGTGGGAGGGAGGTAGATGGGTGGTATGAGGTGCGCGCGCGCGTGTTTGTGTGTGTGTGTGTGTGTGTGTGTGTAGATGGCAATGTTCTCTCTCACGACAGCAGCAACCTCCATACACTTTTTTGTAGTATAGTATACTTTTCTAAGAGACTACCAATAAGGAATATTGTGTAATTTCTCACAAGAGTATGTGATTCCACAATCATCTCAAAATAAAAAGCTTAATAAAAATATAAATCCAACACTTTAGTTCCCACAGATCTTACCAACTAAGCGAGAGGCCAAAAGACATCAAATTCTCTTACAGATTCAATTCTCTCAAGTCGATGAAAATAAGCCCCAAACTCATCCTTCAAACACCTAATAGCTATAATATCTCCAAAGCCATCAACGGAGAAACTTATTCTGCCTTCCCTCCTGTCTTTCTTTCCTGCTGGCCCCATCTAGCCACACACGGAACACATGAGCAGGCAAGACAACTCTGCCAGCTGTAAGAGCCAGCTTCAGGCCTGAGAGGCAAGAGTTTCGAGGAACTGGCTTCCACTCTTTCTACTCTGTGTAAAGACCCTGTCTCCCCAAGGCTCATCTTAGAAATATTCAGATAACTAGTTTATTCCCATGTAGTGATGGGCACTGCATTTAAGTAAGAAACCACAGGGGACAGCATCTTAAAGAAGCATTCTAAAGCAAATGCTAGCCGCTGTATGAACAGTCCGAGGTGGATCAGTCTCAATGCACACCGTGTTCGCGTACTATAATCACACCTTTACGATATGAGTGTGGCAGCCTTGATTAACCACTACAAGCTGCTTATTGCGTACAGTCACCAGATCTATCCCGACGAATCTGCGGTTGACTAATGATTCTTGCCCCCTTCTTCTGTTTTCATCCCAGAACAGGGTGGCTTTCCATCCCTCAGTGACACTTAATTGGAAAGAATATTAAAAATAAAAGAGTAAGTGGATCTCTTAGAAACTGTTGTTAACAAGTAGATGCAAACAGAGATTTCTACATTAAAGTCTGGATTGGAAGCCAACCTCACTTGAGCTGTTTTGGTCAGCAGATAGCTATGCAGAGGGATAGGTGTGTGTTAGGACAAGGAAAGGGGACAGGAGCATGTGTGGTAAGTGGATATGAGAAAGCAGGGGAGACTGATTTAACCACAGCATACCATAGACTTCCTCAGTACTGGTTCTTCTTTGCCTGAGTGTCATCTAAAGTGTAGAGGGCACTAATATTGGAAATGACAAAGGAAATATCACAGGCCCAGTTGACATAGGACACTTAGACAATAGAAAGCACAGTTTGTCCAAAATCACCTCCCAGGAACTGCTGTCGGTGATTTTCATGGCAGTGGTAGGAAAAATGAGAATATGAAGAGAAAAAACTAGCCAAACCTTTGAGAAAATTTTGAATAATCCCAGGATATTTCTTCAGCAGCAATAAAATAGTATTGCTTGTTTCCACGATGGCCACGGAGGTACCATGCTGCAATGGTATCCGGATTTCTGGAGGAGTTGGTATCTGTCCTGGTATCTGTTTTGTAGGGATCATTATAGTTTACATAATAATCTTCAGTATAATCATCATCAATGCTTTCTAGCTCCTCATTTGACATGATTTCAACATCATCTCCATCGACTCTGCTGAGACCTACTACAACAAGAGGATTCCGTTCCGTTGACTTGGAAGTGTTATTGAGTTGGGGCGATGGTGAAGGAGATGGTGTGTGAATGACATCTGGATGGAGAAGAGTCTGGTTCAGTTCTGGAAGAGGTAAAAACTGACCAGATTCTGAAGGGTCGGATGCTCGGCCAGGATCCTCAGAGGCTGTTTCGTGCCTGTGGTTAAGAGGGGGGCTTGTCTGGATGAGGTCTGGAGAGAGGGTCACTTGACTGAGGTCTGGGGATAGGATGATCTCATCAAAATCTGGAGAGAGGGTCAAGAGGCTGAGGTCTGGGGAGAGGGTCATCTGACTGAGGCCTGAAGACTGGGGCATCTGGTCCAAATCCTGGGAAAGGACTGGCTCATCAAATTCTGGAGGGAGAGGCAAGAGGCTAAGATCGTGGGGGAAGGCTTTCTGGTTGTCATCTGGAGAAAAGGGCACCTGGCCCAGGTCTGGGGAGGAGGGCATCTGGTAGTCATCAGGATAAAGGGGCACCTGACCCAGGTCTGGGGAAAAGGTCTTTTGGTTGTCATCTGGAGAAAGGGGCACCTGACCGAGGTCTGGGGAGAAGGTCTTCTGGTTGTCATCTGGAGAAAGGGTCATCTGGCCTAGGTCTGGAGAAATAATTGTCTGATCTAATTCTGGAGAGATGGTAAAGAGGCTTGGGTCTGAGGAGGGACTTGCTTTGCCATCTTCTGAAGACAGAGACTTTTGACTTTGGTCTGGAAAGAAAGATGTTTGACCAATGTCTTCAGGGTAGGATTCATGGCTTAGGTCATAATCAAGCCCCTGGCTGGGCTCTGGAGGAGAGGATCTGTGACTCAGGTCTGTGGTAGAGTGTGTTTGGTCAGGATCCTGGGTAGGAAATATTGGAGACTGTTCCTCTGGGGGCAATGACGGATACACATCTAAAGCAGAGCTCATCTGTCTCGAGCCATGTGGGGGGCCCTGATGATGGTGAGAAAGTGACCTGTCAACACTCGTCGAAGGGGAGGTCTGATTCAGGTCTATGGGAAGAGCTGTTTCATTAGACTTGTGGGGTGACAGCGAGTGATTAAGTCTTTGGTCTAAAAATGTGGTTTGGGCATCTCCTCTTAGTGGGTGAAAGCCTCTTGGAGATAGAAGACTGTGGATTGCCATCTTCTTATCCTTCTTCTTCTTTCGTGTCTTGATGAACTGTCCGTTATTAAAGTTTCTGTTCCCTTTCTCCTGTCTTACTTGTGGAGATTTACGTCTAATTCCAGAAAACATTGGGAGGTCACGTGGCTTTCCTGTTGTTTTTGTAGTGGAGGTGCTATTGTCCCAAGCCCCTGAGATGTTCTGATTCTGAGGGCCATTCTGCAGCTTATCAACAGCCGTGTCTTCACCATTTGCTGGTATTATTTCATAACTACTTTTTTCAGAAGCCAAATACCATGCCCTATCCAAAAAATTGGATGTGTTTGTTTGTTTTAAGAGGAACAAATCAGTAGGAATTTCCTCGCTGGACCTCACTCTGGCATTAGTATTCTTTGGGTTTGAATGCCTCCTAGTTTTTTGGGCTGGTACTTTCATCTGGGGGAACCTATACTTCATCAGGTGGGCTCTTCCTAGCTTGGCTTTGTTATGCTTAGCGTGTCCTTGGCTCCCTGATCCTTTTGCACCAAGGGGAAGTAGGTGAACCACTGTGATGTCTGATTGTGAATCTTCCACATCATGTTCATAATACGAGCTGGAATGGTGTTCTGTGGGAGAGTTGAGAACCGAGTTCTCACCCAAGCCAGTGAGGTCCTCTGGGAGCGTACCAGTCATGGTGGCTCCTGAGCCAGGAAGGGTTTGTTGAGATTCTTTGAGGTTGTTACTGACAATCCCACTAAGGTTTCCTGGAGAAGATTTCGAGTCATTTACTTTGTCTATGCTGGGAAATACAGACTCCGAGCTGTTCTCTAGAGCGAGAGCAGTAAGATTGAACTCATCTTCCTCCTGATTCCATGATGAGTTTCTGAATGATCTAATTCCTAGTGACGAAGCCAATAGATACTGGTAATCCTCATCTTCACTCTCAATGGAAAACTCGTTTTCTAAAGAGTCATGAATTTTCCGAGTTGTCGTGGAATCAGGTGTAGGTACAAAAGGTTCATAAATCTCATACGAGTCTTCATCATCATCATTCCGGATACATTTAACATCCCTAAATCTCAGTCTTAGGTTTTTGTGTCTTGGATTGGAATTCATGGTAGTTAACATCCACGTTCCTTTATAGGAGAGACAGAGAAGGGAAGGTTGAAAGCTCAGGAAAAGTTATAAAAACACCAGAATCTGCTGGGGGAAACAATTTCTAGTGAATTTTAACCATAGGGCCCATGTGTGAGCTATGGACCATGCTAGACTATAAATGGTGAGTTACAGAACTACATTGACATAGAGAGAAAAACCAAGAATAGGGTGTTTAGGAATTTTTTAAAATGTAGCTTGACATTGCTTTGGTATCTATCCACAGGGTTATTGTACTTTTAGGCTAGGGTATTTAACAGAAATTAGCTTTAAACTATTGGTCTATGGAGATTAAGAAGAAAAAGGGACTTTCAGTTTGGATTGTTCAAGAATTGTTGCTTTAGAATACACCAAGAAAAGGGGAAATCAGTGATAAAATGGACCTCAAAAGTCATTACCGTCTGCTTACTTGTACATTTTGTCTGAGGCTTGGAATTTGAGAGATGATGGTGAGGTTGTTTTCCCACAAAGAAAGGGTATTTAGGTATTTCTAGGAAATAACGTATGTGTCATTTTGAAAGTGAGTTACTGAGACACTAAGGATGGCCTGGGACAGGACCAACGCAACCACTTGTTGAGTGCTGGGCACTTGGAGGAGCTTACATCTAGGAGCTGAAACAACTCTGGACAGCGCTCTCAAGCTCTTCTGAGGGAGACTTCAGGCTTAGTGAGGGCCAGTAACACATCTAAAGTTGCAAAACATTGAGCAGGATTTGAACTTGGGTCTTACACAACAATGTTGTCTCTGAGGCAGCCTCCAGGGCTCATCTAATGGTTGCTCACCTGAAGGTGCGGTGGTCTCTGATAAGAAATTGAAAAGTGGGGCTGGGAGACAGTTCAGTTAGCACAAGGACCTGAGTTTGATTCCCAGCATCCACGTAAAAAAAAAAAAAAGTCAGGGCTAGTAGCCCGAGTTTGTAATTCCATCTCTGGGGAAGTGGATATAGGTGGGTCCTTGGGGTCCACTGGACAGTTACAATGGCCTATTTGGCAAATTCCATGCCACTGTTTCATAAAAAGGTCAACGACGCTTGAGGACTGACACCAAAGGCTGCTTTCGTGGCTAATCCCTTTCTGCTGCTTCTTCAGGGTTACATCTGTCTTTCTGCCATTGTATGTCTTTGCTGCCTGGTTATTTCAGAGATGTGCAAATGGAATTGGCATGAAACTGCTTCTACTTAAGCTATTATTTTCCCAACTATAAACCATGAGCAGCAGGGTAAGGCAAGCCCACAACGGTCCTGGAGACACACCAGGAGCTGTGGTCATTGGGATAGCTCAGTAGACCTTTCTCCACCTGAGAGCTGATCAGTTTTCCCTCTAAATACCTAGACTCTTACTCACCAACATTGTCCATCGTGACGGTCACAGATTCACCGCTCATAGGGAACAGGGTCAGTGTGTCCTCGTGCTTCTTCCCGTAGATGAATGAGTGCCCGGTGAAGTGGACGGTCAAAATGTCATCATAAATTCCCACACTGCAGAAGTGCCACTGGACGGTGTCATCAAAGCAGAATCCTAGAGTGGATATGCTCTCAGGCACATAGCCGTTGAGAGCTGAAAGAGTAAAATCTGTCAAATGCCAGGCCTGTACAACACGAGGACCCATAATCACAGCCCAGACAAATACCTCTATACTCATTTGGCTGCATTAAGGCAGCGGTTAGTGAAGGTAAGCTTTGAGGGCTAATGTGTGAGCAGGTCACAGTCAGCTTCCCAAGACATGGCTGATGCTCCTGACTTAGTTGAGAGGGGAAATCAGGATAAAGATAAAGCCTCTCATGCACATCGGTTAAGTATGCATCCATCAAGCAACTATAAAATGTTACTTTATGCTCTGCTGTACTGGATTTAGATTGTCCAAGATGAGCCTACTGGGAAAACAAGTCTATATAGAAGAACTCTATCTTCTTGGGCATCATTCTTGTAAGAATGAATGTCACAAAACAAGGAGCTTACTGAGCACATTTGTTGTTGAGAACTGTTATCTGTAACCTAAGGTTGACCGACGGCTAGTCTAATAGTTTCCATTCAAGCACTGAGTTCATTTATTTTAATTATCTTTAAAGGAACACCACTTTGGGCAACATCTTTATTTACATATGTACTGCACATGGTAATCCAATTAAGATATGATTTATTGGAGGGCACAACCAGTACACCCAGGTCACCACTGTGACCACACTCCTAGTACGTGTGGTGTTTGGTACTAAAAAAAAAAAAAAAAAAAAAAAAAAAAACAAATATAAGTGACTATGTACCAAATATATGTTGAGTTGCTGAAAGTGTGTGTTATTAGTTTCTACATCATTGCAGATGCTTTTCTAAATGGGCCAATACTATGGGCACTGGCTGCAAGAGGCGGTGAGCAGGTATATTCCATTGACATGTACTTTAAGATCAAATACACACTGTACTGCAAAGACAGTCATGAAGCACATCCCATTTATTTGTATTACTTTAAAAATTATATATCTTTACATCATGAAAGCCTATCTCAAAACAACAAAAAAAGATAGTATCTGGAATATGCTGAGCTAAGTAAAGATTATTCTAATGAATTTCACTCATTTCTCTTTACTTTTCAACTTACCAGGAAATTTCATGTAAATGACTCACCTGCAATTTTTGGGCAGCACTGGTCTAGAGCTATAGGTTTAGAGCTTTCACAGAACCTGAGCTGTAGGTCTAGAGCTATCACAGACCCGAGCTGTAGGTTTAGGGCTATCACAGACCCTGAGCTATAGGTCTAGGGCTATCACAGACCCTGAGCTATAGGTCTAGGACTATCAGAGACCCCAGCTATAGCTCTAGAGCTTTCACAGACCCTGAGCTATAGGTCTAGGACTATCAGAGACCCTGAGCTATAGGTGTAGAGCTTTCACAGACCCTGAGCTATAGGTCTAGAGCTTTCACAGACCCTGAGCTATAGGTTTAGAGCTATCACAGACCCTGAGCTATAGGTCTAGGGCTATTACAGACCCTGAGCTATAGGTCTAGAGCTATCACAGACCCGAGCTGTAAGTCTAGAACTATCATAGACCCTGAGCTGTAGGTCTAGAGCTATCACAGACCCTGAGCTATAGGTCTAGAGCTATCACAGACCCGAGCTGTAGGTCTAGAGCTATTACAGACCCTGAGCTATAGGTCTAGAGCTATCACAGACCCGAGCTGTAAGTCTAGAACTATCATAGACCCTGAGCTGTAGGTCTAGAGCTATCACAGACCCTGAGCTATAGGTCTAGAGCTATCACAGACCCGAGCTGTAGGTCTAGAACTATCACAGACCCTGAGCTGTAGGTCTAGAGCTATCACAGACCCTGAGCTATAGGTTTAGAGCTATCACAGACCCTGAGCTGTAGGTCTAGAACTATCACAGACCCGAGCTGTAGGTCTAGAGCTATCACAGACCCGAGCTGTAAGTCTAGAACTATCACAGACCCTGAGCTGTAGGTCTAGAGCTATCACAGACCCTGAGCTATAGGTCTAGAGCTATCACAGACCCGAGCTGTAGGTCTAGAACTATCACAGACCCTGAGCTGTAGGTCTAGAGCTATCACAGACCCTGAGCTATAGGTTTAGAGCTATCACAGACCCTGAGCTGTAGGTCTAGAACTATCACAGACCCTGAGCTGTAGGTCTAGAGCTATCACAGACCCGAGCTGTAAGTCTAGAACTATCACAGACCCCGAGCTGTAGGTCTAGAGCTATCACAGACCCTGAGCTATAGGTCTAGAGCTATCACAGACCCGAGCTGTAGGTCTAGAACTATCACAGACCCTGAGCTGTAGGTCTAGAGCTATCACAGACCCTGAGCTATAGGTTTAGAGCTATCACAGACCCTGAGCTGTAGGTCTAGAACTATCACAGACCCGAGCTGTAGGTCTAGAGCTATCACAAACCCTGAGCTGTAGGTCTAGGGCTATCACAGACCCTGAGCTGTAGATCTAGAACTATAACAGACCCGAGCTGTAGGTCTAGAGCTATCACAGACCCTGAGCTGTAGGTCTAGAACTATCACAGACCCGAGCTGTAATTCTAGGGCTATCAGAGACCCTGAGCTATAGGTCTAGAGCTTTCACAGACCCTGAGCTATAGGTCTAGAGCTTTCACAGACCCTGAGCTATAGGCTTAGAGCTATCACAGACCCTGAGCTATAGGTCTAGAGCTATCACAGACCCTGAGCTATAGGTCTAGAGCTATCACAGACCCGAGCTGTAAGTCTAGAACTATCACAGACCCTGAGCTGTAGGTCTAGAGCTATCACAGACCTGAGCTGTAAGTCTAGAACTATCACAGACCCTGAGCTGTAGGTCTAGAGCTATCACAGACCCTGAGCTATAGGTCTAGAGCTATCACAGACCCGAGCTGTAGGTCTAGAACTATCACAGACCCTGAGCTGTAGGTCTAGAGCTATCACAGACCCTGAGCTATAGGTTTAGAGCTATCACAGACCCTGAGCTGTAGGTCTAGAACTATCACAGACCCGAGCTGTAGGTCTAGAGCTATCACAGACCCTGAGCTGTAGGTCTAGGGCTATCACAGACCCTGAGCTGTAGGTCTAGAACTATAACAGACCCTGAGCTGTAGGTCTAGAGCTATCACAGACCCTGAGCTGTAGGTCTAGGGCTATCACAGACCCTGAGCTGTAGGTCTAGAACTATAACAGACCCTGAGCTGTAGGTCTAGAGCTATCACAGACCCTGAGCTGTAGGTCTAGAGCTATCACAGACCCTGAGCTGTAGGTCTAGGGCTATCACAGACCCTGAGCTGTAGGTCTAGAACTATCATAGACCCGAGCTGTAGGTCTAGAGCTATCACAGACCCTGAGCTGTAGGTCTAGAGCTATCACAGACCCTGAGCTGTAGGTCTAGAGCTATCACAGACCCTGAGCTGTAGGTCTAGAACTATCACAGACCCGAGCTGTAGGTCTAGGGCTATCATCGACCCTGAGCTGTAGGTCTAGAGCCATCACAGACCCGAGCTGTAGGTCTAGAGCTATCATAGACCCTTAGCTGTAGGTCTAGAGCTATCACAGAGCCCTTACTGGAAGGAAATTATGTGAAGTCAGCTTAATGTGGCACCTGTCAGTCCTGAAACGACATGAACAGTCTCTGGGAAGCCACCTTCAGAGAGGTGGTTATTCATCAGAAAAGGTGATGGAGGCGGCTTTTTATTTTGAGGAATGGTGTGTGTGTGTGTGCATGCGTGCATGTGTGTGTTCATGGGTGTGTGTGCATGGGTTTGTGTGCATGAGTGCGTGTGTGTGTGTGTATGTATGTGTAGGAGACTCTGGTTGTTGGAAGGAAATTGCTTGCAGATGCCACAGTAAACTCATCTCAGACTTCTCATGACAATGGACTTTGGAATCATAGCAAATACCAAGCTCAGGGAACTTTCCCTCTGCTCTGAATTCCTCTCCACATACTTTCTCTTCAGACTTCTGCATCCACCGCCTTCTCACGACACTGGGCTCCCAGGCTCACCTTGCTTGCCTCTGACTGGAGAATGCAGCTTTCTCTAAAAGACATCTTATCTCTGTCCTGGCATCAACTAGAGGGTCTTTGCCATGCACATTTCTAAAATCCTTAGGTACCACTGACCAAGGTCCTCGTGCCTTTCCTCCCAGCCTTCATCGTTGCCTAGTGCATGCACACTTCAACACACACACACCACATCACATTCACATACTACACATACACATGTACCACACACACATACATACATACCACACCACACAAACACATACCACACATACATGCACACACAAACACACACCACAATACATACATACACACACCATGCCATACACATACACATACTGTACACACATACATACACCACAGACACACATGTACACCACACAAACACACATACCACACATCACATACACATACCACACATACACACACCACAACCACATACATACATACAAACCATACCGTACAAACACTCATACACAACACACAAACACATACCACAATACATACACAGACACACAAACATACACCACACATACACACACAAATATACACACATACCACACCACACACACATACATCACCACACACACATACACACCACACAAACGTGGCACACACCTTTAATCCCAGCACCCGGGAGGCAGAGGCAGGCGGATCTCTGTGAGTTTGAGACCAGCCTGGTCTACAAGAGCTAGTTCCAGGACAGGCTCCAAAGCTACAGAGAAACCCTGTCTCAGAAAACAAACAAACAAACAAACAAATCCCACACAAAATTTGGAAGCACGAGGCCGCTCTGACTTAAAGGATCACTAGACTTTGAACCTTGTCTTAAAAGAAAAAAAGCTTTGGTTGCTGTGTTGTCAGGCATCCCATTACCAAGTCTTCAGACCCTGAGTGAGGAGAGGAGGGGTTGCTTTTGGGAGAGGATAAAGCCATCACATGTTTGCCTTTGGGTAAAGACATGCTGCAACCACTAGAGTAAAAAAGACAGATAGAAGCGGAGGCTCCGACTTACTGCTCATGATATTTGATTCATAAAACTTGGGGTCGTCACGTTTCACCTCTTCAGGATTTTCACAAAACTTGTTGATGTTGTCCTCGATGTACCAGCTCTTGTTCTCATCAAACACAGCAAACACAGCCTGCTGCTCAATGTCTGCTGCTTTCTGGAGGTGAAAGAGCAGGGATTAAAGCTCCAGTTGGCTCCTACTTCCCCATTGCTTTGAGTCCAGAGAAGCCACATTTCAGGCACCTATGAGAGCCCATGATATACCAAACACTTGTCAGAGATATAGCTAATATGTGAAAGCAAACTGGAGGGGATCAGAGAACTCAGTCAAAAGTTCCTAGGGGGAAAATGCTACCTCCGTCCGGCACCTGCAAGCCAGTGTGTGTCTGTAGTGGGGCACTTTTCAGCACGAAAGACTGAGTTTGCTCCAGATGATGTAAAGGAGGAGCAGAAGGTTGCAACAGGGAAGCCTCATGCCCTTCCTTCCCGTGTCCTTTACGATATCAATAAATCAAGATCTTGCAAGGGTTCTGATTTTTCTAGGCATCTGCCTATTTTGCATGCCTTTGAATAAGACCCCTTTCACTATTATTTAACCTAATGGGAATTTTAGGTGAATAATATAAGACTATTCATTTGCAATGAAGAGAAACTCAGGATGCTGGGGATATAGTTCTGTTGGTAAAGTGTTTGTTTAGCATGCAGAAAGCCCTGGGTTCTCCCAAGTACCACATATGCCTGGTGTGGCAGCATATGTCTCCAGTCCCAGAGGCATGGAAGTTCAAAATTATTCTGGTTACACAATCAGTTTGAGGCCTGCCTGAACTACAAGAGAAACCTCTCTCAAAACAAAAACAAACAACAACATACCAACAAACGGGGCAGGCTGGAGAGATTGTTCAGCAATTAAGAGTGCTGGCTGAGGCCGGGCGGTGGTGGCGCACGCCTTTAATCCCAGCACTCGGGAGGCAGAGGCAGCCAGATCTCTGTGAGTTCGAGGCCAGCCTGGTCTACAAGAGCTAGTTCCAGGACAGGAACCAAAAGCTACGGAGAAACCCTGTCTCGAAAAAAAAAAAAAAAAAAAAAAGAGTGCTGGCTGAAGACCTGGGTTTAATTCCCATCATTCACATGGCACCCTACAACCATCTGTAACTACAGGGGATTTAACTCCTTCTTTTGGCCTCTGTGGGCACCAGGGATACACACTGTATGAAGACATGCATGCAAGCAAAACACTCATACACTAAAAACAAAAATAAAATAAAAACTAAAATTTAAAAATAAAAAGAAAGAAAAGACAATTTTTAAATGTTCAAGGCCACCCTAGCCCATATAGTGAGTTTGAGGCCAAGTTGGGCCACATAAAAACATGTCTCAAAAAAAAACAAACTGAGAAATCTAGTCTTTTTGGTCACATTCTTTGCTGTAACTTAGTCTCACCAAAGAAAAACTTTTAACAGACTCCAATTTCACCAAAACTATGGCTCCAGCTGGGCTTTGATGGTGCATGCCTTTAATCCTAGCACTAGGGAAGCAGAGGCAAGTGGATCTTTGCAAGTTTGAGGCCACCATGGTCTATACAGCCAGTTCCAGTACAGCCAGGGCTACACAGAGAAACCCTGTCTCAAAATCAAAGCAAAGCAAAACAACAACAACCCAAACAAACAAACAAAACTATAGCTCCAAATGTCCTTGTTCTAAGGGCTCTCTCCTGTCTCTGTTACCTCCCTCTAAAAACAACAAAGACTGGCACCGAGTTTTCACTGCACTCCTATGCCACCCTGTAAACACATTTCTGGGGTGAGGGTGTTCTTATTTATTTGATCAGAGAGAAGAATTAAAAGAGCTTAACTGGCTTCTTCATCACACGGGCAACACTGACAGGCCTAGAGTTTGAAACTTGGTTAAAATCCAGCATCACGAGCAAGCTCCACCAAGAGCAGAAACCAGGAGCAAAATCCAGTCCCAGGAGTCAACTCAGTCCTGGGTCAATGGCGGATCAGGATTGAGCCAGTGACCAGATGCAGAGTCAGTGATCTCCATCGGAACAGGTAGAGGGGGAGTAACTGCTGAGTGAGTGAGCCAGAGCTAGAGACCACTGAGGGTCCAGACATGAATCTGAGACCTTCAAGGGAGTAGACCTAAGCCAAGACCTCTGGGGTCTGGGCGCGAGTAAACCTGGGACCTCCGATGGAATAAGCAGAAACCAGAGATCTCTGTGGGGCCAGGTGTGAGTCTGGGACCTCAGAGGGAGTAGGCCTGAGTCAGGATCTCTGTGGGTCCAAGACCTCTGTGGGTCTGGGCACTGGTCTGAGACATCAAAAGGAATAGGAAGGAACCTGGAACCTCTGAGGGACTGAGCCTGAGTCTGGGACCTCTGAGGGAGTAAGCCTGAGTCAGATCCTCTGCAGTTCCAGGTGCACTCAAACCTGGAACATCTGAAGCAGCAGAATGGAGTCAGAAATCTTTGCAGGACCAGCTCCAAGCCAGGGACTTCTGCAGGAGAATATCCAGACCAGGATTTACAGAAACATGGCAAAGCCAGAAGCCTAGGCCAAAGTAGATCTGAAACAGCAAACTCCAAGGGAGCAGAGCAAAGAACAGGAGCACTGAGCTATTTCCAGGAACACGGAGTAATCAATGGGGTAACTAGAACTGTGGCACTGACTGTACCATGAAGAACAACCATCTGAGCTTTGGATTCATTAAAACCTAGAAGGTTATTTAACAGAATCTCAGACAGCCCCAACCACACCTATTAGAGAAAAAGATGAGTAGAAAAGGTAAGAACACACACAACACCACAAGAGTAACACAACACCAGTAAAACCTTAAGACCCTACAACAGCAAAACCTGAACAATCAAATATGAATGAAGCAGAAGAAAATGACCTAAAAAATAACTTCAAGGAATGTTTGAAACTCTAAAAGAGGAAATGAGAAATTCCCTTAAAGAAATGGAGGAAAAGACAAACAAAAATTGGAAGACACCAGCAAATCACTTAAAGAAAGTCAAGAAAAAGAAATCAAACATATGAAAGAAACTATTCAGGACTTGAAAACTGAAATAGAGACAATAAAGAAAACACAGGCTGAGGGAATTATAGAAACAGAAATCATGAGAAAACAATCAGGAACCACAAACACAAGCATGAACAACAGAATACAAGAGATGGAAGAGAGAATCTCAAGTGCTGAAGATACAATAGAGGAAATAGACTCATCAGTAACTCTAACAAATGCTTAACCCAAAATATACAAGAAATATGGGACACCATGAAAAAGCCAAATCTAAGAATAATAGGTATAGAAGAAGGAAAAGAAATTCAACTCAAAAGCACAGAAAATATACTTAACAAATTCATAGAAGAAAACTTTCCCAACCTAAAGAAAGATATGCCCATGGAGATACAAGATGCCTGTAGAACATCAAATAGACTGGATCAAAAAATAAGTCCTCTTGCCATATAATAATCAAAACACTAATCACACAGAATAAAGAAAGAATATTAACAGCTGAAAAGGAAAAAGGCCAAGAAACATATAAAGGCCGACCTATCAGAATTTCAGAATTACACCTGACTTTTCATTGGACACAATGAAAGCCAGAAGTCAAGCATTATGCAGACATTAAAAGACCATGGATGCCAGCCCAGACTACTATACTGAGCAAAACTGTCAATCACCATAGAAAGACAAAACAAGATATTCCATGACAAATCTAGATTTCACCAATACCTAGCCACAAATCCAGTCCTACACAAAATACTACAAGGAAAACTCCAACCCAAGGAAGTTGGCTACACCAACAAAAACACAGGCAACTGATGGTCTCATAGCAGCAAATCCCAAAGAAGGGAAAAATGCACAAATTAACATCACCAACAATGGTAACTAAATTAACAGGAGATGGCAATCACTGGTCATTAATATCCCTTAATGTAAATGGACTCAACTCACCTATAAAAAGGTACAAGCTAACAGATTGGATATGAAAACAGGATCCATCCTTCTTCTGCATACAAGAAACATATCTCAACCTCAAAGACAGACATCATCTCGGAGCAAAGGGTTGGGAAAAATATACCAATCAAATGGACCTAAGAAACAAGTGGTGTAGCTATCCTAATATATAGCAAAATAGACTTCAAGCTAAAACCAGTCAAAAGAGACAAAGAAAGACACTTCATATTAGTCACAGGAAAAATCCATCAAGAGGAAATCTCAATACTGAACATCTATGCCCCGAATAGAAGGGTACCCTCAGATGTAAAGGAAACACTTGCAAAGCTTAAATCATGCATTAAACCCCACACACTAATAGTAGGAGACTTCACTCCCCTCTCACCACTGGACATGTCAGTAAGACAAAAAATGAACAGAGAAATAAGAGAACTAACAGATGTTATAACTCAAATAGACTTAACAGACATCTATAGAATATTCCATCCAGACAGAAAAGAATATACCTTCTTCTCAGCACCTCAGGAACCTTCTCAAAAACTGACCACATACTCAGTAACAAAACAAACCTCAACAAATATAAAAAAAATGGCATAACCCAATGTACCTATCTGATCACCATGGTTTAAAACTAGAAGTCAACAGCAATACTAATTCTATAAAGCCCACAAACACATGGAAATTAAACAATGCTCACCTGAATCATGAATGGGTCAAGGAAGAAATAAAGGGAGAAATCAAAGACTTCCTAAAATTCATTGAAAATGACCACACAACATACCCAAATTTATGAGACACAATGAAAGCAGTGTTAAGATGAAAGTTCATAGCACTAAACACCTACATAAGCTGGAAAGATCCCACACTAGTGAATTAACGAACATTTGAAAACTTCAGGACAAAAAGAAGCAAACTCACCTAAGAGAAATAGATGGCAGGAAATAATCAAATTGAGAGCTGAAATCAACAAAATAGAAACAAAGAAAACAATTCAAAGAATCAATGAGACAAAGAGTTGGTTCTTCAAGAAAATCAACAAAATAAACAAACCATTATCCAAACTAACCAAAAGGCAGAGAGAGAATATCCAAATTAACAAAATCAGAAATGAAAAGGGGGCCATAACAACAAACATGGAGGAAATACAGAGAGAATCATCAGGTCATATTTCAAAAACCTATACTCCACAAAATTGGAAAACTTAAAGGAAATGGACAACTTTCTAGATAAATATCACCAAAATTAAATCAAGACCAGATAAGCAAATTAAACAGACCTATAACTGTTGAAGAAATAGAAACAGTCATCAAAAGTCTCCCAACCAAAAAAGTCAGGAATCAGATGGTTTCAACTCAGAATACTACAAGACTTTTAAAGAAGAACTAATACCAATACTCCTCAAATTATTCCATACAAAAGAAACAGAAAGAATGTTGCCAAACCATTTTTATGAGGTTACAATTACCCTGATACTCAAACCACATTACTAAGAAAGAGAATTACAGACCAATTTCACTCATGAACATTGATGTAAAAATACTAAATAAAATACTGGCAAATTGAATCCAAGAACACTTCAGAACCATCATCCACCATGATCAAGTCGGCTTCATCACAGAGATGCAGGGATGGTTCAACATACAAAAATCTGTCAACGTAATCCACCATATAAACAAGCTGAAAAATAAAAACCACATGATCATCTCATTCGATGCCAAAAAAGCTTTTGACAAAATACAACATCTCTTCATGATAAAGGTCTTGGAGACAGCAGGGATACAAGGAACATACCTAAACATAATAAAGGCAAAATACATCAAGCCAACAGCCAACGTCAAACTAAATGGAGAGAAACTCCCAGCAATTCCACTGAAATCAGGAGCAAAACAAGGTTGTCCACTATCTCCATATCTATTCAATATAGTTCTTAAGGTCCTAGGTAGAGCAATAAGACACAAAAAGGAGATCAAGGGGATACAAATTAAAATAGAAGCCAAACTCTAACTGTTTGCTGATGATATGATAGATTGCATAACCAATCCCAAAAATTCTGCCAAGGTACTTCTACAACTCATAAATAATTTCAGTAATGTAGCAGGATACAAGATTAACTCAAAAAAAATCAGTAGCCCTCCTGTACACAGATGATAAAAGGGATGAGGAAGAAATCAGAGAATCAACACCCTTCACAATAGCCACAAATAGCATAAAATATCTTGGAGTAACTCTAACCAAACAAGTGGAAGATTTGTATGACAAGAACTTAAATCTTTGAAGAAAGAAATTGAAGAAGACACCAGAAAGTGGAAAGATCTCCCATGCTCTTGGGCAGGAAGCATTAACATAGTAAAAATGGTAATCTTACCAAAAGCAATCTACAGATTCAATGCAATGCCCATTAAAATTCCAGCAAAATTCTTCAAAGATCTTGAAAGAACAATGCTCAACTTCACATGACAAAGCAAAAAAAAAAAATAATAGCCTGTACAACAAAAGAACTTCTGGAGGCATCACGATCCCTGACTTCAAAGTCTACTACAGAGCTACAGTACTGAAGACAGCCTGGTATTGGCATAAGAATAGACAGGAGGACAAATGGAACTGAACAGTAGACCTGGATATCAATCCACACTCCTTCAAACACCTGATTTTTGACAAAGAAGCAAAAAATATCAAATGGAAAAAAGAAAGCATAGTTAACAAATGGTGCTGGCATAACTGGATATCAACATGTAGAAGAATGAAAATAGACCCACATCTATCACCAAGCACAAAACTCAAGTCCCAATGGATCAAAGACCTCAGCATAAAGCCAGCCACACTGAATCTTATAGAAAAGAAAGTGGGAAGTACACTTGAATGCATTGGCACAGGGAACACAGACACTGAGAGAAACAATTAATAAATGGGACTTACTGAAACGGAAAAGCTTCTGTAAAGCAAAGGACACGGTCAACAAGACAAAACGACAGCCTACAGAATGGGAAATGATCTTCACTAACCCCACATCAGACAGAGGACTGATCTCCAAAATATACAAAGAACTCAAGAAATTGGACACCAAAAGATCACATAATCCAATAAAAGAAATGGAGTACAGACCTAAACAAAGAACTCTCAACAGAGGAATCTAAAATGACTGAAAGACACTTAAGAAAATGTTCAACATCCTTAGTCATCAGAGAAATGCAAATCAAAACAACTCTGAGATTCCATCTTACACCTGTAAGAATGTCCAAGATCAAAAACACTGATGACAACTTATGCTGAAGAGGTTGTGGGGGAAAGGGAACACTTCTGCATTGCTGATGGGAATGCAAGCTGGTATAACCCCTTTGGATGTCAATGTGACGATTTCTCAGAAAATTAGGAAAAGACCCTCCTCAAGACCCAGTAATGCCACTTTTGGGCATATATCCAAAGAATGCTCAATTGTGCCACAAGGACATGTGCTCAACTATGTTCATAGCAGCATTGTTTGTCATAGCCAGACCCTGGAAACAACCTATATGTCCCTTGACCGAATAATGGACAAGGAAAATGTGGTACATTTACACCACAGAAAAAAATAACGTCATCTTGAATTTTGCAGGAAAATGGATGGAGCTAGAAAACATTCTTTTGAGTGAGGTAACCCACACCCAGAAAGACAATTATCACATGCACTCACTCATAGGTGGTTCTTAAACATAAAGCAAAGAAAACCAGCCTACAAACCACAATCCCAGAGAACTTAGACAACAAAGAGGACACTAAGAGAGACTTACATAGATTAACCTACATGGGAAGTAGAAAAAGACAAGATCTCCTGAGTAAATTGGGAGCATTGGGACCTTGCGGGGAGAGGCAGGGAGGGTATCAGAGAAAAATGTAGAGCTCAATAAAAATCAATTAAAAAAAAGAAACTTAAAAAAATATCCAGCATCACACCCAGGCTGTGCTCTGCAGTGAGAATCCAAATGAAAACAGAAAGAGCAACAACATAAAAGATGACCCCTGATGAAAATATTGTCACACTGTTGCTAACGAAGACTACTGTCTAAGTGCACTTTAGAAGGAAAAACCCTAGTGTCCAGCAGGGAGACCTAACCTACTCCAGTCAGGAGAAATTCCTATTTCAAGGTTTACTCGAAGGTTAAAATACCTGTATGCCTCTCTGATCCAGGGACCTGCTCTTACAGATTAGAAGCAGGCCTATTAGCCCAGAGGCGATGTCCCTGGTAACGTCCACATCACTGTAGTAAGGCCTTGTTAGGCACTGGGCGTCGTTTTCTGTGGGTTCGTCAAACTCTAGAATGTTCCATTTGTAAGTGTAGATTTCCCCTGGTTGAACTGGTCTGATCATGGTGTGACTGCCTGAAAGAAAATATACACTGTTAATTTTCTAAGAAATTATTTTATTGTAATAAATATCTCCCTTCGCTTTTATTTAGAGTAACTACTATCAGGAGTTAACTACTATCAGGAGTTATAATTCTGTTTGTCTAAAACGCTTGACTACAGATTATCCTTTATTAGCTGTTCAATATTTCTCCACTAGATGCCGCCAAAGACACTCAGAAAGGCGTTGCATTTGTAACCATTAAAGGGAGAAGGGTTTGCTGGGATTTTTAGAGATTTCCCCCTCCGTGAGTGTTACTGACTGCACTTGTCATAACCACCGAGCAAATAGGACAAGAGGAAACCATGGAAGTTTCTCAGCGGTCATTAGTCTCTTTCAGTAGAAGTGAAAGGTTCCCACCTGAGGTGGAGGAAGAGTTGACTCCATCTTCGTAAGGCGAGAATGTCACCCCATGAGGGTAAATGCTATAGGGTCGGCTGGCCATGTTTTTGAACACAATCTACAAAGTTAAGTCATATCAATTATTTCAGCATCGAAGGTAACTCTTGAGAACTATTAGGTCAAAAGATGGCAGCTTTGCACACTTACCTCTGTGTGTGCATGCGTGGGCAGGTGTGCACGTGACATGCGGATGTGCACCCACAGATGTGTGCTCAAGCACTGGGGAAATCAGTTCTGTTTATCTGTGCAGCAGTCCAGCCTCCCTCCCCCCCCATTACCTAGAAATGCGGGAATCAGTTCTGTTCATCCGTGCAACCATCCCCCGCCCCGCCACCATTACCAGGCAAGAAGGAGTCTCTGGGGGAGTCTTACTCCCAAATAAAGATGAGAAATTGAACTTTGTCCCTGGGGAACAGCTTAGGAGAAGTTACATTTCCCTTATAGCACATCCTCCTCTCCCAGATGATCCCATCACCCTTCCCTTATTCTTTCAGATCGGACCTCATCTATTCCTTTCCTCCGCGAAACCGTGCTGCCTCTGCTTGTCTTGCTCCCTGAGATCACTCTCAATGAAGGTATCTTCCTGGAGGGCCCCAAGAGCCAGACCCTGAGTTCCAGACAGCATCTGCTTATCCTGAAACCTAAGGCATCTTAGTGGAGCCAAAAATGAGGGAAGGAAGGAAAGAGGGGAAAGAAGGCTCTGACATCTGATTACTTTCAAATGAACAAAATGGGCTTTCTCTCGGGCATGATTTTCACAGAAGTCCTAATTTGCCTATTAATCTTCAATAGATAACCTTAGTTTTATCTTCTACTTGGTTTTCAGACAAAGCCTTTAAATCAACCTTGATATGCAGATTATCTACATCCTAGGGTCTTGCCGAAGATGCAACCTTCAGTTGTCTGTTACTTGGGTCTTTACCTAGCTCTATGATGTAATACAATGTTCAAGCATATTATTATTACATTTAGTATGTGCGTGTACATACGTGCACTGTGTGTGTACATGTGTGTGCGTGCGTGTGTCTCTGTGTGTGTATGTATGTTTAAAGGCATGTATGTTACAGTGTGCATATGAGGTCAGAAGATAACCTGTGGGAGTTGATTCTCTCCATCACAGGCCCCAGGTGATATAAATGCTGCTGGACTAGAGACCAACCATTAGAGCCACATGCTTAGACTGTCCTGAAGTCATTTTCTCTCCACTCTCCTGACTCGGATGTTCACACTGATAACGAACAATGTTATTTTCAAAAGCTGCCCACCCCTTCTGTTTTGCGACAGTTGTGGGATTTTGTCAAGGACACAAGAAATTACTCCTGGCTCTCTACCTCAGGCAAATGGTGCAGTGTTCACAGGCATGTACACCTTTCTCAGACGTATTTCCTTTTTACTTTGCTGCTCAAGTTTGAACAAACATTGCAGACAACCTTGGGATTGTTTCATTGCACCTACTTGTGACTCTGCTTTATTCGCTTCTGGTTTATCTGTCAAGATCCTTGTATTATTAAGGCTATAAATGCATGAAATACTAAGTAAAACTAAAAGCTGTGTTTAAATTTAAAATTATATGAATACATTTAAAAATATTGAAAACTGCCAATCCCTGAGCTGTCTTTTCAGTTCAGTTCTTCCCAGCCTCCATATCTCTTTGCTTACCTTGAGTGTGTCCCTGACCTGGGCTCTAATAATAGGGCCCAGAATCCCACTTTGTTTGGTACCGGAACTCTCCATGCGTTTGGAGAAGGTCTCGTCCTCATATTGCCGGTAAATAACTTTCTTATACTGTTTTCCAATTTGATTTGAGAAATTATCCAAGTGCAAAGACCTGTATTTCCTTAAAGTGAAATGAAATAATAAAAGAAAAGTCAAACTACTTCAAGTAGAGAGTCCAGTGCAACAGTGGGAAACCCTTGCGCATGCAAGTTCTGCTTTGGGGTTGGCTAAAATGCTACTTCTTGGAATAGTCTCAGAGTAATCTACAACATCCTGATGTCCTTCACACAGCCAAAAACTAGCAATTAAGAGTCACCTGCTCCAGTACTGAATAGGTCATAGGTACCTGGTGAGATCTGGACAGAAAATGTCTGTACCTTCCTTTTTTTTTCTTCTTTCTTCTGTCTCTCTGTCTCTGTCTCTGTCTCTCTCTCTCTCTGTGTCTCTCTCTCTGTCTCTCTTTGTTTCTTTCTCTCTTTCCTTCTTTCTTTCTATTTCTTCCTTTCTCCCTCTTTCTCTCTCTTTCCTTCTTCTCTTTCTTTTTTTCTTTCTTTTTTCCTCTCTCGCTTTCTTTTTGATTCACAGTATTCCATTGCATGAATGTGCTGTAACTTGATTCTCTTTTCCAACTGATGGACTTTTGGAATTGATTCTAATTTTTATTACTATTAATAGTGTGGCAGTATGCACCTTATTCCCACAGCCCTCCACTCGCGAATAGTAATCCTTTTGTGCAGTTAAATTCCAGGAGCAGGGTGATGCTGGGAAAGGGTGTATATGCTTACAATTCTAACATATTTTGTCAAATTATCCTACAGAATGTCTTTAGAAGCACCCTGGGCTACCAGAATGTGTGATAGGCTCTGTTTCCCATAGCCTTGGCAACAGATGGTGTAATGTGAGCCTGGCAATCTGATAGATACAGAGCAACAATCCAGTGAAATTCCACTTTAACCTTTCTTATTAGGACTGGCATATGAAGAGCTACTAGAATTTCCAATTTTCCTTATTATTTTCTGGCTTCTTCTCTCAGGTATGAGAACAGAAGAGTAGCCCTGAACTTGTAGAACTGATGTGAAGCCCTTAGCCAACATCCACTACAAGCAGTAGCAAACATTCAGAAAATTCTAGTTGCTGTTGTTCTTATTATCATCACCGGGCCACATTCCTATGGTGATTTAGGGGCAATTAAATGTTGATAAGGATAAGAATGTCTAGGTGGAAACCAATATGTAAGTCCCTTGAGAGTTGGCCACGTTTTAGCCTAAGGACCCGCCCGAGGAGCACGCCTCTCATCTTTGCATGGTGGTCTGACCCCGACTCACTTGTCCATAGTTGTAGGTATTACAGGTGCATAGTTCCAAATGACTTCCTCTGCAGCAATGAAGTACTCCCACCTCTTCATGTGTCGCCTCTGCTCTCGAGTGAGCGTCTTGGGACTCCTGGTTTTCTTTGGGCAGTTTTTAATGTCAACGTAAGCTTGCATCCCAGCTGGATTAAGATAGAAAGTCAGCAGTAGAATTTAAGAGAAAAAAATTCATCAAAATGTGTATTAAAAAAAACAATTCATGGGATACAAATAATAACAGTAAAGCAATGCTCAGACACTCTTATAATGGGCCACAGAGGACGCAAGAGTAGAGAGCAGGATGAGAGGCAAGGGCTAGAGGAAGAAGTTGGAAAGCTTCCCTGATGGAGGAGCAAACTTAAAACCCTGGGACTATGACTGGGATATAGCACTATGATCAAGTGTGGGCTTAACATGTAGGTGCCCCTGGGTTTGATGCTTAACATAGCTCTCTCTCTCTCTCTCTCTCTCTCTCTCTCTCTCTCTCCCTCTCTCTCTCTCTCTACTAAATATAAAAATTTTGTCATTGAGCAGTGGTGGTGTACACCTTTAATCCCAGCACTAAGAAGGCAGTGGCAGGCAATCTCTGTGAATTCGAGGTCAGCCGGTCTACAGTGCAAGTTTCAGGACAGGCTCCTACAAAGAGAAATCCTGTCTCAATAAACAAAACAAAAAAAATTATCTTTTCTTGTTATTTGTCCCTTTGATAAATGAAGAACACAATGGTGTATACTTAATGTGATTGTTAATTCATAATACCACTTGTTCTTAATTTTAGATGTAGCTTTGCTTTATTCCTATTAAGAACTATACCACAGTGACAGTTTATCAATATCATCACCTTAACATAATTTCCATTGCTCAGGATGAAAACAAAGGGATCTCATACAATATTTATTCCTCAAGTGCCTACACACCTGTTGGTAACAGTTTCCTAAAGTAATGGAATGTGCTTAGATCTTCAACTCTATCAACATGAGTGTTTCAACAGTTTAAAGGCAAAACTGTGTGACATGACAGCTAACTGTTTCATTTACACGGCACCACACGACTCCTGCTGGTTCAGGAGAGTTAACTGCTGCTCTCTGAAGTCCATTGCTAGCAGCATAGTGGCTCATGCCTATAATCCCAGCACTGGGGAGGCTGAGATAGGAGGGCTGCCATGAGTTCAAGGCCAGCTTAGAACATTGGGTGAGTTACTGCAGTGTAAGCCCCTTTCTCAGTAAAACAAACACACAGCATGTAATCTATGGTACACTCAACTCACATTGAGTTCTTTTTGGTGCCTGGCTTTTGAGCTCCTTTCATTGTACGGGACCATATTCTCATGTGTGGCCTTGTCAATCTTCGTAATTCTATACTTCTATAAATTTGTGGATGTTCACCTTGTTCTGTCTAGTCTCTGAGCTCCTTCCCTTGGCTACATGTGAAAGACACCCAAGAGAAGTATCTAGAGAAGCATCAGTTTTCTTCTTCTTTCACGGAAATAGAGACCTCTATTTTAAAGGTTTTTTCAATGCCTTCACTTCCTTCACCTCCAACCCCTGGGTCATGAGTCTAAGAGCAAGGGGGTGTAATGGTGCCATTGGGAACCAGGATGCTTGAGTCTAGGTGGGGTTGGCTAAAAGGGTAAAGGGGAACAAACGGAGCTGCACCCAACACAAGATGATCAGAAAGGTGTCTTGCCTTGATAATGCTTTGGGATGAGGGAAGAAACGATCCACTTTCCTTCTGGGCTCATGGTCATGTTCGCGGTTGTTGACGTAGCACTGACCAGCGTGATGGTGGACACCTTGTGCTGGTTCTGCTCCAGGACTTGACCATTGAAGTGGATAGAGAACAGCTCTGGTCCTGAGCTCATTCCAATCAGATGCCAGCTGACGTGGTCGTGGGCGCAGACTGTTACGTCTGAGAGGGAGAGACAACATCCGAATGCATAGTGGCACGCAAACAAAGAGTCACAACTCAAGCAGCAAGTAGTACCCCCAAAGAGGGGATAGAGCTTAGAAAGAGGGCCTTTCCCCCGGAACTGCAAGAACAGCTAAAGGACTAAAGTTAGGGGGCAGCTGAATATGTGACAAACCCTCCCGGTTGGTCCAGGACTGAGAGGTCGTTCAAGATATAGGGTTCTCAGTGTATGAATCAGTAAAGTACTGGTCACATCAATCTGGCCAGAGTGTCAGGACCCTAATCCTCTCTTGCAGGTTGAAGTCAAGGTCAGTCAAAGTAGAAAGAAGTGTGAAGATGTGCAAAGGATGTTCTATGGTGTCTTCACCCACTTTTGAATTGTTTTAATGACAATGGTTTACTTTCTGTGTTACTGGTGCCCTTGCTGAAACTGGATGCTGAGAGCTTTTCATGGACAGATTGATCACAACTGAAGGAGAAAAAACCAGGGGGAAAGCTCAGCTTTGCTTTCTGTGTTGCCACAGTGATGGAGAAAATGCTCATTTGCTCTGGGAAAGAGTCCAGTCTTGGCTCCTACCCAGATCCATGACCACTAGATATAAGAGGGTGGGCTGGGAACTGGTTTCTCATCCATGGAGGCATTTGTCCTTGGTGAACACTGTGAACAGGAAGCTGGGAGGTAGCTAGAAGGTATGTGTGTTTCTGTGGGCACATTTATCCCCTTCTTTTTCAACTACAATTTTTTTGTCCTGATCAAGTTGTTTCTGTTTTATTTACACGCGCAGTCGGCCATTTTGGCTTTTATATATTTACACGGATTATTCTTCCTGTCAAGACACAGATAATGGGATTGTTAATTCCACTTCTGGAAACAGCATATTGAGCCTACTAGTTGGTAAGGACAGCACAAAGGCAGGGAGATGAATGAGGTGCCAATTCAGATCTTCCAAGGGAGAGGTCACTTAGTTCAGTCTCAGCTTTGGAAGAACCTAATTTTGGAACTCAGAATCATTATCCAGTGCTGAATGAGCCAGGAAGAAGATGGTGCCAAATGAAACAGAATAAAAATGGAAAACAAACCAGACCTCAACTCTTGACAACGATGATTTCTCTGTAAAAGAAGTCGTTTGTGATATTGATACATAATGACATTTAGAACTTTTATTTTTGCTTACAATTGTTTAACGATTGGTTTTGGGGATGTGCATGAATCACGTGATTCACAATGAGGTCAGAGGACAGCCTGTGTAAGCTGGTTCTCTCTTTCCACCATGTGGATCCGAGGGACCGAACCCAGGTCATCAGGCCTGGAGAAAAGCACCCTTACTCACTGAGTCATCACAGCGGCTCCTGGAATTTTTTAATAGGGAAATACTTTCATTTTTCCTAAACTGATCATAAATATAATATATACACATATGCTATGGGACATATGTGTATTTACTTATGTATGTATGTATGTAAATATCATAGGGGACCAATTTGTAGCCAGTTATCTTATATCTTGTGATTGCAAATTTGAAATTTGAATGTAAATCCAGGATAAAAGCCAAGGTTAGGCTCTCCCACAGAGCAAATGAACAATTCCCCAGTCACCATGTAAGCAAAGAAAGAGCAAATCTAGGTTTTTTCCCTGAGTTGTTATCACTACATCACACACACACACACACACACACACACACACACACACACACACACATCTCCTGAATATTTCATTCTAAGTCAGTTTTACTAGAAAGACCTAGAAGAAGTGGAAGTGGTATTGGTGGTTGCTATGGTTACAGCATGTCTCCTAAAAGGCTGCGACACCAGAAGCTTGGTTGGCTTTGTGTAGTGGATTTCAAGTGGTAGAACCTTATAAACATAGAGCGTAGAGGCAAGCGGTTAGGTCACTGGAGAGATTGTCCTTGGAGGAGATTAATGTAGTTCTCCTGGAACTTTGGCTAATTCTCACGCGAGTGAGTTATTATAAAGCAAGGCCATCCTGGTCTTGGCCTCTTCCACATGTAGCCACTTCCCTTTTGCTTCTTTGCCCTACTATGACACAGACAAGTGGTCCCTCACCAAAGGCTGAGTTGATGAGCCTGCCAGTCTTGAGTTTTCTGCTTTTGAAACTTAATTCTTTTTTAAACAACTTTTTTTATATAGTAGCCAGTATTCAGCATTTTATCACAGCAATAGAAAACTGATTAGTACAGTGGAAGTCAGTTTTCCCTCCACTTTATAGTTGCTATGATTTTACCTCTTTGCAAAACTCTTTATCTGTAGATGGGGAGAGAAAACTTTCTATATGCCATTGCATATTGTTTATCAATAGACTTTTGAACAACTAATAAAATATTTGTATGGTAGAGCATAGTCCTGTTTATCTTTACTAAACGTATATTTATTTATTTCCTTAAGATTTACTTATTTATGTAGTTTATGTACATGAACGCTCTGTCTTCATGCACACCAAAAGAGGGCATCAATACCATCGCAGATGGTTGTGAGCCACCATGTGATTGCTGGGAATTGAACTCAGGACCTCTGAAAGAGCAGCCAGTGATCTTGACCACTGAGCCATCTCTCCAGCCCTTTTATTTCATTCTTTCTGTTGAGCATTCCTATTAGAGAGTGACTCTGTACTTGAGTAGAAATGATATACTCAGATGCAACACCTAACAAGTTCCTTGTTGCCTTCTGATTTATCTGTTGTATTTCCTGGATAGGACACACACACACACACACACGATGATGATGGTAAAGGTCCTGAGAGTCACTGAATCATTGCACAAGATTGTAATAATTTGCTCCTAGGCATTGGAAACCAGTGTATGTGGTAAGCTACCTTACAGAACCAGTGGGCCCAAGATACCGGTGACACTGTCATCGCTGAATAGTGTGCGGCCCCTGTGTTACCTGGCATCGTCCTGTTCACAAAGCCATTGACTGTGTACATTAGGGATGGCGACTGGCTCCAGCTCTTGCTTTCGTCAAACACAGCAAACAGCAGCACATGTTGCTTGTCAAACATCTTCTGAGTCCCATCCTCAGTTAGTGTGTCTGAGAGAGAAGAGACATGCCTCTATCGCATTCCAGATTGAAGAGTACCTTCAGTGTTCCCACACATCTGAACTTGGGGCCAGAACCAAGTAGTGTTGATATAAATTTGAAACATACATTCCCAGCCAGGTCCTATGATCTGTTCCTAAAATCTTAGTACTCAGGAAGTTGAGGCAGGAGGATCATGAGTTTGAGGCCAACCTGGGCTATATAGGGAGTTCAAATAAATTTTGAACTATTTAGTGAAGTCTACCACCAAAAGCCAAAACCTTCCCTCCCTTGCCCCTTGTTCCCTGCGGTGGGTGGGAGAGCTGTTCCTGAGGTCATGAGAGTGAAAGAACTGGTTCTGCCCCCCACTAGCTGCAGCACTTGGGGGGAGTGACCCCTGCACCTCACTTGGGCAACACAGTAGAGCTGGCCCTGGTGGTATAGATGCGGGCCAGTTGACCCTAAGGGTGTAAGAGCAGGAGAACTAGATCCCCTCCTGACTGCCTGCTGCAAAGGGTGAGCTATCCAGGGAGGTTATGGAGAGCTTGCACTAGTGACGAGGATAAGGGAGAGCTGGTGGGCTGACCAACCCAGCTACCACCCAGGCCCCAAACCAGGGATATAAGTTGGTCCATCCCAACATCCACGCCATCAGTGATCTGCTAAAGCATGTGAGGGGGCCAGTCCTGCAGATCCAAAGCTGCAGGATCTTCAAAACATAGGGCAACAGCAGGATGTCCAAGAATGATGCGGGACAATGGTCTGTATTCTGTCAATTATATTTTAAATAAATGCTGATTTACCAGTAGCCAGACAAGAAGTATAGGCAGGAG
Source organism: Microtus oregoni (assembly GCF_018167655.1). NCBI lineage: Eukaryota > Metazoa > Chordata > Mammalia > Rodentia > Cricetidae > Microtus > Microtus oregoni. The sequence goes on from NW_024543072.1 coordinate 34,660,930, forward strand.
AACCAGACAGGAAGTAGAGGTGGGTCGACAAGAACAGGAGAATTCTGGGAAGAAGAAAGCTTGGTTCACAATTGTGACCCTACAACAAAAGAAGCAAGACGTGACTGCCTCGCAGAAAATGGTACTGAACCATGTGGCTAACATAGACAAAAAATAATGGGCTAATATAAGTTATGAGAATTAATAAGAAGCCTGAGCTAATGGGCCAATCAGTTTACAGTTAATGTAGACCTCTGTGTGATTTCTTGGGACTTAAGGATGGCGGGAACTGGGCAGGACAGAAAACTCAGTCAACACAAGAGCAGTCCAGAAAGGTTCCAAGAGGATGTCCAGGAGGGCCCAGCAGCAGCCAGAGGCCTTGAACCAGACCAACAACTCTTTGAAGTGAACACCTGAAAGTAAAGATGTATGGGGTAAAGGGTACGCTACGCGATTCACTGTGGCACACTGCAGTTTCCACAAGATCTTTCTTTCTTTCTTTCTTTCTTTCTTCCTTTCTTTCTTTTTGTCTTCCTTCCTTTCTTTTTTTTAAAAAAAAATATTTTGTTTTGTTTGGGTCGGGGGAGGTTGCAGTGGCAGAGGGTAGATGCAAAGGGATGGAAAGATGAATGAAATCAGGATGTGTGATGCAAAATCCAAAATAATCAATAAAAAAGTAAAAAAAACAAATATTTACATAAATAAATGAACAATTGTTGTGGAAAAATGGCTCAAAATGATTACTTACCATCAACAATAAAAAACCACACATTTCTTCTAGTCTTCCAGACCAGAACGCATGCCTCAGCTCAAATGGTACAACCCAAGGCCCTGTATTGAATACAGCTTCCTCATTTGCAGATAAATGGGGCACTGAACTAGAGAAATGTTTGTATAAAGATAAACCCATCCTTATATGAGTAAAAATGGTGATAAAATGAAAATGCCTTTTATAAGAGTACATTCTTTCAATGCAATTGCAGTATCTTTTATATGCCAGGAAATTTAAAAATATGTTTGTATTGATGAATAAGTAGCTGGGTATATGGCTTGTGTATAGGTATTAATGGCATTATCCCCTGGTACAGTTCATTGTGACTCTTTGATGGTTTCAATGAAGGTGGGTTGAAGTCGCTCAGAGTAAGAGAAGAGAAAGTCAAGGTAATTCTAAGAACATTGCTAATGGAATGCCTCACTGTCTGAGCATGGTGGTTGCAACAATGACCCATGATGAACAACGCCTTGGGGAACTGAGAGAGGCTCCGGGAAGGAAGGCAGAGGGCCTTTATCTCAGGTAATTTGTTCCCTGCATTGTTCTTGGACGTATTCTGTACTCCTGTTAAACATTTACATTTGGTTTATACGACACGTTTATTCTTGCTGGATGTCAGAACCCAATCTGATGAAAGAATATACAGAGTGCTGTCCTCCGTGCGCCTGAACCTGGATATGGGAATATACCGAGTCTGTCCTCCGTGTGCCTGAACCTGGATATGGGAATATACCGAGTCTGTCCTCCGTGCGCCTGAACCTGGATATGGCCCTCTGCCTTACTTTTGTTCTTTCCCAGATATCATCGATGGTACGTGCCAGGCAATCGTGTTTAAACTGGGCAGTCGTGGGAAAGTTCTGGGAAAGGGCTGCTCTGTCAATATTTAGTATGTGTTTGCTGGAGTTGATTTACATGTTTTACTGCTCATGTTTTTCTGAACTCCAACAACCTTCCTTGGATCATTGCTTTCTTCGATTCCCTTGAGTATTATAAAAGCACACTGAAACTGATGGGAAACTGTCTCCAGCGTTAGACTGTAGACTGCCCACTCCTTAAGGTCCTCAAATCCCAGGTCTCAAAGACACAGATCTACATAGGTCAGCAAAAGTTGACACTCACAAAGTCTGTGGCCGACACCTAAAGTGTTCAGCTTGTTTATAAGAAAGCAAACTGAGCTGGGAATGGTGGTTCACACCTGCAATCCTACCACATGGGAGCCTAAGGGAGAAATATCGTTATGAGTTCAAGGCCCTGTCTACTAAAAACGATAAAAGATCAATCAGCCAACCAACCAACCAACCAACCCATCCTCAACCAAACAACAACAAAGAAGGAGAGTTGGAGTATACATGTTTATAAACCAAATCACCAAAAGAAACCTCAGCTACCTCAGTTGTACCAGCCAGTGTCCTTTCCCGGAACTCTCTCAGTGAGTAGGGTGCTATACACTTTAAAATAAATAGACTTGACTTTGAAGTAAAGATGACTGGTCAGGCAAACATGCAGACACAGTGTCAGAATAGACTTGAATGAAATTGCCATAACTAAGATGAGGGGAGGTTTTAGAAGAAACAGGAAAAGTTGGTACCAGGTGACATTTTTCCTCATTCATGATCTGGTCTCCACTGCATTCTCTTGCATCACCTACAAGAAGGTCCCAAGGTTCTCCAAGCCTTACCCCAGTACAATCTCCCAGGTACTCCAGGGTCTCTGCTGTGGTTGAATCTGGTGTTACTGCTCTTACCTTTCTTACAGATAAGTAGAGGTCCAATCAGCCCTGAGTTGAAGTCCTGGGTCAGGTTTTCATAGGAGTAGTAGATGTGGGTGAGGCAAGGCGGGTCATCGGGTGTGGGCCCACTGTCCTCACTGATGACCCACTGGTAGGTGTACTCTTCCCCAGGAGCCACGGCATCATCCATCCTCTCCGCTGGGAACGTGTGGTCAGCGTAAGAAGCCCCTGGAGAAGTGACAGTCACAAAGACAATTGGATTTTCCCTTCACTCTCCAGTGTGGGGAACCCAAGATGAGCTCTCTGCAAATTACATACTTTCATAGCAACTTCTATAATCAGAAAGAGTCGCCCCCCCCCATTCCCACCTTTACACAATACCATAATGACTTGCTACTTATCAGGGTATTGGAAGGACTGTTTATATGTAATCAGAGACTCAAATCAATCTTAGCAGTAAGCCACCTCATAATACAAGAATCAGTATGCTTTAAACTTAGTGTTAGCATAGGATGTGTGTGCTGTTTGCATATTGTTTTGTTTAGCACTGAGCACATATGTTCTTTTCCACTGCAATGGTTCTCAGCCCTGTTGTTTTGTTTTGTTTTTCAGTCTCTTAATTGCTCCTTGCAATTGGGCCATTCCAGTTCCTCTCCCCACCATGGCTGCATCTAGCTCCAGTATGCAGTCTAATCCTTGGGCATATGAAATCAGTCTGTCCTAGAAGTGCAGATACCTCACTTCATTGTGCAAAAGCCCATTGATAATCTATGTTTGCTGGCTGCTCTCTCTGGCAGCAGAAGGGTGCCATAGAAATCAGTCTTCCGCTTTTGAAGAAGAACCTAGATGAAAAGGGGTTTGGAGGGTTGAGACATGATAGAGATGGAGCAAGTGAGAGCAGGAAGGGGAGAGGTTAGGGTCGTAGGCAATCGCGAAGGATCGACTTCCTCTTTGCCAGAGGCATTTCTCGTTCAATTAAGCCAAGTTTTTCACCCTTGGGATTCCACTTTGGGATGGAGCTTCCTTTGTTTGGTAGAAGTCGAGCCCATCATAATACAGGGAGTTGAGCCTGAAGTGTGTGATATGATTGGGCCAAGAGCCAGTGGGAATTGGGACTGTCAGATCAGACACACTGGTTAATACTCACCCAGTATTATCCTTGAATTTGGTGAACTTTATTACATGTCAATCGAAGGAAATGACAAGAGGGAGGCATAGAAGAACAGAGATGGGGAAAGAAAGGAGAGTAAGGCTGAAATCAAGCATTCGTCTTTTCAAAAGCACAAACACTTCAGGAAAATCAGTTTCTGTGTTGTACTCCATTGTGTAAATGTACCACATTTAGGTTGTTTCCATATTCTGGCTATGATGAACAATGCTGCTATGAACGTAGTTGAGCACATGTCCTTGTGTCACGATTGCGCATCCTTTGGGTATATATCCAAAGGTGGTATTACTGCATCTTGAGGAAGGTTGTTCCCTAATTTTCTGAGAAATTGCCACACTGACATCCAAAGGGGCTATACCAGCTTGCATTCCCACCAGCAATGCAGGAGTGTTCCCTTTACCCCACAACCTCTCCAGCATAAGTTGTCATCAGTATTTTTGAACTTGGCCATTCAGAGTTGTTTTGATTTGCATTTCTCTGATGACTAAGGATGTTGAACATTTTCTTAAGTGTCTTTCAGTCATTTTAGATTCCTCTGTTGAGAGTTCTTTGTTTAGGTCTGTACTCAGTTTTTTATTAGGTTATTTGTTCTTTTGATGACCATTTTTTGAGTTCTTTGTATATTTTGGAGATCAGACCTCTGTCTGATGTGGGGTTAGTGAAGATCTTTTCCCATTCAGTAGGCTGTCGTTTTGTCTTGTTGATCATGTCCTTTGCTTTACAAAAGCTTTTCAGTTTCAGGGGGTCCCACTTATTGTTTCTCTCAGTGTCTGTGCTGCTGGGGTTATATTTAGGAAGTAGTCTCCTGTGCCAATGTGTTCAAGTGTACTTCTCACTTTCTCTTCTATGATGTTCAGTGTGGCTGGCTTTATGTTGATCCATTTGGACTTGAGTTTTGTGCATGGTGATAGATGTAAATCTATTTTCATTCTCCTACATGATGATATCCAGTTATGCCAGCACTGTTTGTTAAACACACTTTCTTTTTTCCATTTGATATTTTTTGCTTCTTTGTAAAAAATCAGGTGTTTGAAGGAGTGTGGATTAATATCCGGGTCTTCTATTTGGTTCCATTGGTCCTCCTGTCTGTTTTTATGCCAATACCAGGCTGTTTTCAGTACTGTAGCTCTGTAGTAGAGTCTGAAGTCAGGAATTGTGATGCCTCCAAAAGTTCTTTTATCATACAGGATTGTTTTGGCTATCCTGGGTTTTTTGCTTTTCCATATGAAGTTGAATACCGTTCTTTCGAGGTCTGGGAAAAAATTTGCTGGAATTTTGATGGGCATGGCATTAAATCTGTAGATTGCTTTTGGTAAGATTGACATTTTTACTATGTTAATGCTTCCTGCCCAAGAGCATGGGAGATCTTTCCACTTTCTGGTGTCTTCTTCAATTTCTTTCTTCAAAGAGTTAAAGTTCTTGTCATACAAGTCTTCCACTTGCTTGGTTAGAGTTACTCCAAGATATTTTAGTAGCATGAGCTCTTAATAGAAGAGCTTATGAGGAAGTATCTCAAAGGACAAGCAGGGATCTTTATCTCTGCAAGCTCTGTAGCAAAGCTACACTGATAAGAAGGGCACCCTCCCTGGTCATTCTTTGTGCAACAAGTGGTCAGCCTGCGGTTCCTTGAGCTGCCCTACATGAGGCTTGCATGCTGGCCCCTCCTAAGTGGTCTCCTCCACAGCCTCCTAGTTTTTTTTCCTGACTAGAAGCTTCCACTGTTTTAGCAGCTAAGGCACCACAAAGGATTCCTATAGTGGGAAGTAGCATCTTCCTGTTACCTTTACAGGCCCTCCAAAAGACAAAATGTGGTCTTTTTGGCAGGGTAAGAGGTTGAGATAAAATGTCTGCTTAGCTTTTAGATGTCTGATTTAACACAGCTCACTCCTTCTCTGATTCTGTGCTACATATGGTGGTGATGTTCCTTTTAAGTTTATTTGACTGATTTTATACATGTTTATGTGTTGTAAAAGGATCAGTGGGCTGCTTCCCGCTGCCCGGCTAGCTCAGTCGGTAGAGCATGAGACTCTTAATCTCAGGGTCGTGGGTTCAAGCCCCACATTGAGCGCCAATCTGTTGTAAAGGGAGCGGTGGGCTGCGTTCCCGCTGGGATCCTGGCTCCCTGGCTAGTTTACACCTGAAATAATCACACAGAAACTGTATTCATTTAAACACTGCCTGATCCATTAGTTCTAGCCTCTTATTGGCTAACTCTCACATCTTGACTAACCCATAACTAATAATCCGTATGCCACCACGAAGTTGTGGTTTACCAGCATGAGTCTAGCCAGCGTCCATCTTGGGAAGGGGAATCATGGCGTCTGCCTGACTCTGCTTTCTTTTTCCTAGCATTCTGTTCAGTCTACTCCATCTATCTGAATTCTGCCCTATCAAAAAGTCAAGGCAGTTTCATTATTAACCAATGAAAGTAACACATAGACAGATGACCCTCCTACATCATGTATGTAATATGTAGGTGTATGTGTATGATTGTATGTGTGGTCAGGTGCACATATACCTGTGTGCACATGTATGTAGAGGCTGTTGTTGACATGAGATATCATTTAATTTGTACCCCTGATAATTTGGGAGGGGCTCTTAATACCCTTTGAAGCCCTTTACCTTAAATTAAGATAAAATAATTCATTTTTTAGAGATAGTATTTTTGATGGGTTGTGAAGACTAGAAAACACACACACACACTCCATATCCCAAGCTATCCTTTCAATCACAAGCCTTCCATCTCAGCATCTCGAGTGCTGACATTACAGATCTAATACTGTGTTCAGATGAGATATATCTTAGTTCTCTTGCGTTCTAGCATAGCTGAGAAAACTGAGATTGGGGTGGCTAAGGTTGCTATGACAGAGTGCCCTAGACTGGGTGGCAGCTAAGCACAACCATTCCTCATGATAGAGGCTGTGTGTGGATTTCAATGTGGTGTGCTCTCATGTGCCCCTCCCTGGTGCAGACGGCTCTCTGTCATAGTCACATGGGATACACACAGGGTGGGAGAGCTCCACTTGTGGTTCCATTGAAAGGGCACAAACCCCACCACGAGGGTTGTGACTCCATGACTTAAATCCCTCCTGAAGGCCCCACTCTTGATATATTCTTGCCGAGGATCAGGTGTCTAGCACATGAAATTTGAAAAACACAAACATGGGAATCTATATCAGTAATGTATCCATTTTAAGGTGAGGAAAGTCCATAATAAGACAATGTAACTGCTTATAATTGCCCAAAAATTAACACATTTCTGAGCAAAGGGAAGATAACCCAGTGTCCCTATTTCTAATAAGTCATCAGTCCTTCAGCTTAGCCCAATAATGATAACAATGGCTCCCACCACCACCTCAAGAATCCCAGGCTCTGTGTTTGGTGCAGATGCAAAGGAGACCAGGGTAAGAACATGGTGGTGCTGTAGTTGTGTTGGCTTTGACCTCTGTTTATTTCCCAAGGCTACTCAATGAGGGACCACAATCAGAACATGCTGTCTGTCTTGATGTAAGAGTTACCTTCTAGGTGAGCAAATGATTTTCCTTGTGTCATCAAATTTATTTGTGAAAATTTAAAGGCTCACACTCAAATTTAACGTTCAGTGGATTTTAAAACCTGTACAAAACAGGATGCTATGACACACGCATAGATACTGAAAATGTTGCCACGGCAACACAAAGAGATGTCCACAAGGAGAACTTCATTTCACATTTTTATGTAAAGCAACATTTTGCATACTTGAATGATAATTTGAATTAAGTTGAAGAGGTGAGATTTGGACATTGGGAAATAAGGGTGAGCAATAGATTTGCACATGGGATGTGGTCTGTAAGTGCACATGGGCTCACTACTAGAGTGATCGGAGGGCACTTTTATCTGTTCTCTTATCTTTTCATAGCAGATTACTTTGCTTTTAGAACAAAACAGAAATGTTATATTGCTCATTCTGTGACCTACACAATACAGAACAAAGCCAAAACAGCTATTTAGAGGAAGCAGTTGTGAAATGTGACTTGTTGGTTTTATTTTGTTTTTGCTGCTGTTTTGGTCAATCTGACTTTGACTTGGTAATCAAAATGAAGTTAAACTCTAAATTGAAAAGAAGAAACGGACAGGATGGATCGTGATATGACTTAGAAGACCTTGTTCACCCTGTAGCAGAGAAAACCACTTACACAAGAGTTCTCCTTCATTTTATATTCACTTGGCTCTGTTCATTTCCTGCTTGGTTCTTGGTCAACTTTATAATGTGCTTACTTTTGACACGAGGTACTAATTATTTTCAACGAGGCCCCAGTATGTCTTAAAACGTGAAATGGTGCATGGAAGCTTTGGGAAGGAGCCTCTGTAAAGGGCAACCATTCATCTAATCTCCCTCGTTACTTCTCCTTGTGAGCTTTTTCTTCCCCATTTATTAAACACAGAGAATGCCTCTGTGCAAGCAAAGGTCCAGATATTCCTTTAGAAGCTGTACTTTAGACAATGGGAAAATTAATGCTGGTGTTGTATAATGAACTTGATTCTACTGCGTAGACATATGAGGTTTTAAAAAATTGAACAATGCAGATTTTTATGATTTATGAGATTTTTTTATTTATCATTATAATTTGTTTCATACTTGGTAGAAGTAAACAAACTTGTGTCAAGAATTGAAATGTTAAGGAAACTCCTTAAAGACTAAGTTTTCATATGCAAAATTTTACAACACTTAGATGCAAACTACAATTTTTATTGGATTTATTTTTAAGATTTAGGGCTCTATTCTGTAAAGCAAAGGACACTGTCACTAAGACACAAAGGCAACCCACTGACTGGGAGAAGATCTTCACCAACCCCGCAACAGACAAAGCTCTGATCTCCAAAATATATAAAGAACTCAAGAAACTAGACCATAAAAATCTAATCAACCCAATTATAAAATGGGGCACTGAGCTGAACAGAGAATTCTCAACAGAAGAAGTTCAAATGGCCAAAAGACACTTAAGGTCATGCTCAACTTCCTTAGCGATCAGGGAAATGCAAATCAAGACAACTTTAAGATACCATCTTATACCTGTCAGAATGGCTAAAATCAAAAACACCAATGATAGCCTTTGCTGGAGAGGTTGTGGAGAAAAGGGTACACTCATCCATTGCTGGTGGGAATGCAAACTTGTGCAACCACTTTGGAAAGCAGTGTGGTGGTTTCTCAAGAAATTCGGGATCAACCTTCCCCTGGACCCAGCAATACCACTCTTGGGAATATACCCAAGAGAGGCCTTATCATACAACAAAAGTATATGCTCTACTATGTTCATAGCAGCATTGTTTGTAATATCCAGAACCTGGAAACAACCTAGATGCCCTTCAATGGAAGAATGGATGAAGAAAGTATGGAATATATACATATTAGAGTACTACTCAGCAGTAAAAAACAAGGACTTCTTGAATTTTGCATGCAAATGGATGGAAATAGAAAACACTATCCTGAGTGAGGTAAGCCAGACCCAAAAAGAGGAACATGGGATGTACTCACTCATATTTGGTTTCTAGCCATAAACAAAGGACATTGAGCCTATAATTAGTGATCCTAGAGAAGCTAAATAAGGAGAACCCAAAGAAAAACATATAGGCATCCTCCTGAATATTAACCTTCATCAGGCGATGAAAGGAGACTGAGACAGAGACCCACATTGGAGCACCGGACAGAAATCTCAAGGTCCAAATCAGGAGCAGAAGGAGAGAGAACATGAGCAAGGAACTCAGGACCGCCAGGGGTGCACCCACACACTGAGACAATGGGGATGTTCTATCGGGAACTCACCAAGGCCAGCTGGCCTGGGTCTGAAAAAGCTTGAGATAAAACCGGACTCGCTGAACATAGCGGACAATGAGGACTACTGAGAACTCAAGAACAATGGCAGTGGGTTTTTGATCCTACTGCACATATTGGCTTTGTGGGAACCTAGGCAGTTTGGATGCTCACCTTACTAGACCTGGATGGAGGTGGGTGGTCCTTGGACTTCCCACTGGGCAGGGAACCCTGATTGCTCTTTGGGCTGACGAGGGAGGGGAACTTGATTGGGGGAGGGGGAGGGAAATGGGAGGCGGTGGCAGGGAAGAGACAGAAATCTTTAATAAATAAATAAACGGAAAAAAAAAGAAAAAAAGATTTAGGGCTCTATATCAGAGAGATGTAAATCAAAACAACTCTGGGATTCCATCTTATACCTGTAAGAATGGCCAAGATCAAAAACACTGATGACAACTTATGCTGGAGAGGTTGTGGGATAAGGGAACTCTCCTGCATTGCTGGGGGGAGTGCAAGCTGGTACAGCCCCTTTGGATGTCAGTGTGGCGATTTATCAGAAAATTAGAAAACAACCTTCCTCAAGACACAGTAATAACACTTTTGGGTATATATCCAAAGGATGCTCAATCATGCCGCAAGGACATGTGTTCAACTATGTTCATAGCAGCTTTTTTTGTCATAGCCTGAACCTGGAAACAACCTAAATGCTCCTGGACCAAAGAATGGATAAGGAAAATGTGGTACATTTACACAACGGAGTACTACACAGCAAAACAATAAAATAAAATAAAAAATTACATCTTGAAATTTGCAGGCAAATGGATAGAACTAGAAAACATCATATTGAATGAGGTAACCCAGACCAAGAAAGACAAATATCATATGTACTCACTCATAAGTAGTTTTTGGATATAAAGCAAAGAAAACCAGCCTACAAATAACAATCCCAGTGAACCTAGATAACAATGAGGACACTAAGAAAGACATACATAGTTCTAATCTACATGGGAAGTAGAAAAAGACAAGGTCTCCTGAGTAAATTGGGAGCATGGGGACCATGGGAGACGGTTGAAAAGGAGGGGAGAGGAAGGGAAGGGAGCAGAAAAAAATGTAGAGCTCAATAAAATCAACAAAAAAAGATTTAGGGCTCCAGCCTACTAGAAGATGGTTAAATGTATAGAGTTATAACATTAAATATAATTTAAAGCATTTTATATAAAACTAAAATTAATTTTGTGGTACAGTACAATGCAACTCCCCAGGTAAATACAAGAATATAAATCCCATGAAAGAATACTATCAAGGGTCTGGAAATGCAACTTAGTGGTAAAAGTGCTTTCCCAGAATGTGTGAGGAGCTGGGTCCGATCCCCCATCACACACACATACACACACACACACACACACACACACACACACACACACGGCGGCAGAGACAAAGAGAAAGAGAGAAGGAGGGAGGGAAGGAGAAGAGACATAGAGAGAGAAGAAAAAAGAATAATAACAATATTAAGACTTATCATGAAAGAGACTTCCTTAAAATAATCACTCAAACCTTACCAATACTGCAATGCATGCTACTTAAAGACTTTTTTTAAATTAAATTTCATTTCAATTAAATTTACTTTAGTGTTAGTTTTTTTTGTTTTTTTTTAGGGTTTTGGGGTTTTTACAGTAGTGTGTGTGTGTGTGTGTGTGTGTGTGTGTGTGTGTGTGTAAGCCAGAGGACTTGTGATGACCTTCATCCCTTGAGACAGAGTTTCTTTGTGAACATGAAATTCAGCTGGTAACCATCAAGCCCTAGAGAGCTCCCATCTCTATCCCCTGTCCACAAGCACTGAATGTTATAGATGCACCTGGCCACACCTTGTTTTTTATGGGAGTTTCCGAAATTTGAACTCAGGTGGCCATGTTTGTTCAGTAAGCACTCTTACCTGCTGAGCTGTCTTCCCAGACCTGATACAAAGCTTAAAAAATTCAATACCATTAGAAAGGAACTGTACGCATTTCCAGGAACAAGTTTGTGTATTCTGTCCAACAGGGGAGTTCTTCTTCAACCTACCTACCATGATGACTTCTCAAACCTATCCTTAGTGTCTCTGTCTCACACTGCCCATCCGTTTTATGTTTACTTCTGAGATAAAGAATTTGGACTCTCACCTTGCTGGCTCACCATGTAGCTGCTTTACCCCCAGCAAACTAGGTCCAGCCACAGAGGTAGGCAGTAGGTGAGGGTGAGTGCTAGACACAGATATGAGGAGATACCACATTTTAATCCCGAAGGGCATGGTACAATGGGAGGAGGCTTGTCTCTACATGAAGGAAAGTATATACTAAGTTTGTATCTTGTTTTCCAGGGAAGCTTTTTATTTTTCCTATTTAGCTGAATTTACTGTTTTCGACTTTATGGAAATATAGGCACTCACGCACAATGCTAAGAAGCTGCAAGCAGATGTGCTGGGGGCATGCCCAATCATTTGGTTTCACAAACGCTTGCTGACTGAGTAATAGGGGGGCAAATAAACATTAGAGGGAGATGAGCGATGTTGCAAGGTCCATTCCCTCTGCAAACAACTGAGCTGAGGGCCAGAGTCCACACTCTCACTTTCTCCCTCATTGTGATGCTTGGAAGGTCAAACATCACTGTTTGACCATGCTGCTGCTCCCCTCTCCTGCCCTGCACTGCTCAACTCTGATCGAGAAACCTCATAAGCGGGCTAATCACTGTATGAAATCAGATAACATAGAAGAGACTCCTGTGCACAATGTCTTGTCCGGGAACTTGCCAACTATTCCAATTCCCGTTTCTCTTGCTGTGATAAAACACTGACCAAAAGCAACTTGGAAAGAAAAGGGTTGACCTGGATTACAGATGATAGTGCGTTGTGGAGGGAAGCCAAGGCAGGAACTCACGGCAGTAACTGAAGAACTCTGCTCATGGGTTTGTGTCCCTGGCATGCTCAGCTACCTGTTTTATACAGCCCAGGCTCATTGCCCAGGGATAGCACCATCCACAGTGGGCTGGGACCTCCCTTATCAATTAGCAGTCAAGAAAGTTCTCCACAGACATGCCCACAAGCAAATCTGATGGAACAATTCCTCAACCAAAATGTCCTCTTTCCAAGGCAGCATAAATCTTGTTGCCTGCAAAGCTGAATGTATTTAGTAGATGGCTTTTAAAAAAAAATGTTTGCTCACCCTTAATTACCATGGGGTTTTGTGTGTGCCCATTAAAACTCATAGAAGCGGGGGAAAGAAGCATAGTAGCCATGGAGTTCAAGCAGAGTACATTTGCCTGCATTTGTTTGTGTGATGATAATTCTTGCTTGTACTTACTGTAGACACATGGGCTTATCTCTGCCTAAAACCATCCTAGATGGTGGGGCTGTTATTACCATTTTAAGGTGAACATATGGAATTCAGAGAGGTGGGATGATTTTCTCACCCACCTTATTAGGTGCAGGAACTTAACAAAACCCTGGTATTTAGGTGGCTCTAAACCATTAGTTTTCATCTCTGAAACCGAAAGCAGGATCAATTTTTATAATTACAGTTTCTCTAAGAGTGCACGGTGAACAATCCCAGCTGTAAAAATATCTAGCAATAACATTAAAGCGATCAACCCTTTCTCTTGTTAGAGGTTCACAAACTCATCTTACCTTCTGAAAATTTGCTGTATTTGATTCCTTGAGGATGGATGCTTATGGGCTTGTCTGCTTTGTTTCTGAAGTGAACTTTCATGGTGTCTCCAACCTCAGCATAGAGAGTAGGTCCAAGAAGTCCTATGGGAAGATAAGCATGAAATTTTTGTATTCAGGATTATTAAAGAGGCAGCTGCTAAGCAAGAGGAACATGTAGAAAAGCCCCAAGCTGCCCCTTCTGGTCCTGAAGTTGACTCGCTTCTCTTGAACTTAAACTATCACCTGATCTTTGTATCTTCGTCATCCCATCAGCTCCAGCATGGCTCTTTAAATAACGATGAACGGCAAATCCTTGGCCTTAACCCAAAGCAACTCCAAAGACTTGAGAGACAGTTTGCCCCAGATCCTACCCGCTCTCATGTGCTGTCTTTTCTTACATGAGTTAGTCTCCACTCTCCCGCGGATCTGAGTGCAACCAAGGAGTAAATCACACCATTCCCTGGTACTCATACAAGTTCAAGAATCTCCAAAGCCCCGAGACCTTGATCACAAGGACCTTAATGTATGGAAGGAAAGCCCTTGCATGACTCCTCACAACAACAATTCTACAATATCAAGGGGAAAGTGAGATGTGAACGGGGTGGGGGTGGGAGGATCCATGGGCCATCATAGGGATTTGGGTTTCTTCTACACGGACCAGCAAGTCATTTGAACTTTGTATAGTATAGACATGGCTCAACATGTTTTAAAAATTCATACTCATTAGGAAAAAAAAACATGTAAAAGAAAAGAGAGCTATGTCTGAAGAACGGGGCTACTGTGGAGGGAGTAGACAGCTGTAGATTGAGCCAGCGCGTCCGGCAGTGCAGCAGTGATTTGCTGGACACATTTGGAAGTTAAGAGAACAAGGATTTCTAACAGATGGGAAGTAGCATATATGAGGAGTCAGGAAAGATCCCAAGGTTTTATGATCTGAGTCACTGGCTAAATAATGCCATCAGATTGTCTGTTACCATGACAGATGAGCAGGAATCGGGCTAAGGACACAGGCATCAAGACCAAGGCTTTACTTGCCATTGGCAGGCTCAGTGCGGAATCTTGATCCACACGAATGAGTAAGACACAACCATTGGCTCCCAGGGGACCACAAAGTAGTTTGAATGTAGGCATTCTCTAGATGGACAGGATATTATGGGCGCAGGGAGGCTGCAGGGCTAGCTCCATCTGGTTCCTTAGCAGGAAGCTGATAGAAGGGTCAGAGTTCGGGAGACCCATATGCTAGAATTTCCTGAAGTGTAGACTTGGAATACTTCATTTCAGACTAACTCGGTATCTCACCAAAAGAAAGAGTCCCAGTTACCACCTTGGCCTCGGCTCTGGAGGCGGAGCTTGTGACTCTGTGTTTTAACGCGTGCTCACAAATGATTTTGGCACCCGTCAACTCTAACTACAGTTCAGTCAAGCGGCAGCAATGGCTGCTGTCACATCCAAGCCAGCCACAGTCTCACAGGATTTCTTTCTGGCCCCTGGGAATCTTAGATGCAGAAGGAGGAAATGACAGTGTGGTCATGAAGTTCAGCCAGCATCCATGTACTGCTGGTTACATTTGCAGTGTGAGAGTTAGCAGCGGACTTTCACTTACTGTCCCTCCGATATGCCCAAGTACTGGAAGCCCTTATATTAACCTTCATAGTAAAATTTAAGGTAGCGATTAGACCTTCATATTACATACTAGAAAAGTGAGCCTCAGAGTATTAAGGATCATTCCCCAAATCATAAAACTAAGAGAGGCCAAGCTATGATTTCAACTTAAATCTGTCTGACTCAAGGCACTGAGTTTTAAGCCACCTCTTTACACAGCACTTCACACTTAGCGTTCTTCCATATATCAGATACTAACTGCTCTTCCATCTCAGGCCTCAGACTGTGAAGACACATGGCTGTGGGACACATGGCTGTGGGACACATGGCTGTGGGACACATGGTTGTGGGACACATGGCTGTGGGACACATGGCTGTGGGGACACATGGATGTGGGACACACGGCTGTGGGGACACATGGTTGTGGGACACATGGTTGTGGGACACATGGCTGTGGGGACACATGGTTGTGGGACACACGGCTGTGGGGACACATGGTTGTGGGACACACGGCTGTGGGGACACATGGCTGTGGGACACATGGCTGTGGGACACATGGCTGTGGAGACACATGGCTGTGGGACACATGGCTGTGGGGACACATGGTTGTGGGACACATGGCTGTGGGGACACATGGCTGTGGGGACACATGGTTGTGGGACACATGGCTGTGGGGACACATGGCTGTGGGGACACATGGTTGTGGGACACATGGCTGTGGGACACACGGCTGTGGGACACACGACTGTGGGGACACATGGCTGTGGGACACACGGCTGTGGGACACATGGATGTGGGACACACAACTATGGGACACACGGCTGTGGGGACACATGGCTGTGGGGACACATGGCTGTGGGGACACATGGCTGTGGGACACATGGCTGTGGGACACATGGATGTGGGACACACAACTATGGGACACACGGCTGTGGGACACATGGCTGTGGGACACATGGCTGTGGGGACACATGGTTGTGGGACACATGGTTGTGGGACACATGGTTGTGGGACACATGGCTGTGGGACACATGGGCAAGAAGTAGACACTCTCTGACTTTTAGAGCTCACAACATACTAAGAGAAACATCTAACAATTAATCACACAAATACTTAGTTATAAACTATAATAGCATCAAAGATGATGCCCCTCTCCTGCCTACGAAGATGGAAGAATGGAGAAATGCATCAAGAAACACAGGCAGCTCCAGCTAATGGGAAAGGCACAGACTATGCCAGCCAATGTATAAAGTCTATTCCGGGCTTGTGAGCAGGAGAGGGTCAGGTGTGGCAAGCGCTTTCCTGAGGGAAGTGAGCCTTTCAATGCGGTGCCAAGGCAGGGAAACAAAGGGATGGGAACAAGTGGAATCAGCATTTGCAAAAAGAGGCCAGAAGACTCAACCTACTTGAAGAGCCCTTGATGGCCAGTGAAGCAGGGAAGAGAGTACCTTCTCTTAGGGAAGAGAGCAAGGTGTCAAAAGTACCGCTGAAGGAGTCATCCTGGACAGGTCACTCAGGGCCAGGGGTGGCATTTGGAAGTTTGGTTTTCATATGATAACAGTCAGAGTTGTTGAGGTTTTTCAGCAAGATACAATATGAGCCAGACTTCTAAGATGTTTGGTCTTTAATTTTTGTTTGTTACTTTCTATTTACTCTCTCTCTCTCTCTCTCTCTCTCTCTCTCTCTCTCTCTCTCTCTCTCCCCCTCCCTGCCTCTCTCTCTCCCTCTTTGGCCCAGATTTTTTATTTTAAATGTTCTATGTTTATTGAGAATGATCTGGAGAGGAACTGGAGTAGAGGCCAAGAGAAGGCTCTGAAAGAGACACTGATAAGATTAAGGACATAATGGAGAAAGGTCTTCAGCAAAAAAAGTGTCAGCTACGTACACTGGAGATGAAATCTTGGAGTTGTAGAATGGATTGGCTATGTGGTAGGGGTTTGAGGTCAGCAAGGTGATACAGCACCAGGAAGTTTCTGTTTGGGAGCTGCATAGACAAGAGCAGCATGCTGTGGGATGGAAGATACCACTTGATGGTTCTGTGTGGCGTGTGTGGTGGGCAGGGCAATGCCCCTTCCCTTCCACGTTGTAATGCCTAAGATTCTGAAGTGTGCTGCCTTGTGTGGCAAAAGAGACTGCACACCTATGATTAAATTAATGATTCAGTATGGCAGTCAGAGATTTTCCTGGATTACCAGAGAGGTCTTATGTAGTTGCAAGGGCATTCATTAAAGGGTTACTGGAGAAGCCTGAGGGGGAAATGAGAAGATGCCACTCTGCTAGCTCTGAAGATGAAGGAAGGAGCAAACATCAATAAACCCGGGCAGTTCTAATTAATGAAAAGATCAAGAAAGAGTCTTTTTCTAGGGGAGGGGGGCAGGACTCTGCCAACTCCTCTGTCTATACCTAGTGAACCCTATGTTGGTCCCCCACACATCTAGAACTGTAGTAAGAGAAGAAGAAAAGAATTAATTCATGTTTTGAGGCAGGTTCTTGCCATGTAGCCTAGCTGGCCTTGTCCTCCTCCTCATCTTCTGGCCTCCTGGAGCTGGAATTATAGATGTGTTCCAGGACATCTGGCTGACTCATGCTTTTCCAAGGCACTAACTGTGTGGTGATTTGTCACAGCTCAGCAGAGATCCTGCCTCCCCTGCTCTGTTCCCGTCTTCCTATTCATTCTTGACCTAGTCCTGCCTTCTTTGTTCCTATCTTTCTGGCCACTGTCACCTAGTTCCTGCCTTCTTTGCTCCTATCTTTCTGGCCACTCTTGTCCTGTTCCTTTTGTTGACACACCCATCTTGGAATTTATGTTGTTTTTATACCGGAAGCTTGTTTGCTTGTTTTTCTCTTTGCTCTGGACAGGATCATGGAGGCTACATTCTTCCGACCTCATTTCAAAGATGGTTAACACAGCCTGGGGAGTGTGTGTGTGTGTGTGTGTGTGTGTTAGGAAGTGTGGGAGAGTGGAGCTTGGCTTGCTCAAGGTCACTCAGTGACTCCCTGCCATTGCTGAGACTAGAATATTGGAGCTCCCAAGAGAAACTTTTTCCTAATTCTTTCTTTGGAATAGTTAGGACCCTAACCTCCTTAGACCAGTCCAGATGGGTTCCTCTTTCTGGTTTCTGACTGCCTCATTGGCTGACCCTGTCTTATGAATGCTACCATTCATCCTGATTTATTAAGGATGCACAGAGCGCCCAGGCTGCAAGCAGCCCAGGACTTTGTGACAGTATGGCCACAGTGGGCGCTGTATTTTGTTGTCATGTTTCTCTTGCACGGTTGTTTGTTGGTGTCACATGGCTATGAATGCCGGCTGCCAAGGAAAACTCTCCTAGGTTATTTGACTCAGTAAGATCTCTTACTTCAATGGACATTCTGACAGTGTGGGGTGTTTATTCAAACTCCCTTCCTGCTTCTTTCAAATTAAGGTACAGCCACAGAATGTTTTCATAACTGACTCAAATACCTTAGCCCATGCCGCAGACTCGAGGCTGAGACTCGCCTCCTCTTTCAGCCACAGTGTCTAAGCCCTTTTCTGCTGATGGTTTGATGGGAGAGAATGGAGGCTGGGGAAGGAGTGATGTACCTTGGGGCTTGGAGAAGACTGTGGGGCATGTAGCCAATCTCGTGCAGTTAAAGAATTGGAAAGACTGCAGTAGATGAGCTAACCAGACCCACTGCTCTTTGCCCAACAAAGAATGACACCATACAAGACAGCCTGCAGTTAGCAATTAAAGCGCATTTGGGGACAAGGATTTGATAGAAAAACGTGGAGACTCAAGGCTTGAAACCCAAGTTGGGTTCCTGAAACTGCATCCGACCTCTCCAGCTGTTTAGGTGTCCGTCAACCTCACCAGGAAGGGCCCTTCAACCTATAACCCAAATGACTAGCCTCTGCTTTCAATTTAGTAAACCAGTCTGGGCTCCTGATGTTGCAGAGGTGAAGAATCAGGACTTGTTCCTGGCTTGGCTGGAACCACACCCACCAAGTGTTTGGGAAAGGAAACACGGCAAAGGTACAAACAACACAGGGCTAGATCCGGGCAGCGCTAACTAGCCTTCAAATCCAGATCTGAGCCAGGGCAGAGGCTTTTCTTTCTTCGGTTCTGCATTCTTGGGCTAGAATGATGATCACACCAGCATTTCTACCGTGCAGGGGAGGGGTTCAGAGTTAGGCAGAACTGGGAGTTTAAGAAGGGGCTGCATAAAAATGGATGCTACAGTTCCCCAGCTCCCCCACATTAAATATGTTCTATGATACACAGACACTGACAGAAATGTTGAAGGTCCAAGGTCTTAAACATGATCTGGGCTGTTCTCACCGACTCACAAGGTCTTCTTCTGACTTACAAGGCTGAGTCAGGAACTCACTACAGAAGCCTTCATCTGGAAGGATGCCTGGCACAGTGGTCTCCCTTTTGAAAAACGATTGGTGTCTCCTTCTATCAGCTCAGAAGTCTCCAGTCTGCCCATGGTTCTGTCTGTTTCTGTGCCTTCAGCACAATGCATCACTTAGCAATGACATCAATATCTGGGGAACCTGACCAAAGCCACAGAACATTCAGCTCTGAACACTTGTCTTCTCGTCTTAGCCTAGGGAATATGTTCCCATTTATTTACTTACAAGTTAAAAATCTCTTATGAGTCTATTGAACACGGTAGGCTCTGCACTGGATTATGAAACTGGACTCAGCAAGAGAGGACAAGCGAGCCTCCAGTTTAATACCCACAAACACAAAAGTAAGTTTATAGGTGACCTTCAATGCCCCACCCCGGGACTCACAGCGAGGGAGTAGCCTTTCTATGCAAGGCTGAGCTGGCTGCAGTTTCTAATACCAGCACTTCCTGATTCTTCTGTGTCTGGATCCATCAATTCTTCCACAGGTAACTTTTCTACTGAATTATAAATATTAGATTCCTGTGCAACTTCCAACATCTTTGAACCTCCTATTTATCTCCAGAACGTCCCTGCCTCCTTCGCAGTGGGAGGCGCATCTCAGGAAGAACCATACTTTCCTTGTGTTTCCGGTTCTTTACCGCCATCCACTCCCCAAGCCTCCCCCACCCCATCAGTTCTCACCCCACCACGATAGCCGTTTTATTGCTCCGTCTATTGGTAACCATTGACCTCGGTGCCATTTGATTCTGCTTCCAGGGAAGCATGCTCTCTGTTCTCTTCTGTCCTCTCTGGGAAGATTTTCTCAAGCTTTTCCATGACTACTGCTTTCTTGGCTTACCCCTTGGTCTCTGTTGCTCCTTTGAGCTTGGTTGCAACTTCCTCTTCTAGTTACATTTTGCTTGTGTGATCTTTCGTTCCCTCAGAGTTTCATTTATATTGTGGTTATTTCATCTCTTGAGTATCTGTATCCATCTATCTCAGTTCTCCCGCCTAAAAGAGAACTCCGTACCCACCTGCTCCCTTGATAACACTAGGAAGAAATTCTACAGACACCTGGGTCTCCAGTCTGACCTCATTATCCTTGCAAACAAGACTCCTTCTTATCTTAAATTTTCTCTCTTACTGAGTGGCAGGCATGTTATCGTCTCTAATATTCCACCCAGGAAACTTGAAGTCAATCACAACCCCCTTTTCACCTCTTCCCATCCAGTTAGCCACCTGTTTAGTTGATTCTAGCACCTAAGTATCTTTGGAATTCATTTAATTTTCTCCGCCTCAGGCCTCCCTGCTGCCTTGTTTCCTGGATCGGCACTAAAGTCCCATTACTACTTTCTCTGGCGAGTCTCTAATCCATCTTCCAGACTTGAACAGATTGATCTTTTTTTTTTCTAATTAATTTTTAGTTAGCATAGGAGGCAATGGAGTTCATTGTGGCATTTTCATACATGTGTTACGGCATTGTGCTTTTTTTCACAGTCTTAGACCAATAGTGAAACCAGTACTAAAGGGCAAACCTGGGTCTGTCTTTCTCCCACTTAGCTTAGCGACTCTCTGCTTCCCTCAAGACAAAGCTTTTCCATGATCTGACTGAGTCTCTCTAGTCCAGTGGTTCTCAACCTTCCTAACACTGAGAAACAGTTCCTCATGTTGTGGTGACTCTCGACCATGAAATTATTTTCATTGCTCTTTCATAACTGTAATCGTGCTACTGTTTTGATTGTAATGTAAATACCTGTGTTTTCCAATGGTCTGGGGTGACCCTGAGAGAGGGGTATTCAACCCCCCCCCCCAAGGATCACAACCCACAGGTTGAGAACCACTGCTCTAAACCCTCATGTGCTCTGCTGTTCCGTTGCTGTTCTAAGATACATCTTTATGCCCCTTCACCCCCACTGTTTGACTTTCCAGTTCCCTCTTCTTCCTCTCTCTTCTCACCGCTAGACTGGAGACCCTTCAGCATCTCTCTTCCTTGTCACTGTGCTAGAACATTCTATCATCAGTCATCTCTAACGGCTGACCATGGAAAGTCAGGATTCACTTTTATATCCCCAGCCCCTCAAATATGGTATTCTTAGGTTTGGATCATTAAAAGGAAGAAATACTTAATGTACTTATCTCAAGGCAAATAAATATATAAATTATAATGCATAAGAGATAGAAAATGAACAAAAACATAGTTGTGTTGATAGATCCACATTATCATAATCGGCATGCTCTAATGGAGGCATAATTCATAGCTACAATAGCAGCAAGAACAACAATGTAGCTAGCTTGTATTAAGTGCTTATCACGTGTGAGCATTCTTGTAAGTACTTTGTATTCATTAATCAGTCTGGTCCTCACAGCCTCTCAGAGAGGTAAGCCTAAGTCCTTGGTGCTGGGGACACACAGAAGAGAAGACTTCCTAATGTTGGGAGAGGATAAAAACCAAGGGAATGTCTTAGAGGATGTGGCTTCCCGGTGGCTGTCTTTCAAAGCCACGGTTGTGACTGAGTTTGGAGCCTCGGAGAAGAGATAGAAAAGAAACTCAGAGGAAAACCAGAGGAAGTTTCAGGAGGGAAACAAGATAAAGAGGTCCAGAAAGGGAGAGTGTCAAGCAGCCTAGAAATAGCGACAGAACCAGAGAGACATGACACATGACGGTGCTGCCGTCTCAGAGGCAACAGTCGAGGGAGACAGGGTTAGTCATGCCGGAGCAGCTCAGGGGAGGGAGGAAGATGGAGACTGTAAAGAATGACACTGGCTTCTCATGTGAAAAATTGAGAGGAAAAAATAGAGAGACAAGAAAATGGCAGAGAGGGCCAAGGAGAGATATTTCCCTTTTTCTAGATACGATTTACCAGAAAATGACTTTTTTTTTTTTCTGAAGGAAAGACCCAAATTGAGGAAGAATTGAAGAATAAAGGAGACCAGATGAGACAGGGGAGAGCAGCCAGTGAGGATGGGGTGGGTAGGCAGATGAGGCAGAAGGTGAGCCTGGGAAAGATGGTCGATCATCACCAGGGTGGGGGAGGAATGGCAGACCTGATGACAAGGGGCCCGACTGGATGTTGTCCTTCCTGGATAGATTCTGTAATTCCTGTAAAATAGGTGTCTGTCATGAAGATCC
Source organism: Microtus oregoni (assembly GCF_018167655.1). NCBI lineage: Eukaryota > Metazoa > Chordata > Mammalia > Rodentia > Cricetidae > Microtus > Microtus oregoni. The sequence continues at coordinate 34,683,155 of NW_024543072.1, forward strand.
CAGAGCCCTTGCCAAATTCGTCTTTGATTAACGAAGCATCAAAGAAAAATAGAAGAGAGGCTTTCTTCAAATGCCATAGCTACTGGGAAAGCTAAATGCAAAGGGTCAAGCATACGCAGTTCCTTTGAATGACTATAGGAAGCTGGATAGAAACAATGACAGACTCGTTCTGTTGGCATGCTTCTGTGTCCAGACAAACAGATCACAAACCCCAGGAGAGTCTGAGTTCACTTTGTCTGACTCTTGTCTTCATAGAGCCTAATTCAACGTCAAGCCCACAGAAGGTGCTCAGCTGTGGATTGTCAGATGAATAAATACAGATTCAAACACTGAAACGCTTTGTTTGGCTTTCTTGACCAAGGTTAAAAGCATGACTGACTGTGTGGGCGTGGGACCTGTTCAATTCCACAGGGCCCCATGCTCAGAAGAACCCCTGTTTATTTAAATTTTCCTGTCTCTGAAATTCTCAATCATATGAACAAGGAGCCCCATCTTCTCACTGCATCTGGATGTATATATTTTATAGCTAGAGTCTGATAGAAATATCATACATATTAACAGAAGGTAACTAAGTAGATCTTTAACTATTTTTACACACACTTATTTTGGGGTGTGTGTGTGTGTGTGTGTGTGTGTGTGTGTGCGTGTATGCGTGCACACGCCATGGTGCCTGTGTAGAGAGAAGAGGACAATCTGGGAGATAGTTCTCTCCTCCTACCATGTTCATCTGGAGATGAACTTGGCTCTTCAGGCTTGGCAGCAAGTCCTTTTAGCCACTGAGCTATCTGGCCAGTTCACAGTGTGGATATTTCAAGTTATAAAGAATATAATATTACCCATGAAAACTTATATTTACAATTATAAGAAATACAAACTAGACCTGGTGGGCCAGACCAATAATCTCAGATACTTGGGAAGTTGAGACAGAAAAATCACAATTCACAGTCTTGCTATAGGCAAGTTCAAAGCTTGGGTCACCGACTTAGTGAGATCTCGTCTCAGAATAACAATGTAAATGAGCACTGGGATCTGGATCAGTGGTAGGGCTTTTTTCCTAGCATGCCTGTAGGTTCAAACCCTAGCACAAAGAATAATTTTTTTAAAAAGATGTATTTCAGACTTACCTGAGATGCTAGATCGTGGCTTTTCTTTCTTAAAATGTGGCTCATACTCTCTGTAGACAATTTTCTTGAAGGAAGGTTTAGAATTCAAACTAGAAATAAAATAGAAAAACTAATTTGAAATTCACATGTGATATCTATTCCTCTTCCAGAAAAGGAGGTGTCTATGCACTCAGATTTTGTATATAAAAATGGAATGACAACATTTTATTGTATTTCCAAAGTCCAAGGTTTTATAAAGTGAAATCAATGGAACAATCATTGGTCTCTTTAATGAGAGTTTTCCATAAATGTAAGCCAAATTTTGTTCCAATTCTGCTTTTCAGAATCAATTTTTCTATAAAGGAAGATAAGCACATAGTGCAAAGTCAAACTTCAGGTCTAAGTTAAAAATATAAGTCACTGATTAGTATATATTTGAACCATTTTTCAATCTTTTAATCAGATATAAGTTAAAATTTTTCCACTTTCATTATGCAAATTTGAATCAATGGGAAATGTGGTAAATTGGTGTCTATTCATTGGACCCTATTTTCTTTTCTTTTCTTTTCTTTTTTTGCATCCAGAATCTTTATTTAGTTATATTTTAAAAGGAGCAAAGTTACTGAACACAGCAAACAAAGCCTCATTTATGTTGCCTTGATTGAGGAATAAAAATTGGTACTTTTTTTCTCTTCCTATGTTTTTAATTTCATTTTACATTCCAACCACTTCTCTTGCCCCCCTCACCTCTCCTCCTTCCCCCATCCACTTTCCCCAATGAGTAAGGGCTCCCATGGTAATTCAACAAAGTCTGGTACATTAAGTTGGGGCAGGACCAAGCCCCCCTGAATTAAGGCTGAGCGTAGTGTCCCACCATAGGGAACGTGGAGCCTCTTTCTAGTGGAGTTGAGAGAATGGAGAGAGCAATAGGGCAAAACTCTGGGATCTGTATTGGAAGCAAACCAAAAACCTGCATTGAAAAGATGAAGTCAGCCGGGCAGTGGTGGCGCACGCCTTTAATCCCAGCACTCGGGAGGCAGAGGCAGGCGGATCTCTGTGAGTTCGAGACCAGCCTGGTCTACAAGAGCTAGTTCCAGGACAGGCTCCAAAACCACAGAGAAACCCTGTCTCGAAAACCCAAAAAAAAAAAAAAAAAAAGAAAAGAAAAGATGAAGTCACTTCCAAAGAAGATGTAGAGGATACAGAGCACAGCCAAGGTCCAGGAGGGTTAAACCATTTCCTCAGCTCTATCCAGACCCAGGAGGCTTCTGTCCCATTCTCCATTTCTAGGGTAGCCGAGGTTCTGCAGCCTGATAACTATGGTACCAGAGTTCCCAGGAGCGATGAAGATCCTAAGAGCTTCCTCTAGTAGTTTTCCCTACCAAAAGTGTGCCGACTCTGTGTGTGTGTGTGTGTGTGTGTGTGTGTGTGTGTTGTCAACTGGACACAAGCTAGTGTTATCAGAGAAGAAGGAGCCTCAGCTAAGGAAATGCCTCCTTGAGATCCAGCTGTAAGGCATTTTCTCAATTCCTGATTAATGTGGGGAGGGCAGCCCGTGGTGGATGGTGTCATCCCTGAGCTTGAGTTCTGGGTTCTATAAGAAAGCAGGCTGAGCAAGTTGGGGAAGCAAGGCGGCAAGCAGCAACCCTCCATAGCCTCTGCATCAGCTCCTGCCTCCAGGATCCTGCCCTGTTTGAGTTCCTGTCCTGACTTCCTTCAGTGTCAAATAGCAATGCTGAAGTGTAAGGCAAACAAACCCTCTCCTCCCCAACCTGCCTTTTGGTCAAGGTGTTTCATGGAAGCAAAGGAAACCCTAACTAAGACAAACAACTTACCCATTTTCCCTTTCCACTATCCATTTCTCCTTGCCAGGGAAAGACCTGCCTATGTAGCACACTGTTGTTAATGGGGTCCTCATGCTGTACATTTGATCTGAATTTGTTATCCTTAACTGTGTGTCCTCTGACTTACACCTACCTGTGCCCTACTCCAGGCTGAACAAACCAGCCACCAAGTCTGTGTTCTACCCAAAGCAGGAAATTAACACTGGAAGTAATGTTATTGGGGGGGGGGAGGGGTCAGTTAATGGCAGTTTCCTAAGAGTGTGTATGGCTTAGATTATGACTCTAAAAAAATGCAATACTTGAAATCATTTTAATGTGATATTTCTTATTAGCATAATATAAAGATAGACTGTAATGCCCTCCCAAATAGCCCAGTTACAACAAAAACAAAAATTAAATGCTTTATTATGCTTTCATCCTAAAATGTTACACATTGCTTTCAAAATATTACAGTATTTTTTGGCGGATTGCTTTGGTTTTGCAATTGTAAAAGAGGAACACATCTTTCACAATCACTTAAACTTTGATGTCAACTAAAAGGGAAAAAAAATGAGTCAACTAGAAGGCTAGGCTTGCCATTTAAAATAAAACCAGTAGTTGTAAATGCTGAGTAAAAATCTATGGTTTGGTTAACATCAGGAAGGCTTTCAATTAACCTTCCAATTGGCAAAGTGTGTTTAAACTTCCTCATAGTTACACACACCGTTGAGTGGCCACAGTAAACCTCGTCACTAACATGGGTAATATTCAGGGCAGACCAAAATATCCAGGATAAGCCAAATTCCAGGAAGTAATCCAAAGTGAAAGAAAAAAAAAATGAAGCCACTTAGGTAGCCAGAAATAAGTCAAGAAAAGATGAAAATACAAGTGTGTCCTTTTTCCATGAGCCAACGTTATGAAAGTCATTTATAGGAAGGCAACAAAATTAAGGCAAGAGTCACTAAATTATCTCCTTTAGAAGAGGAGTCTGTGTCTACAAGGAATAAATGTTATGTAACTCAAAGTTCGTTTGCTTTCTTTCTTTCTTTCTTCCTTTTTTTTGTGCAGACTGTTAGAAGGCTGGAAAGACGTAAGAGGGTGCTGGAGACGGGTCATTTCAACCCATCAGTTGAAGGATCTAACATTTTTTTGGGGGGGGAGTGATGAACAAACCGTTAACCATAGCTAACTATTCACACTGAAAACTTTCTTCATCCTCAGTATGATAAATTATATCAGTGGAGACAAAATTAGGACCCACCATTATTATACTTTACCTGTATTCTCTCTCTCTCTCTCTCTCTCTCTCTCTCCCCCGACCCCCCCCCCCCCCCCCGAAAACAAAACTTGTAATTACAGTGGATTTTCTTCCCTGGAGAGGAAGCCCACCTGGACTCCACCCCGAGTTACCTTGGGTCTGCAGTCTCAGGATGGTAGTTCCAGAGGATGCCCTGAGCAGCCACGTAGAACTGCCTCAGCCGCGCTGCCTCGGCAGGGTGGCTGCCCCAGCCCGCCCAGCTGGTGCCCAGGACCACCAGGACGCAGAGGCGCGGGCCGACTAGGAGCATGGCCCTTGTTCCGCCGCGCACTGCCACTGCCAGCAGTGCTCAGTTCTCTGTCCGCGCTGTGCGCTGTAGCTGTCGTAGCTCCCAGGAGGATTAGGAGCCTGAGGACGCAGTGTCCCTGTCCCCTGCGGTGGCTGGCTCACCCTACCTCCCTTTCCCGGCTGTGCCTCATATAAGCATGGGCTTGTTGAGGTCACTGCCCCCTGTGGCCAGAGGCATTTATTAGGGAACCTAACTAGGGACTGTGTACTACAAGGAAAGAAAGGGCAACCCTGCTGGAGGTTGTGGCACAGGAACTGTGCCCAAGGGTTCCTGCCCCCATCACAATCCCATCCATCTACCCTTCACCTGCGGGGGAGGGTGGCCGGACGGGGAGGAAGGGTCAAAGTTTAAGCTTGCCTGCCGGTTTCTGCAAGCCTCACTTAGATCCAACACCCATCCTCTGATCCCAGGAAAACAACACTGTGCGGTTACTAGGCACAGAAAACGGCCAGAGAACAAGTCCACCAACAGGTTAGCGTCCTAGACTGCATTGGTAACTTCTCCCAAGGCACAGACCACCTGGTAAGGCTTGTCACCAGCTCAAGTGTAGCAGAGAACAGGACTTAATTGAGATAGTCGGTGGCTGTGTGGTCTTGGGCCAATCACCTTATATCTCTGGAGGACTTTTGACATCTGCCAAATAAGGATGGCAATTCTAATTTTCCTTGATCCAATTATTTTGAGGGGAAAAATGTTGTAAACGCTATGCCTCCTCCTCCAGTGCCAAGGCAGCTGCAGGCTGTGCTCTTGTCTATGCTAATGTTCTCCTGCTCTGTGGTGCCACGTTTTGAAGTGTGTTAGCATGTTGTTTTAGATTTTGTTTTTCTGTTGGTGGGGAAGCTGAGAACTGTGTCTGAATCACCAAAAGGACTTGTCCCTGTTTCCCTAGAACTCTGCTTTAGGCTTCCAGCACAGCCAGTAAACTGTAGTCAGGCACCACCCAGGATCCTCAGCGGTTTCCCCACCCCCACTCCTGCTTTTGTTCTCTTGCTCATATTCTTCAGTCAGTTTACAAGGCCCTTCTCAAGGAAGACGTGAAGCCCAACACATGGGGGCTGAAGGAGGAGAAAGCGGGTTTGTGGCTTGACATCAGCCTATGTTACACAGTGAGACCCTTTACCAAAAATTAATTAATAACAGACACGTATATCTAACTATATTGTAAAAACCCATTGTTTTTCCTCTCTGCTCTCCCGTTCTTTAAAATCAGGAGTTCTGCCTTTATCTCTGATTCTGGGTTCAAACTGATTTCTCTGTTTTATAAACTCAGTCTATTCAGATTATATTCTTTTTTTTTTAAATTTATTTATTTATTAAGGATTTCTGCCTTGTCCCCACAACCGCTTCCCATTTCCCTCCCCCTCCCCCGATCAAGTCCCCCTCCCTCATCTGCTCGAAGAGCAATCAGGGTTCCCTGACCTGTGGGAAGCCCAAGGACTGCCCACCTCTATCCAGGTCTCGTAAGGTGAGCATCCAAACTGCCTAGGCTCCCACAAAGCCAGTACGTGCAGTAGGATCAAAAACCCACTGCAATTGTTCTTGAATTCTCAGTATTCCTCATTGTCCGCTATGTTCAGCTAGTCCGGATTTATCCCATGCTTTTTCAGACCTAGGCCAGCTGGCCTTGGTGAGATCCCAATAGAACATCCCCATTGTCTTAGTGTGTGGGTGCACCCCTCGTGGTCCTGAGTTCCTTGCTCGTGCTCCGTCTCCTTCTGCTCCTGATTTGGACCTTGAGATTTCTGTCCGGTGCTCCCATGTGGGTCTCTGTCTCTGTCTCCTTTCATCGCCTGATGAAGGTTAATATTCATGAGGATGCCTATGTGTTTGTCTTTGGATTCACCTTCTTATTTAGATTCTCTAGGAACGTGAATTATAAGCTCAATGTCCTTTATTTATGGCTAGAAACCAAATATGAGTGAGTACATCCCATGTTCCTCTTTTTGGGTCTGGCTTACCTCACTCAGGATAGTGTTTTCTATTTCCATCCATTTGTATGCAAAATTCAAGAAGTCCTTGTTTTTTTACTGCTGAGTAATACTCTAATATGTATATATTCCATACTTTCTTCATCCATTCTTCCGTTGAAGGGCATCAACCTAGATGCCCTTCAACGGAAGAACAGATTATATTCTTTTTGATTATCCTCTATTAGTGTTTCAGGATTCTCTTGCTTCCACATATACATTATAATCTATTCAAAAGCAGGAACAATAACTTACACTCCTGACCCACAATTCCAGGGCTTCCCAATGTTGTCAGAATCCTCTGTTTTTGTTGTTTTTTTTTTTTAACAAAATGCAAATTCTGACACTGGAGACAGGTTGAGAGATTGAGATCTTGGATCCTATAACACCTAGCAAGTCCCTAAATTACTTTCATTTTTTTTTCAAAGTCACTGTGACTTTTCATAGGGCAGCTTTACTGTTTTTGCTTGCCTATCTGCTTATATGAATCCAGTCTACATGGTGGTCACTGGATTTCCTTACACCACAGCAAAGCAACTGCACTGTTCGACTCCCTCATGTTCACATCAATTAGAGACAAACCATATATAATTTTCAGTGACTTATTTATTAAATATGTGAATTAAATTACATACAAAACATCTGTTCTTTCCTGCAGAACAGTAATACAATGAAGACCCTCTCTGACTTTTTCTCTGTGGAAAGGGGACAGATGACATATATTTGCTGGCTCACTGGAGGGCTTAGCTGTCATTTGGATGACTGTAACTGTCACCATATTGGTGGTAGACAATGTGAGATACATGGACCCTTATTGAACAAAACAAGAGGAGCCTGGCGTTTGGGGGAGTCTGGTTACATATTCAAACAATGGCCTGTGGGTGCTTTGGTGGAGTGAAGGTCTGAATTCCGATGTGGAATCCTGGCTCTGTTCTTGGTCTTCTGTGGCCTCTGGTACCATGTGGAAGTTTCTGGAAAGTGTCAGCAGCAGAGGTAAACAACCTCACAGGTAGGAAGCACAGAAGACCCAGGAGACCTTAGAGCAGGCTCTGCCTTCAGCTAGAGAATTTCCTGCTCTCCAGCATCTCGGAGTCCCAAGAGAAAGCAGATCCTCAGTTCTCCAGTCTGGTCTCCTGGTGAGTCAGATGCCCCAGTGCCTTGGACTAGCTCCCATCTTCAGTAAGAGCAAGGTCAAAGTCACAGACCACAGCAGAAGCGTTTGCTCCTGTTTCTGTGGCTGCTCTAGAGGAAGGTGAGAGGCGGAGCAGGAAGGGGTGGGTGGAGAGGTGGGAATGTGTATAGTTCTTTTGCTTGGTTCCCGGCTGGTTATTTACAGAAAACCACAGCCAATGCAGTGGAGTTAAAGTCAGGGAGCTTGGCATCTGCAGGCAGAATCCTGAGAGACAGTAGGAGGAAGTGGGGGACCAGATCTCTGAAAACATAAGAAAACAAATTAAACTATGCTTAAGAGAAAAAAAAATCTTTCCTCATGACTAACCCCTGATGTTTAAGACAGTTCCTCTTTCTAGGTCCTACCCTGTCTACCAGGAGGATGATTTTCTTGGGAAAGGGGACTTTTCATTGCACTATTTGAAAAATTGCTTTCATCTGACTTCAGTTTTCCCATCAGTTAGCATAGGGGCTTTTATGGCAAGCCTACAGCCTGCCAATCTCGCGCATCCCGGAACAGTGCATGTGCTGCTACAGCCTTTCATCTCAGAAGGGATAGAAATCCTTGGGTTGGCTCTATGGTCCCTACACTGTCACATGCACTTGCTGCAATGTGGTCTCTGTCATGGCGTGACATTTTAATACATGCTTGAAAGTTAATATACGATGATGTAAAGAGAATTCAAGCTTTATCTTCTCGTTCTCTTACTGTTTTATTTTCTTCAAAAATGTCCTCACAGGAAGCTCACCTCAAGGAGTTGGGTCAAACGCAGCATTAGTGAAGACTCCATATGTTCCTAGGTGGCTAAAGAATAGAAACACAAAGAGGGTCTACCATGAAGTTACTCCTCCAAACAGCCAGCTCATAGTACCTCTAGAAACAACGGATTGCCACCTACCCTGGCATCCTGTCTGTTTTAATCAGGAAAGTAAACAGAGAAGCAGCTTCATGATCCCACTCAGAGCTCTGGCTAATTTGACTTGCGCTTTCCACTCGCGCTTTTTCATGGTCCTGGGAATGGAGCCCAGGGCCTCAGGCACACTACACAAATGCTCTACCAGCAAGCCACATCTCCAGCCCTACCTACACTATTGTTGCTAGTGGTTTCTGGGCAGAAAAGGATTTACCCTCTAAGGGGTTGCAGCCTCTTCTTGAGAAGAAGAAATAGTTTCAAAGTGCTCAATCTTAATAAAGGGTGCTTGAGCAAGGGTTTCTGCAGAATGATAGTACTGCCCCCTAGGGGTGGTTTTTAGATTTTCGCGGTGATGAAGAGGACAGGCATGTGGTGGGCAGAGGTCAAAGATGCTGCATGTCCATAATCACAGGATACAGAAGAATTGTCCCAGATCCCGTGTGGCTTTGGAATACCACTATTCAGGATTAAAGATAGCCTAGAGCTTAATTGCTTCACATGAAAATACTGTGTTTTTTCATCTTTTACTATCTGTGAATTGCACTAAGACAGTATTTTCCCAAAAGACAGCCCACTGTCTCTTCCGGAGCCATTGCTCATGGAAAGCCTACTGAAATTTATAAACTTTCAGTGTTCTGCCAGCGTTTGCTAGTGTAACACCCAAGCTTTAGCATTCAGTTTCTATCATAAGTCACTTCCCGGTTTATTTCTTCTTTTATACTATAATGAGGATAACTACTGTCGTTAGCCAGTGGGGTAAAGAAATGTGCACACACAGCAAGTCCTCAGAGAGAAAGACTCTCCACAAAGCAGAGGGAAGACTCCAGAACCCGAAAATCCCTAAGTTTAAGTTTGATACTTCAAACACTATGGTTAGCTGGCATATATTGGTTAACTGGCATATATTGCCCACACACTTTTTCTCAGGCCAGGAAAGACATGGCAGAAGAATATTCCAGAGAGGAGGAAGCCTTGCAGACATTTCCCCTGACACAGCACGTTAGAGAGACAGGCTAACAAAATTTGTTCTTGCACAGACATTTCCATCTTACCTGTGAGGGTTCAGGGGGTATTTTCCATCATCTGAAATAAGGGAGAAAACATGAATCAAAGAAAGCAGTGAGGTAAAAGAGTGTTACCAGTGTTAGAAATTACTCAAGAAAATCCGAAGGCTGAGTTTCAGAGACATGTGTTATATGCAGAGTATTAGGGACTGGCTGGCCTGAAACGTAGGTGGTAATTGTTTTAGACTAAATTGGGCATTTTATCATATTTTATCCCAAAATTGTCCTACCTTTTTGTCTTTTAGCTTTGTAGGGGGACAAAGCTACCCTGTCCTCATATCTCTGAGGTCCCCAGACCCTGTACATGAGGGCTCCCGATTCCTTTAGCCAGGTTTAGTCCCCTGGTCCTTGGCTAGCATGGTAATCTCATAAATCAACTCACAAGGGCACTACAGTGGATGCTTTCATCTTCCCTCCTGGTGACACAAGCGATCAGGAGCCTCCTCTCTTAATCTAAACTGCAGACTGTGGTTAAGTCCTGAGACATGGCTGCAGCACTGTTTGCTACCTGACAATAGACTATTTTGACATCGGAAGCCAAGCTGGGATGAGCACAGGAAACACCATCCTTCCCCAACTCATCAATTTTGTTATTGTCAGAGATTTAGAAAAATGAGAGGCTACTGGCACTTTTATACCCTTGAATTTATCTGAAAACTGAAAAAAACAGTTTGGCAATGGTTTATAGGGTCAGTAGACCATGGGGGGAAGGGAGGAAAAAACGATGTAATTCTGACATGCTTATAGAGCTTAAAGCTGGGTCTCCAGAACTCTTCTTTCTACCGTCTTGATTTGGTTAAGTAAGCACACAGTTTCATGGAGGAATTCGCCACAGCTATTGGCACATCTCTCGCACCATCAAGAAACTACCCTTTGTCACCATCAGTCTTCCACGCACAGGAGATCACGTGCACGAGTGTTAGAGAAACAGATGTCATGCAATGGTGGTGTTGTGTGGGGAATAATAAAGGGAGAACATAGGACATTTTGTCCCATGAGCAATTAAGGCCAATGGAATGCGAGGTCTGGAACAGTTTAACACAGACACAGCTCCTTCCAGTTGTCTGGACTTAAGCATCAGTCACTCCTCAGTGCCTCAAGCTGTTTATGAGGAAGGACAGTCACAGCCTCGTTAGCTTCAGAGAAACATGTGTGAAGCCAGTCAACCATTGGGCAGGCGACAAGACACAGCAGATGGAGAAATAATGTTTGCAAGTCTAAGAACTGGGTGATTCTTTTGTCTTTCGGTCTAAGTTCTCTTTCTGACGACAGGCTGGTGAGGTGTCCCTGGTAGTCTTCGTTATTTGGTTATTCTCCTGTTTAAATCATCTCCAAAACCACAAATTTGCAGGCGAGAATTGTTGGGTATGTGTTTTCAGAACACTACTGAAGCAGCGGCTTCTCAAGCTCCAGCTTTCTCCTCCTCACTGGTCTGTGAGTCTGCTGGGTCAGCTGTTCTTCACTGCTAAACACACCACCTCGCCCAGCTATCTAACGAGCTCGTGGTTTCCTTTGCTAGAACCCTAGTTCACCTGCTCACCTTGGCTACATTCCATAACCCAAGCTGAGGCTGAGGAAGCCTTTGTGAAATGCCAGTCTTATCCAAGAACCATTGTTCTATGTTACAGTAACATCTACACTGTATTTCTGTTCTTGCAGACATACCGTAAGTCAGTATGTGTACTGTTTAACTTATCTGTCCCTCTTACAGGACTTTTTCTTCCTCGACCTCAGGGATCGTCACTATTGGCCCCACCGTCTGGAAAAGCTGATTTGCCAATGGCTACTCCATGGGCAAGTGAGGGAAAGAAGTGTGGCATGTTTGCAAAGAATGTTGCTGGTGCCAGATGCTCTCAGATGCTTCAGAAGAATTTTAAGGGAAGTCTTTGGAAAAATTCACATAATGGCTGGTGACACAGCCCAATGGTAGAGCACTGGCTTAGTATGCAGAAGGCGTGCACATGTGTACACACACACACACACACACACACACACACACACAACATACACAAAGAAAAAAGGAAAAATTCCAAATTTCTGTATTGTCATAAATTCCTGCAGGTGATTCTGACAGGCAGTCAGGACTCAAGGCCACAAATATTAGTCTTCTTGTTTTTTTTTTTTTCAAGCTGTTTCTAAACGGCAACTACTGACTTTATCCCTTCACTCCAAAATCGTGAACAGAAAAAAGGAAGGTTCCTTCGTATTTACCTTTTTTCCTGAGACGCTTTCTGAGGAGAGCCAGGAGTGTCCCGCCCACTGCCAGACCCGTTGTAGACGCCACTGCCCCACCCACGTAAGTCAGTGCCTCCTGGATGGTCAGTGGTCCTGCTAAAATAAACACACGTGAATGGTGTGAGGGGAGCGGGCACAGGCCAGTCATCCTCTCCGAGGCAGGGCTGTAAGCAAGATCCTCAAAGGGCCTGCCAAGGCTGAAAACCTGAGAGGAAAGATCTGGAAGTCAGAAATCCACTGCAACGGAACAAGAAGCAGGGCCTGATTGCATCCCAAGGCTTAAAGTTTTTGATTAAAAAAATCATGATTTTAAAGTGGACAAGACAAAGATCAAAGATCCCCTGAAAGGAACTTATTAGTAGATACAAATTCATCAGGACATATGTATCAGTCAATGATGGGGCAAGTTTTCTTTATCCATCAATGACTTGGCTATGTGACAGAAACTAGCCATAACTGCTAAGAAAAAGTAAGGGTGACGTAGGGGCTGGGATAGAGCGTGTGCGCGTGCGCGCGCACACACACACACACACACACAGAGGGGGCATAATTAAATGACGAGGCAATTTTAGAGGCAGATGGTAAACAAAGTCTGGCACAACAAATAAGGACTGGGTGTGAGAACCCTTAACCCTTGGTTAATGTATTTGAAGTGTCAAGGTGCGTTAAGCAGAGGCTATAAGAAGTGGGGAAATTTGTTTCACACATCTAAACAATGACAAGGAAAGGCCCGGACCCACATGGTCACTAGCCTCATGCCTGGGGCTCTGGATAAAGCAACAGATTCTTTGTAGCTCATTGTGAAACATTCATAAAGCAAGTGGGGAGGGCAGAGAAGGGAAGAAAAGCCACCATGAGAAATGTGTAGAAAAGAAGCAGGGATTCTGTCTTCTAGGTCAAGGTCAATATGTACCTTGGCATGTTGGCATGGCAGCTGACCAGTGACCATTCTCTCGGCATGTCGCCTTTGCAGAGCCATTTAGTAACTGCCCCTCTGGACAGTGGAAGGTGCAGGTTGATCCATAGCTAAAAGTTCCCCAGGGATTGGAACAGTTCGCCACTACTGGTGTGTCCATGTGCAGTTCTGAGCACTTCACGGCTGCAAGAAAAAAGACAGCAACAGCAGCATGAATGGGAAGCAAATACACAGAAGGAAGGCAAGTGGGATTGTGCTTTGCTTTTAACTTGGCTGGAACTGGCAATAGATGTGGCTGATGTGGAAAGTCAGAAAGGAGGTCAGTCACATGTAAGAGCCACAGCAGCTCTTCAAATACCATCCCACCAAAGTAGCCAAGAAATAGTGCTAGGCAGAGCACAAGGCTGACCCAGACTCTACAATGAATTGTTAATGCGAAGCTCTATTCTCCAAAAAGTCTCTTTACAAAATTTGCCCCTCAAAACCAGTATTGACTTTGTATCTACATGTTGTTATTGATATAGTGTGGTGAACCAGCCACGTCAGTGTGTCATATCAAAATACTGATTTCATGTCCCTCACAGACACCAGACATTTGGAGGAGGAGACCACAGCCCTCTTTAAACTATGTTTTAGGCAACTTCAGATTCTTTTCCGTAAATTGTGGACAGGAAACAAACCACAGGAAATCAGACTTAATTCAAGTAAGTGTTAGAGAACAGTCCTGACATTTGTAAAGCTCAATGTTGTGCTTTGTGGGAGATATCTAGATGAAGGAGACGGGGGACCCCATGCTTGGTGCCTAGTGTGGTAGCTCCTTAAGAAACGTCACTCAGGGCTGGCGTCTTAAATTCTAACCATTGTGAAAACACCGCAGGTTCACACTGCCGCATAACTAATCATGGTGCAGCGTGTACTTCACAATTCGTTGATCTGGCTTTTCATTTGTGTGCTTTTAGCTCTGACGCATGCATGTGTTCTATGCACGTGTCGCCTATGTATAAAGTGGTCTGAGGGGAGGGCAATGCTGAAGTGGCTGCCACACATTCTTCTGCCTGGAGCTGCTGTGGGCTTCATGGAGGAGTGAGTGCCTGGAGCGGTTGAAGCACTGGGTGGAATTTAAACAGGCAGATGCACACAACGGCTAACTCATCTACAGCAGGAAGATGGCTTCAGAACTCCCTGCTCCTGCCTAGTTGGTTACCTCTGCACGCTGGAGTCACTGCTGTCCATTGTCCTGAAGTCCTGCATCGGAGCGAGCTGGCTCCTCTGAGTGTAAATCCAGTTTTGCACCCAAAGTAACAAGTGGTGTTTGGAGCAAAGGTTCCCAGATGGTGGCTGCAGGACATCGTCCCCTGTCCAGGAATGGTGAGAGCGGGACAGCGCACCTCTGCGTTAGGAAGTGATGTTACGCCTGTCACGGAGAAAAGCATTTCCAAGTGTTCAGTATGCTCATGGGTTGAGAGAGTGTATCTGAATTAAGACTGTCATGCAATAGCTGCCTTCAACTTTTCTTGTAATAAGTGATCTCTAGCAATTTATATATGGCTTGGTGGAGGAGAGCACTTGTTTCGAAAGCAAAAGGACCTCAGTTCAATCCACAGCATCCCCATAAAAGCCAGTGTTGGCAGACAGAGACAAGTAGATCCTGGGGACTTAACAGCCAGATAACCTAGGCAAAAAGGTGAGCTTTACGTTCAGTGAGAGACCACGTCTCGGAAAATAAGGAGGGGAGGAACTAACAGAGGAAGACAACTGCTAGCCTCCTCCAACTTCTGCATGCGCACACATGGGCTCTCATGCCAGCACATAAATGGGCACACATACCACACACGAGTAAACAAGTGATTTAGCAAAACAGTATTTTAAAAGTGCCCATGAAAAGCCATTGTCCTGATCATAAGAAGAAGTGGAGCTGATGCTACTAATAGCCAGTAAGAGGCTAAAACTAATGGGCCAAGCAGTTTTCTTTATTAATTAACCAATGAAAGCAACAGATAGATAAAGACACTCCCACATCAAGGAGGCATTTGGAGAGCTGCTACAGAGATCTAGCACCTCAATAGAAGGCCACATTAGATGCAAACAACTGCTTATGAATTGGTGGAAGATATACTATTTTCTGGCCCAAGTTCAACACGAAAGATGAAACAGAAACAATGCCACTGACTTGGTCATAAACTTGCCATCGATAGAATTATGATACTTGATCTCTCTGCTTCTTGATTTCTTGTCCCAAACACCCAGGCCCATAACTGCCACCCAGCATCCCCAGCAAGTACAATGTACCACTCACTTTGCTCAATAAAGATCTTCAAAGATAAATAGTTTTAAAAGACGTGAAAGCAAGTCTCTTCATAAGAGTCATGGTATCTTTTATTTGGGAATAGAAAAATCCTATAACTTCTTAGAAAGTTTAAGAACCCACAAGTGTGTTGACTACACCAACAGTGTAATATGTACTTGCTACATAAATGAGCTATGTGTCAGAGTTAACCCCAAGTACTGCTTCCCTGGGGAGTATGTCATTACCCGTGCAGGTTGGTGGAGGTGAGGACCATCTTCCAGAAACCGTGCATTCCACGCTGGCTGATCCCACTAGGTCAAAGCCCTTGTTACAGGAGAAGCGGCAGGTGGAGCCAACACTGAACTCTCCGTGATCATGAGAACAATCCAGACTGCCTTGATCGGGGGCAAAGATTCCTGGGCACTTGATGGCTGAAGGATCAAATGAGAAAGTCACGCTTATTAAGATCTTCTGTGTTTCACAGAGTTTATTCATTTAATAGTTGACAAATAGCCATTGTTTACGTTCTATGTGCTGCCTCTTGAAGCAGTGTGTCAGCATGTCGGCACAGGTGTTTGCAGGAAGAGGCTATTTGTGAGTGTTTTACGCATCCTTGAGGAGCACACTAAAACAGTCAAAGAGATGGAGGAAAAGAGAGAAGCGAACCATCCCAGGGTTCGGAGGGTACATGCCCGCTGTATTTCAGAATCTGGACAAGGATAGGCAGATAACACAGACAGAGTGCTGGAGCTGGAGGTGAACATAAAACCAGGTCTCTGTTTCCTAAGAAGATTAAGGAAGGTATCAGGTGCTCAATTCAGTGGCCAACATGGTCTCTAGAGGAACAGTGAATGGGGAACCATGTTAACCATAAGGAGAGCAATAGTCTGTGTCAGAGAGGTGGCCTATAGGTGGGGACAGGAGGGACACAGCAGCTGGACCTAAGCAATCCAACTCACAGATGGCATTATGGGAATTAGAAGTGCCTTTGTCACTGGTATGCTCATGGAGAAGATTCCATGGCCTGAAAGTTCCAAGGGGCCCAGGGAACTGGTATTCTTCATAATGGAAATACTTGTGGAGCCCCCCTCTCCAATGGAAACATCAGTGCACAATGAAGAGAGAAGCTAGGCGTCCCACCCACTGATGATCGCAAGCCCCTGTGGTCCCTTCTAGGGTTCTGGAAAAATATTGCCTGAGAACCTGGGTTCCCAAGGGTTAAAATTCCAAATTAAGGTAGGAAAGTGAAAAGGAATGGCTTCCCTAAAAATACAATGCATTGTGGGTAATGAAGCGAGAACAGACATTAAAATTAGGATTCAGAAGATTGACATAACCGAGGACCACATTTTGTTAGAGGTGCTGTCCCTGGGTGGAGTCCAGGCTCACAGGTAGGAGGCAAGTGCTTCCGTCTGCAGAGAAAAGAGGCCCAGGATGGAGTGGAAGGAAGTGGTGTGGGAGATCACAGGCTTAGCAATTGAGCTGGCTACATACATGGTTTAAAAGTTCAATGGGATTTATAAATGGAATTTGGGGTTTTTTTTTTGCCCTTAAAACACAATCTGAACAGTATAGCTTAGGAACCTGTGACTAAGGTGACAGAGAGTGAGAGATAAAGGGCTGAGCAGGGTATACAATGCATAAACTCTGCCCTCACACGGCCTGAGTTCCTTGAGGTTAGAAGTGCACCTTTTCACAGCAAGTGTTGGCATGTACGCCCTTTAGTACAGTAGTAAGTTCTTGGGATATCAGTTTCCGGATGGATAAGTATTCGAACTGTTTCCGCACAGCTGTAACAGACTCTTAAAAGGCATAGTCTCTTGGCTGACCACCTGCAGAAGTCACCCCTTCAGCCTGTGCCTGGACCCGGGGTTTAGAAGCCCTGCCGCTAGGTGGCAGTGTGGTGTAGCAATAAAAACACCCAGTAGCCTGTCATTCTGCCCTTCCCTCCATGTTCTTATTACAGTTACTTATTCTCTTGGTGCCCTGTTCTCTTCATCTTTAAGTGGGCAACATCAATTACCTCTTCAGAGGTGGTTTGTGTAGCCCAAATAAGAAAGTGTTTGAAGTGTAGGTCTCATTACTTACCCTGACTGCATTGAACAATAAATTGGAGCAATAACCCTTCTGAACCCAAACAGGAACTATAAGTGAACTAACATGGCACACTTCTCTTTTAGAACATACTACATGCCTATAGTTATATGAGAAACGTTGTGCCCACTGGGTGCTTCCAGGAAGTCAAACACAAGTGAGCTCTACCCTGACACTGTCAGCAGGGCTGCGCTGGCGCGAGTGAATGTTGCCAGAAACTGATTAGCTTCCGTTCAACAGATGCTTGATACACACTCAGTTTGATTCCATTTACTATTGAAGGCAATATAGAGATGGAGGGCCTGAGGAGATGACTCAGTGGGCCAAGTATCTGCCAGGCAAGTGTAAGGTCCCAGGTCTGATCTCTGGGCTCTGTGTAAAACATGGCATCGTTGCACACATCTGTAATCCAAGCACCAAGAGTGTTTAGACAGATGTGTCCCTGGAGCTTGCTTGCTAGTCAGTATAGCCAATTGGTGAGTGAGGACTGGGTTCTGTGAATAACCATGTGTCTAAAAGATAAGGTCAAAAGCAGTAATGGAAGCCTCCCAACATCCCAACATTAATGTTTTCTGCAGCCACATGCATACTATCCCTGCATACAAACACACACACACACACACACACACACACACACACAATACATACTACAGAAACATGCACATTTATTATACAATCTGCATGCATGCACACGTTTGCATGCACACACACATACACACAATGGAGGATGCACAGCTTCTGCATTTTAAACTCAATGACTTAAAACCCATAAAGAAATAGGAGTAAAATAGGAGGGAACATGAAAGCCAGGGTAGATTAAATGACATCCATCCCCAAATAAGCTACTAGTTCGAGACTTAGTGGGGTTGGCGAGGGTGGATATGGGAGTGATGGCTGGAGAGTGTGGTAGAAAAAGAGACAGAGTTTCTCAGAAAATAAATGCTCCGTTGCATAGCTGAGTATCACTGTGAATGGCAATGACTTTGGACTACGTCACCTCTGAGCTTGTCTCTTTCTCATATGTAGCACGGAAATGATATAGACTTCCCTTATTCTAGAATGGTAGTATCATGTTCTGTGATGATGTGGAAACATTGTTAAGACTGAAACGATTTATACTCAATTCGTTAAAAGGTTATTCAGGGAGAAGGGAATTTTTGATCTAGAGTCTCATGCCTAGATCGGGACGCCGTCATCCAAATCTCTAATAATTCTTCCTTCTATAATGCCATCTGAGATAGGACAAGATAGGACAGATCCAAGTGCCTACCTTCACACGTGGGCGGTGTGCCTGTCC
Organism: Microtus oregoni; assembly: GCF_018167655.1. NCBI lineage: Eukaryota > Metazoa > Chordata > Mammalia > Rodentia > Cricetidae > Microtus > Microtus oregoni. The sequence continues at coordinate 34,701,632 of NW_024543072.1, forward strand.
AGTGTCCAGATGGAGAACAATCCAATCTTTCTGGTCCAGAAAGATAAAATCCTTCATCACAGATGAACTGGCACGTGGATTTGTAAGTGGAACTTCCACGAGGCTGGATACAGGTCATGGTTCCGTTGTGAGGGCCGTGCAAAGGTGGACAGGTGACGTCTACGGTGGCAAGGACAAAGTGGGGGAGGGGAGATCATGTTAGCACTCGGCATTTGGAAACCCATCTTCTCTCTTTCTCACTTTCTTCCTCCCCCTCCCGTGTATGTGTGTGTGTGTGTGTGTGTGTGCTGTTTGTCTGTCTCTACTTGCAAGTTTAGCATTTAACTAAAGGTGATCATTTTTTGTTTGCATTTTTTGCTCTTTCTCTGTAAGAGGCTGTGGAACTGGTGACAGCCGCAGTTTCTTACAGTTGACTGTCATTCTGAGATCTCACCCACACGGGGTTTCCGAGGAAATTCTACAAGGGACTCAGTGCCTTGAGGTTCATTTTGGAGGCCCCAGAACCCAGAAAGTTGCTGCCTTGCTATCTTCTTGAGAAACAAACCTAATGTGTTTCCAACAAACAATGTCAAGAACTTAGAGGTGGAAAATGGGGCCGATTTCTTTCTTCCTCTCCCCAGCGGTGGGTAGAGAGAATCTGGGCCTATACCTCAGCTTGTGCTATGCATGGTGACCCTTTCAACCTTAGCTGCTTCATTTCCAGTCTACTAAAAGCTAACTCTGGCCTCATAGCTACTCTTAGCTGTACAGCCAGTCTCCTGAGTCACACTCGAAGAGGAAATATGACAGGGGATAAAGGAGGCAATGCATTTTATCAGCTGTCTGCAAGTGCCAGCCTCCACCTCTTTCCAGAAGCCATCTCAGCCTACAGGACCAGGCATAACTGATCCCAGCTTATTTTCCAGTAAAAGTTACGTCAGGTCTCACAGTTCTTTGACCCCATCTTTAAAGTCAAGTGTGAGGTGCTGGGAGACTAGCTTGGGCTAGTAATCATAGTGTGTGACTTTGGGAAAATTGCTTAACCTCTCTGAATCTCAATATTTAAAAAATGTCTTAGCCAATCCAATAGTGAATACATTCTCGGCACCCATTGTCAGTAGTTGTCAAGATGGTCCTCTCGCAACCCACAGAGCAAGGAAGCCCATGGACTGACCCTCAGAAGAGAAGACAGAGTCAGCATGGGCTCAGGGACTTCTTTACTGCCGGGCTTGGCTGCTCACTGTATGGTTTTAAATCAGAGGAAGTGCTACAGCTGTCCCAGGCCAGCTCTCTCTTGCTCAGCTAACTCAGCAGCATGAAGTTTTAAGGTGTCACCTGTACCTTTGTTTCTGACTCCCCCCAGCAATACTCCTCTCAATCTAATCAATTTCTACAGAGACCGGGGTACTGTCTGCCACTTGCAAAGTCTTCCTGAGTTCAGTATGTCGGGGGGCGGGGGGGGGGGAGGTCCGGAATGGAGGGCTATGATCTGGAAAGGCAAAGGGGAAAGGGGCGTGGGTCCTTGGTTTGGTGGAGTCATTTCCAGCTCTCCTGTGACTTTGCAAGGGTGAGTGTGGAGGGCTGTGGGGACAGTGACAAGGGAAATTATCTGATAGCATGCTCTCCCTCGGAAGTGCCGCAATAGCTTGTGGATTCCTGCCTCGACCACATGTGGGTATTTCACTCGCTATGCACCCAGCCAGAAGAGGAGAAAGTTCCTCCAGAGTAAACAAAGGGCTGAAAGCAGAAGGGGACTGGAAGGTCACCGGAAGCTGGGGTGAGAAGCAAGCTCCTGGCCGTGAACACCCATAGGCAGGACTGTGGGGCAATGCAAGGACTGGCTTTCCCGGAAGGGACTGGTCACTCTGATAAGCCTGCTCAGGAATTCTGAGCTCTTCTTCAAAGTCACATGGACGGCAGTGTAGTGAGGATGAGAGCTGAGGGGGCAAGCTCATGGCCTCGTTCTGCTCTCTCCAGACTCAGTTCCTCACTCCCAACCCAACTCCTGCTTGCTGTAGGTTCTGATGCCTGGCACGAAGGAATCCTATTATGCTGTTAATTAATTCATTTAGTTATTCATACATGCATTATTAAATTTAAAATGGTGTGTGGGTGTGCATGTGTGTGTGTGTGTGTGGGTGTGTACACTTCTGTGACCTGAATAACAAGTGGTTTCTTCTTCATGAAAAATATGACCTGCTTGCTTTTACTTAGCTATTAAAGGCCTATACAAAGTTGAAGGCATGACAAATAATACAGAAATATTTCATATTATATATATATAAAGGATATTATTAAAATTTAGTATATACAATAAAAATACTATTACAAAGGAAAAATGGATGAGAAAATACAGGAATCACTCTGTGCTAGAATGTTAGCAATATTTATTTTAGGGGACTGATCCTTCAGAGGCTATCTTTTATTTTTCTGTTTTCTTATTGTATTTCTATTTGTAGATTTTCTAAATAAAAATCTTGTGTTCAAATTGTTTGTCATAAATCTGTCTAAAACCAATAGATACACTGAAAGAAAAAGAAATGGGAAAAGTTGAAGATTACACATCTTCAATTCATAAAGTCAGGTGATTAGACCAACTCCAGTTCACACAGGATGTTATGGTGCTCACAGGACACTGGCTTTTTAACACCAAGTCTAACAGAGATAATGGTCTTATTAAATCTGCACATTGCTTTCTTCTGAGGATGCTCTAATCTCCATAGTTCGTGGCTTGTGTTCTTCCTTTTCCCTGTCCTCCCCGCTCTATCCTAGGCATTTTCTCCACTCTTATATAGATCTCAGCGAATGCTTGCAACTAGGTTCTGTAATTCTACCTCCCTCGTTCCAGCGGGACATGCCATGGTCCCAAAGAAGAAGAAAGTGCTGGATCAGCCTTGGAATAAACACTCAAACTAAGTTTTCTTTTCCTCCTCTTTCTGGGTACTATACTTAGTCAATAAGTACCGCTTGTGATAGGAGCCTGTTAGTCCTGATGTAGATTCTGATAAGGACAAAGCAAATGGATGCATTGCTGCTATCCATTGACAAATATCCTGACACTCGCAGTATCCACTTAGCTTCCGATGACATTTGCATTTAGGGTTCTCGGGACAGAGGATGAAGGGCTTAGAGACAGTACTCACTCATTTTTCATCTAGTTTCAAGGTAGACCCTACACAGTCCCTGCCACGGAAATAGCCTTTAAGAATATTGCTTCCAATTTACTTCCAAGAAAATGGGGAGAATGCATGCTTACCTTGGCATTCTGGAGGAACCCCACTCCACTGTCCAGTAGCCAAACATTTGATTGCACTTTCTCCCACCAAGAGTGAGCCTTCATCGCAGGAAAAGCTGCAGACTGACTGGTACTTCAGGGCACCAAAGGGGTCTGAGCAGGTCACCTGAGCTTTTCTCGGAATTGAAAATTCCCGACACTGCAATGCTAAGGGGTGAGGAAGGCAGGGAGTAAGGAAGCTGTCACACATAAGTGTTGTTGACTTTGACCCATCAGCCCTTTTTAGTGAAAGAATAAACACTTGTGAGTTGAGGTTGTTTTACTTGGAAGATAAAGAAAAAGGTTGTAATTAATGTCAATGATACTTGATGGATTTTACAAGGAAGAAATGTTTGAACAAGTGTTGGCTGAACCAGTGTTAACTGAACCAGTATTAACTGAGCCAGTGTAGAACAGTTTGGTAATACATTCCAATCAATCTAAAGTTATCATACCTTTGGATTCAAGAATCTCTGAGGAGTGTAGATTCTTGAGATTCATACCAAAATCAACTCAGTCATTTTTGTCCAGACATTGTTTGTAAGAAATTTTTTTTTAAAAAAAGCATAAGTGGGGCATAAATTTCAGGGCGGAGGAAGTAAATTGTGGATTCATGAAAGGAATGTTCATGGTTCTTAAATTTCATGTGTTTTACTTGCAAAATATTGTGGAGGTGTGTCTATGTATAATGTTAAATGGAAAAGCAGAATAAAAATTATGATCATGATTAAAGTGTGGTCTTTTGTAAAACAATTTTAGTTAGCATACAAAATGATGGGTTTCATTATGACATTTTATATACACATGCACAAGCACATATATAATTGTACCTTACTCGTTTCATCCCCATTGTCTTATCTGTTCCTTCTCACTGCCTCTCACTACACTATTATCTGCAAATATACGATAGTCATATATGGAGAGAAATCACTTATTTCATTTTTATCACCTCTGAAATATGAATAATAGTTTTCACTACCTCTTGGCATTAGACTATCTGAGATCACAGGAAATGCTCGGTAAATCCTGGCTACCAGCCACAGTAGCAGCCGCAGAGGCACTGGCGACGCCAGAGCCATCCTCAAGGCTGTGTGAGGACAATAAAAGAAGTGACAGAGGATCCAATTCCAGATGCTCAAGAAGATATCCAACCATCTTCTCAGGATCATTTGACATTTACTTGCCCCAGTACAAGGTGGCTTGAACAATCCCTTGTGATCCTTTTAAAAGGGTCACAGGGCTTAGCATGTCTGTGTCTCCTGGACAATAGACAACAGCACGTGTAACCACCTCCCTGTTTTACCACTGTGAGGCACCTTTATTCCTTCACTGCCTGCTTTTCTCTCCACTGTTTTCATCGTGCTCAGTACACGGACCATAAAATCTGCCATGTGCCACTTAGCTGATTGAAGTGTCTGAGTTGTTTGTGTTTGTACTGTCATAGAGTCTTCATCACCTTTCTTCCCCAGGGCTCTCTTCATGACCCCAAGCTGAATTCCAGGCACACTAACAGTAATTCCTCTTTCCCTCTCCCTTACCATTCTACAGTCTGTCCCTGTGATTATATTGCTTTACATAACAGATATAGATAAGACCATATAGTACTTGATTTTTGGAGGGTGATTCATTGTCTTTAAGATCTATCCATATTGGAGCATGTTGGGATTCCCTTTCTAAAGCTGAATAGTATTCTAGAATATGTGAACACCAGATTTTGTTTATCCATCCCACCCACTGATGCTCACTTGCTTCCACAGTTTACTGTTTGAATAGTGCCACTGTGAACCTCAGTATACACAGATTCCTTCAAGTTCCATTTGCCAATCAGGGTATACACAGGCCCAGGGACTGACACAGCCTGCTGAAGAGTACCAGTAAATGGTGACATAAGATGCTGTCACGTACTTCTGGATCTTGGTTTTGCACAGATACCCTTTGTAAAATGAGGCAGTCCCAGTGACCATTTTGTGACTTAGTCTTTATTTTAGAGCAAAACACTGAGAACATGAAATCCTAAAAGAGAGCCATTTTGTCAAATAGGGCCACAGACTTGGGATTTATAAGGTAACTGTTTCATTCTGTCTTTCTTTGTTTTTATAAAGTTGACAGCAGTGTTGGTGGCTTTAGAACACATGGACTCACAACTGTTGTTGACACAAGTAGGAAGAGCAGGTATTAGTGTCCCTTTTAGTAGAAGTAACAGAACTCAGGAAGACCCAAAGCCTGCTGACAAAAAATGATAGACGTGGACTAGCTGCCTGTTCGTTCCTCTTCCACCATCTCACATTGTTCCTTACACATCATTTCCTCGGTGCTGTTCTCCTTAGTCCTCTCCAAACATGTGAACCAAAGCTACTCTCGTCTTGACTATGCTGTCATGAGCATGGCTTAAAACGTGCCTTGCCCACCATTTGATCTCTGGTAGCAAACACAAAGAGTCCAGCCCATCTCAGGTTCTCTGTCAATGTCCAACAGACAAGCGAATGGTGGTGTTGAGTGCCCATCGCACCTGAGAGGCACAGTGGAATGATTCAATGTCACATTACCTTCACAGACTGGAGCCGGGGCTGTCCACTGTCCCATGTCAGCACAGCGGATGACATCACTTCCCCTCAGCTCGAAGCCCTCCGCACAAGTGAAAGTACAGCTGCTGTTGTATGCAGATGCCCCTGCAGATGGGGAGCAATCCATGTTTCCGTGGACGGGGCTCTCTGGAGGTTCGCACGCGATGGCTGAAGGGAGAATGCCAGATACGAGGGCTTTATAGAGTCTATTAATAGAGGCCGCTGCTTTCCTGCCCAAATTACCTATATATTCAAAACCCTCAACTCTTTGTCCAAAAGGAAAACTAGCCTTTCTGAGTCCCTCTTTGGCTGGCTCACTCTTCAGATCTCAGTTTTGATATTATTCTCCTTCAGAAGGCTTCCTTCCCAACCAAACTGAGGGGGAGGGATTCCTTGTGTGGTTCCTCAGACGGTGCCCTGCATTATTTATGCAGGATTGTCATTCTTCCCTCTTACCCCACAGTCTCCTTGATGCTGGGGTAGTCATTCAGAAATGCATCCTGGAGCCCTATACTCTCTTTGATAAATTCAGAGTGCTCACTCAATGTTTATCAGATTATAAAGAACAGATATGGGAAACGTAGGCTCAGGAGGAAGCAGATGGGATAGTATAGCTACTGAGGATGCTCTGACCCAGTGCTGGATGATGATTCCAAGTGACCCGTATCCTAGAACACAGGATGTCATCCTCATCACATTGTTTGCCAAGGGAGTGCAGCTCAAAGTAAGTTCCTGCACACGGTTATACTCTGAATGACCCCAGTTCTCATAAGGACCAGTTTCCTCAAACCCTTCTGTGGAGACGGTATGCCTCTAGATACGTCTGCAGATCTGAGAACACAGAAACCACCCCTTCACCCTCACCTCTAGTTTTTACAGAACCAGATCATGTAAGGGCAAAATGTCCTCTAGTGCTCTTCTTCTACTGTATAATCAAGAAGAAATGGGAATCAGAAATGTCGAATAATCTCCCTAAAGTCTATGTGTTGAGGTGTATGCCTGCCTGTGTGCGTGTGCGTGTGTGTGCATGTGTGTGTGTGCACGAGCCTGCTCATACGTGCTCACATGTGCACATGACTGCCCATGTGTAGAGGCCACAGGTTGGTGTCAGGTGTCTGTCTCTATCACTCTCCACTTTATTTCTGAGATTCTTATTGAGCCTGGGGTTCGCTGCTGCAGCCAGACTGGCTGGTCAGCAAAGCCAAGGGATCTTCTGGTCTGTAAGTCCCCAGTCCAAATGCTGAGGTTATAGGCACATGTCACCACCCTTGGCTTTTGTGCTGATTCTGAGAAGCCAAATTCATGTATTCAGGCTACAGCAAGTGCTTTACCCCTTGAACCGGTGCCTTAGCCCCTCCCAGAAGTCTCACAGCTCACTACTGGAGCTGGGCTTGTCATCCAGATCTGGGAGTTTACTAATCCAACCTTCAATCTCCTAGTTTCCCTCCCCGTCTCTGCCCTATAAGCTGAAGGGAGAAGCAACTGCACACGGCTCAGTCTTCATGTATTATGTAATCACCTGGGTTTGCACCAGAGCTGTTCTTTAATGCGGGTTCCTTCATTCCTTTGCAGAGTCCATCTCCAGAGATTTTGAGCCAAGATGTCTCATTATCCCTATAGCTACTGCTTTAACTTCTTCTCAAGTGTAGGATATTGCCCTGCAGAGTGCATATGCCAGTGGGACAGGAAGGGGATGTGGTTGAAATAGGCAGAGGCTGAAGTGAGCAAGTGCCCAAGTCTCTCCTTTGTATTTTATCCTTGCCATTTCTTCCCTTTCCTCTGTCTTTTCTTTATTTTAATTTATGTTTTAGACAGAGTATTATTATGCAGCTCAAGCTTGCCTCCAACTCACTGTGCCATCTAGGTTAACATTTAATTTACAGAAGCCCTACTGTCTGAGGCTCTCAAGTGCTGAGACTACAGACATGTGACACCACATCCTGCTTACACATGCTACTTCACTGTGTGCCTTTCATATGCGTAATTCTCACAATGCACCCAGCGATTCTTAGCCTCATTTCACAGATGAGAAATCTCCAAGCTCCTGAGGTTGAACAAGTATGATCCTAGAGGAGGCTGTCTCTGTCCTTAAGAGCCCTTAGTCATGCCTACCATGGCATGACTCCATCTAGGTTATATCGAGAGCTGATAAAATAATCTTACCTTCACAGGTTGGCAATGGTCCAGTCCACTGGCCAGACCCAGTGCAATGGAGTGTGTCCGAACCCTTCACTTGATATCCAGGATGGCACTCAAATTTACAGCTGGAGCCATAGGCAAAGGCAGCAAGTGGATGTATGCAGTCCATGTCTCCATGGACAGGGCTTTCCAGGCTCTGGCACTGCACAGCTTAACAGAAAAACCAAATGATAATGAGAAGGGAAAATACCCAGCATGGAGGGAAAACACAACCCCAGAGAACAGTATAGATCTGCCTGTTGAAACACAGATGGAGCTGGGAAGATGTGGGGACCAGGATGCTCTAACCAACCTGACAAGGAGTATCAATCCTCAGAGTGACCTGAACGTCTGAACAGAGTCCTCCGAGCTTTGACCTTAACATTCTTTATGCTTTGTGTGTTTCAAGTCTGATGCTGAAGGCCCATAAATTGATGTATTTGCCCTCTTGCATATGAAACACACAGACACTACCAATACTATTCTGAAACTACTTGTGGTATATGAGTTGGGGAAAGAGTAGATTTTTCTATTTTCGTTATAGCAAAATCAGTCCTTTGTTTTCCCACAGACTGATACTGCTTTCCCATCCCAGATTTAAACCATCCAGCTTAGTAGCTGAAGGAAGGAAAATTAAAAATTGACAATTCAGAATGACTTCTCCACAAGATGACCAGCTTCGTCTATGCCCCAGCTAAGATGGGGTGGAATGGATATTATATATCTCAATGACATTTGCTCTTACATTCTGGGACTGGAGCTTGTCCCACCCCTAGGTACCCCATCGCTCCATCTTTGGCCAACTCAAGCGAGTCCTTCTTTGTACCAAAGCTCCAGCTTCACTACTGATGGGTGATCCTGTAGGCCAGATGCTGGCCACGCTTCCTCCTTCAGCACTGTTCAGGGCTGAGCACTAGGAGGCCAAGAGTGAGCACAGAGGCATGGAGTTCATGCTGGGATGAGTCCCCTCTGTGTTTTGGAAGCTCTGGGATTCTGTGGCATTCATACTTCCCAAAGTGGCGGGCAAGGTCATTCTTAGTTGGTTAAGTGGAGTTCAATGACTGTTCAGAGATCCAAAGAGCCATGTTTTTTGCTTAAGAAGCAATGATATACGCTCAATCCCAAGTTCTCATCATGTTCAAAGTTCACTCTACAAGGAACAAAAGGGAAGGAGTTCCTTCCCAATGCTTTTGCCAACAAATAAAAAAAAATTAAGCTACCACCTCTATGTAGGTAGGAGATGCTCCACAAAAATGAAAATAGGATTAACCTGATTGACTAATAATTGTGGTAACTAGAATTTCCAGCTAATTTAGATCCTTATTGTCTTCTCAAGTTTTTATTTTTTTAATTTTCATTTACTTTAAAATATTTTATATGTATGGGTATTTTGCCTGAACGTATGTCAGTACACTACATGTTTGCTTGGTTCCTGCCGAGGCCAAAAGAACCCTTGGAACTGAGTTACAGGTAGCTATCAGCCATCATGTGTATGGTGGGAACTGAACCTGGATCCTCTGGAAGAGCAACCAGCACTCTTAACCACTGAGCCATCTTTTCAGTCCCGATTTTGCAAGTTCTTAAGGGAACACGCACTGCCCGCTGATGTAGTCCCCCAAACTCCAATTATTTAGTGAGGATGGAAAAAATAAGGTCTGCCTACCTTTACACTGCGGAGGTTTATTTGTCCAGATTCCAGAAGCCAAACATTCCAGCTTTCTGGGTCCATCCAATTCGTACCCTTCCACACAGCGGAAATCACACTGTGAGCTGAAAGCGAAGTCTCCCCGAGGGTGGCTGCAGTTCACGAGCGCATGTTGAGGAAGGTCAAACTTCCCACACTCTTGGACTGTGGGGGACAAAAATACTGATTTTTTTCTCATTGTAGACTTAAAAGCTCTGCTAGCCACAGTGAGTTGCAGATTTCTTTATTCTCCCTCCTTAGACTCCTAACCCAAGCCCTCCTTCTTAACCAGGTTCCTTAGCATTGCCAGCATCTTAGACAATAATCACCTTTCTGGACAGCTCAATTCACTCACTGTCTTTTTTATTTATTTCAAAGAGGCAAAATTAAACATTAAGGCTCTCATTTTATCTTCCTGTCTTTGTATTTCTCTTTTATTCCTTGAAATATTATGAGTGAATGATCTCTCCAAAAATAAAGTGATTTTTATCCCGGGTGTTTTGGGATAACTCTGTGGAGAGGGCGGACAGACAGCAGAGGGGATTTCCCACTCGCCCTTATTATCTAGAGAGGATGGAGCCTCTCTAGACATCCAGTTACTTCCTGGCATCATCTCTCACCCAAGATCAGTTGCCAAAGCAACACCACCCAAGCGCCAGCCTCACCGTATTCGCACTCTGGCCCATAGAAGCCGGGGTAGCAGGAGCAGGTGTAGTTCCCGATGGTCTCAATACACTCCCCTTGCTTGTTGCAGGACATGTCCTGGCAGGAGGCTGCGTGGATACAGAGAGGTCAGAGTCACACAGCTGTGACTCCACCCTTTCGGGAGCCATGTAGAGGGCCACCCTATGCCCGGTGAAAGACATTGCCACAATAGGAGCAACAGAAGGGCCTTGTTGATAAAGGGCCTGAGGACTAAAAGTGACTAAAATTAAATAAACAAATGATGTAAACAGAACTACACAAAGTGATAGTGTGGTTGGCATTCAGTCCTAGTGGGTATTCGCTTCAAACTTCTTCTCAATCTGGACCTTCTTACGCTAATGCATACTGGTACGGAAAAGTGCTAGACGGCAGGGTTTGTCGTTCTAACTTCACCATAGGAGTATTGCAACGCTCCTGTTGGATGACACATTTAGTATTTCCAAAGGATGGTGCAGCGATGTGTAGACACAGAACTTCAAGTGCAGTCACAAACAGCTGTGTGGACAGAGGGACTCTTTCATGTCAAGGAAAATGCTTTCTAACAGAAAGTATTAATGCCCTGAAGCTGACTTATACTCAAAGGTGGTTAGGAAACAGATTTGGGTCTCCAGAAAGGAGTGTAACAGAAACTCAAAGAATAAATCTTCTTATAATAGCATGTGCTGAGACCTGACAAACTTGCAGATGATTATTTCAGTAACCAAATTTAATATCTCATTACAATATTCCTATCTATGTGTTGTCTCTCTTCTGGAGAGAACCTCATTACATCTTACAGTGCAAAATGTCGGTCAATGTCAGTGTGTCTAGAATATTGGGTTGTTAGGGATGGATCCTATCTAAGTTTTGGAAAAGCGTACCAATTAGCGATGTTGACTTTTGTCATCAGAAAAAACATAGCAGCACTTTGTCAGTGATTTCCAATGCCTTTTCTATTTTGTAAAAATTCTTTGAAAGCCTCCTGGTCCTAAGAAAGTAACATTACCTCTGCACAGTGTCTTCGGAAATAAGGAGGGTGGGCTGGGCAATACTAAGGTCCCTTCTAGCTTCCGATAGATGCTTTTCTCTAATCTTGATTCTATCCTCTCCAAGGCACTCGGGAATGCCAGCAATTCTGCACTCTCTTTGTGGCCCCATGTCACTGACTCAGGCGGTTACATCCCTCGACCAGGAAAGACTTCTTTTTCAGGGAGGATGGCCCGCGACCAGGGGAGGCCTCACCTGTGTAGCACAGGGCCCGCTTGCGTTTGGAGCAGGGCTCATCATTCCACTTGCCAGGGGCCGAGTTACTCTTGATATAGATCTCCACGCAGTCCTGGTTGTTCCTCTTGTTGTTGGGCTCGTTGTCGGCCCAGTTCTCAGCCTCCTTCGTGAGAGTCTTATTGGTTCCCACCCAGGTCCACTTATTATTGATCTTTCGGATCCCAATCCAGTAGTAAGAGCTGAAGTATGGGATGACGTCATTGAGGTGCGCGATTTCATTCTTGTTTTGGATGGCCACTAAGTCTGTGAAGTGCCTCTGGCAGAATGCCCGAGAGTAATTCCACGGGTACGCCTTTATGCTGTAGTTATAGGTCCACGCTGCCACTTCCTTCTGATTTACAAACTCTGGGGGGATGGGGTGGGAAATAAACATTCGTTAGTATTACTCACTGGATGGAGCCTGATTCTAAGCTTATTTCTGAGAGTAAGATGAATGTCACCAGGAGAAAGATGCCAAGAACAAGGCTGTTTTCTGCCTGGTGTTATCTAAGGAAAAAGGAGTGTTCTATAAAGTGGAAAATATGAGGTCAGAAAGGAAAACGCCATCTTCTAAAAGATTTTGGATGTTTAGAGATTGGTGATCCCAAGATAGCAGAGACAGGGGGGAGCTTAGCGCTCAGCCAGTCTACTCTTGCTTCATGGGTTAAAGAGACAGGTAAATGGCTTGTCCAAGCTCACATTAGGGAGCACATGAACGTGGGATGGAAATGAGAAGCCTTGTGATCTGGAGCCTCCCACTGCTCCATCTCGGTGCCCACCATGCTTACTTTCTTCTTTACAGAACACCTGTTTTGTTTTGTTGAGTCAGGATCTTACAGCATAGCTCAGGCTGGCCTGGAACTCCGTCTCAGCCTCCCAAGTACTGGGATCACAAACATGCACCGCCATGCCTGGCTACTCCTTTGCCTTCCCTTGTAGCTGTCCTATTATGTTGGCTAAGCTCCCCTTCTTTCCTGGTAAATTTCCCTCTTCTGTTTCCCTTGGTAGACTCAGGTACACTTCGCCCTTCTCCCTCCAGGCTCCCACTTCTCTTCTAGCCCCATGTTGTAAGACCTGTTTCTGTGATGTGACCCATACCCACCAATGTGAGTCTGTTTGGTTGTGGGCCCCCTTTTAGCCCCAGATTCTCATCATGAATCACGGTGATTGACCCTTACTGATAATGCAGTAAGTAGATGCCTGCTGAATTCGTGAACTGCTGTAGGGCTAGGCTTGGAAACATCTCCCTTCTTGCAGCCACACACTTTACTTCTCTTAGCTGTTTCTCCCTGATAAATTACCTTTTCCAAATCTACTTACTCATGCATTAAAACAGACCCTTCCTTGTAAGTGCTTGTGATATAAAAACAAAATAAATAAAGTATGTCCCCTTTGATACAGAGGTTGTTATTGGAGCCCATGGGAACTCATGGGGCAGAAGAGGCCAGTTCCCCAGAAGAGGTGGACAATGCCAGCAATCAGACCTGGAAACGACTCCCTTCCTGTTTATAAAATTCTGTTTCTATTTGACCCATGAGATTTGCCATATTTCAACTTTCTTCACGAGCGCCTCGGTGGTAGTGTTTTGCCTGTAGGCTTTACTCTGGAGGCAGGCAAGCATGGCGGTACACACTTGTAACCTCAACCTTCCTTACAGAACTGGGAGGCTGAGGCAGAGGGATCACAAGCTTGAGGCCGACCTGGTTTACATAGTAAGAGAGGAGATTTATTTTGGCGCAACTAGGATTGCACTGTTGTTTCCAGCAACTAAAGGCAGTGATTAATGTACTAATATTATATACTAAACTGTTTACTTTGACTTTGAAGAAATTCACTTTTATTTTTTTAAAAAGACTTCTTTTTTGTTTGTGTGTGTGCGTGCTCATGTGGGTTTGTGTGCACCACTTGTGTATAGGCATTGTCTGAGTCAGGAGAATGTCAGGTCCCCAGGAACTGGGTTACAGGAAGCCGTAAGCCACTTGACATGGGTGCTGGAAACTAAACCTGGGTCCTCTGGAAAAACAGCAGGTAACCTTAACTGTTGAGTCATCTTTCCACCCCCAAAATTATGTTTAAAGAAACTGAAATAATGCTGTGAGTCACTGAGAATATTGTGGCCTGTGCCTGTCTTGTCTAGATGATGCTGATCCATCCAGCAACCCTGTGGTTCAGTGTGATAATGTCTGCTGTATATTTCTTTCAGGCCCCTGGGTGTGAATGGTTTCCCACGCCTCACAGCAGGCTACCATCCCAAACTACTCCCATTTGACCCTGGGATCACTCCTAAATACTCAGGTCAGGTGAAGGTTCACGTAGTATTTACCAGAGATCAAAGCAATGAACCAGATAAGCTGAGCAACTCCGAGGACTGCACTCTGGAGTCTTGGCTTCCAGGAAGCTTTTAGGCAGCCGGCCTGAAACAAAACAGAAACTTTCCTTTAGTATCTACAAACAACCAATGAGACTGTAGAAATTCGGCTGAGAATCACTGGGATCATTCTTATCTCCTGCAGGAAGGTGTTGTGGACCTTCCCCTTCCTTCTACTTTTTCAACACTCTCCCGACCCACCATAACGAGGCTGTGAAGGGCATATCAAATCTATTGGCCTTTAGAGATGACTTCAGACAGCTAAGTTCTAGAAATGCTCATCTTATCCAAGTTATTATTACACACAGCAATACTGAACTTGTAACATCTAAATGGTATCTTACAAATGAAAATTGCCGACTTAGATGCAGAAGCTGTCTACTTGACATTTTTACATTCATAACCCCCCTAAGATTTCAAACTCACAGTGCATTGCCTTTGAGGATGTGGAGTATGAGGCATGTCCAAGCTGAGCAGGGTACCAATATGCCTTTGAGGATGTGGAGTATGAGGCATGTCCAAGCTGAGCAGGGTACCAATATGCCTTTGAGGATGTGGAGTATGAGGCATGTCCAAGCTGAGCAGGGTACCAATATGCCTTTGAGGATGTGGAGTATGAGGCATGTCCAAGCTGAGCAGGGTACCAATATGCCTTTGAGGATGTGGAGTATGAGGCATGTCCAAGCTGAGCAGGGTACCAATATGCCTCCAAAGCCACTCTAATGTTACGACCAACGTGAACACAATGGTTTTGTATTTAAACCCAGGGTTTCTACTCCTTCAGAGAAATAGCTAACTAAAATGACTGTAGAGAAATTCTGAATTGCCCAGACTGTACCGCTACCATACACGGTACGGGATGCAGAGGACACAGGGTGGGACAGCATATGTCTGAGGGGGCAGATGGCCTGCTGGCCACAGGCTCCAGATACCAAGACATGCATAACTCAGACCAAAGCAAGTCTCCCAGACAGTGGTGAGTGACTTGGCCAGCTTGGCACTGTCTACCCTAGAGTTTCTGAATTCTGGCTTTTATGGGTAGGTAGAGTGTCCTCACAAGCCAGCACACTAGTCAACTGACCTCTGCATAGTCGTCTCTCCAGTGCCAACATTGGTACTATATTCATCACAGCTTAATTGTGTTCTAAAAATAGTTGCCATGTAGGTGACATTTTAAAAAAATTAACTTTCAGAGACTTACGGTTCCAGATAATTAAAGATACTTTCATTTTTATTTATTATATTTTTTATAAATAAGCAGGAAAGACATTGTGTTTAAAATTATATTAGCTTAGGATTCTGTAGAGGAAGTAAAAGGGGGTCAGTAGTTAAGGAGACAAAGAGAATAGTAGTAATGTCCGTGTTATCTCATGTTTCTTAGAGTTTGTATCATTCCAACATTTAATACCTTTTTTGAACTTTAAGACGGAATACAACAGTTTTTTAAAGAGCTATGTTTATAATATGCTGGAAATATAACCTTAATTTCAAAATTTATGAAGAAAATCTTTAACGCTCCACTTTAAAAGGAGGGGAGGTAGCACAGTTTTCCGAAATTTTGGAGATAACGAAAGAAAAGCTCTTACTGATGAACATAGCAATGTAACCTGATGCGGGGACCCAGTACTGGCTTTGACCCTTGGCTGGCTTCCACCCTGAGGAACATGACCGTTTTAAATCCATTGCATTTCCACCTGGGCCCCTGTGACTTGTCCCACTAATGGTATGTCTAGGCATTTTAGATGCTGGGGTCTGCCTAAAGGAGGCATGAGAAGAGTGAGCTGATGCGGCTTCTAACTTTGTTTTTTTAAAAAAAATCACTGTGCCCAAATCTACTCATTGTTTTCTGTATTAACTTTTTTCAACTTTTAAATAAGCTTTTGTTTAAATACAACCCTCAAAAGAGGTACTCCCCATTCTGAGTTGTCCGTTTATTTGTACAAAATTTAAAACAAGATTTTATTTAAATTTCCCCAACTATTGTACCAGTTGTGTGTGTGTGTAAACGTCTCTCTCTCTCTCTCTCTCTCTCTCTCTCTCTCTCTCTCTGTGTGTGTGTGTGTGTGTGTGTGTGTGTGTGAGAGAGAGAGAGAGAGAGAGAGAGAGAGAGAGAGAGAGAGAAGAGCGGTTTGAGGAAACGTAAGGTATTAGAAAATTGTGATGCTCCAAGAAGTCCTGACATCATAAAAGGAGGACACAAACGTCTGTGCACCCTGTTTCATCTTGACACTTCTGTTCTTCAAGATCATCAAATACCAGGACTCATCTTCCTGAGCTATTTCAGTCCCACAGGAGATGCAAGGGTCCCTGCCGAGTCAATTCTGCATTTCCCTGGCATTCCACAGTAGGTGTTCTGGTCTACTAAGGGACGATCACCACATCCCATCACGGAGTTTAAGTGATTTTTCCCAAGTTGGCTAGCTAAGTGCACAGCAGGTCAACATATTATCTTAGTCTTACAAAGCTGATGAACCGTGGAAATGGTGAAGAGAATGTTTATCTGTAGCAATTAGACTCCTAAAGGGCTCATGAATCCAGTAATTCATTTGTGCTAACTCTCATGTAGTTGAAGTTAACTTTAAACTTGCCATGTAGCCAGTTCCTCAGCCTCCTGCCTCCATCTCCCATGTGCTGGGATAAAGCCACCATGATCACGTGAACCTCCTCACTCTGATCATACTTAATGAACCCCCAAATCAAACCCCTGTGTCAATAGTAAGGTTGCCTGTTGATTTAGTGGTAGCTGACAGGACTTTTCTGTGGATATGAAGCGTGGTAGTATTCGAAAGCTTTACTTCGTAATCAGTTTTCCTCGGAAATGTCTTTTTGGGTGGTGGCAGCCTTTTATACCTGCTCTTACTCTACAGGACAGCTTTAGGGAGCAAAGGGACCTCGGACGCTGAAGAGTTAAGGACCCTGTGTATCTGACCAACCAAGAAGTGTTGTAACAAGAGAAAATGCCTCTCTAGGTGAAGCAGCCATGTGCTCTGCTAATCTTTAAGGCTGTCTGGCAGACTGCTTCAAATTGTAAGTGTCTGAAAAGAGTCTGAGCCTGACTGGGTCATTAGAATAACATCCTGTGACTGCCCAAACCTTGTGTAAGCACCCTGGTTATCGGCAGTGCTACTTAGAGCTGGGGCAGAGTCAAGGAGGGAGCAGAAAGTGTGAGAATCTTGGCCTCTTAGCCTCCCATTTGTATGAAGAGGGACCAACATACAGGGGTCCCATGACCACAGAGAGGGGACCACAGTGCAGCAGTTCAGAAGCAGAGGTGGTACCCCTTTTTGACCTTTGTCTGCCCGTCCATATCCTCTTGGCTCTCTCTGCTTCCTCTGCAGCTACTAATTCGTAACTCCCCTGCCTCCTCTTTGTTTTCCAGCCCACAGCTTCCACCTTCTTATCAAACTGCTCTCTTGAACTTTATCGTGAACTTGCACATCACCCAATTAAGTGGCAACTTTCTGCCTCTATCTTACTTGAACTCTGTGCACCAGCATTTGCTGTAGGCAATTCGTTTTGCTTAATGTGATGTTTCTCTAATGTCTTGAGAACTTTTTCTGAGTGTTCCTTTGGATCTGCCCCAACTTTCTGTCCTTAGTGTGTTCCTGCTTCCATGATATTCTATTCCTTTTTTCTAGGCCTTATGGTCGTCTATTTGTAAAAGTCCCCAAATCAGCATCTCCATTTCTGGTTCGTTCTAGAGCATAAGGCTCCCAACATGAATACTGAGCAGACACAAGACCAAGAAGGTTATCAGCTCCCAAAGAAACTATGGCAACATTGGAAACAGCTGGCTAACTGTGGTGCCTATAAGCATATTCATGGGCCATCTCAGCTCTTCACACCACGTGGACATGTGATAATTAGTAAATAAATGATAATCATAATCTGATACCTCTGATACAATATGCTATACTAGAAACTGTCTGAGTAAAAAAAAATTACAGATCTGAAAAACAATATTCTTGCCATTTACTCCACTCACTAAAGTAACAGATTTATTGAGTGACATGTCTAGGAACCCAATGTGCAACATGACCACTGTAGGTAATAAAAATATACTACCTATATATTCCTGTTAAATATGATTTAGCTATTCTTTCCACAAAAACAAAATTAAAAATAAGCAATGAAAACCACTTGGCTACCTGTATGTATCCTGCTACATTATACTGTATATTTAAATATCCACAATAAAGCATATTTTTTAAAAAATGAATGATGGGTTTATAGATATACAAATGAATGATGAAATCTGAAATAAACAAAATGAACCAATATAAAATAATAATGGTAAGAAAGCGACTGGAAATAAGGCAGAGGTCGGCTAAATAAGGCAACCTCCGAAAAGCACACCCCCACCCCGACACTTTCCCTCACTGTACCTGATGTGAGAGAAACAAGAGCAGGACGGCTCTTTCTCCTACAGCTCCCGCAGAGGATCAGGTAAGCCTGATGGACTCTCTAAACTCCATACAGACAGGATGTAGGAATGAGGGGAGGGGATGTGGGGAGCTGGGGGGATGTTCCAAAGGGGCTATGCCTCAGGAAGCCTAGAGGATGTGACATAGCAACCACTCTTTAAAAGAAAATTAAGTTTCAACGTAATGTTCTGGTGCGGTCTGACTCTGAAGGGCTCTGGCACACAACCAATGCAGGTTCTTATACCAGGCAGTAGCGTTGACCCGAGCTCCTCTGCCTACATCTCCATGGCAACCTGAACTCCTCCACCAGGTAGGAGCAGGGAGGGAGGACCAACAATCTTTCCCTTGTCTGAACCCTTTTACAGCAACCTGTTGAGGAAGCCTAATGACTTTACCGTGTGGCAAGAATCCTGGACACTCGCCAAATTGTCGCTTGGATTGTCACAGACTGGCTGGCATGCCATTGTTTCTTTTCCAGGCCTCAGAAATCAGCTTCTAATTGGCCTCACTTCTCAAGGTTAACTACTGCTAATTCTTTCTCTAAAATGCAATCAAAATGATTATCTTTCTTTTTTCTTTCTCTCTTCTTCTTCTTCTTCTTCTTCTTTTTCTTTTTTTTTTGTGGTGCTGGGATCAAACACAGGACCTCATGAATGCTGTGAAAGAATTCTGCTATTGAGGCATATCCCCAGCCCAGAATGACATTTCTAACATAATTTGTTATATTGCTTTACCACTTAAAAACCAATGATTCCTTGTCTCTAAGCCACACATTCAAATTCTTCAACATATACAAAGAAGACCCTTAAAAATATGGCCCCTTACTGTTTGAGAATTCCTCCTGCCACTACTTCTCAGTTATCCAATCTTTCTTGCAATACTATGATAAAGTTATAATAAGACATGCTATGATTTCCATAATGTATTATATGTTCCCTGTGTTTTTATGCCAAGAGCACCTATGTGTGTCAGCCCAGTTCCCCTTAATTTTTTCCTTAGAGTAGTCTGGCTATCCAGACCACTTTTTCCTCCACACCAAACAACCACTCTCTTGTCGCTATCTGGGGGTTATTTTTCCATTAGTTATTCCAACAACAACTAAGTCCCTAAAATACCTTTTCCAGGGAAAAGAGTTAAAATCATGAAAGTGGACTCAGTATCTGTCCTCAGAATGAACACGTATGGTTGCACTAAACAAAAAGAAGATGTACAGAAATAGAAGTCAGGCAAGACTTAAAGTAGGGTTATGCGACAGAGGGACTGGGGAGCTGTCAGCCGGGGACCTCAAGGCAGTCCTCTGCAGGAAGGTGCTATGTAATCCAAGAGCAAAGTGATCAGAGAAAGCTGTCAAGTGGGCAGCAGGAAGAACATGAAAGCCTTGAACACAGGATCAAGCATAAGGTCAAACAATACAAAGAAAGAAACGTGGCTGGAACGGATGAGGTAGAGGGCAAACAAACATGGCAGGAAAGTAGTTAAAAGATGATGCCAGGCTCTTGGAGCCAAAGCACAGGATGACCTCTTATTCTAAGCACAGAAAGAAGCCAGGGGGCAACTTTAAAAGAACTATGCTGTGCTCTGGCTGATGTTGAAAACTGGGACTCTGGAGAGTAACTGAAAAGGTAGTTTGGAGACAGGTCTTGTGTTGGATGCTAATCAGAAAGGGAGCCATCTTCAGGGTTCTGAATTGAGAAGCCCCATGAAAAAAAAAAATGCACCTGACAAGGCTGTTGTTGTTAAGTAGGAACGTAAAGACTGAGACACAAAAAGCAGAGGCCATTACCATGGTCCTGATTGAAGTTAAAGAGGAACTGATGGGCTGCAGTCAATGGAAACGGAGACGGGAAGGAAGAGAAGAGATACACCAGGGACGAAGAGCCATATGACCTCAGAGTGGCAAAGCCCAGGTATCACGAGGCATGGTAATAGTTCTGGCCTCAGTGCCCTTGGCTTTCTGATTGGAGGTGGTGGAATGTCAATGTCCCAGCAGCGCCTCCCACCCCCGGAAAATAACACTAGAAAAGAGCTCGTCTCTAAGTTCAACAGATTTCAGATAGAAATAAGACAAATCCCTTATCTGGCCACTCAGAACCAAAGCCTGTATTTAAATTAAACTAGGCAGAGTTATGGTATAAAACAAAACAGCAGCATTAAAATAAAGCACATAGTTGATTTTCAAGAAGACCATGGGTCCTTGGCTGAGCTACATCCCTAAAAACATGAAGGATTTCCTCTGCATTTGATGCTATAGAGTATCTGCCTTGCTCTTCCAGCAGAAGCATTAGACACCTGGAAGGCAATATAGTGACTCTCTGTATAAAATCAGCCTGCCCAGGACCTTGTTCAGTACTGTCTATTAGATGAAAGTCAAGATCTCTTTGGTGATCTGACTAATGGTCTTCTATGCACAGAGCTCTAAAGATGCATACTCGAAGAGCTCATTGCCAGCCTAAAACACTATGGAACAGAAATGATAGAAGGAGCAGTAGAAACTGGAAGAAGCTGGAGGCTGAAGTGGTTTAAGGAGTTCACAGGAAGTGATCCTGAGCTGCTCCTTGGCCTGCTGAAGCCTTGTCAGACCTCAGGATGACTTAATCCCTAAGCAGGAGCAGCTCCATGTGAGCTGATTGAAAACCATCCCACGAGATACAACTTAACTTGATTCTTTCAGGTCCTCATTGAAGCCACTGTCTAAGCATGAAGCAGATTTCATACAGACAGACTGGGGTTTCTGAATCCTAAGAGACAAATGCCCTTGGAGAGGAAGATATCTAAGGAGTGCTGTGACCAGTCCCAGGGCTCGTCCTTAGCACTTCAGTGCAGGCTTCCAGCCTGCTTTCAAGGTGAGAGCCGAGGAGCACCTGAGCATAGCGGGGAAAGTCCCAAGGGTCTTCTGCAACCTGCCTGGAAGTCCAGGAACCTCCTACTGATGTCTGTAAAGGTCAACTTGTGTGGATATTTGTCTTTTCATCCAGGCAAAGAAATTATAGCTTCCATCAGAATCCTGAACAATGCCATGATCTAATATTTTTATGTATTTGGAATAGAAGAGGATGCCAAAAAGAATAGAAGGAAGAGATGGATGGTTCATTCACTTGCGTCAACTGATTCAGAAGAATGGCATGCAAAAATACACCAGTAATCCCAACTTATGTCATTGTCATTAAATAGTGCAGGCTCAAATGTCACCATCCTCATATCTCTATTTTTCTACACACACACACACAGGGGGGTTTGCAAAGGTGTGTTGCGGGGAAGTAGGGAGGAGGAAGTATCCCATGCAAGCATGGCTTTCTTCAGGAGTGCTACAGAAAGATGCCCAAAAGAGAACACATGCCTGCTCCCTCATTAGGTACAGACTAGAAGATTTCAAATTCCGAGACTATGTGTGATACTCCTAGTATATTGGAATGCACATGGAAGTACCCCAACTATCTGATTGCCTTTGTATCTTCCCTCAGTCCCAACCTCACTATACCTCCAGAGTTTTCTCCTTCACTTAAATGGTGGCTAGAGATATAAATGCCCTTCAGTGCAATCTTATTTCTTTTCTGCTATGATATTGAATAATATATGTAGATTATTATTATTACATCCCATTCATTGATGAGGAGACTGAATTAGTAACACTAAAGATAGAAATTTAGATCAGAACCCCATGGATATTTATGGATTAGTCCCAGAAAACTCCCGAGACTTAGAGAAAGTGTTAAGAAGGCTGAGAATAAGATGAGTAAGAAGCTATTCAATTGTAGATGCCCCCGTGCACTTTCTCAGCCTTCCATTTATCCCAGAGACACCCGCAGACATAGCAAAGAGGTGACAATCTTGCCAAGATCTCTTCTCGTGGAGAGTGTGTGCAGCCAGAGAATGCGATCTAGAAGGCAGCATCATCGAGTATTGACAGGCATGTAGCCACTGGTTAAATGCCTGCCTTCTGTAAGCCACAACAGTTCTAGCTGTAAACTAGAAATCATCCAAACTTACTAAGATGTTGGGAGAATCCAAATGAACAGCAGGCTTTTAAAGATGCTTTCAAGCCAGGCATGGTGATGTGAACCTACGATCTTACCTATCTAGGAAGCTGAGACAGGAGGAGAGAGTTTAACAAGCCAAGGTAATAAATAAGACCTCATTTCAAAAAGAGAAAAAAAGCCTTCAAGCTCTAACCAGCTATTCAACATAAAGTCCCATGGCTATTGCTGTTCCTTACTTTGTGAAACTTTCCTCGGTCCTTCAGCCAGAAACCGCTTTAACTCCTCTACTTCCCACACAGAGAAAATGAACTTACCATCTCCTCCACGACTCCACTGGCTTTCTCCCTTCTGGCCACGCCACGCTTCTTATACTTTTGCTGCTTCCCCTTGGTGTCAGGCTGCCTCGGAAAAACAACTTCCTATTCGCTTTTGAGAAATTTATCACGGCCTTTCCCCTAAAGTTAGAATGTTGATACTGCAAGATCAGAGTTGGCAGCTTGGAAGAAGCGGTTGCCAAGGGAGCAGCGGGTCACTTCTTCCGCGGGGGACCGTCTGGAGACAGGCACAGGTGTGAATCATGCCTGGACATCCCAGGCTGAGCAAAGCAGGAAGAGTCCCTGTGCCCCGAGAGGTCAGATTTGCTTTGATTATCATACAAATTCCAATCTAAGGTCATAGGTTTGGGAGACTTGCTTTGTACTAATGACAAATTCCCAGGGTAAATTCCAGTCAGTGGGAGATGCCCGAGAATGGTATGGTTCCAGGAGCCTGCTGAGGGGACAGAGCAGAAAATAGAAACAAAAAGCTAAGGGTGTGGAAAAGGGAAAACCCAGTGAGAGTTTCTGACACTTGAGGAATATTGTCGGAAACAGTTTTAAAGTGACTTATGGAACAGGCCCAGGCCCAAGTGTAGTGGCACATGCCTATAATCCCAGAACTTGGGAGCAGGAAGAGGATTCAGAGTTCTGGGCCAGACTGGGCTCGAGAACCTAACCCTGTCTCCATAGAAAAGGGAAGGTTTGTATTTCTCTTCTCATGGAGACTGTGGTATGTGGGACCAAACATTCTGTCGTGCAATGGTTAGGGTTTGGGCAGGATGTTTAAACGTCTTGAGGCTTATTCCTATACTCCTACCCCATTTGTAGCCATCTATTGGGCAAGTCACTAAATTAATGTGTTTTTCTACACTATTTTCTCAACTGTGAATCTGAATGATAGTATTGGATCCTCCCTCCCCGGGTTTTGTGAAATTACATGAATTGATACAAGAAGAGGGATGAAAATAATAGCAGACACACTGAAGGTGTTCCCCAAATGTCGCTAATCATGGCCACTTACCAGATGAGTGGCAAGACCAAACACAAAATGTTTTACATCAAATTGGAGAGAAAATTCACAATTTATCCTTCTGAACTTCTAGTTAATAGTTTTAACCATTATTTTCGTTCACTCTTTTTAGGATTGTTACGGTTCCTTCACAGACATCACATGGATAGGTTCAGAACTGGGGATGATAGGAACTGGAAGAAAGTCAAAAGGCAAAGGTGGATAAAGTAGTGTGTGGACCTGCTTTCATGACTTGGGGTTTGGACCAAGGCAAAGAGCTTTAGAACACAGGTCAGATAGAAAAGCTGTTTACAGAGGTAGTCATGGAGAATGGCCACAGAGGAGTAAGGGAAACTGAGTGAGAAAAGATAGGGGAACTGGGAGGTTGCATGAAACGGGGGTTTAGAGACCACACCCAGACTGCCTGACTCCACCGATTCTCAGCTGTATGAGGTGATTAAGTTACTCACTGCTCCTTGGCTCATTCTCCTCAGTCGTATAAATAAACAAAGGTAACAGTCACCAAGCATGGGGACTTCGGGGCAATTATGTAAACTCAGTGCTTGGGATAAGACCATGCGTGGTGTTAAGTGTGTTGTCGGTGCCAGTGCACAAAACACTCACTTCAATCTCCCTCCAGTCTTACTGTTTATTCTTTGGCCTCTCTGTTTGACATTGCAGAGAGATTTCCTAGAGAGGTGATGTCAGCAGGATGGTGGAGTAAGTAGAAAGTTCTTGACTCTGTGTACCCTGACATCCTCACATCCCACAATATAGACAGCTATCCACAAATCAAAACAGCTCTGAGAGAGCACAAAGGTTCATGGAAAAATATTCAGTACCACGGTGGAACAAAACACCAGAGCTTACACACCCAGAGAAAATGACTGGAGAGTCAACATATAGTTGATGCCTGGGAACACATGGAAATAAGAAGAAAGGCAGAGGTGACCATTATCAGCCACGGAGACCCCCCCAGTACCCCTTGGTGGCCCCATTGTCTGTAGGAGACATTGGCATTCTTTTCCATGAAAGCAACTTACCACAATTCCTACCGCAAATTCCTCAAAAAGAAGACACAGCTTCCAAGGAGCAACTGCTTGTACTAACCTGGGGCTGGAGCCAGGGCCACCACTTCTCAAAAGGCCATGTGTCACCTGAACCTCTCTGCAAGTGTCCTCACCACAGACCCTGCTGCTGTGATTGGACTGCGGTTTTTCTGTTTTCTTTCCTCCATCTGTTCATTTTGTTTTGTTTCTTCACTTCAGATGCCAGCGTCATCACCATTGTGATCTAATTCTCACCGTGAGGTATCTGTGCGTGGTCTCTTTTCAAGATATCAGCTAAACAATGACAGAGAGATAGCTGGTGCCCCCATCCCTGGAGCCACTGCGCCTTTCTACAAACCCCAGCTTGGAACCTAGCTCTGAGGCAGGACTTTGTGTCCCCAGGACTCAGACTCTAACCATCACTATAGACTCTATACCCAGAACTCCATAGATAGACCTCTGTAAGAGCCAATGTTTTAGACACTAATGCAGCCACCAAAGGAGTTGGCCGATGGC
Source organism: Microtus oregoni (assembly GCF_018167655.1). Lineage (NCBI taxonomy): Eukaryota > Metazoa > Chordata > Mammalia > Rodentia > Cricetidae > Microtus > Microtus oregoni. The sequence continues at coordinate 34,726,918 of NW_024543072.1, forward strand.
CTAGATCCCAGAACTGCTATAGAAAAGAACATGTCCCTGGTCTAGACCCCAGCTCTGAGGTTGTTCCTCTTGCACCCATATTCCCAATAACCACAGTGTCAAGGTTATTCTGTCTCTATTCATGCTTTAGTGACCAGCTCAGCTGCCAAGGGCATCTATCCCATGGCCTAGACTCAGTGAGCTCTGCACATGCTCTACAGCCTTTGGCTCCTCAGATGTTTTGTAGGACTAACACCTGGTACAACATTATCAATATAGCAACGGTGATTCTTGTGCCAGTCCCTGGTTTCACGACTTCTCTTGAACCCAGTGCTGTGATCCGTCCACGGATGCCTGTGCTTTAGGACTTGACTTTGGCTACTTCATAAACATTGATCTGTGGACATTAGGGTCACTGCTGTTTGGGGGCAGATCCATAAGCCAGATTGATTGCCAAGAGGAAAATTTCTTGATATCAAGTCTCTAGGTCAGAGGAAAAAAAATACAGCCAAAGGAAACAAAACAAATGTAAAGGAATGGAGAACTTCCAGAGTCCTGGGACAACATCAAGATGTGAGTATCATTAGTGCCGCATGGTACAGAGAACGTAGAAAGGGACCGAAGCTTATTGGAAGAAATTGAAAATTTTGAAATTTGGGGAAAGATGTAATTGCTCAGACCACAAGTCAATGGTGGGTGTCTTCTTCTTCAATTGCTCATGCTTCCTAATTTTTGAAACAGGGTCTGTCACCTGAAATTCAGCTACATGGGCTGGCCACAGCCTTTAGAGATTTTTCTGTCTCCACCGCCCCAATGCTGTGACTGTAGACATACCTCTGCAAGGCCTTTTTATGTGGTTATGAGAAAATCCTAATGGCTTCGCATGCTTGCAAAACAAACACTTCACTGACTAACCCACCTCGTAGGTTTGTTCTGTGTGTGTGTGTGTGTGTGAATGTATGCATGTGTATACATGTGTTCATGTTGGTGTGCATTCCTATGCATGCAGAGGTCCAAAGAGGATGTTGGGAACCCTGCTGTACTACTCTCTGCCTTAGTCCCTTGAGATGAAGTCTCCCACTGAATGTGCAGCTAGGCTGGTAAGCAGCAGGCCCTAGCAGACCCTCCGTCCCTGCTTCCCCACCCACCAACTGTAGGTGCAAGTGTGCGCAGCCATACCTTGCTGGGCTTTTTTTGTTTTTAGTTCAGGCACAACTTCTTTAGAGTTTAAAAGAAAAACTCCCCAAAGCAGACAACTTATAAATTAGCTGCTGTCTGGACGGAGAGAGAGGAAGAGGAGGAGAAGGAGAAGGAGGTGGGGCAACCAAGCTTGAGTTAGGCAGGTATGCAGGGGAGCATTACAGAGCACATGACCTCTACACGCTAAAGAAAGCATGCTTAGGAATGAAATAGAAAGAAGAAAAGGAGAACTTGCGCTTTCTGATCCAGAACTCAGACAAGCAGGCAGACTCAGAAGAAACTCTGGTGGGTCCACAGCCACTAAACTAGAGGGTAGGGATTCTGGAATGAAAAGGGACATCTCACTAGTGGGATAATTATCCCTCCCATCTTCTTAGTGTGGTCCAAGGTGATCCTGCCTTCCTAAGAGGGAGTCCCTTTTTTATATTTTGGGTAGCTTGGAATGCTATGTCTCCATTCATGCTAAAGAGGAATTATTTAAAAACCAGATCATGGACCAGAGCTCTTCAATTAGAAATTTACCTAGAAATCTGTATTGTCATTTCAAAGACATTTGAAACTCATTCAGGATCCATTGCCCCTTGTAACCCAAGAACAAAGGAGCTTAGATTGTGCTCCAAGCTCAACTGAAGAATTACACACATCCCCTCATGTGTGTGTGTGTGTGTGTGTGTGTGTGTGTGTGTGTGTGAGAGAGAGAGAGAGAGAGAGAGAGAGAGAGAGAGAGAGAGAGAGAGTTTGTGTTGAGGACCAACCCCTGACCCTACCTTTTACATGCTAGGAAAATACATAAAAGCACATAAAAGAATCTTGTATAATAAAATAGAACCCGGGAAAGCAGCTAAATACTTGCCTAGCATGTGTGGGGCCCTGGAACACTCTCCAGGAGAGCAAAATGAATTGTAACAAAGAGGCCTGGCCAAGCAGTGTGGTCTTTCCTCAATGCCCTCATTCCCACTAAAGGCATTTTTATGCTATGGAATGTGCAATAATGACTTTTTCTCAAAGGGATTTTCCCTCTAAATGTTCTCAAGGGCACAATGTTTTTAATGCTCATAGTTATTTACAATTTTTTCTCTCTGTTACAGAGCCAAAGAGCCAGTCTGACTCAGTACATGGAATTTTGGAGGACATTTAGAATAAACCAACTAAATCTCAAGTAACTGGGCCTACTTGCTTTCAGAATCTATGCTTAACAAGCACAAACCACACATGACAATTTACCATCACAATTCATGTTACAGCTGGTAAGTAGAGGATTTTCCTTACATATACAAGGCCCTGGGTTTGGTCTCCAGCACTGTAACAAATAAGCAAACAAAAAGAAATTGTTGAACTCCTAGAAGCACAGAGTAAGAGAATGACTACCACGGACTTGAAACTGGGATTAGGAGGGTGACGATCTAAGAATACAATATGACAGCTGGGTAGGAGAGTGAGTTCAAGAGATTTATTTCATAAGATAGTGATTAGAGTTAATAAATATTGTATGTTTGAATGTTGTCCTAGCTGAGTTTCTGTTCCATTACTGAAGGAAGCCAAGGCCGACACAGGAGCAGAGACCATGGAGGAATGCTGCTTAAGGGTTTATTCACTGATCTTTCCTTTTATATTGAAAACTAGATTTTTGTCATATAGTATGCTTTAATTATGGCTGATTTTCCCTCTCCCACTCCTCCCAGTTCCTCCTTTTCTTCCTATCCAGGTCCATACATTCCCTTTCTGTCTCTTGATAGAAAACAAAAAGCAGCTAAGCAATCGTAATAAGATAAAATAAAACAAAAAATAGAAAAAGAGTCAAAGAAAAAGCACAAGAAACAAATAGAGACCCAGATACAAATTTCACACAGACACACACACGCAGGAATCCCATAAAAACACAAAATTAGAAGCCATAATATATATGCAAATAATATGTAAGGTTGAAAAATGCCCCGACACAACAGTTGAGACAAAGAACCTCTAAAGATGCCTCTGAATTCATTTTGTGTTAGCAGTTTACTGCTGGGCAAGCAGTACCCTTAAGCAAGACTACGCTTAAGAGTGGTTTGTTTCCCCAGTGAGACTCCCTTGGAGAAAACTAATTCTCTGTTTGCAAGTGGTTGTCAATTGGAGATGGATTTTGGGTTCCAGATTGGGGCTTGTGTCCCCTTTTGCTCTTATCTCTAGGATCCCATGTGGTACAGACCTGTACAGGTCCTGTGTATGCTGCCATGTCTCTGTGAATCCATGTGTATCTAGGTCATACTTCATTTAGAAGGTCTTATTTTCTTGGAGTATTCCATCTCCTCTGGTTCTTATACTCTTTCAACCTCCTCTTCTGCAGAGTTCCCTGAGTCACGAAGGGAGGGATTTGATGAAGTTATCCTGTTTAAAGATGTTCCAATGTCTCTCACTTTCTGTGTCTTGTCTGCCCGTCAGCCTCCGTGTTTGTTCCCATCTGCTGCAGTAGGAAGCTTCTCTGATGATGGCTGAGCAAGATATCGATCTATAAGTATAGTAGAATGTCATTAAGAGTCATTGTGTTGCTATGCCCCTTTAGTAGAACCCCAGGTCCTTGGCTTATCTAATCTCAGGCACTTGGCCTGAGATACCCATGCAGTGTCAGGTATGGGTTGCATCTCATGGAATGAGTCAAATCAGATATTGGTTGGTTGCTCCCATAAGTTTTGTGCCACTATTGGACCAATGTATCTCACAGGCAGGACACCATTGTAGCTGGATTGGTATTTACCTAATTCCCTTAATAGCATTTATAGTACCTTCCAGTACCATGAACTAGTCTATAGGAGTGAAGGCTCTAGGTAGGTATCAGCTCAACTTCTCCATGTTCAATGAGTTGTTGTGTAGGTGGTGTCTTCAGCAACAGGGCCATAGTGTCAGTTTGTGGAGAGCTACCAATAGCCTTAGCAAGAGCCTGGGTTGTTTGGAGATTCACATAGGATCTCTTTGGAAAACAACTCAATTAGATATAATTCATTTCTTATGCTGGAAGCTTTATTTTGTTGACAAGAGATTTCTAGTTGGGATTCTGTCTCCCTAGTTATTTGATGATTTCATTTATATCACCTTCAAATATGTATATATTTTAGGATCTTCTACTGTATTGGGTTTCCATATGAGTCCGCAAATGGCCTTTAGTTTTAGCTGTCCTTTCTTACAGTTCCTCCCTTGCCCCTTCTCTCCTCCCCCTCACGGCTTGATCATCCCATTACAGTGCCCCTCCCTTGTCCATCCATAACTATCTATTCTATTTCCCCTCCCTATGGTAACCCACCCCACCCCCATAGTCCCTTACTCTACATGTCACTTCTATGGGTCTATGGATGGTAGCTTGTCTATCAATGGCTTAACAGTAGACACCCACATATAAATTAATACATACCATATTTGTCTTTCTGGGTCTAAGTTACCTCATTCAGGATGATTTTTCTAGTTCCACCCATTTACCTATGGATCTCAATTTTTAAGAGCTCAGTAATATTCCAACATGTAAATGAACCACATTTTCAATATCCATTCATCTATTGACAGACATATAGGCTGCTTCCAGTTTCTTGCTACTATGAATAGCACAACAATGAACATGGTTGAACAGTGTCTCCATAGTATGATGATACATCTTCTTCATATTCTAGGTATATACCCAAGAATGGTATATAAGCTCATTTTTTCATACAAACCTAGGGCCACTTGCCCAGGGGTGCCACTGCCCACAGTGAATGGGACCCTTGCACATCAATCATTAATACAGAAAATGCCCCCACAGACTTGCCTTTAGCCCAATCTGATGAAGGCATTTCCTCTGTTAGGTTCCTTCTTGTCAAATATGTCTAGTTTATGTCAAGATGACAAATCCAAGCAACACAATAGTAAGTCAATATATTTTAACTATTCTATATAACAAAACACTAAGCAAGTGAATGTTAATTAACTTTAATTGATATGTTAATTAACTTTACTTAGCATTCTACAAAATGGTATCAAAACATATTAATTATTGTAAAAATAAATTATTTTCATTACGTATGAAACATGCATATTCACAGAGACTGAAAGAGAAGGAGGAAGAGAAGGTAAGGAGAGAGATAGAAAGAGAAAGAAGGAGAAAAAGAGAGATCCTAAGAGAGGAAAAGGACCACCAAGGATAAGAATGATGTAAATACAGTACAAATATATAAAATTTTAAAAATGAATAAATTTATTTTTAAAAAGAAAAATGATAAAAAAGGAAAGAAATGGGAAGAAATACTATTAGATTGTGTTTAAAATATGTTCAGGTTTATACCAGTTGCTTATGTGTGTTGGTGTATGAAAGAGTTCCACAGTAGCCTGGAAGGAAATATAACAAAGGTTTATTTATTTGGGAATAAACTCTAAGTGTAGAGATCCACAGTCCCTTGTGCTGGGAACTGGAACTGAATCTAGCAGCCAAGGGGGCTGCACATGCTTTTTGCCTGATTTTGTAATACATGAGACCATGCCAAAAGTGGGCTAGCATCTTAAAGGCTACTGGCTGAAGGAGTTCCCACAGTACTTCTTCCTTTTGTCTAAATAAGAGAGTTCTAAGCCTAATACAAACTATATACAATAAGAACAAATAAGTATTGTTCAGGGAAAAAAGAAGCAAAAACATGCTTAAAAATTAGAATTACAACCAGCATGAATAACACCAAACAGGAAACATATGCTAAATGTTTCAATAACTATTCTATCATAAATAATCTAAGTCTTATATTAAAAATGGCTTGGCTAAGTCATGAGAGGAAAGTAACAATCACTATCTAGTCTTCTACTCCATGAAAGACCTGAGAATGGAAATAATATTGCTTGATTAAACAGGAAGTGCAATCAAGCAACTTCTAAAAGGTGCAAGAAATGAGAGAGATATCTGGGCAATCACTGAAAGTCTCTTTTTCAATATTGGGACAGCCACCTTTGGCTAAGACCTAGAGTATCTGACAGATGATTTTCAGAGGTAGAAAATTTGAAAAACTCTCTTACCCTGTCTTGGCAAGACTTGGCACATTTTTTCTTGTATCCTGCTTGTCCAGTCTGGACATGTGCATTTTGTCAGTAGTCAAGGCAGGGGCAGTTCTTTGCCCAAAGACCAGTTTTGCCAAGAATAAAACAAGTGGAGTGTCTTTGGTGTAAATATTCTCTTGGAAATAGATTGATGCTTCCAGGAGCAATCATATCTCACGTCAACAGAATTCTACGTTATTTAAATGCCATATTCTACAGTTCTTTGAAAAGTTTAATTCAGATAGGTATAGTAAAAGATAAATTAGATATAAAACTTTCCAGATACAAATGGATTAAATATTGTAGGTGTAATTCTTTCTTGATACCTGTTTTGATTTATATTCAATTTTACTATGTTAAAGTTAAAACCTTATTTCTTATTTAGACAGAAAAGGGGAGATGATGTGGAATGTCCTTCTATATATGTATTGTTCTTATTGGTTAATAAATAAAACTGATTTGGCCTATGGCAGGGCAGAATATAGCCAGGCTGGAAGAGATGTAGAGAGATAGTAAGCAGAGTCAAAAGGATGCCATGTAGTTTCTGAAGGAGATAGACACTGCCAGAAGCTTTCTGGTAAGCCACAGCCTTGTGGCTATACACAGATCAATAGATATGGGTTAATATAAGATATAAGAGCTAGGTAGGAATACACCTAGGCTAGTGGACAATGTTGTAGTTAATATAGTTTCTATGTGATTATTTGGGCCTGGGCAGCTGGGAAACAAATGAACCAGTCTCCCTTTACATGTGTGAATATAATATTTGGATAATTAGGGTTGTTTTAAATTGCATTTAAAGCATGAAATAGTTCCAGTTCCTATATAAGTCAATTATCATGTCATATAATAAGATCTAATTATCTTTGAAAATTAAAATAGCCAAGATAAAACATGATTTCTATGGTCTAATCATGATATAATTACTTTTAAAACATGAAGAAATTATGTCTAAACTATGATATCATTTATATATAACAACATTGTTATGCATTTGCTATGTTTTCGCATCTCTTCAAATTTTAATATGTTTCCAAAGCTTAAGAACCCTTTTCTATAATAGTTTTCAGTTACCTAAACTGTTTAGGAGAGGTCAAATAGACACTGAGCAATCACTCTTTAGGTTGGTGACACCAGGCAGACACAATGAAGAACTCCCCCCGACTTCCTTCCTGAATGCTGTGGTCTCATTGATCCATTCACATATATCAGAAACACTGAAGTTCTTCTGGGGCTCTTGGTGGTGTGTATTCTTTGGGAATGCGATAATGAGCAAATCTTCATATGGCTAACAGTTTTGCTGTAAGAGAGAATACGTATCAATATTAAACAAAAATCACATCAATAGGTGTAAGGGGAAAAAAGAACATAAACAAGTGAGATTACTTGTCAGGAACTCAGTCTAAAACAAGCTCCCTGAGATAATAGCCACAGAGATAAGATCCAGATGCTGAGAATGCTTTGTATCAGTTAAGGCTTAGAGGCACCTGGAAGTCCAGAGACAGGCATGATGGCTGTGGGGGCAGGAAAGTAAATGGAGAAGTAGGAAGGGGTTTGGCCACATTATGTAAAGTCTGTGTTTTCATGCGTCCTGCCTGTTATCAATCAAACTAGAGGAAGTTAATTCCCTGGTAAGGTTCAGCCTACCTGCTGTTCCCTCTACTTAGAGAACAGGGAAATTTTCTAGAGAATAGGTTGTAGGATGTCAAGTTACGGTTTAAAAAAAAAAAAAAGAATACATAGGGTTTTTGCTTTTACTCTTTAAAAAAAATAGTATGTGATCATTGCAAAAAAAATAAAAGCACAGAAAAGCACAAAGAAGAAAACACCATCAAATGTCACCAATGGCATTATGTATTATACATTATTTTATATCTGCTTTTATCATTAGATGTATTATCATCTGCTTTTCTTATACAAGAATATATGTCTGCTCTAGCTACAACTTAATCCACCCAAATCAACATACAGAGAGATGACATGTAGATATTAATATAGATCTATAAATAACATAGAGCTGCAGCACAGATGTGAGGAATGAGGGTAATTTGCATTTCCCTATAGTTGAGCATGGAAATGTTCAAGGCAATGGAGCCCTTCTGGCCTCTGTGTCTCTGTATCTGTTCCTTCCTTGAATGCTCTCTACTCCTGCTGTGGACAAAGGCACCAGCCCTCCTCACATAGTCTTAGGAAGCTATCTCAAGCATGCTTAACTAGCTTCTAACTCTTCCTGTGGGGAATCTATTTAAGTTGCTTTGTGGTGTGATGCTTAGGCATTTCGTTTCTCTATCTTTGCTCTCCAGTTTTTGGAAAGGAAGGAAAGGCAAGGAAAGCAACTGGCTTGGCAAAGATCCTGAACAACAGACATAAAATTTCATAAGCCTATCCACCCTCATAACCTTAAATAGAAATGGGATTCTCAGGACACATTCTATATTGCCACATTTATACCAGCTTTGTCCCACAGAGGGATTCATCTATTCTGCTTATGTTGTTTTTTTTTTTTTTTCGTGAGAGCCTATGATCTAAACTATGCTCTAGAGACATGAAAGCAGATGACACATAGTCCCTGTTCTAAAGGGACTTAAAGTCCAGCTCAGAGACAGGCAGATCGACAGCTGTGGTGGAGTTTGTGGGAGATCCACTCAGGGCATCTGATGTATTATTGGTGGTGATGGATTGGTAGCTAGAAGACTGTAGAGGAGAAGATCCTTTAGAGTGGAAGTAGTCAGTCTTTTCTGCAAACAGTGTGACTTTAGACATGTGTACACAGAAAAGGCTCAAAACTCAATAGATGATTAGGAAGTGGTTTTTCACAGTTACAACATCACTTTTACCCTTCCAAAAGCATATTGTTTCTGAACCCTGTGGGTACCAGAGTGCTGGGATAACCACAGAAGCTTTATCACCTACCTTCACGCAGCCACATTTGTAAATGAGCGACGTGTTTACAAATGAACATTTTTGAGTAGGCTAAACCTACCAAGAATGCAAGCCAGAAATATTGTTGTACTTTAAATCTACCAATATGGAGCCTTTATTCTTGGGCCAGAACTTATATTAAACATTTTTAATGCTGTCTCAATCCTTATAACAAATTCATGTGACAGGTATTTTCTGTAGTACTTGTCCATCTACCCTAAAAGTATTTTGACATGGATTGTCTTCGAATGGAAATTGAGGGTTGGAGGGTTAAATATTTTAACATGACACAGTTCTTAAGTGAGAAGGATGGGCTCCATAACACTACAGTTGATTAGAAAGTAAAATTTTTGTTTAAGCTCATTACAAAGTGCTTTCTGTGGAGAGAAGCCCTTTGATCCTTTAATGTTATAGGGTACTGTATGCTAGAAATCTCTAGCAATTTTGGACCAAATAAGAGTGAGATTGACTTGAACTACTTCTCATGTCCATGCCAAGAAACATGAGCCCTATCTCAAGGCTAGGTCATCTATGGACCTTAGCCTCCCAGGATGAAATAACCTTGAAGTCAAAGGTTTGGCTTAGTTTGTTCGAGAGTGTGTATTTTATCTGGAAATACAAAGAACACATCAAAAGAGCTCCATTCATATCTGAGGGGAAAAGGTTAAGTGGGATGGGCAGTAAAATTGGCAAACTTTTGCATGTCCATACAATCATAAAAATAAGGGTTACTTTGGTTCTGAACTGACCACAAATTTTTAGTTCATTTCTACCATTTCCCATTATCAGTTGTAGTAAGAGACTAATTAACAGATAACATAAAATATGCTGTGCATAACGTGATTTGTTTTCTGCTGCTGCACGCAGGGGATTGTTACTCTAATGATCTCTGCAGCCATTCATCTCTGTAGAGTTACCATTCAGAAGCAGTAGATTTTATAATTTGGAATGTATACATTTACACTGAATTTTCTTTTCTTTTCTTTTTTTTTTTTAGAAGACTAGAGATGGCTTAGTGATTAAGAGCACCGACTGTTCTTCCAGAGGACCTGGGTTCACTTCCCAGAACCTACATGACGCTCACAATTGCCCGAAATTCCATCTGACACCTCCTCTGGTCTCTTTGGGTACTTCAAGCATGTGGTGGGCAAACATACATTAAAGCAAAACATACGTATATAAAAAGTCAAATGAAAAGAAAAAATAATTTCTTTCTTTTCTGGAGAAAGGTCTTTTTTATTATGTAGTTCTGGTTGGTGTATAATTCACTAAAAAATAAAATTTATCTAGTCAAAAATTATTTAATGATTCAGTTATTGTTTGTCTCTTCTCTTGATCTGTTCCCCTATAGGATTCTAAAGTTGTGGCAGCAAAATACAGAACTAAAAATACTTTCAGCATTCAGAGGCATCTCTAGTGGTCTAAGAACACCCCCCCCCCATTAGAATTTTAGTTTAAAAATCAATTCAAAATGGGTGGAGGCCCAAAGGCAAGATTTGAAACTCAACTCTAAAATTTCTAAAAGAGACTGTAGGGGAAAGACCCCAGAAAAGAATTTTTGGATATTACCTATGTCTTGGGCCAAAGAAGCAAAACTAAACAAATGGAGATTCCCCAAGTAAAGACATTTCTGTCCAACTAAGGGATAATCAGCAATGTGGAAAGGCAATCTATGAATTGGGAGAAATACTTGAAAAGCACGTATTTGGAGTTAATATTTGGGTTGAACATACAAATGAATCAGGATCTCAGACAGCTTAGCAGCAGAAAAATAGGTAACCAAATTTAAAAACTGGCAAAAGACTTTGGTGTGGTTTACAACTTGAAAGTGTTATCATAAAACCTTGGTCCTTAGCCTCACAGTGGTGTTGAGAACAGCTTCAGATGGTTCAGGGGGCTGTGGAAGTATACAGCATATGGTAACTGGTAATTCAGGGGTCCACCCACCTAACCCTGATGGAGCCAATCCTGTCTAGCAAGGCTTACAGGACCACTGGCTGAAAACCGGCTGCTGGAATCTATAATTTCTCTCATGTGCTACTTCATTTCTTCCCTAAGAAGATCTTTGTGTGTTTTCCAACTGCTTGTGTGTTTATCTCATGAAAGTATTCCATTTAATGGGTACATATATCTATGGGTGGTCAGGAAAATGACTTTCCATTTATCTATACAATTTCGATAAATAAAAATATACTAAGATATGCTTCATAACCAGATCTACTGTCCCAGAAAGACTATAGACACGTAAAAGCCTACCTTGCTCCTTTGGCTCAGACTAACTGCACAGAGTTAGCTCAATTTTATTTCAGAGCAAGTTCAAGCTAGACTAAAGGCTTTTTGTAAATAGATCATAAGTTTAAAACTTACAGTTATGCACAAGGCCAGAGTTGCAGGTGTCCAACAAAGGCTACTACACAATACACCCTAAGAAAAGCATGCAAAATCTTCGCTTGCCAAGTCTGCTGACAATAGACCTATGTCTCAAAGTTTGTCACTGGGCACTGTGCCCCTGTCTGGTCATGGTCTCACTGCTGTAACCATGGAACCTCGTGCTACCATGGTAAATGGCTCAGCTACTTATCACTTACCCTTGGATGTGCTTTTGACCAATGAGAGGTAACTCTTGTAATTTTTTTATTGCTCCAAGCCTCCTGAAAAGGAGAGTTTCTAGGTTAGGAGGAGAAAACGCTAGGAAGAATTAAAATTAAGACAGTAGAATTAGAATAGAATTAGAAGAACAAGGAGACTTGTTCGAGACAGTATGGCGTTAGAGAATTCATTCACCCTCAGATAGCCTAAGTGCCTTTTGCTTGCTGCAGTTCCCAATCTGAACCCTGAAGAGGACATTGGGGAAAGACCCCAAAGGTCATCATTAAGATGCGGCAGGAGAGAATTAAGGCAGAGAAGTACATCGCATCCCTAACACACACCTGCACATATACTTTCTGTGTTGTTATCAATTTGATAAACACTTATCCTTCTTCATTAACTGTTACTCAGCATCTCTGAATAATCTTTGCTGCATAGCCAGCAGTGGAGACAAGCATCCGTGGCCAAGCTTGCTTGTAGACTGGAACAGGCTTTATAAGGACAGCAGGACTGTGAACATGCCCTTTCATGTGGTGCCAAGTGCCCTGTTGGCCTACATCCACATTGGGCCTGATCATTTACCTCCCTTAGTAGACAGGAAATTCTTTGCTGCAGAAACCCTGTCTTAGTCATCTTTATATTGTCTGATCTGTACTATTCTTGCCAAAAGTCAATGCAAGTAGTGTGAAGTTCACTGTCCCTGAGAGGGTCCTTCTTGCAATGAAACATTTATTCAGTACAATTTTCTCTACCTATACCAACCAAACACTATTCATAGCCCTACTAGAATTAACCTCTGCTCCATGAATCATTTAGCACATAATTCATGTGCTAAAGAAAATTAAATGAGTGTTTCTCATTCAAGAGCCTTGTACCCATGTTCTCTTCTTCCTGTCACACATGAAATATGAACCTGACAAATTATACATTTTTTCACTTGAAAGAAAAGTGTAGTAGAACTGAAGATATACCTGATTCTTTCCAAATAATCTTGAAAATGTGTTTGTTTTTGTTTTCTTTTGGAAATGGCCCTTTGAACCGTATCTCTATCTTCCATGAAATTGGGGCTAAGAAGGGAAAGTTGACATCATCTGATCCTTAATTATTGAAGTGTCAATTTCTCAGATGCAAGGAGAATGGAACAAAGGTGACTTTGAGTGTTCCTCTCACTAGTCCCACTGTCATTGGGTGAGCCTTGCAAGTAGACACATAATTTTGAGCTATGTTCCAAATTTGACATAGCTAATTTAATGTTATTTCATTAGTTTGTAAATATCTTGCTCATCAAAATGGATACTGTGTACATAAACTCCAACCATAACATTAAACAAGAAATTATGATGTAGTAGATAAACGGAAAAGTGGCAAATGTATAACAGTTTAGCTGGAAGTAATCAAACCAAGTCCAGTTTTTAAATCATCAAATAATTCTATGATCCTGGCTCCTGATAACAGGGAATTTTCCTACCAAGAAGAATAATAGTCCCTGGGGGACTTGCTTTCCTTTGAACACTAAGGAGTCAGGAAAGGCAGTCCTGGAGATTTGTATTTCGTGGGCTGTTTGTGCTTAATCCCCGCTTAATAAACTGTCTTTTCCTATAGCTAGACTTTTTGTTATTCTAATTGTTAATAAATTAAACTTTAAAATTTTTATAGCTACTAATCAGCTTTACAAAAACAGTCTTCAGAGCAGAAATAAAAATTTGGAAGCAATTTCTTTTTTTTTTCTTTTTCTTTTAGGGGGGGACTCATTATTGTTCAGTGGTGTGCTGTTTCTTCCCCATGAGTCTATGTACTTTCTGTAGTTTCTCTTTTTTTTTTAGTTTTTTTTTTTATTGAGAAAAGGAGAAAAAAAAAACAAGTTTCCACCTCCTCCCAGCCTCCCATTTCCCTCCCCCTCCTCCCACCCTACGCCCCCTCCTCCCACCCTTCTCCCCCTCCCCCCACTTTTTTCCCCCTCCCTCTCCAGTCCAAAGAGCAGTCAGGGTTTTCTGCCCTGTGGTAAGACCTAGGACCTCCCCCCTCCGTCCATATCTAGGAAGGTGAACATCCAAACTGGCTAGGCTCCCACAAAGCCATCACATTACGTAGGATCAAAACCCCGTGCCATTGTCCTTTGCGTCTCATCAGCCCTCATTGTTCGCCATGTTCAGAGAGTCCAGTTTTATCCCATGCTTTTTCAGTCACAGTCCAGCTGGTCTTGGTGAGCTCCCAGTAGATCAGCTCCACTGTCTCAGTGGGTGGGTGCATCCCTCGTGGTCCCGACTTCTTTGCTCATGTTCTCCCTCCTTCTGCTCCTCATTGGGACCTTGGGAGCTCAGTCCAGTGCTCCAGTGTGGGTCTCTGTCTCTATCTCCATCCATCACCAGATGAAGGTTCTATGATGATATGCAAGATATTCGTCAGTATTGCTATAGGATAGGGTCATTTCAGGTTCCCTATCCTCAGCTGCCCAAGGAACTAACTGGGGACCTCGGCTTGGGCACCTGGGAGCCCCTCTAGGGTCAGGTCTCTTGCCAACCCTAAAGTGGCTCCCTTAACTAAGAATTGTGGTTCCGTGCTCCCCTGTCCAACCTTCCTTTATCCCAATCCTCCTGTTTTCCCAAGGCCCGACCTCCTTCCCTTCTAACTATTCTCTCCCCATCTCCCCTTACCCCCATTCAACCCCACCCCCAAGATCCCAATTTTCTCCCCGGCAATTTTGTCTACTTCCCTTAGCCAAGAGGATAACTATATGTTTTTCCTTGGGTTCCCCTTCTTACTTAGCTTCTTTAGATTCACCTATTGTAGACTCCGTGACCCTTATATATGGCTAGAAACCAATTATGAGTGAGTACATCCCATGTTCATCTCTTTGGGTCTGGGATACCTCACTCAGGATAGTGTTTTCTATTTCCATCCATTAGCATGCAAAATTCGAGAAGTCATTGTTTTTTACCGCAGCGTAGTACTCTAATGTGTAGATATTCCATACTTTCTTCATCCATTCTTCCATTGTAGGGCATCTAGGTTGTTTACAGGTTCTGGCTATTACAAATAATACTGCTATGAACATAGTTGAACAAATGCTTTTGTCATATGATAGGGCATCTCTTGGGTATATTCCCAAGAGTGGTATTGCTGGGTCCAGGGGTAGGTTGATCCCGAATTTCCTGAGAAACCGAAACACTGACTTCCATAGTGCTTGCACAAGATTGCATTCCCACCAGCAATGGATGAGGGTACCCGTTCCTCCACAGCCTCTCCAGCAAAGGTTATCCTTGGTGTTTTTGACTTCAGCCATTCTGACAGGTGTAAGATGGTATCTCAAAGTTGTTTTGATTTGCATTTCCCTGATTGCTAAGGAAGTTGAGCATGACCTTAAGTGTCTTTTGGCCATTTGAACTTCTTCTGTTGAGAATTCTCTGTTCAGATCAGTGCCCCATTTTTTAATTGGGTTAATTAGCATTTTAAAGTCTAGTTTCTTGAGTTCTCTGTATATTTTGGAGATCAGACCTTTGTCTGTTGCGGGGTTGGTGAAGATCTTCTCCCAGTCAGTAGGTTGCCTTTGTGTCTTAGTGACAGTGTCCTTTGCTTTACAGAAGCTTCTCAGTTTTAGTAGGTCCCATTTATTCAATGTTGCCCTTATTGTCTGTGCTTCTGGGGTTATACATAGGAAGCGATCTCCTGTGCCCATCTGTTGTAGGGTATTTCCCACTTTCTCTTCTATCCTTTTCAGTGTGTTTGGGCTGATATTGAGGTCTTTAATCCATTTGGACTTGAGTTTTGTACACGGTGAACGATATGGGTCTATTTTCATTCTTCTACAGGTTGACATCCAGTTGTGCCAGCACCATTTGTTGAAGATGCTTTCTTTCTTCCATTGTATACTTTTAGCACCTTTATCGAAAATGAAGTGTTCATAGGTTTGTGGGTTAAAATCCGGGTCTTCTATACGATTCCATTGGTCGACTTCTCTGTTTTTATGCCAGTACCACACTGTTTTCATTACTGTAGCTCTGTAATAGAGTTTGAAGTCAGGGATGGTAATGCCTCCAGAAGATCCTTTATTGTATAGGATTGTTTTGGCTATCCTGGGTTTTTTGTTTTTCCATATAAAGTTGATTATTGTCCTCTCCAGATCTGTGAAGAATTTTGATGGGATCTTGATGGTTCTATTGTTGTTGCTATCCAGATTTATTCTTTTGTGGCTAGATAGGGTGCAGGGTGTGATTTTAATTTTTCTGTACTTTTTTAAGAACTGCTTTGTGTCCCAATATGTGGTCTATGCTGGAGGAAGTCCCAGTGGCTGATTAAAGGGTGTGTGTTCTTTAGTACGCATGCAGGATATTCTCCAGAATGTGTTAGGTCCATTTGATCTAAGATATCATTTAATTTCAGTGTCTCTCTATTTATTTTTTTTCTAGATCACCTGTCTGTTGATAAGAGTGAGGTTTTAAAGTCATCCACTATCATGTTGGGGTTAATATGTGGTTTTAGGTTTAATGGTATTTCTTGTATGAGACTGGGTACTCTTGTGTCTGTAGTGTGTGTATTTGTATGACAATATGCTCTTGGTGGATTGCTCCTTTAATGGGGGATAAAGAGACCCTCCTAATATCTTACAATTAGCTTTGTTCTGGAGTCTGTTTTGTTGTACAGCACCTTTTAGAACCATGAAAACCAGTTCTTTATTCTGTGACTCAAGTATGTGGTGTCTTCAGAAACAAGGTCTTACTACCTACTGAAATCGTCCCTGGCTTTCTTGTCCCAAGAGTCTCAGGCATGAAGCAGTATGCCAGAACGAGGGGACCATGGAAGCAGAAATGTGGAAATTCTAAGAAAGAACTAGAAAGAAATGTTAGAGGTCAGCAAAGTTGTACTAGAAATATGCTGCTTCGTTAGTAAACTGTATCCAGCTAAGGAAAGGATCTCTAAGATTGAAGACATCCTAATAGAATTAGCCGACACTGGAAGTCAGAGAGGATAAAAATGGAATAAAACAGAAGAGAATAAGTGAAGAGTATGGATCCAATACAAAAAGTATGTTGTTTAAATTAGACTATCAGAGGTGAAGAAAGAGGAAAAGAAAATAAGAAATATTTGATATAAGAATGGCTGAGAATTTCCTTCAAATTCTCTTCAGATATAAGAACATCAAGGAGACTAAATGTCAAATTAACTATATTAGGTGTACCATTTTCAAGCCAAAGAAAATCAATTAGAAAACTCTAGAAGTCAATACCAATGAATAACAAAAAGAACTACATTTTTCTCCTCAAATACCATATAAGTAAGAAAAAAGACAAGGGAATGTAGACTATTGAGAGAGAGAAAAAAACTCCCACCTCAAATTGTGGGTACTATGAAAGTCGCCTTCAAGGAAGAAGGAAAAACAATGCTTTTCTTGTGTCAAATTTGAGAGAATTTGCTGCCAATATCCCTGCCTTACAATAAATGTTAAAAGAAGTTCCTAAAAGAGAAAAAAAATGAAGAAACTACAAAACTCAAAAGGCATCAAGGATCTAAATCAATGAAGATGGACAAAGTTCCTGTTTAGACTCAGCACCAGTAACGGTTAGGAAGACATGATATAATCAGATGTGACTTCTTATCAGCTTTTTCTATAAACTCAATGCAATCTCAATCAAAATCCCAACAAATTATTTTGTAGTTATTGATAGTCGACACTGTAATATATATGGAGGCATATTTGAATTTTTATATCTCCCCAAATTTATTTGTTGAAACCTAATTCCTCAAAGTAATGCTATTAGAAGGTGGTGTCATTGGGAGGAGATTAAGTGGTGAGGCTTTTGCCTTTATGTAAAGAATTAATGCTTTTACTAAAGATACTTGGCAAACTAGCTCATTTCCTCCATGTGAGGGCATATAAGATGCCTTCTATAAACCAGGAAGTAGGTTGTCACTAGATCCCAAGAATTTTAGTATGTTCATCTTGGCCATCTCAGCTTGCACTTAAGATAACATTTCTACTGCTTATAATCCAAATAGTATAAGGTATTTTACTGTTGCATTCCAAAAGACTTCAACTGTATAGAAACAGCCAGAAAGGTATTGAAGGAGAAGAACAAAATTGGGGTATAGACACGACCTGATTTTAGGACTCACTGAATTCTAAATTAGTTAAGTCAGTACTAATGAAAGAAAGCAACAGATTAGTGGCACAGACCCAGAAACAGACTCCGTAAACATAGCTGTGTGATTTTTAGGAAGGAAACAAGAACAATAGAAGGAGGCACAGATGGTATTGTCAAGAAACGGTGACATGGCTGAGAGAAGGCTCAGTGCATAAAGGTGCCTGACAGCACGAGTGACAACCTGAGTTTACTCTCTGGTTGGAAGAACAGAACTGTCTCCAGCAAACTGTTCTCCCCGCCCCCCATAAAAATTTCAGAGAGAAGAAAAGAAACATTTCTGGAACAACTGGACATTTATATACCATCAAGAGAAAGGCAAGGGATTTAGAGACAGACTTGACAAAATGTGACTATAAGAGTCTTGAAGATAATGAGAGAAAATCCAGATGTTTCTGATGAGGACATTTTAGGTAAAATATCAAAGTTGTGACCTGTAGAGACAGTATCAATAGTACAAGACGACAAGCTAAATATACAAACAACCTTTAAACTTCAACAACAAGAAAAAATTTAAATCTCAGCTAAATTATGTAAAGATCTAAACGAAAACTTTATCAAAGAAGACATACTAATGTAAGTACATAAAAAATACTCCACACCAAATATCAGAGAAGTGTTTTATTAAATTAATGAATGTTTACTGAGCATCCTGTCTTGACTGTCTCTGTAGCACAACGAGGCTATAGCAATGAGCATGAGAGGAAGTAACAGTCTGTGAGGACAGAAGTCACACTGATGAGAGCAACCTACTAAGAATAAGTGATTGCTAGTGTGACATACTGATTCTATACTGTATAATTGACATCTCACTGCTGGTAAAATGGAAGGTTCAACAAATTAGATGTCTTATAGGAGATTGCATATTTTATGCAACTGCCAAGAGATGAATGAATATGGCATCAGAAGCACATATGAGAAATACACAATTTGGTGAAATACAAGCATAGGAAGTAAAGGCTATAAGCAGCAAAAAATCAGAATAGCTAATACGGGAAAGGAAATGGTCAATGTAAGAAGAGTGTATATACTCTAATGGTTTAGAGATTGACAGACATATTTGTCTCTAATACAATTGCAATTCTGCTATGTATGCCTTGTATTAACTTGAACAAGTTATTGAAGCTCTAGCTCCCTATGTATGATGAGAACAATGGACAAGATAATGTGTTTCTAGTTTAATGTAGTACCTGGCACATAGCAAATGCTACATAAAATAACACCTCTTTTTAGTTATTAATCAACCTATAAAGTCAGCGTCTATTTGTATGCAGACACTTAGGATCCTTTGGTACAATGTTTCCATCACTAGAAGAGATAGACATTGCAATATCATCCTTATTGTTGAATATCTGCTCTTTTTAAGGAAAATTTACCAAACAATCAATATCTTATAAATTGTATAAAGATACTAAGAAATCCAGAAGAAGAAATGTAACCAATATTCTGAAGTATGAGATGAGCTGAGTTTCTCGTTGTAGCTATGCATACCCTGGGTCAAGGGGGACACTGGGGGAAGTACTATCGTTTTGTCTCCTCCCATCCCCATGTCATTCCTGAAAGACTAGTGTTGGTACGTTCAGACTCCAGTGTTTGCTATGGGATAATGAGTTGTTTTCCATTGCCTACAGAAGATTCATGTTTACCTGAAAGTCCTGATCTTACTAGATTGAACAGTGTATGTTTCTCTCTTTTGAAGAGAATTAATTTTGTTGGTTAGTTTGTTTTTGTTTTATTTCAAGACAGGGTTTCTTTGCTCAGCCTTGGCTGTCCTGGAGAGAGTTAATTTTGAATTATTACACACAAAGAGTCAGGAAATAGGCTAAGAAAATTAAATTAACATATCTTCTCTACATACCAATGGTGGGGTTAATGCCAGGAAAATAATTTCACACCACTGAGTTAAATCAGTTTGAGGTATGGTCAATATGTGAATGAAGACAAGGACCATAATCACAGCTTTTCTGAACAAGATGAGGTCAAAGTTGTGGTAGAGAAAAGGGAGTGGGGATTATCACAAACCAATTTAAACCACATAACAATCAGGTTGGTCATAGCTTTGGTTTGGACACCAGAGTAGGATTATCCGGGCAGCAGCATCCTTTCCTGTCTTCAGACACCCAGGGAATTAATTGGGAAGTCAGACGCTACTAAGGGCAAACTTGGATGATAAAGCACAGTGATTTTCCCAGGCATCATTGTGCCTCCCTTGCTAATGCCTCCCATTGTAAGAAGGCTAGATAAACAAAAGTTAACGGGAATCCAGTATCTTCCTCTCTGTAGGAAAACGTTTCCTTGCTGAAGTCTTTTAGGAAATTCCACATTGTTGTGAGGGCTAGGAGGTTGGAAAAAGAAAGTCTTAACAATAGTGAATGTTACTTTTAAACTATGAGTGTTGAAAATTAATATCTGATTTTAAAAGTCTAATACACATTAGCAGAGATGGTGATCCATCTTCTACAGCAAAAATGGAAGAATATCATTAAGAATAAGCCAGGCCACAAAATGAAGACTTCCTGAAAGACAATTGTGCGTAAAGGTCAGAGACAAGGGGTACCAAACCACAGTGCTGTTAGACATTGGGAGAAGAGCTACCCTTGGGGACAGGGGCCACTTAATTACCAGAAGCCAGAGCAGAAACATCTCAGTAAGTGACACTGATCTGGTTCTTTTCTTTTTTTTCCTGTGTACATTTTATTTATTTATTTATTTTCAAAGATTTATTTTTTTTTAATTTATTTATTCATTAAGGATTTCTGCCTCCTTCCCCCCACCGCCTCCCATTTCCCTCCCCCTCCCCGGATCAAGTCCCTCTCCCTCATCAGCTTGAAGAGGAATCAGGGTTCCCTGACCTGTGGGAAGTCCAAGGACCGCCCACCTACATCCAGGTTTAGTAAGGTGAGCATCCAAACTGCCTAGGCTCCCCCAAAGCCAGTACGTGCAGTAGGATCAAAAACCCATTGCCATTGTTCTTGAGTTCTCAGTAGTCCTCATTGTCCGCTATGTTCAGCAAGTCCGGTTTTATCCCATGCTTTTTCAGACCCAGGCCAGCTGGCCTTGGTGAATTCCTGATAAAATATCCCCATTGTCTCAGTGTGTGGGTGTACCTCTCGCGGTCCTGAGTTCCTTACTCGTGCTCCCTCTCCTTCTGCTCCTGATTCGGACCTTGAGATTTCTGTCCGGTGCTCCAATGTGGGTCTCTGTCTCTGTCTCCTTTCGTCGCCTGATGAAGGTTAATATTCAGGAGGATGCCTATATGTTTGTCTTTGGATTCACCTTCTTATTTAGCTTCTCTAGGATCGCGAATTATAAGCTCAATGTCCTTTATTTGGTTCTTGACCTGGGTGCTGGATATAGGAGTGTGTTTAGGTAGTAAGACTTTATCAAATACTATCCACTTGTTCTATCCCTGTTTTCATATGGACATTACACTTCAGAGAAACTAAAACAGTGACTTCTCATATTGCCAGAAAGATTAGTTAAGGGCTATCACCATTCTGGCCATTTCTGGGAAAAGTTCCTTAAGTCATGCGAAGAATGGATAATTCCAGAACAAGTTCAGGGTGGATAAATTCAGAATATGAGTTTGTTGAGTAAGATTCTCTGTATGTTATAGTGTTGTTATAGAGTCTAAGCATTGTGCCCCTTTTGTGTGAGAAAGACAGGACGATCCACTCCTAAGGGTATTTGACTGGAGGTAACACATCGTTGGTTAG
The DNA here is from genome assembly GCF_018167655.1 of Microtus oregoni. Lineage (NCBI taxonomy): Eukaryota > Metazoa > Chordata > Mammalia > Rodentia > Cricetidae > Microtus > Microtus oregoni. The sequence continues at coordinate 34,748,486 of NW_024543072.1, forward strand.
AACTTACTAAAAAACAATATTAGCGTTTACTATCAGGGAGAGCTTGATTGTAGCACACCTTAATGTTTTTAACTGACTGGTGCTACCAGGCATGAGCAGTTCAGCTGCCTACCTGGGAGTTCTCTGAGCCTTCTCCATATGTGGTGCACTGGTACTGCTAGGATGCTAATCTGATGCCTAAAAGGGGTCTGACTGCAGATGACTCCTGTTGTTCCTGCAGTTTCCAGAGTCTACGAAGGCTGTGAATGATGCTTTTGCCTCTGCTGAGGATCCCTGGCAGTTACAGAAATCAGTTTCAAACCCATCATCTTCCCAGAGGCCCTGGGAGCTGTAAATTGAACAACTGCTTCTTCATTGTATCAACAGCCAAGGCTGCTTAAAAACATCTTGGGGATGCCTAGGGAAACTTGGGCTCAGCATTAAATACTTTGAGGAAACTACCAACCTGACATAGATGCTCTGAAGAGATCTCGTCCCAGGCACAGGCACCACAACTGTTGTCATGGCATATTTGAAACCTTGGCTTCGGCTTTAGGAGCCCATACCACCCCACACCCCCGTTTTCATGCCTCAACTTCTCTGGACACCCTGTAGTGACTCAGAAGACTGCTTCATCCATGACAGCTTTGAATGACCCTCAGATGACCTTGCTCACACTCTGGATTTTTCCACCAAGGCTCAGTGAGATGGGCGCATGGCAGTGAGGAACAAGCAGGAAGAGCTAGTTTGCCTGTTTCAACTGTGTAACTAAGCAGAAAGTTTGTGGATAGCAGAAGGGACACTGTGCCCATGTGGTACCAGCACTGCAAGCAATGCCCTTCTCAGAAACCTTGGGGAAGTTGTAGAGATGTCCCTGCATATCCCCTAGCCCCGGTGTTGTTACTGAGACCCCCCCCCCACATGAACTAATCTTGTGTGTTTTCTTGCACGACTTTGTGCTTTATGGGTAGAGTGGACTAAGCTGGTGGAACAGTTAGCAACTTCCAGGGTTGGCAGCTCTAAGCACACCTAACAACAACTGAAAGGTAGTTGAGAATTCCAGATTCCTGCTGAAATCGCATGAAAATTGAACAGCTCTCAACTGAATTTCCTCTGGGCCAAGGAAGGAAGGAAGGAGGGAGGGAGGGAGGGAGGGAGGGAGGGAGGGAAGGAAGGGTGAAATAAATAGGGAAGGAGGGAGGGAGGGAGGGAGGGAGGGAAGGAAGGAAGGAAGGAAGGAAGGAAGGAAGGGAGAAAGAAACAGGGAAGGAGGGAGGGAGGGAGGGAGGGAGGGAGGGAGGGAAGGAGGGAGGAAAAAAATTAAGACTTCCTAGAATTCAGTGAAAATAAATGCAGAACCCAAACTTAGGCAACACAATGAAAGCAGTGCTAAAAGGAAATTTCATAGCACTAAGTGCCTTCATAAAGAATTTGGAGAAGTCTCATATTAGTAACTTAACAGAATACCTGAAAGCTCTAGAACAAAAAAAAGAAAACATACCCAAAAAAGGTAGATAACAGAAAATCATCAAACTGAGAATTGAAATCAAGAAAATAGAAACAAAGAAAATAATACAAAGAATCAGTGAAATGAAGAGTTCTTTGATTTTTTGAGAAAATCAACAAGATACTGATGCTCACTTTACTAGACCTGGATGGAGGTGGGTGGTCCTTGGACTTCCCACAGGGCAGGGAACACTGATTGCTCTTTGAGCTGACGAGGGAGGGGGACTGATCAGGGGAGGGGGAGGGAAATGGGAGGCGGTGGTGGGGAGGAGGCAGAAATCATAAATAAATAAATAAATAAATAAATAAATAAATAAATACAAGATAGTCAAACTCTTATCCAAACTAACTAAAAGGCAGAAAGAAAATACCAAAATTAACTAAATCAGAACAAAAAAGGGGACATAATAACAGACACCAAGGAAATCTAGACAAGAAGTAGGTCATACTTCAAAAATTTGTGCTCCATAAAATTGGAAAATCTAAAAGACAGAGAAATTTTCCTTAATAGATACCATATACCAAAATTAAACCAAGATCAGATAAACAATTTAAACAGATCTACAATCCTCCAAAGAAATAGAAGCAGTCATTAAAAGTCTCCCAACCAAGAAAAACCCAGAGCCAGATGGTTTCAACACAGAATTCTATCAGACTTTCAAACAAGAGCTAATACCAGTACCCCTCAGATTATTCCACTAAATAGAAAGAGAATAAACATAGCCAAATTCGTTTTATGAGGACCCAGTTACCCAGATACCCAAACTACACAAAGTCTCAACAAAGAAAAAGAATTACAGACCAATTTACCTTATGAACATTGATTCAAAAGTACTCAGTAAAAATACTGGCAAACAGAATCCAAGAACATATCAAAAAGATAATTACCATGGTCAAGTGGGCTCCATCTTAAAGATATAAAGATGTTTCAACATATGTAAATCTGTCAATGTAATCCACTATATAAACAAACTGAAAGGAAAAACCATATGATCATCTCAGTTAGATGCTTGCAAAAGCCTTTGACAAAATCCAACACCCCTCATGATAAAAATCTTGGAGAAATCCGGGATACAAGGAACATACCTAAATATAACGAAAGCAATATACAGCAAGTCGACAGCCTATACCAAATTAAATGAAGAGTAACTCAAAGCAATTTCACGAAAATCAGGAACAAGACAAGGTTGTCCACTCTCTCATATCTGTCCAATATAGTAGTTGAAGGTAGAGCAATAAGACAATAAAAAGAGATCAAGTAGATACAAATTGGAAAACAAAAAATCAAAGTACCTCTATTTGCAGGTGATATAATATTATGCATAAGTGACCCCAAAAATTATACCATGGGATTCCCATAGATGATAAACAACTTCAGTAATGAGGCAGAATACAAGATTAATTCAAAAAATTAGTAGCCCTCTTATATACAAATGATAAAATGACTTAGAAAGAAATCAGAGAAATAATGCCCTTCACAATAACCACAAACAATATAAAATATTTGGGGGTAACTCTAACCAAGCAAGTGAAAGACCTATATGACAAGAACTTAAAGCCTTTGAAGACAGAAATTGGAGAAGATATCAGAATATGAAAAGATCTCATATGCTCATGATCTGTAGGATTAATATAGTAAAAATGGCTCTCTTACTAAAAACAATCTACAGATCCAATGCAATTCCCATCAAAATTCCAACACAATTTTTTACAGACCTTAAAAGAACAATACTCGACTTCATATGGAGAGAAAAATCAAAAAATCTAGGAAAGCTAAAACGACCCCGTATAATAAAAGAACTTCTGGAGGTATCACCATCCCCAATCTCAGCTCTGCTACAGAGTTACAGTAATAAAAACAGCTTGGTAATGGCATTAAAACAGACACGTTGACCAATGGAATAGAATTGAAGACCCAGACGTACATCCATACACCTAGGGACACCTGATTTTCTACATAGAAGCCAAAACTATACAATGGAGAAAAGAAGTATCTTCAGTGAATGATGCTGGCATAACTGGATATCAACATGTAGAAGAATACAAATAAACCCACATCTAGCATCCTGCACAACACTCAAGCCCAAATGGATCAAAGAGCTCAACATAAATCCAGTTGCACTGAACCTGATAGAAGAGAAAGCAGGGAACAGCCTTGGATGCAGTGGCACAGGAGAGAACTTCCTGAACAGAACACCAGTAACACAGACACTGAAATTGACAATTAATAAATGGAACCTCATGAAACTGCATAGTTTCTTTAAGGCAAAGCACATCATCAATAGGACAAAACAGCAGCGTACAGAATGGGAAAAGATCTTCACCAACCCCATATCTGACAGAGGGCTGATCTCCAAAATATAAAAAGAACTCAAGAAACTATACATCAAATTCAAAATAATCCAATTAAAAAAAAATAGGGTACAGACCTAAACAGAGAATTTTCAAAGGAGAATCTCAAATGGCAGAGAAACCCTTAAATGTTCAACATCCTCAGCCATCAAGGAAATGCAAATCAAAACAACTTTGAGATTCCATCTTACATCTGTCGGAGTGGCTAAGATCAAAACCACAAATGACAACTCATGCTGGAGAGAATATAGAGGACAGGGAACACTCCTGGTGGCAATGGATGCACAGCCTGAACTGGTCATCCCCTCTGGTCCAATTGATGACTATCACAGTTGTAAATAGAAAGTCTCCATCCAGTGACTGATGGAGGCAGATTCAGAGAGCCACAGCCAAACATTGAACTGACATTAGGGAGTCATGCTGAGAAGAGGGAGGAGGGAAGGATTGTAAGGGGGGAGGGGGGATCAGAGACATAGCAGGAAAATCCACAAATTTACAGAAATAGCTAGCCTGGCCCATGGGAGCTCACAGAGTCTGAACCAACAACTAGAGAGCCTGCATGGGACTGATCTAGACCCTCTGCATATATGAGACAATTATGTAGCTTAGTCTACTTGTGGGACTCCTGGCAATGAGCGCAGGGACTGTCCCTAGTGCTTTGACTGTCTCATGGGAATCTGTTCTTCATGCTAGGTTGCCCTGCCCAGCCTGAATACAGGGGGAGGTGCTTGGTCTTATGGCAGCTTGATAGGCCATGCTTTGCTGACTCACAGGAGAGGCCTACCCCTTTCTCAGTGAATATGGAGGAGGGCTGGGTTGGAGGGGGAAGTAAGTGGGAGGAGAGGAGGGAGGGGAGGCAGTGGTCGGGTTGTAAAATAAATAAACATTTTTTTAAAATTAAGTTTTAGGTTAGCATATTGTATTAGTTGCCTTACACATGGTTATGACAAAAATACCTGGTAATAGCAACTCACTGAAGGAGAGTTTTCCCTGGGCTCACAGTTTGAGGGACTAGTCAGTCATGGCGTGCACATCACAATGGAAAGAGTTCTAGGCTGCTGGTCACAACACACGTAGTCAGAAAACAGAGAGATGAAGGCTAGCGCTGCCTTTGTTCTTTGATTAGGTTTACAGTCAGGACCACCTCCATTAACCTAAGATAGAAAATCCCCACAGACATTTCTAGAGATTTCTCTCCAAGGTGATCCTACATCCTGTTAGACTGACAATCATCACAAACCACGCAACTCGTCACCCGGTTACAGTAAACCCGAGGTTGATCCCAGGGACCATGTAGTAGGAGAGAATCACCTCTTAAAAGCTTGCTTCTGACCTCCCCACGTACCTGTACACATGTACAAACATGCAAAGTAAATTAGCAAGTGGGCAAATAAATAAAATATAATGAACTATCACGCATGCCAGGTAATGGGTTTCATTGCGCCATCCTCATACACACATGTGTCATTGGAGCTTACTCTCCTGCATCCCCTCCCCAGCTCTGCTCCTCCTTCTGGCTGATTCCCTTTCTCCACACAGCTACTGCTTCGTCTTCTGCTTTCTAATTGGATGCATGTCTTTACCTTTCCTGGGTATGTCTGGGTTTGTGTCAAGTTGACAAAAACAGCTATGACAATGATGTATGACGTGTATTGATTTGCATATATTGAACCGTTCTTTCGTTTTTATGATAAATACCATTTGATTATGATATTTAACCCATTACTTTACTACTATATGCAGTTTTTTAGTGTTTTGGTTATGGTCTTTATCACAGCAATAGAAACTCTAACCAAGACAAACAGTAAGCATTCTTAACAACTGAGCCATCTCCCCAACCCTCTCTCTGAAGCCTTTTCACATGTATTAGTTGCTATAAGCATTACTCAGAAGTATCATTTTTTTCTCTATCTCATAAGTTTTGGTAACTGTTTCTTTATGTTCATTTGTTTCAAGAAAAAATAATTTAAATTTCACTCTTAATTTGCTTCATGACTCAGTGGTTATTCAAAATTATATGATTTGGTCTTCCTGCATTTTTACAATTTTCACAGTTTCTATTATGGTTGTGTTTCATTTTATCCTATTTTGGCCAGAGAAGATACAGGCTATAATTTTGAAGTTTTTGATTTGTAAAGACTTGTTTTTATGACAAAACACGACCTGTTCTGAAAATGTTCATGAGACAATAAGATGAACGCGTGTTTTGCAAGCAGTAAGTGAAATGTCAGATAAGCCTATTGGATTCCCTTGTCTATAGTGCAGTGTAACTTGGTCAGTTTTCTCTCTGGCTGATCTGACTTCTGATTAAAGTGAGAGTTGAAGTCCCTGGTTATTATATATAACAGGTTCTATCTCCCTTTCTATATTATAATTTATGATTTGTACATTTTGATGATCTGGTGTTAGACATCACTCTGTTGATTCAGTCTTTTGCTTTCTGTACAGAAACCTCTTTTCTAGTCTATGTTTTGGGGTTTTCTTTCTTTGTTTATTTGGTTGGTTGGTTTTTGACTTTATGCCTTTGGATTTTTGAAACAGGATTTCTCTGTGTAGCCCTGTTTGTTCAGGAACTTGCTTTGTAGACCAAACTAGCCTTGAACTCAGAGTTCCACCTGCCTCTGCCTGCTGAGTACTGGGATTAAAGGCATGCACCACACCACCCTGGCTAACATTATGTTTAATTGAGAAATATGCCTTTTAATTGAGGGATTTAATCCATTTAACAATAAAGTTGCTATTGATGGCAGAAACCAATGGCTGTCACAGCGTTGGTTGTGTTGTTTTGTGTATCTGCTGCTCTCTTCTTCCTCTCTTGTTGTGAATCATTGTGGTTTGGGGTTTTCTGTAGTGTAAAGCTTTGATTTCTTGCTCTTTCTCAGCTGTGTATCCACTCCGCCAGTAAGTTTGAAGCTTTTGTATGTTTTCATGATCACTGTTACCCTTTAAGGAGCTTCTTCAAATCTTTTGTAGTGTTGATGAACTCCTTCAGGCTTTCTTTGTCTGAGAAAGGCTTTACATCTTCATTTCTGAAGGATAGCTTTGCTGTGTATTGTATTCTTCATTGGCTAGTTTTCCTTTTAGTTCTAAGAATATATTATCCTATCTTCTTTAGGGCTCCCAGACTTCTCTGTTTGTTTGTTTTTTGAGATAGGGTTTTTCTGTAGCTTTGGAGCCTGTTCTGGAACTAACTCTTGTAGACCAGGCTGGCCTTGAACTCAAAGAGATCAGCCTCCCGAGTGCTGGGATTAAAGGCATGCGCCACCACCGCCCAGTTTAAGACTTCTAATCAGAAAGCTATTGTTGGTTCAGTAAAGATTTCACGTAGGTGACTCAACACATTTTCCACGCTGCTTCTGAATTCTTTCTTTGCCTTTTGACTTATTAAATATAGCACTTTGGAGAAGGCCTCTTTGGTTTGAGTCTAATCAGGACTCTGAGATTCATTGGTCTGGGTGTTTCCTATTTCTCTCAAAGCTTAGGATCTTCACATATATTGTTTTTTCAGATATGCTTTCTGTGGTTTTCATCTTCCTGGATCTGAATTCCATAATATAAGCATTTGCCCATTCACTGGTGTCTCACAGGTTCTGTAGAATTTCCCTCCAACAGATTCCGTTCACCATCTCTGATTAGGTTACAACAAAACCTACCTTGAGATGTAGGTAGTCTTTCTTCCATTTAATCTAGTCTGTTATTGTGGAACTTAATAATTTATTCTAGTCACTGAGTTTAGTTACAGCGAAAAATTTCTGTTTGATTCATCTTTGAGACTGTCTCTCTGCTGAAATTATCACAATACCTGTGAATTGTCATCCAGATGTCTCTGAAGTTTTCTCTGGACTCTCACTGATACACCAAATTCCACGCTTTGTATCTCCTTCCTTTGTGTCTGTTACTGTAAGAATATTAGATTTTCTTACTTTTTTTTTGTTGTTGTTCGTTTCGTATGTCCCTACACTGATATATGAATATCTAGTGAAGCAGGTGCCTTTTCCAGCTTGGGGAGGTTTATTTTCCCCCTAAGAGGAGGAGGTTTTCCTGTAATGTGTGCTAGGGTATTGGTTAGTTGTAGTTAGTTAGTGTTGAGTCTGTGTCCAGCTGGTATTGTCTTGTTGCTTATTCAGCTACACTCCTTGTAAAAGGTTTCTACAGATGTGTTAGAGGACCAGACTGTGGGTGTCTGTAGATATGATCGACATGGTAGGATTTTCCTGGGCGTGGGATGACTGTGCAGCTGTAGCATATACCTGCAGACGGTGTGAGGCCAGTGACTATGTGGTGGGATTTCTTCCATGCAATATATAGTCACGTGGGCCAAGTCTAGCCAGCTGTTAACAGGGCCACTGGGGAGGCTGCCATCTTGATTCTGATTCTGGCACTATCTCAGACATGAGTGTAGGCATTGCAGATTAGTCACACAGAGGGCATTCTGGAGGAGTGGGGTCACTACTTGTTTGGTTTAGGGGGCCATTGCCAATTTATGATGATGACATTTGAGACAGGCTGATTGTATGGCAGACTCACCAAGATGGGCCTGGCAACCAGCCAATAGCTGTCAGATTGAGTTTGATTATACACTTATTATGGGCTGGCCAGTTGTGTGGTGTGCTCTCAGTCAGGCAGGGGAGTTCCGATGGTTGTTGGGATGGTGGCAGAAGGACAAAGGTCCCGTAGGCTGAGTGCCTGTGCAGTGCAGGCACCAAGGCTGTTAGGCCAGGTAGCCACACGACGCTACAAAATCTTTGCCAAATTCTCTTTCCTCAGGTACACCTGTTTAGGAAAATAAAGCATTGCGTATGTTGGGAAGTCAATGTAGGGGCCCTGCTGCTAGGTGCAGGCAGAATATTTGGGGTTACTGGGATGTTGTTTGTGTTAGCATGGTTGAATGACGGCAGTCTCTAGAATGGAGATGTGCTACGAACAGTAGCCAGCCTCGAGATGGTTGTTCTCTGCCAGAGGATTTATGAGTCTCAGCTGCTTAGATTAGGTGTGAACGACATGAGCTCTGGGGCTGTATAGCTGTGCACACTGAGCAGGCTTCCACGCTGCGTTCAGACTGTGGTGACATAGGAGTCTCCTTTACTGTCAACAGAAGCAGCAACGAGACCACATGAAGCCTGCAGCTTATTTTCTACCACAGGAGTCCTGGCTCTGAAATGGCTTTCAGGGTGGAAAACATGCAAGGCCTCTTATTTTTCTTTCTACAAGACTGGGCTGTGTTTCCAGACCCTGTTGAGGAATATCATTTTTAGGTGTGTGACTTTTGTTTACACTGTATTTCTTTAACTTGGTGAAGTTGTGTTACTGTGCCTGTCTAAAACACCTGATGTTCTAATAAAGAGATGAACTGCCAATAGCGAGGCAGGAGTAAGGATAGGTGGGGCTGGCAGGCAGAGAGAGAGAGTATAAATAACAGGAAGACAAGGAGCAAAGGAGAAGGCAAGGAAGTCAGCTATCCAGCTACCCAGCTACCCAGCAAGTCACAGTGAAAGAAGTAAAGCATACAGAATTAAGCAAAAATAAAAGCCCAGAGGCAAAAGATAGGATAATTTAGTTAAGAAAAGCTGGCAAGTAACAAGCCAAGCTAAGGCCAGGAATTCATAATAAAGAATAAGCCTCCATATGTGATTTACTAGGGAACTGAATGGTGGGATTCCCCAAAGGAGTCCAAAGAGTAAAATGTCACACAGCAAAACCCCACAGGAATTCAACCACTTCTCTACCGTTCTCTCACAGACTTTCCCGTTTATCCTGTCTTGTGTTGTTGGGGTCTGAGGTTCCATATCAACCCAAGCAGACACAAGAGGTTACCTAACGGCAAGTTTCACTGCAGGGCAACACAAAAAAAGGAGGAAGAAGAGGGGCTGATCCATCAGGGTCACAGAAAAGACTTGGGAGCTGAACTCTGAACCCCTAAATGTCAGCTGAAGCAAGTATTTAGGCACAAAAATCACAAACATTTGTTGCCACATTGTAGTCACAATTTTCATCGATTATGATTTAGAGATTAAGGGGCTTCCTTGAATGTTCCATCATTGTCAATCGATGTACAGAGCAAGCTTTTCAGTCCAACCAATCAGATCCATTTGTTCCTTCTGTTGGTAGGAACCGCCATGATGCTTCTAGAGAGCTAAAGATGCACAGTGACTCTTTCTATGGTTTAAGGAGGAGGTGGTCAGCTACTGGAAAAATCCCAGCTCCCCTAGGGCTTGGGGACCTGAACTTTGTTTCACCCTACAGGTAAAATGGAGTCTGAAGTCAAAGGGGCAGTACTTAGGCTAAGGCGCTTTTTGCGAATAACTTCCAGCATCAGAGTTATTAGTCCTTCGTCTTCACCTATTGCCTTCGGGAATGAATGACAGGCAATTTCATGCAGCTCTCTTTGTCTGTCTTGCTGATGTCACTAATACACTCATTTTAAACCATGGAAAATGAGACATAACTATGAACTCTAGATCTAAGTTTAGGCTCCAAATTTATTAACCTGAAAAATCAACGATACCCAATACTCGAGGATGAAGGCTGTTTTAAGCAACTTCCTGAGAAAACTGGTTAGTGCTTTGTTTGCATCATATGCTTATTTACTATTCCTTCAGCATCTTCCAGATGCTCGGAGCTAAAGGTCTGTATCCCATGCTTTCTCGTTCCCCTGCACCTAGAAATAGATTCAGTACAGTTTGTACCTTTGGATCAACAGCATTCACATAAGAATGGAAATTCATGCTTAGACCGTTACTTGCCTGTTTCGTGAACAATAGATGAATCAACAGCTAAACAGATGAACAGGATAGATATTTGGCATGACTAGGTGCCACTAAGGAAAAGTGAGTCTGATGATATACTCAACAGCACAGAGCAAAAGACTAAATTTATCTTCAGTTTGCACCAGTTCACCCTATTAGCACAAATGCTTTGTGCATTTATTTCTGCTGTTGCCTGGTTTGTGAATCAGGACCCAAACCAACAAGTTTCCCCAGAACTTCTTTACTGGCATCGTCTTCAAATGTTTGGGAAATAAGGAAAAGAGTCATAAGTTAGCACACAAGAGAGCTAACCAAGGGAATTGCTAGGGCTTGGCCAGGGATTGCATGTCAGTGTGGTAGGAAGGGGAAATGGTGGCCTATAACCTCAGGGAATATTGCCAAAAGTCCACTCCTCTCTGGCCCTGTCCCGGAGGAAGTAACAGCCTGCAAGCAGTACCTCACTGTGGAGAAAAGCAAACCTAAAGCAGCCTTTGCTGTCACCCTACACCTGGAAGCAAAGTTATCACCAATACCACCAACTTCTACTAAAACTCTTTAAAACATTCAAATATTTGCAGAAATAAATTCTCTTGTGTCATATGTAGCTTCAATATTGTTGCGAGTCAGCCAATCACATCTGTCTGGACCAGTGCTCCTTCCAAAAGCAAAGTATAATGGATCACCAGAGCCAAAGCCAAAGGAGCTTCCTGAATGCTAATTAAATGTTAAGCTTTTTAAAAAAATTATTGTTGTTTTCAGGAAGAATTGGGCCTTAAGAAGGAAAAAGTCTAAAATGATCCTGCAGTTAACTGCTGCTCTGAAGGTTTTGGGTCCAACTCTAATACTGTATTCATTCTGTTATCGCTTGTAATGAAGTACAAAGATGAGTGAAAGGTTTTGTTACCTGCAAACCCTGAGTGGTGGAGAGCAATGTTAACCTGATTCAACTCTAACATTTATAAAGCAAAGCCATAGAATTTGAGGCTACCTAACTTTGGGGATTCAAGAGAATTTTTTTTCACTTCAGATCCCCAGCTCAGCTTCCAGAGGTGGATGATTGGAAAGAGCAGAGGTGACAACGGCTCAATCAAAGATCAGGTGCCAGAAACGCAGGCAGACAATTCAAGAAAAGGTAACTGCTGAGGTGTGCCTAAAACACCAGCTCAGGGAGCAGAGGCTTCTGGGTAATGCACTGGCCAGATTTCTAGCATGTAATGCTAGAGATGTTGGGTGGAAGCAGTGACAATTAATGAATGTGTTTTCCCAAACACGTGAACATGAGGAGTAGCTAAAGCAGCCTTCAGAATAGAGTGCAGTTGTAACACCTGTCAAAGGAGGGGATGGGAAGAGGGAAGTTGAGGGAACACTTCAGACTCATGCAGGGTCCTGGAACAGTTACAGCCAGGTGGATGGAGAGTCCTTCAGGCACATCGTCTACTGTATAATCCTCACACCTGCGGGAGGGGCCTGTGCTGTGTACCTGTGTTCCATCATCGACTGGGAGAAGCTTGAGGACCATGGTGCCTCCCTGCAGAATCGTGTCAGATCCTAGAAGGGAGGAGCCTGGGGCTGTCCGTCAGCCTAGTTCTGCAATACAGAAGGCCAGGGTGGTGAGTCTTCATGGGTTCCAGGTCAACTGGCATCACTGAATTTTTCCTGCCCAGGGGTCCAGCTTCTAATGGTTTCCATTGTGAAGGTTAACCTTGTCAGCTCCTGGAAACAAAAAAGTCTCTGGGCACATCCGTGAGGGATTATCTAGAACAGATTAATGAGATATTGTCATGTCAGGGCCCATGAATCTGGGACTGAATGAAGAGACGACAGCAAGCCGAAGGCAAACACAATCCCTCTGCCTCTTGCCTGAATACCTGGTGAGCAGCCACCTCAAGTTCCTGTTGCCAGGACTTCTTGATTATTATGGTCTGTACCCTGGAACTGTAAACCAAAATAAGCTCTTCTTTATGTGCCTTTTCAGGTGGTTTTGTCACAGTAGCAAGACAAACACCTAATAAACTCGTCAAGGACCGTGTTTGTGGCAGTGTTCCGTAAATTGTATTTATCGGTTAAGGAATTCTCCTTTCTGGCTTAATAAATGTTTTTCTTTTCCTTCTAATAGTCACGATTTTTTTTTTTACTGAGATGATCATATGGGTCTTCTCCCATCTGTTAATATGGTTATTAACATGGATATGTTAATAATAATAAGATCCATATGGATATTGTAGTAAAAGCCCACTCTTACGTTCTGGAAATAAATCTAACTTGAGTATCAGGTGGCATATTTTTATTCAATGCTGCATTTGACCTGCTAATATTATGCTTGAGATTTTTCACATATAATCACAAGGGCGATTAGTCTAAAATTTTCCTTTGTTGCCAAGTGTTTATCTGATTTTTGAATCAAGATGTTCTCAAGTCATAATATTTGGAGAATAGTCCATATTTTTGTGTCTAGAAATGTAAAGAATACTTGGAAGGCCATTTTCCATTGTCTTCTTTATGGGAAAAGTTTCATTGCTCTATTGAAATTCTCTGATGAACCTGAGAGTTAAAACCAATACACATGCATACATATGCATGTATGCAACAATAATAATCAAAGAAAAAGAATCTAGAGTCTTGAACAGTTGTTCTCAACCTGTGGGTCATGATTCACTGGAGGGTCAGACTTTCGTTTCCCAGCGGCTGCATATCAGATCAGATATTTATTTACACTGTGATTCATAGCAGTGGCAAAATTAGAGCTATGAAGTAGCAATGAAATCATTTTATGGTTGGGGGTCACCACAACATGAGGAACTGTATTAAATGGTCGCAGCATTAGGAAAGTTGAAAACCACTGATCTTGAGGGTATGGGGACTCGGAAGGACTTCAAGGAAAGGCAACTGGGAGGGGCAAGAGGGTGCAAGGAGAAGAGGGAAAATGATGTAATCCTATTTCAGTTAGAAATTCATTCTTTTTTTTTTATTGAGAAAAGGAGAAAAAAAAACAAGTTTCCACCTCCTCCCAGCCTCCCATTTCCCTCCCCCTCCTCCCCCCCTACGCCCCCTCCTCCCACCCTTCTCCCCCTCCCCCCACTCCTTTCCCCCTCCCTCTCCAGTCCAAAGAGCAGTCAGGGTTTTCTGTCCTGTGGTAAGACCTAGGACCTCCCACCTCCGTCCATATCTAGGAAGGTGAACATTCAAGCTGGCTGGGCTCCCACAAAGCCATCACGTTACGTAGGATCAAACCCCCGTGCCATTGTCCTTTGCGTCTCATCAGCCCTCATTGTTCGCCATGTTCAGAGAGTCCAGTTTTATCCCATGCTTTTTCAGTCACAGTCCAGCTGGTCTTAATTCATTCTTTAAACAAAAAAAAAAAAAAAAAAAAGGGAGAAAAAAGCCTGGTTCTAGTTTAGTTTTGACAAAGAATGGAGCAATATGCAGATGAAGGCCAGCATAGTCTATAATTAAGAACTTTAACATTCTTGTTCAAGCATTAAATGTTAAGTAAAATATATCTTGTCTTCAATATAGGAGATGTTTAGGTTTCCTGTGTCTTTAGGAATATCTTTGAGAAGTAGGAGGTTTTTTAACAAATTTATTCATTTGACTGTTGTGTGTGTGTGTGTGTGTACCTGCATGTACATATGCATGTTTTCATGTGTGCACATATGATAACGGGTGACTTTGTCCATCACTCTCCACTATATATATATATATAGGCACGGTCTCTTGCTCAACTCAGAACTTGATCTTGTGCTAGTCTGGCTAGCCAGCTGGACAGAGGGACTTTCTGCTTCTGCTTTCCATGTGCAGGGTCTACAGTATCTGGCATGACCACCTTGCTTTAATGTGGGTTCTGCAGATCCCAACTCCAGTCCTCACAGTTTCACGGCAAGCATCTTACTCACTGAGCTGTCTTCTCTGCTCCCAAAAATGTCTCCTTTACGGTTTCAAGTCCTCTTGTCTTAGTAATGCACCAAGTTTAATCAGTGCTGCCCAGTTGTTCATGGCTGTGAAGTTATCCTCTGGGGGCATGGGCAAGCAGCCAGTGGTCACCCCTCCAAAAAAAAAAAAAAGCCCTAATTGTCCCTCCTCTAGTATCCATCAACTGCCAATAGCTCCTCAGCTATGGAACCTCAGGATCTTCTCCTGTCTCCACGTTGGAATATGTAACTGGTTTCATCTTGGGCAAATAAGGGCAGTTGCTGTAAGTTCCTGAGTGCAATGTCATGTCGTGTTCGGAGGACAACGTTCATTCTTGTCATCTAGCTCTTGCAACCCTCCACCCTCTTCTGTGATGTTCTCTGCACGTGGGAGGGTGTGGGTGTGAGCGAGACAGACGTTCTGTCTATGGCTGAGCATTCTCAGTCATTTATTCTCTCACTTTGAGAACTCAGGAGTCTCTGCCTTTACCACTACCCCTCTGTTCATAATGCTACCTTACCGATGAAGAATCTCGGTACTGAAAATAAGCCTAGGTCTGTTATCTGTTTGTTTTTTGTTTTGCTTTGCTTTGTTTTGTTTTCGAGACAGGGTTTCTCTGTAACTTTGGAGCCTGTCCTGGAACTAGCTCTTGTAGACTAGGCTGACCTCGAACTCACAGAGATCCACCTGCCTCTGCCTCCTGAGTGCTGGGATTAAAGGCATGTGCCATCACTGCCCGGCAAGCCTAGGTCTGAACTAGGCACTTGCTACTTTTGCTAAAAAAGCATTGATTACTCGCTTGGACTCACAGTTCATCTTGAATTCTAGAATAAGCAAACCTTGCAGGATGGACAGTTATCTGTGATGGTGAGGTGGGCTGCTAGAACAGGGAGGCAGCTGTCTTACAAGACTTAACCAGGTCTGCTTCACTCTTGCCCCTCTGCTCCAGCTCGTCCACTCTTTGAGGATAAAGTTCATGTCAGTAGTGTAAAAATGGGCTTGGGGGATCACTGAACCCCTCTATATGTTCTCTTCAGCGTGACCACATCAAATAAATCTCTCTCTACTTTTCACAATTCCCAGCAGAGGATAGGCACAGGGTCTCTTGTCTGATTCTGAGTAGGATAATAGAAAAGTCTAAGTAATATATCTCAGACCACAATGCTGTTAGATACCAGAAACACGGACCTTTGGAATTAGTGATAATAACTACTATTATATCAGCAGCTATCATTTATCCAGTGTTTTCCAGTCACTTTCCTAAGTTCTTTGCATATATTAACCAACTGATTTAATCCATATAACTAACCCATGAAGCTGAACTAAACTGACCACCATTCACCATTCAGTGATAAAAAAAAAAAAACTGGCATAAAGGGCTTTAGTAACTTGCTCAAGCCACACAGCACAGAGACATGGCGACGTCATAATGTTGCTCTATTTGCTGGTAAACTTTAAATGCATGAGAAGGAGACCTGGAATCATAGTCATTAAGAATAAAGCTAGAACTCGGAATAGAGCTCAATGATAGGACACTTGTCTATCACACACAGGGCCTTGTGTTTAGCTCCCAATACTGAAAGAAAACAAAACAAGAAGGAGTTCTAGGTATCCCCCTTCCCATTTCAGCACAAAAGATCAAGAGACAGAGGTCGTGTGCTGCTCTTGGGTGTTTTGACATGTGGATCCTCCAGGGAAGCTCAGATCTCCTGTTGATGAGGAGCATAAGTGAGCCCTTGAAAGTATTGCAGGGTGTAAGAAGTCTTAAGTATTCTCAGGGTGAGAAATCTTTTTAAAAAACAAATCACAAAACACTCGCTTATTATTGCTATCTGATCTGCAAGAGTTGCTCTCTCAAAACAGTTACCCTGGGTGATGGGAGTGTGAGCAGGAGCATTGCCCGGCAGTTGCTGTTACTACTCAGTCATACACCACCAGCAGCCTCAAGAGCCTTCTTATGCAAGAGGTCACAGACTACAGCTTGACCATGTGCGAGTTCCTATAGCTCTCCTAATTACTTCTAAATATCAAAATGTCAGTACCCCCTTGTGGTTTAATAAACGCATCAATGAGAGAAAACTCCAGCAGTTATTGATGCAGACATATGCTTTCTAAGGAGAACTAATTTATCTAGAAGATTATGAAATACCCCAGAGCAAAGAGTACAATTGTGTAAGTTGGTCCTTTGTTCAACATGCTTGCTATCTGCATGCCCTAAATCCACATGAAACCAACCTCACAGGCAAATGTGGGCCTCACAAGCAGAAACTGCTGATGGCTCCCCAGCATCCTGACCGAGGCTGACCAGCCTGTATCAGTGTCTCTACCTAAACTGTGTTTGTAAAACTGCAAAAACTCATTTTCTTGGGAGTGGGAAGAATTGATTGCCAACCAAATAGTGAAGAGCATTTTAGATCTAGGGCCTTTTCCCATTCCCAGTCTTCTCCAATTGTCTTTGTGAGTTTACAGGCATTTGGGCTACATCCTTGACTTGCTCCTGTATTAAGAATAAAGAAGATAAGTTCATGCAGGGGAAAAATAACAAAGGAGGGACTTTCCTACAAGATCTTTGAAAAGGGGGACATTTGCATAAGCCATATTTAACCAGAATCTTTGTTTTATGTTTTTCCTTTCTAGACTCCCTCCTATTCTCCACCCTCCCACTCATCAGAGAACAAAGGCTTCAGGATGCCTCCTAGGGACCTTCCTGGCTCATCATCTTCGTGCCTGGATAATTACATTTAATGACTTGCATCTCCTGCTTCCATTTTCCCCCCTCTTAAATCATCAGATATACTTGTCTTCCAGATGCAGCTGTGATTTTCTCCCTCTCTTGCTCTCGTTTTCCAAAGACTGCGGTACAAGCTTCGTGAGCTTTAGCTTGAAATTGAAAGAAAAGCCTCTCTCTGCTTTTCTTTAAGACAGTGATATTTGTCTGCATAGCAACAGGCCCCAGGAACATTTCTTTTCACTTCTCTGTTTCCCTTTAAAAAACAAAACAAGCCGGGTGGTGGTGGCGCATGCCTTTAATCCCAGCACTCCAGAGGCAGAAGCAGGCGGATCTCTGTGAGTTCGAGGTCTACAAGAGCTAGTTCCAGGACAGGCTCCAAAGCTACAGAGAAATCCTGTCTTAAAAAATAAAACAAAACAAAACAAACAAACAAACAAAAAAGCAAGGCCTCCTAGGGATATCCTAAGATGATATATTAAGACTGGGCACAAACCCTCATATCAAGGCTGGACTAGCCAACCCAGCAGTAAGAAAAGGGCCCCAATTGCAGGCAAAAGAGTCAGAGACATTCCTACTCCCATTATTGGGAGTCCCACAAGAACATCAAACTACATATCCCTAAAGTGTATGCAGAGGATCTTGCTCACACCCATAAAGGTCCATGTTATTCCTTTAGTCTCTGTGAGTCCCTATGAGCCCTGCTTAGTTGATTCTATGGGCCATGTTCTTGTGATGTCCTAGAGTCCTCTGGCTCCTTCAATCCTTCCTCCCAACATTCTGTGGGATTCCCCTGTTCTGCCTGTAGGTCTCTGCAGCTGCTCCCATTAGTTTCTGCCCCTCTTATAACAACATGCACAGATCTATGAATATAGCAGGAAATCATTGGGAATCATTTCTTTGATTTTTTTTTTCTTGTCAGTCATGTTTGGACACATGACTCTCCCTGGGAAGGGGAAATAGAATAGATTTTGTGAGTGGACTCAGTGCCAGTGGGATGGGAGCAGGAGGGATCAGGTGGGGCTGAGAGGAAAAAAGGAGAGAGTACTGGAAAAGATGACCCGAATTGGGTTATTTGGAGGCGGATGTAGAAGCCTAGTGCAGTGAAAACTCCCTGGAATCTCCAAGAGTGACTCTAGCGAGTCTTCTAGCAATAGGGGAATGTAGAGCCTGGACTGGCCATCTTCTAGAACAAGGCAAGGCTCCTAGCAGTGAGACCAGGACACCAACCCAGCCACACAACCTTCATCCTACAATCTGTGTTGCCTGCAAGCTGTGTTGGGTCATGGTGGTTACAAAACTTGTGGGAGTGGCCAACGACTACTCCAACTTGAGGTCCAAACCACAAGAGGGAGCCCACAGCTGACACTGCCTGGATGACCAGGAGCCAGAGGCAGGACAACCTAGAGACCCAGGTTAGAACCAAATACAGCTGACTATAACTTTTCTTTCAAAAACAAAACAAGGTTTCAGTTTACAAAGCAGTTTCACAATAACCCTTGACACAACATCACAATAACCCTATGATGTAAACAGGTAGACTTCCTTATTTTACAAGCAAATTAACTAAATCTCAATGTAAGGAGCTCAGTCTTGAAGGGGATTTATCTCAACATTGTAATAAAATTCTTAAAATCACATATTAACCTTATGTCATGAACAGAAGACCGTACTTCTCTTTCTTTTTGGTCCCTTGCCCCTGATGTTTGAAGTGACGAAGCATCTCAGGCAGGGCTGTGAGCATGAGTCTGCTCTCTGGACACCACACTTCTCTGAAGGGTGCACCCTAAGCTATGTGAGTGGGATTGATACCTGCTAGTAAACACACAAGATGAAAGGTCTTTTGCAATGGTGATAGAATCTGAAATGACTTGAAGAAAGAAAAAAAGTCCTTGTTTAAAAATATAGTCTCACAAGATGTGAAAATGTGCGTAAAAGCAGCATTGGCCATGAAACAGGAAAAATATTTCCAGTCAGTTTCTTTTTCTCTTTCTTTTCCTCCCTTCCTCCTTCCCTCCCTCCCTTCCTTCTTTTATTTATTTATTTAGTTAGTTAGTTCTCACCATTTATTTATTTGTTTGTTGTTTGTTTTGCTCTTACTTAGTAGCCCTGGATGGCCTGAAACTCACTATGTAGACCAGATTGGCCTTGAGCTCACAGACCTCCGCCTACCTCAGTCTTTGCCTCCCAAGTGCTGAGATTGAAAGCATACACAACCACATCCAATTCCAGTCGGTTTCTTACAATGTACTGCCTTCCTGTAGGGATTCCGGTGCTGAAGTTAGCTGAATACTTATCACGGCACCTGTAGAGTTTTTCTAATCTATTTGAACGCATTTTACCCATTTACTGCTACAGCTCTAGTGGGCGCTGTGAACCTTGGAGAGTAGAGACTAAAAGTAAAGTGGACTAAAGTCTCAGGCCATCGTCATCTTTATTCAGAGCATCAAGAAATTTCTCTTCTGAGGGTTAGGCAAAGTCATACGAGCAATTTGAGAGTTCAGGCACTATGCAGTCATGAGGGCAAGGTCACATGAGTTTAGGAAGGTCACATTTTTTTTTTTTTGGCTTATACAGTCTCGGGCAAGGCTACATTAGTTCAAGCCGTATACAGTCACGAGGACAATCCGTGCTTGGAAATATCATCTAAATTGTAAGAGTAAAATGATGGGTAATTTGAAGTAAACACACTCCTATTTACACCAGGACAGGCTTGACAGCACATTCTGAGAACAAATGCACGTTACACAGGGATGGAGGTTACAGGTCTCTTCTGTAGTTGGAGTGTTCTCACAAGCTCTCAGAAATCGCCTCACACAACTTTATCCATGGACTGTGCTCCAGCAGTTAAGAGCACTGCCTGCCCTTCCAAAGGTCCTGAGATCAGTTCCCAGGAATCACATGGTGACTCACACCATCTGTAATGTGATCTGGTGCACTGTTGAGGAAGAGGCCTGGTCAGTCATCCTCATCAACTTAGATCATGAAACCCAATATGGACAAGTTCAACAGAACCGTCATATACGGGCTGCCCACATATGCTTCAGCATTGCCAAGCATAAATTTCATTCATTCAAGTAACGAACTAGGAACTCCAGAGATCTGGTGCAATCTCTTCCCTCAAGAGATGTACAATGTTATCTAGGGGAAAACAACATGTATTCTCATATACAAAAAACAGGCTACCGAACAGTTTTTAAAATGGGCTGTGTTTAAATGCACCGTCCAGAGTGAAGCCGAGAAACACCATAGCCTGTGGGCTGGGTGAGCTAAAGAGCTAGCTATAAAAGAAGCAGCAAGGGACAAGGACAGCTGTCCTAAAACTTAAAATTAGAATTCATGTTTCTGAGTAGGAGATATTAGGGCACGGGGAAGGTGTCATTCCAGCATGAGCCCAGGAATCTTTCTACCTGTTTTAACTCACCTTCATAATATCAGAAATATATTTATTACCTACATTCCAAGATAGTGGGTCATGTCATTATTAACAGTAAGTAGTCGTCAGAACCCTGACCTCAAAGAACCTAAAGAGATGTACTAAAGAGAAGGGAAACTTCAAAACTAACAGTCAGTAAAGGTGATTTTCTCTTATTTGTTCCGTGGCTACGAGATGCTATGTGTGGAAGTTAGCCAGCTAAGGAAAGGACACGGGGAAGGTGAGTGTGAATGGCCACGGTGGCTTCCACTACAGTGCAAATGAAACTTGTCTAACTTGAACAAAACAGCCTTCTTTGGAGGTGGAAAACAACGGTTTTTATCATCTTCTTCATAGTTTGTGGATTGTGTGCAAGGAATCCGGTTCAGTTACATGTGTTATCAAATTTTCAGTGTTTGGTATCAGATCCAGTACTGAACTGAAGTAGGAAACAGGAATCAGGAAAGAGCAAGGTCAGACTTCTTCATACCCCAGAGCAACCCTTTTTCTCTCCACAGAAAAGGTAATAAAATCCTGAACTATATAAACAAAAATTACAGGCTAGGGTCAAGGAGCTGAGTGAGCAGCGAGGAGGCTAGAGGATCTGTCGATCACGTAGAAATCCTTCCAGATAACCCTGAAGCAAACATTTCATCTTCACTGTGGGTGATGCCTGTGTGCAAAATCTTTGAGGGAGGATTTGAAGTTGTTTCCAAACTTTTTTTTGGGGGGGGGCACCTTGTGACTTTTCCTTTCATAGAGGATGAATTAGTATGGATCATCCATCCTGAAACAGAAACAAAAGATTACAAAAATTAAACTAAGGAGAATTTTAAAAATGGAAAATATTAAAATGTTACTAATATAGATGAATATTTTTAGGTGAGAGAGGCAAGGAAATTGCAAACACGGAAGTAAGGGGTAAGGGGCCACTAACATGAAGAAGAGGAGCGAGGAACTGCTTCCCGTTGGGAATTGTGGACAGGGTATGGAATCTTTTTAAACAACTGGAGAAGAGACACTAGAGCAACATTTTACACCCTCATGTATTACCACCCCCAAATTAATGTTTTAAAGAGTTATTTTAGTTGTGTGTGTGTGTGTGTATGCACATATGAGTGAAGTTGTTTGAGGAGGCCAGAAGAGGGTGTTGGAGTCCCTGGAGTTGGAGATCCAGGCCGTTGTGAACCACCCAGTGCAGATGCTAGGATCTGAACTTGGATTCTCTGCAAGAGCAGTACACTCCTGGCTGCTGAGTCAGCTCTCTGCACCATCCCCAACCCCATCCCTCCTCCAAGTAAATACTTTAAATGTCAGCTCTAATTCCACCGGAAGTCCCGATTCTCTAAGAAGCTCCTCACAGATGCTCACACTGGAACATCTGCTGGTCCACAGATCACATCTGGTAGTATTTCTGCAACATTGCTAACTTCCACATCTAATATTTGAAGGACACTGTGTGCTGAATCACAGTGGAGAGGAGGGGACATGGAAGATGATATGTGCTCAAATGGAACATGAGATCAGAGAAAATGAAAACCCATGGAAACAGTGGTATTTGTTCTAAATGCCAGATTCTGGTGGAACATGACTTAGAGACTTGATGGCAAATTTAGATTCACGAATATGGGTGCCCCTGTATTCTCTGTTTCAGCTGTGCCATTCTTGGGAAGGGTGGAGGAGAACCACATTTCTGTGTCTTTGCACCTTGCAAAAGGAGAACCAGATTCTGAGGCTCTGGTCTCGTGATGAAGTGTCAGGGTAAACCACCAGGGCAGCTGCAGACTTGCTGCCAGGGTAGAAATAAAAATGTCTCTGAAAGCAGAATTTCACACGCACCCTCCTCCTCTGAGGTTGGCATCATATCTTCCTGTGTATCTTGGGCGTAGCTTTTACCCAGGTAGAATTTAGAAACTAGAAACCAAATGAGGTGACAAACAGAACCCGTTTGCAGAAGAGTCAAAATAACCAGCAAGAATCAAAACCACAAATGCCCAAGGAGTCATTCATTCATTAGCCAAACACTAATAGGAGTGAGTGCAAAGAACAGTGAGAATCAACCACAGTGAGAAAAAAAGTCATTCGGTGTTTAGTGTGATAGTATTCATCTTCCCCTTGGCTTGCTCTAGAGACACACCCTATTTCTTCCACCCCACCCTTCCTCAGTGCCATCACACAATAGTTTAGTGTGAAAATAAATCACATTACTGGAAGAGGAGGGCCTCTGGTCCTAACGACTCTAACCTGGAAGTCAAGGAGCCTGAGCACTAGAAGCAAAATAGTTATCAGAGCATTATCCCTGGATGCGGGTGTGACAGATGTCAGCTTCTCCCCCTATTCAATGACTTCCCTTAAGCTACTGCCATTTCCCCTTCTTCTGTCTCTTTAATGTAATTAGGGATAGCAGTGTTCCCTCCCTACACTGACTTGTAGGCAATATTTAATCATTTGGGACTTAAAACACTCAGAAGAGTAGGCAACAAGAAAGTATATCTGATCAAAGTTGATCTTTATCTGTGTTTATTGTTGCAACTCTGTCACTGGCTCATGGCCTGCAGGTAAGTTATTTACTTAATCACCAAGATAGTTTCAATAAGATGTCCTCCATCTTCCTAGCCTAAAGTTTTATGAAGAAGGATCACCTTAGCTAATCAATGAGAGATGTCACAAGGCAGCCAGACCACTTGGCGGTGAAGTGCCCTGGACACATGGGGGTGTGAGGGAGACAGCCTTTCAGCTTCTGTTGCACAGATCCTCAGTAAACCAGGGGCTCTAGGAAACTCCACTTTTGGCCCCCCGATTTGCTTTAGGCCCACCTGACTTTGCCATTGTTATCTCATTTATTTCCTATCCTGAACCTTTTGATGATTCTCTCCGAGATTCTGCCAAATCACCCAGATTTTTTTGTGATCACTTAGACCAATGATTTCTCTTCAGTACAAAATTCATCACCATTACTGTTCCTGGCTTTTATTGCTCTGCACTTCTGCTTTGTCTTTTGTCTTGTTTTTGTCTTAACTCCCCAGTTGGATAATAATTTCCCCGAGGTTGGAGTCAATGATTTATTGCTCTGAGTGTCTCGTTAACGCTTAACATTGTTCCAATATACAAAAATGTTCAGTAGCCGGGCGGTGGTGGTGCACGCCTTTAATCCCAGCACTCGGGAGGTAGAGGCAGGCGGATCTCTGTGAGTTCTGGTCTTGTAGGCCGGCCTGGTCTACAAGAGCTAGTTCCAGGACAGGAACCAAAAAGCTACGGAGAAACCCTGTCTTGAAAAATAAAAAAAAAAAAGTTCAATAAACAACTATTAATTGAGTAATTGTAAAAAAACTAATAAACAATCAGTAACTAATTTTACGCTATTTTTGGTCAGCATCTTCAGCTGGCCTCCCAATCCTTAAAATGAACCGCACTACTTTTGTGCTGGAGCTATCAAAGCAGGTGTTTCTGTGGCCAGAACACCACTCTGGGTAGATAGAATGTACCAGCAGACTTTCACTCAGTGGGTGGGAACACAAGAAATCTTTACATCCTGTGGGTTTCCTGCTACAGAGATAGGAGGCCAGTCCCCACAGAGACCCTTTTCTTACTAGGACTCCATCCACATAATTACAGAGTAAGAAGACTCCACTGATCCCATGTCCCCACCGCTATCACTCTCCCCTTCTTCATGGCAAATTCTAAAGAAAGCAGAACACGTTCTGCCTCCAGCTGACTGATTGTCCTCATCCCTTCCACAGCTGACTTCTGTCTTGTTCTATGAAGTGAAAATGGCCTTCCCACCGATGTCCTTAAAGCAACCAATGGAAATCAGACAGTTCTTCTGTCTGAATTTAAGACTTACCACTTTTGTCTTTCCTTAGTATCTGTGATCCCTAGTTATTCTTCATCTTCCCTCATCTGTGTCTGTGTCTCTGGCCACCTCTTTTTATCTTCCTTTTCTTCCTTCCTAACAGGTAGGCCAGGCACTTCCATGTGCCTGTGTTTTTCCTCCGCGATCTACACTCTATTGCTATCAGTCTAATGAAAGAACTAGAACATTGAGAACAAACTGGGCAAATGCTTCTTTAGGGAGGAGAGGAAATTTCACACTCCACAGCTTTCCCTTGCTTCTGAAGGCAGGTGCTTATTAGAACAGTAGCCGATCACCCTTTTGTGTTAAGTATAAAGGCCTGTGGCTGGGCAGTCCCTTTTTACAGATATGCTAGTTATTGGAAATGCTCATTGAATTGGATGCTTCTTGCTTATTTAGATGTTGGTCCTGTATAGTAAAGAAGAAACATAACAACGTGCTTCTAACCCTCAAGGAAAATTCAGAGACAACCAGGAAACATTCCCATCATAGGAAATCTCCTTTCTTAATAGACATATTTGTACATCCATTTATTTAATTCCACTAGCATCAAAGACATAAAGTTTTTAATAGAAGCCAGTACTTGACCACCTTACCTGGAAATGCCATTAGTATGAGACCCCTGTGTAAATAACTACCATGGGCTTGTTCTGTCTATAACAGAAAGCACCCTATGGAAAACAGAGACAAATATATGTGGACATTTTTCATCGAAATACTTACCTTTTCTGAGATTTCTTGCCTAAAAATAGAAGAGAGAATAGAAAAATGGTATCATTAAAAAGTAGACCATTTCAGTTTTGAAAGTAAAGGCTGTGCCTATCCCTATGACTGTCTTTTGAAGTGCGTTATGAATTTGCTAAGAAGGTACCCACGTGTGACTAAGTGGCTCTGGATACCAGCGAGCATTTGGTGCTGCAGTATGATGCAGGTGATTTTTGGGACTCCATTCCACCTGCTGTGCTGCTCATGAAGCCAGAGCCTGGGCTGAATTCCCTCCTGATCAGGCCCAGGGTCCCATTCGTAAGTTTCTATTGCATTTCATTCTGCCTCCATTCCCTCCCTAAAGGACTTAGGTCTCAACCCTGTAAACAAATGGGTCAAGGTCGCTCAGCTTCTCTTAAGTGTATCTTGAGAATTTTACTCTGGCCTGGTTAGTCAGTAGAAATCAGTGGGAACCGTGCAGCCTAACATGAGTAACTAATGTGTTTTCACCTACTTATGCAATCATATGTACAATTCATATCTCATCAATTCATTTCCTTTCTCTTTTGATGGGCTGCCTGGGAGCTAGATCTGAAAATCACTTCTGTCAAGTGGACAGCACTCCATGACACACATTTGTGTGCTAACATAAGCCTCGGTTCCAACTTAGTTTTGCTTACTCGATTGGGTTTTTCTTCTCCTTGCTGTTTAGGTAATTTTGGTTGACTGTATCAAACGTTTTGTGAACCGAATCACATTCTTTTTAGTGGAGAAGAAAGTAAAGATTGATTACTTGATGGTCTGATGAACTGATGTCTGTCAGAAAGACAAGGAAAAAAAATAGAAAGAAAGCTCTCTGAGGAAAAAGGCTCTTTGAGAGGGGAATGGATTTTGTGTATTTCTGCGACCGTAAGCTAGTATTCTAGAACTGCCCCACACAGATTTTAGCTTTCTTATTGGGTTAATTAAAGAAGAGGTATTTACAATGTTTAGGCTAAGGCCTGACATATACTATACACTGCTCCAATTGCTTTCAAAAATATGTTTAAAGTTCTAGAAAATGGTATTGCAAAACCATTTTCTTTGAAAATTTAGCTTTCAGATGATATGGACCAAATACATTGATTGGGGATAATCAAGTTCAAGTCCATTTGTTCATCTTCACAGAAGTTTTTTTCTTTTAGCAGCAATGAAAACAATGACAACAGATAAACAAAATCTTATTCTACTGAGGGGGTGTCTTGTCCTGCTGAGGAAGTGTCTGGTTCTACTGAGGGAGTGTCTTAAAAGAAAAGAGAACTGAGGGAGACCATGTTCAGTTTCGTGTACTGGAGCAACCCTGTGTGTTGGGTCAGGTGGAAAACTCTTCCACCCGAGTAACAAACAGCCTAATGAACCCGAAGGCAAACGCTTTTTGTTTGGGGTGGAAGGGGCATCTCTGACTCAAACTGCTGCTAATGAACAGTTTTAGAGTTTGGCCTAAAAATGTCATCGCCTTGGAGAACGAGAAAGTCTAGGAGTACCGAGTGTTTCCGCTGAGCCCACAGCCAGAGCGCTTGTTTATGGACCCAGGAAAAGAGAGCTAAAGACTAACTAGACCCCAAGATGATTAGGGCACGGGCAGCCCTTGCACCAGGTTCATAGGATCCCTCTGAAAGAACAGAGTTTGCACCTTTCATTGGCTCTCGCACTCTGAATTGCCACCTGTCCCCCTTCCCTGTTTGATTAACCCAAATAAACCTATAACATGTGTGTAATAATGCATAATTACAGAATCATTATTTTCACTATGATTCTTATAAATGTGTCTGTTTGATCTCTGTGGGTTTTACTTGGTAGCCTAGCTACCAATTCTACCAGTGTCTCTCCAGGGGGAAGAAAGGGATACTATCCATGTTGTAAAGAGCCAACTTACGGCTAAAATTTTTGGAGGACAAAGTCGTTCACTTGAAAGCGGGAGAGATCAGTAGATGTTTGACAGCTGAAGGCTATTAAAGACAACATAGTTACTCTGAATTTCCCTCCAGAGCCAGTGATCTCTGGGAGCTGGCAACTCTCTTTGGTGGCATAACTGTCACTAGCCCAAGAGCCCGTTATCTGTTTCCTGTTTGCCCCACTCTGATTCCCCCAGCAGGGGCATGCCATTTTCAGGTTATCAGTTTGAGATCTTGTACAGAAATGACTGACTCCAAGGTTAAAGCTTTGAAAACAACCCACAGCTCTTCTCAAGGCACGCATAATGCAGCCGTAGCTAGCTGGCACCCACCAAGCTCATGGGACTTGGATTCCATTCCTTTGTATCTACAATCACCTAGGAAGGAATGGAACTTGGGGGGGTCATTACCCTTCTTATTAATAGGACGTAACAGCCTTGGAGTTATTGAGCTAATACCCACCTTATTCAGGGAGCATGTGTAATGAATGGCTTCCTTGTTCTCCATTCAAGGCAGCCAGACAGTCAAAGTGAGGTTTGACACCTCGGTGAAAAGACTAATCAGTGGTGAAAGAAAAATGTCATTCTTTATTTTGTGCTGGTGCTGGAGTCATTATTTAGAATAGTCTTGTGTGGTGGTAGTATCCGAACTCATGGACTTTCTATCAACAGAAAAGACGTTTAAACTGTCCAGTGTGACCCATTATAGTTAGTGAAACACACACTAATGGCTCCAGTGGAAGGGAAACGTAAGTGGCCATCAGCTTACATCACAGGAAGAAGCGCACAGGAGTCAGCAATTGCTTTCAGGTCATTCATAGCCCCTGACCTTAATACTGGGGATCTCAAAGCTAGAGGGGTCTATGCATTTTACAGTTTTGAATAGATCTGTTGGATGAACTTGGACAAAGGTGGCAGTCAACACCCAAAGCCTGCTGCAGACTGTGGGCCTATGGCTGGTATACTGATCTCACCTGAAGGCAAAAGAATATTCAAAAGAGAGAAAGGGAGCCAAAGGAACAATGTTGTGTTCTTGTGTAGTGTTCCATCTATTTCCTGGTGGGGTGACAAAGAATAAAGTTTTGAGGAAGCTTTTCCCCTTTTCTTCTTTCCCCAACTTCTTTCATTCATGTATATATATATATAGTATACTAGGTATACTAGGTTACAGCCTCAGTGAAGAGATTCTAGAGAGAATCCACAAGAATTTCTTCCAAGGGCAATACAACTTCCACATGTCAATACCCAGACAGTTATGTGACTCCCAGGGAGATCAGATGTTTAAAAACCTTAGATAATAATAGATTCACTTCCCAATGATACTGTAGTGCTAAGATCAAAGTCATCTAGGGTCCCGAAAGACAGTGGCAAATGCATCTTCTCTTCAAACAGCTATAGGACCAAAGAGTCATTACAATGTCTCATCTGGCAAGCTCCTCATAGTAAGCCTTCATGAGAAGGTCTACCTAGTGTGAACCATTGGCTGGTTCTTTTAAATAAATATGTATGTCAAGTTCAGGGTCTCCAGGGACTTCTGCCTACAGAGCATAGAAGTTGCTTGGCACCTGCTTCAGCTAAACCTCTTGCACTTTATTTCCTGTGGGGTTTCTTTTCTCTTCTCTTTCCACTTTAAAATTGTTTTACTTTGATGTTATTGAGCACACCTACCTCTTTTTAACCTCCTTGCCAGCCAAATGATAAATGCCAGCCCCGAGAATGCAGTAACGGTGACAGCCACCGGAATGAAGAGGGGGTTATAGTCGCCTTCCTTGATCTTTGAGAAACTTCTGTCTGTCTCTGAAAGAGGAGTCATTAAAGCATATGCTATGAGACCAAAGCATTATTCCCATAGTCCAGCTCATGATATTTGTCATTTTGCTCTCCTGATAGTCCCCCAGTGATAACATCTACCACAGATGAGGAAAGTAGCGTGGCAAGGTCCATGATGGGTATGAGACAGGGCTCGCCTCTAGCCTAGTGCTTACAAGAACACACTTCTCAGATCTGCAATCCATGGAATTCCTGGAGATGAGGCTAAAATTACCGACAAGAAGTAATTACCGTGATGTTCTGTCCCTGGTATCATTTAAAAACTGACTTCTGAGCATAGAGAAGGGCTACAAGCTTAACATAGAACTGCAAGGAAAAGGAAGTCAGCCATCTGAGCTGGGCAACTTGTCAATCAAAGGAAGCCATTCCAACTCCTTAGTTTACAGGAGGTGTGCGAAAATGTTACAGTGTCTATATGTCCAGGATCTGCAATGATCTAAAGGGAAACACTTGTACCACTTCCCTTCATTTCTATCCAAATAAATTAAGAGGACACCTCTACATATCCCTTTGCAAATGCAAACTAGTCTTGTTTACAGCCTTTTTTGAAAAGAATATTCATCTGAAAAAAAGAGTCTGTCTTCTGATACCTCCAGATGAAGGAATCTACTTTTATATATTGGCAACTGTTGGCTTGCGAAAGATGAGGAAATGAAAACTCAGTAGACTTAAAAGGAAATGTACTTAGTGAGCCTGGCACACAGCCTTACTGTACCTCTGCTCTGCCCCTCCCTGCCCACACCCTACCCCACTCTACTCTGAACACCCCGAGATCTTCCTTGACAGCTTCTTCGGAGCCTATCATTTCTGTACTCTGTGCAGACGGAATCAGGGCAGACATTGATAGCTGTCATTTCATAAGCTGATTTAATGCACCGTTATTTTAGCTTTTTTTTATTTTATTGATCTCTACATTTTTCTCTCTCCCCTCCCTGCCTCTCCCCCCCCTTCAATCCTCCCCCAAGGTGCCCATGCTCCCAATTTACTCAGGAGATCTTATCTTTTTCTACTCTGTTAGGGAGTATATACACAGAGATGAAGAAGACATGGTTCTCATGCACAGATAGATTTAGTAGAATCAGCTTAAGATAATGGAGAACTGTCCATTGTGTTGGGAGTTAGGTGGTTATTGGTGACCTTTGAAAAGGCATCTCAAAGGACTAACAGAGAAATCAGGTTGTGGTGGAATTGAAGATATGGATAATCCACAAATAAATAGACAAAGGGTTTAAAAGTAAGAGGGCAGTTAAGGTTGAAAAAATAAAATAATTATCATTAAAGCAGAGGCTGAGAATAGCCAAGGATTTTATAGTACATGAATGCATATAAATTTCTTTTTTAGGCCACATGTATTGAAGGAAATGGAATTTGAATGTGTATTATATTTTTCCCACCTACTAGTTGATCAGTGCCACCTTTAAGTCTTAGTATTTCTGAGCATAACTACTTACTTTGACATAGAGGACGAGGACTAGACCAGATGCCAGCTGTCCCGCAGACACTTATTCTCTCTCCAATTAAGTCAGTTCCTGCTGAGCAGGTGAAAGTACAGGCAGAAGTGAAGCTGAAGTTGGCCAGGGGGTGACTGCATTCCATCGTTCCCAGGTCAGGTGCTGTGAGAGGCTGGCACTGAGTCACTTCAGTGGCAACGCAACAACAAAACAGTATTTGTGACCAAAGGCATTTTCCAAGCTTTTATTAGCCTAAACTAATTATGTATCATAATGGATTTCATCATGGCATTTCTATAGACGATATATGGATTGTAGTTTGACCACATTCAAACCACTTGCTGTAGCTTCTCTAATTCCACTCTCAATCTCATTGTTAGTCTTGAGGCTTTTTGTTTCATTTGGTTTTTAGCTTTTATGCACATGAGTACCTGCATGTATGCATATGCTGCATAGGAGTATCTTCAACTGGAATTTCAGCTGATACTGAGCTACCTACTGTGACCCAATCCAGGTCATCTGCTAGAGGAGCAAGTGCTCTTAAGCATTGAGCCTTCTCTCCAGCCCCCAGTCAAGACTTTTAGACTGAAGCCACCAGACTTCATCACTGGAACCATCCATGTGAACCTAGAAATTTCTAATTTGTAGGAATTGCATTTGACAGTGCTTCCAGGATTGTTTTCTTAATGTGCGATTGAGTAACAATTTGTCAGGGGTGGAGCCAACAAGATATTGATAGCCCATGGTGGTACAAGGTAAGCCATTCCAGGCTGCTGCCTTAGCAAGGCATTGTGCCAACCCTGCTGGAAATGTCAGACCATGCAACCTTGGACAAATGTAAGAGCTTGCATGGTACATTCTCGGTGATCTCAAAGATGTCAACCTTCTCATGGATCGTGACATCCAGTCAAGCAGTTTTGACAGACATCCCCATTCCCCTAAGTCGGCTTAACTTTATAGAATTCATCCCTTACATTGATTCAGTTCTATAATTTCAATGATGGATTTTTGGTTTTCATTAGAGAATTGAACTAGGAAACCAGAAATATAAATGTAGACAGCACAACCTGAACTTCATACATACAAACCCAACCAGTTTTTTTTTCCATCAATGTGTGGCAAAACTTGTCAGCCAAAACACGATGAAACCTACTCTGTTTCAAATGCAAACAGAGAGCATGGCCTTTGTTTTCACAGCAGTTGTTATTCTCCTGAGAGTCACACAGGAGAAAGACAAATAAATGACGACGTCTAAAACATGCCAAATGAAACAACCAAGAAAGACCTCTACTACCTCTGAAGGAAACGGGTTGGTGCTAAGTAAGGCACCACATAAAATGGGTGTTCTTGGAAGGAAAGAACCAAAACTCAACAGAGGTTCATCAAGGCTTTATGCGATGACAATGAGAAAAATAAAATATAGAGTATAACTTCAATGGATTGCCATAAGTCACATTATAAAATGTCAGGTGGCTTTAAAGATTTTGGGGGGTTTTTTTTGTTTGTTTTTTACTTGTTTGTTTTGGAGTTTTGCCTTTCATTTTAGTAAGGAAAAACACAACTCTTGAAAAGCATCAAACTACAATCAAAGTTGTGTTGAATTTTATAGCAGAAGAAGAGACAGGCTTCTACTCAAGACTCCCCTGTGTTTTCTCAGATTATAGGTGCAAGCTTGCCACAGCAAACTTTCCCACCTAAAGTCACTCACCTTGACAGACAGGCTCTAGGGATGTCCAGTTTCCATACGATCCGCAGTGGGTTTCTCTAGTCCCAAGAAGCTCTGTTCCCTCCGAACAGTTGAAAGTACACTGTGATTGGAAGCTGAAGTGTCCCCAGGAGTGAGTGCAGTCCATGGTACCCAGTTCTGGGGCCTTCAATGGCTCACACTGGACCACTTTATTAATAGAGAGAGTAGCAGGGTTGGAAAGAGCTATGAGATTCAGATGGATTTGAGTCTTGTCTCCGCTTGATAATCTCTGGTCTGTACTGGGGTCTAAAGAAGTATTCTAGGAAGAAATGGTCTCTGAACTATGTTTTAAAGATGATCAGATGTGTTGTCCACATGCAGAATCAGAAAGAAGATCTTATACAATGTCAACAGAACACAAAGTATATGTGGAAAGTAGAAAACTGCCAACCGTTGAGACTGACATAAGGAGAGGAACAGAGACAAGGTGTTCATCGTCTTCACCCCTCAGTGAGCACTTGTTACGTATCAAGCATCATTCCTCAACTTAAAGAGCTCAGATTTCACCAAGACAAATAATAGGGATAAATGAGTGAGTGGTCTTATGTGTCTGGTATGTCTGATTCTTTTTCATTGGTCAGCCTGCCTGCACTATGAGTGACTTACTTGAAGGGAGCTAATTTAAAGTTCTGGAGCTCATCTGGGGACTACAGCAGTAACAGGAGAGAAACAACAAGGGCAAGAGGAGTAGACAAGTAGAAGAGAAACTAGAGACATCCTGAGTTGTAATACGTAGTTAACAAGGGCACTGGTTGGGAAGAAGAGTGGAGATTGGCAGAAGTAGGATTGGGAAAGGAGGTGAATGCAGCCACGGTGCATCATGTGCCGGTATGGTGGTGCCAGGAAACTAAAACAATTGAAAATTATCTTATTGATTTGTTCGTATACGGGTCTTTTGCCAGCACGTGTATCTGTGCACTATTTGTGTGCCTGGAGCCAAAGGAGGCTGGAAGAGGGTATTGTCTCTTCTGGAATGGAGCTATAGATGTCTGTGGGCCATCATGTGGATGCTGGGAATGGAACTCAGGGCTGCTACAAGAGCAGCTAGTGTTCTTCAGCTAAACCATCTCTCAGCCCTATAAAATCAATGGCCTTTCTGAAAATTGAATTAGCGTTAGGTTATCATCCCCAAGTGTTGGAGGAGGTGAAAGTTTTACACTAGTGTCATTTCCATGTAATGTGGTTAAAACCGCACAAAAGAAAAGTGGCTGGGGGCACTTAACTTGTACAACACATCCAAGACAACATCCTTAGGATAGGTGGAGGCCATAGCTGAATACAGAGTTGTCATTCCAAAGATCATATAGATAGAATAAATCCGCAAAATTTAGGAAATTTAATGAAAGAAACAAATCAGAATAACAACAGAAAAGATAGATGCTGAGACTAAGGGTTCATGGCCTTGGATAAGTACCGAGGAAGACCCCAGGAGAAATTGTTATACTTAAAAAACATCAGAAAAGGATATGATTGGAAGCAAGAGAGAAAAGACGAGGTTTAAAAAGGAGTGAAATAGACGGGCGGACCAATAATACTGTGGAGGTACACTGTATGGGAAGAGGCACAGCTTTGGGGATAAGTGAATTAGTCAGATCTAATCCAGGTGGTTAATACCGAAATTAATTTTAGTTTCAGTCCTTTATTCCTCAAAAACTTTAATTTTCTTCTTACAACTTTCCATTGTATGTGTTAGACACATCAAACACATCTTGAAACTCAGCCAGCCCCAATTAAAAGATCCAATACTCCTTTCAGGCGGAGTTGGCTGAGTCCAAGCCTCTGACTTTGCACATGTACATGCTCTCCTTTCCAATCTACGACCACATCTCTGAGAGATGCCGTAAGGCTCCCAGTGACTCTTCCCATCCCCTCTTTCTTGGCAATCCTTGCAGAGCTGTGTTGTTTCTAGGATAATTGTCCTCGGTGTTGGTGGCGAGACACTGAGTAGCCACTCGTTACAAATAAAGGACAAGCGACTTTATTAGGAGCTCTCCCCATGAGCTTATTCCTGTTCGTATCACCTTTCATCAAACTTGATCAATGGACTTACATGATTTCTATTAATTAAATGTAAATCCAATAAGTACACAATCTTTAACAATTCAGAAATACGCAGTCAAATTTAGTGCATAGGATTTGTTATTAGATAACCATGACGTCATCTATGTATCATATGTGAGTTCTTCCTTTACTGTTCTTCACCATGTCTGTCTATAGAAGAGCAGGAGGGCCTTCCAGATCCCTCATTCTCCTAATGACAAATATCATTGTTTCTGTCAGACTTCAGAGTTCTACTTAATCCAGCAAGCTCATTAGATTATTACATCCTTGACTGGCAAGATCTTCAACACCTGGTTTCTTACTGCAATCTGCTCAGCTTTGGCAAATCTTAACACCCTGTCCCTTGTGGTACTTCAAAAACATGTGTGAAGTAAATTGAAACTGCATGTTGACTTATGAAATCTTTACAGGAAGATAACATTGTGAAAACCCAACTTTCTGTTCAGAACTTCCCATTTCTTAGAATGGCCAATATTGTTTTGTTCCCGCAGTATCGTTTTGTCCCATTCAGTTGCCATCCTAGGCTACTATGGTTCTGGTGACTTTTGACAGGAAAAAACAGACAAACGGAAAGGAGGAGGCTTACCATACTGACACTGGGGCCCGTAAAACCCCTCGTCACAGTTGCAGGTGTGATTGTTGATGGTTTCCACGCATTCTCCATGGCCACTGCAAGACCCAGACTGGCAAGAGGCTATAAACAGATTAGACAAAGACATTTTGGTGGGATTGCATCCATAGTCCCTTCTTCACACAAGAAAGATTTGCTTAAGTATTCAACAATGTTTTTTGCATAATAGTCCATGCTAAAATTTTTATTTATGGGCTAGTCTAGCCATTTGGCATAGATATTTATTTGGTTTTAGAATGAATTAACTCATAGTAACACTTTATATGGTTTTGGAGGTGTTAGCGGAAGACCTTGAAAAACCATCCAACTCTCAGCACCGTCTTCCTGCCAGTCACCAGGACACAGGCTGTCTAACCCTATTTCTCACATAACATACTGGCAACCTGGATAGAACTTGACCTAGTTGTTGAGCATAGGGAGCATCTTTACATACAGAATGCCCAGAAGTGCTATGCTTAAGATTTATTTGGGATTTTTTTTCATGGTGAACTAGCAGTTTCTGGGTAATAAGTCTGACAATTCTAACTTTGATCCTCCCAAATCAGAGATGGAGAGGAGTCTGGTCACTGCTCACCTGTGTAGCAGAGAGCTGCCTTTCGCTTGTGGCAAGCATCGTCGTTCCATTTCCCAGAGTCTTTTTCCCTCTTGATATAGATCTCTACACAGTCCTCCTTGGACTTCTTATTGTTGGGCTCTCCAGCTCCCCAGTTCTCTGCTTCTTTAGTGAGAGGCTTGTTGGTTCCCACCCATGTCCATGTGCTTCCAATTTTCCGGATTCCTATCCAGTAGTAAGTAGGGTTTTTGGGCAATGTCTTCTCCAAATATTCAATTTCTCTCTTATTTTGTATGGCCACTAAATCTGTGTAGTTTTCCTTGCAGAACTTTCTAGCATTTTCCCAGTTCATGGATTTTTCAGAATAGTGGTATGTCCAACAGTGAGTTCCATGGTGCGCCAGGAAGTCTGAAAAACACCAGACAATGTGATGACTCATAGGCTGTTCTAGGATCAGACACAGATGCAGGCTGCCCATCACTCGGAGATGCAGAAACAAGACTCCAAAAGAGCAGGTGCACATCTCAGGTTCACAATATTAGCCACTGGCAGACTTGGAGCATACTCAAGGACTACTATACATAAATATATCTTTGTAGTTTTACTTTAATGAAAGTTCTTTCTCAAAATTCCTTCAAGTGTTATTTATCCAGCAGACTTTAGAAATGGTGTCACTAACAGCTTTAAAATCCACTCTATACTTTCTAAATCCTTGGATAATCTCCTAAAGGCCAATATTTATTACTGTTAACACAGTACACATATGAAATTTCTCTGTTAGGTAAAGTAAAATAGGATCAGGAAGAACAATGACATAATTTTAAATACTTTCTTGTCACATTAAAAGGTAGTGCTTTATTGTAGAATAGGCTGCTATTGGGAAGTACACTGTCAAATTGTTGTGCATCTAAACTCATTGTAAAGAAAGAACAATATACATAAAAATAATGCAAGGACACAAAGTTGGTTACATTGTGTTCTACACTCAAAGATACTCAAAGAATGGTGTTCAATA
This sequence comes from Microtus oregoni, assembly GCF_018167655.1. Classification (NCBI taxonomy): domain Eukaryota; kingdom Metazoa; phylum Chordata; class Mammalia; order Rodentia; family Cricetidae; genus Microtus; species Microtus oregoni. Next base: position 34,784,900 of record NW_024543072.1, read on the forward strand.
AACATGGGGGGGTTCAAACATGAGGGCTTTAAAGAAATCAAATACAAAACATCATTGTACACGCTGATCATGAGGATATTGACCTTCTAAGTATGGTCTGATCTCTGTGAAATAAGATTTTACAGTAAGATAAAAGATTTAACAGCCATCTGCTCATTGATTTTTTTTTCATAAGGCGAGTACTACAGGGAAATACCAAAACTGCCTTCTAAATGTTTATGCTCATGTTTATACCCTTAGTCCTGAGCTGCTCTCAACCTGGGTCAGAGAAATTTCTTTTTGAAGTAGATAGCAGTCAATAGAGGGATGCATAACTGTTAAGTTATGGAGATAAGAAACTCAGTGCTCAGCCCTAAATGGGACATCTATATTAACCCCACAACCATCAAGGCTCATTGCAGAAGAGACACAAAAATGTAAGAGCCAGAGAATGGGCATGGATACTGTGAAATTCTGTCTCCTAGACATGATGTGGTTAATGCACCCTTGAACTCATGGCAGCTGTGATTGTTTGCACAAGGTCAGCACAGATGGGATAGAGGGTCTCCAGGTCCCACCCTTACTGAGGAGCCATCGGCAATTCATAGTTGCTGGGGGGAGAGAACATCATTCTTGCTGAGGAAGTGGGCTCTGCTAGGTTTCCCATGCTCCGGTGGATGGATCACATCCATGAATATATGGGTAGCACTAACTGGACTTAACAGGTTATCAAAAGAAAAAAGAAAAAAAAATAAAGACAGGAAGTTGGGAGGGGCATCTTGGGAGGGACACGGTGGGGGGAGTTGAAGGGGAAAGGGCATATAGATATGATCATATTTTATTGTACATGCACAAAACTCTCAAAAGTAAAGAAAAATTAACAAGACAAAGACAGTATGTGTTCACTTGTTCTGAGCTGAAAATCCAAGTTAGGGAAGACAGAGGCATGAGTTTTTTAAGCAATGGTTTAAAAAGTTCAGACTTGTCGATGAAGAGTCTCTAAGGCTTAAACATAAAACATGCAACATCAGTAGAAAGACAAAAAGCCCCCAAACAGAAACTAAAACCAAGCTCCCAGGCAACCCATGCTATGACCATAGAAGCTCACTTGGTGCACAGAAAGCTACTAATAGAAAATAGAGTGTAAAGCAAGTGTTCCAGCGGTAAGTGTATTATTTGAGGTTTCTCTAGCTGCATTCCTTCATAGTGGAAGGCCATTGTGTGGTTCTCAAGATTTGTGTCCTTCACTAGAGATTGTGGCATGTGAGGCAGGTGTTCGGGGATCAGAGAACTATTGAAAGTCAGAGGAAGAACAGAGTCCTTAAAAGAATCAGTAGCCATCTATCTGATTATTTCCACTGGACTATATACTCTCGATGAATATGAAGCAAAGAATAACCACAAGGTATAAAAGCTTAGCAGAATACAAATGACATACCACAACAGAGCACTGTCCAGACACACAGCTTGAGGATGCTCCATGGGCCCCACCAAGTACTCTGGCATCTCCATGGAAACACCTGTAAATGAAAGGGAACATGTTATTTAAACTCAGAACTACAAACTTAGATTCCCTTAAGGCAGTGCCCCACAATTTTCTTAAAATAAAACAAAGCTCAGCAGCCTAGTACCTTATCCAAGGTAAAATATTAGAGGGACGTAGCTGAAGACAATGGCAGCAACTTCACTCCCAAATGCTGCGCTGTTTTATTTCATTTTGTCTCCATGTTTCAGTCCCAAGCTGTTGATCATATTGATGGGATGTTTTTCTTTATTTTAGTAACCTTTCTATGTGCTTTTGGGCTGTGCTTTAAATTAAACTAAACACTATTTTGAGTGCATTTTTTTTAAACGTTAGTTGGTGTTTAATGGACTAGTGATGTTCAAATTTGCTGTCTTAGCACACTAGGTCATGATGTATTCATAAATGAGTGATATAGTTAGACACCAAAAAAGGAAAGCAATTCTTTGCTCCAAGAAAGAAGCAATACATTCCGAATAGCCCAAACAATGAATCCATAAAATTTTCTGCACATCTTAAGGCTGTCACTTTGCTTGTATCACTTCTCAGGTAGCCACTCTGTGTCACTGTAAAGTCATAATCTCAATGGCACCTCTTCCAGCATCTTCTCAGCACAAACGCCATGGGAAGGAATCAACAAGAAACAGTCTAGAATCACTTCTTTGAGAAAACAAGATTTTTTGTTTGCTTGCTTGTTTGTTTCTCTCTTTTTTAAAACCCCTTGCCACCTGCCTCTTCAAGCCCCAGGAAACATTTGAATATCTAGAGATTGTATAGGCTGGAAGGCTCACCATGGCTTGCTGGTCTCTCTGCAGTTCCTCTGCAGCCCCCAGCCTTCAGCAGCTCTGGGTTCTTGCACAAGGAGGGTGTGCTGTGCTCAGGAAGAATGTGCTAAGTATCACCAACAGGACTTGCTCTCTTTCATTTCTCTAACCCAGTCTCACATCCTCCTCCCCCTTTTCTTCCCCTTTCTCATCTCTCTTTCTTTCTCCCCGCCCCTTTCCTAAACTGATCTCAGTTATCTGCCCTGAGAACACAATAGCTGACTAGGAGCTGTGGCCACTGGGTTCTTCTGCACATCCTCCCACTCTTTTCTGTTCACCTGTGCATTCTTTCCTTCCTTCTCCTCTTGCTTCCCTCTGTGTTTCTTGTTGTTTGGTTTGTTTAGCAGAAACACCTGACTGTGAAATAGGAAGCCCTGATAGTGCCACAGATAAAAACTTATTTCAGATCCAGTTATGATTCTATTGAACTTCGTTAGCTCTCTCTAGAAGACTTGGCCCCAACTCTGTTCCTTCCCTCCCTCTTTCCTTGCTCACCCCCTAGTGGAAGTACTTGTTAATGGCTCTTATGAAAGTTAAACCCTAAACACACTCCCCAAACTCTATCCTTTTGCCTTAGGAAGGTTTGGAGACCTAGAAATACCTTGAGTATAAAATGTGAAAGAAATGAAACCATATATGAAATTTGAATTCAGCCAATAAAGGCAATCTGAAATCAGTTACTGACATAGTGCTTGCATTGTAAAAAAGTTAGTAATAGTGACAAAGATCAATGCATACACTGTGCCAACACACACACACACACACACACACACACACACACACACACAAAATAAGATAGTAATAGCAATAACAACAGTATCATTTAACAGGTTTAAATTAAATTATCATTTAATTACCTTTTAATATCTAAAACACTGTGGGGGAGGAACACTACTAGTCTTATTGTTTTAAATTTATTTGTTCTTAGGTAATTTCATAGCTCCTTGGTACTTAATCCACCTCCAATCTGACTGGCTATCATCTCTTGGAAACTCGCCAACTCATTTCTCACCTTCATGTGCTTTCTTGCTTTTTATAACCTACAAAGTCTAAGTAGTTCTGCAATGTAAGAATGTTGGCTGATTTTCCTGGCTTGAACATGTGCAGATAGCCATGCCTAAGGCGAGTTCATGGGTGTAACAGCTCCATCAATAGATTAGGAGGTTGAAACAGTGACTGAGAAACAGGGGAGTATATGTTGTGGGATCCCGTACGCTGTGAATATGTGTTTTTCTCATTGGTTGATAAATAAAGAAACTTTAACATTTGGAAAGGCAGGATAGAGCCAGGAGGACAAATCTAAGCAGAGATAGAGGTGAAGAAGGGTGTAGTCAGGGAGATGCCAGCCAGGGGCTGAGGAAGCAAGACATGTATAAAATGAGGTAATGCCATGGCCATGTGGCAATACATAGATTAATAGAAATAGACTAATTTAAGTTGTAAGAACTAGCTATTAATAAGCCTCAACCATCAGCCAAGCATTTATAATTAATATTAAGCCTCAGAGTGGTTATTCGGGAACTGGTGGGTGGGAAAAAAAAACCTCCAGTTACAAGCATATATGCAAGAGAAGGACCAGGAGACCCAGTGATATAATTCAGCTCAGGGCCCAAAGCTTGAAAATCAGAATTACCATCATTCTAGACCAGGGTAAAATGAACGTCATAATTCAGGGTGATTTTGTTCTGATTCAATTTGGATACGTGATGAGTTGGATAAGGTCTGCCCTTATCAGGACTGTGCACTAATCCTACAGTAATAGGAAGAATGTATGCATTAATGGTGTGTGTGTGTGGGGGGGGGGAATCACTGTGAATCTAGTCCTGGGAAGATAATTAAATCTTCAGTGTAAATTTTTTTTAATTTATTTATTTATTAAAGATTTCTGTCTCTTCCCCGCCACCGCCTCCCATTACCCTCCCCCTCCCCCCCATCAAGTCCCCCTCCCTCATCAGCCCAAAGAGCAATCAGGGTTCCCTGCCCTGTGGGAAGTCCAAGGACCACCCACCTCCATCCAGGTCTAGTAAGGTGAACATCCAAACTGCCTAGGCTCCCACAAAGCCAGTACGTGCAGTAGGATCAAAAACCCATTGCCATTGTTCTTGAGTTCTCAGTAGTCCTCATTGTCCTCTATGTTCAGCAAGTCCGGTTTTATCCCAGGCTTTTTCAGACCCAGGCCAGCTGGCCTTGGTGAGTTCCCGATAGAACATCCCCATTGTCTCAGTGTGTGGGTGCACCCCATGCAGTCCTGAGTTCCTTGCTCATGCTCTCTCTCCTTCTGCTCCTGATTTGGACCTTGAGATTTTTGTCCGGTGCTCCATTGTGGGTCTCTGTCTCTGTCTGCTTTCATCGCCTGATGAAGGTTAATATTTAGGAGGATGCCAATATGTTTTTCTATGGGTTCACCTTCTTATTTAGCTTCTCTAGGATCATGAATTATAGGCTCAATGTCCTTTGTTTATGGCTAGAAACCAAATATGAGTGAGTACATCCCATGTTCCTCTTTTTGGGTCTGGCTTACCTCACTCAGGATAGTGTTTTCTATTTCCATCCATTTGCATGCAAAATTCAAGAAGTCCTTGTTTTTTACTGCTGAGTAGTACTCTAATATGTATATATTCCATACTTTCTTCATCCATTCTTCTATTGAAGGGCATCTAGGTTGTTTCCAGGTTCTGGATATTACAAACAATGCTGCTATAAACATAGTAGAGCATATACTTTTGTTGTATGATAAGGCCTCTCTTGGGTATATTCCCAAGAGTGGTATTGCTGGGTCCAGGGGTAGGCTGATCCCGAATTTCCTGAGAAACCGCCACACTGCTTTCCAAAGTGGTTGTACAAGTTTGCATTCCAACCAGCAATGGATGAGTGTACCCCTTTCCCCACAACCTCTCCAGCAAAGGCGTTTGGTGTTTTTGATTTTAGCCATTCTGACAGGTATAAGATGGTATCTTAAAGTTGTCTTGATTTGCATTGTCCTGATCGCTAAGGAAGTTGAGCATGACCTTAAGTGTCTTTTGGCCATTTGAACTACTTCTGTTGAGAGTTCTCTGTTCAGCTCAGTGCCCCATTTTATAATTGGGTTGATTAGCCTTTTACGGTCTAGTTTCTTGAGTTCTTTATATATTTTGGAGATCAGACCTTTGTCAGTTGTGGGGTTGATGAAGATCTTCTCCCAGTCAGTGGGTTGCATTTCTGTCTTAGTGACAGTGTCTTTGCTTTACAGAAGCTTCTAAGTCTCAGGAGGTCCCATTTATTCAATGATGCCCTTAATGTCTGTGCTGCTGGGGTTATACGTAGGAAGTGGTCTCCTGTGCCCACGTGTTGTAGAGTACTTCCCACTTTCTCTTCTATCAGGTTCAGTGTGTTCAGACTGATATTGAGGTCTTTAATCCACTTGGACTTGAGTTTTCTGCATGGTGATAGAGATAGATCTATTTTCATTCTTCCACAGATTGACATCCAGTTTTGCCAGCACCATTTGTTGAAGATGCTCTTTTTTACATTGTGTACTTTTAGCTCCTTTATCAAAAATCGGGTGTTCGTAGGTTTGTGGATTAAAGTCAGGGTCTTCTATTCGATTCCATTGGTCGACTTCTCTGTTTTTATGCCAATACCAAGCTGTTTTCAATACTGTAGCTCTGTAATAGAGTTTGAAGTCAGGGATGGTAATGCCTCCAGAGGATCCTTTATTGTATAAGATTGTTTTGGCTATCCTGAGTTTTTTGTTTTTCCATATAAAGTTGATTATTGTCTTCTCCAGATCTGTGAAGAATTTTGATGGGATTTTGATGGGGATTGCATTGAATCTATAGATTGCTTTTGGTAGAATTGCCATTTTTACTATGTTGACCCTCCCAATCCAAGAGCAAGGGAGATCCTTCCATTTTCTAGTGTCCTCCTCAATTTCTTTCTTCAAAGACTTAAAGTTCTTGTCAAATAGATCTTTCACTTCCTTGGTCAGAGTTACCCCAAGATATTTTATGCTATTTGTGGCTATCGTGAAAGGTGATGCTTCTCTGATTTCCCTCTCTGTTTCCTTATCCTTAGTGTATAGGAAGGCAACTGATTTTTTGGAGTTGATCTTGTATCCTGCCACATTACTAAAGGTGTATATCAGCTGTAGGAGTTCTTTGCTAGAGTTTTTGGAGTCGCTTATGTATACTATCGTATCATCTGCAAATAACGAAAGCTTAAGTTCTTCCTTTCCAATACGAATCCTCTTGATCCCCTTATGTTGTCTTAATGCTATTGCTAGAACTTCAAGCACTATATTGAAGAGGTGTGGAGAGAGTGGACATCCTTGTCTTGTTCCTGATTTTAGTGGGATGGCTTTGAGTTTTTCTCCGTTTAATTTAATGTTAGCTGTTGGCTTGCTGTAAATAGTTTTATTATATTTAGGTATGACCCTTGTATCCCTAATCTCTCCAAGACCTTTATTGGTGTTGAATTTTGTTGAATGCTTTTTTAGCATCTAATGAAATGATCATATGGTTTTTTTCTTTTAGTTTATTTATATGGTGGATTACATTGATAGATATGCATATGTTGAACCAGCCCTGCATCTCTGGGATGAAGCCTACTTGATCATAATGGATAATTTTTCTAATGTGTTCTTGGATTCGGTTTGCCAGTATTTTGTTGAAAATTTTTGCATCAATATTCATGAGTGAGATAGGCCTGTAATTCTCTTTCTTGGTTGGGTCTTTGTATGGTTTTGGTATCAGGGTAACTGTAGCTTCATAAAAGGAATTTGGCAATGACTCTTCTGTTTCTATATTGTTAAATACATTAAGGAGTATAGGTATTAGCTCTTCTTGGAAGTTCTGGTAGAATTCTGCATTGAAACCATCTGGTCCTGGGTTTTTTTTTTTTTTGGAAGGGAGATTTTTGATAACAGTTTCTAGTTCTTCACGACTAACAGGTCTATTTAGATCATTCACCTGGTCTTGGTTTAGCTTTGGTATATGGTACTTATCTAAAAAAAATGTCCATTTCTTTTACATTTTCCAGTTTTGTGGCATACAGGCTTTTGTAGTAAGATCTAATGATTCTCTGAATTTCCTCTGTTTCTGTGGTTATGTTCCCCTTTTTATTTCTGATCTTATTTATTTGCGTGTTCTCTCTCTCTGTTGTTTAATTAGTTTGGATAGGGGTTTGTCGATCTTGTTGATTTTCTCCAAGAACCAACTTATTGTTTCATTGATTCTTTGGATTGCTTTCTGTGTTTCTATTTGGTTGATTTCTGCCCTCAGTTTGATTATTTCCAGTCTTCTACTCCTCCTGGGCACATCTGCTTCTTTTTTTCTAAAGCTTTCAGGTGTGCTGTTAAGTCCCCAATGTATGCTTTCTCCATTTTCTTTAAGTGGGCATTTAGTGCTATGAACTTTCCTCTTAGCACTGCTTTCATCATGTCCCATAGGTTTGAGTATGTTGTCTCTTTATTTTCATTAAATTCAAGGAAGACTTTAATTTCTTTCTTGATTTCTTCCTTGACCCAGGTGTGGTTCAGTAGTTGACTGTTCAGTTTCCATGAGTTTGTAGGCTTTCTGGGGGTAGCATTGTTGTTGCCTTCTAACTTTAATCCGTGGTGATCTGATAAGACACAGGTGGACACTGATATTTTTTTGTATCTATGGAGGTTTCCTTTGTTTCCGAGTACGTGGTCAATTTTTGAGAAGGTTCCATGAGCTGCAGAGAAGAAGGTATATTCTTTCCTATTTGGATGCAGTGTTCTATAGATGTCTGTTAAGTTCATTTGCTTCATTACCTCCAGTAGTTCTCTTACTTCTCTATTAGGTTTCTGTCTGATTGACCTGTCCATTGCTTAGAGAGGTGTATTGAAGTCTCCTACTACTACTGTGTGTGGTTTGATGTCTGCCTTGAGTTCTAGTAATATTTCTTTTACATAAGTGGATGCTTTTATATTAGGGGTGTAGATATTCAGGATTGAGATGTCATCCTGATGAATTGTTCCTGTTATGAGTATAAAGTGTCCATCTCGATCTCTTCTGATTGATTTTAGTTTGAAGTCAGTTTTGTTAGAAATTAGTATGGCCACACCTGCTTTTCTCTTAGGACCATTTGCTTTTCCAACCCTTTACTCTGAGTAGATGCCTGTCTTTGTGGTTGAGATGTGTTTCTTGCAAACAGCAGAATGTTGGATCCTGTTTTTGTATCCAATCTCTTAGCCTGTGCCTTTTAATAGGTGAATTGAGACCATTAATATTAAGTGATATTAATGACCAGTGGTTGTTTACTCCGGTTACTCTTATTGCTTTTGGTAGTAGAGTTTGTGTGTCTCCCTTCTTTGAGTTGTGCTGGTGAAGGGTCGCTAGATGCCTGAGTTATTGTAAGCAGTGTTGGCAATGTTGGATTCCTTGGGTTGTGATTTTCCTTCTATTACTTTCTGTAGGGCTGGATTTGTGGCTACGTATTGTTTAAATTTGTTCTTTTCCTGGAATGTCTTGTTTTCTCCATTGATAGTGAACAATAGCTTGGCTAGGTATAGTAGTTTGGGTTTGCATCCATGGTCTCTTAGTTTCTACAGTACCTCTATCCAGGACCTTCTCGCTTTCATGGTTTCCATAGAGAAGTCAGATGTAAGTCTGATCAGTTTGCCTTTATAAGTTACTTGGCCTTTTTCCTTTGCAGCTCTTAATATTCTTTCTTTAACCTGTGTATTTAGTGTTTTGATTATTATATGGCGAGGGGATATTTTTCTTTGATCCAGTCTGTTTGGTGTTCTGTATGCTTCTTGAATATTCAAAGGAATATCTTTCTTTATGTTGGGAAAGTTTTCTTCCATAATTTTGTTAAAAATATTTTCTGGGCCTTTGAGCTGTGACTCTTCTCCTTCTTCTAGTCCTATTATTCTTCAGTTTGGTCTTTTTATTGTGTCCCATATTTCCTGAATGTTTTGTGATGAGAATTTGTTGGCTTTGCTGTTTTCTTTGATCAGTGCGTTTATTTTCTCTATGGTGTCCTCAGAATCTGAGATTCTTTCTTTTATCTCTTGTATTCTATTGATTATGCTTGTTTCTGTAGACTCTGCTCGTTGACCTAGATTTTCCATATCCAGCTGGTCCTCAGTTTGTGTTTTCTTCCTTGCTTCCATTTCAGTTTTCAATTCTTGAACTGTTTCCATTACCTGTTTGATCGTTTTTTCTTGGTTTCCCAGGATATCATGTACGTATTTACTCATTTCTTCAAACTTTTTGTTATACTTCTGATCCATTTCTATAAGGGCGTTTTTTACATGTTGTTTAAGGGACTCTATTGCTTTCATAAAGTCCATTTTTTCCACTTCTTCTGTGTTAGGGTGTTCAAGTCTTTCTGTTGTAAGATCATTGGGTTCTGGTGTTTTCATGTTGTTTTTCAGATTATTGGGTGAATTTTTGCCTTGATACCTGCCCATCTCCTCCCATCGATGCTATCTAATCCGTCTTTTAAAACCGGATCAGGTTTCTCTGCTAGCCAGGGGCTCCTCTTACAAAATGCCCTCACTCTGTTTCCTGGCTCCTGCCGGAGGCCAAGATCCCTCTCACCCCTCAGAAGGGTCTTCAGGAAGAGGATCAGGCTCCCCGTTTTCCAGGGACCTCACCAACCAAAGGCCTACCTCTTTGATTTAATTGTAGTGGGGCGATCTGCTCTCAGTGTTGCGTGCTGGTCCCTGCCGCCTCCATCTGTGTCGCTCCAGTCCCCGCAGGTCCCTGCCACCTGCGGCCTGCATCGTCTCTTTAGTGTAAATTGATGTAAACTTTCTTGAATAACAGCAACTAAGACTGGCAGGCAGCATAGGCTTTGTTTCCTTGGTATTGGTAATTCTTTTAGACTATTAACATGTTTGGATATCTTTTGGCATTGGCAGAAGAGACTATATGCACACTAGAATAGTGATGATCAAAGAGAGACAAGAGGAAGTATTAATTAGAACATGGAGAAGCTGGAGTCCTTCTCATTGCATGTGCAACTGTAAAACAGTCTCTTCAGGAGAAAGCAGGATGGTTCCTTTAAAAATAGAAGAGTTCCTATGTGACCTTCCTCCAGAAAAATGCTAAAGGGGATGGAGAAAAGGTTGTGCCTCAACTGTTGATGTGGGATTCCTCTCTGTATGCTGTGAATACCATTGGTTAATAAAGAAGCTGTTTTGAGCTTGTGATAGGGTAGAGCAGAGATAGGTGGGGAAAACTAAACTGAATGCTAAGTGAAGAAAGGCGGAGTCAGGGAGAAGCTATGTAGCACTGCCAGAGACAGATGCCAGAACTTTACCCAGTAAGCCACAGCCTCATGGCAATACACAGATTAATGGAGATGGATTAATTTAGGTTATGAGTTAGCTAGAGATATGCTTAAGCTATTGGCCAAACAGTATTGCAAATGGTATAGTTTCTGTGTGGTTATTTCAGGCTGCGCAGCTGGAAACTAGTTAGTGGCCTCCTACAACAAATTGGTGCCCAACATTGGGCTGACTACATCCACATAAAACCTGAGAAAGCTTGGAAAGGAACTCTAGACACAGAAAAAGAAAATTTAGCTGCATCTTTTCAGCTGGCAGCATGCTGTAGCTCCCTTAAGAGAGGTTTTCCTGATTCAGCGGTAACAGAAAAAAAAGCTGCATGGTTTTAAAATGGCAGATTTCTGGGCCATGATGCCAGTGAGAACTCTGGCTCTTTCAGGTGGCCAAGCATTTAAATGTGGTTTGTGAGCAGTGTGCTACAACTTGCTTAATGACAACATATACCCACCAAGTGCCTAAAAATATGGCACATGTGACCATAGCTCACATTAAACAGACCTCTGCCCTGTCATGTTGGACTAGGCAGAGCCAAAAGACAAAGCAGCCTTAAATGCACTTAGCATTTTAAGAAACTCTCCTGTACAGAAAAGAATTACAGACATGCAATAAGACAGATTCAGACATAAAAGAACTCTAAATGAGTCACAATATTGAGTTAATGTATGTAGGCTTGGGAGAGAAAATAAAAAGAGCATAGAGAGTTATAAAAAAATTAATGGTTTAAAAAACAAAGTCTTTAAAGAGACAGTACATACAGTCATAGATTAATGGAGTAAAGATAATAAAATAAACATTAAAAAAGTAATAAAGTAAAAGCAAATAAGCCAGGTAAAGATGGAAAATACAGGGAGCCTAGATTGTGTATATTATTGTGTTTTCTTTGAAATTTTTAACTGTGAAAAAGCTAAGTAACAAACAAATATACTTTAAAGGTATCTTGTCTACAAAATTTGGATCTAAGGATATGTTGCTTTGAAAAGGAGGTTCTGCTTTTGTTTCCACAGAAGATGAGAACCTATGGAATCCTTCCAGACTAATGTAGTTTGATGGACCAAGATCCCCTGCAAGGTCACCTTGAACACCTCTCAAAAAATTACTTTGCCCAATAAACAGCAAAAAGCAGTTTGGAAAGAACTATGCCCACATTCCCTAAATTATTGTTTATAAATGTTTGTTTACATTTAAAGGATATGCTATATAGATTTACATTGGTATGGCTCTTGGTTTATTGATATAAATTTAAGGTCAATTTTGTTATATGTATATTTCTGCTCTTGATTAAGGTATTGTGTTTGTGCAGCTCATTTAAAAATGTAATGTATAATTAAGAAATACAGGTTAATGGATAATAGATAGTCAATCTTGTAGTCAGGTTAGTTAGATTTTCTAGATGTACATAGATATATTTCAGTTGGATAGGCATTCTTCAAACCTTTTGAAGACTATAGAACATGCCATTTAAAATGTTTAAGAACTTAGGACATTTCATGACAGTGAGACACATCTGCTCCTGGCAGCACTATGCTACTTCAAGAGGAAGTTGGGCACTGAAGAGGCTCCTTATGGGGTGGTTAGCCATTTGGGTAAGAAACTGTTCTTGCCTGGACTGCATGATGCTATGCTGTATGAACTGGACACACAGGACCCACAGAGAAATGACTGCACAAGAAATGACTTTCTTAAAGATGAGATGATCTTCAGGGTTCCTGCTTCATCAAAGAATCTGCCAGACATTCTGCAGGATACAGAAGAAAGTAACTGATAAACTGCCAATATAGGCAAAACTGTCTTTGAAATTTCCTGCTTTGTGGAAAAGTCTGCTGGATACTATGGGCCTGTGGGCTGAAGATTGGATACCCCGATGATACAGAAAATCTTTTGGTGATGAGTGTCCAGTCAGCGAGATATCTCTGTCAATTCTAGAGTTTTGGAAGATGTTTGCAATGCACTTCCTGTTAACTTAGGTAATATTATATCTTTCTGGAGTCTTTGATGGAGTTGAAGAATATATAGGTATAGTTATAGTTTTCCTTAGTTATGATAAAAGATAAAGTAGATAATTATTGTAACTGTAATTCTTGCTTGATAACTGTTTTGTTATACATAATTTTACTATGTTAAAGTTAAAACCTTCCTTTTTATTTAAACAGAAAAGGGGAGGTGATGTGAGATTCCCCCCTGAATGTTGTGAATACCGTGGGTTAATAAAGAAGCTATTTTGGGCCTGTTATAGGGTAGAGCAGAGATAGGCAGGGAAAACTAAACTGAATGCTGGGAGAAGGAAGGTGATGTCAGAGAGGTCATGTAGCTCTGTCAGAGACAGACACCAGAACTTTACCTGGTAAGCCACAGCCTCATGGCAATACACAGATTAATGGAGATGGGCTAATTTAAGATATCAGTTAGTTAGAAATACACTTAAGCTATTGGACAAACAGTATTACAAATAATATAATTTCTATGTGGTTCCCGAGGCTGAGCAGCCAGGAACTAACTAGCGGCCTCCTACAACAAACTGTGGCACTCAGGCATTCAAAATAGCATTGTTCACAGTAGTTCAAATGTGGAAAAAACTCAGAGACAGTAGTCAAGCCATACAAAGGATGTAATTTCTCTGTAAATGGAACAAAGTGTTGATGCAAGCTACACCATGGAGGACCATAGAAAACAGTATGCTAAGTAAAAAAAGCTAGACAGAGGCAGAAGGTACTCCATGGGTATAAAATGTGATGCATAGACAAATCCCTAGGTAGAATGTAGACTAATATTGCCATGAGAAGGAGAGAAAACATTGTGAACTAACTGCTAAGTATTTGGTTTCATTCTACAGCAATAGAAATGCTGCAGAGGTAGGTACATGATTGACTGATATTCCATTTTAAAAGAGTGAATTCTGTGCCAACAAGATGGCTCAGTGAGTAAAAGCACTTGCCTGGACAGCCCATGGTGGAAAGAAAAAGCTAAGTCCTCAAAGATGTCCTCTGATCTCCAGACATTTACAATGGCAATACGGAACTATGCATTATCAATCAATAAAATAAATTAACATGTAAATTTTATGGCATACAGATTTTTATCTAGATGAATTTAAAATGTTAAGAAGGCTTATACGGAAGGCTGGAGAGATGGCCCAGTGGTGAAAAGTACTGCCTGCCCTTCCAAATGTCCTAAGTTCAGTTCCCAGAACCACATGGTAGCTCACAACCATCTATAATGAGATCTGGTGCCCTCTTCTGGCCTGCAGGCATACATGCAGACAGAATACCGAGAATATTGTATATATAATAAATAAATAGATTTTTAAAAAGAAGGCTTATATGATGCACAATTAATAAAATCTCAGGGAGAGAAATTGGGGATTGACCTGAAGGTCAGAAAAGCAAAATAGCCAGCCACTGGTTCTTACCTTAACCTCAGACCAAAAATGGCAATCCTGCCTCCAGGGATTTCAGAATGAGATGTGTGTCTGATAGCTGTTTCCTCCCATTTTATAATTCTCTCTAGGGCTAGGATTAAAGGAGTGTACCACTAGGATTAAAGGTTTCTATGGCAACTAGTGTGGCTACTGGCATTAAAGGTGTGTGTTATTATTGCCTCATCTACAAGGCTGGCCAGTGTGGCTGTTTTACTTTTCTGATCCTCAGACAAGTATTAGTTATTAAAATACAATTGAAATGCCACTACACTTATATACACAAAGATAAGTAGAAACTTATTTATTTTCAATTATACTGACATGTGAATACAAGTTTGACATATTTAAATAAATACATACTTTAAACCATAAAATATTATAAATCATAATTTAAAATACTCTATAAAATTCAAATACAGACCACATTCATATTTCACACAGTTATTTCTGATACAAAATAGATAGGCATTTACAGTGTGTAGTTTCACAATGGCTACTCTCTTTCTCTAGCTCTTGCGGTCTCTCTTCCTCTCTCCTACCCCTTTGGTCCTAATGCTTGTCACACTCCTTGCTCACCATTGGTTTCTCCATTGCCACTACTCCATAAGCACTTTTCAAAACCTTTCTTTCTCTAATATGTTAATTCAGAAGCTGGAGTGCTTTTGATGGGAACAATTTGGGTTCTTACTGATCAAGGATTTGTCATTGCCAACTAGAGGTGAAACTCCTTAGGAGTTTTGATGTCTATAAGACAACATAATCATTGTGTAGACAAGCTTCCCACTCTTCTAGAACATATGAGCACAGAGAATGAAACAGCTACAAAATAACTGTTAGACACTTTCACTTTGTGAAAATCTACTGCCCGGATCTATTATGTGGTGAACCCTCATCATGGATTTAGAATTGTATACAATATACAAGAATCAGGTGTCTACTTGTCAACATAAGAACCTCCTTTATAGGAATGCAAAGCATATTTATGCTTAGATGAGCTTTCAAACAAACACTTTCAAATGCACCTCCACTTTTTAGTATTTATACTTCTACTAAATCAGAACATTTGGCCTCAAGGAAGTTCTTTCTTTTCTAAAGAAAAAACACATTTTAGGGGTTAAAAAAATCCCCCAAGCATGCAAACTCTCTCTTCAAATCTATTATTCTGGTAGTACCATGTCTTAAAACAGCTGCAGTTTAATTCTCGGGAATTAAACTTATCAGTAATTCCTCATCCTGAAGATAAGTTTACTACAGACAAAACATTAGAGCTTGCCAATAAAAATGAATTAAGATAACTTTTGCCTTGTCATAGGTCATAGAATTTCTGATTTTTTAAAAGTCCTTTTGATCCTTGCACTGAAATAAGAATGCTGGACAACATGGTAGATTCAACACAAGGACACAGAACACAATGTCTGAGACTATTTCAGAGCCCACTGCATCCCATGGGGATAAATCCAGTAAGCCTGCCTAGCAGTGCTAACAGCAGTCAGCAGGATCTGTACCTGGCACCTCTGACACTCCCATGCCACAGCCTGAAGCTATGACACTTTTGCCTTTTTTTCACAATAGAAATAGAAAACTGTTTGCTCACAACTGCTGACAAATACTATTTATCCCTGTAACAACAATAACGGCATTAACAATCAAGACACTGTATGGGGAACAAGAGAAAGAAACAAAGCCACAAAATGCTGTTTCTCTTCCCAGATTCTCGAGTGACTAAGGTAGAATTCTGCTGTTCCGGGGCCTTGGTGCCTTCACTCTCTTTTGAAGAGCGTACCCGAAACCTTCTGCAGCTAGGAAAGAGGAAACAGTGGAGGGCTGGCCTTGTCACTGAACTTTGAGCCACAGAGTCAGGATCCTGGTTATTAAGCAGACAAGAGAGACCAGGGTCCCACGGGCAGCTCATTTTCTGCATATCATTCTGTTTCCCAGGATGCATCTGTTTTCCTGCAAAAATAAGTGAAAACTTTACAAATATCCTGCATGCTTGAAGCAACAGCAAAATACATCTCTTAAACAGGCTCTTGGGAATGGTTCAGATATGAACTCCCAATGTCACTGAGTTACAATAATGAAACTAGCCTATCATACTGTAATGGTGGATATCAGCCATTTATAACTGTTAAATCTATGGAGTGTACAACCTAGAGAATGAATCCTGAATGGTGCACCTTGGGCTTTAAATAATAGTAATTCACTATGTTGGTCACCATTAAGAACTATGAGGAAAGATGCCAATAATAAGGAAAATAAGGGGGCTGAAGAGGCAAATTGAAACATCTATTTTCTGTCCATTTTTTCTCTAAGCTCCAAACTACACCACAAATTCTGCTCATAAGAAAAGTTGATTTAGAAAGTCTTGACCTTGCTGCTATACTCCCAGAAGCAATGCAGCTATTGAGGATCACAGATGTCCAGACTCAGCACACAAGCGCTGGGGTTTGAATCCTAGCCACACTGCACGGTAGCTTTGGAAACTCAGAGAAGTTCCCATAAATATTGTGCCTCTTTTTCTTCATCTCAGAGGAACAAGGGGACAGTCCCACATTCTCAGCGTCCCCAGCTTAGATCCATGCTTAAGCACCTGATTGCTGAATGGGGCTAGCATTCGCCACTACCACCACCATTATCATCTACAAGTAAAATGATGCAAGAAAGACAGAAATCTGGACTTCCCTCTCCTTCCACAAAGAAACCAAACAACTTTCTATGAACTTCCATGAAGATGGGGATTTCCTCTAGCCAATGGCAGGCTTGAGGGTGCCAGCGAGGGACACCATTTGGAAACGGGATCTTTCTCTCTTTCACACGACCTGCCTAAGTCATACCTGATGGTTGTGAACTTAGATAATGTGAGAAGGTACTTGATAATTGCCATATGATTGAAGGCTTTGGCAGCTGCTGTGGAAGCAAGAAAAAAAATACATCAAGCACTGCCTTCCCACATGAAGAGAAAAATTAAAGATGGAGTATTAAATGGCATGCTTTGCACAAGAATTCACCTTACCTAGCAGGAACAAATTTCTTCGCTGCAAGAGAGAGGAAAGTATTAATTTGGACCGATGATGTTTAAGCAAATTAGACTGATTTACTTCTCTCATCTGGGTTTATACTCTCAGTACCATGCGCTCTGTGACAGACATTTGGTGGCAATTAAGGTAAAATGCCGAGGATTAACGCCCGAAGAAAAGAACAGCTTGCTGACCCAAGAAACTGATGCTCAGCTTGTCTGATTCTTCTTTTAAACTCTCATGAGAAGTACAAAATGCATTCTTTTACATGAAATTCCCTAATGTCTAAATTTCAAGTTTTAATTAGAAACATTTAAATAGTCTGTGGACCAAAGTGACCATGGATATTGTATTTCCTATACCTGGTGATATATATATATATATATATATATATATATATATATATAATATATATATATTATATTCAAAAATTTAGGCTATTCCAAGCAATTTTCTCTGTTACTTGAAATCATTTCACGTATTCTCCCAAGAGAATCATAGTGTAATTCCATAATTCTCATCGAGCAACTCCGCAGACACTGTGGAACTGGAAGTGAGTAGTGCCCCCTAGAGTTAATCAGTATTAGTGCAGCCAACATCCGTTTCCTAAAACTTTCAACACTGAATTGAGTAAGAAGAAATCTTATCATGAAACCTTGATTATATTGGCATTTGCGGGGGCTATTTCACAAGTGGGTTCTACTTTCTAAATTCTAGTGAAAAGTTTCAAAAGACCATAGCTCATAAGTGATACACACACACACACACACACACACACTTTTCGACTTTTTGAATTTACCTTTCTTTCGAAAGTATCTCAGCAACAAGTAGAAAAATGAAGATGATGCCAGGAGCGAGGTTCCTGCTGTAGAAAGTGCAAGTACCAAGGGATGGGTGGTGTCTGTGGGGGCTGAGGAAACAAGCCACAGGAAACAGTGTAAGCCACAATTGGCTTTAGAGTCTTTCTGGCCTGTCCATTTGGCCTTTCCTCTGTGTATTCATGACTGCCAGCAGAACCATGTAGATTGAAGATTTAAACAGTTCCTCCCAAACTACCACTGATGCTGGTCCCGGTGTTTCCAGGCAGAACTCAGCCTCGTCAAGCTCTTCGACATTAGAACACAACACCTCGGTTAACACTAAACTGCTATCCTTGCCTTCTGTCGTGTGCTTCTTATTTCCTCCTTCAGTCTCTAGATCTCCCCCTTCCAAAGATCAGAATCCCATTATGAGGGAGCAGAAAGAGGTCTAAAGGGAGTCAAAGGGAGGGCAATGGAAATAAATCGTGATAGCGGAGAGGGCCAGTGGAAAGTATTCAAGAGGGAACTGGGGTCACAGATGAGAGCAAAACATTCTACCTGTTCCTATGACGTGCATAATTTTCTGTTTTCTTTCTATCCATCCCTATAACCTACCATTCTGGTTTTGGCATAAAGGACAGTTAGCTTCCTTAGCAATATAACACCCCTTCTGCAACCTTCTCCCCCAGGCAACTACCACCAATCAATGCATCACCTTCACAGGTAGGCAGCATCCCAGACCAGTGTCCTGTGTCACCACACGTCAGAACTGCAGATCCATTGAGTGTCCATCCATCAGGACACGTAAATTCACATACAGTGCCGAAAACAGTTGCCCCACTGCAGCTCACGTTCACCTTTCCTGGCACTTCAAGGCTTGAGCACTGTGCCACTGCAAATGACACAGCCATGGTAGGAATCAGAAAAACCTCACCACAGAACGGCTAACTGGATGTGTGTCCTGAGAATCTGAACTCAATAGTACCTTGGCAGGAGGGCACCTCCTGGGTCCACTGGCCCTGGGATGTGCACTCAAGCTGAGCTGATCCATGTAATTTGAAGCCTTTGTTGCACTGAAAGTTGCACAAGGACTTGTAGGTGAAGTTTCCAGTGGTAGCATGAGCACACTCCATTACACTGTTCTGGGGCTGAGGGAGAGCATCACATTTCACAGCTGCAATAGAGGAGCCATGCACAGGTTTAAGCATTGGACTATCGTAGGAGTCTTAGGGTAACCAAGCCACAAAGATGTTCAGTAGTGTCTGTCTTGTAGTGAAATTCAAAGTATGTCGCAGGGGGCCAGCAAGATGGCTCAACAGGGAAAGGCACTTGCCGCCAGTCCCCACAACCTGAATTTCATTTCTGGGACCCATACGTAAGGAGAAAATCGACTTCTGCAAGTTGGCCTCTGATCTCCACACATGGAACTTGCAGTAGAGAAAGAGGAGAGGGAGGGAAGGAGACAGAGAAAGAGAATTTCTAAAGAGAAAATACCTGAACATGTGGGCTTTTTGCTGTCCCACTCCCCTCTTGGGCCACACTGAAGCCTTTTTGATCCCTTCAGTTCAAATCCTTGATCACAGGAGAACTCACAACTGGATCCACTGTGGAAAGGTCCAGAATCACTGGGAAGACATTTCATGGAGCCCCACGGTGGCCTGGATAAGGCTTTACACTGGAAAGCTGAGACATCAGAGAAAGGGAGAGAAAATACCATGGTGATACCGGAGACCATTTGTCTTTTGATGGCCAAGTTCAAGAGGCACAAAGTTTTGCTCAAAGAACTCAAGACAATTCTTCATCACAAATTCCTAGAAAGGCGACTGTGTTTTCACCATTACCCAATATCTCTATGATAATAACATCTAATACGAGGCAACCATTAACAAGAATATGGTGCCTCCACACTGGGTTGATATGTAGAGGGAGGGTAAAGGGGAAGGTTTTACATCACCAAAGAACAAGGTACGGGTCCTGAAGACTTCCGTGTGGTGTCAAAAAGGAAAAGAAGATTCCCTGCAGAATTTGCCTGCTCTTAGCTTAAGTTTGGTGTTTTGTGTGTGTGTGTGTGTGTGTGTGTGTGTGTGTGTGTGTGTGTGTTTGCTCCTGGAACTCACTCAATACTAAATTTGTCTCTGAAGATGCCTGCACTGGATAAAGAAAGCTGTGTCTTCTGAACATTCTTGCCCTTGCTGGAAAGTGAATTAATTTTTTATTGCTTTTATGTCTGTATCAGAACAATCCTTATTGGTGACAGACCTCAAGTTGGGGGCATTGTCATTGCTGCTAGCTGTGAATTTAGAGGTGTTGTGATGAAAGTGACAGGTTCAAGCAGTGCTTTCATTATTCTGCACTTTGCATTTTAAATAGGATTTCTCTTACATTATGAATTCTCCTTACTCTATTATACCAATGCTAACACATTAGTATTCTTAATATATCCTAGTTTAGAAACAAACAAAAATCCATATGTTATTTGCCTGCAGAGCTGCTTTCTGGCTGTGCATTCGTTTTTTTTTTTTTTTTTTTTTTTTTTTTTTTTTTTTTTTTTGGTTTTTCGAGACAGGGTTTCTCTGTGGCTTTGGAGCCTGTCCTGGAACTAGCTCTGTAGACCAGGCTGGTCTCGAACTCACAGAGATCCACCTGCCTCTGCCTCCCGAGTGCTGGGATTAAAGGTGTGCGCCACCATTGCCCGGCTCGTTTTTTTTTTTTAAATTAATCTCAAAGGTATTGCTGTTGCCCTCTTAATTGGTATCTATAGTTACAGGGGACGCCTGATGTTGTTGTCAGTGCTCAAGACAGAAGATGATGGATGTTTTAGAAATGAAAGTATTAGAAGATACAGTTTACTGCTCACCTTTGCACACTGGAATCTGTGGTGTCCACTGCCCTTCTACACTGCATTCAACCTGGGCTGGCCCCTCCAACATGTAACTTTGGTCACAGGTGAAGTTGCAGGAGGACTTAAAGGCCAGTTCTCCAGCTGTTGAGTTGCTGCAGCTCACAGAGCCATGCTGGGGCTGAGGGATGGCATCACAGGTCACAGCTGAAACCCAAGCACCCATTCAAATTAGTAAACCTGGTTTGCCCGATTCAAGCCTTAGCTGAGGAAGAGAACATGATGCATCGCCACATGGAAGAACTCTACCTTTGCACGAGGGCTTCTCGTTGTCCCAGACACCGGAGGAGGTACACTGCAGACTCTGGACTCCAACTCGCCTGTACCCTTCATCACAGGCAAACGTACAGGTCGTGTTCCATGGGAAGCTCCCAGGATTCGGGGAACATTTCCTGACTCCATTGGTAGGGTGTGCCAAAGCTTCACATTCAACCACTGAGGAGATGAAGGAGAAGAGAGAGTTCTACACAAAGAAAATTCCATAGATGTTTTCATCTTCCGTGGAAGTAGGGTTTATAAAAGAAGGTGAAACCCATCTTCAAAGGGTGAAACCCAAACTTTTCTTTTCTTTTTTTTTTTTTTTTTTTTTTTGTTTTTCGAGACAGGGTTTCTCTGTGGCTTTGTAACCTGTCCTGGAACTAGTTCTGTAGACCAGGCTGGCCTCGAACTCACAGAGATTTGCCTGTCTCTGTCTCCTAAGTGCTGGGATTAAAGGCGTGTACTCCCACAGCCCAGCAAAACCCAAACTGTTGATAACATATTCTTGATAACAATTATTGATATCATATAGATAAACCCATAACAAATGTTTTAGTCTTTAGTCATAATTCATTCTTCTTTTATTAATTTTTGCTTTGACTATGCTGGACGATCTCTGATCTATTTTACTACATATATAAATAACAACAAAAATAACAGCCTCTAGATGAAGATTCATGGCTTGGTGTAAAAGCAGTATGAACATTCGAAGGACCTGAGCAATAAATCTTTGTAATGGGACCAGAGAACTGCACAAAGAGATAGTGAAGCTCCCTGACCGACACAGTGCTAAAGTTCGTCCCATTGCGTGGAAGAGTTAAACAAGAAAGTCCACGAGAAAGCCATGCAGCTGTCTAGATGTGTTTCCACCATTTCCTTACACCTTCCTTTCCATGTCACCAGGGCCTCGGAAACACCCATTTCAAAAAAAAAAAAAAAATGGAAAAAAGGCCATGTTAAACCAAGCAGGTACCAGATTGCCCACCACTCATAGAGAGAATACATCTTACTAAATGAAACAACAAAGAAGTTGTAAGTTGGGTAAGAACTAAGGCAATTTGGACTGAGAAGCTTTAGTGCACATTGAAAGTTACCTTTGCAGGATGGAGCAGCCGCACTCCATTCTCCAGAGGACATACACCGCATGGTGGTCTCTGGGCTGCTTGGCAGGTAGCCCCTGTTACAGCTGAGAGAGCAGGAGGAATTATAGCTGAAGAGGCCAAAAGGATGTGTGCAGTCCAGGCTTCCGTGGTCAGGCTCCTTCTGCGCTTCACACGTCACAACTGAAAAAGAGAACGAAGTCACACTTCGGCTCCTCTCTCACCTTGCATAGGAGTGTGAACACTGGACACCATAATTATTGCCCATTGAGCATTTCCTGTGGTCTGGGCTCTATGGAAGCATTAGACTACGAAGCTGGTTTATCTTCATACAGATAGTTGTCATATGAAGTTGTTTAGCTTAATACGACTGAAATATTCAGACATTCTATAAGACTACTTTGTCAAGGTGCCATAAGTAATAAGTAGTAAGTCTGGAGTTTGACCCAGGAGGGTCTGAGTTGATAGTCTCAGTTACTAAGTGCTCTTATTGTGTGTATTCAGGTGGAGGAAACACATGGCCCCGTCTGACAAGCCATCTGAACCACAGGAGGGAGTTCCCAGCTTTGGAAAAGGAACAGGTGAGGACAAGACTTACCTTGCTCACAGTTGGGTCCGAGGAAGCCAGGGTGGCACTGGCAAGTGTAATTGTTGATGGTCTCTACACATTCACCGTGGCCACTACAGGATGCAGGAGTGCAGGAAGCTACAGAAAGCACAAAACAGATGAGGACGATCAATTCGTATGGTGCTTGTCATGCATTTTTTATTTGAGTTTGTCTGGTTTTAGCCTATAATCTGTGCAATCCAGATAACACTAATGGCATTAATGCTCAGAATTTTTACTGACACATCTGATTCCAGTTCCAGGCTATTGTATAACTTGGTGATAATAAATGGACAACAGCAGAATAGCTGCGCTTGGCACCAAGCAAGAAAAAATATTTCATAACATCTCTGAAGATGGTGTCATGCTAAAAATTATGTACTGTATCTGAGTATATATACTCTGCATATTGGTAGAAATATATATATATATATATATATATATATATATATATATATATATACACATGTATCTTCGTATACATACAACCATACATTCTTGCCTTTACTCACACCAATCAGTAAAAAACAAATAGATATCATTATTGCTGGAATGTTTCACAGCCGTCTCTTTAAAAACAGAAAATGTGCACAGCAGAGACTGATTAGTTTGCATCCTTTAAACATGCCACGCTGCCTCCCCATAGAAACACCCCACCACCATTCAGAAGCTTCATACCTGTGTAGCACAGAGCCAGTTTCTTTTTGTCACATCTCTCGTCATTCCACATGCCCGGGTCATTGAGTCTTTTGATGTAGATTTCTACACAGTCCTCATTCTTCTGCTTGTTGTTGGGTTCACCAGGTGCCCAGTTCTTAGCCTCCTCGGTCAGAGGCTTTTGGGTCCCCACCCAGATCCATACGTTATTGACTTTTCTGATTCCAATCCAGTAATAACTTGGTGAAAATCTCAGGTTGGAGTTCAGGTAATTGATCTCTTCTTTGTTCTGAATTGCCACCAGATGTGTGTACTTCTGTCGACAGTACGCACTGGCTTCATCGTATGTCATGAGTTCGATGGAGGTGTTGTAATACCAAGCTATGCTCTCTCCAATGAGAAGCACTGGGTTGGGTCAAGAAAGGAATAGAAAATTTAGTCCTGCTTTATGTTGTCTTATTTTTGGCTTATAGAGATCTTTCTGATGGCCCAAACTATGATTTTTTTAAAAGTAAAAAGAGGCCCATCTGTGGGGTGTAGCATGTCTGTGTATCACTGTATGCCTGGCCACCCGCTGATGCTTTATCATAATGTAACACTCCAACTCCACAGACCACTGCATGTCACAGAAAACAAAGCCTTGTTGGCTGCTATGACACCCCTATTTGAGGCCCCATTTCAGGAAGCAAATGGATGAATCTTCACAATGCCTGAATAGGTCACCCAGGATCCATCCTTCCCATGTAAGGAAACTAACTATTCCTACCAGAGGGCAGAGCCCTACAGAGAGAGGTCAGCAGTCCTGCTAACCCCACTGCAAAGCACAGAGCAGCCCCACACATCAAGATACCCTGTTCTGAAGACCCAGGAGGGTGAAGATGAGAGAATCTGGTCTCCGATGACGCCACCTTACCAAAAGTGAGAGTGGAGAGAAACCGTGAGGCATTCATGGCTCCAGTGATTCCTCTCACCCAGAGACAGGACTGGAGATACTCTTCTGAGGAGAGAAAGTGCAGAATTAACCACAGAAGGAAATTCTAGGTTTGGGTTACTCACACCCTTCTGTCACAGCATTTAAGGCGACACCATGAGGTTTTAGGCAAGGATTCCTGTACGTCATTACTTATTGCAGAGACATTTACTGTGGTGGATAGACGCAAACTTGAAGATTTTCATCATTTTAAGCAAAGAGAAAAGGCAGATCTTAATGACAATGCTCTAACAGCATAGACAGATCTCTTTATCAGAGTTTTTTGCATATGTGTACACACATATAAATCTATGCTTTATGCCCGAGGCTCCTCTGACTTGGAAGCTGCACTTACTGCTTTGTGGAATGGTCGCTGGGGTGTTGGATTTCTCAGGTGTATTGCTGCTGCTTCCGTCCCTCCGTTCTTCTAGCAGTTTTGATGTGTAGTCAGTCAGTCAAGGACCACTGAGTATTGCTTCTGCTGGAGCCTCTTTAAAGGAGATCTGGCTTCCTGTGAGTCACAGGACATAATTATCAAAATCTGTTAAAAAGGAAATCCTCAACCACATCCAAAAAGATTTCTGGAAATATGCACCGCACTTAAAAAAAAAACTTTCATAGTGTTGTTGGAAACTCCAAGCTAATCCTTGTTCTAGGCTTTCATAATTTGTATGCAATTTTATTAAGTATGATGCAAACATGTGATTTTAATTCCCTTGTCATAAAGCCTAGCTACTGTTTTCACTCATGTGTAGAAATTAGTTTCATAAACATAAGCTATAAATATCACTCATGATCCGCCACTCTCATTTTCTCATGCTTAGCCATCATTAATACATCAGTAGCCACTTTCCCTTCATTCGTCTGCTGCCTTAGCCCATTCCAACGGGCACCAAGCACAGTGGAGAGATTTGTGAAGTAGACGCGTATTCTCACACATATCCTTACAGTTATGATGAAGTTTCACTCATCTATTCCAAATAATGCCCTGTTTCTACAAAATAGGGTTAAGTGGGAGATAAAAATTTACCCCTGTGACCTTCCTGTCATCTTACATTTTCTAGATACTGTCACTATCTCAATCCTTCATTTCATTTTATGTAGCTAAATATGGTTGTTATTGTTCACCAGTTGTAGACATGTAACCCCACATACTGCTTACTCAGATCTTTGGTAAGATTAAATCTAAAACCTAAAGAATAAAGACCCTAAGAGAGAAATACATGGATATGCCTAGGAAGGAGAAAAAAATCAAGATCTCCTAAATAAATTGGGAGCATGGGGGACAGGGGCAAAGGCAGAAGGAGAGAGGGGAGCAAAGAAGAGGAGTGAGGAAAATGTATAGTTCAGTTAAAAACAATGAAGTATAAAAATTTTTTTAAAGTTCTGTTCATACATAATATGTTTGTCTATCTACACATGAATGACAAATATGTGTCTAATATTTTTTAAAAAGTGTAGTCAAGCAAGTGTGACATCTGCCTACCAGCCTAGCATTTGGGAGGCTGACATGAGGGTTGGAGGCCACCCTGTGTTTCAGTCGTGATTACAAGTGTGAGACACCATCTCAAAATGGAAAAAAAAAATCATGTGCATTGACTTAAATCTTAAGATAAATTTTACCCTGAAAATTAGTCATAAACAGTCCTCAATCATACATTTGCATCTATGGATTTTTCATAATTAATTTTCTAGTTTCAACATTCATGGTACAGTATCTGTAGGGATACAATACTTACTTAACGATGTAGATCTCTGACTATAATCTCTTCTGTGCTTCTTCTGTGGCAGGCTTTATTCTGAGAATGTTGCCATGTCTGTTTGTATTGTTTTTTAAGTCTATCAGTTGTGATATTATGTACCCCATCCCTACTTTATAGTTGAGGAAATTAAGGAACCAGTTTCTTCTTTCTTTCTATCTATTTACCTACCTATCTATCTACCTATCTAACTAATTTTCATCTCATCTAACTGCACAAAGATATGCTGTTGAAACCCAGGCAACCAATCATCAGGGCCCCATCCCTTGACTGCCCAGGCCGTGGTGGTGGTGCCTGCTGTTGTTTGGCCATGCTGAGGTCTCTGCTCTTTCTCACTTCCCAGTCTTTGCCTTCTTCTTCCTGAAGTCCCTCAATCACTGAATCTTTCTGCCAAGGAATGTGAGGCGTGGGGACAGCTAAAAGGCCCACAACAGTAAATAACAAGGAAAGGATGCCTGAGAACAGGCCCTGATTCCTCAGCAAATAGAAAATAAGTTGAAAAGGGAAAATAACAGACAAGGCAACTGTGCCTTGCTTGGAAGGAGGAGTGGATTCTAAGTCACATTTGCCAAAAGATCCTGATCAGAGGCAAGCTTTCTCTGAGGCCAAAGGGCAAAGTGTGTATTCTAAATTTATATTTATAAATTATATCCTTATACTAAAGAATATTATATTCTTTAGGTAAAGAACTCAGTATAAGAAAGAAAGATAAGAGCAGTGGTAGAAGAGATTGCTCAATAAAGGGGGTTCATATAAAGGAGGTTTTGTATTCATTATGTCTAAATATACACACAAATATAATGAGAGGTGTATTATTCCAAACCCACTCACCCTGCCATCCTGCATTGTCCCAGGATGTTTCCTGTGTCTTGCCCCTGAGACTGAGGGTGAAAATCCTGCAGGTGGGCACTGGGAGCTGCTGGAGCTGCTCTTCTTGCTTGGGTTGCTAGAGAAGCCATAAACAGGCTTCCTGAGGAAGCCCTGGGTGTGGGGGTGAGGGGCTAGCCAGCCTTCTGTAGTAGCATCATCTGATTCATCCCGTCTAGTACTGCTGAGAGGCAATCACTTTTGCTGGGCTGTGGAAAGGGACACTGGCTGAGACATAAATGGTTGGCGTTTTGACTATTAATTCCCTTCAAGCAATACAAATTTCAGGAGGAACAAGCTGCTTAGTGGTTCCTCAGTCTGCACTAAGTCTCCCAAGCTCTGAAGATGTAGCCAGTTAGTTCTGAGCTGCTCAGTTCTCAACCTAGGCTGGTATAGATGCTTGAGAATCTCAACCTTGGAAGAAGGAATGCCCGACATGGAGGTGATCCACTGAAGGAAGGAAGAGGATGCAAACACAGCACACCTTAGGCTGCTCCTCTGGGTACCACATATCCCTGCTTCTTTAGCACTTTCCTTCCACACCCTTCACACAGAGGATTTTAACCACTTCAGTACTCCTGAGACAATGAGGTTCCACCAGGGGATGCGGGGTCACGGAGACAAGTGTTAGAGTTCTAATCAAGACCATCCCATAAAGAAGGCAGATTGTGGGGTAAGGTGGAACATAACCCCGGTCATAACCATGTATGACCAAACAAACAAACAACCCTCTATAGATATGTCAATTCATGTTTCAACCGTCACTGCTGAGTGTAACTGGGAAGCTTCCCCTCCTGCCTTCTGGAGTGCAGCTCCGCCTTCTCCTACCTCTGGAAAAGGCTTATTTTACCTCTTATTTTGGGATTTTAAAAAGCTTCGGTACCTCCAAATTCCTACTTTGAGAACATACATCTAAATTATCGTGATAAACATGGGTAGTGGAAGAAAATCCTAGTGAAGAGCCAATCTTATTTATAGCATGCAAATACTTCTTTTCCACAGCCAAATGATACAAAAAGGCTAATATAATAGCATTGTGCCACAACATCACAGAGAGGTGTTCCTTGTTTGATTGAAACATAAGTTCATTTGATGTCAAATTGGTCTGGCTACCCCTCAATTCATTTCCCAATAATTCCCTTGGGATTTGTCAACACCTTCAGACAAGCAGCTAAGGTAGGAGCAGTGCTGCCCACTCTGCTTCTCACACCCCTGGGAAGAAGTGGAGAAGAGTCCCCTGAACATCTCAGTAAAATGGACCTTAGCTGAGTGTGGTGTCACAAGCTTGAAATCCCAGAGTTCATTGTGCTGAGGCAGGGGGACTGTCAACTCAAGGTCTGTTTGGACTACATTGTAAGTTCAAGGACTGTAAGAGAAAGAACATGAGGATCCCCCCCCACACACACACACACACAACTGGAGTAATGGCAAACAGCTGTAGAACTTGGAAGGTGGAGGCACGCAAGAAGGATCAGGAGGATGTAGATAGCTACATAGTGAGTTTGAGGACAGCTTGGGTTGCACAGAAGCTTGCCTTAAAGCATAAACAAAACTGAACAAACAAAATGTTCACCAAAATCAAACAAAAGAAAGCACATCCTTAGGTATCAAAATTCTGGCCAAACTGGAAAACTGAAGCACAGAGATGATTAGCTCTGTGATGGTGCTGAGCAAATAGAAAGGGTGTTTAGGATGAGCTGCCATTTTTAATTCTTACACATGGGGAGTAGATGGCTTATTTATTACCAAGGAAGAAAGGTGTGTGTGTGTGTGTGTGTGTGTGTGTTCACTTGTTTTATTTATATTCCCCTTGGGTTCAGGAGGACTCTGTACTTTCTAACCCCACTTCTGGACCTTCCAAAATGATGAGAAACTTAACATGGTTTTGCTTCCTGCTTGGCATGGTTTTGTTCCTAGCTTGCCGTGACTTTGCTTCCTGCTTGGCATGGCTTTGTTCCTAGCTTGCCGTGACTCTGCTTCCTGCTTGGCAGCACCTTATCTCCCAGCTTCCAAACTTTCTGTTCAGGGATTTAAGGAATAACTAATGAGAATATCTTCTAAGTGAGCCAACCCTGGTGAATTCCCAAGCGGAAGAAGCAAATGGGGCTGGGTTGGTTAATTAGCTGAACTTTTCCTGAGTGTAGCCAGGCTGCCTGGGGTCTGATACTAACAAGGGCAAGAGAATGCTCAGGATGGGAGAAAAGCCCGGGTTTGTTTTTTTTCTCGGCCATTTGTGCAGCTTATTTTAAACGTTAGATTTTTTTTTTCCTAAGGAACTATTCCAAGATTTGTTTTCAGTCCTTCCCAGGAGAAAAGCTTCAGCCTGTGATGCTTGAAAATATAACTTTGATTTTTTATTATTATCAGGAAGACAATTTAGCAGTTCCAAATAGCATAAAATGATACCAAATGGTCAGGGGGATCACTTTTTCTCTAAATTAAAAATAGGTGATTTGAGAGAAGTAGGAACACACCTGAAGTTCCTAGATCTCTTGACACTCCTATCAGTCATGGAACCCATAACTGATATGGTTCATTCAAATAGAAAACATTTGCTAACAGTTTTTTAGATGATTTAGATACATCATTAATGAGTAACTACTGTTGGCCACTACTTTACATATGTTGCTTTATACTTATGACATGAAAGGAAGACATTAAACCCATCTTACAGAAGATGAAACAGAGACCCAGAGAAGTTAAAAAATGTATCTGTTTTTGGTTTTGTTTCAGTTACCAACTGGCAGAACTTGGGTTTGAATCCACATCTGCATCATCCTGAAGCTTATATTCTTCTGGTAAAGTCATACTAGCTCAGAGTTCTCACCTGGAAAGTACACTTTTGTTTTAACACAAGTAAATGGTCCAGCAGCTTTCTCCCACCCTGGCACTGTGGGCCAGCATCCTTGGAGAGGATTTTTCTGAAGAACCTGAGTCCTAACATGGTTAGTGTAAGTTACTTATTTGAGAGATGGTCCCAAGAAATGACACAGCGCAGTAAAGAAGAGAGACAGGAAGGAAAGACTCTAACAAGAAGGGTTTACTACCTGGTACAGTCAGAACTCAGTTTTATGAGAAAACCTCAAAATGTGTATCTACCATTCATCAACTACTGGCTGAAAGACAGTCCTGGGAAGGCATGGTTAACTCTCCTGCATTGCCAGGTGGGTGTCTGTGGCCAGAGAAAGTCACCCACAATGAATTACAGGTACTTGGGCCTCAGTCGGACATGATTTGCTATGCTGGGATACTATGGGCTTATTCCATTCCTTTTCATTTTTTTATTATGACTTATTTAGTTGTGTGTGTGACCACATGCACACATGAATATACACATACGACAGCGTAGGTGTGGAGATCAGAGGACAGCCTGAGAGAGTTACTTCTTTCCTCCCACCACATGGGTCTTGGGAATCAAACTCGGATCTTTAGGGCTTGGCAGCAAGTACTTTTGCCCTCTGAGCGAGCTCAGCAGTCTAGCTTGTACATTTTCTATCATTATCCTAACAATTCATTACAAACTATGTGGGTGAAAACAGCCCACATTTATTGTGAACGGGTTGGGTTTTCCTCTCCTGGGTTTATGTTGCCAACATCATGGTGTCAGCCAGCTGGGCTCTTATCGGAAGCCTCAGAAACTAATCTACTTCTGAGCTCCTTCAAATTGTAGGCAGAACTTGTGGACGTGGGACCGAGGTTCTTGTGACTTTCTGGTTGTTTGCCATAAGCTAAGAACAAGCTACATTGCCTGGTCCGTGCCTCCTTCACCTTCTCTCCTAGTTTATTTCCATTGCTGTGATAAAAATCATGGAGAGAAAACAACTGAGATGCAAAGGGAGTTATCCTGGCTCACAGTTCTAGATCATAGCCCATCACTGTGGAGAAGAGGCGGGAGCTTATGGCTGCTATTCTAGTGGCATCCATCGTCAAGAGCAGAGAGAGAATGAGTGAATGCACGCTTACTGAGCAGCTTCCTCTCTCTGCCAGGACCCTAACCCGTAAATGGTATACCCACATTCAGAGTGGGTCTTCCCACTTCAGTTGAGATAGCTAAGAAAATCTTCCACAAGCACATCCGTAAGTCGACCTTATTTAGACAATGCCTCATTGGGACCCTCTTCCTGGTGATACTACATTGTGGAAAATTGGAGAAAAAGAAACTAACCACAGTGCTTCCCAAAACAGATCACATCCTTTTAAGTATGTTAAAATTCTGAGAAGAGCAAATTGGGCCTTTCCAACAAACGGCAGGTTCTAACCCTCACATCTAAATTGGGCAACACTAATAACAGAAATGTAGGGAAACATTCAGATAGAAGAATGGGCACCGTGCCTGGTAATGGAAACTCCAACTGCACCAGCCACCCTGGCACCACCTCCTAGTGCAATGTCCTGTCTGCAGACAAAGCCACCTATCTGTGATGTCAGCTGTGTCCATAAACAACTTCACCAAAGACCCAGGTTGAAAGCTACTGTGTGTGCGCTGGAGCAATTAGAAGGTATTCAGATACATCTGACGACGAGTCGCGTGCACACATTATACAGAGAGGGGACCATGGGAGACGTTGGGCTGACATTCCAAACAGAATTTCCTTGCTCTGTTTGGTGTTCAGAGGTTCCTTTGTGTTGTTGAATAATGTTGATTTCGAAGAATAAACAAGAGTTCTGTCTCCAGAGATCCCTCCCTGGTGAATGTTACAGGAATACAGATGGCAATGTCACTACGCCAGTAAGCCCTTGTTTCTGCTCCTAGCAGACAGCAAGAGATGAATAATACCTTATAAGAAGTCCCGCTTTAACATCTTATCTCATTAAGGGATACCTCCGGTCGGTCTGGCTGAGGTAATAGGCATAGGAGAGTCTTTATCTATGATTTGAACAAGTGAGATGTTTCCTTTAATTAACGAATCTTGACAGACTCTGAGAAATGAGCCACTTTCTCAGACATGTCCGTGCCACCGTGCCTGCCGTGGGACAGCTTGCGAGAAATCAGGCACCCTCAGAGTGCATGGGAAGGAGCAATTCAGTCACATGGAAATGCCCAGAAAATTGAATCCTAAGTATGCTTTGCTGGACTTTCATTGTCTAATACACTAAAGTTCCCACTTTATCAGATCGCTGAGACTCAGTATAGAATAGAAGGAAAATCTGTTTCTAGTGGTCCATACATCTGCAAATCCAACAGAATATTCTGGGTACTACCACAAGCTGGCTGCATGACCCCAAGCAAGACTTTAAATCTCTCTGGACATCGGGCTCTTCTTGTGTAATCTGATATGGTATCTGTAAAAACTGGAGGACTTTTTTAAAAACATCATAATAATTAAAAACAAATATAAACCCGAGTCTATCCCTGTAATCAAATCCCAGCACATGGGAGCTTGGGCAGGAGAAGCACAAAGAATCTGAGACTGGGATGGGTGAAGTCATGAGTGCCAGGCCATCCTGGCTGCAGAGCGACACTTTGTTTCAAAAAGAAAAAGAAGATAAATAAAAAAGATAAAGGAAGATGAAGATGTGTAAAAGCCCACGGGCATACACAGTCATCTGATACAGCATGAGATAGAGGGGCCAGCCTTCTGCAGGTCGGAGAGACCAGGAACGAGATGTAGTCAGTGAGAAAAAAACAAGCAAACTTCATTTCTGGGACATAAAAGCTTCTTTTTCATTTTATTCTTCCTTTGGTTGCTGGTTCTACTCTATTTTATTTTTCTGTTTTGTTCTTCTACCCTAATGTTTCCCTTCTGTGTCTCTCCCGATGTCTTCCTTCTCATTTCTTTGTTTTCCCCTTATGGCTTATAGACCCCAGCAGAATCTTTCTACCAATATAAAATTACAATGTGGCAACATTCTATTTTTAAGTGAATGATTATAATGAATACAAGTAAAAAAGGAAACAACGTGTTTCTCATTTCCCTTACGTGAGTCAACAGTTTACATACTGTGGGTGAAAAACGAGTTTTCCCCAACAACCCAGAGCAGTTAAACATTGTCTTTTAGACTCCTCACAGAGCAGGAGCCTTGCTGCTGTAACTGTGTACATAGGCAGCAGTTGTTATAATTCCCAGAAAAGCAGGTTGCTTTTTAGAGTGCTGTCCAGATATCTTAACTAACCATCAAATTCTTGGTTTCCTAGTTATGTGAAGTCAGTTGTTTAAAGCTTTGTTTTAGTTATGATGCACACGGGAATCCGTGAACACATCTCCCAACATCCAAAAGAACTTGAGCTAACTCCTGGGACTCAGGTGTTTTCCTTAATCGTTAGCCTAAGCGACAGTCTGTACGGCTCCTCGAGAGAAACCCATCAGTCCTAGCTGTGTGACACTCCCTTGGTCCTGCTTTCTACGCTTTGAAGCCCCTGCTTCCTAAGGTCCGGGGGCAACACTATATCCTACCTTTACCTATATTATTTTTTTTTCACTAAAATAGCCTCTATCACAATCCCTTACTATATTTGTTTTAAACCCTTAGTAATCAAAATTCTATTTAAACTAACATTATTATTATATAAAATCATTACTTCCATTAAACAGAATCATCTTCATAATAATACATAGGTAAAAGCACCCAGTGGAACGTAATATTTCCACGGGATAATCACACTACATTAAGGGCAGTGGGGATCCCCACACACCTGTTCATACCATGCCAGATACCAGAGAAAAATGGCAGCAGCAAGCATGTAAAGGCACAGTGGTAGCAAGAGACATTCTGGAGCCGAAGACCTCGGGGCCTTGCCTATCCAAGTTTCACCAATCAGTGCCTTGCATTCTGGTGGGCCGAACTCCAGAAGCCCAAGTGCCACCTGGTCCTCCTCTGACATGGCCACTGGCTGCATGTGAAGAGAGAAACTCTCGTTTCAGGTTTAGCAACTGGGAGACAATCAGCCAAAGGTAGCTATATCAGACAGCAACTGGAAGTTTTCCTGAAATAGAAACTGTCCCCATGCCTCAGTTCCAAAGAGAAACCTTTTAGTCTGGGTTGCTGGGAGAATTCTAGATATGCTGTAGACCTGGCTTCTTGGAAACGTGTCATGGAGAGAATAATGGGAAAGGAGCAGCAGACAGAGTGGAGCTCTGGAGTCACAAGCAGCGTTGTCAAGGCTCCGGAAAGCGTGGATGGGATTATGGAAGGTGAAGCAGAGAGATCTTCACCTTCCTGTGAAATGGCGACCCAGACTTACTTTTCAGAATCTCCCCTGAATGGCTAAATAGAAAAAGTTAGTAAAATATGTTCCCTATACAGAGATGCTCAAGGAAGAAAAATACCACAGCCAAATGATTTTTAAAACACTAAATAATACAGTCCCTTCTTAAAGAGTCTAAAGGCATCTTAGGACATTTTGTATTCTCATTCTACAGGGAAAGGTATTTCACATCTAACTTGGTATTTTTACCTTACGCCGGCCCTGATGGTTGATGTCAACTCATTTGTACTTGAGAAATAACTTGAGAGAAATAGTAAAGCACTTATCTGGGTGTGACTATGGGGCATTTTAAGAAATAGTTGACATCCAGGGCAGTGGTGGGGCACACCTTTAATCCCAGCAGTTGGGATCCAGAGATAGGCAGATTTCTCTCTGTGAGTTCGAGGCCAGCCTGGTCTACAAGAGCTAGTTCCATGATAGCCAAGGCTGTTACACCGAGAAACCCTGTCTTGGAAAATAAATAGAGAGAGAGGAAGAGGGAGGGAGGAAGGAAGGAAGGAAGGAAGGAAGGAAGGAAGAAAGAAAAGAAGTAGTTGACTTGTCGACCAGCAGCAAAGGAGGAGAAAAGACCCACCATGCATGTGGGTGGCACCGGCTTGTGGGTGGGGACCCAGATGGGATGGCAGCTAAAGAAGGTAGCCCTTTAGCAAGGGGCTCATGAAAACTCCATTCCTATGGAGGGAGCGCATCTGTTGCTGATGCCTTTGACTGTGGGCATCAGCCTGCAGCTGCTTTTGTCGTTTACCATGCATTCACACTGGTGTATCTCCAAGGAGCTCGGACCTTTAAACTCAGACTGGAGCTACTCCACTGACCACCTACGCTCCCAGTCTTCTATCTGCTTGAATTAAGAAGTCATCCAGTTCTCTGACTTCCCAGCAAACAGATGGCCGCTATAGACTATCTATCTTCTAATAACATATGTCAATCCAGTGAGTAAAACTTTTATAATCATATGTAATTCTTTGCATTGTGTTTCTTCCTTGAAAGAACCCTAATACATGACATGAACAGTTTTCCCTCACAGTGATATTCTCTAATATGCCACTGACAATATAAAAATGCATGCATTAGATTATTCATTATGCTATAATTTTAGTAGCAATGTATTGAGAATAATTTAATATGAATATATAATACTTATTTCACAAATTATGTATGTATACATTATGTAAGTGATTAAGAGAAACATTCCTAGAGAAAATGGCTCCCTCACTAGCTGGGAAATTTCCACTTTATATATACTTACCTTTCTGTGTGCTAAATACAGAATTCAAATTCCAACTTCTTAATGTTTCTGTGAACACTGATTCTCCTCCAGAGGAAAAAAAACACCATTGATAAAAAATGCATAAAACATTTTGTTCAGAATATGATTCATTTCTACTTATCTAAGCAGGAATGGAAGTTGTTTTCTTGCTGTTTTCCACCTACCTTGCAATCTTTATGCTGGCTTGCACACTCATCTTCCCCCTTTGCAAATACTATGTAAAAGTTCAAGGCAAGAAGAACTTGTTTGGAAATCTGTTTTGCTGACTGGTAGAACGTTAAAGGATATTTGACTTTTCTCCTCACAAAATCCCTCCTGATAGGATGTGAATTTTTCCTAGTGTATTATTTTTAGAGCCATTCTTCTTTCAGATGGAAAGCAAAACCTTGTTACCTTTGGACACACTGATTCCACATAAGTAGCGTTTCTCAAAATGTCAATACAAAAGTTTCAGATCAAAGGTTAACTTTTAGTCTGGGCTGTATCTGGTGTTCTATCTATCTGTCTGTCTGTCTGTCTGTCTGTCTATCTATCTATCTGTCTATCTATCTATCTGTCTGTCTGTCTGTCTATCTATCTATCTATCCACATATATGTATGTGTGTGTGTGTTTGTGCACACACATGTGTAAAATAAAGGACAGATGAGGGCAAACTATTTAAAGCAAAGGCATCTTTAAGTGCTTGGCAATGCACCCTGTTGAGAAACTAAGGAGAATTTATCCATCATCACCAATTTTCTCATTTCTTTCTGTGGCTGTGATTTAAAAAAAAAACACTCTGATGATAAGCAACTTAAGTGAGAAAAAAAATTATTTCAGCTTGTGGGTTACAGTCCGTCACTAGCGGAAGTCAGGACAGGAACTTGAAGCAGAAACCATGGAGGAACACCACCTACTGGATCCTTCTGGCTCATGCTCACTTGTTTCTGTATCTAGCTCAGGACCACCTGCCAGGGAATCATACCACTCACGGTGGCCTGGGCCCTCCTCCATCAGTTAAAAGTCAAAACAAATCCTCACAGGCAAACCTAATGAAGACAATTATTCAGCCGAAGCTCCACCCACGAGGCGATTTAATCTGTGTCATATTGATGGCTAACTCTAACTAGAACAACTCGGGCAGCTGTAAACAGTGCCATCGCCCTAAAGGGAACCTTGGCAATGACTAACAAGAGAGTATACACGTTTAGCTTTGCACCAATCAAATTCCACTTCTAGGAGTCTGTAGTAAAGATGATCTCCAAGAATGAATGTATGCTTCAGTGATATTCTGGTAGAAGTGATTTATTGCCCAGAATTTAGTTTACAAATGCTGTCATCTACTAACAGGACCAGGGGGTTCTTGGAAACACTACTGATTCCAGGTCTTGAACAGGAAGGGTCAGTAAGCCTGAGCCAGGGGTAAGGAAGTGCCCACAGACTTATGGAATAGAAGAAGAAGACACACGGAGTCACCTGAAGTGGTCTTTGAGGACCATATTGGAAACCATTGGAGAACCAAAAAAAATATTAAAAATAATAGATGATGAAGGAATAAAATACAAGTGTACAGATAAGGGAGAAAAAAGATATTAGTTGTTCTGAAGACTATCAAGTAGTAAATAGAGAAGACACTTATCTTTAAAAGACCACTGTAATCACCAGCTCAAGACAGTCTTATTAACAGCTGTATTATCATTGCATAAAGATGGCTGAGGAGCGGAGTAGGCACAGTTTTACAGAATCACCCTGCTCATTGTTCCTTCCAGATAAAAAAGCATGCCTTCATAATGGAGAAAGCGAGCCAGTAAGCAAACTACCATCACCAGTAGTGGATTACACAGAATCCTGTGTCTCCTAGTAAGATGCGCTGGGAAAGATGCAGCCTCAACATTTCCTTTGGTGTGCTGCAAACCCCTGGGTGATGGACAGCTTTGTTATAAGTCAGAGTGGGTGGTTTTGATTCACTGTGAAGATCTTAGGTTCTTTACTTTCTTGACAGTTCAGTAATTCAGTTTAAGTAGATGATGTTTATATTTTATTCAGTAATTCTCTTTAAGTAGATGATGTTTGTATTTTTTTTATATTTATTTATTATGTATACAATATTCTGTCTGTGTGTATGTCTGCAGGCCAGAAGAGGGCACCAGAACTCATTACAGATGGTTGTGAGCCACCATGATGTTTGTATTTTATTCAATATTTGGTTATTTTAACTTATAAGGGCTTCTGATGTTTCTAACTCACTGAGTTGTTGGAAATGAAAAAAAATATCATGGCGTCTTTTGAACGTGTCAGACTCTGCACTCAGTGGGAATACTAGAGTCCTTTAGCCTAATGATGTGGTGCCATGTAGCAAGGACGATAAACATGTTTATAGCCTTTTTTATTCAACAATGTGTCTCTTGGGAATTTTTCCCGAGGAAATAATTTACTAGTCACAAAATGCTATTAGCACAAAGCCTAATTCGACTTGGACAACCAAACACTGGAAACAACCTAAGGGTCCATTGGGGAAATCATTTACTATGCAATTACTAAATTACCCATTATGAAGCTGATGAAAACAGAAGATGGCTATGATGTTAAGTTGTAAATGCTGAATTGTTTGTATTAGCCAGAACCTGGAAACAACCTAGATGCCCTTCAATGGAAGAATGGATGAAGAAAGTATGGAATATATACATATTAGAGTACTACTCAGCAGTAAAAAAACAAGGACTTTTTGAATTTTGCATGCAAATGGACAAAAATAGAAAACACTATCCTGAGTGAGGTAAGCCAGACCCAAAAAGAGGAACATGGGATGTACTCACTCATATTTGGTTTCTAGCCATAAATAAAGGACATTGAGCCTATAATTCGTGATCCTAAAGAAGCTAAATAAGAAGGTGAACGCAAAGAAAAACATATAGTCATCCTCCTGGATATTAACCTTCATCAGGCGATGAAAGGAGACAGAGACAGAGTCCCACATTGGAGCACCGGACTACAACACCAAGGTCCAAATCAGGAGCAGAAGGAGAGAGAGCACGAGCAAGGAACTCAGGACCGTGAGGGGTGCACCCACACACTGAGACAATGGGGATGTTCTATGGGGAACTCACCAAGGCCAGCTGGCCTGGGTCTGAAAAAGCCTGGGATAAAACAGGACTTGCTGAACATAGCAGACAATGAGGACTGCTGAGAAGTCAAGAACAATGGCACTGGGTTTTGATCCTACTGCACATACTGGCTTTGTGGGAGCCTAGGCTGTTTGGATGTTCACCTTACTAGACCTGGAAGGAAGTGGGAGGTCCTTGGACTCCCCACAGGGCAGGGAACCCTGACTGCTCTTCAGGCTGATGAGAGAGGGGGAGTTGATTGGGGGAGGGGGAGGGATATGGGAGGCGGTGGTGGAGAAGAGACAGAAATCTTTAATAAATAAATAAATAAATAAATAAATAGTTAAAAATAAAAGTTGTAAATGTTGAGCATGAAATGACCTTCCTCCATCACATGTAAATTTCCCCCTCCCCCAAATACAACTGTTCTAGAAAATGGGGCGGAAAAGCAAAATGATGCACGAAACGGTTGTGCTAGATTGGTAGAATTTGGGTTCTTTTTTCTGGGTTAATTTTGTAAAATTTTGGCACATTATTTGAATTCTAAACACTAAAGACTCTGCAAAGAGGCATGCAAAGAGGCATGTGTTAGACTCTTCTGTTTTTTGTCATTTCTACCATTTCCTCACATATGTAATGGACATGTCTAGTCTCTTTTCAATGAGACAGTGTTAATTTACTTTTTTAATTAGCTGGACATTATAGAGGTAATCCCAGCACTTTGGAAATAAAGGTAGGACTCTTCAGCTGAGTTGAGGTTCTCAGTCTTCCTAATGCTGCAACCCTTTAATGTATCTTCATGCTGTGATGACACCCCAACCATAAAATTATTCCATAACTGTAAGTTTGCTACTGTTATTACGTATTTATTCTTTTATTTTCATTTTTTCTTTCTTTCTTTTTTTTTTTGAGACAGGGTTTCTCTGTCCTGGCTGTCCTGGACTCACTCTGTAGACCAGGCTGGACTTGAACTCACAGAGATCCACCAGCTTCTGCCTCCCAAATGCTGGGATTAAAGGCGTGCGCCACCACTGCCCAGCTTTGCTACTGCTATGAATTGCAATAAAAATCTGATATGTAGGACATTTGATCTACGTACGGGGTCGTGACCCATAGGTTGAGACCCTCTGAAGGATGACCTTCCCTGGGCTAATCTGGGCTGCATTGTAGATCCTACCACAAAGCAAATAATAAAGTTTGTTTACCTTTTGACATACATACGTGAAACAGAAAGTTACCTAAACTAGGGCATATTACTAAGGAGATATAAAATGGCACATTGTTTTCACTTCTTAGTGTTCTTTTTCTTCATGTATGTTTGTATGTATGGTGTGCATGAATATCTGTATGTGCATGGGTGCAAACATGTGTGTGTAGGTGCATATGTGCTCAGGTGTGCATACACACTTGAAGGCCAGAGGGTGATATTGGCTGTCTTCTTTGACAGCTCTCCACCTGAGGCAGGGTATGCCCACAGTTGACTAGTTGGGGTTGCTGAGATTTCAAACTTCAGTAATTATACTTAACAACCAAGCCCTTTATCTAATGAACCACGTCCCCAGCCCAAATATTTATCTTTTACAGAATTCTCCAGCTTGTAAGTTGGTTCCACAGATTTATTGTCTAGTAATAGCACTGAGATATAGATGGGTGGGTATGTCTGTAAGAACAGAATGGTCTAAAATGAGATAATAGGTTGTGTTTATGGGATTAGAAATTGCTACAAGACAGACTGTAGAAACTTTTAATAGCTAATAGCTCATTAACCCATAAATTACATTTCATTCTTCAGCAATACTAATAAGGACATAAATTAAAAGTTGTTCATTAACATTGTTTGCAATACAAAAAGAAAAATTAAGAAGCCCCCAAATAACATTTGGTGGCTTGAACAAGAAAGGTCTCCAATAGTGTATTTGAACACCCTAAATGGTGATGTCTTGGGGTAGGTTATGTAGCCTTTAAGTAGGGTTTTTTACATTTGAAAATTGATTGGTTTGGGAATTTGAAATTATTTTTTAAGACATTTTTGGGCTCTATTTTGGCCATCTCTGTTAGCCTAGTTTCTGATTGACGACAGTATTTCCGGAATTGCTCAAAGTTGTTCTAACACAAAGGTACAATTTGTCAATATCCAGCGTCTTAATTATACTTGTTATCTTTTTTGTTGTTGTTTTGTTTTGTTTTATCAAGACAGGGTTTCTCTGTGTTACAGCCTTGGCTCTCCTGGTACTCGCTCTGTAGACCAGGCTGGCCTTGAACTCACAGAGATCTGCCTGCCTCTGCACCCCAAGTGCTGGGATTAAAGTTGTGCGCCACCACCATCTAGCTACACTTGTTATCTTTAAATGATCTTTCATACTACTTTGCTCACACATTGTAGAAGGGAATATATGCATATATTTAGTCTGAGGTCTTGATCAATCTACTCCTTCATGTAAAACAAACATGGATAGTTTATTCTATACAATGCACTTCACTATAGAAAAAAATCAGAGTCATATGTACCCTTTATGATGTGTGCATGCATGCATACAATTAAACTTAAAATCTGCAAGGTAGAAGATGAGGAAATAAACTTTAAAGGCCAATGGGTACAGGAGACTTCATGGAAAGAAAACTATGGGCTGGGCAGTGGCTCACCCTGAAAGGCATAAAACTTAGTATAGGTAAAACTCATATATTCCAAGTGCAGAAAAGACAAAATATGGTCAGTAAGGAAAAACATCATCTCTTCACACTTACCTCCATATTATGGGTTCCACGTATCTATGAAAGTTTTTTCTTCCGTTGTACCCAGTCTTTCCGTTCTCCACATTGGATGATTTCCTGTTGATCTAACTTTGAATTTACTGACTCTATTAAGTCTATGCAGGGATTAGATCTAGTCAATAACACAAACTGAATTTTAACTTTTGGTCTTCTCTCAAGTAAAAAAAAATCTATGAAACACCAGACAAAACCCAGGACGTGTTTGTCTCCGTGGAGTTATTTCCTCCTTCCAAACATGGACATTGCTCCATCACCTGTTGCTTGAAGTTTCTCTTCAGGGTCCAGAGATTGTGGTTGTTTGTTCAGAGAGTTGGTCTTAGAACTGTTCAAAAGCAGAACCAGAACCCCCTAAGCACAGCTGACCTTTGATGGCATTCTTTGGGGAAACCCTTAGCTAATTTTGTACTTCCATATTTCCTGTTTGGGTTAGTTAGTGTCCTGTTGCCTTGACCATTAGCTTGCCTGTAGACAAGTCAGTAGGGCATTTTCTTAACTGATAATCGATGTGAGTGGGCCCAGCCCACAGCAGAGCAGTGCCACCTCTGGCCATGTGCTTCTGAGTTGTGTATGAAAGCAGTCCAAGCAAGCTATTGGGAGAAAGTCAGTAGGCAATACTCCTTCAGTGGCTTCAGTTCCTGCCTCCAGGTGGCTGCCTCTGCTTAAGTTCCTGCCCTGACTTCCTCCTACGATGGACAGTGAATAAACTGGAGTAAACCCTTTCCTCCCCAAGTTGATTTTTGGTCATGGCGTTTTATCATAGCAATAGAAACCCCAACGTTGACAAACATTGAACAAAATTCCATCACAAAGTGTTCCATAGCTTATTTATTTATTCATCTACTGATGGGCAGCCTGGTTGCTCCCATACTTAGGCAATTGTGTACAAAGCTGCTGTAAGCACCTGTGTGGGAGTTTTTAATGTTAACACATTTTTCCCTTTTGTGGGGAAATATCAAGGAGCTAGATCGTTGAGCAAAAATGTGTGTAGTTTTGCAAGGAACTGCCAAACTGTCTCTCTAAGTAATCTTACCATTTTGCATTCTCACCAGCTACAAGTGTGTATTCCTTGTCTCAGTATTTGGTGTCTTTTAGTGTTTTGAGCATTAGCAGTTTGTCTAACATCTCCTACATTTTCTTTTTCAAGAGCTAGAACAGATGATAGAGAAATATATATAATTGCAGAACTGTCTCCTCTTGTTACTCATCTGTTAGTGAAGTGCCCTGGCCACAGTTCCCATTCCCTGCTGACAGAAACAAGGAAGGTTTCTGTTTTTTGCTCACATCAGTTGTGATGTTGGTTGTAGCTCGGGTTCCCAAGGATACAAAGCATGCATGACCTATCCTTTAATACCTAAACTCCTGCTCTGCTTTGTGTTCAAACTGCTTGGAGCTCCATATCTTATGAACTGAAGTGTGAGTTCCTGCCAAACAAAAACCACGTGGACGTACACTAGGCTGACACCATGGCACACATCAGAATCACCACATGAGTTGACACCATGGCACACATCAGAATCACCACATGAGTTCGGTGACCTGAATCGCTCCTGTTTGGTGACTGTGACAGTACTACTATGACAAGAGTCCTCCCACTGTTAACTCCTCGCTGCACACCCAGTCACTAATATGTGATAACTGAGCTGGTTCCTTCAGGGCACTGTGTGCCTCAGGAGAAGACCCAATAAGTTTGATTGGCCCTGCAAATATTTACCACACTACACAGTTGCCAAAAGGTACAGGACAGAACACCCGGCATCTTGCATGTTGTCTTGTATATAGTAGACACTAAATTGACATTTATTTACTTCATTTAGTTAGCAAGAAATAAAAGGTTTTTTTTTTAAGGAAAAAAGAATGATTTCTTATCCCTTTAAATAGTAGATAGAAAATGGACCCTCCCCAGAGATCTCCAAATTCCAATCTTTGGAATTGGCTAATAGGTTATAATTTGTAACCAAAAGGATTTTGCTAATACAGTTAAGGGTATACATCTTGAGATTGTGAGACTCTTCTGGATTATACAGAGCCAGTATAACCACCTGAGATCTTAAATCAGAAAGCCTTTCCTGATGGTTTAAAGAGAGGTAAGACAGAAGGAGAGGGGAACGATTTGAAATGTGAGAATGATGCCTCATGCTAGTACTGAGCTCACAGATTAAAGAAGGGTACCACAAGACAAAAAGTACAGGTATTGGTGGAACACTGGGAAAAGTCCTGGGCTCACCACAGCATGAAGGTTATCCTGTAGCAATGGTAAGTGGGATTTGCCCAGCCCTTCCTATGATCCAGGACTGTCTCCTTCCCTAGAGAAAGGAACACTGTGACACAAACTTCAGTCAAGTAAACCCAAGTCAGAATTCTGACACTCAGAACTTTAAGGTAATAATCAACTAAAAATCTGTTAAACTAGTGGTAATTTGTTACTGCAGCAATGAAAATCTAATGCAGATAAATTGAGGGAGAAAGAAGACATTGCTGACCTTTTTCTGGGAAGACAGGAAAGAAATAGCTACTCTCTAAAGAACCAACGGACTGAAGAGAGGACCCTGTCTAAGCCCAACATTGTTGTTGCTGTTCTGCTCGTTCACTCTTTGGGGGCCCATCACCCAGCTCCCAGATGAACACACAGCGACTTACTCTTACTTATGAATGCCTATCTTTAGCTTGGCTTCTTTCTAGCCAACTTTTCTT
This sequence comes from Microtus oregoni, assembly GCF_018167655.1. NCBI lineage: Eukaryota > Metazoa > Chordata > Mammalia > Rodentia > Cricetidae > Microtus > Microtus oregoni. The sequence goes on from NW_024543072.1 coordinate 34,828,901, forward strand.
AAGTTAAATTATCCCATCTACCTTTTGCCCCTGGGCTTTTACCTTTCTCTATTCTATCTTCCTTCCTTTCCTTCTTACTCCATGACTGGTTGTGTGGCTAGGTAGCCCTGCCATCCTCCTCGCCTCCTTTTCTCACATTATTTATTCTCTCTGCCCACCATCCCCACCTACTTCTCTCTCCTGCCTAGCTATTGGCTGCTCAGCTCTTTATTAGGCCAATCAGGTGTTTTAGACAGGCAAAGTAACTCAGTTTCACAGCAGTCGACGAATGTAACACAAAGGAATGCAATACACCTTTCCATCATTAAACAAATATTCCAGAGCATAAACAAGTTGAACGCATCTTAAATTCATATTCCACAACACAGCACGCTGAACCAATGTATTTATTTGGGTTACTTAGAGGAGCGTGGGTGACCCTTGGGTAGATACAGCACCAGGAATTCCTACCCCATGTGTGGATAACTCACCTCTGAAAAGCCCTTATGCCAAGTCAACCTTGCAACTCTTACACAATTTACCACTCCCCCCAAATCATACGCAGCCTGTACAGGAGGGAATGGTGACTGAAATAAGGGTCTGGTGCCTGCTCCCATCTTCCAGGAGGGAATGCCTCATTTCCATAGACCTAGCTATTAATTGTATTAGTCTGCTTATTTGACTGCTGCGGGCCAGGCCTTTATGTAGGTCACACAACAATTCCACTTCATGGTGGAGATGGCCATGCCAAACCCGGCAGAAGTAACCATCCTAGCAAGAGAAGGAACACTTCCCTGATGTTTTTTAAAATGTCTAGACCAAAGCCAGACACACTTGCTAGATGAGTTGGTTCTCTGGGAAACCAGTATGTCTGTCCTCCAACCTCACTTGTCTCAAAAAACAAAACAAAAAAAAAAAGTAAGCTTCTTGAAGATCTGTCTATGAAAGCATTGAAAACAATCTCTATAGGATATTTAGGTGTAATTTAAGGTTAGAGTCATGGAATATCTTCAAAATATCTTAAAGGGATATTTATTTATTTATTTATTTGTTTTTTTTGAGACAGGGTTTCTCTGTAGCTTTGGAACCTGTCCTGGAACTAGCTCTTGTAGACCAGGCTGGCCTCAACAAGTTGAACACAGTGGTTTGTGCTGCCATTTTGAAACCACATAGTTTTTGGTTTTTTGTTTGTTTGTTTTGTTTTGTTTCACTAGTGCTAAATCAGGAAGACCTCTCTTAAAGGAGTTGCAGCATGCCACCTGCAAGCAGAGCCCATCTGAAAAAAATGTGGCTAAACTTTTTTTTTTTTGTATCTAGAATGCCTTTCCAAGCCTTCTCAGGTTTTATGTGGCATTAGCTAGCACACATTGGGCATTGGAGTGCCAATTTGTTGTGGGAGGCCACTTGTTCATTCCTGGCTGCCAAGACCATGAAATAATAACTCAGAAACTGTATTAATTAAATCACTGCTTGGTCAAACACTTAAGCGTATTGCTAGCTAGCTCTTATATTGTTGGTTAACCTATTTATAGTATTTTATATTTTACCATAAGGCTAATGGCTTACTGGCAAAGTTCCAGCTGGTGGCTCATGTCTTTCGCCTCTATGGTCAACAGAGCAACAATCCCAGAGAGGCAAGAAAGCAGTTCAGTTCAGTACAACTAAGTAGCCAGTGTTGTTTCAAATTTTGAGAATCTGATTTCAAGAAATTTATTTTAGGCATACTTAAGCATAGCACAATTTGGTTAAAAATTTCCTGGTAATAATTAACTCAATCCTGTGTGCAAGGTAAAGCATACATAAATAACCTTGAGGAACAAAGTAAGCTAAATAAAGATCCCATGTGGACCACATTGAAACTCTTTGTAAAGTACATATGACACCTTCCATACAGATGGGTTCTATAGATTGACAGAAAAGTAAATTTATGATAATGGTCTGCTGGTGAATCCAGTGTGGTGTGCATTACACAGATAGCACAAAAGTGACCAGGTTACTAACCAGGTCCACTCCCAGTCCTCTGGGCAGGTAACATTTACATTACAGAGATAGCACGAAAGTGACCAGGTTACTAGCCAGGTCCACTCCCAGTCCTCTGGGCAGGTAACATTTACATTACACAGATAGCACGAAAGTGACCAGGTTACTAGCCAGGTCCACTCCCAGTCCTCTGGGCAGGTAACAGGTTTTGTATCCCTGCCTTTGAAGGAACCACCTTGTATGGTTAACATTCCAGGTTCATCTAATGAGTGAGTAAAACAGAATAAAAAGTTCCACACTTCTGGGGCTGGAGAGATGGCTCAGTGGTTAAGAACACTGGCTGCTCTTCCAGAGGTCCTGAGTTCAATTCCCAGCAACCACATGGTGGCTCACAACCATCTCTACTGAGATCTGGCGCCCTCCTCTGGCATGCGGGCATCCATCAAGGCAGAATATTGTATACATAATAAATAAATAAATCTTTAAAAAAAAAAAGTTCCACACTTCTATCTATCTCCTTTGCGACCTAAATTCTTGTGTCATATTCTACTCAGCCCTGTGTGAATCAGTTGGAATATTTTGTCCCCTGGTTCATTTGACCTGGCATGGACATCTTCTACCCTTAGTGTGCTTTCTCAGCAGTCCTAATGCTTGGCCACATCTCATCGTTATCATAAGGGCCGTACAGAAGAGTGAAGCCAGAATATTTATTTATGTAAGATAACTAAGAAGTTCCTCGGAAAAGCCTGTCAGTTAGCCAACCAGTGCAAGGCCACGATGCTTACTCCTGAGAAGAAGATATTTTTCTTCAGAAACTCCTGGAAAGTGCCAGAAAAGTGAGAGACATCTACTGTCCCCTGCCCTTTGCTGAACATCTGATCTCTTCTGTTAACAAAGTGAAGTCCCCCCAAAAGATAGCTTTGCCTATGTCACATGATGCATAGGTCTTGATCTCCTTTCTACTCTATTCACTTCATAATGGAAACTTTCCATCTGAAACCAAGTGACCAAAGTTGGACAAAAAGAAACACGTACAGAACGAACTCTTGAAAATGACACTAACTTATAGTGGCAAAAGCAGAATGTATTGGCTTGGTAGGGGATGAGACTTGGAGAATACACAGGGAAGAGAGGATGGATTAAGAAACCAGCACATGAAAACTTTTGGGGTGGTAGGTACGCTTATTATCTTTCGGTCACGTTGTACATGCCTATTAACATATCAAAGGAGAAAAAAGCTAGAAGAAGGAAGGAAGGAAAGGAGGAAGTTTCTAGTTCTCCTTTGGAATTTAGATTTAGAAATCATAAAGGAGACTAGAGACACATGAAGAATATATGGGCTCAAAAAACCCAACCCGAGGTCAACTACACTGACTATTTGAAGTAAGGTACCAATGTATTTCCATCTCCCTAACACTTTTCATCTCTACTGCTGGTTGCTGCCTTCTCATGCCAGAATTTCTTCCCAAGCTACAATTAGCCTAATCTTTCTCTTCCTCAAAAATCTCCAAGTAGTTAGTTTTCTTAACTCCAATTCTTTGTTTGTTTCTTTGTTTTTTATTTATTTGTTTTTAAAGGCAGAGCCTCACTATGTAACTCTGGCTGTCCTGAAACTCATGTAGACCAGACTGGCCTTGAACTCACAGAGATCCACCTATCTCTGCCTTCTAAGTGCTGTGATTAAATGTGTGTACCACCAGGCCTGGCTTTACTGTCCTCTTCATCCTTAAACACATTCTACATTCCAAAATTAATTTTCCTGAAATAAAATTTTAGCACAGTATTTGTGTATTTATGAATGATTAATATTTATCCCTTGTTTATAGGAAAAAAGAACTCTTACTCCTTTCATCAACTAATTAAATATCTAGCATGGCTTAGAAACAGTCTCCTGAGACTTGTGGACTGGAGAGCAATTTCTGAACATGATACCTCCTTAGAAAACATACACTGTGACAGGCTGAGGGATGCAAGGGCAGAGGGCCGAGGAACCAAAAGTTGTGAGTATGCATAGGAAACACCTTGCACGGCCTAACCTTCTTACTTTTATTGCTCTATTAGTCACTGCAACTATTTTTTGATTGCTATGGTAATTGACTTCAAAGAAGCCTTCTTTCGGAATCATCACACATTGTCTCACTAAAAACCACCGTTATTTTTTTTGTTATTGACAACTATGAAAACATTTACTTCCAAGAAGACATAGTGATCTCTGAACTTTCTAAATGAGGGCTCCAAACTTTCTGGTAAGAAGAGGAAACAGATGGGCAAGATCACCAACCACCATAAAAAACTGTGTCTAAGCTGTGGCTTAAAGTCAAATTGATGGCATAAGAACAGTCAGGAGGACCAATGGAACCAAATAGAAGACTCGGATATCAATCCACACATCTTCAAACACCTGATTTTTGACAAAGGAGCAAAAAATATCAAATAGAAAAAAGAAAGCATATTTAACAAGTCATGCTGGTATACTGGATACCAACATGTAGAATAATGAAAATAGACCCATATCTATCACCATGCACAAATCTCAAGTCCAAATGGATCAAAGACTTCAACATAAAGCCAGCCACACTGAACCTTATATAAGAGAAAGTGGGAAATACACTTGAACACATTGGCACTGGAGACCAATTCCTAAATATAACTCCAGCAGCACAGACACTGAAAGAAACATTTAATAAATGGGACCTCCTGAAACTGAAAAGCTTCTGTAAAGCAAAGGACTCGGTCAACAAGACAAAATGATAGCATACAGAATGGGAAATGATCTTCACTAACCCCACATCAGACAGAAGTCTCATCTCCAAAATATACAAAAAACTCAAGAAATTGGACACCAAAAGATCTCATAATCCAATAAAAAAAAATGGAGTACAGACCTAAACAGAGAACTCTCAACAGAGGAATCTAAAATGGCTGAAAGACACTTAAGGAAATGTTCAGCATCCTTAGTCATCAGAGAAATGCAAATCAAAACAACTCTGAGATTCCATCTTATACCTGTAAGAGAATGGCCAAGAGCAAAAACACTGATGACAACTTATGCTGGAGAGGTTGTGGGGAAAAGGGAACACTTCTGCATTGCTGGTGGGAATGCAAGCTGATACAACCCCTTTGGATGCCAGTGTGGCAATTTCTCAGAAAATTAGGAAACAACCTTCCTCAAGACCCAGTAATACCACTTTGGGGTATATATCCAAAGGATGCTCAATTGTGCCACAAGGACATGTGCTCAACTATGTTAATAGCAGCATTGCTTTCATAGCCAGAACCTGGAAACAACCTAAATGCCCTCGACTGAAGAATGGATAAGGAAAATGTGGTACATTTACACAATGGAGTACTACACAACAGAAAAAAATAATGACAGCTTGAATTTTGCAGGAAAATGGATGGAGTTAGAAAACATTATTTTGAGTGAGGTAACCCAGACACAGAAAGACAACTATGACATGTACTCACTCATAACTGGTTTTTAAACATAAAGCAAAGAAAACCAGCCTACAAAACACAATCCCAGAGAACTTAGACAACAATGAGGACACTAAGAGAGACTTACATAGATCTAATTTACATGAGAAGTAGAAAATAGGAAAAGATCTTCTGAGTAAATTGGGTGCATGGGGACCTTGAGGGAGAGTTGAGGAGGGAGAGGCAGGGAGGGAAGCCGAGAAAAATGTAGAGCTAAATAAAAGTCAATTTTAAAAAATCAAATTGAAATTAACTGGCTAGAGATACAAAGAGTGGAAGATCATACCACGAAAGAAAGCAGTGTATGCAAAGCTTCAGATATGGAAAATGGCAATAGTGCATGATCAAAGCCAAGAAGACAAAGGGGATTTGGACAGTGACCTGGAAGCCTAGAGGAGGAAGAAATGGGCCCTCTGGTTGGTCCCCTGATATACTTACTTAGATGGAGCTTTTGGTCATTAAATATGGATTGAGAGCATTTTATATACAAAGACGTGGAGAGAGATGTGAGTGAGTCACAGGCATGAATAACATTAGGTGAGCAAGTTGGGCCATTCGAGGGCCAAAAAGAATGTCAGTTGCTTGCAGTGCCTTGAGCCAGGAGGGGAAGGAGTGGTATATGGGGAGACAAGAATTATAAGCAGATCCAGATAATGTAGTCCCTTATAGGCCACAATATGAAATTGGAATAGGAAATTGGATCTTATTTCCAGAATATTTGACAATATATATATATGTAATTTCCTATTATATATCAGAATATTTGATAAATTATATATAATATATAATAGTAAATTGGATCTTATTTCCAGAGTATTTGCTAAATTATATATATGTTTGTATGTATATGTATATATGTGTATATATATTAGAGTTTTTTGTTTTATGTGCATGTATGTTATACATACCACATGCATATCTCAGAAGAAGAGGTCATAGTTTCTAGAACTGGAGTTATAGAAGGTTGTGAGCACTACACTTCAAACCTGAGCTCTTCTAAAAGAGCAACAATTGTCTCTTCAGATGTAGAGACGTCATTATGTAGTTATGGCCAGGCACAGGGGCACAATCTATCACTCAGGGACAGAGGCAGAAACATCACCATAAAGCTGAGCCCAGCCTGGGCTAAATAGCAAATCCTGGGCCAATCAGGGCTATAGAGTGAGGCTGTGAAACAAATCTGCACAAACAGTTCTGGAAAATTCATTATACATAGGAAAGAGTAGTTAAAAAATTGTGGACTGTTTCAGTAGGTCCTATGGGCTTGAACTAGGATTGTAACCATATACATAAATTGAAGTGGCTCATATTTGAGATATAATTTACATGTAGAACTAGGTATCAACAAGGGGGTATTAACAATGTTTCTAATCATATATGAGAGTACACAAAGGGGCTATTAACAATGCTTCCTACGGCTGTTCCTGAGCAACTGAAGGAATGGCTGTTATGTATGGAGATAGAAGAAGTAAAGAGCAAGAAAAAGAGCTACGAGCTCGGATTGTGAAAATAATTTTGAGAGGCCCATTAGACCTCCACGTGGAGATTTTCATCAGAAGGTTGTGCATGAGTGATGCTAAGTAAAAAGGTCAGAGGAAAGATGTTAAACTGAGAGCTGTTATCACAGGCACTGTAGGTAAAGCCAGGGTGAAGATAAGCTACCCAAAGCAGGTAAAGAAGAAATGAAGGGGCTGGGGGCTGCAGCTCAGTGGTGAGATGCATGCTAATACTCACAGGCATTAAGGTTGATACCCAGCAAAGAAATCCCAAGAATGCAGGGGTACATTTAGTGTTAACACAGAAATAAATAAAATAATAATAATAAAAGGCCCAAGAAGTTGAGATTGAGAAGTTGGTGAAGCAATAAAGAAAAACCAGGAAGAGACATCATGGAAGACAAGAGTAGACAGAGCTCCAAAGAAACAGTCATCGACTCCTGAATGGTTCCATGATGTAAGTCCAGAAATAATCATGGGATTTGGGAACACAAAGGTCTCTTGGTAAGTATTTTGAGCGGAGTTATGAGACAGAGCTTAATTTGAATGTCAAGTAAATCATGAAAAATTAGAAAATGTAAGTTGCATATTCTTTAAAGGTAGGGGTGTATATGTGTGAGAGGAGACAGAGAGACAGAGAGAGACAGACACACACACATATGCATAGACACACAGAGACAGAGACACAGAAAAAGACACACAGAAAGACAGAATTTTGCGTGACGTATTTTTCTAGGGGAAAGAAAGCTACTTTGGGAACGGGCACAGTCACGTTTGCTTTGTCTTTTTTTTTCCCCTTTGTTCTTTTGAGACAGGATTTCTCTGTAGCTTTGGAGCCTGTTCTGGAACTCACTCTGTTGACTAGGCTGAACTCAAAGAGATCCTCCTGTATCTGCCTCCTGAGTGCTGGGATTAAAGGTGTGTGCCACCACTGCCCGGACCCTACTTAAGGATTTTTTTGTTTGTTTTGTTTTTTTTTTTTGTTTTTTTTTTTTGTTTTTTTTTCTTTTTCTTTTCCTTTGGTTTTTTGAGACAGGGTTTCTCTGTAGCTTTGGAGCCTGTCCTGGAACTAGCTCTTATAGACCAGGCTGGCCTAGAACTCAGAGAGATCTGCTTGCCTCTGCCTCTCCAGTGTTGAGATTAAAGGTGTGCGCCACCACCACCCGGCCTGCTTTGTCTTATTCTACTGCATCATCTGGTGTTCAGCTCTTTTCTTCAGTGTGCTAACAGTTGCCAAAGGCCAGGAGGACAGGCTTGTGGCTTGCCAACAAGATTCCAACTGACAGCAGACACAAGACAAACCGGAGAGAAGAGGATTTGATTTTTCTTCTAACTTTGATCCCAAAGAGATGTGAACAAGCAAGACACTTGATGAGTGCCTAGAAATTGGTGGAGATTACTGGCTTGAAAGTTTATCATGGGATCGAGGACTTTTCCAGTTCTCACTAATTTTTTTTAAAAACTACTTCCCATTCAGCATAGAAGACTTGAAGCATTTAGAAAGTCCAAGTTCCATTGGGGTTCTTGGAATTAATTATTGCTGGCTATAGCAAGAAAAACCGCTATTGTACTGGCAGGTCTAGACAGTGACTTGCTTCAAGGAGACACTTTCCACATCAATCACACAACAGTCTTTGGTGACTAAGACAGTAAGACAAAGGGTATTAGCTCATTCCTTTGTGTGTTAGAGTTACCTTTTGACCTTTTGTTCTGAAATGGCCAGACTCCTACTCTCAGTGAGGGCCGGCGTAGAGAAATTTGGTTGTTTACTTTTACAAGTCACGGTGGTAACTGACACAGGAAGTACCCTGAATTGAAAAATGAGAGTTGGATATTTTCAGATAGGATTCATTTGCCAGAATGATTACGACAGAAATGTCAAACAAGTGAAATGAATTTGCTGGGTTCCTTGTCCCCATGTTTTCTGTCTTCTCCTTCCGTGGACACCAGGAATATTGTGGTCCCTGGATCAACTGTAAGGTGTGTGTGTTGGGGGGTGGTATCTGAGACATTAACTTATATGAAATTGTTAGTAACTAAATATAATTGTGTTTGCTGATGAGACCCAAGAGCAGAACATAATTGGCCCCACAGCAGGCTCTCTCTGTGTAACATCTCAGCTGCAGTGGGGAAGGGGCTGGTGGTGTATGAACAGGGAGTTTCTGGGCTCCCATTCCATCCACACATCCTCTTCTGTCCCAGTAACTCTCAATGCTTACTTTTGTGGCTGTTCACTCATGATGTCAGACTGTAGATTGCAAGTTGCTTTGAAAACCATCAACTGATATTACATTAGCTTTTCTTAAAAGTACAAGCAAAAGAAGCTTGCAGTTGGCCGCTATTGAATCAGGGCTCTCTGTTGACACTATCTGTTTGATAAACATTTACGAAGCATCTCTTCTACGCATGAATTGGAAACTGGATCTTAGTATATGTTTAGCCTGCGATTTCACTTAATCCTCACAGGAAGCCTATGAGTTTAGTTTTATGATCTAACAAACGCTAGGTCCAGTTGGATATTCAGAGCCGGTTACAGAAAAGTTCAAGGCCGTGCCATGACTAAGGGGCAGAACCAAGTGTCAGAATGTGGTTTCACTCCGCAGCCAGTGCTGCTGCTGGATGCCGCTTCCTCAGGTGAAAGCTGGGCGGTCCAGGAATGAGAAGGACCATGAAACCAAAGGAGGGCGAGCTTTCCATGGAAGGGAAATGTTCAAAATAGCTGTCTGAGTTACCAGAAATTATTAGATAATATTGGGTGGGGTATCCATTTGCTCTCACACTTCGAGAACAATAGAAGTCGCCTAATGATATCTGTAGAGCATGCGGAGAAACGGAAATGCATGAGAGATCCCAAGAAAAATACTAGGAATAAGATGACGTACTTTAGACTGCGGCGGCGGGAAACCTGATGGGCAAATGCAGGGACTGGGCCCTACTTCTCCTGGAATTTCTATCATAAGTGTTATTATTCTTTTCTGTGAGCTCTAAAATCCTAGAAATATTACATAGATGGGAAAAAGCAGCATAATTAGGGATAAGGTTGTTTCACTATTTTTTATTTTATTTTTTTCATCCTCACCTTTCTTTTGCCATTTGATATTTACTTATTTCTTCATTCATTTACTTATTTTTGAGATTATGATTTAATTGCAAAATTTTGCAAGTAACCAAAGAATCAAAGCATATTAAAAACTGTGCTCCAACTGTTTTCCAATGTACTATTTTAAAGCTATATTTTAGAATTTAGCAGCTACCAAGTTCCATGGTTGCATGTTCTGTTTCCTTTGATTTATGACTGTTACTGGCATTGGATGATTAATTCTCTGTGTGTTGGGTTGGAGCAATGTATAATTGTGTTTAACTTTCAGCATCCTAAAGACAACACGGTAGCAGGCTGAATGGACGGCATCATTAACGAATGGGTGCATGGTTTGGTAAGGAAAGTAAAGCATTTTAAAGTAGATGTGCCAGTTATTTACTGCAGTGAGAATTATTTTTTATTTATTTATTTATTAAAGATTTCTGCCTCCTCCCCGTCACCGCCTCCCATTTCCCTTCCCCTCCCCCGATTAAGTCCCCCTCCCGCGATCAAGTCCCCCTCCCTCATCAGCCCAAAGAGCAATCAGGGTTCCCTGCCCTGTGGGAAGTCCAAGGACCACCCACCTCCATCCAGGTCTAGTAAGGTGAGCATCCACACTGCCTAGGCTCCCACAAAGCCAGTACGTGCAGTAGGATCAAAAACCCATTGCCATTGTTCTTGAGTTCTCAGTAGTCCTCATTGTCCTCTATGTTCAGCGAGTCCGGTTTTATCCCAGGCTTTTTCAGACCCAGGCCAGCTGGCCTTGGTGAGTTCCCAATAGCGACCCCAAAAACTCTACCAAAGCCGGGCGATGGTGGCGCACGCCTTTAATCCCAGCACTCTGGAGGCAAAGGCAGGCGGATCTCTGTGAGTTCGAGACCAGCCTGGTCTACAGAGCTAGTTCAAGGACAGGCTCCAAAGCCACAGAGAAACCCTGTCTCGAAAAACAAAAACAAAAACAAAAAAAAAAAAACTCTACCAAAGAACTCCTACAGCTGATAAACACCTTTAGTAATGTGGCAGGATACAAAATCAACTCCAAAAAATCAGTTGTCTTCCTATAAACTAAGGATAAGGAAACAGAGAGGGAAATCAGAGAAGCATCACCTTTCACGATAGCCACAAACAGCATAAAATATCTTGGGGTAACTCTGACCAAGGAAGTGAAAGATCTATTTGACAAGAACTTTAAGGCTTTGAAGAAAGAAATTGAAGAGGACACCAGAAAATGGAAGGATCTCCCTTGCTCTTGGATTGGGAGGGTCAACATAGTAAAAATGGCAATTCTACCAAAAGCAATCTATAGATTCAATGCAATCCCCATCAAAATCCCATCAAAATTCTTCACAGATCTGGAGAAGACAATAATCAACTTTATATGGAAAAACAAAAAACCCAGGATAGCCAAAACAATCTTATACAATAAAGGATCGTCTGGAGGCATTACCATCCCTGACTTCAAACTCTATTACAGAGCTACAGTATTGAAAACAGCTTGGTATTGGCATAAAAACAGAGAAGTCGACCAATGGAATCGTATAGAAGACCCTGACTTTAGCCAACAAACCTATGAACACCTGATTTTGGATAAAGGAGCTAAAAGTATACAATGGAAAAAAGAGAGCATCTTCAACAAATGGTGCTGGCAAAACTGGATGTCAATCTATAGAAGAATGAAAATAGATCCATATCTATCACCACGCACAAAACTCAAGTCCAAATGGATTGAAGACCTCAATATCAGTCTAAACACACTGAACCTGATAGAAGAGAAAGTGGGAAGTACTCTACAACACGTGGGCACAGGAGACCACTTCCTACGTATAACCTCAGTAGCACAGACATTAAGGGCATCATTGAATAAATGGGACCTCCTGAGACTGAGAAGCTTCTGTAAAGCAAAGGACACTGTCACTAAGACAAAAAGGCAACCCACTGACTGGGAGAAGATCTTCACCAACCCCACAACTGACAAAGGTCTGATCTCCAAAATATATAAAGAACTCAAGAAACTAGACCGTAAAAGGCTAATCAACCCAATTATAAAATGGGGCACTGATCTGAATAGAGAATTCTCAACAAAAGAAGTTCAAATGGCCAAAAGACACTTAAGGTCATGCTCAACTTCCTTAGCGATCAGGGAAATGCAAATCAAGACAACTTTAAGATACCATCTTAAACCTGTCAGAATGGCTAAAATCAAAAACACCAATGATAGCCTTTGCTGGAGAGGTTGTGGAGAAAGGGGTACACTCATCCATTGCTGGTTGGAATGCAAACTTGTGCAACCACTCTGGAAATCAGTGTGGCGGTTTCTCAGGAAATTCGGGATCAACCTACCCCTGGACCCAGCAATACCACTCTTGGGAATATACCCAAGAGAGGCCCTATCATACAACAAAAGTATATGCTCTACTATGTTTATAGCAGCATTGTTTGTAATAGCCAGAACCTGGAAACAACCTAGATGCCCTTCAATGGAAGAATGGATGAAGAAAGTATGGAATATATACATATTAGAGTACTACTCAGCAGTAAAAAACAAGGACTTCTTGAATTTTGCATAAAAATGGATGGAAATAGAAAACACTATCCTGAGTGAGGAAAGCCAGACCCAAAAAGAGGAACATGGGATGTACTCACTCATATTTGGTTTCTAGCCATAAATAAAGGACATTGCAGTGAGAATTTTTAAGAATAATTTGTCTCAGGCCAGGCGATGGTGGCGCACGCCTTTAATCCCAGCACTGGGGGGGGGGGGGGTCAGAGGCAGGCGGATCTCTGTGAGTTCAAGGCCAGCCTGGTCTACAAAGGGAGTTCCAGAACAGGCTCCAAAGCTGCAGAGAAATCCTGTCTATCTGATGAATCTCTTGACAGTGAACATGAAGCAGTGTGACAAAATGTATGTTAGATGATGACTTACATTTTTAAACTACAAAACTTAAGGATTAGTAGTGAAATGAAAGGAACTCCAGTTAATATGAACTCTGAAAATATTCTCAACAGGAAAGAATTTAGGGTAATCTATAAATTATTTATATAGTAAACAAATCTGGTATATTTGGTTACATGCTTTTGTAGTTTTAGCACTCTGCTGGCTTCTATGGAATTCCCACTGGGCATCAGATGGCTGACTGAATAAACTATGATCAACATTTTGATATTTAAAAAAAAAAGAAGAAAAACAGGCAATTATAGCTCTGTGCAAAATTAGTATATTCAATATTTTAGGAATCTCAATTCTTGTGTGATGTCAAGCGTGGGAATTGAACTGTTCTAAGTTGTTCAGAATGACTACCAGAAGTTTCTGAGGCTGTTATGGCACGACTATTGGTACAGTGACTAACAAGGCCTCCATTGCCAGTGGATGTGGAAAGGAAGAGGTGCGAGAACTGTCTGAGAGGCCGAAGTTCCATCTGTGGTGGAACCATTGGTGCACAGGTGATGCTACACAAAGCCTAGGGCGGAGGGGCCAAAGCTGCTGCGCATGAGGAAGACAGCATCAGCCAGGGGGTGTGGGGCTAGACATCTAATCAGTCACTGGGGAGGCAATCAGAGAACTAATTAACCAGATAACTAATTAGAGGGTCTCTCCTTACATGGTGCAAATTAATTAATTGCAAAATATACAAACGAAAGAGATAACAAAATAAAGGACATAGGTATTGTGAATTATCTAATCTTGAGTGAGACATTTTGAGCACCTTGTTACCATAAAACAGAAGTTTTAAAATACTGAGTTTTAAAGGTAATTTATGTCAAGAATTTCCATAAACAAGGTTGAAAAGCAAATGAAAAACAGGGGGAAAATCCGTTACACACACGCACACACATACACACACACACACACACACACGTATGCACAACCATGGTCACAAATGTACAAATGCCCTCTCCAAACCCAAACAATAAATGCTCCCCATGACAAAACAAACTGCCGAAAAATTGATTCCGAACCAAAACAAAGAAACAAATAAATCTAAACCATCCCTATACATATGTGAGAAAAGCTCAACCCCCCTCTCAGTCACAGAAACATACACTGAAAAAGGAAATGGCTCTCTTCAAAAGAAGCAAAAGCATGCTGGAATGACATCCTATAAATGTTTCTGGAAAATAAAATACTTTCATATATCAGTGTATGTGCAATTGATTGCTATTTATTTGGGGGCAATAATTTGACAGCAAGCTGAGCAGTGGTGATGCACGCCTTTAATCCCAGCACTTGGGAGGCAGAGGCAAGCAGATCTCTGTGAGTTCGAGACCAGCCTGGGCTACAAAAGCTAGTTCCAGGACAGGTTCTAAGGCTACAGAAAAATCCTGTCTAGAAAAACTAATAATAATAATAATAATAATAATAATAATAATAATAATAATTTGACAGCAGAGATAAATGAAAAATAGTCATTTACCTATCAGCTTCACCAGCCCCAATACATACAGCAAGAAATAATAGATATCAAGAAAACATAAAGGTAAACACATAAAACAGCCTATCGTACAGCCCTTCATACTGCAAAACGAGAGTTAAATGTTTAAACTAGACAGATATACAAACTGAGTTTGTCAGTTATGGTGAAGTCACACAATAAGCATCAGACAGATAACGATGTCCAGCCCATCTTCAAACTATGGCTTTCCCTAACAACATTCTGCACATCAAGTAAGGCACATGGGAAGTGTCCAATCTCATATCGCGTTGGTTTTTGTTTTTTGTTTTATGTTTTTGTTTTGTTTTGTTTTTACTAAAAACCTTAAATGGTTTTCAGTTGTCTCAAGGAAAATTAAAATTCCTTGATGATTTCTTCAGACTCTATAATTTGATTTCAACTTGTGTTTCCAAGGGCGCTGCCCCAATCAGACTAAGGTTATGCCCCATCCTAGTCCTTCATTCTTGCCCTCTCAAACCACCTTCCTTACAAAAGTACTTTATCTCCAGTTGGCAGCTTCTGTAGCTCCAAGACCAATGTCTAAAGAGCCTACCCTAAACAGCCAGCTCAGGCTTTTCCTTCGAACCCTAAAAACGTGTTTCTGTTATTTGCTATGTAGATAAAGGTGCTTTCGTATTTACTGCTTACCCGGTAGGACTTAAAGGTCTTCAACATCAGGAGAAGTGTCAGCTTCGACCTTGTGCATAGAAGCAGTTTGGTAAGTATGCATGAAGGGTTAATCAATGCTTGGGAATATTCACAACTCCACAGAGAGTCGGCATTATGACTGTTCTCATCAACAATCAAAAGCGAGGAAACAGCAATTTTCCCATACAGGAAAACACAAGACATTGAAAAAAAATTCCCTCCAGTAGGAGCCAAACTACTTTTTGTCTTGATGCAACTCAGCAAATGGCAAAAAGATAGGAAACACTAATGAGTGGAAATTTGAATAAAGAAGGGTTTCTTATGAGGGGCATCATGACTAGACCACATGTTAAACTTTGCTAGAAGTACCGTACATCTGTTTCTTTTGTTTTTTTGCTTTTGTCTTGAGCAATATACACAATGCGAAGAACCCAAGTATTAGCACCAAGGACCTGATGGCTTCAACATCTTTCCCTTGCACTGAGGAATCAACATCATCCAGGAGTAAGTACTGCCCATTGTTACCCTACCTTCTGCTTAAGAGCTCCTCTGAAAGCTGTCTGCTAATCAGCACACATTTCCCAAGGTCCAGTTACCCATTTATTTGCCTTAAGGATACTGCTCCATCCCATCCCTGTCCCCTCTGATCTCCACGGTCCTCTCCATTGCTCTCCTTCTTAAATGATAATTCCATAGAATGGAGAGATGCATGATGAGGGGAGGGGAGACAGCAGTAGCAGCAGCAGTATTTCTATTTATTTATTCATTATTTATTCCTTTTATTTTATTTGTTTTGTTTTGTTTTGAGACAGAATCTCTATAAGTATTCTTATAACAGGATGGGAATGGTTGTTTGGCCTAAATTAAGAAGAATTTTAAATGAAGACAAAAATATTTGAGACAATAAATAGCCAGGGGAAACATTTGGGTAAGGGGGTGATATACTAAAACCCTAACTTTTCCTCAGGAGTTTTGGTATTTCTCCAACAGTCTCCTAGGAAAAGGCTGTTTTAAAGGAACCACAATACAGGTAGTAAGTTCTACCTAAACTGTCCTTCAGAAAGCCTTCTATCCTGTCCCCACTTTTACAACATCCTTATGAAGATATGAGGAGCCCTCTTATCTATAGGTTACCTATAGATGTGTCCTTATGGTTCTTGGGCCTTAAAGAGAAAGAAAGAAAGAAAGAAAGAAAGAAAGAAAGAAAGAAAGAAAGGAGAGAAAGAAAGAAAGGAGAGAGGGAGGGAGGGAGGGAAGAAGGAAGGAAGGAAGGAAGGAAGGAAAGAAGGAAGGAAAGAAGGAAGGAAAGAAGGAAGGAAGGAAGAAAACCTTATTGGTGGAATATTACGGATTGTACTAAAGCTTATGGTGCATCTTATACCGTGGGAGATGAATTCAGCATTAATTTCTCCTGTATGTTTTAGATTTTAAAAAGCTAGTACACGTGTATGGTTTGGTATTTTCTTCCTGAATTATAATGAAACGTCCTGTATGCTCATTTTGGAAGTTATAATCTTTGAAAAAGGGAAGCTGTTGGACATTTTAATCAGGAAAGAGGTGGGATGCAATTGACATTAGGGAAGCTGTTATCTTGTGATATGGGTTTCATGATTGGCATTAAGGTGAATGGGGCAATCCTTGATTAGAGCTAGATAAACAAAGGAAGCAATTGACTAAATATTGTCAGTCACAGTATCCAAAATTTTGTTTTAGTCAAATATGGAAATAAAAGGAAGCATGACTTACAGATGATATCTTTCAGGATAAAATCCTAGATGTGTGTGTATAAAAATCTCAATAACTGAGAGGTGAATGGGAAAAAAAACAATCTAACATTTGACCAAAGAAATCATTAGACAAACCTCTGTCATTCAGTGAGAGTGTGCACAGTCACAAAGGACAAGAGCCTGGACAAGGACTCGAGTCTGTCTGGCCTCTCTGTGCTCTGTGCATCACACCCCAACACCTGCTCCTTTTGTGGCCTCTTACATTTGCTTGATGCTGCTGCCTCTGAGATCCTCTTAGAGACAAAGCATCAAGAAAAAGCCACAGTACCCTAACTGAAGAAGCCCACAAATAACACCCAGCCTAGAAGGTTTCTCTAACTTTCCCTGAAATGTCTGTATTCATCCCAGCCCCTTTGATAGATTAAAATGAGCCTGGGGCTAAATCCCATTCAGCTACATCACAGTCATCCCCGTATAGGAAACAAAGCACTTTACACATTGATCTTCAAGGGAAGTAAGGGAACTCAAGAGTTCATGCTCAAAGTTTATTATGTGCCTTATAGAAAGGGCAGCTTTGACTTTGAATTTGGGGTTGTAGGTAGCTTTGTAAAAGAATGAAAATGGGTATTTGTTTGTTTGAATTCAAAGTACGAGGGTCAGTAAGACGGTAGGTAAAGGCACTATTTGTGTCTTTATTTTATTGTCGCGAAGCCTGACTGAGTTCAATACCCATAATCCACATGATGTAAAAGGAGAAATGACTCCTGTAAGTTGTCCTCTGGTATCCACACAGTGTCATGGCACAAAGAAAATAAAGTACTACACTGAGTTAGACTGTTCGAAAAACAACAAGAAGACTTAAAAAGCCTCCTCTTTCCTGGCGCCACCAGCTAGGCCTGCTTTTCCACAGGCTCACCAGGATCCTCTGCCACTTCCTTCTCCCATCCCTCCAGCTAGATCAGCTCCTTCTCACCGCTAGTGCCCACCCAGATCCTCTGAGGCTCCCTGCCCCAACCCCTAAGCCACCAGCCAGGTCTCCTTTTTCCAAACCCGAAGGCTTGCCTGAACTCACCTTGTGTATTCCACCAAGTAAGCCTGTGTCTCCTTCCCTCAGACTCACCGGTTTCTTCTAGAATTTCCTTCCCCGATGACACCACATAGATATATTCTTTTTCTACCCTCAAAGTTGCCCTGCTCCTGCAGGACTCCCCTCCCCCTATACTACCAGCTTGGTCCCCTCCCTCCTACCCTAAAGGTCCAGCTAATCCTTTCCTGAACCTCCAATTAGGCCTGCTGTGCCATGCTCTTAGCCCACCCTCTCCCCCACTTGTCTGGTACATCCCTCTCTGCCTATGTGAGGCCTTGTTCCTTCCCAGCCTGCAGCCAATCCATCTCCTCTGTAATCCATTTCCCTGAGCCACTGGTAAGAATCCTCTGTCATACACTATAGATCTCCTGGTTCTTCCAGGATCTCCCAGCCCCTCCCTTTAGATTGGGTCCATTCCTTCCCACCCTAGAAGTTTTTAAGACTTTCCATTCATAGCAGCCTCAAAAGTATCTTGAAATAAATCTAACCAAGGGAGCAAAAGACTGTGAAATGAAAACTTTTTTTTTTTTTTTTTTTTTTTTTTTGGTTTTTCGAGACAGGATTTCTCTGTAGCTTTGGAGCCTGTCCTGGAACTAGCTCTTGTAGCCTAGGCTGGTCTTGAACTAAAAACTTTAAGACACTGAAAAGAGAAATTGCAGAAAATGGAAAGACTTCCTATAAATCCTTCATCTACCTCCTATGCTCATGAAGCGGTAGGATTAATACCGTGAAAAGGGTCAGCCTACCAAAGTAATCTATAGATTAAATGAAGGTCCAACCAAAATTTCAATGTACTTCTTCCCAGAAATTGAAAGAAAAAAGTCTTAAAATTATTACGGAGACACAAAAAGACCCAGAATGGGCCAAACAACACTAAACAATTAACAGCACTGCTGGTGGTACCACTATCCTCTATTTCAAATCATGCTATGAGGCTATGATAAAATAATGAAAAAAATCTTGGTAATGGCATAAAAACAAACACACGGGTCAGGTAGTGATGCACACCTTTGATCCCAGCACTCATGAGGCAGAGGCAAGAGGAGCTCTGTGAGTTTGAGGCCAAGTCTGGACTACAAGAGCTAGCTCCAGGATAGGCTTTAAAGCTAAAGACAAATCCTGTTCTCCTGCCCCTCCAAAAACAAAACAAAACAAAAAACCAAACCCATTAGTTAATAGAAGAGAATTAAGCCCCCAGATACATACTAAAAGCAGCATTTTCCAAACCTGACCATCTGAATGTGGCTGACAATTGGGGCAGACTGAGAAACCAATGACAATGGCACTGGGATTTGTCTCTACTGCACGTACTGGCTTTTTGGGATCTTAGTCTATTTTTTTTCTTTCTTTTTTTTGGATTTTTTTAAAATTTATTTATTTATTAAAGATTTCTGCCTCCTCCCTGCCACCGCCTCCCATTTCCCTCCCCCTCCCCCCATCAAGTTCCCCTCCCTCATCAGCTCGAAGAGCAATCAGGGTTCTGAGACCTGTGGGAAGTCCAAGGACCGCCCACCTCCATCCAGGTCTAGTAAGGTGAGCATCCAAACTGCCTAGGCTCCCCCAAAGCCAATACGTGCAGTAGGATCAAAAACCCATTGCCATTGTTCTTGAGTTCTCAGTAATGAGGATCTTAGTCTATTTGGATGCATACCTTCTTAAGCCTGGATGGAGGGGGGAGGGCCTTGGACTTCCCTCAGACCAGCGTACCCTGCCCTCTCTTAGGACTGGAGGATAGAGAATATGCTTCAACTTAGTTATAAAGGAAAGGACTCTGAATGCATGGGCATTAAGACCAATAATTGGCAAATGGAACTCCATAGAACTAAAAACGCATCTGTGCAGCAAAGGAAAAATGCACTTACAGAACATGAAAAAAATCTTTACCCACTGTATATCTGATAGAGGGTTGGTGTCTAGAATACACAAAGAAATCAAAGTACTGCCAAGAAAACAAATAGCAATTTAAAGTTGGAGCATGAAACTAAACATGGTATTCAGAGAGAGAGAGAGAGAGAGAGAGAGAGAGAGAGAGAAATAGAAACAGCTGAAAAATATTTTTTAATGTTCAACACTTCTAGCCACTAGAAAAACACAAATTAAAACTAATTTGAGATTTTATCCTACCCCATTCAAAGCTGTTAAGAGTTCTTAAAAAAGCAGCATATTCTGGCATGGTTGTGGGGGAAGGAGAGCATTCACTGATGGTGGGAATGCAAACTGGTGCATCCACTACAGAAATGAGTGTAGGCTTCCTCAAAAAACTATCAATATTTCCACCCTTTGAGCCATCTATACGGCCTCTGGCACATTCCCAAAGGACTGCATACTCCTACTACGGAGATACTTGTTTATCTATGTTCATTTCTGCTCTGTTCACAGTTGCCAGAAATTGGAAATGACCTAAATGCCCACCAACTGACAAATAAAAAATGAAAACATGGCATATATACACAATGGGATATTATTCATATGTAAAGAGAAATGAACTAATGCAGGTAAGCGCATGGAGGTGAAATAAGCATTCTGAATGAGGCAGCCTAAAACCATGAGGCAGTAAACTAAGACGCCATGGGTGGGGAACTCAAAGGAAATGGAATAGAACATGGCTAGATCACAGGAGACATGAAGGGGAAGGGGGAAACTGGAATAGGGAGGGTTAAGTGAGGTGGGGGATGGGAGAGCAGGGTAGAGAAGAGAGCATGTGGAAGGAAAGAAAGAATCACAAAGACCTTTGAAAAAATGCCATGGGGGACTGGAGAGATGGCTCAGCAGTTAAGAGCACTGACTGCTCTTCCAGAGGTCCTGAGTTCAATTCCCAGCCACCACTTGGTGGCTCACAATCACCTATAATGAGATCTGGTGCCGCAGGATACTGTAAAAATAAATAAATAAATCTTAAAAAAGAAAGAAAGAAAAAATGCCATGGTAGATGCCAACTACTGTAGAAGCTCTCTAAAATGTATACACATATAAAAGGACTTTAAATTTTGTTACCCTAAAAAAAATGGAATATCTTCCAGACACCATAGACTGCCAAATAAAAAGTCCAATACCAAGTATAGGTTATCACTTTTCAAATTCTTGATCCATATGGTCTCATAGACCTCCCCCTTAAATAGCATAAGCTATTACAATTGCTGTTGGTTACCTATTAAAGCCACTCTCTATGAGATTATTGGGGCCAGTTACATTCAAACTATCATCTGTCTTGGTACCCTCAAGTTCACTGAGTAATCTTGAATTCAGATCCTCTGGTCTCTACCATCTGAGTACCGTGATTACAGGTGTGAGAAGGAAGGCTATTGTTAATCAATGAGCCAGCTTTACACCTGACTGAGGTCCTGTTACCAGGTGACTTGGAGCTTAACTATCTAGGGTGTTACCCACAGTCCAGGATCACTGGATCACCTTGGAGCCTATTACAAATGCAAAATTTTCTCTTCTATCCTAGCACCTAGAAAAAGGTTTCTCTGATGGCAGGTGCTCATTAAACACCCAATGAACTGTTCCAGAAATCAGACTTCTTCTGCCAGCCAGTCTCCCATGCTTATCCTTTATCAGTGTGAGGAGAATCCTCTTATAGGTAGACACAAAGACAACTGCTGCTCTAAGACGCCTCTGTTTCTTCTGTGTTTTAGTAATGTCCCAATACTGCCATTAGTCTTCCTTTTCATGTGGCTTGCTTGCCTATGTGTATACCAGGAAATTAGTCATCTTTCCCATTGAAATAAAATCTCGAGGCTTTAGGGTTGTCAGTGGGATAATGGAAGCCATCATTGAGAGAGGAGGAAAAGCACCCACCTAAAATTCCAAGTATGGGATTGAAGGAACCTGCCTTCAGCCTACGGTTCCTCACAAAGCAGTCCGTACTGGGCAGAGCCATCCCCTTACTATTAAACATAGTTCCTGGAAATCTTCAATCAAAAGAAAAGAGGAAAGACATCCTGGCTTTGTACTCAGCTTTCCATTTTCTGCACAAAACTCTCCCTGTCAGGTCATGCCCAGATAGTTGACACCAGAGGTATTTTCCTTCTTCCTCATGCCATTCCATGATTGCACCCTTTTGCTCAGCAGGCTGGCTCTACCAGAAACTTGCGGAGTATTTTAGCTAAACTACTCACTGCTGTGACGTAACAGGCAAAAGTTCCTTCAAGAAGGGAGACTGTGTTTTGGATCACAGTTCAAGATGGCCGAATGCATTGCGTTGGGGAGAGTGGGAGCCCGGAAGATGCTCTAGCTGTGGCGCTAACACCTAAGAAAGCTGTTCACCTTACATCTGAGCCAGGAGGCAGGAAGATGAGCTGGGCCAATCAGCTCATTTACCTTCCATTTTCTTCAGTCTAGGACCCCATCCTATGGGATGGCTCTGTCCACAGTCCTTCCCTCTGCAGCTAGCCTCTTCAGCTGATATGCTCAGAGACATCTTCAGAAATGTGTCTCTCAAACGAGTCTAAATCCTGTCTAGTTGACTGTGGAGATCAAACATCACATATGAAACATATTCATTAAAACTTTCCATATCCAACCAACATAGGTAGCTCTCCGCAAACGCAAAAATGTATTCATGTTTGTATCCCAGTATTTTTTTAAAGATTTTTTTTTTTATTATGTATGCAGTGTTCTGCCTGCACAATAGGAACCAGATCTCATTACAGATGGGTGTAAGTCATTATGTGGTTGCTGAGAACTCAGCACCTCCGGAAGAGAGCAGTTAGTACTCTTAACCTCTGAGCCATCTCTCCAGACCTGCATCCCAGTTTTGAGGTCGGTGTTTGATACATAAGTTGATTCTTAGAGGGTGACTTTTAAAAAAAAATTATAAGAGCCTAAGATAGAGATAAATTTGACCTAAATCTGCAAAGGATGAACAGTATATACTTTTACTTTTCTGTCCCGAGGATTCATCTTTTGTTTTCAGTTCCTAGGTTTCAATCCTGCAAGTCAAGTGCTCTGTCGACTGAGTTCTGTCCCCAACCCTCAGTGCACTCTTGAGAGTGTTGAAATATTAAACTAGAACCCTGGGACAACCTATGGAGTGGGCCCATCTTGGGCTAATTGGAATGTAGGCTAGTCTAGGCATAAAAATCTAGGTGTTTAGGGCCATTAATACAAAACTCCCACTGATGTAACAAGCATAAGGTGCCGAGAAGTCACTTGGGCTGTGTTAAGTGTTTCTTGATGGGATCTCACTAAGGCCATTGTCTCCTTTTCATGGAGTCATTGGCAATCCCAAACTAGCTCTTGTTTGAAAGTTCAACTATGAGCCTGGTGATCATGACACAGCTTTAACCCCAGCTCTTGGGAGGCAGGAGCTGGAGGATCTCTGTGAGTTAGAGGCCAGCCTATGAAAAGTTTCTGCACCCCAATAAGCCTCTCCACCGATTCAATAATCCAAATTAGACCAAATCAAATCAAATTAGAAAAAGCCCAATTTTAATAGATACCAATGCTCCCGGTTTGTTTTCCAGACCCACAGAGAGAAGACAGGAAAGGAAGACCAGAAAACCACATGTCTGTTCTCTTGGGAGGGGGCAGTTTAAATACCCTGTGGGTGTGGTCTTGAGTATCTCTGAGGAGGGGGTCATCTGTTTGGTGGGCTTTCCCAGGGGCGGGGTCTAAAATGAGGCAACTCCCAGGGAAGGGGGCTTGGGATGGAACTTCTACCCAAACATTCCAGATTCTCTGGATATAAGGATGCCAATGGCTGGAGTGAAGCCTGAAATATTCCAGACTCTTTGGGTATATGGATGCCAGGAGCCGGGGTGAGGCTTCCACCAAAACAGCCTGGTCTACAGAGTGAGTTCCAGGACAGCCAGGGCTACACAGAGAAACCCTGTCTCAAAGAACAAACAAACAAAATTCAACTATTTTCTGGATTCCAGTCAACCTCTTGGTTCTCTAATTACTGGCTCTTCATCCTTAAGCTAAACCATCTTACCTTTTCCAGCGTTTCCTGCTACTCTGAAGACAGAGTCTCACTATTCATTTGTGGCTGGCCTGGAGCTCACTATGCAGACCGGGCTAAACTCAGCTCACAAGGGCTTGGATTTATGTGTGCACCTCAATGCCTGGCCTTACTGTAAAGTTTATTTACTAAAACCCACATCTACCTCTGTCATTCTTCATTTCTCTCCTTCCCTTCTGTCTTACTTACTTTGTTTGGTCTTTGGCTCTTTGTGCATCTCTCCTCTTGTGGGAAACTGTACGTTCGAAGCTGTCAGTTATCTAGTGTTCTGTGTCCCTTTGTAGAATGTCACCCTTTATAAATTAAACTTGACAAAATGCCTTGATCAACAAAGGAAATTCACATGTCCCAGTAAAACAGTATACACAGGGCACAGATACGATTGGGGGCATGTCTGCTCATGATTTTGCTTTTATAAAGGTCCACAAGGAGTGCAGTAGAACTGGAAGCATTCTGACTTACTGAAGAGCACGATGGCAAACATGTCTCACGAGAAACACAGATCATCAACCAACGTTACTGAGAACGGACATTGTTGACTCTAGATACAGGCAATCCTTGATGGCTTCTTGATAGAATGGGACTGAAGGTAGATGTCAGAGCAAACTAGAGTTGTTTGGTTACAAAGGGAAGAATGCTGAGACCAAGTGTCTCCGAGGGTGGAGGGAACTTAATTCTTCCTAAAATACTGTAGAAAAATGTAAGCATTATGAAGGTTAGAGTACAGGCTCATTCAGGAACATTTCTGAAGAAAAGTATTAAAACTGAACTTCTTGCATTTGCTTTGTTGTTTAATTTGATGGCTAGACTAAAACATCTACGAGACATTCATAAATGATATCAAACAAACTGAAAGAGACAACGTGGATTTGGAATGGGCTCACAGAAGAAATGAAATATTGACAGAACACAAGTGGGAAGGATAGTTTAGACCCCACATCGTCGTTGGGGTAAACCTGATCTAGCTTTTCTATTTCTACTGAATTGCATAAGGAATCAAGATAACATTCTGAAGTTTGGGGGAGGGAGGTAATACATGATATCGGCTCCCATCTGGGAAATGAAAAGCAGTTAAGAATGTGGTTATTATAATGCTAATATTCAGGCATGGATGCATTTCCTGTTAAAGGAGACGAAATGCAGGTGTTTGAAACATCTGTACCACCCTTCCTAGAAATGTTTCTCTGTATTTTCCAGAGCTAAGAAAATTGCTCTCGCTGGGGAAATCCTAAAGGAATTTGAGTTCAGCAAAGCAAACAGGAAATACAATTCTGTTTGTGAAAAGCTCAGGAAACAAAAGCAAATCCCTAAAAAATGCACCTCCTGCTGAAGATTCTCAGATAATGGATGGGGATGTGGTGTGCCAGTGAGCTGATGGAATTTCCAGATGTATAGTATTCATCCCCATGAGTTCTATAGGCTTCTATGCTATGTAAAATAGATCCAGAATCTAGTGCATGTAAATTCTAGAAGTAGCAAGTCTGGATTTTTTTTTTTTTATTAGAGCAACTTCTCTGTTGAGCTGACTTATAACCCAAGTTATGATGGCAGTGTGTGTCTGTTTGTCTGTGTGTGCTTTCCTAAAGAAAAGTCCTCAAGGCCCCAGGAAAGGGAAATAGTTGAGATCTCCTGAGTAAACACACTGAATCCAAGATATAGCATGGCGTAGGGTTCTTCCAAGGAAGAAAATGTTTATATAACATGGAAGATCTCAATTTCATTAGTGAATATGAAAATTTTTGTTCCAGGTTCAACTAAAGCAGAACAATGTTTTCCATCCTCCCTTTCTTTCTTGAGGAACTTAGGGCCAGAATCTGAACTTCTTCTTCCCTATTTATCTTCCCTCCAAGGTCTCAGGGTGTCTTACTAGCTTACAAGAGTGAGAGTTAACTTTAAGTACTGTTTCTTTATTACCACCCATACATTTTGTTGTTGATGTTGAAGTTCTATGGATGGAACCTAGGGTCCCGTGCATCCAACACACACTCTACCACCAAGCTACACCCCTGTTGTCTGAGTTTTCTGTCCTGCCTGGCTCTCACAGTTGTTAAGTCCCATTTTTATCCTACTGCACATACTGGCTTTGTGGGAGCCTAGGCAGTTTGAATGCTCACCTTACTAGACCTGGATGGAGGAGGGTGGTCCTTGGACTTCCCACAGGGCAGGGAACCCTGATTACTCTTTGGGCTGACGAGGGAGGGGGACTTGACTGGGGGAGGGGGAGGGAAATGGGAGGTGGTGGCGGGGAAGAGACAGAAATCTTTAATAAATAAATAAAAATAAATAAACATAAAAAAAGAAATCACACAGAGGCCTACATTAGTTATAAACTGATTGGCCCATTAGCTCAGGCTTCTTATTAACTCTTATAACTTATATTAGCCCATTATTCTTGTCTATGCTAGCCACATGGCTCGGTACCTTTTTCAGTGGAGCACGTCACATCTTGCTTTTTCTGTGTCTGCGCTGGGACTGCAGAGGAACGGGCTTTTCTCTTTCCAGAATTCTCCTCTACTTCCTGTCTGGTTGTCCACCTATACTTCCTGCCTGGCTACTGGCCAATCAGCGTTTATTTAAAATATAATTGACAGAATATAGACCATGGTCCCACACCACATTCCCAGCCACTTTCACATTCTGTGTCAGATTCCTGTGAGTTCATCTTAACGCAGATTCAACTGCACAGCATGCTAATGCTTTTACACAATGGAAAGCAATAAAGAAGTCTTCCTAGATACATAAACCTTCAACCAAACACCTAAATTCAGTATTACTCAGGAATGCAGTCGTCCTTACTAATCTAGCCAGGCACTTCATGTGAACGAGGAACTAACAAAGACTGTAGAGAGATTCATAGACTTGATAATAAATGGGAATAGTCCCCGAGAATGTGTTTATGGAGCGTTAAAGACTGTAGAAAGGTCAAGTAGAATGAAGATGGAGAAAGACCTTTTGTACAAAGTGATTCAAGAGCTCATCAAATGCTCAGGCAAACTTGCAGTTTCACATAGAAAACACATGGCTTGTTGTTTTAATAAGCAGTTTTAATAAGTTTTAATAAGCAAAACCATACAAACACCATAATTTCAGAAAAAAATAATAAAAAAGAGATTAAACAGTCACAAGTTCTGGGTTCCTGTTTATTCCAATAGGCCACTATATATTAACTGGGATTCTTAAAAGTAATTTCAATTAGGACCCTCTTGAGACCCTCATCAATTATTTCAAGTGTTTTAGTCTCAAATACATTCCTTTCTTCTACAAACTCCTGAAAGAGATGAATGCCACCACCAATACCAAAATAATGTGCTTTGCTGGCCAGAAGCACCCGGCCATTTCTACTCAACAGTCTGAGGAACGTTTCATGCAAAGCGCTGTAATAATCTGGATTATAAATGGTTTCTGAGGTGAGAATGAGGTCATATTTTGCAAAGAGTTTTTCACTTAATACAAGCTTACAGAACTCAGACCACTCCCCAGAGAAAAACCGACATTTACATGTTTCTTGGGCTGCTTTTGACTTCCTTTGTCTTTTCCCTTCTGGCTCATTTACATCATTGCCCTCATCTTGCAAAGGGAAGTTAGCGACTACGTTAGGCAAGGTCACTTCGTCGATCACCAGACTGTTATAATCTTGAAAATGAACTTCGATAGCTCCTCCTTTAGACGCAGTTATTCCAAGCAATCCCGAACCACACCCAAGATCCAACACTTTTTGCCCAGCAAATGTCACTTTGGCCTTTGAGAAGTAAGTCAAGAGGTCAAAAGTACACTCCCAGATTTTCAAGCCTCCTTCATAGACACCTGGAATCAGATCAGAATGAGAAGAAAAGCTTTTTGAAATGATGTTTTCTCCAGGGAATTTCTCTTTCAACAAAACAGTTTTCACTACCGCTATGTTGACATGGGGACCCGACAACATTTCCGTAACGGTATTTTCTAAGACTTGATTTAAATCTTTAGGCATAGCATGTTCTTTAGCAACTCTCAAGAAGAGACGTTTTTCACATGCTTCCGGGTCACCTGACCCATCAGCTGCATTGTGGGTGTCTTCAGAGGAAGCTACATTTCCCATCGAGGATTCCCACAAGCCACTGGGAAGCAAGTCTGACGGTTCTGCAGAACACTTTCTGTCCTGCTTTCCGTTTTGACTTTTGGAGACCAGTGGTTCTTTTGATGAATCCAGGGTCAAAGTTCCATCTCCAAGGGGTGTTAATTTGTTTTCTACCTCCTCTTCTATACTAAAGTTGAATTGAAAGGCCATCCTCTGATTATATGGACACTCGCTTTATCAAAGGATGATGCTTCAACTTCCGGATGGGATAGAATGGCTTGATTCACACAGTCAATTAGTTCTGTTGGGATCAATGTCCGTTAGCTGCTTAACCACCCCTGGATATATTTAGAGAGGCTTCCAAAGATTTTTCAGGGGCCTTTGTTCCTCTTTCAATTCAGCCCTGGAAATGAGGAAGAAAGAGAGAGAGAGGGAGGGAGGAAGGGAAAAAGGGAGGGAGGAAGGAAAGAAAGAAAAACAGAAAGAAAGGAAGAAAATGATTATTTTTTTAAAAAGCTGTGCGTGTAGGGGGGTGATTTAGGAAATTACACAGATGCCGTGAAGTATCCATAAGTAATAGATAAAATATAAAAACAAACAAAAGAACAGCTATAACAGCAACCACCTTTACTAGAACAAAATACGAAGCCCAAGATTTTTATACAGGACAGACTAGCTACTCGGGGTGTTTTAGCTGTCCTATGCCCCCTACTTTCTGCCCCATCTTCATCTCTGTCTGCTAATCTGCCTCCACAACAGTTTTAGGTCTTATTTGGGTAAGAAAGACATCCATTTTCAAACACGTAAAGGTGTAATGTGGCGTTTAGAAATTCATCCGAACGGCGTATTTAATCAAGATCGTAATTCGAAACGGCGGAATGAATGAAGACAAGCACTGTAGAAAGTAAAATCGACTGTATAGAAACATTTTTAGCCTCGTAGCAGACTTTGTGTAACACCCGTTTTAATCTGCACACTTCTGGAAGGTGGAAGGTTCACTTGGCAGGAGCTGGACGGTGTGTGCGGGGAGAACTCGCACCCCTAAAATTATTCCTACTTTCCAACCCCCTGCACTGTGGGGCTGAGAGTCATTCCCGGATACAGGACCAGCTCACCCTTGACCCTACGCGCAATCTCAGAGCCCCCTGGCACCGAAGGTAACAAACCTGAGGACTTCAGGTCTCAGCACTCGAATGACAGAAGTCAGGGTGAATGAAGTACCGGGGTGTCCGGAACTCGTGGAGGAGCTTGCCGTGGGCACACCGTGCACACCAGCGAGATGAGTCCTCCGACGGCTAGAGGAGACTCTAGGCGCGTGGGGGCGAGGGGCCGCCTCTCTATGGTTGCGTGTGGGCGGAGCGCTCTCAAAGGCTGCCGGGACAGCGTGACCGCGGTTCCAATCTGTGGCGGGAGTTGCACGGATCCGTTCGTGGCTGACGGCGCAAGAATGTCTCAGGACGACGAGGCGGAGGCGAACCGGGCCCTGCTGGATAATCTCAACAGTTGGTCGCGGGAGGTGTGCCGCCGGGAGCTGCCTTCGGTGCTACCCCGGCTCGTCATATCCTTGGAGGACGCTGAGGGGCGGGCCGCGAGCCTTTTGCCGCGCGGGATCAGGCGGCCTGTGGCTGGGCTCGAACTCTAGGCGTTTACGAGGAGGTGGCGGTGGAGGGAGCGAGGAGGACAGCGGCGGGTGCAGGGCCTAGGCCCGCCCGGCGTTGTCGGACGATTGCCACTGGAACTGTTGGAGGTGACTGGCGTTCTCACGCCTTAGTGTGTTCCTCTGTCCCTTAGTTTCCCCATAGACTCGCTGCCGAGTGTGAGAGATGCCAGGCGCTGGCGCCCAGTATCTGGAGTGTGAGAATTGAAGGTTGTAGTTGTAGTTATTCCGTGAGACCACATCTTTAGAGGATGTTCTGTAAACAAAAAAATGCTTTCTCCTTTCAAACCCCAGTTTCCTTTTTAGCTAGAAAGCGTCGCTGCAGGTTTTGGCTTTAAATGCATCGGAATTGCGCGCTGTCGGTGGAATGATACTTAGTGTCGCGCTTTCTGTTTATAATTGTAACCGGATTCGACCCCCTTCATGTTAAAAGGTGATCTTAGTATTATGTCTTCGGTTTTACCTTCTATATAACATTACACACACACACACACACACACACACACACACTCCAAGACCAAACGACCATCACTTACTTTCTCGAGAGTGCAAACCTGCACGAATGATGTTTCACAATAGAGCAAGTATTTCTACCATGTTAAAATCATTCCTTAAATGGCACTAAGGTCCGTTTTTTTTTTTTTTTTTTTTTTTGTTTTGTTTTGTTTTTTCGAGACAGGGTTTCTCTGTGGTTTTGGAGCCTGTCCTGGAACTAGCTCTTATAGACCAGGCTGGTCTCGAACTCACAGAGATCCGCCTGCCTCTGCCTCCCGAGTGCTGGGATTAAAGGCGTGCGCCACCACCACCCGGCTAGGTCCGTTTTTTTATACTCCTTGTGTGAATATGGAGTTATTTTGCTTTCTATATAAAGTCTTGCTGTGTAGCCCTGGCTGGTTTGCTACCAGCTACACACAGCAGGCTAGTTTTGAGTTTGCAGTGAGCCTGCGTCTGCCATGCTCGAATTATATGTGTGCCAGCCTGGAAGGCTGTCTTTGTGGAATTTCCTCCTGGAAACAGCTGTTTTACTACGTTTATTTATGTAATGTGTGCTTGCTATAATGCTAGGCTTAGAGGGATGAAAATAGAGCGTTTTTCTCCGCCAATCTTACAGGAGCCCTCACTAAGTTCAAAGCACCATTTCTATCTTTCCTTGCTGCCTACTGAGAACTTAGATCTCACTTCCAGGTTTTCTTCTGTAAGTAAACCTTGAATACTCATTTGTAACCAGCATATTGTGGCTTCTGATTCTAAATTACTTCTTGAATCCTCCTGTCTCCCCTGCTGTCACTGTGAGTCCAATCTTTATAATCTGGGCTCGTAATATTTTCCTTGTTTCTACATAATTCTTCTATAATCTATTCTTACAAACTTTAGGGTGGAAAGTAGCTCACTTTATTTCTCCTTCACGTACCTATGTGACTTAGTTTTTTTGTTTTGTTTGGTTTAGGCTGGCCTTGAACTCAGAGATCACCCACCTGCCTCTGCCTCCCCAGTGCTGGCATTAAAGGCATTAAAGGCGTGTGCCACCACTGCCCTGCCTGTGTGTCTTAATTTTAAGAATACAGTTTGAACATTGCCCATAATTTGAGCCTGTCCCTTCCTTTATACCTAGCTAGGTAGCTACACTCAGTCCCCAAGTTGACCTCCTTCAGAATCTTTGTTCTCAGCCTAATTTGTTTTCCAGCCTTTTCAACATCTCATTCCAGTCTTCTTCAGAGTACTTCCTTAAAGGAGCCATTTCACAGCCCTCAATCTCAGGTAGCTCCCCGAAACCTGTTTTAGGATTTCGATTGCTGTGGTAAAACACCATGACCAAAATGGTTTCATCTTGGTTGATAAAAGGGTTCACTTGAGCTTGAAATTTCATATCCCAGTCCATCATCAAGACAGGAACGCAAGCAGAGCAGGGAAGAGGGTTGCTTACTAGCTTGCTCCTTGTGGTTTGTTCAGTCTGCTTTCTTAGAGCACCCAAGACCACCAGCCCAGGGGAGTGGTACTGGCCAAAGTGGGCTGGGCTCAAACATCAATTAAGAAAATGTACTACAGCTGGGCGATGGTGGCGCACGCCTTTAATCCCAGCACTCGGGAGGCAGAGGCAGGCGAATCTCTGAGAGTTCGAGGCCAGCCTGGTCTACAAGAGCTAGTTCCAGGACAGGCTCCAAAACCACAGAGAAACCCTGTCTCGAAAAACCAAAAAAAAAAAAAAAAAGAAAGAAAGAAAATGTACTACAAATCAATTGATTGAAGCTCATATGAGCTCAGACTGAAGCAGCAAGCATAGGGCCTGCATGGGTCTGCACCAGCTTCTCTCTCTCTCTCTCTCTCTCTCTCTCTCTCTCTCTCTCTCTCTCTCTCTGTGTGTGTGTGTGTGTATTATAACTTTCAGCTTAGTATCTTTATGGGATTCCTGCATAAGTGGGTCTCATTTTTGTGCTTTCTCCTGTTGTTTGTCTTGTCCAACTTAGATGTGATAGTTTTTGTTTTATCTTATAATTTATTTTGTTAAGTTTTGTTATCTCTTAGAAGCCTGTTCTTTACAAATAAGAGTCCGAAAGGGAATGGTTCCTGATGGAAGGAGAGTGAAGGAGGAACTGGGAGGAGTAGAGGGAGGGGAAACTGTAATCAGGATATATTGTATGAGAAAAGAATCTACAGACTAGCCAATAGGCAAATCTTACAGAGGCATTTTCTCAGTCTAGAGTCCCTTCCGAATGACTCTAGCTTTTGTCAGTTTGACATAAAACTAGCCAATACACCACTCTGTTACATTTATGGCGTTTATGGTTTTCTGGAGACCATTTGATCCTTATTTGCTCCTTCCCCATTTTTCCTCCTAACTGTATTGTGTAGAATAGAGTCAGGCATTTGGTTTTGTTCACTGTTTTATCCTCACCACTGAGAAGAGTGACTGGCACATATGTGTTCACTAATAATAACTAGATATCGCAAGTAGGTTTGCAACATTTAGTATTTTATTTTCATTCTGTAGAACAAATGGAAGAAAAGTGCAATATATCGTAATCTATCACCTACCAAAATTAGCTTATTTTTTACTTTATTATTGTCCAGTCATTATCTGAATATTTGTGTACTTATAAATTAATTGTGAAGTAGCAAGCTTTCTGAATTTAAACTGGAATTGTTCCAGTTGGCAGATTTTACTCTCCAGAACTAAAAATTTTGGGGTTTCCTCATTTTGCTTGTAGTTATAAAATATGCAAAGTAAAAGTTCAGAAGAGGGGTTTTTATGATAGTTACAGGTAACTTCTTGACATTGTACAAGAGTTCTTTCTGCTTTTACAATAAAATATTTCTAATAATTCTAAGTGATGTAAAAGTATAGTTTATACTGTGTTTATTGTTAACCCTCATATCATAATTAAAAGTTGCAACAATTTGCAAGATCCTGCTACAACAGAAGATTTCAGTCTGGTAAGGTTGGTGCGATAGACATGTAAGTAACATGCAGTTAAGCCAGAGACAAAGGGTAGAAGTGCTAAGGAGAGTCTTTCCGGTCGTAGAGCCTGAAACTCTGGATTATCTTCCACCAATCCTGAGTATCTCATGACTTAGTATAAAGTTACTTAGCCTTAAGTAATATTGAATTCCTTTAACATTTTCACAAAACCTTTATTCATATGATAAATGTTAAATTTTCAGAGGTCAAAGAAATAAGGGCTTTGTGTATATTTCAGTCTTTTAGGGGAGTATTGGTAAATTTTAAGAGTCCCTTTTGAATTTATTCCTTAATTACTTTTTATTTACTTTATGTATCAGCATTCTGAGAGATGGATTGAACATATACGTAAGTAAAGTTGTTTTGTGTATTTGATGTTGTGTATGTCAGTAGATGACTTTGCAGATTTATGTTACCATCAACGTAAATCTTTATTGTAGCTTTGGTAACTTCCTGTTACATAAAATGAGCCAATTCCTTCCAGTCATAGTGTTTTTAAGTTTTGAATTCCATTTTTGATGATGTATAAGCACATTGAAATTTTATGCTGTGATAGGACCAAGAAAACACCAGTTCAGTCTGTTAGAACCTTCAGCCTCGTAACATACTTAGTGTCATTTAGAAAGTGCTCTGAGTTAGGAAAAGCTCATTGTCTAGATGATGACAAATTCGTCATTTGGAAAATTTTTACTCTCATCTCCATCTGTTTTCATGATTTCTTATAAGAAATCTGTTTTCTGATGTCCATGCATACTATGGCATTTGTGTGCATTAACTTAAACATACAAACATGTACACAGACAGAATCCCTTTTAGAGAAGAGATTATGATGGGAGCTATGTCATTTCAATCCGTACATTTCTGTCAGCCTTGCTCTATGAGTCATTATATTTATCTGTTTATATAATTGCTAAATTTTGAATATTTGCCATTTTGGAAACACATTTTTTAAAAAAAATGTATTTTAATGGTAGTGAATCCTGTTGAGAAGAGGTATGCATACCCTTTTAATTTATTTAGCTTGTCTTCAGTTGCTGGGTGTAATGACTGCTTTTGTTTTCTTTCTTCCCTTTTTCTTGTATTATACTTTTTACAGTGAAATACTTAAGTTTCTCTGTAGATTATGGTATTTGAGACTTGCAATTTTGGGTTGACATTGTTCTCATATTTGAAAAAGGACAGTTACTGACTGACATGGTATCATAGTTTTCAAAATATGTTATTTTGCTTTATAGGAATTTTGAAAATCATTACTGATAATTTTTTGCCCCATATGAATCACCTGACACTGGAACAGACTTTCTTTTCCCAAATTTTACCAAAGGTAC
This sequence comes from Microtus oregoni, assembly GCF_018167655.1. Classification (NCBI taxonomy): domain Eukaryota; kingdom Metazoa; phylum Chordata; class Mammalia; order Rodentia; family Cricetidae; genus Microtus; species Microtus oregoni. The sequence goes on from NW_024543072.1 coordinate 34,863,265, forward strand.
AGTTTTGTGGTAATTGCATACTATAGAAGATATTAAAATCTGATCTTAACTTTATATAATCTGTTCCTAATTTTCTTAATTCTCTTATTTTTCTTATTTATCAAATATATTCAAGTGCAAATAAATAGTAAAAATAGTTCACTTTTGTGCTAATTTGAGATATCCTTATAATAATACAACTAAGCTTTTTTGTATCTAATGTTCTGTAGTATAACATTTCATTGCAATGTGTTTAATTTGGGAATAGATAACTGTTCGAGTAGCTTCATAAATCTAGTTGCATGATGTTTTTATTTGTGAGTTCATTACTATAAAGTGATTTTTATATTTAAAAGGGTGAACTAGTCAAAATATTAGTGAGTACCGCCTAGTGGATGTCACACACCTTTGATCCCAGCTCTTGAGAGGCAGAGGCAGGCAGATTTCTGTGAGTTCAAGGCTAGTCTGGTCTACACAGAGAGTTCCAGGACAGCCAAAGCTCCATAGAGAGATCCTGTCTCACAACACAAAAACAAACCAAATATATAAATGAGTTCTAAATATAAGACTCAATATAAATTCATAACCAATACCAAGAAATGCCCTTGTAAATGCCACAGGTTATTGGTTGATTAGGGTTTTTTGTTATTTAGAGTAGTACTTGGCGCTTGTTACACCCTCAGATGAACTTTGAATGAATTATTTTTCTATTACTAAAAACATTCACACCACAGAAATGAAAAGCAAAGTAAGACTTGGGGCTTTGTTTAGGGACTCTGTTGTAGAAGTACTTTTAAATTAGGACCAGTGGTTAACTGACAGTGGATAGTTGGGATTAATCAGGTCATTGTTATGTTTTTTTCCTTCAAAGGTGTCTTTTTTTCTAGTGATTTCTAGTCCTGTTTATAAGCTGATTTGTTTTCACAGACTATGAAATTATTTGATAAAATGATACGTGAATTAACCACTGAAGCCAGAGAACTCTCAAGCCAAAATTTAGAAATTCAGGTCACTCTAAGGAATATTTTACAAGTAAGTAAGTATATTAGAAAAAGAATGGAGCTGGGTGTTGTGACATGCTTAAGGCAGGAGATGCTTCTGTTTAAGGGCAGATGGGGTTATACAGTGAGATCCTGTCTCAAAAGAAAAAAAAAAACTGAGAAGTTTTTTATAGCAGGGTGGTGCCTCATGCCTGCCTATTGTACTAGGGAGGTTGAGGCCAGTCAGGGTTAGGGAGTGAAATCTTGTCTTCGAGAAAACAAGACAAACCATTTATTCTTCATGAAATGGCATAATGCTTGAATTAAATTTATGGACTTAAATACATATTAAAGGTCAATTTCTGAATTTTTAAAAAAGATTTATTCATTTATTTATTATGTATAGAGTATTCTGCCTGCATGTGTACCTGCATCCCAGAAGAGGGTACTAGATCTCATTATAGATGGTTGTGAGCCACCATATGGTTGCTGGGAATTGAACTCAGGACCTCTGGAAGAGCAGTCAGTGCTCTTAACCTCTGAGCCATCTCTCCAGCCCCAATTTCTGATTTTTTTTTATATAATTTTATGTTAGTTGTCTTAGAAGACAAATCAAGATAGCACGCTGAATTTCATTGTGATTCTGAGTGGTGTTCTGAGAGAGTGAAGTTCACTGAAAAGAGAGGGGCACATAATGTTACTGCTGTAGGTCCAGCACTCAGAATGCTATCTAATTCCTTTGTTGCCTACATAAAAGTATGTCTTGAACCAACCTTTCCTTTCTTCCAGACAATGGTGCAGATCTTAGAAGGCCTTACAGGATGTGTTCATCATATTTGTACCACACAGCAATCCATCAATCTAGAAAATATTCATAGTCTTCCCTCATCCATCCTGCATATAATTAAAAAGACATTTGTACATTGTAAGGTGAGTAGTGGGTCTATGTAGAGTTTAAATAGCCTGGAATCTGTAGGCAGAAGTGCCAGATAAGTGTTTATGCATAAGGTTTTACATTTTAGTTGATAATGGGATAGACTTTTCTGGAGCAAAGATAGACTTAATTGTTTCACAAGTGATTAGAAGGTGATTTTGGAATTGAATTTCCCCTTCCTTAAAAAAAAAATGGTTAAGATTTATGTGTAACCACAGGAATCTTGAAATTATTTTGTTAGATAGCAAAGTGGGTTACTTAATTTAGTCCTTTTTAACATTACTGAGGCAGCTGGAAAGCACAAAAGATGGCTTAGAATTTGTAGGGCACAGGCAGTTTTGTTATCAGTGTTTTGGGGTAAATGTCAAATTGCTCATTAACAAGACTTGTGCATGGTGGTAGGGGGCTAAAATGTGCACTGTTTACATTCCTGCATCTATCAAAGTGCATTTAGTAAAGTGTGATTCTGTCAGAACTTAAGTTTATGATCTCAGTCTCTGATAGTATGGACTAAAGTAAATTGGAATTTTGATCTGTTTGTGATCTGTTTCTCTTTTTATATTTTATGGTCAGAATAGCGAATCTTTGTATTCTGGACACTTACACCTACTGTCAGACCTCCTCCAGTCTGTTTTCAGGGAGGCCTATTCTCTCCAGAAGCGGCTGATGGAACTGCTGGACAAGGTTTGCATGGGCCCTTCAGTAGATGAAAATAACACTTTGGTGATGGTAGAAGGTGAGCAAAGAATTATTAATTAGAATAGGGTGAAAATGGCTATAGTTCATTAATCAATTAAATCATCAAACTAATGTTTCTCTTTATGCATGCTTTCTTGCTTATGTATAAAAATAATATAAATCTCCCTAGGTAAATTTTTGGTCTTTTAAATTTGTAAAATTTAGTTTTTATACTTTATTATCAATCTGAATATCCAGTAAAATATATAGTATGTAATTTCCATGCAAAAGATTTAACAAATAAAGGATTTATGTAACTTTATACTCTTTAAGCTACTCTATAGTCTGAGAAAGCAGTCTTTAGTTTTTTTTCTCTTTAACCCATAACAAAAAGTGTGGGGGGAGGGAGCTAAACTCCTTTCTGGAATTGTGTGTGTGTGTGTGTGGGGGGGACTTTTGAATGTGTACATGTATACCGACACACATTTATTATAATAAATATCTATTGGGGGCTGGAGAAATGGCTCAGTGGTTAAAAGCACTGGCTACTCTTCCAGAGGACCCGGGTTCAAGTCCCAGCACCCACATGGCAGGTCACACCTGTCTGTAGCTCCAATTCTTGGGGATTCAACACCTTTACACAGACACACATGCAGGAAAAACAACAATGTACGTAAAATAAAAATAAATAAATTATAAAAAATAATAATAAATATCTATTTTACATGTATTATACTCTATTATTTCTTTTTCTTTTTTGGAAATTAAGCCCAAGGCCTTGCACATACTATTTCATTCTACAAACTTGTTAAATGTTAGCCAGGTGTGATGGCACAGGCCAGCATAGCACTTCGGAAGCTGAAGCAAGAGCTTACAGGTTCTAGGTGGCCTAAGCCACATAGTAAAGCCCTGTCTCCCAAACACAATACAGAAGTTACTGATTGTAATCTGTGTCATTGATTTCATCGCTTATTAATGATTATGATCTAGAATTTTAAAAATAATGCATTAATGTAGGAAAGCAAAGATTATATTTCTAACTTTACTGTTAAGAGTATAGGTTGATTGTGGACCAATATTGGATACCTTTTGCTCTCTAAGTAATCAACCTGAAAATCTGTTGTTCAAAATAGTGTTTGTTTATTCACAATCCCATGTGTTTCAACTTAGACTGGCATTATCTGCAGTAATTTTCTGTGCAGCTAGCTCATTCCTGCATATGACTAAGAACGTCCTTCACCTCTGGCTGTTTGCAGAGGCAGAAGTGGTGAGAAAGTCTGAATGTTATTTAACACAGGCCCAATCACTTACAGCTTGGGGGTTTCCGAGAATAACAAGGGGAGGACAAGTCCCAGCACACCAGATCTTGGCTTGTTTTGCTTTGATCATTGTTCTTTTATCAAATCAAGTTAAAGATCTGTGCCCAGAGACATTTTTATGACCAGAGAAGGGGCTGTTGGAACCATTTTTACAAGCTTTCTAAAACAACTAGAATAAAACACTTGCATGAATGTAAGTTAGTATAAATTAAGTTGCAGTTCTTGTTAGGTTTTCTTAGTAGTTTCTTTTTTTTTTTTTAAATTGTATCTCTAGAATATTTCAACTACAATAGGACATAACTTTTATTCCACTGAACTTTTTTTTTTTAATTTCTTTTTGTTTATTTGTTTGGTATTCTAAGACAAGGTTTTTCTGTATAAAAGTCCTGGTTGGTGGTGGTATACTGGTAAGCATAGATGCCTTCCACTGAACATTTTATAATAGGACATAATTATTAGTTTACTTTAATTTAAAGGACATAACTTTTATTCCACTGAACATTATTGGTTTTAATTGTCATTAGATAGATGTGAACTGCAATATCACAATATCAATATTTCTTTTCTTTCTTTCTTTTTTTTTTTTTTTTTTTAATTTCCGAGACAGGGTTTCGTTGTAATTTTAGAGCCCTGTCCTGGAACTAGCTCTTGTAGACCAGGCTGGCCTCGAACTCACAGAGATCTGCCTCCCGAGTGCTGGGATTAAAGGTGTGTGCCAACACCGCCCGGCTCAATATTTCATTATTGAAACCTTAAAAATATAACATTTACTTTCAGTAATTATTTTCAAACTAGTACATATTTTAATTCTTCAGTCAAGTGTTGAGATGTTCACTTGATCCATTTAAATATAAGAAAATATCTCATATAACATTTGATTATCCTGAGAGATGTGTTGTTATTCTTCTCTTTAGTTATTCATTTGCTATTGGATATCTGCTCTGTGATCTCGGGTATGGACCAAGCATTTCATGCCAATACATGGAAATTTATAATTAAGTAAGTTTGTTAGATTTTCTTTTTTGTATTGTGTTTTCTATATATCAAATTCTAAATAGTTGATGGTTTTAAGATTACATTTGAAAAATTTTTGTGGTTGTATGGAAACTCATTGATTCTGCTGCATGATGATTCAGATATTTGTACATGTAACGTCTAAACCATTTTTTAAAAAACAAACAAATAAAGCTCCGTACAGTTGTAGCTAGTTAGCTGGTAGTTCTGAATAATGGACCATGAACCATAGTATGCCTGAATTCATGTGCTTGCAACTACTGTTAGATAATTATCAGTATAAAATAAGGTATTTCTAAGTCAGAAATTAGTAATTTTATTTGTAGTTGACACTAATCTCTTTATTATATACAGTTGAGTTGTTCAACACTAATTCTACTTTTCAAATAATTTTAACTTATATTAAAGCCTTTTAAGGGTTAGTAGGGAGAGTACCTATAGTCGTTACTAGATGCTGAGGGGTGTCCCTGATTATCCTGTATGAATAATTAAATCAGTGTAACTCATTTTAGGCACCTTTCTTGTTCTCTCAGGATGTTAACTTGCAAAAAAGTAATGAATGTTACTTGTTTACCATAGTATGTGTACCTGACTCCTTGAAACCTCTCCTAAATTTTTAGACAATTTGATTAGTTTTTTTAAACTGCGTTTACGTTTGTCCATCTTAAAATAGGATAATGATAGCACTCTTTATAGTGTTGCACTGAATATTGAGTTCACATGGCAGGTACCTGTAAATGCTCAGTGAATTATCCACATGGCCGTCTCCACCCACCAAACCAGAATCATTGTCATCTCTCCTTCGTTCTTGCTCTTTTCTAGGTGCTCTGTTTTCAGAGTGATATATTTAAAACTTAAATTGGATCATATCACCCAATTTCTTAAAATCTCCCACCATATAGAGCAACAGCTTAAGCCTTTTTGGACACATCTTCCTTTACCAGCCCCCTGCTGCTTCTTGCTTTCTGCTCTCAGTTCTTCAGATGCAGGAAGTTCTCTGTTCTAGGCCCTTCCTTCCACAGCTTTGCAGAAGCTGTTCCTCTCTTCTACTTTGTAATGTAAGCTTCTACTTATCTTAATTCCTGGGTGCTAGCATTAACATTCTTGTAACATTGTTTCATAGTAGTAGGACTTTCTCAGTTTAGCATTTACTGCTTATTCTATTCTTACTTTATTTGACATTTTCATATTAGGCCATATATTCCCTATAGATAGCGCAAAAATTATGTCCATTTGATTTATTTTTTATCCTCAAGACGTAGCAGAATGGTTGACAAATACAAGTTCAGTTATTTATACAAGTTCAGTTATTTTACAGAGACAAAAATTTAGCCACTAGCTTTAAAGGTAAAGTTGGATCTTAATTGTACCATGTTTAATATGTAATACATTGTTTTGTTAAAAATGTTATATAAGGTAGGTGTTCTTTGGGCCTGAGTTGATTGATGTTATTTCATGTCTCTTCTAGTGATTTTATTTTTCTCTTTTTATCGATTTAGGCAGAGCCTTAAACACCAGTCTGTTATAAAGAGCCAACTGAAACACAAAGAGATAATTTCTAACCTGTGTGAAGACATTGTTTTCTCCTTCCATTCTTGTTTGCAGTTGGTTGAACAGATGGCACAGCCAGCTGCACAGGTAAAATGAAATCTAATGACACCACAAAGGGCAGTTATTGTTTTCACAGTTGTTAAATCTTATTGAACATAAAGAGTATAGAATTATTTACAACTCATAACTACTTTGTACCTAGAACATTGTATTACGTTCATTTTTTTCACTTACAATAGCATTTACCTGCCCATCATTTTTACAGACTTAGTTGGTCAGAGCATTGTCCTCAGAATCTTTTATTCTTTTCTGACCTCGAGCAAAATTGTAGTTTCTCTGTTTTACATTTCTTTAAGGTCTTTCTAATATAGAGATTGTCAGCCTTTCTGTCACCAATGCATTATAACCTTTAACAGTATATATCTGTAGGTGTTTATTCTTTTTAAAGTTGATAGATTTCTTTTGATTTCAAGAAGTTACAGTGTTGAATTGACATCACCTTAATGAAATAAAGGCTGCATTCTAACTAAGCATGCAGAATAGGGTTGTTTGAAATCACAATTCATCTTTCTATAAAAGTATATTAGCACAATAACTTTTGTTTTAAACTAACTATAAATTTATTTAAACATCCCTGAGTTATAGAATTGATGGACCCAGGAACTAATATGTTAACTTTTATGGGAAGATGAGTTGAATATTTCTTTCCCAAATGTCAGAAATATGACTCCTCCTCTTGTAGATCTACAACTGACTGAAGGTTCCTTTGCGTCTGTGTTCTTCCCTATCAAACAGCTTGGGGATAGAAGTGTAGACGTTTAATCCAAGTTCCCAGACTGGTGGCAACTACTGCTGGAACAGGGATAGTCTGACAGGTTAGATCCAAAAGGAACGTAGGACTTTGAAAAGGAGCTCTGAAACATACAGACGTGAAGGATAGTTGTAGAAAGAGCTTCACTTTTTTATTTCTTTATTTTTTTTCTTTCTCCTTTTAGATGCCTTCATTTCTCCTTTTTATTTCCTCACTCCTGGTTCCCTTTCTGGTTCCCAGGACCTCACTGATAGGAGAGATTACCTGAGTATCCCTGTGTCAGTGGCAGAGAACTTGACCCAGCAGTTTGCAACCTGTGGGTGGTGACCATTTGGGGTCGAATGACCCTTTAACATGGGTTGCCTAAGATACTGGAAAACGCAAATGTTTACATTAAGATTCATAATAGTAGTAAAATTATAGCTATGAAATAGCAATGAAAATGATTTTATACTTGGAGGTCACCACATGAGGAATTGTATTAAAGAGTGGCAGCCTTAAGAAGGTTGAGAACCTCTGATATCTTGAGTCTTAGCCTTCTTTTCAATTTCTCTTTTGCTTGATGCTGCAGACTCACCTATTAGTAGTAAAAGGAAAATTAGGTTCCTGGCCAGGCGAGAACTGAGGAAAACCCAAAGAATAGTATAGCCTGGAGTGGCAAGCTGAAAGAAAGTCTGGGAGGTTCCTAGATAGAGTAGCTAAGTGTATAATAAATATATATTAATTTATTTTAAATAAATTATCTGTATGGTAATGAAATTGAATTGAAACTTTTTCAACCAAATTCTCATGTTTTACTTAGTTGTGCTAATTTTGGACTTATAAATGTGACCAACTCCATTCACTGACTGAAAGAGTTCTGGGATGGCTTTTATGTCTAGTCTTCTGCTCACTGTAGTCAGCAGTGCCTGCTGCTATTTAAGGTGTTTCCCAAGTAGCAATCATCTTGTAGTAGTCTACTGTTCCTTCTACACCAGAATACCTGAAACTAAGTCATTTGGATACAACCGCAAACTATTTCTACAATTCTGTAGTCTAAGATCAAGACAGAAGCAGGTGTATTGATCCATGATTCTAATTAATCTTATTAAAAACCTGGAGTCAGATATTGGGGTAAAAACTGAAGGATCAAAGAAGTAAAGGACCAGCCACAGTCACCTCTTATCTCAGTTGCTCAGACCGAAAAGGACCGAGATCCTGTCTCCTCCCCCACCTTCTCACTTCCTGTCTGTCTGTACAGACCCCAGACCTCTATGGTTAACTAGTGGCTAGCTCCACCCTCTGGTCTCCAGTCAAGCTTTATTTGTTAGAACATGAACAGAGTATCACAACAATGTATGGTCAGGGCATACTCTCAGCTCAGAAAGTGTCACCTTAGTGCATTCTCATTTGGTGAAAGAGCTTAGATACCTCCCTGCAATCTCCTCATAAAGACACCTTGCCCAGATCACTTCCTCAAAAGCCCTAACCCTTAATATTGAATATGCACTGATGTTGTGGTTCCAGCATAGTTTGACAACACCAACATTAGACTAGGACCCTGCTTTCTGAAGTGTCACAGTAAAGCCAGTGAATTTAATTGTAAATATGGGATATGAATAAACTAGTCTTTATTGTCTGGGTCTGCCATTAAAAACAAAATAAACTGAGCAGCTTAGAATAACAGAAAATTATTCTCCTTAACATTTTGAGTTCTTAAATGGCAACAGGGTTATGTTCTGTCTAGAGGAGAGTCTATATTTTCTCTCAGCTTCTGATGCTGGCAGATCTTGACATCCTCAGTGTACAACTGCAGATTTCAGTCTCTGTACCCATCTTCATATGATAGATTTCCTATGTCTCTCCATCTTAAGATACCAGTCATATGCGATTAAGGGTGCCCTTAAGTCTGGTACTGCCTAGACTTACCTGTTTGTGCCTGAAGTGACCATATTTCTAAAATACTGAATTTTGTTTTAAAAATTATATTGAATTAGATTACTCATCATAAAGCTTTAGACACCAGTCATTCAGTTTCAAAAATATGTAAAATTTATTTTTAAGGTACTTAATTTAATCTCTATCATAAATTCTTTTTTTTAAGATTTATTTATTAATTTTGTATACAGTATTCTGTCTGCATGTCTACTGAAGGCCAGAAAAGGGCACCAGATCTCATTACAGATGGTTGTGAGCCACCATGTGGTTACTGGGAATTGAAGTCAGTATCTCTGGAAGAGCAGTCAGTGTTCTTATTCTTAACCTCTGAGCCATCTCTCCAGCCCCTATCATAAATTCTTAATAATTGCCGTTATAATTGTTTGGGGGTTAAGGAGATTAATCAGTGGATAAAGTGCTTTCTGCTCAGGTATGAGAACCAGGTTTGGATCCCTAGTACCTTAGAATCATGTTTGAAACTCCAGAGTTGGCGTAATGGAGACAAATGAGTCCCTAGGACTCACTGGCTAAGTATTTATTGTAGCCAACCTGACAAGCTCCAAGTTCAGTGAGAGATCCCTCACTGAAAGGGGTGAAAGGAAGAACCATGTAATACAGGCCTCTCTCTCTCTTTCTCTCTCTCTCTCTTACACACACACACACACACACACACACACACACAAATACACACTCCTATTTAGGTTGATGGTAAGGTGAATTGAAGACAGGTCCTTGAGTTCTAGCCCAGGCTGTCTTCAAACTTAATCCTCCTCCTTTTTCCAAGTGTTGGCTCCATACATTGCTGGTTAAGTTTTTGTATTATTTAGAAAATAAGCACATACTCTGGTATTTGTAGTCTCGTTGATTTTCTGCTACATTTAGATTTTTACCAGTATTTAAAGAAAAGAAATATGGTTACTCATTTTAAAACCCTGAAAAAAAAATGTTTGCCTGGCTTATATTCCCTACTTATTTTAACAATTAAGTGAATCATATAAGAGTGTGAATGTATTTATATTGTTTACTTGTTTTTTTAAAGATATTAAAATAAAAGCTTTAGATTTAATAGGTATCATGCTACTTAGTAATAAAGGAAAAGTAAGGCTTTAGTCACAGTCTGCATGATTTTCCTTGTATCACAGGTGGTAAGGACTAGGGGATCCTGGAATGTTAAACACACAGGATGGTTCCTTCAAAAGGGATGCATAACCTGTTATCTGCCCAGAAGACTGGGAGCAGACCTGCCTGGTGACCAATGTGCTTTTTGTGTGGTCCTGATCCTCCCCCAGACTCTGATCATAAGCTTGCTAGTCTCAGTCGGTTTGTACATCCTATCTTTATGGAAGATGCCAAATGTATTTTACAAAGAGTTTCAGTGTAGTCATGTTGGATCATTCTTTAGATTACTTTGTTCCTCAAGGAGAGTTTTGTATGTCCTTACTGTGCACATGGGATTGAGCTGAATAGCACTGGGAACATTTCACCAAATTGTGCTATGCTTCAATATGCAAAAATAAACTACTCAGGTCAGACTACCAAAGTTTGAAGCAACACTAGCTACTTAGTTGTGTTGAACCAAACTGCCCTTTTGCGTCCTGCAATTGCAGAGACCCCTGCAAGAGAGAACATGCTGAGAGTGTGTTCTATTTCACTCTTGATAGTGAGTGCCAGGTTGCTGAGAGAGTCTGGGCTGATAAAAGTTGGCATTAGTGTAGATTCATCTTTAACCTCTGTTCTTAAAAAGAAATTACTCTGGGGGAGTGGGGCATGCATCATGCATAGTGTGTGTGTAGGTCACAGGACAGTTCTATAGAGTTGATTTTTTTCCTTCCTCTTTGTGTATTCCAGAAGTCAAACTTATATCTTTAAGCTTGTGTGGCAAGCACCTGTGTCTTTGAGTCATCTGTCCAGCTTTTATTCTCTGTGCTTTTTGCTTGGAAAGCACTGTATAACAGAGTTCATGTCAGTAATATAAAAGAAAGGTGAATTTCTACTTACACAGCTTTTACTGCAGAAAACTGTTTCCAATTATTTGTTTGTAGTGCAAGTCTGTAGTGTAAGTAGATTATTCCATTAGTGGATAACTCAGATTTTGATTGAATTTAAGTAGGCTTTTACCATAGCAGGAAAAGAACCAAACATACTCAGTTAACATTAATGTTAAGATAGGTTATTTTCTTGTGAAATAATTCCCAAAATTAAAGATAATTCATTTGATTTTAACTTTGTGGTGTTAATATAAAACTTTTTATCCATGCTTGGAATTTTTGTGTCATGACAATAAATTTATTTGCCCTGTTCTTCATGCCCTATGGGATTATAGTCTGTGAGTATGCTGTTAATATTTAGTCACTATGTGTGATAGATGTTTGGCTTACTTCCGTTTAAAAACATTGTATCACATACTGGGTGCAACATTTTCATGGTTGTAGATATAGAAACAGAGCTGCTAATCAAAGAATTTTAACTGCTTAACTCCTGATATAATTGAACAGTAATTATTTTAAGCTTCCACCAGCAATTGGAAAAAGTCCTTATTAACCCACTTTTCTTCCCAGCTCATGAATATCATGTATCATGTCTTTTTAAGATTTGCTAGTCAAATAGTCTACAATCCTTTTTCCCAAAAGATGCCTAATTAGGTTGTAATTTTTCACTATGACTCATTGGCTGTTTGTATTCTCTTTTCTCCCCATTGCTCTTTCTTTTACCTTTTACATATCAATCACCTTTTCCTTTTGATTAATTTGATCCCCATATAGTAAAGAACTATAATAAATTATTTGAGTTTCACTTTCAAATCAATAAGTTAGTTTATTTTTAGTAATTCAGAATTTATAAAGTATCTCTTGTTAATTGGTAAGAATAAAACAATAAGAAAATAATTATGTTTTCATGGAAAATTCATAATCTGCTTACTAAGTCTTTTAGAAAATATTATCTTGTTTATAGGTTTAGCTAATTTTACATTATTTATTTCCTTCTGAACAGGATAATGCTGACCACAGAATATTTCAGAAAACACTCAAATTGTGTCGTTTCTTGGCTAACTCCCTTTTGCACTACATTAAGGTAAGGTCCAGTTTTATAATACATAAATGTAAAACAAACACTAAATTTTAAACTGTCCTATTGTGTATGGCAGGGTGGGCCGCATGTGTGTACACATGAGGGCAGTAGTCTACATGGAGTGTGTCTTCTCCTCTTTACCCAGGTTCATGAGGCAAGCAGGTCTCTCCCAGAGCCTGTTGTTTGCCATTTTTGGTAACTTGCTAGTGAACTCCTGGAATTTGTCTAGTTCTTATCTCCCAATGTTTGAGTTACAGTATGCTGTGCCATGACTGGCTTTTATGTGGATGCTGCTGATTCAAACTCAAGTTCTTTTTCTTTCCTGTCAAGTACTCTTACCCACTGAACCATCACCGTACTCCTCAGCTTGCCCAAACCAGTCATTTGAATGTTTTTTTGATGTTCATTTTGAAGATCTCATGGTTTAATACTATTGATTGTTAAATATTGAACATCTGCTATACTGCTTATTGATAGCATCATCAGATATTTTCATTTAATTTTCTGAAAATTATTTATGTAATTAAATTATAGTTTTTATAAGCATAAGTCAGTTAGAAGGAAATGACTTAGTTTGTGTTTAAATACTATTTATAAAGCTAGAGGTTGGTAGCACATGCCTTTAATTCCAGCACGTGGGAGGCAAAGGCAGGTGGATCTTTCTGAGTTTGAGGCCAACGTGGTCTACAAAAGTGAGTTCCAGGACAGTTAAGACTGTTACACATAGAAACCTTGTATGTAAAAGCCAAAAACAAAACAAAACAAAAAAAAAAACACCCCCAACTATTTACAAGTTATTCCTACCATATTTCGGAGTTAGGGTCAACTTTAAACATTCAAACCCTTTATCCACATCTATACACATACTTTCTCCTTCTGGTATTTTCAGAATGACTGTGATATTTGAAGTTACAAGAATAGGATAAATGACAAGCAGTGGTGGATCTCTGAGTTCAAGGCCAGCCTGATCTACAGAGTTCCTGGACAGCCAGGGATACACAGAGAACAGAGAAACCCTGACTAAGAAAACCAAAAGAAAAAAAAAAAAGGTTTTCCAAGATTGTGTGGAAAGAGGATCAGACATTGAAAGAGACATTATTATTAAAGATGTTAGTGATTGAAAAGCAAAACAAAACTATTACCCAAGTTAAAAATTTTAATTTCATGTTTTTAATTCTTTGATGGTTTCATGCATGTATATTATACATTTTGGTTATTTCACTCTCTATTAATTTTTCTCATCCTCCTCTCCTGCAGAGTGAGACTTCTTCCCAAGTCCCTTTCAACTTTGGTGTTCTTTTCTTTTTTTTTTTAAGGTTTGAAAACATTTTTGTTTTTTTCTCTTCTGGCATCTCCTCCAAGATCCACCTGCCTCTCTAGCCACCCCTTTATGCCCTTTCTTGGTGAAAAAAAAAATTCCCCCAAAATACTCCCTTCCAGTGAAAATTAAAAGAGACAAGCAAAAGGCTAATAATACAAGAAATGCCAAAACTAAACAGCAGAGGTGGTCCTTAGTGTCAGCTGCTAACTGTGGGTGATGATGGCTCTAGTAGCCAAGTAGTTTGGATGCTTACCCTCATCCTCCATTTTTATGTAAGCTTTTCTTTTATATTTGTTTGTGGTGTGTTCAAGTTTTGTTCTGTATGTTATGGGTGGAAGGTATGAATTAGACATTCATGTGACTTATGAAGAATGAGTAGAGCTTCTTTCTCTTTTTTTTAGGAATTTTTTCCTTTCCTGTCTGATTCTTGCTGTACGTTACACCAGCTTTATCTTCAGATACACAGGTAAAAAGGAGTGCCTTATGGTTACTGGAATGTGCCAGTGTGAGCCATGTAACGTGATACTTATCTACTAAAGCATTAGGATGAGTTTCCTTAACGTTGGAGTCAAGTTTGTCTACTTGCATAAAATATTGGGAAATGGAAGCTTTTGAAAGATAGATTCCATGTGAGTTTAACTTTGTTTTTACTAGTTTCTTAAAATGACAAATAATTGGTATGATGATAAATATCAAAACATTTGTATATGGGTATATTTTATATAGAATATATGTATATATATGTACACACATACACACACCTATGTATGTATGTATATACACACACATACAGATGCTAATATACACACATAGATTATCATACATAATGCATATTTACATTTGTAACTGCATAGTAGAATTAAGTTAATTTGGAGGGTTTTAGCAGCAGATGGAACACAGTAGACAGAGGAATAGTGAACTTTAAAATCAAGTCAGCAGAAGTGGCAAAGACTGAACAGATTATTAAGGGCATGTAGGAGAATATAAAATAAAAACATGTCAGTGTAGATTCACTAGAAGAGAGAATAAATTTAAAAAATGGCCATAATTCCTAAATGTTTTATAACTTTAAGGTTTTTTTATTTGTTGTTTGTTTTGTATAAGCTAATGCCATGAAGTGCCTTTTTTTATTTGTGGAGTTTTTCTCAGCATGACGAAGACTCGTGTAAGGTGTGGCATTTTAGACTTTATCCACTAGTGTTTACTGGATCATTCCTGAGGAAGAAGTGTAAAACCCAGAGGTGGCTGATACTTGGAAAGAAGTTGTGAGAGTCAGGAAGGTTTAGAAGAAGGGTATGGAATAACGGGAGAGCCTTTCCTCATGATATTAAGTTAACTTTATGTGCTTTTATGGGTTTGTACCCAGGTGCAGGTGACTTTAACTGGTGAGCCACCTTGCTGGACATAGCTTCAGATAAAAGTAAAAATAATTCTAAGTTTGAGAACATCTTCAGCTGTCGGTTTTCTCATCTGAAAATTGAAGTAATAATAACTCCTGCTTTAGGGATTTTATTTTGATTAGGATAACTTGTGCCTGATGTGGTACAGTCAGTTTCTTCTTGCCTCAGCTCCAGTGTTGGAACATGGAAGCAGCCTGTATGAAGGCACTGAGAAGCCATATCCACACAAGTTCCTCGTTTTTCATTCAGCTAGTTTTAGAAAGCTAGAACATTCAAGGAATAAGAGTACCAGTCAGCCTTGTATATTGTACAAATATGTTGTTATAATTTTGTCTTTATTAATTTTTATGATAGTTTTATGAGATTTAAATTAGGTTTGTAAACTATATGAAAAAGTCTTCTTTAATTAGGGGTTAGTCACATTGACTTATCTTCGAGCTCTAAATTTAATACTGAAACCTGACATCTGTCAATTCATTTGCCCAAAGTCCTAAACTTCTATCCATAACTTTTTTTTTTCCTTGATGTTAATTTCTTTTGTCACTGAGAATAATGGAAACAATTAGAAGAGAGCTTATATATACTCTCTCCTTGTACCCGTATTTAGGCCCATATAGTAACTCCCTCGCTGCCCTGAATTAATTGTGCATGTGCCTGAGGCTACCTCTTTGTACTCTGAATGTAATTTTCTTACATGCTCAGGCAATTCCTGCAGGTAGCCCCTTTCTCTTTTGCAACATCAACCTACCCTCGCTGCTGCCTTGTTTTCATGAGTATGTAATACGTGCTACTTACTATTTTCCCCATTTAAGTACAACAGTTCCTCAGTTGTACATTCTTTTCCAGGTTTTCTCTCATTTCTTATTGTGTTGCAATCCTCAGATGGTTTCCTCAGAGACCTTCCTGTTCATTTTTCTTACCTTTTTTTTTCTGTATAGCAATTAACATCTGGTATATCATAGTAGATACTACAATTCATAAGGAATATATTAAAAAACCTACAATTGCTGCCTGAAAAGCAAATGATACTGAATTCTTTACTGTGCTTTCTTATACATATATAAATACATACCTATAATAGAGTTTATGTTTAATAAGAGAACCACTATAGTAATAGTATATTGTTAAGAATTATGTGAATTGGTCTGTCTCTCCAAAAATATTTTGCTTTGCTATAGTTACCTTTTTGATGTGAGAAGATTGGATATCTTGTGGTTCAGTGAAGTTAGGTGAATGACAGTTATTATGACATGACATTAGGCTACTGTGTAAAAGTTACTTGAGAACTAGTATGCCATGCGTGAACAGTGGAGCCGATGGCGTAGAAGCTGCCTAGTAAACTGTGGGGTGGCTGATGTATATAGCAAAGCTATACTGTACAAGGGAGGATTCGCATCACAGGCGGGAGAGCAGGATGGTGTGAGATTTCATCATGTCCCTAAGAACAGCTCACAAATAAAGAGTTGTGCTCCCTGCCCCCTGCGTCTTTTAGATGGTGTGACTCCAGGAAACTGAAATCATAGAGAAGAGGAAACTGTTATACAAGTTTACTTTTTTACTTAACTGTCCCCTCTAACTAAAATATAAACTATATAAAGGGCAGTGTTTCCTATATTCTTTTTAGCCCTACCATAATACCTCCTCCTGTTAACTATGTAACAGTGCGTCCTGTTACATAGGTATTTAAACATTTGTGAAGTAGTGTACAAATACATCATGAAATTGAAAGATATTTAGATGCTTAGTTGTAGTTTATATCTGGAATTTTACTACCTATATTTTATTTTATTCATCTATTTATTTCATTCTTCTTAATAATTAGGCATCTTGTTAACTATGTGTCACAGAAGAAGGAATACAGGAATAAGAAGATGAGGTTAATGAACAAAGTGACATAGATATTTGGCTATATGTGAAATAGGGCTTTTCTTTGTCATACTAGAAAGACTTCAGGTATTTGTTAGGTGCATCCTTCTAAACGTTATATTACATGTTAGGGAGTTTGCTTATAATGTCACACTTACCATAATTAAATATGAAGTAGCTGCAAAAATATTGAGTACTTATTATATTTCATATAGTTTTTAATTGAAGTTAAACTTCATTACTGAGACATTTCTGTGAAAGTCTTTTTAACCCCCTTTAGTGTTTGTATATTATTTCTTAAAAAGCTTTAGCTTCTAAGAAACAAAATTGATAATAGATTCAGCATTTACCTATTTTTTTTGTTTTGTTTTTCTCTGTTTAACAGTCCTGGCTGTCCTAGAACTCACTTTTGTAGATCAAGCTGGCCTCAAACTCGTAAAGATCCTCCTGCCTCTTCTTCCCCAGTGTTTGGATTAAAGATGTACGCCATTACTGTCCCGTGCATTTACCTATCTTATTATTATTACCTATCTTATTATTAATTTATTCAATTAATTAATTTATTTTTGATTGTTTGAGATAGGGTCTGTACTCTGACCTCAAATCCAGTGTAGTCTTCCTGGCTCGGCCTCTTGAATTGAGGTTACAGGTGTAAGCTATTAAAAACAACTTTCAAAAGAAGTAAGTAAGCCAGAATATATCAGACCTATCTTTTAACATTTTACTAGTAGATTAAATATTTGTTATTTACATTTTTAAGGTTACCTCATCAAATGGTATTAAAATGCCTCAAAATAGTACTATATTTCTCTAGAAAATATTTTCTCTATAGAATTACAGCTATGCTATGTAGTTTCTAGGTCCTCTTATCTTTCTACTACCAATTCAGTGTTTTGAGCCTTTTTCATATAAAATACGTACTTTTTTATGCTTTTTTTCACTACTGTGACATGAACTTGTGATACATTTATTTAAATCCAGAAGATCACTATTAAAGACGTGAGGGTTTTCACCTTTGTTTGCAGCAAGTTTCCTCCAAACCTGCATGCTGCTAGGATGTCCAAAGCACTGCAGGAGGAAATAGCAGGCGCTTTCCTTGTGTTACTGGACCTACTCATCAGACAGCTGCTCACATCCCAGCCTTTTGTACAGGCAGTTTTGGATAGTAAACTAGGTAAGCTTCAAAACAGATTTATTCCATCTCCTTGATATGACATGTCATATACAGTTGTTTCCCCTCAAGCAGTCACTATTTTGTGAAATTTGAAAATTTTATTTAAAATTCATTATACTTTTATTGAAACATCACCTATTAGTCGTACTTTCTTTGTATAAAACTATCAAATTTCTGCTGAAAATATTTTGGATATATTTACCAATTTGTTTTAACATATGACTTTATTACTGAAAAGACCTGCCCTGTGAACTGCAGCTCCCACAAGTCCTGCTCCTGGTTGTTGTCATGGATAAGTTGTGCTCTCAGCCTAAAGATGTACAGACCCTGTGGTGCACAGAAGCTATGACTAGGTAATGTTTTGCTTATATATAATCATATTACCAGTGGTTTAGTGGGCTCTGTTAATTTGAAATGATCTTAAATTTATGTTTAAGCCAGACATGGTCTGTGCCTATAATCTTTCCTCTGCAGGCTGCTGAGACAGAGAAGCACTTGAACTTAGCACTTTGAAATCACCTTATCATATTCTGCTTAATAGCCATTTTGTAGAAAAACTACCATGTAAAAGATATAAAATGTATATAACTGATGCTAAAAATATTTTAATTTTATTCACTGATTATTACCCATTGGTGGCACTAAAAACATTGGCTATAATGGATATAGATGCAAATAACAGCATGGAAGAGTGAGTTGCAATAGGAGCTGGAGAGATGGCATATCTGTTAAGAGTGCTTGCTGCTCAATCATGAGGCCCAAAGTTTGGATCCTAGCACCTATGTTTGGTGACTCCAGCCTTAGGAATCTGAACCTCCGGGTTTCTCTGGATGTGCATGTGCAGATACATTCACACAGATGAACATACAGGCATATGCATAAATCTTTTTTTAAAGCTGTGGTACTGTACAGTGTCTCCCAGGAAACGGCACTGGTCTTCACCCTTTTTCCCAGCACTGCAGCCCAGGTGCTAGTTTGTTATAACTGGATTACTGCTATGCTCCTATTTTTTTACTCTTCCTCTTGGCTGGTCTGAGGTTCAAACTGGTATGCTCACAAAAAGAAATAATGTTCAAACTTTGAAATTTTGTGACCTGTTCTGTTATTAACTTTGACCTGAGTTTTGTGACCTGTTCTGTTATTAACTTTGACCTGATTCCTTCATTAGAATATATATAAAATATTTCTATTACTTGAAAACCATATATACATACAGCATATTTTGATAATATTCACCCACCCATCTCACCCTAAATTTTCATAACTTTCCATTCATTCTCAGCTTTGTGTCCTCATGTATTTTTATAACGCACTAACTTCAGTTTATGCTGTCCATCTGCTCACGGGTGTGTGGCTGTCAAATGGAGTATGGTTGGCCAACCAGGGGCCATACCCTTAAAGCAAACCGACTCTCCTTCTGTCAGAAACCATCTACTGTCAGGAGTGGGGACTGTTGAGACACTTGTCTCCCTGTCCCTGTGCAAGGGTGTAGACTAACTTGGTCTTGTGCAGGTCTTGTGTAGGTAAGCACAGCCTCAGTGAGTTTGTAAGTGCAAAATCCTGCCTTTCCCAGAAGGCAGTGTGTGGTGCCTTCTCGCCCATGCTCTGGCTTTTTAAGACCCTCTTTTATTTGTAACATAACATATGAACTTAATTATATCATTTTATTTTGTCTCTTACAGACTTATGTTTTGTTTGTTTTTAGTTCTTTACTTGAAACCTTTATGAAAGTTTCAACTATTTCTATCTTAAAATGATCCTTCCATGTATGTTTAAAATAATACTTAATTTAGCTAAGCTCTATAAAAAAACTTTGAGTTTGATTTTATATAACTTGGCACTATTGTAAGTGACAGATTTTTAAATTTATTTTATGGATTTTGTTTCTTTGTTTAAGATGGGGTCTTGCTGTATAGCCCTGACTGTCTTGGAACTCTTGGCAGTCCTCCCATCTCCTTCCTAAAATTACATGCCCAGTTTGAGAAAGTTTTGTTCAAGAAATTCCTTAAAGATTTTTTTTTCTGGCAGTAAATAATGTTTTATTTTTCATATCTATATATTTATATATATTTCCAATTACTACAGATTTTTATCTTTTGACATTTTGATTCTCTAAATTAACCCTGTTTATGACTTTACCTGCTATTTGTTAACTTCTATTAATGCTGTGCTCAATGTTCTTAATTTTCCTGCAGGATGTCCCTGTTCAAAGCCATTTTCTACAATTTTGAGAGGTGTTCTGGTGAACTGTCTCTGACTGCTTGTTTACAGGGAGTAGAGGGTAAAGGGCAAGCCGAGGCGTCTGTTACTTTATATCAGCACGTCTGTGTTCATCTGTGTGCATTTGTTGCTTCTTTTCATCCCTCACTGTTCCCTGAGCTGGTAAGTGCTCTACAAACTTGGAAAGTGGGGCTTGCACTTTGCTTTCTTTTCATTGAAATTGTATTTGTTTTGTAGAAGAACATGAGAATTAATGACTGTAGTAAATTCAACCTAGTCAACATTTTGTTTTGTTCCATTTGTGTCTTAAGAAATAGCAGTCCTTGATCATATAATACTAGATGTACTGTTTAGCTAAAACATTTGATAAAACATTTTGGGTTTTGTGTGGGGAGATATAAGGAAATCCTATGAGAAGTAGAAACACAAGAAGGGGATGTTACCTAATGTACTAGTTACATTTCGGTTGCTGTGATAAAAAACAGGAGGACTTAAAAAAGGGAGAGTTTGTTTTGGTTTAACGCTCCATAAAGAGAGTCCATATAATGATTGAGGAGGCACAGCATTTGGTGACCAGAATAGGAAGCTGAGAGATCACACCTCAAGCATAAACAGGAAGCAAACTCCACTTTGAAAATGAATCAAGTCTATAAACGCTCTGTGTCTGCTCCCAGTGATGTACTTTTTCCAGCAAGACTTCATGTCCTGAAAGTTTCATAACTTCTGACTGTCATGAATTGGGTCCAAATGTTCCAATACCTGAGCCTGTGGGGAACATCTTTTGTTCAGACTACTATACTCTTTCATAAAAAATGAATAGTAATATATAATGATTAGTATTTTTTAGGTAGTTTTATTTTTAATGGAATTAGATTTAAAGGTTGAAGATATTTTGGAAAAACTTGTCATATTGTTTGAAAGCTTTCAGAGAATGGTCTTTGTTGCTCACAAGGCTGAGTTAGCACACGTAAGATTGCTTTCTGTTCCCCCTCAGCTTAACATAACGTGTAGCATATAGTTAGGTGCTCCACAGATAAAGGAATGGTGTTATAGTTCTTGTAGATACTAGCCTGTGGAGGTTTCCCGCTGAGGATCTCTTATTTTGATTTGTATAGTGCTTTCTGATTTAGTGTGAGAAATGTGACGTTAATATCTCATGAGCATCTTCCAAGGAATAAGTTGACATTTCTGTTTTCTCACTAGGATGCTGCTCTACTGAATGCGGTGCTTAGTACTAACATGACCACCTCGCTGCTAGCGATGGACGTGTGGTGTTTCCTTGCTCGGTAAAGAGTGCCTTTTCTGTGTTTGGATTGAGTTAGTAGTGACCAACATAGTTTTAAGTTAATAGAAAAATTGTACTTCTGTAATCTTTTAATGGTTAGATTCCATGCCAGTATACTAAGTTTGGAAACAAGTGCCCTTTTTTTAATGTTTAAACTAGGAGGTGAATGTTTAGGCAAATCTGTTACTATGATGTTCCTTGGTGATGGGTATCCAGTTTGAACATGCCTAATTTGAAATCCAAAATGTCTTAAATTTCAAGCTTTGAGCACTGATGGTACCAACAGTGAAAAGTTACATTCCTTGAAACAGTTTAATGCTCAATATTACTAGAAATATTGAATAAAAATTAGGTTATGTATATAGCCAATTATAAAAGATAAATATAATTATAAAAGATAATGTTTTGATTTGGGCCCATCCCCAAATCTCATTGCATATATGTAAATATTCTAAAATCTGATAAAATCTAAAATCTGAAACACTTTCAGTATAAGACATTTTAGATAAAGGATATTCAACCTGTAACCAGGGTGTTTTCTGTGTTCTTGTTCTTCTCCTAACTGTAAACTCGTTTAATGTCTAGATATGGAACTGCTGAACTCGGTGTGCACCATGTCACCTTAGTGGCTCATCTGGTAAGTAGAATTAAATGACCTAAAACACCTACTTTCTATGTTTTCTTTGGAGATAAGATTTTATTTAGTTATTTGTTTGTTTTTGAGACAGGTTTTCTCTGTGTAATAGCCCAAGCTTTCCTGGAACTTGCTTTGTAGACCATGCTGGCCTTGAACTTACAGAGATTCACCTGCCTTTGCCTCGAAAGTGCTGGAAAGAGATAGTGATATTTTTGGATGTTAATAAAAATGGGAGAAATAATAGCTAAATTTAATGCTAATTGTTATTAATTGCTAATTTAATCCTAATACGAATACAAAAAAGTAGTAAAAACCCCTCTGTATAAAGTGGAGAATTTTTTCATTTTTAGAAGGGGGAAAAAGCCTATGTCAATTGATAATGTGTTTAAAATTGAATGTAATGTGAAGGTGAAAATGTGACGGTGATGGCTAAGTGCTCATCGCCCCCTCTTTACTGTAACCTGAGGTCTCCTGTGGTTGCTGTGTTTAGTCAGGATGGTGTGATTGTGATCCTGTTCTCAGGAAAACGAAGGAGGTTTTTACTGAGGACAAGCATAAATGGACTTAGTGGTTCTTTATCTTTAATGGTGATTTTAATTATGAGGTGTGTTCCATATGAAGTACTTATGACTCGTCACTGTTTTTAATCATAGCCTTTGATAATGATCATATCTGAAGCCGTCTATCCTTTGCTTCTTAGTCATATATTTCTGCATGGACCTTTAATGATGGTTATATTCCAGTGATGAGTAGCATAACCTGAATGGCTGACTTTATAGCTCTGGATGTAGCTCACAGCCTGACACATGGTGTACAAAAGAGAGTGATGCTTTACATGTCTCAGAACTTCAGTCTTTGTTACTTACTTTTTAAAATTATTATTTTTGAGTAATAAAAATATTAGTTTTTTAGATTCTGTGTGCCTCTATATGTATGGTCATGTAAATACAGGTTTGCACACAGGCTAGAAGTGTCAGACCCTGGAAGCTGGAGTCACAGGTGGTTTGTAAGTGGCCTAGTCTCAGTTCCACATGTTCTTCATGCTGTGCCATCTCTCCAGCCCCTCATAATGTATTTATTTATTCTCTAGACTGAGATATCTTACTTAGTCTAGACTGGCTTTGAACTCAAATTGTGCTTGCCTCAGCCTCCAAGGGCTAGGATTACCTTATAATTGCTAACTCAACTTTTGCTATACATTAATGTGCTTAGATCCTTAAAATTACATAAATTATTTTGAGTAATAACATTAACATACTAGCTTATTGTCAAAGTGGTAGTTACTGTATTACTGTGTTCTTAAGTGTAACATAAAAGTTCCTTTCTCATTATTAAAGCAACCAAGTTTCTTTGAAGCAAAGAAATTAAAGAATAGCTATGAGTTCAAAATAACAAAAATTTTTAATTAGTTATAGTCCAATCTCTCAGAAGGAGTCATTAGTATTTTGGTGTAATTGTGCCTTACAAACTGACTCTCTTGTTTTAACTCTTCTCTTCTTTCTCTCCTGCCTTTCCAGATAAAATCCTGCCCTGGAGAGTGTATCCAGCTTACCAATCTGTCAGTCCTGTTGAAGCGTCTCTTTTTCTTCATGGCCCCACCCCATCAGGCAAGGATATTGTCTGTGCCAGTGTCTTTAGTCAGCTGTGAGGAGCACAAATTAACATTGATGCTTTGGTAATTGATTTTAGGTCTACGTAGATTTTCAGTTCAGGTTACAGATGCAGTCTGATTCAGTTGTTCTGGAATACTCCCCCCCTTTTAATATATTTAAGATGGACAATGAGATAGCTTTGTGTCTTTGTTCCATTTATTAATTCTATTATGCTTTGAATGATGCATCTTAGTGTTTCAGAGTAAGTAAAATTGATTTTTAAGGAAAGATTACAAGTATTTAGCCTCAGTTGCTTACTGTTGTGAAGTCAACAAGATTTGCCATGGTTGAGTTTCTTATCTCATGGGCCTGAGTAGCCTTGTGAAGAGTTGTAGACAGGTACCATTGGAACTTCTGTAGCAGGTTTTTGTTTGTGTTTAAAAACAAGTTTGTGGACTCTGGCCTATAAATTCAGTGGTGGGTGTAGATAAGGCTCAGCAATTGGCTTTTGTTGTTAAGCACTTAATGTGATTCTGACAAGGAGTCGAGCTTGGAATCCACATGAAAGAAATTTGCCTGTAAAGCCTTTGGTCTTGGCTTGAATCCTGATTATATTAGTGATGCAGCATTAACGCACATCAGAATGAATGTGTTTTACTGAAAGCTGACACATGCTAAGATGTGTTTCTCTTTCCATAGGAATAACAGTTGAATGTGTATTATAACTCAGTACTCTTACTTTAGTTGTTTCCTGATTGAGGAAAAAGGAATGTCCCTTATTTAGACATACTAATAATTGTGTGTTACAGTTTTCTATTGCTGTGATAACAAACACCGACCAAAAGCAACTTTAAGGAAGAGAATATTGATTTGGCTGAAATTCCAGGTTTAAAAGTTCATCACTGCAGGGAGGTCAAGGCGGGAAATTCATCACACCCACAGTCAAGAAGAGAGAGAAACGAATGTACCCATACTCTTTTGTTTGTGCCTTGTTGAGTTTCTCCACTTTTCTCACAGTTCAGGACTCCCTTCCATAGTAGGCTGGGTAACTTAATTAAGGTAACCCCTACAGGCAAACCTAGTGTAAACAGTTGCATATTGAGACTCTCTGCCCAGCTAATTCTAGATTGTGTCAAGTTGCAATTAAAGGTAACCATCACATTGTGCTAGTATTTTTAGGTAAGGTGAAATTTACATTTTCATTTTAAGCCCTTTTTAGTTTTAAGGAGGAATCTAAATTTTCTGCACAGTGTTTTCTTACGTGCCACTCTTCTTGTTTGAACTGTTAGCCCTAGTAGCTTTAAAGTGATGTTTGAACCTTAGGATAGAGTCTTGAACTCTGAAGTGATCAGTTTTGGTAACTCCTTTTAAAAATATTTTTATTGTGTAGGACATTATTATATGTCATATATTCTTTGAACGGAGACACATATGTTGATTCATTTAACCTTATTATAAGGAAGAATGGTTCTTGAATTGGCTTCTCAGTCGAATCATGGCTTTCTTGATGCACTTTAATTTTCTGCTGAAGTTGCTTATTATAAATGACACTCAGCTCTCTCTTTTTTTCTTTTTTGATTTTCAAGATAGTTACTCTGTTAAACAGTCCTGGCTGTCCTGGAACTCACTCAGTAGACCGGCTGGCCTCGAACTCACAGAGATCCAACTGCCTCTGCCTACTGAGTGCTGAGATTAAAGGTGTGCACCACTACCGCCTGGCTTGACACTCAACTCTTGAAGTATTCTTTTTTTCTATTTGTAGACTCTGTCACAGCAAGTGACCAGTCTCTTGCTTGTTTTGATGCACAGTTAATAAAAACTCAGAGACAGATATTGGGGTTTAACCTGAAGACCAGAGAAGCAAAGCAGCCAGCCACTGGCTTTTACCTCTACCTCAGTCTGAAAATGGTGATCCTGTCTCCAGGAATCTCAGAATGAGACTGAGACTAAGAGCTGTCTTTTCCCGTTTTATAGTACTGGGATAAAAGGGTGTGCGTCACTACTGCCTGGTTTCTATGGCAAGCTAGTGTGACAACTGAGGTTAAAGGTGTGTGTCATTGTGGCTACTGGGATTAAAAGGTGTGTGTCATTGCTGCCTGGTCTGTAAGGCTGACTAGTGTGACTGTTTTACTTTACTGATCTTCAGGCAAGCTTTATTTATTAAAATATAAGTGAAATGCCACTACATGTTTTGTCAGTTAGATATTTATTTTCTGCAAATTAAATAGAGTTCATATACAAATATATAATAGAAAAGCCCGGCACTATCAAAATTAGTTGTAGTGCTTTGGACTTAGGAGGAATTTTTGTTAGTTTTTAATGTATGACAAGTTTTCATATATTTTGTGAAGTTTAAATATTGTAAATTGATCTATCTCATTTCTTTAAAAATATACTAGTATACTTTTTAACTAGGTTCTACAAATTTAGCAATTAAATGCACTATTTTTTAAAATCTAACAGTTGGACTGTGTTTTGAACTTTTAGTTCATTTTTTTTTTTTTTTTTTTTTTTTTTTTGGTTTTTCGAGACAGGGTTTCTCTGTAGCTTTGGAGCCTGTCCTGGAACTCCCTTGGTAGACCAGGCTGGCCTCGAACTCACAGAAATCCGCCTATCTCTGCCTCCCAAGTGCTGAGATTACAGGTGTGCGCCACCACCGCCCGGCTTAGTTCATATTTTTATTGAATCTTCTTGAAATCTGCATTTTAAAAGAACAGTATCTCGTTTCTCTTAACACAATACATGTTTTGGATTCCATCTCAGTAGAAGACTGTATTTACCTATCACAGTCTTTATTTGTGGTTGTTTTTTGTTTTATAGCTTCCTTTTGGGAAATTAATTTAGTATGTTCTCTAAGGCCGAGTAGAGCCAGCTAATCCATTTGAAACTGGACATATGACCTTGATTTCATGTTCTCAAATGCAGTAAGCTAAGATAAAAGCCAGGATCATGGTGGATTATTCTTGCCATATCTGGAATATTAATTTGACTTAACTATATAAGGTGATGAGTACTTGGAAGATAGCAGATCTAATGAGTAGAAAGAAGATAAAATATCTGATGTGAATAATAATGAAATGCATTATTTATCACTTAGTGTTTTTTATATCATGCTTCATTTAAGCATGATTTTTCATTTTGGAAATAAATACAGTAGCAATAAAAATCTTTGTGCTTATTTATGTTATGTTGATCTGGTACCCAGTGATCTTACTGTGCATTTAAGAAACAGATTTTAAAATATTTTTGTTGGTTCAGACAAACTTTTGGTATGTGGCCTTGACTGCCCTGGAATTCACTTTGTAGACTAGGACGACCTCAGACTTGCAAAGATCCTATACTCTGTCTCCTGAATGTTGGAGTTGTGTCATACACCACTACACCTGACATAAGTGTTTAAGTTATTATTCAGTTCTTGTATATCCAGTGATCTGAAGTTGCTCATTTCATTCTCAACTTATTTCAGGTGGAATTTATCCAGAGATTTTCTCCAGAAGAAGTAGACAACTTGCCTTTGTGGCAGTGTATTTCCTTCCAGGCATTATCTGCTGATCTTAGGAAACAAGCTGCGTGTGACGTGATCAGAGTGTGCATAGTGCAGTGCATGGACTGGTTGAGCAGCAGTCATACTCTGGCAGAACTTGATTCTCTGGTGAGATAGTTTTGATTAATTCAGCAGTTTTCTTAGCACTGTTTTAGATAATCGCTAGTCTTCTCTTTCAAAACATAGCAATATTTTTAGATCTATACATTATAAAAGGACCTTTGAGAAAATTTTATCAATTAATGTAAATTGAGCAGGAGGTCTCATCTGTTGGGTAAGAGACATTTGGAAAGCAGGACAGCATTTGATTCCTATTTTTGGTAGCACCTATCTTGATTAAGCAGATATAGTTCACTCCCTCACCCTTAGGGAGGATCTCATCACAGTAGGCCAGGTGGCTTTGAACTCATGATCTTAGCCTCTTTAGTGCTGGATAACAGGTGTGTACCATTATGGCCATCTTAGATATGATTGTTTTATTTGACAAAATACAACATGCATTTTATAGAAAACTACTCTGAGCCTTTACATAGCTTTCTATTTAACTGATTTCTCATAAAACAAAAAAAGAGGTTCATCTATAAGTAGAAGATATATAAAAAGTGGACTAGACACAGCATATACAGTTGAATTTTCCACTTTAGTCTTCATTTGATTATTTATTCAGTAAATAAACTTTGAGTGTTCATATGTAATAAATTGTTTTAGTCATTGGGGGAATAGATATAACAGGAAACAAAATGAAGAAACCCTTCTATTCTTGTAGATGCATATTCTAGCTAAGCAGTACACAGTATAATAAATACCGCTATGGTAAGTTTAAAAAACTTAGCAGGGATAAAAGCATATATTCAAGGACTTGGACGCTTTCTTTTTAATTTTTGATTGGAAGTTGCTGAAGGCATATATTTCCATACTAAGTTGTTCTTCTATACTTTTGTAAAATGGCAGTTGACCACAATTATTAAGATAGTTTAAAACATTTGCATAAAACCAAAGAAGTTTCTTTTTGTGGCTTTATTTTATTTATCACAGCTAATCATGAGTGGGTCAATTTACGTTTCTCATTTGTATTTAATATGAACTAGTTTCTAATCACTCAGGAAACCCAGTCATGTTGTGATGGAGTGGCAGGCTGCTTCCCGCCTCCGGCTAGTTTTACCTGAAATAATAACACACAAATTGTATTCATTTAAACACTGCTCGGCCCGTTAGTTTTAGCCTCTTATTGGCTAACTCTCATGTCTTGATTAATCCATTTCTAGTAATATGTGTAGCACCACGAGGTGGTGGCTTACCGGGGGGGGGGGGGGGGGGGAAGATTCTAGCCTACATCTGCCTTGGGTCGGAGAATCATGGCGACTGCCTCACTTCCCTTCTTCCCAGCATTCTGTTCTGTCTACTCCACCCACCTATGTTCTGACCTATCAGGCCAAGCAGTTTCTTTATTAATTAACGAATGAAACAACAGATAGATAGAAGACCCACCTACATCATAGTCAGTAGACTCTCAAGATGTATTACACTTACATAATAAAAATATTTTGGGTGTATTAGGTAAAAACACTACTGTTGTAAAATTAACTCCTTTTAAATTATGGGCAAAACTTGTAAAGGGAAGTGGATTAATCTTGAATGAAATGGTATAAGGCAACTTTTAACATGGGTTGTAGCTATTAAATTATAGGATTCAAGTCAGTGTTACTGATTATTACATTAAAATATGACCTTCTCCTTATATATACCATCCCAGACGTTAGTATAAGCCAGAAAAGAGATCTGAGTATTTGTATGTAGAAACAAAAATGAGTCTAGAAAAGTTTGTTTTCTGTTTCAAATTCTAGACGCTGTATTTCTTAAGTATTTCATTTGCTTATAAAATTTGTTTCTGTAGCATCTTATGGTAAAAAACAGGAATAATAAAAAAAAATCTAGTAACCTATACAGATTGCTGGGTGCACAGTGTTGAAAAAAATAATGTAGCTTTCTATTGATGAGTACTTTAAATTAGGCTAACCTTGCTCACCATGTGTTAGGTTTCTGTTGCTATGTCAACAAAATGACCATAAACAACTTGGGGAGGAAAGGGTTTATTTCAACTCAGAGTTCATTATGAAGGGACAGCAGGGCAAGAACTCAAGGCAGAAACTGAAGGAGAAGCTTTGAAGGAACAGGACTTCCTGGCTTACTCCCCATCACTTACTCAGCCTGCTCTTATCCACAGTCAAGACCACCTGCTCATGGGGTGGCATAACCCCCAGTTGACTGGGCCCTCTCACACCAGTAGCCAATCAAGAAAATGCCCTACACACTTGCTTACAGGTAATCTGATAGAGACATTTTCTTAATTGGGATTCCTTTTCCCAGATAATTCACACTTGTATCAAGTTGACAACAACAACAAAAATAGGACAAAAGCTTAGTAAAAGTCAATGTTGTTGCTATTTTAAATGAACATTTCAATCTAAAAGGAGAACATGCTTTTATGTGCAAGGAAAATTGATCTTAGTATTATAATTATACTAAAACTTTATATGTTTTAAAAAGCTGAAAAGAATGGCTTTATCTCTGTGGATCTTATGAACAGTTAATAAGTAACTCACATGGTGTTTATAATTGGGCCTCTGGTCCTTTAAACTAGATTTGGAAACTGAAACTTTCTTCTTTTCTCCCCCTTTAGAACACAGCACTCTCTGCTTTGCTTACTGTATGTAATTCTGCTGGTGATGCTTTGGATATTAGACAACAAACTACAGTTATTGAAGTCATGGGTCGGCTTTGGGCTTTTATAAGCATTCAACAAGTAAGGAAAGCTACTCATCATTTCTTTAAAAACTATAGAATATTGACAAGAGAATATTAGAATATCCCTATAGATTAAATTTTCTAATTTCTTGAGGTGATAAGTAAAAGTTGTGATTAGATTTCACCTAATTGTATTCTCTCTCAGGTAGTTGTTATATATTCATATGGGGATAAAGGAGTGTATGCATATGTTTTTTTGGTGTGTGTTATACCAGAGAAGACTTGGGTGTTTTCTTGACTACACTTTACCTTACTTTTTGAGACAGGAGCTCCAGAGAGCTCCTGGGATATGTCTGTGTCTGTTACCCGTTCCTCCCAAAGCACTGTGATTACAGATGAGCCCTGCCACATTCAGTTTTTTGTGGGAACTGGGGATCAGGAACTCAGGTCCTCATGTTTGACACATCAGGTACTTTACTGACGGAGCTGTCTCCTTAGGCCCTTTCAGGCAGTTTTTTTGTTGTTGTTTATTTTATTCCAGTAATCTTAGACCCTACCACAGTGGCAACCACAGTCCATCTGTCTGTGTTTATGAACTTGTTGGACCCTTTTAAAAATTAAGTTTCATCTTTTTGTTGTTGTTGTTGTTAGATTGATGTCTATTTGTGATTTTAAGTTTTTTTTTTTAGTAGTAATTCAGTTGACAAAATAGTGTGTTACTTACTAGTGAAAGGGACTAGTAAGTGCTGTAGCTAATTTGTATTCCTCTTCCTAACAAAGCCAGGAAATCAAGTGTTTATTAGGCTAAAATTAGAACATATTCCCTACATATGGTTGTAAACTTAAGTTTCTTATGTTAAAGATCTAAACATTTAAAGTACAATGTTTGTTTTCTTTAACTGAGCATGTGCCTCTGGTAACCAGTGGAAGTTGAGAGCAAAACAAAAACTTTGGGGAAGTAATAGAAATTATTTTGTAGATAATAGATTTTGGGGGTTCAGGTTTCCTGTAAGTCAAACTTAGGGCTTCCTGTGTGCTCCACCACCGAGTTACCCCCTAAGTCCTGCCGAAAGACCAGGTTTATGATCCATTTCTATGGTCACCTTGCCATCCTGCAGTTGTATCACTTCAGCAGTGGGCTGCCCTGAGTTGGACATAGCACTTAGTAGCCATTCTGATGCCTGTGCTGGGTGTGGCTTCACAGCAGTACGACATACACACTATGAAGAGGTAGAATTTTACCAACATCCATGGATATACAGGTTTTTAAGTGGCCAACAACAGTAATTTGACCCCTTTAAATCATCTATTTGAATGATGGTGCCTCAGTTCCTATACATGTGATCTTGAGCAAATATTTTTCTTATCCTATGTTTTCTTCTTATTCAAATGGGATATTATCTACCACTTAGCTTATGTAAGTATATAGGTGAGGTAGTAATTCTAAACCACATATCAACTGGTATATAATAAATGCTTAGTAGACTACTATTGCTGCTAGTCTCATGTGTGTCTAAGTTAGACTTTCTGCTGTGATAAACACCATGACCAAAAGCAACTTGAGGATGATAGGAGTTATTTTGTCTTACATCTTACAGCCCACCATCCAGAAGAGTCAGGGCAGGAACTCAAGGCAGGAACTAATGCAGATGCCTTGGAGCAGTGATTGTTTACTGACGTGCTCCTATTGTTTGCTAGTTATAGCACCCAGGACCACCTGTCCAGATGACACCACCCACAGAGAGCTGGGCCCTCCCCTATCAGTAATAATCAGGAAAATGCCCTACAGCTTATCTATCTACAGGTAGTGTGATAGAGACAAAAATTGAGGTTCTTCCCAAATAACTGTGTATGTGTCAAGTTAATGAAAAACTAACTCTTCTATTATGTAATTGAAAATTCTCACCAAAATTACTTTGTTTCTTGTTCTAGGTACTAAGTCAACCCTATGTTCAACAAGCATTGAGACTTTTACTTCAGCTACTGACATTTTTCATCCAAACTGTAGATCCACAGCTGATAAGTCAGGTAATAAAGCGACCCAGTTGGTTCTTTGTTCATTGTGAATCTGCAGTGATTTATTTGGTTTACTTGTAAGCCCTTTAATCATTTCCCCTCTTCCTTCCACCTGTCTTCCAGACTGGCCTTAGACTCATTTTGTAGCAGAGGATGTCATTAAACTTCTCATCCTTTATCTTTAGAAGCATGTGGCACCATATCAGATTTTTTTTGCAGTGCTGGGAATTGAATCTATGGTTTTGTACATACCAGGCAAACACTGCACCAGCTGAGCTCCATCTCCAGCCTTTGTGATCCTTTCCTTGTAAACCAAATATGTCAGCTTTACTTGTTTTCATCAAGATTGTCACCTTCTCTCTTCTCTTAGTGTTCTTGCTGTTAACCCAGCCTTTGTCAGTTCGCAGTCACCTTTAAGCTTTATGCTCTGCTATTTAGTAGTCAGAATTTTGTGTGGCACAATCCAGGAAACAGACTGCCCAGGAAATAACCAAGTTTGCTGACCTCTGCATGTATTGTCCTTTCACTGCCAACAGCTAGCTTTGAGACTGCAACATTGCCATGTCTTTGTTTCCTTGAAAAAAATGAGATTGCTTTCAAAAACTGGTACTATGAATTTCTTCTTTGGATCCCAGCTTACCTGGCTGGGCATAGGCAGATTTACTGTCTGGAGTGTCTCTAAGGTGCTGCTTCTGAGGCAACAAAACGTGGGAATGCCTTCCTCTTATCTGAAATGACTGAGAGCTTTGAAATGAGTCCATATTGGACAGAATTGATCTGCCAAATCATGTTAGCTTTAGTTCAGGGTCAGGAAGCATAGAAAAAATAGTAGAAATAACTTGTTATTTAGGAAAAGTATGGAAGAGGTGGAATCCTGTCATCATATATCATGAAATGGAACATAAAATGAGCTAAAAGTAGGTGGTAAAGCTTTGTTTCAGGCTTTGTTTCTGTTTAATTGTATATACAAATTGGCTTAGTAAGCAAGTACTTTAATTAGTTACATTCAGTTACAGTGTGTGTAATGTGGACTATTGCAAATAAAGAACGTGGGAAAACATACTGGATGAAGTAATGTTTGAATTTACTGACTGAAATTTCTGAGGTTCATGTTGAAAAATTAAATATGACAATTTTAAGAAGTACTTAAGTCTTAAAAAGCTTTAAGCGACTACAGTTGTACAATTGCAGTGTTCAAATAGGGATTGTGTAGTTTGTAGATTTCACTTTTGCCCCTTTCCATTGTTAGGAGCTGCCAAACAAGCCTCTGGTTTAATACACTTTGTTATTTTCAACTGAAGAGCAATGAATGGCTTTTTGCATTTTAAAGATTGCTGAGTATATGTTAGTATTGTGTGATATTTGACATATTATTATCCATATATTCAACACAATGTACAACACAGAATGTGTCGCTTTTAAAGCCTAAATCTACTGGTTCTTTTTTATAGAACAAATTTGCAAATCATTTCTTTAAATAATGAATTTCTTTTAGTAGAATTGAAAATGTAAAATTCTTAGCTGGCACAGATTTTGGAGCACAGATGGTAATGTAAATTTGCCTATGCCCAGTCATGTAAGCTGGGGCCCAAAGAAGGAATTCAGCAGTATCAGTCTTTGAAAAGAATCTTACTTTTTCAAGGAAACAGGATCACCCTTAAGTTCATGGAGGCAGTGTTCTGTAACCCCATAGCTAGCTGCTGACAGTGCCTTTGAAAGTACTACATGAATGCAGAGTTCACCACAGCACCAGGACTCCTGACTCAGCTATTTCCCACACAATTCTGATTGCTTATTAGCAGAGTACAAGAGTTGGAGGCAAGAGACTGTTATGGTGAGAAGAAATATTAACAACTCTTATCTGATGCTCTCCCTCTGCTTCCACAATTGAGGCTTTGCAGACTAGCTGCTCCCAATTTTGTCTTCTTTCCCTTTCCCTTTCCCATACAACCACACCTTAGTAGCAAGCAGCTCTACTGCTCTTTTGTTCTTACCTCTTCAGGTAGTAACTTTACTGACCTCACTACTTAAATTGGAGCCTCCCGACCATGTCTGTCTGGCAGTGCTGGATTTTTTATCTTCTCTGAGCAGACTTTTTATACCTTCTGCTATCCAGGTAAGACACTCTTTAACAAAAATGCAAAATCTAAAAACATTCTCTAATGACTAGGGGAATTTTAAGCTTTTGATTTTTGTTTGTTTTTGAGACAGGGTCTCATACTGTAGCCTAGCCTGGCTTATACCTGAGGCAGTTCTTAAGTGCTGGGGTTATGATGTGAACCATGCTGGATATAGGTTTTTGATTGCTAAAATCTTGTGCCTATACTAACAAAGTTATAGAAAAAGAAATACTTTCTGATAAGAAGGGTCATTGTCAAAATCGAGTACTTTTTAAGTAATTTTCTTTTTAAAAATATGAGTTAGCATTCAAATAATTTATCAAGTCGCCTACTGTACTTTGGGATGCATTCTGTTATATGCCATTATCTAAAGGTAGAAGTCATTCATGTTTTACAGGCAGTAGTGTCTAGTGAGGAAATTTGGTAATGAGTTACTGTGTGGGTAGATTCATGAAACAGCATTTACTTTTAGAGACAGTATTTTAATAATACTGTAAAGTATGTATAGATGACAAATGTGTATTTTGCTTCCAAAATTATATTCTAGTGACCTAGGGGAAGACTACCACCAAAGTTTAGGACCACCTATAAAATTAGATTCTCTTAAGCCAGGAGTTTTGTTTTACTGTTATAATAAAATCCCAGGGTTTCTAGCTTCTCGTCTTTGTTTTACCTTCAAAGGGGAGAATGTAAAAAGCTCTCTGGTGAAAATCTTTTCACAGTCAAAGATGGGCTGTATTTCAGTACACATGAATAAAAATCCTTGAAGTTGAATTCTAAAAGGTTTCTTTTAATTATTCACAAGAAAATGATACTAATTCACCCGTTTCTGTCATGTCAACTTGTGATTCATGAGATAAATATAGATGGTGGCAGCTTTTCTCCTTTTGACAGAAATACCAACTTGTATTTGAGCAGTCATCCTTTTTTGGGAAAGGTCTTAACATGTAGCCCAGGCTGTTTTCAGACATGTACTCTTTAACTATTGGCGGTGTAGTAACCCCATTCTCAGTCCGCTGAAGCAGCTGACAACAAAGTGTGATACACATAGTGTGGTGAGTGCTATGGGAGAAATAAAGGAGAAGAAGGGGCAGTATGAAGGGATAAGAAGAGGGAGCCCTTACTTGGGTGATAAGTGAGTATAAATATGAAAGGGAAGGAGAAAGCCATGTTCTGAGCAGGGTATAGAGAACAAGTACAAAGCCTTGCAGGTCATTGTAAACCCTTGGTTTCACTCTAAAGGAAATTGGGAGTTATTAGGAGAATTTGAGCAAGGAATAGAAGAACATAATGTGTCCCAAAAGTAGACTAGTATTCTGTATTGAAGGTTTTTTCTACAGTAAGGTTTGTTTCTCTTTGTAGGACAAGGTGCTGCCCAACCTGCCTTCTATCTTTGCTTTACTGCTAGCCAACAGGAATTGGCTGCTAGAGCAACATACTTTGGAGGCATTTACTCAGTTTGCTGAGGTAAGAGCAGTTTATCATATTGACCTCTGTATATTTTAGTATTTCTTTTTAAATTTTTATTTAGGAAATAATATTTTTATTGATTTTTTTTAAATTGAGTTCTACATTTTTCTCTTCTCCCCTCCCTGCATCTCCCCTTCAACCATCTCCCAAGGTCCCCATGCTCCCATAATTTAATACTTCTAATATCCTAAAACACTTAAAAATACTGAGCTATTTATGTATCTCAGTTGTGAAATTTTCTGCTGAGAAGATATTTGTATGTTTACAAAACCTTATTATAAGGCCTAGAGAAATGAAGTGACTTTTCCCAAGGTTCTCTGATTAGCGGGGATTAAACATTTGGAGTCAACTGCCTGAGTCAGACACTGCCTTCAGCAGCACTGGGGGAAGGTCTCCTTTGAAATTGCTACTGCTCTGACCCATTTCTGTGCAGTCACGCCTTGGGTTTAATAAGTAATTAAACCTTGCAGCACCATATATAGAGAAGCCAAAATTACATAAGTCTTTGTAGAACTCTGAGAATCCTTGGGTACTACTTCCTTTTAAAATGAGTTTTCAGGTAAGGTAGTTAAAAAAACTTATTAAGTTGCTGAACTATGCGTGATCTGTCTTGTTTACTCATCTTTTAATAGGTAACAAATCATGAAGAGCTAGTTCCACAGTGTCTCAGTTCTGAAGATATCAAGAACAAAGTTGTAGCCTTTCTGGAGAAGGTATTTATGTTGTAAAGCCCATGTTTTATTTTTTATCATTTTTAAAATTATCTATTTGTAATCACCTTAGCTTCCTCTTGGTTCTGGGGTTTGAACCGGAGCTTTGCATATGCTAGACAAGTGCTTTATTACTGAGTGTTTTGCACAATGCTAATACAGATAGGCTAAGTAAACATCCCTAATCCAGAGTACTTCAAAATCTGAAACTCTGTGAGCCACCAATATGAGGCAAAAACATAGGATATACCTTGTAGTGAAAATGTATGTCATGCATAAAATTACTCATTTTAGTAATATTTACTATTTTACTAATTTTACAAAAATATTGTATAAAATTACCTCAGGCATGAATTTCATGTTCATACTTGGAGCCTATCCCCATAGTATCTGAGTGTTTGAAAGAATTCTGAAGCATTTTGTATAAATGTAAAGGGAAACACAACTTGTATGAATCAGTTAAGAGCGTCCATTAGGTGGGTAGTGGTGACACATGCCTTTAATCCCAGCACTCAGGAGGCAGAGGCAAGTAGATCTCTGTGAGTTGGAGGCCAGCCTGGTCTACAGAGCAAGTTCCAGGACAGCTAGAGCTGTTACACAGAGAAACTGTCTTGAAAATACAAACAAACAAAAGAACGTACATCAGAGAAGTAAATCACTTTAAGTCAATGTACCTAAAAGTTTGAGATATAATAGCATTGATTACCGTGGCACTAAGATAAAAAAGTGTGAATCCCTAACATTGCTGATCATAATTGGCTATTCATGATTATAAGGCCTAGTATTATGGTTTGTATGGTATCAGTATGTTTTTCTAATATACAGAGACAGACTTTATTTTTGTATATAGGATCTCACTGTGTAGCCCTAGCTAAGTTTGCTCTCAGAGATCCTCTTGCCTCTGCCTCCCAAGTGCTGGAATTAAGGGTGTCTAAAGTGGTGTTTCTACAATTGTTCAGTACAGTCAAAAATTTTAAGTATAGGGATCCAGCATATATTCTGGTGTTACGATGTAAGGGAATAATTGAAATATTAAGACCTGACAAACCAGACTTAGAATACCAGGAAGTATAAATTATACTTTAGCACATATTTAACTGGGTTCTATGTATTTTATAAATTACTTATATGAGTTGTTACTAAACATTATAAATAGATGTGTTACAGTTGTTATCTAGGCTGAACTTTAAGTACATGTGGTGTTTTTTTGTTTTGTGTTTTTGATTTTTCAAGACAGGGTTTCTCTGTTGCTTTTGGATCTTGTCCTGGAACTAGCTCTTGTAGACCAGGTCTGCGTCTGCCTCTGCCTCTGCCTCTGCCTCCTGAGTGCTGGGATTAAAGGCATGCGCCACCACTGCCCGGCTTAAGTGCCTGTGTAAGTAATTGTTTTGCCAGCACCACACCCTGTACAGTAAGTTGAATGTGTAACATACTTATTTTTCTTGGAGAGATAAT
Source organism: Microtus oregoni (assembly GCF_018167655.1). Classification (NCBI taxonomy): domain Eukaryota; kingdom Metazoa; phylum Chordata; class Mammalia; order Rodentia; family Cricetidae; genus Microtus; species Microtus oregoni. The sequence goes on from NW_024543072.1 coordinate 34,901,072, forward strand.
ACTTAATTCTGTAGTGAAAAATGTTCTAAGGCACTTAGAACACTCTGGTCCTTAACCTAATGGTCAAAATCTTTGCAGCATGGGGTCACATATCACATATCCTGTATGTCAGATATTTATATTATGATTAATAACAGTAGCAGAATTACAGTCAATGGAGTAGCAGTGAAATAGTCACCACAACATGAGGTATTACAGGGTCGCAGCATTAAAAAGATTGAGAACCACTGCTCTAAGGGGATTGTATTCAGATTGCACTAAAGGTGAGTCTACCTAACCTAGAATTTGCCTGGTCACAGGTCAAGCCAGAGTGGTTTAATAGTCATCATTTACCGACATATACATAAACTAGTTGGTTTCCTTTTCTAAATCTCATATCCCTTGGTATCTAGTAGAGAATGCTAATTTGTCAGTGATTTTTGATGATCTTTGACAGACAGGATTTGTAGATGAAACTGAAGTTGCCAGAGTGGATCATGTGAAACAGAAAGTTGCTTTCTTGGAACCCACTATAGAGGAAGCAGATGGGTTGGCTTTACAGGTATGGACTGCTTTTCAGTATGGCTAATAGTAAAACAATGGAACGTCTTTGTTCATTATTGATAAACTAGTTTGATTCTTGTCCCCATGTTGAATATCAAAGTCTAAACATATAAAATTCCCATTTTATGGTCAAAAGCATATCAAAAACAAAACCATACATCTTTCCTGAAGTGTTATCAACAGACAAGAACTACAAAAAAAATGGTTGTAAACATTTTAACAAATATACTCTTTATTATTAGAAGTTACATATTGTATCAATGATGACATAAATGTATTTTCTGACCCATAGATACCAATCAGCATGTTTAGTTCTTGTCTCCTCATCCAGCTAGCCTCAATCACTTTTCTCTAATTATCACATGTACCTATTAATTGGAAGAAATTGGACACTACTACGTACATTCAAAATAGTGTTTTTTAACCTAGGTACAATTATAGTTTGGGATTTTAGGCAATAGTAATTTTTGTTTTTTCTTTTAAGATGTAGCTGTAAGCCTGAAGTATATAAAGTTCAATATAAACCAGTTATACTCATAAGCCCTGTGAGTTTAAATTGTGACACCCCTTTGGAAAACTGATTATTAAATATGTCTGGGTCTCAGTCCCTCTTCCCCCTCCCTGTGCAAGATGTTTTGAGCCTGTGGTTCTCATCATTTACAAACTTAGTATTTGGGAAATCACATTTTATTTCTCTTAATGGTGTTTTAAGAGAATACTTAGTGATAGTTGTTGGGCAAGACAGCATTTGTCAGTGGGGGACCCTAGCATAAGAGGGTTCTCCTGGGCTGCCACATGTGATTAGGATGAAATATGATTAGAGATGGGGAGGGGGCACTTTGGGATCCCATGACTGCAGTTTTTCTCAAATTTCTCTTAAATTGTTTTCAGAATGAGCATTACGGCATTACTTTTTTTATGCTTTCCTTATTTCTCAGCCTTGTACGAAAAGAGCCCGGCATGAGTTCCCCTTTGAAGAAGAGTATAGGTCAGCATTTCAAGCAGCAGTAGGGGCTTTGGACACAACTGAGTGGTTACTCCAACAGGCCCCTGCTCCAGCCTGGCTGCCAGGGGAACTGGAGGCACTGAAAGAAAAGATTGAGAAGCTAAAATGCTGTATACCTGAGGGGAACATATGAATGGACTCTGATTGATTCTTCATCAACCATCAACGCCTTGCCTAGATGGATTGTAAATGAAATTATGAATGTAAATTATGTTTGTACATTTTCATTGCACATATAAAAACTTTTATAAATGTGAAAATAGTCTTTATTTGACACAGAACAAGATGGGGGATGTTTCTCATTGAGAACTTTGGTACAGTGTAATACACGTGAAACAGTAACTGCCTAGGTAGGTCCAAAGGAGGGACCTTTCTTTTACTCAGATGATAAACTGTAAACAAATAAGTTGCTTAAGGAACCTTAGCAGTTTGAAGTTAGAATTTACAGCTAGACTTTTTTTTTTTCAGTAAGTCATTATTTCATAGTAGAGCTTACTCTTTTAAAGGAATGGCACAAAATTAAGCTTACCGGCTTGAGTTTTTTTATTTTCTTTATTTCCAGAATTTTCCTGGAAAAAGCACTTTAGCTACTTACTTTTCATGGAACTGGCCTCGATCAAGTGCACACAGGCTCTTCCTAGAATCTGGAACTGAGAGCCTTCTGCCACTCACGGCTTAGTCAGCAACTCGAAGTTGGTCTCATGCTTGAGTTAGTTGGCACAGACTGCAAAAAGAGCTTCTGGTTTGGGGAACTCAGGCTGCTTTGGGGTTTAACATCCATGCAGCTTGCTTTGAGGTATTACTTCTTTTAGAATTCTTCCTGAAGTTTAAGCTCTCCCTCATTGTCACCAGTTGTTATCTTCCCAGGTCAGCTCTTCTTCTTCCCAGCCTTCTGCCTCTCCCTGCAACAGAACACACCGACTATCTGAGACAAACTATATACCCCGAGCATTTAAAAATGACCCATTTGTTTATAATACCAGAAGAGACCGACGCCTCCCAACCAAAAGCTAAAGCGAGATTGCATTGGTTGTAATGCTACATGCCACATCCAGTAAAACTGGTCAGATTCCTAAGTCAAGGAGTTACTTGTACAGGAGGTAGACCTACGCATGGTATAACACAAATGGAGGTTTCTTTTAAATTTGATGTGTATGGTGTCTCGTGCGTATGCATTTTTATGCACCACGTGTGTGCCTGGTGCCTGTAAAGGTCAGAGAGCACCTGAATCTCCTGGAACTGGAGTTACAGACAGTTGTGAGGCATTCTAAGGGTGCTGGGACTCAAACCTGGGTCCTTTAAAAGAATAGCCAGTACTGTTAACCACAGAGCCATCTCCAACCCCAAGATTTTAGTTTGGCAATGTGATTAAACAGTTTTGAACTATAAACTTCGTACATGACAATAGCTGTCATATCAACACTGAGGGATAAGTGTTGTTTTTTTTTTCAATAACCATGAAAAGAAATCATTTATAGGAACTGGTTTTATTGATTCTAGGTTTAATTTGATCATTTTAATTAGCTATGTATGATACCTTCATTGAGAAAAATACTTGTTTATTGTTAACTAGGACCTTCAAGGGAAACCCTGATTAGCACATTTGGTTCAAAGAATGAACTTACCTCAGTCAGTTCTGTTGCAGCAAATTTTGAGGAAAACTGCATCACTGTGGAGACGTCGTCCTTGTCAGGGACCATCACTTCTGTCCTCAGTTCAGGCAAAATAAGGAAAGTACCTGAAGGTTTAATATCTGGGATCATATCTGCAAACCAGTCCAACTCAGGATCTTGTACTGGCTTCTTTTTTACTTGTATGGTGAACTCTTCTCCTAAACCAAGTTGTGACCGAACTTTAAGGGGTCTTTCTTGGGACGCTTCTGGTGGTCTAACGTCCCCATGCTGTGTGTGACTGGTCTTTGAGGAAGGGCTGCATTTCAAAGGCGCAGAGTGCTGAGTGGGAGGAAGCCTTGCTGCAGTGGGCTTCTGCTCTCCTGAGGTAACAGGCGTGGCAGCAGAGGCGGCAGCCACTGTGTCTACTTGGGTACCAGAACTAGACTCACAGTCATCCCAGCACTCCTCTGCCTTCAGATTCCTGTGCTGGGACTCTGCACAAGGCTCGTGGGGCCGCATCTGAACACTGGCAGTTTGCTCGGACTCCTCAGGCTCACTCCAGTCAGGCCACTCCTCAGGCTTACTAGAACCTGCTGGGAGGTTTCCATTGTCCTCTGAGTTGATTTTCACATCTGAGATTCCATTCATAGGGAATTTAATAGAGTGAGAAAACTGATCACCTATGGGATATCCAAGAATTAGTCTCATAAAATGTTAAGAGCAAGCAAGCATAAAGTCTAATTACTTAAAAATATCCAAATACACTTAAACTCAAAGGAAGCAAACATACTATGCCACAATTAGCTCATCATTAGATCTTTGACTGAATATTCTCACACTCATTGGCATAAGTCTCTAAATAATACAGATGCAGTCTTACCTAGTAATTGTATCTAAAAATGGATGCTCAAGTAAGTTGTTTTAAAAATTTTTTACTGCGGGGTCTTTCCCACATTCTGGGTGGTGAATGCCACAGTGCAGGTGTGGAGGCAAAGGACTGCCACGTAGTTGGTTCTATTTTATCTGAGTTCCCAAAATTGAACTTGGGGTATTAGCCTTTTACTGCAGGTGCTTTTAATTCCTGAGCCATCTCTCCAATCCACTTTATTTTTCAAAGACTCACTTTTAATTATGTGTTTGTCTGTGTGTGGGTATACACAGGTGAGTACAGAGGCTAGAAGCACTGGATTTCCTGGACCTGGAGTTAGAAGCCAGTGCTAGGGACCAAACTTGGGTTTCCTACAAGAGTAGTTCTAGTTTGTTCTTTGAACTGCTGAGCCATCTTTCCAGCCCCCAAATAAGTCTGAAACACATTTTCTTAAATGCTATCAAGGTGCTAAGAAATCTAGGTTTACTCAGCTACCACTTCCTCATACTTATTTGCAAAACATTTTCCGCTACGTCTTTATTAACATCTTTACAACTCTTTATTTTTGGTACATAAGACAGGTTGTGTCTACTGAACATGGTGGGGATGGGACAGAACTATGAAGCATAACATAGATAAAATTTTTAGGAAACCTTGGTAAGTTATAGTTCTTAAAATCATTTTGGTAGCAATCTAAGCCCTTGATTCTGACTCTTTTAAGAATAAAAGGCTAGTATAAGAGTACAGAGTGAACAATATTAATAACAATACCACAAAATTATAATGCTGAAAATAATTAAAATAAGTTATGCTATGGATATCCGACCTTGAATGAGGAAAGCAGCTGTCTTTAACAGTTTACCAGAAAGCATATATTCAAGATTGGATATTGATCAGAAAGATTTAGTAAAATTACACTGAATATTTCCCCTACCTTAAAGCTAGGGTAAGGGGAGTCAACTGTCATAATAAGGCTTCAGCTCTCTCTAGCACCTCTCTCTTCTTCACCCTCAGCCCTCAGGGCCTAGCACTACAAGCCAAAGAACTGCATTAGAGAGACCAGAATTTTGTAATGAAATCATGGTCATATTCAAGGTCATACAAATTAACAAAAAGGCAATGACATTGTTGATATAAAGTTCTTGTGCTGCCTCCCACATAGAATAGAGTGGGAACAAACCAAAATCAAAGATTTCCTGAAGTACTCAAAATAGCTTTTATCCAACAAAATCAAAAGAACTTAAGGATCTAGCGTTAAAAAGAACAATGGTCTTTAATAGTCCTTACTAAAATTCAAATATATCCTCTAACCCATAAAGTTTCCTTCTGAGACTGACTTATCCTATGGCAGTGGAACTCCATATAATAACGTTGCATCCCCAAGGATATTTATGGTACTACAGATTATATACTGGTTAAAAATCTAGCAGTGGATACAACAGCTATGGCTATAAATCACTGAATTGGATTCAGTGAAATAGGTGTAAAAGTGAGTTTTTTCTGTATTGACCTCGAAACACATCTTTAATATACAATACATGAAAATAAGCTATAGAGCTGGGCACAGCATTATTAAATATAATCCTATAAAATCCACATATATTGAGTGTGTAGTTTCTGTATCCCTTTGTGGGTTTAAAAAAGGAATTTTACTGAACCATTAAAGGTCACTTTGTACCCAGTATGAGAGTCTGAAAAGGGAAACTGAACTATCCTCATGCTTGACCATTTACCTCAAAATAAAACCTGTATCATAGAATAATAAAAACTTACTAAAATAAAGTTGAATCTTACCTTCAGGGGAAAGGTCACTAGTTTTGGTAAAACTTGGAGCACTACGCTTAAAGATCTTGGTTCTTTCTCCACCCACAACCACTTCTGGTCCAAGTAGAGATACCAGCACCGCCAGGCTACGAAGAGTAACTGCCACAATGGAATGGCTGGTGTCACGAAGGCCCAGTAGTACCTAGGAGCAAAATTGGTCATGAGTGCAGACAGCCACTACCTCTGCCTCCTGGAGAAGAGCAATTGGCCTGCAGCCATAATGCTTTAAATAAGTAATATTTTCGTAGACATTCCTCAGCAGTTCAACTTACTATGGGAAAGAAACAATGTTTTGTCCTTCCAGTCCATCACGGATTGCCAACCCCACTCCCAAATAAGCAAATTATGAGCCAGCCCCAGAGCAAAGGCTCCATGAAAATGGGTGTGGACTGCCTGATACAGCTGCCCAACAAGATACGTAAACTAAGTATCATTTCTGGGAGCATCAAGGCTTATAATCTGCAGGCCCTTAGAAGCAAGCAGCTGCACCTTGATTTCCCACTTTCGTTTTCCAGTGCTTCAGTATATTTTTGTTATTTTGATCCGTGCCATTGTGGGTTTTTTTTTGGGGGGGGGGAGGAATACAGGGTTTCCCTGTGTAACAGCCCTAGCTATCCTGGAACTCAATACGTCGATCAGGCTAGCCTTGAACTCCCGAAGTCTACACGGCATGCACCGCCACAGCCAGTTCTGATAATTTTTTATGGCATAAAAAAATGATTACAAACCTTGGGCAAGCAAATCCTAACATTCCCTATGGTGGATAAACATTCCCTATGGTTGGCAATCACTGCTAACAATCTCATGTTCTCTGTGGTAATTATCATAATGTAATTATTGCACAAATGCTAGTGAAGGGCCATGGACCGGTCTGCTTAGGCTTGTTTTTGTCTTATCCATCTACCTACAAGATGAGCAAACAGAATCATAGCTGCTCACAGACTAAGACTAAACATCTTATGTTAATTGACTGGTCAAGAAGACTGGAATGAAAATATAATTTCACCTTTTTATATCCTAGTAACTTTTAAACTCAATCACTGTCTCAAGGCTTTGAACTATTATCTGAAAACCTTCTTCCCTCCTTTCATTTCCTAAGGTGGCAGCAGTCTTGTGCACTCTCATCTTCCCACTGCCAGCGTGGTCCTAACCTGTGGCAAGATGACTTTCTTCAGCTGTTCCTGCGTGAAGTGCTCCACGTAGGCTTCGATGTGGGACAGTAATACCATCCGCACATGCTCCTCGTGGACCTCGAACAACTGGAGCAGCACAGGGACCACCCGTGACTGGAAGAGTGCTGGCGAGAGCAAGCACGGAGTCTCTCCTGGTGCGTTCTCTACCCGGCATCAGAAGGTACAGACAAGTCATTCAGGGGAAAGGGTCGTCAACTGAGTCCAGAATTTTACACATATTTTATCTATCTGTCTAGAATTTTAAGCCCCAAGCTAAAGGGATTTCTTATGTGGATTCAAAATTACTTAAAGGCTTTACTGTCTCAAGTGCTGCTGCATCCTGTCTGGCCCTGGTTAGTGGGTGGGGCAAAACTCATCTTTAAAGAACACTGAGATGATTCATGGGTTCTCCCTCAAATCAAGTGAGGATGGAGAGCTGTAAGGGAACATTCAAGACTAAATATGTTCAACCCAGAAAAAAAATGCAATTCTAAATTGAAATTAACTACCCATAGTATCTGTTGGAATGACACCATTTAAGGCAATGAACTCGGGGGCAGGAGAGATGGCTTGTTAGTTAAGAACAATGGCTTTGCAGAGGACTCAGGTTCAGGTTCCAGCACTCAAAGCGGCTTACAATAATTCCTAACTCCAGTTTCAGGGGATCCAGTACCCTCTTGTATCTTCCATGGGGACCAGGCTTATATGTAATACACATACATATAAGTAAAACACTCATATACATAAAATTAATTTTCTTTTTAAATTTAAGAGAATGAGTCAGGCAGTGGTGGTGCAGGCCTTTAGTCCCAGCAGTTGGGAGGCAGAGGCAGGAGGACAGGTCAATAAAGTGAGTTATAGGACAGCCAAGGTTATACAGAGAAACCCTATCTCGATAAACAAACAAATGAATTCTTAAAGCAGGATTTAACCTAACTCTAAATTCTTTAGCATATTAAAAATAAGTTCTTTAACCTGATGTGTTACCATCCAAGACTATAGTCTTACAAATCTTATAAAGTTTCAAAGCAATTGCTTTGAAACCCACAGTTCCAAGAAATAAAAAATGGTCTTGGAGATTTTCAACCTTTTTACTAAAAATACAACATGGGTTGCTTTCAGTAACTTAGGAAGCACTGGTCTAAGGATGACTGAAAAGATACCTGAGAGCGTATGTCTTATCCATTAAAGGTCCATATACATACCATGTTGCATTTGTGTGTGCCTGTGTGTGTGTGTATGTAACCACTTACGATGTAGGATGTTCCATAAAGATATTCCATATTTACCCGTGGGCTTTGGTACCCGAGTCAGAGTTCAAGCTATCATATTAGGGAGGAGTAGCTCTTCTGTGCCTTTAGAGGCAAACATTAACTTTAGAATACTGCAATATTACTCCATTCAAAAAAATGAACTAATAATTGCCAAACTCCTTCATAACTAATAACACTGGGAAAAAAAATTCACCTTTCTTAGGGCCAAGGAGATATGGAAGAAAACTCTTAACAGCCACTGGCTCAGCAAACACTAACTGGTTAAGCAGAAGAGGCACCAATCTTGAAGCTATTAATTCTTCTGACAAGCAGCTCACTCTGTCCAGCAGAAATCTAACAGGAAAGAGATGGTTAGTCCCCAGTCTGGTCATGTGACCTCTGTTCTCTGCTCGCTGTGCTACTCATCCATCTACCTCTGGCTATTTGTTCTTTGACTTTTGCTTGTTACACACTTAGTGTTAATACACGGCCTTCCTGGGCCACTGCTCTACCGCCGCGTCTCCCGCCAGTTGCTCAGTCTCCAGCCTCAATTCCAAGTGTTCCCTCCACTCCCTCACTGGCTCTTCCCCTCAGCTTTAACTTTTCTTTCATACCTCAGTGTCTCCTTCACTGGTCCATAGTACCCCTACACCAACCTCTTACCCGCTGACTGAACAATACATACTAACCAATCCTCCCGTGTCTAAGCCTGCCCCCATGAACGGAATGCTCAGTAAAGAGAGATCTAGCTATCTCACGGACGCCTTCATCCCCTCAGTGGTTTCAATGCAAGAAGTCTACTACCTACAAATATCGTCTACGAGGACCACCTCTTACCTGTTCTTGTTTTGAAATTTGCCCTCCAGCAGGATTCAAGAGCTTGCCATTTGCTACACAAATCACAGCCTTTGTGTGTTCACTCCTGTTTCTCTGTCCTGAGACCTCCTTCCCAGCAAAGCAAGACTTGCACCCATCTTCACACTTAAGTTACCAGTCTAGCTATGCCTGCATTACCTGTACAATCTATCCTGGGCATGTAGCAAAGTTCAGTAACCACTATGAAGTCAGAAGTCTGATCCACCCCTACCTACATCACCAACATGCTTAACACAGGTTTAATTCAAGTTAGCAAACCTAAGTTTTTTCTAAACTTACTTGAAAAATTCAGTTTTTTCATCTTCACTTTTTAATGTCAAACTTCTCAAGAAATTCACAACTTCTAGAAAATCATTCCTAAATGCAGGGCAATAAAATAGGATAATAGATTAAAGGCATGTTAAGTATTGATGTTATTATCACAGACCATACCACCATTTTCAATGAAGAAATGTTCTCTATGTCATATGAAAGATTCAAAGTAGCTGATGAGATTTATGTAATGGAGCAAACCTAGAAAAGCCTAATGTCTTCATAATTCCAGAAACATCTGCCAGAGGCTATAAATGGAGACGCGCATGCTAGTGTACTTTAGGCTTCAGTAGCAAGCATACTTCCCCCAACTTTCCACTGACACAGGACACTGGCACTGGACTGTTCTGGGAAATGGCATAAACATTTCAAAGAAGCTGCTGATTCCCAAGTCTCTCCTTTGGGAAGTGGAATTTCTGTAGGAGTCACAAGCATTTTCTCACTTTTCTGACTTTTGTGCTCAGGCAAGGTCAGTTTCTAAGGAATCCACAGATGGTCCCAAACCTGTAATCTGTTCCAAAAGAGCATGGCTCACAACTTACCATACGGGAGCTATTGCATGGCAGTTAAGCACACAAGCTTGGCAGCCGACAAGGCATGCACAGTTACTACCTCCCTTCTCATGTTAACATCTCCATGTGACCCTTGGACAACTCATCACCAGGGCACTGACTTCCATGACTTCTTCCGCAGAGAAAGTCACGTGACTCTGACTTCTCCAAAACTTAATTCCCATTAGCCTTTTGTTGACCAGATGCTTTAATGAAAACAGTCTACTAACATACTTTTCTATGGTGCATGAGTTAAAACACAATGGAAAATACACAAGAAACTCAGAAAACCTCTTTGTACTGCATCAGCCATTTTTCCACTTTTCTGGAGCTGATTCATATCGCGTGCTGTTCCAGGGCAACACCTGCAGCGCTGTATGCAGCACCAGGAATATGTGTGCCTGTGAGCTTTCCTAGTTCATGTGTTCGTGTCTCACTGTAAATGGTACCATATATGGTCTAGAAATGTATGAGTATGTGTTCATAAACTTTAGCTTCTTATAAGGACAACTTGTTTATACTTCATGGACTGAAATAATAGACTATCTACATTTATTTTATGTGTCTATCACAATCTGTTTCTCCCTTTGATATTTCTAGGTTATGAAATTTGTCTCAGAGTTTCGATTTTTTAGACTTTAAAGATTCATGTCAAACCTAAGTGGACCTGTGCATCCTGAACCCGTCATCAGTGTCTGCCCAATCCTCTGCAGCAGAACCTAAGCACAGTGTCTTGAATCGAATGACACTGACTCAGCTGCCTCAGGGATGGGTGCTGACCTGCTTCATCCTGTGGCCTCCGACATTGACTCCTCACCACAGTGGATGTGTCAAGTGTGGGTTGGAGTGCTCTTTCGTTTTTTTTTCCCCTCTATATTAATACACATTTCTTAGAGAACTTGTATTACACATAGTGGTGACAATTTACTACAGTGAATTATCTTTGTAGAGATTTTATATCATGAAAAATAGAGGATTTCTAAGAATCATCTGCAAACACAAGAAAATACATGTTTATAATAATAATTGTTGAAAGACTTGTACATGTAAATATATACAATTGTATTTATCAATTTAGGAACTAAATGGAGGCCGTAATCTGCTACACTGGAAAAAGTTAAAACCATAAATGGCAACTGTACTCCTGATAACTACAGGCACTAATTCAGTAGCAACCCCAAAATGTGCCTCTCTAGAGGTGGCTCATCTCAGGAGCAGCACAGCTGTCTTTTTCTCTGCTTCCTGCCAAGCTCTCTGAGTACAACACAAAAAGTTAGGTTTGCTAATAAAATTCATAAACATGGAACTAACCTGGGCACAAGGTCTGTGGTTAGAGAAGTGAAAGACCATATAATTAAAGTACTCTTGACAATTCAATACCATCTGTGAACCCAGGAAAGTATTTACACTGTGTCCTTCCTTCTAACTGACTTCTACATGTTCTGGGACAAAGGAAACAGTCTACTGCTGAAGAAACACAACTTGCCCCCTCCCAACACGTACTAGAGAACTAGTAATGCAGTGGCAGCAGACAGAGGCCACGTTTATCAATTAACATGTAACTGTAAACTATTCCACACAGATTAGTTTCCTTATAATCAAAATCACTTATAATAGTGAATGTGGATAAAATTCCTTCATGACAGCTAAGAATTCCTAAAACTTTCTGTGATGGGAGCCTGAGAGGCAGCCAGTCTCTCTCCATCACGTCACCCGAAGCCTCACCTGAAGAAGTCATGGGACAGTAGGGTGCTGAGCGCTGGTCGACAGGTCGGCGTGGGATTCAGTAGAGCTGAGTGCAAGGTCTGTAGGAAGCTGGAGAGAACACCCGCTGAAACTGAAATCCAGAGCTAAGTTAGTTCCAGTGCCTTCTCCCTCTTTCCGGACCTCTCTAGCTGGAGACTGACGAGAGCAAAAACCAACCTGCAAAAGCCCAAGCACACAGAGCCCCGCTGTTGCTGCATGACTGGCGTCGTGCAGGCCAGATCTGCAGCAGGTGCACAGCGCTGCCCTGCCAGCACAGCACACGGCTGCAGGTGCCTCCCTTCTGCATTCCCCCATTTCCTCATTTTAACCCACCATGTACAAAATGGTGGTTCAAAAGGGGGCAGGTTTGAAGATCTTTCTTGGGCAGCTCCTTCTCAACACGGTGCTGACTGAATGCCTGTATTTCCAACTCTTGTACACATTTGCCACATTTATAGGTGCATAACAACAATGCCTTAGAGCCTTAGGCTTTAATTCGCAAATATTCAAGTTGATAGCCAGAGCGTTCTAATACCAGAACACTGCACATCATGGCAGGAGCTATACTGGCACTGGGGAAGTGTCAGCAGAGTGAGATAGGCCACTAAAAAGGACCTAATGTGGCACACACCTCAGTAACCTTCACAGGTGCAGAATTAATGTCCTAGAGTCCACCCCAGGGGAGTGACACAGGCTGCCGAGCATGCCATTAGAGAACACAGAAGGGAACAGAGAACTGTCTTTAAGTAGATGGGCTTTAGGAGGACACACAGGAAAAAACACTGAGTAAATTTTAGCAGAAGTAGGCCATTACATCTCAGTCACTAAGGGCATTTATTAGCCACAGGAGAACTCAATAATAAACTCTGAAGAGTCACATATGATGGGGACAGCCACTGTTCAAAATGCTTCCTACTTAAAATTCTTTTTTATTATTCATCTTTATGGAACCCCGAGCTTCTCCCCTTTTTGGTGCTGCTATCTGTCCTAAGTAAACAGTGTGGTGAGCAGCAGGTTCCCCACTACACTAAAGACTGTAGTCCTTGGAGTTCACACGGAGCGGGTCAGGTGCTTTCCTACTTAGTCTATGCATGTGGCCATACAGCTCCAACTCACCCTGCTCATTCAAGATGGGGAGCAAGCTGTCCACCAGAGTTCCGAAGGAATAGGCATCTCGGGCATGGCCATGGGACTCGGGAAGGGCTGCAAATTCTGGAGACTAAATGCAGGAAGACTATTAGAACGAGAGGACCTGCTGTATAAGCTGTCTCCAACATTCTCCCATGTTTGCATTTATTATACTCAATTCTAACTTGATGGTATCACACTCCACAGGTTTTAAGAATTGTTAGTACACAGTATGTGACAAATTGGTACAATTGTATGTCAATTAAAATCGTAGGTCTCTCTCAATAATGAAAAAATTTTTGACCTATTAGTTGATGAAGAAGCTTATCAAAGATTTAAAAATATCATATATGAAAAAAGAGAAAATACTTATCTGTGGCTTTCTGAATTGTGCTTTACTGCAACCCAGGGTTAAAAATACTATACTATACACATACAATGAAAACAAAAGTTCATAGAACAATGTTTTTTCTTTTACTTGGCATGCCCAGTGATATTTTCAAAATGCTGATGAACTGACTTAAAATCCACAAATCATCAGTTTTAAAAAAAATCCCTAGTCTATGCATATACACAGATTTGGTTAACCTGCGATCGCAAATCTTAGGTCTCTAGCTTACAGTTGGGCTTGCATTTCCTGTAGAGCACATTGTCTCTGGAGGTTGGTGCTTTATTTAGGGCTTGTAAAAACTGTGTAAAAGGCTCACCTTCTAGACTAGTAAATGGTCCTTTCCTCACCACGGTATTAACAACCCCTCTTGCACATGCCCAGGAGTTCCAGCTGTGAGCAGCTAGGAAGACGTGTGGCTGGGATGATGCAGAGGAAGGATGAGGCCACTGCTTCCCCCAGAATCACGGCCTCTAGCAGAGTACAACAACTTCTCCTGAAATAGATATGATGCTCTCGCCACACTGGGGCATCTCCATCTTTATACAAACACAGTCCATAAGCTGGTCTAACTGTGATAGTAAGATTAATCTCAAGCATTTTCAAGGTCATCATGAGACACCTCTGATTTAGTAAACTGGGCAGAGGAAATGGTGAGGGTCTTAGTTTTCCACTGTTGCACAGCAGAGGCTGACTTAGTTTCACAAACGGCATCTACTCACCATCTCCTCAGGAGGAATAGACGCTGGGTCTCTTACTGACTGGATACTCCTGAGAAACTAGACAAAGAAATAAATTAAGAAAAATAACTCATATTTGGTAACTTAATCTTAGTTCAATTTAAAAAAGAAACAAGCAGTGGAAACAGGAGCCAGGAAACCTTTTGATCAGTGCCTCACACCCCACTTTTGAATGTCCAGCCTTCCTAATTTGATGTGACTGTGGTCCCCAGCACAGTATGGGCGCAGGAAGCATCAGTGGCAGCTGTTCTTCCGTTGGGCTTGTCATCAGAGGCCTAACTACCCACTTTCCCACAGACAGACAGAATAGCTGAAAGATGCTTTGGTCAGATATGGCCCATGCCTATAGTGGCCACTAGTAAGGAAGCTGAAGCAAGGTTACTTGAGCATATAAGCTCAAGGCCAGCCTGGAAGGCATAGTGAGATCCTTTTTTTGGTGGGGGGGTGGAGGGGGGGTTAGCACACAACAAAAATTTACCACCTATTATAACATGGGAATCATAAGTTTTGCTGTCACAAGACATTAAGGCTCAGACCATATGTCACAAGCCATATGTGAGGCTCATATGGGCTGTACAGATAAAAACAACACCCACTGAATAGGCACACCTATTCACCTATCCAAAGATTATTTCTGAAAAGCTTACATTTCCAAAATGCCATTTCTGGCACAAGGACTATGAGATGAATGGACAGGATCTCCTGTCCCCAGCCAGTGCTTACAACCTGGAGAGAAGCTAGCAGTTCTAATAGATGTGCCGAGCACCACGAAGCCCACAGTAGTGATTTTAATTCTTTCAGATGAGGAAGGATTCAGATGGACTTAGGCTCGATCTGTGTTTCCATTTTCTAGGAGGCCAACAGGAGGAAGAAGGCGGTTCGGCAGCAGAACCACATCAGAAAACAGGGAAGCATCTGAGCTGCTCCCCGTGTAAGCAACAGCTCAGGAGTGTGGGGCTGTAGGTGCTAAACAGAGCTGAGGTGGAATGGGCAGGTACTGTGAGGAGCTGTGTGCCCCATGGCAAAGAATTCATGCTATGGACTACAGACTAGTCAGATCGGAGGTGAGTTCAGAGAAGAAAGTGTGCAACAGAGACAGTGGTAAGGAGAGGGGATTTACAGAACTGGCAGCCTCAGAACACAGCACCACTCATGAAGGTCTAAGGGTAGAAACGGCCCAAGATAGACTGAACCAACACATCAAAGCGAGAGTGTCCCCATCTTTTGGAGGACCTGAAGCCAGTTCCCAGCACCCACGTAAAGTGACTCACAACTGCCTATAACTCCAGGTACAGGGAATCTGACATCCTCTGACATTATGGAGTGATTTTTTTATTTCTTTTAGAAAAAGTGAGTCAGGAACCACATGCAAAAGGTGAAAGAAACAGAACAGAGAATAGAGCAGCTTGTCTACTAGGGGTGAATGTATAGCAAGTTCCATGGCAACAACAACTTCACCCACAACTCCACACAATATAGTGTCCTGACACGGGGCAGCTTAGACAATGTCCAGTGAACACTCCTGGCCTCGTAACAGCAGCTGCTATCGCAGGAGGAGATACAAAGTCCGACATGCAACTGCCGGGACACAAGAAACACAAAAAGCCAACCTTAGCACTGAGCGTCATAATGAGGCACAAAGTAGCTATGGGAACAGAGAGGCGGGCAGCTGGCTTCAATGTTGAATAAACCATTTACCTCTCAGTCTTGGGCTCCTTACATACTAAATGATACGGGATACACGAACCTCAGAACTTCTGAGCAATAAACACTACAATTTTCTGAACATGAGCTTTAACACAGAGTTCAGCTCTTCAAATCTACAATCCTAACAGTTAAGAACACTGCCGGGGCGCAAAACCCACCCCGCATCACCATCACTGACTCACCTCTGCTGTGGCCTCAGGAACTCTGCACACAGTTTCCATGCCTCCGAGCTTCCAGTGCCCGTCTTCACTCACAAAAATAGAAGACAAGCAGACATTGTTGTGTGTCAGATGTCCCTGGGAAAGAGACAAACAGAAAAGGAACAAGACTGACACCCCAAAACCTGAAGGTTTTAAACAATTAAATACTAGTCACCACACACAGTGCGATGTGGTCTTTGGCACCCGCAGCATAACCAATGGAGCTGTGCTTAAATGAACAAACCAGACGCAGCTAAGAAAGGAAAGGCTCTGCCTAGCGCCCCCACCTGGCAGGAAGGTCGTAAAGACACCAAAATCCTATGCACAGACAGCATCACTCCCATTCCTTGGGAATTAGGAGCCACACACGTCCTTAAACATCCACAAGTCTCCACGGCCTGGATCAGCTGCTTCAGTACCTTAAATAAAAGGTACAGGGGCTCCCGCAGATTATGTCCCTTTCCCTTTAAAGTCTCTCTTGCCTGTAGGCTGTCATGAACCCAGACCACTCCACCCGAAAGCCTGGCAGTCAGTAGGCATTAACAACATCCCACCAGAAGAGGGGGAATGGAATGTCAAGAACCACCACCCGCCACAGAAGACTCTAGTCTAAAACTATAAAAAAAAAAAAAATAGTACACTCAAATAAATATGAGGAAGGAGAAAATGAGACCAGGGTTTGAGTAGTTAAATTTCTTTTTCAAGCCAGAAATCATCCATTCCAGGACACAAAAAGTACACTAGATATTCTACTCACAAGATCCAATGTGTACACATTTTATACAGAAGACTCTGATATATAGTAAAGGAAGGTTTTTAACAGTATAATATGCTTCCATTGAGAAAAATAGGAAAATAAACATAAAATATTTGCTTGGCATTCACACAAAATTTCTCTGGAATAATGAATGCACTGAGCACCACAGTTGTCTCAGAGGAAGATTTGATCCAAGGATGGGACAGAGGGTTAACACGCCTTCTAATCCTGCTGCTTTTCTATTATAGATTTTCATCAACAAAAAAGACATTCCTCCCCAATGAAGCATTAACAGTTCTTGCTGTCCTGTGAACCTCAACAGATGCTGAAATTCTAAGAAATTATAAACTGCACATGACAAACAGCTTTAAGATGCTGAGATGCCTGTGGCCAGCATGTGTAGCCTGCGCTGCTGCCGTCCCATCTCTGCAGACTGCCAAAGATATAATGCTTCAGAATGGACACCATACAGTGACAGCTCAGAACAGTGACAACAAACAGACCAGAAGTGAGCACAGACCCGACATCTATCCCAGAAATCACCAGAGCCAAGCTTACTAGCCAACCATGGGGCTGTCTCCTCACTAGATTCACCCACCCATTTCTTCTGAAAAAATGGCTATTTCTTTCTTTGAAATCTAAAGTGGAGCAGAGCTTCTGAAAACAAAGAGGGGCTTTGGTCCATAGCAACGGCTGGCTGCCCTTTCTCTTAGCCAGTCCTGACTGGCCATGTTTAGATAAAGACTTAAACAACAAGGAGACAGCAGAAGGAAAGAAAACTGTGTAAATAACTGCTCAGGGGCCGGGCGGTGGTGGCGCCTTTAATCCCAGCACTCGGGAGGCAGAGGCAGGCGGATCTCTGTGAGTTCGAGACCAGCCTGGTCTACAGAGCTAGTTCCAGGACAGGCTCCAAAGCCACAGAGAAACCCTGTCTCGAAAAAAAAAAACAACAACAACAACAAAAAAATAACTGCTCAGAGACAGACAAGTAGCTGCTGAGTCCACAAAGCATCTGCAGGATCCCTTGTTCCTTCCACCCTGGCTCAGTTTCTCTCTGTATCGGTCTCTAAGTACCACCACGCAGAGGTCACTTCAGTCCCCATCAGTCAGTCCACTTACTCTGTCATGAAGGAAGATAAGAGCCAGCAATATGTCATAGATTCCAGCACAGACTTCTGCAGGAGACAGGGTTTCCAAAGCCACTTCCAGAGGCTGCACTCTCTCAGTGACAAGATGAATGCCATCTGCTTCCACAGTACAAGATAAAAATCTTAGCAAGCAAGGGTGACGAAGGGTCTTTAAGTGCTTTAAAATACAAACAGAGAGTTGATGAAGTTAATGACTCAAGCCACATTACTTACAGTTTCATACGCACTGTAATAAAGGCATGCTTTTTGTTGAAAGTCCTTTAACTTCCCTATGCTCTCCCAGACTTCAAGGACAAAAAAAGAATCTATAACCTGTTCTAAGTTTAATAAATTTATTCAATTTACCAATGCTTAAATAATTCTACAGAGACTTCCTATTCCCTCATAAGTCCCTGGAGCTCTCACGCCCTCCAACTATCATTGCCATGCAATTGGAATGAAATGCCAGAAACGGCCAAGAACTCTGCAAAGTGCCCAGATTATGGAGCAGAGTCCAGCAGCTGTGAAAATGAAGCTCAGCTCTCCTCCTGTCATGAATCACACACTAACAGCAGGCCTCAGGCACGGAGTAGGGTAGCAAGGGTACCAAACTGCACCAAAAATCTCCGTATCTCTCAGGCTAGACTCAGAAAGGAACCTAGGGAGGGCAGAGCACGAGACCACTGTCCCAAAGGGTGGAGAGCTGGCGAAGGAAAGGCCCCATTTTCTGCACAGCTATAAATCTTCAAACTCTGGAGTCAGCAAGCAGGCACAGGGAAAGACCTAACCGGAGGAAGGAATTTGAACTACTATTCATGGGAACTTGAGGTCTGAACCTAAGGAAGGTTAAATTGGTGGCAGAATCAATAATCTCTGCCACGCAACATTAAAATATTCAAAAGGGAATTCAAAATATATTCAGCCTGAGAATGTGATCCATTTTTAATGGGAAATTATTAGAAATTAAAAACTCAAGGTAGGAATTCATTAACCATATGAATATGCCATAGCATAGAGTGAGGAAATCTGAAGCTATTAACCAATCCAAGGAATAAAAAAAGTTGCTTGTTTTAATGATTAGCACCAGAGGAACCTGTGTGACAATAACAAAAGGTCTAATACAGGTAATGAGGTTCCCCAAAAAGGGGAGAACAGGGGCATAAAAAGCATAATTACTAAAAATATAAACTCTGGAGACAGTGGGCCCCAGTGGAGCACCCAGGCTCAGGTATCGGGCAGACAGGTGGAAATGCAGGGCAGAGTTCAGACAGTAAGTCTGGGCAGTTATTGGTTTGGGGTACACTCCACCATGAAGGACATGTGCACTTGAGAATGCCAGAGAGAGCAGCTGGAGAACAGCTGTGCAGCTGTGCTGGAGTCCAGTGGACTTTGGGACCACTTCTAGAAGCTCGTGATTCCCATGAAGCCTATCTGCATCTGGACTGCAGCAAACCACAGTAACCACATTCTTAGACTGTTTCACTTCTTACAGACTGTAGGCTACAACTGAACTTGAGACCCTGTGAGAAGACTATGCTCTTAGTTACAGTTGATGCATTTAAGATAAAATGTGGTCTAACAGACATTGCTACCATTTATACTGTTCTGTGACAAACCAAATGGCTGCATTTCTTCTTCCAAAGGCCAACAGTATAGTATGGTTGTTAGTTTTAATTTGTAGTAGAGAAAGAATAGAATTGTTTCCTAGTAATAACTGAATCTCTCAGAGGTAGGACCAGGAACCCACCCTAGAGGCGGCTGCTAACTGCAGTTGCTTTAGTACTTGTGTATCTAGGGCATGACATCCCTAAAGCAACATGTCATGCCATATACTTCTTAAGTGCCATGGCCAGTTCTTCAGACTCGAAGACATCCTGGTAACACCAACTCCTTAGCATTTTGTTGTCGTCCCAGATTTCTCAGTGTGACTGAAGAAACAGGGAGGGGCTAGCTGCAAAGTTTCAGCCAGGACTTAACAGGGAATCTAGAGACGACGGCGGAGAACTCTTTACTCTAAGCTTTAAAATTCTTTCAGCACAAAAAGTCTTCATCTCCAAAAGCAGATCTTTGGGATTTTTTTCTTTTACAAAAAGTATGAGCTGTGTTATTTTTACTTCAGGGCCCATATGCTACAAAAGGTAGTAATTAATAGTCTTAGGGATAGCAGGAAGTAGAAAGATTGTAAGCATAAGTGCCTCACTGGCTACAGTCACTTTAAGTCATAGAAGACAACACACACTCTAACAGAGCAAGTCAATGAACACGTTAAATGCTAACTGCACCTAAGAGTATAAAGTCTGACGTCTCATCTTTTGTAAAGTCACAATAAAAATCATTAACAATACCTAGATGGGGTGGAAAAGAAACAAAAATATGATTTTTTGCCGCGCACCGTGCCCCTGTGTCTGCGCTCTGTGCGCTGGCACCCAGTTCACGAGCTTCGGGCAAGGGGGCTGGAGGTTAAAATACACAGACACACACAGACAGAGAGACAGCGACACGAGTCCTCCTTGAATTCCCCAAGAATGCCCCCTTTATTGTGTTCAGGGGCAGATTATATAGAGATAGCCACGCCCCAGCCAAACCCACCAGAAACCACTCTCCTGCCATCAGGAACTCCTGAAGGTCTCGTGCTCAGAGCAGCTGTAGGCACTCAAATCAGGATCTGGGGTCTCACTGCTCCCAACAATTTTTACCCAGCATGTAGCACTCCCAGGGTGTGGGCAGGCGCACACACACAAAGAAAACTGTGTCCTTTCCCACAGGAAGATGTCAAAACTGCCAATTCTGTGTTTAATCTAAGACATAACATCAAACAACTAATGAGTGTGAGCAATGAAATACCAATATTGCTAACATAATCTTTATAGCCATTAAAGAAATAAAGCACGTAAGCAGCTTATGGAATTATGTTCTCCATCTATGGACTCTTAAAAAGGAACTCATAGTGACACAGACCACGATTCCAACAAAACAGCTATCAGTTCAAATGGAAAACTTCCCAGTCCTATACAGAAACACTGCAGAAGGAACTCAGGAACACAACTGTGTTTTTCTCTAGAAACTCCCTGATGATGAGTTAGAAAATATGCGAAAGTTGGTTATCCAAGGAACTGCCAGTACACAGCACTGCTTTCTTTAAGAAAACAGGTTATTTTATTAGAGATATTCTTCCAAGGTGGGCTCATTCTTTCTTTTTCGGTGCTAGTTTTCCTTTTCTTTTTTACCTGTTTTTTTTCTTTTTTGGAGGACAGACCCACCTGCTCAGCCACGCCACGGGAGTACTGCACGACTGAGCCACCAGCCTAGGCCTCATTTCTTTGTCACCGTCCCTGACACTGAATCACACAGCAAGCCGACTGCAGTGACACTCTCAACTAAGGGGCTAAAATGGATACCTCCAGAAGTCAGCGACCCTGTAAGGTCTCTCACCAAGAACCAAAGGCAGACTAAACACTCTGTCTGTGACAGCCAATCTAACACACAAATTAAAAATGTCGGGGCAAGGGCTGGAGAGACGGCTCAGCAGGTAACACAAAAGAATACAAATAAAATTCTTTTTAAAATGCTGTGACATTACAATGTTTCGGGGCAAGAGAGATAACATAAAATTCCTAAAATACTATATTTTCAATACATCAACACACTAATGAGCACATCAATAAACAGCATTTTTGTTAAACTAGATTAATCCCATCTCTTAGGTCAGCCATGTGAAGTCACCCACCTACCATTCTCCTTAAAAGCCCTGTGATAAAAACTATCACAATGAGTTGTGTGACGCTCTTTGGCTGTGGGGATGGTGTGTTAGGGGCAGAACAACTTTTTATGGGACACTGATAATAAAATACCACTGCTTGTGACCACACCTCCCTCCATCTTTAGGAAGGTCACTGGAGAGGAAACAATAAAAAACCCTATGAAGATAACCCCATTACAGTACCTTGGCGGCTTTGTTAACCTTGTCTTCATTTTCTCTCTTATATACAAACACGGAGGCACATTTCCCATCTTGCAGTGTGGCGGGATAAACAGCAAGTCCAGAGGGCAAGGTGAACGGCGACTCTTTCAGTGTATAGCTCTTTAAAGCACTGTTCTCTGATCCCATCCCTTCTGCAGTGGGGCAGTTCCTCCTCAGATCAAGCAGGTCTAAAACATAGGAGAAAACATTACATATCTGCAATATAAGCCAAGCTGGCTCTCCAGCTCACACCGAAATGTCCATTCAAACTTACGTCATTTCTGCAGTGATGACAGCTTCATTTGATATCACAAATGGTCAACGAACAGCAAGTTATCAGGAATGCTTGTTAATTAACAACTAACAACTCCAGAGAAAATGTGTGCCACCACACAGTCACAGGTACTTCCTTCCGCAAACCCAATCACACACAAATTTTATAAAGGCTTGTAAAACTTTGCAGTTAAAAATAAACAGTCTTAGACGGTGGTGGTGGTGCATACCTTTAATCTCAACACTTGGGAGGCAGTCAGGTTGGTCTCTGAGTTCAAGGCCAGTCTGGTCTACAAAGTGAGTTCTAGGATAGAGTTCACAAAGAAACCCTGTCTTGAACCCCTCATCTCCCAAAAATAGTCTTTGTATAAATACAAATCTAATAGTCACGACACAAATCTCTCTTGACTTAGATTTTCCTTCCACTTGAAGAGCCAAGGAATAATTTGTTATCTATGTAATGATGCTTAAAAAAGAAGCCTGCCATAGAATTTAAAACATGTATGGATGTGTACACTTCGCAAGGAACCCAAAATGCACTAGGGAAAAAGCTACAGAAAATCTAAGACTGTCTGTAGGTAAGAACTAACTTCGCTGTTTAGCAAACGCACTGAGCTCTTATGTCCCTAGCAATTTATCTTTCTTAGGCTCAGGGAAAATTGAGGAAGAGAGGGCTTGTAAAAGCCAGAGGAACAGGAAGTTTGCTGTGGTATTGTATCTATTAGAAAGCCAAAGAGGTGATACCATCCAGTCTCATTAACATGCCTGTCTAACTAAGACCTGAACAACGAGGACCCCAATGGACATGCTAACATGAAAGGATGAAAGCTCCCCCAACCCCAGCCAAAGAACTACAGCAACTGGGGAATGCTGGGAATCAGAAGTGTTCTTCCAAAGGGAAGAGTGCCCAACTGCAAGTCCAATAGCAAGTGGTCAACCCTGACATCATATGTGTGTGTGTGTGTGTGTGTGTGTGTGTGTGTGTGTGTGTGTGTGTGTATGCAGGAGAAAAGGGAAAGAGGGGAATGATATAATTAAGGTCTAATTTCAAAATATAAATAAAAAGAAGTGACATTAAGAACAATATTAAAATATTCAACAGCCTCAGTTATAAGAAACACCCACTTTTGACTGGAACAACAGATAAAAACAGTTCATGCAGAAATGGAGAAAAGCAACTCCATTTATCTGGGGATGCATAGTGCTTGCTCAGTGAGGGTCTTCCTCAGGCGCCTGGTCAAAGTTAATGACTTGCTTCAGGTCAAAGAGCAGTCAACTCGAAGACTGTCTTCAGTGTCCACAACCGGAACAAAGGCGCAGACTCACCAGAACTGGGCAAGGCTTTTCTCCATCACTAGTAGCACATCTGAAGCTGGGGGGGACCAGAGGGTGGAGACGGGGCAGCAGGAGGTGGAACTGGAGCTATGTTGTAGGAAGGCAAGGGGGAGCAAAAACTTGGTTGCACCGAGGCAGTGAGTGGTAGTGGCATAACAAGCTCAGGCTGGGGGAAGGGCCAGACACACACCCTCAGCACCCCCATCTCAGACCTGTCTCAGGTCTGGAGGATGACGAGCTAGTTTCTGATAGTTTTTTCACTAACTCTCTTAGAGTTCGTAGCTTTTCTGACTGGCCTACGCTCTTTGAGACCAACCGCTATTTCCACTCTAACCCCTGCTTGAAACACCACAGGCATGAGTTAGGGAAGGGTTACTTTGAAAAGAAGGTGGAGCTGGCCTGCATTCTTGGCTCATTCCAAAACAAAACTTTTCAAGATCAGCAAACAATAAAAGAAAAACAGAAGGAGGAACTACAAGGTGAGTGTCTGCCTGGCAGGAAGTCATGAGCCTGAGTTTCATTGTTAGTCCTCAAGGTTCCTGAGCTATGCTATCCAAGGCAAGGACAATGGACATTTAATTTATTCATTCTCAATAGTAAAACAGGCCCTTGTTGGAATACCAGGCTTTAGAATATCTATTAACCTTTAATTCAGTATTCTAAGTACACACGTGATAATAACTTGAGGTTTCCAAAAGGATTAGAAAGATCCTAAAGCTGCTCATTTTTCACAGCAGTGTATTGCCTATGACCCTAAAAAAAAAAAAATCACTTTAAAAAAGGGATGACTCCGCTTCTACTGGAAATGGAATGCCTTGTACTGCTGTCCTGAAAGCTTGGCCACGGAGAGCTGTCTACTGACACCAACCGAAGAGCAGAGCTCTATGCCCAGTGCAGCAGGGAAAGGTACTGAGGACTGGATTTGACAACACCCTAACGTGGCCATTGGGTCTTCCCACCACGGTAGGGGCAGGGGCGCTATTGACATAACCAGTACTTTTAAAACTGAGAACGTACTGGAATGCAAGGCACAAATAACACTCCGAGCTCCAAATATTCTTTCGTGGTTTCGCGAGTGTGGAGGAAAATATGAAATAGTGCCACATACATTTGAAACGGAAAGCCACCTGAAGGTAGAAAAGACTATTCTAATATGGCACAGACAAATTACAGAATACACTTCTGCTTTCTACAGTGAAACGGTGAGTTGACAGTCTCCTCGGATGTGAATATTCACCATAGCTCTCTTTATAAAAAAAAAAAAAAAAAAAAAAAAACCTCGTTTACCTATTTTCCTCCAACCTTCTTTCTTTGCTTCAGGTGAAGCTTCAGAAGGGACCACCTGTGGCTGGGAAGCACCCTTGCCTAATTCACTGGGCAACATCTAGACTCAACCATAAAACCTGTGTCCTCTGAGAGAATTATGTCAGTTCTCCCAACAATCAGTAGAGATTCTCTTGGCTCCCGTTTCCTTAGCTTCAAAGTGCCAAAGCTTACACCATTCCGAGAATCCTGAGACTATGCCTTATCCGCTGGCACTTAGCTCTTGGGTGATAAACCTAGCAGCCCTGTGCTTTGATGGGTTTCAGCCATGGCCGTTCCGGTCAAGAACTCAAACCACAGTGCTAGGTGATCATGTCTCTGCTGTCTAAAAGTACCCTGCCTGACCTCAGCTCAGGATACACACGAGTCCCTCAAACCAGCGGTAACTATGATCCCCAATTTCTGCCAAAAAAAAAAAAAATGACTTTGGGAGAAAAGCGTCATTTTTATTCTACGCAAGAAACCCCTGGGGGCCTGGCGCTGTCTGGGACCCTGCACCGCGCGACCTTCCTGCTAGACTCCAGGCCCGGCTGCTCTGCTCTCCACCGAGCGGGGGAACACCCGAAAAGCCAGGGAGAGGGCACCCCGAACACGCCGGAGCAGGCGGCGCTCAACCGGCCGCCCCAGCGCTCTCCGCGAGCGGCGACCCCGCTCCCGCCCTGCCCCGCCGCCCTGGCCGCTAGGCTCCCGGTTACCTGCGGGCGGAGGGAGAAGGCTGGCGGCTGGCTCCGACGCGCAGGCCTAGGCCTCTCCACCCACAGTCTCCCGAGCACCGGGCTCAGACCGCACCACCAGGGCCCGGAAACTGGTCAACAGACCGGCCTCCAATTCCTCCGACGCCACCACCGAGGTGCGCGAACCCGGAACCGAGCTAGAGCGGCCGCGCAGGTGATGCTCGGGCCTGTGTCATCTTCAGGGCTGGGCGCCGGGGAAGCCTGCCCCGCGCGCCTGCTCTCAGCAGCCTACTCTGGCTGCAAAGAAACCCGTCTGCGTGTGTTTTTAACCTTGATTGCACAGGTGTCCTAGTTTAATGTTTGGGGTTTTAGCCGGCCTGAGTGGAGTTCATTTCCGCCCGGATCCAAAATGGCCAACTCTGGCTTCAGACAAGTACGATTATTAAAGGGGCGGGGCAAAAGGAGAGGAGTTTGTGGCTGAGCCAGAACTTTTCCGGTAGTGACTTGCTGCATCCAGGCCATCATGATTGGCCACGCTACCTGGGAAGGTAATTTTTTTTTTTTCAACTACTCGTGAAGTTGTCAGAAATCATGGTGATTCAGGCTTTAAGACTTAAGGTTTCAGATGGAAAGCCTGGGATCAATTCAGTGCAAAAATAAAATTAGAAGGAATTTCTTTGGTCCTCAAGACCAAAGAAGAGTGGAAGGGAGTGGAGGAAAGAAGAGAAATGATAGGAGGGGGGGCTGGAGAGATGGCTCAGCGGTTAAGAGCACTGGCTGCTCTTCCAGAGGTCCTGAGTTCAATTCCCAGCAACCACATGGTGGTTCACAACCATCTGTACTGAGATCTGGCACCCTCCTCTGACGTGTGGGCATACATGGAAGCAGAATGTTGTATATATAATAAATAAATAAATCTTTTTAAAAAAAAGAAATGATAGGAGGGGAGAAGAAAGGAGGAAGAGGAGGAAAAGGCGACAGTGCACACTCTAGGGTTACTAGCTCCGACATCGCTGATGTCTCCATGCTTGTTCGCCTTCAGCATAATATAGCCTAAGACCAAATGATCTCTCCATCTGCGCGTGGGCTGTCGCAGGTTCTGTCTAGTGAGACATAGCAGAGCTGTGTAGATGCTAAAGGAAGGTCGGTGCAACACAGAAAGCCTCTGCCTTCCTAGTAAAGAATGTGGGCATGAGTGAATTGCAGCTACTAAGTCATGTAAAGAAACTCAGCATGCTAAGACTGAGTTGAAAGGCGGAAAGAACGGGATTCTCTTGGTCCTTTTGTTCCCTTTTCCTGGAGGGTAGAATTGAGTCACTTCCACCAGCACGTGAAATCTGCCATCAACACAGGTACTTTCCTGACTCACCTTCTGTGCAGTTTCTTTAGCCCTGAGTTCTTGCTGGCATTCTCATCCACTCTGTGATCATTCAGCCAAGTCTAATTGTAGATGGGATCTTGGATAGCCTATATCCCATTTTCCCAAACATGATGGTCATTTCCTCCTCAAATTAACAATACAATTTCTTCCTGAATGAATAAGAGAAGACTGGAAGAGACTCACACTCAATACTTTCTCTCCCCACTATTTATCTACTCACTTACTTGTCCCAAATGTCACTCAGGTCTCTAAATAAATCACTTCTTAAATCTCTGGATTAAGATTCCAGATGTTTTGAGGCTACAGGTTACCTTGTACATGTCTACTAGGGACGACGATCACTTTGACTCTGTAAGAAGAGGGAGCAGTATTGGGCTGGCACACAGAGATCCAGCTATCCTAACTAGACTTGGGTGACAGTTTTGTTAGTGTGTGGAGGACGGAGGACAATCTCAGGTGATATTCCTCTGTAGGACCATAAACAGGCTCTCTCATGGTCTCGCAACTCACTGATAAGCTAGGCTCTCTTGGGACACCCAGGAACCCACCTGCCTTTGCCTCCCCAGTGCTGGGATTACAGCCTCCTGCTAGTACTGCAGTTTTAAACACAGGTTCTAGGGATCAGACTCAGGTGCCAAGCATTTTACTGAGTGAGCTATCTTCCTAGCGCCCCCCTCCCTGCAACAAAATTACAGAGTATCTGCACATGAGCCTGGGGTGAAATTCGAAAACCATGTGTAGATTTGGGCCTCACAAGATTCTTATACGCTAATGGAAGGCTGACGGCGGGCAACCTTTAAGCCTTTTTGACTTGTCTTGAAGTTACTCATTTTGTCAATGCAAATTCAGTTTTAACGTCCTTACAAGTACTACTTAGTCTGCCCGAGATGTGAGAAGGGCATTTTTCATAGGATCTTGTCTCTGAAATATATATTTCCTATTGAAATCCTTTCGATGCCAGCCCCTGAAGTGTGAAATGCTTCTTAGCTTCCAAGTGCACACAAATTATTGCAGACACTTGTTCAAATAAAGAGAGAGATTAGGGGGAAATAGAGATGGGTTGAGTTGTCTAGGTCTCCTTGCAAGAGAGTATTTTATATGGTGATGTAATTTGCTCCTTAGGGATGGTTAGTGCTTCATCTGGAAACATGTTAAAGATGTGAATTATGGGGCCCATGCAGCTGGAGATGCGGCTTAGCAGTTAAGAGCACTTGCGGGTTTTACACGGGACCTAGGTTCATTTCTCAGCTCCTGTAGGTAGCTCATCTGGAACTCGAGCCCCAGGGGATCTGATGCTCTCTTCTGGCCTGTACTGTGATCTAGCACTTCAGTCCTGTGACCTCATCTCCTTTCAGTCTTTCACTCACTTAACCTGTCCATCACACTGGCCTTCTTGACATCCCTGCAACTCAAGTGGACATTTGTTTAGGACTCGGCCATCCCTCAGCCTTTGATAGCTACCTACCTCTCTTGTGTCCTCCTACTGTGCGCAGATGAGTGATGTGCACCTTGACTCTGCCATCTAATATCGCGGCCTTTATCCCTGACGATTCCATTTGCATGTTCCCATCAGCCTAGAGTTCTAACATCGATGTTTTATGAACTGTAAAATGACAGGTTTTCTTAATGTTGCTAGAATTTGGAAGCATTTTAACCATAAATAGCATCCCATAATTTTTTTTTTTTTTGGTTTTTCGAGACAGGGTTTCTCTGTGGCTTTGGAGCCTGTCCTGGAACTAGCTCTGTAGACCAGGCTGGTCTCGAACTCACAGAGATCCGCCTGCCTCTGCCTCCCGAGTGCTGGGATTAAAGGCGTGCGCCACCATCGCCCAGCTCAGCATCCCATAATTTAAATGTAAAAGTTTTTCTTAGTGTCATCAACTGTACTGGTGGCCCTTGTGTGATGGCGTCATAGACTGCTAAAGCACAGGAATTCCTACCTATTATGTTTCTCGTTCATTTCTAGGGGCACAATAAGAGACGCAAATAAGACCCAGGTACAACCAATAACCTTAATGGTTACTAGTACCCTGACCTGTAGGGCACTGACCTAGCAATGGTCAGCAAACATGTGAAAACAAAATCAGTTACAAAGATTTTAGAGTTTTATTAGATTATGCCCTCATTTTTGGCAGTAAAGTTTATTTTCAACTATTTTCTTCCAAGAGTTTTAAAATTCTTTCACCTCTTCCCCCAACTGCTACCTTCTCCCTTGTATGGTACGAAGGCCGTTATGTAAAGAGTTACTAACCCAGTGAACTGGTACACTGTGTGTGTCGAGCAAGAGACAGCTGCGTGAGAAAAGCAAAACATACAGTAGAATGGCTGCTCTTGGATTCTGGCTAGAAAGAAAAGTAGAAAAGAAAAGAGAAAGACACCTCTGTTTGTCTTTCTTCTCCAAGCAAAAGACCACTTCAGGAATCCCATGGAAATGTGGTCAAATCACAGTACACAAAAAAGGCATTTTAGCAATAGGAAATCAGACAAAAATGGGAAGGTTGAGGATATGCAGGGACTTTTAACAAAAACAAATGTAAGTAAGCTCTATGTGGTTGGTGGCATGTGCTTATAGTTCTGCTACTCACAGGATGAGGCAGAAAGAATCACTCACTGCATATTGGGACCAGCCTGGATGACATGGTAGGACCCGGTCTCAAAACCAATACAACAAGAAATAAACAAGAATGGAGAGGTTTAGGAAGAATGGTTCTTAAATGGATGCCTACAGAAACTATCAAAAGTCTGCATCACAAGTTTGCCCAGAGGCCACTGAAATTCTATAGAAGAAATGCCTACAAGGACATCTGCCTGGCAACTGACCTTTCAACCTTGGGATACATTTCTTTTCTATCATTGTGGCCAAGGATTTTTATTCCTAAGAGTATGTAACGATTCTCATGTTTGTCTTTGAAAACGTTTCCTTGTCCTATCACATTCAGTATGCCCACAGTTTATTCTAACATGCATATTCCTTTTGCAATGTTGTGCTATTTCCAAATAAAAAGTATTCTATTATCTTATATTTAGGTAAAAATAATAGGAATTAGATGATAATTTGATTGTACCAATGGTGTTTTCCAGAAGGAGCCACTGAAAGGGTGAGGAGTAAATTTAGTGACAGAAGGGAGCTGGGTGCATTGGAGGCTCCCTGCTCCCTCTGGTGGCAAGTATACAGTGTCACCTACTTCTCTGGGTAGATAGGACATTTGGACCCAGATTGGCTTGTAGTTTGCAGGCTGAAATACTTTGCGTGCTGTCTTAATTTTGAGAACGTTTATGGCTGCCTAAAAAGTGGAGAGACTTATGAGAAAAATACAGTACATACCTCCAATAGAATTACTCCACTATAGGAAGAGATGAGGTCTTCAAGGCCTGCCTGTGAGAAATGAGCTGAGAACGATCAGGTATACATCTCCTTCTGTGTAACTTAACATAATTATGTTATGTGAACATTTCAGAATGGTTTTTCCCCTCCTCTGAAAGTCTGGTGCTATTAAAGCATTAGATTCTGGCTAATAGTGAATGATCTCATCATCAAAGTCTTTATTTTTTATTTTTTATTATTGAGAAAAGGAGAAAAAACAAAAACAAGTTTCCACCTCCTCCCAGCCTCCCATTTCCCTCCCCCTCCTCCCACCCTTCTCCCCCTCCCACCACTCCTTTCCCCCTCCCTCTCCAGTCCAAAGAGCAGTCAGGGTTCCCTGCCCTGTCGTAAGTCCTAGGTCCTCCCCACTCCGTCCATATCTAGGAAGGTGAACATCCAAACTGGCTAGGCTCCCACAAAGCCAGCACATTAAGTAGGATCAAAACCCCGTGCCATTGTCCTTGGCTTCTCATCAGCCCTCATTGTTCGCCATGTTGAGAGAGTCGGGTTTTATCCCATGTTTTTTTGGTCACAGTCCAGCTGGCCTTGGTGAGCTCCCAGTAGATCAGCTCCACTGTCTCAGTGGGTGGGTGCACCCCTTGTGGTCCCGACTTCTTTGCTCATGTTCTCCCTCCTTCTGCTCCTCATTGGGACCTTGGGAGCTCAGTCCAGTGCTCCAGTGTGGGTCTCTGTCTCTATCTCCATCCATCACCAGATGAAGGTTCTATGATGATATCCTCTTGGCTAAGGGAAGTAGACAAAATTGCCGGGGAGAAAATTGGGATCTTGGGTGTGGGGTGGGATGGGGGTAAGGGGAGATGGGAAGAGAAAAGTTAGGAGGGAAGGAGGGGGGGCCTTGGGGAAACAGGAGGATTGGGATAAAGGAAGGTTGGACAGGGGAGCATGGAACCACAATTCTTAGTTAAGGGAGCCACTTTAGGGTTGGCAAGAGACTTGACCCTAGAGGGGCTCCCAGGTGCCCAAGCCGAGGTCCCCAGTTAGTTCCTTGGGCAGCTGAGGATAGGGAACCTGAAATGACCCTATCCTAGAGCAATAATGACGAATATCTTGCATATCATCATAGAATCATCAAAGTCTTATTCAGACATGGGTAAGGCTGCTTCACCAGGGTCTCTTCTAGTGTAGCTCCTCTTGGTCCAAACACCCGACGGATTCAAGAAACCATCTGTCCTGACTGTTCATCATTATTCAACATACACTGGCGACTCCTAGACCAGATAACTACAAAGGACACTTCTGTGTCCAAACACATCTAACTAGTTCTCTTTACTCTGATCTCCAGCTGCATTCCCTAATCTGAGTCCATTTTGATTCCCTGGAAGGGGCTGGTTTCCTATTCCATTTCCAGATGCTAGCCAAGCTGGCCTATCGCAACTTCAAAACAAGAGGGAAGGGCTGGAGAGATGGCTCAGTGGTTAAGAGCATTGCCTGCTCTTCCAAAGGTCCTGAGTTCAATTCCCGGCAACCACATGGTGGCTCACAGCCATCTGTAATGAGGTCTGGTGCCCTCCTCTGGCCTGCAGACATACATGCAGACAGAATATTGTATACATAATAAATAAATAAATATTTAAAAAAATGTTTAAAAAAAACACAAAAAAACAAGGGTAAAAAAAAAACTCCAGTTCTTTGTGAACTTCAACCAGTTTCCAAGCTGTATAAGAGCTGATTCTATAATAAACTCCCCACTCTGTATATCTGGTGGTTCTCTCTTGATACAATTCTGATACAAGATTGATTGAAAATAGCTGAGCCCATTATTACAGAACTTTTTAAATGGAACTTCTCACTGGAGTTTGGATCTTACAATTGTGGTGATCCCTGTCTGGTAAGGAGAGGTGTGGCAGCAGCTGTGGGATTGTGATGGATGGAATTCCAGGAGGCACAGACAAATTTATAATCTTAGACAAGCCACTCATTCCTATATGCTGGGGCTCTCTAATTTGGAAAGTCTCAGAGGTGTGGTGCCTGTAATCACAGCAATAAAACTCTCCATGTCCATGGGAGCAGATTAAATGTTGAATAGTCCAGAGGACAGCGAGGTGCGGATGCAATTAAAACAGCAGCTGTGTTCTAAGGAAAGAGCCAAGCCATGAGACTCCCAGTGACATAGCAGAACAAACACTGCTTCTTCAGGGCTCCAAGAGATGGCTTTGTGCACTCAGATCAGAGGGAAGCCCCTGCTAAAGGGAAACATCTGCGATGTGACTCACAGTGGGGACACAAAGACTACTTGTGGGTCAAGGGTAGCAATGACACCATTACCTGAAAATGAGGCTATGAGCTTATGCCTTCTACCCCATAATCATTTAGAGAAGGAACAAGATAATTAACACAATGTGCTTAGCTCTGGGTTTTGCTGACTTGAGTAAATGGGGTGGGGGGAGGCAAATTTACTGACTATACTATGGTCAAGCAGATGCAAACAAAGTGGTGAGGAAATTAACACTCAACTCACTTGGGAAGAGAATCATCAAAGCACTGGCACCCATGAAGATGCCAGGCTGATGAATGCTAAGATGGGTGCTATCATTTGAGCGACAGGACTATAGGAAGGAAAGGCAGGATGGTGGGAGTCACACCCACCACAGAATACTTCTGTTCAAGTGTTAACTAAGCTTGTGCAACACCTTCAGTGGTGAGCACAAAGAATTTATAACTGATATGTCTGTTCAGTTTTACCATGTCAGAAAATGTTTTTGTTTTTTTTTATCTTCATATTTCAAAAATATTTTTCTGGGCCTATTTTTCAGGGATCTCCTGAGAAACCCAACCAATAGTATATACATAGCTCTTTAAGGGAACTTACTATGGGAATCAGCTTATGAGACGAAGGTCATGGAGTCCCATAATATTCTATTTGAAAGATGCATAACCAGGAAAGCTGGTGATGCAATTCTGTTGGGGAATATTATTTTCAGATGTGTTATTTTTGTTTATGCCATTTGATCCACTGTGAAGCTGTGATTCTTTGCTTTTCTAAAACACTTGATGGTCTAATAAAGAACTGAACAGCCAATAGCGATGGAGGAGCAAGGACAGGTGGGGTTGGGAGGCAGAGAGGATGAATAGAAGGAGAAAGGAAGAAGAGGGGGAGAACAAGAGAAGGAGAAGAGGACCCTAGGGGCCAGTTACCCAGCCAGCCACGTAGTAAGAGTAAAAGAAAGATATACAGAAGTAAAAAAAGGAAGAAGCCTGGAGGCAAAAGGTACTCAGGATAATTTAAGAAAAGCTGGCAAGAAACAAGCGAAGCCAAGGCTGGGTATTCATAACTAAGAATAAGCCTCCGTGTGTGATTTATCTGGGAGCTGGGTGGTAGGCCCCTCAAAAAGCTGAAAGAGCAAAAACATATCACGACACAATTCAGTCTGAGTGTAAACTTCTAAGAAGCAGTGGAGGAGTCAGTGGTGTAGTGTAGTCCTAGTTTGAGTTGAAAGGCCAGAAACTTGGTAGAGGGAAGGAAGCTGCTGGTGTAATTCCCAGTGTTCAGTGGCGCAGCAATCAGGAGCAGCAGGGCCCTCGCTGCAGAAGAGAGAAGTCATGCTCTTTTCCTTGTTCCCACGAGCTATCAGCACTGCTGCAGATGGTGCCCACCTTGGTGAGGGTGGTCCTTCCCATTCAGTCTGCTGAGTCGAAGGATAATGTCTGCCAGGAGCATACCCACAGTCACCCAGGAAAATATTATTTTATCAGATGCATTTTTTAGCCCAGTCCAACAGATAACATGGAAAAACCATGATGCCAGGTATAGAATTCTAGGTGACCAGTTTATTCCTTTTCACATTGTTTCTGATGAGAGATTTATTATCACCTTTATTTTCTCCTCTGTGTATGATGTCTTTTAAAACATTTTTTAGTTCTTTTTTTTTTTTTTTTTTTTTTTTTTTTTTTTTTTTTTTTTTTTGGTTTTTCGAGACAGGGTTTCTCTGTGGTTTTTTGGAGCCTGTCCTGGAACTAGCTCTGTAGACCAGGCTGGTCTCGAACTCACAGAGATCCGCCTGCCTCTGCCTCCCGAGTGCTGGGATTAAAGGCGTGCGCCACCATCGCCCGGCTCATTTTTTAGTTCTTTGAGAATTTTATACAGTGTGTTTTGTATTCATCACCCTTCCCCATCCATCCAGCTTTGTCCTTTTATGTCTCTTAGAAACCTATCAAATATTGTGCTATTCCACTACTGTCTTAGAGTCCTTGGGTTTGAATGGGTGGATAAGTAAACTTATCTCCATAGTACATATACATGATGTTAGAGATTGAACTTTGTCTCCCTCTTAAATCCTAAAAGGTGACCTTCTTCAGAAAGAGTCTTTACAAAGGCAATCGAGTTAGTGAGGCCTTTAGAACGGCTCTACTCCAGGGATTATTGTCCTGCTGACAGGAACAACTGAACCTAGAGACCTGCAGAGAGAAGAGGATGCAGCCATGGTAGAGAGCGCTGCATCTATAAAACCAGGGAGCCAGTGATCTTAGCAGCACCAGATGCTAGAAAATTTAAAAACTTCAGAGGAAACATGGCACTGCCAGCACTGTGGTTTTGCACAGTTAGTTTCCACAGCTGTGGACGATCTGTTCCTAAAGCCTCATCCCACCCAGGTTTTTAGCGTACATTTACAGCAGCCCTTGAAAACCAACATGCTTTATACATGTGGCTGATCTGGAGCTTGTACAATCCCCACTTACTCTATCCTATGCTCGGAACAAACTTGGTTCAAGAATCCATCAAAGCCAGGCTTATGGGTTCACACCTGTCTCACAGCACTCAAGAAGGTGGGAGGGTCTCTGTGTGAGAAAAGCCTGGATTACAGAGTGAGCTCGTTTTAACAGAACAGTAAAGATGATGATGATGATGATGATGATGATGATGATGATGATGATGAAACTCCATGCTAGTGGCGTAGGATTTCGTATCTAGGGCCCTTCTTGGTCCCTGGCACTATGTCTGGGTCAACTGGTATTATTTTAAAGGGACCACTGGGAAATGATGGCTGCTGCCATGGCGAATTTTTAACACAAAAAGACCAGTTCCCAAAGCCAGGGAATTAGCAAACTGGCCAAACAGAAACCATTCAATTGTGAGACTGGTCATTGCTATAAGCCACTGTTTAAAATTTGTTATATAAAATGATAATTAAAAGTTGACAAACCAGCCTAGTAACGTTCTTGCCTTTTTTATACTAAAATATTTAAATATTTTTTTTCTTGAAAAAACAACCCTAGGATAATTTCGGTCTCTGTGCATTATTGTTTGTTTGGCAGTTAGTTTCTCTCAGTTCACTGAATGCATTCTGTTGGCTATTTAATTGCTGAGATATGTTATCTGCCTAATTCTTCAAGTATGCTTTTCAGGCCATTGCTTTTTGATACATTGGAGTCTCATGCTTCTGTATCCCAGTATTGTGTGTTGTGTGCTTCCTGTATCAATCATTTCCTTCCTGTGTAGATATGCTCCTTTTGTTAGCTTGGAAAATTCGCTATGCTCCCCTCCTTCCCCCACTCTTCCAGCTTTGAAAGCCAGGTTTAGTTCCCATTCATATCAGTTCCACCACACTACAATGAGATAATTCACATTTCCAGTTTCTTTAAAATTAGAGTGACTAACCCAAACCTGGACTAAATTAAGGGACTTTAACAGATTGCTCATGCCGACTAGAAAGACACATAACTTGCATCTCAACCTGTCTTCAGCAAAGCTCTTTTGCTTGCGGTAGCTGTATCATCCTGAACTAGAAGAGTTTGGCTCTCTGTCGTAGAGACATGCAGTGATACTGGGAAAGGCTTTGTAAATATCTGATATGCAGGATATCTGATACGTGACCCCCGTGAAAGGGTTGCTTGACCCCCAAAGCCATCGCGACTCCCAATGGAGACCCACTGGTGTAGACCTTTGCTCTGTTCACTGAGCCTTGCTCCAGTCTCGTTCTCAGCAGAGCAAAGGGGTGAGGGGAGTCCCGAGTCCATTCTTTGCATCACATCAATGTGGCTTGCTTGAGCTGGAGCAGCAAGGCTCACTCTTCTGCACTGGCCAGAGCATGGACAACAACAATAGCCAGGACCTCTCAGTACTTTGTGCCTATGCCCACAGGAAGCATTCAAGCCCTAGGCAAGGTCACCCCACCAGTGAAAACAATACATAGCCTAAGTACTTATAATTTCAATTCTTGATCTCTCTGATACGTTTGGTTAGTGGCTAAAAATATAGTGTCAAATAGGCAGTTTTCAAAAGATGAAATACAAATAGTAAACATTAAAAAATGCAAAAATACATCAAACATCAGATAAATGAAATTAAAACTCTACTGATGTTGACGAGAGGATGGGAAGGGTGGAGTACTCTGGAGCACTGCCTTCCAGGTAGGACATGCCTGATGTCCTCAGGAACATATAGGAGTGTGAATATCTGTACAAGACCCACACCACACTGAGACTGAACAGTTCAGTCATGGAAAGGAGTGTCTCAGGAGGCTCCACCTCTCCTGACGGTCCGCAGGCAGTCAATGACTGCTGGTGGAGGAAGAGACATGTCCCTTAGTGTTGTAGACCCTGGTAAGTTGGTTATGCTCCTGTAAAACCCCTCACCCGTGTTCCTGTAAGCAAACCTAATCAAACGTGAGTCACACACAAGCACATACAAGACTGTGAGAGTAGAGGGGACAGTTGGGAGGAAGAAGGTCAGCAGGAGTGGGAAGGAGATGAGAGGGTAATACGAAGTGAATCTCTTCATAATAAATTATCTATGTCAGAGGTTCTCAATCTGTGTGCGACAACCCCTTTCAGGGTCATGTATCAGATATCCTGCATATCAGAATTTTATATTATAATTTATAACAGTAGCAAAATTACAGCTAAGAAGTAGCAATGAAATAGTTTTCATTCCTCAGTGGTCACACGGGAACCGTATTAAAGCATCATTCAGAAGGTGAGAGCCACCGCTCTGCATGCTAGGAGATATCATGATGGAATCTATTACTACATGTAATTAATATATGGACAAAAGGGAACGCTTACATACTGCTAACAGGGATGTAAAACTAGTGAAGTCACCAAAGAGGTTTCTTAATAACCTAAAATAGATCTAGCATTTGTCCCAGCTATAGAGATCCTGGGTGTTTTCTTGAAGGACCCAAATTCAATGTATCAGAGGTTTTTGTGTATACATGCTTACAGCACCCCTACTCACAACAGCTGAATTGTGGAACCAACCTAGGTGTCCAATTTCAGAGGAATGGATAAACAGTGTGGTATGGATGCACAGTGGATTTTTTTCAGACTGAAATAAGAAAAACGTTATGTTATTTGCAGGAAAATGGGTGTGGCTGAAGATAATCATATTAAGCAAATTAAGCCAGTCTCAGAAAAACTGATTTTTTTTTTATCTCACTTGTGGTTCCCAGATTTTTGTCTGGATACATAAAACTATGCAATACATCATGAAAGGGAAAGTGAAATGGTCTGGGCAAAAAGGGGATTGACAGGAGGGAGAGGGGGAGGTAAAAAAGAGGAGGTGTGAGAAAAATACACTTCATGTACAATATATACTTGTATAAACATTGAGGCGAATAATTCAGAAAGCCTAGCATGATTTCCTTATCTGTCAAATCTGGTTCTCATCAACACAGTTTAACTCTAAACATTTAGTTTTACATGCCTGACCTTTGTCATATTTCTTGCACATGTTTTGGTTCTAAATTTGTTTCTTAAACTATTTGAAAGAGGTTTGTTTTATCGTCTGTATATGGTGGAGGCAAGGGGCTTCAAAGTGCTCTCACTTGTTAATGTAATTTTTCCACGGGAGCCTGTGCTTAGGTATCTTACCCTGAGGGAATGAACGTTGAAACTCGGGTTCACAGTACCTTCCTCTAGAAGGGGCCTGTGTTTGTTCCTGCCAGGTGCTCCAGATCTGACAGCTCTAAAGACAGTGTCTCTCTGAACTCTTCAATTCAAAGAGAGCTATATAGAAGGTAAAAGAATATTCAGTGTGGTATCTAACTGCTCAAGGAAGGCATCTCCACTTATCGTAAAAGGCCTCTGAAGTCAAAAAACTCTTATCCTTCAATTACTTCTTAAGTTGTCGAAACTATGTAGTCATCCATGAGTTAATCTCCCATGCATATATTTTCAGGAAAAATAATTTAAATTTGCATTTTGTTTTGTAGTTAATATTTATATCTGCCAAGCAGCTCTCAAAGTCCATCAAATCCCTTTGTGGGTCTTCCTCCTGAACATTATATAAAAAATGACACTATTAGGAATGGAATGGGGGTCTACTTCTGGCACTCTTTTTTTTTTTTCTGAGGCAGGATTTCTCTGTGGTTGTCTGGAACTCACTCTGTAGACCAGGCTGGCCTCACACTCAAAGATCTACTTGCCTCTGCTGAACACTGGGATTAAAAGCCTGTGCCACCACTGTCCAGCTTCCCGCAATCATTCTTAAGAATATCCACCTGCCAAGTACACTTGAATGCATTGGCACAGGAGACCACTTCCTAAATATAACCCCAGTAGCACAGACACAGAGAGAAACAATTAATATATGTGACCTCCTGAAATTGAAAAGCTTCTGTAAAGCAAAGAACATAATCAACAAGACAAAACAGCCTACAGAATGGGAAAAGATCTTCACCTGCTATAGAGATGGATAATTTGCAATAAATTGCGTGCTAATGTCGGTAACTACATCCACATAAAAACCTGAGAAAGCTTAAAATTTAATTCTAGACAGAAAAGAACAGAGTTAAGAACAGAGTTTGCTAGTGGCATTTTCTTGGATGGGCTTTGTTTACTAGAGGTAAGGAGAGGCATGGCTCCTTTAAGGGAGATTTTCCTGATTCAGCCATAGCAGGAAAAAAAACTGCGGCTGTTTTAAAATGCTGGCTTTCTGGGCCCTGCCAGAGTGACCTCTGGCTCTTGCGGAGACGGAGCATTTGGTGGGGTTTATGAACAGACTGCTGCAGCTTCCTTAATGACTACATGGACTAGCTGTGTGCCTGAAATTGGGGCAGTGTGTGCAGCTCCAAGGCAAAAGTGGCTCCCCCATCCTGGACTGTGCAGAGCTAGCAGTCAGTACTGTATATATCATAGGAATAGCACAGATTAAGTTTTAGACTGAGCAGACAGTACCATATTTGACCTAGTAATGTTGCAGCTTAGATTCTTAAGCGCTTAGCATTTTAAGAAGTGCTTCTGGTCAGAAAATAATTACAGATATGCAACAAGGACAAATCCAGATGAAAAAGACCTATAAATGGGTCACAGTGTTGAATAAAATTAGGTAGGCTTGGAAGAGAAAAGAAAAATATAGAGATTCATAAAATAAAATTAATGCTTTAAAAAAAGGGGTAAAGTCTTTAAAGAGACACACTACAATAGTCATATTTACCCTTATTTTATATCTGGGTTTGTGTGGTGGTACATATATTATACACGCTGTATAGTGAAGGTCAGAGGACAAACATGAAGGAACTGGCCCTCTCCTTCAACCACGTGGGTCCTGGGACTTGCACTCAGGTTTTCATGCTTGGTGGCAAGATGCTTTACTCACCCGGCCATCTCACTGGCTCTCACCTTAGATTGTTTGTTTTTTAACTGTAAAAATGAGAGTTGCACAGTACTGATTCAAACTTTTCTGGCTTTAATATTTAGTGGGAAACAAAGACACAAACTGTGCTGTGAGTTCAGAAACAAACATCATCCCAGATTGTATACTACTTCATAAGTACCAGGTAAGGACATACCTGTTGGCTATATTCACATTTTTAAGTGTTTGCTTTCTCCAGCACATAGACCTTCCCAGCTCTAGCACTGTGTGCTACGTGTATGAATGAAGTTCAATAGTTAGATTAGTGGGATTCTCAATTTAAAGGCAGAAATCTTACCTTTGATCCATGTTCTTTGGAAGCCTTGTGTTTCTTTAGTAGGAGGGGATCAAGAAACAACCTATACTAATAATTAGTTCACTTGCTTGGTTTTTCAAGTAAAAATTTCAACATTTTAAAATCAATGAATCATTTTCAAAACTCATTATTAATCCATTCCCATTACCCACTTCCATATTAAGTTGACAAAGAAAGAACCCTTTCCTTAATTTTCTTAGGTAAGGTAAGAATAATTAGCTTGTCCACACTGTATATTGTACATTTCAGGGGAAAAACCCAAAACTTAGAATGGCAGTGCTGCTCCTGCTATATGTACAGCGGTTGACCCAGTACTCTGCTGTAGTCAAAAGGTCATGAATCCAAATCACTCAGGAGAATAATAGATCATTTAAGGTACAACACCACTTACAACATATGTTCATTGGTAGTTAATAACCTGATGAGAGAAGCTTCCAGACACAGCATGAAATAAAAGACTGAGTGAGGGTCATTTACAAAACTTTAAAGGTAGCAGAGCTCATACAAACACTAAGGAATTTATAAGTAGAAAGAGAAACCAAAAAAGGGTACTGTATTCCATGAATATGAGTAGTTCCTATGAAACACAGTAAATATGAACACATGACTTTCGCTTATTCCTTTGCATGAATGCCACTTTTTAATAGAAATTAGTCACTTAATGTACATAATGTAGTATCTGCTTTTCTGGGCTAGTAGTTTCGCAACAGTCTCATGGGAAATATTATTCTCCTCAAGATGTGTTTGGATGAGTGAACCCTGGAGCATCAACTGTATTTAAGGGAAGGAGTTAGGGTCAGAGTTAACCTGTAGCTAACAACGTGGAGAAAGAAGAAACAGAGCCCCACAGGAGTATAAACATGCATTATTAAGTCAAGATTCAAGGTTAACCAACACCACACAGATTTCTCCTCAGCTGAGTGTACACATGGAAAGGGGTGACTTTATCGAGACCCAAAGCTGTAGTAGTAAGGTTCATCAGGGCGAAATCCATATGCAGTGGCAGGACGTCCAAGAATTCCCACAGGTTGGCCAAAGCCATCCATTCCGAGGCTGAAAAGAGAAAGACAGGTGATAAGCTTTTCTGTTTGAACCACACAGCCACAGTGCAGGTCATCGTCAGGATCTTTGAATGTCACACTTCCAGGATTCCCCAGCAGTGACAGTGATTTTCAGAATTATTATTAGTCTTTCTATTCTCATTAAAATACAACTTCTAAAATATCCACCTCTGATGATCTATATTCAGACACCAGAAACCTGTCAGGCTGGTCTATTCCAAATAAAGTGAAAGACTCAACTCAACAGTTTGAACTCACAAATTTTATATATATATATATATATATATATATATATATATATATATATATATGGCTCTTATGAAAGAATATGAAAAAAACCACATTCTGGCAATGCTCAGCACTACTCTGCTGGGAAATGATAACAGTGGTAACTCTCTGTCTTGTGGAGATGGAGACTAACCCCTGTGAATAGGATATGCAATCTGGAGCATTAGCAGTGAGCTCCCAACACATACATCTAAGTCATTCGAGCTGAGAAGGACAAGGCAGCTCTGCACAGCCTGCCAATCAGCTGGAGCTGACCTGTAAACTCTTAATGCTAAATTGTGTGTCTTTTTCTTTTCAGTAAAAGCAAGGCTACTATAAGCTCTAGTTTATTCTGTGCAAACAGAAGCCAAGGATTTGTAAATATAGCCTGAAGCATAGATACAGTTTATTCTTAATTTATAATGTTCTTTTGTTTCTGAATAAAAGAAAATCTGTTCTACAAAGCATTTTAGCAAAGTATTAGTCATAACTGAAGAAAAGGACAAAATGTTATTTTGCCAGGCAAATATGGCAGCTTCAACATGCTCATGCATAGCTCATGCAGCGAATGCTAGTGAGCTCAAAATAAAATGAAAGGAAATAATTTATAGTGTGGAAATGTAAGCTTTGAAAACAAAAAGTACATTTGACAACATTATTTGAGATTCTACTAAGCAGAATAATTTTCACCAACAAATGTCAATTTGATTAGAGTAAGTATTCACA
Source organism: Microtus oregoni (assembly GCF_018167655.1). NCBI lineage: Eukaryota > Metazoa > Chordata > Mammalia > Rodentia > Cricetidae > Microtus > Microtus oregoni. The sequence continues at coordinate 34,943,156 of NW_024543072.1, forward strand.
TTTATATTAATTTCTTCTCACAAGAAGGATTATACTGAAATGCACGAGTAGGTATTAAGATGCTAATCACACACATGTTCAAGTGTTTGCACATGGATCAGACCATATCTAAAGAGTAAGTGCTATGGTACACGATGTATAAGAATTAAATATAAGGCATGTACTTCAAGTGAATCTACCTCTTGGGGTAGGTTTATATACCTTTCAGCTTAAGATTTATACTGAATGATCCTGGGAAATAAAACTTCATGAAAAATATTGGATCCATAATTTACCAAAGCTAGCTGCAAATTTTAAGTCTGTATTTTATTTTATTCCATGGAAGAGATAAAACTTTGAGAAGAAGGGAAAGTATTATGCAGCTTCAGAGAGGGTGGAGGTTGAGAGTAATCAGAACATATTATATCCATGTATGAAACTGTCAAAGAATACATTTAATTACTTAAAAAGATGTTTCAGAAATTAGTGGATTTAACAAAATTCTATTTATTCACAAGGTACAGCTATTCACAGTTAGGGGAACAGTTGGGGAGAAGTTCTGGAAAAGACAGAAACCATAAATACAAAGGGGAGCGACACAGCAGAACTTCTGTACTTCTGACTCAGGAAGACGAGACATGGCATTACCAGTCCAGGGACAGTTGTGCCCTTACCAGCGACTTCGCAACCCACGGAAACTAAGCTGGGTGTGTGACACCTGCTCACTCTGTGTGGCCACTGCATTAGATAGTAGTTTGTAATGTGCGCTTACACATATGAGAATTTAATGGTGTCCTGCTTAGTATGTCTCTGTATGGACCAATTCTTTCTGCTGCCCTGAACATATGGAAAACTTGTAAATCCCTCTATATTAGCTTATGAAGCCCACTATGCTACTTTTTCTTTACAAGACTATTTATAGTGCTACTTAACTTTTGTCTTTAGTGTTAAGGTAAAACATTTTAAACCACTGAATTACCCAACCTCAGTATATTTTCTTGATAATATATAATTTTAGTTAAAAAAAAAAGTCCCTCTCTGATGGAAATGTGACTTTGGGTACCTGGAAAAGAAAATGGAAACAAATCCTTGAAAGTGAAAAATATAACCCAACAATAGTATATTAAACACTTAGAATTTGTTTCTATAAATATACAGAGTAATTTGACACAGAGAAAGCAAAAGCTTGAAGTCTGTCAATATCTACAGTACGTGAAACAAGTCCTCAAGCAGCATTCACTGAGACTCTAAACTTGCGATGGTTCAGAGGGAAGACGAATTTGAAGATGACAGGTGACCCTTTACATGCAGCGCATTCCAAGGACACGGCAGCAGCAGGAATCCCTGGCACACTCGGGAAGACAGGCACCTACCTCAGGCTGTTTGGGAGGCTTAATTAGTGCATGTTTGTAAAGCACTTTGAAATCCTTGGATGAAAAGCGCTGCATAAGTGAAAAGCATCATCATTATTTTACTATAATTACATCAGAGCAACACGTCTTTTTCTTCTTTTAAATTCCTAAGTCAGCAATTTAAAGTAAGCAAGCATGTAATAAATTTATTAGTGGATGCTACTATGAAAAGTACTTTGACCATTTTTTCTTTCATAACCTCATAGTATCTAGGATCTGAAAAATCTCCTTTTGAAACAATCTTGTTTGCACTTCAGTTCACAACACTCTTGAAAGCACTCATCCAGACCTTGTCTGAACTGGAAATGAGGTGCTTGTAACTCTGAGTAGATATGCCAGGCTGCTAGAAAGTTCTCTATTACAGTCCCCTGGAACCCTATCCAAGTAGTCTTAGAATTACTCTCTGATCCATAAGTGAAGTCTAATTCTTTATGTACTGTCTCATCACTGTTTATTCAACGGTCAGGACACAATCTTCAATCTCTGCTTCTCATTTGTCTTCTGAAAAACTTTGATTTACCTTTAAATCAAATATGCAGTTTGTATGATATTTACGATGTGGTCTGAAATCACTACAGCAGTGGTGATATTCTATCTTGAATGTGCCCAATCTCATCTGAACCATGCATAGCAACAGTGGGAACCTATCTCTGACTTTATTAATGTAACAAACTCCACTGACCCTAAGAAAAATGTTAAGGACCTATTATGACAAAGTAGTCTAAGATCGAGTGTATAAGTGAATGTATAGTTGTGCATATAGTCAAAGACACACCGAGTTTTCACCTGCCAATAAACTGGATATCTTTCTTTATAGTCTGTGACTGCCTTTGTGGATTCTATACATCATTACATAGAATATTTGGTTTCAATATAATTATAAACAGGAAACAATGACTTTTAAAATCACTCATTTTTTGTGATTCACAGGTGACATTAAAGTCTGGAGTTAATCTTGGATTTCAAGTAAAAGTAGCTATCACTGGAGCAGATGTTTCCTGACTCTATAGAACTGCCATTACATAATCTCTTAACATTATAGATGATTTCATTTGTATTAATTTAGTATCAATTTATGAAATGATCACTGAATAAAAAAATCAGCATTTTATACTCATAATTAAATAATAAATTGATCATCAGAAGAATTTTGGCATAACTATGATCTGTCATAGGAGTTCCAAGTCTGGTAACTGATTCTTTGTGCATACATCTGCTCATTCAAATAGAACAAACACCTGTTGAATTCCTACCATGTGTTAAGCATGGTGTTTGGAGCTAGTATATAAGCTCATAGGGAATGGCACTATTAGGAGGTGTGATTATTTTTGAGAAAGTATGGCCTTGTTGGAGAAAGTGTGTCACTGTGGGGGTGATACATGCTCAAGACACTCCCAACATATCAGTTTATGTCCTATTGCCTGCTAATCAAGATGGAGTACTCTCAGCTTCTTCTCCAGCACCATGTCTGCCTGCATACTGTCATGTCCCAACACAATAATAATGGATTAAACATCTGAAACTGTAAGCTCAATTAAATGTTTTCCTTTATAAGAGTTGCCATAGCCATGGAATTGCTGCACAGCAGTAAAAACCCTAAGAAAGACAGAGTTGGAACCAGGAGTGGAATATTGCCTGACCATGCTTTTGTTTGAAGGAATATGGACTTGAAACTGTGGATTAGAAAAGCAGTTGAATACTTTAAGTGCTGCTTAGTGGGCCATCCTAGTAGGAGCAGGGAAGACAGTGGCACTGCGTGTGATCTGACGAACTATGGGGAGCTGGCTTAAGAGGTTTCAGAGTAGAGGAATTTTAGTATGTTGCTTAAAGATCATTCTTGTAATATTTTGGTGAAGAATGTGGCTGCCTTTTGTACTTGTCTGAGGAGTCTGTCTGAGGCTACATGAAGAGATTTGGATTAATTCTCTTGGCAGAGGAAATCTCAAAACAGCCTAATATAGACTCTGTCATGTGGTTATTAGTGGTGTTGTAATTTAAAAAAGCAGCATGGGAGAGAAAGACACCATATAAGAGAGCTCAGGTGGAGTGGTGTTTTGTTGTGGGAGAGTGAATGGGAAAAGGGGGCTATTTATCAACAAAGGTTATAAATGGTCTTCCCAGGACTTGGTTATTATCTCAAATTTTCTCAGGACCCCATAAGATCACCAGTGCCCACCAATGAGCAGGAAATAGTCTAGAAAACTACATCAAAATTCCTAAAATATTGTTTATGCATGTTTGTTTTAATTTAAAGGGGGTGGATTATAAACTGTTATTGGTCATAGTCAATCTTTTTCTAAAAAAAGAAAAGGGGATATGATGTAGAAATGATGGGAGTAAAGGGTAGATTATTGAATCTACTTTTGTTAAAAAACAACTGTTAATCTCAAAATATTTTACATTGGTATGGATTTTAGTTTATTTAGTTTAATGACATAAATTTAAGGTCATTTTTGTTATAGTGTATGTATATTTCTACTCTTGTTTAAGGTATTATATTTATGCAGCTCATTTAAAATGTAACATATAATTAAAAATACAGATTAATAGTCATCTATAATAGTCAAACTTATAGCCATATTAATTAGTTTTTTAGGTATATAAAGATATATTCCAATTAGATAGGTAATATTCAAACACTTTAAAGACCTACAGAATATGACACTTAAAATGTTTTAAGAAATTAAGACTTTTCTTGATAGAGACATGTCTGTACCTGGCAGCACCATTTCCTTCAAAGGAAATGATGGGCATTGAAGAAACTCATTATGGGTTTTTGTTCAAAGTGGCAAGGCTAGCCATTCGGGTAAGAAACTGTTCTTGCCTGATTGCTTGACAGTATGCTGTATAAACTGGACATGCAGGACCCACAGGGAAATGACTGCTAAACTTTGCCAAAACAAGGAGTGAGTGTCCTTCATATTCCTGCTTCACAGAAGAAACTACCAGACATTTGTCAACACATAGAGGAAAGCGACTGACAAACCACCAATATAAGCAGGAGAGTCCTTTAAATTTCCTGCTTCACTAAAATGTCTGCCAGATACTACTAGCCTGTAGGCTAAAGATGGATGCCCCAGTGTTACAGAGGAATCCTGGGTGACTGTCCAGGAAGTCAGATGTCTTTGTCATTTCTAGAGTTTTGGAAGTTGCTTGCAATGCACTTCCTGTTTACACAGGTAATATTATATCCTTCTGGGGTCTTTGATGGAGATGAAGACTAGGTAGTTCTAATTATAGTTTTCCTTAGTTATGATAAATGGTAAATTAGATATGAAACTTTAGACTCACAAAGACAGGATAGATGATAGGGTATTAAATTTTATCAAATGCAAATAGACTAGATATTGTAACTGTAACTCTTATTTGATAACTGTTTTGTTATATGTAATTTTACTATTTTAAAAGAAAAACCGCCAATTTTGATTAGACAGAAAATGGGTATGCTGTGGGATGGTCTTTCTGTATTCTGTGAATATGTGTTGCTCTCATTAGTTGATAAATAAAAAGCTGCTTTGGCCTATGGCAAGGCATCATAGAGCCAGGCAGGAAATCCAAGCAGAGATATAGGACACGGGTGGAGTCTAGAAGACGCAAGTCAGCTGCCAAGGAAGCAAGACATGCAAAAAATGAGGTAACAAGTCATGAACCATGTGGCAAAGCATAAATAAAAATATGGGTTAATTTAAATGTCAGACTTGGCTAATAATAAGCTTGAGCCATCAGCCAAGCATTTATAAGTAATATTAAGCCTCTAAGTGGTTATTTAGGAACAGGCAGGTAAGAGAGCATCCTCTGATTACATTAAGTATTTAATATACCGAGTGCATGTGTGAGGCACAGCACCGCACTGCTTTAAACCTGCACAACAGGACACTAAAATACAATGTGAGCATATTAGAGACACAGTACAATCTCTACAGCAGAATCTTTGAGGTTAGACAGTCTTTACATCAGTTAAACTTGAAGGCATTTGTCATTATATTTCTGTCATATATTTTGGTTGTTGCTTCTTGTATAAGAATGTAAGTACCATGGAGGGCTAAGAATGTAATATTCTTTGATACATATGAAGCACCTAGCATAGACTCTAACATGGAATGGACAAAGAGTATCAATGTATGAATGGAGGGGTAGGGCAGATAGGATTACACAGGTTAAAAGAGAGATGCAGAAGGCAAAACAGCAGCATCTACAAAGTAGCAAGCAAGCAGTGTGTTTTGGTCAAATTCCTTTTTTTTTAAGATTAATGCATTTTTAAAAAATTGATTTTGTGCTATACATTTTTCTCTGCTCCCCTCCAACCCTCTCCCAGGGTCCCCATGCTCCCAATTTACTCAGGAGATCTTGTCTTTTTCTACTTCCCATATAGATTAGATCTATGTAAGTCTCTCTTAGGATCTCATTGTTGTCTCGGTTCTCTGGGATTGTGATTTATAGGCTGATTTTCTTTGCTTTATGTCTAAAAACCACTTATGAGTTAGTACACATGATGATTGCCTTTCTGGGTCTGGGTTACCTCACTTAATATGATGTTTTCTAGATCCATCCATTTGCCTGTAAATTTCAAGATGTTGTTATTTTATTCTGCTATGTAGTACTCCATTGTGTAAATATACCACATTTTCCTTATTCATTCTTTGGTCAAGGGACATTTATGTTGTTTCCATGTTCTGGCTATGACAAACAATGCTGCTATGAACATAGTTGAGCACATGTCCTTATGGTATGATTGAGCATCCTTTGGATATACACCTAAAAGTAGTATTACTGGGTCTTGAAGAAGGTTGTTTCCTAATTTTCTGAGAAATTGCCACACTGATATTCAAAAGGGTTGTACCAGTTTGCACTCCACCAGCAATGGAGGAGTGTTCCCTTTACCCCACACCTCTCCAGCATAAGTTGTCATCAGTGTTTTTGATCTTGGCCATTCTTACAGGTGTAAGATGGAATCTCAGAGATGTTTTGATTCACATTTCTTTTTTTTTAAATTTATTTATTTATTAAGGATTTCTGCCTCCTCCCCGCAACCGCTTCCCATTTCCCTCCCCCTCCCCCGATCAAGTCCTCCTCCCTCATCTGCTTGAAGAGCAATCAGGGTTCCCTGACCTGTGGGAAGCCCAAGGACTGCCCACCTCTATCCAGGTCTCGTAAGGTGAGCATCCAAACTACCTGGGCTCCCACAGAGCCAGTACGTGCAGTAGGATCAAAAACCCACTGCAATTGTTCTTGAGTTCTCAGTATTCCTCATTGTCCGCTATGTTCAGCTAGTCCGGATTTATCCCATGCTTTTTCAGAACTAGGCGAGCTGGCCTTGGTGAGATCCCAATAGAACATCCCCATTGTCTCAGTGTGTGGGTGCACCCCTCGTGGTCCTGAGTTCCTTGCTCGTGCTCCGTCTCCTTCTGCTCCTGATTTGGACCTTGAGATTTCTGTCCGGTGCTCCCATGTGGGTCTCTGTCTCTGTCTCCTTTCATCGCCTGATGAAGGTTAATATTCATGAGGATGCCTATGTGTTTGTCTTTGGATTCACCTTCTTATTTAGCTTCTCTAGGAACATGAATTATAAGCTCAATGTCCTTTATTTATAGCTAGAAACCAAATATGAGTGAGTACATCCCATGTTCCTCTTTTTGGGTCTGGCTTACCTCACTCAGGATAGTGTTTTCTATTTCCATCCATTTGTATGCAAAATTCAAGAAGTCTTTGTTTTTTACTGCTGAGTAGTACTCTAATATGTATATATTCTATACTTTCTTCATCCATTCTTCCGTTGAAGGGCATCTAGGTTGTTCCCAGGTTCTGGCTATTACAAACTACGGATGTTGAGCATTTTCTTAGGTGTCTTTCAGCCATTTTGGATTTCTCTGTTGAGAATTCTCTGTTTAGGTCTCTACTCCATTTTTTATTGGATTATGTGTTCTTTTGATGATCAATTTTTTGAGTTCTTTGTATATTTTGGAGATCAGCCCTCTGCCTGCTGTGGGGTTGGTGAAGATCTTTTCTGTAGGCTGCTGTTTTGTCTTGTTGTCTGGTTAAATTCTTTAGTGTGTGACACAAGCAAGCAACAAGGCTGCAGATCTGAAGTGTGAACAGGACTATATAGTAAAACTCTTCATAGGCTGTGCTAAGAATTGCATGAATTTTGAGAACTGTCAACAGTTTTAAATAATAATAGTCTAAATCTGTCTTTTAGAAAGTTATCAGTGGTAGGAAAGGGAGTTGGGGTGAATTTGAATACACACAAAAAAAAACATTTAGGAGGTAGCATAGCTGCCCAACTTAAAGAAATGAGAGCCTTAAGCCAGCAGCTTTGTAAACAATGGTGAAAAAATTGTTACAATTCACAATAAATGATAGTGTGTGTGAGCATGTGAGACTGTGTGTGAGTGTATGTGTGAGCATGTGTGGTGTGTGTGTGTGTGTGTGTGAGAGAGAGAGAGAGAGAGAGAGAGAGAGAGAGAGAGAGAGAGAGAACACCTGTCTGTAGAGGTCAGGAACTACTCAACCGGGATGTAATTTACAGATTAGCCACAAGATGGCGAGCTTGTTTTACCACTGTACTTACTGCCCACTAGTTTCAAAGCAAAGCTAATGGGATTTAAACTGTATTTAACACTGATGGAGTGCAGTTTGTTTTGCTTCCTCATATGATTAATGTTTTCATCTTATAAGAGTGAAATAATGTAGCTCACAAAACCAGAAAATGTAAAATCTGTAATTGTGGGTGACTAAAAAATAAGTTAAAATAAAGAATGTCATTGTCTGACCCTTACAATTTAACTTGCATGTTAAAATACTATTTTTACAGCATAGTTTGAAAAATGTCAGGAACATAGTGTTTTGTAAGCTTTCCTATAATACATATGTTTTAGATTTCTCTAAAGATTAGGTATTATTTTTTTATTTTTGTTTGTTTTGTTTTTCCAGTCAGGTTTTCTCTGTGTAGTCCTGGCTGTCCTGAACTTGCTCTGTAGACCAGGCTGGCCTTGAACTCACAGAGATCCGCTTGATTCTGCCTCCCGGGTGCTGGGATTAATAGTTATTGTTTTGAAATAGAATCATTGTATCATTCAGAAAATAAAATCGAGGAGCATAATTATGTAGTCTTTTGATAAATCTGAGATATATATGTATATATACACACATAAAGAATACCTGTAATTTTACATTTACTTATGTGTTGTATAATTATAATTACATTTTCTTTTATTACTAATAAAATAAAGCATTATAGATAATAGTTGGGGGATTTCGTTTTTAAGGTGTTTTTGTGTGTTCTGTGTGTACCTTCAAAGACCACAAGAGGGCGCTGCACTCCCTAGAGCTCGAGTTAAATGCATGGGTGCTGGGAACTGAACTCAGGTTGGAAGAGAGAAAATGCTCTTAATTCACTTAACCAATTCTCTAGCCTCATAAGTAATAGTTTTTAATGAATGCAAACTAATTGTTTTTAAAATAAAGGCCAAATTACATGAATATAAGGAAGCTGTACTTAAGTCATGTATCTGGGATTCTTTGAAGTTTTTTGTTAATGACATCTGTCAGTTGTAAGGAGAAAACTGCAGGGGCAGATTCATTTAGATTAGCGACTATGCTGGTACCTCAGACGAAAACTAATTTGTGCCAATGACAGAAGAGGATGTGCAAAACTGTCTCTAATTTATTCCGACGGGTAATGAAATTCCACCTTGCCTTTAATTTCAATACCTGTCTTAATACATATGTAAACTGCTGCCGGGCGGTGGTGGCACACGCCTTTAATCCCAGCACTCGGGAGGCAGAGGCAGGCGGATCTCTGGGAGTTCGAGGACAGCCTGGTCTACAGAGCTAGTTCCAGGACAGGAACCAAAAGCTACGGAGAAACCCTGTCTCGAAAAATCAAAAAAAAAAAAAAAAAAAAAAAGAAACATATGTAAACTGCTGTTTCCTTCCGCAATGTCTTGTTGAGATTCATAAAGAAGATGAAGAACACCTCAACTACAAAACATAACACCCCAATTCCCGGGAGCGCTGACAAGCACACTGCCCAGCACGGAAGGTGGTAATGAAGGAACACAGGGACTTATCTTTAATAAATGAATAAAAAAAAAGAATTAGATGTCTTTATTTAACTAGTCTAGAGCAATGGCTAGAGCTTGTCTGGGTAAGAGCAGAGGACAGTAAATTAGGAAGAAAATCATAAGCATTCCTGTGGATTTAAGTGCTTTCTCAGTTCTGAGCTTCTTTTTCTTTCTTTCTTTTTTCTTTTATATCTATACAGGAGGAGGCCTTCCTTGATCTAGCTTGCCCTCTTACTGGAGATTTTTTCTGTTCTTGTTTTATCTATTCTGCACATTCAAGGAAACATTTATAAATCTTGTGTTGCTGTGATTTAACACTGACTTTCTGAAGAGAACAATGGCTTGAAAGAAAGAATCACAGCTATTAAATGGCCTTTACTTTTCCTTATTTGCAGCGTAGGTGCCTAAGGCTGTAATGGTCTTAGGCCTTCTAGAGCAGTCTTTTAGTTAGGGTATACCATTTACCTGTCTTTAAATACATGTCTGCAGTTAAGCATGAGATTCCTTAAAACTGTTGGGTTCTATAATGTCAAGCGATGCCTTGATTCCCAGCACTTAGCAAGCGGCTTAAAAAACCTCTGTGCCAATAATCTGAGTCATCAGCACCTCTTCTGAGTAAGTGTTTGTCTGCTACTGAGTCTACATTTATATGATGTCATAAGGCCTTTGTTCTTCTAGAGCTACAAAAGTTAATGTTAGAGGTTTCAATAGAGACTAGCATCTCAGTAGCAATGTTTTCTCAGTGACAGATTAACTGTGCTGTCTGGTACCGAGTGGGTTAACTGTGAACACCACAGCTAATTACTATGTAAGGCTAACCTTAGTTGCTGCCTCATTTTGAGACTCTTTAAAATATGAACTGTGTATTTTACCCCTATGCACTCTCTTAATGATTTGTTGTTTTAGACTGAAATCACTTCCAGCCATCAGTTATACCCTTGGTCTCTACATATGCACTTTTCCAAGCACAAATATTTCTTTTTCCTATTGGTCTGCCAGCCCTGTCAGAGCAAATTTCACTTTAAACTAAATGCTATGATACTTAAAACCTCTTGGATTACTTGGGCTGCTAGTGTGATCTATGACCTTCCAAGAATGACAGCTGAACTTTCCAATTTGCTTATACTGCTTGGGGAGCTAGAAAGCACATGCCAGAAAGGGGAATGTTTCTGATGTTGAACAGAGAGGAGAATTCTTGTTGGAGGAGGGGGCAGGAGACTACTGAGGACCGAAAAAATACTAATAAGAAATGAAAAGAAACCAAACATGCTGTAAAGTGGAATACCTCAAACATAATTCCAAAGTTAGCACCAGCACTAACTGCTCTAGTTGGAGTTACTGTAATTTAAGCACCACGTAGAATCCTAGTTAGGCTGCACTACTGGAGAAAGTCCTAGAAATGGAGCAGCATCTAACACCATCCTGATTACCACCAAATAACCAGCCTATATCAATTTCCACTTTTATTTATAAAATAGAAATTTGACATCTGAAAAAAATCAGAAGCAATACAGTCATATAATATGCATGCTATCCCCATTGAATGCTACTTTCTCTTAAATGAGAAACTATTGCTAACTTTCTGTGAAAAAAATCCTTAAATAATCAATATAGTTTGGAAAAATTTCCAGTATAGTTCTGGAACTTTTCTCTTTGTATATCACATAAAACAGGATGAACACAGATCTTAAAAAAAACTCTAAAATGTCATAAAAACAAGGTGTTTAACATAAAGTTTCCAACATATCACCCATTTCTTTCCTTTATTTTGCTGAACAACAGACAAATCATGTCTTTTGAAAGAAATCATTGCAGTTTGTAAATACAGACTTTTTGGAAGATAAATTGAACTAAGTAATGGTTTCCAAACTTAAGAGAGATCCGTTGATTAGAAAACTATAGCTGAATACGTTAAAGATCTAGTTATGTAAGTAGCTAAAAAAGAACATCTGACTATTTGATAATAAATAATTTTTTAATTGTAAATATGCAAAAAAGCACCTTTGCCTTACTAGGCTATTTTTAACCCTGAGGGCAGGAGGTGCTATTGCTACTCTGCAGCTGCTAATTCAGCCATCTCCTCAGTAAGCACAGGTAGATGCAAGATACATGCCTCAGAGCTGGCCTGCCAACCAGTCTTAAAGCAGCTCTGCATTTACTTTCCAGGCTTCCTTAGGCTGCGAGTATACACTCTTGTTACTACACTAGCGGTCTGTCCAAAGAGCTCCATCCATTTTCTACTTAGGTTTGAGGTTAACTGCGGATCATTTGGTTACAAGTCTTCTGATAATAAAGTAGGACGTTGCGATGCTGTCTTCAGAGTAGAGTTACGGAAGCACTGTCCTTGTGTCAGGCAAATGCGGTGTACACAGGATTCCAGTGACTGCTCTTCTGACTGACACCCTAGGGCCACACCGTAAGTTGTTCTCAAAGGCAAATGGAGACATTGCAAATCCTTTTCTCTATCAATGATGTATATGACATTTCTATTTTTGTTAAAAGACTGGTAACTGAATTTACTGAATTTAGCAAAATTAACTGACATGGACTTACTGACAATTCCTGAGCTTTATTAAAGCTAGGGAGGTACTACAGTGACTTCAAAACAAGGGTGTCTGGGTGAAAAGTCTCCCTTTACTGATAAAAGTTGTTTTAGTCTCTTTCTGTAACTTCATAAATTCTTTCTTTGAAGACAAATGACTATCACACTTTTATTCAGATCACTACATTTTCAGGTCTTTTTCAACTCTACCTGACCCTTAAGTATACATTTGGTACTGTTTGTATTTGGATTATAACTGTCATGTTATATGAAATGATTAAGGTGTGCCTAAAAATGCTTGGGAAATTCTGACTCCTACATACAATGCAGTAATGGTAAAGAGACAAAGAGACACTGCACCACACATGGTACGCCTCCTGCACATGCTTTCTGTTTGCCTTTCCAAGGCTTCTGCATAAGTCATGAAGATTTATGTCTATGCAGAGGCATGCTAATTATTGTTGCAGTAAAATAATGTCATGGCCAATCAGACTTTCCCTTTCCTGAAGCAAGAGTAGACTGCTTGTATAAACTGGGTAATTCAATCAAACATGTAGATTCTACATCATGATAAATGCAAATGCACAACACCTTTAGGAAAACTGGACAATATCTTACTCTACATCCTGCAGGCTCATGTTAAAGGACTAAATCAAGAGGATTTTCAGCTATTTCATGCAAATCGCTTCCCACACTGCACCTGTGCCCAGGCAACTGCTAGTGGCTGTTTCTTTAGTCAGGAGCACAGGACATGAAAACAGTTGGGGTACAGTATTTTATTTGGTGGTATCTGCTGTCTGAGGTTGTAGAAAAGCTTGACAATCTGGGACTCACATGTAACTTGGGCAAAGACGGGAACTGTTCAGGGTGATGGGAATGTGCCTTCAGGTTGCAGTCAGTTGTTCCTACGGACATGCAGGTGCACCTACATTAGTTGTTCTAAGTCTACAGGGCCAGGAACAACAATTCCATTAAAGACAACTCTGGACCCTACTTGATGATGATAAACAGTACCTCTTTTTTCCAGGTGTTGAAAGAAAAAGGCAAAAAGGTGATAGTTTCTTTTCTCCATGCAGAAAATAAGGTAAATGTACAATTAATGTATACTATTTAAATATACATTTAAAATTGTAAATTCCTGAAACCCATACATACATACTCTTTCCCCTGTTACTCTTGTGGTACTTGGCACCATTTTTTTTTTAAATTAGCTTCTCAATCATCATCTGGAAAGAAAACATTCTGAGCAACATCATTAAAAACAGCTCTGATAAAGCACGGTCACTACTGTGTATCATAAAGCAGGGACAAGCTATTTTACACTCACAGAGGTATGATACAGTGCTGTCCTACATCTACAGTACTGGAGGATACAATGGAAAAGGCAGGATTTGAGACTTGATTCTACTTTTCCAGCAGAGGATGGCAAGACACAGAGCCAGAAACCTTCCTTAAACTTTTTTTTTTTTGACAGGATCTCAGTATGTAGCCCTGGCTGGCCTCAGAGATCTGCCTGCCTCTGCCTCCCGAGGTCTGGGATTAAAGGCGTGCGCCACCACACCAGGCTAACCTTTAAAAGCTGCTGTTCCTTACCTCACAATGTCTCACACAGTCTTGTGACCGCCACTCTAACTTTATGGAACTTCTCGCGCTGATTTAACAGTGTCATTTCTTTGATGCTGAGGCTACCATCCGGGAGTTCACATGTGTTACCACTGAGCTACATGCCCAGACCTTGAGAAGATACCTGCTTTGATTCCAGTTGCAGTTTGAACTGTATTTGCCTATGCTCACAGAAGTCCCCTCTGTCCTTTCACAGCTGAGGGCTCTAAATCAGCCACATGACCCTGCAACCAATTCTGGCTTCCTTAAGGAAGCTTTGCCTTATGTGACAGTAGGGTGGTTCTTGTTATGGATTAAAACCAAGCAAACCCTAAAATGGAAAGAACTCCTCAGAAGGTGGGATATACCAATTTTAGATACAATTTCTTCCAAAGCAAAACAAAGAAACCACAAGTTTATGTATGATTATCTTTCATCATTTGAAACACAACGTCGACTACACTCACAAAATTACTGATAGTTTAAGTATTGAAAACTTAAACTATTTAAGGTCTTTAACTCAAAGAGCAGAAGGAGGCACTTGCTATGTCCCTATAGTCTGAAATTATATATAAACTCTGATTGAAAATTCAACATAGAAATTGTAAATGTACATACACATATATGTATATATTCATAATCACCTTTAATGGAACCATAAAGTTTAGAAATGTACTATTTTAAAAGTACTCTTCTCAACCAAAAACACAATGCAGTATTTGAAACACCTTCAATTAGAGTGCCGACCTCGACCCTCTGAGCAGATCTGAATTCTATTTTAATCATGGAGGCTCTGGGCAGCTGGTGACAACAAATGCTTTGCCCTGTCTCGAAAAAAACCAAAAAATAAAATAAAATAAAATAAAATTAATATGTAAGAGTTAGCCCATAAGAAGCTAGAGCTAATGAGCCAAGCAGTGATTTAATTAATACAGTTTCTATGTGATTATTTTGTGGCTAAGCAGCCAGGAACAAACTAGCGGCCTCCTTACTACAGGAAGACTGCAATGACTACCGTGAAAAAGAGTGACATGAAATGAGAAGAACACGAGGTGAGGTGGCTGCAGAATCAAGGTAATTAGGAGGCTACTGGGTAGCTCAGTGATGCTGGTAGTAGCATCATGAACTAGAGTGGGTAGCTTAGTAATGCTAGTGGTAGTATCATGGAGTACTAGCTGTAAACTGTAAGAAAAGTCCAAATATGAGACAGTGTTCTAAGTGAAAAAAAAAAAGGACCAGCAGATGGACTGAATATTGGAGAGGGCCTAGTGGGGAAGAGGAAAAATCAAGGAAGAGTCCACAATTCATGACTTGACTACTTGGTGAATGGTTGTAACATCTATTAAGATAGGACGGTGTTCATATAGATGCAACAGTTTGACAATCTTACAAGTATTTAGCTGGCTATGTCAACTAGGAAGAGAGAAAAGGATAGTGTTCAAGTAAGTCTCTGATAAAAGAATAAGATGTCAGATACTATTGAAAACCAACAGGATCTGCTTTATATCCTATAAACAGTGGGAATGAAAAGATACTCTCAGAATAGGGCCAGGCTGAAGTACCCAACATTTACAGGTGGGGAGGAGAAGTGGTTACAAGTCAAGGAACAGTGGAAAAAAGTGAAGAAGGGCTGATAAGAAAGATCAGAAAATGGTATGATTTGAATTGAAGTAAGGGATCTTTCAAGGAGCAGGGCTCCTTGGTGTTAGGCACAGATAGATGAGCTAAAAAATGAGAAAAGTCTACTGCTTCAGTAATATAAAACCTACTCGCAATTTTGGCAAGAAAACTGGAGAAGCACAAAATAGAATTGAAAGATTTCTTTTTTATTTTTAAATTCCCCCGCCTCTCTGTGTATGTGTGCATGCATGTGTGTGTGTGTTTTTATGTTTGAATGCATGCATGTACCAAGTTCAGTTCAAAGAGGGCATCAAACCCCCTGGAACTGCAGTTACAGATGGCTGTGACCCACCATATGGGTGTGGGGTGAAATGAAGCCCAAGTCATCTGCAAAAGCACCAGTGCTCTTAACTGCTGGTCCATTTCTCCTACCCAGAACTGAGTATTTTTTGGAGAAGTTCTGAGTATGAGAAAGCAAGCAGTAGTTGGAATGTATGAGGTCAAGTGAGTTTACACGATGACAGGATGAGAGCCAGTAGAGGGAAGGGTATGGCATGAAAGTCGTCTTCAGGAAGGTAGAGGATTGGTTCCAGAGGGTTAGGTGAAACATTTGGGCAAAGGTCACTGTTATCATTCTAACAAGGTGGAAGACAGGAAGGTGGATAAAAATATGAGTTTCTGGATTGTCCTGGGTAACCAGCTTTCTTCTGTATGCTTTACAAACAGAATGTCTGCTTTCAGTTGTGAACATTAAATTAATAAGGGCAACAACCAATAGAAATTAGCACACTCCTTCCTACGCCTCTGGGGCATGTTAGTAAATGCTAACCATCACTATTAATGGCTACGAAAGATATCAGATTGGAAAGCATTAATGGAATAACCTTTCAAACACTCCAGTCTGAATAAAGATTACACTGGCGTGGCATCGACACCAGCGTTGCTTCTGTTGTTCTGCAACATTATTTTCTCATTTGAACCTGTTCTGGACTATTCCAGTCACACAGAAATGAGCTCCTGTGAACAATTTCATTTGTCTAAGATGTAGTTTTCCTTTTTAAAGAGCTATAAAATTGTAAAAAAAAAATGTTTATCTTATGGAGAAATGTTCTGTAGACTTTCAATATCAGAATTTTGGGTAGACCTAAAATTGCAAAAAGACAACACAATTCTTGAACAGCTTAAGAAGACCGTAGCCCTGTTTGAAAGCTAGGCGAGAGTAGAACCCATAGCTTCCCAGCTCACCACTGCTACACAGTACCAACATCTTTTGGAGAACCAAGGACAGCACCTACTGTACTTCTTCCTTAAAATGCCAATCACTCTTGTTTCAAAGTATTCTTTCTTTAAAAAAAAAAAGAGAATGGGCTGGGTGGTGGTGGTGTTTGCCTTTTATCTCAGCACTTGGGAGGAAGATGGATCTCTGTGAGTTTGAGGATAGTCAAGTTTACAGAGCGAGTTCCAGGACTGGCTCTATAGCTACTGGGAAAAAATGTCTCAAAAAAACAAAAAGAAAAAAAAAAAGAAATTGTGAGTGCGCGTGCATGCGTGCACACCCACATGTGTTTCTGTGTGTGTGTGTGTGCATATACATTGGCATGCATTTGCAGGTCAGGTTAGAGGACATTTGGGCGAGTTAATTCTTTCCCTCCACTATATGGGTTTCAGAGATCCAACTTAGATTATCAGGCTTGGTTGCAACTGCCTTTACCTAACAAGCCTCTTTGCTGGCCAACTACCCTCTTTTTTAAATAGAGCAACCAATTAGTATTTTCCAAAGGTGGATCTTCTACGTTCAAGAGAATTGATTGGATGGTCTCTAATTCAGAAATATTCTCCTCAATTCTCAATCTGCTTTTAAGCACTGCTTTATGATTAGCTGAATCAGTGAATGGGCATTATACACTACTCACTCATTCCCACATTCTGATTTTTATGGAAAATTATTTATTCTATGGAATGATTATTATAACAGTAACTGCAAATTCAGTGATGAGAAATGACAAAACTGATTTAAATTTTATTTTTCTTAATAATATTCATATGTATGGTCCATAGGAACACATAATAAAATATATTTATTTTGGCTATCATTCAAAATTGCCATAGGAGGATAAATTTCATGATACAGACAAGTTGCTAAATACCAACTGCCAATTATAACAGGGCAATATAAAAGGTAAAAGACAAGTGAACAATAAATTCAATATACAATAATTGAGTTTATCAAATAAAGGAAATGTTTGTACTTTACTATGAAGATGCACTATCTTTTTTCTTTCTTTTTTCCTTTTGGTTTGTCAGACTAAAGGCATGTGTCACCACCGCCCGGTGAAGTTACACTTCTTAATATAGAAAATTCAGTTACTTAAAGGTAATTTTGAAAGTCTACAGATTTACTGAATAATTGTTATATTTATTCTACATGTACAGAGATAATTTTATCACCGGATAAAATGGCTGAGTGGGTTTAATAATGTTATTTCTGTTCTAAGAGTAGCTCTTATAATGTGGAAATGAAGATTTCTGAGTCTCGGAACTCCCTTGGTACAACGTGATCATTTCTGTCCCTGAAGTAAAAAATAGTGTTCTTACTCATTAAATTAATTAGCTATAAGTTTATATTCACACTGAAGATATAGTCTAACCAAAGGGGACAGAAGGGTTTTGGTTGTTTAAAAGCCTTCTAGTGGACCAATTTTAACCTTAATGGCAGCATGTCAACCCCCTACTGCCCTACCCCAGACCAACTCTTAGGACTATTCACATCCTAAAATTTTCTTTCAGTTTTGGTCTTGCAACCATGTGATTTGATAAAAAGTAGGTCACTTGAAAAGGAAGAAAGCTCAATAAAATGAATTACAAAGACAACAAGATTAAACTGATTGCACTGTTTTCATACACCCTCGCGGAAACTGTGCAAATAGGCAGTTGGCTGTGGTTTGGCATGTAGCAGCATGTGACCAGTGAGGAGGAGGAAATTTTATTCTCATTAACTGTTGCAGATTTACTGCAGTGAAAAAGGGCTATGTAACCCGAGATGTGACAGTACAGAAAGATCAAAGCCTCAGACTGGAAACTAAATAAACCCTCTGGCTACTTCCTGCAAGGAAAATTCACTTTGGCAATGTAAAACAGAGCCCAGTTAAAAACTACTCTCAGCTTTATGAGCTGTCATAGCAGCCCAAGCAGTTTGGGCTGGCTGAGTTTAGAACATTATATTTCCTTGTTTTTGTCTTAGATACTTCTATAAGAAGGTTTATAGACTAACTCCCCACCCCAACACAACAAGAAACTTCTTGTAGTCGAAACAGCACAGCCACTAAGCATACTCATGCAGGTCTTCGTTTGTAAATACCTTTTCCATTCATTACAACTTAGTATTTTTCTCTTAATTTTAACTTGGGAATATGAGATTTACTTTGACATCTCACCTACAACCTGTACAATTCCTATTCAAACTAAATGCAAATAAACTACACAGCCCACATGGCTTTTATATGATTAGTAAGCTATTTGTACAGCACATCCAGAGTGACTATGGGCAACATGGAGAATAAGGCAATTAATATTACATTAAAAGGCCTACAGCCCAGCATTGAGTTTCAGGTGTTCTCTTAACAATTTGAAGAAAAAAAATTCCTGTTTGATGTCTTTAATATATGAAGAACTTAAAAACTGTTCATAACAGGTCACATCAAAACTGACAGGGCTGGAATGAATAATTAACTCTACTTTGAATTACACAATACTCTCCAGGTAAGGAGTAAGCTTAATACCACTGACTCCAGACTCAAAGCATAAGTGACTGCTCCACTGCTCTCATTTTAAAGGGGTGGTATTGCTTATACATTTATTATTCAATTTATAATATGAATAAAGAAGCATTTGAAGTGATAATTTGCATTGCAATAAAAATATGTCTTTTTTTTAATGCAAGCACTACCTAGGTCAAACATCTCTTATGAGCATTCACCTATGCTTAAAGACTTTAGACTGTTTCCATTTATACCTGCAATTATTTTGAAACAGGATCTCATAATCACCCAGGCTGACCTGCCCTTAGATCCTCCTGCCTCAGCTTCCTGAATTCTGGGCTTACAGATATAAGCCCAGAATTATACAGATTATATAAAGATATAGATCAATATACCTGATTAAATTCATTCTTAATTGTTTTATCTGTAGAATCCACAAAAATGTAACTAATACACTTGAAAAAGACATGAACTTTAACACTGATAATCACTCTTAAAAGGTGCCTATGTGTTTAATTTCCCAGTCATGCCAGCATTAACACCCGTATCATGTCTTTGAATACAAGGCTATACACATTGATGTGCTAACATTTTTACAGGATTTAGCCCTATTATTTTATGTCTAGATTCAATTATACTATTTTTTATCCTAAATGAAAGTCTTAATGAGAATAATGCAATTTTTATTGTTGTTATTTTCTGAGACAAGGTTTCACTGTGTTGTTGTAGCATTGTGTGTCCTGGATCTCACTATGTAGACCACCAGGCTGGCCTCCAACTCACAGAGATCTGCCTGCCTCTGCCTCTCCAGTGCTGGGATTAAAGGTGTGCGCCACCACCGCCCGGCCTATAAATGTGGTTTATTTACACACAGCTAATGTGCGTGCCGCCAAGGACCTTGCTCTGGCACTACAGCGATGACAGAAGTTCTACTGTCAAGTTCTCTTGCCTCTAAATTCGCAAAGGAAAGTAAGTAACTGAAAATACCTTCCCAACTAAGCACTACGACCTCTCTAGGATAAAACATCTTCCCAAGTTTCCAGTGATTTTTGGCTTGCACTGTATTTCTCAGTAAAGTTTATAGTTTGCTAATGCTTATGTGTGATAATCTAATAAAATCTAACCTTAAAGGTTATAGGCCCAATTTACTAATAAAATCTAATTCAATTTTCCATGGGAAATGCAGATAATTAGTATCGAAGCAGTAGAAGAGGCCTTTCTCTGCTAGAAAGAACTGTCTCAGTACATAGTTTAAATAAATGACAAGTAAGGCTGAAGTACAGCAAATTCATAAGGATGTATTTACCAAGAAAAACCAGAACCATCATGTAGAAAATACTTTACAAGGGTTAGTTAGCTGAACAGATTATTTGCACAAGGCATTTACCCTTCAACACTGAGATAATCTCATTCATTTCGCTCTCACTTTAATACAACTGGTTTTAATGTTTAGAGAGAATTTAAGGTAATGAACTAATTACTTAATGTGTTAATAAACTCACAGCAGCTTGCCTCCAAGTAAATGTAAATTACCAATTTGCAAAAAAAAAAAACATGTCAAATGTATTAAGGCAAAATAGGTTTATGATTTGTCCTACTGAGAAATGAATGCCACATCTCCCTTTAAAAAGCGCTCTCAACTTCCCAAAAAAGGTCACTGGTGATTAATGTATCTCCATGTCATCTGGGTCCAGTAACTGTGCAAAACCAAGGTTGTTGCTTAAGGACTTCAGTGTTTATTACCACCCAGTCTGCTTCCATAAAAATCTCTGAACCTTAATTTCCATTTCCACTCTTTGCCCTCTCTTCCTCACATACGTGATTTTGATCGAATGTGATATGTGAAATTACACAGATTAAGGGAATTCAAGTTATTTGCTTTTGTGTACTTAGATTAAATTTTTAAAAAGTCTTAAACATTTTATTCTTTGAGAAACTTAAAGGCTCCTAGGAATATTTTATCTTGAAAAATGAAACTGGTAATATCCAGAAATATAAATAAAACTTCTCCTAGGATTATCTTACATCACAAGTCTCCTGGTGCAACACCACTGTCATGCGGGCGCCACTCATGCTCAACAGACTTACAGCTACAGGTTTAAAAGTAGAATAGCCACACCACTACTATCTTAGGCATGATATCCTCTATCATAAAGCTTATGAATGTTTGTTAATTTCAAGAAATTTTGTGACATATTTCTACTCTCTTAATACAAAACTAGAAAGAGGTTAGAATTATTTCTCTGGGTTAGGCCTGGACAGCACATATTACTGGGTTATAGATGAATTTTTACATATATTAAAAATGTCCTTTGGATAAATGAATATCTATTTATAATTAATTTATAATGTATTATAGAAGTTTGCATAGATTTCGATATTTTAGGTAGAAACATGCATAATGTCTAAAACAGAGCAATTTTTAAAGTAAATGGGATAATACTCAACCTTGCTGTTAAAGTCTTGATATATATATACACATGTATTTATAAAGAAGTTGCTTTTGAAAAAACTATTTTTTAATTTCTATGTATGAGTGTTTTACTTGAATCTGTATGTCATTTGTGTGCCTTGTGCCATGGGGCCAGAAAAGGGCATCAAATCTCTTGGAATTAGAGGTACAGATGGTTTTGAGGCAACATGTGGGTCCTCTGAAAGATCAGGTGGTGTTATTAACTGCAAAGCCATCTCTCCAGTCCCTCTTCTATATTTCCTTTAGTCAAGACTTAAAAACTCTAGAAGCGGCCCTTTTTAAACATCCCTGCAAATATCCAGAACTAAGAACGAGTCAGTAGGTACCAAGGTAATTCATGTCAAGAACTCATATGTAAGAAGTTTAACAGTGCATGGAATATAGAATATAAAGGATATTGAATGGTTTTTGTTTACTTATCTTTAAAGATGGTATATTGCTTGATAATGGCCTAGTAAACTAGGTTTGTGATGGAGGATGATAAAGGTTGCCTTATAGTAAAACAAATTTATATATATAGAATCCTAGCCTTAGGAAAAGCAATACATGAAAAATTAAGGAGCTGTTAAGATGGCTCAGTGTAGTAAGAATGCTACCTGGCAAGACTGACAACCTGAGTCTAATACCTAGGATCCACAATGGAAGAGAGAACTGATGCCTGCGAGTTGTCCTCTGCCCTCCATATCCATGCTTTGGCATGCACTTCTACTCAATAAATATGTAAGTGCAAATTATACATAAAATCACTATAAAGCATATATTTTATTTAGAGAAATAATGTTACTTCTATTCATTATGATCTTGCAACTAACATTTCAGCTGTTATTTAACAGTTCACAAAATAAAGAGACTTCAGCAAAAGGCATGCATGTATAGTATACAAGCTTATGTACAAAACAAATAATAGTAAAATACTCCAAGAAAGAAAACAAAAGGATATAACACACATAGAAAATGAAGACAGAGGAGGCAGAGAAGAGGTCCCTGTGCAAGTCCAGTCCACTTTGACCTCAGCAAGATAGTCAGTGACTGACATCTCTCTACCAACCACAAAGAATGCCAGGCTCTCTGAAAATTATTTTTCAAAGCCCCAAGGAAACTTAAGCAGACTCTGTAGTTTTTTTCCAGTTTATGAAAATTGGATTCCTATAAAACGAAAATGGACCATTTTTACTGCAACAAAACCTGATTTGTAAAAGCTGGAAGCAGTTTAAGGATACTCTTAACATGAGGTTCTTGTTAGTCTTGAAAAGTAAGAGTTATAATAAAAAAAGCTCCAAAAATATGGCACGAATACGTAGTACATAATAGGAAAAAAATCACCTCGCCTTGCTCCCATTATTTTTAATTAGCTTCAATACCAAGTCCCACTTTACCCCCAACACCAGTTCAGACTTGGGAGATTTGCATTTGACACTCTGATTGGCAACCCCATAGCTAATGCCTGGAGCCCTAATGCATTTTGCATTAGCTCTAAATGTCGGGAAATCCTGGCGCCAAGAGGTTCAAACCAATAGTGACACATGTCTAAAGCCAAGGATTTGCTGTCCAACTGCCAGTATCTATTTTATCAAACGTCTGGTCTCTCTTGTAGACTGAGATAGATGAGTTTAACAGCTTTCACTGTTTCCAATTAAACTGCCTCACCATATTACAAAGATGCCGGCATTAGGACTATGAAGCACCTTTGACTTGGACTTTAGGAAAAACAACAATATAGATTAGGTTTAACACGTCTTTCAATTTGACTTAGTTTCTCAGATTTTAATATATATATATATTTACTTACTAAACATCATTTAAGGAAAAAAGAAATCATCCTTTGAACAATTAAAAAATATATATGTCATATAAATTAGTAATTTATTCTTTACCAGAAGTCACTTGGGATCAACTACTTTACAGGAATCTACTCAAATTGAAATGCTCCCATAACAAAGCCTGAAAAGCCACGGGAGTTGATTGGCAGGTGGCGCTTTCCACTTCTGTAATCTGTCTCACGCACTGTCCCACATATCGCTGGCAATCATTAAAAACAATGTTGGTGATACAGTTTTACCTTTTATACATTAATCTTCTATTACTCTTCCCCTGGATAACTTTACTAGGCTTATCTATGAAAACAGTAATGAAGAAGCAGGGGAGAATTTGCGAGTCCTCTGGCTTAGGGGAAGCACCACAGATGCAACACTTGCCCCTTTTAAAGGTATTTAGAGTCAGGATTGTCAGGGTTTAAATCCATAAGGACAATATTTGTTTAAAGCCTAAGTTCTTCTTTTCAATTCCAGGAGAAGTGAAAGTAAGAATTCAACAATTTCAGGTTAGTGAGTGGAACATTTATTGAAATATTCTTATATTATTTGAAATACGTTAATAATATAATTAGCATTTTGAATGGATGTTCTTTGATGAGTTTTAAAGTCCACCTACTAGATATTAGAAACCGAAAGCTAGCCACTAGTATAATTTTCAGATCAGGAACATTATACACCAAAATCACCATAGCAAAATATGTGAATAATTATATAGCATTCAATATGCCTAAATATTTCCACAATCAAAATAAGTACACCTAACTGAAGATCAATCGTTTGCTATTATCAAAGGAGAAAATAGCTATATTCAAAAGCGAATCCTATTTTTGAGGAGTTGTAGGGAGGAAGAAGAGGGTGAAGACAATCAAAATACAACTCATGTATCTACGAAATTCTCAAAGAATAATTATAAAAATATTAAATAGGTGAAAAAGTAAATTATTCCAGAATAAAATGTATTTAACTAAGAATTATTCCAGAATAACTCCAACAGAATGCGTAAAAGGTCCATGACAAGCCCGCAGACACTGTATCTCCACTCATTAGCATCTCTTTCATTTGACTTATTAGCTACAAAAAAGACAACAGTAAATTGTTTCTTCTGCAAATAAAAATAAAAAGTGATATGCTTATAGGATTTAAAGCATATAAAGTTATAAAAGATGATAAAAGACAAATTTTCTTAGGAAAAGTTCTTTTTAAAGGACAAATTCTCAAATCAAGATAGTTACAGTAAGTACATTACTTTTTTGATTATAAAGGAGTCTTTCCAGAGTCTTTTCAAGGGTAAAAATATTTAAGTGGCTTCTTTACTTCATAACAGAATTTATCACAGTAATTTTCAATAAAAAAGTCCTACCTGAATATTCTCAGTCATTAAAATTTAAAAGAAATAAAAAATACTGAAATATTTAAACATTAAACTCTATCATTAATTATCTCTCAATAAAGCTATGTCCTTTTATAAAACTATCATTGAAAATAATAGTCATTGTTGAATTGGTCTCAAGATTTATTGACTTGTATATTCAATCCAATTATCATACTGGTATTTTTTGAGACTGGGTCTTACCATATGACCCCAACTGGCCTAGAAGCATTTTGACTTATGTCCCCAAGGGCTGAGGTCATAGGTATATACCATAGTTCTGACTATTTATTCAATGTTAATCAAAATGTTTAATTTCTTTAAAGGCATATAATTACATAAAAATGAATATAAGTCTTATTTAAGGAAGGCAAAATTAGTAGCAGTTTGCTTTATTTAGATTGGCAGTATCTATAGGATGATATAGGATGATAAGAAACATACAGGGAAGAATAATTACAATGGTAGAACAATTAGGTTTATAAATGATATAAGCAATTTTTTGCTATAAATATTAAGACCATATACCCAAATTATCTTTTATTTTTAATTTTATGGAAAACATTAATACTGTGATAGATTTATAATTAAAGAGACTGTATTTAATTATTTATAACTGGAATGTCAGACACCTCAGAAATAATCAAAAGTCAAATGTTTTTTGTAAAAAAAAATCAAAAGATAGCTATCTGTAAACTAGATTGTATACACTAGATGATCAATAATATTTATATCAACTATTATAATTATAGTTATATTAAAAAGTTTATTTCAACTATTTCAACTGATCATTGAGAGTTATAACATACCGGTCAGGAGAAGACAGATAATGCATCACTTAAATTGATTTAGCCTTTGCTATTGATTACCCTCCACAGCTTCAAAGTAAGATATATTGCTGAAATACCGCTCACTTATGCCACTGACCATGGAGAAACTGAGCCCAACTGCCCAACTAGACACTTCACTCCTATAGCATTCATGGTGCTGGAAGGTACTTTGCAGGCTACTTGGGAGGGAGAAATCTTCAGTATTACCTAGTTACTAACACTGCAACCTACAATAGCAACCTTTCTGCAAATCATACTGGCATAATAGAGGCACAAGTGTTATAGGAATAACTGCCACTTTTTGATTAGATTCAAAGACTGTCCATGAGATGGAACCCATACCTGCCACTGACCAAGCGGCCAAGAACCTGAGAACAGGTAAGTCACAGGCCTTAGGAGAAAACCTGCTCTTATGCTAAAGAAATACAGCGATAAAATGACTCCTAATAGGACATCACTCAACCCTTTCAGACAAACTCCTTGCAATCAATGATAATTAACACAGAAACTCATAACTGGGCAAGGCACAGAGCCCTTCACCCTACATGGAAAGTAGTTATCAAACCCCTACTCTTAGGGCTCGGGGATCTTCTTGGAGGAAGAGGCATAGGTGGTGGATGACTCCCAGGAAACAAGCATCTTACAGAGACTATAGGGCTGACGCACATGGGAATGCACAGAGACTGACAGACAGCATGCACAAGACTTGCATGGGACCAAATCCCAGCACAGGGAAGGAGACAGGGACACACAGTCCCACCCTTAATCAAGAAGTCACTTTCAATTAACACCTGCTGGGGAAAGAGAGATTTCAGTTGAAAGTCAACTGTCAGACTGAAGGAAAGCGTTAAACCTTAGTGATGGCAGAAGGAAGAAAATGTCAACACATTTTAGCAATAGTTTAAAAATCTGTAACATGATTGATGAAGCTGGGCGGCTGCTGAAGTGAACTTTATTATATTGAAAAGCAATGCTGTCTTATGAGATATTGTTTTCCTTATGTATTTTACTTACTGCTAATCCTACAGTTATAAGTCTTCTACTGCTGTGCAGTGTTGTTGCACACCTTTAATCCCAGCACTCAGGAGGCCGAGACAGGTGGATCTCTGTGAGTTCAAGGCCAGCCTGGTCTATGAGGTCCAGGACAGACAGGGTACATAGAGAAACTGCGTCTTGATACCTCCCAATAAACAAACAAACAGATAAATAAAGTCTTCTACTAGTCGAGACAGAGCTTTTTAGCAGACTGCTCTATGAATGTTAAACTATATGCCGTGTGTCTTCATATTTTGTTTTGGACACACCAGGAAATACACCAGGAAACACACCTAGAAACAACTGAGTTTGTTAGTTTGCACACTACTATCTATTTCAAAGGACAGTGAATATTTTTGAAAGTAATAAAACATTATTTTTTAATAAACTAGCTGAAAAATAATCATTCTCCTAGAGAAATAGAAGGTTTTTATCCTCCTTGTAATAACAAAGGCAGAGATATTGAGGACTGAAGAAAACCCTAGCTTTTCAAAACAAAGGAGATGCCACACCTGAGTTCTCTCTTGGAACATAACTTACCTGCCGGGGAATGAGTGCTGCCCAACCACATCTCCATTCTGGAGGTGAAAATCATTGAAGAAATCTGGGCTTATGGCTCCTTCAGCAGCAATCAATCCATCTAGAAAAAGTCAAAGCAGTAACTAGTGAAACATACTTACAGGGAATAAAATAGAATTACCTTATTGAGCAACACATTAGAAACCTATTTATTTAGTCTGGAAAGAAAAATGTCAGAATGGCATGCTGTTGTCCTGAGAGTATAGAGTATGCACAGAAGGCAATACAACATAAGTGGTCACCACATTTTATCATCATAATAGAGTTGTCACCTAATCCCTACTGTGTGCTAGGTAATACCAGTGCAGGTAGACTTTCCCCAGGGGACTTAAAGTACTGTGGGTAAAGAAAAGGCAGGAAAAGATAAAGGCATTCTTTGTGATAGTCAGGGACAGGATAACAAAAGATCATGGTAAAGGAGGCATGGAACACCACAATGCTGGTAAACAGTAATACTTCAGCATGCGTCTCATCTTATAACCAGAGAGCTTTAATTACACAGCATGCTTGGAGAATATACCAAAAATAATTTGCTGATACTAAACACTTAACAATTTAAATGGTAAACATTAAAACATACACAGACATGTATATAAATGTTTATTTTTAAATAAACGTGATTTGCACATTGTGTTAAATGGGTAAGCTGTATAAAATGTAAATACTTCTTGATGACTTGGTCTTTATTAGGTATTAATTATTATATAGCTATACCATCAGGTTATCAGATATATTTGATTTCCTGAAGAGCTCTACACTGCTGTTTTTGCTTATAAACATTTATTCTTCTAAATCTCAGCCTGTTAGTATTTCTTAAAAATGATGTAAGAATTGTATCACTTTCTCAGTTGCCCCAAGATTCTAAATGATCTGCTATTTGTAGGATAATGCAGAGGAATAACAGTTACATGTGTTTTGGCTTCAGGCTGTCCTAAGCCTAGAACAAACCCTTAGTATAAGCCTTAGGATAAGCTGTTTGCAAGGCTCTGAGGACTCTGTGAGTCGCCTGTGCTATATCATTGAATGTAGAAATACTGGCCAGGTCATACTGATCAGGCTAATGAACTATGCCTATAACTGGCATATTATTTAGTTACCAAATGATTATTTTCTATATAATACTTTCATGATAATAGTGTGATCAATTTTGTGAAAAATATACACAATTAAAACATACAATTTCCTTACAAAAGAATTTCTCTTTGGATACAATAAAATAATTTATTTATAAATTATAGACAACAGTAGATATATGTATCATGTGAGTATTAGCACAATAAAATATAGAGGAAATTACTGTTTATAGGGGTTAGAATATCTAACTTGGGGAGAGGAAGAATCAAAGGTATAACTGATTTGACTCTTCAAATATCAGTAGGACTTAAATGACGTTTGTTTGAGGGGGCAGTGAGATGGCTCATTGGGTAAAGGCCCTTGCAGACAAGCCTGATGGCCTGATTGACCTGAGTGATGCACTTGATGAAAAAGAACCAGCTCAGGCAAGTTGTTCTTTGGCTTCTATACACAAGCCACAACATACAAATAAATAAATATACATAAGTTATTTGAGATAAAGGTGTATTCAAGGGAGATTCAACATACCACACTGCAATTGTTTTACTTATTTGCATATTGTTTGTCTCCCAACTCTTCCTAGAATGATAGCTCCAGAAGGACAAAGACCCTGCCTTATTCACTGACACATCATTGGCACCTAGTAACCCCATTGTTATCCTCTCAAAATACTTGATTGAGAACATCATCTCACTTCTGCTTTGTGCTGCCAAGATGTGAACAGCTCTCCTACACCATGCCTTCCCCACCATAAGAGCCCTGAAAGCATGAGCCAAATAAACATTTCTTCCACTGAAAACAAAACAAACAAAAGTGTATTCAAAATTGCTCAAATTCTAAATTTAACTAATATAGTTAGCAAAAGAGCAGGCATAGTGCTTTGTACTTTAATAAAACTTCCACACTAGTAACTTGGTACAAATCATGAATTAATGGCTTTGGTGGTTATTTAATTGTTGAGTTGTTAGTATATAAATGCAGGATAGTCCTCTATACTGTGTGATACACATTACTGTGATTGGCTTAATATAGCAGTTGACTGACCAATAGCTGGACAGGTAGAGATTAGATAGGACTTGAAGGTAAAAAGAGTGCAAAGAAGAAGAGGAGGAGTCACAGGGTTGTGAGCCAGATGCATAAGGAGCAACATGGGAAGGTCATAGATGAGGTAAACGCGCCACATGGCAGCACACAGATAAATATAAATGGGTTTATTTAAGTTGTAAGAGTTGGCTGGAGACAAGCCTAAGGTATTGGCTGAGCATCCAAAATTAATAAGTCTTTGTGTGGTTATTTGGGGAGTGGTTGGCAGGACAGTGCTGATCAGTGGTCTAAACGGAAAACTCCACCTACATACATAATGGGTATTATTCTTATTATTTTACTAAATTTAAAGTTCTTGAACTTCAACTAAAAGTAACATTTGGTTCTGATTTTACATCTGCTAGAAGTTAAAGATTCTATGAATCAAATACTGGGTAAACATTGAGAAGATACAAAAGCAAAATCATGGGGAAATCTAACACAACAGAATGAGAGGAAAGAAGCTAAAAAGATAAAAACTCAACTTTGTATTTAGTATTTTGTGGCAATCTGGTTAATGTTAACAAGGTTAAGATTAAAAAACTCAAGTTACTTTGCAAAATGAAAACCAAAATAACTCAGGATGAGAATATGAGAAACCTGTCAATTGTAGAATAAGTAAAATACCAAATGATGTTAATTCTACACTTAAGACCAACACAAAGAATTTACCTGATGTTTCTGAAATATAACTGTACACAACAAAAGGGGGAGACATTGTCTAGATCTCTATGCAATACATCAAGAAATGACACAGAGGTTCATCTAATCCCTGGTGGACTTCATGGAAACAAATGGCAAAAATTCATAAAATGAAAAGTATTGAGAACTTGTCTGTAGGAATCCAAATCTCCAAACTCACAACATAAAGCCTGCACTGCTAAAAGCTCAGCATCTTCTGTCAGATGAAGGAATGTAAAAGACAAAAGACAAAGGATGCCTAGGGATGGTCAAATAGTCACAACTTACTTTCCCAGCAGTAGTCACTGTTTCTAAATTTCAGTATACAAGATACATATATACACATACATGTATGTCTATGGATAGATACATAAAACATATAATTACACACATGCACACGTATGTGTGTAACTTCAAAGATACTATGATTAAATTCTAAAGAGTCTTGCAGAAAATATCAACTTATATTCTAAGACACTGATTTAAATGAATTAATTTTTAGAAATGTGTTCTGACATTTTAATTGTATTAAAAACCAAAGTTGAAGATACTATGAATAATGATTATCTGGTGTGGGAGGTCCTTCTGTTTATGTGTTGCTTCTATTGGTTAATGAATAAAGAACTGGCTTGACCCAGCATGGTAGGAGGAAAGCGGGGTCAGGGAGAGCCATGAATCTGCCACCTGAGACAGACACTTGGAACTTTATCTGGTAAGCCACAGCTACGTGGTGATATAAGATTAATCGAAATGGGTTAAATTAAGCTAGAACTAATGGGCCAAGTAGCATTTTAATTAATATATAATGGTTATTTTGGTTCTGGGCAGCCGGGACGAATATGTGGCCCCTCCTCCAACAATTATCTTTGAATATTGAGAACTGATTGATAAGGATTCCTCTGAATCATATACTTTGTATTATTTTCCTTCATAAATTCTGATCATGGAAGGGAGAGTTACATGTTATGATTCAGAAACCCAGGTTGCCTGGAGCACATGATCTACAGGCTGGAAAGGAGCAGCCCTTCCTAACTGCTTCAGAGTTTGGTTAGGAGGGAAGCTATTCCATTTGCAAACTGGAGCAGAAAAG
This sequence comes from Microtus oregoni, assembly GCF_018167655.1. Classification (NCBI taxonomy): domain Eukaryota; kingdom Metazoa; phylum Chordata; class Mammalia; order Rodentia; family Cricetidae; genus Microtus; species Microtus oregoni. The sequence continues at coordinate 34,974,160 of NW_024543072.1, forward strand.
TTTTGGAATTCAGGTGCCTTTATTAAATATAAAATGGTATGTAATAGTGAAAAATTTCAATATGTATTTATGAAATACATAAGTGAATATGTGAACAGTATACTGATTAATATGATATCAATTATTAGTGATTAGATATAATGGCAAGTTATATTAGCATTCAATCACTGATCGTACACAAACTGCCATTAATTTGGTTAGGATTACTTGAATTCTTTCTTTCTTTTGTTGGTAACAGACAAGAGCGCATGGTTAGGAAAGCTTTCTACGACCCAGGGCCCTCCAGTCAAGCTAACACTTTCATTTTTTAAGCCTTTCACAAGTCTTTACTGGAACTCTTCTGTCTCCTCAAGTATAAATGATTTCAAAACGGTATTTTTAATATTGGTGATAATGTAAAAACATTTAAAGTAAAATATAGAATGGTTTACTGTCTCTGTGCCAAACTCATTACCCCTGGAGACAGCCATGCTCAACAGTGTTATAATAGATACATTTGTGTAATTTTGAATAATATCTTTTTTTAATTTTGGTCTTTTGAGACAGGGTTTCTCGGTGTAGCCCTGTCTGTCCCTGTCCTGGAACTTGCTCTGTAGACCAGGCTGGCTTCAAACTCAGAGATTCACCTTCCTCTGCCTCCCAAGTGCTGTAATTAAAGGTGTGTGCCTGGTTTAGACTATTATTTTCTTTTTCTTCTTCTTTTTTTTTTTTTTTTTTTGGTTTTTAGAGACAGGGTTTCTCTGTGGTTTTGGAGCCTGTCCTGGAACTAGCTCTTGTAGACCAGGCTGGTCTCGAACTCACAGAGATCCGCCTGCTTCTGCCTCCCAAGTGCTGGGATTAAAGGCGTGCGCCACCACCGCCCGGCTAGACTATTATCTTAAAAGTATTAGCAGGGTTTAGAAGGGAAAGCTCTAAATATTCCGAATTATCACCATATGTAATACAATAGTCTAGAATTAAAACAAAGTAATGGTAGCATTAAACTGCTTAGATAAAATAAGAAAACAAAATAAAATTAATAAGATAATTTAATAGATGTAGAACACAGAACAAATGAGTGTCACATTGTTAAGTAGAAGTCAGAAATCCTGGAGATGTTTAACTTACACATCCTAGAAAACAGGAAGCTTCTAACAGCCATTAACTATCCTGGCTACACATACTTTAAATGGAGGTTACACCAAAGACTAACTGGGAAAAAAATCTTACTAGTTTTCTATGTGCAGGAACTATTATCTGAAATTATTAACAGAAGACTGCTTGTATACTAAAAATGTGATTACAAAGTTTGGGAGCATGCTTGACTGGCAGATAAAAGCCCCCTTTTATAGCACACAAATGAAGCATGTGTTTTCGCTTTGGTTATCACCTTACCTGAGTTGTAGAAAAGGTCAGGCCTTTCAAGAATGTCCCCTTCATGGATGTATGGCTCAATTCGATCATCACCATACAAGTACTGTTCGCTCTCATCCATCTGACGACTCTCCACCATCTCCAACCACTGAGAGTTATGCCAGCGAAACTTCTCACTCTGAATTTTCTTTGCCCATTCTTCATCATATTCCTATTACACACAAGCAGCAAGTGTTACCATGTAAGTCTACTTGCTTACTGGTCAGAAACATTTTTCTAAGAGGGCCTTCATTTGGGTCAAAGGAAAATTAAAAATACCTGCTTAGAACTGTGTTTCAGCCATAAAGAACAACTAAGTATATGCCAAATAGGTCATTGAATAGGTGACTTGGCTTTTCTCTTATCCCTAAAAGATGACTTAGTTACAAGTCAGCCATAGTCCAAGAATAAACCTTATAACACCAGAAATCCTATTAATGCCACAAGAAATGCCAGAACTAAATGTTTCTGATCTTTTATTTTAGCTTTTAGAAACAAGTGGCATTCTTAAAAATAATAGTTGATTAGTAGCTTATTTCATTTGGCAAAAAAGCTAAAACTAACTTTTGGCTTTGATTAAAAAATGAAAAAATCTGTTTGAATTATTTGAACAAAGATATATTCAAGGGAAACATACAATTTGACTCTTTTATTAGAATTTAAGTTTCAAGCACATGAGTTGAGTTGTTGGTGTAAAAATAGTAATTGAAATTCAGTCGTGGCCCAGGGCATATAAAACCACAGCTGAGCCATACCACTAAAAGCAAAAGTGGCTTCCTAATAGTATTTGTGAGATGTTACAGATATAGATAAAAGATACACTCCCTAATATATTCATAAAGTTTATCTACCATAGCTATACTCTAAAAAAAGAAAACACCTTATTCAGTTATTATCTCATACCATTTTATAATATTTTATTATCCTAACTCAAAACAAAAATCCATCTGGGCTGGCGACATGGCTCAAAAGGCAAAGGCATTTGCATCAACGTCTGATGACCCAAGTACAATCACTTGAACCCACACAGTGAAAGGAAAGAAATGACTACTGCCCTCTGACTGTGGTAAACACACACACACACACACACACACACACACACACACACACTAAATATTAAAAGTTAAAAAATTAAAAAAATATCTAATAAATGTATAAGCAGAAGGCTCATCACAAGCCCAGAAACTTCAGCTTCCTTTTTACCTTATGTACACTTAATGGTATTTATGTGTGTGTATATTTTCTGTGTCTTCATGTTCACATGTATGGGCGCATGTGCATAGAGAAGGTCAGGAAGGTCAGCCTTGAGTGTTGTTACTCGGGCTATCTACCTTGTTTTTGGGGACATGGTCATTCTCCAGCCTGGAACTCAATGAGTGGTCTAGGCTGGATCACCAGTGAGCCACAGGGACTCTCCTTCCCTGCCGACCCAGTGGTAGGATAATAGGTGCCTCTGACCTGCTTTTTAAAAAGTGGATGCTAGAGATTTGAATTCAGGTCTTCATACTACCTGAGTCTCTCCCCATCCTTCCTCTTCAGCAGTGTAACAATTGAAGAACTTAAATGTAAAATATTAAGAAGACTGACAAGATTGCAAACACAGAAACCAAGAATATCCATGAATATCCATGGCTGCCTTGAAACTCTTCTAGTAAAACAATTTTTTTTTAATACAGTGAGCATAGAAGTTAGCAGCAAATATGACAAGGTCATGCCATGCATTCCTTTAAGAATCTCGCCCTCCTCTTTTTTTTCAAGATCAATTTATTACTGAATTGTCCTCTCAGCCTCATGCATCACAACAATATAAGAGTAAATACATATACACCAGGAATGACAGACTATACTGCAGTTTTCATTAAAAATAAGCTTCTGTGCACTGGTGAGATGACTCAGTAGACAAAGGGACCAAAGATGCTAGCAGCTAAGCCTGACGTCCTGAGTTTGATCTCTGCACCCACGGAGCAGAAGGAAACTGCCTCCAGCCAGGTGTCCTCTAACCTCTGCATGCACACTGTGCTCCAGCCAGGTGTCCTCTATCCTCTGCATGCTACACACATGGAAAATGAAACTAAAAGAAGCCTTTTCTGATTTCAAGTATATATTTTTAATAACTAAAATGGCCTTTGACCCTCAGCACTGCACTCAAAACAGGTCTAATCTCTGCGACTAGCATAATGATTGACGTGTATTATTGCTGAAAGGGTCACAACAAAAACACTCTGGGGAAAAAGGCAAAATTAGAAGGTAAAAGGAGGGAGGTTATTCAGTAGTAAGCTGTTACCACTTAGGAAATAGAAAATTACATCTTACAAGAGCTTCAGCAATATTTACAGAATCCTGCTACCAAAAACATTTGGCCATATTCAGCAGAGCCAGCATGAGAGGTTCCTTGAGCTTTAATAGATACGAATACTTCTATGTTTTAACAACGTATTATAAATTCAAAGGACAAGAAATCTCAATCAAGGTGATCAAGTCTTTAAAAGACTTTTTAAAAATCTAAATGAGCTATAACATTACTTTCTGAAAATATTTTGATCTTGCAAAAGTATTTTTATTGAAATATGAACACTATTAAAAATACAATATCTTTATGTAGAGAAAACTGCCTTATATCCCAGTGTATGTGCGCATGTGTGTGTGGTTTTTAATGGGTCTCTGAATTTCAAGTTTATTCGCTTATTTATTCACTGTGGGTGGGTGCATTAGTGCCATGGTGTGCAGTCATGGGGGTCAGAGGACAACCTTGCTTCTGGCCCTCCTTCTACCATGTGGAGCCTGTGGCTAGAGCTCAGGTCGGTAGGCTGGGTGGCCAGTGCCTTCATGTGTGAGTCATTCACCACACATAGCTCATGTTGAAAATTATCATCTTTTTAATTTAGAGGCTAAGTATGACACATTTTAAAAACAATATATTGTGTTAGTTTCTTCTAATGAGTGATAACCTAACTTATGTTTTCTAATATTTACCAAACAAAATGTTTTAGAACTAAGCATCTGTTTTGTGACATACTATTCATTTAAACACTTTAAATCTAGTAGCAGTCAAGAGATCTAGTTCCCAGTCATACTTCTGCAGCTAACTGAAGTATACATCTTGCTAAAAGATATTATTTGTAGTCTCGGGTTTTTCACTTGTAAAAAAATAAAAATTTAGGAATTACTTAAGTGCTAACATTCTGTAAATATAACCCTATAATAAATATCTTTTACTTCATAAAGGTATTAAAGATTTACCCCCAAATAGCTAAGAGTGGTGGAACCCCCAAATGAGTAGAGTCAAAAATGAATAAAGGCAAGCTATTGCTATCAGTTCCCTATGGCATCGCTCTGTGGTTCCGAAATGCCCACTTTCCATCCCACAGCAAGAAACGGCCATGCGAATGTAAGCGGTTCACCCACAGCTAGCACATATGATCATCCAGCTCTATCAGCCTCTGTAGGAACGCTCGAGGGAGACACTTCTCATGGTTGAAACGCTCTTTTCATGAGGGGTATATCCCTGGGTTCTATCTTCAAGTTTCGATTTTACCTTGAATTTAAAGGAAAACATGGTTTGTCTTTCATTTTCTTCTCTTCTCAGTTTCTGACATTAGGATCTTAAGCTCTCAGGTTCCATAAACTCGAACGTGTCACAAAAGACTTATGGTTTGATTTTACATGGAATGTGCCATCCTTTTTGAAGTCCTACATCACATTGTTTACTAGTTAACCACTGAAACATTCTGAAGGCTTCCCCAGCCTATTATCAGAGTCTGGGCACTCTCAGGGAAACCCTTGTCACTGGCTTCCGTCACACCTTGTATCTGATTAACACACTCTAGGATAACACAGAGCTACACAGATCTGCTTTGTGTCCTGGAGCAATTGATGGGAAACAGATTTTTCCCCCTTCTTTAATCTGGCAGTCCCCTAATTGAGACTGCAATATGGTTTATTTAATAAAATTTTTCATACTAAATTAAAACAAGTCTAGGATAGTCCAGCCTTTTGTTAAGGCTAAGTAGCTCCAAAAATGAGACTTTTTATAGTTTAAAATATTTCCCCCTAAATACACACATATATACTTATAGTAAACATACATTTAATAAAGTTGTTGGGTTTTGTATATATACTAGCTCTTTTCCAACATGGTTGTCCCTAGTATGGACTTTTATATAGTCTGGACTGAGGCAAAATTTAAAGCAGACCATTAGGTACGATTATCTCCTCAGACAAACTTTTTTCTAAAGTACTGAGAAGACTAAGCTGTACAATAGCATTTCAAATATGCCTCTTTAAACCTCAAAGTAAAATACACAGATGAATAAAATTTAAATAAGAAATCATGATATCTCTTTTATGCTTTGTTTGGGTTTCAAGTCCAACTGTGATCAATTAAATGAAAAATAAATAAAGATATGTAAGTATCAAGGAAGGAATATACAAACATTCATGTATATGTAATTGTTTAATTTCTAACAAGCTGGAAAAATATCTGAAATTTCTGCTTTTGCTTTTGTGATACAATAATGAACTACAAAAGAGGGCCAACCAAACTTTTGGCATTATGTTTAATTTCACTGCATAGAATTAAGAAAAAATATTTTTAAATGAACTTACATTGATACATTAAAAATGACCATGTCTGTAACCATTCAGAAACCAGAGCTAGCTTTTGACAAGCTTATTGAACAAGCTTTAGCAACAATTCATTTGAAAAGTCTCTGCTCTGTATCTACAACCAAGCTACACGCCAATAAAAGTGAGAGTAAGGCCAGGGAGACGCCTGCGTGGTAAAAGGCTCACTCCTCTGGTGTGAGACCCGATTCCAGATCCCAGAACCGACCTAAAGCTGACAGCCATTGCGTGCCTCTGCTATCCAGTGCTCCCACAGCACGATGGGAGGCAGACATGGGACAATAACCAAAGGCTCATGGGCCAGCTAGTGTGGCATGTGTGATGCAGTGAACACGTCTCTAAGGTGAAAAGCGAGGACCAGCAACATAGGTTATCCTAACCAACACAGGTACCTCCACTTAACTTACACATACACACACAGGGGTGGGAAGAGGTAAAGGGAGAGAGATTTTTAAATGTTAACTATCATGTACCCATTTTATTCAATTCTTAAGCATTTTATGATGTTTGAATGCCAGATTTCTAATCTTAACTCAATGCATTTTCTCTGTAATTTTAAGTATTCTCAGATACATTTTAAAGTATTCTCCTTGGTAGCAAGATTATTAAAAAAGCAGCTTTTCCATCTGATAGGCCTTCTTGAAAATCTTTGTGAGGAAAGTTAACAATGTATAGAGACTGCATTTATACCTTGAATAGTTTATCTCATTTAAATAGGTCATCAATCCTATGCAATATAAAATTTTCTGTACTTATAATACCTTACGTTTCCAAGTTAAAATACTAACGCTGGGTATTAACTTGATTATTGAAACACATTCATTCCATCCATGATCATAATCAGTTGCAGAAAAAAGAACTACTCTTCAAAATCTCAATAGATTAGTTATGAAAGGACAACAAGGACACTGGTGGTCGAAGGACAGAGACATAATCACACCTCTGTCGTAAGCACCATGGAAATAGCACAGGACATCTGTTGATGGGGCCATACCACACTACCGTTCTGGGATGACTAGCTTCCGTGTTTAGATGGCAACTCTCAGTGCTCTCCAGAGTCTAGACTGTAAACTTCAATACTTAAGGGCTTTGCACTGTTGAGTTCTATATGACAGTAGTTACATCAGTGTCTGGCACACACTATGTGCACAGTAAACATATCTTAAGCGTATGACAACCCGATCATGTCCGAAGAGGTATTTGTCTGCCAGTTAAAAATTTTTGAGGTTCTCAAACACTTCATATGATGTTGAGGCCATACTAAGGACACAAGGAACTGAGTTTTAGAAGCCCTGAGGAAGTCTGTGTAGGTTCTCTTCCTTTCTTGATTCCCAAGGCCTGGAGTCTTAAAACAGAAGTCCAAGTACCTATGTTCTCTCATATGGCCTCCCTGCTCACCCCCACACTGGTACCATTCATGCCTCTCTAAGCTACAAGCAACCTCAGTTGGACAGCAACAACTTACTGTTACTACTGGAGAGATTGTAGTATGCAGTATGTAACCCTCTTTGGTTTACAAAGAACCATCACACATGTTTCAATTCACAAATTCAGGATTCTGGCCCAACTACATTAAACAAATCACCACTATAACAGTATTTGCAAAATATTGCAAAATTTGGGGATCAAATACTTTACTGAAGATGGCATATTTTCCTAAGGCATTCAGTGTTTAAAGTTTGTGTTATTCCACATTATATGTCTTGAGCTGCAAATAAGTTTTTTCTTTAGATACCAATGGCCTTCAGCTATAAATAGTCCCATATATATGGTCATTTTAAAATTATGATATAATAGCTTCTGTAGGAAACCAAAATCTAGGAGTGAAAGCATCTTAAAAGGTCATCCGCTCCTATCACAGGCAAGTTTCTAACAAAGTCCTCACAGAATGAATTACTTAGCCATTATTACTTAGCATTGCCAGAGATTTCACATTGTCTCTTGATAGTTTTCTTTAGTGCTTTGCCACCTTTGCTGTTTCCAATCACAGTTTCTCTTGTTTCAAATTATGCCATGCTTCTTTTCCTTCACTTCTGAAACAGATTTAGGATGGACAATTTGCACCCTCTATTGTGATCAGTAACACTGTCCGGCCTCAATGAACAGCTCTTGTGAGGGTAGAACTGTGCATTAAGATGGCTTCCTGCAGATCACTGCAAGAGGGGCAGAGGACTGTGAGCCAGAGATGGTGCCAACTCCAGAAGCAGCACTTTTAGGACACAATAGCACAGTTGTACATATGTGCTCAATGCTGGGACAGCATGCACAAGACCTGTATGAGTTCATGTCCGACAAAATGCCAGGAATGGGGGGGGGTGAGAGACACAAAATTCCATCCCTAACTGAGAAGCTATTGGTAAAGGATAGAAAGGGAGCAATTGATTTTACTTAAAGGTGTAGCCTTGGAAGATCTAACACACTTAGTAGATGACCCCAAACCCAAGCATATATAGGCAGCACTAATGAGACGTGGTGGGTTTTAAGAAAGGAAATGAGGAAACACAGATTGGTATGAAATAGGGGGTAGCTCTGGGAGGAGATGGAAAAGTGGGTCAAATGGGAATATGATCAAAACATAAAATTCTCAAATGATAGAAATTAAAAGAAGATGCTTTCTCCTGAACAAGGATGCTCAGAAAACTGGGAATATAATTTTCGTCTGAGATTAACTTAAAAATTGAATCTAAATTAAGTTATAAAATCAGAGTATGGATCATTTAACAAAAAAGATATTTCCACAGCAGAAAAAGCAATTTCCTTTTTATTTTTTAAAGGTTCTAAAAAAAAAAAAACACCAACCCTTTTAAGTTAATTGTCATAGCATGGAACATAAAAAAATTTCCAAATTCACTTGTTCTGAGGGATAAGTTCAAATATAAACAATGAACACTAATATATCTGTCCAAAGTACATATGTAGAATAATTTTGGGTTAATTAAAAATAAACAGGTTATCTTCTTATGTCACTTAAAAATCAAAATGAAAACAAATAATATAGTTATTAGTTGTCCCAAGGAAGGGAAATGTTGGTCCATATAATTTACATATAAATTCCTCAACTAGATACATGACCACCATCTGGTAAATGTACATGAGCATTTCTTCTAGTCCTCACAGCAAGTCTCTATGGATCAGAAACGCCATTGAAAACCGAGTGGTCACTATTTTAAGTGGTTCACTGTATCTGTAAAAAAATAAAACGAAACAAAAATTGGTTGAATTATAAATGTAGTAGATCAGGTTGCCACTTTCAGAAAGTCAAATATTGAATTATCATCAGAATGTCTACCTAAGCGAGGGGAAGCATGTTTTCAGGGCTTGCTATAGTTCTCTACTGTCTGGCTAAAGCTGAACCTTAAAGTTTAATAGCAGAAAGGTAAGACAGATAAGTTTTCAGTAGAACAGTTTGTTTCCACACCCTCATGTCTTTCCATTGGCTCTACAGGGTTTCACTTCTAAAAAGCACAACCTGCATATGAGCCAGTTGGACAGCACAGTAGGGCTTCCAAATTACACAAATCATCACATGAGTATCTTTAAATACTTTAGTCTATTTAAAAAGTTATTCAAATGAATGTTTTCCAATGTGAAAAGACAACTACCATATGACATCCTATCAAATACTGATTTTACACACCCAGTAAAGAGAGCTGTACAGAGAAATCAAGTGAACTAAGTCAGCCCATGTTTGGGTTTTCTTTTTATACTAATTTGAAAGAGATCTGATGACCCTGTGGGGAGCCACATAAACATGGCAAGCTGTTACATCACAGCTTAATTTTACTGATTCTTCTTGAAATTTTCATGACAAGAAAGCTCTTTACAATAATTATCTAACACTGTTCTCTTTGTGGCTTTAATTTTAGTGCTGACTAGAATTTATAAGTCTCTCCAGGCTGGATGGGATCAACAGTAAAATGAAGGCTGGGAATGTTTACTGGGCTTTGACAAATGAAAGCCTTTAAAAAAAAAATGAGTACCATTTCAATACAGTCTTGGAAGCAGAAGTCAAGATTAACATAAATTGTAAGGATGTTATGGGAAATGAGGGAATAAGGTAAAATATAGACCTTAAGAAAACACCAACACAAAAACTGGCTGCAAAAAGGAAGGGTGGCTGCAGTGTCTAGGAAAAATCGCACATGAGAGGGAGGCACCTCCAAGTATAAGATAAAGAAGTCAACTCAGATTGCTTATTTAACTACAATAAAATATTTTATCCTATAACATATTTGTATCTCTGCAAATATTTTTATATTAAAGCTGAGGCTACTGCCAGGCAGTGGTGACACACACCCTTAATCCCAGCACTTGAAAGAAAAAAACTGGTGGATCTCTGAGTTCGAGGCCAGCCTGGTCTTCAGAGTGAGTTCCAGGACAGCCAATGCTGCAAAGAGAAACCCTGTCTCGAAAAAGACTGAAGTTATCGTTAGAGCTACCATTCATTTACATTCTAAAAGAAAACACCTAGTATACCAATCTAGACATGTCTTCCATTTCTCAGTGAGGGGAGCTGGAGCACACAAGGTCAGGCACGGATGGGTGGCTCACGGCTGTCCTCACTGTTTAAGCAGACTCACACGTAGAACTTTATGATGCCTCTTATTCCCATGGTACAAATTTTATCAACAATGACATTGTGATATATTTGAAAATGGTAAATATACCATTAAATTGTTCCCTAAGAGTATTAAGTATTTTATGTTTATTAGCTCCATTTTTATCAAGATATGCTATACTGGTAAAGACTCTATATATACATATACACGCACATGTGTGCGCTGCACACACACACACACACACACACGAGAGTATCTATCTACCATCTACTTTATCTATCTATCTATCTATCTATCTATCTATCTATCATTTCTCTATTCTGACTTAGATCAAAGCTAAAACAACATTGTATCAATAATTCAAAACCACAGTGAGGTAGTCTAATCTAAAAAGCAGCTGGCATCAAATATGATGAATTTCCAAAATAAAATCTGGGAAATTAACAAGAAAGTTCCTGCTGTTAATTGTCTACTTCACAACGACACCACTAACAGAAATGTTAGCCCAGTTTATTTTCAATGAACTAGTTAATTGATTTCTAAAAATGTTTATTAAAAGAGGTTGCTAAGCTCCCAAGAGTACTGAAGGTGGCAAGCGGGCTGTATCAGCAGTACACAGCTAAGGTTAAACCAAGGCACATACTAGCCTAAGGTTCAAGTCCCAAAGAACTCTACAAAGTTTCCGAGAAAAATCTTTAGGATCAGCCAGTTTCCCACCTAAAATGTAGATCATCCCTATACTTTAAAATGTCCCAGCATCAACAATGACGTGAAGACATTTGTACTTCCTCATTATTAAGTACCTCATAAAACTAATCTATATATAGAACAAAAATGATCAAATAACTGAAAAAAATCATTTGCATGAAATTTGATTCATTTTATAGGCACTGACAGCACTTTCCCTTCTTTTACATGTTTCTAAAAGTGAAATGATTCCTGGATGGCACGGAGACCAGCCTGTGTTCTGTGGTGACTTACAAACCTCCCTAAAGAGCCTCGGGTTAAAAGTTGAAAGCCAAAGGATCTACACTCAGATAACAAAATTTTCTAGATTGTCACAGAATACAAATATTGTGTTGTCACTCAGTTCTAATTGGGTTTACATAATTTTTTCATATTTCATAAAATAAAATCAGATTTTTTTGTAGAGAGAATACTTACTGCGATAATATCTAATGTGTTATCACAGACTTTCCGGATTTCATTATTCTTATCATGCATCAGGTCTATGAGATATGCTGGAGCTTCTGAATGAAAGTGGTTAAAGACACAAAATGAACTGAGATTGTAGCTCTTCAGTTATATAGAAATTACACATACCATTATGGCAGCACAATTGCTTTCTTTCTTTTTTTTTTAAATTTATTTATTTATTATGTATACAATATTCCTTCCATGTCTGCCTGCGGGCCAGAAGAGGGCACCAGATCTCATTATAAATGGTTGTGCGCCACCATGTGGTTGCTGGGAATTGAACTCAGGACCTCTGGAAGAGCAGTCAGTGCTCTTAACCTCTGAGCCATCTCTCCAGCCCCCACAATTGCTTTCTTGATCTGTCATGTCCATGATATTCAGGGAAACATTTCATATGAAAGTGAATAACATCTACTAATGACTCGAATCTCATATAGTTGCTATAGTAAAAAAGAAAAAGAACTGGAAAAATTATGTCATTTTAAATAAGGCATGTTATTTTTTTTTTTTTTTTTTTTGGTTTTTCGAGACAGGGTTTCTCTGTGGTTTTGGAGCCTGTCCTGGAACTAGCTCTTGTAGACCAGGCTGGTCTCGAACTCACAGAGATCCGCCTGCCTCTGCCTCCCGAGTGCTGGGATTAAAGGCGTGCGCCACCACCGCCCAGCTAAATAAGGCATTTTAAAACAGAATTTAAAGAAATAGTAAAATATATATGACAAATACAAATCAGAATTAGAAAACCCAAGGAAACAAAAGTTCAATAAAGAACATGAAAGAGAAAATGAACATAAAAATAAACACAACAGACTCTTAAGAGAAGTATAAGGCAGACAATAAGACAACTTATATATAAAAACTAAATGGACAAAAAGGTTAGAAAATTTAAAACACAATAAGGATAGGCAAGGGAGTTAGAAAGACAGCTCACATTAGAATGCTAGTCTTGCAAACTTGAGAACCTAAACTCATTTCCTAGAAACTATATTTAAAAAGTGGGTGTGAAGGTATGAGCTTGTAACCTCAGTGCTGGGAAGGTGGTAAGTGAACCCGGGACTCACTGACCAGTCAGCCTGTCTACTTGCTGTGTTCCAGGCTAATGAGAGGTCAGGTTTGGAAGAGTAAGAGAGATGGTTCCTGAGGAAAGACAGCTGCAGTCATCCCCTGGCCCACACACACACACACACACACACACACACACACAGAGGTGCCTATCCACTTGCACAGACACATGCACCTGTACACACAGGAACATGTAGACACAATAAATAAAAAATAGATAAAGAACTGCAAATTTAAATCCCTAAGACAAAATCCAAAGCAATAGAATATAATAGAAACTAATTCAAGAGAACTTTCCAGGGGGTCGGGGAAACTTTATATGTGAAAAGTACATTTGAAAAATTTTACTGTGGTTTCTAAGTCTACTCACAGCAAAACAACTTGATGCTAAAGAAAGTAAACATTCTTTTAGTTTTTCTGACCAAAAGACCTAATCACTCTAGGACAAAGGAAATTAAACTGTTCTTAAAATTAGGATAGTAAGAACTTTAACTACAGAGCTCTCCTTGGAAGCAATGCAAAATGGATGGCAAATGCCTCTAAATTGCTAAAGAGAATAAGTGTCAACCCAGAATTCGATATTTTGCTAAATTATCAGTAAAACAAGAAGCTGTTATTTTCAGATAACCCTATTTTATTATTTATATATTTACTACATATAAAAATACCTCATTATAGGTAGAAGTCAATTCAAGAGCATAACAACATAGAATACAAGCAGAGATAGGAGCCAAGGAAATAAAACAAATATATAAATTTCAGGTAAGCACTCATTTTTAAAAGGTAATAATTAAAACGTTAAGTTGTATGGAAATATTTTACAACATACATTCACACGAATTTGAAGGGAGATTCTCTGAACATCTACACAATGTTGCTTCTAGAGGTAGTGAGTTACTAAATAAAATCCCCAATGTCATGTGGGAGACCTCCTGATTTGTTTTTGGTCAGGGAGACAGACCATGAAGGCCTCCAAAACAAAACATGCTCTTGTCATTACTGTTGATGGTCCACAAAAACCAGATGATAAGACCTTAACTGCGTAAGACAAAACACAACTTGGTTGTAAGATATTGAGAAGCTGAGTGGCAACTGAGGTGGGAAGCATCTCCTTGCTGGCTAGCCTTCAAAGTGCCAGAAGGTGATACGATGGCTGCCAGGAGAAAAATGGAATCGAAGGGCTTACCACTTTCTCAACTCTATGAACAACAAAATCAATTTGCCAGGCAAGATGAGCCCACCTGTGTAACAGTCATGACTGTTATGGAGGAAACCAAACACTGTCTTCTTGGATTTGAGGCCTGCTGCACAGGAGAGAACCCATGCCAGACACTGCAAACTCAGTCAAAAACCCAAGCCTGCAAGGATTATAGGCCCTAGATAAACTGATAAGGCATCAAACGACCTTCTAAGTATCTATGTTTATACACAGAGCTAAATGCTAGTCTTAGCCCTTGTAAGTGAAGCCCAATTTAGAACTCACAAAAATCTTTATGATAAAATAGGTTGTCTTTCCAAGAAGTCCCCTAGTAACACATGACTTGTCATTCTGTTTTATGTCTTAACTTTTCATAAACAATTTTTTATGGGCTAAAGAGACACCTTAGTCTTTAAAGGCTATACTCACTACCAAAGCTTCAAGAATACTTTGATGTTTTGTCTGTGTTCTGAAAATTTGAGTGAGGGAGAATTCAAAGTTAATGGACTAATCATTTGGTGGAGGATTCAGGCTGAAAAATCTTCCTGCTTCTTTCAGCTGCTGTGTGTGTGTGTGTGTGTGTGTGTGTGTGTGTGTGTGTGTGTTTTGGAACAAATAGCAAAGCTGTGGAAAAGATACAGATTGACCAGGAGTAGGAGTGCAATTACAGCTTAACATAGAGAGGCTCTGGGTGCTAAAGAGATCAATAATATTAAGAAAAAGTGAAGTAATTTTCAGTCAGACAATAGAACAACAGGAGAGGAGCTTTGAAGGCATTTATATGGACTCCATCCATTACAGGTTCTACAGTGCAAAACTTCAAACTAAGACTTCCCTCTGAAAACAGCAAGTCTCCAGGACACCTTCCTGAAAAAAAAAAAAGCAACTTAGGCGAACAGAGATTGCTGCACCACCAGTGCAAGGGGGATATACTAGCATTCAAGTGGACGTGTGCCCCGGCATTGTTCACATGGACTGGTTTTGCAAATGTGCAAAATGAGGATTTATGGCCTTATGGAGGGTTGCACCAAGGTTCCAGAGAGAGTCCATGAAGGCAAGCGGGGTGTGGATGTCTTGGATTTCCTGCAGGAAGCCCCTCTGAGGCTTATGTATGAAGTTGTGCGAGAACAGTTGAAATGGAGACTCTTGTTGTTGGAGATAGCAGGAATGCTACAGGCACCATTTTCTAGGCTAGTCTTGTGTACTTAGTTTAGTCTGTGGTCTGTTAGCTGAAGTGGAGGTTTACACTGGTGGCATTTACAGAGGTTCTGATTCTGGAATACTGCCGATTTCAGACTTCCTTTAATTCGTACTACTTTCATGCAAACAATTGCCATAGAAGAGAAACTGCCATTTAAATTCATTTCTAAGTCTGCTGTTTTCTACAGCATTTCAACATTTGAAAGAAAATACCAAAACCGAATGTTTCTGCAATTGTAAATGGTCAAATATTTTAAACATTGAAAGGATACGTGTTTCCTTGATTATGACATCTCTTGTGGCCTGATGGAAAACCATCTGGTAGAAGACATAAATTATTTGACACACAAATTCATCATCTTCTTGCTGAGCTGAAAGGAAACAGAAGCTTCCATGACAGAATTCTGTATTTATACACTGAACTTAAAACATTTGGGAAACAACAGAATGATAGTGACAGGCAGACAAACAACAGCACTTGAGTTAATCACCACCCTATGTTGATTTCACATGGAAAAAGCACTGACAAAAGGATGCCTTCTAGAGTTTAAGTCTTAATTAGGAATTGATCTACTGGGGTAGAATTCAGCTCAGTGATAAAGCACTTGCCTAGTATTTATGACAACCTGGGTTTGACACCCAGAAGCTCAAGAAAAGAAAAAGAAAATGGACTATTATAAAAAGACATTTTGGTGAATATTATTCACCAAGTTAAACTTTACATATATTGGCTTAAAAGAGGTATTTTTATTTCAATCCAATTATTATGATAAAATGCTATCATAAAGGCTACTTATATTTATATTTTATGATGATATAAATAATATAATAAATATTTAATATGATAAACTTGTAATTTAACAGTAAATGTGATTTACTGATAGAGTAATTTTGCCATATACTCTTGGCAACAGTTCAATGACATGTTAGAAACATATTTCCTGGGTAACAGTGTCTAGCTAGCCATGTGTATTAAACTGTGAGCCTCTTCACGTCTACCCTGCCTAAGATGATTTCCATCACTAACTTCTTAAATTACTCAGACTGTCCACCAATCTCTTTCCACATAGGCTTTGCTCTACAAGACTTTAAACACTGGAAGTGTACATGATCCTTTTCTCCTATCAGTTAAGAAAATTCTACATTCGAGACCAGCCTGGTCTACAAGAGCTAGTTCCAGGACAGGCTCCAAAACCACAGAGAAACCTTGTCTCGAAAAAACCAAAAAAAAAAAAAAAAGAAAATTCTACATATCACCTTGTGGTAAGTGCATACTAGAGAATATGCAAACACAGTGAAACTGAGCTGCTGCTAACTTAAACACCTCAGCACTCTCAGTTAAACTGCAGCAGAGCATTCTGAGACACGGGTCACTTTCTAACACTCTGCAGCTTCACGAGATCTTCACCTTCTGTCCACTACATTGTCTTCATTTGCACAACCCAACTATCTAGTGTCTTTTAATTAGTTCTAATCTATGAACTTCTGGCTGTGGGAAGGGTATATTAAAGTAAATATGTACATATTACATTTCTGAAATGGAATACTTTGAAATATGACTATATTATTAGATGGTCTTGTAAAATATTAAATTACAAAGCAAATTTAAAAAATCAGAAAAGAAAATACACAATAGACTTAAATAAGTAATTCATTTTATTGGCCATGCCTAACCTTAATGAACAATAAACACAAACTAGAGGTCAATTTCATTGAGTACTGGGGAAAGTTAAATTAACAACACAAAGAGATAATGGTAGGAAGGCTTCACCTAATGGACTGACAGGGCTGAGAGTGGCCGTGGCTGAGTAGCTTTAACTGTCCTGCACTGGTAACTGGACCTGAAGCTGACACAGCCACACTGGGAAACAGACTGCACCATTCACTGAAAGCTAAACATAATGCCATCTCTCTGACCAGCAAGTCTCCTCTTAGATACACACCTGATAGAAACGAGCACAAACACTAATGGCCAAAGGAAAGGCTTTGGAAACATTATTTGTAATAGTTACTGTTCAATATGCCCCATATCACAAAACCCATCAATGATACAAAAGATAAGCATATATTTATAGTACTATATATGGCAATGGAAAAGAGAAAGCCTATACATAACATAGATGGATCTCATAAATCATCCCAATTTCATGTACACAGTTAAAAACTAAGCAAAGTCAAATTATCAGTGATATAACTTAAGACCAGAAAGATAAACATTTCTTCTCTGATATGGATACTGGCTTTAACTCTTGTGTTTTAACATGCAGCGCAAATGGAAGCCAGGAAACTAGAAAGGGTCTTGTGAGGACATGTAAGGGAGAGGAAATAATAGATTGCAGGTGACGCCAAAGCAGTGAGTGAATATAGGAGTGGAAAGACTTAGCAGGGAGGGGCATAGGGTGTGGGGGAAGCCATGGAGTAAAGGACAGGCTAATGAAAGGAAAGAGCTATGAAAAGCCACATGGAAACCTACTGTTCACAACACAACACATAAGTGGAGGTGCAGCAGAACACACGTGCAATGGAAGAAGAGGTCCAAACACTGGGGGTTAAAGGAGAAAGTGAGAATGGGGGTGAGGGCATAGGAGAGAGAGGCAGGTAAACCAAAATGAAGGATGTATGAAACCCTTTATGGAAACTCACTAGTTACTATGCTAATTTCAAAATATAACTTAAAGAACAAAAAGAGAATAAAATTACCCTACATGGGTCCCAGAAGACAGATTAAGAGCTAAAAATTGCAGTAGAAGGCATGGAATACCTCCCAGTGAGTTTTTGGTGCCCAAAGGTCTCTAAAAATACAGGCTATTGTTATTGTTGTTTGTTACCCACCATAGCCACAGGGTAAGACTCTACTGCTAAAGACAGTGTACATTTTGGCTTCAGGACACTAAATCTAATCTCCAACTGACTGGGAAATTTCCTGTTGTCTAGTTTTCCCAGAGCCAAAGTGTTATGAAGGCTATTGGAAGAGAAAAGACATCAATGAACTAACCTAACACCAGACTCTGCATAGAAAGTACAACACCAATTTGCCAGAAAAGATGTGCCTCTTAGTACATAGTGGCAATAATGTTGTGAGATAACTAACCACCTTCTTACTGAGTTTGAGGCCTGTTCCATAAAAAGAAATTTTATGCCTGGTACTATAATCCTAGTCAAAGCTCACAGTTAGAAAGGTCATAGACCCTCTGCTAAATGGTCATGTTGTCGAATAGCCTTCTAAGTATTTATGCTTATGCCATAGATCCGGGTTCTTGTCAGCTTTGGTCAGAGAAGCTCAATCCTGCAGGGAACAGCAAGCAACAGAGATATGCAGAAGTGGTCAAAGTCTGAGAAAAAGAGACTTAAGTGTTTCACCCTAATGGGACATCTCAATTTCCTGGACTACTAACATGGCTCAGGTAACACTATGGAAGCAGAGGTGGAAAGGTTATCAAGAGCCAAGTGATGGGGAGGGGTGCTGTGCAATGCTGTCTTCTGGACATCGCACGCCTAGTGCAATAATGCATACATAGTAGCCACGGTTGCCTGTCTAAGACCCACCACATCCAGTTAGCTCCACCCCTTACTGAGGAGCTACTAGCAGTGAACAGTTGCTGGAGAGGGAACAGTTGCTCACTCTTTTGACGAAGTAGCCATTGCTAGGTTTCCCAGTGGATGGCCACACCTATGCACACAGGGGCAGCACTAACTGGACTTAATAGGTTATAAAAAAATGAAGTTGGAAAATGTGGTACATTTACACAATGGAGTACTACACAGCAGAAAAAAATAACATCTTTAATTTTTCAGGAAAATGGATGGAGCTAGAAAACATCATTTAGAGTGAGGTAACACAGACCCAGAAAGACAATTATCACATATACTCACTCATAAGTGACGTTTAGACATAAAGCAAAGAAAACCAACACACAAATCACAATCCCACAGAACTTAGACAACAATGAGGATCCTAAGAGAGACTTACATAGATCTAATCTACATGGGAAGTAGAAAAAGACAAGATCTCCTGAGTAAACTGGGGACCTTGGGAGAGGGTTGAAGGGGAGGGGAGAGGCAGGGAGGGGAGCAGAGAAAAATGTAGCGCTCAATAAAATCAATAAAATAAAATAAAATAAAAAATGAAGTTGCAAAGAGAGTGTCTTAAGGAGGGCATGGAAAAAGCTAGAGGGGGGAAATGGGATGATCATATTTTATTGTACACATATGTGAAATTCTCAAAAAGAATGTTCAGAAGATAGAAATCTCTCAATGGAAACATTAATGATTGAGAAAACAACAGATGCACTTCTGGAGTGCCAGTAATAATTACTTCCCTACATGGGTAGTGCAGTATGGCTATGTTTACTTTGAGAGTTCACTGAATATAAACCTATAATTTGTGGATTTTCTTTATGTATAGTATACTTCAAAATGTCTACTAAAATTAATAAAATGTATATATATATCTTATAAATGGCACTGGAAGGGCTGAGAATAAGAAATGTGCATTTTTTAGATGTCTCACACTAGCAAGTTTAATTTTCATATAATTAGCTACTTTTAATCTCTAAGATGGAATAGAAAATTACCCCAATGAAACAATGCTAATTTCAGATAAATTTGATCTGAAATGGGAAAATAATGAGCCCTAGACCCTTAAGAGAGATACGAAGTAAGGGAAGACTCTAGTTCCCCACTAATATTGTACCCTCACACTACTGTAGCTAGTTCAATTTAAATTAAATTGAAAATTCAGGTCTTCAGTCCTGACAACTTCATTTCAAGTGTTCAATGGTTACATGCGTTGGGAAGGGAAGACAGATATAGGACACTTATTTTTCTGACAAGTTCAGAGGGCAATAACCTGTGGATCTAAAAGAAAATAAGATGTTTAGAATCATCTTCCAAGTTAATGTTCTTACTGAGAAGTTAAGATATAAAAAGAAAGAGTTGCGCAACAGAAAAAAACACAACTCAAACCAAAAAAAGTTAGACAGAAAGAAGTGATTCAATAATACTTGTTGAATCTGGGAAAGGAGGGAAATGCACATGAAATTGGTACAGAATTGCTTCATAGTAACGTCCTTAGCAGCAACCTCAAGTCCTTTCATATTATTCTATCCTATCCTAGTTAGTAGCTTATTTAGTTCATTTTTGATACTACATAATTTAGCTAATTCTATGATTAAAGAAAGAAAATACTGAAGAGATGGCAAAGCATCCTGTGTTCGTGTACTCATTTCACCTTCCAGACATCCCAGATTCGAGATCCACTTCTCTGCTGAGGCTGGTCCCCAGAAAAACACATATAACATGGTAGATTCTGTATTTTACATTTTAAATTTAAAATAATATCCTTTACACATTGGCACGAAAATGTGAGTTACCATTCAGCAGTTCAATGAGTGCTGGGATTATTCCAGATTTTGCTAGCAGTGCAGCACAAGAGTCGTCCATAGACACAGTTCCGATCATTATAACCACTTCCAAAACAAGGTCATCCTCTGCAGCACCTGGCAAAGTCAAGACAGGGAAGGTTTGCATTGCGTGTCTTTAGAAAACCCATTTGTTCTGTCAAATTTAAGTGCATAGAAAAGATACTAAAAGATGTTAAACCCATCCAATGGATATCTGACATGCTTATAACCTTGTCTTTTTGTTTCAGAATTTTTTCATGTTTCTCCAGGATAGTCTGTAGAACTGGTGAGACAATAGGATGGTGTAAATATTATATTTGAAAATACAACTGAAAGATATTGTAAGCAGATGGTAGAAGACTCTTTACTGTGTGTGAGCTTCCACATCTGCATGTATACATGGGGGGGGGGGGACACTTGTTAATAAAAAAGACAGTAAAAATCTAAAAACAAAAATAAATAGGAAAGAGAAACTAATGTTAAATCACTCTTAGCTGGGTAGTGGCGATGCACACATCTTTAATCCCAGCACTTGGGAGGCAGAGGCAGGCAGATCTCAGTGAGTTCAAGGCCAGCCTGGTCTAAAGAGTGAGTTCTACGACAGGCTCCAAAGCTACAAAGAAACCCTGTCTCAGGAAAGCAAAAAACCAAAAAACAAACAGAAAGAAAGAAAGAAAGAAAGAAAGAAAGAAGGAAAGAAGGAAGGAAGGAAGGAAGGAAGTAAGGAAGGAAGGAAGGAAGAGAAGAAAAAAGAAAAGAAAGAAATCACTTTATGACAATTTAGGACAAATGAGGACTTATAGAAAATAGGGGGCTTGGTAATAGTCTTTCTAAAAACAACACTGTTGGAATAGTGTGCTGCCTAGAACAACGGACTCATACAATACTTGGTGAGCAACCCTATCCAAAACCCAGAGCTTAAGCAAAAAATCTGTAACATGGACACAGACCTGGCTTCAGCTTATCTTTGAGGAATGGAACTAGCTTGTACTCCTTTAGAACCAGCTCCCAGTCTAGGTCTGGGATGGTCAGATTTGCCAGAGTTCCCAAACACTCAATTACAAACTCCTCTTCTTCATCACTGGAAATCTGGGCTGCAAGGTCCCCAACATAATCCTGAGGAAGCAGAATCGCAACAGAGTTAAAATGTAGGAAGGGATCTAATCTAGTAACTGCTAGGGAAAAAAAAAAGCAAAACAAAACATAGTTCTCAATTTAACTGAGTTAACTTGTTAAGGATGGTAAGCTCCAGAGAGGGCATGCTGACTGGACAGCTGTAACATTACAATGTGGGCTTTCCTTTCCTTTCTTTCTTTCCTTTCTTTTTCTCTTTCTCTTTCTTTCTCTTTCTTTCTTTCTTTCTTTCTTTCTTTCTTTCCCCAGCATGTTGAAATAAGTGATTGTGGTAATTGTGTACAAAGGACCATCGATAAGGGAAGAAGGGATGTTTTCTCCTCTCTGGTCAAAACCTGCAGACCCTTGATTCAGGAAGACTTGATCTCAACTCACAGATCCATCACTTGCTGTGAACCTTAAGGAAACTTCAATTTCTGAAAATAGGATGATTCCTTTTAAGAATATAATGTTGGAACTATCATCTACACAGTAGCTACTTCACACATATTAAAGCAATTATTGTCATTGCTTCAAAATAAATCTTAATATCTTATGGCTGGAAGTTAGATTTCAAGTCAAAGAGAATTTATTTAATACTAATATACTCAACAAATATTAAGTACCTGCTAAATGTGATTAATATTGTTATTGTGGCAGAAATGTTGGGGAAAATATAAAACCTGTTCTCACAATGCATTCAATAAGTCATCAACAGCATTCTGAGACTCTATGTGGCAAGCAAATGAAGAAATCAAAGTGGTTAAGTTTTCACTTTTGTACCTGGATAAACTGGACACTTTTGAAAAGATGGTGTGGGAGGTCCTTCTGTCTATGTGCTGCTTTTATTGGCTAATGAATAAACAAACTGCCTTGGTCTATTGATAGGGCAGAACTTAGGTAGGCGGGGAAAACTAAACTGAATGCTGGGAGAAAGGAGGCAGAGGCAGAGAGAAGCCATGTATCCCTGGCCCGAGACAGACGCTGAACCTTGCCCATAAGCCACAGCCGCACGGTGATACATAAATTAATGGAGATGGGTTAAATTAAGAGTTAGCCAATAAGAAGTTAGAGCTAATGGACCAAGCAGTGATTTAAGCAACCGAACAATCAAGCAGCCTTCATTACAACAGAAAGAACATTTAGATAAAGTTGCTTCTAATGGAAGTATCAAGCTGATCTACCATCTTTAAGATTTTATAGCCTATTACTGCAGAGTATGGGAATGTGGTATCTGGCAAGTTGTGGTAGGTAATGGAGAAAGAATTCTGGATTAAGCAGGTACAGATGAATAAGAAGATCTGAACATAAGCCTGGGTCATGGGAATGTGGATATATTGTTTATGCTCTCTCTGTTGAAGACACGGATTTCTAACATCAGCTATCCACTGATGTCCAGATGTCAGTATAGACACATTTTCAGAGAAACAAACAGATAACAAAATGACCCTCACTCTGGGAAGCAGCACCCAAGCAATAGTTGGTGCAACTGTCCAAAAATGGGAAGCAAAGTGGCTTGGGCTGGAGCAGCCAGGAGGCAGGAAGACTAATTTCTGTCCTTGTTCCTGACATACATGGTGCTGGGCCCTGCAATCACCTGAAGCAGCGGTGTACTTCCTGGTTGTACAATACAACCACTTGTGAAGATTTAGCAAATGCATGCTCAGTCATTTCATTCCCATATGAAGTAAATTAAAGCTCACTAGTACAGAGCAGTAGAATCGTTTGATTAAGACACAACATAGCCGGGCACAGCCCTTTCAGGCTCTCTTACATCTGGGTTATTGGACTTAAATTACCTCAGAAATCCTGACTCTCATAAGGTCACATAACAGTAGGAATGACTGATCAATAACCATCCTACCAACTTTAGCAGGATGCCAACTACACAGTAACTTCTTATTGTAGCTTAAACTGTATTGTTCTGAAAATCTCTGGGTCCAAATTCCCTCTTTTGGGCTAGTTCATGATCAGAGAATTTAGGCACTAGGGATATCTGAATTACCTCCTTTGTCTTTTCTTTTTTGTTTGTTTCATCTTTTTGAAGTATTTACAAATTGATGATGTGTGTTCTATAATAGGCACGTGAATAAAGCTTTAACTCTGGAATGGATTTTAAATAAAGTAATCATGACAGCTAATTTGTCTCAGCACTCAGTTACAGCAGGAGTTTCTCAACACTTCATTATTATCATGGCTCCTTGAGAACAGGGCTTTTTCTGTAGTCCACAGGAGAGACAGTGAGGTTCATGGAGGTTAAAAGACTTGCCCAAGCATCTGTGTCAGACCTTGGGTTCTTTACTATTTTGCTCATTAGCTTTCTCCTTCAGAACTCTGGGGAAACAGTGACATAGTAACAGGAAGCACCCTTGGCAATGCACATGTGTCAGCCATGCTGGGCCTTTGCACCGTATGTCCATCAAAGCAGAGGACAGCAAACCAGGGGCTCCAACTACTTTTTGAAGCTAAAGAATTTTTGTTTGTTTTTGTCCCATATTTTTTTTTATCTTTTATTGCCTTCATTTGTGGTGTGTATGTGTGTTGTTTTTTTTTTGTGTTGTATCATATGGAAGTTAGAGGACAACTTGAAGGAGAAAATGTACCAAACTCATGCAAAATATTAATATGGAAATATATATGTATGTATGCATGTATACATGTGCAGACGACTGCATATGCATGGAGGTCAGACACCAACTTAAGGAGTTGGTTCTTTCCAGTGTATGGGTTTTGGGATTAAACTCAGGTTGTCAGAGAGTAATTTAATTAGGTTAAATCACTGTTTTTAACTGTTCACATTAATGGGCTTTGTTATAACACAGTTATGCACAGATATAACAATTCTGACTATATCCACTCCTGTCATTACCTTACTCCTGTCTCCTTCCTTTTCCTAACAGCCTCTTCCAAGGGTTCTTTTCTTTTTTTTTCCTTGCAAACACTGTAGACTGAGGGAAGCGAGACTCAGAAAGAGAGATGCCTCTTGTTCTCTTTTGTGGATACCAGTTCTGAATCTTTTCTTCATTTAATCTTTTGAGAATTTTACTCATTAGAGTCGTTAAGTTAAGCTCATAAAGGTTCTCCCAAGCGCAGAGGTGGCTTGAGTCCTGAGTAAATATTTGAAGAGAACCCAGGAAGAGCTGTCTCCCCAAATGCAGCAACTTAAGACAGGGGTCTCAAGGTTTTAAGCTGGAAGCTACTCACGATGAACAAACTTTTGGTGGGTCCATCGTGCTGGGAGACATTTCTGATCATCTTCATCAGCAGGGGGTCCTTGAGCTTCAACGCTCTTTTCATGAGCATCTTTAGCCCGTTTCCTAAAACAGAAAAATGTAAATTTCTGGACCACACTGAGGTGACATTAAGCTTAAATGGCTTTTGTTTGGGGTACATCTAATACAATGCGGGATCCTTAAGTGTACAATCTGAATCAGACAAATGCATGTGCTGTGTAACCCAAACACACACCATACAAACTATGCATAGAATATTCTTGTTCATTCCCGTGCCCTGCCTTTCAATTTTATCTTCCCACACAACTATTTTCCTTCACCCCTTCTTTTACTTCTCTTATTTATCTTTTTAGACACAGTTGAGCTTTATGATCTAGAGCTTTATCAAAATAGGCTCATATAGTATATGCTTTCTTGGCTTTGGATTATGTTCCACAAATAAAAACACTTTTGAAAAATATTGTACTTCTAGGACTTCTAAAAATATAAAACTGGAAACATAGAAAGAGTTAGAGAAAGGATAGTTTCTACAGCACTGATTATGCTTGAAAAGAAGGGCAACAAGATAACTATGCAAAAGAGTAGACAATGACAAAATCATATCTCACTTATGCTTTGAGTTTTAAAATGTTTGCTAATATTGCTTTTGTGTATGTGTGAACATGATGTTTGCATGCTTGTGTGTGTTATGGCATGAATGTGGAGGTAAGAGGTCAGCTTTGAGTAGTCAGATCTTATATGGATTGAACTTAGGTCAAAAGGTTTGTGTATCAAGCTCCTTTATCTACCAAGCCCTCTTGTTAGCCCACTTTTATAAAAGCATTTTATCATATAGAATGATAGTCAAACTATTATTTTTATAAGACCATTTTATAAGGTATAGAGAGAAAAATCACTTTATTAAAAATTTTATAAAAGCATTATACAAAAATTGATTATATTAGTTTCTGCGTGATAAGAATAAAGATTTAAGGTTTTTGTGCTTGCTCATTTGTATTTTTTATAATGAACATGGACTCATCATAAGTAAAAACTGATGGCCAGTAGACATTGAAACATCCTGAGTAGAGTAAGTCATTTTATCAGGATACTATAGAAACAATATCCTCATATTCTTATAGTTCATTACCTTTAAAATAAATGCAAACTGATTTGTGTACTAAATATTACCAAGGAGCATATCCATCAGAAAAGGATATCCTATGAGACCCATAAGAAGTATAAGCATACTGAACTTAGAAGCATATATTTACATTGCATTCTTTCTTCCTTTTATTATCTATTTCTCATTATATGTAAGTTACACTTACATATAATGTTTAAAAGGCTACCTGTGAAGATCTGTGCACTGACCTTCACAGATGAGCTGGACATTTCTCTTGTTAGCAGCAAGATTAATGCAGAAAGAAATCAGCTCCAAGTCAATCCGTTCATCTGAACATTCAAAGAGCATCTTCATTAACTAGCAAGAAACAAAGTTATAGATTATTCAAAACACCAAAACAAGGCCTAGAAGTAGAAGTATTAAGTATTCTCTTAAATTATACATTGGAAATAAGGTAATCTACATTTCATTACAAATTGGACAGCTTTAACTGTTAAATAGCCACAAGGAGTAAATAGGTGGAAACAAATAACTAAATGGCCAGTAGTAAATAGGAATTTCCAAGGAGTGTAGAGAATGCTAGGAAACATCAAGCAACACCTCAGCACATTAAGGAACTAAAAATATTGCCTGGAAGCTGGGCAGTTCAAATGAAGAAAACAGCTCATATAAACGTGACAAAAAAGCAAGGAGCACAACTGTTCTGAAGAACTGAAGGAAGCCAGGCACGGCTGATGAAAAAGGGGCTGAGAAGGCTAGAGCTAGATCCTGCAGCTCCTGTAACACGGTAAGGACTCTGGGCTTCATCCTAAAGACACACCAAAATTACTTAACGTTTCTGAGGACAAGAGTCAGGAAATAAAGTATAAATCATGACAAACTGTTTTGTAACACACAGAGATTAGAATCACATTTTATTTAAATTTACAAAGAAAGATTACACAAAAATAAATAAGTGAGTAAAAATACATATATGCAGAGGGAAAACTCAACTAAAATGATAGCTACCTGTGCCAGCTATGTTGTGTAATTGGGGTAGAAATAAAAGAACTGATTAGATATATATTTAGAGAAGAGAATCAAAGTGGAACTTAATAACTGACTAGATAGTGGGGCTAATGGAGGAAAGGAACCAAAGATGAATCCTGGGATCCTGCACTGAGAATGTTAGGGATGGTGTTGCCAACATCTAGTGAAAATGTTGGAAGCTAAAAAGGGAAAAACAGTACTTCGGGTTTGACACTGGTGGAGTTTAAGCTGCCAATGCGTCTAGCTACAGGCTAGAAGCTGTGATCAAGGCCTAAGCTTATGTGCTTATTGGATGTCTATTAGAAACTGCTACATATGGCTGATTTCTAGAGCTGCAGACTACATACTGAAACTTGTCCATCGATAGAAAATGAAAAAAGAAAATCAGATAGACAGATATGAAGAGAGGGCTTGAGAAGTAACAAACAGAAGTCAGGTCAGAAGAGACAAGCTATGTATGCAATAGTGATTTAGTCATTATGTATATAAGCAGTGTTTCTTTGTGTGTGTGTGCAGGTGCATGGAGGTCACATGACAACCTTGTGGACCCTTCTTCAGGTCCTGTCCATCTTGTCTCTTATTGGAACCTGGAATTCGCAAGTGGCCTAGTCTGGCTCACCAGCATTTCCCCACAGCCTCTCTAGAGCTTGGACCATCACTCCAGGTTTTTTCTTTGTTAAAATATGGTTGCTAGGAATGAAAGTTGGGACTTTCTGAGTGTGTGGAAGACATTTTACGACTGGGCTATCTCCCCAGCTCCATGTCAGTAGGTGTAAGTGAGCAGACCTACACAATTCAGAAAACACTCTTCTTGGGGAAATCAACAAGCTAAATTAGTTACATATTAAGTAAAGATATTTTTGGTAAGTCAAAACTGCTTATAAGAGATAAAGATATGAACATATAAGCTTTATAAGATAGATATAATAAAGATAAAACATTTGAAACATTCTAAGACATATAACCTAAATATTTCCATGTTATATTTTAGGAAAATACCTTTTAGAATCACATATTTTCATTAATAAGGTTTATACTATTTCTATTATATTTTTATTTTTTGAGATTATAATTGCATTATTTCCACCATTTCCTTCCCTTCCTCTAATTCTTTCCATGTACTCCACCCCCCACCACAACACTCTCTCAAATTCATGGCCTCGTTTTTTTTTTTAATTCTTATTTTGTATATAGTAAAGTGAATAAGATTTTATTTTAGAATCTGGCCTGAAAGCTATGGTTTTAATTACTTTCTGTGTTAGCTCCAGATATCTATAAAAAGGACGTACAGTCAATACAGTCAAAATCAATAAACTTTTCTTGTGAGCAACCAATAGCTTGAGAACAAAATTAATGAAAAGCACTATTCTATTCCAATTGTCATGCACAACTCTAATAACATGGTGGTAATTTATATGCAGAAACTATATAATACTGGCATGTATCATGTCCTTCCCAGAGGGCAGGTCACAAACCACAAATGTGTCACTAATGAATCTCTGAGTAAAAGATCATTAACACGTAGTAATGTTGTACTATAAAGAGACTCTAAGCCAAAAATAAAATTATCTTAATTTACTGGATATGTATTTAACAGATCTTCTGTCAGCCAATTAAAAAATAAACAAATTAGCAAAAATGCAGGTGATTATCCACTAATTAACATGACTACATTTTCATAATATAATTCAAAATCTGCTACTGCTATCTTCCTTTAGAACTTTTACTAATATAAAACTTTTTATAATGAAAATCTATTACATTGAAGCAATGCTTTAAGAAGGTAAAATATTGTAATAAATATTTATTTCAAATTAGCCCTGAAGTAAAAAAATTACCCTTGAAAAACGAGGTTACAGATGACATATTTAGAAGCTATGGATTAAAAAAATAATTTCCTTGCTAAATCTCTTGTAGAAACAATCAGATATGTTTTTAAAATAACATCTGGTTTGAAAAATTTATTATCCCATCTGCAAAACTGAGAGAAAATTTAAGTATGAGTGAAATGTATCCTAATAGAAAATCATTGCTTCATCATAATGAGAACACTTCCATTTTAAAGCACTCAAGTCTAAAACCGGCTTAATTCAAACTCCAAGAGCCACAGTGCGGTTGTCTTTAATTTGATTGCTACCCACGGTACTTCAAACACAAGGGTAATTACTGACAACTAGGAAATATTAAAACTAGATTTGTTCTGTTTTAACTGTCTGTTTTCATCTTTTACTAATCTAACAGGAAAGTACTAAAAGGTCTTCAGCCTGTGCAATGAAGAAGCAATAGTGTTCAATCAGACAAGTCCCATATTGAGTATCAGATACCAAAGACCCAAGACTGAAATCACTGTGTCTAGACTCTCTGGCACCTGACTTCACTTATTTACCAGTGACCAGAGGCCAACCCCCACAGCTCTCTCTATTCTCATACACCTCCACCCCCACCCCCTCTGCTCAAACATCTTTGAATGATTATGCCAGAACTGTGCATGCCGCAGGAATCTCTTCTGACTGGCTACTCCCTAGCTCTCTTGTTTGAAGTGATGCTCTGGTTTCTGAACTCAGCAGATAATGGCAGCAAGAGCAGAGAGTGCTGTCAGAAAGGACGTTTGCCAGCGTTCAGCTAAAAAGAAGCATGCAGATCAAAGTGGGGCCAAACAGGACAACTGTGGTGGAAAACATGTGGACCACTCTGACGACTCTTGCATGCTGTTCTAGGGCAAAATATTAAATAACACCATGACATCACTACCTAACCATGTACTTTGATTGGCCATTCTATTACCAATAAATACTTTTATAAGCATCTGGATGGCATTTGCACCTATTTAAACAAAACATGCAGCTCAGAGGTCTAAATAACAATGAACTGTTAATGTGTACTTTTAACAATTATTAGACTACAACCATTAACTCCTGGTTATCCAAATATGCTTACCTGAAACAATCCACCCACTGAGCCCATTAAGATCATACATAAAAAAAGATGACCTGAATTCAAATTTTGATGAATAATAACAAATAGGGAAAGAAAATGAGAACACATTGAATAACTACAGGCAATAAAGTACAAAGGAAGAAAAGTGATGCAATACCGGGTGAGATTATGAGGAACGTTGTATGCATACCCACCTATTCTGGACATTTAATATTTTCAGAATGTGAACTCTAACCTAATTACAGGTCTATCCTGTAAAACACTGTACAACACTGCACTATGAATGAGTCAGAAATGATGAGAAAGACTCACATTTTACAAGCCATACTTTTATTAGTAATCTAGACAGCACATACATATCATCTTATGTTCTCTCTGATCACTAAAATAGATGTGAGTCACTGCTGAGCCACTACATTTCTGCCTTCAGGTTCACTATTGTCTTCTCTGAAAAATTCAAGTGTAATACACCAAGATCTTTATTTTTAATATTTAATGAAAAAATAATATCAGTAATTCAAAAAGAACAAAACTCCCATTGACCTGTGGACACTGCCACCATGATACGGCTTTCTCTAATACACAGGTCAATTGGTGTGCTGCCCTCAGAAAGTGTAAAGTCCACTGGAAACACAAATGCTGCCCTGAACAGGAGCACATTTCTAATTTCTGAAGGGTATATTCTATTTTCATTTAACTTTTGTTTTCCTTTCTATTATTCTTTTATTTTGCAATGAACAATGGTTGACAGCAAAAGCATGTAAGCTTTTATCTAAGTATGCCCAAACTGGACAGTGTGAAATAAAATTTATAGGCCTTAAATGTACTTAAGTATATTCTAGACTACTACTTTTATTAAAATAACTAAAAGTTCCAATATAATATAATTTTGTATTCCTTTAACAATCAACATTTCAGAAAGATAAAAGAATATTTATTTAAAAACCTTAAAAACTGTCAAAATTTTATGATCTCCTGACAAAACTGGGAGCATGGGGGTGGGGGAAGGAAGGGAGGGTGGAAGGGGAGGAAGGAGGAGAAAAAGAGGGGGGAGGAGAACTTGAGGGAACAGGATGGTGGAGAAGGGGGAAGGACAGAGATGGAGAGTAAGGAAAGAGATATCTTGATTGAGGGAGCCATTATGGAGCTAGCAAGAAACCTAGCACTAAAGAAATTCCCAGGAATTCACAAGGATGACCCCAAGTTAAGACCCTAAGCAATAGTTGAGGGGGGGCAATCTGGCCTTGCCCTGTAGGCAGACTGATGAATATCTTAAATGTCACCATAAAACCTTCATCCAGCAACTGATGGAAACAGAGGCACAGATCTGCAGTGGAGCACTGGGCTGAGCTCCCAAAGTACAGTTGAAGAGATGGAGGAGTGAGAATATGAGCAAAGGGGTCAAGACCATGATGGGGACACCCACTGAAAGAGTTTACCGGAGCCTATAGGAGCTCATCAACTCCAGCTGGGCAGGGAAGGAATAAGCCTGGGACCAAACTAGTCCTTCTGAATGTGGGTGACAGTTGTATGGCTGAGGCAGACTGCTGGGCCACTGGCAGTGGCACCAGGATTTATCTCTGCTGGTTGTATTGGCTTTTTGGAACCCATTCTCTTCGGATGGATTCCTTGTTTAGCCTAGATATAGTAGGGAGGGCCTTGGTCCTTCCTCAAAGCAATGTGCCTTACCCTCTCTGAGAAGTAGATAGTGAGTTGGGTGGAGGGAGAGAGGAAGGGAGGAGGGGAGGAAGTGGGAATTGGAATTGGTATGTAAAATATAAAAAGATAGTTTGCTTTAAAAAAAAATAAAAATTGTCAAAACTTGAATGGGTTTAGGGAATTTGGCTCATGAAATACAGATGACAAATGTTTTAAAAATTCCATCGTCGACATGTGTGATATTAAAACACTCTGTCAAGTATACATGGAAGAAGACTGTTTTGGTAAGGATGGGGGAACTTTTGTAGACACCAAGTTCTAAGCTGCACTTACAGCCATGTCTAAAAATTACCCTAAATGGGCTCTTCTTTTTGAGTCATTTGAAGTTTCATATTTTATTTTTGAGACTATACATTCTGTAAGAGTAGGATAACTCCAAATTTAATATTCAATGTAACAAGTTTTCCATCTCTTCTTGGTTTGTATTTATTTCTCTCTTAATGCTATTATTTTAAAAAAAATCTAAATCTGGGTAAAAAGTCATTCTTTGAGAGAATTTTTTTTTGGCTGCTTTTCAACTGATATCCTGAAGTCAATAAAGGTCAGACACTGAAGAAGAAGGAGAAGGAACTCCCTTTGAAACTACAAAGCAGAAACCTCTGGAACTCTTGGAGCCAGGCTGCAGTGAATCACCTGTAACCTCCCCTGGACAGGGCTACTCTGTGGACAGCTTAGTCACACCACACAGGCTGTGTGCTGACATAGTTCAGCACATGAGGATATGTCTTAGTGAAAGGACGTGCTCTGACTTCTGGGAAGGATGTCTATCTGCTGCAAACACTCGCAGGGACCCCCACAATGCAAGAGGAATGACTCTTTGGAAGAGCACCAGGTTTTAAATACATGTAAGGAAAACCTTAAAATCCTTGAAAACAGATTGTTAAATTCTGACCACCGATTGAGAGTGAATAGAGAGGGACAGTCAGAATAACAAAGAGAGAAACCTGAGTCAGTTCTTAGAGAAACAAGGAGTTGTGCAGCAGTAGAGTTAAGGACGACTGCATTAAGTGTGATCCAGTCTTGTGGTCAAGTGTCCTTGCAGCCTTTTATTTTAGCTACATATCTTGTGAATTTTCTTCAGCTATTCTAGAAATCTTTTCCACACAAACACAGTGAAAAGATCAATCATTGTTGTGAGCTCCCAAGGTCCAAATGAGGAGCAGAAGGAGGGAGAACATGAGCAAGGAAGTCAGGACTGCGAGGGGTGCACCCACCCACTGAGACAGGGGGGCTGATCTATTGGGAGCTCACCAAGGCCAGCTGGACTGTGACTGAAAAAGCATGGGATAAAATTGGACTCTCTGAACATGGCGAACAATGAGGGCTGATGAGCCAAGGACAATGGCACTGGGTTTTGATATTACTGCATGTACTGGCTTTGTGGGAGCCTAACCAGTTTGGCTGCTCACCTTCTTAGACCTGGATGGGGGGGCGGAGGACCTTGGACTTCCCAAAGGGCAGGGAACCCTGACTGCTCTTTGGACTGAAGAGGGAGGAAGAGAGGAGTGGGAGGGAAATGGGAGGCTGGGAGAAGGCGGAAATTTTTTTCAATAAAAAAATTATCAATGAGATGCAAATTTAACTGGTTTCTTTTTACAAATCTTCCAGGCGCTTGTTCCTTGTGCAAGGGTCTGATGGAAGAACTAATTATAGCTACCGCACTCTTGTATTTAACTCAGGTACATGATACAGACCATTATGCAATTGCACTTAGCCTTACTTAACAACACTAATGTTTATATAGATATAAAAAAAAATTCTCATTAACTTTGTCTCTTAATGTTCCCCTAAAATGTTGTACAAGGATTACTTCCTTATATAACCCATTTTTAAAAATGTATATTATTAGTAAACTTGTTTTCTGGATAATTGCCATTCGTTAAGTTTTACTGTGGCCCCCTGGTTGAAACCTCTTCTGATGTACTCTAACTGCTGCTCTTTCTGCATAACGCCTTTTGCCAGTCCTAAGAAATTAAGAGATATATGTAACCCAAAGGCTTCAGAGCATTTCTGTTGAACTTAGAGGGGAGAGTAATTGGCCATGGGACTTTCAACTCATCCCTCTTCTTGTCACTCTATGGATATTTTTTTTTTCAGCATTCAGAAATAAAAGAGTTGGATTGAAAAAAAATTAAAAAAAAAAGAAGGGGACAAACCTGGGAAGTATTTGTAACATGACAGTTAAAACACTGCAAAATCAATCTTATTCATCAATAATATGAATATGCCACCAGAAAATAGAATGAAAATTTATACTAGAATAAAGATGCTAAACAGATGAACTATGTTTACCTTCACCAATACTCTGGAAATGCACATACATCAAACTTTTGAAGCACCTCATTTTTAGAGAAATACTGCATCATTAATGTTAAGGGTGAAATGGTGGCTGGAAATACAAGCATCTTTTTTAGAAGATAACTGGGTTAATATGTACTCAGAGCCCATTCATTTTGACCTAGGCATCCATCTGTTATGGACTGCAGCTAAAGAAAGCTCAGTGCAGAAGCACACATGGCTGCAAAGACATGGACAAACATCAAGTCTAACTTTATCATGTGCTCATATATGTTGATGGTGCTATGCGATAACCTGGGAAAATCTGAGGATATAATTTAATTGTGGTCATTAAGCACACAATATGATCATTAGAGACAGTTTATAATTTAACTACATGAGTATACTTGATCTATTCAGCAAATAACTCCACGCATGAAAATGTTATTAATATATTATTACTTTCATAACATACAAGGGGGCTGGAGAGATGGCTCAGAGGATAGGAGCACAGAGTGCTCTTCCAGAGGACCTGGGTTTCATTCCCGGCACTTACATGATGGTTCGCAACTGTTTTTAACTCCAGTTCCAAGGGACTGGATACCTCCTTTTGGCCTTTGGGGTTCTGTATACATGCAGTGCACAGACAAATATGTAGGCAAAACTCATACACATCAAAAGTTAATGGATCTCAAAAAACGAAGAGGAAAGGGTAAGAAAGTGTTAGTTTTCACTGGGGTGTGGATAATTATTCTGCATTCACTGATGCTCTGACAGGCATCAAGCATTCTAGTGCTGTCACTAAGCTACACACCCAGGCCTAGTTCTATGCTTCCAAAAATTCTTTTGAAGTTTTTATTTATTATGCATATGATGCTCTGTTGGCATGTACAGGCCAGAAGAGGATGATGTGAGCCACCATGTGGTTGGTGGGAACTGAACTCAGAACCTCTGGAAGAGCAGCCAGTGCTTTTAACCTCTGAGCCATCTCTCCAGCTCCCTTGTACGTTATGAAAGTAATAATATATTAAGTTATATCACATAAAACATTTTCATACGTGGAGTTACTTACTGAATAGATCATGTATACTATTAAGAAGTATTTTAAGGAATAGGAGATCTAAGAGACAACAGTGAAAATACTGACATTTCCTTTAAAAAAGATTTAGTATTTTGTCCTTTTAACTAGGTCTTTGAGGATTTTGTACAATGTGTTTTAATCATAATCACCCACTTCCCCCAACTCCTCTCAGGCCCACGCCCCTTCCCTAGCCACACAACTTTGTGTTCTCTTTATTTTCATTCATCAACTCCACTTGTGCTGCTCATTGTTCTTCAATGCATGACCTTCTAGAGGAATATAGTAGACTATTGGGGCAACATTTTCTTTTTCTTTTTGCTTATTAATCTTTTTTTGTTTATTTTTTTGTTTACTTTTTTTTAGTTGTTGAAAAAAAAAATTTCCGCCTCCTCCCTGTTTCCCATTTCCCTCCCCCTCCTCCCACACATCGCCCCTTCCCCCCACTCCCCTCCCCCTCTCCACCTCCCCCCCACTCCATTCCCTCTCCCCTCTGGAGAATGAAGAGCAGTCCAGATTCCCTGCCCTGTAAAAAGTCCAAGGTCCTCCCACTTCTATTCAGGTCCAGGAAGGTGAGCATCCAAACAGGCTAGGCTCCCACTTGGGGGTGAGGTGGCATGGGGCTAAGGGGAAATGGGGTGAGACACGTGAGAAGGGGAGGATGGGGGGAGCTTGGGGGAATGGGAAGGTTGGGATAAAAGAAGGGTGGATACGGGAGCAGAGAAATATATAATCTATTGGGGCAACATTTTTTAAAAAAAAAAGTGGCTCTCTTCCATCAGCTATCAATTGCTAGTGGATCCCTGGCTAGGGACAGGACTTCATCTCTACCTTACCTCTTTGTAATGAGATCTGGTCTGGTTTAAATTGTACAGGGCTGTATATACTGTCATAGCTGTGAGTTCATAGGTACACCTGCTTTGCTTGGCCTGCAGGACACTTCCCCAAAGTCATCCACTGCTTCTGACTACTAGTCTTCTAACCCCACCCCACCCCACCCCCCACCCCACCCCCGTTTCCACAATGATCCCTGAGCCTTGAGGAGTGGGGATTCAATACAGATGTCCAATTTAGGGATGAGTGTATTTCTTAAATGCCTTTCTCACTTAAGCCTCTTACCTGTGGTATGCAGTCAGTATATGCAAACATTGATTTAAAGCGGTCATCCATGCTTATATGGTAAAGCACACACATTGCTATTTGTTTGTAGTTTTCATTGCCTAATCACAAAAAAAATATCATGGTTATAATGAAAGATGCCATATATGTATATATACCATAATCAAGTTAGTAAAGTTATATATAAGATACTTTTAAACTGCTAAATCAAATATTTATATAACCTTGATCTGGAAAAATTTGGAGATCCTTATTTCAAATCTGGATATTTAATCACACTTATATTAACTGGGCAGTATAAAGACAGATGCCCATTTTACATGATATAATTTTGGGAAAAATAATTCAATTTCTAGAAATTTACTGTCCCCAGTAGCCTAGTATAAAACAGATTGGGTCATTAGTCTCTTCTCTCTTACAAATGAATAATAATACAAGATTAATTCGGTTGATTTGCAGTCACTAGGTAAAAGATACTGTAAACAAGTATATTTGAGTTCTAAGTATTAAAGCCTGGATCATCAGTGAATTGCTGAAACAAGTAGAATAACATCAGTTTAATCACGAACTGCTAAGATCACAAATTCATTACAGTCTGGGGAATGTCCCTGGAGTTCTGAGGTAATAATATTCTGGGCTAGGGATTTCACTCAGTGTAGAAAGCTTGCCCAGCATGCATAAGTGACTTAGTCTGATTCCAAGATTAGCATGT
Organism: Microtus oregoni; assembly: GCF_018167655.1. Classification (NCBI taxonomy): domain Eukaryota; kingdom Metazoa; phylum Chordata; class Mammalia; order Rodentia; family Cricetidae; genus Microtus; species Microtus oregoni. The sequence goes on from NW_024543072.1 coordinate 35,011,112, forward strand.
ATAACAAGGTAATGATAGCAATAGTGACTAACAGTAATCACGCATTAAGCTTTTAGCATGCAAAAGAGCCATACTTTAGACAGATGGCCCAGCACTGAACCTTCCTTCAGAATAGTCTTCAGTTGACCTTATCATCCGTCACATGAGGACCCTCAAGCTTAGAGAAAGTAGATACTGATCATATAGCATTGGAAAAGTTGGGCAGAGATTTAAAACAGGCCTGTCTGCCTTCAAAATCTCTTCCCAGTTATAATAGTTTTAAACATTTTTATATCATAGGGAGGAAAATTTTTACCACATAAGGTATTATCAGGTGCCAAGAACTTTAAACACTATTAGATGATCAAATAAAGTTATTTCTCAAGTAGCATTCTTTTAAATTGAGAAAACATATCTTGTAAAATTGGTTGTTTTTTAGCAACTGTGACAAGGGTCATACTATTTCCAACTCTTCCAGGAAGCCATGGCAGGAAGATCACATATTCAATTCCTGGCCTACATAGTGAATTCAAGGCCAGCCTGAAAATTTAGTAAGACCTTGTTCAATTTAAACAAACAAACATTAAAAAAAAAGTAGGCCCAAAAGTGTAGTCCCTTGGTAGAATGCCTGATTAGCATGTGTACAAGCCCCAGTCCAATTTCTAGTTCTGTCCAAACAATTTATACCAGCAAGAAAAATAACTCCAAAACCAGATTAATATATATTACGTGCTTTAAATATGAAAAGACAAGTAAATATTTTTACCTTGAATAAGACTATGAATTAATAATTCAACTGCTTAGAACAGAATGTATGTGGGAAAGAAAAGTATTTTATACCTGAAATATTTATTTTTTCTTTATAACATTATAAGAAGTTGAAATCTGACTGAAGGAGAGTGCAATTTGTGTTGCTGTTTCCAGACAGGGTTTTTTTTGTAGCCAAGGATGTCCAGGCTGTCATGTCACAGAGATCCACCTGCCCCTCTCTCCCAGTGCTGGGATTAAAGGCACACGCTACCACACCCAGCTAGTTTGGATTGTTTTAAGGTAAATTTCAGATCTCTTATTGGAAATTGAGAAGAGTTGAAGACCTTGAAAGACGAGTGGTGTGAATAAAGAACATCATCTTAAAGGTGCAGTTACAAACAGTAATGGAGGAGGAAGTAGTATTTATAATCTTAAGATGGGGGTCAGTAATCCAATGGCTATACAAAACATAGTATTTATAACTATTATTTATTTGAAAGCCTGAATTATATTTGGAGAGAATTATGGTGTAAAATTTATGACATTATTTCAAATAATATAAAAGCAGGCATTTCTGATTCCAGCAATTTGAGACCACAGCAATCTATAATTCATAGATTTTAAGAATCGTATTTTATATTTTGGCATTTAATAATGCTTACCTGCCACAGAAAATGTTTACATGGGTTTTATGGTATATATGTGCAAAGTAGACCCATTTTAAATCCTGTTTCCTCCAAAGGCAGGTATCCTAGCCCAAGGGACTGAGCAATTACAGCATCTTTTAAACTAGACACCAGGGGAACTCTCATACTCTGTAAAGGCAACCATCTCTTGGTTTTCCAGTTATTTTCTACAAGAAACATGGGCCAGATGGTATAATTTTCTCATCAGGATTCTTGAGATGTAAACTCCACCTAACCCAGTACAGCCCTTCTATACACACAGCAGGTCTTCCAAACAGACAATCCTTTAAGAGTTATTTATAGCAATTTTCCCTAACGGCATCACAAGCAAAAACAGGCTTCTAGCTATTGGTATGTTGGTGTGATGCTCAGGGCTCTGTGAATTTTGAGCACAGCAGAGGACAGATGGAATATTTTGAGAAGTATATCTTAATAACTGGATGTGAATTAGCCAAATCTGTTCAAGTAATAAGAGTGGGCTTGAAAAAGATAGACCAGGTATTATGAGTCCTATGGTATTTATGGCTATAAACATGAATCATGTAGAGCTCACTGGCTATTAAATGCAGAGGGTATAAGCACTTTGATTGGATTTCCTCAGAAATTCACTGTTAACTAGCTGGGTCATTATTTGAATGCATTACTGAGTTATCTTAGTATTTGAGCAGCCAGTCTCCCCCAAACTGTTCACTCCTAGCTGAACAGTGTTAATACCTCAACAAACAGGTCATTAACTCCAGTAACTGGTTTTGTGGGAATTGTTGCACTTACAAAGTATAGTCAAGAGTTTATAAGAAGTATTGCCCCCCCCCCTTCTTTTTAAAGAAATTTACAGCTGTAGCTCAGCTGGAGCAGCTGAAGTCAGAAGAAAATAAGTTTTCTGGGCCACGCTCACAATTGATTTTCTGCCAACTAAATAGAAAAACACATGCTGATCAGTTTTGCGTTTTAAAATGTCTTCATTTGTATATTGCTGAAGTGATCAGTAGAAACACTACTCAGTCACTAATCTTGTAAGACGCTGGAGATTTTCCACTCACAGATCACTCAGACAGAAATGTGAGCTTTGAACATTAGAATACAAACCCAAATGTCTGCGCTTGTGACAGACCCAGTTCTACATCACAGAAGAGAGTGAGAATACACATTATGAGCCATGTTATTAGCCAGACTCTCATTCCCTTCTATACCCATGTCATCTTTGTTCAAAGCAGAACACTCCAAGCAAAGAAAAATAGGAACAGAAGCACATACAGCACAGCATTAGGTGACATTTTATCCTAAAAATGCCCTATGAATATAGCATGCTGAAACTGTTTAAGATTAATACAGCAGTAGGGCTCTTAATGCCTATTAACAATATAGTATAAAGTAAATGTCACAGTCTAACAACCTCTCAGAAATTATCTGCAGCAATTATTGAATACATTTATCTTCTATATCAAAATATACTAAAATACATTTAAGATTATCATGCAAAATTATTTTCTGGTATTACGGATGGAATCTAGGACCTCAGGTATGCTGGATAAGCACTTTACCAATGAGTCACATCTTTATATTTCCATATAATTTACTCTTAATTTATTATAGTAAATATATAAAGATTAAGATTAAGTATATTTGGTTTAAATTGGAATTTGGACAAACTAATTTTTAAGACTGCAACTCTACTGGCTGCTTCTTTATTTTACAATAGACTTATTGACAGCAGATATATAAGGGCTTGAACAGAAACAACACAATAATTTTAAAACGAGTTAAGTGGGAAAAGCAAAAACATCTCTACGGTCCAATGATCAGTATGAAAGCCCAGCAAGAGTTTTGTGGTCAAACTGCTGTATTCAGTTACTTATCACAATGAGAAGCAAAACTGAAAATCTATCATTAAACTAAACACTAATTTAATTATACATTAATGACTGTTTCAAGTACTCTAATATTCAAAACTGATAAATTTTCATTTTTAAAATATGTTCAACTAGTTATTTTCAACAGGTCTTCAATAAGTTCATTGCCTTGTTTATAAATTTTTATTGTGCCCCAAGAATACTATAGCAACTTGTTTGTAATAAACCTTACAATATGGCCGACTTCAGATACAAATGACATAGACCAAAATAAAGCCCTTAACAAGGACTGATTTCCAGCTCAGAGTCCACACTACCCACTTAATGTGCTTTGGCCAAATTTCACCATGTAGGATGGAGACACCCCAGGCAATATTCACACACACAGTATTAGAACCAGCTGGTGATAGAAGAATCTTACGAAAAAAGTCTCCTCGATTTAATTGGGAAAACAGGAGGAAGCATAAATTTTACTGCCATTAATAACTTCAAGTATCGTGATATGGTTCTACTCCAGCCTGAAGGGGACATGTGCTTTTTGTTAAAGTGTTTGCCACATCTGACCCCTATTGGTTGCTCACTTGATCAGGTAAGAAAATATAGGTTTATTTACAGGATAAATGAGGCCTATTAAAATTGAACAATGCAGTAGTCTATGAGGAGCTAGGTTCTGAAACAGATGTGTGAAATTCCCTAACAGTTTGGTAATAATAATAAGGCAAAACTAAGTTACTCTTTTTTTCTTTCTAAATTGCCTTTAATTTTCTTAAAGAAAAATATAATAAAAGCAAACTAGTCTCAAATAACTAGGTTGGAAAAACATTAATCTGGCCATTTCCAGTTTTTAATAAGCCTAAAAGGCCACTCCCAAGGCACTGGAGCTCTTTCTCAAAATAGACAAGTTTCATTCATTCACTTATGAAGTTGTTGGCAAATTAAAAATTAATTTACCAACACACACAGCACACACACACACACACACACACACACAGCACACACACACACACACACACACAACCTGGTGAGAGAAGGTTAAAGATGGTTGGAACATAACTTTGCCAGCTTTCTTTAAGGCATATATATCAGAGAATGGACATAAGAAATAACTTTTAGTGTCTATGTGGTCAATGTTTACACCATAAAAGTACCTTCTGGTGATCTCCAACAATAACGGGAATCAGGATTGTGTAAACCAGAATAGTCAAATATCTGTCACTTAACTCTTGACCTGGATTAACTCCCTTCATTCTGATGAAATTTTTCTACAAACCAAGAAAATGCTGTGAATCCCAGAACATTAAACACAATCCAGGAAAAATAAACCAGGCAGTGCTATCACCCTCAAACCAGGTTTGAGTCTGCTCATAGAGCGAGAACCACTGTATCAGTTAAGACTCCTAATAATGTCTGCCCATGAAGACTACATCTGACACCACTCTCGCTGAAACTGTGCAGTAGGCTCAACAGAAGCTTTGGAACCTAGGACCCAATAAAGTTAGTTCATGCACAAACCAAACAAATAACTACCTAGTTACACTTTAAACTTTGAAAAACCAAGGTTTGTGCAGATAGAAATTTGATTCAAGACTTAAATTTTGAAGAAAAAGAGAGGGACAAAAACAGTCATTTTTCTGGGTGCCTGTAATGCAACAACTAGAGGTCTGTGGTAGGAGGCCAAGTCTAGGCAGAAAGCAAGACCCGATCTTAACAAAGGAAGAAGGGAAGGGAGGGAGGAAAGAAGAAAAGAAGACACAGAGACAAAACATACATATGTATGTAAAACAGATTAAAAGCTTCATGCAAATAGCATTGAGTGCCACACCTGGACCAGAGACAGTGCAGCCCTGATGATTAAATGAGAAAATGTTTGAGTTAATTTTTTTAAGTTAACTTACCTATAGGCTCATAAATATGTGAAAATGCTTAATAAATGCTAGTCTCAAATAATATAAAATATGAATCAAATTCTTCACTTTTAAAAAAAACATTCTAATTTTTGCTTATAAATGAGTTAATGGCTATCCCGGGCATTAGTTAAGCACTGTAACTTCTAAATAATTATTCTTATATTTATTTTTAACTATGTGTCTCTGTGTTTCTGTGGGGTTATAGACACAAAAGTGCAGGTGCCCCAGAGCCAGAGGCATCTGATCCCTGGGAGCTGGTGTTATGAGCATATGTGAGCCATCTGACATGGGACTAGGAATGGAACTTGGGTTCTTTGCAAGAACAGTATGTGCTCTTAACCCCTGCCCCACTTTTGAGTTCTTTTAAAGAACATTTTGCTACCCAGGCAGGTGGTGCACGCCTTTAATACTAGCACTGGAGAGGCAGAGGCAAGTGGAACTCTGTAAGTTTGAGGCTGGCCTGGTCTACAGAGCTAGTTCCAGGACAACCAACACTACACAAAGAAACGCTGTCTCAGAGGGATCTCTGTGAATTCAAGGCCAGCCTGGTCTACAGGACAAGTTCCAGAACAGGCTCCAAAGCTGCATTACTTAGACACTGGACAAAATTTTATGTACTTATGTGTAGAGAATATTGAAACTTTGATTAATTCATTTGTGAGTTATAGTTTTGGTGATTAATATAGGATTTTTCAAATAAAAGATTACACAATTTGGAAATAAAAATGATTTTTACTTTAAAGAAGCTAGAGAAACCCAGTCTTGAAAGACAAAAAAAAAAAAATCAAACACCCTATCTCAAAAAACCAATGAGAGTTAAAAAGAGAAGATGAGAGTGAGTTACCTGTGGGGTTGAGCCATGATTTTATTTTCTTTCCAATGTGTTAGAAACCAATATTTGAGTAAAATATAATAAAAAAGAAAAAATTTTAAAAGATATACAATACAAAATAAATGTAAAATATTGTTACTACATTTAGGCCACAATATTTTATTTAGTCAAACTGTTGGATATGTAGTTTCAATTTCTGGGCTTACTCATTAGAGACCGGTAATAGATTAAAAGACTAATAAATAGATTAAATTGTTCAGTGGACCACACAAAAGGTTGAGCAAAGATCAACTGATTGACCCAGTATCACTCAGTCAATAGAGGGCAAAGGGAAAGTGAGTGCATGTCTCTTGATGGGTGTTTCTTTCATCCATTTACCCACCGAACTACACACCAAATACCGACAGCCTATGTTCTAGTCCCTGGGAACACAGAAGTGAGGAAACGTAATACAACTTTATTTTCATGAAACTTACAGTATTGGAGCCATGACGGGTAGTGGTGGTGGTAATTGTGGTTAGTAGTACAGCAAGAAAACACAAGATAATTATATAAAATATCTAAGAAAGACAGAGAAAAATAAAGCAAGAGCAAAGTGACATCAGGCTTCAAAGTTTAAAAATGTCATTAAAATTAACCAGACACTGAAGCATTACAGAGACAAGACAATAGGCCATGCAAAAATAGTAAGAACTGACATTTCAGGTAAAAGGACCAACAAGCAGTAAAGGAAGAATGCTTCTTGCTGTGTTCAAGCAACAGCCAAGGAAGTCGATGAGGCATCAGCAGAAGGGAGAAAGAAAACACTAGGGGATGCAACAGAAGAAGTGAGGAGACAATATTCAACACAAACATCTCGGAGGACATTTAAAGGGCTCTGACGCTTTGAGATGTGTAAAGTTATTTGATGTGGGAGTGATTTCTTATTAATAAAGAAACTGCCTAGACCCATTTGATAGGCCAACCCTTAGGTAGGCAGAATAAACAGAACAGAATGCTGGGAGAAAGAAGCTGAGTCAAGGAGTCGCCATGATTCTCCCACTCCAGACAGACGCAGGTTAAGATCATTCCTGGTAAGCCAGCTCATGGGCTACACAGATTAATAGAAATGGGTTAGATCAATATGTAAGAGCTAGCCAATAAGAAACTGAAACTAATGGGTCAGGCAGTGTTTAAAAGAATACAGTTTCCGTGTAATTATTTCGGGTAAAGCTAGCCATGCAGGCGGCCGGGTGCTGGGGATGCAGCCCTGCTGCTCCTATTTCAACAGAGTGGCACCCAGATGTGATGGACTAAATCCACTTAAAAACCTGAGAAGGCTTAAAAATAAGGGAGAGAGAATTTCACACGGATTTTTGCTGTTTGTTGGTGGCGTGCTGTAGAGAGATTTCCTGATTCAGCAACAGCAGCAGAAAAAAGCTGCGTCATTTTAAAGTGCGGCTTCCTAGGACTGTGCTGCCAGTGCAAACTCTGGCTTTAAAGCATTTCAATGGATTTTATGGGACTGGATGTTTGTGTTCCTGCTTGGGATCGGAGGAGAGTGCTCTGAGACCATGCTGATGGCTCAGAGCTCCCAGCTCCCCGCCGCGTTTTCAGACTGTGCAGTGCTCTGCCTATCAGATTTGGCTGTAACTTGGATGAAAAGAGTTTCTGTGCTGCACGCTCAGTCTCAGAGTTAAACTGCTGACTGCAGCGCCAATGTGGACTTGCTGTGTGCCTGGAACTGTGCTCAGCTCAGGGGCACCAAATAGATCTGAGGCAGGAGCAACTGCTCCATGCTGAACTGTGCTGGTCAGCAGGAACTACCGTAATTACTATAATAACAGTGCAGTTAAGGTTTCGACTGGGCAGGACACAGACTGTACCGTATTACTTGTACATGGTGCAACTTAAGTTTTTAAGAACTGCTTAACATTTTAAGAAATGCTCCTGGATACTAAAAAAATGTTACAGATTCACAATAAAACAGATTCAGACATAAAAGACCACACTGTTGGATGAATGTACGTAGGCTTGAGAGAGAGAAGAAAAAGAATATAGAGAATAAAGTTGATGGTTTAAAAAAAATGGTAAAGTCTTTAAAGAGACAGAGTACAGATAGTTATAGATTAAAAGAAATAAAGAAAAATAAGCCACATAAAAATGGAAAATTCACAGAGAGTCTGGATTATGTACATTGTGTTTTCTTTAAAATTTTTGACTATAAAGGAGCTAAGTACAGACAGACATTTCATTATATGGACTGCCAAATGGAACCAGAACGGATATCATAAGGGTATTACGATTTCAAAATTTGGGTCTAAGGATATGATGCTTTGGAGCGGGTCTTTTTTGTTTTCACAGAGGACCAGACCCTGTGGATTGCATCTATCCCAATTTGGTATGATAGACCACGACCTCCCGAAAAGTTGCTGTGAACACCCTCAAAAAATTACTTCACTCAACTGCCAACTGAGATAAACCTGGCACACAGGTTACACCCTAAATGATCTGATTAACAGCGCCCCCATTCAGCAGGAAGCAGTTTGGAGAGAAAAAAACTGCGCCCATGTTCCCAAAATATTGTTTATAAATGTTCTTTTACATTTATAGGGGGAAATGATTTAGGTATGAATAATTTGCATTGGTGTGGATTTTAAGGTCAATTTTGTTATATGTATATGTATTTCATGGTCTTGATTAAGGTATTGTGATTGTGTAGTTCATTTAAAAATGTACTGTATAATTAAGAAATATAGGTTGTTAATGGATAATCATTGATAATAGTAAAGCTTGTAGTCATGTTAATTAGATTTTCTAGATATATAGAGATATATTTCAGATAGGCATTCTTCATATCTCTCAAAGGCTGCAGAATATGGTATTTAAAATATTTTAATAACTTAGGACTTTTCATGACAATGAGACATGTCTGCTCCTGGCGGCACCAATCTACTTCGAGAGGAAGATGGGCATCAAAGAGGATCATTATGGAGTTTGATAGCCATTTGGGCAAGAAACTGCTCTTGCCTGGACTGATGCATAAACTGGACACAAAGAACCCGCAGAGAGAGGACTGCTGAACTTGCCTAAAGGTGAGATGGTCTTTCGGGGTTCCTGACTCATGAAAGAGTCTGCGAGACATTCTGCAGGATACAGCAGAAAGTGACTGAACTGTCATTGGAATTTCCTGCTTGATGAAAATGTCTGCTGGATACTATGGGCCTGTGGGCCGAAGATGGATGCCCCAACGGTACTTTGGGTGACTGTACAGGGAGCGAGATGTCTCTGTCATTTTTAGAGTTTTCTTATTTCTTGTTTACTTAGGTAATAATATATCCTTCTGGAGTCTTTGATGGAGTTGAAGAATGGATAGATAATCATAGTTTTCCTTAGTTATGATAAAGGATAAAATAGATATAAATATTGTAACTGTAATTCTTGCATAATAACTGTTTTGCTATATGTAATTTTACTATGTTAAAGTTAAAGCCTTTCTTTTTTGTCTAAACAGAAAAAGGGGGAAATGATGTGGGAGTGATTTCTTATTAATAAAGAAACTGCCTAGACCCATTTGATAGGCCAACCCTTAGGTAGGTGGAGTAAACAGAACAGAATGCTAGGAGAAAGAAGCTGAGTCAAGGAGTCGCCATGATTCTCCCACTCCAGACAGACGCAGGTTAAGATCATTCCTGGTAAGCCAGCTCATGGGCTACACAGATTAATAGAAATGGGTTAGATCGATATGTAAGAGCTAGCCAATAAGAAACTGAAACTAATGGGTCAGGCAGTGTTTAAAATAATACAGTTTCTGTGTAATTATTTCGGGTAAAGCTAGCCGGGTGGCAGGACACAGCCCGCCACTCTTACTACAGTTATTGGAGGTTTCTGTTTAATTTCTTTTTTATTTTTTTGTTTTTTTTTGGTTTCTTTTTTAGATTTCTATTTCTTGTTTTATGTGTGTGAGTGTTTTGCCTGCTTTTATGTATGTGCATCATGTGTGTCTGGCACTTGCGGAGGTCAGAAAAGTGTGCTGAGTTTCCTGGAACTGGAATTACAAACAGTTGTAAGCCACTATGAGGGTGCAGAGAACTGAACTTCAGTCCCTTGCAAGAGCAACAGATGGTCTTATGAGCCCTGCCTCTCTCCAGTCCCCAGTGGTGGGTTCTGAGTAGAGAAGATTTTAACTTGGTCAACAGGATCACTATGCATGCTATGTTAACAGACTATAGGACAAGAGAGGAAACACAAGGACCAGTGAGAATGTTATTACTATGTTAAACCAGGAGAGAATGTTGTGTCTGGGACCAGGGTCGTAGTGGTTCTATTCTGAAAAGAGAGTAGTCAGTTTGGATGCAGAGAGGGAGAAAATAAATGACTCAAGGACAAATGCCCCAGTTTGGTCATATTTAACTAGAAAGATGAAGTAACATTTGCCGAAATGAAAAAAGATTGGAAATACCGAGTTTTATTTACAGGTTGGGTAGAGATCATGAACTTAATTCTGAACTCAGTAAGCCTTTAGTGCTAACAAAACTTATAAATTATGACAATAGGAGTCAAGACATCAGAGAGGAGGCTGGTACCATATATTACTTTGCTAATATTCAGGGTCATCCTAACAGGCAGAGTATTTAGATGGAATGGACAAGTTACAAGAGGAATAAAACAGCTAAAAAATAAAGTCCAGGGTAAGAACTGAGACACATTCTAATGTGTAGAATGTGTACAGACTGGGAGAAGAGGCGGAAGCAGGAGAACGAACTTGACTGGGAACCTAGGTCGCAGGAAAAGCCTTAAAGGTACCAGCCGTATCCTGGAAAACAAATGGTGACAATTCCAGGAGGGGCCACTGCAGAAATGCTATCCAATAGTCTAGGAGCCTGTGTGTGTGTGGGGGGGGTGGAGGCTGTAGGAGGAGAGAAGCAGGGAGGGACAGGAGGAGTAAGGTACAACCAGCTTCCTGCATCTGCCTTTCCCAATCTCATGGATGAGCCAGCCAGTGAGTCCCCTGCCCTGTCCTGTCCCTCTCACTGCAGACATGTGCTCAGGAGGGGATTGTTGATGACGAGGTGGAGGAATAGAATTCTCACCTAGTAGTATGTTAGTCATCCAGAATTTACTGTGCTTAGGACCACCTGTCTCTTTCAATTCCATACACACCAAATAAATTGTGAAAACATGAATAGATAATAAGGCAGGTGATCTAACAATGTCTAAATGTAAAATGTCTGGGTCAAAATGAGAGGGTTTGTGGCCTTACCTACATACAAATATAAGATTATTAATAAGAATATGGGGACATAAAAGAATAAATAAGCAAATAAATAAATGTAATAACAAACCCATCAAAATCTAAGAAAACCCACATACATAAGAACCCAGAAAGTATATTCTGGCAAAACTCAAAAATGTCTTTTTAGTAAGATTTGAAGTGCTAATCTGAAACTCGTGCATGACCCTACAGGATCACAAGCATGACATGAGCAGTGACAGCTGTAAAGCCAAGCTCCAGAGTACCAGTTTCCCAGTGTGCTCGTCACAAGACTCCGTTAGAAGGACTCAGAATCACATCATTCTAATGAAACCTCTAATGCAGTACTTTCCTACTTCATTAGGAAAGGTTTTAATTTTTCATTTTTATAGGTTTAAAACTGATTTAAATAATACATGATACCAGAGAAGAGTCTGAGGGAAATATTAGAGTTAGCTGTGTGTGATGAGGCCGAATGAATCTAAAGAGATGTGCAAAATGCAAAACAGGGCCACTCTTCTCACTACTGGGCACATGTGTGAAACTAAAATTAAGTTAACAGGTGCAGGTTTATTTATTTTCTCAAATGCAAAGATTCACATGTTAAAGATGAGACTTGTATTAAACTTGAATTTAACTTCGTTTGGAAATGAAGTTAACATTTTAAAAACTGATGTTAGAACGCTGCTCAATTTCAAAGGTATGCCAAAGCACCAATAAAGCTTAACTTTACAGAACAGTGCACTCTGCCAAGGTGTGGTTATTACTATTATTATGAAATGCACACTTCTGACGCTGTGTCAGGAGGTGGCCGTGCTTTTTCACAAAAACCAATGTCATGATCAGCTAGCCTCTTCAAATAGTCAAATTTAGTCGGGAATCTGGGCTTGTTTCTATGCTAATCTGACATATCAGTCTTTAACTTACAAAACTCCTATGCAAAAGTTACAGAGAATCTCAGCAAATGTTCGCCTGGTACATCAGTAAAACCTTAAGCAGTGTTCCCCAAAGCACTGATGAATGAATGGACTGTGACAGGAATTTCCATGTCACCTCCAAAGCTTGAATACTCTGACAGAAGGAAGCACTCTAGAGACACATCAATGAAAATGTCTCAAGGAGTTTTGACAGATTCTTACGTGAGCCAAAAACAAAAAAATCTTTAAGCACTTTTAGAAAGTTAACACTACTCAAAGCCAGAAAACATCATGCAAGTAAAGCCAAGCTTTCTAAGTCACTCAGTTTGCATATAATCCCACTTACTGAAAGAGCAGCATGAAATCTACCCTCCGAGACGGCCAAGTGAGCAAACCCAGAAGCTCTGCTCAGAGTATGTAGGGACCACAGAACACGAAGGCTGCTAACTGGCATGGCTGAGCAGGAATAAACAAAGGGTCCTTATGAAACATCAGTAAGTCTTATAGTAGCTAAGAAAAGGAAGACAAAGGGATCTTATTTATATACAAGGTTTTCTATAGAGCCAAACAAAATTTTGTAACAATTTAAGAATTAAATTTATATGATAAAGTAATATTAAAATAACTTTTGATTCTATTTAATTTTTGATTTTCTCAGAGACACACATACTAAAAGAGCTGAGGTCTAACACAATTTCTCCTTTGCCTTTAATAATTATTCAAACTATATAACATTTTAAGTGTTTGTGTTATTTCACTTCATTTCTCACCTACACTAAAAAGTGTGTAGCCTTTAAGGCCAATCTCACAACCGCTGGGGTTGCAGTGCACGAGTCACACACCCAGGAAACAGCGCGGTGTGAGCAGGGCTCTAAGACTCATATTCATTTTACTGTAGTTAAATCTATTATTAACAAAATGAAGAAGCTTAAATTATGGAGCCCTCAAATAATAAAAAGAAAATGGACTTAAAATTGATAATATTTTTTACTTAAACAGCAAAAAATCACTTCTGGAAACTTCCACTACAAGCATGGCCCTATGAAAGTATCAAAACAAGGTTTTTCCATTTTCTTTCTATTTCAAGTTCATGGAAATCACTCTTAGGACACGCCAAAACATAACCTAAAATAACTTAGTTTATAAAAAGCCCAACACGTTAAAATTATTTGAAAATAAAAGAAACCTAGGGAAAGATCAGAAACAGTGACAATTTCTGAAGTCTAGAGGAGAACAAGTCTAATTACTTCCCCTGGTTAAACATGTTTTGGGGCTGAACATTACATCAATCAGTGAGCATAAAATTAATGAGTTCAAAATAATTATTATGTAAAAAAATAAGTAAAGTATATACTGCATACAGAGGAGATATATATTGCTTTGTAAATGTTAAATTACATACACCAAATAAAATATATTTCATACATATACATGCAGGTATAAACAAATGCTTGTATGCATATCATATATTCATTTGGGCACTGGATTGCAGCAATGTTAAATACAGCTTACTCTGAGTCTAAAGTACCTTTTCAAACCACAGCTTTTGTAACACAATCTTTTTTTGTTTTTGAGACAGGGTTTCTCTATGTAACCCCAGCTGTACTGAACTGTAGACTAGGCTGGCATCTAACTCACAGAGATCCACCTGCCTCTGTCTCCTGAGTGTTGGGATTAAAGATGTACGCTACCACTGCCCAGCTAACACTTTCTTACTATACTTTTTACATAAGCTTCATGGCCAAACATCAAACATGTTAAATATATCACTAAAGATTCCCCTGGGAAGGTTAGTTTATTGAATTAGGAACTGAAGATTCAATTTTCTACACATAAACCAATATGATAACAAATGTAATATCAGAAAATCAAGTATATGTGAAATGCAATCTTTATGAACAAAGCAGAGAGGGACAATAAGGGAAGCAGGTTTGTTCATTTCAAAATGTTACAAGTCCATGCAGAAAGCATCAGAGCATTATTACCAGAATGGAAACCCCTGAGGAATTAATTTGGAATTCATTTAAAAATATACAATTCAAATAAGTTCAGTGGTCAGTTTCCAAAGTCTTGGGAGATTAGAAATAACACATCATTATATGAGAGGGAAATTGCTGCTATCCACATGCTCCTGGTACGAAAGAAATGAGACATGATGGCCAAGCAGAGGGGTAAGAAAACTATATTAAATGAAAATACACAACATCTTGAAGTCATTCAGAAAGTGAAAACTCTTGAGTATACTAATAATATTTATAGCCTTGTACTAGAAATTATCTTCAGAACTGTACACTTGAATAAAAGATAATGATATCTAGGCATATACAGCATAGCCAGCACCATGAAACTGCTTTTGCTAAAACATACTAACTTCTAACTCAGCCCACAGGGTAACTAAAAGCTGGGTAAGAAGCCTAAAGACAATGTTTCCTGGGATTATAGGAACAAGAGGATCAGTCAGTGAGCACCTTAATGATAGCATAAGAATCCCAAAGCACCCTTGAATAACTGGCAGCTACCAGACTACCATGCAAACGAGAACAATTATTTATGATAGTGTGAAATCCCACCTCAACCCTGGAGAGCAAAAGAAGTCACCCTGTGGAAACCACTGTACTCCCATGAGGACTTTCCGAGTCACCTCACAGGACAGAAATGAGACAATGACCAACAAGACAACAGCTTGCCCAAGACCGCTTATTAATGTCTATGTTTTCCCTCCCTTGCCGTGGGTCACTGAACTCCTTCATCTCACTCTTCCCAGGGCACTGCACTGACTGCATCCTCTCACTGGTCTCCCCAATCACCCACAGGTCAGCCAGGCAAGTCTTGAGAGCCAGGGCTCTTGCCCTAAAACTCTGCTAACAGCTCCTGATCACGGTCTTTCAGTTCACACTTTCAATTACAACATTACTGCTTTAATAGTACATGAAAGAAAATGTTTCAGAAAATATAGTCATAATTGACTTTAAGAGACTTGTTACAAACTGAAAGACTATATCCCTCACACAGCAGACACTGAAACCTGACCTTCAGGGTACAGATGTTTCAGGGTGGGACTCTTGGGAGGCAAATACATCATTGGGTGGAGTGCTCTCTGGAATGGACCATAGCATGTGTGGTAGAGTGCTCTCTGGAATGGATCATAGCATGTGTGGTGGAGTGCTCTCTGGAATGGACCATAACGTGTGTGGTGGAGTACTCTCTGGAATGGACCATAGCATGTGTGGTGGAGTGCTCTCTGGAATGGACCATAGCATGTGTGGTGGAGTGCTCTCTGGAATGGACCATAACGTGTGTGGTGGAGTGCTCTCTGGAATGGACCATAACGTGTGTGGTGGAGTGCTCTCTGGAATGGACCATAGCATGTGTGGTGGAGTGCTCTCTGGAATGGACCATAACGTGTGTGGTGGAGTACTCTCTGGAATGGACCATAGCATGTGTGGTGGAGTGCTCTCTGGAATGGACCATAGCATGTGTGGTGGAGTGCTCTCTGGAATGGACCATAACGTGTGTGGTGGAGTGCTCTCTGGAATGGACCATAACGTGTGTGGTGGAGTGCTCTCTGGAATGGACCATAGCATGTGTGGTAGAGTGCTCTCTGGAATGGACCATAACATGGGTAGAGAGTCCAGTGGCAGTCTTCCCACCCACACCACTCACACACAGGCTCATGTGAGAACTGACCTCCCTAAGTGAAGGGCACCAGTTTTAGATTAATAAGCATGCAGATACACTGAAGAAAGAAAAAAAGAAAGTTCCTTGTGTCTCAGTTTCCCCAAATACAAGCAATGCTGTATCCAAGGAAACATGTTCCACTTTTGGAGGAAAGGGAATTTACTCTAGGCCTTAAAGCAAGACCCTCCCCCATGTGAGCACCATGTGGAAGAGCACTGAACAGAGGTCCATGGCTAGTGCCCCTGGCCAGTGGCCTTAAACAGACCCTCTGGACTATGTCTGCTTGTCAGTCAGCGGACTGCTTTCATTGCCCTTGGTTTTACAGAGGATAAACGAAGAGCAGGTCAGTTCTAAGTGAGTGAAATCCAGCATCAGTGGACCCAACAGTCCTTGACTCCAGGCTAATGTCTACAGACAGAGTCTCCAGGCCTGCCTATTGGCATACTGAGACCCAAGACTCCAACGAGACAGAACTGCATTTTGGCCATCATCCCCTGCAGCTGGTTACAGAAGTCTCAGGTTGGGTCTTGGTTGTGCAATGCTCCCAAGAGGCTCTGGGTCCTGGTGTAATCCAGCGTTATGGTGTAGGTGATGAGAAGACTGCCAGCTTCACACCATCTTTAAACCCAGGCATCATAACAGAAAGAATCAAGGTCTACTTGGGAGGAGGAGGAGAAGCAAGGAGATACCACTCTTTCTGCATTTAGGATTGGTCCTTCCATGTTAACTAAGAAAAATCCTGCTGAGTCTGAATGCAGGCAATGAATAAAGATGAAAATTTGTGTCTGCCTTAGCCTCAATAAAGGTTTGAAGTGGAAATTATCCTTTTAGGGCACCCATGCACTCCATCTTAAACAATACATTAAGTTCATACTTGGCTTTGAGTTTGTTTTCTACAGCAGAAACAATGAAGGCACACCAAGTACTGACATTGTAAACTTGTACTTAGGGTACCACCTAGTGGTGACACAGCAACAGTTAACTCAAGCGCAGAGAAAATAGGCATCCTGATTTAGAAGTCTGAACAGATGACAGAGAATGGATTTTATCTAAACGTTAAAAGAATAGGCTACTCCAACAAACACGAGTAAATTTCAGAGACCTATTTTCTCTCCACATGAGCATAGCATAATAAGGTGCCAGAAACTGAGCAACTGATGTTTATGAACTCAGAAAACTTAAAACTGCCATTCTCTGACAACTCAAATTCAAGTAAACACACAGAAAAAAAATCAATAAGAACTTATCAGGCAAATGAGAAGAGGGAATAAAGTAACAAAATCCAAACAAATCCTTGAGCTGGAAATCATGCTAAATGATACGAAAAATGTGGCAGAAGGCATCAACAGTGGAACAGATCAAAGTTCAGAGACAGGCTATGGGAAAAAAACAGTCACAGGGGCGAACAAAGGGCTAAGATGAACGGAAGACATCGCAAAAGATGAACTGTTAAGTTACCAGACTGAATCATACTTGAGAAGCCACAGCAGTAGAAAGTTTATTCAAAGACAGTAACAGAAGACCTCTAAACTCAGAAACAAATTCAAATAGCTAAATACAGAAAGCTCAAAAGTTACAAGACAAATTCACAATTTGGGTTTAAGAGAGAGGAAATATTAAAAAGAGGTAAAATAAAATATCAAAAATTCAAAATGCAGAAAGAGTCAGAATGCAAGCATACTGTTTTATTTGAAAATAAGACAGGAATTACAAAGGAAACAAAAACAAAACAAAACAAAAAAACCCAAACAAGTTATATAATGGTTATAGGAAATCCGGATACGAAGAATGACATTAAATTTAAACCAATTAAATCCTCCAAGTAAAACACAGAGCAACAAGGAAAGCTGGAGGGCTGGCAAACCCTGCAATTACCCGGATTCAGAAACAGGTTTGAGTTCAATATCTACCTCATCAATGATCTGCAAGAGCATGTGAAGCGGCCAGTCCAGCAGACCCAAAACTGCAAAATCTCCATGACATAGGACAACAATAGGATATTCAATAGGAGTCCCAGTGAGGGCCCAGCACTGATAGTGTAGCAGAAACCAGAGGCCTCGAATCAGACCAATGATCTTTGCAAAGAACACTTGCAAATAAAGATATATAGACAAAAGGGTTGACTATGCGACTCATTGTGTCACACTACAAATTCTAGGACAAGATTGATTTTTTCCTCATTTTTCTTCTTTCCTATTTTTCTCTCTTAAATTTTATTTTTGGGAGACTGCAAAGGCAGAAGGCAGATAGGAAGGGACAGGGAAATGAATGGAATTGAGATACATGATATGAAAGACACAAAGAATAAATAAAAAGAAATTTAAACAAATAAACAACAACAAATGCCTGGGTAATAATCTAATGAACACACATGATAAAATACTTCCTACCAAAATATTAATTCACTAGCATATAAAAAATGCTCACTACCATTAAGTGATATTCATGTTAGAAATGCAAGAATGGTTTAATGCACCCAAATCAATAAACATGACATAACATAAATAGAATGAAAACTCTAACTATCTAATTAGACGAAAAACAAAGCAAAGCAAAGCATTTAACAGAATAAAATACCCCTTAATGAAAGAAAACACTTAGCAAATTATGTGTCAGGGCATTGTACCTAAATATAATGAAAGCGACACACAACAAACCCATAGATAATATACTAAACAGACAACAGCTAGATTTCCTTCAAAATTGCGATAACTTGCAATTATATGATCTCATTTGTAGAAAACTTCCCAAATTCTACCTTATTTAAGTTAATTTTAAAAACTCAACAAAATTTCCATATGCAAAATGAACATATACAAGTTAGTGGGACTCCTCCATAACAAATAGTGAGTTACAGAATAGACATGGTGGATGCAATATCATTTTAAAAAGGTAAAAAAAAGTGCCTGCTAATGAAGTTCAACCAAAACCAAAGAGCTCCAAAATGTCTACAAAACACTGATGAGTGACACTGAGCACTGAAGGACACACACATTCACACACACTCATGAAATACATTATGTGTTCATGAAATGGAAAAACAAATACTACTAAAAACCCATGTTGTCCAAAGCAATTTATAGATTCTGTACAATAGTTATCAAATACCAATACATTTTCCATAGAACCAATAAAAACAATACTAAAGTTCATATGAAGTCACAAAATCCTGATCAATTAAAGCAATTTTAGGAAAATAAAAGGTAAGAAATATTACTTGCTTTCAGAATCTATTAGAAGATACAATAATTTGATAATATAGGTGTTCGAACAAAAATAAGATAAAAAAGTGAAACAGAAGAGAGAACCTAGGAGCAAACCCAAATCTACATGAAATTGATTTCCAACAAAAGGTGCTGAGCACAGGTATCAGATAAGGACCAAGAGATGGCCTAAAAATCCTCAACAAAATACTGGCAAACCGAATCCAAGAACACATCCGAAAAATTATCCATTATGATCAAGTAGGGTTCATTCCTGAGATGCAGGGCTGGTTCAACATACGAAAATCTATCAATGTAATCCAGCATATAAATAAACTGAAAGAAAATAACCATATGATCATTTCATTAGATGCTGAAAAAGCATTCGACAAAATTCAACATCCATTTATGTTAAAAGTCTTGGAGAGATTAGGGATACCTAAATATAATAAAAGCTAATATACACCAAGCCGACAGCTAACATCAAATTAAACGGAGAGAAACTCAAAGTCATCCCGCTTAACTCAGGAACACGACAAGGCTGTCCACTCTCGCCATACCTCTTCAATATAGTGCTTGAAGTTCTAGCAATAACAATAAGACAACATAATGGGATCAAGGGGATTTGAATTGGAAAGGAAGAAGTTAAACTTTCGTTATTCGCAGATGATATGATAGTGTACTTAAGCAACCCCCAAAACTCCACCAAAGAACTTTTACAGCTGATAAACAGCTTTAGTACTGAGGCAGGATACAAGATCAACTCCAAAAAATCAGTCGCCCTCTTATACACAAAGGATATGGAAGCAGAGAGGGAAATCAGAGAAGATTCACCATTCACGATAGCCACAAACAGCATAAAATATCTTGGGGTAAATCTAACCAAGGAAGTGAAAGATCTATTTGACAAGAACTTTAAGGTATTGAAGAAAGAAATTGAAGAGGATACCAAAAAATGGATGGACCTCCCTTGGATTGGGAGGATCAACATAGTAAAAATGGCAATTCTACCAAAGGCAATTTATAGATTCAATGCAATCCCCATCAAGATCCCATCAAAATTCTTCACAGATCTTGAGAGGACAATAATCAACTTTATATGGAAAAACAAAAAACCCAGGATAGTCAAAACAATCCTATACAATAAAGGATCTTCTGGAGGCATTACCAGCCCTGACTTCAAACTCTATTACAGAGCTACAGTAATGAAAACAGTGTGGTACTGGCATAAAAACAGAGAAGTCGACCAATGGAATCGTATAGAAGACCCGGATTTTAACCCACAAACCTATGAACACCTCATTTTTGATAAAGGAGCTAAAAGTATACAATGGAAGAAAGAAAGCATCTTTAACAAATGGTGCTGGCACAACTGGATATCAACCTGTAGACGAATGAAAATAGACCGATATCTATCACCGTGCACAAAACTCAAGTCCAAATGGATTAAAGACCTCAATATCAGCCCGAACACACTGAAAATGATAGAAGAGAAAGTGGGAAGTACCCTACAACAGATGGGCACAGGAGATCGCTTCCTATGTATAACCCCAGAAGCACAAACATTAAGGGCAACATTGAATAAATGGGACCTACTAAAACTGAGAAGCTTCTGTAAAGCAAAGGACACTGTCACTAAGACACAAAGGCAACCTACTGACTGGGAGAAGATCTTCACCAACCCTGCAACAGACAAAGCTCTGATCTCCAAAATATATAAAGAACTCAAGAAACTAGACTTTAAAATGCTAATTAACCCAATTAAAAAAATGGGGCACTGAACTGAACAGAGAATTCTCAACAGAAGAAGTTCAAATGGCCAAAAGACACTTAAGGTCCTGTTCAACTTCCTTAGCAATCAGGGAAATGCAAATCAAAACAACTTTGAGATATCATCTTACTCCTGTCAGAATGGCTAAAGTCAAAAACACCAAGGACAGCCTTTGCTGGAGAGGCTGTGGAGGAAGGGGTACACTCATCCATTGCTGGTGGGAATGCAATCTTGTGCAACCACTGTGGAAGTCAGTGTTTCGGTTTCTCAGGAAATTCGGGATCAACCTACCCCTGGACCCAGCAATACCACTCTTGGGAATATACCCAAGAGATGCCCGATCATATGACAAGAGCATTTGTTCAACTATGTTCATAGCAGTATTATTTGTAACAGCCAGAACCTGGAAACAACCTAGATGCCCTTCAATGGAAGAATGGATGAAGAAAGTATGGAATATCTACACATTAGAGTACTACGCTGCGGTAAAAAACAATGACTTCTCGAATTTTGCATGCAAATGGATGGAAATAGAAAACACTATCCTGAGTGAGGTATCCCAGACCCAAAAAGATGGACATGGGATGTACTCACTCATAATTGGTTTCTAGCCATAAATAAGGGTCACGGAGTCTACAATAGGTAAATCTAAAGAAGCTAAGTAAGAAGGTGAACCCAAGGAAAAACATATAGTTATCCTCTTGGCTAAGGGAAGTAGACAAAATTGCCAGGGAGAAAATTGGGATCTTGGGGGTGGGGTGGGATGGGGGTAAGGGGAGACGGGGAGAGAAAAGTTAGAAGGGAAGGAGGTGGGGCCTTGGGGAAACAGGAGGACTGAGATAAAGGAAGGTTGGACAGGGGAGCACGGAAGCACAATTCTTAGTTAAGGGAGCCACCTTAGGGCTGGCAAGAGACTTGAACCTAGAGTGGCTCCCAGATGCCCAAGCCGAGGTCCCCAGTTAGTTTCTTGGGCAGCTGAGGAGAGGGAACCTGAAATGACCCTATCCTAGAGCAATAATGACGAATATCTTGCATATCATCATAGAACCTTCATCTGGTGATGGATGGAGATAGAGACAGAGACCCACACTGGAGCACTGGACTGAGCTCCCAAGGTCCCAATGAGGAGCAGAAGGAGGGAGAACATAAGCAAAGAAGTCGGGACCACGAGGGGTGCACCCACCCACTGAGACAGTGAGGCTGATCTATTGGGAGCTCACCAAGGCCAGCTGGACTGTGACTGAAAAAGCATGGGATAAAACTGGACTCTCTGAACATGGCAAACAATGAGGGCTGATGAGACGCAAAGGACAATGGCACGGGGTTTTGATCCCGCTAAATGTGATGGCTTTTTGGGAGCGTAGCCAGTTTGGATGTTCACCTTCCTAGATAAGGATGGAGGGGGGAGGACCTAGGACTTACCACAGGGCAGGGAACCCTGACTGCTCTTTGGACTGGAGAGGGAGGAGGAAAGGAGTGGGGGGAGGGGGAGAAGGTTGGGAGGAGGGGGATGGAAATGGGAGGCTGGGAGGAGGTGGAAACTTGTTTTTTTTTTTTAACTCCTTTTCTCAATTAAAAAAAAAGAACATCACATACATACAGAAGAAACTAGACATTTTAAATCATTATACATAAAAATCAACTTAAACACTGGTTTGCTGAGGTAGTTTGAATGAGAGGTTCCTCACAAATCTTGGGCATTTGAATTCTTAGTCTCCAGTTTGTGAGCTTTTGAGAAGGGTTAGGAGACATGGTCTTGCTGGAGGAAGTGTGACGCTGGGCATGGCCTTGACGTTTCAAAAGACTAGCACCATATTGAATCCTCCCTCTAATTCTGTTATTGATTCAAGATGTTAACTGCCAGCTGGGCCTGCTACTATGCCTCTACTCAGCCAGCATGGATGCTAGCCCACGGGAACTATAAGGCAAAAATAAACACTTCCTTCTCTAAAAAAAAAAAATCAACTTAAAATGTATTAAATACTTAAATATAAGATGTCTAACTATGATAATATTGGACAAAACTACATGAGAAATGTTTTGAGACATTACTTTTGGAAAAGATCCCAAAAGCTTAGAGACAATCTACTGAATGAAAAAAAATGTTTTTTTCCCAATTCATAGGGTGTTGAAATCCAGAAAATAGAAGAAACTCTAAAATTTCAGTGTTAAAAGTGTGCAACAAATCTAAACAGATATTTCTTTAAAATGGCAGGGTAGTGAGATCAGAAGAGCTGGTCATGCATTGACAGTCAGGAAGCAGAGAGTGAATGGGAAGTGGGACTGAACTATAAATCTTCAAGACCTGCCCCCAGTGACCACTTCCTCCAGCAAGCCTCACATCTCAAAGAATCTATAAGGATTTCCCAACCAGCACCAGGGCACCAAGTGTTCAGGCACATGCGTCTATGAGGGGTATTTCACAAAGGATAGTAAAGTCCAATGGTTTAAGTGTCCTATTCCAGTTCGTTCTACAACTAGGAAATCCTGGGATAGGCTATATTTTATCAATCTGCTTATTTTTTAACTATTCAATATGTAGTTGAAGAACTTATAAGGGATAATTTTTCTCAGAAGTCTTTTCTACACAAAGTTCAACTTTTCATTAATGCTGGAAATTTCAAGAACTATCATCATCAATGTAAAGCATACCTAGGAGTGCGGTGAGCTTTGGGAGAAGCCCGACTTGTACCATCTTGTTCCTCAGGCCTGTGTCAAACGACAGGTTTAATAAAAGCCGGAGGGTGATATTCAGGAGATCTTCATGCTCACAGGGTATCATTTTCACTAGTTTTTCAACAATATCCATCTCCACCTATAGTAAAAAAATAAAACACATTTACATTAGATTGCAAAATAAGATATAAAAGGTTACACAGCCTGTTTTTATATGAATTAGGAACTATTTCCTAAGTATGTATTAGCTTATATTCTCATTTCAACCTATAAATCAAATTTTTAAGGAGGAAACATGCACTCCTATATCACCCATTCCCTTCCCTCATTTATCTGTCTTCAACCTGATAACAAATTGCATTTGATCCTTGAAAACTGCAAATTGAGCACGACCCACTAACATTCCAGAATTCTACAAGAACAAACAAGGTTTCATTTGGTTTTCAAGAATTCCTACCTCTGAAAAGAGTGGACAAATAAAACAAGTAGTATATATACAATGTGATAAACAAGTAGTATATATACAATGTGATACACAAGTAGTATATATACAATGTGATAAACAAGTAGTATATATACAATGTGATACACAAGTAGTATATATATATACAATGTGATAAACAAGTAGTATATATATAATGTGATAAACAAGTAGTATATATATGTATATATATATACAATGTGATAAACAAGTAGTATATATATGTATATATATATACAATGTGATAAACAAGTAGTAAATACAGAATGTGATAAACAAGTAGTATATCTACAATGTGATCCTTTGCTATCTCAGGGTAAAATCAGGAAGCTAGAGTGACTACATGTATTGAGGCACATAATGTCTAGCTTAGTTCTAAAATACTAATTTCATAAGATGCTGTCACATATAAGGGCATTTCTCCCACATAAAACTGGAACATGTGTATCTAAAGTAAAAATCTGAATAAGATTAAACACTTGTAATAACTCTGAATGAGAAATTAACTTTGTTGAACCTCATTATTTTCTTCCCCAATAAAACTGATGTATGATGAGATGTACTGCTTTCTGTCTTCTGATTCTATATTACTAGATTTAAATGTAAATGAAAACTAATGTTGAGATATATCTAGTAGGTTGACCACTTCAAGGTTGATCATACTTAAATATAAGCATTTGGGCTAAACTGCATACACTAAAATCAGAAATGCAAGACGTAAAATAGTTAAACACCAAATGAACCTGAAGTTTAAGCTATTATTTTTAAGATATCATGTGTGTCTATTCTATGTCATATTAGACAATACTTTTATCTAGAAAGATGCAATTATCTAGAAGAGTGATGATACTGGCTATATTTCCTAATGAAGCTGTTACACTTACTATAAATTACCTTAGTAGGGATTAAAAATGTTTACAGTTTATCAGAATATGTTAACTTAAAAACAGCTAATATCAACCATTTGAAATAGCTTTGTACATTACCATGTCGTTTTTATTCTCCATAAAAATACTGAGTTTCTTTAAGAATGACACAACTAGAATGAGCAGCTCAAAATTGTCCCGATCAAGAGCCTTCACCAACATGTGGACTATATTCTTGTTCCTCATCTTCAGTTCTGTACGTGTGTCCTCAGCAAGATTCAAAAGTAAATAGAGAGCAACTGAGAAAGAAAACACATGAGTTGAATGGCTGGCATATTGAATCAATAATTTAAAAAATCAGTTCTACTTACCAAGGTCATGGACACAGTTCTAAAAAGGTTCTATATTACTTTAAAATTTTTAACATAATTAAAACATTTAAACTTTATCAAATGAGATATGGATATTATAAAACACAGGATATTCCTTTAATTAATCTACTTTATTAAGGTTTTAGTTAACACACAATATATTAAACTTCATTATGTATTTTCAAATTTCCTTTGTTTTTGCTAATCCTCCTCACTCTGCAGCATACCCAAACCACCTTGTGCCCAGTAGCCTCATTTCTGCTGCCATGTCACATGTTCTGTGTGCACTATGTTCTTATGAAGCCAAGACCATAAGAACGAGTCTAATGGTTTGCACTCTCCAGAAGCTTCGAGTTTAATAGTAAATAAATGATGAAGATTTATAAATAGGCAAATAATAAACAAGGGGAATAACTTTATACATACAAAAATAAGGAGTTATCATTAAACAAAATTTTAATCTCCAACAGCTTCTTGGAGGACTCCACAGTCCTTTCTGAAAGTGAGAATTGCATGATCCACTGGCAGGTAGTAGTTTTCATTGCCTTGATAGGAAGTTTCATAGTAATACTTAAAAGATCTTTTTCTGTCAAAATTATGTATATTATTGATGAATATAATCCTTTTGCCTTCTCTTTAAAGTCTGAATGTTACTCATTATTCTAACATTTTATCTATTTATCCTGAGATCACGTTGATTTTGGCCTTCTAGCCTTCAGAACTGTGAGAGAATAATTTCCATGGCTTTAAGAAAGCCACTTAGAACTACTTCATTACAGTAGGCATTGGCCTTAAATTGTCATAGAAACAAACAACAAAAGATTAGAATACACAAACTCAAGTTTTTCACAATAATAGACATCAAATAATGAAGTATAGAGTAATCTGAGCGGTAGGAAACAAAGGAAATAGCCATGTGACTGCCGAGAAAGCTGTCTGGGGAGTTTCTACATCACCACACCAGAAAGAAGTCAGGCAAAACCCAACCAATCTCTAAGCAAAGCTAATGGACTGAAGGGTCTGATGGAAGCCAAGAGTTCACAAAGAAAAGCATTGGAAATCAAACTGTGTTCTCTAGAGAGGCAGCCAGTGTTCCATTAATCCAACTCTCTAGCCCTAATAGGGTAAATTTTCCAACATCAACAGAGTACAAGGAAATGTTTTCCCTAGAATTCCAAACCCTATTAAAATAGTTTAAAAGAAAGAAAAAGATATTTCCAAATGTCAAAAGATTAAACAAAAATAAACATTTTTACCAGTGAACCTTGATTTATAAAGAATATTAAAGGAAATCCCTTAGACAAAAATTAAGAGCAGAAAGGAATATATGTCCACAAATTAATAAAATCAATGGAAATGATCACTATACATATCAATGTTTAAACTCATTTCTATATTATAAAATGTCAAAATTAAATATAAGATTTATAATGTAACAGATTTTACAGTTGAAAAAAAGAGAAAAATGTTTTCTGTTTGCTTGTATTTGTGTTCTGAGGCAGAGCCTTGCTAAGGAGCCCAGGTTGACCTTATATCTGTAATCTTCCTGCAATATCTTCCTCAGGGGTAGGATTACAAGTACCTGCCATCACATGCAGTCAGAAAAAAATAGCTTTATTCACTAAATAAATGAGATATCACTTGACAGAAAACTTAATATGAGACAAGTTAATGATGTACACTTGAATACAGACAACTGAAAACTAAACCCCATGGCATGTAGCAGGCTGCATATTCAAGCGTACATATGACCTTCACTGAGAAAGACTATATTCCAGACCATAAAATAAGACTCAGTAAGTCTCAGAGGAGTGAAAGCATAGAAAGCATATTTTCTGATGATAGTGAAATTAAAGATTAATGATACTAAGATTTCTAGAAAAGCCCTATTTATATGGACAAAATACTGCTGTGTAAATAACCTATGGGTTAAAAACAAAAATAAAATGGACATTAACTTCAACTAAATAAAATTACAAATGAAAACAAAACAGTTAAAAATATGTGGGTTGCTGACAGAAGGAACATTTGTGTTCTAGAACCAAAAAAGTGACCTCAGTTTCCATAGAAAAACAACAAAATGGAGCAAATTAAACCCCAAATATGCTAAAGAAATGATCATCTTGTGCTGTAGTCTTTAAATGACTGTGTTGAAGGCAACTATTTTAAGTTGATTTCAGAACATTTGATGCCCTACACATGATGTGGGATTCCCCTCTGTATGCTGTGATACTATTGGTTAATAAACTACTTTGGTTCTATAGACAGAGCAGAATAGAGCTAGGTAGAAAAACTAAACTAAATGCTGAGAGAAAGAAGGTGGAGTCATGAGAAGCCATGGAGCCGCCAGTCGGAACTTTGCCAGTAGGCCATGAGCCTCATGGTAAAATATAAAATAATAGAAATTGGTTAACCAAGGATATAAGAGTTAGCTAGCAATATGCTTAAGTGATTGGCCAAGCAGTGATTTAAATAATATAGTTTCTGTGTGGTTATTTTGAGTCTGAGTGGCCAGAAACACACAAGTGGCCTCCACCAACATACACATCTGACTAGAAACATGTACAGTTGTGCATGTAAAATTAACTAAGTTAAAAAACATGTAAAGTTCACCCATGCAAAGTAGGCAAGAGCTGTGGCTCAGAACAATGCACCTGTAGCAGCCATATGTAGCTCAAGGAGAGATCGCCTCAGCCACCTGAATTAACAGCACATCAGGCCAGAATATGCCCTGCTTCCCTCTGACCATGG
Organism: Microtus oregoni; assembly: GCF_018167655.1. Taxonomy (NCBI): domain Eukaryota; kingdom Metazoa; phylum Chordata; class Mammalia; order Rodentia; family Cricetidae; genus Microtus; species Microtus oregoni. The sequence goes on from NW_024543072.1 coordinate 35,039,063, forward strand.
GCCAGGATAAAAAGTCTAAGCTAACTCTGAGGACAAAAAGACCCAAGAAGACACAACACCTGTATGAGAATGTGAGACTACTCCTACATAAAAACAATATAAGCCTTTTAAGGATTGAGAGCCATTAGATATTTGTTAGCATGTATCCAAATTCTTATTTTTCAAAATAGTTTTATTTTTTATTGCTGTGTTCTTTGTAAAGCCTTCTAGCTAACCAGTGTGTATTATCTTATAGTTGTGTATCTATAAAGTCTTAGAAGTAAACTGTTAACATTCTACAGGAAAACAACATCTGACAAGGGAGCCTAAACATTTCTGAAATGCTATGACATTTCCTACAGGAAAAGCATAATGAACTTCAGATAAGTTCATTATGTCTTAACAGCCATATCTTCTATATTTCATTGCTTAAATTGGGCCTAAAGGGCTTATTGGCACTAACTCCTTGACATCTTTCCCCAGTGTGGGTCCAAATCAGACCAACCAGGATCAGTCTTTCGCTAGCATTGTGGAACAATGGAGAACAAAGCATCAGACGGTTAATCAACAATGTCTTCAGAAAGTACTGAGAGAATAGTGTTAGGGAGACCGTCAGAACTGAAATAGTCCCAGTGGGCATGGAACCCACCTCAGGAAAACTCAAACAAAAGGATCATAATTTTGAGGCCAGCCTAGGATTTATGATAAGACCCTTTCTCAAACCAACAAGGTGGAATTGCTTGTGCCAACCTTCCAAAAATAAATAAAAGTCTGAGGTTATGAAAAATGGCTCTTACACATAGTTACCTGGTACTAATGAAAACCACTCTAACCTCAGTCCCTAGCTGCATCTGCATATTTGTTTCAGACATGTTTATGTTCCCCTCAAGATTAAGGAGCTAAAATATGAAGTGGGGAAATATCAGAAGTCTGGCAGGAATGATGACATTCTAAAGAGATAGAAGCAGACTGCTGAACAGTGAACCCCAAAGAAATGGGAATTTGCTCAGGGATCTATGCTGAAAAAAGGAAAAGGTCACAGCCAGAGGGGGACCTTGTTTCTGAAAAAGAGAGACTTCTTCTACACAGTTCTAAGGACTTCTCAGATCACCGTACAGGGTAAGACTGAAGTCCAGACAAGGATAGGTCAATAGTGGGATGGACCACACCTTGACCAGGAATGCTTAGATGTGCAATTTTTTGACCCTCTATTTATATATTGATTTCACTTCAGAATACCAAAAAAATACTTGATTGGTTCTCCCTAGCTCTTTGCTCCTCTTCCCCATGTGACCACATTGAATGTCTTTTTTTCTGCTTTATACTTAAAACAAAGTTATGTAAAAACTTTTCTATAATCAGAGCACTGTGCTACCAGCAATAAACTACACAAAAGTGATGGACAGAAGAGGACAGGGTGCCAAGCAGACAAGCACATCTATGTGCAAGTAGTCTTAGAAACAAACAGGTGCAGGAATAGCAACACATTCATAAGCAAAACAAACAAAGAGCTGATTCATTCAGAATCAGCTGAACTGTATATATTTCAGCACATGTATATATTTCCATCTTCTTTGTACAAAGGTTTCAAGGTGGATGATAAGAACTATTAAAAGAGGACTGGGGAAGGTGTTGCACACCAGTGACTCTAGCATTGGGGAAACTTAGATGGGAATATCACAAGTTCAGAGCCAGCATGGGCTAATGGTGAACTTCAAATGTATTCAAAATGCATCACTGACTTAATTGCAAACCCTGAAGTGATAGAACTTCTAGAACAAAACATAGCTGAAAATCATTGTACACTCCAGTTAGGTACAATGTTTTAGATGCAATGTCAAAAAACATGATCCATAAAAAGACTAAACAAATTATAACTCACAAAAATTCGAAATTCCGATTTTCAAAAGACATAATTTAGTGAGTAAAAAGCTATAACCACAGACTGAAAGTCTTTGTAAATCATGTATTTTATAAAGGCTTGTATAAAACAGATCATATAATCACACACACATATACATATAATGCATATACATATATGCATAGAGAACAATCCCACTAAGGACTGAACAAAAACATGAAAGGATATTTCAACAAAAGATATAGAGATCATTATATGAAGAGACTCTTGACCTAACTAATGGGCAGGTAAATTAAAATCAAAACTATAATACATTATAAGTTAACTAAAATTAATAAGATTGAATCATGTCAGTCTTTTTTTTCTTCCGTCTTTCCTTTCCTCTCTTTTTTCCCCGTGTTTATGTTTGCTTTTTTTTTCTTTATGATAGTAGAAGTTTAATAATCTTCATACTTACAGAGAAGTGATATTTTATCATTTTGGTAAAGAGTCCTAAAAGTGTTTGATATGTCCTGTTAAGATTTAAACATTGCAATACTGCACAGCTTATTTCTTCTGTAAAACTGTTGAATAATGTAAACATTATGTACTCAAAAATAGTTCCTATGACTGAGAGAAATTACGAACAATTTGATAGAGGAAGATACTTCATCCTTTGCAAGTTTCAAAAAAGCAGCACATTATTTGCTAGAAGGGATATGAATGGTTCAGAAACATGGCCAAGAATTTGAAACATTCCAAAGTTTAGCAACTACCTCTGTGCTTTTTTTTTAAACTATGGCATTTGAAAATCTTAGAAATATATTCTCTTGAAAATATTCTTTTGGCAATTCTTTGAATACATTAATGTCTTTCATAAATATCTTTAGGCTTAGCATTGAAAAAGTAACATTTTACTGACTAGGGGATATTACATATGAGAATAAGGCTTACAGGTATATCAGGAGATGAATGGAAAAGAAAATCTACAAAAAAAGACTTGGTCCCAAAAATTCTGTGATTACATCCATATCTAATGTCTTGTTCTGCTAATTTAATGTTTTAAATAATGAAAGAAAAGAAACATCAGAGATTTTGATCGTTTCCTAAAGGAAATAGTAAAATTCTGATAATTGTAAAATTCTCATAATTGTAAGTCTGCTACTGTTAAGAACTGCAGTGAAAATATCTGTGTTTTCTGATGGTCTTAGTTGACCCCTGTGACCAACAAAGGGACAGAGACCCACAAGTTGAGAAAGACTGTCCTAAGTTTAAACATTCCTAAAGCATAGAGAGACTTAAGGAGTTTCTTTGCAGGAAGTACTGAATCACTTCAGGGGGATTGATTGATGACTGGCTTCATAAGAGTCAAGAATTATGACAACAGTCTAGTTTTAGCCATATACCACAAAGAAAAAATAGATATATTAACCACTCTATTTATGCTGGTTTAAAAAGGAATAAAGGATTAATCCATTCAACTAAAATATTCTTAACCAAATAATTGGGTTAGAGATAAAAGTGTTAATTGAAGTAATAACAATGAAGATAACATAAAATGTATTTAGAATTATTGTTGTAATAACAAGGACTCTGACATAAAATGTCTGCTACCACACACAAGTTGAAAATAACTGTACTCTAATTCTACCTGATAAAAATTATAAAATTCAAATGGGTTATTGAAATAGACTTCAGCATCCTGTAAATATCGACCTATATTTATTAATGACAAACTTCTCCGAGCTTGTATGCTGCATTTGAAGTATTAGACAATCACACTATGAAGACATTTAAAAACCACATAAAATTACAAGACAAAAGGTATTTTTTAAAAAAATCGGCAGCTCTTATTAAAAAGTCCATCAAATATTGTTAAATTTTCTAGGAAATATCATAAAATTATGTCCTATGGTACTTTTTTATATATTTGTTTATTGAGAAAAGGAAAAAAAAAAGTTTCCCCCTCCTCCCAGCCTCCCATTTCCCTCCCCCTCCTCCCACCCTTCTCCCCCTCCCCCCACTCCTCTCCCCCTCCCTCTCCAGTCCAAAGAGCAGTCAGGGTTCCCTGCCCTGTGGTAAGTCCAAGGTCCTCTGCGCCCCCATCCAGGTCTAAGAAGGTGAACATCCAAACTGGCTAGGCTCCCACAAAGCCAGAACATGAAGTAGGATCAAAACCCCGTGCCATTGTCCTTTGCGTCTCATCAGCCTTCATTGTTCGCCCTGTTCAGAGAGTCCAGTTTTATCCCATGCTTTTTCAGTCATAGTCCAGCTGGCCTTGGTGAGCTCCCAATAGATCAGCCCCACTATCTCAGTGGGTGGGTGCACCCCTCGTGGTCCTGACTTCCTTGCTCATCTTCTCCCTCCTTCCGCTCCTCATTGGTACCTTGGGAGCTCAGTCCAGTGCTCCAGTGTGGGTCTCTGTCTCTATATCCATCCATCACCAGATGAAGGTTCTATGGTGATATGCAAGATATTCGTCAGTATTGCTATAGGATAGGGTCGTTTCAGGTTCCCTATCCTCAGCTGCCCAAGGAACTAACTGGGGACCTCGGCTTGGGCATCTGGGAGCCACTCTAGGTTCAAGTCTCTTGCCAGCCCTAAGGTGGCTCCCTTAACTAAGAATTGTGCTTCCGTGCTCCCCTATCCAGCCTTCCTTTATCCCAATCATCCTGTTTCCCCAAGTTCCCCCCATCCTCCCCTTCTCACTTTTCTCTCCCCGTCTCCCCTTACCCCCAAACCACCCCACCCCCAAGTTCCCACTTTCCTCCCTGGCAATTTTGTCTACTTCCCATAGGCAAGAGGATAACTATATGTTTTTCCTTGGGTTCACCATCTTACTTAGCTTCTTTAGGTTCACCAATTGTAGACTCCGTGACCCTTGTTTATGGCTAGAAACCAATTATGAGTGAGTACATCCCATATTCATCTTTTTGGGTCTGGGTTACCTCACTCAGGATAGTGTTTTCTATTTCCATCCATTTGCATGCAAAATTCGAGAAGTCATTGTTTTTTACCGCAGCGTAGTACTCTAATGTGTAGATATTCCACACTTTCTTCATCCATTCTTCCATTGAAGGACATCTAGGTTGTTTCCAGGATCTGGCTATTACAAATAATACTGCTATGAACATAGTTGAACAAATGCTCTTGTCATATGATCGGGCATCTCTTGGGTATATTCCCAAGAGTGGTATGGCTGGGTCCAGGGGTAGGTTGATCCCGAATTTCCTGAGAAACCGAAACACTGATTTCCAAAGTGGTTGCACAAGATTGCATTCCCACCAGCAATGGATGAGTGTACCCCTTCTTCCACAGCCTCTCCAGCAAAGGCTATCATTGGTGTTTTTGATTTTAGCCATTCTGACAGGTGTAAGATGATATCTCAAAGTTGTTTTGATTTGCATTTCCCTGATTGCTAAGGAGGTTGAGCATGACCATAAGTGTCTTTTAGCCATTTGAACTTCTTCTGTTGAGAATTCTCTGTTCAGTTCAGTGCCCCATTTTTTAATTGGGTTAATTAGCATTTTAAAGTCTAGTTTCTTGAGTTCTTTATATATTTTGGAGATCAGACCTTTGTCTGTTGCGGGGTTGGTGAAGATCTTCTCCCAGTCAGTAGGTTGCCTTTGTGTCTTAGTGACAGTGTCCTTTGCTTTACAGAAGCTTCTCAGTTTTAGTAGGTCCCATTTATTCAATGTTGCCCTTAATGTCTGTGCTGCTGGGGTTATACATAGGAAGCGATCTCCTGTGCCCATCTCCTGTAGGGTACTTCCCACTTTCTCTTCTATCAGGTTCAGTGTGTTCGGACTGATATTGAGGTCTTTAATCCATTTGGACTTGAGTTTTGTGCATGGTGATAGATATGGGTCTATTTTCATTCGTCTACAGGTTGATATCCAGTTGTGCCAGCACCATTTGTTAAAGATGCTTTCTTTCTTCCATTGTATACTTTTAGCTCCTTTATCAAAAATGAGGTGTTCATAGGTTTGTGGGTTAAAATCCGGGTCTTCTATACGATTCCATTGGTCGACTTCTCTGTTTTTATGCCAGTACCACACTGTTTTCATTACTGTAGCTCTGTAATAGAGTTTGAAGTCAGGGATGGTAATGCCTCCAGAAGATCCTTTATTGTATAGGATTGTTTTGACTATCCTGGGTTTTTTGTTTTTCCATATAAAGTTGATTATTGTCCTCTCAAGATCTGTGAAGAATTTTGATGGGACCTTGATGGGGATTGCACTGAATCTATAGATTGCCTTTGGTAGAATTGCCATTTTTACTATGTTGATCCTCCCAATCCAAGAGCAGGGGAGGTCCTTCCATTTTCTGGTATCCTCTTCAATTTCTTTCTTCAATGCCTTAAATTCTTGTCAAATAGATCTTTTACTTCTTTAGGCTGGGAACGTTTTCTTCTATAATTTTATTAAATATATTTTCTGGACCGTTGAGCTGTACTTCTTCTCGTTTTTCTATCCCAATTATTCTTAGGTTTGGTCTTTTTATTGTGTCCCAGTTTTCCTGAATGTTTTGTGATGAGAATTTGTTGGCTTTGCTGTTTTTTTTTGATCAGTGTGTTTATTTTCTCTATGGTATCTTCAGTGTCTGAAATTCTTTCTTCTATCTCTTGTAATCTGTTGGTAGTACTTGTCTCTGTATTTCCTGTTCGTTTACCCAGATTTTCCATCTCCATCCTTCCCTCGGTTTGTGTTTTCTTCATTCCTTCCATTTCATTTTTCATGTCTTGAACCACTTCCCTTACCTGTTTGATTGCTTTTTCTTGTTTCTCTTGGTTTTCTTGGGTATATTTGAGCGCTTTATTCATGTCCTCTACCTTTTTGTTTGTGATCTCTAATTGTTTATGGCAGTTTTTCACCTCCTGTTTAAGGTCTTCTATTATTTTCATATAATTCACTTTTGAGTCGATTTCTTCTATTTCTTCTAGAGTAGGGTGTACAATTCTTCTTATTTCGGGATCTCTGGATTCTGGTGATGTCATGTTGCCTTTCAGGTTGTTGGAGGAATTCTTGCCTTGGCGCCTTCCCATCTCTTCCTTCAAATGGAACCAGGAGAGGCCTGGTATCTTGGTCCAGTCTTTGCTGTGACTGACTCTCTGGTTGTAACTCTTCAGTGTAGAAGCAGGAACCATCCAGTCCAGATGGACCTTCTCAGCACCGAAACATAGACGTCTGGTAGTCCAATGACCAGCGGACAAAAGGGAGAACTTCGGGGGCAGGGCGGGGACGGGTAGAACACTGGACACCCTGCCGCAAAAGCTGAAGGTGCGAATGCTCCCTTTGGGGGGGGGGGGCAGTCCTTGAGGCCTGCCCGGTAGGCAGGCACTCACCTCTCTGGGTGGGTAGCCTTAGTGTAGGAGCAGAAAACTGTTCCTGAGCGAAGGACCTAGCAGATAATGCAGGCTCTTGGGGGGGGGGGGGGGAAGTCGGGTGTAAGAAAGACAGCCCTGCAGAAGGAGCTTGGGGAGGTGGGGTTTGTGGTCTCTTCCGGGTCAATCCGCCCCTGGATCGCACAAACTCACCCGTCCAGATAGAACTCCTCAGTACCTAAACAGGGCTGCCTGGTAGCCTGATGATCTGGGGACAAAAGGAAAAAACCTGGCAGGCCGGGCGAGATCCGCTCTTGGGTGGGTCGCCTGTCCAGATGGAACTCCTCAGTACCTAAACAGGGCCACCTGGTAGCCCGATGATCCGGGGACAAAAGGAAGAAACCCGGCAGGTGGGACGAGATCCAGGAGCACAAGCTGAAGGTGCCCAGGCTCCCATTCGGGGGTCCTTGAGGCCTGCCCGGTAGGTAGGCACTCACCGCTCTGGGTGGGTCGCCTTAGTGTAGGAGCAGAAAACTGTTCCTGAGCAGAGGACCTAGCAGAAAACACTGGCTTGTGGGGGGGGGGGGGGTCGGGTGTAAGAAAGACAGCCCTGCAGAAGGAGCTGGGGGAGCTATGTTTGCTTTTAAACACAGGTGTAGCCCTGGTCATCCTGGAATTTGCTCTGTAGACCAGGCTGGCTTCAACTCAAGACATCTGCCTGTCCTTGCTGCTGGCTCCTAAGTTCTAGGATTAAAGCAGTGTGCCACCACTACCCAGCTTATACCAGTCTTTTTCAATAAAGTAATTTGAGACTTTTCTACACGAATGGTTGGAGCATGGGGTAGGAGGACTGCAGGGGCCCATTTCTTTGTAATACCAGTCTTCTATGACGCTAAGCTTTGCTTACTATGCTGTCTCTAGGGATGGATATAGATGGAGAACATGATGATATCTGCCCGTATAAGGATACTAAAAGGAGCATAGCAATCGCCATAACCGGAAATATTCCAAATGACCATAAACAAGAGAATACTGAGAATTATAATGAGTAACTAAAAGGAAAATTCCTGATAAATCCAACAACATGGACATGTCTTTATTCTGCCCAAACAAGACGCTGTGTGATTCCATTTATATCTCTAAATCCAACAACATGGACATGTCCTTATTCTGACCAAGCAAGAAGCTGTGTAATTCCATTTATATCTCTAAAATTACTAGAGAACAAAGGGAAAGAAAAAATGAAGGAGAAACACAAACATATAAGGAAGCTATGGGAATGATGGACATGTCTACTTTGAATATGGTCTCAGTCCTGTAACTATTTTCATACATTGAAATTTACTAAATTGTGTATGTTAATAGTATACAGTTTACTGCCCATTAATCATCTTTCAATAAAACTGTTTAAACAGAACATAAAACATTTGCTTAAAGAAACTATTTTGGTTAGGAATAGAGTTAACTATTTTACATGTTAAAAAATCAGCTTAGAGTTTTAAAATTCTAACAAGACAATTATTTTTAGAGATCTAATGTTATCATGACTGACATTCTAACCCAGGTAAAGTTACTATGTTCTAGTCTCTTTAAACATTTGACATTGACAAGGTGGCTTTTTCTACAACAGTCTGAACTTAACCACTCAACTTCAAATCTTTAAAACTGGCCTGAGGAGACATGGTTCATTAGTAATGTGCCTGCTTAACAGTGCAGACTTTGGTTTGGTTCCTAGTACTGCCAAACCAAATAAAACAACAGTAAAACTTAAAAAATTCAGTATAGTAAGAAAACTTAAGAACTATCAGGGAATAAAAATTTATTCATGTGCTAACATTTCCATGTACAAAGTTCATCAAATAAGCAATGAAATAAACCACAATCCACAGTTCACTCTAAGCCAGGATTTGAATATCCACTTAAAGGATCCATATCATTCTAACTAAACCTTAAGACTTTGCATCTTAATTGACAGCAAAACTATATAATATTAAAGTCTCTTATTACTCAACAAACCCTTAGAAACAGGCTTTATTCTTTATTAAGTGAAAAATATTTTAAAATTTTGTACCAGTTTTCTAGTGTCAGATCTCAGGAAGTGTTCAGGAGCTCATACCTCTCAATAGCTGTTCTTGTTTTACCACAAGTCCCTGGTACTTTTTAAAGGTTTTATCATAATCCTTTCTCAACGTTTGATTTTCAAGGTCTTCGTCAAGTAAAACTCAAGTTAAGGATCACAAGCATGAAGTGAAGAAAACCTACCGAGAACAGTGCTATTATGTTTTATCTGCAAATTATTATTTATTAAGACAGGGTTTCCTTGTGTAACTCTAACAGACCTGGAACTTACTATGTAGACTAAGATGGCTTCAAACAAATAGAGACCCACCTACCTCTGCCTTTGGACGCTGCTATTAAAGATATGCGTGCTATCAAGACTGACTACAACTTTATTTCCCATCCAACAATTCAACTAGAATCCTAACTGCAGAACTATGCATAATAAGACATATTAGCCAAAGGACCCATAATTTCCTTTAAGTCTTACAAGGATGAACTGTTTGAACTTCACCAAATACTTGGATTCTCAGTAATACAAGCCAATATCTTATGAAAGTTGCCAAGTCTATAACTTCCAGCAGACCATAAGTGAGTCCATTAAAAATATGATTTACTAAGCCGGGCAGTGGTGGGGCACGCCTTTAATCCCAGCACTCGGGAGGCAGAGGCAGGCGGATGTCTGTGAGTTCGAGGCCAGCCTGGTCTACAAGAGCTAGTTCCAGGACAGGAACCAAAAGCTACGGAGAAACCCTGTCTCGAGAAATCAAAAAAAAAAAAAATATGACTTACTTTAGAGAAATTGATGCAGTTGCTAAGAATAAAAGACTCTATTTAGGCAGACACCTAAAATATGTAGATTAAATTTGAAGCAGAAACTTGCTCAGGTTAGAGACTTGAAGAGAAAGAAGCCGGGCAGTGGTGGCGCACGCCTTTAATCCCAGGAGTCAACGCAGAGGCAGACAGATCCCTGTGAGTTTGAGGCCAGCCTGGTCTACGGAGAGTCCCAGGATGGCCAGGCTTATACAAAGATATCCAATCTCAAAACACCAAAAAATAAAGAGTGGGGAGGGAGGAAAGAGGGAGAGGGAGAGAGATTGTTCTAAAGAATAAGGCCCATGAGTTTCACATGGAGATTTAATAAATGCACCACACTCTAGCCAGACAGGACAGGGTTATATAGCCTTAGGCCATGGGGAATTGAGTCAGGGTATTGGGAAATAGCCCCTAGCCATAAAGAATGGCTTAGCTCCAACCTGACTTCAGCTCCACCTACACAAACAATATGCCCAGGTATGGAAAACAACCCACTCTGGTCCCATTCAAACCACAAAAAATAACCGTAACTTCCTAGTAGCTATCTATGTGTGTGTATATGTGTACCTGTTCCCCAGCCCCTCTAAAAGCACTCAGCTTTCATCCAGTGCAAAAGCTGGGGCCCCTTGCTATTCCAATAAAGCAGCCTCAGCCTGTGATGATTAAGTCTATCTACCTCTCTGCCTCATTTTTTTTCTTATAGGAATAATGCTTTCATTTCCAATAAATACAAATAAATATTGTATTCAAACAATGCCATGCCTGCACCTCACTGATACGTGAAACTTCATGTTAAGACACATATGAACAGTTGAGGACCTTTGAGTTAGAATTAAATTGTAAAGACACTATAGTATTTTCAAATGAGATTACAGTAATTTTAAAAACAGCATCCTTATACTATACTCAGTATGAAAGACAAATCAAGAGATAGAAATTATCAGAATGCAGACTATAGCTCAAAAAGCAAAGGGACACTAAAGTAAATGGAATTCCAACCTCAAAATGCCTTAAGCCAATGGGCAATGACACTGTTAATGAAAAGTGTGTGAAAGCATTTGTTAAGAAACTAAAAAACAATTCCTAGACCATAAAATTCATTAAACCAGAATTTCCAAGGTTCTTTTCATAGGTTCTATCATTCTATAGATTTCTCAAATCTGCACTAATATTTTTTCACTTAACCAGAAAAACTGAACTTCATAGAAAAGTAGAACTGCAGTTTCCTGGAAAAATTAGGTTTATCGAGAAATTTAATCCATCCCATCAAAGTTACTTGGAAGCAGTGGGAAGCCATGCTTCACCAGACACACAGGTCATGTGATACCATAGTGCTGTCATTTAGAGATTCTCATCCACTTATCTAGCACTGCTGCTGACTTCACTCTTCTACCTTATAACCAGTCAAATGTGAACAGACAAAACGTCTGCCAGCCTGTAACTACTCTGATAATTCCAATCTCTATCTTTTCTTCTGGAACATTTTTACATAATTTTCAAATAATATGACAGGAACTAAAAATGGAAAGAACACCCCCGCCCCGCCACATCCATCAAAAGCATCTAAGCATAGGCAGCAGGTCAAAATGGCACCTAAAGGATATCAGCTTTCTTCTTCTTAGAAAGTTCTTCTTGCCAAAGCTCATGTCTTTTTAACTCATGATCAATGATATTCATACACAGGGCTCCAATTTTATAATGTGTGATGAGTCCATGAAAATGAGAAAAGCTTCAAAGGAGAGATTTAAAAAGAATACATCTAGTTCAAATAGGAGATTTGGTTTTGGCCCAAACTGCCATAAACTATACAAAACATAAGTATGACACACATTTCAATGAATGAATACACTACAGTAATTTTGAAATTATGAGATTATTTTAAATATGTATTAACATGCTATCCTCATTTTAAATATAATTATTAATCAAGTTTTCATTCTTAATCACAATACTAAGTACTAAGACAGTCTCATAATATGTTTTGGAATATTGTCTAACAAACTAATGTTATAATAAGGTTTTATTTGTTGTATAAAATTGATGAGAAAGAATAAACTAGTAACATATTAGCAATCAGGTTATATATATATGTATATATATATTGCTAAATAATTAACTTATTTAAGTATTTATTCAAGAAAATATCTTTGCCAATGTTTTTTATTATTAAAATCCAATTGGCTAGAAAATTTTCATAAAATCTCAATAATACCTCTATTAAGAATATATACATGTAAATAGAATATATTCAACTATTAAAAGAATAAAATTTCATAATTTATTAGACACAATGGAACTGGAGGACATTATGTTAAAATAAGTCAAACAAAAAAAGTAACTGTCATATGTCCTTGTTCTGATATCTGGAAGGAAAGAGTTGACTTCATATAAAGAGAGTAGACTAGAGACTTCTAGAGATTAGGAAGGGTTAAAATTAGGGAGAATAAAGGGGGGTTGGATCACCAAAACAACACACAATCACAGGAGGAGTAAGTTCGGATTGTACAGCACAGTAGGGTAACTACAGTTCACAACAATTTATAGTATATTTTAGAAAGAACTGCAAGAGAGGAGTTCAAACATGCACAACACAAAGAAATGATAAGTGTTCACAGAGTTGGAAATACCAACCACCCTGATTTGATCATTTATATATTGTCACATGTAATCAAACTATCAATCTGTATCCCCTAAGTATGTACTAAATTGGTAAAAAAAAATGAGATACAGAAGTATGTGTATTATAAATATGCTATTATTTACATGTTCATAAGTATATCTAAGTATAAGAGAACTTACTATGTACCAGGCTTTTAACCTAAGTTTCTTAATCATTTAATCCTAAAACCTACCAGAAAAGAATGTGGCTATTACAATGAAAACTTTACACAGGAACCAAGGCCCACGGTGATTAGGCAAAATAACCAAGAGTACACAGTGAGTAAACGGTAGGCATTACATTCATACTGAGATAATTTTCTTCCAGAATTGTAAACACATTCTAAACTATTATGCCGAATTGGTGTATATGAACAAGTGTGTGCATGTGTGCAGGTACAGGGAGTTGTAGACACAATGAAAGAATAATAGAGTAAAAAGCCAGCAGTAAGAAGCAGAGCATGGACAAATACACAAAGACTGGGAGAACCAATGGGCTGCACACTGGTACAGGCAGGCAGCAACAGAGATCAATTAGTCCTTTTAGAATCTTTATACTTACCTAGAGAAACAAAAGAAGATATAAATGATGTTTGTAGCTAACTCAACACTTTGTTTCCAGTCTTCTCTCAGGACTCTTGCTAGCGCACCAAGGGCAGTTTCTACAGAAAAGGAGACATACGGATATAATCATTTATCTAGGCTTTGATATAAAGGGAGGCTGGTTTTAAATGTCTACTTATGAATAAGTAACAAAGCCAAGATGGAACTGGGACAAAGAAGTAGGATGTTTCTTTCCGATACAGAAAGCTAATTTAGAAGTATAATAAAACTTTCATTCAAAACTCTTGACATACAAGTGTGCAGTAAAGAAATTGAATGTGATTTAGATAAATGTGACAGCAGATCATCAAAGGCTGCCTGCCTGCTTCCCGACTGCTTCCCGCCTGTCTGCTTCCTGACTGCCTGCTTCCCGACTGCCTGCTTCCCGACTGCCTGCTTCCCGCCTGCCTGCTTCCCGACTGCTTCCCGACTGCCTGCTTCCCGCCTGTCTGCTTCCCGACTGCTTCCCGACTGCCTGCTTCCCGCCTGTCTGCTTCCTGACTGCTTCCCGACTGCCTGCTTCCCGCCTGCCTGCTTCCCGACTGTCTGCTTCCCGCCTGTCTGCTTCCCGACTGTCTGCTTCCCGCCTGTCTGCTTCCCGCCTGTCTGCTTCCCGCCTGTCTGCTTCCCGCCTGTCTGCTTCCCGACTGCCTGCTTCCCGCCTGTCTGCTTCCCGACTGTCTGCTTCCCGCCTGTCTGCTTCCCGACTGTCTGCTTCCCGACTGCCTGCTTCCCGCCTGTCTGCTTCCCGCCTGTCTGCTTCCCGACTGCCTGCTTCCCCTTCCCGACTGCCCGCTTCCCGACTGTCCGCTTCCCGACTGCCTGCTTCCCCTTCCCGACTGCCCGCTTCCCGACTGTCTGCTTCCCGACTGTCCGCTTCCTGACTGTCTGCTTCCTGACTTTCTGCTTTGAATCCTACTACTGCTGTGCTACCTTTGTTTCTCTCTCTCTCCCTCCCTTTCTTCCCTTTCCTTTTTTTTTTTTATTTATTGAGACAGGGTTTCTCTAATAATTCCTGGAACTTAATTTGTAGCCCTGGCTGTCCTGGAACTTAATTTGTAGAGCAGGCTGACCTCAAACTCACAGAGATCCACCTGTCTCTTTCTTTGCCTCACAAGTGCTGGCATTAAAGGTGTGAACCACCACTGCCCGGTTTTTGTTTTCTTTTTTAACATTTGATTTACTCTATTAGGACAAAGACTAGAATATACCTAGATTATAAATGAGCAGTTTAGCCATCTTAGCTTCATTAAGGTAAAAAAAAAATAAAACTTACGTGAAGAAAAGTAACATTTACATATATTACATACCAACAGACATAAATAACAAAATAGAAGTTTCAGATAATAACTTCTTGGAAGTACATAAGTATTTCTGCTAGAATAAATAATTAATTAATGCTTGGAGATATTAAGGAAATATGAGGTCAGTTTTAAATGAGTTATTGTAAGACTATTTTTTGCATAAGTATGTATCTGTGGTACTTGTGTGTTTACACATGTGTGAGCACACATCCATTTAAAGGCTAGAGGCTGACAGCAGAGTCTTCCTCAGTTGTTTGCCACCTTTCCTTGAGGCATAGTCTCTCAGCTGACTCCAAAGCTTCGCAGATGTCTATTCTGGCTAGCCAACTGGCTGTGGGAATCATATATCAGCATTAGGATTTTAAGTGGAATGCCATTCCCACAAACAATTCATGTGGGGCTGAGAACACACAGGTTCTCACACCTGCATGGAAACCACTTTTTTCACTGAGCTATCTCCCGCCCAATTTTAAAAAAAGGTTAAAATATCTGTTAATGTTGTAGAAAGTCTTGCAGCCAGTGGTTACCCGCCCAAGGGGCGTGGCCTCTTACACTATATAAGCGGATGCAGAGCATGTGTCTGCTCTTTTTCTGGTTGCTGGATTCAGTTAACGTTCTCCTTTCAAGCAGAGAATTCTGATTTGTGAGTTTACCCCTAAATAAATAACCATCTATTTCTCAATTCTGAGCTAGTGTGGGATTATTTTTAAAGTGTCCTTCCACATGTTAAAACATAGAAATTATAATTCCACTGTCATTAATGAAAATTCAGAATCTATTGTTATATATATATATATATATATATATATATATATATTCCTGGTTATTCAGATTATAAAATAAGAATTGGCTATATTAGTATTCATCAATTTAGTAATGAATTTTTTAGCAATTTAAAAATCTGCCAATAGATTTTCACAATCCCTGTAAGTCATTGGACTAATGCAAGCTTTGCTCGAAGCTATTGAAAAATCACATAAGCAGAAGGGCAGTACATACTCAATGGTTCAAAAGTCCTACTTAGTAGGAAATCTGGCTTCACTTTTTCTATCTACCAAATCCTAAAAGCTTTTAATTAACACAAGCCAGAGGAAAGAGTATTTCTCAAGTGTGCCACAGCAGACTACTGTAAAAAAGCACGAATTTGAACATAATTTCAGTACAAGACCAGCAAAGTGAATTCTGAAGAAAAAAGAAAGTCAAATTGGATCATTTATCTTACAAGTAAATTAAACTACATACTAGAAAGTGAAGCCAGAAGATCAAGAGTTAAAGGCCAGCCTTAGCCACATGTGCATTCAAGACAAACCTGTGCTACACCAGACCCTGTCTCCAAACAAAAATCCACCTCCCACTCCCAACTCCTACCCCCTCAAAAAAAAAGGAAAGAAGAAAAATTAAGTCCACCCAAACTAAAGAGACTTGACAAATAAACACAGCCTGGGGAACCAGCTCTAGTGACAGCCTGCCCTTAACAGGTAAAAGGTCTTGGGTTCAATTTCATGCACCACAAATAAAACTACAGAACAATAACCAACAGTATTATATTGGTTCGGCCCTTATCTGTTGTGGAACAATCTTTTTGTACACTGTGAAGATGTGTTGTTCTCATTGGTTTAACGGAGAGCTAAATGGCAATTGCTAGGCAGGAAAAAGGCAGGACTTGCAGACAGGGAGAGAGCACTGGGATGAAGAAGGGCAAGTCATCGCAAGATGAACAAGCCATGCTGAAAAAATGTACTGAGCCATGTGGTAGATCACAGATGAGAAATATGAATTAATTTAAGTTGTAAGAGCTAGTTAGTAACAAGGCTAAACTATTGACCAAGCATTTATAATTAATAACAAGTCTCTGTATGGTTGTTTGGGAGGTGGCTGGCAGGACAGAAAATTTCACCAATACTCATGAACCAGACCAATGGAACAGAAAGAAGATATAGCATACCCATTGCCATGTGGGAAATGTATGGTGAGGAGTAAGTCTCTGGAAGAAACAGCATCTGTTCGATGAAGAAACAGCAGGCACACAGGAACAATAACAAAAGGAATCTGGATACCTGAGTTAGGTCATGTTCTGATCACTAACTACATGGGAATGGAGGATTACATAACATAAAGTAACCTTAGTTTATACCGCTATACCATTATTTTATCAAAAATGAATTCTGGGGCAAGTAACTTGTAGGGCAGCAGACTAAAAACCTCAAGCAATTCACTCTTCCATATAAGAATAAGCAAACTGGTAAAAAAAAAAACTTTTCAAAACTGCTATTTGCCATATTGCTATATAAGCTATATATTGCATATGCTACTAGCCTGTTGGGAGACTGAGGCATGAAGACGTGAATTTGAGGGTAGCCTGAGCTATATAGTGAAACACTATCTCACTTTTATTTAAAAATGGAGAATTACCTTTAGGTAATTCACAAAGTATTTACTGAAGAAAAACAGTTAAACTTTGATAAGAACAGCGAGCCCTGTGACAATTGAACTGTCTTAATCCTTTTTTGCCTTGTCCCACTGTGGTGGACTGGCAGGAGCTGAGGAGAGCAGAGTTTGAAGCTTCCCTCCTACCCCATACCAGAAGAAGCTTGTGAAAAGCTGGGTTCATGGGGTGCAGGGAACATTCAGTTGTCATTTGTTTGACTTGAAGCTTGCTGTGCCTTAAACAGCCTTATGCTGTTAGAGAAAAGCACTGTGGCAGCATCACAATGCCCGAGATAGACTTACAGTTTGTTAGCAGGATTAACAAAAGGTTATTGACATTTTTTAAACAAAAGCTAAAATCAGGTATTTTCAGGAGCTTTAAAGGGGTCAGACGTACTTTTGTTAAATCTAGAAAGCCACATACAGACAGGTACACAGTTGTAGGCCTATCACAGAAAGACCCTAATCTATCAGTTCTGGCTGAATTTTGAAACTGTCTAAGAAGAAAAGCAGAGTCTTAAATGTGAAGTGCCTCAACACTTAGGACACACCCTAACATACATAGAGGTCTTCAGTAAGGGTGGGAGATATTATCATCAAGCAATTAAGGAAATTGTCCAAAAAACCAACTGAGTAGAAATTGCACTGCTTCTAAAAGGATATCAAATTTGTAGAATTAATCCACAAAACTTGACTAACAAACAAATGGCATTAATAAAAAGCCATGGGGTAGCATGATTGATTTCCAGAGTTACCATATATTGTTTCAACAAAACCAACTCACCAGAGAAAGAAATAGAACCATGTGACCCATGCTCAGGTAATAAAATCAATAGATTGTCCATGAAAAAGTAGATACTGAGTTTATTATAAGACAAAGAGTTTAAATCAGCTATTATTACATTCAGAAAAAGAGGGACCGGAAAGATAGGCTGGCAGTTAAGAGTACTTGTTGTGCAATCATGAGGACCACAGTTCAGATTTCCCAAGCAAGTCACCATGCTTCTCTCACACCTTTAATACAGCTCCATGGAGGTGAAAACAGGAGCACCCCTGAGGTTTGCTGGAATCTAGCCCAGTTGTGAAAACCTGTGTCCCAGATTTAGGTAGAGACTTTGCCTCAAAGAATAGGTAAAAAATGATAGAGGCATACACCCTATGCCCTCTTCTGGTCTCCAAATACACACGTACACAGCTACACACATTCAAATGCACAGACACATATACAGAAATAAATAACATTTAAAGATTAAAGTAAACCATTTCTATAGATTTAAAGGCAGTTAGTTACATGAGTGAACAGGGATGACATTTTATCAACGAGACCACAAATTATAAAAAAAGAGGCAAAAATAAGAAATATGTACTTGAAGAGTACAAAAGCTAAAGTTAAAATTTACTGGGAATCTAAGCAACAGGCGTGACATAGGAAAAGTTAATATAAGCATTTTAGATTGGTCAGTCTGAAGAAAAAAAGAGGAAGTCAAAATGAACAGGTCCTTAAAGAAATCTGGAGAATACAGCACAGAAACATCCATGATGCAGGTCTCAGAAGCATATACAGGTTCAAACTGAACATTTAATGAGAAAATAGCTAAAAATTTCCTGTGTGCTGAAGACTAAAAAGGTAAACACACCAAATATACCACACTGAATGATATCAACACTTAAACATGTCACAGTCATGGTCAGGTTTGCAAAAAGGCTAAGAGAACCAAAGCGTGAAGAGAAAAGCAATGCTGTGTGTTTACCATCAATAAGATGGTAAACAGGTTTACCTCAGAAATCATGGAGACATGCAGATAGGAATGACACATGAAAGTGCAAGAGAATTTCTGTCACCTGTTGGGGGTACAAAGCTTCTTGTGCCCACAGAGCACCGTGAAACCAATGATGCTAAACATGCAGGGCCTCTCCTCAAAGGAGAAATTACCTGTTTTTCACCCGGAAGGCCGGGAATGAATACTGTTAATGACCAGGTGACCTTTCTGCTATTTGAGAGGCAGACCTCACCCATATTGTGCTATAGAGGCAGACCTCATGCCGAATGTTTATACCAGACTCTTCCCTCCCTAGATCTTTAGCTCTCAGTTATTGGAACCCATCCTTGGGGGAGATGTCATATGTACTTCTCTATGACATCTTGGACAGAGACCACACTAAATTCTAGACCTTGTAGTTACAGAAACCATTCTTATGGCCACATGTACTTTGTAAAGGAGTTTCTATGTAGCCATACCTTAAGCTTTATTGTGCACCTGGGATGGGAATAACTGTTGCCTGGAAACTTTTACCCAAACTGTACTGTGTTTTAAATATGAACCTCCTGGCATTAGACTTCCCAGGTTTGATCCAGGTTGATAAAGGCAATCTGAACTGAGTTTTCATTTTCCCATCTTCGCGGATCACTGCCTGAACTGACACTTTACAGGGGCCCTCAGCCACCTGCCTGTAACTCCAGAGCTCTGAAGGTGGATTACTGGAGCAAGCTAACTAGCTAGACCAGCCATATCCTCATGCTCTGGGTTCAACTAAGAGACAATAAGGCAGCCAATGATTGAGTAAGACTCTTGATATCAGCCCTGGGCCTCTACACACACATATGAGAATGTATATACTTCTATAAACAAGTATACTCATACACTTGTAAACACGCATACAGATATGGATATACCACACATATACATATGCAAGAAATAAATCAGTATTATTACAGCACAAAGGAGTGAGGAGGGAAAAGACAAAAGTGTATATTGGAACAAATTTCTGTATACTGTTAAAATTAAATTAGTTGTAATTTGAACAAGATTGTTTGAAACTGTCAATTGTAATGTTGGGAAATCACTAAGATAATAACTCAGGTAAACATAATAATAGAAAATTAGCTTAAAATGATAGACTAAAAACCATCTAGTATAGAAGGAAACAATAGCAGAAGAAAACAGAAATAGAAGAGTAAAAAGAGTTAAGAATCATAACATTTTTCATAATTTACAAATATATATGTTCAAAGTTTCATCATTCATAGCAAATACAAAATAACAAAACCTACTTTATGAGTGCTACATCAGTGTTGAACAGACTAAAGACACCAATAAACTGAATGGAAAAAGAACACATGGTGGTCTAGTCATATGCTAATTCCAACAAACTCTTGAGATGCAAAACCACAAACAGTGTGAAAACAAAAGAGTGGATACATAGACCTACCATGAAAAGAGAGAAGGAGAGGAAGATAACAGATTTAAAATATTCCTAATATATACAAGAAAAAAGAAACTTCAGAATATAAATATTTAAGACATGAAAACAAGTATATGTGCATTTGTATACATAAAATATTTAAGATCTGAGTACAAACTTTGAGGGTAGGTTTGCTTTCCATAATTTTCTATGTTCAATATTTAGGAAAAGAAATTACCATTTAATAGTAGTTCTTCCAAGTTATCAGGATTTCGAGCCAGCTGTAGGATCAAGGCAGAACCCCGAACCTTGTCTGGAATATCTTCATACAACAGCTCAATGTACTCATCCATGTCATTAATGTTGGCCACTTCGTCAATCTGAAACATAGCGGGAAGCACTCAGTAGCTCTGATAGGCAGAATCGCAGTCAGATCGATGATATTTGTGATGGATATATTACTTACAAACAATTTCCAAAAAATGGATAATAGCCTCTTTTGTGGATGGAAATTTTAGGTCTTTGTGTAGTAGAATGATAATATTAAATTATAAGCACAATAAAATGGAACATATCTAAAATTTGTCTCTTAATGTATTTTAAATGTAATACAAAGTTATTTGCAACTACTATAATAGATTAAATATTTTAAAACTTATTCCAAAATGTTGAGAATATTTTTGCTACTTACTTTAATAAATTTAAAATGTGTTAAACAGCACTACCAACAATTTTTGTTTTAATCAATTAAGCATTGATTAAACAAGATGCCTTTTTAAGGTATCTCTAAAGTGAACCATTTAAAATTCTACTTCTGAACATGGCCATATGCAATACTGAAAGGAAAGGTGATGTCTGTAGTGTTTTGTTGAACAGATCAGAATTCACACGGTCTTACCTCCATCCCTTCAAAAGGAGGTGGATCTTTAGGCTTGCTTGATTTTTCTTTTTTTTCTGTAAAAAAGATTTTAAAAATCCTAAGAATTAGGTTTTAAAGGTTTGGGAGTAATTATTTTCAGTAGTTGAGATTGATGCTGCCTAACCTGGGGGTATAAAATTAAATCTTTGATGAAATTTTTTTCAGTGCATAAAATATTTCCATGTAAAAATCAGCTATTTGTTCTAATGATGCTATTAAGGAGAACATAAACTAACAAAATCTGTGACAAAATTATACTTCTTTTAAGATGGGAATGCATAAATCAATAAGGCAAAGAAAACAGTGTAAGTAATAAAAAAATGATGAACATGAAAACTAACGTTAACACAGGAGGAGTAAGAAATAGTAGCTAAATTATAAGCTAAAGTAACTAAGAATGAATGATTTTTGTCTGAAAAGTTAAAGGACATAAATTAAAAGACGAATTTTTGATATTTACATCAGCTTAATCTTCATTTATTCCCAAGGAGGCATTCAAACGTACTGAACATGTTTATTACTCTATTCAGTTAAAAGCATATTTTCATATTAAAAACAGAAACAATGCATTAAATCAATAATAAATTAGAAAGGAAATTAAATAAATTAGAAAAAATAAAAAACTGTACAGTTAGCAAATAAATATGGATATAAAAGACTTGGACATTACAGGGGACAATTTAGAAGGGGATCAGCAAGAATGCTGGAAGTAAATATGAACTCTACATTCATGTATCAAACTGTCCTCATGAAAAACCAGTTTCACACAATTAATACATGCTACGAAAAGAAATACTGCTATGAAGTATGAGTGATGGAAAATGAGGAACACACTGTTGACAATAAAAATGTCAGGACAGCCTACTCTTCCAAAGAGACACAAATACAGAATTGAAAAGGAATTAACCATTTCCACTTTCAGGGGCATTATCCATGAGAGGTAAGGGCATATCATCAAAAGTTAAATTCTGTGTCAAAAAAAATTTAGTTAAAATTATTTTTAATTTTAAATAAAATAACAGTAGTTCTGACTGGCAAAGAAAAAGAAATCACTGAAGTGATGAATCACTGTGCCACAGTTTACTACAGTCCCTCCTGCCATCTCCTTAGGGGGAGGCTTCTGGCTCTACATTATCACAGTAAAAAGTTATAAACATCTTGATCATTTAGACAAGTATAGTTTTAATATGCAGTAAAACATTATATACCTTCAACTACTAATGTGCAGAGAGAGACTAATACTGACTTGAATTATTCTATCCATATATAATGAACACTTTTCACAGTTCTTTTTTCATATATCCTAATCACTAACATTCATTGGGATAACCTTTTTATTTGAAAATATCTTCTATATTTCCTGAGTTCTAAAACATTAATGGTACAGTTCTTTCATGAAGGAGTTGAGAACAGGAAAATGACAATAATAAAGACAATGATAAAAGAAATGTGATACTTTTCTTAGGAAAATTCATGAGAGTAATATCCCAGGGTTATCTAAAGCATGAGACATCTCTCATATGTATATTAAAACTTGAAATAAATAATTCACTAAAGTTATAAATGATGCATAAACCAGAAATTTAGAAAAATAAGTCTAATTAGAAAAGAGAAGATCTCTGCCTTCAATGTGCCTTTTATTATTCTACTACCATGATGACAGACTTATCTCCTTATTTCAGCATATGTGTGCATGTGCACACACAGTGAAAGAGTCTGACCACTGCATGTAGAAGCATAAAACCTCCAATTCAGGAAACAAGTACATCTGGTTATCCTAGCACTGGTAAGAACTCACAACCAAAATGAATACAGTTTTCATAACTAGATTTGTTTGTTTGCTTACTTGTTTTGGTTTTTCTAGACAGGGTTTCTCTGTAGCTTTGGAGCCTGTCCTGGAATTCACTCTATAAACCAGGCTGGCCTTGAACTCACAGATATCTGCCAGCCTCTGCCTCCTGAGTGCTGGGATTAAAGGCGCATCATGGCCCAGCTATAACTATGTATTTTTATACTACACATCTATTTACAAAGTAAACATAATATTTGTGAAGGCTGCCTTTGGTGTTACATTTAAAACTCTACCTCCTTCCACTCACCTTTTCCTGACAATGAATCACGGCGGTTCTGTAGATAGTACAGCAGCTGCTCTACCTCATTCAGCTTTGAGGGATGAATGAGTTTACATTCTTCAACTACTTTTCGGGCCAGAGAGGTGATATCTGTGTTAGCATTGAGACTCTTCAGACGAATGCTGCAAGCACATCCAAATTCCCAATTCAGATATTATAGAAAGTACATGACAGATTCAAAAATACTATTTTAAGATAATTTATAAATTATGCATAGTCTATATCTATCTAGCCATTGAATCTTATTAAAGTAATAACTTAGATACAATTAGGCTTTTATAAGTTCAAGGCAATCATTTCCTGTGAGCTGCATAAAAAGGTAGTAAAAGCAACATAAATCTTTTAAGACTTTCTGGACAAGATATCCCTAAGCCCTGTTTGAAGCAGTACTTCTGATGTAAAAACACAGTCTTTACTTATGACTGAATATGAAATACATACTGTCAGAAATGATATCATTTATACTTGAATATGACAACATTTTCCAACTTTTCTTTACTTGTGCTGGGATTGGAACCTGCCACTTGCTAGGCAAGTACTATAAACTCTGAGGTACTCTGCCATTCCTTCCTCTTAATTGAGTCCAGGACAATCACTGGGAGTCTGTCCTAGTGAAAGGGAAGAAAAGACAGTGCAGAGGAACACACCAGCCTGTTTACTTGGACTCATGGCATGAGTGACAACTATGAAAACATAAAATCAGGACTGTCAAGTAAATCCTCCTATACAAGACTCATACTTAGTAGGAGAAAAAGCCAACAAAATTTCATTTGTATGATTTCTACACCATAACCATCAGTTTCTCAAAATGAAATCAGAAAGGCATTCTAAGAGGCGGAAGCGCCAGGCTGTGGATCTAGACAGTCACCCGTCTCTCTAGTTTGGTGACAGTTTATGTCATCCCTATCTCAACCTACACAGACTTTCTCTTCTCCACCATTAACAAAACCTTTCGGATTAACAAAACACATTTTTCCTTTTGGTAGGGTCTTGTGGTACATACCTTTGGTTAGTGAATGTGACATACCTTCTGTTAGTGAGTGAAACCCTCAGAACTAAAAATTAAATTCCTCTCCTGAAGTGCAGGTTTTGAGATTATAAAGTTAAAGACAGCTTTTCTTTAGGAAATCTAATATTGAAATCTGTAGGGATAAGTCCCGCCCCTTAGGGGGCGTGTTCGCCTTGGGCTAATGTTTACCTATAAATCTGGCAAGCATCTCGCAGCACTTGCTTCTGCTTTCCTGGTCTCTGCGGGAACGGTGGTTCTGTAAGTCTATTTCTCCATTAAAGCTGTATATATTTTTACAATCTGTCTGCATTCGTTTACGCTGTTACATTTTGGCGCCCAACGTGGGGCTCGAACCCATGACCCTGAGATTAAGAGTCTCATGCTCTACCGACAGAGTGTGCATCAATGGATAAAACAGGACTGTCATATCCTGCCAAGACAAAGTAAGATAGTTTTAAAAAGTTCCTTGCCTTTAATAATGGTATGTCAGTTATGTTAGGCCTTAGCCAAAGTTGGTTGACTCAACATTGCAAACGAGACTTTGCGTGATTGCCCAGGTAGTCAGTTGTCTCTGTCAATTGTTGCACATTTTGGATATATCTCGTTTGTTAAGTAATATTTATTCCCTTCTCAGATCTTTGACGGAGTTGAAGATTATATAATTGTAGTTACACTCTACATTATTTAGACTCCTTGAGATAGAATGTTTAGCAAAACTTTGTTCTCAATATTGTTTGTTATATTTATTATTTGTTATTATTGTATAAAGTTGTATTTGGTTTAGTTCTGTCTTATTTAGACAAAAGGGGGAGATGTAGGGATAAGTCCCACCCCTTAGGGGGCGTGTTCGCCTTGGGCTAAGGTTTACCTATAAATCTGGCGAGCATGTTTACCTATAAATCTGGCGAGCATGCTCGCAGTGCTTGCTTCTGCTTTCCGCAGGAACGGTGGTTCTGTAAGTCTATTTTTCCATTAAAGCTGTATGTATTTTTACAATCTGTCTGCATTCGTTTACACTGTTACAGAAATCTCAAGAGATTTTCATGAATGCTCAAGTCTTATAGTCTCAGGTAAGGAATGGCAAACAGAAAAGAATGGAGAGAGAAAGACTAAAAGGGTAATCTGGACTGCAGTGTGAGAATACACACATATTCGTCAGTGTCTTGTATGGTCTAGAAGATTAATTTATTATCATGAGCCACTAATGTCAGTCTCCTGATCCCTACAGAAAAACCAATGAAGACAGTAAAATGAGACACTAAGCAGTTTCTCTTTGTAGGGTAAGTAAGCCAGGGCTTTCAACTATAGCATTACTGAAATTCAGGCTTAATAAGTGTTTCTTGTAGGAGGCGATTGTGTACATATAGTACTTGGATTCCACCTCTTAGATGAAAATGTGACCATCTTATAGTGACAACCTAAAATATCTCGATGGGAAACAATGTTCTTTGTGGGGAAGAAACCATCCCCAGAGTGTTTAAGGACTTGGAGTCAATGCTTATACTTAAAGTGGCACCATCACATGCATTCCTAGTAGCTCGAACACACTCAATTCCAAACATGGCACAAGTAGAAATGATTTCTGACTAATTACCAAATCAACACTGTGTAGCTGGGAGAGGGCTGAGGGTGAACATTAAGTGATATCAAATCTTCTCTACTACCATAAAACTATGGGGATGGAGAGATGGTTCAACAGTTAAGAGTATTGTCTCCTCTTCCAAAGGCCCTAAGTTCAATTCCCAGCAACCACATGGTGGCTCACACCATCTGTAACGAGATCTGGTGCCCTCTTGAGGAAGAGACCTGGCCAGTCGTCCTCATCAACTTAGACCCTGAAACCCAATATGAACAAGTTCAACAAAACTACCATATATGGGCTGCCCACATATGCTTCAGCATTGCCAGGGCATAAATTTCATTTTCATTTTATTTCACCATAAAAACTATAGGAGGAAGGTAAGATAATTAGCAGAAAACTGCAGAATGATGAAAAAAGGACAGTTCCTGAGGGACTCTCTCAAAACCAAGAAGGAAAGGAAGTAGGACACCAGAGGATCTAAAAGCACTCTTATTACTTGCATTTTTCAGAGGACTAGGTTGTTTTCAAGGACTAATTAAAGATCTGTGCCCCATTTGGGAACATCTGAACATCAAACCACTCCCAGCAATTCTAGGGGGAAAAGGAAACAGGATTTAATACTTAGATTTTCCAAACTAAGCAAAAAGTTCCTATATAAACGTAGCTTCTGTGATTAATTTCACTTAGCATTTCAAAAATATTACTTTCTCTAGAATATATTCCATATTTATATAGTCTAATGTAATCTTTCATTGACTAAGATAAAGTATGTCTAGAAGTGTTCCATAAATATTTACTACCTATAAAGATTAAAATATTAGATTTGTATAAAGTTTATATAAAGTCCCCTATTTTAAAGATGTACACAAATGAAGAAAACTTACATTTTTTGACATTCCTTTCTTTCCCCCAACATGGGATCCCCCATTTCTCCAAGAATGGTAGCTTCCACTTCATACTGAACGATGAGAGCTTTTTCTGATGGATGGACATCAATATTTCCCCCTTTAACTTTCCTACAAAAATATAAAAAAGTACATTAAAATCTCACAGAACAGCCATAATTTTCACACAGTTTATGTCTAAAACATGAGGGTGAGACTGACACATGCCATCTAATCACATTCTGTGAGTCTGGAACAAGTATGTATTTCCTGGCCCAGCAGAACATATTTTCATGAATAGTCTTACCTTGAAAAAAAATGTATTTACCCAAAGAACCATGTATAAACACAAGTGAAACATTTATAATTAAAATTGTCTTCGCAGAGGATGGCTCTGACTAAAATGAGCTTTTTATCACAGCCATTTTGATTTGCGTTTCCCTAATTGCTGGGGATAATTAACATTTTGGGGAGGTATTTCTTAGTCAATTTTAGATCTCCTTCTAAAAACTCAATGTTCAAATCCATAGCCCATTTTTCGAATGAGTCATGTTTTTTTCTTAAGTTTCCCATTTCTCCATATATTCTGATATCAATCCTCTACCGAGGACAACTCACAAAGATTCTCTCCCATTCTGTGAGCTTCTTCTTCACTCAATTGTTTTAGTTGTGAAGAAGTCTTTTAGTTTTACGAAGCCCCACTTGTCAATTGTAGGACTTAATTCCTGGATAAATGGATCATATTCAGAAAGTCCTTTCCTATACATATGCCGTTTATATACCGTGTGTGTGTGTTTTATTCTAGCATACTCAGTGTTCCAGGTTTCATATTTAGGCCTTTGATCCATGTGAAATTAGTTTCTCTGCAAGGTGATAGATATAGGTCTAATTTCATTCTTATATATGTGGAGCATCCAGTTTTTCTAGTACCACTTGTTGAAGATTCAATTTTTCTCCAGGGTCTGATTTTGACATTTTGTCAAATATGAGATGGTTATAGTTACTTGCACTGAACCCATGTTTGGGTCTTCCATTTTGTACCACTGATCTACATGTCTGTTTTTGTGCTGGTGCCACGTAGATTTTATCTGATGGCTCTGTACTGTATCTTGTAATCTCTAACAGCAATCCATCCAACCCTGCATTTTTTGCTAAATATTGCTTTGGCTATCCAGGGCTTTTTATTGTTCAAAACAAATTTTAGTATAGTTCCTGCTTTTCTACTTTTGTGAAGAATGACATGGAGTTTTGATTGGGATTGCTCTGAATCTGTAAACAGTTTTTGGTAGTCATTTTCACAATATTAATTGTACCATTCCATGAGCATGGGATGTTCTGCCACTGCCCAGTGTGTCTCCATCTCTTTCTTCAGAGATTTAAGGTTTTCATTGTAGAAGTCCTTCCTAGAGATTTTATTTTCTCTGGGGTTACTGTGAATGGGAGTGTATCTATGATTTCTTTTTTGTATGTTTGTTGTTGGTGTATAGAAAAGCTCTTGATTTTTGAGAATGGATTCTTATCCTGTCACTTTGCTGAGATTGCTGATTGTTTCTAGAATATTTCTGGTGAAATTTTTGGGGTCTCTTATGTGTAATATTGTACCATCAGCAAATAAGGATAGTTTGACTTCTTTTTTTCCCTGCTTGTAGCCCTTTACTTTCTTTTTCTTGATCCATTGCTCCAGCTAGTACATTGAGCAGTGTATTGAAAAGAGGTGAGGATTGAGGACAGCCCTGTCTCATTCCTGATTTCAGTTTACCTGCTTAAAGATTTTCTCTATTTAAGATGCTACTGGCTGCGGGTTTCTCATATATAGCTTTTATCATCCTCAGATAGGTATTTTCCAGTATTTTCTCTAAGCCATTTATCAAAATGGCATGAAGGATTTCATTGAAGGCCTTTTCTTCATCTATTGAGATAATTATTTGATATTTAAGTTCATTTATGTAACTTATTACATCAATTCATGGTGAATGGTTCCTGTGGTTATATGGTATATAATCTTTTGGATATAAGCCTATATTAAATTCATAAGCATTTTAATGAGGATTTTCAATCTGTGCTCATAGGATATTGGCTTATAGTTTTTCTTTTTGTTGCTGCAGCTGTGCCTTAACTAGTTTGGGTATTAGAATGGTACTGGCTTCTCAGAAGGAGTTTTGCAGTGTGCCTTCTCTTTTTGAATAATTTAAGAAGGATTGATTGCAAACCGTGTTTGAAAATATGGTAGGATTCTGCTGGAATTCCATGTGAGCATTTTTTTTGTCAGAAAATATTTTGTTTATATTTTATGTGCATGGGTGTTTGTATGTGCCTATGTATGTACTTAAAATCGGCAGAGACTCAAAGAGGCTATCAGGTCCCCTCTAACTGGAGTTACAGTGGGTTATGAGCCACTATGTGGGTGCTGAGAACTCAACTGGTGTCCTCTGCAAGAACATCAAGAACTTTTAACTGTTGAGCCAACTATCCAGCCCCTAAAATTGTTTTCACAATGGATGTACCTCATTAAAATTTATATTTATACTTTATTCTATTTTTACTTTAATAAGATGAATGATTTTATTTTAAATGCTAAACTGTCAAACAGAATTGAACATAGCATTTACAACATATGAGGAATGTCTAACTTCTGAGATGATTATCTCTCAAATATTTTATATCAATTCTTAATTTGATAAAATTATTGAATTTTTTTATTTACAGCATCCTATTACTAAATTGATATCTTTTAACTGCCTGAAAATGCCTTCTTAGTAACACCACTTTGTACATATGTACCAGAGAACTGCACCCAAAGATGATAACCTATCTTAGAAATATATTTATATTTATTACAATTGAAGCCACAGAAATATTTATTAGAATGCTTTGGCCTGGGGTGAACTAGGTAATAAATTGAAACCAAATGAGGAAGTAAAGAAAACTGATAAAGGTAACTATGTAGCTAAACAGAAAAGCCACTGTGTACCTTCAGTCTAGAATACTTCTTTAAACAGATGTAAGTCTTAATTATAAAGTAACTACTTTATAAATTAAATTCTAATAAAAGGCAATGACTTCCAGAATGGATAATTAAGAAATGAAGCATATACATATATATATATATATATATATATATATATATATGATGTGTATATGATAGACATGGTAGACACTTCAGCTCCAAAACTATGAACAGATTAAAAGTTAAAAGATGGGAAAAGAAAATACAAACAATATAAAAGAAAGGTGGGACACTCATACAAAACCGGCTTTAAATTAAAAGCTAGTACAAAATGTAACAACAAACGCTGTGGTGAGAAACCAATCAACACATCCAGAAGATCTAACTATTACAAACGTAAACTTGAGAGTAGAGACCTAAACCATATGAAGCAAGGACTGAAGTGATGAAAGAACAAACAGGTCTGTAACAATAGTGGCAGACTTCAATATCACTTGGAATAACAGATATACCTATATAGATTACTATAAATAAAGAAATTGAACATTATAACCAATTAGACCTAATACATACAAAGGAGATGAACTTCCCCTTTACAAAGTGTAAACTGGGTATTCTAACAGCTAGACCTTACGTTATGCACAAGTCATCAATTTGAAAACACTAACTTTATATAGTGTATGTTCTCTAAACACAAATGAATAAAACTAGGAATTAGCACAGAAAGAAAGCATTTAGAAAAATATGGAAAATTAAATAATCCACATCCACATAGCTACTAAGTCAAGGAGTAACTCACCAGAGAAATTATAAATAAAAACAACACAACAAAATTTAGGGGTGTGGCAGAGCATTGCTGAATAGAAATCAGTAACTATAAATGCCTGCATTGGAAAGATACCCAAACTTAATAAAAGCAATATAAAGCAAGCCTATTGCCAACTTCAAAATAAATGGAGAGAAACTCAAAGTAATTCCACTAAAATCAGAAACAAGACAAGGCTGTCCATGCTCTCCATACTTATTCAATATAGTACTTGAAGTTCTAGCTAGAGCAATAAGACAAGTAAAGGAAACCAAGAATCTCCCAGGGAAAAGGAAACATAAGGGATTTCATGAGTGGACTGAGGGAGGGTGGGATTGGGAATACAAGCAATCAGGCTGGGGAAGTAGGAACCGAGGGGGAGGGGTACTAAAAGAGACTACTGGAAAGGGGGGCTGCATTTTGGGGTCAAGTAAAAATCTGGCACAAGGGAATCTCCCAGGAGTCTATGGGGAAGACTCCTAGCAATAGCGGATATGTAGCCTGAACTAGGCATCTCCTGAGGCCAGATGGGTGCCTAGCCTAATTGTCATCAGAGAGGCTTCATCCAGCAACTGATGCAAACAGTTGCAGACCCACAGACACAAATGGGCAGAGTTCAGGGAATCCTGCTGAAGAAGGGGAGAAATGATTGTGGGAGCCAGAGGGGTCAAGGACACCACAAGAAAACTCACAGACTCAACTAACCTGGGCTCATAGAGCTCACAGACTGAACCAGCAACTAGGGAGCCTGCACGGGACTGATGGAGGCACTTTGAATATATGCTACAATTGTGTGGGTTGGTCTTCCTGTGGGACTCCTAACAGTGAGAGCAGAGGCTGCTGCTCTGACTCTTTAAACTGGCTTTTGAGACCCTACTCTCCATACTGGGTCATCCTGCCCAGCCTTAATACATGGGGAGGTGCTCAGACTTACTTAAACTTGATATGCCATGTTTTGCTGATACTTGTAGGATACCTGTCATTTCTTAAACAGAAATGGAAGAGAAGTGGATTGGAGGGGGTGGGAACAAATGGGGTGGAGGGAAGGACTGGGAGGAGAGGGGGGAGAGAATGTGTATATATATACACATATATACACACATAATAAATATATATAAAGATGTAATTCAATTTTACACCTCAAGAAGCTAGAAAAGACTGAGGAAAAACTACTAGAGTTTATAGAAACAATAAATGAAGAGGAAATAAATGTTGATTGTTTAAAAAGATCAAAAAGCCAGGCATTGTGGCATACAACTTTATTCTAGCACTCAGGATGCAGAGGATTGGCAAATCTCTATGAGTTCCACGTCATCCTGATCTACAGAGAATTTCTGTCCAAGGAAGGTCACAGTGAGACCCTATCTTATTGCCTAAACAAGACCTAAGCAAGGATTACATCAACAAACGTTTGTACTTGTAATTTAAAAAAAAATAAACACCCATCCTTCTTAAGATCCTCCAAAAAATAAGAGGAGACAGAAAACACTTTACAATACGTTACATTCTAAAGTGAGACAAAGATATTACAAAAGTTGTAGACTAACATTCCTGAAGAACACAGCTGGGAATATTTTCAGAGTGCTAGCCTGCAGAATCTGCAGCGCATTAAAAGACTACACAGGCCATGCGATATTACTCAAAGAGTTCAACTTATTAATAAAATGAAGAAAAATAGTAAATGATTATCTCACCTGACATAGAAAGCCCATTTTATAAAAACAAATTCTTTTTTTTTGCCTAAAAGATGGTTTATTTTATGTATTTGCAGATGATTGTGACAAAGGATTTACCACAGATTCCATTGACAATAATCTCTCCAGTCTGTGTTCTTTTATGCATCTGAAGGTGAATAAGATGTGAAAAGTCTTTCTTCCACTGATATACATTCATAAAGTTTCCCTACACTACACAATAAAAGTTTGTTCTTTTATTATCTTGAAGAGTACAGTGGTCTCCAAAGGCCTAACCACACTGACTACATTCATAGGGGTTCTCTTTACTCTGTGATCCTTTGTACATTTGAAGATGACTGTGTTTTGCAAAGGCCTTACCAAAATGATTATGATCATAGGGTTTCTTTCAAGAATGTGAGGACTACTGAGAACTCAAGAACAATAGCAATGGGTTTTTGATCCTACTGCATGTACTGGCTTTGTGGGAGCCTAGGCAGTTTGGATGCCCACCTTACTAGACCTGGATGGAGGTGGGTGGTCCTTGGACTTCCCACAGGGCAGGGAACCCTGATTGCTCTTTCAGCTGACAAGGGAGGAGGACTTGACCGGGGGAGGGAAATGGGAGGCGGTGGTGGGGAGGAGACAGAAATCATTAATAAATAATCAATAAATAATAAAAAAAAGAACACATACTGGAGAGAAACCCTATGAATGTAATCAATGTGAAAAGACCTTTGCATATCAAAATAGTCTTCAATTGTATAAAAGAAAACACAATGGAGAGAAGGAATCCCTATGAATATTACCAGTGTTGTAAGGCCTTTGCATGTCACAGTAATCTTCAATTGCATCGAACATATACTGGATAGAAACACGTTGAATGTAATCAATGTGCTAAGGCCGTTGCAAGTCATAGTCTTCTTCAATTGCATAAAAAACCAAATTCTTCATTCAGAAATTGGTAAGGAATAAAGGTAAACCCCCTCCATATGATACAAAGCATGAATGAAAATTCTCCAGTTAATTTCATACTTAATGATGAGAAACACCTATTTTAAAATCACAAACATGGCAATGTCCAGTTTCACCATTTTTATTTCAAATATCCTAGAGATTTGAACCTAATGAGACGTATGTAAAGAAGTAAAAAGAATCCAGATTTGAAAATAAGAAATAAATTATATCTATCTGTAATGAAATTATTTCATTTTTATATTCTAAAAACTACAGAAAATTGTTTAAGTTAATAAACATACTCAGCAAAGTTGTATGTTTAAAAGTAAATTGTCTTTTCATTGATAGTAATTAAAAATTTAAAAACTAAATTCAAAAAAATTCAATTTCCCATAACAACAAATAGATCTGTTTACAAATAAATGAAAGTAGGGAGACTCAACACTTAAAACTCTTAAATGTTAAAGAAATTAATAAGAAATTTAAAAAAGGGAAAGCCATCCTATGTTCAAGGGTTGGATAATTAATTTTTTAGATAGCACTATTTCCCTTAGATGATTCATGGAGTCAATAGAACCACTATCAAAGTCCTGACAGCCGTTTTTGTCAGAGACGGAAAAGACAACACTAAATTTCACATGGAAACAAAAGACTCTAAATATTAACATAAGCTTAATAAAGAATAACAAAGTTGTAGGACTCACACTTCTCAACGGAAAACCTCCCCGTTTAGGCAATAAGAGTTACTAGCACAAAGAGACACACGTTAGTAGACCTGTTGATGAGGACTGACAGAGCAGGAACAAACACTTACCCTTATAGTCAATTTTAATAAGGATGCTCAAATATCAACGGAGAAAAAGAACAATGTCCTTGACAAATGATGCCAAGATAAGATATTCTTTTCCATATATTTTTGAAGATTTTATATGTGTGAGAGTTTTGCTTGTAACTTTTTTTATTAGCAGAGAAAGCACCAGCTGACCTTCCTCCTCAGCCGATGTCCCAGAAGCCTCCGCTTGTCTAACTCAAACAATGAGTCTCCTTTCTAATTCCTCTGCCCCTCTCTATTCACCCTCCTGACTCCCCTGTATTCCATAAGGTTTTTCTTAATAATCTTATGTTCACGTCCTGCCAACTAGTTGTTTGCTCCACCTTTTGTGCTCCTACTTTTAGCTGACTTTATTTAATCCTGTTTTGCTTTTTTTTTTAAACAAAAAATGAGATACATATATTTATATATTTATTTTTGAGACAAGATTTCTCTGTGGAACAGTCCTGGCTGTCTTGGAACTCGCTTTGTAGCCTAGTGTTGGGATTAAAGGCCTGCAGCATCACAGCCCATTTTATTTATTTATTTATTTATTTATTTGTTTGTTTATTTATGATTTATACAGTGTTCTGTTTGCATGTATGCCTGCAGGCCAGAAGAGAGATCCAGATCTCATTATGAATGGTCGTGAGTCACCATGTGGTTACTGGGAATTGAACTCAGGACCTCTGGAAGAGCAGCCAGTGTTCTTAACCGCTGAGCCCTCTCTCCAGCCCCAAAATTAGATATTCTTAAGTGCCATATACAATAATTAACTCAATTGCATAAAAGACAAACATTTAAAAGCTAACACTATAAAACATAAAGGAAAGCTTCATGGCCTTAAATTTAGCAATGGCTTATAAATATGTTTTCAAAAGCAACAGTAACTATTATAAATTAGTCTTCAACAAATTAAAATTGTTGACACTTGACATATTCAACAGAGTAAAAAGACAAAAAAGGCTGCGACAAATGTTTGTAAATTGCATATTTACAAACTGTATTGAGAATATCTTTCAGTAAAAACTTTTTCCTAAAATAGGAAGACAAATGGCTAAGGACCATATGAAAGAAGCTCAACTTAGTTATTAGGGAAATGCAAATCAAAATCAAAGAAAGACACCACTTCATACCCCCTAGAATAGCTACAGTTACAGAACACACACACAGAACAGTACAAAGAGAGAAGATAACAGGCATTGCTGGAAAAATTGGAGCCTACATACATAAGAGGGACCATAAAAGGTACAGACACTGAGAAAGTTTTTGTTGGCTCTTCCATGAGCCCAACATAGAATCACTCCATGCTTCTGCAATCCCAAGCTTATGTATGTACAAAATGAATAAAGAGAAGTGTTCACACAAAATCTCGTCAAGATCCTATTTATAGGCAAGTGGCAAAAAAAAATCACCTAAATATCTCTACACTTGAGTCATAAATAATCAGATTATGATATAGCCATGCAATGAAATATTATTCAGTCACAAAACGGAATAAAGTGTCAATGCACAGTGTAAGTCGAGCAGAATTATACAATGTGAAAAACTGAACAAAGCATCATACTTATCATATCCATCAAATTCCTGCCTTTTCCATTAGCTCTGTATATCATATATATAATAATCATCTCTCTCAGATATCCATGTGTGCATGCATATATTTAACCTGAAGGGAATGCAAAGTTTATTCTGTCAAAATTAGATAAAACTAAACATAGTACTTTCAACCCCTTTCCAGATGCTAATTCCAGCTTAAAACATCATGGGAACTAGATCAGTTGCATTTATTGTTTCCTAGATGATGCAATTTTAAGAGCGCCCACACTAGTCTGAGGAAATCAACGCCATAGCATATGGAGCAACCATAGCATATGAAAATCAGAAAATGGTACAATAGCAGCACTTTCTTTAAAAGAAACTCAGGTTTAATGTGAAATTAGAAAATTTAATGCTCTGGACAAAAATTTTGTGTGTATATGCCTGGAGGTGTGGGGGTTAAAGTACATGTGTGCATGTTGTTAGCAAAATGAGGTGGGGAAAGGAGCACTGCCTCCTGAAGTATGTCTTATGATCACGTGTTCCATTTACAAATCTCTACTCAAAGTCTCTCCATTTGCCATAAACACAGAAAATGAAAAAGACAAAGGACTATGTTTCCCATCCTGCAAAGGCAGTATAGTTGATTTATCTTATAAACATTGGACTCTGTTTAAGAGGCCACTAACATTTGTAAGGTGTTTCTGTGTCAGCTAGAATCCTACCAAGCAAAGGAAAAAATATACTCATTAAAGTATATTAGGACCTAGGCTCATGTCACCACCTAACATGCATGGTTTCTCTCTCAAAAGTATTCTGTCCTTATGGCTCTCATTTTAGATGAATTATGTAAAAAAAAAAAGTATGTGCTTTTTGTAGGGAATCAGCAACAAAGCTTTAACTAAAAATAGAGACCCCACATTAGCCTTTAATTTGTTCACTGCTCGCTCGCTCTGGTCCAGCGAGAGGTGTATTCTTAACCCTGGATGTCCCTATCTTTGACAGAAGTTGAGGAATCTCTATAAATTTTCTTTCTTTCTTTTTTTGGAACAGCTAACACCACACAAACTTAAGGTAGAAAATGGGAAGCTCTTTCATGCCAAGGTCTTGATAATAATGCACTTCCTATATATATTATATTGTGAATGACAGTCAAGTGGGTGAAGTGGACCAAGAACAGCTGGCTGAACATCTCAGGCCAGTCTTGCACGAAGTAAAAACCACCACGTCCGTCTTTATTTCAAAACCCCTGTGATTTATGAATCTCAAACTAAACACAAATTGGTGCTGTGACAGAAATCACTTCCACGCTCCCATGGGATTCATCTATTGAGAAAAGCAGGAGAATGGGTCAGGAGAAAAACAAAAACCAGAACAAACTAAATAGAGGGTTTACCTAGCCCAATCTGCCTCTCACTGCGGATATGAATTAAAGAAGCAAGGAAATCCATTGATGCTGTCAGGGCCCCGCCAAGCCAAGGTGGATTAGGGACCTCGTGCCCCGCAGGGCCGCGTCTTTCATTCCACCCCATCACTTCTCTCTTTCTTTCTCCTTCCCTGCACCCCACCCCTTCTCTCATCTAGCTCTCCCCAGTGACAACCCACATCAGTGGGGAAACGCCTAAGGACCTGTTCAGGGCGGGGCCCGGGTCGTCACCTTTTGAGGTATCTGGCGTCCTCGCCTTGCATGGCGGCGGCGGTAGCGGCGTGGGGAAGATGGGGGTGTCTGAGAGTCTGGGAAGGCTACTTCCGGGGACCCGGCCAATGTACCCTCACAGCCGAGGCGGTGACAGTCCCGAGGCCTGCAAGGCTGGGCGGCGGCGGCGCTGCGGTTACCACGGTGAGGCCGCCGGCTCCTCCCACGGCTCCTGGGCCCCCGAAACACTGGAGCAGCCCAGACCCGCCCA
This sequence comes from Microtus oregoni, assembly GCF_018167655.1. Classification (NCBI taxonomy): domain Eukaryota; kingdom Metazoa; phylum Chordata; class Mammalia; order Rodentia; family Cricetidae; genus Microtus; species Microtus oregoni. The sequence continues at coordinate 35,076,419 of NW_024543072.1, forward strand.
GGTCTACGCAAAGCGCATGCGCCCACGCGACTGCTGCAGTATGCGCAGGCTCAGTTGCAGGCCCTGGCTCCCGCGACTAATCTGACTGTTTCCCAGAAACAGTCCAGGAAGGGTTTGGTGCTGATCAGGGAGCCTGTGGTTAAGAGTGAGATTCCTGATCACTGCCCCCTGCAGGATGGGATAGGAAAAGGCATTGCAATCTCCAAAATTGGAATTCAAAGTCCTTAGCGTGAAATAAGGCAAGGGTAACCAGTAAACTTTTTAGTTAACTGATTGTAGGCATCAGGTCAGCCTTTGACTAACAACCTCTACGGCGGGGCTTCTATTTTGAACATGTGAAAAGTTCTGCTTTGATTGCCCCGAGTTCTAGCTGGTGGGAATACTTTGTATTATGGGATGGGTAGAATTAGGGTCAAGTTTGTAAGTAGCCTTTTAAATCATAGATGTAGAAAGAACCCCCCTCCATCAAAACAAGCCAACTTCTGAACTTTAAATCGCCACTAATTAACCTTAACTCAAAAATTCACGAGTAATTGTTTCTTCTAAGGCAGGAAATTGCTGACAATTTGTAGCGAAAAGAGCTGCTTTTTTTTTTTAGCGGTAGCAAGCCACCTGCTCTGCTTTGAGATAGCCTTTCCTCTAACCTGTCCCTCGTTTACTATCTTCTAGTAAACATTATTACTCACCCCTTCTTCAAATGAGTTACTATAAAACTGGCCGACCTTTCTGTTAAAATGACATACTGATACACTGTATGGCCCATACACTCCAGAGAGACATTAAAAAGATGTGTTATGGTCCCACCCATTCACACAGTCTGTACTATTTCTATAAAGTCATAACTATTCTTTCAATCTAACAAGAAAGGAATTTGGAGCAGACTCCAAATTTGTTTATCAAATTTTCTTATTGAACTGTCACGAAATTCCGGAGAGAGTCCTGCTAGTCTGCTTTTCTTCTCCATCCACACTCCGCCTAAGCAGTTCATCTATAGAGTTCCTCCTAATTAGGCTTGCTATTTTCTGTGTTTTCTCAAATATTCATTCTTCAGACTAATGCAAAAATGGACAAATTATCATTCACAACATTTTTAACAGTAATAAAAGTCGGCACATTACTTTAAAGCAGTGGTTCTCAACCTCTGGGTCTGAACAACCCTTTCCCAGGGGCTGCCTAAGACCATCAGAAAACAGATCTTTAGAGTATGAGTCATAACAGTAGCAAAATTACAGTTATGAAGTAGCAATGAAAATAATTTTATGGTTGGAGGTCACCACAACATGAGGAACTGTACTAAAGGGTCTTGGCATTAGGAAGGTTGAGAACCACTGCTTCAAGTTTCTATAAAGGTTGGCATGATGGGTCATTGGGTAGCAGCGCCTGCCTCCATTCCTTATGTTGTGAGTTCTATCCTTGGGCCCCACATTATGAGAGCTTAGGAACCTACTTCTGCAGATGTCCTCTGACTTACACACGCGTCCTGTGACAGACAAACATACCACAACATAAAAGAAAAAAGACGTAAAGCCTCCATATACCTGAGATTAGAAGATCAAAATGTAATATATATTAAAATGAACAATTAGTGAAGATTCAAGCAGTTTAAGGTTTTGTCCCAGATAATCTGTTTTGCTCACTCTTTTTATAGATATTTGGCACTGAACTAATATTTGAATATGAATCGTGGTTTGAAAAGAAAAACTAAGACCACAGCAATGAGTAGATAAACTGAAATGGGATGAACTAGAAAATCTCAGCTGTCAGTTTGTGCCAGGAAAGGTAAAATATGAAATACGAAACTGGCACTTTTTACGTGTAAAGTATGGAGACACACAAAGATAGATGAGGCTCTGAAATAAGGAGAGTGGCCAATTTGAAATAATTTAATTTCAGGAGGACTAATGACCCAGGTGAATATATATATAGTAAAATGTGCCATACACTGCTAGTAGTACTGTTCAGTGGGGAAGTACCCTAAACCTTGTAGCTTGAAACACACATGTATTAGCTTACAGTGCCACAGGTCAGAAGCATCCAATGAGTCCTACTAGGCTAAAGCCAAGATGCCATCAAAAGATTTGTTCCTCTCTGAAAGCTCTGCAAGGCTGCCCATGTCTCTGCCTTCCCCATCTTCTCGATGCCATTCCTTCATACTCCTCTGCTGTGGCCCCTTCTGTCTCAAAGCCAGAACTACTACCCCAAACCTTTCTCATCCTGATGTCTTCCTGATCCTTCCCTCATCATATCGGTCTCCCATAGCCAGGAAATATTTTATCCATATAAGAACTTACATGGACCCATTTGGAAGCCTCAAGACAAGCTCCCCATGAAGTGAAAGCAGGTTTTTTGTTTTAATAAAATCTGTTAAATTTTCTTATAAGGGAACACGTTTATAAGTTTCTGGAGAATGGAGTATGAACATCTTTTTTTTTTTGCCTGCTACAATACACTATAATAATATTAACCTGTTAGATAGTAGAATGCATTGATAAAAATGTGAAGCAACTGAAGTCCATACACAACATTGAGAGAGCAAAACAGTAAACATTTTGAGAACAGTTTGGCACTTTCAGCAGTTAAATACATACTTACTATATGGATTTAACAATTCTATTCCTGTATTTTTATTTAAAAAAATGAAATGCATGTTCAGAAAATTCTTGTACACAAGTATTCATGAAAGAACTATGAACAACTCATCAATTGATACAAATGGTGGGATAATGTTTGGTATAAATCGGAGTAAAAGAATATAAATATTTCAAATGAAAAAAGTATATGTCTTATTTCTTTCATAAGAAGTTCTTAAGTAGAAAAGCTGACCTATTGCGCTAGAAAATAAGACAAGTGGTTTGATGGGACATGTGCTAAGGGCAGGTAGACTGCAAATAATATGCTGGAAGCTTTGGGGTAATGGCTACTCATTCGAACGTGTTTATCAAACTATGTAGCAATCCACTTTCACTGTTGTAGGAGGCTGCTTGTTTGTTTCCAGCTGCTCAGCACAGAAATAATCACACAGAAACACTATTATTTGCAATACTGTTTGGCCAATAGCTTTAAGCGTATTTCTGGCTAACTCAAATCCTACACTAACCTATCTCCATTAATCTGTGTATCACCATGAGGCTGTGGCTTACCCGGTAAGCAGGTAAGCATCAGTGTCTGGCAGGGCTACCTGGCTTCTCCCTGACTCCGCCCCCTTTCTCCCAGCATTCAGTTTAGTTTTCCCCACCTAGATCTGCTCTACCCTATCATAGGCCCAAAACAGATTCTTTATTAACCAATGGTATTCACAGCATACAGAGGGGAATCCCACATCACATTACAATGTAAATACAACTCCTTAACAGATTGATTTAAAATAGTGAGCCAAAACTCATGGATTAAATAGTATATACACACTTGAGGAAATCATCTCTGAATAAAAGGGTTAGTGGGGTGAGGGTAGGGTGACTCAGTCAAACGCTTGCCATGTAAGCATGAGAACCTGAGTTTGGGTCCCCAGTGTCCAGGTTATAGTCAAACATACACATCTGTCACAGCACTGGGAGTGGGGCAGGTATAGACATACATATATATACACATATATGATACACACATATATGTATATATACATATGTGAATATGCATACATATATGTCTGTATCATATACTGCACATGCTAGACAGGCACATATTCACCCAACAACATGAAAAGATACATATACCATGTACACATAAACAAAGTGTTCTTTTGAATTCTTTGAAGATTAAAATAGGAATGATATTGAAATTATGAAATCATAACAGCTGTGGTTGCCTGCATTGGGCCCGCTCAAGACTGGGTCCATAAACAGCTAACCGTGGAGAGGGGAAGTCATGAACTTTTATCATTTTGGGGAAACTATTGGCTGTTGATAAATGCTGGAGGTTGAATTATGTGCGATTGGTTAGCCAATCAGGCTCAAAGGGATAATTCCACACCCATGGTCATACAGACAGTCCTGGATAATCTCAGTGGGTCACAAGATGAAACAAAAAGATATGAATGTTGGAGAGGACCTTGCAGGGAGGAGTTGGGGGACAAGAGGGTTGAGGAGGAGATAGAGGGCAGAGGTATGAGAGTAATCGAGATGCATTATATTTATGTGTGAAGTTTTCAAAGAATATATTTCATTAATAGAAAGATAGGAACAACATAGAATCTCTAAGTATTTTATATGACTATTAGAATAAAATAAAAGACATAACAGGGACAAGAAAACATATAAGAACTAAAAACTGTCCTGAGTTAAGTCATAAATCCCAGGTAAGATAAAGAGACAAATCAATACTTAGACATAACATATTAAAGAATTCTACAGATAAGAAGAACTACCATGATTCCTTTGGAATTGTACATATTTATTAATTTTATCTCTCTACCTATTTATTTATTGTGTGTGTGTTTTCACTTGTGTGTGTGTGTGTGTGTGTGTGTGTGTGTGTGTGTGTGTAAATTAGAGGACAATTTGCAGGAGTTGATTCTTTCGCTTCCATTATGTGGGTCCTTGGGTTTGAACTCATATCATCAGTCTTGGCTGCAAGTGCTTTTACCTAATCAGCTATCTGCTGGTCTTATATGTTATATTAGTTTTGCATTTCCCTCCTATTTCAACCCCCTAGAGCTGCCATTCTTAACCTGTGGGTCTCAACATCTTTGGGAGTCAAATGACACTTTCACTTCAGTCTCATCAGAGATCTTTCATATCAGATATTTACATTATGATTCATAACATTAGCAAAATTACAAGTATGAAGTAGCAACATAATTTTATAGTCAGAGGTCACCACAACGTAAGAAACTGTATTGCAGTGTAGCAGCATTAGAAAGGTTGAGAACCACTACTCTAATGTATTACAACGTGCTTGGGGTAAGAGATGAGCCATTTTCATGACTGAGAAAACATTAATTACATGTAACAGTTAAGAACCTGACTTCTGGAGTCAGAATTGGGTTTAAAGTACCCAAAGACAGTCTCAAAAGATGAAAAAATGTTTAGCAGAACATATAACAGGAATGTTCTAGGAAAGACAAGAGTACAGGGAGGGGCAAAAGAGTGAGATCCACATTGGGTCTAGGTAGCAAGAAGTAGTTTGAGATAGAAAATTAGGTCTGAGTGAAAGAGTCAATGAAAAGCCAGTTCAGAAAAGTCAGCAGGATTATCACTATGGGGAACCTGGTACATTTGGAAATGTCCTACAGGCAAAAGGAACCATGAATTTTAGTATGGGAATGTGGTAGGCTAAGATTTATTACTTAGAGCAACCTTCATTATTTCTGCACTTATATAAATAGCAACTGAAAACAGAGGTGTAGCAATTACATTTAAAAATAGTTCAAATAAACTGTTTAAAATTTTCATCATGATTTGCTTCAGTAAGCTTTTTATAGTTTTTCTTACCTTGTGACTGCCTTTGGGACATCATCAAATGGCCATTGTGGTCCAAAGAGTCCACATCCACTGGATATTAATGCAGTCATCTTCAAATTTCAAATTAGTTTGAGCTCATGATACACATCTTAATACAAAGGAGATTTCAATTAAAAGGAGCCTTTACAATTCATCTTCCTCTTGATGGTAGCAACCTTTATCGACAACCAGTATGACATAGGAAGCAATTATGACATCACTGGGTGCATCCAAGATTCAGAATAGGGAGGGAAATGGCCCTTAAGGATAAGGAATCTTGAATCTCTATGTTTTTCGCTTACAGTGTGATTAACCCTTTAATAGCTGTGTGTCGTGTGAACCTGATGATGCTTGAAGACACACAGTCAAAGGAATGTAGTATCTTATATACACAGTTGATATGAGTTTAACCACACACATCTGTCTTTGCAATTTTATATATGTGGGTTATATGTTCAAATAGAAGTTATAAAACAGTACAGCTACTGCTACTCTTGTGTATTCTTTTGGAGAAATGTACTTGGGATGATGAAGAGAAGATCTGAACTTAGCATATTATAAGCTGACTTATTAATTTCCCCAGAATTTCTAAGCAGGTGTTTCTTTAGACTTGGATATACAAATATGCATAGTCATAATTTCTGACTTGAGTACATTTAAATGTAGTACAAGTAGTCAATATTTCTGCTATCTAAGCCATATTTTCCATACATCTACATCTTGATTTTATGTGTTGTGTTTTTCCCTTGACCTTTCTACTGAATTTTTTAACCTATTAATTATATTCTCATGAGCTGAGCAGTGGTGGAGCAAGCCTTTAATCCCAGCACTCAGGAGGCAGAGGCAGGCAGATCTCTGTGAGTTTGAGGCCAGCCTGGTCTACAAGAGCTAGTTCCAGGACAGGAACCAAAAAAAAAAAGCTACGGAGAAATCCATTATATATATATATATATATATATATATATATATATATATATATATATATATATATATATATATATTATATTCTCATGAAAGATGGCATACCATCTCTTGTCCTTTGTGGCTTCCAATTCCATAATCTCACACAAATATTTGAGCTAGATATTCAGTGAATACAATCTTACTACATATTTGTTGGTGTGTATTACATATTCCACGCATGCTTCAGAGCTAAAGTAATAGGTAAAGCAGTAGTCAGAGATCATTCTGACCACTTGGAGAAAATTCAAGCTATGGACATATTGGCTTTCAGAGATTTCCTCTGAAGCTTTAGTAGCAGTATTAGGAAGAATTTAATGCTGAAAATGTATGACAGCTGGTGCACAGTTCTGGAATGACTTGAAGAGGGAATAGTCATCAAAGAGGTTCCTTCATCACCTCTGTAAGAAAAGTTACTGCTGTAACATGAATGTGATGTAACCTCTGGATCATTAAGAACAGAACAAGAACTGCCAGCTCATTCCAGCTAGCACATATTTCCAGGATTAACATAAATTGTTTTCCATTGAGTAACATCATCACACCTTACTTTGGAGCCAAAATCTTGTCATCTTTAATTTGACTCTAAGATTTTAACTTTATCCCTCCCTCCTCCTAAACTACCCCCTCCCTTCTGTGATAGGCAGAATACATGTTATAGAAATAACTACACTTCAGAAAGATTGTTTGCAATCTGTAAACTTTGTCTTTCTTCACTAGTTGTCATTGTCCTCTAAATTCTTTTCACAATTTCTTCATTTGCATGATTTTTTGTTTTAACTTTCTATTTTAATACATTTTTTTAATATTTAGTCATGCTTGTGTACTAGAATAGATTATTTTTAAATTTTTTTAAAAATTGTTTTTAATTGAGCTATGTAGTAAGGAGACCACTTGGTCATTCTGGCCACTCAGCAGCTCAGACCAGAAATAACCACAAAGAAACTGTATTAATTAAATAACTGCTTAGCCCATTAGCTATAGCTTATTGGCTAATTTTTACATGTAATTTAACTCATCTCCATTGATCTGTGTATTGTCATGAGACTGTGGCTTACCAGGTGAAGTTCTGGCATCTGAGTCCCGCACAGTTACATGGCTTCTCTCTAACTCTGCCTGCTTTCTCCCAGTATTTAGTTTAGTTTTCCCTGCCTAGCTCTGTTCTACCCTATCAGGACAAGCCAGTTTTCTTTATTCATTAATGGTAATCACAGCATACCGAATCCCACATCACCTCCCCTTTTCTGTTTAAATAAAAAGCAAAATTTTAACTATAGCATAGTAAAATTACATATAACAAAACAGTTATCAAGCAAGAATTATAGTTACAATATTCATATCTATTGTTTATCATAACTAAGTAAAGCTATATTATTACTATGTACTCTTCAATTCCATCAAAGACTCCAGAAGGATATACTATTACCTAAGTAAACAGCAAATGCATGGTAAGCAACTTCCAAAACTCTAGAATTGACAGAGACATCTCACTGCCTGCATAGTCAACCAAAGTTCTTCTGTATCATTGGGGCTTCCATTTTCAGCCTACAGGCCCATACTATCTCACAGACTTTTCCAAAAAGCAAGGATTTTTCTTCTTTTTTTTCTTTTTAATTCATTTATTTATTAAAGATTTCTGTCTCTTCCCCGCCACCGCCTCCCATTTCCCTCCCCCTCCCCCAATTCAGTCCCCCCCCAGCCCGAAAAGCAATCAGGGTTCCCTGTCCTGTGGGAAGTCCAAGGAACCCCCACCTCCATCCAGGTCTAGTAAGTTGAGCATCCAAACTGCCTAGGCTCCCACAAAGCCAGTGCGTGCAGTAGGATCAGAAACCCATTGCCATTGTTCTTGAGTTCTCAGTAGTCCTCATCGTCTGCTATGTTCAGAGAGTCCGGATTTATCCCAGGCTTTTCCAGACCCAGGCCAGCTGGTCTTGGTGAGTTCCCAGTAGAACATCCCCATTGTCTAAGTGTGTGGGTGCACCCCTCACGGTCCTGAGTTCCTTGCTCGTGCTCTCTCTCCTTCTGCTCCTGATTTGGACCTTGAGATTTCAGTCCTGTGCTCCAATGTGGGTCTCTGTCTCTATCTCCTTTCATCACTTGCTGAAGGTTAATATTCAGGAGGATGCCTATATGCTTTTCTTTGGGTTCTCCTTATTTAGCTTCTCTAGGATCCCTAATTATAGGCTCAATGTCCTTGGTTTATGGCTAGAAACCAAATATGAGTGAGTACATCCCATGTTCCTCTTTTTGGGTCTGGCTTACCTCACTCAGGATAGTGTTTTCTATTTCCATCCATGTGTATGCAAAATTCAAGAAGTCTTGTTTCTTACTGCTGAGTAGTACTCTAATATGTATATATTCCATACTTTCTTCATCCATTCTTCCACTGAAGTGCATCTAGGTTGTTTCCAGGTTCTGGCTATCACAAACAATGCTGCTATGAGCATCGTAGAGCATATACTTTTGTTGTATGATAAGGCCTCTCTTGGGTATATTCCCAAGAGTGGTATTGCTGGGTCCAGGGGTAACACTCATCCATTGCTGGTGGGAATGCAAACTTGTGCAACCACTTTGGAAGGCAGTATGGCGGTTTCTCAGGAAATTCGAAAAGCAAGGAATTTTAAAGACAGTTTTAACTATATTGGCAGTTTGTCAATCACATTTTTCTGTGTCCTGCAGAATGTCTAGCAAATGTTCATGAATCAGGAACCCCAAAGGATTCTCTCATCTTTAGGCAAGTTCAGCAGTCATTTCTCTGTGGTTCCTGCATGTCCAGTTCATCAAGCAGTCCAGAGAAGAGCAGTTTCCTGCCCAAATGGCTAACAAAGTTCATAAGGAGCCTCTTTGATGCCCTTTTCCTCTTGAAGTAATTGGAGCTGCCAGGAGCAGATGTGTCTCATTCTCATGAAAAGTTTAAGTTTTTAAAACATTTAAAATGTCATATTCTGAAGGTCTCTGAAAGATTTGAAGAATCTCTATCCATCTGAAATACATTTCTGTACATCTAGAAAATCTAACATGAATACAGGCTTGACTATTATACACAATTATGTATTAACCTGTTATTTCCCAATTATACATTTTATTTTCAAATGAGTTGCACAAACACAATACTTTAATCAAGAGCAAAAATATATATACACAGTATAACAAAATTGACCTTAAATGTGTATCAGTAAACCGAAATCCATACCAATGCAAATCTCTATAGCATATCCCCCTTTAAATGTAAAGAAACATTTACAAACAATATTTGGGAATATGGACATAGTTCTCTCCAAACTGCTTCCTGCTGTTTATTGGGCAAAGTAATTTTGGGGGGTGTTTGTGGCAGCCTTTCGGGGGATCTTGATGCATCAAACCACATTATCCTGGAATGAGTCTACAGGTTCTCATCTTCTGTGGAAGCAGATGAAGAACCTCTTTTCCAAAGCAACATATTCTTAGATCCGTATTTTGAAATCAAGATACCTTTAAAATATATATGTGGTTTAGTTTAGCAATCCCCAGAATCAAATGTCTTTCTGCAGTCAAAAAATTCAAAGAAAACAGAATAGTATACACAATCCAGACTCTGTGAATTTTTCCATCTTTACATGGTTTATTTTTCTTTACTCCTTTTAATCTATGACTGTCTGTGTCCAACTCTTTTTCTTCTCTCTCCCAAGCCTATGTACATTTACCCAACATTGTGACCCATTTAGAGGTCTTTTCCATCTGAATTTGTCTTTATTGTGTATTTATAATTATTTTCTGAACAAGACTGCTTATTAAAATGCTACGTGCATCTTAAAAACTTAAGCTGAGGCATTGCTAGGACAAATATGGCCTTGCCTGCTTGCTCTACCCAGTCTAGTGTGGCAGAAATGTTAGTTGCCTCTGAGAGCCATGTACATTGCCCCATTTTCAGGCACACAGTGGGTCTATGTTGCCATTAAGCAAGTTGTAGCAGTCTGCTCACAAACCCCATTTAAATGCTCCATAGCCAGACCTTGTCAGAGTTCATACTGGCAGCACAGCCCAGGAAGCTGTACCTGTTTCAAAACAGCATGGCTTTTTTTCTGCTACCACTGAATTAGGAAAATCTCTCTTAGAGAAGCTGCAGCAAGCAAAGCTCATTTGAATAAAGAAATGAAGTTAAACTTTGTTTTTTTTTAGTGTCTAGAATATTTTTTAAGCTTTCTCATATTTGACATGGGTTTAGCCAACCACGTTGGTGTGTTAATTTGTAGTAAGGAGGCTGCTTGATCATTCTGGCCACTTGTCAGCTCAGATCCAAAATAACCACACAGAAATTGTATTAATTAAATCACTGCTTAGCCCATTAACTCAAGATTCTTATTGGCTAACTTTCCTATCTTAATTTAACCCATCTCCATTAATATGTGTATTGCCACAAGGCTGTGGCTTACTGGGTAAAGTTCTGGCATCTGTGTTCAGTGGGGCTACATGGAATGGTATGGGACAATTGTCTGTATTCTGTCAATTATATTTTAAATAAACACTGATTGGCCAGTAGCCAAGCAGGAAGTATAGGCAGGACAACCATGCAGGAAGTAGAGGCTTCTGGGAAGAGGAAAGCTTATTCCACAGTTGTGACCTTGCCAAAGAAGAAGCAAGATGTGACTGCCTTGCTGAATAAGGTACTGAGCCATGTGGCTAGCATAGACAAGAATAATGGACTAATAGAAGTTATAAGAGCTAATAAGAAGCCTAAACTAATGGGCCAATCAGTTTATAACTAATGTAGACTTCTTGTTATTTCTTTGTGACTTAATGACTGCAGGAACTGGGTAGGACAGAAAACTCAGACAACATAACTCTGCCTCCTTTCTCCCAGCATTCAGTTTAGTTTTTCCCTGCCAAGCTCTGTTCTATCCAATCAGGCCAAGCCCGTTTTCTTTATTCACTAATGATAATCACAGCATACAGAAGGGAATCCCTCATTAGAGCTATATATTTTTCTCAGTTCCCTTCCTATTCTCTCCCTTCTCCTTCTGCCCTCTGCCATGATCCTCATGCTCCCAATTTACTCAGGAGATCTTGTCTTTTTCTACTTCCCATATAGATTAGATCCATGTATGTCTCTTTTAGGGTCATTTTGTTGTCTAGGTTATCTAAGATTGTAAATTGCAGGCTGGTTTTTCTTTGCTTTAGGTCTAAAAGCCACTTATTAGTGAGTACATATTATATTTGTCTTATTTTTAAATTTCCTTCTTAATTTTGACATTTGTACTTTTATAGTATTCAGTAGTGTAATTCAATACACACATACAATGTCTAATGATTAAATCTTCAGATAGTCATATTTATATGTAATGGGAACTTTTAACCACTTCCCTCTATTTATTTTTAAATGTATAAATGGCTGTTTTAGACAACAGTTAGCCTGTGGTACTATAGAGAATTAGAACCTATTCTATTCTAACTCTGATATCCACTGTTGACTCTGTCTGTATGCTTACTTCAACCTACTCCCCCTAGCTCTAGTGAATTTTAGTCTACTCTTAGAGCCTATGAAGTTTTACTTATTTATTTTGCTACTATGAATACATGAGGCATTTGTTTTTCTTTTCTTTATTTCCCTTAACATGATGTCTTCCAATCTGATCCATGTTGTTACAAACCATAGGGTTCCGTCCTATGATGTCAGCCAGCAACATTCTATTCTTTATACTTCCTTTGCATAGTCCACAAATTAATCTTGGACATCCATATTGCAAGTTTGAGTCAGTTTATCAGGTGTATAGTAAGCAAAAGGAAAATAATAAATAGAGAGGAGCAGGTTGTAGAAATAGCAGATAGATACCAAAACATCATCAAACCAATGCTCACACTATCCAGTGGAGACAGCTGGAGTAGCTTGATTGGGAAATTAAGCAAAGGCTATGTAATTGCACCAGGACACTGGTGCTGCAATTTCAGCAGCCAACTGATGAAGAAAATCCCAGGCAGAGTATATTTCCCTCAATGAGACTTCCTCAGTTTTTAAATTTTTTATTTGAATGTGAGCTTTAAATAATTATCTCTACTTTTGTGATTGAAGTCTTTAGTCTTTTCTACATATAAGATATAATCTGTAATCAAGATTACTTTGATGAGCTTGGCAGTGGTGGTACACGCCTTTAATCCCAGCAGTCTAGAGGCAGGCAGATCTCTGAAACTATCCTGGTCTATAGATTGAGTCCTAGGACAGCCAGGGCTACACAGAGAAACCCTACCGCGGGAAAAAATACTTACGTGATCTATTTGACATCTTTTGTGACTGTATACTGTTTAATTATTTTTCTTACTTCATTGCTCTGGATAAGTCTCCTAATATTATCTTGAATAGGAATGATGAAAGTGGACATTCTTGTTGTTTCCCCAGAAATTCTTTTAGAATTTCCCCACTTATTATGATATTGTCTGTGGGTTTATCATACAGTTATTTATGTCTTTTAATATGCTGATGTGTGCACACTTGTGTGTGTGTGTTTGTGTCTGTGTGTATGCATGTATGTGCAGATTCCCAAGTTCATATAGCTAGCACCTAAAGACAAATGTGAGTGAATGCATCTGACCATGCCTGATCCAGATTCTTGTGGAATATTAGTTAAAGATGTGTTACATTCTCTTATGCTCTGGAATATTTATTTAATGATGCAAAGATGTGTTGTATTCTTTTATGCTGCATTTGTTTAACTCTGTGAAGCTGTATCTAAAACTCTGCCTGTCTAAATCACCTGATTGACCTATTAAAGAGCTGAATGGATAATAGGCATGCAGGAGAGGGATAGACGGGGCTGCCAGGCAGAAAGAATTAAACAGGAGGAGAAAGGGAGAGAGAGAGAGGAGTAGGAAAAGGAGGAAAAGAGGGTACCAGGGGCCAGCCACTAAGCCACACAGCCAGACACAGAATAAGAAGTATAGTAAAGATATATAAAAATAGAAAAAGGTAAAAGTACAGAAGCAAAAGGTAGATGGAATAATTAGTTAAGAAAAGCTGGCTAGGAATAAGCCAAGCTAAGGCTGGGCATTTATATTTAATAATAAGTCTCCATGTAATTATTTGGGAGCTGGGTGGCGGGGCCCTCCAAAGAGCAAAGGGCAAAATCAACCAACTACATCAGATAAATTAGTTAAGCATGCTCTTTCCTTTGTTGCTTTTTTGTTTTTTTCTTCTCCTTTCTTTCCTTCAATTCTTCCTTTTCCCAGAGTTCATATATACACTAGTTATTTCTTATTTCAAAGCCTCTGCAAACACATTATTGCTGTATTCTATTCCATAATGTGAAGTCACTAAACTTTTAATTAAAGAAAAACATTTAAGCAAAACTAATTTCACTACAATTTAAACTAGTCCTGCTGTAAGAACATTCTTTTTTTTTTGTTTTTGAGTATATATGGTTTTCAAAGAAAAGCTACTAATGCCAAATTCTCTGACACCTTTCTCATCAAAATATTGCCTGCTAAAAATAAATTGATGCCTTTAAAATGAAACTGCATAACCATTTCATGTAGTTCTTTGAGTATTTTCTTTTACACCTTTCAGTACCTCTCAGAAAACCACATGGGATAAAAAGTAAATAAAAGATGGCTCAACAGGTAAAGGTGCTTGCTGCCAAGCCTGTAAACCTGAGTTTGATCCTCAGAAACCACATGGTGGGAGGAGAGAACAAATTTCTACAAGTACCATCTGACCACCACATGTGTGCCATGGCACATGCACCCACACATATACATTCACACGCACAGAAAATAAATAAAATGCAAAAAACTTTAAGCCTGAAAATTCCTGTTCTAATTTACAAATTTATAATCTCAGAACTTAAAGGTATTTTAAACTTGGTCAAAGTCAAATGACCTGTTTTTGAAACATCTTTTAAGATTAGGTGTTAGCTAGTCTCTGAGATACAAGTTCATAAAATCCTAAGATGCTTTAGTTAGAGTTCTTGGCTCCTATTTCTGACTAACTGGCTTGGATTCATTAAAATACAAAAAGCAAAACCCAAAAGTTTACCTTTAAAACTTCCGATGAATTTATAGTTTTATGCTCTGTAATGTAAACATTAGGATTTACATTCCCATACTACTCTACAGATGGCCTATTATTAATTCTATTTTGGGGAGCACAGTTTTGTCAAGAGATAAAGTCGCCACAAGGTCTCAGAAATTCTATTTCAAGCCAGTCCCTTTATAAAATTCTGTTCCAGGTTTGCTCTGTAATGGATTTCCCAGGTTGGTGATATGCCACCCAGAAAATGCCTTTCCCTCATTTCCCCTCTTTCACTTCCTGCTCTTACTGTGAAGGCTTAGTTTATACTACTCAAGGTTGCTTGTTGTGGTTGGCACAAAATTACCCTTCACTCATCTACACATTGTAGATAATGGTTATTTGCCTATAAACCTAACAGGTACTGAGCCTTATTTATCCTCCTGCTCTGTGGACACCTTCTGAACAAACGGGCAGTTGTTTTCCAAACACTTGCCGTTTTTAATGACACTTGGAACTCTTTTGCCTTGTTGCTCGTGTGCTTTTTAACAGCTCGGGTCTCCTTTCATGGTGTTGATTCTGGAGCTGGTGTGAACAGAGGCTCTTGGAAACGCTGGAGTGTTAATATCCTGGCATGTGTCTTGCTGTATGCAAAAGACAACTTCTCTAGACTTCTGGGGGCTGGAGTGGCAGTAGGCCTTCCACATTAGATACAGACACACCTAGGCCTGAACGATCACATACCTATGGTATCCTTTTGTGCTCTCTGATTTCACTTGGGCACAACCAGGCCAGGAAATCTGACCCCATGTTGACTGGAGTGCTGCTTTGCATCCATTTCTAGACTGCATGGCATTGCACATATGCTTCTAATTAATGCTCATGTTTAAATGTTTTATGCAACTTTTTAAAAATTAAATAATCTTGTATAAAAAATGGTCAATTTGTGTTAAAGAAGCACAGTTATGTGTCTTTAGAGATGAGAGGGAGAGAGAGAGAGAGAGAGAGAGAGAGAGAGAGAGAAGAAAAAGCTGAAATATTTCAGCCCCTTTCTGTACATTGTTATAAATGAGGGTGATGTTGAAGCATAGTCACACATTTGAGGTTCAAGGTGTTTTTAAATAGCTTTTGAACAAATCAAGCACAAACTAGTATTACTTATATTAAGAAACTTATTTAAAACAGAGCCCATTAATGAAATGTGATTTAAAACCATGTCTGTTTTAAATATATGTTCAGAATTAAGTTACTAGGCCAGAAATTAAAAGTCAGAAAACTGATACCTGAATATAATAACTCCAGCTTTTGAGGCAGATTTATTATTTCAACCCATGAGGAAAGCATGATTTGGTAAATTACCATATCCAGTGTAATATAATTAGACCTAGAGAACTTCATCCATTTCTGAAAGTGTAGTATTTTGGACTGCATTTCACCCAATAATGTACCAGCTATGCAAAAATGGCCTGGTGGTGCTGTGGCCTCTTTAACATAAAAGGGAAAAGCTGGGTGGAGGGAGTGCAAAAGCCTTAGTAACTTTATAATGTTTATGTTTATATTTAGATAGAACTTATGTTTCAAGACCAAGTATCAGATTGATGTTACCATCTGACTCTTGTCTAGTCTCTCATTTTTAGATAGTATTCAGTTTGGCAATTATGCTTTTTTCCTATATTTTATGGTCTCTGAGATCTTGGAGATCAGGAGGGACTTCCGTCTCCACAGTTCGTGGATGACTAGATGTAACAATCAACTTGCCTGGAAGCATGCCATTAATAATAAACCAGCTGCTCAGAGCTCACACTCTGATCAGTTCCCTTATCAAACTGTCTGTATGCCAACCCAATACTTAACCAGTTAAGTCACTCGAGAGCCAGGCACCAGGTAACCATGTACTATGCTGTGCTCACAAAATCATAGAAATTATTGAAACCATCCAATCCAAAGCTTGCAGAGTGACCCGCCTCACCCATTCCTTCCTGAGAGAACCATTACAGTCTTTGGTCTTCTCCTTTCCTCCAGATATTTCCTCATCTGCGTCTGTATAGGACCTTGCTCTCCTCCTTCTGAGTACTATGAATAATAAGTTATACTTTCACTGCATTCTTTCCTCTATATTTGCCCTCATTCTGTCTCATCAAAATAGAACCGAAATATATTCTAGTATATTTTATCATCCTTTGCTAACCATTTACTCCTGGCCTCTCCAAAATCCCTTTGTATTTATTATTCTTTTTTATTAACTAATCAATTAATTTTTTTCCCAGCTGGATCACAGTTTTCCCTCCCTCTCTCCTCTCCTTACAGTTTCTCCTCTGGACCTCCCCCTCTCCTATCCATTCCCTATCTCTTCCTGTCAAAAAAGTGCAGGCCTTCCATATACATCAGTCAGTCATGGGATATCAAGTTGAAGCAAGACCAGGCACCTTCTCTCTTATTAGGGCTGGTTGAGGCAACCCAACAGGAGGAAAGGTGCCAAGTGCAAGCAACAGAGTCAGAGAAAGCCCCTGCTCCCTCTGTCAGGAGTGCCACAAGAAGACCAAGCCACACAACTGCAAAACGTGTAAAGAGGACCCAGGTCAGTCCCATGCAAGTTCTCTGGTTGGAGGGTCAATCTCTGTGAGCCCCCACAAGCCCAGGTGAGTTGACTCTGTGTGTGTTTTCCTGTGGTGTCCTTGGTCTCTATGGTTTCCAGAATCCTTCATCTCCTCTTCTGCAGGATTTCCTGAGGTTCACCTAATGTCTGTTTGTGGGTCTCTGCATCTGTTTCCATAAGTTGCTGGGTGAAACCTTTATGATGACAAATGGGCTAGCCACTAATATATGAGTATAGCTGATTACCAATAGGAATCATTTCACTAATTTTTTGTTTTTCTTTTTTTGACCATCATGTATGGTTCTATCCTAGGTCTCTGGGTTGCCCAGCCTATGTATGGATCCTGGCCCTCTAGACATTGTCAGGTGTGGGCTCCCTCTCATAGTGAGGGTCTCAAGCTGGACCAGTCATTGATTGACTACTGCAATAATTTCTATGCCACCTTTGTCCCAGCATATCTTGTAGGCAAGGCAAATTGTAGGTGAGAAATTACTGCTAGAACATTCTCTTTTTGATGAGGTTTCCTCTTACAAAACTCCAATTCGTTGTTTAGTTTAGGAGTACTTGAACAACATTCCAGAATCTTGCCTTCATGGTGAAGAAACTCCATCCTCTTAAGACTAACCTAGTTTCCACAGCTGCCTTGGAATGGACATGACCAATTGCTATGTACTTCTCTTTGTGAACAATCTCCTGGTCCTGTTACTCTATCACAAATAATTCACGACTTTTCATACCCCAAGTCCTTCATGAGATCTGAAAATATTTGTCCAGTCTTCTAAGCTCATTTCTGTGCTTTTAAATACATTCTCTCAACTACCTCTCTCCAACCATCCTATTGTCATCAATCCAAAGCCAAGACTGTCCTCTATTAAATAGTCTCTAATCATTCTTCCTCAATATGATGATATTTAATAGGACATTTTGTAATGTGTTGTCTCCTGTTTGTAATGAACAAGATATTAAAAAGTTATCACAAAAGTGAGCCCTGGAACTAAACTTTCATTTGTATACTACAACCACTATTTCCCATTGTCTATACCTATATAAAAAAGTAATTTTTATAGAATATGTTGTTATCCTCTTTAACTGTAGCGCTAAGCTATTAATCTATGGATATATCCATAAATCCTTATATTATTAAAATGAATTTCCAATTAATGGCTTTGTCACCTGCCTTTGTGTCTTTGTGCACAACATTCATTATATCCTGAAGCTTCCCTTCTGAGCTTGCACCTGCTGATTTTCTTTGGAATCCTAGCTCATCTGTCATCTTGTCTGACATCACCCAGACAGACCCCTTATGGATATACAAGTCAACTTTTTATTGTGTTTTCTTTATACTCACTTTGCAAATGACAAACTTCTGTCAATTAAAGATGCAAGATCTCTCTTGCCTGTGACTAATCATCATCAGCCCTAATGTGTTATGCTTTACTGTGAAGGTGTTGAGACACAAGGCATTTGGATTAAGCTGTTCACAAGACCACCTTATGAAGAAGAAGGGTGAGCTAAAATTTTGATCCAGAAACACCTGTCCCTGATTCTGGGCTTCTAAGCTGCTCTCCCTCATTACCTTTTCCAAGAAGTCTTTTTTCAACATTTAATGGAGGTGAGTAGCTTATAAGGCCTGCCAAATTTCAAGGAGCTTGTAATGAGAGCAATTGGTCATAAGACCACTATTAATTAGCAGGAAAGTAAGCCCCAGTTTAACTTGGAGTCTGTCCCCTAACTTCATAGCTTTGGTTAAATCAGTTAACCTTCTTTGATTTGTAATTTCCTTAGACAAAAACCAAAACTCAACAAAGCAACAATTCGTAATCTTTCTTCTCTGTGGATCATTTTAAATGAGAGAAACTCTAACATATTTGAATTGAGTTTCAGTACCTGAGTCTCTTCCAATGAGAAAGAGCTTCACTGAACTACCTGTTGATTCCTAGGGTTGAGCTCACTGTGGTGATGATAGAAATCTCTCTTGGGAAGATTGAGAGAATAATATAAATTATGCTGGTATTTTAAAAAGGTTGATGATAGTGTGAGTTAGATGCAATTTAATCTACAGAATAGCTTTTATTTTTATTTATTAAAAAGTTTTTGAGACACAGTTTCTCTGCTTAGCTCCTGCTGTGCTTGTATTCATCATATAAACCATGCTGGCCGTGAACTTAGAGCTCAACCTGCCTCTGCCCTCTAGGTGCCTGGATTAAAGGCGTGTGCCCCTACACATGGCTTTATGTTCTTAATTTTTATCAGCTCTTTGAAAATTTTGTACAATGTGTTTTGATCATTTTTATTCCTTCGGAAATGCTTTCCAGATCCATCCCCCTTTGATCCACCCAACTTTATGTTATTTTTTCCCTTCTAATTTGTGCTGCCCTGATAATTTTGGATACAGGGCCTTTTCTGAAGGACAGTCAACTTATTGGGAACTGTGCTCACAGAGGAAGCTGACTGTCTCTCAGCTAACAGTCACCAGAAGGTCATGGTTAAGGGTGGTGTCCCATGTCCAACTCTCCTCTCCACCTGGTGTTGGACTCCACCTGGTGTTGTGCCTGTTGTCACAACTGTTGTAAGTTTATGTGTGCAACTGCCTTGAGGTGTCCAGAAGACATTTCCATATTTATTCACCACTTCTGGCTCTTCTACAGACTGGGATCCCTATAATTTTACCATCTGTGTATTTTTACATCAAGATAAGGAAAAGATTTATTAAAAAATGTTTAAGTTTTTATTTCCTAGTTGTATTTGCTTATCTAAGTTTTGGAAATTATTCATATAAAATATGAATTTTCATTTTCTATTGTGTCTGAAGTTCTGCCCTCTCTTTTATTTGTGGTAACATATATAAGATTCTATGTATACTAGATGTTGGGTTGTAGGTTATTTGCCTCTTTCCGTATTTGACAATACGTATTTATCTTTATTTTCCCTACTATACATAGATAATTTAGCTCTTTATTTTCAACCTTTTTATTAACATCATCTACTAAAATTATCCATTGCATGGTCCAAAATCTAGCATTCAAAATTGTTGTCAAACATTGTTTTCGATTTTAGAGTATATATGGTATGAGTACTCTACGTTATAAAAACCTGCAGTAGAGTCTGTGTTCCTATAAATCAAGATAAAGAGGACGTACTTCTTGTGTTCTGATACTTGCAAGTAGGAATGTGGTTATCCAATATATATATATCCTTATATGTTATCAATAGTATTTGTTTGAACATACCATAGCCATTTTATGGCTACTAGTGAAATAATTGTTTGAATTTTCTTAGAAGCATATATTCATTGTCCTTGGTTAAACATCAAAGAATAAAATTGATGTTACAAGATAGTCATGGTTTTAAACATTTTCTTTCTAGTCACTGATAGCACACTACCATGATTACGGTAGCTGGAGGGTACTGAATCCTCCCATATTGTTGACTGTTTTGTTAAGATGGGTTCACATATTTTAGTCTTTGGATTCTCATAGATAATGACATAGTTACTTATTAGTATATGTGGGCCCTGCTGTACCTTTTCTGTGTCTCTGTGGAGTGTGTGTGTATACATGTTTGCATGTGTATGGGCATATGTGTTTGTGGGGGGGGGTACATGTGCACATGCATGTGGACTCCAAGCTGAAGTTGGAAATCTTCCTCAAGCATTCTGTTTTGTTCTCAACCCCCAAGCCACTGCCTTGCCCACTGTATCTATGTTGGTGCTGGATTTCTGAACTCCAGTCTTTGTGGTCTTCATGTTTGCACTTCCCCCACTGAACCATCTCCACAGCAACTCCTGCTATAATTTTGGTTGTGATTATATTGGAACAAGACCAATGTGGCAGGGTAGAGAAAATGAATTATGTTTTTCTGTGTTTAAGCTAATTCCATTTCTTTAGATATGTTTTCTTTCCATAATGCTTTATACTTTATAGTTAAAAAAGTTTACATATTATTTGTTAGGTTTATTTGTAGGGAGTTCGTGTTTCTAGATGCTATTGTAAATAGCATACTTTAAGATTTTAAAAAAAAATTGGTTGCTACTGCATAGAAATACAATTGAGTTTTATATATTGACCTTATATTACACCACATTGTGAAATACCACTTATCAATTATTGTGGTTCTTTCGCAGATAACTTGGGAATTTTTACAACTACAGGATTTTTTTTCAGTTTCTATGATTGTTTTCTTTTGTCTGAATGCACAGCCTAAGAACGTCAACATATATTTTCAAGGATGGTCATCCTTGTTCTGTTCTCAGTGTAAGGAATATATAACTTAATTAATATTAGGTTTTTGGATTCAAATTTTCTTTCTAGTATTTGCTGAAAAAGAACAGGATTCTGTCAATGGATTTTTGCTGGCAATGAAATGTTCATAGAAATTTTTCTTTAGTAAAATAATGTGACAAGTTACTCTGAATATTTATATGTTAAATAAATGTTATATTCTGGTGCCAAACTCAATTCATCATGGTGTGCTTGCTTTTTACATATTTCTGGAATTAATTTGCTAATATTTCATTAGGGGTAACAGTCACCTGGACTGTTGCTCTTGAGAAAAACCTGTGAGCCTCCAGATGGTTGTCATTAGATTACCTTGTGAAGTCAAATTTAGCTTTTACTTTTCTAATTTGTACTTATCATTAAAATTTCAGTCCAATCATCATTTCCCAAGGGTTCTGTTGAATTTATAAATCATGAAATATGTTTGTCTTTTCTGTCCACAGGTTTTTGCTCTCCTGTCATATTCATAATAGTCATTCTACTTACACTTGCAAAATGTCCAAAGTTTCCAAATTGTAGAGTTTAGGTCGGTCTCAGCTCATGGTTACAGCTCCTAAGCCCAGCAGAGTCTTTCACTTTAACCAAGGAAATGTTAGTAGAATTCTACTGAAATTCTTACTTGATAACCTAGAGGATAGTTCTGGTTCCCTACTGAGTGATAAAATGGAGATCAATTCAATTTGGATTTTAATTTTGTAAACCAAATCTTGGTAGTTCCTGCCAAGTTAAGAAAATTATTATATTTATATTTCTGAACTTCACATTCTTCATTTATTAAATGGGGTTAGTAAGACATATATTAGTTGTTATAGTCACTCATTGAATTAATGAAACTTAGCACCTAGTACGCACTTAGTTCTCAAAAGGATTTCCATTTATCTTGTTCTTTTCCCTCTTGTTTTCCCAAGAAGGGATGAGAAAGGTTAAAGACAGCAGGCAACTATGCACATCCCCTTTCCCTGCAGAAAGTATGTTTTTAGGTTATCCCTTTACCTTTTCTCCTCTTGATCTCATTCTATTATATAACCCCCAAGGTCAAATATGAGTGTATTGATATCAGTCTAGTGATGTTTAATCAAGAGCATCCCATCCATTTTGTTGCTATTTAAAGGGATTGTAAACAATCCAGAGGCCTAAATTAGGTTTTAAGTGTGACTATTTAGCTGGGCTTACAGGTTCTCTCTGTGTCGTAGGTGACTGCTTGTTCATTCCTGATTGCTCAGTCCTGAAATAACCACATAGAACTGTATTAATTAAATCACTGTTTGGCCTATTAGCTCTAGTTACTTATTGGCTAACTCTTACATCTTAATTTAACCCATTACTATTAACCTGTGTATTGTCACGTGGCTGAGGCTTACTGGGTAAAATTCCAGCATCTGTCTCCGGTGGGGCTACATGGCTTCTCACTGACTCTGCCTTTTTTTCCCCAGCATTTAGTTTAGTTTTCCCCACCTAGCTCTGTTCTGCCCTGCTCTGCTATAGGTTCAAAGCAGTTTCTTTATTCACCAATGGTATTCACAGCAAATAGAGTAGAATCCCACATCACCTTCCCTTTTCTGTTTAAATAAAAAGGAAAGTTTTAACTTTAACATAGTAAATTTACATATAACAAAACAGGCATCAAACAAGGATTATAGTTACAATATTTATATCTACTTTATCTTTTATCATAACTAAGGAAAACTATAACTATAAATACTTTAACACCATCAAAAATTCCAGAAGGATGTAATATTACCTAAGTAAACAGCAAGTACATTATAAGCAACTTCAAAAACTCTAGAAATGACAGAGACATCTTGCTGCCTGGACAGTCACCCAGAGTTCTTCTGTACTGCTGGGGCATCCATCTTCAGCTTACAGGACAATATTATCCAGCAGACTTGTTCATGGAGCAGAAAATTTCAAAGACATTTCTGCATATATTGGCAGTTTGCCAGTCACTTTCATCTATATCCTGAAGAATGTCTAGCTGAGTCTTTCATGATGCAGCAACCCCGAAAGATCATCTCACCTTTAGGCAAGTTCATCAGTCTTTTTCCATGGGTCCTGCATGTCCAGTTCACACAGCATACCATCAAGCAGTCCAAGCAAGAGCAGTTTCTTGCCCAAATGGCTAGCCAACTCCATAAGGAGCCTCTTTAATGCCTATCATCCTCTTGAAGTAGATTGGTACTGCCAGGAGCAGATGTGTCTCATTGTCATAAAAAGTCCTAAGCTCTTAAACATTTTAAATGCCATATTCTGTAGTCTTTGAAAGGTTTGAAGAATGCCTATACATCTGAAATACATCTCTGTATATCTAGAAAATTTAACTAACATGACTACAAGCTTGACTATTACAGATGATTATCTATTAACCTATATTTCTTAATTATACATTACATTTTTAAATGAGCTACGCAAACGCAACACCTTAATCAAGAGCAGAAATATACATATAACAAAATTGACCTTAAATTTGTATCAATAAACCAAAATACATATCAATGCAAATCTCTTTAGCATACCCCTCTTTAAATGTAAGCAAACATTTATAGACAATATATAGGAATATGGGCATAGTTCTCTCCAAACTGCCTCCTGCTTCTTATTGAGCATTTTCTTTGGGGAGGCATTTAAGGTGACCTCTCAGGGGATCTTGGTTCATCAAACCAGATTAGCCTGGAATGAATCCACAGGTTCTCATCCTCTGTGGAAATAAAAGAAGAACCTCTTTTCCAAAGCAACATACCCTTAGATTCATATTTTGAAGACAAAATACATTTAAAGTATATATGTTGGTTACTTAGCTCATTCACAGTCAAAAAAATTAAAGAAAACAGACTCTCTGTATATATTCCATCTTTATGTGGCTTATTTTTTTATTTTTTAATCAATGACTGTTTTACTCTGTCTCTTTCAAGACTTTACTTTTTTTATTAAACCATTTACTTCTTTTTATAACTGTTTATATTATTTTTCTTCTCTCTTCCAAGCCTACATACATTTATCCAGCGCTGTGACCCATTTAGAGGTCTTTTCCATCTGAATTTGTCTTTATTGTGTATCTGTAATTCTTTTCTGACCAGAACTACTTCTTAAAATGCTAAGTGCTTCTTAAAACCCTAAGCAGCAGCATTGCTAGGGCAAACAAGGCCCAGTCTGCTTGCTCTTCCCATTCCAACATGGTAGAGTCAAGGTCTATTTAGTGCAAGGCATACTCATAGACCCATTTTCAGGCACACAGCGAGTCTATGTTGCAGTTAAGCAAGTTGTGGCACTCTGCTCACAAACCCCATTTAAATGTTCAGCCTCCTGAAAGAGTCAGAATTTGTGCTAGCAGCACAGCACCATGTGGCTGTTTTTCTGCTATTGCTGAATCAGAACGACCTGTCTTAAAGGAACCACAGCAAAGCCCATTCTGGAAAAAATGTGGCTAAACTTTGCTTTTTAGTGTCCAGAATTCCTTTCCAAGCCCTCTCAGGTTTTACCTGAATATAGTCAACCATGTTGGAGCGCCAATTTGTAGTAAGGAGGCATCTTGCTCATTTTCGGCTGCTCAGCCCTGAAATGATGTCACAGAAACCATATTATTTCCAATACTATTTGGCTAATAGCTTAAGTGTATTGCTAGCTAGCTCTTACATCTAAAATTAACCCATCTCCATTATTTTATATTTTACCACAAGGCTCATGGCCTACTGGCAAGTTTTCAGTGTGCCTGTTTCTGGTGGCAACTCCATAGCTTCTCCTTTGACTCTACCTTCCTTCTCCCAGCATTCAGTTTAGCTTTTTCTGCCTAGCTCTGTTCTACCCTATCAGGCCAAAACAGTTTCTTTATTAACCAATGGTATTCACAGCATACAGAGGGGAATCCCACATCATGTCTGAGTTCTGGGAGTTAGACTTTCTTATGTTCATGGGCTCCAGAGTTTTACCAGTCAGCTGCAGGGTTTCTGTAAGCTTCCTAACTTTTTGTTGGACAGTTTTCCCTCTCTGACAAATCTCACTGCTGACCCTGGAGTACAAGCAAAGAGGGCTTCTGTATTAGCTGCTTGACTTGTTGTGGTGGCAAACTACTTTGTAAAAAGCAGCTTAAGGAAAGTCCAGTTTACTTTGGCTCAGTTTTAGTGAAAGCTGGGATGGTATGTTGGCAGGTATAGGAGGCCACTGATTGAATCCCTAGTGAACATGCAGGAAGGGAAGAAGAAGTAGGGCTGTGATATGAGGTCATGAAGCCTGCCGTCAGTGACCTACTTTTTTGAGCAATGCTCCAATTGCTAATGGTTCTACAACCTCACAAAGGGTGCCAGCACCTGGAGACCCAGTGTTCAATCTCATGAGCCTATGGGGGACATTTCACAGCCAAACCACAATAGGCTCTGCTTGAATCTAAGAATGTGTATCTGTGATTTTCTTATCCTAGATTCAACTTTAATTTTCTTATCATTAGCAGCAGCCCCTGATTTTACTTGTCCAGCCTTAGTTTACCTAGAGAGATTTGCTTAGTCACTTGTAGACAACAGTTAACCAATACAGGCATGCTAATAATACTTACAGGAGAAGTTTGGATTATGTGGCTGTACTAATAGAAACAGTGTCATGTATAGCAAACCAAAAATTCTCCATCAACGAGGGTGACCACAGGCCCAACTTGGGTTGCTACACTGGCTTGAGATAAGCAAGGTAACCTTGGGAAATAACAACTGCAGCAAATTTGAAGAAAGCCAAGAATGCAGAGTGTAAGATCAGATTTCTAGGCCCAAGTTAGGGATATTAATGATAAGAGTCAAGTTACAAGAACAGGGGATGACCATGGAAAATCAGAACATAGGAAAACTGCAGAGGCTGCTTGCTCAGCTGAGGTATGAAACTCCTTAGGCCAGCATCAAGGACAGTGAAAAAAATTGATTTAGGATTTCAGATCTGCAGAACTTCAAAGAGGTAAATCTTTAGTAAGAATAGCACAGCCTCAAGACCTTCAATACCTGCTTATTCTTGGAAATAATATTAGCATCCATCTGTTGTCTTTCCTTCTTTCTAATCTTCTCTTTTCCCCAAGCTTCCTGGGAATAAGAACTGACAACATTGTCTGTCTACCAAATTTTAATAGTTTCCACCTCAATCCTAAGTATCTTTCTATATTGATGAACTACATGATTGCTTCTAGAAACCCTTCATATTAATTCTAGCATCTTTGTACTGAAGGTAGCTACATCCCAGTAGTAGAGAAAATGATGACCAAAGGTCCATTGGCCCCTGTTTCATTAACCCATGTCATTTCTCTTATCTGTCTGTCAAAGCCAATTTTGAGGGGGGGGGAGGGGACGTTTTTGAAGCCAGGTTTCTCTGTAGTTTTGGAGCCTGTGATGGAACTAGCTCTTGTAGATGAGGCTGGCCTTGACTCATAGAGATCCACCTGCATTTGCCTCCTGAGTGCTGGGATTAAAGGTATGTGCCACCACTGCCTGGCTCATAGGAATTTTTTAAAACTTTAATTAATTAATTAATTTTTAAAACAATCTTTTCTCATTTTATATTCCTATCCCAGTTCCCACTCCCTCCGCTCCTCCTGCTCCTCCAACTTTCCCCCACCCTACTTCCCATACTTTTCTCAGAGAGGGTAAGACTTTTCCTGGGGCGTCAACAAAGTCTGGAACATCACTTTGAGGCAGGACCAAGGCCCTCCCCTTTATATTTAGGCTGAACAAGGTATCTATCCAAAAAGAATGGGCTCCAAAATGTCAGTTCAAGCACTTGGGATAAATCCTGGTCTTACTGCCAGTGTCTCCACCGACTGTCCCAGCCACACAATTGTCACCCACATTCAGAGGGGCTAGTTTGGGCATATGCAGATTCCCCGGCTTTCAGTCCAGGGTCAGTGAGCTCCCACTAGCTCAGATCAGCTGTTTCTGTGAGCAGTCCCATCATGGCCATGATCCCTTTGCTCAGAAGATTGATCCTCCCTCTCTTCAGCTGATCTCCAAAAGCTCAATCCAGTGTTCAGCTGTGGATCTCTGCATCTGCTTCCATCAGTTGCTGGATGAAGTTTCTATGATGACAATTAGGGTGGGTAGTCATCAATCTGATTACAAGGGAAGGCCAGTTCATGTACCCTCTCCACTATTGCTTAGAGTCTTAGCTGGGGTTATCCTTGTGGATTCATGGGAACTTCCATGGTGCCAGGTTTCATGCTAGCCCCATAATAAGTCCCACAATCAAGATATCCCTTTCCTTGTTTTCCTTCTAGTTCCTGCCCCCATCTTGTTCCCTCATGTTCTCCTTCTCTTTCTTCTTCTCCTCTTCCCTCCCCTCCATCCTTTCTTCTCCCTCCTCACCAATGCTCCCAATTTTCTTAGGAGATCTTGTCTGTTTCCCCTTCCCAGAGGGATCCATGTATTTCTCTCTTGGGGCAGTCTCCTTGTTACCACTGAATCTCATAGAAGAGAGAGTGGGAAGTAGCCTTGAATGCATGGTCACAGGAGACCACTTCCTTAATAAAACACCAGTAGCACAGGCACTGAGCACAACAATTAATAAATGGAACCTTCTAAAACTGAGAAACTTCTGTAAGGCAAAGGACACAGCCAATAAGACAAAACCACAACCTACAGAATGGGAAAAGATCTTCACTAACCCCACATGTGACAGAGGACTGATCTCCAAAATATGTAAAGAACTCAAGAAACTAGACATTAAGATACCAAATAAGCCAGTTTAAAAATGGGATACAGAGCAAACAGAGAATTCTCAACACTAGAATCTCAAATGTCCAGAAGACACTTAAGGAATTACTTAACATCATTAGCTATCAGGGAAATGCAAATCATAATGACTCTGAAATACTATCTTATACCAGTCTTAATGACTAAGATCCAAAACACCAATGATAGCATATTTTGGAGAGGATGCAGAGTAAGGGAAACATCCCTCCATTGTTGGTGGGAGTGCAAACTTGTACAGCCACTTTGGAAATCAGCATGGCAGCTTCTCAGCAAATTGGGAATCAATCTTCCTCAAGATCCAGCAACACCACTCTTGGACATATACCCAAAGGATGGACACTCATACCACAAGGACATTTGCACAACTATGTTCATAGCAGCATTATTTGTAATAGCTAGAACCTGTAAACAACCTAGATGCCCCTCACCCAAAAGATGGATAAAGAAATTGTGGTGTATTTACACAATGGAGTACTACTCAGACATAAAAAACAATGGTATCTTGAAATTTACATGCAAATTGATGGAATTAGGAAAAAATCCAGAGTGAGGTAACCCAGACCCAGAAAGACAAACATAGTATATACTCACTTATCAATGGATATTAGACCTAAAGCAAAGGATAACCAGCCTATAGTCCATTATCACAGAGAACATAGCCAATTATTTTGAATTCTTAAAATGTATTGACAATTTCATGCATGTATATAATGTATTTTGATTATATTTATGACCATTACCGTCTCTTATTCTCTTTCTGCTCTCTATGAGCCCCCTTTTCTTCATAGTTGATCCTTTTCCAACATCCATATCTTTTTTTTAAATGACCTACTGAATTTAATTATAGCTGCTTGTTGAGCATGGGTGTGAGATTATTAGTATGAACTGAAGCACGTGAAACTTATCAACTGCTATACTGATGAAGAATGACTCTCTATCCCATCATCAAATACTAATGACCAGTAGATCCTCAGGGAAGGGTAGGACTTTATAATCCTTACTCCCATTGAAGATGGACTCTTTTGGGGCTCAATATTATGCAGGTCTTGTAGAGGTAACCCGAACTCTAACTCTAGTGAATTCACGAGTGCCTCATTTGTGACATGTACAGAAAACAGTGTTTACATCAGTCCCCTCATTTTCTGGCTGTTATAATCGACTATTTGAAAGTCATATATTTGCAACATTTTCAACAGTTAGGAGTCTTGGCATTAACCGCTGCGGACTGCATGCTGCACAAAGAGACTCATTTCACAAGGCTGAGAGTATCATCAAGCGATGCGTATGAGCATAGCTATTTAGAAGGCAGTCTGACACATGTCCTTTGCCTCCCTGCCTAGGAGCCTGTGATTATAGTGCCAGTCAAGAATTCCTTCCAATGGCACTCAATGTCTACTGCTGGGTAAGGCTGGTGATCACGTTTCTTGGTTAGAGGGCTGCATAGCACCTTCTGGCACCATGAAAGTTAGAATAAGAAACTGTTTTTAATAACTTGTCTGCATTTGCCTGTTTACTTATAAATAATATGCTTCAATCACTATTCCTCTCTCCTTTGCAGTTTGCAGTTCTATTAAAATCTTTGTGTTGGTAGGGGAAGGCAGTTTATGTACATCATACCTTTTATTCCCACTTCCATTTTCTCATGTTATTTATATTCAGTATTGGTAGCATTGGGATTATTTAGACAATATTAATACTTGTAACATGTAGTTATAAAGATAACATTTTAAAATTCTTTTAAAACAATTTTCCCTGGGATCAATATATATCTCCTATGGTGTAGTTTGGGTGAGCATGGCCTTCATAGGCTCATATATTTGAATGCCTGGTTCCCAATTGGTCGACAAGTTTAGGATTAGGAGATATGTTCTTATTGGAGGAGGAGTGTCCTCGTTGGAGGTGTGTCACTGGTGGTGGGATTTGAGACTTCAAAAACCCACATCAGCCCAGTCTCACTTGTTCTCTGCCTGCTGCTTATGGATCAGATGTAAGCACTCAGAAACTGTACCAATCCCATGCCTGCCAGCCTGCCCTTTGCCATGCTTCCCACCATGATGGAATAGACTCTCAAACTGTAAGCAAGACACCAATTAAGACACTTCCATTTTAGTTTCATAATTTCTCATATACCTATCACAAACTTATCTCTACACTGCATTATTCTATTCTCACTATATATTTGATGTAATTAATCTATGTCATTCCTCTTGTGAGACCCCTGACCCCTTTGCACCAAATTGGACTGTTAATTTTCT
Organism: Microtus oregoni; assembly: GCF_018167655.1. Taxonomy (NCBI): domain Eukaryota; kingdom Metazoa; phylum Chordata; class Mammalia; order Rodentia; family Cricetidae; genus Microtus; species Microtus oregoni. The sequence continues at coordinate 35,106,627 of NW_024543072.1, forward strand.
AGAAATTTTGCATGCCTGCCATCAGGAGGTTCCTGGCCCCATGAAAATGCATTCTTTATTTCTTCTGCAAGGTCTTCATTTCTTGTTTGATGATGGGCCTCTGTTTTACTGGGATCCTGAAAATTAGAACACCATGTGTCCCACAGTTTATTTTAGAGCAATCACATTCTGTCTTTAATTCCCATAACACAAACTTTGGCTTACAATGATCTGCTAATTGTTTTTTTTTTCCCCTCAGTGCTGACTAATGGAATTCCATTTCTTTGCCTTAAATACTTTTGGCTTTTCTAACAACTGGTGAAAGAAATCTGAGGAAAAGAAAAAAGAAAAAAGATTCTTTCATTCATCACAGTTGCCTAAAGTAGATACTTTTCTATATTGTGAAACTTACTCTGATTAAACAATGATTGGAAAAGGTTTACAACAGTGCAATTTTACCCTCCGTTCTAGGGCTGAGAGTTGCATAAAAATAGAACTGCCCACCAGATACAAAAGGAATTTAAATGTTCAGACATTAAAATATGTTGTGAACCCCGTGGACTATTATGAATTACTTCTAAAGTCTACAAATATCACTGATTGTCTTGCAAATTTATTTCCCAGGCAAGGATATTTAAACGGGCACACTGTTTTGCGAAGTTATAAATACTTCAAGATGTATTTGTTGAGCTGGAAAAAGATGATGAATGAAAAAAGCTTTGCGCTTCTTTTCTATTCTAACACATTATACGATTTTTATCTCACTGAGGATTTTCTCTGCCTTTGCGCTTGATTTATTCTTTCTTTTTGGCACTGCATGCTTGTAAGTTTCCTCTGAAGTGGTGCACAGGAATTATTTCTGGTGCCACTTCATGCCAAAAAATCTTTATTCTTATACCCCACAATGGTTCATTTGCCTAAGTGGTCACATGTGCAAATTTATCTGAGAATTTTAAAAATTTTCCCTCAATTGCCTGCCACATGCCAAAATTAATTTTATCCCAACTTCATAACAGATAAAATATAAAATGAAATGATTTTTAAAGGAGTTAAATTCCAACAACCTTTTTTGAAATTGAATTTAATGTTTTCCAAAATAATTCATTATTTTACTCTAAAGGCTTTAACTTGGAAAGTTTTTTTTTTTATTGAGAAAAGGAAGAAAAAAAAAAACAAGTTTCCACCTCCTCCCAGCCTTCTCCCCCTCCTCCCACCCTTCTCCCCCTCCTCCCATTCCTCTCCCCCCTCCCTCTCCAGTCCTAAGAGCAGTCAGGGTTCCCTGCCCTGTGGTAAGTCCTAGGTCCTCCCCCCTCTGTCCATATCTAGGAAGGTGAACATCCAAACTGGCTAGGCTCCCACAAAGCCAGCACATTAAGCAGGATCAAAACCCCGTGCCATTGTCCTTGGCTTCTCATCAGCCCTCATTGTTCGCCATGTTCAGAGAGTCCAGTTTTAACCCATGCTTTTTCAGTCACAGTCCAGCTGGTCTTGGTGAGCTCCCAGTAGATCAACTCCACTGTCTCAGTGGGTGGGTGCACCCCTCGTGGTCCCGACTTCTTTGCTCATGTTCTCCCTCCTTCTGCTCCTCATTGGGACCTTGGAAGCTCAGTCCAGTGCTCCAGTGTGGGTCTCTGTCTCTATCTCCACCCATCAACAGATGAAGGTTCTATGATGATATGCAAGATATTCGTCAGTATTGCTATAGGATAGGGTCATTTCAGGTTCCCTATCCTCAGCTGCCCAAGGAACTAACTGGGGACCTCGGCTTGGGCTCCTGGGAGCCACTCTAGGTTCAAGTCTCTTGCCAACCCTAAGGTGGCTCCCTTAACTAAGAATTGTGTTTCCGTGCTCCCCTATCCAACCTTCCTTTATCCCAATCCTCCTTTTTCCCCAAGTTCCCCCCATCCTCCCCTTCTCCCTTTTCTCTCCCCATCTCCTCTTACCCCCATCCCACCCCACCCCCAAGATCCCAATTTTCTCCCCGGCAATTTTGTCTACTTCCCATAGCCAAGAGGATAACTATATGTTTTTCCTTTGGTTCACCTTCTTACTTAGCTTCTTTAGGCTCACCAATTGTAGACTCCGTGACCCTTATTTATGGCTAGAAACCAATTATGAGTGAGTACATCCCATGTTCATCTTTTTGGGTCTGGGTTACCTCACTCAGAATAGTGTTTTCTATTTCCATCCATTTGCATGCAAAATTCGAGAAGTCATTGTTTTTTACCGCAGCGTAGTACTCTAATGTGTAGATATATCACAGAACTACAGTGTTTGTTTCCATTCTACCTAGAGAAATGCCAACACATTCAAGATCAGACCTATCATATGGTATGTAGAAAGGTCTGTATGCACTGAAAACCAGCAAACATAAGTTGCTCTTACGAAATTGACTGCTTTGTCCAGAATCTAGAATGATCCAGGAAGCAGAAATTACCTTTTGAGGTTACCTTATTAGAACATTCTGGAAGTCTATAAACTGACACCTTCATGAAGACCATATCTATGAGATATTTCCATTCATATTTTGCTTCTTACTTCTTAGTCCTCCATGTTAGTCATCATGGAGAGCTTTTCATTTATTTATTTTATTTTTAAAAATTATAATTCCATAATTTCCTACTTTTTCTTCCTCCTTCCAAATCTTCCCACTTAATCCTCCTTTCTCTTTCAAATTCAAAGCCTCATTTCTTTAATTATTGTCACTCACATACATGTAAATGTATATGCATACATATATATTCCTAACTACATACATATAACCTGCCCTATCTGTATGATATTACTTGTATTCATGTTTTCAGGACTGACGACTTTGTATAGGATAAACATTGGTATGTTCTTCCCTGGAGAAGACCATTTCTCCTCCTCTAGTGTTCTCTAGTTACCTGAAGTTCCCAAAGAAAAATCTTAAAATATTGCAGTACAGGAGGAATTGGAGTGAGAGGCTGACAGAATAGCACTCATTTTAAATAGGACAATCAGAACAGTCCTGTTTGATATGTCATGCTTTAAGCAAAAACTTGAAGGAAGAGGAGGGTCTTCTTTGCTGAGTTCTGGTGGAAATCTGCTAGCTGAGGAAAAGTTAGTGCAAAGTCTTTTAAGTGTTGGGAAATTTGTTATGTTTGAGGAACAGTGTCTGGGCTGGTGTGTCTACACACAGCAAGCACAAGGGGGGACTGGAGAGGTAGGACCAGGGAACTCCCAGGGCTCACAGCATGCTGGACCTTGAAGGCCCCTATAAGACTGAGTGGTCCTGTGGTTGAGTGAGGGTCACTGCTGACATTTGAATAGATGAGCGACATAATTTGACTCCTTATTCAAAGGATCACCTGGCTGTTGTGCTGGAAACAGGTTATAGTCAAACTACCTAGGATGTTCAGCTAGAATGCAGGAAAGAGACAATGCTGGCCAGACTCTCAGCCACTTAACTTTTAAATGGCAGCAGCAGTAGCTTGGAAACAGAAAAAAGCTGCAAATTTCTGAGGTAAAATGTTCTGTCGATTTTGTAACTAGCATAGCCCCAGTACCTAAAATACTTCATAATCAGTGCATCTTCTGTGCAATGTGACAGTCTTTATTTTAGAAATATTTCTATTAGAAAAATTACATAATAAAACTTTTCATCATTTTACTGCCTCCATCTGTTTTCCACATTATAGATAATCTTCCCAAATGTAAACCTGGTGATGTCAGCTCTTCTCCACTCCTTCTCTTCCTCCTCTCTACTTAAGACAACCCAACTGGCTATGTTTTTGCAATTAAGATAGAATTCTTTGACATGGTCTATAAAGCTTTTTGTGGATTACTTTCTGCTTAAGCCATAAGCCCTTCTCTCTTCTTTTCCTTTCTTCCTTCTCCTCTTTTTTTTTTTGCAAGGCTTACCTTTTCTTTATTGTTTAATTAATTGCAGGAGCAAAGTCACATTCTAAGGGTGTGGGGGAAAAGCCTGGAAAGAGAGTCAGACAAGACACTTGAGCAAGACTTTGTTGAGGAAAAATCAGTTTTAAAATAGCTCTACATATCCACAGAGGTTTCTCTATTATCTATTCATCCCACTCTTAACAATTAGATAGTTATTAAATTAGCTCTAAAAGTCCTCAAACTATTAGAATATTACTTTGATAAGAAGTAGCCTTCTTTCTTTCCAGCATTTGGTTAACTCTTTTTTTATTTCTCAGTTTGGAACTCTGGGGTCAACATCACAATGCAAACTTTTTTGGGTAGATTCTTAACAATTTGGTAGGCTGTCTTTGCATTGTTTGCCTCTTCTTAATAGAGTGGGATGTGATTAATTTTGTTACCCTCATTAGATCTCATAAGTATAGGGGATTAAGGCCAGTTTTCTTCTCAACTTATTATTACTTCCTAGAACAATATTTAAATCATGAGGTATAGTCAAATAGAATTTTAATGGAGGAACTACTGTAAAATAGACTGATTTAACATCATCTTTCATTACATATTAGTTTATCCATGCACCAGCATTGTTTGTTCCTGCTAATTGCTAATGTCTACTATGCTTGAGGGTTTCTTAATTCTTCTTGAATTGATAGGTAAAAATCTCTATAAAATAAATCCATATCTATCGCCGTGCACAAAACTCAAGTCCAAATGGATTAAAGACCTCAATGTAAATCCGACCACACTGAACCTGATAGAAGAGAAAGTGGGAAATAGTCTTCAATGCATGGGCACAAGAGACCACTTCCTAACTATAACCCCAGTAGCACAGACACTGAGGGCAACAATAAATAAATGGGACCTCATGAAACTGAGAAACTTCTGTAAAGCAACAGACACGGTCAATAAGAAAAAAAGACAGCCTACAGAATGGATCTTCACCAACCCCACATCAGACAAAGAACTGATCTCCAAAATATATAAAGAACTCAAGAAATTAGACATTAAAATTCTAAACAACCCAATTAAAAATGAACTAAATAGAGAATTCTCAACAGAAGAATCTCAAATGGCCAAAAGATACTTAAGGAAATGTTCAACATCCTTAGTCATCAGGGAAATGCGAATCAAAACAACTTTGAGATACTATCTTATACCTGTCAGAATGGCTAAAATCAAAAACACCAATGATAGCTTATGCTGGAAATGATGTGGAGCAAGGGGAACACTCATCAATTGCTGAGGTGAATGCAAACTTATACAACCACTTTGGAAATCAGTATGGTGGTTTCCCAGAAAACTGGGAATTAACATACCTCAGGGTCCAGCAATACCACTCTTGGGCATGTACCCAAAGGATGCACACTCATACCTCGAGGACATTTGCACAACTATGTTCATAACAGCATTATTTGTAATAGCCAGAACCTGGAAACAACCTAGATGCCCCTCAACCAAAGAATGGATAAAGAAAGTGTGGCACATTTGCATATTAGAGTACTACTCAGCGGTAAAAACAATGACATCTTGAATTTTGCATGAAAAATGATGGAATTAGAAAACACTATCCTGAGTGAGGTAACCCAGACCCAAAAAGATAAATATGGTATTACTCACTCATAAGTGGATACTAGCTACAAACAAAGTACATTGAGCCTATAGTTCATGATCCTAGAGAAGCTAAGTAATAAGGTGAACCCAAAGAAAAACATATATAGATCCACCTGGAAATTGGGAACAGACAAGATTGTCTGACAAAATTGGGATCATAGGGATGTGGGGGGAGGGGGGAGAAGGGAGGGTGGAAGGGGAAGAGGAGGGAATGGGATAGTTGAGATGGAGGAAGGACAGAGATGAGAGCAAGGAAAGAGATATCTTGATTGAGGGAGCCATTACAGGGTTAGCAGAAACCTGGCCCTAGAGAAATTCCCAGAAATTAGATGACCCCAGTTAAGACCCTAAGCAGTAGAAAAGAAGGGGCCCGGTCTTGACTTGCCCTGTAGTTAGATTGATGAATATCTTAAGTATCACCATAGAGCCTTCATCCAGCAGCTGATGGAAACAAAAGCAGAAACCCGTATCAGAGCACTGACTGAGCTCCCAAAGTCCAGTTGAAAAATGGGAAGAATGAGAATATGAGTCAAGAGGTCAAGACCATGATGGGTTCACTGAAACAGTCTACCTGAGCTAATGGGAGCTTACCAACACCTGCCGGACTGGGAAGAAACAAGCATAGGACCAAACTAGTCCCTCTGAATGTGGTTGGCAGTTGCATGGCTGGGGCAGACTGAGGGGCCAATGGCAGTGGCACCAGGATTTATCCCTACTGCATGTACTGGCTTTTTGGGATCCTATTCTCTTTGGACTTATACCTTGCTCAGCCTAGACAAAGTAGGGAGGGCCTTGAACCTTTTACAAAGCAGTGTGCCTGCCTTACCCTCTCTGAGGATTGAATGGGGGTGAGGTGGGAGGGTGTGTGGAGGGAATGAGAGAAGGGAGGAAGTGGGAACTTGGATTGGTATTTTTTAAAAATCTAATAAATAAATAATTTTTTTAAAAAACTGAACCGTGTACATATTCTGCTATCAGTATTTTTTGTGTTCTTAATAATTTCTGGTGTAGCTTTTTAAATCTGAAATTTTTATTCCAATCATCATATTAAAATAGTTATGTTATTTTGATATTATTTTAGTTAATGTTGATGTTAAAAGTGGTATCAGACATCAGGCGGTGGTCACGCACGCCTTTAATCCCAGCACTCAGGAGACAGAGGCAGGTGAATCTCTGTGAGTTCAAGGCCAGCCTGGTCTACAAATGTTAGTTCCAGGAAAGCTGGGGCTGTTACACAGAGAAACCCTGTCTCAAAAATTCAAGAAAAAGAAAAGAAAGGAAAAGAAAAAAGAAAAACAAAAAATGCGGTATCGGAGTCACCTATTCCCCCAAAACTACCTCTTATTATTGTTTTCTGAAACTGTGTGTTTGTTCTAAACTTTATTAAATTTGAAAAATCCTTCCTGAGTACATGCTGAACTTTCATACTACTCAAGAAACTCAATAAAAAACCTGCAGCATCACGGTAGACAAGTAGGAGAAGATGACAGGAAGAGGGATGAGTGATGTAGAAACAACAAGGTTTTTACCTCGTTGATTATAACCTTTATAAGGTTTTGGGCCTTTATCAGGTTTATTGGTTTTATAAGTAAATTATGGCCAGGACTTTTGACTCACCAGATCTGTAACCTTTATTCTACAGAATACATGAAAGTAGAAAAACGATGGCCATTTTTTGATGTTCAGATTACGACTCTTGGTTTCAGGATTTGTTTGGTTTGAAATGAATTTTTCTCTGTATAATGATCATTCTTCCAGCTTCATCAGTAATCCCCGTCCTTTTCCCAGCAGAGGTGACAGGCCTTCTGTGATTCAGCTTCAGTCCTGATCCTGGCAGGCTTCATGTATTCATTAGAGAGATATTAGGGACCCAGCTGATCGTTATGAAGAGGAAAAAGCATTACTAGATTTCATTTGGCTCAAGTGTAAATTGGCTATGCCTATTTTCCAGGAACCCTGGGTGTGTGCACACACTCAAGTAGAGAAATGCATTACTTTAAATTATGGCTCCCAACCCAGCCAGTGTTCATAACTACACAAAACACATATGCTGGCCAAAGTACTAATAAAATCATCCAGGAAAGTGACTCCGGGGAGTCATGGAGTTTACGACTTTGGCTGTCATTGGATATTTAATTCATCTGAAGTACACTTTATAACTAGAATGATAGAAGATTGCACAGTAATCTCAGAGATCTTGGTGGATGCAGTTCGAATAAACAGCTTTTCAGCCTTGCTCTGCTGTTGCCTGGCTCTCCGAGAGCCAATGGTTGAGAGTGATCGATTGAATCTGTGCCGAGGACTAAATATTGTAGGGTTGCTCTGGACTGAGGATGGCACGACCTAGGGCTATGTCCGCTGTGTGGACAGTTTCACTGCTGGTGACATCAGCTGCAAGAATCTACATAATAATTCATTTGGACGTGGTGGGACTGCAAAAAAATAAAACACACTAGAACAAATATGCTCTCACTTCCAGATAATCTAAAAACAACTGCAGTTAAAACCAAAAAGAAACAGGAAACACACTTAGCGTAGTAAGCTATTCTGTGAGAAGAAGAAAGAACGTCCAAGATGTATAAATCATGGCGACTTCCTTCTGCAGTAACCACTTTCTCCACTCCTTGAATTATCATTTTATAATCAGAAAAGCCCTAGAGTTTAAAGTATGCCTCGTACAAATGTCACTTCCAAGCTTCAGTGCTAATCCAGAGGAAATATTATCCAAGTGGTCTCCAAGGCCCAATGTCTAGGTGTTGGCTACATGATAAACTTACGTGGAACTTTCTTAGTGAGATATAGTCCTCCAGAGGATTGAATTTTTCAAGGCTTAGTACAACCCAACCCTTTTAAATAAGATTTAAGCTTCCCTTGTCAAATTCTTTTAAGAGCTTTTTAAATTTTTTTTTTATTTGCTGCCCTGACCAGGTTTTAATTCCTGGTTCCCCAGTGACAGCTTTTGACCATCTCGGGCACTTCATGTCTGCTTTCCCAGGGCATAGAGCAGTTTGCACAATGAAAGGTGTTTTTCTCTCCCCTACAGAAGAACCTCGGGGAAATAACTTGAGACAGAAAATGAAACGTTGTGGATGATGCTGTTGTTGGTAAGACAAGATGATTTTTTCCTACTATAATATCACAGGCCTTTAATTCTTTTAGGTGTCTTATAGACAACTACCTGAATATGTTGAGTAATGATTGAATAGCAGGTATTGGAAATATAGAATGATCTGCCAAGTTGGACATTCCAAGGGGTGAATAAAATATAATTTTGCTGAGCACATACAAATGGCATCCAAGGGTTTCTAAGAAGTCTAGCAAGGAATTGTAGTAATTATCCAGATGGTCATGGATTCAAAGAAATCAGAGCTGTGTGCTTAGTAGCTCAGCAAATCACATCCATCCACTAAAATGATATGCAATTGAACTAAACTGCCCTCAAATTGCTTATAATTTGAGAAAATAATGACACAGTGATTCATGTTTTAACTGGCAGAAGTCCTTTTCTGTTCCCCTAGGATGCCGAACGACTCCGTGCAGTAAGAACAGGAAGTGGGCTTTCTTAAAATATCAGGTGCTCACGTTCTCTGTGGTCTGGAATTAGTCGATGTACCTCTGATTCTTCTTCAGAAAGGGACCCAGACCTGAGTCCTGGGCCAGTACCGTTTGAGCAAACTGTCTGTAGGGAAGGAGATGGTCTTCTACACAACAGAACCCACTGGCCAAAGAGACTGACAAGCACTTGAGAGGTGGCTAGTGCAACTGGGAATCTAAATTTAATATTTTATTTAGCTTTAGCTAGTTTAATTTAAAAATATTTACTACACAAAATGAGTTGGAAATGAGAACTCTGTGTTGGCATTTTGAGTATTTTCCAGACAGGCTGCCTGTTTTTTTAGGAGGAAGCCAGATCCTACTCCACACTGCCACCATCCACCCTTATGTCACCATCACTACCTCAAAGAGATCCAACTTTTGGGGCACACCCACAGTAGACCATATATCGAACCCCCTCCCATCTCTTATTTAGTCCCATTTCCTTCTAAGCTTTCCTGAGTAAGATAGAGTGGGATCTCTCTTTAAACACCAGAACCATCCATGTTTTTTACAGCCACATTGGGTTTTGCTTTTAAGGAGGAGGTAAGAGCATGAAATTTAAACTTTAAATGTGAGTCTAGCTGACTGTGATGCTTACTCAAACAGTGTTCCACCAAGGCAAATGGAAACGTAGGGTCAGACCTACAGTATCAAACAGCTTGGAGGAGCCTCATGAAGTCTGGTCATGAAGGTCATCTTTCTATAGCCACAAAACTATTTTTCTTGATATCCCAAGTTCAACCTGCAACGTACTGTTGCTCAGCTCTGTTCATATCAGCTTTTTTTTTGTCATAGCCAGAACATGGAAACAACCTGAGTGCCCCTTGACCGAAGAACAGATAAGGGAAATGTGGTACATTTACCCAATGGAGTACTAATCAGCAGAAAAAAAAACCCCTGACATTCTGAAATTTGAGGGCAAATGGATGGAGCTAGAAAACATCATATTGAGTGAGGTAACCCAAACCCAGAAAGACAAATATCATATTTACTCACTCATAAGTGACTTTCAGACATAAAGCAAAGAAAACTAACCTACAATTCACAATCCCAGAGAACCTAGACAACAATGAGGACCCTAAGAGAGACATACATGGATCTAATCTACACGGGAAGTAGAAAAAGACAAGATCTTCTGAGTAAATTGGGAGCATGGGGACCATAGGAGAAGGTTTAAGGGAGGAGAGAGGAAGGAGGGGAGCAGAGAAAAATGTATAGCTCAATAAAATCAATAAAAAAGCCACGATGCCTGTTGCAAATAATAGCTAAATATGAATAAAACAAGTTTCATGTGCTGTTGTGTGCATATTGAAACGGACTCATTTTGGTTAATTCTATAACTCAAGCATCGTAAATTTCATCCAATGTGTAGTGTATAGTGGAGCGTAAGTGTATAGTGGAATGACTTTATCAAATTTAGGAATGTGCTACCATAATTGTAAACCCTAGTGAGCACTATCGAAGTGCTTGTAATACAAACTCAGCTCTTCTTGACTGGAATCATTGGGATTATTTTTGTTGTAGGCATAGTGACAGTTTGAATTCTTTCCTAATTTAAACACCCCTTGTAGTTTTCTTAAGTTTTTATAATGAATTTAACTGTCAGGTTAAACATACTAATCTCCTTAAACATTTGTTATTTTTTATTTCTTAAAGATTTGTACATATACATATTACATGTTGTGTGTATGATGCCTCCCACCTCTTCACTTTCCCTTTTCTCTCCCCTTCCACACTTACTATCATTGTATTTGTTTATTCTTATTTTATGTTTATATAAGCTTGCCTGCAGGCTTATATGTGCGCTGGCTTCCTAGATAGAGTCTGGCACTAACTTTTACACCCTGCTCTTACTTTCTTCTTCAGCAAATGGGGTCTCACTCTGTCATCTGAAGCGGGGCTAGAGACACCCAGCATCTGTCTATTGAAGTTTTAGGAGGTCAGTTGGGCATACTGTCCTGGCAACTAAGGCTGGTGGGGATTTTTCTAGCAATGGTTTCCATGGTAGTGCACTGGATACTGGATTTTATGTCTGAGTTCTGACCCTGACTTTTATTTCTCTTTCCCCTGGGAAGGTAGAAGGAGTCTGGGTTACTTAGAAGTGGGGGTGGAGTGATGCTAACTAACCTTTGCTTCCTGTTTTCTTCACTGTGTTTGTTTGTTTTGCTGTATGGCAAACAAATACGATAGTTCCTCATCTGGTTTTACGTTTGTGGAGGTTGTCTGGCGAAGGCATAGCTGTTTAATTAGCTGTGCTGTCTGTCTGTGTGTGTGTGTGTAGGGGGGGGGGATGATCTAGGCTCTTCATCCCTCTCGCTCTACATCCCAGTTCTTTTCATTCTTCTCTTTCTCTCCTCTTCCTTTTACAAACCATGCCTCACTCCATGCTAGACAATATTTTAGTCTATCAATTCTTTTAATTTTCAGGACATAAACACTTTCCATTATAACACAGGAAGAAATTTTGAGGTATTTTTAGAAATGAAACTGGAGAAAATTATATTTCTGACACTACAGTTTTGTTGAGGTGGGATGATCAGCTGTTTACTTAATACACCTAAGCTTTGTTTTCTGCATCTGTAGAGTGGGAATATTATTGATGTCTTGGGAACATATAAAACATTAAATGTACATTATGACTAAAAGTTCTTTGCTATTAAATGGCAGTGTCAGTAAATTGATACTATGACCTGATCAAGAAAAGAACATTTGAGAGACTGGAGAGGTTGTGGAGAAAGGGGTACACTCATCCATTGCTGGTGAGAATGCAAACTTGTGCAACCACTTTGGAAAGCAGTATGGCGGTTTCTCAGGAAATTCGGGATCAACTTACCCCTGGACCCAGCAATACCACTCTTGGGAATATACCCAAGAGAGGCCTTATCATACAACAAAAGTATATCCTCTACGATGTTCATAGCAGCATTATTTGTGATAGCCAGAACCTGGAAACAACCTAATTGCCTTTCAATGAAGAATGGATGAAGAAAGTATGGAATATATACATATTAGAGTACTACTCAGCAGTAAGAAACAAGGACTTCTTGAATTTTGCATACAAATGGATGGAAATAGAAAACACTATCCTGAGTGAGGTAAGCCAGACCCAAAAAGAGGAACATGGGATGTACTCACTCATATTTGGTTTCTAGCCATAAACAAAGGACATTGTGCCTATAATTAGTGATCCTAGAGAAGCTAAATAAGGAGAACCCAAAGAAAAACATATAGGCATCCTCCTGAATGCAAGCGATGAAAGGAGACAGAGACAGAAACCCACATTGGAGCACAGGACTGAAATCTCAAGGTCCAAATCAGGAGCAGAAGGAGAGAGAGCACGAGCAAGGAACTCAGGACCGCGAGGGGTGCACCCACACACTAAGACAATGGGGATGTTCTACTGGGAACTCACCAAGACCAGCTGGCCTGGGTCTGGAAAAGCCTGGGATAAAACCGGACTCTCTGAACATAGTGGACAATAAGGACTACTGAGAACTCAAGAACAATGGCAATGGGTTTTTGATCCTACTGCACGCACTGGCTTTGTGGGAGCCTAGGCAGTTTGGATGCTCAACTTACTAGACCTGAATGGAGGTGGGGGTTCCTTGGACTTTCCACAGGACAGGGAACCCTGATTGCTTTTCGGGCTGGGGGGGGGATTTATTTGGGGGAGGGGGAGGGAATTGGGAGGCGGTGGTGGGGAAGAGACAGAAATCTTTAACAAATAAATAAATTTAAATAAAAGCCTTTTTTTATTTATTTTTAAAGAAGCAGGCTTGCTAAACAGAAGAACTTTGTTCTAGTATCTTTCTGTTGTTGTGACAAACACAATCATGAAAAGTAACTCAGAAGAGGAAAGGGTTTACTTAAGCTTCCAGATTACAGTCCACCATGAAGAGCAGTGAAAGCAGGACCTCAAATGAGAACTTATAGACAAGCCTACTCGGTATTGTATGCAGCATACACGGGAACGAGGAAATATGGCATGAACTATGGAGGAATGCTGCTTGCTGGCTTGCTCACAGACCTCTGCTCAGCTAGCTTTCTTCCACAGTCTGGGGAGTGGTGCTGCCCAAATGAGCTGGGCCCTCCTACATCAGTTAACAGTCAACACAACCCACCACAGACATATCTATAGGCCACCCTATTTGGTCAACCCCTCAGTTGAGACTGTTTGCCCAATGACTCCAGACTGTGCCAAAAGGACAGGTAAAGTTAATTAGGACAAGTGCTGTCACTGTCCTCTATGGCTTTCTGTACTAAGTCAAAGACTACTAATTTCTGTAGATTGTGATGGTGAGAAGGTAGAAGAGGAAGAGGAATTTCATGCCAAATATTTCATTTGCAATATCAAGTTACTAAGAACACTCATGTTTATATTATTGTTAACTATTTATGGTTATAAACGTAACTTTACTCAAGACACATCCCCAAACCTGGATGCCAAAATATTCAACCTCTTTTTATTTTCTCATTTGGTTATGTTTTTGAATTAAGGTCTTGCATTGTTGAACTGGGTGGTTTAGAACAATCTATGTAGCACAGGGTGACCTGAAAGTTGCAGTCACCCTCCTGCCTCAGTTTATTCATTGCTGGGCTTATAAGAATGTCCCACAGCTTTTGACTGTTTAGACTTCCACATAAACTATCATGGCCTAGTTCTTAAGGTATCAATGCAAGTCAACTCTAGACTTAGACCCTTGGCCTCAGACATGGTAGAGGTAGGGTTGTGGCTGATGCTACAGCTGCCTTACTATATCACACCGTTGCAATCATGCGATCAGCATTAATTGTGTCTAGGATCAAGGTTCTGCAATGTCACATTGCCTTTTTGTCCTTGTCATTCTTAAGGGAGAGCATGAGCTGCTGCTTCCTTAATGGCATGGGTGCAAAGTTCTTTGCTAGAGTGTCTTTGGCTCTGACAGGCAGCTCTGCTTTAGGGTGAATGGGCAGTGGGAAACTCTACACCTAATTCCTCACCCTGTTTTTAGTGTGTTTTATTCAGAAATCACTGCTCCAGTAGGTAGGAAGAGTATGTCTGTCTTTATTCACATGGCTATTTAATAAAAACAACTACCTTCATGTAAGTGACCAATAAAGTAAATAATATAATTTTGCTTACAATTTAGTTGCAGGCATAAGTATTGTCAATATATGGGTCCCTTAGTGTTCTGTTCCTGGCACATTCCTGCCTTTATCCCAGGGTCTATCAGTATTTTCATCATTGTGTTTGTTTTTCTCTTAAAGTCATGCTGTTTGGGCTGAGGAGTGAGCTAGCTTCTATCAGTCAGGATGTTCAACCTTTAGCTTGACAACAAACAAAGAATAAAAATTGATAAATCATTGTATTTTTAGATATTTGAACTTTATATTCTTAATTACCTTTATACAACCATTTTGCCTTTGAAAATTGTGGTTTAATACTGTGGTTTTGAGATTCACCCACATTTATGGGTAGCAGGAGTGGTGATATCAAAAGGGAAGGCTTGAGTTAGTCTTAAGATTCCCAAGTCATTGATAGATCCAGAACTTTTTTTTTTTTTTTTTACTTGAGAGTAGCTAAAGAGGTCAAGTGGCTGGTTTGACCTACTCACCCATGATGTTAGAGCAAGAAGGGCTGGCAGACTGCAACAGAAGTTATAGAGCCTGTGCCACTAGGAAGCAATTCTGGAATGGGACTAAGTGGTTTTATAATTGATGGTTGTATCCTGTGCTTCAGCTGTTCCTGAGAAGTGATACAGAACTGTCCATGATATTATCTCATGGAATATGCTGCCATCCCAGACTACTCACCTTTCATCCAGAGGGGGTCACAGCATGCTACCGGACTCAGACGAGCTATAATCCCATTCTGCAAGGCATGTGTGGAGCCTGCGGGTGTTCCAGGAGAGAGTAACTGAGCCATTCTCAAAAGTAGTCATTAGTTTCCATCACTGTGCTTTGGTTTGATAGTCTATAAATATATGTTATTTATCAATCTAATGCTATTCCATATATGGGTTGCTATAGAGTTTTTGTTTGTTCATTTATTTGATATTCTAAACACAGCCATACAAAATGCTCTTAAAAATTTTAACGTAATTTATTACATGTGTGTATATGTGCATGTGCGTGCGTGTGTGTGTGAAGGGGCATGTGTACCATGACATCCATGTGGAGGTCAAAGGGAGTCTGTTCTCTCCACCACGTTTGAATCTCAAACTCAGCTCATCAGGCTTAGTGGCAAGTGCTCTTATCTTCTGGGCCATCTTGTCAATCCCACACCAAACATTCTTGTATATATTCCCTGATGCAGACAAATAGGACTGTTTTAGAAACTGTACTCAGGACATAAGCATCATTACATTTATAAGAGGTGGTCCTGAATTGTCTGTCCCAATTTTCACTGATCCACAATTTATAACAGTGACTTCTGCTGCTCCGTAGCTTTGCTTTACTAGGCATTTGGAGTCTCCATTTTTCAAAACCTCATGCTACCTCTTGTTATGATCCCAATCTAAATCTTAAATAATTAATACATCAAACATTTTTAAATGTTAATTCGATTTATATTTACTTTCTTGCAGGGTTATGTAAAAATCCTTTCTACTTTCTTACAGAGTTTGTGTTATTCTTTTTTATTTTTAGTAGTATTTTTTACATGTCAGGCACTACATTTTTAATTGACTCTTGAGGGTAGAAACACTGATTATTCATTTTGAGTTGGGTTTTTATTCTCTGGTTTCTTTTGATGAACAAAATCTTATTATCCTAATCTTAATGTAGTTACTTTACTATATTTCATTGTGGTTTTATTTTGAATCTTAAGATGCTCATTCAAAAACAGAAAATTGTCTTCCAAAATATGTTAAGAGGCTTTTATAATTGTAGGTTGAGCTATCTCAGATAGACATGTATATTATATGAGTCTGGAATCCAGTTGTGGTAATCATTCGAAACACTGCTATTGTAATATTATTGTAGAATTCATCAACTTAAAATATATTGTGTGTGGGCTCTGTCTTCTGCTTTATTAGTCTTTTTACCTATTTGTCTGTAAACAAAATATTTTGTAATTTAATTTTTTTCTGACATGAATTTTTAAAAAGTCATTCTTCCTGTGAGCATCCTTAGTGACATGTTGTCCCTTTGGCTGAAAGTACTGTTATTCCATCCATTATCTTGAATTTAAATTAACATTATGGAATTTTAATTTGGTAGGAATTCTATATTGAGCACACTTCTCAAACATTAAACTTACTATATTGCAGAGCAAATATATTTCTTACGTGTCTTTTCTTATGTGCCTTTCTTACTCCTGAACCTCTGCATGATAATCTAGTCTGTTTTAGCTCTAATTTGCCTTCACACCCTGCACAGCAGATCCCTCATGAGAGGAAATTCAAATGGATGAACTAGTTACACTCCTTTTCTTGCTGAAGTTGTATTTCTCTCTTCTACTTCATTGTTTTTCTTTCCTGCCTAGAAATTGGACGCCTGAGGTGAACCAGAGGTGTACATCATAACTTCACTCCGTAGGTGTAAATGTAGCCAACAGTGGTGTGTGTGAGGGCAACAAATAGAGCGTTTCAGCTGGGAGAGAAAAATGATCACCACAAGGAAGCAAATGCAACGAGCTGGAAACTAGGAGAAATAGTCACAGAATCTAAAGTGACCCACAGAAACAAACGAAGTTGACAACGGTGTTTTGTATGAACTAATCAGTCTTTCATCCCACTCAGAAATTATAGGTATAAGCTATAAAGATCTTAGAATGTTTAATAATCCTTGTCCAGATATAGTACGTATATAATTCATCATAGACCATTAGTTCTGTAAACACTGAAAAACTTGCCAACATTAATTGTCAAGTAAGCAGTGTGAATAGTTGGAGTCAGTTAGTTCCCTCCTAAGACCAACATCTTACCGTGGGTTAAGAAACGGCATCCTGTTGGATACACTAAATACAAGTGACAAAGGAGAATAGTATGTGCACTCACTGGCCCTGTGAACACAACACACATTGACATTGTGATACAACTTGTCATTGGCAAAGTTCACACTTAAGAACCACAGAATCAATTTGTAAAAACTCCATATGTACAATGTCAGTGTGTGTGTGCGCGTGTGTATATGTGTGTTCATATCCACACCAGTGTACACATTCTAGAAGGCAGCCTCTCTAAGATGGCCTTCTTAATCTTCTACTTAGTTTCCCAACAATAGAAAACTCAAAGGACATATGAAAAAGCTCCCATAGTCCATTTCATTTGGATTTTGCTTCAATTTTTAACTTCATTAAATATAATTCATCTTCTCAGAATGTATATGGTGAATTTCTTGAATAAAACCCAAGCTGCCAGATAGAACAGTGTTTTGGAGGCCTGCATCTCATCACTGGCTTCGTACCAACGCTAACGGTTAGCAGTTAGTGAACATGTGTGTTAAGCACTCTCATGTTTTAGGCTGAGTGCTCATTTAGTGTTCACATCATATATAGCATATACCATTATCATTATCTTCATATTACAGAAGAGGAAAGTGAGGCTCAGAGTGACTAAGAAATCAGTCTGTCAAGGTTACCTTATATACATATTGGGAAATTTTTAACTCAGTCATATCTATTTGGTCTTTAAATTGTTTATCTGGTCTTGGTTTAATTTTGGCATATGGAAACTATCAAGAAAGTTGTCTACTCCTTTTAAATTTTCCAATTTTGTGGAGTACAGGTTTTTGAACTATGACCTTATGATTCTCTGAGTTTTTCTCAATGTCTGTTGTTATGGCCCCCTTTTCATTTATGATTTTGCTATTTTTTAATATTTTTTTCATGATTATCTTTTTTATTATTAAATTTTTTTTAATTAAAACTTACCGCCTCCTCCCCACCTCCCTTTCCCCCCCCTCCCTCCACTCCCCACTCCTCTCCCCCCTCCCTCTCCAGTTCAAAGAGCAGTCAGGGTTCCCTGCCCTGTGGGCAGTCCAAGGTCCTCCCCCCTCCATCCAGGTCTAGGATGGTGAGCATCCAAACCAGCTAGGCTCCCACAAAGCCAGTACATGCAGTAGGGTCAAAACTCAGTGATTTTGCTAATTTGGATATTCTCTCTCTGATTTTTAGTTAGTTTGGATAAGGGTTTGCTCTGATTAATTTTTTTTTGAAGCATCAACTCCTTGTTTCATTGATCCTTTGTATTGTTCTCTTTGTTTCTATTTTATTGACTTCAATCCTCAATTTGATTATTTCCTGGGATCTTCTCTTTCTGGATGAGTTTGCTTCTTTTTGTTCCAGAACTTTCAGACATTCTGTTAATTTGCCATTGTGGGATTTCTTCATCTTCTTTAGGTAGGCATTTAGTGATATGAACTTTC
This sequence comes from Microtus oregoni, assembly GCF_018167655.1. Lineage (NCBI taxonomy): Eukaryota > Metazoa > Chordata > Mammalia > Rodentia > Cricetidae > Microtus > Microtus oregoni. Next base: position 35,125,065 of record NW_024543072.1, read on the forward strand.
TTCTAGGACTGCTTTCATAGTGTCCCATAGGTTTGGGTATGTTGTACCTGCATTTTCATTTAATTTTAGGAAGTCTTTAATTTCTTTATTTCTTCCTTGACCCAGGTGTGATTGAGTTGAACATTATTTAGTTTCCTGGAGTTTGCAAGCTTTCTGTAATTAGTCTTGTTGTTGAATTCTAACTTTAAGTCATTGTGATTCAATAAGATATAGGGGTAATTCCAATTTTTTTGTATCTGTTGAGATATATTTTGTGACCAAGTATGTGATCAATTTTAGAGAAGGTTCCATGAGATGCTGAGAAAAGGTATATTCTTCTGTGTTTGAGTAGAATTTTCTATAGATGTCTATTAAGCCTATTTGAGTCATAAGATATGATAGTTCCCTTGTTTGTCTGTTAATTTTCTGCCTGGAAGACCTGTCCATTTGTGACAGTGGAGTATAGAAACCTCATACTATTAGTGTGTAAGGTTTGATGTGTGATTTAAGCTTTAGTAGTGTTTTCTTTTTTTCAAACATGCTTTCCCTTGTTATTTGGGGCACAAATGTTTAGGATTGAAAATTCATCCTGATGGATTTTTCCTGTCATGAATATGTAATTTCCTTCTTCATCTCTTGTGGTATGGAGGCTGCTTGTTCATTTCCTGGCTGCCCACACTCCCGAAATAACCACACAGAAACTGTATTAATTAAATCACTGCTTGGCCAATTATTCAAGCATATTGCTAGGTAGCTCTTACATCTAGAATTAACCCATCTGTATTATTTTATATTTTACCATGAGGGTTGTGGTCTACCAGCAGGTTTCAGCATGTCTGTCTCTGGCGGAAGCTTCATGGCATCTTTCTGACTCCACTCCTTTCTCCCAGCATTCAGATCAGTTTTCCCCACCTACCTAAGTTCTGCCCTATCAACAGACCAAGGCAGTTTCTTTATTCATTAAGCATACATAGGGGAACCCCACATCAATATCTTATGATTGCCTTTAGTTTGAAATCTATTTTGTTAGGATAACTACAGTAGATTTCTTCTTACATCCATTTTAATAGAAAGTCTTTTACCTACCCTTTATTCTGTAGAAATATCTGTCTTCGAAGTTGAGGTGTGTTTCTTGTAATTTGCAAAAGGATGGATCCTGTATTTATATCCATTCTGTTAGTCTGTGACTTTTATAGGTAAGTTGAGTCCATTAATATTAAGGAATATTAATGACCAGTGATTGTTAATTCTTGGGGTTTTTTGTGGCTGTGTGTGTTTCCCTTTAAGATTTGTTGGTATGAAATTATCAATTGCCTGTGCTTTTGTGTGTAGCAAGGAGGAGCTGCTTGTTTGTCCCAGCCACCTGGTTAGCTTAGCACCAAAATAACTGCACACTACTTGGCCCATTAGCTCTAGTTTCTTATTGGCTAATTCTTACATCTTAATTTAACCCATCTCTATTGTGTATCACCCTGTGGCAGTGGTTAACTGGATAAAATTCCAAGCGTCTGTCTCTGGCGGATCCATGGTGTCTCAACTCCACCCTTCTTCCTCCCAGTATTCAGTTCCATCTTTGCCACCTACCTAAGTTCTGCTATATTAATAGGCCAAGGCAGTTTCTTTATTCATTAACCAATAAAAGCAACACACAGACAGAAGGAACTCCCACACTATTTGGGGGTACAGCTAACTTTCTTGGGTTAGAATTTTCCTTCTAATGCTTTCTGTAGGTCAGGATTTGTTGATAGGAATTGTTTAAATATGGTTTTGTCATGGAATATCTTGTTTCCTCTATCTGTGGTGATTGAAAGTATTGCTGGGTATAGTAGTCTGGATTGCCATCTATGGTCTCTTAGTGTCTGCATAATGTTTGTTTAGGACCTTCTAGCTTTCAGAGTCTCAATTGAGAAGTTGGGAGTTATTATTCTGGATCTGCCTTTATGTTACTTGGCCTTTTTCCTTTATAGCTCTTAATATTCTTTCTTTATTCTATATATTTTTTGTGTTTTTATTATAAGTGACAAAGGGACTTTTTGGTGCGTTTGTGGGTCAAGTCTATTTGGTGTTCTATAAGCTTCTTGTATCTTCATAGGCAATTTCTTCTTTCTGTGCCTTTGAGCTGGTGTTCTTCTCCTTCTTCTATCCCTATTATTCTTAGGTTTGGTCTTTTCATTGTATCTTAGATTTTCTAAGTTTTGTGTTTTGACTCTGTTGACTCTAATCTTTTCTTTGACCATTGTATCTATATTTCCTCTATTATATCTTCAACACCTGAGAGTCTCTCTTCCATCTCTTGCATTCTATTGGTTGTACTTGCATCTGTAGTTCCTGTTTGTTTACCAAGATTATCCATTCCCAGGATTTCTTTGGTTTGTGTTTTCTTTATTACCTCTATTTCAGTTTTCAGGTCTTGAACTATTTCCTTTAGCTGCTTGATTACCTTTTCTTGACATTCTTGAAGAGATTTGTTTATTTCTTGCAGTGTTTTTGTTTGTCTTTTCCTCCATTTCTTTAAGGGTCCCTATCATCTTTATGAAGTTATTTTTAAGATTGTTTTCTTCTATTTCTTCTGATTTGGGATGTTCAGGCCTTCCTGTTGTAGGACTGCAAGGTTCTGGTGGTACCATATTGTTCTTTAGGTTGTTGAAGGTACTCTTGCATTGGCGTCTACCCATCTCTTAATACAATTATTGCAGACAGCCTCTTCGTCCAATTGTTCGGTGTCTGTGTCTCAAGGATCCTCTCTTTGACTGATAGATGCAGTCACTTTCTGTGTCTCATGCAGTCACTTGGTCTGCTCTGTGCAGTTGTTGGCTGTGTCTCAGGGAGCCACTGAGGTCTTGGTAGATGGGTGGTTTGGGGGCAGTGTGGGACTTGTAGATTACAGGGTTTGGTGGAGGGGTTCTAGAACAACCTGACTTGCCCTTGCAGCTGAGGTGGGTAGGGGAGGGGCCCTGGGTTTTGCCCCAGAGGTTCTAGGGTTTAGAGACTGGGCTGTCCAGCTGAGAGGTCACTTACTCTTGCTTCTCTTTGCAGTCAGAGTCTGTCACAATACTGTTCTTGGAGAAGACGTGAGTTCAGATTCCAGCACCCGTATCAGGTGGCTCAGAACTATAACTCTAGCTCCAGGAAATTTGACACCCTTTTTCTAGAATCTGGGCATCTGTACTCGCATATGCACATACCTACATATACATGCATACACACACATAATTAAAAATAAAAAGGCATCTTTCAAAAAGTCTTTCTTTGTGCTTTATGAAAGAACTCCTTTTGAAGTTTCCTTCTTCTCATTTGGAATCATCTATCAAGCATTTCCAGCTGGTGACCCACATGTAGCTGAGGGTAGCTATGAATTTGGACCAATACAAAATTGTAAATCTATTTGAAACCTTATGAGATATGTTTTGATTTTATGTAACTCCACTGTGCTACTCTCAAGGGCAAACTTTGTGGATGTCAATATCCTGCTGCAATCAGAAAGTTAGAGATTCTTATGCCCTTCTGAGAATTAACTGAGTAAAAATTATTAATGATAGTGTTTTCACTTGCACGATTTCATTTGCTAGCACAGAAAACACTAGATGGCCTGAAGAACAATGGATAGCATATCTGTATCCTTATGGAAAACATAGCCAAGGGAATACCATCTGAGTAAAGGCCTGAGGAAGAACCTATTCATGAACCAAAACTGGCAAAAGAAAATTGTTTAACAAATTATGTTCTCAGCAAGTCCTGGAGTCAGAGGTGGAGACAATGCAACCAGAATGCTTTCTGTTATGGCCAATGGGAAAAGGAAATCTAGAGGCACTTGGAGGCTATAGAAAATATATTAGAACCAAACAAATGGATTCTTTCCTTTTCCAGTAAAAGATTAGTATCCAAAGTAAACTTTGGGAGATTTCAGTTCAATTATCAACCTTATATGGGTGATGGGTAAATTAATCTATGGCACATTGTAACACAATCCCCCAAAGATCAGCTCTTAAAAAATAAATTACTGTGGATAATAAAATTGGAGTGGCTTAACTGGATTGGGGTTTCCCATGAAGTTACAACCGAACTTCTGATTGGTAAATGCTTTCTTCCAAACTCACTTATGGATTCAGTTCCTCCTGGATTGCTTGGGGTCTTCATTTCCTTTATGTGGTCCACACCATAGGGAAGTTCATAACAGGCTGTTGGCTTTAATCAGAGAAAATAAGTAAGAAAGGGAAATGAGATGCTCAAGACAGTCATTTTATGATCTCATCTTAAAAGTGCCATCCCATAACTTTTGTTATGTGTTTTCCTTTCGAGTTGAGACAGCCAACTGAGTCTACATTAAAGGAAAAAGGATAACAGAGAGGCATGAATTAACATGTGCAGGAAAGGTGAGGATGCAGTTACAGATGACATCTTTGTGTCCCTTCAGGGTGAAGGGGTTTAGAGATGGTGTACAGAAATGGTAATCTGCAGAAAAAGTGAGATCCTCCTGAATGAGATTAGTATCCTGTTAAGATGAGAAATGAGGCTTGATAACATGCTCTGCTCTCTGACATGTGAGTATATGATGAGAAGAGAACCAATGGGACACCAATAACAGGCATCTCAGTAAATACAGTGTGCACCAGCATCTTGACCTTGGATGTCCCTGCCTCCATAACTATGAGAAAGCCCCCCATTCTATGTAATGTTATAGCAGCTGGAAGTAACTAAGACAGAAGTCATCTTATAAGCTGTCTACTTTAATGTGGCCACTCTATATAGGGTTAGTGAGAGCACATGGTATAGATCCAATAGCATATGGAGTATGTATAATATGTATGCATATACATACACACACATAAATGTATGTATTTTTCTGTTAGGGATATACAAAGAGTAAAATAGTAGTCATGGTCTGTGTAGACAACAGGTGCCAGTCACAAGTTGGACTCAGCTGATTTTGAAGGGGACTATTTATAAAAATAAAGGTGAAATTGCAAGGAGTAGGGCTTGCACTAGCCTGACACACCGGTGTCCCTAGGTATCAAGCAATAAGTCAAAGGAGAGATGATGAGGACTAGGAGAGGATATTTAAATGAGAAGACAGATTTTTTTTAAAAGCATTTAGTGATCTTGTGGTATCTCCAGGGACGTGCTGGTGCCAGGAGATAGAATAAATACCTTGACTTCATCATTACTGTTTCTTACAGCTCTCTCTGCTGGCTGAATCAGAGGGTAATGGAGCCTGCTGCTATAGTCAGCATAGGTTGGCCTCTAGAACATATAGTATCATGCAGAAGGCAGAGAAATGAGTTGGAGAGACAATCAAAAGGTAGAACATAACAGAAATGTACTTAAAAGGAAAATCATATTCGTAGTAAACAGAAAGGAACAAACACATTTGCATGAATAGGCATTGCTCAGAATGAGTTAAGTCCAGGAGTTTGCTGATAGAGAAGGGTATTCAATTTCAAAACGGGCTTTCAAATAATTGCCCCTTTGGAAGATCCTTAAACTTTGGAAACACATATCCACCTCTATAAAATGATTTGGGGAAAAACTGTACTGATGAAAGGAATGTGAGTGGCTAAGATGACTTTGAAGGGTCCTTGTAATTTGAGGACTCAGTGTTCCAGGAGCAATGGAAATCAGGGAATAGGATCTCCTGCAAAATATTCACAACTCTTTGAAATGGAAATTAGGCTAGTCCAATTTCAGAACCAAATTAAAGCAAGTATTCAGGGTGTTAGCAGGCAGTGCTTGAGCCTGTTTGAAGCAGTCTATAAAGGAGGGAAGCGTGCTCTTCCCGGGATGAAGCAGGATCTCACTCAGCCTGTTTCCATCTTTACTTTTAGCACCTGCTGGCTTGGAGTAGTGTCGCGCAAGCAATCAGACGGTGGGTGGATGTGCCAAGAGCCTGACCTCCCCATGTCTGCTATCCCTCCCCCTACAACCCATGACAGCCTGTCCTGATATAGATGAACCTGGGACTGGTTTAAAATGACAGTCTCAAGTTCTTTGAGGAAGAGAAGAGTAATTCAAAGAAACAGCCAGACAAGCTTCCTTTCTCTGCAGGAATAATTATCAGCCCCCTTCCCCATGGCCCACCTGGGAGCCCATTTTGCCTTTAGATCCCGCTGGCAGAAGACCGATGATGAACTCTGTCGACATAGCATGTCCTTTATCCTTCACAAGGCCATTCGCAATGACTTCTTTCAGAGCTATCTCTACCTGCTGGAAAAAATTCCCCTGGGTAAGTGAGTCAGAGCTGCTAGACGAGGGAGAAGAAGGAACTGCATGGGTTGTATGAGGTTACAGGGCGCCTAGGAGAGAGGTTAGAGCAAGGGGACTTTTCAGCCATGGAGAATCCAGACCAGTGTCAGCGGGTGAGATGCATGCAATAACTTTCTTTTATGGAGAGGGGAAGATCAAGTGCTGTCTGGCAAGCTTGAGCTTTATTTTAGGGTTTTCACGCCCCCTCAGGCATAGTGACTAGCTGCTCCAGGTGTCAGCTGGGTGAGGCTTAGAGAAACTCAGTTCTTGAGTTGTCACTGGTGTGTTTCCTAACTGCTCAAGTCAGAAAATTAGGTAGCTCATTGTTAAGAACATTAGGTTAATAGTATGTTAAGCAAAAACTGAAAACAGAGATTGCATAAGAAGGGAACAAAGTATGCTTGGGACATGAATGTTTCTGTATGGGTGGTGTGTGTTGTGTGTGTGTGTGTACTATCTGTTCTGGCCTCCCTAACTTCCCTAAGTCACAAGTATCATAAGGGAACTTCAGAAATCGAGGGTAATAGTCTGCCTTCATCCCCCCCGCCACCATAGTTTCAGGGAAGTGGGACAAGAGAGCAATAGAAGCTTATCCTTTAAGCTTTCAGCACTGATTTAACCCGTGTAGAGGTAACAAACTTCGGGACACTCTAACTAGCACTAAAGAGGAAACGACATCTGATTAAAGAGTGAAGTGCCCCCTTCCTGTCTCTTTGATTTATATTTTCTCCAAGTGAAAACAAGAATGCTGTTTCTCAGCCTTGGTCTGTTTGCTTAAGGTTGTCTGAAAGCCCCATTGTGCACTTGAACTGGCCCCCGTTTCCTGCTGTGGAAAGAACGACATAGTTCTTAGTGTTTCATTCAAGAAACTGGATGTTAGCAGCTATCAAAGTCTCATTTCATAATTTACTTCTGAGGTTTCTTTAATTCGAGCCCCACAGATACTTTCATCTTATGTCTATACAGCTTTATATGAAAATGTTTCTCTTCTAAAATTTTGATGCTGATAGTTACACAACAGGTAAATATCACTATTTACCCTTCCAGTTTCCTACTTCTTCCAGACAATTTTAGTTTTTAAGTGAAAGAAAGAAGGTTCAGAGATGTGTTGGTTAATTTAGAGTGTAGCCAAGGCAAGTTGAAGAATTTCCCAGTAAAGCATATGCATCTCCTTTACCCTAAGAAAAAAACTGGGGTGATCTGTGGGAGGGTTATAATGCCCTGGTGGCTCCAGACTGCTGGGGGGGACAGTCTTTGCTCTAGTGCTCAGTATGAATCTTCAGGAACACTGTGTGATTTAGACTAGAGGAAGCTACCAGTGATGACAACTGAGAGGCAAGTCACTAGTGGGCAGATGACCGACAGCCTTTAAAGTGGTAGCCAGACAGAAAAGGGACTCGTTTCTGAACGTAGCTGTAAATCAGTTAGGGATAAAACAATCTTTGATCGAAATCAGATGACAATTAGTTTGAAACACGTTGCCTACAGTTATACTTGGTCATTTCTTAATCTAATGCCATCATTCTGATTTTATGGTGTTTTATTTTATCCATCTTCTCCTTTATGAGTGTGTGAATAGTTGATGAATCATTTGCAAAAATTGATGTTTTTAACAAAATAGTCCATGGAAGCCTAAAGTAAAATGAAGGGGAAGGTACAACTTTTCTGCTTTGGTTCAGAGCAGAGGTCCTGTTTCCAGTCTTTGCTCTTGCCTCACCAAGGGCTTCTAAGAGACTTGGTTCCTTTAGTGAGTGCAACTGGAATAAAGTCAGTCTTCTCCAGGCCAAAGTTGGACTTATCATTACTTAACTTTCCATAAAAGAACACTCTTTACTTTCTCTATCCTGAGAATTCAGCCTGGGCACTAGTTTTCCCCGAGAATCCACAAACCTGCATAACAACAGTAACTAAGAATAGTATCAGCTGGAATGGGTTAGGCTCTGCTGCAGTAACAAATGAATTCTGAAATAGTGTTGGTTGCACCCATGCATCTACCTTTGTTGTCATTTTTTTGAGATGCAATATTTATTATGATGAGGGCAGCTATATTCCTCATAGGCATAAAGGGATCCAGGATGATACAGTCTTCATCAGTCAGATAACACCGGTTGCTAAAGGACCATTTAGTAGCTTCAGGTACTTTAACCCAGAATGACATATATTATAATTCTTTTAGAGTTCATTGGCCAGAAATATAAGATAATGGGTGATATGAGTATATATATAGTCATAAAGTACTTCTTCTGTGAAAAAAATTGCTGCTTAGAGATGATTATTTCATACACTGATTTTCTGATCAAGATGGTCATATTCAGTGCAAGAAACAGTTATGGAATAACATTTGAATAAATATTATGGTCTTATATTACACGAAGAGTAGTAATCTTGCAAGTTATTAATACCTATGATCATCAGTTTCCTCAAAACTGTAACAAGGACCTGGAAGAATTACAAGCAGTATACATGTAAAAAAAAAAAAGTCAGTTTTCAGTAGGTGTTAGATTTTCCTTTACTTCCTCTGTGCCAGGCTTCTTCTAAAGTCACTATTTAAAGTTTTTTAGAGCAGGAATTACCAAAGACGATAAACTTAATATGTATGAGTTTTCAGGCTGTAGCGGATATTATTCCTTTTAGGTTGGAAATAAAACAGCCAGCAGAGACGCTGCCTCCCCAGCCCCACAGAAGTGTTTTAGTGTTTGGCTTCCCTTGTTCTTGATGCCTTTGAGACTTCATAAAAATGAAAATAAAGCCTCTCTTTTTAAAATGTTAGGGAATCCTGCCTGTAGGGTCTGCACAGAGGGCTGGTTGTTTAGGGGTAATTATGGAAGGCACCAGGGTAAACCAGTCTTTGATTCCCTCGTTTCTTTCCCCATCCCCAACCATCTGTGTAAGATGCCCAGCTTTATTCCAGTTCACTCTGTGGTAAGATCCGTGATGGAGAACTTCCCTCAAACATCCCTGACCAGCTCCGAAGATGCATCCAAGCGCTGAGACCCAGAGGACCGAAGTGTACAATGGTAGATGAAGCACTGCTGTTTGCCTTAGGAGATTTTTCAGGAGAGGGGAAACAAGCTCACAACTTTTAGTGTTTTACATTTTTTTAAAAAAACCTCAGCTCATTGTCCCAACATTCTATTGGGCACATTCTTATTCCCCATATCTTATATTTTGAAACTAGGCACAGAGGAACTAGAAGGTTCTGTCAATGGTTTAACAGTGGTGTGTGGCAGGGCAGGATTCCAGCCCAGGTATCCGTATCCCAGAATACTTTAGAACTGTTACATATCCTACCTACCAATGGGAATGGACACTCAGATAAAGTGGGCAACAATGCACAATTTTCCACATGTAATTTCCAGCTTGACAGCAAAAGAAAACATGACCTGTGATGAGAACTGAACCTCTGGGGATCAAGGTGGGTGGGTCACTGAGTAGGTTCATAGAATTCAGTGACATCGGTTCATTTGGAGATTTGGGTTCAAACATTTTCTAAAGGTGATTGTTTATGAACAAATAGGAACTAGTATAGAAAAAGATGTCAGTGTAAGTCTTTAGTCTGTCGGTTCTTAAAGGGCCCTGTAAAATAACACCTTTTCCTATAAGTGGAGATCAGTGACTATCTGTCAGTTGTTTTACTTGGATTCTATGGCTCCTGGACATTGTTACGTAAAAATGGTTTTGGGCGATTTGTTAGAAGAACAAAAACATTGTTCAAATGAACTTGACTTGAGGCCTCCTCTCATACGTCTTTTGCTAAGTAAAACTATACTCGATCCTATTCTCCCTGCACTCATTTGGGAAGTGACACTCTAACTCCAGTCTTCTAAAATATTAAGAACCAAGCTTAAGGGGTTAAAAAGAAGTACTATAAAATGCCTACCACAATGCCAGGCACATAAATACTTAGTAGGTACTATTCCTCTTCTGTCATTGCCTATGAAATGCCTATGACAATCCCAGGCACGTAAGTACTCAGTAGTTACTATTCCTCTTCCGTCGTTGACCCTCCTAGAAGATCAGTCTTTGAGAGGGAGTCAAGAGCAGTGGTAAGCTATTCATTGTACAGTTAAAAATGAGAATTACTAAAAACATTTTCACGAAAACAGTTAGAACTTCCACAACAAACTCACCATACAGTTCCTAACTGTAATTGACTTCAGCATTGCCACACACTTCAGTGTGCAACCTGAAAAAATTATCAAAATACAGTGTATAGAATTCTTGAATTAATAAAAATATTGTATCTAAAAGTTTAGGATACTTGTTACTTTTGTAGTGCAAATGCTACAAGGGCATTTTTTAAAAGAGTGAAGAAAAGATAATTTCTTTCTTTTTTAAAAAACTTATCTCATGCAATTTTGAGTCAAAGTGTATGATGAAGAAGCTATGGGTGTTAGGTTTGCATAGAACTGGGATCAAATCCCAGTTGTGTCATTTGATCTGGATAATTTAACACTTACTTGTTTCTTAACTTTCTTCCTTCTTTCTTCTTCCTTCTATAGACATATATATATATATATATATATATATATATATAACATTTATCTTACATCATCAATGAGACAATGAGATAGGTTCCTTGCATGTATATAGATTTGATCAATTAAAGGTAATATAGGTCAGGAAATAAGTGCATTTTTTTGCTCTTATTTTTTGTTGCAAACAATCTCAAAATTTACAGAGACATTGCAATTCTGTGACAAAATACCACTACATGCATTTCCACTGTAAAAAGATGTGGGCTAGTGACTAGCTGCCTTATTTAAGCCAACACGAACTATGCAGGAGCCATCAAGAAAGCAGAACCTGGGATTGGCCATGACACCTCGTATATCTTTCTTAGAGAAATACATCTGTCAGTGAGGTGAAAATGAGAACTCAAGCCCCTAACCATAAAAGCCCTCCCAGTGAAGCTGAAACCCGCTGAGCTCTGCATTGACTTGAGACCAAAATGTTGCTGATGCAACGAACCATGCCCATTCCTAGATTAAGGCCTTTAATATATGCTACTAACTTGCTGACTTAAGCAGTTGATGATGACTGTGGCTAATTTGTTGCTTTACCTGGATCAGGAACTTTGGGTGGGGGTGTCATTGAGATGGCTACGCAGGTGAGTAAAGATAATAGTTGCCAAGCCCAAGGACCTGAATTTGATTTCTGGGACCCATGTGTTGGAAGGAGAGAACTGATTCTTGTAAAAGTTGTCTTCTGATTTCCATGTGTTGTATCAAATTTCTCGTTAGTTGTGTGTGTGTGTGTGAGAGAGAGAGAGAGAGAGAGAGAGAGAGAGAGAGAGATTGAGCCACTGAGCTGTGGTTAATCCACAATCCCAGAAGAGCATTCAGTCCTGAGAAGACCCTGAATTATGCTTTTCTAGTTTGATGTTTTGAAGACTGCAGAAGAATTTGGAACCATCATAATGTTGGGAGGGTGGTTCCTGAATTTCCTATCTCTGTTGAATTTATAAATATTTGTTCATTTATTTGCAAAGCGATTTAAGTACAGTTGACTCTACGTAGAAAAGTAGGGAAGAGATGAGGTAGGTCAGCGGCGGTCACTATTGCTTTGGATCATAAGGGCCCTACTTTCCATTCATATCATCTCATTCAGTAGTCAGTTGAGCATAAATTGACAAAAGAGCCTATACATAAGCAGCTTGAAAAGATTTGCACTTTAAAACTAACATGCACATATAATAGTTATTATACATTGAGGAGACTGTGTATAATACTACATTGACTTCCAGGAAATAATCTGTTTAGAAACTGACTTCTGTAACTCTTTCAGAAACCCCTGGTCATGTGTGACCCAAACATTAGTTCCAGGGTCTTCAAGTTAGAAAATATTGACTTAATTCTGCTTTGGGAGCGCAGTTCTAGTCACATGCTTTCTATTGTACCTTTAACTTTCAGAATACGATTTTGGAATTATGTAGTTATTGATTTTAGAATCAAGCAGCACCCTGCTTTAATGTCACAATCATAGGAGTTACCTAAAGAAAGGTAAATGTTCCTAGTTAAGGCTAAATACTATTTTTCTTTTGACTCCTACTTAAAATTATGACGTATTTTGGTTTTCATCTCATGATAATAGTAAGTTTGAGCCATTGTATATTTTATCTAGAGCTTTTAACTATATTTTAGTTCTGGTTGCTGTGAACGAAAATGTGTCTTTTTTGGAATTTTACCAATGTATCCTAGATTCTTGGCTACTTTGGCCGAATTCCAACCTATGATTTCTTTGCAGTCTGAACAGTTTTATCCCAGATCTGATCTGATATGTAGTTGTCATTTGCAGATTTCTTTTTACTGGATTCCCATGTTAGTGGCATCGTCTTCTTGTACACATCAGCTCTTGATTTTAACCCTTGCTGGGTTGAAATACAGCTTTGAGAAACTCCTGAAAATGAATCCAAAGGAAATAAAAATTCTCACAGTTAAATGGGTATTAAATTTAGCTTCAAAATAAATTTTCCCCGGAATGCTAATGCCACTCAACCATTACTTCCGGTTGTTCTGGTGAAATCTGTTTTGTTTGCGCAACTTCAGCTCCATGCTTTGTAAAAGATACAAGTTACACTGTATCTGACCTTACCAACAAATAGTTTTTGTTTATAGGTATGTCTCAAGTAGAGTGCAATATCTTAGGCATACTTATACTAATACATTATTGTTTATCTAAAATTCAAATAGGATTTAAATGGTTTTCTCAATGTTATATAGCATGCAAGCCTCTGGGATAGAACTCAAATCCAGACTTTCTGATTTAAAACCATTGTCCATGCTGGGCATGGCAGTGCAAGTCTTTAATCCCAGCATTAGGGAGGGAGAGGCAGGCAGATCTCTGTGAGTTTGTTCCCAGCTTGGTCTACGGAGCAAGTTCTAGGACAGGCATAGTTATACAGTAAGACCTTGTCCAAAAAAAAAAAAAATCAAATCAAATCAAATCAGTGCCCTTTCATCTACAACACAAATTCATGGAATTTTGAGAAAACCGTTACATTGTTTAAAAATGAGCTCGTTACATCCTATACATTTTAATAACTCTCGATAATATTTCCTTTGCAGTAAAACTGTATGCTTTAACAAGCCAAGTCATTGATGGTGAGATGCAGTTCTATGCCAGAGCCAAACTTTTCTACCAAGAGGTACCGGCCACAGAAGAAGGCATGATGGGAAATTTTATTGAACTATCCAACCCAGATATCCAGGCCTCTCGTGAATTTCTTAGGAAATTTGTTGGGGTGAGTTTTTTGACTGATGCTTGATCCTTGCAAATTGAGCTCACATGTTTCTGCATTGTTAAAGCCATGTGACTCAGCTGAGTGGTCAGCCAGAAAGCCTGTTAAGATATTCAGAGAAATGGAGTTCAGCAAGCCCTTGGCTTATCCTACTTGGCTCGTTACCACTGTAGCAGCAGCTAGTCTTGCATGCTTCGGGGGAAGGTGAACTAGTAGCACAGACATGACTGCATTACATGACAGAGAGAGACATCTCCTTCAGTGAATCAGAGGTAAACAGCAGACACCTAGGAGACGGCCGAGAATTCATGCTTCATGGCACTTCAGATTGACTTACGAAGTCTCTAAACTATAAGAAATGTGTGCTTATGAACAGTTTAAAAGCAAAGATGATAGAATCCCTTTATGATTATTATACATAGTCCAGCTTATTACCTGATCAGATGAGATTCTTTTGTAACTCTGGATTTGGTTATGCTTCTTTCTTTTTGCGGACGAAATTCCAAGGTCATACAAGACAGTAGGACACCAGAGCCAAAATTCTACACTTTTTAAAGCATCATGGTTCTTCAACCTAATGTACAAATTCCTTTCTCTGAGCATGATATTTCCATGTATTTAGTTTCAGTTTTCTCATCCATGGCTAGGGACTAACAACAGAATCAGTTTGGTGGAAGAAAGTGAAAATCAAAGAAGACTAGAGATGTTGGGCTCTTGCTTTAGTCAACAAAATGAGCATAAAACAAATCTAATGTGTGGCTATTAGTAATAACACCATGGTGTCTTATCATATACTCAACACATAGCATGCAACATTATTTAGTTTTTAGGCCATTTTAACCCACACAATAAAACTGCCATTGGTCTTATTGAAGAAAAAACTCCTAATTACAAACAAAATTTGTTGCAGGTTAATAAAATGTAATTTGATTAAAATGTGGGTAGTGTTTTATTTTGATAAAGGAAACATAAATATTTAGTTTTAGGGTAAAACTGTCAACCTGCACAAAATAGTGTGAAGACCATATTGGTGCTGAAGTGAAGTTCTATTCATTCTAAGTCCTTCTGTGGCACCCAATATCTGAGACATGTTTTCAGGATGAGATAGTTGTCGGACTCAATGTCTATCTGATGTAAGTCGTAGCCACAAAGCTTTGAAAAGTGTAGGGTTTATGACCATGGATGTTTACATGTCAGAATAATCTGTAATACTTTTAAACAAGTGTTGATGACTGATTTCATGGTATATATATATATATATATATATATATATATATATACATATATACACATATTTATAATTCAGCTGGGCATGGTGGCATATACCTTCAATCCCAGCATCTGGGAAACAGAGGGAGAGGCAGGCTGATCTCTGAGTTTGAGATTAGCGTGATCTACAGAGTTCATTGCATGCTGACCGAAGCTTAGGTCAGTTATTTTGCTGGGTCTTTTAGGAACACCATCTCTTTACTCTTTAGAATCCTTAAGAGTGAAACTGTTGTCAGTTCTTCCTTTGTAGTTGTGGAAATTGAGGTTTAAAGGGATGAAATAAATCCTTTAGATAGCACACACTGAGACGTCAGTCCAGTCAGGTTAGTTTTACACCAAATTCCTTGCTCTCAACCACAACTTATTTTTTTTCCATTTGTTTCATGAAGCAGAAAACTCCGTATTTTTTCCCCCTCACAGACTATAGACCTCAACTCTCTTCTCTTTCCTGGCCTAAGCAGTCCCTCCTGCTTGCCTCATGGTGAGGCCGACTTTGATCCCAAGGCATTTCAGAAGCTTAGCTAGTAATCCAGCTGTCTTGTCACTCTATGAGGAATGCCAAGCTGACCACAGGGATTCTGGTCAGACAGAGCCCAGAGGCACGCCCAGGGACCTGGGAAAGGAAACACTGTATGGTTGCATATTTATGTTGGAAAAGAGGCAGACTGCTCCTTTCAAACAAACACAAGAGTCCTTCTTAGTAGACAAGGCTCATTGTAAAGCTGTGACCTTGAACTAAGAACAAACAGTCTGTTTAAACGAGTGATATTTTAGTGCTTTGACCTCAATAATCTGCTAAATTAGTATCTAGGTCAAGAAACAAGGACTTAGGGGATATGAGTATCTGACATGATTTATTCTTGTGTCAACTGGGAAAAGGCAGGCTGTTTAATTTAAAGCTTTGCTTTCCTTTCAACGCTCAGTGACAGGGGACAGTGGGAAAAGCTGTTTAATCTAGTTGCAAATGTATTTGCTTTAGACAATCCACAAATGTAGAGCGTAAAGTTTACCGATAGGGTAAAGGTGTAGAATTTGGTATTTGATGGATTTGTTTCTTGGCTATTTGTCTACGATTGGATGACTAAAATGATGAGATTTGATTTGCATTTCACAGTTTTTATACAGGACCATGAAGCACTTAGATTTGAGTTTTCAACTTGACTGAATGGGTTTAAGATAATGTTATCCAAAATAAAACAATTAGGCATAATAAGACCAAAAAGCATAATTAAGAGTGTTTTTACTAATTTGTAATGACTCCATAGACACGAAAGTAAGACAACGAATGAAAATGAAATAAAAACCATCTTGTTTTGAAATCGCACATTGTGCGAGACCATATTCACATTTATCAAGGGCATCCGATTTCAATCCAGTCACAGCTTCACCAGACATAGTGTCCAAGAGGAGGGAGCAGCTTCTGAGGGCACCCTTTAAATATCCCTTCTCAGAGGTGCTGCCTGTGAGTGACAGACAGAAAATGACCAGCGCTGCCAGGACAGGGGAGGCAGCGCCAACGGCTTTAGATGAAGCACAACAGAGCAACTAGGGGATGGTCAGAGAGGCTGGAGGGTC
The DNA here is from genome assembly GCF_018167655.1 of Microtus oregoni. Lineage (NCBI taxonomy): Eukaryota > Metazoa > Chordata > Mammalia > Rodentia > Cricetidae > Microtus > Microtus oregoni. The sequence continues at coordinate 35,141,368 of NW_024543072.1, forward strand.
ACAGCACCCGAGTAAGAGGAATATGTGTGTCTGTTTAAAAACAGTTTCAGGGATAGCTGTAGCCAAACATCAGACACCTGAATTGATAAGTCATCATCGGCGAGGTTGAGAATCTTCCCCGGCAGTGGTTCTCACCAGGGGTCATGACCCTTTAGTGGGGGTCACATATCAGCTATCCTGCATATCAGACATTTATATTATGATTCATAAGAGTAGCAAAATTACAGTTATGAAGTAGCAACAAAATGATTTCATGGTTGGGGTTCACCACAACATGAGGAACTGTATTAAAGGGTCGCAGCATTAAGGAAGGTTGAGAACCATAGTTCCAGGGAGTTCTAATTGGAACATTTCCCCTCCTTGTCTTCAGTCTGTTTGCTGTAGTGTCATTCCTAATGTAGACCGGGTTTGGCTCAGAAGGTTCTTGCTCAAATTCTAGTTCTCCCATTAGCTGTACAATACCAAAAACTGGAGTTTTCTCATCTCCAAAATGGGAATCATCTTAAAATACATACACACATATGCGTGTGTGCATATATGTGTGTGTGTGTGTGTGTGTGTGTGCTCTGTCACCTTCCTGTATATCTGCATGCTAAACGAGGGCATCAGATCTCATTTTAGATGGTTCTGAGCTACCATGTGGTTGCTGAAAATTGAACTAAGGACCTCTGGAAGAACAACCAGTGCTCTTAACCACTGAGCCATCTCTCCAAGCCTAACATCATAATCTTAGGAAAGTTTCTTTGGTTATTGTAATTATTGTGGATATAGGAGCATGTGACATATAAATAGTCATTTATTATGGCCCTTACTGTATTTGGAAAAAAAGATTATCATTGCCTCCTTTCTGCTTTTGTTGTACTTGTACCTTTCTCGCATAAGGAAAGCCTTTTGGCAAATGTTTTGATGTTTCCTCCTGCTCATGTTTACCTTTGATCCTTAGCCAACTGCAGTTTTCATCCTTAGTTCCTGAGAAATCAAGAGGAGGCTCTCGCCGTAAGATCTTGATTGGTAACTCCAAGTATCCTATTACTGTAATTTCTAGCATGAACCTATTACTGTCCCAATCACAACTAAATAATTTAGACCAGCTGAATCTTTCTTCATAACTCCAAAGCCTTTCTTTAATTGTATAGAAGCAAGTTTGAGAATGTTTATATTAGCTAATTTCTCAATAGGCACTACCTCCCCTTTCCCCTTCCTAGTTAATGTATAGCCTTACTTAAAGCTTTTTTCTTTCTGTGAACTTGTAGTTTCTGATTGTGTGTGTGTGTGTGTGTGTGTGTGTGTGTGTGTGTGTATCAGCATTAAAGGAGACAAAGAGTCTGAAGACTACCCAGATGAGTGTTTGTGTGTTGCCTGACCCATATTTACAATGCACTCTTGGTTGAGACACAGTGGGACAATGGCTATTCCTCGGCTCAGGCCTCAAACGTCACCACTCATAGGAAAGGAGTAGATGCTTCTGAGCACTTCTAAACCCAGCTTAGAGGAACTAAAATTTCATTCATCCCAATATGAATCTGAATGTTTCCAAGAAGTGAATGTTTAGAGCAATTTTGAAATTCATGAAAATTCCTGCATAGGCTCCACCCCACCTTCCCATTTTTTCAAAGTAATAACCTATTGTATGTGTCCATTTTGCTGCCATGATCATCAAAGCTATGTCTTCACAGAGCTGTCCATGGCTCATTTCTTGGAGAGACTTAGCCTGTACTGGAACCTAAAAGGATAGTTTGAAATTCTTTTAAAAGAGTTAAATTTGGCAAAAAGAGTTACCCTTTTTGGAAAAAAATGAAATGTTCTATATATTGATGTGATAATAGATAGTTATCCATGTGCAATTGTACTAACACATCAAATCATACACATAAATGAAACATTTTAGAGTACAGAATTGAGCCAAAGCGACTTGATTTGAAGAAGTAACTGCAATACCTGAGACTCGAGGTGAGTCTCTATACTGAAGTGGCCCACAAGGTATCTTTCTGCAGGGGCCAGGGAGAGCGGGCACTGGCTGTGCCTTGGACTGCGGCTCTGGAATAGGCAGGGTCAGCAAGCACGTCCTGTTGCCTGTTTTCAGCAGCGTTGAACTGGTGGACATGATGGAGTCCTTCCTCCTGGAAGCCCAGAGCTACTTGCAGGTCAACGAGGACAAAGTGGAAAGTTACCACTGCTACAGCCTGCAGGAATTCACGCCTCACTTAGCAAGATATGACGTCATCTGGATTCAGTGGGTCTCAGGTCAGTCTTGCAGGGCAGAACTTTTGCCCTTCACCTCTCCCAGCTAGGAAAGATGACACTTGGGACACAAGCAGGAGATGGAGCCCGAGGTGCCCACACCGCTTTTGTTAGCTCTAGCTGTCATGTGATCCCCTGACAACTCTGGTTCCTTAAATTTCTCTAACACTGCTGTACAAGCCTGGCAGTTCCTACTCCTAGGGCTAGAACAAGCGCTTGGGAGCGACCAGCATCTTTGCAGAAATGTAAATAGTTGAAAATACTTAAAATGTGGGCCCATAAATGGTTAATCCTCATTATTTACTGAAAGAACTAAACATTCTGAGACCTAAATCCTTAGGAAATGAAACAGCAATGAATTTTATTGTGGTAACACACACACACACACACACACACACACACACACGCCACAAAAAGTGATTATGTTGCATAAGGACATGCAATGGCTCCTGGGAGGGACAGTAGTGACAGTAGTATCTTGCGTGTATCAGGTACATGGTCCATGCAGCATGATATAAAGGCAAGGAATTAAAACCTCTAAAAGAGGATTTGTTTCTTTTTATTCTTACCTACGTTTCAAAGTCTCTTGTAACTAAAACAATTCAAGCTATAAAATAATTTGTGTGTGGGTAGAGGTGACAGTCTCTTGACTCTTAGCTTTGCTTTTATTCCGACGCACCTCCCTCCTGCCCACGTTTCATCTTGTCTTTTTCTACCAATCTGGCCCTACTTGCAGGATACCTGACTGATAAGGACCTCCTTGCATTTCTTTCCCGCTGCCGAGATGGCCTGAAAGAAAATGGTGTTATCATCCTGAAAGACAATGTAGCACGGGAGGGCTGTATCTTCGACCTGTCTGACAGCAGTGTGACTCGGGACATGGACATCCTCCGAAGCCTCATCAGGAAGAGTGGGCTGGTGGTTCTGGGCCAGGAGAAGCAAGAGGGCTTTCCTGAGCAGTGCGTTCCGGTGTGGATGTTTGCCCTGCATAGTGATAGACGGTCCTGATCGGCAGTGGGAATGAACAGCCAGACCAGACGGTGGGGCTTTGCTTCAGGACTGGGTCTATCTCGAGGTGCCCCTTGTGGTGCGGACAGAGATGGAAAGAAGGAACACGGTGCGTGTCTAGAATGATTGATGATGTAGTATGTACAAACTATTGCTAATATGATGCACACGTTATGATGTGTGCACATTTTCTGAGAGATGGAATAAAACACCAAGAAAGATCTTTAAGGAACTTCCTGCTTACACCTGAACTGCGCAAGCGTGTATGAAGACCTGAAAAAGAAACAGCACTCACAAATGGCAGACTGTGTTGGTCACTGATGATTTGTCTTGCACAACTGATCACAGAATGGGGTAGAAAGTCCAGACCCCTTTTGCTGGCCCTGAGTCAGCTACACTATACTTTCTTCCTCTTTGCTCTTATAGCTCCTCTTGAACAAACATCTCCACCTAATTAAGAAGGTACTAGTCAAATAATCTTATGAAAACAAGTCTATTAATTTTGTCTTAGGCCTTCTTTTGGCAGAAAAAGTATATGGTTTCACTTTCTATTTTGGGACGGTTTTACTACCAATGATGTAATATGGATGTAATCTGATAACAGACGCTTGCATTTCCATGATGAGGAAGTGTCTCCTTTCAGGAGAAATGTTAGACACTGGAGTTTCACCCCAACCATATAAGTAAATGTTGTCAATGATCTAATTTTAGCCACTGGCTTTCAACAGTGCCTGCTTCTTTGCGTCTGCTCCTCATTCCTTGAATGAAATGAACGTACCTTGAAAGAGAATCATCAAAAGAAACAGGCAAATAAAATGAAGATTAAATATTGACTTAGCTGAGTTCAGATAAGGAATTAGTTTAAATAAAATAATCTAAAATCTTTCAAAAAGAGAAATGAAGTTCATTTTTTATTAGCACAATGCTTAAATATAACTATTTTGTCTTTAAAACATTTCAGCACCTTTGTGTTGCAGCACAGTGATGTGTTTTGGCCTTGAAATTCAAAGAACCAATTTAAATGAAGAAAATCTACTGTATGGTTATATACCACCACAAAAAAATCATATATTTAAATTCATAGCTCTAGAATAATAGAAAATAGTTATAATGTATTGTTATAAATGCAGCATTACCAAGATAGTTCTCTTTTTATACCCAGAAAAATACATCGCTTCTGTCCTTGGTACCTTGACCATTCATGCACCTGGAATGATGCAGCAGAAAGTGAGTCAGAGCAAGACAGAGGACAGAATGAAATTAAAGAGTAAACTGTTATAGACAGACAGAGTATGGCAGAACTTGCACTTCACTCTTCATGTGTCTCTGGACAAATTAGAATCTTCTTTTGAAACTGATTTAGGGAAAATGTTGTGGCATTCCATTTGTGTTTTAATAAATAAAGTTTGCCTGAGGATCCGAAAAGTAAAACAGCCACATGGGCCAGCCTTATAGACCAGGCAGTGGTGACATACACCTTTAATCCTAGTAGCCACACTAGCTTGCCATAGAAACCAGGAGGTAGTGATGCACACCTTTAATCCCTGAACTAGAGAGGATTATAAAATTGGAGGAGACAGCTCTCAGGCTCAGTCTCATTCTGATGTTTCCTGGAGGTAGGATCGCCTTTTCAGACTGAGTGACTGGATATTTTGCTTTTCTGATATTCAAGTTGAACCCCAATATCTGTCTCTGAGTTTTTATTAGTCGTGCCTCAGGATTTCCTTTATACCTGCAACTTCAATCCCTTTATCTTTTTTTTTTTTTTTTTTGATTTTCTAGTCAGGGTTTCTCCGTAGCTTTTGGTTCCTGTCTTGGAACTAGCTCTTGAAGACCAGGCTGGCCTCGAACTCACAGAGATCCGCTTGCCTCTGCCTCCCGAGTGCTGCCCTTTATCTTTTTTACTTTTCCATAATTGACACATTTGCCAATCTTCTCTGCTTGCAGTTTCCAGACCTTATTGTATAAATATGATTTCTCATTGGCTACCAGCAGATCAACTTTAACTCTGTTGAGTCTTTTAGATTTTTAATAAAACAGTCCCCTCTCTCTTGTTGAATCAAATCATTAACCACTTTACTTAAGTCTTCAGATTTGTATTATTCTACAAAACCTTCTGAATTCTTAATATGTTTTTAACTAAGCTGAGAAAAAAAATGAAGGTAAACATTGTCACTAGCAGACCTCTGTATTGCTAGTAACCAATACAAGATAAAAACAACTACCACAAAACAAAAACAGGAATGTCGTGAGGGACTACAAACCAGATGAAGTAGCCTTAAGAGGTTATGTTAAATTTTGGGTCTGTTTCTGAAATAAGAAGTATTTTAGAGGTTGCAAGCAAGGAATTTCTTTTGCTGGTCCTGTCGGATGGTGGGAGGGAGACACTCAGAGTGACACCCAGGTCAGCCCCTTCTGTCAAGGGAAGCAATGTAAACAGGCTGCTGTGTTTATCAGCACATCTGGAAACCAGTGGTCTAACTGGTAGTTTACTTTGTTCCCAATACTGCTTCACAGCCCAGCTGCCTCCAAGTCAACGGGAGAGATTCATCAGTGGAGATTTTCAATTTCAGCTCCATCAGAGTTTGTTTCTGTGAGGTGGGATCAGATTATTCGTATCTACTTAATAAGTTATTCAACTGACTCTAGGGACCAGCTTTGTTTGAGAGCACTGGTTGGGAAGGACTCATGAAATTGGAACTTTTTTCTCACCTTGGTGCTAGTTACTCTAATCTGATGGTTTCACGCATAATCTTTCAGTGATACCCCATTCACGCTCAGCATGAATTTCCATGCTCTTGAGAATGCCTTATAATAAAATCACAGTCTTTCCCTGGTTTCCCTCCCTAGCCTGTTTTACCCCCTTCTCACAGCTGCACCGATTTGCCACTCCTGATAGACTCATGATGCATGCTTAGAATATTTACAGATGACACCTTTTAAAATGTTGGCTAGATGGCATTAATTTTATTAATTTTTCATCTGTATCAGAATGCTTAGGTGTGTTGATTTCTATTTTTTTTTTTTAAAAAAAAGCTTTCTCAGGCCTCTCCCAGCTGCTGGGCTGCCTAGTCTGTGCTCTATTCTATTTACCATTGGCATCACTGTTTGCTTAGCCTTTTATCTTAGATTCTGAGCTCTATGAGAGGATATTCATAGCTAGAGTGCCCGCCCATCTTGACCACACATCCACGTTAGTGCACTGCAGGAATGCAAAGCTCTTGGTGAAGGCATGCAAGGTAAGAGTAGGAAGAGTCAAGGCAGGTTTCTGGAAGCAACCAGCAGGAATTAGAAGAAGCAAGGACAACTAAGGGCTCCGGAACTTCCAAAAGCACTGAGGTATAGATGGCAAGTCAAAATATTAAATAATGCATGTGACAAGAACCAGAAAGTGTGCAGAAATATGAAAGCCCTGAGCTCAGAAATCAGGCAAAGGGGAGACTATAACAAGATTAGGTCCCGAGACAAAAACACTGCCCAATTAGGGCAGCATTCCCAGTTCCTATGCGCGTGTCCACAACCATAAGGATGTGTGACCTGGTGAGAAGGAGATGTGTTCAAACGATGCACAGGCTATAACAAAGGAGTTCCTAGTTCCCATTGCATTACCACGAACAACATGTCCAAGACAACAAGGTTCTGGCTGAGGTTAATCAAACTCTGGATAGTGAACGGAAGGAGAAGGTGCTTGCCTGCACTCCACAAACAAATGAATTCTGAGTGAGTCTGCCTTCTGAATGAACTTTGGAGGACCCCACAGGTTGTACCGTGATTCGTGAAAGGGTGTAAATCGTTACCTGCTCCCTGATTTGAGAACTGTTTGAGTACCAGCCTAGAAGGACACCATGTTTTAGGGAACAGCAACATTAATGGTTTCAGACTATCATAAAAACAAAAAAAGGAAATAGGTAAGGTCGCCAGTGAAAAAGGTGATCTGCTTTGTATTATGAACACACTTTGGTCCCATCTTCATTTTCTTTCTCCATCATTTTCTCTAACTGGCCTATTTGAGTGATGTATTGAGGAGAAGCCCTGTGTCCAATATATTCAGCTGCCTGTCATGAGTAATTAAAACCAGTTGTGTTATTGCTTTCCTTAGCTCCAGCTGACCCTTTGATGCTTTGGTGTCCATGCCAAAAAACTACCTCTTATAATCATCACAGACCAGTGTTTCTGCAGAGGTCACTGCAGGCTAATTAAGCAAATATGTGAAAAAATGGTTTCAAATTATCTCAATTAGTGAGTGTTTATATACAGATACTTAGGGTAGAGGTTGATGACTTTTGAAAAAATAACTGATTTGCAGAGCTAGTGATTTGATGTCAGAGAAATCTATGTATTCAGCACCTTTATGCTGGCATGATTTGATCTTTTACTACAAAAAAGACATTATACTTATTTCTGCCAAGAGACACATAAAAATCTGTGAGGAGATACTGGCTCAGGAGTAAGAAAGACTGATACATACGTAAAAATGATTTAGAACAAAAACGTTGGACAAACAGTGTGTATAAAGAGTTAATACAGAGAAAGATGAACTCACTCCATCTCTGAGACTTCAACTACCCTACAAAGACCCACCCAACACATTTTTGAATGCCTACCATGTACAGCCACTGCTCTACAATCTCAGGTTAAAAGAAGGCCCTTAGCTCTGTGGAGCTTAATCTCTAGGTGAGACTGAGAGACAATGAATAATCTGACATACATCGCTTCGATGCTAGAAAGTGTATACTCTTGAGGGGAAAAGAGTAGAAAAAAAAGGAGGATTGGGCACAATAGGGAAAGACTGTAATTCCAAATAGTGTTCTCTTTCAGTGAAGCCCACATTGGCTTGCTGAAGGGTATTTGAGCCAAGAAATAAAGGCAAGGGCACTAGCCCAGGGAAAGGGAATAACTGGAGCAAACGTCCTGTCTTGAGAAATAGCCAGAGAGTCGGTGCAGCTGCAGCAGAGTACAAAAGGGAAAGGGTGTAGCAGGGTACAAAGTTCAAAGTCCAAGGATGTCCCTGGGGTTCCCAAGGTTTTGGTCACCGCACGGGAACAGGAGGTATTGCAGAGTTTTGAGAAGGTGTTTGTAGTGATGTGACTTCTGTTTATCTGGAGGGACTGTCCAGTTGTTGTGCTGAGAAAAGATGACTGGGTAGAGATGGAAGCAAGGAAAAGGGTTTAATGAGGTGGTTGTAAATTGTTAACTCCTGATTCGTATATGTTTTGTTGTGCTTTGTACATAGACTTTGGAACATCATGGCCATTTCCTGAAAGTAATGGAAAGGTGTCAAAATGATTGTATGGTCTAAAAAGTTAAAAAAAATATCTGTGAATGGCTCTCTACAAAACTTTTTATTGACCCCCATATTAAGATATTGTAGCAATTCTGGGGGGAAAAAAGTACAGTATCTTGACCCAGAGACGTGGCAATAAAGCAGTGAGAGGTATTTGGGAAGTGGATATATAAAAATTCTAGCTATATGTAATTCTAGAAATGGCAACACTACAGAGTTAGTGACAAGACAGTGGGTATGAGGAGCTCAGAAAAGAAAGGAGTATGGCTAGATGGGAGTCAGGGGAATTTCAGTGTGGCACAACCATTCTGCATGACAGTGAGAATACAGCATTATGCTAAAGAATTGTCCATAAAGACCTGTTGACCCTCTACTGTTAAAGTTTTGATCTGCTTTTGGTTTGGATCTTCCTTTGTTTATTCTCCGCTATTCAGTCCTGATATAACCACACAGAAACTATATTATTTGCAATACTGTTTGGCCAATAGCTTAAGTGTATTTCTGACTAACTCTTGTTTCCTAAACTAACCCATCTCTATTAATCTATGCATTGCCAAATGGCTGTGGCTTACCGGCAAAATTTTGTCATGTCTGTCTCTGGGGGCAGCTCTATGGCTTCTCCCTGACTCTGCCTTCTTTCTCTCAGTGTTCAGTTTAGTTTTCCCTACCTAGTTCTACTTTGCCCTATCAGGCCAATCCAGTTTCTTTATTCATCAACCAATAAAAGCAACACATATGCAGAAGAACTTAGGACATCATCCCTACTTGCCTTGATGTGGTTTATCTTCTTTCTTCACTAATGTACTATGTTAAGTCATTTCCAAAAACTCTCTATCAAAGAAGTATTTAGGTATTTACTAGAATAGTAAAACTATCATCATTTTCATTGCTTTTTTGAAATCTATAAAATTTCCTTACTTTGTAAATGAAATATATATTAAAAGGAACTTGGGATATTGACTGAGAACCTGGGGTTCCTAGATCCTGCCTGGCCTCTGGTAAAGCCAAAGACATCTTCCAAAGTTGTAGGCTGGAATATGGGGCCCAAGGGAGGGGATGCAGTCTGGGGTTGTTGGATAGGATTAAAGGGATTTAGCAGGCAGTGGGCCTCCAGTACAGCTGTTGAGACTGTGGGCCCTAACGTGGAGCCCAGGGGAGGAAGTCATGGCTTCTTACATGCATGTAGTGAATTTCAGTAGTCTTTATCTCATCCCCTTCTCTTATCTCGTTCCCACTGAAGCTCTTATTTTTCTCAATGTGTTCACCTTCTACTTGGATGTCTTCTTTCCTCCTATGTGTGACATGTGACTCATCACCACTCAGATTTCTACTGTTCTACGCCACTACAACAAAAAGTTTGTTGCTATGTACAAAGCACTTGTGTGAGTGTTCTAAATGCATTAACTTCCTAAGCTCTCACAATACTTTTTTGAGACTGGTACCCTTTTTATTCTCATATTACAAGAGAGGAAACTATAGGATAAACCATATATAGAACACATCTGTGAACATATAGCTAGAGGTGAACATAAACAATGTGAGTCTCTGAGCTCTTTTTAAAAATCTATTTAAAATTAATATATTTTAATATACTTTAAATGTATTTTGATTGTATTCTTTTCCTTCTCCCAACTCCTGTCAGACTCTTCCTACTTCCCTACCTACTCTATTTCATGTCCTTCCCCCTCCCCTCTAAAAACACATACATGAAAAAAACAACAAAAAAGAAAATCAAAACAAACAAACAAAAAACCCCAATAAAACAAAAAACTCCCAAACAGAACAAAAAGCATACAAAAAAATATAGAATCTTTTTTGTGTTTGCTAATAACTTCTGGACATGGGATCTGTCTTAGAGTGTGACTGATATATTCATTGACCCTCCAAAGGAGAAAATGATTTTCACTTTCTCAGTAGGCATCAATTGCAAACAGCTTCCTGGTTAGGAACAGAACTTTATGTCTACTTTCCCTTTTTAGTGCTTGGAGTTTATTGGGTTTGAACCTGTAAAAATCTTGTGTGTGCTGTCACAATTTCTGTGAGTTCATATGTGTATCTGTCCTATTGTATCTGGAACGGGTTGCATCTTGTTGGTTATTGGTCAAAAGCATTCCATAGTCCACCTCAAGTATCACAAGCTATTGCTAAGGCTTTTAGTTACTCTCTATCACCTGATGGTCAGGCCCTATTGCTGAAAACAGAACTTACTTATGTCATCAACCATGAAGAAATGAAACTGACAGCCAAACAGAAGCATCACTCCTACTGAATAAATATTCACCATCCTGGAAGATACTTTGCATGCTACTAGAAGAGAAAAGTAATCATCAGTATCACCCATCTTCAAGCTCTACAACCTGCAACAGTGACATGCCTGTAAGGCATTCCTGGTACAACAGGGCAGAAATGTTATGGGAGTAACCAACCACTGTTTGATTGGATTCAAAATCCCCTCCATGAGCTGGAACCCATACCTGACACTACTAAAGTGACCAAGAACTTGAGACTCCATTGGTCATTGGTCCTAGGGAAAAACCTACTACTACTCTCGTAAAGAAACACAATATTAAATGACTCCTCATGACACATCATTAGACCATAGATTAGCACGTTGATCAAACCTCATCAGAAAAGTTTCTTCTTGGAGTGGATGAGGATTAACACAGAGACCTACAATTGGACAATGTGCAGAAAATGAACTACTTTGGGCATGCAGACCTTAATGGGATGTCTTTACTAAACCCCTCCCCTCAAGGCTCAGAGATATATGTGGAAGAGGAGGTAGAAAGATTGTAAGAGCCAGAAGTGATGGATGAGTCTAAGGACCTCTGACCTCTTTATGCCTAATATAAAAACACTCTACCAAAGATCCCCTTGAAAAAATTACTTTTATGCCCTCTAGCTCTCTGAAGCATGATGCTGTCCCTAGATCCTTCCTCATATTCCCACATTTTGATCTAGGCAGCTCTTTTCATCTTTATAATCTAACCCTATAATACAGAGTTTTAAAAATACATAATGAACACAAACAGGGAAGGCAAATAAATTGTGACAAATTGGATGTCTTTTAGGTCCTATAATTTTCATTCTGGGAAAAGAGTCTCACACCTGTAATATAGAACCCAAGTCTCTTTATTCCTTCTTTATTCCAGAAAAGCACTCTCCTGGATATGAGCAGAAATATCAAGTTGTGATAGAAGAAATCCTTCACACACCTGGAATGAGATACGATTTATCCATGGTGGGATGTAGGAATGCCTTCTCTGATTCATCACACGGTGCCCGGGAAAAATGACAAGTCAGGGCAGCTGTTCTCAGAAACACAGAACTTCTTTGGCTCGTCTTTGTATGGGTCAGGTCCTTTATTCCTCACCATGGGGATTCCATTTCTGTGGTTGCTAATCTAAGGACAGAGTGCAGACAGAGATTAGTGAGGAACTCCACCCCTTTCTGGAATGTGTGCAGAGCCCACAACCTCAAAGGTTGGCTGCAGAAGAAATAGCTTAGGAAGCCAGGATCCCAAGATGTCCAACATCTTGGCTAAGAAGAGATGAGCACTCTTAGCATAGGCCCTGGCATGCAGTTTACCATAAATGTTCAAATCAGTCTCTCACTTCTCATATGCAATGCCATGATGAGCAGAGAGAAAGGTGAGACCAGATGGCTCAGGGCAGAAGTAAAATACCTAAACATTTAAGTTTCCTTGGGAATTTAGGATTGGTTATTTACTTACTTACTTATTTCTTTATTTTAGAATTTATTACCTGGACAGATTAATTTTATTTTTATTTTTTATACATTTCAATTAAATATAATTTCAGGCTGGAGAAATGGTCCGGCTGTTGCAGGCTAGGCTCACAACCAAAATATAATTACATCAATTTCCCCCTTATATTTCTGTCCCCCTGTCCTGCCTAAGTCCCCTCCCCCCAACTACTTCCATTTTTCCCCACTCTCAAACTGATAGCCTCTTTTTCTTTGATTACTAGAGTTACATACACATGTATGTATAAGTATTCATAAATACATAAATATAACCCACTGAGTCCATCTTTGTTTTTTATGTATATATGGTTTCAGGATGACCACTTTGTAAATAGTGTCTTCTATAAATGATTGCACAGACAAGACCAGAATATTCAGGCAGATTTTTAAAAAATTAATCTTTAGAGACTCATATTCTCCTGATTTAAATATTAACCCCATGTTTCAGTCTACCTTCTTATTCTTTGAAAGTCCTGATCATCTAGTAAGGAACTTGTTCCCAACAGCTGTATTTGGCCAGGTGTGGTGGCACAAACTGGAGATAGTAGCATGGTGTGGGGCAGAGTCAGGAGGATTATAGAAAGTTCAGGAGCAGGCTGGTTCACATAGTGAGCTCTAGGCAAGCCTGGGGTCATGAGTTATTTTTAATTCAGATAGTGATGATCATGGCCCTTCCAGCAGAGAAACCCAGGAGAAGGCAAATTCTGATAACAAGAAGAATGAGATTAGTTGTCTCAAATGCTCCTTCAGTGCTATAACCTTATAAATATTCATTTGCTCAGTAATATATGAAAATCACAGTGTTTGGCACTGGAAACATAAGAGACAAGACAGATTTAAATAATGATCAAATCTGGTAAATTTGGACATGAAATGAATATAAATACATAATTTTTATTGTGGTAAATGCCACAAAGTAAACGCATAAGGAAATGGGAATGGTGTGGGAATGTCTATTTTATATACGAGCACTTAGGAAGATCATTCATCTTGTACTTTTTGGTCATTCCATCAAGGCTGGCCTGTGAAGACTACAATCACATTTTCTGTGTGTGATCTCTAGAAAAATCAAGGGATAAAGGTGGACTTAGAAGAAGTAGAAATGTCTTTCCTGCCTGTACCTCCTCCTGTATTATACAAAATCTAGATATGTATCATTTCCATTTTTATTTCCAATATTTAGGCACAGTGGCTAGCATGTACTAGGTGTCCAAAGAGTATTGGTTATATTGGTTACACGAACTGACCGCAGCTATCATGCTGTGGTTTCAGGGAGAGGCTGGTTATATAATTCAGTGGTAGAGTTCTTGCCTAGCTTGTGTAAGCCATGGGTTCAATCTGCAGGTCCCCTCCCCAATGTTTTATTTTTCTATTCTCTTTTAATTGTTCAGGCCAAAGATGAAAGTTAATAGGCTAAATAAACGTTTAGGGAATAAATTCAGTTTGTAAATCCCAAACTGGAATGTGACCTATGGAATATGCGAATAGCTTGTGGAAAACATCACACAAACAACACAAACATCCTGAAATGAAAAATTAGTTACAAGGAAAAGGGATGACCTGTCGCAGAGGTCCTCAAGCAGGACAGTCACTAGCGCTCTGCCTCTCCGCTGTGTGTTCTGCCTTGGTAACAGATCCAGGTTTTACTTCCTCCCCTTCAGCAGTCTTCAACAAAGTTTTAGTCACATGGTTCAAAGAATTCTTGGGGTTTGAGGTACAGCATAAGGAGGATGGTCATCTTGGTTAATTTGAACATGATGATCGTTATCTGGAATATATGTGTACATTTAAAGTCGGTTTGCATACCTTGAATGCACATGACCTATACTTAGAATATGTGCAGTCTGTTAATTGAATACTTGACAAAAAGAAAGAGAAAGAGAAGGTAACCTTTGCAATTTCAGAGAGGCTGTCAAGTCAGGTGACGGTAGGTAGGTGAGGGGTGGGATAGAGGAAGTGCCCAGACTCTCAGGTAGATGGCACTGAATAAAATCTGTTGCTATTTTCTGTTCTTCCTAAGGAGGACATAAGCCTACATCAGTATCACTTAAGATACTACCAGTGGTAGGACTAACTTTCTACCCAGAAGGCAATAGAACATCCCTGTAGGCTCAGGAACAAGGGTGTGGAAAAAGCCACTGCCAGGAGGGGCGCTGGAGTACCGGCGCCGTCTTCGGTTAACTGCGGTGGACAAAGTTCTGCCGTCTTTTCCCTCAGCCTTCTGTCCATCTGTCAGAGGATACTGAAAGCAAAGAAACTGATGCGTCTCTGGCTCACCGTCAGCTCCAGCTGCACAAGTGCAGGCTAAGTGCTACCCCTCTCCACCGCTCTCCGTTACGTCTTCATTTATCTTGAACAGTGGGTATACATATCTTTGGGGTGTGGTATGAGAGATCGTGATACACGTGCACTGTGTGTAAGAATTTGTCTCTAACTTCAGGAAGCTTCAGTGAAGCTTATAAAAGATGATGCTTGGATGAATTTCAATCCAGGGGGGATGATTCTTCTGGCTCAGAATTTGTTTACTGTGCTTTGCTGGTACTAAAGAATAGTGGCAAATATGGAGGAAATTGGGACTTTCTGGGATCCATAGAAACAGTCCTTCTAAACTGTTCTATTAACCTTTATTCCATGGTCTTCAACAGTTTCTCTGGACTTGCTGAAAGAAACTCCAAGTTCAGAAATGAAAAGGAGACCTAAAAAAAAATGGCTCTGTCAGTAAAGTGCTTATTCTAAAAGCCCAAGGACCCGAGTCTGATCCCAGAACCTACATGAAGAACAACTGAGCAAGTGGCATAGTCCTGTAATCCCAGTCTTGGGAAGAAAGTGACACATCCTTGGGGCTTCCCAGGCAGCCATCTAGTCTACCCAGGAAGTTCCAGGCCAATGAGTGACTTTATCACAAGAAAAATACATAGAGACAAATGTAGATGGTGCTCCAGGCTGTCTTTTGGTCTCCACACTCATAAGTGTGCACACATAGTGCGTGCGCACGCACACATACACTTTAAAAAATGATGTGGGATTCCCCTCTGTATGCTATGAATACCATTGGTTAATAAAGAAACTTTCTTGGGCCTGTGCAGGGAATAGAGATAGATGGGAAAAACTAAACTGAAAACTGGGAAAAAGAAGGAAGAGTTACGGAGAAGCCATGTAGCCCCAGAGATAGATGCCGGAATTTAGCTGGAAAGCCACAGCAACGTGATGATACACAGGTTAATAGAAATGGGTTAAATTGATATGTAGGATTTAGCCAAAAAGAAGCTAGAGCTAATGGGTCAAGCAGTGATTCAAATAATACAGTTTCTGTATGATTATTTCGGGGCTGAGCAGCCAGGAACCAAACAAACGGCCCTCCTTATAACAAAAAAAAAAAAAAAATAAGAAAAATAAAAATAATTGGAGGAAAATGAAAAAAAAAAAAGCGCAGGCTAATTTATACCTGCTCCAAGGACATAATTTTGGATTTCTCCTCACAGAAGTTCTGTTGCGTTTTGAAGAAAAACATAAAACTTCAGGCTGAAGAAAGAGCTTCTCTTACCCCACCCTAAACTTTCATAGGCATGGAGCGGGGACGGACCTTTTAGATGTTCAAGAGAGATCTGTTTACTTTGTGGAAAATCACTTTCTTTTTGCCTGCCAGCTTCAGGGTTTCCTGAAGACCTGACAGACTTCTGCCTCTCCAGAGGCAGTCCCAGGGCATTCCTGGCAAGGGCAGAGGCCAGAAGGACTGCTCATTTTATTTCACAACACTTTCTGCCTACTTTTTAAATCAAAGAAGACAAACGGTTCTGATCCGTTCAGCAACCTCTTTGCTTCTGAGTTCCTTTATTGTCCTGAAGTGGCTAAAAAAGTTAAGGCCCAGCCTGGTCTAGAAGTTCCAGGACAGGCTCCAAAAGCCACAGAGAAATCCTGTCTCGAAAAAAAAAAAAAAAAATTAAGGCCATATTTGCAGGCAAATGGATGGATCTAGAAGACATCATTTTGAATGAGGTAACCCAGACCCAGAAAGACAATTATCATATGTACTCATTCATAAGTAGTTTTAAAACATAAAGCAAAAAAAAAAGCCTACAAATCACAGTCCCAGAGAACCTAGACAACAATGAAGACCCTAAGAGAGACATACATGGATCTAATTAATGTATATGGGAAGTAGAAAAAGACAAAATCTCCTGAGTAAATTGGGAGCATGGGGACCTTGGAGGAGAGTTGAAGGAGAGGGGTGAAGAAGTGAGGCAAGCAGAGAAAAATGTAGAGTTCAATAAAATCAATTAAAAAAAGAAACAGAAAATAGAAACAAAACCTGAAACTTACTTAGCAGGACAAACTTTCCCCATTCTCAGCAAATATATTTGAGTCAGGAGGAGGTAGTGTTCCCCTTCCCGTCATTCTCAAGAATGTGACCCAATAATTTCCTTGTTTACTTACTGCACTCATGGTGGGTTGAAGTGAGTGGGTGGCATGAGGTGGGTAGTATTTATTACCCAGTTAGTAACTGAGTAGTATTTAAACTAAATAGTAAATTACTGAATAAATCCTTACGTATATTTTCAACTCTTCATGCTCATATTTGCCTTATGGTGTTCACCTCTAACAAGTAGTCTTCATTTCTTCTTGCCTCACAATGTCCAGCACTGAGATCTCCCACAGCTGTGCTTGTTCTTCTAGTTCTCTGCCATCTCCTTTTCCCTTGGGGGGGGGGTCTCCCTAGTGTTCTAAGTACTCTACTTCTGAAGTGTGGGGTCATCTTCCATCCATCTTTCTCCATCTCTGATTAAGTAGAAATTTGCCCTCCATCTTTACTGAGTTCTAACACCGTACCTGGATTTCCTGGTCACAAACTCCAATACTGAGCTGTGGTAACCTTGTAGGCTCTTGGCTCGGCTACATCTTTACCACTGACTCCTCTGCCAGCTCCTACTGCCCCTCAAACACTGTCTGATTCAGTGGTCCCTTTTCTGTTCACCATTCAGTCTTGCACCAAATCCATCCTTTGTTGCTGTTTCATAGCCCCCGAGTCTAGGCTCCTAGTGCCAATGTGGTCCACTTATTGAGTGATCCTGTCAGTCAATGTTGGCTCATTACAAAGTGAGTGTTGCGCTAACCCACACTTCCATATGGCCTTATGGTATTATTGTAATTGCATTCCCTTCTACAGTAGGCAAAATGAAACACATACTGTGAAATTGGCTGTGCTTTATTTCAATTTCCAAGCCAGACTTTAAAAGAAAATGAATGAGGTCCTTGTAGAATCCTTTCCACCAATGGTTCTTTCTTCAAATGGTACTTACAATTATTTCTTGGTAAGTTTACACAAAAGGGTAGCTTCTGGGTCTTGTCTGTATGTCTTTAGATCTTGTAGGTGACAGACATCAGGTAAAGACTGTAATAACACAGTGTAGAGCATTCTGAAGTTTGTGGGAAATAAAGATATAAAGAAGGGAACAGATGTAGGTGGGTTTTGTTTGTTTATTTCTACTGAGAAACTACTTTTGGTCACGGACTATTTTACATGTGTTCTATTATTATACTTATTTATTTATATGTGTATGTGTGTGTGTGTGCCCCCACGCGCGTGCGTGCACATGCACACATGACACATGGAGACCAGAAAAAAAACTTATAGGATTTGATTCTATCCTACTATGTTGGGGGTATTGAACTCTGGATATCAGGCTTGCCAGCAAGCAGCCTTTCCTGTTGAACCATTTTGCTATCCCGTGTTCTACTATTTAAATAAGGCAATAGATTTTTAACTTATAGTCATTACTAATTCAAACCTTCGAGTTTATTTTCATAGTTACTATTTTTTTTGTATTTGATAGTTAGGGCATGAATTGATAGAACTTGAAAATATGAATTCAAATTGTTCTTTTTCCTGAATGCAAGAAACATCTTTCTGTCATACTTTTCTGGACAACATTGTAATGATAAGATGCTTTTAATGGAGTTGATTGGGGAATCTGATGTGATCTAGATGAGGTGTCCATTGCAGCAAGTATGGACATTCAGTGGATTCTTGTGGGAAACAGATATGCTCAGTCCCTCGGTTATGCTAATGGTTACACACACACACACACACACACACACACACACACACACTTAGTTCTTCAGACTGGACCTTTAACAGTGAACCAGGGTTCACTTACGGAGCTCTTATAACACAGAGCATCTGGTGAACATTTGACAGGGGGAAACACATCCTTCAAGAAAGAGCTTAAGTTCCCTGGAATTCAGGAAGAATAGAAGAAAATGTCATTAACATGAACAGTCAGCAAACCGGAGAGATGCTCGGTGGTGTATTCTTTGTTAAAATTTGCAACCTAGAGGTTTGCATCCGCATGTAGACCTCTGAGCCGAAACACATTCCAGGCTGCAACCTGGAAAACCCAGGTCCACTTGTCCTTTAATCCGAGACTGCTGCAGATCAAGTTACCCCTTTGAAATCGGGTTTTTCCCCCTTTCTGGCCAAGTAAATGAATTGAAATTGATGTACTTAATTGTTTTCTAAATTGCATTTTTTTCCCCCACAGATGTTTTTTATCAGTGTTGAGCCCAATGGGCTCTGTCAGTCACACGGGGAGATGAAGTCATGTGGTAATAAAAGAGAAGGGACTAAGGGAGGAAGGGAAATGCCATACTGTATACTGTCTAATTGAAAAATGTGCCACATAAACGCTGAACTTGGAATCTCTCCTTCCCCGGGGGCTACTCACAACAAACAATGCACACATCTTCAGCGCTGCAAAGATTAGATCTCTCCACTTTCTCCATTAGTAATTCAGGCCAAGGCAATAGTTTCCATCCTCTGCCCTGGGTGAAGTCACCCTACTGGAATTGTAATGCAAAGGAACAAGGTCCCGAAGTTGAAAGTTGAAATGTAGAAGGTAATGACATCAGGCCTAAAGGATGAGGGTTTGGGTAATGTGATGAAGAACTTGAGCACTGTGGAGAGAAGAAGGGGAACTAGCAATCATGTCCGTGGATGAGCCTGAGAAACGGTGGCTAATGATGACACCACTGGAAATGGAGGGGATCTTGTGCAAGCACAGTCATTGGGGAAGTCAGAAACTCTTAGGCTTAAATGCATGCTAATGGAAGCTGGGAACATAAGACATGTAGACCAGGAAGGGAAGGCTGCATGTGTTTCTCATAGCTACGAACATAGGACTGAATCCATGAGATGGGAAGAGAAGAAAAGAGCTACTGCTTACCCTCAAACAAAGCTAAGAAGAAAAAGAATATTGCTTCCTCCAACCCCCACCAGGCCAATTGTGGAAAACAGAAAGGATGGGCTGCAGGAAAGGCAGTGGCCTAGAAAGATCCCTGGGAACTCTTTTCAGTTTACCTATCTTCATCTACATTTCTCTTTAGCCACTCCTGAGTGCATAAATTAGTCTGGTTTTCTTTAGAGAATTCTTATCTGTTGGATAGCAAATAAGAGGCTTCTCAGCCCTTGCTGTCAATAATGCCTTCTTTAAAGAGGAAAAGGCTCTCTTCCCTTGTCTCAGTATCACCAAACAAGAACTCCAGGACCTCAGAGAAGTCCAATAAA
This sequence comes from Microtus oregoni, assembly GCF_018167655.1. Classification (NCBI taxonomy): domain Eukaryota; kingdom Metazoa; phylum Chordata; class Mammalia; order Rodentia; family Cricetidae; genus Microtus; species Microtus oregoni. The sequence goes on from NW_024543072.1 coordinate 35,161,227, forward strand.
TCACTTATTTTCATTTTCCATTTGATTAACTTAACCGTGACACATTTGGATAAACATACCTCAGCAACTTCTCCAAGTTTTGTGATTGCAATGGGCTTATAATGAGTCAATCGTTCACTTGAAATACGAGGGTTATGGCCTTTATGAAAGACTCATTTTCTTTGTAGTGATGTCTGGAGTGGCAAGATTCAAGTTGGATGAGAGAGAGAGTCAACCATTTAGAACACGGAAGCTTTGGGCAGGGGAGTCACATTGTGCAGAAGAACAGTTGATAACTTTGTCCTGGATCTCAGATGTAGCTTAAGCTTGTATCTCTCCTCCTTCTCCTCTGAATAACCATCTGTCTCTCTTCCTTCTCCCAGTCATTCCCAGCATCTTCTCTTTCTCTTCCTTATACCCCCTTCTTTCCTTTGCCTCCCAAGGCCTCCTTCTTTTCCTTGCTGGTCTATTTCTTTTTTGTCCTTTGCCGCTTGCCCTCCTCTGGATTTTTTTTATCTTTTCTTTCTCCCATCTTTGATGCTTCTCCTTCACTTCCTCCAGTGCTCCACCCCCACATTTTTGAGACCATACTCTGTGCAAAGGTTCAGTGATGCAGTTTCTTATTTCATGTCTGTAACAGACCAAGATCATGCTGTTTAAGTGAGAAAATGAAGTGTTCTTGAAAAGAGTTTACCTAATCATGTGGCTCGTAAATAGACCCCGAGTCTTTCTGGCCCTGAATTCATGTTTTAAATCAAAATCTCTCTAGGAAGGAATGATAATTATGGGTAACGACATGAAAAAACAAAGCAGAGTTACAATTAAACTTAACTTTGTGATTTCAAAGACTAAAACAAATTTTGCTTGTGAAAATTTGAAGTTAACCAGCGTAGAATAATCATAACATTGAGTAATCAAATAATTTAAAAGAGAATAAAATAAGATTTAGTGGAAGTCTGGTCTGTAAGAAAGAAATAAGATAGGGGGTAATGCTCTGAGATATGGCAAAGTCTTTGCAATAAATCATTGTTTATTAGACACGTTTATTTGACATCACAGGGGCTGTTCAAGGATGAATAAACGTGCTGTTGCAAAGGGCTCTGCATGCCTTGCAAGATGCATATTTGCGTTAGAGTCAGCTATCACATAAAAGAAGATAGACTTACACTAGCGTTATGCTTCACTAAAAAGAAAAAAGACAAAGCAAAGCAAAAACTGGAGGTAGATTGTCCCAGTGAGAAGCAACGGTGACTCGGTGGTGTCATCGAGACTCACATTCTTCCTTTCTGCTCTACCGTTGCCAGCACACTGGCTTCTGCTCCTTAGGCATATGCCACATTATGCTTGAGGCCTGCGGCAATTCTGTCATTGCATCTTCACTGGATTACATTTGGAGACACAGGGGAAAGTTTGTCATTGTGAAATTCTCTGTTTTTCTTTTTTGCTTCTCTTTATTTCTTGATGAGGAAAATAGCTTCCAGAAATTCCTCCCACCTGCTCCTTAGCGGACTTTCTCTTGGGAAAAGTTCATTAGCCAGGGCTGTGTCAGAGGCCTGGCCATTAGTATGCCCACCTCTGATCACTGGTGAAGAGAAGATGCTCGGTTCAGGCTGAACATTGTGGTGGGAAACTCCATTCTACAAGCATCGCTGGACTCCATTCTGAGAGGAAATGTAGAAGCAGGAAGAAGACTCCATACTTGGAGGACACGTCTGCCCAGCACCGCCCAGAAGCACAGACCGAGTGAAACAATAGGTAGGTATACAAGCACATAAATGGTGTCACTAAAGACGGATAAAACATGACATGTGCCACAGAGTTAGCTTACGGTCATGACAAAGGCACGGAATAGGGGCTCCGGAAAGCTCTGAAAGATCCAGACACCACCCAGCTCAGGATGTCAGTGGCCTTGAGGATAGTCTAGTGCTTCAGATATTTAGTACTAGCAGAATAGCAACAATATAATATAACTGTTATATAATATAAAAATCATATAACTCTGTGTGGCACAGCACAGTTCTGGCCATTTTTACCTATACTAATTTACTTAACTACTGTAAGTGCCCAATGACAGGGTCTGTGACCGTTTTACAAGAGAAGAAATTGTGGCACAGACAGTCAAAAACTTCCCCCAAGCTTATAAGGCCAGTGAAAGGCAGTAAGTTTTCTTTTGGTCATTTTTTATATTCTCCTAACATGTTACTTATGCATATCTACTTTATGTACAACTATTGGCCTATTTGAATAATCATGTCAACAGTTCTAATTACATAGTTTACATTAAAGTGGGTTTAATAAATGCAATGGTTAATCCTGATTGCTCATTTGATAGGAGAGGTTCCTGTGAGACCAGTGAAGCACATCTCTAGGTGTGCCTGTGAAGGAGTGTCCAGGGTGAGTTAGTAGGAATCTGACACACTCAGATATACTCCATCTCTGGATTCAAATCTCAAGAACACTTTGGGGAAGGATGTGTTGCTATGGAAAGCAGAGCTTAGTTGGAGAAAGGCTTGCTGGGTATGAATCCGAAGGACACATCTTCTGTTTCCTGGAAGCCCTGAGGTGAGCAAACCTGCTCCCCATATTCTCTTTACCACGATGCTCTCTCACCTCTGGCCCAGAAACAATGGGAGCTAGTGCCTTGAATAGCAACCCCCTGAACTGTGAAGTGGAATAAGTCTTTCTCCTGTTAAACTGTTCTCTGAGTATGTCTCACAGCAACAAACAATCTACTGGGAAGCCTGTCGGAACACGTGGTTTTCATTCTCATATACAAACACTCTTTGTGTATCATTACTGACTTTCTCAAAGAACTGTCTTCTCGAATGCGTGATATGAAGGATCATTACTGACTTTCTCAAAGAACTGTCTTCTCGGATGCGTGATATGAAGGAAGCATAATTAAGTAAATCTGAAATAAATAGGCTGGAATACATGGGAGAGTTCTGAACAATTAACCTGTGTCCTGCTTATAGCAACAATCCCAACAGGAGAGTATTGTGTGTCTTCCACAGATCCCTAATTATATCATAAATTGCTTATAAATATTTACAATGATTTCTAAGCAGACTTGGTCCAGTGGAGGTTTATCCCCTTATTTGCTTCTGTGTCTTCTCTCTCTGGGATCTTTTCTCAACCTGTAGCATGCAGGGTTCACATGATGGTAGGGTCATCTGCATAGGGCCATGTGACTTCCTGGAAAAGGTAGCATCCTGTCAATATTTATGATTTGACATCGGGAGTTTTCAGTCATTTTTCCTTGACCCATCAACTGGACAAATGACCTTGAATCAATTTCAGCACCACAGTCTGGTGTTTTAAATCTGGTAGCTATGAGTTTTCTATTTTCATTCATTTGGATCTATAGTTTCATTGCATTGCTACCAGCTAGAACATTCACCAATGAGGTTTTAACATTTATGAATGTCTTGTCAAAGAGCCTTCTATTGTTTTAATTGTCTAAATGATTGAAAGTCATCTTATGATGGAGAAGGGCCCAATGCAAGAGTTCCTAACTGGGAAGGTATAGGAAACAGTAGATCCAAAAACCACTGGCACTGTCTTATCAGAGTCATAGCTAGAATTCAATCTAAGTATTACAGCTGCAAAGATTATATTCATAGTATCTAGACTGTACTACCCCTCTAGAGTCTGTTTTAACTGTTCTATTGAAGTAGAGCTTTGAAGTCATGGCAGGGCCACACAATTTCAAAGAATAGTTAATAGGAATGGCCAGTCAAGACTGTGCAATAGAGTTGAGGATGGAAGGACACATGTATAGTAGTGATATACGAAAATGAACATCAGTTATATGTTGGAGGGAAGAAGTTTGTAGTTTCTGTTTGACTTCTGTGTTAGCCAGGTTCTCTAGAATTTATAGAATGGATCCCTCTCTCTCTCTCTCTCTCTCTCTCTCTCTCTCTCTCTCTCTCACACACACACACACACACACACACACACACACATATATATATATATATTATATACACAGATAATATACATACATATAACATATACATATTTGTTGACTGAGTTTTCTGTCCTGCCTGGTTCCCTTGTCATTAAGTTCCAAAGAAATCACACAGAGGTCTACACTAGTTATAAACTGATTGGCCCATTAGCTCAGGCTTCTTATTAACTCTTATAACTTATATTAGCCCATTATTCTTGTCTATGTTAGCCACATGGCTCAGTACCTTATTCGATGAAGCAGTCACATTTTGCTTCTTTTGTGACTGGGTCACAACTAGGATTTCCTTCTTCCCAGAATTCTCCTGTTCACACTGACCTGCCTCTACTTCCTGTCTGGTTGTCCCGCCTATACTTCCTGCCTGCCTACTGGCCAATCAGCATTTTATTAAAATACAATTGACAGGGTACAAACCATTGTCCCACAGCAATATATATATATATATATATATATATATATATATATATATATATATATAGGCTTTATTAGAATGACTCACAGGCTATAGTCCAGTTAACCCAACAATGGCTTGTTTATGAATGGAAAGTCCAAGAATCCAGAAGTTACTGAGTTCATGAGGCTCAGATCACAGGGCTGAATGTCTCAACTGGTCTTCAGTAGATGCCAGAGTCCAGGAGAAGGCGGCTCTGATGTTAATGAAGGAATGAGGTCACTATCAAATCAAAAACAAGCAAGCACAGAGCTAAAGTTTTCTTGTTTCCTGTCCTTATATAGGCTTCTAGCAGAAGCTGTGGCCCATATTGAAGGTATGTCTTCCCTCCTCAAGATCTGGGCTAAAACATGTCTCTTCCTAGCTCAAAGGATCAAGATTAAAGACATGCGTTCCTACCTTGAAGACATGGACTAGAAATGGATCTTCCTACTTCAAACTATGCAAAAATCTTTCATAAATGAGCCCCCCATTTTTTAATTCCAGCTAGTTCCAGATGTAGTCAAGTTGACAAGCAAGAATGGCTATCACAGCTTCTCTTAATAGCAACTAAGCTATTAAGTTTTCCCACCTGAAGGAAGAGTGGATTCATGGTGGCTACTGTCCTGGAAGTTCATTGCTTTTTCCTCACTATCTCTGGCCAAGCCTTGCAAGATTGTATAATAGACTGTCTCAATTTATAATGACAACACTCCTCAGCTCTTTAGCGGAGAATATATGGTTCTCCATCGACATGGACAGAAGGCTTTTGATATCTCGGGTTCCCACAATGGAATATGAAAAGTGGAAAACACATTCACTGAGCTTTTATATAATAAGGGATGAACCCTCTGAAAGAATCCTCAAGTTAGTAGATGATTCCTTGGCTATGGAAGTGGCGTTTTCATCCAACGAGACTCCCAGGGCTTAGTTCCCAGTAAAGTAGTTCTACATATGCCATTGGAAGAATGTATTTCCTGAACTTTGTTTTTGTGTTTTGGTTGTGGGTTTGGTGATGAATTCTCATTTTTGTGACAGCAGTCCAGTTATCCGGAATTATGGAATAATCAAGCAGAAGGTAGTTTATATATACATCTCCCCAATGTCAGATGTAAGCATGATAGATCTGCATCCACCCACATGTAACTGATGGCAACTGCATTTTAATAGACTTGGAGAGACCTGTAACTTTATATATTGGTGCTAGGGATTGAACCAAAGGCCATGTGCATGTGTGTTAACTACATACTTTATTACTATCCTCAGTGTAAGGCATTTTAAGGTAACCTGTCTCATTCAAATCTTTTCCTGTACCTGGTGGAAATTAAAAGTCACACGGACCACATGCCTCTTAACTTCTTACCAAGTGAAGAAGGAAATCATGGTGTATCATAGTCCGTTTGGCCTACAATGTAATGTTCCTTCTGATACACCTGCCTGGCTTGGAGCAATAACATTCTCCGTAAACGCAAAAGTGGTTATCACTGGGACAAGCAGCATAGAACCAGACAAGGAGCATAGAATCTGAGCTTTGGAAACTGGCTGGTGCAGAAAGAAATCGGAGCAGAGCAGTTTGATTGAGCGCTTTGAAGCCGAGGTTTACCGGATGTTAAATCACAGAAAGTTCCAGCCATGGCCTGAATTGGCCTTGGGAAATCAATCATTCCATCAGGGTGACAGCAAGGAATTCTTCCCCAAGCATTTAACTAGCACCACTAAGAGAGCCAGAAGAGGTCATTTATTAACCATTTATCACACTTAGCATCCGAGAATTCATTCCTCTAATTGAGGAGTGGCTTAGCTCAGGGGAGGAATTCTGAGGAACTGATGGGTATCCTAAGCTTGAATCATTCGCCTTGTTTCCTGCTTACATCTCTCTAGTGCTCTAAGATTTACTTTGGCTTTGGAAATTAAAAACTAGTCTTGCAGAGGGAAAGATATGACTCAGGAGACACGTAAGGTCGTGCCCTCCTGATTGTTAGGAGAAAGGAGGAAGCCATCAAGGGTTAAAAAGGGTCTTCAGGGAGCAGGGTTATGAAGAGCTCCATGCCTCAACCAGCATGTCTGCCATTCTAGGCTGAGGCCCAGCTTCGCAATACTGTATAATAGACTGTCTCAATTTATAATGATAATAATAATAATAATAATAAAGAACTAGTCTTCAAAAGTAACATAAATTCCTAATTTAAAGTGTTCGAGTGCAAAAAGCATTTGTAGTGACAGAAACATTTCTTTTGAACTTGATCCTCAAGGCCTCTGAGGAAAATCCCTCAAGTGAGCTCTGACGTCCCTATAGTATTTATTTAATTGTATGTACTAATTAGACACCCTTTTTAAATACAGGGTTGCTCCTTCTTTCACCGCATTGAACCGCACTTACTTCTCATAACCCTTGCTCTCGTACTTGTAGTTTCTCCAAGGCTGCTCTATCAGTATATATGCTCACAGTCTTTTCAAGTAGCTTTGCAACGAAAAGATTTTTACAAAATGAATCCTGGTTCATCTTCCCAGTGCCTGTCATGTGGTCAAATCCCAAAAGACAAGTTTAGCACAAAATCATCCCAGTGAAGTCTGCTGCTTCAAGGACAAGAATTCAGGGCCCCCCCCCCCCTCCCCTGCAGGCTTCCCGGGTGAGCGTTCTGTAGTGAAGTCATTGTCAAATCCTGACTCACAGATGACCTCCCCAGTGCAGTTCTAGGAGCCGGCTGAGGGGTCCTGAGAAAGACACTGACCTTGCCTGTCTTCTTGGCAGCTGGATGAGGTAGGGCTACTCTGAGACTTCTCCAGTGGCTTTCCTGGCAGGCAAAGCTTTAGGCTACTCAGCGGACCGTCTCTTCTCCGTCGCCTCAGGAGGAGCCAGCAGGCTAGACTTCCCAGCCAAGGGAAACACTGTTTTAGCTTCAGTGCCTGAGCTTGGTGGGAACTATCTGGCCTGTTTGAGCTCAGAAGCGGGGTCACTTATACTCCTTACTCCCTAGCCCAGTGGTTCTCATCCCTCCTAACGCTGTGACCCTTCAGTACAGTTTCTCATGTTTTGGTGAACCCCCCCAACAATAAAATTATCTCCATTGCTCTTTCATAACTAATTTTGCTATTGCTATGAATCGTATTGTAGATATCTGTTTTCCGACGTTCTTAAGCGGTCGCTGTGACAGGGTCAGTGGTTCAGGCCTCAGATTGAGAACCACCGTACACTAAGCCTCTCTTACCCAGCTAAACGCTGGAGGAAGATGAAGAGGAGACACTAGGAATCCAGGTTCTCCACTAGTACACGGCCACTGCCTGGGTGAAATGTGGTTCATTCCCATTTTGCTGTGGTAAGAACTGCAAATGCCCCCTCTTCCTATCTGGGAAGGAAGCAGAAAGAAGCCAGAGTCCGAATCAGACATTTTAAATCTCAGCAGCCGTCTTGGTCTGTGCTTAGACAAATAATCTCCATGCGACCCAAATCCCCAGTTCATTGTGAAAACAGACAGTGCAGGAGGAAAACAGAATTAAATTGTTTCTCTTTCATGGCAGCTGAAGTGTAAAAACCATTCTATTCCGACCTTGTGGTCAGAATATCCTGACACCTCATAAATTATCTTAAGGGCTGGAGGCCGGGAAGGCTGAGGAAGACTGGGGGGCTCACCACAGCGGCAATCTCCCCAGAAGCCGCGCCCTCGCTGTGTGCCTGAGCCCCAGGCACCAGGCTGGGGGATGTGGGGCAATGAGGTTTCATCCAAGTCTGTGTTTCTGAATCAGGATAAGAGCGTTTTAGAACGTGCACGAGGACTCTCCTGGAGGGTTCAGGAAGCAGAAAATAGTGAGAGACCCAGTGGGACTTTCTCGAGATTGGAATAAAAGAAACACCACCAAAGACGGAGAGCTAGAGGGGAAAAGCTAAGCAAAAATTGGATGTTTGTGGGTGGCACAAATGAGAAGAGAAAACGGTCTCAGTTTGGATTCCCCGTTCTCATCCTCCCTCCCCCCGTCTCTCTCTGTCTCTCTATCTCTCTGTCTCTCTGTCTCTGTCTCCCCCCCACCCCCACAAACTGGCTTCCCCAAAACAGGGGCGTGTCTTCCACAGAGGGAGCTCGCCTTGCTCGGCTCCCTGGTGAGTTTCATTTGGCCCCTACATCCATCTGCCTTACACACAGTAGGTGCTCTATAAATGTTTGCCTAATGCCAAGATCCATAGACTGACCTCCCAGAGAGGAAAACAGATTTATTTGAGTGAAATTCCAAGTGTGTAAAGCAAAGTCATCCAGAACAAACAGCATTCCGATTATCCCAAGCCTCCTTCAGATTGAAAGGGTCCGAGTATTTGTGGGTGTGTCTGGACATAGCGTGTGTGGGAATGTGGGTGGGTGGTCTGGGCTGGTGGGTAATAAGTGACAAGAGGGCCCTTGAAAATATAAAGGGCTCCATAACTACTGTAAAAATAAAACTGGGAACGACGTGCTCAGACCTCCAGCCATGTGGTGACCAAATCTGACCCTGACAGAGATGAATAATACGGTGGGGATGGATTCAAGAATTATTAGTCAATGTTTTTGGCCCCTGTGGGCATCTCTCCCGCTCCTTATTTCAAGATATTATAAAGAATCACTGGGTGGGTTTTTGGCCAGGCAAATGATTACAGCAGACTGTAGAATTCCAGAGCCCTTCCAAGTTCTTTCTAGACTCTCCTATATTAATATTTTTTATTTTTTCTTTTAACGGAATGTTTTATCTGGTTTTCCTTTTAGACATAGGATATGATTTCTGATTCTCCTCTGGTACCTTTCTCCCCCTTTTGGAAAAGATTTCAAGTCTTCCACATAGGTAGATAAACATCCTGAATCCTTCAACCCTGAAGAAACAGAGCAGAAAAACCCAGGCAGCATACAGCTAAAAAACTCGGTTTGAACCTGATCACAGGATCCTATTTTTTTGCAGCTGTCACAGTATACAAATATACATTGTCAGAATGTATATTGTGCAATGATGAAGGGAAACAGGGGAAAAGACATATTTATGGACTGCAGAGAGAAATTCTATACTACCCATACCATACCTGTAGATATGTGTATCTGCCAGCACAGTCTATCTAGCTCCCTGATACTGAATTTAATTCTTTTATTAGGGAAGTAGATCATGACGCATAACCTTGCAATTACTTTGGGTACTTGAGGGTACATCTTAGATGACGGGATTGCATGCTGTGGGATTAAGTATAAAGTATCATGAAACCAAGACTTTCCTTGAGACAGCTCCAATCATGACCTAAATCCTGAATCTCTATTTCCTTTATCCATTCTTTTGAGGTTTATCTCACTTTCCTCCAACGAATCAGTCTAATTCTTGATTCCATAAACTCTCTCTCTCATAATTGCTTTGCACATCTGTATGCATTTATGTTGATTTCATATATTTTATTTCCTTCCCATTAGACCTTAATCTCCTTGAAGATAGGAATAATGGTACTCGTTATTCTGCATCCTCCGAATGCCTGGTATTGTTCTGACTCCTGTGTCTATAAATAAAGAGTTTGTTTCTCTCTCTGAGGAGGTACTGTCATGTGAGGTTAGATTGGAGGACTGATGTCTCCTTCCAGCTCTTTTCCAGTCAGTGAATGTTGAAGAACTGTTCAGGTCAGACATGGGATAAAACAACTAGGGACAAAATATGCTTCTAAAGCCATACAGAATTCTTCAAAGTCAAGAGTAAATTACTTATGGATTTTCCATGATGTTTTGTAGGTAGCAAAGATGGCATTTAAATTATAGGCATACATTCCTGATTGCTAGTCATTACTCATCTTTTTATTAAATATGAACATCCTACTTAGTTGCTAAGTTCCTGAGGCATTTTCTTGGATTTTTTTGGTCTCTTCTCTATGACAACAAGGTTCACCTGGGCAAGCAACTCAATAAAACTGACCCTTTTCTGAACAAGGTTCATTATCTTCTGGTACCATTAAAGAAATCTCATGACTCTGAGTTCCAATCTTTAGAAAATACAGAATTACCTTAGCTCATTATTTCATAATTCTCTCCAGAGAGGTTTACTGAACTGCAGTCTGATTCATGTTCCAGCCCCTTTCCCCTTCCCCCAGCTCTAATATTTGACTAGACAAGGATGCGGTGTATGTCTGTGGTGTTTCTTCTCTTCTCTGCACAGGGCTGAAGCCGGGATGTCATGCTTTACTCAGCACGTTGGCATGCCACTCCTTACTCTTCTCCCACTTCTTCATTTATCCCATTCTTTCCCGAGTCCACCTTCATTTGATTCTGTCCAGTCAGTGGACAGAGATATGTTTTGGAAGGGTGTGATCCTCTGCTTATCATTCAGAATATAGTGTCTTTGTCTTAAAGCTCCAAATAACAGTACCCCATACATTAACCTGGCAGAAAATAATGGTTGCTTCATAAGGAATTCAGGGAAAAATAAAATACCATCTAACACACAAAATAGATGTGGAACAAAATAGTGGGCTCCGGAGCAAGCCAAGCATTGTTGAGAAGCCTTTATCCTGATGCTTTCATGGCTCACTCTAGAATGTGAACAGCTAAGCTTGAAGGGCATGGAGGATGTTCACATAGAGAAGATAATGATTCTCTCTAGGCTAGTGCTGTGGACAATTGGAAGTGGTAAGAGAACTGTTGACTCCTCTTTTAGCTCTAGAGATTGAGAGATGGAGCAGAGAAAACAAAGATGAAGGCCTGTAGAGAAAGATGAGGTAAGAGGAGGAATGAGGCAGGTAGGAGAGAAATTCATATCAGTACAAATCAGATATTTCTTCCCCATATTTGCTATTAGATAAACAGTAAATTCCAGGAAGACACTGTTTGGGTCTTGGAAGGAGCCTGCCTTAAACCATTAGATTTAAGGTCAGGTCACAGTTGGACCAACCAAATAATGCAGTGAGCTCAGATAGAAGCCTCTTGGAGGAGTCTTTTCCTGAGCCACTGCAGATTGCTCTGGAACCATTTGTATAGTTGGCTCCCATGTGTGTAGATTGTAGAAAGTGCTGAAAGTCTCATTAGGAAATGTGATGGGTCACTGTGTGGAGGCAAAATGGTACTGTAGTAAGATGTAAAACATCCCAATTCAACCAGTGCCTGGTAGCAGTCACTGCCAGACCTCAGAGGGGTCTCTACCATCAGTAGAAACAGGGGCAAAGCAGTCATAGCCAAGGGTCATTACAGAGCCCTGGCAAGCTGAATCCAACTAAAAGAAAAGTTACACTGACCACGCACTCACACCAGCTGGTGGATGGGGAGGCAACGCCTGTGTTGACCGGAGAGGTTCCCTAAGTCAGAGGGAGGAGGCCTTGCTTCTAAGAACCCTGCCTGCTCTTTCACATCCCTCAAGGTTATATAAGTCCTAATCTTCCTCCTGCACCTCCTGTTCCTCCTGCTCCTCCTCCCTCTCTTTCTGCTCCTCCTTTTCCTCCTTCTCTTCCTCCTTTTTTTTCCCCACATCTTCCTCCTCCTCTCCTTCCATTCATATATCACTGTCTTTGAACAGATGGGGAGGTTTTCAAGAAATTTGGGAGGTTTCAGCATATAGTATTAAATAATTCTTACATACTGGATTTATGAAATTCTAGTAGATCTTTAGCAAAAATTTCCACCTATCTACTGAGGATCCAGATTGGTTACTGATGAATGCTAGCCGTTACATTTCTTTGCTCTTCTCATTTGCAGCATGGAAGTTAAATTTTATGGTTCCCACTTGGCTGGCGATAACTGATCACTTTACTTTGTCTTTTAAAAGATGTTTTCAACAGATGATTCCAACAGGCCTAATTTTGTAAGATGAAGACCTTGATTTTACACTTTGGAACAAAGGTTGGTAAACTCCAGCACTTGTGGCCCACGGTCTGATTTTATAAGGAGTGTTTTGTTGGAGCACAACCCTAATCCTTTGTTTACATGTCCTGTATGACTCTATTCTTAGGACAATAGTAGAGTGGATGGTTGAAACAAAGACAAATAGTGTATTGAGCCCAAAGTCTTTATTATCTGGCTTTTCATAGAAAGCGACTGTCATGTCCTTGTGTAGAAAAATATAGTTTTGTTTAACATCTTGTTCAGTGTGCTGTTTGATGAATGAAGTTACTGTGATCACAAGAGTTAAGTGAAAAGTCTTAGATAATGCAAAGTCTATAGGGAAGTGTTAAGTTGCCAAGGCATGGAATTCTAAACACTTTTGAGAAGTAAGAAGAGGAATTTTACAGAACTGAGTTACTTTTGAACAATTTCATTGTAAATAACAACACCTTGATTATTATGAAGTAAACATACTGTAAACCCAGGGGGAAAATGAGAACAATAAATGAAAATTCCCTTCAGTATATGAAATCACCTGGGTTTTTACAGCTTGGAAAAGATCCATTTCAACTGAAGTTTCTGATTCTCCAGACACACATGCAGTCTGCTTTTGGAGACATCCATATGTTCTCACTAGAAAATAGACAACTGAATCCCCAAAGAAGGTCCTTAGACAATCTTGCTCAGGTTGGGGATTTGAAATTAACCTTTAAGAAATTGATTACTATAATTCAAAATGTAATTCCAATTTAAAGGATTGTCATCCTGATATATCCTAGCAGACTGAGAGCCAAAGATGAATAACTTAAGTGCCTCTTTCCAGTGTCTTGGATAAATACTGAGATCAGAGCACAGAGAAATGGCTGTGTTCTTATTCTTAGCAGCATCTTCTCTATCTACCCATATTTTATTCCCTTATTTTTACTTCTTGCAGTTAGGAATTGACCCCATATCTCTACTGAACTAGGAAGGTTTCTCAGTCCTTACCTTATTTCCCTCTTCTCTTGACTTCCGTAATGCCTTTCTCCCACAATTCTCTCATCTTGTTGCCTCTCCAAAGCCTCTCTGTCTGTCATTCACCCTTAGTTTGAGCTAACTGTCCCTCAGTTCATCCAGTCTTTATTCTCACTTTATCTTCTACATACGTTCTTCTTAGTGAATGAGAGCACAGGATGTTCTTCCGCAGGACCTGGGATTGATCCATGTGGCAGTTTACAACCATGTGTAATTCCAGTCCCAGGGGATCTTACCCCCCCCCCTCCCGCTTTTTTTTTTTGTTCTTTGCATGTATCAGGCATGTATATGGTTTACAGATTTACATGCAAGCAAAACACCCATATACACCAAAAAAAAAAAAAGAATAAATAAATAAATAAATAAAGCAAAAGGAAAGACCTAAGATAAAATCATAGCCTTACCCGGAAATATGATGCTGCCTTGGCTCTGCCATTTCTTCTGTTCCTTTGCCCTACTTGGAATCACTTTCCCTTTAGTTCAACAAGAATCTACTCAATTTCTATGATTCAGTTCAAGCAATACTTTCCCTTTAACCAGACAAGGAAGTGGAAAAGGAGTGCAAAGGAAGGACCGCCTTCTTACTTTTTTCTCTGCACATCAATAGGATGAGGACACTATGCCATGGTGTCCTGCCTCTTTTAGGCAAGGCTCAGGCTGACTGCAGTTTGGTGAGAAATTTTCAAGTTCTCTTACCCATCCAGGATGATCTAACTAGCTCTGTTTTCATCACTGTAGATCAAATGAGTGGTTTTCTTTCCAGCAATTTAGTCCTAGTGTTTTCCATGAAAACTCTAGGGAAAGTGGTGTGATGATCACAGCTGTGACTGTTTTGCGAGGAAGAGAGTGTGCTGCATTATCAGCCCATGGAAAAGAGGAACAGAGTGAGCCGAGAGATCATTGACTCTGGAGTCAGAGTCCCCGAATATGCCTTCTGCACAGCTACCTGTTCTGTGACTCTGGACAAGTGTCTTCGCTTTCCAGTGTTTCTTCTCTTTTCACGCCTATGAAGTAGATGTGATAATACAAGGATACTCTGAATAAGACTGTGGTGAAGGTACCCGTTCCATAAGCGTATATACACAGACACATGTTACATCAAACGGTGCCTCTCATTTACGAAGTGCTACTCATTACCATTTTTAGCACGTTGGTTAACTAATGAGAAGAAAAAGATCCAGTAGCCATTAGAAGATCATGTTCAACCAGGGAGTCAAGTAGTTTCCCTCTTTACACCAGTAAAAACAAACAGCAAACTCTCAACTCTCTAATTAAACTGTGCACTGAATAATAAGCTTATATATATTGTGTTTGTTTAGCTCTTTACATGAGGCAAATAACTCACTTGCTGTTATATTAGGTAGCAATAAAAACAAGAAAAGAATGAGCAAGCTTTTGAACATGGAGTTTCTTATTTTATGTGCAAATACTTTGATGAACGTCTCCTTAAAAAGCTAGAGCAAGCAATTATAGGAACTTCAAACACTGGGGAGCCCTGTTAACATGAGTCACGGTGCGCCCCACTGTGCACTATTCCTACGTCGTTTGCTTCTCACAACAATGAAATTCTGAGAGGCAGGACGCATGGCTATTATTGATCTCATTTTATAAAGAAGAAGAGATAAAAAAGAAAGAAAAACAATGCAGACATTCTGTGCTTTTTGATTTCCTGTTGTATGGGCCTTCTAGTAGGTTCATTTCATTTTAAACTTTATTTTCCTTCCATTTTTATTTTTATGTTAGGCTGTTATTAACTAATTCACACAGAAGAGACTTAGTGTAGGGGACTTAAATGCCTTTTCAATAACTAAGCAAATTCAAGAAACTTTGTGATGAATCTTGAGACACAGCCCAGTCCCTCATCTAGTGTTGGGAGCCTTTGTACCGCGTGGTTGTACCTGCTTCTGGCAGTGACTGCAAGCTCTCTACTGAAATCCATTCCTCTTGTTCATGGGGGAACAGATGGTTTGCATTGCTCAGATTCTTTTACTGTTAAAGATGCCCACATGACTGGGTTGAGTTATCAAAATGCGAGCTAAAGTGATTCTGTGTCATTTGAAGGTCTGGTCCATGGATAGCTGTAGTATGTGTTAACCATTTGCTACCAGATAACTGGTATGGTGACACCCATAATAACCTTGAGAGCTATGTGATGACAGAGAGGTATCATCATGAATCTCTCTCTGCTAGAGCATCCCACAAGGTCTCCCCTCCCCATCTGCTAGAGGTGGGTGTGGTCAGGGTGCATCTTTAACAAGTTTATGCATGTTTTGGGAGCTTGAGCCTTAGTGTGGGATGCTGAGGTGGTTGGGCTCTAAGAGGAGGGACTCTATGGAAGGTGTTAGGACTTGGGCCACTGTCATCAGCAGCGTTTATGTTCTTATGAGAGCAAATATCTATAAAGCAAGCTCTTTATACCTGTTCTCTTCTGTACTGACACTTTTCTATGTTGTTGTTACATAGCTGAGGGACCAGGGACAGGATACACCCTGTAGAGATATGGTCTCAGATTCACTGCCTCCAAAAGTGCCCTGACTTCCACAACCAACCCCACAGCCCATTCAGTTATGAATATATCAGTGGATTGACTCCAATAAAGAGACGAGAGACCCATGATCTGTTTCCCACCATCTGGGGACCATGAGCCTTGGAGAAAGGGAAGATGAAGTCCATTTCACACCATAGTGTTGGTTCTCTGAAATCCAAGTGTAACCTGGTATTCTGTGTTTTACAACTGCGTGTAGCAGTAGGCTGCTTGTTCATCTCGGCTGCCCAGAACTGAAATAATCACACAGAAACTATATTAATTAAACCACTGCTTGGCCCATCAGCTCTAGTTTCTTATTGGCTAACTCTTACATATTAATTTAACCCATCTCTATTAATCTGTGTTTCGCCAGGAGGCTGTGGCTTTCCAGGTAAAGTTCCCAGCGTCTGTCTCTGGCTGGCTACATGCCTTCCCTCAGACTCCCTTCTCCTAGCATTCAGTTTAGTTTTCCCTGCCTACCTAAGTTCTGCTCTGCTACAGGTCCAAAGCAGTTTCTTTATTCATTAATGGTATTCACGGCATACATAGGGAAATCCTACATCTATTGTGTTTGTCTGTTAAAGGTGGCAACAATATTTCTAATTCTGCCACTTTCCAGATCCCACACTTTAAAAAAAACTTTGAAAGACTCGAATAAGGTAAAGTGTTTGAAATAATTAACAATATATGTTGACATTTGAGATCCCCTAGATATTTATTCTTTATTAGATTCCCCATATAAACAAGACCACTCATTTCACTCTCTGTGTTTGGCTTATTACACTTAGCACAATGTCTTCTAGCTTCATCTTTGTAATCACACAAAAACATGAACCCAGAAAACTGAATGGAGGCTGGTGAAGAGTTAGGTGATGAAGAAAGGGAAGATGCTAGTGAAAGATTCAAAAGTTGAAAGGAAAAATTTTAGTTATCTAATGTATGATATGGTGAAGAAGATTCTAATATCGTGTATATTTAAAACTGCAATAAATAGATATTAAATGTTCTTTACCACATAAGAAGGGTAAGTATATGATGTTATCCATGGATAAACTACATAGGTTTAATCACTCCACAATGGTATGTATTCATATAGTAATTATACATGTATATTTAGTCAGAGCAGATATAAAATAAAATGAGTAGATTCTAATAAAAATATAAAAATGAACAATCATTCTCATTGTTAATATGTGTTCCTAAAAACTACTATTTGTATAATGAAATATTTTAGGATTTGTAGAGGTAACCATTTATTATATATGCTTAACCATCAATAAGAACTGCTATTTATTATAGCTATTGTTTATTGCAATATCATGTTGTATTCCAGGTACTGTTTTCAACTTTTCTCATAGATTATTTTACTTCTTTATTTCAGTGATCCCATGAAAGAAGCATTACATTGTCCCTGCTCTGCAAAGAGTTGGGGTCACTGTCTTGGGTCCTGCCTTTCTGTTGGGCACACCAGCATCACACTTAGCTGTTGACTCCAGGGCTGGCTCTTGGTCAACACGCCACCAGGGCTGCACATTGCAAATGAGGGTTCCTGGTAGAGGAGGGCGCTTTCATATTTAACAAGGCCACTTTCTTTAGCTCCTCTCTAGCCCCAGGGAGTTGATTTTCTGTGCACCTGGTAAATCAGCCATCCCTTTTGCACCCAGGGCTGATTTTATAGAAACCTAAATACAATTTACTAGCTTTACATGTTAGCACTGAAGGAGGAAAAAAAAGCCCCCTGTTTGCCTTTTAGCTCAGGCAACCCTTTGGTTTTATAGGCTGGTTTTAGTAAGTAATTATTCTGGTAATGCCAAGGCCTCCTTTATGGGGCTGTAAATGCATCCTGGACAACTCCAAATAACAAGGAGGCTAGCATGCGGCCATGGTGCACTCTAGCTGAGAGCTGGCTCCTCAGCCTAGGCAGGTCTCTCTCTCTCTCTGGAAACCTCCTCCGAAATCATGTGACGCAGGGGAAAGAGGATCAGATAATTGGGATCTTTATGATGGTTATTACGAAAAATGTTCTGGAACCAATTCAAATACCAATCAGAAACCACATTGTTCAACTAAATCACTTTCAGATGCCATATAAGATACAAAATACAATTATTTCCAGTTTAAAAATATATTGTTCTTTAAAAAAAACCTGTATTTTATTTTATTATTATTTTTTATAAAAATATAAAAAAAAATCTGCCTTGGATGGAGTTCAGGCCCCGTCATAGACAATGTACAGACAGGGTTTGCCATGCTCCCTTCTGATTCTGGACCTGTAGAATGCGCTGTAATGGATTTAAAAGTCCCTTAAAATGGATGTGACGGCTGTTTTCTTTGTGTATTACAGAAATATACAGAGTTCAGAGGCTCCATGGCTATACTTTGAGCATGTATGTCATTAAAAGAATGAAAAAAGATGATGGCCAAACGCTGTATTAAAATCCCATTAGAAACGCTGCGAGGAATTTATGGCTCCAGTCTCTTTTATCTGACAGGCATCAGTTTGGTGAAAGAGCTCTCTCTTCCCCTCTTCCTCTCTGTGTCTCCCTCTCTCCCTCCCTTCTTCTTATTTCTCTTCTCCCTACTCCTCCTGTTCCTCTTTTTTCTTCCCTCCCTCCCTCCCTCCCTCTTTCTCTCCTCCCTCTCCTTTCCTCTTCATTCCCTCCCTCTTTCCTTTCCTCAATTCTCCCCTCCCCACTTACTTCATCCTCAGGCTCTTTTTGTGCACAGAACATCTGGGAGCTGTCTTTACCAAGGGAAAGGCAAATATTATCAGGTTTCTGTCAATATTTGCTCCTTCTACCAGTCCCCTGCATTAGTCACTTTCGGGAGTGATCACTCATGTCTCTTCCAGATAGACTTCTCCCCGAGCTGAGGATTCATTACATCTGGGCTTGTTTATCCAAGTCGTCATCACTGCGTTGAGAAGTAGAGGGGTTAACACACCGTGTGACCTGAGAGATGACTCCAATGACTGCAGCTCCCACATGGACCTGCCAGACTCGAAGCATGAATTTTAATGGACTCAGCTCTGAGGCTCTAGCTGGAGGTCACCAGCTCTCAGAGCTAATCTTCCACAAACTGACATGAGGCCTGAAGAAGAAGTGGTTTGTTCTGTGAAGAGGGGTATGGATCCCTGTCTCCAGATCTCCAGGTCACGCTGTCATCCTCCATGGATTGGGAGAAAAATACTAAACCATCACAGAGTGTCAAGATACTCAAGGACCAATGTGGAAAAAAATTGGCCCACGAAGAGTTGCTATGAGATCTGATGAGAGAGGCAGTAGTAGTCGGAAGGCTGGGCCTGATTCAGCTTTGGCACAAGTCATGTGAATACAGGGCAAGGGGCCTTATCTCTCTAGGTCTAGTTCACTTATCCGCAGAAGGGGGCCAGCTCTAAAAAAATCTATGATTCTGTGAGGCCACCTGGGGGCGCGGTATGGAGAAATAAAAAGGTTGCTATGAATCTGATAACCACAGATACACAGCAGTATCTACTGGTGAGAAAGGCATAACTGCTTATTTTGGGGAACTCAGAGTCACAAGAAACATGAGTTCATTGTCACTCATGTTTGTGCACCACTGTTTATCAGTCTAAAAGTCACTTGGGGACAAACACAGTAGCACTTGTCTCTGAAACCTTGCCTCTGTGGCTACTTGTTGCCCTTGGGGTAAAAGGTACGAATCTTAGATGCTACTCATATTGAGAAAGATGGAGGAAGAGATGGAGGATCAGGAAGGGGGAAAGGAGAAGGAAGAGAAGGGGAGGAAGAGACGGAGAATTCTGAAAGATGGTTTGGAAGCATAGCATACTTTTTAATTGTTTTTATTGAGCTAAATATTTTTCTTTGCTTTCCTCCCTTCCTCTCCCCTTCCCTTCTACCCTCTCCCATGATCCCCATCCTCCCAATTTACTCAAGAGATCTACTTGTCTTTTTTCTACTTCCCATGTAGATTAGATCCATGTATGTCTCTCTTAGGGTCCTCTTTGTTGTCTAGGTTCTCTGGGTTTGTGAATTGTAGAATGGCTTTGCTTTGCTTTAGGACACATAACATATTGTTATAGAACTCAAGATGATGACCAGTTCTGAAGAGGGTCGTGTGGTCACCATGCAAAATGTGCTCTAGTGCCCCTTCATCATTCAACCATTTACTGAAAGTGTCATCAGATGGGCTTTTCTGACTTAACATGCTGGAAAGCTAAATAAAAGTACTTATGTATCTTGTGGCTTTGCTTCATGCTATACAGTACCCCCAGGCCAATTCAGAAAGAGCAAACTTTATAAGTCAAGCTCATTTCAAAGATTTAATTCACTAGTAATGTTTGTTCATTTTCAGTGTGAACAGGACAATTTTTAACCCCCCCTCCCACAATCTATATACACATATGTATTGTGCAGTGACTACAACACTCAAATAGCCATTCCATTTATTGATACTTAAAATTTGCTCTTTTATCAAATTTCAAGTAAGCAATCATGAATTTAAAGCATGCTACTGGTTTAATGTGGAATTGACATAATGTTGAGGACATAATTTTCAGTAAATACTACACTGTAATAAAAGATGTATCTGATCTTGTAGTTCTCCCTTGTTCTAGACTGTCCTGCATACTTCATACCACATGAAAAGGAATTACTGAGTGAAAAGGGACAGATTGACTTAGAAGCTGGCAAGAAAATGCATCAAGACTCAGAAGAAAGACAGCACTCTGGCTTGAGTTTAATTTCAGTGGCACCTTTGAATGAAGTGAAATGAAGAATTAGAACTACTTGGTAGCAAAGAATGAAAACTCAGCCGGAGATTAAAGTCAGTAGTAAGTGAGAAATGGGAAATACACACACACACACACACACACACACACACACACACACACGGCTATTCAACAAACAATTCTGTCTCTTTAAAGACGAGCTTAAACAAAGCTATTATTCTGGAATTAAATACTAACCTCAAATTAGAGACTCATCCCCCAAACATGGCAAGGAAGTGGTTTTAAATAGCACCATTTAGATAACTTGAAAGTCATTGGAGGATTAGCAAACACACCATGAGAAAAAAACCCAAACCACTCAAAGGAAAAAACCGTAAGCCATAAGTATGCTCTTCTATAGGAAAAAAATGTGCCAGGAAAGTAAGATTTCTTTTTGAGAATAAATTTATAATTTTGTTGGGAAAATAAACTAAAATAAAATAAGCTATATATTGTGAATTATCCTCATTCTACTTTCTTTATATAGGAAATTACAACACAGCTAGTTTTTTAAGAAAATAAAGTATCTTTTCATTATTACTTAACAATCTCATACATGATCACATGTACCCTAGATCATCCCTTCTATTTCTCCCAGGAACCCCAACTCTCCTTTCTTACTCTCTCCAGATATCCCTCACATGTTCCCCTCCTCACTTCATGTCTTTTTTGCTTGGGAGCTACCCACTGAGTCCAACTGGTGTGGCCTATTGGAATGTTGACTTGATCTTATGACACAGTTAATTCTAAGGGTGCCATGAGTACTGTCACGTGACCTTCCTGTGTAATGATGCTGCTGCATGCAATTATTATTAAGCACTTACTGAACCCTAGAGACTCCTGCATCTTCTTGTATGCATCCACTCATTGGATGCCCACAGCAGTCCTCAATCACCTTCGTCCCATTTTATGAGCAAAGAAACTGTAACTCCGAGCGTTTAAGTAACTTGCCAAGCTCGTACAAAGAGTGGCTGAGATTCAACCTCAGACAGTCTGACTCCTTTGTTCATACCTGGGAACTATTATGGTTATTACTACAACTACTAGGCTGAGCTGAAATTGCAGCGGTAGGAATTTAAATTTCAACATGAATTTCTTAAATATAAAGATTATAGAAAAATGGAATAGAAGTTTTTCAAATATAAAGATCTTTCTAGATGTATGGGCACATTCCAGGCGTCAGTCAGGGTCCCACTCTCCTATGCAGATTTAAACCAATTGAGTCTAAACTCTAATGTGGTCCCCAATGGAGTTGTTTCTGGAATGTTTTTGAATTCTCAATGGCTCTCTTTCCTGTGGGGTTCTCTGCTTAGTCTTGTATCCATCTTCTAGGGTGTAGGCTTGGGTTTCACTTTCCTCAAACGTCGTCAGTTTGGGGGTCTTACTGAAGATCTGAGAGACTATGGCAGATATCATGGCATGTGTTCCTTTACTCACTCCTGGCATCATCACACCGTCCTCATTTCACACAAGGACATATATGTGTGTGGCCTCTGGGCAAACATGCCAGTGTGAAGCATCCATGGAATGGGGGAGCCAGTACTCCAGGCAGGATCCTGCTGATGGATAGGCTCTATCCAGCCACTATGCACAAGCAAAGAAAGCTCTTCCCCCATTTAACCTTCCTCTTAAGCACTGCATTTTGTCTATGTTAACAAAAAAAAAAAAAAGAAAAGAAAGGAAAAAGAGTCACCAAAACTAATATAAACCAATCTTCCAGACAAATTCTTCTTAAAATGCTAAGAAACCAAACTTCAAAGCAATAAAATTACATTAAGAGCTATAAATGTTTCTGGAACGTATGCGTGTATAGACTATAGCAAAAAGATCCCTTGCCATCTGACTCTGGCTGTGTTGGGTTCACGGAAAGCCTTGGCAGGAGACTGGAAAGACAGAAAAGGTGCCAGATTGTTTGTTTAGGTGCCTTTTAGGACAAGTCATGATCGTTAGCCTGAGGCTAGCAGCAGGGCCAAGGCCAAGAAGGAAACTGGTAGGAAGAGGGGTCTTCCCACTGCTTTGTACTGTGGTGCATTCATAAGTACTTGGCAATAGTTCAATAAGCAGGTTCTACAGGCCTTGAGATGCATGTTATTCCTATTTTGAAAACAATACTGTGGTGAAAGAATTCTTAAAAATTATTCAACTTTTCCTCCTCCTTCTCTTTCTCCTGAGAATTATCTTTGCCATAGCCCTCTCTACTGTAGGAAATCTACAAAAAGCAAAGAACATCACATTCCATGATAAGAGATAAACCTGTCTTCCAATTCAAGAGGTGTGACTCTGGATTGAGTGAAAGAAGGGCTGACAATGGACAAATACATTCTCATCAGTGCAACTGACTACTTAGTGGAGGATGATTGACACCAGCTTGTTAGCATCAGGCACCAGGGACATGGCAGTAGACAGCGGTGACACTCTGGCCCTTGTGGTACACATACTTTAGTAGAAACAAGAATTTGTGTATTATGAGAATAACACAGGGAAAGAGGACACAGGGTCAGGGGGTGTTATAGCTTGACTCTCAAAATGCTCATTTATCAAGATCTTGGTCCTCATCTCTCTGGCTCTTTTGGAGATTCTGGGAATGTTCCAGATAGGGAGACCTATCTGGAAGAAGTCCGTTGCTGGAGACATGTCCTTAGACCCTGCTTTGTCTCAATATCCTTCTCTATCCCTCCTCCGTTTTCTGGCTGCCATTAGGGGAGTAGCCTTTGCCTATGCTCTTGGAATCATGGACCCATGAACAACAGAGGAGGCCATGATGGAATAAAGCCCCTGAAACTGAGAGCCAAAAATCATTTTTCCTTTCAAGTTGTTAATAATAAAGATAACAGAAACAAGGAGGAAAGCCTTGGGAGAAGGGAACCCTGAACAGAGATGTAAACAGTGGGAGAAAGTCGGCTTGGTGGAACCCTAGCGGAAGAGCATCCCTAGTGGAAGGGACAGGCAAGCCCAGAGTGCTGAAGCTGGAGTATGCTTTGTGAACTTACAGGTCAGGCGCCAGCACGGAAAGAGCCCATTGCTGTAGAGGAAAGGGAAAAGGTTGTGAGAAATAGTTTGCTCTTCTGGCAAACAAATTCTGTCTGTATTTCTTAGATTTTGGAGAGTAAATTTCAGAGCCCTACAAGGCGATTGACAGGGTTTTCAACAATGTGACTGACATGGGGCAGGGGTTAGAAACCTTTCAAACTCCTCCAGACCCTCTTCCAACCTTTGAAGACCCATCAAATATTTGCCTCCTGCCAAAGGATGGAGCCATGTTTTTCTAATCAGGGTTTAGTTGGACCTTATTTCTTGTCTCCAGTAGAAGACATCTTTCTGGACTTTGGGATTAGTTTCCAGCCTTCCATGTTTTTTTTTTTTTCCCAGTTTGCTTGTGTGGCCATGGTTCTTTGCACTGATCGTCCACTGTTCCTCTGGATCTGTGTTTTTAGACAGGACCATTCTGCATGCAGTATAACATAAAGAACTCTTGCAGATTTTTAAGGACATTTTCCTCTTATGAAAAGTAATAAAAGTATTAATTTCCTTTTCAGATTATTTAAATGGGTCATAAAGCAGCCTCATTTACTAAACTTACCTTTTCTTTACGGTGTTACTAAACAAGTGAGGGTTATGGTCTATGTACTAAAGCATTGATACACTCTGGTGGTCCGAGAGGTTTAATGTCTCTTCCTGGAGTGCTTAATTTAAAGCAGGGAGACTGGCTCAACATTATTATTTCATCTTAAGTGCATCTGGAAATGCCGAGAGCGAAGCCCTGTTCAACTCTGTTCAGAGAAAAAGAAATACATGCTCAAAGTGTTTGCACACCACTGAAACCATTCTTCATTCCCCTGCTGAAGAAGCAAAGCTCACAGTATGGAGGAGGAGGCGGAAGATCCATGAATCACTGCTGTCTCTCTGTCAGGCGTTGGCTTAGGAAGCAGAGAATCATTGAATGTCGTAAGGCTTAAAGCCTGGATAGCTTCAAGAGTTAAGAACGCCACCCTAAGAATCTAGAGATTTAGATTTAAGAGAAAAGAAACTCATTAAATAACAACTAAAAAAAATCTGACCAATGCTAAACCAAAACAATATTTAAGTGTGCCATAGATACCATAAAATTTTTTTCAATCTTTTCGATTGTGTGCTCTTTCTTTAAGTCACTTGTCTCGTTCCTGTAATAAAATGTTCTGATAGAAAACAGCTCAGGGGACAGGATGTAATTCTGCTCACATTTTGAGAGACAGCTATCAAGGGGCAGAAGTGGTGGCTGGCAGGACCTGGAGGCAGCTGGTGACATCTGTGGCTAGACAGCAGTGAGTGACGGATGCTGGTGCACAAGCTGCCTTTTCCTTCTCATTTGGTTTGGGAGCTAAGGTGGGCATCCCTAATCTAGCAAATTCATTACACACTGCCCAGAGATTTATTTCCAAGATGAGTCTACATCCCGTTGAGTATAAAATCATAACATCCTTTGATGGCTTTCTCATATTAAAATTGTTTTATGAGGTTTTTCACGAAGAATTGAAGATATTTCAGTCTTTTCTTTAGCATAGCTGATCCTAACTTATTTTTCATCACTCTTAGTTTTGGTGAGTTAGAATGGTAGCTTGGACACAGCTACACTTTGCTGGGTTTAATATTGTATCTGGTTCCTGCTACAAAATACAGGAGTTCAGATGATTGTTGTAGTCTACAGTGATTTCCATCAACTGGAAAAAAATAATACACATTTTGCTTATTACTTAACCTGCTACATTTAGTTCTGGTCAGATGAGACCATATCTCAAGCAGACAATGTGTGAGAAGAGGATTGCGGAGGAAAAAGAAAAGATTTATACATTGATGACTGGAAGAACTTCCTTCAGACTGACATGGGGTTTTACACATTTCATGCTCCTTTCTTCCTCCCTCCCCATGGACGGGTTCCGAGGACAGCTAGTCTTGGGCTTTTGTGTAACAACCTAAGAAGAACACATAGATGGCAGTGGGAGTCATCCTGGGTGTTATTTCTCTACAAATGAGGACACCAATAACTTTCTGCCCTCACATCTGACCCTGACCCTACTGAATCCAAGCCAAATTCTCCTTGCAATTTCTCCTTGATATCATCTTCCAAATGCTATTGCTTCCCCTTTACAAACTATGCCCAGGAAAAGAGTTATGTGGGAGGGAGAATCAGAAAGGAGGGAGTGGTCTTAGTAACTCTGGAGTT
The DNA here is from genome assembly GCF_018167655.1 of Microtus oregoni. NCBI lineage: Eukaryota > Metazoa > Chordata > Mammalia > Rodentia > Cricetidae > Microtus > Microtus oregoni. The sequence continues at coordinate 35,186,896 of NW_024543072.1, forward strand.
AAATTATCTTATGTTCAGGAGCTTTACCAAAATGAGTAAGAGAGCCTTTGATGGAGCCCATATATCTGAATAAGTCACCCAGATGTGTTTAGACTATGGATTTCACACAGGTCTTCTTTCAGAGGCAGAATGTAAAGAATAGGGTTTTATTTCTTCTCTTTATCCCAAGTTTTGTTTTCGATTTTCTCTTAGTTGCACAAGTGAAGAGCTTTCTGTGTCATAGATTCTGAGCCTAAACCATCGCCGAAAAAGGAACTGGAATGAGGACATGGGACAGTGAAGGGAAAGGGGGAAAGTTGAAAACTGAGAAACAGTCAGACAAAGTAAAATTAAAATCGTATTATATTAATTATCACACCATACTTATTTAGTGATAATACAGTCTCTGTGGAAAGAAATCCTATCAGTTGGGTAAGCCCAAAGAAGGTTGATTTTAGCCTTGCCCATCATTAATTCTGTTTCGCCATTCAACACTAGTCTCAACAAATGTGAGGACCATCCATTGAGTTCTCTGGAATAAACCAATAGAAGGGGGTTGCCAACTGCTCTCCTTAGATCATTGACGGTACTACCAATTAGAATATTATTAATAAAGAACTAGCTCTTTTTGAGCAAATCAAGCAGATTGGGGCATGCTGTGATTTGGAAAACCTTACACTGCAGCAGTGTAGTGGGTAAGTACTCTACAACACACACACACACACACACACACACACACACACGGGTGGGGCGCGGGTGTCTCATAAGGTCTTGGGTCTTTGTATTGTTTAACTGGATCACCTGCTTGACTGCTTTTTGTATTTTATTCCTTCTTTCCAATTCAGGTTTGTCTGGGGCTATGTATTCTTAATGGATTACATTTAAGTACAATGTTAGTACCTGTCACTAGGTGTTTTACTTTGTTGGCTATGGGCATATAGTTGAGCCTATGGGAAACATAAGGTTAATACACTTTTGGAATAGTAGAAGCCATTTTTGAGAGAAGAGTCAGCTATGGAGAGTTACACTCATTGTCATTTCAGGAATTTAGCTCTAGATAGACAATAAGTAAATAAGCCACTTTGATCAACCCCCCACTCCCTGTAGGAGCCAGGTCATGACACAGAACCTGCACTGTGTAGCACTTACTCCGCTGCTGGAGTTCTCTGGCAAGAGTATGAGCCTCTGAGGTAGAGAGGGTCATCCTTGCTTCTCTGATATGCCATAAGAAAATCTGACAAATTCTTTCTTTTTTTTCATCTTCGATTTGACAATGAAAATGATTAATTAGAAGCTTGCACCATTACAAGACTATTGTTTTTGTACATTTAAATTGAAATTTCAAAGCAGAAGTGTCCCTTCATTTTTAAATGAATCGATAACAATATCATACCTACTTATCATTTGTTTTTAAAGGGATGCATATTTCCTAAACAGCTAAATGACTTTTAATAATTTAATTTGTTTATGAATTATGTTTCCCTTCAGCTTGTATCCTAGAATAAGAATGTAATGTATTTTCTTTGGCTGTCTGAGTTTTGATTTCCTTTTCACATACCTGTGCAATAACAACTAAAAATATTAGATCCCAGTGATTCATTTTATAATCTCTAGACTCAAGTTTTATGTTTAAATAGAATCCCTTTAGTACAATTTCAGATCATCTCAGTGGTTGTAAGAAAAAGTTTTGTAGCCCTAGAGTTTTAAGATATACACATTTCTTTTGTGTTATCTTTAAAATTCTTCTCCATGTACAAGTAATCAGAACATAAATTTTAACTATTATTATTAAATATCAAAAGCCTAAAATGTCTTGGGGAAGTACTTTTACTATAGCATATGTAAGGATTTGTGTGGCTTGGATAAAATGAGATGACACAGATACTTTAAATTGCTCCTTTATTTGTGTTGCTGGAAAGTGTAGCATCTCAGGACATTGGACTGATCCCACAGGGAGGGAGTCATGATTGACATTTTGTTTGTTGAGAGGAAGAAGGCTACCTGTGTGAAAAGAAGAATGAAAAGGGGGAGGGCTTGAAGACTGTGAAAGGCACAAACCTGGGTAATTGCTTTTGAGGAAAATAAATGCATATGGAAGTTTAGAAATCACTTTTTTTTTGAAACCGTGTTTGGTAATCTTTGGAAATGCTTTGAATGCTCGAAAGGAAGTAGAATTGTTTGAAGATCCAGCTTGATGGAGGTGTTAAGACAGTCCACAGACATTCTCATGGGAGTAGTACGAGACAAGAGCACAATCAGAGATGAGAGATGGTAGGATGGCTTGCAGGCAGTAGGATGGCTCGCAGGCTGTAGGATGGCTCACAGGCTGTAGCATGACTTGCAGACTGTATCATGGCTCACAGACTGTAGGATGGCTCGCAGAGACCTCTGGGACTCTGGCCATGGTGAGATCATGTGGGAGAGGTTTTTGGTATGTTTTAATCATTGCGAATCCTTACTTAAAAAATATTTGGCTACTCTGTAAACTTTATTGCCATTGCCAAATAGTCTTTGTTTGTGAAGAGTAAGATGCCTTTTAACTAGCCAATATAAATTTATTAGAGATAAATTATTTACTAACCTTAATTACTTCTACTTTATGCTCCATGAGAGACTCTAATTAGGAAATGTCACAGACTATCACAAACAAGAGAAGGAACATGATGGGACACCTCAGATAAAAGGTGTTGCTTTAATTTATATTGTCAGATGTCAAGCCTAGAGCATTGCTCCTGACATTGCTCACTACTCACTTCCAAATGACAAATAATTTGATTTATTTAGAAAGCAAACCCTACTATGAAAAGTTACATTTTGATCAGTATTCCAGAAAATTACAAAATAGCAACAGGTAATTATGAACTGATTTGTTTTTTAATTATCTGACTTGAAGTGCTATGTAGTTTTAATCTGAAACAACAACAGTAAAAAACAAAAAAACACACATTCTTTCCAAACACCCTGCAGCAGAAATTTTGGAAGATTATGAGACCGTTGTCCTTGGAGGACACTAACACCCAGAACTTTACTCCGCGGCAACACCTAATGTCTTTCCAGGTTTTAATCAAATGTGGAAGCTTCTTTTGTCTTTGGATGAGGTGCAGTAGCCTTGCCTAAGCAAGGCTGGTGTAGCCAGAGGCTGGGCAAGGCCCCAGCAGTGATGGTAGGAAACGTGAGTGTGGAGGAAACATTGAAAGAAGAAGGGGAGTGGGAAGGAGAAGGAGATGCCAAGAGAACAAGAAATGGAGCTGCGTGGTTAGGAACACGGGGCTCTGCTCCTCGGACTGCGTGCTGGTGCTATCGTAACCTAAGTCTATTTAGGGAACTTTCCAAAACACAGGGCAGTTCTGCGGGTCTGGCTTTCAGAACTTATGTAACCAATTGTTTGGGGACCAGGCTGGAAAATTCACAAGAGAACTGAATTTTTCAAGAGAATGACAGTTTGATCAAAAGATCAAAGGTTTGGTGCATAGGGGCTAATTTTCAGAAAGCCTTCTAAATTGTGAAGATTTTCCTCCTTGTTATAGCAGTCAAGACATACGAAAATAGTAATTTGAGGCACTTAGCAACAGCTTTCTTCTTGGTTCACAGTGTTCCATGAATGCCACTGCCCTCCAAACCCATGAAAACCATGTTGGCAGCTGGGATGGTTGTCTCGCAGTCCATGGTGTAGGGATGTGCAGCGACTGAGTTGTGCTATCAGAAAACCATTGCTGTGTTTATTATGACTATTGCTTTTGAAGCTGACAAGTTGCACAAATGGTGTGGAAATGGGGAGGCCTTGCAAGAACATGGGGATAGGGAAGAGGATGGGCAGGGGCATCTCAGCAGCATTCAGAGCACCCCCAATACTGTATTAAACCAGCGATCGGATCTAAGGCTCAAAAAGTAAAACCATATCGGGAAAGTCTATGATAAAACAAATTAGTAGAGTCCATTGCCGTTGCAGATACAGTCTGATGAGGAACAGCAACTCCTTGTGTTTAAATCTCTTTAATTAACAGAAGGCAATACAGAAAATTCAAGTAGTGGTTAGTCATCTTTAATAGTCAGATATTTATTTTGTTATTGAAGTCTGGAACCAAAGAAAAACTTTCCCCAGATTTTATAAATCATTCTTACTATGATACTCTTATAATCATAAATTATTCTGGGGAAGAATTCCGACAGGTACCTATAGGAAGCATCTTCCTACACACCGGGGCTTGCAGGTTCATTGTTACTGCCATTTGGATCAGGCTTCACCACTGTGCCTGAGACTTATTAGAACACCAAGGTCAAGAGTTTACATGGGTTTTGATTAGAGTTAACTTACCTGGATTTAAAAACCATCAGCTATTTTCTGACTTCTTTCCACTCCTCGAATTATATTAGTTCCTTCTCAGTGCTGTGGTGAAACACCACAATCAAGGCAACTTACAAAGTGTTTTGTTCCCGGAGGTTTAGAGTCCATGAGGGTAGAGCAGAGGCCACTCAGCAAGGACAGCCAAGAGCTCAACAACACAAAGGGGACCCAGAGAACACACTGTGAAGGGGATAAGTCTTTTGAAACCTCAAAGGTCACCCCCAGTGGCATACTTCCTCCAGCAAGGCCACAACTCCTAATTCTTCCCAAGTAACTGCCAACTGGGGACCAAGTATCCAAATGCCTGATACACATGGGTGATCTCATTTAAACCACCACAGGAATCTTTACATTAGATATTATACTCGAAAGTGTTCAAATACATTGATTACCTGTGAAGATCCATTTTCAATACTCTGAATATTCACAAACAGAATGTCCTTAAAACGGGATTTTTAGACCTGTGAGCCCAGGATTTACTGCTTTGAACCTCAGCCATCTATTGCTCAGTTATCCATAAAACTGCTAAATCCTAGTTTTCTCCTGTGCTTTGTGGATAAAATCATCTCCATTCAAGTTGGTGAAAATAGAAATTGAAATTATCTGCATAGAAATTCGTCTGGTACAACTTGGTTCCTTCCCACTATAATTTAAGAAGCCTACCCTTGATACGCCAAACACATTCTGAGGATGATTGACCAAACACAGTCGAAGGGTTTGGGTAACAACAGAACAACGTAGGAAAAGGTCAGGTAATTGTCTTTGTCTAAATTTCACTGTAAAAAACGACATGATGATTGCTCACCCTGCAATTAAATTAAGATGGTTTCTCCAGGAGAAGGGGACGTTCAGACGCAGTAAATTTACAAGGGAGGGCTTCCAAAACCGGCATATGTTTCTCCTCACTCCGCCCATAATTTCAATTAGGAACACGCTGATTAACCCCAGAACACAGTTCTTTCAGGGGGAGACTCTTAACTTCTATTATCCTAATTTCATGAACTCAGAGGAAAAGGGAGACACTTACAACTCATTATAGCAAATTATGCAAAGCTAAACCTCTGACAGGCTGTGTCTATAAAAAGATACGAGACTGGATTTGGATTTCCCCTGGAAGGATGCGGAGCTCTGACAGAAGTTCTTTGAATGAACTGAATGCGTCAGGACTGTCTCGTCCACTCACGTAAAGGAAAGGCGACATAGCTGGTTGAATGTTGTCAGCATGGTAAGGAAGTCATTACAGAAGGCTTCAAGGACAGTGGCCACAGTTCAGCAGAGAACACGCCTGAGAGTGATATGTTACCAGGGTGTTGCAAACTCAATGAAATGGGAAGAATAAGAGCACGAGTTGTATTCCAGTGCCCATCCATTTGGAATCTATTCATTCTTACTTAGTGTCTACTGGCTGCGGCCAAATCACCTCCCTGACCTCTGTAGTTCTCTTCTGTGCCCTCTGTAGTCTACACAAGGCTGCTGGTGTGAGTTCTAAAAGGCAGACTATATTACCCTCCCCATGAACATAAAATTCATCAAACTCTTGCTGCATGCTGGACACAATATATAGTCCCTATTTCTTTTTCTTTTTTTTATTGAGAAAAGGAAAAAAAAAGTTTCCGCCTCCTCCCAGCCTCCCATTTCCCTCCCCCTCCTCCCAACCTTCTCCCCCTCCCCCCACTCCTCTCCAGTCCAAAGAGCAGTCAGGGTTCCCTGCCCTGTGGAAAGTCCAAGGTCCTCCCCGCTCCATCCATATCTAGGAAGGTGAACATCCAAACTGGCTAGGCTCCCACAAAGCCAGAACGTTAAGTAGAATCAAAACCCTGTGCCATTGTCCTTGGCTTCTCATCCGCCCTCATTGTTCGCCATGTTCAGAGAGTCCGGTTTTATCCCATGCTGTTTCAGTCACAGTCCAGCTGGCCTTGGTGAGCTCCCAATAGATCAGCCACACTGTCTCAGTGGGTGGGTGCACCCCTCGTGGTCCTGACTTCCTTGCTCATGTTCTCCCACCTTCTACTCCTCATTGGGACCTTGGGAGCTCAGTCCAGTGCTCCAGTGTGGGTCTCTGTCTCTATCTCCACCCATCACCAGATGAAGGTTCTATGGTGATATGCAAGATATTCGTCAGTATTGCTATAGGATAGGGTCATTTCAGGTTCCCTATCCTCATCTGCCCAAGGAACTAACTGGGGACCTCGGCTTGGGCTCCTGGGAGCCACTCTAGGTTCAAGTCTCTTGCCAACCCTAAGGTGGCTCCCTTAACTAAGAATTGTGCTTCCATGCCCCCCTATCCAACCTTCCTTTATCCCAAACATTCTTTTCCCCCAAGTTCCCCCCATCCTCCCCTTCTCCCTTTTCTCTCCCCATCTCCTCTTACACCCATCCCACCTCCACCTCCAAGATCCCAACTTTCTCCCCAGCAATTTTGTCTACTTCCCATAGCCAAGAGGAAAACTATATGTTTTTCCTTGGGTTCACCTTCTTATTTAGCTTCTTTAGGTTCACCAATTGTAGACTCTGTGACCCTTATTTATGGCTAGAAACCAATTATGAGTGAGTACATCCCATGTTCATCTTTTTGGGTCTGGGTTACCTCACTCAGTATAGTGTTTTCTATTTCCATCCATTTGCATGCAAAATTCGAGAAGTCATTGTTTTTACCGCTGAGTAGTACTCTAATATGTATATATTCCACACTTTCTTCATCCATTCTTCCATTGAAGGGCATCTAGGTTATTTCCAGGTTCTGGCTATTACAAATAATACTGCTATGAACATAGTTGAACAAATGCTCTTGTCATATAATAGGGCATCTCTTGGGTATATTCCCAGGAGTGGTATTGCTGGGTCCAGGGGTAGGTTGATCCCGAATTTCCTGAGAAACCGCCACACTGATTTCCAAAGTGGTTGCACAAGTTTGCATTCCCACCAGCAATGGATGAGGGTACCCCTTCCTCCACAGCCTCTCCAGCAAAGGCTATCATTGGAGTTTTTGATTTTAGCCATTCTGACAGGTGTAAGATGATATCTCAAAGTTGTTTTGATTTGCATTTCCCTGATCGCTAAGGAGGTTGAGCATGACCTTAAGTGTCTTTTAGCCATTTGAACTTCTTCTGTTGAGAATTCTCTGTTCAGTTCAGTGCTCCATTTTTTAATTGGGTTAATTAGCGTTTTAAAGTCTAGTTTCTTGAGTTCTTTATATATTTTGGAGATTAGACCTTTGTCTGTTGCGGGGTTGGTGAAGATCTTCTCCCAGTCAGTAGGTTGCCTTTGTGTCTTAGTGACAGTGTGCTTTGCTTTACAGAAGCTTCTCAGTTTTAGTAGGTCCCATTTATTCAATGTTGCCCTTAATGTCTGTGCTGCTGGGGTTATACATAGGAAGCGATCTCCTGTGCCCATCTGTTGTAGGGTACTTCCCACTTTCTCTTCTATCAGGTTCAGTGTGTTTGGACTGAATCCCTATTTCTTATCAACTCATTCTGAATCCCTTCACTCCAGAACATTTGCTGTTCTATAAAAAAATAATAAATATCCCAAGGCCCCTACCTGGAGATCTGTTCCCCACACATGACCTGGCTGTCTACTGGCCATCAAGGCCCATCTATGGATGATCATTTAATTGCTAATTTTCAGCACTTTGAGCAGTTGGGAGTCTCTGCATTCACTGTTATCAACTGTAATGAGAAGCTTCTCTGACTAAGATTGAGTGTTGTGCAAAACGATGGGTATAAACACAAATATTTGGAAGACAATTTGATAATGTGTCTACTTGGCAAAACAACAGTAGTAAATTTCTTGCTAAGGCCTATGACCTTCTGAGCTATGAGTGTTTGACCAAGTGCTTACAGTATCAGGGATGAATTCCTTCCTGTGGAGCAGCCTTTAAATCTGATTTGACTGCAATTGGTTATTTGCACAACAGGAATTCCCCTCTTCCATCCATGGACACATCGTTCCTGGAAGATTAGCAGTGTAGCAGCATATAGAGTCCACTGCTGAGTAAGATCACTGATGTCTTCTCTGCTCTGGAAGACTCCACAGCACCCTCTAACTCCATGAAAGCTAGCTAGCAGTGGGAGAGTTTCCTGGTTGGCTCAAGACTGATTACATTATAGGTCACAAGGAAGTTTTGTGGTGTGTAACAATACGCTGTGATCATCTATTATTAGTGGGCAACCCAAAGCATTGCCAATAGTCTGTGTTACTTCGAGTGCTTCTAAGGTTTCTCTGATCCATAACTTGTAGGGAGATAACTGTGCCTGACACTGAGATTTTCATTTCATAGTCCATCTTTGGGGAACCCCATTGTCCACTCATGCAAGGTACTCCTGTTAAAATGCCTTTTAAGGCTAGAGTAAAACTAATAAGTTTCCAAGGATTCTTCACACATCCCTAATTTTAATTAAACTGCCCCCACTTTATTTATACGTATAATGCCTTTCTTCTTGGTTAGAATGGAATCTCAACTGTCAGGAAACTCGTCTGTCCTTTTCACTATTGTACTGAACGAATTTTGAAGAATGCCTATCACATATTAAGTTCTCAGTGACTGAGTGTCAGCTCCCGTGTCTGTCTTTGTTTAGTCCACAAGTTAAGAATACTGTGATGTCTCTTACAAGAACCAAATGCTCCCAGGGTTTTGTACAGTTGCAGTCTTTGGTTTGGAAATCATTCTACAACTGAAACAAAATTGCAAAGTTCACCTTTGCTTTTCAAAAACCTGTTAGGTAGGGATTCGTGTAACCCTCATTTTAGAGGCAAGTAGGGTGAAGGAATTGGAAGTAAGGATTAAAACAGTGTTTTTAATGATCATTATGCTTTACATACGTGGTAGGCACTCAACGTGTTTAAAGAAGACGTGTTTCACATGACTTCGACTTTTTGCAGGGTGATTATGATTGAAACTGTGTGATTAAGTCCGTACAAAGCCAGGTGGGATGAGGCACTGGTAGGGTGCAGGTGGTAAGATCATGAGAGGTGTGGCACTGGAGAAAGAACGGGAGCCTCAAGTTTAATTCCCAGTCGTGGTCATATTTCCAGACGTGTGACCATGATTGAGGTTTATTCTTCTTATTTATAAGATGTAGGAAGCAAACAATATTTACAAATAACCATTTTACAATATTTAGAAAATTAAGTGGCATATGATATGTAAAATGAATAGGTCTTCTGTCTTCTACAATTCAGGAAGAAGTAAGTATTGTGGCAGACATTATTAATCACCATTTCACTTTCTTTTTCTTGGATAACAAAGCCCTGATTTTTCCAGGTTGTTAATTGATCTAAGAAAATTGTGTGAACTCTTCCAATAATTCCATCTTCCTTTGTAACTTCAAGTGGTTGATTTCAAATAATGATACTAATAGGAACTTTTCTCTCTGGTTGCCCTCTCCCCTCCCCCTCCTCTCCCACTCTTTTTTCTTTTACCACTTCTTCCATTCTTACTACCTTTCTTCTTCCTCTCTGTCTTCATCTACCTCTCCCTTTCTTTCTGTGTGTTTTTCGTCTAAGATAACTTTGGAAACAAGAATTTATGATCCTGGAGTCCCTTGCATCTTAAGGAGAAAGAATTGCAATTTTTGACTTCCTAAAGCAAAATCAGAAGACACTTACTTGCAGACAATCCATATATACTTAGGAATTTGTTATGTTATTTGCAACTGGAAGCATTTCTAGACAGTGTTGGTAAGTGTGTGTGTGTGTGTGTGTGTGTGTGTGTGTGCATGTGTGTGCATAATATGAGGTTAGACCAATGAAGCATTTAACGATGTTGGCAGTGGAGTATAAATTCCTTCAAAAGAAAGCCAGTCATTAAACATAACCTATATACTTACCAAAAGAAGCCAAGGACACACTGCCAATTTATTTAAGGTCACATGTTAAATATAGTAGAAATTTGGATTCTTAGTCGCATCAGATCTAATGTCCAGAATACTATTCTTGGTTGTACTTTATTGTGGAAAAGAATAATGTGTGTATTTGCCAAAGCCAAGTTTAAAAAGAAATCTGCTTTTCATTTTTAAAGTTAACTTCACTGTCTTTCCTTTTATAAAGACTAAATACATTCTGTTTATATTGTTGGATATTTGAGTAAAATATAAACAGCATTTACAAAGAGCTACACTAAAATATATTTAACACACTTAATATTGTTAAGAGGGGGGGGCAAGAGAGAGAGAGAGTCTGGCATGGTGGTACATGTCTGTAGATGTCTGTAATCCTAGCATTTGAGAGGCTGAGGTGAAAAGATCACTTCAACTCAGAAGTTTGAGAGTAGTCTCAGCAAGATAAGTGAGGTCTCTTTCCCAAAACAAAACAAAAAGTACACATGAGAAAAATGGCTAAAAATAGAACGGATGCTTTCAATGAAAAGGTTTCATTTTGTTAGGTACTGTGGAAAATATACTATGCTATATGAAATTTAGTCTTATAAATTTAAAATAATACTACTAAACTGAATTGTTTTAAGGATTCAATTTACAGAAAATTTCAAACAAACAGCAAACTGTTTGTTTTATCAAGACAGGGTTTCTCTATGCAGCTCTGGAGCCTGGAACTCACTATATAGGCCAGGCCGGCCTTGAATTCACAGAGATTACCTGCCTCTCTGCATCCCCCAGAGCTGGGGTTAATGGAGTGCATCACCACTGCCCAGCCAAAACACATCAATCTTAAGTATAAAGAACAAAGCCGCAGGCATTATACTTTCTGACTTTAGAGTATGCAACAAGACTCTCAGAATCAATATACTTAATATGCTGGCACAAAGCAAGAATAGAGAACAATGCAATAGATTAAATAGCCCAGCAATAAATCCACACCTAACTGATTAGATTAAGGTGCCAAGAATATAGGAGAAGAAAGGGGTCTCTTCAAAAAGCTGTTAAGAAAAGCAGATGTCCATGTGAAGAATGATTTATCTCCTACCACATACAAAAGTCAACCTCAAATGTGTTAAATACTGATGTGGAAAGATTTGAAACTATGAATTTACCAAAAGACATGAGAGGAAAGTTCCAGGCCACTCTTTTGGACAATTCCTTCCTCCTTTTCTGCCTGTGTCCAGATGAGATTTGGAGCCAATCTATGTATCTGTTGCGGTCTAAATGAGAAATGCCCCCACAGGCTCTGTGTTTCAAAACTTGGTCTCCAGATCATAGAACTATTTGGGAAGACTGCAAAGCCCTGGCAGGGGACGTGTGTTATTGGACCGGGCCTTGGAGTTTTAGAGTCTAGCCCTGCTTCTTGTCCACTCATTTCCAGTCTCTCTGTGTCTCTGCCTCTCTCTGTGTTCCTGTCTTTCTCTGTCTCTCTTCTTTCTCCCCCCCCTCTCTTTCTGACCTCCATCCCTTCCTATCCATCTCCTGACTATGAATACAATGTGGCCAGATAGTTAGTCTTCTGATTCTGTGCCCACCATAATGAAATACATCCCTTAAACTTTTTTTTTTCTGAGACATTCAAAGAAATTTAATACTGACTAGCTAATACAAATTATTGAGGAGTTAACATTTTCATACACGGTGGTGGTATGATAGGGCTTATAAGTTCTATGAGTGAAATATTGTGATGTCAAGGAATTACTTCTGGACAGTTTAGCATGGGGGAGTGTGCGGTAGGGACATAAACAAAACCTTGGCCCAGAGCTGATCCTTGTGGAAGCTGGATGATGTCACACAGCGATTCACCATACCATTCAAACTAATTGTATTCATGTGTGTAAAATTCTGTAAGGTAAAAAAGATTTAATAGAAGGTTATTTGAACTGAGCAAAAAGATGTATCTGTCCTAATTTTAAAAATTCAAATAAAAGTAATTAGAGAATTGCTTTTAAGCTTAATAAATGGGGAATGGAAATGGAAACACAGTGTTACAAAAACTGGCCTCACCTTTCAGCCCCGGTCCACTATGCAACTTCAGAGTAGAAATCTGGTTTTGGAAGGCTTGGTGTTTACCTCAGAGCCTTGCTTGGTCCAGAAACTGACCATGTTTAATGGCATAGTGATTACATGGAACAGCATCATATCTACCCCACACTCCCATGTCAGTAACACCATCCTGGCAAGCAGTTGAACAGTCCAGGGCTAGCTCAAAGTGCCACTTTTTTCTTATTTGTCTACATGTCAATACCTTATCATTCTGTGTCTATTTATTATAAAAATAAAGACAAAATAAAGTGACGTTTGTTAAGACTGCTAATCTCATCTGTAAAAGCTGAATACATACAATAGTGAACTGAACAGGGAATTAAATATGGTCGATATAAATATTCAGGGAAAATATGTTAGCTAAAGGACATTAGATAGGATTGATCTTTTAGCCTATAAATAGTTTATAAAAATTTAAATAAAATATAAACAAGACTAAGAGAGATGACATTGCAATTCTGGTTAGTGCAGAACATTAAAATAGATTTTAAGAGCTTTATTTAATTCCGTTTAAGCCCTGAGTCTTTTAAGGAAATTCTACTGAGGAATTATTTGTGTCTTAAAAAGAAAAAAATAGAAACCCCTTTTCCCTTTTTACTGAAAATAGCTCCCTTTTATCCTGATTATAGTACTCCTTTAAAAAAAGTATCCTGATTATAGTTTGCCTTAACTCCTCCCAGCCCCCTCCCCCCGCCACTCCACATCCGGATCCACCTCCTTCCTGTCTCTCATTAGAAAACAAACAGGCACTACCCTCTAGGCCATAGTCATGGAATCATATCCTATTTCTTCCCCTCACCCCCTGAAGCCCCAGTTCCCCACAGCATGAGACCACCAGAGTCTTGGCCCCGCACCCACAAAGAGAGGGGAGTATCTGACTCCCAGGCTAGAAGGCCCTTCTCTCTAAGCCATAGTACCTAAAGGCACATCCTGTGCCCCACTCACACCCACCAGAGTCCCAGGCATTCAGGAGCAGCCTCCCCACATTCCCAAAGACCCCCTAAGGCTTCTGAGATCATCAGAGCCTTGGCTCCTCCTACACTTGGAGATCTGGGAGAGACATCCTGTGCTGCACACACCCATACACAGTGAAGCCCCAGAAAACTGAGAGCAGCTTCTCCAGACACCCAACCATCACATGTGACATTTGTGCCCACCAGAGCCTAGGCCCCAAATGCACCTGGAGAGATGAGTGTTCCCTGCTAGAGGATCCTCCTCTTCAGGCCCTAATCCCTGGTACATCCTGCACCCTACCTCCACCCAGCAAAGCCCTAGAGACCTGGGATGAACTCCTCACACTCCCAATGGTCCCTCACAGCATTTGCATCCACCAGACCCTTGGCCCCACCTTTACCTGGAGGAGCTTAAGAACCTTACCTGCATTCACCAGAGGCATGGCCCACCTGCATCTGGAGGAAGAGGAACTACCTAAGTCACAGGCCCTATCTGCACCAATTGAAGGAAGAGGGATGCCCTGAAGCATAGACTCTACCTGCACTCATTGGAGGAAGAGAGGGGCAGATGACAGTGTAAGAACACATTCAAAAACATGAAGAGCAATATGGCATCACCAGAAACTAATAGTTCTACACCAGCAAGACCTGAATGTCCAAACACAGACAAAACAAAACAAAACAAAAAAAAAAAACAATTTTAAAAACAACTTTATGAAAATGATAGAGGCCTTTAAGAAAAAATGAAAAATTCCCTTAAAGAACTGGAGGAAAAGACAAATAAAAAAATGAAAGAAAAAACAAATCCCTTAATAAAAAAACAAAAAGCCAAGAAAACATGTTAAACAGGTGAAGGAAACAATTCAAGACTTGAAAACTGAAATAGAGGCAACAAAGAAAACACAAGCCGATGGAATTCTGAAAATGGAAAATATGGGCAAATGATCAGGAACTACAGAAACAAGCATAACCAACAGAATATAAGAGAGGGAAGAGAGAATCTCAAATGTTGAATATATGATAGAGGAAATAGATTCATTGGTCAAAGAAAATGTTAAATCCATTTTTTGTTAAACAAAACATCTAAAAAATTTGGCACACCATGAATAAACCAAACCTAAGAATAACAGAGATAGAAAAAGGAGAACTCCAACTTAAAGGTACAAAAAAACTATATTCAACAAAATCATAGGAGAAAGCCTTCCCAACCTAAAGAAGGACATACCTCTGAAACTACAAGAAGCTTACAAAACACCAAATAGACTGGATCAAAAAAAAGTCCCCTTGCCAAATAATAACCAAAACACAAAACATAGACAATAAAGAACATAAAGAGCTGCAAAGGAAAAAGGTCAAGTAACATATAAAGACAGACCTATTAGAATTACACCTGACTTCACAATGGAAACTATGAAATCCAGAAGGTCATGGATAGATGTTCTGCAGACAGTAAGAGACTATGCATGCTAGCTGAGACTACTATACTTTGCAAAGATTTCAATCACATAGATGGAGAAAACAGGATATTTGATGACAAAACAAGATTTAAACAATACCTATGTATAAATTCAGCCCTACAGAAAGTACTAGAAGAAAAACTCCAACCCAAGGAAGCTATCTATACCCACAAAAATACAGGCAATAGATAATCCCACACCAGCAAAACCCAAAGAAGGAAAACACTCACACAATACCACTAACAACAAGAAAAGCAAAAATAACAGATACTAACAGTTACTGGTCATTAATAACTCTTAATATTAACAGTTTCAATTCACCTATAAAAAGACACAGACTAACAGAATGGATACAAAAACAGGATCCATCCTCCTGCTGCGTACAAGAAACACACTTCAGCTTTCAAGACAGACATGACCTCAGAGTAAAGAGTTAAGAAAAAATTTTTCAATCAGATGGACCTAAGAAACAACCTGATACCTATCAAAATAGATTTCAAACTAAAATTAATCAAAAGAGATAAAGAAGGACATTTCATATTCATCATAGGAAAAATTCATCAAGATGAAGTCTTAATTGTGAACACCTATGCCCCAAATACAAGGGCACCCACATTTGTAAAAGAAACATTACCAAAGCTCAAATCACACATCAAACTCCACATACTAATAGTGGGAGACTTCAACACCTCATTCTCATCGCTGGACAGGACTGCCAGACAGAAACTTAAGAGAGAATTAAAGGAACTTACAGAAGTTCTGACTCAAACGGGTTAGTGGCCATTTATAGAACATTCCAACCAAACACAAAACAATATACTTCTTCTTAGCACCTCATGAAACCTTCTCTAAAACTGACTACATACTCGGTAACAAAGCAAACCTCAACAGATACAAAAAATTCTAATAATTCCCGGTATCTTATTGGATTACCATGGCTTAAAGTTATAATTCAACAACAAGACTTATTACAGAAAGCCTACAAATACATAGAAATTTAACAATGCTTAAATGAATCATCTCTGGGTCAAGGAAGAAATAAAGAAAGAATTTAAAGTCTTTCTAAAATTCAATAAAAATGAATGCACAACACACCCAAACTTATGGGACACTTTGAAAACAATGCTAAGAGGAAAGTTCATAGCACTAAGTGCCTACATAAAGAACCTGGATTGGCATTTAAAATACGATTGTTTAAAAGAAAGAAAACAATTGGGCTTTTAAGGGATAATAATAAAATATAATAAGATAAAAAATCAATGCTCTGAAATCGGATAAAATAATCAAACAGAAGGGAAAGAACTCAAATGGGCCTTTCCTTCCTTAAGTTCTTCATGTTAGATAATTTATCATAGTAATAAGAAAAGTAGCTGAGGCAGCATCCACCAATGAAGGGCAGACAATTATATATTCATAAGAAATGTGGTTTAGGCACATAGAAAGAAGTGAATTCCGTCATTTGTGACAACATGAATGAACATGCTAAAAACAGCATATTAAATGAAACAAACTAACAGGCAGAAACAAAGCATTGGGTTGACAATTCTACTTTTAAAATGTGGAATTTGTGATGTAAAAATAAAATATTTATATTATCGACTTGTCATTTTGAAAACATTATGTGAATAATTGAACCTGAAGTGTTCTGAAGATTTAGAGTGTGGTGATGTTTATGCCAGGACAGAGATGGCGTTTGTCAATTTTGTATTTAATGTTGTAACTGAAAATCAAATTTGACACCGAATATGCCATTTTATTTCCTTCAGTTTCATCAGTGTTAAAATGTATTCATGCCAAAAAAAAAAAAAGAAACAAACTAGGCACAGAAAGACCAGTATCACATATTCTTATTTATATATGCAATAAAAAATTATCGATTTTTATAGAAGTGGAGAATGATATGGTAGATACCAAAGGATGGAGGGAGATCTTCATCAAGGGACACAAACATCCAGTTAGGTAGAAGAATGAGCTCCAGAGATCTATTTTAAAACAGTGACTATTACGTGAAAAATGGTATTATGGAAGAGATGAACAGCGTGAGGTAAAATATTTTATTTTAATTAGTTAGATTTAATGATTTTAGTATGTATAGGTATTTTACTTTTCAAAGATTTATTATATGTGTATAGGTGTTTTTTTCTGAATGTATGCTATGTACTGTGTGCATACCTGGTACTTATGGAGGCCAGAAGAGGGAGTGGGAACCCTAAGAACTAGAGTTACAGATGGTTTGCAAGCTAACATGTAGGTGCTGAAAACCTAACCAGGTCCTCTGGAAGAATAAGACCTTCATCTCTACCATTATGCACATATATTTTTAAAACACTGTGTTGTTTGTGATAAACACAATTTTATATGGAATCTAGACAAAACTAAATAATTGAAGGTAATTAGATAATAGTCAATTTGCAAAATAACATAGTATAATAGTGTACTATGTGTCAGATGTTGCTTGAAAATCTATTAATTTTAAATCACTGTCTTTTTAAAAAGGTATTTGTTTTTATTTTATGGTTATGTAAGTCTCTGTGTGTGTGTGTGTATGTATGTGTGTGTGTGTATGCAGGTACCCACAGAGGATACCAGAGAGTATCAGAATCTCTTGGAGCTGGTGTTATAGGTGGCTGTACCGGGATGGTACTAGGAACCAAACTCAGATCGTTTGGAAGCAAACCCAGAGTCGTCTTTCCAGCTTTGAAATTCTGTCTTTTTGCTGGCCTTGGTGAGATCCCAATAGAACATCCCCATTGTCTTAGTGTGTGGGTGCACCCCTCGTGGTCCTGAGTTCCTTGCTCGTGCTCCGTCTCCTTCTGCTCCTGATTTGGACCTTGAGATTTCTGTCCCGTGCTCCCGTGTGGGTCTCTGTCTCTGTCTCCTTTCATCGCCTGATGAAGGTTAATATTCCTGAGGATGCCTATGTGTTTGTCTTTGGATTCACCTTATTTAGCTTCTCTAGGAACATGAATTATAAGCTCAATGTCCTTTATTTATGACTAGAAACCAAATATGAGTGAGTACATCCCATGTTCCTCTTTTTGGGTCTGGCTTTAAATCCGGACTAGCTGAACATAGCAGACAACGAGGAATACTGAGAATTCAAGAACAATTGCAGTGGGTTTTTGACCCTACTGCACGTACTGGCTTTGTGGGAGCCTAGGCAGTTTGAATGCACACCTTATGAGACCTGGATAGAGGTGGGCAGTCCTTGGGCTTCCCACAGGTCAGGGAACCCTGATTGCTCTTCGAGCAGATGAGGGAGGGGGACTTGATCGGGGGAGGGGGAGGGAAATGGGAAGCGGTTGTGGGGACGAGGCAGAAATCCTTAATAAATAAATAAATTAAAAAAAAAAGAAATTCTGTCTTTTTAACTCTCATTATCACCCCCTTGTTTTGTGGCAGTGGATGCTGAGTTTCAGGTACATTGAATAATTTGCTTCAGAACAGCTGGAACTTGATCCTACGGAGTCTGGCTCAGAGTCTTCCATCTTGTTCATGATCATCTGTAGCATCCCAAGTTATAGCATTCCTTATATTTCATATGATTATAGTTTTAATATTAATATGAGGTACCTAGCTCTGTTTTTTCTAATTCTGCTTTATCAGAATTTGAAGGTATTTTCCCCATGATCTTTGACATACATGAACTCAATTACAGTCTTTTCTTATTTAATCTCAGAAAGGAGACAAATTTGGAAAGACTTTTTGTCCTCAAACAACAGAATGACACTTTCTCTAAATAATGTTCCCAAACCAAATTTATTAGCAGCTGTCTTAAGAATAAAGAATCAGTTAATCTACAAGGACAGGTTAAAAGATCATTGTATTGTCCACATTCTGCCTGCAAAATGACAGCTGAAGTTTTGTCTTTTCTGTCCATTTCAAGGCCCAGTTTTCAAGGATGATTATACCTTAACTTACTTTGAGGGGGGCAACTTGTTTTATATACTTATTTATGGCTGAGAATATATGGCTAAAGATGGACACGACTGCTCTCTATTTTGTAAACAAAGTATTGGTCTCAGAGGGAGTGGGTTAGAGTATCCTGTTTGTAGCATTGCTAGACTAACTACGAAGTTAGTTAGAAAAAAAAGTAAAAGCCGCAAAGATCTAATGGAAAAGAGAAGCATGAGAATTAAATGTGGAAGGGAAGAGAAAAGCCGAGAAGCCGAGGTCTGGAAGGTGGAACTGGGATCCCACAGTGCTGAAACGTCTGACTCACTCCATCTCTTGTTTGTAAAAACCACAGTTTGAAGGAGTTTCCCAGAACTGACTCTGCTTGGATGCTCCCTAGGCATCAAGGAAATAAACAATTAAGCCTAGCTCTGGCCACATCCTTTGTCTCCTGGCATCTGTGTCATCTCTCCGTCCTCCAAAGTTTTGGTGTATTTCTGAAGTTAATTACTCGTTTTCTCTTTGCATCCGCTCATCTCTGTATGCACATCTCTCACTCCAACGTTTATTGTGGACTCCAACACCCAGGAAGCCACTTACTCAGTTTTGGGGAGACCACAGAAGGTTCCTAATGTGTCAGTCCCAGCTCTGTCTGCCACGGTTTTGTTCTTCTGTTCTCTTTCTCACTTCCAAGCCTTCCCTTCAGTATTTCATAATGGATTTCACTAACACAAACACCAGATCATTAGAGTCAACTGCACAGAAAAATAAGCTTGGACAGTTTACTCTGAAATAACCCCAGCCTACCTCTTTAACTTTCTTTTATTCATTAATGTGCCACAAATTAGCTCCTACTCCAACAGCTTACTAAGTGTGGCCCCAAAAACTTCTACTTGCTCAACTTATGACTCAAATGGAGTCTTCCATCTTTGTCAAATCAAGATTTTTATCTGTATCTTTCTTCCACTTCTCAAACCTTGTTACATGTTTTCCTCTGTTTTTTTTTCCTTGTCTTTCTCAGTGGTCTCTCTCTCCATCTGTGTCAATGTACATCGAGACACTGTTGAGGACTGGCTCTTTGATCTCCTCTTCCCCATTTTCTTTTTCTCATATGGGCTAAACTGTGAACCACCCCGCCTCATGTGTCAGAAAGGTATGAAGACCTAGTTCCCAGTAGCTTAGGATGTGACCTTATTTGGAAATACTGTCGTGGTAGAGGTAGTTGTCTAAGATAACATGAACTCATGCTGAATCAGAGTGGGCCTGAATCAAATGCTACTGGTGTTTCCAAAAGATAAGAATTACTTAGTGTAGACCCCCATATAGGAAAGACAGCCATGTAAATACAGCAGAGGTTAGAGTTAGGTTGTTACAAGCCAAGATTCCAGAAAATGCAAATTTGACATCCATAGAAAACTAAAGCTCCTTAATCCCCTCTTCTCCATTCCTTTCTTTCTTGTTAATCCTTTGCTTCATTTCTGTACCAGCCCTCTCCTCTCCTTCTTTCTATTCTTTACTTTTGTGTTTCATCTATAACATCTAGTCCAGTGACTTCATTTATTATGGCTATCTTGGTCACTGTCAAATATCCTACATTCCAGTATCAAACTTACTACTTTCCATTTTTGTGTGCTAAAGGCAACAGAAATATAACATATACAAAAGAGAACTCAACCTTGCCCTTTTAGTATTCTATAGCAAGTTGTATTATCCAATACTGGTAGCCATTACATTTTTCATCTTTATTGCAATTTGACACTATAACTTTTCCCATTGGGACCTGAGGATCTATACCCATCTTTAGATCTGGTGGGCCTTTATGACTATCATTGCAAGTGAAGTGATTGAGTCCAAAAGTGACTTTCGTGTATTTTCCATGTCAGGGTCATACAAATAGCATTCATTCCCACCTGATCCCTTTGGAACAGTTGCTATTGAATTCAGTCTACCATGCTAGTAGGAAAGTCTACACTATTTTGGGAGAGCCACATATCGGTAATCAGATCAGTAACCCAACCCACCCCCAGCACTTGAATGAGGAAATCAGACTCAACCACTGTTGATTACACCACATAAGACATTCTGAGCAAGACCAATGTAGTTTAGCTTCCATAAAGGATATGCTAAAATATATCATTTTAAACTGCTAAATTTTAGAGTACATCACTATGAGGCAATAGATTACTGGGACCACTGGGTAGCTTGCTTAATGAAATATTTACTAAATTACAGGTGTTTTAATTCTACTCATCTGGAATTCTTCCTTCCAAATTATTTTGCAAATTTATCCAATTCTTTAAATTTTGCTAGTCTACCTCATGACTTTTGGTGATTATATTCTCTTTTTATAAGCCATGTACCTGCCTTATTGAAGCCCTTGCTATAAAGCATATGAACAATGATGAGCATGTAAAATAACATTTATCCATCTCATTCATTCATTTATTTCCGCAACATGCATTCCCTACCAATGTTACTCTATTTGTGAGAAAATAGTGAACTTAGAACCTTTCTTAGTGAAAACTCTCTGTAACAAGAGCCATTATCTTTAATCTAAAGAGTTTGCAGAATCTTTTGAGAACAACTTCAGTAATAAAAGCGGAACACATGTTCATGAAGCTGGGGCTTCAGTTGTCATGTATGTGTTTATACTGTACTTTCACAATAACACTGGAAAGTAGCATTTATTGCTCAGTAAACGGATATATTTCTCACCCAAGTTTATGAATAATTAGTCAAATTCCTCAATATAGATCCAAATCCATTGGTTCTAGAGTTTGTTTTCTTTCCATAGACATATACATTGTCTTCTCTTACTATTGCTAGTCACCTAGTGACAAGTGACTTCCAGTATTGCCATATCAGGCAGATGTCCAATGATGGACATATCTGAAGCAGCCACTGTAAACCCTGACAACTGTACTACCGACTTTCCTTCGGGTGCTAAGTGTACTGTGCCTTATTTCTCTTTCATACAATTATTTTGAGGAATCCGCAAGGTGAGATTTCATGAGAATTTTGTAAAATGAGACCGAATGGAGAAATTCTCATTAGAGATAATTCTGCATTCATATGTGACACACAGGCCAAAGTCACAGCTGAGCATGGACGAGCCGTGGCATCTGTGTGAGGGTCTGCGTGTCTGTGTGCATGTGAGAACCAAGGCACATGTGCTCTCTGCAGCATGAGGAATCTGGGCCTGGAGTCGTTCTGCTGCAACTGGGTGTTTTTATTGTCTGCCTGTCCATGTGTTCTTAGGTACACATGTGGCTTCTCCATGGGTGTGCCAGTCCTGTCTGTGTATGGGTTTCTTTGCACTTGTGGTACTGCGAGAGGAAGAGCCAATTTCAAAATAACTTTTCCAGACTTCCCACCAGGACGCAAACCTAAGTGAAAATGAAGTCAGGAGCGTAAATGAAATTAGCCCCTGATAACTGGGAAACCTGGAAGACTCGGGAAATGGACTGCACAGCCCTTTTGGTCTTTGCCGCTTGTCTTTCTCGTATTATACAATCTTCTCTCCACTTCCACATCATTACTGATCTGTCCAGGTCAGTGCATTTTTTCTTTTACATTTTTTGGTGGGTCATCAAACTAATAATCATTTCTGTGTTTCTGCCTCTAAAAAGGAAAAAAAAAATAATCAGTGAGATCCAGGGAAGACATCTAGGAATGTCTACTGAAGGCGGATGGCCCTGATATCTGTCCTAGCACATTGAATCATCAGGAAATCTTCATACCGGGTGTTGTATTCTGCAGCTTCAACCCCCCAAATTCTCAGAATCAAAAGGTAACATCATAGTGGGAGGAAAGGCACAGTAGCAGATGTATTTATGGAGGGCATGAGAAAGTCAGTTATCTGAGTGAACTGGTTACAATATAAGCTTTTGGTGTGCTATATCGAAGTATAATTTGCAAGATGTTTGGCAAGATGAAGCACCGACAGAAAATATCTGAAAATTACTGAATGGAAAGTTTATACAAACACCCATTTCATAATGTCCTTTTCCAAATATTTTAACTGATATATACTTTGACTGATAACCTTGATATTTGAAACAAAATGCTGTTTTACTTCTTTTACATTTCTGTGGTTGTTGCGTAACTAAGGAAAGTGAATTTGCATTTGAGGGGGAGAGAAAGCAGAAAAAAGAAGCAGAAAGAGAATATTGACTTAACATGTTAAGAAGCATTGGTACAGTTTTATTCTTCTGTTGAATGCAGCAATTCCAGTGGGGACAGCAGTGAATGCTTAACTTGGAAAGAGGAAGCATATTGTGCTATCTGTGGGGGTAAGTAAGCCTCAGACTGGCTGTAATGTGTGCATGAAGTATTTTGGAGCACACAAGCTCCAGCTGAGGTCACCTGGGTGCAATTTCATGTAGACAGTCCTAGAATGTGACCCCAATTTTAGATTGGAACTCAACTGTATTATACTTTATAGAGGGAAAGAGTTAAGGTCATAGAAGATGTTCAATCTGGACAAGAAGCAAAAAGAACTACAATGAGCAAGTCAAGACACTGAAGTTGAGGATGCAAAGGCTCCACTCCAGGGTGGCATGGGACAGGGAGAATAACCTATAGACCCACCGTTAGCATAAATTCAAATTATGCACAAGGTCATATTTATTTCTATTTCCCAATTCTTTGTTCACTATGTAGACTCTGGAGAAAATATCACTTAAGATAAGCATAGTAAGGCAAGGTTGTTATTGTTGGTAGACCACTCTTTTCTGAGTTTGATTAACTTGTGACAGGTTTCTCCCAATTATGACAGTAGAAATACATAGACAGATCAAGAACTGTCTTTTGAAGGACAAGACACTGACTTTTCTCCGGGAAGAGCCTAACTGTTATTCTAAAGCCACATCCTTAGGAAGAAGTATTCTATGGAGTGAGCTAAATATCAACAAATCTTTCCAACTTTTCGCTAACACTAAGACTTTTATCTTGGCTTCTTAAGGATGTGTTCTTTGCCTATGCTGTTGCTATAGTCCTGGTATAGAGTTTGTGATTCTGTGATGAGTGTTAAGAGGAAAACGGGGTAGAGAGGAGGAAATAAGAAACACAAAAAGTTCAAAATTAAATGAGGTTTTGTTCAAATTTTAGCACATTTAGTACAACGATTAGCTGTGATCTGCAAGAGGACTGGATTAGGGAAAGACCTTGCACCAATTTCACGGAGTTGAGGTATCACAAAGCATGTGATATTTTGAAATTATTGTGGTTGAATGGAATGCACTCTTAAATACAACACCGGTTATGAATCAAAACAACACAGACGAGGAAGATTTAGAAAGACTTTGTATAAATAGTATTGCTTATTATCCTACCTTATTTATCCTAGAACATTTTGTTGATATTTTGATATTATGACTCAAAGAGTGTTTAATCAGGAACTGTTTATGCCTTTCCTATTGCTTAGCATGACACTTTTTAATCCCAGACTGTTCTCCGTTAACCCAAACCACACAGCTCCCTACCATTCATGTTCACTGGGATGCTTCTTCAGTATCTCACACTAAAGTCATCTGCCATTATACTTTCTGAATCATCTTCAGGAATTTCTACCTCAGTCAATGGTTCTATTTTACACTCAGACTTTGAAGCCAAAACTTTAGGAATTTCTTGACATTTCTTTTTTCTATTATCAAACTTTTAATTTGTCTAAATTGCTCTACAATCTCAACATTTATTTTTACCATGAGCATGAAGGCACTGTTCTTTAACATATGATTTTATTGATAAACAGTTTATTTATTTTTCTCCATGAAAGCTCTGTTATCTACCTTTCCTACTTTTTATTTATAAACTTCTTACCATTTCTAGCCACGGGTTTTTTCAAATTTATGTTGCTTCATATCTGATAAGATAATCCCTTTGACTTCGCCCTTTGTTTAAAAAGCTTTATTTTATTTTTTTTAAATTTCTTTTCTTTTTTTTAAAGAAAACAAAGTATCTTTTTTCATTTTACATACCAAACCCAGTTCCCATTTCCTCCCCTCCTCCCATTCCCTCCACCTAAGCTCCATCCACCGCATCCACTCCTCAGAGAGGGTAAGGCACATTGTTTGGGGAAGGTCCAAGGCCCTCCTTACTATATCTAGGCTGAACAAGGTATCCACCCAAAGAGAATGGATTCTTTTAAATTATTTATTTTCTTAAATTCCTTTCTTATTAGTTGCATGTTCTAGACTTGTCTCTTACATCATTTTCCATGGTTTCCATTTCTTTTTCTTTTCCACATTATAAGAAATAAACTGTATCGTATTTTTCTGACTTGTTGAAATTTTATTTTGACAATTTAATTTTAAATTCAGTCTGATGTTCCATTGTATTATGTCAGTGAAGTCAAAAGTGCTATTGTAATTATGGACTTCTTTCCAACCTGCTTCTTACAAGCCGAGTTTTGAACTCTGGCTGTTCTGCATTTTATGCTTGACTCATGTTCTCTTGGTTCTATTTGTTACTTTTGACTTGGTCATGGAAATTCCTGAATGCTTTGTAAGCCACTATGTGCATCTCTTAGACCCTCCAGGGACTTGTCAGCATGTACTCTTCTGTACACTGTTTGCCATCATGTATTGTTGACCGAAAATTACAGTATGGATGGTATATTGCTAATAATTTTTTTTTTGTGTTTTAGTGACTCCTTTCATAATGAAGAACCCTTAGGTGAAATAGCAATAGTAAGTTAATAATAGAAAATACAATAGCTCCTTTCTCCCTGACCCTACATTAATGATGAGTATCATAAAAGCAGGCAGCTCTCCACAATGCTGTAAATTCTGTAAGAGCAGGCATCATGTCTAAACGTAAGGTGGGGTGCCTCACTTCTGTTCCAGGCTAGTGATGGGGGAGAGTCAAAACAATATAGCTGACAATGTTAAATACTTTGTGAGGAAGAGGGCACATCTGCTGCAGAAGCTTTTTGAGAAGCTAGAGACTAGACACAGGGGAAAGCATTTCCAGAAGTTATTGGTACATGCAGAAAAAGCCACCCCCCTCACATCCCCGTCTCTTTGCCTCTGATACAGCTCATGTTCTCTGCTATTTCAAAACCATTAGCAGTAGTGCATGGTGGTCAACAGTCTGGGTTCTAAAGTCAGATGATTGTGGATTTAAATTTCTGCTTCAGTTCTTAGGGACTTTCACCTGTCATAAAAAATTATGGAAAGATCATGATTTTTACTATTTTACTATTATTTTTACATCTTACTCTTTAACAATTTTTTACATTTTACTATTCTCTTAACCTTGCTCTATTCTTGCAGTCTAACCTCATGCTCCCATAATCTGGGACTCTGGCTGATTTCAGCTGATAAATATCCTCAGCAGGGAATGTGGAGAGTGAGATGCGGGGTGTAGATCCCCCACTTTTTGCTGAGATTTTCTTTAGACAGGCTGCATCTTTTTACAAACGGATTTTCTGGAAGACAATCTTCCTCTACTCAACTCTCTTTCTGGATTTTAGAGATCATTCCCATCTTTCCCACAGGTTTAGGGATGGCAATGGTGCCAGCGCTCCTAGCAGCCAGGTACTGTGTTAATCCTTGGGATCTTTTGCTCTCTGGTAAAGTTTTTACTAAATGTTCCTCTATCTTGAGTGAATTATCAGCTTCCTGTTGAAACTCAATGAACACATTTGTGAACAAGGAACTCGGGACTGTGAGGGGTGCACCCACACACTGAGACAATGGGGATGTTCTATCAGGAACACACTAAGGCCAGCTGGCCTGGGTCTGAAAAAGCATGGGATAAAACCGGACTTGCTGAACATAGCAGACAATGAGGACTACTGAGAACTCAAGAACAATGGCAAAGGGTTTTTGATCCTACTGCACGTACTGGCTTTGTGGGAGCCTAGGCAGTTTGGATGCTCACCTTACTAGACCTGGATGGAGGTGGGTGGTCCTTGGACTTCCCACAGGTCAGGGAACCCTGATTGCTCTTCGAGCTGATGAGGGAGGGGGACTTGATCGGAGGAGGGGGAGGAAAATGGGAGGTGGTGGCTGGGAGGAGGCAGAAATCTTTAATAAATAAATAAATAAATAACTTAAAAAAAAAGAGTCAGTTTTCATCTTGAAAATGGGCACATAGAGAATTAAGTAAGACACTGCATTTAAAGAATTCATTCTGGCATGCAGAAGACACTTGATGGGTCAGCAAGATAGCTCTGCTGGTGGAACCGACATAGTAGAAGGCAAGAACTTACTCCTGAAAGTTGTCTTCTGACCACCACCTGTGTGCTATGGATTATGTGAGCATTCATACATGCGTCACACATGCAATAAGTTAATAAACACATTTATAGACAACACTGGTTATCAACTACTGCTATTGTTAACAGCAACAAAATTCATTTTAAGATAAGTTCACCACTACTGCTTATATTTAAAAATTCTGTTTCTCAACATTTATGCATATAGAATTTTTTTCTACATTAGCGTTTCGTAAGCTATGCTTGTTTCTAAACCTTTCTTTTCTCATGTCTTCATTCCAATTGTTTGGTATGTTTCGCAGATGATGACTAGCAGGTAAAACTAGAGGAAGCATTTTGTGGGAGGGTAGAGACAGTTTCTCTGTGTAGCCCTACCTGTCCTGGAGCTCTGTAGACCAGGCTGGCCTTGAACTTGGATTACGGGCTGCTTCTGTTTCCTGAGTGCTGTGATTAAAGATGTGCGCCTCTATGTCTGGCAGAGGAGGATGAACATTTACTAATAAGCAGGTTGAGATAGGTTATGTTTAAATAGAGATGTGAGTCAACTCATAGCACGGTGCAATTACCACACACACACACACACACACACACACACATACACAAACACACACACACACACACACACACACACAAAGTAAAAAGAACTAGCAAAGAGTTCCTTGAGGCCAGACGTTGTAGCTCAGTGGTAGAGTATTTCTGTAACGTGCTCGGGGTCTTGAATTCCACCTCCAGGCTTACCAATAAACAAATTGATATTGCATATGAAGAAACAGCACCTACTCAGGACAGGGATGCACAGCACTTTAGTGATTCAGTAGTTTCTACATCCAGGGGTATAAAAGCAAAACATATCTACCTAAATAGAATAAATACGAACACCGCTGGAATGTCAAGTTCTGGAAGGAATCAGTAAGATGAAGTCACAGACCTTAGCTTTCCTTATTTGTAATTCTACTGTTTACGTCCACGGACTTACAAGCCAACAGAGGCTGCCCAGTGGCAGTCCTACACCAGTGGTCCCTAACACCCCAAAGCTTCATTCAGTGATGATCTTAATGCTGAACACAGCTTGGTACAAGCAGGAGTTTCAGACATTTCAGCAACAGATGTAAGGAAATACTCGTCTGCTTTAGCAAAAATGTGGTTGCCATAGGCCACCACGGTGAGAATCAGAGGACACCATGCTGATTAACGGAAACCAGATGGTCCCGTAAAGGAAGCCGTGGATAAATATGAATTATTTTCAGCTGAGTGACCTTCAATTGTCTCCCTTAATGTTGAGCCCCGGTTGGCTGCCACAATATCTCCTTGGGTACTTGGAGAAGTGAGCAACAAAGGGGCAAGCAGTGTAGAGAACTTTATGGGAGACATGCACAGGGGTCCCCTGTGGGATGTGAGAGAGAAGGGCGGGGGAGGGGAAAAGAGGGAGAGAAAGCCAAAGAGCACACGAGAAAGACTGAGAATGAACTCAGGATCAAAACAAAAATCACAGAGAAGGCAGTTATTAGAGTAGAGTCCTGGCTAGGAGCCAGAAGTCCTGGGTTCCAGTCCTTATTTTAGTATTGACTCATTGTGACATGTGGAGCCAATTCAAAATATCATTAGTATTAATCCATTCCCTTAGGCTCATTATGCTAAACTCTTCTGCCATTGCGGTGGGGCAAGTCTTTGTAAATTTCCTGGCTTCCTGGGGTATCATGAGACTTCGTAGTGAAATGGTCCATTTTTCTAGTCTCAAAACTCCGTGTGTGATTGCTTCATTATCTTTTTGTTCTGGCCCAGAGTTAAACATCCGGAAGGCGCAGAGCCATTTTCACTGTGCATTACGTTTCCTGAGACTTCCTCCTGCCCATCTTCCCCTTTATTGAACTACTTTCCTCAGCCTAAATGATGGCGCCGTGGTAAGTACCGTCTGCATTTTGCCTTTCAAAACTGGGCGCTGTTGCAAGAAACAGCGGTAAACTGTTTCCGGGGAAGATAACGTCCTAAAGAGAAGAATCGCTTGTAGACATTCCTTCTCTTTCACTGGGTCTTGCTAAATTATTTCAGTTTCAATGGCCACAAAACATCTCCATCTGACTGGGTTTCCAAACTCAGACTTTTTCCTCAGTCTCTTTTCAAGTTCCATTCCGATTCATTTCATTCCCCTCACAAAGCCATTTCTCTTTTTCTGGACATCCTGGTTGGCGGTGTCTCATTCGGCAGCAATAACTACCCGTTAAGAGAGCAGGAAATGTTGGTTTTAGGAGCTGTGACTGAGGCCAGATCCCACCCACCTACACCTTCCAAACAAGCATTTCTTTCTGCTTTTCTCATTTAATCGATACATATATGACTTTATGTGACCGTATAAAAGTTAGGAACCACAGTGAGAGAAAACATGATATTTTTATTTCTGAGCCTGGCTTGCTTCACTCAGTATGATTATCTCCAGTTACATCTCTTCGCCCACAAATAGCATTCCTTCATCTTTTTTCTTTATATAGGTATGGTTACAAAATATGGTTCGTGTTCATGTGCGTCTGTGCAAACTTGTTATTGAACACCTGGGCTTGTTTTATAACTCAGATATCGTATGTAGTTCTATAATAAACACTTAATGGCAAGTGCTATTTTGACTTGGTGCTTATTAGGCAAATACTCAGAAGTAGTATAGCTAGATCATATGGTATATTTATTTTTAGCTTTTCTTAGGACTAGTTTACATTCCCACTAGCAGTGTTAAAGGGTTCTCTTTTGTGCCCATCCAAGAAGGCATGCATCACTTCAACAAACACGCCTTCCATCAATCATTTCCACCTTGTTGGTAATATAGCTTTTGCATCTAGATAATTTCCTCAAAGCACACAAGCATGTTACTGTTTCTTACAACTTAAAAATGAAATACACTCATTTTCTAGGGGTGACATACCAGCCACTGGATGGCTTTAAACAATCAACATTTATTTCTCCCAATTCAGTTGGCAGATTTCGTTTCTACTGGAGTCTCTCTCCTTGTTTTACATATGGCTGTCTTCTCATGATGTTCTCATATGTCCTTCCTGTGTGTAGGGACATTCCTATTGTCTTTCTGTCTGACAGAATCTTTTTCCCCTTATAAGCAAACCAGTCAGATTGGATTAAGTCACCCTAACACTCCCCATCCTAGCTCAGTTACCTCTTTAAAGACCCTACTACAAATGTAGCCCCATGTGCTGATGTACTGAGGGTACCACATATTCTGTATAAGAAAGGAAATAGGCATAATTCATTGCATAGTATAAACATAAAACTCTCTCTCCCTCCGCCCCCTCCTCTCTGTACTTACTGAGTATGTGAGGCACCTTTCTGAGACATAGGGGCCTATTTTGCCAGTCTCCATCCATCTTGTTAGCCCAAAGAAATGTATGTTTGGTACTATTGTTATTGCCTGTGGAATTTCTAGCTATGTCTGTGTGTATAAATAAACTGGAAACCTTGTGGAATTGGGAGGAACATTGAAGAGGAACATCAAGACGAAGCATCAAAAAGGAACAGCAAGGAACAGTGAGAAACACTGAAAGGGAAACATCAAGAGAGCATTGGAGAGAGCATAGAAAGAATAAATGGGATATGATAAAAATAACTTATGTGAATTAATTTATTTACCCTCAGACCTTTTAGTCAGTTTTCACCTGATATAGTGGTCCTTCTGATTTCTGAAAGGTTTGGGGGGTTGGCACCCCAACATAAACCTCAATCATAGAAATGCACAAATATATGAATGCAACCTGCTGAGTCTGGCTGGTTTTGGTGTTGTTGCTGTTCTTGTCTGTGTGTATATAGTTTCAGGGCTAAACACTTTATATTGATCAACCAATTAGGGATAAGAGAAGCTAACTCTTCCTCTCTCTCAGCAATCATCAGTTGCTTCTGGTTTCTGGTTCCTGGTCTAGGGCTGTGATCCCAAGTGATACCCTCCTTTAGCATTACTGTGTCTACTGATACTAGCATTGTTCAGAACTTGTTCATGCAGTCATTTTTATGAGAGACTGTTTCAAAGAAGACGTCCTGGTATTCCGGCTCTTGGAGTTTTCCTGCTTCCTCTTCCGTAGATGCCCGAGCTATGATGTAGATACTTCTGTTGGCACTGGGCTGCCTATACTGAGTGCATTGTACCTAGTTGTGATTTTCTGTGAGTCTCCATTTGATGTAAAGGGAGTTATTGATGAGGGGTGAGAGCCACACTTATCTGGAAAAGGTGACTCACAAAACCTGTTTTTTTTTTTAAAAAAAATTATAAAATCTTGAAGTCTATTCAATAAAGTATTTTGAAAATTCGTGCATTTGTTCCAATTTATCTGAGTTTGTTTTCCACGACTTAAACCCTCCAAAATCTATACCTCCAAATGTATTTAATTCCATATGAATTAACATTACTTAAATTGAATTTCTAAAAAAATCAATTTCATAATTTGACTAGCTTTAACTCATTTAATTTTTTGAAAATGTCATAGTATTGTAACTCTTAAGCTCATTAACTTTTTCACAATTCAGTATTTTTCATATGTGTTTTGTTTTCTTAGGTTTCTGTCCCCTTGCAGTATAACCTCTTTCCTGGTCCTTTCACCAAGCAGTATTCACCGTTTCTACCTTACTCTATTGTTGCCTCTCCACCACCACCTTCTTAGAGTCTCTCTTTTTTACAGTCACACAGTCTCGTTCTCATTCTCTGGACTTTCCTCACATTTACTCCCACCTTGATATGCATATTTAACAGTTAAAGACTAGGATCCACGTGTAAGAGGAAAAAATTTCAGAGCCTGGGTTACTTTGCTTAAAAATAATGCATTCTAGTTCTTTTTGCCTTCCTGTGTGCATTGGCACAGTTCTTTAGCTATCCCTCCTCTTTAAGTATGATTAATGTCATAAAAACCCAGACACTCTTCTCTATCCATTCTCCTAATGAACATACCAGCCTTATAATTTTAAATATCATAGCGGATAATGAGGACTACTGAGAACTCAAGAACAATGGCAATGAGTTTTTGATCCTACTGCACGTACTGGCTTTGGGGGAGCCTAGGCAGTTTGGATGCTCACCTTACTAAACCTGGATGGAGGTGGGCGGTCCTTGGACTTCCCACAGGTCAGGGAACCCTGATTGCTCTTCGAGCTGATGAGGGAGGGGGACTTTATCAGGGGAAGGGGAGGGAAATGGGAGGCGGTGGCATGGAGGAGGCAGAAATCCTTAATAAATAAATAAATTTATAAAAAAATAAAAAATGAAACAAAAATAAATAAATATCATTATATACTACATTCCAAAATTTGTGTGTAGCCTTTTCTCCTGAATTTCAAATACCCATGTATTCATAGATTCATATTATATAAAGGATTGAATTTATAATCACAGTCTAAAGTTGCCCCGTGTAACCTTCCTCACCTCAGTTTTCAGTGTCTTTATCTTTAAGGTTGCTTGGATCAACAATATCGAATCATCCTGACTCCTTTGAGTCTGTATCTTATTCATCACGAAATCCTGTTGGCACTACTATCAGAATGTCGTTAGAATCACAGCACATCTCGCTATGTTTATTACTAGTCACTTGAGCCAAGGCATGCTCTTCCCTCACTTGGATTACTATAATTGCCTCCCAAGTGGTCTCCTTGATTCCACACTTGCTCTATAAAGTCTATTTTCAGCACAGAAGCCACAACTATGCTTTTAAAATACAAATAAGATCACGTCACCTTTTGATCTAGACTCCTCTAGTAGCTACATATATCAGCCACTCAAAAAGCCTACCCTTGAAATGAAAGAGCCTTGATAATCTGCTGTTTCTATATTTTTAGAAATCTTGTCTTCTCATGTTCTCCCTCTAACTTATTGCCATGGTCACATGGGTCTCATCTTTGCTATTCTAGAACACAGCAAGGACATTCTTGCCTTAATGAGCTAGAAGTTTTACCTGAGGTATTCTGTCTTCAGACACCCTTATACATTACTAATTTGTTTCTTTTTTTTTTCTCAAATTACATGATTCAAGCAGGCTTGCCCTGACTAAATTTTCAGAGCTGTGCACTGCTGCAAACCCAGCTCCATCTTTGTGAGCCTCCTGACTGGTTCATTTTACCTATTTTATAGGATTTATTACCATCAACTACACTGTACAATTTGTTTAAGCTACATCTCAAAATTCATATCTTAATTCTCAAAGGGATAGTATTAGGGGGTAGAACCTTTGAAAGTGGTCAAGGAGAACCTTTATGAATGGTGGTAATGTCCTTATTTAAAAGGCTTCTAGAATCCTCCTGCCATGAGATGTTCTATTTTATCCATTTTGGAAGATTCATTGCCTTCAATTAGATTTTACATTTGGAATTAATCATTATATCAACATTTTATGTAAGCAGAGACTTCTTGTTCATTTCCCAGCTACCCAGATCTGAATAATCAATCACACAGAAACTATATTAATTACAACACTGCTTGGTCAATGACTCAGGCATATTCCTAGCTAGCTCTTAAATCTTAAATTAACCCATTTCTATTAATCTGTGTATCACATTGAGGCTGCAGCCTACCAGTAAGCTTCCTGTGTCCTTTTCCTTTGGTAGCTACATAGCCTCTCTGGCTCTGTCTGCTCTCTCTCTACATCTCTGTTTGGATTTCCCACATGATTTTACTCTGCTAAACCACTGGCTAAAATAACTTTATTCATCAACCAATAAAAGCAACATATATACAGAAGGATATCCCACATCGATTTTATTTTTATAAAAAAAATCCAGAAAGGTCGTCATTTTTTCAACCTATTTACAAAACTATTGTGAGTTCATAGACTATGTCCTAACAAATGGTAATTGTTCACAGAATGCATACTGAATGATGAGCCATTTGTGAAGGAAACTAGAGAAGGGAGTCCGTACCATTGGGGGACTATTCTGTTATTGTGGTCTGCTCTGCTGATGGGACCAAAAATGCTGCTCATAGTCCAGAAGGACGATCTGGAAGAATTATGAGGGAAAGCTACAAGGTCCCATTTGTCTAAAGGCCCCCATTAGAGGAACTCTCACTGGAAGGGTTTCCAGACCCGAAATCTCTGAATTTCCTGATATGTTCTCCTACTTACATTGTCCTTGTTCTGCCATGGGATTCTGTGTGTGACCACTGTCCTCGAGTCACTAGTCATCCTGTGTCTGCCTTTTCCACACCTGACACTACCCTTCTGCAAGTCATTCCATACCTCAGTCCCAGTTTATGCTCCCATCCTTCCACAGTGAGCTTTACAGGACTCATGGTCAAGTTATCTAAAATGGGTGTTTATCATATTCCATAGCTTAGCTATGGTCTGTGATGTGAAATAGTCCTCTACACTGTGTGAATATATGTCACTGTGATTGGTTTAATGAAGAAGCTGACTGCCCTATAGCAGGCAGGATAAGATTAGGTGGGAGAGCCAGACAAGGAGAATTCTGAGATGAGGAGGGGTGGAGTTGGACTGACCATGCCAGACTGAGAAAGAGTACTAAATCACATGGCAAGGCATAGATAAGAAAAATATGGGTTAACTTAAAGTGTAGGAGTTAGCTAGTTAGAAGTCTGAGCTACAGACCAAGCATTTATAATTCATATTCAGCCTCTGAGTCAGTTATTTGGGAATTGGCAGGTAGGAGAGAAACATCCGCTTATAGGTCTGAACATTTATTCCCACTCAAAATTAATATATTAGTACCAAAGTGATAGTATTAAGAGACAAAGCCTTTGAAAGTGGTCCTGGGATACCTTTACAAGGGGTATTAATGCTCTAAAATTCCTTGCTCCTCTGCCTTGGGAGAACATGGTTACTACCAATTATACTGGAATAAAATTTTTACCAGGCCAAATCTGATTTGGTCTTAGACTCTTCAACCTCCAGTCTTGCTAGAAATACATTTCTGCTACTTAGAAGCCACCTTGGTGTTTCCTATTTTAGCCTTAATGGAGCCAGACAGGCAACACAACATTCTAACTGCCATATTCTTTCCAAAGATGCTCAAATCTATGTCCCGTTCTCGTATCTTAGGTAGCTTCCAAAGACTGCTTGTTGGAGTCTAAACGGTATGCTTTAACAGTACAGGCTGCCTAGAATCTAGCCACATCAGCCTCTTGCGCCTCATTTCTTGCTTTTCTCCATTGCATACCTTAAACGCTAGACAAGAAGCAGAGTTGGGGGCTCACTTAACAGATATAGATTTCCCATGTCTGCGCCTTCCTTATATTAATTCCATCTGGGGTGCTTTTTATCCCCATCATGCCTCTTTAAATTCCTTCTATTTCACACTGACCTTAAACCTCATCTTCCTAGGAGTTTCCCTGGAGCCTCTTTCAGGGAACACCATAGTGCAATGAGCCTCTCCTTCAAGCATGATCACCTCGGCCTTCTCTTGTATCAATCCACATGCTTGTTTTTTATCTTTACATACTCCATACAGAGTGTGTTCTTCATAAAGCTGTAGTTTCTTCTCACAGCTGTGCTTCACAGTCTTAGTTTGATACTCAACTCCTCGGAGACCTAACTTCTGAGTCTGTTGAACAAATGCTGAATCCCAAGTTTCTAATTTTGTCTATGAGCCTGCTGAATTCTAACTCTTTGTTTCTTAAAATGCTTTACTGTTCTGCTCTCAGATTTTGTCTTTCTATCAGTTGCCTTCCCCTCTGAATCCACAATTATTCTCATTCTTTGAGCTACCCAGTGGTAAAAGAGTATAAGTTGATAATGGGAGGTATACAATTTTCTCACTCTACACTCAATAACTGGTTCATGTACCTTTAAATAGATGTATAACACTTCTGTGTTGTGGGCTGTTGTGGGCAGATAATTAGAACGCTTTCATATATTCCTTTTGCATAGATGCTGAGCTCTAACTGACAATTGTTAAGGACTAAGCAGGCCTTATTGCTTATCTTTGGAGAGCAGAAGTATTAAACCTCAGTCACTATGATCCTCTTTTATTAATATCGTCTCCTGATGTAAAAGCCACGTGTCTCGGGATTGCCAGTAGAATAGGAGGGTTGGAATGGTATGCAATTCTTTCACTTTGATTCCTTCTAGTTGTGACTGGAATCCTCTTGGTCCCGAGTGGAGAGGAAGAAAGGTGTTGGTAGTGCATATTTCCTAGAAGAACAAACAACACATTGACTAGAAAAATGACGAGCACTCATTTCAGTGGTCTTATTCTTCCGGTCATGCTAACACTTGAAAACCTGACTAATCAAACAGAATCTACCGGACATCTTCTCTGTGCCCAGCCACATGCTAAGTGAGGAAGACATTGAGGGAAAAAAGCTCTTATTGATACTATTATAATCACCTTTTCCCCCCTACAATGAGGCCAAGTATTAGGTTAATAAGCTCCTTAATAAATAAATGTGCTAACTCTGTGCTTGCTCCAGGCATAGGCAGTATGTTTATGATGAATATGTTAGATAGTGGCTTTTTTTTTTTAAGAAATAAACTTGAAGTGAACAAATGTTAGTGAAGTAAAAAGGGTGCGGTGAAATGGCGTGGCAGTTTCTATAGAAGGCTTTTCTTATGAATGTTATGGTAGTTCCCTGAACTGCCAGCCAAAATGTCATTTCTTTGGCTTTATAAAGGTTATATGAACTCCATTTTTTGTTAGTAAAATGATTATGAAAATTTATCTACAACTCAGCTGGGTTTTATGTCAACTTGATACAATCTAGTCATCTGAGAGGAGAGAACTTTGACCGAGAAAATTCCTTGATAAAATCTGGTGGTAGGCAAGCCGGTAGGGTCTTTTCTTAATGAGTGGTTGAAATGGGAGGGCCCAGTCCATTGTGGGTGGAGCCACCTGGGGCTGATCACCAGGTAAGCATAGACTCATTGGTCAGCTTATGCTGAAGAACACCCTAGTGTGGGATTTAGAGTTAAAACTGGGAGAGTAGCCTGTTTTAATTTTTAGAATGTAGGACACTTTGATTGCCTGAATGGAAATTATATTGTTACTGCGTGTAGTTAGAAAACCCTCTTCACTAGTTTCTATGGGGCATAGGGAAATAAATCCTGGATGAATGTCATAACAAAGTCTGTAAAATGGTCCTCCTTCCCTCAGTAAAAGGTAGTGAGGTCTCTAATCAAAAGATGAGTTTCTTGCATCTGGGAAAGAGAGAATTGGATTCTATTTTGTGCTATCTATCAGAAATTGCTAGCTGAAGCCCAACAGTTGAGAATTTATTACAAGCACTGATGGAAGAGGCAGGAGGAGATCAGTCTTGATTTTCCAGATCTAAGGCTGAGTTTTGAACCAGAACTTAGAAAAATGCTTTGACTTAAGCACTGAGCCAGCTTGATTTGGAACTGTCACCACCAAGAGAGAGCCCGTCTGGAACACTGCCCTGTCATTTCTGGGTAGTCTGCCTTTTATGCCCGGCTGTGAATTACCAAAGGGAGACAAGTGAACACTATGTCGGGTGGGGGTGGAGGGGGCTCCATGAAATCATTAGTGCTGTCATAGGAGGCAGAAACAAGACCACCAGGCAGAACACAAGACCACCCAACACAAAACATAAGCTCGCATTAGCAACATCGCGAAGACTGTGTGCCCTTGACATTTGCATTTCAGAATGTTGAGCCACCAAGCCTGCTACAGGATAATTACGGCTTTGTGATGACGTTTAGCAACTCTCGCAGTGTGGACCACCAATTCTGGTTTGGGTTTGTTCTTTTTATTAGCACCATCTGAGAACGTCTGTGGTGGAGACTTCGGTGAATTCCATCTGTCCCGTGGCCAAAAGAATGAAAAGGAGAGCAACTTGGTTTGCTAATGTGGAAGAATTCAGTAAGAATAAGCCCATGACACATGTCTGAGTGGAGCATCATTGAGATTGTTTTTAATTTTTTCAAACAAAGCATACCAGAAGGCCTTCCTACCACTTACTGAAGAACAAAGGGTGTGTGCTCTAAATACAAACATCCTGTGTCTGTTCCAGAACTTTTGTGAGATCTTTTAGCTAACAAACCTTCCTGGTCAGTATTTCTATCTGAGACCCGACTATTCCATGGTTAAAAGCAAACAGAAAAAGAACCCCCCCCCCCCCAAACTCACCTATTCCCCCCAAGAGAAGTTAAGATGATTGAGGAATTTATTTAACATTTTCTTAAAGAAAAGAAAGAGCGGCCAAATTTCTTTCTCTTTCTCTCTTCCTGTCAGACATTTTCCTTCCTTTTATTTCATTTTAAGTCACTTTCTCTACTGTACTGGCGAAAAAAACAAACCAAATCAACCAACCAAACAAACAAACAAAAAACAAAACAAACAAACAAAAACCTCTTGGAATTTACCAAGACTACTTTCTGTCTGATTCATTTGTTCCCTAATAAAATTTTCCTGTTCAACCAGGGTTTTTGCTTGGTTTTTATTTTTCTGTGTTTGATCTTGGCACTGTCTCTCTTGTACTCCAGTTCTCAGTGTTTTGTAATCTATTAACCAGACATATTTCAGCTTCTCTCTATATTTTTGATTTCAGTGGCTTTTATATGCAATTTTTTAAGATAGTTTTTTGTTATCTTTGAAAATATGACTTGCAAAGAGAAGGAATTCTTGACCTTAAGATTCTCAGCCTCTTATTTTTCCCATTGGGGCTTATCTTGAGGTCTCCCTGTAAAATTTGTTTGGCATATTATTGTTATCAGTGTTTATGAATTCAACTCTTGATGGAAGCAAACAAAATGAACTCAGTGGTATGCAGAAAGAGAAATGTTAAATTTTATATATAGTGCACAAATCTCTAGATTGAGCAATTTTGACAAAAATAAAAATAGCCATGCCCACCAAAGTCAATTCTAGAACAGTAGCGCTGGGGTCTTTTTTGCCATTCCAGCCTCTTGGTCTAGTGAGCATCCCTACCAAGTTACAGAGAGCACTGCAACCCAGTTACCTTCATTCAGAAGGTTCCATCTTTTAACCCTTTCCTACTCAGCCAGAGCAGACTATCAAGATGCCCTGTACAATGTCCCACTCTACACATTTGACAAATGATGCAGAAGCTAAATATAACTAGAGAATGCTGCAAGTCATAAAAAAAAGAGGCAACATTTTCAAAAGTGGGAAGAGAACATTTGTGAAGGATACAGATTTTAATTTTGGATCCTGATTTCCTCTCTACATATGCATAATCTGTTTTGGAAGCCATTACATGCCACTATTTCCAGTAACAGATCCCAAATTGAATCCCTTCCTGGAATGTTAAGGTTTCCAAGTACTAAATTATTTACCAGTTACAGAACAATGCAGACTTCCCATCAGTGTACCCGGGCCTCCACTGGTCACAATGTATCCTTATAAGAAACACTTGAGTTTCTCATGTGCCTATACACTCTTCGGCTTCACATATGTTATTTCCTCTCCTTTCCCACTCAGGAGCTTTCTGTTTTCTCATGCCCCGCATCTTTCCTTTTATCCCCAGGGGCTGATCCATCTATTTCCTGTGGGGTAGATGCTTGGCCCAAATGTGTGTAATTATGAAGTTTCCCTTGAGATTTGAGGTTGTGGGAGGGAATAGCTCGCAGTGCCTGGTGCACAGAGATTGTGTCTCAGGAGAAGAATCACAGAAAACAATTAACTGAGAGTTTGTCAAAAATTCTGGCACATGTACACGTCTTCCAGCTCCCCACAGATCGGCTTTCTGCTTTGCTAACCTCAGGATACTGGCCAGCCAGATGGAAAGACTGCCAAGCACATTCAGCGCATGTAGCCAGAAGGCCACTCCACTTGACTATCTGGAAATCATTCTTTCAGTCACTTGGGAGGTTCTGAGGCCTTTTTATTTCCTCAGAAACAAGGCCCACCCAAATGATTTCAAGAGTACGTTGCAGCACAGTCTCCGTAGGCAGACAAGCTGTGAAAGTTGGAAGCATGCAGTTCCGTTCCTTCCCCGCTGAGTGCAGTGTGATCTTCTCCGAGCCACACAGGTCTGCAAGCCTCCCAAGACCTCTCTTGCGAAAGGCAATGGAACCCAGTGTCAAATCAAATTAAGATGAGCAACCAGAGGAATCTGGAACAACTGTAAATGGAGTTCCCAGCTGAGGACCAGCAGTGTCTGCAGAAGAAGATTCGCCTCTCTTCTATCTGTGGTCAAGGCTAACAGACAGAAGACACAGGAGGCTCAGGCTCAAACTCCCAGCTATATTTTCCAATATTTCCAGTGATGTTCTGGGCCTGGAATGGGGCTTCTTTCCCATTTTTCTTTCTTTGGTTGTGTGGTAGTGGGCTGGCCACATCCAGACCGAAAACAGAAGCCTGTTTGTGTGTGGCCAGACAGCTCCCTTCATTTGAAACTTTACCGCAGGAGACAATGGCACTAACATTAAGGAAATTCTGTCTTCTGCTCTTGTTTGCTCTTCTGCCTTCCTCAGACTGAAGTGAATTTCCATTGTTGAGCAAACACAACAGACATGGAAAATCAGGGCTAACAAAAGACACAAGCTTAGAGGAAATAAAGTTGTACTTCATTGTCCTTCCTCCTTTCATTCCGTCCTTTCTACTTCCTAAGAGAGAATAATGATTTCACAATGGTTGTCCTAGCTGGTTTTCTGTGGCAGTGGTAAAATAATCTGACAAAAACAATTCAAAGGAGAAAAGTTTTACAGTTTACCATTGCAAGGGTACGCAGCACATCATGACGGGGAAGACATGCGGGAGACGAGGGAGCAAGAGTGGAGCTCATAGCAGTGTATATGAGCTCAGGAAGCATTGTGTGAACAGGAAATGGGACCAGACTATAAATTCCTAAGGCCCACCTCCAGTGACCCATTTCCTCTTGTGAGGCTCCCTCTCCTAAGGGTCCCCTAGCCTTTGCGAACAGTGACACTTTTTAGACACATGAGCCTTTGAAGCACAGTTCATATCAAACCACAGCAACAGTCCACCGAATTTATAAATATTACATTCATTTTTTTTGTCCTTTAAATTTTCTTTAGCATCATAGCATCTCTGCAAAGGCTGGACTTGCTGAGCTGTGGTGGCTCCTTTTAGCATTTCTATTCCTGCGCACCAGCGACTGCCTTGGTTTCAAATTCCTCTCTGCATTTCTCTATGTATTCAGAAGACTGCTACTTAACAATGTGACTTAAAACACCCCCATTCGTCAGCCTTCTGCAGTTGTAAGCAGAGCGTGCCTCATTTATAACATTCTACATTGGTTTGCTGTTGTTTATTTGCATACGTCCATCATAGTGATTTCTTTGGGTTGGAAGGAAGGAATGGATGTAATTGAAAAATATCCCATATATGATGTGTGTGTGTCCAGTTTTCATAGTCCCCAGAATTAACCGAGTTTCTTTCTTGTTCCCCTTTTTCTTGTACATAGCTTTTGGTTTTATCTTTTTGAAGAGAAGGCATTTAGTCCAGTCTCAGTCCCCCCACCTCCCTCCTATTTCCTCCATGGCTATGATTCTGTGTAAGAGACCAGAACACCTGAACTCACTCTCAGAAGCCCTCTCTTCAAGCACAGAGTCCTCCGATAAGTGTCCCTCCTCTCTCTCGAAGCCTTAAAGTAAAGAGCTCTTCCCTTTTGCTCACTGCCTAACTTGTTCTCCCCGTCTCAACCCCTAGAAACAAATCTGTCATTGTCCTTGAAACTGGTGTGTTTCCTGTCCATACTCTGACTGATTCTGAGCTCAACATATAATTACTGACTTGCTACTCACTAATCTCTTAATAAATTAAGAAGTGTGATTTGTTTGACTTAACTTTAGGTTTCCCTCTCATTCTGTGATTTGTTCTTCTTCTGGAAGCACCATCCAGGTAACAGTAACCCATCTTTTCAACGTCTCTGGAAGATTAGTTTGCATTTGGGGGATAGTTCCAGGCCACTTTCTTCCCTCCCTTACCAGCTTCCTTACAACTATCTAAAACAATGTTTTAATCTTTGCATAAGCAGGAAGATTTAGAATAAATCTAAATGTTCATCAAGGCTCAAACAGATGCTCTGTGACTTTTGAAAACAAGATGCTGAGTGAATATCAATAGAATTTAGTTCCTCTCAGCAAGGTGCTGAATGGCTTCTCACCAAGTAATTCCAGTCCAGTTCTCGGTGGCATTTGCTCAGCACCTTGCAAACACCCATTGTACGTTGTACTTTTGCTTAGTGCCAGGCTGTAGTGTGGTTTTGCTTGGACAGGCATGTTCTTTCCTTCCACGCTGTGTGGTTCAGCAGGGGGCAGCACTGAGGATGCTCAGGTATCTACAGAGCCCCTGAAAAGACCCAAGCTTTGTCCTGCTTCATTCCTCCGTGTATCCATAGCATCAGGAACAGTACGTTGAAGGTAGCCCAAAGACGATTTGTTGAATCTCAGAAAACATTTTGAGAAAATGGTATGGGGGTTTGAAATAGAAAGAATAACAAAGGCAATGGCTCAGAGGCAAGAGGAAGCCTGATAA
This sequence comes from Microtus oregoni, assembly GCF_018167655.1. Taxonomy (NCBI): domain Eukaryota; kingdom Metazoa; phylum Chordata; class Mammalia; order Rodentia; family Cricetidae; genus Microtus; species Microtus oregoni. Next base: position 35,229,072 of record NW_024543072.1, read on the forward strand.
CTCAGAAGGATGGTGTATCCATCTTCAGTAGGAATGGTGTACAATGAGAGGGCAGCCAGATAAACTCAAGTAGCTTTTGTTGCCTCCTGGATACCCATCAGGACCTTCACATCCTTATCTTAAAGCCCCACAACAATGCTATGGGATAATATGATTCAGCTTCTGTTTCTCATTTCCACTTGATTTAACCTGAACAGTTGCTTGAAAACAGCACTGGAACTATTCCTGGCTATATATGGCTTTGATGATAGACAGCTGACCAGACTCTGGGAACTGAATTCAGCTGCTTCTGAAACAAGAGTCTGGGTTTCAAGAGTGCTCTTTTCAGCTGCCCTCAGACTTGTCCTCTGAGAACAAGTTCGGGAAGACTTAAGGTGAAAAAATAGTTTGAAGACTTTAACTATGATGCAACAAAACAAAACAAAACAAAAACAAAAAACAAAAAAAACAAATTAAAACAAAACAAAATCTCAGTAAAGTGTGCAGTAAGTACAACAGAGGAGGTGGACCTGGAGTGGAACCTTGCTCAGGACAAAGACTCTTGAGAAAACACTGTTCTCTGGCTAGCCCATCAAAAGATGTGAGTTTTGAAAGAATGAGGACATACTTTCAGAGATTATGTCTACTTTAATATCTAAGTACTTTTAAATTAGTGGTTGGAGGTTCTAGAGAGATGACTCAATAGTTAAGAGCATATATGTCTTTTTTCAGAGGCCCCAAAGTGGGTCCCAACACCCACGTTTGTTTTTAACAGCCACCTGTGACTTCAGCATCAGGGGATCTGATGGCCTCTTCTGGCCTCCGTGGGCAACTGCATACCCATGTGCATAAACCCACATACAGATACATGCATAACTCATAAAACACACACACACACACACACACACACACACACACACACACACACATGCACACACACCAACAAATTAGTGGTTGGAAAATTTACACTGGAAATTATTTATCCCCAAGAGATTTCAAGAATTTCAAATTTTTTTGTCTTACAAAATGTCATACAGATCTTGCGTTCTAATTTCCTCAAGAGGTAGATAGAGCAGATCAGCCTTGAAGTTCAAAGTCCCACAGCTGACTTGAAGGTCAATGCTTTCTCTCCTTAGTATGTTTTCTCATGATACTTTGACACATTGCTCTTCTGCTATTTAATTCATGGATAGGGTGCACAAGATTATGTCACTCTCATCAGTCATTTCAATGCTTATCAAAAATCTTTTAAAAACCTCTTGATTCTATAAGAAAGTGGAGAAACTCCATTAAGAAATGGAGTCAGTCAACACAGTTCTCATGCATTAGCTTTGTTACTATTTTTGTTCTTAAAAATTGTGCTAATCTTTTGATCTAAAAAGCTCACAATTGTTTGTCGATATGTGTTTTAGTAATGTTGCAATACATGGCAACATTGTCTCAAGCAAACATTAAGAAGGTTTAGAAATGAGATACTCTACTTACACATCTATCCTTACCATGCCCTTAGCAACCTGACTCCCTTACCTGCCAGGAGTTTCACATCTGCCCTCATACAAACAATCCAGTAGGTCTCTCCCTTCAACAATCCCTTGGCAACTTCCCCTTTGTGATCAATCATATCCCAGAACATCTTTCAAATCTAAAAGAAATAGGACAATCCATCCTGAACTAGTTTGGGGTGCATGCACAATAAGGCAAAATGTCCTTCAAATAAACTTTGAGGAAAACACTCCTACTTCCTCTCTTATGCCTATGCATAATTGTGAGCACATTGATTAAAACCAAGTACATTCTGGGAAAGGAGATGATCAATGAATGAATGATTATGTCACTTGAAGCCATCAATCAAAGTCAAAAGACTACCTTTACCCCATACCAAGCAACTGACTCCTCCTTTTCCTAAACCCATGAAATGAAACCTAGGGCAGTAGCCAAGGGCCCTTGAGAAGCCTCATTCAGACAGCTTGAGTAGTCTCCCCATTCAGATAGCCTGATTTACTTTGTATCACATTTGTTCTGTCTTTTCACTTCCCCTCAGAATAAAATCCCCCTGATTAAAGAGTGAGCCTTAAGATGTGTACCCCATACTTATAATTCTTAGACTTGGGGGTCAGAGGTGGGAATATTGTGAATTCAGGGCTAGCCTGGGCAGCATACTAAGGCTCTAGTGAGCCGGTCTCAACAAAATAAATCAGTCTATTGGAAGGGAACTCTTCCAAAAACATCATGGTGTTTAACTCAGGGGCATTTTCCTTTGTCACTGGCGGTGAAGCTGTGACACCTGGGTTGATAAACATGAACGTAGAAACGCACAGTTTATCATGGAGCAGAAAGGAAACACTTATCAAGCATTTATTAATGGAAGAAAAGAGAGAAGCAAAGAAGGAACAGAATGCAGATAAGGACTTTTAGAAATAGCTTGATAAACCGAAAGCAATGGACCACGTATCCTGTGTATAATATGTTTATAAAATTTAGCCGTGGAAAAATTATTCTCTCTGTCTTTTGTGACTTAAACTTTCTTTGTTGAGACCTTTTCTCATGCATTTGTATAACCAAAATAACCAAAATATTGTGTTAGAAATATTTTATATGCAGTGTCACGGGTCCAAGTGCCAGACCTACTATTAAAACACACGGAGGTAAGGAAACAGCTTTTGAAGAAGAAAAATCTCAGGAGTCTGGCTTCTCTTTGTGTGGAATAAATCTTTTAAGAAGGGAACTACTGGCTGAAAATCCCATTTTTGTTGAAAACAGTGAACATAATTACAACATGTTCTATAAACCTATGGTAGAAGTATTGCACAATTGTAAAACCCCTGACTTTGCAGAACTGTTGTTTTGTTATGACACTTTGTTCTATTTTATGATTCTTTATTTGAAGACTATCCATGCATAGTGCCAGGCAAGAAACTGTTTTCCTGTGCTGTATGTGGGAAGGCGGCCACTACGGCAGGATATTTTCTCCAAGTCCTTTTCCAAAGCATGATTCTAATCCCAGATTCACAACACCACTAATTTCTCACCCCCATTTCCCTGTGTAGACCAGACTGGCCTCAAACTCACAGAGATCCATCTGCCTCTGTCTCCTGAATGCTGGGATTAAAGGGGTGCACCATCACCACCTGGCATTGACATCTTAATGAAAGAAAAGTGAAAACTTTTTTGGCTAGGTCCCGCCAAGGCTGACCACTGACCGCTCTGTGGACCTCTCTCCATGAAGAATTCCTAGATCGAGACAATGATTTGGATGCCCACTCCTATCTCTCTAGCCCTTCGTCACCATCTGCCCTGTGTGAAAAAAGATTACACTTGTTTCCCAAGATCTAGCCAACAGTTATCTCCTCCATAAGGACTGACCTACTGGCTAGGAGGTGCTTCTTTTCTGTCTCTGAAGTTCCGCAGTATTTCACAATTTAGGGAAAATCATTCTGCCACATAGTAGAGCCTTTTGTGTGCACATTTTTTCCCAACAGAACATAAATTCTCTATGGTGAAGAATGGGATTTGTTTGTTTGTGCCCAAACCATTTATCATAGCACTTGGCACAATGTCTAACACATTTTATGACCCAGTGAATGTTTCAAGAATTAAGAGTCTGAAAAAGCAGGTCACAAACCCTCAGACAAACCTGGTTGCTTTCTGGCTTGAATATAAGTAGCCAAAACAACAGTCATGGTAGCGGCTGACATGTGCCAGCGTAGTGGTTACATCACATATTGTCAATTGCCAGGACCACATGCCACTTGGTTGCTCTTGTGTTCCTCTCACTGATGGAGGACTGCAGCAGAGAGGTTACAGCTTACTTACATGGTATGATACCGTAACCCAAGGGGCCAAGATTAAACCTCAGGCAGTCTGTCTCCAGAACCCTCACTCATAATTTCTTTACAAACATTTCACCCCTTTTCTAGCCTTGCCTTATGTACTACAAATAAATGAAGTCTCATGTGGGTACCTCTTTGCCAGTTAATGAAAATATTCATGCTCTCTCTTTAAAAGACCACATGTGTTGCAGTGAAGGAGGCTTTGGCCATCCTCAAAGAGAGCCACAGTGTCTGCTCGATAAAAGCCATAATTTTCCTGACCTGCACTGGGCTGGCCCCCTCAAAGAAAATGCAGGCAGACACTTGGCAACTGGGTTCTCCCACACTCTCAGGCGCACGGCTATGTTAGTGTTGGCAGTGGGGGACCGTTTGCTTCCTCCCTGTTTCATGAACTGTCACATCAGCCTCTTTGATCCTCCCAGGGTCTCATGCATGCCAAAATCATTACTCCATATTATTACTCTGTTTTAGATAATTGCCAGAGAAAATGCTAAGGTTGGTAATGGCCAAGGTAGGGAAATCACCCTGTGCACGGTATACTGCGTACATATTACATACTCAGAGAGGCTCCGGAGTGGAGGCTTTGCTTATTTTTGTTGTACCAAAGCCATAAAAAGGAGGGGAAAGAAACGAACAGAAATTGATACATTTGGAACAAGAGCCAGGCATGATTTACTCACATTTTTACCTGACCTGAAATTGCTTATTTAGAAAAAAGAAACATTATAAAGTCTCAGGAAAATGTCATGAATCAGAGCCAGCGTGATTTCACATGGGGGCTCTATAAACTGCTGATTTTTTTTTTAAGGCAAAGAAACTGCCTAGGAAAACCAGATGAGCCAAAGGTAGCCCTGCCACCATGACCATCACTATAGCAACAGTTTCACAGCTTGCTACTTTTGATGGTTCAGTACAGAAGCCCCAGACACTGAAGGCTGCACAGGAAGGAAACCTGCTGGTTCAAGAGTGTTGTCCTTTCTACCAGTGGGGGGAAGGGTCACCTGTCTGGGAAAGCAACAGACAAAAGACAATAGACTTTCACTTCTATAGGGTCACTCCAAAAATTACTTTTGCTAACTACATACTACACTTCTGAAATACACAGCTAAGTAAGTCAGAGAACACGGAGAAAAAAAAAAGTTGATTAAAGCCTTCCTCCCTACTGTAATGATTCCCTTACTGCATGTGTTCATGGCTCTTTGCAAATAATATGTAAAGTTCTGAAGCAATTAGATAATAAGTGCTATTCTTATAGCTTCCAGCTGGAGCTGTCTTTAGAGATCATCAGTTTTTAAAATTAACTAAACTCTAGACTTTGTTTGATTTTCATTATTTTAATAGCCTTATTCTGTTCCAGAATCCAACCCAGGGTAGCACATTGCATTTGGCTGTTACATTTTTCTAGTTTTTTTTTTTTCCTGGTCTGTGACAGTTTATCAGCCCCACACTCCCACTTTCCTATGGCACAAAAAAGTCCCAGGTATTGTTGTCAAGGAGGCCCCAGGCTGAGTTTGTCTGATGTCTTTCTGTGGTTATGTTGGGCTTATAGACTTAGAGAAGTAAGACAACAGACATGAAATCCCTCCTCGTCACACCACATTGAAACCCTTAGTGCCTACAGCTCATCACCAGTGAACATAACCTCTGCTTGGTCAAGAGCAAGCAGGTATGTATTTTATTCTGCTAGGGTACAAAGTTGCTATTTTTTCTTTGCTTACCCTAGTAATTGGGGAACAAGTCAATAAGCCTGACCCCATTCCCTGGGTAAATACCGAGGGGAGTCAAGATCCTGAAACACAGGTCTCCTCTCCATGTGCTGATTTTTTCCACTCCTTTATTTGCATTGGTATGCATTCATATAAACTTTACAGTTTTGCTTATAATAAAATGTTATGATTTATAATGTTAACGAAATCAGAACAATTTCACCCATTAGTTTCTGTGTTCCTTTGTCATACTCTGCTGTGCCCATTTGTTGATCGCTCTGTCCCTTTTGCTTTACAAGAAAAAAAATCTCTACTCTAGCTTTTATTTTCCCCAAACTGTGAACTTGCAGGCTTATCCTACTTGGATTTCCAACTCTTAAAAAGACTTTAGTCATTTGACTTGTCTGGTTCCTGGCAGTAAATATCACACTGGAAGTGTTAATTTAATAAAGTGATCTTAAGCAAAGCCATGCAACCCTGTGGGGGAAATTAAGGGAGCTAAACATAGTTGACAAAGCATCCAGGCTCCAACTGAAGTAGAAAGGCAGATGGAGAGAGGAGGGTCTACAGAAACAAGAAAAAAGTGGGGGCGCCTGTGAGAGGCAAATTAACCTGTTAGTCCATGGGTCCGAGGAGAGCATGGAGAAGACTTTCCCTTATTTCTCAACCCTTTTGCCCTTTGTATAAACCAACCTCTCCCATTGACTGATGCGACAAAGGGAATGAAACCCAGAGAATTTAGTTTGTTGAAGTCCATCTTCCACGCAGGCGCAAAGTAAGGCAGAGAAGGGAAGGGCATGGATCCACTGAGGTAACAAAGATGGCCGCTGACAAAGTTTCTTTGTGGAGCTCTGTCCTGCAAGCACGTCAGACGTCATCATCAGAGCAGCCGTGACCAGCTGTAAGGGACAGACAAGGTCACACTGGTTGATGCTCTCTTGTGGAAGGAGAGAGTCAGGAGGATCGTTAGATGTCCACCTGAGATTTCAGCTGGTCCTTGCTGTGCCTTTTTGTGAGCCATAACTGATGCTGTCCATGATGCATGCTGCCTTGGGAAGATTGAGAGAAGACAGAAAAAGTGGACAGAGGAATCTATCTATGCAGCTACGGGGAAGTCTTCATCTATGCATGGATGAAAGTTTTCAGTGATATGGTTATTTGGGGGACACTGTACATTTGTAAATAACTTGTACATACACTAAGCCCAAGAGACTCACTGGCTCACCAAGCTAGATCTGGGTGAGTCCTTAGTTTGGTTGCTCGTTGGTGCCCCAACTAGGGTGAACGGACACTTGTTTATGTTTCCCCAGGAAAAGTTCACATAATAGTTACTACACTTACATAACTTTTGGGAAGTAGTGTATGTTGTTTTTCTAAAGCTTTCTCTCGCTTTGAAATCCATAATGCCATTTCCTACTCTCTTCCACCAGTTCCTTTAAAAGGAGAGAGAAAACCCTCCTGCTTGAGTTTTGAGGCTGTGCTGAATGCAAAGAAGAAAGAAGGACAAAGACAACTGACCCTCCTGTCCCAGAGCTCAGCAACTCGCATTCCTTTTTGTTTCTGCCATGGCCCCCACTTCTTACATCCTCACAATCTTCTCCTTTGATTTATTATTCCTCTGGGGAACAGTGTTCATCTCTAGAGCTTTTGTTTTCACATAATTCAAAATTCCAAATCTTCATTCCAAATCTAGATTATTGGCAAAGGGTTCAACTCCCCCCAAACACAGTCCTCAATCTTTTTACACTTACCCACCCTCTTACTTCTCTTACAGTTCCTATTCTCTGCCTTCCATGAGGGGAGCCAGGTTAGGGGTTTTGCTTGGTTTGGGGATGCTATATGATCTGTTTTGCTTGGTTTGGGGATGCTGTGATCTGTTTTGCTCAGGTATGTATCACAAGTGACTGTACTGATTTCTGGAACGTAAGAGACAGTTGATAAATATTGGTTGAGTAACGACTGAATTGTTTCCAGTGGAGTCAGATGACTCTCCTCTCCAAATGTGTGACCATCCTTAGTTCTGCCGTTCTTGCATAATCGCTCCCGTCTGTAATCCAATGTTCTTCTGAGACTCATCTTCCATCATCTCCTCTGAGCTCCCTTCATCCACCTCTATACACCTCTATACACCTCTATTCATCAAAGCCTGCAAAGTGCTTTGATGAATTCAAGCAGATAAACATCGAGCTAGATACCAAACACATGCCTTAGTCCCTCTCAGTTTTTAGAGCTGTACATTACCGATGCATCCCAACGTTTTCTTTTCAAGAAAGAGCATGTTGCCTCTTCGGTTCTATAGTTCTAGAGTATTGTCAGAGGCTACAATTGAATGGTCTAGGCCAGGTAGCCTCAGTGGGATACACCTCTACTTGAATTCTGAAATCTACATGACCTGTGGTTAATTAACTCATTTATACTCACGAAGCCACATTAACCTACCTCCACATTTTCATGGAAACTGATCTCTGTAGACAACAAAAATGTCAAGAATAAGTACAGAGGTCTAAGGTAAGTTTCTAGTTAATGTGTAAGCATTACAAGTCTACATGGAGATAATTGAAGTTTATTTGTAATGATTCAGCTGGACCTGTTTTTGACCCAATTTACCATACCCCATGTGTTAAACATCAGCAGCCACAGCCAGGTTGGCTTCAGCAATGCTGGTCTGGCTGCCTCCTTTATCCCTCCCCTGACATATTGTAAGGACCATGCTTCTACTTCTTTCTTTATGATCTGGTCTTGGCTTCTGATGCACCCTAGGAAACTGTAAAGTGTAGAACACACATGTAGCTTACAGAACCTCTCTATGCAAATTAATTCCCCTGACACAGAATATTATAGTCTCTTATTTCCTTCAGCTGGCAACAGGATAGAACTTGAGAGAACTGCAACATCCTCGGAATCTTTATAAATTTACAGTTGAGAAAACCAGATTAATGCAGATGCTGGGATTTAATGGTGGCCTGTTGTTTGCCAAAACAATCTGGTTCTTCCCCTTGACATGCAGCTATTGTTTTCCAGCCTCCATTAAACGCATGCCATGCGACTTACTTTGACCAGAGGATTCTAAACACAAGTGAGGTACATTATCCCAGTGTTTTTCATCCCATAAAAATCTATGCTTTTAGATCCATAACTTTTCCCTTGCATGGATTAATGCAGATGAACAGTGGGGTGGTTTGAATAAAAATAGCCCTGTAGTTGGACTTTTTCACTGGTATTGTTGGCTCCTGAATAAATAACACAGAGACTTATTATTAATTGTGAAAGCTCGACCAATATCTTAGGCTTGTTTCTAACTATTCTTATGACTTAAGTTAACCCATGTCTTTTCATCTGCCTTCTTTTTATGCGGCTCAGTTACCTTTACTCTGTACTGCCCATCCTGCTTCCTCTGCATTGGGCTGGTGACTCAGCCTTTCTTTTTTCTAGAGTGCTCTCTGTCCTGAAGTCCCTGTTATACTTTCTGCCTGGCTATTGGCTGTCTAGCTTTTACTAAACCAATCACAGTGACACATCTGCACACAGCATAAAAAATATTTCAAAATGTTTTCTTTTGTATCTACATGAAAAACAAGGTATTTAATTCTAACACAATAAAACAATATGTGTAACCAGTCTTTCTCTGTCCTGCCTGCCAGTTCCCAAATAACCACAAAGAAACTTATTAATTATGAAAGCTCAGCCCAGCTTAGATTTGTTTTTAACTAGCTTTTATAATCTAAATTAACCGTATTTTTATTTTTTTTATTTATTTTTTATTGAGAAAAGAAGAAAAAAAAACATAAACAAAAATCAAGTTTCCACCTCCTCCCAGCCTCCCATTTCCCTCCCCCTCCTCCCACCCTTCTCCCCCTCCCCCCACTCCTCTCCCCCCCCTCCCCTCTCCAGTCCACAGAGCAGTCCGGGTTCCCTGCCCTGTGGTAAGTCCTAGGTCCTCCCCCCTCCGTCCATATCTAGGAAGGTGAACATCCAAACTGGCTAGGCTCCCACAAAGCCAGCACATTAAGTAGGATCAAAACCCCGTGCCATTGTCCTTGGCATCTCATCAGCCCTCATTGTTCGCCATGACCACAATAAATCAGACATCTAGAGACCCTTCACCAGCGCAAATCAAAGAAGGGAAACACACAAACCCTACTACTAAAAAAGTGACCGGAGTTAACAACCACTGGTCATTAATATCACTTAATATCAATGGGCTCAACTCACCTATAAAAAGGCACAGGCTAAGAGATTGGATAAGAAAACAGGATCCAACATTCTGCTGTCTACAAGAAACACACCTCAACCACAAAGACAGACACCTACTCAGAGTAAAGGGCTGGGAAAAGGCTTATCAAGCAAATGGACTTAACCGTATTTTTAAATCTGCATTTTTCCATGTGCTTCTTGCCTCATCTCTATTATGCCCAACCAGAGTGACTGTCTGAGGAGGTTTCCCACAAACCAATCCAGAGCCCTCACGGCATAGTATCCTACTCTTTCCAAGTCCTGGAACTCTGTTCTTTATAGAGCTTTATGGTAAGAAACAGAAAACTAAAGAGGAGAAAGAAAATTGGTATAAGATCACAAAGTATGATGTGCAATACTGTGTTTGCTCTTCACCATTAAGCAATATAATTACTAGAAGAAATTCCAGAGACACACATATAAGGATATAATTTAAAGTATTTACTTAGCCTTGGAGGATTGATCTCATTACTCACAATAGCAGCCAGAATTTCTATAAAAAATATGATATTCAATATGATACATAAATGTTACATTTTGAGTCAAATGTAGTTGCTTCTTGGGTGATCTATAAGTAATGACCAAATAGAATTAGAATATTGTTAGTGTTTTGGTGTATTTATAACACAATTTATCGTGGCCCTGACTTTGACCAATTAGTAAGCTGTGCAAATTTCTTTTGCTTATTCCTTTCAGCAATGCTGTTGGGGTACACATTACTTTTGTTACTAAATTAAATTTTTTATTTAATACTCTGTAATACACTTGGAGCTGTCTCCTCTTTTTGAGGGGGTGAGATAGGGGTTCCCTGTGTAACAGCTCTGGCTGTCCTGGAACTTGTTCTGTGGACCAGGCTGGCCTCAGACTCATAGAGATCCACCTGCCTCTGTGTCCTAAGTGCTGGGATTAAAGGTGTGTGCCACCACTGCCCAGCCTGGAATCTTTTAACTTGTGCATCTGTGGGGTCAACTTAGATTCAGATTCAGTAACTGATATGTGCTCTAGAAACATGTTATCCTGTAAACTGGAAGGTTTGGAAATACATTTCCCAACAGGAAATGAAGTAGCTTGTCTGCATCTGCTTGACCTTATGAAATATAAACACACTCAGAAACAACAGGACAGGGATGTTCCACACTTTTTCTTATTTTTAGCATTAACAAAAAATGGATTTTATGCAAACTTTACTCCTTTTTTCACTGTAAATTACTTTAAATGTTGAATTAAACAATTTTAATGAGGTTTAATAACTTTTATACTGCATATTCTGTGATGGCATCCCTTAGAAAAATTCTGGATAAAGTACAGAAAATCATCACTTAAAGTTGTAGCAAGAAGTAGGCAATCCTCAGGTTCCATAATCAAAGAAGAGAGATAAAGAGTGGGGAAAGAAAAATGGTGAACATTACCTGTAGTTATGGAACATGTCTTTCATTCAACTAAAGATAGACTTGCTCTTGGCCTTGAACAAGCAAATGACATTGAGGTTGGATCTGCGAAGCAGGGAATTAGCACAAAGACATAGAGATCCAACAATACCTTAGAGGGTTGCATCTTTAATTAAAGGGTAGAAAGGAAGAAAGTCTGAGCTAATAGGACAATCAGTTTATAATTAATTTAGGCCTCTGTGTGTTTCTTTGGGACTGAATGACTGCGGGACCAGGCGGGACAGAAAGCACTGTCAACAGGTATCTGTCATTAGTATTAGTTGTCCACCGGAACTTGGTTGCAAGATGAAGAGGAAATAAGCTGGAACGTGAGTTGTCCATGCTTTCATAACCTCAGAAGTTCCTACTCTAGTTGCCGGGGAAAGAAAGGGCATCAAAGCACCTTCCTGTTCTGAACCTTACAAAGCACAAGACCAAGCTGCCAGGCACAGTGTGTCCATTCCTGCCCATCGCTGCATGGCACTCATGGATATAACCACAGGTTCTATTATTAGATTTGAGGTCTACTTCACAGGAAGAAAGGTGGACAAAAGACACCACAAATAGCTGTCTTATAAACAGAGATTATAAAATTGGAAATCCACTTATAAAAATAAGATTATCTTACCTCACACACAAAAGTAAATTCAGACACATACAAGTTTTTAGCTAAAATATGACTTAGAAAGAGTTTCCAAAGTAAAACATAAAATGGCAGTGATTGATATTTTAATAATATTGAAATAAAAACAGAGGGAAAGTTGGTGAGGTGGCTCAGCAGGTAAAGGTGCTTACTGACAAGCTGATGACCTGAGTTTGATTTTGGGGACCCACACCATGGAAGGAGAGAACTTACCACTGCAAGTTGTTCTCTGACTTCCAGTGTGCATTGTGGCATATGAGTGTGTGCACAAAGTCAAAAAAGGTAAATAAATGTAATAAATATAACAATTTTTAATCAGAGGATAGAGTTCAGTGGTGGTGTTTTTGTCTCACATGCTTAAGGCCATGGGCCCAATGATCAGCATTTCAAATAAACAAACAAATAAAACAAATACTAAAAAGCAAAATGTAGGGGTTGGAGAGGGGTCAGAGGTTAAAATCATTGCTTTCTCTTCCAGAGGACCCAGATTCAATTCCTAGCACCCACACTGCATCTTACAATGATCTGCTACACCCATTCCAAGGACCTGGTGCAATCTTTTGGCCTCTACAGGCACACACACATGAGGTACACAAACATACATGCATGCAAATGCATGTTAATAAAATTAATGCTAAATAAAATTTTAAAAAAAAATAAGTGTAATATAAAAATAGCAATATTTATGAAATAGGAAATCAATCTTACCCATCAGGTTATGGCACGCAGGCACCAAAATCTCAATGTTTTAAAGCAATAAAAGTTTGTAACTTGGTCATGTTGTATGTCCACAGTGATTCCCCAGGCAATCTGACTCACACTGTCAGCTCAGAGGCACAGGGTAATGGAGCACCCACTTGCCCATCCTCACCAAGAGTCATGCATGAGAAGAGAACATTTATTCTGACAGCTAAATCTTCTGCTGTAGAGGCATCTTAGGTCACTGCTACTCCGTTCATCAACAGAACTAGAACAATGGCTTCTTACTGCAAGGAACTGAGAAACTCAGTCATTCATGTGACCCAAGGGAAAAAGAAAACTGGATATCAATAAGCAGGAACACTGGATACCATACTGAAAAACTATTTATATGCAGAATATGTATGTGACAAATGTATATTTAAAAGACAAACAAACCAAGAAGATGAGAAAGATACTAAACTAATCCATAAAAAGAATCCCAAATGGTTATTAAATGTGAAGAATAAAAAGTCCCAAAGTCACTGGAATTGGAGAAATTCAAATTAGAGATTAACGGGTTATATCTAGTGTATAAGAGAATGTCAAAAAAAAATCAATTAAATTACACCACATAACCATGGCCTTTACTTTGGTACAACTGCTTTTGGGGGCAACTGAAATATTGATGGAAGGAGAAATGTCAAAACTCATTAACACTTTGTTTCTGTGGCCTGCCTGCACCAAGCGGGGTAGGTGCTTTGTTTGCGAGCTGCCCAACCAGCACGGAGGTCTGATCTCTCGGCGCCAGGTGACCCAGCATTGGGGTGAGTTTCTGGCCCACGGCGCCAGCCTGGGACGGGGAGCTCGGGGGTTTCTTGGCCCCCTGTCCTTCTTGGGCTCTCTGCAGGGCCTCTACTCCCTGGGTGCTGCCTCTTTCTTCCTGGCCCACCCAGCTTCCGTCCAGAGCGCTCCCCACTTCGGCCCCACCACCCTCTTTTGGCGTGTGGCATCGCCCAGCCCAGCCTATCTGGGCGCTGGGTCCGAGTACTCGGGGCTCCCGGGCGGGCAGCAGTTGCTTTGTTTCTGTGGCCTGCCTGCACCAAGCGGGGTAGGTGCTTTGTTTGCGAGCTGCCCAACCAGCACTGAGGCCTGATCTCTCGGCGCCAGGAGAGCCAACATTGGGGAGAGCCAGCGTTGGGTAGGCAAGGAGACCTGATCCGGTAAAAGAAGATCCATAGGGAGCATTTGGAAGAAGAGATGGGTCTACGTCAAGGCAAGAATTCGCCCAACAAGCTGAAAAGCAACATGAAGCCACCAGAAACAAGCGACCTCACAACGGGAGGACAAGAACCCCTTAATCAAGAAGAAGGAGAAAAGATTGACTTCATGAAAGTGATTGACACCCATAAACAGCATGTAAAAAATGCCCTTATAGAAATGGATGAGAAATATAACAGAAAGTTTGAAGAATTGAATAAATCAGTGAATGATACCCTAGAAAACCAAGGAAAAACAATCAAACAGATAATGGAAACAGTTCAAGACCTGAAAACTGAAATGGAGGCAAAGAAGAAAACACAAACAGAGGGCCGGCTGGACAAGGAAAATCTAGGTAAACAAATAGAGACTACAGAAACAAGCATAACCAGCAGAATACAAGAGATAGAAGAAAGACTCTCGGATTCTGAAGATACCATAGAGAAAATAAACACACTGATCAAAGAAAACAGCAAGTCCAACAAACTCTCATCACAAAACATTCAGGAAATATGGGACACAATAAAAAGACCAAACCTAAGAATAATAGGAGTAGAAGAAGGAGAAGAAGGGCAGCTCAATGGTCCAGAAAATATATTTAATAAAATTATAGAAGAAAACTTTCCCAACCTAAAGAAAGATATACCTATGAAGGTGCAAGAAGCATACAGAACACCGAATAGGCTGGATCAAAAAAAAAACATCCCCTCGCCATATAATTATCAAAAAACAAAGCATACAGAATAAGGAAAGAATATTAAGAGCTGCAAAGTAAAAAGGCCAAATTACTTATAAAGGTAAACCTATCAGACTTACACCTGACTTCTCCATGGAAACCATGAAAGCCAGAAGGTCCTGGATAGATGTACTGCAGAAACTGAGAGACCATGGGTGCAAGCCCAGATTACTATACCCAGCCAAGCTTTCATTCACTATAAAAGGAGAAAATAAAATTTTCCAGGATAAAAACAAATTTAAACAATACGCAGCCACAAATCCAGCCTTACAAAAAGTAATTGAAGGAAAATCACTAACCAAGGAGTCCAACAATGACCACAATAACTCAGACATCTAGAGACCCTTCACCAACACAAAACAAAGAAGGGAAACACACAAACTCTACGACTAAAAAAAAATGACCGGAGTTAACAACCACTGGTCATTAATATCACTTAATGTCAATGGACTCAACTCACCTATAAAAAGGCACAGGCTAAGAGATTGGATAAGAAAACAGGATCCAACATTCTGCTGTTTACAAGAAACACACCTCAACCACAAAGACAGGCACCTACTCAGAGTAAAGGGCTGGGAAAAGGCCTATCAAGCAAATGGACCTAAGAAACATGCAGGTGTGGCCATACTTATCTCTAACAAAGTTGACTTCAAACTTAAATCAATCAGAAGAGATGGAGAGGGGCATTTTATACTCATAACAGGAACAGTTCATCAGGATGAAGTCTCAATCCTGAACATCTATGCCCCGAATATAAAAGCACCCACGTACATAAAAGAAACATTGCTAAAATACAAGGCAGATATCAAACCGCACACAGTAATAGTAGGAGACTTCAACACTCCTCTCTCACCAATGGACAGGTCAATCAGACAGAAACCTAACAGAGAAATAAGAGAATTAATGGAGGTAATGAATCAAATGGACTTAACAGACATCTATAGAACATTCCATCCAAATAGGAAAGAATATAACTTCTTCTCTGCAGCTCATGGAACCTTCTCGAAAATCGACCACATAGTCGGTAACAAAGCAAACATCCACAGTTACAAAAAAATATTAGTAACCACCTGTGTCTTATCAAATCACCACGGATTAAAGTTAGAATTCAACAATAATGCTACCCCCAGAAAGCATACAAAGTCATGGAAACTGAACAGTCAACGATTGAACCATACCTGGATTAAGGAAGAAATAAAGAAAGAAATTAAAGTCTTCCTGGAATTCAATGAAAATAAAGAAACAACATACTCAAACTTATGGGACACTATGAAATCAGTCCTAAGAGGAAAGTTCATAGCACTAAGTGCCCACTTAAAGAAAACAGAGAAAGCTCACATTGGAGACTTAACAGCCCACCTGAAAGCTCTAGAAAAAAAAGAAGCAGACTCACCTAGGAGGAGTAGAAGACTGGAAATAATCAAACTGAGGGCTGAAATCAACAAAATAGAAACACAGAAAACAATACAAAGAATCAATGAAACAAAAAGCTGGTTCCTGGAGAAAATCAACAAGATTGACAAACCACTATCCAAGCTAATCAAACGGCAGAGAGAGAATTTGCAAATTAATAAGATCAGAAATGAAAAGGGGGACATAACCACAGACACAGAGGAAATTCAGAGAATCATTAGATCTTACTACAAAAGCCTATATGCCACAAAATTGGAAAATGTAAAGGAAATGGATACTTTTTTAGATAAATATCATATACCAAAGTTAAATCAGGACCTGGTGAACAATCTAAATAGACCTGTTAGTCGCGAAGAATTAGAAGAGGTTATCAAAAACCTCCCTACCAAAAAAAGCCCAGGACCAGATGGTTTCAATGCGGAATTCTACCAGAACTTCCAAGAAGATCTAATACCTATACTCCTTAATGTGTTCCACAATATAGAAACAGAAGGGTCATTACCAAACTCCTTTTATGAAGCCACAATTACTCTGATACCAAAACCACTCAAAGACTCAACCAGGAAAGAGAACTACAGGCCAATCTCACTCATGAATATCGACACAAAAATCCTCAACAAAATACTGGCAAATCGAATCCAAGAACACATCCGAAAAATTATCCATTATGATCAAGTAGGCTTCATTCCTGAGATGCAGGGCTGGTTCAACATACGAAAATCTATCAATGTAATCCAGCATATAAATAAACTGAAAGAAAAAAACCATATGATCATTTCATTAGATGCTGAAAAAGCATTTGACAAAATTCAACATCCATTTATGTTAAAAGTCTTGGAGAGATTAGGGATACAAGGGTCATACCTAAATATAATAAAAGCTATATACAGCAAGCCGACAGCTAACATCAAATTAAACGGAGAGAAACTCAAAGCCATCCCACTTAACTCAGGAACACGACAAGGCTGTCCACTTTCGCCATACCTCTTCAATATAGTGCTTGAAGTTCTAGCAATAGCAATAAGACAACATAATGGAATCAAGGGGATTCAAATTGGAAAGCAAGAAGTTAAACTTTCGTTATTTGCAGATGATATGATAGTGTACATAAGCGACCCCCAAAACTCCACCAAAGAACTTTTACAGCTGATAAACAGCTTTAGTAATGTGGCAGGATACAAGATCAACTCCAAAAAATCAGTCGCCCTCTTATACACAAAGGATATGGAAGCAGAGAGGGAAATCAGAGAAGCTTCACCATTCACAATAGCCAAAAACAGCATAAAATATCTTGGGGTAAATCTAACCAAGGAAGTGAAAGAACTATTTGACAAGAACTTTAAGGCATTGAAGAAAGAAATTGAAGAGGATACCAAAAAATGGATGGACCTCCCTTGCTCTTGGATTGGGAGGATCAACATAGTAAAAATGGCAATTCTACCAAAGGCAATTTATAGATTCAATGCAATCCCCATCAAGATCCCATCAAAATTCTTCACAGATCTGGAGAGGACAATAATCAACTTTATATGGAAAAACAAAAAACCCAGGATAGCCAAAACAATCCTATACAATAAAGGATCTTCTGGAGGCATTACCATCCCTGACTTCAAACTCTATTACAGAGCTACAGTAATGAAAACAGTGTGGTACTGGCATAAAAACAGAGAAGTCGACCAATGGAATCGTATAGAAGACCCGGATTTTATCCCACAAACCTATGAACACCTCATTTTTGATAAAGGAGCTAAAAGTATACAATGGAAGAAAGAAAGCATCTTCAACAAATGGTGCTGGCACAACTGGATGTCAACCTGTAGAAGAATGAAAATAGACCCTTATCTATCACCGTGCACAAAACTCAAGTCCAAATGGATTAAAGACCTCAATATCAGCCCGAACACACTGAACCTGATAGAAGAGAAAGTGGGAAGTACCCTACAGGAGATGGGCACAGGAGATCGCTTCCTATGAATAACCCCAGAAGCACAGACATTAAGGGCAACATTGAATAAATGGGACCTACTTAAACTGAGAAGCTTCTGTAAAGCAAAGGACATAGTCACTAAGACACAAAGGCAACCTACTGACTGGGAGAAGATCTTCACCAACCCCACAACAGACAAAGGTCTGATCTCCAAAATATTTAGAGAACTCAAGAAACTAGACTTTAAAATGCTAATTAACCCAATTAAAAAATGGGGCACTGAACTGAACAGAGAATTCTCAGCAGAGGAAGTTCAAATGGCCAAAAGACACTTAAAGTCGTGCTCAACTTCCTTAGCAATCAGGGAAATGCAAATCAAAACAACTTTGAGATATCATCTTACACCTGTCAGAATGGCTAAAGTCAAAAACACCAAGGATAACCTTTGCTGGAGAGGCTGTGGAGGAACGGGTACCCTCATCCATTGCTGGTGGGAATGCAATCTTGTGCAACCACTGTGGAAGTCAGTGTTTCGGTTTCTCAGGAAATTCGGGATCAACTTACCCCTGGACCCAGCCATACCACTCCTGGGAATATACCCAAGAGATGCTCTATCATATGACAAAAGCATTTGTTCAACTATGTTCATAGCAGTATTATTTGTAATAGCCAGAACCTGGAAACAACCTAGATGCCCTTCAATGGAAGAATGGATGAAGAAAGTATGGAATATATACATGCTAGAGTTCTACGCTGCGGTAAAAAACAATGACTTCTTGAATTTTGCATGCAAATGGATGGAAATAGAAAACACTATCCTGAGTGAGGTGTCCCAGACCCAAAAAGATGAACATGGGATGTACTCGCTCATAATTGGTTTCTAGCCATAAATAAGGGCCACGGAGTCTAGAATAGGTGAACCTAAAGAAGCTAAGTAAGAAGGTGAACCCAAGGAAAAACATATAGTTATCCTCTTGGCTAAGGGAAGTAGACCAAATTGCCGGGGAGAAAATTAGGATCTTGGGGGTGGGGTGGGATGGGGGTAAGGGGAGATGGGGAGAGAAAAGGTAGAAGGGAAGGAGGGGGGACTTGGGGAATCAGGAGAATTGGGATAAAGGAAAGGTTCATAGGGGAGCACGGAACCACAATTCTTAGTTAAGGGAGCCAGTTTAGGGTGGGCAAGAGACTTGACCCTAGAGGGGCTCCCAAGTGCCCAAGATGAGGTTCCCAGTTAGTTCCTTGGGCAGCTGAGGATTGGGAACCTGAAATGACCCTATCCTAGAGCAATACTGACGAATATCTTGCATATCATCATAGAACCTTCATCTGGTGATGGATAGAGATAGAGACAGAGACCCACACATGAGCACTGGACTGAACTCCCAAGGTCCCAATGAGGAGCAGAAGGAGGGAGAACATGAGCAAAGAAGTAGGGACCACGAGGCGTGCACCCACCCACTGAGACAGTGGAGCTGATCTACTGGGAGCTCACCAAGGCCAGCTGGACTGTGACCGAAAAAGCATGGGATAAAACCGGACTCTCTGAACATGGCGAACAATGAGGGCTGATGAGATGCCAAGGACAATGGCAAGGGGTTTTGATCCTACTTAATGTGCTGGCTTTGTGGAAGCCTAGCCAGTTTGGATGTTCACCTTCCTAGATATGGACGGAGGGGGGAGGACCTAGGACTTACCACAGGGCAGGGAACCCGGACTGCTCTGTGGACTGGAGAGGGAGGGGGAGAGGAGTGGGGGGAGGGGGAGAAGGGTGGGAGGAGGGGGAGAAGGGTGGGAGGAGGGGGAGGGAAATGGGAGGCTGGGAGGAGGTGGAAACTTGTTTTTTTGTTTATGTTTTTTTTTCTTCTTTTCTCAATAAAAAATAAATAAAAAAATAAAAAAAAACTCATTAAGTGTGCTTCTTGAGGTTGTCCATGAAAAGTGCTTATATATAACCCAAGAGGAAGAACTGAAGGATGATTTTTAGCTCAGTTTGCAACATCAATAAAGGGAACACAGCTTACTTATTCTGACTATGTAAATGCGAGCTATTATACAATGAAGTGATATATTGTAGACAAAATAAATTATATTAACTACAACACACACGATACTCCCATTTTGTAATGAAAACTCAAGAATACACTATAGGCATTTACATGGAATGGTTTTATTGCTGCAGAGTTTTACAGCATGGGGAGATGTACAGGAATATCTGTAAATCATGCATCCATGCTAAACTGATAGGACACATGACCCAGGCTATGAAAAATACACAGACACACACACACTGGTGCCTGCAGAGAACATGAGGGTGGATGAGATCTCCCAGAGTTACAGAATCTTGTGAAACCAGCAATGTAGGTGCTGGGAACTGACTCTGGTCCACGAAAGAACAGGTGTGCAAAAATTAGCAATAAAAATTTGAAACAGAATAAATTTCATTTCTTTATTGCTAATGTTTTCGTAAAAATACTCTTTCTACCTGATAAATGTAGGCACCCTGATTTTTTGTACTGATAATATTGTGTGGGTCACAGAGAGGAAAGTATTAATCCACATGTCTCTTGTGCCTGCTCAGAACTATGTACAAACTTTAATGTTCTCTTGTTAGAAATGTCTTATGATTTTAAACAAATTTAGTGCACCTTCAAAAATCAGAAAAAAACAAAGGTGCTGTTACAAATAAATGGAAGAATTATTACCATGAACTTTTCATTTATCTTCTATTGTATAATGACAGTTTTAAATGACAGTTTAAATCAGAACATTTAAGTCTTATGAGAAAACCATCAACACTATTAATTCTCATCTAGTGACTTATTCTTGAAGGGTGCCTCAAAGTTTCCAGTAAAAATAAACACAAACATGCAATTCAGGATGTGTTTCAACACAATAACTGAGCTCTACATTATTTTTGATTTAATTATTTAATTAGACTGTTTCTCTTTGATGGTAAAAAAAAAAAACTGAATGCTCATCTTTAAAGCACGGAATAAGTAAAAAGTATCTATCTTTAACATTTCTATTGGAGATTCTAGCCAAAGCAATTAGATGAGAAAAACTAAAATATAAACACATTTTTAAAAAGGGCATACAGATACCTCTATTTGCAAAGGATGTAATTTGTATGCAGATAGTCCTAAGGAATGCACTAAAAATTCAAAAGAACTAACAAACAATTGGACAAACCTGGAAGATACAAAATTAATATAAACAAAAGGAAAATTAATTTCTATAGAGTAGTAATAAGCATGCTGAAAATGAAATTAGGAAAACTGCATTTAGAATATCTTGAAAAATAATTGGGTGTTCACATTTAACAAAATAAAAAGGTAAGACTTCACTGCACACTGACAGAATCCTGTTTCACACTAGTCTGCTTACTCTTGCTATGAACTATGTTTGCCAGAACCTGGAAACAACCTAAAAGAGCAAAGAGGTCCAGACCATGATGGGGACACCCACTGAAACAGTTTACCTGAGCTAATGGGAGCTCACCAACTCCAGCTGGACAGGGAAGGAAACAGCATAGGTCAAAACCAGTCCCTCTGAATGTGGGTGACAGTTGCATGGCAGCAGGATTCATCCCTACTGCTTGTACTGGCTTTTTGGGAACCTTTTCTCTTTTAATGGATACCTTGCTCAGCCTATATATAGTAGGGAAACCTTTACCTTTCCCAGAGCAATGTGCCTTACCCTCTCTGAGGAGTGGATGGGGGATGAGGCATGGGGGAGGGGTTGTAGGGGATGGGAGGAGGGGAGGGAGTGGAAACTGGGAATGGCTTGTAAAATGAAAAAGACTATTTGCTTTAAAAAAAATAATAAAAACGTGAAGAAAAAAAAGATACCAGCCAGTGTTACAGTCCAGTTTCTGTTGCATGCAAGATGTAGAACTCTCAGCTACTTCTCCTGCACCTCGTCTGCCACCACACTGCCATGCTCCCCACCATGATGATGAAGGATGGAACCTCTAAAACCATAAGCAAGTCCCAGTTAAATGCTTTCTCTTGTAAGAGTTGCCATGGTCATGGTATCTTTTCACAGCAATAAAACACTGACTAAGACAAAAGAAAAAAGGAAAAAAGAAACCACAAGAGTTTCTCATTGGTCAAGAACACGTTCCTAGGGCAAGTGATAGGTAGTTGAGCCATTGCCATATCTACTACACAAGGGACCAAAGTTACAAAAGTGAGATCATGACCAAAGGGCAGGGAGTACAGTGAAATGAGCTGAGTCTTTTGTTAACAAACTTGCAAGTAAGGAATTGACATGACTTCTTTAGTAACCTTGGTTGGACATCTGTGGCTCTGATCTTATGCATAGCTGTAAGGTTTCAAACTTATGATCTATTTACAAAAAACCTTTAGTTTAGTTTGAACTTGCTCTGATGTAAAAGTGAAATGATTGTGTGCAGTTTGTGTTAGACTGGGGAGAAATGATTATTTTTTATATTACTCTGGGTAAAAAGGAACAAAACAGGTTTTTAAGTGTCTACAGTCCTCGTAGGACAGTTATAAAGCATGTCCCACTATATATTCCATATAGCAAAACTTATATAGCTAAATAAAAAGTCATCTTCTTGACCACCCACAGATATATGTGCCCAGCAGATGTAATATTTTCATGAGATAAATACACAAGCAGTGGGAAGACATCAAAACTATTCTTAGGGAAGAAATTAAGTGACTCAGGAGAGAAATTATAGACAGGAGGACCAGGTTTCCACAGCCAGTAACTCCACAACCTTTCCAGGTGGGGCTTCCTATCAGAGAATCACTCATCTGGTAGCTTGGCCTGTTGAACTTGTTATCACCTGCTGTGTCTCTCATGGCCCCTGACCTGGTTAATAAAAGATCAGTCAAATCTTTGGGAACACTTGCTTGTGCAGCAATAACAGATCCACAAAGACAGAAATGTGAACCAAGACTCTGTGCATAGAAATAATACCCAGAGCCGCCCTGTAATTCATGACTGCCTACCATTTGAATGGGATCCTTATTCCTTGTCCAAGAGTCAGGGGAAAACTTACAGGATGAATTGGTAAAAGTGAGCCACAAATAAAGAGTTATGTATTAAAGAAAACAAGTTAAAATGAACGTTGGTATGGTTGATTTGGGTAGAAACAACAAAAACTTCAGAGCCAGATAAAGATATTAAATAGTCTACTGCTCATCAAATAAATGTATCATTGTTTTACATACCTTCATTTGATTTACAAATAATAACATAATAAATAAATAAATAATAAAAGAAAAACCAAATGGTAGTGACCTAGGTCCATTTCTCTGTTTGATTCTCCATAGCAACATTGGAATCATACTCTATGTATTTTCTTTCAAGCCATGAAGGAAATTAAATTTACCATGCTTTTACAATCTTTAATTTTGTAGTAGACAAAGTTATCATCAAAATCTTTATAAATACATCTTCAATTAGCACAATCTTGCCAAAATGAAGTTGAATAGATAATTGTTTAGTATCCCTGAAACTATTGAAATAAAAGGAAGACCCCCTCCAAAGCTACTCCTAAAGCTAATATTTCACTTTTTCCACATACTGTAGCCCTTGACCTTATGCCTTGAAACATGAGAATGTCATGCATTCATTTCTTTATGCTATGTAATGCTAGTCAATTCTTACTTTCTCATTGAAAACTGTAGCAATTAAATAATTTTTAGTAAGTATCACACTTCTCAGATTTTACACTAGATTAAATCTGCTGTAAGTTAATATGTTTTATTTAATGGTGTTTTCTTTTCATTTTTTGTGCATGTGAGAATTTATCCAAAGGTAAAATAAAGTGACTGTGTTGAATAACAACTGTATTTATAGAATGCAAGTGTATCTAGCTGAACTGAAGGGCTTCTTCCTTCCTCTACACGCCTGTTGACATTGGTTTGTCTTTACTTGAACCTATGGCCCACAGAAGCTTGAGCCCAGCTGCCAAGGTCAGGCCCCAGGTATTTAGACCTTAAACTGACACTCACAGAACCCAAGACTTGTGAAGACTAAGACAGTCAAGCCTTCAGTCAGCAAAAGAGCAAAGAGTCTGCTTAGCTGAATAAAGGCCACAGAGTCAGCTCACTGTGCAGAGGAGCGGAGCTAGGGGTTTGTAAGGTTGTGTGGCTCACTAGAATGTTCCCACTCTAATGCGCTCACGAGCTTGGACAAGACATTAGGATTCTTTTCACAAAATGATAACAGCTGGGGGAAAACAATTTGATGGATGCATCCCTGAAATTCCAGAACTCAGAAGAAAGAGACAAGAGCATCAGGAGTTCAGGACCAGCCTCAGATACAGAGTGAATTCTGGGCAAGTCCAGGCTTCAGAAAACCCTGCTTTAAAATAAAAGGCCAGGCATTATAAATGCCATATATCTGAAGTGCAGTCCCATTTGGGAAAGAGAGGCAGGAGAGTTGCTAAGAACCAGAGGACAAGCCAAGCGCACTTCAAACAGAAAATGAGCAAGCAGGGGGCGGGCACAGGAAATCACGATCACTTACTTTTAAAGATTCCAATTGTGATTAAGTGATATGGCTTCAATATATTCAACTTATACATAGCATAAGTTCATTACCCAAATAATGGCTACTTTTATTCTTCTGAATTAGAAGCAGAGGAAACTGAAGAACAAGAAAGAATAGAAAAAAAAAGGAAAAAACCTCAAAGATAAGAAGTAATAACTGAAAAGGAAGAGCTGCTGTGGACTTTACTTGTTTGGAAGTGAACAGTGTCCTCCGACTTAAGCCTACATAGGAACATCGAGGGACACAAGGACATTGAGAAAAAGTGCAAGGAAAGAACCAGGATGAAAACGAAGCAAAAGGAGACAGAAATGTAAAGGAAAACATAAGCGAATACAAAGTTAGCCGTCCTGGGTGGTGGCACAGGCCTGCAGGCAAAGGGCCATCAACTGTCCTTAATAAGCAAAAGCCACAAAGAACAGGTCCCTCTATGTCTTCACAATTTTGACATTTAAATTTTTGATTTTGTTTAGAATTATGAAAAAATGCCTAATTTAAAATTCAATTGCCTGCCAATCCGCTGTCCTGTGAGAATCAGCTGCCAGCTCAACCCTAAAACAAATAAAAATACTTCAGTGAATTCATTTGGCAACAGAAAAAAAAAACATATTTTTTTTTCTTTCTGGTACACTGGACACAAATGAAGTAGCTTCCACCAAGGACAAAGCTGGGTCAAGGCCCAAAGCCTCACGAGGGAAGGGCCCGGTCAGGACTCTATGACAAAAGACACACAGGGGACTCAGGGTAGCAACCCTAGCTGAAAACACTGCTCAAGCCTTGAGCTAAAGTGGCCTTTCAGAGATCATGCATCTTGGGAACTATTCCACACTGAACATTTAATTTTCTAGACAGAGTGATGAAAAAAAAAATCTCATTCCAACAGGAAGGGGGAGGGCACAGAAAGGTGAAGAGAGAGAGAGAGAGGGAAGATGGAGAAGGAAATGAGGGCAGAAGGGAGAGTGGTGAGTCAGGGTACCCTTCCTCCACACTGATGCTGGCAGACCTGTGGGAACAATGTGCGAGACAAAGGGCTTTTCTGTAGCTTTGAAGCAGTGAGCTCCCCCGCTCTGGCCTGCTCATTGCTCTGCTAGGCGACACTCTTCACTGGAGTCCAACAGGCTGATGTCGCAGGAGATATTTTGACGTGTACACAGCAAAACACACAGAGCAAAGTCTTTCCAACAAAGCCAGTAATATCACCTGACTTCTTGTTTGTTTGCTGTTTGTTTTTTAACTGTGCCCAGTCTTTAAAAGGCTGAGGATCTGTGGCATAGGAAGCCTGAGAGCAGTGTTATCTGGGAGGGGTTCTAACAGGGAAACGTAGATTCTTGGCTCCAAAGGACTGAATCCCTGACAGCTTTGGGAGGGGGATCCTGTTGGTGTTGGCGAAGGTTTAGGGAAGACTTTTTCATCAGAGAAGGGAAGAGATGCTGCAGCCTTAGACTCAGCATCCTTGAAATGCTGTTCACTCATTATTGATTTATCTGAATTTTAGATGCAATTAATAGTGTTGACTGACAAAGATATTATGAGTCTTAAATAATAAGATGGCAATTGGTATAGCAGTCTGTTCTTAGTGGGCATTGTGGGATTGAGGAAGGGAATGATCAAACAGCCCAACAGCTCTGTGAATTGGCCTGCCGTGACTTGAAGCTGACGAGAATGACATCATTTTTATCGCATTGCTTCATACTGTCCACACAGTATTAAAATGTTTGCTCCTATCTGCAACGCTTTTCACACATACATTTATGCAGAGTGGTAGCAAAAACAGCCCCCCCAAAAGTTCCATAGAGTGAGCAGAAGACAAGGACAGCGTCCTCCATACAATCCCTGTAGCCAGAGGCAGGAAGAGACAGTGGGCTTTCTCTAAATAACAAGCCTAAGAAGCAGCTACTGTGCCAAGAAGTAAAGGGTTAAGCGGTGTTGCTCATTGTCACATGACGCTGGGAAAGAACTGAGCAGGGAACCTCAGGATCCAGGGATCAGGAGGAGGCACATCTTGCCTGCACATGTGGCCTCTACCACTAACACTTCAAAGTGCCTCCTCAGACCGACATAACATTCTGACGCCGACTGTAAATGCCCTTGACACGCAGAGGGGAAAATATCAAACACTCCACCAGTCCCCAAAACGCAGTGTCTCTGCACTGGGAAAGGCCTTAATGAGCCAGCAGCAAAGGGGGGTGGGAGGGGGAGGGCTCCGAGCCAGAGAGAGGGGAGGAGGTGGAGCAGCGCGGGTGGTTCTGATTTAAGGCTTGTACTGATGCATGCCGGGCGTGTGCAATTGGGCTCAGACCACTATGCCTTGGAGTGCCCCAGGACCTTGAAGAACATCCCTAGGCATCAATTCCAGGCCTTTCTGAGTCAATACCCGACTGAATATGTTTTTCCTTGCACATTCCAGAGCTCATGACTCTCAAATAGAAGAACTTCCCAGCCACAAAGCTGGTCTCTGTTGCAAAGGCGACCCTGTGCCCTGTTTCTTCCCATAGTCTCCCCCCCTACTCTCATTGAAGAAGCTGAATGGCTGTGTTTTCTCTTTGGGAAATTTTCATAGAGGACACATGGCAATTTAGAGGGTCTCTTTCATTCTGTCAAAGGGTACTTGTATTAGAAGATCTTTCCCAGACAATCCGTTGTTATAAGCTACCAGTGAACGCTCTACAGTGTGACTTAGCCAGTTGGACAGTCTGGACCAAGAGAAGGTAGAGGGTGGGACTCCTCTTCCTTACTGGACTGTCATACAAACAGGTAGGCTCACTGATTCATTCTGTAATTCATTCATTAGTTTTGAAGAGCTGGAGTACATAAAACTTATAAAACGTGTTTCTTGGCCTCTGAAGGAAACCTAAAACAATGGAAGAAAGGGACATATAAAAATAATTACAGACTTTTGTGTGCAATGCCACAAAACAGCCCTAATACAAAGTGCCAGGGACCAAAGGAGGTAGTCGGGCCAGTCTATGTTGCTGCTGGTATGCACTGGGAAGTCTTCCCTGAGACTATGTTTGAACTGGGTCAGATTTTGGCAGTTGAAAGGAGCAGCTCGTACAAAGCAAGGGGGTGGATATAAATCATGTTGCGTTTTAAAAGGACAGGTTCCGTGTGGAACATTTGAGAGAGTGGCAGAGGTAGGCACCAAAGTAAAGGCCAAGGCCTCTGAGCAGTCTCAAGAGCCTTATGGAGAGGCTCCATCCATCTTAGCTGCAGGCACATGTAGTGATGGAAAGAGGACCAGAAAGGGGAAAGGCCGGGACCTCTGCTGCATAACATGTTCCCTAAGTTTTACGAACATTATTTGGGCTCCAGAAGAGAGGTTGATACTTCATTTGTTTTGTTGTGTTTGACCAGGTTTTACTCTATAACACAGGTTACTGACCTCAAACTCAGTATGTAGGTTAGGCTGGCCTTGAACTCATACCAGTCCTTCTGCCTTATGCTCTCAAGTAATGGGATTGCAGGCCTGAGGCACCACCACTCCCCCAGCTCAGACTTCTTTCCAGATCTGCTGAACTCCTTGGTTGCTGTTCCCATTTGGTGGGGCTTAGCTTCTGCATTACCAACATTCCCAAGGTACCCTCCCTACTCCTTGACCCCTGTTTTACTCTCTACTGACCCTGTCTTCCAGGAGACAGAACTTCAGGAAGTCATCAAAACCGCTGGTCCGTTATAGAGCTGCACCCCAGGGGGAGGGTTGAGGATGAAGTCCCATGGTAAGAGCTTGAATACATTCTTATGTAAACAAGGAAATTTTCATCAGAAAAATAGACTTGCAAATGCATTCTGGTACCAAGCTTCAATCCAACAGGCCCAAAGGGACTTGTCAGAGGTTTTCCTGCAAATTACATTGGTATGTTTTTGATGGTGTTTGGGTGGTTACAGGTCTCTCAGTACAATAACATGGCAACC
Organism: Microtus oregoni; assembly: GCF_018167655.1. Classification (NCBI taxonomy): domain Eukaryota; kingdom Metazoa; phylum Chordata; class Mammalia; order Rodentia; family Cricetidae; genus Microtus; species Microtus oregoni. Next base: position 35,257,341 of record NW_024543072.1, read on the forward strand.
TAAGATATGTGAGCTATTAAAAACGGTAACTGAATCCCTCGTGTTAGCGCTTTTATAGGTACGATCTTCAGGGAGGAATTACTCAGGAAGAGGAGGCTTCTGGAAAGATAGAGACAGTGGTCAGTGTTTTGTTTTGTTTTGTTTTGTTTTTTGAAAAGTTGAATTGTCAGAGAGGGAGAGAAGACCTCAAAATGAATGAATTAATTCATGTGATAAAAGACAGCAGTTTTAAAGGTGTAATTTGATAATAACTAGTAGGATTTTCCCTAAAACTCTGTCTTCTGTCTCCCTTTAGAGACGGCGAAGGCCATTGCTTTGTTGGTGATATTGGCTTTTACCAAATAGCTTAAATGAAGACTCCATTATTTGTTATTGGAAACTGTGGCTTCCCTGAGTTGCGATGACCGGCTTGCACATGCACCTTTGACTCATGCATGTGTCTAACCCTGTCTACCACTCTTGGACCTTGACATGCATCCTGTCGTATTATCCAGCAGCCTTATGAACACTGTTTTTAATCACATTTTAACGGTGAGAGAAACTGAAGGTCATAAGGAGCCTTCATTTGTCCCACATCAAAGCTTGCAACTTCCAAAGTTCAGGAAGGAGATTCAAATCAGGCTCTGATTTGGCTGCATTCGACTACAGCTTATTGGTATTTCTAAAGAGGATCACTACATGATGTTTCTTGAGAATATGGGTAGGGAAAGGGACTAGATGAGGCTTTGACATAATCAAGTTGAGTAAGAGTCAGACCAGTACAAAACAAACACACAAAACCAAAGAAAGACAAAAGCACATCTCACCAATATTTAGTTTGTCGGTCTACGGTCTCTGTAGAGATGGCAGCTGAGAGCCCATGGGGGCACGTTTTGCAGCCAGACTCTCCAGAGAGCAGAGCCCTGACTACTTGACTTCATCCTATCTAGAACCAGTTCTGGCAAATTGTTGCTACTCAACATTTTACTGAAAACTTTTATGCGTGCAAGGAGATAATTTTTGTGGCTCCACCCAACATTTGACTGTGTACATTTAATTTTTCTTCACGGTGTACTTTTCATTTTCTGTAAACATTTCTAAGAAGCAGTTCAGCACTCTGTATCTGGAGCCTCAGGGACGTCTGTGGGGGAGATTGAAAACTCCCTGCCCAGGGATTTATCAACCAATGCTGATTTGGCTTAAGGTCCCCTCCACAGATGAAACCCATACCCAATACTGCTTGGGTGACCAGGAACCAGAGACCAGATACCTAGGATAAAACCAAATACTACTGGTCGAAGAAGTATCTATAAAATGACTCCTAATAATATTCTGCTATATCATGGAACTGTATTAAGCCATCCTCAGGGAGACTTTCTCCTGCAGCAGGTGGGAAGAAATACAGAAACACACAGACAGGCATTCAACAAAGAGAGAGAGAGAGAGAGAGAAAGAGAGAGAGAGAGAGAGAGAGAGAGAGAGAGAGAGAGAGAGACCTTGGAATATATAGCTGTAAATGAGATGTGTCCATCAAATCCCTCCCCTCAGAGCTCAGGGAAATCCTTGGAAGAAGAGGCATAAAGATTGTAAGATCCAGAAGGGAGGGAGGACACCAGAACAAGTCCCTCTAGGTCAATATAAGCAAAGCTCATATGAACTCACAGGACGGAGGCAGCAAGCAAGGGGGCCTAAAGGGATCTCCACCAGGTCCTCTCCATATAGTTTATAGAATTCAGTTTAGTATTTTTATGGGACTCCTAAGTGTGAGAACGAGTGGGTCTCTGATAATTGTGCCTTTTCTTGGGGGCTCTTTTCTTCTTGCTGGCTCACCTAGTTCAACTTCAGTATGTTTTTTGTTTTACTTTATTATATTTTATTTTGTCAGGTTTTGTTGTTATCTCTTAGATGCATGTTCTTTTCCAATAAAAGACAGAAATGGAGTGGATCCAGATGGAAGGGGAGGTAGGGAGGAAGTGGGAGGGGTAGAGGAAGGGAAAACTGTAATCAGGATATATTATATGAAAAAAGATCCATTTTAACAAAAGGGAGGAAAAGCTGCTTGCCCAATGTCTACTTTTCATCCTAACTTACAGGAATGGAACTGGGTCCAGCTAGACCACTATACTTCTGAGTTACCTTGTGAAAATACCTAGATACTTACACCAGGTTTTATGACCAGAAAACTCTTTCAAATATGTCTAGAAAGTCCTCAGGAGGGTGTCAGAACACTGATGATCACTTTGTCCCTCCTCACCCTCCATTTGAAGCCTGAAACTAAGACCAGAGGGCCACATCTCTGTCCATCTTGGACTCATTTAATCAGAAAGTACTTTAAAACCGATCACTGGCAGCTTTCTCTGGGCCAAGATACCAATCATGGAGATGCTAGCCCAAGACAGTGTGCATCCTAGAGAAACACTGGGCAAGGTTCAATGCTCTGAGAACCAGTTTCGGGAAAGAAATCACAAATCACATTGAACTGTCTATAAGACAGATTAGCTAACTAAAATTTCAATAACCGTGGCCAGGATGGAATGCTGCAGGTACAGAGGTAAAGTGTAACTTACCTTATGCTATTTCAGTCAAAGCTGACATTTTTCAGAAATAACAGGGTCATGTAGCAGTGGGAATACACAATGGGGTTTGTTTCATGCATGATATACTTGGGGAGAAAAAGTTACAAAGCTTGGGTAATAGAGTTAATTTTCAGTTGCTGTAGACTATGTGACTCAAGAAAAATATAGAGTTTCTTAGTGCATGGTTCTGGAGGATGCGGAGTCTAAGGCATGACACCAGCGTCTACTGAGTGTCTTCTTTGTGCACCAGTACATGGCAGAAGTCATCCCAGAGTATGACATGGTTATGTCAGCTTGATTCTCTCTTCCTCTCCTATTTTTGATTGTGTGTGTGTGTTACTAACAAGCACATTTCCACATTTTCTCCCATATGGTGTTGAGGACTGAAGCAAGGCTCTTGTGAACGCTAAACAAGTGCTCTATTACTGAACTGCATCTTCAACTATTTCTTATTACAAAGCCACTAAGTCCATTACAGGGTTCCCACCCACTCAAACATATCTAAGTTTCATTTTTCCTCAAAGGCCATGCCTTCAAATGTCATTGACATAGGTACTTGAGAATTAAGTATCCAACAGTGTGCTTGAGAGGGACACTTCTGTGAAGGTTACTTTTATAGCCAACTTGATTGGATATGGGACAAAGAGACACGCTTCTGGACAGGTACCTGAGGGTACTTCCTGAAAAGATTGTCTGACAGAGGAAGACCATCCCCCAATGTGGGTCAAACACTGGGAGCTAGTCAGATATAAAGAAATCTGAGTGAAGGGAGAGTATCTCTTCCCTCTCCTCTGAGCAAAAGGTAGGGCTGCTTTTGCCTGCCGGTCTTCTTTCCCTTGGTGGTACACGCATCTAACTCTGTTGGCACCTTTGTCAACTTGTACCAACATTGGAATCCAGCCCCTTCAGCCTTCTAGCCTAGACTAAAGACTCGAGGCTCTGAGGAACTCTTCCAGGCGTTCATAAACAGATTGGGACTACTGAGACATCCAGCCTCATGGACTGAGCTGCTACTGGGTTCTCATCTTCTTCAAAGTACAAGTGACCAAAGGGTTGGACAACCTAACCCATATTGGGCAAGATGGTTTAATAAGTCCTTGTATTATATACTCATTCTATGAATTATCTTCCTCTAGAGATCCCTGACTAATAAGACTTCAGGGCAAGAAATGTCAATGGAATTTATGGATAACTGAAGTTGCTTCCTAATCAGCCTCTTGGTTCCTCCCTATGCCATGGACACCTGATCTCAGCATCTGTTTTTTACATTAACACTCTCCCTGTGCAGCCTTTTCCTAGACATCATTCTTAGTGGTGTCTCTAGACCACCCATCCCCTAATTGGACCCTCTCCTTCCCTTACCATCTTCCTTTCTCTCTCTTTTCTCCATAGCACTGCTACTTACAAAATGTCATAGTTTTACACATTTGTCTTCCTTATAGACGACCAAACCTCGCCCCCATGAGGTAAGCTCAGTTAAGGTACAGGTGTTTGTCTCCATTTTCATCGTTGTCACCACGGAAACCAAAGAAGTAACTCATAAATACTTGTGGGATGGATGGATAAATGAATGAAGTAGCAAAAGACATATCAGGTTGAAGAACAAAGAACTTGCCCATAGAGAGGTCAAATAAAGTAAAATTTCTAAGGCAACAGAAAAGGGGATTCTCTAATGGGCCCATTCTCTCGGGTTTCCCTCTGGGCAGCAGTGTGGAGGTGCTTTGTGGGAGTCAGTCTCTCTGAAGTGTCTTGAGGCTTACAGGGTTCTCTCTGGAGAGAAAGGCTGACCTGCCATTCAAGAGAAGAGAGTCAGCGTTGACTCTGTGCCTTTCACCTCCTTGGTCCCTGATTTTTACTGATGGGAAACAGACTGCTGTTAGTTCTTAAATTTTCCATGGTGAGCTAGCATTGCAAGAACGACTTGCTGATTGGGGATCTGCAGTCTGTGACTGTGGCTCCCAGGACTCAGGAGCTACATTTCAACTCTTCATTTTCTCCAGGAAGGCTCATGGCTGGAGATACCCGCTCACACCACACCACAGAACAGGGCTGGATATGCTGAGCCACGACCTCTTGCCAGCTCGTGTTAACACTGAGTGCGTGAGAATATCTGTGGTCACTTTGTCGGGACATCGTGTTCTCTATGGACAGCAAACTTTCCATCCAACCTGCATTCCCACCCTGGACACACAAGCTATTTCTACACATTTCACACCAGTGCCTTGAAGGAATCCAGGGACATTTTTCTTTATCCAGCCTGATATTTATTTTGGCACGAGTTCTAAAGGCTGAAGTCTTGAGAGATTTGAGTTTTGTTGAATTATAGACATCATTTCAGTGAGGTTAAATGGCCCAGGCAACAATCGGAGTGCCTTCCTCATCATTCCCACCCCTGAGACTCTTGTTCATCTTGCAAGGTCAGACTGTAGGGCTACCTTCTCAGTGAAGCTTTCCCAAGTCATTGAATTGAAAGTGCCTTTCTGTCTCTCTGAGGCCCTGTGGCCACAGAGCAAGCCAGAAAGATCTCTCCAGTGGGCAAGTTCTAGTTCTAACCAGATTTCTCTCAGATTTAAATACTGGCTCCTAAGCATTGATCCATCACTCTAGAACCATCATTATTTTTTTAAAGTGATAGTGAGAATAATAACAGCTAACATTTGCTGTGTTTATTTTTAACAACTCTGAAAGATTAGACTGACTATGAAGCGCTATGATAATCTCTCACTGAGTGGTAAAGTTTGAGAAGCATGCATCATGGCATACAATAGGCAGTCACTAAGTTCCTTATCCACCATGCTCATGGAAACAGTTTGTTTGTGTCATTCTCACAACATGCTCTACATGTTGCCTTTGTGTGCGAATGTTCATGTATGTGGGAGGCATTTTCATCAGGTTTTGGAGAGAGACGGGGAGGGGGGGAAGGGAAGGAGGGAGGGAGGGAGGGAGAGAAAAAGAGTGAAGGCAGAAAGCTATTAGTTTGCTTTCAGCTGCTCAGCCCTGAAATAATCATTCAGAAACAATATCATTTGAAACACTGCTTGGTCAATAGCTTAAGTGTATCTCTGACTAACTCTTATATTTTAAACTAGCCCATTTCTATTATTTTATATTTTACCATGAGGTTCATGGCCTACCAGCAAGGTTCCAACTGGTGGCTTTTTCTTTCTCCTCTGGTGGCTTTATGGCATCTCTTGATTCTGCCTTCTTTCCCACAGCATTCAGTTTAGTTTCCCCCACCTAGCTCTACTCTGCTCTATCACAGGCCAAGGCAGCATCTTTATTCATTAACCAATAAAAGCAACACATATACAGAAGGACTTTGAGGGAGAGCAAGAGCAAACAAGGGAGAGAGAGAGAGAGAGAGAGAGAGAGAGAGAGAGAGAGAGAGAGAGAAACTGAATCACACTGGCCAGGTCCTTCCTGTCTCCTCCTCTTGGACAATGGGATTACAATATAGATCTACTATGCCTGTGTTTTTATTATTTTATTTTTTGGGGGGGGTACTTGGGATCAAATTAAGTTCTTGTGCTTCCAAGGCATGTGTTTTACCAGCTGAGCATCTTCCAAGCTGCTCTCTCTTGCCTCCTGTTGTGATTTATGGTGTAAGATAACCCTGGGAAGATAACACAGGATTTGTCCTGTCTGGAGTGAGTCACATCTGAGGCCCTGCCCTTGAGTGTGTCATATAATCTTTGAGCATTTCCTTCACTGGAAAATTAAAGTAATGTTATTGTGAGGCCTGATTGAACCAATAAATGAACATAATCCCGAATAATAGCTGGTTTATGGTAGTTATGATGATAGCGATAATTTACTATAACCGTTAAAATTTGTATTACTTTTAGTTTGAAGTTTCCTTTTCCATCTTTTGAGTCCAAACTGTGGCCTTATCCTAATCTTGTGTGTTACAAGATTGTTTTTAAAGCGAGTCAGAGGGCTGCCTGCATTGTCATGAAAGCTCATGGAAAGGACCATTGCTGGGCACTAGATCCTTCCTAAGCTCCAGGAATGACCCTGGACATTGGAGTTGGAGGACACTGAGAAGCATCAGATATCTGCTAATGAAATATAGAGAGAGAAAATCAAAGTGGTGGGGAAATAGCCCCAATAAATTCAGTTTCAAGGAACTCTAATCTCCCTCTTTAGCAAAGGACTTTCATTTCCCATTTGGCTTTTCCTTGCCTGAATAATCCTTTAGTTCACAGACAATAGGCAAATGATTTCTTGGACTTCAACACTGTTTCATGGAAAATTCCTATGTTTTAACTTTTTGATTAGGTATAGTAGTTAAAACTTACATTCTAAAGTGACTTTCTGGTTTTCTTTAAGCTCTGAGGGTTCCAGGGAATGTACGGTCCCAGCTGGAAATATAAGAGTCAGATATGGCTCTGAACAGTACTTGAAGTCATCCTGAAACAAGTTACACCCGTGAAGATGACCAGAAAACAAATATTGCTAAAACTGATTTTTAAAAATATGTCAAGAGAATTTAAATTAAGAAACAAATCTCTTTGTTCTCAGCATTTTAGTCATGAGCTGTGACAGAGGCCTTGAGTCACAAGAACTCTATAAATCCCATACATATATATTTTGCATTTATCCATGCCATTTTGTTTCATTTTTAAAGTGTCCTTAAATAAAATATTATTTTCCTCTAAATGTGTCATAACAGTCCATCAGTGGAACACCGTCCCTTTAAAAACAAAAGGGAGGGAAGGCATATCCGTGCTGCGGTCAGCACAAGTAATAAATTGAATTCACCTGGTGGAGTTTGGGCTCCAGGTCTGAGGAATGTAAAAGAACACATTTCCAGTGGATGAGAAAGAAAGTCCGCGGAAAGAGAGAATTCTTCTGCAACATAAAAGGAGAGGTTACAGTCCAACAGACATGGCATGTCAGGGTGAAGAGTGGCATTCCCTGGGTGATTTCCACACCAAACGCGCAACATTTTACAAGCCGCGGCAAAGGCTGTCAAGTTCCAACAGCTAAGCCCAGGCCGGCTTAATATCTCCAACAGAAAAGGGAGATGACCACAGCCTAGAATTGAACACTTTTTAAAAATTAAAAGCCACATATTTTGTGTTTCTGGTTGAGTTGAGTAAAAACGAATAACAGACACAAACTATTCATTGTACTGGATAGATTCTTCCAGAAGGTAAAACCACAATGTGTTAAAAAGAAAATTCTCTCCTGGTCTCAGAATCTCTACTGTGGTGTAATTTCGAAATTTTAGGCTTAAATTTCTTCACCTGAAAAACAGAGTTCTTTGCAAGAGAAAAGGATCGTGGCTATCTTAAAGAGCGGCTGTGAAGGTCAGAAATTACAGGGACTTCAGAATTCCTCACTGCCTCCTAAGACCTGCTCAGAGCTAGTTACTACCACTACGTGCTTCAGCTTGGACATAGAGATCACTACTTTTATTGGCATAAGGAACCCGTGCGCATGACAGTGATAACAACAACAACAATAATAATAAAAATATGGGAAATTATGTTTTGTGGCTCTGGCAGAGAAATTAAAGCAAAAGTGGAAACTGAGGAATGTGGAAATAATGCCAATCAAGCAGTGGGGAGTGTTTGATATCTCTTTCCTTGGCTATATCTTAAAGGAACTGGTGCTTTGAGGCTTGCCTCATGTCATCATGAAGCTTCTAGGCCAACAATAAATTACAGTGCTGCTATGTATTTAGGCACTAACGCCAAAGGCAGCACCAGATTTATCTGAGTTCTTGGTCCTGCGTTAACTCCTTTTTCTCCAAGGAGTACAAGACACTGAGTATGAAATTTTATGTTTACACAGATACTATTGTGACAATAAGGGACCTGGTAATATGAATTTTTATTTGCTGTTGGTTCGTAGGGGACCCAGAAAGTTAATCCCTTGTCGTGAAGTTGCAGCTGAACCAGAAAGCTCTCAGAAGGCTTCACTTTTACCTTGACCCTGGTAAACTCACTGCCGTCACCCAGGCTTGAGTGCACGGTAGCTCAGCTTCCTCCTCGTTTCCTTTTCAAGAGCAATAATTCATACATGTAAACCAGATCCACGCTCTTTTCCATCTCTGCCTCCCTGGGCCTGGGCTAAGGTGTTTTTTTTTTTTTTTTTTTTCTTTTAGACTCCTTAGTAAATGTGTTGCAGGTGTGAGTCTCATGCTGCGCGGTTCACCAGGCAGTGCCTTCAGGAGGCTCTGGGGAGCCACGCCTTTGGAATTCTATTACAAGCAGGTGAACCAAGCTGTGATCAAATAGGAGATCTGAGGGAAAGGGGCCTTCGTTGCAGGAAGCCGCCTACAGGACCCAAGCAGGATGCTTCTCTGTAGTTGAAGGAAACTTGAGCATCCGATGGCTGTGGAAGGGCGAGCCCCAGTCAGGGGGATGTTTTATATATTAAGAATAGGTGATGAACAATCAAGATGAAACATTAGTGTAGAGGAATCATCTAGAAAGATTCTGAACATCAGTTTTAAGGCCCACTAGTTTTAAATCAATGGACAGACAGAAAAAGAGTCTATACAGGAATGATGGTCCTATATTAACAGAGTATGTGGGACAGGGGGGAAATAATTTCCTAATTCAGGTTTTAGTCAAGTCACCTTTACTTAGAAATGACAATACCTCTAGAAAATGGCATGCTTAGGGAAATTATCAAAAGCACAGCAAAGATTTCTGTTAGAGAATGTCCTTCATTCTGTTAGGCGTACTCATAAAATAACAGAGACAAATTTAACATTCAACAATGTGAACATCTAAAATAATTCATGCATAGTAATAAAATGAAATACTATAACCCATTAAATAGCAACTGTTTAAAGAATCATTAATCTTCTAAAATGTTTGCAGTATTGTATTTTGTTAAAAAAATTAAAGGACATAAAACATGTATACCATATAGATATAAAGCTATGCATATAACTGATTATATATAGAAAAAGATCAGAGGTGGATAGACTGTAAAGGAAATAATATCCCATCTTTAGGTGATATGGGTATGAGATATTTCTATTTCTTTCTTGATTTACATATTTTAAGTACTGTACAGAATATTCTATATCCTTTCAGTCATCTGATGAAGTAAATATTTGTAAAACGATAATGTAACAAACCCATAGAGAAAGATGGTTAAGCATGGCTGAAAGTCGTTCTTTTCCTTTTCACTAAAGCCGAATATGCATACTCAATAGGGCGTTTCTAAACTATGCTTATACAGTACCACCCCTGTGACTACCTTGATTCAAACAGAAGAATTCCCCAAGACCACACCATTCAGCTGGCCTCAGGAATGCACATGTCTGAACCATTTCCCTTCAGCCATGTGGGGAACATCATTCCCATATATCCAGGTTGTACATAGTCCAAGGCCTGTCACTTCCAGTGAGTTAAAAAGAGTGAGAGACAGGAGGAGGAGGAGCTACGTGATGGCATGCATAGACAGAGCTACCCCATGCCCTTACTACTCACCAACTTTCTTAAGGCACAAACCTTCTGACAGTGTTTATTTTTTTCCAGTCAAAAATTTATCCAAAATTTGATATGTATAGAATGCATCTGCTTTGTCTGCCTCTTTCAGTGATGCCCTTACTCAAATGCACGGTAGGAAAAGAGCCATCAAACTGGCTTTGTGACATTTTTCCCCCCTATGGATTGAATTCTCTTTATTGCTTTCTCACCTTTTAAATGTTTCCCTGTTAAGAAATTACCAGTTGCATTCACGGCAATTTGCATACACTACAAATAGGTGTGTGAGTTGCCGCAATATTTTGGGAAAGATATTTAAATCATAAAAGTTTAGCTGAGCATCTCAACTCTAGTTGGATGGAAGGAAAACTGACTGTACAATTTTGAGGTGAAAAGGTGGTAACTACTTTGCTTAGGCACAGTTCACTGACCTAGACAACTTTTAGAAGTAAATGATGCAGGAAAGATCTGGAGCCTCACACAAGTAGACTTGGAACCTGACACTATACTTGACAATGGAGCTTGGCATCTAAATCCCACAAGCACCGAACAGTTACAGATTGCTATAGGACAAGATAGATCCCCGCTCCACATTGCTCTTCACCCAGCACTTTCCTCGTTGCCAAGAAGAGGATTATAAATCACTCACTAGTCATTCTTCATGTGTTTCCCAGATTGTAGCTCATTTTCTCGAACTGCAGCTCGCTGCGCATTGCTGGACGCTACGATATTGAAACCAGGCTCATCTCCTTCACAGATCTACAACTCGTATTTCTCTACTTCTGTGACTGTATCCAAGGCCAAATCTATGGCTCGTCCAGAGCTCCCTGGATCTTCTTTCAGCAGGATGCTGCCCTTGGTTTCCTATGGTGCCCTGTGTAGAGTTTAGGCGGCTCCTTTGGAAAGTCCACTTACTTTCCCTGGTCCTGCTAACGACACGAGCCACCAAACATAGCTCATGCAGTGGCTCCGAGACAAGACCATTCTACAGCCTCTCGGAACCAGGCTCGTGTGTTGTTCTGACAGGTAGAGGAAGACTTTGCTCCACGTAGGGCATTCTCAAAGGGGGAGTGGATATGATTGAGTATGTGCAAAGCATTAGCTTTTGTCTTCTTCTGGGAATTGTAATCATTCTCTTCCAATTTTTACTTCAGTCTCAGGCAACAAGAACAAAGAAGAAGAAAATTAGTTTTAGATACGGAGACAAGAATGCTGGGCAAAAGAAGTAACATTTTTTAAAAACTCTTGGGTTTTAAGTGGAGACACCAAGAGAGGCAGATACACAGAGTGGTTTTTTTTTCATAATATTGGTGATAATTATCACGGGAAATATTTTAAGACATGATTATCCCTAGTATATTGAAAAGATGCTTGTGGTTTGGTGCGTCTGTAGAAATTACAGACTGAAAAATATACTTGAGAAGATCCAAATGGACAAGATTCTGTAGAAGAAACAGTATTGGAAATTTAAATAGAAGACATGGAAATTATTTTGAAAAAAAAAAAGAATTATTAGGGGAAACAGAAGATCCCTAACCAAAACGAATAAGGTATCCCATGTGTTTCTACAAATAACATAAAAGGGAGCATTATGGATACTTTCCAGAACGCAGTCGTAAATATCAGAAGTAGAATGCAGGGATTGAATATGATGGGTGGAAGCAAGAAAATGAGTAAACAATTATTTATTGGGCCACAGCCCAGCAGAGGGATAAGGAAGGAGAAGTCAAGCTACAAATTCGCCCAGAGGTTGATATGGCCCCAGATATGCCTGATTCACAAAAGTATTTGTTTGAGAAACACTTCTGGCCAGGACCCAGTCTTTCTCTGGTCTCCATAGCCAGCAAGATGCTTTGCAAACTTCTCTCTTACCCTCAGGTCCTTAACTTTCTGGGCATTCCTGCCCTCCTCAGGAGAATGGAATGTTTTAATTTCCCTTCACAACGTCTCCTGGTAACCTTACATATAGAAATAAATGCTGCCGTCGGACGGTGTTTAGTTGAATGCTTTCTGGTTTCTGGTCCCAGAAGCAGATGCAGAGACAAGGATGGAGATGCAGGCTAGAGATAATGGGCAAGTGTGGAACCTGGGATGGAACCAGGAGAGTGAGAAAGAAAAAGAGGACAGAGAATAAATGGTGACATACTGAGCTAACCATCAGCAAAACACCTGGAATGAAATATTATGGGGGGGGGGTCTCTGAATATTATTCAGAGATATCACAATACATAATACCAAACCACAGAATCACCTGACCAAGTAGTCCAAATACTGGAAGATTTGCACACTATTTCTAATCAGTCAATTGTTCTGAATCATGGAAGACATGTTTAAGATAGAAATAGTTTTCTGCTACTTTCACTATATGTAAATAGAGTTCCATCTAAGGCATGCAGAAATCAACACTTGAAACTGCATATCTTGAATAGCATGATCATGGCTCAAGGGATATGGGCAGGTCATTCACTGAAAACACCTGCTATAAACACCAATATCTCCTATGAGAGTTTTATGATATTCTATATTTCTCCACTCCTTTTGAAGTATATGAATACATAGATCAATGTGTCTTAACTTCCAGAGTGCATGAGAAGTTTGTTACATGAAAATTTCATTAACCAAGTAGATTCCTGAACCTCATTCACCAATATTCTGACCCACGGTTGGCTACATTAAGTGTCCCAGGTGATTCTGATACACATGGCCTATGACTAAGAAAATGAAAAATGAGGTATGGATTCTCACATGGAAAACACATGTATGGGGATATTTTAGAGAGATTTCTGTTGCTGCAATGAAAATAGCTCAAGTAATCAAAGATGATCAACTTACAGGCAAAGTTTACTTTAGTTTGTGGCTTTGGAGATTTTAGTCCATGTATGTTGGTCCCATTATTCTTGAGATAGTGGCAAGACAACAGACTGTTAGGACCATTTGGGCAGGAAGGAGGCTTGAACAAAAAATGATGCTTGAACAAAAATGACTAGGAGGCAGGAGAAAGTGAGAGAAAATACTGGGGGTGGGGGAGAAAGAAAGATAGAGAGAGAGTTTCTACTAGAATTTTCATTCTTTTAAGTGGGCCCTTTCTCCCAATAGTACTAGGGCTTGGGACTACTACACCTTTAACATTTGCATCTTTAGGAGACATTTCAAATCTGAGCTGATAGTGAAAAGTGGATGAAATATAAATGTTACATCCTGATGCCTTTGTGTATGAACACTGCTCTACTAGTTAGCTGCAGGATCTCTGTCTATATCTCTTTACCAATGAAATGAAGCTAAAACTACCCATTTTGATGGTTTTCTAAGATAAGCGAACAAGACAATGCCTGCAGCAGTCCATATCAGTTTGCTTATGGTAAGCGTTCCCCATTTCTCAGAAGAATAAAGTACATTAACAAAGCACTGCCAAGGGTAATTGATAATTAACACCATTTGAGAAATTGTACAGGTGTTAAACAAAGCTTCACATTAATGGAGATCTGAACTTAGCGCCAAGTCTTTCAACGTCCTACAAGTTGAGGGATTTTATTTCCATCCATATTACAAGTACATTGATTGATTATTCTTGGGCCACCAAACCAGTGTCCCCATCACTGGGGCCAGATAAGGTTGAACTGACTTTCAGATCTGACCCCAAAAGCTAGACCCTGGATTTTCTTCCTTAGACAATGAGTTGTGTATTGATATACCATTTGATGTGTTTAGTCTTTGTGTTTCTAGAAATTATTTTTTTAAAAACACATTGCAGGGCAAATAAGAAGGTGCCCGTCCCCCCGCCCCCAAAAATAGCAATTTAAAAAAAGACCATCCAGGAGAGATTTTGCCTGTGGCTCTATGCATTACTGCTCTCTCATGATGCCCTAACTGGAAATCAGAATGAAATCGAGATTATAACAGTGTTATCGTAATACAGACTTTGAAAGACTAAAAATTGGCACATGAAGCAGTATACTTTACACTGAGCAGATGTGTGAGTGTTCATCGAATTTGATACTATTATTTAGTTCACAGTTACTTTTATGCTTCTCTGAATAGTTTATTGCACAACTCATATTTCTCTTAATGACCAAATTTTGTCTAAGTTAACCACATTTTTCCTATTTGCCTTAATTTAAGATTGAGTTCTGCAGCGTCCTTGGGACATAAAGAAAAATTATATTAAAGAAGGGAGCCTTACTTGTTTAAGACATACTTACAATGATAGTAAATATTTTAAAAGAACAAAATTATCATTACATGGATTGATCTCATTTAGCCCTGATAGGGGTCCTTTGTCATAGCACATTCCCACCTGCAGACATGAAGCAAAAGATACCCTTTTCTTTAAACTCTTGTATCTGAGACACACAGTCCAGCATCTTAATATCCCCAAGCCAACAAGCACATCTAGATGCAGAGCAATAACATAAGCCATGTACAGTTCATTTTACATATGCAAAATTATGGGGTTGAATTAAATTATCAGTAAAACTCTCTTTTGTCCCATCATCTGTGACAAAATACCCAGCAAAAGCCATGCTTCCCAGGCCCAATGTTCTGTATTTATTATCTTAGGTTCTTTGCCCACTGTCGTGATAAAATACCATTGCAAAACAGCTGAGGGGAGGGAGGCTTATTTGGCTCAGAATTCCAAGCTGGAATAATGCTGCAGAGTAATTGAGGTAGGAGGAACTTGAAGCAGCAAGCCACGCCACATCCACAGTGAAGAGCAGAGAACAACCAATTAATGTGTGCCTTCCAGTACTTAGACTGCTTTCGCTGTTGATTCCCCAAGGAGGCCTGACCCCTCTGAGAAGTGGATTTGGGGTGGAATGGGGAGTGGGGAGGCAGGAGAAGAGGATGAAGGGGGAACTGGGGCAGGTATATAAAATAAAAAAGAACTTTTTAATTAAAGAAAATAGGCTGCTTTCTCCACTCTCATACAGCGCAGCAGACCTTGCCCAAAAAAAGTGCCATCTGTCACGGGTGGGTCCTCCCAGTCCCATTAACTGTCAGTCAGGATCACCTTCTCATAGACCTGCCTGCAGGGCAACTTAATCTGGACAGTCCTCCTTTGTGAGTTGATGTGAAAGCTAACCATCACATTACTTTATTCCTAACTCTGACAAAATATCTAATAAAGTCACCTATCGAAAGGAATTTATTTTGGTTCATGTTTTCCAGCTGTCATAGAATGGAAGGCGAGAGAAAGTTCTTGGCACTTGGAGCATGTGGAAGAGGATCCTCACATCTTGATGGATGAGGAGTCAGAGATGTTTTGTCAGAACCGAAGGTGGATATAACCTTCAAAGCCTGCTGACATTTAGCTAGGCCACAAAACAGTTCTAAAATCTTTGTAAACAGTGCCACTACCTGGGAATCAAGCATTCAAGAACATGTGTTTGTGGTGGACTTTTACCATTCAAACCGTAATAGTAATTTTCTTAGTGAAAGAAAAACAGGATGAGCAACAAAGAAAACAGCTATAAAGATTGAATTAGTAAACACTAAACCATTTCTTGTAGGGGAAATAGAGGAGTGGGTTCCTGATATGGGATTCCCCTCTGCATGCTGTGAATACCACTGGTGAATAAAGAAACTGCCTTGGTCTGTTAATAGGGCAGCGTTAGGCGGGGGAAGGAGGACAGGGACTGGGGACATGACACCAAACTGAATGCTGGGAGAAGAAGGCGGAGTTAGTGAGAAGCCATGTAGCCCCGCCAGAGACAGATGCTGGTCAGAATTTTGCCAGTAAGCCACAGCCACATGGCGATACACAGATTAATGGAGATGGGTTAGTTTAGGATATAAGAGTTAGCCAGAAATACACTTAAGCTATTGGCCAAACAGTATGGCAAATAATATGGTTTCTGTGTGATTATTTCTGGACTGAGCAGCTGTAAACTAACAAGCAGCTTCCCACAACAGGTTCCTTCATGCCTCTGAGCTTGTTTTCATTAACTGATCAATACACAACTGTATTTTATGTTTGCTTTATTTTAAAAAAAAGTTTTATTGAACTACTAAGTCATTTGATTAATTAAAATTGAACTCATGACCAATATCACAGTCATAGATACATGAATGATACTTATCTATCATGGTTTGTTTTTGTTTTTGTTTTTGAGGCAAGGTTTCTCTGTAGCTTTGGAGCCTGTCCTGGAATGAGCTCTTGTAAATCAGGCTGGCCTTCTGAGTGCTGGGATTAAAGGCATGTACCACTACCGCCTGGCCTAGCATAGGTATTTTATTCCCTAAGATGCATCATATATTTCTTGAGCTCAGGAGCCCATGACAATACTTCAGCATGTGGCTGGAAGCAGTTTAAACAACAAAATACTCATTAGAAGCATAAAATTTCAAGCGTGCTATAATCTCTGAGAAGGACACACGGACCAGAATGCTGCTTTAGTCCATTACAGATATGCATTTGGGGATTACAAAGTAGCTGTAGCAAATAAGCACAGAATCCACTACTAATGAGGACTGGCTATACTTTTAAAATACACATATTTTTGCAATGTCACAGTCTGTAAACCGAACACTTGCTTTAAACCTTCCCTTTTAGCAATTTAGCCAAGTTCTGTTATAAACTTAACAAAATCACTTCTATCTGCCAAAAAGGGTGAAACGTGGCTGTCCTGAATACCCCCAAATCATATGACAGCAAAGCTACAATGGCTTATGAGTGTGAAACCAATCCTGTTTTCCCCTCACTGCCTGTTAGCTGTCCCTGCACTTAAACTCCGCTGTAGAAGTCCAAAAGTTACTTGGGACATGCCTTCTGAAGTTGAGTCAAGTCATAAAGAGAATCTATGTTTTGGCTCCCTAAGAATGTCATCTGATGATTATCTGGCTGTTTTTGTGCTATATTTTCTATGTGTTTCATATGTGATATTGCCGACATTTGTCTCCAATCTGTGTCTATTGGTGACATTCCCATCTCCATTTTCTTCTGAGAGCATTTCAGCCTCTTCTTCTGCCATATAATGTACCTAAGAGCCATAAAGAAGGTAAGAATCACTTTGTGTTTATATTTTTTAAATTTGAAAAATTATGTAATTGAATATCTTTATATGGCACAGCACAATAATGCAAGTACACCATGTAATGATTGAATTACATGGCAGGTAGCAGTCCAGATCCACAGGTATTTATCATTTCTTTAATGTTGCGAGATAC
Organism: Microtus oregoni; assembly: GCF_018167655.1. Classification (NCBI taxonomy): domain Eukaryota; kingdom Metazoa; phylum Chordata; class Mammalia; order Rodentia; family Cricetidae; genus Microtus; species Microtus oregoni. The sequence continues at coordinate 35,274,511 of NW_024543072.1, forward strand.
TGAAATCTTGTCTTCTTATAAACCACATAATAAATCATAAAATAAATTACCCTACTGCATTATCCAGCACTCAGATATATTCCTTCTATTTTGAATGCGTTTAAAAATTTCCACTTCTCTTGTTCAGTACACCTGGAAAAGTTCCTTGGTTGTAGGGAAGACTTGAGCATCCTCAGGAAACTGAGTTCTGTCGTCCAGCGAAATATTCCCAACATCTGCAGGCTTTACTGTTGGAGGGAAATGAGCTGTGCAGTGTTTTCAAGCTTGGTAAGCACTCTACATCCATTTTACCAAATCTTCCCAACTTTCCAATGGCTAAGATGCTAAATTATGGGTGCAGAAGCAAGTGTTCATAAGCTAGGTGACCTGTTAAAGTTGTTTAGCTGGTCAATGTCTGAAGCAACTGGAGAAAGAGAGCTTCAGTTCACAGGAATGTCTTGTAGTTTACCAGCTCTAGCTGTAGGGAAAGTCAGTGACTAGAGGTGCGTAGACATCCATGGACTGTACGAGTCTAAGGATAACTGTGGGTGTGGCCTAGCACTGAGTCATAAGCTAACTTAAAACTTCATGAGATAGTTCCACCATGTTCTGTGACTCTCTTGTGCCGCTCTTGAACATGTATGCCATACACAACAACACTGTGTCATGTTTAAAATGTTGGAGGCACCTGACGGATGATTTCAGTCTAAAAGCAATGATTTGAATTCACTGCCTAGTGTGTAGGTCTTCATAGGTAGACACAATGCTGTGGGAGAACTGTGGAACACGCAGGTTAAAATGAGTTTTCTTTCACTACCTGCACTGTGACGCTTACACAAAAGTTTTTCTGCTAAGAAAATGAATGTTGCCATTGTTTGAGATGGCTATTTTACAATGTTTATCTTTCAAGAAAATTGATATTGCCAGGTGGTGGCACACACCTTTAATCCCAGCACTCCAGAGGCAGAGGCAGGTGGATCTCTATGAGTCCAAGGCCAGCCTGGTCTACATAGTATGTTCCAGGACAGACTCCAATGCTACACAGAGAAATCCTGTCTCAGAAAAGAAAAAGAAAAAGAAAAGAAAGAAGATTTATATTAATGTAAAAAATTTAATAACCCGAATGCAAACATCACTACCAAAAATCTTTAAACACAGTATACAAAATAATTTCAATTTAACATCCCTTCATCTATATGTATGGAATGAAATAGGAAAGTACTTTAGCATTTGAGGCTTTGAGTATATTGGGTATTTTGAGCTACATAGATACACCAAATATATTATATTGAATACATTTAATAAACATTGCAAAGAGAAAGGTCCTGAGATATAGCCACACAATGGCAGAGACAAACCTTAACACCGTGTTTTCACCGTTGTTGAAAATAGCAAGGTGAACTGATAAACACCACCCAATTAGAGGCAAGGCATTCATTCAGGCTTCATCAGAACTTAGAGGTGTGCTTCTAGCCTCTACTGTAACACAACTGCATTTAATAATTACATAACCTCTTAACAACCTCTGTTTGTATCACCAAAACTGCTACCTGGCTGTATTTTGCACAGGTTATGATAATTAAATATACCGAACTGTTATTTTCCAAATTTAAAAGTTTATTACTACATTGATCTCATTCTGTCTTTCTAAATAATTGCTCTATTCTTGTTAAAGTTCTAACTCAGCCTTGGGGAGATATGAAAACTTTTGATAACATTAGCTCCGTTTACAAATAAGAATTCTAAAACTAGAAAATGCACTTACTGATGCCCTCAAAGACTCAAGGCAAGTGAGGAGCTGTTTCCAGAAGCCCTAAGGCTTAATTCTCCCATTCATGCCTTTCCTTCCCTCAGTGGAACCTTTAAATGTTCACGTAAATGATAGTTGGTCTTCCATCTATTAATAACAGATATTAATAGTTCTTTCACCTTGGTAGGAAGATCCCAAGTCCTTCAGGTGTTCATTCTGAAAATTATAGTGAAGGCAAGGGAAACATAGTTTCTTCAGTAAGAAAGATGACCTCGGGAGAGTGGGGTTAGAGGCACCCTCATGTGGCTGATATTTTCATTAAAGCCTGTTTCAGAAACATTTTTATTCAGGAAGCAAAGATCGTGTATCTGAAAGTCTTATCCAGGATTCACTTCCAGAGAAATAAGGACAGGGATCAACACAGCTCTCAAATATCCATACTCACAAGGTCCTCGCTAAGGCCCTTCTGTGGGTGCTCAGCTCACAGTGTCTCTGAGAGAGATTCTGGTTGCTTCCAGAAATCTATCAACCGAGAGTTTGGAAGAAGCAGAGAGGGGCCTGAAAAACACAGAGGGATCAAAGGTACTTATTAAAGAAGTTTCCAAAGAGTTCTGGAGTTAATAAGAGGCAAGCAAGATGGGATGGAGAGGAATTCAGAGGCGGATTCTGGCATGGAAAACTCCTTGTGGCAAAGACTGGAAGAAAATGCCAATAGGAAAAGAACTTAACCAGAAGCAGGGTGTTAAGCACTATACAAATGAATTGCTCTGCCCTTGAACTTGGAGGTGTGTGCAGAAGTAAGCAATTAGTTGAAGAGTAGTTCACTCCTAAGAAGTTTGATCCAAAAAAATAACAAAATACAGCAAAAACTATATATGTGTGTGTGTGTACACATTCTATGTGTTTAGTATATATTATATACTATATATGTTATACTATATATATATATAAAAGAAAAACATCCATCTTTTCTCTTAGTAAAAGATTTTTCCTCTCTCACAAAGACTTTCAAATAGAATAGTATGCACTAATCAGTCTCTAGCACTCTAGATTAAACATTCTTCTAGCAAAATTACAGGTTTTCTTCTCTATCACCAACCAATCATCCATCCAACCAGCCAACCAACTATCCATCTATCCATCCAACCAGCCATCTAACCAACCAACCAACTTATTTACTTCCCTCTAGAATAAGACATAATTTAAGTGTGTGCTATTATGTAAAGCTCATGTCAATGCCAAGAGAAGCCATTCATTTCATCAACTACTAATCTTTAATAGATCAGAAATACACAATGTCTGTGTTCACCCAAATTAATTATAGGCATCAAAATTAATGATAGGGTTGTTTTGGGTCCCATATAACTATATGGGACTTCTTTCTCAGTAAATTTAAAAATGGATAAAGGAGATATTTATCCCCAAGGGATCAATTAAACAGATATCTGTAATCTTCTTTTGAAAGTTGCAGTGCATAATTGATGAAATGTAGTAAGTTGTAATAGTAGACATGAAAAAAAAGATAGAGGCATAAAACCCAATATTCATGGAGTATGTAGAAAGTGCCATTTTGTACAGCATGCAAGACTTCAAACTGACGAGACAATTTTTATCAAAAAATAAGTATTTCTTCAAAATGCAAGTATGAGAAAAGCATTACTGACTAAAATTCTAATAACCTGGGAAGTAACAGTGAAAGTAGGTGTGCTTGACACAACTCAAAACCTCTCCATAGTCAAAGAAAAGAACACTGTAAATAAACAGTCTACAGATTATCCAAACACTGAAACAACCAAATACTCCAAGAGCAAATATCATGATCAATAAATGGTCAAACTAACTCAACGTTTTTCACATCAAGTACAAATACCCCATTAATGAGTGGGGAAAATGTTCAATACGTTTCACTATTAGGGAAATTCAAATCAAAACTATACTGAGATTCTGCCTACTCAGAATGACTATCGAGAAAGTAAAGAGCAACACTGCTGACAAGGATTCTGGAGGAAATGGATCTTTATACACTGTTGATGAGAATATAAAATTATACTAGTCAGTGTTAAAATCAGTATGAAGATCACATAGAGAATTAAAAATGCAATTACTACTTGATCTTCTTTTGTTGTCTTATTGCTCTAACTTGGACCTCAAGTACTATATTGAATAGATATGGAGAGCATGGACAACCTTGTCTTGTTCCTGATTTCAGTGAGATCACTGTGAGTTTCTCTCCATTTAGTTTGATGTTGCTGTATACTAATACAAATCAGAAAAGAAAAAGTCAAAGTCTCATTATTTGCTGATGATGTGATAGTTTACATGAGGGACCCCAAAAATTCTACCAAGAACTTCTACAACTCATAAACACTTTCAGTAATGTAGAAGGACACAAGATTAACTCAAAAAATTAGTAGCCCTTCTTTAAACAGATGATAAATCGCTCAAGAAATAAATCAGAGAAACATTACCCTTCACAATAGCCAAAAGTAGCATAAAAAAATCTCGGAGTAACTCTAACAAAACAGGTGGAAGAGTTGTATGACAAGAACTTTAAATCTTTGAAGAAAGAAATTGAAGAAGACACCAGAAAGTGGAAAGATCTACCATGCTCTTGGATAGTAGAATTAACATAGTAAAACTGGCAATGTTACCAAAAGCAATCTACAAATTCAATGCAATGCCCATCAGAATCCCAGCAAAATTCTTCACAGACCTCGAAAGAATGGTACTCAACTTCTTATGGAAAAGCAAAAAACCCAGGATAGTCAAAACAATCCTGTACAATAAAAGAACTTCTAGAGGCATCACCATCCCTGACTTCAAACTCTACTACAGAGCTACGGTACTGAAAACAGCCTGGTATTCACATAAAAACAGTCGGGAAGATCAATGTAACCGAATTGAAGACCCAGATATTAATCCATGCAACTTTGAACACCTGATTTTTTACAAAGATGCAAAAAATATAAAATGGAAAAAGAAAGCATATTTAACAAATGGTGTTGGCATAACTAGATATCAATATGCAGAAGAATGAAAATAGATCCATATTTATGACTATGCACAAAATTCAAGTCCAAATGGATCAAAGACATCAACATAAAGCCAGCCACACTGAATCTCATAGAAGAGAAAGTGGGAAGTACACTTGAATGCATTGGCATATTAGCACAGACACTGAGGGAAACAATTAACAAATGGGACCTCCTGGAAACTGAAGAGATTCTGTAGAGCAAAGGGCACAATCAACAAGGCAAAACTGCAGCCTACAGAATGGGAAAAGATCTTCACCAAACCCTCATCAGACAAAGGGCTGATCTCCAAAATATACAAAGAACTCAAGAAATTAGTCATCAAAATGGCTGAAAGACACTTAAAGAAATGCTCAACATTCTTAGTAATCAGAGAAATGCAAACCAAAACAATTCTGAGATTCCATCTTACACCTATAAGAATGGCCAAGATCAAAAACACTGATGACAACTTATGCTGGAGAGGATGTGGGGTAAAGGGAACACTACTCCATTGCTGGTGGGAGTGCAAACTGGTACAGCCCCTTTGGATATCAGTGTGGTGATTTCTCAGAAAATTAGGGAACAACCTTCCTCAAGACCCAGTAATACCACTTTTGGGTATATATCCAAAGGATGCTCTATTGTGCCACAAGGACATGTGCTCAACTATGTTCATAGTGGCATTGTTTGTCATAACCAGAACCTGGAAACAACCTAAATGCCCCTTGACCAAAGAATGGATAAGGAAAATATGGTACATTTATACAATTGAGTACTACACAGCGGAAAAAAAAAGAAATTGCAATATTTTGAAATTTGCAGGAAAAATGGATGGAGCTAGAAAACATCATATTAAGTGAGGTAACTCAGACCCAGAAAGACAATTATCCTATGTACTCACTCATAAGTGTTTTTTAAACATAAAGCAAACCAGCCCACAAATTACAATCCCAGAGAAGCTAGACAACAATGAGGACTCTAAGAGAGACATACACGGATCTAATCTACGTGGGAAGTAGAAAAAGACAAGATCTCCTGAGTAAACTGGGAGCATGAGGACTATGGGAGAGGGTTGAAGAGGAGGGGAGAGGCAGGGAGGGGAACAGAGAAAAATGTAGAGCTCAATAAAAATCAATTTAAAAAAAAATTCAATTACTCTATGGTCCAACTGTGTTACTTCTGAGTATATAATCTTCCGAATCGAAGACAAGTTGCTATAGAAACACCCAAATATCTGTGTTTACCACCATGCTTTTCACAAACAGCTGAGGTGCCGATTACCAGATGACAAGCACGTGGTAAACATGGCGTGTATAAATATGCAATCAAGTCTTATTTAGTCATAAAGAATAATGAAATCATCTTGTTTGAAGGAAATGTACAGAATCATATTAAGTGAAACAGACCAGCCTCAGCAACTCGAGTATCAAACGGAGAATTTAGAGGGCTGGCAGTGGCAGTGTTCTTCAGAGGATTTTACTTTACGCTCCTTTCTGATTCAGTAATTCCAGATGTTGAAATGCATCCTAAGGAAAAATACACAAACACAGATTGTCTTGGCTACAAAGTTGTCTAATGTAACTTTGTTTTTAAATGAAAAAATTAAATGAGAAACATTGTATAATTTAATTATAGCTAAGAAATTATAATGCCTTCCTTTAGTAGTCATTCTATAGCCTATTAAGTAACAGAATTTTAGTGGATATTTAGTTGGATGGAAGTGTGTGTAGTTAAAGGCTATTACAAAATAGAATTACACAATCTCAGTAAAATATATAGATAATATGTGTCCATATTGAAATTTCAATTAAATTTATTTACCAAAAGTATGGGGATTTAAAAATAGTATACTTTATATTTTATTATCTAAGTATTTATATTCAGAGCTGATATCTGATGTATTTGCCAACTTTCCCTTCAAGATTAACATTTTAAATTCCAAGTCTTATTGAGAAAGCTACAGTTCTTTTAACATGGGTGACCCTCTTACTGGACCAGGGACAAATTATTGATCCAATTCCATCTCATCTTTAGGTTAGCTGATAGATAAATCTTGAAATAATGCCAGTAGGGATAATGGAAGATAGAAGATGGCGAGAGAGAAAGAGAAAGAGAGAGAGAGAGAGAGAAAGAGAGAGAGAGAGAGAGAGAGAAAGAGAGAGAGAGAGAAGAAAAGGCAAGAGAGAAAGAGACCAAACATGACTTCCATTTTCGTCATGTACTATTGGTAATTAAAGTAGCTTTATGTTTTATAGTAGGCACTTTTTTGAAACTGCTCAACTCTATTGCAAACAACTGCAAGAACACAGGAACACCAGAAAAATCTAATCTATTATCATTTTGGAAGACATGAAATTTTATTTTCAAATAAACTTGTCGCAGGATAGTAACATTTTATGCTTTCTCAGTTATCAACTATGATTGGAGACATTTCACATTCGTGGCACTGCCGAACACAATGTGCTTTTCTCAGGCAGAATGAGGCTGCTGGGGAGCTGGTCCATCTTAAACTTTTGGATGACTTATGGTATTTGCTTTACTCAAAGCTTGGAGAAGATTTTGTTTTTGCTCGTGCTTCTATATCTTGAAAAAAAACTCACCCATTTTATCTCTTTCAATGTATGTCATTCCTCTCAACTCACTGTATTCTGGAAACTCCATGAGTCCACCTGTGGCCTACATGCCGGGAATGGTGTTTTGGAAAATATGACTATTGAGGGAATCAACGGATTTGGCAATATTCAGATAAATTTCTCTTGTTTTTGATCTGCTACCATCGTGCACTTGGGGAGCTTAAAATAATTTCATGATAGACTACAAATCATCCAGTTAGGAGCTCCCATAGGAGAAATGTCTTTCATGAGTGTTCACTCCATAAAGGCGGGCAGGACAACTTCAGCTCCAATAAAGACCCTTTGTAGGGCTGTTCTTTTTGTAAACTATTTCACCTCAAGTCACTCATCAAGCACCATTATGGAGGTCCATTCCCACGAAACTCTGCAAAAGAAATCCCACATGCTTGTCACTGTTGAGCCTCGCGAATTTCTTCTCCTAATCCGAGGGCTGTCAACCAATTTAGGATCTCTGAGCTCTTACCACTTGAATAGCTGAACTTCTACCCACGTAGAGAAAAGTAAAGGGTGAGAATGATGGGCATCGTTGGAGTTCCAGAGGGCAGAGGTGGGGCATCGAAAGGACATGGTATACCCTTTGTCTGAGACATGTGTGAGCACTGTAGAAGAGGAGAAGGCACCAGTTAGAGAAGCCCTTTCCAGAGACATCGATGGGTCTTACATTGAGCGCAACGTCAGAGTGTGGGTAATAGGTTGAATGTTGCCCTCTTTTAACAGAGGTTAAAACACAGAATTTCTGCAAAGAGAAACCATAACTGCAGCTCCCCCTTAACACTTAACAACCTTGGACCGTAAGGAGATAGTCCTCTTAATCTAGATACCAGTGTCTTTACGGTTCTTCAAAACCACCGACTGTTTGCAGCCCCTTTGCCTGGCTGCCAGCTATAGTGATGAGCAATTGGGTTCAAATGCTTGAGATTCACCAACTGTTCATTGGAGGCAGAAAATGCGTTTCTTCAATGCTTAAAAGTTACAAGACACTAATGTGTGTCTGTGTACCAGCAGTTTAGAAGTGGAAGTTTCCACATCCCTTGCGCCTGGTTTCATTAGTTCACCCTGCCCCATTGGTGTTAAGGTTTTATAAATAATCAGGACAGGATTGATTTGTTCCATTTCAACAAACTGTAAAAGAGAACAGTCAAGAAATCACTCCCATCATCATTTCCCCCAATCACATTACTCTTTAAAATCAGGCATAAGTCTTTGTCGCTTTTCTCAATTAGGTGAAAGATGATTTCATTTCAGTAATCTTCAGGGAAGTTATTTCTGGTTTTGTGCAAACATGCCAAAGTAATGCAGCCAACTTTCATAAGGAGTACGGTTTGATTTGTCCCTGGCCAGAGGGAGACTCATGATGCGGCAAGACCAGTGTTATTTGTATTTAATGAGTCAGAAGGACATGGATGATGAAGCCTAGAGGAATGGAAGACACACAGAAGAGAATCAGAGTTCCTGGGTGCTTAAAGGTCTGGTACTGTGTCTGTTGGCAGAACTCCATCCTTGAATGGCTTACCTTGAATGGGTTACCTTTGGAAAATGGATAGAGAAAGGGGCAAGAAGTTCCAACTAGAGTAGATAGATATACTTGTGTAGGGTTGACACACTAACATCGCCAGTATGGCATATCTGATCAGATTCATTTACAACATAGTCTAAACATCCCTCTGTTGTTTCTCCTACACTGAAGCTGATTAATCCTTCATACTTACATCTGAACAGCTGCAGACTCTCCCAACACAGCTGCCATCTCTCGGCAGATGTTCCTAAATTGTCCTGTACTTCTAGTTGTCTACGCCAACGTATGAATGTAAACAGGAAATAGAGTGGCATGGAGACAAAGACTAAAAGCACTTGGCTGACGTGACTCATCAGTCCATGGAGCCAATGTTATTTTTCTGTTATTGTTATTAATAAAGTCAAAGTGAACAAAAATTCAAATAGACATATATATCCCCATATATGTGTGTATGTACACACACACACACACACACATACATTGCCACACCCCTTGCCTTTACACAGGGTGTTACTTTTTCTCTTCAAGAGGGAAAACATTCACATCAGGATTGATTTAGTTCCCCCCCCCTTTTTAAATCATAAACAGTCTTGGTACAAGAAACAGTAGCTGTTATTGATTAAAAGTTCATTTGCCTTGCTGGGCTGATGATTGATACTTGGAGGGCAGGAGGGGTACTGGATTTGGGCTGGGGGATTGGAAATGGGACTGTTTTGTCACGTTACCTGTTCTCCATAGGAGTGTTAGCGTTGTAGAATATCTGGATTTTAGGTTCATGAGCTAAGTACCTGTTGCAGACCTAAGCACATGAGAGCTCCTCTGAAAGGGCTTTTAATGACCTTTTGAATAAAGTGGCTACCGAGTTAGGCAAAGTATGCATTTTATAACACACAGTTTCAAAGTCTCTGTTTTTGTGGGCCAGCCGAAGGGTGACTTTATATGTGTGTTCTTCACAAACCCAATTGTAAAAATAAAGCCTGTATTTGGATGCTTTTTAAAAATGACCAAGATAAATAAATAAGATCCCTTTTCCCTTATGTGCATCTAATGTAAAGAATAATAATCTTTTGGCAGGAGACCTTTGCCTTTGCAAAGTGTGGTAGTCCTACACACGGGACACATGCATCAGTAGTGCTTACAACCGAAGGATGGGGCCTTAATGAAGGCAACGTGTGCGTGGCACTTACGAGAGAACTCTCAGTCTTCGCTGATCTCATTTTCTGTCTTGAACATTATCTCCTGTTAGTTTTCGCTGTGGCAAACAGAACATACACCAGAGATCCTTGAACTTGTCAGTTGGTAGAACATCTGGAAGTCATAGAGATCTTTGCACAACACTGCTTAATATTGACATATTAAATTTAAAATAACAGAATATATAATATGACACCAGGTTTTATTAGATTCTAATAAAGTCAATGAGCAGCAGCACCAAACCTTTGAGGGAAAAAAATGTGGTAGGAAACCTTAGAATTGGAAGATATTCCATTAAATTTATTTTTTTCAAAAATTGGAAAGACTACATTTATTCATATGAACTTGCACAGCCTCCTGGCTAAAACTCTGGAAAAACACTGGTTCATGGGAGCAGTTTGATAGTAAGCGTCATGTAGAGACACATGGAAATCCTGAAAGAGTTCTTACACCCCTTAAGTCTGATGTTTGCAAAGTGGATTTAATTTCCTCAAAATTGTTGAGGCCTTCCATAAAAGGAGGAAAGAAAGAAAAAACTGCTGGGGATTCAGCGACAGACAGTGCAAAACTTTGGTTGGTTGTAAAAATATCATAAGTAAAATTCAAAAGAAGAAAGATGAATTGCTATATTTAACAATAAAAGGTTCCATGAATCAGGAAATGAAGTTAATGCTAGGATATATACAAATATATATATATATATATTTGTATATATCATATATATATATGATCGTGGGCAAAAGAAGGTGATTAGCAGTTTATTTTAAAAGAGACACATAGTCAATAGGGCAGAGAAAAAGATTATTCAACATTGCTGAAAATAAAAAAATCATATCAGAAGAATGAAATGACATTTATTTCTGCCAATCTGTCGGTTTTGGGAAATGGGTACAGAGGTACATCTCATTTATGTTGATTCAACTTTGAGAAGAATCATCTGAGAGAGCCCATTTAAGGTTTTAAAAGTGTTTCTGCCTGTAAAGCCCAGCTCTATTTCCAGACCCACGCTGTTCTCACTCGTGGTCCTCTTCTTGAAAGCTACCCTTTGCATCAGTGCTCAAGGCTGAAGGTCCTATTGTCCGATCGTAGAGAACAGTGTGAATGAGTCACGATGCAGCAGCATCCTATCGTAAGATGGTCTATTCTGGCATCGTAGCTGCTTCTGTATTGGTGTCAATGACTCTCACAGCAGGATAAACAGCATGCTTCTGAGATGCCCAACACCGTTGATGCTGTTTATGCTAAGTCATCTGGAAATGTCAAATGTTCATTTCCATTCTAGGTTAGGAGGAATTGTAAGTATTTATGTTGCTTGGTCTCCAGCCTAAAAAATGTGAAAAAAAGAAACCAACATTTATTTTTGAATATCATTCAACAGAAACTATCTCAAGAGATGAAAGGGAATAAATATTCTAAAACCAATCACTGTATTTAACAATCTTTTTTTTTTTAAGGAGCTTCTTACAGATTTACTTTTGGATACAAGGTTTTTCCCCCATGTTATTCACGGGCTGCTTATGCTGGTAATAATTTTCATATTCCTCTGAGGAATCATATGGTTTGTTTCCATTCAAAAACATCTTCCAGTGTCTAATAATGAAATAATTAATCATTTTAATGTAAGGAAAATGTAAGGAGAGGGAATTCATATGATTCAAAAGAATCTCTGAGGCAATGCCAGACTCTAAGATTCCACCTTACTCCTCTTCTCCAACATAAAGCTGAAGAAAAACAAAACAAAAATAATCTTTAAAAAACAGTGAGAAATGTAATTAAGGAAAGAAAAAAGGGAAGGAGGGAACAGATAAAAATTTTAATCCTTAGTGTTTGTTACAAGGATAAATACACTCCTTGACTCTATTTTCATGTTTAAATTGAACACACTTCAAGGAAAAGGGGCAGAAACAATATGTGGACTGTGCCCACAGCTCCGGCTTGCAGGTGCAAGCGGAAGATGTACATTCAGAACTTAGTCTTCCAGAGCGTAAATTACAGCAAAGCAAGGTTGTCGTGGATCATAAATGACAGCAGATGCATCTCAGATCAGATGAAAGCAGAAAGGTCCCTTCCCCTCCAGACTCTGTTCACGATGTGTGCCTCGTTTGTGTGTGTGTGTGTGTGTGTGTGTGTGTGTGTGTTGGGGGGAACATATCTGTGTGGAAGGGCTAAGTATTTGAGTAGAAGAATTTTCAAACAATTTTAACATCCATCTCAGACCAAGAACAAAAAGAAATTCATGGTCATAAAGGGGAGTAACCACTAAAATACCGCAGAAGCCAGATTTTATTTGAAGTCAACACAGCAAGGAAGCTCTGGGTGCAGGGTCCATCAATCATTCTTTGAGAATCAGCAGGTTCTCCCAGATCCTGCCTCTTGCACCCCACTGTGGGGGTGTCAGGCGTGGATCTTTCTGCCTAACCTGCTTTTACTCTATAGAAAATAAGCAGGCAAGAGCTACCACTTTTCACCAGCACGGGGGTCACACCAAGAAATGCAAAGCTCTTTCAAAGCTGTTTGAGGCAACACCTGAACCCAGTGTGTTGGAGTTGTCATTTGGGGTATCACTGCAGGTGGAGGCTTCCTCTTCAAATTCCAAGTATGGAAGATAATGCTATCTTGGTTCTGATCTCAGAGGGAAATACTTACAGGAAAGATTTAAAATCTTAGCAACTCTTGCAGCATGGTTAATAGACAGAAAGTTTGACTGAAGGGGAAGAGAAGATAGCGCATGATGTGTATGATGGAAATTCTGGCCAGGGTTGAAGATGGGAGTAGACATGTGGTATGCACCTCATGCCCAGAAAGTGTGGTTTGGGAAAGTCCGTGCGAACTAGGAATATCACAAATGTGAAATCCATCTGCCACAGGGTCTGCTATTGTGGGTTTGGACTTGAAATACAGAGGTGTTTCTTTAGGATCAAAGCTTTGGCAAAGTTAGATGGGCAGGGACAGAGGCCAGTCTGGCCAGAAGCAAAAAATTCCAAATTTTCCTCAGGAAACACAGTCTGAGAAAATGCTCCCTGGTTGCTCAGAGTGTGTGCGCACTCTCATTTATTCTGGAGTACTTTTTGAAATTTTTTAAAAGCAAACTATAAAACAAAACAAAACTATGCCTCCATTTCAGAAGCAGGCCAGAGCAGTCACTGTTAATCTCTCTCTCCCCGACAGCTTCCTCCCTTTCTCCTTCCTCTCTCTCCCCATGACTGTCACTGCTCCTTGATGCTCTCAGTGAATCAGAGTGCCCGAAGCCACTGGCAGTCCTTAGCTTCACCATCTGGAGGAAGTGAAAGGAACTTATCGCCTTGCTTCTATCAAAATTTGGTCAGCTCTGTCTATAGCCAAAATGGCAAGTGAAACGTGAACTTTCCAAGTATTTAGAGAGGGAAAGGGAGACCTGGACACAGTAGCTTTCTGGGCCTTGGGCCTCCATCTTGCCCAGAGCAGATGTCAGTGGCGTATACTTATGGTACATCACAGTACTTGATTTGGGAGAACAGCTCTAAGCAGACAGACCAGATGTTTACTACATCCTGCATCTGCCTAGGAAATTATTTTATGACAAAGGCAAACCAGATAACTAGAGAAGACCCCATGTGTTGGAAATTCAATGCATCAGGGGAACAAAATATGTAATAAACAGGGTTTCTGATGAGACATGGAGACATCACTGTTTGCAGGACAGCCTGAGCCACATAACAAGGTCCTGTGAAGAGCAGGGCTGGGCAGCTTGCAGGATAAGAACTCTTGCCTGAGTTTTATCCCTGGGACCCACACGGTTGAAGGACAGAACGGTTCCCTCATGTTGCCTCTGATTTCCACACCTCTGTCTCTGTGTGAACACCTGTGTACACTTACATGAAGACTCACCTGTAAAAACACAATAAATGTAATAATCTAATAAGAGGAAATCTGGGAGAATGGTTCAAGTACTCCCTGTGCAAGTATGAGGACATGAGTTCAAATCTCCATGTCACAAGCTAGGTGTGGCTACACTTGCCTGTAACCCCAACACTGGGCAGAACTTGGAGGTGGATCCCAGGAGTTTTCTTGCCACCCAGCCTACCTGAAAGAGTGAGTTTCAGCTTCATTGAGAAACTCTGTCTCAAGGCAATCAGGCATTGAATGACAGAGGGAGACAATAGACATCTTTGGCTATAATCAGCATGGATACCCACATAGTCACATGCACTAAATGTATGCATGCACATATGTATGTGTATATATTATATATAGAAATAATAATAATAATAATAATAGTGATAATAAGTTATCTCTGAATATAGTCCTGAAGTGAAATTGTCTCCCTTATTCAGGAGACAAAATAATTAGATTTCATTTATACTTGCACCCACATTGCCCAGTACAGGACATCCTTTTATTAAATGCATGAACTGAATAGGTGTGCATGTTGGGGGAACTAACATTTGTGCATGCCCATGTGTGTATGCAGGCACACTTGGTGTGTGTGGAGACCAGGTGTCACTGTCGAGCGTCTTCTTTAGTCTCCACCTCATTCTTTTGACTCTCGCTGCACCTGGAGTTCACTTATTTGGCTAGACTGACCATCCAGGAAAGCCTCCGGAACTCTTTTTCCCCTGTTGACCTAGCATTGGGATTATAGGTGTGTGCTGTCATGCCAGGAGTTTTACATGTGTGGTAGGCATCCGAGCTCATGTTCTCAGGCTTGCAAAGCAATAGCTTCGTCAGCCAAGCCATCTTTCCAACTCGAGATTATCTTTGTATTTGTATGCACATCTGCCTGTGTGTGTGTGTGTATGTTTGCACATGTGTGTATAGGTGCAAGGAAATGTGAGCACACATGTATTTGGACCCAAGGTTGATGTTGCAAAGTCTTCCTCCATTACTTTCCATCTTACTCATCGAGACTTTATAAGTAACTACCCTATGAGTTGTATATGAAGAGGGTCTACAAGGCTATTCCCCTTGACCTTCATTGATCAGCTTTTAGGAATTTATGTTTATTATTCCTCAATAATCTCTACGTTTACTCTTAAGTCAAGTTTCCTTAGATTTTTTTTTTAAAAATGTGATGTTTCCTATAATATGCTATATAGTACTAAGTCTCTAAAATAAAAAAGAGAAAATGGAACAGGAAGACAATAGCCAGCTTGATGGCTGTTAAACAAAATAAATTAATGTTGATTTTTACCAAGTTTTGCAACCATAAGTACTTAATTTTTCTTATTTTAAATTAGATAAGAGTTTTGTTTTCTTGACTTAGGATTTTTGAGGAATCAAGGATAGGTTTCTATGTGCTCTAGACATTTATGTTTTGGGAGTGCAGGTGGAAACCTGGGTTTACTGACTGTCTTATTGGTACTTGATTTCATGGGATTAAGACATGAGTTCTGGAATAATATTGTGTTAGTAACTTTTTCTATTGCTGTGGTAAGACATCATGGCCAAGACAACCTATAGAAAAAAAAGCTTATTTTGGACTTACAATTCCAGATGTTTAGAGTTCATAACTATCATCATGGTGGGGAGCATGGAAGTGGGTAGACAGACATGGAACTCAAACAGTAGCTGACAGGCACAAGACAAGAGCCCTGGGAATACCTCAAATCATTTGAAACCTCAAGTCCCAGCTCAGTGATACACCTCCCCCAACAAGCCTTCTAATCCTTCCCAAACAATTCCACAACCTGGGGACCAAGTATTCAAATATTTGAGCCTATGGAGGCCATTGTCACCCAAACCCACTACATATGTGTAAGTAGCCACACAAGGAGGGAGGCTAGAGATTATAGATCTAGGTAGCATGAGCATAACAGCCTGCGTTAGGCTCTTTCAGTGGCCTCTTCCTTTTCAGTGATCTGGGATAGTGACAATAACTCAAAGAATACTGATTTCTTGATATAACTAGACAGAGAATTGGAGATATGTGGAGACATCTAGCTTCAACAAAAATTGTAGAACCCAAGGGTGATAATATATAAAAAAAGGGGAAAATGTCTACTTCCAAGAACATAAGTGTGCTTGAACAATGAACATGTCAATGATGGCAAATGTTAACCAGAGATAAAAAGATAACTTTTAAAAATGTAACAAAGAAAACTTCCAAGTCTCTCAGAATTCATTTTTAGATTTAGCTATTTGCTTATTTGTGTCTATGAGTGCACACATGTATATATGCAGTCATGCTTATACCATGAAGCATGTGTGGAAGTCAGAGGATAACTTGCAGAAGTAGGTTCTCTTCTTCAACTATGTGGGTCCCAAGTGAGGTCATCAGGCTTGACAACTGGTACCTTTACTCGCTTAGTCATCTTGGTCCCCAGTAGGGATCTTGAATGATTACATGATTGTTAGTGTTCCTTGTTGTCTTGATTAAATCTAGACTTACCTGGGAGACAGGCCTCTGTTATTATCGTGATTGTTTTCTGCGGGAAGACCTGCTGTTCATTGTGTGTGGCATCATTTCTTCTCTAGGATGCTGAGTTATAAGTAGGGAAAGGGAGGTGAGTAGCAATCTCCATTCATCCCTTTCTGTTCCCTGATGGTAGCTGATATGTGATCAGTTCCTTCAAGCTCCTGCTGCCTTCACTTTCCCACCCTGAGCTATGAACACAAATCCTTTCTCCCCTAAGTAGACTTTGTCAGAGTATGGTATCCCAGCAATAGGAAAAGAAAAGAAACTAATATAGTGGCAAAAGAGAAGAGATTTGTTCTCTTGTTACCCACATCGATATCTTCTATCAAGGCTGCAAATGCACAGCATAGTTTTACCTTCAACATCTTAAATGGAACAAATCCAATCCAATTTAGAACAACAAATACACTTGGTATTTTTCTATCCTGACACCACAAAGCTGTTGAGAAGGGGTGAAATGCTAGACCTGGTAACAGGATGCACAGCCAATATCGAATATGTGCAAGCTACTTAATGACACATGTGGAATTCTTTTAATTAATAAACATATCTATAGAAATCCATTTGTGAAATCCTAGCAAAGACTTCCTCTAGAAACCATTACCTTCCTTAATTCCTCCTTATGGTTGCATTTATGGACTGACTAATGCCTACGCACTTTAAATGGCCTCAGCCATGCAACAATCTCATGGGGTTGATGATATTATTAACATTTTGAAGATCATGAAACATGAGTGGCAAAGACAAGAATTCCTCATTTTTTGACTCTTGAACCTTCTATCTTTATGAATGACATAGAAAAGCTACGTGTGTTCTACAAACCAGTGCCTATTGATTCTGGATGTAAAGCGCTCATGACAGGTGTCTTGGCCAACAGGAAGTGGATGGCAGAGGTTTCTAATAACTGTAATTTTAAGAGACAGATCAAGAAGACATGACGATTAGATAGCTAACAGATGTCCTGCAGAGCACTGGGTGGAGAATGCACACGAGTGCTGATCAACAAAATCTCCTTCCTTGTGGTACACTCAATAATCTCTTCTGCTTAAGAGCAAAAATGTTATTATATTCGAATCTGCACATTTAAAGTTTTTACAAAACTTTATTCTTATAAGATAACTTATTCTTATAAGATAGGGAGAGAGATAGAAGAAGAAAGAAGATGGGGAGAGGAGGAGAAGAAAAGTAAAGGGGAAGTAAGGAAGGGGTGGAGGAAGGAGGCAGGAGGAAGGCCCAGCAACAGTACTATGTTCTTTGTTCCCATAGTTCCTCATATCTAGTTCAGTAAGATGAACATAAATATGGCTCTGGATGATGCATAGAAACGTGAAAGGAAGTCTTCATGATTTGAACAGCAGCTAGGACTGAAGATTCCACAGCCCACCTTTGTAGGTTTATTGTTAAAATTTTTGATGGATAAAAACAAACAAAAAAATGAATGGCTTTCACTTGAAACCTTGCCTAGCCTAAAATATTTTTTAAATAATATCGAATGACAGGATTTTGTCAGCAAATCCATACTTCTCTCACCCATTCTGCAAACCTTTCTTTCTTTCTTGATTATTAGGAGAGCCTCAGACGCCTCTTGTCTTAAACTCCTATGCTTCTCTGCATGGTCTCCCTTAAGTCCTTCCCTCTGCACCCAGGTATCTAATTCCAACCACAGAGCCATGACCTTCATGGTCTGCCTTTCTTCCCTCAGAGATGCCTGTGTTTAAGTTGAAGGTTGTGTCCCTCTAACCACTTAAATGCAGCCCCTGATTCAGGCAGAGAGAACTATCACAATTGAATGCAAAGTTTCTGTTCTCAGGGTGACCAACTGACAAATAGCCAGTCTAAACACACCAAAACCCAAGCAATTTTAGTGGAAGTGTGGTTACCCGTGTGTTGGTTCCCATGGACAGAGTTCAGGTTTCCATGTGTCTTTTGTAGCGGATCCAAGAGGAATTACAGGAGACGTCAGATAAAAGGCTTGCTGTGAGTGATAAATAGGGGCAAGAGAAGCAGACTTGTTGCCTTGTGAATTTGTTTGGTTACTTGTGGCATCGACAATGTGAATACAGGCCTTTCTTGTTTGTGTTTTTAAAGCCCTGGCTTTGTTGGCTCAACACTAGCATTGGGTTACCCACATTAGAATCTAGTTAACCCATTTATGCTTTTATTTGTGTGGATATTTATTGGATACTTTCCATGTGCCTGACATGTGGCCAGAAAAAAAAAGATATAGATGGACTATGTTTCTGAGTTCAATATTTAGTTTCCATATAATTGAAAGAAACAGAGAGCTGACAAAGTTACATCATAAGTGTTATGAAGAAAATGAAAGGAATGAAACAGAGAGAGAACTAGACAGTGGCTGGGCTACTAGAAAGTCAATGAAAGACCTCCAGACCATGGTACAGGGAAGTGTAGCTATGACTTTACAATGTGATCGAGCCAGTCACAATGCTAGTGGACAGAGTTGAGGGAAACACAGGGAACCTTGAGTGGAGGACAGTATGTGACAACCGCCTAGGGAAGGACCTGAAGGATGGGCATTCCACCCGTCTAAGGAAGGACCTGGAGGATGGGCATTCCACCCGCCTAAGGAAAGACCTGAAGGATGGGCATTCCACCCATCTAAGGAAGGACCTGGAGGATGGGCATGTCCAGGGGAAAAGAGGCCCTGAGGCTAGAGCACAGCAGAGAAGGTAGAGAGCAGAACCAGGTGGGACTGGTCAAGTCAGCAGAAACCTCGATGTGCAGTAGTTAAAGAGGTACGATATTGCCTGAAACACACTAAAAAGCTATGCAACAGTGCGAAACATGCTAAGAAGCCACGCGACAGTACGGCCCCACATGCCACCTTTGCTTTCTTCACAACAATTCAGTGTTTAATAATTTGACTGTAAGAACAGATCCCAATCTTTGTCAGGAACTGAGTCATTCTCTTCTACTTAGATTTGTTTGGTTCTCACAATCACTTAAGCTTCGTCCCTGATTTTATTCTATCTAGGGTTTATGATAATTTCTGTCTGTTTAGCAACTGAACATTTAACCTTAGGTATAGTCATATTCTTCCCATATATCCTGTCTTGAATTATAGCCAATACTCATCATTAAACGTGGTATTACAGTAATAAGATCCATAATTCACGATGCATTATGAACTATACACACATAGGTTTGCAGTCTGTATATCATGCCTCTTCATGTCAAATCTTTCCTGGTAAAATATAAACTTTCTCCTGTTTGCTGTTACCCAACCTAATAATTTTTAAAAATTCTCTATTATGACTTTTATGAGTGCAAGAAATAGGTATTAATCCAAGTGAATAGCTTCAGAAGATGTGTTTGACCTTTGTCGGTGACCAGAAATGGAAAGTTATCTAGGATGTCGAATAAAGAAAGGAGCATACAATGCACAGTTTATTCTGTTCTCAATGAACAATTTGACATAATAGGAACACAATAGAATTAGGAAATTTTCCAGTGCTGATAACAAGCAGGGTGTTAGCTAGCCCAGTGGACCTACAGCTAAATACTGCCTAAAATCCCAGACTCAAGCCTGGAACTAGTTTCCACAGAAAAGAAGCTTTCAGTGGTTTCTGTTGTACGATGTCACATGTCCTAGGCATCTGGGCTCATGAATATTCAGACAGAGAGAGTGCTGACTACTTTATTGAATGGTGACATCTAGCACTCCGGGATTAAATGGTGCATCTAGCTCCAAGAGAAATAAAACAGATTACTACTACTACCTTTTTTATAGGCTTTGTCAATGAGGAAAAATGTACTCTAGATCAGTCTGAGGGGTTTCTAGGCACTAACTTGTTGCAAAATGTTCTGCTATAGTCTAGTGAATACTATGAGACTCCACATTTCCAAGAATATGTCAGATATTTAGTGTTTGGGGGAATTTTAAGCCTATACACCTTTAAAATACTGAGTTTGTTTGTATCTGAAAATCTTCACAATGTAAGCTGTGAAAAGATATTTTCATAAAAGAAATCTGAGGAAAGGGAAGGGGAAAATATGCAATTCCATTATAAACTCAAAAATAAAAGAAACTATCAAACTAGAAACATTTTGAAATATACACATGCAAATACAGAGAGAGAGAGAGAGAGAGAGAGAGAGAGAGAGAGAAATTACGTCCCCCAAGTATTAAACTGGTCCTATAGAAAGTTCTAGAAATGTGGGCAGTCACAGTGAAGTAATAGATCCCTACTTAACATTGTTTCACCAAAGACACTTAGCACATACTCACCTGTGTGAAAATCTTGTATACATTGAACATAACTTGTGTTCCCATTTCTAAGTAACATAGTTACGGCTGTTAATTGTAGGAAAAGTATGTTTACATTTCCTAAGCTCTTGTTTCTCATTCTGAAACATGCATTCATTCCAGGGCATTGGTGCCATAAGGAATCTGCAGACTTTGACATGCCATGCTTCAAAGTATGAGCTATTAAATATTTTCCCAATATTTGCAACTTACTGTTCCTCTAGGAGCATAAATTCTCTGCATCGCTGCTTCCTTTCTTCACTAGCACCACTCCCCCCCATCCTGAATCCATGAGCCTCAGTAGTTCAGCACTGAATAGCTGCAGTACCTACTATGCATGAGTCTTTCCTCTAAAAATACCAGATTGTCCAGAACCGATGGCTTCGCGTGGAAAACCCATTACTTTGTTACTTCTGGCAGCCACATGTGTTTTTCTTTGACTGGCCAGGCTAGTGGCATTTCCAGCAGCCTGGATAACCAGCAACCATGTGTAATTTCTTCTCTCGGGCCTGTCAACGTGTCTTCTGACATAGGTAAACTGGACATGACTATGTAAACATGCCAGCTTTCTTGGGGCCACCTCCAAATTGTCACACTCTCCCCAAAAGTCTCCCCAGCATGTCAGTGACAACTTAGTGCTCGCTGGGTCCAGCACATTACATCACTGCGAAATTTCTGCAAGCAGAACTTAGTCCTCAAGGTTTATACTAGGTTTAAAGCTTGTAGCCCCAAAGGGCTTAGGTCAAGTACCACTGACGTTGATCTTTTCTTTGCCATTTGGAGTTGCATGGGGCCTCCAGGGACTTTTTCTTGGAACTACGGTTCCATCACTTTCCAGATATGTTTCTGTCCCATTCATTGGTAAATCCAGAGCGTGCTATACCCATTTATATTCTGGCTTTCTCTCCTGAAATAATATAGGATAGACTTTTATATATGAATCCAAGTGACCTTTTCATGTCTGTTGTGTGACATGAATGAACAAGGAGAGGATGGTTTCTGTGTTGCCAGCATTTGTCCTCATTCTCGGATGGCACTGCCCTGAGAGGGTTAGCCATTAGCTTTCCTACATGGCTCAGAGACTGTTAGAACAAGCGCAGGAAAGTCAGACAGTTGTTTTGCAAAGCATTCCTACCCTTATGTGTTGAGTTCTCTTGGATTTCTGTCCAGCTAAATAGCTCTTCTGAAACGCTTCTCTGTTTTCCACTAACCGAGGGCTCTCCTAAGCTGGAGTGATGACTATATGGTGTTAATGGGCTCTATGCTTCTTTCACACACTGAACACTCAGCGTGCTTTATCAAATTGAACTTTAAACCAAATTCATAAAATGGCTAGTGTTAGTCTTTGAACAGTATGATCAGTTGACGACCCTTTTAAGTCTTCTATTTTAAGACATTCCTTGTACCTTTCAGTTGTAAGCCCTTTATAAAACAAAATGCTAACTATCTCCATCCTTTGCCAAAGTGGTACATTTTAATTCCTCTGGTTATCTGTGCTTCATTCAGACTCTGGGTGTATGATAAAGCTATAGCTTGTCTGTGTTGGTCAGATTAGAGAGAAATAGACCCAGGCATCTCTCTTCTTCATTTGTCTTCTCTAATAGTGCCTTGAACTTTATCCTCTGCACAAGTTCGGTGGTTGCAAAAACTTACCGTACAGATTTCCATCACTCTCATTTCCTTAGCTACTTCAGTGTTCAGATACTTAGGTTCTACGTGTGATATTTATTAAATTATTCTACTGGGCTTATGGTTCAAAAATGTATTATTCTGTCATAATTGTATAAATGCCTGTGTTATGCACTTATAATTGCTAATCTGACTTATTCCTACAAAGATGTAGTCAAAGATGATCTACTAGACTCAAAAATGGAGAACTTGTCAAGGTTTCATGATGTTCAGTAAGCAGGATTCTCTTTGGCTTTGGCTGAAATGGAAATCCACAAATAAAAGTTTTAAGCTTGAGTTAACAAAACACCAAGCATGAATGCATCCTCTTTATTTGTCAAGACCAGCAATAGAAGACACATTCTGTAGTTGATCACTTTCAAATCACATAGCATTTTCAAGGCTATGTTCACATATACCACGTCAATACTTTGAAGCAATTTTCAATCACACCAGTTATTATTGGACTTTTTAAAGAATAAATGTATTGTTCCCAAGTGGACCCAAGACTTTTGGGGCTTGTTTGTTTAAAATTTTGTGTGGTCCATTTGTGAGAAAGTCTTGAACATTGTAAACAACTTCTGAAAATATCAAAGACACAAAAATCACGTACGAACCCACTGACAGCAATAAAACTCAGCTTTGAATTTCTGAAATAGGCAAAGGAGCATACAATTACAAACTGCAACAGGAGTTTCTGAGCATATGTGCAGTTGCTTGAGACCCACTCACTTGTGGATCCTTAGAACAGAAAAGGACGCGCCTTATAGAATACACAAGACAGAGAAGTAATGCACCTTAATTCCAAGTTAAAACTCTTCAGAGAGGGATGCCTGGGTCTTCTTCATCCAAACTGATGAATACAGTTAATCTGTGGCTTTACCAGATGCCCGGAGTCTGAAAGAAACTACCTGGTGCTCCAGAGAAAGAGACTAGAGCATTTTTTAAAAAATCAAAACAAAACAGAGAATTCTGTTTCAGCTGTATTATGTGTCAGACAAGGAAGACAGAATCCCATTGAGCCTAGAGGCTTTATTTACAGTAGGAATGTGTGGAAGCCTTTCCTCCACTAACCTCAGGGACCTGTTAGAAGGTCAGTCTGTCCTTAAGAGCCAAGCACAGGTCTGTACTCAGGCTACAGGCGAGGCAAGACTTTTTGTTTTTTTTTAAATGTGGAGTTAAAACATATCACTCGCTAGACTGCCAGATAGAGACAAGAATGGTGTACATGCCTTGAACTGTCTTTAAAAAGAAGGCATCCAGAAAAGAGAAACCAGTACACATTCTCTGTCTCTGTGGCTCGCGGCGGCTTCTCACTTTGACAACTGTCTAATATTTGTTGTACTGAATAGAAGCTTCCTGATCACTCACATAACAGTGCATTATAATCTGTCTTGTCCATTTATGACTTTCTGGGTTATTTTTTCTGGATTGTATTTGAGCTCACCAGTTAGAGTATGTACTTGTGGACACAAAGGCTTATGTGTCTTTAATAAACAAATACTAATATAAACTGTACATGTAATAACCTAAAAGTAGTCACAACCCAATGTCAATCAACACTGACAAAATTATAAAAAAATGAACTATTAATAAACACTGAATCATGGACAAATCTTAATGCTTCATGAAAGAAAGTGAGGTATTGTGTACTGAAAAGAAATCAATTTCTAGCAACAAAGAGCAGATTAGTGATTTCCCAGTAGAATAGAGAAAAAGAGGGAAGGACCCAGGAAGGGATTACAAGCAGAATACAGAAATACTTGGAGATAATGGGAATTTGTGTTCCTTATCTTGGCTGTAATGATGGTTTTGGTATAAATATGACTACAAATTTATCAAAGCATAAACTTGAAATACAGACCTCTTAGTATATATTAATTAACCCAAACTAAAAGTTATTTTTTTTCCTGGGGCTCAGTTATGGAATTGCCTATGGTAAAATTATATTATTTAATACTGGCACAGGAGACCACTTCCTACGTATAACCCCAGCAGCATAAAAACTAAGGGCCTCATTGAATAAATGGGACCTCCTGAGACTGAGAAGCTTCTGTAAAGCAAAGAACACTGTCACTAAGACAAAAAGGCAACCCACTGACTGGGAGAAGATCTTCACCAACCCCGCAACTAACAAAGGTCTGATCTCCAAAATATATAAAGAACTCAAGAAACTAGACTGTAAAAGGCTAATCAACCCAATTATAAAATGGGGCACTGAGCTGAACAGAGAATTCTCAAAAGAAGAAGTTCAAATGGCCAAAACACACTTAAGGTCATGCTCAACTTCCTTAGCGATCAGGGAAATGCAAATCAAGACAACTTTAAGATACCATCTTACACCTGTCAGAATGGCTAAATTAAAAAACACCAATGACAGCCTTTGCTGGAGAGGCTGTGGAGAAAGGGGTACACTCATCCATTGCTGGTGGGAACGCAAACTTGTGCAACCACTTTGGAAAGCAGTGTGGCTGTTTCTCAGGAAATTCGGGATCAACCTACCCCTGGACCCAGCAATACCACTCTTGGGAATATACCCAAAAGACGCCCTATCATACAACAAAAGTATATGCTCAACTATGTTCATAGCAACATTGTTTGTAATAGCCAGAACCGGGAAACAACCTAGATGCCCTTCAATGGAAGAATGGATGAAGAAAGTATGGAATATATACATATTAGAGTACTACTCAGCAGTAAAAAACAAGGACTTCTTGAATTTTGCATGCAAATGGATGGAAATAGAAAACACTATCCTGAGTGAGGTAAGCCAGACCCAAAAAGAGGAACATGGGATGTCCTCACTCATATTTAGTTTCTAGCCATATATAAAGAACATTGAGCCTATAATTCGTGATCCTAGAGAAGCTAAATAAGAAGGAGAACCCAAAGAAAAACATATAGGCATCCTCCTGAATATTATCCTTCATCAGGTGATGAAAGGAGACAGAGACAGAGACCCACATTGGAGCACCGGACAGAAATCTCAAGGTCCAAATCAGGAGCAGAAGGAGAGAGAGCACGAGCAAGGAACTTAGGACAGCGAGGTGTGCACCCACACACTGAGACAATGGGGATGTTCTATCGGGAACCCACCAAGGCCAGCTGGCCTGGGTCTGAAAAAGCATGGGATAAAACCGGACTCGCTTAACATAGCGGACAATGAGGACTACAGAGAACTCAAGAACAATGGCACTGGGTTTTGATCCTACTGCACGTACTGGCTTTGTGGGAGCCTAGGCAGTTTGGATGCTCACCTTACTAGCCCTGGATGGAGGTGGGTGGTCCTTGGACTTCCCACAGGGCAGGGAACCCTGATTGCTCTTTGGGCTGAAGAGGGAGGGGAACTTGATTGAGGTAGCAGGAGGGAAATGGGAGGCAGTGGTGGGGAAGAGACAGAAATCTTTAATAGATAGATAAATAAATAAATAAATAAATAAGCGCAATTAAAAAATACTTACTTTAGAATAAAATAAAAGGGTTTAAAATAGCAATAGAGCTACATACATAGACAACATTAATATTAGCATATATATTATCTGTTTATATAATATCTACTAACATGCATGTATATTGATAGAAGTAAGAAATACAAGAATTAGAGTGCCTATTTATAAGACTTTTAAATAAAACTACACTTACAATGGCATTATCAAATAATAGATGTATATGTAAATGAAGCAGAGTTGGGAGTTTAGAAACAGAAGATGGACACTAGGCCATCCTTTGTTGTTGTTAATGTTGTGTATGTTGTTGTCCATGGTAGCAAGATAGCTCATCAGGGAATATGTATCTTTAATCCACAAACGTTACAGAAACAACTATATATCCATGCAAAAAGCAGACAAAAATATAACCATTACTTTATATAAAATATTAACTTGAAATGTATCATATACCCTAACACACATAAAAACTGACACACTTCTAGAAAAATATGTGAGAAAATTCTTTGGAACCTACAACTAAACATAGATACCCTTGAATGAACAAACACGTGCACACATGTACAAACACACAATGAACTCATTTTAATTAAAAACACAATAAACACATTGAAACTCACTTTAATTAAGAACTTTTACTCTAAAAATATCTTTAATGAAAAGATCTTTTTAAGAAATATTGGGAGACAGGCAACTCAGTGGGTAAAGGCACTAGTCACCAAGACTGATGACCTGAGTTCAGTCCCCAGTGTCCACATGGTAAAGATAGAGTTGACTCCTTATTCCATATTCGAGCAGCAGTATGTGTGTCCACACAGTACACATGTACACATACACAGAAACACAAATATAACACACACATATTTAATATATATTTATATGTATATATTTAAATATATATTTAAAGAAAAGGGAAAGGCATAAACTGGAAATAATAGTTTCAAGCAAATAAATAATACAACACATATCTAAAATATGTAAAGAACACTTGTCTTTCAATGATAATGACATTTTTGAATTAGCAAAATATTTAAATAAACGCTTCATTTGCAGATGGCGAATTTAGCAGTTAGCAGCACTTAGGATTATGGGGCACTGGAAAAATGCAAATACATATCCACTAGAACGATAAACATTTCCACGTTTGGGAATGAAGCAAGTGGGCCTCGTAAGTTGCCGGAGAGATGTAGAGTTACACGGTCACTCCTGCGTGTTAGCCAAATAACTTACACAGTCAAGCATGCGTGTACTCACCCACAGCCTAGCAAGCCCAGTGTTCGTCTTTCCTTGAGAGAAATAAAAATGCAAGTCCACCCAGAGACTCATCTGTTTAGAGCAGTTTATTTTAAGCTCCCCAAACTGGAGACAGTCCAAATTCCTATCATCAAGTATTCGAATTCAGGCTTAATTAAAAAAAGTGTGTCCCCATCCAAAGCCTAAAATTGTCCTTTTCTCCCACTCCATCGTCATAATCAAATGCACTGATGATCTGTTTAGAATTTTGCACCTGAAGAACCCCATGCAGGACCATAAACCCATACTCACCAAGGAAGATAACTCATCCTGGGTTTTGCTTCTCAGTAATTTTTGATGGGTAGTACAATGCTAAGCACAATGTAAACTTAACATCTTCCAAACAAGTGCAATCTCCACTTAGTTTTTCTATAACCAGGTGTTCCTGGGTCTCATTCCGATGCCTTTTTTTTATTTTTATTTTTTGGGGGTTTTCTTTTTTTTTATTATTTATTTATTAATTAAAGATTTCTGTCTCCTCCCCGTCACCGCCTCCCATTTCCCTCCATCTCCCCCAATCAACTCCCCCTCTCCCATCAGCCCAAAGAGCAGTCAGGGTTCCCTGCCCTGTGGGGAGTCCAAGGACCACCCACCTCCTTCCAGGTCTAGTAAAGTGAAATCCAAACAGCCTAGGCTCCCACAAAGTCAGTACGTGCAGTAGGATCAAAAACCCAGTGCCATTGTCCTTGGCTTTTCATCAGCCCTCATTATCCGCTATGTTCAGCGAGTCCGGTTTTATCCCATGCTTTTTCAGACCCAGTCCAGCTGGCCTTGGTGGGTTCCCGATAGAACATCCCCATTGTCTCAGTGTGTGGGTGCACCCCTCACGGTCCTGAGTTCCTTGCTCGTGCTCTCTCTCCTTCTGCTCCTGATTTGGACCTTGGAGTTTTAGTCCGGTGCTCCAATGTGGGTCTCTGTCTCTGTCTCCTTTCATCACCTGATAAAGGCTAATATCCAGTAGGGTGACTATATATTTTTCTTTGGGTTCACCTTCTTATTTAGCTTCTCTGGGATCACGAATTATAGGCTCAATGTTCTTTATATATGGCTAGAAACCAATTATGAGTGAGGACATCCCATGTTCCTCTTTTTGGGTCTGGCTTACCTCACTCAGGATAGTGTTTTCTATTTCCATCCATTTGCATGCAAAATTCAAGAAGTCCTTGTTTTTTACTGCTGAGTAGTACTCTAATATGTATATATTCCATACTTTCTTCATCCATTCTTCCATTGAAGGGCATCTAGGTTGTTTCCCGGTTCTGGCTATTACAAACAATGTTGCTATGAACTTAGTTGAGCATATACTTTTGTTGTACTTTAGGGCATCTTTTGGGTATATTCCCAAGAGTGGTATTGCTGGGTCCAGGGGTAGGTTGATCCCGAATTTCCTGAGAAACAGCCACACTGCTTTCCAAAGTGGTTGCACAAGTTTGCGTTCCCACCAGCAATGGATGAGTATACCCCTTTCTCCACAGCCTCTCCAGCAAAGGCTGTCATTGGTGTTTTTTATTTTAGCCATTCTGACAGGTGTAAGATGGTATCTTAAAGTTGTCTTGATTTGCATTTCCCTGATCGCTAAGGAAGTTGAGCATGACCTTAAGTGTGTTTTGGCCATTTGAACTTCTTCTTTTGAGAATTCTCTGTTCAGCTCAGTGCCCCATTTTATAATTGGGTTGATTAGCCTTTTACAGTCTAGTTTCTTGAGTTCTTTATATATTTTGGAGATCAGTCCTAGCATTTTACTTTGAGAATTTCATCAAAGTATTTTGATCACTCCTTTGCCTAACTCCTCTTGGATTTCACTCCCACTTCCTTCCAGCTCATGTTGGTTTGATGCCACATCCATTTAGTAAAGCAACAATAGTATGTACTCACCTCTTGTACCTAGGGCCTGTGCTTACAGTGTCAGGCATGAATTCCTTCCTGTGGAGTGAGTCTCAGATCCAATCAGGTTGAAGCTGGCTACCTTCAGAAGAGGCATACCATTACTAGTAGGCCTTACTTACCCAGCAGGTCAATATTGTAGCAGATGGGACCAGTAGGTTAGATCATTTATGACTTGTCTCCTTGCCCCATCAGCTTGCAGAACATCTTCTGAGACCATGGCCTCTATTCAGTATGGAGGGAGCCTCCAGCTCAGATCTGTCCTCATCTCTCTGTCTTGCTTCTGAACCACACATTGTCTTCAGCCCACTGGTTTAACAGGGCTTCAGCACTAACGGACATTTATATCACCAGTTCCAAGACCTAGAGGAAATATTAATTCTTTAGTTGATGAACATGAGAAGTATTTCCATCTTCTAGTATCTTTTTCAAGTTTTATAATTTCCATTGTGGATGTCTCTCACTTTTTTCATTAGGTTACTCTATGATGTTATATTTTCTTTGAGGTTATTGTAAATGGAATTTTTCCCTCCATTTTTTCTCTCAGTGTTTTCGGTGTTGCTATATAAAAATAATTTTGTATCTACATTTGTACCCTGAGTCCATTTGCTGATTGTGTCTATCAGTAGTGGGAATTTTCAGGTGATGTCTTTTATGTTTAGATTTAATTCGTCTGCAAATAGGGGTACCTTGACTTCTTTTCCTATTTTAGTTTCCCTTTTATAAGCACTATATGTTGACCAAGAGCAGAAAGAGTAGACATCCTTGTGCGGTTCCTGATTTTAAAGATAATGCTTCAAGTTTTTCTCTATTTGGTATGGCTTTTGCTGTGATCCTATGATGTTCTACTTTTATTGTTTTGAAATGTATCTCCTGTATAACTAGATTCTCCAGATTTTGTCACAAAAGACAGTTGCATTTTGTTTTTTTTTTTTAGGTTCATTGAGATGACTGTGTGACTTCTGGATATGATTTAGTACATTTATTGATTTGCACTGGTTGAACTATCCTTGATTTTATGGAATAAAGCTAATTTGGCCGTGGTGAATAATATTTTTGTCACTTTCCTGTATTCAGCTTGTATTTTTTTGAGAACTTCACAACCTACTTTTATTTACTTGTCTATAGTTTTCCTTTGGGGTTAGTATTCCAGCCTAATTTGGGGATTAGAATAATAAATATAAGCTTTGTAAAAGACGGCCAGCAGTGGTTCTCTGTTTCCTATTTTATGTAATAATTTGATAAACACTAGTTTTAATTCTTTCCTAAGCTTTGGTAGAATTCTGCAGTGAACTCATCTGGACCTGGGATTTTTATAACCATAAGAGTTTTTATTATTGCTATAATCTCATTACTTGTTACAGGTCTGTTAAATTATTGATTTCATCTAGGTTTAAGTTTGGTGGATCAAATGCACCTAGAAATTCGTTTTTAAAAGGTTTTTCAATGTACTTCAATATTAGTTTTTAAGGTACGCATTTATAAATCTCTAAATTTCTTTGATATCTATCGTAATGTCCAGTCAAATCACCAGTGTTATTACATCAGGACTTCTCTTTCTTTTTGGTTACCTGGCTGAGGGTTTACCCATATTTGTCCTTTCAATGAACAAGCTCTTCATTTCACTGTTTATTTGTATTGAATTTTTTTGTTATTGTTTCATCGATTTTTTCCTGGTCTTAATTATTTATTCCCATCATTTGTTCTCAATTTGGTTTGTTCACATTTTTCAGAATATTGAAGTGTTTCTTTGAGTTTTCTCTGATATTTGAATGAAGGCATTAAGAGTTATGAACTTGCTAGTTAGAACTGCTCACATTATATTCCAGAAGTTTCGACGTATTGTGTTTTCATTGTGTGTGTGTGTGTGTGTGTGTGTGTGTGTGTGTGGTTGTGTGAATTTGGAGGGCACAGGATAGCTTTAGGTACATTCCTCAGGATTTATCTACCTTGTTTTTCTGAAAGAGGGTCTCTCACTGATCTGGGCTCAACAATTAGGCTAGAAGCTAGCTGGCTACCAAGGTCGAAAGATGTGACCATCTCCATCTCCCCCAGACTGGAATTACAAGTTCAGTTTGTTGTTGTTATTGGTTGTTTATTTATTTAAACCCAAGTTCTCCAGACTGAGTTTTGGTCCTCATGCTTGCAAATCAAGCGCTTTACCAACTGAACTATCCCCCAGCTCTCCAGCTTGCCTGCCTTTCCTCCTTTGTGCCTCCTCCTCCTTAATTTAATATGAATTTAGTTTTCCATCATTGCACAAGAAACACATAGCTGGTAAATAACTAAGTCTACAAGACCCATCCAAAATTAGTTTCCAGTGTTCTGGGTTAATTACATTATAGACTGGGTGTGGTGTGTTTCGCAAGCAAAACTGAAATGGAATAAAATAATATCATTAAGTGTCAGAATAAGAACTTTAAGGCTACAACATTTCACCATTGAAAGCAATTTGTAAGAGAAAGAGGTGAGGGGGAGAGGCAGGATGGGTTAGGTTAGGGAGGCAAGCGTACTTGGAGGTCTCGGGTAATACTGACATTTTGGTGATATTGGAGTCTCTGGACAAATGGAGATCTTGGGTGATAAGGACATATTGGTGATATTGTAGTCTCTGAACAAACGGAGGTCTTGGGTGACACCGACATTTTGGTGATATTGTAGTCTCTGGAGAGATGGCTTTATGAAGTGTGAGTTTTTCTTCCCTTGCAGAATGTGTGGAATGCTGTCTTGAAGTTATTGAGGATGTTATAAATGTCCTCACTCGCTCGATTTCTCAATCACATCTTTCCTCTTTATGATTAAAGTGAGATCCTATAACAGTATAATATCTTAGTAGGAGGCACTAAGTATCCGTTTGCCTGATGGATTGCTTTTAATGCAATGAAATTTAAAACTACAGGGAGAAATCTGTGGTGGGTGGTGACCTTTCAGAGGTGGTGTTGAAATCTGGTTCATGATTAAAGCAGGGTGTGGTTCAAAGGAGCAGAGATGGAAAATTCTCTTTTGGCAACTTATTAGAGATGTAGGGTCAAACCATTGAAGCAGCTACAAACATCTGTTGCCAGAAGAGAAAACTAAAATCTTAACAGCAACCATTAGCCAGAGCCAGAACTGTGCTCTAGGCCCGATCTCACTCTTGTGGCAGTGATGTAGATTGCGCACTGATAGGAACAGGTTACAAAAGTAGATTCAGGAAGTAAAACTGTCCAGGGTTTCACAAGTAATCAGGCAAAGGCTAGGTTTACAGACAGCATCCTCAGGTCCAGGCTTTATACTCTTAGAGGCGAAATGACCAATCGCCTGTACTGCCACCGCTAATCTGGGGCATTGACATCTTTATCTGCCCCTTCCCTTCGTGACTGGTAATGCTCATGTCAAAGTCCACAATGTGGAAGATCACGCTCTGGAGATATGGACTAAAGCATAGAAAAGGGCTTCGCTTTTCCTAGAGACCTCTGGACTGTCACAGAGAAAGTGGTATTTTCTGTTTTTTCTTTTTCTTTTCTTTTCCTTTCTTTCTTTCTTTCTTTCTTTCTTTCTTTTTTTTTCCTTCGAGACAGGGTTTCTCTGTAGCTTTGGAGCCTGTCCTGGAACTAGCTCTTGTAGACCAGGCTGGCCTTGAACTCACAGAGATCTGGCTGCCTCTGCCTCCAGAGTCCTGGGATTAAAGGTGTATGCCACCACCTCCTGGTTTGAAAGTATGTATTTTCTTGACTTGGCTTTGAGAGAGAGAGAGAAAGAGAGAGGGAGAGAGAGAGAGAGAGAGAGAGAGAGACCATTTAACCGTTGAAGCAAAACAACAGCCCTAATTTCCTAACCCCCACTGAGGAAGCTAGGGATTTTTGTTTTGTTTCCTACCCCCTTCCCTGCACCCTCCCGTGATGAAGATTTTTCAAGGCCTCTAAAATCTATGAGATCTATAAACTCAGGGTGAGGAGCTAATCACCATGTTAAGAATTCTGAGGAAGGGCTGGACGGTAGCACCTTAGTAGAGTGCTTGGTTTGCAAGTCAAGTCTCTACACTGACCACCAGCACAGATGTCTCAAAACAAACTAAGGTTAGTCCAGTATTTCCAAAATGTGTGGCCTGAGTTTTATTCGCAACAACTATCATCACCTCCGGGGACAAAGAGCTAGAAAACAACAAAACAAAACACTTCTCAGGAGGTGCCAATGCCCTTTAAAAATGCCATTGTAGTGTTGAGGCCACAGTTCAGAGCCAGAGCACTTGCTGTGTAAACATGAGGATGCAAGTGTCAATCCCCAGCACCCAGCTGCTGGGAATCTCTGCTCAGGTCTCAATCCTTGCATCCCAAACCTCACCTTCAGAGAGCACACCAAGAGTCAGCTCCCCCGCCCCCCAGCTGCTCAAGACCACGCCTACACGGTATTTAAGATTTGTTTGCCAGGCCTGCTACACGATTTCTCTTCTCCCTTTCTGAGAGTCACCCGGGAGTTGCTTTGCTCTGTCTGTTAAATCTGTATGTATTAATTCAGTCTGATTTGGCTTATTGCATTGGTGGAGGAAACCCCAATAACCGGGAATCCAATACTTATCACCATGTAGAAAAAAGTCAGGTATGCCTGCATATATCATAACGCCAGTGCCGAGGGGCAAAGACACGTAGATCCTAGATAGCCAGCCTAGCCAAATCTGATACAGTGAATTCAGTAAGAGACTTGACCTTCAGAAATTAAGGTGGACAACAATGATATTCCAAGGCACCTGACCAGGACCTGACTTCCTCCCTTAACCTCTGCAAGCATGTGTGCAGACATATATTTACACAGCTATTACACACACACACACACACACACACACACACACACCACATACTTACAAATGCAAAGAAGTGATATTATTTTATGCTCTGGTAAGGCTTATTGGTTTTCTTACATACTTTTCATCTCCCTGTCTAGAACAGAAGGGCTCCCCAAGCTAGGACCTCTTCGTATTTACTCCCCTCCCTCCACAGAATCATGCTTCCTTCCCAAAAAACATCAAACAGGGACGGAGCTATCAGCCCAAAGTTCTGGACATATGGAGACATTTCAACTCTGGATCTGAGGGGTTTATTTGTAATTCTAGAGGAATTACTCTCTGAAAGTCATACAGAAATGTTTGACTTCTATAGTTGAGTTGAAACTGAAAATAATTTAGTTCCCAAACACAATCATAAGCTATATCAAAGTGGTTTAAGGAAAGAAAACATACATTAGAAAGTTACATTCCTGGTCACATAGCGCATGGTAATGAATGCTGTTGCCAAGTTCAGTGCCCTGTGGGCAACAGACTGGCAGTCACCATACAAGGATCCCTTGCGGGAGCTTGTTAAAACTCACAGGTCTAGAAACTCCATTGCAGGCTCATCAGACATTCTGAAACTGAGAGCCCATGGTATCTGCAAATTTGTCTTTCTTTTAAGGTTCTAAATGATTCCATACCTGTTTGACAGCACCTTTTCTAAATGCAAACTTAGCGTGTTTGAAGAAAATTGTTCCCCATCTACATGTGGGGGAAAAAATTGCCTTAAGACAGAGCATATTTATCCCAACGATGGTGTTGCTTCTTGGTCCAAAAGTATTTTGGGAAGTGCTCTTTGTGTTTTGCCACGGGCCTTTAGCGCATTATTTGGTATCTGCTCAGTGGTGCACAGATTCACTCTGAGAGTGGATTTGTGTGTTAACAGCTGTCACGATCATTTAGAAGCATGCCTGGTGAATGAGGAAAATGACCAAGCAGGGTGACGTGCTTTGAGGGGCCTAAATAGGGTGTGATTATGAAACAAATTAAACCAGTTTTCTTGGACGCTCCTCAAAAAAGATGAGTTAAGTATAGTAAACCATATGGACACTTTCATGAACATGGTGATGGGTCATAATAAAAATTGCTAAAATACTGCATTTGGCCATAGAAACAAGTCTTTTAAAAGTTCTGTTTTCTAACATTCCTGAAAGCATATTTATGCATGGCTCTTGTACAAGAAACATGTACACATGGACATTAATTTAGCATGGTGTCTCGCATTTCTCCCATACTGATGACTTTTTAGCACAGATCTTTTCAGATGAATACTATGAAGTGTTAAACCTATGAAATGAAAGGAGTTAGAGGCCAGACTGGGAGGTTGGGGGGGGGGGGGGGGCTGTGAACTGCATCCTCAATTTTTGAATAAGATTTTCTTTTGGCTGTTTTGTTGCTTGATCAGATAAACATGCATTGTTTAAGATGCCTGTTCTCTTTGTGCTAATTGCTGTTTCAACCCAAGGTTGCTGCTTTGGCCTCTCATCCCTTGGGGTGTTGGAATCATGGTGGCTCTAAGAGGCAGTTATTTGTGCATCTGAGCCCAGATGCACATTTTCCTGGCACGGAGGAGAGAATAGCAATGATCAGTCATTGGTAAGCCAGGTGCTGATTTGTTAGACTGAAGGATTAAGGTCCTTTATGCTTCTCAACAAGTTTACAAAAACAGTCTTCAAATTATAAAAAGGATTAAAAAAATTCAGCAGAGTTTTCTCCCAGTTAAAATTAATATTAGGGGGCAGGGGATGGCTCGGTGGTAAAGATCATTGGCAGCTCTTCCAGAGGACCTGTCTTCTATTCCCAGCACCCACATGGCTAATAACTGGCTTATTCCAGTTCCAGGGGATAGGCTGCCCCCTTCTGGCTTCCACAGGCCCTGTTCATGGTACATAGACTTACATGCAGACAAAACATCAATACTTACAAAATAAAAATGAATAAACCTTTAAATTTTAATTTTAAGACTGTGTGTGTGTGTGTGTGTGTGTGTGTGTGTGTGTGGTATTTGTAGGCACGGCTGCATGTGTGTGGGTTTGCTAGTGGAGGCCTGAAGCTGACCTTCAGCATCTTCCTAGTTGCTCATCACTTTATTTATTGAAGCACAGTTACTCCTTAAACATAGATCTTATAAATTACAGCTTTCCTGCTAGCCAGCTTTTCCTGTGACGTCCTCCTATGAGTTACATCTTTTCCTCCTGCATGCTGAGATTATAAGCAACCCGCAGCCCATTCAGTTTTTTATGTGGTACTGGAGGCCCAAACTCAGGACCTTACAACATGTATGGCAAACCTTTGTCTGCTGAGTCTTAATTGTGTCCTCTGTGAAGTGGATGCAATACTGAGTTTGACCTCAAAGCCATTATTCCCATTATCATTGTATGTAGCATACTAAAGTGATAAAAATGTCAGCTATTGTTACTGTGATATAGAACAGTGATGTCATGCTGACACACGAGTTTGAAAGATAGTAGTTATAGTAGTATTTCCTTTTTGAAGTTACTGATGAGGGTGTCTCTAATCACAGCATGCAGGAAAATTGTAAATTCAACACCAGACCAGGCTACTGTCTTAGTTAGGGTTTTATAGCTGTGAAGAAACACTATGACCACAATGGCTCTTATAAAGGAAAACATTTAATTAGGTGGCTTACAGTTTCACAGGTTTGGTCCATTATCATCATGGCAAGAAGCATCATGGCATCCAGGTAGACATGGTGCCGAAGAAGGAGCTGAGACTGGTACACAAGGCCTAACTTGAGCATATAAGACCACAAAGCCTGCCTCCACAGTGACACATGTCCTCTGCCAAGGCCACACCTACTTCCACATGGCCAAACCTCCTAACAGTGCGCTCCCTAGGTGCCAAGCATTCAAACACATGAGACTATGGAGGCCATTTCTATTCAAACCACCACAGCTACATACTCTGTCCCTGCCTCAATAAACAAAACACAGGAGAGACACACCTTTAATCCTAGTGCTCAGAAAGCAAAGGAATGCAGATCCCTGCAAGTTTGAGGCCAGTTTGATCTACATAGTGAGACCCTGTCTCAAAAAACAAACAGACAAATAAATAAGTAAATAAATATAATAACAGAAAAGAAAATAAACAAAACATCTGACTTACAAAATGGGAAGATCATTTAATTAATAATCTAATGGGCTATGTCTAGACTGGCAGAGTAGGCCGAATGACAGCTTCTCTGTTTTTGAGTAATCACTGTTCTATTTTTTTTTTTTTTTACTTTGACTACGCATTATTAAGAGCATGGGTCACTATACTAAATTCAATTTTCTGATTAAGGTCTGCTCATGTGTTAAAAAGTCAGAGATTTGATAAGACTTCAGTTAGTGCTTTCCCACTAGGGAAAAAACAATTAAACTGTAGACATATGTGTTAAATAATCTCCTTAAGAGTAAAGGATTGTTCACTGTATCCACAACCAATAAAAATAACCAAGAATACAGAAAGATAACGCAGGAATTCTGTATTCTAAGCCAGGCACACTTTTTAAATTCCAATTTTGAAGGTCAAACATAGTTTAGTAAGCTTCTTGTTTCTGTTTTGTCTTTTCTATTCTTTCTCCTCCTCCCTTCCTCTTTTCCTTCTTCCCTTTCTTCCTCCTCTATTTCCTTCTGTTCTCCCATTGTCTCTTTCTCCTTATCTTTTTCTCTTTCTTCTATGTCTATTTTTTTTCTTCCTCTGCACTTTTTGGCTCTTACTAAGACATGGGGGAAAAATCTGCTAAAATATTAAAATATTCTTAGTAAGGTGACTCTCAAGGGTACTTCTTGTCACGCAGGAAGTACTTGCAATCTTGTGAAATATCCAATACAAATCTAATTTTGCAGGCTCTGGAGGTTTGCATCTGGATACACATCTGCCTTTTCTGGGTGCTGGGCCAAACTGAAACATTCAGTTTATCCATTGCTAATAAACATGTCAGCAGTTTCTTTGCTCTCACATCTGTTGTTAAAAATGCTATTTTTCCTGAAGCATATTTATTTTGTTCTTAATACCAGCTTTCATGGGGTTCAAAATAAAGATATGCCTTCACTTAAACTCAAGAGCAGATGCAGCAAAGTGTCTCACAAGAGTGATGAGATAAATTGAAGATGCAGACTGTATCTGGGGTCCTAAACAGGAAATCAGTCTAAGGAAAACTGATGGCTCGCAGAGAGGCCATGCCAGTTGAAACAACTCGCCTCTTCAGGCTCAACACAATTTTTTTCAAGACTCTATGTATCATAGGAATTCAACAGAATGTTTTAAAAATCTATTTTCAACTGTTTCGTTACTAAGGCTGTCTTCAGTCAAGCTAATAACTTCCTTTCCTAGGGAAACAGTCTCAAAGTGGGTTCTCTTCTAATTCTGCATTGTCCAGAATATAGGTTCTACCTGATTTTTACTGGTATTGGGACTACTAGAAAATCAGTTGGGGGTTTATTAGATAAGATGCTTTGCAAATAAATTTATACATTATCATGGCAAATAGTTTTCCACTTTGTAAAATTATTTCATAGTCAAAAACATTTATTTCAAGGAATCATTATATCCTCACCTCTCCTTATCCTTATTTTTCCTCACGAATACTCAACCATCTCAAAATATTTAAGCAGTGAGGAATGTTATTTCTCTCACACAGACAAGGCACTATACATATTGAGAATCACCTCTGTGTAGCTGTGGTGGATTGAATAAAGATGGCCTAGTAGGCTCATCTGTTTAAATGCTTAGTCATCACGGAATGTCACTGAAAGGATTAGAAGGATGAAGAGATGTGGCCTCTTTGGAGGAAGTGTATCACTGGGAAGAGCTTTGAGGCTTCAAAAGCTGTCACTAGGCACAGAGTCTCTCTGCCTATGGATCAGGATGTAGCTCTCAGCTACTGCTCCAGCGCCACGCCTGCCTCCTGCTACTGTGATAATGGACTAAGCATCCAAGACTGTAAGCAAGGCGAAATTAAACACTTTCTTTTATAAGAGTTGCCTTGTTCATGGTGTCTCTTCACAGCAGTAGGACAGTGACTAAGACAGATGGTAAGGAAGCAAGTAGGAAAACCCTGACAGCAAGTGTAAGTAATTGTGATTAGAGCTGTCAAGAGTATACATGTCTTCATACTCTTTTGATACTATGAGTGCTTTATAACTCAAATGCCATGCTCTGAAATCTAAAGACCCCCTTTTGCCTAACCGATAACATCAGGGAGGGAATGAAACAAATTCCCTCTTCAGTGGCCCTGGCCCTCAATACCCAAACCCAAATAGCAACCTTTATACTTATGTATAATGCTCTTTGTTGAAGTATCGTGGCAATGTAAGAAGAAATATGCTATTGAGGAACATTGATTGTATAACAATAGGGGAAGCACTGGTACAGAGAAGACCAACAGAGCCCAAAGGTGTCTTCCTAAAGTTTAATAAAATTGACCCACTTTTGAGAAGATCAGCTAAAGCAAAATAACAAGAAGGCATAAATAAACAATAACTTAAAATGCAGAATGTGAGGCCGGAAAGATGGCTCAGCTGCTCTCGCAAGCAGACCCAGGTTGAGGTTCTAGAACCCACATGGCTGCTCACAACCATCTGAAATTCCAGTTCTTGGGCATCCAACACCCTCATTTGGTCTACATGGGCATCAGTTATACATGTGATATGCATATATGCAAGAAAAAACACATACAAATAAGATAAAAATAAATAAATCTTAAAAAGAAAGAACATTGAAGAAAATATTATCTAGAGAATTATATCAAATAAAAGGATGCCAGGTACATCATTCAAAGCAATATATCCATTAATCTGAAGATTTGGGTAAGATGTGCAGATTATTATAAAATATAACAGCAAAAGTGACATAAGAAATATAAACCCCATACAACCTTTTATTATGAAAGAATTATAACTTGGTTATAATCACCCTGAAAATAAACCAGTGAACAAAGGCAATTATGAATAAATCTTACCAAACATTGAAAAACAAATAGTTTTGGTTCTACAAAAAAATTAAAATAAAATAAAACCTTCTCATGCACGAGAAAAGATGTTCAGTTTGTTTCAAGTGGTTATCAGCCTAGATATTCTTAAAGAACTACTCTGGAAGGAATCATCCTGCCAGATAGAGTCCCCTAATATAAAAGCTGTAATAATTGAAGGAGCTTGCCTGTATCCTCTGAAGTGGAGATCCCCAAATAAACTCATTCAGATAGGAAGCCCGACATGTAGCAAGCACTTTTATTATGGGCTTGTGAAGATTAGGCTTCCCAAAAATTGGCATTGGTTCATTTGGTCTTGGATACAAAAAGGTGAAGTAAGATTCTACTGACTATTATACAGTTACACACAATCCAATAAAAAAATAAAAGGAAATTTTCCAATTTAAAAACAAAGATGAATATGTGATTTCAGGAAGGGAAAAATGTCTTAAACAATGCCAAAAATATAAACATAAATAAATTTGAATACATTACAATTAGGATCTTCAGAACATTAAAATACAACAAAAATGAAAACACTAATTAAAAATTGATGCGGTAAAGTTTTAGCACACTGTAAGCAGTAAGCTTTGGACTTGACTGTGTAAGCGCTCCTGTAAATTAATAAGGAAAGGACTAGCTACAGTGACATGCACAGCTTTGGGACTGACCTGACTTGGGCGAGGGGCAGTGAAAAAATTACAGATAAACACACAAAATAGCCGAAACTTCATCTCTTTGTCGCAGCCATCCATTTAAAAGACAGACACATGTGTGAACAGACATTTTCACACTGCAGAGGAAGAGACAAGAAAGGCCTTCATGCCCAGAAAACTCAAGCGTTAGAAATAACTACAGAGTTTCATATGCACACATATTTATGATGCCATACTTAGAAGCTTCAACAATACAGGCCTAAACATCTATTTGGGTCATTTTGTCTTTCTATCATCATAACAAAACACCTTGGAAATGAACATACTTGGGAAAGGTTTATTTAGTTCACACTTTTAGAGTTGTCAGTCAAAACTGAGTAGGTATACTGCTTTGAACTTTGTGGTAGGCATGCCAAGTGGCAATGTCCAAAAACACATAGTGAACTAAACTGAACACATCATGGCTTAGGAAACAGAGAGAGAAAGAAGATCCCACAAAATCCATGGTGGGCTCTACACAATGACCTAAGCACCTCTCACAAGGCCCCACTTTCTAAAACTTCCACAGACTCCCCATAGCTCCAGTGTAGAAACCAAACCTATGACACATGGACTTTCAGTAGACATTTTTTCTAGGGGGAGGGGTGTGCATGAATGATAAAATGATGATGAAAACAATAGAGTAATAACAAGCAGAGATAACCAGGAGGACGTCGGCATAGCTTTAATAGGATAAATAGTTTTCTATTCCTGTTTCTAAGACACCGTTTATGTCTAATTATATGTGTATGTGTCTGTATGTGGAGTTTGCACACTTAAGTGCAATTACCTTGGTAGTCAGAAGGGGGTGTCAGATCCCTAGGAGCTGGAGTCACAGGCTACTGCGAGTTGTTATACTTTGATACTGGGACCCAAACTCCTGACCTCTGCAAGCATGCACTCTTAATCATGGAGTCAACTCTCCACCCCTGTAAATGCTATTTCTTGAGCTTCATAGTGCACACTGAAATGTTCACCTTACTAGTCTTTATAAATGCATATTTCAAAGTTAAAGGAATGGAGCTGACCATCATAATTTTGTCTTTATCTCAAATGTTATAAGTAGTAAGAGGGAACCAAAGAATTTAAGGATCTTTAAAAAGAAAAGGGTGTAAAGCCCAGAGGAACTTGGCTAGTGCTCTGTGTGTATGTGTGTGTGCATGTTGTGAACTTCCCAGAACACATGTCTCTTCAGCTCTGAGCTGAAGATTTACTGGGACCTGGATAAACAAATACAAGTTGCCAATGGAGATCAAAGACAGGTGATAGAAGTGTCAAAACTAGACTCCTTGGAAAGCAATTTTGATTGAAGAAAATAGTTGCTGGCTAGGGACTAAGGCAGAAATAACTAAAGAGTGAATGGGTTGGAGATGAATGAGTAAAACAAACAAAAAATCAATAAAACCTAATTCCAAGAATACAACCAACATCAGCAGGAATTTGGTGACTCTTTCCTGTGAGAAAACTACATCAGAATTTTGCTACCTTTTAAGAATCCACCACAAGCCTTTGATTTCACAGGGGATCAGATTTTATATGTGTGTGGATATAGAGCATATGAACCATGTTCTCAAGAAATGAACAAGAATAGATTGAAGGGTGGTGTGTACATTCCCTCTAGATCCAGAAGACCCATCCTGGGGCACTGTCACGAATGGTAGAGGATCCTTACTAGACAACCACAGAGGGAAGAAGGCTTAACTGTGATCATAATATCTACATGTGTCAAGAACTATCTCAGGAAGTAGGTGTGAAGCTTGGCTCAGAGCTGAAGAGATGTGTGCCCTGGGAAAGTCACAGCACACACACGTGCGCACACACGTGCACACAACATGCACACACAATGCACACTCGCACACACATGCATACACACATCTGCCATGCCCACACACTAATATAACAATCTGCAAAGTAGAGTTGGAGCTTAGCTTTCTTTGGCATTTTTTCTTCCCTGCCCCCTTCAGTGCTAAGATTCCTGAATGCAGTCACTCCATTCTGTCATGCTCCTGTTCAGACAGAGAAGCGACAGGAGAAAAACATCCACAAGGACTTTTACTTTCCCTTTTTTCCACCATCTGGTTTGCCAAAAGGGACACACTCTCTCCAGAAGTCATGTACCAGCAACCCAGAGGGTTGCCAGCTTGAGCAGCAGTATTTGATACTGGATACTTTATTCCTAAAATATATCCATGGCTGAGCTCAGCACTGACAGGAATGGCCCTTCACCTAGAAAGAGCTCCCCCTTAACCCCAGAGTAAATGGCTGTAAAAGCCTCTTGTTTCAGTAAAGAATTTTTGAAGGTGAAGGTGGGGATAACTTTTTTTGGTTTTATGGTCTCCAAAAATGAAACAATCTTTATCTTAAAAACAAATATTTCTACTGCTCTAAGAAATGCTAGCGTTTGAAAACCAATATATATTGGCAGATAACGTGGGAAATGGACATGAAGAACATTTAATAATGATTGAATTCATAAAACATTTTTCTTGGTTTTTTATGTGACAGCTGGATGAATCTCAACTTCCTGCTCACCACGCAGGCCCTACACTTCCAGTCCTGGGATTTTTTTTTTGTTCTTTCTTTTCTTCTCCTCCCTCCCATCTTGCCTCCTCCTGCTTTGGGAATACACAAATGGTTTTGATTAAATAATAGCTGCAAACTTTATGTCTCCCACTCCCATTGTTACACATCATAAACAGGAGTGAATTTCAGACTCCATTCAAAGGTGGAGCTGGATCTTTGATGCGGGGAGCTTTCACACTGGCATGGAGGGAAAAGACCATAGGAAGAAGAAATGCACCATGCATGATGAGAGACTGAGCCTCAACTATCAACCGCTTCATCAAGCAACGTAAAGAGTGGAAAAATCTCAATTCCAAGTGAGGCAAAAGTGAATCTAAACTCCAGAACCCCTGTAACTCTTGAAGGATTT
Organism: Microtus oregoni; assembly: GCF_018167655.1. Taxonomy (NCBI): domain Eukaryota; kingdom Metazoa; phylum Chordata; class Mammalia; order Rodentia; family Cricetidae; genus Microtus; species Microtus oregoni. The sequence goes on from NW_024543072.1 coordinate 35,317,954, forward strand.
ATTTAATTTAGTGGGGCCTTCATGTGTAAGAGCCCTCAAATACCAACATGATAAGGGTATATGCAGTGTGTATTAAAACTTCATGCAATGTACACACTGATCCTCATTCATATCCTCTCCTGATGAAAAATTTTCTTTTAGAACTAAAATTCTAGTTTTGCTATCGAGCTCAGGTAAGCTGGTTGGAAATGGAAATCAAGATGGCACATTCCATTTAGTCAATAACCGATATGTATTGAACACCTACCATGTGCCAAGAACTGCTGTCTGTTCACAAGTCATCTCATGAATAAAACTAGCAAGTGTCCCTGTTAGAGGGAAACAAAAGATTTTGTTGTTGTTGCTGTTTGTCTTTCAGGCCATAGGTGTTTTGGAGCAATGAAGCAAGGAAGAAGCAGAACGGAGTGCTGGATAGGGCGAGAAACAGTGATATTAAATAGGTGGCCAGTGGGGGTTGTGTAAAAAAGAAAAACCATGTGACTGATCAGAGGGTGTTTTCTGAGTTCTGCGAGGAAGGAAAGCAGTGACTTTCCCCAAAGTGAAACAAGTAAAGCAGGGCAATACCGGATAATGATCCAATTCTGCCAGATTTGGGGCAATTTTTTTAAATTTCATCTGCCATTGTGCCTTAAGTTTTTACTGAATGGCAAGAAGTTTTGATTTCTGTGATAGAAAAGTAAAACTGATTCCCACAAGTTCTCCTCTGACCTCCACATACGGGCCAAGATTCAAGTGTGCGCACGCGCGCGCGCGCGCGCGCACACACACACACACACACACACATTAGTTACTCAATTAAAATGTTTTAAAAAGAAAGAAATATTCATGTTATTGCCTGTTCGTAGCTGTTCAACCAAGAATATCCTGACAAGAATGGCCTTTCACCTAGAAAGAGCTTCCCCCGCCAGAGTAAAAGACTGTAAAAAGCCTCTTGTTTCAGTAAAGAATTTTTGAAGGTGAGGGTGGGGATAAGTTTTTTTTTGGTTTTATGGTCTCCAAAAATGAAACAATCTTTATCTTAAAAACAAATGAGGTACGTGTATCCACATAGGAATAAGAGTTCTTTGGTTAAAAAGAAATTAACTGACCCCCCCCAACTGAAAAAAAATAATTTTCAGGGCAAAGAATTGGGAAAATTATATAATAGAAAAATATCCCAAATCTATTCTTAATGCAGAGGTGGAAAAGGTAGTGGGTACCTCCTTAGGTATGAGCTTATAATCCTTTGAAAAAATAATTTTATAAAATGGCATATGTAAGGTATGTGTGCAAAAGATGCCAACAGCACTGTTTAAATATTATAAAAAGGAAAAAAATTCCATCCTGACCACACTCTAAGAAACTGTTTTAAACCATTGTATTTTGCCTCCTAGAATGTATCTCTGAGGAGCTGGAGAGATGACTCATCATTAAGAGTACTTCCTGTTCTTGCAGGGAACCTGAGTTGGATTCCCAGCACTCCCTGCAGCTCTACAACTAGCAGTAACTCCAGCTTCAGGGAATCCAGTGCCATCTTTTGGCCTCTATGAGCACTGCACATGCATATACACATCACACAGGCACACAGACCCCCCCCCCCACGTGCACATACATACACACATACAAAAATAAATAAATAAATAAATAAAATCTTAAAATTTATGTTTGGGATACTGAAAAGAAAAGAAAGGGAAGAAAGAAAGAAACCACTGCTAAAAAGAATAAATGTGATTGTGGGAGGTCCTTCTGCGTATGTGTTGCTTTTACCTGTTGATGAATAAATCTGTTTCGGCAAAAGGCTTAGCAGAGTAAAGCCAGGTAGAAAATCTGAAGAGAGATATAGAGAGAAAGAAGGTGGAGTCAAGGAGAGCCCATGTAACTGCTGAAGGAGACAGATGTCAGAACCTTACTGGTAGGCCACAGCCTGTGGTGTTGCATAGATTAATAGGAATGCATTGATTTAAGATATAAGAGTTAGTTGATAAAAAGCCTGAGCTATCAGGCTAAGCAGTGTTATAATTAATGTAGTTTCTGTGTTATTATTTAGGTCTTGGCAGCCAAGAATGAATGAGCAGGCTCCATTTATGTAAATGTGGAAATTTTCTACCGCTTAAACACCAAGAATGAGTGGAGAGTGTGTCAGAAAAGAAGCAAGTTGGAGGAGTTACCACATTTAACTTGTGTCTTATCTGCCAATAATGTACACTACTTATTCTTATGCATAACATGGTTATGATGGGAGAAAATGTTTACTTATCATAAAGCATAGGGATTAGGTCTGTGTCCAAACATAGCTGTAATGCAGACAAAGCATGAATCTATTTTAGGGTTGAAAGAAATTCCTTATAAAAATAAAGCTATTTGGAATGTGTCAGTCTGCTTCTGCTGTGTCTGTTTTGTTTACCACCAGAGATGGAGTCTCAGTCAAAGCTTCCATTTATTGACTGAGTCAACTGAAAAATGAAAACAAACCTCCAGTTTATATAATCATATTTATAAATACATATTTCTATATATACAAGACACATAAACATATGTGCCCCTGCCTCTATATGTACATGTCCTTATGTGGCAAACATTATTTTTCAGGCTCCATTTCTTTCTCTAGATACAGTCTCTAATTTTAAGCCCACAAATAGGGTTAACCATTGGGTCTTGAAAGTTAGCACCAATGCTGATGACCATTAAAATGAAAACTCTATTTGCTCTGAGCCGTCCATCTCTCTGACCTTTCCTTAATCACTTGTTCTGAGTACTTAGTGACTTTTTCTCCCTTCTGTCTCTGTCAGTGTCCTTCCTCCTTACAGCCCCTTCTTACATTCACATCTTTTTGTTTTGTTTAGTGACCCACTGAGTTTAACCAAGGCTGTCTATGAGACCATTGGTACGGAAAGTCCTTCTGCATATGTGTTGCTTTTTTTTGGTCAATGAATAAAGAAGCTGCTTTTGGCCAATGGCTAACAGAATATAGCCAGGCTGGAGGAGATATAGGAGCGAGACTAAGCGGAGTCAGGGACAAGCCTTATAAGCCCTGCCAGAGACAGGAGCTGAACGGAAACTTGCCAGTAAGCCACAGCCACATGGCAATATACATTAATGGAAATGGGTTAAATTAAGACTAAGAGTTAACCAATAAGAAGCTAGAGCTAATAAGCCAAGCAGCGATTTAATTACTACAGTTTCTGTGTGGTCATTTCGGGTCTAAGCAGGCAGGAACTAACAAGTAGTTTCCTTCTGCAGACCATGGATTTGGAACTGTCCCTAGGAGCCTTGGTGGCCTCACTCATGGACATAGCTGAAGACAATGACTGTCCCTCCCCCTGAATCTAGTAGTAACCAATGGTCCAGCAGGGAGGGTCCCTGGTCCATGATTGACTGATGATAGACCTAGTCTAGTATGGGTCTAGTGAAGGAACCCCGGCTGCTGTGAGATCGTGATTGAGTAGCATTTCATACTCCCTCTCCCTATTTTTCATCTCCTACATTCTTCCCCCCTAGTCTGCAGTGTTCTCTGAGTCTTATGGGAGGCAGAATGACTGTCCTGGTTAGGGTTGAGCTTTCAACTATCTCTTACTCTCAGCCTCTTCAGAAGCCTAAATCTCCTCATTCACCTTTGTTGCCCGTAAGGAAAAAAAAAATTCTGATTAAGACTAAGAGTATCCATTATCAATGAGCATAAACATAAATATTTAGAAGGCAAACTGGAGCCATATAAATTTAGCTACACAGCAGTAGTCAGTTCCACCCTGGGACCTATGGCTTCCACCTCATGGGTTTTTGTCTGTGTTTACAGTACCAAGCATGAATACACTCCTATAAATTGTATGTAGGCTCCAAGCAGAGAGCATCTGGTGACCCCCATAAAAGCTACACTATTATACCAGCTGGTATCTATTCCTGACTGGTAGGTATTCTAGGTCCAAACATGATAGCTGATTAAGACTGTCAATGCCTATTCTCCCCCAGCAGCCTGCACAGCATTTCCAGGACTATGGAAGACAGTCTTGTTTTCAACAGCTTTAGTAGCCAGTAGAGATCCAAGTAAAGATACAAATGATTGAGAATATTGATTTGAGTATCAAGAATAACTATAGTCAGATATAATTTGTGATCTTTTAGCATATGTAGAATTTAAGCAAAGTTGTATTATATAAAGCCAAATGTTGTATACAGTCAGAGAAAAACTGGAAAGAAAATGAAGATGCAATGAATAAGCCTTTAGGGACCACCAATACTTAAAGTTGGGATGATGGGATTATCACCCAAGACTGAAAGGGAGCAGCCAGAAAAATCTACATCAAAAGCAATTTGAGAGGCTGTTAATCCCGAACATTTTTACAGCTATATAAAGGCACAATGGCCAGATTTTGGAGGCTCTCTGCAGGTGACATCTTTACTTTTTTTCTCAGTGAAAAATGAAACTGGTCAATGAACAATCAGAGACCACGAAAAAAGAACAATTAGCATGCCTGTGTGTTTTTCTTTGCTTATATTCCATCATAAGGGGGAAGAAAGGGATAAGCAATTGTGTTTTACTTTCTAAGTTAAATCAGTCTTAAGTACAGTCGTAAGAAAACAGATGGAGAGAGTAGTTTAGTGTGCTTGCTAAGGGAATGGTAAATATTTGCCCAGAAAATGGAAGCAAGCTAGAGGAAGGAAAATGAGAAGAAGGTAGGAGACAGTGAAAAAAGTGGTAGTTAACATGTAGTAGGCAACTACTCCCTAATCCAGAAATATCTCCAGGGAATTTGATGAGTTAATAAAGTGGTTGTTTATGAAACCTATTGAGATATATGGAATTCTTCACCTTATCGTATGTGGTATAGATTCTATCCTGTTCTTTTGGGAAGGGTTGGGCTTGATTCTGTGAGGCGCTTAGGAAGAGATCAGAGAAAGACAACTGGTGAAGAGACGACGGTGCTCCAAAAATATATATATGAAGCCGGTCCACCCTTGAGTAGGTGTGTGAGTTCTCCCAATACCATGTCTGGTAGTATAAACCTAAAACCCCAGGATAGCTACATCCTAGTCCCTGGGACCAGGGAATGTTATCTTGTCCATTGAAACAAACTTTGCAGGCATGTTAGCTTAAATAAATTGGAATGGGAAATTAATCTTAATCACTTGAGTAAGCCCAGTATAATCAAGGGGGTTGTTTGAGGAGGGGAAGCAAGAGAGCTGGAGAAACAGAGGAGATATAACAAACAGATGAAAATGACCGCAGAGAATGACTTAAGGCTATTGTATTGCTGATTTTAAGGACATGGACAGTAGCTCTCAACTCAAAGACAATCATAAACAACCTGAAAAAGGAGGGAAAAAAAAGAAACATTCACCCTTATCACCCCCAACAAAGAACCATTGTCACCATGACTTTATTTAGCTCAATCAAAAGAGAATTAAAAAAAAACTCTGGCTCATAGAACTAGGAAAGAGAAAGAGAGAAATCAAGGTATGTTTGTGGTGTTGTTACATTGACAACAGGAAACTTACGTCTTATTTGCAAAGCAGCATTTTAAAAATAATAAAAATTCAACTAAATAAAATGAACATATGACTTGGTTGGCAATGTGTTTCTGCCATGAAGTGACTTGGCTAAGAACAGTGCCGAGGGATAAGGACTGAAGCAGTGGCATCAAAGCACTATTCATATTTTAGATGACAGGAAACACGATGCGGTACGTGATAAAATTGTCAGGAAAGCCCCAGTGGAAGATGCCTTGCTTTTTCCTGCTGTCATCTAACTGGATTCAGTAATTCTCTTTCACAGTGCACTTGGGACTGACAACCATTTCTCTTTAATCCCCGTTCACATCTTCTTCCATAATAAAGCTGTTGACATAGCAAGGTCAGGTATTTTAAAAATCATATCCGTGAAGCTGGTAGAGAGGGGCATGCTTGTGTTACTAGCACTCAGGAGGCAGAGACATAGGGATTCATTCAAGTTCTCAGGTACTCTGGGCGACATAGTAAAACTTAGTTTTGTTTTTAAACAAGAGTTGGGGAATGTGGGAGAAGTAACTTAAGGGCAAAACATTTTTCTAGAATGCATAAGGTCCTGGACTTGATTTTGATTGCCAAATTAATTAATTAAGCAAACCTCAGTGCAATTACAAGGTGTGTAAAAATCAAGGATAATGTGCCTAATTTTCATTTTTTATACCTAGCAATGACGAAGGTTTTGCTTTAAAAGATACATTTAGAAAGACGCAAACCTGTCAAACAACTGTCTAAATAGCTAAAAGGATGTGCCAAGACAGAAAGCAATATGAAACTTACCAAAACTTGATTGTGTCTGTTTCGTTGGGGGAAAGGAAGCAAAAGAAGTCCCATAGTCACAGGAGAGAACCCATAGGCGATAGTCTATCCACTGAAGGTCTTATTCCTATGGCAGTAGCCTTGAACATGGGTGTGATGTACAGGGGAGTTTTGAAGACAATTATGGATCTGATAAAAGCTGTACCAGGCTTTTTAAAATAGATATTTCTCTTAAAGCAGGCAAACGATTGAGGAAACAGAAATAAGGGCCCTAAAACAAAGGAGACAAGAGATATATCTATTATCTGCCTGTTGGGGGCTGCAGACCCCTGGCCCCTTGACTTTCTTTGCCTGCCTCAGACCCTTTGCCCACTGGAGTGAACTGAGCAAAACACCTGTGCCTGCAGCTGTTCTGAGCACGAGACCCTCATGAGTTCCTGATGGCAGGGGAGTAAATTCTGGTGGGTTTTACAGCTGAAAAATCCCAGGAGCTGGGGTGTGGTTATCAGTTAAGGATCCCTATATAGGCTTCCTGGAGCACAGTAAAGTTGGCATTCTTGTTTCAAGGATGACCCGTGTCCCCGTGTCTCTGTCTCTGTGTGTATGTGTTTAAATCTCCAGCCCCTTTCCCGGCTCGTGAACCATACCATAGTGCAGGCGCTACAATCTGGTTTTCAGGTCTGGACAGATAGACACTCTGGGTGGTTCTGTGTACGTTACTACTGGTACCAGCAGAGAACAGAAGTGGCAGTTCTGGAGCTGGAGTTACAGGCGGTTGTGGGCTGCCCGATGTGGGCGCTGCAAACCAAACCTGGGTCCTCTGCAAAAGCAGTGGGAAACTTTAGGCCTTCTTTTCAGCCACACATTTCTGACTTTGGTAAGATACCAGATCATAACAAACATTGAAGAAATACAAACAAAACCCAGGAGAGTCTGTGTTATGGGAATAGTGCTCAAAGTCTGAGTTAGATCTCCAAGACAGAGAACAAAAGAATACACAGCTAAGGAGAGAGGTAAGTCGAAGGACTTCCAAAGGGTCTCCATGAAAATTTATCAGAGTACTGTGGTCAGTGCATGCACGTAAGGAAACTGTCGAAGCTGGGGAACGAGCCACCTGAGATATCTAGCTGTGGTCACAGTACCTGGAACTCTCATCAGATCAAATGGGCTCTGACCACTACTGGAAAACGTCACACTTCCCAATGAATTAGAAAGAATCCTTAGCAGGGTCTTGCCTTAGTCGTGTGGATGTGTAAAATAATTAATACTCAGTCAAATAATATTCTTCTTCTGTGTAAAACATTTTAAAAAGCAATATTCCAAAAGATCAAACTGTTAACTGCATCCCAGAAGAAAGCTCTAGAATATTTATAGGAATATATAAATATCCAGTGCCTCAAAAAACTCAAATTCACAGTGCCTGGCCCCCAATCAAAAATTACAGTGCAGGCAAGCAAGCAGGAAAAGGCAGCCCGTAATAAGGAGAGAAAGGCGCTCTATTGAAATCAACACAGACCTGACACAGATGTTTGAATTAGCAGACAAGGATATAAAGACAGTTACTGTAACTGTACTCCATATGTTTAAGAAGTTCTGTAGAAACATAAAAGAGAATTTTTAAGACCAAATCAAATTTCTAGTGATGAAAACAAAAACGCCTGAGATTTACAAAAAAAAAAAATGATATTAGCAGCAGATAGGACCTTGCAGAAGGGAATAGAACGTGGACTTGAAACCAGAAAAACAACTACTCAAGACAAAGTGCTCAGGGAAAAATCAACTAAAAGAATAAATTAGTTACCTCAGTCAACAAGACATAGATGCCCCTAAAAATTGAAGGCCATAAAAAACACTGCTTGACTAAGTGATGGTCATTTGAAAAACTGATGGAAATGTAAATCAAAAAATCCTTATTCGTTCCAAAGAAGAGAAATAGGTATATTTCTACCAAGAAATCTTAGTGAAGAATTTTAACTACAAATTTGATTGATGTCTTTGTATCTAATGAATTCTAGGGCTGTTCATGTTATTTGCATTTGAATAAGTTTGCATAACTCGTATCATTTAAGAAATTGATGTGCTTTCTGTAAATTGCTGCTCTGGTGAATTCTAAAAACATTTTTTTAAAGTATGTATACATGTTGCTAGAAAATGGAAAGACAGAGAATCCTTCTCAACTTATATGTGATTTTAGAATCTAGTACAAAAAAAGTGGCTCTCAACTCCTGTAGCCACTGATCCTCTGCAGAGAAGTTATAATGTTGAGCGTTCACACTGTCACCCTTGGGTATCCAAACACAAAGAATGCCTACAATCCACAAGTTGTACCATATGCTTAAATTCAAGAAGAATCATAGCCCCAGAAGAAATTCTAAAACCATTGAACTTTTTGTAGGAAAAAAAAAATGGACAGATCTTTGTGACCTTGGTTTAAGCCAAGATTTATTAGAATATTAAAGGCATGATTTATAATGCAGAACTCAAAAAGACAATAAATTGTATTTCATTAGAATGAAATATTTCTGTTCTTTGAAATGTGCCTCGAAGATCATGAAAAGACAGGCCACAGCCTGGGAAAAGTATTTGAAAGTCACAAATCTCATGTGTGACTTACATTCAGAATCTATGCAGAATACTTAAATTCAGTATAAGAAAGCAATTTATACAATAAGAAGTGAAAAGAGGGTTGAGTAACATTTCACAAAACCCTCCCAGTTGCTAAATTGGCTACAAAAAAAAGATACAGAGAATTATAGCTCAATAAAGAAGTGAAAGTAAAAACAACCTTAAGGTGTCTACCATCCAGGCTACTAATTTTACTCTGACTGGAACAGGGGCTGTTGAGGATTCAGGGTAAATGACGCCAATGGTGGAACGCATGCTGGGTCAGGAATCCTAGAAGGTGTCAGGTCAGCAGGTTCTGAAAAATTAAGCATTCACCCAGCACACTGACTGGGCATTCTATTCCTCCAACAAATGAAATCTTAGATCCATAAAGAGCTGTATATAAGCATCCTCAGAGGCTTCATTCAGTAGAGCCCAAAACACCCTAAAATCCTCCAACTGATCAAGCCCATCGAGAGGTGGACAGAGTCTGCCTTAGCATACAAGACACTCACATTCAGAATACAAATGTGCATATATGATATGCATCTGTCTCAAAATGATAAGCATGCATTTTCTCTCATTAAGCAAAACAGACAAATAAGGGGAGCGTAAGCCTCATGATTCTATTGATATGGAATTTTTAAAAGCTCAAAGTACTCTACACTAATGGGAAAAGACTACAAAGCAAGGAAAGTCAAGGAAAGTCGGCAAAGACCAGAGGGGCGGGGTAAGAGGATGATTGTAGGTGACAGACATGTTCAGGCCCTTGATTATATTGATGATTTCATACACACACACACACACACACACACACACACACGCTCACATGAATGCACACACAAACACATCAAAACCTGTCAGATTACACAGTGAGGCATATGTGCCTAGTGGGTGTCAATTACACTTCAGTGAAACTATTTAAAAATAATTTACCTCTTTCAATTTTGTTATCTTTTCCCTGCCAAAAATTGATGCTTGATTAAACTCTTTATTTCATTTCTAATTTCTTTCAGGAACTTACGCTTTGTTTAAAATTCTAGAAGTCAATGACTGTAGCTCGTAGGGACACTGCCGGTGCCAGCTTGCTGTGCGTCAGAGCGTTTCCACACCCAGGTTTTATTTTCATAAATGTTTCATCTTACGTTAAGCAGCGAGCTCTAGAGCAGTCACCAGAAACTGTGGTGGATACATCTTTTCCTCACAGCACAAAGGGTACCATATTATATCAGCTCTGTAAAGGAGCCAAGTGTTTTCATCCACTCATCATACAAACGAGAAATAGTGAATATCTGGTATGTGAAGGCACTGTATCAAGCAGGCAGGCAGCATGCTCAATATTTATACCTCATGAAAACTCTTTTGTGTGGTTACCTATTATTGCTAATTATAGATTGTTCAGGTGAGAATTGGAGAGATTAAACAGTTGCCCAGTTTTGAAGTACCTATGACGCATGAAATCTTGGTATATTGTATTTCCCCCACATACAAAATGCAAACTAAAATAAAATTTCTACACGCTACAGGTTTTTCTGACTCTGTGGTTTAGGCATGAAAAGCATTTTGAGTTACATGTTACATGTATACACATGCACACTTACATGCACACTCACACACACGCATGTTGATGTAATTTTTAAAGGCTGTTACAGCTCTTGCTCAGTTAGCCCATTCCCACTCATTAGGATGAATTTCATTCATTTTGTACTCTGTAGTTGCAGGGTTCATTCTAGCTTCCAATCCTCTCCTGTGATACGAAGTGATACCACATTACTTCACATTACCGTGTAAGTTGGTTAGCAAAGGCTAGTAATGCATTTCAAAGGGCTTGGGTTACATAAATTGAAATTTGCTTTTTTCCCCCTGTAATGTAGTAGGTTGAAATGTTAGATTTCCATTAAAAACCTTTCACTGGCAAATGGCTTATTGCCAAAGGCAGCTGAATGACAAGAGGTTTGGCGTATGTGAGTGTTTTTAAAATGACACCTGAACAGCAGGAGGTGCAGGTATTTTTTCAAAGTGAAGTAGGACTGGGAGGAAAGAGGTCGAGCACCTTGCGGTAAGGTGAGACATTGGTTATGCCCCATGGGCTGTTCAAAGGGGCAAAGCAACTGTGAAGACGGGGAAGCTGGAGTGCAGCCACGTAGCATACGCCTTGATTTCATCCACAGAGCAAACATCCCAGAGCAGATGGCCTCTTACTTTGATGAAGGATCAGAGGGAAGTCCATGGATGCCATAGCCATAGGAACGTGCAAATGCTTTCAGAGGACCACGTGGCAAGGAGATCTCCAGATGGGTTGGCTATGTCTCCCTTTACTTCTTCAGATCAAAATCCACCAAGAATGTTCCATTGGGTTTGTAAGGAGAGAAACTGCACCCAGAGGACAGTGGGATACAAGAAACGTCAAGACTTCTTTATTATCTACACACTGATGCTCCTTCCAGACACCCTGTCCACCATTTCTACTCTCTGAAAGCCTGGCCCTTCTCTTTCTGCACAGTTCAAGCCCATCAATGCTTCCTGACAACACACAGTTGTAAATGTCTCTAACTCCAACAACCTAGTGAAAAAATTATCAGTCTTCATTATCAATTTATTGGTAGAGTGTAACAACCACTCTTTATTTAACCAATAATGAATGTCATGTATGATAATATTTTATAGATAATTTTATTCCTCTAAGTAGCTAGAATTCTGAGACTACTTTTAAATCAATTAAAATTATCCTGCCTAGCAGATTCCTTAGGATATAGCACACATCATGATTATCTTCCTTATATTGATAAACATATTAAATTTTGAGAAGTACATTTCCTAGAAAATTTCTATATGGAGTGCCTGGATTATTTATAAAATGTAATTTTTATAGCAGATACTTAATGTCCTTATATTGATAAACATATTAAATTTTGAGAAGTACATTTCCTAGAAAATTTCTATATGGAGTGCCTGGATTATTTATAAAATGTAATTTTTATAGCAGATACTTAATGTCCAATTGCTAAGGGCCCACACAAAGAGAGGCTAATAAATGAGAAACTGGAAGTAAATCTCACCATCTAGAGTCAATTCACATTTATTAGCCGTCGTGTTTTTCTTGATTATGTCATTTATCCACTTAAATCTCTTCTTTTGCTAGGGACAGGGATAAACTAGAACTGGACTATGCAAAGGGGAAGTTCTCCATTTACAAATTTTTATTCACAATTGCTTGAACAGCACTTTTCAAGTTGAAAGGAGAGACACAAAAATCAGAGCTACAGAGCCTTTTTTTCCCAGGGTCCATTCCCACACGGTTTCTTCTGTGTGCATCTGACAAGTGTCCCCACTTGACGTCATTCTGCAAGCACATTCTCTCCACATGTCTGCTCCCAGGCGCAGGTTCATATTCTCCTGTTTTGGGAACCTAGGGGAATATATTAGCTTTAAGATAGAATTATGATGGGCATTTCTTAGGTCATGGGCCAGTCTTTGATCCAGTCCCTGTACCTAATGAGATGGGATACTCCGATTATACAGATTTTAAATACCCACCTTTTAATCTTGCAGTTAGGGGAAAATGGTTTTGATATGGAAGGAAGAATAGAAAAGTTGATATTCCAGGGAAAACAATAACTTTCATAGTTCACTAACAGTGAGGCATGTGCCGTTGAATGATGGGAAACAGGGCTCAAACTGGAGACATGCAGAAAGAAGAGAAACGGAGAGTGTAAATGTTCAGAGGAAAGAAGCATGCTCGCCCACACAGTCCTCTGTATAAATGAGTCCTGCTGGGGATGTTAGACTACTTACTTCCTAGATGCCATCTTCATTTGACGGCCAAAAGGTTCCCCGAGACTCTGAAAGCCAAGCAAGTCTCTAGGCTGCTCCCGGAATTCAAGTCTACTGGGGAAGATGTATTAATTTTGTTAACAGTAGTTGTGATGGTGGTTACAAAAAGAAATAAATTTTGTTACCATGAAGGTGCTAGAATTATTCAGAACTGACACACATGTCAAGTCAAGAGCACTAAGAAGGCTGGCAGAGGTGGTACACGTCTTTAAGTCCAGCACTTAGAAGCAGAGGCAAGAGGATCAGGATCTCCAAATTCAAGGCTAGCATGGTCTACAGAGTGAGTTATAAGACAGCCAGGGCTACATTAAGAAACTTTGTCTTAAAAAAAAAAACTAAAACAAGAAAATAAAACAAAAAGGGGTAGCATGAAGGAAATGAGTATCATAGAAGCAAACTTTTCTTTAAGTTGCCACCTTAAATTTGCTGGAGAAACTATAGAGGTAAAACCAGGATTATTTTTTCATATTGGCTGAAGATTATCATTATTTCATTAAATGATGCCCACCATATTAGAAGAAATACAAGTTGCTTTACAACATTCTGAGATTTTTCTGAAGTTTGTAAGCTTTCTTTTACAAAGGTAAAGATCAGTTCAAACTGGTTGAGGGTCATTAATAAAAACATGAATAACCTATGGAAATATAACTGTCATTTCTAAGTCATAACAAGAGCGGTTTGGCTATGCTAATTTTTCAGCCTACCCTAGAAGATACAATTGAGAACTTCTGTCTTGTGTTTGGAGACTTGCTCTTCTTTGTAGAAATCCCTAAGCTATGGTCTAGAGTCCATGTGCCATCTCTTGCTCAAGAAAACTTCTTGTATAATATCACTAGCACAGACTGAACCAAGCCACATCACTTTGTAAGCTCAGACAGTTTCCCAGCTTGGGAACCTGTGATCAGATAGAAAAGGGAAGGACGGAGCTGTCTGTTGTGGGCTCACCGCTACAGAAACAGCTCTCTGAGAATGGGTTTCTTTGGCTTCACCATTCCCCTTTTGAAACTGACTTCCGGAGGCTCCCTTCACCCTCACAGCAAGCCAATGTTCACAGAGATTTCTTTTTAGACCTTTCAGTTTTGTTAGTTTCTAAGCAAGTTTAATGTAAATCCATGTCCACATTGTCTGGCTTCTGGGTCTTTGAACTTTGAGACAGATGTTGTAATAACACAAGCACCCCATTTATCAAACCATGGTCCATCTTTAAGCCTCTTCTGCGCTCTAAATCATAGAGCACAGTGGCAGGCATGCAAATGGTCACATTTTTCTTTATTATTCAAGTTAATGAAAGGAAATGTCTCATTTTTAAAATGTGTCCATGAGCAGTAGTTTTTAGGAATCAGGAAAAAGGATTAGAGGCTAGTTAGAGAAAAATTATGTGTTCCCCATAATGTCAACCAAACTCATTTCTGAGTGTTCTTCCCTCCCTTTAATAATGATTACTTGACTTATTAGGCAATTTAATATTCTCAAAGAAAACATGCTCACATACTGGGAAATTGGGTTAAAAGCAAGAAATCACCAAAACTTGTGCTTCTTTTTGGTTGCTATAATTTATACTTCTTTACACTATCATCCCCCAAAAACAACAACAGTTCTTACATATGCAGAGATAATTCTGGCTTCTCTTTAACATTTGCGTCCATGGTCAGTATATACCCTTTCATGTCTCAGGCTTTCATTCAATATTTTGTTAGGTGATAACCATACTTTTCAGTGTACGTGTGTTAGTTCCAGTCTTTATAGCTGTGAAAAGGCATCACGGCCAAGGAAACTCTTAGAAGGGATACCTTTAATTGGTGTGGCTCGCTTACAGTTCCAGAGGTTCAGCCCATTATCATCAGGATGGGGAGCATGTCAGTATGCAAGCAGACACAGTGCTGGAGGTGACAGGAAGTCAACTGACTATCACACTGAGGGAAGCTTGAGCAAAAGAGACCTCAAAGCTTGCCCCCATAGTGACACACTTCCTTCAATAAGGCCGTATCCCCTAATAGTGCCACTCCCTTTGGGGGCCATTTTCTTTCAAACCACCAAAATATGTCATTGTCATCTGATTATTTTTCATTGCTATTTAGTGTATTATACACTTAGTGTCCTATACACATAGAACACATCGTTTACCTACTATGATGGATGTTTTGATTATTTTCAATTCTGTTATCATAACTAATTCTACTCTAAACATTCTGATACATGCATTTTGACCATCTAATGTACATATCTGTGGGGTTTTTTGGTACTTACTAAATTAATAGATAACAGGGAATACATATTTCATCTTTAATGTATGGTCTCAAGCAATTTTCTAAAGGTATTGTTCTTGTTTACTCCTGTTAACTCTGAGCAGAATTCTATTAAGAACCTTTTAGCTTATTCTCTGGCTGAGTAGTGAGATCATCTGAAAGTTTGACTTTTATTTTTTTGAAGAAGTAACTGAGCGACTTTGAGAAACTTCTGATATCTTTCTTAGTCATTTGAACTTCTCTTTCTTAGGTATCCCTTCTCAAATCCTCTGGATATTATAATTAAGTTGTCTACTTTGTCTTATTAGTTTGTAGGTGCTTTTTATTTATTCTAAATATGAGCCCCTAGGAAGAATATGTATTGCAAAGATCATTGTTTACTTCGTAGACTATCTTTTCATTCTTTGATTTGTGTCTTTTGATAGACAGAATTCATTTTAACCATGATTAATATATCTTAATGTTGTTCAAAGATCTACTTTCTACTAGTGGGGATTAAACTTTTAATATATTCTCAATATGCACATATATAGTTTATAAATTCTTTTGTTATTTTTAGGTGTGTGTGTGTGTGTACATGTGAATGCAGGTGGGCAGGAAACGAGGAGATGTTAGATCCCCTAGATCCGGAGTTACAGGTAGTTGAGAGCTGCCTGGTATGGGTGCTGGGACTCAAACTCAGGTCCTCCTGAAGAACAGTACATACTCTTTACTGATGAAGTGATGAAGCCCTGTGAGTATCTGTTTAAAACAACACCTGAGCTTTAAATCTAAAGGCTTCATAAAAATGACAAAAAATTTATCATTCTTAGAAGTGACCATCTCATTCTCACAAAGAACAAAGTCTTTTTATCTGTCTTAAAATGATCATTCCTGGTCAAGGACAATGGCACTGGGTTTTAATTCTACTGCATGTCCTGGCTTTGTGAGAACCTAGTCTGTTTGGATGCTCACCTTCCTAGACCTGGACGGAGGGGGGAGGACCTTGGACTTCCCACAGGGCAGGGAACCCTGACTGCTCTTTGGATTGGAGAGGGATGGGGAGGGGGAATGTGGGGAGAGAGAAGAAATGAGAGGAGGTGAAAATTTGTAATAATAATATAAAAATAAAAAATTAAAAAATTCTCATTCCTGTTAAACATATATCATTTTGTGCCTTTCTTCTTTCATTGAGCATCATATTGAGATTCATCCATGATGGTGGATGTAACTGTAGTTTCGCTGTTTGTCATTGTTATTTAATGCTCCATTACACAGAGAGCAACTCATGTGTTCATTCTATCATAATAAACATTAGCTTTTTTTAAAGACTTAGGTGCTGTCACCAAAATAGACAAAAATGAAGAAATAAGTGGTAATTCTCAACTGAAATGTCCTATTAGAGCTTTTCATGATGGAGCTAGCCCCAGGACCTTTATAGTCTCCAGTCTCTGATAAAGCCTGCCCTGGCAGAACATTGTTGAGAGAGATGAGGGGACCCACTTTTCTGGGTGCACTGGGAAGGTGTTACATACTAAAAAGCACTGTTAACGCCTGTCAGAATAGTACAATCAATAATAACATCAGCTCTGGCTGTCCTGGAACTTGCTTTGTAGACCATGCTGATCTTGAACTCACGGAGATCCGCCTCTGCCACCACTACTGCCTAGCACATCTTTCTTATTATAAGCATTACTGCCTATACTCAGTTTCTTGAAAATAAGCAAAGATAAAGCCCTAATTGGCATCTATAGGACTGTTTCGTGCTACTGTGTCTGTCTTGAGCAAAGGGATGCAGAGCATTTGGCTGAACTGCTCTTTCTGCACTGGTTATGGGGGATGCTCCAGGGATGCCTTAGGAAACTACACAATGATTGCAGCTGCTTGCTCTGGCTCCTGAAAGAGCAACCTGTGCCAGGGTCGTTTTTAAAAGTTGGGTCAGGCTTTTTGTTATCACAAACCTCAATGAACTCTAGATGACCTTACAACCATTTCCACCTATCAACAGGAGGCACGCATCCCCTGGTGGTCTATCAGAAGGAGGGTGCGGCTGATGCAAAAGAAGAAACACTGTGATTGGTGCAAAAATTAATCCTTTATTTGTGTAAAAGGTCTACTGTTACTGGTGGGAAAGCAGCTCTTCATTTGTGTGAAAGGCCTGCTGTGATTGGTGCAAAACTTTTTTACTGACAGTATACCCAGGCTATTTGACTCACCCCTTGAGTTGGCAAAGGGACACCGTCTTTGCTAACTCCTTCAGTGTCATAACATTGGGCTTAATAAAAGGCTTCCCTCCATAGTCTTTCCCTGCCTGCTTTTAGTGACAGGGTCTGAACTGAGAAAACAGAAATAGAAGTGGAAAGGCAAGTAATGGTTTACCGGCTAAAGAGGCAGTGGAGAGGTGTTAGATCATTGAGCTAGTGGTCACAGCTAAGCGGGAAGGAGAGACACAGTGAAGATAAATGTCCAAGACTGGGCAATAGAAGGCAAGAGAGATGATTCAGTAGGACTTGAGTTCAGTTTCCAAGACCTGCATGGTAGGAAGGGGAGTCTGGACTCTCGCAAGTTATCTTGTGCCCATAGTATGGGAACTGTAATTCTAGCTTCTGTCAAGAGCAAAAAAAAAAAATCCAATATCAGTTCTAGGGAAAGCTGCAACCCCAGCTACTGTGGAGAACTAAGGAACCTAGCTTCCTCGGCCTATGGAAGAGGTATGACTCTGCTACCTGAGGCCTGTACAAGGACTGTAGCATTAGACACGCTGCCTGCTGCTGCTAGAGCTTTATG
The DNA here is from genome assembly GCF_018167655.1 of Microtus oregoni. Classification (NCBI taxonomy): domain Eukaryota; kingdom Metazoa; phylum Chordata; class Mammalia; order Rodentia; family Cricetidae; genus Microtus; species Microtus oregoni. The sequence continues at coordinate 35,335,641 of NW_024543072.1, forward strand.
TTGTCCAATGCCAAGGTAGGCAAAAGTTACCAATGTCTGGAACTTGAAGAGCTTCTCCTTCCCGTGCATGTTTTTACCCTGATAGAGGTAAAGGACTTTATCTAGTTGAGTGGTAGCAATATGTATTACCAGGTGAGATAATTCCAAGAAACGTCTGACTGACAGGTGAAGACTTTCAGTCAGCAACACTGCCAATGCCTAAGGAAATTTTTTATGAAGCCATATCCCAGCATCTACTGCAAAAACCTTCCTAAATGCTATGTTTGCCAAGAACATTGTTTTCTTGTTGTTGTTGTTGTTTTGTTTTTAAGATTTTACTGTTAATTATGTGTGTCCATGTTGGGGCATGGACCTGTGAATGAAGTTGCCCACAGAGGCCAGAGGAGGGTGACGATTCCTCTGGAGCTGGAGGGAGACACAGATGTTTGTGAGCTTCCCAGTGTGGGTGCTCATAAATAAACTCATATCATTTCATATATGCCCGTATCCCTGAGCAACCTCTCCGGACTTCTGTTTTGTTTTCTCCAGCAATGATATTTTATTATGAAGCTTAAATGTTCCAAATACACATAAGCAAAAAGCCCTGATATCTCATTACACAACAAAAGGATAATGATATAATAATAAAAGTGTAAAATTGAAAAAGAAAGACTGAAAGATTTTGCAAATTTCAAGAAGAAATAATAAATGCTGGAGGGGAGAGATGTTAAACCTAATTTCAACATGATACAACGCTCACATGTGTCAAAACATCATACCACCCTATCATTATGTTCAATTTCTCTGTTTTTGTATGTCAGTTTATATGTCTATTTTTATGCCAGCACGATGCTGTTTTGGTCACTTTGGCTCTATAATACACTTTGATACCTTGGTCTCTGTTCTTCTTTTTGCTTAGAAATCCTTTGGAAATCCAAGGTCTCATGTTGCCTCCTAAATTAAGATTGCTTTCTCTAATTCTGTGACAATGTCATTGGTATTTGATGAGAATGCCATTGGATATGGAGATTACTTTGGGTGGTATGGTCATTTTCACGATATCCATTCTGCCCAGTCCAGGAACACGGACACTCTTTCCATAATCTAATATCGCCTTCATTTCTTTCTTGGTGACTTAACGTTTCCCTAGTAGAAGTTTTTCATCCTTTTTGATCAGGTTTATTTCTAGACATTCAAAAACCTATCCTAGCTAGGCGGTGGTGGTGCATGTCTTTAATCCCAGCATTCGGGAGGCAGAGGCAGGCGGATCTCTGTGAGTTCAAGGCCCACCTGATCTACAAGAACTAGTTCCTGGACAGTCTCCAAAGCTACAGAGAAACCCTATCTTGAAAAACCAACAAATAAATAAATAAATAAATTATATAAAAAATAAAAACTTATCCTAAATAGGGTATTCTTCCTCATTTCTTCTCAGCAAGTTCAATATTGATTATGTAAAAGATTCTAATTTTTGTATGTTGGTGTTTAGCCTACAGCACCTGAAGCTGTTTATCAAATCATAAGTTTTCCATTGGTGTCCATTGGGGTTTTTTTAAGTATAAAATTGTGTCATCTGCAAATAGGACAATTTTAACTTCTTTCCCCAATTTTGTCTCTTTTATATCTGTCTTTTACTTTATTGTCTTAGTTAAGACTTGAAACACTATGACATATAAGAGTGAGGATCACCGTCCTTTTGCAGATTCCAGAGAAAATGCTCTCAGTTTTCTCACTGAGTGAAGCTGCCCACAGAGGCTGGGCAGAGGAAGTTTGTTGTATGTTGTTGTATATTCGCTGTATATTGCCTTTATTATATTGAACTATGTTGTGTCTCTTCTTCATATAGTCAGGACTTTCTGTCATGAAAGTATTGTGTGTCCATTTTAAAAGTAATTTTAGTTTAAATGAAAACAAAGCCTATAGCAATGCAACTGTCATTTCTCATTCCATTTTCCTATGGTTGCCAATACGTATAATGACTCTAAAAATGTAATCAGTGCTGGGGAGATGGATCAATGAGTAAAGCATTTACTGTGTAAGAATGACGATCTGACTTTCAGTCCTGAGAATCCGTATAAATTCTGGAAGAAGCAACATGTGTATCTGTCATCTCAGTGCTCCTCTAGGGAGAAGAGAGGTGGAAAGTGAAGAAGTTCCAGAAGCTTGTGGGCCAGACAGCCTCATGTATGATGCAGCAAATGGCAAAGAGATCCCATCTCAAATAAGGTGGAAGGCAAGGAACAAAAGTGAAGATGTCCCTTGACATCCATACATGCACTGTGGTACACGCATGAATACACACACACACACACACACACACACACACTTACCATAATGCAAAGATTAAAACATAATATATAAAAATTATAATTAACTTTTTATATAATCCATTATACCATAAATATTTCCACACTAAATGAAATGCCTTTATGATTTATTGTCTCATTACATAATAAGACAATAACTACCTCGAGGCATACAATTTTCTCCACTAATATAATGTCTTAATCTAAATTTCTAAAAGTTAAAATTTGACATGTTGATCAATTTTCTCTCCCACTCTCCTGCTCATCTATCAATGGTGCATGAGGGCTCCAGTTCTGGATGCTTCAGCAACTTCTTTTGTGCTGGAGACGGATCCCAGGGCCTTATATTTGCAAGAATGCAGTCTACCAATGAACTGCATCCTCAACCCAGGAGATTTAATTTACACCAATACACAAAACTTACCTTTGACCTAATTAATTGTTTGGGAAGACAATAAAGAGACGACCAGTCACCCCAACTGCTACCTAATTGCAAACATTCAGATTAATTTCAGATTGAGAATGAGCTAAGATCCCATATCAGATTGTCAGCTACAGATATTAAAAAGGGCAGTTGGGAATAACAATTGTGGTTCCCGGTCTAACTTCCCCATCTAACCCTTTGTGAGAGGCTTTGATCATTGTCAAAACTACATATCTTAAAGATGATTCTCATCTGTTATATTTCTTTCTTGAAAAGGCATCTTCAGTAATCCCAGTTGCTCTTACATGAAAGCCCTCCCACCCTACCACTTCCCTGATTTAAGACAGGGTCGTTCCCATGGAGCCCAGACTAGCTTTCCCATCTCATTCTCTCAAAGCTGGAACTGCAAGAGTGTGCCACCACACCCAACCCAGAATAAAGGTTCTCACTGTAACCGGGATGACAATCGGTATAAATAAGGTGACCAGCATTCAAAATCTCAAGAACTTCTCTCAACTTAACACTGAGCTTCTTAAACAGCTTTCCTGAGTGTTTTCTACAAGAGCTCAAGACAGACGTTCACACCAGAGAGTGAGTAGGGTCACTTTTCTCCCCAACAGCCTTCCAAGGCATTCCATAGTTGTCTTTCCTGCAAGTTCTGAGCTCTACAGGGCAAAGCAGCCCCTTAAGGTGTCCAGCCTTGGAGCATGAACTCCAGATCACCAGATCAAGGACACAGAGAGCTCTTTCTTACCCCTAAGCTGGACTTGTCAGGCTCCACTACAGCAATGACTATGGCCAGACATTCTTTATATTTTCTTCTTTGGCCAGTCTTTTTATGGAAAACATGGCCTTGCTTTTGAATTCAACTCATAGCCACTGATAAAATATCAAATTTCCTCTCTTATTCCCCATACCCACAAACCACATGGAATGTTATCTATGATTTTCACTTTTGATTTCTTTCAGATGGAGAGAGAAAATACATATATTGTGAATCAACTCATATGTAGAATTTTACAGTTTTATGTCTGATTTCAATTCTTTTGGTTATAACCTTTATGGAATTTAATAACAAAGTTTAAGCCAGTCATAATTATCAAATATGTAAAGTCATACGGAAAGCAGTGATTTCTGTAGTAGATCCTTTACCACTTCACATGAAGGTTGGTTTGGATTTAGAATGACCTCCAAGCACTAGTGTGCTTGGTCCCTGGATAGCCATTACTGGGAGGTTATGGGATCTATGCAAGATAAGGCCTGTTGGGAAGTCTTAAGCCAGCGAGGTGGGGCCTGAAAAGGGGTTGTTTCTCTTTTTCTCTCCCAGACCATGAGGTTTTCTGCCTCAGCATATGTCCTTGTGATGGTGTGCTATCTTACTGAAGGCCCGAAAGGTAATGTGCCCAACCCATCACTGCTTGGAAGTTCCAACATTTTGAGTATCAGTTAGCTATCTCCAGTGTTTGCCATAAGGACAGACGGCTAACACATGTATAAATACTTAAGTTATGTAAATAGATGGATAGTTAATGGGTGTAAACATGTTTTAAAGAACAAAAACAGTGTATACTTGTTAAACACAATTCAATTTGCGGAATGTGAAGTACACAGGCAACCTGGAGACCATCTTGTTAACCGTTGGCTTTGGTAAGGTCTTGGGCATCAGTGGGTGGAGTTTGCAGAAAACATGTCGATTCTGCTAGGGTAGCTAAAAGGTGTTCATTCTGTATTTAGAAGCAGTTGCATGGACTTTTCAAGAGAAATTCAATTGGAGAAAAAAAAACCTTCATAAATTCTATGTTCGACATGCAGAAAACGTTGCTTCTAAATCAATAAATGAAGAGCGTGAGCTCCGAGATTGTTATCATTGCATATGGTACATCTGCTGAAACTGCTGTGACTCTTCCACCTCCAGTCCCCTTTGCGTGGTATTAACACCGTCCAGCTTTGTTGCCTTTGCTGCCCAGCAGTAGGCATCACTGTATCTCTCTACGTCAATATTTTGTACACTTAAAGTGTATTTCATAAGTGACAGTCGTATGTATGTTTTATATTTATTCATTCACTCATTATTTGCTCATTTTAAAATATATCTGTTCTTTGACAGCTCCTTACATGCATATAAATAATTCATTCTGCCTACTCTCCCCAGCACACCCTTTTCCCCACTCCACCTTTGTCACCTTCTTTCTAAGATCTTCCCATATTCATGACTTTTTGCTTGGTTTTATGTCCCACAGAGTTTAATCTGTTTGACCATGGGTTTAAAACTAACTATGCAGTGGAGCCTGGAGGACCCTTCTGTTTGTGCAGACTGGATACTGTGTACCCTACTCTTAGAATCTGTAGCTGCCCATTGTTCAGAGGTAAGAGGGAGGATCCCCAGAGCCCCTTCTTCATCCATTGCCCACTGTTGGGTAAGCTCAATTAGCACAGACTCAGTGACAATGGGTGCAGTTCCTGTGAATACATGATTGCCATGAATGTGACATTTTTAGAAGATTGCATTCTCAGACCTTCCCTAACTTCTAGCCCTTCTATTATTTCAGCCGCATCTTCTGCAAAATTTCTTTAGCTTTTAAGGGATGGTATCAATGTCTTGTTTAGGGCTACACCCTAAAGCCTCCTTCATCATCTTCTGTAGCCAGGGATCTCTGCAATCATTGAGAAATGGAGCTTATCTGACTAAGGCTGAGAGTAGCCTTTGTCCCTGATATAAGTATAGATACTTGGAAGGCAGTTTGATGCTATGTAAATTTAACTCAGCAGCAATAAATAGTTCTGCAATCCCCAGGGGTTCTAAGACTTCTTCAGGCATGGGTTTTTAATCAAGTCTACAGTATTAGGTATGGATTTTCTCTTGTGAAATGGACCTCAAATTCAACCAGTGAGTGGTCAGTCACACTCAGAACACTCCTGCTGCTCCTGTACCAACAGGCGTATCTTGCCTGACAGGTTGGTGTTTTAGCTCAGAGAACACATCTGGACAAAACATTTCATGCCTATACTCCCACAGCAGTCTTTTCACACTAAGAAAGCTAGCCTGCAAGGGGACTTTTCTGGCTCCCTCCCAGTTTGTTTTCTCTGTATCTTTCATTGAAGATGTGTTATATCTTTAGCAATAAAGTCCTATCAACTACCTCTTGCGAGAAATCAAGAAAAATGGCAAGCATCTACATAGTTTAGAGGGGCTTCTGGGGTCTTCCTGACCAAAAATCTCCAATAGGGCTATCATATACCTGACATTGGGGGTTTCTGTTTAGTTACCCATTATCTCTAAGACAGGCATTATCTAGTCTTATGGTATATCTTCCTTCACATTCTCTTTCATGGTCTTGAATTGAATAACCAAATAGTAGCTTTCCATGCAGGTTTTTCTTAACCCCTTTCTGTAGATGAACTGTCCCCCCACTTCAGCCCCCCTGTTACCCCCTCACACACCCTCAATTTGAACTCTTTCCCCTGAAGTATTTTTCCCTTCCCACCCTCGTTGTACCTGTGTGTTACTGTCTCTTGTCCCTGCATGTGTATTCTTATTACAACTCTGATCATTTTAGAGAGCACAGTCTGTCTTATTTCATGTAGTCACTGATACATTTCAATTTGTGCTTAGTTACTGTACTGCTCATCAGTCTTTTTGCTAGCTATTTTGCTTTCCCTATTTTTGATATTGGATTACTTTTAATGGTTTCTCTTTCAATTCACCAATTTTATTTTCGGTTATGTCTAATCAACTGTTAAACCCACATCTAATTCTCAAAATTCAGGTATTAAGGTTTTATCTTATAATTACACCCAGTTATAAATTTTAGTTCTCACTCCAAATTCTTGACCTTAATCTTTGTTTTTGTTGTAACATTAATTATTCTTAGTCAACAATTCATGACTAATGATCCTACGTAATGTGGCTGCTATGATCTGTCGTCATCCGTCCCCCTTCCCACCCCACGTATTTTCTCTTCCCTCACCATTTTGTTCTAAAATGTCTGACCATACTCTATTAAATGTTAATGAGGTATTTGGAATATTTGAGAAACAACTTGAAATTTTGATGACGCTAACTTCTTTCACAGAATATTTATTTTGCTTTTGGTGGATTATTAGCACGTGGAGATTATTGAAAAATAACCATGAACTAAATTGACGTGACAATTTGTTCAAACCTTTGCAAAGACTAATTCTGCTCACTAAAGTCCTGAGGGGTCTCAAATAAAAGCCTGGTTGATTCCCCAACTCCTTCAAGTATGCAAAGACATCAATATCAAATCTTGACTAAAATACCCCCCGGTTTAGGAGGGTCTTCTTTTTATGTGTTGCTTTCATTGGTTGAATAAAGAGACTGCCGTGGCCTTTTGATAAGGCATAATTTAGATAGGTGGAGTAGACAGAACAGAATGCTGAGAGAAAGAAAGCAGAGTCAGGTAGACGCCATGGCTCTCCTCTCCGAGATGGATATAGGTTAGAAGCTTTCCCGGTAAGCCACAACATCATGGTAAACACAGATTAATAGAAATGGGGTAAATCAAGACGTGAGAGTTAGCCTGTAAGAGGCTAGAGCTAATGGGCCAGGCAGAAATTTAATTAATATAGATCTCTGTGTGATTATTTTTGGGTGTATGCTAGCCGGGATCTACAGAACAAGGAGCCCGCTCCTCTCACTACAGCCCTTCAATTTCTTGGCTGAGTTGACTCAAAACATCTTAATTGGATATGCAGCAATTAATGCCAGGCTCATTGTGTGTGTGCGTGTGTTGTTGTTGTTGTTTGTTTGTTTATTTTGAGGACCCTGAACTCTCCATGTTCTAAAATGGGATCAAAAAGATTTTTGTAAATTAAGCTGGCTTTTCAAGTTGTGATTTCTGAGTAGACTTCTAAAAGCATGATTTCTTGGCAAAACTGCATACATTTTAAAGCTTTGCAAACATTCTACCCTATTGTATCTTCAGAAAGACATTCCTATTTATAGTCTAATAATGAGGCTTAGTTTTAAGTGAATACCTATAACTTTTAATATAAGAAGAAACAGGAAAATATTTTTCTTCTTGTAAAGCTTTTTACCCACCCACCCAGACATAAAATTTTATTAGTGGAATTTTTACTTTATCCTTCACGCGTAGCAAAAGACCTCTTTGGGCTTGGTTCAAGATATATTAGATTACATCCACAAAAATCTATTCGTTCCTAGGAAACACGTTTCAATTTATATTAAAAAAAAATGAGTTCCCATGAAATTCATGTTATAATCTTAAATGTGATCACTTTCATAACCACTGAAATAGAGCTATGTTTTGGAACCTCAGCAGGGAGGAAAGAAACACAGAGTTAAAGAATTTTGCAAATGGCTTGGCTTTTTAATGCATTTAGGTGGCATATCAATCGCTGCTTATCTTCTGTGCCAGTCATTAGGAAAGAATCATTTGAATATGTTTTACATAAGGGTCAGCATATGGCTTGGTTCTACTCTATAAAAGGAGAAAAACTCGGATATTTCATTTTGGAATGACAGGACTAAATTATATATGGCTACTTTTAAAAAATAAAAATAACTTTAAGAACATAGTGTGGCTTAGCAGTGTGCCTAAGCCAAGGAGAGTGACTTCAAATTATCAGACACATCTATTCCGAAGTGTTGAAAGGAGAAAGAAAAACAAGTAATAAAGCTACAAAATAAAGTTTATTTTATCAAAATTAAAACTACTTCCCTCTCTCCACTTCAGAGTAAGTTTGAGATGGAACAGTCTAAAGATTATATTGCTCTAATCCCTCTGCAGTTAGTTCCACAGCAGGAGGTGCCTGCTACAGACAAAATTATAGGGTTAAGAATGTTCACAATTCAGTGAACCGATTGGCTGACTACCCCTCAGGGCTTTAGAGTCAAATATTTATACATCTAAATGGGAGCAAAGAAAAGAAAATGGTTCATAAAGAGAGTCCCAAAGCATGTATTATTAAAATAACAGATGGAAATGTTGTATTTTTGAAACATTCTTTCTATGAATTCTTTGAAGTGTGTTTTGGTAGAAAAAGCTAAGCCAAAAGTAGAGGAGAGACGGGGAGTAGGGAAAAGACTTTATTTTCAAATGCTGATGTCAGCAGAGTATAAAGATAGCACTCCTTAAAAATGGCAAATTACTAAAGGCACTGGAGGGTGTTTGCAAGGCCCCTACTTCCCATAAAAGTCCCAGAGGAGAGGAATCTGAAATACGAATGATCGTCACTGCTCAGTTTGTTCGGTGCGTTTGGTCTCACAAATCCTGACCTTTCCATGGGATGTGTGGTCCTCCCTGTAGACTCTTTTCATGGTTCCTGAAATGATTAGAACGCAAGTCAAGACTCAGGAGATTGTCCCAAAACAAACAAACAAACAAACAAACACCCTATTGACCTCGTTGTGTTACTCAATGTATCCTTACTTTTACTTTTCCTTTCCTCTGAGGGACACCATGATTAGTGGTAAGTTATTAAAAAAAAAAACAAAAACGGTGTATTGGGGATGATGGTAGCAGAGGGAGAGCCCCTACCTGCAGAGTCGCATAACAGTGGGTGGCCTGATCAGAAAGTGGGGAGGGCATGTGTCATTGTCATGGAGAACACAGAGCAAATGAGAAGCAGGGTGAGGCTATAAACTCTCAAAGCTCACTCCTTAAAGGATTTACTTCCTCCAGCAAGGTTCCATTTCCTACAAATTTCATAACCACCCCACACACAGTGCCACCAACTGGGGACCAAGTATTCAAATACCTGAGCTGGTAGGGGACATTACTCTCTCAAGCCACCAGTCTGCTTTATGTCCCTGTGGTAAAATATCTGAAACACATCAATGCAGAGGAGGAAACTTTTATTCTGGCTCAATGTTTCAGGAATTGGTTAATTTGTAATAGGAGGGGCTACTTGTTGGTGTCTGGCTGCTCAGCCCAGCCCTGAAATAATCACACAGAAACTACATTAATTAAATCACTGCTTGGCCCATTAGCTCTAGCTTCTTATCGGCTAACTCTTACACCTTAATTTAACCCATCTGCATTAATCTGTGCATCATCACAAAATCGTGGCCTACCGGAAAGTTTCAGCACATCTATCTCTGGCAGTGGCTCCATGACTTCTCCTAACTCCACCTTCCTCCTCCCATGCTATAGGCCAAGCCAGTTTTCTTTATTCATTAACCAATAAAATCAACACATAGACAGAAGACCTACCATACCATTAATTGTCTGCATTTTTACTGCAAGACAGAACGTCACAGCGGGGAGCATCCTTGACAGGCAGACAAGAGGGAGGATGAGAGCAAGAGAGAGGGGCTGCTAGGAAGATATACTCCCCAAGGGCACACACTGACAGCTGTAGGCCCTTTAACTAGTTACCACCCCCTAAGGTTTCTATGAACCCATCAAATTATTACCCTACTAAAGGCATAATCGACTGATGAAGTCAGACCCCTCACAATCTGCTCATTTCTCCAAAGCTCATCATCTAGTAAATAACATTTTAGCACAGGGCTTTGGTGGGATATTTTTTATTCAAACCATAATATTCATGCCGATGAAGATTTAGTAGGAAGGAGATTAAGATTGTGGGGTTTATTCCACATGGGCAATACTGATGAGCCAGCAAGCGAGAGTTTTCAGAAAAAAAGAGACATAAAATACAAGGCAGAAAGACAAGTGAAAAACATCATTACATTTGTTTTAAGCTCCTGTACCCATGACAGAATCAACAGTTTAGAATTTTTCCATTGTCTTTCCAGTGACGGGAAAACATCCAGTTCTAGGCAATCAATTTGAAGTTATACGTGATCAATTCAATTTCTCCAGGACTTAGCTCTCTGGGGTTGAGCGCCATGCTGTTCTCAGTGAAGCTCCAGATCTGCCCTGTGATATTGTGAGTTGTTGCACCGTAACTGGCTGCCACTGTAGCCAAAGAAAGTGTTCACAAGAGCAAACTACTTTGCCCTTGCATTCAGAAATGGTCTTTATTTATGGTAGAGATATGAATATAATTTGTATTTTAGTCTATCATTATGAAAAGGAGACTAACCTAGGAGAGGGATAATGAGAATGCTGGAAATCAATGAGGCTTTAAATATTGAAAGGCAGGCTACTAGCAGCCATGTATGTCAGGTGATCTCATTGACAAGAACTTGAGAATTTTCTGTTTGCCTATAAGCCCTGAGAATCAGTATCAGCCAATAGGCAAAGGGAATGATATCCAGAAATCTATGGATTCTAAAAAGTCAGAATGAGCAATCAGATGATAATTTCTTTGGAAACATGGAAGGCAGAGAGAGAAAAAAAAATGAAATAAACAAACAACTCATTGCACTTGCTAGTAGGGCTATCCCAAGCAGGACAAGAAAATGTTTGGTGATGGCTTCTTGGGTCATGGCAGCTGCTCAGGGAATTGAGTCAGAGAGTCACAGAAGCTCCAGGTTTCAGCCAGCCACAGAAAGGTTTACCGCAGAGCCGTTTCCTGTGCCTCCGTTGATCACAGGGCCCAGGCTTTGAAAGGTTCCACCAATCTTGTGGTTTTCTGGTGGTACGCCAGTACATTCTAGGTGAAACACTTCTTTTCTTCCAGGCCAACCTTTCCATTACAGCTCCCAGATCCATGGCTCCTCTCCATTCACTTTTAAACTAGAAGACAACCACACTGCTGACTGCAGTGTGAACCTTGCATGGGAGGGTTTGCAGCTGGGATGCTGGCCCCGCCTTTCTTGTGATGGCAATCATAATGAAAGCATGGCTTTGAGAGGTCACAGTGGCTGAGTGTAGTGATGCATTTCATTAATTCCAGCACTTGGGAGGCTATACCGGGCTTTTTCTCTTGGGCCACCAACCAGCTCTCAAATCATGATGTAGAGACTTATTATTAGTTATGAACTCTCAACCTAGCTTAGGCTCATTTCTGGCTAACACTTTTATCTTCACATGTTTCTCTTTTTCTACCTTTTGCCTCAGGGAATTTTACTTTTCTATCCTTCTGTAGATCTTACTTTCGCTGTTTCTCCTGTCTAGCTAGAGGTTGCCTGGCTTTTTGCCCTAAGAGTGTCCTAATTCTCTCCTTTCCTCTTCTCTCTCTCTCCTCCTTTTATTTATTCTCTCTGCCTGACAACCCTGCCTATCCCTTTCCTGCCTAGCTATTGGACATTCATCTTTTTATTAGACCAATCAGGTGCCTTAGGCAGACAAGATTAAACAAATGCAACTCATCATTACATTAATTAAACACACATCCTTACAATCCTTACATCATTAAACAAAGAAAACATAAACAAAGTCAACACATCTTTGCTACTTAAAATAACATTCCACAGTAGGAGGAAGAGTAAGGTGGATCTACATGAGTTCAAAATCAATCTGGTCTACATAGAGAGTTCCAGGAAAATCAGTTCTATACAGTTAGACCCTGCCTTAAATTGAGGAAGGTGGCTTATAACCTGCTGAAGGGGACGGTGTGGGGTTTGGCTATCTCCTCACTGCTGACAATGCAATGTGGTACGGAAAAAGCAGCGAGGAAATCAGATCACTGCTGGATCAATATTTCAAGTCTGCCCCTGTGTTAGCTGAGATGTCTCTACTTAGCTTTTTCATATAGACTGCATATACTATTTATCCTTTCCGTTCACTCTGCTTACACACGATAGAGTTTTACCTTTTGCTGAGGGAGCAAATGAAGCCAAAGGAAAATAAAATAGTTGGCCTGGGATCCTAAGATGAGCCATAATTATCATAATTCCCCAAAGTTTAGTCGTGAGTTTAGCCAAACAAACTATGGTTACCATGGGTTTAGGAATGAGTCAACATGAAAGGTATTTGGGTTGGGTTTAAACAACCCGAGTATACATTACATTTTTGTTTTGCACGGAAGAATGAACTGAAACAGGGATTGAATAATGAAAGACAGTGAGGTAAAGTGAGTAGGAAGTTCTGTTTTAAAAAACAAAACTGATTTGATCCATGAATTTCATGTGAAGATTTTCTATGAACAGAGAACTAGGAATATGAGGTCAATATGAGAAAATAATTGACACAGTATGTGTATTACAATGTGGTTGCAAAAAACCTAAAACATCTTAAATGGAAATAAGAAAATCGGAGCGTAAGATAGAAAGGATACTGATGAGGAATAAGGAAGTCAGCAATGGTGGCATATACCTGCCACCCCAGTACTCAGCAGGCAGGACAACTGTGGGCACAGGGACATCCTGGTGAAAAGAATGATTCTCTGTCACCAACAAGCAGAAAAAAATCCAAAGACAGAGAATAAAAAACACAGAAGAAGAAAGTGAAAAATATCTCCATTGACATCTCACAAATAAGATGCCCTGAGCTCAATGCCCAGAACCCAAGTTTAAAAGCTTGGGCAAGGTGGTGTGTACTTCTAATCCCAGTGCTTGGGAGGAAGAAAAAGGTGGCTCACTGGTACTGGCTAGCCAATCTCATCTAATCCGCCATCCACAAGGCAGTGAGAGGCCCTGTCCCAAAACAAACAAGGTGGGTAGCACCTGAGGAAGAGTCACTCAAAGATGTCCTTGGGGCCCCAGATATACGTGCAAGTAGAATAATTATGAAGAAATAACACTAGAGTTTTAAAATTAAAATAAGGTATGTATACTAGGCACTATTGAAATGTATTATGAAACTGATCGTTGCATGTCAACATTATTGGTAGCACCAGTAATTCACTTCAGGAAAATCTCAAAACATAGCCTTAAGTCCTATTTTCCTTCTCCCACAAACATATTTATTACATAGTTTAAATATGATCTACAAAACATCAGTTTCTTCCTTAGATATTTTAGTTAGTGGACTAACATAAAAGGCATGTGGTTATAGAAAGAACAATCAAGACTGTTTGATAAATTGCTAAAGGATTTCTATAAAAAATGGCTGTAGAAATTCATTCATGTAATGAAGGCTGGGTTGATCTAGAAAACGGAAATTAAAAGAAGTTGGATTTGAGATCAAACAAGAAAGATTTATTTTTTTAATGGGAATGTGAAAATCTTTAATCATACTAAAGACTTTCACTTTTATTCTAGAGAAGCAGAATCATAGAAATATGTCACCTTAGAGGGAACTTCTGGAGAATCATTGGGACTGATCTGTTACAGCTGGAAGGCCTGTGGGAATGATAGCGAAACCAATATGAGAAATGCTTTTCAGATTCCTGTTAGGGGAAAAATACAACAAAATATAACAACTCATTTCATGAAGAAAGTAAATATCAGGATGAGAATCGGACAAAAGCATCTGCTTTTAAACCTCATGAGTGCATGATAACACTTGCAAACACAAGACATCCAGAAAAGAAAGCTTTCATAACCCTTGAGAAAACCATCTCTACCACAGTGCTTAGGGGGTTAAAATAGCTTTAGAAATGAGTACTCACAAATCTACTTAGATATTGTGAGAAACTGAAGACGTATTAGAGAAAAACGGAGAGGTGGAATAAAAACATTGGGCCCTTCTTTAGTAAATCACCTGTCTGTCTACCTTGTAGACCAGGTGCCACATGACAGAAGAGACTGACCCCCTTCATATGGCCTTAGAAAGATGAATAGCTAAATTTGATCAGAATTTATGCAAACCCATGCATCTTAATGCTCTTTGGAGTATACTTATAGAATAAGTCACTAGATTATTTTTTGGTATGGTTCTTAGTAGAATGATGATTATTCTCATAACATGATAGTCTGATAAATGTGGCAGGCACACAAGGGTCCCCTAAGGATATGTTCCTAACCCCAAAAGTATGAGAAAATAATACATTGTAATGTAAAAAGTTCTTTATGGGTCTGATAAAATCTGAAATTTGGATATTGTCCCAGATTATCAGGTTGGACCCATTGTCTTCAGGGAGTCCTTTTAAGTACATGGGAGATAAGTAAGTTTAAAAGAAGCTTAAAGATGCTATGTTTCTGAGTTTGACAAAGTATTAAAAAGAGTGTCCAGATTCCAAGGAACGTAGATGACCTCTAAATGCCAGATTGGGGATGGGGCAGCACTAATAAAACATTGTCCCCTAGAGCCTCTATGCCCAGCCCTACCAACACCTCAGTATTAGGTTGGTGAGATCCTTGCTGGATTTCTCATCCACAGAATTACAAGGTAATAGACTTGTGTTTCCAAAGCTCTGCATCAATGGTTAACTTATTGCAGAGGCAATAGTAACTTTTAACAATAATCTTTAGCATATAATAACATTGGGTATATTTCTGAGTAGTTCATGTTTATTATACAAAAATTAAAAGTTACAAAAAGTTATTTGATAATGTAAGAATCACATTGATTTTTTTTCTGACCATGACAGATGAATCTCTGGCTTTACTTCAGTTGTTAAACAAACAAAAAACAACATTAAAAAAACTAGAAAATTGGAGGGGTTGAGAAAATAAAAAAAATCAACTCCTTTCAGAAACAGGACTACTCTAAGAAAGAAAGCCATGTGAGATCTGTAATCCCCCCCCCTCTCTCTCTCTTTCTCTCTCTCTCTTTCTGAGACAAAGGATCACCATGTAGCCAGGCTATTCTCAAACTCAAGATCCGGGTCTTCATACCTGAACATGTACTACCATGACTATCCCCAGAAAAGCTTTTTGAGGTCACACTCGAAATTTTAATTGTTTGGTCCTATGCTGGTTCCCTCTCTGTCTGACCAGAGCCAGTGAGCTCTCATTAGCTCAGGAAAGCTCTTTCAGTGGATGTCCCCATCATGGTCTTGACCTCTTTGCTCATATTCTCATTCCTCCCACTTTTCATCTGGACTTTGGAAGCTCAGGCCAGTGCTCTGCTGCAGGTCTCTGCCTGTGTCTCAATCAGTTGCTGGATGAAGGTTTTAAGGTGACATTTAAGATCACGCAAATTTCAAGATGTCATTGTTTTTACCGCTGAGTAGTACTCTAATGTGCAAATGTGCCACACTTTCTTTATCCATTCATTGGTTGAGGGGCATCTAGATTGTTTCCAGGTTATGGCTATCACAAATAATGCTGCTATGAACATAGTTGAACAAAGGTCCTTGTAATATGATTGAGTATCTTTTGGGTATATGCCCAAGAGTGGTATTGCTGGGTCCTGAGGTAGGTTAAGTCCTAATTTTCTAAGATACCACCATACTGATTTACATACAAGTTTACATACAAGTTTACACTTACATACAAGTTTACATTCCCACCAGCAATGGAGGAGAATTCCCCTTATTCCACATCCTCTCCAGCAAAAGCTATCTTTGGTGTTTTTTATCTTATCCATTCTGGTTGGTTTAAGATGGTAACTCAGAGCCGTTTTGATATGCATTTCCCTGATGGATAAGGATGTTAAACATTTCCCCAAGCTAGACTCTCTGAATGTGGGTGATAGTTTTATGACTGGGGCAGACTGTAGGGCCACTGGCAGCACCAGGATTTGTCCCTGCTTCTTGTACTGGCTTTTTGGAACCTATTCTCTCTGGATAGATACCTTGCTCAGCCTGGATATAGTGGGAAAGGCCTTGGTCCTTCCTTGGAGCAATGTGCCTTACCCTCTCTGGAGAGTGGATGGGGGTGAGGCTGGGGGAAGGTAGAGGGAATGGGAGGAGGGGAGGCAGGGGAACTGAGAATGGTATGTAAAATGAAAAAAGATTTTTAAAAAACAAATAAAATTTAAAAAAGTGAAAAAATACAAAAAAGAAAAAACAACAAAGAATTCCACTGTACAGATGTGCCACTATTTCCAAATATTATAAATAAAAGAGTTATACAGACTCATCATTTTAAAAAGACTAATTTCAATTGTTTGGGGTGTGAAAATATTTTAAATGCTTAGAGTATATATCTATCCCACAGAAACCCAAGAAGTTCACCCAAAGGACCAGATTAGACAGAAGAGCTCCAACTTTAGACTTCCACTATGCTTAAAAATAAGCCTGAAACGATGAGAGGAGACAGAGACAGAGACCCACATTGGAGCACTGGACTGAAATCTCAAGGTCCAAATCAGGAGCAGAAGGAGAGAGAGCACCAGCAAGGAACTCAGGACCGCGAGGGGTGCACCCACACACTGAGACAATGGGGATGTTCTATCGGGAACTCACCAAGGCCAGCTGGCCTGGGTCTGAAAAAGCATGGGATAAAACCGGACTCGCTGAACATAGCAGACAATGAGGAATACTGAGAACTCAAGAACAATGGCAATGGGTTTCTGATCCTACTGTATGTACTGGCTTTGTGGGAGCCTAGGCAGTTTGGATGCTCACCTTACTAGACCTGGATGGAGGTGGGTGGTCCTTGGACTTCCCACAGGGCAGGGAACCCTGATTGTTCTTTGGGCTGAAGAGGGAGGGGGACTTGATTGGGGGAGGGGGAGGGAAATGGGAGGCGGTGGTGGGGAGGAGGCAGAAATCTTTAATAAATAAATAAGAATTTACAAAGTAAAAAAATAAACCTGAAAGAATTAATCTAAATTTCAATTAATCTATTTGGCATTCCAAAAAATTCAATACTCTATAAATATAGAAAGCAAAATACATAGGCTCATTAACATACTCTTTACAATGCTGGGCAGCTAATAAAGATAATAAATTTTGTAGAAGTCAGGACATCTGATCAAGGGAAGAATTAATCAACAGAATCATGTAGAAATGATTAAATGCCAATCTCAAATTTGACTGTGAAGTTAAAGAAAAACCGAAACCTGACTAAGAAGTAGGAACTGCAAAGGAACAAATAGAAGTCACAGATGTGGCGTTGGTGTTTGGTATTTCACTGGATAGGAATAACAGCACATTATATTTTACAGGAGAAAAAGAAAAACAGAAACTTAAAGTCATCCCTAGAAAAGAGAAAACCCAAAGAAAGCCCAGGGACTATGTTCAAAAAGGAATAACAGAAAACAACTCTTGGGAGGAGAATTAAAATGTCTACTGGCTATGTTCCAGTTATTAACAGAGGTGTGTTCGGACTATTGTGTGTTTTTGATGAAAACTCAATACTTATCTGTTCCCCTTCGAACCTATAATGCGCAATTCTTTGGAAAAGTTGTGAAGCAGGCTAAGTGCTGCAGTAAGCTTGACAAAAGAAAGTCAGAGTAACACCCAGAAGAGCTATTAAATAAATTCTAAGAAAAAGGGGCTTCCTCATTGTTCAGTTCTCATATGTAGATAACATCGTAAAGAATCATCTCTCATGGCTTTGAATGTGTTACTTATGCACATTAGAGCCATATTTAATATTCTTCTTAGAGACACTCAAAGGCATAAGAGAAATGTATATTTTTATTTCAACACTAGAGTAGAACAGAGGCACTGAAGGTTGATAAGGTGGGTGTGGGGTCTTAGAATTAATAAACTATTCACATATTAAATTCACAAAATTCGTAGAAGGCACATTGGAAACAGGAGGGCAAGTTTCTGAAGATTATTTGACATGATTATGTTTTTTTTTATTTTAAAGTTGCTTTCAAACAAAACAAACAAACAAACAAAACACAAAACCTCACTGTATTTCTCTTTTATCAGCACTCTATACAGATTCCAGTTTATGCTAGCCATAGAATCTGCTAGAAATTGCTTATGACTGTTAGTTCAGTTGTTAGCTTGATACAATAGTATCATCTGGGAAGAGAGTATCAGTGAGGTTTTTTGTTGATCAGGTTGGCTGATGGGTATGTTGTAGATCAGGTTGATCCATGGGTATGTTTTTAGGAGATTGTTTTTATATGGGAAGACAGATCCATTGTGGGCAGCTCTGTTCCCTGACTTTGGATCCCAGGCTGTGCAAGAGTGGTCTGAGAGGCCTAGTGTAGTAGCTGGCACGCATGCAGGAGTGGTCTGGGTAACCTGGTGTAGTAGCTGGCTCCCTGATCTTTACTGTGGGTGTAGCTACCTGCTTCAAGTTCTCCTCACCCTGATTTCCCCAAGATAGATTGTAACCTGTAACTGTAACCCAAATAAACCCTTTCTTCAAGCGCCTTTGCCGGGGTGTTTTATTACAGCAATCGGAAAGGAAACGGGGACACTGCTTAAGAATTTTTGGATAATGAAAAGTTAATGTAGTTCCTTTTTTCTAAGATGATTAATTGGCATAAGAACTATTAATTTAATGCAAATATTTTTAAAGTAAAAGGCAGACTTTGTACTTAAAGTTTTTTTTTAATGCTGCAAAACAAAACCCCTTCCAGTGAAGCAGCTACCACTCATATGTGCTGTATAAAAACATCACCAAGGTGACAAACATAGAAATGATAATTTATAAACTGACATTACTCTGTAAAAAGACTCACTTAGAGGCTTTTATTTTGAAGGAACTTTGAATATGGTGTTGGGGAAACTACAAGTCCTTCCAGGTAAAACTGAATTTTCTTTGTTTTCTCCCCACTCCTGCCCTATAGCTTTGCCAAATTCTTCTTCTTGGATGACAGTCGCATCCAGTAACTAACTTTTTGTTTTAATAATAATCTTAATACAAAAAAGTGTCCAATGTTTATGCTGCATATAAGATGTAGTCCAACTATTTAGAAAAGACAGCTGTTGCAAGAGTCAATCTTGTGTATTTTGTCTTCTCTCAGACAGGTCTCTCTCTGGCCCATCACCTTTGTGTCTTACTGTAGGGGAGACTCAGCCAATCACCTTGCTTGCAGGGGGCGGGGTCCCCCAAGGATATTTTTTACTTATAAAGATTGCGAGCGTGCTCCCCGCTTCCCCTTCTGCTTTCCTGTTCTTCGCTGGAACTTCTGGTTCTGTAAATCTATTTCCCAATTAAAGCTATATATATTATTACAATCTCTGACTGAGTTCATTATAAGCTCCTACATCTTACCTCCCAAATGCGGGCGTTACAGCCTCGGTCCCTGGGCCCAGGTCAAAATACATCTCACTGTTTAGGAAATGCTATATAGTATTGAACTTTGTGTTTGCTTGTGTTTCCCGGTTTAGGATCAAAGATCTGATCTTGGTTCCCCAGTTCTAAAAGAAGACTGTTTTCTTCCACCCCAACTGAAGGTAGAGGGCATGTCAGGTGATCACTGTTGAGCTAACTATCCTAGCTGTAAGGTTTCATGTCTTTAAGACAAATGAAAGACCCTGCTTCCTAGGCTCTGCTAATCTCCACAGTGCTCAGAGAATCTATCGTTATGCCTGCATTAGGAGAGGGACCTTGAAAACTGTTGGTTTTAGGAGTTGGTGAGTCTTTCTTTCGACGACAAGCTTCAATAGCGAAAGTAGACACGGCTTCCAATGAGCAGGACGGCAGCTCCACTTCTAATAAGTTAATCCAATGGTTTTTGTCATGAGCAAAACAAGAAATCATGTTTTTAATCACGCTAAAAGGTCTCTGCATCTTGTTAACATCTGGAGTTCAATCACTTCTGTGCTAAAAACCGGGGAATGCTTCAGCAGGGCATAAATCTTGCCCCTCGTCGTCCATGTGATCCAGATGCCGGGGGAGAATTAACGTTCGTTTGTAACACATCTGGTGTCGGCGACTTTGAGCAAACTCTAATAGAAAGAGTGCGGAACTAACATGGCATTACACCTTCCCTCGGGCCAGAGGTTCTAGACCAAAGGTAAAAGCCTGCAGGTGTCCCCTGAGGCTTAGCAATAAACTGCATTAATCAGCCCTGGCACTGTGGTAAGCATGGTGTGTTTTAAATTTTCCACAGAAACTTCACAACCCAGTAAGTCTACCTTCCAACTGTCGGCGCTTGACAACTCTTTAGATTGGCCACCATCTTGAAACGCAGAGCAACGAAAGAGCCAGATTCACCCGCAGGAGTTTGGACTATACAACAAGATGAGGAATGGGGGCGCATAGCTAGCAGAATGGGAAAGAGCAAGTAACAGCATTCATCTGGAAATGTGAGACATGGTTTGGCATCCTCAGTGGGAAACCAAAGCAGGGTTAAATTACAGAGTTGATCTTAAGTCCCAACACTGGTGTGTGGATAGAAATCTCCAATCGCTGAGGTTAGATCCTAGCCAAGATCACAAGACAACCAAATCAGATGGGTTTTGTTTGTTTGTTTGTTTGTTTTTGTAATAAAAGATCAAGTCCAGATGTCTTTCCCAACCTCTTTGATTCTTCTAATTCTTCTTATATTTAAGTTTTAAGCTATAACAAATGCCTTGGTTTTTACAAATTAATTCAAAATTTGTGTTGAAGAATCTTTGCCTGTGCCATTCCTATCTGCTATAACATATCAATTTCCTCCTCCTGCACGCCCCCCCCCACTAACTCTAGGACACTTGACTTAAGACTCATCTATAGAGCAAGTGCATGTCTTCATCATAGTGCTTGTCATGAAGGTTTACACAGTGTCTTGATTTTTGCTTATCTCCTTAGCTAACTGATCCTGTCCCATGAGAATATTCGAGAGGAGGGGTAATGATTAATTGAACATGATGGCTCATGCATATGACCCCAGTACTAGTGGATGAACCAGGAAGAGGGTCATAATTTTAACACCAGAACCTTACAAGGTAAATTCCAGGTCAGCCTGGCTACAGAGCAAGATTTTGTCAAACAAACAAACAACAGACATGGTGCTTGTAGCTCGATGGGTTTTGATGGGATTTAAAGAATAACCTTCCAACTACAAGTGCATCTTTATGATGGCATCCTGTCTGTCTGGGAACAAGTCCCACGCCAGGGATGTACAAAGTGTCAGCAGAGGATCCTAGACCACCAGAAGAAAACAAAACTAGCGAGTCCTTCCCTCACATGCCACTGGGCTCACACAGTCACTGAGGGTGGGTGAACTCTTCCTCTCTATGCTGCATTCCTCATGGCATCAGTGTGGCCTGCATGGTTTACATTTATGAACAAAATATGCATCTGATGTGGCTCTGCTAATCATGTTTTGAGTTTGTTCTTTGTGACTAGGGCTGGAATCTCAGAAAAAGCCACCTTCCAATTTGGACTTGAAAACTATGATACCACAAGATAAACCATACAGAGTAAAAGTGTGGCTGACAAGTGTTTATAGCCTCATCTGAAGAAGTGATTTCTTTCTCCAAATGAGTAAGCTTGATGAGAGTACTGATGTCTTAAAGAGACATAGTCCAAACAGTATGGAGACCCTAACAACTTATGTTTGCTTTCAGATACTACTTATGCATATTCTACTGTTTTCAGCTCTCTCTCTCTCTCTCTCTCTCTCTCTCTCTCTCTCTTTCTCATATGCATGCATGTATTGGTCTCTCCTGTCTGTCTAGGATCAAATCAAGGAAGAAAAAAAAACAAAGAATAGATGTATCAATCTGTAGGAAAGGCTTCTAAGTAAATTTATGGCTTATCAGATGAAATAGCTGACAATGAACAAGATATAGTCATTGAAAGTTTAATGAATGATGGCTAATAGGAAATCAGTAAAATGTTAAAAGAAAAATACACACACACCAAACACACTCAAGATCCACAAACCTTCGTGAGAAAGATTGGGCCAGAGGAAGTTGTGTGTAATGGTGCAGTGTGTGCTTCAGCCTGGACAAGACCTGCTTTGATCACCAACACACACACACACACACACACACACACACACACACACACACCACAGAGAGAGAGAAAGAGAGAGAGAGAGAGAGAGAGAGAGAGATCCACAGGTACACAAATGCGTAAAGACAGAACATTCACACACATTCAACATACATCTCTCTCTCTCACACACACACACAAAACACACACACACACACACCACATCTAGAGTCCTCTTTCATTAGATGGAATATTGGTTCCCTTGGTGATTCCTCTTTCTTCTCCTCCCCTCTCCTTCCCTCCCCTCCCCTC
Organism: Microtus oregoni; assembly: GCF_018167655.1. Classification (NCBI taxonomy): domain Eukaryota; kingdom Metazoa; phylum Chordata; class Mammalia; order Rodentia; family Cricetidae; genus Microtus; species Microtus oregoni. The sequence continues at coordinate 35,358,106 of NW_024543072.1, forward strand.
TTCTTTCCTTTGTTCTCTCTTTTTCTTTCTTTTCTTCCTTTCCTTTCCTTTTCTTCCTTCCTCCTGCCTTTCTTTTCCTTTCTCCCCTTATCCATTTTCTTTTTTTCTTTTCCTTCCTTCCTTCCTTCCTTCCTTCCTTCCTTCCTTCCTTCCTTGTTTTTGAGACAGGGCTTTATGTAAGCGAGGCAGACCTTAAAATTACTGTGTAGTTGAGGATGACCTTGATCCTCCAGCCTCCACCTCTCAAGCGCTGGGATTAAAGGCACACCTTAGTACATCCACATCTCTGTGATGCTTGAGATCAACCCCCAGGCTTTGTGCATGCAAGGCAAGCACTGCACTGACTGAGACAGATAGTAGCCAAAGTTAGTGATTTTAGTATATATGCATTCTATTTATTTCTCCACTTATACATTCCATTCCACTCTGTTCAAACAATCATCCTAGTTTCTTTTTTCAAAATACTTATTTATTTATTTATTTATATTTTTTCATTTATTTATTTTAGCTTGTGTGAATGTGTATGTATCTGTGGGTAGATATTATACATTTATATTTTAAATTTTACTAGCCAATGATCTTTCATGATGATGATGAACTGACCTTTTTAATTTTGGTGACTATTGACTTTATAGTATGTTTCAAAGTCAGCTGTTTTTATACCTCCAAGTTTGTTCTTTTAGCTAAGGTTTGCTCTGGCTACTTGGGATATTATTTTTAGATAATAATAGAGAACTTAGAAATAGATCCATATATGTATAATTTTTCAGTGCTACTGCTATGGTTTGAATGGGAACTGTCCCGCACAAGCTTAGATTTCAATGCTTGCTTGCTCACGGCATTTAGAATGATGTTGGAGATGCTGTGGAGCCTTGGAGGTGGAGTAGAGCTGGCAGAAGTCTTTAAAATTTGAAGACTATACCTGGCTCATGGTCCCTGTCCAATTTTTTATTTCCTAGTCCTTTTCCATCATGTAAGCAGATTCTGCTATGTGCACAGACTCAGCCTCTAAGTTGTCTATACCCTTCAGTTCCTAAACTGACACCTTCCGAAATGATGAGATCTGGATGATCAGATATATAAGTAATAAAAGCAAAAATAGCGGTGAAATAAATTATTATATTATACCATATCCTACACATACGTACAAAAGTATGTGTCACTTAAAATATTTTAAAACTTTAATCACAAATACACATTCTTCTTAATAAGTATTCTAGTTAGAAATACAGTATATAGATATATTCACATATATATGTGGGTATCTTCACATCTGCATGTTTTTGATAATATATGCATATATGATTATTCAAGGATACTTCCTATAAACTTGATTATAAAGATAAAATATGTAAATTACCTAAGTATTTGTTAATAGAGTACTATTTGTATAAATGATATATACATGTTGCTGTTTATAATGAACAGGAAATAAAAAATAAAAAAGATTTTATGTGGAGGTAGGAGATCTCTGTGATAATCAATATTGACTGTCAACGTGACAAGCTCCAGGATCAGGTTGAAGGCAAATCTCTGGCCATATCTCTAAGGGAATCTCTATTTTTAAGTTAACTGAGGTGGAAAGTCCTCCTCTTTATCAGCACGGTACCATGGTTTGGAGTCCTGGACCATACACAAAGGAGAAAGGTAACTGAGCAGAGGCATTCACCCCTCTCTGCTTCCTGATGGTGGGTGCTGTGTGACCGGCTCCTGCTGTCATAACTGCACTACCATGGTGGAACGTTCGTGGGAACAGCAAGCCGAAGCAAACCCTTTCTTCCTCAAGTTGCATTGCCAGTGAGTTTCAACACAGCAGCTGGACACGTCACCCATGTAGAAAAGTGGTACTGAAAAGTGGGGTGGTAGCCATGATAAACCTGTCCATTGTGTGGTTTGTAAGCCTTTGGAACTGGTTTATCGGAGGGCTATTAAAGGTTTTGGCTAGAAAAGCCCTTGAATGCTGTAAACAGAGACCAATGAGTATTCTGGTAGGAGTTTGGAAGACCAGAAAACCAAGAGAAATGCGGAGGTAGAGACCCAATCATGAAGTTTCAGAGTAAAATCGGCCACTGACAAAACTGGACTACAGGCCAAGTGTATTCTGACAGAGAATCTGCTGGCATTCTGCCTGTGTTCTGAGAACTTGAGTAAAATTTAACTTAAAGAGAAAAATAGAACAGAAAGACAAAAAAGAATGTGAAATTTGGTGAACTGAAGATGTACGAGCAAGTTCAAAGTGTCAGGCAAAGGGAAGGCAGAAGATGAAATAGCTGTATTTTTCGGGAGACTGGACCATTGTACTGGGTGGTTGTGTGTGTCAACTTTGAGTGACACAGTTAGAATCATCACAGTTAAGATCTTCAGCTGAGGAAACGCCTCTTTGAAATCCATCAGTAAAGCATTTTCTCTTAGTGATCAGCCCATGGTGGGTGGTGCCATCCCTAGGCTGGTGGTCCTGGGTTCTATAACAAAGTGGATTGAGTAAACAGCACCCCTCCATGGCCTGTGCATCAGCTCCTGCCTCCAGGATCCCACCCTGTTTGAGTTCCTATCCTGACTTCCTTCAGTGATGAACAAGGCTGAAGTGTAAACCTAATAAACCTTTTCCTCCCTACCTTGCCCTTTGGTCATGGTGTTTTGCTGCAGCAATACAGATCCTAAGAGCCATTAAAGAGAAACCTGGCAGTTTGCTCCCAGCAATAGGGAAGGTGTCTGAGAACAAGAACTCACCCATTGGAGGCTCCACCTTGTGAAAACATGAATTCATTTTAAAGGAAAAATTCTTAAACTAAGAGACTGAAAGACTTCCTGCTTAAAACCTAGGAAAGTGTTCCCTGGGGTCAGGACACAGAGGCAGCTTCAGCTGTGGTCTAACGGGGCTAGGGTCTGTCCTAAGCTGACAGAACTTGCCAACGTCATCCATGTGGTGCTGGTTTTGCAGGTATGAAAGAAAGAAGTTTGAGGGGATCATGGAGGATTATTTTATCATTTCAGAGAGCTATTATGGCCAGGAAATGTGTGGCAGAGTCAGAGATCCTGTTAGGGCCATGGAAGGTCATTGCATCCAGCTATTACAGTGAAGCCTAAATTGCAATGGAGGCCTCAGAATGTTGGAAATGCCAGAACCAGGAAATGTCCTGGCATGGAGTAGAGCTGGCTGAAGAGAGCATTTTCTGCAAGTAATGGCACTGAAGGGCTGTGCTACCCAAGCTCTTCGGAACATAGCATGCCTCCGATGCTTGTCAGAGCTGCAGTATTTAGTGTTTTCTGTGAGACTTTGGTTTTTCTTTGGTCTGATAACTCTTTGGTGTACCCCCATTTTCCTTTTTGGAATGAGAATGTTTATTCTGTATTATTGTGTATTGGTAGCAGGTAGCTTTTTTTTTAATGATATTGTGGCATGTTGTTAAGATATTTCCTGAATCTCAGAAGGGAACTTTGTCCATAAACTTTGAGCAGTGCTGGGACTATTAAAAACTACAGGGTCTTTTGAATATGGGTTGGATGCATTTTGCATTGTGAGATAGCTATAATCCTATGGACACAAGAGGAAGAGGAGAGTTGTGGCTACTGGTTGTCGGTTTGATAGTCTATAGACTTTTGGGGACAAATATCTGGCCATGTCTGTAAGGGGTTAAAGGATTAGGCTAGCAGAAGTGGGAAGATTTACTCTAAATATGAGAAGCACCATTTCATGGGCTAGGGTTTCAGTGCATAATAAAGGAAAACTAAATGAAGCACGGACAAGCATCATGTGTGACTACAATACAACAGCCTCTTAAAGCTTCAACTGACTTTCCTGCCTTGATGGACTGCAAGCTCAAACTACAAGCAAGAAAAAACTCTCCCTCTCCTTGCTCAGTTGGAGTATCACAGCAATAGGACAAATAACTATATAGTCCCCAAAACATCAATTGAGTTTGTTGGCCAAGGGTCCCCCGTGGAAATCCCCAAGCAATCCAGGTTGTTGCTAAGACAAAGGGTTGCTTTCTGCAAACTGACAGCAGGCCCCATTGCTGATGGCAACACTGTCACAATGCACTGAACATGGGGAAGTTTAGCTGCTTCCTACATGAAGGCTTCACCCTGATGGTCTAGTCTCTTTGGAGAGAAGAATACTCTGCAGGCTATCACAAGAGAAACATGGACACCAACTCAGATGCACAACCTTTAACCTATAATCTGTTGTGCCTGCAAAATATGCTAGGGCAATGCTGGCACAGAACTTGTAGGAGTAGCCAACCAATGTCTGATTTAATCTGAGGCCCACTCCATGAGTAGGAGCCCATTCCCAACACCGGGTAATTGAGAACCAAAGAATCAGATAGCCCAGGGATATAAGATAAAAAACCAAACACTACTGATCAAAACAAAAATAAACTATAAAATGATTCCTAATGATATTCTGCAATGTTCAGATTAGTGCCTTATCCTATCGTCATCAGAGAGGCTTCCCCCAGCAGCATATGGGAACCAATACAGAGAACCACAGCCAGACATTATACAGAGAGATAGAGTCTAAATTTGAGGAATCCATCAAATCCTTTCTCCCAGAGCTCAGGGAATCCCATGGAAGGGAAGGTAGAGGGATTGTAATAGCCAGATGAGATGGAGGACACCAGGGGAACAAGGTCCTCTGAATCAACCCAGAAAGACATTTAGGCAGAATTTCTCTGTGTCCTGGCAGCTGCTACCAAATAACCACTCAGAGACTTATTATTAATTCTAAATGCTTAGCCAATGGCTCAGGCTTATTACTAACTAGTTCTTACTACTTAAATTAACCCATTTAAAAAAAAATCCATGTGCTGTCCTAAGGCTTTTACCTCTCCTGAATATGCTGCTTCCTCTCCATCTGGTTGGTAATTCCTCTGACTCTACCCTCTTCTCCCCAGCATTCTCTCTGCCCTGAAAGTCCTGACTAGCCATTGGCCAATCAGCTTTTTATTAACAATGAGAGTAATACATATTCACATTGTACAAAATGATCATTCCACAGCAAAGGTGCATATGACCTCAGAGTGACTGAAGCAGCAAGCTCAGGACCTACATGGGTCTACACCAGGTCCCCAGTATATATATTATAGCTTAACTTAGTACCTTTGCGGGACTCCTGAATATGAGAATGAATGGGTCTTGTGCTTGCTTTGGGGACATTTTTACTCTTGTCGGGTTGTTGTGTTCAACTTCAATATGATAGTTTTTGCTTCATCTTATTACATTTTATTTTGCCATGTTTGGTTGTTTTCTCTTAGAAGCTTGTTCTTTTCTAATGAGAGACAGAAAGGGAGTAGATCTAGAGGAAAGGGGAGGTGGGAAGGAACTGGGAGGAGTAGAGGAAAGGGAAACTATAATCGGGATATATTGTTTGAGAAAAGAATTTATTTTCAATAAAAGTAAAAATATTGAAGTTATTGTTTATAACATACACTCATTTGAGAAAAAAAATAGTCACTAGATTGACAGACAAAATTTCAGTAGCTTGAGTTAGAGTGTCCCACATAGACTTTGTTAGAACTGCCATGCCTTTGCTAACATTCTTTTTTATACAGAATGTTTCTCACCCTGATTTTTTAACATCTCAAAATTCAACTTATCTTTAAATCATCCTGTGAATCATTGTTTTTCCTGTGTCCTTTCTAATAAAGAATAGGAAAATATATTAAGTTGTGGAGGCCCAAAAGTGTGAGCCTATTCCACCTTGTCTGATGGTTGGAGAATTTTAGCTTGCTCAAAGTTGTTGACAACAACTGTGGCTACACACCCTGACCTAGTGTGTGGTTACTTGGTGTTTGGGACATTAAGATGGCTGATACAGGTAGATCCACTCCACCCTGACCAAAAGTCAGAGAATTCAAGCATACTTCCGCTCCTTTTTTTAAATTAAGAGGTTTTGACCTAGGGAGTGACTGCCTTCAGGATACTTGGTCTAGGGTAGGTTTACTACTTAAAAGACAGAATGCTTTTCTCATGAATTAATGGCTTGATATCTCAAAGTATTGAAGCTGTTCTAGTTGTCCTTTGTATCATGTAAAGCAGTCTCTTGCCTTTCCCCCCCTCTTTGTATTGGGGTAGAAAAGTGTATGGAAAATTAAACACAGGCAGACTCAGAACTCAGTACATAGCATGCAAGTGAGTTGCCCTCCCGGTACTATCCTATGTCTCTGTGATTCTTTCTTATCTCTGTTCCTCCTACCAGACTTTTCTAATCCTCATAACCCTACCCTGGAATATGAACCCGCTGTGGCAAGGACCATGGCAGTAGTCACCCCAAAAATATGGCCCCTAACATTAAGTCCACATAGCCCTATCAGAAAATAAAGGACAATCCACTAAATGCATGTCCACCAGTCAATGTCCTATGCTGTTTAATCCTATAATAAGCCTACAGTGCAAGCCTACCAGAGACAAATGTTAAAACTAGTCTGAGGATTTCAGAGATTATCCCCGTATCAGTCATCATATAACTAGAGGTAAAGAGATAAACTCAGCTCTCAGATTCTACAGATTTCTTTGCCAACTGTACACCATTGTCCTTGATGGAACTTCTGCCACTTTTCATTAGAGTTCAAACTTCTGCAATCATCTAGTTTGACACTTCTGATTTACAAATGAGGAAAAGAAAACAGGAAAGGTTAACAGCTTTGCAAACTAGTTTGTCAATGTCAGTGGGGTTGGATGAGGTCTATAAAAACACAAGTATATAATTAGGGCCAAGGACGGAAGGTCAGCCTGCTATTTTACACCTTTAAAATAGAATTTAGAATTAACAAGATAATTGATAGTCTTTGAAATTAGAATGCTGACACATACCACAGAGGGGGAGGCTCGGTCATAGAAAGCAAAGCCGTCTGAAAACAATTGGCCATTTATGAAAAGTAATGGCTGTCCATGACATTTATATGCATACTTTATTGTCATTAAGGCTTTGCCAAGCATCTCCCTGTGCTAGAGACAAAATGAGCTTTTGGCATTGTGATACAAAACCATGTGCCTGACAATAAAACCAGGAGGTTTCCAGCACTCACTGACTGTCTCCTCCCTCCAGTATCTGGCTCCCATCCCACAGCCTCAACCACACTGGCTCAGGAAGTAGGCAATTTCCTGCCCTGGCTGAGCCGGATATTAAGGCTTCTTTGTTCCCTTATCTCTGAGAAATAACACCTCTCTCTAACACTCCAAAGGTGGACTGGCTTGTGCACACAGTCACCTAAATGACTCCCTGCTATTCTTTGGCCTTAGTGTTCTCTGAGGCCAAGCAACTCACATACAGTCTAATTGTAATAAGCCGTGAGGTAATACACAGCACGCTGGACTATTATGGTTTATAGACTGTCATATTAGAATACAGGAGATTTAAAAAAAAAAAAGAGCTAAAATGTTAGAGGGAACTTTCTCTCTGCCTTCTCATTAATTCAGCCAAAAACACACATAGTTTGAGTCAATTTGTGCCTGTGGAATCATCTTTTTTCATGGAGACTTGTAAACAGCTTGGTTCATATAAGTGCAGATTGAACTGAAATATGTGGGCTGTGTGACATGGACAATTTGTTCTCTTTGGAGAGAACAACAGTTGCTGACAAGTTCTTGGTCCATGCCCCTGTGTGGAGACACATGACATATCGATCTGTACGATCGGCCATATTCTCTGCTTGACTGACGCTTGGTAATTCCATCTGCACATCCGTGGCTTGTCCAGCAGCAGAATTCTTCCCTTTGGTTGGAATTTTCTTAATGTAATATTTCTCTTCAACACTTCAAAGCTTTTTCAAAACAGTTTCCTTTTCATGTAATGCATGGCCTACACCTCAGCTTCTTCTGTTTGGAACTCCGATACCAGGGCAAGCTAAAAACAGCAATTATGATAACCAAGCATAGAAAATCAAATTTGGAAGAAAAAAGAACTGTAGGGAACATAATCTGTCCTTCTTTACTGGCTAGATTAAAGAAACCAAAATATTCCAGACCTGAAAATTCTTAAAGATCATTTCGCCTTGATGGGTCATTTTAAACAAGGGGAAGCTGTGCTTGGGGTGATGAATGGAGTTGAAGAATGTTACAGGTTAATCAACTTATAATTACATAGACAAGGGGTACAAACTGTACTGTGGAGAGAAGGCCAGGCACTCACCAGGAAAAAACAGAACAGAGATTAATATATGGGCTTAAAAAAAAAACACATAAGTATGTACACACACATGCATATACAAAACCAAAATAATAAAACAATACAAATATAAATATAAATAAAAAGAAGGACCTAGAAATTTGCAATTTGATGATTAATTTTACATTCCCCTAGAAGTTTAGATACTGAATCATAAAAGTTATAATAAGAAAGGTACTTGTAATCTCAGTTCTTCTTCGCTTCATACTTATCAGGTTGTAATTTTGGTTATATTGCTGTTTTGTTATTTGTATGTTTGTATGTTTTCCAAGACAGGGTTTCTTTGTATAACCCTGGCTATCCTATAACTAGTACTATAGACCAGCTTGGCCTTGAACTCACAAGAGATCCTCCGGCCTCTGCCTCCCAAGTGCTGGAATTAGAGGTACTGTCACCACCCACCCTGCAAATTTTTGTATTTAAAATATGTAACCTCCATAGCATCTGGTACAGCTGGAAAGATTATAGTAAGCACACAATAAATGTTGGATAAATGAAGTCATCTGAATTAATTTTATACATGAAAAAAAAAGACACTTAAAAATAGCTCCTAGATCGTCAACTCTACCTATGGTTTGTATGAACATCTTCAGTGATGTTGTCTGACTGATGTCAAGGTTCCCCAAGGCCCTAGGACAAAGAACTAACCTGTTTAGAAAGAAGAGGAGATTTTAGGTTACTAGGGTGATCTAGGTTAAAGTTCATGAGTATGTTGAATGTTTCTGGTAGGTATCAGTTTTTATATGAAAAAGGGGATGGATCTTGGAGTGTCTGTGAGTCTTTTTGTACTTGTCAAAAGATCTTATGGAGCCAGGGAGTTTTATTTCCACTTTACATGCAAGGTAATGGACCGAGTATTTTGCTCAAGACAGCAGAGCTTGCCTCACTGAACATGATTTGAAACAATGTCTGTCTGTGAAACTCAGGTTCTTGCCTAGTTGCTACCTGGTCTTTTTAAAAAGCACTTGAGAATCTATCAAAACACAATCTTTACAAATGCTATAATGGTTGGTAGTGGTGGCCTATACCTTTAATACCAGCGTTTGAGAAGCAGAAGCAAGCAGATCTGTGAGTTCCAGGACAGCCAGGGCTACAGAGAGAATCCATGTCTTGAAATCAATAAGCAAATTTTCTATGATGATAGCTAATATTTTGTATACTAAACAAAAAATATTAAAAACATGAGTTTCCATCAACCTCAAAATATTTCTGAGACAGAAGAGGAATAGATGTGGGGAGTTGGGGGTTCAAGGGGAGGTGGAGGAGGGAAAACAGCTGTCTGAATGTAAAATAAATTTAGTTTAAAAATATTTCTGAGCAGAATTGCTGCTTTCAAATTCTTCGCTCTCTCGACAGAAAACTTGAGCCACATCTACTGTAAGGCTTGCCGTAGTGTGTGGATTCCAGTATCCATAAAGAAGGAAGTTGTTAGTTATGTCTAGCCTCTGGATATGCCGGAAAAGGTTTCACCAAAGAAATGTCTTCTGACCTCAATCTGAAAGTCAAAGGTCAGATTGAATTTAAACAGAGCCATCAGGAAATCTCTCAGAAGTCAAGGACTCTGGGGAGATACAATGTTTTCTTGTTGGGGCATAAGGGGTCCTGCCAGACTTGGGAGACACTCTGTACAATGTGTAATATTTTCAATAGTTTCAAGAGGTTCCTCTCCAGACCCAGAAGTTCCCATCCAGATGCATCTGTATATGGGCACACACACGCACACACTCGTATGTCCCATTACTATGTGTGAACAGATGGCCTCAGTGCCTTGTCTACTGCACTCGGTGGTTTTGAGTATTACTAAATAAGCCCTTGGTTTATGTAACCATAAGAGTACAACGGAAGGCATTTTAAGTGCTAGACATGGCTAATTTAACTGACTCAAATTGCCGCAGACGCTCGTCTAACATCAAAATTTTAGGATAGGGTGTAAATACGGAGTGAGCGACAGTAGAACATGTTCCTGGCCTTCTCAAGTTTGTAATAGAAATTGGCTGATAGCCTTTGCAATTTTGCCTTTAATGTGAATGGAAACACATACCTTCCTGTACATTTATTGCATGGAAGGAAAAAAAGAAAAGACTGTCTGGCTTTATGGCAGCCACAGACCACCCCACTTGTTACCTAAAGGAAATTCAAAAGAGAATGTAAATGAAAACGCTGGCTTGTTCATCGCACAGGAAACCATCCAGTACTACCAGGGTAGCTGCCGAACAGGAGTTATTGGAGGTATTCAGTAAGTGGCTGGTTTGTGATGATTGCTCAGCTCTTAGCATTGTGAGAGTAATGACCTTTCAATGAAAACATTGTTAGTTCTGAATAATGTTTCTGGTCACTCAATAAACTTGGGAGTCTTTGGAAGAAAATATTAAAGTTTAAGGTTCTTTTACCCAGCACACACATGCACATAGCAGCCAGAGAGAAGTGACTGTGTGTCCACGATGGAATGGACATGAAGCAGCACATACTTTCACAGCTCTTCAATGATACTGAAGATGAGGGGTGCGATGTGTCAGGGACTTGGGCACAGTTCCACTTCCAGGATAGGAAAAGTGGTGAAAAATGATGGCGAAGACTGATATGAACGATGTGTGGAAAGATATTTAATTTGAGAGTGGACTATATTTTCTTGGACTTGAACTTAATACGCCTGTAATTTCCAACACTCCGTGGGCTACACAACTGGTTGACCTTAATGAGATCATGGAAGATGAAGTGGAAGAGGCTTTAAGTTCTTCCAATGGGTCTTGAGAGGGCAATTTCTGTTAGAGCTGAAGAGACTCCAGAGAGTTTGCCGATGCCAAGAGCTTCGTATGATCAAAGGAGCTGACTTTATATTTGAAAAGGCGATCTAGCAACTGGGAACCACAGAACTAAGGTGCTAAGGACTACAGCCAAAGCACTGATCTGTAAGAGAGCAGAATGGACAGACAGACTTCCAGTGGGATTTATAGAAAAAGCAGGGGTGTGGGGTACAAACACAGTAAGACAAAGAAGACAATGCCTGGGACCCCCACCGAATGATCGTGCTTCTGATTTGGCACACTGTCTCTCAGGAGAATACTGAAACTTTAGAATTAGAGAGGCTATTAGAGATCATTTATTTCAACTCCATCATTGAAGGTTTGGGGAAACTGCAGCACCAAAAGTAGTGATTGATTCAAGGCTACATGAATAATTTGTCAATCCGAGTTAGAGACTACCCCCTTAGAGTGCCAGTGTTCTCTGGCTTGTATTAGAGGCTGAATTTCATCCTGGCTCCTACAGTAAATGGCTGTTGTGTACTAGAGTCTATAAACTCTCCGAGGCCACCAGTTTTTCTCATCTGGTCTACTTCAGAGTTATTCCCATAAAATGAAGGTTTGGTGTGTGTGTTCACAGGAAAAGGCAAACAGCATGAGCCATAAATAAAGTGTCCCTACCAGATGTTGTCTCTTTGGAGTTTGGAGAGGGGTATGGACTTTGTGTCTTTCTCAGGTTCTAGCATAGACAAGACATAAATACCAGTAAAATAGAATGAAATATCTGTTGTGTTTATAAACTCAGCATAACCCAATTGTGTACAGCAGAGAAATCACCCAGCGCAGCTCCTTCCAAGAAGTTTGTGTTATGTTCTCAAAACAATAAATGTATTCTTTAGGGAAAGCAATGCCCATCTGCATTGCAATCTGAAGACTGCATCTAGTAAGAATTTAGCAGTCCAAGACTTATGAGAATAAATATTCTCTCTATTTTGGAAACCAATAAACAGTTTCCAAACATTATATAACTCTCCTCCTTATCCCCCTATTTCTGTAAGTCAAATCTGCTGAAGTTGTTCTTTTCTATATCAGCAAAGCAAGTTTTGAAAATGTATAGGACCACCCAGTCAGTCTAGTTAACTATTCAATGAAATGTCCACTTCTTTTACAAAGCACTCTCCAGCACTCAGGAGGCAGAGGCAGGCAAATCTCTGTGAGTTCAAGGTCAGCCTAGTCTACAAAAGCCAGTTCCATCCAGGACAGACTCCAAAACTATAGAGAAGTCCTGTCTCAAAAAAAAAAAAAAGCACTCTCAGCAATTATGAGCTAACTCCTTAATTAACTTCTTCAGAGAAACTATGATTCTGTTTAAGCTAAGAAGATTGATGTTCTAAAAATAGAAAATCTACTGTCTTTATAACCTAGCATTGTGCCAATCTATCTTTAAGTAGAAGAACATATCTGAGATACCTAATGTCATTAAGTGTTGGTTTTAACATGTATTGTTTTGTCTCCTTTAATATCCTTGCTGCTAGCCAGTATACCAAATGCAAGGGATGTTTATTCTTTTTCTTATATTTTGTGGGCATTTGTCATCCCACTCATAAAAATGACACATTCTCTCAGTTCAGAGATGACAAAGATCAAATTACTGGGTTTTGTGAAGTGGAATTCAGCAATCTTTTCATGAATATTCTAAAGAAGTTGGCAACCTGTCTCTAGTTCTGAGCTCAATATCACTGTGATATTAATTTTTAACATTCCAAGACCAAATTCTTCCAGGTAAAATGGCACCATCGTTAAGAAAATATGATAGCTACGGGAAATTAGGTTGCTTTGCAGTTTGCTTCTCCTTAGTTTCCCAGCTGGTGTGTTTTAAATTACCAATCCCTTATTTCTGTCATCAGGATAATTTGATGGTCTTAAATTGCGAACAACGAACACCTTTCTATTGCAAAAACAGAAAAAAATGTTCTCAGAGACATGGGTGCTGTGAGAGCAAGGCTTTGAATTATTCTCACTTTTTTTCCCTTTTCTAGAGTGTCTGGGGTAGAACTCAGGGTCTCACACATCTGAGACAAGTATTCTCCCACTGAGGTAGACCCTTGATTCCCCACCCCCAAACATACAAAGACTTTGACGTGTTAAATTGTAGTTATGGATGAACTTTCCTAACTCAAAACACGAATAGTATTTTAATTTCTACTTGGGAAATTTTACTCTTTTAAATGCTCACGAGGGAAATTTCTTGAGAGTGAAAAAAAAAAGCTTCTATAGGAAAACTCATGTCGACACAGTGTGGTTCAGACAAATTGTAAGGGAGAACTTAGCAGTCAGCGCTATATCAGCGGCACAAGAGGAGAGGGAGAGGATGGGAACATAGACATGTGACACACATGACCCCATACCTCCAAGGTGGTGCAAGATTTTCCTTTCCAAGTGTAGAGGCACAGGGCTGGGAATGGTGCTCAGTTTGCAGAGTCCTTACTGAGCAAAGCCCTGGATTCTATTCCCAGCACCACTCAAAACCAAGAATTGATGTATGTCTTCAATATCAGCACTCAGGAGGTAGAGTCGGGATGATTAGAAGTTCAAGGTTATCCTCAGTAACATAAGGATTTTGAGGCTAGTCTGGCATAGTTAAAAACCTGACTCAAAGAAACAAATCTAGACAAAGCAGATCAAGAGAATCAAATGGCCCCAGAAGTAGCATTTCAGTGTGAAACCCACGGAAATTTGTAAGATAAAAGGTCTGTTACTTCTAAAGGCAATATGGACTCACACAGTAACTGTGGGTTCGGGAGTCTGATACATCAGGGTTTGAATATTGATTGATTCTACTACTAACTTGCGAAATGACTCAGAACTCTCTTTCTTCATATGTGACCCATGGCTAACATTGACTCTCTCAAAGAGATGCTTGAGGATTAGGGAACACATGACTGGGAATGCTTAGCCCGGTGCATGCCATACAACAAGAGCTGCACTGAAGGCTGGACCAGAAGTCAGAGACGTGGCTGGGAGCTTTTTAAAGGTTCATAGAACTAAACAAGGTACTCTATCAGTACAAACTCACCACACAGTCCAAGACAGCACCACACCAGATGTCAGAAACCCACCCAAAACATCTGTTTCTCTTTGTCTTTTCTAATTATAAACAATTAAATAGTGGAATAAACCATTTAGTAACAATAGGGAGTGACTTTTTTTCAAGTCTGAAATTATGATGTGAAATACTCTGGGTTTGTTTCCCAGCACAGAAAATAGCAATAATAATAATAATAATAATAATAATAATAATAATAATATCAGATAATGAAGATACTTTTTGACTCAAAAGAATTGAGTTACAACATACTCAGAATAACGGTAGATAATGAGACGATGACCCCTAATTGCTTCAAGCTACCTCCCACAGAGACACACTGATGGGGTACACCTGTGATCGCCACACCTTGAGGATGGTGCGAAGGGATCCTGGTTCTCAGTCACCCAACCCTGTATAGTAAGATCCTGTCTCGAAGGACAAGGAGACAAGGAGACAAGAAGACACCTCCTAGGGAGCCCTTCATGAGTACTTGGCTGGACAAATCAAGAGAGACAGAAAGGTTTCTCAAATCCTCATTTCTGCCCCTATTTCTTCAAAACTAGCTGCTCAATGGTTTAGAAACTAGATTAAAAATTTGAAGTTTTCATGAAGTTAATTCATAGTTTTATCCCCAAAGAGACTAAAAAAAAATCTTGTATTCTAACATTTTTGCTTATGTTAAATTTCTGAGACACTATCCTATTTCTACTTTTCAGGATATAGGGCAATAGAACCTCAGAAAAGAATGTACATTGTTTAAATAAAACGTGTCCAATATTATAGCCTTATATTTAGAAAAAGTAAGCAAGAAAATATTTCCCAAATGCAATAGAAAAGATTATTTTTGTATAATCTTCGTGACTGGAAAGGGAATCCAGAAAAAAAAAGGGGGAGGGTCAGGAAAAAAATAGAGTGATAATTTCTCTCCTTGCCTCATTCATCTTGGGTCTTCTCTTTCTCCGGGAATAGTGTACAATATTTTCCAATGAAATATGGGGTTTTTCTTTGTCAATAAAGGGCAGAGGTTACAAAAGGTCGAGAAATACCTGTGGAAACTCATCAGCCTGGGAATCAGTTAAACAGCACCAGGGACAACACATTCTCTCTGCAAGTCAGGTTCATGAAGATGAATTGAAACCTTTAATCTCTCTCTGATAAGTAGACCCCCCCCCAGGTTTGGTTATGAACACTGGGGTGCTACCTGAGCAGCTGCTCAGAGTTTTCACTGGAGTGACTGCCTGAGACCTTTCTGTTATCGGTTCTCTTAGACAAAATTACCTTATGTGATTGAACAAGATCCCTGATCGAAGGTTTACTTCTCTGCCAAATTGTCAGTCCTATGTTCATTTCAAAAGGAAAAACGAAGACTGGGTGTAGTGTCTTCTATCATTCCATCAGTCCAGAGACTGAGAAGCAGGAGAATCACAAGTGTGGGGTTAGCCTGGGCTATGTAGTCGTGCCCTGCCTCTAAAAAGCCAAGCCAACAAACACAAAACCAGACAAAATATAACAAGAAAAAAGTTAACACTTTTTTTTTGGTTTTTATTTTATTTCGAGACAGGGTTGTAGCACGAGTTCTAATTGGTCTTAATAATAAATACCCAGAGTCAGACATTAGGGGGTGAAAGCTGAGAGATCAGAGAAGCAGAGCAGCCAGTCACTAGTTCTTACCTCTATAAAATCCTCAGACCCAAAGGGTATCTAGCCTGTCTCTCCAAGTCCTCAGAGTGAAAGCCCTGAGCTCATGTCCCCTCTCACTTCATATTCCTCTCTCCACCCAGCCATATCCCTTCCTGTCTTCACCTCTTTAGTATTGGGATTAAAGGCCTGTGAGTTCCACTGCCATCATAACCATCTCCTCGATTCACCTGTTAATGTCTGCTAACGCTCATGGTTCAATTCCCAGAGCAGATAAGCACTACAGACGGGAGAGTAGCTTTTCTGGAGCTGGGTCAGAAAGGGTCCTAGCTTCCTTTTTCTCTTGCTTTGATAAAACTGACCCAAAGCAACCAGGAAGAGGTTTTATTTGACTTCTGTGTCCCAATCACATTCTATCGCTGAAGGAGATCAGGGCAAAAACTCAAGCAAGAGCAGCGTCAGGATCCATGGAGGAAAGTTGCATACTGGCTTGCAGCTCTGACTTGCTCAGGCACAAATGTCCAAGGTTGGCACTGTCCACAATGTGCTGGGCCTTCCCATATTAGTCGACAATCAAAACAATGCCCACAGATATGCTCCATGGGTCTACCTGATGGAGGCAGTTCCTCAGTAGAAACCCCTTCTTCCCAGGTAGGCAAGGTTGGTATCAAGTTGTAAAAAACTAAAAGCTAATTATGGCAGAAGACGAGCAACAAGAAAGACACCAAAGGGAAAAGGAGAGGAAAAGCGTTGTAAATGAAGTCTGTATGGGAATGCACATACTTGTTCGTATACCCTATTGTTATAGGTGCAAATGAGCATAATAGTTCCTTCACACCTATTCTCTCCTCTATGTCTGAACACAAATTTCTCATATATGCGTGCAAGCTGTGGGGTGTACATACGGTAGAATCCAACACACTATCTATTCACGAATGATAGATTTTCAACACCTGACCCTAAGCTTCAGTTAATAAAAACACTTAGGTGTTTGAAATGTAACTCATTTTGTCTCGTTGTGTGGGTGGACTCATCAGTTGAGGTAGCCCTGACAGATCTGTCTCCACTAAAGTAGAACCCCTCTTTATGCAGATGAACTTCCTTGCCCCTTAAAAAGAAGTTCCAAGAGAAGGAACCACACATGATGCTCCTGCATCATTCTTCTCTGTTTAGCAGGGGAAGCCACTGTCTGGTCCTCTGTCATCACGCAGTCTCTAGCATGCAGGACCAAGGCAACATGAGTCCAAAACCTCCCATGTCTCTCCCTCCCCTCTCCTACTAAGCGTAGGATAGGTACTGAGTAAGGCCTCCCCCCTTATGGAGAGCATTCCCTCACAAGCCCCCTTTGTTTCCTGCCCTCTGCCCCATCTATATGCAAGAGCAGCCGTCACCCAGATGTTCTCTATCAAAGCCTGAGCCATGCCAGCAAACTTTGGCAAGCGCAAGAGCTCTCTGTGTACTGGCCCTCCAGAAATACCTTTCCCCCCTTCTGATTTCTGCAAATATTTTTAAATGTTAATGGGTTCCACTCACCCACAACCTAGGGGGAGGTTACAGAATAGGGCTCTGTGTGTCCAGCAAATTAGCAGCCAGGGATACTGCTTGGCGCCTGGGTTCTGTCCCACCCTGAGGCATTGGCTGGGGTTCGCCAACCTCCACCAGTTAAGGTCAGTTTGCCAGCAACAGAGCCTTCTGGTGACAGAGGGTAGGTGGGTGGGTGACAGGAAAGTTGTTTTGTGACACAAGAAAGTGTGTGGCCCTATCTTTCTCCAAAATTGCCAGAGAGAGCGTAGAGCATCCCTGAAAACCCTTTGGGATCTTTCTCTCCCTATACTCATCCTTTTCCTCCTGTTTCTCTTTTCATACTTCTTTTCTGGCTCAGTAAATAGACACAGAATAGTTTGATCCTTGTCCTGGTACTTGAGTCCCTTTAAAGTCTTGATAGAAATTTTGATAAAACAGAAGCTTGAGTCTTACTTGTTGAGGCTGGGAAAGTGATATGTATTTGAAGGGAAAGGGGAAGGATTGGTCCATGTTTCCCAAAGAGAAATGTACTCATCATCTTACTTGCATCGTGTTGCCTGTTTTTGAGTCTGGCTAGGGACCAGATGAAAAGTAATTTAAAGCTACTTGCTATGGGTCAAAATACTTATACCCTCTAGAATTCATGTGGTAAAACCCAAATCCTCGATGTGACGTGTTTGGAAAGGGTGCTTTGGGAAGTGATAGTTTCTGAGTTCTGAGCTAGTAGAGAACCTCTCCTCTCCTCTCCACTCCTCTCTTCTCTTCCCCTCCCCTCCCCTCCCCTTCCCTCTCCTTCCCTTCCCTCCCCTCTCTTCTCCTCCCCTTCCCTTTCCTCCCCTTCCTTCTCCCCTCCCCTCCGTTCCCCTGACAGCTATGCATAAACCAGAAAGAGGACCTTCACCAAAAAATCCAAACTGGCCTTGAGCTTCCATCACCCAGAGTGGTGAGAAACAAATGCTTGTTTCTTAAGTCACCTCTTGTATGCTGTTTTGTGACAGCAGCTGAAACACACTAAAAAACAACCTTGAAAAAATCCTTGTTCCTAAGCCTATTCTAAGAGTCTCACAGCAACTCTGGGGGGAAAAAAAAATGCTCAGACGTTGTCACTTCTCAGCCCTGGGGACAGTTTCTCTTTAACAGAACTCCCCCTTTCTACTTAATAAAACCCCGATGCTTGAGGTCTGTCACCCATGTGTACCGTCCATTCGGAGGAATGAAGGAGACAAGAGCTGCAAATGACCACTGTCTGAGCCGCCAATGTGCTACCACTTCAGGCACCATTTTCTTACTGACAGTTCTGGTGAGGGATAAGAGACAGGAAAATCTGAGGGGAATGTGACTATAGAGCCAGTGCAAAGCTCCACAACCCAGATAACCTGAGAATCAAGACCATCCATGTGTACTCCAGGTCTCTGGAAGGGAAAACTGCATCTTACCATCCACGGTCATGTGATTTTACTATTCCCCAGCTTTTCATCTCAGGATTTCCCAGGTAATCAAGTGATTTGATTTTCCATTTCAGGAATTCCCCCCAAAGGCCCACCAACTCTTCAATGGAAGGTACGAACAATTATTCCTGAGATCCTTTCTCCTCTTTGTCTCAAAAATGATCCCCTTGCATTAAAACAAAGAACAACCCAAAGAACCAACCCTCAACTGCCGTATGACTCTTGCACACTCTTCATCCACTCCCATAATGAAGGAGCAGGGTTAAACCACAAGTCCAATCTTCCTTTCTCCACTCCAAACGTATCGAACCTTTGTAGTGCTGTACTGTTTACTGACAGTAGTAAGCATAAACTCAGCTCTAAGTTACCAACAAGCCAAGAGGAAATCCACAGAGCCAGGCTCTTGACACTTTAGCTGAAAGATGCCCTGAGATCGAACTTGGATTTTTAAGTTTACGCTTAGGAGTGGGGGAGGAGTTTCTCGATTCTTTTCTTTCCCAAACAAAATTATTCTTTTCTAGCACTGCTATAATTATAAAATTAAAATTAAGAAAGATTTCTACCATGAGTTAATTCTAAAATAATATATAAATAAACTTAAGAAGAAAATTAACGAATTAAAAATACAATCAAGGTCCATGGCAGAAACCTCTTAAACAGATGACAAATCAAATTAATTTTGTAAAAAACAAAATGCTTTCAAATCTTTATGTCACTGTGAAATCATTTGGACTTTTTGAATATTGGAAAGCCTAACCCAGAGGATTATACTTCTGGAGTCTCTGCAACTTGATTCAGTCTGGGTATAAACTAATAAAGCTCCAATACAGGAATTTTCTGGATATTGAGCGAGTATAACTAACCAAATAATACATACATGTGGCCTTACTAAATACGTTGTACAGAAAGTTTCTCCCAAAACTAAAAATGAAACTCTCACATGACACAGCTATAACACTCCGGGGTAGCTACTTGAAGCCAGTATTCCGCAAAGATACTTGAATATTCACGTTTATTGCAAAACTACTCACAATTATCTGGGTGTCTATCAGTAGAATAATAAAGAAAATGTGGTATGCAGCCACAGTGACATTTATTCAGACATAAAGAAAAATAAACTTATGATATTTGCTGGATGTAAATGGAAGTCATCGTGATGATGAAATAAGCTAAAGGCTAATGGATGAAGAGCACAGATTTTATCTCATTTGTGGGGCCTAGATTTCACTTTTTCTCATATTTTATTAATTGGTTGAGGATTTTCTTACAATGTATCTTATCATATTTGCCCCTCATTTACTCAACCCAGAACAAACACCATGGAGTACAGTTGGTGTTGATATAAGTACACACACGCACACACACGCACACACACACACACACACACACACACACGCACCCTTGGATGTATATGGTCTTTAACGCCCTATAGGTATAGGTAATTAACGCCCTATAAGTATTGGTAATCAACACCCTAGGGAACACACCCTTAGAGAGAGCTACCTCATTCTCTCTCAGCAGTTACCAATTCCCAACAGCTTTTAGTTTGGGATGGAACTTGGTGGCCACCACCCCTCTTCATGGTGGGATTTTATCTGGCTTGTGTTTACACCAGTCCTGTGCTGTCTCAACGACTGTGAAGTTGTATGAGCAACTCCCCTGCTGTGCTTGCAAACACCATTTCCTTGTAGCTCTCTATCACCCCTGATCTTACCATGCCTCTGCTCCTCCTTCAACGATCCCTTAGGAGCGAATGCAATGTAGACTCCGCACTTAGGGATTAGAATTCTAGTCTCTTACTCCCCACACCTTGGTCACTGGTGGGTCTCTGTGTTTGTTGCCATCTACTGCCCAAGAGACACTTTTGGGTATAATGGAAGGTTATAAGGAGTCGATGTAATGCTATGGCCATTGAAAGAAGTAATAGCGATAGATTCTTCCCTAGAGCCTGTGACCTATCTAGCCGCAGATTCTTGCCCCTGGTAATGATATCAGGCAGGGGACTCATCTTGTGGAATAGACTTCAAATCCTATCAGAAAGTGGTTGATTAATCCCATGACACTGGTACCACAATTGTTGGAAATATTATAAGGGTTTACAGCTGGGTAAAACTGGCGATTGCTTTTCTCCACATGTAGCATGCACAGCACCTTGCAAACCCGTGAAACCTAGCCAGTAGGGATAAGTTTCTAGTTAGGTACCAACTTGATTTCTCCATATTCTATGACTCTAGTGTGTATTATCCTCATCAATATAGTCTTACTATCATATTTTGAAGGGTTAGAACATTGGTAATAGCTTGTATTATAATGTTTGGGGATCTATGGGATCTAACTGGTAAACAATTCCAAAAGACATAACCAATTCTAGGCATTAAGCTTTTTATTTATAAGCCTCTGATATCTAGCAGAGGCACCGTTGTTCTGTTAAAGGTAACCCCATTTAAACTCTTTTTATATCTGTTTATTTACACATTTTAGAATGATCGTAAAGCAGAATGTTCCCATATAATTTTGTGTTTCTTTTTTTTTTTTTTTTTTTGGTTTTTCGAGACAGGGTTTCTCTGTGCTTTTGGAGCCTGTCCTGGAACTAGCTCTTGTAGACCAGGCTGGTCTTGAACTCACAGAGATCCGCCTGCCTCTGCCTCCTGAGTGCTGGGATTAAAGGCGTGCGCCACCACTGCCTGGCCCAAATAATTTTGTGAAACGCCCTTAGTGCTATGTCAGTTATCCACCCTCATACTACTTCCTCTACCTTGCCTTTCCACACACCCTTATCCCATTTAAACCTTCCTGTTCTGCTCCATTATCCCCATTTAATATTGACTTCAAGTTATATAACAGAGTTATAGTATTGAAAAAAGCATAACACTTGCATAAAAACAAGAACAGTGATCAATAGAAGAGAACTGAGAACCCAAATAAAATCACACACTCCTATAGATACTTGACAGAAAGGTCAACAATATACTCTAGAGAAAAGATATCACCTTCAACAAATGACACTGGTCATACCAAATAGTATATGTATATTCCTATTTTTCACCCTGAACAACTCCAAATGAATTAAGAACTTCGACACGCTGGGTGGTGGTGGCACACACCTTTAATCCCAGGACCCGAGAGGCAGAGACAGGCAGATCTCTGTGAGTTCGAGACCAGCCTGGTCTACAGAGCAAGTTCCAGGATGGGCTCCAAAGCTACAGAGAAGCCCTGTCTTAAAAAACAAACAAACAAAAACAAAACAATCTCAACACAAGATCCCATGCCCCAAATTCGAGACAGGAGAAAGTAGAGAAAATGCTTGAACTCACTGGCACAGGAAAAAAAAATAATAACATGACTACAATAGCACAGATGAAGACCAACAATTAATAAATCTAATCTCATGAAAACCAAAAGCTATGCAGCAAACGACACCACCATTTAAGTGAAGAGGCAGCCAAGAGGCTGGGGGTCACAACTCTTGCCAAGGTAACTTTTCCTGCAGCTATTATGTAACCACATCCATTAATACTTTGGCTCTGTTTGCTGCTCTCTTCAGTGGCACTTCCATGGGGACCATGGATCCCAGTTGTTGCTGCCATCCCTTGTTAATTTCCATGATTGCACTACACACATTGCAAACAGTCCCTTCAATGAATTCTGCTCAGAGATTCATTGCGATCAAATTCTCTCTTGCATGTTAATACCTTCCTAGCCATAGATACACCATAATATAAATTAATGAACTAAAAACATAAAAACATTAATGGTGGCATTCATTGAGCTACCCACCTATCTTAGGTAAACCAAATCAAGATGAAGCCATTAGGCAGCACGGTTAGCATAGTTTGGCTGTTGGATTGTGTTAGGCGGTACATTTTTACCTTTTAAGTAATTTTTTTTAAAAAAACTTGAAATAAAATTGCAACATCCCCCATTCCTTTCTTCCCTCCAGTTCCTCTCATATATGCCCCCTTTTTTGTTTCTTTTCTAAATAGCCTCCTTTTCTTTGTTATTGTTGCTGGGTAGATGTGTTTGTGTGTGTGTTGTATGTGTGTGTATGTGTGTGTATGTGTGTATGTGTGTGTGTATGTTGTGTGTGTGTGTTGTATGTGTGTGTATGTGTGTGTGTATGTGTGTGTGTATGTGTGTGTATGTGTGTATGTGTGTATGTGTGTGTGTATGTGTGTGTGTGTGTGTGTGTGTGTGTGTGTGTATGATAACCAGTTACAGGGCTCATCCATGGGGATACTGTTTCCCCCTTCTATGTTAGCATATCTATTGGTGTTGTACTTCTACAGGTCTTCTTGAGGCAGGTATAGGTTGAGGTTTTAGGAGTGGAACTTTCCTGTTCCACTAGACAACACAATCTCACAAAAGATTCTCTGGTCTCTGGCTCTGATGACCTTCCTACTTCCTCCTCTTTTATAGTGTTCCTTGAAACTTAAGGGCTGGAGTTGTTCTGTAGGTGTATCCTCCGGAGCTGGGAAGCTCACCACCAGTCCTTCTCTGCATTTTGAACAGTGTGGTGAGGTTTCTTTGGTGATAGGTGAGAACTGCACGCATCTGCAGGCACAGGGTAAATATTGAGAAACATTGCTGGTCTAGTCAAGTGGTGTCATTAGATTCTTGATCCATGATCTTACTAGCTCTGGGAGGTGGGTGGCATGCCAGTACTGGGTATGATCTCCCTCATGTTGACCTGGCTTTAAGTTGAATTAGAGAGCTGTTGGTTACTACCAAGGCATGCCACTATTGCTCCTTGAGGCCATGCATTGGCTCTACAGCGGAGTGCAGCTCTTGCTTGCTTCCCTCCTTTGGAAGCCTGCATAGCACCTTCCAATACTGTGAATGCAGATCCACAGAGAGGAGGTTTTCCGATCAGATCCAACGCAGGTCCTCCACAGCCTGGGTGTGAAGTATATGTTGTCTGCGGCAGCAGGGACTTTCCCAGTCCTGTATCTCCAGAGATAAAGAGCTTCTCTAGTTTCAACAGAAATGAAACCCTAAAAGTATGTTGAGGGTTTTCTTTGAGGAAATTCACTGTATAATCTTCATTACCATTCAATTGAAATTATTCCTGTGGCCTTGAAAAATATTCCTTTAAGAAAGTATTGACATTGCATATCATTTCTTTGGCTACAGCTTTGATTTATATACAAATAAAAAACAGGCCCATCAAGTTATATATATATACATACACATGCATGCATATATATGTAATTATAATAAAGAAAAAGAGGCTATTAATTTGAGAGTGGGGGAACAGGGGAGGAGTTTAAGGGAGGGTAGCTGGAAAGGGCTTAAAAGGGGGAAAGAGAGAGGGAAAGTGATGTCATTTTATTTCAATTGAAAACATATTTAAAAAATTGTACTAGAGCTCTGGGAACACAGTTTCTGTGTATTATTCTCAACTTCTGTTCTGTGATGTTTTTCTTATTCTTATTTTACTTTAAGTAAGCCTTCCTAACTTCCAATATATATAGTTATATATGCTTACATGTATATATAACTAGCCATATATAAATATATACATACATACATATACACCTGTGAGTGTTTGTATACAAGGCATTTCAAATTCTTTCTGGCTTAGGGAGCAATATAAGGGGTAGAGATTTATAGTTTCTTAACAGATGATTTTAATTAACTGAAGATATGGCCGTAGTTTAGCCACATTACTATTTAATCTCCACTTTATTAAAATGATTAAAAATTATATCATTTTGAATTGTTCTAAACTTAAAATGCCTACCCTTTTCTACTAATTTATCAATGACAGTTTCACAGCATCCATTCTTCACATAATTAATTGCCATGAAAAACTGTAAAATATCCCAAATTATTAGCTGAATATGCTTTAGATAGGCTTCTTTGTAAAATGATTTGAAAATATATTAAGAACACAAATCTTGACTCGGGCCATAAGGTGAATCTAAATTACTGATTGTAGGAACTTGGATCAAGTACGTAAGGACTCTGTTCCTCAGAACTATGCTTACGGACAACCACAGGAATGGGGCCACTTCGAAGGATGCCATTGAAAGGACATTCAGAGCAGAACACTAGCTAAGAAACAGCTTTCATAAGGTGCCAGCAGCATCAACAAATGCCGCTGCTTAGTCCTCTTAGTCACTATGTTAAGCTAATCATTCAAAAGTGACTCAAGTTGACAACGAGGCAGTCACAAAATGTCTTCAAATGCTATGAAGATCAGGGGCTGAGCCCATAACTAGGTTCCACAGCACCTGCTTAGCTTAGTTTTGATCTCCAGGTGTGCAAAAATAAACACTCACAGACACACACACACACACACACACACACACACACACTTTCTCAGGTGACCTAAGAACGCCAGTTTATCTGATAAAAATTTTTAGCACATCACTCACTGCCTCTTGTCAGGGACTTTGTGAAGTCCCAGAATTAGTGTGTTTTGATAACCTTTGGTAATTGTGGCTTCTTTCAGGACCAAGTACCTAAGGCTATCCCAATCTGCGTGCATGAAAGAAATGTGTGTTTCTAGGTGCAATACTAATATTTCTGAACCAAACTCTGTTCCTTCTACAAAATCTGAGACTAGCCTGAGCTCTACTAGGGTCATGAAGTGGTTCTATGGTTCCATACAGCAAATTAAATTGGAAATCCTGATTCATGATGTAAGTGCTTTTAGAAAATCAGTTTGTTTTATTCAAAAAATTTAAATCCAGAATTTTTATTTTGTCCTGTAAATTTTATAAAGGCAATTTTCCAAAAGCATTAAATATTTGACTTTACTTGTTAAGATTTGCAGGAATTGCTTTAAATTTAAAATAAAAAAAATCATAGCTACAGTAACACATTTTCCCCTTTCATTAAGAGTGAAAAAAAGAGAATTTTAAGAGCTTTTCCATAAAAATGCTCTAAAATATTCCATTAAAATTAAAAGGCAACTGCCATTTCACACGTGGTCAGATTTAACTATTCAAAGTTATTTTGGGTGTATCAGTCTCTAAAGACCAAATATTACTTGAGAGTCCAGCTGTGTTCAAAGGAGGAGCTGAGCGCAAGAGCACTGTGTCTGTTGTCTTCTTCCTTCGATCTGCTACAAAGAGCTGTCAGGATAGAAGAAAGAAGAGAATCCTATTGACTGAATTAGTATTGTCCTTCCCCAAAATCTTCATCTGAGTGTTGGTTTCTTAAGTAAGCAGTCACCCTCATATGGTAAGAGTTTTAAGAAAGGAAGAATGGGAGTAAGGAACTTGAAACAAAAGTCCAGTTTCAATACCCATCATGTGATCCTTTGAAGGATGGTGATCTGAGGATCTAAGTGGCAAGCCATCATCCAGGATGTGAGGAAAAAGCATCTCCGTCCATCCCTGAAGGTTTCAGGATTATGATCTTTAAAGCATCCTTACCGTGCAGCAGGAGTGAGTAGGGTTGCAAGCTACGCATCCATACTGCTGCGGCTCTCTTTGGCTACTTTCAATGTACAGCAACAGCCGCCCGCTTTGAAGATGGCCAGGGCTGGTGAGATGGCTTCTGGGAAAAGGTACTTACCATACCACAGCCTGAGGACAGGAGTTCAGTCTGAGAAAGCCAGGTAAAAGGTGGAAAATGAAAATTAACTCTTACAGGTTGTCCTCTGAACGAACACACACACACAGTAATAATAATAAATGAATAAATACAATTAAAATTTATGATAAAGAAATAGATAAGGAGCAGATATTAATGGTTAAAAGGATATGTATTACCATGCATAAATAGTAAGCATTTTAGGATGGCCATTTTATACACATATTTAATTAGCCATGTAATCAGACAGTTAAACATCCATCTTACCTTTTCAAATATTAGGAAATATGAGTATTAATTTTAAGCATGGTTTTCAGGTATGTATTACTGAATTATTTAGACCTGAATAATATTTCAGTAGACTCCTCAATGGGGTCTCAACACCACAATAAACTGATACAATTCTTTCCCTTAGTACTGATGTTCTTGAAATTTTATTTTTGGGTGAAAAAAACTGTCAATAAAGTAAATCTAAGGACTAAAGGGTTTTTAATGGGTATAAGTATAGTTATCAAAATCAAAAGATTAACCAGTAAGCACTTAAATTTTATTCCCGAACTGCTACTAGACCCTGACATGGCCCCTGGGGCCTTGTGTACCTAGCAACTAAATATGACTCTAGTTACGTCCTTGCTTTAAACTGAGATAATCACTTAATTTCAAAGAGCCTTTATCTTTTGTCAGGTTTCACTAGGGCCCCCATGAACAACAATTCAGTGACATTATTTATACAAATACAGTGTAAGAATAGGTAGAGATAGAGCAGTGGTGATGTTTGGTTAGGCCATTGTTGAACCTGTGAATACTACATGTCAAAGGGTCATTAGCCTCTCCTTTACAATGTTAAGTGAGCTACAACACTACTTAGATGATTAATTTCTTCAAATTCATACACATCCACGCTATTTCCTTGCAAGCCAGCTTTCACTGGCTTTTCCACCTAAATTAAGGGGCCATTTCCAATCCACTTGCCTACTCATTTACTGTGAGCTCAACTTTGTAGACTGGAAAGCTGCCATACATTTATGGGAGCCTGAGGGATATTAGATGTCTGTCATCCTTCTCCTACTCCCTCAATTGCACCAAATGCTCCGGCAAAGTGACCACACCTGGACACTGGGTTCCCTGCAGAGCACCTTGTTAACCAGATTATGGAAAACCTGGACTGAGTTCAGAGAAGAACCTACTAAAATAGTTAAGTGACTAAGGGGGCCAATTTATTAGGAACTCAGAAATGTTTGGTTAAGAGGTAATTATCCTACAAAAGGTGTGGTGAGCTGGCATTAAAAACTTAAATCCAAGCCATACTTAGCATGGCTAAGGAGTCCTTTTAGGACTCAGCGGTCAAATGGGTGGAAGCTTGCTCGCGCTGGCTCTCCAACCACTGCACGCACTCTTTGGGTGGTTCACAGGCAAGGTCAGCAAGTGCTCAAACAAGCACAAAAGGGATCACTTAGGAAAACAGAAGAAGGAGTATTGGGAAGGTTTCCTAAGGGACATGAAGAAATAACTTAAGATGGGAAGGGCAGTCCCTTTGCCCAGTAAGCATTTATTTGCATCATGTCTAGTCATTTCTGCTCAATTGAAAGAGTGGCCATGAAGTTCACCATTTGCATTAGAGTAAAGATATGATTGAACGTTCCCAAGTAGCCAAAGATAGTAGAATACCTAAGACCAGCTAGAATAGTCAAGTAGATTGGAAACGCTGGTGATGTTCACAACTAATGCTTTGGATTTTTCTGGGATCTTCTTAAAGAGGTCTTAATCAGTTATAACGTAGACTCAAAAACATGTCAGGGTGCATGTGTGTATTCTGCACTAGTATTAACTATATCTTCCTAATATTTCTTATATAATACTTATCACCTTCACTAGTCTGTTATTTTGCTAATGCATATCTTATTCCAAATCATCTTGAAATCATTTTCTCTATCCCTCAATAGTTTAAACCACACAATATCACTTTGCAAACATTACCATATTCAGAATTCATTGCAAAACTCATTCGAAGTCTCTATGGAATTTTTTTCTGAATAATTTCAGAATCACTACTTAAAAAGTCATTACTATGATACTATAATTTGACCCTTTACTTTAATTCTTTAAGAATCTCATTTGTATGTATTTCATAATTTGGAATTTCTCGTAGACTGTCTGTGATAAAATAACTCACATTAATCTTTATCCTGTCTGCTCTCCATTTGATATCATACGTTCAAAAATAAAATCTTAGCAATCAATCCAAACTAAAGACATGTTAGAGGAAAAAAAAGTGCCATTAATAGAATAACCATCATAATTCATTTTTAGCATGATTGATAAGACAGTGTATGTGCTTTCTCTCTAGATACCCAATGCTTGGATTTCTTCAACCATATCAATAATTTGGCAAGATAGTCTAGAAGTCATGTTTACACATCTAGTTAATTTCTGTTTTAGATAAAATCCAAGATGTGCACTGTCATTTTTTACAACAAGAAAATTCCCAAATGCAAAACTAAGATTGAGCATTAAAACCAAAACTTTTACCTTCGTCCCTTCCCTTCCCTTCCCTTCCCTCATCTTACAGAGCGGGTGACTGTGAAAATATGCTGAACCCGAAATAGTGGCACTGCAGTGCCAGGTCAGCCCCAGCCATTTCCAAGCCAACGGGGAATTGACAGATATCGCTTTACAAATCTAGTGTTTGTAAATATCCAAAGAAATGACTTCATTCCGTCAATTATTTCTGGAGAAAGCTGGCAGAATCGCACGGTCATTAAACTGGGAACTGATGGAAACTGTTAAACAGGAGAGTTATTTTGCCTAGCAGCTCTAGTTAGTGCTTTTTATGTGTTTTCATTTTTTTTTAAAAAAAAAAAAAGCTTGAAATACTAGTGTGGCTAAACGGAATTGCCGCTTCATTTGGAAAGCATATTTATAACGTTCCAGAGAAGATGAAGTATGGGGAAAAAAAGAGAAATTCAGTTTTCTAGGACTTTCTTAGAGTTAGCATGATTCTTTTAAACTAAGAATGTTGAATTTTGAAGTCAAAAGATTATAAACATAGAACATATCCCAAAGCAGAACATCACATTGTCAAAACTCTATTGGCCACATACTGTGTTTTCTTCATACTAAATATGCTATCTGCCACAAACTGTGCCTAGACACTTTCTCTTTGTCTCTTCTAGTGGTCACCAGCATTCTTTGTTCCATCCATCCATCCATAATAAATAAAACGTATTTTATCATGTACCTTTTAACCCCACCTAATAATCATGCATATGGGGAACAGATAAAAATTCTAAGACTATGGCTGGGCATGGGGGCACATGCCTTTAATCCCAGTACTTGGAAGGCAGAGGCAGGCAGATCTTAGTGAGTTCAAGGCCAGCCTGGTCTATAGAGTGAGCTCCAGGGCACCTAGGACTGTTATATATTCTATCACAGAAGGCAAACAAAAAAAAGTTCTACGATAACTACAAATTTAAACTTGAAAGTTTTCCAGAGTGGGGAGAGGAAAACAAGCTGCTAGACTACTTGTACCTTGTCATTTGTATATTCATGTGTGTAAATGTTCATGTTGCATGCCAGTGGAGGCCAGACGTTGATGGTACGTGTTTTCCTATATTGTTTTCTACATTTAAATTTTTTTTTTTTTTTTGCTGGGCAGTGGTGGTACATTCCTTTAATTCCAGCACTCGTGACGCAGCAGCAGGAGAATCTTTGTGAGTTCAAGGTCAGCCTGGTTTACTGAGAGAGTTCCAGAACAATCAGGGGTCTCTCACTGAGTCTGCAGCTAACAGACTTGGCTAGACTGGCTGATCAGCAAGCTCCAGGGTTTTAACTGTCTGGAGTTACAGGCAGGTTCTGCCATGGCTGTCTATTTAAGTGGGTTCTGGGCATGGATCATGTCTTCATTCTTGGACAGCAAGCATCTTACTGAATTTTCCATTGCCTCAGACCCAGAATCTTATTTTTAAATAACTTTTATAGATAACCACCATGTTTTCCAATACCAATGGCATGAACACAAATGTTCATAAAAAGATAAATGGTTAGGCCACTGTAACAGTCTAAGGAATGGATTAAGAAATGTTGATAAAAATAAGGAAAATTTGGGAAAATCAAGCCAGAAAATTCCAAGGAAAGCTAGTGAATAAAAATAGTGTTTTAACTTCAAAACTATTTCATATTTCTTTAGTTATAATGCACACACTATATATTATATATAACAAGCAAGTTATATATATATATATATGTATGTATGTATTACACACATGTAGAGCAAGACCTCATCTCAGAGAGAAAACAAACAAAAAACAACACAAAAAAATCAACTGAATGCTTGCGATAGTTCTTTGGAAACTAAGAAATCTCTTAAACAAAATAGCAGGACAGTTAAGTTCATAGATCCTGAGTCCACAGGTCCCGACAGTGTGCAGGAACACCTGACTGTGTGTAGGATATGCAAATTGCAACAATTAATTTTATCTCTTTGAGATTTGGGTCCTTCATCTATGAAACAGGAATATCTGAACTACTCCCTAAGCGTATCGAGGGGCTACACTGATGCAGGTAAAGCGTCAAGGAAATGAGATCAACCAAGAAGTCAGGTAAGGGTTGAATGGATAATAAAAGTGTGGAACATGTACACAATAGAATTGTATTCATTCATAAATAAAAATGAAGTTTTCAGGAAGATGGCTGGATCTGAATAACATATTAAAGTGACTCGGACTCAGCTATTGCTTGCTGCTTCTCACATATAAACATTCTCTTTTTATCTCCCTCTGCTTTTAGCACTACTATGCATGTGTGTGCGTGCACACGTGTATGTGTGTGTGTTTTCATGTAGGACATGAAGCTAAAAGTGGACTATGAGGTGTTAAATAGAAGAAAGGAGGATAATAGAACACATGTGATACATAGAGAAGTGCAGGGAACACCACTGGGGGTAAAAGGACACAAGTGTGTCAGGGGATAAGGGAGAAACAGAGAAAGGTCAATTTAAAACAATTTACATATGAAAAGCCATAATGACACTATTTTGCAAAGTATATTGTCTTCATTATGTTTAGGTATGTTCGTAAATCCCTGATCTCTACAAGACCTTTACCATGAAGGAGGTTGGATTTTGTCAAAGACTTCTCAGCATCTAGTGAGATGATCATGTGGGTTTTTTTTTCTATTCGTTTACATGGGACCTTGGGAGCTCAGTCCAGTGCTCCAGTGTGGGTCTCTGTCTCTATCTCCATCCATCACCAAATGAAGGTTCTATGGTGATATGCAAAATATTCGTCAGTATTACTATAGGATAGGGTCATTTCAGGTTCCCTATCCTCAGCTGCCCAAGGAACTAACTGGGGACATCGCCTTGGGCTCCTGGGAGCCACTCTAGGTTCAAGTCTCTTGTCAACCCTAAGGTGGTTCCCTTAACTAAGAATTGTGCTTCCGTGCTCCCCTATCCAACCTTCCTTTATCCCAATCCTCCTTTTTCCCCAAGTTCCCCCCATCCTCCCCTTCTCCCTTTTGTCTCCCCATCTCCCCTTACCCCCATCCCACCCCACCCCCAAGACCCCAATTTTCTCCCCGGCAATTATGTCTACTTCCCATAGGCAAGAGGATAACTATATGTTTTTCCTTGGGTTCACCTTCTTACTTAGCTTCTTTAGGTTCACCAATTGTAGACTCCGTGACCCTTATTTATGGCTAGAAACCAATGGAAGATTATATTGATAGATTTTCAAATGTTGAACCATCCCTGCATCTCTAGGATGAAGCCTACTTGATCATGGTGGATGGTTTTTCTGATGTATTCTTGGATTTGGTTTGCCAGTATTTTTTTTTTTTTTGGGTTTTTCTCTGTGGTTTTGGAGCCTGTCCTGGAACTAGCTCTGAAGACCAGGCTCGTCTCGAACTCACAGAGATCCGCCTGCCTCTGCCTCCCGAGTGCTGGGATTAAACGCCCGGCGGTTTGCCAGTATTTTATTGAGTATTTTTCATCAATGTTCATTAGGGACATGTAATTCTCTTTCTTTGTTACATCTTTGTGTGGTTTGGGTAGCAGGGTAACTGTCACCTCATGAAGAGTTTGGCAATGTTCCTTCTGCATTTACTGTGTAAAACAATTTGAAAAGTATTTGTATTAGCTCTTCTTAGAAATTGTAAAAATATAAAATGGAATAAAGAAAGCATATTCAACAAATGGTGCTGGCATAACTGGATGTCAACATGTAGAAGAATGAAAATAGATTTATGTCTATTGCCATGCACAAAATTCTAGTCCAAATGAATCAAAGACCTCAACAAAAGCCAACCACACTGAACCACAAAGAAGAGAAAGTGGGAAGTACATTAGAATGAATTGGCATAGGCAGCCGCTTCCTAAATATAACTTCAGCAGCACAGACACTAAGGGCAACAATTAATAAATGGCACCTCCTGAAACTGAGAATCTTCTGTAAAGCAAAGGACACGGTCAACAAGACAAAATGGTAGCCTACAAAATGGGAAAAGATCTTTAACAACCCCACATCAGACAGAGGACTGATCTCCAAAATATACAAAGAACTCAAGAAATTGCTCATCAAAAGAACAAATAATCCAATAAAAAATGGGGTACACACCTAAACAGAGACTCTCAACAAAGAAATCTAAAATGGCTGAAAGACATTTAAGAAAATAGTTAACATTCTTAGCCACCAGAGAAATGCAAATAAAAACAACTCTTAAGATTCCACCTGTAAGAATGGCCAAGATAAAAAATACTGATGACAGCTTCCGCTGGAGAGGATGTGGGGTAAAGAGGGAATACTACCCCATTGCTGGTGGGAGTGCAAACTGGTACAACCACTTTGGAAATCAGTACATCAACTTCTCAAAAAATTAGAATAACTTTACTCAAGACCCAGCAATACCACTTTTGGGTATATACCCAAAGGACAATCAATCATACCACAAGGATATATGCTCAACTGTGTTTATAGCAGCATTCTTTGTCATAGCCAGAACCTGGAAACAACCTAAATGTGCCTTGACCAAAAAATAGATAAGGAAAATGTGGTACATTTACACAATTGAGTACTACACAGTGGCAAAAAATACTGACATTTTGAAATTTGAAAGCAAATGGATAGATCTAGAAAACATTATATTGAGTGAAGTAACCCAGACCCAGAAACACAAATATCATATGTACTCACTCATAAGTGACTTTTAGACATAAAGAAAAACCAGCCTACAATTCACAATCCCAGAGAACCTAGACAACCAAGAGGAATGTAAAAGAGATATACAAGGATCTAATTTACATGGGAAGTAGAAAAAGACAAAATCTCCTGAGTAAACTGAGAGCATGGGAATCATGGGAGATGGTAGAAGTGGGAGGGGGGGAAGGGAAGTGGAGAAAAATATATAGTTCAACAAAAACAAAACAAAAAAAGAAGTACCTGAAAGAACCCCAGGGGTCACAAGTGGGTCCTTCTAAGTGTTCACAGGGTAGTGATAGGCACAAGCAAATGAGATTGCATGAGGTCAAAGAAAGAACTGTGCAAAAGACAAGTGAAGTACACAGCATTCACAACAATGCCTGCTTCTATCTATCAGACTGCAGGATTTATCCATTCACAGGATTTGGGGGGAAGATAATACCTCTTGTCTCACTTGAGAGAATAATCTTGGTTAGCCATTTCTCTAATTATGACACATAGTCTTAAAACAATACTAGGAACGATAAGAAAAACTCTAAGTAAATGAACTGGACCTTACAACAAGCTCAAAGAAATTATAGAAACATAAAAATAGTACCTAATAAGGTAATTTTGACAGGTATGCAAAGTATCAGGAAAATATGAATCAGGATGAGGAAAACTACTAACCACTGAAAGTGAGCCATAACTTACACAGTTGTCAGAATCAGAAAACAGTGATATTAATTTTATCATCGTTGTTCACAAAATTAAAGAAACATTGAAAATACCAAACAATTAAACATCTATAAATGAAAATTACATTCTATACATTTAAACTCCTTATATGGGAGGAACAGTACATATTAAAGACAATAGCAAATATGATAAACTCAGAGATGTAGCAAAAAAAAAGTTTCACAAAATGAAGCAAAGAAGGAAGAATGCTAAAAATTAAAGTATTATTCAGTATCTCCAGGTAAACTTCAAGTAGATGGCATGTGTGTAATAGTCATCACAAAAGAAGAGAAGGAAGAAACTTCAAAAACTTGAAGAGCTAGTGTCCAGACAATTTCAAATTTGCTAATAACTATAAACCGACAACAGCTCAGCATCTAAAACAAACACAGCCATGAAAATACCTGGAAACAATGATGTGAAACATCATCTTCTGTAGTGATGGGAGCAAGCAGGCCTGCCTTTCGTCTTGCTTGGCTCCCGCATGGTTAGCTTTACACCCGAAATAACAACACACAAATTGTGTTTTTTTAAATACTGCCTGGCCCATTAGTTTCAGCCTCTTATTAGCTAACTCTCACATCTTGATTAACCCATTTCTAATAATTTGTGTACCACCACAAAGTGGTGACTTACCGGGAAAGATTCAGCATGTCTGACCTGCAGGCTGGCTCCATGGCATCTGTCCCAGAGAAGAGAAGCATGGTGATTGCCTCCCTTCCCTCTTCCTCCCAGCATTCTGTTCTGTCTACTCCACCCACCTAAGGGCTGGCCTATCAAATGGCCAAGGCAGTTTCTTTATTAACCAATAAAATCAACACAAAACAGAAGACTCTCCCACATCAATTTTCAAACTTATCAAAAGTGATGAAAAACAGATTTTAAAGTCAGAGAATGGCATGTTATCCACTAAAGAACAAAGATAAACGTGATGGATTTTGTACCAGAAATGATACAAGTTAGAAAAGAATAGAGCAACATCTATAATTTACTAAAACATGTGGAAGTCATTCTAGAATTTTATAGCCAATGGGGTACCTTTCAAAAATAAAGGCAAAATAGTTTTTTATATAGACAAAAGGTTAAAGAATTCATCATGTGAGCCGGGCAATGGTGGTGCACGGATCTCTGTGAGTTCGAGGCCAGCCTGGTCTACAAGATCTAGTTCCAGGACAGGAACCAAAAGCTACGCAGAAACCCTGTCTCAAAAATCAAAAAAAAAAAAAAAAGAATTCATCATCATGCTTAGACATATAGAAAAGCCCTAAGACAGAAGAAAAATGACACCTGCTGGAAATATTGATATGCATAAAGAACTGAAAAACACAAAGAATTCTATTTATGTGGGTCTTACGGTATGAATATGAAATGTCCTCTACATGCTCATGTGTTTAGTCCCCAGCTAGTGGTTCCACTTTGGAAGGTTCTGGAAACCTTTAAGATAAGGCCTAATTACAGGAAGTGCGTAACTAAGGGTGTACCTTAAAGGTTATACCTGTCTCTAGTTTCTGTCTCCTTTTCTGCTACTCATCTTCCATGAGTGAGGAGCATCTTCTACCACACAACCTTGCTTCCATGATCTTCTGCACATGGAGCCAAGTAGCCATGAAATGAGACCTCTGAAACAATAATCACAAGTAAGTCATTTTTTCTTTTCTTTTTGGTCACAACTCTACAAAAGTGATTGATACCATGATTAAAAAACAGGATTATCTTATTTAAATTTCTTTAAATGATGTTTGACAGTTTAAACAAAATCAATAATGCAGCGTGGGTGTTATGGTATATGTATAATAAAAATAGCATGAAGATTAAATGGAAAAAAGTAGAAATATACATGAGATTTTTATAATACATGTGGCATGGTACCAATTATAGACTATGATAAATAAACACATGCTACGATCTTAACCAAGCCTTATGAAAAGCAACAAAATAAAGAGTATAGCAAATAAGATAAGAAAGGAAAGATCATTTTGCAAATGAAAGGACATACTAAAGTTGATGTTTGAAATAAAGCCCACATAATTGTTTTAATGTCAAACAATTTAGGTGTCAAAGTTCAGGAAAAGAAAAGGCCATTTTGCTATAAATATGTGAAGGAATCAAGATATACAATCCTTAAAGTTCATGTAGCTAAAAACAGAGTTTAAAGAGGTATGGTACTAAACTGAGAATATTGCAAGGAGTGCATAGATCTACAGTTATGGTGGGTGTAGTTAGCTTCCCTTCTCTTGATACACAAAAAACAAGCAGAAAGAAAGTAGCAAAGGCATAGCAGACTCAAAATCACAACCAACGAAAGTTGACACAATTACCACTAATGGAGCATTCCATCTAGTACTATGATAGCACAATATACCAATGGTTAGCCGTGATCTAATCCTCTCTAAGAATGTTGTCATAGGCACCCAGAGAAAGGCATCTGTCAGTTTAAACAAGTGGACAACAAGATTGGTCATCACAGCCAGAATCCAATAGACTATTTGATCCCTCTTTTATTCAACATTGTACCAGTGGGTATAACCCACAAGTAATATAAGAAAAGGAAAAGGGGCAAAGAGAATGTAAAGTTAAAACATTATTTGAAGATATAATTAGTACATTTAGGTCTGCTATAATAATATATAATATATTGAATAAAATTTACAAACACAGGGTTTATTTTCTATTGTCTGATAGACTTTCAAGTTCAAGACACCATTTGGTAGAGTGATGGACTGTTTTCTACTTCTTTAAAGTTGCTTTTTTTTTTTTGGTTTTATTGAGACAGGGTTTCTCTGAAGCTTTGGAGCATATCCTGTCCTGGAACTATTTCTTGTAGATCCGGCTGGCCTTGAACTCACAGAGATCCATCTGCCTCTGCCTCCCGAGTGCTAGGATTAAAGGTGTGTGCCACCACCATCTGGCTTCAAGTTGTTTTCTAAATGTATTATCTCATAGTGAGGGGAACTTGCATGCTCTCTTATGCTATTCCATATGGACATGAATCCCATTCATGAGGGTTCCAAAGCCCATTTTACCGAGTTACCCACTAAAAAATTCTCACCTCCTAATTCTAACACACGGAATTTTTGAATATACCATCACTCAGATTACAGTGTATACAGATACAAAAAATAATAGAAAAATTTAAAAGTAAATAAAACTACTTATGTGTTATGTTATTGACTAAATATAGATTTGGCAGAGTGTAAGACCTATTTCCTCAAAACTGTGAAGCTTGTTAAAGTAGTATATTAAGGCTGGCTAAGGTTTGAATCTGAAATTTTCCAGACAAGGCTCCTGTTTTGAATACTTGTCCCACATCTGTTGGCACTAATTTGAAAGGCTCCAGAATCTCCAGGAAGTAGAAACTAGTGGGTACAAGAGGGTCATTAGTGTGCAGATCTTTGAAGATACACACAGTGCCTGGTTACTGTCATGTTTCTACTTCATGATCTATGAAGTATCTGCCACATACTCCAGCCACTGTGAACTAAGCAGCTTTTCTTATGCCATCTGTTAGTGTGTTTCCTGACTTCTCAGCCCCGAAATAATCACACAGAAACTAAATTACTTAAAACACTACTTAGTCCATTAGCTCTAGCTTCTTATTGGCTAATTCTTACATCTTAATTTAATCCATCTTCTTTAATCTGTGCAACACCACGAGGTTGTGGCCTACCAGCAAAGTTTCAGTATGTCTGTCTATGGTGGAGGCTCCATGGCTTCTCTCTGACTCTGTCTTCTCTCTCCCAGCATTCAGCTTAGTTTTCCCCACCTAGCTCTGTTCCCCTATAGCTCTGCTATAGGCCTAAAGCAATTCCTTTATTTATCAATGGTACTCACAGCATACAGAGGAAAATCCCACATCAATGAAACACAAACTACCATTAGCAACTGAGTCGAAAGCATCCTTGCCCCTCTTCCATTGCTTCTGTCAGGTTATGGTGGCCATGGTGCTATGAAAGTGTACCACATTCGGCTTTACAAAAGAAAACGCCTTACTGATTTTTCTCCACTAGCTAAAATGTTTTTACTAACTTATGAGTTCATAGCTGCAAAGAGAATGAAAAATGTGGTTCATGTTTTTTCAGCATCATAGAAATTCATTCTATAAAGGAATCTCAGATGCACTTACAGTGAAAATGTTTTAAGTCAATGTTTAACTCAGAAAGATTTGTTCTTCCAATGCATAGTGAGTGCTTAGCATCTGTCAGTCTGCTTCATTTTGGGTAAAGAAGAGATTTAGCGGTCATATTGTGGAACTATTATCAAACGTAATGAAAATAAAAGCACAAAACGCAAATAACCTAGAAATTATACTCAGAGATATATAAATCATAAAAAATTACAGGAAACAGGAGGCTGCTATCTAGGTACACTAGATAGCGTGGTCATAAACAGCCTATGTGGGTTTGGGGACCATAACCAAAGCAGGAAGAAGCAATAAGCAAGGGAAAGAGCGTAGCTTAAGGAAGAGCAACTGGAAAACCTCTGGCTAGGCCAGCAGAGAACTGAGGGAGAAGCTTTGTGCATCTCCAAAACCAAAAGAGATCAAAGTTGACCACAGTTTACAAAGAGTGAAGAAAGGAAAAAGACAGTTTAGAGAAAAGAAGCAGGCAGAGGCCCGATTATACAGGATCATGGAGGAACTGGGATTTTATTCAAAGTGGAGGAGGAAGCTATTTGATGTGTTTTAAAAATTACCATGGTTGGGGGGATGTGTGGGGGGAGGATATGTGTGTGGGGTGTCCATACAACAGAATGTAGCTGGAAGTGAGAGCACCACTCTATAGAGTTGGTTCTTTCCTCTCACTTTTATGTGGAGTCCCAGGAATTGAACACATGTTATCAGTCTTCCACATCAAATACTTTGACCTTCTGAGTCAGCCAGCCCCATCTTATAAAAAGGCTAGAAACACAATTATATATTTAATATACATATTAATTTGTTTATTTATTTTTAACAGTGGTTCTCATATTGTAGCCAGGCTGGTCTGTAATTCACTGTGTAACTCAGATGGTCTTCAAACTCATGCCATAGCCTCCTGAGTGCTGGAATTACAGGGGCGAAACACCACATCTGCTTCTAGATTTTTGGTTTAAAAAAACAAACCATCAACTGGTGTAATTGAGAAACAGCAGGAGACAAAATAAATGAAACATAAACATGATGAATTAAATATAAAGCTTTTATTTAAACACAAAAAATGTATATCACAGATTCTAAAAGCGTACAAAAAGAGAACATTATAATACATAGCCACCCAAAATTGAGGTTTCTACATATAGTTGAAAATAAACTAGTTGAGAGCCTGAAAAGAGTAGACTATATAATGATTATAAAAATACTGTCTACTTTTCTGAAAAATAAGGAAGCGTGTCATGTGTGGGGAAACACCATAACACCCCTGGGGTATTATAGTGGTAGGATCCAGATTTATAACACAGATGGGGGGAAATTACCTCCAATCTAGTTGATTTAACAAGACTGAGACTTCCAGCTAAACTAATCTGTAGAGATAATCTCTCAACCCAAAGAATTCCCACAGACCAAGGACATTTGGAGCTAATCTCTCACTAAAATATCCTATACCATTTGACAAAAGCAGGATTCATGAGCAAGGGCCAACAGAACAAACAAGAGATTTAGAATGCTGCAAATGGGGAAATATAACTTTATACAGATGGATTTTATTAGCTTTTATTATATCTTGCTGGTGCCTTGATTTGCATCTTGGGGCAAGGCAACTCTTTTAAAATGCCATAACTAGAACTCTATTAAGATTAGTGATAAATCTTGAAACTCATAGGAAGAAAATGAATGTATAAAATGCAACAGGGAGCATGCAATTGGCTGAACACTAATTCAGTTATTGGATTACTACTAAATGACTATTGTGTGCAGAGGACAAACTGAATAAATTACCAGATTGTGACTGATTATGACATACTATTCTGGAGTTAATGTATTCCTGTAACATATTTAGTCTATTTTCAAAATGTGAACAAAACTACGCCTTTTGTAGGGCATTTTACCTTGTAAATGCATTGATAATAAACCCATCTTTATTGGTATCCTTGAATTTTGGGAAACCCATTCAGTTTTAAAGCTCAAAGACTACAAGAAAAATACCTAACATTTCAATTCTTGGTACCATACTTTATTTTCCAGTATACTCCTTTATTTCAACTTGATTAAAAGTATTGACTCTTACACCAAAAATTACTTACTGAAATTTCAAATGTAGCCAAGGTATTGTGGTTTGCTTTTTGTTAGCAAAAATAGTGGAAAAGAACATTTTAAAATAGAGTAATTGATCTATTTTAAAAAAAAAAAAAACCTGACCTACACATATTTCGACAAGCATTCCATCTTTTAGTCTTCTAAATACTACTTAAAACGAAGAAATAGAAGTTCAAGAAGTTAGCTTTAAGGAAAACAAAAATTCATCAATTAGGACTTGAGTGGTGTGATGAGGCTTGTGAATTGGAGATCAGCAAAATCTCTTGCGATACTGAGACTCATTCGTCATAAAAACAAAGAGACATATCAAGTGGGAAGCAAACTACATGCAAGGCCCGCGCCTGTCCAGCCCACCTCCCAGGCAACCCAGCCTGCAGGCTCCGCTCAGCTGGCCACACAGGACCCGCCTCCTTCCGGCCTCCTCTGCCACTGCCTCCCTGCCTGATGTCCTCCGCCCTTCCTCACATTCCCATCGCCCCCATTTCTCTCCAAGTGATGGAGCTAGAAGAACAAAAGCCCGCAACAGAGACTTGCGAAGCGAGGCTCAGGCTCGGGCGGCGCGGTCCCCGGAGCCGGCTCTTCAGGCATCGCTCGGGGCAGCCCCGCGGGGCGCCCTCACCTGAAGTCCGAGGGGGCCTCGCGCCCCAGCTTGGCGCGCTGATTGGCTGGTGGCCGTGCCGCGGAAGGAACCCGGATGTGCCCGGGGAGCTGTGTTGGCAGTGGGCGAGCTGAGGTTGGGGCGCTCCTGGGGTCTCTAGCGCCGGGCGGATGGCTCAGGATTGGGCGGGCTTCTCGGAGGAAGAGCTGAGGAGGCTAAAGCAGAATAAAGGTAGCGTGGATGTGCGCGCGGGTGCGGAGTCTTGCGCCCGTCGAGGACTGGAGGCCTCGCGGGTGGGTGAGGGGGCGTGTGGCCTGGAGCTGCAAGTGGGCGGGCAGGGCCGGTGGGGCGCCCCAGGGATGATGGGGCTCTCCAGGTGGGTGTCTTCTCTGCCGGGGCCAGAGAGGCGGACCCGGAGGGTTTCTATCTTAGGATCCGTTCTACAGTGACTTTTTCAGTAGAAAGGAACGAGACTAGGGAGAGAAAGCGAAGCTACCACCCGAAAGGCTCCTCCAGAAAGGATTGTAGCTGACTTGGGGTCAGGGTGAGTGGAGGGGAGGATTGCCTAGAGCATCATAACTGGGGTGAACTTAGAAAAGCAGGAGGGGATCGTGAGAGTGAATACGTGCAAAAGAAATGATTTTTATCGTCATTGCGTCCACTTCTGGTTATCAGGTGATTTTGTAGTTCTTTTCAGTTTTGGAGAGTCAACAAACCGAAAGGATTTTTGAGGGGCTCGATTTGCAGCGCGCGTGTGTGCTTGTGTGCACGTGCACAGTACACTCACACGTACTGGGCGTACAAAATATGTATCACTGAATTGCTCTGTAGGTTGCTTCTGATGAATTAGTTTTCCGATGCTTGGCAGGAAACGATATGAAACGCTCTTAACCTGAGATTGAAATTTCACACAGATGTTTGTGGTGATCCTGGTAGTGCCCAGCACTTCTGGGAGAACCTTCTGTCACTCATGGCAACGTTTAAAAAAATGCTTTGTTTAGTTAGGGATAAAATTAAAGAAATCCTTCTATGTCTGTAGTTGGTGAGAAGTGTGGATGTAGCTCAGGTTCTTTGTAATTTTTCGCCAAAATGTGAGACTTATCCAGGGCTGACAGGTGCAAAAGGAAGTAAACTGCTAACATGGGCTCGGTGTACTTTATATACATTGGGGACATTGGGCCGGCCCAGGGAAGGGGCTTCTAAAAACATAGATTATGCTATCAGGTGTGACCCGCTGATGCTGTTCTGATGGATGCCTTTAGATTCTTTTGTTATGTGACTTCGTTCTCCATTCACAAGCCTATTATACTATATGCTTTGTTTCTTATCTGACTTTCAAGTTGTGGGCATCAGCATCTGAATTAGGTGTGTTATCTGGCCCAAGGGCCCGTTCCATCCTTGTCAAGGGGGATGCTAACTTGTCGTGCAACACAGCCTCTACATTAGATGTGTAAAGATGAGCAAGGCGTCTTTGCCTTCAGAAAGCTTGTAGATTAATGAGCCAGACCATAAAATAGTATGGTAATAGATATTGCACAAGTGGTAGCCATAGAGCAACCTCATGCTGAGGATTTGATGCACCCTGGAGCTATTTCATGGAGGTTAAATGTTGGCAGAAGTTAGCTGGCCAGGGCAAAGGTTTAATGAAGGACTCTAATATGATTGTTATCTAAAAATGTATCTTAAAGTATTTCTGCATTTTGGATTTGATTGGACAGTGATAAGGACCTGAGCGTCAAGACCTGTCATTTGGTGGTGTAATTTAGACTGTGGATATAAAATCACTTACCTATGACTGCCATGAGAACCAAGGAAACATCTGTGCGTCTCTGTGTAGCTAATGTGAACCAAAGTGACTGGCATTAAAAACCCCAAGTCTTGTGTTTCCCAGTTTTAAAGCTGCAAAAATTGAATCTTCATCGCAGCTGTGAAGAATGAAGTTAGTAATCTGGGAAGATGGGATTGGTTGCTGACAAAAATCAGGACAGGGTGTTTCTGAAACACTTGAGTGCACATGTAGTCAAGAATGTTCTTAGCCATTTTGTTTATAATACCCAAAAGTTAAAAACAAACCAATTGTCTATTTACAGGCGAGAGGATAAATAACTTGTGCTAGTTAGTGAGATTCTTTTAATCACTAGCTACTTTCAGTAATTTATAAATTACATAAATATGTGCAAAAGGAGCGAGTAGGTCTGATAGAGTTTATATATGAACAAATTATGTGAAGCAGGTGTATTTTAATACAGATATTGTTATATCTGAAGAATATCAAAGGAATGAAACACAGAATTATGATTGGTAGAGGGACAAGGGGATGTGAACAGGGAGAGAGCCAAACATACAGAGGTATTGATAATTAAGAAATCAGGCTAAGACAGTTTAAATTGAATCAAGAAAAAGCTTTGACATAGCTAATTCTTTAAAATAATGAAGGTTTATTTTTCGGTTTAGTGGCGTGTGTAACATGGGTTGCCAGGTGAGGCTGATACAGTCATTCCACACTGACTTTTGATATTGTCACATGGAGTTATATGTGACAGGAAGAAAAGAAGATTGGAAATTGAACATTGGTAATTAAATGCTTTTACTAGAAAATAACTTTAGTAAAAATAAGTCATAATTTTAGGGGCTGGAAACATTTATATGTGTCTGAAATGGAGGGGTGGTAGTCAACTGCAGTCTTGATGTCTTAACATAAATTACTTTCAATCATACAGATTGGAAAAATGTATGGCATACATATACACATACATATATACATGTATATTTGTATATGCACATATGATCTGAGGTGATTTAATATCTATAAAAATGGAAGAATGCAATGCAACCTGCTCTACCAGTTTTAAGATATTTATTCCTGGGTGTCCTTTATTATTCCTTATGATTTATTTATTGTATGTATGTGTATGAGCCCTTTTGCCTTGGCTCTAGCATGGGCATGGTAGTCAGAGGATGTCTTGTAAGAGTCAGTTCACGCCTTCTATCATGTGGGTCATAGGGATCAGAACTCGGGTCTTGAGGCTTTGTGACAAGTGTCTATATGTGCTCAGCCATCTTGCTCACTACCGTTAGTCTTGACATCAGTATTCACTCTGGTCCCTTTTTACTAATTTCCTTCCTAGTCTAAGCATTTATACTTATCTACAAACACCTTTTAGAACAATTTTACCTAATTTCACTGGATAGGAATTTGGTTAGAATTGCAGTGAATCTGGAGCTGTTTGATATTATCATGTAATTAACACTACCAGTAAGGGTGTGTGGCTTCCACTTATTTAGACCGTCTGTAATACCTTGTAACAAATCTTAGAATTTTTTGCCCCATATAAATCTTTAATGTTTTGTATTGTTAGATTTTCTTCCCTGGATGTTGACCATTTCTGGCATTAAAATATTCTCTCTTTAGTTGTGTTATCAATTCTTTGCTAATAATGTGTGAATAATACAAGCTAAAAGAAATAATAGATATTTCAAAGTAAAGGAATATGAATAGATACTAA
This sequence comes from Microtus oregoni, assembly GCF_018167655.1. Taxonomy (NCBI): domain Eukaryota; kingdom Metazoa; phylum Chordata; class Mammalia; order Rodentia; family Cricetidae; genus Microtus; species Microtus oregoni. Next base: position 35,402,500 of record NW_024543072.1, read on the forward strand.
CCATCAACAACAAGCAGAACTTAAAAATCAAAAACAGTGAGATACCATCTTAGGGCTCTCTTGGTGACTGCAAGTCAAACATTAGACCAAATAGTACATGTATTAAAGTGGAATTGTACATACTGCTGGGAGAAATGCATTTTGGAAAACAGTCTAACATCTAATGTTACATTTTAACACCTGGTACTTTGGGAATAATACCCAAGGCAAAATTTAGCACATAAGGAAGTTGTAACAGCCCAGTTCACAGAAGTAACCAACCTAAGTGTCCTTGGGAAGAGATGAGTAAACTCCAGTCTGTCCCTCTGGATGACTCAGCATTTGAAGAGAATGGCAGTGATGGGGCCAGTAGTGGGGATGAATATTGTCAGTGTGATGCTAAATAGAGAAAAAACTTGACAGTACACTTTTTGTAAAATTAATACATTTTAGAAATATTTGTAGACTTATTTCCTTATGCTCAACAACACATGATTCAGATGGTAGTGAAGACGGATCAGGGAGTGGGGCCTAAAGAGTAGACAGAGAGTGGAGCTCACAAGCAGCCTGTTGGCTAAATTACACACGTGGAAAGTTATTAGGGGCTGAAGAGAAAACTCATCAGCTAAAGAACTCTCACTGATCTTCCAGAGGACCCAGGTTCAGTTCACAGCACCCACTTGGCAGCTCACAACCTTAAGTAACTAAGGTTTCTTGAGATCTGACGGCCCCTTCTGGCTTCTGAGGCCACTGCATGTACATGCTATACTTACATGCAAGCAAAAGCCTCATATACATAAAATCTTTAAAAACATTGTTTGACTTCTCAGGATTTTTTTCCTTCCTGTTCTTGACTATCCAGTTTTTAAAATATTAGTAATGATATTCATCAGAATTGTTTACAAAATTTGCATGTGATTGTTGGCCTTTGTTTTTTGATTTTTGTTTTGCTTTATGGTTCTGAGGATCGAACCCAGAGCCTCATATTGTTGCTTCTCCTCTGAGCTGCATCCTCAGCCTGGCCTTTAGCTGGAACATGCTGCTGAAGATTAAAAGTTTCTTTCCATTATAGCATAATCTAGGTTTTTATGGTTGATAGAGTTCCCTACACTTGAAACCCCATGCAGTTTGTATAAAACTGATATTAGGAGCTGGGGCCAGAGCTAAGTGAGTGAGCACTTGTTCGACATGTGCTAGTTCTGGGTTCAATCCAGGACCACATAAAAAATACAAATAGAAATAATTTTTAAGTACCTGTTTTTAATTGTGGGAATCAAAGTGTCTGGCTGTATTGACCTAAATTGCTTTAATGACAGCAGCTGACTAGAAGTGACTGCGGCCAGTCCTCCTTTGCACTAGATTTATGCTCCTTGGATGGCCCTAGTTTTGATATTTATAGTTTCCAGTGCATAGTACTTAAACAATGTGTTCTATTTTTACATGCCCTGATTTGTTTATTTATTGCTAGTGGAAAATGATTCTTTCTAAGCCTTATGTCTATGCTTTGTAAAAATATAAAGTAAAAAAGACATAGCTGAATTACAAAGAAACTTAATTATTCAGTTAATGTTTTCACAAAACAGCCTCAGTGATATTTTCTGAAAATGTAAATATGAACAGTAACCAATAAACTCATATTGCAAAATAGAGGAGGGTACTTTGTGTTTCTGAGAAAGTCCATGTGTTAGTTATTTTTCTTGTGGCTATGATAAAACACACTACCAAAATCAACTTAAAGGAAAGGGATTCTGTTGACTCACAGTTGGAGAGTACTGGCCATTGTGGTGGAGAAGTCCCGGAGGCAGGCATTTGTGGGAACTGGTTATGTTGCCTCTGCCTACTCCGAAAGCAGAGAACATGAATGCCTATGTTCAACTCACTTTTTCCTTTTTAGACACTCGAGGAGATCATCCCATCAGGGTATGGTGACAGTCACAATGGATGGGTCTTTCCATCTCAATTAATCTACTCAGAGTAATACTCCACATTTGTGCCCATAGATCATCTCCCAGGTGATTCTGAATCTCATCAAGTTGATGATTCACATTAACCAACACAGTCCACAATTTTGATATTACCTCTGTCTTCTTAAAAGATAGTTTCCATGCATATCTCCTTGCATTGCCTCCCTGGGTTAATAATGGACAGTTATAACTGGTATAGCAGGGAGCTAGACTGAAGCCAAGCTAATGACTTCAAAGTTTACAGCTCTACTTTGAAAATTTAAATTAATAAATTTGTACTTCAGAGGTCAGTGTGTAGAATTTAAATATCGTATTTGACAAGTCTTTTGTTTGTTTGGTTTTTGTTTTCTTGCTGTGCTGGTGATTACAAGGCCTTGTAAATTCTAGGCAAATGCTCTACCACTGTGTGACATGCCCAGCCTTAAAAGTCCTGTTTGAGTTACTCATTTGTAAGGAATAATAATTTTATACAGTGCAATTTTGTAGATCATATTAAATGTAATATAAGAGTGAAATTCCAGTTATCTGCCCTAAGAATTTAATCTTGGTACCAATATTTCTCCCAAAAGGAGCATTGTTATTTCATTTGTGCTTTAAACAAAATCCCTGTAATTGTTTTATCTTCCTCTGATGCTTTTAAATTAGGATGCTGGTAAAATTAGTTTAAATGCATTCATTGGAACTTATCTGGTCTTTGGTGAATATGCCTTTGATCCACAAGCTAAAACAGTTGTAGAACTAAGTAGAATTGTTCTAATATGTAAATCTAAGGGAAGGGCATCTCATTTGTGAACCAGCCATTAGTTGTTTCTGCACAACAGGGAGAATCATGAATCATACCAACACTAACAGTATTTCAGAAAATTCAATTGGCTACCCAGTTTCATCAGAATTAGTCAGTTCTTCTATAGTCCTCAAGTTGAAATGAAAACTTTGCCGTGTGTTCCCCAGACCTGGTTCAATGAAATAGATTTCCTATAAAGATGAATTGAAAGAGAAGCTGATTTTGTTAAATGTTAATAGTATGAAACAAGAACTGTTGAACCCCCCAAAAATGGTTGGTTTTTTCCTGGGCTTTCAAAATAGAGAATGGGACCTCTAGAATTATAAAATTTAGTGCGACTACCTTGTTTTTAGAGAAATTATCATTATAGTTATTATATATATATATATAATTATATATATAATGTTCATGTAAGGACTCTTCTTTTGTTTTCTCTTACCTAGATCTCTTTGAGCCTCAGCGCCGTCTCCCTGTGAAAAAAACTAGACAGCAGCTTCAGCGAGAAAAAGCCCTTCTAGAGCAAAGCCAAAAACTTGGTCTTCAAGATGGATCAGCCTCATTACCTCCAGAGCAGTTGCTCTCTCCACCCAAACAGAGAGTTAACCATCAAAAACCACGTCCTTCCCCTGCTGTCCCTAGTCCTCTCTCACTCTCCCCTTCTACTGGCAATGGGAAGCCACAGAGTGTTGAAGGTCAGCCACAGGAACCCGGACTCCAGAATTCCCACGATGGTCACAGAAATGCTGAGGTTCTAACTCCAAAGCCAGATTGCAAAGTGGAGAAAAAGAAAATGGAATTGTTAGTAAGTCTGTGAGACTTTCATCTTTTCCCCAGGGACTGGAAAGAAATATAGTTTGTTGATTTTTTTTTCTGCCTACAAATGAAATCAGTAAACTATTGAAAAGCATCAACCACCTAAACATATTATGAGCTAAATATTTTGTCTTGTCATTTACTTTTTACAACATTATTATAATACATGCTTATTGTTTTCACCTGACGGAGGAGTTACCTAGAACTTAGAGAAGATGCTGTTTTCTGAACACTAGACATGTGGCATAGCACTTGTGCAAGGGAAGGAGCTCTCAAGTCTTGATGCCAGAGTGATCTACACAGTGAGTTCCAGGCTGAGCTGAGCAGTATAGCAAGACCCTCTCTCAAATTTACACACAAACACACACACACGCACACACACACACTTATCTTCTTAAAGCATACACAGCCAGTAAGTAATAGAGTTGAAATATTTTTTTATTAAAATCTACATAGTTTCACCCCACCCATACAGAGATTTCCATTTGCTAACATTTGAATTCTTAGTAATGGAAAGAAAAGATGCCATTTGTTTTTCCTTTTCTGATTTTTTTCAAAGTATCTTGTGTTTTTCCCAATTTCAGATATAGTACTCATCTCTGTTGATTTTGTGTCATAAGAACCTTGCCTACCAGAGTTTTATGATATAATTGATTTTGATGAGATATATAAAATCACATGAATTAAGTTTGTTTGCTTGGTTTTTGGTTTGTCTTATAACACAGCTCTAGAAGTGTAGTAATATGAGCGGCAGGGCTGCATCCCCAGCACCCTGGCAGCCTGGCTAGCTTATGCTCCGAAATAACGACACACAAACTGTATTCATTTAAACACTGCTTGGCTCTTTAGCTCTAGCCCTTACTGGCTAATTCTGATATCCCGATCAACCCATCTCTAATAATCTGTGAGAACCGGTCTTACCGGGAAGATTCTAGCCTAGTCCATCCTGGGTCGGAGCTTCATGGCGTGTGTCTTCCGGGGAGCGGGGCATGGTGTCTCTCTCAGGCATCTGCTCCCGAGAGGAGAGCTGTGGGGTCTGAGCTCACTTCCTCTTCCTCCCAGCGTTCTGTTCTGTTTACTCCTCCCACCTATCTTCTAACCAATAAAATGGGCCAAGGCAGTTCCTTTATTAGCCAATGACCTTCCTCCATCATAGAAGGCTTTGAATTTGTGATTGAGATGGACAACTTATATGAGATGTCATAGGAATAACATTGGTTTTGGATACTCTGTGATGTCCATGGGAGACAGTAATTTGAGGAGCCATTGATTTTAAAAAGGAAAAATTCTGATATGATGAGCTTAGGAATAGAGAGCGTATTTTAAAGTGTTCTATGATGCCATCTTGGTTTTCTGAGCCTGGCAAAGGCTGCGAACAGTGGAGAAATAGACAGCAGGATAACGGGAATGCGTACTTTCTGGTGAAGCAGAATTAATACTAGAGTCCCAAGAGAAAATACCCCGTCAGAGTAGTGAGTAAGTAGAGAGGCTTGTTTGTAGTTTGAGAGAGGGACGTGGAGTGGAAAGGATGAGAATGACTGGTGCCAGCCCTAAGGGAAGCTGTAGTAGCAGAAAGAAAAGGGCAGGTTTATAAGTGGTTGCTAGGTCTCTGGGTAAAGGTGTTGGATGGGCTGGATAAACGCCAGTAGGGAGAAGAAAGAGCTTTGCTGTGACCCTGTTTGTGTTGACAGCATTATGACTATGGAAATATTCGTGTGTCCTCTTTCAGAATTAGACATGTTAGAAGATAGAGTACGTTTTCAGTCTTTGACTTCTATATTAGCGTATTCCATTTACCTTTAGCTCAGACAACTACTCATTTAAAATGCTCCAAGAGTTGGAGATAAAGGACTGTGCAGGTTGTATTTATATATATTTGTACATACTTATATGTGTATGTGATGATAAAGGCTATCAACTTGGGGGGATATGGAGGTGTTGGATGAAGGGAAGGGGAAAGTGATATAATCGTGTTTCAATTAAAAACCAATTGTAAAAACAGTTGGAGAAAAGTGAGCAAATGAAAAAAAAAATGTAATGAACAGTCACTGGCTGTTACCTTAAGATGTTAAGGAAGTCCAGGCTTTATTCATAAAGAAAATTCTAAAAGGTAAAACATGACATCAACCTCAGACCAATCTACTTTGACTTCCATTTTACGTATGTTATTATCCACGTACACATTTCTTTGTACTCCTAAAAGAATGTCACAGTCCTTGGGCTTACAGTTTGTGGGTTCCTAGATTATACACATATATAGATTTCAAAGGTCCAATTTATAGACGCCTCTCTACTTCAGATCGTGTTCTTTGTTCGATTAGAACAGAATATTGAGCTGCAGATGCATTTCTTTTAAAGGGATTTTTGAAAGAAAATAAATGTAATCTGCCTGATTAAATTTTATGTGTAGGAGACAGATTGGTAAGGTGTGAGGCTGGGTAACAGTCTTTTTTCATAAATTCATTTTTGTGCCTCCCCTCCTCCCCCAGGCAAGAAAAATCTCGTTGGGAAGTCCTCCAACAAGAACAGCGACTAATGGAAGAGAAAAATAAACGTAAGAAAGCCCTTTTGGCTCAAGCCATCGCCGAAAGGTGAGGCTTCTGGATGAGGGCTGGTGACGTACAGTCATCTCTTCGAGCTTATGTTTATTTTCCCATGCCTTACTTAATAAACCAATACTTGCATTGCAACTCTAATAAAACAAATTATGCTTTAAATGATATTGAAATTCTAGTTTTACCTTTTAGGGAGGATTTTTTTTTTTTAAAGTAATGAATCATGATGTATTTGTGATGTCAAGTGCAAGTGAAGGGCTGGCATCAATGTTAACCATCTGTTAACACACAGTCATGGGGGCAGCAGAAATGGGTATCAGTGTGTGTATGTGAGCAGCAAATGCAGGTCCAATTTGAATGTGGAAAAGTGTTGGCATCTTGCATGTAGAGAGTAAGTGTGGTACAGGAGTGACTAACATTGTCATACACTTTGATTGTGTTTCTTACTGGCGTGTTTCTTAAATAAGTTCCTGTTTCATTGCTAACTTACAGCAGCCATCATGTAGCCTGTGTGAGGTTTGATTTTTTTTTTTCTCCATAGCTTTAATGGTTAGTGTGTCAGTAGTCTCTCCTCATGTACTGTATCATACTGGTTCCAAACTGCAGCATTCCCTGTGTGAGCCATTCTTCCCTGTCCCTGCTGCTCTTCCTATGCTTTGAGTTTGTAATTCCAGTTCTCCTGTGGTCTTAAGTTGTGTCAGTAAAGCGGTGACTGGACTGAATGCAAGCAAGTATTCAGTGATGTGTTGCTTTTAGGACCTCCAGATAGTGTTGGGGACTGTGGACCCCCGGACCCTGAATTTTCTGTGACCCCCTGCCTGCTGGAATAAACAGCTTGTTTTCCTATGCTTGCAGCTACTCTGAGCAAATAACTTGTTTTGCAGCTGCTCTGAGCACGAGACCCTCAGGAGTTCCTGATGGCAGGGGAGTGGTTTCTGGTGGGCTTGCAGCTAAGAGGACATGGAAGGAGATTCTATATAAGCTGTCCTGGAACACAATAAAGAGAGCATTCGTGTGTGTGTGTGTGTGTGTGTGTGTGTGTGTGTGTTAGGAACCATACCATAGTGCGTAGAGCAGGTCTTGTGTTACAAAATAGGAATGGTAGAATGTACCTACTGACCCAGCACTCCCAAGACTGAAGCAGGAAGATTGGCCTAAGTTCAAGGTCAGCCTAGGCTGCACAGCTGTGTAGTAAGACTGTGTATAAACTGTTATTGAGGTTTGAATTGATGGAAGGGCATAAGAGATGAAAGGAAGATAGGTAGATATAAGAATAATTCAGAGAGAGAAGCATTTGAAAAAGGTTTTTTCCCTCTTTTACAACTTCTCATGAAGTATAATATATAAAGATACAACTCACAGGTTGGGTTATATTTCAAGAAAAAAACAAACTATAAAAGAATAATACCATCTTTTTTCTACAAGTGATTGATTATGCTTTAAAAAGGGATTTCCTTAGCCTTTACTAAGAGTAGAGACTGTTTATTGGGCATTTTACAAAAGAATTTAGGTGTGTTCAGCTTGCTGTAGTGCTGCAGACCTACAATCCTGGCACTTGGGAGGTAGAGGCAGGAGAATTGTGAGTGCAGAGCCGGCCTGGGCCATGTTGTCCCCTGTCTTAAAAAGAATGCATCGTTTCCGTGCCCCTGCTGTTGATTAAAGACAGAGTAACATAGATGTAGGCAGAAATGCAGGGAAACGCAGCATGGTTCTGTTGTTAATAAATGATAATGAAGCTCTTAAAGTCAGACTGCTGCTTACTGATGTCCACAGAAAGGGAAGATGAATGCCTCAAACAGTTAAAGTCAGGGACGGAAGCTGCCCTGTGGTGGTGTCACTTGGGGGCAGGTTCTGCTCCCTAGGAAATGTGTGTGAAATTCTGAATGGATGAGTTAATGGTTAAAGGTTCACTTTTGTGTTTGTTACCCTGTGTCTGAAGTATATGTGTACTTGGGTGCAGTAAGAGGCAGATGAATGATCAAGTAGGGTGTGCTTTTCAACGGAGACGAGTCTGAATCCCATGGATAAATGTAAGGGCCTGTATACAGTTTTCCTAGGAAACAAGATGAGACTGAAGAAGTTGAAAGGATACATGTTTTCAGACAAGGAAGTGTCATTAGTGAGGTTGGATCTTTCTGTCAAGTGAGAATGGGAGCTGAAAGTGGACTCGGGAAGGAGGTTGGAGTCCGGGTTTGGAAAGCTGTGTTGGGTACTTCCCAACATGTTCTCTCATGTAAGTCCACAAAGGAACTGCTTATCAGTAACTATTTTCTCCCTTTTTTCTTCTTTTGGGGGCGGGTTTCAAGACTGAGTTTCTCTGTATAGCCCTAGCTGTTCTGGAACTATCTCTTGTAGACCAGGCTGGTCTTGGACTCACAGAAATCCTCCTGCCTCTGCCTCCCAAGTGCTGGGATTAAAGGTGTGTGCCACCACCACCCGGCTTTATCAGGAGCTTTTATAAAAACCTTAATTTTTGCTTTGTTCATGAAATTGTTATGTACTAATAGAAAGTTTTGAAAAACGAGAAAAGAGCATTGATTTTTTTTTTGTCAATTCTGATTTTTTTCTATGTTCTTAAAAGAATATCATGAACTATAATTATATACACAGTTACCGTCCTTTTCCATTTATATCATGTATGGAAATGTGGTCTTAAAGTGTTCTCTTCCAACTCACATTCCTGGTTTTCCAGATCTAAAAGGACCCAAGCAGAGACGATGAAACTGAAGAGGATCCAGAAGGAGTTACAGGCCTTAGATGACATGGTGTCGGCTGACATTGGAATCCTCAGGAACAGAATTGACCAGGCCAGCCTAGAGTATTCCTATGCACGGTGGGTAGGATGGTGAGGTCTGAAGAGTCTGACGTGAGCCGTGTCCCTTACTCACTGTGCCAGTGGGTTTATGTCTGTCTCCAGTAAAGTCTCATGAGAGTGCCATGGGTAACATGCTAATTCAAGTGGTTGCCTGTCCTATGGCTTTACCTTGTTAAAATTCCTCTTACAGCATTTCCTGAATTGCTCATTTGCATTTTAGTGTTTCCTGATTAACCTTTACCTATTTAACGTTTGAGATACTGAATATTTCAAGACCTATCAAATTATATGCCTGATTAGCTCGCTGCAGAACTATATTATTCTTTTTTTTTTTTTAAATTTATTTATTTATTAAGGATTTCTGCCTCGTCCCCACAACCGCTTCCCATTTCCCTCCCCCTCCCCTGATCAATTCCCCCTCCCTCATCTGCTCGAAGAGCAATCAGGGTTCCCTGACCTGTGGGAAGCCCAAGGACTGCCCACCTCTATCCAGGTCTCGTAAGAACTATATTATTCTAACAGCAAGTTTGTGTTCCTTCTATTAAAATTTGGGCTTTTTGATACTGCCTTTATAGAATTTGGGCCAAATTCTCACTCTGATATCAAAGTAAGAAAGCTAGTTGATTTTGAAAATACTTTAGAATATAAGCTAGGAGTGGTGGTACATGGTTATATTTCCAGCACTCAAGAGACTGAAGTAGGAGGACCACCGCAAGTTCAAGGCCAACCTGGTGTACAAAGAAGGACTCTTGTCTATGAGTAGAAAGAAAAAAATACTTATGGATATATTTTCTTAAATATCCTCTAAGTATTGTGAAGTTTGTTTTTCCTTGTTTGGTTATATTTTGTACAAAATGGTCTGTTATCATGTGCTTCCTTGGTTTCAACTGTTAACATTTTTATAAAAGAAGGAATCATTGTGGAATATTTTTAAAGTGAATAGACACATGTAAAGAATTACATGGGCTTTGCAAGCAGATAAAAGGGCAAAAAATATGCCCAATTTCAGGGTTCTCAGTCCCTTCAACATTGCTTTAATCATCCACATTTGTGTTTTTCTTCACAAGGGAATGAGGGAATGCCGTGCTAATGACTCAGCTTTGCATCTTTCTCTGTAACACTAGAAATCAATCAGAATGCTTCATTAGTCTCGGGTAAACCACAACATCAGAATGTTTATATAACAATTTAATAAAGCGGAAATGCTTGGTGATAGTTTTAATTCACTGTTTAGTGTTTAAAAGAGGCCTGTGGTTGTCCTTGTGATTTGGGTAATTGTTGTTTGCTCGTTTGCTATGAATGGGTTGCCCTTATTAGTGGACATCCTAAATCAATGCCATCAGTAGCTGATAAACAGAAGTTTCCAATTTCTGTTACTGTTAGGTCACGAGGATTTCGTTACACATAAACTGTCAGCACATCTTATTCTCTGTAACTAAGCTGGCCACCTTTGCAGCCCCTCATCCTGATAGTCCGTAGTACCTCATAGTCCTGGGTACAGCAGAAAAAGTCTTAATTTTGGGTTTTTATTGAATTATTTCTTTTGGGTTTTTTGAGATTATAATATAATTACATCATTTTTCCTTCCCTTTCTTCAAACCCTCCAATATATCTCTCCTTTCTATTTTTCAAATTCATGACCTCTGCTTTTCAATTGTTATTAGATATGTACGTGTGTGTGTATGTGTGTGTTTGTGTGCCTATTGCTAAATACATAAATACAATCAGCTTGGTGTGTGTTTTACTTCTGTCCTGAATAGGCTGCGAAAGACATCCTTTTCACATTGGCTATTAAATAGGAAATGTCAGTTTTAGCTTTTGGAAACCATAGATAAAGTAGGTTACTATTTTTTACTGAAACTTACACAGAGAATTCTTACACAATAAAAGTTTCATATCCTATTTTTATTTCATATGTTTAATAAGCTAAAGATACCACTTTCATGGTGCTGTTACTAATAGAACCGTGTAAAAGGATGCTGATGTATGAATCTCCTTTTCAAAGGCTGTTAGCTGAAGGTAATAGAGAAGCCATAGACAGTCCTAAGGAATTAAGATTGTGTCTTGTTCATTCATAAGATTAATACAGAATTTTCTGAATTTATACTTATGGTTATTGAGCAGTTATAGATATGGAAATGATTAATTGTACGTGGAAATTGCATCTCCTTTTTATCCTTAGAAATACATTTTCACTCACTGGTTCATGAGATTGAAGAAATTCATCTGAATGGACCACTCTGCACACTGGTCGTTCACGTGGCCAATCAGCTTCACTACTTAGACTCCGGATGAGACTCTGCACTGTTTCAGGTTCCTAGGGCTGTCCTAGCAAAGTACCATAAACTGTATGCTTTAAAGCACCAGAGAGTTCTCATCTTTTCTGGAGACTAAAAACCCAAAATAAAGGTGTTAGCAGGGGCACGATTTTTAAGAGACCCTATGGTTCAATTTCTTCCTCTTTCTGACTTCGGATGGTTATACCTTTCATGGACTTGTGGCTACAGTTTGGTGTAGAAAGGGTTAAACATTAAGGGTTTTGTTTGTTTGTTTGTTTGTTTAAAGACTGTCAAAGATACCAAGACAAAGAGACAGTTTTTAAAACCTTTAAATAACCTTAAATCATTCAGTGTCCTCCTAAAACAACAAAACAATTCTCTAATTACATTTCCAGTTCAGTATGTCTTACTGGCTTATATATCATGATCTTACTCTCTTCCAGAGTACCCTTCCTACCCAGATTCAGAATGAGTGACAAGACCCCTAGGCTAATCATGTAGTTTGTGAACCTAATATTTCAAACATCAGTCATTTTGTAGGAGAATATATATGTATGTTTTAGGCCAGAAAGGCTTTAAACAAATAAACAAAATACAGCATCTTAAGTGATTTCCCTGGGATGCACTCAGATCAGTAGAAACCTTGGGACCTGACTGCAAATGTTCATTTCAATTCAGTGGTCATGAAACCAGTCTGTAAATCTATACTGACTAGGAGAGCAGAGCTGGAGAGTGCAGACAGGGATAGATCCAGAGAGAAGAGAGTACTGGGGAAAGGCTGAGGTATTCTTATGTCTATGATGTCAGAGCTCTTGACTTAATGTTAGAACATTCATAAGCAGGTTATGTTACCTAGTGTAGAAATAAAGGACCTAGATACCCAGTAAAAGTTTTTTAACATAATTTTTTTAACATGGGAAGATACTGAAAAACAACATGTTCATTCTTATGTTTATTAGGTGACAGTAAAATAAGAGAAGTACAATAAATGAGCACAGCGTAAATAGCAATTTTAGAATTATAAATACCAGGAACCTAGCTTTCATGTAACTGTAGTTTTAGATATGTGTCACTAAATGGCAATGATGGTTTTTATTTAAATCCCCTGCAGGGGAAGTTGTTTATTAGGCACTTGGAAGAATTTTTGGACTGTTTGCACTGCTGACTCTCAAGCCACAAGTCTGTGTGACTGTTAATGACATTGTTTTGCAGATAGACCCAAGACTGAGTTGCAGTAACTGCCAGAGTTCCTGTACTGGTTTTTGGTCTTTGCATGACCTCTTCTCTAACCCCTTCTGTAGAAATCCAAGTATTTCACTCAAGATGTTGACCCTGGTGGTACATGTATGTAGTTAGACCAAAGATTTATATCCACTTGAGGCCATTTCCTTCACAGGCAAAACAGTGGTTCACGACCAATGACATTAAGAACTCCAATTAGACTGAGTTTTGTGAGGGCTGTCTATGCTATCTTTCTGGGTTTGGAGAAATTGAATGGGATGAATCTAATGGCAGCTGATAGCCATTTTGGCCTTTGACTGTGACAGAGCATTCAGATAGAAGGGTTGTGGCTTTTGAACATGGAGAACAGCCTGTAATTTTGGTGACTTGCTTGTGACAGTGTTCCTTGTATCCTGCAGTACAAGTCTTTTTCTCTCCCTTAGCTAGCCTGGCTAGATACCTGTGTATCCAAAGACTAAAAAGGTATACATTACTGACCAACAGAGGACAGGTTTGAACCTTCAGTTCTCTACACTCAAAGCCTTTTATAATTTTCACTGTATGTCCTTCCAAGATAATCTTCCACTAGAAGGTGTAATTCTTTCTTATTTTCTCTAAGTTATACTTAAAGCTCATATTGGAATTTTGTAAATGGAGACCGTGTTCCTGTTTACTGGACATCCAGACCCAAATAATCACATAGAAACTATATTAATTACAACACTGTTTGGCCAATAGCATAGGCATATTCCTAGCTAGCTCTTACATCTTAAATTAACCCATTTCTATTAATTTGTGTATCACCACAAGGCTGTGGCCTACCAGTAGGGTTCCAGTGTCTTTCTCCTTTGGCAACAACATGGCTTCTGCCTGACTCTACCCTCATTTTCCCAGCTTTCAGTTTAGTTTTCCCATGTAGCTCTATTCTGCCCTGTCATAGGCCAAAGCAGCTTCTGTATTAACCAATGGTAATAAAACATATTCATAGCATACTGAGGAATTAGTGAAGTTAAGTAGGCCATCAAAACTGTTAAGTCAACAGGGCCTTCACAAATATTATTGGTAATTGAATTGAACTAGTTCACAAATGTTGGAGAAGGTTGCTTGTTGGTTCCCAGCCGCTCGGCTAGCTTAGACCTGAAATAATCACACAGAAACTGTATTAATTAAATCACTACTTGGCCCATTAGCTCTAGCTTCTTATTGGCTAACTCTTATATTAATTTAACCATTTTCTAATAATCTGTATATTGCTACGTGGCTGTGGCTTATTGGATAAAGTTCACAGTGTCTATCTCTGGCTGCTCCATAGCTTCTCTCTGACTCCACCCTTCTTTCTCCCATCATTCAGTTTAGTTTTCCCCACCTAGCTAAGTTCTGCCCTGCTATAGGTTCAAAGTAGTTTATGTAGTTACAGCATACAGAGGGGAATCCCACATCGGGCTAATTGTTTTCTTTCAGAGAGGAAGAAACTGACTGTTTTAAAGAGAAGTACCACATGTAGAAAGTGAAGCTATGACAACCTTACTGTATATAACAATCTAATGCAAGGGGTAGGGAGTTTCTGGGGTAGCTTCTCCCCTCTATTTACCTTACTTCACAAGAGACTTGGACTACTCATCCATACTGCACTGTTCAGATATGTACACAGATCTGCCCTCCCTTCCTCTTTCCTTCCCTCCCTCCTTTCCTCTCTCTCTCCCTCCCTTCCTTCCTTCTATTTCCTTTTCCTTCTCATGTTGCTAGTCAAGTACTTTGCCATTCAGCTATATTCTCAGACTATAAAACCTTTTACACGTAACAATAGTCTGTTGTTACAGGGTTTCTCCGTAGCTTTTGGTTCCTGTCCTGGAACTAGCTCTTGTAGTCCAGGCTGGCCTTGAACTCACAGAGATCCGCTGGCCTCTGCCTTCCGAGTGCTGGGATTAAAGGCCTGCGCCACCACCGCCCTGCAAGCCTGGGGATTTTCAACTAAGAGTACTTGTGTGTCTCAAAAAGACAATGTTCAGAGATATTTTTGGTGACATAAAATTTAGTGTGTGGTGGTACTAATAGATAAACCAGGAATACTCTTTAGCATCCTGCAAGCTTCTGAGCAACTCCTCATAAGAAAGAATTCTATGGCCCAAGCTATCAGAGTGGGCTTTGAGAAGCCCTGTCTAAACTAACACTGGCCTGGCGGTTTCTGTTCTTGGTGTTTACTTCTTGCCCTCACTTGATGTCCTTTAGTTGGCTGTGCTTTGTTTTTACTATATTCGCTCCTTCATTAAAATACTTTCCTAATCTATTAATTAGGAGGTGTGAATTTTCTACTTTCTTCATCTCTTATTTTGTTGTCATAAATTTAACCAACTGTGTACTTCAAGTTGCTCTAGCTAGCTTTTGCCAGCTCCTGAGAGGAGGTTCTGTGGTGTCACATAGGCATCTTGAAATTATCCAGAGTGGCTGTTTTTATATCACATAGCCTGGCAAATGCTACAAATCTGGGCTCTCTGTTCTCTCCATCACCCCAGAACTAACCTGCCACTCTGGAACTCTCTTGACCTGCTGTCACTCAGGCACAGCTTTGGAAAGACATACTGAAGAACCACAGGCCATAAATCCAGATCAGGATGTTGTGATAGTTGTAGCATCTTACCCTAATAGACCTTACATGTTGTCCACTATTGTTAAACCATTAGTATCCATAGCTTCATTGTACATTTCATTTCCCATTTTAGTTTGTGTCTGTCTCTCAGAAAGCTTCCCAATTAAAGTGAATAAACCAATCTTTGTATGTGTCCTTCTAGGAAGCGGTTTGATAGGGCTGAAGCTGAATACATTACAGCAAAGCTGGATTTACAGCGCAAAACCGAGACAAAAGAACAGCTCACTGAACACCTCTGCACCATCATACAGCAGAACGAGCTCCGGAAGGCCAAGAAGCTGGAGGAGCTGATGCAGCAGCTGGACGTGCAGGCTGATGAGGAGGCTTTGGAACTGGAGGTGGAGGTTGAACAGTTGCTCCGAGAACAGGAAGCAGAGGCAGGCAAGCAAATGGCTCCTGTAGAGAGGCTGTGTCAGCCTGCTGGGGAGGCTGTGTCTTCAGAGAACAAAGAGCCTCAAGAGCAAGCTACTTCTGCCGAGGCAGACAAGCCAGGCAAACTTTCCAGTAGTCCGCCCCTTAGACTAGACTGTCCAGGTCAAGGAACTAAGGACTTTTCAGCTGTTGTGGCCACTTGAGGGGCTGGTGTCTATTCCATTAACATATCTTAGCGATAAATTACAGCCCATCTCCGATAAAAAGTTCTTTAAACCTTTTTGTGTTTGAGTCCATGCCTAGTGTTGGTTAGATAATCATGTCTGGTCATTCCAAAGTCACAGATTGTGACAGTTTCCTATCTAGGGGTATTGACGCCTCGGTGTTCCTTCGATCCTTATTACTGAGTCAAAGTGAGTGACTCAAAGGTTGGGTGAGCCTGGAGCCCTGGTTTTGATTCTCAGCACTACAAAAAGAGCAGAATGGTAGTAGAAAAACTACATGGCTAGTGTTCAGAAAAGCAGAGCAAGAGGGTTCTCAATACTTGACCAAGCTTAACCTGTGAGAAAATATTGAGACTGCATGATCTATTTATGCAGTCATTAAAAAGACAAAATACCATAGACAGAGAGTGGAGAAGAGAAAGACAGATTAAGTTTCTTCTCTGGATACTGCTATAGTGACGAAACACAATTTGGCAATCAGAGCTTAGGTTAGGAACTAGACAACTTAAGCCAACACTATTTTGCCAGTAAATGGTTTCTTGTTTACACCTGAATTTTGGTTACTTAATATACATCTATAAACAAATTATGTATGTGTAATTTTACTTTTGACATTCTGTTTTCCTCATCCAACCAATGAATTGACGGGTAAAATTTAGACAATGAAAAGTTTCTAAAGTGAATCTGAACATGGAGAATCTTGAAAATTGCCTCTCCATCATCCACCAGTGATGTGTTCCTCTCGAAAAGTGTAACATGGGCATTTTCTGTGTTGAGTATTATACTGTCATAAAGCATTTCAGTTGTTAAAGTACTCACTCTCTTAGTACTTTCATAGTTTGTTGATTGCCTGTTCCCTAATACTTGACCACTGCATTGTGATATATGTGAATGTATATATAAGTATTTCAGATTTGCCACATAATATACCATTGTTATCATAAATTATGATCTATTTATCAGAAATTGCACGCAATAAAAATGTTTTCAATCATAAAAAAGGAACATAAAAACAGTTATATCCATAATACATTATAGAAAAGCTGGGGACATCCTGTTTTTAAATTGTTTTTTAAGGTGTTATCTTCTGATAATAAGGATGCTTTGTATTTTTCTATGACCTAAGTTGCAAGATAATTTTCCATTACTGACTTCTAAACACAAACATTTATTTAGATAGTGTTATTTTTATTTATGAATGACATACATGCAAATTTAAGACTTCATTGCCTGATACAGTCTTATTTTTCTAAGGAATAAACAGGTCTGATGTATTTACAGTATGGTCTTTCATTTACATAAAAAAGTTTCAAACCCGTTTGATATATATTAAATAGGATGTGTGTATAACACAGAGTCATGGAAGGAAGAAATGTGCTAATTACCACACCTGGCACCGCTCTGTTTTTGTGACATTTTCTACCTATCTCAACCTAAAAGTGTCACTGCATCTACCTCCTAATAATTTTGCTTTAAAACTTCATTTTGTGTGTGTGTGTGTGTGTGTGTGTGTGAAATGCTTTCAAATATGTGGTATAAAAGTTCAATTGAAACTGTTACTTTGACAAAGCATTGTCCCACCCAGCTTTTCTAGGGTGGTATCCGAGTGCTCAGGTGATGATATAAGTGACAAAATTATATTGCATGAGTTTTATGCAAAGGCAGCTGTAGCCCATGTGTGCGAGGATCCAGAGCAAGTGAGTGAGAACTGGAGGTTCCTGATGTGAGGACCATATGTACTGATTTCCCAGGACAGCCCTGGAACACGTCCTTTAAAATACACTGATCAGCTTTGGTCTATAAATTCACAAGTACATTTCTATGAAGGAAATCAGCCCAAAATTACTAATCATCATTCTGCTTGTCTAACAGTTATGAGGCAGTGTTTGCCAGATTGTTATAAGCTGCCTTCTCTGGGGAGCATAATTTTGTTTTAAACTTGAATTTAAAGGGTTCTTAAAAACTCCATTCCTGCTGACTACTTTTTGTTTTAAACTGGAGCCATTTCTGTGGGTTCTGGAGAAGCAGACTTCCTTTAAGAATGGTTCTCATTGCCTTGAAAATAACTTTTTTTCCTCAGAATTTTCACCTCTGCATAATTCTGCTGAATTACGGTGCTTGCAGGTGGTAAATCTGTTCTCAGAAGAGCACAGCTGTTTTGCAAGTCATGATAAAATCTCTGATTGGAATTCCAAGAGCAGAGTTCATTGCTGGACTGGCATTTGAGTTACACAGTAGAAAGAAACTCGGCTAGAAAACCCTTTTTTTCTTTGGAGTTAGCAATGCAGCCCTGTCCAGGAGCTTATCTAACTACTCGGCCACTTCCTCTTTCGTGGCATTGGCACACACTGACTCAAGTTATTCTGACCCAGGCCATTTCCAGTGACCTTTAGAAATGATGTTTGGGGTTTTGTATTTCTAAGGAACCAAGTCAGCATTTTAAAAGGCCTTGATAGATAGAACTCAGTCTGCTAGACACGACCTGAGGCCACTCTGGTCCAGGGTAATTTTACCCCACTCAACATAGATCTACCCTAGGGCTGACTTGAACTGTTCCCTAGAGAGATGGAGCAGAGAGCTGCTCCCCAGGCTGCCTTTACCTTAATGTTAGGCTACTTTTGCAAGATCCTAATCCCAAACAGCTGTCTTCAAAATGCAATGTCAGTCATCTTTGCAGATGATCAAACAACTGCATGTAGCTACTCATACAGATGTGCTGTTGAAGTGGTATATGATCTGTGCCCTTTTCCCCTAAGCTTATGGTCTAATTGAGGGAGTATGATTAGCTCTGTAAAAGCTGATGCAAAATATCTTAAATAATGAAAAGCAAAATAAGAGGATAGGAAATATTTATGAGCATCAATATCAATAATAGCAATAATCTTCATGCTTTTAAATATTCTATCTAGTTTTTTTATTTTTTGGCATTCTGTGGGTGTGATTAAGAACTGCTACGTTTTTACTTCACTTTTAGCACTAAAATAAAACATCCATGTTAGACAACAGGTCAGATTAGAGGGCTTTTGTTTTTTTTTCTTTTTAAGTCTTGTTACCAAAATAAGAGTAAATTACAAAGAAGCGGCAGTGGGGGGTGGGGTTTGTAGATGTCATGAATTTAAAGTTCGACAACTCACTGGGGTGACCAGTGCAAATCCTCATGCACTGCTGGCAAAAGTAAGGCAGATCGTTATGGTAAGTTTGATGGTATCTTATCTCATAAGGGGAATAACACGAGTATAAGAGCTTACTACAATTGTTGAATGTGCTGTCAAACTAAGGGGCAGTAATTATTGCCTAAGCCAGGACAAGATGGAGATGGGATAGGGAGAAGTGAAGGGTAACTCCACACGGAGGCTTGCTCGGAGATCACACATCAGAGAATTCTTTCCAAGCCAAATGACTCCAGGAGCCTAAAATAGAGACAGAATTAAGCAATAAGATGGGACAGGGATAACATTTCCCGGTGATTTTAGAAAGCCTGGAGGGCTGCGTCACTAGGCCAGAGGTTCATATGAGGGGTGAAGTAACCCAGGTCTGGTGCACTGCTGTTCCTGGGAGAAGAAGGAAATGAGTAACGGCTGTTAGACAATCCTGTCACTGCATGAGCTATTACTTCAGATTGGGTAACAATGCCATGTGTACAATACATGTGGCCGTTAGCTCTGTCCAGCTTTCTGACGCCACACCACAGGCTTCTTTTAAAAACGCCACAGAAACTGGCAATCTATTTACTTAGCTAAGGAAACGCCAAGCAGTTCAGTCACAACTTGAGAACCTACAGACCTATATGGAGATGTGGTCTGCTAGAATTCTGATTAGTTGCTTAGGCTTGGGCTTTATTGTTGTTGTGGGGGTCGGGGTGCGTCGTTTTCCACATGGTGGCTTATTCATGTGCGGCTCCCCGTGCCACTGCAATCCACAGACATCTTTAAGCCTTTTAGTCTAAGCTTGCCCTGCTCTGCCATTGTGCTGCTCTTCGAAGACAGGAAGGCCTCTGCATCAAGAGGCCAGCTAAACTACACCCTCTGTTGGGGACAGGTCTTTCACCAAGATAAGAGGTGAGATACTCAGTAACCATAAGGTAACGTAAGGAATAGCCAAGGGAAAGGACCTCTGCAGAAGGAAGCTGGAGTCCTGGCTTGATTCTTCCCCAGGCTACTCTCCATCTTCCCACTTCAGAAGATAGGCAAGTGTGGGTGAAACTAATTCGTGTGCCTACAGGGTATAGCCATGTCCTAAATATAAGTCACAGCAAACAGTGACGTCTTGGGGCTCAGACCCTTTTCAGGTGGCAGGTTTTCATTCTTAATGTGTTTATAGAAAAAGATCTGAAGACACGGTAGGGAAATCCAAACTTTTCATCTAAGGCTTCACTGACTTTGGGGATTGAGGGAGTGGTGGGTAAGGGGAGTTTTTGGACACTTTCACCATGTGACTCTGGCTGGCCTAAAACTTGCTATGTCTACCAGGTTGACCTTCACCTTGGTCTACCTGCTTCAGACTTCCAGTGGCTGGGATTATGCGCAAGAGTCAGTATACTGAGCTACACGTCGGTAATTTTAACCTATGAAATAAACCAGAAGTAGAGAGATGAACAGGAAATGCAAAATTTATCAACATGTAGAAGCATAGGGGACATACGTAGTATTTGACACGCAAGAGGATAGGTAGTTGATGGTGGGATGCATGTTATGGAGGAGGGAAAGTAGCAGGTCAACAATGTTAGCAAAAGTAAATCAGTTTTAACTAAACCAATAGGCTCAGAAGAGCAGACAATGGCTTGGAATGAGGCCCTTCTGTATTCTCCATGATGTTACCTTTTACTGTTTCTGTGATAGGAGGTTGACAATGAAATTCTAGAAAGGACACTACAGGCATTAGTGTTCCTCACTGGATAGATATGAAAAAGGAGAAAACCTTTCCCTGTGCTTGTGGCTGGAGGTAGAAACAGACAAGCACCTTTGACCCTGAGGAGCCTGCAGAGGTCCGGAGCACGTCACAGCATCACCTTCCTGAGGCCCTGGTCTTGAATAAAGTTAAATCAGTTGGTCACTTCAACATGTGTAGCTGAAGAAGTACTCAGTGCAGACAGACTTGCAGGTCCAACGAGTTCAAATTGTTACTCAAAGTGAATTTCAGCTACTTTTCCAGAATTTCACAATGTCCAAGATTTGCTGGGTCTGAGTCTTAAGGCTGCTTGATTGTTTTTGAGCCAGGATCCTGCTAGATATCTGAAGTTTTCCTTCAACCTTAGATTCTATTTTGAACAGATTGACTTGGTCCCCAGCTCCAGTCTGGTTATCTTTCCAGGCTAGTATACAGAACCACTAGCCCTAATACCCACCCTTGGGAATACTATTAACGTACCGGCCAAACTGGGATTCCCCAGCTCTGAGGTGGCTAAAAGAAAATTTTAGGTTCACTTCCTCATCTCTCTGGGATTATGAGGACTCTCTAAGGTCACCTCAGACCCTTCAGTCCGTATATTCCAGGTAGTTTCTCTGCATAATATCAGGTATAAGGATCTCTAAGGCTTGCCACCTTCTGGATCCCAACTAAGAAATAGAGCACTGACTGAGTAGCTAAAAACCCACATTCTCCTTGGGTGGTGGTGGCACACGCCTTGTATCCCAGCTCCTGGGAAGCAGAGGCAGGTGAATCTCCGAGTTCGAGGCCAGCCTGGTCTACAAAGTAAGTTCAGGGCAGCTAGAGCTGTTACACAGAGAAACCCTGTCTCGACAAAAGAACAAAACAAAAAAAATAACCCTACATTCCCTCCAAAACTTAGCCAGAGGAAGGGGTAATAGAGCCATGGAGCTCCCTGGGGACCACATGGCTTCTAACCCCAGGGCTCTGCCTTAAAATCACTTCTTGTATCCCAGCCAGGGGAATTTTTATCTTACGTGGACAGGAAAAAAATTGGCTCAAATGGATCAAATAGTCTTCCAAATCTTTTTTGTCTGAAGCCTGAAGCTGAGCTTTTTCAACTCCAATGCCAAGAATTTGTCTCTTTTGTTCTCTGACTCTGCTGTGACAACCCTCCCTTGAGGCACGAATGACTCGTGGTCTAACTGCCCACGTGGGGGAGGGTAAAGGGTAACAGGAAATTATGGGGGAAAACACTTTGGCTCATACATCAAAATATTAGCCTGTTACATTGACATTTTTATTCTCTTTCCCACTCTCTGCTAAATGAAGACAAACTCATCTTTGCCTACGTAGCTTGGGCATTAGATAGGTTTCTTGGGAAGTAACCAATAGGAACCAACTTAGTTCTGTTTGCCCCTTCTCCAGGGAAGATGAAATGCAGGCACTAGGAGAAGGGATGGGAAAGATTTCTGCATAGGGAAAGCCCTGAAGATAGGAAATGATTTAAAAGATGTCCTTTCTCTGGTCTCTACTCTTCTCCAAATGTTGTCTATGCATCCCTGCTTACTGCCTTTCACTTCTTGGTGGGAGGGGCCTAAATCTGGTCCCCTGGACTCAGCTGACACTAAAATCTTTGCCCTTGGCATCTGAATTCCAGAGGAGGGGCTTCTGAATGGACCAGCGAGGCCCATGGGCATCAGAGGAGCCTGAAAAAGACAAGCTCCCAAAGGGTCTGCAAACTATCTACTGCCACCTGAGGAAAAGACAATACTTGGGAGAGTGAAGACTGAGTAGGCAAGTCTTTGACTGTCTAGTTCACCACTTCCTGAGTGAGAGTAATTCCACCTTACCAAGTAAGCTTAAGAGCTGACGCAGGTCTACCCCGCAGCAACCCTGCTCCTCGCCTTACTGCTCTTATGGACACGTCTGTTCTAACGGACTGTCAGCAAGTTGTATGCACAAATTTAGCTCCTCTTCGGCAAATAGAGCCCTGCAGATTTGAAATTTAAAAAAAAAAAACAAAACGAATTATCAGATGGATTTATGGATGAGGAATGAAGGGAAGAATTCTTTGAGTTAGTAAGTTCAAGCAATCAATGGACTCTCTAAAAGGAGAGAGATACCTAGCATTTTAGTTACTTCCCACATTATTGAGGCAAAATGCCTGATCAAAGTGTTTAAGGAAGGTGTGTTTGGGCTCACAGTTTGAGGGTACAATGTTGTGTGTGTTCTTTGGGGAATTAAGGGAAGGAGCTGAAGGTAGCTAGCTGGTCATTGCATCCAGAGTCTGGAAGCAGAGAGCAAGGGGTAGAAGAAGACCAGTGTTCAGTTCACTTTCTCCTTTTGAGTCCACCGAAGACCTCAGTCCACAGGACGGTGCACTTGACTTTTAAACCAGTCTTGTTGATCCCTTACTGGCATGCTCGTAGGTTTGCCTTCGAGTTCATTCTCCGTCCTGTCGGGTTGATAATATTAGCCACACACATGATGTCAATTAAGTCCCCCAGAAAAACCTACACCTCTGTTGAAGATTTCACAGGCTGATGAATACCAAAATGATCCTGGGCTGTTCATACCTCCTCATAGACACTTATCACCCATCTCTGTATCTGGCCTGAGATCTTCCTTCTTTTTCAAGTATTAAGCAAAACATTTTTTAATGTATTAATTTAGCAGATCATAGCCTCCACCAAACCCAAAGCTAAATATGTCATCATATAGCATCCAGAATGATAGTGGAGCGCCTTCCTCCTTGCTTTGTTATAACCTGCGGTCCCCACCAATATATTTGGTAAGAGCATTTTATGACTTTCTTTTGTTCTAGGACTATAAAATTTTATGTAGTTGTTCCCACACTGAAACGTATTCAGGGCACCCTGAATCCTGTTTCTAAGTCATGGTCACTCATATTTGCTCCGAATAAATAATCCCTTACAGGCTGGTGAGATAGTTCAAACGTTAAGAGCACTGACTGCTCTTCCAAAGGACTCTGGTTCAATTCCCAGCACCCACATGGCAGCTCACAACTGTCTGTAATTCCAGTTCCAAGGGACTTGACACCCATGGCAAAACACCAATACACATAAAATAAATATATGTAAGAAGAAAAAAAATCTCTTACTCTCTTTGAGTGAGAGCTATGGTTTGTATACCAATGTGGTGGCATACATCTATGGTCCCAGATTGAGGAAACTGAGGCTGGAGGATTGTCTAAGCTAGTGGAGCTAAAAAACGAGAGCCTGTCTCATAAAAACCAAAAAGAAAGAAAAAAATAAAAAATAAAAATAACAAAATAATAAAGAGATAGTAAGTATTTAGTAGCTATGACTGTAGGGGAAAAATACTGGTTCCTTCAATTATATATGTGAACACACTGAATTTTCTCTGGGCAGGGAAAGAGTTAAGTAGTTTTGCACTTTGCTCACAGGTTTCTGACATGATATAAAACACTACGATTTGGGCTTTTCCATTTTAGCTGACACAGTTTAAGTTGATGAATATTTTGATTTGTGCCAGTCTCCGGCAGTTTTAAATGCCATCCCTGCAGGAGTCAAGAAGTCCGGTCATAATCACAACAATATGCTTGTCAGTCAAAGGCACCGGAAGATTGTTTAGGTGCAAAGAAAGCATTTTCCCCTGAAAGGAAACAGGGCAATTGAAATCACTACTTTTCAAGACATTGAAGTCAAAACTGTTACCAGTTTCATGGTGTGAAAATCCAGATCTCAGCACCCTCCTGGTTAGACTCCAGTATGTCCTGGGGCTATCACTCTAAAAAAAAAAAAAAACAAGTTACAGTCTTAAGTTCAGAAGAAATTGGAGGAAAGAAAAGCGCTGCGATCAAGGTTGATTTCCCCATCATTATTTTCAGGTCAGTATTTCAGCAGGGAATGTATTAATGAACCCCTCCATCTCTGCAGCCAGAGCACCTTGGGATGGATTTGCAATGCAAGCTAAATCAGAGAATTCCTGCAATTACACCAAGATCTGGGAAGAAGAAAGACATCCCCCTCTCCCCACCCACACACCCCAGCAGACTGAGCCAATAATGCTTGCTAGAGTTGACTTAAAGGTTTGAACATAGGAACTGTTAGGATTATGGCCGGCAAAATTTAGAAATCCACATAGAGTTGGGCTCATTAGACAAAGGGGGAAAGTCAGAAACCACTGTGGGAGAAAGAAAGGAAGAAATGAGAAGCCCAGAAGAATGGGTTTCAAAATTGGAAGCAGCCCAAGATTATTCAGATCTTTAAGTATGTTGATGTCAAGACCTTCATTTTTCAATGTTAGTGTGGCCTTAACGATTCCAGCTGCTCAACAAATTTGCCCAGTAACTGTCCCCCAACAGAGGAGCCAAACAGACCCGCCATGCTCCTTCAAATTTTATTGCATCAGTAGGGGTTTTTGCGTGGGCATGAACTGGTTAAATAAAAAGTTACTGCAACAGAAGGTACACCTTTCACCCCCAAAGAATTCCATATACCCCATGCTGATATCAAAAGAGTCTCCTCATGGGAACAAGCAATGTGGAAAGCAGAAGGAAGCAAAGATCTGGTATTCCGAGTCCACTGGGAGCCTCAGACAAATATGAAACAATGACTTCATGTACTAGATAAATTTCTCACATTCTTCAACCAGTTTTATTGGCTCGATACTTATGTATCCAGTTATATGAACACCACGCCTGCTCCAAGAAGACTTTGAGTCAGTATTAAAACATATAATCAGGATGGGAGTCTAATCATGTGCTGGCCATTCTGTATAGAAATTTACAAGCGTTTTTATTAGTTGGTGACTCTCAAAGTCATCTAAAAATAGGTCCACAATTATTCTCAATTTCAAAGAATGATGCAACTTTGAAAGGAGAGGATCACATAGATTAGCTACTGATTATTTACTGTCAAGGGTCTAAGTGCAACCTTGTATACGCTAACAGTCCAGGCTGCTGTTCATATTCCAAATGCACTGCAGTATGCACCAGACTTTCCTACTCAAATCTGCCTTGAAATTATTGCCTATGAAACTCTCCTTCATTTAAGCCGTTTCTATTCAATGTCCCTAAATGGAGCCACCTGTCTCTGCGCTGTCTGCTTAGTGGCTCAGTGGCTCTTCTCTCTCGTCTTAGCTGTGTTTGTCTTTCAGACATTAAATCTCCAAGCCTTCCTGAGAATTTCATGGAAATTTTCCCCCGCCCTTTGTCAGGTCCTTCAATTGACACTTAGACTAGATGTCACTTCCTTAGGCATCTCTTAGGACGTCATTAGTCTCTTAACACTTTGCAATCTAATAAAAAACATACATACAAAGCTTTGGATTTTTGGTTAAAAATCCAGGCACTTTTCCTAATAAACCTCAATAATTGGTTTTATTTTGCATAACATTATATAATTAACATCATCAAGGCTTTTATTTTTCTTGTGTGTAAATTAGAAATAATACTATCTAGTTTGAGAGCATCAAAGTTACATATCCAAAAATGTCTGGTCCCTTGAACTCCAAAGTAAAGCAGTTAGGGTGTATCTTTTCTTTGTGATCACTGGTTTATGTCACACCTGCAGGACTTTTTAGAATAACAGCCACCAGTAAATGTTCATTGAATGAGTTGAATTGATGCATAGGAGACATTACTCCCTCCACCCCCCTCCCCCCGAGCTTATACACTCATCTCTTCTGCAAGGGACTTTGGTGCATGTTTCCCTATAGGCCTCTCTTTGGCACAATCTTGGCTATTTGTTTATCCAATTGTCTACAAGCGTCAGTGCTGCTTCTCCCTGAAAGAAGCAAGGGCACAGGGAAACTAAAATAATCTCAGGGAAAACAAGCAACCTGAGTGTATCTGGGTCATTGATTTAACCTTTCCATGTGCGTAGAGGGTTGAGTGCACAATGAAATTTAAAACTCAAAGCCAAAGCAACAATAAGGAAGGTGTTGAGTAAGGAAGGAAAAGAGGAAGGGAAAGATGGGAGAAGAGGGAAGGAAGATAGAGAAGTAAAGGGCAGATAGGAGAGGAGGAGGGAAAGAGGACAGGAATACGAGGCAAGAAAAGCTGTGACGGCGCCACTGTTGCCACAAGGTTTCGTGTCTTATGTTTGTTCCCAGGCCTTCCGTGACCATTCTGGCTCAGGCTGCAAACAGCCTCAGTGTCAGAAATCCCTCAAGGATAGTGGTATTTGAAGTGGAATCTCTCTTCAGAGACCATGCCAAACTGCCAAATCATCGGTGTCATCAGTGTCTATCAAAGTGAGCGACTGGATCTGGGAAACTAAATAATCCTTTCTCTCCTTGACTGTGGGTGCTTATGTGTGTGTGTGCAGGTGCACGTGGGAGAGCCCGTGCACAGGGAGGCTCGTGTTTGCTTTCTGCTTGTGTGTGTGTATTGTATATATGTCCCACCTGTGTAGGCACATCTGGAGGCCTGAGAGTCAGCAGAGTTTCTTTGATTCCTTTCCTCATTTGTGGAGCAGAGGGTCTTTCACTGAACCCGTAGCTCACCATTTCAGCTAGACTGACCGGCCAGCAAACTCCAGGGATCCTCTGTCACCCAGGCCCATCTGCCTCGCCCTGGGTAACGGAAGTGACGCTGTGTGTGGCTTGGCTTTTACTAGGGTCTAGGGGGCATCCGAACTCAAGCCTTCAAGCTTGCATGGCCAAGATAGCCACTGAGCCATCTCTCCAGTCTCTGATGTCTTGGATTTTAACCTAGGGGTTTGAGGTTTCTAAAAATGGGTTTGGTTTGTCCAGAGGAGAGGCTTCATCACTATAAACCACAGACGATTTGGAGCGGTGGGGACAGGCTTTCCCTTGACGTAATGGAAACCACATGCCCCATTAGAGACTGCTAGCACTCCATTGAGGTGGGTACACATTGCTTTGAAGAGAAGGAAGCCATTTCCAGCCACATCTCTCCTGATTTATGCGTGGGCCTCCGAAGGTCCAGACAGGTTGGAAAAGATTTGGTAACTGGAGAAGTGACAAGGGGTGAGAAAGTATATTTTGTGAAAGACTGCAAACTTGACTCTGACTTTAAACCCTTGCCTCGGGCAATGTGTGCCTTGAAGAGCTTAAATCACATTAGTAGTTCAAGTCAGATTGAGGGTGAAAGGCTACACAGCTCTAAGAATTAGGACTGGGCTGCTTTGGTAAAAACATTGTCTAACTTGGCCAAACATAAATCAGCCATAATGAGGTACCTGTGATTACAGGCAGGCCCGATGGACCTCATTTTTCTCTTCCCATACTCATTTTTTTCCTATTTGCATTTTTTTCCCCAACCAGAAGAGCAGAAAGCAATGAGGGTTTTCTTTTAAATGTTGTGATCATCCCAACAGAGAATGGAAGAGTCCGGAACAGCACAGGGGCAAAGGAGAGGACACAGAAATTGATCAGAAGTGGGTCAGAAACAGAACTGGACAGCGGATAGGGGAAACACTTCCAGAAAGTCCACGAATTCAAAGTAGCTGGTACCTGGCTTCTGACTCTGCAGCCCTCGACCCCAGCCAGCGTCTGATTAGACATGCGAGCTACATGCCTGGACACCTCTCGTCCCTTTCTTTCTCTTACTCTAGCCTGTGACTCTCTTTGGTTCAGTGTATTCTGCTCTTTCATCCTTCTGGGGACTCTAGTCTATATTATACATACATTCCTAACCTTATAAATTTATCCATCCCAGGGCTTCATAAGACAGTGTATACTAACTAGAAAAGGTGACTTTTGTCTATCAGTTATTTCTTATTAAACTTTAGATTTTTATATTAGTGTTTATTTTTCTGCTTTGTTTGTTTGTTTTCTTTCTCAGTTTTTGAGGCAGGCTTTCATTCCATAGTTCTGGCTCGTCTAGGATTCACTGTCTAGGCCAAGCTGCCCTTGAACTCATAGTTATGAGTCACCACACCAAGCCAACATGGGTGTCTTCCTGATTCTGTTATCTTGTATTACTGTATTGGAGGAATGTCATCAGCCTTGTATCCCTGCTCTTTCCAGAAAGGAACAGAATATCAGAAACAGAGCAGTAGCACAATAAAGACGTTCCAGTCTTTATGCCCTTTTACCAACTTTGGGAACAGGTCAGAGAAACTTGAATTCTTTGTTCGCTAACTCCAGTGGGTTTGAGGGAAACCATCTTGCTGTTGTTTCCCATCTTTTACCGATTCCTGAAGCTTGATTTAAATGGTATCCTCTGTCATTCATATACATCTGATGAGAAAGTTTTCTTAACCTTTTTTTTTGTGTATTATTTGGCACTGATCATTCCCTCTTTCAGCGGCCACATGCTGTGCTCATATCCCTGGGTGGTTACTGAATTCTGAGCTGCTCCTTTCTGGGAGCATCAGGATGTGGGTCAAGCTCTTTGATGGAAACGGTGGACCCCCTGACTCTCATCAGTAATCAGGAAACAGAAGATGGCCCTATCGTCGGGGATTGATTTAGTTTGTAGTACATATTTTGCATAATGCATCAAAGGCCCCGTTTGGTTCGCTAAATGAATGACAGTTTCCCATTTGTCAGACTTGAGCGGAACCCTCCACAGGCGTCTGTTCATCCTAAATGATCACATTTAAAAACCAGATTTACATGAACAAAGTGTTCCTGAGCTGTAGCTGGCAACACAATGCTCTTCCTGTTACATCAGTCCCCAAATAGGATTAGGCACATTTTAAAATGAAGACCATGTTTCAGAAAGTTGGAGTCCCCATCCCGAGATGGTGCAGCCGAGAACTTGGTGGGGAGCTCCTGCCTCTCGCTGAGAGTTAACCTGAGTGAGATGACACCTGAGAGCTGAGAGCCGAATGGAATCCCAGTGCGCTTGGGTGCTAGCTTAGACTAATCGATGTGTTTGCTATCTCTACTGTGTTTTTGAGGAAACGAGTCTCCAGGTTCCTACCTCGGTGGGTTTTCTGTCTCTTCTGTTTCTCTTTTTTTGCTAACACACACTCTTGTCTCCTGAGGCTGACAAGTGGCTAAATCTGTCTACTTAAGTGTCTACTAGGGATCATGTCAGAGACTTCTAAGTTTTGGACTGAGACTATGTAAAGCATTCTTTGCTAATTTTGAAGAAATCACTGTTCCTAAAGTCGTCTGTAGTGTGTGCCGCCATGTGCATGCCCCGGTGCAAAGGTGGAGGTCAGAAGGCCGCTTGTGGCAGCTGGTTTACTACTTTCACCATGTGGGTTCTAGGGATGGAGTGTAAGTTTTCAGGTTTGGTGCTTTTACTTTACGGAGCCGTTTCACTGGCCCACAATGCATTGCTTTTAACTGTGGTGACTCTGTCGTACACTAGGTTTTCTGAAGTTATCTCTCCTCACTTACAGAAATTTAGTAAATTATCCTAAATTATCCTTATCATCATTCTAGCCACCATCTTCTCTTGGCTCCCATTTATTCAGTGTTTTTATGTTCCAAACATAGCTGAGACCATGGGAGACTTCCCTTCCTGTTCTTAGTTTGTTTCACTTGATATATTGCCCTCTAAGTTAATCGATACGATGACAAGTTACCTTCTTTTATAAGATCAATACTGTTCTATTGCACATATGTTGCACATTTCTCTATCATCAGTTAGAACACTGCTTGGCTGGTTGGTGAACTCTAGTGATCTGTTAGTTACCGCATTCCCAGCTCTGGGATTAACAATTCACAGTAGCACAACCGGTTTGTTGTTGTTGTTTTATTTTCCTTCTAAGGGTTGTGGAGATTCAACTCATGCTTTCTGGGCAAGTACTTTACTGACTGAGCCACATCCCCAGCCCAGCAACTACATTTTAAAAGTTGCTCTAATTGGTTTTACAGACTTTCTAGACCCTTCTGTCAACACTCGAGGCCCTTTCCAAATTTACAAGCTTCAAACCTTCTAAGAGGTATCACACAGGTTTTTTCCGAACATGTTCCTGTACCAAGGTGCGCCACTCGCTGTATTTCTTCCTGCCCTGTTGCTGTCTGGCTTTTCAGGCATTTTGTTATGAAGATGTTTGATGATTCTTCAGTGCAGCTGCTGAGGCTTGTGGCTAACTTGTTATCCAGTGGTTTCTGAGGGCCAAACATGTCCACCTAATTTGTCCAGGAACTGCTTTGAGGAAAAAGAGACACTGTGACATTCTGAAACATGGGCATCTGTGCCATCCTTTGTTACCAGCATCTTAGAGTCCACCGTTCCCTCCCTAGTCTTTGGCAGAGTTTCTCATGCATGTGTCCTTTTCCTAGGATTCAAACAATGTTTGATGTGCTCGGCTAAATGGTCATGTTCTCAGAAGACTTCCTGCAGCCTCGCTGTTTGACTGGGGCCACAGGGCAATAATGCTGAGGCAAAGAAGTTGCTGCTGTGACTTTACTTATGAGGTCGACTTAGTAAAGAATAAAGAAATATATGGCAGGGTTGCATGGGCCTCTGCTTGGCAATGATAGGACGGAGACTTAGCTGGGTAGACAGGAAGTGTCTCTAGTAGGAGCATTTGTAGGGAGAGAAAGAATGCTTCGAATCAGTTGGTCCATGGGTGGAAGGGAGAAGAGAACATTTGTCTGACACACCCCACCTTTACTCATTGTCATTGGTGGACGTTTACCTCAGAGAGCCTTCATTCTGCAGCCTTCTGGATTGCATCGTTCTGTGTTATGCAGCACTAGATACTGCGGCATGAGCAGTATGCCTGTGATGTGCTGTTGCTCACAGTGTGATGGGAGGGGACAGATGCTCCCTGACATGTGAGAGTCAGCTGAGAGGAAGGGCTTACCATGGGCATGGCAAAGGGTGGCCCATCCCTGAGCCTCCAGGCCAGGCTGACTTGGCAGCCAGGGACTAAACATCCAAGGGCTCCCAGAGACTCTCTGGAGATGTTTAGAATGGGCAGGAGCACCTCCAGCACCCCCATCTCATTCTTTTCCTTGAGTCTTGTGATCACCCACAACTCTGTAACTCAGAGCAAGACTTAATTTACTTTAAATCATATTACATGAACAGACTCTGCTAAATGTTGACATAATTGCCACATATTAATCAGTTATGAAACCACACACTTGTGTCCTTTCCTGAGATCTAAAACACTAAAATAAATAGCTCAATAGTTTTTCTCAGAGACCGGTTACATGCTTCAATAATAGGCATCTGATATCTTTTATAATAACCAAAATAAAACAATGAACACTGCTAATATAAAACTCCCTTCCATATTTATAACTCCTTAGACTCCATCAGAGAGGATGATGGGTGTCTAAATACAGAGAAGCTGAAGTGAAACCAAGTCCCCCATGAAGTGTGGCTGGTTAGCTCCTAGCAAGGACTAGAAAATGGGTTTTATTTGTTTGGGCCTTTTTAGCTTGTTTTACTGCTATGAGTTTAAATTCACCATGGTTACAGCCCACTTCCTGATGGGCTGAGAAGGGCTTGATTTTCTGTCTAATGTTTGGAGAAAAAAAAAGACATTCCTGTTCCATATTTCAAAATCAAAATTATCTCCCAACTAAAGAAATGATCAAGGCTGGGTGTGGCATAATTGTCTATCATCCTAGTACCGAGGGTTTGCAGGACTGGCAGGTGCATTCGAGGCCAGCATGAGCTGCATATCAAAACCAAAAATAAATAAATAGGAGGAGGGGAGGAGAGAAGGGCAAGGAGAAGAGAACCAGAGGAGGGGGAAAGAAAGAGGAAGATGAGGAATAAAGAGAAGAAAAATGCTGATATCGGGAAGCTAGGTGCTTTTTTTCAGTGCTTTTCTTCCCTCTCTTAGTGTCGTCCCTTGACTTCAGAAATGAGATGTTTTGTTTGGTTTGAGTTGGTTTTATTTTAGTTTCGTTTAATTCAGAATATTCCCTAGTAGTATGTGTTTTATGACCTTGCATCTCCTTCTGGGGCCCGCTGTTGTACTGTGGTGGTTAGATGAGCTGGCATCGGGAATGGGAAAAGCTCTGAACAAGGAAGCAGGGAAAGAGGGAGTGGGCAACAATAAAGACAGTGCTGATGATTTACCATGCACTATGGAATTTCAAACATGATCTTCAGATTGCGTATTCTGAGAGGATGTGTACCATTTGAAACCTGAACACCCTGAGTTTTAAAATGTAACTGTTAACTGGATGGTGGTGATCCAAGCCTTTAATCCCAGCATTGGGAAGCAGAGGCAGGTGGATCTCTGAGTTCAAGGTCAATCTGGTCTTGTGATTTCCAGGAAAGCCAGGGCTACACAGAGAAACTCTGTCTTGAAAAACCAAACAACAACAACAAAAAACATGTGTAACTGTTTGGGGGAAAAATCCTTTCTCCTTGGTTCTCTTTAAAGAAACTGTCTTCTTGTTTCTATTCAGTAAGGATAAAATAACAAAAAAAGTCAGTCCTCCAGTAATCACAACAACTTAGTACTATAATTAATGTATAATAGACTATATGTGATAATGCTACTTAACTAAATGGTCAACTGAGTAAGACTTCCCAGTGGGAAAGCGGCTTGTTGGTATTCGTGCTAACTATTTTTGGCTTGGGTTTGTGTTTAAAAAGGGATTTGGCAAAACAGCTAAATACTTCTGCACTTCTCCCATTGGTCCTGCCCAAGGACTCTTCCTCAGCCAGCTTCAGAGGAAACTGGCAGGACATTTAATGATGTCCCTCACATTAATAGAAAAGGAGAGCAGAATTAACCTTTCTGGAGAGTCCTCCAGTCTCAATTCCTAGGGCACTGGCGTTAAGTAGTGAGTGATGTTAGAGAGGCTGAGATCACACTGGAAACAGGAGGAGGGCAGAGATTGGTGCCTACAGATAAGCATTTTCCGGATGATATGATACAGTCTGAAGTGCCAGCCCTCCTCAGGCAATAAGACAACTTCCAGGGGGACACCATTTCCTTTTGTAGATGAAACTCAAGGATAACTTAATGTTTCTTACTTCTTTATTTTCTTACATTATTTTATTCATGAAGAAAGATTATTATTTAGTAAGAGGACAGTGAAGCCCAACAGTTAAAGAACCCCCTGGGCAGCCACACACTCTAAGATGGTTTACAATGCCATTCCTGTCTTTATAATTTTACCTGGTTCTCGAATTAGGACTAAGGAAAGTATGGGTTTATAAAGGTAGGGTTAGGTATCTTGTCACAGCTCTCTGTGAGGATGCTATCCTGCATCCTCTTTGAGATGGAGACTGTGGTTCATGGAGTGCTGACTCCTGTTATTCTAGGCTAAAGAGGGTCACTTTGCCAAAGTGCTGTCTTTTTGGGGGGTGGTAGGCAAGAAGCCAGATTACAATTACAAATGTACAAATGATTGTCTCTTTACTTCAAGTTGGGACAATCTGGAGGCCAGAGCTCCCCCACAGCTCTGGAGGAGACCTGGTTGGTGGTTGGAGCTCCTTAGCTCCTTCCTGCATTCTGTCCAGCACTCATTTCCGGTCCAGCCTTCCGTTGTTTTACTCAGACATCCTCTCTAATAAACTTCTGTGTGCATGTCTCCATTTCAGAGTCTAACTCTCTGAAAACCTGGTGTGTGAGAGCCATCTAGGTCTAGAGCCCACACTTTAAAATACCAGCAGACAGGAATCATAATCCAAGACCCAGCAATGCCAATGTCAGAACACAGGAAAACAATAAAGCAAAATAAAAACATAATTTCAATGTAATGTTTAGCCTTCAACAGAGGAATGCCTAGAAGGGTGTTAGAATTTTATCCATCAAAGGATTTACTATTTTTAGAACTAAGATGAATGCTGAGTCTTTTTCACATACCCCATACCCATCCTCCTCTATATTACATTTAAAAACAATAAGCAAGGCTTACAAGAATTAATTGACTTGTCCCTGGCCATCTAGTTATTTGGCAGATCAGTGGTCAGTGCCGAACATGAGATAATCTGAAACACAGCCAAGGTCAAGTCTAACTTTAGTTTAATTTCACACTCAAAAAAGGCTTTTATGGTGTATGTTATATGCAAAGGAGCAGTTATCAGAAATACTTATTTCTATCCCAATTTCAGAGTTACTGAAACATAACTATTGTCTTTGAAATATGATAAGAAGATGCTTAATATAGATGCAAACATGATTTGTCCTATGCTTTTACTGGCTCATACTTGATTCCATTTATTTTAGGGAAGTTGCGTCTTTTATCCATTCGCTTGGATGACAATAATTCACACAGCTTTAATCAATGCATTTCCTCTGTGGGGCTAAAGAGATGGCTCAGTGGTTAAGAGCTTTGCTGCTCCTCTGAGGACCTGGGTTCAGGTGCCAGTACTCATGAGGAAGCATCCATCTGTCTGTAACTCCAAATCCAGTGGACCTAGTGCCCTCTTCTGGCCCTCAGGGAACAGGCATGCGTGTGACACATGTAGACAAAACATGCATACATAGAAACTAAAACTAAAACTTTCTGACGGGTTTTCTCTATCGTCCTGTGATGATGTACATTTGAATTCCACCACAACCCTGTGATGCGATGTTCCCTAAAAGGAACAGCTTTTAGGAAACTTCTAGAGCGCTAGCTCCTCTTCCGTTTAGTTAGTTGGCCTTATAAATCAATCTCTAAACCTGAAAGGAGATTCAATTGCAGGAAAAGAAAAATCTTCCCCTTGATGCTTGGGATCTACTGTCCCAACCCAGCTCTCTATGCTCATAACCACCGTCCTCCACTGCCAGCTAAAGGACCATGGCCTTTTGTTTCATGGTGTGGATTAGCATCTCTGCATTGTATGGCTGGGGGTGGAAAGGACATTCCAAGCTGTAACATGCTGGATGTGTTGAGAGTGCGTGGTTATATAACACCATATTTTTTAATACAACTGACAGTCTGTCTTGAGATTTAAGTGTTTTTTGACAGTTTTTATGCACCTGTTAATTCAAACCTCTTAACATATGCCAGTTAAAAAGAGCCAGGCACTAAAACATCGAGCACGAGAGGCTAAATACGACTCAACTGCAATCTCAGGCAGGCAGGCTGACGGAAACAATTCCTTCCTCCGAGATGGAAATCAGCTGGAGTCTCCAGAACCAATTGTGTCTGGGCCGAGTGGTGGACAATGCCATTTGTTTTCTCAAGGAACAGATACCCTGTCTTCAGTGTGGACGCCCACACTGGACAGTCCTCTCTATTCTGTTCAGATGGGGGAACGCTGAATTTGGAAGGAGATTTGGGCTCGTAGAGAGTGCTCAGAATGTTACTGGTGTGAGCTTAAACTGGCCTCTATTGAACACATCTCTGTTTTGCACACCTGCCCTCCCTTCCCTTCCACATATAAATTAGCAGCACTACAGGCAGATACCTGACTCCATAGTTCTCATGGGGTAAAGCCATGCCTTTTCTTATAATACAAACTACATTCTTCAGGTTAAAATACATAAATAACTCTCAATCAGTCTCAAACGAAGGACATTCAGTTTGGAACTCGCTATACATAAAGAAGGAGGAACTCTGTCCATTTAGGCAACATGTAGTGAAAGTCACAGGACAGAATAGGTGTCAGCTCCCTAAGTCTTTGCTTTTGTTCTTGCATGAGCCTACATGAGGCTAGGGAGCAGCTTTGCTACCTTCGGATTTCAAGGTTTGAGATCAGTTTTGCCAGTAGAAATATAATATAAAGCTACACATGGAAGCCACAAAGGTAATGAAAAAAAAATTGATGGCCACATTTAAATGAGTAAAACTAAACAGGTCAGAAGAATTTTAATAGTGCACTTACTTCATCTCAGAAACGTTAACAAAATATTGACATTTCACTATGTAATACATGAACGTGGTGTTTTGCATTCTTCTGCGTTGCAATTTTGCACACCCCAGCATAGGAAACGTCTGATAGCCAAGTATAGCAAGTGTGGTCGGTGTGTGTTTTTGTTTGGCGTTTGGAGACAGGGTCTCACTGTGTACCTCTGGCTGCCCTCAGTGCAGTGTACTTCTAATACATCATCTTGAAAATATGCTGGCAAAAATAACACTTAAAGACCGTGGAGAATCTCACTCGCATCAGACAGTGGCCAGGGACCTTGGAGAGAATCCAGAAGTTTTTGTTTTTGTTTTTTTCCCCCTTATGGCTACAGCATTTTTGTTCAAATGTTCCTCTTAGCTTCATAATAATGGTTATCTAACTCAAAGAGTTGTAGGGGAGAAAAACAGCACACCAACATGTAAAACAAATTACCTAGATAGAAAAGTGAGTTTTATGTCATTAGGGTATCTAGCCAGGGTTTCAGTGGCTCTGAGGTTCCAGAGGATTCTGTACTTTGTGATCAGAGACTCAAGGCAATATGCATTGTGCTTAAGTGCTTAGTCAATTAGACCTGGGTTTGACTTTCATACTTATTTGTGGAGTAGCATTTTTTTTTATATTTTGCTATTGAGTCCCCATTGCTTCATTTTGAAACAGATAATTTTCATAAAATCATTAGAAAAGATAAGTAAATTTAAGTATAGCTTGTAACAAAATACTGCAAAAAATATATTATTTATTGTTGTTAAAGCACCGGAAAAGTATCTGGATATTTGTTTTTTTGTTTTTTGTTTTTTTGTTTTTTTTTAGTTTCAGACAGAGGAATTTAATGAAAAGCCAATTTCACCATTTCATTATAAGGTTAAAGAGGAATAGCCTAAGATTTTCTTTTTTCTTTTTTAGAATCACAAAATTTTATTCACGATCTTTCTGTGATATGTTGTTCTACAGTCCAGAACAGCTTCTGCACCATTTTTTAAAATTTATTTATTTATTAAGGATTTCTGCCTCCTCCCCGCCACCGCCTCCCATTTCCCTCCCTCTCCCCCAATCAGGTCCCCCTCCCTCATCAGCTCGAAGAGCAATAAGGGTTCCCTGACCTGTGGGAAGTCCAAGGACCACCCACCTCCATGGAAATAGAAAACACTATCCTGAGTGAGGTAAGCCAGACCCAAAAAGAGGAACATGGGATGTACTCACTCATATTTGGTTTCTAGCCATAAATAAAGGACATTGAGCCTATAATTCGCGATCCTAAAGAAGCTAAATAAGAAGGTGAATCCAAAGACAAACATATAGGGATCCTCCTGAATATTAACCTTCATCAGGCGATGAAAGGAGACAGAGACGGAGACCCACATTGGAGCACCGGACTGAAATCTCAAGGTCCAAATCAGGAGCAGAAGAAGAGAGAGCACCAGCAAGGAACTCAGGACCGCGAGGGGTGCACCCACACACTGAGACAATGGGGATGTTCTATCGGGAACCCACTAAGGCCAGCTGGCCTGGGTCTGAAAAAGCATGGGATAAAACCGGACTCGCTGAACATAGCGGACAATGAGGACTACTGAGAACTCAAGAACAATGGCAATGGGTTTTTGATCCTACTGCACATACTGGCTTTGTGGGAGCCTAGGTAGTTTGGATGCTTACCTTACTAGACCTGGATATTTGTTAAGGGTAAATTTAAGAGTCTATTTAGCATCTAGAATCTGTACAATTGCATTATTATCTAGGTTATGCCGTTATCGCAAAGCAAAGTCCCCAGTTATTTAAAAATTATTCTCTAAAAATATCTAAAATTCTAAAAGTTCTGAAAATATCTGCAACAAAATGGCCCATTGAAAAATAATTATTGCTGTTCATTAGGGAAAGAAAGTAACTTTTACTGAGTATTGAATATTCTTTTCTTTCCATGTACTTGGAACTTTTTTTTTTCTTATCCATAAACGTCTCTTGATATAACATTCATTTAGGCATAAGTTGTGATCCAGAAAGGCCATGGATCACATGGGTAATGTATATTAGTGACTCTGGGGTTATACAACTTTAAGGCACACTATTGCTACTACAGGGGAATAGCCAGTTTTGACTTTACCACTAGTCTGGAAATTTCAACCAGTAGCTGGGACTAATAGAGTAGCTCAATTAATAACTAAAAAGAAAAACACCACAAATGTCACGGCTGCGCAACTGTGATTAGAGGTGTGTCCTCTAGCTTCCACCGAACACTGGCCCAAAGGATGAGTACCTTGCCCACACCTCACTATTGTCTACCTTGTGACATGATTGGACTTCTTACAAGGCCACAGAAAACTTCAGCCTACCAAGGGGCATCCTTTTATTGTAACCACAAACAAACAAAACCCCCAGCACCATCCCATTCTAAAAATGGAAATGTATTCAATGAAGTATGTGTTTGACACATCTTCTCTCAAAGAGAGGGGACAGAAGCAACATGTTGTTCTCAGATCAAGAACTGCAACTACCCTAGAGATGGGAGCCATCTAGCTACATTCTGATCCCGAGTGACCTTTCTCTTGTGTCTATCAGGGGACAATTCAGTTAAGGTTGTGTCCTGGGGACGGCAAGGGGAATAGAACGGAGTGTCGAGAGAGAACCACAGGAGAGCCATGCTAGCTATCCTTTGGGCAATCATTACTGCCAGTCTGATGACTAGTCATTGTGAGAGCTTTCAGAATATGCCTGTTGTAGTAGAAAACAAAAGTTCGGCTGCTGGGGATCTGTGTGTCATCAAGTCTGGCCTTTGTCACCTTGTGGGAGAGGTCCACATACAAATCTCCGCTCCGATGCCCTGGCTTTCCGAGCAGTTGAAATCTCGTCATGCTTTGATAAGAAGGCACAGGGAAACAATCCAGTCCAAACTGCATTTATATCCCTTATCTGAAAGCTATTCCGTTTACTTTAAACAGTCTCTGGGACTGAGGGTAGATCTGAGCATTCGCCCAGCATGTGTGGAGTTCTGGATCCAGATAAACTGCGCTGTATATATACCCCTGTGTCTCCCATGTCTCCTGGGTCCTCTCGTTCCAGAAGGACTCCTTCCATCAATCATGTATAATTACTCCCGCTGGTCAAAGGTGAGAGTGAAAATCACATCTCGGGGGTAAGTTTTCTCTTCGGGTACTAACAGTTTACACAGTTCCGCAGATGACTTGAGTGTGGTAAGCCTTCATTTACAAACAAAAACTTTGCAGCAGAGCCCATGAGGACAGCATTAAAAATCCCTAATTATAGACAAGCATTTCAGACATTCATTACCATACAAGCCATTGGTGGATTAAGTCTAACAACCAAATGCTTGCAGACCGAGGCCACAGGCTGCTTAGACTATGCAAAGTAATTCAGAATCAAAACTGTCCCTGGTCCTGGTCACACTCTGACTTCTTTCCAGCTCCGTTGGTTGCTGCTGTTGTTGTACAATAGACTGAATTAAAAAGCAAAGTGGTCCCCTGCCTCCTCAAAGTAGCGTTAGGGAACTTAGCAAAAAGTCATTAGGTACAGACATTCAGGGCTATAGTATTTTATTTGGCTAGAACCCCTAGGAAGTGAGTGAGCTAGAAGAAAGTATTTTCTTTTAAGCTGCAGTAAGTTAGGGGAGGTAGGATTTGGGGGGTGGGTTAGGGGGACTGGGGGTGGTCTTTCCATTATTTTAATGAAGAAAAAATAACACATCTTTTTTTTTTTCAGAAAGAAGTTGCAAAATATGGTTCCAGAAATAAAAACTACGTGCATATATCCACATGAACTTCTGAGCCAGATGCCAAGTCCTTCTCTGAAGCCATGTGAAGTTTTCCCTTGTTGGTTTGCCTGCCTGAGTCTAAGCCGTCCTAGGCTTTCCTCGCTTCTATCTGGTTTTGGTTAGCTGCTTCTTGGCATTGCTTCCGCTGGAGCTGAGGGCTTCTGCTCCTTCCTCCCCCGCTTTCTCATCCCTCTTCTTTTTCTTTTCTTTCCTTTTAAAACTTCTCTTCTGCTCTTCTTTCTCCTGGGTCCCATAATGACTCTGAGAGCATAGAAAGGGAGCGAAATAAGATTAAATAGCCTCCCCCGCCCACAGTCCGTCCCCATCAGATATTCGCACAAAATGTAAAAAAGCAGGCTCCCAGGAACAGCCCCCAGACGGTTCTGGGGCGCAAATGAGCAGCGCTCTGGTCCACTCCCCTGCAAGAATCCGTAGGACCTCCTCCAGCCTTCCTTCAGGAACAGACCCCCGTCCTCACCCCAGTCCTGCACTGCCATTTTGTGCAGAGAGCTTCCTTCAGGACAACCCTTCCCCCCTGCTTTTCAGAATCAGCCATTTGAAACCCAAGGGGTTGAAGTTATTGTATTCATTTATTTTTAGAATTGCTGTCTTTTGTTGGAACTTTCAAGTCGTGGAAAGATCATCCTGTCACGTGGCCACAGAGAGACTTAAAAAGAAGAGATGTTTTCCCTCCTGAATTTAAGCAAACAAGTTTTGTACATATATGGAATATGTTCCAAAGAGCATTGTGCCATTGTCCTCATCTTTTGCGGTCTGGGCTTTCGCTATGGATTTCAGTTGGAAAATTTTCCATCAATGTGTGATCACCTTTTGGAAGGGCCGCTTAGCCTCAGAACGGCGCGTGCTTCAGATTAACTTGTGGGGGTGCTTGTGGCAAAGTCACTCCCTCTAATAAATTGACAGTTAGTTAAACTAGAACTAGCCTCACGGTTTAACGGTACAGTCGAAAGTGAGCTGTTTCTTCTTGTCTAGTTCAGACACATTGTGCTCTTTTGAAAGACTTGCCAGTGAGGCCGGAAGCCCACCCTATCTTCAGATAACTCTTCACGTGAGAGAGTCTTTCTTTCACTTCTTCCTGTGGGTTATGCTGGAGTTTTTCAGACCCCGGGAAACAGCCTTATGCTGGTGGTGTGACTGGACTTACAAGCAAAACCAATATCTCCACTTGGCTGTGCATAAAATTTTCTAAAAATGTTAAGGGAATTTGGGAGGTGTGGCTCAGTAGTACTGTGAGTTTGCCTGATGTCCTGTGATCTGTTCCTAGCTACCTTCCCACCCTCCCACCCTACCCTCTCCCAAAACACCCCAAAGTTCCATAGAAACTCAAAGGGATTAACACACACAAGTGCAAAGACTGATCGGGGAGAAAAACCTCTCTGGGGTCAAAGATGAGAGCTGGGAACTGGAATTACTTGGTTTGACTGCTTGCAGGAAAAATTGTCCAAACCTTCTCTGGAGTTTGAAGTCTGGGGAATGTCGTTTAAATCGCTCATAGTTGTCCTACTGAGGACTTTTAGATGTCTTGTATCACATCGTTAACAGGCAGGCAACCTTAGCAAAGATGAGCAGAGCTGATGGCTGTGTCTATGAGACACCTAACATCTGAATAAAATATGAAACCAGTGTTTCAATTTTCAGACATTTAAAGACTGTAAAAGGAAACAGTTCAGAGAGTTGGTGCATTCATCCACTTTCATTCAAGTATTTGTTACTTTGTGGTGGCTTCATCATTCCTGTTCTCCCGAGCAAGAAAGAAAAAAAAAGTTGAATACATAATAACTGTTGCTAGACATTGATTTTTTTTTCTTCTTCTATCTTTCCTTTTTGTGATCAATGCCTGTTCTTTTGAACTTTTATTTGCTTGCAAGCTTTTAGGTAAGAAAGTTTAAAACAAAAATTTACACAAAATGAAGAGTTAAATTGTGTTGTAGTAACGTGATCTCAGTG
Source organism: Microtus oregoni (assembly GCF_018167655.1). Lineage (NCBI taxonomy): Eukaryota > Metazoa > Chordata > Mammalia > Rodentia > Cricetidae > Microtus > Microtus oregoni. The sequence continues at coordinate 35,444,426 of NW_024543072.1, forward strand.
CGCCCATGTACGCACACACACACTTAAAAACCAACAAAAACCCAGTTAGGCCAGACTTCCCCTTCTGCCATGAGTTATTCAACGTACTCGTCACTAAAGCAAATAGCTCCTTCAAGAATAAAAGTATAAAAATATACACGATTTCTCTTTGTGGCTCCAGATCATTTTCCTTCTGTTACTAGAGCTACTGTCATGGTGGCTTTAGATATGTGCAGAGTAAAGGCATTGTTCTGGTCCAGAATCTTTGCTCTGCTCTCTTATTAGTCACGTAGATGCTACAGAATAGGCAGTCCAGCTGTAATGTCTAACCTATACTTAACATTTTAGCAAAAATGAAAATGTTACCCAAAATATGTTTTTAATAATCTTAAATGAATGACTCTAAAATCAAGGTGATGAGGATAAATATTTTGCGTTTTGATAGTATAATCCATTTGGCAAAGGAGTTATCCTAATTTATATTAATTAGGGAATGGAGGGACGAGGGAATGTATTTACAGTGAAGAACAGCGCGTGGTTGGTGTTTTAAAATGGATTTTTTACTGACTTCTGAAATGTTTCTAAATTGTGGAAAAGAAAATGTTTAAATTGTTTGATGAAAGTTGATTTTTTTTTTTACAGGTACGTGGTATACTTCAGATTGACCTATCCCTTGAGCCCAACACCCCCAGAAATGCTCCTGCTAAGAGATACATTCATAAACCCAGACCCGTGGGAACAGACTTGTCATACCCAATCTTCTCATTTCAAAAGTTCGTTTTGCTGGCACATTGCTCTTGTTTCCTTGGTGTGTGTGTGTGTGTGTGTGTGTGTGTGTGTGTACAAATACCTGTAGGTCATATGTACAGGAGACAACATTCATTTCCAAGATATTAAATGCCGTAATTGTGGCCGTTTTTAGATCAGCATTTCAAGACACTGCTCTAAAATTGTCTGTGTAAAGACCTACGCATGTATAAATAGGGTTGGGATGATATCTATCAAGTTATAAATCACAGAGTTTGGAGGAGAAAAAAAGCTTCTGAACTGAGCAGCCATACAATCAAAGAAAAAATGGAAAAGCTTGAACATGCCCAGATTAATATAAAGCTTCTCAGACATAGATTTTATGTTTTAGTTTTAATAGCAACAAACTATTTAGTTTATGTACATTCACTTTAAAACTCGATTTAAAAAACATGGCACACATCGGGTTTATGTACATATTTACCACATATTTAAAGACCGATTCAAATGAGGCATGGCTAGAAATACATAAAGGTTCGCATGTCAACACTCTTCCACTCTAGAAAATATTTTTCTTCCTCCACTTCATTTCTAAAAATATGAACTATTTGAAGAGGGCGGAGAGTGAGAAAGAAGTGCTCTGAATGCTGCCTAAGGATATCGAGGGTAACTTGCTTTCTTTCTTCTTTTTTCTATAACCCTATTAAGAACAAAAATAAATACATTGGTGCAGAGGTTAAACTACATAGAAAACAAGATGTAGGATACAGTGTTTCTACATTGTAAGGATGCTCTTTGCTCAGCCCTCCTCCATTATGGCATTCTCAGCATATTTGCTAGATCAAATAAACTTTTGACAAATCTAGTTGTCAGAACCCCAACATTTAGGCTTTGTAATTTTGAATGAGCAAAATTAAAGTGATTGCAAAAGAAATATTTTTATAGAAAAAAACAACAACCATATGCATCCAAAAGTCAGGAAGAAAGGAAGGAAGGAAGGAGAGAGAGAGAGAGAGAGAGAGAGAGAGAGAGAGAGAGAGAAGGGGGAGAGAGAGAAGAGACAGAAAAGAGAAAGGAGAGGAGAGGAGAGGAGAGGAGAGGAGGAGAAGAAAAAGGGAAAACGGAAAGAACTAACTGGGAGAAAGGCAGAGTATATAGAAAGTTAAAAAGCAAATTCAAAGAATGTGATAAAATAATAAAATACAAACTTAAAATATGGAAGCAGAGTAAACATTACAAATGATGGCCTCATCGAACCCCATTTCTGCAGGCTTTTCTGCTGCCACACGAAGTATATTTTTCAAGAAAATTGGTTGCAGCAGTTACGCCTTCCGTGGCAGGAGTGCAGAGAAGGCGCAGGTCTGAGCTCTCTACCTCTTCAGTCCCTGCAGGTTCCTCCTCCTAGCCATATGGAATCCATCTCCTTCAAGGACCTAGCCTGCTGGAGGGGCTTGGGGAAGCTAGGACTGCTGCTGGCTGTTTTCACGGCATGCCACAGCAAAGTTTTATTTCCAATTGATTGGTTACAAATCAGATAAATATCGCTTCTAATGAAAGCAGCTTTGAACCGCTGGAAATGTTATCTATCGGAGTCTGGGGTTTATCAGAAGTCAAATGTAGCTTTAATCACATCAACATGCTAATTACAGGCAAACAATAAAAGCTTTAAGGAATGATTGTGTGGGTTTTATTGCTATTGACAGTCGCTGGGGTCTATTTATTTCGGGAGGTAATTGTCTGAAGACTTTCTCCAGAAAGACGGCATAATTAAGCGCATGTTGCGCAAGCTTATCTGCCCATCGGCTTCTGCTAGTTAAGGCTCCCTCAGACCACAGAAGCAATTAAACAAGGAGTTTGTTTGTGAAGGCTAAAAAAGAAAAGAAAAGAAAAAGTGCTAACATTCCCCGAAGGCACAGAATACACTAGGATGACAAATGAGGTTAAATGAGAGCTAACTAATAAAGCAAGAAGGGTAAATAGAACATTCCATGGTCAGTAATTTAAGAATAGGGAAAAATTAGAATCAACTCAAATAATTTCATTTTTAGTGTAAAAAAAATCAGGAGATGGGAGGGGAGAGTTTTGTTTTGTTTTCTAGGTGTACACAAGAGCATTCAACAGGGTGCCACAATTTAATCTGAAAATGTATATGAAGACAAAATAGAAAAAAATGAATAATAATGCGTGACTATGTATGTCCCAGACACTCTGGTTTTCTTATTTTATTGTGGTTTTATTTTGTAATTCTCAAAAATACCCTTGCAAGAGATTCTAAAGCCAAGTGTGGTGGTATGTGCTTGTAATCCCAGCACTTGGGAGGTTGAGACAGGAGGATCGCCTAAATTTGCTATCAGCCTGGGTTACAGAGTGAGTTCCAGGCTATTCCCAGAAAATAGTTTGAGTCCTAGAACTTTGATAGGACCATCCCGGGACTGTACTTGGATTCCATTTATGCCCAAATAAACAACACAGAAGAAATGACAGTTACTGCTCTAGGCATTGTTTTTAAAGTCAGGACGTCTGAATATATGTTTATATATAAGATTTTATATAGATTATATTTTCCATCTGACTGTATTGTGACTGCTCCAGAGAGAGAAAAACAAATTTTTCAAACTATAAACTATTTTTGGGCTATAAAGGATCATTCAACTGCAAAAGACGTGGGGGTGAAACTCAATTTAAAAAAAAAATAATGTATTGAAAGGTGTTGGACTTCATTTAATTCTTTCCATTCCCAAATATTGGACTCTGTTCAGCTTTCATTTAATTCAAAGCAATTAAAAATGTGGCAAATCCTTGATCAATTTTTTTTAACCTTTAAACAGGGTCAATATTGAAGCTGTTGTCACATTTTAATGGGTTCAGACTCCGTTTATGCAAGAGACAATCACATTTGCTTTTAAAAGCCCTATAAAACCTCAGAGCTTTTAACCTTTTGGATGCATTAATAAAATGCTAATGACATCATGGCCAAGACCACATTTGGAGGTCCCCAAAACCCCAAATGACTGTTGTGAAAAGAAAACAGAATTTTAATCAAATGATCTGTTATTTTAATGGCCACTTACAAAACAGGAGATTTATTGAGAAGCATAAAATTTGTCTGCATGAGTGAAGGCAAAGCTTTTAAGAATTACCTTCTTCTGGTTTTTCCCTCCCAGTTTTTTTTTCCCCAACATAATACTACTAAATATTTGTGCATTGTGATTCAAGTCTGAAGTCTTCTTACAGAATATAAAAGGAAGGCTAGGAAGAGAGAAAAACACTGGTGCCAATTTGTCTGCCCAGACTCTGATTTTTGGATGGAGAAATTTTTTTTTTTCCCAGAGAAGGATTTGGTGGAAATGTTTCTCCCTTCAGGGTGAGTTACCTGATATCCATCCTGAGACCAGTCATAAGGCCATACTTTCAAGCAAAACTGTGCAAGGGGGAAAAAAGTTAAATCTTTGGGTAAAATTCTCATCTAATTTACAGCGGATCTCTACCTGTTTCCGCTGGGCAATTAAGGCTCTTTTTACCATTTCTGATTGCAAAACACTTCGTTTTTTTTTTTAAGTTATTTCTGATAACTTGAGAACCTTTAAAAAAAATTGTCCCCCTCCCCCAATTCTTTTTCCTTCCCTTTGAACCTCTGCTCCCCATTTCTTCCTCTCCTGGCTCGAAGTGCTATCCAATGACCCCTGGTGCTGATTAAAGTTTCCAGTGTGACCCCTGGATGCATTTTATTACATGGTTGCTCATAAAACCTGCTTGAATTGCTAGCTTATCCAAACTCCTGCTTCTCTTGTGCAAAGCCCATCGTCAGTCTAACCTCAGACAGGAAAAATACAAACAAGCAAACCAAAGAAGGGCCGAGAAGTCTGAAAAAGTCTTTGCCAACGCCAGAGAGCTTCCCAGCACATGGGCCGAATGATAATACAGAAGGAAGGCAGACACTTGCGAGTGGTGAAGAGACGGCTTTTAAACAGCTTAGGTGAGAGGAAACGGGGGAAACAAGAGAACTGATACTCTTTGTTGTCCTTCAAGTTTCCCCAAAAGGAAGCTACAATATTGAAATAAGTTACAAGGTACCATGATTTGAACTTAGAATATTTCCGGAAGGCTCGATGCTAAATGAAGGCTGCATCCTCAGGGTGGTGATATTGGAAGGTGGGTCCTTGGGGGAGGGTCTTTATGTTATTGAATGTTTGCCTTTGAAGATGATTAAGTCCCTATCCCATACTCACTATCACCTATTTTAAAAAATTAAGAATTAGTTATTACTGTATGTATGTGACGCATATGTGTGGGTATACATACCACACTGTCCAGAGGTCAGAGGAAAACTTGGTGAAGTTGGTTCTCTCCACCTTTTCAGAGGTTCCAGGGGTTGAACTCAGGTCTCCAGATGGTACAGAAAGTCTCCTTTCCCGTGGAATCTCTCACTGGATTCCACTACTGGTTTTGTTTCCTGATCGTGGTGAATTGATTTGCTCTGTCCTGTGTTCCTGCAGTGATGTGCTGTAGCACTGCTTGCCCAAAACAACTGGACCAACTGATGATGGCTGAAATCTACAAAATTCTGAGACCAGTGGACGTTTTCCTTTGATCTCCTTGAGTGTTTTGTTAATAGTGATAGACAGCTGATGAGACTAAAATACATGGTAAAAGTAAGAAATAGTCAGCTCAAGTTAGTACAGGATATCTCTGAACATGCTCCCAAGATGAACTCAAGGAAAATATTTACTTAGCCTCCAGGGCAATAAGAAGTTAACACACACACACACACACACACACACACACACACACACACGGAAAATGCCAATTTACACAGAAGATGAAACCAATGTACAGTTAGCCTCGGTTTTGCTGTTCATTTTCCTGGTCTGCCATTTGCTGAAGGAGACAAATTCCATTATATTTACAGTACTTTGTGAATGGATTTTCTTAGGTAGCATAAAGGATGGTAATGCTCACAGGGAGGACCAAAGGAGGCAGTGTTTAAAAGGAAAAGGATGCTATTGGTGATCAAAAAGTATTCAATCCTGGATTGTCCTGGGGACAAAGACCAAATGTATGTATGCGTATTAAATCTAGTTTAACACTTGGAAGAAAAGGTATTTAAAGTTCAATTTTCATTTGCAAAGTATGAAAATAATTCAACTGGGTAGATTTTGATCCTGAGCTAGACTAGAATATAGGCTGCATATTTGCTGAGCGATGCCCAGCCATTAGGCTCTGATGGCATGATATGGCCGGCTCATTGCCTCACAGGCCACAGGAAATGATCATGGACACTGAAATATCCCCTGGAATATGTCTGGACATTCCCAACTCAGATCCACAGACATGAGAAGGGTTCACCTTCAGTACTTTCCCGTGGTCAAGCCCCTATTTCCACGACTGTCAAGTTAACGCAATTCATACCCTTCCATAACCTTTGGCATCTCTCATCTCTACAATAACAGAGTCTCAGAGAGTTTAGCAATTTTTCCTTACTATTTTAGTCCATAGCCTTGATCATTCTTACATGCTGGAATTCTGAATAAAGGATTTCAGGTCATCGAGTGAACCATGACATTAAATTAAAACAATCGTGGTAGTTATTCTTGGAGGAATTGCCTTTAAGTTTGCTTTTGAAAGTCTTTAGAAGTGATACATGACTTGAACAATTAGTCTTTTTTTTAAATTGATTTTATTGAGCTCTACATCTTTCTCTGCTCCCCTCCCTGCTTCTCCTCTCCCCTTCCACTCTCTTCCATGGTCTCTATGCTCCCATTTTACTCAGGAGATCTTGTCTTTTTGAACAATTGTAAAAAGATCCTCTCCATGGTTTTCTTTTTTCATTTTTTCACTTCATAAAGCTGTCTTCTTTGTGCATCCCTAAAGTGAACTGTCAACTTAGGTTTTATTTATTTCAGTCTTAGCAATTTAATTCATTTAGCGACTCTTCAATAGTGGATGAAATTTGATAACCAATGATATTTAATGGCTCTTTTAAACATCTCTATCTATTGACTATAGACAGCACATATTTTCAGATGGAAATGCAGGAAAGGCCATAAAATCCCTGAGGGCTGAAGAAGACACATCTCATTCATGTCGGGACTTTGTCAGCTTGCTGCTGCTGTTGGAATATTTCCTGAACTAGGTAGTTTTACAGTGTAAACATGTCATTTCGTCCTTTAGACATATGCAGCTCTTCCATTTTTATAGATAAGGAGTCCAGCACTTGGAGAAGTTAAGTGTGTACTCACATTTATATGTTCACATGACTTTCAAGTGGTCAAGTTGAGAGTGTCATCCTGAACAATTTGATCCAATGCAGTACTTTGAGTCTAAAATCCTCCTGAGTCCATATATCTTACTCATCCTTGTGAAATCCCATTGAGAACACTCAAGAAAAAAAATACAGGCAAAACAAACAAGTGTATACTTGGAATTGTGGACGTTGAGCCCAGAATGGTTGGTAAGCTGCAGCACAAGGTAATTCCTTCCTTGAAGAGTTTCTGGATACGTCAGCTAGTCAGCTTTCCATTGCTATAACAACAACAACAAACCAAACCAAACGAACAACGGAAACTTAGTAAAGGTTTATTTAGGCTCTTTTTAAAGACCATGGTCAGTTGGCCATGTTACTTCAGATCTATGTCAACACAGTCCATCATGTAAGGAGCATATGGCAGACAAGTCCTGCTCGCCTTAAAGAATACAGAAATCAGCGAGTAGGAGGCTCGCTCTTCCAAAACTTTCTTCTGGACCTGGTCCCAAATGCTCCAACTTCTTACAATAGTACCATGGGCTAGGGAACAACCCTTCAACACAATGATCTTCAAGGATCATTCAAAACCCAAGCAAGTTTTGATGTTGCAAACTGATTCTATGTAATTCTTCTATTCCCATTTTCTTTGATTTACTGTACTTCAGATTTTTAAATTTTATAGATTACATATACACACATACATTTTCTCAATAACATGCAATGTATCTTGACACATTTTGTAAGTCTGATCTGACTTTTTAAATCTATACAAGTATACATGCATTTTCATGAAGTAATACACACATACTGGCTAGATGCCTAAATACGTATATAGTAATGTTTAAATCAAGATAGAGATATTCATGTCCTTAAATATTTAATATTTCTTTGTGATTAAAAAAACTGAAATCCTTTCTTCTAGCTTTCTGAAACACACAATTTTCCGCCATCCTTCACAGTTGTGTTACTACACTATGAAAGAGCAGAAACTGTGTCTGCATTTTTGACTTCGTATGCCTCGATCTACTTTCCTATCTTTGCATCCACTTGATCTTCCTAGGATCCAAAACTCCACCCTACTCTAGACCTCTGTGGGGTTTCTTCTGAAATGCACTCTTCATATAAGCCAAATCGGGCATTACTCATCCTTTAGTGCCTGGCTTATTTCGTTTAACATCATCGTCTTGGTTCGATCCATGATGTCACAAATGAAAACCTTTCTTTCTTTTCATAACCCAGTAACATTCCATTACATATAAATACATCGCTTTTTTTTTATTCCCTCATCAGCTGAGAGATATTTTGGTTGTGTTCAGTTCTTGGCTGTTGGGAGTAGTACTATAATAAACATCAAAGGGCAGCTATCTCTTTAACATACTGGTTTTATTTCCTTTGGATAAATTCCCAGGAGTGGGATGGCTGGCTCATAGGGCAGTTTGAGTTCTAATGTTTGAAGACTCTCTATTATGGTTTTCTCTAATTACTACACATAGTTACATCCCCACCGACACGATGCAAAAATTCTCTTCCCTTCTCACCCAGTACTTCCATCCTTAGTCTCTTTTATAATAGTCATTTAAACTTCCAAGGATGACAGCCTCCCCACTGCAGCTCTAGTTTGCAGTTCCCTGGTGACTAGGGATCCTGAATATGTTTCTTATCCTTCTAGTGGCCTTTTGTGTGTCTTTTTCAGAGATGAATCTGTTTAGGTCCATTGCCAGTTGTTTAAAATTATATTATTTATTTTTGCTATTGGATTTATTGAGTTTCTAAGTACTCTGAATATTGTTTTGTCTGATGTATGCTTGAAACATTTCCTTTACTTATACAAAAGTTCTTGGGTCTTTTGTTTGTTTGTTGTTTATTTGTTTGCTTTTTGAGACAGAGTTTCTCTGTGTAGCCTGGCTGTCCTGGAACTCTGTAGACCAGGCTGACTTCAAACTCACAGAGATCCACTTGCCTCTGCCTTCTGAATGCTGGGATTAAAGGTGTATGCCGCCACCGCTAGGTTCAAGAGTCTCTTCCTATAAGATCATACCACCTATACACAGTACCAATTTGACTTCCCTTCGTCCGTTAATATACCACTTATTTCTTACTCTTGCCTGATTGCTCTGGAGAGAACTTTTTGTGTTATGCTGAATTAAAGTGTTGACAGCAGTAGAATCTTGTTCTAGATCTTAGGATATTCTGAGTTCTGCCCTGCTAAGCATTTAAACTTGTCTCCTGTCTTCAGGCAGTCTGTAAGCTAGGAGTGAGTGCCTGGTCCATTGGATGTCCTGGGAATCCATTTGAAGCAGGGAAACAGAGAAGGTGCATGGGCTAAAATTTAAAAAGGGAGGTTTTATGGATTTTGTTAAATAAAATAATGACTAGGTAAGCTGATGTGAGAGAGCTAGGATCACTAAAGCATAAATCAACCCAATAAACCTTTTTATATAGTCTGGAAAAGTAGTAAGTAGACAGTTATATGCAGGAAGATATTCATGACAGCAAAGATTTGGAAACAATAGGTACATCCAAAATTAGGAAAATGAATGCATAAATGGTGACTTTTACACACTGCAAAATGTTCATATGATGTGATTTGAGTAGCCTTAATCAAAGATCTAAAATCTAACACAATGCTTAAATATTTGAAAAATTTTAAATTTTGGATCTTGAATTTTCAGATGTGGGATGCTCAATTAGTAATAATCTTTACAGATATTCCACAATAAAAACATCACCAAAATTGTAAAACTTCTGGTTCTAAGTATTTCCCATTAAAGGCATTTAACTGTTAGCAACATGTCAAGTAAATAAATTATAACAATGTCTTTACACTATTAATCAATTTAGATGAAATATGTTGTCAAGTAAATTAACCTGAAAAGTAATGCCTAGAAACTTTCAAAGTTTCCTTAACATGTGTGGGACTTTAGGATTTGTAAAATTTTTATTTATACTTTTTTTTTAATTTCATGAGTATTGTACCAACATCATTTCCCACTCCCGCTCCACTTCCTAATGGCTGCTATATCCCTTGCCCCATTCCCTTTCAAATTCATGACTTCTTTTTCTGTAGTTATAGCTGGTTTATATATAATTATTATATATAATAGTAGTATATATGTATAGATAGCCTGATGATTTTATTACTGTTGTTTGTACATATGCTTTTAGAGCTGATTCCTTGATACTGAATAACCAGTTAAGGAGCTCATCCCTGGGGAAGACTGAGTCTCCATCACAGTGGTAACTTCCTCTAGCTCTCCGTCTAGGAGTGGGGCCTCGAGAGACTTCCCACATCTACACTGGCATATCAACTGGTGCTGTCATTATTCAGGTCACGTTTAGTTAGCTATATTGTTGAGGTTTCATAAAAATGAAGTTTTGTATACCAAAAAGTCAACAAAGTTTAGGTAGGGTAACATACATTTCTAGAGTCTGAGGCAGGAGTCTCAGAGCTTGAGGCCAACCTTGGCTGTATAGTGAAACCCTGTCTCCATGGCCAAATAAACCAGCAAATAATACTCAGAAAAAAAAATCCAAAACCAAAAACAACAAACAAAAATCATGTATATTAAAAACCCACAGTGAACAAAAGACTAATTTTTTTTTTTAACATGAAGCAGGAAAACTCACTTTTGTTATTTCTGTTCAGCAAATCATTGGAAGTTCTAGTCAGAGCAAAGGAAAAAATCCAATTAGAACAAAATAAGTAAGATTATCTCTGTTTGTAAGTGGCATGATTATGTATTCTAAGAATCCTAAACACTGCACAAAAATAAAACTAATAGAACTGACAAGTTCAGCCAAGTGTTAAGACATGAAAGAAGTACACGAAATAACCAGAAAATCAAATATCCCTCAACACAGTGACATGAGCAATTCAAGTAGAATGTCAAAACAGTAATTCCACTTGCAGTTCTGCAAAAAAGAAGAAAAGACATAGGGATGAACTAACCAATAAAGGAGAGAGTAGAGACACCCATGCTCCTGGGTCGGAAGATTCAGTACCATCAAGAGTGACAATTCTACCCAAATGATCGGCTATTTTAATAACATCTTTATCAAAAGTCCCAATGTTACTCTTTGCAGAAATAAATTAAAATTCAGATATGTAGTCAAAGTCCCAAACTTCAAAATTGGCATGAGGCAGACATATTGAAATAAAATAGAGTTCAGAAATAATACCTTACACACAAGATTTTTCAAGTGACTTACTGGGATCATTCAATAAGCAAAAGAAAGTCTTCTCAGCAAAGAGTGCTTGGGATAGCTAGATATCCACATACAAAATAATAGAATTGGACCCTAACGTAATTCCATATGGCAAAATTAACCCAAACCAGTTCAGTAACCTAAATCTAAAATGTAAAACAAACTTTTAGAAGAAATCACAGGATGGGGACTTCCCTAATGTTGAATTTGGTAATGATTTCTTACCTATGACACCAAGACACAGACAACAACTTAGGTAGTCAAAATGGACTTCATTAAATTGTATGTATCTAAAGAAACAATTGATAGCAAAGAGGCAACCTACCTAATAAGAGGACATATTTGTAAATCATATGTGACAGAAAATTAATTACAGAGTCTACAGTGAACTTCTGAAACTCAACAGCAAAACTGACAGCTCATTTCAAAACCATGCAGAAAAACGGTTGGGACATTAATTTATATATATATATATATATATATATATATATATATATATATATATGCAAATGTCAAGTGAGAAAGTGAGAACATAAGCATGGCAACATCTAATCCCAAAGAAAATTGGAGATACCACCTCACTCATCTGAGTGGATAATATACTAAACAGAACAACAAGAAAGAAAAGTGGAAAAAATGACAAATGTTTGAACAATGGTTCTCAACCTGTGGGTCACGACCCCTTTGGCAAACCTCTGTCTCCCAAATATTCATACTATTCATAACAATACAATTGTTGTAATAAAGTAACAACAAAATTAACTTTAAGCTAGGTGGTAGTGGCATACATCTTTAATCGCAGCACTTGGGAGGCAGAGGCAGGAGGATCTCTATGAGTTTAAGGCCAGCCTGTTATATAGAGCTAGTTCCAGGATAGGCTCCATAGCTTCAGAGAAACCCTGTCTCATAAAAAAGAAAACAAAACAAAATACAAAAACAAAGAAACCAACAAACTTTAAGGTTGGAAATCACAACATGAAAAGCTGTATTAAAGGGTCCCAGCATCATCAGGAAGGCTGAGAAGCACAGTTTTAGAGTATGTAGAGAAATTAGAAACTTGATTCACTACTCATGAAAAAAGTAAAATGGAATAGCACTAAGGAAAACAGTATGGTACTTAAAAAAATACAAAAATCTTACAATTACCACATGATCCAACAATTCTATTTCTTGGGTATGTCCCCAAAGAATTAAGATCAGTATCTTTCCAAGTATGGAAGCACATGTCTGTAATTACAGCATTCGGGAGGATGCACAAGAATGTTTCCAAGTTCTAGTTCAGCTTGAACATCATAGCACGAATGTGTCTACAAATAATTACATGGCATGGCCTCGAAGAATTAAGATCATGGTCTTGCTAGGTGGAGTATCACAGGCCTGTAATCCTAGTATTTGGGAGATTGATGAGGAGACTCAAATTCTAGTCCAGCCTGGACAAGACAGTGAGAACTTGTCTAAGAAAACAAAGTCTCAAATAATTTTAGAACCCCAAACCAGAGTCTCATAGAAACATTCAGTACAAATAAAACAAAAGAAATAAACAAACAAAAAAAGTGAACATAGCTCAAGTAGTATCATGAATAAATTCATGAAGGAGAAAGACGTGTGACAAGAACATTTTGTAGGTAAAATAAGTCAGCCATGAAAATGGTGTATGGTTCCTCCTATATGAAGTATTTATGATGAATAAAATCATGAGACAGAAACTAGTAGTGGGTAGAATCTGAGGGAGAGAATTAAGAGTTGCAATTTAATGGAGAGATAGTTATGACAAAGAGTTCAGGAGCTGGCAGGGTTGCTTGCCTACCATGCATTCCCCAGCACAGTGGCATGTGCCTATAATCCCAGCACTTAGCACCTAAGTAGAGGCAGGGGGATGGGAAGTTTAAAGGCCTACCTCAGCTACTTAGGGAGTTTGAGACCATCCTGGCTTAGAGATTGCCTCAACAACAGCAAAGCAGCAGCATCAACAACATAAAAGAATTATGGAGAAGGATAGTGGAGAAGGTTGTATAAGAATATGAATATAGCTAATATCACCAAACACAAGTAACTACTAGTCAGTTTTATATTTTCTATAAGAATTTAATTTTTTCTCATTTTTTAAAAGACAATTCATTATAGGTGTGGAGGCACATGCTTTAATCCCTGCAATCATTCCGGAGGCTAAAACAGCTGATGAATTATCACATACATGAGGTATGGCTAAAACAGTACCCGAGGAGGGGATGTACAAGTTTATAGTCCCATATCAAAGCAGGAGAGAAAGTTCTCAACACAATGACCCCTCCCTACCTTAAGATGCTATATCAGGAAGAACCAAAGAGACCTAAACTAGCAGAAGAAAGAAACAATGAAAATTAGAGCAGTGATCTATGAAGCACAAAACAATTAGTGAAGCCAAAGGCTAATCCAAGATCAATAGAGCTAATAAAAGCTCTATAGAGAAACTAATACAAGATACAAATTACCAATAGCATGAAAGGGTCACTTTGGGCAAGAGGGGGCTGACTACAAGTACCTGGTGTAACCCCACTCCTGCAGAGGAGAAAGGGAAAAGAATAAACACTACCACTTCGCTGGAACATTTGGAGACAATTACTGAGAAGAGTGGGAAGGAAACAGAGATGCTGGAATGCTCGCAGCAGAGTCAAGTAAAGATGCACACAATGCATACCCATCACCACTCCAGTCCACACCATACAACCCAAGACAGACAACAAAGCCCAAACCAAGCAAATGGGATTCTATCAAACTCGAAACAGCAGAATAAGGAAAATGGAAGCATCTTGGCTACTGTGGCGGGAGGAAGGCAGAAGGGAGAAGAGACCAGGGACAAGGCAGGCAAGCACTGGTCTGGATGCTGCCAACAAGGTCCCACCTTCTTCTATTAGCCTATTCTGCTAGGAACTCATCAGGCTGCAAGGTTAGTGTCCCCAGGATTCCATCACCTCTCAGTACTGTCAACAGTTGGAGAAGTCTTTCATACACAAGCCCTTCATTTTTTCCCATGGCTTAAAATAGTAAAAGGACAATCACAGCTATGTATTCTGTGTGATTAGATAAGCCAGTTTTTAACATTGTTTGTTAATATGTCTGATGGTTCCTGATCATTATAATGTTCACACTTCTTCTTTGACAGAAAAAGGTTTTTGAAAGAATTCGAATACATTTTTTGTGTGGTTATTTTGGGGCTAAGCTAGCTGGGCTGCCGGGGTGAACAAGTAGGCCCTCTCTCTCTCTCTACAATAGTCAAAGTCCTTGGTTTGGGGGAAGTGAAGGGATGACAACAGACCTTTGCTTCTGAGGAAGAAGGTGAAGTCCTCTCAGTCTCTGAAATCCGTGTCTTTTCCTCCTGGGCCAGTGAGAACCCAGTCTGCTTTGCTCTTCCTTAAGTGTTAAAGACTAGAGCACCGGGTGTTTACATTGGTACCAACCCTGAATTTCTTCCAAGGATCCATGCCATTTTGGAATGGGTAATTTTCCTTCAAGGATCCTGTTTTTCAGTCTTTATTTAGAAGATCTTCTGATCTCAGGCTCTCCCAGACCACACAGAACACAGCTCCCCACGGTTTCTTCTCTGGTTGCCATGTAATTGAACATTGCTCTCACACGAGTGTGCACCAGTGAGCTTCAGTGAAGCTTCACACATTGTGTGTCCGTGAGCTTAAGGAAAGCTTCACACATGTGTATACATCAACGAATGTTAGTAAAGCCTCACACGTGCGTGTGCATCGGTGAGCTTAAGTAAAGTCTCGCACGTGAGTGTGTGTCCGTGAGCTAAAGTAATGTTTCACACACACGTACAACAGTGAGCTTTAGTAAAACCTCACGCACGCATGTGCATCAGTGAGCTTAAAGCTTCACACGTGAGTGTGAGTCTGTGAGCTTTGGTAAGCAGAAGAGAGGTAAATTAAAAGGAGAGAAGACAGGCTATATTTAAGTTAACATTTTTTTTTAAAGGAAAATTCCTTTGTATCTGGGAGACTAGAGTAGAAGAGCGGTAATGATTGTGAATGATTGTGAAGAATCAGGACTCTCGATTCAAATGTTGCCCACTTTTCTCCATTTTTCAGAAAGAATATCTTAAATCTACACCTATAAGAAATATATTTTCACTTCAGAATACTGATGATTTTCCAAATTCTGCTTGACAGTACTGTATGAACCAAACCAAATATGTCCAAGGGAAGAATGCAGCTGGAGGGTTCCTGGGTTTGGAATTTATGGAGTGTCTGATTCTTCGGATGATTGATGAAGGACCATCGCTGACTAGGGCATTCTGCATCGTGGTAGGCGACCTTCATCTTTGCTGTTGGACAAGCTCCATGAAGGCGCAAGCATGTCCTCCACTTAGTTTTGTGACATCCAAAGCTCCATATATTCCAGAGAGTACACACAAGACATTTAATGTATATTTTATGAAATAAAGACAGCCCTTGTGAATGTTTACAGTACTTCAATAAAGGACGCAGATGATCTAGTAAGTGAAAATGAATGGATCATGAGGGGAGAAGAGGGGAGGAGGAACTGGGAGGAGTAGAGGGAGGGGAAACAGTAATCAGGATATATTATATGAGAAAAAAATCTATTTTTAATATTTAAAAGGTGTGAGGGATAAGGCATGGTGTCTTTAAAAAACAGACCCTTAAAATTGATTTCAGTGCAAGTAGTAAAATGTGCATTTGTTCGCATTCTGAGATCTCAGCTGTGCAACTTTTCTACGGGCAATGATTAACCAGATTGTGGATCTTAGTTTTGTCCCAAGGATGTTAATGTGAGGATTTCATAAATGTAAAGCATTGTTTACTAAAGTCTGAGGACAAATTGAAAACATTGATTTTTTTCATTTCCCCCTTATTTTCAGTGCTTCTCTAAGAGAATCTTGCAGAGAAGGGAAACAATGAATTCATTGTCCTGTTCTTTACAAACAGTCTAAATATTATAATGCTGAAGAAATAATTGCCTACATTGAGAACTAAAATGTGATTTCAAAGTCAGAGCGACGAGGGCCCAAATCAGGTTTTGAATTGCAAACCTACTTAGTGGTTAACTAGACTCTGATGGATTCCTCTCCCTACTGCTGTTTCAATAGGGCTCCTAATTACAACCTGCTTTTAGTTTTCCTAGATGACATCAAGATGTGTGGGATTAAGCAGACAGTGCCAGGCACACTGTGTAACAATTATGGCAAACACTGTTTCCTCAAGAGTAGGAGAGAATGATTTCCTGGGTCAAAATATTAGTGTCTAGATTTTCAAGGCTGCTATTATTATTCTGAAAACAAACTCGTTATTCTATGACGTCATGTGCCTAACATTGAACGCAAAGTATTTTACTCCCTAATTAAAATTCGTATCGATTTAGATGTTTAATTTGAAAGATGGGTTCCAAAACAGATTATTATGAACCCCCATGAATATTACTGGGTCTACTTACCAAAGATAGTCGTAGGAGAATACAGTAACACTACGTGTTTGTTTGCAATCTGTGTGCTGTCAAAGAAAGGACTTGAAGTGCACCACTCAGAGTGAGCCAACAAGATCGAATCAGCTCTTTTTGTCTGGAAATTCAAGGCTCTAGCAAGCATGCTCACAGAATGCCAAACATGGCATTTTCTCCAGGACTGTCACAGCATTCTGCTTCCAAAGGACCTGGCGCCCACAGAGCTCACAGCTGTTCTGCCACCACAAGTTTAAACTTGACACTAGTGATATCATAACCATGGAATAGAACTTTTTAAAAATATCACAGCTGAGTTTTTAGATTGTGTAAGCTGCCCTTAGGAAAGGCACTCCACAGGGTCCGCCTTAGACTGCTCACACATAAGGGCACACAAAGGAGGGGATTGATGTCAAGGGTCCCCTGTCACATACTGTGTGTTTTTAGGCTTCAATACTCATTACCTCAGTCTCATGAGATGGGCGTAATATTTTCTTTTTCTTTAAAATATCTTTCATACAATATATTTTGGTCATTATCCCACTTCCCCCAAACTAATATTTTCTTTATTCTGTAAATTAACAATGAGACTTGGAAAGGTTCAATACCTTCCCCAAGATGACCTGACTGGCAAGGGCAGAAGGAGGCTCACCTAGGACTCTGGTTCAGAAGCAAGTGTTCTTCCTGTTCCATCTGGAATGCCTGGAATTCAGATTAAGTTCCTTTTAGTCCCACATTAAAGATCTGCTCTGGGGATCTCTCAGAAGCCAAATAAAATGGAAGATAATGAAAGCAGTTGGTTTATCTCCTAACAAAACAAGGAACCAGGTCTCACTATTGGGGTACCCACCGTGGCAGTATTGAAAGTTCTGTCCTCCGCCAATCCTTCTTTTAGATCACAGAATCCCCAAGTCTGTCAATGTGTTTATCCCTGTGCCAGTCTTTAAAAACAATAACAAAAACTACTGTCTGGAAGATGAGAAACTTGCATATGGTATAAATGAACACTCAAGTGTTTTATGACTACTCGAATATTCTTTCTTCTGAGAAGAAAGGCAGCTGTGTGCAGCAGGTGATGATGCTTGGAAGCAGAAAGGAGCTCCAGTAAGAAAGCAAAAGAATCCTCTACTTTACACTCTGCTTAGTTCAGACCCTAGACATAGCATTTGAGGGAAAAGGAGAAAGGGAAACTTTGCTGGCCTCCCTCGCCTTCGAGTCTAGACACTTGCAATGGGTCTGAAGTTCATAGCCCTGTTTTTGATGTCTGTCTGAAGATAACCATGATATTTTTGCCCTATGAAGTTGACAATGGTTATATATTTTTTTTATCATTTTAAAGATCAAGTTTTGGTACCAGGGTCCATTCTGAATTATATACTTTCGTCTTGATAATTCAATGCATGAAAAATGCACTTTGGAGGTTTCTTCTTTTTCTTATATTTATCCTTTGAGTTAGCATGAAGTTTGAAGTATAAATTAAGAATATAGCTAAGACTGGTACTAGACAGATACTGTACAAAAGGAAGGGAGAACTCCATGAATTATTGACTTCCTGCTCTCCGAACAATGAGGAGTACTGTGTAAATGACTATAGAATGTACCACAGCCTATAAGGGTTAAAGAAGCAAATTCCTGCCCATAGTTGGTAAAACACGCAGTTCCATTTTTAAACAAGGTTCTTAAAAAATTACCCTGCTCTTCAGGAAGTAGTGTCGAAGGCTGTCACAATGAGACAAACCAAGGGACTTGGCAGCCATCTTGCACGCTGAAAGACGAAGTGTCTGGCCCCGAGCCAAGGAAAGCCAAAGTGATCAATATTACATTCTGAAAGCACCAATGGACCCTTTGTCCTAGAACTAGCACTTCTGGGAGATGTGCCAGAAGATTCACGTGTGCATATGTGCACACACGGAGAGTAACATGATGATCCAGGAAATTCAGTCATATGGGAAGATCAAAAGCACAGCAGGGTATTCCTGTGACTCTGGCATTGGTCAGCAATACTTCAATGTCCACATCCAAATATGAAGGCAGTTTAAAGAGTCTACAGATGGAAGAGAAACAGAGACTTGAAAAAAATGTACTAATTTCTTTCTCTCCTGTTGTCCTTCCACCTACCATGAGCAATCCTAGTGGACTGTCAATCACTCCCTTGTACCACTTTGAAGTATGACTCTATCCCTGAATCCTACAGAGTGGATGCCAGCCTGGCCTGAGTTCACCTCTTCAAGTATTCTGCCCTCCTGCACTCAAGTGTTTGGAACATAGATTGGGAGTTGAAAGGAATATGATCCCAGATCCAAGTCCAGACAGCTACTAGGACATGTCATGTGTCTGGCACTGAGCAAGATTGCACTGCCAATTTAAAATCAAATAAGTGACCTCAGTTTTCTCGGGACAGAAGAAAGACACGTGCCTTGTGAGAGAACAGTGAAAAGATAATGTTCCCCTGTGCAAAATTTATTTATATGAAAATCAAGGTCATATTTGGGGCCAAATACATGTTTAATTCATGAATAGCATTAACAGAAGGGCCTAATCAGACATTCTTTCTACTCTTGTCTTTACATATAAATTTTAAGAATTTGTGGAGCCAAAGAGGAAATGAATATTCAATTTAGAACTTTTTTTAAACATTTAATATCTGCTTCTCATGATGTTTGCAATTTTGACAATCTTTGTTATGAATAGCTTCTCATCGCATTTCTGAGGGGGGAAATCATTGTAATTACAACCTTATGTTATAGTGGAGCCGAAGGGAGTGACTTGGCAAAGGTCATGTGGCAATGCAGTGTCCAAGACAGGAAGGGAACTTATATATATATAATCTGGAAACCATTGCCAGTGTAGATTCCAGTGTGCATGGTGGAAACAGAGCTCAGGGTGCCCAGCCAAAGCATGGGGCTTATTCAGAGTCACGCTTGGTCTATGCTGTTGCCAAGAAGAAAACAAACTTTGGTAGCAATATCTTGAACAATACCTTTCTAGAAGATATGCCCCAATTACCGCTAGTCTTGTGATGAAGCTTGAGAAATACGACAGGGAAAGGATGGATTGTTCGTTCACACTGTGGGAGCTGACTCAGTGTTTAAGTAGCCACACAATATATTCTCAGCTGACAGCATATTCTCTGCCAAGGTGGTATAGTAACCCAGGTTTCCTCAGAGTCTCCAGAGAGCCTTGTTCCAGCGCCCTTGTGTTGTCTGCATGGCTGTGTGATGAACTAATAACTTATATTCTAGGACACTTATGAGCAGTCTGAATTATACCTTAAATACTTCGAAACATCACAAAGTTCCTAATTTCCGAGATCTGTACAACAACTGAACCATTTTCTCTGATCTTACCCAGACTATTGTTTCTCTATCAAACAAAATAATCATAGTAATAAACCATCTGCCAACACAATGTAGGAGAGGGTAAGATGAAAACTCAGATGAGAGAAGGAAGGAGCTGCAAGGAAATTTTTCTTTGTATTTTGAGTACACACACACACACAAACACACACACACACACCAGTCTTACCCACCACACAGCAGCAAGAAGAAATATGCATGTCAGCTCCTTCACTTTACTTTTTTTTCAAGTTCATTCTTTTTTGCAATACACACACACACACACACACACACACATTCTTGCAAATGTCAGAAGAGGTTGCCATATCCCCTGGAACTAGAGGTACAGACAATTGTGAGCAGTCATATGGGTGCTGAGAATTGAACCAGGGACCTCTGGAAAAATAGTGCTTCTACCAACTGAATCATCTCTCCAGCCTTCAAACTCCATTCTTGCTTAACGCCAGTTCTACATTGCTTTTGATATTTGGCTCTATTTCTTTCTTTATGCCCTCAATTCCAAGCATTTATATAATATTTTAATTTGGATTTTACAGTTTTGATATCCTGTGACTCCCAAAAACGTTGTCCAGCAGTAAATGTCATCGCCCTTTCTATCTTCTTCTTCATGGTGCTTTTGGACAGCATGTGACCTGCTTCCCGGGCTTTCACACTTCTGGCAAGTTGTATCTTTTGTTCTGCTATTGCAGTTTCCATCAAGTGCAAAACCTCACCAATCTGAGCTGCTTTCTCTGTGTGTCTATCTCTGTTCTTAATCATTCCGTCTGTGTTTTCCATCGCTTCTCCATCACTCTTCCCTCTCCTCTATCATCCTGCCAGAACTCAAACTTCACAAAACGCCTTTTAAAAGCCTCATTGTTGTTTTGTTTTTAATGCATGAATAGGCCCAGATGATGCTCTCTGTAGAACCTCCAGTCTTCGGAAATCTGAGTCAAGTACAGTTTGTTTCCACTGCATTTCTCTTCTTTTTTTAAGTGGCAATATACAGCGAACCAATCTTAGTGAACTTTTAGTGATTTCACTTTTACCATGCCACTAATACATGTAGTTCTCTTTTAAAACATGATCCTCTCATCAATAGATCAGATTTCTGCTTTGTCCCTTGGTTGAGGTAGCATGGTAGCTAATTGTATTTGAACTTGATCCTAGCAGAGTCATTTGCAAAGAGGTAACATCAGTTGAGAAAATGACCCCACTATGTTAGCTTGTGGGCAAGGTTCATGATTGATATTGGAGAGCCCGACACACTGTAGGTGGTCCTACCTCTGGGCAGGTGGTTCTGGATGGTAGAAGAAGGTAGGTTTAGCATCTCAATAAGCAGCATCCTCCCATGGCTGCTCCAGTTTCTGCCTCCAGGTTTCTACCCGGTTCTTGCCCTGACTTCCTTAAGGGATGGACTTGTCAGCTGTAAAGTGAAATAAACCTTGTCCTCCCCAAATTATTTTTGGTCATGATTTCTATCAGAGCATTAGAAACTCTAATTGTGACAGATAATTTACGATGCTGAGTTATTGCTGAGGCTAAGTTCATTTTATTTCCTGAGAGCATTTATCGGTGGTGTCCTGAATCATCAGATGTGAAGGCCCAGCTACCCAGAGACCAACATGATCTAAGGCAAGTCATACGGGAAGGCCCCATGGCTGCATGTAGGTCACATAGTCACGTGTACTTCTCGCAGATAGATCCCCGGTTCCTGCCTTCCTTTTATGCATGGCTAATTGGCAGGTATGTAGCAAGCCTATAAATGATTGTGTCCTTTAGCAGTTCATTTCACTCTAGAATCTTTCATCGGAGCCCCACACATAGTAAAGCAGAGACAGCTCTGCTGAATGTCAAAAGACGCCTGGACAATGGGCATGACAAATCAAAGACTGATTAAATCATACCTTCAGGATTAGTACCAAGTTGATGAGTAGGTCAATCTACCATAGGTTAAACTCCACCCCAATGTTTGGAGTATCTAAAGAAGGAGAACTTTCTTATTTTTTCAGCTGTTCACACAGCTCAAGAGAGATAGAAGAAAAGCCCACAAGCAGAAGACTTCAGTGGGTGTGTTTCTAAGACTTCAAATTTTAACAGTTTATCCCAAAGAACACTTTATCAATTTGACCAACAAATGATACCCATTAGGCCTCAAGTACTGTATAACAAATTCATTATTATAATCATAGGACCTATTGTCTATCAACATCAGAATTCCCAGCAAAGACCCTTTATCTATAAACCAATAGAGGGTCAACACAAATGAGCCAATATTAATGACATTTTTTGTTTATCGTTAAGTCAGCCTCTAAAACTAGTGTGAAATTATTAGCCCAGCTTTATTTAATTTTAAAATTAGTATTAATTTTCTATATATATGATTCTCTTCTTGGAAACCCGTGATATTATCCTTTGGATCTTTGCATGACAACTGTCTGATTTCCTTTCTGTCTCTTATAGGATGTTTCTTATTGATGGTACCTTAAATAAGTACCCCATTTAAGTACCTTAAATAAGTGATCCCAGCCTTCTGGTCTTCTCAGTATCCTTCATGTAAGTGGGTTATTCTGTCTCCCATGTGCTGTTGCCTTTCCTGTGTCTACCTCTAATTCCTATTTGTTTTGAAACTAGATACATAGTCTTCATGTGGAGAATAGAATTTTCTTTCTGTACAAGGGAAGCTTGCTGGTCAGGGTTTGGTAGTAATCCTGTCATTTTCCACAAAAGTTAACCTTCCTAGACGGTGAATCAAGTCCAAGGCCTATTTCATAATCTGATTCTGGACTGGACAACGTGAAGATCTAGAGAAAGGGTCAGTATCCAGTCAATGTTAAGTCATCATTGGGCTGGGGGAGGTTTACATTTCTTTGACCTTTAATTTCTTATTTAAACTTCTGTTAGAAATGTCTCAATAGATAGTTAATGTTAGTGAGAGGGGAAGAGCAAGGCTTCACTTCTCCCTGGGGATCTAGGATGCTTTAGTGTTTGCTGAGGGAAGAAGAGACGTCTTCTGCAGTGGGATAGTCACTGGTGAGGGACCCATGATTCCATATATAAACTCTCACTCATGGCCTTTCGGCCAATCCTAATGCAATTCATTGATCCATATGCACAAAAGGCATAAAAGAAGAAAGAATTACTGGGAAAAGGGCAGAGATCTGCCAGAGAATAATTGGCATGAATATGATCAAAATTCATTATGTCCACCAACAAAAATGTCATAATGAAGCCCGATGCCATGTACAAATAAAACATACATACATGCTAATTAAAACATAAAAAGAAATGTCTCTCTTGATGAGTAATAGATTCCTTAAACATTTTCAAAACTGAATTTGCTTTTAGATTTTGAATTGGGATTTTAGTCTGATTGGTTGAGCACAGGCTGTCCAACACTTAACAGACTATTTCAATCATGGCATGTAGTCAGTACTGACTGAATGAATGAGTGAAAGAAAGAATGAATGAATAAAGACATCTTAGAAGAATTTCCCTCCCAGTGCGCAATGTTTTTAGACCGTCATTATACTCTTTCATTTTCTCATGAAATCTCATGAGTGATCTCACAATCATTCTAGATTTCGCGTTCCTAGCCTTAGCATAGCCAATCAGTCATCAGTTTTGTTAATTCTACCTCCTGAGTGTATACTCTGTTCTTCCAACACCACGACCATTGACTTAGTTTATCACGGGACACTTCATTTTCTACATAGATAACAGGAATAATTCCACCCACGAGTTCTATGATGCCATATTCTGCCCAGTTTGATCACTGAGCTGTGTGACCTGAGCAAGAATCTTAACCATACCGTGTCTTACTGTGACTTTGGTAGTTTAAATGAGCTACTATATGAGAATCATCTAGAAGAGACCCTTAGGTGCAGTGACAGTCAATAAATATTGTCTAAGTTTTCATTATGTCTAAATATTAGTCAATGAATCTTTTACCTATAGAAAACCAAAAGCAAACCAACCCAGAACAATCACTCTGCTAAGCATCCAAGACCTTCCCTCTTGATACTGCTGTGTGAGCCCCATTGCCACTCCTCTTCACACTGAGTTCTAGAGATGCGAAACATCCTCAGAAACGCCTCCCTATACATTTGAAGATACTGATGAAATCACTTTGTGAGCTCTTCCACTCCTTTGTGTGTCTACTGCTGTGCCCTTCAGTCTTTCTTGGCATCTCTAGAAAAATCCATGTGCTTCCTTGAAAGCACCACTTAACTATACACATGCCTCTTCTTACCTTACTCTACTGTTGATTTTAAAGTAGTGTTTCCTTATATTAATTAAACTATGTGGGGGAAACTTGGGGAAAATGGTAATTTTATCACCTTTTCTTTATACTACTTAGGTTTGATATTTAGTGCCTATGATTAATAATTACTAGTTGAATAAATAAATTTAGTTATTTATATTAAAACACTAGGAATTGTTATTGATAACAGAATAGTATTTTAAATAAGAAAAATCCAGAGGAATGGCTCAGCAGTTAGTAGCTCATGTACTTCTCTTGTAGATGACCCAAATTCAGTTCAGTTTCCAGCACATACCACAGCTCACAGCCTCCTATAACTCTGTCTCCGGAAGTCCTGACAGTCTCTTCTGGCCTCCACTGGCTCTTGCACTTGTATGTGTACATAGAAACACACACATCATATACATATATGTAAAAATAAAAAATATAATTTTTTAAAAAAGAATAGCAAATTAGTCAGACAGTGGTGATGAACACCTTTAACCCTAGCACTCAGAATGCAGAAGCAAGCAGATCTCTGTGAGTTCTAGGCCAGCCTGGCCTATAGTACAAGTTTCAGAACAGTCAAGGTTATACAGAGAAACCTTGTCTCAAAAAAAAAAACCCAGAAAAATTAGCCATTACTATTTATAACATTTCTTGCAGAACAGATCTGCTGACTGTGAATTCCCTCAGTTCGAAGGATAATTTCAGTTGAGCAGAGGGCTTGTTCTGTGGGCATGAGGATCTGAGTTTGAATTCCCAGTGCTTCCAAATCAGAAGAGGTAAGCAGAGTAATATATCAATACAGTTTATTTTTAATGAAATATGAGTGATTAAATAGGAACTACTGATATGAAAATGCAGAGCTTTATTTTGTATGTAAAAGAAAATGGTGTGCACCCGCCTTTGTACCCCTTACGTAAGGGAAGAAAACTGTGATTCAGACTTTTTTCTGTTTTTTTTTCCCAGCTTCTTTCAGCCCCAAAGTAAACAAACATATACACAGCTGCTATAGCACTTGCTTTCTGCTGCGTAGAAGGGCAGCTGTGCTCCAGACATCCCCCAATCGCTGAGCAGTGACAAACAGCTGTGGCTAGGCTCTCAGCATGAATGCGATGGTGTACACCTGCAACAAGCTGCCCTGCATGCTGGACACTGTCCTTCCATAACTGTAGAGTAGGGAGGGGAGGAAGTACCATCGTGACAGGGGAGAACGAAGGCGCGCTGCTCCCTGAACTTCTACCGCAGATGGGCCAATCTCCCCAGATGGAGTCCTATAAAAGCCAATGATGTCTCTGGTTCAGAGGTGGTGGGCAGAGACCATCAGTGTGTTTCTTAGTTTTAATGAACTCTAAAGGAAAGACCACACACAACTTAAACCATTTCAGTTGGTCGTGCAGTTGACATGCAGTAGGGTCTCTATCTTAGGTTAGAGATGTCAGTGAACTTAGTCTTTTGATTGTTCCTTCTTACACAAATAATATGAAATAATGCAAGTTAGGGCTGCAGAGAAGCATCCTGGTTAGGAACACTTGTTGCCCTTGCAGAGGACAGAGTTTCAGTTCTCAGCACCCACACCCCACTCCCAACCACTTCTAGCTCCAGTGGATCCAATGCCCCCTTCTGTCCTCCACAGATACCAGGCAACATGTGGCGCACATACACTCAGACAAAATAGCCATACACAAAAACTATACATAAATAAATCGGACTGGAGAGAAGGAGAGGAGGGGGGGGAGGAGAAGAGTGGGAGGAGGGGGAGGGAAATGGGAGGCTGGGAGGAGGCGGGAATTTCTTTTCTTTCAATAAAAAAAAACAAAAAAAACATAAAAATAACAGGTTAGTGTTTTATTTGGTGTTCTTTAATGAAACTAAATTGGGTTTACTTATTTCTTCTTATAAATTCTCAAATTCTGTTTTTGTAGACCTCTAATTCTTTTGTATTTTATCTCCTTTTGGTTTAAAGTTTTCTAGCTATTTGGAAGAAGTAGATTTCTGTTCTTCCTTGCCTAGTGGTAAAAGCAATAAGACTATGAATTTGTTGTAAATACAGTTTGGGTTGAATTTCTAGGGAGAAAAGTATCTATTGGTCTAACTATCTATCATCTGTCTATTTATAATCTACTTATCTGTCATTATCAGTCTAGCTAGATATTGTCTATTTAGCTATCATATATACACGTATGTCATCTATTATATATACATATATAATATATATATACATATAATATATATCTGTTTGGCACATAGGATGTGTTATTTAAATGTACCTATTGTTATTAACTATTATTAACTGCTTTATTTGTTGTTGTATTCTTCACTCTTTCATTCTTTTTTGGCAGAATAAAACAAGTCAATCATTACACTAAATTATCTATGAATCTGTCAAGTTTTGTATTATAAGTTTTTTTTAAGTCTATACCCTTGAACAACACTTAGTAATGCTTTACATGTATTTTAAGAACCTGCAGATACTTCCATGCTGATAGATTCCTCTGTATCTTTTATATTTAGTATTATTTTGAAAAGATCTGTTGACTGGTGAAGCTCTATATAAATCAGTATAGGTATGTAGACATAGTTGAGAAAGATCATTTGTTTCTAGCATCTTAGCTGCCATATTAGATTCTATCATATGAGTAAAGCTGGTTTGTTCATTTGTCAAGACAGTCTCATGTGTGACAGGCTGGCATTGAACTCACTTTGCAGCTGAAGATGACTTTGAACCCTTCTCCTCATTCTTCTCACTAGTCCTGGGATTCGAGGTATGTCCAGCAGGCTTAGTGTACGTGCTGCTGTAGACTGAGCAGAGCTCTGTACATGCAAGGCAAGCATTCTACCAACTGACTTACATCCAGTAGCTGACTAAAGCGGTTTAATCCCTTCCATTATTAATAGTCTGCCCTCTTATTTTTTAGTCTGTTGGTATTGTTTTGCTTTGTATGATCATTTGTTGATTTTACAATACTGTATCTTTCTTTCAAACATTTTCTAACCAACTTTGACGTTTATTGATGGTCTCAGTTTGTGTGTAGTGAGTGCTGTGAGTATTGACATATCTGGTTTTGTGTTTTATATTTACCATGCATCTCTCTATGGCTTTATTCCCATAACTCTACCAATTTTGTTGTTTTTTTCTTAATGTTTTATTTTCTTCTAGTGGTTTTAAGATTGTATATTCAGTTTATACTTTTTAGTGATTATCCTCAAATTTATAATACATGAATTTAATTTAACTTTATTAAAAACGTAAAGATTAAACATTTTGCTATCTTTGTCCCACAGAAATTAACACAAAGATCTTAAAATTATTTAAATTCACACTCCATTTTCTGTATCAATAAACACTAAAATTTTAGCCTTTATTTTTTTAATTTTCATGATTATTTTTACAGTTAATCATTAAAAATCACAAAAGTCACAATTAAATAATCTTTAGAGAAAGTGACTATACACATAGTAAAACTTTTACCTTAAAAAATGATAATGTCCATTTTAAAGATATTAAATAAATACATTCAAAATATTAAAAATAAAATATGCATTGTAAATCATTATGTAAAGGTGGGGTCTTAAAAAGAATCAGTATATATGGTCATTGGCAGAAAATAGTTGGCTAGGTGAATTAAACAAAAGATTAGGTCCTGCTAAAGAGATAATTGAGTTAGAAAGTCATCCAAAACACCATGAAGAGTGGTATATAAATAGAGCATATAATGGACATTTAGGAGATGTGAAGGACGGTCATCCAGTAATTAACCAATCACAGAAGCATATTGGATACTTTGGACAGTGTGTGAACTATCTATCTTTCGTTAATACAATGCTACCCATTCATTAGTAAGGCATCCACACTTGCCTGAAAAGCAAAGGCAGTCAAACTCAAAACAAATAACACTATGGTGCTTGTTGTCTGTATATATTCTGTAAGCTTTAGCAATATTGATTCTCTTTTCTATACCTAGACATTACCACTAGCGTTGAAGAGAAGTTAGGGCTGTAACCTTTACTAATTCAACAATATTTTACTGTTCAATTTCATGAGTCACTTCTTTCAGAAGCCTATAGGTGAATTGAGTTGACATGATGTTCCTATGAGAAAAAGCAAAATAGTGTTATCTGGGCATAGGAAGATGTACGTACCAGAAATGAATCACCGAGGCTCATTACCTGGAATGTCAGCGTATAGCGCTTAGTTCCTAGGCTGTTTATTTGTTATTGTTGTACTCCCAAATATGCTCTAAAATATTCAGTGATGGTAACATTATTTCATTTCTATTTACTTTAGGATGATAGAGCAACTGCTTTTTTGCTTTTTATTTTTATTATTTTTCTTTTCCTGCAATGTTTAAGGGCTCTTCAACAGTTGACAAATTTTACTGTCATTTACCACCTCATCTCTCTCTCTCTCTCTCTCTCTCTCTCTCTCTCTCTCTCTCTCTCTCTCTGTGTGTGTGTGTGTGTGTGTGTGTGTGTTGCTAGGGATTGAACTCAGGACCTCATGAAGGTTAGGTAAACATTCCATCACTAAGCTGTATAGCTATCTCTAACTTTTATTTGAGACAGAGTCTTACTAAGTTGCCCAGTCTGGCCTATGATTCACTCTGTAATCTAGACAGTCTTTGAATTTGTGATCCTTCTCCCTCAGTCACCGGGTAGCTGCGTCACTATGCCTGGCTTACATCTTCATGACTTCTTAAAATAGAGCGCACATCTCAGGCATTCGCGTGGAAAACCTGTGTTCTGTCACTGAAAGCTCTAAGAAATCCCAACAGGAAAGGACTTATTTGTGTGTCTTGCACCAAATTATCAAAAAGAAAACAATCCCAGCGATTCAATTAGCTCTACTTCTGGTTGGCCATGCTGTGGTGTATGCTTCGTTTTTGCTGTTTCCATTGTAGTTTATAAGCTTACAATGAGATGATGTATTTTTAAAATGCAATAGAAGCAGGGAGAACTGCTCAGTCTGCAAAGTGCTCATCTTGCAAGCATGAGAACCTGACAGTGACCATCAGAACTCACATGAAGATATTGGGCATAATGGCATCCTGGGGTGGCAGAGATCAGAGACCAGAGAATTCCTGGAAACAGCTGACCAGCCAGGTTAGCTAAACTGGTGAGCACTGAGTTAATAATAGACCCTGTCTCAAAGGAAGTGAATGACATTCCTAAGGGAGACAGCTAAGTTTGTCCTCTGGACTCCATGTACACATGACCTGCATGCGTACAATGTGCACATACACATACATAAACATGCAAAAGCAATGGTGAATAAAATATAAATCTACACATGCATTTTTAAGTATAAGATATGATAAACAGGTCAAAATACAGTGAATCTTAAAAATGCACACTTTTAAAATAACTTATGTCTGTGTAACTCTGAACTATTTAGAAACAGACATCTGCATGAAGGTGGAGGGTGGAGCCAGAAAAGAAAGCAGCTGATCCCTCAACAATTGACCAAACGTGGGATGGACTTTTAATCATTGATATAATAACGATCTTAGAAGGCAAGCACTGGGAAAGACAAAACACATTTCTAATTTTTAAACTCCTGTAAATCATTAAGAATTAGGGCATACTACTTCAGTATCGGATTTCCAATGGTAGAGAAACTTCATAGACGAGGGTGAGACTATCCTGTCGGCCAACTGGGTTGAAAAAAGGGAGAGAGAGAACGGGTGAACGGTTAGCCTCAGTGCCTCAGACTTTCTCTTTACAGGGTGTCCTGCCAATTCCAAGGTCTTTTCAAAAACCCACTTTCCATTCAGATCTTTGGAAAGCAGTGGGCTCATGGAATTCTATCCTGAATCAGAAATAAAGTGGTGGAAAGAGCTGGCTTGTTTATGAGTCCTGGGTTATCCCTTGAATGGCTTCCTCATCGCCTCTGGAAACATCCAGAAGTTTGCAACCTCTGTGGTGCAGAATGAGGTTAGGGATATGGAAGGTAACTGGGATGAGCTGTTAAACCTGCATAGTATGTTTGTGGGAAGAGTTAGGAGAGCAGGAAAGTTCTGGATGTGGGGAAGCAGAACCCAGCTGCCTGAGACTGGGCAGTGCTGGATAAGCTTCATCAACTAGCCTGAACCTTAAGAGAGCATAGAGATGCACCTTTACCAATAACATTGTCAGAGAGCAGTTAGAAATTGAGTCCCCCAAAAGGCCCCCATTGTCACAGAGGATTCAAAAGTCAATATAGAACTTTCATATGTGAATCTTAGGTTTATTCTCCCAGTCCCTGTGAGACTTAAGATACCCTCCATGATATCCTAAAATGCCATCCTAGAGGAAGTCAGAAGGAAGTAAGCAAAGAAGAAACTGCCAGGAGACAACAGACATGACATGAAGTTAGCTTCAAAAGACTTCAGTGTCTAGGCATTTGAGGTAGCACGAAATATCAGCTTAAACTTTCTTTTGGTCTTGCACACAGAAAAGTTAGGAGAGATAAGTCAGTTATAGAAATTGCTTCTCTTTTTCTTAATATTTGAGAATTAAATTAAGTATTCAATTGTCAATCCTACAACACAAATCATTTTACAAATACAAGTTTGTTTTTCTCTCTTAGCAGTGAGCCCACGGTGGGCAAATCAGATTTCCTGAATTTCTAGGGATAGTGGGCATGCATACTGCATGTCAAAAGGTCTGAGGAGTTGTTTTCAAAGCACACCTTTTGGTGGTTCCAGAAAGACAGACGTGAGAAGTGCACTGAGGAGAGGGCAGGTATCTTGTTCAGACTGAAGCTATGGCTACCCAGACGGAGCAAACGCAGAGAAATCAAGCCTGTCATTTTGTGCAAGCCGGTTCTTTCTGAGCTTTAATCTCAAATATCATTAAAAGCAATATGGGCAATAAAGGATTCTGGATTCCTCACTTCAAGTGCTGCCTGACTCGGTCGTTATACTTTCTATTTGATCTTCAATAGAGCCCTCTTTGTTCTGGGGCATGAATAATGGGTTCAAGGTTTTTATTAGCTCCCGTGCTGCAAGCAGGGAACAGTAGCTCAGATTCTTCTTCAACTTGTGGAAGTACAGATTTATTTCTCAGTTGTAACTATTGTCTCCAAAAGAACACATTTCACCAGGCCAGGGCAGAGGCAATCGTGAGAACAGGTCTCCCATCTGAGCAAGAAGAGGCAGCTGCCTCCTGGATGCTGAGGCTCCTGCCTGAGGTGTGCACCCCTGTGTAACAACCTCAGGACCAATGGCTTTCAATCAGAAGGTAAAGAAAAGGATGGGGGAGCACGGTCAGGTGACCTCTGACTTACAGCTCAGTGTACATTTCGCAATCCCTTAAACCTATGTTGTACCCAAAACTTCCGAGCAAATCTGAATGCTGGCCTCTCCTCCTTCACTCTGACTGCAAGAGAAGGAACCAGATTAGACCAGTTCTCAAGTTATCCTGAGATCTGGATCCTTTGGCGAAATAAATGCAGGCTCTTTTGATCTTGGTATTTCTGTTTTGTTTTTGTTTGTGTGTATGTGTGTGTGTGTGTGTGTGTGTGTGAGAGAGAGAGAGAGAGAGAGAGAGAGAGAGAGAGAGAGAGAAGAGAGAGAGTGTGTGTGTTTCCTAGAGCAGTGGGACTCAATAGGCATGGGCTAAGGAAGGAAAACAGTATCTTTCAAGGATAAATGTATTCAGATCTTCCACTAACAGTTTCATGTCCCTGGATTAGTTCTTTTTTACATTGTAAATGCCTTCATTCCAGCTAACACTTCAACTGGTATTCCAGACCTTGGGATTGACCATCAGTGAGGAACAGATTTTAATCATGGCTTGATGACTCCCCTGGGGAATCTGCTTGATTTTATTTTGAAATCTGTAAAAGGGGGTACAACTTCCATTATGTGGCTGCTGTGAACAGCATGTAAAAGAGTAGATAAAAGGCACCTACTATGGTATTTGACACACTGTTCACACTCATCTAAAGATGACAAAGTGCAATTATTTGGTTATGAAATTGAGAACAATGTGCACTGTAACACGAAGGAGCCTGCTCGTTGGGGTTTCCGTCCCGCCAGGTACTCCACAGCCAGCAAGCCCCAGAGAAAATCACACAGAGATCTCCATAAGTTATAAAACTGATTGGCCCATTAGCTCAGGCTTCTTATTAGCTCTTATAGCTTATATTAACCCATTATTCTTATCTATGTTAGCCATGTGGCTCAGTACCTTTTTCAGCTGGGCATGTCACATGTTGCTTCTTCGGTGGTCTGAGCTGGAATGGGAGGAATGGGCTTCCTCCTTTCCAGTATTCTCCAGTTCTCATCGCCCTGCCTCTACTTCCTGTCTGGTTGACCCACCTATACTTCCTGCCTGGCCAATTAGTGTTTTATTAAAATACATGATTGACAGAATACAGATAATTCTCCTGCACCAGGGCATGACTGCACAGCTGGTAGAAAATTATTCTGAGCACATGTATTTTAGACAACTATGCTATCTGCGGGGGTGGGGGGGACTCTTTCAGCCAATAGCCTTTGAGATACTGGCTCACTCTGGGCGTGGCCACCTGTACTATATAAACAGATGTAGAAACCTGCACAGCCCCTCTTTGTTGTTGGATTTGGTTCTTGTTCCCTGCTTGTGCAGAGGACTGAGAATCTGTGCATCTATCCCTAAATAAAGAACCGTTTCTTACACTCCATTCTGAGCTATTGTGGGACGACTTTATTGTAATCGTCTACAGCTATCTTCTTGACATGTACCCTAGTTAAGGTCTCTATTGCTACGATAAAACTACATGACCAAAAGCAACTCGGGGAGGAAAGGAAACGAAAACTTTCGGGTCTTAGCTCATTCCTGAGAGAAGTCAGGACAGAAATTCAAAGCAGGAACCTGAAGGCAGGAACTAAAGCAAAAGCCATGGATACTTGCTCCCTGTAGCTTACTCCGCCTGATTTCATATACCACAGGAAAACACGCAGGGGTGGCATTGCTGCTCACAATGAGCTGTGCCCTTCCATATCTTCTATTAATTAAGACAGGTAGCCCCGCAGACTGTCCTACAAGCTGGTCTTATGGAGGCATTTTCTCAGGCGGTATTCTCTCTTCCCAGATAGGTCTAGGTTTGTGTCAAGTTGACAAGGGTCAACCAGCACAAGGTATCATTTCACCGGACACAGAGAAGCATGGCTAAAGTCCTATTCAGTATTGGACTGCAACTTAAAAAAAAAAAAAAAAAAACAACATTTGCTATTCATCAGACCAGTTAGCATTATGGTATAAACATTTTATTAATCCTCCAATTAACTCATATGGAAATCTTTTATGGTAGATAAATGATATATTTATAGCAAAACTGGGCCTTTGATTTCCTGTTTTAATTACCATTTCTGAGATGTGACATGAGATCTTTTCGGTTTTGGAAAAGTTATGTGCAAAACCGGCTTTTTCACTCTAAATAAAATGATATATAAACTTTATGCTGTTTGTGTCTGATGTTTTTCAAATATTGTCTTTGAGAAAATCATCCATGTTATTGCTAGTATTAAATTAGCATACAAACTTTTTATCTTTAATACTAATTTGGGGCATTTAGGGATTTTGGGTATTTGTTTTGTTTTGTTTTAAGATAGGTTCT
The DNA here is from genome assembly GCF_018167655.1 of Microtus oregoni. Lineage (NCBI taxonomy): Eukaryota > Metazoa > Chordata > Mammalia > Rodentia > Cricetidae > Microtus > Microtus oregoni. The sequence goes on from NW_024543072.1 coordinate 35,478,208, forward strand.
TATTCTGGAACCCAGGCTAGCTACTCATCATCCTTCTGTCTTGGTCTTCCTACTGCTTAGATTACAGGCATATACTGTTGTTTTTAAGTCCACACATTTCAGTTGTACAGGTGCTGGGATCCGAACTTAGGTCCTCATGCTGTATAGCAAGTACTTTACCCACTGACCAACTACAAGAGTTTTAAAAGTTATAATTAAATTTAACCACAAATATAAAAAGGAATTGAATTATACTTAGTGAATTTTATCAAATGCTTTCTCTTCATCAGGTGATAAACATGTTTCTCTTTCATTAAATTAAACTTGTATTGGTTCATTTTATAATATTAACCCAATCTTACATTCCTGCAATAAACCCAGCTTGAAATGGGTTTATTATTGTGAAGTGTTCTACTTTTTATATCTCACTCACTTACTTGACTTTTCTAAAATTTTGTCTACTTATGAAGATGAGCCTGTAACTTTTCCTGTTTGTGATTATTTTTCTTCTCCTATTTGGTGATGTTGATAGGATGACACTGTTCTCATACAACGTTAAAATTTTCTCTCTTTATTCTTCACTTAGTTTTATGATGGTCTGTTGTTTGTTTTACACATTGTTGGAAGACTTCACTTTTAATGACAGCTGAGCCTGAAGATCTCTTTGTGGAGAGAATTCTACACGCATTTTCTTTAAAAGGTGCAAAATTATTCATACTTTCTATTTATGTTTATGTCAATTTGGTAAATTATGCCTTTTATGGGATTTTATATCCTTTCAGTTTTCAATTTCATCATAATAAAACTTTTATAATGTTCCATTCAGACAGCAGAGATTCGGTTCAATGGTGCAATGCTTGCCTGTCATATACGAGCCAAGGTTGTGACTTTCATCATCACTGCATTCTTTTAACGTTTGCCATAAGGATTCATAACAGCATTTCCAGCAGCAGCAATTTCTCCTTCTTTGCCCTTCTTTCTTGGCCTTGCTATGAGTTCATGCTTTTTCTTAGCCTATTTAGAGTATTTGCTTTTATCTTTGTGGATTTTTTTGGAGACACACTCTCTTTACAAAGCACTGACTGTCCTGAAACTCATGTAGGTGAGGCAGGCCTCAAGCTCACGAAGATCCACTTGCCACTGTCTTCAGAGTACTGGGATTGTAAGTGTGTTCTCTCACTCCCAAACTTACTTTATAAAAATTCCAATTTTTACCTCTATTGTTTTGTCTGTTAGTTGTGGTGATATTTTGTTTGTGTTTTAACAAATAGAGCTTGCCTGAGGATCAGAGTGTGGAGTGAGCCACTAGTTAGCCAGAGAAGCCAGACAGCGGTGGCACACACCTTTAATCCCAGCACTTGAGAGGCAGAGACAAAGGGATCTCTGTGAGTTCAAGGCCACACTGGGCTACACTAGCTTGGTGGAGTCTCAAGGATAAACAGAGTCAGGTGGTTGTGGCACACACCTTTAATTCCAGTGAAGCACAATTAATAAAAACTCAGAGAGAGAAACCCGAGTTCAGTTTGAAGATCTGAAAAACAAATGAAAAACAAAGTAGCTTTTACCTGGACCTCAGTCCGAAATGGCAATCCTGTGCCTGAGAGCTGTCTCCTCCCGTTTTATAATCCTGTCTCGGGCTTGGATTAAAGCTGTGCACAATTGGCATTAAAGGCATGCACCACGCAGTTTCTCTGGCAACTAGTGTAGTTACTGGGATTAGAGGTGTGTGTTACCACCGCCTGGTTTGTAATGCTGGCCACTGGGGCTGTTGTACTCTCTGATCTTCAGGCAAGCTTTATTTGTTAAAATACAAATAAATGAAATGCTACAACATCCCAGTACTTGGAAGTCTTGTGCCTTTAATTCCAGCAATAGGGAGGTGGAGACAGGAAGGGATATGGCGGAATGGAGAGAGGAATCTAAGGTGGGAGGAGACAGGATCTTGTGCATTCAGTCTGAGGACTTATAGGGACAAGCTATCCCTTTCGTTCTGAGCATTCAGAGAGGTAAGAACTAGTGGCTGACTGCTCTGCTTCTCTGATCTTTCAGCTTTCACTCCCTAATATCTGACTCTGGGCTTTTATTATTAAGACCAATTAGAAATCATGCTACAATTAGTCATTAAACTGAAGACAAATGTCTTCTCTGATAAAGTTATGTGACTCATAGATTTTAGTACCTTTTTAAAAAAAATATATCTTAATGGTGTAAAAATCCTCATTAATCATGCCTCGAACACCTTCTATAGATGTAAGTATATGATGTATGATCCACATTGTTTGTAATTTGCATTTTAATTTTTCCTTGATGAACAGTCTGTAAAATTGAACCGCTTAACTTCTAAGCATCCAGAGATCTTTTGGTTATCTTTTTTCTTGACGAATAGGCTAATCTCATTTGAAATCTTTCTAGCTGGAAGATTTAACTGGCTTGTTTCAGTGTTTTCAATAATTTTGAGACTTGATTAAAAGCTCAGCTTTCTAGAAATCTTGACATATACTAGAGTGTGTTTTGTGAATTTTCTTCCTAAGCAAATCGTAAACATCAATGATCTTTCTGGATCTATCAAGCTGTCAAAATCTCTGCTCTAATTTTTATCTCCTTAATAATCTGTACCTCTTACCTGTGCTTCTATATTGGGAAATCCTGTAGGGGAAACTGGTGGGAGAGTTATTCTCCTTTCAAAGAGGAGGAAGGGAATTTAGTTAACCTCAGAGTATCTTTTTCTGGAATACTGTTGCCCAACTCTTGGCTTCCTCTTGATATTTGAGGAGATGAAAAGGACACAAATATTTCGGGTATTCTGTTTGCTCTTGGAGAGAGCATTGCTGGTCTGGTCCAAACAACTACATCATAGCCAAATGTAGAGTCTGAACTAAACTTTATTGACTATTTACCCATTTTCCAGGCACCGTTTTAAATGCTCCATCTATTACTTTACCATTTCTGTAGTAGCTTGAATACTGAAGCTCAGAATTGGAGGTTGAGAGGGACTAACGTATTGAGAGTTGCTTTAAGAAGACAGAACCAAAAATATCTAAAGCTATTTTCTCTCCTCCAACCTGGGCTCTATGTGACCAGAGCAAGATGTCTAGTAGTGATTATAAAAATGAATGGTTAGCTTGCACTTTATATCATTTGGTATAAAACAGATAAAAGATTTTAACATCTAAAGCCTTAAGACAATAATTTGATAGAGAATGAGAATAACGAATATTAGAGACATCACTAAATCTCACATTCAAATTTTATGTTTGGCATTTTTCTTTTGTTTTGTTTTTTTGTTTTTGTTATTTAAGACAAAAATGTCTCTGCATAGCACAAGCCGGCCAGAAATTCAGGACGTTCTGGCCTGCGTTGTTCAAGTTTTTAGGTGGCAGGCATCCACCATCATACCTGGTGTCACAGTTACAATCTGGAATGTCACCAAACATTCTTATGATGAAAGTGTGACCCTCAGTACAACATGTGTGGACATGGGAATTTGGAAAAGCAATGGTTTTCCTGGGAGCTCTACGTATTAAGATAACACAATATTCAGATTTTTTAAAGTCAGGTGCCTCAGTTTCACCTTTTAAAGATTCCTGCTAATTTGTGGGGAAAAGGGTAAGGCAGAATGTTAGGAAAAGATAACAGATAGTGATGGTAACTCAGCTGGCCTTAGACACAGCTGTGACTTCTAGCCCAAGTTACACACACATTGCCCTCAGCATCTGTTGGAGCCAGGCAAGGAAAAAAAAAAGTCTCGAATTTTTGTTACCACTATTTAATCTGTGGCAGAGCTTGAAGTAAGACAGATCCAATTATGTTTAACAGAAGAAAGACATTAAAAGGTGATGATAAAAATATATACTTATTCTAGCATATGAAATTAGAAGAGAAATCTCAACCATCCAGCATTAAAGGAAAAGTGGAGAGCCAGGGAAAAGGAGGAGAGGGGGCTAAAATAATTAGGAATTTGTGCAAACCCTCAGGGAGAAGAAAACAGTTAAAGAGGAGGCCTAGGGTTGGCTCCAGATTTCTGGGACAACAAGACCAGGGAAGTTATCCACAGCATACCTGTGAACATTGTGTGAATCAACCCTGAAGTCACTTGAAGAGATTTACTGGTTTCTGATTATCCAAAATTCACCCAGGAACAAAGCATTTTGTATTCTCCAATAAAGATCTGTAGTCATCTGGGCCTGGGCCACAACCTGTGGCCCAAAAGTTAGGGATCTTGTAGAAACCCCAAGTCTTGGTACATATGTCTTGTGTAAGGCCAAGAATCCAACGAACATGCAGATTCTTGAATCCTCATAATGGGTCTCCCTCCCCTCCCCACCAAGCGTTAGTTCTCTCCCCACTAGGGATTGAAGCGTTAATAGAGGCTTTCTCAGTAGCTCTATGTGCTGTGACTTGCCTATTAGTCTTAATGCTAACGCTGTATTTGCACGTATTTGCCATCTTGAAAGGATTTTTTAAAAACTGCAGAGGTAACAAGAATTGAGCCACTTACTATTCAGTGCAGCCCCAAAGAACATGTGACCTGGGCCATTCAGATATGAGGGAAGAGATGAAAAGAGGATTAATACCTGTTAGATGTGACCACAGTAAGACAATTCCTCTTTGATTTTTGTCTTAATCTTCCCAAGAGCCACATGGGGTCCGTCTGAAATGACATGACGAGTAAGCCTTGGGTGCCTTCAAGGAGGCATCTACACACATACTTTTCTGAGGATATTTGGCCAGGAACCCTAACTACAGACTGTATCATGTTTATACAATATAAACACATCCAAATATCATACCTACATATTTTCATGTAGCTTTTATTACTCTCCCACTCTATTATTGCTCTATCTTCCTCCATTTCAGTTTATATATATGGTGATTATTTTTTGTTGATATTGCAGTGTCGGGTGCTGGGTAAGTTACATCATCCAAAGTTACAGACTTCAGTAATAAATAATGATTGATTGATAGGAGTCAAAGCTAAAGGCAAGGAAAAACCTACAGGTGTTCAAACCTTCCTCCAAGGAAGCCACTTTGGAAAATGAAATGGAAATTAAAGGACAGCAAAGGCGAAGCCGGGCCACTTTCCTCTAGGGCTTTCTAATTGCTCAGGCTAGTCCAGCGCCCTGCCTGAAAGATGACTGAGTGCTGGTAGCCAGAGCTCCCCTGAACAGCCTCTCCTGGTGTATTTATGCCAGATGGCCATTCTCTTCCAGAATTCTGAAAGTTCTTGGCTCTTCTGGTAATTGCAACTTGAGCCCAGAGAACTTGGTTCAACATTTTTCTCCTTGCTCCACCCAAAAAGCCATCCCAGAGCCTGGACAGAGAGGAGATAGACAAAAACCTCCCCAGCCCTGAGCTGAGTGTCTTGGTAGAGCAGCAACAGGGCTGATTCCATGGGATCTGGGAACACCTTCTCCTGTCCAAGCATGGGCTCTGATGTCAGTGCTGTTTGCCAAGTCTTGAATTTCCTCCTTAGGGCTATTCCACAGTTTTTAATTGCAATCCAGAATCTCAACAAATCACAAACGCCATATGTAAACACAATCAGGATGTAGACCCAATCCGTTTGTAATTGCTAATAGAAAAGGAGATGCGAGGGGGGGGGACTCACAGGCTCTTGAAAAAGCCTGGGATGGAATGGGGGACAGTTCAGCAGGGTGCAGGTTTCCCCGAGGACTTGCTTCAGAGAGAATTCTCCCAGGGCAGCCAAGCCTTCCCCCTGACTGCAGGGGTCATAGCCTAAGTTTCCTGATCAGAGGAAAGAACTTAAACACGCACAGCTGAAGCCGATAAGGCTTTCTAGGAAGAGTACATGGTCCCAGGGGCCTTTTGAGCTAGCACAGCCTCTAAGGATTCTAACCCTCTTGGGAGGTAGCCCAGCCGCCTGCCTTGCCCTCCCCAGGTACTAAAGGATACAAGTTTCTCTGGGACTCTGCTCCTGAGTTCCAGTTTAGAGGACCTGAGTACACTCTGTGCCCACCGATTTCAAAGGACCCTTCCTTCTGGTTTCTAGGGAAGAGATGGAAGCTATGGGGGAGACCGGCAAGCACCAAAGTTGGTTTGCATTTGAACCTTAGAAAAATATCACGTTTGAATTTGCTGTATGCTCGGTGCTGTTGTTTGTTACTACATAAACAAATGTGGTGCACAAATGTTAGGTATATCTACAAAGCTCCTGTAGAAACCATTAGCGCCCTAGCTGATAGTGTTGCAAGTGGCTGATATATGCATGGGTAACCCTAAGGAGATTTTCAAAACCTGTCTCCTATCCAAAGAGAAAAAAAGGGCATCTGAGAGCAAGGGAAAGCATCTGATGATATTTCTGGGCATGGGCTATGATCTCTTGTCTTTGTCAATATTCCGGGGTCATCAACCATACTGGCTACACACGGAAACAAAACTACTTCTATGGTACGATGGCAGGGTGTGGTCACAAATGACAATTCTCGAATCTGAAAGAAAAAGAAATCCAACTATATAAATAAAGTTGGAGACTGTGAGACTCCAGTTCTGGAATGACAGAGGGAGACTGGTGCTGTGGGAGCCTAAGCTGGTCTTAGAGAAGGAAGAAAGGGTGACTCCTTTTATCCAAGAGAGTTGAGAGAGCTCTGGAGATGGCGGTGAGAACTTTCCACTTTAACCTGTCTGTTAAGTTGCTTCCACACCAAGGAATGGCACAGATGTCTTAGGCTCTGAAGGCCTCATCGTTAGCATCTCCGAAGACAGCCGGGAGACCCACGCTCCCACTCTGCCTAGCCCACCCACGCGCAAGTTCCCAGCGCAAGAACTAACTAGCTTCCCTGGTTCAGGCACTGGCAGACAAATACTCGCAGCTCGGAGCCTGGGCTGCGGAGCTTGAGTGGCCAGCAGTCTCTGGCGGGGGCTGGGGGGCTGCCGGTCGGGGGCACGAGTGGCTGGAGAGAGGCAAGGGGTGGAAAAAGGAGGGGCAGCGGGTGGACTAATGATGAAAAAGTCTCCTCCATCCTGGCTCCTTAATTAAATGCATGGAAAGAACCGAGGCGCGCACATCTGGTTTCAATCTGCAACCCTTTGATGGCATCAAATGTTCTTTTCCCAGATCAGGGCTGGAAGTTCTGGGCTAACTATGGCCGTTTGGAGCCCAGAAACCATTTACACACACTGGGACCCTTCCTCCTTTTCAATTCAACCTCATAGCTACAGGAGGAGGGGAAAATCTAGCAATCAAGGGAGTGAGGGAAAACGTTATGTATGTGTGTGTTTAAAGAACATAAAACCCCACAAATAAGCACTTACTATTTTACTTACTGGCCATATAGTAACTCATTCCTAATGAGACTATTAAAGCTGTTACCAGATTCCAACAGGTCATGAAAACACCGCCAGCACCTCTCTGTCCTCTGTCAAGCCTGGTCCATAGACCTCAACCCCAATGTCCTCTGACTCGGTGTCTGCCAGGACCGCACCCCGCTGAACACAGATTAGCAAAGAGCCTACCCCCAGCTCCCCAGTTCCCTCAGCTCTCTCAGCTCCCTCAGTCAGGGTGCTCTTGTCTGGTCCAATTTGGGCAGCCTCCATGCTAACACATCCTAGCCTGGGAAAGCGACTATGGCCACACCTAAGAAATTACACCCTTTGGAAGGGTAGGAGACCGATCCAGGATGGACTTTCCTCCTGTTTAATAAATATGTAAATTTTCTACTGTCGGAAGCCTCGAGGTTTCTGGTGGCAGCGAAAGTCTCGAATCCATTCGAAGCTGATGACTCTCCAAGCCGCCTTTAGAACGTAGAGAGCCTCCAGTTATTATCGCTCTTGTTATTTTATTACATTATTTAATAGGCTGTCTCTACAGAGCCAAAGGAGCTTTAATAGGCTTGCTCTTTTGCTTTTCTGTCTCAGTCTCTCCCTGCGCTCTCCGCCAAAACAAATCTACAGGAAAAGTTGCCGGGGGCGGGGCAGCAGAAGATTTGATTATTATAGATGTGCATTCTTCTTTTTTTCCTAACAAGTTTGCCCTCAGCTGTTATCAAAGCATGCAAATGAGATTTTCCAACAGAATTTCAAACAAATCCGGAGGAGTTAATGCCCAAACAAAATAATCAGCCCGTTTAAAGTGACTGTGGGTTTCGGCTCCTTTTTCTCCGTCTCCGTGATACTACTGCGAGGAGATGATAATTAGACCTTTATTTTAAAAATCCAAAGGGGCTCTCTCTGCTTCCCTCCCTCTTTGACCCTCCTCCCTCCCTCTCGCCCTCTCTCTTGCTCCCTCCCTCTCTCTTTCTCGCAAAGGGGGTTTTCTTAATCAGACAGTTTTTTTTTTCGGTCCGAGGGAAAGGAGGAAGGAGATGGAGATGGAGAAAGGGGGTCTGTAAAACGTCAGGCGCCGCACAAAGGCTTTGCCACGTAATTACAGGCTCCCATTAAGTGGAGATCTGCCCTCCCAGGGGTCTCCAATTTTCTTGTATTCCCTACAAAGCCTCCTCTCCATGCCAGTCTGTGCCTTTTGAAGTGCCAGAGAGCTTCTTGATCCGACTGAGAAGGGGAGAGGAACTCAACTGAGAGGGGAGAGAGAAGGGAAGGGGGACCCGCCGCCCTCTGCTGACTCTTGAAGCCCTACTTCTTTATTTCTTATTTTTTTTTCTCCTTACGAAAAGTAAAGTGAGAATCCTGCCCTCTAATACATCTGCAAGACATCACTCTCCTGAAATCCTAGTCACTCCCGAGAATCCACAGGAGTGCAGAGAGGGGAACGCGCTTTCTTGAAGACATTTTAAAGCTGGAACAAGCCTCCTTCTGTTGGTGCTTGAACTCTTGCCGGGGAATAACTTTTTTAACCTTTTTTTTTTTTAACCCACTTTGATTCTTCTCTCCACCCCTTCTTCTCTCTTCTGTTTGCCTAACTCCCCCGCCCTGCTGGCCTCCCCTTTCCTCTCTCCCCCTTATTATTATTTTTAGTGTCTGTGTGTGGACGCTTTTTGAGAGTTCGAAGGGATACTTTTTTCTCGCTGATTTAAGCACAGGGTAACTTTTTTTTTTTTAAACTTTTTGGTGTGGATTGTCTCTTTGGACCGCGCCGGACTTGGCTTCAGGGAACCAACCGAAGCTGCGGGAAAGTTACTGGTGCCGAAAGTTCTGCTTTTCAGAAGGGGGTTCTCTCTCTCTCTCTCTCTCTCTCTCTCTCTCTCTCTCTCTCTCCCTCCACTCCCCCCTCTTTCTTCCCCATTCGGCTCCTCTCCCCCCTCGCGCCCACAGCGTTTGGTGTTGATTCGAGCGGGAAGAGGGGGGTGGGTGGGATTGGAGGGGAGACCATGACCTCCAGCTACGGGCACGTTCTGGAGCGGCAACCGGCGCTGGGCGGCCGCTTGGACAGCCCGGGCAACCTCGACACCCTGCAGGCGAAAAAGAACTTCTCCGTCAGTCACCTGCTAGACCTGGAGGAAGCCGGGGACATGGTGGCGGCACAGGCGGACGAAAGTGTGGGCGAGGCGGGCCGGAGCCTGCTGGAGTCACCGGGACTGACCAGTGGCAGCGACACCCCTCAGCAGGACAGTGAGTGAGGGGCGCGTGCTCCGGGAAGGGTGTACTGGGGACAGCGGGTGGAGGCCCGGGAAGGGCGGCGGGACCATGTTCTAGACTTAGGTTTCTGGAAGAGGTGAAGATGAGGAAGTTAAGAGTCCTGGGAAAAGTGTCTGATCGCAGAAAGACGGCTGAGAAAAAGAGGGCTCCGCCAAGGGTGTAAGCCTAGCGGATGCTGGGAGGCCAGGCGATCCCAGGCAGGGACTCTGCGGCCACGACTGTCTCCAGCCGCCTAGGCTGCATCACGGTTTCGGGCAGGAGCAGCGGCCAGAAATCTCGCAGGGGTCCGCGCCAGGGTAGGAGCGGTCTGGCCAGAGCGCAGACTGCACAGCCACCTCCGTTAGAGAAAACAGCCAACAAAGATGCTGGGTGGGCCTTGGGAGCGCTTCTTCTGTGGGGCTGAAGGAAAAGCACTGTGTTCAAGGGAACCCGGCAGAAGCCACTCAGGTTGCACACTCCAGTGTCTGTGACCCAGGCCTGGAAAAGGCCAAGGGCAGCACGGGAATGCCCAGCCCTAGTAGCCTAGCCTTGCTCTCTGCCCCCTGCTGTCACTTCTACCCGCGAATCAGTTTTGAGCTGGAGCCAAAAGCCCATCTGTTAGGGCAAACCCTGGTGAAGCCAGAAGAATGTTCTTTAGTAGCAAAATCCAAAACTCTGCCCAACTTGATCTAGCACCAAAGGGGCACCGGGAATCGCGGGTTGCAGGCCTAAATCCTAGTGTAGCGCGGCCTTTTGGCACCTAGATTTCTAGAAAACGTCAGTGTACAAGCTACCTTACCCACCCTCGCTCACTGCCCACCTCCTCTCCACGAAATGTTCATCTCAGACTTATTAACTTTGCCCTTACAAAAAGACTTGCCACAAGCATGTGTCGTGGTGGTCCCCGAGTATATAACACACTCGCCACCTGGTTCATCCCAAGTGGCTTCCAGTCAGATGCATACAGATAGATACTATTTCCCTTCGGTAGAAAGTTCGAAAATGACTCTTTCCTTATCTTCTTATGCTGATGGCTCTTTCGTGAACTTTGTAGTTTGGCCGCCCCTGGACAGTCTATGATTCTCTCAAGACACTGGCTTTCTTAGCTTCCAAATAATAATTTTAAAAAGACATTTGAAGCAAGTTGGCGTCGGAAACAGCTGGGAATGGTACCTAGGCACAGTGGTGAGGGCCAGGCTCCCTGAAGCAGGCCACTGGAGAGCCCTAATCAGGTCAGGGCGCTGGTCCCTAGTTCTGCCTTAAATTCTGCAGTCTGCTGGGATTGAACTAGTTCAGCGGGCAGTAACCTGGGGGACAGTCAGCTCTGGATCGGGCCCACCGACTGCCCCAAACCTGGATGACAAAGTTTGAAGTAGCTATTTGAATTACCACAGTCAGGAAGAATCAGAGTCCCCAAACCCTGGGTAAGGACTAGGTTTGGATCTATAGTTATTCTGGGAAGTATTTGGGGGAAGCTGGTATCTCGTGGATGGGGTATCTGAAGCACCAACAAAATGGGCTATGAAATTCACTGTTATTATTTTTTTTTTAAAAAAAAACCTTTCATTAGGGAAAATGTAAAACAAAGACAAGGACACTAGTACCTGGAACCCAGTTGTAGCTGCTCTGTGACAGTCAGGACAGTTTCTCTACGACTTATGATCTGTCCCAGCAGTTAGCACTGTTTGAAGACCTGGATGTTGGAACCTCACACCACCATGCACATACACACTACCCCACAGAAAACAAGCTGTAAGAAAACTGCTGTGGAGAAGACCAACGTGGGCAGGAGAGAGGAGGCCAGTATTGCTTTGCTCCAAGAGAAGGCTGGAGCATAGGAAAAGCAGGACCAAGGCTGGCCTCAGCCAGCAAAAGCCACGGAGGGAGAGGCAGTCAGTATCAAAAACTGTGGGGCTGGAAGCAGACAGAAAGTAGTGATTTTGTTTGCCTTGCTTTGTTTTTCTCCTTTAAGGAAACCACAGGAGAAGGGAGTTGGGGTCTTACAGTAGGGATACAGAAAACCTAGGCCAACGAGGCCACTGTGGAGCTGATTTGAAGGGGCTGCCCTGAGGCTGGTTGAAACTGGAGAATGGTTTTTATGAGACTTGGGCCTAGAACCACCAAGGTCACATCATGCTTAGGAATCTCCTGGACATATCCAGCTGGGTTGGGGAATCTTTTGCCCACAGAGAGAGGGACAGGACTCTGTGAATCTGCCTGCATCAAACCCAGCCTTATTTCATTCATACTTGTAACGAATAGAGAGGCAGATGAAGAGAGGACCCAGAGAGGAAACCGAGCCTCTTAAGGTTAGCCTAGGGAAAGGATGCACTAAACAGGACAGTCACTACTCAACAGATGCTGGCTGTGGTAAGGGGTATAAGTGACAAGCACCTAAAACTGAGAGAGAATTCGGGGAAACTCCACATAGGCACAGGCTGACTTTGCCTTTGCTGGGAGATGAGCCGCAGGGCTGTACTAAGAAACTATTGCTTTTGGTAGTGGTGTTTTCTCTGACTTCCTCTTCTCCATGGGGGGTGATAACAGGAGACTCTTGTCTGGTAAGACAAGCAGCCCCATGGAACCCCATCCTTAGACGTCAGGTAGAAAGCAGAGGAAACTGTGAGCTACTTGGAAGTCAAGATCACTGGTTCTCTAGCTTGGAGGCTGGCAGTAAAGCTCAGATTATAGACAGAGAAGAGGGGAGTCCGGCATAGAGGGGAGCTACTTCAGAGATCGGGCTGTAAGGGATTTAGGGGTCACACTTGGGGTCACAAAGGATGGGGAAGTTCACAGGGCATCAGGTGCTCAGAGTGGGAAAGGAATAGACCCTTCCCTTTAAAGAGATGGGAACACCCAACAGATGCTTCTGCTTGCCAGCTCTGTTGTAAAAAGTAAGGAGTTCTTATTGACCCTTACTACAGTAAGTCAGCTATCTTGTTCTCCCGCTTCTCCCCTGAGTGGGGGCTTATTCTCACCTTGTTTTCCCTTCAGTGGAAGAACTGATTTTATTTTTTATTTTCCCAGTGTATATTTTCTCAATCTTTTCGGATCCTTTAGCGGCTAAACCAGTGGAGGGACGTTTGGTGTATGAACGCTGGTGATGGCAGAGCAGGGATAAGTAAGAAGGGAGAGTAAGGACTCATAAAAACAAGCAGACCTGCTCTTGGGAGGACAGTTCATTCCGCTGTCAACTTCTTAATTTCAACTTCTGCAAACTCTTAAAAAAAAAAAAACACGCCTGCCTTCCACATTCCCAACCTCTAAATTAGTGAAACCAGATTGTCCTAATAAGACCTTTTGTTGGAAACACATGTAGTCATAAAAAGGTAGACGGAAAGTCAATTAGACACGCGCGCGCGCGCACGCACACATTCACCAGCCAGCGCTAAGTGTGCACCCGGGCACAGCTGGGTCCTGGCCCTTGGTGGATGCAAATGCGGAACAGCGGCGCGGGAAATCGATTTGTCTCAAACGGAGAGGTGTAAACCCAGGCAGACGGTCGCCCTCCAGATCCACCAACCCACTCTCGCTGGCCCAGCTCCCCAATTCCTCTATGCCAGAGAAACGCCCAGGAGAGCGGGAACTTTGTCTAGGGCGCTCCCCAGTTGGAATCCGCATCAAAATAATATCAATTCCCTCTCTCCCCGCAGCGTCTCATTTCGCAATAGTCATGGCGCCAGAAGTATCTTTCTCAGCACCACCCTGGGATGTATGCCCCGCGCTGGTACTTTGAATTTGAATTCAGGCCTCAAAGATCTTAATTCAAGATGGAGATAATAAAGCAAGTCATTTTAAGGGTGGCCTGGAAAATTTTCTCTTTATGGGAGTAGGGGATGAAATTCCGGAGCAAGGGAGTCCCCAAAGCATTAAGTTTAATGCAAAGGCTGGTGAATTGCTTATTTTATGCGCAGGGGCTTAGAGCCTGGTGGCCTCCATTTAAAATTTTCAGAGAAAAAGACAATCTAGTAACTTCGATGTTTGGGGACCAATGACAACTTGGGGTTTGAAGTTGTTAGGGAATTGGACGCCATAGGAGTCAAGGGCTCAGGCTGAGCAGACTCTTTGAGGCTACAGATAATCAACTCTAGGCATCATTGCCCGGATCTCATTCTCTGTAAAACCTTTTCCAATACCCTGTAGCATCCTATACTAGCCATAGCCTTTGCTCCGCAATTGGTGACCTTTCTTAAGAGGCCCTCGAGGCAGGGCGCTGGGTAGCAAGGCAGACTCCGCAGTGGATCGCACGCACCCTGGTCAGTGGTTCCTTTGTTTTCCCAGGAAAATCATTTTAGATTTTACAACAGGAGTGAATAAATCATCCCTAAATCACTAATGCCAGCTCGTGCCCTAGGTGAAGCATCAGTTCCAAAGCAGCGGGTACTTTTCGATAGCACGGACTTCAAGTCCCAGATTTTATGTTACTTCTACCCAGGACCGAGTTCTGAAGAATTTTGTCCGGTGCTCCAGGCCGGCGGCATGGAGTCCTGTGCATCCACTGACAGCTGTAGATTTTCAGCTACCAGGGTTCCTAGATCAACCGTTTTATTTTGAAGAGTTTACACTTGTCTTCTTCTGTGGTGTTTACCGGCCCCACTGCAGCGGCAGGGGAGCCTCCCGCCAAAGCAGACTCCAACCCCTCCGTGGGGAGGACGCTAGAGCTGCTGCTACCCAGTTGTTGCAAACTTTTGTGCCTTCGGGTCTTGTACTGTGACCCCAGGGAGCCTCCAGCTTAAGGCTCCATCCTCTTTGCATGCTGTGGAATGTTCTTTTTATTAACCCCTTGGAAGAGCCACATGAGGAAGCACTTTGAACCTGGAATGGGGTATTTATAGAAAAGGAGATAGGCTTTGCATTGGGTTAGGGGTGGACGAGAAGAGAGTTTTAGTTGGACAGTAGTCTTCTTCCCAAAGAAAAGTAAAATATGGGTCTCAGCATGCTCTGGCTAAGTCTTGGTAAATTTAATAACAGGGACCTTAAGGGCTAGACTCATGTATAAAAAAATGATGAATTTTATTGTTGTTACATGCCCAGCTCTCTATGGCTATTGTGTGCCCCAACAATTCGAGAACTACCTACATGCAGAGCATTACCCTGTGACTGACCATTTCTCCTTCCTTTCTCCGATTTTCTCTGATGCTGAGGTACCACCTCCCACGGGTTTCCTATACTGTAACTTCCTCTTTAACAAGAGAAAGAAGATGTAGATGTCTTTGATAATGGTATCGATCCACAGGAATTTGGATTCTTGGGAAAAAAAAATCAAAGACCTTGGTGTGCAGGCTAACAAGGCTCAAGTGAAAACAATATTCTCAAGTGGTAATGAAAATATCAGCAAAGCACCGTGCCCTCCTTTTTCTACATGTGGCTTCTGGTTGGGCCAGTATAGATGAAGGCAGCAGGGAAAGGAGAGCAGGACAGTCATGGGCATTTCTAAGTAAGCTAGCAAATTTATTTTCACAGAAAGATGTCTCTACTGGGGACTGAAGATTAGTAGTTTTTGGGATCCATAAATAGAAGTCTCAAATAGTTGTTCATAGAGACCTCTATGACATATCAGTTTTGCAGTAAGATTTTTTAAAGATTACAGAATTTCATTGGCATTGAAATTGTTTAATTAAAAAAAAAATCTGAGAAGCTGATTACAGAGGGTGACAGCCTTGGTAGTTTAGAGGAATAATGCCACCCCTCTCTTGGTAACCACTTATGGACATCTTGTGAAAGAAATAAAAATCATGCCAAATGAAACTCACAGTGACCTTTTAGAAGAGTCCAGGGACAGTCAAATTCTTAGATTTCTGTTCTCTGTGGGGTCCTCAAATACAGGGACAAGGACTGAGTTGTGACCACATACATTCTTGGGTCCTAAGTGCACAAAACTCCTTGCTACTCTGCAGAGTGAGAGAGTTTCAGTTCCTGAGAATTCTTGGTTTCATTAGGCTCAACTTCAAATAAGGAATAAATTTGGAATGTTCATGAGAAATAATAGTAAGCTGGTGTGTGTGTGTGTGTGTGTCAGGTAAAGAGGAATTAATTGAACAAAGATTTTTAATTTCAAAACACAGTCTTCAGTGCCTTGATTTGAACTGCTTTTGTCTCTGCCCAAGCGAAGATGCAAACCAGCCTACTCCACCTACATCCCCTCCTTGCTGGTCCAGAAGTCCCTGCATTTTGCAGGGTAGGACCACCAACCTAGTCTGACTGGTTCCTCCTTGCCTTTTCTTTCCAATAGGGGGTGCAGTTCTCCAGGGCTGAGGTTATTTTGCCTTAAAAAAAGACTCCAGTCCTAGGCCAGGAGAACACAGCAAATCTTGATAGCATGAAGACACTTCAGGGACTGTATGAATATATTCCATGCACTTGTAGCTCGGCAGAAACATGGAGATAGCTGCTAGGGAAGAGGGCTACTTTCCTCAGCTCCTTTGATATGACTCCTATCAAGATTCCAGGGTAAGAAGGAAGAGGTAGCAGGAGGTGGGGCCAGAAGACTGGCCCTTCAGTTATAGCTTCTAGAACTGGTGTGTGGATTCTAGGGAGCGGGCGGGGATTGGCCCTGCAAATGTGAATGTAACTCTGTGTGTGTGTGTGTGTGTGTGTGTGTGTGTATCCAAATGTGCTGGAGGTTTTAAAGGAAGAGGTAGAATCTTGGCTGGTATAAGCAAGATGTTTCAGACTGCAATGGAAACCCTTAGAGTCTTCAAATAGGGCAGGAAATCTGACCCCCTTGAGTAAGGGTAACACTTTTCCTTGAGAGGAAGGCAAAAACTGCCCCAACTCTTGCATGGCACTGAAATCTGAACACTTGAAGTGACTTCCAATCCCTAAATCTGATCCGTTATGGTCAGACTTGAAGAACTTTAGGACAAATTCTTACACCCCCACCCTGGTAAATTTTACAGTTCTTTTAATTCTCTTCTTACCTAAGGATGGCTAGAGGGAGGAGAGGCAACTCTGGGGGAAGCACAATGACTCAATGAAGACACTGTTGTCTTATCGTAAATGGCGTCGAATGCGAACTTTTCCAGACGATCTGCCCCGAGATGTTCAGTAGAAGTAGAAGCAGGAGGCCAGAATTGTGAGGGGGATTACTTTCCCACAGTCCTGTGTCAGAGAGCGAGAACATTCATCCCATTCAGCTATTTTATCCTCATTACTCATGTCGTTATATTTTAAAGGACCTCACAGTGCTGGAAGGAGGTGTAGTTATAAATAAGCATAAAAACAGATGGGTGCTCTCTCAGTTATATGCTGAGGACATACAAGGAGGCCAAATCTTTTCAAAAGAGACTCAGAAATACAACTTCAAGGCCAAAGGGCACAACTCAATCAGAACCCTGTGCCAGAATGTGCTAAGGTCAATCCTCTTCACTATGGGCAAAGTCGAGGTCCTGGCCAGAAGTGGGCACATGCAGAGAAACACGTTTTCTTAATGTTTCCTTGCAATCTTTCTACAGATCCAGTGCCGGGCTGCCAAGAGGTCAGTAGGATTGCTTGGGCCCTGTGGGTGGTGAGAGCATCGTGTTCCAGCACCCTGTCCCTTTTACTTTCTTTTCTTTGTGTATCCTCTGCCTCAACAAGTTCGGTGCTGGAACTTAAAGCATCCCTTAAATATTATGTTCTGGCATCTTCTGAAAGAGGGGGGGGGGTCAAGCTCAAGTAGATATACTATATCAGATAGCTACCTGCATTCTTCCTCTTTGCTAACTCAGTTTATTATTTCATTTTTAATTTGGGGGTTCTTAGGACAGGGTCTCACCATGCAGCCCTGGGTATCTGGGAACTCTTACACAGACTTGACTAGCTTTGAACTTACAGTAATCCTCCTGCCTCTGACTCCTGTAAGTTAGAATCATAGGCACGCACTACCATACCCAGCCTCTCCTCAGTGAGGAACTTGTTAGTGATTGGAGTTTGGGAGATTGTTTATTGTATTCGGTTTCTTTTCGGGGTCATTGATTAGTTCCACAGAACTGAAGGTCCTAATGGAAAACATACTGATTCTAAATCTTTGCACCTTGCCATTTTCATGCGTCACAATTAATCCAGACCAGGCAGCATTAAATAATTATTTGCATGCTTACACTCCCTTTCACTTCCTAACAGCGTTTCTTCAACAAATGCTGCCATAGCTCATGGCAGCCGTGACTTGTAGACAGCTGTCAACTAGTTGTCTGTGCTCGCTAGTGCTAAGTAAGCACTTCCAAATAAAAGCCATTCTTATGGCGGAAGTACTCTGCGCGCGAGTTTCTCCTTCCCACTTCCTGCTTTTTGCCTGCGCCCATCTTCATGTGGGCAGCCATTTGTAGATTATTCTTCCCTCTCTCACAGCTTTAGGATTCTATGGAAGAGGCTGAGCTAGGGATGCGGCCACCTACTTGACGTTGCTGTTCCAATGTCACTAAAGTGTTTTGGCCTCAGAAACAGCAAAGCGTGGGACTCCCTTCCTTTGTTCCTCAGATAGATTTTCCTGTTTCTCTAGGTGGCAACACATGGCAAACCCGAAGGGTGTCACAGTCATCCCTGAGGCCTTTGACGACTCCATCTCTAATTCCCTGCGAGTTTACCTTTAAAATCTACCCAAACCCCCCTCCTTTAAACCACTAGCAGGTCTACCTGCACCACCTCCTCCTCCTCCTTTCCTGTCAGTTTCCCCACAGTGCATCCTTGTCTTCCCCTATGCTCAGGTGTTGAAATGAGAACGGTGTGGACCAAATCCTTAATACACAACTGGAGAGTTCTGGTGATGGCTTCTCCCCCCAAATACATCGTTTAAAAATCCCAGCTCGCACCCTTCATTAGAACGCACAATTGCTTTGCTACCTTTTCAGCATCAAGGATGGATGGCTTACCCTGATTTTGATTTTCTCTTAGGCCCATTCTCTACAATCTTTCTTTCCATCCCGCCCTGGCAACTTGCCCTGTTCATAAGCTGAAATCCCAACAGAAGCTGTCTTGCTGCTCTGCCCTCGGATGCTAGGCAGGCAAGTGGATTCCTATGCAAGAGCCTCATTTCTGTCTCTTGGCTTCTATATGGAAGGGCTCACACCACGCGTGTTACCTTCCAAGGTTCTATTTCCACAACGCTTTGGGATGCCCCTGCTTAATCCTGGTCCCTGCAAACCCCTTCCTGTAAATTCCTTTCCTCAGCGCACATTCTAGAAACACTCAGCGCTTCCACATGTATTGTTTACTTATTTTAAAAATATTTTAGGATTGTGAATGTGCCTTAAGCATTTTCTTAAGACTAGAGACTGTGGGGTGGGGCATATTTCCTCAAATACTATGTAGACACATCTGCCTGGAGGCCTTCTACCCACTGCTTTCTACCTGCAAAGTTTTTGATCGTTTGTTCTGTTATAAGGTAAAAACCAAGAGTGGCACGTATGTATTTTAGATAACTATATTTATTTACATTAAAATTTCAAATGAAAAAGTGAAGTTTCCATTATTTCACTACCCTGAGGAAAATGCAGTTAATATTTTGACATTGAAGTGATTTCTTTTTAGTCTTGTTTAAACAATTTTTGATTATGTGGTATTAGCATCCTGGATGACTGGTGGTTCTTTAATCAGCAGAGGAGTTTTTAAGCCCATTGTCAAATATCCGGTTTCCTTTAAACAAGAAAACACATAAACATTTATCCCGCTTATTCTCATCAGGAAAGTTAAACAAATAAACATGCAAACAATGTCTCCCCAAGGTTATGCAAACCTTGGCCCTCCATGGCAGTCAAATCTCAGCCTTCTCAGCTTCCACTGGAGGCATCTCCAGCCCAAAGGCTTTCAGAAGAAATGGTTTCTTTTTCCTTTTGCCTGTTCTAGAGAACCTTCTCTAGACATGAGCACACATATTCTGAAGTTGGAAAAGACCGCCTCATATCTATATAAAGGATGCTTCTAGACCACACTGAAAGGGGATTTTCCACAGGATTATTTTTTGAGATAAGTGGTAAAGCGTGCTCACCAAGTGGACACAAAGTGGAGTCCAACATGGTTTCTTGGTTTTTTTTGTTTGTTTGTTTGTTTGTTTGTTTTGTAGGTTCTTGGATCTTGCATTTCTTTTTATTAAATATTGGACGTTATACATTCTTTTGTGCTTTGTAGAATGATAGACACAGTGGCAGATTCAGGACCCAGTGAAACATTTTGACAAAGTAAGAAGCATTAAAAAAAGACAAAAACAAAACAAAGATACTGAATTTTATCCAGACATGAGTTTTTGTTTAAAGTGATAATTATAAGGAAGATATGAAATTGTTATTTTAAAGTCTATTTAAAAATCATTCCAAGGCAGATTGCCATTAAAATACTTTCCCTATGAATACAAACATTGTATTAAGGGGGGAAATTAACAAGGGGTATAATGCTATGCTAAATAAAAAAAAGCTTTTCGTTTTAAAATTAGATATATTTTTATAGATCTTAATAATTACTTTTCTCTTTCTCATTAGAGGGAATAGAGTCAGCACCATTTTTGAGAATTAAAAAACCACACTTACCCAATAAAAGTTTCTGCAGTTCCCCACATTGCCTTCTTCTTCTAAAGGAGGGAAGAAAGAACACCCAGAGAGCTGGCTGCCTGTAACCAGATGTGCCTTCCAGCCGCTCTAATCCTCAAGACCGGGGGAAGACCACAGGATGAATCCCCAACACATTTAAGAAATAAAACGTAATTTTGTTCATTAATCATGGAGCTGAATTCTGAAGTTCACTAGACATATTTCAAAGACTGAATCCCTTCTGACAAGAGAAACAGAAAATAATATCTCTGCACACCCGACTCTTACAGTCTGTTCTCCGCCACCCTCAGGGAAGGAGCAATTTTCCTGAGTGTGATTCTTTTTAGGATCTTTGTTGAAATGTTTATCTCTCTCTTCCCCACTTCCTTTGCCTCCATTTTTCTGCTTCCTTGAGTTGGGGCAAATATGTGTTTTCTGCCCTGTTTGAGGTTTGTTTGTTTGTTTTGAAGGTCCAACTCTACTTCGAGCAGAGAGGAAATTTAGCCTGTGTTGGTTTAGGTCTGGAAGGGGCATTATTTCAACTGACCTAATTTACTTACCCTGCTGGCTTATTTCATTCGTGTCCTTAATTACTTGCATGGGCTTACTTGCTTTGTCATGAAGTATTGAAAGCATTAATACATGGAAGGTAAAGCCATATAAAGTATAAACCCACTTCACAAACATTAAAAACACATACTTGCTATTCTAGTAATTCTCTTAAGCTAATTCCAAGAAGCAGATGGAACTAGGGTAATTGTTTTCGGTTTATAGATAGGAGTTCTGCTTGTGTATAGAATCTCAGCTGCATTGGTACTGTGAAGTGACTCACTCTCCTGATTCCATTTTCGTATTTTTAAATTCTACTCCTTCACCCTTGACATCAACCAAATTAGTTTGCTTGCATCACTCTCTTAGAAAACAGGGTAAATTAGGAATGGAGGCATCAAGCCAGCTACTTTACAGCAATGTCACCAAGGTGTATAAATATTTTAAAAAGTAATCCCATTCTTTAGGATAAAGCCATTGCTCTGCCTATCTCTTTCATGGAGATGCAGTAGAAAAAAACTTGTACCTTCTAAAACTAAATGAAAAATCAACTGGGCACAGTGGCTAATGCCTTTACTCTCAGCACTCAGAAGGCAGAGGCAAGAAGTTCTCTGTGAGTTCAATGCCAGCCTTGTCTACATAATGAGTTCCAGAAGAGTCAGAGCTATATAGTGACACCCTGCCTCAACAAACAACAACAAAAATAAAACAAAATAAAAAGGGCTAAGCATATGGCATATGTGCATTGATAAACCATAAGGGGTAGAATACAGAACTTTCAAAATTAAGTTATCAAGAAAAGATTAAAAAAATAGACATACAGTTCATTAGATTTATGCCAAGTTCTCAAAATGTGAGGAATCTTTGGGACTAGCAACATAGGTGATTAGGAGAGCATGTGCTTATTAATATGTGTGAGAACTTGAATTCATTCCCTAAGCCTAGAAACTATACACACAAAAGTGAGAAATATTTTATCTGGGTTTTAGGGATATTAGCAATTTGTATGTATTTATTGTGATTTCAGAGAATTCTCTATTCAAATTATGATCCCACTTATAACTTGATTTGGTAGAAATCTCTAGGTCTCAAGCTTCGTCTATATGTATTAATATGGATGACTGAGTTTCACTGCTTAGAGAGAGTAATAATCACAGAGTGACCAGTCCTCCAGCACACTTCCTGTCATAGGCATAAATAAATGCTGGCCTTTTTCTTTTTCTGCACTTCCCCAAACATCCCTGACAAGTATTGTTTCTCCCCAGCTTGCTTATATATTCAATGTGGTTTCCCAGTCAGTGCTGGAGGCCATTTCGTACTACTGAAATTAGAATATTCCCATACTCTGAAAGTCAAACTCTTCCTGCATGTCATTTGCTGAGTGACTAAGCAGACATCCGTTTTTAATTCACAGTTAGAAACTGATGCCTCATGATTTTCTGTGACGCTCACAAGACTCCACCACAAATGCCACCATGAATGCTAGGCGTGTGTCTGTCCTAGAACTTTCTGAGTAAGAGCCCCCTTTTCAGGCCCTGCTTCTTCCTCTCTCCATGAGGAATAGACATGCTGAACCTGAAGTGCTTCAGAAGGGGGCAGGAACATCCTTAATCCCCATCTGCTTCGGCCATCACCATGGGCTTTACAGACTGGGAGGCAAATCCCTCTTGTTTTCTATTGAGCTTCTGAACGTTCCATAGATTATGATACACATTTAGGATACAAAGTATTGAGACTGTTAAACCAAGGCCTGACTTAATGAGTTCCCAGGGACCCCCCATGAAGCATTCTCCCAAGTTGTCATGTTTCTACGGCAGCACTGGCTACTTCATTGAGATTTCTCTGGGGCTTATTAAGGTTTTGTACAGTCATAATACCATGTTAACTATGGCTACACATAAATTTGCCCTTCTAGTCTCCGGCTTCAATTTCCTAATGAGTTGCATAATATAAACATTATGCCCTCCCTCTGATATGTGACCTGTTTTCTCACATTCCTCTTTGAAATCTAATAAGAATATGTACAGACCGCATTTATCACAAAGTATCTAAGACTTTGTTTTTTTTCTTTGCCAAGCCACTAACAATCAGATCTCCCTGGCATTTGCAAGCAGTGGATTTGTGTTGCTCACAGCTGTGGCACATGTGGAGAACACCAGTCTCTATGGGTGAGGCACTCTGAGAAGAGCATATTTCCAGACTGGTGTGCCTTCCCCAGTGTGGTCCAAGGAAGCAGCTTGCCATTTGCTTTTTTGGGGAGTGAGGCGGATTATGCCCCCAAACAGTCTCAGTGAATATGAGGCAAAGACTAGACAGATCTGCTGAAAATAAATGGCAGTCTTATAGGCTGAGAAACATTTGTACATGTTTGCTAAAAGACAGTCTTTATTTTATGATCTATGCAGGCTGTGGTAGGGTACACAGATAATTCTGGGTTACCATTCTCTTTCAGAGGGCATGGAGTCTAGAAAGACCTTCTGTTGGCCCTTGTTCTCATAATCGATGTGCTATATACAATATTGCAAAGCTGCTAACTTTTACTGACTTGCAGAGAAAGAAATAGAGATACACAAGATCATCTGCTTCTTTTCCAACACACTCACACTCCTTCCTGTGTAAACCTGGTTCACTGGCATCAAAATGATCCAAGGGTTACATTTATTATTCCATCGTACCCAGTGAATGAGGCTTTCCAAAAAGCAGATGAACTTTTTTATTGATTTTTATTGAGCTCTATATGTTTCTCTGCTCCCCTCCCTGCCTCTCCCCTCCTCTTCAACTCTCCCCCAAGGTCTCCATGCACAGATGATGAACTTTTATGTGATACCATGTTTGAAAGCCCTAACTTAAACCAGTTTGATCCATAGCAATTGGTAGTGAGTCACAGACTAAGGCATTTCCTTGTGACAGAGGCTGAATATTTTGTGTTTCATTGTCACTTAAACTCTAAGTGCCAACTTACATATTTATCTAGGTTCATCCAGTTTGGAAAACAAAGGAAGAGAGGCAGATGGTTTAGACCTCAGAACAGCTGTCACGGTACTTTTCCTAGTGCAGGTTGCTTTAAAGCTGGTATTGAATATATGAATGTCCGTACAAACCAACAAGAGATAAAAAGCATGCACACCATGCTTATGGACACATTGCACTGTTCTGGCAGGACAGGAAATACATTATGCAGAAATACACAACCCCTGAGTATAGGCTTAGGTGACTGTTGTCTCAGCACTTAGCTGTTAAGCGTACATTTGAAAAGTGGCACCCTGTCACACAGACAGTTGCATTTGCAATTCAGTTTCAAGTCTAAGTAATTCTCACATAAAAGTGTCCTGCCCTTGGGAAGCTGACATTCATTCTCTTCCCCTTCTTCTTTAAAAAATAAAGTATTTCCTCACTTTCAGGTAGTTGACAAGCACAGATTTTGCAACGCTTTGAAATTTGGTCACTCTTATTTGGTTTAAATTAAATTTGGCCTAAATTATCCCCTTTTGGATTATATTTATGAGAAGGCAGTAGATAAGATTTCACTATAACTTTCCCAAACATAGCTCGTTTAGTGGCAACTGGATTTATCGCATTAGTGACATTCTTGGACTTGACATGTATTGGGGCTACATACATCTCCAATGTTCCTCTTTAAGTATGCTTCAAGGATGTTTCCCTGAATGGAAGTTTTATTAATAGCAAAGCATGCTTTCTGATGAAGTGTATGTCAGAGTAGACTGGTCTCCATATGGTCTTTTTGTTGGCTTATGACAACTGATAAAATATTGGATTGATTAGAAGGAACTACTTTTAGAAAAGCAGAATGAGTTTGACTTGAGTAAACTTAGAGAAGGGACAAGAAAGGTAGATCCTTGCAGATGTGAGATGAGTTTAAACCAAGGACAGAAGCCTTCCTGGATCCGGGTCTGTAACAGACTACACTACAGAGTTATAGGCCTCTAAGCCATCTGGGATCCTTTGGTGACACAAACTTTGCTCTGGTGGTCTATGACATCACTGGAACCCCGTTGGTGGAATTACAACTCCATAATTCACAGCTCACTCTTGTTTATTTTACATTGAATCATTTGTGAGCATACTGGCTGCCTACCCAGGGGAGCTATGTGGTTATGCTTCTGCAAATCTCCTTGTTTCATAATCGAGTACATCAGAAGGCATTCGGCAAGTGTCATGACATCCCAAGTCGCAGGCCTTGCAGATACTGATCTTATTTACGACTGTCCTGAAGTTATCTTGGCTGACTCACCTTCTCAATGAATCTTCCTTTTTGGGGTGGGTAGTTATGAAAGATGACTCCTGGCTTGAAGGCAGTTTGCCGAGGAACAAGTATGTTCCCATAGACAAATAATTGGATCCCAACTTCTACAACACAACTGAGAAACAAGATTCTATTACTGTTAATTCACGAGTGCATAAGTGATATCAGTGAGACAGCAAAGAGGGCTTCTGGGTAAGCAAAGGGACTCTGGATTTGCCTGCTTATGTCTTTTGTGTTTGTCCCTGAAGTTTAGAAATGATTCTACTTATGTAGTGTCTTTGAATTTCTCACTGGGATAAGAGAACTAAAGAAAAGAAACTGAGATTTTTTTGAGCACTCATCATGAAACAGACAGTTTGCTGGGTGACTTTTTTACTAATTGAGTTCATTACATTTTCATAACAAGGCTAAATGGTAGCTATTGTTATACCTAATATATAATGCATATAATATATATTTATAATATATATGTACATATATTATATGTTGTGCCATACTTGGTAGAGGCTAATCTTCTTGCCTGGAGCCTTGAAGCTAGTTATTGACAAAGACTAGAACTAGTCTTGACCCCTCAGGTACATTATATTCCATTATTCTCCAATACTCTCCCCAGTATCTTCTAGTAGAGCAGGGCCCATGTTCTTTGTGGCATTTATTCAGTAGACTATTGAGCTGGAAAGTGTAAGAGCAGGTTATATCCTGGGATTAGACATTTAAAATTTTGAAGAATCCTTTGAAAACGAATGACTTTGCCAAGAAAATCCCCTAATGATTACAGAGACTTTTGTTAGTTAACTAGATACGCTGAGGTTAACTACAGGGCTAAGTAACTTAAATGAAGGTGTTGAGCTGGAGGTGAGTTTTAGAGAAGCTGAGTGAGCCCGAGAGATGAGACTTTGTCCATGAATCTTGGCATCCACATGATTTTACATGTTCCGTCAAGCCCCTTTGGACTGTTTCTAGGTCTATGAAAGAGGACTGACATATCTTCTTCGCAGTCTATTGGAGGTTAAACAAGATGCCCATGGACCTACCTATCACAGAGATATGGAAACAATCTCTTCATTTGTGTCAGGTCTAATGTTGAATTAGAAAAAAAAAAACACATTCAAAATTTCTAGGTATGACCTCTTTTGAGGTAGCAACAAGGTTTTTAAAGTTGTAGACTGGATTTTACCTGCAAGATTCTCACAGTGACCTCTAACTTGACTCTTTAGATTTGGAGATTCATTTGTTCAAATGTGATGTTCTAAGTAGGGATTAGTTTCCCAGGAAACCTAAAAAGATTAGCAAATGTATGAGGTAGTTGAGCTCTAGAGTTGGTGGGGGCAGCCAGAGTGCTGCCATCTTGGACGGAAGTGATTTTGTGACACTATAGTGATGACGAAGTGGGTAAGTTTTTCCTCCTCTTTGGTGTAGAACCCATGCTAGGCCTAATTTAGAACACAGTGAATTTAGTATCTGGGATGGCTTATTCAATGGTCTGTCTTCCATATCTCCTGCACATGCTCATAGCATCCTTTACAGAATTGCCACACACGTGGTCTCTCGAAGCATGTGGTAGAGTACAGTGCCTTGGTCTCTGGGAGAAAAATAAGAACACAGAAGAGTAACTAAGTGACAAACAATGTATTGAACCATCAACATTTAGACAGATGTCCATAACTGTGGGCATCCAGGTTTGTAACATTTGCTGACACAATCAAGTTGGAGGTGGAATCAACTCGGTAGGAACTGCAGAGTCCCGCTCCAATCTTTCTTCCTTTCTCTCGTATTTTTCACATCGTTGACACATATGTGCCGAGTACTGGCCATCCCAGTCATTATCCAAGGTGTTGGGACTTCAGCAGTAAACAAAAACTGCCTTTTTCACAAACTTGATGTGCTCCTGGGAAGGAAAGTGATAAATACGTAAAGGAGCAAACACCCAGGTCAATAATTTAGTTACAGGTGAGTTCTATTTAAAAAAAAATGAAACAGGCTTATTTGATGAAGAATATGAATGAAAAATAGGAGATAACCATGAGAGGAGGGAAGGGACAGATAGGAAGGCTCTGAAGTTGAGCCAAACATGAGCATCCAGGACCCAGAAGGAAGGTCAATGTGTCCAGAAGACAGTGAGTGGTAGGAACTTTAGAGAAGACAAGGTGAGATGCATATGCCAGCAAGATGTCAGGGACCTGTATGCTAGGGAGGTTGGGCTCTCTTTCAGATTCTGAATCTTCTAACATACTCCATGACTTTTAAAATGTATTTGCTGCTCAGCACAGGAAATTTAATCTGTACTTTGCTTAAGGCTGAAAGATCAGCTTCTTCATCAGGTCTTGTTTATTTGAGGTTCATGTCTTCAAACTCTGAGCCTTCGCAGATGGCTTCATTAATGAAAAACAAACTGGGAAATTGGGTCAGGTAAGCTAGTTTACACCTACTGTGGCTGACCCAACTAACCCTGCTCATCTCCCGACACCAGAGAACATGGGGTGATGTGGGGGGGTTGGGGGGGGACGACAGGGTCAAGTTTGTAGCCTGAGCTTGGGATGTACCGTCAAACGGCAACTCCAGTCTGGACCAGCAGCTGGCTGGGGCAGAAGGCTGACTGGAAGCCAGGCATTCTGCAGGACAAACGTAGAGAGTACGAGTTAGAAATGAAAGCCTCTTCACCCACTCTTGGTAATTTGAAAAGCATTCATTTTGATAGAGACTAAAGAGTTTAGGATTTGGAGTCAGACATTGAGTTCCACTTGCATTTCTGCCTAAATATACCGCTGCTGGTCTCTCCTGCTGATTAAGAAAATGAAAAATGATAATGCTTGCTTGAGTTTGTTTAAACCAGGAAGCCTATGTGTGGTATGAGGTCTGATGGAAATTTCTGTATAAATAATAAACCCTCATATACCGAGATGGGAACTCTTTGACATCTCCCAGTAGGAAGACTTTTGGGAGGAGGTGGTATTTGAATGGGGCTGCTGTGTAGCAAAATAGTGTTTCCTTTTACAAGTCCAAATATTGTGAGTTAAGAATATTAAAAACACGAAACAAGCAAATTTAGATGGTCAGATGCCTATTCAATCCCATGAGAACTCTTCTGGGCATGAGTGGTTTTTCATGGATCTCCTTAGTAGTTGACATGCTGTTTTGTCAAACTAAAAATGTAGACCTTTTGCCTAGGAGGCTTTGAGTCTGACTCTTTTCACCAGTGTTAACTCACTTAAAAATGATTTGAAGTTAAGTCTGGAGGGGTGACTTAACAGTTATAACTAATTTCAGTTCCCAGCACCTACAGGGGGCAGCCTACAACCATCTGTATCTCTAGCTTCAAGGAGATCTGATGTTTCTGGTCTCTATGAGATCTGCACTCACACGGACATATACACACACACATACACACATATGTGTACACACACAAACCCATATGTATAATTAAAAAGGCAGAAATCCTTAATAAATAAATAAATTTAAATAAAAAAAATAAAATAAAATAACACACACAAAAAAAATATTTTTAAAAGATTGAAAACTCAGTAATAAATATTGATGTTGGACGGTGGTGCTGCACACCCTTAATCCTAGTATTTGGGAGGCAGAGGCAGGTGGATCTTAGGGAGTTTGAGGCCAGCCTGGTCTACAGAGTGAGTTTTAGAACAGCCTGGACTGTTACACAGAGAAACTGTGTCTCGAAAAACCAAAAAAGGAAAGAAGCACATTTTTAGTTAAAAACACATGTGAAAAAAAATCACAAGCTATTTTTTAAATGTTCTGGGTTTTTTGTTTTGTTTTGTTTGTTTTTCGTTTTTGTTTTTTTAAAGAAAGCTTAGAAAACTTTTGACCTAAGAGAACCCAAGAAAGGAAAAGCAGGCTGCTGTTTTATAATTCACCTTTTCTTTAAAAGGAGCCATGGGGGTTTGAGGAGAAGAAGGAACAGGAAGGCACAATGAACCACGAGGAAAAAACCCCTCCTTCAGATAATCCTGTGGTTTCAGCAAGGCCAAAAGTCTGAGAGTCCTACAGTGCCTTGGGGAGTGGGCCAGCAAAGGTGGTTAGACATTCTTGACACTTATTTAAATTTTAGCCTTGTGGGGTTGGGGGAGCTATTTGATGGGGTCAGGGGACACAGTGGCAGGTATGGGTGACATTTACCATGGGTGGAAGAGAGCAAGCTGCGGCAGCGTATGCAGTGGCTTCCTTGAGAGACATTTCAGCATGTTTACCTCTTAATCGCCTGCATATGGATTGCCCACCTTATGAACTGTTTGGCTAATCTACAGTAGTAGACACCTCTCCCTCACGTGCATGGTTTATAATTTCTTTATCTCACCATCAGTTTATGTTTTGATAATTCAAAATCTCATGTAAACACACCAAGGCAAGACTAATCAGACGTGTAAATGTCCCAGATAAATACAATGAATTAAAGTGAAGAAACTAGAATGCTTTCCAAGTACAAATACAGAACGTTTTGGACCATTGTTTATTTTGGGTAATGGAGCCAGCACTCACTGAGCTCAGCAATCATCATGCTTTGTGTCTTTGCCTAAGTAGAGTAATGAAATATCCACGGGGCAGTGTCCTGCCTCATCTCAAAAGCAAATCATTAGAGTTTTCTTACTAATAATTGCCTCTTTTCAATGTCAAAATGTTAAGTAAAAAGCATCGTTTCTATGAAAAAAGTTTAATAAAGTAAAAGATCATCTTGACCATTTGATATTTTTTTTTCAGAAGAAGTCAGAATAATATGACTGAAGAACAATATAAACATTTGACAGGAAAATTTCAGGACCTCAAATGTAACAGCTGTTTTTCAAACAATAAAAGCACACTAATCTCAGGCCTTCACAGCCTTCCAATGTGTATTTGGTCACTAGTTGAAACTATAGGAATTTTGTCTTCTCTGCTCTCTGTGACAGACTCTTTGGACACTTAGGGATGCCTCAGAACTCTTGTGAATACTCTTAAGTCTGTCCTGTATTAAACCAACAGTTGAGAGTTCTCTCAGAAAGTTGCAGCCCACAGATGCAGACTGAAAACCTGGAAGCACCTTTTTTTCCTGTCTTGTTTGCTCTGAGATACTCCCTGAGCCTCCTTTCCTTTTCTCTAAAAAGGAGATCGTTATAACCCCACCCATACAGTGTTTTCTTTGGTGAACACCGAATAAGATAATGTTTTAGTATGGTGGCTGCAGTGTCTGCCACGTCTTGGGTCCTTGTCAAATCAAAGATTATTTTAAAATAATAAGTGCTTGGAGCTCATTTTACAATGGAACAGACACTGTGGAGTCCTTTATCACTCAGCCATAAAAGCTATGTGGATATTTCCTTGAAATATTTGTAAACATCTGGAATCAATTTAGTGTGAGGACACTTTAGGTAACTAAAGGGACTCATTCTCAGATGAATATATAGTCTCAGAAGACTCTGAGGTCAAAGAGCAAGTGACCAAATATTTCTACTCAGTCCAAGAAGCTCTGCGGTGAGAGAAAAGAAAAAAAGAAAGGAGAAAGGAAGGGACTTGACACGGATTTTGCACAAAGTTAAGCCCCACAGTTGGATGAGAACTTGCTGCTCTCCGGTAAACAGAAGTCCAGGCATGTGGACACCACACCCATCCACTGTGTGACCTTTGAATTCATTGTTAAAGTTCCCATCAGTTGTTGCCATAATTATTATTTTTTCACTAACCTAGAGATCTTTGGAAGGAAAATAAATCCTAGAGCTTCCTAAACTTTGAAACCACAAAGTAAAAGAGGAACTTAGACCACTCAAAGTAGAATTTGGGGTTGAAAAACTGTGATTTATATAATGTTATTATTCTTTTCTGGAACTGGACCACCCTGGACTGAAATTAAATTTGGTGATTCCCCCTCAACTTTTCGTTTAAAAATGCTTTTATTTCACCAATTCTTTTGAAAAAATCAACTGGATGTTTCATACTTGCTTCTAAAGATTGCTTTAAGTCAGATATTTTCAATGCTTTCCAACTTCTAATTTTCCTTGAAAATTTGTTTTAGATTCACGCTTAAGTTTACTAAGAATTTAGAAATCTACGTACCAGTAAAGTTTTATATTTTTGAAACAGGGCACTTACTGCTTATGTAGATTTGTGAGACTGTTTAAATAAATCTACAATCTGCTATTTTATGAAACAAATGTCTCTAGAGCACCAACATAATAGGAAATTTAATTTCAAAATAAAATAAATATTTCTTTTTTAAATCACAGGCTACATGGCCTGAGGTTAGGAAATATAAACCACTGGTACAGTTTACTTGATAAGCAAGGCTTTGAGGCCTGGGGTGTGTTGGGGAAGGAAGCACAGGAACTGAAGAATGTTCATGTTATGTAAAGACGTGAATGGAAGGAAACGAGGTTGGCTTCCGAAGCAGGTTTATATTCGGGTCTTGGTTGTGACGGAATGTCTATGTCAGAAAACAGGACTTTTCAGAAGCAATGTCAGCACGTGGCTCCACGGTCCAGATACTTAACACCTTGAAAAGTCATTTTCAGCCACGCATGGTAGCCCACACTTGCAATTCCTGTATTCTGAGGGATAGAGACAGGGAGTTCAGGAGTTCAAAGCCATCCTTGGTTACTTAGCAAGGTTAAGGAGAGCATAGACCAAATAAAAAATGATCTAAAAAAAAAAGAAAGAAAAATTATTTTTGTTTCATTTTTTTTTTTAGGTATTTTTCTTGCGTTTGGGCACCAGGTGGCGATGTGAGGCTAGCTGGGAGATGCGTGGGGGTTGGCAGTTTAGATTATGGCGTAAATTAAGGAGGACCCCTGAGATTTGGAGAACAAACGTGTGTGTGTGTGTGTGTGTGTGTGTGTGTGTGTGTGTGTGTGTGTATACACCCACATATATATTTGTAAGATATAGATACTACTGCACTTGCAGATCATGATAGCCATTTGGACTAGCATCTTGTTATATGGAAGGCCTCAACTCCTCTGCTCCCACTTACAATGACCCACACAGTGAAGTAAGCTCTGGCAATACCATTGCAGATTCTCCCTCTCTGGTCCCTGCTGCCTGGCAATTAGATTTTTAATCCTTGAATTGGCCGTATTTTATGGAATCAAAAATGAAGCTAAAGTCAAAGCAAGGCTTACAGAAGGGAGCTGTCAATCTAATGAGTGAAGAAACAAATACCAGGATAGACATGCACGTGAAGCTGAACACAGGAAAAAGTGCATTAAGGAAATTATTTTAATACATGGCTTTGTGCCCTACGGCTGTTCAAGCATCAAGCATGTGTAGTATGTAGAAGAAAAGCTGGTTGGTTCTAAGCATTTATACATCATCAATCTTGTAGGTAACATTAATAGTATAGTTATTTGTTAATTTGCTTACATGCTTTTTGTTTGCTTGTTTGGGTTTTGTTTTGTTTGAAACCAACTCTCATTATAGTAGCCCAGGCTAGCCTTGAATTTACTATGTAGCCCAGGCAGATCTCACACTCCCTCCACAGTCCCCCAAATGCTAGAATTACAAACTTACGTCACCATGTCTAGCAGCAGTGTAGGGTCTGCATGTGAGAACTTGAACAAACACAGACTTGATGAAACTTAATTTCCTCATTTATCTTCGTATTTGAGAGTTCGTGTGACAGCTCCAATTATGATGTAAATTGAGCTTTAATATTCAAATATTTTACTGGGTCAGAGAGATTAAATTTTGGAGTCTGGACAATGTGCCAGAATGGTATTGCAATTGTGAGTATGGAAAGAACATAAAATGAAAATTGGAAGCTACTTGCTCAGAGGGATGGACATTCCATAAAGTAAGAGGTTAAAGAGAAAACAGGGAGAGAGCTTGATTCAGGCAGTGTCAGGGATCAGGACAAGGACATGGGGACCTGTTTGTCAGTAGTCCCTTCAGAATAGTTTTGTTCCAGGGAAAAGCTACTTAGTAAAATTCAGGCATGTAAAGTATTTCCAGTCAGAATCTAGGAACAGCAGAGAGAGCAGGGTGAAGCTTTCAAGCAAAGTCCATCCTTCCCTCGCTCCTGGTCCTCTCGTGCTCTTCACAGGACCGGAAACTGTTGCTTACCAAGTATTTATTTGCCTTGAATGAATGTATGATATGACATATAGAAGATGTGTTAGTGGCCAAGAAGCCAACATTAATTGGACAAAAAGTATTTACTAGGAATCTAAGGGTCAAATATAAAGTATTCACTTTCAGGGACCACTGATAGAGAATCACAGATAGTGGAAATGAACTTGCTTTTATAGACTTGCCCCTTACATGAATTTTGACATCATTGAGAAAAAGGTCTTCTACCCTTTCTTTCCCTCCTTACCTTCCTTTCTCCATAAATAGGGATAACTTTCTTAGATTCATTCTTGTATTTTATTTTAGAATGTAGCTAACTTTCCCTTGGAAAGGATCATCTTACATTATTATTAAATCACCCAGGTGTGTTTGAAGACCAGTTGAAGCTGTATTTTATTTCAGACCACTGGGGTTCTCTTACTTTTTAACAGTTGGATTGATCCTAGCTGCAGGATCTTATTTTTTTTTTCCCCTAGAAGTGATAATCTATGACAAGTATTGGCAATTAATACAGGTTCCCTGAATAACATTCATGGAAACAAGAGAAAGAAAGCCTTTGTTCCCGTTCATTCTCTCGCTCTCTCTCCTTCTCCCCCCTCCCCCTACTGCCACTACTACATTTTTTCTGTAACTAAGACTTTTGGAATTTTTATAACATCAAGAATGTGTACCTTCTGCAGAAAGTCCTTGACCCAGAGGTACCTTGGGAAATTTTAGGAGCTGGCCTAATCCTATATATATTCCAGGCAAATTTTGACAGGCTTATTGCTTTTCATCATTAAGTGATCCTGGAACTTTTCCTAAATAGTCAGGCATGTTAACACTCGCGTCTTGAGCCAGTTCCAACCCAACCTTCAATTTATTCCACTTAAGCTAGTCATAGCATTTTCCCCGCTCTGTCTGTGACCTAAGCCATTTCAGGAGACCTCGGTGTGTGCTGTAATATTTGGAGAGTTCTCAGGGGACAGAAGCTCCAGAAAAGCTACACAACATGGCTTTGTCATCATAACTAATCACAGGGTCCTACCTTAAAGGAATGAAGGCAAGGAGAAATGAATAAGCATTGATAAATGATTTGCAAAATAGAATATGCTGTATAAAGGTTTTAAGTCTACTATAAAGAGCAGAGACAGCGTGCAAATGTGATTAGGGAGACGGGGTCATAAGATGAGTGCTGGAATACGGTGCTCTTAGGGTCAGGGTGACCGAATTCCACTATGATGTAATTCTTGCACGTACCATTCTCAGAAGCAGGCTTCGGAAAGCAGGCTATTCGACGTGGAAGTACTACCCTGCATTCGGAGGGGTCGAGAGAAGAACAATCCTCTGCTTTCTTGCTACTAAAACCATCATGCAAAAATGTCAAACTATGTGTGATAAGTAAAATCCGCTCAGCCAGCCTCCTAAAAGAAAACATTTAGCAATACAGATTTCCTAGTGCAGATAGCGTTATGGGAGGTGGGTAACCCATTTAGTATGGTACTTTATTACTTATTGTTTCCCTCAGAAATTTAAATAAAAAAGATGAAAGGCTTAGTTAGGCCTTGAATCAGCCAAAGTTTACAAGATGGGATGAAAGATAAAGGAAATATATTTTCTGAGAAATCTGATCCGAGGGGGAGCGGGGAGATGCAGTGAGCTACAAAGCAGCTGCAGCCTGTGACATTCAGGTGTGTTTGTGCTCACAAGGCAACAATGGTCGGGGACAATACTTTGGTCCTATTTATACCCATCGGAGTCCTACTTTTCATGCTACCTGCCCGAAGGAAGTGAGCGCATTATTTTCCACCACACGGAGATGCCAAGGAACAAATAGAGTTTTAATTTTTGGAAGCCTTTGTAGTTCCTGGAGGAGAGCTGCTGCCCAGAGGGACTTTATTACCGCGCACTCTGGTTTCCAGGTGCAAGTGGGAGCAGACCCCAGGTGCAAGGATATCGGAATTTCAACACCATAAGTTTTCATTTTCTCACTTGCATTTTCTGTAGTACCTGCCACCACAGGGAAAGCGGGAGAAAGGCCGGGTTCGTTCTTAAAATGAAATTAGGAAACACTTGTGACTTACAGAACTGTTAACGTCAAAAGGGAACCTTGTCAGTAACCAACCAAAAGCTATTCTGGAAGCCGGAATTCCTTTGCTCACGTTCCTGGCAGACACAATCCAGGTTCGTGTAAAGATTTTCACAGGGTTCTCTAGCTTACGGAGGGGGCAAGCTCTTGTTGGAAAACTATGAGAATTCCGGGTATGCAAGCGTATAAACCGTGTGCTCAGCTAGGAAGGCACAGTCCTGCAAAGCCGTGGTTTCTTACTCAAAGCCTGGTCCCGGGGCTGAGAAACACAGCCGTCCATCTGGGGAAAATAAGACCCTAGTGAGATAATGCTTAAACCTGGGAAGCAGGCCCACAGCCTTTACTGCTGCTTTAAGGAGACATACTTATGCTGTTAGTACCAAGCACATCTTTTTATGGATTCAGAATGTCTACCATTTTACAGTGAGAGTAGATTATAAATAAAACTTTACTGGTTTTCTTTTTCTTTTCTTTTTTTTCTTGTAGCAACCAAATGCTTTAAGCCACTGGAGTCTAACAAG
Organism: Microtus oregoni; assembly: GCF_018167655.1. Lineage (NCBI taxonomy): Eukaryota > Metazoa > Chordata > Mammalia > Rodentia > Cricetidae > Microtus > Microtus oregoni. The sequence goes on from NW_024543072.1 coordinate 35,513,671, forward strand.
TAACAGCTGTGCTCGAAAGGGTCCCACAGATAAAAATCAAAAGTATGTTAGCATCTTAGGATTTTGCTTTTTTTTTGTTTGTTTGTTTGCTTTTGTTGTTGTTGTTAGAATAAGAACAGACTCAGGAATTAGGAGTAGGCTAGAGGCATCAATTCTGCTAATTTGTCATTTAGCTTCTCCATGAAATTTGTTATAGATGAGAATGCCAAGGTTCTCCGATGTGGTTTGCTCTCACGGAACTTGCTGTGGTCAAGCCCCACTCCCTGGTAATGGTGGGAGGAGTTCACTGAATGTCTTTGGAGGTCTGAGATGGGAGATAGTGGGTGTTAGTGTGACCAGAAGCAGTAACTTTAGCCATGGACTACTAGAGGGAAAAGGAGCCAGAGATGGTGCCCCTCCAAACCACTTACAGACAAAGCAAAAGAGAGTGGGTGCATAGAGCCAGCTTGCAAAACAGGTACTGGAGTCTGTGTTCTTATTTATTGCCCATCGTGTTTCATCAATGGCTTTTCCACAACTGTGTTTTTGATCCATTTGACGCTAAATTCTCGATACTACACAGCTAAATATTCAATGTGATTATAGATTCCTTTTTTCTCCTCCTTCTATCAGAACCACAGTGGAACTCACGTTGAGCTGGTAGAAGGTTGGGCCATTTATTTTTTGTGTTTGGGGGGCTATGAGATTCTCAGCAGTAGTTGGAGGAGAGTGTTTTCTGCTTTAGAGTCAGGAGTATCAGCATTATGTCACCCGCACTGGGACCTTTTCACTTGGACATAAGAACACTACGTTGGTTATGTTTCGTACATCTTCCCCTCAATAGGAACCCCACATGCAGCTCACTTACTCACATGGAATCTCTTGCACAAGAGAGACAAAGCTTTGCATTCCTCTCCCACGTGCCTTGACCTCTACTTTCTCTTCTTGGTTTTTCTTGGGTAAATTCTTTTGCTTGGTTCTCTAGGAACTTCACTGGACCCTCTGTTGAAGTCAAAGTACATGACCAGAGAAACAGTGGGTGGCTTTTCCTACATGGTCTAGATGCTCAGTGGGGGAGAAATAAAATACAAGCGGACAGACTTTTCTTCAAACTACATGAAGACTATGGCACTTTAGCTGCTTTGGTGTATATAGTAGTGCATGTGTCCAAGACCCAGTAAAGAAGCAGGGGCATAGGGGACACACACAGGCCTCACACTTGTCCAGGTCACGCGTTCAACAGAGGGTGACACCAAGAAGTCCCAGGCATGCTGGTCTTAGCTGTTCAAAAATCCAGCGCTTATCACCCAGACATTGAGAGAACAGTGGTAACCCCACTGTCAGCTGAGACCAGCGCGGGCATTCTGAATTGGAGAAAAAGGGTAGCTGTGACTGCATTAATTTCCTATTTTCTGTTTTAGATGGGCTGTTCTCTGACGCGCAGGTCTCAGAGAGGAATGTACCACAGTTTTCCAGCAGTTATGAAAAACACAACATAAGGTGCAGGGGGAGGTCCAGAAAGGATGTGGTTAAGGCTCGTCAAGCTTTTTAAAGACGTTTATAAGTAAAAATCCCTCCCTCAATGACTCTTAGGGACCCGACTTTCTTATTAGGAGGAAAACGATGAATTTATTCAGCCATTTGTGCTAGAGGTTCGTGTCCCTTCATTTATATGCAAATGAGCCTAAAAGCTAGGAAAACCTATAAAGATTTAAATATTCCACACCAGGGCCTTACACTAAGAGTCTTTGTCACATAAAATGAGTTCTCACAGATCTGCTTTGAGCCGCTTTGCCTCTAAGCACAGTCTCTCTCAGAGGAAGGAAACAGTAAAGTTCTCACACAGAGAGAAAGCGGTTACCACTCAGTAAAAATCCCTGGGTCTTGCTGTATGAAAGCTTTAATTTAGCTCAGCTCACTGCTCCATGAGGTAATTTAGAGTGCCAATAAAAGGAGATTATTTTTGGACTGCGAATCTGCCTGGCACATTCTTTGAACTTAATAGAGCTAAATAAAGCTATGCAAACTCGCGTGATTTTTGGAGGAGGTCATCCACACAGGATATCCCTGTGATAGTTGGTATGTCCACAGAAGAGTAAAATGAAAGGGAGAAATTCGGGGCCATGCACATGAATAGACCCACTGCTTAAACATACATTAACTGGAAAAGATAGGAATGCAAGGGGCCCGCAGATTCAAGAGCCCCTCACACACACACACACACACACACACACACACACACACACACACAGTCGGAAGAGACAGAAAGGGCAGAGGGAACGATACAGCCACCACCCGGAGCAGCTGTGCCTTAGCTTTGGCTGTGGAGCAGAGCTGCTCTCTCCCGAGCTAGCCACTTCATATCTTTGAGCCTCAGTCAGTTTGCTGCAATGGAAATGGTCTTCTCTGAAAGGTTGTGATTGAGTCTGAGCCTATTAGCATGTGTTAAAGCTTTCCAAAAACCCATCGTACAAAGCTAATGCATTAGTCTGGCTGAATATTGTTTTATGTAGTTAAGATTATACATACATGAAACTTGGAATGTATATATATATATATGTGTGTGTGTGTGTGTGTGTAAGTTATATATTCCAAGTTACCTATCTATATATACATATCTATCACAATGTCCCTTCATCATATTAAAATTAAAAGCATTCATGTAGTAACTTTTAGCACTACATACCCCCTGCATGTCATGCTGCCCTTGACTTTCTCTCTATTATCTGCATTATTATGTCCCCAGCATCCCTTGAATACTGTGTCCAACTGTGTAGAAGTGATTTATATACACTGTGCTCCTTCACTTCGTCCTTGGGCATTATTAATGTTGGTGTGCTTAGAGAAATATGATCAAAATGAGCAAGAACACTAAAGAGAAGTGTTGTTCATATGTCAGCCTCATTGCTGCGAGAAACCCTTGGGGGCCATTTGAGAAGTTGCTCTTGCGGCAGTGTGTGTGTGTCAGAGGCGGCAGTGTGTGTGTCAGAAACCCTGCTCATTAGCTCGGGCTCCTCAGGAAAGCTGAAGCTTAGTAGGGATCTCCATGTCTCTGTCTATGGTTTATCTCTGTTCCTTGAGAGAAATCCATTACTATTATGTAACCACTTGAGGAAAAAGATATTGTTCAAAAAGCTGAATGGCTGGAAAGCAAAACATTTCTTGACTTTTCTATTTTTTTTTATTTTTATTTATTTTTTTTTAATTTATTTATTTATTAAGGATTTCTGCCTCGTCCCCACAACCGCTTCCCATTTCCCTCCCCCTCCCCCGATCAAGTCCCCCTCCCTCATCTGCTCGAAGAGCAATCAGGGTTCCCTGACCTGTGGGAAGCCCAAGGACTGCCCACCTCTATCCAGGTCTCGTAAGGTGTGCATTCAAACTGCCTAGGCTCCCACAAAGCCAGTACGTGCAGTAGGGTCAAAAACCCACTGCAATTGTTCTTGAATTCTCAGTATTCCTCATTGTCTGCTATGTTCAGCTAGTCCGGATTTATCCCATGCTTTTTCATTGACTTTTCTATCCTGAGGGCCTGGAGTCATTTTGAGGTAGGTTAGACCTTGGACTAATACATAGGCACCACTCAGGAACTGAGATGTTAATTAGAACCAATCACAGTAGAGACCCTTTGTTTATTCGAATCAGCTATTCTCTCTACTCAGCCTCCTGGAGCAGTTGAGAGAATTAGCACCCTATTATTTCTGTAGCTTTCAGAAATCCATCTTGTACGTTTTAGTGACACCATCAGAATCCATTCAGAGCAGAACCCAAGGAAGATGGCTGGGGACTGGGTTCAGCCAGTGGGTTATAAGATGCTGTTGGAGCCCAGCGTTCTTCTCAGTTTCCCAGCAGCTAGTTCCAGGTAAAGGAAGAGAGAGAATGGGAGAGTCCCTCACAGCTGTAGGGGGAGAGTGTAATGGAAGGGCCAAGGGGTCTCTAGAGGAGGGGACCCTTTCCAATCCTCCCTTCAGCGAGGCCCAGGCTGCCAAGACTGTGCAATTCCTTGTGCTGTGTTGATGGTCCGTAATCCTTTGTCAGGGTAATTGACAGTGAAGTCTGCACTTTTGCAGCTAATGATAAATAGGGCTTTTCAAGGTTGTAATTTCTTGTTTAACCAATGCCAGTTGCAAATACTTTGTACTGAGAAATAATTCCCCCATGCCAAATAAAATACAGTGGACGTCTGTGGTGTGTTTTTCAGCTTATTGTTAGGTCACAGAGCGCCTGACAGAGCACTTTCTACGCGGGAGATAAATGCCAGGCCGACTGGTTGCCAATTGCAGCCCAGAAAGGACTTTTCTTGTGGAAGGAAAAGACAGTTTTGTTTCTCCAGAAAAGAGTAATAAAGTTTCTTCCCACTTATACTTTTACCCTTTAACAAAACCCTTTTAGAAGTAAAGGCTTTAGTTGCTTGAAGTGAGGCTACGTTGAGCATTGACGCGCACTTCTCTCCATTCCCTCTTCGCTGCAGAGGTCTGGTTTGTACAAAGCTCCTCCACATAGAGGCCAAGAAGACAACGCCATAGTCAGTTCACAGAAATCTGGTGTGTCATGGAGTATAGAACTAGGGAAAGATTTCCCCAAGGGTCTGTCACCTCCAGATGGAATAGAAAGTGACGAGGAACTGTGTCTAGTAAATAAATGATAGGGTCAGGCTCCCTCTGGCTCAAAAGAAAGGGCTTGCTTAGAATTAAATTGATATTACTACTCCCCCATATTCTGGGACGTGCCAACTTGCCTTACAACACAAACAGATGGATTTTAAGGACTTTTACACACATGTCTGCAGTGATATTTGAATGTCAGTGGAGCTGGCAGCTTAAAAAACATCCTGTGGGCCGGGCGGTGGTGGCGCACGCCTTTAATCCCAGCACTCGGGAGGCAGAGGCAGGCGGATCTCTGTGAGTTCGAGACCAGCCTGGTCTACAAGAGCTAGTTCCAGGACAGGCTCCAAAACCACAGAGAAACCCTGTCTCGAAAAACCAAAAAAAAAAAAAAAAAACATCCTGTGGTCATTTTTTAAAAAGGAAGTGAATTGCCATATCTGATTTTATGGTTTTGGAAATTATTATTATTTTTTATGACTCAGATTGCATACAATGAGGTGCTCCAGGGGCCCAGGAAGTAGGGCTCAGGTGAAATATTAGAGGGCAAGGCATGGCCAGCTGGGTTAGAGCCATTGATGATCATTTGTTGCTTATAGAAGTGAACACAGGCCTTTAGGAGAAATATCTGGGCCATTTGGAAAAATCTTTCAGATTATATATATACATAATACATATACACAGACACTTCACAGGCTGAGAAACAATATGAGTTTGGAGATTTAGAAAGAGAACAGGACAGAGGAGAAAGTGCGTGGTGATGGGCAGGGACAAGGTAGACATTTGGGAATCAGAGAGGCATACCATCCACTAAAGCAGCAGGACAAAGAGTATTCTTAGGAACGAACCTCTTCCGAGTCTCAGAACAGGGGGGTTTGTCTCGTGCTCAGAGAAACCTGGACTCTGCACAGTCACCAAGACTTAGTGGGGAAGGCAAAAGTGCTTGGGTGCCTACCGCTCTGCCAGAACCACATTGCTAACTTCCCTGCACTAACGGTCGAAGGCCAGGGAATGCTGTAAGGGCCACTGCCTTCCACCTTCTCCATCTCAGCTCCACCTCTCTTCTGGCTCACAGCTCCCAAACTCCCAGTGTCTGCAACACTGGAACGCCACCATCTTGTCTCTGACTGATGCTGCGTTTTTGACAAGCTTTCTTCTCTGAACCCTAAAGTCACAATAACACTCTCTTAGGGAACAAATGAGATAAACATGCATTTTTATCACCATGCTCTACTCATTACAAAAATTTTGTTTTCCTTCCCAGTTGGTCAAAATATATACTTTTTCTTTCTTTGAAAGTACAATGTAATCACTTCCTTTTATTCTATGACTCTTTTCTATCATTTAATCTCATCTGTCAGATGCGGTTGGTCTGTGCCCCAACTTTAGAAGTGCACACCCTCACTTAATTGACTTCACTCATTTGTTGAAGTCACTTGCTGACATGGTTTCTCCTCCCCCCCCCTCTGCTAAACCATGAACCCCTTGTTGGAGGGGACTCATATTTCATAATTACTGACCAATTGCTGTTCATTAAACATAAGTTACAATAACCAGAAAGAAAGCAAAGGATAGGAAATACGAATTGTGACTTTTTTTTATTGCTGCTTAATTTGAATTCCATGAGTTGCAAGCTTACATAGAGCTTGGAGGTAAACTCAGTTTAACCTGTGGGCATTTGATTGTTTCATCTCGATCCACGCCAGAAGCTTTGCTTGCATTTCTCAGGCATTATCATTTCAGAGGGCATAAAATCTTTATTCTAAACATCAAAGAGGTAGAAGAATTTGAAAGAACCACCTAAGAAGTAGATTTATTAGACTTTCCATATGGAGTTGGTACTGTGTAATGGGTGTGTTAGGAGAAAGCAGACCTGCACTTTGCTCAATAAATATAATTTTTTATACAAAAAGACTAAGCATGGAACTGTCCAGTCTAATTTCATAAGCATGGAGCTAACTGGTCCTAAAATCAAGGCTACTGTCTATGTTGATGTAAGATGCCACACCTTGATTTGTTTCCAGCTAACCCCTCTATGAACGTGAACACTCCAATTGCTATTATTATTATTATTATTTATTTTTTACTTTTATAATTGAGATGAAGACAGTCCAATATGTCTCTCCCATACATGGCCATAAGAGAGTATTTCCAATAACCTGGGGATTTCAGAGAGCTGAGGCTATAGCATATGATTTATAAAGTTAAGTGCAATAAAACAGTGATAGATCTGAGTGAGATGCTTTCCTGTTGTCTTCATGCACTGGCAGATTTATGCTCCCATGAAGCCAAGAACGGTCTGTGATGTGAATTGGGAGAGCAATCGCAATGCAGGCCAGAGCTTCATTTCTCAAAGGAAAACACAATAAGTATGAAATATATGTCTTATGAAAATCATCTGATCACACCCTGATCAGATGTAGAGGAAGGCTCGTTCATCTATTCCACTTTCTGAGCTAAAATAGTATCCAATATATTTGGAAAAATTCCTGTCTGCTAAAGAATTTCCTTCTTTCCTTCCATCACTCTCTTTCCTCCTCCTCTTTTGCTTCCTCTGTTGTTTTGAGACCTGGTTTCACGGTGCAGCCCAGGCTGCTCTTGACTCTGCAACCCTCTCGTGTCTACTCCCCATGTGCTGGCAACAGAGGCATATCCCGCCACACCCAACATCTTCCCTTGCTTATTAGTTCTTAGGAATGACACTTTATAGGCTCCGAGTTCTTCCAAGATCATTGAGTCCTTGAATGTCAAACACAGCAAAGCTTTTCAGAACTTGGATTCTTTAGCGAAACTACTAGATGTCATCTGCATGGCCTCAGCCAGGATGCTCAGGTCTCCATGTTTTAGTGTCTTCATATATACAACAGACATAGTAGTAACAGTGAAATAAAGTCATAACGAGCATGTAAATCACATTAATAGTGGCTGTAAGCAAATAACAAGTGATCAATAATTGTTTAACATTAAGATATATTTATTAAGTGCTTACCTGGAAAATCATATCCACCCAACATTACGTTAGATTTTTGAAAGAATATAAGAAGGTAAAAATATTCTCTGCCTTCATAGAATGTGTAATAATGTCTCACATGTGTGCCCCTGTGATGTGTGTACGTGTGCACATGTGGTTTTAGAACACTTACCTGGACCTCACAAAATTAGCCTTGAAAATATTTACAGTTTTTTTTTTTCATTTGTCAATTAAGGAACTTGGGTTCGGGAAGGCTGCATTTGCTTAAGTAAGTGACAGATTCAGTCTGGTTCTGAGGACCCTGTCTTCCAACTATCAAGAAATATGCTACAATGTGATAAATTGTTTGAATCAAATACCGATTCAGAGTTAAGGAAGAAATATTAAATTAATGTGGCCTAGAGGTTGGAAACAGAAAAAGAAAATTTAATATTATTATTACTATCATTATCAGTATCAGTAGTAGTAGTAGTAGTAGTAGTAGTAGTAGTAGTACTAATAGTAGTAGTGTAGTATGAATTTTTTTTGTCTGCATGAGAGTCTCTGGCCACATGTGTGCAGTGCCCACAGAGACCAGAAGAGGGCATCAGATTTCCTGGCGCTGGAGTTACAGGCAGTTGTGAGTCACCATGTGTGTGTTAGGAATCAAACCTGGGTCCTCTGGGAGAGCAGACAATGCTCTTAACTGTTGACCCATCACTCCAGTGGCACCACTGTTCCCAGACAAATTTTAATTAAAAGGTAGAAATAAAAAAACCTACTGATTGGCTATTTTTTTCCAAAATGTTACTAGGTGCTGCTGTTTCTGCAATTAATTAGATGGATGAGACTTCACTAAGTTGTGTTTTAATTTGTTAAATTATCCATTTTTGCTTAAAATTGTACTAAGTGCTCCTTTGTTATACCAGAAACATTTGGAATATAAATGAAATAACATATGTGAGGTGTTTTATGGTCTTTGGAAGAAAGGACCTACAGAAACCTGACCTGTTAAATGTTCAGAAGTTGAGAATACAATTCCGTTATGCTTTGCTGGTGGAATTCTATTCTAACCACGCTAGGAATAGAGCGTGGGGGTGTGGATCTCCACTTGCTTTTCTGAGATTCAAAAATCTTGAGGTTGTGGTTAGCTTTGGGCTGGAGACCATAAAAAACACATTCCAAACAGTCATTGTATCCATAGGTGTAGCTGGTTGCCTAAGGTGTAGCTGATTTACTGACTCTGGGTCACTGCAGCGATGGTCTGGGGCGGTGTGCAGACTCTCCTTCTCCGTTGTCTCATGTTCTCTGGGGAATCTTGATAAGCAGGGTGTCCCTCAGAAAGCCAGCGACATACATGTTGCTCATGTTCCTCACCCCTCCATGTGACAGTCTTGGAGAAGCTCACCTTCCTGAGAGTCACAACTGGAACAACTTAAATGATGAGCAGGGTTTCCTCAGTTGGTCTCCACATGGGTCATTTTCGGTGAACAAAAGTTTTCTAATGTTAAGTATTAGACACTCAAGTTGAATTCTCTTGGAAGAGAAATCTAACTAACAGGCCTCAATGCTGTTGGGACTGGATGTTTTATGCCATTATTTTTCCAGTTCTGACAAAAAATACCCTCTTTTTCTAGAGGGACCCATAAAACTTACATAGTAGCTTAGCTCAAAACTTTGAAATACACACCTCAAATGTCTCCAAAGGTACATATATCATTTGGGTTCTAGTGGGACTAGGACTGTCTCATTATCAACATATAAACACTCAGATTTTAATGGAAGTTTTTTTTTTCTCTTTGCGATTTTCTTCAATGTCTCCATTACCTTCCATTTTTTCCATGTGTGAATTGTACAAAGATTTAAGAGCCCATTGATGTGGTGCTAGGTCATACCAACCAGGGCAATGTGCCAGGTGGCACCTTACAGGCTCTGTCACACTTTATTTAAATTTCAAATGTCTGAAATATCTATTTAAATTTTCTTCTGTTTTGAAGTGAAGCCCAGCCGGCAGTGACATATGATCCATTATCTGGGAACTCCCACCAGCAACTAATATGTCAAAGTGAGTTACCAGATATAGTTAGTACCCCACCAGGTAACGATGATAGACCTCAGCAGCTTTAGTGGGCTCGGCAGACAGTCCAGAGAAGTAAATCTTTCACAGTGCAAGAGTCTGGGCTTTTTTTTTTCCCACAGGCAGTTGGATCTGCTTTGAGTTCTTGTATTTATAGCATTGGTGTTACTAGTTCAGCTGTGGATTTCCTGAGTGCACACACATCCCACACTCATTCACATACATATTACATATATTGCTGGGTCCATTTGGTGTTGCTCATATGTCTACGTGTGTAGTAATGACAATTTGGGCTTAGATCACCTACAGAGGGGCTCAGTGGCTAAGATATCTTACAGTTCTTGCAGGGAACCCAAGTTCAACATGCACATTGGAGAGCTCATTACAGTCTATAAATCTAGTCCCAAGGGGGGAATTCTGACACCCCTGAACTCTGTAGGTACATGCACTCTCACACAACATGTAATTTTAAAAAGTCCTTCCTCATCTGGGCAGTGGAAGCACACTCCATTAGCCCCAACACTTAGGAGAGAGAGGCAGATGGATCTCTGTGAGTTCTAGGCCAGGTTGATCTACAGAGTGAGTCCCAGGACAGCCATAAGAGCATAGACAGACCCTGTCTCAAAAATCAAAATGGTGTGAGGGGGAGAATAGCCTTCCTTAAAAGTAACTGGAAAGTCAGAAAGTTTTGAAGGTATACCAAAGCTGAGAAGTGACCTGTGGCTACAGAAAGGAGAATGCCTGGCATGGGAGGCACACTGGAAACCAATGCTGAGGGAGTGACCCAGTGGTCACAGAAATACTGTCACCCTCTTCTGCTTACCATTTTCTTTTCAATAAACAAAGCCTTTTATTACGGCTGTCTTTCACCCTGACTTCTTCCTGCTGTGAACTGGGACAGCATGACTTCCTCCCACCAGTGTTCATAAGCTGGGGTGTGGAAGCGTGGTCATGATGTGAGTCAGAGTGACACACAGGTCACTCACAGTCTCCACTCCAGGCAGACAGGACCATCGACTAACAAGGACCTCTTGAGGATACATAAAACCAGGGTGCATGACTCAGTGGAATAAGATTATCCCACATGAAGCTTGCCCAAATTTGACTTTCTTTTTTTTCATCTGACCTCAATGCTTCAACTTCCTTGCTAGTTAAAACACAACTCCCTGGGCACGAAATCGTCATATAATTAAGGTTAGGTGTGGTTGACAAGCAGTCATGTTCCCGTATGTTAGAGAGTGAATTAGCCAGGCTTTTACCCAAGCTTTCTTGCCATGGAAAGGGAGCAGCAAACACAGTGCCTGGAGACAACGAGTAGAAGAAAAGCAATCTAAAGTACAGATGTCTTTTGGAGCACAGACATAGCTGAATTGAACCCTCTTTCAAGATTTCCTTCGCCTTCACAAGACCAAACCAATCAATAATTCCGTATGTGCTGCCCTTATCAGGGACTAACATTTATTAAAGGCTTCATCTACCTTCAAGGGTTCCCTTTTCAACTGAGAAGATTGATTGATCTACTGGATAATTTCTGATGCAAAGTCACTGATGGAGAGAGTGTATCAAAAATCTGAATAATGCTAACCCTGGACATTATGTCCTTTATCGAGACTACAGGCAACCTTAGTCGTTCAAATATTTGTGTGCCAAGGTGCTTTTGTCGGGTTTTTTTTTTTGTTGTTGTTTTATAGAAACCAATGTCTGAAAGAGTTGCCAGGCTCAAGCTAAGTGTGAACTGGCTAGGTCATTCAAGGCATCTTCACTAAGCAGTTTAGTTTTTTCCTTTAGTTATTCCAAGGAAAGTTCTTAAACTGTCCTGGGTACCATTACTGAATGCAAGAGTGTCACACTGAGCAAGTCAGACAAAGTGCCTGCTTTCAAGATCTAACAGTCTACTGGGTCGGCAACAGACTTAAGACATTCCAGAAAGCCGTAAGAGTTCACATGGGTTACTAAGTGGGCTAAAATGTTGGGAATCAGGGAACAATGGAAAGGGTCTGCTTAGAAGAAGTTCCCGCCAAGAGCTGTCAGGAAACAGAGACTTCGAAGAGGAGTAAAGTACATGACTAAGGGTAGGGTCAACGATGTTTCTTAGGTCACAAGGGACACAATAGAAGTAAACAACAAACAAACAACAACAACAAAACCCCAAAGATATTGGTACCATCAGTGCTACTACTGGAGTAGAGAGAATGGAGCCAAATCACTGTTGGAACTGAGAAAGGATGCGGAGCTTCCAACGGGAGAGAAGGAAGCCCACTCAGGATGTGTCTCCACCCCAGCACGCATGTGGGATCCCAGCCCTCCTCCTTTGCCTTTGTTGGCTCTGGTGGCCACTGAGTCTAATGCATATATTTTCTCTGCTTCTATGTTTCCATTCACATTCTTGCAATTTTGCTTCTCAAAGCAGCATCAAATCGGCCGAGAGCAGACTGTGTGTCTCACTTCTCTGCATCCAGAGAGATTGGCAACAAGAAATTGGTAGATATTTGGGGTGATAGTAAGAGGATGTGAAGATCATGATTGGTTCTGACTGCAGTCAGAGTCGGTAATTTCAGAATTGCTCTCCAGCCGTGGATAAAAACAGTGTTTGCAGTAAGGAGAATGCCCTAACTCACGGAAAGGTCAAAGATGGAAGACAGGCAAGTGCTATATAGTTAGTACTGCTTCCTGTTAGTTCAGCTAGAGGACAGGGTAACTGACTGCTAGGCTTCTTCCTGGTCTAGACAGTCATTAAACATGAGTTATTTCTAAATAACATTCGTATCACATTTTCTTTTTTCTTTTGGTTTGTCGAGAGAGGGCTTCTCTGTGTTCCTTTGGAGCCTGTCCTGGAACTAGCTCTTGTAGACCAGGCTGGCCTCGAACTCAAAGAGATCCGCCTGCCTCTGTCTCCTGAGTGCCGGGATTAAAGGTGTGCGCCACCACTGCCCGGCTCATATCATTTTCAATCTGGAGATTTATCCCTATAAGATTCTTTTGGGCAATCGGGTTTTTGTCACTCACCCAGGGTTTCTCCAGGCATGCTAATTATAGCACAGCCTTCATATAATTTATAATCCAGGCAATAATTTTCTTTAAAAAGAAAAAAAAAGGAACACATAGCCATCAAAAGAGCATAATTTAGTGATTATCTAAAACAAACAACCACTGAATGCTTTCTGTATGGTTAGGTCCTTGACATATAAAAACAACCCCACGATGCCACAGAGAGACCTAGCTGGCACTGCAGGCTGATGCAGAGTTGGCCAGTAACTCCTTGAATTAGAATCCAATTCTCCCGTATTCATTTCCAGTATTACTAATAATAATTACTAAGACACAGTACGCTTTAAAGCAAAAGGCAATGGTGTGTAACTAGTTGGTGTAACTGGGCTCCTCTGAAAGCCTGGGAATTCTCTGTCTCAAAGCAGTTCTCATGGAGTAATGCTCACCTCCACCCCACCACCAGTTTGGGTATCGTAGCTACAACATTCAGTGCGGCCTGTTGAAAGGTCAGGTCTTGACGAAGTAATTAGGTTCAGATGATGTCATGAGGGTGGAGTCCTCAAGATAGAGTTTGATCCTTGTTACCCCAGGAAAACACTCCCCACTCTGTTATTTTTAAGGACCTGCGTAGGCCCACTCTCAGGCTCTAGAGCTCCCCAGTTTCCAGGCCATGAGAGATGCATCTCTGTTCTGTAGCTCACACAGTCTATGGTGTTTGATGACGGCAGCCTGAACTGACTGAGACAGCAGCGGAGTTTGCATATGAAACTATTGAAGCCCAGAGATGTTACAGAATAGTATCCACTCACCACCCCTGCAAAAATAAAAATTCTGATCTGTGAGCACCATCCTTTCCCTTTCCTCGTTCTCTAAGGAGAATTTTCATTTTCTTTACTACACTATTTTTAAATGTCAGACTCTTTGTGTTGGGCACATTGGCATCCTCCTGTCGTCTGATTATTTTGGAACCCAAGACCAGAGTAACCACCCGAAGGAAGTAATCTCTTCATACTTCCTTGTTTACTGGCAGAGACTAAGATGCCCTTGCCCCTGTGTTTCACTGTGAGGGGAACCTAGCACTCTGTTCTTTATGGCCTCTCTGCTAGAAGCATCTTGTCCTTTCAACCTAAGTAAGAGCATGTAAGGCAGTAGAAGTCACAGTCTACTCAAAGAGCTCACACACCTTTTAATCACTTTTTTTAACCCAAGGAGAAGAGCCCTCTCCGCTTCATTAGCCCGGTCCTTCCGAGAGCTGAGTTCATCCATTAGCTGTGGGCATCTTATCATTGCAGTCTACTCCCAGGAGTGTTTCTTCTGAAGCCTGTTTCACCAGATTTTAAAGTAACAGTTTAAAAATGTGACAAATAAAAGAATCATCTTAAAAATGACCTAGAGCATGTGGGATCCTCATGATATTGCCAGTTCCTACCGGCAATGTCATGATGGATGTTAAGGCCTTTAGAAAGTGGAAACAGTTTCTGCAGAGGAAGGACTTCACCAGGCAGCAGCAGCAGTAGCAGCACTTAGCTCACCCAGAGCTGCCTGTGGAGGGAGGCAGTCACCTCAGGTGACCACACACCTGCAATATCCAGGGTTTAGAAACCTTCTAAAATCTGATTCAGAATTTACTCTTTCCTTAAAATTTTGCCTCCCATGGTGGTTTCTTTTTTTCCCCCTTTCTTTTAAAAATTCTTTTGGAATTTCCCAAAATGTTCAGACATAAAAACAGAAAAAAATAATACTCACTGAATAAATATTGAGTAATGTGACTTTTAGTTTTTATACATGTGGCAACCAAATTAGCTAACACAAAGCAAATGAGCTGGGAATAATTGAATTTTCATAGCCTGGGTTTAGCCTTTGGCCTTCTTCTTTTTCCTGTGTTTTGAAAATACTAATTTCTGGTAAGGTTGCTAATAAAAGTTATGAATTCCTTACCTATTTGAGTGCTGGCATCTGCTTGATATTTGAATATTTACTTTCTAAAGCGAAACTTAGAAAAAGAAAAAAAAAGCCAGGAATTAACTGAGAGCAGAAGAACCTCCCCAGTGGAGTGTCTGGGACAAGCTATGGACCTCCCTATGCTTGGCTGGGTCTGCCACCATGTCTTTGTTCCCCTTGAGTTTTAAAGTTTTTATGAATGAGTCTTTTTAGCTTCCGGCCTCATTTACATATTCACCCAACATGACCAAGATGTGGTCACCATATCTAAAGGGTCTTGAAACTTTCCCTGTAGCTATTCTGTGAAAGGATGGCTCACTACCAAGGGGGATCTGTAGGCAAAGGGATCAGCGCAAAGGCCAGACTAGTCCATTTCCAAGGAGAAGTCACCTACAAGAGAAGCCTTATAACCACTTACAAATCTTTTCCCTTTGCCCCACTGGCTACCCAGGCTGCGTCCTGGGTAACCTTGAGAAGTTAGTCTTCCTCTTTTTTTCTGTTGTTTTGAAAACAGGCACAGGGGTGTGACGCTCACAGCCCAAGGTCATAGATAATAATGATAGGTAGGGTTGCTGGGAAACAGGGATCCTGATTTCTAATTGGGTCACCTTCCTGCTCTGTTTCACTGTATCCCCTCTATTGCAATTAGGTGAATCTGATCGAAGATTCAGAAACTGAGGGCAGTGGACGTATCTAAAGCCAGATCTTTATGTCTCTATCAAAGAGTAGCTACTCGATCCAATAACTAGAGTGTATTATTGTTATTATTATTAGTAGTAGTGCTATTATTTGGGGGTTCTGGAGATTAAATCTAGAACCTTATACATATTCTACACAGCCCCAGAAAATGTTAGAGGTCTGATACGGTACTCCATAGGAAGTTCTGTTTGTACTGCATTCCCTTAGGAGTTCTGATCAGAAGTCTTAAGAGACATGTCTTGAGAGTTAGAGCATGTACAAGTGATATGGACTGCTTTAACGTTTTCAGCACTATGGAAATACTTTTGCCTCACAGAGCCAAAAGGATGTAGAGGAAGCTGAGAGATTTAAAGCAATATCAACCCTTGAAGGTACCTCCTGGTTCTCAGTGCTTTCCGTTTCCCAGGAAGGTTGGCTGTAATGAGAAAGCTACCATTTGAGGTTGGACACAGAATCACAGGCTCCCCCTTTCAGTCAGCACCATTAAAAATAAATTTCTTAAAAGACTAAATGTGTGTGTGAGTGTGTACATGTTTGTGTGCATGTGTGTCTGTGATTGTGAGTGCTGGTGCCTGTGGACATGTGGAGGCCAGTAAAGGGCATCAGATTCTTTGGAGCTCAAGTTACGGGTAGTTATGATGTGGGGTGCTGGGAACTCTGGCCCTGTGCCAAAAGAGTACATGTTGTTAACCTCAGAACCATCCCTCCAACCCCCTTTTCCTATATCTTTAGAATATTTTAAGTCTTTTTTTTTCTTGAAAGAATCATCACATTTTGCATGTCTTAATATTTTTTGTAAGACTTAGACTGATGCCTAACTAAAAACAAACTAAAGTCATGCCAACGTGAAGGTACAGGAAAAGAGTTCACGTGTCTTATTTCACCAGACAATATGCACCTGGCAGTTCCAATGACCGAATAGTTGCGTATTTGTACTATCAGAGATCTCGTCTCTCTGCCCAATGGACAAGATCCAATGGTGAAGGACCAGTCAAGGACCATGTTGTTGAGAAAGGATGGGCATGCTGCTAACGCTGGCTTTGGTCGTTGGGATGATGAAGCTCCGTTGGCATTGCGAGTGTCTCCAGTGCAGTGGTACCTGAGCCATTTATCAGGGCACATGTTAGAAGGATGCTGTCCTGATTTCAACAAAAGCTAAGTGTACCCAAAGACACGCAAATGAACACCACAGTTCACTGCTTTTCCTAGGCCTGGCAATCAAGGCCAAACAGTTTTTAGTGGCTTTTGCAATTATACTTCCTCTCAATTTTCTAAAGGTTACAGGGCCCGAACCACACAAATCCCATTAAAGTAAGTAGCTGTTGTGCAATATAAATTGCTTTGAAAACATTCTTCAATGCCCATAAAGCCATCAGCGGTCCGCACTTGAGATCCGCTTGCCTGCCAGGGTTTCAGCCCAGAGACAGACGACAAGCTTTGATGTGGTGGCTGGTTGCTGCTACTGAAGTTGGCATTTTATCTTCTTGCATCAGATTTCTTCCCAAATTGATGTGACTCAGGCATAGGGAACACAGTTTTACAGCGAGTTTCTTCCTAAAATATATTTTACTGTACTTTTAAATTACATGGGGCTGACCATTGATCTGGGACCTCAGAGGTTTCTTCTACTGGACACAGCACAGCAGAAGGACAAAGACTGCATGGGGCGTGCAAGGTCTTAGTGAGTAGGGATTACTAAAGCTTCCGGTCCTGATGCTTGAGGGGACTGTTTTTTGCTTTCTTCCTCTTACCTCCAATGCAATGACAGCCATCTCATGCAGAATGCAGAGTAAACTATACTACAGCCAGAGTGAGCACTATTATTATTATTATTACTATTATGCCATGTATGGATGCACAATTTATCTTGCAGGGGTTTCTGGCTCCTTTTCCTTATGAAGCAATTTTACTCTGTTCTTAACACTTTGATCCACTGAAAACCCCACTCTTTAGCATTTCTGTCTTGTATGTGTTCCTGATTATTTAAATCGCTCATTCATCTCAAGATTGCGTTTCACTTAAGAGATGAAAATGAAGGACTGAACCCTGCATTTACAAAGGAACCATACCCCAAGGTTTTCCCTGTGTCTAGATCTGAAGAAGACATACTACAAAAGGTTGATATTTAAAATTATCCAGAAACAAAGACATCCATGACCTAATTAGTTTCTTTGCATTATTAAAAGGTATCATCACAATTCAGGTATCACCAAGTCCTTTAGATACCAGGGTGCCAATTCTCTCAGTCCTGCTTCTGCATGATGGTATAGGTCTAACTCACCCAACCTTTATTGCCAGCTCATCTGTGCTTCCTCTAGCTCTTCCACAGTAATAACCGAGTGCACAACAACAAGAAAATATCTACCTGGAAAGAACTGGACCATAATTTCCACATAGTATTTGATAAAATATTAACATATGCATGGGGATATTGAGAGGGATAGGTCAATATGGAATGCATTATTGGTCAAGTCCTAACACAGGAAGTAAAATGTGAGCTGTATTTCCTATGACACATCAATTTTCATGTGTCCCTTAAAATGAAAGAGAAATGTGCCCATGTGTTTCCTGGGAAGAGATGGAAGACAGAGGTGATAATAATAAAGATAAAATAACTGGAGATATTTAGGAAGACAACGCAAAGAGAAAGTACAGAATACCTGAACTAAACAGCTGCTAATGATGAACATGGCTTCGTTTTATAATGGGCATCTTGGCAGGAATGGGATATGACATATTGATTCTTGTTCACAGACCCTCCTTATAATGTCTTTATCACAGCTAGCATGATAAACATTTCCCATGAATAACTTCCCTGGGCAGCAGTCTATTTTCCTTGTGGATACTTTCTTGTTTTTTCTCTTGCACCGCACGTACATTGCCATTTGCACTGAAGAATGGAGTGGAATTCAGTGTCTTGGCCTCTGGCTTTGTCCAGAAATCTCAAATTTTCATTGTTATTTTGGGCAAATCACATAGTTCTTCTAGGTCCTTACCTCATCTGCAAAATGAGAGGGATGGATTAGATCATTTCTGGGGTTTCATTTGGTGTTGACGTTTATGATTCATGATTCCAAGTAAGACTACACCTGTCAATAATGCCAGTTAGTCATCTCATCAAGAAAGTAGCAATAGCTACATACTTGCAATGTAGTCAAACCCCAAACCTATAAAATCCACAAAGCCCTTGGATTTACAGAAGATTTCAATAAAAATGAATTCACGATTCATGTGGTAAGGTTCTAATCCCTTCAGGATGCCCAAAAAAGACGCCTATCCCATCATCCAGTTGGGTATTGGTGCCCCTGGACCTCTCAGTTTGCAGTTCCCCTTCCCTGCTGCTGTCCTAACAGAAAGATGACCCTCTGCTCTGATAAACACTCGTTTTTGTTACTTGTGTTCAACCAGAGCCCCGAGTCTGATGAGTGTATTTATCACATGTTTTTTCAAGTGCCCTGAATTTGTAAACTTCACCGGTGTTTATTTATCCTCTCCTGCTGTTGAAGATATTGTGTGAGGGCCTGTTCTTCCATGGTAGGGGAACCCCTCGGGCTGTGAATAGTGAGCAAAGACAGATGAGCCCAAAAGCTGCTGCGCATGCTGCCTCTGCTGCCCA
Source organism: Microtus oregoni (assembly GCF_018167655.1). Lineage (NCBI taxonomy): Eukaryota > Metazoa > Chordata > Mammalia > Rodentia > Cricetidae > Microtus > Microtus oregoni. The sequence goes on from NW_024543072.1 coordinate 35,532,525, forward strand.
GTCATTGTCTCTTTCCATTTGACTGGGGCTTTGAAGGACATTTGCCAGAGCCGGCCTCCCGGGACCCTTGTTATTTGCATGTCTTTTCTCACCTTCAACATGATCTGAACCCATGTTTTCATTTGTTAAAACAACAAGAACATTCACTGGGAAACTCTTGCTGGAATCCCTTCAGATCATGGAGCTATTTATTCCCTGTCATAAACTGTAATCCTCCATTTCCCTTACTCCCACAGCAGGGGAGTTGGTGGTTTTATAGTGGACAGTCAGTAGAATGTCAATGAACGGTGGGAGATTTCAAAGAACTACCGAGTGATTATGTGGCAGGTTGCGGCACTAGGAATAAGACGGAAAATACTCTTGATCTTGATCAGAGCTTGGCGGTACAAGGAGAAACAGGATTGCAAAACAGAACAAAGGATTTGGAGCTCGTGTTTATACAGGAGAAAGAATTTCCTTCAGTGAAGAAAAATCAGAGTATTTACTTAATCTGGAGTTTTCTTTATACAACAAAAAATATTAACTTGAGGTCTGATTGGTCTCAGATTTAGAAGAGAATAGAAGCTGAGGACTTTCTGCAGAGTCATGTTGAATGGAAACGTGAAATTTCATGACAAGGTACTTTCTCAAAGTCCCTGAAGACCTAGAGACACCGAAGAGCTAGGCATATGGAACTGTGGACAAGAGATGGGAGTGGGGGTGGGACACAATAAGAACAATACAAATATTTTCAAACAGTTGAGCAGGGAAGAGATTGTACATGCAAGAGAATGGCTACAAAACGTTCTGCCCTATGTGTTTGAATCACAGTCGTAATGCTATCATGGGCTACATTTACCAACTAGGTAAACAGTGCCAGCCATGTTAACTGCATGTTCTAGGCCTGGAAAGACCTTAGCAATTAGGACTCAAATAAGGCATCATCAAAATATGGCCAACTTGAGAGTCTCAGTAGAGTGTGACAGGAGCTCCATCAAGGAGCCAGAAGTATCAGAAACAGGATTAATGGAGCTCACAGACCAGTCAGGGAAGTGCGGCCGGCAATCTCTTAGAGAAACTGAGCAAGACCTTCCACATTTTTTTCTATAGAAACACTTTTGAAGACAAGAGAAGTTTCATGTTTGCCACGGAAAAAAATTCAGCCAATGTTTATTGTATCCAGGTCTTTAATTACCAAGGACAATATACAGTGTCTATTCCAAGTCCTGAAGGAGTGTGAGGGGGAAGGAGTCTCAGAGTGTGAAGTAGCCATCTCATCCATCAGGGACCTAGATGCCTGCCCTGCAGGAATCTTCAGTCTAACCTGCACTTTGAACCCAAACATGAATCTAGAAACAGGCTCTAATGTGTTAGTTTGTGGTAACAATAATATCACAGCTGAGCTGAATGTCAATAAGACATCTTGAGTCTTGCTCGCAGCTCTGTTGGGAGTGCTATGCGTTTAGTCACAGAAAATCAAGATTAGATGTGCTCGAAACAAAGAACTGAGACCTCCTTTTTTTTTTGTTGAGGTTGGAGCAAATGCACAACTTCGCCTTTCCCATCATCTTTACTCCTTGTACTGTTCTTTAGGCTGAGCCTCTCTGGGTGAGAAGCTAGTGGACAACGTGGGCTGTAGAGGAATGTGTATGAGATGCGCCACAGAGGCTCTGGGAAGTTCAAGTGTCTGAGCAATGAGTTGATGGTGGTATTAGCACAGTTGGTCAACCACTCGGCTTCCACAGTCAATCATTCTTATTCTGGGGCTGGGTAGGGGTTCAGGCCAAAGCCCAAGTTATTCTCTAATGGGAGCATGCTACTCTCGGAATGATTAGCAAACCAAGATGGCTTTGGGATAATTCAGAGCAAACCCCAGACAGATCCCAGTAGGTAAAAATTCAGGGATATAATTATCAAAAGATTCCCCCAGTCCTCAGGACTCTATTACTCAGGGCAGAATGTTTCAGGGAATGACACCCTATTCTTGTATTTTCTCAGGGTGAGCCCCAAGTTAATGGTTGCTTAGGTTCCTGGTATTGTGCCTGACACTAAACTTGATCTAAGCTGACACCTTCCCGGGAAAGAGCATGGAGTTTTAATAAATAATGTTTTGAATCACTGCTTCCAAGAGAAATCATGTTAAAATGGAAATCGCTCTGGTTGTGTTTGGACAGTTTCTTTGCTATAAATGTGCACTTTTGACCTTAGGTCTGTGCTTCAGAGAGGAGCCAGGAGGGGGCTGGTGTAACTGGCGATGAAACTGTATGAATGAGCATCATTTTGGGTAAAGAAATAAGGTATCATGTAATCGACTTTTATTTCTCCATCTCTAGTGAAATAAGGAGACAAGCGTGAGAGTTTTTCTTTAGCCCTCTTTTACATAACAGGCTTTGAAGAGCATGCGAGTAATATTCTTTGGGCAACCATTTTAGGTAGAATCTTACATATAGATGCAATGAGACACCAGAACTGAGGAAGACTCTTGGTCCTTGCCAGGATTTGGATAATAAAAATAGCATTTGGCTCTAGCACTTTGCTAGGAATGTGAGCAGAAGAAGCATCTCTCGTTAGAGATGATGGTAAATATAGGGGTCTGGGACCTCTGGAGCGGTATCCATTCCTTATCACCAATCAATTCCGTTCCAGATGATCAACTTAACTCAGAGGAGAAGAAGAAGAGAAAGCAACGGAGAAACAGAACAACCTTCAATAGCAGCCAGCTTCAGGCCTTGGAGCGTGTCTTTGAGCGGACACATTACCCGGATGCTTTTGTACGAGAAGATCTTGCACGTCGGGTGAACCTCACTGAGGCCAGAGTGCAGGTAACTCATGCTTTGAGTGGCAGCCACCAAGTGTTCCCTCCATAGTGACCCATCTCTGAAGACTACCTATGAATACAAGTTGTAGGTTTGGGACTGGAGCTGGTACTGACAAGAGTTGTATATATGAAGTATGACAAGAGGCTTCATATCTTTATTATGTTTCTTTGGGTTGAATGATATGTTTTAATAATTAAATAGAAGGCCTTCAGGAAGTGTAGAATATGCTATATGGAGGGTTATCTCTTCCCCATTATTGTGAACCTTATACTTTAGTGATTTTTTACGCCGTCCTCTTAAGCACTTGCCTCTACATCCCCGGTTTTCAATTTGAGCTCTAGAGTGGCCATACCTGAGACATGAACTCTCTCTCACCTGAGCTTTCCCCTCCAGCATGGGAGAATGTACAAACCTTCCAGCACCTTGTTCCAAGCACTCATGTTTATGGATGGTGATAAAGAGTGGAGATGGATATGGAGAAATTAGGTTAGAAGCACACTCAACGTAGATAGCTTATATTTTAGTCTTCAATGTCTCTAGGAAATAAAATGAATAATGGGAAGGTAGAGTATTGGTGACCCCTTCAGTTGGAAGAGGGGTGTGGGAAGATTTTCCACACGGGGAGACAAGCACTCCACCTTAACATTTTCCCCATGACACAAGAAAGAATTGCAGCACAATGATGCAAGGAAAGATATCTTTCTTCTGTGGTCCTGAGGAAACTGAAACAGAATGTTGCAGATTCACCCGTGTTGGCAGTCAGGACCCACGAGCATACCATAGTGGCATCAGAGTCCTGTTCTCTCCATCCCATCATCCTCACAGAACTACCCCACCCTGGGCTGCTTTTCACACATGGCTATGAATTCCCTCCACTTTCCTAATCCTCTATGTCTCCTATTTCCCCAAACTCAGCTGGCAGTGAAATAAAAGAACTTAAATGAGCAACATACACACATCCACATGCACACACACGCATTCACAAACACACATACACATTCACACACATTCATATGCACACACACACACACACACACACACACATGCATTCGCACATACACATTCACACACACACGCATTTACATGCACACTCAAAACATGCTCTTCTCTTTGTTTTGGCTTTTTTCTTATATTTTTGTTTTGACCTTTGTTTTTGTTTTATTTATTTATTTATTTGAGAGAAAGAGACAGAGGGACAGAGAAACAGAGAGCACAAGGTTGGGAAGGTAAGGAGGTAGGGAGGACCTGGGAGGAGCTGGGAGATGAGAAAGAATATCATCGAAATATGTTGTATGTAAAAAATTAAATCAATTATGAGCCCCTAGTATCTTAGAGCATCATTTTGTGATAGTGTTTCAAATATGAAAAAGAACCATAGACAGTACAATGGTGAAAATTGTTTTAAAAATGCGAAAGGGTAACTTTTGCGTTGGGAGATTATCTTGTCCAGGTGCAAGAGTTGAATACCATGCATATCCATACGTATATGCACACATATACACACACATCGTGGAGAGAGGGGAATGTCATCCGTGTACCTCCTGAATGTCTACCATCTAACTCTTCCCCTTCCCTTCCCACTGGACTGCAAACTGATGCCTTCCACTGCTATGAATGCTTCCTAGGCGAGTGGCACAGAGTTGTTCCTCTGTGACTTCACTATTTCTCCATAAAGCTGTAGGCTTTCCCAGGTCAAACCAGTCTCCTAACTCTGGGACTCTCTATTCGGGGCATTTGTCATAACATGGCAGGTACTGTATTGAGGTATCTGTGAGTCAACTCACCTCACTGGGTGATAGAGTCCTCTTGTGTAGGGATAAGCTTTATTCAGCTTTGCAAAATTTATTTTCCTCCCTTTCCTCAAATGCTTTTGGAGTAACGGTGGACTTTTTGACCTGATTTGTTTTGTTGGTGATAAATAAGACCCTTGTCCTCTTCTTAAGGATGCCACAGTCTGAACCAGAGGGAAAAGATGATCAGACCTTCAAACGATGCCATCATGATATAATCCCCACAGTAAAGTTTTCTGCAAGAATTGTTGATAGAGTAGAAGAAAGAATAATCTACTCTACCCAAGGAAAATGGAGGGACTATGCCCTTATTAACTTTACACTGAGCCCCAGCTCATAACTATTTGTAACAAGTCAGTCGTTTCTAATCAACTATGAAACGAAGTAATAGACACATTAAATAGCAGCTCAATGGTAAATCCTTAGTCTCAAATAGCTTGTATTTCTATCCAGTTCTCTTAGACCTTAAAGTCTATGCCTTTCTCTACACTTCATGGAGGAAGCAATGTTACAATCAGATCTTACATTTCATACTGGATGAAGACAAAGAATGCTGCCAATAGAGGAAATGTCTTGTGTAGCTGTGTGTAAGTGGACAGTCACCCACTGCATTTGGGAGTCCTCTGGTAGCCCTGAGCCTAAGACCCACTAGAAATAACGTGGCTTTATGATAATCAAAGTGGTAATTCTTGAATAGTGTTTGTCAAGAAATTTTTATTCTGTTCTTCAGTCGGAAGGCAGTAGAAGGTTTCAAGCCAGGCACATTTATCTTTACATTTAGAGTGCTAACTCTGACAGCGATGTGTTACTCATATTAAAATGAAAGATCCGAGGACTGGGAAGGTATGGAGAAGATGCCTAATCTCACCTTCGCTGATTTCCACTCAGGTCCCACATGCTACACACTTCCATTGTGGGGGCAATAGTCACATGGTATTTTTGGTAAATGCCACCCCCTAGAGTGGTTTGTTCCAATACACTGTCACACTTTCTATAACTTGACTAAAACATTTGTTTTGCATTATTTCAGATACACTTCCACATCCTCCTTTAATAAATTTTGGGCTGCTTGAAAGTAGTCCTCTTCATCTCTTTCTTCCCATTATTGGGTACAAGGACTGCACTCCAGTGAGCACTCCCTACAGAGTCCTTGAATGAATATCAACGAAGGATAAAATTCTATTGCAGTATAAGAGAGTTTTGTGGTCATAGGTCAGACATCCTTAAGTAAAATGATCAGCCAGTTATTATTTGCGTGACCTTCAGAATTGAAATCTCACTGGACACGTTCCTTAACTTTAAAGTAGCAATGATAAAAACCCAACACGGAGAACGGTCATGCTAAGTAGAAGCAGTGTAGTAGGCCCAGTGTAAGTTACTAGTTCTGGCAGCAGTTTAATAAGCAATGTGTTTATTATTAGCTATCGCACAAGTTGTCAGGGCCGCCTGCGTTCCTTGAGATGTACAAATAAATGTCCTCCGATTGAATCCTCAGGGCTAGTGGCTGTGCTTTGCTTCTGGGAATTTCCTTATAGAATGTAAATAGGTTTTTCCTGTTTGGTTCAATATTTTAGAAGTGCTAGAACCTTATAGCCAGGAGTCAATGTAGAAATCACCCTTGAAGGGAGAGGGAAACCCCAGAACATCTGTCCTCCATTAGTCTTGGTCTCTGGGGTCACCATTTGACTCCCATAAAGGTCACCAATCTACTGAGCACTCTCTAGTGGTTCTTTTTCTCCTCTTGCAGCCTTACTCTCTGATGGGTTTTCCTTCACTTCTTATATGAATGAGTTCCTTCTTAATCCTTGCCAGAAGGTGTGGGGAGATAAATGGTTTTCTTTAAATTATAAAAACAGTGGAGGCAGATGAAAAATTCTATTTTGAAGAATTTAAAAAATGTCCTTAGAAAAAGCTATTGTAGCCATTGCCAGCATCTACTGAAATCCTCATTTTATTGATTATGACTATCGCAGAGTTTAGAGCCTACATTTTGTGGTCTTGTCTATTATTCATAGATCCCATCTCTGGATTCTTAATTATCAGAGGTATTTCATGGTCCTATAGTGGGAGGCATTAAAATGGGGCTTTATCCATGTTAAGCTCTACCCCTGAAGTGCTCCACAGACAGAGGTTTAACTCTGAATACACAACCCATGGGGAGGATTACACTGCAGTATTTCTGTTCTTTTAGGAAAGGTTCCAGACCCATCCTGTGTCTTTCTTGGGATGGCATTACATAGCAAAAATCAGCCAAAATTGCACTCATATAACCTATTTGTCTTTGTTCTTCCTCTCCCTCCTTATATCTTTCTCCCCTCCCAACCATCTTCCAGGTGTGGTTTCAGAACCGAAGGGCCAAGTTCCGCCGGAATGAGAGAGCCATGCTGGCCAATAAAAACGCTTCTCTCCTCAAGTCCTACTCAGGAGATGTGACCGCGGTGGAGCAGCCCATCGTACCTCGTCCTGCTCCTAGACCCACCGATTATCTCTCCTGGGGAACAGCCTCTCCGTACAGGTGAATGACTGGCCCACTCTCCCTTGCTCCAATTCCACATGCTTCTCAGTCATCCACCACTCTCAAGGCTGCTTTGGCAGCCAGATGACATTCCTTACTGGGTTAACCTCTTCAGAGACATTCAACTTGCTGGCATCCCTACATTTTTTAAAGGAGATTGCTAGTTGCCCCAGGAGCAGGGTTTGGGGCAGAAGAGAGAGGGGCGGCCATCAGCAATCTCCTCTTGGACTCAGGAATTCTTGCCAAGGTTGCAAAACTGGGAAAGAATATTAAAGAACAGATCCTTTGTAAACTGTATCCAGTGCCCCTCTTGGAACCATTCTGGAAAAAAATGAATCCATTTAAGACACATTCACCGTATTACGGTCACGCAGGGAATCAGTATCTAATGTTCCAAGTGTAGGACTAAAGGCACTCCACAATAAAACTGATTTTGAGTTAAAAGGAAAGGAAGGATGGAGGGACAGAGGGAGCAACAGAAGGAGGGAGGGAGAAGAGAGAGGAGAGGGACCCTAGTTCTTTGTTAGTGGGTAAGGCTTTCTTACGATCCACAAATACCTTCCTATTTTATTTGTTATTCTTATGTATTCCACTGTTTATCTGGCTTTCTCCCCCCCATGATATGGCTCTCTCTCTCTCTCTATCTCTCTCTCTCTCTCTCTCTCAGAAAAAAAAACAACACACTAAACTTTTTTATTAAAAAAGAATTACTTGTTTGAAGCAGAAAATAAGAGAGGGCTGTTTCAATCTCTGTTTGGAGACTTCTACCCTCCATCCAGTGTGCTATTCAGAAAGCACAGGCTGATGCAGTCACACCGAGGGTTCCTATCCTTAGCATATGATCAGGCTTGTGGGAGACACCACCAGGCCAAGGCTATCTGTTTTGTCTGGCTGATGTCTATGGAGCTATGCACGTTTGTTTTTCTATTAAATGACACTTGTTTATCTTTTTGTTCTTCAAGCTAATTCGTGACCTAAAGAGGGGTTTGAAACTGGTTACAGGAGATGGGGCCCAGCTAAAAATGGGAAATGCACACTGGGCAAACACGAGAACTTTCCCACAGTTGGTAGATGTCCTTAAATCCCAAAGCCTCACCTAAATGGTCTTTCCAGTTCAAATAATTTCTTCAGAAAAATGCCATAAAAGTATTTGGGAGTTTTGGGACATTTATTATCCTGAAGTAGCTCTGATCTCAATGATAAATATCCCATGTCCAGAAGAATAAGAGGGACTTTTCCTGTCCTGGCTCTTCCCCGCCCCCACCCTGACTGACTTTGAAAGGTTTGCCATGTCTATGCTTTTTACTTAAAATTTAGATGCTTCTCCCATGGAACTTACTAAAAACACATTTTTAAGATAGCTTAAATATTCTTTAATATTTTAAATAAATGAAAGGCCTATTCTCTCTACAACTACCAATAGTCTACAGATTCAGTAAGCGGCTTGGAATCTGGGTTAAGTTAGGGGTCTGCTGCATTGAGATCTCTGATTTGAATTTGGTTGCAACCAGGAAGCATTGTTCCTCTTTCTGCCTATGTCTTCCTCGGGATTTTTACCCCCAGCTATCAAAAATCCACATGGCTGCCATGTGGTCCCTTCCCATGGAGCTGAACGCAGCACACTACACAGATGAAATCCGTCCTGAACTAGCATCACATTAGACCAAAGAGAGACAAGACCCAGTGTCTGTATCTAACACAAAGCTAGTAACATGGCAATTTGCGTGTGCCTTTTGGGAAATGTTCTATTTTAGTTGAGAAGTTATAGAAATTCTAGCTACATTTCCAAAATCAACCCATAATTTCAACATCTTGACATAATCAGTTCATTTTATGACTAGAGTTCAATATTTTATATAGAGATAATCTTAGTGTACATATTTTTTGTATTGTGCTCTTTTTGACTTAAGACTGTATAACCTAGTTCCTCTTACTCATTTCATGGTATTGCATTTATTTCTCTACATACAGTGTTTGTAAAAAAACAACTAAGCGAAGTGATGCAGAAGCTGATTGTTCATATTTTGTGTGAAGAATAAATTAATATCCATTATAAGTAGAAAGCAAAGGTTTAAGGCAACAGTTTATTGAATGATATGTTTCTTTGACTTAATGTTGACTGAAGTGTTTAAAATTTGGTTAATTTCTGGAAGTAGCAAAGGCTATTCTGTTACATGGGGATTTTTGACTATGTTTAGAATCAAATATATTATGATTTTACATTTTGAACCTTGCTAGGAAACGTAATTGTTCTTAAGGAAATATAAAAGAAAAACAAATAATGGAAAGCAAAGGAAATGATAGTTGTTGTTGCTATTAGTACCTTTATGTCAAGCTAGTTGCCTTACATGTGATCCTCATTAAAAGGCGTTTTCTCTTGGTTAACCTTTAGCGCACTCCTGTGTGATAGCTCTGTCCTTGCCTTGGTACAAAACAAGAGGAAACTGAACACCTCGCTAGTTTTAAGTAAGAAGAGTTAGAACAGTACTTATCGGCCCTGTTTCTGTCTAGCACATAGAGATGTCTGGACAGTCTATTCTATTCAAATTTCACATGCATTGTATTGGAAGTGCTACAAAGTGTAAGACTGGAAAACCATCTCAGTGGTCCTTCTTGGTTCATGACTCTTTCTTGATCATCAAAGCGTGTCTGCAGCTGGGGTCTCTATCTGGGGTGTGGGCATTCCAGTGGGGTGGCCTATGTGGTTAGATCATGAAACACGGGGACAGTGAGTAGAGAGAATGGTTTTTCGACTCCCACAGCTCATCTCTGGAAGAAGAACAGGAAACCAAACCATAGAAACAGCTTTTTGCCTACAGTCAGAATCACAGGCTGGAAAATAACCAAACCCCTTCCCCCTGTTTTTGCTGATATCGCTGCTGTTGAGTGTAAAGATCATATAACATATCATATGGACTGGGAAGGTTTTTGAATATTAATAATTACATTAGGACAAAGGGCACGAACCAGGACTGTCCCTGGCAAACAAAGACATGAGGTCCACTCTAATTATAGCTCAGTATGACCTCACTCATTCTCTTGAGTACACTAGGTGATGATGTCAGACAGGCAACCGAGGTACCAGAGGGAGCAAAGGATTTCCTAACATGGAGACTACTTTCCTGGTAGCAGTTGTCATTTATTTACCTGTAGCTCACTGAAGCAAGCTTGTCTTTGGGACATAAACCCACTTCTTAGCAAAGAATTATTTTCTTTAAGCAAATTATAAGAATGCACACAAGCACAAAAATCATCAAGACTCACTAACCTTACAGTTCTCCTGGGTACGCCTTTTGGGTAGTAAAAATCAACCAAATCCTATGCAATTCTTTGAGACGAAGTAGCCAAGAAACCCTTCCCCAGACACCTTTGTTCCCCTGAGAGGTAGCTTGAGAAGGGCTTGGCTCTGTAGTACTGGTCTGCAGTACCATTTACAGAGGGAGGGTTGGATGTGAACCTAGTGGCAAGGAAGAGCAAGGCCGATGACTCTTGTACAGTGCCCCTCCCCTCAGTTGTCTTGGTCATGGTGCTGCGGACTTCTGCTCAACGCATTTGGCTCATTTCTCCCCTTTCACACTTTCAAAAATAGATCCTCGTCCCTCCCAAGATGTTGTTTACACGAGGGGCTTCATAACGGATTCTAACGGAAGACACTGAAAAGGTAACTTGTCAGATGGGCATGAGGGTGGCTTATTGGGGTAGGAATTAAGGGGGAATTAGGTTTTTTTTAAGAAACTGGGGGCTGATGTCTTAGAAATATGAACAGTGGAGCTTCCCCAAGTGGGAAAATAGGAGACGGAACTATAAGAAAGCATGCCTCTAAGGGAGCATGACAGTTTAGAGCTATGGTTATGTTCTGGGATCAGTGCCTGTGAAGACCCTAATCCAGCAAGTCTAGAGTGGGATGAGATGCTACATCTCTCCGTTGTTCTGCTCTAAAGTAATTCCCATGATGGTCATATCTGACGGACTTTGACGAGGGAGGCTTTAGTTACCCAGAGTATGAGCCAGGGGTCAGACTACACTGTCCTGCTTCTGGCCAGTGCTGTAGCTGATTTATTATGTAACTTCATATTGAAAACTTGAACTAGACAGGATTTTCCAATCGTATGTCTCACAAGGGAGTTGAGAATCTAGGAATACACAATATGGCATATTCAATATTGAAAGGGGGAAGAGCAGAAGTTCTGGAGGCGGTAGGAAGATGTTGCTAGAAAGAGAAGTTGAGCATTGCAGAGGGATCACAGAATGTACAATGGAATCTAAAGCCTTACCGATGAAATGTGGTCCCTCGTGTCCAATTGGAGAAACTGAGAATGTATTTTAAAACTCAAACTCTAAATTTCAAGCAGAAGCAGGATTGGTGATTTCAGTTACATAGGGGCAACTCCAGAGGATGCAGGGGATCTTACTTTAGAAGCGAATTTCCCTAGGGAAACTGAAAGTTACTTGTCTTATACGAAAAACTTATACTGTTCTTGCCTTCGCAAAAGAACAAGTCAAAGAGAGAGCCTCCAACGTCTGTATTTTAGGGTTCAGAAAACTACTAACTGGAGCTTGTGAAGGACTGTCTAGAGTGGGAGGAAACCTGGATGCTAAGGACCATTCACATGGTTCTTCGACTGTCATAATCATTGTTAGGGTGATGTTTTGAGCAGTTTGTCATCCCTTATTCAAAAAGGCTGGCCAGAGAGAGCATTAAAGATCAAGCCAAGCATTAAAGTTTCTCCTCACTTGTTTTGTGATTTATAGGACTGGGTGATTAGATGTCAAATCCTTCAGAGTATTTGCTAGATGTCCTTGGTAGTGACCCTTATTTCCACTCAGTCTTCTTTAAAATCCACCTTTCAGAGCGAGTAGAAATGGTCCTAAGAGAACTGTCTCCAGAGGAAACAATTATCTAACCTTGCTAGTGGGGTTAGCATGCTCCTGGGTCGCATCTGTTTGGAATCTCCAAATAAGGAAGTGGAAAGCCTCATGCATCCCAAAATGTGTCAGCTCTGTGAAGCCCCACTGCAGACTCGATGAGTCAGCAGATGGAAGGCAAGCATTTCTTTCTCATCCCTAAGGTCTCCATGGGCTTTATTTGGCAATGCAGTTTCTTGGTAACTGATACAAGAAGCTCTGTTAAAACTTCATCAGAAATGGTACATTAGCCAACCTTTTCAAATTCGGTCCAGAACTCTAAACTTCTATGTGCTCCCTGCTTACAGGAATGAGGGATTTTTACCCAGCGGGAGACTAAGCACTTGGATGTCTGTCAGTTGACAGAGCTCTTGGTGGTTGTCCTGATACACCTTCCTGAGTTCGTGTCCTTTGTTTTGTTTGTTTTCTGTTTTTGCTTTTTTTTTTTTTTTTTTTTTTTGGTTTTTCGAGACAGGGTTTCTCTGTGGCTTTGGAGCCCGTCCTGGAACTAGCTCTGTAGACCAGGCTGGTCTCGAACTCACAGAGATCCGCCTGCCTCTACCTCCCGAGTGCTGGGATTAAAGGCGTGCGCCACCATCGCCCGGCTTTGCTTTTATTTTTTGTTAATTCCAGGAAGTTTCGTTCTGTGTAGGAACAGGTGGTAATTTTACATGGACTGGATGTCCCATTCATTGGTTGAAATCAATTAACTATCCTAGTGCCTTTCTGGTGGGAAGATATTTAAGGTCTCTCTCTCTCTCTCTCTCTCTCTCTCTCTCTCTCTCTCTCTCTCTCTCAGCTTGGCAGCCATTCAGGGCTCTCCTGCATCTGCAGTCACTTAAGCAAGCAAGCCTTCCACCTTCCAATGCTGTTTAAAGCATGACTAAGCATCTCTTGGGACACTAGTAGTTAATTCTCTCTTTTCTGACTGATAATGAGCCTTGTTTTTCATGAGTTAAGTCAAAACGCTACCTATTGCTTGCCGATACTGCACATTTAGCTTGAGCTGTAAAAATAGACCCATGTCCAGCACCAGAGTGAAATATATAAAGTATGACTGAAATTCCAATTTGTGAAATTATATATCATAGGCACTTGTTAAGAGGTAGAGTGGAGATGGTGTCTGTTCTTTATAGTCAACATATTCAACTCACAAATGCTGCAATACTAAGTTTGTTCAGTCTTTGAAAATTAGTGACTTTCTTAAGCATTTATCAAGTGAAACTGCTATCACCAAACTTCCAAGGGAATGCAAGTGTCATTTGCTAATATCAAATGCTTTCTCAACTTCTGGCCCTGTAACCTGAGGTACTTCATAGAATATAGCCACGGAATCACTGCTAGAAGTCACTCTCACCGTTGCAGGACTACAGAATGCAAAAGGACTCTGTTTCTGCTGTGCAAGTGCAGGCTGCCGCTTGAATGTCATGGTGGGAAAGTCACTCTCTTGTGCAAGATACTATCCTAACTCTTTTTCATTGGTTTCTGTGAAAAAGTGGATCAATTCATATCACTGACTGTCAACCTACCTAAGAGAGAAACTCTGGACTTCTCAGAGATGTGTTACCATAGAGAGTACCCAGGCTAGAACATCAGATGTGATATAGATAGTAGACTATAAAATAATTGCAGCCAAATGTTGTGATATAGCAGGATTGATACCAACACTATAGTAAACAGTGCAGAAAAATAGTAACAACAACTTCAGAAAATTAACACATGCTCCCCAAAGTTCTAATCCCTTCTTCCAGTGAGGAAATGGAATACTTTCAGTTACCAAAGAAAAGGACAAGTAGGATCTTGTTGCCCGGAGTCTCAAAGGATGGGTAACAGGTCTTGTAGAAACTTGGGTCAAGTATCTAGAAGCAAAATCATTCCATAACAATCTATAATTTACACTGGTCATTTTTTTCTCATGAAGTTTTAGCCTTGTATATTCAGAAGTCATTCAATTTTCTTCCCAGTATTTAAAAGAGAACTTGTATTTAACAGACATCCTGTAATGTCAGCCTCTGCCCCATATGTTTAAAACATTAATAACTGTAGACTGTCTTTAGGACTTGATATTTTTGCAGAAACATGGTTGAGAAAGGCTAATTGTATTATGAATAATTCATAATTTAGGAACATCCCCTAAATCCAGTTATCACTTTTCTTAATTATTATTTTTGATTTATTTTATTTTTTGTTTGGTTTGGTTTTTGTTGAGACAGGGTTTCTCTGTGTAGCCCTGACTGTCCTGAATCTCATTTTGTGACCAGGCTGGCCTCAAACTCAGTTATCTACCTGCCTCTGTTTTCCTAGTGCTGGGATTAGATGTGTGTGCTACCGCATCTAGCAGCAACTAAATCTTTGAATATTTGGTATATCCTGGAAATTTTTAAACTATAAATTTTGGGTTTGCATTGATTTCTGGTAGGATATTAGATAGCAGAATGTAATTCATCTAGAAACTGAATGATATCTACTTGACTTTTGTCCTGTCTCAGAGGATTGTTCTTGTCCTTTATGCCTTCATAATTTAAGCCTGCTTTACCTGAGGACTCTCCTGCCTCTTGAACGAACAATGATAAAACAGTCTCTTTTATTAAGTTTTTATTAATGTATTTTTAATATGAAAAGATCTCTTTATAGATCTAGACTATGCAATGATGATGCCCTCTTATGCCACACTCTTCTGACTCTTTGCTTCCATTAAGAAAACAGATTTTACAGAAAGGACAAGTTCTCAAGAATAAATGGATTGTTTTTTAGAGATCACTCCAGTAGCATAATAGATGTCAGGGTCACGGAGCACAGGTCTGTTTAATCATTCTATATCTAGCTATGGCTTCCCCCCCCCCCGGAAAATGGTTTATTGGGTGTATTGGGCACCGTGCTGGGTGTGGTATCAGGCTCAGCTTGAAGACACAGTGATGATGAAAGCAGATTGGGTGGTCTATGCAGCTTGTAGATGACAGGGCTAGATACCAAATAAATATTTAATTAAGCATGAAATAAGTGAGTAAAACAAAAATGCAGGGTGCTACAGGAGAGCCCAGCCTTGTCTGGGTAGGGAGGCTTAAGACCATCTACCCAGAAAATGTCAGTAAGAGGGAAAGCTGGAAAAATGGAATGTAAGAATGTAGAATTCTTTTTGTAATCCTGAGTCTTCTCCACTTTGCTGTGATTCAGACTTTATTCTCACTTATACCCATGAAATCATTTTTTTTAAAAGATTCGTTTTATAGAATGAGTAAGTGATCTAAAACTCAGTATATTTCTTTAGCGAAATATTTTTTTTCTTGGCGAATGTTAGAATCTGAGGTGAAATAGACTTCTATGAGTCTCAATCCCGACTCTGTGCTGTCCCAGATAAATACCAACGATCGAGTCCCTCTAGCTTTAGTTTTCCTTCTTTCTGATCTTGTCATCTCATCCCAGAACCGCAAAGTCCTGTGTGGCTGGCAAAATTTCCCTGGAATGCAGGTGACAGAAAAGCACATGCCATTCCATTTGTGAATCTCATCTCAGCTCTCTGTTGAAAGGGATTTCACTCATATTAGAAACAGCTGGCAGCGTTCTACTTAATCCAGAAAGCCTCACGTTAACTATTTCACACAGAGAAAAGATCATTTGCATCCACATCAAAATACTATTTTCTTTTCCTTTAAAAGAGATCTGCAGACACAATGAATAGAAACCCACCACTGATGAGTTCTTGCCTAGGTCTTAATTATAGTCTATGACAATCAAATCCAGTGTCATGTTTTTCTCAACAATGAAGACAGTGAGAAATAGCGACGTCTGAGATCGAGAATGGTAAAATTATAACTTGGGAAGTTTATTTTGAAGTTTTAAGCTTTTCCAAAGTGACTCACCCCAAAAGTGGTGTGTGCTAGTCAAATATTTTTACAAAGGTTACAAAGGTGTAAAAATAAAGACCCATTGATAGTAAAGTCTTGATTAGACCATGTTTGTTACTATTGTCCAGCGAATCACGAATCACAATGCCAGAGGAGTAGTGTTGTTGGGTTGTTTAACCGATTCTACAAGCACATTATTTCTTATGGTGTTATTAATTATCCCAAATGTATTGAAATGGAGGTCTGTTCCCTAGAGTGAAGAAACAGAATTCTTTCATCTAGTGCCACTTGCTTGCTGTCTCCCTCCACTCATCCCGCAGGCTGTTTGGGATAGGTAGGAAAGCTTACATTCTAAGTAGAGGATAAAACTGCTGCTATTTGACTTGAGCACAATCTCCTCTTCCCTCAGAAACAGATCATTGCTCACTGTGTCCAACGCAGCAAATACCTCTCCCTACCCTGTCTCATTCTCCTTTGCTTTCCCAACGCCCTGTAAAAGATGGCCACCCTTCTCCACGGACCGTAGGCTAATTGAAAGCTGGGGCTATAAAATATCGCAGAGGTCCTCTGTCTGCCCTAATGCCTGCCCCTGTCCTGAGAGGTTATCCACCCAGGGCATGGTCTTGCAGCCCTGCAAGGAACTAATTATGAAACTAATGCCTGTTGTTCTCCCTGCTCTCTCCTTTGTCCCTACAGCGCCATGGCTACTTATTCTGCCACATGTGCCAACAATAGCCCTGCACAGGGTATCAACATGGCCAACAGCATTGCCAACCTGAGACTGAAGGCCAAGGAATATAGTTTACAGAGGAACCAGGTGCCAACAGTCAACTGAGGAAAAAAATATTAAACAGGCCTAAGAAGAAATCAAAAACCATAAGAAACCTATCCTGTTCTGTCATTTCTTCATCTGCTGGAAAAAATAAAAGCAAACAAACAAACAAAGCCAGGACTAAAATATTGGGACCATGGCAGAGAAAAGCAGGAGAGGAACAAAATGAGAATTAGTTAACAGTGGTTCCTTCTTCCTCTCGGATACCATCACCATTTGCTTCTGTGTGTGTTTATTTTTTTTCCCTTCTATCCGTGCTTTGCTAATTATACTCCGGGCTTCCTCAGTTAGGCTTCTTCAGCCCACCCATTCCTATAATTGTATGAAAATAAAATATTCTGCAGCAGCCAAAGATAGATACATATCTATGTATATGTGTGTGAAGGATTATTCTCAGTAGCCTGTTTGACCTCGGTGCCTTACTCTGCTCCCTTCTGCGTCTCTCTAGGAGACTTTGAAAACCCAAAGTATTTCTAAAGAATCAGTATTGTTGTCTCGATGTCTCTTGGTCATGGTAAGGTTTTTCTATCAGTTTCAGGAAAAAGAAATGTACACATGTTCTTGTGTCTGACCTGTCTGATTGATGTGGTTAGCCATGTCTGGTGAACGCTAAGCTCTAAGATCTAGAGCTAATCTGTGGATTCAAGCACGAAGTTCTAGGTTACAGCGTCACCATCAACACCGTCCTTCCTCTGAACAAACAATAAACCATCCTAAGTTAAAGATATTTGTTGTTTTTGAACAATTGCTGTCACTCGCTCTTTTTTAGCTTTAGAGATGGAATAAATTTTTTGTAGGAAATTTTGGAGAATTTTTTTTTTAAAGGAAAACAAATACTGAATTGTGAAAGGCATAGCCTTTATCTCTTTGGTGCCTTAGGGGTGGTCAGATGCATATATATTCTGTGTATATTTATATATATATTATATATATATAAAATATTGCAAGCTTGAGTTTACAGTTTCTCAAACACTACAAAAGCCAACTTTACACCATCATAGCCGTCCTTATCTACACAGTAATGATACATTAACGTGGCCTCTTGCTCTTTTCTATACTCAACAAAAAATTCTCACTGAGGTCAGAGAGCAGTTTGCTAGGAAAGTGTCTGAGAACAGCTGTCTTGCTCCCATCAGGGCTTTAGTGGGATTCAGAACTATATGATGATATAAGAAATAATTTTGAGTTTAGAGCCTAAGCTCAGGTGGAAATTCTATATCATCTGACTTATCATGGAAAATATACCCAGAAAGGAGGAGGGATAGTTAGCTATCTGCTCTTTCTCCTCGCCACAGAAACATGGAAGACAAGTAGCATGTTTTAGTAAAGTGCTTAAAGCTTTCTCTAAATTCCCTCCCCCCAAATTAAGGACAATTATACTTTTACGTTTTAGTATTTTTGAAATGAGGTTTAGTATGTAGGGTGAAAGGCAGGCAGGGCAGGTATTTCTTTGTTTCTCATTGTTCCTGGTTATGCTTTGTCAACTTTCCTGGAGGACTTGACCAAACCATGTTACCATGCTGTGTCTAGTTTACCCGTTTATAAAATGGGTTTACCAGTTCTTACGTACCTCATGGGTATGTGGCAAGACTATGTTTGTTTGTTCGCCCTCCTGCCCTCCCTCCCTCCCTTCCTTCCTTGCTTGCTTGCTTGCTTGCTTGCTTGTTCTTTGTTCAGCACTTTGTAACCATGGGAGGAAAGGGACTTTACGAGCATACAGTGTTCAAGGATTAAAATAGTATCTGGAAGCTTTGTTTTCTAGCAAGAAATGATATCTGGCTGTACATACATATAGCCCTGTATTTGGAAATGATAAATAGGTTTATATTTTCAGATATCTCAACAATCATATAATTTGACCAAAGAATAATTTAAGGCACAAAGTATAGAAATATTTTTTAACTTATATTCTCATCAACAGCTTAGTTCTAATAACCATAGCTCTCAGTGAATAAAATGCTTCAGATTGATTTTGGCCAAATATATCACCTTTGTAATATGAGTGACAGGCAAAGTATCTGGGGCATAAGATGCACTTTGAGCTCATGTTTGTGTTTCCCTTGGCATATCTGAGTTAATAGTGACATATTTTCAGTCTAACAACCACGGCTCTAAACAATACTTGGAGTGATTTTGTACTTTGTTTAATAATAAGGAGGAAGACCATTTTGTGTACTTTGATCTCATGAAGTGAATCCTTTTCAATAACTACAATTAAACATTTCTTTCAGAATAGTTCATGTGCTCTGGCTGAACACACATTACTTGTTTTTAAGGAATCTTTCCATTCATGTATTCATCCCATTGATTGCTGTGTATTAACAAGTTTCAAAGGAACAATACATCCTTACTGTAAAAACCTCTTTTGATTTGAAAAGCAAGTACAAGTCCAATAGACTGATAAACATTGGGGATTTAGAGTTTGCAGAGAAAAGCTAAAAGAATTGGATTATAGGCAAGGAACAGAAATTAGAAACGAAAAGGTTTTGCTAAGGAGGGCGGAATCTTGGCAGAGAGTCATATAAGAAAAATGATGTGATTCGATGCCTTTGTCCTGACTCCATTTCCCGTGGCGATCAAGAGAGTCTGATCCTATAAACTCAAAGGAGAAAGAGGGAGGCTTTATCTGATGGTTCAAATCAGCAGTTTCTAGGAATTTCTTAGAATAATCTATGCTAGTCAGTCACAGGAATGCCTGTTGCTGGTGGACACACACCACAACATTTTTATCTGAGCACTTACCTAGCTATATCCCTGAAACACCAGCACGAGTTTTGTTCATTTATGATCCATTTTTTCAATAGACATATGTTTTAACAAGTGATTTGGAGGATTAGATTTCTAGCCTGTAAGTCAATTGCAAGAGGAGTGTCTCAGTGCCACAGACTCAAGGCATACACCTGTAGCTCTCCATCAATATACCCAGATGAAGGCATGGAACTATCACTGTGCACAATCCCTTCCCAAACAAGGGGCTAATTAGTAGAGTACTTGGCAGGTTAAATTAAACCAGAAGTAATGACCTACTTAAATGACATATGGTAATAAAGATCTCATAAGAAATGTAATATGTAAATTATATCTTGCTTTATGATGTAAAATATACATTGTTTGTGCTAGAATAGAAATGATTTCTTTTCAATAAAATGAAAGACAGATACTACAAAGCCTTTTGTTATAATACACTGGACTTGGTGATTGTTTTTTCTTTGAACTTCCAAACTGCACAACCGCTTGGACTCAAGATGACACTGGGAAAAGTGAAGGTAAGAATGGTTTATAAGCCAGAGAAATTTTCATCAAAGTACGATATTATATCCTATCAAAGGAAAATAATCTATTATACTTCAAAAGCAAAACTAGTAGTGGGAGAAAGAAGGAATATCTGTAAGCACCGTGGGAAGATGAGGGCGGTACTGGAAATTTAGCAGTTTTATTAATGCCTTTAGCATCCACAGTACTACCTACGATACGACAGTCTTCATACAGGGCAAAGCTTTTATTTAATAATATCAAAATGAAGCATTTTAAGCAATCGCTGTGTCCCGTGTGGGGGTGTGACAATAAGGAAATAAAAAAAAAACAACACATTGTGAGGAATAGGTTTTTTTTCCTTACCATTTAAAATCTGGCCAAAAAGCAAACTGAGAATAAACAAGTTTATGCCCCAATTTAAGACACTTGTTAACAGTTGTTAACAGAGTGCATAGAATAACTTCAGAAGAAGAAGAAAGAAATCATTGAGCTAGAGTGGGCCAAGAGGAGAGAGGAAGGAGAGGTGGCGATGGGAGACAAAAAGGGACGAGACAGGGAGGCAGCCTTGAGGAATCTGGACCCAGGAAAAATGGGAAGATGGGGAATCTATTTTTAAACGAAGTAGAAAAAAACACTGAAATTTAACTTTCAAACCAAAGACATGAACTTTTTTTCAGGCCATGGAGATGCAGGAAAAGGTTTTAAGCAAGGATGGTTTATAAGCAAGAGAAGAAAACAGTCCCAAAACTTGCCATTTTGGCAGACACTTCTTTATTTATTTATTATTTTATTTTTCCATTCAAAAATTTACACTTCCACCCCTTCTCCCAATACCCTCCTGCTCCTCCACTCACCCTCCTCCCTCCCTCTTCTGGCTTTAGAGATGGCAGGGAACCCTGCCCTGTGGGAAGTCCAAGGCCCTCCCAGCTACATCCAGGCCTGGGAAGCTGTGCATCCACATAGACTAGGGTCCCAAAAAGCCAGAACATGCCGTGAAAACAAGTCCCAGTGCCTTTATCAATGGCTTCTCACTCAGCCCCCATTGTCAGACACAATCAGAGAGTCAGGTTTGATCACATGCTCGTTCAGTCCGGGTGCAACTGGATTTGGTGAGCTCTGATTAGACACACTGCCTCACTTGGTGGACCAACCCCTCATGGTCCTGTCTTCCTTGCTCGTCTTCTCCCTCCTTCTGCCCTTCAACTGGACCTTGGGAGCTCAGTCCGTTGCTCTGATGAGGGTCTCTGTCTCTATCTCCATCCATTGCCGGATGAAGATTCTATGGTGATATTCGAGATAATCATCAGCGTGATAGTGGGGCAAGGATTATTCAAGTACCCTCTGCTCTGCTGTCCAAGGACCTAGCTGGGGACATCCCCATGGACACCTGGGATCCCCTCTAGAGCCAAGTCTCTTGCCAACCCTAAAATGGCTCCCTTAATGTAGACATCTTCTTACCTGCTCCTATATCCTCCCTTCCTCCATCTCCACCCTCCCTCTCCCCCAAGCTCTCGCTAGTCTTTCCCTTCTCCCTTCCCTCTACTCCTCTCCCCTTCCCCCAACCTCACTCCCACCCCTACCCCACCCTCATGCTCCCAACTTTTGCCTGGTAAACTTGTTTACTTAAAAATTCCAGGAGGATCACAAGAAACTAGACTTTAAAATTCTAATTAACCCAATTTAAAAAAATGGGGCACTGAACAGAGAATCCTCAACAGAAGAAGTTCAAATGGCCAAAAGACATTTAAGGTCATGTTCAATTTCCTTAGCAATCAGGGAAATGCAAATCAAAACTACTTTGAGATGCCATCTTACACCTGTCAGAATGGCTAAAATCAAAAACACCAATGATAGCCTATGCTGGAAAGGATGTGGAGTAAGGGGAACACTCATCCATTGCTGGTGGGAATGCAAACTTGTGCAACCACTTTGGAAATCAGTGTGTCGGTTTCTCAGGAAATTGGAAATCAACCCACCTCAGGATCCAGCAATACTACTTTTGGGAATATACCCAAGAGATGCCCAATCATACTACAACTATGTTCATAGCAGCACTATTTGTAACAGCTAGAACCTGGAAACAACCTAGGTGCCCCTCAATAGAAGAATGGAAAAAGAAGGTGTGGCACATATTTACTTTAGAGTTCTATTCAGTAGTAAAAAATAATGACATCTTGAATTTTGCATGCAAATGGATGGAAACAGAAAACGCTATCCTGAGTGAGATAACCCAGACCCAAAAAGATGAACATGGGATGTACTCACTCATTAGTGGACTCTAGCCATAAACCAAGGACATTAGGCCTATAGTTCACAAGTCTAGAGAAGCCAAATAACAAGGTGAACCCAAAGAAAAACATATATAGATCCTCCTGGAAATTGGAAGCAGACACTTCTTACAAAAGGGCAAAGATGGACTAGAGCAGAGAAGTTCTGGAAGAAAGAGGTGGCATATGGGGGGTGAGGAGAATCTTCCAAGAAAAGAATCCATAGGACTGCCTAGCAAGAAGGGAGGAGAGGTGAAGGCGACAGGACCCTGGTGACTCAGAGAGTAAATCACTGATAACCTCATCAAAATCAATAGCCACTCAGTCCCTGGGAAGGATGATGCAGTCTCAGATCTACTGTGGAGGCTGCCACCTCCAAATGGAAGCTCCTGGTAAGTAAGGGCATGAAAAGCAGGACTGAGTATCAAGGTCAGGGGCATAGACCAAAGTTTAAGATGACAATGTGGGATGCAAATATGATTGTGCTT
This sequence comes from Microtus oregoni, assembly GCF_018167655.1. Classification (NCBI taxonomy): domain Eukaryota; kingdom Metazoa; phylum Chordata; class Mammalia; order Rodentia; family Cricetidae; genus Microtus; species Microtus oregoni. Next base: position 35,555,220 of record NW_024543072.1, read on the forward strand.
TTCAAGAAGAAAAACTGCCCTGTAACACAGGAATAACTTTAATAACTGGCGTTTGGATGTAACTTCAACACAGGAATAAGTATTGTGCCCTGAAGAACAGCTGCAGTCAGGAAAAGGGCTATGGTGAGGGCTCCTTCGAAGACTCTGAGAATCAAGAGCCTGTTTATTATCTCAGAGTTAAAGCAAGGCATGTTTGAGTCCTTGACCAAACAGGAAGACACATGAAAACTACGTGGAGGTGTCCTCTCCTCTCAGCAACAAGAAAACAAGTGACAATTTCTGATGAGAATCCTTGGTGGGGAGGTGGAAGTCAGTATGGAGGTTCCTTATAGAACTAAAGAGAGAACTTTTTTATCAACTCTAAACGTGTGATTTACAGTGAGCAAGATATGGAATCAGCCTGGATGCTCCCCAATAGAATAATGCATTTTAAAAATGTGATATGTGGCTGGTGGCGCACGTCCTTAATCCCAGCACTCGGGAGGCAGAGGCAGGCGGATCTCTGTGAGTTCAAGGCCAGCCTTGTCTAGAAAGCAAGTTCAGGACAGGCTTCAAAGCTACACAGAGGAATCCTGTCTCGAAAAACAAAATAAAACAACAACAACAACAACAACAACAACAAAAAGTGATCTGTGTGTACTAGAGTTTACTCTTCTATAAGAAAGGGTGAAATTATGTTATTTGCAGGAAATGAGGTGGAGCTGGTGACCATTTTAAACAAAATAATATTGTGTGTGTGTGTGTGTGTGTGTGTGTGTGTGTGTGTGTGTGTGTTAATACTATGTGTCACCATCCTAGGACCTGGGAGAAAGGAGCCAATCAATGAGGTGCACTAAAGTCTCATGCAATAGTCAACTTTATTCAGAGCCCCACACAGGTTATACTCCGAGAGTTAAGAAAGGGCATATGAGGGAAGTTCTCATGAGTTCAAGCTGTACACAGTCACAAGGACAAGCTGCAATTGGTAAAATCATGTTTTTTTCCATAGAGGCATAGAAAGGATCATTTCAACATTTAATTGAGTAACAGCAGCAAGCGATAATGAGTAATCTAAAGTAAGCTCACTCCTAGCTGCTTCACCTGGGAGGAGCATGAAAACACATTCCAAGAACAATTCCGTGTTTTGGAGAAACTGAGGTCACAAGGCTCTTGTTTTCCTGAGTACTCTCAGAAGAACTCAGAATTCCCCTCACACGACTTCATCCCAGGACCATTCTTTCACAATACGGAATCTAGATTTTTTTTAATATAAAAACAATATAGGATATGTAATTGATGTGTATTTATGCCTATCTTGGTGAATTTGCTTATATGTTCATTTTGATATTTCCTGAAAGTGAAACACAATCTCTTTCTGGATACCAGTAATGCTGGTATTGATTGCAGATGGTATGATTTCACAGTATGATATAATATGGTTATATTTCATATGTATGTGAATCATCTTGTCAAATAAGATCCTTACACTGCATTTCAAAATGGTGATTATAAAGAAAACCTGAAGATTTGAAAATGTCAAGATATACCTCTTACTATAAACTATGAAAGCCAGAAGATACAACCACACACTAACCTCAGATGATGCTACTAAAATGGACTTTACTAAAAAAATCCAAGTCTGATTGGTTGGAGGCCAAAAATAAGAATTAGCGATTGGATTCTCTCCAGGTGGAGTGTCACAAACCTGAATGACGAAATAGTGACTTCTACGTTTCATTCTGAATTTGTACCAATCACCCATACATACAAGGAGAAATTTCAAATTTTCCCTTTATGGTAGTCTTTTGTTTTTCTCAAAACCAGGGAGACATCACGCCAGCACAAGCTGGTCACCAGCTCCTTTGTCATCTTAGTAGAGTGGGTACACTGTGGACTTTGGAACTTTAAATTCCCTTAAATTTTTAAATCTTTTCATAAAGAAATCAAATTTGGAAAAGACAAAAAAGGAGAGAAGAAAAGAGGAAAAGTCAACTGCCCTGCTCGCTGGCTAGCCTTTCACACAGAACTGAGAATGAGACAAATAAGGGAGGCGAATTTCCCTTACTATCCTGGAGAATCTGAATCTGAATCAGAGTGGCTTCATGTTGTGCCGCCCCACTTGAACTCTTAAAAACCTTCAGACTGATAAAACAAGCATCCCCTGATTTTGCCAAGGAAAATAAATCTATTTTCTTATTTCCTGTGCCCTGTCAGGGTAAAAGCCATAAGAAAGAAGCCAGAATTCCTCCACAGTAGGCTCACAGACCTAAGGAGACCATTACTTCCAGTGCAGAAAAGCAAACAATCTTTCTAGAATCGATGTTTTTGGTGACCCTGCTGAGCACTGAGAAATCAGAGAACATTTTCTTGGGGAAATAAAATAGAAGTGATTGAGGAATTTGGCCCACAAAAACAGGAAGTGGGTTTCGATCGCTGTGTAGAGCCAAGAAAGGATGGCATTTCTAGATGGCCACGTTGGTGGAGGTGTGTGGGTGGGTGTGTAATCCCTGGAGACAGTGACTACATTTGATGCTTATCTAAATCAAAGCAAGGTTTACCTGTCGTTCCTTACAGAAAGACAAAGCCAGCCTAACACCAATGGACTCTCTTGCATTTCCATTCTTTTCAGGACAGAGGAGCTTATGCTGGGAAAGGCTAGTTCAACACTTTTAAGAAGTCTTTAGTGGGAACACATTTCATCCATTAGGGTAATGTTTTCCTCAGGCTCATCCAGGAATAAATCCTAACCTTCTCTCCTTAAGATCCCAAGGACACAGCTGATTTGTTTTCAGTTGGGGCAATGAAACATCGAAATGGGAAACACATGTCCGTTTGGTCTGGAGGGGGCTACGTTAGGAAGCTTCTTGTTTATGAGGCCTTCACTCAGCAATAACCTAACAGCCACAGAAAGTCTAAACAAGCAACTTGCAATTAACTCCTAGTAATAATTCCTTCCAGGGTCAGGATGAATTCTAATTCTACATAAAACGCTCATTATCTAGAACAAGCTTTCAAGTGTTCTTCAGTTTGAGAAGAAGGGAGGGCTCTTCAAAACCTTATTTCATTGTTGCTTTCCTCTTTCTTGGAACACAAATAATTTGACCTAACCGCTCCACCCAAATGCCCATGAGCGCACAGTGCCGTCCATTTTGGGGAATGTTTCCCTGTGGGTTTTTCTTTTGAGCATTAAAAAAAAAAAAAAGTTATTCTGATTTTTTTCTATTGAATCCCAAGTAAAATCTTTAGAGAGAACTAAACTCAATAAAGAGAAGTTGCTAAGTTAAAGGCTGTCAGGAAATGATCACATTGGAGAGTTTGGAACTGGCCCCTGGGGTACTAGACCTGGAGGGTGTACAGTAAGAAGGGATCAGTGTTAACCCTGTTTGTAGCTGCTGCCATGGTCCCAATGTGTGTCCATGGCCCCACGCAAGGCTCATGAGTCATTCTTGTGAATAAGGTAAATACTAGTAAGACTAATCACATATTGTGTCATGTTCTCTGAGTAGTGTTTCAAGAAATATCAATTTGGAAGTAAAACTAATCCTTAAATTGTTTATACCAGCATATAATTATCTGTACTGTTGCTATTCATGTCAGATGATATGAATTTCAGAGTCCTTCAAAATATCGATAATGTTCTCTGGTGCTTGTACATTAATTATGGACTGCAGGTTTATTATGATACACAAGACATATTCACATTATTGATAATGAATATTAATAATAAATATAGCTTATTAATTAAATATTTTAGGCACTTATAATAACAAGCCAACAGTAAGCAGGCCTGAAGTACATTAAGAATTACTTAATTAAGAATTAAGACATCAAATTTCCCAAGAGTTCCCAGAAGTTCTGATGTCTTGTTCTCTAAATCCCTAAGATTAACACCTTTTGATCTGAAGCAGCAGTAGTCCTGGGTGAATTTAGAGAGAAACACCATTCTAGAATGGAACGCTAGGACCCAGATGTTAAGTGCACAAGCAAAGAAGTGTGAAGGTATCTTGAACTTTGAAATCAGAGGAGTTAGAGACAGGCCTCCCAGGTCATCCTGGAGAAGCCACTTGGGTTCTTGAGACTCCTTCACAAGGTAGAAATGCTAACACTTACAGGATTACTGAGAAGATCAAATTAAGGTTAGCCTTTATACCATTCACATGACTTTTAAAAATCATTTGTGTCTTGCATGTCATGCCTCTCCATCCCATTCATTTCCCCATCCCTTCATACTTACTCTCTTCCCTTGGAATCTACCTCTCTCCCAAATAAAATAAAATTTAAAAAAAAAAGAAAAGAAAAAATTAACCTTGTCATGGAAGCTGTGCCACACAGTGAGTCACGCAGTAAACCCTTCTGTTTATACATCTTTACTTGCAAGTGTTCACTGCAGAGAGTCATCGGTCTGGTTTGAGGCCTCTGGTTTCTGCCACAGGATCATTGCTGGCCCTTCACTGAAACTCCTCTTGGATACCCTACCATTGCCCTGTGTTGTGGAGATCCTGCAGCTTTGGGTCTGCAGCACCAGTCCAGTCCCCTCACTTGTCCCAGGAAATCACAGATGGGGTGGATGTTGGGGTAGGCTGACACAAAACCCTGGTTCTGGGCCTGAGTGGTTGCAGGATTGGTGAGCCTGCCAGCTCTCCCTTGTCCTCACCACCAGGGTGAGCTCTTCTGTATTGTCCTGGTGAATTCACCCTTGCATCAATGAGCATGGGTTGGGCCAATTCTCCTGCTTTCATATCCTCAGGGTCAGATGGCCCACACCTATACCTTCAAGAGCAGCTCTACTGTGTTACCCAGGAGCAGCATAGGGGCCACTGTCCTGAGTGCTGCAGCTGATGAAGGGCAGAGCTGGCTTTCCTACCTGCCTTAGGTGTTGATATGGGAGTCAGGCTTCTTTCCCCTGCCCATGCCAACTCATGACAGATGAGTAATGGGGACAGACTTCCCACACTAACAACTATGGGGCTGGCTCACCCACACCACTTCCAACAGGATTGGCTCTGTTGAGTTGCCCAAGTGAGGCACAGGGGCTGCTTGCCCAAGTGTAGCAGCTGGTGGGAAACAGGGACACCTCTCCTGTCCTTATGACTTCAGGGCCAGCTCCCCATCCTGCCCCCCACTTATGCCACCATATGATAGAAGAACCATTTATACCATTTAATAGACTCTCAATAAATAAGGAACACAAACCCAGAGACTAATCATAAATATTATTTATCAAATTTTGTGTGACTGTGTATAATTTTGAGAAGAATAGTAATGGGGGTAAACAGTAAATAAGATTTATCAAACAATCAATGTCAAATACCTGCAACAGTAAAGAGCATAAAGAATATTGGAAGCACCTAAGGCTGCCTGTGATCATCTTTGTGGTTGGTTACAAGCATTCAGTCTAGGCTAAGGGGTCTCTCTCGTCTACAGAATAAGATCTGTGCTGGCAAGAGGGTAGAGTTTTAGACCTGAGAGACTTTCCAGGTCTGCTTTAAACTGGGCTCCAGATCTGGTGACCTTTCTTTGTTCAAATCAAAGTCCTACTCACTAAATGGCAAAAGGTGGAAAGGGGATCAGCTAGCACCCAAAAGGAGAGGCCAGGTGTGCCCAAGGATACTCCCAAATACTGAAGGTTCTCAGGACACCGTAACCACCCAGCATTCCCAGTGTTTCCAAACTTCAGTCATTTAAGGACCATTTTGTACTTTGTGCAACATCTGCCTACCACCTGGGCTCTTATTTACTTAATATTTTCTTTAATTTGGCCTATTTTGTAACTTAGCCTTGTCCTAAACAATAACAAACATGAAATTATTGATTGATGTGCAAATTATATTTCCCTAAGGCACATTTACATAGCTATTACATGTATCATAACACATTGGTACGTAGCTGTGACACTGAACACACGCCCATCTGCGGGCCATCCAGCGTCATCTCATTTACTTCTGGACCACACTTTTTGAAACTGTGAAAAGGCTCCTGGCACTGAGTTCACTCACTAAGCCTGGAGGAAAGGCATCTTGCCTCCGATGAGTAAAGGCAAACAGACCTGTGCAGCCACACACGGCCCCATGCGCAGAGGGCCCAGGCTTGCCTTAAGACTCAGCTGTCACCTTCCTGAAATTCTGAAGAAGTTTTGAGCAAGTGTTTCCACATTTTCCTTTTTCATCAGGTTTTGCAAACTGTACAGCCAGTCCTGAGAGGCTACAAGAACATGAAAGTCTGGCAGCGAGCACAACTCAGTGTGCTCCTGACACTGAGATTTTTTTTCAAGAGCTCCTTTACAATGAGCTATTAAAAAGGCCCTGGGGGAAACTTCTGCCCAAACACTATCCAAGAAAACCATGGAAGAGCAAACAAACAAATGAAAGTTCTAGATATTTGTTAGCTGATACTAGAGCTTACTAAGTTGAGGGATATAAGCATTAGCCATAAAATAATTAGATATAATCCACACGTAAGAGTTCAGTTTCATATAGTGGGTAGTAACTGGAATAACAGTTTGGAAAAGGGAGATCTCTCTAAGGGCAGGAATAGCTGGGGAAGGTGGGAAAAGGAAGAACTTCAGCCATTAAACAGCTCATGTATCTCTTTAGGAACCTATCTGCCAAGCCTATATGAGACCCTCCAGAATCTCATCCCAGTTTCTCCTACTCCACCTCTGTCCAGCCTCTGGAACTGCTCCTAACATTTACAGAACCTGGTAAAGGATATCAACGGAGGCCTGTTCACTTTCATTTAGATACAGGTACGCTGTAAAACAAAGGAGCAGGCTGAAATAAATGCATCATATCTAACTCTACGATTAACTGGCAAGGCTATGTTCCAATTTATAAACCATGGGTTCCAGGAGTGGAGTGGAGATGTCCGGTTCCTTATGCCAGTCCTGTGGTCTGCCAGCCCTCTCTCCCTGTTACCTGTTCAGTCTATGGCGGAGAGGGGCCTCAAGCCCACACACCCATCCTCATTCACAGCCCACAAACAGCTGCCCATTGGTGTGCCCAGCTGCAGCAGCAATATCAGCAGCAATCTCTTCCTTTGGGAGCAGAGATTTGAGAAACGGCCTCTGCAGATACTCAAGGAGGGCAAGGTGAGAAGGAAATGCTGGAGCCTAGGAACCAGGTTGTGGTCTGCAAAGCTGGGGGTTGGCTCAGGGCAGAGGCTGCTGTTTTTTTTGCCTACGATGGTTTTGTTTCTTGGAAGGCATGCAGCTAAGGGAGAGTGAAACCCGACCTTCCAACATACAGGCTGCAGACAGACTGGCAGTGCACCTGTGCTCTGTTCTCTCCCAAGTACTCCTTTTGCTTTTGGAGTGTCCGAGGATCTCTTGTCTTTACAGAAATCACACCCTCTGGCTTCCCCTTCCACTGAGAACATTTAACCCTACTCCATTTAAGTACGGAGTCTTGGTCAAATGTTACCTCATCTCAGAAGCTTTGAAAACTCTTGGAGTTCATCTTTGCATTGAATCCCTTGTCCACTTGTTTGGGCTTCCATCAGGATCTGCTGTACTTTTCCCACTAGGCTGTGAGTTCTTGGTGCATGTTCAGTTTCTTATATAAAAAGAGTGAGCAGTCACATGTACCTCCTTTTACAAACGTCACCCAGAGAAGAAATGAGTGAAATATGTTCTTGTGTTCCCTTTTGCAGCCTGCTATGTAAAACTGTATGTCCCTTGCAATATTGCTGATTTTAAATGGCAGATGTCTGACTCTGCATGACACCATCCCAGTGAGGACTGGAAACACTCAGTCATCCAGATGTTCGGTGTCATGTGGATAAATCCCCAGATGATTGACTGAATTTTTCAGTTTTCATTGGAATGATTGGCATTGTGTGTACATGGCCTTGTGTTATCAACCCTCGGACCCCCCATCACAGTGGGTTCAAAAAGTGACTTTCGTGGACTCAAGTATTCAGAGAGCTGCTAATGGGACACAGCATTCCGCCTCACGTACTGCTCACGGGAAAGCTGACAACGTCAGGGCAGAAGGTGATTTCAGTTATCAGTCCTCCTTGGCGCTATCAACTAGCATTTATTAGACATTCACATGTGTGAAGCACATTTTCAAATGAGAGACACTAGGACAAGCATTAGCTGATGAGAGCAGCTTTTATTTTAAGCCACAGAATCAACTTTTTGGTTGCATGTTATGCTGTTTTCCAAGAACTCTACCTAAGGAGAGTTCAAAACAAGTGCCGCATGTTGATAATTGAAATTTCACCTACTCTATGGAAGACATTTCTTTCCTTAGTGTCCTGCTCTGCCATACCATTGTCATTCATCACAAACTGCATTCACCAGACATGGACTTAGTTGTGCTATTTTGACACTCAGCTTGGGTCACTGAGGCACAGTAGAAACAGAAGGCCTCACCTTGAAATATGAGGGAAACTCTCCAAGACTTGGCTTCTTGATTCAGTATTACCAATATGTATGTTAGGGGGAGCCTGGCACCTTGCTGAGCAGCTTCACAATGGAAGAGCTGGAGAGCATCAGAGAACCCGCTCCGGTGATATTATCCCATACACAGGATACAGTGACTCTCCTGAAGGATGTCTGTGACTCAACTTGGCTCTCTCATGTAGTACAGTGATCCAGGCGGTGGTCAACCAATACAAAATTGTCCCTCTTCCAATACAAAATTGTCCCTCTTCCTTGAACGTGGGAAAATGCACCCTTCTGTATTTGGCTGTATTTGGCCAGCCGTTTCACTCAGCTGCTGGAGAAATCTGAGATGTAGAAAGTGACCCACTTAAGGAGGGAGAGGCAAGCACACACTACGGAATTGACACAATATGGGTCAGGAGAGATCCTCTTTAGATTAGAACTGGTTAAGGCCAGATCTCTAAGGGAAGCAGTTGTTTTAACCACACAACAATACCACAAGGTGGATCTGGGAAGAAGAGCACAAAGCCTGGGATTTCTAAGGAGACATTTCTTTCTTTCTTTCTTTTTTTTTTTTTTTTGTAGCTTTCTTTAAGACACTGTTTGAGTTTCACACACACAAGTGAGGTCAGTAACAGAATATTTTCTGCACATCAGAATTAGTGTTTCAAACAAGTCTTTGAAACGGTGTTGTATGAAGCTTTCTCTCAGTGTCCCCCCAGACAGACAAGAGCTTGGAGTACTGGAAATTTCCCAACTCACTTGCTCCCTGTTTATGTCAGTCAGAGGAATGCATTCTTTGAGGTCGGAGATGTGAATTTCCTCTTGGAAATCTGAACGGCTAATAGCTAGGTAGAAGAGGGGTAGGTGGGGCTGGCAGGCAGAGAGAACAAATAGAAGGAGAAAAAGAGAACAGGAGTGAGAAAAGGAGGAGAGTAGAATGACAGGCCACACAGCCAGACACAGAATAAGAAGGATTGAAAAGATATACAGAAATGGGTGGGAGGGAGCCCAGAAGCAAAAGATAGATAAGATAATTAATTAATAAAAGCTGACTAGAAACAAGCCAAGCTAAGACTGGGCATTTATACGTAATAATGAGTCTTCTTGTGTTTATCTGGGAGCTTGGTGGTGGGCCCCCAAAGAACTAAGAGTAAAAAATAAAAACCAACCAACTACAAGCCTCTCCTTCGCTCCTTTTCCAAGCAAAACAAACTCACACATAAGAATTTATCCAAGAGTTTGTCCTGGTCACATTCACACATGCAAATTCTTACTCCAACTCTAGGCTGTTTATTAGAGTATTTTACTGAGCAAAACAACTTTTCCATGTAAGAGGATGCTGGGCACCAGCTGCCAGAACTGTAAGAAAGACAGGTAATGCTTTTACAGAATACAGAGAGTGCTGGAATCCTGAGGCTATGACAACAGAGGAATTTGGGACACAGCACCACGGATAGCTGTGACAGCATCTAAAGGAACTGTCCCCATCCACTAATGTGGGAGGTGGGGGTGGGGCTAGGTGGGAAGAAGCTGTGTGGAGGAAAAGCACAGAAGCCGTGCAATGGTAGCTGTGGTGGGGAAATAGTTTATCACCATACCTGTCACGTGGAGAATTTTATCCATAATTAGGAGACACTATGAAAGCCATAATCATGGAGGCACAAAATATAGAAAATCTATATATCATTACACCACTATAATTCCAACTGAGGCCTAAAACTAGACCTGTTACATAATACAAACGTGCAGTTGTTCTGTTTCAGGGAGGCAGAGAGTCTAGTAGCCTTGCTTTGGTATCAGGGGACATTCCTTATAACTGCGTGATTTGTCCTGATGCGGTGATGTTTCTAAGAAAACATTTCTGATTTATCACATCGAACTGTAATTGATGGTACTCAGATTTCATAGTTACACATTTATAATTTAATTTCAAGGACAACTTCAGGGCAGAGGTTGTGGAGTCCAGATAAATGTGTCTCTACTCCACTTTCTAGCTGTCACGGCTGTCATACAGCCAGAAGGAATCCCAAGTGCTACACGTGTGCTCCTATTGGGAAATGGATGAGGTCTTGGGCCTGTGAACCGTTTCTCCCTCTGGCTTGGGGGGCCACTCATTTCCGATGTGCGTGGGGAACTGGAATCACAGCCTGGACTTGAGGCCCTGGCTCTGGCATGCTCAGGCACAAGGGACAAATGAATGCATACGTGTGTGTATATGGTATGTATAATGAATGCATGAGTGTGTGTATACAGCATGTATAATGAATGCATGAGTGTGTGTATACACAGCATGTATAATGAATGCATGAGTGTGTATATATGGTATGTATAATGAATGCATGAGTGTGTGTATACAGCATGTATAATGAATGCATGAGTGTGTGTATACACGGCATGTATAATGAATGCATGAGTGTGTGTATACACGGCATGTATAATGCTTCTAAGCACATAAACAAATGCCAGCTGCTAGATTAAAGCTGTGAATCAGCCCATGGAAATGTATAAAAATTAAACTGCCAATATAACTTCCAGTTATTTTGAAGAGACTATTTCTAACCAAACAACTTCTGACTTGCATATTTATCTTTTAACAATACATATTAAAGGTGTTTTCCGATTAAAGCAGATTGCTCTAAAGCATCAAGATTTAGCCACACCTTTTTAAAGTTAATTTTTTCTCATGTAAATTTAAAAGTACTCTGCTAACTAAAACTTATTATTGTGAATAGTCAACTTCACACTTGAGTCAAATGAAATTACTAAAGGTTTTCTTAACTTTTTCACAACAATCAACCTGATATGTGGAGTCTCTCCATTTTCTATAGAAAAATGAGGGAGATATGAATGTGTTAAAGTGAGCATTAGATTACAATAAGATGACCTGGTACCATTCACACACACACACACACACACACACACACACACACACACACACACACACAAAGTGGGTGTGTGCAGTCCCTGTGCTGTATTGCTAAGCAACAGCCTCAGTTCCAGAAACCACTTTTGAAAGCAATCACCTGGGCTGGCCCCCTAGTTTTCAATGTCCTTGTCTATTAAATAAGGACAGTTTGGCCTCACTTTCTGACAGCTTTGGGGTTTTCTCCAAATATCAGGTCTTTCCTCTCTTACTCCAATTTTGTTGTTTCTCATCTATATTCTTTTAGAATAGAATTTTTCTAGCCTTGTTTATTTATTCTTATTTATCCATATTTTTGCTACCTGTGAGTTCTGGTACCTATATTTATGGACCTTAAACAAGGCTCTTAAACTTCTTGCTCATCTGGCAAACAGGGATCAACATAGGTATGCTTTTTATTATGGTATCTGGATCTGTTTATATTCAAATACTTACTTTTTCTGTTAGGCTTTTGTCTTCAATAAATCATCATTATTTGGTCAAAATATTTTAAGTCAGTGTCTGTGTGGACACAATACTCAGATAAATTGATGAGCGAATGCACATGCAAGCCCAATATGGAGCCAGTTCCAGAGACAGTAAAACATGTACCTAACAGGGAATTTTAGAGTATAGTAGAATTTAATAAAGACTCTGAAAGATGGAAAACAGAACAAGGAGAGTCAAAACAATGGTTGAATAATTTGCAATTCTCACTGAAAAAAAAAGAATAGACAAGAATGCAAACAGTCAAGAGACTTGGTGAGGTGGGTACTGGCAAGGGAGTATCCCATCCTGAGTGCCCGATTAGAGGAAAGACCTCCAATGGCAGCCTTGGTCTCCTCATCCATGGGGTAGCAAGGAGGCCAAGGCCAAGTGTCTGGAACACAGTGAGTGTACTAGAGAGTGGTAGATAATGTCTAAAGTGCTCTAACAGGATTAAGCCCAGAATTAGGTATTTTTCCCATTTGAAATTATTTTTTAATATGTAAGTTAGTATACAAATTTACTGGTTTTATTACAACATTTTTATACAGATGTGTCATTATTCTTTATTATCCTCTTCCCACTGACATTTCCTGTGTCCCTTGATACCCCTCTGCTTTCATGAAACAAGTGTTCTAACATATTCTTTCCCCTATTTCTTAATATCTTTTCTTTGATTCTACTTCATGAGTATCTTCCCTCTTTGTTTCTTTTCTTTCATCATTTAAAAATTTTCATTGTGTATATCTACCATATGGCCTATCTGTATGCTCCTCATTATTTGCCTAAAGGACCTCAAGTCAGTACATTGCAGAGACACTCGCCCATCGAATCTGTTTTAACACTACCAGTAGTGAATGCATGAAGCTAGTTTACCTGTTCATCAACAGAGAATAGAGAGAAATGTGATATGCAGATACAATGAAATATATAAAGCTATGGTCTTAGTTAGGGTTTCTATTGCTGTCATAAAATACCATGACCCAAAGCAACTTGGGAAGGAAGGAGTTTATTTCATCTTCCAGCTTTCAGTCAGTCCATCATCTATAGAATTCAGGGCAGGAACCTGGAGGGAGGAACTGAAGCAGAGGTCAAGGAGGAACACTGCTTACTGTTTTGTTCATCAAGGCTTGCTCGGCCTGCTTTCTTATACCTACCAGGGGTGAAACCATGCATAATAGGCTGGACCTTCCCATATCAATCACTAACTAAGAAAATTAATCACAGGCTTCCCCATGAGCAAAGAGGGCATCTACAGATGGCATTTTCTCAATTAAGGTTTCCTCTTGGCAAATGCTCTCTAGTTTATGTCAAGTTGACTTAAATATCCAACATAGCCATGAAGATGTAAGAAGTTCTATGATTTGCAGCAAAGTGGATGCAATTGTAAGTGACCATGTTAAATAAACCAAGCCGGTCTCAGGAAAAATTAAGTAGTACGTCTTCTCTCCCATGGGTTTTCTAGATTATATATGAATAAATACATTCAAGTGTGTATGCATGACATGAAAAGAGAAGTGAAACTGTCTAGGTTGACAAAGGTAGCCAACAGAACTAGACGTGGAGAAAGGAGAGGAGAGGGAGGCACGAGTGGGTATATGCCTAATATACAATACTTACTTGTATAAAAATTACCTATGTAATACAATGTCTTACACAGAATTAGCTTTGCTTTCTACTCCCCTAAATGGATAGGTTTGGCAGCTATCATAAGGACAAGAGATCAGGATTTCTCAGACTCAGCGCTGGTAGTATTTCACAGCAGACAGTTCCTTGCTTTCGTGTACAGCTTGCTTAGTTTCTATTTCCTGGAGTTGTCCCTAACCTCTGCTTATCAGATTCTAGCAGCAGCACCTCTGTAGTACCACTTCAAGTGTACTTTAGTAAATAAAGACTGCCTGAAGATCTGAGAGTAAAATAGTCCCACTGGTCAGGTTTACAGACCAGGTTATGGTAACACACGCCTTTAATCCCAGTAACCACAATGACAGGCACCTTTAGTCCCAGTAGTTGCCATAGAAATCAGATGGTGCATGCCTTTAATCCCAGCACTTTGAAGGCAGAGGCAGGAAGATCTCTGTGAGTTCAAGGTCAGCCTGGTTTACAGAGTGAGTTCCAGGACAGGCAACATGGGTACTGAGAAACTCTTTCTAGAAAACCCAGAAGAAACAGACAGAGTTAGAGATAGAAAGAGAGATAGGGGGGAATGAAAGGAAAAGAAAAGGGGGATATAAATATGATAAGATAGAAAGGTAGATTATTGTTAGGTTTTTCTTTGTGGGTTTTTTTTTGTTTGTTTGTTTTTGGTTTTTCAAGACAGGATTTCTCTGTAGCTTTGGGGGCCTGTTCTGGAACTAGCTCTTGTAGACCAGGCTAGCCCTGAACTTACAAAGGTCCACCTGCCTCTGCCTCCTGAGTGCTAGATTAAAGCCATGGGCCACCACTGCCTGGCTAAAAGGTAAATTATTGAATCTACTTTGAAAAGAAAAAGAAAGGATATAGATATGATAATATAAAAAGGTAATTTATTGAATCTACTTTTTAAAAGCAAGTATTAGTTTTAAATGTTTTACATTGGCTTTACTTTTGTATATGAATTTTGTATATTGATACAAATTTGAGATTAATTTTGTGAAAATGTATTGTACATACGTTTCTAATTTTGTTCAAGATATTTTACCTATACAGCTCATTTAACAATGTAATGTGAATTTCTAGTCCTTGAAAATTATTATTACCAACTATTTAGGATAATAAAAAAATATAGGTTAGTAGTTAATCACCTAGTATAATTGAACTTGTTATAGGTATGTTTTCAAGGCCAAACAAAGATATAATTCAGATAGATAGGTCATCTTCAAATACTTCAGAGATCTACAGAATATGGCATTTAAGATGTTTTAATAACCTAGGATCTTTTTTATGACAATGAGACATCTCTACTCCTGGCAGCACCAATCTACTTCAGAGAAGATAACGAGTATTAAAGAAATTTCACAGAGTTTAATTTCTTTGTGGCAAAAGTAAACCACTGGGCAAGAAAATGCCCCTGCCTTGACTGCTGGCATTATGCTGTCCAAATTAGACAAGCAGGACACAAAATATCCTGCTTCACAGAAAAATCTGTCAAATATGCCAGGCCTGTAGGCTGAAGATGGATGCCCCAATGTTACAGATGAACTTTGGGTGACTGTCCAGATAGTCAGTTGTTTCTGTCATTACTCACATTCTTTTGGAAGTTGCTTGCTTGCACTTCTTGCTTACTCAGTTCATATTATTTCCTTCTTGGGTCTCTGAGGGAGTTGAAGACTAGATAGCTATAGTTATAGTTTACCAATCATAGAAAGCAAGTTATGATAGAAAGTAAATTAGGTATAAAACTTTGGATTCATAAGTGGTTTTTAAACATAAAGCAAAGAAAACCAGCCCACAAATCATAATCCCAGAGAACCTAGACAACAATGAGGACCCTAAGAGAGTCATACATATATCTAATCTACATGGGTAGTAGAAAAAGACAAAATCTCCTGAGTAAATTGGGAGCATGGGGACATTGGAAGAGGGTTGAAGGGAAGGGGAGAGGTAGGGAGGGGAGCAGAGAAAAATGTAGAGCTCAATAAAAATCAATTAAAAAAGAAAACAAAACAGAAAACAAAAAACTTTAGACTCACCAAGATAGGATAGAGATGAAATATTTTGCTAAATTTGTCTAGATATTGTTGATATATTTATTGCTTGTATATATTATATATAGTCATTGTACTTATTGCATATACTTTTCTTATATTAATTAGAGCCTTCTTTTTTAATTTTAGACAAAAGGGTAAATGTAGTGGCATTTCAATTGTATTTTAATAAATAAAGACTGCCTGAAGATCTGAGAGTAAAACAGTCCCACAGGTCAGCCTTACAGACCAGGTTATGGTAACACACACCGTATATTCCAGTAACCACAATGACATGCACCTTTAATAGCAGTGCCACACTATTTGCCATAGAAATCATGTGGTGTATGCCTTTAATCCCAGTGGTACATGCCTTTAATCCCAGCCCTAGAAAGGAATATAAAACAGGGAGGGGGGAGGGGAGAGAGCTCTCAGATACAGTCTTGTTCTGAGATTCCTGGAGGCAGGATGCCATTTCAGACTGAGGTCTAATTAACAACCAATGGCTGGTTGTTTTTCTTTTCAGATCTTCAGGTTGAACCTTAATTTCTCTTCTGAGTTTTTATTAGTTGTGCTTCACACCTCCACCACTTGAGAAAATAAAGAGCCTCTGGAGATTACTAAGTATCTTGGCTGGAGGTGATGCTGTAATGCCTTTGCAGTGGGTGGTCCTTGGAATAGACTACTCAGGGGCAAGAACAGAAATAGCGGAATATCTTATTGGCTACTGTGCTACTGAGACAATTCAGTCAAGAGGTCTCAGTGGCTCTGCTAGTGGTAACAATTGATTTAACAATTAGCATCTGAAAGCTGGAGAGATTGTGTAGCTCATTTAAAAATGTAATATATAAGTAAGAAATATAGGTTAATAGATAATCATCTATAATAGTCAAGCTTGTAGTCATCTTAGGTTTTCTAGATATATAGAGCTATATTTCGGTTAGATAGATTGCCCTTCTTCTCTTTCAAAGACTACAGAATATAGCATTTAAAATGTTTTAAGAACTTAGAACTTTTATGACAATGAGACACATCTGCTCCTGGCAGCACTAATCTACTTCAAGATGTAGATGGACATCAAAGAGTCTCCTTATGGAGTTTTCTAGCCATTTGGGTAAGAAACTGCTCTTGTCTGGACTGCTTGATGTTATGCTGTATGAACGGGACATGCAGGACCCACAGAAAAATGACTGCTAAACTTGCCTAAGGGTGAGACCATCCTTCGGGGTTTCTGTTTCATGAAAGAGTTTGCCAGACACTCTGCAGGACACAGAGGAAAATGACTGACAAACTGCCAATATAAGTAGAACTGTCTTTAAATTTCCTGCTTTTTGGAAAAGTCTGGTGAATACTATGGGCCAATAGGCTTAAGATGGGTGCCTACAATATTACAGAAGAACTTTGGGTGACTGTCCAGGCAGCGAGATGTCTCTGTCAATTTTAGAGTTTTGGAAGTTGCTTACAATGCACTTCCTGTTTATTTAGGTAATATTATATCCTTCTGCAGTCTTTGATGAAGTTGAAGAATAGATAGTTATAATTATAGTTTTCCTTAGTTATGATATAAGATAAAGTAGATATAAATATTGTAACTGTAATTCTTTCTTGATACCTGTTTTGCTATATGTAAATTTACTATGTTAAAGTTAAAACCTTCCTTTTGTTTAGATAGAAAAGGGGAGGTGATATGGGATTTCCCTCTGCATGCTGTGAATATGTTTTATTGTTATTAGTTAATAAAGAAGCTGCTTTTGGCCAATGATTTAACAAAATAGAGCTTATAGGAGAAGGCTGCTTGTTGGTTCCTGGCCACTTAGAACCTAAATAATCACACAGAAAATGTATTAATTAAATAATTGTTTGGCCTATTAGCTCTAGTTAATTGACTACCTCTTACATATTAATTTAACCCATTTCTATCTTTAATCTGTGTATTGCCACATGGCAGTGGCTTACTGGCAAATTTCCGGCATCTGTCTCCGGCAGGACTTCATGGCTTCTCTCTGATCCTGCCTTTTTTTTCCTCCCAGCATTTAGTTTAGTTTTCCCTGCCTACCTTCCTTCTGCCCTGCTATAACTCCAAAGCAGTTTCTTTATTCAGTAATGGTAATCACAGTATACAGATGGAAATCCCACATTAGGAGCTAGGCAGAAAAACTAAACTGAATGCTGGTAGAAAGTAGGCAGAGTCAGGAAGAAGCTATGTAGCCACCCACTGGAGACAGATGCACTGGAACCTTGCTGGTAAGCCACAGCCATATAGTAGTACACAGATGAATAGAAATGGATTAATTTAAGAAATAAGAGTTAGCCAGAAATATGCTTAAGCTATTGGCCAAACAGTTTTGCAAATAATACAGATTTCTGTGTGATTATTTCAAGAGTATGGGTGACCAGAAAATGAACAAGCAGTCTCCTACAACAACAGGATTGTCTCATTTATATGGGCAGAAACAGTTTTATTTTAAAATTTTATTTTATTATTTTTTGTGTATGGGTGTTTTTTCTGCATGAATGTATGCATGCATGTATGTATGTATCATGTATGTACCTGGTGCCTGTAGAAGTCAGAGGCAGGTACTGGATTCCTTGGGATTGAGGTAACATGGTTGTGCGCCACATTGTGGATTCTGGGAATCAAACCCAGGTTCTCTAGAAGAACAAGTACTCTTAATGGTCGAGCCAACTCTCCTGCCCAGAAATAACTTTATTACTGATTGGCATTTTTCTCTTGATTCCCCAGTACAATTGTTGTACTATCTCAGATCATACAGGTTGATTCATCCCTGACATTCTGATTATTTACGTGATGACACTCTGCTGTCATTCTAAGATCTGACTGGTGATGGAGGAAGGTCATTGGCTAATAAAGAAACTGCCTTGGCCCATCTTATAGGTTAGAACATATGTGGGTGGAGTAAACAGAGCAGAATGCTGGGAGGAAGAGGAAGTGAGCTCAGACTCCACAGCTCTCCTCTTGGGAGCAGACACCTCAGAGAGATGCCATGCTCCGCTCTCCCGGGCAGACGCACACGATGAAGCAAGCCGCCAGGTTAGACATGTTGAATCTTTCCTGGTAAGACCAGTGCTCACAGATTATTAGAGATGGGTTGATCGGGATGTGAGAATTAGCTTGTAAGGGCTAGAGCTAAAGGGCCAAGCAGTGTTTAAATGAATACAGTTTGTGTGTTGTTATTTCGGAGCATAAGCTAGCCAGGCTGCCGGGGTGCTGGGGATGCAGCCCTGCCGCTCATATTACTACAGACTGGATGTCTTGTTCTCCTACCTTTATATCCTGCTTAACTGCTGTGCAGCTCATCTTCAAGGATTTCAGATGAGAGCACAACCATTGCATCCTGTTGAGTTCCAGTTCCTGCCACAGCCTGGGATGCTGTCCCTCACAATGGAATCATTGTGGAAATAAACCAATCGGTGACACTGCTTAACTGGCCATGTAGCCTATTTTATAAAGCCTTGTGCCAAACTTTGTTTTTATTCCTGTGCTGTTTTTATGATGTATATATGTACTAGTTGCTTTTCTCATTGATGTGACAAACACTTGAGAAAAGTAACTTTGGGAAGGAAGCATTTACTTTGGCTCACAGTTTGAGGGCATGGAATAATGGGATTGAGGGCATGGCAAAACTAATGAGAGGTAACTGGTCATTGCATCCACAATGAAGAAGCACAAAGAAATAGATGCTGCTACTCAGCCTGCTTTATCTTTCTTCAGTTTGGGACCCCAACTGGTTCGGGGGTGGATCTGCTTACATTTAGGGTAAGTCTTCCCACCGCTATCCATTCTAGAAACTATCTCACAGACATACTCAGTAGTCTGTCTCCTAGGTGAGTCTAGACCATGTCAAGTTGATAGTCCATATCAACTACCACAATATATGCTTAAAAAGGTAAATTGAATAATTATTATAATTATTATTTTATATCTATTCCTGTAGATTTTAATCTCATTTAGGCTGGGGAATTATGTTTTAGTTGAAATAAGCAAAACAATCTTAAATTAAAAATAAAGATTCATTAAGTTTTATCAATGATCAACAAACCCTTGACTTAATCCATGGATGCAAGAATTACCCAAGGGTCCCTCTGCAGATAATAGTATGCTGAATGTTTTATTGAATTTTTTAAAGGTCAATGTATACTAATTAAAACTGTTTTCATTTAAGTTTTCCCATTCAATGAGCTTCCCTGTTGAAATGGAAAATGTATGCAAAGCAAGAACAAATGGAATTTTGCAGGAACCAAGTGAAGAAGACTGGTATGGTGTCGCAGAAAGAGAGGCAGACAAGGGTTTGTAACTCAAACCCTGAACCAGTTTGTTCACCGGCTTCCTGACTTCTGCCACCATGAACATCCCTGAATGTCTATATGAAATGAAGCATTGAGATGATATGACCTAAGGTCCCTTCCAAGTCTAACACTTCATGATTCTAAAATGCTATGAAATGATCAGACGGCTGTCAGACTCGTGGTCAAGTTGCCAAAGAGACCCACTTGTGAATTTCTGGCTTGGCAATAACGTTGAGTGGACACTGGGACTGTTCCCAAGAGAGCAGAAAATTTCAGTTCTTCTTGTCCCTTTCCAAGGCAAGATGATTGGTTCTGTAAATCATGTACTGCTCTTAGCTCAAAGTCCCAGGCAAGTTTTATGCTCAGATTCACATCAGAGGACAAGGACAGATGCCCAGAGTCTTCCGTCTTGACGGAAAATGTGTGTCTGACTCTGTTTTAAGGTCCCGTGTAAGTATACATCTTCTTAAATCTAAATGGAAAATATGACATAGTTCAGGTTGGGTTCCAACTAACGTACAGAGAATCATTTCTGAAACCATGAAAAAGAGGGGGGAAAATGACCCTGCAGCACTTCAACCAAATTGGAGTTGATATTCGTTGCAGAGCCTGGAGAATCGCCTCTTGGCAGAAGGAGATTTTTTCCCAGTTGGTTACAAGGCTAATGATATAAAACAACAGCTGGCATTGTAATGCCTAATAGACTGCATCTGCCCTGATATTTGAGAATGACCATGACAGCATCCCCACTGGGGAGCTCACCCAGCCTCGGACGAGGCTCCCGTTCCTTTTAAAAAGAGAAATCATGAAGTGTCCTTTGTATTTCCAGGATTAGACCCAGGTTTGGAGAATCAGAGATTACAGGGAAGGCACAAAAGAAATGAGAGCAAGCCTTAGATTCTTTAAAGCCAAAATTAAATGTCTTACAATTCGACTTATTGGTCCGTGACTGATTGTGGCTTTTCCATTGCTGTAAAAGGAGTGATGTGGCATAATGGAAAAACCATGGTGTTTGGCAGCAGGTGGCTCTGAGCTTAACTAGTAGCTCCTCAATTTACTGGCTAAGTGGTTTTATGGAAGTTGCTTAAAAGTTCTCAGTCTATTTGTTCCTCAGTAAAAGAAAATCACTTATTGCTATTACACAGAACAATAGATATCATAGTGGCTAAAACACACTAACAGTGTGTGTGTGTGTGTGTGTGTGTGTGTGTGTGTGTGTTTGCCTTAATACATATATATGTTTAGGTATACACACACATGCATATACGTATGTGGAAGCCAGAGGGAAACTATAGGTGTCTTTTTTTCAATTGATCTACACCTTATTTTTTTTAGACAGAGTCTCTCACCAAACCAAGAGCTCCACACATTAGCTAAAATAGCCAGCAAACCCTGGGGACACTCCTGCTTCTGCTTCCCTAGTGCTGCATTACAGGCATATATCACCACATCAAACATCTTATGTAACTGATGGGGACCCAGGTCCTATGCTTTCAGGGCAGGCATTTAACCCAGCATGCCATCTCTTTACCCCTAAACATTTTCTTTTGTATTTGCTAAATTCTTTTTTGACTATGGACATTCTGTGATAGGATAATGTGAGTGGGGACTTCTGTTTTTAAACAATAAAGTTATTGTTTTAAAATTGAAAATACAGTTTTTAACCCTATACACTTTTGCAGTATTGCTCTCAAGGTAGTATCAGCTGCAGACAAAGTGAGAGCTGGGAATCATTGTCTGATAAGGCTGCTTCTGAGGGATCTCAGCCACACTAGCTTCACAGACATGCTTCCTGGGCAAAGGGATATGTGCTTAGTGGTTTCATGTTTGATCTAATGTTCTACTGTCACTAACTTTTGAGCAAGAATCTTACATTTCCATTTTATGCTGGACTCTGGAAATCAGACAGTCCTGAGATTTAGGAAAGAGTTCAACACTACATGCAGTCTTGCTCAAATTTATTAAGGAAAGAGAGAGAGAGAGAGAGAGAGAGAGAGAGAGAGAGAGAGAGAGAGAGAAACTGCACCTAAGTGGTATCACTCTGCCTCATGACAAGAATAGAAAAGAGCATTTTGGGGTTTTGCTTCAATGGATAAAGTTTATTCTGAGTTGGTTTTGTAGAATGTAATTGGACCCATAAATGAAGCTGAATCCATGTTTACATGCAAATACAATAAAGAATGAGAATTAAGACAAAGGAGGGTAGTAAAAAACATTTACAGACCAAAGCTCTCAGGTTAAGACAACTAAGTGGTAGTGAATCATAGCAATTTAGAATTCCACAAACAGAATGTTGGGGTTGAAGCTCAGTGACACTTACTAATCATGTAGCTCAGAGGAAGTTACTAAACCTTCATGTGCCTGTTACCATCGTAAAATGGGATACCAGCAATCGCACTGGGCTGCTATGAAAACTCAACAACATTATCCAAAAAGTTCTCAGCATACTGACGGGCAATGAGTGAGTGATTAATAACCGTAACTATCATCCCCTCCAGAGAAGAACCAATGAAGTCCCACCCTCATTTAGAAATAATATATATTTGTTATTTTAAGAGATCTTAAAAACCATCCTAAAATAAGAAAAATAACTTTGGGTTTTGGTTGATATTATAAGCCTTAGAATCATGCAATCAAGAAATATTTTGATTCCACAAAGAGAATTATTGATAGACGAATTTAAGTACTGTGAATGAATATACAATATAAGGCATTTGTTCACATTTATACTAGTGGACTTATTAGTCCATTAACTGTTCAGTAAGTACTATATATATACAACAGGTTTATACTCACTCATAAGTTAGAAAAGACATACCTCTCAAAGCCTTTTAAAACATAGAATACAGACCTGTAAACATGAAATTACAATTACCATCATTATCTCTCCATAACTCTTATGAGAGAAAAGTGTCAAGTATCATGAAACCAAAGGGAGATGCCCCTAAATGTAAAAAAAAAAAAAAATGTAGATGACTTCGGTGAAGAAGAAAGAGCCAAGATTAACATGGTTAACTTTATGAAAAGAAGGACAGCATGAATAAAGATCTGGGGTTGGCTATAAAAACTGCACAAATTCAGCAGGACGGATGTGAATGATGAGGTAGAAGAGGAGTGAGGCTCTTGCCTCACTGAGTTAGTGAAGAGGAGTTAAATTATGGATTTCGACTTCGTAAACCATGTTAAGGATCAACTTTATCCTAAGTATATGCTATGTCATTCAACTGAATTGAGAGAAATAATTAAGTCACAATTCAGAATATTTACTCTTAGTGCTGTATGAATTTTTGATTGGCTGTAGGAAATTGTGCTCAGGGAGATGGAACACTGTCAAATAATCTGAGTGAGAGATGATAAGACTTGAACTGGAAAATGATAATGCTAATTATAATAAACAGACTGTCAACAGATGTCATGGTAGAAAAATCATAAGGACACTGAAAAGAAGGAGCAGGGATTATCATGAGATTTCGGGGTAGGTTAATTTACATAATGGTTGGCGATCCATCATCATCACTCATGTTTATGAGGGTGGATAGGATTATTAAGTTTGGAAGATAATGGCTTTGAAGCATTTGTGGAATAAAAGATGGGAATGCCCCATAGGCAACTGGGTGTCTGCTTTAGGGTCTGGACAAAGATTTCAGGAAAATATTTTGACAATATTGGTATAATAAATGAAAAGTGAAATTAAAAAAGGAGGGAACATTTAGAAAAGAGAAATTTAGAAGGGAATACTTTGAGAGAGAGAAATCAACATTTGATGAAGGTGTAAGTCACAAACAATGCCACACCAGTTTGGAATTATGATTAATAGGGTGGTATTTATTTAAAGGGGAAAAAACTTACAGATCACCGTCCCAGACAACAGCCCTCTGCACAACCAGGAAGGGAGTCTAGTTGCCGGCGGAGCAGGAAGTGAAGAGGAGAGTGAAGTGGCAGCTTTTTTAAAGGGAGAGAGACCACACCCCAATGGGCTGGTATCTCAGTGACTATAGGCTGGAGGAGCGGAAGGACCTCCCGCAACACCTCCCCCTTTTGTTTAAGTAAGAGAGTTCCAAACCTACTACGAAATTATATACAATAAGTACAAATATCCTATTCTAACTAGCTTAGGTCTTGTATAATAAATAACTTGGCCAAGTCATGAGAGAAAAGTAACTACATTTATATAGTCTTCAACCCCATCGAAGATCTGAGAAGGGAAATAATGTTACCTGAGTAATTAGGAAGTTCAGTAAAACAACTTCCAAAACATGCAACAAATCACAGAGACAACTAGCTGCCTGTACAGTCACCCAAAGTTCCTCTGTACCATTAGGGCATCCATCTTCGGCCTACAGGCCCATAGTTTCCAGCAGACATTTCCACAAAGCAGGAAATTTCAAAGGCAGTCACTATCTGTTTGTCCTGAAGAATGTCTTGCAGACTCTTTCATGAATCGGGAACCCCGAAAGACCATCTCACCTTTTGGCAAGTTCAGCAGTCCTCTCTCTGTGGGTTCTCTGTGTCCAGTTTATGCAACAGTCCAGGCAAGAGCAGTTTCTTGCCCAAATGGCTATCAAGCTCCATAAGGATCTTCTTTGATGCCCATCTTCCTCTCGAAGTAGATTGGTGCCGCCAGGAGCAGACATGTCTCATTGTCATGAAAAGTCCTAAGTTATTAAAATATTTTAAATGCCATATTCTGCAGCCTTTGAGAGATATGAAGAATGCCTATCTGAAATATATCTCTATATATCTAGAAAATCTAACTAACATGACTACAAGCTTTACTATTATCGATGGTTATCCATTAACAACCTATATTTCTTAATTATACAGTACATTTTTAAATGAATTACACAATCACAATACCTTAATCAAGATCAAGAAATACATATACATATAACAAAATTGACCTTAAAATCCATACCAATGTAAATTATTCATGCCTATATCATTTCCCCCTTTAAATGTAAAAGAACATTTATAAACAATATTTTGGGAACATGGGCGTAGTTTTTTCCCTCCAAACTGCTTCCTGCTGAATGGGGGCGCTATTAATCAGATCATTTAGGGTGTAACCTGTGTGCCAGGTTTATCTCAGTTGGCAGTTGAGTGAAGTAATTTTTTGAGGGTGTTCACAGGAACTTTTCGGGAGGTCGTGGTCTATCATACCATATCGGGATAGATGCAATCCACAGGGTCTGGTCCTCTGTGAAAACAAAAGAAGACCCTTTCCAAAGCATCATATCCTTAGACCCAAATTCTGAAGTCATACCCTCATGATATCCATTCTGGTTCCACTTGGCAGCCCATATAATGAAATGTCTGTCTGTACTTAGCTCCTTTACAGTCAAAAATTTTAAAGAAAACACAATGTACATAATCCAGACTCTCTATGAATTTTCCATTTTTACGTGGCTTATTTTTACTTTATTTCTCTCAATCTATAACTATCTGTACTCTGTCTCTTTAAAGACTTTACCTTTTTTTTTTAAACCATTAACTTTATTCTCTATATTCTTTTTCTTCTCTCCCTCAAGCCTACGTACATTCATCCAACAGTGTGGTCTTTTATGTCTGAATCTGTTTTATTGTGAATCTGTAATATTTTTACTATCCAGGAGCATTTCTTAAAATGTTAAGCAGTTCTTAAAAACTTAAGTTGCACCATGTACAGGTAATATGGTACCGTCTGTGTCCTGCCCAGTGGAAACCTTAACTGCGCTGTTATTACAGTAATTACAGTAGTTCCTGCCTGAGGTCAGCACAGTACAGCATGGAGCAGCTGCTCCTGCCTCAGATCCATTTGGTGTCCCTGAGCTGCGCAGAGTTCCAGGCACACAGCAAGTCCACATTGGAGCCGCACTCAGCAGTTTAAATCTGAGACTGAGTGTGCAGCACAGAAACTCTTTTTATCCAAGTTACAACCAAATCTGACACGCAGTGCTCTCTGTATGGCGGCAGGAATCCACCATGCTCTTCCGCCCGCCTAAGCCTGATTCTGCAGTCTGCCCAGGTGCAGGCGGGGAGCGCTGAGCCATCAGCATGGTCTCAGAGCACTCTCCTTCCGATCCCAAGCGGGAACACAAACATCCAGTCCCATAAAATCCATTGAAATGCTTTAAAGCCAGAGTTCACACAGGCGGCACAGTCCCAGAAAGCCGAGCTTTAAAATGACGCAGCGTTTTTTTTTCTGCTGCTGATGCCGAATCAGGAAATCTCTCTACAGCATGCCACCAACTAACAGCCAAAAGCTGTGTTAAACTCTGTTTTTTTTTTCTCTGATTAAAATTAAGCTCTCTCAGGTTTTACGTGGAGTTCATTACCACGCTGGGCGCCACTCTGTTGTAATAGGAGCGGCAGGGCTGAGCGGCAGGGCTTATACCCGAAATAACAACACACAAATTGTATTCATTTAAACACTGCTTGGCCCTTTAGCTCTAGCCCTTACTGACTAATTCTGATATCCTGATCAACCCATCTCTAATAATCTGTGTAGCCCCGGTCTTACCGGGAAAGATTCAGCATGTCTGACCTGGTGGCTTGCTTCATCGTGTGCTTCTGCCTGGGAGAGGGGAGCATGGTGTCTCTGCTTCAGAGAGCAGAGTTGTCGAGACTGAGCTCACTTCCTCTTCCTCCCAGCATTCTGTTCTGTTTACTCCTCCCACCTATGCTTTAACCTATGAGGGCCAAGCAGTTTCTTTATTGCTTAACCAATGAAATCAACAGATTGATATATGACACTCCCACATCAATTTGAAGGGATGCTAAATTGGATGCAGGTGGAAGAAAAAGGGCTCAAGCAGTGGC
Organism: Microtus oregoni; assembly: GCF_018167655.1. Taxonomy (NCBI): domain Eukaryota; kingdom Metazoa; phylum Chordata; class Mammalia; order Rodentia; family Cricetidae; genus Microtus; species Microtus oregoni. The sequence goes on from NW_024543072.1 coordinate 35,581,747, forward strand.
AAACAGATGGGAAAGAGAGAGGAGAGTGTTATACCAAAGCATGGAGGGGTGAAAAGGGCTACAAGGAGCAGGGAATACCCCAGATATTAGAATGTACAGTAATGCCAAGGAAGAGAAGGGGTAAGAGACAGTGCTCACTAAAATGTTCAACAAGGGTTCGCTGCTCTTGGTGAGACAGCTGCCATGAGGTAGGAGGTCACCATGCATTTATGAAGAATGAGGAAGAGCAAGGAAGACAGGAAGACTCCTGTACATAAGCATGGCTGCCTAAAACTGAGTCTGTGAGCACATTCTACTAAGTGATGGGATTTAAGAGAATTTACATAGATCATAGCTCAAGGACTTATACATAAGGAAATTAAGAGAATATATGGTCCAGTTGCTGAAGAATCAGTTCTGGATCAATGCAGAAGCTTGAAAGATCTGGGCAGATAAGAAGATAACATGGTGAGACCCTTGCAAGGATAGAACACAGATGATGTCACTAAGTCTTCCTGGAAGGCCTCATCCTCAGTGAGAAATCCTAAAACAAGGCTGCATGATCAAGACAGAGAAAAAAGGATGTCAGCCTCCTGGTGTCTGCTGGATCATCTGCAATGGTCCACTCTGCCCTCTGTCTCCTTGCACTGTCTCTGATATTTTCAGCACTGTCTTCTGTTGGTTTATTTGCTTCAGTTTGACTTTTTGTCCTGGTAGCGGCTTTGGGATTGGTAGAATACATCTTTTTTTTTTTTTTTAAGAATGATTTTTTTTTATTGAGAAAAGGAGAAAAAAAAACAAGTTTCCACCTCCTCCCAGCCTCCCATTTCCCTCCCCCTCCTCCCACCCTTCTCCCCCTCCCCCCACTCCTCTCCCCCTCCCTCTCCAGTCCAAAGAGCAGTCCAGGTTCCCTGCCCTGTGGTAAGTCCTAGGTCCTCCCCGCTCCATCCATATCTAGGAAGGTGAACATCCAAACTGGCTAGGCTCCCACAAAGCCAGCACATTAAGTAGGATCAAAACCCCGTGCCTTTGTCCTTGGCTTCTCATCAGCCCTCATTGTTCGCCATGTTGAGAGAGTCCGGTTTTATCCCATGTTTTTTCAGTCACAGTCCAGCTGGCCTTGGTGAGCTCCCAGTAGATCAGCTCCACTGTCTCAGTGGGTGGGTGCACCCCTTGTGGTCCCGACTTCTTTGCTCATGTTCTCCCTCCTTCTGCTCCTCATTGGGACCTTGGGAGCTCAGTCCAGTGCTCCAGTGTGGGTCTCTGTCTCTATCTCCATCCATCACCAGATGAAGGTTCTATGATGATATGCAAGATATTCATCAGTATTGCTATAGGATAGGGTCATTTCAGGTTCCCTATCCTCAGCTGCCCAAGGAACTAACTGGGAACCTCAGCTTGGGCACCTGGGAGCCCCTCTAAGGTCAAGTCTCTTGCCCACCCTAAAGTGGCTCCCTTAACTAAGAATTGTGGTTCCGTGCTCCCCTATCCAACCTTCCTTTATCCCAATCCTCCTTTTTCCCCAAGTCCCCCCCCTCCTTCCCTTCTACTTTTTCTCTCCCCATCTCCCCTTACCCCCATCCCACCCCACCCCCAAGATCCCAATTTACTCCCCGGCAATTTTGTCTACTTCCCTTAGCCAAGAGGATAACTATATGTTTTTCCTTGGGTTCACCTTCTTACTTAGCTTCTATAGGTTCACCTATTGTAGACTCCGTGACCCTTATTTATGGCTAGAAACCAATTATGAGTGAGTACATCCCATGATCATCTTTTTGGGTCTGGGACACCTCACTCAGGATAGTGTTTTCTATTTCCATCAATTTGCATGCAAAATTCGAGAAGTCATTTTTTTTACCGCAGCGTAATACTCTAGTGTGTATATATTCCATACTTTCTTCATCCATTCTTCCATTGAAGGGCATCTAGGTTGTTTCCAGGTTCTGGCTATTACAAATAATACTGCTATGAACATAGTTGAACAAATGCTTTTGTCATATGATAGAGCATCTCTTGGGTATATTCCCAGGAGTGGTATTGCTGGGTCCAGGGGTAGGTTGATCCCAAATTTCCTGAGAAACCGAAACACTGACTTCCACAGTGGTTGCACAAGATTGCATTCCCACCAGCAATGGATGAGGGTACCCCTTCCTCCACAGCCTTTCCAGCAAAGGCTATCCTTGGTGTTTTTGATTTTAGCCATTCTGACAGGTGTAAGATGATATCTCAAAGTTGTCTTGATTTGCATTTCCCTGATTGCTAAGGAAGTTGAGCACGACCTTAAGTGTCTTTTGGCCATTTGAACTTCTTCTGTTGAGAATTCTCTGTTCAGTTCAGTGCCCCATTTTTTAATTGGGTTAATTAGCATTTTACAGTCGAGTTTCTTGAGTTCTCTATATATTTTGGAGATCAGACCTTTGTCTGTTGCGGGGTTGGTGAAGATCTTCTCCCAGTCAGTAGGTTGCCTTTGTGTCTTAGTGACAGTGTCCTTTGAATTACAGAAGCTTCTCAGTTTCAGTAGGTCCCATTTATTCAATGTTGCCCTTAATGTCTGTGCTTCTGGGGTTATACATAGGAAGCGATCTCCTGTGCCCATCTGTTGTAGGGTATTTCCCACTTTCTCTTCTATCAGGTTCAGTGTGTTCGGGCTGATATTGAGGTCTTTAATCCATTTGGACTTGAGTTTTGTGCACGGTGATAGATATGGTAGAATACATCTTTATATGGCCACAACTAACTTTGAAATGTCCTAATCACCTCATAGTGATACTATGAAGTCCTTATCTTAGTATTTTGTTTATTGGTCTCTGTCTCCCTTCCTAACATTTTAATGCATTTTACATCCTCAGATAGCATAATCCCTGAAATATATTATTATTTTTAATTTTGTATTAAAATTATTTTGAGAGAACTGGAAAGTAGAAATGATCCCAGATTTATCCACACAGCTACCACTTTCCAATGCACTTCTTTCTTTTTGGCAATATATGTTTCCATTTTGTATGGTTTTCCTTCTGTCTGAAAGAGTGCCTTCAATGCTTTTCTATAGGTTCTCTAGCTTTTGCGTAGCTAAGGATTTCTTTCTTATTTTGAATGAGCCAATGATTCTACTGCAAGCAGCAGTCCAGTGTGCCACCGTTTGCTCACAGTACTTTGGAGGTGTTGTTGAGCCACCATTCCTGTTCCTGAACACTATGGCCACCCTTGCCTGATGTCTCATTTGTAATATTTTGTTCTTCTTAGGATGCTTTAATGCCCTTTGTTGCATCACCACATTTGAACAAATGGTTTCTCATGTGTATCTGTGTAATTTTGCTGTTCTATTGTCTGTGAGTCTTCAGTCATTATCCAGTTCAGAATCTTATTAGCAATTGTTCCTTTAAGTATATTTATCGTGACCCATTTAAATAGGATTTCAATTATAAATGTGTAGGTCACTTAATATTTTTCTCACAATGCACTGGTGGCCTTTAATTTTGTAATTATTTCCCCTGTGGTTCGTATAGGAATTTTTATTGTTATGATTTCAAGATCACTGTTTTTTTTTCTTATATTGTGTCTCATCTTTGCTATGTCTTATTCCATTCGATGTATTTTCATGGGAGACTAGTTTCCATTTTGAGAACTTTTCTTACCATCTATATTACACCTGTATTTCTGGTTAACATTTTAAATAAATGAATATTATAACAACTGTTAGTAATTTTAGTATGTGTCTTTTCAGCTGGTTGAGATACTCATTTCTAAAAGTCATATGTTCTTCATTCTTTGTGTATGTGGCAGTTTCTTGAATTATGAGATTCCAGACTTTGTGAATGCCAGCTTGTTGGGTGCTAGAAATGTTTGCTCCCTATAAGTAGTCTAGTTTCTTCTGAAATACAGTTGAATCATAGGAAAAAAGCTTCAACTTGTGGAGTGTTGTTTGTCAGACGTGTTAGATGGGATAGAAACATGTCCTAGGATTGACCCAGTCTTTTCTGTGCATCTTAGGATTTTCCAGTTTAGCTGGTGGTAGGAAGCACTCCTTTCTGCCCTCGATGTGTTATCCTGGATGGTGGCTTCAGCACTGGAGAGTGATCATACATACATGGCTCCAGACCTGAGGGGGAAAGTGTGGCTTCACTACTGTGTGGCCTGATCCATTGACCTGGACACTGTCTGCTTTGTTCTCTCTGGGGTTTCACTGCCTGGACTCCTACTTCTGAAACAGGGTCTGGAAACTCTCTTCAGGGAACAAACTCTGAGCACACAGAATCCAGGCTGTTTATTTCCTGTGTTGTGAGAAATACTATCTCTTGTTGTCTTCTATCCAAAGCCTTGAAAATTGTTCCATATAGATTGTCCAATGTGTTTTTGATTGGTTCCAGCGAGATGGTAAATCTGGTCCCAGTTAGTTGAGTTTGGCTCATCTTTTCAGAGTGCATCTCCCAGCTCTCCTCACTTATGCCGAACTCAGGAACGCCTCCCTGGTAAAAGCAATGGATTTGCTATCTGGACTTTTGTTACAGCAAGAATTTCGTGTTAACACAATAAGATTAGTTTGCAAAAGTGGTTGATTGAGGGGTCTTGGTTTGGAAACATTTCCTTGTCTTCTTATCTTGGGCCACTTTTCTTTTCTTTTTCTTCTTTTTATGGCAGGAAGCAAGAATGCAAGGTCTAAGAGGGGTGTGTTCAATTGCAGGGACTTCATGAGTCAAATCACCACTAGAAGCGATTTCTCTATAAAAGTGCATTGTGAAACAGCTAAATAGATGTAAAGGATAAATACACCCACTTAAAAGAAGGAATTATGTTTTCTTATATATTATTATAAGACGTGTACATATAATATATATTATTTCTAAATAATATTTCTTTACACACTAATAAATACAGCAATTATATTTGAAGAAAATACCTACCATTTTCAACTCTGTGATAAAATTATTTTGTGGTAATAATTATCAAATCTACAAAAAGTCACATGAAATAATAATTAAAATTCATATATTCACATGGAACTACAATTCATTTTCTAACTATATGAATTTTAAGAAAAAAAGCATTACAATGGAAATATTCAATTCTAGTTATTTCAAGTGCTCAGACTGGCGTTACCTAAAGCAGGACAGTCTGACTTTTTCTGTCACATAATGTGACATGACCCAAAATGCATTGCATCTTCTATAAAATTTCCATATTCAACATATTTAACCTGAAGCTCATTATTTCTTTATACCGAACTTCCAGTTTATAGGAATAGAAGATAAAAGAAACAAGGAGAATGACCTCCAGACAGGCGCAATCAGTTGAGTGATTTCAGGTTGCAGGAACTCTGTAAGTCTGGCCTGGTCACTCCAAAATGTCAGTGTCATTAAAGAGATATTGAAACTGTTCTCAATTACAAGAGACTAAAAGATTTAATAACTAATACAGTAGGGACACTCTAATTGGGAGGTTTTTTTCAGAAAAATAAAAAAAAAGAAATAGTTGGTAGACAATAGGGAGATATTTAAATATGGGTTGATCATACCCTAAGGATTTAGATTTAATTTTCTCTGTAGCAATGATAATACTATGGTTATTTATTGTTAAAAACAGGTGAAATATGGGGGTGTTATGGTGTTATGGTGTCTGCAGTCTGTCTTTTTTTTATTTTTATTTTTTAAATTTATTTATTTATTAAGGATTTCTGCCTCGTCCCCACAACCGCTTCCCATTTCCCTCCCCCTCCCCCGATCAAGTCCCCCCCCCCTCATCTGCTCGAAGAGCAATCAGGGTTCCCTGACCTGTGGGAAGCCCAAGGACTGCCCACCTCTATCCAGGTCTCGTAAGGTGAGCATTCAAACTGCCTAGGCTCCCACAAAGCCAGTACGTGCAGTAGGATCAAAAACCCACTGCAGTCTGTCTTGAAGAGGATGGGCAGTTGTTCTATCTAAAACTTTAATGCCTGAAATGCATTTTATTACTTTGGTGTAGGAGGTTCTTCTGTCTATGTGTTGCTTTCATTAGTAAATGAATAAAGAAACTTGCTTGGCCTGATAGGGTAGAACAGAATTTAGGTAGGTGGGGAAAACTAAATGGCATGCTGGGTGAAAGGAAGCAGAGTCATAGAGATGTCATGGATCCACCAGAGACAGACAATGGGAGTTTTATCTGGTAAACCACTACCACGTGATGATACACAGATTGATAAAAATGGGGTTAAGATGTAAGAGATAGCCAATAAGAAGTTAGAGCTAATGGGCAAAGCAGTGATTTAATTAATACAGTTTCTGTGTGGTTATTTCAGGGCTAAGCTAACCTAGTGGCTGGGACAAACAAGTGATTCCTCCTTGTTACATTACTTGTTCTGTGTTTTGTGCACAGTTAAATTTTCTCATGATATAATGTTTGGCGGAAGACAGAACATGTTTGTAAAATAGTTTGATGTCTAGAACACTATCCTAAGTAATTAATCATGAATAGTAGAAAAATTTTAACCCTCAGAATGCTCCTAATAAAATAACTTAGATGTTTGATTTTGTAATAATTATATATAATAAATATGTATAAGTGGATATAAATATGTATTTATAAATAAATAATGAACTTCAGAGATTTAAAATTGCAGAAAGATAAATTACATATATGTAAATAAACTAGGTTGAAATCATCAAGAGCAAAAGATAAATTCCGACTTTTTTTGAAAATAGATGGTAAAAGGTATGTAGACCAATAGGGAGAAAAGATAAAAGACCAGTCAATTCATTTCTGAAGAGGCGGAGTGGGAGAAATGGTTTGTGATCAAGATATGAAGGCTTTTAACTATTTCAGAGTTAAAAGGTGTGGTATATGGATAGATTGTTGGTATAACAAAATAGAGCATGCATATAACCATGGCATTTTGATGCATGATATAAGGAACAGGGGAAATGACTAGCAAAGTAAGAAACTGGTTAATACATCGCAGCAGGAACAATTGTGGTTCTCATGGGGGATATGAAATTGGAGCTCCAGCTCAAGGCTGTTATAAGGAACGATTCCAGGCATATCAATAGCTAGAGGACAGCATCAGATTGGGAGGTGTATCCTTTGTTTTGGATAGGAGAGACACAAACTTCAAGAAGGTATCTCCTGGAGATGAAGACTTAGAAAAACTGAAGGGGTGCCCTAAGCAAGCAATGGCAGTGGGCTTAACAGGACATATTTGCTACCATTTAAGTGTAGGGAGGAAGTGATAAAAAAAGAAAAGGAACTGACTTAGGAAAAAGGTACAGAAATCACTCCTGAGATTTTGTATACTTTGTATTCTTTGAAAATTTGATCATATATACCATGTATCGGATCTGCCTCCTCCTCCGCTGTCCCTTTCCAGCTCCACCCAGGCTCCTCCCCATCATTTCTCAACTTCAGGTCCTCCTTTTTAAAAATTAAATTATTTGTTTATTTATTTATTCATCTTTAACTCACTGAGTCCAGTTAGTGTTGCCTATATGCACACAGTGATGGGGCCACCTACTGGTGCATGAAAAACCTACCAGTGGTCACACACCCCAAATAAATATGATTCCTCCTCCTCCCTCAGTAGCCATCATTTGTCAATAATGCCTCATCTAGGAGTGAAGTCTTAGAAGTCCTTCCTCTATCCATGCTGGGATTTTGACTGGCTTGGTCATCTGTAGGTAACCACACCTACTATAGATTTGTACCACAACCACATCATGTTCACAAGACAGCATTTCATAGCCTTCCTTCCCATCCTCTGACTCATAATTCTCTCTGCCCCCTCTTCCCAGATGCTTTCTAGTTTTGTTGGGGGGGGTTGCTATAGATGTACCATCCACACTGAACACTAACAATTTCTTATTTTTAGCACTTCGAATAGTTATGAGCCTCTGCATTAACCACTGCACACTGCAACATGAAGTTTCCCTTACCAAAGTTGGGAGAAGCACAAAACTCTAGAATGTATACATATTTAGAAGGCAGTTTAAAAGGGGCGGTCAGGTAGCTTGGTTGGTGAGAGCATGATGCTAACAGAAGGCCTTTTGACAGGTGGCCACTTAGAAAAACAATGTTTATATATCCTCTCCCAAGGACCAATGGCCTCCCGAGTCATGGATTTTGATTGACAGGTATGAAAGTGAAGGTCACCCTTCCTTACTTGGCTCTGTGACTTTTACTTTCAGGCTTCAGAAATATGTCTTAAGCTAGGAGAAAACGCTGCATGACTACAAGTCAAACACAAATTCCTCAAACCTAAAGGGCATAGAAATCACACACCGATAAGAGATAACATGTCCTGTGTGCTGACAGAATGGCCATCTCAGAGAGATTTCATTAATGAATATCATTTGCTTACTTGCATATTGCTGGTGCCACTGCTCTCCTCCCCCTACACCTCAGCCTAAAATAGTCCTTTGAAAGCTAGATATCCCACATGACCAAAAGTGGCGCATGGCAGCCATGGAAGGAAGCTAGCCCTCAAGCTATCCCATCTGGGTTTGCATTCTGCACACACTGCAGTGAAGCCTGGGCCAAGTTACTTGGCATCGGGAACTTGAGTTGCTTCAATCAGGTAAAGGTTCTATTGCTTACATTCTTTTGCTTGCAAATACTGCACAACGACTGTGGCAAAGGAGAAGAGAAAGAAAACAATGCAGTCCACAAATCAGAGCAAAGCTGAAGGACCAGGCTTAGCTGAGCAGAAACGAGTGCAGCTCTAGACATCCAAGAAGGGAAGGATGAGTAGTTTCCCAGGATTCTGGCCTCTGGGTGGATAAATGTTCAGAAGCTTTTGCCTTTTATTGATATGCTCAAGATTCACGAACTATAAAGGGTTTTTTTCTCCCCCAAAGCCCAATTTGGGTAATTTGCTCATTTTTTATCTGGAGGAACACAGGCCATCGTGATTCATCAAGCTGTAGAAGAGCTTCATTGGGAAGGAAGGGTATATGGGGTAATTGCTAGGTGAAAACACGAGCGTGTATATGCTCCGTGCCCTTGATGATCCATATGTCCACGTTTCTATCCCTATACTTAAATCTTCAGCAACCTTTGGTCTAAAGGAATATAACATTCCATAAACAAGCAAAGTACAGTTCTCATCTCTTCAGAGGTGGACAACCCTAAACCATCATCATTTCCAAGACCAAATTTCTAAGTTGAACATCTACACGCTTTGAGTCCTTTGCCAGCCTGACTCTGGACTCTGTTGCCTGTGTATTTCCGCAAAATCTCAGGGCACAAATCATCATGGTTTCTGTTACAGTGCATGGTACTCACATCAGTTCTGATGTGTCTCAAAGATCTCCAGTGGACAGGCATGGAAAGTGAAATCCAGAGTAGAGATAAACTTGACCTGAAGCAGCCAAGAGCCGGGTTGTCAGGCCACAGTTAGAACTATAATTTGTCTATTCTAGAGCCATCTGTTTCTATTCCATTTCTGGGAAGCTAAAATGTCATCAAGTAAATATTCCTCTTGGGGAATCTTAGTAGCCATCAAAGCCTTGAAGCACGGCATAGGAATGCTGAAGAATTTCAAGTTGTGGAAAGCAAAGGATGGGAAGCTTAGAGGTATAGAGGTAGGGTATAGAGTAGGTAGAGTATAGAGTAGGTAAGGTATAGAGTGGTAGGGAATAATAGAGTAGGTAGGGTATAATAGAGTAGATAGGGTATAGAGTAGGTAGGGTATAGAGTAGATAGGGTATAAAGTAGGTAGGGTATGGAGTAGGTAGAGTATAGAGTAGGTAAGGTATAGAGTGGTAGGGAATAATAGAGTAGGTAGTGTATAGAGTAGGTAGAGTATAAAGTAGGTAGAGTACAGAGTAGGTAGGGTATAGAGTAGGTAGGATATAGAGTAGGTAGGGGTATAGAGTAGGTAGGGGTATAGAGTAGGTAGTGTATAGAATAGGTAGGGTATAGAGTAGGTAGAGTATGGAATAGGTAGGGGTATAGAGTAGGTAGGGTATAGAGTAGGTAGAGTATAGAGTAGGTAGGGATATAGAGTAGGTAGAGTATAGAATAGGTAGGGTATAGAGTAGGTAGGGTATAGAGTAGGTAGGGTATAGAGTAGGTAGGGTATAGAGTAGGTAGAGTATAGAATAGGTAGGGTATAGAGTAGGTAGGGTATAGAGTAGGTAGAGTATGGAGTAGGTAGGGGTATAGAGTTATGGGTAGGAGGTGAGAGGTATTTTTATTTAATGGAGAGGAGGGATGAGTTGGACTTCCCTATTTTTAAAGACATCCCCCTACAACGTAACAATTATTGATGACTTTTCATCCAACCATCTTTATACTAATGCAGTTGCTTAGACTGTCTTATTCATAAAGCCATTGACAGACACAGTCGTGGGTCCTGTTGATATCTGATGATCTTACTACTGGTTTTCTTTACCATTATATGTATATATTTCAATCACTGTATCATTCAATCGAGACATGATAAAAGTTAAATTGACTATTTCAGGGAAAAATTTAGTTTTTTGCCTATGACAAAAAACAAAACTAAACCAGAGAGCAGAATTACCAGTTAAGAATGCATGCTGCTCTTGCACAGGACCTGAGTTCAGTTCCCAGCATCTATACTGGGCAGTTTTTAATTGCCTGTCACTCCAGGTCCAGGGGATGCATCTCCTCCAGCCTCTAAGGGCACCTCCATTCCTGTGTACATAATCACACACACATATGTGCACACACACATAAAAATAATAAAAGTAAATATAATTTTAAAGGAAAATTCAAAATACATTTAAAAAGTTGTTTTTTTTAAAGGAAGCAGAAGTTAAAAACTTAGAAGAAAACATGGAAAGTTAGAGAGTAGGAAAGATTTTGGGGATGAGTGGTAATAAGGCATGCTCAGAAAGTGAAGCTACAGTTAGTGCCCAGAAAATAAAAAAACAAAACAAAACAAAAAACCCACTGGCTTCTCCTTAAAACTTCCAAAGTACCCTGCCCCCATTTCTTTAGACCCAGAAAAGCACAGTATCATATTTTTTTTATTCTGCTAAGATTTATTCCCAATTTAAATCTTGGAAACTGCACACAGGCATAATTATTTTGGTCAATCAAGGAGAAAGCTTATTCTGTTTCAAAACAAGTCATGCAAGGAAAGATTTAAGGAATTTCATTTTAGCCTGAAGAAGTGAAATTCAAACTTCCACTAAAGGACACTGGGGGGAATGTTTAGAGAAAGCCATGGTGCTGGCTAGAGTCTTTCTGACTGACTTATTCTGATGTCAGGTATGTGGTGAGGCTTAGTAAGAACCTCCTATTCGGCACAGCCTAGGTTCTCACAGTGTCAAATAACAAGCTGGCCATACTTGAATTTTATTTTCTTTGAAGTGTTTACATTGCACTGCCCTGCTGGCTTGGGTACCATTATTCAATGTACACTTTAAAGATTTATCTGTGGGTAGGCACAGAAGTCAACAGAGAATATTTTTTTTCTTTGTTTTTAAGTTTTTGGTCAGAAGATTTAGACCACGTTAAGTTCCAAGAGAAACAAACTGAGATCTAATAGTCATTGCTGCAGAATTCAATCCCCATGTGTCATCTCTGACTGTAATTTTTAAATTAGTGCTCACATGGCGTCTGTCGCACAGCACGAGGGCTTCTGCCAAGCTAAGCAGAAGTGAGAGATAATGTCACACTGGGACACTCTGCAAATCAGCTGACTGAGCGGCAAGCAGTAAGGAATGAGCACTGAGTGGGAAAGCTGCTAGAGAATCCTAAGATATGGATCAGCTCTGTCCCATCTATCCCATCAGTGCGTCTTCATCTTGTTTGAAGATGACGTACGGCTTGGCTATGTCTGTCAACACAAACTATAATCAGGTTATAGAATAAAATCAGGGCCTGGGGAAAGGCCTCAGTAGACCAAACACTTGCCCTGGAAGTGTGAAGACTGGAATTTGGATCTCCAGGACCCCACAGGTATGGCAGTCCCCAGTAATTCCATTACATGGGAAGCAGAGAGAAGGAATCCTTAGGCAAGCTGACTATCTAGACTACTCAGAACTAGTAATTCCTGGGTTCAACACGACACTCCAGTTCTGTTAATAAAGTGGAAAACAATCCAAGAAATCTTTCAACAACAACTTTGGACCTTCTCACATATGCTCACACATGTACACAATCACCCTCACACACACACGCACACCTCTGTTGTCTGAGGTTTCTGTCCTGCCCAGTCCTTGTTCTGCCCAGTTCCCGCAGTTGTTAAGTCCCAAAGAAATCACACAGAGGTCTACATTAATCATAAACTGATTGGCCCATTAGCTCAGGCATCTTATTAACTCTTATTACTTATATTAGCCCATTATTCTTAACTGTATTAGCCACATGGCTCAGTACCTTTTTCAGTGGTATAGTCACATCTTGCTTCTTCTGTGTCTGGACAGGACTGCAGAGGAATGGGCTTCCTCCTTCCCAGAAATCTCCCGTTCTCATTGACCTGCCTCTACTTCCTGCCTGGTTGTCCCACCTCTACTTCCTGCCTGGCTACTGGCTAATCAGTGGTTATTTAAAACATAATTGACAGAATATAGCCAATTGTCTGGCACCATACCTCACGTGCCTCACCACATGAAAAGAGAGAGAGAGAGAGGAAGAGAAAGAGAGAGAGAGAGAGAGAGAGAGAGAGAAAGAGAGAATAAACAGATGTGCACCAATACATCAGCCTTAGGAATATCTCAAAGTTATATACACAAGTAGATGTAAATACTACTGAAGGATGAATGTGGCAGAGCTGTAAAGGAAGGTAAACGGGTAAATTGCAAATTTAATTTTGGGACCAAAATAGTATAACAGATCTCCATTCCATGCTGCTATCAACTAGGGAATCTGGGCTATAGAAACCATGTATTAATTACATTAGATGGAAAATTTTTATCAGCATCTGGTATAGCATATGAGTTTTAGGAAAGGAATAGGGTCCTTAATGAGGTGCTGTTTCAAGGGTTCAAACACTGGTGTTGGGGGCCCTTTGATAAAACAGGGATGTAAATAGGTGATAAAGAATATGTACAAAAACAGGAACGATGTGAAAAATGAGAAAGTCAAGTTTCTTCCCCGTTCCACCATAATTCAAGAAGGATGTGGGTAAGGACACACATGCTTTGAAAGTGTCCAGTGTCTCTGAAAGAGAAGGATGGAGAATTTGGTGCAATAAATTCAAGCTAATTATTAGGATAAACTTTCTGACAGTCTTGTTTTATGTGGAGAGAAACCGCTCCACATAAAACAATGTGACAAACAGACTTCTGAGCCTTCCTTAGACTTACTGTCCTCAGCAGCAGTCATAAATGTAAATGGGCTGAATCCCAATTTCAGCAACTCTGACTTTGTCCTCTTCATAATTGTAGTGTGTGATTTTAGCATGTTCAGCCATTTCTTGATTCCTGGTATTACAGGAAACTTAGGTTTCCTGGATGAGTGTAACATTTTATTTGCCTTCTCAAAGGGTCTTTAGGAGAACCGATCTGCCCACCATCTATGATGCTTATGACTGCATGTTCTCTTACAATATTCTCTTTATCAGACATCTTTGACCATGCAAGTCAGGTTAAATTTAGCCTATCACTGCAGCAACCATGAACTATCTATACAGAGAATGACTAGAGCTATAGGTCCAGAGGTAAATAGGAGACATCTTTTCCTGTACTTTACTGGGAAGAAAGAGATACATGGACAATATAAAGATAAGTGAATTATTTAGATATCACCTGTGTCATGTCAACCAACATTCATTGCTTGCTCAAGTAAGAGTGGTTATGTGGCTAGGAAATTTGGAGCATATAAAATGAATGAAACAAATGTTCCCTGAAAGAGAACATGCACATATGAAAATTGATGTAAACTGACGTTCAATATGATATGGCAAAGACTACAGCAAAGGAAAGCCAAGACAACAAATACCATCTTATTTCCAAGAACACAATGACATCCCTGGCTTACACTGCTGTGGTCTTCACCTAATGGAGAAATGGGGGTTTTGTTTAAAGGGAAATTAATACTCTATTGCAAGGTCTAAATGTATTAAAATCTCCCCATTCCTTTTGCTCCCTTATAATACATTTTATTCTGATTTACCATATTCTTCCTTCCTTCCTTCCTTCCTTCCTCCCTCCCTCCCTCCCTCCCTCCCTCCCTCCCTCCCTCCCTTCCTTCCTTCTTTCCTTCTTTTCTTTTTAGTTTTTTATGTTTCTAAGTTTATCTCCTCCATATAATCCTGGTATTATTTACATTTTGTGATTTCTGTCTTAGTGAGCCCAGAGTAGAGTCTGTCTTCATCCCCTTCAGATTCCATGACCCTCACCTTTAGAGGCTCTTTCAAGTGTCTACCACTCAGGTTTTTCTTTCATTAATATTGATTATGTTCTCTTTTGTTTTTACTGGTCTAACAATCTGTGAGTGTTAATTCCTCCATCAATCCTACAGACAATTATTCTCATTCCAGTTGTTAATAACTCTCCTGTGACTTTTACAATTACGTTCTGCCTTGCACTTCTATAATTCATTCTCCAGTATATAGAATTATTAAAACATTAACAGTGTCAGAGCTTCGTCCAATGTCAGTGTCTTCCCATCATGTTTAAAATAATTTACTTCGTCTTCAAGGAGGCGAGCAAAGCAATGCAATCACTGGGTTATTGTTTAAATATATGTTTTTCCAAACTCAAGTTGGAACTCAATGATCATTTTAGTCAGACTAAGATGGTCCTTTAAACTGTGCATTTGGGTGGTGCATGCCTTTAATCCCAGTACTCAGGAGGCATAGGCAGAGGCAGACAGGTCTCTGTGAGTTTGAGGCCTTCCCGGTCTATAAAGCATGTTCCAGGACAGCCAGAGATGTTATACAGACAAACCCTGTCTCAAAAATAAATAAATAAATAAACAAACAAACAAAAGGATGAGGTTTCTGTGTTTATTAACTCCTTCTGCCCTCCATTACTGTAAAGTTTGTTATTATAAATTGATGGGATTTGGCCTCTGTTTCTCCCCTCATTTACCTTCTCTTGCACTACTGTCATGGAGGAAGCACCGGAAGGCCCCTTCCAAGTGTTAGTCACTTGATTACTTCCTTACCTCCAAAACTACAAACAGTTCATTTCTGCTTATGGAGTAATATGCTCTGGTGTGCCTTTTAAAATAACTTTTAGTTAATCTTTTTAGGCAAGCATACAACATGATGTGTCTCTGTGTTGGGCTTCACACATGTATGTCATTGTGCCCTGGTATGTTCTCAATTCCATCTCAGATTGCTCCTTGCTCACGACATTCAATCCACACAACTTTGTTTCTGTTCCTGCCACCACAGTGATTTTGTTACCTGTTCCAGTTTTTGTGTCTGCTTTTCCTTCTGATTGAAAAGTCTGTTTAGTTATTTTCTTGGATGGCTTCTTTTGTCATCCAGGTCTCTGCTGAACTGGCCTTTAACTACTCGGAGTAGAAAGGGGAAAGAGAACATACATGATTAAAAGCCTCCAGCTACCGTTTTGAGCAAAATATAATAACTAATTATGAGGGAAAGGGCTGGTGGCTTTCATCTTATTTCTCAGCAGTACAGAGAGCGAGGGTGCTAATTACTGAATTTAAAAGTAATCTTGTAAAATTGTGTCTCCAATTATCTTTTTGTTATATGTGTTGGCTTGGAATAAAGAAACCTAATCCTCTATCATTTTCAGTACACTCTAAATAACCCAAATCTTTCCGAGAATCTAACTCACATTTGAGGAAGCATAGCTATTCCTTACTTCCAGAACCCTGTTGCCCTGCAGCACTGTGTGGTGCCACATGTGGGTTGTCTCCAAAAGTCATCTAGCTGCGAGTGGAGGTGACCTCTTGAACTATGGAAACATGACCTATGTTTGTGTTCGTGAGAAAGAAGGCAAACTGAAGTCGATTTACCTAATATGCCAAAATATCCACAGCACGTTACCTAACATTTTCCAAATACAATGACAATTAATTAATAAGTAAAAATTGGTCACTTAAGGGGATGTGTGTTACATTTTAGGAAAAGGATTTAAAAACATGCATGTAGAAGTGTTTTTTTGCTATTGTGTTACATGTGACCTTTTGTCCTCATCCCATCCCCTTCTCTTTTCTAGAACTGTCTGTAGCCACACTCATAACCATATACACCTAATCACATGAGTGAGGATCTACATTTAAAAGAAAAATAAACTCTAAAAATCTAAGCTGCCAATCAACAAAGAGGCTAATGCAGTAAAGAGACAGTTCTCAGAAGAAGAAGCATAAGTGGACATTATTTTCAAACACATTCAACATCCACAGTTGTCAAGGAAATGCAAATGAGAATTGTTTTGAGATCCCATTTCACTCCAGTCATAAGGACTATCATTAAGAAAATAAACAACAAACCCCTGTGAGGATGGGGGGGGGGGAGGAACCCTTATCCATTGCCAGTCAAAGTGTGAATAAGAGCAACTATTATGGGAATCAATCTGGAGATTTCTCAAAAATTAAAAATGGAACTCCCATAAATCCTATCTATGCCATCAAAAGGACTCTGCATCTCTGGAGATACTTGCACATCATGTTTATTTCTGTATTATTCACCACAGCAAGAAAATAGAGCCAACCTAAAGGCCAATCAACAAAAGATGAATAAGGAAAATATGATATATATATATATATACACATATATATATGAACTTTATTGTTAAGAAAAATGGAATTTTGGAGAAAATGTATACATCTGGAAAGTGTTATATTAAGCCAGGTTATCCAGCCTCAGAGGCTTGGGGAATTTAAGAAACATATTCAAGTGGCAAGGGTGGGATTCAAATAGGGTTTTCTGTGACGACTCTGTCTTTGGACTTGATTTTTTTGCAGTGTTGAGTTTCACTGACAATGTAACACTTTACACAGAACCTGTTTTATCTTTATCAAAGCCAGCACACAGAGGAAGCTGTGAGACAGGCAGACTCTATCAGCATTGGCAGACAAGCGGCAGCTGATCACTTGGGGCTAAGTTCCAATCCTTTGTTAATAGTTTGACAGAAATAGAAATAGCATTTGGAATTACAAGATTTGGATTTAAATTGAGGGACTAGGGATTCCCTGGGTAAGTGGCTTTGAGCTTAGTCTGCTTGATGTAGATTTGAAGGAACTAATATTGTCTTCTCTGAGAGGTTTTGGGCAACTGTATTGGGTAGGAGGTTAAGGGGGAGTCCAAATGATTGACAAGCTGATACAAGAGTTCTACAAGAAATCTACTTGCATGGGTACCTTGGAATCTTCTTGTCTAACATGGAAAGATAACACACATATATAATCTTTGTGTATAGAAATGAAAAACCAAACCTTCTGGAAGAAAACTCAGATTTAATAAATACGATGAAATAAAAATTTAATTATTGAAAGGTAGAAAAATACAGAGTTGTTCATCAACTGAAATTGTTTCCCAAGAGATGTTTACTAAGCTGTTTGTGGAACTTTTTGAGGCATCAATGCTATGTGTCACTTTGTATTCTTTCCAAAGTCATTTTGAAGTCATGATTCAGTGCTTCCTAACTTAGCCATCTTCAATGATGAGGTCTTTAAAGAGGTGTTTGGGATAAAACTCTTTTATGTATTGTGTATAATTTTAGATAAATATAAAATAGTATGATCCTTTGAAACATTTCAAACATTCTTGGTATTGTTTGTCCCTCTTTCCCTCTTCTTCTTTCTGTTCCCCATTTAAGGATCCCTCCTTAATGTCCCATTTACCTCTTCATATATCTGTTTATATATATAATATTTATTTATACATTTATACATATAATACTTATGCATTTGTACATACATGTAAGTAATGATCAAAGAAAAAATGTTATCAATTTAAAAGGAGAGGGATAGGAGGATTGGAGGGAGGACAGAGAAGTGGGAAAGTGATATAATTATATTTTAATTTAAAAAATCTTAATAAAGCACCATACATTGATGCTAACAAATGGTATTTAATTCCCCCAGTTGTTCAAAAATTTAATAGAACATCCATCAAACATCTAACATGCTTTTTAATAAAAATAAATAATTTTATTCTAAAATTTATGTGTAAATGAAAAAGGTTTTAGAATAGCCAACACAGTTGTGGAAAAAAAGTATAGTTGAATCACACCACACTAAATTGAAGACTTAATGTGTGGTGATAATCATGTTTTCATAGTGATCAACACATAAAATGATAGAATAGTATAGAGAATACAGAAAAAAAACCAACCTAATGCTTAATAATTGGGTTTTCATGAAACAATTGGTCATTTTAATGGCAAATAAACACATAAAAAAGTGTTCACCATCTTTAGTCACTTCATGGAGAGATACTTTTATGCAGCTTGCAACTGGCAAGGAGGATGCAGAACAAGTGAGACACACACACACACACACACACACACACACACTGGTGCTGCAATATGACACACCCATCTTTGCAAAACAGGTAAGACATTGTTATTAAGTTGGACATGCAGTCTTGACCTATAGTTCTACTCATAGGCATTTATTTTAGAGAAATAAAAACATGTACACATGAAAACCTTCACACTTGTAATATCTTGTCTCTGTAGCAGCCCCTCCCCACAAAAAAAAACCAACTAGAAATGACTCAATTGTCCTTCAAGAACAGAATAGATGAAGAAACAGGTGCTCCATCTACTGGAATAGTACTAAGGTACATCAAGGAATGGACTACTGATTCAGTGGTGGAATTAAGAACTAGAAAGATAGTTCATTCAGCAAAACGCTGGCTATGGAAGTGTGAGAACCTGAGCTTGATCTTCAGAATGCCAGCCGTGGTGGTGCATGCTTGTAACCCCAGAGTGGGATGGCAGAGACAAGCAGATGCTTGAGGTTTGCTGACTAGGTAGCCTCACCTACCTGGTAAGCTCTAGTCCAGTGAGGGATCCTGTCTTGAAAAGTAAAGTGGTACATAGACCTGAGGGGTGATAGCTGAGGGTATCCTCTGGCCTCCACTTGCCCTTGTACATAGTGCAACATTAACATGCATACACACAGATAGTTGAGTGTAAAACTTTCACACACTGTATTATACTGTACAATGATGTTCTTGAGAAGAGAGCTAATGGGACATCTCATTAATGGCACCTAGAGGGAGGGAAAAGTAGGGGACCCCTGTAAAGAGTGTCACAGGAATTATTTGGGAGTGATGAGCCAATATGATGTCCTGATCACAGCAGTGCTCACATGACTCTAAATGTATGTAATAATCCACAGATTTCGACAGAAAAAAAGAGCAATTTTACTGTGTGCTGAAGAAAATGATCTAGGGGTCGGCACCCTCTTGAGTCTTGGGGTCACAAAAATGCAAGCCCCAGTCTTGCCTCCTATTGTTTCATCGTCATCCTTCCTAAATATGAGCCCCATCCCCTTCTCCCTCCTCCACAGCCTCTGCCAGTTGTTCTTTGTTCTGCTGGAAAGCATTCATGACTTTTACTCTCCTACCCAGGGGCTCACCTAACAACCCACTCTCACTCTGCACTGCCGTGCCTCGACTCCTATAACTCTTTCTCTATCCTTCTTGGCACATATCCTAACACCCAGATTATTCAAACAATTCTTCAGGTGCATATATTGGTCTGTCAGGACCATAATGCCTTTTCCTCCAAAAGCGTGCAGATAGAGAGCAAACCCCAGACTTGCTGGAGCCAGCGTAATCAAAATGTTATGTCGAAAAAAGCCAATCTTATTTCTGTGAGTGTGAGACTTAGAGAGGATGTCACAGATGTCACAGGATGAACCAGCAGAGCACATGGAATTCCAACAGTCTATAATCACAAAATTTTATTAGAATATATATATATATATATATATATATATAGAGAGAGAGAGAGAGAGAGAGAGAGAGAAAGAGAGAGAGAATATATAATCACACAAGCACACACATGCAATCACAAACACAGAAACCCCTATGCTGAGCTTATAATTACCACTCAAAGCAACTAGTTATAATAATATCAAAGCAGTCTTCATTTCATATTGGAAATGCTCCTAAAGACTCATTTTTATATATTTCACATGACCATCTTCTAATTTAATTGTCATGATAATCTTTGATTATTTATAATTTTGCAATAAAGAACTGGAACAGGCCAGGGTGTTTTCACACTGGTAAAGTTTTGACCCTGGCAAAGGCTCTCTTCCAAACATTCCATATTCATTCAGAGTTGCTGTGGGTTTCTCTGCTGGGGGTCCTCACTCCACATGCCTTCAATAAACACTGACTGAACTCGAGCACTTACTGTGTGTCAAGCCCTGTGCTGGAGACTGTGAACAGAATGATGAATACAGCAGGCATCGCCTTTGCACTTCAAGTCCACACATTCATAATTGCATGCAGCAAAGCCAACACGTGTAGGACCCGTGACATGATGTGTCAGTTGTGGGCACACAAAGGAGTTGTGAGGCCCAGGCAAGGATAGGCAGTGATGCCTCTCTAGAGGGGATAGTGCTTGGCCAAGTTTTCAGGATAAATAAGACTTAGCTAGGCTGTCAAAGATGGAAAAGAATTGACAGAAGACAAAATCTGGGACCGCATTATGTTAAACAGGATTTCTGGTACTGTTCTAAACTGCCATTAGAAACAGCACCTCATTCTCCTCATCCATCCCCTGTCAGCCACCACCACCCCACCCCACCTCACCCCCCGCTTCTCAGAAACAGTTATTCACCTTGTGATCTAAGCCAATACTAGTACCCAACCCTCTAGACAGGATCAGGATTGTAGGGAAAGATCCTGGGGTTGGGTTCAACAAGGCAGTTTGTCCTCTAGGACGGGTAGTCGCTTCGAATATTAACCATGACAGCAACATCAACTTTGCAGGGTTCCTGCAGAGGCCAGGTGGGGTGGGGTTCTGCTGTGAAGCCGGCACAGACCTACTCATCATCTTTTAAGGACAGTTTTTTTTTGTTTTGTTTTTTCTTTCTTTATTTATTAAAGATTTCTGTCTCTTCCCTGCCACCGCCTCCCATTTCCCTCCCCCTCCCCCAATCAAGTCCCCCTCCCTCATCAGCCCAAAGAGCAATCAGGGTTCCCTGTTCTGTGGGAAGTCCAAGGACCACCCACCTCCATCCAGGTCTAGTAAGGTGAGCATCCAAACTGCCTAGGCTCCCACAAAACCAGTATGTGCAGTAGGATCAAAAACCCATTGCCATTGTTCTTGAGATCTCAGTAGTCCTCATTGTCCGCTATGTTCAGCGAGTCCAGTTTTATCCCAGGCTTTTTCAGACCCAGGCCAGCTGGCCTTGGTGAGTTCCCGATAGAACATCCCCATTGTCTCAGTGTGCGGGTGCACCCCTCGCGGTCCTGAGTTCCTTGCTCGTGCTCTCTCTCCTTCTGCTCCTGATTTATGCTCAACTATGTTCCTAGCAGCATTGTTTGTAATAGCCAGAACCTGGAAACAACCTAGATGCCCTTCAATGGAAGAATGGATGAAGAAAGTATGGAATATATACATATTAGAGTACTACTCAGCAGTAAAAAACAAGGACTTTTTGAATTTTTCATACAAATGGATGTAAATAGAAAACACTATCCTGAGTGAGGTAAGCCAGACCCAAAAAGAGGAACATAGGATGTATTCACTTATATTTGGTTTCTAGCCATAAATAAAGGACATTGAGCCTATAATTAGTGATCCTAGAGAAGCTAAATAAGGAGAACCCAAAGAAAAACATATAGGCATCCTTCTGAATATTATCCTTCATCAGGCGATGAAAGAAGACAGAGACAGAGACCCACATTGGAGCACCAGACAGAAATCTCAAGGTCCAAAATTAAGGACAGTTTTATTGGAATTTTTTTTCTATTTCTTTTCTTTTTTAAAAAAACCTTTTCTTGTGACCCAAGTCAGTGAACACAGTGTTTAAGTGGAAGAAAACGGAGATGATAGCTTCACCTCTTCTACCTGGCTGCGTGTGGACACTGAGCCAATTTGCAGGAAGGAAACAATTCACAATTCAAGTCTGGGATGTTTCTGTGCAGACTGATAAGTAGCTAAGATGTGACGAAATGAGCTACAGAGGAGGTGGGCGCTGGTCCTCTGGCCACTAGAGAAGGACGAAGGAAAAGTGCTAGGGCCAGCAAAGAAGGGGAGGAAGGCAAACAGACCCAGATACTGCAACAGGAAATGATCCTGACGGGGCCTAGGAAACACGGTCAGCTTTATGTCATATTTGGGGATAAGAAAAAGCAAGCATCATCAAGACCTACGGAGGTTGCAGATTCTGATACACAGATCATAATAGAAACAATTAGATGAGTCACAGGAAGAGCCTAGAGGAGGCCAAAAAAGGATACTTCTGGGTACCCTGTCAGAAAGAGTTATTCCAAAGGAAATTAAGAGTTCCAGTCCCTTTACCCCTCCCCCAAATTAAAAGGCCTGTTCAGGCTTCACATTTTCAAGCCAAACCACAAATTCCTGCCTGGGTCATATGAGCACGAGGCCCTTTCATATTTCCTTTGATGTTTGAGCGTGTAGAATGGGGTGACCATCCTCCTGTAGGTCCATGGCTTCAGGGCACATACAGAGAGAGGAGAGAGAGAGAGAGAGAGAGAGAGAGAGAGAGAGAGAGAGAGAGAGACAGAGAGAGAGACAGAGAGAGAGAGAGACAGAGAGAGAGAGAGAGAGAGAAACAGAGAGGGGGGAGGGAGGGAGGGAGGGAGGGAGGGAGGAAAGGAGAGAGAGGAGAGAGAGGAAAAGAGAGAGAGGAAAAGAGAGAGAGGGAGGGAAGGAGGGAAGGAAGGAGGAACGGGGCAGGGTGTGAGAGTAAGAGAGAGACAGAAAGGAGAGGAAGAGAATAACCATCTAGCTGTCCAGTGTAGCCAAATTTAGTATTAGGAACAGTAATGCTTTTTTTTTTGTTGTTGTTGTTGCTGTTTTTCCCAAATGATATATTTTTTTAATCCTTCCTTCTTATAAAGTCAGAAAATAAAGTTCTATTTCTCTGGGACCTGAGCAAAGTTAGTTCCACAGGGGTCAAATTTTGTTTGCCTCTCAATCATGCGCCTTGAATGGCGAAAACTCCACAGCCAGATAATTTTTAGCAAATCACAGAAATTAAAGGCAATTATTCATATTAAAATTACTCCTGATTTATAAGCCCTTAATCACAACACTCTTAAATTTAAAAAAGACCCTATTCTACAGCTTTCATGATAGAATACAATTTTTAAAAATACAAAAATAAAATTATTAATACAACAATGTATTTTGTAATATAAAAGATGAAGTTCTTAAACATACCTAGAGTTTTTTTTAATTTATTTATTTATTAAGGATTTCTGCCTCCTCCCCACCACCGCCTCCCGTTTCCCTCCCCTTCCCCCGATCAAGTCCCCCTCCTTCATCAGCTCGAAGAGCAATCAGGGTTCCCTGCAGAAGGAGAGGGAGCACGAGCAAGGAACTCAGGACCACGAGGGGTGCACCCACACACTGAGACAACAGGGATGTTCTATCGGGCACTCACCAAGGCCAGCTGGCCTGGGTCTGAAAAAGCATGGGATAGAGTTTTTTTTTTTTAATTCTCCTATGAGTGAGACACCTTCAGGAAACTGGACAAGTAATCAGTTGAAGAATACGATCACTAAATAATAACCATTTCAATCTTTGGAACTTATTCTGGCACATAGATTGAAACTCTTTCTAAACAATTAAGGAGTATCTTTATTTAAAATTATGCTGGGCATTTTTTTATAAATTAAATTTATCCATTTATTTTATATCCAGATCATAGTTCACCTCCCACCTCTACTCCCATTCCCTCTCCCCACCTCATTTCTGCTCCCTCCCACCCCACTCCCCAACCCACTCCTCCTCTCTGTTTCTGTTCAGAAAGGGCCAGGCCTTCCACGAGTCAACAAAGCATGTCACACCAAGTTGAGATAGGACTAAGCTCCTCCCCTTGTATAAGGTTGTGCAAGGCAACCCAGTATGAACTTTAGGTTCCTGGAAATCAGAGGAAACATCAGGGAAAGACCCTGCTTCTGCCACGAGGAGTCCCACAAGCCGATGAAGCTGTACCACTGTTACCTGTAAAGTCTGTAATTTTAATTACCTAGGAAAAGCCAGGCCTTCAGCATAGGGGTTGAAGAGATGTTTAAAAACCATTTAAACTACTGTCTCCTGAAGACTAAATATCAAGCGTTGTTCTATGTGAATTTGCTGAGTCCCCATGTCACCTGAAAGGGAAACCAAATGACAGTCTCCACAACACAAGTGAGTCTTGGTGACTTGTCTAATCTGAGATTTAGACTCGCATCTATGAAGCACTGGCAGTTAGCTTGATTTCTGCTACAGAGGACACAATACAGATGAAGAAACCAATCACTTAGTATGTGTTGTTTAACAAGGCAGGGGCTCTGAATGAGTTCTGTTCAGCAGCACAGAAAAGTTACCAGGAGCCAGGAATTTTCACCCCTTTCTTCGGCCATGCATGTTAGCAATGCCTGGTGTTTCAGAACTTGCAGCAAATTTAGACATCTGATCCAGCAATGGCCACATTTGTTTAAGAAGAGGGGAAGACTGTCCTTTATAAGTCTCTCCTTCGATTCGAAGGAAAGTCTCTCCTGGGGCTGGAGAGATTGCTCAGTGGTTAGGAGTACAGTATGGGAGCTGGGCAATGGTGGCGCACGCCTTTAATCCCAGCACTCGGGAGGCAGAGGCAGGCGGATCTCTGTGAGTTCGAGACCAGCCTGGTCTACAGAGCTAGTTCCAGAACAGGTTCCAAAGCCACAGGGAAACCCTGTCTCGAAAAACCAAAAAAAAAAAAAGGAGTACAGTATGGGGTCCCAGTGCCCATACTGAGCAGCTCACAACTGCCTGTAACTCTAACTCTAGGGAATACAACACCCTCTTTTGACTTCCACAGATTCTGGCATGCACGCATACACACACACACACTTACACACACATAAAAATATTATAAATATCTAAAACATCATCTCCCATATATCCCCTAGTATCCTAGTCATTTTTTTCTTCATATGTTAATGATTAGTTTTAAGCCACATACTTTTGTCTGAACAGAAATTACTTTCCAATGATTTAGAATTACTATGATTAGTTTAGGTGAAGAATGACCCATTCTCCAAGGCTGTTGAAAGGAGTAACTTTCTTACATATGCAGTGAGAGAGGGATCATTTTGGGACAGGGATGCCAGTGATGACTCTTGGGAAGGTGTGAAAATTTGTCTTCTGTAGATACAACCACCTGCTGCTTGTCCAATGACTATTGAAGATGGCTAACAAATTGATGGAAATGGAGGTTAGGAGACCAGAGTGGGAGGGAGAAGAAAAGTCCTGAGCATTTAAAACATAAATCATGCTAGCTATTTTTTTTTTTACTATAAAGTCTTCATATGGCACTTGCTTTTATTATACCCTTTTTCTAAGCAGCCTTAAGGCCTTTGAACCACACCGCCCAAACAGGATAGCCATAGCTTGACCCATATTGAGTACTCAGAAAGTCCATGCTCTTTAACTCTCCGGACAGTGATTGGAGCTTACCTTAGGCATGTGTGAAAGAGAGTAGTCTAAGGGAAGTTGCTGTCTTTGGGAGTGCTTGCTGAGTGACTCTTTGCATCTCCTGCTGTCTCAGCATCCCTAACTGAACACAGCCACGGGTGCATCAGCAGTGCGCATAGGCTGCCGACAAACATCTATTTCTACTTCTCAGTGTTGTGCAATGGGGTAGAAGGAAGCATTAATGACCCAGTCGTGTTTCCTTACTCCATATATCGAGGCTATGGAAATTGTAGGGACTGCTGCTGGGTACCAGGAAGGGGTAAAAAGACAGGAAGAGACAGAGGTGGGTGTTGGGGGAGGGGAAAGCAGAAGAGAGGAGAAATGAGAGTAAGAAAAGAGAAACCACAGGCAGAAACGGAACAAGGAACTCCAAGAGGGGACTCTAATATTTCATTGTTATTGAAAATTACACTTCATAAAATGTCTCGTTCATTTAAAGCTCAAAGAGTGACAGAAAAATGGCTTTCATACTTAGGTCTGCTAAATGTATGATAAATCAAAAAAGATGGAACGAAGAGAAACTTCAAGAAAAACAAAGCGTGTAAAATCAGTATGTAGTTTAAATAACACTTCATTAGGGCTGCAGTGCCTCACAAAACAGTCTAGAAAATTCCACAGAGTAATCGTAGAGCACAGCACCGAAGAGAATAATTTACTATCGTTAGGGGTTTGCAATCCCTACCATAGAAAGGGGAATGTTCGCACACAACTTTTTAATGATAGCGGACCTCGCAGGCATAAATCCCTACATGATGAGATGGGCATGTATTTTATAAATCTGAGTTTCTCTAAGGTAAGAAAAAAGTCAGGCTGTCTGGTTTGATCAGAGCTCTGAACCAAGTCTATCGCTGGCCCACAGAGAACTGCAACCTTCCAAACGTGTCAGCTCTGCCTCAGAGGCCGGGTTTTGGGAAAGGGCAGGCAGAATGTAGTTCATCAGATGCACTTCAACAGTGTAAACACATAACTCCTAGTCAGTGGCCAGTGCCAAACCCACGACATCAGACCACACCACTTCCCGGACACTCTACATCGATGCAAGTGCTTGCTGTCAGGCACGCCATTTCAGGGCTACATTTTAGACACCTGCTTTGTGTGGGCTCAAAGCAAAGAGAAGGAAGAGGAAAAGTGAAGAATTTAACTCTATGCTGCAAAATGTCCTTCCCTCTCTTAGCAGAGCATGTCCTCCTCAGCCTACCCAGATCCCAAGCTTTCCCTGGTGTCGTCTCCAAAACAAGATCTGAGACTTAATAACACAGAAATGGAAAAGAAAGGCAGTAACTTAAGTGTGGTCTCCCACAGACCCCTTCATTTGTTAACATGAATCAAATCCTGGAGCTCTGCAAGATTTAGGAAAGGTTTCCAAGGGCTGTTCTATAAACAAGGAAGCCTAGACTAGACACTGGGTGGGGAACAGGTGGCCTCCAGAGGTGGGATTGGGCGTGGTAGAGGAACCACTATGCAGGGATTATAGTCAAGGGGGGAATATAGCGATAGATCAAAGCTAAAGGTAAGACAACGTAAAGATGAAGAAATGATTTCTGGCCAGACACTAGTAAGAAGGGCCTCTGCTGGGAAGTAGGTTCATGAGAGGAAGGGGCAAGGCCGGGAACTAAGGAGGAGCCCCTGCACAGTACAGTGAGACCAGGCACCCTGGGTAAGTAGTACCATCTGGGTGGGATGGGTTGGGTTAAGTCAGAGGATTCTTCGCCTGGTGGGACAAGTGGTATGGGATAGAAAACAGGAGTGTATGAGCCACCTTCAGGGGGTCTGGAAACCTTCTGAACACATATTAAAATGAGAAGACTTAAAGATTTGATTAAGTTCTCAGAGTAGAATGTCATCCTAAAATGACTAAGTACAGCAAGCCAAGGAAATGATCTTTTGTAAGCCCCCAGGGTCTTCCTGCAAAAGGTCTTATCCTCTGACTCTTTTGCCATGTGCAACAGGACTATAGCCCATCTTCCATCTTGTCCCAAATGGTTTCATTCTTCCATTACTGCTACAAAACGGACAATGGGAACTACGCATCATTATGCAGGACATTGGGCCTGTCAATCATTCCCACGTTCCTACGGCTCTGCTGTGGACCAGCCAGACAGCTACTGTATCCTGTCCTTCATCTCTCTCATGTGAGTCAAGTTCTGGACAACCAGAGATCCTGAACTCAATGGACAACATCCAACTTTGCAACAGTATCAGTGGGGAAAGGGCCAGGCACTGAGTACAGAGCAAACAAATAGCTCTGTCTAAAATGATGTTATTTTACATTCTCGCACTGTTCTAATCCAACTAGTTTATGTTCTCAAGTGGGTGCCAGCCCAAAGCCTCAATGCCTGTGATTCACTTGTGTCTTCTGAAAGCCCCGCACGGAAAACCTTTCTTCCAGACAAGGGATCTGTTGGAGTCCATTTTCTTGAAGCCATGGGGAAAACAAAGAGTGAGTACTTTGATTTTAACCAGCTGTCGGCTCTGGTCAGGTGAAGAAATAGGAGGACATCCCATAAGGGAATGCCTCTATAAACAACCATCAGCCTACTCCAACACAGTGTATGTAGAGAACAGTCTTGGAAGAACCGTGGCCCCTTCAAGGTCTTTGAAATGTAATTGAACATTTACTTTACCCTTGAACAGAAGGCTGCTCTGGTCTGGGTTTTGCTATTTTGAGTTAGTAAACCTGTTTTGTATACACATGGTGCTTTCTTTATTGGGTGGCTAAAATGACACATCCCTGTTGATGGGGTATACAGGGCAGGAAGGAAGGCGAGGGGAGGAGGGAGGAGGGACTTCTGAGTGCCTTAACACAGAAAACAGGAAGCAAAGCACCTTTTGGAAAACTAACAGGTTCAACAGCAGTGGCAATAGCAATAAACTGTCATGCAAGACAAACCAGAGATTTTTGTCATTAAGAAGCCCTTAGTATTCTGTCTGCAGGATGAAGACCTGTGGGTAGGCTCAACATAACCAGAGAAACTTGAAACATTTTCTCAAGAGTCTTGAATTAACCTCTATGAGTAACAGACTCAAATGTAGCAATATTCCATGTATCCAATTCGATGAAGAATATGCTTCTGCTCTAGAAATGCATTTTTCAGGTGATATATAAGTCTGTGCTGTGAGTGAATCATGTTTACAAAAGAGTTTTTTTTTTCTTTAAGTCCTCCCTGCTGTATTCTAACCCTTGCAGTGGCCCATAGACTGTGCATGGAGGCTGTACAAATGCTGCTTGGAAGCCTTTTGCTCTTCAGGACACAAGTTTTCAGAACTGATGGGAGCCCCACCCTCTTGGTTCAACCCTTTTCACCCCAGTCCAGTCTACAAGCCTTTGAAATGCATCAGAAAATGGATAATTGTCCATTTTTAAATTTGCTGTTACTAAAGATCCCACCCATGATCGAATTAAAATTATCAAAGATGTTTAGCATCCTTAAAGTACCAAGCATTGTTTAGTCCTGTGAAAAAACAGAGGAGGGAGGGGAGGGGAAAGAGAAGAGGAGGAAAGAGAGAGAGATGATTCTGGATTCCAGGAAACTCGAGCAGGAGATCAGTAGTGTGGTCAGGCTGTTCCTGGGCTGTGAGTACAGGTTGCAAGACATACTGTTGGTCAATAAGAATTAGGATAGAAGGGACGGGATGCACAGACTGTGAGTCAGAGAGAACTGGAAGAGTTGAATGTGGTCTTTTTTTTTTTAATCTTTTTTTTATTGAGAAAAAAAAATTTCCGCCTCCTCCCAGCCTCCCACTCCTCTCCTCCTCCCCCCACTCCTCTCCCCCTCCCTCTCAAGTCTGAAGAGCAGTCAGGGTTCCCTGCCCTGTGGAAAGTCCAAAGTCCTCCCCCCTCCGTCCTGGTCTAGGAAGGTGAACATCCAAACTGGCTAGGCTCCCACAAAGCCAGAACATGTAGTAGGATCAAAACCCAGTGCCATTGTCCTTGGCTTCTCAGCAGCCCTCATTGTCCGCCATATTCAGAGTGTCCGGTTTTATCCCCTGCTTTTTCAGTCACAGTCCAGCTGGCCTTGGTGATCTTACACCTGTCAGATTGGCTAAAATCAAAAACACCAGTGATAGACTCTGCTGGAGAGGTTGTGGAGGAAGGGGTTCCCTCATCCATTGCTGGTGGGAATGCAAACTTGTGCAACCACTTTGGAAAGCAGTGTTTCGGTTTCTCAGGAAATTCGTGATCAACCTACCCCTGGTCCCAGCAATACCACTCTTGGGAATATACCCAAGAGATGCCCGATCATATGACAAGGGCATTTGTTCAACTATGTTCATAGCAGCATTATTTGTAATAGCCAGAACCTGGAAACAACCTAGATGTCCTTCAATGGAAGAATGGATGAAGAAAGCGTGGAATATATACACATTAGAGTACTACTCAGCGGTAAAAAAAAACAATGACTTCTCAAATTTTGCATGCAAATGAATGGAAATAGAAAATACTATCTTGAGTGAGGTAACCCAGACCCAAAAAGATGAACATGGGATGTACTCACTCATAATTGGTTTCTAAATATATATTACTTAATAAATATATATTACTTACATAATTGGTTTCTAGCCATAAATAAAGGTCAGTGAGTCTATAATTTGATATCCTAAAGAAGCAAAATAAGAAGGTGAACCCAAAGAAAAACATATAGCTATCCTCCTGGGTAGGGGAAGTAGACAAGATTGCCAGGCAAAAAATCGGGATCTTAAGGGTGGGGTGGGAGGGGGGTAAGGGGAGATGGGGAGAGAAAAGTGAGAAGGGTAGGATGGGGAGAACTTGGGGCAACGGGATGATTGGGATAAAGGAAGGTTGGATAGGGGAGCAGGGAAGCACAAATCTTAATTAAGGGAGCCATCTTAGGGTTGGGAAGAGACTTGGACCTAGAGGGGCTTCCAGGTCCCCAAGGCGAGGTCCCCAGTTAGTTCCTGGGGCAGCTGAAGATAGGGAACCTGAAATGATCCTATCCTATAGCCATACTGATGAATATTTTGCATATCACCATAGAACCTTCATCTGGCGATGGATGGAGATAGAGACAGAGACCCACACTGGAGCACTGGACTGAGCTCCCAAGGTCCCAATGAGGAGCAGAAGGAGGGAGAATATGATCTTGAGAGTTGTGCAGGCCAGCTGTGTGCACTGTCATTTTCACCAATACTTGGCAGATTCCCTGTACATGGGGCCCCATCTTCCCCATCACATAAAGTATCGTTGAGGAATCAGGAGGGTGATTCTTTAGATGTTTCCAGGTCTTCTAAGTTTGTTTTCTCCAATTCAATGATCAGGTTTCATCAGCCCAGCCAAAAATACAATTTTTATCTTAATTGTCATTTCTGGATATTTCCTACTTTTAAAATATTTACATTCCCCTTTTAGGGAAAAGGCAAATCCCACTCTATCAAGGTTTTAAAGTAGAGTCTTGATGTATCCATTGTCCTGGTGGAAGCTGGAAGGCAGGAACTTCGCTGCAAGGAGGGAAGTGGGACTGTGTTGAGTGTCTAATCAGCAAAAGCCATTGAGCTGGGTGTCCTCCGGACAGCACTCCCCCCTGCCCAGCAGCCCAACTGCTCTCATCACCCCAGGGCAAAGCATCTGTCACCTTTACGGAGATTCATTTCTACCAGTGTCTCTCTTCTCTTCTGCCTCTGTCTCCCCTCCAGTCTTCTAGTTGCAGCTTCTATTCTTGAACCAATTCATTGCAATCGACTCCAGAGTTGGCCAGGAAAGCTTCCTTGTGTGTTCTAGTTCCCCAGAACCTTTGAGTGGTGACGTCACACAGACACACAGCTTTGGAAGCAGCTACATTCCTGGTTTTGAACCTCAGTCTCTCCTAGCACTTTCCTCTCTTCTCACACCCTCCCAGGCTTTGTTCTCATGGAAAACTTATGATCTGCCCCGACACTGCAGCTCCACGATCTGTCATCCTGCTAACTCTGTAGCCCATGATCTGCCCCACTGACACTGTTTATAGCTCCATGAGCTGTTCCACTACACGCTGAAGTGCTGTGAGCTATCCCACTGCACCCTGTAACTCCACGAGCTATTCCACTGCACCCTATAACTCCGTGAGCTGTCCCACTGCACCCTGTATCTCTGTGAGCTGTCCCACTGCATCCTGTAACTCCACGAGCTGTCCCACTGCACCCTATAACTCCATGAGCTGTCCCACTGCACCCTGTATCTCTGTGAGCTGTTCCACTGCACCCTGTAACTCCACGAGCTGTCCCACGGCACCCTGTATCTCCGTGAGCTGTCCCACTGTACCCTGTATCTCTGTGAGCTGTCCCATTGCACCCTGTAACTCCGTGAGCTGTCCCACTGCACCCTGTAACTCCGTGAGCTGTCCCACTGCACCCTGTATCTCTGTGAGCTGTCCCATTGCACCCTGTAACTCCGTGAGCTGTCCCACTGCACTCTGTAGTTTTTTGTCCTAGTCTGGCTCTTAGAAACTCTGTCCTTTTTTACTAGTCTTTTCTTCAAATTCTGCCTTTTTTCTCCAAGCAATTGGGTTCCTGCTATTGGCAGACAACAATCTACGTTTTGCCAGTCCGGGCCCTTCTCCTTGTGATTCCTGCCTTGTAGTTAGAGACTGCTCTTTTATTTCTCGGTCGCCCAGACCCAAAATAATCACACTGAAACTTCTTTAATTGCAGCACTGCTTGACAGATGGCTCTAGCGTATTCCTAGCTAGCTCTTACATCTTAAATTAACCCATTTTTATTTATCTACTTCTATTAATCTATGCATCCCCACATGGTTGTGGCCTACTAGTAAGGTTCTGTTGGCAGCTTCTCACAGGCTCTACCTTCTTTATTCCTCTATCTGCTTGGAATTCCCACTTTGTTCTATTCTGCTAAGCCACTGGCCAAAACAGCTGCATTCAATAACCAATAAAAGCAACACATATACAGAAGGACTTCCCACACCATTGTCTTACTGGATTGCTTTCAATTTCTGATGGAAATCAACTTTTGGGGGAATTCTTAAAGCCACCTCACAAGTTCCTTCTTAGGAAGTGTAAGAGCTGGGTGTGGTAGTCCATACATATGATCTCATCACTCAGTGAGAAGCAGAGGCAGGAAGAGGGAAAATTCAAGGTCACTTTGGGCTAGAGGGCAAGATCTTGCCCCACAAAAAACCACCACCAACAACAACAAAACAAATAAGAAGATAGAAAAGTTGAGCCAATGAGACCTCTCAGTGGGTAAAGGCACTTGCAATCAAGACAGACGACCTGAGTGAGTTTTAGAACCCATAAGGTGGAAGGAGATATATAGGCTATCTAAATGTAAAAAAATAAAAAATAGATCCAGGTGATCTAAAAGAATGTTTTTTTAGTGCCAATGCTAAATCAGATCTGCCCTCCCCATAGGCGTGAAACTCACAGGAGAACAGTAAGAGCCTTAGGTCTGTCAGGCTGGGTTGATGGGTGTGAACAGAAATCTAAAAGACAAAAAGTTGCATGTGTTTGTTAACTATTCTCAGTGCTGTCCACCTTGGCATGAGTTGGATAAGTTCCTGCTCAGCCAGTGTGAGAGACCAGGATACCACTGTTCTACTTCCTTAGCTCTGTTCTGGAAATGCTAACAGGAGGCTGTCAATAAGATGCATTCCTCCAAGTTTGACCGTTATTATAGGATACATTTAGTGCGAGATTTTTATACATAGCCCAATATGCATTTAATGCAATCTCATGAATGTTTTGTTCTTGAGAATTCTTGAGATGAACAAATCAATCTCCGTGTTGATAGCGAGTTATTTTCTGGTGTAATTTACCCTATCATTTGGGTTCTCCTTCCTTCTCCCGAGCTGATCGCCCAGCTCCTTTTTTAAAACCCTCTTACAGCATGCTGCTATATGATTGGACTATGGTAGGTGCTGAATAGTGTGTGTTCAATGGAATTGAAGTCAACATCCCAACATACGAGTTCATTTTATCTACATTCCTAGCGCAAGACCAACTCTTTGTTTTTCTGTCATGCGATGAAAGCGAGTTGACAGAGACCAGTTGGTTTTCATTCCATGGAATCACTTTTTTATTTATTTACTATTTGTAGTATGGACATGCTTCCAAGAACCTAAGAAATTAGAATACACTCTCCTGCTCAAAGCCAATCTCCTGTCTAGAAATCTCCTAGTTTTAGAAACAAGGAGTCACCGTGTCACTATGCTCACTTGGGGGTGGAAGGGGACATGATGCCTGGCAGACTCACAACCAGCTCAGTGTCCTGCACCATTGTGTTTTGGTCTAAACAAAGTTTTGTGCCACAGAAAGGGGAGCTGGTTTGGCAAGGACATTTCAAACTATTCTTTTTTTCTTTTCTTTTCTTATGCCCTCTTTTATTTTTTGTAAGTGGCTTGGGTCTTGGCAAAACCAAAAAGTGTTTTTCTCTACTGCTCTTTTATTTTTTTTTATTTTTGTCTTTAATTTTAACTAAGTGTGCATTTCAAAGGAAATGTAGCCATCTGTTTCTTATTCTTTTGCACTCAACAAAATGGCACTTTGTAAAAGTCATTTGGTGTCCAAGAAGCCTTGAGCCCCTTTAAAAAAAAAAAGAAAGAAAGAAGGGCGGCAGGGAAAGAAAGCCTTTCTTTTCTTTGAACCAAGAGCAAGTTTTGACAAAAGAGAAGATTTGGAACCAAGAAAGCCTGGGATTTGGTTTAATTTAAACTTAGATTTATAAATGAGAGAAAATTGTAGCCTTGGCAGGGTGCAGGTATTTCCAGGTAACTGCAAGTTAACTCTTTTATTTATGAGCCTTCGCCTCATACAATAGAGGTACTTGCATATTCTCTTCCCTAAGAAGTTACTTTCAGCGAAAATAATATCTACCTATTGAGAAAAATGAGGCCCTGGACAGGAAGACGCAGCAGGAGAAACAGAAATCTTACACCAACCACTGAAATGGACCGTGCTACTGTGCCTATAATGAAGGGGCATCCCGTTATAAGAAAGTGGTCATTCAAACAGAAGTTGAAGCTATATCCACTCTCATGGTGCTTACAGGCAGTTCCCTGAATGCTTATAACTTTCCATTAAAACATAAAGATGTCTATTTAGGAGAAAAAAAATTCAAAAATTGGGGAAATCTATTAGCACTATAGTTGTTCACACTCTGATAGTAAGATTTTATATATTCAATAAGATGGTTTATTAACATTTCTCCATGTGTTGAAACTTTGTTGTCCTCATCAGAAGTTGTTAAAAAAATAGAAAAGAAAAATTATTTTTCTATGGGTCTTTTATAATTTAAAAATGTCACTAATAGAGAACAAGCTTTTTCCATGTCTCAATTGCTCTGAATTGAACTTTATTGACAATTAAAGAGATGTCAAAACAAATATTTTCCTCTAAAGAATAAATTGCTCGCTTGATAAAAGAGACTTTGGTAAGAATTATGTTGGGGTTGTAGCACATTTTGCCAAGGGTCATAATTTAGTATTGACATAATATAAGGGCCAATTGGAAGTCACCCCACTTCCTATTAGAAAGCTATTTTGCCTTTGGTTATCACTGATGCTATTTTGATATTTATCTGGAGATGTTTTATACTTGTTTCTTATTCAGAGAGATTTTATTCTGAATATACCTACTAAGTGATGGAATCTGTTAGGGGTAAAGCATCACATATCCAGGGAAAACCAGTGCTATAGTGGTCAGCATAACTGCCTCCTGAAAACAAAATCTAACAGCAAAACTGCCTCGCTGAGATGCTACTGTACCCCAACATCAGCATGGTGGCTCAGAGGCTGGACAGAAGGCTAGGAAGGAGGCACAAACTGCCAAAGGGAAGTATAGCTTTGGAGGAAAAGAAGAGGCAGAGGAGCTGGCAAGATGGCTTAGTGCTTAAAAACACACCGTGCTGTTCTAGAGGAACTGAGTTCAACATCCAGATTTGGTGGCTCACAACTGACTGTATCTCCAGGTTCAGAGGCATTACTCTGGCTTTCATGGGCATCTGCAGTACACACACACACACACACACACACCACATATATGCACGCATGCACACACACACCACATGCATGCACACACACACCACGTACTTACATGCACGCACATACATGCACTCACACACGTGCATACATACATGCATACACATGCAATTTAAAAATAAAATAAATCTTTAATAATATTTCTTTGAAGACTCAGGAGACAGAAGCCGGCCTATCTCTGTGAGTTTAAGGCCAGCCTGGTTTACATAGAGACCTCCAGGCCAGCCAGGTATACAGAGTGAGACCTTATGAAATGAACTAACAAATGAATAAACGAATGAATACATAATGATGTAGGATCTCTAACTCATTGGAGCTATTTTGAGAAACAGGAAGAAAGCCTTCCCAGATGAGAAATGGTTTCTAGAGTACTTGCTTTGCGAAGTGGACAGTGCCTAAGTACATGGAAGGGGCGTGTTCCCAAAAGACTTAACTCCCCATGTAAACTTTGAGTTCAGAGAGGGTGACAAAACCTTGACTTCAGGCTCCATTGACCCCATCTGCTGAACCACCATGACTGTCCAAATCTGAGAGCTACACTAATAGTGGTGGGAGACAGAAACAAAACAAAACAGAAAACCTTGAAAACCTAGGTGCGACCAGGAACCTTAAGGCTTGATATGAAATATATGATTTTTACACCCATTTTAAGCTCTTAGGAAAATATCAGGAAGCTGGGAATATAACTCGAGTAAGGTGCATACCTTGCAATCATGATGACCTAATTTGATCCTGGGACTCTAGTTAAAGTAAAAATCTAGGCTTCCTGGCATGCGCTTAGAGTTCCTGAAGCGGAAAAGAGACAAGTGGCTCCCCCGGGGTTTACTAGCAGGCTACCTTTGGTGAAAGCCAGGTCGCTGGGAGACTCCATTTCAAAAGAAAAAAGTTGGGTGACATCCTGAGTAACGACCGTGAGGTTGTCTCCTAGCCTGTGGTGAACACACACACACACACACACACACACACACACACACACACACCATGCTTT
This sequence comes from Microtus oregoni, assembly GCF_018167655.1. Taxonomy (NCBI): domain Eukaryota; kingdom Metazoa; phylum Chordata; class Mammalia; order Rodentia; family Cricetidae; genus Microtus; species Microtus oregoni. Next base: position 35,618,216 of record NW_024543072.1, read on the forward strand.
AGAGAATTCCCCATTGTTTAATAATGCTTTGGGTGCTGGCAATTGAGATCGTCAGCCTTAGTGACTTGAAGTGCCAATGGAGGACAGGGAATATATGAAGCACAAGGATAACCAAGTCACAGTTCTGCCTTGAAGGAGCTCAGTGCCTAGTGAACAGAGATGGATGAACTAACTCCCTGACATCTCAGTTATGAGCTCAGAAATCAGTTGCAGAAAGAACCTAAAGAAGAAACTTTGTTACGTGGACTCTACTAAGTAGTTCATTTTTCTCACCTTCCAAGTTTTGCTTAAAGTAAATCATGTCTAATCTTATTTACTTTCCCTCGGACCCGAAGGATATGAAATATTTTGGAAAATAAAATGCTTGGGCAACTTTAAGGCATTTTTCAAAAACCCTGTGGTTTTCACTTTCCATTTCCTTATGGCTTAGAAAACAAATACTTGAGTGGAAATCAAGGCCAATAACTTGGATGGCTCTCTCTTAAACTTACAAATAGATACTAATGAAATCTTGATTTTTCTCTATAGGTAACTGGGGCCTGTGTGAGCAGTTAATGGGTTTGTAGCAGAGCAGGAAGGGTAAAGAAACACTGACAATGCTCACTGCCCTGCCTATCCAGGGCACAAGAGCTCCTCGCAGAATCTATGAGGAAGGAATGGGCTGGTGTGGCCCCATGAGAGAAGATCAAGTTGGTGAGAACTGGCTTGCTACCAAAAAAAAATTTTAAAAGAAAATTCTGGAGGCTATCTGGCTACACATTTCATGTGGGAAGGGAATAAATTTAAGGAAGGGCCTGTATCCAAAAGTCTTTTCTAAAATGTTGTCATAGAACTTTATACTGCCTGAGAGTCCTTAAAGTTTTTTTTCCCCACCCTATCCTGTCAAAATTTGAGTGCCCTTAGATTTCATAGTTTTTTGTTGTTGTTGTTGTTGTTGTTGACAGTCAACAGTTCAGCCCCATTTCTTCCTTGTGGTAGCAACTCATAAGGCAGAACTGTGTGTGGGAGGGGGGGAGGTAGTAGGTGCCCATGGCTGGATAAAAGTGTACTGAGAAGGAAGGGTAAATGATGCCTGAAAAAACACACGTTGCTTCACACATGTGTGCGAGATAGCCTTGGATCTGTGCAGCAGGCCTCCTCACCACGTAACACCTTGTTAATTAACCAAGGAGCCATTTGCGACTGTACCACCTAGCCAAGGGAAAATTGGCTTTCTCCGGTGGAATGTCACTGGGTGTATCAACCATACTCCAGAACAGACCTCAAGCCCAGTAGTTGGCCAACACAAAAAGAAGCCCATGTTGTTTTATTGTGGTTTTCTAATTCTGTTTTTTGTGGACCGTGTTTCCTGTTCCTGTCTTACTGGTGTTTGTTTGTTTGGATTTTCCTTTTCTTGTTTCATTCATCCATTTGTTATTTCTAGAGAATGAGAGAGTCAGAGAGAGAAGAGGAAAACAAGAAATTGGGTGGGTAGGGAGGTAGGGAAGATCTGGAGAACCTGGAGAAGGGGGAACATGATCAACGTATACTGCATGAAAATTTAAATAAGAATTTCACTGAAGTACCTCTACTTTTCAGCTGCTATTGACAAGAAGGGAAAATATACACATGCACTCATTTGTGCCTGTAATAAATAGTTGCTGAGTGATTCTGGTGTCTTCCATGGCATCAACAACACAGCCAGTCTACCATTGTTACCACAGGCCCCAAGGGACAGTGGAATTTAAACCTAGTCGAATTCTCCTTTGTTGTTCACAGCATTTGTTTACTTTTCTTCCTTCCTCTCTTCCTCCCTCCCTTTTAACTACACATTATTGGTATTTTGGATATTCTTTGAGTCAAATTTTCACAGAATAATCCCAAGTGGAGCGCTAATCATCACTTTTCCAGATGAGACGTGAAGGCACAAACAAATCAAGCAGAGCCAGGTACTGACGCAGGTAAGCTGCGCTCCCCACCCCCCCAGCTCTCTCTCGGACACAGAGGACTGTTTCTCGGACACGGAACTGTTCTGCACCAGTGTCTCTCTATGCTGCTGACTGTAACTGCCCTAGAGACACCAGGAACTTCTCACTGATTTGCTGTGGGTCTCAGCACAAGTGTGAGAAAGACATTCTGTGATCGTGGTGTTGGAGCCCTGGGCAAGTCAGTCATGGAGACAAGCTTGGCCATTGCACGGTGCTCTCAAGGAGAGCAGTTTAGTGTTGGGAATACTGCACATCGTGTCTGGTGTTGAATTCCTGTGTGTTCATCGTGTCTGGTGTTCATCTCTCAACTGTTCCAGAACAGTGTGCAGTTTATAGATGACTAACAGGAACAAGAGCGATGGGAAAATCTTGCTGGTTCAGACTTCCAATTCTTTCTAATGAACAGACAGACTATCAAGGAAAAGTATCCAAACATGAACATGGCCATCCCCCATCCAGGAGAAAAGCAAGCCAGTGACAGGATATGGGGTATCTTAGCAGAGTGTCTCATAACTCTGCCCCTCACTGGGTGTAAATCATTCTCCAATCTCAGATTGGGCATAAATCATTCTACAAGCACAGTGCGCACTAAATGTTATTGTGTTATTGAGACATAAATCCTGTGTCAGCTCTGTGAAGTGTCTGTGGCCATGGCGTTAAACAAGGCAAAGCAGCTACTTAACGATTTCCAAACATTTGATTATTGAAGTTCAAACGAGAGGGCCGAGAGCAGAGCAGAGCCTTGTTAAAATAGACTTGAAGCCAGCGCTCACACTCCTTCAGTGAGCAGTAGCCAGAATGACTACCCCAGCTCTGAGTTCCACGTCTGGAGAAGGCGTCTTCCAGGGTTTGGGGAGCTTCTCTCCCCTAGGCAGACTTTTATTCTAAGAGGCACAGAGTGATACCAGGTCTGCCATCTCAATTTTAACCTGCCTCTAGAAATACCTGTACCCTGGAGGAGTTGTCATTCTGCTCAACAGATGTGGTTTCAGTCAGAACACTCCAGGCTTAGTGCGTGTGAGTTACGCAAGCATCTAATAGCTAGATGCCTCCTTAGGGCTTCTGAGAGCATCTGCCAGAAGCTTGACTGGCATCCTTGTCCCCTGTCTCTTTGCATCTTCCCAGAAAGACTGGAATGACTGAAGAACTTTCCTCATGTCTTGCGTTCATACCACAGAATTATTTAAATCTTTTTCTACCCTCTGAGGATAAGGGAGCTATTCCTCATTCTATCCCAGATGAATCATAGCATCTTTCACAGGCCTCAGCCTTTGTCTTCTCTTTTTTCCTCCTTCAGGAACTTTATCCTACATAAAAATTCCCTCTTGTTCTATTTTTTAAAGTGGTCACTCCACACTAGCGTTTAAACAATTTCCTACTGTTCCTACTTAATTTTACTTGTGTTTTTGAGACAGAGTCTGATTCTGTAGCCCAAACTTCTAGATATCCCAAGCTAGCTTTGAACTTGCAGCAATCCTCCTGCTTCAGCTTCTCAAATAAATACTGAGATTAAAGGCAAGTCACCAAGCTCAGCTTTACTATTTTAAATTTTATTCAGTTTTTGTAGCTTATTGGTTTTGTGTGTTTTTAAAAAATTTTTGTTTTCTTTTTTAAATTTTATTTTAATTTGAATGTATACCAAGGTAGTTCAAACTCGAAATGTGGGTAAGAATGACCTTTTTGTCTCTGCCTCCCTTGCCTCCCCTTTCTGAGTGCTGGGATTACCAAGTTTACCCAGTTCTGAGGATCAAGACCAGGACTGCAGGAATACTAGACAAGTGGTCTACCACCTGGGCCATTTCCCCACAATTCTCTACCACAGTTAAATAAACAAACAAACGTTTGTCAAAACTCCATCCTCAGCAGCTACTGGTCCTATCTTTGCAGACTAACGGACTTTGTCTCCGAGTGGTACTCATCCACTTCCGCACCCGCAGGCCTGTTTCCAGGCTGTGGCTGCCTCGCTTCCGCTCCCAGCCTGTCCTCTGGGACTCATCTTGCCACTCACTAAGTGAGTCAAAAGTCTTTAGCTCTAAATAACAGAAACACAACTCAACCCATGTTAAATAAGACCTGGGACTGATGGAATTGGAAAAGCTGACCTGGAGCCATAGCCAGTCACTGCCCAGCGTGGTGGCTCCCGTTCTGTGCTTCCTCCCCCCATACACTTGGTAGTCCCCTGATAGGGTGCGGCATGCTGTAGTCCACCCTGGTTTTTTCTTTGTCTTTTCGAGATAGGGTTTCTCTGTAGCTTTGGAGCCTGTTCTGGAGCTAGCTCTTGTAGACCAGGCTGGCCTCGAACTCCTGGACATCTGCCTGCCTCTGCCTCCTGAGTGCTGGGATTAAAGGTGTGTGCCACCACCGCCCAGCTTGGTCCACCCAGGTTTTGCTCATACGATGACGTTCAGAAAACGAAGCATCATCCTTTCCTTTTCTTTTGGAAATGTAAATTTTTTCTAGAACACTCTGACGTTTTCTTGGTGTGGACTCTATGCCACCTGTGTGCTTGGCAAACAATCCTAACAGTCCCAGACCCCCACCCCGCCGTCTTCTCTGAACCCCTTTCCCAGGGCAGCACTCCCCTAGCTCCCACTTACCTTCTTTCAAGTACATCACTTTTTTTTCCTGACCGGGGTGTCTAGTGTGGTCACCATCCGATCCACTTAGTGCCATGCACCTTGTGTTTGTTAAGAACTGACTAGGTGAAAGAAAAGATCAAAATAAACAATTTAGGAGCTTCTCTTTCTTGTGAAAGAGTCCTGCAGTTAAGTGGTCCGGAGCACTGGAGTACCTTGGCAAGGGCCGGGTTTCTTCCGTTTTGGTTGCTGTGCTATCTCTAGCATCAGACTTTTTCTACATGATCCCAAACATTTACTTTGGCCTTGGCAATTTCAATTATATTCGGTTAGCAGGATGGGGAAAAGGACAGAGAATGGAAGGTGGTTTCCACAAACTAAGTAAGCTCCTCCCAAATCTGGCTCAGTGTGTTTGCTCACACTGTCATATATCTGAGAAGATGGGAAATGTAGGCTTCCTATGATGCAGCCATGAATGGGGCTAGAAATCAAACCTTTGACTAAGATAGACAATGAGAAGATAGTGTGGGACCTGTGACTTCTGACTCAGAGTCCAGTTTCCAAAGGAAAAGAACAGTAGACAATGAGAAGATAGTGTGGGACCTGTGGCTTCTGACTCAGAGTCCAGTTTCCAAAGGAAAAGAACAGTTGATGTTCTACTCAAAGCCCTCTGGTGGTTGAGTCGATGTGATATTCAGGGTTTGTCTTGAACTTCTAATGTGAATTAATTTCCTATTGCTGAAGGTTGGACTCTAACCCATGGTTACTTCACTGTCTTATCTCTGCAGAGTCCTTCACACAACACAAGTACTCCTTTCTGGGATGCACTTATTCCAGATATCTCTGTCTCCGTTTCTCTCCCTGTCTCTTTGTGTCTCTGTGTCTCTGCCTCTCTCTTTGTCTCTGTCTTTCTGTGTCTCTCTGTCTCCCTCTCTTCCCCACCTCTGTCTCTCCCCTACCCTCTCTTCTTTTTCTTCTCTCCATTCTCTCCTCCTCCTTCTTTTCCCTCCTTTCCCTTATGGGTCATCTAACCTGTTATTCTCTCTTCTTAAATCTAACCATTGCTTGTTGGATTTTTTTTTTCTTTCAGTGCTGAGGCTGGAACCCAGGACTTCAAACACTGTCACTGAGATATATTCACAACTCCAGGTGCTGTTTTCTCTAAAACTCCTGTCTGAATTCACCACGAGTTCTAAGAAGGTTCTCCCCTGTCCATCCACAGCTCCACATCCTCACCTATATTTTAGCACTGTGCTGTCATTGCTATTTTTCCATACATCTTCCTTCTGGGCTTTTGTTCTTTATGCAATGTAAGTAGACACATTTTCTCATTTGACCCTTCAAACCCTGTAAGATTAGGGCCAGCTTGTTGAGGTTTCTGTCCTGCCCAGTTCCCACAGCTGGCAAGTCCCAAAGAAAATCACACAGAGGTCTCCATAAGATTATAAACTGATTGGCCCATTAGCTTAGGCTTCTTATTAGCTCTTATAACTTATATTAACCCATTATCCTTATCTATGTTAGCCACATGGCTCAGTACCTTTTTCAATGGGGCAGGTCACATCCTGCTTCTTCGGTGGTCTGGGCAGGACTGGAGGGAATGGGTTTCCTCCTTCCTAGAATTCTCCTATTCTCATCACCCTGCCTCTACTTCCTGTCTGGTTGACCCACCTATACTTCCTGCCTGGCCAATCAGCATTTATTTAAAACATAATTAACAGAATAAAGACAATTCTCCCACACCAGAACCCTACCAGGAAGCAACCTTCGTTAGCAGTACGGACTAACTGAGGTTAGTAGTACAGACTAACTGAGGTTAAGGAAACGTATATATGACCAAGGCTGTGTTGTTGGTGAGGAGCAGGGATGGGGCTGGAATCTCACTTTGTGATGCTATAGTTTTCTTCCTCCTGTGTTCTGCTCTGTGTTGTAGACACATTGCTCCTGCCATCCCTTTGCAACAAACCATGTATATATGTTCCTGAAACTGTCAAGTCTCTCCCTGGTGGTGTGAGCTGTTCTCCAGTTTCCTGTAGGCACAGCAAACTCTCAGACACACCTCAAGGCTGTCACAAAAACCAAATGATCCCATGGATTCCCTGCCTAACAGCCAGTCTTTCTTTTTCAGGTCATTGTTGACCTTGTATTTTAGAGGAGGCTCGACTCCCTGTCCCCCAAGAGAACGCCACCAGTGTCAGCAGATGCTACAGCCCTCTTTCTATTCCTATGCTTATTTTAAAATGGCCACATAATGCAACTTGACCAAAAATATTTGGGAGAAATCTTTCCTGGGACATCTTGTTTTATAAAGGGATACATTAAGAATTGTGTCATCTTGGTCCCAAAATGTTCTCACCAGCATTCTGTCCCTAAAGCTACCCATCTAGGGTCCAAAAGAATGTCACTATGCTGAGGACAGATGAGCTTGGTTCTCAGTGACATCCCTGAGTGCTGTGTCATTACCTCAAAGCTGTCCTAACTTAGGGCTTCAACTGATATGAGCATATACAAATACTCATATCCCAAAAAGCTGCAATGTCTCTTCTTCCTGTAAGGGGACACATCTTGAATGAACACTGGCTACCATGCATGAGGATCGACATCTCTGTGTAAGATAATAGCATGGTGAGTTGGTTTCCTTTAAGTTTGTTATTGAATGAAGCACACAATAAATACCAACATGTAAAATGGATTACACAAAGCTGCATCCAGCTCTGGGGGACACCGGCCCACGCATGCCTTTGCCTTGAAAATATTTAAGACCTTGGAAGATGGCTCTTGGGTCACTGTCTCTTCTGAAATAAACACAGCTTTGAAATGAAAGCCCAATATGCATCCACTGTTCACACCCCATTTCCCACCCGAACTCTAACTCATGCATTTTCTGCCTCCCATCTTCCTCTGGAGAATATGAAATATGTCATCTTTGAAAGTAGTGTTGGCTTGTAGAAGAGAAACCTATTGGTCATGTTTTCAAGTGTAAGTTCTAAATTACACATATAACATGAAAAACAGCCTCCTGCCTTGCTGCGAGCGGGGGGGGGGGGGGGGGAAGGGTGCACAGCTTGATATGTGAACTTCGGACGCCCTGAAGGTTTTGCTTGGCTAAGAAATGCTGTGTACTCATATGATATTTTTGCCTCTGCTTTGCCTGTAACAACAAGAAATTTCTTGCATGGATGAAAATATCTCAGGTCTGGATCCTAAATACATTCTGGATTGAGTTCAAGCTCACATCTCCATCCTGGAGCCGTAGTTAATGAAGTCTGTGGAGAAAGAATCGGGAAGATCCTTTTAGAGTTGCTGACGTGGCTCCTATGGGAGTAGTCACTTTGTGCAGGAGGAGAGGAGAGGCCTAGGCCTGGTAAACTCAGTACAAATGGGTTTCGGTGGGATGCCTCGGGAAGGAGGAAGGGTGAAGAGATAGAGGCAATGGGTCCTATACAGTAACGTGGCATTCTTTTATCTAAATGTACCTGTTTCCTTGACGGAAGAATGAAAACAGCAATATTACTGACCTGTACGATAGACGATATTGTTACTGAGAACCTGGAAGCTGATTTCTCAGCTTCAGCTCTTCTTGTCATTCTGAACAAGACTATTCTTTGCTGTGGCACTATCCTGTGCACTGTACTATGTTTAGCGATAGCTCGGGCTTCTACACCTCCACCTAGGCAAAAATATAAAATAAATTCTCAAAATGTTTAATGTCCCTCTGGGGAAATAGTTCCTGATTGAGAGCCACTGCTGTGTGTGTTGCTGGGGGTGGGGGATAAAGGCTTTTTTCCCCCCTTTAAACGAGATTATTTTTTTTTCCATCCACATAACAAGCAGTCAAGGAAAGGGACTCAGGACAGTGTGGTCATTCAAAGATGACCGTAAGGACGTATGACTTTATGTTCCTGCCCTACCATTCCAGATCCATGGTTTTGAGCTATGAGACTGCTGATTACTGAGATTCCAATGTTATCTGATTTCCTGTGCAAGAGATTTCTGCTCAACTGTTCCTGGGGACAGAAATATTGTCACCTCCGTACTCTATCACTTGGTTCAGTACCTGGCATTCATATAAATTTATGAGGCACAAAACAATGATGAGCTAAGGAGACATCAATTAGGATAATTAGCAGAAACATACAAAGCTACTCCTGTGATTATTAAAGGAACTGAATCCCCAGAGGTGATAAAAAGCCAAACCAGGAATATAGTAGCCATGCCAAAACTCATGCCCTACCACACTGTTGGGTGGTTTTAATGAAACCCCACTGCCGAGCCTGTGGGCACCATCACCACACCTTGTCACAGGATAACGGAGAAGATGTTAGACCTGTTTATTCTTGCAGATGTCACCACCTGGATGGTTACCATGGTGCCCAATTTCCCATGTACATACATACTTCTACACTGCTCTCTGTAACAGTTAATGTTTACGTCATTTGGCTGACTTACAGGATGCCCAGAGACTAGGTCAACCATTATTTCATGTGTCTGTGATGGTAGCTCTGAGTAAATTTGCATGTGTTTCCATAGACTGAATCAAATAGATTGCTTTCTCCGGTAAAAGTAGCCTCCTTTAACCAGTTCCTAAGAGCCTGAGCTAATACCTAGGCTCCACCCCCTCTACACACACTGCTTTTATACTGGAACTGAAGCACCAGCAGTTCCTGAGACTCAAGCTGGCTGCCCATCTGACATTGTTAGTCTATGACTGTACCATTAGCCATTAGCTCTCCCAGGTCACCCCTGGAAGACTTGCTTGATGATAGCAGATCTTAGAACTTGGTTACCTCCATAAAAATGTGAGCCAATTTCTTACACACACACACACACACACACACACACACACACACAATTTCTCTCTCTTTCTCCATGTAAGAACACCTTATACACATGTAGACACACACACGTATATATGTATATCTATGTACATAGAAGGCATATCTAGCGTATGGTACCAGTCCTATATCCCAATATAAAGTTCCAAAGTAAGCAGGCTCATGTTGTTTCATGTGTAAAATAATATAGGTATTTGTTGGTAACTTAGGTAATTGATTATTATCAAGACAAAAGTTCTGTAGTTCTAATTTGCTCATCCGAAAAAAGTCATCATTAGGCATTCAAACTGTTTTCTGCCTTGAGAAAGCCAAAGGCATTATACAACTTTATCGATAGATTTTCCTGATGAAGAGCCACCTTTCACTATAAGGAAATTGTTTACTTAATATTTTGAGAATATACTGTTGAAGCTGACCTGAGCTAGCGGGAGCTCACTGACTGTGGACTGGTAGCAGGGAACCTGCATAGGCCCAAACTAGGCCCTCTGAATGTGGGTAACAGTTGTATGGGGACACTGGCAGTGGGACCAGGATTTATCCTTAGTGCTTGAACTGGCTTTTTTGGAGATCATTCTCATTACAACGATACCTTGTTCAGCCTAGATGTGGGGCAGGGCTTGGTCCTGCCTCAAAGCGATGTGTCAAACTTTGTTGACTCCCAGGGGAAGCCTTATTCCCTCTGAGGATTGCAGAGGGGGATGGGGTGGGTGGAAAGTGGGGGGAGTGGGAGGAGTGGAGGATAAGGGAACTAGAATTGGTATATAAAATGAGAAAAGATTGTTTTAAAAAATAAACAATTGAATAACTAAAAATAGACTGAGCCAATATAAAAAGACCCTACAATATGCTGTTTATATGTGACAAACTCACTTTAAATAAGCACACAATGACTAGTATATATTACAATTATATATAATTATATGTACATATACATTAGTCAACATATATTGTTGAATTTGATTTGCTAGGATTAAACATCTCTATTCCTAAGTGGAAACGGCTACAGTGTCTCAGAATCAAGATCACAATCACTCCAAAATATGTGTACACCTTTGTCTTTTTCCCTCTTTAGTTTGGTGAGACAAGATAAATTAAGATAGCCTCTGACACTGTAGAGTCACAGAAGAGCTAAACATGGCAGCACATAGCTAGAATCATGGCCCACGGGGAGCTGAGACAGTAGAATCATGAGTTCCAAGGAGCTCGGGTTACATAGTGAGACCTTGTAACACACACACACACACACACACACACACACACACACACACGTTCACCTAGAAAATTGAATGAGCCTGTATGCTGAAGAATTCTTTGGTCAGCTTCTCCCTCACGCTTGGCCAGGCACCTTGTTACCATCAAGACACTGACTGGAAACCTGAGCCCCAATAAGCCCTTTCCTGCAGCTCTTTCAGGAATTTGTCACAGTGGTAAAACATTAACAGTGCAGAAGAGAAGAGTCTCAAATCTTACCTTTAGTTTTAGTCATGCCATTACTTCCGTATTGTTGCTGATCTCCCTTTAATTCAGCCAACCCCTTTCTCACAGCAAGTTTCTCTTCAATGAACCAATTGTGCTCGTTAAAGTTGATGTAAACTCCACATCCACCACTGTAAAACCTAATGACAAGCACACTTTGGACACGGTGACTCCTGGTGTGTTTACATAGTTGGGACTTGGCTGTGGCTGTCAGAAATGAGCCCCGAAGCAAAATCTGGAGAAACGAAGTCACTTTGTATTTGATTTCCAAGCAGAAGTACCCATGCTTTTGCCACAACTTCTGCGTTTGCTAGTGTGTCTCTCTGTGTGTGTTTGTTTGTGGTCATTTCCTAAACATGCTGACCTACGATATCACTGAGAGTATATAGTAACTTCCCTTCTTAGTTACAGATTCATTCCGAAGTTCCAAGTAGTCATCTGTAATATATTCTGATGCTAATTTAGTGGCTATACTAACTGTTAATTTGGTTCTCAGTCTATGATGTAAGACCCCTTTGGGGACACGTATCAGATATCTTAGATATCAGATATTTACATTATGATGCATAACAGTAGCAAAATTACAGTTATGAAGCAGCAACAAAATAATTTCATGGTTGGGGGCGCCACAACATGATCTGTATTAAAGGGTCGCAGCATTAGGAAGGTTAAAAACCACTGTTAATGTGTTAACATTGAAGTGTGTTGATGCAGATGTGAATTTGGTGATAAGTATTTAAACAATTAAGTCTGTGTGTACATTTTGTTTCTGTTTCTTTCGGCAGCATGAAATGTTACTTTATAAGAGACAGAGCCCCAGTACTTAGACATATGTGTGTACAAATAAGAATACTATTTGAGCATATACCTAGACGCTGAAATAGTATAGGGATGGTATTTGAACACATGCCCATTTAATTAACCTTCTTGAAAATGTTTTTTGACTTAATTAAATACCTAATCTTCAGCCTAGTATCTGACATCTAATGGTACTGACTTCCTAGCAGTTTTACCCTACTATCAGCCAATAGGTCTCTGTAATGCTACACCTCAACCCCAGCTATGGCCACAGGAAGAATTCCAGTCCATTTATGAGTCAAAAGAATATTAACTCACTGGGCCTTCAACCTTTAGCGCATCTTCCACTGTCACCATTTATTTTGCAGCTACTGCCACATTCAGAAGAGAAGCCACCTTGTAAAGCGCAGTGAAACCTTAGCAGTCTGCACTTTTCCATCGTCACTAATGCTGTTGAACCCGAACTGTAACCAAGGCTTCATTAAAGCTTAACTTGGGGATAAAAACAGAAACAAAAAAAATATGCCTCATTTTAAAAGATGATTATATACATGTAGACCCTATATTGCTAAACTCAAAATGCCACATGTTATAGCATGATCCTAGAATGTATGCAGGCCCAGTATCATGAGTATCTAGCCTGTGTGTTTACACAAGGCCACATACTCAATGGAAGTTCTTGGTTAGTGCATTGGTATAATATATTTCTGCTACCATCTTGGGATTCTAAATAATTTTGAGCAAGGGACCCACATTTGGGAGGTCTGTTGTACCTCCCTAATTATATATCCATTCTTCCCAGGGTGAGACTGTCAACTCAGGCCACATGAAGTCACTTGAGTTTAATCCCACCCACAGTGGTCTCTGTTTTGTCCCACGAGACCGGTCTATTTATACAAGGATGGATAGCATGCCAATGTCAAATTGCCCTCCAAGCCTTAAATGCTTGCTCTCTGTTTTTAGGTCTGATCACAGACTCTTAGGAACTAGTCACGGTTTGGCCAGCAGACTCTTTGTCAAACAATGTCAATGACCAGATAAATGAAGAAATGCGTGAACCCATTGGATGTTGGAGCAAAAGTTCTCTGATGTGGGGAGGATCATCCGTTCATGCATCCTTTTGCTATGGTTGTCACAAACTGTACATAGAACAGAGAAAAATTCCAACAGTAAGTATTTGGTCAAGGAGAAAGAATTACAATAATCTCAACTAAAAATGGGGTGAGCCACAGGAGAATCAGAAGGAGCATGCCGATTTCAGGATGAGTTAGACTCCATCTTGCCCTGTGCATCAAGGCTTGGACACTCTCCCCCTGCACTTGGACACTCCGTCGAAGCAGGGCTCAGGCCCAACAGAAAGCAGGCTTCCCATGTGCGCTGAAGCTATGGTGAAGACTTGAAATTTAACCAAATTACCACAACATGGGGGAAATTGTCACTGTCTCTCGACGTGAATGGATTTACTTAAATTAAGACTAGCAATAGTTGAAGCTTCAAAGCTATGACAGAGCACTTCCCATTGGTGACATCTCACAGGAGGGAAAACAGAAACCTTTTCACTTAAGTCACTTAAACTTCGGCTAATGAGGAAACACAGAGAGTACCCTTGTTGTTAGATGATGTGGCATTTACATGGCCCAGAGGAGCCTGGAGAGGTTAAGTGGCTCGTCTGGGGTCAGCAACTAATGAGATGCAGATCTGGGGCTAAGCTGGGCCTCTAGCCTCAGGTCCAGGACCATTCTTTTTCCAGATAGCTAAGAAAAAAAAAACTGTCCATCTTCCTCAAAGAACTGTCACCCTAAAATACTAGCCTAGATCCCATATGCTGTAATATTTGGACTAAAATCAATCAGAAACCCGAGAATTCGGACAAGCTTTGGCCCTAGTTTAGAAGAGAGTCTTATAAAATGGCTTTGTCACACTCCAGGACTTGCAGCATCATCAGAGGTCCTCCTAAGGTTCAGGCTGCAGACTTCTACCAGATTTGCCTGCAGCCGTGACACGCCAATCAGTGCTTCTAACAAGTTCACAGGCATTGCGGCTATCGACGGTTAGGGATCATTTTGGCAAAGTAAAGCCCTACATGGTCTCTGATTGGTACAAAGAGCTCTGGGGGTTAGTCCTGGCCTTGGAAACTTGAGAATTGACATTTGGGGGGCACACAAACAAACAAACAAATAAAACAGCAACAACAATGAAAAAATAAACAAGAGAAGTAGTTCCTGTTTATAATCCAGATTCCTGACTTGCTTTCTTTTCTTTTTATTTAATTAATTTATTTAGAGGAAAAAGTCAAGTCCGGATCCTCATCACCACAAATTATGCCATTGAGTTTCCCATATCTGGAGCAATTACAAGAGTCAGCGTGCCCAGGGTACACGGGTATCTCCCCTGCCAGGCAAGCATCAGAGAATTTATTTTTAAGTGAATATGAGGAGAATTTGAAACTAGAGGTACGCCACACACAGCAATGTGTGCAGTTTTATTGGGGCTCATATATACGGTCCATCTGAACACTGAAATCGGTGCTGCTGAGATGCCGTCCAAGGGAAGACATACTGTGGACTCCAAAACACAGACTTCGTCCTTCGCTCTCTTCACCTTCCTCCTTATTTGGTACTGCTGACCAGTACACAGAATCAAGCCAAGGCAGGGGCCACCTGGAAGCAACTGTTAGTAAGGACTCACAAAACAAAATGGCGGAAACAAAAGTCACATGGGGAGCATAGCCTATGCCATTTTTAAACGTGAAGAAATTAGGAGAAATGGGCCAGCAAAGTGGAGATAATCTATGCATAGGTGTAAGGAGGTAGAGTTCTGGAATGCGAAGGAAGGAAAACCATGAAATCCTTATGGAGACATCAAGCCTGTTTGACTGACACCTCCTTGGAAAGCCAACAAAGAACATAAGGAATCTTCAGGGGATAAAATGGCAGAAAGTTGCAAACAGGAAAATATTTGCAAAGGAGAGAAATGCAGGAGCCTGAGGCAGGGAATAAGCTAAAATTGCAGAATTATGACGTTTTCCATAGTAAATTTTGCCTTTAGGAGACAGAAACTGAGACAAGGTACCATGCTCAAGTTGTTTAGGGAAATGACTCCAGGCAATGACAGAAGAGGACTGGGAAGGCAACAACAACATGGAGGCTTCTCAAGTCATGGACACAGCTGTGGGGACTCTCTGGTTGCAGGGTGGTGTGTGTGTGTGTGTGTGTGTGTGTGTGAGAGAGAGAGAGAGAGAGAGAGAGAGAGAGAGAGAGAGAGAGAGAATGAAAGGGGAGAAGAAGGAATAGATGAAGGAAGAGAAGGGAGAAAAGCGAGGGGAGAGAAGAAAAACGGTGAGCAAAGGGGAGAAAGAATGACAAAGGCATCAGGGATACAGAAAATCATTGTTTGTCAAATGTCACAGTAACCATTGTTACAAAAAGAACCATAGGTATAAAACTTTGCGAAATACAACAAGAGGAAAATATTAACTTGGGGTTTTAGGAACTTGGAGTCACCATCTTAACTACACCACTGGTATTAACAAATAGCCTCTCCTGCTATGAGCTGAGAAGAGACTCAGTTGTTCCTGAGGAATCCTTGAACAACCCGAGTCCCTCAAATTAATTAAAAGACAACCTCGGGCACACAAAAGCTCTAATGGTTTAAGGGCCTGAAGACCAGACTGAGAAACAGTCCCAGACTAGATGACCTTAAAAATATGACAAGACATTGGGCTCTGGAGCAAAAATTCACCATTCCTGAGACAAGTCATGAGATTTGCATTAAGTGAGTCTCAGATTAGTTGATAATACAGTATACATGTTCTTTTGGGAGTTCCATAGTTGCTTAGTGGTTTTATAACAGTAGCACATGAACCTCTAAACAAAGGGAACACTGAAATACTTTGTTACTTTTTGCAGACTTTTGTGAGACTAAAATTATTTCAAAATGAAATAAACATGAAAACAACAGTAATCTTAAAAATTAAATAAATGTAAGCAGGCATCTTAGATAGAAAGCAAACACATGGATTGTCGTTTCAGACGCAAAACTGGACTCTCCAGCTGCCTGAACTTCAGCTAATCCCTCCTTAGAGAGTACTGTGTCCAGATGAGGAGACATAAGTGTCCACCAAACACCTGAAGACAGAACAGCCCTTCTCCTACTGCTTCCTGTTTTGTAATGTAATTTTCATTTTCTTCAAAGAGCAGCCATGTTTTCTTGGATATATACCATTACTTTTCATTCTTCCCACAATTCCGTTGGGTTTGTTTGCTTTGGCTGTTCTCCTTGGCTATAGTTTGAACTCCTGACTTTGCTTACTGTTGCCTACAACTAGAGCTTCATTTCTTTGACTTAGTCTATTTAGTCCTTTAAGACAAATGCAAATGCATGATCAGAGATTATTCATTGATAGCAATTAGCAATTTGTATCTCGTTCCAAAGAAAGGTTCTTGAGGAAGCATTGGAGATTGGAAGATGGTAGGTGATAGAAAGGGACATCCAACTAGAAATCCCAGGGAACAAAACAGGAATGGTTGGGAAAGAGTGTTCAGAAGAGGATGGGTGACTATCCCAAATCTCTATTTTCAATAACAGGCAACTTCAAAAATTTGTTTTTCAAATTTGTGTTTCAAATACAAAAATGTTGTATTTCAAAACAGTCAACTTCAGAAAATAGAAGAAAAAGTTCAAGAGCCCATCCCAGAAGGTGGGTCTGGAGTGAGAGGGAGCGACTCTCACTGTGACTTAAGACAGCCTCAGAAAGGTTGCCCTTTACCCTCAGTGACAGATGTCTTAGGGGACAGAAGGGAGAACAATGAGAAAAAAAGTCGCACTGAGCATTGGCAGGGGAAGGGGAGGTACAGGGAAAACTGGCTTTTTTTCTGTGGTTGACCACCCTAGACTCTCCAGAAACCACAGATTGGGAAACCTCAAAGAAAGTACCATGGGATTATATGATGAAACCGGCCAGCAGAATATCTAGACTGTGAAGAAGAAACTTTGAATCACAACTGCACAATATTTGGCAATATGGAACCCTGGTTGTAGCCTGAGTGTGCAGGGAAAGACACGGTTCCTGACACATGCTGGAGATGGGGAATGAGCAGTGACACCAGCATTGATGGCCAGACTCTGGAGGAACTGCCCAGACTTGCAACCAGCCCTGGCAGCATGACCCAGAAGAGCCTTCCACTGCTGAGAGCAACATCTGTGACCAAGCCTTGCGAAGGACCACCCAAGACATATAGGGCCCAGGAAGGACACAGAGAGTCAAAACTGGAACGAGCCAGCAGACAGACGACCTCATCAGATTGCACCCCCGTGTGCTAACCCCAGTTTGCACTTATTTCTCCATCATAAAATGCGTGTTGTCAACCTAGTTGGCCTGCTCTTTCCTGCTGTGTCCTCCCTCTTTCTGTTTATTTTATTGTTTTTTTTTTCATTTTCTTCATACCCTCTTCCCTCTCTACTCTTCATTGTTAAATTTTTATCTTTTAATAGTCTTTCTAAAGAAATGTAGGCTGGCTTGATTGGGAGGGGCGACCTCCGTATCTTAGCCTTCTGCGAGCTAAGGTTATTGTGGGTTTTTTAATGCATTTCTTCACTGCGCCTTTTTCATTCTACCTTTATTGAGATCTTCCTCCTTGCCCCTCTGTCCATATTGCTACCCCTCTGCTGGCTTTCACCACCTCCATTTCTTCCTCTATGATTAGGATGCTATGACCACTCTCCCTCTGCATTTAGCCTTTCCACTCACTCATGATCTAACGTCTTAGTGCCCACAGTCCGACCAACATCTGTACTTCACTTCCTAAGATGATTGCAGCTAATTCTCATTTGAAAGTCAGTACAGGATATGCCAGTCGAATTCTGTAAAGGGAAATGATGAAAAATGTCAATGATAAAAGACACTTGAAGGCATTCTTCAAACTCAAGAGAAACGTTTGTAAGGCCACTGGAAAGAATCATCCACACTAAAGGAATAGCCAGGCAAATGAGGAATAGGGGACTACCAAGCACTATAAAAAAAAAACCAAGACAAGAAGGATTAATGCAGACCTTTCAACAACTCGGAACACACATCAAAAGAACAGATTAGCAGACTGGATTAGCACACAGGGCTCAGGGGTTAGAGAGATGGCTTCGTGGGCAACCCCAGCAGTGGGTAACTAAGGCAGGCAAGTCTCTGGGATTGTCTTGCTATTCTGGAGTCTGCAAGAATGAGAATGTGAGGCCTCTGCTTGCAGCAGAGGATTGGTGGGCAGTCAAATCAAACTCAGATCCCCTTTGAAATTGAAAGTCCTGTGGTGGTCTCAAGTGCTTGTTTATGATTTGTTTTGGGTGTCTTGGGGTTGCAGTCCATCTGGCTAGTTTTCTGGGTTGGTTGTTGTATGCTTTTGAGTTTGTGTGGGGCTTTGAGGCTTGGAATGACACCCTCGGAAGGTTCAGAGTAGCTCTTTGCCAATCCAATCAACCACAGCTCCACGTCAGTGTGTTTCCAACATGTAGGCACTGGGATTCCAAAATTAATATTTTGAATATTCAACCTGTCCCTGAGGGAGAGTAAAGGTTCTTCCCACTTTTGTTTCTCCTGCAAAACAAGTCAAGAGGAGGTCTTTGCTGATGAAACCCTTGGCTTTCTGCTGTCCAGCTGTGCTCCATCTCTGTGGCTTTTCCCTTAGAAATCCCAAAATAGTCAGGGAGCCTGCTTCCGAGCGAGACTTGGCCTGGCCTGGCCAGCTTCCATAGGGAATTTTAGGAGAAGATCATTTTTTCTTTACAGTTTTTTTTTATTAGAACCCATGCAAAGCTGTGCCTCTCTTTTTTTTCTCCCCATGTTTCAAAATTTTAGCATCTTCCTTTGCTTTGATTGACATGGAACAATGCCTGCAAAGTGCTATAATGGGACATGAGTGAAGGGATCTACTTAACCCTCCTGCCCATCTCTCTGTTTCCTATTTTTTATTGACTCCCATGTAAAAAGGCTGATGAGGAGATGGCTGAATTCCCCTTTTATCCTCACTTTATGTTTTATGTGTGGATATGTATCTGTTGTGTACATGTATGTAGAGGCCGTAGGTCAGCCTACACTATAGTCCCCCAGGATGACAATTCATGTTGTTTTTTTGAGACTGAGTCTGTTGTTAGGACCTTAAGTTCACTAATGTGGTTATGCTGTCTCACCAGAAAGTTCCAAGGATCTGCCTGTCTCTGCCTCCTCCATGCTGAGGTAAGACGCACACACGATCCCACCTGCCTTCTCACATGGGTCTAGGGACTGAACCCAAACCCTCAGGCAGCACGTTTCATCTGAGCAAATCCCATTGCTCCCTTAGCCTTGTGTGATTTGGTTGTAAATTGCAGGTAACTGAAATTTTATTTATAAACCCAAGATGCATAGGCACTTAAGGATAATATCTGGCAAGAATCATGGCAAGAAAATATTCTTCTGTGCTGTAGTTATGACTTCATCCTTAACTTTCTCTGATACCTATCTGTATTCTGTCCAGAGCCTCTGTTTTCTGCTGGGTGATGACATCACGCTACGATAATAATTGCTAGTACTTACTAAGCACCAACTACTGACATACACTGCGTTTAGCACCATATTATCCAGTTTAGTCAGCACAAACCTATTATTATGCTTACTCAATCTAAGAGAAATGGAGATTTTTGAGAAATCAAGTAAAGTATCCGAAATCAAGCAGCTAATAAATAAGTCATTAAGACCGTGTCCAGAGTCACCACTATTCAGGAGTCTTCAAAACCTCTTTATGCCTCTACAGCTGGGTAATGAGCAGAGGGGGTGAGACAGATGCTCGTGCAGGGAGCACAATCTTGCTTTAAATGACTAGAAAGTCACAAGTCAGATTTTAAAATGTCCAACATGCATCATTAGTGAAGCAACATCTTTTTTTTAAGGGTTCTCAAGAATTTATTTAGGTATAATATAGGGGTAAACACTCACTGATACAGAACAGTTTAGATGCCAGTGCTGATCCAACTATCTTCATCCAATCGTTCTGTCTACGCGTGAAGAGCAAGCTGCCTGCTCTGCTCTGTCCACCCAAGAGAGTGCAGGAGCAAGAGAGGGCAAGACTCTCTCCCTCAGTTTATAAATTGTCATGTTCATAGACAAGACCATACCCTAGCATTCATAATCTCCAAAAGACATTGCCTAAATAAGTCAAAATTCCCAATACTTCCATTTTTTCTAATTATGAAGGTTCTAATCCTAACATAAAACTATATGCAATAAGAACAACTATTAAGTATTGTGCAGAAGAAAGAAAAAGTAATAATATAAACAAAGATGAAATTACAGCCAACAAGAACAACATCAAACAAGAAACACATTCTAAATATCCAGACCATAGGCAAGTGGCAAATAACAGAGATTATTCCAATAGCTGTCCTATACTGAAGAGTCTAAGTCTTGTACCTAATATGCCCTAGTACAATATGAGAAGATTATGACTATCTAGTTTTCAACCCCATCAAAGACCTGAGAAAAAAACTAATATTACCTGAATAAGCAAGGAGTGCAAGCAAATGACTTCCCAAAGATGCAAGAAATAACAGAAACAACTGGCTGCCTGGAGGATCACTCAAAGTCTCTCTGCAGTGTTGGGGCAACCAACTTTGGCTATAGTTCCAGGATATCTGACAGACCATTTTCAGAAGCAGGAAAATTAGAAAGACGGTCCTACCCTGTCTTGGCAAAGTTCAGCAGCCATTTTTCATTGTAAGCAATATCTTACACCAAATAGAATCACAAGACCATTCAAACAGAGTCCGTTTTGCATGCTGCAGGAATGAGCTCAATTAAGTGTCCCAGATTCCTTGGAAAGATGGGAAATGTGGTTGTGCTTTCTTCAGTACCAAAGAGGAGGAAGGCCTGAGGATGTGAAGCCATAAAATGAATCCCACTGTGGAGCGGGGAAAATCAACCACAGCTACCCAAGATATCCTGACACAGTCTCTTCTGAAGGAGAACCCCTACCTCCTGCTCTTCCTGAACTAGTGATGGCTCTGGTGACAACTGTGCTTACCAAGGCTGCTAAATTGTGATAAGTCACAGGGCTTATAGTAGACCAGAGATCAAGGCCACAAAGGGAAGGATCAAAGATTCTGCTGTAGGTAGCCCTAGGAGACAGGGCAGTTGTATGATAGAGCCCACGGGTCTCCCAAATATGCCAAAAAGAATGAGAAGCAACCTGGGAGCTGTGAGGAAGGTCTCTACTTTCTCCTAATCTCTCCAGCATTAGCCTACAAAAATCAGGGTTTGATTGATTGGAGTCTGCTCAACACACATGGAAGGGAGAGGGGAGCTACTGTGGGATGCACTGAAAGGAAAATTGCTCCAGGTGGGGAAGCTGTTGGTTACGATACTAACAGTTTAGTTCTGTCAGCCCTGAAGTGAAATTAATACTACTGAGGAGGCGGTTACAGAACAAGGTGAACATATACATCACTTATATGTTACAGAGCCTGCCTGGCACATACCAGCAATGATGTAATTGTGATTTACAAAAATGTTAAATTACATTTTTATTCTCTCTCTGTCTGTCTGTCTGTCTGTCTCTCTCTCTCTCTCTCTCTCTCTCACACACACACACACACACACACACACACACATCTATGTCCAGTGCATGCCACTGCACACGTGTGCAGAACAGAAGACAGTAATCCCTACTGTGGTAAAGAGGAGGAATGCAAGAACACACACTGCGGCAACTATCTTCCACAGAATCTTTCATGATCCAGCCAGCTCTGGATGGGGGAGGAGGAGACCTGGTTCCCCTCTCAGTTCTTTTAATTATCTATGTTCCCTTAACCAAGGGCTTGCATTTCTGGACATCAGTTTTTCTAGTGCTATAATAGGAACTTTGGTTGAGAACCTGAGATCAGTGCTAGCTTTGAATTTGATCAATACTTCCTTCCACAATAAAGAGACACCTTACCCTAAAATAGCAGAGGGTCTGTTGCCATATGAAACGGTTTATGAATTAGAGATTAAAAGGGCACTTAATAAGAGAATAAAGCCTGATGCCAATTTCCTGATATTGCTTCAACTCAGAAGTGGTATTCTGAGGGAAGTCCTCTGGGACAGTCGGCTTCCCACCCAGGTGATGGAGTTTACGGAAGCTGTGGAGAGTGACCGTGTTCACCTATGTGCTGGTGCTATTTCTAAAGTGGATCTTCCATCTGGCCACCTAGAGCTATCCCTGTGTTCTGAAACCCATGCATTAAAAGAATCCTTTGCCAGCGTTTAAAGACACGACTGGTATAAAGGGAATTGCAGCAGAGGGGGGAACTGAAGGGTACAGCAATAGCACACACATGACAAAAATTAACCGTGCAGTAATAGAAGTGCTAAGGAATGACCTAGGTCTAAATATCTGTATTTCTGTTTAACTTACATTTCTCTCCCATGTGGCTTTCATTAGTTAAGTAAACAAATGTTCATTTAGTTTCAACTCTGTTCAAGGCCCTCTATGAGGCACTATGAGGGGCTGACACAAAGATAAATCAAACCGAGATGCCCTTCCCCTCTAGGAGCAAGCAGCTGATGAGGGGGCAGAGGGTAAATGCAGGAGTAATTAAAACAGGAGAGAAACACTCCGTTCCCTCAGGGAGCGTCAGGAAAAGCTCTGGGCATGTCTGTAGTTGGGGAGATGCGTTCCGTTGGGAAAGTTAGGGAGCAAATTGTGAGCGGTTTCAATTGGGTCAGAATGGATGGGAAGGGGGAAGAAACAGCTGGTTTCATTTGTTTGGGATGTAGGATTAAGAGATAGGAGAGCACTAGGAAACGGGGTTAAAATGTCAAGTGGACGCCATGTCGTGACCTTGAAGGGCTGGCTGAGGAACTTGAGCTCATTCGCTATGCAAAAGAAACCTTTAAAACATTTGGACCTAAGGATTGCAACATTGCAGTTAGAAATTAGAAAGAGGGCAGTCTCAATAGAAAACCAGCAGAGACAAGCAGCTGCTGGCAGGTCAGAGACACTTGCAATGAACTGCAAAAAGCTAGCAAATAGCTGAGCTGGAGCAAGGGCAGCGTGCTGGTGATGGAGACACTGAAGGTCTGCCTGGAACTATAATCATTCCATTTTATCATTAGTGGTCTCTACTAATCTCTCACTGTTCCTAATTTCTACATTAAACTTCTCACAGGTGTGTATTGTGATGGATCAGTGCTCTTTATTGGTATTAGCAGTTTCAGGAGTCCTCATGGAGAGGCGACCCCCTTCCTGTGGATGGAAAACTGTGTGGAGCTGTATTTAAGGAGAAGAAGTAGGAAGAATATCCAAATCTCAAAGGAGGAGTGGTACAGGGATGTAACAACGAGATCTGGGGAGCGAAGAGCCCAGGCCTTCCTGGGTAACGTGCTAAGAACGGTGGAGTAATAATAAACAGTAGCAAGGACGCTTCAGAATCAATTCCAGTTATAACCAGATTCCAACGCGACTTTCACAGAAGACTGCAGGGAAGAATGGGATAAATGTAATTATTAAAAGTGATTATCAAAATAGCACTGCACACCAGCTGCTCTCATCTGCCTTTTTTTTCAATACTTTTATTATATAATATATATAAATGTGTGCGTGTTATGTTATATATGTATATCTATACACATACGGGGGGAAAAGAAGAGAGGGAAAGCATATTCATTTTGTTCATTTCTTTGGGGTAAGTATGTTGGAATGGAATTTTTGGGTTACACTGCCATGAAACTCGGCCTTTACAAGGGCCTAATGAAAGATGTAGATCGTTCTCATTTGTCTGAGGTGTATTTTTATTTTAACTTCATGGGAACACTAGCAGAGAAACTACAGACCTTTCTCACCTCCTGATACTTCATCAAAACTGTTTCCCCTTCTGTCTCCACTCTGTTGTGCTACAGAGTAACACAAGAATCAGATAAAGGGATCCGTGCAAATGTTAGCCAGCATACATTACTAACCCAGGCACGTGTTCAGCACTGGAAATAAAGTCTACAGATGCAGTTTCTACTTTTAGCCACCGATCTGCAGGTGTATTGTGTGATGCAGCAGTTACCACAGCACATATCCGCTAAGCATATTTATCTACCAAATAATTGTTAAAAAGTATCATATGCCAAGCACTAGGGAACCAGCGTGAACAAAACAGGCATGTTTATGGTTGTTAGAGTTCCCAGCTTAAAGGGGGGCCGGGGAGAGATAGGAATCAAAGAACCACACTAAAGGCAGATCAGAGCAACTGGTGTGCAGTGCTATTTTTGAAACCCGTTTTCTAAATGTAAATTCAAAATTAACCTCTGTTCACAGAGATCTAAGGTGGCCAGAGGTAATCGCCTACAAAGCAGTTTCATTCTGCAGGTCAGGTGAGGGGCTCAACCAGGGCCACGGAGAGAAAAAAAATCGGCTTAAGAGAGACTGAAAAGCAAAACCAAGGTGTGGGAATGGATCACACAGCTCCTAGTTCCTGTTTTGTGCAATGCCTGTGATACAACTGATTTCAACAACCTATTAGTGATAGCACCTGTTATTGATCTGTTGTATTATTGTTGACCTCATTATTAATAATGACTATTGACTAGTTCAGGTGAATAGGCTGTGAGGTAGGCTAGTATGGAGAAGGAGGAAAAACCTTTGGAATTAGAAATTTCAGACTTAAGTCCTGATTTTGCTGGCAGTTAGTTGGGGGTAAAGGAAATAATTGGAATCAGTCATCCAGAATAACCGTGGTTCCCAAGAAGTAACACGCAATTTCAGCGTCCAAGGAGCGTTTAGACATTGGGAACTCAGCTCTAAATGCAGTAATTCGACTGTAACATCTGTGGCTCTTGTAGAGTTCCAGTGCAGGCAGGAGCCAGGGCACATGAAGAAGCTCTTTCCCTTTCTCAGGACTCGACTTCTCATTCCTTGTTTTTTTTTTTTTTTTTTTTTTTTTTTTTTAGGGTACTACTGAGTACAAAGTAGTCATCCTAATTTCTCCAATATAGTTTATCTCGCTCAGCCTTCATGAAAGCTTTTTAACTGGCTTTATTTCTTTTCCTTAACCTAAATCTGATTGGCTTAGGACGTTAGGGACAGTGAACACTGAGTTAACTCGCGTTGAAGTGTAAGTTGCCCACAGTGTTGCAGCACTCAGGGTATTTCCTGGTGTTCAAAATAAAAACTGAAATAGAAAGTTGTTTACTGTGTGTGTGTGTGTGTGTGTGTGTGTGTGTGTGAACAGTTCTTTAATATAATGAAATGATTGAATGTGTTGTACCCTGAGATGATCAACACCTAATACGGTCATGGATCTAAACATTGTATTGTGCATCATCTATCTATATTAGGTGTTAATAAAAAGTAAAATGGTTTTTAAAACTGAGCAGGGTGTGATCATCAAGGGGCAACTGCAGAGACCCCGGGGTAGAGCTCAGGAAGCAGGAGGTGTCCTTGCATCGAGCAGAGAGCACCTGCTGCTCTCAGCATTTTTAGCAGATGGAAAGCTAAAGACTCAATGTACGGCTCAGATCTTTACGGAAAACTACATTCTTCGAAATGAGGCCATCAGAGCAAGATTTCTGTTCATTTTCAGCCTTTTGAAAAGTGTCTCCAGAGCCAAACAAAGAATCAAGGCAAAAAGGGTGGAAATTAGATTTATTTTCAAACATAAAAGCAATGTACTGGAAATTGAATGTAAAGTATTTTTGCATAGAAAAAGAAATCCAAGTGAGCTTTATCCAGTGTATGTTGTATTCAGGAAATTAATCTGATCATAAAGTTTGAATTTTATTTTGCCTTTGGTGCTGGAGATCAACTCAGTGTTCTCTACTACTGAGCTGCACCCCTTACCCTCAATTTTTTTTATTTATTTTTATTATTTAATTAAAAATTTCCACCTCCTCCCATTTCCCTCCCGCTCCCCCATCCCCCTTCCCCTCCCTCTCCAGTCCAAAGAGCAGTCGGGGTCCCCTGACCTGTGGGAAGTTCAAGGTCCTCCCCCCTCCATCCAGGACTAGGAAGGTGAGCATCCAAACAGGCTAAGCTCCCACAAAGTACACACCATATTCATCTTTTTGGGTCTGGGTTACCTCACTCAGTATAGTGTTTTCTATTTACATCCATTTGCATGCAAAATTCAAGATGTCATTGTTTTTTACCGCTGAGTAGTACTCTAATGTGTATATATTCCACACTTTCTTTATCCATTCTTCCGTTGAAGGACATCTAGGTTGTTTCCAGGTTCTGGCTATTACAAATAATGCTGCTATGAACATAGTTGAACAAATACAGTACAGAGTATAGGAGCTTGCGTGAAACAGCGGTGAGGAACATTAAATTAAGAGCCAAAGAGATTGTTTGAAAGGTTAGGTGACCAAACTATGGTTATTATTTAAGGACCTCTTTCTAATGTCTTTTCTTGTGTATCTGTAAAGTGAAAGTCTTAATTCTCTAAGTAAATATATAAATATATATTCAGAAAGTATGATAATTAATAATAAAGAAAATAAGGTAGTTTGTAGACTTTTCTATGAAACTGGGGTTAATTTTAAATTAGCAGACCAGCCCTCATAGCTAGTCCAACGTTCTTGCATACCTAAATTCACATTTCTTTCCACAATGCATCAACATTTGCATTCTCTTTCTGTCACTTAACAATATGTCATGGTCATTCTCTAAGTTAATAAATATCTTCTCTTGAATGATTGCATAGTATCCTGTTGTCCAGATGAATAACCATTTATTTAATCAATCCTTGATTGATGGGCACTGGGTTATTTTGAATTCTGTTTCATTACTATAAACAACAAGGTGATGAATATCCATATATTCTTGTAAAAATATCCATTGGTTTCCTTAATATAAACTCAGGGGTAAAGTTGCAGAGTCAAAAAGAATATATACTTTAAAAATGTTTTTGCTTTATTTTGTCTAACACAAGTTACTCAAATGGCTTCCAGAAAACGTGTGAATCACATCTCCCCCCTCTAAGAGTGTGAAGGTGCTTGGGTCCCAACGTAGCTAACTTGAGTTGTGGGCATTCTTTCTGGTTTTCCAGATGGGCGTGGTTAAAATGCACATGCTACATCTCCCCTTTCTGATCTCACATTGCTGTGAAGAGTGCAATTTGTTTAAAGGCTTCTGTAGGACATTCAGTGGTCCCCAGTAAAGCTAGATTTGGTGTTAGGGTATGTCCAGAAAGCAGAGAAAGTTCACAACCCAAGACAGAGTGCTGTAAGATTGTACATCCAGGAGTCCATGTTTTATTCCCTCTTAGTAGAAAATTAGCAATAAAACCTGATTAATAACACATAACAAAAACAGGAAAACCTACTCCAAACACTCTAGAGAGCCATGCATTTTTCCTTTTGTAAGTCCAAAATTATTTCAAAAGATTCCTTTTCCATTTTTGTTTTTCTTTTTAAAAGCAAAAAAAAAATGAGGAATTACTTTTCAGTTCTTTGAAAATAATCATGAGAATCCAAGAATATTTTCCATAATTTGGACTATGATTTGAGGTTTGAACAAACGCTTAGCTATTAGTTCAATTCTAGATAAATAAACTTCAGAATTCTAGAAACGTATTATTGGTCTAAATTGCAACAAAGAGAGCAATAATATTTTTCCATCATTTTAGCAGAACTTTAAATACATATTTACAACGTTTAGTCATTTCCCTTTAAAAAAAATCTTTTCAGCCTCCTTGTAAAAGGCCAGATGTCTAATTAGGGACTCTACAACTCAGCTGTATGGAGTTTACAAGTAACCATGGCAAGGATCAGTCACAATATCCCATTCCTCAACAGTGAGGAAAATACTTGTCAAAGGGGGTTAAATTTCTAAAAAGATCACTATATGTTTGGCTCTTGCTAACTTACGCTCTGACTAGAAATCAACAAACCATCCCCCACTCTCTCATTCTTCTTGTTTTTCATGTTCAATCTCATCCCCTCCAGATTTTTTTCTGCATTAAAATTTTCTACCGTTTTTCATAGCCAAGGAAAATTATAGATGGCCAGAGTTTGTCATTTTTCTGCTTTGTTTTAATACATACAGCCAAATATTAACTTTTTAAACGTCTTCTGTAAAAGAGGTGTGCGCATGCATGTGTACATGTGTGTGGTTTCCCTATTTTAAATAGAAGAATTTTCCCATTTAAAAGCTTTGTGGTATACTGACGAATCAAAATGAGCAAAATTTCAAAGATTCCCCAGTTAGTCATTTGATCACTCACCCTGTGCTGAAATATTTTATTTTGAAAAGAAAGCAATAAAGATTTTTAAATGCATTTTTCGGACGTCTCCTAAAATCTTAGATGAAATGTAACCTGCACAACTGATGGAAAAAGTTACACAATACATTCATGAAAGCAAATTACCAGCGCTCCAGAGGTTACTTGGCATCAAATTAATAAATTTGTATTTGCGCAAATCTGTATGCTTACGTTCAAGGAGTTGAGAGGCAAATGGATTTGTATTTTTTCAAGAAAGGCAGTTAAACTCCTATGGGAAACACAAGTAACATAAACAGAAGAGTGAACCTAGTCCGAAACGTCAGCAAGAAAATTAATTGCCATAATGTATACAAAGGACGTAAACACATACTTGATGAGTTCTTGGTCAGCTTCAGCTGTTACTCTATGCGCAGACACCCTGCCAGGACGAACCCCACTGGGCTGTGACATGGCTCCTTGAAGTCCCCATTCCTCAGTGATAAAATGGACAGTAATTGTTCTCACTCGGTAGAATTGCTACAAGAATCAAGCACTCACTCAGAAGAGGGTCTAGCATATGCTAAATTCTCACAGATATAGCATCTTGCTTACTGTATTTTAGGTGACTTTATTGAATTGGTATGCAGTTGTTGATAATTATGAGGGTCGGTGTGATGCATAATTCAGTTATACATCCCGTTCTCTGGTTAGTTTTGCAGTTTCTAACATGCCACCGCGAAGCACAGTTATTAGATCGTGTGAACACCAGAAGTGCAGTGTCTCACTGTGGCTTTTCCCCTGCTGACCAGATCGTGCCCACTTCCCACCTGCCCCCATGGTTTTCAGCCTCTGCCAATCACCTTTCAATCCCATGCTTTCATCACCTTTTATTTATATTTTCATTTTATTTATACTTTATTCTACTTATAGTCCAACTGTGAGATCATGTCGTGTTTGTCCTTCTGTTCCCGGTTCATCCCGTTTAACAATATTGAGTAAGTTTGCCCATGTTGTACATATGAAAGAAAGCCGTCCCTTTGTGGGTGGGTAGTGCCCACTGAGCTTGTGAGCCGCATTTTAAAATCTATTGACCTACTGATGGACACTTAGGTTGATACCACATCTTGCCTAGTATAAGGAACTTGCTCTCTCTCTCTCTCCCTTTCCCCTTCTTCTCCCCTCTCACCTCTAGCTTTGCATAAAAAGCGTGAAATCCAGATTCTGTAAATGCCACTCTAAATGCGCAAGTGAATTAATTAATCAATTAAGTCAGGTGGCATGAATTACAATTCCACTATTAACTGACAGAAATGAGACTGAAGGAACTCTTTCCCAGCCTGTCCAGAGAGTTCAAAGGGGGTGAATTTGTTGCTTTTTATCATTTACTAAAGTAAAAGCTAGGACGGAATTGACTCAACAGCCACACAGGCCTTCTCAGAAACGAAGTGTTCTGAGAAAGTGAAGTCTGAACCTCTCCTGCCGGCCCCATTCTGTGAAAAACGGGTGGGATTACAAATGAAGGCACCTGAAACTAAAACCAGACCGAGAGCGATGGCTGAGTGGCTGTGCGGGTTCCAAAGAGATTAGCGGCACAACACTGTCACCTATTGGACAGGAAAAACAGGAGATTCCAATTCTTCCTTTATTTGTTAATGGTACACGTACGCCCCCTCTAGGAGATGCAGTGTCCGAGTGCACATGAGAAAGAACAAAACGGGAAAACAGCTCCGCTATTTAACAAACAAATGAAAGGCTACCCCAATTCCTAGTTCTCTGAAAGTGTGTGTTTGAAAACCTAAGTGTTTCCCCCCAGGCCTCATGCCGTGTTTGCTCTCTTAATCCTGTGCACTTGTGCCTTCGTCCTGCTGGGGGGGAAGAGCAGTCCCCAGCTCTGAGATGTCAGAGGCGGCATCACTTCAATAACAATACTGTCATCGTATTTTATTTGCTACTGACTTGTTATCATGGCATTAGAGTTAGTACTTATAATACAACTTTATAAATATATGTACATATTTATGAGGTACATTGCGATTCTTTGACTCATATGTACATTTTTAATGATTGTTTGGGGTGCTACATTGTTGTCCCTTTGTAGTACGCATGTTGAAGTCCTCTCTCAGGCTACTCTGGAACATGTAGTGCATACATTAATGCCAGCTCTCATCACAATATTGTACAGCCACACTGGAATGAGAGGAGCTAATACTGTAATCTTATCTTCTGTGAGATCAACTTTGTATGCCCCACATACTTGACATCCTTTGGGAACATCAACCAGTAGAGCAGATGCCTTAAGAACCAGAGGTCATTCACTATTTGGCTTTGCTGATCATGGATGCCCTAGACCAAGGTGAAGTCCTTGCTGCTACTGCCCTCTCATTGGTAGCAAACAAATAATGACATCAACTTTTGGCTAGGCTTCAGGCAAGAGAGACAGTCTAGAATTGCCTTCTGGCACTGCCAAATTTATTTAAAGACATAGATAGGCATAGTATGTGTGTAATGAGTCAGAAAATCAAAGGCCAGAAAAGGCCTGAGAGAAACAGATAGTCAAGCTGCCTTCTAAACATAGATTTGTGTTTCTACCCGGAGAGTCATGCTGTTCTCAACATGTGTCAGAGACACTTACTTTCACAGTGAGTAACAGTCAACGAAGAGATTAAAAAGTGGCTGAAGTGCTCAGGAAACACTGCAGAACGAAGAGCAGAAAGAGCCAGAGGAGAGGAGGAGGCCTGTGCAATGCTGTCTACCAGACTCTACATGGCTGCTGTGCTCCAAAGCTCACACTAGCTGTGCTCACTTGCACAGGACCTGCACAGCACAGGACCAAGCCAGTCTCAATTCCAGCATCGGTGGGGGAGGGACGCACCCCGAACTGCAGAGCTATTGGCAACTGAGGGCCACCAAGGGAGGGAGAATTACCCTTCCTTGGAAAGTGCTGGTAGGTTGCCCACACCCCAGTGGATCGCCCACACCCATGCCCATATGGGCAGCAGTAATTGGACTCTGTGGGTTATTAATTTAAAAACAAAGACATGAGGTTGGGAGGGAGATGGTGGTGTGGGATTCTGAGAGGGAGGTCGTCGGGTGGACATGGTCAAAATGCATTGTATACATGTATGACCTTTTCAAACAATACTTATTTAATAAGAGAAGAATATATATTTTAAAAGAGGTTGGTTAAAACACAATACAAACAAAAAAATGCCACAACAAAAAAGGACAAGGAAAGAAGCAGACATGTGGAAGTCAAAGAGGCCTACAGGAAGCATCTGGTGCTCTGTTTCTATGTGTGGATTGAGGAGATGGATTTTTCTTAAGATCATTTTTGATTGATTTTCTAACTACAAAGATTATCCCACCAAGGTAAAGAAAAAAGTATGTATTCATAATAGCAAATACCAAAGGCAATATGTAACATCATATGAGTGGCTTGAACCATTCAGAAATACAGTTCATAAAAATTCCAGTTGAGGTAGACAAGGGAAACCGGGATAAAGAAGCTCACCTTATTAAGATCAAAGCAAGGACAAGCTAGTATTCAGTGAGAACCAGAGCTGGACTAGGAGCGGTATTACAAGTGGTTTCATTTTCCCCACGTATTATTCTTATAATGTTCAAATGAGGTAGGACCATGCATAACACAACTGCGTGGTCCTACCTCACTTGAACATTAGGCATGGTCGAATGACCTATACCAACGTAGCGTGAAGAAAATCAGTGGATATCACAAGGTATGCTTTTCTGGCCTCAACAAGCATGGATCCAAATGTTGTGGCGGAATGTCTCTCAACTGGTATCCAAGATGATTAAAGATTCTCTGCTGACCCATTGAATCTCTGCAGTAGTTACATTAAACCATAAAGACCGACAGTTGTGTTTGTTACAAAGGCATAACTTTGCACACTTTACTACCACACAACTTTTCCATGGCTTATATAAAGCAATGTTAACAGTTAAATTAGGAAGGAAAATTTTAGGGAAACATAAAATATAAATCATTAGTTTGGAGGGAACTAGAGGGCAAGGGTTTAAGTATTGAGGCAAAAGAGTATTTCATGTATGGAATATAAGTGTGTGTATTTTGGAAAGATCTTTCCAAATTCATTCAGTTTCCTATTGGGATAGCATTATATCCTGAACCCCCAAAACAGTAGCAAGTGCACCACCATGGGGGCACATTCCTTTCTTCTCCTGTAAATAGTCATTATTGTTTTTCTGATTTTCTCTCCGTCTTGTGTACAGAGCTGCTCCCCAACTGTGTTCATCTGGTACCCAAAGCCACTCTCTGTGCCAACAGTGGTCTTGTCTCATATGCGGCTCTCCTACCTTTCTCCTCTTCCTTCTGCACTCTGCTCAGAAGACACCTCCTCAGCCCTATACCCCAGTAACTTCCCACGGTTGAGTAACTCTCTCTTCATAGGCACCATGTTTGACTTCACCCGCAACTTCTGTACCAACATGACACGTTGTGGGGTACCCACAGATGTGAGCCCATTTCACCGTGTCTGGAGGTCAGAGGGTTTGGGCTTACTTTTGCCCTCTTAAAGTTGTTAACAACAGGTGTGGCTACAAAGGAGCGATTCTGCCTAGGGTGTGGTTAATTCGTACTTTGAGTGTTGAATATCTCTGCTCCATCTGGACCAAGGGTCTGAGAAGTCAAGTCTATTCCTTGGGTCATGTTAATGAAGGTCTGTTGCCTCCCACCTCCCCTTTTGGATGAAGTATATAAGTGTGTGGAAGACTAAACAAGCAG
Source organism: Microtus oregoni (assembly GCF_018167655.1). NCBI lineage: Eukaryota > Metazoa > Chordata > Mammalia > Rodentia > Cricetidae > Microtus > Microtus oregoni. The sequence continues at coordinate 35,650,815 of NW_024543072.1, forward strand.
ATTCAGTATTCCCTGAACATCCCTCCTGATACTGTCCTGTGTTCCAGTCCCTTATTTCTCCTCTATTTCTGTTTCTTTTGCCTAATTATTCTAATACTCATGCTCCTACCCTGGAGCATACGAGTTATGTCGAAGCTGTTTTTCCACAACGTGTGATCTGTTTGCTTGAGTATCTATTAACACTCCAAGTACCTTTGCTAGAACATAAGTTCCTTGAAGTCAGGTCTTGTGTCTGTTTTATTCTCTATGGAATTTCATCACTCGGGAAAGGATGGAGCATGGACAAGTTGCTCACTCGTAGATTTGCAGCCTTCTGCCAATGCTGACTTTCTTTGCTCTGATGTAGAGTATAGCCACCCTTCTGCATTCTTAATCTGTCACTCAAATCAACACCCAGCAAGCTGTGCAAGGTCAGTCTAAGGTTCACAGCGCACTAAGAGGATGGAACAGGACAGTAAGGTAAACAGGCTGACTTCTGAAGCGACAAAGACCAAGGGTTTGATCTACAGATGAATTTTATATTTATAAAATTCTCATCTTTGTAGTATTAAAGTGTCCTTTGTTTTGTTCATGATTGACAACTGAGTTTCTTGAGAGTTTTCTGTTTTGCAGCTTGTTTGTTGTTGGTCATTTTATTTTCACTTTCCTTGCCTGTCAAGATAAAAATTTGAGAATCCTCAATAATAGTTTTTAGATAATCCAGAATCATTTTCATGAGGAAGGAAACTGAAAGCAGGGGAGGTTTTGTACATGTGCAGGTCCATAGATGGACCTAGCAAAACCCTGTGGGTCTATAGATCTATACCTAGCAGAATTCTGTGGGTCTATAGATCTACACCTAGCAGAATTCTGTGGGTCTATAGATCTACAGCTAGCAGAACCCTGTGGGTCTACAGATCTACACCTAGCAGAACCCTGTGGGTCTATAGATCTACACCTAGCAGAACCCTGTGGGTCTATAGATCTACACCTAGCAGAACCCTGTGGGTCTATAGATCTATACCTAGCAGAATTCTGTGGGTCTGCAGATCTATACCTAGCAGAATGGGTATTAAAACTTCAGCCCACTATGCTCTCTCCACACAGAGCCCTTTCTCCAAGGCTCCCCCAGCTCAGAAGGCATTCATCTGCTTTATATTATATGTTATTTTTATTTATGTATTATGTATACAATATTCTGCCTTTATGTATGCCTGCAGGCCAGAAGAGGGCGCCAGATCTCATTACTGATAGTTGTGAGCCACCATGTGGTTGCTGGGAATTGAACTCAGGTCCTCTGGAAGAACAGTCAATGCTCTTAACCACTGAGCCATCTCTCCAGCCCTATATGTTATTTTATTATGATTATTATTATTATATATTACTTTTTTGCCCATTGTTAAAGGCTTACCTTTGGGCTGCCAGACAAAATTAAGACCAGTGTTTGCCTCTGCTTATTCTTTCTGTATGGAGAGGGACATTAAATAACAATATCAATTGCTTTCACACATGCCATCACTAAGGATAGGAGTGATATCTTTTGGTCAGAATCAGAAAATATTATAGTTTGTATATTAAATGACACGTGAGGGTAATATGTCGAAGATTTGGTTACCAGAAAGCGGTGCCAAAAGAAAGGAGTGGACTAAGCCTTTATTGACTAAGAAGTAGGGCCTCCTGGAAGGGGTGATCAGTATTGCGTCATTGAAAGGGAGCCTGGAATCTGGCCCCTGCTTTGTTCCCTTTCAAGCTGCTTTGGGGTTCACAGTTTCTTCCTGTGCCTCACTGTGGGTACCCAAATTATGCAGCCCACTGACCACAAACTAAAGCCAGGAAGCTATAAAGGGGTCATTTGGGGGAAGGAAAAAGAGTTTAAGTGAATGAGATAGTATAATACAAGTAAGAGTAAGGGGAACAGAAATAATAGGAATGGGGTCCAAAGGGGAAGGGAGAGAGTTAGCTAACACTAAAGATATTTGATATAGATACATATTCTTTGATAAACTTCCTAACAGATAAATTAACAGATATATTAAAACAGTTTAAACAGGGTGATTTCTACCTGAAGGACAGTGCTTTGCCCAGAAGCTATGCATTGCCAAACAAAGCTCCCTACCAGGTACTGAATATCTCCTTTCAAGTTGTTGGTCAGACAGGCTTCTAAAGACAACCAGAATAGTGCAGGCTGTTATTGCTCTTGAATGGTAAGACTCTGTGGTGGTTTTATTTCAAATGGACTCCATAGGTTCGCATATTTGAACACTTAGTCATCAGGGAGAGGCACTATTTGAAAGGATTAGGAGGTGTGGCCTTGTTAAAGGAAGTGTGTCACTGCCTGTGGGCTTTGAGGTTTTGAAACCCCACGCCAACCCCAGAGTCTCTCTTCCTGCCCAAAAATCAGGATGTAGCTCTCAGCTGCTGCTCCAGCATTATGTATATTGCCAGGGCTCCCTACGATGATGATAATGGACCTCCAAAACTGTAAGTGAACCCCCAATTAAATGCTTTCTTCCATAAGAGTTACCTTGGTCATGATGGCTCTTCATGACAATAGGAGAGTGACTGAGACAGATGGTATTTCTGAGACCTATCATCGGTAACAGGACTTGGAGAAATCAAGCTATTGTGGACCTAGAAGCCTTCTCTCTGTTGGCCAGTTTTCATAGTAACAGAAGGTATTGTGCAGGCTACGGAGAGAGGGAAGCCATCAGAAATCTGACCCAGCTGAGAACTCTAAGAGCTATAATAGCAACAGACCTGGCATGCTATGCCATGAGTGACACAGTTTCATAAACAGGGGAGCATTGCTTATGCCTTGACTCTTAGTTTAGGTGCTATTAATAATTGATGGCTGTTAGAGGAGGCTCAGCTTCTGTTAAGTGTGTGGTCCATGGCAGGTTGACCATGCTCTAGGAAATGGCCTCATATTTGTGTGTATATTGTGCGCTAATTAGATTCAGTGAGTTATAAAAGATACAATGAGTACGTGCAGCTGGAGGGGGTGTGAAGAAGGGTGATCCAGTAAGAGTTTGGTGGGGGTGACTATGAACTAAATACATAGCATACATGTATGAAATTCTCAAGGAACAATAAAAAACCTTATTTAGACAAACCTCAGAAACCGTGACCCAAAATAAAACTTTCTTCCTTTCAAGCTGTTTGTCTTCGACATTTTTCAGAGCAACAGAAATTTGGCTGTCACAAAAGCCTTTCATTAGTAATTGCAAAGTGTTACTGTTGCTTGGGATCTCCGCCAGGTGTTTCCACATTCTTGGCTGGCGTATCTGAAGAACTGAAAAAGAAGAGTTCACAGATTTGAAAAAAAAAAATAAAACACTAGCAGGACAACTTTATTTAGAGTGGAGCAACAGTACAGATTAGAAAAAAAATGCATTGCTGAGACTGACAGCAGGCTTTATGAGTGAGGCCTCAAGGGCCCTGACTACTGCGTGTGGAGGAGCTTGATTCCTAGCAGGTGTAGGGAGAGTGGTTCTTTTTGTTGGTGCTATGTTTTCTATAATTCATCATTAGCATTAGATGAGCTGTGTGCAAGCAGTGGCATGGGCGTTGAGATGACCGATCCTTGAGAGAGTCAGTTCTCTCCCACCATGTGAGACAGCCCCTGATTCTCTTTTAATAGCGAGGTTAGGTCATATAATGTTTTCTTCTGTGTATGCCCCTTCTCATATTTCAATTATATGCATGTCTAACTATGCATATGCTTGAGATAGTAAATGGAGAATCATCGATAAAAATTGACTGGAGGATCCCGTTTTGTGTTACTGTGCATGCACCCGAAACCAATTCAGACTGAATCCTTCTATCCATTTTTTCATACTCGGATATATTGGGGATATATTTGAATAGAAATTGTCTAAGTTTGCTTGCTACTAGAAGAAGAGACACTCATCTCAGTGTTTAGGGTCGAGTGTGTGTATACCCTGATGCAGGTGGAGGTCTGAAACTGATGGGCACATCGTTCAGAGAAGGATGTGTATGGTATAAAACATGCAGGGAAAGGAGTTAGGTTGCCAAGAGCATTATTAGAAGAGTAAGGACATAGAAGAACCCAAGTAGAATTCCAGGCTCCTAAGCAATTCCCTGAGCTTGCTTGCCCCAAAAGAGGAAATATTCTCTTTTTAGATATTTTAAAAATTTACCTAGTTCTTTTTTGTTGTTTAAAACAAAAACACAGATGAGTATGGAATAAAATATAAAGGTGGTAGTGCCTTCCCTACCAGAGCGAATGAGTTTGCATCTGTCTCTAGATCTTTTTTCTATGTATTTACACATATGCATAAGTAACTTTCTAGAAATAGCATATGGAAAACCTCATAAGTTAGTGAAAAAAGAAAAGAAAAAATATACACCATGTGCCAGTGATGCTCATGTCAGTGTGATCAGAGTAGCAATGTGAGAAAGTATGATATGAAAACAGTGTGCGAAATATTAGGTACAGAATGGTTTAAATCAGGATGGGTACTGAGAACAGAGGAAAAGTTTAAGTCATGGGGATGGTCAACCAAAATGGAAGATGTATAGAAGAATCACATCAAAACCTAGAACTATATAAACTAATCAACATACACAATTTCTTGGTTGTTTTTTTTTTTTGTAGAGGTACCATGCATGGCTTGATGGCTCTACTCCCAGAAGTCAACAATTTTAACAAAAAATTCCAATGCCAAGAGTAGGGTGGCTCTCTGAATTGTTGACCAGAGAGTTCCTCGGAGGCTCTCAAAATAATACAAGGTGTTGCTATTGCCTTTGATTTCCTCCAGAACTGTATGGGAAGGCCTCATTGTGGGACATACCATACACTTTGGATACAAGGCACAGAGATTCAAGTGGGAACTAAATTGGAAGCATCCTTCTTGCTGGCAAGCTCTTATAGTACCAGAAGGTACTAGCAAACCACTGTGACAAAAGTCATCAGTGGTCTTTCTCAACCATTGATCCTGTGTGCTACAGTTCTGACCTTCTGGGAGAGATCTGCCCACTGGCGCTGTAGTGGCAAGACTGTTTCAGTACAACCAATTGCTTTTTAACTGGATTTGAGGCCCACTCCACTGAGAGAGAATATATACCTTTTATTGAGTATATTGCTAGAGAGATCACAAGCCCTAGAGGGGGATGCACTATTAATATTTTGCTAACTGGACATGAAGTTTAAATACCTTTTAAATATTTACATGTTTTATGAAAAATAAGTTTTTCATAGACTATGACTATGGATTCCTCTCCCACCTCCCATCCAGACCCACACCCTTTCTCTTTTTTATTAGGAAACAAACAAACATAAAGAATCAGAATCAAATAGAATAAGATAAAACAAAAGCAAACGCATCAGAATAGGAATATACCCATGGGAGAGTGGGGCTGTCAGCCTGGCTCTGGAAGGATTCTTGTATCAGAGGACAAAGTTAGTACAGAGACTCACAAATAGTCAAAGTGGTAAAAAGAAGTGACTCTTGAGTGCTCAGCCTGTGTCTCCCCTTTCAAGGTTAAGGAAATATCCAAGAGAGGAAGTCAAGAAGGTTAAGACCCAGAGGATGGAAAGAAGCACCAAGAAACAACCTTTGGCTGTGGCATAGACAGTTCAAAAACCAAAACACAGCATTTATGCGCATCCTCAAATAAAAAAAGAAGACAAGATGTGGAAGTTGGAAGGGGGATTGGTTGAGAAGAAGGAAGTGAATAGCAGAGAGAAAAGGGTAATGTTTTCAAGGTTAAACAGATATATTTAGATAGATAGATAGATAGATAGATAGATAGATAGATAGTCTTCACATACTTCAAAGACCTACAGAATATGGCATTTAAATGTTTTAACAATGTAAGGCTTTTCATGACAGTGAGATACATCTGCTCCTGGAAACACCTATTTACTTCAGAGAAGATGATGGGCATCGAAGAACTCCATATGGAGTTTGCTTTCTTTATGGCGACAGCTAGTCACTGGGAAAAGAAACTGCCCTTGACTCAATTAATGACAGTATACTGTCAAAATTGGACCAGCAGGACATAAAAGAAAGTGACTGACAAGCTCTGCCAAGACAAGATAGGACAGTTCTTCAAAATTCCCTGCTCCTCAGAAATGTCTGTCAGATATACAAGGCCTATAGGCCAATGATGGAAGCTCAATGTTGTAGAGAAAACTTGGGAGACTGTCTAGGCAGCCAGTTGTTTCTATCATTTTTTATTGTTTTAGAAGTTGTTTGTAATGCATTTTCTGTTTACTAATGTATTATATCCTTACATTATATCATTCTGGGGTCTTTTATGGAATTGAAGATGAGATAGTCCTAGTTATAATTTTCCTTCCTTAGTTATGATAGAAGGTAAATTAGACACAGAACTTTGGACTTGCCAAGATAAGACAAATAATGGAGTATTTTCTCCAAAATTGCAAAATGCATGTGGACTGAACATTGTAAATGTAATCTTACCTGACAATTGTTATTATTATATATAGTTTTACCATGTTGTAGTTAAATCCTTTCCCTTTTATTTAGACAAAAGGGGGAAATGTTGTAGAACAATCTTTTTGTACTCAGAAGATGTGTCTTTGGCAAGGTGCCTTCTGATTTGTTTAATTAAAAGCTAATTATCCAATAGTTAGGTAGTAGGTATAGGCAAGAGCCAGACAGAGAGAACACTGTGAAGAAGAAAGTCAGAGTCGCCAAAAGACGAAGAAGGAGCAAGACATGCTGGAGGACAGGTAAAGTCACAAGCCACATAGCATTATGTAGATTAATGGGAATGGGCTAATTTAAGCTGTAAAAAGCTACTTAGTAACAAGCCTAAGGTATGGCCAAGTTTATATAATTGATATTAAGTCTCTGTGTGGTTATTTAGGTGTGGCTCATGGGACAGAAACTTCCCCCTACATATAGATAGATATACAGCTATCAAAAATAAAATAAATATTAAAGTCTAATATATAACACAAGAATAAATATGAATGGCCACTGAAATAGAAGTATGTGACTTTTATACCTAAGAATATGATGTTAAAACATGACTCTAAAAGTCAGCACTGAAGTTGCATAGAATAACCAGGAGGTCACAGACTCAAGAAAGTCAGTTCTAATAGAATGAATTAATGCCAGAAACAGAATGAGCTGAACAAGCTACCACATGTTAGGAGCAAGAGAGGAAAAAGGAACTTCATGTAACCCATTCTCTATTTTCTCATTGTTCCCCACAGCTTTGAATGTTGCTTTGTACTATCTCTCGGTGTGTATATTTATGCATATGTGCTCAACAAATATGTAACCAAACTCTAAACTTTAATGTAGGCAGGAATCTTATTTCTAAATATGCATTACCTCTTAGCTAGAAAGCCTGCCCAGTGCTCAACACTAGGTAAGCATTGAGCATCCCCTATATCAACTTCTGCTTTTACTTATTTGATCACTTGATCGCTCAAGCTGGCAAGAAGTTTCCCCGCTTCCCTTTTACAATATTGGCTCATGAAACTTCTTTATGTTTCTTGCTGTCTCGGCATCTAACCCATAAGCCGACAGAGAATGCCAAGTACATGTCAGATCACAATCATCATGACTGGCAAAAGGAATGGAATATTCTTTCTTTCTAGAGCTTATGCCTCTGTAAAGAAGGCCCAAATTCTCATGAACCAAACAAGGACCGTCTTGTTCCCCAGCGTGTCTTAACATCTATGGGAGACATCTGGGTCACATCACAAAGTATACACTGGAATCAGCATTAGTAAACTCAGAAAATCTTTGAATTTCAGGAGAAGGAAGAATCTTAACTAGACCTTATTCCAGTGTGCATTTTTTAAAAGTTATGTAATGAACACTGCTAGCCAATTTCATTTTTTTTTAAATTTATTTATTTATTAAGGATTTCTGCCTCGTCCCCGCAACCGCTTCTCATTTCCCTCCCCCTCCCCCGATCAAGTCCCCCTCCCTCATCTGCTCGAAGAGCAATCAGGGTTCCCTGACCTGTGGGAAGCCCAAGGACTGCCCACCTCTATCCAGGTCTCGTAAGGTGAGCATCCAAACTGCCTAGGCTCCCACAAAGCCAGTACGTGCAGTAGGATCAAAAACCCACTGCAATTGTTCTTGAATTCTCAGTATTCCTCATTGTCCGCTATGTTCAGCTAGTCCGGATTTATCCCATGCTTTTTCAGACCTAGGCCAGCTGGCCTTGGTGAGTTCTGTTCATGCATCTTCACCAGCAGCTGAAGCATCTCCACCCTTTGTGTTTCTCGTGTAAATTACTTGGGCTCTGTGCTTTGAGACCAGCTTGATAAGCCCTTTACTAAGGAGCTCCTGAAGAGCTGCCCTGGCCAAGGAACCGTGAATCTTCAGTCTCTCAGAGACCACGGCTGGAGTAATAAGTTTATAGTTGGGCACTTCCTTACAGAGTTTGTCATATGTAGCCTTGTCAAACAGGACTAGATTGTTGAGCTTGTCACAAACTTTGCCTTTGGACCATTTCTTCTTTTTGGCCTTGCCACCGGACTTATTTACTGGGTCTTTGTCTTTTTTGGCCGACTTTCCAGCATCTTTCTTCTTCTTGTCATCCTTGGGTGGCATGATGAAGCTCGGAGAGTGGCGACGACCACTGCGGAAGCCCAGCTCGCCAACAGTCCCAGAAACCTAGCCAATTTCACAATACATTTGCATTCATTTACAAAGTTTCTTTACCTCGTGTATTAAGATTTGAAATCTTCCCTCTTGAAGCCCATCCTTTGGTTCGCTCACTAAACATTTTGAAAATTGAGCTCTAAGCTTATGACAGTGTCAGGTTCTTGAAGGGGAGACAAATGAATAAAAAGATCTGATTTCAAAAGCTTTATAAGTTGATGGCAAAATGGTCACATAGATAGTATAATTCACTTTGTGATTTATGTGAAATGATGTGTATCTGTGTATGATAGCAGGATAGAAGTTCACCTAACCCAATCCAAGCTGATGGAATGAAGGAGAGGAAGACTCCTGGAGTATGTGATATATACATTTCTCTAATCTGTTAATCCTTAAACTACTAACTGATCCAACTAAAGCGTACACTAACAATATCCACATAGCTAGAGACATGTCCCTTGTCCCACCATGCTTTCTCCATACTACTCTCCCATCCCTATGTAGAAACAAGAAAATGTGAGGAATTGGTCCCCGAGTTCAGCCATAATACCTATCCCTTTCCAGGACCCCTGGTCATGCCCTATCCATGCAAAGCATTTCACTGACAACAAAGACTGGGTAAGAAATGGGCACATTATGTTGGCAAAAATATGTTCAACATTTGGAATGGCATATTCTCTCACTTAGAATGACATGTTCTCTTAACACATTGTCTTTCTAGGTAGGCGTGAAAAGAATGAAGTCCACTTTTCACCAGAGCTATTCACATGCAAGATGAAGCAGACACTATTGTCAGGTCAGAAAAAAAGAAAAATAGAAGAACCTGGATTCTCAGTCATGTTACTAAACTGCTGGATAAATCGTTCCTGACACATGCTTCAAAACATGTGGCCCAAAAGCCAACCTACTCATGGAGCCAGTTTAATTGGATTTGAGCTCTCCTTAATTTGCCTCAAACCCAATCCACATTGTTAAATTTGCCAACAGCCTTATTAAAATGAAGGAGTACTTTATCTATGCCTTTAGTTCTTTTTTATTATTTTTGACAGTTGCTCAAATAATATTTAGTAGGGGAGTTGTTTTGGTATGCCTTATTTTTGTAAATTAATTATAGTTCCTTATACCTAAAGTTTCATTTTCCTGGAGAAATGGTCTTCATTCTCTCAGCTTATGAATAACAGTTGGAAGCAATTCAGTGCCACAAGTATGGATTTGCACAGTTCCACTTTGACCTGCCGCACACTAGGTACCAAGTTATATGCAAAGTAGTTCTCAATAAGATATGAGTCCTTTCTTCAATGAGATTAAAATCCTTTTTGAAATGTGATATCAAGAGTTTGAGCTCTGGCTTGATACACCCAGTTTCGAAAATCTGCCTTGCCTGTTCTGCATCGAGCCCGAGACAAAGGCTGTCTCGACTAATCTTCACATCGACGATACAGGTGATTATTTATGAATGAGGAAATTAAGTTCAAAGACATAACTAACTTTCACGATGTGACTTGTCAGACTAAATAGAGCTGGGAAATGAGCGGATGTCTGAGTTCCAAACCAAAAGTATGTCCAATGTTTAAGTGTCATCAGAATATGTCATTAGCAGCTACGTGCCCATGACAGCCAATTTATGTCTATTGTGGCTTTTGTGTCTTGAAGATATGCTCTGAAGTCAAAGGTGGTACTCAGTTGGTCCTTTAGAGGAAAAAAAATCTTAAATCAAACAAAAGCTCATATGATGGCAATTAGAGCCAAAGTCAAGAACATTAAACAAGACTTTTTAGCTATTCATCTATTGAATAAAGATTTATTATACCTAATATAGGACATGCATTGTGCTAAACACAATGACGATGACAAAGATTCATGAGGTTCATTTCTACTCTAAAGGAGCCTTGACCTTTTAAGTAACAATAGCTGCCGTGTGGTAGATGACTACAAACCACTAAGCATTCCTTGTAAGCCATCTGTTGTCCAAAAAGGCATCGCAGGATGATGCTTTCATTCCCATTCTGTGGATGGAGATCTGAGACTGGAAAGGGTATCATCAAGTCACACAATCAAATCCAAGATTTGAGCGCATGGGGGGGGGGCGTCACTCAGTCAGAGTTATATCTCAAGGGGCTGTGACATGGCTCAGTCACGCCTTAGAACCTGTTTTCAATCCTTGAAAGTCATATAATAGGAAGAAAGAATTGACTCCCACAAGCTTTCTTGGACTTCTACCCCCATGCCCTGACAAAAATATTCTCTTACACAACACACACATACACGCACAAGAAAAGTAATGAAAATCATAGCATAATCTAGGGATGTTACACAGAGAAACCCTGTGGATGGATCTGTGTTATCTGTTGGGTCAGGCCCATATCAAGCTCCTACAACTAGGAAAGAAGATGACCAGTGATCTAAATGATCCTGATGGAGACTCTTGCAAGCTCTCACAAATGGAACCATCGGTGACTAATAGCCCAAATCATCTCTACACTGTCTGTTTGACCAAGACCAGGCCAGATCCTTAAGGCCTTTATGCTAGTACCGGTAGCCTGTCTCTAAGACCTATCTTCTTGGAAGAACTTATTTCTACCTGACTTGAGTAACAATGCAAACTACGCTTCCTGGGGAAATGGGGTTTGTGTTACACCAAGACATTTTTTTTTTCAAATTGTACTGGGCTTAAATAAACTCCTTGTTTTTTTACTCCCCGATGTCTGCTCCAGGTTGATGAAGTCAATTCGTACATGGTTTCATTCTTATCTCTTGGCAGGGGTTCACTTCCCTATATGACACTTTCAAGGACCCACACACTTAATGGTATTTTTGTGCACCTTTTGTAACAGTTTATTTTGTTTGGGTATATTTTATCTTATTGTACTTATACTTATTTGTTTTGATTTTCATTTTTATGTTTTTTTATTTTTTGTCTTTCTTTATTTTGTTGTTTTTTTTTCTTTATTCCTCTCTCTTCTTTAAAGATAAGGAAATAGAGAGAAAATGTAAAAATGTTGGATAAGGTGATGAGGAGGATCTTGGAAAAGTCACTGTATTGGAAATCACAGTCAAATTATATTGTATAAAATTAATAAAACAAAATAAAATTTTAAAGTCTTGAAATATAAAAAGGAAAGAAAATAATAGCATAAAACATTTTAAATTTACCTGAAAATTATACCTGTAGCCTGAACTTGACTGAGATAAAAAGGTAATTCCCCAAGTGTCTTCCTCCTTCTTAATCTTTTGAGAGACAGACAGACAAACAGACACACACACACACACAGAGAGAGAGAGAGAGAGAGAGAGAGAGAGAGAGAGAGAGAGAGAAGAATAGAGAGGGAGAACGAGGAGGAATGTTTGCACGTGTGTGCACACGTAAAGGCCAGGTGGTGCCAGTGTCTGTCACTCTCCACCTTATTTTATTAGACAGATTCTCTCTCAGAACCCTGAGTTCATCAATTCAACAAGACCAGCTGGCCAGACCAGCCCCTGGATCCCCCTGTCTTCATCTCCCCAGTGCTGGGGTTACATGCACACACCACTACACCTAGCTATTTATGTGGGTGCTAGGACCCAAATTCACGCTAATATTCTAGCATTTTGTCCACTGAGCCACCTCCTCTGCTCAAGGCTCCCTTATTACTCACTTCCACTATGGAGGTGCAGGCCCCCTCAGCACCCCACACATGCCAAAATGCTGTGCTCTTTGCAGGCACTCCATGAAGTCACACTATCATTTTTAGCTCTGTGATAGACACTATCATTTATCTCTTCCTGGTGCTCATCAAGTAACTGAAACCTGTGGTATAAACATTATATTTCAAGCTCTATTGGCCATAATGGATTTCTTGCCTCTGTCATACATGTTATGCATTTCTCTAGCTGATGCATGCCTTCCATTTTGCAAATAATGAGTCAGATGTAGGAAATGGTCCAAGGTTATTCACATCACAAGCGAAGGGCCAAGACTCAAACTCCAGTCATCTCTACTCTTACAAAGCTTTGAGTAATATGTCCAAATTTTCAATATAGTTTCAAGGATAGCCAAGATGAGTGCATTTTCTGCTAAGCCAGATGTGAATGTATTCTATGGCTTTTTATGGTGAGAACTACTTTTCTTCAAAGCATTTGTTCTTTGTTCCTCTCATTCCATTCCCATTATTGCTTTCAGAATATTTCACATGTATGCAACCTCTGCTCCCCCACCACACACACTGGTGTCTCATAATTGCTGGTCCTGCCTCCACATGCTCTCTCGTAACTGTTCCCAGAGGCCATCCATCACCAGGCTATAGCCCATCTCTCAGTGAAGTTTTCATGAGAATGTCTCTTTTGTGGCATTTACCAAGGGGGAAATGTCCCCCAAATGCCTTTAAATAAACTGGAGCAATGCCTTTTTCATAGTCATTTTTTAAAAGACAAAAACCAAACTAAAGCAACAACAAAATACCCAAACTTGTGACTCATCGCAGCCGTAGGATTCAGGCGGAGATTTGACAAAGGAAAACTGTTGGGGCTGACTCCTTTCAGACCCTTGACCTGACCAAGACAGTGATTTATAGCTCTCAGTCTCAGGTAGTCTCTGAGGAATGTGTTCTTATTTTCAGAAAGAAGAAATAGTTGAAATTAAATACATGAGATTTATTTGTTAAATCAGAATTTCTGATAAAATCCTAGAGCACAGGACACTTTTTTGGGTGAGGTCACGCTAGCTTTTGTGCCTCCTCCTGAATGTCTTTCCCTCTATTTCTTACAAAAACTCAAACTGGTTGAAGGTTTCAAGCAGTGACCCTTGAAAGAAACCACAGGGGGAGGGTAAGTGAGAAAAGAGGGGTCTGCTTTCGTGACGATTAGGCCATTTGAAGCATTTTTGGGAGTTCCATCAAAAGAAACTTGGAGTTAAGGAAGATTACAACTACTCTCTAACTGTATATTTTTTTTCTCTTAGTCGCAAGAACATAGAAAGGATATTTCTTGTCTTTTCTTTGAGAGTGTATCCTAAATCACACTTTCAACTAACACCTCCTAGCAAAGTAACAGAATGCACAGGCCAAGGGGGTGGTGTTCTCACATCCAGATCCCACTCGATGACTCTTAGCTGAGCTGGTGTAGTGTCTCTTGATTAGTGAGAGGTAGCACCCCAGAGGACGGCGGTGAGGCTGATGTGAAATGACATGAATGAAGAGGCAGCTCGTGCTCAGACCGCTGGTGCTGGGACAACGTTCTAGCTGTTGTTTTCGGTAGTTTCTGAGTGTAACTATTCAGTGCAGTCTCATTCATGTGACAGGGCATTGCCACTCGGCTGTCTAGCAAGCGCCCTGAATTTGTAACCCTGTTTAGCACAAATGTATTCTTCTGAGAATCCAGGTCAGAGGGACAAATCTGGGAAACAAGTAAATCGCTTACTCTCCATCAGTCCCTTATCCAATATGCTCATTTGTTGAAACAATTTACCTTCATATCCCCTAAGTGGCTAGATCCTCCAAGGCATTGATGCGAAGGGAGATACATCATTCAAAGTCTTAGCACTAATAATCTCACCAAATAGCTGCAGAAGTTGTGTGATCTAAATCCAGTATTCGGGGAAGAGATCTTGGCAAGCAAGAATTGGAAGGCTTTCAGGCAATGTGAGGGAATTTGAGGAAAGAACCACAAAAGTGTCAATCACTTGATTTTTCAAATTGCTAAAATCCCTGTATTAGAATTTCCTAGGCAAAAAGGACAACCAAAGCAATTACATGTTTTCTAGACCATGTTTGGCAAATTTAAAAATCAGACTTAGATATCTACAGTATTTATGACTCAACAACAGCGATTCTGCCACCTCCAAATGTGTGTGCTGGTTCTGAACTTTGAGGACAGTCACTCAAACAAGCAGTAATTAAATTTCTCTGCCAGGAGAGGTACTCCACCATTGGCTATCCAGCCATTTACCCCAATAGCTGCCTCTGTTTAGAGATTGTAGAAAACAACCAGAAAGAGGCCCAACTCTAACTCAATGCTCTTCTTACCTCTGTCCATCAGCATTTCTTCCCCCAAATAATTATTAATTAACTTTCACTATAGTATGTCTGAATGGAAAAAAAAATCACCATACCTCAGTGACTTAGAGGAACAATCTTGCGTTTTCACAGGTGTGTTGGATGGCAGGGCTGGATTGATATGGTGAATATGTTCTGAACTCCAAGAAGGCAATGTTTCACGTTGAGGGTTGGTGAGCCAGCTGGGGTCACTTAGTTCCACATCTCTCATTGTCCCAGAACTCCAGAGCTCACCTAATCACACCTGCCTTATGGAAGGAAAGAGGACACTGTAAACTACACCTGTAAATGGCCAGTAAGTTTATCTGCATGGCCAAAGCAACTTACATTACCTAATGTAAAGTCTGTGAAAGAAATTAGGAAGAATTGAAGCTACACATTCATCACCCCAAACTAATGTCTAGGCTAAGCTAAAAACACCCCCTGAAGAATTTTTAATTTTTTTTGAAGATTTTCCTTCTGTCACTTTTCACCGTGATATAGCATTCTAAACTCTTTTCCCTCTTAGCCAGTCTAGAATTCCCTCTTTCTGTTTCTGCCTTTCAGTGCAAACTTTCCCACTCATTATTTATCCAACATAATTTGTGTTCTATTTTTTTTTCAATTCTTTGGGAACAATTCCATAAGACTCTCTTCGAATGGATGGCTTAAGTATTTGTAGCCTTGTCCCAGTTATGGTCATAAATAATAAAGATATAAGGTTTTTTAAATAATTTATTTGCATTTTATGTACATTGATGTTTTGCCTGCATATGTGTCTGGGGGAGGGTGTCACATCCCCTGGAACAGAAGTTACAGACAAATTTGAGCTGCCATGTGGGTGCTGGGAATTGAACCCTGGTCCTCTGGAAAAGAAGCGAGTTCTCTTACCCACTGAACTATCTTCCCAACCCCCAAGATATAAGGTTTATGCATACATCCTAACTATAGACTGGAATAGATTGGTAAGGTGAAGAGAAGCTAACCATTAAACAAAAGTAATCTGCACATCATCATGGAGTGTTGGAACATCTGCTATAAACTTAAAGAAAGAACTCTGCTGTTCCTTGTGAAAAAGAACCCAGATAAAATTCTAGCTGCATTGCACTACTCGGTGGTTGCGTGGTGAGGAACAGAGGTATGAACTGGCTAGGGCTTCGATCCTTTGATTACTATTACCCACCACCACTCCACTTTCGTCCTCTAAGTAAACAAACTGTTGGTGAGAGGTAGGACTGACTGCAAGATCACATCTAACCTACACCACTGTGACTGAAGCAGAAAATCTCTTCCGACTTTGATTTCTGGTTCAGAAGTTGTATGGCTGATGTGTTCTCTTGGTTTCTGTTGTTCTGCCTCTGTGTGTATGTGTATATGTAGGAGAACATACAGTCAAAAGTAAATTTATTCTGTTTTTAAAAACTAATTCATGCTCATAAGTAATCAGTAAGTTAGACTACATCACATACTGGATGTTGGACTACATCAATGTACTGGAAGTCATTGGTCCATCAGGAAGTATATATGCTTTACTTACTATCTTAGGGTTTCTATTGCTGTGAAGAGACACCATGACTATGACAACTCCTATAAGAAAAACATTTAATTGAGGTGGCTTGCTTACATTTTTCAGAGGTTCAGTTCATTATCACCAAGATGGGGAAGATGACCTAATAGTGTCATTTTCTTTCAAACCACTTCATTTCACTCCCTAGCCCCAAAGGCTTGAAGTCATATCATAAAGCAAAACTACTTTCACTCCAACTTCAAAAGTCCCTATAGTCTACCACAGTCTCAACAATGTTTAAAAATTCAAAGTTCAAAGTCTCTTTTGAGATTCATACATCCTCTTATTTGTAATCCCCTATAAAATCAAAATTAAAAAAAAAAGGTCACATACTTTCAACATATAATGGCACAATGACTGTCATTCCAAAATGTAGGTTAGGAGGCATAGTGAGGGAATACTGGACCAAAGCAAGACCAAAATACAGTTGGGCAAACTCCAAACTCTGTATCTACATGCCTGATGGAGATGCTGTTTGGATCACCAACTCTGTCAACATTTCTTTCTCTTGGACTGCTTCCACTCCCTGCTAGCAGCTTTCTTCGGCAGGTATTCCATGGCTCTATCATCTCTAACATCTTGGGTTCTCCAGGGAAATCCAGGCTTCAACTTTATAACTTCACACAATGGCCTCTCTAGACCAACACATGCCTGGCCTCAGCAGCTTTCCTTAGACATAGGGATAAAATCCATAATTTGTTTCTTCTATTCAGAATCACATGGTCAAAGTTTCAAAGTACAAAAAAGTTGTACTGTTTACTGGGGCTAGAACATGCCCCCCTTAGTCAATTAAATCTTCACCAGCTTTCTGTCCTTCACTAAAGCTTAGCTGTCCTGAAACTAGATCTCTAGACCGGGCTGGCCTCAAACTCAGAGATCCACCACTCTCTGCCTTCCGAGTGCTGGGATCAAAGGCGTACACCACCATTCCCAGCTCTAAGCTTTTCTTTGGTTTCTTTACACAAGTTGGAAACTTAGCTTGGTGGGACCATGCCCTTAGGTCACCACTCCCTGTATTCCATTCCTTAATCTGTTTATCTCCTTGAACACAGGGATTTAGTTCTATAGCTCTATTCCACTTCCTGGTGCCCTTTTTCTCAATCTATAAATTTTACATTTTTATTTGCTCAACTTACCACTTAGAGTTACTTCATTAGAATTACCACTAATAACCACATGACAGAGTCCATACTAAACCATTCTAAAATTTCTTCTATTAATGGAATTAATCTAAAACTTTTCACTTTAGCCTTGGTCAACTTCTTGGAAAAGGGCAAAAAGCAGTCACTTTCTTTTCCATAATATCACAAGAATGATCTCCAGGCAACATACTAAAATTCTTCTCCTCTGAAATCTCTTGGAGTAGCCCCACTTAGTTTATTAAATCACACTCAACACCACTGTCTTCCATGCTCCCACTAGTATGGCCTATTAAGCAGTGCTTAAAGCATTGCCTTTTGGAAAGCATTGTTTTCCAAACCCAATTCCAAAGTACCAAAGTCCAAATTCCTCCAAAAAAAAAAAAAAAAAAAAAAGGTTAGGCCTATCACAGCATTACCCAACTTCTGTCTTAGTTGTGATTGCTATTGCTATGAAGAGACACCATGACCATTGAAATTTTTACAAGAAAAACATTTAATTGAGGTGGCTTACAGTTTCAGTCCATTATTATCATGGCAGGCAGACATGGCAATCAGAAGGCAACATCTTGGGCAGAAGGCAACAGGATGTGAACTGAGTGTCACACTGAGTGAAGCTTGAGCAAAAGAGACCTCAGAACTCGCCCCCACAGTGACACACTTCCTCCAATAAGGCCACATCTACTTCCACAAAGCCACACCTCCTAATAGTGTCACTTCCTTTGGGGGACATTTTCTTTCAAACCATCACATTTACTAAGGCAATGTACAATTGTGATGCCTTGCTCTCTAGTTTCTAAAACTAAATCACTGGGGAAAGTCTACTCCTTGAGCCTGGTACCCCTGCTTAGTGCTTCCATGCCCCTTGACTACTTTCTCCCATCATACTTGGTATCCTCTATTGTAACCTGTCTATTCACTTGTCTCTATCCATCACTCAGGCATAGACTCTGAGAAGTAAGTGAATGTGCTTCTTTCCCAATGTTTTATCCTTTGAAACAGCACCTGTCATGAGTTAGATGTTCACTAGCATTAATAGAGAGAAGTGATACCATTCTAAATATTACATAGCACAATAAAGTTGAACCATTTTGCAAACTGTGAATGTGATATAGATATCACTATCACAATCTTTATCAATCATATCTAATGAGAAAATTTTAATAAACAAACCAGAGATTTAAAAAAAATAAAACATCATCAGCTCAGGCAATCTGTCAGCTTTACACACTACATGGTCAGCTGCTTGCTTGGAGTAGTCTTAACAACATGGGCTATAGGATATCGGAACATACTCAATGGTGGGGCATAGGCTTGTATGAACCAGCTACACACAAACTCTCACATTAGTACAGACAGAAAACCTTGGACTTCATGAGGAAAGTTCTTCAAGGTTGTGAAATATAACCAAAATTCAAGTGCAGATTAAAATATGAGTCTCACCCGAAGAAAAATGCATTTTTTCTCTGCATTAAAAAAATCCTTCCCCTGAACGATATGACCATGATGATTCAATTTCTCCCTCACCAATCAGCATCAGCCCGTGAGATTCAGACCTGGCACATGGAAATTTCAGCCTTAAGTCAAATATTATTTCAAAGTTAATGACAAAATCTATTTTTGCAGTGGTCTTGTTTAAAATATTTCCCCTTAATACTCTTGAAATGCTGTAATTGAAAGCAGTCATACGAGATGCCAGGGCATGCTTCTTTAATTATGTCCCATGCCATCTGTTTCCAATGGAAGGGGAGTATCTGTTTGCAGTTACCGACCTTATGAAAAACAGGCTTGTCCCAAAATAGATTGGAACTAAAACCAGAAAGCATTTCTTTCAGAGGCATCCTTTCAAGCCAATTAACTTTAATCATTATAGAAATGTTTATTTCCCATCTTAGTCTCTCTTCACATGTAAATTCCTTCAGGGGAAAAGATCTCTTTTTGTGACTGTTTGAATAGTTCCAATTTGGATTAATCAGAACCTGCTGGCCTGTTTATGTCCCAATTGTGAATGCTGGCAACTTTCTTGATGAGGGAGACACACATTTCCTGCAGAGACAGACCCGAGGTGCGGTAGATATGCACCTACTAGTCAAAGCGAGTTGGCAATCCTCGTGGCCCCCGTATGTGTTCCAGTATTGCCCTCCAGGGTGAGGACCCATGAAACCATTTGTTGGATGGGACATCAGCAATCCCAAGCTTCGTCACTAAAAGCCCAGTTCTCCAAAGAACTCCAGAATATCTTCTCAGACCGTCACACATTTACACACCACTCTCAGGAAAGCTGCAAGAAGCCTTGGTGGCCTTGTAAGATGCAGTGTCTGAGGAGGTGAGTGAGGTAACATCAGCCTACCTAAGAGGCTATTGTTTCTGAATTGCCTCTATTATTCAAGGGAAATTTCTACCTATGGGTAAAACGTTGTTTTGTAACAATTTTTGGATGAATGTAGATTAACTTCACTCATCCATCCATTCATCCGCTCACACAGACTGTAAGTTCCTAAGTATTTTCCTTTTTACTGTTTTAGGCATTCATATGTCTCAAATTACAAGAGCAATGTCTTAGACATTGTCTCAACCAATATTTGCTGAATTGTGCACTTCTCTAGACCCTGGAGACACATTAATATAAGATATGTAAAATTTTTGTTTAGGAACTTTTATTTAATATGGTCAGTCTCTAAATGGCTAAAAAAGAAAATATACTGTCTTAAAAGGTACAAAGAATCATACTACTATCTTTTAAAAATACCATAATACACATAATTCTGTGTGTAAATATACACAGTTTTAATGAACTGTTTTCATCTATGTTAATGGTTCTTCTTCCAACAGCGGAAACCTACCCAATGAAGACTTCCAATACCATACATGAGAAGTTCTCTTTTGAATTGTTTGTCAGGGTTGTCCTAGAGACTCCAGAATCATATAGCCTATTGCTGTTGTCCTTAGTTACCCCCAGAGGTGGAAGGTAAGTCCCGATTGCTGAAGACACCATGCACTTCAGACACAGGGTCCAGAGGCCCCTGAGCTGAACCGACCTCAATGCCTCCTCCCTGAGAACTAATTTTCATGGTACAAGAAGGCACCATGCAAGCTTCTGAGTGAAGGAGGCAACAAACAGTCCTACCTAGCCATGATCCCATTTGTGCAACATCAATGACCAGAATGGCACCATAATCCCGAGGGTGCAGTAGCGGCTCACATGCCACTGCAATAACCAACAGCTCTCTAATTGGATGTAAGGCTGCCTCAACAAGAGGGAAACTGCCTGGTACTGGAAATCTAGTCAACTACTCAGTAAGGTTGTGGTTATTGGAGGAGAATACAACCACTGGTTTCCAAAACCAACGTCATCCCTAACAACAACCCTACTACATTTGTCTGTATTCCCACCCCTTACCAAGGAAAATTCTCTTTGCAACGGACAATGAACACTACAGAAACCCACAACCAATCAACGTACAAAGTTGTAGTGCCCAGTCCTATTGGATTCATCTACAAAACAACCCCTGAACCTAAGACTCAAGGAACATTGTGGAAGAGGGGCCAGAAAGATGGTAAGGGCCAGAGATCCAAAAATTGATTGTGAGATTGTGACTCCTAGTAGTGTCAGAAGCTATATCCATAAAAATTTCAGCAACATGACTGGCCAAATATGAGCTGAAAAGAATGATACCAATAGATGTGCCCAATTGGATGAGGAAAGCCCTCATATGAAGCCTCAACCCTACACAAAGAGCTACAGGAAGCCGAGGAAAGTTGGGAGGGGAAGAGGTGGTCTCCCCCATTGAAGAGCACACATCAATTGTTGTCCAGTGCCAAATGATCAATCCACAAACCATACATACAAGTAACATTATTCAGACTGAGTAGGATATATTTAGAAATATATATATATATATATATATATATGCATATATTAGTATATATGCATACAATAAATAATTAGTGAAAAAGGAGGTCTCGAATTTGAAGACAGGACAGGGATGTATGGGAAGGTTATGAGGGAGGAAAGAAAAGGGAGAAATATAATTATACTCTAATCTAAAAATTATCTTTTTAAAGTTAGGGATCCATGTAAGTACAAAAATAGATCTCTAAGCCTTATGGTAAATAGAGTCAGATTCCCAATGGCTAATAATAAAAATAAAGAAACGGCACTCTGACCATAAACGACTGGAAGGTAGAGCCAGTGCTTAGACAGTGCCATTTTCATCTCTGTGCCTAGATGCAAAATATCTGGTGCAGACTTGGTGTTTAATAAATATTTGATTAATTTAACCCAGCAAGCATGTTGACCACCATCTAAGAAGCCTGCCATCTACTGGGCTTCTAGTACATTCCACTTGCTGTGATGAATACTTTCCACACATGAGTTCCCCTAATCCTCAAAACAAACAAGTAAACAAACCCCAGGGAAGCCAATATTTAATGTCTCTATGTTCGAAGGAGGGGCTGGAACTTATGGATGGGAAAATCACTTGCTGGGACTCATCAGTTAGTAAATTCCCGGATGTGATTAAGAACTCAGGTCTGTGTTAAAGTCAGTTTCCACATCTGCTTCCTGTTATCTTCCATGACTGCTCCAAGTGTCATTTAGAAAAGCCTTGCCGCTAACTCACCAAACTCACGGCAACGTATTTGAAAACCTGAAACCACCTCATCATGTGGGAAATGACAGCTCTCATCTCCATCTCCCCCTTGAAGTTCCTGAAGTTTTATATTGACTGGGCCCTTAATAGCAACTATAACTTTTAAGCTGAGTTTCCTGAAGCTTGCATATCTGTGGTTTTCAGATCTCATGGGCTCCATCCAAGAAGAATATATTCTAATCATTTCCCAGGAATCATGAGAGTCAGTAATGCATTTTTTCCCCTTTGGAGTTGAAAGTTATCCTATCAGGTTGGCTGGATTTGGCAGTAAAGAAAACCACCCATCTATCCCAGGCTTTCTTCATCTGATGATTCAAATAGAAGTGTAACAAAATCCCCTCAAGCTTTCCTAATTTAGTCTCATTTCAAACTTTCCAGAAATCAGTCAGGAATTCCTGTGGGAACATCATCTAAGGGTGACGCAACAAAGGCAAGGGCAGAGGGAGATAATAAAAAGTTAGGAAGGAGTGCCAAGACATGCTCATTGCCCAGCGACCAGCGACTGAGCATCTAAACACACCAGCACCGAGTCCCGCCTGAAAGAATGTGCTCCAAACTGGAGCTGGGGGCTGTGTCCTAGAGGCTGGGATCAGTGGCTGGGACACAGCAGGGCCTCAGCAGGCTAATCGCCATGAACAAACTACAAATATTAACTCTGCCTTAAAATAGCTCCGACTTGTCGGCTTCTCATTTACTGCTTGATAATATCAATCCTTATTTCTCAGTCAATATGCACAGTATATCATCATAAGAAACTGCATGTATCCCTACCCAGAAAACACACATTTAAATTTAGTGCACACATAAGAGACAGACAGATAGACAGAAACAGGGAGGGAAGGAAGAAGAGGGGAATGTGCATGCATGGAACAGTGTTCTTGCAAAGCAAATAAATAGCAGGGAAGGTAGGGAGAAATAAATGCAAATGCATCCAGTTGAAAATACTAACAATAACAGCAACAAAAGGATTGGTTCCCTGTGGTTGGTGTCTACCATAGTCCAAAAAGTGGGCTAAAGAACTTTATGCTGACCTTATCAAGACCCAGGGAGACAAATGTTTTCATCCTTACTTTACAGATGAAGAAAGGGAGGCCGAGAGAAGTAATGTTCTTAGACTACAGAGCTAATAAATGATAGAAGCAAAATCAGAGCTCAGTTCCTTCTACCTCCAAAATTTCTGCTCTCTGTCTTTACACAATTTAAGTAACACTAGAGAATCCAGATCAAAAAATTACTTTTTGTTTCTTTCTTTGTCTTTTCGAGACAGGATTTTTCTGTGTAACAGCCCTGGTTGTCCTGGAACTCACTTTGCAGCTTAGGTTGGCCTTGAACTCACAGAGATCCACCCAAGTGCTGGAGTTAAAGGAGTGCGCCACCACACAGGGCTGAAAATTACATTCTCAAGGTAAGCATACAAGAAGCTGAAAACCTAATATGGGATAGGACATATACCTGAACTAGTAATATTAACTAAGTTCCATTCCCTGGCACATCACTAAATAAGTTTACAACTGATGTCATGTAATCTGGCCTCAAAAGACCTTGGTTGCATCATTTCTGGTACCTTAAATCGATGGATTTAAGAATTTCAGGAGGTTTGTGTGTCTAAATCTTACCTTACCCCATCTCAGGAATCTCTAAGAAAGGCAATAACTGAAAAGCCTAAATAAAAAAAGAAGGAACAGCACACTAGTGCTTCAGTTGTCCTTGTCTACGTCATATGTGTACATACCCTGAGCATCACTGCTGCTTTGGGAAGTCATTTTCATGCACTATCTTATTAGTGCATTCCAAATTAACTTAAATACACAGGTCTATGGAGAACAGTCAACCTATTCGGCCAGCCAGGGACAAGAGACTACAGAGTCTACCATGTGGGCTACATTTCTTTTTGATGGGCCAACACAAAAGCAGGGGGTGGAATAGAGACAAGAGAGGGCAGTAACAAATATCCCCCCCAAAAGTGACAATTAAAGACTGGTATTAAGAGTCTATAAAACCATGAACCTGGCTGCCCACAGACAACAGGAACCAGTGTATGATGGAAAAGCACAGTGAGTCTACAGCCATAGCACACTGAACACGCCTGATCTTGTCTGAAAAGCACATTGAGCGGACACTGAGAAACCAGTTATGCACACAAAAATAACAGTAAGATTAAAGGCGGCTTTTAGGCAAGAACAACAGCTATCAAAGAAGGCAAAGGAATAGGATACTGAAAGTGTTGAAAACGCTTATGGAACCAAGCTATTTTTGTTCTTGTTCTATTTAAGAAGAAAGAGAAAAACGCTTACCATGCAGAATTTCTCACTGAATTCATTAGAAAATTAGACTTGACAACTTCATTGTTTTTCAGTCAGGCAGCTCCCTGACTGCCATGGTTTCCAGTTTTCTTCTCTCCTCTGCCTGTATTTCTTGGATGTCTCTACCTTCAAGGTAGAGTTTTGTACTCTACCTTAGAGTCTGTGTTCTCTAGGCTCTACAAAATATCTATATCCCAGAACTTTATGTCTAATAAACCCTGAGCATACTTAGATTCTGCATGGATCTCCTCCCGTATTTGCTATCCCATGAGTGCCACCAATGCTACAGGGTTAAGAGGTGGCTCTGTGCAGTCACTGAAGCAAGAGACTGGATTTCTGAGCAGTCAGAACCACAGAGGAGTATGTGAGACCCTTTACTGAGTAAGATACAGAGAACAGAGCATAGAGTATTCCAAGAAGCCTAAATCTGATCACGGCATTCCAGGTTTGGGGGAAGGTATATTCGTCATAGAGAGGGTAGAATATAAATTGTTCACAGCTTCTGGTCTATCTGTACAACTATTAGATATTTGATACATGGTATATGGGCCTCCAATTATATTTAACTGAAAGAACCTTCAGAATAGTCAAACGATCCCGAAAGAAGAGGGAAAGAAGGAAGTGTGGAGGGCCAGAAGCCACAGTAGGCATGGAAATGAACAAATCATGTAATAAATCATTACTATAAAAATGAATGGCTAGGTGATGGGCTAATCAGGGCAAAGAGATCCACACGCAGGCCCGGGGTGGTCTGTCCTGGGTTCCGAAGAGAAAACACGGGCCACGTGGCTCCTTGAGACACCAGGCAGATGGACACTATTATGCTATTATGATGAGCAAATGTATGGTGTGGTACGGCGAGGGGTGGGGGGAATGGTTCATTTCTTGTGAACAGAGGCTTATCTTCAGGGGTGAAAGTGCTGAGGGTGAGCAGAGGTGGGTGGCTCCTGGGCTGCTGCTGCGGCCCATGTCTGGGTTCAAGGCCCTGATACAGCCATTGTCTGTGTGGATGTCCATGGCTCCTGATACCACCAAAGGTCAAGTGGATAAGGCTGTGCAGAGTTGACCCCGCCTCTCACTAGCTGCAACACTAGGGAGAGCTAACTGCTCCTGCCCCTCACTGGCTGAAGCACTTAGGAGGAAGGTACTACACCTCACCTGGGTAGCACAATAGACATGACCCTGTTTTCAGGAGCATGGGCGAGCTGACACTGAGGGCATGAGAATGGATGTTGTAAGAGGGCTGCTTGTTTTGTTTCCGGCTGCTCAGCCCCCAAATAATCACACAGAAACTATATTATTTAAATCACTGCTTGACCCATTAACTCCAGCTTCTCCTACAGGCTAACACTTACATCTTAATTTAACCCATTTCTATAAATCTGTGTATTGCCACAAGGCTGTGGCTTACTAGAAGTTCTGGGGTCTATCTCTGGCTACACAGTTTCTCTCAGACCCTGCCCTTCTTTCTCCCAACATTCGGTTTAGCTCCCCCCACCCCTGCCTACCTAAGTTCTGCCCCATCACCAGGCCAAGGCAGTTTCTTTATTAACCATTGCTATTCACAGCATACAGAGGGGAATCCCACATCAAATGGGAGAGCAGGTTGCTCCCCTATTGTCTGCCATGTGGTGGCAAGAATGGGGGAAGGATGCCCTCTTCTTTTGCCCCTCAACACTTGCAGCAGGCGGGGGACCTGACCCAAGTCCCCAGCAGCTGCAGTACTCGGGAAAGTGGTGCTGCTTTCCTCAGATGGGCAGCACAGTGGAGCTGACCCTGTTGGCAAAGGCATGGGTCAGGTGGTCCTGAGGATGTGAGAATGAATTAGCTGGCCACACCTCCCTCAGCTGTCATGTGATGGGTGAGACCAATGGAAAGATGCCTCCCCCACCCCTTGCCTGTCCCTGCCCCCTGTGGTGCAGAAGGGAGCTGACCCTCCTCTTTATCAGCTGCAGCACCCAAGAAAGTCTATCCCTGCACCTCGCCTGGGCAGCATAGCAGAGCTGACCGTATTAACAAGGAGTGCTGGTGAACTAGCCCCTAGAACGCGAGCATGGGAAATTTGGCCGTGCCACTCATCTTCCATATGATGGTGTGGCAGGTGCGAGAACCTGCCCTGAGATCCTAAGATCAGGAGAGCTGCCCCCGCCCCTCACCAGTTGCATCTCTCGGGAGAGGGGCCCCTGCACCTCACCTGGGCAACACAGTAGAGCTCTCAGGTCTGATCCTGAACCTGAAAGAGGAGAAAGTAGGAAATATGTTTGAACGCAGTGACACAAGAAAGGACTTTCTGTCAAGGACCCTGAGAGAACTGGCTTAAGATGAGGAATTAGTAAATGGAACTTCATGAAACTTAAAAGTCTAAAGTAATTTTCATTATTTTTAAAGATTTATTTATTTATCATGTATACAGTGTTCTGCCTGTTGGTCTACCTACAGGCCAGAAGAGGTCACCAGATCTCATTGTGGATGGTCATAAGCCACCATCTAGTTGCTGAGAATTGAACTCAGTACCTCTGAAAGAGTGATGTGGGATGATGTCCTTCTGTACACTGTGAATATGTGTTGCTTTTATTAGTCGGTGAATAAAACTGTTTTGGCCTATGGCAGGGCAGAATACAGCTAGGTGGGAAATCCAAGCAAAGATAAAGGGAAAAAGAGGTGACATCTGGGAGAAGCCAGTAGCCACCAGAGAAGCAAGATTTGAGGTAACAAACCACGAGCCTGATAGTAAAATATAGAATAATAGAAATGGGTTAATTTAGGTTACAAGAACTAGTTAGTAATAAGCATGAGCTAATAGGCCGATCAGTATGTAATTAATATTAAGCCTCTGAATCACTATTTTAAAAGCAGCTGCGGAACCAGGTGGGATGAAAATCCCCTAGTTACAGAAGAGTAGCCAATGCTCTTACTGCTGGACCCCTTCAGCAACCAAGTTTTCACTACTTCCTAGTATGCAGAATTCCCCCTCGAGCTGTCAATTTGATCTGTTCTTCTTTTCTGAAAACAGTCCCTTGCTGCAGTCCCTCTTTGCAGTATGGCAGTCTGTGACTTCAGGGATCCCAGCTGCCTTCCGGGAAGGTGGTCACCTCTCTGTGTCTTCGAGAGTTGTTTAGCTTGCAATTTTTAATTGTTGTCAAACCCCAATAATTTGATGTTTCCAGGATGGGTCAAGTCTTGACTTGAGTGTTTGTGGCTTATGATTAAACCCCATTTGTACAAGTATAAATTTCTGGAGCATACCATAGAAAAGATTTACTTCGTCCCATCTATTCAACACTGTGCTGGCAATCTGAGCCAGTTGAAGACGAAGAAAAGACAAATACAGTAAGAAGGAGGAACTATACCTGGGTATCATGATCTTGACAGTGTAAAACCCCAGTAAACTTGAGAATGCTCTGCTAAAGCTAATATGTGCATTTACCAAGGTCTCAGGGTGCAAGGAGGATGTGCTGGGTTGCTATATCAGCTCTAAAAAAAGACATTTAGAAAATAAGATTTTAAAAACACATTTGCAGTAGTTTTCTAACTCTCAGTTTATAGCCAGTTGCAGTGATATATGCACATAAAGCATGAACACTATTAATAGCTGTTGAAAACATAAATAAGTGGAGAGATATTAATTATGATTTCAAAGCTATATCAATAAAGTCTTAATGGTTTTCTTTCAATTGAGCTGGCTATTACCTTTAAAAATCTATAGGAGAATGCAAAGCACTATGAGAAGTCCTAGTAATTTTACCATAAACTCATTAAAGGATATTAATTTAACTGATATTGATTATATTACTGTTTATTACATAAAACTATTGAGTTAGTATTGTGGTAGAGATCTACAGAGTCAATGTAATTTCCATCAAAACTCCATTGACATTCTTCACAGCGATAAAGAAACCTAAAAAATATGTGGAAGCACAGAAGATTCTAAGTAGCCAAGGCCACCCCAAGCCAAAAGGATAATGCTGGAAGGATTACAGTATCTGATTCCAAATTGTAGCAGGAAAACCATCAGACTACTGGCGCAAAACGAGACACATAGTTCAGCAACCTGTATGAGAGGGCCCAGAAAGAAGCTCCTGCAGTCCAGGCGTCTGACTCTAAGCAAAGAACTCCAAACTCTGCTGGAAGAAAGATAACTTCTTTAATAAATGATGCTGAGAAAATCTGACATCCACATGCAGAAGAATGAAATTACATCAAAGTCCCTCACTTTGCACAAAAATACATCAAGGTTTTGAACCCAAGAGCTGAAACCAGGGAAAGGAACCCCTATACACTACTGGTGGGAAGGTAGTGTATCCACCATGGAAATCGTCATGGAGGTTCCTCAAAACATTTTTTAAGAGCAATCAAATGATCAAGATATATCACTCCGGGACATAGTCCAAGGAGGCAAAAACATTCATAGACGTTCACACCCATGCTTATTGAAGCACTGCTCACAATGACCAAGTTACGAAAGTAGCTAGAGGCCAAACATCAGGTGAATGGACAAAGAAAAAATGTTTCATACATGCACACACACATACATGCACACAATGTAGCATTATTCATCCTTAAAGAAATTAAATTATCATTTGTAGGAAAGAGACGGAATTCAAACCAGAAATGAATGGTATCATTTAGGTAAATTAGAGCAAACTCAGAAAACAGATATTGCATGTTTTATCCCAGATATGAAATAAAGACTTTCTAAAAGAGAAAAGCAGAAGTCAGACTGGAAAAGGAAGTGAGGCTATCTTAAGGGAAAGGCCTGGACAAGAGTAGTAAGGGGGTGGCCAAACACACTGTATGCTCACATGAAAAGATACAATGTTTTCTTCTTATATACACACAAACACAAATACCAATACATGTTGGATATCTCTTCTCTAAAATTCTTTTCAGATTTTAGACCATTTTGGAGGTGTTGAAATTATTTACATGCGCGCATCTTGGAGATGGGATCCAAGCTAAGCACAATATTCATTTGTCTTTCATATTTGCTTTATACACATCACCTGCTGGTCATTTCACTTGCTTATTGTGCCTGCATCTTCACTACAGCCCAGTATAGAGAGTTGGACATGCAATTTTTTCACTTCTGCTTTCTTGACATTAAAACAGTTTCAGATTTTTGATATTTCAGATTTGATATTTTTAGAATAAGGATGCTTAATTTGCACATGGCTAAGGCATTTAAGAAGAATCATGTTAATTTTAACACAGGTAAATAAGTTATATTGAGTTCACAGATAAACCCATACTTTACAAAGGTCACTTCTCCTCCCTCCTCTTCTCCTCCCCTCCTTTTCTGTCTCCTTTTCCCTTCCATCCTTCTTTTCTTGATTTTCTTGTCTATAAATGCAAAACAAATGAATGGGGAGAAAGGATATCTCTAGCAAGTAGTACTGATCCAATAGGACACCCAATGCAAAAGTGAAACTCAACTTAAACCTCATATCATACAAACAATTATTTTGGGATATATTTATATCTCTAAACTTACAATCCACAGCAACATGGTTCCTAAAAGAAAGCAAAGCAAAAAAGAAAATTGCTTCCAGGATATAGGGAATAATTTTCTAGCCAGGATACAATGAGCATAACCATAAAAGATGAAAGAGTCACAGAAATTTCATCAAATTAAAAACCTTGAGATTTTTTTAAAGAAAAAACAATGAAAGACTGGGAGAAAATAACATATATTTATATACATTCTATAAATGCATATGTATCATAGGCATACTATATGTGTTTTGTGTATTTATAACATTTTACACAATATAATATATGTTTCATATTAACAAATACACAAACAAGTTGAAAAGCATTTTATAAGAAAGAGACGCTAATGACCACTTTGCATATGGAAAAGTATATTAATCATTAGTTGCTAAAGAAGAGCATATTCAAAGTACCATGATATACAAATCCATACACAATAGAATCATTGAAATTTAGAAACTGACAATATCAATCATTCATGAGAATACACAGCGATGAGATTTCTCATAAATTTTTGGCAGGCATATTGTATGATGGACCACTTTGGAAACTATCAGTCTTTTTCAAAGTCAAATACTTGGCAGCTTTGCTGGTAACAGTTACAAACCTAAATATTAACCACAAATGCCTATCAACAGAGGAGTGAGTACATTGTGAAACAGCTAGGCAATGGAAGACCGCAGTCAGCTGCCTCTAGAGCATCCGAAAAGTTAAAGGAGCTCAATACAGAAGAGTTCATAGTATGTAATTTGTTTCCATTGCATTTGATTTTCATCAGAGTACTATAATAGTTAAAACCAATCTATGTTGAAAGCAATGGGAACAATGTTTCCCCAGGTGCACCAATGTATAACCAATAGAGACTGGCGGAGAAGATGGTGAGACATCCATGGGAGGATAAGCATAGTCCAGACATTGTAAAGCACACGAATTTCATGGGCATATAATGGATAATTGAATGAAAAATTAAACATCATTTACTTAAATTTTTGTGGCCACCTTTACTTAATTATAAATACACATTCAGTACCAGTGCTGGCCATTGTTTTAGGCCCTGGAAATGCAACAATAAGTTTCCCCTGAAGGACAGTCTTGAATCATCTTAAAATAAGAGAATCTGAGAAGGGCTAAACACAGAGGGAGAGGGGAGAGAGACATCTGGCCAACCGGAAGAAAGATGGGCTACATTAAGGATTCTGTTGGAGGTAAAGATTGGACTTTCCCTTATTATGTGGAATTAGATAAAATTAATGACTGAGATTAGTTTAATGACTAAAAATTATATCGAGGCATGATCAGCAAAGCAACTAAGACCTGCTATATACGTCAACCAAGAGGTAGAGAGGAGCGAGCACTAGAAAAAGAGCCTGTTTGATGGTGTGTATGAATGATATAGTCTGCAGCTGATGTTGGAGTTGATGGTGGTTGGAAGCCAATTTACTTACATGTTTTTCCATAACTACTTATCAGTATCCACTCATTTGCTCATTCCTGAGAGTTGCACTGTTCGTAAAACTTCATGTGATGAAATTTTTGGTGTGTATGTACATGTTGGTGTATGCAAGCATGTATAAATGCGTGAGGGTGCACATATTCATGCATGCACATGCAGAGAGGCCAAAGGTCAGCATTACATGCTATTCTCTACTGCTTTCCTAACTTACTCACTGGCTAGACTGGTTGGCAAGTTAGCGTTGGGTCTGACTTTCTTCACCTGCTTCTGCCAGCAAAGGTGCGTGCTGCCACACCCAGTTCTTTATACACGTGCTGGGAGTGGAGTGGGGTCTGACCTCAGGTCTTCATGATTGTACAGTGAGCAGTTTACCCACAGATACTTGAATTCTGTAACTGCTGCCCAACATGGAACCCCATGGAATGCTTCTTCATGTGTTTGTCTCCTAAGCTGAAACAACAGCTCACAATCAGGATTATCAGGATTAACAGAATCATTTATTAACTCTGATAGTTCTAGAGATCCATATTTAAGCTCGATTCAGGAACACCAAGATTTTTCATGGATGAATTCCAATGTGCCCGGCTGTCATGGCAACTAGTTCCTCTCACTTGCTGTAAGGAAGGTAAGACAATCCCAGTGTTGAAGATGGAGGCAAATGGTTTCCTAATACAGTCTTTTACAAAGCAGCTGGTTGTGGAGATTGTACTTAGGTTTTTCTTGCATATGTTTCTTGTTTTCCTCTATTTTCTGTCCGCAGCTTTAAAATATCAATTCTTTCTTCAATGAGAGAAGGAAATTCTTAAATGCAAGGGTGAAAACTAGGGATCTCTGTGTTTGAACCATCTTAGATTGTGCCACCTTGAACTTATTTTCAAAATCCTTGTGTGTTTTCCTCAGTAATACAATATAACCATTTTGACACTTTCAACCAATAGGTTCTATCTGTTAAGATACTGGATATGTTGTTGAACTATATTAGCTCAGCAAAGTCAAGGGTAAATAGATAAGAAAGTTTTAGCATAGTTCTTCATTTCTATATCTTCCATTGTCAAGTTTTGCTTCCCACTTTCAGGCACAGAATGCTATGAAGATAACAGGTCAGTCACTGAGATTTTTGGCACATGAACTTTTCACTGTTTCCTAAAGTATTTCAATAACAACCCAGTGCCATTTTGCTAACCATAACCTGCTCTGATGGTATATACAGATCATTAAAACAATAGAATTCTCTGGCAAGTTCCAACAAAATTGCTGAAGTTTTGATAACTGCTCATTCTTCGTGTTTCGTGAGCAAATAAAGTGTTAGTGCTGGCTGGTTGAGGATTTCAACATAGATTTTTCTGAAGAAACAAAAATCCATAACAAACCTCTCTGAAATTTCTGTTATGGGCTTTCTTGGACACCATGATGCATGAATGACGTATGAATTAAATAAATATGACTAATGATACACAGATGATAATGTGTAACAGATCCACAGCGCTTGTGTAACTGTTTTATTTTCCCCCACCCCCACCCCCACACACACTGGAAGCCCAGGAATGGCAGACTGTTCATTTTGTTTAGGATCTGCATAGCTGCTGATCGCAAAGCACCTTGCACACAGTGAGGTCTCAGCACACATGCTTGAATATATGAATAAAAAATTGCATCCAAGTCAAAGCAGATGCTTAAGTGCTTAATCTGGAAACTGAGCTAACCACATTTCATGTGTCAGAGTAGCTAATGAGTTGTTGAAAGAATGACATGTAAATTCCTGTGTTTCAGCATGTTCTCCACACTCCTGTCTCTCCCCAAATTGAATACATGCATCTACTGCCGCTATTTTAGATTCTGCATTTTACTTCAGAAACCAAAGGTAAGACACATTTGTCAGTCTCAAAGTCAACACAGGCAGAAAGATGTGTCAGCTCTATCTTGAACTAAATGGTTTCGAAAGGACAATTATTGAATCAGAATTCCAACTAGTGGGTGGAAAGGCAAAAATAGAGGTAGAAATCACAATTTTACAAACTCTAATAAAACAATGGAGGTAATCAATGGTCATCAACATGCATTCAACCATTAGATGCAAAACTGATGGAGAACTTTGTAGTAGATGGCTCAAAATGGCAATACTTAGATTAAGCTCAAGTTTTATCATACACTGAAATGCCTAGACATTCCTAGTGACTGCAATCTAATCATGATCTAACCTATAAGTAAGTATCTTAAAGCCAAAAATACAAAACCACACAGGAGATGCAAAGTAATCTTGTAGGTAGTCACTCATAATGTCACAGGAAAGGGTGGAGCTCCCCATATATGACCTCACTCCATACAATAGTCACAAGTTCTGTGGTTTACAGGACACTGTCACTTCTGATCAACTGGCTATGAATTAGAGGCTTCAGCAGACTCATTCAGGCTCACAATTCACTAGCGTGATCCTCCAAACGAAGAGAATTGCTGCATGTATAGTTCAAGTTTTATGAAGAATATACTCAGGATCAGCCAAAGAGAGTCAGCCGGAGGGGGAGGCCTGCTGGGATCCCAAATGTGAAACTTCTTTGTCCTCATAATTTGTCAACCTCTTGGTCCATCAATGCGCACCACTAACAACGAAGCTCACACTACTGTCTCTGTTCAGAAATCTCATTCCATAGGCTTGATGGAGTCATTTCGCATGTGGTCAGACTCTGTCTCTAACCTACTTTCCCTGCTCAGAAAGCTAGCTGACACCAGCTGGCTCAGTCTCCATCTCTGATGACATGGTTGGTCTTTCTGGGATGGCCAGCTCTCATCTTGAAACTGAAACTAGGAATCTATCACAAGGTGCCTCCCTTTGATTTCAGTTGCCCACCATGAAGAAGAGCAAATACATTTTATAAGTTGGGAACTTCCAAGAGTTTTAGAAGTTCCTTTCTAGAAAACAAGGCAAAAGTCCAGTGATTTAAATAATGATTTGTATATAATATTAAACTGATATAGCTGCAGTCAAGCTGAAATTCTGTTGTTGTGTAATGAGTTACAAAACAGAACCAGGCTTAGAGAAGCAGTAACTGGATGACCATGTTTGCAGTGGTACCAGTCGCAATAGTCAAGCTGTGAAATCAGATGCAATCAACAGAAGCAAGCATAAAGGAAATGTGGAATATATACAAAGTGTGGAGTACTATTCAGCCATAAAGAAGAATGGAATTATGCCTTTTGAATGTTATAGATGGGACTGGAGATCATGTTAGGTGAAACAAGTCAGATTATAAAGGGTATCTCAATTTTTCCTCTTTTCCTCATATATTGAGTTTAGAACAAAAATAAAGCCAAGATAGTAGAGACAAAGTATTAGAAAAAGGAGGCCATCAGCTGTAAGAGCAAGGAAGGGCAACTTAGAGAAAGTATGTGTGTATATGAAATTATCAGTGAAAACCAATATTCTTTATAATTTGCCTTCACTAAGCAAACATTCTCCATAAATGTTAAATGTGTTAATGCCCAAAATATGCTCTCCCTTTGGTCTGCCCACTTATTAATAAAGATTAACAGATTTCACTCACAAGTTCATTGTCTGCTACATTACTTTGGGAGAAATTTTTTCTATATCACTGAGATTGGTAAAGCAGATTTCTACCTGTCTTTGAAATAAAGAAGAAAGTAGGTAATTATCCTTTATACTTATAATAACTTGAAATATTTTCCTAAATTTATTCAGTGAAATGTTAAATTAAGAATTTTCTCATTGTGATGGGAAGGATTTATATTTTACATGTAAAATCCTTTTATAATCTTTACCTTATTAGTATGTGTTAGACTTTCATTTATTCCATTTCTTATTTTATCACTGAAATATATACTGGTTAGGTTTAACTGTCAATTTGTCACAACCTAGATAAAACTGGGAAGAAAATCTTCATAATGAATTGAGTAGATCAGGTTGATTTGTGGGCATATCTATGGAGTAGTATCTTGATTGTCAATTCATGTAAGAAGATCCAACCAACTCTCGGCAGTATCAACCCTAGGCAGGGGGTTCTGCACAGTTTAGGAGATGAGAAAGCTAGCTGCAAGTAAGTAAGCATAGATGTATTTATTCTCTTTGACTATGGATATGGCGTGACTTGCTGCTTAAGTTTCCACTTTGACTTCCCTTCAATGATAGACTATAATGTGGAATTTTAAGAC
Organism: Microtus oregoni; assembly: GCF_018167655.1. Taxonomy (NCBI): domain Eukaryota; kingdom Metazoa; phylum Chordata; class Mammalia; order Rodentia; family Cricetidae; genus Microtus; species Microtus oregoni. Next base: position 35,686,188 of record NW_024543072.1, read on the forward strand.
AAGTAAATCCTTGCCTCTGCTATATTGAAACTAGAAGAAAAAACCTGGAATTATAGCACACCCCTAAAAGCATTCAAATACCTTCTCACTAAAAGTTGCTTTTGACATAACTCAGGTAGATGAAGAGTCTCTTCTATTTGAACCTAAGCTAAGAATTTTCTTCTTGGCTCTCCTGTATTCTTTGTTATTGTGTGCTTACTTGAAACCATACATAGGCAGATGTTAATATAGACACATTTTTATTCTATAGGGAAGAGTTTTCAAAGTGTTCTCAGTAGAGACCCAGGGAACCCCAAGACCTGTCTAGAGGTCCATGAAATCAAAAGCATTTTCATAATAAGCATTTGTGGGTAAAACCAGAGCAGCCATATCAGACTACACGAGTTTCAGTCTTCATTCCCACACATGAAAAACCAACAAAAGACAAACATGAACAACTTCAAGTCAATAATGTCCTTAAGTGGGAAATCAATGTGACGCATGCCTGCTGCACGAGGAAACATGATAGCATCGCATTTTCAAGGGAAAACACTGATGAGCTTATTTGAGTTGTGAGCTGAACTCTCTGCGCCAGCCATGAAACATTTTCTATTACTTGGAAAGAGTGACAGACTGTGGTTATCCAAACCCGGCTATTTGGCAGATATTTTCTCAAAAGTGAATGGATTCTGTCACTTCAGGGAAAACAATTACCTGCTGCCAATGATAAAATTAAAGGTTTGGAGAGAAGAGTAGGATCTTGGAAATGTTTGTCCACCACCATAAACTTGAAAATTTTCCAATACTTAAAGACTTTTCTGATGGTACTGGGGTTTATATTAATAGGAATGATTATGTGTCAGTGTCTGAAAGATCCATGTAACTTGGTAAGCTAATATGTTCCAAATTTCTAGTATGTAATAAGATCAGGCAAGTTAGAAAACTGAATTTTAATGTAACAAGGCATGAAAGATTTATTGGAATAGCTTAAGGTTGCACATAGCCACCAACCTTTAATGAATTATAACATGGTATTTTAGTGTAATAGCGAACAGTGGCCACAAATATCTGAAAGGGTGTAGGGAAAGATGTGACATCAAGGGGATAATGGATGGTTCAATAGTTACTTCTACGATGGAAACATTCTTGTTTTCATCTGTGATAAGTGCTTAGTTTATAAAACATGTTTTTAGAGAGATAACTATTTCTCAACTTACTTTACCATCAAATTTCCAGGGAGAGGAGATGAAAGGGTGTTCACAAACTTGTAAAGGCCCATTTGACCAACAAGATCCACCTTTACAAGTTTGAATAATAGCTTCAACTTTTAATTCTCTGATGAACAAGTCTATAATTTAGCTTCTGAAATATTCCAAGGAAAACAGGCCAACTGAAACCTGAGTTTGAATGTGACCTTGAAATGCCCTCTGCTTCCCCAGTGCCTCCCAGACGAAAACTGGTTCCCAGCAGCACAAGAACTGGACAGTCATTGAAGACAGGTTCCCAGAAAGAAAGCACTGATATTGGATGCTCCTCTGAATCGTTAGGGCACTGAAGTAACACAAACAATTGCTCAATTTTAAGGAGAATTAATGGCATTTTCAGATCTCCAAATAGATCTCAAAAAGTAATCCATGCTACTGCTATTCATTTTGGACTCATTGGAGTGACCATTCATAGGGATCTCAGTAGCCATGAGAGTTCACATAAAAAGGAAACTTAGAAGACTGGATGGATGGTTCTAGGCATCATTAATGAAAGGCTGGCCTACAAAGTACTCTGAAAAAACTAATTTTGATGAAGAGTCTTCTTTTGAAGAGCAATGGGGAATGACTCCATTACCACCAGCCGAGGAGTCAAGTCCAGCTTGCTCCAACCATCCTCTGTTCATTGTACTGATATCTTTCTGTTTTCAATTTTTAAAATCTCAAAAGGAGATACTTAGTATTTGTAATAATAATTGCTTTCATGGGTGAACAGAATCTTTCAGGCTGGCATCTCGGAATGGTTGAACTGCCATTTGCATAATTACTTTAGCAAATTACTTGAGCTTGGTTTTTCTCCTTAGTAAATGAAAGGGAGGAAGATGGATAGATGAATGTAGTCATACACTTCCATACTTTTGTCTATACTGCTGAGGGATTGTTTTAGAGGTTCTATAGAAGCTATTGGTGGATATCTCCACACACTCAAGCTCCTAGTCCTTGCAAGCCTATAAGCAAGCTGCATTTTGCTTGTGCATGCATGTAATTCCAGTTGTCTTCAAGAATATTTCATAGGTAGTGCTATGAATATTCAGCAACAGATTTTTCCCATTGAGAAATAATCTAAACACTTAGTCTTCATCTAGGCAACTTTGCACATTTGTACACACTAAGGATGTACAATATAGAGGATAAATTCCTCCTGACATACCTGGTTCAGATTTTTATGTTCCCTGGAAGGGATTTTTCCAGAGTGGTTCTCGGTGGCTAAGAAATGGCTTGGAGTTCTTTCTGAGCTAATTTGTGGTCTTTGCTAGGAACTGTCTGATAGGATTCAGTAAATCAAGAACCCTCCTCACTTGAGGGTTGGGTGAGTGAACATGAGCATGGCTGCCTGAGCTACTGCAGCCATCTTGAGGATCTACTTTCCAATGCCTCTCTCTTTTTTGATAGGTCCCATGCCCTATCATGAGGGTCCCTGCAGGTACCCTTACCCAGTGCCTGACCATAGCCAATTGCATTAGAAAAGTTACTTTCCATACTCTCTTCTTTTATGATGATAATTCCTAATGTGCTCAGATATAGTATCCTCTGCTGGTACAGCACACATATTTCTTAGGTTTCCTTGAGTGGCTGCTCTTGTTGGCTTCAAAAGGCTCGTCCTATAGACTGCCGCTTAAACATCACATTTCCCTAGGTTTCCCCCTATATGCCAGAGTCATTCACACATCCACACAAGAATAAGAAGTTCTTTTAGCCTCTGAACTCCTAGAGAGCTTGTGTGTGTGTGGTGTTATCATCTGGCCAAAGTGATACCGTTATATCGAAACATTTATATAAAAACACATGCTGGGTCTAGAAGCAATGTTTTCTCCTCACTTTACAAAGGTGTTACAAAAAAACTCAGAGAGCTTTTGTCAGAGCAGTGAGAGGTGTTTGGACACAGTTTTATCTAACCCATTCCCAAAATAACTTTTATGTATCCGTAGTCTTTGAAGTAGAGTGGGCATGTAAAGTATTTCTTGTACTGGATGGTTTTATAGATAAAATGAGTTCTCTTAAGAACTATGCTGTCAGAGATTTCAGCTGGAATTGGCTGGTCTGTGGACTGAGACATGGCAATCCTCATCTTTACAGAAACTTAACCTTTTTCTGAAATATTTTGTATTGAAAATAAAAATTTCAGATGCTATCTTATGATCATAGTCTCAAACACACAAGAATAAAATAAGCTGAGCAAACAAAGAGTATGAGAAATGCACACACAGGTACACATACACACAGATACATAAACATACACAGATACACACATACACACATGTGTACCATAGAAACACAAAATCAAAAACCTTAATATAAAGAGCAAACAACCAATAGGCTTTTTTTTAGCCCCAAAATACCATTGAGTTCATTTTGGGTTGGCCTTGTACTGCTGGGCTAGGGGCCTGCCCATACATGTGGTTCTTATTCCCAGTGAGACTCCCTTAGAGAAATCAATTTTTCCTTTACAAGCCGTTGCCAACTGGAGATAGTTTCTTGGTTATGGATAAGAGCTTGTGTCTACTCTCCTTCTCAGCTTGGATGGAAGCCTGTATGGTTTGGATTTTGTTGTATGACAAGTTTTCCTAGAAAGACACACACACACACACACACACACACACACACACACAATCTTTTCATCCCAAATAGGGATCCCACAAAAGACCAAAGTACAGATTCTACTAGAGTCCAACTCGATGAACCACTGAGATTTCTTGAAGTTACTTAGATGATTATAGGTGAGAGGTTACTTATAGAAGCAGAAATAACTCAAAGACAGCTTCAACACCAAAGCCAACCCAAGCAAGGGTGACATCTCACAAAAGCTGGGAATCGAGCATGCTGCACAGCCTGTAAGCAACTCAACGGGTTGAAGAGAATTCTTTCCAGGTGCCTCAGTAGGTCTGAACATCTTCCAAACAGCTTTACTGATATCAGAGTCTTTTTGGTGCCTTGACTTGTCTGAGAGAGACTATCAGCTGTTATCACTTTCTCTGGGCAGGGAGGGGCCTTGTGAATCTGGCCAGTTTCAGGGACCTCCTGAAGCTATTTTGAATTATTTACCTCTCTCCTTAAAGAGCTTCCATGCAGAATGGAATGTTTGCACAGCAGACCTGTGCAGGCCCTGTGCATGTTTCCACAGTCTCTGTGAGTTCATACGTGAGTCCTGTTGTATCAGTAAGACACAATTACTTTGTTGTCATCCATTCCCAGTGGTTCTTACAGTTTTTCTGCCTCCTCTTCCGTATAGTTCCCTCGATCCTGAGGGAATGGTTTTATGAAGATACCCATTTAGGACTGAGTGTTCCAAGGTCTCTCACTCTCTGCACATTGTCTAGTTGTGAGTCACTGTGTATTGTTTCCATCTACTGCAGGGCAAAGTTTCTCTGATAATGGATGAGCAAGACGCTGATATAGCAGACTGTCATTAGGAATCATTTTATTGCTGTGCTCCTTCAGCAGAACCATCATATTTTATTTTCCCATAGCTCCATAACCTATCTAGTCTCAGTCTCTTGGCAGCCAGAGCAGTGTCAGGCATGGGTTCGATCTCATAGAGTGGGTCTTAAATCTAATCAGTGAGTGGTTGGCTACTCCCACAACATTTGTGCCATTATTGTACCAGCACATCTTGCAGACAGGTCACCATTGCAGATCAAAGGGTTTGCAGCCGAGTTTATGGTTACCTTTCACCTCTGTTTGCATGCAGAGTTTCTCCCAGTACAATGAAGACTCATCAGTAGGGGTAAAGGCTCTAGTGAGGCACCAGTCCAACTTCTCTGTAGAAATTTTACTTTAGAACCACAAGCATCCCACTGTCAGATACTCATAAATTCTTCTCTAGCATCTTTACTTGAAACCTTTCTTATTTCCATATCAAGTAAGTTGCATCCTTTCTATATCTTCAAACTCAAAGACAGTGATTCTGGAAATCTGTTCTAGTTAAGAGATATTTTCTATATGTGTAAATGTGTGAGTCTTTGCATCTATATGCTTTATTTCCTTCTTCTTGGTTTTTTTGTTCTGTGTGTTTTATCCTATTCTGATTTGTTTGGTTTCAATCTTATTTTATTTTATTATGTGTTAGGTGCATGTTTGTCTTCTAGTGAGAGAACGACTTGTGTGGGTGGGGAGGTAGGGAGGAGTTGGGCAAGGGGAACTCATATCAGAATATATTGTATGAAAAGAATCTATTTTCAATAGAAAAAGACAAAAGATAACAACAGAAACCACAACAACAAAGACATAGTTATTTTACTTAAAAGTCCCTGCTCCAGTGGGGAGGCTGAATAGACAGGTAGCAGTGGTGGGTGCCCCAACCTCTCAGGCTCTGGGGAGGAGAATCTGTGCTTCATATACTAACATATACTAAGCATGTGCTTTATGCTAATAATATTTAAATGCCACAGATTAGTTGAATCAGATAATCCTTACAATAACACTGAAAGGCAGGAATTACACAAACTGAAACCTCACAAACGGTCAAAGTGCAAAAATAAGTGACTATGGCGTGCTCGAATTTAAATGAGACATCTGTATCATACTCTTATCTGTACCGAGGTTCAGGGAGCATCCAAAAGAGGGAACTGAAACATTGAAAGAATGAGACATCAGGGAAGCGGAAGACTGCAGCAAAATAATGTCTTCTGGACGTGATAGGGCTGTAGTACACATGGACTCATGGCATCCGTGGTCATGAACACAATACCTGCCTAACATCAAATTAGTCAACACTCCAGAATATCTAAGGAAGGAGAACAAGAGGTTATTAGCAGTTTATGAGCACTGGGGAGGGGAAGTCAGTTTTCCTCAGTAGTGTAGCCCATAGTAAGTTGACCATGTTCTAGTGCATGATGCCCTGTATCAGTGAGCATACAGACATACAGGCAGCAATAATTGGATTAGTGGGTTATGAAGCAACAGCTGCAGTAGTAGTAGTAGTAGTAGTAGTAGTAGTAGTAGTAGTAGTAGTAGTAGTAGTAAGAGGAGGAGGAGAAAAAAGAGAGGAGGAGGAGAAGGAGGAAGGGGAAGAAGAGCAAAAGGAGGAGGAGGAGGCAGGTGAAGGTGGTGATATGATCTTAACACACTGAATTCATGCATAATATGGTCATGGAATAAACAAAAATTTAAAAATCAACATGAGAGATAGAGATGTTCAATACTTCACCCTAAATCCGCAACTAGCAAATGTCACAACTGGATTTGAATCAAGGCTTTCTGGTAGAGGATCCAGACACATCAACACTTTGTCAATATAATGGCAGTCTCTCTCCTCCTTGCTAGAATGAAGGGGGAAAAGAAGAGTAGATACTGGTGTTCTGGTGTGAAGTGATGGGGACCCACTGTCCTGTGATAGCTTCTCACTTAGAGGACATTGCACAAAGATAGGTGACCAAAAAAAGTGAATGTTTAAGAGCTAGTAACGTGATAAAGAATAATCAAAGGGGACAGAAAAATGAGAATGGTGTCCCAGGAAGCTGCTTAATGAACTTCATAAGGAAGATGCTTTCTTGGTACCTAGAGCAATAGAGATACCCAGGTTGATGTAACATGCTCTGCCTCTTCGGGACATGCAGATTATGGAGATCCATGGGCAGTCTTGGCAAGAAAAGTTTTAAATTGCTAGGAAACATGAAATGCAGCAATTGATTAGCAAGCCTTGCTGGAAAGGCTTTATTTACTATCCTAGAATCCCATTTGAAGAAGTGGAGATACAATGGCAGAGAAACAGAATGTCAGAGATGGGGCTTTGCACGGAAGCTTCCAGGTTGATCAGAAAGCAATAGCAGAGAATGGGTACAAAAGAGGGAGAGAATTTAATCAGTTAATCAAAGTTAATCAGCCTTTCTTAAGAGGACACTGGGACAATGCAGGGGCAGGTGGATAGATTTGTTCAGAAAAAGAGTTAGAATCCATGTCAGAGATCACTGAGTACTTTCCTCTACACACATTAATTAGATTGAGTCTATCCACAGTAATTAAGGAAGGTACTGAATCCCACCCATAAGGCCATGCTTCAGTTTTTAGCTGCAGGATTTGTTCCACACGAGTAATGATAGTGGCTCCTGGCAGACCACTTGCTAAGGTAAGGTGATGTATGTATCCTCCTAGACCCGGACTCTGTCTTCATTTCCAGGATGCTCTTGTCAATCCATGCTGCTTAGAGCCAGCAGAATATCCTTCCCTATTTATTCCAAACCCTGTATATTAAATATCCATTCTTTTGGGATTTGGGAAACTATTTTTGTCATTTTCCTTATGAAATTATATCCAGTTTATGTAGTTTTAAAATCTAACTTCATTTAGTTAAAACTATATCATGAGGATCTTCTCATCTTTGAAAATTATCATAGTCATAGTTTTAGTGGCTGCATCCTATCTTTCACCTTAGGTATCTATCCTTCAATCAAGTAACCACCTCTTGCTTACGCTATCCTCATTCCTGCCACTTGATGTAGGATCTTCTGGTGAGAGTCTTTGTGAACCAAATTCTGAATGGGCTTCTCTCTTAGATTCCCTAAAGTATAATGATGTGTCAACAGGATGTGAGCTCTTACAAGACTCCTGATGTGTATTTTCAGATAATAAAATAGTAAGGACATGGTTGATGCTGCCATCAGCATGGACTGGAGCAGGTCAGCCCACAGAGTACAGTCCTCTGCAGCCCACACACTGCGGCAAGGCATAAAGGGGTGGGAGTGCTAAGCCTTTATAACCATCAGTTAGCATCCAAATATTTAAAATATCACTACCTTTATGGACAAAAGCCCATAGATTTTTTTTTATCTTAGTGACCTTTGCTGAATTTTGTTGGCTATAATCTTTGCAATTCTGATTTCTTGACCTCTTATTGAAGACCTATGCCAGCTTGTCTGCCATACCTATAGCATAAGGCATTCTAATTGATTTTCACAGTTTATGTTTTCTTTGTTTTGAGATAAGGTCACACCGTGCAGCTCTGGGTGACCTGGAACACACTGAGCTCTTCCCACCTCTGGCTCCCAAGTAGTAGGATTACAAGCTTGTACCCCAGCCCCCTGATATGTTTTGGTTGATATTTTAAATTGAATGTGCACAAACCTGATGATACTTGCAGTTCTTAGAATTTTTCCTGTCACATTCATACTCAGAAGGAATGTTTTCTAGGAACACTTCAGAAATCCCTTTATTTTTCTGCATATAATACATAAAGATGTTAGATGCTTATCTCTTCTTTTAGAAAAAAATTACCTCTTAAATCAAACTTGATCCTCTTTGCTGCTCCATGCGGTGATGCTGGTGCTGAACTTATTTTCCCCACAAGCCACTGGTTTTCCCTGCACGGTTTATAGATCAGTCTTTACATTTTTCCAGAGTCCTCTGAGATATCTGACATGATAAAGGATTTCATACACCCAATTATCTACACAAAACTTTGCCAAGATGTCTTCGTGTTCATCTACTCTCCCGACAATCCTTGCTGCCACGCACCCACAGGACAGAAGAGCTTCAGTGCCTCCTGCCAGTAGCTGATCTCACCCATCTCCAGAGCATGTCCATGCACTAACACAGAAGCCCTGCATTCACAGTTGCTAGAACCTGATGAGTATCCCTGCTCTCTCTGCTTCCTTTCTGGTTTGTTACTGTCACTTCCACCCTGATGTCTTACAATCGCCTTGTAACTCATCCATTAGACCAACTACAGATTATTCTTCAAACAGCAGTATCATTGCTGGGAGCTGTGAACGCCCCAGATCCTGAATTTCTGGTAAACAACTTATAATGCTTGCAGCTGCTCTGAGCACGAAACACTCAGAAGTTCGTGATGACAGGAGAATGGTTTCTGGTGGGTTTGGCTGGGGCATGGCTATCAGTTAAGGATCTCTATATAAGTGGCACTGTACACAGTAAGGGGGATATTCTTGGAGCATTATTACAAGAATGACCCGTGTCTCTGTCTTTCTATCTTTGTGTGTTTCAATCTCCAGCTCCTTACCTGGTTCACGGACTGTATGATAGAGCGCAGACAGGTCTGGTGCGCTACACATATAATGACAGCTTAGATAATGTTGTTCCTCTGCCCAGTCTTCAATGAATGCAGCTCTCATTTGTAACAGCAGTGAGATGTCCTTTCTCATTCCCTCTCCTAATGCTCCATGCTTGCTTCTTTCGCTGATGACCTGATGTGGTCTCAACAGCCTATAAGAAGCACCACATTCTCTTTACACCTGGTCATCCCTCTACGATGCTCTCCCACTGATAATGAACTCGGCTCATACTTGCCCTTCCTGAAGGCTTTGCCCAAGTGCCACTTCTTCACTGAAGCAACTGCTTGTTCAGCACATGATTTAAAATCGCAGACTCCACCTACCCTTCCATTCTGCCCAAATTTCTTCCACCAACTCCAGATTTTGTTTTGCTTTTTAGCACACAAAGTTCCCACATAACCTATATTTTCTGTGCCAGTCTGTATTTCATGTCCAAGCTCTGTGCAGGCAGGAATGGTGTGCCTTCTTCTCACTTCTCTTCTGTTTTCCAGCGTTCAGACTTATCAATTGCACCAAAGCATCCCTGATGCCTCCATTGCTTTCAGTGCCATAAAAACACAAGTGTAAGCATTGCCTCGGCTATATATCCTAGCACTAGAGTCGATGGTAAGTTTGAAGGGTTGTTTTTGTTACTCACTTTTATTAAGTGGGATTTTAGTCTACTTTTGAAATTTGATAATGGGAAGGTTCAGAATAAATTATTTTATGTTGTCCTTCTGTCCTGTGTATCACACGAGTCTTTAAAAAGTAACTTGATGATGGAGTCCTGGGCCCATTAGAGATGTTTCCTATTTGAAGACTGCCAGGAAAGAATCTTGAATTTCTTTACAGAACTTCTCAAATTTTACCATAAAATATAATGCAACAGAGTATATAGCCCTTTTTATTTCTATTTTCCATTACAATATTTTTATTTTAAATTCAGTAAGTTATCCTAAGACTCCTCATGTCTAAAAACAAATGCAATATTTTTAGTCTCTTCCCTGTCAAAGTTCCACACTTTTACAAGTAAAACTTAAGTATTTTAATGCTTGCTATTGGCTATAATTTTTTAAATGTTAATTTTTTAATTTTAATATATATTTTATCATATATGTAACCACACACAAACATACACATATTTAAGTACATATATAAATATAGATATACATTCTAATATAATAGGATTGTACTATAACAGCCATGCTAAGAAGGGACCTGGTATCCTGCTTTCCCCAAGTTTTTGCATCAGATCTGTCTTTCCATTAGGAATTGGTTCAACATATATTTACATTTTAATACATTTAAAACACATATTTACATTTTAATATATTTACATTTAATGAAGAGAGAAAAAAGAAAGGGCCATAGTTAGGTAGTTCAGTAGAAAAGAAGCTACCTAGCATGCACATGGTCCTAGGTTCTATTTCTAGCAACAACAACAACAAAGAGAAAGAAAAGGAAAGAAAGGAAGAGAGAGAGGGAGAGAGAGGGGAAAACGCTTCTTGACTAAGTCATGAACACATAATTGTAGGGAAAAAGGAAACATAGGAAAATGAAACAATAAGGCTTCTTTGGAACAGTTCGTAACACAGGAAACACAAACGGGTCAATCCTTTTTCCCCTGATTAATACAGTGCTACACACTAAGTTATAAAGAAACGAGGTTTATTTTCGCCTATAGTTCTGGACCAAGATTATAAGGTCATATATAGTTATGGCCTTTCTTCTCGCTGGCAAAATCTGAAGACTGTATGGCATATTACATGGAAAGACATGGAATGATGGGTTATGTATGTATGTGTGTGTGCGTGTGCGAGAGAGAGAGAGAGAGAGAGAGAGAGAGAGAGAGAGAGAGAGCTGTTCTTGCTTCATCCTCCTTTAATAACACTATTCAATAACGAGGGATTAATACTGGTTCATTCCTGGTCTGTATCTAATCCTGATCATTGCCAAAGACCCTACCTCAACAAAGACCCACACCATAGTCCGATAAACATCCCATTGTCTCAGTCCTTCATGATGGGGACTAAATCCCTACCTGAATTTTGGTAGGGACAAGTCTCATTAAAGCCCAGCAGTGGACATATTGAAACTTTTGAGGACAAAGAAAGCAAAACTTTGCAACTGTCTCCTCTTCCTCCCTCTCTCAGGACTGCCCAAGCCTCCCTCTTCCTCATGCCTGTCATTCATTCCAGGGTGCGTATTCTTTATGTATTCAGGCCTTTTTGAGATTCACCAAGAAGAATCAAAACATATGTTAACAACAGGTCCAAGAACAATTTTCTAACTATGTGATACCATATATATAAATACAAAAGCAGAGCCAAAGAAATTCTTATTTTGGAAAAAATAAGCCATAAAAGTATGTGTGATTTTCTGTTTTTAATTTTCTTTCCAGTAATAATGCTTACTATTGCTTACTTATTTTGTCAAGCAGACAATCATTGGCACAAAATATACGAGCAAAGAGTGATCAGTTTTAAAGTTAGGAAATTCCATTCGTGTAACTTGTCTCCGCAAGCTAAGAAAAGATCACCATTACTCAATGACACCAAGGTTCAGTTCAGAGATCCTGGCCACAGGAAGTTGGGGGGACTCCTGCTACCCAGGACACACAGGTTGCTCTGCCAGAACCAATATGTGGACAGAGTCACTCCATAATTAAATGGGATTAGGAAATGTTAGGCTAAATGATCAAATCTTATATTAAGCAATATGTTGCGCATCTCTTTTCCTTCAAACTAGCTAGCCACTTTAGAATAATGACGTGCAATATAAATTTGTAAAAGAAAGCAGTGGCAATGTAACCCTTTGCTCCTGAACACACTGCTAAACTGCAGGGTAAACATTCTCTAGTCACCTGAGAACAATACTTTAGCGGGAAAAGAAGACCCCATTACACTTTTTTCATAATTCAGAGTATGCAAATAAACTCATCCTCATGATATAGGACTTTTGGATGTTAAGCATAAGGAAAACCTGGTAACAAGGTTTGTTTGCTAATTTTCATTTATGCAGATTCTCCCTTGAATTTCAATAAGGAAATAACAATGTTTGTCAGCTCAGGGACCTGAAGAACAGTGGAAGTTCACAGAGGAAACCATATGACCATAGACTGCACATCCAGTTTACAGGTAGCATGTGGTATATGAAAAGTCGAGTGATTATTGACATATGTGAAGAGTAATGCATGGTATAAGAGCATAAATGTAAATTATTGATCCATGCAAGACAAAAAGGAGCTGGTTCACTTCTCAGTGCAGAATTGGGCAAGTGTAAAGCACTGGTAAAAATCTGTTCAAATCAAATGCCCTGTTCCTCTGACTTTTACACTCTCTCTTCCCAAATGATCCCTGAGCCCTAGGAGCAGAAACTGTGCTGTAGAGATAGAACTGGGTTCTACAACTCTTCGTTTTGATTGGCTGTGGTTTTCTGTAATGGTCTCTTCTGCAAGAAGTTTTCTTGATAAGAAATGAAGACTGTCCTTACCTGTGGCTATAAAAACAAATACTTAGAGCATAGGAATTATGATGGCTTGGGAAATAATGGGATGGTGGTTGTGTTTCTTGGGAATGTCAGAAGTTATACCCACATTCTCACCAACATGACTATCTAAACACAAGCTGAAACAACGATGACCCCAATAGACAGGCTAATGTGGACAAGGGTTGGGGAGTAGGGGGAAAAAGCTCGGGAGGCCTCAACCCTATACAATGATCTACAAATAAGTAAGGAAAGCTGAAAGTAAGAGAAATAGTCTTCCCAGGGAGGAGAACGCCAACTGGTTATCCATTACCAAATGGTCAGCCCTGAAAACACATATACAAAATAATATTAAAGAGACATAGCTAGTTGCATTTATATACTTAGAAATAAATACACACACATGACAACAGCATCATCAACAACAATAAATAAAAAAAGACTATGAATTTGAAAAAATCAAGGAGAGGAATATGGGAAGTTTTGGAAGGAGGAAATGGGGGGAAATAGTGCGAAAATATTATAATCTGAAAAAATAATTTAAAAATCAGTTAAAATCACAATGCTAATGATAAATTATTTAAGTTCTTATTTTAAGCACTTCTGGGGCTAATTTCCCTGGAAAAAACCAAAGACATTAGGGGATGTAGAAATCTAACACAGTGAAGTTGGTTAAAAACACAAACTCCGTTTCTTATGTGAGTTCTTCAAGCACTCTGTTCAGCCAGGCGGTGGTGGCGCACGCCTTTAATCCCAGCACTCGGGAGGCAGAGGCAGGCGGATCTCTGTGAGTTCGAGACCAGCCTGGTCTACAAGAGCTAGTTCCAGGACAGGCTCCAAAACCACAGAGAAACCCTGTCTCGAAAAAAAAAAAAAAAAAAAAAAAAAAAAAGCACTCTGTTCATTTAACGACCCCTCTGGGAGACCTTCGTATTCTGCCTCTCTGGAAGATACAACACTACGTGCAAGAAAAGTCTTTTTTTCTAGTATTCTCTTCTAGCTTGTGTTTAGTGCTGTGGACTGAGCTGGCGCCATGAAGAACAGAGAGAGCAGGGACAGCCTAGCTGTGACAAGGATGAAGACAGTGGACAGTTACACAGTACAGGCAGGCTTTGGGGGCTGCTGGAGAGCTGAGGAAGAAGCCACTGACCAGTGAGCATATCCAGGGCAGGGAGAAAAAAGAGCTGTGATGGAGAGATGGGGGGAGGGGGAGGGGGAGGAAACGGCTGCTAAGAGCCAGGGAAGAGAAACCAGTCTCTGCTCTCCAGCGTCCCGGGAACTGACAGATGTTTAAGGCCAAGGGTTTGAACACAGAGGTCAAGAGCCCCAACACTGGTGGCTGTCAAGGTCTAAGGAATCTCACTCACCTGGAAGCTGCAGTTGGGGGAGGATGTACTGTTGCCCCACCTTCTTGCTGCCACCACTGGCTGCTGTCAAATGCCAAGAGATAAGACAGCTACTAAAAAGACCCTTTGAAAAGGCCTACTCCTCCCCCAACCCATATTTGGAATCAAAGGAGAAAGGACTCCAGCCAGTTGATTGGTAACCTGCATACATGTGTACAAGTATGTGGTATAAACTGAAGGAAATAAATGATAAGTGTATATGTGTTTACAAGTGTGTAAATATAAAATGTATGAACATCTGTTAGATACTAGCAAGTTATTGAAAATGTTCAAACGGCATTTGGAGACATACAGCCAATCCTTTCTAGAATGACTTTCAGCGGGAAAGACGTCCCTTATTTCCATTTTTGTGCCTTTCTCCTCCCCTTCCAGAACTTTACCGAATGTTATTGGCACTAATAAGGCAGGCAGAACTCAGGATGCAGATGCCGGAATAAAGCATATTGTTCTAATCTTGCTTGACCTTATTACAGCGGGTACTTTATATCATGAAGTCTAACCTACCGTATTCCTCTGTCAATTAAGAATACATCTTCCTGCAAGTGATGAAGTCTAGAGCAGCCCGTGAGAAGCTTCCCTCTCAGGTGAGCGAAATCCACAATCTGTTGCACCAGACCACAAAGCAATTCCACGATTAAGGTCAGCACAGGGCTGCCACCCAATGGCACAGTGCAGGGACCATGCCCTTGCCCCCCTCCACGACCCAACTCTACCCCACCCCTGCCACAAGGAGGCTAGGAACACAAAGTTCAAGAGCAGCACCGGTTCTCAACCTGTGGTCACGTCCCCCACAGGGGTCACATATCAGTTCTCCCGCATATCAGACATGTACACTATGTTTCATAAACAATAGCAAAATTACAGTTATGAAGTAGCAATGAAAAAATTTTATGGTTGGGGGTCAGAACAGCATGAGGAGATGTATTAAAGGGTCACAGCATTAGGAAGGTTGAGAACCACTGCTCAAAGGCTTTTAAGAATTTGTTCATGGACCACATATCAGGGAAGAAGTTAAGAAATGCAATCTTTATCCCAAGCAGCCATTTACTGAGAAAGAGGGGGTGTTAAGAATATTTTCTAACAGAACTTCTATGCCAAAGCAAAGAATTCCAACCAGACCAGATTAAGCCAAATTAAATGCCCAAGTTTAATAGATGGCAGACCCGGGAGGCCAGGAGCATGGCAGGGGAAAGATACAGGGAGCACACAAACAAACCCCAAACCACGTGTTCCTTGTTCAGGTGTGACCCTAAATACCCTGTGGGAGGGGTCAGTGCTTAGCAGTTTGGGAGTTGGAGTTCAAGCACTTGGTAGGCTGGGAGCTGGAGTCCAGACCAACATTCCAGACTCTTTGGATATAGGGGTGTGACAAGGAGCTGAGGTGATATTTATGACCAGCATTTTAGGCTCTCTTTGGATAAATGGGCATTGGCTCAAGTCTGGCTACTTCCTGTGGGCATGGGGTGACATGGGAGAGGGGAGAGCTGGGAGTTGGCATGCTCACACTCAGCGAGAGGAGTAGCTGGGGTGGCACCCAGTTTGTAGTCATCCTGGAGTCCTCAGGCAGCTGCTATTTGAGGAAGAAGAAAATATTGTTATTACTGGTCCTATGCTTTAACTGCCAGAAAGAATGGAACAGGAAAGTGTCCTGGTTGGACACATTAGGCGTGGGTGTATCAGATACAACCAGATTTTAGTAGGTAGGTGTCCTTCATCTACGAGAGTTGGTACCAATGGTAAAGTCCCAGGAGCTGGTGCAGATGCTTGACATAATCTGGAGAGCACTTTGTGAGTTGGTCTTGGCCCAGGCAGCAGGAGTGACCTGTAAAATATGCTTGAAACTGGCTGGGGTTAGCAAAAGGCCCTGGAGACTTAGGGGTTTTTTTGTTGTTGTTTGTTTGAGTTTTTTGTTGTTGTTGTTGTTGTTGTTGTTTTTAACCAGATCTGAATTTGATACAGCAGTAAAACTTTTCCAAGAACCTATAAGAAAACTGGAAGCAATTTACATCATAGCAAAAGGCTATTGCTTTAGGTTAAAAGGTATGAACATTTTAGAATACAATTAAAGTAAATTAGGAACTCTGAATCTCTGAAGATACACCTGAAACCTGTTAATCCTGGACTATGAAACCTATTAAAGAACAGTACCTTAAGTTGTCAAATGCCCTTAGACAGATCTGGGAGGGATAAAAGAGCAAAAATGAGACAGCTTTTTAGCTATGTGGACAATCCCAAATCCTCTCCTATGTCCTTAGAGAACACCAGTCTTAAAAGCAGTGCTTGCCCTTGGCTGTTGAGTACCAGAGACCCAAACATTTTTCCTATGTGGGGAAGATTTAGTCTACCTGGCTTGGCAGGATGAGCAGATCGATTCCTGGGTGAAGCAACCAGAAAGCTGGAGAGGTAAAAGGCTGCCTTTTTGCTTCTGTGTGGGTTATGCCAAACCCAAAGGCTAGGCGTGGAGGCAGAAGGTCTTCTGTCTTTGTGGAGGAGCTAAAGGATGCTGTGGAAGCTGCATCAGATCTGTAAAGGCACTTGAGTTGTAATGGATTATTAAAAATGCTGCAGGATCATGCTGGGTGGTGGTGGTACACGCCTTTTATCCCAGCACTCAGGAGGTAGAGGCAGGCAGATCTCTGTGAGTTCAAGGCCAGCCTGGTCTACAAGAGCTAGTTCCAGGACAGGCACCAAGGCTACAGAGAACCCCTGCCTCGAAAAAAACCAAAAACAACCGAAAAAAAAAAATGCTGCAGGAACCCGGGCAGCAGCAGGCAGCAGAAACGTTGCAGATCCCAAGGTGGTGGTAGCAGGAAGCAGGCCCTGAGAGCAGCCAGTCCCAGGTATGGACAGCTGCAGGTCCCCAAGCAGTGGTTGGTCCAGGGCAGGGAGAGACAGAGACATGGATAGGCATGCCATGCAGAGTGAGGCTGGATATTTATTTAGTGGTTATAGAAGGGAAGGGAGAAAGGGAGAAGAGGAGAGAGAGAGAGAGAGAGAGAGAGAGAGAAGAGAAGGAACAGACAGAAGCTACCTCTCTGAGAGGGAGATGAAAAAGAGAGATGCAGAAGATCTACCTGCCTCAGTGGATGGGGGAGGGAGTGGGTGTGGCTTGTCTCTTAAAGAGACAGGACAGACCATTTCACCACGTACCATTACCTGTTATTTTAAACTAGGCATATAAGCTAAATTTAGATGTGTATTTTATCCAGTTAGTTACAGTTTATTAACGCCAGTAGAATACTAGCACATGTGGTTACCCTTACCAAAGATGTCAGTGAGGTTAAAATGGTGGCTAGCACATGTGGTTGCCCTTACCAAAGATGGTGGTGAGGTTAAAATGGTGGCTAGCACATGCGGTTACCCTTACCAAAGATGGTGGTGAGGTTAAAATGGTAGCTACCCACATTTTGTATTTTCCCAGAGCTGTTGTAATCTGGAGATATAAGTTTTACTGATCTTAACATAAACACACATATATATACAGAAACTTAAAGTAAGCACATCATGAAAACACACTTACATATTTACATAAACATACTGTGGCCACACCATTCTAACAGACAGACACATAAAGCACTTTTGGAAACCTATGTCAGCTGACCAACTTATAGTTAGGCCTGCCAGGGAAGCACAAGAGACGGCTAGAGGGGGTGGGGCAGAGAGAAACCTGTGTAAAAGTTCTGGTGCAATTAGACCTCCACTGTCCTCGGCCAATGGAAAGGGAGTTGTGTTTAGATCCCTGAATCCAAACCGGATGAAAGCCGGCCTTGCCTCTGGGCAGTGTCAGAGCCCTGCTGGCTATGGAGGCGGGACAGGACAAACCACGTGATACGAATCAGCAAAGAAGAGGCAGAAGGAGGGACAAGAGTAGGCATCTAGAAACCACAGGGTTTTGGAGCATTGTTAATTTAAGTTAGATAGCCCCAGTTTAAAAGAATTTTTTGTAGAAGGCCACTTAGGGTGTTTGATTAATTGACTTGGAATTGTAAGGACCCACTGGAATATTATGTCTGTGTGACTGAAGCCTGTTGCGATGCGTCCCCAGAACATAACCCTTGAGTCACAAACAAGGGTGCATGAGAAGTGGATGAGGGACGTCTCCCAACATGCAAGTCCCATCTCAGTGAAAGGCTTGGCTTTCTCCATGTGGATCAGGCTCTCGGCACAGCCAAGACTTCAATGACTTCAACTAAGGCCCAAAAAGCGAATGGGTCACCCCAGGGGACCATTCCGGCATAGAGCAAAAGAAGGGAAATTCACCGAGTCCAAAGCTGATCTAGTCTGGCAGAGGACGTGCATGGGAAGGGCGTTTTCCAGCACAGCCCTGGGCCCTGAGCCCGCAGGAAAAATGGACCCTTTCTGTGGGAAACCTCCAACTGTTAAGAATATTTTCTAACAGAGCCTCTCCGCTGGCACGAGGAATTCAATCAGACCAGACTAAGCCAAATTAAATGTCCGAGTTTAATAGACAGAGGATCCCTGTGGCCGGGAGCATGACAGGAGAAAGACAGAAAAAGCGCACATGCACACCCAAAACCACGGGTTCCTTGTTCAGATACGACCCTAAATACCCTGTAGGAGGGGTCAGCGCTTGGCAGGCTGGGTGTTGGAGTCCAAGTGCTTGGCAGATTGAGAGTTGGAGTCTGGACCAACAGGGTGATTTTATTATTTAATAAATTGCCTCAATTAGAGAAAATAAAGTCTATAAAACGTCCATGCGTGCACTGTCAGCCTGGAGGAAATGCTTAGATTACATAGAAGGAATTGTAGGTCTGTGGTTCTCCTTAAGACTGAGAACAGCTTGCAATTGCCACTCAAAGGGAAGGAGCTCTTTCCACATCTTCTTCCGTTTCCTGCCCAACTCCCCTTAGAAGGCAGAGGGATGAGCTCACCTCTCCCCTGCTGTGCGCTGCCTCTGTCGCCCTAGTGTGAGGAAGGACAACTGTGTTTTGAGTAAAGAAAGCTGGGTCACTGTAAAGAAACCAGGGAGTTTAAATTGCTAACTGTAGTTCTGTTAATCAATGTGACTTCACTTGAGTTCATTAAAGTAGAATATCCCAGCTTTTCACTTGAAGTGGAAAAAGACAGTGAGAAACAAAAGTCAAGGCTGTTGGTGATCAGATTCTGAAACATTGCCTGTATAAACCAATCATCAAAATGAAGACGTGGCTTATGGTGAAATTATGTTAAAAATAAATAATAATTGAAACAATGCAACAGAAAGCATAAAGAGTCTAAATCAGTGTTAATTCTCTCCCTTAGCTCACCCTACTCATATTACAAATAACACACTGAATGAATGAATGAATGAAGAAATGAATGAATGCCAGTTATAGTTTTCAGACAAGCAGTGTAAGGATGTGCTAAAAACATCACATCTCAATCCTCCCTGTCTACAGAGTTGCCAAGTTATTTGACTCATTACCACCTGGGGTAACTGTTGAAACTCCAGACGTCATTTGTGGGAGAAATTCCTGCAGACTCGATGCTTGGAATTGTCACCCCTTGTTCTGACAAAGTCGTGACTATGGCGTATTTCTTGACTTTTATGAGCTTATTTCATTCCTTTTATGTTACAGTCTGGTTCCAACCACGACACAGACATGGCACAGAGAGTGTGAAGCCGTCTCCTGTGGGTATTGGCCTGGAAGGAAGCCACTTTTCACTGTGTCATTAGTTTCATCATTAACATGATTTCCTTTTCTGTGCCCCCCCCCCACACACACACACCAACTAATAGGCTGCCCCAAGTTTTATCTTGAGCGACACCTAGTGGTTCCATGTTACATGAGAAATCTCTGGAAGATCGTTTCTGAATTCTTCCAGTCTTTGCAATTAGAATGCAGCTAGTTCCCTGCTCCTCTCAAAAACTACAAAGGAGTTACCAGGCAACCTTGGGAGTGAAGGGGGGAGTGGAAAAGCTATGGGCAGTTCCCCTCAGCAGGCCAGAGCAGAAAAACACACACTATAAAGGTTTAAGAGGCAGATGCCAGCAAAAATACGCATTTTTCTCTTCTATTCTAATTTATGGTTATTTTTATATAAAAAAAAAGCAGAATAAAACCCAGAATCTGACATTCCACATTGCACGACCATTTCAAAACCATCACCCAGCAGACCCAACTGAGGCTCCGCAGTCATGTGTGTCATTCCTGTCTCTTATTTTCTTTCCACTCATAGATCATAAAAATCTGGACAAAGTCAAAGGAATTCCCAGAGAACAGAGGGCTCCAGTCCAATAAAACCTTCTTCTTAAATTTTATATAGCGAAAATAATACAGCAAACATTCATGTGTCAAGATTTTCTATACTAAAAGAGTGAAAATATTATGGGCAAAAATTGATGCCCTTCCCCATTCTGGTCCCATTTAGCATCCATGAAATTGATTCTGTGTTTATTTTCCAGTTTGTTTTTCACAAAATAATTTATTGCATATTAAAAGTATTATCTTACATCCCATATTATGTTTTTTAATTATGTTATGTATTATTATTCACCCAAATTCATTTTTCTTTTTGGTTAATAGCTACTTATACCTAGCTGTATGATATTAGTACATTATTTTGCCTGCTGAGTTCCACTGCAGAAAGAGATCGGTTTATCTCCCTTAGAACATTTTTCCAGCAATGTTTTCTAATCAAAAACAATGTTATATCCACCTCCGAGTGGCTGGTTATTCTAGTACTGTCCTTGTTTGGAATTATTGCTCCCTGATTTATACATCCTCACTATCATGGTTACAAGTAAAAGACCCTCAGAGAGGTCCTTTCCTCTCTGATGAAGACCCCAGAACCAGGACACTCCGAGACCAGGCCACAGGATGCAATTAACAAGAGGTTTATTGAGTAAACACAGGTACCTGCGGGCAGCAAGTCTTTCGGAGGACTTGCGCGCCTGCAGACTGGGGGGAGGTCTTTTTATAGGGAAGAGCAAAAAGCAAGTTTACAGAAGCAAAAGCGTGGTTATCGGAATGAGGCGGGGGCATGAATGGTTTCCTCTCTCAGCATGGATGCCTGGCAACAGTCATCCTGTTCCTATCTTATAGCTAACCTGCTTTGTTGATATCCTATCTTATTGACATCTTGCCTTGCAGTCTTCCTATCTCTATCTCCTGCTCTCTCAGGCACATGGGATGTTCTTATGGGAGCAGGCTGGCTGCTGATCCAGAGAGTTTTTTTTTTTAAAGCAAACAGGACGTTCCCCCAGGAGCATGCTAGCTGCGGGTTTTGAGGAGGGGGTCTGTAGGGTCTTTCACAAGGATGCTCTGCACTTGCCCTGAGAGGTTACCCGATCCCTCCACACTCAGATTCCCAGGTTTACAGAGTAAATATTTGCAAGATGCATACTGCTGTCCTCTGTTACTTTCTTTCTTTCCTTCTTTTTCATTTTTGATAGTGGTAGAGTTATTGAGCAAAAATCTTCAAAGTGAGTGTCCAAACCCCATGTTGATAAATAACAAGGAAGCTAGAGCCTTTGAAGGAGGGGTCTTGGAAGTCAAAGAGGATTGAGCAAGCTGGAGGTCGTGGGGGTCCATGGTATGCACTCTCCCCACGTGGGCTGGATGGATAGATCTGAATCATTTTAATAATGGAACAAACATGCAACATTTTCAGTCTTTCATAATGGAAACTTATTGTTTCCATTATAAATTGTAACCATCCCATAAAGGTAGAAATAAAAAGCAAGTACAAAGAAACACCTTAGAAGCCCCAGAAATGCAAGCAAAAAACAAATTTATAATGTTATGGAAAGGGTAGAATTTTGAAGAGACTCTAGAAAATCCTGTTCCTTTATAAATAACAATGAGATCAAAAACAAATTATCAAAATCAAATTTTTCAGAATTCGTATAGTCAACAAGGGCTGAAATAATTTTTTTCTTCAGTTTAAAAACTCAAGAAAAACAACTGAAATTCAGTGAAAATATTGGTTCAGTGGTGACTTAGTTAGCCTGTTGCGATCTTGCTATTTCTAGTCCTCAAAAGACTTGACAACCTCACAACCAAAGTAACTGTGAAAATAGCACCCTAGGCAGCCTAGTGGGAGGTGAAAAGGTTGGTATCATCCCACCAGGTCTCCAGGAAGCCATCTGACTTTCTACCTCCTCCCTGAAGAAAGAGCCATTTGTCTGTATCTGCCTGACTCAAGGCTCCTTTCCTGCAACAGAGTTGTTCCCACACCACTTGATAAAACAGGCCAGGAGAACTGAGTGGCTTGTCAGCTGCCTTCAGTGACAAGGCCAAGTGCATCCAGTGAGCAACTGACCAAACACAAAAGTCACAGGATGAACTGTCCACAGGGACACCTGGTATACACCTGGGCATCCCCAGGTTATGTACACGTGCAGGGCTCACCACATGCCAAAGACATACCTGAGAAAGCCTAGGCTCTCACTGTGTTGTGAACTTGAGACTCTGTACTCACTAAGTCGAAGTCAAGGCAGAGGTATGAACTGCTGGAAATCTTAAAGACATTTGAACATCACACACACACACACACACACACACACACACACATTGTCTTAATGAAGGCTGGAAGGCTAATTATTTCAAAGCCTTTTAGGAAGTCTGCATAATATCAATAGAGGACTAAGTGAGCAAAGAAGTCAGGAGGCACATATGACAAACACGACAGACTCAACAGTATAATACAGTGAGAAAATCTGCTACATTCATAAAGTAAAAAAAGGTCCCATCTACAATAACAGCAAGAATAACAACAGATACTGCCTTATAGTCTTTAAAACATCCAGACACAGGAAAAAGTCATTTATACACAGAGAAGAACAGCCTTGAACTATTTAAGCAAGTATGTGGATTGTATGCATGTGTACATGTTTGTGCATGTGTGAAAGCCAACATCTTCCTGTGTTGCTCCATACTTGAGTTTTCGACACCGGGTCACTCATTAAACCCAGAGCTCACTGACTGACAAGACTGGCTGCCAGCAGGCTCCAAGGGTCTTCCTATCTTTGCCTTTCCAGCTCTAACAGAACAGGCATGTGTCATCGTGCCCAGCTTTTTATGTGGGTGCTGGAGATTCAAACTCAGGTCCCTATTCTTACATGCCCTTAGCCCAAGACTTTTAATAAATCATTATAAATATAGCCAAAGAACTAATGTGTGTGTATATATATATATATATATATATATATATATATATATAATCTGAAAGTACAAGAACAATGTCCAACAAAAAGTATAAAATAATCAAATGCTACTTGAGGTCCTGTCTATGGTAAATCAAATAGAAACCACAAAAGAGAAAAGTCAGACAATGTAAATTAAAAGTTCACTGAGGACCTCAATAGCATATTTGAGTAAGAGAAGAAAAAAGTCAGTAAACTTGATGATATGTCTATTGCTATCCAGCCGAAAGAACAGAAATAGAAAAAAATGAAGTATGCTAACTTATGCATAATACAAGACTCAGAGGTAGAAGAAAATGAAGGGTAGAAAAGAAATCTGTTAAGATAATGGCCCGATACTCCCCAAATCTAATGAAAACCATCAATTCTAAGAAACTCAGCAAACTTCAAAGAGAATCTCTGATGAGTTCTAAAGGATCTCTGGAAGAAACAAGTAAAAGGCACTGTATTAGAACAGGACCTCATCAATCAAGGTAACATGACCCGTGATCAGAAACCACTGGGACCGAAGGCAATGGGAGGCCATTTTCAAAGAACCAGAAAAAAAGCATTAACCAGTGTTTCTAAAAATAGCAAAACCGCTCCCTGAAACTGAAGGACTGAAGACAGTTGGACAAAAGTTCTGTTTGCTTGTTTTGGTAGTAGAACTTCCTATAATAAATAAATAAATATTATAATAGGTAAAAATGAAGGATACTATTCAATAACTCAGTAACACAACAAGCATTATAGACTGCAGAGCCAACATTTGCGAAAGTAAAGGCAGTTATCAGGAAAGAAGATAACGGCTGTCGGTGCAGGCCCGCAATCCCAGATACTCAGGATCTTAACTAGGTCCCACTAGCCATGAGGTACACAAACAGGCCAACTTAGCATCAGCCTTGCTAACCAGAGAATCTTGAAATAAACACTGGCTCCCATAGCTCATTGTATATAAATTTTGTAAATCCTTCTGTAGTCAATGGACCTACAATTGGGAATTCTAGATTGTAGGCTTCAATTTTGCCATAACTGCTCTAGACTTATTTATATCCATTAGTTCTTCCAGCAATTGAGCAAGAAAATACAGTTTTCTAAAAAAAAATCCTTGCCAATATTTAAAATGATTGTTACTTTTTATTTCATTTTTACTTATTAACTGAAAAATAATAATTAATTGGTTTGTATTTTCACAAAATCAAATATGAGTAATGCTCCATTCACTAATTAGCCACGAGGTCATCTTTGTGAACCTTCTACCCAATCGGCCCAACTTCTATTGAATCATATAAAGAATTTCTCTTTAGAAATCAGGAAGTACCCCTGAGTAGTGACCAAGAGAATCAGAAACCCTGTGGTTATGTCAGCACATTCTGGCCAAGTGCCAGAACCATTCTAGAATGGAATCTTTGAAACATTCGGTTGCCATGACAGGTGTCAACATTTCCAAGAAATCTTGCTGATAACTATTCAAAGTACTTTACCTTCGTGTGACAGGATTTCTCTTCACTGCTTTGTGTCATCAGAAATTACAGAGAAATTGTAGACAAGTAAGTGGTAGTTTCATTATGTCTGTATGCAGTCAAAGGCCTGCTTTTCCTGTTTCTCCTTCTCCTGGTTTGTACTTGTTGTTATTGTTGTTTTATTAAAAGAAAAAAAAAAACAACTACAGATAAGTTAGGAAATTACTTCGCCAGAGACTCATGGCAGAAAAGTCTCACAGTCTGCAGTGTGGAAGCTGGAAACCCAGGAACTCAATGGCACAGAGTGGTGTTTGAGATCCTGAGAGCCGGAGAACTGAGAACATTGCAGTCAATTCTAAAGGTGTGAGACCAAGAGCGTTGGGGGTAGGAGAAAATGAGTGTCCTGGCTAAACCGCCAGACAGAAAACAAACTGAGCACTTGGTGGTTGCTGTACTCTCTGCGGTCCTCAACAGGCTGGGTGATGCCCGCCCACACTAGCAACAGCTGCCTGCTTGCTACAGTTCACCAACTGAAATGGCAGTCTCTGGCTTCCAGAGACACTCTCACTGGCATGCCTAGCTAAGACTCCAATAACTAAGGGAAGTTGGCACACAAAATCCACCATTAAGAAATCTACTTATCTTCTGTCTTAGATCATTTATCTTCTACTTTGCATACATTGGGGGCCCTTGGATTGACTTGTAACTTCACCAGCTATCATCAGGTGCCCCCAGGAAAAAAAATGTCTTCCCTAAACAGTTACATTCTAAAATTTTGTTTCTCTTCAGAAAACATTTTTCCCTCACTAATGCTAGATTTCATTAAATTCATCAGGTAACGGCAAACTCAAGAGACTAGATAGTTTAATAAAAGAGCTTAAATAGGGTAGTACATCAGGAATGGCGGTACACCACTAGGCATGGCAGTACATTAGGCATGGCGGTACACTAGGCATGGCGGTACACTAGGTATGGCGATACATGCCTGCACTTGGGAAGCTGAGACAAAAGGGTTACAAGTTCGGTACCAGTGTAAGCTGACAGAGAGACCCACTTTCAAAAACATGAAGGAAAATATAGGTCATCATTTATTAAAATAAACCACACATAAATACAGGATAGTAAAACTTATATCATGGAGTAAATTCTAGAACTTTCCTAGAACTTCATGTGGAAATTTTGAGAAAGAAAATTCCACTAAAGCAAAGCCTTGACCTACCACTAATTTCCTTTCATGAAACATGGAATATTTAGAAAGAAAAATATGCATGTTTTCCTGTTACGTGAAGTAGCAGTGGATTTGAGAGTGAAATGACATGTCAGAAATGAGACTTTATCCACACCGAGGTCCATGGCTACTGTATGCAAATGATGCCTTTGTCTCAAGTGATGGGAACAGTGAGGAAAAGATGTCAACCTTAGAGAATGGAATGAAATGTACTCATGGTTTGATGACAGACTATGGGAATCAAGTGAGACTGGGCTAAACAGAAAACCACGGACAAGTTACTGAGACAGAGAATGGGCAACGGAAGGTCAATTCTACAGTCATTCTAGGGCTGTCAGCAAACTAGCAGGCAGAGAGGAAAGCTCAAGGTTCTGGAATAAGTCTAGCCACCCATCAGTGGATGGACAGCATTGTTCAGTCATAAAGAATTACGTCATTCACAGAACAGTCTGTAGGACTAGCAAGCATCATGTGGAGCAAAGCAGGGCAGATTCAGAAGACAAATATCTCACGTGCTCTCTCGGGAGCAGAATATGGACTTTAAGACATAAAAGAGAGGGGACGATTGCAAAGAGAAAGACTAGCTTCAGGAGAGGCAGAAGAGAGTGGGCACCATGCGGTGAAGATAATGAAAACATGTTGTACATTTGCATTGACCACCGTAATGAAACCCCTTATTTGGTACAATTGAGATATGCTAATCAAAAGTAAACTATCAAATGCACATATTTACTTCTGGTCTGAAGTGATCCTCCATGAGGCAAAGCATTTGATGCATGAGTGCCCCACCTTCACTGCAAATGTGAAATGCAGGATAGAAACAGAGACTTCACTAAAAAAGGAGAAGTAACAAATGCCAAATAAATAACTGGGAACATATTGTTAAAGAGTAAGTAAGCAAGATCTTTACATTTAATGAATGGACTTTATCCGTGTAAAGTGAGCTTCAAAGTAGAGACTGAAGAATTTAGAGAACAAATATTGCAGCTTGGAGAAGTAGAGGAAAAACCAGAATAAGGACCATGTTAGAAACAGAACTAAGGAAACTGCCAGAAAGATACTAAACATGCAGGAAAGGCCAGGAAGAGCTAAAAGGACCTGAAGAATTGGACATACACACACACACACACACACACACACACACACACACACACACTAATCAGCAATACACAAGTCAAGATACTTAACTAAAATCTGCCTTGAATGATCGATCACAAATTTCACTGTCCCTCTAGAGACCTTAAAACCATCAGTGGTGACCTATATCCTCTTAAAGTTACATTCTAAAAGATAAATAATTCTTTGAAATCCAGGGCAAAGTTCTACACAGAAGGAAGGAAAAAGTGAGTCAACCTTTGCATCTTCCCGAGCAGAGCTAGGTGGCAATGGAGCAACATCTAAGAAAACCTCATGGAAAACACAGTAGCCCAAGAGTGTCATCAACAGCCAACGCCTTATTCAGTAAGGTGTAGCAAACAGTTGTAAACATGAGAAGAATGCAAGGGATGTAATTATCAGGAGCTCTTCAATAAATGAATAGAAAATGAATTTTGACCCAGCAAGAAGCGACCAGAGAAAGCCTAGTTCTGTACTAGGGTTTACTCAAATACAGAGCTAAAGCACAGAAAAAGACAATAATACCATCAGCAAAATGTGTGTAAATGTTACATAATGATTGCTTCATGCTAGCACTTAGAGATGATTATTAATCAAGTAATACAATACAAACACAAAGGCATAGAGATTTTATTAAGTAACAGTCAAATAATTTATGAGGAGTGAGAAAGGGGAGAAAATAGAAGTGGGAAAATTTTATATTTCTCCTACTTGGGAAGTAACAAGTTCCATCTAAAGTTTAAAAGAATAAAAAGTAACTCAATTAATCATTATTTCAAAAATATAGAGCCTTCATATTAAAAAAGTACATGAACACTGTCTGTGAGTTGGCCTCTGTCCCTTCTCTGCCTGTCTGCCTATCTGTCTCAGTGTCTCTCTGTCTCAATGTCTATCTGCCTGCCTGTCTCTTTCTCTCTCTCTGTCTCTCTCTTGCACACACACACACACACACACACACACACACACACACACACAATGTGAAAATGTAATAAAAGATTTAAAAACAACAACAAAACCTAACTTAAACTGTGGCGACATTCCCCTGCGTTGATAAATGGTTATGGACTGGTGTAGTAATAGGAGCGGTGGGGCTGCGTCCCTAGCACCCCGGCCGCCTGCTAGCTTATGCCCCAAAATAATTACACAGACACTGTATTCTTTTAAACACTGCTTGGCCCATTAGCTCTAGCCCTTACTGGCTAATTCTCATATCCCGATCAACCCATCTCTAATAAACTGTGTAGCACAGGTCTTACCGGGAAAGATTCAGCATGTCTGACCTGTTGGCTTGCTTCATCGCGTGTGTCTGCCTGGGAGAGGGGAGCATGGTGTCTCTGAGCTCACTTCCTCTTCCTCCCAGCATTCTGTTCTGTTTACTCCACCCACCTATGTTCTAACCAATAAAATGGGCCAAGGCAGTTTGTTTATTACCAATGACCTTCCTCCATCAGATTGGATAGCATTAAGAGACATAAATCTGTTTAAATTATAACTAAATCCCAGCAATACAGTTTATAGTGGTAGCAGCTACAAATGGAATCTTTCCAAAGGTTGAAAAGAAAAAAGGGGAAATTCCTACTGGGAAGAGAACAGGAAGAAGAAGGCCAGTGGACTTCGAGGTGGTGGATATGGATTCGTTGCTGCTGCTGTTATTGTTTTACAAAGAATCACAAACTGAGAAAGTACAATTTGTAATGAATACAATGAAAAGCCTGTCTGTAAAAAGAATTTAAAGACAAACCTCAATGTTGCTGGTCCCGGTAATCCTGCCTCATAAAATTAAAGATTAGAACTAAGTCTCTGAATGTACTAGCTTTTCTTTTCATTACTCATTAAGACTAAGGGGTTTCACAGCTATAATGAAGGGCAATGGGAAATCGTCTTTGAATTAATCTAAAGAGAGAGTATCCAAGTGGGCCCAAGTTAACCTCACAAGCCCTGTAATTCTTGCTCTAGTCTGTTGAAAACAAGACAGTGTTGGAGGCCCATGGCATGGCATGGTCTTTATGATGGGGAACGGGAGCCACAGCCACCAGAGAACAAGGTGCAGGCCTGAGGGGCCTGAGAAGTGAGTTATACCAATAACCTATGTGAGCTTGGAAGAGGATGTCCACCCAGCTTGATGAGACAGCAGTCCTGGCTCCCATTGTTGTCTGGGAAAGAGGAACCCTAAGCAGAGGGCATGAAGAGCCCATGCTTAGTTTTGGACCCAGAGAAACTGAAGTGACTAAGGGTTGGTGTTCGTTAGGAAACTGAGTGTGCGGTGCTTGCAGACCTAAGATGGAAATTAATGTACGTGTCACGTCTTATAACAATGTAGTGTCAAATGGACAGAGTAATACCCAACGAGCAGAAAGGCCCCGCTTGTGTATTAATGCCCTGCACTCTCTTGCAGCATCATTGGAAGACTCTAACTCACCTGGCAGCATGGTACAAGAAATTTCAAGTACAAGTAAGGCTTTGGGGCTTGAACTACTGGGATAGAAGAACTATTGGGATGGAGGGTCTGAACTATTGGGATACTGGTGTGTGTGTGTCTGTGTGTGTGGTGGTAATGTGTATGTGTCTGTGTACGTGTGTGGTGTGAATATGTGTGTGGCTATGTGTGTGTGTGTGTGTCTGTATATGTGTGTGTGTTTTCTATGTATGTCTGTGTGTGTGTGTGGCTATATGTGTGTGTGGTATGTGTCTATATATGTGTGTGTGTTTTCTATGTATGTCTGTGTGTATGTGTGTGGCTATATGTGTGCGTGTGGTATGTGTCTGTATATGTGTGTGTTTTATATGTATGTCTGTGTGTGTGTGTGGCTATATGTGTGTGCGGTATGTGTCTGTATATGTGTGTGTGTTTTCTATGTATGTCTTTGTGTTTGAGTGGTGTGTATGCATCTATCTCTGTGGTGTGTGTCTCTCTGTATGTGGATGTACAGTATATTTTATACGTATTTGTGTGTGGTATGTGTATGTATGTGGTTGTGTGTGTGTGTGTGTATGTGTAAGATACAGACAGGGAGATTCAGATATTGAACCCTACCATGAACACAAGCAATCTGCTTTTATTGCCCAATAAGATATTCATAGCACTTGCAGTTCACTATATGATA
Organism: Microtus oregoni; assembly: GCF_018167655.1. Classification (NCBI taxonomy): domain Eukaryota; kingdom Metazoa; phylum Chordata; class Mammalia; order Rodentia; family Cricetidae; genus Microtus; species Microtus oregoni. The sequence goes on from NW_024543072.1 coordinate 35,716,347, forward strand.
GTATAAATTCCTTAAGAAGAGAAGTAATACAAGTTTTCCCTGATCATATGCAAAAACTAGAAGTGGACAACATATATATATATATATATATATATATATATATATATATATATATATATAAAATGTGTTTGATGTATTGAGTGATATCTACACAGAAAACTATTTTCTGTTCACAATTTTAAGAGATCAATGACATATCTGTTGCATTCATAATAGTCAACAAGAGTAGATGGAAGCATTATCAGGAAATGTTGCCACAATGAAAATGATCATGGATGTTTTCTTTTTATAAAAATTAATGCTGAGGGGGCTGGAGAGATGCCTCAGAGGTTAAGAGCACTAGCTGCTCTTCCAGAGGTCCGGAGTTCAATTCCCAGCAACCACATGGTGGCTCACAACCATCTATAATGAGATCTTGTGCCTCTTCTGGTGTATATATGTTAACAGAACATTGTATGCATAATAAATAAATCTTTAAAAAAATTAATGCTGAGATTAGAATCATAGTTTGGATCATAGGCTTCTGCACACCCTCTGCCTGGAATAAATGCCACTTAGTTCTGACACATTGCTTTTCCATGTGACAATCTAGCATTTACTAATTTCTGTTAAGTGTTGCTATGGAATACACATAATGGATTTATCTGTGGGGTGTGTTTATGTGTGTGTCTGTGTGTGCATCTGTATGTGTGTGGTCTTACCATCCAAGTGGGTACAACTTCAGTTTTAGAGATAAGATCTATGATGACAAGAGAATCACGCCAACCCTTACACACCCTCTCCTCTGTCTGCCTAGTGACTCGTCTCCAGACCCTGCAGGCCATTATGAAGTGGCGCCAAGTGGTATGTGATATTCTAGGACATTCCTTAATGCATCAGAAGTCTCCTCCTCGGAGAAAACTCACACTCACTGTCTCTATTACAAATATGTTGAAATTAATACTTCATTTGCATAGGTAGATGAAGACAGCTTGGTGGGGAACTAGCGTTTACATTATCCTCCACTATAGCATTATGTTCTCCATCACTCTCCTGCACATCTGCAAATGACCTTCAGCACCAATCCTAAAGAGTCTAACCCAAGCCTACTGATTCTCCACCCACCACCACAGCCTGATGGCTCTCCAAGTCTCTGCACTCCGGATACCGGATACCGTTACTGTGGAAATCACCAAACCGCAGTCCCTCCCTCCCAGCTTCAGTTCACATGACATCATCTCTCTGTTCAGGTGTCATCCTGCTTTGCATCTCTTTTTCTATTTATCTTCTGTGATTTTAGTCCTAGGCCTTTGGACACTTTTCTTGTCCTTCACAAGGTATGTGTAAAATACTGGCTGTATTAATGAGCATTCATCCATCAGCTTAAAAAAAAAAAACATGGATTGAACTATTGAACTTTTAACAAACTCTATCACCGTTTTAGTCCCGATATTTAAGTCAAAATTAGTACAAGGAACACCACCACAATAAAATGTGTAATCTTTCAGGAATGGGCCAGTATAGTTATTAAAACTTTCATGCATAGTTTCATTATGATCCTAGGTATAAAAATATCACTGATAATTAAAGTTAAAGGACTGGTGACAGCTGATGGATGAGTTTAATGTCGCTATGACATGAAATTATTTGCCAACATTCCCAACTCAAAGGGTGAAAAAAGGAAATTATTGGCATTTTATTCATCCACTCATCCATTCATTTATTCAAAAGGAGCTTTAAAGTACCTGGGACATGTCCAATATGACGCTGCAGCTTTGAGAGGTAGCACAAAATGAAATTCAGAGACTAGTTTTAAATTGCTCAGAGTCCAACAGAGAAGTGATTTAAGTTACTGCTAAGAAATGTCAGTAGCTTATAAAGAAGGTACAGCAGGTTCAAAGAGATGCTTGGGGGGTCCTTCCAATTTACCTGTGTTTAGAGAAGACTTAAATGGATGTTTCAGGACGGCAAATATTCCAGTTGAAATCAAAGTGCATCCCAGGAAGAAGATGGAGCACAGATATACAAGAAAGCAAAGAACAGAACATGCATGACAATGCCCAAAGGGAATGACTTTCTCATGGACAGAGATTTACCTGCTACTGCTCCTCTTACCACTTACTGGAGCAGAAGTGAGGACCAACGGAAGGGAGATAAGATATTTTGTCCTGAATGAAAAAAGAAAGACGAAAGAAAGAAGCAGGCAAGGAAAGAATAGCGGGTAGGGGGAAGGAAGGAAAAATGCCCTCAGTTTTAGAGGTACAGCTTCAGATTAGGAAGAAAGGGAATGAGAGAGAGAAAGACAGAGAGATTGAGACAGAGGGAGTCACAGAGAGACAGAGCAACCTTACCCATTCAAGCAACAACTTCAGCTAATACACAGGAGACACTCAAGGCATGCTAGTTAGCATCTCTGAATGCTTAAGATGAGCAAACATTCACGCCTCATAACAGCCCTGTAGGGGAAGTGCTAAATTATTCCCACTTTGAAAAGAAGCAAAAATTGGCAGAAGGTGACTTTCCTGTGGTGACATAATTCTTAAGTGATAGAGCCATAAGAAAACTCTAAGTCTGGTGGTAAAGACAGTAGCCTAGTGCCAAGGCTGTTGGCACTAAAAACAAAACATTCTGAAATCTCAGTTTCACTTCATTGATATTTTGTGGGGAGGATGGTGTTTTCAAATCTCCTCCATCATCGCTTTGCAATGTGTTGATACCTGACTGAACTTCAGTTACCTAGCTAACATTTCCATAGGTTAACCCTATACCGAATAGATTGCACTCAGCTTTTCAGTGGTATATAGACACACACCTGGTAAAGAGCATCCCATACAAAGATAGTCTGAAATGTTATAAAAGCAGAATGGCTGGCTGTAAAAAGCCGCCAACACTGTGGCTGACTCACAGAACTTCTAGTTTTAATCCTATAAATTCTTACCATCTGATCTGCTTTTTTCATTCTCTGTAAAAGGGAGACCTGACCATGGTGTTGGGAATATCACTGTTCTGTAATTCTTGATTCATCGGCTTTTGTTTTTTTCTGTGGTCCTTAGGAGTTTGAAGCTGAAATGCTAATGGATGCATACTCAGGCCTGTTAAGTGGTCAATCCATTATCTTGTCCATAAACTCTAGGTATGTAAGCTATAATGATCCCTGATTTCACTAACTAAATATCTTGCAAGTGTTACAGATTTAAAACATAATAAACCCTTAATCATTCTCCATTCACCAGTTCCAGCAAGCACTGTTTACTTTTTAGGGTCTCTCTTAGAGTTTCTGGATTTTATTGAAAATCAGATATTGTTTGGTTGATGGTGAACAGGTTTCTTTTGCAATCAACTTGAAGATGCACACAATATAAGAAATAATGACGTGTGTAAAACATAGTATCACTGGCTAGGAAAATGTGGTAATAATACTGCCCAATTATCTGAAGCACACTGTGGGATTTATGGATTTGGCTGGGCATGTAATCAGTCTATAACTTTATTTCTAGGTAAATAGATTCTGATTTCTAAATAACTGTATACTATATTTTCAAAGAGCATCATTTTATATATTTAATGCACTATTGTTAAGAGAATATCAAAACCTACATGTCACATAAAGCCCAAAACTGTACATTTTATGCTAAGAAAACTCCAACTGAGTTAGGTCACATTTGAAACCTCACTGACTCCATTATATTCCTTTTCCTTGTCAGTTTCGTTGATCCGCTGCTGCAGTTTGAGTCACAGTTGGGGATATTAGAGTTATCTTTCAGAAGTGTATTTTCCTTGCCAGATCTTAGCACAGTGCAAGCATTGGGGAGGAACTCCGAGAACGCCGAGGACCTGGAGGTAGGCTCTTCCTTCCTTGTCTAATGATAAGGCCTTGGCACACACCACAGCAAGCTCCACGGCTCACACCTGTGGGTTAGAATCTCCTGCTAGCGTTGTTGTTTGTCTTACTAACCCATATCCCTGACATCCTCACGACAATAAGGATTTAACAGATTGTGCAAGGTTTATAGGAACAGATGAGTGAAGATAGTTTGACTTAATTGGTTTAGCAAAGCAAAGGAGCTTGTAGGAGACTTCTGAAAGGCAGGATGGGGGCAGACGCAGAAAAATGTAGATACAGAGAAGCCTAAGATGAAGATCAGCAACATTTGTGGTTTCTATCTTGTCCACCTTGCTACATGGTGCATGGGAGCCATAAGCTGAAGCTGCAACTGATAGAAGTTGCTAATGAGCCATAGAAGATGCTCATGAGGGATTGAAGATGCTAGTGAGTCAGGTCTTAGCAGCAGAGCTGCCTCCTCTCCCTCCCCTCTCTCATCTTATGTTTACAGAGGAAACTAGGGCGCTTCAATTGCAAAGCTATACACATTTGGTAAAATATTTTTCAAGGTTGGCTGGCTAATTGCACATTTCTGTTCTGTTTTTCAGAATTTATATGAAAATATTTTCAACATGTATGGAGATACTCTTATTATTTTAGTGTCTAAAGATTTCTACAAGATACAGATCTTAAAGGTAAAAGCAAAGCAAATGGTTTTGTTACATTATAAACAGTCCAGCACGTTCTGTTTATTTCTAATTGGTCATATTCGTCTCTCCATCTAGTACTGGGAGGTTGGAATTTTTCTCTAGACTTTTGATGGTGTGAAATAACTCACAGAGTTACCCTGTAGTGAAGAGGCGAGCAGGCCTGCTTTTCGTCCCACCCGGCTCCCGCATGACTAGCTTAGCCCTGGAAAAATAACAATACACAAACTGTATTCACTTACACTGCTTGGCCCATTAGCTCTAGCCTCTTACTGGCTAACTCTCACATCTTGATAAACCCATTTATATTAATATGTGTAGCACCACGAGGTGGTAGCTTACCGGGAAGAATCAGCATGTCTGACCTGGCAGCTGGCTCCATGGCGTCTGCCTCACTTCCCTTCTTCCCAGTATTCTGTTCTGTCTACTCCACCTACCTATGTTCTGACCTATCAGGCCAAACAGTTTATTTATTAATTAACCAATGAAAGCAACAGATAGACAGATGACCCTCCTCCATCATTACCCATTTCCTTTATTTGAGTTATTAAAAGATTAAATTTTAGGAAATGGTGTTAATGGCTACTGAAAAGTTGTGTCTTCTGTGGAAGTACGTGGAAGTTGGGGGGTGGAAAGGAACAGTGTTGGTATTAGCTTGAGTCTAAATAACAATGGTGACTCTGTGGGGAGACCTGTTTGCCTCCTGCCCCACCACTGCTGGATTTAAGGACTGTGTCATAGTTTGATTTCTGTAGCTGTGATTAAACACTTTAGCAAATACAGCTTAAGAGAGAAAGGGGTTTATTTGACTTACAATTGAAAACTATAATCCACAATTGCAGAGAAGTCACCATGGCAGAAATTCAGACAGCAAAGAAGAATGATACCCCTGTGGTGCCTGCTTGCTAGGTTGTTTATGCTCAGCTAGCTTTCTCCATTTAAATAGACTAGGACCGTCCACCCAGGAAATAGTGCCAACACAGTGGGTTGGATCTTCCACTCTCCTGGCTGTGACCCAAGCAGGTCGAGGTGTGGTTCCATCCACATCTCTGGGAGGTATGAACCATAAATCTTAGCAGTGTCCTCATGGTGGTAGTTTTGCAGGCACACAGAACCCAAGATGCTGTCTCCAGAATATATAAATCAAGAGATGGAATAGTTCTCAAGTAAGTTGACATTTCTAGATCAGATGCAATTTCAGTACTCTCTTAAAGGTGAAATACAAATAATATACTTTTAAAGGGAAAATATGAACTTAAACAAAGAGGTAGCAAAACACCATAGTCTTATACAAGACATTTAATGACACCTTAAAGTTTGGATTATAGTGAATATTAGTAAATTAATAAAACACAAATGTGTCAATATAATAGTGAAAGTCATACAATAGTTGAAGGGTTGGGATCTTGGTGTAGATTTAGATAAAATGAGATCAAATATGGACTAATAAATAGATGCTGCTGCCTGCCTTGGTAAAGTTGGAAACTACAAAGATGAACCTTTCAAAAATGAAAATATTGTGGTTCTAAAATGGCCATCATGTTTCCAACAGGAAATGGCCATGTGGATAAATCAGAATAAACAGTACCTGCAAGTACGAGCCATGACGATCATCACCAGAGTGCTGATCTTTGCAGCCAAGAGAGTCAGGAAATATGTAAGTCACTGACTTCAGGAATGCTGTCAATTTGAGACTGAGTTTGTAGAGGGCTGTGTTGTAAGAGACAGCTTGTTCATTTCCTGGCCACCCAGACTCCCCAAATAATCAGACGGAAACTATATTATTTAAATCACTGTTTGGCCAATCACTTAAGTGTAATGATAGCTAGTTCTTACATCTAGTATTAAGCCATTTCCAGTATTTTATATTTTAGCATGAGGGTTGTGGCATACCAGCAAGGTTCCAGCATGTCTGCCTCTGGTGGAAGCTCCATGGCTTCTTCTTTTACTCTGCCTCCTTTCTCCCAGCATTCAGTTTAGTTTTCTCCACTTAGCTCTATTCTACCCTATCATGGACTCAAATTTTATTAACCAATAATATTCACAACATACAGAGGGGAATTCCCACATCAGGGCTGTTTTACAGGCCTTTGGGCTTGAGATCACTGATCCTGGCTTAGTATCAATGGGATGGTACACAGGGCTATCTAGAAAGTGGCAACACCCTACATAACTGTGACTCAGCTAAAGAAGTGTTTTTTTCAGTAATTGAGTAAACAGCATTTTACTTTATACACATACTATGAACATGCTAAAACCCTAGATTTTTGCTTTCTAGACTCTTGACCCAGCGTTATAGGTAATGTCACATACTTCTTCCTGTTTTCTAAAGTATTTTTAGACTTTTATTTTAAATGTATACAACTAATTGTAGAGCTGGGGAGTGGAGGGAATCTTGGCAAATGACATGGCTTGTAGAGTAACAATCCACATAAGGCAAGAAGGAAATCTGGTTCAACACTAGTTAGTTAGTTAGTTAGTTAGTTAGCTAGTTAGTTAGTTGATGTTGGTTCAAACTTCTACAGTCTGACCCCAAGCAGTTACTGCAAACATATTTATGTATAGCATGGTTTGGGGGGAAAAGTTTCCCTGTGTAATACAATCCCCTGTGCACAAGACAACACAATTCTATCAAAACTCAAAGTGCATGTCCTTTCTTCCAAGAAGATGGGTTCTAGAGCTAGGCTACCTGTGTTATCTTAAGGATCTGGTGTGGTCTTGATCACCAGATAGTGTAGAGGTCATTTAGGCTATTGGCCACATCCAGTACTGGTTGTGGGAGATAGGGGATACCCCTAGCCATACAGATAATGCAAAGATCACCCAGACTATTAGCCACCTCCCATCCTGCACATGGGAGCTTGTCCAGATGGTGTAGATTATTAGGCTACTAACCATCTTCATTTCTGATCTTCTGGATAGAAAAATAGGTTATGCATATTTTTCTTGAAAACATAAAACACCATGGGTGTTATTTTTTAAATTTTATTTTTTATTTTTTTTGAATTTTTGAGATTGGGTTTCTCCATAGCTTTTTGGTTCCTGTCCTGGAACTAGCTCTTGTAGACCAGGCTGGCCTCAAACTCACAGAGATCCGCCTGCCTCTGCCTCCCGAGTGCTGGGATTAAAGGCGTGCACCACCACCGCCCGGCTATTTATTATTTTTTAATATATGGGTGTTTTGCCTGCCTGTATGCCTACAGGCCAGAAGAGGGCATCAAATTCCATTATAGATGGTCATGAGCCACCATGTGGTTGTTGGGAATTGAACTCAGGACCTCTAGAAGAGTAGTCAGGGCTCTTAACCACTTAGCCACCTCTCCAGCCCCAGCCCCATGTGTTTAATATTCCAGGGTTTTGTAGTGCTGCTATCTGTGAGCACAAGGACCTTTGTGCTCCCAACAACTAATCCTTGAGTTGTCTACTGTTAACCACACTAAAGTCTACACCTTCCCTTAGTGCACTCTGTCCCTGTCAGTGTGATGTGCCCTGTCGAGCCACGTGTCGACTGCCTCATTTTGCTTTAACACAGTTGCCCTGTGTTTACTTACGGTTCTTCATCGGGCTTGTAAACACTGTGTCCCATTGATGTTTCAATACATGTAGTTTTATTTCACATTTCTGAATGTGACATGTGTCTAAAGGTTTCAGTTTGTTATGATTGATGTATCTTACTTTCTGGTTGATAATTATCAAGATGCATTTTGATTTTTCTACCTTAAATAAAGCATTCTGTGTAGGTCTGGATGTGTATCTGGACATGCTTAGTGGAGCAATTATTAGGAGAAAGATGCGAGTAGCTAAGGTTCATTAAAACATGATTTGTATTCTTAGAGTGTCCTTTTCCCTCGCAGCTTCACAAACACTGGGATATTAGCAGGCTTGGTTGTTGAGTTTCACATGGAAATTGAAGAGATGTCCCAATTGTCAAGCTTCCTGCTTTGACTACCTAATTGTCCTCGTTCTCAGAAACCTCACACTGTGGACATTTCCTTCTTGTGGATGCTTATCTCAGTGTCTCCTTTCCTAATTTACCTTCTAAGTCATTTCCAAATGGTCAAGGGTCTAGGTACGATAACTAGATGTCTCTGGCTGGTGAAGCTCTCGCAGGGTCGCGGTGCAGTTCTCAGCCTAAAGGCTGGTTGAGGTTAAAGAGATCTAATGTCAATCTCGCTGCATCCGTCCTTCGTTTGTCTTTGCATGTAAAACTTTTATATATGCTCTACTAATTGTTCGTTTAATTATTTGAATGAGGCTTAGGATTAAGAAAAGCTCGTTTCGCATTTATTTTCTGTGTTCCTAACACATGTTATCCACCCAGCAATGATTTGATGCCAGCTGTTTTAATCTGCAGTCTAATCACACGCTTCTCTCTGAATATATTGATAGATTCCATTAAGCCACACCCAGAGAGTAGGTCAGACATTTGGGAGTGGTCTCTGATGCTACCACTCCCTTTTCTCTCTCCGTTACTGCGGCATAGGACATGCTCCTTTGCTCACGGGACACTTCAGGTATGAAAAGATGTAACCACACACATTCAGGTGTGAGCGCGAAACCACACATTCATTGTTCCTTACAACAGATTGGGCAAGTCCAAATGGGATAACCTTAGTGAAATGGTCTGCAGTGGTCGCAAAAGGCCACCAGGTGGCAGCACATCAGCATTTTTCAGAGCGTTGCTAGAGATCCAGCTGCTTACTTAAGGACCTGAGGACATAAACCTCATTAAGCTAGCTTTAAAAAAAAAAAAAAAAAAGTCTTAGAAAAACGATTAAATCAATAAAATTTTTATAAAAACATATATAGAGCTATATTTATATTATATATTTATATATAAAACATTTATATATTTATAATAGTTACATTCATTTAACAACATAATCCAAACTACTGTTAATAAATAAAACCTAGGCTTCTGACAGGTCTAACGTGTCTCTCTGAGTATCTGGAACAAGAGTATTTGTCTTTTTTCTAATTATGTGTAACTATATACTCTGTGCTATGGTATTGTCCAGGTACTAGATGGAGACTTTTCCTCTATAAAGCACTCTTGCCCAGGTAGACGACTGAAGAATCCTGACTACCACTTGTGTCTTGTTAAAAATACTTTTTAAAGTGATGATTCCCCTCACATGACCATGTAGCCATTAGAGCCGAAAAGCACCTCTGCACTCCACGAATTCCCTGTTCATTCAGTTAAAGGTGGCCACATTTTACAGGCAGAAACAGCTAAGCTAGGAATGTCATACTGGGCCACTAATAGAAAGAAGGCTCCCATCTTTATTCATCTGGCACATTTAAAGATGAATGCCAGGCAGTGGTGGCACATGCCTTTAGTCCCAGAACTCATGAGGCAAAGGTAGGAAGATCTCTATGAGTTCAAGGCCAGCCTGGTCTACAGAATATGTTCGAAAACAGCCAGGAGACACAGAGACACAGAGAAACACTGTTTCAAAACAAAACAAACAACAACAACAAAAAAAAAAAAAACCGGGTAGTAGTGGTGCATGCCTCTAGCCTTTGGGAAGCAGAAGCAGGTGGATCTCAGTGAATTCAAGGCCACTCTGGGTTACAAAGTAAGTTCCAGGACAGCTTATTACACAGAGAAAGCCTGTCTTGAAAAGCCAAAAAACAAAAAAAGGGGGGGGGGGGACCTGAGAGACAGCTCCGGGGTTAAGGGCACTGACTGTTCCTCCAGAGGTCCTGAGTTCAATTCTCAGTACCCACATGGTGGTTCACAACCATCTATAGTGGGATCTGCTGCCCTCTTCTGGCATAAAGGCATACATGCAGATAGGGCTTTTACTAGTGAACTTCCAGAAGGCAGAGCAAAGATAAGCAATACCCCTTACAGAGAAGCTCAGGGGTAGCAGCCATGGGCACTGGGATTGTACAGGTGTAAAAGGCACCAGGGGAGTCTACAGCCAAGAAAACAGAGGGACAATGAAATGTATGTGTTAATTGAAAGGATTAATTGAAAATTTATACTAAAGACTCAGTGTCCCTGTCTTTAACATAAGCTGAAGCTCGCTGGTGGGCACATGCGAGGACTTCCTTTCCCCTGAAAACCTTCGCTAAGCATTCTGTGGATGGGACAGCCTTACCCATTCCAAAGCAAAAGGTGATGAGCCTTGCTTCCAATCAATCCCCACCATGAGCATTATTACAGTCATTTCCCCCATTTTATACTTTTTTGACAATTTCACACACGTGTACAATGATATATATATATATATATATATATATATATATATATATATATATATGCCCCTGTGATGCCCTTACCATGCTCCCCTCTTGCTCACCTCCTTCCACATTGGTCTCCCTCCCATCTTCATACTTTATCATTTTGCTCAAGTCCTGTACAGGAAGCCAAAGCTACCTTTTTCATGATTGCGATCACAGCCTATCCAGAAAATAGTATTTCTAAGCAATCTTCCCTGTCCTCTGGGTCTTATAATCATTTCTCTTTATCTCCCGAGAGTCTTGGAACTTTGAACAGGGTGGAGAGAGGATGGAGATGTGTTGTTCAGGGCTGGGTTCTCAGTGGTCACTGTTCTTGGCACTCTGACCAGCTAAGGTCTCCTGTTGACCGTGGCCTGCTGCAAAGAGCAGCTCCTCTGACCATGGCTGAGGAAAGCACCACACTACATGGGCATAAACAAAAATATTTAGAAGACACCACATGTTTGACCACATGTCTCCTTAGCAACACATCGGTGAAGATTCTCAATACAGTCTGTGCCTTCCTTCAACACAGGCATTTGAGGATAATAGTACTAGGCATATATTTCTTCTTTAAGAAGAGCTTCAAATCCAATGAAAGTGATTGGTTACACCCTGCACCAGTAGGCTGTACCATTATTTCACCCATGCACATATCTTGTCTGATAGATCAGTTTTATAGTGTGCAGAGTCCATGGCTAGGTAAAGCATTGATAACATTTTTGTCCTGCATCTTGTATAAGGCCTCCCGTAATGAATGCTGGCCAGCAGGAAGCGAGATTCCAATTCAGTCCTAACTTGATTTATCTGTATCCTGCAACCAAAGCACGCAGTATCCTCAGCAAGACAGCAAGAGAGTCTTACATATCATTTACATTCTTAAACATGAGTAGATAACCAAAAGTTACCTGATATTTGAGGGAAAAAAAACCCTATAACTAAAAGAGACAAATTAAGTCAAGAGAAAAAATTTCTATCAAAATATGTCATTCAAAGTCCAGATGGTGACTTATTTCCCCCAAAGGTGGTGAGGAGAGGAATTAAAAAAGTAATAATAATTGAAATGAGCATGACTCTGCAGTGAACTATTTTACTTAGTCACAGACCATATTTTAATAAAATTTAAACTTTAATACCAAACACTAAAACACTCAGAGTTGCTGAACATAATACAAATGCTATGAACTCGACAAAGAAAAAGAGAGATGCAGTGTTCACATAAACACTGGCTTGAAAGAGTTCACTGCAGGAAAATTCAAAATAGCTAAGTAGAAGCAACCCGAAGCCACCAATTAATGAATGGATCAAAAAGATGTGACATGATACAATGGCATATCACTCAACCAAAGCTTTATACCAGCAGGAGACAACATCACAGGCATGATCTCTTTTATGTAAGCGTCACAGGGGGGAAACCTTTATACAGAAAGCAGACGTGTGGGTGCCAGAACACATAAGGAAGAGACGTGAGTAGCTGCTTTGTAGGCAAAAGATGACTATCTGCTTGAAGACACTTGGAACTAGATGCAAAGCATCATGAGTGACTTTCATGTCACTACATTACATACCTCACAATGGATAAAAATGGCAAATCTTGCATATGTCCATGATAAAAGATAGAAAAGTGTAGTTAGTAGAAGGAGGATGTTAGAAGCAGCAGAGCAGGAGTTGAGGAGAAATAGCAGCCTTCCAAACTGTCATAAAATAGGTGATCAACACGATAGCTCTGCCACAAGCAGCAGGAAATAAAAGCCTGAGCATTAGAGGTGCCCTAGCGAGGGAAATACACTTGCTTTCAAACCTAGCACCTGGGTTCTATTCCCAGGACCCACACAGTAGAAAGAGAGAACCAACTCCTACACGTTATTTTCTGCCCTCCGCAATGCTCTGTGACACACACACATGTACACGCACACACATACACACACACTATAAGATTTAATAAAAAGAAGGGAAGGAGTGACTCTACCAAAAGAGTTGTAGCTTAAAACAACATATATTTGAGTTAAATTGGGATTTATTGTATCGGGAATAAATAGATAAAACCTGTCTACCCGGTGTTGGAAGTAGAAATGGAAGCTGATCGTTAGATGAAGGTATAGCTTCCAGATGAAAATGCTGAAATACCTAAAAGGGGTTCCCTTTGACATCTAGCTCCTAAATCCATCATTGTGCCTAGGATAAGGAAGTGAAGAAAGACAGGATCAGTAAATGTCTGCAAGAAAAAGGGAGAGGGCAGAAATTTGATCACAAGTTCTTCACTTTAGTAGCAAAACTACTTCTCTCTGAGCCTTTTCTTCTTTGGGTAGATTTTCCACAAAAGTGGAGCATAGCCTGTTAAAAGTTCTCCAAAAGCCTGAGTTTTAAAAACTGTGGTTGATGTCATCTGAAAGGACTGTGAGTAGTTCAGCAGTTGGCTTCCTCTTCCCTTGGCCAACCCTAACGCCTGTTCTGATAACAATCTACACAGCCACATCTACTATGCTACAGAGAGAAATTACCAATTGCTTTCTTTGCAAACTCAGAAGTTACATCCATGTGTTCATGAGGAGGAATAACCAGAGAGTATGAAAGACAAGAACTGTAATGAGCTGTGCCCTTAAGAACTCCCCTGTAAACAGTCTGCCCCCTGCTTCAGTGACCTAAGTTATGAAGTATTTATTTATCAGGTCCAACATAGAACGAAATTTTCACCATCACCACTTCTTAGGCTTGTTACTCAGGAGTGGTCCTTAAGATCTTGCCAGTCCATAGAATTGAGAAAGTCGGCAGGCTGAACCAAAGAGCGGGCCAGCCAGGGGATGAGAGCACATCTCCCTAGAACTAGGTGGGTCCTGTTACTCACTTAGAGATTCTGGGTTGTAGGGCCCCTAAAATGGAATGTACCAGGATAGCGTCACACCAAAGTGTGGGTGAAAAGAGTTTAAGGACACCAAAGGAAGAAAGAACTCCATTTTGTCTTCCCTTCTCCCACTGAGCCCCCCCCCCCCCCCGCCCCAGTTCAGTTATGGCCTTGGGACTCACAGAAACTCGGGGAGGACAGACACAGAGGGGATGGCACAGAAAGTATAGAAAGAAATAGACCAGGTCTTGGCATATTTCTAAAAGGTGCATTTGGAGTTTAACTTCTTCCACAAACATCTGCAAGAGCAAACACCAAAACCATCAACCCAGGACACTGATCAATCATCTCGCTAACAAGAAATATCTTGACAGCCATACCACTAGTGCACAAAACTACAGACTGATGAAGCACTTTATCTTTAAAAGTCTATCTCCCACAAACTTGATAAATGGTATTCATAGCTTCGTAAAAACACACACCCGCCATCTCATCATCTCTATGTGTTTCTGTAGTTGCCTTTAATCGAGGCAGACAAATTATTCAAGACAAAAATATAAATATCCAATTAGCTGATGCATCAAAGAAACTGCAGGGAGGGATGGCACCAGCCGTGACAACAGATTAAGAAGAAAAACCATATGCTTTGAGGGCTTCGTTTTTGTGAGCTCTTTTCAAAATCAATTTTCTCTGGCAAGCATCAACAAACTCTGAGAAGACAACAGCTTCACCTTTTCCCCTAGAGTCAGTTAGAGCATTTTCCCTGGGCAAAGTGGAACTTTACAATAGTCTTCAAAACTTCAGAACTGAGCAGAACACCAACAGGAGATGCCTACAGGTCTCTGCCCATCCCTGTCTCCCTCCTCCAGCGAGCCATTTGCTACCAAGTGATTGCTACCTGGATTAGGAACTATAAACTGATGTTGAATTACAATTATCTCAAGCAGCTCTCTAGGAAGCCCCAACTCTCTCTTTCTCTCTCTCTCTCTCTCTCTCTCTCTCTCTCTCTCTCTCTCACACACACACACACACACACACACACACACACACTACCACTGTCCCTACAGCACTTGTTACAAACACAATGCTTGCTTTCATTTCACAGTGAAGGAAACTGAGTGTTGTAAGGAGGACTGCTTATTCATTTTCCGGCTGCCCGGCAGCTCAGACCCAAAGTAATCACACAGAAACTGTATTAATTAAACCACTGCTTGGCCTATTAGCTCTAACTTCTTATCAGTTTGCTCTTACATTTTAATTTAACCCATTTCTAGTAATCTGTGTATCACCATGTGGCTGTGGCTTACTGGGTAAAGTTCTAGTGTCTGTCTCCAGTGGGGCTACATTGCTTCTGTCTGCCTCTGCCTTCTCTCTTCCAGCATTCAGTTTAGTTTTCCCCGCCTAGTTTTGTTCTACCCTATCAGACCAAGCCCGTTTCTTTATTAACCAATGGTATTCACAGCATACATAGGGGAATCCCACATCAACTGAGCCTCAACAGCAGAGCCCAGGGACCTGTGTACAGGGTTTTAAGACTCTAGGGCAGCAGTTCTCTACCTACCTAATGCTGTGGCCCTTTTATACAGCTCCTTATGTGGTGGTGACCCCCAACTATAAAATTGTTTTCATTGCTACTTCATAACTGTAATTTTGCTGTTATGAATTTTAATGTAAATATCTGTGTTTTTCAATGGTCTTAGACAACTCCTGTGAAAGAGTTATTCATCCCCGAAGGGGTCAGGACCCATAGCTTCAAAACTGCTGCTAACTGATACCCTCCTACTTAAGAGGATCCATGTAGTAAGGAAACTGCTTGTTTGTCCCGGCTACTCAGAACCAAAATAATCACACAGAAACTATATTATTTAAATCACTGCTTGGCCCATTAGTTCTAACTTCTTATTGTTAACTCTTACATGTCAATTTAACGCATTTCTATTAATCATGTGGCTGTGGCTTATCAGGTAAAGTTTCCTATGGCTTCTCTCTGACTCTGCCCCCTTTCTCCGAGTATTCTGTTTAGTTTTCTCCATCTATCTCTGTTCCTCTAGAGCTCTGCTATAGGCCCAAAGCAGTTCCTTTATTAACCAATGATATTCACAACATACACAGGGGAATCCTGCACCAGATTCATTACAAACTTTTAATGTTGACAATGCAAATCTAATGAACTTTCTCCTTTGTTATCCAATTAGCCAAGCATCGATGCCCCGTGTTTAGGTCTCCTGGTAGCAGAGCTTTCACTTCTGTGTTCCCACAAAAATCCCTCAGTTGTACAGCTAGCAACCACAGGGATGAATTACCTCCTCTACATTGGAATATGTCAGAACTGTAAGTACGCCTTGCCATCTCCTTCTGTTACTAAAAACCTCCTCTAATTATTTGACTTTTTGAAGAAGCACCTGTGCCTATGATTTATGTGTAAATCTTTGGTCAAGATCTGTGACCTTACTGTCTAAAATATGGCTTTAAACATTACTTAAATCTTGTGGAGGAAATTTTGTAATTAAATAGCTGGTACTTCAAGATCTTTGCAGCTTCAAGATCTATCTATACTTCTTGAGTTGGTATTGACCTTTGATGGTGAGGGCAAGGACAACAGGTCAGGAAGAGAGAGGAAGAAGTTTTACAAATAAAGCATTTAGAAGCGGCATGTTTTCTAGCTAATGGCTATAACAGAGAAAGATTCAAGGAGGAGGCAAAGGCTGTATTGAGTGCCAAACAAGTATAAACCAGAATTTAAAAATCTCATAATTCACAAGTCATATGGAAGGGTTTTGTCATATTAGGAAGAAAATCTATGCTTAGATTATGTTATTTGTCATTTAAGATTTTAAAACACAAGTTAATAAGGGGGAGCTAGTTCCAGACAAATAGGCTGCTCACCAGAACAACCCTGAAGCCTACTTGTAAGAATAAAACCATTCCAGTAATTAACAAGTTAAATTTAAGAATCTCTGGCACCCAAAGCTGCAATGCAGCCCAGTGCCGCAGTGTTCATTTGTCATCTCCACCCTCAGGAAGTTTATGGAAGAGGACTTGACTTCAAAACCAGACTGGGTTATACAGTCAGATCTTGTCTCAAAGGAGAAACAAATAAGAAAAAAAAAATCAGTCATGAAAAGAAAGTAGAAGAAAGTAAAGCTACCCACTTCGAGGATAAAAACCAGTCAAAACTTATCAAAAAGCGCGATGGATAATGGAAGAGTAGAGGGGACACCATTACAACTATATTTTACTTACTTAGAAACTTAAAGGAAAATGTCAACATGGTAAGCAGAGACACAGAAAATTTTGAAAAGACCCATAATGCTTCACTACTCAGGAGGCTGAGGCAGGAGGATCATGAATTTGATGTCATACTGGGTTGCATAAACAAAGGGGGAAGAGAAAAAAAGAGAGAAGGGGTAGAGAGTGTGGGAACAAAAAAGAAAGGAAGAGAGGAGAGAGAAATCCACGAACTCATACTGAATTTATAAAGGTCAACAGACTATCTGAAATGAAAAACACATGGGAGAAATCAGCAGCTATTAGACACTGAAGAAAAAAATGGTTCATGAGACTATGGCAATAGCAATTATCAATGGTTAAATGGAGAAATAAAAAGACTGAACAATGACCAAATGTTATAAAGTTTATAGAATTTACCATTTATAGACCTAAAAAGTTGAATAAAGTACAAAAATAAAAAGGAAGCACAATAAAGACACATTTTAATTAAATTATTTAGCACCAGAGATAAAGAGAAAATGCTAAATTAGAAACAAGAGGAAAGAAATATTTATTTATGTATATTAGATTGCTCATCAGAAACAAGGGAAGTCTAAGGCAATTAAACACCGAAAGAAAAATTATCATCTTATTGTTCTCTTACGACCAAAAATACCTTTCAAAAGCAAATTCAGTAAAGATATTTTTCAGATATGTAAGCATTCTTTACCAGCAGGCCTGCATTTCAGGAAATACTGTAGGAACTTCATCAAGAAAACAGCCATAATGTGAAAACTTAGATTTTCACTAAAGGAATAAACTACTAGAAATTGAAACTATGTAAGTAAATATTTAACATAACACAAAATTATATGTTTTCTCTTATTTACATCACTTTAAATGATAATCAATTATTTAAGACAAGAATAGAAATAATATAAAAGCAAAGTGAATATGAATAAATGAATTAAAGTTGGAAGGGGAGAAACATATGAATACTTTTTAAAGATTTTTCTACTATGCACAAAATCATGAAAAATCCTGTGAAAGTAAACTATGTTGTGTTAAAATGTATCGTATAAAACTTAACACAGCAATTAAGATAATGTAGAGTTATATATAACTAACTAGAGTGGAAATATTCAATTCACAAAATATGTTTAATCCAAACAAAGTCCGTAAGATGTAGTATAAAAAAAAAAAAAAACAAGGCGAGAAAGACAGAAAACTGCAATATAATAAATAAAAATGTTCAAAATACCCCAAAATAAAAGGTAGAGATTGTTGGATTAGACAAAAGCAAGATCCAACTCTATACTGCCTGCAAGAAACCTGTTAAAGTAGGAAGACACAAACATTAATTAGAACAGATCAAAAAATACTAATAGTAATCAAAAGAATATATGGACTATAGTAATATAAAAAGATAAATTTCAGAGCAGAAAATGTTTCTGGGGAAAGAGCTGTTTTATAATGATACAATAACAGAACAACTAGCATAAATAATAATCCTGAACACCCAGATGCCTAAAAGCAATAAAATGTATTATCATAAAAAATAGAAATAAATTTACCAAAAATAGAAGTGTGAGAACAAAGAGAAAGATCTACAGTTACAGTCAGAGAATTCAACAGCCTTCTCTCAGCAATGAGTAATGAAAATCATTTACAGAATTTTGCACCAGCAACAGAAAAATAAACCTTGAGATAGATATTTTAGGCTACAATAATTAAATTATTTTAGACAAAATGGTCTTAAATGAGAAATCAAAATAATAAATATCTGGAAGCCCCAAAGCACTTGTAAGCAAAATGCCATGCTCCTAAATAACCTGCAATTCAAATACAGAAGTTACAGGAAATAAATTCTGAACTGAATGAAAGTGAAAAATATAATGTATCCAAACGTGCAGCACGCAGATAAAGGAGCACTGGGAGGGTAATTCACAGGTTGATAGGCCTATCTTAGAATAAAGACAAGGTCTCAGAAAACCAGAGAAAGAAGAGCAAAGAAAACTGGAGCAAGCAGGAAAGAGGAACAACAAACGGGAAAAAAATAAAATAAAATAAAAAAAAACAGAAAAAAGGGCTGGAGAGATGGCTTAAAGGTTAAGAGCACTGGCTGCTCTTCCAAACGTCCTGAGTTCAATTCCCAGCAACCACATGGTGGCTCACAACCATCTATAATGAGATCTGGTGCCCTCTTCTGGCCTGCAGACAGAATACCAAGAATACTGTATACATAATAAAGATTTATGACAGAACACTGTATACATAATAAATAAATAAATCTTTTTTAAAAACAGAAAAAAAAACAAGGAAGAAGGAATAACAGATTCTTTGGGATGATCATGGAGACAAAATATAGAAAACTCAAATTACAAGTGTTAAAAACAGCCTCATTTAAGGACTTTATAAATTCTGGATCCATGCCACCTTAAGCTTTTATGAGAATAGGCCACGAGCAGAGTGTTAAGTAACCAGCATTTTGCAGGCATCCAGAATTGGGTAGAAAACTGGAAATAACTACATCTTAGGTTGAAACAGTAGTTGGATGAAAACCTTATATTCTTTTCCTTAACACAGCTAACATTGAAAAACACAGGCCGAGTATTGGAGAAACCGATAACCCCAAGATGATGGCTTCTGGATTTGAATTACTACCCAAGGACATACAGGGAGACAGAAACAAAATTGCCAAGGTATGTTCTATGTAGTTCGTTTTAAATGTTTTATTGCCCTTACTCGAGTTTATTTCCTTCAAGTTAATGTTTTTAATAACTTCAGTGTCCTTTTCTTTATTCAGAAATACAAATGACTGAAGCACAGAGCATGTGGCTCCCTATATTTCTTGTCACTTAAGAACTATGTCTACTATCTTCAACCACAGCAATTTAAAATATACTACTTGTTATATAGATGTTTCTTAATGAGACTTCTATATGTAGATTAGTTCCATTTTTTTTTGACAAAATTAATGGAGTCAACAATTCTTTTCTAACATGTAATAATTTCCCCCACAAATATCAGAATGACATTTTAACTTTGATTTTATTTTTTAAAAATTTATGAAGTTTTACAAAAAGTGCTGGGCATAATAATATATACTTATAATCCTAGCACTCGGGAAGCTGAAACATCAGTATGGCAAGTTCAAGGCCAGCCTGACTTGCATAAACATATCATCTTAAGGGGAAAAGGCTATTTACACAGTGTGCTAATAAGTCTCAGTATTAAGCAAATAATTTTTACCCTATGCTAATCCTAGAGAAACCATTAAGATCTGTAACTCTATATTACTCTTTCAGTTTTCATAATTCAAACTTCTTACCTTCTAAGGCTCCCCAGTACTAGGTCCCGGTTGGGCTGTCAACTTTCAGACACACATACTGAGCCAACAGTAAAACATAAGTTCTGGGAAGGACCCTCAGGTTAGCCTATATTCTAGGATCAGAAGACTTAGGGTGTTCTTCCTTCCAAATTCCAGATATAGTGCAGTGGTTCTCTTCCCATGGTTGACATGGTTAGAATTGTGGAAGTCTAAGAACATGCCAAAGCAATGTATCTAAATGATATACATGGTCAAAAGATACCATACAGGTGTTTGCAATGTGTGTGTGTGTGTGTGTGTGTGTGTGTACATAACTGATGATGCCTCTTTACAAAGACAAGAGGTTTTCTTACATACATAACCTCAAAACTTGCAAGACTGGTTAAGTATGAAAATGTCCATTTCCATAAGGAAACTGGGAAGATATGTAAGCTTGCGAACAAACCCTTCTTTATCCATACACTCTCCCTTCCAGTGCAATGTCAGGGGATAGATCTCTGAGCACCATGATTGGGCTATTAAATCTGGGAGTCTTTCCCCAGTGGCTTCAGAGACTTAATAGCAACACGTCTGGGTTTGAATTCTCTCTCATCTGAGTTCAGTGTTTATCAGGTTTAGAAGTTCTTCTGCTGGAGTGCCTTAGACTCATGTGTTTAGGATTTGTTGTTCACTTTCTTATTGTTAAACAACATAAAGTTCAGGGGTATCAAGGCATGGAAGAGCAATGACTAGACAACACAGATGTAGACCTCCAGAGTAGATAAAACAGGGCTGAGAGAATTCAAGGTTCTAACAAGAATACCCACATGTGGGTGGGAGGAATCCAAATCTGTACCAAGGCCCCAAGAGTCCATGGTCAAGTTCAGAAGATGCAAGCAGAGATACAGCAAGGTTGTCACTAAGTAAGAGAGCTGGGTACAAAACAGCACTAACGTGTGAAGACTGTATTGAACATGAAGACGCTTTGTAAGTCAAGTCACTTCTGTTTTCTATAGGAACTGTTGGTGAAGCGAAGACTTCATCAATAATTCTCAGAGGGTCATGAACATATCATTCACCAAAACAAGTTCATACAATACAAACTAGTAATCTCACAGAAATTTATAGAAAGAAACTCAGAATAATTCATCTGTTTGTGAAATGCTGTTCTTTACGACATTTTTTAAAATATTTTTATTTCTTGAAAATTCTGTACAACGTATTTTGATCACATTCATCCCCTCTCCCAACTCTTCTGAGATCCACCATTACCTCCTTGCCCACCCAATCTTGGGTCCTGTTTGTTTTTTACTCAAATGAAAGTAAATTAAAAGACATCAAGTACAATTCGTTCTGTGCAAATTACTCTTGAGTGTTGGGCCTTCCCTAAAATGTGATTGATCTACCAGAGGCCATAGTCTTAAAACTGGCCCTTCTCCTCCTCAAATGACAACAGCTCCTCAGCTAGGGATAGGACTTCCTGCTGGCCACACCCACTCCCCCACCCTGCTGCATGGTGAGATTAGCAGAGATTTTGCTTTTGTTTTTTAACTAGTATGTATAACACGTGAATACATAGCATTTTATATACATGCTATAAAATATCAATTTATAGTATATTTTCCAGTCACTAATTCAAGTGGCATCAGGAATGCATAGCACTGCAATGTAACAATAATAAATGGATGAGGTGATCTCTAGATTCTCGATGCCCACGGGCATGTTTGTGTGTGGGTGTGCATGCATATGTGCATGTGCATGTGTGAGGAGAGGAGCATCCACCCTTGTATGATCACGTGGAGTCCAAAAGTTGACATCTGGTGTCTGCCTTGATTCTCTATTTTGTTAGGACACGGTCTCTTCTCTGAGCCTGAAATTGATTGATTCAGCTAGATCTGCTGGTCAGTGCCTCTGAGGATCTAGCTGTCTGTTTCATCCTCAAGCATGGAGCTCACAGATACACATCACCAGTCCCCAGATTTCACACGACTGCTGGTCATCCAAGCTCAGACAGACCCTAATGCTTGCACACGAGCCATCTTCCCAGTCCCCACAAACTCTAATTTTTCACGCAACCTAGTGTCATATCCACAGCTTTATAAGACAAAATCTTCTAATACCAGCTCTAGATTTCATTGGGAACTGTTTTTTTCCCTGTAATTTTAGGTAGAAATTAGAGAAACCATTGTTGAGTAAACAAATATTTCAATGAAGAAAGTATCACTTCCAGTAATATTCCAAAAATTTAATGTTTACAATTTACTCTGACTTTCTTCAAATAGGACAGTCTGTGGCAATTCACTTACCTCCCCCAGCCACAGTAGACTTGGGGTTTCCTTCACAGCTTTCCAAGGTTATGATCCATCACTGGTTTGTCGAGCAGCTGTAGGCTAGCTGTGGAGGGCTGGGTGCAATCTGCTGTCTTGGACCTCAGACCTGCCTTATTGAGCAAAAGGAACAGTAATTCATCTTTCTGTTTTTGTCTGTCTGACTCTATGTGCATCCTATGGCTGTCTGGTACCTACGGAGGTCAGAAAGGGGCATCCTATCCCCTGGAACTGGAGTTAGGGTAGTGGTGAGCCACTGTGTAGGGGTGAGGAGAGAGCTCAGGTCTTTTGCAAGAGCAACAAGTGCTCATAGCTCCTGAAAAGTCCAGCTTCAGGACTCCACCCCTTTAAAGGCGGCAGGTATCATCTTTTATTGGTGAGATTAGAGGTATTTGCCAATTGTATGAATTATTTGTTTTTCACACAAAGGCAGAAAAAGAAAAAAAATAAAAATAGAAATTGTGACACCTTTGTCCTTTCTACTCCTGTGATCATTTATAGTTGTGGATAGTCCTCAAGCTTCAAAAGGAGTTGTTTCCATAGCAATCGTTAGACCTCAGTCATGGGCATATAGAACTTCTATGCTGGGTCATGTTCATTCATCCTTTCTCCCCATCTCTGTCTCTCTCTCTCTGTCTCACTGAAAAGAAAAATGTATACTTTCACATCACCTTGACTCTCTCAGCCTATCTCTCCAGGATCTTCTGTGAACCACATTTGTTTCTCACATGTTGAAGGCATCTTGGTAATATTTGGCAATGAAATTATTTTAAAAGCAGAAGTAAGTTTTGTATAATACCTGGGTTTTGTATAATACCTGGATTTTGATTGTCATTACACGAACACTACCACAAACACACTTTCTATCATTTTTTAATTAAAAAAAAAAACAGGTTCCATAGTTCATGAATGTCTTATACTTCTGCCTGGTCTAGAACTCTGCCTTACCCCCAAATATCTAAGCTTCGGTGTCTTGCTTACCCTGGTGGTCACAAATGTCCTTTTGGTTTCAGAGTGTGGGAGAAATACTACTACCCACCTTTCTGACTGACTTTGTGTGGACCCTCCTGAAGAAACTTTCCTCTCCTGATGATGAGACAGCCTCGGAGGCCGCGTCCTTACTGACGCTGACTTTGGAATATCATGCTCAGAAGATCACCATGGTGATGTAGTTAGCAACGAGCTAAGGAGAACAGAGAGTGCTCTCAAAAGTCCACTTTTCAGCTTTGTTATCTATTTTTTTATATCCCAATTTCTTGCTATTGTTCACTGAGTCACTTTAATCAGATGAGGCTTTTGTGAAATGTTTCAAACTGGGAAAATTGTCGGCACTGTTATAATGAATATTCTTTTACCCATCATGAAAAATTAGAACATTTTGCCATGTTTACTTTGCTGGATTTTAATAGAGAATTGTATTAATAACAAATACTTTTGTAATTGAAGTCTTCCATGTAGCATTTAAGAAACATTTTCAAGGACTCTCATATTGGAGTAACACTGGGTAAGGAATTTGTGCAGACCAGTACAATATGAAATATAGAACTATGTATCATTTGAAGTTAAAAAGATGGAAGCTTTGGGTTATTCCCTTTACTTTATGACCTCTTTCTCTCAATTCCTTATGACATTTTTGTTTGCTATTAGATGTCTAAGTGAAAAGAAAACTTACTTTTTCATTATTAGCATCTTTTGTCCATATGTACTTGTATAGTGACAATTAGATTTATGAATATAAGAATAACTAATTTAAATGCAGAATCAACAAAATAATGAGGTTTGTATTGTGTAGTTCATACATGAATAAGCATGTCAGTTTTACCAGGAGTTGCACAAAATTAACTCAACTTTTTATTTCACTTATTGTCATTCACATATCTTATTAGAATTTTCTGCCTTCAATGTCCTGACAAATAAGGAAAGACTGAAAATAAATAAATCGCTGTTGTATTACAAAAGCAGAATACATTTAGAATAGACAGTTTATAGTGAATAGAAGTTCGTTTCTTACAGTGTTTGATTCTGGGAAAGCCATAGCTCTTACCTTGCAAACACCTCCTTGCTGTGTCATCTCCTGGGAGAAGTAGGAAAGGCAAGAGAACATTGCAAGACAGAGAAGAAAGGGCCAAACTCATTCTCTAATCATACACCTACTCCAAGAGCAAGGAACCCACTCCTAGGGATAACCATAGTAACTTCATAAGCACTGATGCCCAAGACGTAGTCATCTCTCAAAGGCCTCACATCTCAGACTGATGAAATGACTGTGGGTAAAATGCTTGCTGGCCAATGATGCGGACCTGATTTTGATACCTAGATAAATGCAAGTACAGTGAAATATGCCTGTAACTCTAGTCCTGAGTTATAGATATTCACCTGAGACAGGTGGATCCCTGGGGCTCCTTTGTTTAGCCAAAATAGCAGCCTTTAGGCTCAAACACACCTTATCAAAAAAACACACCTCTTCCTTTCTATGCCATCATTTTCCAGCTAAGTGGTTGCAGTTAAATGCCTCTGGTATCCAGTTTGTTTTCCCACTGGACTTCCACAAATTATGGCAATCCTATGCACATGAAGAAGCACAATGACCATTATATGTAACTGGAGCTGCAGGAACTTGTAACATGAGGGCTTGCTGGTTGGGGTTTCTGTCCTGCCTAGTTCCCACAGTCGTTAGGTCCCAAAGAAAATCACACAGAGGTCTACATAAGTTATAAACTCATTGGCCCATTAGCTCAGGCTTTATATTAGCTCTTATAACTTGTATTAACCCATTATTCTTATCTATGTTAGCCACATGGCTTCGTACCTTTCTCGGTGGGGCAGGTCACATCCTGCGTCTTCGGTGTCTGGACAGGACTGCGGAAAGAGCTTCCTTCTTTCCAGAATACTCCTGTTCTCATTATCCCACCTCTACTTCCTGTCTGGTTTTCCCACCTATACTTCCTACCTGACTATCGGCCAATCAGCGTTTATTTAAAATATAATTGACAGAATATAGAATTGTCCAGCACCAGGAACCATGCAAATCTCACAATATTACAAGGATACCCTGTAATTGTCCCAGTGGGATTGAATTATAAAGCCCAATCTCAAAAAACTGCAAAACTTTAAAATGAAAAAAAAAATCTAAGTTTTAGACAAGACTGAGAGGATCTGAACATGGATCCTCATATAGACCCTTAGGTCACAGACCCATGAAGACAGTCCTGACAATGATGGACACATGGGACTCACAGTTTCCTCTCCTGATATAATCATGGACTGGGAAAGAAGGTAGACAAGGGGAGTCATTCAAATTCAGAGAGCAGGCCAGATAAAGGACCGCATCATAGAGAGTTCTCAGAGCTACTGTGGGCAAGACATTCCATAGAGCAAACACAACCTGAGGGAAATGGGAGGTCTGTGGTCATCTCCTTAACCAGACGGAGTTCTCCAACAGGAGAGAGCACTCAGAGAGCCTAGAAAAAGCCATAGCATATTGCTGGAGGCAGGAAGGAAAGTCAAAAAGAAAACCAGGGGTGTAAAACTAGCTTCTACTACAGCAAATCACTAGCCAAAGAGAAATGGAATAGAAGTACGGTTTGGCAATTTATTGCCTCAACCCAGCTATGTTTTTAAAGCAATTTCCCCCGATATCCATAACTACATGACTTTATAGTTCCTGACCTTAAATATTTTGCATTGTAATAATATGAATATACTTTCAGCTATTGCTTATTTGTATGCTAATTGCTACATTGGTCCTTCCAACAAAGGTTGAGTTCACAAAACCAAGTCATGGCTAGGCTTAAAGGTAAACAAAGAAGGTGACACTTTTGCTGACCTACAAAGATTCTTCTTCCAGGTGTCTAAAATTGTGGATGACATTTATGAGCAGCTCACTTGGAATTCTTCCCACACGATGAAGAATGTCTTGCTGCGGGTCATCAGCCTGCTGATAAGAGCATCCCCTAAGAAGGTGATCTTTCAACTCATGGAGTTCCCAGTCCCTGCAGACGAGTAAGGCATCCCGCATCTTGCCCCTCTGTATACACTTACCCACAAATTCCATGGTCATATGGCCAAGCTAAAGTCTTTCTTTATTGTAGTTAGGCATAATCTCTTTTTCTGAAAAAAAAATCCTTTTTTTTTTTTGCACCATCTATGCTGGCTATAAGTTTTAAGTATGTTCATGTGTTATGCATAACTTTGGATAAAGGTTAGCACACAGTAGGACCCCAAGATTTTATCAGTGTCACTGTGGGAGGGTGTTAAATTATATGCTGTTACAAATCTTACCAAAGGAAACTTGCTTCAAAAAGATAATGAGTTTCTCTTACCTGTGTTAATTTAATCATTTTTTTTCCTTGAAAAAAATCTCCCAGACATAGAGATTTTCTTATTTATAAAGGTTTGACTTACGCTATTTAGACCCACCAATAGAATTAAAAAAAAAGTTAATTACCAAAATAAGGCCCAAAGAAATGACTTTGTGGTTAAGAGCTGCCATTACAGAGTCCTAGAGTTTAATTCTGAGATCTCACACTGGGTGACTTACAACCACCTGTAACTCTGGCTCCAGGGGATCCAATGCCCTCTTCTGTCATCCACAGGCACCCACATGCATGTGTGTGCACACACACAGACATCCACATGCATATATGCAGGTAAAAACATAAAATAAATTTATTTTATTGTTACTAAGACTGAGAATCTTCGGCCCATTAACTGTTCATCTGAAACTCATGACCTAGGACCACAAGAAATCTTAAAGAACTGAACCCATTACTTTGAGCTTATGGGCCAGTACAGCTCTAACAAGTGCATTAAAAGAGCTTAGAAAAACCACAGGGCTTCACTTCTACAGTTCCTACGCTGTGGGGGAGGGAGTGTCACTTCCCTTCTACAGGCTGCACAGAACTTAAAACAGCGACTAGCAAGCATGGGTCTCAACACCTTGTGTTTGCAGGGCTCTGCTTCTGATGTGGCAAGCGGCAAGCACCGAGTCAAGTGTCGCGCCCCAAGTGCTGAAGACGATCTTGTTGATACTGAAAGGAAAGCCTGGGGAGTTGGAGGAAACTCTGGTAGAAAAAAGGCGCTTCTCCCTGGATGCCACCAACTTGATGCCTGTGGCGGTAAATGCTTCCATGAGTGTTTCTGCTCCCTGTTGTCCTCCTGATGGTGAATCCCCTATCCTCACTGATTAGGCCACCCCTCCTCGGCACAGTCTCCTTCATGCATGCATCCACCTAAAACACATTCATTGTGCAATACAACTTGATGATAGCGCGTGGAATCTGCCAAGACACAAAGATAAGGAATGAATATTTATATTCAGTATATAAATATATGGTAGTGTATGTGAGGGAGACAGGGTGACAGGGATGGTTTAAGGTAAGTAGCACATGGCACACCTCCATATGGAAATGGCTTAAAATCAGAATCCTGGGATGGTTCAAGATAGTACTTATATGCATCTTGGAAAGACAGAAAGCAGAACACAAATCCTGTTGTCTTACTTAGGGTTTCTATTGCTGTGAAAAGATACCATGACCACGGCAACTCTTATAAAAGAAAATATTTAATTCAAGTGGCGGCTTACAGTTCAGAGGTTCTCATCATGGTCAGGAGCCTGGCAATATGCAGGCAGACATGGTCCTGGCTACACATTGATCATAAGGCAACAGGAAGCAGACTGTGACACTGGGAGTAGCCCACCCTTACTGTAACACACTTCTTCCAACAAGGCCACACCTACTCCAACAAGGCCACACCTCCTAATCTGCTCCTATTAGTTTATGGGGACCAATTGCATTCAAAATTGTCAGGATGCAACTGACATGGCAAGAAGGCCAAAGAATCTGAGGGAACTGCCCAAGGGCAGACCTGTACTTGACTTTAGAGAGATAGCCACCAGCTAAGACATAGAAACTTCAGTGGTCGTGTCGGTACTGATATCATTTCTGTCTACCAGTTTCCTCTCAAGTGTGGTGATGTTTGGGCCATGAGAAAAATGTAATGAACAGGGGTGCCATTGTTTATTGATATGAGGTGTTGGGATGTGCGTATGGATGGTAGTGGGTATTGTCGGTATGCAGGGTTCAAGCGATTCAAGGATGACTTGATGTACCTTCTGCTGACTGCATCACTTCCCTGGGGTTTTAAGAAACCTAACGAAGACTTTGCTTACTAGTCAGACTATTCCTTATGGCTACACAGGAAGGAGACCTTAGGATATAAGCCCTCCGTGAGGATCAGCTTTCTTTCCACAAATTTGGTGGCTGGGAGGGAACCAGTAACAGTGCCTTGGAATTTCCTTACCAAGAATGCTTGGCCCAGGTTCTGCTAACCAATACGCATGCACGCTGAAGAAGTCTGGGAAGGCATGCAGTCTTTCTTGCCCTCTGTATGATGTTTGGAGGGAGACAGTCGCCTTTTTTAACTCCATTTTCCTTCCCCAATAGGCATCCCAGGCCCTGTGCACATTTCTACCTGTGAATTCCTATAGGAAAGTGGTGACCAAGCTTTTCCCCGAGTTCCTGATGGCCCTCATGCTTCAACTCTTCTACTGCAGCCAGCTTCTAAAAGACAGGGCCAAGGACAGACCTCTGTAAGAGAGTGCTATTTGGGGTTGTGGAGAGAGAAGGGTCCAGCATCTCACGTGGGCTAGTGTGGGACTTGTTGTAAGACCGTGGGAGGTTCTGCTCACATTTATTCTACTCTAAGGGTAGCATTTCTTCAGAAAAGCAATCATGTTGAGGACATAATCATTCACTAGGACTTCTCCTCTCTATATGCACCACACAAAAGAGTCACGAGCTCAGAACACAGTTTGTTCCCATCGCTCCTGCTGTCAGGTCAGTGAGAAGAGGAAGAAGCAGAAAGGGCCATTCGATCCAAAGCGAGACACATTCAAACTCTGCCATTCCATATGCTCCGATAGCAACCTCTCGGAGTTGCTGCACACACAAAACAGAAGAGTGAGTGCAAATATTCATTGTAAACTGGAAGGCTATCATAGTTTGATGTGGATATGATGTGGGTGAGCGCAGTGTGACAACCGCCCTCTGTTTCAGGACAAAGTCACCATTTCCTTTTGGACAAGAAAGCTAGTTTCCCTGCCCTGAAAGGAAAGTCAAAGTCCAACTGTCAGTTATTTGCTGTGTCTGGTATGACCATCTAAGCCAAACAGAGCACAGCTGATCTCGTTAAGATACTTAATTCATTCATTGTCCTCTAAAAAAGATACACACCAACCCATCCCTAAGAAGACAGAAACCTATCTTGCTTATTTAGAACATCCCCCCCCCCCCACACCGCCAACCAAAGAAAAATGATAGTTCTACCAAGTCATTACATTTCTGGGTAAGATTGTAAGCTTGTTAATGTGATTCAGCCTAACTTTTATGTGCTACCATTTTATATTTTAACTTTTGCAATCTATGCACTGTTGATGTAAGTGGGTCTTCTATCTAGCTGTTGTTTCATTTGTTAATTAATAAAGAAACTGCTTGGCCTGATAGGACAGAAAATTAGGTAGGCAGAGTAAACAGAACAGAATTCTAAGAGGAAGAGGGAAGTGAGACACACGCCATAGCTCTCCTCTCCAAGATGGACACAAGTTAAGATCCTTCCCAATAAGCTACCACCTCATGGTGCTACCCAGATTACTAAATATGGGTTAAAGCAAGATGTGAGAATTAGCCAATAAGAGGCTACAGATAACAGGCCAGGCAGTGTTTAAAAGAATACAATTTGTGTGTTGTTATTTTGGGTGTAAAGCTAGCTATGCAGGCGGCCACCGGGAACGCAACCCGCCGCTCCTTCTACACACTGTTCATCAGGATGATGAAAAGCATTTAACAATTACCATCCTCTGAAACTCTCTAAAACTGTATCCTTGCCAAGATAGATGGAAAGTCAAGTTGCATGTACTCAGTTATGTGTGGGTCACTGTCTTAGACTGTCTCTTCTTCTCTGGGCCTCAGCTACGTACGAGACGGCCTAAAGGTTCTGCTGAATTGCTCTGGACTAGAAGAAGTGCACGATGCTCTAGAGAAAAAGAATTTCTGGGACCAGTTTTCTCAAGTCATGGATCACCAATACGGGATCCAGGTCATTGCCAAGTAAGAACAGGGGACTCAGGGTAGGACTCTAGCTCTCCATCTTCTCCTCTGCATCCACCTTCAGGCTCTCATGTGGGAACACATTCCCAAAAGCTTCCCTAACAGCCTACATTGAAACTTGATTTTTGATCTTTTGGTGATTTAAAAGATTTATTCTGAGATAATTTCTTTTTTTTTCTTTTTTTCTTCTTTTCTTTTCTTCTTCATCCACCCATAAAATAGCCTCTCTTACATACAAAGAGCTTAAAATAAATGTGATGCTTTCCTCTCTGATTTTAGCTGATCTCTGCTCTGTGGACACTCAAAAGTACCAATGCCTTCTAGTTTTAGAGAAATCTACCCAAGGTCCATACCCAGTAAGCCAAGTACATTCTGGAAAATACAATGGAACATACTTTTAAAAAAAAATTTCCTGCAGTAGAAATATTTTTGAAGAATTGTTCAGTTTGTTTTTATTTAACCCTTCTGATGATAGGGATCTGATTTTCTGACAATCACAAAAAAAAATTCAAGAATTCAGAGAATACAGGGTCTTGGTGCCATGAAAGAGTCTTTGTAGTTGTGACTGACTCAGAGAATACTTTTTCTGTGGCCCATGGGCTTTAGATGTTTCTAAAACTGTAACTGTGTGGGCATATGTACTTTGGGGATATATGCTTTTAAATGAAAACTATATTTATGTAGATTTTTTTAATTGGCAAAACCCAACAGATAAAAGAAGTCATATCATATGACTTAGATTATTTCCAAATACATAACATTTATTAATGAATGTAGCTAGTAAGTTTTATCATTTTGATTTACTTTTCATGAATTTTGACTATATAGACATTTGGAGAAAGATGGAGCTCTAAGAAAAATCCCACAACTGCATGAGCTCTTACAACAGGACTGCGTAGGGAAATCGATTTCTATCCTTATAGCCTTTGACAAACTAGACCTTTTGCAACTTTAAAAACAGGTGTTTTCAAAGGTAGGACTGCAAGGAAAATATAGACAGTCCATTAAAATATGATCCCATACAGGTGAAGATAATTTTCAGACTTTCAAAGTTCGCTATAAGACTATGAAATAAGGCCCATTGCCTTGCTGGCAGTCTAGCCTGCAGCCACTGATGCCTATATAAGCAAAATGTGCTCCACAGGTAGCAACATCATTTGGGGAGTAAAACTATATTTGTGAGTTCTATCTGTTCAGAATGCACATTTACAGGTTTAGCCAAAGGACATGAGGTTTGGAAGGAAAAGCTGTAATATGATTCTTGAATATCCTACCTCTTACCAATTGGATTCAGGATGGTTTATGAAGAAAACTCTAAATGTTCCTGGAAAATGATTTAATGACTCTGAACTTACTGTCCCTTCTCTGAAGTACCTCAAAGTTGTCACCAAAGGAAGAGCATCATCCAAAGCCAAAAGGCTGACCTTCAGCAAGTGTGGTTACCTTGGATTGCCATTTAAATATATATATATATTCTCTCTCTTTGGTCAAGGACTGTTGGATGCTTATGTAAAAATAAGACTTCTCAATGTGGAAAAAATAAGAGATAAAAGAAAAGGGATGACGATAAGGACAGAATTATTTCTCTCTAGCTCTGTAGTGATGCTGAAGCTTACCTTAGATTAGGGTATTTTTTGGAAAGACTTTCTTTCTAACCTGGATAGTCAACAGTAAGGATTGATAGTTTGTCCTTGTCCTTGTTAATGCAGGATATTTCTCTTCTCTGCTAATTTGGTGTCTCGTGTTCTTTTCTAGAACTCTCAGTGAATATAACTTCCCACAGTTCCCAGAGACCCTACATTATGTCTACAAGATTGCAGTAGAAGGTCCTAGAAGATCAGAAGACAGTATCGTCACAATAATATTCTTTGCTGAAGTAAGTTTTAATAGCACAATGTGACCAACTGTGTTCTTTCATTCCCATTCCCTGAATAAAACCAAAACTCCAGCATCTCATCTTCCTAAGTACTTTTCTCATGAAAATTTAATACAGTAAAAGATATATAAAGTCGAAGCCCCGGGGATGCTCTCCCCACTGCTGTGAGGCCCACCGGTGGGGAGAGGCCGAGGTCCAGGTGCCATGCAACCCTAGCGCAGGGGGCAGGGGATGCAGGGATGAGGGCTCTGGGGTGTTCCAGACTGCTGTGCCCACGGAAGTTTGTGACTTCCCTGAAGTTTCAGCTTAACCACAAAGGCGCACCTACATGAATTGATCAAGGGGTTCAATCCAATCTTCAGGGCCAACAATCCAGGATTATATGAATCGACCAAGGCCTACCTGGGAGGAAGTAAAGAAACAACTAGAAAAGAAAAATAAGGGTTCCAAAGCTTTGGCTGAATTTGAAGAAAAAAAATGAATGAGAATTGGAAAAAAAGAACTAGAAAAACACAGAGAAAAAATATTAAGTGGAAATGAGAGCTCATCCAAAAAAAAAAAAAAACAGAGAAAGAAAAAAGAAAAGAAATCTGATAGGTATTCATCTTCTTCTTCATCGAGCTCTGATTCTTTCAGCACTTCTTCAGATTCTGAAGTTGAGGATAAGAAACAAACAAAGAAGAAGAAGAAAAAGAAGAGTTATTGCCATAAGTCTCCTGAGAGCTCAGTGTTGGACTCCGACTCGGACAGCAAGAACGGTTCAAAAACGAGAAAGAAGTCAAAGGATGTGACTGAGAAAGAAAAGGACACTAACGGACTCAGCGAATAAAGAAAGCTGTATGAAGATAGGGCTGACTTCCGAGTCATTGTCAGAGTTGGAGTGTGAAGAGGTGCAGGCGAAAAGGAAGAAAAGCAGGGAAGCGCACGAGAGAACAGATAAAGATAAAGCCAAAAGGAGAAGGAAGCATAAGAAACACAGCAAGAAAAAGAAAAAGAGGCTGCCAGCTTCAGTTCAGACTCGTCACAGCGTCAGGAAGACCAGGGTCCCTTTCAGGGCGCAACATTAAAGGAGCTCTTAACTGTGAGGATCGCGGCATACGTAGTAACGCGCATGAATTCCCTTGTGTTTAGACTTGTCCTGGACTAGTCAGTAGCCACTCGAATGCTGCTGTATGAAAAGGCCATGATTGTTGCCTGCTGCCTAAACACCTTTTCCTCTCTCCCAGTGCTCAATGACTCTGGGAAACCATCCTTTGCAGTCATACTAGTGGTTCAGATATTTGAAATAAAGCTAATATTTTTTACTAGATGTACTTAAGGATACGTCAACAGAAACGGTTTGAATCCATCTCCAAGATGTGACCAGAAATAATGAGGTGACTCTAGGGAAATTTTCAAAGTAGGGGTTACAGTAATATTTCAAAATTCTTATGCTGTAGATAAGTATATTTTAATTTCTCCCCATGTATATTTTGATTCACTTGGGGAAGGAGCTTTTAAAGGGGGTGGTTTATTATCTCTTTAGCTACCAGAGCAGCGTGCCTTTGATCTCACACTACTTTTGTGGACACAGGCGCCATGCTCCCTGGGAGGTCAGAGCTGGACACCAGCAGTCCTGCCCTTGACTGAGGTTAATGAGATCCTTTGTATGCTGCTTTGAATGACCCAGAGATACTCGGTCCTTTGCAGCATTGGAAAGGCCCCACAGCTCTGGTATTTACCTCTGCTTCAGTAATACCGGCCTGAATGTTTTTTAGGGTTAGATTGTGTTATGTCATTTGATTTGATCCTGCCTACACTTTGACTTTGGAGAGGAAGTGTTTAGTAGACACTGGTACCTTCTGAACTGATAGCTAACAATTCTAAAGTGGATGTTTTATGCAGGTTTTAACCAGTCAGAAGGGGTTAAGTAGCCAGTGAGAGCTACTTTATGTTTTGTATAGTTTTTGTTTAGGCTGCAGTGTTTAACTTTTAACCCTGTGTACTCTTGCTATCGTAAGTTCATTACTGTGTTTAGTGACACACAAGATATTCAGCACATAAAAAGCAGGACTTTGGTTTTTGTTTTTAACAGTATCATATTGAAGCTAAGACTTTTTACCATAAACAAGTTGAGTAACAGGCCTCATATGCTATATCGTGTTACATAAAGCTGTTGCCAGAATCTTAGTAATTTTTTTTTTTAAAAAAAGATATATAAAGTCAGAGGGGGAGGTGGGAAGGAGTCCTGACTGCTCATTAATGTATTAACTGCATTTTTTTTTTTATTAAAGTTACTGAACAACTTCTTCAAGGAATCATTACCCGAGGAATTTTTGGTTCTCTTCAGAAACTGGATTAATGATTCCAATCCTTCAGTTAGCAAAATGAGCCTTCAGAAAATCGCAAGCATGGCACCCGTTTTCAGCAAAGTATGTGAGTGGAGTGTGATGTGTGTCACGATTGGATGTCTTGTAATGAAACGTTGATTTTTTTTTTTTTTTTTTTTTTAGTTTCTATACAGCTAAAACCATCAAAGTCTGAAACTCAATGGAATAGAAAGAATATAAATCACCTTAGTGGGTTCTGTCCACCTTATTTATATTTTTTTCCATAAAGCCATTGTCTTGTGCTCAGAATTTATTTAGTATCATTGCTCAGAGTAAGTAGCCCTCTTACAGGTCAAATCATAGACACCTGTCCATTCCCTCTCTGTATTTGTGTTCTCATTGACTTCCTTCTTGGGGTACCCACCAGACCTCTTCCATCCACTTATGACATTCTCCCTTCACCTATACGTGATTGCATTCTTTGCCCTTTGGGACGATCACCTCAAGTCAGACTTCACTAAATATTCTGACCTCTAGCAGGCTCCTCACTCTGAAGCCCATCCCATCTAGGAGCATTTCTTCTCTAATGGTGATGCTCAAAGTATGGTCCTTGAACCACCTGAATCAGACTCACCTGGAAACTTGTTACAGATGCAAATTGCTGTGCCCTCCTCAAGCCTGAGAACCAGAAACTCTGGGTTGTGGTTCACAGGTCTGTCTGTTTAGGTCCCTAGGTGATAGTGAGAGACATTTCTCACAAGCTCGTGTGAGTAGCTTTCCAGTTCTAAGAAATTTAATCAGGACCCGTGTCTTGTAATTCCAAATTTCAAAGTCTCTTGCATAATCCTAAATCTGTAGATACCCACAAATCATTGCTGATTCAATAGTGGACCTAAAAATAAATCTGTATCTATTTGATCATAGCCTTCAAGCCTGTTTGTGAATAACTATTTTTGCATTTTTAATTTCATGAGCTGTGGTCCATATGCTTAAAAAAACCATACAAGTCAATAAGAGGGTTTATTTTTGCTCCTTTATTAAACAGAAAGTTATTTGCTGCTTTCTCCAAAATTCTTCTTCATGGTGTTCATAACAGGGAGATTTTATGTCAAGGTAAGAAGGACAGTAATGGAGAAATACAGATCTAAACTTCTTTGAAAGACAAAGGTACCTTTAGGCATGGATTCAGTCCCTAACTCTTGACTCTTGACTATATATATATATATATATATATATATATATATATATATAGATATAGATATAGATATAGATATAGATATAGATATATATATAGATATATATATATATATAGATATATATTGTGAAGAGCTAATCTTTGCTTCTTTGGTATCTCCCACTTTTCTTTTCCTTTCCCTTCTGTTCTCTTTGGCTCTGATTTGCCTCTGGGGCTCTTCAGTTCCTCTCTTTAAACATTTTACTCTCATGTTTAGAGACCACAGTACCAGATATGTTGGTTAAATATTTAGTACCAACTCTCTGAAAAACCAGATAAAAAAATTTTCTAATATGAATATTCTTACCATGGCTCATTTCAAATGCATGTTATAAAACATGGAATTGTGCAGGAATCCATAATATGGCTTTATTTATTCTTCCAACCATCCACATACAGTTCATAAATAGCCTTAAGTATGTAGAAAATATTAAAATACATACTAGCAAAAGATGTTAGAATTGATCACGTTTAATAATACTTTTGATTATACTTAATTATAAATTTATGTGATTCCTTTTTAACAATGACTTTTTACAGCATTTAGTTTACAAAAACCTTTAACGGTTTTAAAGAGGACTTGTGAGTTGACACGCTAAACTCAGAAGCATACATACCAATTATCCGCTCTTAGTCCCAAAGTTTTACCATTCTCTTCTTTTCTTGCATAGATAGAAAGTGTCTGCAACCTGTTACTCCCAATCTTGGATGCTTTTCTCTCCAAAGAGCACACTGTTATCATCCGGGCAATGCTCACTCTCCGAAACATTTTGAGCAAACTGGACAAGGCCATGTACTCCACAGTGTGTGTCAGGATCGCTTCCAGCTACTGCCCTCTTATGGATCATGTGAGTGACATCATGTGATTAGCTGTGTAAGACCATTAGCTTTTGCGCCCCAGATGGCAGGATGATCTTATATCCTAGAATAAGCCTGCATAAGACAGCTATCTGTCCCTGGATACATTTCAGCTTAGTGGATACACTGATTAACACTGAAAGCTGGGCAGTGGTGATACATGCCTTTAATTCCAGCACTCAGGAGGTAGAGGTAAGAGGAACTCTGTGAGTTCAAGACCAGCCTGGTCTACAAAGTGAGTTCCAGGACAGGCTCCAAAGCTATAGAGAAACCATGTCTCAAAAACAAAAACAAAAACAACAACACTGGACCTGGGCTGGGTGGGTGTTAATCCCTCTTCTACCTTTGATATCATGGTGATAACAGATATTTCTTCAGAGTCTTTGTGCGTCAGTTTCTCAACCTGTAAAACAGTCACAGAAGTAGGTTTATTATAAAGTTAAGAATTTATTTGTTCACCCCTCCAAAGCTTAGAGAACATCCCATAGGAGGGGATAGAAAGAACACAAGGGCCAGAGACTGGAGCAGAGTGTTGCAAAGATGATATCATCTGGCCATGATATGGCCACTGTGCCAATGAACTTACTGAAGTTGTGGATAGGCACAAAAGACCTGCACAAGATTTAAGCTCGTCAATGTGTCATCGAGGAAGGAGGAAGGGATCATAAGGGCCACCCTCCTCTGAGGGACTAAGCCAGTTAGTGGTGTCTAGAGAAAAAAATGTAGCTTTCTTCAGGGGTATAACCACTGATAAATTACCCATGCTCCAATAAGGAACTTCCTGCCCACACTCATGCAAGCAGCCTTTCTTAAATTCAGGGGTCACTACACAAATGAGATGTGAAAGTAGAAGAATTGCAGAGGAACACAAGGTCTTCATCAAAAAGAGGAGAGAGAAGAAAATGACAGGAGATAAAAATGACTGAAATTCATCATACACATATGAAACTGTCAAAGAATAAAAACAAATAAAAAAAATCCTTCAGTTGGAAACTGATTTGTCAAACAGTAGGGACTTAAAATTCTCTTTCACTCAAATTTTGCTTTGAAGTTATTTTCCTGTTCTATATTATGGCACTCCATTAAAATGCACTATTTTTGCTACAAGATTACAAAGTTGTACACAGTACCTCAAGTAAATGTTTGTTATTAATATATAAGACTTTGTTTTGTTTCAATTTTTCTTTAGCTTTGAGAATTTCCTTCATGGATACCAGTGTTCTTAACCGTCCTAATGTTGCGACCCTTTAATACAGTTCCTTATGTTGTCGTGGTGACACCCCCAACCATACAATTATTGTGTTGCCACTTCATAGCTGTAAGTTTTGCTATTGTTATGAACCTTGATGTAAATATCCGATATGCTGAATAATCTGAAAAAAAAAAACCAAGCATTTTTGTCTTTTTTATTGAGCTATATATTTTTCTCTGCTCCCCTCCCTTCTTCTCCCAACACCTTCTACCCTCTCCCATGGTCCCCATGCTCCCAATTTACTTAGGAGATCCTGTCTTTTTCTACGTTCCATGTAGATTACATCCATGTATGTCCCTCTTAGGGTTCTCTTTGTTGTCTAGTTTCTCTGGGGTTGTGGCCCGTGAGTTGGTTTTTCTTTGCTTTATGTCTAAAAGCCACTTAGTGAGTACATATGATATTTGTCTTTCTGAGTCTGGCTTACTGATGGAGGAGGGTCATCTGTCTATGTTTTACTTTCATTGGTTAATAAATAAACTGCCTTGGCCTTTTGATAGGACAGAAAATTAGGTAGGCGGAGTAAACAGAACAGAATGCTGGGAGGAAGAAGGCAGTGAGGTAGATGCCATAGTTCTACTCTCCGAGATGGACGCAGGTTAGAATCTTCCCGGTAAGCCACCACCTTGTGGTGCTACACACATTAATAGAAATGGGTTAATCAAGATGTGAGAGTTAGTCAATAAGAGGCTAGAACTAACAGGCCAGACAGTGTTTAAATGAATATAGTTTCCGTGTTATTATTTCTGGGACTAAGATAGTCATGCAGGAGCCAGGCGGGACGAAAAACAGGCTTGCTTACCTCATCACTACAGCTTACCTCACTCAATATTATGTTTTTTAAATCCATCCATTTGCCTGCAAATTTCAAAATGTCATTATTTTTTCTGCTGTGTAGTACTCCATTGTGTAAATGTACCACATTTTTCTTATCCATTATTTGGTCGAGAAGCATTTAAGTTGTTTCCAGGTTCTTGCTATGACAAACAATGCTGCTATGAACATAGTTGAGCTCATGTCCTTCTGGTACGATTGAGCATCCTTTTGTATTACTGGGTCTTGAGGTAGGCTGTTTCCTAATTTTCAGAGAAATCACCATACTGGTATTCAAAGGGCCTGTACCAGTTCCACCTTTACCCCACATCCTCTCCAGCATAAGCTGTCATTAGTGTTTTTGTTCTTGGCCATTATTCCAGGTGGAAGATGAAAGAGTTGTTTTGATTTGCATTTCTCTGATGGCTAAGGATGTTGAGCATTTCCTTAAGTGTCTTTCAGCCATTTTAGATTTCTCTGTTGAGAGATCTCTGTTTAGGTCTGTACCCCATTTTTTTATTGGATTATTTGTTCTTTTGATGACAAATTTCTTGAGTTCTTTGTATATTTTGGAGATCAGTCCTCTGTCCATTGTGGGGTTGGTGAAGATCTTTTTCCATTCTGAGCTGGTCATGTAGCTCTGCAGACAAACTGTCTCTACCTTAACAAAAGCCAGGATGTGCTGCTCCTAGCTTCTTTTGTTAGAATCTAGATGACCTGAGAAGAGCTGTTGACTGAAGCTGATGACTTAAGAGTTTAGATGTTTGGTGCTTCCTTCCTTTTGTAATTTGGAGGATGTCTTATAGAGATGCTAATTCATGGCCTACCTGACTGCTAGAGGCGGACTTGACTTGAGCCAAGGCACCTGGTTGCCTAGGAAACAGCCTGATGTGTTCTCTACCCCCCCACCCCCGCTCAGTTGGTGTGGATGTATAAGATGTTTGGAGAATAAAGAGAGATCTGGCCTTTTCTTGATGACTGTGTAAGCTGTGTCAGTTTTATTCCTCGAGACTCCCTAGGGAATCTGTGTTGGACCCACTCGGGCTCCGACAATAGGTCTGTTTAACTTGTTTATCTGGTCTTGATTTAATTTTGGTAAGTGGTATTTACCCATAAAATTGTCCATTTCCTTTAAGTTTTCCAATTTTGTGGAGTACAAGTTTTTCAAATATGACCTGATGATTCTCTGGATTTGGATTCCTCCATGTCTGTTGTTATGTTCCCTTTTTTATTTCTGATTTTGTTAATTTGGATATTCTCTCTCTACTTTTTGGTTAGTTTGAATAAAGGTTTCTGTTTTGTTGATTTTCTCGAGAACCAATTCTTTGTCTCATTGATTCTTTCTATTGTTTTCTTTGTTTATATTTTGTTGATTTTAGCTCTCAATTTGATTATTTTCTGCCATCTAGTTCTCTTAGGTGAGTTTGCTTCTTTTTGTTCTAGAGTTTTCAAATGTTTTGCTAACTCACTAGTGTGGAAATTTTCCAGCTTCCTTATGTAGGCATTCAGTGCTATGAACTTTCTTCTTAACACTGCTTTCTTGTGTCCCACAAATTTGGGTTTGTTGTGTGGTCATTTTTATTGAATTTTAGAAAGTTTTTAATTTCTTCCTTTATTTTTTTCTTAACCCATTGATGAATCAGATTAGCATTGTTTAATTTCTGTGTGTTTGAGGGCTTTCTGGAATTAATGTTGCTGTTGAATTCTAATTTTAAGCCATGGTGATCTGATAAGATACATGGGGTTATTCCATTTTTTTTTTTTTGGTATCTGTTGAGGTTTGCTTTGTTACCTAGTATGTAGTCAGTTTTTGAGAAGATTCCATGAGATGCTGAGAAAAAGGTATATATTCTTTTATGTTTAGATGAAATGTTGTATAAACGTCTATTAAGTCCATTTGAATCATAACATCTGTTAGTTCCCTTATTTCTTTGTTCATTTATTTGTCTGACCGACCTGTCCAGTGGGAAGAGTGAGGTGTTGAAGTCTCCTACTATTTGTGTGTGGAGTTTAATATGTAATTTAAGCTTTAGAAGTGATTCTTTTACATGTGAGGGTATCCTTGTATTTGGAGCATAGATGTTCAGTATTGAGATTCCTTCTTGATAGATTTTTCCTGTAACTAATATGAAATGTCCTTCTTTTGATTAATTTTAGTTTGGTCTATTTTGTTAGATGTTATGACAGTTTTACCATATTGTTTCTTAGGTCCATTTGATTGGAAAATTTTTTCCAACCCTTTACTCTGAGGTGATGTCTGTCTTTGAGGTTGAGGTGTGTTTCTTGTATGCCTCAGAAAGATGAATTCTGTTTGCATATCAAATCGTTAGCCTGTGTCTTTTTATAGGTGAGTTGAGTCCATTTATATTAAGGATTATTAATGGCCAGTGATTGCTAGCTCCTGTTATTTTAGTTTTCCTTATTGGTGATGTTATTGTGTGTGTGTTTTTCCCTTCTTTGGGATTTACTGCTGTGAGATCATCTATTGTCTGTGTTTTTGTGCACTTAGCTAACTCTCTTGGGTTGGAGTTTTCCTTTTAGTACTTTGTGTAGGGCTGGACTTGTGGCTAAGTATTAGTTGAATCTAGTTCTGTCATGGAATATCTTGTTTTGTCTGCCTATGGTGATTGAGAGGTTTTCTGGGTATAGTAGTTTGGGCTGGCATTGATTGTCTCTTAATGTCTTCATAACACTTGATTAGGACCTTGTAGCTTTCATTATTTACATTGAAAATTCAGGTGTAATTTTGGTAGGTCTGCCTTTATATGTTACTTGACCATTTTTTCTTTGCAGCTGTTAATATTCTTTCTTTATTCTATATGTTTAGAGTTTTGATTATTATGTGGCAAGGGGACTTTCTTTTATTATTCATTATTTGGTGTTCTGTAAGCTTCTTATATTTTCATATGCATAACTTTCTTTAGGTTGGGAGGTTTTCTTCTATGATTTTGTTGAATTTATTTTTTGTACTTTTGAGTTGGACATCATCTTCTATCCCTATTATTCTTAGGTTTGCTCTGTCCATGGTGTCCCATATTTCCTAGATATTTTGTGGTTAGCTTTTGTTAAATTTAAAGTTTTTTTTTGACCTGTGAGTCTATTTCCTCTATGGTATTTTTGACACTTGAGATTCTCTCTTCCATCTCTTGTATTCTGCTGTTTATGCTTGCATTTATGGTTCCTGATTGTTTTCTCATAATTTCTGTCTCTATAATTCCTTTGGCTTGTGTCTTTATTGTCTTTATTTCGGTTTTCAAGCCTTGAGTAGTTTTTTTTTTTTCATATTTTTGATTGCTTTTTCTTGGTTTTCTTTAAGGAATTTGTTGATTTCTTCCTTTTTTTTATGCCTTTTCCTCCATTTCTTTGATGAAATTTTTCATTTCCTCTTTAAGGGCCTCAAACATTCTTCTAAAGTTATTTTTAGGTCATTTCCTTCTGCTTCATCTGTATTTGGTTATTCAGGTCTTGGTGTAGCTTGGGCTGTGTCTCTGGTCATCAATTTTCCAGGTGACAGTACATCCAAGGCTCAGATGGTTGCTCCTCATGGTGCAGTCAGGGCCATGGTTCCAGTCACCCCAGAGGTCACTTGGTGTTCCCAGAGGTCATTCAGCACTCCCTGGAGTTGCTCTGCAATCCCAAGGGTTGTTCAGTCCTGCTTTCACAGTGATTGCTTGCTTAGAGCTGCTCCTGTTTAGGTGGCTGCCTTGGGCCTGCTCCAGCAGGGGTTGCTGGCTCAGGCCTTCTCTAGCAAAGGTCATTGGTTCTGGCCTGCTCCCTCAGATGTTGCTGATTGGCACCCAGTCCCACAGAGGTCTATGCTCCCTCAGTGGTGACTCCCTCATACATACTCCTATGAGTTGCCTTGGGCCTGCTCCTGCAGGGGTCATTAGCTCAAACCTGCTCCTATGGAGGTCATTGCCTCAAGCCTGCTCTGACTGAGGTCAATGACTCAGGCCTACTCCAGTGGAGGTCATTGGTTCAGGCCTGTTGCCACAGATATCCCTGGTTTGGGCCAGGACCCACAAAGGTCTCTGGCTTGGCCTGCTCCCTCAGCAGTTGCTCTCTTATATCTGCTCTTATGGAGGTCACTGCCTTGGGCCTCATAATTTGTTTTTCTTAATAGATCAATGATATTCAGTTGTGTAAATATACTATATTTCCATTTTCCATTCACAAACAAATCAGAATTGTCAAATTTGTCCTGAACCACTTAAAAAAAATATTGATTTATTTCAAGTTACACTGCACAGTTAAAATAACATGGCCATGGCATTAAAAAAAAAAAAAAAAAAAAAAGAGCTGATTCTGCCTCTCATGGTCACAGCAGCCTGGACTGATCTACTTAACTACCATCCAGGCCCATATCCAGGGATTTGAGTTGGCCCATCCCAGCATCTAGCACATCTATGACCTGCTGGAACATGCAAGGTACCAGTCCTGCAGAACCATAGCCATAGGATCTGCATGACTCAAGGCAACAATGGGATGTCTGAAGGGAGTTTTGGAGAAGGTTCAGTATTGATGGTATACTAGAGGCCAAAGTCCTTGAACCTGTCCAATGTTACAATCAGCATTTACAAATAAAGCTGTTTGAACAAAAGGGTTTACTGCATTGCACAACACAGCTCCCAATGCCACTAAGGTAAATGAAGAGATAATGAAGAGGCAGGAAAGGCAGAGAAGCAATGTGGCTTTTGTTTGTTTGTTTGTTTTTGTTGTTTTATTTTGTTTTAATTAATTTTAAAAATCTTCTTTGAGGGGAGATGCTACAAGAGTAAAGGAAAGATGTGGGAAATGAATGGGATTGGGGTGCTTGATGTTTTATTGAGTCCTAGAGAATCAATAAAATTATGTTTAAAAAAAGACATATTGATCAATGAAATAGATTTAAGGAACCAAAACATAAGCTCACACTCTTATAAATACCTATTTTTGAGATAGAGGCCAATAATATATATTGAAGAAAAGATAGCATCTTCAACAAATAGAGCTGTTCAAACTGGATAGATAGGTGTAGAAGACTGGAACTTGATTCTCATCTCTCACACTGCACAAAATTCAACTCCAAATGGATCAAGAGCCTCAACATAAAATCTGATATCCTGAACCTGATAGAGGAGAGAGTAGGGAATATGCTTGAACTCATTGGCACAGGAAATGACTTTCTGAATAAAACCCAGACAGTGTAGAAATTAAAACCAACAATTTGCAAATAGGACCTCATTAAAATAAAAGGCTTTGTATAGCAAAGGATGTCATCATTCTAGTGAAAAGGCAGCCTACATAATGGAAAAAATCTTTAGGACCTATATATTTGACAAAGGGTTAGTATCTAGTATATACAAAAAAACTTAAAAAACTATTCATAAGAAAGTAACAATTTTAAAAATTGAGGTATGAGACTATGCAGAGTTTTCAAAAATTAAATATAAATAGCCAAGAAATATGTTTAAAATATTCAACATCTTTAGCCACTCAGTAAATGTAAATGAAAACAGATAAAATTTTAATTAAACAGAATTTCACCACAGTGTTGTGCATTTTGAGTGTTCTTATTTTATCCATTTTCCATGTAGGAAACTGAGGCAAACAAGTTCATTATTCACAGAAGGTCATATAGCTGATAAAATAGTTGGTATATTTTAAAAATATGTCCAAGGTTAAATCATAAATACTTCCTTAACATATGTTGATGTAATTGTTTAAATTAGTTTCATTCTCCAACTTGCAATAGTACAGCTTCCTTATCTTTCCCTACTTGGAACAACTATTCCTTGGAAACTAAATTGTGTGCCAATGTGCAAATTTCTAATTAGTTTTCAGGACTCTAGCACTGAACACAGCATGCCTAACACATCTCTGAGTGCTTTTATACAATGACTCCCCAACCTTACACAGATTATACTAGTTTATATTTTTTAAATGTCCTTACCTCCTATCTTCCTATATTTAAGAAACTCACTTGTTACACAATCTGAATTGTCTTTTTATATAATTTTTTTCACACAATACACTTGATGATA
The DNA here is from genome assembly GCF_018167655.1 of Microtus oregoni. Lineage (NCBI taxonomy): Eukaryota > Metazoa > Chordata > Mammalia > Rodentia > Cricetidae > Microtus > Microtus oregoni. The sequence continues at coordinate 35,761,243 of NW_024543072.1, forward strand.
TTTTCCCCTCTCCCAACTCCTCCCAGACTCTCCCCACTTTCCTACCTGCACAGTTCATTTCATATTCTGAATTTGGTAACAAGGAAAACTGTAACTATAACTATCTCATCTTCAAATGTGGGGCCCCTTCTTTCTTCATGGTCTGTTTGCCACCAATCCATGAGAACAAAGGGGCAGAAGTAGCAACTGAGAGCTTTGTGTGGCCTGTGAGAATGACAGAAATAGCCTTCAGTGAGACAGCTCTGTTTTATTCTAGTGTACAGAGGATATATAGGATTGGGGACTGTATCTGGGCAGTCACCTAATTTTCATTAAGTGGCATGCTTCTATCATATAGACATTCATCTATAGTAGCAGCATGGCCCTATTAAAATAGTTAGGGCATGTTACCTGATTACCATATGGGCAGCAAAGAAAAAACATTTGCAGGGAATTGTGTCAAGGGTCATCATTGAGATAAGTCAGGTATCCAGGCTTAGAGACATTCTCCAAATGCTCATTCAGACCCGTTCCAGCTGGATTTGTGAGCTCCCATTAGAACAGGCACACTGCCTTAGTTCGTGGACCAACCCCTCGTGGTCCTGACTTCTTTGCTCATCTTCTCCCTCCTTCTGCCTTTCAACTGGACCTTGGGAGCTCAGTCCATTCCTCTGATGAGGGTCTCTATCTCTATCTCCATTCATCGCCAGACGAAGATTCTATGGTGATATTCGAGATAATCATCAGTGTGATAGTGGGGCAAGGCACCCTCTCCTCTGCTGTCCAAGGACCTATCTGGGGACATCCCCATGGAGACCTGGGATCCCCTCTAGAGCCAAGTCTCTTGCCAACCTTAAAATAGAACCCTTAATGTAGGTATCTTCTTCTCTGCTCCTATATCCGCCCTTCATCCATCTCCACCCTCCCTCTCGCCCAAGCTGTTGCCAGTCCTTCCCTTCTCCCTTCCCTCTCCCCTTTCCCCCAACCTCACCCCCCACCCATGCCCCCACCCCCATGCTCACAACTTTTGCCCTGCAGTCTTGTTTGCTTCCAATTCCAGGAGGATCTATAAATGTTTTTCTTTGGGTTCACCTTGTTATTTGGCTTCTCTGGGCTTGTGAACTATAGGCTTAATGACCTTGGTTTATGGCTAGAGTCCACAGATGAGTGAGTACATATCATATTCATCTTTTTGGGTCTGGGTTATCTCACTCAGGATAGTGTTTTCTATTTCCATCCATTTGCATGAAAAATTCAAGATGTCATCGTTTTTGACCGCTGAGTAGTACTCTAATGCGTATATATTCCACACTTTCTTTATCCATTCTTCCATTGAGGGAGTTTTTCACATCCTGTTCATAAAGTCTATTTTTTCTACTTCTTCTGGATTAGGGTGTTCAAGTCTTCCTGTTGTATGTTCGCTGGTTTCTAGTGTTATCATGTTGTTTTTCAGATTGTTGGAGGAATTCTTGCATTGGCGCCTACCCATCTCTTCCTACAAATGCTCTCCGATGGGTCTTTTGGTACAGGATCAGGGCCACTTGCTGGTCAGGGACGAGCCCCTTTCTTCCATTTCTTTAAGGGAATTTCTTATTTCCTCTTTTAGAGTTTCAAACATTCTCTTGAAGTTATTTTTTAGGTTATTTTCTTCTGCTTTCCATATTTAGTTGTTCAGGTCTTGCTGTTGTAGGGTCTTTAGGTTTTACTGGTGTTGTGTTGCTCTTTGTGGTGTAGCATGTGATCTTACCTTTTCTACTCATCTGTTCCTCTAGTAGGTGTGGTTGGGGCTGTCTGAGATTCTGTTGAATAATCTTCTAGGTGCCAGTGAATCCAAAGCTCAGATGGTTGGTCCTCGTGGTACAGTCAGTGTCATAGTTGTAATTACCCTGTTGGTTACTCTGTGTTCCTAGAGAAAGCTCAGTGTTTCTGTGTTTTGCTCTGCTCCCTTAAAGTTTGCTGTCTCAGGCCTATTTTGCCTAGGTTGCAGGCTTTGCCCCATTTTTGTAAATCCTGGTCTGGAAACCCTCCTGCAGAAGTCCCTGCCTTGGAGTTGGTCCTGCAAAGGTTTCTGGCTCTGGTCTATTTCCCTGTACCTGTACCTGTTCTGGTGGAGGATCTGGTCACTGACTCAATCCTGATCCGCCAGTGTTCTGGGACTGGATTGGCTTCTGGGGCTGGATTTGCTCCTGGCTTCTGCTCCTGGGTGGAACTTGTTTGCTCTCTGTTTTAGGTAGCTGGTTCAGCCCCACTCCCTTGTTCCCCATTCTTAACAAGGGCAACAGCTTTTGCTTTTTTTTTTATTAATTCAATTAATTAATTAAGAATTTTTAAGTGTCACCAGGCAGTGGTGGTGCATATGCATACCTTTGATCCCAGTACTTGGGGAGGCAGAGACAGGTGGGTCTCTGTGAATTGAAGGCCAGCCTGGTCTACAGACTGAGTTCCAGGACAGTCAGGGCTGTTACACAGAGAAATCCATCTGGTCTCGAAAAACAAACAAAAAATTCCCAGGTGTCTCACCAGATGTGCTGACAATGACAATGAAGAGTGAGACTGCCTGTTATTGCACTGCACAGCTGGGTAGAGAATGCAGGCAGTGCACAGCCTGGCCAAGGGCAGCTGCAGCTGCTAGCGTGTACTTGGGGTCTAAGAGTGTGTGGCACTGGCTGCAGCAGTAAAAGCCTGAGTAGAATCAAGGTGGCCCACCTGATGTGGTAATAGCCCAATGAGGGTGTTGAGGGGAAGCCCACAGCCCATGGGGAGGAGCCAGTAGCCTGAAAAGACAACACAGGGGGATGTACAAAAGAATGTGGTGGGAAATGAAGGCATGCAGCCACCAGAATGACAGAATGTTTGTGGGTAGCTAACTTCAATGATTTTGGGGATCCAGCATCAGCTGGAGGCTACCATAGAGATGTTGCAATGGGAAAATCCCAGGTTTCCATGGAGGGCATGAAGGGAGGGTGGGAAAGCTAGCCATAGCAGAGAGTGGCTGCCTTGTGATCTCATGCCCTATGTTGAACACCAGTTTTAACCATTTATCTAATTATTTTTTATCAATAAAAGTTGGAGAGTCAGATATCAGAGTATGAACCTGAATGATCAAAGAAGCAGAGGAGAAGCAACCAGTGGCCTCCTCTCTCTCTATTCCTTGATCCAAAAAGGCCTGAGAATCTTTCCAAACCCCTCCCTACCACTTCCTGTGTCTCTCTATATATGTCCTTCATTCTCTAATACCTCTATGGCTAATTTGATCATCTAAGAACTTGCTCTGCTTTCTGATTTAAAGTAAACTTTATGGACAGTCTTGGGAGAGTCAGAGTGTGATCAAAATATCCCACAATACCTGAGCCTCTGTTGCTGTAAGTTCAAGTTGAAGACAAAGTATGTGAGATCAGGAAGCATTCCTTTTTATGACTAGCTGAGTCCACTTGGTGTAATGTCCTCCTCATTTAGGTATACTGTTGCAGTGATGATCTTTATTTTTTATTATGTCTCAGATTATTTGTGTGTTCATTCATCTATTAATGGGCATTTATATCTTAGCTATTGTATAATGGTTAGTCAGATCTTATCATGAAAAGAAACTCTAACAAGTCCAATCTTTACTAAAAATGACAGGTATGTATGTGTGTATGTATGCTGCATATATGTACCACCATTATAGAGAGTAGCACTGACCTGTTCAACTGAAGTCTTGGTCTTTTCTTCTGTGCACATTTCAGGTTAATGGTGTCATTCAGTGTATGGCCATTCGTCACTTTGGTGAATTACTTGTGGATATGAATCAATACAAATGGATGCTGAACCATATAATCCTAGGAAGCCTTGTGCCCATGATCCTGTTTTTGGAGTCTACGAAAACAAGAATTGCGAATGTAAGAGCTTTTTTCTTTCTTAAAATTTTTTTACATGATCTTATTTTTCCCAATTAAACCCAGCACAGTGTTTTATGTAACAACAAATCAAATCTCACTGATCTTTTCTCTCTTTCAGGCTTGCAGATATACATTAACTATCTGTGTCTCACAACTAAAATGGTCAACATCATATCTGCTCCAAGAGGAAAATTACAATTTTGAGTCCGTGGTTCTCAGCATCTGCAACAACCTTGTAAGCAGACCTCTGCTTTAACTACTGTGAGCACAACTTTAAGGTTACACACACAGTGAGAGGTGCAGGGGTGAACAGGAGGAGCTTGTAGAAAGAATGTGAAGAAAAGGAAATATTTACATTTACAGTACGAACTTTAGATGTAAGAAAGAGAATTTTTCACACTTTCAACACTGATCATTCTATCTTCCTCCCATTTTGACCTTTGGGTGGTCATAAACTTGAGTAGAACACTCTACATCACCAAAGAAAAATGGGAATTATTTTGCCATGACTGCATGAGCTGGTCTTTTGAAATCCAGCATGAACAAGAGTAAATAGGTGGGGATGAGAAGATGCTAACCCCAGATTAGAAACATCAGGAACGATATGATAAAGAGACTAATCCTTGCCAGTAGCCCCAACAGTAGAATTCATACAGACAAATCTCCAAGTTTTATATTGGTCTTAATTTCATACTAGTAATTAAGTAATTAAGGTCTCTCACTGACTATTTTCTGGAGGAAGCACAAATGTTTTGTCAACAGTTAAGAGAATAATTTTCCTGTTTTATTCCTAGCTTCCCTCTTATGAGAGTTACATTACAGACTTAATATCTGACACCTTAGGGTTCCTGGGGAGCTCTCGATACTTTCTGAAGAGAGGAGCCATTATATTAGTAGGTAAATAAATTTATTTTTTCTTGATTTGTCTTTGAATGTACAAAATAGGGTTTAAGTTGAAGCTATTCATTAAAATATTTACAAATTTTTGTGATTGACAATACCTGTCATGGTGAATAGGTATGAATATGATAAATATAAAGATAAATATGATGAATGGGGTTAGTATGTGTGATTGCAAATCAAGTTCTATTTTACAGCACAGAGTAGGTATATCTGTCTGGTCGCTTATTACATAAAATGTGTTCAACAAGATGAACAATAAGATTTCAAAATGTGATATCATTCCCTCCACTACCTAATATTACTAAATAGCAAGAGAGATTTAAAACTTCACATAAGAATCATGTTCAGCACAACCTGAATGTCTGTAACTACGAACAACAAAAAATAAGGAAGAGCTAAAGATCCAGTAAAGTCTATAAATAAAATATGTATGGGAGAAAGCCACTCAGAGGGGAAGACAACTGAAGTTTTGATCTTGGACAAATCTGACCAATAGCAGCGGTGGTTTTCCTTATGACATTCTCACTGTGAAAGTCTGGAATTCCAAGGCTGGGGATAGGTTTCCCCTTCTCCATATCTAGGACCCTAGCCCATCAAGAACAGAAAGGAATGAGGACATTCATGGTCATATCACCCTGTAGAGAATCATGACCAACTAAACCAAGATGGGCATTAGGATTCTGATCTGTGATGTTCACAGAGCAGGGTCAGGGGAGGATAAGAAGACAGAGACACAGAGAGTTCTGTAATAACTCTATTTCAAACCAGTACAATCTCCTGAATAACCTGGAGCTTTCTATTTCTGTGTGTAACAACCATAGAATCCCCAATAAATCACGTTTTCATAAAAGGGCAGCATCATTTTCCTGAAGCAGTGCTTGAAGAGAAAAACACAGAAAAGAAGAGGAAAAAATAGAGAAAATATATTTTTTAACCAAACATTTGAGACTCACAATAAATAATTCTATGAACCTAAAACTTTAAAATAAAACTTTAACCTAAAACTTTAAAATAAAGATTGAATGTATCTAAAATATACAGGTGTATCTGATTAAACAAGCAATAAACCATGAAAATAAGATTTTACAGCATAGGGGGAAAGTGTGAGGCAAGATACATAGCCATCAAAGAAAAGGAAAACAGCTGTGACCCACAAATGAGAAAATCTGCCCTGTTAGTAGAAATAAGCCAATCCCCCACCAGAGTAAAGGTCACACAGGTAAGATTAGGATCTAAATTCCTGTGATGCTTTAGAATAGATATTGATTATGTATAGTTCCTTGAATATGTATTTAATTTAAAATGTAATTTAAATCTCACAGATCTTATAAATCAATGGAGGAAATATACATGAACAAAAGGTACTATTCATAATGGGAAAAAAAGAAATAAGGAAAGAAAATGAGTGTCTTACGATTTTTATTGCTGTGAAGAGACACCATGACTACAGCAACTCTTATAAAGAAAAACATTTAATTTATTGCCAGCTTACAGATCAGAGAGGTTCAATTCACTATCATCATGGCAGGGAACATGGTGGTGTGCAGGAGGATATGGTACTGGAAACATCTTAATCAGAAGGCAACATCAAGTGGTCTGTCTGTCAGTTCCACATCTACTCCAACAAGGTCACACCTCCTAACAGTGCCACTCCCTATGAGATTATGGGGGCTAATTATATTCAAATTACTAAATGATTAAGGAAGAAATGAGAGGAAAGAAGAGAAGGAAGAAAGGAGGTGGAGTAGGAAGAGAGAGCTGGAAAAGAAGAAGGTTTTTTTTTTTTTTTCCGGAAGCTGGAAAAGATGAGAGAGAATGAAATGGGGAAGAAGGGAGGATGGATTGAGAGAACGAGGAGGGAAGAAAAACAAACTTTGAGTGTGTGCACTGCGACATGAAGAAAACGTATGCACATTGCTGAAAATGAAATTGGAGCAATGAGTAGAGTGTAAATTCTATTTTGAGAAAGAAGGAATAACTTTTAAAGTTCAATGCTTTTTTAAAACCTATACATATATCAACAGTTTGTTCTCAAAGTTGATACATTGAATATAATACACACACTCAAGATAATATAAAAAGTTATGTGCAAGAACAGTGAAGATTCCAATCTGAAAAAAAATCTGGAGACAAGCTATGCCAGATGTCAGCTTGGCTATAGTAATTAAATATCACATGCAAGGAACAGACAGGAAAAAAATTGAACAAAATAACATCAAGAAATAACCCCCACATTATATAATATTAAAGGGTGAGCCACAAACTTTAACAGTGATGAAAATATGGAATATTCTTTAAATGTAGTGACATCTGGTAAATCAATATACATAATTTTTTCACTCTTACATTAAACAAACTCCAGATGGTCAAAGAAGAGTCAATGCTATCCTGAAACCATAATTACAAAATAATTTGACAAACTAACATAGAAAAATGTTCTTGATAATCACAGGGTAGAGCTCTCACAGTGAAAGTCACAAACTAAGCCATAGAAAAGATTCCCAACTCTGTAAACTTAAAATGCTTTCCAATGGGAAAAAAATCACTACAAGTTAAAATCCAAATTAGAAAACAATCTTGTTTAAAAAATGCAAAGAACATAAAAAGTTGACACTTAAGCATAAAAATTTTACAACTTCATAAAAAAGCAATGCAAGACTATTTTCTTTCCAGTGTCTTGGAAGATCCCCTTCTCTTTTGTGTGCTCTTACAAACTACCTAACCTCTGTGGATGCTATGAATGAACCACTCTTATCTAAAGCATAAGAGCTAACATCTACATATAGAAGTGATGTGGGAGGGTCTTCTGTTTTGAGTTGATTTCATTGGTTAATAAAGAAACTGCCATGGCCCTTTGATAGGACAGAAAATTAGGTAGGCGGAGTAAACAGAACAGAATGCTAGGAGGAAGTGAGGCAATCGCCATGCCTCTCCTCTCTGGTCAGACGCAATGGAGCCAGCCACCAGGTCTGACATACTGAATCCTTCCAGGCAAGCCACCACTTCGTGGTGCTACACAGATTAATAGAAATGGGTTAGTCAAGATGTGAGAGTTAGCCAAGAAGAGGCTAGATATAATGGGCCAGGCAGTGTTCAAAAGAATACAGTTTCCGTGTTGTTATTTTGGGGCATAAGCTAGGCAGGTGGCTGGGAACCGGGTGGCAGGAACGCAGCCTGCAGCTCCTTCTACATAGGAGAAAACATAACAATGTTTGTCTTTCTGGGTATGAGTTCCCTCTCTCAAAATGACTGAGTGCTTCTAGCTCCATCCATTTACCTGAAAATTACACAATTTTATCTTTCTTAGCAACTGAATGATATTCCATTGTATAAATCTACTAAATTTTCACTATCCATTCATCGGTTGATGGGCATCTAGGAATCTGGAGTCCCAGTTGTTTTACTATGATGTGTTATGTTGCTCTGATCCTCTTCGAAGGAAATGGAAATGATTTCTCATCATAGTGATGCTCTGAATTTTTATCTTTCCGAAGAAGAACTTCTTGGTAATGCTCCTGGAAATGCAGAAAGAATTCTTATTGCTGTTGCTGTTACTTGTGGTTATGGGGATTGTGATAGTTATGCACTCGTCCACTAGGATACATTCCCAACTCTATTTTTTATTTGACAGCTTTCTGCATTCCTCCTTGCTCTCTGTTGCCCCATCTAATCTCTTGACTCCTCACAGAGAGTCTTTTCCCCAGTGAGCCCTCCTCCTACTTCTCAGGCCTTTTATGTGCGAGGTAGTTTAAATAGGGGTGTCTGCATGAGCATGGGTAGGAAGTTACTTGTAGGAATATGGTGACTTATAAGTGGTTACACCAATGAAGAGTGGAGTCCTGGGAGGGGAATTCTGAGTGCTTGGAAGAAAACTCCAAGAAACCAAAACAAGAGTTTTATGACCACAGTTTTTTCAAAAACAGAATTGTTAGTTTTTGCTTTTGTGCCCCTCTAAGGTGTAGTGGATAGGAGTGAGTTTACTACAGATTATTAATTACAATTGGCTAATGCCATTTGTTTATATGCCTCTATGGAAAAACATGTTTTTACCACTTGAGGCTTGCCCACCATGTGCAGCTTGCCTGACACTTGAGGTTTGACCTTGTAATTGTACCCTTTACTCACATGACTCTTCTTAACTTGTCTCCTGTGACTCCTTACTCATGTGCCTCTTTTTAACTTGTCTCATGTGAACACTTTAGTCATGTGACTCTTCTTGTTTGATGCTTTGAACAAAGTAAACTATTCCATGAGATGTTAGTCCTTGGCTCTCTTCTCTGTGGTCCTACCGCCAACTAGAGCAGTAAACAACAGGTGATATGTGAACAGAATGAGTCAATAGCCAGGTTGTCTTTCAAGGAATTTTCGCTCTGCATGTAAAAATGGCAATGCATGAGCTTTCTACAGAAAGGAGTGTGGGTGCATCTCACAAAGCTATGTTGAATGAGGATAGCAGAGCCCTAAAATCCATTCTGAAATGTGGAAAAGGAAACTGTCAAGGGCTTGTGAAGGTCTTCTGTGAATGTATATGTAGCTAAGGTAAGTTCACTTTGTGGTTGTTTTTCAGACAGGTTTTAATTTTTCATTAAATAATAATTGTTTGAAATCCCTAAGAGATATTTTAAGGAGAATCTATTATCTAGCCAGATAACAATGGAAATGTATCCAATAGTTTATTTGGGCCTAACTTTGCTTATCCCTTACACATAGGGTACTTGGGAAAATCCGGAGCACATCTACTCCTCAGGGATGAAGTTGATGTCATGATTGAGGGTAAGACTGAAGTCTTTGTGTATAGATCCAAATAAGTTCACTCTTTTGTTTCTAGTTGAATGAGATTTCTATATAGAGTTTACAGGATGGAAATCAGGTGGTAGTGGATTTATGATGGAGAAAATCAGGAAAGGGACTAGGTTAAGGGACATTTGTTTTTGTTTCTCTCCCTATTCTTTCTTCCTGTCCCTGTTTCATTCTCCAAGTTTATCCCATTTATTGTCTAGGATCTAAATCATCATGCCAGAGCCTTAAGAAGCTATTGGAAGTTCAGGAGTCATTCACTCATGTTGTCAGGGTTTCTTTCCTGCCGAGTTCCCACAATCGTTAAGTCCCAAAGAAATCACAGAGATGTCTACATTAGTTGTAAACTGGCCCACTAGCTCAGGCTTCTTATTAACTCTTATAACTTATATTAGCCCATTATTCTTATCTGTGTTAGCCACATGGCTCAATACCTTTTTCAGTGAGGCAGTCACATCTTGCTTCTTCTCTGGTCAGGAGAGGACTACAGAGGAATGGCTTCCTTCTTCCCAGAATTCTCCTGTTCTCATTGACCCACCTCTACTTCCTGTCTGGTTGTCCCGCCTATACTTCCTGCCTGGCTACTGGCCAATCAGCATTTATTTAAAATATAATTGGCAGAATACAGACCATGGTCCCACACCATACTCACATATCCTGCAAATCTTTTTTTCTACCAAGTCCTCTGTGACAGCACCATGTAGTTGTTGGGCTACCCTAGTCAATAAAGCTGGCTCTTTCCTTGTGGATTTTACATTTTAGGGAATATTAGCATACATTACATTCAGAGGGGGAGGAGTTAAAGAAGGCTACTGTTATTTCTTCCAAGGAGATGGGTGATAGGTATCACTCTGTTTTTTTGTCTCTCTGTTGCCTTATTAGAAAATAGCTTGGAGGCAGGGCTGGAGAGATGGCTCAGCAGTTGGAAGCACTTGTTCTTGCAGAGGGCCAAAGTTCAACTGCCAGCACCTGCATGGTGACCCACAACGATCTACAACACCTTTCCAGGGATCCAACACCCTATTCTAACTTCTGCAGGCACCAAGTACACATGCTGAACATACATATGCTCAGGAAAACAATTCATAGGCATAAAATACAATAAATAAATCTAAAAACAGCTTAAAGAAAATAGCTAGGATATCTGTCTGCTCCTCTTTCCCTCCCTCCCTTCTTCCCTCCCTCCCTTCCTTCCTCCTGCCTTTATTAAGTCTACTATTGTGCAGAGAAATTTCAGGTTCATAACAGCATTGTTGGAGTTTCAAGGATTTCCCACGTGCTTCCACACTGTAGTCAAGCAGTATCCTTACACATTATCATCTCCCTCCTGGGTGGGCCAGGTGCTATAAAGAGTTGTGCCCACCTGGTTCATCATTAGCTCTCCTTCATCCAATCAGTCACTTTCATTCATTCAACACTTCTGACGACCTACTAAACGCTAAGCACTATACTTCTTTCTTAACCCCTCTCAAGATTGTTCTCTTTTCTCCTTTCCCTTCTCTTTCTCTCCATTTCTTTTCTAAAATATACTTCTTCATTCTATTTCTTTTACCCAAAATAATAATAATAATAATAATAATAATAATAATAAGGCTCACCCTATAGTTCCAGCATTTGGACGATGGAGGCAGAACTGCCACAAGTACAAGGCTGTTTGTCATAAGTGCATTTTTATGACAATGAATATACATTGACTCATTATATTAAAACATATGTGCTATTTTATTTTATGATAACCTTAATTTTAATCAGTTTTCTATTGGTAAGCAGTGTGTTACGTGACTATCACCAACACGAGTCTCTCATTATGATATCAAGCAGAATGCTTAGCACATATGTATGCCATAAATTTGGCAACCATTTATATTTTTCTTTAATAGATCTTATTAGTCAAGTAGAGAGAGGAAGAATTGCATGGGGAAAATATGGGGGAGAGCATCTTGGTAAAAGGTGGTTGCTTAAACTTAATGCTTCTTGGAGTTAGAGACCTTGAACTAAGGACCCCACTGCTGTTACAGTTATTGAACGCGTGGCTCGGGATGAAGATCCTCTGAACAAGAGGTTGGCAGAAATAACCCATAGGCTTTTTAAAGAAATGGCCTATCAAATTGCCTCTTCCACCATCAAACAAACCTTTCGAAGATGGGTTAAGATGTTTCATACCAAAAAATTGAAGCCCATTTATGACTTGGCCAATATTATTAAGGAAATTATGGAAGACTTTGAAGTAAGTGCCGAAGATAGCCCGGTGGATCTTGCTAACGAGAAATCCGGACAGACCTTTGAAAATCACCACTTGTCCTTAACCTCAGACCATGTTTAAATCCTTTTCTGAGGAATACTAAAAGTTGTCACCAGCCCTTCTAGTTATTAAAATATATGAATCTGAGAAGTCTGCCACCTGTCTGACAATGAGAAAACCATTTCTATGCAGCACTGGAAATCTAGATGCATTCTTACGCTCTCTTGACCCAGCTGGGCAGACACTGTTTCCATCCTGTCTTAACATCCTGGTTGAAAATTTCTCCCATTTCCTTTATCAGGTTGTACCAAAATCATTGCCTTCTTTTTTCTCACTGAACAGACTTGTTTTTAAAGCATGCACCGTAGCTTACACAGTGATGTGTGCTCTAGAACACACAGCACCTGGCATCTGATGGAAAAAAAACCACTCTGTGAACACTTGCCAGATGAGTTCAATGCAGATAGAACATATCACTTTTATGCTTTGTGACATGTGAGTAGTGGTAGGTCATCGCCACATACTTGTAAGCGCTATTTAACAGAAATCATGGACGGTTGATTATTTGACTGGGAATGGACAGAAACACTATGTATTAATTGTGTCTGAGTTATTTCCCATGCATCTGGTCATGTATAATGCTCATGGTTATATTTTAATGCCAGGATTACAAAGGAAGACAATCTCTGTAAGGGTTGACCAAAGGGCAGAGCACTTGTGCCAGGCAATGTGTACTGACAAACAGTCCTGCTAAACTCCCCAGAGCTCTTTCTCCTCAGACATAGCTGAACAAAAGGTCTGAACTGCAGAAATTATTGCTATATTAGACAACCAGGTCTATGATATCTAAACTCTATCTAGAAGATATTTACATAACATGTTTCTTGAGGTTTTTTATTTTTACAAAATTGAATTCAAATGAGTATCAACAGATGAATGACAAACTAAATGTAGAATTATCTAAAGTAGAATATTGTTAGATATTTTTAAAAATGAATAATATACTAACACATCGGCCTGAAAATATTATATTACTAAGTGAAAAGATCACACATGGCATGGTTCATTGTACGTGAAATATCAGGAATACGTAAACCTGTAAGCAACAGACAGTATGCTAGAGGCATCCAGGAATTATAGAAGAAGGAGAACAGGAATAAGAACTTGATAGATCTCCTTTGAGAGTGTTGGAAATATCCTATAACTACACAGAGGTGATGGTTCTACAACATCCTAAATACACTAAATCCCACTGAATATAGATTGTAAAATAACTGACTTTGTGATGTATATACCTCGCATCAACTTTTTAAAGAGTGATAGAACACAGGCCCACTCTGCCTGAGCCACAGAAATCCTGACCCTACATGACTTCTGGACTATGCCAGTTACCACCCTGAGCCAGGGTCCTGTCAGGTGAGAGTTGTTTTAGCCTCTTCTGGAATGTGTCCCTCCCTCTCAAGGGTAGTCACGGTCCAGGAGGATTCTCTCTGGAGCTCCTGGTATGTGACCTTAAGTGACCTTCGACAATAAGGAAAACATTTGCGGGTTGGGTCCTCTCTGTTCAGTGTCCTTACAAGGTCCAAGCAAGACCAGCCTGTGAATGTAGTAATAGGAGTGGCAGGGCTGAGTCCCCAGCACCCCGGCCACCTGGCTAGCTTATACACCGAAATAACAACACACAAACTGTATTCATTTAAACACTGCTTGGCCCATTTCTATCTAGCCTCTTCTAGGCTAATTCTCACATATTAATTTAGCCCATTTCTAATCATCTGTGTAGCACCAAGAGGTGCACTTACCAGGAAGATTCTATCCTACATTCATCCTGGGTCGGAGCTTCATCGCGTCTGCCTCAGAGAGCAGAGCTCTCGCGTAGGCCCGGGGAGCATGGCGTCTCTGCTCCAGAGAGCAGAGCTGTCGAGTCTGAGCTCACTTCCTCTTCCTCCCAGCATTCTGTTCTGTTTACTCCTCCCACCTCTGTTTTAACCTATGAGGCCAAGCAGTTTCTTTATTACTTAACCAATGACCTTCCTCCATCATGTGGATATGTTTTGTTTTTTTTTTAAATGGTGTCAATATGAAAGTCAGGGAGATAGAAGAGCCCAAATCCACAAGCAAAACCCCTTTCCCAGGCTGTGTTTACACTGTGGGAATAGTTCATCAGTTGAGTTCAATTTATCATAACGAGAAGCCCTCTCTATGTATTTTCAAAAGAGGAAAAGAATCTACGAGTTCTCTGTGTGGAGTTCCCTGCTAAGCACAGGCTTCTGAGGAGATTTCACAGCAAACACTCCGCCATGCAGGCCATGAGCTGCTCACACCCCTCATGCCACACACCCCTCATGCCACACACCCCACATGCCACACATGTCCTCCATGGGACAAGACATGACCAAAGTTTCCGCAGTGGATGCAAAGCAGAAGGGAAGACTCCAGCTTCAGCAGCTCTTGCCTGACAGGAAATCTAGTGCCTCATACAACGTGCCCGATTCCTTCCTGGTGAAGAAACTCAACTTCGCCACTTCAGACAGAAGACCCTTCGTACACAGCAAAGCCTTCCTATCCCACCACCTGCATGGGCACCTAGATGTTTTCTCAGACCAGGCCCCATCCATCAAGGCCTAGTTCATGAGACAGAATCACGAGGTATGTTTCCATGTGAAGATCTCAGTGCTGCAGATCAGTCTCCCCGTTCTTATCCTGTTTCCTCTTCAGAAACATCTGCTGCCTTAAGGCCTGGAAATACACTACTAAAAGCTTGACTGCTGGCTCTGAAACATTTCTATGAAAATGCCAAAAACTTGAGCTCAGGAAGTCTGTGACAGCTAACCTTGGTTGTCAAATTGACTGGATCTATAACCAACCAAACGAAAATCAGTTGGGCGTGTCTGTGAGGGATTGTCTTGATCAGTTTAACTGAAATCTAAAGGACCACCCTAAAGGTGGCAGATGAGGAAAGAGGAAGTACAAGAGAGAAAGGCTTTTGCCTGTTGTCTTCATATTGTGCTGGCAAGCTCATCGACTGGGTTGACATTTGGCTGTTGGCGCTGCTGCTGCTGCTGCTGTTAACACTGCTGCATTTTTTTCACTGACGTTAGAACCCAGTTTCTTTGGCCATCCTAGATAAACTGAAGACCAGTGGCTCTTCAGGAATGCTGAGGAATCTTGTGTTGGGAAACCCTACAATTAAAGTTGTCGTTCCACCATTGTCCCGATGGCTCTCTAAGCTCAGGACAAGATTTCCTCTTCTTTTGTCTAGTGCTATTTGGAGAATATCTCTAGGCTCAGATGCTGGACCCTATTTTGGGGATGACTTTGGGCAGAGCTCCCAGAAACACTGTGGGACTCAGCAGGTAAGTCCTGCTCTTTCCTCTTCCCTGTATGATAATTAGGGCTGTGTCGTGACCAATCAGCCCTTCTTGCCCATAAGCCTAAGAACCTGTATGATACCTTACGCCTTGGACAATAAAATGAACTGACTCTCTGAAGTTGACTCCCAGAAGTTCTTTCCTTCATGGCTGTCTGAAACCTGGCCACCTCTTCTGTTCCATTTGCCCTCATGGGCCGGTGACCAACTGCTTCCAAGGAAAAGAAGACCTACACTCATGGTCGGAGAGGGTACTAGGCTCATAACTCCTCCAATGTGAATTCACCGGCTGCTGGACTACCTGTAAACCAATCCAAGAAATCCTCTCGTAAGATCTGTTTCTTCCATCAGTCCTTTTCCTCTCAGGGGCCCCTAGTATGGAACCAAGAGGATGAATAACAGCAGAATTTCCCCCGTATCACCAGAATATTCCCCTGTCATCTTGTTACTGCTTGTAGTTTCAATTCTGGAGCCTTTATATAACACATGCACTCCTTAGTCAAGGGTGGCTACTTGCAACCTAGCCCACAGTTCAACATCATTAACACCACATGTTAGATGTACATTCCCAAATGCTCGAGTCCTTTTTATTCTATTAGTTTTCATTTTTATTATTTCCAACCTAATGGAATTCCTGATGCTGTCTTTGGTTTTTGTTCTCATAGTGAAATCCCCCACTATTATGATACTATATTCTTTGGCTCATTGTTAAATTCCACCCCATTTTTATGTACTGCAAAGTCAAAGAATCTGCCAACTAAAATTATAAAATGGCATTGTTACAAGACATGTCTGTATTTAAGAAAGGGTTAAAGTGCAATTCGGTTAACTATGCTAAGTAAAAGTTTGATTCATTTATTTTTAAAACAATGTATGCATGTACAATGGTATATACTTAAAAATTTCAGAAATAGAGACCAAAAATCATAATAAGTTTCAAAATATAAGGAAAATAAATGAAACTTATAGATACAACCCTTTTTATTTTCACTTTTTACTTTTAAACTTTATTTGTATGTATTACTTTTCTGTGTATTATTCCAACTCAGAATATAAATACTATAGGCATGAACCCTGAATTTCTTGCCCACTGGAACCCCACATCCTATCATGTAAGGAGCACTCAGATACATGTTGACCAAAAGAATCAGTTTGAAATAAGTCACTGTACTTGAAGAAGAAATGTAAATCCATCTGTGGAGGGGCATATGGGAGTGTTTGGAGGGAGGAAAGAAACGGGATTACAAAATTATGTAATATAATCTCAAAGATAAAATTAAGTTTTAAAACATCTGCTTTTTTGTAGTGTTTTGGAAAAAAAATGGCCCCCAAAGGGCTATTAGGAGGTCTGGCCTTGTTGGAGTTGGTGTGACTTTGTTGAGAAAAATGAGTCACTGTGGGGATGGGCTAGATAGTCTCCTTTGCTCAAGCTACACTCATTGTGGTACACAGTTTACTTCCTGTTGCCTGTGGCTGAAGATGTAGAACCTTCAGCTCCTTCTCCAGCACCATGTCCTCCTGGACACAGTCATATTTCCAGTCATGATGATAATGGACTAAAACTTTGAATTGTAAGTCACCCCAATTAAATGCTTTTCTTGACAAGAGTTGCTACTGTCATGGTGTCTCTCCACAGCAATAGAAACCCTAACTAAGATGTTTCCCAACATTCATCTCCAAGCTCTTTGCTGATAAGTGCTCCATCGTAGTTGACATCAAGTTCCTGGAACTTTGCAGAGCTGTCAGACTGTAATAGGAGCAAGACAAATGTTTTTGGAAATTCTGAAACCACGGTAATGAAGAGAAATTTAGGTTCTGTAGACTGAGCCTGAAATAGTGAATTTTGAGCAGGGTCTTGAGTTAATTAGACTATGAGGAAAAATTGGTTTGTAGGTAATCTGTCGTGGGAAGCAGAAAGGGAAATAGAGCCAGAATTACCACCATGGTTTTGGGGAGTGGGTGTTAATTGAGAATTTTTGTCAAGACTGGTGGTAGGAACGGGGGGTGGGGGGGGTGGGGAGGGGATAGCACTTTCATACCATAACTATTTCCCCATACAATTTTAGATTCACCAAAAATATCAATATCCTCTTTAGATTCCAGCTCACTAAACATAGAACAAGATCTAAAAAGTGAACTCCTACAAGTTACCACTTTAAAGAGCCTTAGACACCCAGGAACTCACAAAGCTGAAAGAGAATCCAATATTTTGTCCAAATGTCTGTTTTCAGAAAGCTCTGCAGATTCTTCCATGCTATCTTCCCTCTCTGTACTCCCTCCTTTGCCAACTTAACATGAAAAAAAAAATAATCCAGTTGAATTTTTAATATATATGTTGAAAAATAATGCAAAAAATAATTTTGGAAGTTTTAGTCAAAGAATATGAGAAGTGTAAATCTATAATGGAAATGTGTGATTGCAATTAGTTTCTTAGACATATATTTATGAGGCCATAAGATCTCAGCTATTCCACAGTGTCAGCAAACCTCATTCCTAATGTTTTCAGCTCCCTTTTTGCCGTGTGATTTCGCACTCTCTTTTGTTCCTTCTCACATTTGTAAGTATGAAAAATATCTCAGAATAAACCATTCCTTCACATACTATCAGACACAGAGGGGACACTAAAAATCCCTCTTAAGAAGAGGAGGCTGGAGGAAGCCCAGTGTAGTAGATGGGCTGACAGAAGAAGGGAACGTTGCTTTCATTCCATAAACAAGCTAGTTAATTTTACAGAGTGCATCACAAAGACACAGAGGGCATAAACCAAGCTATGTACAATATTACAAAGCATACACACAACATTAATCATTTAAGTAACTACATGGCATTTTAGAATTCATAAATCTTTAATTCAGTTTCCATTCATAACACATCCATCATTCCACAGATGTGCTGACTGATAAAAATCTGTACACTCCTTCTGGCAAAGAAACATTCTCTACTCAGAAAAGTTGAAAATAAATGAAACCACTCAGAGAAACTCACAGGAATTTTGAGCATTGGTTATGCTCTTATCAAATGAAGAAATTATTATTATTATTATTTGATTTTTAGAGGGTTTCTCTGTGTATCCCTGGCTGTGCTGGAACTTGCTCTATAGACCAGGCTGGCCTCCAACACACAGAGATTTGTCTATCTCTACCTCCTGAGTGCTGAGAATAAAGGTGAGTCCCCCACCACCAGGCTTAAATCAAGAAATTAGTTTTAAATAGAGATCTCAGATTAATAGCTTACTGATACACCTAAATCCTTGGAAAAACAAAAACAAACATCTCCCTCAAAAAGGGGGAGGGGATGAGCTAATCAAGATCAGGACTAAAATTAATGAAATAGTAATAAAAATATTGATCAAATGAAAAGTTGGTAACAAGACTGACAAATCTTTAGCCAAATTAACAATAAGAGTATACAAATTAATAAAATTAGAGTTGGAAAAAAGATGGTGCAACAGACACCAAGAAAAGTCAGAGACTCCTAAAAGATATACTTTAAAAATCTGTATTTTACCAAACTGGAGAATTTAAAAGAAATGGATGTATTTCTAGATGTACTTGGCTCACCAAAGCTAAATCAAAATGAAATAAATAAATAAACTCATAATTATCTGTCAAATCATTGATGTTAACTTCTAACTCGTCACAATTTTTATCTTGTTAAACTATAACAATAAAGTAGTAGGCTAGCCCGCCTGATTCAGCAGCTGCCTTCAGTTTCCTATGCACACCCAAGTTTATGTCTAGGCTGAACATAGAGCTATCACGTAATCCACATGACAACATCTCGAAGACAAACAGTTTTTAATTCCCCAGCCCCATTTTAGATAAAAACACAGAGACTTTCTCAGGACCTTCAACCTAGTAGAAAGTTCAAAATTTCTAACCCCCACTTTCTGGCTCTAACCCACCCAGCTCTCCATTGTTTGGTTCTTCTGCGTCCTCTCAGGCTCACCATGTGAGATCCTCATACTTTGTTACTCTAGCACCTACGTTCACCTGAAGGTCCTCGTCATCAAACCTTTAGCATTGGAATACCCTCAACAATAATTGTGTTATAGAAAACATATACCATGATTCTGCTTTGTGTGTTTGTGTGTATGTGCACGTGTGGTGCGTGTGTATGCAGTATAGGCACCTATGTGATACAGTTGTACACATCCATACATGTACTTACATGGGGGCATTATGTAGTTTGCTCTATTATGATTCATTCTGTTCCCTTGAGACAAGCCTTCTCATCCTGTTCTTATCCCCAGCACAGGGGTTACGGGCAGGCATAGCCATGCCCAACAGTTAGTTGTCTGTTTGTTTTATGGTGTAGATGCTGAAGATTCAAACTCAAGTTCCCATGCTTGTACAGCAGGCACCTTACCCACCAAGCTATCTCCTCAGCCTCATATATCCCTCTTTTAAATAAAAAGAAATCTTTGGATTTGTTGACTTCATTTCTCAAGAACTGGTCACAAACTAAGCTAGACTTAAGTATATGAGAAAGCCCTAGCCCAGGGCATCTGAGGACATACAGTTTTATTTTCTCTATACCAACCCCTGGTATAATCTATGAAATATTTTTATTTGTCATTGAGTGAATATTTCTCAAGCACTTCCTCCTTAGCAAGGCTATGAATACAGTATCAAGCAGAATGGGCACATAAACTTTACATTAACTTTATTACTTACCATGGATACAATACCAAGCAAATAAACATACAAGTGTAATTGTAAGTTATGTATGCAATGAAAGCAAACACAGGGTACTCATATTGCCCTAAAGAAATCTAATATAAAATGGGGATTTGAAAGTCTTCATTGGCAGAAAAGTGAGCATTACAATGAGCTTTATCCCCGGAGGAGTTGAAGAAAATCATTAAGACATGAGAAATATCATATGTGAGGGAGACTGAGGTGGTGGTTCACAACACAAAGACAGCCAGGGTGGATGGGCTTAGCACCTGAGGCGCAGAGATGTAGGATAATACTTGAATTGTTGACGGTGGCATAGGATGTTCTGACTATGCGGGGTTATTCCAAGGTCATTGGAAAGCCACTGAGGAACGCTGAGTGGAAAAATAAGATCCCAATTGAGATTTGAAGAAATATCACTTTGACTTTTCTGAAATGGCCATAGGTGAGAACACTTATAAATAGGGACACTAGTCAGGCTGTGTAGAAGACCAAGAAAGAAGAGGTTGTAATGGACTATACTATGGTTTGCAAAACAGACAAGCCACACCAGCCATGATGGACAGCTCACACTAAGCTCAAACTGTCCTAATAATGGATGGTTCATTTGCTCTATAAGACCATGGATGGCTGACGCCACAGTAAGCACACAAATGCTTATGTTTGCAAGGGAAGACTGACAGCTCCTTCCACATCTGAAGGTCTGTCCAGTTCCTGACTCTCTTTGCTGTAGCTTAACTCTCCTGTGACAGCCAAGCCCCTCAAGGGCATTCTCTTCCTTTACTCCAGCCCGAGACTCCAGAAGCTCTGCCAGGTGCTCACCCAGCTTTCTATGCTCTATAATTTTCCTTCATGACCTTTGATAATAACGTAAACTGTGGGGATGCCAGCCAAAATGAAACACAAACATCTTGTATTTTGGACATAGATTCCTTATGTCTTAAAAATTGAAAATAAAGGATGAAGGAAACTGAGACAGGTTCCAACTTTAGTGTTTTATTACACTGCCAGGCGGTAAGAGCTGACAGACTAATGAAATGTTTAAGAGCAGGAATTTTGGATTGAGTGAGATGGAGATTAAATCCTTATGTAACTTAGCTGTTACATAAATCATTCATTTAACTCAAGGGCGGGGAATAGAAGCCCTGTCTAAATACCCAAAACTAAATTAATTAGCACAATCTTTAGAGTCTGTCTAACAATAAATGTTGCTTTCTGGATTGGAGTTTTTTTCATAAGCAGTATGAAAAATATTCACTTCATTTACTATATCTTTTTTTTTTTAATTTTTAGCACAGTTCATTTTCTACCCAGTGACAGAATTATTCGGTCATTTCAGGTTGTTGCCCAGCTTTATGTGCAGTATCCCAGGAGGCTCAAGTGGGAGGTAGGGAGGTACACGAGCAATAAAACTGCTGCTTAGTCATCTAGGATTCGCAGTGAAATTTACTGAGTCCAACTGAAGCCTGTCATCATCAACCATTGGGTCACAGGGGACCCTATTCACCCCAGGTCACAGGAGACCCTATTCACCCCAGGTCACAGGGGACCCTATTCACCCCAGGTCACAGGAGACCCTATTCACCCCAGTTCACAGAAGACTCTATTCACCCCAGGGCACAGGGGAACCTTCTCACCCCAGGACACAGAAGACTCTATTCACCCCAGGGCACAGGAGACCCTATTCACCCCAGGTCACAGGAGACCCTACTTACCCTATCTCGAGATCTGATCACACTTAGCTCTCAGCCAACCACACTTCTCTGACTCATGATAAACGTTTTTATTCTGCTAAGCATCAAACTCGGGAAATTAGGTAGTATTATTATTCTATGGCACCATACCCTCTATATTCTTATTTCTAACCCCATGCTGCTTGCGAGAAAACTCCCAGCATCATACAAGCCTCTATGTGCTTTGCTGTCCGGAAAGGAAGGCAGCAGGTCCAAGTCCTCTCTACAAGAGCTGCAGATCCTAGGGGTGCATCCGTCCTTCAAGCAAACACTGGGGAACAGCAGCCTGGACACAAACCCTGCTTCTCTCTCTTCCCTGAGAGACAAACCTGATTTCAGAGAGTTACAAAATAAACTGCTGTTCTTTTGTACCTATGACTTGCGTCTAGAGCTCAAATTTTAAGTAGTTTGCTGTGCTTAATTCTGTTGTGCCTTCTCGGGGTTATTAAGTCCCTACAATTTGACAAGGAATAATGATGATACAGTAAACACTGAAAACCAAAAATCAGTTAATGTATCAAAGTATTGTTTCAGTAGGTAGCTGTCCTCATAGACTGTCTTAATCTGCTGAATTTGTTAATACAAACAAGTCTTATGAAGCAGTGATCACACATTTAGATTCTGAGCATTGCTAACTTGGGTTCAAGTGCAAATTTTACCACTTCGAACTATATACCCTTGGGTGAGTGGTTATGACTTTCCGTGCCTCAGTTTCCCCATCAGTATCATTAGAGTGACAGTAGCAATTCCTTTTTCACAGTGTTTCTTTTGTGCTGAATAAGGTAGAAAAAAAACAAAAAACAAAAAACAGCAATAAAAAACCCAAAAAACAAAAACCATAAACTGTCCAAAACACACAATAAATGTAATATGAGTGTTTGCCACTATGACTGCTCTGTAGCGATGTGCTTCTCCTAGTTGCTGAGGTCGGTGGGTAAGCACCTAGAAGTTGATCTATAAGAAGTGAGAAAAGCAAACCACTTTATCCATCCCAAAAGAAAATGAGTTTTGACACATACAATGATACTGAAATGCCTATGCTTAATCAGCAGAGTCAAATATAGAAGATAAATTTAAAATGAGTTAATCAAACATAGTCAGTCCCTCGTCTTCATATATTCAAGTTTTACTAAATGCATCCTTGGTGTTGTCTTATACGAGATACTTCACTGGATGTTGTGGAATAGTTCTGGATTCATGGTCCTCACCACCTGATAAGGGAAGACAGACATAAACAAACTGAGAAAGAGCAAACGCCCTGGTAGGTGTCCAGGCTTCACGGTGTTGCAGATTGCCAGCTTAATCATGGGCTATACAGGTGAGGGGTAGAGATGCAGAATTACACTGGATCATGGGTTTATGCTAAAAATAGTAAGATTATAAGACAAAGAAATATTTTTCTATAATTTTGATATTACTAGGAAAGAAAGAAAGAATCTTCCAACACAGTCATGTTTGACTGGGGAGGATGGAGGAACACTGTTCTTAGAAAAAGGACATGTGATAGTGGAATCTATGCCTCCACCAATGCATACTTTGGTAAGGTTTGTGAGCCAGTGTGGATCTTTACCATTAATTACTGTCTAGTTTGGTAATGAATGATAGTTTAGTTAGTGTAAAATATGTGTGCTGGATATGCTGTTAACATTGTGTGGCCTTGAAATCAGCCTCCTATGAGCTATAGCTGGCTTTGGCAAAATGGAGTGTGGTGAGGGCTAGAGGCATTGCATAGATACCACTTGAAAAGGTCAACCATCAGTAATACAATAGGGACGACTCCAAGTGTTACTCGACACTGAGTACAGAGTCCCATTAAACATAACCATTTAATCCCAGGATAATGATGTGGTATGACTATCAATGCCATTATTTTGAATTGAAAAAAAAAATGTTTAGAGTGAACTGTCCCACCCACTATCAAAGATCTACAAGACAGTAAGACAAGTTATTTGTGCTTTTGCCATCTCTGGTCTACGGTATCCACCATCAAGTGGATACTTGCTACATAAATAAAAAAGACTTGCAGAGTAATTAGTTCGCTAGCTTCCTACTCAATACAAGCCAAGCTAGTATCTGTCAGTCCAGTAAAGCATCCAAAGACCCTCGCCTGACTTAACTCTCCCTCAGGTCCTTGGCAGACCCAAACCCAGCTCTCTAAGTTTTGATGGCCGAATCAAAACTGGAATCTCAGAATCAGGGACAAAGTGATACATTTTACTAAGGATTTCAACTCACAATACTGTCAAGTGTCTATCAACTGTCAGGCATTGTTCTAAGAGCTGAAGGCCACAGAAGTGAGCACTGTTCTTAAACACACATTGCCTTTATTGAGATTTGATCCTAGCAGAAGGTAGAGGAATGACAGAAAACAAAAGATAGTAAGTGATTGATTGTGGTGCCTGATGGTGTCAATCAAGGAGAACAAAGCAAGAAGCAAGGAGAGAAAATCCGAACAGAAGTGATTTGTGTCACTGCAATCCCTTCCTACATGCATCTTGGCTGTGAGATCAGAAAGGGGCATCTCCGTGTCAGGTGCATGGCAGGAAGGCTGGGTTTCTTCTCAGTCCAGGAAATCCCTCATTTCCCCAGGAAGCCATAATGAATAAAACCTTGTATATTTGGAACATGGATCTTTGGCTGCTACCCAGAAAAATGTTGCTTGCTAAAGAACTTAGCCATCTGTTTTAAGAAAAGTGGCAAAGTTTATGGACAATGGAAGGCTTATAGGTTATAGGTTTTTCCTGCATAAGGGTGGAGATGACTCTGATTGTTTGCTTAAGGCAGTGGTTCTTGACCTCAATTGATCCTTCAATTCAGTTCTTTGCATTGTGGCGACCCCTAACCAGAAAATTGTTGTGTAACAACTTCATGACTGTAATTTTGCTCATGTTATGAATAATAGTGCAAATAGTTGATATGCAGGATATCTGATATGCAAACCCAAAGGGATCATGACCCACAGGTTGATAACCTCTGACTTAGGGGATCCAGTTAATATACCCACCACCCTGCTGGGAGGAAGATTTTCATGGTATATCTTATCCAGAGTTGCCTAGTTGTGGAGCAAATGTCATATGCTAGGTTCTGTGCTGTCCTTGGGAACTTTCTACCCATGTAATTTGATTGTCATATTAAACTAAGGAAAAGTCACAAGAAGAAGACAGCATTGTGTGAGCAGATAAACCTGTCATGCTTTAGAGCACATTTACTTCTTAATAGGCCTATATTCTTCACCTTGAGATCAGGGATTGTATTTTATAGTTTGAAATGTCTCATTTATTATCTTGGGTGACAGTTTTTTTGTTGCAAAGATAATCTACGCAGTAAACTGTAAAGTGACCTTTAATTGCTACTGACACTATTAAACTTTTTTTTTTTTTTTTTGCAACACTACAAAGTTGTTTCAAGTTATCTCCCTTTATATTGTGGGCTTTGCTGGCCTTGCTAATAACCTTCAGCCCCGACCTTAACACTTCAGCCTCATGCCCATATCACACCACAGGCAGGGTCAACAAAAAGAATTACATCTTCAAGTAATCCTGCTCAAACACCAGACATTTGTTTTTTCATACTCCTGAGGTAAGAGTCTAGGATCAATCTGCATCTAGTTTCTTCTGTCCTTGACTTCTAGGTGGTTCCTATCCTTCTAATCTTCTTTCTCATACAGACCTGTCCAGGACTGGCCATATTCTAATGACATCATTTAACCATAATTAACTCTTGAAAGACCCTATCTGTAAACACAGCTACATTTTGTGCTACTGGGGGTTATTAGGAGATCATCAAAGACAGAAATTATGGTGGAATACAACTCAGATCATAATGACTTCATTTCCACCACTCCTTACCTTTCACGTTGCTGGGGCTTGTTCCCTTTCCATCTCTTCTATTCAGATCCTTTATCTTTCATCTCTGCCACCATTACAGTAAAGGCCACAGTTCCACCATTTCCCTGTCACAAAATTTAAGGAACTGGAACCCTTGCTTGGCCTAATACACATAATTTCAGTCAACTGTCATGCTCTTTTAACTCACTGAGAAGCTGCCTCTAGCAGGGGAGTTGCCTCAAGACTTCAGACCTGTCTCTGTTAGGGTTTCTACTGCTGTGAAGAAACACCATGACCACCACAACTCTTCTAAAGGGAAACATTTAATTGAGGTGGCTTGCTTACAGTTTCAGAGGTTTAGTCCCTTATCATCATGGTGATAGTATGGTGGCGTGCTGGCTGACATGGTGCTGGAGAAGTAGCTGAGAGTCCTATACTTTGTAGGCAACAGGAAGTTGGCTGAGACCCTATCCTGAGCATAAGAAACCTCGAAGTCCACCCCCACAGTGACACACTTCCTCTAACAAGGCCATACCCACTCAAACAAAGCTACAGCAACTAATAATGCCACTATTATGAGCTTATGGG
This sequence comes from Microtus oregoni, assembly GCF_018167655.1. Lineage (NCBI taxonomy): Eukaryota > Metazoa > Chordata > Mammalia > Rodentia > Cricetidae > Microtus > Microtus oregoni. Next base: position 35,787,239 of record NW_024543072.1, read on the forward strand.
GGCCAATTACATTCAAACTAACTCAAGAACTCTACGTGTTTATTATGTCAGGTGTTTCTCAAGACTTTTTTGTCCAGTGACAGGCTGGCTGCTCTAATGTTTGACAGAATAGAAAAAGAAGAGAGAAAAAATAGTTTAAGTGTAAAAGTCTGCACGTTAGGAGACAGTTAGAGAAAACACCACAACTATTGGGGGTTACTACTATTTATCCCATGCTATAAAAATGCCTACAGAAGGAACAGAAAGCTAGAAGTTCACTCATGGGAAGCTCCCTCCATGGAAGGGAAGCTCAGTTGAGAACTCCAGCTGACCTCCTTAATCTGCCCAGTCTGTCTCCATTAAGAAACTGATTTGATGATTCTGCCATCTCTCCTACTTGCTCTAAACACCCGATTTGATGATGTTTGCTCTCTATCTGTTACTTGGCATTTATTCTTTTATTTTCACTTCCTATATACTTACTAAATAGGTTTAGGTCATGGTTTTAAAATTTCTCTGTGCCGTATTGTGTTTTACCCTGCTGGCAGCAACAGAAGGCACATTGGAATCAGTTGGAAGTCAGACACTGTTATTTTTAATCTAAATTTATATCTTATTGTTTTACCAATAAAGACTCAAGAGTCAGAGGCTGGAGTAAAAACCTGCTAGCTCAAAGAGGTTGAGGAGCAAGTAGCTGACCTTCTTCCTTAACTGGCATCTCAAAAAGAGAGATCTTTTACCGCAGTTCCAATCCAAAAGGAACTGTCAAACTCTCTGTCCCTCCCTTCTACTTCCTGTGCCTTTCCGTAACTATTGTCCTAATTCACTCTTACCCTATATGGCTATTTCCTGTCAACTGGTCATTGGCTCTGCCTCCTGACCTCATGTTTTTTTTTTATTTAATTAACACAATCTTGGGGCTCACAGTGTAATTAGATATCCCCCAACAAATCACCTATCCAACTGACGTGACTTGCACATGATCTATATCTAGGTAATAGAGTTAAATCTTCAACTTCAGTCCACTAAGCCATTACACCACCAATTTTACATTTAGCAAAGTTATTATTTTTACTGGGCCTGGTATCTTCACCAGTCAGATGGTTGGATGATAAAAAGCAGCAGAATATTACATTCTAGATTTCCAGTGGAAAATCAGCACAGGGTCTATTACTCACACATGTAAGGCAAAAATCAGGAACCATATATTGGAGAGAGTTTTTGCTTTGATACTCTACACCAGTGATTCTCAACCTTCCTCATGGTGCGACCCTTTAATACAGTTCCTTATGTTGTGGTGACCTGACGTGGGATTCCCCTTTGTATGCTGTGGATACCATTGGTTAATAAAGAATCTGTGTTGGGCCTGGCAGGGCAGAATTGAGGTAGGTGGAGAAAACTAAACTGAATTGTGGGAGAACGAAGCCAGAGTCAAAGAGAAGCCATGTAGCCCACCACCAGAGACAGATGTGTTGGAACCTTGCCGGTAGGCCACGGCCACATGGTGATGTACAGATTAATGGAGATGGGTTAGGTTAAGGTATAAGAGCAAGCTAGAAATATGCTTAAGTTATTGGTCATACAGTATTGCAAATAATATAGTTTCTGAATGATTATTTCATGGTCTGGGCAGCCAGGAACAAACAGTGGCCTCATACCACAGTGACCCCAAACTATAAAATTATTCTCAGCACTATTCCATAACTGTAATTTTGTTACTGTTATGAATCACAGTGTAAATTGCTGTGGAATAATCCTTTTATACACTATAAAGATTTATTTCTTGAAATGGTTTAATAAAAAGCTGACTGGTTGATAGCTACGCAAGAAGTATAGGTGGAACAGCCAAACTAAGGATGCTAGGATGAAGAAGGGCAGAGTCAGAGGAGATGCCAGCACGTGCAGAGGAAGTAGGTTGTGTAGAAAAATGAGGTAACAAGCCATGAGCCACATGGCAGAGGGTAATAGGCTTCTTCTTCTTCTTCTTCTTCTTCTTCTTCTTCTTCTTCTTCTTCTTCTTCTTCTTCTTCCTTTTTTGTTTTTCCAGATAGAGTTCCTCTGTGTAAGAGCTCTAGTGTCCTGGAACTCTCTCTTCATTAACCAGGCTGGCCTCGAACTCACAGAGATCCGCCTGACTCTGCCTCCCGAGTGCTGGGATTAAAGGTGTGTGCCACTGCTGTCAGGCTGAGAATCCCTGTCTTTAAAAAAATCCTTTTTAAAAGGGAAGGGGGAAATAAAGAAAATTTAAAAGATAAAATTGAGTTTCAAACCAGATCTGTCTCATCTCAACCATTTCCCCTTGAGTTTTCTTAGTCTTCATTTCATCTCCTGCACTGTCCTCTCTCCCAGCTCTTAAGTACCACAACACTACACTCAAGCATACCTTGGGCTTAACCCTGGCTCATGTGGCTGAAGAAGCTGTCACGTTTAGGACTAAGCACCTTACGGAAAGTTTTGTTTCTATATGAAGTTTATAGAAAATCCATCACTGTGGTGCCACACATAAAACAGCTAAGATGAAGTTTTCTGGTAACTTCCAGTTTCTTGCATAAATTTCATATATTTTGCTCACCTCTCTCATTTTTTAGTCAATGACTGTCATTTATTATCAGGTTTATACATAAAACCTCCGAATAGAAACAAAATGCTCTGTGCTCTGAGTCACTTCCAAAAGTAGGTTATCACCTGAATTAAGATGCTATAATCATTCATCTCAACAAGAGAATGAGAAACAGAACAATGGTGTTTGTTGAAGTTTCTTAAATTTAAGTGCACATCATTGAGGAGAAACTGCTAAAAATGTGCCTGTTCTATAGAGCTAGTTTTCTGATTACTGACCATGAAACAAGGAATGTCTGAGAACCTACTGATGAGCAGAGCAGCATGCTGGGTGCTGAAGAAAATCTAAGATGAAAGACATGACTCTTTCACTCTCCAAGAATCTGTTGCCTGTTCTTAGGATTGTCTATGAGGTTTAACCACAACAAAGTCATGAATAGTGGGTAGACAGAAAACTCAGATGTCAAGAGAGTAAGGACTACTCTCAAGCCCATGTCAGTCCCAGAAATGAAAATATATATATATATATATATATATATATATATATATATATATAATTTGACTGCAAACTAGAGATAATATCACAGCTTCAACTCCAGCATCAGAAGAAGCTGAGTTACATGATTAACCGTGGTGCTTTCTGTTCTCAAAGGAAAGGATCAAAGAGCAGTTGAATATCTTCCAGTACCTTCAGAAGCCAAGCCAGAAAATCCAGTTCACAAACGTACAAAGTACCAGGACTTCCTCAACCCTTGCACTCTGTTCTTCACGTCGACTTGTTTCATCGGCAGTGAGGGCCACAGTAAAAAAAAGCTACCCCAGCATTTCCATTCCAACATGCAGTATTTTCATAAACTCTGAACTTTTTAAGGTAATTTCAAAGTCTTTTATCTTTTAAATGATAGCCTGTATAAATAATTTTTAAACTACTTATAAGTCAATAAATGATATTTTTTCTCTTTTAAATGGCAGCCTAGGGTTGGGACTAATAATTCAGACTTACGTTTTAAATATAAAATATTGTTATCAGAAAGTTAGGGCTAGGGAAAACAATGTGGAGCGCACTTGAATATGTGTATTTGAAGGTATGCGTGATTCTTAGAACATTACCTGGTATAGTGTAGACAATTATTTACTATGTTAATAAATAAAAATATGTCTGTGTGCATACATGTGCTCACAAGTGTTATAGGGACAATAATTGTTTATGTCTGTCTTTTCTGGATTTTATAAATCTCTTTGTCCTCACTACCTCCTTCAGCGTTTGACACATAACACATGTTCTTGAAATATGTGTTGAACTAGTAAGCCACAATTTGAATAAATCAATTAAGGTCCTTCTTTTTGTTGTTGCTGTTGTTGTTCGTCTAAATATAAAAACATAGTTGCCCTGTATATAGTTCTCAGTGATACTGAAACTTCTTTATTGGAATAGCTGATAATGGTAGACACAAGGGCTTAATTTTTTTCTGTTTTTCTAATGCTAGGCAGGCATAGTTGACATTTATCAGCAACTATATTCCAAGAGGGTTAAACATCCAAAATGTCCCAAGAATAGGCCAATAAAATGAAAAATTGTCCTGCCCAAGGTATCTAGTGATATTAATTTGGCCTTTAATCCCAGCACTCGGGAGGCAGAGGCAGGCGGATCTCTGTGAGTTCGAGACCAGCCTGGTCTACAAGAGCTAGTTCCAGGACAGGCTCCAAAACCACAGAGAAACCCTGTCTCGAAAAACCAAAAAAAAAAAAAAAAAAAAAAAAATTTTAATCCTAAAATTTAATCCTAAACAATTATATGATTCAAAGTAAAGGTCTTATTTAATTGTCTGCTGTGACTCTTGAGCTAACATTAGCTCAAAAAGCTCCAACTGTGCTTCCTGCTAGCCTTATGGAATGAATGTTCCTGGCTGCACTGTCAGACCCCACGTGTAGAATGTAGGAACAGAACAGCCAAGAGCTCTGGGCTAAACTCTGAACTATGTTCCTGCTCCTAATCCCAGTTCCAGCTCATATGGTCTGTAACCCAGTAGTTTATCTTGGCCACCAATGCCAAGTCCAACTAATACAAGAAATCTGCTACATCACAATGGAAACTTTTTCATTCCACTGGGCTCTCGCTTAAGAAGGCTCTGATGATGGCTGTCATCCTGGTGACATCAGTCTCTCTGTCACCTCAGAAACAACTGTGGAAGCTTTAGGTAGGAACTGTGAGATGGAGTTACACTTGCAATGTGAGAACAAGTCTCCTTAACCCTTGGCAGAGGATAGTGAGTGAAGGAAGCCCACGGGCCCTGTGCTTGGATCCAGCTCTCAACACAGTATTGCTCAACAATGCACTCGACAACCAAAAATCACAAACCACAGCCTGACCTTGTTTTAAACACATGTTCAAATTTGCACTGGCTTGTTAGCTCCAGAACAAAATGCGTAATATCATCATCTATGTTCTAGAACATTTTGTCCTGTTTTTCCCAGTGAGAAAAAGTTGTTTGTGTTTTACACTGTTTATTCATTTGACTGTTGTTTCATCTTGGCTCTTTCATCCACTCACACATTGATCCCCTGCTCAACAGGATAAAGCATGCCAACTACTTAATGTATACATGCATCCATATTTTTTCCTTAGTAGAAGTTTATTTTAGATTGTATAGCTATGCTTATATTGCTTGCATACGTATTTAAAAGAATTTTTTAATAATTGCTTATTATGACATTGAAAATGTAATAACCATTTGTGCATCTTGTGTCTGCTTTCATGTTATCTAAGATTTTTCGAAGACATCTATTACAGCTGTAATACCCACATTATAGCTTTTTAGCACCCATAGACCACCTTAAATAATTAAATAATCTATTCATTTCTCTTTTTCGAGACAGGGTTTCTCTGTAGCTTTGGTGCCCGTCTTGAACTCACAGAGATCCTCCTGCCTCTGCCTCCCGAGTGCTGGGATTAAAGGCGTGCGCCACCACCACCCAGCAAAAGATTTTTTTTTTTTTTTGGTTTTTCGAGACAGGGTTTCTCTGTAACTTTGGTGCCTGTCCTGGAACTAGCTCTTGTAGACCAGGCTGGCCTCGAACTCCCAGAGATCTGCCTGCCTCTGCCTCCCGAGTGCTGGGATTAAAGGCATGCACCACCATCGCCCGGCCTTCATTTCTCAAACAATAAACATTTGCCAAAGGCAGACACATGGTTTTGAAAACATCAATAACATAAAGAGACTCATCATTTGCAATGAAACCACCACAAGGATTTCAGTAGATTTATCAGCAGAGGCTGAAGGGCATCACTTTTCTAAGTGCTGAAAGGGGAAATTTTTTCAGGATAATAAAACACTACATGAAAAAGGAAATACTACTAGCTTATCACTAGACCTACCTTATGTTTTAAAATGCAATGAGAACTTTCCAGTTGAAATAAAAAACTCAGAAATGATATGAAATTACACTGGTAACACATGAATATGTAGGAAAAAGGGCACTGTAATAATAGAACAGTGGACCATTGTCTTCTAATTCTAGTATAAAATTTAAAACATAAGAGTGTGGTTTGGCAGAACCTGGAAACAATATAGACGCCCCTCAACAGAAGGATAGATAAATAAAGTGTGGTACCTTTATACAATGGAGTATTACTTAGCTGTAAAAAACAATGACATCATGAAATCTGCAGGCAAACTGATAGAACTAGAAAATGTCATCTTGAGTGAGGTAACCCAGACCCAGAAGACAAACACGGTATGTAGTCACTCATAAGTGGATACTAGATGTGAAATAAAGGATAGCCAGACCACAATCCACAGGTCCAGAGAAGCTAAGTAGTAAGGAGGACCCTAAGAGGGACACATGGACTGGCCTGAGAAGGGGAAATAGATGTGATTTCCTGGATAAACTTGGGGTAGGGTCAGTAAAAGGGGGGATAAGGGATGAAAACATGAGGGAATGGGTTGGTGCAGTTGTGGAAGGGATGGAGTGGGAGAGCAATGGAAGAGAGATCTTGATAGAGAGAGCCATCAGGGAAATTCTCAGAAATCTACAAGGATGTCCCACCCCCACCCCATCCCCCAGCTAAGACTACTAACAGTAGTGGAGACCAGGCCTGAAATAGCCTTTTCCTATCATCAGATTGGTGACCACACTGCCATCATAGAGGTAAAGTAGTCCAGCCAAAAAGAGGGAGGAAGGATTATATGAATAAGGGGAGTGCAGTTATTAGGGAAAGTAGGCAAGAGTGACATGCACAGCGAGCATGCCCCAGTCACAAGCACAGTGTGTTGTGCCGTTCAGAGGTTATTTAAACACATGTGACAAGCCGTGTCAAATGATATAAGATATTTGTATCTCTACCTAATTCACCTCCTTTTCGAAGCCAGTGCTTCTTTAAAACTCAAGTACGCTGACAAATGGTCATTATTCTGCAGTTACTTTAAAACATGACCTGACACTGCCCATACGTCTGTCTTTCTACCCATACCTGTCATTATACAAGGTCACTTTCAATTGTTTCCACCTATTCTAGACTGTGAGGTGTTTTGTGACCATGCTCACACTGGGATGACTCTTTTGGAAAATACATATTCAACAACCTAAGTCTCAATTTTGCAGAATTATAAATACTTGAATAAAATGACAATTAAAGATATATGCATTAGATTACTTACAGAAAATAAGGCTTAAAAAATAACTTTTTCAAAAGGCTTCAGTTGAAGTTAGATAACTAACCAAGTTTCATAAATGGTTTTAAGTGCTAGCTTATTTTTACTTTTCTGTTTACAATATACACATTTTAATTGTTGTTATTAGCACAACATTTTTCCTATCACATTTTCTGAGCTATACATTTTTCTCAACTTCCCTCACCTCTTTTACTCTCTCCAGTGACCACCAAGCTCCCAATTTACTCAGGCGATCTTGTTTTTTTCTCCTTCCTAGGTAGAGTCATGTATGTCTCCCTTATGGTCCTCACTGTTGTCTAGGTTCTCTGGAGTTGTGGCATGTAGGCTGGTTTTTCTTTGCTTTATGTCTAAAACATACTTATGAGTGAATACATATTATATTTGTCTTTCTGGATTTGGGTTACCTCATTCAATATTGGTTTTTTTCTAGGTCCATTTGTTTGCCTGCAAATTTCAAGAGGTCATTTATTTTATTTATTGCTGTTGTAGTACTCCTTGTGTAAATGTACCACATTTTCTGTAGAAGAAACAGCGGGCTGCGTTCCTGCCGCCAGCTCCCGGACACATGGCTAGCTTATGCCCCGAAATAACAACACACAAATTGTATACATTTAAACACTGCCTGGCCCATTAGCTCTAGCCTCTATTGGCTAACTCTTACATATTTGTTTAACCCATATCTAATAATCTGTGTATCACCATGGGGTCATGGCTTACCGGGAAAGATTCAGCATGTCTGACCTGGCGGCTGGCTCCATGGCATCTGCCTGACTCTGCTTCTTTCTCCCAGCATTCTGTTCTGTCTACTCTGCCTATCTAAGCTGCTGTCCTATCAAAGGTCAAGGCAGTCTCTTTATTTGACCAATGAAAGTAACACATAGACATAAAACCTACCTACATCAATTTTCTTTAACTATTCTTCAGTTGAGGGGCATCTAAGTTGTTTCCAGGTTCTGGCTTGCTGTGGGACAATGGTCTTACACCCTGTGAAGATTTGTTACTTGAATTTTAATAAAATACTGACTGGCCAGTGGCCAAGCAGGAAGTATGGGTGGGGCAACCAGAACAGGAGAATTCTGGGAAGAGAAAAGGCTCAGTCTGCAGGTGTAACCCAAATGCAGAGGAAGCAAGATGAGAATGCCTAACTGATAAAAGGTACCAAGCCACGTGGCTATCACAGACAAGAATTATGGCTTAATGTAGAATGTAAGAGTTAATAAGAGGCCTGAACTAATAGGCCAACCAGTTTATAATTAATGTAGACCTCTGTGTGTTTTTTTGGGACTGAATGACTGTGGGATAGGGTAGAATAGAACCCTCTGTCAACACTGGCTATTACAAATAATGCTGCTAGGAACATAGTTCAGCACATCCACTTCAGGTATGATTGAGCATCTTTTGGTTACATTCTCAACAGTGGCATTGCTGGGTCTTGAAGTAGATTGTTTCTTAATTTTCTGATAAATAGTCATACTGATTTCCAAAGCAGCTGTACCACTTTGTACTCCCACCAGCAATGAAGGAGTGTTCCTCTTACTCCACATTATCTCCAACATAAGCTGTCATCATTGTTTTTGATCTTGGCCATTCTGACAGGTGTAAGATGGAATCTCAGAGTTGCACTGATTTGCATTTCTCTGATGGCTATGAATGTTGAGCATTTCTTAAGTGTCTTTCAGCCCTTTGAGATTTGTCTGTTGAGACTTCTCTGTTTATGTCTGTACCCCATTTTTTTATTGGATTCTTTGATGACAAATTTCTTGTGTTCTTTGTATATTTTGGAGATCAGTCCTCTGTCTGATGTGGGGTTGGTGAAGATCTTTCCCCATTCTGTAGACTACCATTTTGTCTTAATGACCATTTCCTTTGCTTTACAGAAGCTTCTCGGTTTCAGGAGGTCCCATTTATTAATTGTTTCTCTCAGTGTCTGTGCTACTGGGGTTATATTTGGGAAGTGGTCTCCTTCAATTCAATGTTCATCAAAATCCTAGAAAAATTATTCACAGACCTCAAAAGAACAATGCTCAACTTCATATGGAAAAACAAAAAAACCCAGGACAGCCAATAATCCTGTACAACAAAAGAACTTCTGGAGGCATCACAATCCCAGACTTCAAACTCTAATGTAGAGCTACAGTAATAAAAACAGACAGGAGGACCAATGCAATTGAATTGAAGACCCAGATATAAAGCTACACACTTACGAATAGTTGATGTTTGACAAAGAAGCTAAAAATATACAATGGAAAAAAGAAAGCATATTCAGCAAATGGAGCTGGCATAACTTGATACCAATACATAGAAGAATAAAAATAGATCCATATCTATTGCCATGCACAATACTCAAGTTCAGGTGAATCAAAGGCCTAAACATAAAACCAACCACACTGAACCTCATGGAAGAGAAAGTGGGAAGTACACTTGAATGCTAGCTTATTCTTCACTGCCTTCTGAAGAGTTGAGCTTGACTATGTTGACTTATTGGCTCCTTAATAGAACACTCTCCCATGGCTCTGAACATATGTCTCTATCCCATTTTGGCCAAGTGGTAGGCAGTTTCAGATACTGAGACCTACATTTGTAAGTAGGCAGACTTCACTTACTGGTGAAGGTGACAACTCAGTGATGGTCTTGAAGAATGGGCACTGTCTCCTGGCAGGTCTTTGCCTGCTTGGAAGTCTCTTCCCTTCTGAGCAGGTAGAGTACAATGGACACCTCTTCCTACTAGAGGTCCATTAGGAAGGTAAATTGCAATAGCAAGAGGCACTTTCACTTATAAACTCCTCCCTATGGAATACAATTGCAGATTTTAACTTTGAAGATGCTAGGAAGTTCTCGAAGAAGACCCACAACACCCTCAACGAGATTCCTTTGAATAATACAATCTTTCTAAAGTCCATGACCTAAGCTCTGACTGACTTGCTATATCTGTGACTAGCAAGCTAAGTATTACTTTTTCGTAGCATAGAAAAGCTATCTTTGATGTTGGCCTGCCTATTTCCAATTGTGATTAATTGGAGTTTTCTATAAAACTTGGAAAATTATTATAGGCTACTCCAAAAGACCTACAAATAAGAAAAATAAGATAAGCTTTGTGATTACACATAAGGAAATAGACTCAAAAACCATAGAGGCTTGGAGAAATTGCCACCTCCCAGGCGACTCTGGGGATTGCTAACTGCTGCTAACAGCTAACAGGAAAACAGGTCTGGGTGACTAGAAAGGTGACCCCAGAGACCTGCACATTACAGGAGCTGGAGTGTGTGTTCACTTACTGCTAGACCAAGGATTATCCCTTTAAGAGAAGCTCCTCCTTCCTATTCCAATAACAACCTCCCTTGCCATCAGGTGCCCCACATCTCTTTCAGATGTTGCAGAAGACTTAGAGCTTAGACACACAGAAGAAAGGAAGACAAGGAAAAGGTGGGAAAAGAAAGCTATTGCAAAGGACTTGGGTGGGAGCATCTGGGAGGTGGATGAAAGAGGAGTATGGAGGAGGGTGGGGGTGAGTGGAGTTGCATGGCTTTGCATTCACTGTGTACAGAATGAACATGGCATGCCATTTGGGAAGTGGTTTGGGTTTTATTTTTCCTGGATATCCTAGAACATGATTCTAATCATCTAATCATACAAAAAAAGTATTTTGTTTGTTTGCAGAGCTGTGGAATTTTACCTAAAAAGAAAAATAGAGAAGTGGTGGTAGAACCTACAGATAGGAAAAGATTAGGAAGCATAGTGTTCTTGGAAGAGAACAGAGTTGAGAATGAATGATAAGGAGAAGATGTTGTAAGGCAATGACCTAACTTTTGTTAAGGAAGGAAAAGGACTGACTATCTGACTTATTGAGGTCTGGGTGTTCTCAGTCTTATGTCAAGTAAAATAGATATACAGGCTTTCCTTATGTCTATTCATAAATTACAAATAATCCAGAGATGAATTGAAGGATGCAGGAGGATTCCATAAGCTAGACCAAAATCCCTGGCTTTCATAGAAGGAACATGAGCATCTGCTGATGGTCATGAAATCAACCCTCTCTCACAGAGAGGCCATCATACATCTATGCATACATCTTAGTTTGTTTTATCCACATGTAAACATTTGTGTCAAAATGTGTGTGCCTAGAACATACCTGTGAATGTGTGGTGTGAGTGAATGTTCATATAGTTTAGCTATGAATCTCTTAATTTAGGGAGCTGACTGAAAACAAAATGCTTAATACATTTTGCCTTCACATGCTTGTGCATTTGTGTGGACGTACCTGCCCCCCCCCCATACACACACACAATAAACACTTTAAATGTAAGTTTACCACAGGCAATGCTAGAGATTCACATCACAAATCTCAAGGTTCCTGGTGACTGTTAGGCTGCTTTTTTTGCGAAGAATCAGGAAGTGCTTTGATGACTAACAGGAGTTCTGGAGTACTTTGGAAATGCTATCATGCGTGCCAAAGCAAAATTTCTCATTAAGCCAAAAGTAAACAGCAAAGTAAGGTCTCAGAAATGATCTCTGCACCTCTCCACAGGCACCCATGAAGAAGAGAGTGGCCATCATCGGAGCAGGTGTCAGTGGCCTGGCCTCCATCAGGAGCTGTCTGGAGGAGGGACTGGAGCCCACCTGCTTTGAGAGGAGCAATGATGTTGGGGGCCTGTGGAAATTCTCAGTGAGTGGGGCATCTGTGCAACAGAAAGAAAAGCGGAGGAGGAGGCTCCAGGCCTGCCTAGGGGGCAGCTGTGACTCCTAGCAGTATTGGAGTCCACAAAATGCAATAACAGAAGCAGGTCTGAAATAAGCTCTTTGCAACTTAGCAGAAAACCAGGTGTCTTAGCAAGTTCATTTGTGTGCAGAACTCACCTCTGATTAATCACGAGTAAGAGTCACTTGAAGAATAAAACCCATAGTCCAATACTAGGTACATTTTATAAGAGAGATATTTATCTTCCTGTTTAAAAGCCACCAGGCAGGTCTGGGAGTAAAGAGCTTAGCCCCGTGAGCATAAGGATCTGTGTTTGGATCCCCAGGAAACACCGAGGGGTCAGGTGTAGCAGCTCACATCTGTGGTCCTATGTTGTGAGGCAAAGCCATGCTGATACCTAAGGCTGCTTGACCAGTCTAGCCAAATCGGTGAGCTCATGTTCAGGGAAAGACCATAAAAAAGAAAGTGGAAAGTGAAGGAGAAAGACTTCCAGTGTCAACTTCTGGCCTCAGCATGCTCTTGAATGTGTACACTTTTGTCACACAAAAATAAAGAAATGCTTTAAATGTGAGGTCACCAAAGGTCATTTTAGCGATCCCAAATTTCAATTTCCCAGGTGAATCTGGTCAATAATGGGTTGGCTACAAATGTATTAAGTTATTTCTAGGCTCTGTATTCTGTTCCACTAGTCTATGTGTCTGTTTTTATGCCAATACCGTGATGTTTTGGTTTCTGGAGCCTTGTATTACATTTCGGAGTCAGTTGATGTGATTACTTCCAGCTTTGGGGTTTTTGTTTGTTTCTTTATACTGCTTTGGTTTGGTTTAGTTCAAGTGTATTGTGTCTGTTTGGAGGCTTCTGTACTTCCAAAGGAATTTCAGGACATTTTTCACTAGTTTTGTGAAGAATAGCATTGGTATGTTGGTAGACTGAACAATAATCTGCATTGAGCCTGTAAGTAACTAGGGTAGTGTGAGCATAGTGACATCAGTTCCTTCTGCCTGTCAACATCACAGTCATCTCCATTTGGTGAGGTCTACCTTAATTTCTTTCATCAGGGTTTTACAATTTTCATTGAAAAGTCTTTCACTTCTTGATTAAACTTACTCCTTTGTAATTTTTTTGTTTTGTTTTTGAAAAGGGTGTTTTTTCTGTTCTTGTTGTTGTCATTGTTTGTTTGTTTGAAATAGGGTCTCTCTACATAGCCCTGGCCTAGCTGTCTGGAAACTCACTCTGTAGACAAGGATGGACTCAAACTCACAGAGCTCTGCCTACCTCTGCCTCCCAAATGCTGGGATTAGAGATGTGTACCACTATGCCCAGCTCCTTTGCAGTTTTGTGCCAATTATGAATGAGATTCCTTTTATGATTTTTTTTAATCTCACTAGAAAAAAAAAGGTAACCTCTTTGGAAAATGGTACTGGAAAAACAGGATATTCATGAATGGAAGGTTAAAACTTGACCCCTATACCTCTCACACACTCAAAAATAAAGCAAAGACACATTAAAGATCTAACTGTAAGATCCAGAACAACAGAATTACTAGAAGAAAATAGAGGAAGCACTTCCAGACATTAATACAGGCCAAAAAGAAAATGGCTATGGCCCCAGAAGCTCAAGATACAATAGGCAAATGGAGTGAATGGATGAAGCAAGCATGGGACACGGTCTGAATGGATAGTGCTCAACCTGAAGAAGAATAATACCTTATTATTTTCAGGGAAACAGATAAAAATGGAAGTCATTGTGTTAAATGAAAAAAAAAATGTATTCTAAAGTAGTTGAATGTGGAGTAGTGCATACTAAAGCCTGGGGAAGGTAAGATATGGGGAAGACACTGGGAAATTAGATAACAGGCACCCAAGCACAGGTAGACTAAAGTAATATGCTCTATATATTATAGTGTATAGTAACCAATTAAGTCGTTTTGAATAACTACAAGGGAATCACCCAAGCACTCCAAGTACAACAGGATGACAAGGGATAGAAACCCATTTCCTTAATCTGGTCAATATGTATTGTACCTATGCATTGAAACATCAGATTGTGCCTCAAAATATGCACACTAATTCTATGTTAGTCAGCATACTTTTAATGTTTTAAAAGATACAATTTCTAAATACTCTGGTTTAGCTGCTATGCAATGCCTACATGTATATGATGTTATTTTATCACAGTCTACAAGGTAGTACAATTAACGTAGTAATGTTGGGAGTGTGGGAGGGCACTGTGCTCTATAAAGATATATACTATTGACAAAGTCCCTTTATGCAGGACAATGTCATCCATTTACAATGGCTCTCTCTCTCTCCCTCTCTCTCTCTCTTTGTGTGTGTGTGTGGGGGGGGTGTATTTATATGGACTCTTTTCCTCACAAAATATTTTACTGATATTTATTATTTGAAAATTTCATATACGTATTAAGTGTATCTTGATCATATGTACCACATAATCACCCCCAATGACTAAATATACAATTTCCATTTTCCCATTTCCAGAAAATTACCTTCTCAATTTCACGTCATGTGTGTGTGTGTGTGTGTGTGTGTGTGTGTGCGTGTGTATATAATTCACTGAGTTCAATTAGTGCTGCCTGTCTGTTCATGGGTGTGGGTCATCCACCAGAGCTGGGGTAATCTACCAGTAGCTACATCCCATAAGAAAAGTCCCACCTACAACTGGATTTTTCTACTTGTCCTGCCATGTTGGTGCTCAAAATATTTCAGATTGAGGATTTCTCAGGTTGAGAGCCTCTGTGTGAATTAATTTCTTCCTTATTCTTTCCTCTCTCCTTGAAATACCATTTTTTATCAATCTTCCTAAACTCACCAGAAGCTACAAATCCCTTCACCTCCTCAAAAGTCCCATACAAACGACTCAGGTGCATGAACAACAGAAAACTCGGGTCCTGGTTCAAAGTCACATTTCTTTTTGAAACAAGCATACACCTGCTAATCTGTCTCTTGACAATAAACAAATTCCCATCATGCTAGTGATAGTGACTGGCATGATGTACTATTCCAGAGTTTCCTAAAGGGACATCAGCTGCTCAGCCGTCAGCTTCGAATTACATGACACCAAATGAGAACATTCTAATCGTCTGCATGTTTCTCTACAAACTCAACAGCTATCCATAAGGACCTGTAATTTAGTCTTTCATCACAAAACTTAAGGTCAAATCCAGACATCTTACTGATGTATTGTTTATGGAGCTACTGAGAATGACAGATAATTCATCTAGACCTAGAGAGCACTCACGCGACCTTGGTGTTTTCAGAGACCCAAGTAAAGTTTCAGCTCTCTTTCCATGGTCCTTACAGTAATTTTCGGTTTCCTGTAATGCCTTGGACTGAGAATCTAGCTCAGTCATTAAAATGCTTGCTTACTTTGTAAGTGTGAGCATCTGAGTTCAAGTCTCAGAAGCCAAGCTTGTAATCCCAGCACTGGGAGGCAGAGGCGGAAGCAGAAGGATTCCTGGAGCTTCTTACTAGCCAGCCTAGCCTTCTCAGTGAGTGGACGGCTCTTAAGGAACACACACCTGAGACTGACCTACACAGACACACATGCACACACACACACACACACACAGATGATGGGGGACACACGCACATGGTCACACAGGTACAACCTACCCATAAGCAAACACATTTACTTTTTATTTAGTGTCTTTAATTCACTTCACACATACATTGATTGAGGCAGCAGCTGCAACAAGCAGGCCCTATAGTGTGATCTTCCATAGGAACTACTTTGTTGGTCATTGCCCTCCACCAGTTTTATTCTATAGTGTTACTTGAAAGCCATTTGAAACTCCAGGCCACCTAAAGCAAATTCTACAGGAGTTAAATCTAACTCTGAATTGCTGTGAGATTTTGTTTGTTTGTTTGTTTGTTTGGGGCATGTGTTGTTGTTATTGTTGTTGTTGTTGTTGGTGGTGGTGGTGGTGGTGGTGGTGTGTGTGTGTGTGTGTGTGTGAGAGAGAGAGAGAGAGAGAGAGAGAGAGAGAAAGCCAGTGTATGGCTACAGATGAACCAGACCACAACATCCTGATCTATTCTTTGCTATCTCTTTTTCTTCAACTTCCCCGTCGTCTCTCATCATCACTTGGTACCTCCTCTACAATTCTAGCATAGCTTTGTAACTTCTACATTAATCTGGGGAATCCTGAAGAATCCTGCAGAAGAGAGGGAGAAAGGATTATAAGAGCCAGAGGGGTCACAGACATCATCAGAGTCCCTAGTGGGTAAAGGCCAGTTCAACTTACTGTAATGACTTGGAACTGAATATGAACAAGAGCTGTATACTCACTTACCGATCTCCTTCTGCCTGAAAATTCTGTTCACAGGACCATGCAGAAGAGGGCAGGGCTAGTATCTACCGATCAGTCTTTACCAACTCTTCCAAAGAAATGATGTGTTTCCCAGACTTCCCCTATCCTGATGACTTCCCCAACTTCATGCATAACAGCAAGCTCCAAGAATATATCATTTCATTTGCCAAAGAAAAGAACCTTCTAAAATACATACAGTTTGAGGTAAGATGCTGTCAGCAAAGCAATGTCAGACATAGCAATGAGGAAGTCCGTGGCTGTTGTTCAAGTCCCACTTTTTCCCGGAGGATCCCTTTCTTTAACCAACATTTTTAACTGCTTGAGTTCGCTAATTGTAAACTTGTGAATATGATTTTTCTCTTATGAATCTGTCAGAAATACGTAAAACATGATCACATACAGTTCTTACATCAAAATGGCACCAACTTAGAAATCAGCAACAAAAATAATAGATACAAAATACCCATGGGTTTGTAAATTTAAAACCTCATTCTCTAAGTAATCTTTGTGTCCAAAAGAAATGTAATGTAATGAAAAAATATAAGAACTTGATATTAGTTAAACTTTTTGTGGAAGGCATTTGAAAACCATACTTTTGTGGGCCCATAAGCTTAACCATTTGTAATAAACAATTAAAGTATTTTAAAACAAGGCAAAGAATACACACACACAAGTATTACACATACATACATATACAATCTAATGTTTTCATTTCTCCTGAGGGACTTTTGAATTCTGTAAGATGTGTCTTATTAATAAAATGATTTTAAGACCAATCTACCATTAGCATATTAAAGAAGGCTTTCTTTCTATATTCTTTAGACATTTGTAACCAGTATAAATAAAAGTCCTGATTTCTCAACTACTGGCAAATGGGAAGTTACCACTGAAAAGAATGGTAAAAAAGAAACAGCTGTCTTTGATGCTATAATGATTTGTTCTGGGCATCATGTGTACCCCCATCTACCAAAAGACTCCTTTCCAGGTAAGGCGGCTGAAGGTGAGGAAGCCACCTACACATCTATCAGGAATAAATGTATCGGTGAGGTTTATTTTAGTCTGCTTTCTAATGCGAGTAACAGAAAACCTGGCAATTAAAGTAAAGGACATTGTAAAGGAAAGAGACTTGGCTCATAACGACAGGCACTGGAAAGGTAAGCAGCATGGTGCTAGCAACCTAGCGAGCTCCGCCCACCACCACCTCAACCCCACTGCATTGCATCACAGTATGATTAAGAGTTAGAAAAAGAACTAGGCATGTCCAGCACCTAATGGTTACAAGGTGAGAAGGGCATCTGGAGGGATTCAACAGCCAGGCTTGCTCTTGTTGGAATCAGACAGTTAATGCTCTCCTGTAACAACTCACTCCACCATCCTTGCCAAGGGCAATGTCCTCAATGACCAGCTTTACTTCCCAGTTGTCGCCAAGCTGGCGGCACATGTACCTCTGGGGAATATATTCAAGTCTTCCCCAAACTGCAGTAGTATCTTTTTAATTAAACTACAAACAGGCCAATTAAAGTATATTTCTGTTTTCTATAGTATATTAGGGTTACTAAATTTTCTTATTTTGTGACCACGAGAGTTGTTTGATTTTTAATAGAAATCAAGTTGATTCACATGCTTCTTTCTTTTTACTCAGGTTTAAACCGTTTTAAAGGCAAATGCTTCCACAGCAGGGACTATAAGGAACCAGGGATGTGGAAGGGAAAGCGAGTCCTGGTGATCGGTCTGGGGAACTCGGGCTGTGACATTGCTGCAGAAGTCAGCCACGTAGCTCAACAGGTACCATATCTCACACACGCCACAGACAATCTTAAAGGGATAAAACTGGTATTTTCTCCTTTGAAAACTGCTATGGAATCGAATGGCATGTTTTAGCCAAGTAATATTTCCTATACCTCAGCTTCCTGGGTAACAAACAAGTAGGATTTGAAATAGCTGTATAGGTGTCACTAGTGATGTTTCTGACCCAGTAAGGACTTGATACCTTGTGTGTGTCTGATGGATTCCTTTGAAACTAGAGTGAACTCAAGGTTAAAGCTATGACCGAGACTCCTAGAGAAGTTGTTTTATGCTTCTGGGTTTCTGCACTCCACATCAATAAAGCAGATAAGAACAGAACTAGTTTAGAAATGAGATTGTTACAGAGTGAAAACCCGACCCAGTCCACATTCACAGAGAGCTGCATAGTCACTCATTCATGCATGCCTTCAGTCTGTGGCTAATTCTTCTTCCAGGCACTGGCGTAGGAATTGGAGAAAGAATGTTGAACAAAGCAAACGTACCCCTCACTCTTGAACGCCACAATACTAATTATGTAAATGCTCTAATGCATAAATTATCATTGTGGAAAGTACTAAGAAAGCAAAGCACATGGTTCATGTCATTAATAAGGGTGACATACTCCACATGAGGCAGGAAAGACCCCTGGAGATGACGACACACAAACAGAGAACCAGAAGTTGAGAAAGGCACAGACTCAAAAGAGATCTTCAAGCAGAGGGTCTTGAGGTATCTCAAAAACTGATGAGAGGCCTCTTGGCTACATCTCAGTGGGTCTGGAAAGAAGAGTGTGAAGGGAGACCGAAAGGAAGATGGAGAGGGAAGGATGAAGGTCCATGTAGGGTATGATTTAAACAAATGTCATCTCCCTTCGAAAGAAGCATTAAAGGTTGCTTTTCCAGAAGCCGAAAGGCAGGGATCTTATTTCCAGATGTCATAGACCCCCAATATTGGTTCCTGATAGGCCCCTGAGCATCGCCATTATACTTCCAGCTTTACTCCACAGTATTAGAGTCAAGATGCAAAAGATCGCGTCAGGACAAATGTCATAAAAATTATTCCTATGCCTGTGTTCCACACACTGCACTTGACAACCAGGGGCAAGCAAAGAAATTAACCATGTGGCCTTCCTTCTCAAAAGGTCATAAAGTCTAGCCAAAAGGCACATGCACGTGTGTGCGCACACACAGACACATGCACGTGTGTGCGCACACACAGACACATGCACGTACTTGCACACACAGACACATGCACATACTCGCACACACAGACACATGCACATACTCGCACACACAGACACATGCACATACTCGCACACACAGACACATGCACATACTCGCACACACAGACACATGCACGTACTTGCACACACAGACACATGCACGTGTGTGCGCACACACAGACACATGCACATACTCGCACACACAGACACATGCACATACTCGCACACACAGACACATGCACGTACTTGCACACACAGACACATGCACATACTCGCACACACAGACACATGCACGTACTTGCACACACAGACACATGCACGTACTTGCACACACAGACACATGCACGTACTCGCACACACAGACACATGCACATACTCGCACACACAGACACATGCACATACTCGCACACACAGACACATGCACGTACTTGCACACACAGACACATGCACATACTCGCACACACAGACACATGCACATACTCGCACACACAGACACATGCACATACTTGCACACACAGACACACGCACATACTCGCACACACACATGCACATACTCGCACACACAGATACATGCACATACTCGCACACACACATATGCACGTACTCGCACACACAGACACATGCACGTACTTGCACACACAGACACATGCACAAACAGTCTCAAGAGATAAGCAGGATGCATGACAATGGTGTAAGAGTTAACACTGGAATGAAGGAAAAAACATGACTCTGTCGCTAAATGCCCAAAAGACTGTAGAATCCAAGGCATCACAAAGGAGATGGTCCTGAACCCATTCTTGAAAGAGAAATATAAACCATATAGTCGAATATAAACCTAAAATATAGACATAAGCTGTTCTTAGAATGGGGGATGACAGCAAACATGAGGACAGGAATCAGTACTGTGTGTTTGACAGCTGAAAAGAAGGTTCTTAATAGCGACAACAGAAATGGTGCATCAAGGTACTTTAATACTCCCACCTAAGTAAGTGCCTTCAACCGTAGGTAAAAGGTCATTGAATCTTATTTTTCCTCTTGGTGAAAAAAGGCAATTGAAGACAAACACATTAGCAACTTCTTAAAAAGCTCAAAGGAACCTAAGATCTGAGTGGGAGATGACTTAAGAGAAGCAAAATTTGGAGCTTCAGATTCCAAGAGCACAGAGTAGCCACTGGAACTGAGGTAGGAAAGAAAGGTAGGAGCCCCAGTAAGTGATCTTTTCAAACACTTCAACAAAGAGCTGAAAAAATGTGAATTCTTCATAAGTAAAAGTATACCACGTAAGGTTATTGAACTACAAGCAATATGATGAACCAGGGTGATAAGATATTTATGTCTGCATATGTAATGAATTAGAAGAAAGAAACCCAATTTCTGAAGCTTTCAAGGTACATTTCTTCTTTAATTTGCTTCTCTTATAATGGCATTGCATAATTTAAAAAAAAAAAGCAAGAAAAGAAGAAATAAATAGAAGAAACCTAAAAATCCACTGTGTTACAAATTAGCAGAAGAGGAAAAAAAGAGACATTTAATAATCACTTTATATCCGAGATGATGTCAGTCATATGACACAGGTTATCATGCTCAATTGACCCTCATACAAATCTGAAGTAGTTTAGATGCTGCTTCTTTCTGGTTTATATAAGGAAACAAGATTAACGAAGTTAAAGCAATCTTGCCTATGTCACATCATTTAGAGGTAGGAGGGCCAGGATTTCTGCCTATAGTCCAGATCACAAGTTGCTTGCCTCATTTTACACCAATACCTATTTGGGGATAGTAGTTACTTCTTTGTAGCTATCAGTAGTTGGATAAGCCCTGGGAGTCATACCGGTGGTCAGCTGTGCTAGGAAGACGTGATTGAAGTAAGTTGGTTCCTGTCAGCAACAGCAGGGAATCTGATTAGACCTGAGGAAGCTTGTCTCAAAGTGTCCTTGAAGTCGCATCTCCCAGGAAGGAAAGCGGGCTTTCTTTTGCCTTATGCTCAAGTTTTGAGGGCCTATGGATGTGAACTAATTTGAAATGAGGGTCTGAACCTACGTGGGCAATCAGTGGATTTGGAAAACCAAGAAAGGAAGTAAGATCTGAGGGGAGCCTACTTTTTTAATCAAAACAATTCTTTAGGAGGACTGACAGCTGAGGGTTTTTTACTTCCTCCTGGCAAAAAAGAAAACAAAAACAAAACAAACAAAAACCCAAGAGCAAGAGTAGTAAGCCCATTTCTACAGGGAGCTGCAGAGGGCATCTTACAATACGCCCTACACTTGCTGCATTTAACGTTTGTATTCTTCAGGTCATCATCAGTTCCAGAAGTGGATCCTGGGTGATGAGCAGAGTCTGGGATGACGGCTACCCCTGGGACATGTTGGTGATCACTCGATTTCAAACTTTCCTCAAGAACAACTTGCCCACAGCCATCTCTGACTGGTGGTACATGAGACAGATGAACGCAAGGTTCAAGCATGAGAACTACGGCTTGATGCCTTTAAATGGGTAACGTGGACTAAAACGTGATGTGCTTGCTAACGTTTACTTCAATGTCAACAACGCTTGGTGTGTGTTGTAATCTCAAAACAAATCAAAAGACATTCATGAAGTAATCACATCACACGTATCAAAGGATAAAGAACTGCAAATATTGGGAAGGGTTTCCACACAGCCTTCTTACCAGATTTGTACGTCTAGAGCGTTAGGTAATACTGAAGCAGTTAGATCCCATAGCAACAGGAATAAAAAATAAACATGTTTT
Source organism: Microtus oregoni (assembly GCF_018167655.1). Lineage (NCBI taxonomy): Eukaryota > Metazoa > Chordata > Mammalia > Rodentia > Cricetidae > Microtus > Microtus oregoni. The sequence continues at coordinate 35,809,232 of NW_024543072.1, forward strand.
AAGCACTTCATACATTACCAGAGTCTTCCCCATTCTCTGCTTTAGGCTCTGGCATATATTATGACATGTACCCTCACAACTAAGAGAGCTGTGTTTGTTCTGGTTTTCAGAGGAGAAAACTGAAGTGTGATAGAATTGTTAATGTTACCAAAGTCCCACATCCAGGAAGTAGAAGCAACCTTCAGTATAAATCCACATCTGCTGATTCCAGGTCTTTATCCTCTTCCTCTGTGACCTCACACTTAGTGGCAAAGTGGAGGCTAACAAAATCACTTTCCTGTGTTGTACTCTTTTTCTCAAGCCCTGCAAAGAATGCTCTCACTGCTACACAATTCTGGCACTCCCTGCTTCCTCCTTAGTATTTTTCTACAACTCCCTCAAGCCCACTACATAAAAAACAACTTCAACATTGGCTACAAATCCCAAATTTCTTCTTACATATTCATTAACTCAACAAATATAAATGAAGTGTTTACTGCGTCAGGTACCAAGTTAAGTGTTTGGGCATACATCAGGGTCTAGAACAAGCAGAATTCTGTTCTACTAGAGTACACTCTTAGTAGCCATAAACATAACAACAAATGCTTAGTAGAAAGCTATATGGTGATGTATGTTGTGGAGAATACAGTGCGGGCAAAGGGGATAGAAATGCCGCAAAGACAGTTTTCAGTAGGGTCCTAGAATTAGGCATAAACACTAAGTTAAATTTCATGCCATTTCTTGAAGGATGAGTGTGGACACAGAGGGCAAAAAGACTGTCAGCAATCGTGTGGGGATTAACAATAGGGACCACCAGGAGAGAGTAGCCATGTTAGGAAAGGCACTAAGGAAAAGTGATCTCTGAAGACAGACAGTGCTTCAGGAGGGAGGACACAATCATCTAAGCCAAGAGGTACTAGTAAGTTCAGGAAAATAACTGAGCGGGGCCCTTGGACCCATCAGCTTCATTCTGACAGCCTTGGCAAACATCGTCTCAGTGAGACTGGGGTGCTTAGTGGTGGGTGACAATGAGTTTAATACAAGTGGCAGAGAAGAAGTGTAGTTGAGTCTAGCGCTTTTCCAACCAGAGCTCCACCTAATCTCATTGTCTCAGTTTCTCCTCCTTCAGCTTCTTCCCCTGACTGTCTTGGTCATACATAACAAAGTCCTTTCCTTACATGATATTCGAATTTATTGGCAACTTCAGAATACTCTGCATGCATGAAGATTTTCCTGATCAAAACAATGGATCGCTTCAGATCTCCAGGTGCCAGTGCTTCAAACTGCTCTCCCCTTACATAAGTTCCCAGGTGCACCTTCTTTGGCCTAAGTGGTGCAATTACTTAGTATGGCTCACATTTCACTACTCAGTGAAAGCCCAGGGATAGCCCTCTCCCCCCTTTTTATTGTTTTCATTGAGTTATATATTTTTCTCTGCTCCCCTCCCTTCCTCTTCCCCTCCCCTTCTACCCTCTCCCATGGTCCCCATGCTCCCAATTTTCTCAGGAGATCCTGTCTTTTTCTATGTCAGGGGTAGCCCTCTTCTGTATTCCTTTACCTTCCCAAGTCTATCTTACTATGGCCAGTTTGGAATATAAGAATAGACATTAACACTGTTAGCGCTTTATCTGTACTACAGACTACAAAATTTCTCATACTATTCAGATCTCACTGTGGCCTAAGATAGAGGACAGTGTCATTTCAGAAGAGAAAAGTGAGGTATTGGGAATTTAAAAGGACTGAACCTTCTCATAGGAAGCAATAAGGCTTTAGATACCAGGTGCCTTACATTAGAATTTTTCTTGGTATAGACTTTGCTAGTAACTTCTCTTACCTCCTATATGGCCTCACATCAGTTTTATTCTTCTCATGCATTAGCGATATTCCATAGCTCAGGGAAATCTTTTGATCATCTTGTTCCTTCCTTCACCATCTGTACAGAGACTAAGACAAGGGGGACATGTTACTGTTACAATGACCAGTCTCTTCCATCCATATAGAACTCTCAGGAAAGAACCCGTGTTCAATGATGAGCTCCCAGCACGCATCCTGTGTGGCACCGTGTCCATCAAGCCTAACGTGAAGGAGTTCACAGAGACCTCCGCTGTGTTTGAGGATGGGACCGTGTTTGAGGACATTGACTGTGTCATCTTCGCAACAGGCTACGGTTATGCCTATCCCTTCTTGGATGACTCCATCATCAAAAGCAGAAACAATGAGGTCACCTTGTACAAGGGCATCTTCCCTCCTCAGCTGGAGAAACCAACCATGGCAGTGATTGGCCTTGTCCAGTCCCTTGGTGCTGCCATCCCCACAACTGACCTGCAGGCACGCTGGGCTGCACAAGTAATAAGGGGTAAGTGGGCCAAACAGTTCCCCGATGGATGCTAATGAGAATTCTTTCAGAATCAGAGCAAAAATCCTAATTAAGAGACCCGTCCAACTTTGAGAATCTGTAACTCCATTCCCATTGGCAGGGTACTCCTTGAGCAATTTGAAATATGTGTCACTGGGTTATCATGGGCAATAGTACAATATTATTGGAGATTTTTGCTACTTATGATTTCTGGGAGCTGACAATTACCTGAGATCATTCAATAGACAAGAACTCCAAGAGTTCTTGGCCCTTGCTGCATGTCAATATTATGAAAGTGTGATTTCAAATGGGATAGAATTACATTACTTGAAAGGGTGATGGGGAAAGAAAGTTCCAGGCAAATCTTCAGCTAGACACAGATACCTGCAGCCAGGAATAGCACACACTCTGGGAAGGCAATGGGTCTTCTGGGCTGAGTTCTTCTCTGAACTGTGTTTGTTAAGGACAAGCAGTGCTTGATTAGAGATGGGAAGTACAAGATGTAAGAGACGTTTAATTTCTAAGGTACAAGAGTACATGTTATTCATATTTTCAAAAGGAAAAGGAAACAACAGACTTGATTAGGTAAGGAAGTCAGCCAGCGTCGGTAGCAGAGCTGAGATCAGAGTCATGGTGACATCTGAATGAAGGGGAATAGCTGTGGACAGCCGTGGTCCATAGAAACAAGTGGAGCCTTAATTAAAGAAAAAACAGAGATGTCGAAGTATATTGAGCAACGTTTACTTGAACCTTAATTTATGAAACTTCTCGATGAGGGTGTTTTAGCAAAGTGGGCTCCTTTTGAAGCCACAACTATGGCTTCTAGTACTACCCTGGCTCGCTGGAGCTCAGTCTCCCTTTCCTGTGGAAGCTTACATGAGTATGCATGCCCCTGTATACCCTGAGCCACCAGACTTCCACCATATCCGCATGTTCCTACGCAGCAGTGGCCTCTCTGCCTCTGCCTTTGTCTCTCCCTGCTCAGGCAGAGATTGGATGTGGCTTCAGAGGGCTAAGTGACTCCAGCAAAGCAGCAGCACTCTCTCGGCCCTCAGATCCCACCTTAGGGAGACTGGACTTAAAGGGTGGTCACTAACTCTCTGCGAGGACAAGAGTTTTAACTTTGGCTCTGAGAAAATAAAAATAAGGAAAAAAGTAAAACAAAAAGGGGAACTGGAGAGATGGTTAACACAGGCACTTGATGGCAGGACTGACAAACCTGGGCTCCATTCTGAGATCACATGGTAGAAAGATAAAACTAATTCCAACAAGTTGTTCTGTGACCACACACACACACACACACACACACACACACACACACACACGCACACACACACACTAATAAACACTTCTAAAACTGAAAATACAATGTGACTCACAATTCACTGAGACCGAAAAACACTGGGCTACTCCTACTCTGGATTCATTAAACTATTCTGCCCTTCCTTCTTTTTCAGGAACTTGCATGTTGCCTTCTGTTAAAGACATGATGGATGATATTGATGAGAAAATGGGTAAAAAGCTCAAATGGTAAGAGTTTTATGCGGTAGATCTATTATAATGTAGATCCAGGATTTGCCTAGAAAAAAATCAGAATTTCTCAATAATTGAAACTGGTTTTGTCTTAAATGATCCTTCATGAAGTTAACAGACTTAATGAGCCCCATTCTTCCATCTAAGAGCGGAGACCTTCTCGCCTGCCCTTGCACTGGGTCCTACTAGGTGCAAGGTGCAGAGTCAGCAGTAAGAGTGAGGAACCTCATTGTAGTGTCCCCTTTATCCCTGCCTTTAGCAGTCCATCCCAGAAAGGACATACGAAAGTGATGGACTCGAAATAATTGGGGAAACAAATGAAAGCAGAGGTCTGTTCTCAGAAACCCTTCACAGGGTGGATGATCCTTCAAGTGGACGCTTTAAATGAAAAGGACCAGCAGCAGGAGAATTAGCATGGAAAACTGGACTCCATCCCTGGTCTGCCACTAATTAGCTTGGGGGCTGTGAATGAGGAACTTGGCTTGAGCAAGAGACAACTATCGTTCTCCACTGCTGGGTAGTGTTGGGGGATTTATTTCCAAATGCGATATGAAATAATCCCCTCGATAACACAAGAGAATAACGACTGCCCCGATAGGAAGATGTGAGCTGCTTTCTCTCTTCTTGCTTCCGCAAAGCCCAGGTATCACAGGAGTACCTTCTCTCCATCTCTAGGTTTGGCAGCACTCAGACCATTCAGACGGATTACATTGTTTACATGGATGAACTGGCCTCCTTTATTGGAGCAAAGCCCAATATCCGACAGCTGTTTCTGAAGGATCCCAGGTTGGCCATAGAAGTGTTCTTTGGCCCTTGCAGCCCCTACCAGTTCCGGTTGGAAGGTCCAGGGAAGTGGTCAGGAGCCAGAAACGCCATCCTAACCCAGTGGGACCGGTCACTGAAGCCTATGAACACACGTGTCGTTGGTGGTGTTCGGAAGCCTTGCTTATACCTCTATTTGCTCAGGCTCCTCTCTGTTCCTATTCTGCTCATTGCTCTTTTCCTTGTGTTGATCTGATCGCAGTTTTCTCTAGAATTTCTGATAGTCACTGACAGTAAGTGGGCAGGAATTTTGCTATTTAAAAAATGAAGATTCTCATACCTCTCCCTTTCCTGTTCAAGATCATTTGGCAGGACTCTAGGCATTATTTAGAAAGCAAGACAGTGTTGCTCTGGCCTTCTACATAGGCCACTTTCAGAATCTTATTGGTCTTCAGGGGGCATGAATCAGGCCTCTTTCAGTTCCACTAACACTTAAAAATGGGAACTATGTTTTTATGTCCCTCTTGAATCATTTCCTGAAACTCTTGGAAGTGGTGCCTTTTCTCTTTTAAACGATGCTTGAAAGAAGAAACTTCAAAAATAAACAGTGAATAAAATAGAACATTTAGAATATGCTCTTCTTAAGCTGTCTATCTAAACTATGTGTGAACCTGGGGGAGAGCTTGGCAATTACTAGTTTTTTTATTATTATTATTTTCCTAATGCTCCAGGCACTATCTCTTGCTCCCTAGCTAAGAAACACAGTGCAAAAATCTGACCCACACTGACAGATAGCTCAAATTAACTCATTTCACTGATAAGAAAATTAGTAAATTAAGGAAAGAAACTCTCCAACATAGAGTAAATAAATAATCACAACAATAAGCAATATATACCTTTGAATTGCTAGAAAAGATGTTTTGAAAACTGGGTTTTCTAAGGGCTGGGACTTGAATACGATAAGTGTTCTCTAGGTTTTGTCCCCACAATGTACTACTGAGATATGATGGAAGCTTCCAGAGGTGGAGTTCAGCTGGGGATCGTGGGGTCATTCTGTGGAGAAGGTCCTCAAAGGCTTTCTAAGTCACTGATTTCTTCTCTCTCCTCCTGGGTTGGTATGTAGTTATGTTAGCTAGTTCTTTCATGTGTCCCACTGTTCTGTCAATCAGTGTGACACAGCCAGGCACTCAGTCCATGCCCGAGCCTCCTGCTCTCAAACCCATCTGCCTCAGTTGTTTTTGCACATCAGCAAAATTCTGAAACAATTATTATCCAGGAATGACGAGGCCAACAGATCAGGAAATGACTACCATTCCAAGGACATCTTGCTGTACACAGAGATTCTCTAGGGAGAACCTTTGAAACTCAGAAAGATGAGAAATTCAACAGCAGCCTCCAAAAATTACTGATATATCTCAGAAGAAATAAAAATACATCTTTTCAGAAACAAAACAAAACCTATACAATATAGCAATAGCATCTTATGATAGAAACTTATGATAAATCTTTCTGTAAGAACAGAGGAAAAAATACCCACCCCAAAAATGTAAAGCTTGTTTATAAAGTTGTGTTATGCCTATAAACCTAGGATGTGGGGGGGGGGGGGAGGGAAGGCACTGAGGCAGAAGAATGGTAAATTTGACCCTGACACAAAAACAACAAAAATCTATGTCACGCCTAAAGAAGCTGGAAAAAGGATTAAACTTAATGTGTTCATGAGAAAAGAACTAAATGTCGGAACAGAAATGAGTGAGACTCATGCCAGAAAACAGAAAAATCAACAAACTAAGACTTGGATTTTTTTAAAGGATGAAAAGTTAGACCTAACCATTCAGCTAGACAAACTAGGAGGAAAGAAAGAGTAAGGAAATAATAGGCTAAAATAAGATCAGCACCGAAAGAAAATATTAAAGATAATATTATGCTTTTAAGGATTTTTAAGAGAGTACTACAAATAATTGCATATCAACAGGTGGGAGAATCTGGAAAAAAAATGGATACAATCCATAGAAACATACTTTCCTCCTTGACTAAATCATGAAGAAATATGAAAAAAAAGGCAAATAACCAGCAAGAAAATTAAGCCAGTGATGAAAGGACATCCAGGACCAGGTGGCCTCACCCCTAAATTAATTTGAGAGATTAATAGCATTTTTTCAGGCTCTTTTAAAAACACAAAAGTAAAAGAAATGCTTCCAAACTCATTTTACAGGAATAAGGGTACACTGGCAACAAAACCAGACAAGACATTACAAGAAGAAGAAAAAGGGTCAATATCATTGATCAATACAGATGCAAAATTCTCCACCAAAATAGTAGTAAAGTGAATTCAAGAATGCATTAGGCATCTAGGGATAGTGGTACATGCCTTTAATCCCAACACTTTGGAGATCGAAGCAAGAGTACCGAGAGCTTGAGGTCACACTCAAATTGGACTTTGATTTTGTTTATGTAACTGCTCTGTAAAGAATAGAATTATGGGGCTAAAGAGATGGCTCAACAATTAAAAGCTGTAGTGAAGAGGCAAGCAGGCCTGCTTTTCGTCCCGCCCAGATCCCGCACGGCTAGCTTTACACCCAAAATAACAACACACAAATTGTATTCATTTAAACACTGCCTGGACCATTAGCTCTAGCCTCTTACTGGCTAACTCTCACCTCTTGATTAACCCATTTCTATTAATGTGTGTAGTACCACGAGGTGGTGGCTTACCAGGAAGATTCTAATCTACGTCCATCTTGGGCCAGAGCTTCATGGCGTCTGCCTGACTATGCTTTCTTTCTCCCAGAATTCTGTTCTGTCTACTCCACCCACCTAAGGGCTGGCCTCTCAAACGGCCAAGGCAGTTTCTTTATTAACCAATGAAAGTAACACATAGACAAAAGACCCACCTACATCAAAAAGCAATATCTGCTTTTCCAAAAAACCTGGGTTGAATTCCCAGAACCCACAGGGAAGCTCACAATAGCCTGTCACTGCAGTTTCAGGGGATCTAACACCTTCTTCTGGTCTCTGAATATAAGGACACAAACATACTGGCAGGCAAAACATTCATACACAATAAATAAGTAAATAAATAAGTGTTTTTAAAAGAATAGAATTTACAGGCCAGTGAGATGGCTCAGTAGGTAATGGTGCTTACCACTGAGGCTGTTGGCCTGCATTCAACTCCCAGAACCCACGTGATGGAAGGAAAGAACCAATCATCCCAAGCTGTAACATGTGGGGCCTGCTTGTTGGGGTTTATGTCCCACCCTATACCCCACAGCCAGCAAGCCTCAAAGAAAATCACACAGAGGACTCCATAAGATTATAAACTGATTGGCCCATTAGCTCAGGCTTCTTATTAGCTCTTATCACTTATATTAACCCATTGTTCTGATCTATGTTAGCCATGTGGCTTAGTACCTTTTTCAGCTGGGTAGATTACATGCTGTTTCTTCGGTGGTCTGGGGAGGAGTGGGAGGAATCAACTTCCTCCTTCCCAGAATTCTCCTGTTCTCATTGCATCATTTCTACTTCCTGTCTGATTTTCCAGCCTATACTTTTTGCCTGGCCAATCAGCGTTTATTTAAAACATAATTGACAGAATACAGACAATTCCCCCACACCACCAAGCCATTCCCTGACCTTCACATTCACTCCACAGCACACATGCCATATGTACATGTATATGCACAAAACAAATATAGAAAAAATAAAAATTTAACTAAAAGAATAAGTTTTATCCCTGTGATACAGGGACTTTTGAGCATATACACATCAATAAATAAGATGCATCACATTGACAATTTGGAGGACAAAAGCCATGCACTCATGTCAGATAGAAAAATACATTTGACAAAATTCAACTTCTTTTCTCAATAAAACCTCAGTATATTAGGTGTGGGGAATACACCTCAACACAATAAAGACCACAGATGACAAACCCACAATTAACATGGTGAGTTATAAGCCTTTTCTCACAGGTCAGGGTCAGAGATATCTACCCCAGTGCTTTCCAACATTCTAGTGGATGCCATCGCTGGAGCCACTAGGCAAGGAAGTGAAAAGGTATGGTAACCGGAGAGGAAAACAAGCACATGTCTATTTGTGGGCCACATGATTTGAGGACACATGGAAAACCCTGCCGGCTCCACCAAAACCCAGCTGGAAGTGATAAACCCAGTAAAGTGACAGGATACATAAACAACATGTAAAAATCAGCAATATCTCTCTGGACCAAAAAATAAAAGTGTTCATAAAAGAAATGAAGGGCTTTGAGGTTCCAAACTAAAAACTTTTGCAAAGTAAAGGAAACTATTAAAGTTATAAGACAAGCTGCAGAGTGGAAAAAATCACTTCAATCTGTCCACCTAATAAAGAGCTAATATCCAAAGTACATGAAGAACACAGCTCAGTGGCGAGAAAGCAGATGACCCGTTTAAGGAAGTGTGTGTGTGGGGGGGGGGGAGGTCTTACACGGATGTTTCTCAGGATAAGACATTTGGGTGGCACATCACATGTAAGTGGAAAGCTAAGAAAAAAAAAATCTTAGCATCACTAATCCTAAAGGAAAGATGCCTAATAAACATGTCACCTCACACCTGTTTAAAAAAGAGGGAAAGCATTTGGAGAAGATGCGGTGAAATGGGACTGGTTATCCCCTGATGAGTAGACTGGTAGATGAAATTCAAAGCGTGTCACCACAAAAGATACACACATGCAGTGATGTGTCCATCAGTTTGATCATGCCGCACTACACAAGTATGTCAGGCCACCTGCACTGTGACCCACAAATGTAGACAATTATGATTCATAGGTAAGAAGGACAGGAAGGAGCAAGAAAAGGAGGGCTGAGGGAGAGATAAAAAGATTTGATTAACGTGTCTATATTTCCTGGGGCAGAGAAGCAGCTGGAGTCAGACTCTACAGAAAGAAAGAGCAGTGTCCTAATGAGGTGGCACAGCCCCCTGGGGCCCGGTCTGGGGTAGAGGCTGCTGGGCAGCAGCTGTGGCTGCATGGGCAAAGTCTGGGAGGGCTGCTATTCTATACTAACATGCCTGATCCTAAGTGCAGTTGCTTAAAGGGTAACAGTGGCACTTCTGACCTTTCTTATAGTGTCATGCTCGTACTCCAAGAAGTATTGTGACGCCATGAGCACTCAACATGCTTTATGTATAAAAGTAATTGCCATCTATATGAATAAAAAATATAAAACCCTTTCTGCTTTGTTTTTAATATTTTCAAATACATCATTTATTTCTCACAAATGTTGACTATTGCAAAGTGTCTTTCACAGCAAGATGTTGGAGATGTCTCAAACATCTAAAATGAGAAATGAAAAAAAATCCTCTGTGTCTCCCACAGCTCTGGAGTACCTCTACCCTCTGAGTGATTGTGGTTTTGCTACAGTTGCTTCTAGGTCAGAAGGACACCCCTGAAGACCACAGCATGTACTTTAAAAACAATAACAGTACTTTTAATTTATGCATGAAAACACTGGCCTTGTGCTGAGAGATACTTTCTGCACTTCTCCAGCTGGCCACCAGGAGGACGAGGTCAGACAGTCATGAGTATGCTCTTCCATTGACTTCTTTTAGGTGGCCCACCTCCGGGTGACATGTATTTATCCTGAACTATTCCTTTGTCCCTCCTCACACATATCTCTGCCAAATCCTCCATGCCTGTGCACTATCAGGCAAAGCTTGTCTTTATTACATTATTGTGCTAGAGTCTTGATGAGATGGGACATTTTAAGTCTGTGAGCTGTTCTCAGCAACACAGGACACATAACCAGTGGTCTGAGCATTCAGCTCCCCACAGATAGTCCCCTTGGGTTAGCACAATAGCAATAGAGGAGATTCTGACCACCCCTTCTTATTCTGAGTTATCCTCCAGTAGTCAAACTGCCTGCTATAGACGGTTGGACAAGGGCATTCTCAACTCCCTTTCACAGATCGAGTTACCAGGTTTCCTATGAATGAGGACCTGAACACAAAAGGTCATGTGAAAAGGTAAGTTGATCGGGTATTTGCCCATGTGTGACTTTGAAAGGGATTAAGCTGTAATACTATATGAAGTGTACAGCCTCCTGTTAGTTATGTAATTGTAGGAGTATTTGGTAGATAAAAGTTTCAGTTCTGCACTGAAGCTGTGACACAGGCATGCAGAGAGCCCAAAGGTCCCTGACACTTGGAAGTTCCTGTTTTCCCTTTTGGCTTCTGTAATCTTCAAAATAGTTTGCTGAGATGCACTAGACCAGAGCTTTAGTAGGAGGAAATCTGTCAAGAATAACTATGAGCTGGGGCAGCCAGAGAGAGCTGACAGACAGGAAGAAGCCAGTCTGATACCAAATGAAAGAAAGGCAAAAAAGAGGGAAACATTCTAGACTGCCAAGGACTCTAAGACAGATTTGACAAGGCCATAGAGGGAACCCTCAATCCTGAAGTAGACATTAGAGAAGTCCTGGGGTACAAGGAATAGATTTGCTTAGCATCCCTGACAAATCCAAGACAAATGCAGCCTCAGTTCAAAGGCTTCGGGGAGCGTGGGTCCTTGGCTGATTACTCTTTATGTGTTCTCAAGGTCACCAGGATGGGCCAATTCTGTGTGACCCATCAAAGCCTTAAAAGGGGTAGAGATGCAAACTTTGCATCAGATACCAAATTACCAAAGGAGGAGGCCTTCTGGGACCCGCCTCTGGTGGCTACACACCTTCCATTTTGATGTACCCAGATCAGTATCTAGGGATAGCAAAACCAAAAGACTAAAATTCCTCTGAGAGAAAGAATGACAGGTGACCATAGTCATCTGTTCTAGAGCTTGTGTAAACTATGGAAAGGGCTCTGAACTCGAAATGTCAGACCCAGGTGTTCCCCAACCTCTTCCTCATCAGTCTTTATCCTGTTCAGCATCAAATAACCAAATTTTATTTGCTTATTTCCCAGATTCTGTTTGGCTATACACGACTCTACTATGCTAATTCCTAACTCCAAAATTATCATATTTTCCGGTTCAAAAGTTTTTTGCAACAAAAATGTTAAAGAAGTCATGGTTTGCACTAATAGTCTGAATTCATATTGTGGACCAGGACCTATTCTAGGACTAGGGGACTTGAGAGTGAATTGGGTAGAAATTATTCCTACTCTAAGGCTATGTTTTATTGGAGAAAGTAGTCAATATGCATATATAAATTAATAGAGCAGATATCATGTCTATACCACAGAATTTAAAAACGAAGAAGAAATAGAGTATATATGAGATCTACCTATCATTATTTCTTGAATGATCATCTAAGTGGCCAGCTAGACTTCAGAACCCTAGCCATAGCCCATTCTGTATATAGAGGGCACCAGGTCCCCGTGCTCACAGATAAACACTTGGAGAAACCAGGAATGTTAATCATGCAAGAGTATCTCATCAATAAAGGAAATATATACCCATTTTCCACCCAGAAAGCTGTGAGTGGATGTTGTTGGTAACTTGGTGACCATAGCTAGCTGTGGAGCTTGACCTCACCCAAACCCCCCAGAATGTTTACCCCAGACCATCCACCTTAAACACATATCTTTAGCTCTCAGTCAAATGAGCGCATCCTTGGAGGAGATGTCACATGAACTTTATAGCCTGGTGACCGCCACACTTTCTCGGTCAGAGAGCACACCAGATTCTAAACCCTTAAGCCCATCTTCATAGTCACATTACTTTGAGTTGATTTCTGATGTAATCATGCCCCCTTGAGCATCAGGAATTGTATTACAGCAGGAAGTTTTCTTTATTTTCCCAAAAATTGTCCTGTGTTTAAATATGTTTACAATAAACTGCCTGGTGTCAGACTCCAGAAGTCTGAACCAGCACTGACTAAGTCAGCCTGAACCAAGTTTCCCTTCTCGCCTCTCGAGTTTCATTTTCCTGCTGTAGATGCTTATGGGGCCCCCACACCTGTAGCCCCTCCCACATTTGCCTGTCTGAAGTGAATTTTTAGGAACATCATGTCTGCTCAAAATCATTCTCTGCTATGCCTTTCTCTGCTCAAATCATATATGAGGTGCCACCCAAAATGGCTTAACCTGCTTTTCCAGTCTCTCTTGTAACTGCGTTCCAGATCAACAACATGGTTTGCAGATTGGTCCATGAATAAACCCATCTCCATCCTCATGTGCATATGTATATCTCATCTTCATGTGTATATGTGTATCTGCCTGCCTGGGATCCAGGTATCTTTCAGACCTGCTTTATAGCTGCATTATTACCTCCTAAGTCAGACTTTGTGCTCCCTGTGGCCTCAGGAGCAGGCTGAGATCTGTCTCTTGCTTTGATTCTCCCTCCTGTTGAACGGGCTGAGGAAGATCTCAAAGAGAACCACTGCCCCTTTGTAACCATTGTCCCAGGTGGGCTCACCTCGAGTGTCGTCAGACATTCGCCAGCAAGAGAAGCTCAAACTGATGGACCCAAACATTCAAGAGTCTAGGCGCTATTGAAAAGCTTGAGAGAGTTGAGTGGTTTCGGTTATTTTATAATCCCAAGAATGAAAAGGTTAAGATGTATTTTGGCTTTTCAGCAAGCTCTGTGATGAAGCTACAGGAAATAAGAAATTCTTTAGGTCTGGCACATGGGTGCTATAAAGCCTGGTGAGCAAAGTGGCCACCTTTGCTTGAGCGAGTACTTCTCAATCAAGAACAGATGGTGACCCTACATGAATTTCTGTTTCTGAATTCACAATGAGCAAGAAACTCAGGACTAAATACAAAATGAAGGACTTGACTCAACATGTCTCCAAATGTCAGATACTAAGTCTATTTGCCTGAACTATTCCTAGTATCAGCTTCAGAATTATGATTCTGTCAGAAGAGAGAATTCCATTATAACAATATCATATGGGAAAGTGTTGGCAGAGTATCAGAGAGTCTAAATAATAATGACAGCCCAGAATATCACAGAGGTGTGAATCACAGAAGGCACCGCGACTCCCAGGATTAATGAGACAAAAAGGAGCAGGTTCTGGGCCAAGTTGATAGCTGAGATGGTAAAGCTTGACCACCATAATCTATAGAGAATAGCCAGGAGTGGTGGCACATGCTTGCAATCCCAGCTCTCGAAGAGGCAAAGAGAGGGAGACCCCTGGGGTTCCTGGGAGTTGCTAGCCAGCCAGCCAGCCAGGATAATTTGGAGAGTTCTAGACCATAAAGAGATCTATCTGGGACAGCACCTGCTGAACAACATCCACGGCTGTCCACACAGAGAGAAAGAGAGGGAAATGGTTGGAGAGGGAAACGAAGAAAGAGAGACTGAGACTCACACTCACAAGGAAACAGATTGGAAATATTAAAAACTAATGGTCTTAGAAGGAACTTGCCGAGCTGGTAACAACATAGGGACCAGAAATTAGTGCATATCTATACAACAAATTAATCTTTTATATAAATGCCATGGACACTTGGCACATGGGCAAAGAATAACATTTTCAACAAGTGATATTGGAAAAGCTGGATATCCAAAAAAGGAAAGAAATTGACAACTTATCACATACCATATACCAAAAAATCAGTGCAAACTGCATTGATGACTTGAGCACAAAACATGAAACTACTTTAAAGAAAATAGAGGGAAATACTTCCTAATATTGTTCTTGGCAGTGATTTTTAAATATATTTCTAATTAAAATATAGTTATATCTTTTCCCTTCCCTTTCTTCCCTCCAACTCCTTGCATCCAGGTCCTCTCCCTCCAACCCCTTCCATGTTCCCACTCAAACTGATAGTCTATTTTTATTATTATTGTTACACACATGCATAAATTTATAAATATAATCTGTTGAATCCATTTTTGTTGCCTGCATGTATATGATTTTAAGACTAACCACTTTGAATTTGGTAACCAATTAGGGATCGTTCCTTAGAAGAGGCTAATTCTCCCTCTCCCACCAGCCATTGGTTGCCTGTAGTTCTTTGTCTAGGGGTAGGTACCATGAGATTTTTCCCCATTTCGTGATAGCATATATACTGACATTATTAGTGTCCAGGTCTTGTTTAGGCAAATTGAAGTGATTTCTGTAACACAGAATACAAAAAAGATAAGACACAAGTATGATGTCACCAAAAAGTTTTCATATAGCAAAGGAAATAATTAACAGAGTAGACATTCAGCCCATAGAATGAGATTAAAATGTTTGCAACATACATGCAAGGATAGGGCAATATCAAACCATATTATGGAGGGAAGCTGAACAACCACTAGTAAAGCATCAAGTAATCTAATTCAAAACTGGATAATTTTTATCCTATATTTCTATATCCCAACTAAATGATGACAAATTACAAACATCCATAATGCACCAAATAACCAAAAATTACCCATCCCACCTCTTGTGAATATGGACATTGTATACTCTAGACTGCTTCCTATTGTCTGAAGGTAATGGAATTCCCAGTGGACCCTGAGAAATTTGAGATAATTGTCAAATCCTAAGAAAACTAGTCACAACATTTGTTGTCCAGTCTCTGTTTAATGGGAAAGTACAAGGCTTATCCAAAGTCCTGGCAAGAATCGTCTATAATGGCTGGATCACCTCAGCTAGCAACCTTGAATCTTCTCTGAATGCAGAACTCTGTGGAAACTGCAACAGAGGCATTCTGAAAGACTATCTAGGGTCCCCATTTTCATTGGTAGCTGGTCCCCTTGGTCTGAAAACATAAGAACTTTCAAAGGTAACATATATATCTGCATTAACACAAGTATGAACTTAGCATTGTACACAAGCCAAGCAAAAGTGATTTTTTAATTTTATGTTTGAGCAGGTAAAAAATATCTGTCAGCTTTAAGTTGTGTGGACTGTATAACCAAAATGCTATCCAGGCCTTATGAAAGGATGGCATGTATTAAGTCACAAGGACTCTGTAACCAACAGGATTTATCATGTCTCACCAACTCTCAGAGCTGTTCCCTTGTCAAAAGATCAGCATAAATATCACCTGTCCTATAGTTTAACTAGGTTTACTTCTTTATGTCTGTAGTCAAGATTTTCAGAGGGTCACCCCAATCAAATCTGGTCTCTATTAATTTGGGAGGAATCCACAGCCTTTCATTTCCTGTTGAAAGAAAGGCATAAACTCTTCCCAAATGCAATATTTTTTCTGAATTGCATTTTAAAGATATCCCTAAATTATCTAGGCTTGTTTAATTCAGCAGTTGCTTTTATATTCCCGTGTCTCTTAATAGCTGTTGTTTGCTCATCAACATTCAAAAATTCAAAGTCAACAAAGCACCATACAGGATCCAGACTTCCTGTGTATTTCCATCTTTACTTGGTTTATTCTTTCTATATTACTTTAATATTTCTTTAAAGACTTTACTTACTCTCTCTTTAATAAGTTTTAAATGGTTTATTATTTCTTTTTTTTAAACTTTTTTTTTAAATATTTATTTATTTATTATGTATACAATATTCTGTCTGTGTGTACACCTGCTGGCCAGAAGAGGGCACCAGACCTCATTACAGATGGTTGTGAGCCACCATGTGGTTGCTGGGAATTGAACTCAGGACCTTTGGAAGAGCAGGCAATGCTCTTAACCTCTGAGCCATCTCTCCAGCCCCGGTTTATTATTTCTTATGGGTTTTTTTGTAGGTAAAAGTAGCTCTTGTATTCTTTACAGGCATAGATTTTCTGTTTATTACCTCTTATAACCATCTGTTATAAACAACTCTAGAAGGCAAATAAAGTCACTTTCTACAATAAAAAAAACTGGATAAAAGATATGAAACAAAATTGTCAAAAAAAAAGACATACATGCCTGAGTCACAGAACATGGAGAAGCCCAGATGGCACTCAACTGGAAGCCTCATCTCTCTCGAACTGGCTAGTGTTCACTTATCTCTAATTAGCTAACGTTCACTTTCTCTAACTAGCTAGCATCCACTTATCTCTAACTAGCTAGCATGAACTTATCTCTAACTAGCTAGCATTCACTTGGCTCTAGCTAGCTAGCATTCACTTAATTCTTACTAGCTAGTGTTCATTGTGCTGAAAGGCACCATGCACACGGCCAGAGAAAATAATCAGAAGTCCCATGCTAAATCGCCTTCAAAATAGTTCTGTTTATACCCATAGACCCGAGTGCTCTCAACCTTGTTCAGGAAGTATTGTTGTTTGCTTGTTTCTTCTTGTTTTGTTTTGTTTGCAGTGAACAACAGTTAATGGAAAGATGCGTCAAAGAGCTGAGAATGGTCGAATATAAACAGGACATCTGTACTGACCCCCAATAACATCACTACTGCCACCACTACCACCATCACTGCTATCACAATCACCATCACCACTGCCTCCACCCCCTATACCGCCACCCCAGCTACCACCATCACCACCACCACCACTACTATCACCTCCACCACCACCGCTACCGCCACCACCACCACCATCACCACCAAGGCTTAAAAAGCATCACAGAGGAGGAAATGGAAAGAAAGTTAGAGCCAGATGATGGGGAGGAGTAAGTGTTGTGAGTTGCTGTCTTCTAGACATAGCTATCAAAATCACCAACTCGCAGCATCTGGGACTACCTCTTTAAGACCTACACAAGATCAAACAAGGCAAATTCCACATAGAAGGAGTAAAGATGGTCTCTAGGCCTCCTTCCCTCTATAGTGGTGCTATTGGAAGTAGAGAGTTGCTGAGGGATAGAGAATCATTCTTTATGGAGGGTATGACAGATGACAGATGTTCTGTGCTCCAGGAGACTGACCCCACATTCGTGCACATCTGGGCATCAACAACTGGATTAGGTTATCAAAAAAAAAAAAAAAGAAGTTGTAAGGGAGCATTATGGGAGAATGTGGGTGTATTGCATAAGGAATGGGGGTAGACATGATCATAATCCACTGTATAATATGTATGAATTCTCAAAAATAAAGAAAAAAATTAAGTATTAAATATCACTAATCATCAGGAAAATACAAATAAAAACCAAATGTGATGTCACCTCATATCTGTCACAGTAGGTGTTTCCAAAGGACAAAATAAATTACAGTGGTAGGAAATTGTGTGCAAGGAAAAAAATTCTGATACATCGTCTGGTGAAATGCAAAGTCATTATACAAGCAGAATAGATATTCCTCAAGAAATGAAAATCTACCACATCAATCTCACTTATGGGTATGTACCCAAAGGAATTGAAATAATTAGGCTGAAGAGATATCTCTTTTTTATAGTCATTTTATAGTCATATAAAAAATATGCATTTTAATAGTCATTGCTACTTCACTGACAACAGCCAAGATTCGCAATCAGACTAAACACCCATCAACGAGCACATAAAGAAAGCACGGTATGAATGGGCAACAGTACCTATGAAGTCAGCCAAGAGCAGATAGACAAATACTCCTAATCCTCATCGTATGTGGAATCCGAAGAAGGGATCCCAACAGAAGCAGAGAGCAGAAGGGTGGATGCCAGGAGCCTGGGATGATGTCGTTCACAGTATAGGCTCAGTTAGGTGGCGTGAGCGTGTCTGGAAGATCCAATGTACAACATGTTAACTATAGTTAAAGTAAATACTATGTTCTTAGAAGTTGCTAAGACAGGAGGTGTCGAATGTTCTCAGCTATAGACAAACAGAGGTCATCATGTAAAGTGACCAACACGATTAGCCTGCCTGTAACATTTCACACTTTATCTTATAGCAAAAGACAGCGTTGTGGTTTTTCACACAGCCTTAAAATATACATTCTATTTGTCAATTATATCTCAATAAAATACATAATATAATACCTCAAAAACAAAAACCCTGATTTTTGAATCCATCTGTGCAGTAATAATAAAATCCCCTTTACAGAAAAATGAAAGAGAATGTTTCCCAAGTATTATAAAGTTAAGTCAGCATGTACCAATTGATCCTCTGCTGAATTTTCAACTATCTACTGGGTGTTAAAGAAGATTAATAAAAAAAAAAAAAGAGCAGACATATTGGTGCCTGACAGGAAATGGGAAATCTGCCCACCAATATAATAATCTACACTTTTGAGCCAACTCATAAAACCTTCCAAAAATATGCAACTGTTAGTGTGGGCATAGCCTTTGGTCTATGCAACTTTAGGAACAAAACATGTAAGTTCTAAGAAACTTTCTATTGAAGAGTGAACTTTGCATAGATTAAATGAACATGTAGAATCCCCCAAGAGGCACTGTAGAGGTCTGGGTCAGGAGGGAACGTGATCCCTTGTGGGGAGATGAGAAAGAATGTGGCTGAACGGCAGGCAGTTCTGGACATCTCGGTGGAGGTAAGTGCCAAGAAGTAGGGCGATCAGGAAGCGAGGAAAACTGTGTGTTCCCTAATCTCTAGGGAGGAATGCCATAAAATTTATCATTCTGGAAAATTAATTTCCTGAAGCTGTTAGAGCTTCCAAATGATGCGTAGGTCCTGAGGATTAAGAGAGGAAATTTACTGCCAAAGGCAAAGAAGCTCCACAGAAAAAAACAGAGTTAAGCCGAAGTTCACCTGACAAGGCAGGGTGGTACCAAGAACGCAGGTGGAAAAAAGGAAAGGGGGTTCTACTGTTCTGCTCTTCACCTCCTGATGGATCTGTTTGCTCCAGGACCTGCTCTCACCTAAATGAAGGTGTCACCCAAAGGACAAGGGTTAGATGTCTGCTAATTGAAGGAAACCTCCAGAAAAGATAAGGCGAAATTGTCTTTTCTGCCTTTCTGCTGTGCCTGAGCTAAAACAGAGCCAGGCAGGCACAGCCCCAGCAAACAAAGAGGGCCTGTGCAGTGTGAGTAGGCCCAGAGGCAGGAAGTTAAGCCCAGAGACGTGAAGTCACGATAAATCAAGGCCTCTGGCTATGGTTCTAGGTGTTCCCTTAGGTCCATCAAAATACAAACATAAGAATTACATAATGTAAAATTATCTAGAGACTCCTTAAACTCTCACAAATTTTACAATAATCAGCTCGACTGGCAAATATCAGCTCTTTCCACACTTGAATTCCCTCAACTCCCTTAAAAAAAAAAAAAAGCGCTAATCTTCTGGCCAGAGAAGCCAATCATCAGGCCAGTGAACAACTTGTTCACACAACTCTGCTCTGTGTGGTAGTCACTCTGCAAACCACCTACGGAGCTTGAAAACAGGAGATGTGAAGTCTCCAGAAAACCCGGGACCCACCGGGTAGTTTCTGTGACCTCATTTCCTGTGTGAACTCCTAATCACCTCTCCTGGGGAACCACGGATGTCTCACAGTCTTCTAACACCCTAATAAAAGCTGAAGCTCTTTAATTTCAAAGTACCCTAAAGTCCCCAGATTCCTATACAGCTACTTAAATTAAAAACGTGCTTTCTGAATCACTAGCACGCTCTGGGCAGAAGAAATAAGAAACTGAGCACAATGGGAAAACACTAAGCATTGAGACGGGGCAAGTTCAACTGCGATTGAGAACACTGGGGAAGTGATGCGTAGAGTTAGCACTTGGGTAAAGAAAGGGCCTGGTGGAAACGAAACTGTGCAGGGAAAGCTAGCTGCTTCCACTCTGGACTCCTCCTGAACTGTAAAGACTGGACCAAGGGGCAGTGAGCAGCAGAGCAGCACCAGCTGGAGAGCAGACCCTGACTTCACAGTCTGCTCTTGACATTGGCCAGTTTCACAAACCTGCAGTCTCCAAGAACTAGACCAGCAACTCAGATCAAGAAGTGTGAACTTTCCCTCTTTTTATCCCACTGTTGGCACAACAGACTCTTTCCTTGTGGTTCAGGTGCTTAGCTTTTGTTTACATTTTCTGTGATTTCAAAGCAAGAACAAATAAATGAATTGTTGGTCACTTAATCTCCCAGGGGTTTCACTTTACACCCTGGTGACCATATCAGTCACTATTGTATTTTTCCGAGCCAAGGGCCAGGGCCCCCATTCATTGCCCTTCTTCCATCCCTTTCTTACTTGCCCCCACATGCCCTCCTGGTCCTTCTCTTATTCCTACTGCACTCAGTCCCCCTCTTCTAGGTTTTAACAAATCTCTACACCATGAAAAATACAAAGAAACAGGCATTTTTGCTTTAAGAAAAATAACCCCGCCCCTTTCTCAATCTTTACGTTAAAAGCCATTCTTGTCTACATTTGGAGAGTTGGTGGTTCTCTGGGCAGAAGAAAGAAGGTGGTTGGTTAAGAGGTAAAATCCCATGAAATCAGGCAATTGGTATTCACAGATGTGATTTGATGCAATGGGTTTCTCTGAAGAGGTACATTTCTAGTTCTGAATCTTGTATTGAACTCTCAACTAGTAGAGAAGTGATTTTTTTTTTTTTTTAAATTTCAAGCTACTGAAAATTCTGAGCATTGGTTTGGTGACCTTGGCCGTCACTGACTTGGTTATTTCTGAAAAAATGGAATAAACAGAAGAAGGCAGGCTCCGTGTCTTCTTATATGCAATAAACACACACTTTAATGGGCTCCTGTGTCTCCTTGTGTTAAGGTGGGAATCCTGACACATAAGCCTTGGCCAAAAATTTCAACTGAAAAGCCCCTAAGCATCAAAGGACATTTTTTTTTTTTCTGAAGACGTTTTTCATACCATCTACCATGGGCAAAAGAGTGGCCATTGTCGGAGCTGGTGTCAGTGGCTTGGCTGCGATAAGATCCTGTCTGGAGGAAGGGATGGAGCCCATCTGCTTTGAAAGGAGCGATGATGTCGGAGGCCTATGGAAATTCTCGGTAAGTGGTCCATCTCTAGGACGCGAGAGGTAGAAAGATGGTTTCCTTTGCAAATCACATCTGATAAGTTCTCATTCAGACCTGGAAGACTTATCACAAAAGGCCCAGGTCTGGAAAGTTAAGTCTTGCAGCTCCCTTCACTCAAAACGACTTCACACCAGCAGGGCTGAAAATAGCTGAACCTTAAAAGATGTCCTCAACGGGAGCAGATCACTTTGCTGTGTAGTTCTAGTCTCTAGCTCATCAACAATACCATGGCCTGGCTGGTGGAGTCCGGTTCTCCAAGTACAGAATGCTAATGCCACTAATTAACTAAAAATAATACATAGTCACCTTCTTGTAAACCTGCAAAGATTCTATCATTTATTCCTCTTAAATACCAACAAAACGGTTTCAAAAATCTAATCTAAACAAAAATCCAATTCTAAGTTCTATTTCCAACTCGGGTTTTCTAGGCAGTTCTTAGGGAAGTTGACTACCCCGCACTGGAGCTGATATACTCATCCATCAAACACAGAGATTGGAAATTAGGTTACCTCTAATGTGCCTTGCAATTCCAAAGGGATATGATTTTCCCGTGTCTCTCTGAGCAGTTATAAATTATTATAAATGTTGGCTGTGTGTGTGGTTATTGGATTGCCTGTCAATTCTAAATCTGAGGGAGAAAAATTATGATCTTTGCCATCTAGTCTTAAAAACAATATGGCCATGAAATATTCAATATAAATATAACATTTAAGTTTCAAAGCCAAATCTGGGAGCACTCCTAGCTTTTGTGTTTTGAATTTTCCAGTCAATGTCACTACACGTAAGTGATAAATAATTTTGGTTCAAAGAGAGTGTATCCACGACACTCACCTTGTAACCATCTTTCTTTGTCCCGGTTTTAGTTCTTGTCCACCTGCAACAACAGTAACAAACTATTTTCTCTGAAAGAGAATGTACTCCTGATTCAGAATGCATCTGCATTCATCCCGTGAATCTTTTCTGTAATTTTTGTTCCTGCCGAATGCAAAGTATTACATGAGATATATAGTCACAGACTTTATTTTCCATTCTGGAAATAAGTTATTTAGAGAATTCCATTTTCTTTATATCTGCCCAGAGAAGTGTCACCAGCTTAGACTAAGGTGACTGCCTACAATCTCATCAGCCATCGCTAAATACCACATCAGCATTGGACGCGTCTGTTTTGTGCTAGCGTGGGGGATGAGAAACATGTGACACAATTATTTTTCTACACCAGTGACTTCCAGTCTGCTGATGAGAGGAGTCATAACTTAAGTCCACAACACTTGGATATCAAATAAACAAAAATTCATTGGATAGCAATACCTTTCACAGGATAATGACAGAAATAATCTGACTATGAGCTATATAATGCAAACAGTCTGGGGAAAAAAAGTGAGTATATTCTCAGAGGCACTTTAGCTACCAGATTATTAAACAGTAAACCTCAAGAATTTGAGATTTCTCCGGGGGTCTCAAGCTAAGAGAAGAAAAGCCTGGGCTGTTCAGGGAGGAAGCTCTTCTCTAGATGAAAGAGCTTCACAACTTTACAGAGATGATGATGGGTCAGTGGTGGGCGGGACCATGCCTTCACTTGAACTGCTTAAATGTGTGTATCACTGGTCCTCTATTTAAAAATAAGTCTCATTTTAGGGCCCTGGAGATGAACTGGAGTGAACGGATAACAGGCCCTTCCCCTTTTCTGATTTTTACTATTAATTTGGCTGGTCTAATTGGCTTGTTGAGGCTAGGTGAACATCGCTGGCTTCTTGGGTCACAGCAAAATAAAAAAAAAAATTCAAAATGTTATACAGCTATTTTCACTTTTATTTTATTCTACAGAAATTTTATCATGTTTGATTATAGACAGGTACCCCAGACTTCACTAGGAGACTATGGATCATCATTCAAAGCTGTACATATTCTATAAATTAGATGGCTCTAAGGATCTCAGACAAAAAGTTGTTAACAAGCTAAGCTTCAGTTAATGTCAACTCAGCGGATAAAAAACTACTGAAGTCTTCATAAGTCAGGGGAAAATTCCTCCAGAACCAGGAGTGCTGTGAGTGTTGTCAAAGGACGTAAATCTCCATATGATATAGTTCCAGATGCCATTTCCTTCATGATCTGTAAGTGGTGCCCACGGCCATGTGAATGTACAGCAGTGTGCTAATACCAGCATTATAAAAAAATAATCAACAATCCATGAAATGTACATGGGAGGTGTCGACAGCATCCAAAACGGAATCTGAGTTAGCCATTATCGCCACCTCAGGAAGCTTATGTAAGGAAGCAAAAAGTGACAGTTTACTAAGATACAAAGTCAGACTCTGGTTGTCCACAAAGTACAATGTCTCTTTTCCATCAAGTTATGTATATAAGCAAAATTCCACGCAGGGTCCCAGTGGGGGTGTGAATGCCTTCAAATACTTGAAACTTTAGCCTCCTCCGCTCATCCCTAAGCCTTTTTTCTTTTCTAAGAAAAGTTGATTTGCACAATGTGCACAGACAGGAATTTTTGAAGAATGTGTTATATAAGCTTTCATCTTGCAAGTCCCTGCTGCGCAAGAGATGTGCCAGGAGACAGAAATCTGAGCACTCCGAACTCTTCATTGTATGCTTTTGCTGAGAAATGGAAACCAAGTGGGCTTTAAAGAATGGCAGATTAAATGTGAGTGAGTTTTAAGTTTCCTGCATTCCTATTGGGCATCACGTCCTTAAAAGATCTAGTTAGTTTTACAATAAGAAATATCTCCCATGTAAGTACTAAACAGGGCTTTACCCTGCTGAACTTCGGTGCGTTCAGGGTAGTGTGACTGTAACTAGCCCTAAGAAGACACTTACATTCCCCAGCCTATCAGACTATGGAAACAATGAACACCCCACAATAGAATTGTCTCCCAGAAATTGTATGCTGGGAGAAGGAAAATGCTGGAAGCCTTTGTATCTCTGAAAAGAGATTTAATAGTACTGACTGCATCTATCACTTGCTAGGCCACCTTTTATGATGAAATGGAAGCCTAGACAATCATGGGTCAATGGTGGGCGGACTTTGCCCTGGACTGCTTAGGTGTATATAAACTTTAATATTACTTCAGGACTTGTACAATGGACCAAAGGAGGTCACTGGTTCTCATTGTCCTTCTTTCAATGGCCACATTGGCTAAAGCTCCTTTATCTGCGTTTTACTATTAATTTTGCTGTTTCAATTGACTTATCGAAAAAAGGTGGCTGAGCTTGACTTTTGGGGTACAGATTATAACCCCAAGTTTAGTAACATGGTCATCATACACAGAAATTAAAATTTTCTCAATGAACTAGCAGTAGATTGGCATTCTTTTGGCTTAAAAAAAAGGAAAACAACAGAATCAGAATGCTCTGAACTTATTTTTCTCACTCACTCATTCACGTATTTACTCGATGGATACATCCTGAGTGCACACACTGCTGTGTTAGGCACAGCATCAAGCAAAAAACACACTAGGAAGCTAGTATTTTACATTTTCCTTTATTTTTAAAAATTTCATACCTGCACACAAGGAAGTATGATCGTATCTACCTCCCATCCCCCCCCCCCAGTTCCCCTCTATTCCTTTCCAGCTTCACACCTTGTTTTAAGTAATCCACTAAATCATTACTGCTATTCACATGTGAACTGGTGTGAGGCCAGTCACTGAAACATGAGAAACCCACCAATGGCTATAGAAGTAAAAAGAACTGTGATATAAGCCAATAAGTAGTAAGGAAAACAATAAGGATAACAGAAGCCTGGTGGATGCAAGGATGATTGACAGTTGACGGGGGAAGAAAAGAAAGGCAATGAAAAACAGCTGAAGCTTGGTGGATGCAGGGATGACTGACAGGTGATGAAAGGAAGAAAAGGAAAGTAATAAAGACAACAGAAGCTTGGTGGATGCAGGGATGACTGACAGATGACCAGAGGAAGAAAAGGAAAGTAATAAAGACAACAGAAGCTTGGTAGATGCAGGGATGACTGACAGATGACGAGAGAAAGAAAAAGAAAGCAAGTTTAGGGAAGCAACTTTGAAACTGTAGCTGGGGAGTTTCTTTAAGCCAATAGAAAGTCAACAGATATATAGAGATGAAATATGAGCGGCAATAAAGGCAGACTGATAAAAACACACAGGGAGCATTCTGGAATTCACTTCAAGTCCTCAAGTCACTTATGACCTAGAGCAAAAGAGGGTAGATGTGGAAACTCCAAACAGAATGATAATGTGTTGATAATGTACCCACAACAGCTGGTCTCTAACTCCAGGACACAGCCTCTCAGACTAAATCAGAGGTGGGGCTTCATTCCCTCCTGACTCGTTCAAACCACCTCGCGTATTGATATACTTAAAGGGAATGTTTTTTGAAGCAACTACCTGTTGTACAATTCTCTTAGGTGAAGAACAGTTTCTGAAGTTCTCTTTCCGTGTTAGAATTGCCTAGAATCAATGAGGGGAAACACATGGACTTATGCAATCAGTAATCCCAGGCCATATCATCCCTTTTCCAGAGCAGTCTTAACATTTTTTACTAGTCCCTGGCCCACAGCTAAGCCCTCCCTCCTTTCAGTGGGCAGCTGAGAAATCTCCTTCCCTCCTTGCCTCACCACTGGCAGCAGACAGCACTGTGAGTGAACAGCAATGGCTCAGACCCCAGAACCTGCCAGGCGGGAGCCTTCACCCTTTTTCTGACCTCCATAAATATTTCCAAGCAAATCTTTCAAAGAATAAATATCTGAGCCTAGAAACTTAAGGGAAATGTGGCAACCGTTGGTAGAGGAAGAACATATTCTCATCTTGAGGAGAAACACTGACGCCTTAGGCTGAACCCTTCCCTCCCGGAGACACAGACCTCATGATCCTTTCTAACCCTGTCTGTTTTGGTCTTCCAGAAGCTAGCCAGGATGATCTAGAGATGGAGTCTTAAATCAAGCAACAATGTGACATTGAATCCCTCCCCTCTGTTACATAAGAATTCCTTCAGGCCTTGGGGACACTGAGACTGCCAGCTTTGAAATATGTTTTCAAGGCAGCACCCCGTGTACACTTGATCCTGTCCACACAAGAGACAGGAAATGTTTATTTTCAATTTAGCTTCCGACTGCTTCTCAACAAGAAACTACTTTTCAATTACATAGTGGTTTGAAAATGGAATGCCAAGAAGTGACACGCATTCTAAGTTCTGTGGTTTCCTGTGGATTTTTTTTTTTTTTTTTTTTTGGAAGAGTGAATTCCCATAGCTGATGAGTTAAAGGCTCCTCAAACACAGATCTTATTTACAACAGCAGAGTTTCCCACAGTATGGTCTCAGGACCAGTATACCCTGCAGCTTCTTGAAGTACAAATTCTCAGGCTTCTCAGGTTTCTCAGACCATACATTAGAGGCAGGGAATCCAACGTTTTGGAAGTGAAGCCCAGGAATACACAATTGGGGGGATTTTCTTGTGACTCTGATTGCATCGAAGTGGATAAGCCACCTGCAGACTAGAACTTGTGGCTGGTGAAGAGGGTGCTGAAGTCCATGTAGCATCCACATAAGGACAAAGCTACACACACACTGTACTGCTGTATCGTTGTTTTTCTAAGGTGAGCATGATTTCAGAAGCAGTGATAACACAGGAAAAAGGAAGGAAAATGCTGAGAGACTGTAAAAGAACTAACACAAGATTAATTAGGCCAGGGAGGGTTAACGTGGGAAGAGATCAGCTCCATACAGTTGTTTTGTAAAGGACTTTCTGTTGCATATCTGAAAAAATAACTCCTTTATCATACATTTTATTGAAAAAGAATGTAATACAATACAATACATTCTGATTAAGTTTTCTTCTCTTCCAACTCCTCCCATATCCCTTGCACCTTCCCATCTACCTAACTCCACACCCTTTTCTCTCTCTCGCTTTAGAAAGTAAACAGGAAAAAATAATCAGGTTAAAAAAAGAAGAAGGAGAAACACACATGCAAACACAAACAAAACACAGAATCAGAAATAATAACATAGAAGCAGATCAGTAAGAGAACAAAAAAAAAGCCAAGCAAAGCATCATGAGGCAAAACCATTGAGTTTGTTTTGTGTTGCCTGTCTACTGCTGGGCATGGGGTCTACCCTTACGTGTGGTTAATACACCCAGTGAGACTCCATTGGAGAGGAGCAATAAAAAAGAACTCTTGCCTAGCAGTACTGGTGCACGCCTTTAATCCCAGTCCTTAGGAGGCAGAGGCAGGCAGATCTCTGTGAGTTTAAGGCCAGCATGGTCTACAGAGTGTGAGTTCCAGGAAAATCAAAGCTACACAGAGAAACCCTGTCTCAAAAAAACCAAAGAGAAAAAAGAAAAAAAGAACTCTTATTTTTTAATATTAAAAGGGGGTTTGCCCCTACTAGGTTGTCTTATCCGGCTTTAATATGATCAGATATGCCTAGTTTTACTGTAACTTGATATGTCATGCTTGGTTGATATCCCCGGGAGGCCTGCCCTCTTCTGAAGAGAATGGAGGAGGAGTACATCTGGGGGAGGGGGGCTAGGGGGCTGCAGTTAGGATGTAATATATGAGGGAAAAAAGTCTTAATAAAAAGGGGCTTGTTGACCAGCTAATAGTTGAATATTCTCAGAACAGAGCACCATTCTTGTCTTCGTTTTACAGTTTTGTTGTTTGTCCTAGAGTCACACGGAGGAAGGAAGAGCCAGCATTTACCAGTCTGTATTCACCAACTCTTCCAAAGAAATGATGTGTTTTCCAGATTTTCCCTATCCTGACGATTTCCCAAACTACATGCACCACAGCAAACTCCAGGAATATATAAAGGCATTTGCTCAGAAGAAGGATCTTTTAAGATACATACAGTTTGAGGTAGGACCTTGTACCCAGTATCACTGGTATTTTAAGAATGAATCCGCAAAGATGGAAGGACACAGCATCAAACAGCATGTACCAAGTGTCTTGACTCCTCACCAGCCCGTAGTTCTGTTATACTATAGAACATTTATGCACTCCCCATCCTGCCCAGTTCTTCTCAGAAACTTTTTAAATCCCTTAGAAAATACTGTTGACAGATCTACCATCATAGCAAAGTTCCCTACATCACCCTCTTCTGCTTGGAAAATAATTCAAAATTCTGTCGTCCACATTTGGACTCCTGTGGGTTCAATATCAATGAGTCATACATTGTCCGATCAAATATTGCATTTGTTAGAAATCACGACATTATAAAAAGAGTATCAACGTCAATGAGCCCTCTTAGCCCCTTATATTCCTCCTTGATGAGTCTTAGAAGAGTTATGAAGTGAGGCCATTGTTTCGGTAACTGGCAATAATGTTTTATATTTGTTTGAAAGCCCTGTCTTAATTAATTAGTGTTAAATAAAAAGGGCACATATATAGTGGAGGAAACAATTGACAAAATTATGACTTGAGGCTGTATTTACATAATTATTTTCCCTGCTGTAGTTCCAAATATATAGTTAAAATTAAAATGTCCAGCTATCATTTTTTCAAGTTTTTTTAAAAGTTAAAAAAGCAAGATTAATTGAAAAGTAAAGAACCAGCTGCCTGGAGCTGGAAAGTACCCCAAAAGGCGTCACCCCAGATGACCTTTTATTGCGTTTATCTACCCATTCCATCCATTCATCTACTGTGGAATTCCAAATGTCAAAAATTGCCTTGATTTGTGGCAGTAATATCTACAAACATTAGTCATGCTCCTGACTCATAATTATATCATGATATGGTTATATAGGAAGAGAGAGAGAAAGAGAGAGAAAAAGAGAGAGAGAGAGAAAGACAGAGAGAGAGAGAGAAAGACAGAGAGAGGGAAGAAGGGAGGGAGGAAGGTGAAGGAAGAAAAATAAGCCAAGAAAGAAACATAGAAGGAATTCTTTTTACTTGTTTTCTTTCAGACTCTGGTTTCCAGTATAAAGAAATGTTCTAGCTTCTTGGCTACTGGCCAGTGGGTGGTTGTTACTGAAAAGGATGGGAAACAAGATTCTCTGCTCTTCGATGCTGTGATGATTTGTTCAGGGCACCATGTATACCCCAATATGCCAACTGACTCTTTTCCTGGTAAGCTTGAAATATATATAATAATATTAATGGGATTTATAGGCCAACATCTAGGGTTGAAGGATATCTTTCCCCAATAATTATAATTAAATTACCAGAAACATCAAACATAAAAAAGTATTTATGTATGATTATATGAAAAATATAATAACTTATTCCCTAATCCCCAAAGTCCAAAGACTGTACAAATGACAGACAGACAGACGTGAGTTCTTATGTCACAGATGATAATGCAAATTTAAGTCCTAGCACACATGGGGTCTTTGAACACTCGTATGCAAAAATGTGGGGTTCTGCCAAAAAATTAAAGTAAGATTCTTCTTTTTGCCTTCATTTGCAATTTACAAGGGAATTTTAATAATCTCAATGTTGTATGTTATGCATGCAAAATTTATATTTTGATGTGTGTGTGCATATGTATGTGTGCATGTACATGCATGAGTGTGTGTGTGTGTATCAAAAGTAGTAGTTGTTGTTGCTGTAGCAACAACAGCACATTCAGTTGCTGTCTTAGTTTGCTTTTCTATTGCCGTGATACTACACTGACCAAAAGAAACTTGAGAAGCAAAGGGTTTACTTTAATATACAGTTTATAGTCCACTGTGGAGAGAAATTGAGGCAGGAACCTAGAGGCAAGAACTGAAACAGAGATCATGAAGGAATACTGTTTATTGTTCCCTGTTGACTGAGGTTTCTGTCCCACCAGGCTCCACAGTTGTTAAGTCCCAAAGAAAGCACACAGAAGCTTTCATTAATTATAAATTGATTGGCCTAGTAGCTCAGGCTTTTTATTAACTCATAACTTACATAAGCCCATAATACTTGTCTGTGTTAGCCACGTGGCTTCGTACCTTTCTCGGAGAGGCAGTCACATCTTGTTTGCTCTGTGTCTAGCTTCCTCTCTCTCTGGGTGATGGCTGTAGACTGAAACTACCCTCTTCATAGAATTCTCCTTGCCCTGCCTCTACTTCCTGCCTAGCTACTGACCAATCAGCATTTATTGAACCAGTACAAGAAGCAAATCTTCACAGGGTAAAACCACTGTCCCACAGCAGTTCCCGTGGCTCACTCAATTTGCTTTTCTATGCAGTCCAGAACCACCTGCCCTGAGGTACCACTGCCCACTCTAGGCTGAGCCCTCCCATGTCAATCATGAATCAAGTAAATGCTCCACAAGCTTGCCTATGGGCCAGTCTGATGGAAGCATTTTCTGAATTGAGGTTCGCTCATCCCAGATGATCCCAGCTTGCATTAAGTTGACGAAAATATTAACCAGAACAGATGCCATCCAAAAATGAAAAAGTGATATCAAGGAAATAAATACACTCAAAAATCTTCCTGTCCTCTATTCCATTTTTCAGCCTCCCTTCCTTCTACTCTCCATCATCCCTCCCTCCCTCCCTTTCTGCCATTTTCTTCATCTTTTAACACATATAGTATTGTCACCCAGAAAGATATTTTGCGTAAATTCTTAAAAACAGACTAAGCATTTAGCATATGCAATAGCCTGTAGATAGTATTTAAAGAATTTATTATTATTATTATTATTATTAAAATGGAAATCATAATATCTCAAAAATCTTAAGATTCCCCAGAAGTAATCATTTCAGAGTTTACTGGCAAAACTCACTAAATGGACAAGTACATTTTAACTATGGGATTTTTTTTTTAAGTGTGAAAGTGGTGTTTTCAAAATTTTTGAAAATCATCTTAGGCCTAGAGCACTTTCAAGGCAAGTGCCTGCACAGTCGGGATTACAAGAGCCCAGGAGATTTCCAGGGGAAGAGGATCCTTGTGATTGGCCTGGGGAACTCAGCATCTGACATTGCTGTTGAACTCAGTCGTCTGGCTACACAGGTATGCGACAAAGAGGTTTTCTGGGAATAACACTAGAATAGAAATACGCCATTAAGTCAGCCTGGAGGCTGGGGAAAGAGTTCCACAGCATATTGTCTGCTTTGTGAGACCTTCCAGTCATGAGGAGTTGAGTGAGCTCTTCTTCCAGAGAAGGAAGACAATCTTCCTTGATATAAAGATGTTTGTTCTGCTGAAATGAAGGCAAATGTCTGAGCGTGTGGATAAGTACACATGTAAACATTTACCTTTTGTTCTAATTTTATATTATAGTAGCTTTCAAACTAGCTGGTTCTTAGGCTCCATCCTTATTTATTTAACGTTTCTTACCACCTACCACGTGAAAGACACCTCTGGAGCATCACACAGCCTGGCTTTTACCGTCATTCATCGATTCACTCATTCTGAAACAAGCATTCAGCAAATGCCAGGTGCTATTGTGTGTCAAAATTATGCTAAATTAAAACTAAAGCTATGGGCTGACTAGAGTATGACTTTCAGGAGCAATCAGTGGGTGGAGATGAGGTGATAAGTGTATATACCATCTCCAAAGGAAGTGACAAGTCTCCTGTGGAATGAGGTGTGGCAAAAAGAACAAAGAACCTAATTTAACCTGGATAAAGTCAAGGAAAGCTTCCAGGGGATTCAAGTTGTTGGAACTAGTAGAGCCCCGAGAACCTTAACGTATTTTCAAGCAAGCAGATAATAAACAAGTTAACTCCTAACTGTATGGGAAGAAAACTTTGTTTTTTAAAACTAAGAATCTCCCTGAGTGATCACAAAGATAGTAAATACACTACAATTGACCTGGCAGGCTGAGATGACTGGGATGAACAGATGCTTTGTGTTCACGTGTGCAGGGAAGACTAGGAAAGGAGAGGAGGGGCAGACAACAGCATTATCTGTGCATCTCATCAATCCAATTACAGCTTCCTATTTAGCTCCGTTTCCCAACTCAGTCCAACCTCATCTACTGCCCACAGCTTCTAGGGTTCTCTCTGTTGACAAGTCTTTACCTGCCATCTTAGTCTATGACCTCATAAAAATTAAATCAAGCCCAGGTGGCTACAGAGGCTTCTTATACCATATGTTGCGGTTATAGTTCTTTGAACTGCTCCACATCAGTGCTTTGGAGTGGTGGCGAAGGACTCTTACCTCCCTCTTGCTGCAAAGGTAGTGTGTTCATCGAGACTCACCTCTTAGAAAGTGTTCTAACTGGACATTGAAGGAGACATACAGATATGCCTCCAGAGGACTGTGTTGTGTTTATTTATTGGTCACGGAGGGATGTTGAAATCTGTATTGTCTCTCCCAACCAGGTCATTATCAGCACCAGAAGTGGTTCCTGGGTCATGAGTCGGGTTTGGAATGATGGATATCCTTGGGACATGGTCTATGTAACCCGCTTTGCATCCTTCCTCCGGAATGTCCTTCCTTCATTTGTCTCTGACTGGTTATATGTCAAGAAAATGAACACATGGTTTAAGCATGAGAACTATGGGCTGATGCCTTTAAACGGGTATGCCAGATTGTACATATTTTATCCTTCAACCTACGAGAGTACTGGTTTAGGTTATTTCTATCTGGTTCTAACTTTTGTTATCCCATTGAGTCTAATGGGAATAAATTAACAATTTCTCAGATGACACAGTTGAAACCAAAGGTCATACGCAGGTTAGAAATTAGTCCAGAAATGTGGTGGATATGCAAAGTGAAGGTGGATGAGGCAAACAGATCATCCTGACAAACAAAATTCACTTAACTACAATCTATTACATAGAACATAAGGGCTGAACAATCTCAAATTGGATTTTTTTTGGCAAATATCTATGTTTATAGATAAGTGAGGATACCAATAATAATGTCTACTTCTGAAGATAGTAATATTTAGAGAGATAAACATACATTTTTAATTTACTTTATTAATTATATTTAAAAACTTACAAATGCAGGTTCTTCTTAGTCTCAGATTACCCAATGTGCTTATAAGGAAGATCGACCAATGTACTATAAATTAGCATGTCTCGGCAAATAGAGGACCCAGAACAGGAGTGGACGCTCCTTTCCACATTCTGAACATTTTGAAAAGCATGGAATATATAAAGCCATGGAGCTATCTTGATAGAACTGATGTGACCCGTAAAATTAATAAGATTCATTCCTTTACTTCTTATCCAGATAGTGCTCAGTACACACTAGCTGGGGAAGCATGGTGGATAGAAAAGTCAGTGTATTCATAGGAAAAAAGGAATATTTGGTGGGTAAGAAAGTTTCACAGAAATCTTCCCTTCTGGCCCATGCCAGCCAAGAATTCCATTTGTTTGGAGAAATGTGCTAAGGAAAGCGAGGAGGAACTGTGAATCGGAACACCAAACACCACATTAAAGAGCCAGAGCCTCCTTCCGAGGCTCTTGCCCTACCCAGATTTAAGAACTGCCTAAACGCACAAGGAGATGAAATGTTGAATTTATGTGTTTAGAATTTTGTTTAACATAATAAAAGTTACAAAATTTGATCTCGTTAAAATGGTTTATCTTACAAGAGTAACTATAATTTATATTGGGGCTTTACCATTTGGACAGGAAAAAGCCAGTTTTAGAAATCCACTCATTCCCAGCACTAAGCTCCCCCTTTGAAAGGGCTCCAGAGACCCTAAATTGAAGTTGACATCTTTTCATTCCTCCCTTGGTTGAGAGGAGAACAAGGAGAAAAAACAGGTATGCCATGATCTCCTTGTTAGCTTCCTAGTAAGGCAAAGGGAGAGGGGACACAGTTACAGAGGGGAATAACAGTGTGGAAATACAGAAATAAATACCAATATTCACAGTGTTTCTATGTATGTGAGATACTTAGAGAATATTCCAGAATCTCTGAAGAAAACTTATGTCAACATGAAATATGTTTCATGAAAAACTTTCATTGCCATAAGTTTGGTAACGTACAGTATAAAAGGTGATTTCTTTCTTTGTGAATGCAAAGAAGTTGATGGAAGAAGACCAAACAAGGTTGTAAGATCATCAAAAATCTGATTTCGCTATGCAAAGCCTTCCAGTTATAATAGTAGTTAACATGCAATGTTCTTGTCCATGTTTAGTACTGCTCTGGTAGTCAGCCATTCAGTGATAATGTCCCTGTGAGGACAAATTTGCCTTTATCCCAGTTATACACATAGAGAAACTAACACAAGGCAATGTGGCTGGGAATAACTGTGTGCTGTCTAGCTTTAGACTCTGTCTTATTAACTAATTTATTGTATCAAGACTTCACTTTTATTCTCATATATTTGGTGAGTCTCCAAAGAATATAAATACACATAATATAATTTTGTCTCAAAGGGCAACAAGAAAATTTTGGATAAATTCTTAGAAGTGTTCATAATGAGAAAGGAATTCCCACGAGAGAATAGCCTCTAGGGGTCCTCGCGTTGGTGCAAAACTGATCAAACACGGCTGCAATGGTGTGGGCTGTTGCGGGGATTTCATGGAAATGGCTATTATAGTCATGGTACTTCCCTTTCACACCTGCACAGTCCCCTCAGGAAAGAACCTGTGTTCAATGATGAGCTCCCAGCCCGCATCCTATGTGGCACCGTGACCATCAAACCCAGTGTGACAAAGTTCACAGAGACCTCCGCTGTGTTTGAGGATGGGACCGTGTTTGAGGACATTGACTGTGTCATCTTCGCAACAGGCTACGGTTATGCCTATCCCTTCCTGGATGACTCCATCATCAAAAGCAGAAACAATGAGGTCACCTTGTACAAAGGCATCTTCCCTCCTCAGCTGGAGAAACCAACCATGGCAGTGATTGGCCTTGTCCAGTCTCTTGGTGCTACCATCCCCACAGCTGACCTGCAGGCACGCTGGGCTGCTAAAGTGTTTGCAAGTATGTGGGTCATTCTATTTTTCATTCACTAAGACAATAATTGCCTACTGTACGCTGATGACTGTGGTAGGGAGCCAACTGGAACAAGGCAGGCACGCAACTTGACTTCACAGATGGGGAGGAATGAGGAGGGGATGTTATCACAGGAGAAGTTTCAGGATGTTCTGGTAAGGAGAACTAGTCCCAGATATATTTGTTCCATATAAACAACGTGAATCAAGCCACAAATATGAGGAACTGCACTGAATGTATGAAGAACCAGAAACATTTTTAAAATTAAAGACAGGTGTGCCAAAAAATGGAGAACCAAACAAAAGCCTACAGGGGCTTAATAAGCTGTATCAAAGAACTTGACCTTGTGACAGTGAAGTTGGGAGGAGTTTGCAAGGTTTTATGTAAGATAAAGGCAACAGAGCAATAGCTGCCGTGCTAGGGTACATATACTGAAGGGGTGCTGGGGCCAGGGGTGGTGGGCATGCCAGAAACCTACCATTACCTCCATGTGACCATCATGTCCTCTCAAACTGTTGAAAGTTTTCTTTCCTTCTCTTTTCCCATTGTAGACTACATAGTCTCAAGGGGCTACAAGAATCTTACATGGGGACATACATATTACATGGAGAGAGGCGGTGACTTAAATATACTGATTTAATGGCTACAATACTATTGATCATCTTGATCATGAAAAGTGTCTTCTTATTCAATGGCTAAAAATCCTAAACAGCAAAAATATAACTTCCCTAA
Source organism: Microtus oregoni (assembly GCF_018167655.1). Classification (NCBI taxonomy): domain Eukaryota; kingdom Metazoa; phylum Chordata; class Mammalia; order Rodentia; family Cricetidae; genus Microtus; species Microtus oregoni. The sequence continues at coordinate 35,845,092 of NW_024543072.1, forward strand.
CATACTACTGATTAAAAACTCATACTGAGGAAAGTATGAAAACCATAGAATGAGTTTAAAATGCACTGTGAATACATATGTTTTTATTTCAAATGTACCATGAAGAATGATTTTTCAAAAATATTGTCATGACAAGATCTTCTGAGTTAGTTGGGAGCATGGGGACTTTGGGGGAAGATAGAAGGGGAGGAGAGAGGCAGTAAGGGAAGCAGAGAAAAATGTAGAGCTCAATAAAAATCAGTAAAAGAAAAACTGTTCAAAGCAAAAAACAAAAAACAAAACCCTAAGACAGCCATACATACAAGCAAAACACTCATAAAATAATGCTAAAAAAATATTGTCATGAAATCTTAAATAAGAACACTCTCCTGTACAATGGTTCCATTGTCTTTTATTCTTTTTTCTTTTTTATTGACTTTATTGATTTATATGTTTTCCCTGCCCCCTTCCTTTCTCTCCCCTCCCCTTCTACCCTCTTTCATAGGGATCCCCATGCTCCCTATTTTCTCAGGAGATCTTGTCTATTTCCCATGTAGATTAGATTCATGTATGTCTCTCTTAGGGTCCTCATTGTTGTCTAGCTTCTCTGAGATTGTGAATTGTAGGCTGTTTTTTTTTTTTTTTTGCCTTATGTCTAAAAGCCACTTATACGTGAATACATGCTTTTTTTCTTTTATTCTTACAAGCCCAACTGTGTCTCCAGAGCCTGAATTCTTATGAGAATGTTGGATACAGTTCAGAAACCTAGACAACTTATCTTAAACAAAGAACATCATTTATTCATTTGACAAATACTCATAGAACTCTGCCTTATCACTTACTTAGGTCATAATTTCAAATCAAACAGACAGGAATTCTGATCTCTCTCCCTCTAGTGAAATACATGGCAAATAGTAGCCACAGGATGCTATTGAGCAAACAGTCTATGTGGTGTTCATGCACCACAAACATCATAGCAACCTCCTTCCACTGTTACAGCAGTAAGTAACTTACAGCCAGTCACAAGTGGTAAAGTTGCAAAGAAACCAAAGCTTGTGGGCCATCCCTTATTAAATATCCAGATGAATGCTGACATCGGAATGTGGCTTCTCTTATTATTTATTTCACTTACGGTGGACTTTAGTATCAACTATTATTCCAGATTACTACTTGAGGGAAATTTTAATGATGGATATATATGAGAAGCCTGGACACAATTACCCCATTATATGGAATGAGGTATTTCAGAGGTATGCTGAGGACCAGGCTCTGCCTGATGTTACACAAGCATCAAGGAGGTTGGGTAACTAAGGCTGCAAGCATCTCTGCTCTGATTGTTACACACAGGCTGGCTTGTCCATCCCCACAAGAGCATTTGCCTCCTAGGTCTTTGTATTTGTGAATTGTCATTTGGCTAATGACACCAAAGAGAGCTCTTCTTAAGACAGAACGTTTTTATTAAATAAGATTGCTTTATTATAATGAACACATAAATAAAAATACCACACGGCTAAATTAAGGTAGCCACTCAAACACTTTTTATGGATTTTTATGAATTTCATAAATAATGAATCCCATTCTGTGTCATTATCAAGAACTCATGTCATTGTCTTTTCCGTGACTCCCTCCCCATATGTTTTCCAGACACATGCACGCTGCCACCTACAAATGAAATGATGGATGACATCAATGAGAAAATGGGCAAGAAGCTCAAGTGGTGAGCACTTACACTCACTAAGCAAATGTGTTCTCAGGTTTTTCTTCATGCACAGAAAACACCAATAAAGTTTTTAATGTTGCCAACCATAACAGTTCATTGCTTTAAAAAAAATTCTGGCTGTAACTGATCTACATTAAGTGGAAAAATACTCTCTGCTCCTGTAAACTTAGGAGAGAGTGATTTGGCCCTCCAGGGAGGATGTGAAAACTATAGAGATAACTGAGGTCTGCAAACAGAGTTAACAGCCAGAAGCTTCCTGTAAGACACCTCCCTGGGTGCTGGAACCTTCCTGTACCACAAAAGAGCAGTTCAGAAACCATGGAATCATCTGGTTCCAAATGTCCATAGTAATGAGGTTAGGAAGTGACTCCACATCTTTCCCCAAAAGCACCCTCTCTTAAAGAAAACTAGTCTTAAAGAAAACTAGCTTGCTGGCTATTGAGTAGTAGAATCTAATTTGCTGTTGATAAATTATAATAAAAACACATCTATTCAGTTCAGCTACCTTTGTGTATTCTGGAGAAGAGAGTATTCACTTCCCAAGTTTGTGCCTTTATGTGGCTAGGTCTAAATGTACTTTTTCAGGTTAATTAGTCCATAAAAGAAAATTCCTCTTAAATTACATATCAAAATCTGTTCAAAGTGCAATTAAATACAAGATCCCGGTTGGATAAATAAACAATTGTGTAGGAAGTTTGTTTCCTTTTTCCAGCCTCCAGCATACCATTCAGTGAATGTCCTGAGGTAGATAGACATCAGCTCGGGAGTCTCGAGGGGAAAAGAAATGGACCCCTCAGTCCCCACTTAACCTAACCTAACCCAAAGGGCACATCTCAGAGGTGAGCCCTTCTACTGCTAATACTTCGGTTAGATGTGAATACAAGTAAAAAGAATGGGGGGAAGGTTCAAATGCAGTGACAATATTCTTTAAGTCACATGAGGGCACACTCCAACTGAAAAGATGACATGACTGACTTACCTTACAGCAATGTTAGCAGCACTGAAGCTATGCAAAATCTAAACTTCAAATGAACCCGCCTAAGAATCTAACGTGGGCAGGCTGGATGGAATGTGCAAGAGACATCAGTTACAGCTCTAATGCTCTATTTGCAACCATGACAGTCATTTGGCTTTTCTGTCCTCAGGTTTGGCCAGAGCAACACTCTGCAGACAGATTACATCACATACATGGATGAGCTGAGCTCCTTCATAGGCGCCAAGCCTAACCTACCCTGGCTCTTCTTGACTGATCCCCAGCTGGCCCTTGAGGTGTACTTCGGCCCTTGTAGTCCATACCAGTTTCGATTGATGGGACCAGGAAAGTGGGATGGAGCCAGAAATGCCATCTTGACCCAATGGAAGAGGACAGTGATGCCAACCAGGACAAGGGCTGTTGGTGATGCTCAGAGACCCTGTCATCTTTATGACTTGCTAAGAATGCTTTTCTTCCCAGTGCTCCTTCTGGCTGTTTTGTTCACCTTTTATTAAGGATAAAACTTTTCCAGTGCCAGAGTCTAGTCTAGAAGTACAATCACAGAGTACAATATACAAACACATGTAGGCACACACAGTCGCCAAGGGCCCCTCCTTTCCTTCCGGCAGATGTGAAAAGAATCCTGGATCATTGGACTCAAAAGATAAATAAAATGGAAAGTACCCAGCCTATCTGTTCCTGATGAGAATCTTTTCTTTAATAGGCTTTTCACATGTTGAACTGAAGTTTGGGATGTTTGAGATAAGGAGGAAGCAGAAGGGAGTTGGAAAGGCAGAAGCAGACTTTCAGACTAGACAAGGTTTAAAGAACTTTGTAAGGGGTGTGTTAGATAGCGCAGCAGCAACATGTTTTACACAACATCAGCTGAAATGTTTGACCATACATGAATATGGGGAGATAGGGTTCTAGCACCACAACATCTTAAATAAGATGAACAATAGAAAATTTCTAGGAAGAGGGCTGGATGCACAGCTCAGCGAAAAGAGTGCCTGCCTGGCATGTGCTGTGTTCAACACCCAGGACTAGAGAAGACGGGAAAACATTTCCAATATGAACTTCAAAACCAAGATGGCCACACTCATGAATTCCATCAAAAATTTGATAAATCAATGATACAAATTATGTAAAAATTGATCAGAAAATGCAAAAGACAGATTATTCTCTGAAACTTAAGACCACAAAAGAAAATCTATATCAATATCCCTCACATACATATAAAAACATGCAAAAATTCTTTTTTGTTTTTTCAAGATAGGGTTTCTCTGTCTAACAGTCCTAGCTGTCCTGGAACTCGCTTTGTAGACCAAGCTGTCCTAGAACTCACAGAGATCCTCCTGCTTCTGCCTCCTAAGTGCTGAGATTAAAGGCATGTACCACCATTACCTGGCACATGCAAACATTCTTAATAAATGCAAAATGTAATTAACAGTTTATAAAATGAACAGCATTATCACCTAGTAAGACATTTCAGGAAGAGAATGCTGGCTTCAAGGATAACATAATTCATCTTTCTAATAAGCTAAATTGAAAATAGGAAAGTCAATTGAGCTTAATTAACATCTTAAACACAACACAAAATGCCAAAATTCCATTAAAAATTATAAATTGAACTACATCAAGATTAAGAACAGTTCCAATGGCTGGAGAGATGGCTCAGAGGTTAAGGACACTGACTGTTCTTCCAGAGTTCCTGAGTTCAATTCCCAGCAACCACATGGTGGCTCACAACCATCTACAATGAGATCTGGTGCCCTCTTCTGGCCTGCAGTCTTACATGGAGGCAGCACACTGTATTGTATACACAATAAATAAAATCTTAAAAATAATAAATAAAAATCTCACTTGAAATAGGAAACAAATGCACAGAATATTTTTTAAAAAAAGAACAATTCTAATATCCCCTTGGGGGAAAATAATAAGTATATAGAGATCTTTGGCAGTTACACTAATTTTATATACAATAAAAGCAAGATGAATACTTCAAACTATCAACTTGAAGCTATAAAACAGAGAAGAGAAACACTAGATTTGAGGAAAAAAAATCTGTAGCAGTGTATCTCAGTAAACAAGGGGTTTAAATAGCGTTACAACACTTGGTCCTGAGTAATAGCAGACACAATCATGGCCTTTTCATTTTTTACCATCCAGGGAAATAAAACGAAAGATCACTGAGGAGTAGCCCTAGAAGAATGCTGACCAAAGAGACATTTCATTTTTAGCTTTGAGAGCTTATTCTGATCAATATGAAATCTGTATTTGTGTATATTTGTGGACTCGGGGTATATGATCAAATCTGATATAAGAACTCTACCAAACTGTTGAAGGAGGCCACTTGTTAGTTCCCAGCCACTTAGCGCAAAGTAATCACACAGAATCTATATTATTAAACCACTGCTTGGTCCATTAGCTCTAGTTTATTATTAGCTAACTCATATATTTATTTAGCCCATTTCTATTAATCTATGTATTGCCACGTGGCTATGGCTTACCTGCTAAAGTTCAGGCATCTGTCTCCAGCGGAGTTACATGGCATCCCTTTTACTCCACCCTTCTTTCTCCCAGCATTCAGTTTAGTTTTCCCGACCTAACTAAGTTCTGCCCTGCTATAGTTCCAAAGCAGTTTCTTTATTCATTAATGGTAATCACAGCATACAGGGGAAATCCCACATCATCTCCCCTTTTCTGTTTAAATATAAAGGAAGGTTTTAACTTTAACATAGTAAAATTACATATAAAAAACAGGTATCAAGCAAGAATTACAGTTATAATATTTACATCTATTTTATCTTTTATCATAACTAAGAAAAACTATAACTATAAATTCTTGAACTTCATAAAAGACTCCAGAAGGTTATAATATTACCTAAGTAAACAGGAAGTGCATTGTAAGCAACTTCCAAAACTCTAGAATTGACAGAAACTTCTGGATACCTGGACAGTCACCCAAAGTTCTTCTGTACCTTTGGGACATCCATTTTCAGCCTACAGGCCCATGGTATATAGCAGACTTTTCCATAAAGCAGGAAATTTCAAAGACATTTCTGCCTACATTGGCAGTTTGTCAGTCATTTTCTTCTGTGCCCTGCAGGATGTTTGGCAGACTCTTTTATGAAGCAGAAACCCTGAAGAATGGTCTCACCTTTAGGCAAGTTCAGCAGTCATTTCTCTGTGGGTCCTACATATCCAGTTCATCAAGCAGTCCAGAAAAGAACAGTTTATTGCCCAAATGGCTAAGCATCTCCATAATTATGGAGCTTCATCAATGCCCATCTTCCTCTTAAAGTAGATTGTGCAGCCAGGTGCAGATGTGTCTCACTGTTATGAAAAGTCTTAATTTCTTAAAACATTTAAATGCCATATTCTAGAGGTCCCTGAAAGATCTGAAGAATACCTAACTGAAATATATCTGTACATATCTAGAAAACGTAACTAACATGACTACAAGCTTGACTATTTAGGATGACTATCTATTAACCTGTATTTCTTAATTATACATTACATTTTTAAATGAGCTGCACAAACACAATACCTTAATCAAGAGCATAAATATATATAATACAATTGACCTTAAGTTTGTATCAATAAACCAAGAGCCATACCAATGCAAATCTCTATAGCATATCCCCTTTAAATGTAAAGAAACATTATAAACAATATTTGGAAATATGAGCATAACTCTTCTCCATACTGCTTCCTGCTGTTTATTGGCCCAAATAAGTTTTTGAGGGGTGTTCAAGGCAACCTTTCAGGGGATCTTGGTCCATCAAACCATAATAGTCTAGAAGCAATCCACAGGTTCTCAACCTCTGTGGAAACAAAAGAAGAATCTCTCTCCCAAAGCAACATATCCTTAGACTCAAATTCTGAAGTCAAGATACCATTATGTTGGTTTAACTTAGCAGTATGTAACTATGAAATGCCTCTTGTAGTTAGCTCCTTCATAGTCAAAAAATTCAAAGAAAACACAATAATATGCATAATCTAGACTGTGAATTTTCCATCTTTACATGGCTTGTTTTTACTCTATTACTTTTCCTACAAGTTTAATATTTATTTTATTATCTTTACTCCTTTAATCTGCCTATAGTCTATCTCTTCATAGACTTTGTTTTATTTTTTAAAAAACCATTTACTTCTTTTTATAACTCTCTGTATTCTTTTTCTTCTCTCTCCCAAGCCTACGTACATTTATCCAGCACTGTGACACATTTATAGATCTTTTATGTCTGAATCTGCCCTATTGTGTATCTGAAATCCTTTTCTGTCCTAGAGAGCTTTTAAAATGGTAAGCAGCTTGGTCACAGCAGTTCTGGATGCTGGCTCTGCCTCCCTCTGTTTTTCAAAATGGCAGAATTACCATTACCGCCAGCTCTGGGACCGCCAGTAGAAGCCTCACTCAGCACTTTAACTCGAGAAGGAGCATGCAGCACATAAACCCCTTTTTTTCTGAGTAATAGCTAAATATACAATACAGAGCTTTGCACAGCCTGGAAATGTCTCTGTGTATGGCAGCAGGAATCTACCATGTTCTCCTGCCTGTGTACTCCGAGCCATCCTGATCCTGCTACCTGCTCAGGCAGGGGGCACTGAGCTGTGGACATGGTCTCAGCAAGCATACAAGTACCCAGGCCCACAAACACCATTTAAGTGCTTCATAGCTGTATCTCCAGAAAGAGTCAGAGCTCATGCTAGCAGCACAGCCCAGAAAGCCAGCATTTCAAAACAGCTGCTTTTTTCCTGCTACTGCTGAATCAGGAAAACTTCTCTTAAAGGAGCCATGCCTCTGCTTGCTTCTAGCAAACAGCCCAGCCAAGAAAATGCCACTACCAAACCATTCTTAACTTTGATCTTTGGTGTCTAGGATTCCTTTCCAAGCCCTCTCAGGTTTTCTGTGGATTTAGTCTACCATGTTGGCATGCCAATTTGTAGGAGGAGGCCACTTGCTAGGTCCCAGCTGCTTAGCCCCAAAATAATCACACAGAAACTGTATTAATTAAATCACTGCTTGGCCCATTAGCTCTAGCTTATTATTGGCTAACTCTTTTTTTTTAATTTATCTATTTATTAAAGATTTCTGTCTCTTCCCCGCCACCGCCTCCCATTTCCCTCCCCCTCCCCTAATTAAGTCCCCTCCCCCCAGACCGAAAAGCAATCAGGGTTCTCTGTCCTGTGGGAAGTCCAAGGAACCCCCACCTCTATCCAGGTCTAGTAAGTTGAGCATCCAAACTGCCTAGGCTCCCACAAAGCCAGTGCATGCAGTAGGATCAGAAACCCATTGCCATTGTTCTTGAGTTCTCAGTAGTCCTCATTGTCTGCTATGTTCAGAGAGTCCGGTTTTATCCCAGGCTTTTCCAGACCCAGGCCAGGAGGCAGAGACAGAGACCCACATTGGAGCACTGGACATAAACCTCAAGGTCCAAATCAGGAGCAGAAGGAGAGAGAGCATGAGCAAGGAACTCAGGACCGAAAGGGGTGCACCCACACACTGAGACAATGGGGATGTTCTACTGGCTAACTCTTATATATTAATTTAACCCATTTCTACTAATCTATGTATCACCACATGGCTATGGCTTACTGGCTAAAGTTCTGGCATCTGTCTCCAGTGGGGCTACATGGCATCCCTCTGACTCTGCTCTTTTTTCTCCCAGCATTCAGTTTAGTTCCCCCCCCCCCCACTTAGCTAAGTTCTGCCCTGCTATAGGTCCAAAGCAGTATCTTTATTCGTTAATGGTAATCACAGCATACAGAGGAAATTCCACATACCAAACAAAGTCTCTAACAGTTAAAAAAAGAAAGAAAGAAAAAAAACCTTACCAGTCTATTATCAACCTCAGTCTAGCAGGTAAAATGTTCTGCTCTGTATCTGCTGACACAAAAGTAACCACAATTTTACTGTCACACTTGACTGCAAACTAGCATACAGTAACAAATATTAAATAAAAATTACATATATATATACATATGCATATATATATAATTTACAATCACAGAAGTTCAATTTTCATTCTCTTCCCTTTGTTATTTTTTTTTTTTACTGACATGACTGAATCATTTGCAAACATTTCTTCATTAATCTCTCAGGCATGTTTCTAACTATCATCATGATCCTGACCTACTTCACATGAGGAAACCAAAGCTTCCAGGCAGACCAAGGATTAAAGGTGAAGCTAATTTTCTTATACCTTGATCTGGTGTTCTTTCCAAAAGGAATTCGACTACCACTTCCTCCAAGCATCTCATTCTGACACTGAGAACCAAAAGAACACTTGTGTAACTTGCTAAAAACTAGCCTTCATGTATGAAATGGGTAGCACTGTTCATAAATATGATTAAATTTATATTTTATTGATAAATGTACATATAATACTTATATATGCATACACACATATATAACACATATAGTATACATGTGCATGTGTATATACATTATACATGCATTATTAATACAAATAAAATAGGTCGAGTCTTATCCATGAGAAGTGCTTCCTACTTCACATATAAAGAGTATTACATGTGTATTTATGCACACATAATATATACAACATGAGTATGTGTATCTATATATAGTAAACAATAAAAATAAAAAAGTGTAAAGGGAGTCAGTATTCTAACTCCAGCAACACTCAAAGGCCAAGCACATTAAAAATCTATGTCTTGGACTAAAGATGTAGTTAAAATATCTCCTGATTCAACCTGTAGTTGACACATCTTCCCTGTGTTATCTTGTCTCCTGTTTGATCACTCTGTGGACAGACCAGGCATTCATCCCCTCCCAAGGACCCTTTAGGTAACTGATGATCTCTTGCATTTTCTCAGTGTGGTGATCCCTCACTCACAGAGACAGAAACCAATCCTGAGCCACAGAAAGAGCCTAGTTTGAATTCAGGAGCCATAGCTAGCTGCTCAGTGACTAGAAGTAGGGTATCTAATTGATTCTAAGCTAGAGGCCTAATTAAGTATTAAAATGCATAAAATGGGGGAGCAACTGACATCACCCTTCTTATTTAAAAGACATAAAATGCCCCAGATACACATCATGATGTGAAACAGTGCAAAGCAAAATATCTGAGATCAGTCTGCACATGTGCATGGAGTACTCCAAAGCATATTTTCAGTAAAAGAGAGGAGCAACAAAATAGCTGCACATTTTTCTCACTTGTGTGATTATACACATACATGTACAAATATACATATGTATGAATAAGTACAATATATGTACAAAACACATATGCATACATTTTTATAATTATATAACAATATAATTACATAACAATTATATATTATACACTGCCACAGGTATGAGCACAGCTTACACCTCTTCGAAACCATTAAAAGCCTTCTAACTACTTTTTTATAGAAGGACTGCTAAAGAAAGATAGAGCTAAGGAGAAACTTGCATGAATTTCTAGCCAGCTTTGCACAAATATTAACTCTTCTTTGTGGGACTATTTTATTATAATCAACAACAAGAGTTCCCACAGCACCTCTTAGATCTCATTAAATGTCAATGGGGAAGCCAAGGCACCATGGAGATAGTGAACTAGAGTTTAGGGCCAACTTAGAGGTAGCCAAAAGTGAAAACCTCAGAGAAATGTTCGCTCTGACACCTTCTGTGCTCCTTTTCCTCACCCTTCAGCCTCCCCAGGCAAGCCGTAGAAAACACAACTCCTCTTTCCAAGGTAAGTCATGAAAGCCAAACTCTCCATAAAATCAGCCATAAAACTTAAAAATATTACTTTATGCCACTTGCCCAGGATGTGATCATAAGGAAACGTCTGACCTTATCTTGTCTGAGAGAAGGTCAGAAGACCCCATCTCAGAAAGGGTCCAACCCAAGGTTGAGAGGGAGGGAATAGTACAGAGACAACAAAAGGAATCTAAACAGATAGGTGTTGCTAAGTTCTCCCTCTTTGGTCTATTATTCTTAGAACCTACTTTTTGTCTGCTCATAGCTCCATAGGACTGTCCAGTCTTCATCAAAGCTATGAAAATGGAGATGTTACGTTCATTTCTTAGGTCACTGATCTCAGAACAATCAAGGCATACAAAACTGTAATCATACACATTTATATGCCCTGTCTTCCAATTGCCCCTTGTTGTGGGAATATTAGCCAGGATCCCTTGGATAAGACAAGAAATAAATGCTTTTTCTTCTGATCCTACATTATTATGACTGCTATTTTCAAATTTGAAAAACCAACGAAGACAATGAGCATTTAACATACTTCAAAAAAACAAACTGCAATCAGTTGCTATGGCAACACAAAACCTATCTACAAAAGAATTGCAGTTAAATTAATATCTCTTTGCTAGGAACATATTCAAGATCATTGCCACATTAACAAGCGATCACACTGCATTTGTTTTAAGAGAAATGCTTTTTCAAATTTTTCACTAATTTACCCTGTTGTTTAACACTGGAAGAACCACGAGCGTCATTTCCGTACACGGCTTGCTTTTCCTGCAGTGTTATTATTGTCATACGCATGCTTTTTATTGCATAAAATTTCATTTCATTTTTTGTCATTATGTGAAAGTTTTCTTGATAGAAATACGTTGCAAGACACTTAATGGTTCCTCATTGGTGAACGTTTAGATTATTTTGGGTTTTTTTTCTAATATTGCTAGTATTTGCTATAAACTGCTTCACGTTTGCCGATGTTCTTCACTTGTGCTCAAGAATTCCCAAAGCACATGCAAGGTTTCCTCTTCCGCCCGCCCCCTCTCTCTACCTTTCATTATCTATCTGGACTTTAACTCTCAACTTCATCTTCTTTGTCTTTTGATAGTAGGGTGTTTTACTGGCTTCCTCATCTAGTGGTGCACCCTTCTGAGAGACTAGGAGAGTTCAAGCATTTAAATCGGGGTTAAGGATAGGGGAGCTTGTCAGCCTTCCACTTTTATAGTTCTAGTTTTTTCTTTCTTTCTTTTCCCCCTTGCTTTTGATTTGCTCTGCTTCTCTGTTTTCCGTTCCTCCCCTAGAGTTATACACGGCAAAGAGTCTCTTTAAACATCACTTGTCCTTTCAAATCACTTTCTCTTTTATATCACAACAATTCTTCCCAAGTGTCTAAAAACTATTGAAATTCCTTTGCAGAGGTTTGTTCTCTAATCTGACTTGATACTTCTGCAATTTCATGATATATGGTCAATCTAATTAAGCTAGAGTAACCCCTAGTAGCTCCTTTGCCTCCGTCTTCTTCTTTCATGCATTTTTCATCCTTTATCTCTACGGCATTGCATCTGGCACTGGGGAGAGATAGCAGGTGAAACCGCAAAATGTGATTTAATGGTTTGTTATTTTACTCACTTTTTTTTTTTTTTTTACAGTTTTGGCATTCTCTGTCTTCAATCTGTACCAGGATTTTTGTTTTGGTTGTTGTTCTTGGGGGGATTTTTGTTGTTTGTTATTTGTTGGGAAACCTTGTTTGTCCTCTGGGAAATCTCAACTATTTCCTGAAGAGAACCTATGAAGTCTTAGCTGGTTTTGCATCACAAACCCGGTGAATTCATTAGCAGGTAGCACGTGAGTAAATGTTAGCACCTGCGAGAAACTCACACCCTGGTGAGTTTGTCTAACAGAGAAAATTGCATATATTGGGATGCAATCAGAACTGAATGCTGGAAGCACCCAGACTGGGGTAGTCCCAGGATGTGTCCTGGAGTTCTAGAAAACAGCAGTAGCATGCACAGCTGCAACCTCAGGGAAACCATACATCACGTCACTAATTAGGAATCATGATTGCTGCTGGCAGAAGTTATGCTGTCTTGTGAGAAAGGAATTGGGTGCAGCCTCAGGCTCTGAGCAATTTAGAGGTAAAGGCTTCTTGGCAGTAGAAGGTAACAATATTTCAAAGGTAAGCTTGTATAATGAGGGGAAGCCTCCAACCCAGCCTGAAGTTTGGATAGAGAAGAAACTGAAATCTGGTTAACAACTGCCTCCGGACTCAGCCTTAAGTGGTCTAAGTCAATGCTACTTCTTTTTAATTTTCCCCTTGACAAAACTAAGCAAGAAGTTGGTTATCTAGAAATGTTAGCTATAAGAGAAGCGTATTCTAGTGATAACCATAAGTTACTGTCTGTGTTGAGGTGTTACTCTAAGCTTTTGTTAATTCATGTCACTGACTGGTAATCTAGGAAACAAAACTCCAAACAACAATAAAATATCATTTCACAATTTCATTATATAAAAAGTCTGAGACAATTGGGTAGAACTAGAGGCATGTAGAATTCTTAATGGTTAGAGGCAGATTATGCATATAAATATTCTGAAGAATATTGTCACTATCAGAAATATGAACATATCTCAAAATTGGAAATATGCGTAACTCAAAACTTTGCATTTCACAGCTAGTCATGTATTACCAGAAAACTTTGAACAGGTACATAATAAATAAGATCAAGAATGTTTATGACAGCATTCGTATTAGAAAAATGAAATAATCTAAGTATTCAATGAATAATAGTTAAATAAATTGTAATATGTCTATACAAAAAGTTTCAAATTGAAAATAAATTAAATAATTCACAGAATTCAGAAGCATGGAGCTAGGTGTAGTGGTGCTGTAAGGATGCCAAAGAAGAAAGATACAGAACTCAAGACCAACCTGGTCTACACAGTAAGTTTGAGGATAGCCTGAAATGCATTGTGAGGCTATCTCAAGAAACTGAAAGGGAAGAGGAAAGAAAAAAATAAGAAAGGAAGGGTTAAAGAGGGGAAAACGGAGCTTACAGAGAGCATTGAGGAAAAATCAATTTGAACAAAAATATACTTGTTGTGACATATCTTTATATTATTACATGTTGATTTGTACATATGTAGCAAAAATATAAAGAAATATGAAGCAGACTGGTATTTTCAGCCAACAATAAAAAGAATATAACCACAGAGTGGAACAAAGAAGGCTTCAGTTGGGTAGGAAGTACACGAATGTGAATAATTTTATAGCATTTTGAATATCATAACTATTATGTAGTCTATTTATAAACGTTGAAAATAAAGTGAAATCTCTACCTTTGCATCGTGTATAAAACTGTCTCAAAGTGGTAAGAAGCATAGTTTGGCATCAAAGTCATGTTCTTACAAAGAACATCAACAATAAAATGTTTTCTAGTAAAAGGCAAAATCAAGAAGAAAGTCATTCTTTCCCATAAGTATAGAAATAGAAAACTCCAAAGTTTCTTAAAGTGACTGAAAATCATTGAAGTCTTCTAGCTATGACTGGCTAGCATATATTGGACCAGCATCTCCACTGATAGCAACTCTAATACTGCATATAATATTTTAAGTAAATATTTGCTATAAGTATTAGAGAACAACAATGACATTCAGTACAAAATTCTGAGGGGAAAAAAAAGTTTCCTAAGGATGGGCCAGGTATTGTTTCACTTTCTGTTTGAGACATGTGTCAGTCAGAGAGAAGTAACCAGGGAGAGGCTGGACTTCTGGAAAATCTACGAGGCCATGAAGAAAAAAATATGTAGTTGACAAAAGGGCATAATTGAGTCAGGCATTAGATCTTTGATTGTGATTCAAGATGAGCTCCAGCCACCCTCCAATAAAGATAATTTAAGTCCTTTGTGGTAAAAATAGAATAAGAAGATTGCATGAGCCATGGGTCAGGAAAAGTACTTATTACCTTCAAAAGGAAACAAGGATTAACAGATGATTTTGCAACTGAAATTATAGAATCTAGAAAGCAATTAAATAATATCTTCTAAACATTGCCAAACTCTTTTTATGAGGCTACAATTACCCTGATACCCAAGCCACAGAAAGACATTACTAAGAAAGATATTTACAGACCAATCTCTCTCATGAACATTGATGCAAAAATACTAAATAAAATACTGGCAAATCTAATCCAAGCACACATCAGAACCATAATCCACCATGATCAAGTCAGCTTCATCCCAGAGATGCAGGGATGGTTCAACATATGAAATCTTTCAACATAATCCACCATATAAACAAACTGAAAAATAAAAACCAAATGATCATCTCATCAGATGCCGAAAAAGCTTCGACAAAATGCAACATCACTTCATGATAAAGGTCTTGGAGAAAGCAGAGATACAAGGAACATACCTAAACATAGTAAAGGCAATATACAGCAAGCCAACAGACAACGTCAAACTAAATGGAGAGAAACTTCCAGCGATCCCACTGAAATCAGGAACAAGACAAGGTTGTCCACTCTCTCCATATCTATTCAATATAGTTCTTGAGGTCCTAGCTAGAGCAATAAGACAACAAAAGGAGATTAATGAGATACACATTGGAAAAGAAGTCAAATTCTCACTATTTGCTGATGATATGATAGTTTACATAAGCGACCCCAAAAATTTTACCAAGGAACTTCTACAACTCATAAACACTTTCAGCAATGTAGCAGGATACAAGATTAACTTAAAAAACTCAGTAGCCCTCCTGTACACAGATGATAAAAAGGCTGAGAAAGAAATCAGAGAAAAAACACACTTCACAATAGCTACAAATAGCATAAAATATCTTGGAGTAACTCTAACCAAACAAATGGAAGACTTGTATGACAAGAACTTTAAAACTTTGAAGAAAGAATTTGAAGACACAATAAAGTGGAAAGATATGCCATGCTCTTGGGTAGGTAGAATTAATATAGTAAAAATGGTAATATTACCAAAAGCAATCTACAGTTTCAAATCCCAGCAAAATTCTTCACAGACCTCAAAAGAATGGTACTCAAAGCAAAAAAAAAAAAAAACAGGATAGCCAAAACAACAATAAAGGAACTTCTGGAGGCATCACAATTCCTGACTTCAAACTCTACTACCGAGATATAGTACTGAAAACAGCCTGGTATTGGCATAAAAACAGACAGGAGGACCAATGGAATTGAATCGATGATCCAGATATTAATCCACACACCTTAGAACACCTGCTTTTTGGCAAAGAAGCAAAATATATATAATGGAAAAAAGAAAGCATATTTAACAAATGGTGCTGGCATAACTGGATATCAACATGTAGAAGAATAAAAATAGACCCATATCTATCACCATTCACAAAACTCAAATCCAAATGGATCAAAGACCTCAACATAAAGCCAGCCACACTTAACCTTAAAGAAGAGAAAGTGGGAAGTACACTTGAACACATTGGCACAGGATACCACTTCCTAAATATAACCCCAGTAGCACAGACACTGAGAAAAACAATTAATAAATGGGACCTCCTGAAACTGAAAAGCTTCCTTCTGTAAAGCAAAAGACATGGTCAACGAGACAAAACAACAGCCTACAGAATGGGAAAAGATCTTCACTAACTCCACATCAGACAGGTCTGAGCTAAAACATGTACAAAGAACTCAAGAAATTGGTCATCAAAAGAACAAATAATCCAATTTAAAAAATGGAGTACAGACCTAAACAAAGAAATCTCAACAGAGGAATCTAAAATGGCTGAAAGACACTTAAGGAAATGTTCAACATCCTAGTCATCAGAGAAATTCAAATCGAAATAACTCTCAGATTCCATCTTACACCTGTAAGAATGGCCAAGATCAAAAACATTGATGACAACTTATGCTGGAGAAGATGTGGGGTAAAGGGAACACTTCTGCATTGCTGATGGGAATGTAAGCTGGCACAGCCTCTTTGGATGTCAGTGTGGCGAATTCTCAGAAAATTAGGAAACAACCTTCCTCAAGACCCGGTAATACCACTTTTGAGTATATATCCAAAGGATGCTTAATCTTACCACAAAGACATGTGCTCAACTATGTTCATAGCAGCATTGTTTGTCATAACCAGAACCTGGAAACAACCTAAATGCCCTTTGACGGAAGACTGGATAAAGAAAATGTAGTACATTTACACAATGGAGTACTACACAGCAGAAAAAAATAACATCTTGAATTTTGCAAGAAAATGGATGGAGCTAGAAAACATCATTTTGAGTGAGGTCACCCAGACCTAGAAATACAATTATCACATGTAATCACTCATAAGTAGTTTTTAAACATAAAGCAAGCCCACAAATCACAATCCCAGAGAACCTAGACAACAATGAGGACACTAAGAGAGACATACATAGACCTAATCTACATGGGTACTAGAAAAAGACAAGATCTGCTGAGTAAATTGGGAGCATGGGGACCTTGGGAGAAGGTTGATGGGGAGGGGAGAGACAGGGAGGGGAGCAGAGAAAAATGTAGAGCTCAATAAAAAAAATCTAAAAACGCAAAATAAATAAAAAAACACTTTCTAAGTACTAGCTTTTAAAAGTGCTGCCAATCTAGAGTGCTATACATTTTTAAATGCCTTCAAAAAGGTAAAACAATTCGTATTTAAAAATAAAAACTAAAAGCAGTGCCTAAAAGACCCACACAAATGAAACTGATCCTGGAGGGAACATGAAATATTATGGGTTGGGTAGGAAAATATTTGTATCACTTCACATGAACATTGATGGTATGAGACTAAAAAGTCTTGCACAGAGTTAAACACAGGAATAATTAAACATATAATAATAAAACTAAATATGCTGTAGGGGTAACAAGTAAATTGAGAATGTTTGAAACTCCTTTGTTGTCTTTTTAAAAAAAAAGAAAAGAAAAGAAGCATATCTTATACTTCAAAGGGGAAAGGATGTATATTTTAGTCCTTAAGGACACTTTTAAAATAGTAGCAAGAGACAAGCCAATTATATAATAAAGAATAAAAAATTTTATTAATCTAATTTGGCATAAAAGTACAAAAGAGAACATATACTGCAAATACAATATAAATAGAAATACAGGCAAAATGAAAACATATTAATTTCCAATTAAAGAAAAAATATCAAATTGAATTTTTCAAATAGCCTTAGCTGTCGAACTCATTGTAAACGGATAAATCTGGAGAGAATGTTGATGTTTTATATGGAAATTGAGTCTAGGCTGATGTTAGAATACGATGGCCTAGGAGAATGAGTAGATCATTCTGAGGACTTTGAATTTTTCCTGTTAATTATAAATAATTCTAGAGGTAAAGCTACTATTCCCAATGTGTCTGCTGAGAAGATCTGGGTATTATAATAAATAAATAAATAAATAAATAGCCTGACTCTTCCACTGACTCTCATTAAATTAATTATCTGACTTACTGCTAACGGAACACACCTATCACCACACCTGCTACTTCTGAGCTAGGTGGAATGTTTAAAAACATATCCTAAGACCTTAAGTGGCCAGAATTTAGAACCCTATTGTGTGAATTTCAACAGTTTCCCTAATTTGTCTATACATGGGATTTATCACTCAAACACTGCAGCCAACAAGATTTACCCTTTTATGGGATTGTGAGAACAACCAAGCAAGCTGCTGTAGGCCAAGCTTAGACAACCTTTGGTGAGCTGGAAATACTTCATAAAGCATAGGACTTATCAAATGTCATATACCTCCACTGGTAAAGCTACTCCCCCTCTTTGCTCCCAGATTCTGTCATCTGTTCTAGGCCATAGCTTCTACTCTGGTTTGTCAATACAACCCCACAAAAATTCTGTTATTCAGAAATGTCATCAATATCTAATCTGCAGGTACTCAAAGTCTTCCTAGGTATTATACCAACTACACAAACCAAATAAAAGGGGAAAATATACAAACTGTACTTTATCAAAAGTAAAACTTTTGCCAAAGAAATCCATGAAGTTAAGAGGTGAGCCCCTGGAATGGAAGATGGTTAGTATCACACATTTTCTATGGGATTCATCTAGGATACAAAAAGAAGACTCACAAGTCAATATTAAGACTAACTGGAAAAACATCAGAGAGGACATTTCTTCCAAAAAGATATGTAAGTGATAATGTTCATGTAAATATTGCCAATATTATTAGCTATAAGGAAAACCTAAATAAAACCACAAAGAGATTTCACTTCATATCCGCGAGGTTGATTATAACCAAAACATGCATAATAAATACAAGTGTTAGAAAAATACAGAGGAATTGGAACCCTCATGCATTACTGGCAAGGATGTGAACTGATGCAGCCATTCTGGAAACATCTTGGAAGTTTCTTAAATGCCAACCATAGAGTTACAATACGATTCGGCGACTCTGCTCATATATATATATATATATATATATATATATATATATATATATATATCTCCAAGAAAAATAAAAATATACAACCACAAAAATTATCCAAGGAAAACAAAAATATATAACCACAAAAAATTTACACAAATACATATAACAGCATTGTTCATTATAGGCAAGATATAGAAATTCCCCAAAGTCTATCAATTATTGAATGAATAAATAAAAAGATAGTATCCATACAATAATAAACTATTCAAAAATAACAGTGAAGCCTTAATACATACTACAACATGGCTGAAACTCAAAAATATTGTAAGTGAAAAGAGCCAAGCACCAAAAAGCAAGAATTTTATGAGGCAGTTATAGAAGGCTCAAAATAGGCTAATCTAGCCAGGTACAATGGTGCACACCTTGAATCCCAGGTCAGATACAAATGGATCTCTGTGAGTTCAAAGCTAACCTACTCTAGTGAAATCTATTCCAGCCAGTGCTACAGAATGAGACCTTGTCTCAACAAAAAGACAGATGGGAGGGCGGAAGGGAGGGAGGGAGGGAGGGAGAGAGAGAGAGAGAGAGAAAGAGAGAGAGAGAGAGAGAGAGAGAGAGAGAGAGAGAGAAAGAGCGAGCAAGCCTAGGGCTGGTGGTGGGAAATTAGAAAACTCACTGCTGGTTGGTGGGAAATTAGAGCTGACTGCTAATAGACAAGGAAGTTCTTTGCGGGGTGGGGCATGAAAGAGTTCTAAAATTGGTTTAGTGATTATTCCGCAGCTGTGAATTTAGCAAAACCACTGAGTTTTAGACTTAAAACTAGAGGAATATATGATATCTTAAATTGTATCTGCTTTCTAAACCTGGGCTGGGAATGCTTCTCTGATTCAGGAATGTCAGAGCATTACTTCCCAGCGCTGTGGGAGGATCTCTCTGCTGAAGTGTCAAAAGCAAGCAAACAGCTTGCTCAGTTCATTCCCTTGATCCCAGAGCTCCAGAGGGATTGTTTCTTTCAGCTACTGCCCCAGATAATACAGGGCATCCAGGAAGCAGTGGGTCTACAAGCATCGTGCAGCAAACACAGATGCGCCACCTCTCCTAAGAAAAACTAGTTTGATTTGTGGTTCATCCAAGGTCCTAACGTGATTTACTGAGAGAACCTGTCCTCCCAGTTCTTGGCTTCTCAGCCAGGGGAACTCGGTTCGAATATTTCTGTTAAATAAATAACAGATAGTCAAAAACAAAGGAGAAAGAAAAGATGGCTGATAAGTACATTCTCCTCACAGTTGTCAGAGAAGGGGATGTGGACTCTCCCACAAACGCTTCAAGGGTCACTCCAGGCCACCTGACCACGGGGATCTGTGAAAAGAACCTTCCAGCCCCCAATATCCAGGGCACTTTCCAATCAATAGCCTCCCCCAGAGTCTTTGCATTTCGAGCAATGACTGATAACAGCAAGATTTCTGATCTCAGGCGCAGGCTTCGTCACTCGTCTCCCACTCACACGCCTGCGTCCCCTCTGACCTGCGAAGAGCTGATCGGCTGGTCTGCGTGAGTCTGCGCAGTATAGGGAATTCTTTCCTTACAGAACACCTCTCATATAGTATTGTGAACCAGAGAGTTCTTCCTTAGACCAAAGTAAACTCAGTTTTTCTGGAGCATGCATACTCGGGGTCCTGGGAAGACTTTGCCTTACCTAAAACTGCTTTGTGTGAGTTTGTCCGTTCATCGGCCATCTTGACTAGGGAATTTCAAATAAACCATCTTGGCTAAGCACAACATTTCCGGGGAACTTCTAATGTGATAATGCTTTTAAGAACTTACTGCTCTCCTGGCTCTTTTTAAACTCCCTAGTGATAGGGAGTATATTTCCACTTCTATAAAGAAGAGGTGGGTGGTAAAGCCTATAGACTTGGGCTAGTAAAAGGAATTAACAAGAGGGAAAGTATTGTCTTACAGTTCAGAACACTTTGTAACTATAAAAAAAACCTGTTAAAATACATCTGCTTCCTGGGAGGCAGCTTGAATATAGGTATTAGAAAGTTACAATTCAAAATGTGGTTACAACTCCAAAGGACACTCTGGGGGTCACTAGGAAGCTTGTTAGAAACAATCCTGACCCTCACCCTGTTTATTAACAAGACCCCCAAATGCTTCTTGTGCAGCTTAAACTTGGCGGAATGCCTTCAACCTCAAAAATTCAAATGCTTTCTCACTCAGCAATCCCTGCCTCAAGTATCTGCTCAGAGAAAACAATTAGTGAAGTGTGGAAGAGATGTATAAAAAGTGCCCGGTGCTTCTGCAACAGCAGAAACCTGAAACAATTACAGGTCTGCTAGTCAAAAACTGCCCAGGGGCTCACTGATTCACCCTGGGTATACCTGCAGTCTCCCTGGGAGCTTGTTGATGATACAAGGCACACCTTCGTGCCACTTGCCAGCCTGCACTACCTCTGTAAAGCAAGCCTGGCAGCTGGTACTGTGCCAAGAAGATGCCGGTGCTTTGGCTGTGAATAAAGGTATCCATTCAGCTTGGTACAAACTGGCTTTAGTCCCCCACCATGAGTTATGCCTGGGTTGGAATCACATCATCGGCCTCTATCCAATCCCAAGACTCCAGCCAGTTAGACTTTTGCTAGCATATCTAGGTGTTTCTCCTAAGTATAATGGTCAGGTACAACTATTAGCAACTATTAGTTCAACTATCTAAGATATAACCAATTAAAGGAGGATGGTGAAGACTCAACTGAGAGACCATCTTCTTCATTTTTAGTTGTGGGCTATTTGCAAAATCTGCGATCTGACTGCTCTGTTCTTTGTAGCTGAGAAATGTGTCCAGGTCCTGTGTATCTAGTCACCGATCGTCCCCTTTGTGGCTCTGTTTCTCTTGTCCTGCAGTCACTCAATTTATTGAAGAGGAGCCTGTCATCATGACTGAATTCAAGTTGGAGCATTTCAGAGAAAATAATATGCCCTAGACCCTTCATTTTACATTGTAAAGCTGCCCTTTGCCTTCCACAGCTCCCGCTGTGCTGTAGTTTTTCCCCACAGCTCTCCTCCCATCTACTGCTTACTTCATTTTACTAATTGACAGTCTTGTCCTCCTCTTGCAACTGAGGGTGACAGTCCAGGTAACTTTGCTGTTTGTTCTCTCCAGTGTCTTAGCACGTCAATTTGTGCGAAGCATTGCAGGGTCCTCAGACCGCTGGTCTTCCAGAGTTACCCTCGCTGTTTTGACTACATCCAAGATTCACAGCCTTTTAGCTTTCTGGCTTTCTATTAAACGTTAATGCTGATAACAGATTAAGAATTAAAGAAAAGTTTATCTTGTTCTACCTGTTCAAGGTCAAGGAGGGTAGTGGCTGGGAAGATCTTAGTAGTCCCGGTAGGTTCATCCAAGCCAGCAAACATACACGCAGAGAAGTCAACTGAGAAATAGATCTCGGTTAGAAACAGATAACCACAGAGTGCTAAGACCCAGAAGTCGTGGAGTCTAAGAGAACCAGATCAGGACTAGAAAGAAAATCCGGGAAGTCAGAAAACCAGTCTACTCATCCAGACACGGTGCTACATGACAAATAATACCAAACACAAAAACCTGAATAACCATTAGACTGATGACTAGCTCCATCGGTCAAATGGAATCTATTAAAATACAACCATTAAAAACGTTCTTGTAGATTTCCTGAATAAACCGGGAGTATGGGGACCATGGGAGAGCATAAAAGGGGCAGAGAAGAGGAAGGGAGGAGAGTGGAGAAAAATATATAGCCCAATAAAAACAATTTTAAAAAATGTTCTTGCACAAATCTAGTAGAGTAAAATAAAAAAAAACTAAATTGGAAATTACACTTGGAGTGTGATCACGTTTTTGCTTTGCTACGTGTGTTACCTACAGCTAAGTAAAAGCTGAGCTGAGAAGCCAGTTCGCTCAAAAAAAGTGGTAACATGAGTCTAAAACCTAAATTCGACTGGGTGGGGGTGCATACACCTTTAGTCCTAGCACTCAGAAGACAGAGGCAGAAGGCTCTCTGAGTCGTAGACCAGCCTACACAAGATAGCCAGACCTACACAGAGAAACCCTGCTTCAAAAATAAATAGATAGGAGAGAGAGGTGGGGGGGGGGGGAGGAAGGAAGGAAAGGGAGGGAGGGAGGGAGAGAGAGAGAGAGGAGAAGAAAAATCAAAATAACAGCAGCAACAACAACAACAACAAAAAAAAAAACAATTTCAGGTCCCCTACATCTGCACAAAAATCCAGTCTCAGTAGCATGCATCTAGAACCAAGCACCAGGTAATTGGGAATGGGAGGATTCCTGGGGCTCACTGGCCAGAATGCCTAGCTGAATTGGTGAGCTCCGGGTTAGTGAGGGACCCTGTCTTAAGGAATAAGATGAAAAATAATCGAAGAAAACTTCACAGCCAATCGCTGGCCTCCACCTCTGTGTATTCGCTTGTGCATGGGCACATACACACATACAATATATAGGTGGAAGAACTTGCCAAAATGGTGCTGGCAGTTGTAGATACATCTGGATGGTAATAGTAGGGATGGTTTTAACTTCTTTTTATTTATTTTCTCTTTTCAATTTGTCAATGCACATTTTCTACACTGGCTAGAAAAATAAACTTTAGACCGTCTGTTTGCTGTGTGTTCGGTGTTCTCCACCTCAGCAAGAGGACTTCTTGCTTCATTTCTGTACTAATGAAGTCCTTCAAGACTCAGCTGACTGAGTGTGGCTCCAGGAGGAAAGCTCCTCCCACTTCTCACAGCCTCGGCCATCTCTTTAAAAAACTCCCACCTCTAGGCACACCACCGACAGAGGAAACTCTTCTGCCAAAGGGACTGTGCTAAAAAGCCCAAATCAAGGTAGGAATGACAGCTAGGGAGAGAGGCTGAGAAGGAAGTGCTCAGAACTCGGGAGAAGGTTCACAGCCCCAGGACTGTTTTGTTGAGTGGCTTGTTTAAACAGATTCCTTTTTAATATTAAGCCAAGACATTGTAAGCAAGTTTACAATGAAGGTCATCTGACCAGACAAGTTTCTCTTAAGGGGAGGAAGAGGTTGAAGATTTGATTAGTGAGGCGTTTTATCCAATTAGTGCTGCTTATTAAATTACCACCAATAATGTGACCTGACCACACTGGCGGATACTCTTACCTTTGTCCTCCTGAAGCAGTAATGACTGGTCGACTCATTGACAGGAGACGATGGCAAAGAAGGTGGCTGTGATTGGAGCAGGAGTCAGTGGCCTGATCTCTCTGAAGTGCTGCCTGGATGAGGGTCTGGAGCCCACTTGCTTCGAAAGGACTGAAGATATCGGGGGACTGTGGAGATTCAAAGTAAGTGAGACTTTCCATGCCTCAGACTACGACACGCTGAAATTTTAAGGTGACTGATGAGCCTTTGAAAGATTTCTTAAGCAGTTTTGGTCCAATTTTATTTTTATTTATCTATGCAGCTAACCAGGAACTGAACTCAGGCTGGCATCTTTCCCAGGTCAATATCGTGCCAACCCACGTGACCAACTCAGGGATGCAAGGAATCTTCTCTTTAAAAGCCAGCTAATTGCAAAACAGCCCATGTTTTTGTCATTTTTCTGATAGACTAATTAGATAATATACTAATATTAAAAAGCATTTTATAAAATAGAAGTAATTAGAATTATTTTTAAGACATCAGTTCTATTCTAATCACTGAGTCAAGTGCTTCTTCAGAGAATGGGCCCTTATTACTTTTGACTTTGTTTTTCTCTTAAAATAAACCATGCGCCGGGCGATGGTGGCACATACCTTTAATCCCAGCACACAGGAGGCAGAGGTAGGCGGATCTCTGTGAGTTCGAGGCCAGCCTGGTCTATAAGAGCTAGTTTCAGGACAGCTAAGGCTGTTACACAAAGAAACCCTATCTTGAAAAAAACAAAAAAATAAAATAAAATAGAGCATGCTTGTTTACTGCGCTTTTCTGGTTATATTCCAGTATAACCTGTTGTGAACCTCTTTGTCAAATATTTTCTATTAATTAAAGTCATTCTTCTTACTCAACCTAAAATTTCATAATATTATTTGCCATTCAAAATTTTATTGACAGATTCATAGACAACTATGTAGGCTTATGACTGTGAATGTAACTATTTGCATTCCTTCCAGAGAGTGGTACGGCACTTGTCTGGGGTTCCACCTCTAGGGAGGGTGAAGCAGGGGTATTGGAAATTTGAGGTCAGCTTGGGCTACATGTCAAAACTCTGTCTCAATCAGAAAATATCCTCCTTACCGGACATGCCGAATCAAAATCTCCCGAGGAAATTCAGGCAAGCTTCACGTGAACCCTACGATAATGAGACAGCTTGGCAAACAGTGGGACAGGTTGCCAAGTGAAAATGTGTTCACGCAACCATGAAAACACAGAGTTAATGATGGAGACCTTGACCTTCACGTGAGACGAGTGGCTTTACTGAGAGGAATCACATTTATATCTTAATAAGCACCGGCTGCTAGAATTAGAACTTTTCCTGAGAAAGTGATGTAATATATTCCTGTCTTAACTGATAGCTTGTTTCCTTCTCCACTGGAGGCGCACACAGGGTTTTCTTTTGTATGTGAATAGGTTTAAATTGTAACCAATTTAACATACTTATTAACTGTGTGTGTGTGTGTGTGTGTGTGTGTGTGAGAGAGAGAGAGAGAGAGAGAGAGAGAGAGAGAGAGAGAGAGAGAGAGCAAAGCAGTGAGCTTGGGGGTTCCAGTGTCATGGCATGCGCATGAAGACCAGAGGACAAATCTGTAGAACTGGTTCTTCCCTCCGCCCTTACATGGGTTGCAGGGATTGCATTCATATCTTCAGGTTTGCACAGTAAGAGTTTGACCCAATAAGCCCCTTCAGTGATCCTGTAACAGATTTAATGTGCAAGACTTAATATCTAAGCACAAAGTGTTCCTTGTTTGTCGCAAATTTGTTAGCCGAAGAGGTAAAAGTTACTTTGAATGGTCTGTCAACAATAGGATTTAATACATTCCAGTAAGGTGGTTCCTATAGCATTTCCATGGCCCCAGTGTATTAGATTTTAAAATCGGAGATTGTTTCTTATGTATTTTGTGAAAAAATATAGATTAAAAAGTGAATTAATTAATCCTTATTGGATAACATTAAATACATAATTTCCAAGCATCTATAACAACATCATAGGCCGGGCCTCTCTTAAGACTACATCTAACGGAGAGTAATAAATAATTTGCTTCTCTCAGAGACCTCCTTCCTTCAGAGAGAAACACTGAGCAAAATTTTACAGATTTCTGCTGGGGGGGCATGGCATCTTGGGAACTGGGGCCCAAGGCATTTTGGGTACTCGGCTTCTGAGATAAGAAGACTCTGGAAAAGGATTCTGGGGGCATCAATGCCCATCCCAGGAATACTGCTCCTCACAATTATGCCATCATAAACTAGCGCAAATCTCTTTTTTACTGCTTCCCACACTGACACAGAATCCTCTGATAAGTTGGCACATCTAATGCCAACTTAAAAACAAAACCAAGAAATTCAAATCTATGTGCCTTGCCTGGATTAGGTGATACTGAATTCTTCCAGGAGGTTCTCCAGCGCCCCCTGGTGTCATTTTTGCGATACAGGCAGGCTGATGAGGAATTCAATATTTTTTAGCACTTCTTCCAGGGAAGAAGCTCTTGGCATGCATTACTTTTCTTCATACCTTTAGGGTTAGATTATAGGATTTTTTCCTTACTAGTGACTGAATGGGAAGCTGAATTTTGTGATAAATGGTTTGCCCAGAGGGAAGGCAGTAGAAAGGAAAGAGCGAAATTGAAGGTCTGTGATTCCTGAGTCCACAAACTAAAGAATTGACGGGGTTGGGGGACACCAAAAAACATGATCCTCCTGCAGCCACTAGCTTACTCTGCTCCTATACCCTATCATCACAGAGAAATTACTAATATACACTGTCTTCTGACTTGGGAATTTTCATAAATAGAGCTCCTCTCTCCAACAACACATAACCAGGTATTTTATTTAACCTTCATATTATGGTCTACAGATCTCTTTCCAACTTAGTCTCTTATGTCTATAATCAGCCTGAAATATTACCATCTCTTAGCATGTGACTTTCCTGAGATCTAATTCAAATTGATAATATTTTTTAAAACTTATCTATTTCAAGATCAGAGAGAGGCTGACCAATGCAGTAGGCATTAAGCATGAACCAGACACAATCAGTTCCTTCGACAAAACTGTTATCAGTAGCCTGAGTCTTGCCAGTATGATTTCCATTGTACTTCGCCCCAATACCACTTCCACTAAAACAATTTAATGCTACATCTTCAGCATTTACAGAACAAGAACTAATGTTTGCATGGTTATTTTCATGTAGATCTCACTTTATACTCACAACAACCTCCCGTGTTATTTGTTTTGCATTTTGTAAGTTTGCTTGGCCTTGGAAATTTTATTTGAAATTTCAATTATCTGTCATCTTTACTATGCCACCCTCCATTGGGTATACCCAAATATGATCATCTGTATTTGTCTCTGTCAAAGTCATTGGTTAAAATATTGATCACAAGGCCAGGCATGATAAGCCACACTGTAATGGCCCACACTTGGGATGCAAAGGCATAAGGATATCCAGTTCAAGGCCACTCTGGGCTACATGACAAGTTGGAGGCCAGGCTAGGCTAGAGTGATCCCCTGTCTCATAAGAAACAAACAAAATATTAATCAGAATAAGATAAAAAATAGAAAGTGGACACCTGAAGTATCTCCCAAATGAGGTCCACCTCTACACTGACCCAAACATGTACTTGCTCCACTTATTCTTCGTGTCCATCACAGCCTTTCTTCTGCTTAGTTGACATCTGCCATTTTAGAGCCATTCCGTTCACGTAGGACATGACATTCTACAGGCTCTCTCGTGTTCTTTTCAGAAGATGACAAACAGCCTTACCCTTGTTGAACTTGAAATTCTCGTAGACAAAGTTGTCACAGCATAACTCAATAGGCATTTGCATCCTAATGACACTTCTAGAACCAAGTTTAACCTAATTTATGTGAACCTCTCCAAGCAGACAAACAGGTAGTACTGTGGTCCTGTAGGCGTAGTCATTAACTGTCTGAAATACACTTATTTTGCTTCTTCATAACAGTTTTGAAGAAGTGATGTTTTTCTGCATACACTGAAAAAAGCGTATAGCATAAGATCAAGGAAATCCAAAACGTGTTCTAAGCCCAGGTCTGGTCATGTAAGCCTGTAATCTCAAATACTCCAGAGGCTGACTTATGTAAGGTTATAAATCCAAGGTCTGTCTGGGCCACTAAGTGGGACCCTGTTTCAAATTTTAAGCTTGATTTAAAATAAAAAATTTAAAAAGAGACTAAGGGTACGTATGCACATAGACGTATAAGCCCCTGAGCTGAACCCCCAGTTTCTCAAAGAAAAAGAAAAAACATATTTTATGCATAAAATAGAATGGCATTATACAGATGACTCAGTGCTAAGCATACCAACTTGACCTTTATAGTTCTCAAACTTCCTCTGAATTCTTCTGATGCAGCTGCTCCACTCTCGTATGTGAGGACCACAGTTTAATCATGCAAGGAGGTGAAAAGTTTTAAGCATATCCATTCCAAGTAATGGAGAAGATACACACAGGCGCGAAAGGATGAATGACAAAATGCTTACAAGGCCATGCATGTTCGTTGTTTCCTGAGTATGACTGATAAGGCCAATATGATGTTGCATCCAGAAAAGGGCTAACCTCAGGTGTTTGTCCTTCACATCCCTGATGTCAACTTCCACTTACTCCTCCCCCTGCACCCCCGCCTTGAGTAATTACATTTCACCTTGAGAATCATCCTTTTGAACTTTAGATTTTTCTGCCTTTTCATTTTCCCCAGAGTCAAAGATAAATTTCAGCCCAACCCATGATCAAAAGATGGTATATCTAAGACCAGTTCTCACTGAACTCACTCGGTTCTGCTATATGGTTTAAGAAAACTGAACATTATAAACTAGCAAAATCCTTTAACAAAAAATTGTTTATCTTAAGCGCATAAACCATAGCAAAATCTAAAATGCTAAGGAAATCAGATTGTTTTTATTTTTGCATAAATATCACTTTAAGCCACACCCATGGGGTACAATTAACCACTTTGAAGACTCTCTGTCTCTGTCTAGCAGAAAGAAAAGCCTCTCTTCTCCCTCCAACTTCACTTTTACAACTCCAAGGCCCAGCTGCATTTTAATTCAATACAGTAATAAGCTCCCCCAAAGAAAGACACTGTTCTTGTATTGTTTACTTCCTGTTCCCAACTCCCAGCACAATTCAGGCCAAAATAAGCGCTGTTAAGTTAGCATTAATCATGGTCCAATTGCAACGATGAAAATTATGCCAATTTCACCTGTCTAAACACATAGACTTCTATTTCATCCAACTAACTAAATGAAGAAGCTCTTATAAAGATTTTGGCAGTCAGGCACTTTAATCCAGTACTCAGGAAGCAGAGGCATGCAGCAGATCTCTGTAAGTTCGAGGCCAGCCTGATCTACAAAATGAGTTCCAGGACAGTCAGGGATACACAGAAACACTGTCTTGAAGGGAAAAAAAACAAATTTGGGGGAAGAATCATAGGGCCTTAAACATGCTAGATAAGTGTTCTATTACCCCCAACCAGGCATTGCTTTTGACAAGAAACTGCTTCTACCAATCAAATCTACTATAAAGATGATCTCTTCCTCCTCAGAAAAGAAAAGACTTATGATACCGTCACTGTTTGGTGATGATCTATAAACGTGAAACTTACAATGAAGATTTTAGTTGGGCCCTAAAATTTGTATTAAGAATCAGCAACTAGAATGAGTTCTTCTCATCCTCAAACCCTCCTTTAAAAATGTACCTGACAGAGTCCAATCACACTTCTAGGCAATGCTTTAACTCTTGAAAAAGTCCTAATGTTTTGTCTACAGTGTCACAGTCTTGGTTCAGAAGGGCGTAATGATTTTCTGTTCAGTGAGGTTCACCCTGGTGGTCTGTAGTGATAGTGAGAGAGGCCGACACTAGTTAATCACTTATTTGGAGGCAGGCATTGTACTAAGCACTTTATCTAATCTCTGCAAACTTTGGAACAAATGTCTAACGTCTGGGTTATGCACAAACACCGTTTGACACAGGAACACGAAGAAACTGAGTTGTGTAACTTGTCCGTGTTTGCAGAAGCATTAAGAGAGGCAGCAGGGACCAGTCCCACCAGAATATTTATGGAATCCTCACTGTTTATTCAACACTACTCAAAATCACGTAGTCTTGAGAGGGAAAAATTCATTTCTTTTCTTAATGAAATATTTCCTATTTTAAAACTCTGGTAAAATAGGAAACACAAGTATTCAGTTTTGTCAAGGACATTGTGTTCAATTATGCTCCCCAAAAATAAAATAGAAAAAAATGTTTAAATATCAATATGACTGCAGTATTGCACAATTTGAAGCTAGTGTTAGAAAATAAGAGCACTTTTACTTATTCATCCAATGTTCAAGTAATCATATTCCTGTGTGAAAGTCAGAAAACCTTTCATTCTACTGAAATGCATGTTTGTATTCCATTATATATATATATATTTTATATATATTCCATTATATATATATATATATATATTTCACAATAACAGCACCATGAGCCCTCTCTGTCTAGAGACCCAGCATAGTGAATAAGCTGCATACTCTCCACCGACTGCCTTTGCCCAAGATACCTGCAACAGGAACAAAAATTATTATTCAAGTTTAGATTCTAGTCCAGGAAAAATATACACACTACTCATGGGGAAAGTCTGATCATAGGTATGAGAGAATAGATTATGAATGATGAAGGATTAATAAAAGAAGAAAGAAGAAGGGATGTGAGGAAGAAGGATATTTGTAAGCAAATCCATATTTGGCAAGAATTCTGAATATTTCTCTTAACCAGTCTGCTCTGAGAGTAATAAGGTGTTGGCATCCCAGATATTAAGACCCAGTGAAGCCAAACACGTGGAGTACTTTCTACTTAGACAATGGACGGCAAGTCACATAAACTTTCTCTTTTTTAACTCATGGAGACCAAGTTCAACCTGTTGCAGAACATTCATGTGTAATAGTGAGCCACTATGCCAGTTCTTCTATATCGGCAGAGTAGCTGATACCAAGATTGACCTTCAGTGCCACAGTGAGCTGTGAAAGCATCAACTCTTAATGACATTCCTTGTACTACGGAGCACTTCTTACATCTCTGTCTCACAGATGAACGGCACAGATTGGTCCAGACCTTTCTCTTTAAAGAGAAAGACATGTGTTGACACCCACATCTAACTGTGAAGATAAGCACATCTTCTTCTAGTCCTGGTTACCTCTTTCATTTTTTTGTTTGCTTTATTTCTTTATGGATGTGGCTTTGGGTTGAGTCTTACTATCTTCCTGCAGCTGGCTTTCTGTCCAGTGTGTAGCTCGGGCCCATCTCAGATGACCACTTTCAATGGTGCCAAAAACTAAGGAACTGAGGGTCTAAAAAACGCAGCAGGCAAGGAATAATTTTCTTTTGGTCAGGGAACCCTGATTGCTCTTCGAGCAGATGAGGGAGGGGGACTTGATCTGGGGAGGGGAAGGGAAATGGGAAGCGGTTGCGGGGAGGAGGCAGAAATCCTAAATAAATAAATAAGAAAAAAACAAAACAAAAAAATTACAAGAAAGATACATTTATACTTGATTTAAAATGCTGTTTGGATTACAAGTGAATATTTTTCTTTTTAAACTTTTCTACAGAAGAAAATACAGTGCCATATAAGTAAGACTAAGTAATTTCTGTCAGTTAGTGAATTCCTACAAACTTTACCTTCTTTCCAGCCACTCTAATGCATAGTCAAATAGCAACTACTGTTTCTCTGGATTATAGCCTAGTCTGTGTTCACACTGACACATCTACTGAAGGGTTCTTAGGCACCATTATTTAAGTTTTCTAATAAAAGCCTCTCTCATCGTAGGTTTATTCACAGATTCTGAACACCAATCATGGCTATTTATTTACATGAATTTACATGAAGGACATCATGTAGAGCATGACTTAGAAGAAAATATTAACTAAGTCATAGCATGTGCTTTATGGGACTTTTACCGAGGCACAACTGTGAACATTAAAAATCAGGTTTGAGGTCTGGCTGATGTCTCAGTTTGCTTCCTATTTCTGTGATCAAACACTGACCAGAACCAACTGGGGGAGGAAAGGGTTCATTTCAGCCTACAGGTTATAGTCTCCATCATGAAGGCAAGCCAGGCAGGAAAGCAAGGCAGGAGCCTGGAGCCAGGAATCAAAGCAGAGGCCATAGAGAAGTGTTGTTTACTGGCTTGTTTAGCTTGCTCTGTTCTGCAGCTCAGGCCCACCTGCCCAAATATGACACCATCCACAGTGGGATGGCTACCGTACATCAATCAGCAGGCAAGAAAAGGCCTACAGATATACCAAAGGGTCAGACCCTCAGCTGAGATTCTCTCTTTCCAGGTGTGTCTGAGTGTGCATCAAGTTGGCAAAACTACGATATTTGGTGTCAGCACTAACCTTTGTCACTTAAGGACAACTGATTTGAATTAAGAACAAAATAAAGACCTATGGGATCAAATCAAGATATAAAGCCTCCCTGCTTCTAAACACACTCATTTAATTTTAAATTCTATATTCAGTGTCCCAGGAATTATTAGTCCTTCAAAGTCAGAGTAAATAAAGCTTCCCTAGGGGAATTTAAGAAGACAACTGGCTCACAATGTTTGGTGTTAAATAGGTAGGCTGATAGAGTGTTAAATATTTTGCAATATGCAAAAAAAAAAAAAACAAACTTGTCTGTACTCCAAACCCCATGAGGACCAATAGCACATCTACTGAGCAGCGCCACTTGTCAATAAACAGGTTCGTCACACAGAATGATGGGTTACATGTGCTGTCTGTTTGCCCCCAGATGCCATATACATACGTGTGTGTGTGTGTGTGTGTGTGTGTGTGTGTGTGTGTGTGTGTGTGTTATCAAGACAGAGTTTCCCTATATAGCAGCCCTGGCTGTCCTGGCGTTCACTCTGTAGACCAGGGCTGGCCTTGAACTCACAGAGCTCCACCTGCCTCTGCCTCCCGAGTGCTGGGATTATAGGTGTGCGCCACCATCAACCGGCCAGAAGAAGACTTTTACTACAAGTAAGACTTGCATTAAAATCATTGCCACTGATCGTTTCACTCGCTCCTTTAGGAGAACGTGGAAGATGGTCGAGCAAGCATCTATCACTCCGTCATCACCAACACCAGCAAAGAGATGTCCTGCTTCAGCGACTTCCCAATGCCCGAGGATTTCCCCAACTTCCTGCACAATTCTAAACTCCTGGAATATTTCAGGATTTTTGCCAAGAAGTTTGATCTTCTCAAATACATTCAGTTTCAGGTACTGTGTGTGGTGGGAATGGATTTCTCTGCCTTCATTCATACTTAAATGGAAAAGTGTCTCTGGCGGTGAAAGACCTTAAGATAAACTATGGCACTTTGGTGGCTTTGTGGAAAGGAAAAAGCATGGTAAAACCGCCCATTAAGACTGAAAGTTCAGATGACGATGAAAAGTGATGTGAAAATAACATTTAAGCCAGTGCCACACTGATCTTTCCAAGCCTCGTTCCTCTGGAAAGGCTGTATGAATCCGAGCCGAATTGTCCTTTTTCTACGTTCTCCACAGAAATGGGTTAAACACACACACACACACTGTCCACTTTCCATTTGTCTCAGGTTCACCTATCTACTTTTTCATAATTTCTTTTCTGCACGTAAACTTCCAATCATCTTGCGTTATACCTGAAATCACCATTTCCTGTACTCTCTACAAAGAGGAACAACAAGGAAACATGTTACCACTAAGCACGGAGCACTGGTCTAGTTGAAACTGCTTTTCTGAACAAACAACTCAATGGGGCTCATTTTTAAGGCCTTTCATGTCCTTAGCAACTTTGGCTTTGTGAGCACCAGGCTTGTGTTGTATTCACATAACAGCTTATCTTCATGGAAATCTGTATTTGTAAATACTGTTGAAATGTCCACTTTTAGGAACTTGTTTTGTCCATTTTAGGAACAGCTTCATGTCCATTTAGAGAATCTCCTGTGGTTTCCCCTCCAATTTCTGGTAGAACCATCCCATGAGTGGCAGTCTTCTAAGGATATCCGCAGTGCTTGCCTGCCAAAGGAACAAGAAGGGTCCACTTGACAGAGTTTGCTGGCAGTGGACTCAAGAAAATCACATGGATTACCTATTACCCTCGCCCCATCCTGACTTCCAGGGCCCTGACAGAGTAATTAACGAGGCCTTCTCTGTGTTTGTTCAAGACCACCGTCATTAGTGTGAAAAGACGCCCAGATTTTGCCTCTTCTGGGCAGTGGGAAGTTCATACTCAGAGCAATGGCAAGGAGCAGCATGCCGTCTTTGATGCAGTTATGGTTTGCAGCGGCCATCATATCCAACCTCACCTGCCGCTGAAGTCGTTTCCAGGTGAGGCTGTGGGCTTCTCAGCATGGAGGAGTAGGCCTCCGGGAATCTCGCATGGAGTCCAGATGGACAGGCGGGATTGGCCGCTGTGAATGGGGGTGGCAGTAAGCTTGAGGTACAGCTGGGGAGCAGAAGCATGGCAGACACCATCTCTGCTTCTATTGCTTCCTCTGAGTCTTCACACATAGCTCAGTTAACTTCCTCCAGATCATTACATTTTCCCCAGCAATTCAAAGGATTCACACAAACATGCATTCCCTATAAGAGGACCTCCAAACGCCTACCCTAATTGTTCTGTCCTGCCAAACCCATGGAAATTTACTACATCCCTGGGGCCTTTTCTACTGGCCAAGGGTTGCTAGAGAGAATTCCTGGAAATACACACTGAGGTGGGACAGAGATGAGGGGAGGAATGTGGGAGCAGATGCCTGAAGCCAGCTGGCAGGTCGTCCCAGCCTTCCCTCTGAGAGAACTTTCTAGTCAAGATCGTCCCCTTGACAAGGACTCACAAAGAGCATTCCCTTCCCAGAGTCCTCTGGGAAAGTGTCTGACACAGTGGGTCACAATCAGGCTTCATATGAGAATTGCCCACACTAAAAGCAAAGAACACTTTAATAAGGCCAGATATTACTGGGAAGTATAGAAGCGGCACACTGGAAGAACACAAATGGTTAACAATCAAATGGTCATTGAGTCACTCATGAAGCAACTTCTGTAGGCCTGATTTTAGTCTTTTAGTTATTTGCTTTTGCAAAATTATAAGCACTCTTCTAATTATTGCCCAATTACAATAACACTATTTCCAAAGAGTTCTTAAATGTATCAACGATGTGAAACTAGAGTGTCATTAGACTGCCCCAAATAGAACAGCAAGTGAGATGCCCGCGTCAGGTCATGATCTATACAGCAAAGCCATTTGTTTGCCACTGGTGAACACACATACTCCAGTCTCTCACGTGGACCTCATATTTCATAAGGAATTTTAGTTAAAGTTTGATATTTGACTATTGTAACTCCTGTAAGGGAGGAGGTGAGAATCCAAAAAGGGAAAACCGACCTGCAGTTTTATTGAAATTAACTTGTCATAACTTCTTACTTGGAAGGTCACAGTTTCCCTCTTCTTCCTCCCACAGGTATTGAGAAGTTCAAAGGCCAGTATCTCCATAGCCGCCAATACAAGCACCCTGCTGGCTTTGAGGGGAAACGCATCCTGGTGGTTGGGATAGGAAACTCAGCCATTGATATTGCCTCTGAGCTGAGTAAGAAGGCCTCACAGGTGCGATGCTTTTGATTCTCTTGTGCTGTATGGAAGGGGTGGGGAGAGGCCACTGGGGCACCCAGCTGTATACCAAAGGTCCATTGCTTGATAGGTGGCTGCCTGTTGTAACAGCATAGGAAATCTGGAAGCCAGGAAGCCAGAGTCTAAACCCCACCTCTGCTGCTAACTAGCTGTGTGTCGTAGAACCAGTCTTTCTGCTTCTCTGAGCTGTAGTGCCTTGGGTTGTTTTTTTTTAATGGGATGTTTCAATTAGATATTTCTGGTACAGAAAGCCTACTTTTTATCCAAGGTGCCTAATGAGAAACTGACCTGTTCATGTTTGTTTGTTTATTTGTTTGAGACAGGGTTTCTCTGTGTAGCCCTGACTGTCCTGGAACTTGCTCTATAGACCAGGCTGGCTTCAAACTCAGAGATCTGCCTGCCTCTACCTCCCAAGTGCTGGGATTACAGGCGTGCGTCAACATGCATGGCCTTACTATTTTAAGAACCAACTTTTAGGGACATAGTACATGGGCCAAGCGATAGCTTAGTTAGAAAAATGCTTGCCTGAGTTTGAACCCTAGAACTCATATTGTTTTAAAACCATGCATGAGAGCACACAGTTGTAATCCCAGGGTTGGGGACACAGACAGAGGTAGACACCACAGGTTTGTTAGCCAGGCACCTATCTATTGGCAAGCTCCAGTCCTGTAAGATGTCTTGTCTCAGATAGATAGATGGTAGATAGATAGATAGATAGATAGATAGATAGATAGATAGATAGATCACTGTCACCTTTCACTTTTCAAAGCTTTCAACCCTTGCCATAAAGAACAAGTAAAGAGGCAATAAATGAAAATTTGAAAGACAGTAGAAAGAGGCAGGAACCACCAGATGCCAGCTCCTCCATGCTGGAAACACCTCTAAAACTTGAGAGGAAAAGAGTGCAGTAGGACAGGAGGAAGGAACTAAGTTGTCTTCGCTCTCCGCCAAGTAAAGAGCCATCCAAGGCCAATGCATGTGCCAGTTCAATGATTTGGACTTAGAGCAGATGTCCCAGAGACTCAAATATTGAATTTCATGAGCCATGTCTTTATAAGGTCATGATGTCAACAAGCCTAAGTATTGGCCAAATTTAATACCAAGCAGCTACTTTGGCTCTGTACCTGTGCCTTATAAGTCATTACTCTTTTGCATAGAGCCTCTCTTCGATATTTATTAATCACATAAGTCTAAAAGTAAAACAGAGTAGTAAGCTCTCAGATCTTCACATCTGGACCTGGAAGTTAGCTTCTCAAAGATGGCGGCCTGAGCCTTGACCCTCACGTGGATCACAGTCTTCATCTAGGTTGATTTCTCTGCAACAAAGTGGTCATAACAGAAAGAAAACAAATAAAATGGAAAACCTAATGTTGATCCTACCGAAGGAGAGAGAGAAAATAATAGGAAGAGATGGTGATGGAGCATTTAAAGGGAATATCCAATACCCACTCCAAGTATTTTCGAGTCTGCCTAAGAGCAGCAACAGGAGCAAACTGAGATATAAGCATATGGCCCCCACACAGACCAAGTGTACAGCCATGCGTGGGTATGTGCTACTTCACAAGCTTAGGTAGGACTGATGTCCTTCCCCCAAAAAGCTGTAATGCCTCCTCCAAGGTCAATCTACAAAACAATGAGAGTTTGTGTGTGCTTATACTTCACAGCACATCGGTAACTTCTTTAACCTGTACAGTAATGTTCCAAGACAGATGCTATACTGCCCACTCTAAAAAAGAGAAAGAGAAAAGGCAGAGAGTAACCCAAAGAACTCTCCAAGGCTACTTAGCTCATAGGTAGGGGGACTGAGTTTCAAACCTAGGAAGTCTGGACCCAGTATCCATGACCTAAACCTCTTGAGAAAACGGAATGCCTTGAAAATGAGTCTTGTTTATCGATTGAAGATATTAACAAAACTAATAAGATGAGACAAAAGTTTGGGAAGCTGAAATGATGCATTTGGACCATGGGAAGGCAACAGTAAAAAGAACACATCTTTGACAATATTTTTAAATGTATGTATTGGAAACAGAAATTTTAATATAAAAGGCAAAGAATGCATACAACAACAACAATGAATAAAAAAGAGGCCTTCAGTTTGAAAGAAAGTGGGATCAGAGTGTATGTGGGAGGAACTGGAGAGAGGAATGGAAAGAGGAAATGTTATAGTTATTATCCCAAAGAAGTGTACTGAAGAGGAAAGGAGCCACAGCACACAGACAGAGGTTTTAGCTTTTAAAACACGTAATGTTCTTTCAGGTCTGGAAAGAGGTGATTGCTCTTCCTATTCACCATCCAGAGATACTGAGATCCATGCGTGCATGCGTGCATGCGTGCATGCCTGCAGCCATGACACAGTAGACACACGTTTGCAAGGCCTGTGATTATTCACCAGGTCTCCTTGGGTAGGCACAGTGAAGGGACAGAGTAGCTGTTTCTCAGGGAGCAGCAGAGCACATCTGTAAACACCAGAGAGGCTGGTCAACTGACCATGAGAATTAGTCCAAAGACTTTTCTCATATCTCCAGGATACTATCAGGGCTTTGATGCACTCCACTCTCAGGGCAAGTTACTGGACTGCCCTCGTCAGGAAATAGCTGCCAAAGAGAAGTGAAACGGCTAGGAGGACCTCACTTTGACATCAAATACTCTTAAAATGGAACCTGAGGGCTGGGATGGCATCTCAGCAGATAAAGTGATTTCTTCGCAAGCAGAGGACCTAGACTTGACCCCAGAGCCAGAGGGGGAAATGGAGGAAAGGAAATGACTAAAAATTATTATTATATAAATGTATGAAGCTATTAAACAGTGAAAAAGAGAGAAGAAACAAACAAAGAGGAAAGGAAGAGATGGAAGGAGGAGAAAGAGAGGAAGGACGGATAGAAGAAAGGAAAGCAGGTAGGTAGGTAAAAATATCAGGTTTCATGATACATGCTTCCAGTTCTAGAGAGGCAAATAGAGGCAGATTCCTGGGCACTGGACAGTCAGCCTATTCTAATTGATGAGCCCAGGCCAGTGAGAAACCCTGTCTCAAATAAAAACCAATATGGATAACACCAGGGATGATACTCAGGGTTGACCTCTGGCATCGTTATGCATACACACAGATACACACATGCATGCGTGCCCACACATACATATACACATACTCACACACACCTTCATACATGAACACACACACACTGCACACAAATTAATAAAATAAAAAGAACTCAGCAAACTGTGCCACCAAACATCTTTTCTATTAGCTGTACAAGAGAGTCCTCCCAAAGGACCAGAATCATCACTTCAACTGCAACTCCTGTCTGTTTGTCAGGTGTTTATCAGCACCAGACATGGTTCCTGGGTCATGAGCCGGATCTCTGAAGATGGCTACCCTTGGGACATGGTGTTCCACACTAGATTTAGCTCCATGCTCCGAAATGTCCTGCCCCGCACTATCGTCAAGTGGATGATGGAGCAACAAATGAATCGATGGTTCAACCACGAAAATTATGGTCTGGTGCCTCAAAACAAGTAACGTTATTTTTCTTTTTGTGCTGTACTTATTACAGGCAAGGCTGTCTGATGGTGCCTCTCTTTGCAAAGATCCGATTTGTGTGATCGTATTGGTCCTGGGGTCTTGATTCCAAATTTGTACTATGTGTCTTTAAAAAAAAAAAAAAAAAAGAAAAAAAAAAACCTTAAGAATATGGGTAGGAGTGTAGAAGCTGCTCCAGAAAGCAGGAAAGCAGGGTGAGAGCTGATTGGAAGAACTCTCTGACAGTTTGGAGAAGGCTCTTCACGAAGACTGTGATCTTCTCAGAGCACTGTGATGGATAAAGATAGCTCTTCATCTGGTAACTCAAGCTCTGCTGCCCTTATGCACTGAAGGTTGTTCCCATGAGAACATATTTTTTTTTCTCATGGCCAAAAGACAAATATTTGCTGATATCAAAGTCACACATCTCGGATACTGTAAGCACAAGTAAACAGTGTGGATGTTTACCCTCCTTCAGTTGATAACAGCCTTCCTCCCCGGCCCCAGGGGAATATTTAGAGTCTCGTAAAGAGATGCTCCATTGTGCTGAATTAAGAATCCAGCTATAGGTCATAGATTGCCTCATGTTTTAAAACAAAGAAAACGGTTTACAAACATCAGACATTAGAACTCCAGAGAAAGAAGCAGACTTAGTTCCACCGTCCATGCCACCACAGACACAGTTCCTGTGGATATTGGGGTCAGTATATGTCAGCAATTCCCATGGTGTGCATAGATTCCCACACTGACCGCCCAGTGGGTCTAGGTGCTAATGTAGTATGTTTCCCCTTATTTATGATTGGGTAGATATTAAATGAAACTACCAAATAATGAAAAACAGATGCATAAAAAGTGATAGAGGTACCACAGGGAACAATTGCCAGCAAACTCAAAATTAACAATGGGTGCTGACATCACTTCTGAGCCCCCTGAGGTGCTTCTGCCTTCAGGGTTTTGTTGTTGTTATTGCTGTTATTTTGTTTTTTACTTTTATCACCCAGTTGTCTTCATTTGCTTATCAAATGAAGAGATGGTCAGTGTTAGACTGAGGCCAGTGACAAAGTTTGGGGTGGACAAAACAGTGGAGTTGGAGTTTGATGGATGTTTGGGAAACTCCTGTGTTTTTCAGAGCCACCCCTAAAGCTGGTAGATTACTCAAAGACTGCTCTGAGTGTGTTCTTTCCTCTTGTGCCTCAGATACCTTCTGAAAGAACCTGTTCTGAATGACGACCTCCCCAGCCGCCTGCTGTACGGACTCGTCAAGGTGAAAACCAAAGTGAAGGAGCTCACTGAGACAGCTGCCATTTTTGAGGACGGCACGGTGGAGGAGGACATTGACGTCATTGTCTTTGCCACGGGCTATACTTTCTCTTTCCCATTCCTTGAAGATTCGCTTGTGAAAGTGGAGGGTAGCAGCGTCTCGCTGTACAAATACATGTTCCCCCCTCAACTGGAGAAGCCAACCCTTGCGTGCATGGGGCTCATCCAGCCTCTAGGCTCCATCTTCCCAACTGTGGAGCTGCAGGCACGTTGGGCAACAAGAGTTTTCAAAGGTGAGTGGGCTGCTCAACCAAGCGGAGTTTTGACATTTTTTTCCCTTAATTTTACTGGAAGGGAGACAGCTCTATGGTGGCACTCAAAAGACAGCTACTCTATGGGCAGTTGGTTCTCTGCTGCCACCTTGTGGGAGCCGGAGATAGAGCTCAGATTGTGGGACCGGCACACTAGCATGGCTCTACCCACTGAGCCGTACGTATCTCACG
Organism: Microtus oregoni; assembly: GCF_018167655.1. Classification (NCBI taxonomy): domain Eukaryota; kingdom Metazoa; phylum Chordata; class Mammalia; order Rodentia; family Cricetidae; genus Microtus; species Microtus oregoni. The sequence goes on from NW_024543072.1 coordinate 35,885,955, forward strand.
GAGACAAAGTTTTACATTTTTTTTTAAAGGTTCGTCTCTTGTTGTTTGTGCAGCATGTCACCTTCCTTGAAAGGCTATTTTTTTTCCTGCTTCTCGGGTTCATTTCTGTTCAACAAAAGCCTCGTTTACCACCGAGCCTGTGCTGGGATCTGGTCAGCCAGAAAGAAATGTAAATGAGTTGTTTTTAGTAACATGACAAGTGCTTTGGTGGCAGAACGTGTACTGTGGCCCAGAAAGGAACTTGGTGTGATGGTACAAGGTCCAGGACAGTTTTCTGATGTCTGAGTTTCATCAGTACAAAGAAGGGTTTGCCTGAGAAAAAGACAGAGTCAGGGTGCCTGTGGAGAACTGAGACCCACATTACCAATCTGTGGGGTGGAACAGGATGGGAGGTTAATCTTAAAGAATGACAGAGGGACACAAAAGCTTTGTACATTTTGTTAAGGATCCTGGATTATAAAATGTAAACGTACAGCCGGGCGGTGGTGGCACACGCCTTTAATCCCAGCACTCGGGAGGCAGAGGCAGGCGGATCTCTGTGAGTTCGAGGCCAGCCTGGTCTACAAGAGCTAGTTTCAGGACAGGAACCAAAAGCTACGGAGAAACCCTGTTTCGAAAAAAAAAAAAAATGTAAACGTACAGACAGCTGTGAGGTTTTGTTTTGTTTCTTGTTCTGTGTTTTATTTTTATTTTTTGTTTTTGATTTTGTTTTCCAACAGGGGAGCGAGAATGAATTTAATGTAATCAAGGCTATCCTCAAACTTGTTACGTAGCCAAGGCTAGCCTTGAACTCCAGATCTCCTTTTTCTACCTTTCAAGTATTTCCAGACCTGTAATTTCGGTACTCTAGAGTCAGGAGGATAGATGAGAGTTTAATGACATCCTGGGCCATGCAGCAAGTTCAGTCTAGCTAGGGCTTCTAAACAGACTTTCTCAGAAGGACAGGAGGAAGAGAGGGAGGGAGGGAGGGAGGGAGGGAGGGAGGGAGGGAGGGAAGGAGGGGAAAGAGTAGGAAAATGCAAATATAAATCAGTCCTACACAAATCTAGTGCTCCTAAGAACCTTCTAGCTGATCCCGTAGGGAGCCATCCTGATTAAGTCTGGCCTCCAAACCTGGGATCTGCATCTCAGAAAGCTCTTAAGCCAGAGGCACCAGAGAGGAGGTATCCTCAAAGACCAGGAAGTGTCTACTTCACGTCACATAATTCCATCAGTTGTTTGGAACAGAGATTTATAACCCAGGGATGGAGACTTGACGGTCACTGAGAAAACTCCAGCGCTCACCTGGGCCAAAATACAATGCAACCTGGGCCAGAGCTGAGAGACAAAATGGAAAGGAGGACATATGTGTTGGAAACAGTCAGGGACAAAGCCAGCAGGGCCAGGGTGTGCTGGAAGGCTCAACAAAGGGAAGGAGAAGGATCAAGGTGGGTTTACAGGACTGGAGGCTGGAGAGATGGCTGGGCCTGAGAATAGAGATAGGAGGGTCTCAACGGCAAACTCAGCTTTGGACTTAAGTCCCAGATGCTAGATGACTTGCCACATTTCCCCTCTGAAGCTCACAGGATGCTTGAGTACTGGGGACAGGCTCCCCCATACAGTGGGCATTGCACTATTTCGTCTAAGCCAACTGCCCTTGTTAGTTGGGGCCACTCTCATCCTCACCAGATCTCCTTCCACAGTCTTTTACCTGGTCTCCCTAATTGTAAGTTCCTCTCCCGTGAGCGCTCTTTCCTTAACCAAAGAGCCAGATGGATCTTTCCAAAGGGCAAATCTGATCTTGTTGCCTCACACAGCAAAGTCTTCTCCAGGGTCCCATCAGTGCCAGTATAGAAGCCACCCCAGCTGGCATCGTTTCTCAAGCATGCTTCCCTTCTTCTGCCCTTTCTCTGGCCTTTCCAGTTCATAGTTGATGCCAGTAGCTATGATCCACTATGGAATTCTCACCCCTACAGCTCAGAAGCACAGAGGTCCTGCCTCTATGACATGACAAAACGGCCGAAACTTAATTTTAGAAAACAACTACTATACGAATCAATGATATCAAATCAAACCCACTATACAAAGCAAATTTGTTTTCATTTTTGTTTTCTAGGCTTGTGTAGCTTGCCCTCAGAGACAACTATGAAGGTGGACATTGTTGAAAGGACTGAAAAGAAAGTTGACCTGTAAGCAATTTCCTTATAAAGAAAAATGTCTATATAGAGTAGTGTGTCACAGAGTGCCATGGTCTGACTGCCTAAGAGAGACAGCTGGCTATTGGAATGCAGCCCTGGATCACAGCCTGGTACAAATGGATCAGTTCTGTAGATAAGACTGAAAGTGTGTAATCTGATGTTTTTCATATTATTTTTAGACATCCTGGTTTAATGACCCATAACTCAAAAAACAAAGAAAAAGAGAGGAAGGAAGGAAGGAAGGAAGGAAGGAAGGAAGGATCAATTCAGAGTATCTTTCCGTGGGTTAATAATCTTATTTCTTTTTTCTATGATGCCCATGTTGGATTCCATATCCCCTCAGGCCACCCAGGCTCAGGGACAGGATGAGGTCACCATAGCCTGAGGCACTCTGAAAATACCTCTGGTTTGTCAGTTTTGTTGAGATGAAAATGAGTTTGACAGTAATCAATACTCTTGCACCACTGACTCAAGACCTTACAGACATAAGGAGTCATCTCCTGCGCAGATTTTAATCCATCTAATATATGTTGAGTATCCAGCACATGCCAGCCAGACTACAGGGTGCTTTAGCAGTTAACAAGGAATACTGTAGATCCGGTCTCTGGAAGACACTACCTCTCTGATACCACACGAGTATTTGTATCAATCCTGAGTCATACATTCTTACTTGGAGGCATACAGCAGCTTAATAAGTAATAAATAATCACCACCATTTCAACATCGTTACATTTCTAGAATTTCCGTGGATTTGTCTGTTTACTTTGTAGCATACTCATCAATCTGAGATATGGGCCTCGTAATGGAGCCTCCCAGACATTCATTTAAAGTTCAAACCTTCATGCATCCATGCTGTTCTTTAAACAGCCACTGAGTGCCTCATATTCAGACATAACTTAGAACATTTATGAATCTGCCCTTTTATTTACTTCATTAAGGTTTGGAAAAAGCCAGAGCCAGATGCTGCAGACCAATTACATTGACTACCTGGATGAACTCGCCTTGGAGATAGGTGTGAAGCCAGATTTCGTCTCTCTGTTCTTCAAAGACCCTAAACTGGCTGTGAAACTCTACTTTGGGCCCTGCAACTCCTACCAGTACCGCCTAGTTGGACCTGGCCAGTGGGAAGGAGCCAGGAATGCCATCCTCACCCAGAAGCAGAGGATCCTGAAGCCCTTAAAGACCCGCACTCTGGAGTCTTCATCCAGCATGCCAACAGCTTTCCTGCTCAAAATCCTGGGGCTTTTGGCTGTTCTCCTGGCCTTCTTTTTCCAACTTCAGTGGTTGTAATCTGTCAGCATGACGCTTTTGTCCGCCAGTGCCTCTCATTCATCAGTGTCTCTTTGCAAAAACGACTGAAGAAATGACAGCTACATTAGAGTTTTTACAATTCAGGGGAACACGTGGGAGAAGGAATTGCAGGGAGAGTAGAAGAATTAGGTCTAGATATAAAACTGAAATGAAGGTTTTGGAATATCTTTTGCATTCTACTCTTTCCTCAAACTCATCAGTCTCCAAACAGTATTATAGAATAACACCAACACAGGTAGACAGCGCTTCCAGCCACAGCAGGTTTCAAGTTATATGGAAAAAAACAAATTATGCCGAATAAAAAGCAAGTCATAGCTGGGCGTGTTTGCTCATGCACTTGAGAGGCAGAAAGTAAATGAGAGACTAAGGCAGGCAAATCTCTTTGAGTTTGAAGACAGTCTGATCAATGTAGCAAGTTCCAGAACAACAAGGACTACATAGAGAGATCCTATCTCAAAAAAAAGTCACATAGGTTAGATTGCTGAACAATTTAGTTTTAAACTGTGCTAACATTTCATGTCCTGCCCACTGAGCTCCATGCTATTTCTATACAGACTCTGGTCACAGTTCCCAAGTATTATGGTCTGCTCTGTTGGCTTGATGAGGGATCACTCAGAAATACTGGTGGACAAAACTGAGACGATAGAACAAAAGCAACTACTTTAAGTGATTCACATTGTGAGCTAAGCAAATAGACTCAGTTCCTGTATATTGACAGAAACAGTAATGCAAGCATAAAAATAATATACCCTAGCTACAACATAGAGTTAGATTAGATGTTGTGCTATGTATACATCATATATATTGCTTTATTTAATTCTCACAGCAACTATGAGATTGGTTGAGCTAAAATATCCATTCTGTAAATGACACCGTGTTGACAGACGGTTATGGAGCATGCCCTTAGCCACTGGCCTTGAGATGAAGCTTCAGTTGGAGCCCAGTTCATTGAACCCTGAAACTAAAGGTCATAACCTCACCATGGAATATACTTATTTATTAAAATCTCTGCTCTTGATAAAGTACTTACTAATAGTTTATTCTATTCATTATAAGATTAGACCATAATTATATTCATTAGCTTAAAGTTTTCTAAAACCATTGTAGAAAGTAGAACTTTGCTTGCAAATTTATCTGACTAATTTTATTTACAATATTAGCTCTCTATTTCAGCTAGATCGTAAATAACACATGAGCTGGATGCAATGGTACAGCCCTTTCATCCCAGTACTCTGGAGCCAGGTGGATCTCTGTGAGCTTGAGGCCAGACTGGTCTACATAGCAAATTCTGGGCCAGCCAGGGCTATATAGTGATACCCTGTCTCAAAAGGAAAAAGAAATTGAAGAGATCTAAAATGAGAAATATATATGCAGTAATACTTAAAATAATGATCACATTTTGAGAAAATAAGAATTGAACTAAACTATATCTCCCAAGCCGGCACAAAATGTTCGAGTGGCTGAGGCTGTGTTCAGGATTAGCATCACAGGTAAGCAAGGCAAATCTCAGCGATGTATTATCTATGCCACCTGATGAAAGGGGGTGTGTCAGTTGTGAGGGACATTTCCTTTGAACTGAAAACTAAAGGAGACACAAGCAGTTGATGCCAACAAACATTGAGCAACATAACAAACACCAAGCTGTGGACTCTCCTGAGAGCAATTCTTTTCATGAGCCGCTCTGTGGGAGATGAGCTACACCCAGAGACCAAATCAGTGTCCCTGAAGAGAGGACAAAGGTTGGGATATTGAAGGCGTAGGTAAATAGTTCTTTGTCCCTCCGAACCCTCTGTGAACACTATTCTTAAACCTCAACCAAGCTCTGGTTCTCATCCCTCCCCCCCCCCACTCCACTCCTTTCCAGTTTAATGGCAGTCTCTCCCAGTAGAAAGAGCTTTCTTTAAAGTCCACTGAACTGGGCTGCAGAATCTGCCCAGCTGGTAACGTGTTTGCCTTGTAAGCAAGTGTAGAAGGAGCTCCAGAACTCACATTGTAAAGCCAGGGGTGGTGGCACACACTTCTAATCCCAGCACTGGGAAGGAAATGAAGACAGATTCCTGGGGATCCCTTGCCAGTCAGCCTAGTTTGTTTTAGGTGAGTTCCAGGCCAGTGAGACACTCTATCTCAAAAAAAAACAAAAGTGAGGAATGAATTGCCTGAGGAACAAGACCAGAGTCTGACCTCTGAACATGAACATACACATGTTCAAATACACATGCATGCACCCCTCCACACACACATGCAACTGCACATGCTTAAACACACAAACACTTATAGGCATACAAACTCATACAAAAGTTCACTGAAATTATGCCACTTCACTAATTTGCTCGTAAGACTTCTTTCTATACTTATAAGCAAAATTCTTTCAAAAATTACAAATGAAATTCATCATATGCATATATAAAGTTCTAAAGCAAAAAATTTTAAATAAAAATTACAAATGAAATATATATATATTCTTATTTCTTGACGAAGAGCAGATTCCTTGTGTCAGGCAAGATGGCTCAGCAGGTAGAGGAACTTGCCACCCTGCTTGATGACCTGAGTTCAAGTCATAGGACCCACGTGGTGGAAGGAGAGAACCCATGCTTACAAGTTGCCCTCTAACCTCTGTGCAGGCACTTATACCTACACCCACACACAATAAATAAATTTTAAAAATGCAGAAAATAAAAAAAGCAGATTACCTTGTCAACTCTTAAAAATTCTTTTCAAATCATGATGTGAAACTGCCAACCTGAAGAGCAAAAATCAACAAGCTACCGTGTGTGGAGCAAAACGTCAGTTTTTATGATGGTTTATCAGGACACAGACCAACCCACTCACTTATTGCCCTTTCTTCTGTGCTCCAGCGGCAGAATGGAGCATTTACGACAGAGCAAGCATGGGGGCCACAAACCCTAAGATCCTTCCTGTCTGACCCTTTGCAGAAAGCACGTCCACCCTGCCCTACGTGTGCCGGGCAGCGCTCTGATGGTCCCATGCACCTCTACTCATTCTGTCATGGGCACCGCCCACGGAAGCAGCTTTGCCTACCACCCTGCTTCTACGGTGAAAGAGACGAGGAACACCTGTTAGACTGGTGCTCAGTCACTGCGGAGGATCGGTTTCGCTAAGACAAAATTATTATTAAATTAACACCATTGAAATTTTTACAAATCTCTTAAACGTTTTGCAAAACTTCTATAATCAATTTTCAGCAGCAGCTCCCTACAGAGAAAAAAGCCACCCTGTTGTCACCCAATCACCCTCTGCCTCTGTGCATCTTGAACATAAAGCTACCTCGTACCAACTTTCTAAAGCTGTCTGCTCCAAACCACTGTCCAGCGACCACCTACTTTAGAGACCCTCACAGTGCCATGGAGGCCTTGTGGCTTTTATAACATAAACATAACAATAACCTGCTCAGTCAGAATCTCTGCTGTTTCAGAATCTCCTGTGCACATTAGACTTGGGAGCCGTGAGTGTGGAAAGAAGGAACATGGGTCGTGTGTGTGTGTGTGTGTGTGTGTGTGTGTGTGTGTGTTCAGAGACAGAAAGAGAGAGTGGGGAGGAAGAGAAGGGAGGGGAGAGGAGGCAGGATGGCTGTTTTTAACCAGGTGTGGTAACACACATCTGTAATCCTGAGACCCAGAAGGCTGGGACAAGGAGATAACATGTTTGAGGCCAGGCTGGTCTACATATCAAGACCCTAACTCACAATAGGGAGAAAAATAAGAAAGGGGGAGAAAAGAGGAGAGGAGATAGGAAGGGAGGGGAGGGGAGGGAAGGAAAGGGGAGGGAAGGGAAGGGAAGGGGAGGGAAGAAAAATCTTGCTTTCAGGCTGAGTCCCCAGCCTGACCTCTCCTCCAGCCCAATGCCTCCTCCCTGTTTGCAGCTTCCTGCTGCAGTCTGCAGAAATTGTTCTTCTGAACAAAATGTGCGCTGGCTCCCACTCCCCTCCAAACCCCTCCCCAAGAGGATTCTCCTTACTAATCTTTCCTTTAACCCTCCTCTGCATGAGAGCGCTCTGGTTTTCTCCATCAAAACCAGATGTGCCACATTGGTTCTGTGCAGAAAAGCAAAGATATCGTTCAAGCGAACTACCCAGGCCATGACATACAAATGCATTTCAAACAATCATCCCAAAATATGAAGGTTTTGAAAGCTTAACCCAGAGGAATAGTTTTCTTTGAAGCCGGCCTTTCACCCTGGAGGCTGTTCCTGACCTGGAGACGCTTTGGCTTGCTTCCAGGAGCTACATGTGCTCACACCAAGCAAGACTCACTTGTCCACCCTGCCCTATGACCCAGGAATAGATCAAAGCAGCTAATGCAAGGCCTCTTAGGATAAAGCTGTTCTCAATCCAGATGAAACGTGCAAGGTTTTATTAAGGAAAATATCTGTGTCAGCAAATAAGAGGAGCGCCTGGGACGGCTGCAAGAGTTATCGGCCCACAGTGCAAGGTCCGTCCTCTGTAAAGGAGAGAAGGAAGAAAGATCAGAGGCCAACAGTGCAGACTACAATGTAAGGGAGAGTCCTCGGGCCACGGAGTTGTCAGGTTGTGCGAAAGGTCCAGAAGAGCCACCATTTCTGCCCTATGAATCCAAACAAACCATCACAGGGACTGGCCACCCTACTGTGGGGTGACAAGTGTACTTCTGAAGTTGTCAAATATGACTTAATTAGATACTTAACTGGAAACACTACAAATTCTGGGGCAGGATTCGGTTTACAATCAATGAGGAGTTTTGTTGCTAAGTAGTTCTATTCTTTTTTTTTTTTTTTTTTTTTGATTTTTCGAGACAGGGTTTCTCCGTAGCTTTTTTGGTTCCTGTCCTGGAACTAGCTCTTGTAGTCCAGGCTGGCCTCGAACTCACAGAGATCCGCCTGCCTCTGCCTCCCGAGTGCTGGGATTAAAGGCGTGCACCACCACCGCCCGGCAGTAGTTCTATTCTTGAAGTCGTTGGCAGGTATAAGACAGATGATCGCCTAAAGGCATCAGTTTCTCTTGGTGCTGAACCATTTCAAGGTTCATCAACTTTTGTGACCTGGGTAAAATACTCAGAACCATTGTATATGATAAATGCTTCAATTTTACATAATTATATTTAGTTAAAGCAGTCTGTCTTAAGACTGCCATCCAAGTAAATTCCTTCACCCAAGTCATGTGACCTGCATGGGCTCATTGGCTTTCACAACCAGGATCACCCACTCTCAAGTCTTTACTATGTGAAGGTACACAGAATAACAAAGCTATTATATCTTTGTATTTTTTAATAACTGCCTAAAATCCAAAATTAACATATCATATCAATCATCTTATTTCATCTCTATGCATCAAAGAGGGAAATGGAGGGCAGGTTGTCAAGAAAAATTTCAGAATGGCTTTAATATGTCTGATATCATAGAATAAAAGTGTATTGACGTACCTAGCCTCCATTCTGCAGACAGGTTCTCCCGGGAAAAACATAGAATAACCTCAATGTGTAAGAGCCTTAGAGAACTGTCTCCTGTTAAGGATACACGGGAAAGATACTTTGTGTGGAGGGGCTGAGGAATGGAGAGCTGCATACATTTGAACATTGCTTTTTGCATGGCCCTAAAGGAAAGCGGTATACTGGGTAGGTCTAAACTGCCCTGTGCCATTTCCCAGTCCTAAAATTATGCAGCTTTAAGAATGAATCAAAGTGGGAGATGGAAAGGAGATTTAAGACAATGGGATGGAGAAATGGCTCACCAGTTAAAATCAAGTACTGATCTTGCAGAGGACCTGAATCCAGTTCCCAACACCCACATAGGATAACTTACAACTTCCTGTAACTCCAGCTCCAGGGGATTGGGTGCCCCTGTAGGCACCTGCACTCACCTGTGCACATACTCACATACATAATTAAAAATAAAAATAGTTTTTAAATTAAAATGGTTTCTAGATATAATAATTAATCCAGCCAACGACGTACTAATGCTTTGGTTAGTGGTGACTGGGCACAATTTGTTAGCCGCAATCACCAAATCTCCATACTTGGAAACAAAACAGAATTTTTCTTAGACATAGGGGGTCTTTTGGCGATGTCTCAGAACTTCTTAATCACTATGTTATCCAAAACAGAAGAATATCTTTCTTGAAAAATCAGTGGTTGCCATGCTGAGGACAAAGGAAGTCATATGGGAGCTTGCTGTGGGATTTTAGTGCCACAGCGCAGAAGGACATATTTTGATTATTTGTTTGTTTTTTCATAAGGACATATGTTAACTTTGACTCTTAGCTATTCAGGCAGAAAAATTATGTTTTCAACCAGCTACTGGGGGGCCATGCGGTGCAAGTCTATGCTACTCCTTCAAGAGCATGATTGGCTACCAATCCGGTTTCTAAGGGTCCAGACCCTCTTGAATAACAGGCTAGAGAGCTTTCTTTCATCCTCTGTTCTTAACTATGGCTAATTAACATCAATCCCTACAAGAATCCAACATGGAAACTACCATTGAAGGCCAGATGCCTCATTCATTCATAATTAACACAAGTCTCTAGCAACTATAGAAATGAGAGAGTATAATAAAATGATCATGTCTATGCTCAGTCAGCAGCCCAAGGTCTCTTGTGTGCCATGTGTCCTCACCCAGGGTCTAGTGGCTCCTTTAGTGCTCTCAATGTATACATCAAAGTAATTTGTTTGAGTATAAACTTTGGGACAATAACGTAGTCCTAACTCTCAAGATGCTTCTGAGTTAAGGTCATAGGTTTTCAGACATTCAAAGACGTATTAGACTATTAGACTAACAATAGTCTTGCAGGCCTACTTTATGGAAAATTTAGGTTTTAAATCATTCACTGACTATCATCTTCAGAGCTACAGGAGGATAGCTGAACTAACAACTCACAGCTAGCAATGCTGACTCCTTGCCAAACACTGAATGAGTCATGAAAGCCAGAGCTGAGCCCAATAAATGAGCAGAATATTCAGTAATGTATAGGGTTCTCCAGAAGAGAGGTTAGAGGCCATGCTGAAATAGTATTAAACCAAAAGAAAAGATTTGCCCTGCCAAGAGCCGTTCACTGCCTCAGTCTCCCAGTATCTCTTGGAATTTTCTTTCAGTGCCTGTAAGAACTCACTTCAGCTGGGAACCAATCAGCAATTCTTATGGGCAACTCATCAATGCATCACACTGTCAAGACCATCACACATGGGAGTTTTCTATGCCCGTGGCCATTTCACATAGATTGCCACTCCTAACTCCACAATAACTATTTGAAACAGGCATTATCATCCCTATTTCAAATAGATGAAGATGGAGCTGAGAAAAAAAAACACATTTTTTTTCAAAAAAATATTTTTGATAATAGAGCTGGTGAAGACGCTGAACCCAGGATTTAAGAGTTCAAGACTGATGTGGGATTCCCCTCTGTGTGCTGTGAATATCATTGGTTAATAAAGAAACTGCTTTGGGCCTATAGCAGAGCTATAGGGGAATAGAACTAGGTGGGGGAAACTAAACAGAATGCTGGGAGAAAGAAGGGAGGAGTCAGAGAGAAGCCATGGAGCCACCAGACACGGATGCTGGAACATTAGTTGGTAAACCACAGCCATGTGGCAACACACAAATTAACAGAAATGGGTTAAATTAATATGTAAGAGTTAGCCAATAAGAAGCTAGAGCTAATGAGACAAGCAGTGTTTTAAATAATATAGTTTCTATGTGGTTATTTCAGTTCTGGGTAGCGGGAACCAATAAGCGACTCTCTCCTCCTACAAAAGACTGTGTTCTTTCCATAGGTCTCTCTCGTATTTCCCAAGCTTTAGAAATTATATTGAATGATGTGATTGATATATGCTTTTAGAAATAATAATTTGCTCTGAATGAGAAATGGGCCAAAAGTCTTAGAGATGCAATGTGACATAGCAGCCATTGTTAATTTTATCCTTGGCCCCTCAAAGAGTGGAGTGGAGGATGCCCCTCTAAGTGCCCCATTTAACTTACAGTTTTCCCACAGAATGATGGGATTTAAGTACATATCACCAGCCATGCCTCTGTTGCAATTAATCAATTTAAAATACATCCAACAATTAACCTTGGGTTTCCATTTTTTCTGTAACATCCCTTATCTGTTAGACCAGGCTCGTCCTGCCAGCCGGGAACTCCCAAACACTGGCTCACAGACTATTTTGATCTTCTACTAGCTCTGGAATCCTAATTGTGTCAGTGCCATTAGAAAGAGCAAATACAGCTACTTAAAGTAAGTGACCTGATAAAAATCTCTGGTTCCTCCTCTGGATGCAGTAGGTGGAGCTGAGGTCTTCCTGTTTTGTTATTGTCCATCAGAGGAGAGCTCAGCTCCCTCAGCCACTGACCCTGGAGGAACTGGGCTGCCACCCCTTGCTCCACAGTAAGGAAGAGAGCTGAGTCCTTTTCCTGGGAGCATAGTCGGATTACTAAACTTCGGCGTTCACTGGTAAGTTCTCTGCTGAATGAATTATTGAGTGCTTCCCTCTAACACAGTGTGAACTAACGGTTTAGAAGGTTTATCTGCCAAGTATTGGCATTTTGCACAGCTGAAACTAAAAGCAAACCATTCTGGAAATTCGACTAACTTAGGGTTTGCACATCATCTGTTTGCTTTGCTGAGTTTCCTGCTCTATTCCGTGCATAGGATTAAAATGTCTTGATTTTTTAGACTACTTCTAGATCTTTTCTGCTATTCCTAAGTCCACAAGTATTAATATCAAGAGTTTGAGAATCACTTCTACACAGCCAGTTTAATCCCATAGGTCTTACTTACGGTTAGGAAAACTGAATCTCGATATCTGATTCTTTTCTTAGTCTCTGGTCTCTTGGGGAACTTGACAAAAACCTTGTAAGGGGCAGAATTTGTGATGTGTGGTGGGTGGGTCAGGGTTAGGCTTGAGGAAGTGACTGGTTACTGTTAAGACGATAAAGATACCAGAACATATTCTTGCTCCAACCCAGGTCTCAGCAGCTTCTGCTCCGTATTATGCGCTCTGCTAGCCTCTGGATACTGCGCCTGCTCTATCTGCTCTGTGTTAAGCTCTCTGCTAGCCTCTGGATACTGCGCCTGCTCTATCTGCTCCGAGTTATGCGCTCTGCTAGCCTCTGGATACTGCGCTCTGCTAGCCTCTGGATACTGCGCCTGCTCTATCTGCTCTGTGTTAAGCTCTCTGCTAGCCTCTGGATACTGCGCCTGCTCTATCTGCTCCGAGTTATGTGCTCTGCTAGCCTCTGAATACTGTGCCTGCTCTATGTAGTCTATGGGTGCCTTGAGCCACCCCTCCTTATCCATCTGAATCTACTACAACTGATAACACTTTAAGTCATACAGCCTGGGCCTGTCATTAGTCTGAGAAATTTGCACACACTCAAGAGGAATGTGCAGGTATCTGCCTGCATGAATAAGGATAACTGCTTAGTAACCACATAAGAGAGTCACGCTGGTTAGTCAGCTGATCCAGCGCCGAAAGCAGCTCCAGGATAATTTCCTGAAACAATCAATAAGGCCTTCAAGTCCATTTGAAACATACTTTTAAAAGGTAAGACCTTGCCTGGAGGCTCCCAAATGTCTTAGATTTAAGGTATGGTTCGTGCAGCAGCAATTCCTGCACAGCGCCCCCAGTCCTAAGTCCCTCATATTAAGTAGTGAAGCCCCAAATGACTTAGTGCATATATTCTAACCACTGAAGTTGGCTGTACGAATAGTAAAGCAATTAGAAGAAAATAACATTTTTACTTCACTCCTTTTTATTAATTAAATTTATTCATTTATTTTATATCCCAACTATAGTCCCCTCCCTCCTCTCATTCCATTCTCCCCCTCCCCCTCCCCCTATCCACTACTCTGTTTCTATTCAAAAAAAAGGTCCTCTTAATTGTAATCAGTAATGGGGCTACGGGACTGCTGTTCCCTGTGTAAATTCTCAAAGCACAGAATCTCAAAGCGAAGACATGACATCCTCATTTGTTGTTCCACCTCGATTTTGCCGCCTTTTACCATAGAAGCTGCTGACGAGCTGCTTTGCGAAACTGCACGAGGTATTACTGAATGGAACACAGCCCTGACTCGTGTTAAAACTGTGTGACGTGACCCAGGCTCAAGCCAGTATTCCAGCACTCTGGAGCTTGATTTAGAGACTGGCAGAAGCCCAAGGCCAGCCTGGGTTACATCGTGAGTCCTGGCAAGTCTAAGCTAAAGTAGGAAACCTTGTCTTAAAGAAAAAGAAAAAGAAAAAAAAATCCACCCACACCTGAGATAGCTTAGATAAGATTCAAACACTTGAGTATCGCTGAGTTCTCTATGACAGTCTTAAATAACTCAAGCTCATCTGTGTTTGGGAAGAAGAACCCCACACTCAAATATTCTCTCCAGACTGGAGGTGAACACTCAACCTAACCTCATCTAATTAATTATTTGTATTTTCCTTCCTTGATGTAGAGGACACAGGACAAAATCCATAGGGAAATGCAGTGGTTGCTGGACCTTGCTGGTAAACATTAGCAACCTTTGTGCAACCAACAGTGATTTCCCAACTCACTTGAAAATCTGATGCAGTTTAATTGTTTTGTTATTTTTCTTAAATTCCCATTCCCCCAGTAACATCAACTTAGCAAGTTCACTATGAACCCTTAATTTGTGTGACTTACTTCTCCCATATCCAAGTTAACCTCGACAGGGCTCTGTTCATGGCATTGTTTCTTTTAAAACCTGCAACTAATAATTCAATTTACTGAATAGTCTAAAGAGTATTAATACTATAAATGCTAGGTTTGTGTCAAGATGTAAACCAGCACCACAGTAAGTAACATGAGTGTGCTATCTCCATTAATAAAATGTCTCACTGTGATCTTACCAGTGCTGGAATTACAGGCATATGGCAACATACATGTTTGACAGCAGTTACTTTCTTCTGGGGTCTGCTACACCCCCAAGAGTTAAGTGCTGCTTGTATACTGGTTGAGGGATTCGTACAGTACCTGAGGCCAGGTAGACAGCTAGCTTCATATTAGAGATGAGAAAATGGAGACACAGAAATATTAAACTATCACCCTATATTGATAACTATCCAACTCTAAAATTCTAATCCTAGTCTCCAATTTGTAACCCCCTAGGTAGAGTCGCCAAGGAAATGTACTGCTCAGGGTTGCTGAGTAAATCAGGTTCACACTGGGTTACAGTAACAGACTGCTGGACGGAGGGGTTCTGCACATTGCATAATTGAAAAAAGGTGGTTATAAGTCATCAATCTCTGACTCAGGATATTAACTTCCAATAAATATTTGCTCTGTTAATTGTTTTAATTGAAAAGCATACAAGATGATCAATTCATTAATTCTACCCTACAAAAATATCAACCCATTGCCAAATATTTGGTGCAAGCATCATGCTGGGAACTGAGAAATCAAAGAAAATACCCTACTTTGGGGAAGCATAGCCTTGTGCAGAAAGAAGACCCACAGACATGATCAACATAATCAATAATAAATGTAATATGTCCTTGTGGGCACATATGTAGGCCAAGAGTGTTGAGCTCACCATGTAGTCAGAAAGACACATACGCCTCATGGGACCATTGCCATCCCTGAGCTGCTTCCTGACTCTGGAGCCTTTGCCTCCATCCTCTGACTGCTGAGGTCATAGGCACCCCTCTGTCAGTGTCCTGCCACTGCAACATCAGCCTAACCTCTCCTCTTCCCTGCTCGCACTACAACTTAAAGAGAAAGCATCTTGGTGCTTTACAAAATATTGAGTTTGTTTTTTAGTTTTGGTTTGGTTTGGTTTGGTTTTGGTTGTTTGAGACAGGGTTTCTCTGTAGCTTTGGAACCTGTCCTAGAACTTGCTCTTGTAGACAAGGCTGGTCTCAAACTCAAAGAGATCCGCCTGCCTCTGCCTCTGCCTCTGCCTCTGCCTCTGCCTCTGCCTCTGCCTCTGCCTCTGCCTCTGCCTCTGCCTCTGCCTGAGTATTGGGCTTAAAGGCATGCACCACCACTGCCCAGTTTGAGATTCTTGCTTTTCAAGTTTGACTTTCCCACTAAACCAATCACTGCTCTAGACAAAGCTTCAAAAAAAACCCTAAAATATCAGTGTCACCAACAAAGAAGTCACTCAGAGAGTGTTTGATACCTGAATTAATTAAAGAATAAACTCCAGAATCTAGTCTAGGATCCTCGAGGGCATCTGATTCCACCCTCCACATGAACTATTCATCTGCTACTTAGACTGACTCCAAAACTTTGTCATCTAGACTCCACTTAGGGAAAGCCAATCTCAGAGCCTTAACTATTGGTAAATGTGTATATTGAACTAGTTACCGTTTCTATTTCATCACTAACCATGATTCTAATCCTTTATTCCACAAGATAAGAGCAAATGTTTACAGTGCTGTATCAAACACTCCAGTTAAGAGTCACTATGTGCCAGGTGGTGGTGGCGCACACCTTTAATCCCAGCACTCAGAAAGCAGAGGAAGGCAGATCTCTGGGAGTTGAAGGCCAGCCTCTATGAGTTCAAGGTCTACAAAGAGAGTTCCAGAACAGTCAGTGCTACACAAAGAAACGCTGTCTGGAACAAAAACAAGAAAGAGTCACTATGCACGTGCTCTTTTGCAAAGTGAACCTGATTCAATTTCTTGTCTGAAGACTCCATCAGCTCACAAGCAGAGCCAGTCCTTGGCGTCCTCCCTTTACCTCTACTAACAATAGGATCAATCTGTTCCTATTTCCTTCCGTCAGCAATGTTAGACCTGAAACAAAGGCACACTAGGCAAGGATATTGACCAGGTCTTGACATCTGAGTGCACATTCTTCTGGGTACTGAGGAAGGGCAAGCCCTCCTAACTAGCCTTTTTTCTTTCTTCTGCTGCCATGCTCCCCCTGCTGACCTCCACTCTAGTTTCCGTGAAGCCATAGGGGAGTTACCTCCCCTCTTTCTTAAGCCAGCTCTTATAAAGGGCTCCTCACCTCCTCAGAGAGTAAAATGCAGCCTGTGTTGCTTCCAGTTGGCCTGCTCACACTCTTCCTACAGCCAGTACAGTTCTGCACATGGCTTTCAACATCAATTTTTATATGCAATCCCCTCCTTTTTCCCTAGAGTCATTTTTTTTTCATAAAACTAGTTATTTTCACTGGATGACTATTGAGTCCATAAGAAAAACAAATATGCCTTGTGTCACAAGGAAGAAACTGGTAGCCAAAGGAGATGAGCAGTTTTCCCATGTCACCAAGCTAATTGAACAGGGACCCAACACCAATGCATCTTGATGTAGGACCTAAGCTCCAACTCCCTCTCTAAATGTCAGGTCACAGCACACCTCTGGCAGCCAGGAAGATGAAAAATCATAAGTTCTCCACTCTGCAGTATCCATTGTGGTCTAAAGCTTGCCTCTTCTGAGAGGACTCCTCCGGCCTTACCTGGTCGTTCATAGCCACCCACTATAGAAAGTAACCAGTCTTACAAAACTTTTACAGACAGGTGAAGGGCGTGGCTTTTGAGTCAAGAGATAGTTCTGTATCCATTCCACTGTATCCTCAGTATTTCCCTGGAAAGAGCACACAGCAGAAAATAAACCTGCCTCAGCCTCCATGGCTGAACTGCTTCTCTTGGGTTTCCAGTCCTGCCGACACAAACGATGCACAACACACCCAGTTCTGTGGACAGTTCGCGTGGTCAACAAGAAAACAGAAAAGGTTCAGGGAAACCTCATGATTGGTGATTTCCTTGCGCTTGGGGGTAGGGTTCCGGTGCATGCTAACAGTGAATGCCTAACATGTACAAAACCAAGGACCACAAAAACAGGGTGTAGTGGCTGCACATGCCTGCCAACCCAGCCCTCGGGAGGTGGAGGCAGGAGGATGAGAAGTCCAAAGTCAGCCTTGACTACATAATGAGTTTGAGGCCTAGTTTTGTGAGACCCTGTCTCAAAAAAATAATATATGTATCATAAATATGTATGTATATATATGCATATATATACATAAACTTGAGATGAAATTACCCCAGAAAACATATTAGGAAACAATGTCTAATATTTGATTTAGTGTATGCTAAATGTGTATGCTCTTGGTCAGAAATTCAGAGAAATTATAGAACTTTGGAAATAGATTACATTATTGAGCATTTACTATGTGCCAGGGCCTGTTTCTCAGACACTTGATAAAACACATCAGCTCATTTGATCCTCAGAAAACAGTTTAAAGGAGCTACAAGATTTTCTGTTTACGCGATGCCCAGAGGAACTAACCGACTCGGATCACACAGTTTGAACCGACAGAGCTGTTTGTTTACCCAGCATGCTATAATGCCTCACAGCGTTCCTACAAGTCCATGCTACTAACACATGGCCCAAAATTCTCAAGCCTGCACCAATGCTGACAGTGCAGTGTGCTCCACAAAAGAGAACCCCATCCTGCCTTCCACTCAGATCCTCCCTACAGCCACCTCCTCTCTTCCATTGGTGACTAGTGGTAAATCCTATTCCAGGAGCACTGTTGTGGCCTTGGCAGAATGCCAGGAGAGAGCCCAGAGGGGCAGGGCTGTGGCACCTGTGATGGCCACAAATGTCTGGGTTTCTAGTCCCAACCCCACCCTACCAGCTGCTGCGCAGTTTTCTCTGATGTCCCCAAACCAATCGGTGTGTCAGTGTTAAAGTAATAATAATAATAATAATAAAAAGAGCGGGTTTTACAAGGCCACCTTGTCCTGTCTGCTGCTCCAGCCTGCTCTGGGATTGGAGCCGGAGGATGGAGGCAAGCCAGTTCAGAATGCAAGACTCTGCCCACCAGAGGGTCTGGTTTCAGATGCTCTGCCAGAAGCTACAATTGCATTAAAGACCACGAGTGAGTGGACTGAGCGCCAGCTCTGGCCAAGGGGTGGGGACACAACCCAGCACAGGGGTTAACCCAATGACCTGTACATTTTCTTTCTCACATTCACACAGCACAGATAGTCTACAGAGGACTCAAACTGAGAAAATCTCTTAATCTTCCAAATTCTTTTCCTGGTTTGTTGAGTAGCCAAGGCTTGGGTGGGGCTTTTGTGAATAAAAACGCTCTCCTTCGTTTCCCTCCACCGAGGAACATGGCCAAGCGAGTTGCCATCGTGGGAGCCGGGGTCAGTGGCCTGGCCTCCATCAAATGCTGCCTGGAGGAGGGACTGGAGCCCACCTGCTTCGAGAGGAGCGATGACCTGGGAGGACTTTGGAGATTCACTGTAAGTAGGGGTTTCACAGGCTTTTATCTGTCTATTGGAGGGTGGCTTGAAAAGATTGGAAATGTCTGGCGAACGGAGAGCATTCAGGAGGGACCCTGAAATTGTGAATGGTATAGAGATACAAGAAACACGGGCAGAGCTCTACCCTACAGAGTCTAGACGGGGGTGCCAGCCGCCTTCTAACTGTCTAAGGTGAGGAGGAAGAAATACCCGCCAAGAAGCTCACAAAGTGGAGAGGGAAAAGCAATGCCTGAGTCTGACCAAGAAAGCATACGGTAGGAGTACTGACTGGGAGCGTGTGGGGTGGTGGTGGTGGGGTCCGAGGAGTTGAGGTGGGTGGTCTGCACTGAACAGAGGCTGCAGAGAAACTGAGCCTCCTCTGCTTGCATAGTTTCCCAGATCCTGCTTCATCTGTGACACAGGGTTCAGTGAAGCAGGAGTTCCGTAACCAAGATCTCGCTGCCTGGCCAAAGGTCGTCCGCTCCAGGAACTAACAGTAGAGAATGGGAATCTGGGATCTAAGCTAATCGGTGTTAGTGTGAAGGAGTCGATGGTCTGGAAAGCCCACCCATGGCTGGCCTGGAGCCCTCGGGTAGGAGGGGTGTCACAACTGCCCTGCTTTGGGGTCAATGAAAACCCAAAGCCAAAAAAGGCAGTATTCTTTGGGTTCCAGCAGTCTGCCAGGGAAGCATTTTGTTTTGTTTTGTTTTTAACGCTCCGCGGCTTCTAGATGAAAGTGAAAACATTTCCCATGAAATTTAGGCAAGCTGTCAGGAGCTGGGGAAATGGAATGAGTGTTAGATAGCCTGGCCTCTGATTCCCTGGGAAACATTCCCCATTATAGGATACAGGGACTTGGAACTGAAAGAAAGTAATTCTTTTCTAAATCAGAGAGCAAAACTCCAGAGAAGCCAGTGCTGCATGTTTAGGTAGAGTCCTCCAGTGCAGGCACGGCTCACAGAAAAACCCCCGTCAGCCTGGCTACCAGATATGATCTTTGATGTATAGTCTGATAAAGAAACATTCCCATGACCGTGGTTTAAATTGCACATGTTCTGAAAGAGGGGCGAACCCTCCCGTGCTAAATCTCCTCTTCCACATTCATTGTAGGCATTACTAATCAAACAGTTGACCTTTCTGTAATGACCATCAGGATGCCAGATAAGTACCTCTGACCAGTAAATGTTGAGAACTGGCTTGAAAAAATAAAATTGTTCAATTAAATTCAGAGTTACTTAGCTAAGGTAAATTTCAGTCAAAACAAAAAGTGAGTCCAAAGATCAGAAGTTGTACTTAGTCCTTTGAGACACTAGATAGACAAAAATCTTCAGGGAGGTCATGTAACTATTAACCCTAAAATTCATTTCCCTAAGAATCAAGAGAAATTAGTCTCGATCCAGTTGTGCCCCACTGATGTGTACAGGTCAAACATCTACTCAAAGAGCACAGTAGGGGATGCAAAAATGAGAAGGATTCCCCGCTCCAGAGAACCGTTGGCAGAAGAAAGAAGGCGAAAGACCATGCAAGTCACAGGCAGGGCTGCTGTAGCAGTTGAAATGAGGGCAGAACCACAGCCACTGCTCGGAAACCGGAAAAGCCATGTAGAATGGACAGCCTGTGGCGGGTGTCAAAGGAGTCCAACAAACAACAGAGAGCATGCTCAGAAAAGAAAGGTGGTTTCTGGTGCGTGCAGTACACATAAGAGGAGTAATGGAAGGGAAAAGAGTGGATGAACGTCTGGGCAACTTTAACAGCAATGCAGGACATTCTTTGCTGCTGCTGCTCCTGCTGCTGCTGCTGCTGTTATTGTTGTATTTGAATACACACATGACAGGAAGGCTCAACGACGATTGTACCTGAAGACTGAAAGTCCCTAAATGACAGGAAGTGTTTGAATATTCTAGTCCAAGCTGAGAAACCACAATGACAGGGAAAAAAAAAAGGCGTGGGATTACAGGCACAAGAAAGGGAGCTAGTCTAGGCAAGGCCAAGAGATAAGTTGTACTCTTTCCCCCAAAGACTGGAGGACCGGGAGTGGGAGCATGGGGGAGCACACACAGGAGAGGGAGCACAGGCAGTCACACTGAAGCAGAGAGGTAAGAAGACAAAGGAGCACTCATATCAGAGGCCTCCGTTCTTAATGAAAATACAGCAGTTTGGGGGGGGGGGGGGTGTAGGATGGTAAAGGGAATCAGAGAAATAGAAAATGAAGACAGTCATTTGTGGGAGAGGGCTGGGAGCGAGCTCAGTGGGTAAAGTGCTTGCTGCACAACCATGAAAACCTGAGTTTAGATCCCCAGAAGCCATGGAAAAAGCCCGTGTGGCAGCTCAAGCCTATAATCCTAGGGCTAGCAGGCAAAGGCAGGAGGACCTTGGTGGCTTGCTGGTCAGCCAGCCTAGCCAATGTGTAAGCTCTGTTTTCAGTGAGAGACCCCATTTCAAAAAGTAAATAAAGAGGAAAGTAATAGAGGAATATACCAGATATCAAGCTATGTCCTCCACAGGTATAGCATACACACACACACACACACACACACACAGAGAGAGAGAGAGAGAGAGAGAGAGAGAGAGAGAGAGAGAGAGAGAGGGAGAGGAAATGTGATAAGCCATCAGAAAAAAAAAAAAGACTAGCCAGATTATCTAGCATTAAAATGGCAACCAGATACAAAATATTTCATCTGTATGACTTCATTTATAAAATGAAACTAAGTTTGAAAAACAGATTAATGCTAAATTTCCAAAGGTTGGGATTAGGGATAACCTTCCCTGTCATCTAGCATCTCTCCTTATATACAGCATCCTGTAGGCACCGCTGCAATACCATGAACGTCCCTCCACTAGGCAACCTCAAAGGTGTCTTCCAGCTCCAGGGTGCTATGAGTTCCCTGAGATATTCATTCCCCCTCCTTCCCCAACACACACACCACCAACTAACACCATCAACAGCAAAGATCAGCCCAAAAACATCTTGGGATTCAAAGAAAGGTACCCCATTCAACGTCAAAAAACTCAGACAGCTTCCATTCCCAAATAGGCAAAGAGCACAAATATAAAGATCATGAATTCATTTAATTAGTCACTACCAAGATCGTGATTCTGGTCCTCCTAGGTACCACAGCAGACAAAGGTTACAGTGAAAAGGTACGGGCATCAGAGACTGAAGCAGGAGCCAATGGAATCACTAATTAAAAAAATAAAAAGCAACACGTTGTTAGAGACTAATTCTGACTGCCACTAAGATGGACAGAAAACATGAATGTGGAACACCTTTGTCACGGTGAGCCTCTCTGGCAGCTGAGGGGCTCACACCACGAGCACTATTGGTTGATGCTCTCAGTTATAAAATCATAGTTGGAGTTAGAACTCGGTTGCTAGATGACAGGACACGTGAAGCCCTGGGTTCAGTCCCCAAAAACCAGCAGAGTAGTCCATGCCTATGACTTCAACACTCGGGGGTAGAGGTAGGAAGATCAGAAGGAAGTTAAAGATCATCTTCAGTTAGGTAGTAAGGGGCCAACGCGGGCTACTTCTCACCCTGCCTCCCAAAACAATAAAAGTAGTTCAAGGAAAAGCAAGTGAGGCTTTGTCTTGCCGCTAATAGTGAGTATTGCTTTTGTAGAACTTGACTGTAGAAGGAAACTTGGGAAGCAGTTTGAGTAAACCACATCAGCATTGCCTAGAGAGGATTAACAGTACTGGCTGACACATGCCCTGAGACAGATTTCAGGGCTTAACCACCAACCTGAGGATGACACCTTCCTGTTGGTACATCAGGATCTTCACATGCATCCTTTCATTTATTCAGCAAGCTTTTATTGATAGCCCGCTATGTGCTTCTTCATTTTTGTTCTCAGGAGGGGGCAAGGTGAAGCATAAACATAGGTCATTCCTCTATTCCGCTGAGGAATTTTTCGTTGGCTGTTGCTTCCTGAGACTTGGTTAACTTAATTCCTACAACCTTTCAAAAGGCATTTTCATGTATTAGCATGTGTGCATGTATGTGTTTGAGAATCAGAACACACCTTTATGGATCCACCTTTACATGGGTTCTGGGGACCAGACTCAGGTCGCCAAGCTTGTGTGGTGCCACCTCACTGGCCCTCAAACTTTCTTTAAAAGTCTTAATTCTAAAACTTCAGTAGTCTTGGTGGGTTTCATTTTATTTGTGTATTTTAATAACATTTATTAAATTTCTGTTATCTATACTGGAGTATGCTAGACAAACCTCTCCCCCAGCCAAGCTTAGATTCTTGGACAACACGGATTTTCTCAAAGGTTTCTCCAGATCCCCACAGCTGCCCCTGTCCTTCAGAGAGAGTGACTGTCACCAGGAAGAAGTGTGGGAAATGGTGACGAGTTCTCTCACTTTTACAGCTACATCTCAGTTGTTTGGAATCTTATTACCATCTTTTTCTTTTTTAATTTTAAGTAAAATTTTAGCAGGTAATAAAAAATAAAGGAACATTGTATAGAATTCTCAAAGAGTTAATAAAAATATCATTACAAATGAATTTATTTTTTTACATCATACATTGAGGGATTTTTTTTCTCATTTTCATTGTACTTTAAGAATTTCATACAATACGTTCTGATCATATTCACTCCTCAACTCTTTCCAGATCTACTTCCCTGTTCTACCCACACTTATGTTCTCTTTTTTAAACAATCAAGTCCACTTTGTGCTGCCCATATACTCCTAAATGTGTGACCTTCTGCTTTGCCATGGTCAACCTACCAAGGGCTATACCTTTAATGAAAACTGATCTCTCTCTCTCTCTCTCTCTCTCTCTCTCTCTCTCTCTCTTTCTCTCTCTCTCCCAATAGGTCCTCTCCTAGGGACTGGGCTTCATGCCCACCTTTCCTTTTCATGCTGGGACTCTTCTGGCTTGAGCTAGAGTATGCTCAACATGTCGTCACAACACCTGGGAATTTACAAATGCTGCCGCCTTTTTGTGTCTTGAAAACACTACTCTGGCTTTTACAATATTTCCACCCTTTCTTCCACAATGATCCCTGAAAATTGGGAGGAGAGAGTGTGATATAGATGAACCCTTGAGGGGTAAGCAGTCTTCAATCTCTAGGCCCAATAAGGTACAAGATAAGGGTTGTATCTTATTGAGTGGGACTTAAACCCAATCAGAAAGTGGTGGTTACTGCCATGATGTTTGTGCCACTATTGCAAGACACTGAGCTTGTCTTGCGACTCCAGTCATTCCTGTAGCTCCCAGGGTTCACAGTTGGGTAAGACTGATGATTTCCTTTCTCTTCCAGGAGCCTGCATAGCACTTTCCAGCTCTGATTGCTAGCCAGTATGGATGAAGCATCTAGGCCAATACCAGTTTAATTTCTCCGTGTTCTGTGACTCAAGTATGCAGTGTCTTCAGCAGCAGGGTCTTACTGCCAAGTTCTAGAGGGGAAACAAGAGTACTGGCAATAGCCTATAATGTTCGTGGGTCTGTGCATCCACAAGGGCAAACAACTTCAAAAGAGATAGCCCACTCCTGACACTGGGCTTTTTATTTATAAGCCTATGGTGTCTAGGGACATTGTCTCCTCATTATAGGATAGTTCTTTGTATTTGTTTATGTGTACATATTTTACGAAGTTTAACTATAGTAGGTTTTCATATGACTTTTTTGAAAGGTCTTAAAAGCTAGCCATCCCTACTGTAGTTTAGTTCCAAGCCCCATTTTTTTTTTGCTTTTTTATTGTATTTTATTATTCAAAGCAACTTTTAGATTTAAACACATTTTGATCTTATTCTTCCCCTCTCCCAAGTCCCTCCAGATACTCTCCCCACCCAATTTCTTTCTCAAAATGAGATAGAAAAGGGCCTTTGACCCACAGCGCTTCTGTTGCCAGCAGCTCTCCTGAGCTGTCCCTCAGATATCATGGCTTAAATAGTTAACATTAATGAGAAGCTCAGCAGAGCTGTTTCAGGAACTTGCCACTACCGTTTCCATTTAGACCTGGGGGTGCATACCACTGTCCCTCCATACATGTGGGGAAACTGAGACTGGGAGAAGGTAAGAAAATTCCAAAGACCAGCCAGTAAAAATAAAAAGTTCACATGTGGATTTACGCAGTCTGCCCCTTTGCTCGGGAGGCGTGCCATGCAGTTCTAGTGTGTTTCACAGTTCAAAGGTCAGGCGAATCCTGAGTTGTGCAAGGTCCTACCAAGCACCCAGATCCCACTGTGCTGCAGAAGCAAAGTGGACCAGAAGCCCAAAACTCTTCCATTCATCCTCTTATTTTGTTCCTTTCTTCAAAGCCCCTCTCCCCTTAATCCCTTTCATACATTTTTTCACTTCATGAGGACTGACTAAATTGTTCCCCTAAATGACCCCCATCAGTTCTCAGCAGACATATACTCCCCACACTGTGTGCCAGGGCAAGGAGCAGAAGCACCTAGGATTGTCTGCCGCTGGCAGGGAGGGGTTGTCTGGAGACATTTCCAAAGAGTTCGGGAATTACTGGGGCAGACTGGGGAATCCCTAAGGCAAGTACTGGTCCAGCACCCACAAATAGCTTTGGTTGGTGACATGTTCACTACACACGTGCAAGCCCTGGTGTTTATGCAGGAGGAGCAATTGGTGAGAGGAGAGAGAAGGGAGCAGAGTTCGCCATGGGTTCAACCCAAAGGACTGAGCGTATTCTCTGAGGCTAACATCTGTGATACATTATTTCACAACAGGCTTCAGTGTTTCCTGGAAGCGCTCTCTCTCTCTCTCTCTCTCTCTCTCTCTCTCCTCCTCCTCCTCCTCCTCCTCCTCCTCCTCCTCCTCCTTCTTCCCTCCCCCACTCTTTCTCTCTCTCTCTCTCTCTCTCTCTCCTCCTCCTCCTCCTCCTCCTTCTTCCCTCCCCCACTCTCTTTCTCTCTCTCTCTCCTCCTCCTCCTCCTCCTCCTCCTCCTTCTTCCCTCCCCCACTCTCTTTCTCTCTCTGCCTTTGTAAGCATTTTCTAAGCTTTACAAAACAGAGAACTTCTCCACTCCTGCTCCCTTTTTGTTTGTTTGCTCTCTCTTGCTGCAAGAGCTCATGAAATACAGAGCAGCTTGGCTGCTTTGAGCTCCGGCGGGCCTCATTACCCCCTCCCCCCACCAGAGTGGAAACATGTAATTAAAATCCTGTAACTTTGGGGGCTATTTTTATGGAAATCCTCACGGAGCATGTAGCTCTCCCCTTCTTAAAGAGCATTTCCTTCTCTCCCTCCACCTTCCTCTCCCCCACCTCTATGCAGGCACAAGCCTGTGGGGTGTGTGTGTGTGTGTGTGTGTGTGTGTGTGTGTGTGTGTGATTTATCTTTACTGAAAATTGTCTGTACTAGCAATAATATAGTTGTGAGATTCCTGGAAGCCAGAAACTTGAGAGTTTGGGGCCCTACACAAATTGATCCTCAAATTTTTACACTCATTTCTTTTCTTCTGACAGTGCAGCTTCTTTTCTGTGTAGCTTGTTCTCACTTTTATCTTAATAGGACTTTAGCTCCTATTCCTGTAGCTCGGAGGGAAGCTCATTGCTGTTTTGAGTAAAACAAACCAACTTTATTTTTAGTGCCCATGACCACCTGCAGTTTAAAGATCTTCCTAAACTCTGCCATCCACACACAGCTAGGAAGAAGCACTCCAGCTGAAATGAGGAAAGAACTGAATTTTTATTTCACCTATTTTCAATTCAAAACTCAATTAGCTCTGAAAAATTTCTAATCATATTGTATGAACTGAGATGTGTGGATCCAGTTTCCCCTTCTCTATAGCCCAGCTTCCCCTCACCTCTCTCATTCTTCTTTTCCCCTTCATGAAAATAAAGTTTTTCTCCTAAATGGTCCCATCAATTCTCAGAAAGCACAGAATCTCACAGAGTATTGGGGCAACTGGCAGAGACAACACTAAGAAAATATAACATATATAGATAAATGATAGATAGATAGATGATACAGATAATTTTTGAAAGCTTAATATGGAAAAATAAAGCGAACCACTTCATTAATAGTTTTAGATTGGTTACATGATGAAATAATATTTATACATATTTAATTAGGTAAAGTATATTTTTAATAACCTTCACTTGTCTTTTAAAGTATAACTATTCAAAAGAAGTTGTAAACATAGCTTCTGTCACATTCCTGTTGGTTAGTGCTATTGTAAAGTCTTGCTACTCAAACACGGTCCATAGCACATAAACAAATCATATGAATGTGCTCATGTCCAATCTCAGACTCTCGGGCTCACCCAGACGTGCAGAAACAGGGGCGATGGCTAATAAGATCGCATAGCAACCTTAATTCTAAAGTAACTGTAGAGAACAGTGTTGCCAGAACTTAGAACCACTGGGTTTGCCTAATTTACACTTAATTATAGACTGTTGACTTTTAAAGTATATGAAAAAATAAACTTTTCAGAAAAGGAAAGTGAAAATTGTGCAAAATATAATCATTTCTATTGAGTTAACAATTATAAAATTAATTTCAGTAAATTCTGTTAAACATAACAATTACCAAAAAAGATGTATTTTTATTTGAAAGTTTACGCATAGGCAGTATCACTACTATGCTTGTAATTTTTAGCTGAAGAAAATATTTTGTGTGAAATAACGGTTCTTCATCTTCAACCACTACTGGCCCACTTTGACTATATGAGGCTGCATTGATGTCTAAGGGTGTTTTGTTTTGTTTGTTTGTGGTACTAAGGATGGAATCCAGGGCCTTAAGCATGGTAGACAAATGCTCTCACACTGATATACCCTAACCCAATATTCAAGGTTTTTGTTATGACAGTTAAGCTTGCTTCTTGCTTATTAACATACCTAATTTGGATTTCATGGATGATAATATCCTTCTCATGAGGATAAAGGACTATGCCTAATTATTGCTTAGTTACATTTTAAGAAGAGAAACCAAGGTCGCAGAGATATATTGACTGAAATGGACAATTTTTAAAGCCTTATCGGTTCATACTATTCTGTTTAAAAACTGCTATCCAAAGTGAAGCAAAGGGTGTTATAATTTAAAAATATAACTATACCACTCTCCCCTTCTTCTCTCTCCAGCCCTTCCTATGTCCTCCCTCACTCCTTCTCAATTTGATAGTCCTTTTATTATTTTTTTCACATATATAATATAAACACCTAAGTATATCAGTACAACCCGTCGAGTCCATTTAACGTGACTTACCACTTTTTTTTAATATTTATTTATTTATTATGCATACAATATTCTGTCTGTGTGTATGTCTACAGGCCAGAAGAGGGCACCAGACCTCATTACAGATGGTTGTGAGCCACCAAGTGGTTGCCGGGAATTGAACTCAGGACCTTTGGAAGAGCAGGCAATGCTCTTAACCACTGAGCCATCTCTCCAGCGACTTACCACTTTGTATTGGATAATGATTTAAGGGTCTTATCTCTAGGAAAGGCTAATTCTTGATCTCTCGGAAGTCATCAGTGGCCTGGAGTTCTTTGTCTGGAGTGGGACACCCTGGGATTTCTCCCTTCTGCATTAGCAGATCTATTGGTAATATTGTTCAGGTCTTTTGAGGCAGCTAAAGTGAAGCTGCCAGATGTGGAACCACATATCAGGTTGCAATAAACTCATATAAATTGATATGGACCAGTCCCACTAATTTAAACCAATAACATTAACTTTTAATCATATTTAATTATAGCCTCTATGATAGCTCTACGTTTTGTTCATGCCTAGATTCATATGCTTTCTGGGGACAGAGTGAGCCTATCCATATGAACGGTGTATGTTAATGTGTTTATTTGTCCACTTATCCATATAAATAAAATAACTTACCTTTCTGTAAAAAGAAATTGTGTGAGTGTGTGCTATAATACTAAGGACTTTCTCTTTTAAATCAATAGTTCTCCATAATACCACTCACAAGACAGAGGCTACATATAGTCAAAAATTACTAAAACACATCCCTCAGTCTTGCAGGAGTTATGTGATATGTTGCTGCTACTAATTACTTGAGTTCAAACTGAGATAGGAAATAGGTTATAGCCATGCACACGGTTGTCCAGTCTTGAAACTCTGATCGTTTATCTTCCTAACTCAAATTACTCTCATAATCCTGTGTGATTTATCTCACTGCCGTCATAAAAGTGCCAACTCTCTCGGTCCCAACTGCCATTACCTCTTCTCGGACCCCCATTAGCAATCAAGATTTGTGTCTTAAGTTCTTCCCTGGATTCCTTCATCGTCATTCTCACACCCCTAGAACCAAAACTATATTTTCGAAGTTTAATGTGAGTTGTTTCTATGTTGCCACAAGCTTCCTATAAATATCCAAAAGCTTTAGATTTTTTATGCAAAGCCTTCATAATTCAAATCCTGTTCCCTCGTATTGTTCCAAGAGTAATCCATGAAGCTAAAGTAACTAGCAAGTCTTCTTGATCCAAGCCCATATCCAGGCTTTTACCAGTATGTTTCTATATTCTCCTGCACTTTGCTGTGGTGTTGCATGAATATGAGATCCTCCCAGATTTATTTGAGCCATGTAATGACTGAAATAATGATTGTGGTCAATAAGTTTACACTGGGGTCCAATGTTCATTATTTCCCTAATGCAAATTCTATTTTAAAAGTTACAGGTAATGTATGTTATCTTGGTTAGCTTAAATTCAACCAATGTTCGAGATTTCAAAAACAGTAACATGGGCTGTGTGTGTGTGTGTGTGTGTGTGTGTGTGCGTGTGTGTGTGTGTGTGTGTGTGTGTGTGTGTGTGCATGCTCATGAATGTGCTCTGTTTACACAGGAACATGTTGAAGAAGGCAGAGCCAGTCTTTACAAGTCTGTGGTTTCTAACAGTAGCAAGGAGATGTCTTGTTACTCAGATTTTCCATTCCCAGAAGACTACCCAAACTTTGTGCCAAATTCTCTGTTCCTGGAATATCTCAAGCTATATGCAAGCCGGTTCAACCTTCTGAAATGCATTCAGTTCAAGGTAAGATGTGAGCATCAATTAGAAGGTAGGAAGTTTCCTTTGACTTATCTCCTATCCCCTCTCTATAGCACAGCCCTAAGCTCTGTAGATGAGCTAGTGAACTGGTAAGAGTAATGAGGCCTTTGCCTCACACAGAATGGCTAATGCAAAGGTATAAGACATTTCTTAGCAGCTTTCTTACATTTTGGTATAAAAGCTATTAACTTCATAACTTTGTAAGCGAGATATAAAGCAAATACAAGACAAAAATAAAGTATTTTTACAAAAAAAGAAAACAAATGTAGAAGCCCAAAGGCATTTGAATGTTAAAGCAAACAATGAAGTCAGTCGAAAGGACTTAAAAAAAAAACCCAACTTCTTCTGATGTTTTAAAAAAGAAAGATAGCAAAACCTCTTGGTTAGTAAGCAATTTTTACTTTGAAGTTTGACCTGTATTAATTTTCTTATAAACAGCTTGGAATTGGAAGTAGACTACTTACTTATGTAGCATGCCACATTTGAAGACCTGGGTTTGCTCCCCAGCACACAATCAATAAATCAGAACTTAATACTCATTTGCATATGTGTATTCGATGGAAACAAAAAAGTATGTTATCTGTAAACCATGGAATACTCCTACATAATTAGGGCCATAAGGTTAGCAGTCAGTGTCTGGTTGTGTTTTGTCTAAGACTTTATGCTAAGCATGGTTATGCTAAGATAACTATGATCAACTTTTATTTTTAATGATATATAATCATTGTCTCTGTTAAAGAAACTATTGTTAAAGAAAGTTCTCTGTGATAAACAAGGTTGCATAACAGGAGGAATAATTTTCAAGCCTCATCAGAAACATGAATTATAAGGTTGGGACTTGGAATAGAGGGCTTGCCTAGCACACCACATCTGAAAACCTGGGTTTGAGCAGCAGAACATAAGTAATGAATTAAAACTTGACAGTCATAACCGGCCAGTGGTGGCACATGCCTTTAATCTCAGCACTCTGGAGGCAGAGGCAGATGGATTTCTGTGAGTATGAAGCCAGCCTGGTCTACAAGAGGTAGTTCCAGGACAGGCTCCAAAGCTACAGAGAAACCCTGTCCCAGAAAACCAAAACCAAACCAAACCAAACAACCAAACAAAAAACCCTTAATACTCATTTACATATATGAGTTCAATAAAAAACAAACAAAAAATAGATTATTTGAGCCCAAGGTTCTATCATTGCCAATAAGAATTCGAGTGAATCATTCAATGCCTTTGGTTTCACTTTTTCAAACTTAAAAGCTTTCTACCTAATACATCATATTCGGTTTGATAGCCTGACTGGGATTCTAGGGTTCTTGTCCTTAAGTAGGCTTGGGCTTTCTATTCTAGACCTCTTGAAAAATCCACTAGTGAATCAGTCAGCCCTGAAAACAAACTTGACATCTGCTAATCATGTCTGTGATTCTTTTCAGACCAAAGTATGCAGTGTAACAAAATGCCCAGATTTTGCTACCTCTGGACAATGGGAAGTGGTCACTCTCCATGAAGGGAAGCAAAGCTCAGCTATATTTGATGCTGTCATGGTCTGCACTGGTTTTCTAACTAATCCTCACTTGCCGCTGGATTCCTTTCCAGGTACAGAATTTTCTACCAATTACCTTGAATTGTTTCAAGCACCCATCCTGATACATGGTTGGTCCTGAGATGAATTCTTAGGGCTCTTTCATTAAATAGTTAAAATTGTGATGTAACATTTTTTTCCAAGGAGAACTTTTTTTAACCAGACACTTTTTGGCTTTCAAACAAATTACTAATGCAGACGAGAATCGTGGGTGACATGCTAAGAAGGCTTCTGCTTCACTGAGGTTCCATGCTCCTCCCTAAGTGACAGGCAGTACTTAGTCTTCTGAAATCTGGGATGCTTACACAACTTGCTCACCTCAGCAGCTGCTACTCACTGCTAAATTTGGGTTTAAAGGACAGAAAAGGTAGTCTTGGAATAATAGAATGAGAAACTTGATTTGTGCTTGCTTGCCTCCCTCAGAGTGGGCAAATAAAAGCTTCCTGGCACTGGAACAATAGCCCAAAGGGAAATTAATCTCAGGATACAAGTTAAGACATTGTCAGGTCTCAGTTCCTTTACCTAGCTTTTGCAACCATAATTCATGCTACTCTGTGCCAAATTCCAGCTCTATATCAACTCAGAGATATAGAAGATCCAATGACTTAGAAGTTTATTTCATCTGCAGGAAGTTTTCCAAAGTTAGCCAAAGAAATTTTTCTCCAGATCATCTCGACATGACCTGACATGATCCCAAGATCCATCTTACACTATCTCACTACCTCCAGTTGGCCTGGATCCAACCAGAGCTCACTCAGCTCAGGTCAGATTAGGATAAGTAGACCCTGAAAACTTCCCTAGGACACAATTGCTAAATTAAAAAGAACCTAGGCAGACATCTTCTTAATTCAGGAAGCTTCCCTAAGCAACCCAAGCCTAGGCCAGTGAGATGGCTCAGTAGGGAAGGGTGCTTTCTGGGCACATGTAATGTCAGCCAAGGGCACACACACACACACACACACACACACACACACACACACACACATTAAAATAAACAAAGATCTCTAAGCTTCTACTTGAATAGATTCAGTAAGAGACTCTCGTGAGCCCTCAAGGCAACGTTAACACTTGGCACTCTTGCCTGCAGATCAAAGCCTTGAAAAGCCAGCCAGCCATTCAAATATCTCTGAAAGAGCTCCTCGTATAGGATCACCCCCCCCCAAGAACCCAGGAAGCTTCATAGTATAGAAAAACAAACCCCCCCCAAAAAACCCATGTACTCAGTACTCACAATATATTACACTAAGAGTTAATAACTCAGAAGTGAGTTCAACCTGTAACTAGTATTAAAGGCACAAAATAGGGTTTGGTATAGGAATCACAAACCACATAAGACCTGGAGCAATAGCAGTAGTCCAAACTCAAAGACGCCATGTTCTGAATCTGCCCTGGGAGCTATATCAGACTGGAATAATGCAGACTATGAATGCAGGCAAGCCACTGTGTTCGGTTTGATCTGGATGAGCTGCCTATCTGCAAAGCACAAACTAAGCCCCACGGCTCACCAGATAACAGTCTTCAGCCTCTTCCATCCCTTTTCTAAGCCTGCAGGTGTGTTGAGTTGCTGAAAATTTGAAGAAATCAGCTCATTTTACCCAAATGCTTGTATCACAAATCAAGTGAAGAGGGCTACATAAAGGCTACAGCCCTTAATATCATTTTTATGAGACACTGCCAATTTGAAATCCCTGGCTCCACGGCTCTCCGGGAGGCTCTGAGCTCCAAGACTCTGACCCTGACTTTAAATGGAGGCTTCCCAGCTCTGCCATTTCCTCCCTACTTTGGGGTGGTTGTGAACCATGACAAAAATTTAAGTGAGGATATCCAAAATATTTATCACAGGTTCTGAAAGCAATTCCAAACTAATGAGTATCACAATTAGAATTAGTGTGCCATTTCCCCAAAATAACTAGTTATATTTCTTTAGTTACATACATTGAGGCATTTGTTTACACAGACATATTTACCTACTGTAAATTCTTACTCTGTCCTCCTGGGAGGTAAAAGAGGAAGGTATTGATCCAGAGGAGACTCGTGTGGTTTGTTTCTTATCTGTTCATTTGTATCTCAAACAAACTGAAGGAGAGATATTCTAAGGTAACTACGAATTAAGAGACAACTCTATGATCCATCGTTCCCTTTTCCAGTTATCTTTTCCTGAAAGGTCTCTGAACTATATAGAGTTCCTGAACTGAGTTCATTCTTGAACTTTGTAAAAATTTGGACCAAATACTAAATGATCTCAAATGTGCCTAAGTTTTGACCAGGATTCATGCCAGACTGTGCGTGATCCAATGTGAACTACAGAGCTGCCTAGTCTTAAGACAGCCCCTTCCTGCAGTCACAGTGTTTATCCTGAGAGCCTAGACATCTTATCATTCCTCTACAGTGATAAGCCAGGGTCTCTGGTAAGCAGATTGTGTAATGCAGCCTTGGGAGGATTTTCCAAAAGCCTTCTGTTTGCATTGGGATATCTCAATGGGATTTGGCCCCAACATCCTGAGCTATCTCTGAGCCCAGGAGCTGTGGTCCTGATGTCACACCAACCTTTTCTCTCAGAGCAAACTCTGACTCAGCGAGCTCAGCCTGAACTGTGGACTGTGAGCAAACATCTCCAAACAAAACCTTTGTGAGTGGGGACCATAGTTCACAGGTCTTATTCCCACATATTATCTAGTACAATGCCTGGCACACAGTCAGGGCCCCCCAAAAGTTTGATTAATGAAATCAGTGATTCACTTCTCTGCTCTTTCTCCTGTTTATGAAAAGCTATACAACGTAAGTAAATCCCCTGCCAAGTAGAACATGCCCCTCCCATTGCCATCTGTCTACCCTGACCTGATAACAATGCCTCGCAGGTCTGTGCAGCCTGTTCTGTGTCTCAGTACTTCAGATTAGCACTTCATTATTTGGTGAGCACAATGAGAGCTCTGTCTAGTGAAATAATTAACCCTTTTCCCCACAATCACATAAGCAATTAAGTAAATAATTTCCAGATAACATTATGTGAACTTGTATATGAATATTCCAGGTTTTCTCAAACTAGAGATTCCTAGTATTAATAAAAGAAGCCTAAATCATCTTTCAAGGTGTTGCCAGAGGGAAATATTTATGCTTCATTTACTGAATTTATAAGTTCTCTGTGTGCTCTTCTTTTCTCTATAGGTCTGAAAAACTTTAAAGGACAGTACTTCCACAGCCGACAGTATAAACATCCGGACATATTTAAGGACAAGCGAGTCCTTGTGGTCGGAATGGGAAATTCTGGCACAGATATTGCTGTGGAGGCCAGCCATTTAGCAAAAAAGGTACCCCCCTTGATGTTACTTAATGAAACCTTCATCTTAACATGTATGTTTTAGTCAAACAGTATTTGACATTATGATAAATGTCAAACATTATGATAAACGTCAAAAGACTAAAATGCCCAACAGAAAACTATTTTTTTTTTTTTTTTTTTTGGAGACTAGGGTCTTTCTACTATGTCACCCTTGCTAGCCTAAAACTCAATACATAGATCAGGTTCACCTTGAAATTGTAATAATCTTCCTGCTTCTGCCTTCAGAGTGCTGAAATTACAGGCTTATGCCACCAGATCCAGCTAACAACAGATTTTTGAAGGACTTATGGCTTGTTTCAAGACAAGGTTTCACGTAGTTCAGGCTAGCCCGGAGCTTGTTGTCTAGCTGACAATGACCTTGAACTCCTATTCCCCTTGTCACTCAGTGCCATAATTATAGGCATGCGCCATCATGCCCAGCTCAATGCTTAGGCTGAGTATCATATACTCTACTGTGGGTCCCAGTTGCCACCTTTGCTCCAGACCTTGATTCTGTAACACTTAATTTTGTCACTTTTCTTACCCTCCAAACAGAGCTACAGGAAATGTTTTCTTCACCCAGTCCCATGGGTCCCTCAATCCTGGCAAGGCTCTCTTGCTAACGGCTCTCATTGACCCTTCTCTTACTTCAGTTGCTGCTCTCCCGGTCCCCACCACCTCATGCTGAGCCTGCCTCCTTGTCTACTAACAAACTGGAGAGACAGTTAATATTTCCCTGGATTACTCATTGCCAAGTACTGCACTAGATGCTCCTGATCCATTACTTCACCAAAGCAAGCCACTGAGATAGGTACTGCCCATGCCCCTGATTACAGACCAGTAAACCAGGAATGAGAGGCATAACGAGCATAAAGTCATGCCACTGCCTGGTATTCAAGGAAGTCCTCAAACCCAAGCCTCACGGACTCAAAGTCCACGAGTTAGGAATCTGCCCTTCGTCCCGACAGCCCCACCCACAGTCCTCTCTCCCACTCTTAACAAACAGTGCAGACTCCACATCACCAACAAACAAATCCTCTGAAAAGCCACTGTGCTGGTTGCTTTCTGATGATCATAAACAGTTCGAGGGGAGAAAAGGGTTATTTGGCTGAAACTCCCAGGTCACAGTCTATCAGTGAAGGAAGTAAAGGCAGAAACCACCAAGGGACACTGCTTACTGACTTACTCCCTGGCTTATGTTCGACTAGCTTTCTTACGCAACCTAGGCCCTCCTGTTCAGGGACGCTGCTGCTGCCCACAATGGGCTGGGATCTCCTGTATTGATCATCAATCAGGACAGTCTCTCACAGATGTTACCACAGGCCAACCTGATTGAGGCAGTTCTTCAGTTGAGGTTCCCTTGACATCATAATAAATGTCAAACATTGTGATAAATGTCATAATTATGGAAAGCACTCCATGATCTGGTTCAAATCTTCCATTTCAATTCTTACCGAAGGACTGCTTTTGGCCTTTCCACTTCCTTGTCTTTATTTCCTCTTTGCCACATCAGCAAAGATCTGTGTGAGTGTGTGTGTGTGTGTGTGTGTGTGTGTGTGTGTGTGTGTTTCAAGACAGGGTTTCTCTGTGTAATAGCTCTGACTGTCCTAGAACTTGCTCTTTTTTTTTTTTGTTTGTTTGTTTTTCTTTTTTTTTAAAATTTATTTATTTATTAAGGATTTCTGCCTTGTCCCCACAACCGCTTCCCATTTCCCTCCCCCTCCCCCGATCAAGTCCCCCCCCCCTCATCTGCTCGAAGAGCAATCAGGGTTCCCTGACCTGTGGGAAGCCCAAGGACTGCCCACCTCTATCCAGGTCTCGTAAGGTGAGCATTCAAACTGCCTAGGCTCCCACAAAGCCAGTACGTGCAGTAGGATCAAAAACCCACTGCAATTGTTCTTGAATTCTCAGTATTCCTCATTGTCCGCTATGTTCAGCTAGTCCGGATTTATCCCATGCTTTTTCAGACCTAGGCCAGCTGGCCTTGGTGAGATCCACAAAAAGACAACCCACTGACTGGGAGAAGATCTAGAACTTGCTCTTGTAGACCATGCTAGCCTTGAACTCACAGAGATCCGCCTGCCCCTGCCTCCCTAGTGCTGGAATTAAAGGCATACACCACCACCGCCCAGCATGATCTCTCTCTTATACTGAAAAAATACATTTATATTTGGTACAAAGTGAGCTTTCCCTACCCAACAAACCAAGAACCACTCTCATGGAGCACGAAGCTGTAGCAGAAAAAGATGCCAGATAAATAAGTGGGGGAAAAAAAAGCATGAAGAAAAATATTGAGGGTGTGTAACTTTGAGATTCTCCCATTACTTTAGACAAAGGAACTCTTCATTCACTAAAACATCAGTTAATTGATTTGAAGAAACTTAGCAATTTGGTGACATTGTCCTGAAGAAAAAGAAAGAAACTTGTGAAAACAAAACTTAGAAGGATTGGGTCCACTACAGTCTCCACCTGTGTTAACATTGTTTCTCCTTCCCTAATTATCTGGAAATTCCTGTAATAAAAAATCATGCTTTGACATTTATCTTGTCACTTTTGGATTAACAAGGAAATGTCTGTGCCCCTGGTTTGAAGTAGTAGTGATGTCTACCATGCTGTATCATGACAAAGGGGCAGCATCAGTCAGTGCAACTTGCTCCTATCAGAACCTCTGATGGGCCTGGGGCTCATACCACATTTCCAGTGCTGTGCCCACTGTCCATGATGTAATAACATTGCACAAAAGTAACAACACTGGCTGTACCCTTCATGCCTCAGTTATGTAGGAGAAGAAGCAATGTGTTCAGTCTGCTTGGATCAGCAAACAACAGATTGGGTAGGCAAATGTTTTGCTTTCTGAACAGTTATTCAGAAAATTACTTACAGTGTGGATATCAAAACACTATTTTCTTAGCCTCATCAGCTAAAAGGTAAATGAAAATGGTCAAATGGCCAATATGACTGAGAAAGAAGGACAGATGGAAGAGAGGGAGGGACGGTGGGAAGGAGGGAATACCCAAATTAATACTTTAATGAGTTGTATTGCCAGTCAAGCCAGTACTTATATTGATATCACCTTTGTAGACAACTCCCCATTTCTGCTGTACCCTGTTCTCAATGCCTCCAGTGGGTATATAAAATTACAACCAAAAGTCCGTGGCCTTCTCATATGAGACTTAAAGCTCTCTGTAAGTTGCTATCATCTCTCAATCTGGTGAACATCCTGTGGTGTTTTAATGCTCTGTAAATCCAAACTATGGGAGGAACCAAGATTATCTTGTCAGGTGTGTGTTTTCACAGTAACAGACATATTATATCAGTCTTCACCCCTGTAACTCTTTGGTTGGTTTCAGGTGTTCCTCAGCACCACCGGAGGGGCATGGGTGATCAGCCGTGTCTTTGATTCAGGTTACCCGTGGGACATGATATTCATGACACGATTTCAGAACATGTTCAGAAATTTTCTCCCAACTCCGATTGTGAGTTGGTTGATATCAAAAAAGATGAACAGCTGGTTCAACCATGTGAATTACGGTGTGGCTCCTGAAGACAGGTAAATGGAACTGACGATGGGGGTTATGAAGAGAGAGTGTTGACCTTTCCAATAGCAGTGAGAAGGTTGAGTGTTTACAAAAACCTCATACAAGTTTATCATTTAAAGGAGGAGGAGCGAGTGGGGGTGGGAACAGAGAGGATAAAGGGGAGGAACTGGGAGGAAAAAGAGAGAGAGATAACTGCGGCCAGGATGTAAAATAAATACAAAGAAAAAATACAGCACATTTTTACAAAAAGACAATATATGTAAATATACATACATTTACATATACATATATGCATGTAATAGTAATTAGTAATTAGTGTAATAGTAATAGTAATTAGTGTAAAAGTCTCAGATGGACTTCAGTATATGTCAGAATCTAAAATAAGTAGGTTCTAACTCCAGTGAAGGAGTGGACTTACCAGACAGAACAAGGACAAGCAGGCAAAGAGCAAAGCCTTCTTTCTGTCTTTCAGCTGCCACAAGAAGTCATGGCCTGGATTTAAAATGGGTCTTCAGACCTCAAGTAATCCAATTACCTAAAAATCCCTTACAAATGTCCCCAGCAACTTGAGTTTTTTGTTAATTCCCGATGTGATCAATTGACAGCCAACAATAGCCATCACAACAATTCAGATTCATTGCCAGGTGCCCTGCAAACCCTCTCTGGTTGCCTCCAGATTTCATTCAGGACCACCATGGATGGGTGGCCCCAGATCTCAATGGTGATGGGCAGGGATTCTCTCTGAGTGCGGCCCTCTTGCCGCCTCCCTCTACCATTGTCACATCTTTCCTTATTCCCTCTACTCCCTCTAGACCTCTTGAGAGCCCCAGCTTTTTCCACGAAAGCATCTGCTGCCATAGGTTTTATCTAGGTGACTGACAGTACAGAAGACGTACAATTCCGTCTCTCTTTGATGTAGTCAGTTCTTTTCCATTTCTAAAATTCCCATTCACACAACCTTTTCATAAGCTTTCTCACCTTACTCAGATGTCAGTATCTGTACTTTTCAGATGAACAGGAGAAGTCCTAAGGACCATTTGACTTGCCCAAACTGTGTTAAGTCCACACACTGTAGAAGAGACTGTGCTTATGAGTGCCTACTCTCTTCTGTTTCCATTTTACCATACACTCTCTTTCTGTGCATTCACCATAACCACGTTCAACTCACAGCAAAGCTACTAAAAAAAATAAAATAAAACAAAAAACAAAAACAAAAAAACCATTTCTCTCTTGAGAAAGGGGTATACCAGAAAAAGATGATGCTCTTTGTGTTCCTTTGGCACACGATGGTGATTTCCTTGCACAATTCTTCCTGGTTTCCCTTGTGGTCCTTCAGCATTCTGCTGTCTCTAGAATGATAGTAGTAGCCGAATGCTGAAAGTCAACACAAGAAAGAGAGACTGCAGAAGGCCCTGGCCATCTCTTCAGCTTTCAAACTCCAGTAAGTGGTAAACATATTTCTTAACTCTTGGATATGGTCCGTCCAAGATTGGCAGCTCTGGTCCCGCCAAGGAGAGTAAAGAGAAGACTCCAGGGTTGACCTACAGCTCTCTCTGCTCATGTTTTTGTTTAGGACTCAACTGAGAGAGCCTGTGCTAAATGATGAGCTCCCAGGCCGTATCATCACTGGGAAAGTGTTGATCAAGTCAAGTATCAAGGAGGTGAAGGAAAACTCTGTCATATTTAACAACACCCCAAAGGAAGAGCCTATCGATATCATCGTCTTTGCCACTGGATATACCTTTGCTTTCCCTTTCCTCGATGAATCTGTAGTGAAAGTTGAGGATGGCCAAGCATCACTGTACAAGTACATCTTGCCTGCACATCTGCCCAAACCAACTCTGGCTGTGATTGGCCTCATCAAACCCCTGGGCTCCATGATACCCACAGGAGAAACACAAGCTCGATGGGTTGTTCAGGTCCTAAAAGGTAACTGTGTGAGAAATAGCTGGGCACATTTATTAAGTTGTTGTTTGCTTTGTGAACTGTAATCCTGGACATTAAAAATGGAATCCATTCAATAAGAATTATTCTGGCATAGTGTCACATCACCACAGCACAAATGGTAAATCAGGAATTAGAAAAACACGTGCCTCCCTAGTATTTTGACTGAATCAACTTGTTCAATGAAAATTAAAGCTTCAGACGATTAAATGACACCATTGATCAAACCAGGTTTGACGTTCTATCGCATTATGTAGCTAGTGAGAGGGCCAAGTATTCATCTCATCAGTCAATAGTGTTAATGCCAGGAACACACCAGTCATCTCAGGCAACTGACACATTTGCAGAAAAACAGGTAAGTAGCTGGGTACATGAAAAATGAGGGATCAGCAACGAGAAAGCAACCGTGTCCATCAGCCAAAACCTAGAGCTAAAGCTAAACAGGGCTGTCGTGTGTTCATCTTATAGGTGCGACCACAGTACCACCCCCAAGTGTCATGATGGCAGAAGTTAATGAAAGGAAGAAAAACAAGCACAGCGGGTGAGTGCGCTCATGGGGGTCTTTATGAATGACAGCCTAGGTGACGAAACAGTGAAGTGGAGATGAGGCAGAGAGAGGTGTCTGAGACGGAAGAAAAACTTAGGAGAGCCTGTGTACAGAGAGAGGAGGCAAGGGGTTCAACTAAGGTATCTTTAAACTCCCAGAATCATCCATTTAGTAAGGAACCCGCACAGACCAGGCACGGTACCTCACATTTTATCCACAATCAGCAGGCAGAGCTATGTTTCCCCAGAGGCTCTGTTTACTCAAGAAGTCTCTACTGGCTTTGTTTTTCATCCAAGTCCTTACTCTAAAGCAAGAGTCAGCTGACCTTGCCCTCTGATACAGACCCACTGACCTAGTTTCTCATTTTCATTTTCAAATAGTTGTTGAAGATAAAGTTTTTTCAATTTTTGTTAGTTAGATACAATTTAAACCAGGGTGACTTACATGGTTTTGTCGCAATGCAGCCATGCTCACTCATTGTGCGTTGTCAATGCTGCCCTTGTGTTGCCATGGAGACATCCTACAGTAGACACAGAAGCTGTTAGCATTTCCAGTGGGCATTCAGATGGGGTGCTGCTTATGTTCTGCTCTTCATGCCCACTCAAGCGCCAAAGGGAATAGAAGGAACATGGGTGACAAAGAGAGCCATGGCCATCATCTACTATGGCTCCCAAGCAGCAAAATTATTTCTGACTTTATCTGTTTTACTTTCTGCTGAGCAAATCTTCACTTGAAAATCTAAAGAGTTCTATGGGGGATTTTTGAAAGAGGGAAATCTTAAAATGAGCTAGGGAGATAACTTCATTTGTAAAGTACCTTGTGGGCATCAAGACCTAAGTTTGGTCCCCAGAATATGAATAAAAGCCATCTGTACTGGGAAATGCTTTCAATTCTCAGTTCTGAGAAGGCAGATTCCTAGGGCTCACTGACTGGCCAGCCTAGCATACTTGTAAATTTTTCAAAAAAGGTCTGTTTTCAAAAAAGGGCCTGAGGAACAACATCCCAGCTTGTCTTCTTGCCTCTATACACATACACACACATTCACATATACGCCTGCATATATAAATGCAGCCACACACATGTATATGCACACTAAGAGATAATTATCCAAATTCATTGCTTTATACCTGTAATCTCAGTGCTTGAGAGGCTACAGCAGGAGGATTGCTGCAAGTCTGAAGCCAGCTTAGACTGCATAGTGAAACTCTAGCCAATGTGAGGTTAAGAATAAGGCCTTTTTTATTAATTATTCCATTTTATTAAGTGAATTGTCTCATTCATAGATTCTCACTTTCAGATGTTGCTCTAGCTTTGTCTAAGCATTAAGGTTCAAAACAATAAAAGCATTGCAGATATTTCTTCTCTAAAAGGTGGCGTGGACATATGTGTACATGCGTGCCTGCATCTCCTGCATGCAGAGGCCTGCATAGGCCATAAGAGAACATCCAACCCCTGAAACAAGAGTTACAGGCAGTTATGAGCTTCCATGTGGGTGCTGGGAACTCTGAACTGCTGAGCCTTCTCTCCAGCTCTGATGTTTTTCCTTTACGCTCAGTCTAGAATATGGTCTTGTCACATTATAGGATGCCAGTACAATGGGTAAATAATTACAACTGCTGGGTAGTGTAGAATCTTCCTGTCACAAGAGCCAGCCAATGAGTCAAAGGATTAGTAG
This sequence comes from Microtus oregoni, assembly GCF_018167655.1. Taxonomy (NCBI): domain Eukaryota; kingdom Metazoa; phylum Chordata; class Mammalia; order Rodentia; family Cricetidae; genus Microtus; species Microtus oregoni. The sequence continues at coordinate 35,928,200 of NW_024543072.1, forward strand.
GAAAGGTATGAGAATTTCACTCTACAGAATTTTGTGGCTTGTCATATTATACAAAAGAAGAAACAATTGAGTTTTAAGAAAGATTGAAGCCAAGTGTGGTGACTCATGGTTGTAATCTCAGCACTAGAAAGTGTAATAAGAGAAGAGGGCTAAGTTCCCAGCCCCAGATAGCTTAACCCCCGAAATAACCACATGGAAATCTGTATTAATTAAACACTGCCTGCCCCATTAGCTCTAGCCTCTTTTTGGCTAATTCTTACATCTTGATTCAACCCATTTCTAATAATCTGTGTAGAACCATGAGGTTGTGGCTTACCGGGAAAGATTCAGCATGTCTGACCTGGCAGCTTCATGGCGGCTCTCTGTCTCTGCCTTCTTCCTCCCAGCATTCTGTTCTATCTACTCTGCCCACATAAGTTCTGCCCTATCAAAAGGCCAAGGCAGTCTCTTTATTCAACCAATGAAAGCAACATACAAACAGAAGACCCTCCTATACCAAGGGAGGTTGAGATAGGAAGATTTCCATGAGTGAGAAGCCAGTCTTGGTGACATTTTGAAACCTTGTTCCAAAGAAGTAACAAAAGAAATAGGAAGAGACCATTTTAGATGCCCATGCATAATGGGAGATCACACTAGGCTGTTCCCAACTGAGTGGCAGAGTTTACTTTGGACAGAGATTTAATTTCCTTGTTCTAGGATTATCATCATCATGACTGTCATTTCTTTTCTTCCGTTTCTTCCTATTGGAAAGGTTTGGTTTGTGCTATTGCAAGGCTTTGCAATCAGACTATATAACATACATTGATGACCTCCTGACCTCTATCAAGGCAAAACCGGATCTGCGGGCCATGCTCCTGACCGACCCACGCCTGGCTCTGAGCATCTTCTTTGGCCCATGCACACCATATCATTTTCGCCTGACTGGTCCAGGAAAATGGGAAGGAGCCAGAAATGCCATCTTGACCCAGTGGGACAGGGCGCTAAAAGCCACCAAAACTCGAATTGTACCAGAGTCCCCGTCTCCCTTTGAAACTTTGTTCAAACTCTTTAGTTTTCTGGCCTTTCTTGTGGCTGTTTTCTTGGTTTTCTTGTAAGTATAAGATCTAACTGGCCTTTCAGGTGCAAGGAGTGCTATGCTCCCACCCCTCTAATGTAGTAAGTTTGCCTTCGTAGTCATAAACCATGTCCAGAGAGTGAAACCCAAGTCCTCCCCTTCCCAGCTCACCCCATGGGCACCCTGGTATTTTTGAGCCTCTAACAACTTTATTGGGTTTAATTCAAAAAGATAATACCCAACAATTTTGTTCATTTAAAGCGCTGAGAGGATCCAGGCCCATTTTGAGGGAGGAGCTGCCCCAGAGAACATTCTGAGTATTCTTTCCCCTGAACACTCTTTTCCTGAAGCCTCATGAAAACCCCTACCTCGCAGAATCTTGGTTTGCACTCAAATGGTTCTCTGTGTATTGATTGTCTATAAATAAAGTGGAAGAAATTTGTACTACCAAGTGGCCTCTTGTTCTCTTTTTCTGCGGACTGAAAGAAAAAAGAATGTGGGTGGAAATGAATAAAGTCCCTAAGAAGATGGGGGGCAGGGAGATGGCTCAGAGGTTAAGAGCTCTGGCTGCTTTTCCAGAAGACCTGGGTTCATTTCCAAGATCCACATGGCAGCTCACAACTGTCGATAATTTCAGTTCCAGGGGATCTGATGCCCAACATATATGCAGGCAAAAAAAAAAAAAATACAGTGTACAGAAAATAAAAAACAAGTAATTAAAAAAAAAAAAAAAGAAGGTGGCAGGTCAATGAGCTAGACAGTTTTCAAGGGGGTATAGGCCTCCTGCTCCAAATGTCCTTTATCAGGCTGCTTTAGGAGGTGGAAGGGGCACCTCTTCTTAAGAGTCAACCCATTTCACTGGAACTCATTAGATAAAGAACACAGCCAAGACACCTCTATTAGGAAGAAAAGAAAGAGAGAAATCAATGCAAACACCATCTCAAAAGCGATATTTGACCAGACTATATATAGCCAGTTCCTCTTGCAATCACATAGGATTAAAGTGTGGTAACTTGCCAGGGGCAAGCTTGGGCTTTTTCACCTATTTAATAGGCTTATATATGAAGCCTCACCTCACAAGAGGAGAACTCCGGCATCAGACAAGAGTGGGTGCTGGAGCTAAATTAAATAAAGATTATTTCCCTTTAACCTGCCCCGCTGGCTCCCAGGGTTCTCTCTAATATCACTCTTGACCCATTTCACTAGGGAGCAGGCAGTCAGAGTAGAAAACTGTCCCCCACTGAGAACATCCAGGAGGACTTCTAAAGAGCCTCGCAGAGGAGTTGATACTTTAACTTCCTTCGGTAATCTAATGAGGATGGGGAGGAGCTGATTAGTGGTCCGCATGAGACAGGTCACAGATGCCCCAGATCACAGTGGCACCACACTCTGGCTCTACCGACCCTGTAAATCAGAAGAGCTTCTGAAGTAACCAGTCTCTTGGGGCAATTTTATAGTTTCTGAAATCGTTTATCATATACTCTCTCAGCACTCCCTGTTGGACTAGCCTTAAATTGAGATGCCCATTTCCTATACCAATTCTCTTGGTCTTTCCACATGCCTAACTTTGGAGGGATGCTTAGAGAAGCAAGCCTAAACCTTAGGACCAAAGGGTGCTATCACTTACTAGCTGTGTAATGTTGACCAAATAAGTTACTAAACCAGCAGGCTCTATATAGTAAGTTCAAGGCCACCCAGAGCTACATAATAAGACCCTATCTATAAAAACGAATGAAAGAAAGAAAGAAAGAAAGAAATAAAGAAAGAAAGATCTGCTACAAAGATAGATGAACCTGTAAGACATTATGCTAACCCTGTCATAGGAAGACAAGCGCCACATGATTCTACTTATGTGAAGCATCTATAATTTTCTAATTTGTAGAAGCAAAGAACACAATGATAGTTGCTAAGGGGCAACCATAAGAAAGAACAGTTGTTATATAATTGGTATGAATTTTCAATTATGTAAGAGAAGAAAACTGGATAAATCGGCTGTAAACAGTCCCTACAGTTACTAATCCTATACTGTTCCCTGAAAAATTAAGATAGTGTATCTCATGTTACATGTCTTCCCTGCACACAGACTCGAGAAACAAAAGGTGGGCGAGGAAACTGTCCAGGCACTCACACAGGGAAAGAGGAGGATCCCAATAATTTCAGGGTAGCCTGGGCTACACAGCAAAACCTGGGAGAGGAGAGGGGAGGGGAAGCAAGGAAATGAGTGAAGGAGGGAAGAGAAGAGGGACAGGCTGAGTCTAAAGCCTCAGCGTATTGGGCTTCTCTTCCCAAAGGACAGCATTTAGATAAACTGAGCAGACCGCTGGCTTCCCAGTCAGGTCTTATCTGTCCACCTTTATTTGTGTTGCCTTCCTGACTCCTCCAGGTGTTTGCATTTCTGACTTCTGGTTCAGAAAATGATCAATGAACCTTGGTGGAGAACATCCTTCAACAGCAAGCCTAGATAGGACACCATCACTATGGTGGCTTCATTGAGGGAAAATAAGAACGAGCCCTTGTTCCCTGATGTTATTACTGCGAGTTCCTCGGTTGCTCTTCCTACACCCAGACGAATGTCTAGGGAAAAATAAGAACTTATTTCTAGTCTTACTAAACGTAGTTTATCAGCAACCTCTGCTGATCCAGACGGACACACCCACTCGAATTTCTTGTGACTCCTGAAAATCAAAATGACATTTCTGGGAATAGAAGAGAATGGAAGAGCCTGGTGGTCTGAATAAGTTTCTCCCTCTTTGACAGCTCTTAGGAGGCACAGTAAAAGACTGGTTGGAGCACCTAGGTACCTGTCACTGAGAAGGCTGTGAGTCTGGCTCCCTCTAAAGACAACAAGGACCATTTACCAGTGCTTTGCATATGCCAGCTAGCCTAGGCGACCTGGTATCTCTGGGGTGGGGTGGGAATGCGGTGGAATTTCACTAGAGGACTGGAGAAAGTGGGTAAGGATGGCAACTGAAGAATTGCCACCCCAGGCTGCCCCGTGGCTTTCAAACGAACTTACACATGTGAACAGAGAACACAAAGTGTGTGAGCATAGAGGCACATGCCTGTAATCCCAACCATTTAGGAGGCTGAAGGCAGAGGTCAGAATGAGTAGCATAGTAAGACTATGTCTCTAAATAATTTTTGAAAGGGCTAGTGATGTATCTTAGTGGCAGAGCCCCCATATAGCATGTTCAGTCTCCAGGATTACAAGAGCAAAAGAACTTTCCCGAAGTGGTGAAGGTCTGCCTGCCACAAAGGATCTCCATTCTTCTCCAGAAAAATCCCAATTCCTACTTCGTGGATACCAAATGCCCAGGATGTTATACAATCCCCACAATCTTTGGCCATGCACAAACAGTAACTGTGGTAGTTTGAATAAAAATGTCAAGCAAGGCGGTAGTGGCACATGCATTTAATCCCAACACTCAAGAGGCAGAGACAGGAACCCACAGATCTCTGTGAGTTCCATGCCACCCTGGTCTACAGGGAGAGTTCCAGGACAGCAAGGGGGTTAGGGTTAGGAGCTGATGTAGAGGCCTGAAGGGGAGCTGCTTACTGGCTTGCTTCTTCTTACTTGTTCAACCTACCTTCTTATAAAACCCAGGACCACCAGCCCAGGGATGGCACCACCCACCATGGGCTGGACCCTTCCCCATTGATCACTAATTGAGAAAATGCCTTACAGCTGGATCTCTTAGAGGCATCTCCTCAACTGAGGCTCCTCCCTTACTGATGGCTCTAGTTTGTGTTAAGTTGACACACATAACCAGCTAGCACAGAAGTGATCCATGTCTTCTCAACTCCAGAGAGTTTACAGTTGTGTGTGCCTGCTTGTTTTCCCATTCCATGCTAAACATAACTCTGACATACTCTTTCTAGAGAGGAGGAAGGACAGGAGGTGGCAAGGCAGAGAATGGACAAGTAGCTATTCTTGTGCTTAGTGCTTTGTTTAATACATAATCCTTTGATGTGGGTTTTTTTCTCTTTTCCCGTTTTGCTTTTCATTGGGGTTTAGGAGGAAGAGTCTTGTTCTGTAGTTGTTTCTGGCTTGGTACTAGTGATGTAAACAAAACTGGTCTCAAACCACTACAGTCCTTTAACTTCGGACAATGTGGACAGGGACAAGGGTTCTGTATCATCAGTCTCAGCTTCAGGTTTTCCCCTGCTTAGGCGAATACTGCCTCTCACAGTGGGTTTCTAGTTTTCTTTGGGTCCAAAGATTAGTCAGTATTAAAGATTAAACCCTGTGTGCTACTTCTGAGGTCTATTCTCCTTTCACCTTAGCTCACTCTAAACTGAGAGACTTACAAATAAACTCAGTTGAAATGGAAAAGCTAAAGATTTGGAAAACATAATGAGCCAGGAGTCCACCTCCTCTGGACCCGCCCCCATCCCAGGCTCACAGAAGGTTGAGCATCAGTGGGTTTGGAAAAAGAAGGCCTGAGAAATCCTCCACTGCAACCCCTGGAGTCCAGGAGGTCTGAGGACTCAGAACCTCTCCTTGTTCCACTCACTCAGCAAGCCCATTTTGTGTCTGTACCTGGTGCTCTGACCACATTGTGAGGCAAGTTGCAAAGTCACAGGGACACAGTCCTCAAGCCCACCTAATGGTGCAACAGCAAGCATGAACAGAGGGTAAAGGAGAGCCTCGGTTACAGGGTCACAGGACACCTGAGCTCAGCAGCACACCCACGATGGCTCCCGAGCCAGACGTGCAGCTGGAGGCACACTTTGCCTCTCAGGGTGGTGCAGATATCAGAATGAGGAATGCACACACTAGGTTCCTCTTGCTGGACCCATGGGCATAATACACACATGCTCCCCTGGTTTCACAAGGCAAAACCCCCTGTGATAAGTGGTGCTTGCTCACAGAAACCACAGAGGGGTTTACAGCTAGATCCTGCTGCTAAAACACCAGGAATGGGGGTGGGTAATTATAATCTCAGCTCTAGGGACATTCACACACAAGAATAGCAAATTTGAAAGGTTAAAAAAAAAAACAGAGCACATAGAGAAACCCTGTCTCAAACATGAGAAAGAAATGAGTCTAGAGCCTTGAGATATTGGGCTGTTGCTCCCAAAGGACAGCATTTAAACTGAGCAGACCACTGGGCTTCCCAGTCGGGTCTTATCTGTCCACCTTTATTCATGTTGCCTTCCTGACTCCTTCAGTTGTTTGCATATCTGACTTCTGGTTCAGAAAATGATCAATGAGCCATGGCGGAGAACATCCTTCAATGACAAACCTAGATAGGACACCATCACTCTGGTGACTTCCAAGCACTGAGAGGAAGAACAAGCCCTTGTTCCTTGGTGTTCCTACCACTGCTCCTTCATCACTTGCTCTTCCTGAGACCAGGTGAATGCCTAGAAAGTATTTTATGTCCTCAGTTTTTACCAGCCCCCTCTGCTGATAGAATCTGAGGTACATACCCACTCAGGAACTTTGAAAGTCAAAACCACAAACCTTGAGTTAGAAGCATCAAAGCATCAGGCAGCAGTGGCGATTGCCTTTAATCCCTGCACTCTGGAGGCAGAAAGAGGCAGATCTCTGTGAGTTTGAGGCCAGCCTTGTCTACAGAGTAAGTTCCAGGATAGCGAGGGTTGTTACACAGAAAAGCCCTATCTCATAAAAGAGAGAAAAGAAGGAACAGAGAGAAAGAAGAACACCAAGCATAGAAAAATGTGATGGCCTAGATTATTTTATCCTTTTTATTTTATTTCTTTCCTTTTATTTTCATAGCTCCTATGCTGGTTTAAGAGGAGAATCAAATAGCCACTGGTAGGTTTCCCAAGCTCCAGTCAATGAACCCATACCATCCACACATGGGCAGTATTACTTAGTGTTCCTAATTATCAAACTGAAAATGAAGCCATTGTGTTGGAATATGTTGGGAGGATGAGGGAAGTTGGCGGGAGTATTGGGTGAATATGATCACATTTCATTGAATACATATAAAAATTCTCCAAAACTAAAAATATATAATAAAGACAGAGAATAAAGTCAGGGTGTTGCTGAGAAGGATGAGAGTTTGGCACCCTCCCAAGTCAGCAATGATAATAGCACGGCCTTTAGTACCTTGAAATTTTAGCTCTTGTCCTGAGGAGGGTGTGGGAAAGGGGCAGGACTCTTTTCTTTCCCATCTGAAAGTTGCTCTCTTAGCTGTCACTCAGACCTCTACAGAGATTGCAGAAGTGTCAAGTTTCTCTTAACACAACTCCCTGTTGTCAACAGCATGGTGGAAGATGCAACAGGCTTTTGTGTTGAAGTGAGAAGAGTTTGATCAAAGTCAACACTCTTTTCTCTTCTTAAGACAAGGCTCCGAGATAGAAGTTCTTCCTTGTGTCATAAAACAAACACCACCTTTGACTTCCCACTTTTGGCTTTAAATCCTAGAATCTGCTCTATGCTTGCAAGGTAAGTGTCCTGGGTTGTTTTTGCCCTCAAGAGGAAATTTTTCCAAAAACCGTTTGTGCAGATGCTGAAGGGAGGGTGTGTTTTTGCAGGAGTGTGCTTTGCTCCTGGAGGCTGTTGACTGAAGTTAGCACAAAAGAGTTGAGAAGACAGAAAGTAGAGCAAAGTTGGAGGAGGCCGTCCAACAGGAAGGCCCCATGTCAGTCACAGCCATGGGTCCTTCAGTGATCCCACTCTATTCATTTTGATATCGGGATAATACTGCAGTGAACGACCCTTGGACACCCAAGTAGGAAAAAACCCAGGCAAGCACAGTGACAGTAAATTGCTTAGCTCATCATCAAATGGCGATTCCCTAGAAGCTCTTGTCGATTCTGCCATCTGCTGTCACCTATGTTTTCCCACATCTCAGAACTGTTTGCTGGTCGGGCAGGTATGAGGTGGGGTTTTGCTGTTGTACAAAGGTCCAAGTTCAGAAACTCAGGTCTCCCAGCCAGAGACTAATACAAGTATTTCTCCTGTTTTAATGTTTTTAGAATAGACAGAGATGGCACATTTTCTTAGCCCTTCAAGATAGAATTCATAACTGATTGTTGGCTCTGGATTTTCCTTGGCTGTTTGTTGGGTTTTTGCTTTGTTTGAGGGTTCTGTTGCTTTCTTTCTTTCTTTCTTTTCTTCTTTCTTTCTTTCTTCCTTCCTTCCTTCCTTTTTCCTTCCTTTCTTCCTTTTTCCTTCCTTCCTTTCTTGTGGATTTTTTATTTTATGAGTAATTTTGTCTCAGACATGATACTTCCAAACTTGATAGAAAGAAAAAACTACTTTAACTTTACCTTTTCAAGAATTTTGGCCAAGGTTACGTACGTGCTTAGAGGCAGAAACCGAAGGAGAACTCAGATCTCTCCATCTCCATCTCCCTTATGACTTTCCCTTACTGATACAAATACATTTTCAAATGGCTACCACTATCAGAAGATCATGGTACTCAAATCCTACTATTGAAGTGTACAGATGTGTCTCTATGATCAGCTAATAATCAGCACTAGACAGACTGGTGCTGTGGTCCAGTTTTATCCCATGGTCCACTCCAGACTGGGCAAAAGTCATTGTGTCAGGATTTTTACCAGGGCCAGCTGCTCGACAGGACCTACCACATGTGCCATCTGTATGTCTGCCTCTCTCCTTCATGCCACGGCCTGGTTCGCTGCTTTCATTGTCTCTAAGACTTTACTTCTCAGATCTATTCTCTGAGGCTCCTCACTTAGATTTCCACTCTTAGCTCAGTCCCTTAAGTCCCTGCACTGAAATGTCCCCAGGGCACAGCAGTGGTCAGATTCCTTTGCTGTAGTCTATTCTACTAGCTTACTTTCTACTTCACCGATTTAATCAACAACCACTTCTCCTGTGTCTTTGAAAGACAGAGCAGAGCAGAGATCTGACCACTTCAGACCTTCTCTTAGTGGCCGAGCAGTTCAAGTGTTCTTCTTGGTGAAGGCCGTTTTGTTCCTGGTGGGAAGCAATCCAGGTGTTCTTCTCAACTCAAGAGAATCCACAGGTATGTTTGCCATGTTTGCATATTTCCAGAAGCTACCTCTCCGAGCTTTTCCGAGAAAGATAGGAAGGAATGAGCAACAAGTAAATATTTTGTGATGGGTCCTTTTATGTAAATAATATGATATTGTTTACACAGTCCATTAGCATAGGTATTTTTCTTATTTACCAGCAGTCTATCTGAGAGTGTTTTGGTGGTTGTTGTTGTTGTTGTTGTTGTTGTTGTTGTTGGGAGGTGAGTCCAATAACTTTCCAGCAGCTGCTATTGTCACTGTTCTATGGCAGTGAACAACATGACCAAGGCAACTCTTTTTTTTTTTTTTTAATTTAGGTTTTCAAGACAGAATTTTTCTGTGTAGCTCTGGCTGTCCTGGAACTTACTCTGTAGACTGGCTGGCCTCGAACTCACAGAGATCTGCCGACCTCTGTCTCCCTGAGTGCTGGAATTAAAGGCATGTATCACTGCCACCCGGCCAAGGAAACATTTTTTTTTAAAGATTTATTTATTTATCATGTATACAGTGTTCTCCCTGCATGTATACCTGCAGGCCAGAAGAGAGCACCAGATCTCATTACAGATGGTTGTGAGTCACCATGTGGTTGCTGGGATTGAACTCAGGACCTCTGGAAGAGCAGTCAGTGCTCTTAACCTCTGAGCCATCTCTCCAGCCCCCCAAGGAAACTCTTATAAGAGAAAACATTTAATTGAGGGCTTGCTTACACTTTCAGAGTTTTGGTCCATTATTATCATGGCAGAAAGCATGGCAGCGTACAGGCAGTGGATGAGAACTACACCCTGATCCAAAAGAAGCGAGAGAGAGAGACACTCTGGGCTTGGCATGGGCTTTTGAAACCTCAAAGCCCACCCCAGTGGCATGCTTCCTCTAACAATGCCACTGCTCCTAATCCTTCTAATCTTTTCAAACAGTGCCACTCTCTGGTGTTGAACATTCATTTATATGAGCCTATGGTTCCATTCCTTGCAGTAATGAGGAGTGGTGGCAGGCTGAGCAGGCCTGTTTTTCATTCTACCCGGCTCCCAGCTGCCCAGCTAGCTTAATCCCGAAATAATTACACAGAAACTGTATTCATTTAAACCTTGCCTGGCCCACTATCTGTAGCCTCTTATTGGCTAACTCTCACTTCTTTATTAACCCATTTGTATTAATGTGTATTACCACTTGACTGTGGCTTACTGGCATGAGTCTAACCAGCATCCATCTTGGAGAGGAGAGCCATGGCGTCTGCCACACTGCCTTCTTCCCAGCATTCTGTTCTGTCTATTCCACCCACCTAATTCTCTGCCCTATTAAAAGGCCAAGATAGTCTCTTTATTTAACCAATGAAAGTGGCACATAGGCAAAAGATCCTCCTACACCATTTCCCCTTTTTCTGTTTTTTAAAAAAAAGAAAGGCTTTAAATTTAACATAGTAAAATTACATATAGCAAAACAGTTATAAAGCAAGAATTACAGTTATAATATTTCTATTTTATCTTTTATCATAACAAAGGAAAACTATAACTATAACTAACCATTCTTCAACTCCATCAAAGACTCCAGAAGGATATAATATTCCCTAAGTAAATGAGAAATAAGCAACTTCCAAAACTCTAGAAATGACAGACACATCTCGCTGCCTGGACAGTCATCCAAAGTTCTTTTGTACTGTTGGCCATCCATCTTCGGCCTTCAGGCCAATAGTATCCAGCAGACTTTTCCATGAAACAGGAAATTTCAAAGACCATTCAGTCACTTTCTTTTGTATCCTGAAGAATGTCTTGTAGACTCTTTCATGAATCAGGAACCCTAAAGAATCATCTCACCTTTAGGCAAGTTCAGCAGTCCTCTCTCTGAGAGTTCTTTATGTCCAATTTATGCAACAGTCCAAGCAAGAAGAGTTTCTCGCCCAAATGGCTATCAAACTCCATAAGGAGTCTCTTTGATGCCCATCTTCCTCTAAAAGTAGCTTTGTGCTGCCAGGAGCACATGTGTCTCATTGTCATGAAAAGCCCTAAGTTATTAAAACATTAAATGCCTTATTTTGTACTCTTTGAAAGATATGAAGAATGCCTATCTAACTGAAATATATCTCTCGATATCAAGAAAATCTAACTAACTACAAGCTTGACTATTATTGATGATTATTCATTAACAACCTATATTTCCTAATTATATATTACATTTTTAAATGAACTGCACAATGACATTACCTTAATCAAGATCAGAAATACATATACATCTAACAAAATTGACCTTAAATTTATATCAACAAAGCAAAATTTATACCAATGTAAATTATTCATATCTTTATCATATCCACCCTTAAATGTAAAAGAACATTTATAAACAATATTTGGGAATATGGTCACAGTTATTTCTCTACAAAATGCTTCATGCTGAATAGGTTTTTCATGGTATAACCTGTCTGCTAAGTTCATCTTAGCAGTTGAGTGAAGTAATTTTTTGAGGGTATATATGCCAACTTTTCAGGAGGATGGGGGTCCATGAAACCATATTATTGGTCTGGAAGCAATTCACAGGTTCTCATCTTCTGTGAAAACAAAAGAAGAACCTCTTTTCCACAGCATCATATCCTTAGACTCAAATTCTGAAGTCATAATACCCTTATGATATCCATTCTGGTTTAGCTTGGCAGCCCATATAATGAAATGTCTCTCTGTATTTAGCTCCTTTAGAGTCAAAAATTTTAAAGAAAACACAATAATACACAGAATCCAGGCTCTCTGTGAATTTTCCATTTTTACATGGCTTATTTTCTTTATTTTTATGACTATCTGTACTCTGTCTCTTTAAAGACTTTACTGCTTTTTTTTAAAGCATTAACTTTCTATACTCTTTTTCTTCACTCTTCCAAGGCTATGTACTTTATATAACATTATGACCCATTTAGAGGTCTTTTATGTCTGAATCTGTCCTATTATGAATCTGTAATTCTTTACTGTCCAGGAACACTTTAGCTTTATGGTTTTAAAATACTAAGCTCTTGAGGATCTAAGCTGTGATAATCAAATACAGAGATTGCCTGCTTGCCCCGCCCAGTCCAACATGGTGGAGCTGCTTGAGCCTCTGAGACACAGAATGCAATGTACATTAATACTGAGAGGCTATAGGAGTCTCACTGGGTAAAATGTACTAACTAAACACAATAATAAAAACAAAAGCTGGATTTAATTGATCACTTGCTAGTAACACATGGACTTCTGAACCCTTCCAACAAATACCAGTCATTTAACCTTCACAAAAACTCTAGTGATTTTCACCATCACCCCCATTCTCTTGACGAGAAAAGCAAGGTGCACAGAAGAGTGACAGCTAGTCCAAGGTCACACAACTAAATAGAGGTAAGACCACTTTTTAAATCAAATAGCCCAAGTCCAGAACCTGTAATATTTAATCAAACTATGATTGCACTTTCACCTCCAGAGTAAATAAGAGTATTTCTCACACTACATAGGTTGAGTCCTATGTCAAGTGTTCTATTCTTTCCTTGACCTTCACACAGAGCATACCATGGTCAAGAAAGTTGCAGTGATCGGAGCTGGCGTGAGTGGCCTGTCCTCAATCAAATGTTGCTTGGATGAAGACCTGGAACCCACCTGCTTTGAAAGAAATGATGACTTCGGGGGACTATGGAAGTTTGCTGTGCGTAGTTCCCATCCTCCTAACCCAGTAATCATGACCCAGTCACATGCAGCTTCTGTTCACTTGGTGATCAAAACAGAAAGAGCTCACTGCATCAAGCTAAATATGTGTGTGGTGCCATGAGAAACCCTGTGTGGGATGTTGTCTGAGATGTAAGGAACCTTAGAAATTGGCAAGGTATAGTCAAGGACCTAGAAAAAGAGTGAAATCTGTTATCATTATAATATCAACATAGTTTGTGATGGTTTCTGGACTTGTACTTTCTAAAGGTTGCAGAGTGCCACATTCTGCAAGCTGGAAAGTCTTGGTGAACAACAGAAGGATTACACACTTGTGAGGATGAAGTTGGAGTAAAGTAGTAGTGCCCCAACTCCCAGACACTGTTTAGATCTTATGGAGGGATCATTCATTCAGAATGTATTTATTATGATGCTCTGCTAGGATACAATGGTCCACAAAACAGGCAGTGACCCTCACCACCCTCCACATAGTCGAGAAAAAGAACAGACACAGTAAAGAGGTTCTTGTAATGCATGCTAATTATACTTCCACTACAGGAAACTTCCAAGGATGGAATGACCAGAGTTTACAGGTCACTAGTGACAAATGTCTGCAAGGAAATGTCATCTTACAGTGACTTCCCATATCAAGAAGATTACCCCAATTTCATGGAGCACAAGAAATTCTGGGAGTATCTCAGGGAATTTGCCGAGCACTTTGACCTCCTGAAATATATCCAGTTTAAGGTAAGATGGCTTGGGTTATGTAAAGTTCATGAATGGAAGCTGGCCTAGTTAATAATCTAATGGAAAGCCGGGCGGTGGTGGCGCACGCCTTTAATCCCAGCACTCGGGAGGCAGAGGCAGGCGGATCTCTGTGAGTTCGAGGCCAGCCTGGTCTACAAGAGCTAGTTCCAGGACAGGCTCCAAAAACCACAGAGAAACCCTGTCTCAAAAAAAAAAATAATAATAATCTAATGGAAATGAGATGACCAAATAATTTTTTCTTTTATTTTTCTGTTGATAGGAATTAATTAGATAGGTAATTTCCTCTCTATTCCTTGCTTAGATCATTAAAATACTGAATTTCCTGATTCCTCCTCTAAATGTCAAACTCCCTGTCTTAGGGTTTCTATTGCTGTGAAGAGACACCATGACCATGGCAACTCTTTCAAAGGAAAACATTCCATTGGAACTAGCTTACAGTTTCAGAGGATATGTCCATTATCATCACAGTGGGCCATGGGGGGACACGGTGGTGTGCAGGCAGACATGGTGATGGACATGGAGATGAGAGGTCTACATTTTGATCCACAGACCACAGGAGACTATGTGCCATACTAGGCAGAGCTTGAGCATAAAAGTCCACCTCCACAGTGACACACTTCCTCCAGCAAAGCCCCACCTACTCCACCAAGACCACACCTCCTAATAGTGCCACTCCCTATGGGCCAAGCATTCAAACACAAGTCTGTGGGCCATTCCTTTTCAAACTACCACAGTTGCATTTAGGATAAAACTTAGAATGTTTTCCTGAGAATAAAGTAATGATTCTATTTAAGAAACCCAATGGGAAGATGTGACTACAACCCTCAACACAGAAAGTATGGTGGAGGAGAGTTTGCTTTCCTGGCTTTCCCCAACACATCAGCAATTATGACTCATTTTCTTCTCACCAATAAAAAGTCCTGATTTTTTCTTTTCAATGAGGGGATCCAGTTGTTCTAAGTCCTGATCCATTTAGGAGCACCTTTGAGAGCATACACGATGCTTAATTTATCTAAGAATGAGATAACTGATACTTACAAACCTTGTTTATATCATGTTACTCTACTTAACATAGTAGATGAGTTGATATACCAGTCACCGTGTGAGAGTCAAAGGCAGTGTTTGTCTTTTGCTTATAGACCACTGTGCGCAGTGTAACACAACGCCCAGACTTCTCTGAAACCGGCCAGTGGGATGTTGTCACAGAGACAGAGGGCAAACAACACAGAGCTGTATTTGATGCTATTATGGTTTGTACTGGGCATTTCATGAGCCCCCGTTTACCTCTGGAGTCCTTCCCTGGTAAGTCAGTTCTGCCTAAGACCATCAATACTCTTTTGGGTTCTTTTAGAGAAAAAATGGCTTGCTCATAATTGAAAATACTTCAGCAGGCTTATAGACAATGTCATATTTATTTATATTTACTTAAGAATTACAGGCACAAAAATATTCTGAGTGGAAAAAGTCCTGCTTTGTGTATAGTTTTACTATTTATGTACTAATATAAACACTGTGATTGAAGCCTTTTCATACATGTCCACTTCAATATAGTGATCAACTAAAACATAAAATATCAGATCTCTAATTTTTAAGAAGTTTTAATTTGGAGAGGTCATTTGAATCAAGAATGGTATATGATTCAAAAACTTAAAGTAAGAGAATGCAGAAGCTGGACAGGTACTTTTTTAAATGAAACAAACCAGAAATCATATATTTAAATGAATAAATATGCTCTTTAAAATTGCCTATTACACCTCTCCGATCAGGACATTTGAAATCTCCTTTGAAAACAGTTGGGCACAGTCTTTTTAACATTTTTATAATTGGTAAACCTTTGGATTTGAGGTCCTAATCAGTTATCTAGAAAGCTGACAGCTACTCAAATTCAGATGTGATAAATAAAAGTTAGGGAAGTGGAGATTACTAAAATGTAATAAAACTGCTCCTAGTCTGCGTTTTCTTACTGACCCTGGAGGAGATTAGTAAGTCAAGTTTTCTTTTCTTCTGTTATTTTTTTATATGTGTTTGTGATCACAATACTTGTAGTGTGGCGTACGCACGTGTGTACAGGTGCCTGTGTGCAGATGCACAAAGGTGAAAGGAAAATGTTGGGTTTTCTGCTCTATAACTCTCCACCTTATTCCTTTGAGATAGAGTCTCTTGCTGGCCCTTCTGCTAGGCTGATAACCAGCAAACCCCAGAAAGCATCCTGCTGTCACCTCCAACAGCATCTTGGTTCCAGGCATGAATAAGGTCACACCCAGCTTTCTACATGGAATCTACTAGATACCAAACTCAGGTCGTCATGGTTACATAACAAGCACTCTTACTCATTGAGCCATCTCTTGAAAATATTATTTTAAAAATTAATCACAAATAAATGGAATATTTTATTCAAAACATATGGTTAGGAATCAAGTGAGAATTCAACCCATAATTTCTCAAGAAGCAATATTCTAAATGCTATCTGGGTTTGAACTCAGGGATTGAACTCAGATGGACATCAGGTTTGATGGCTTATCCCCTAACCCACTGTACCCTCCAATTACACCTAATCAATGTTTTTATATGTTTCCTCTTTGAATAAATTTATTCCAGGCTATATGTTGTAGCTACTATAGATGGAATTATTTTAATTATCTTTATGTTAGATCATTTCCCATTGATATACAACAATAATACTAATTTTTGTATGTTGGTTTAGTATTCTATACTTTTGCTTAATTAATGAGTCTTACAGGAATTTGAGGGAAATCTATTACATTTTCTGTATATAAAATCATCTATGCCAATAATGAAAATGTCCTTCTTTCCAAACTGAATGTTCTTCTTCCTTCTCCTCCTTTATTGCTCTAGCTAGGATTCCAGAAGCACACTAAAAAGTAATAATCACAGGCACTTGTGCTCTGCCCCAGATGTAAGGGATGCTTTCAACCTTCTCTCCATTTGATATGATATTACCCATGGGCTTATTTTGCACAACCATTATTATGTACATGTGTATTCACCGTGTTCACACCACAGTGTCCATACAGAGCCAGAGGACAATCTGTAAAAGTCTGTTCTCTTCTTCTACCATTTGGCTACTGTAAATCAAACTCAGATTGTAAGGCTTATCAACAAGTACCTTTACCCATCTTACACCCTCTCTACAGCAGTTATCAGTATTTTTAACAAGGCAGGTTGTAAGATCTGTATTTGGGTTCACCAAATTGCCAAAAGACTTGTTCTTCGCATGTCTTCTTCCTTGAGTAGTGATACAAGCAACGTGTGTCTGTCCCTAGGATTTCCCTATCATTGTGTACTGCAGAATTATAGCTGAAATATTTCAGGTAATTTCATCCTTCCTTGCCTCAGGGATCCATACCTTTAAAGGACAGATCCTACACAGCCAAGAGTACAAGATTCCGGATGCCTTTCAGGGCAAGCGCATCGTGGTGGTTGGTCTTGGGAACTCTGGAGCAGACATCGCAGTGGAGCTCAGTAGAATAGCAGCCCAGGTACACTATTTCTAAATCAGTGTCTCTGCCCTTATCAGCATTAACAGTGGCTCAGAGAAGTTATTAAGACCATAAACACCTTTCTGACGGGTAAATTATGCTGGCATGAGGGAAATGAGAAAAATCCCAACGCCATTCTTGGTCTGCCATGTCAGGAGGCACACTTTACAGAAGCTGACTGTGTTCAATGGACTGCAGAAAAACCAAGTGGATGAAATAGGATCTCACTATGCAACCTCACCAAACCTTTATTAATTTCTGGCTTCAGAATCCCAAAGTCTGGGATTACAGGCAACCAACACCTATTCATCTTTATTTTACATGAACCTTCTGTAATTCTATCAAAACTCCATGTTAGAACCCAATGGTAAGGTTGTTTGTCAAATGTTTTTGTATTAAGGTTTCTATTGCTGTGAAGAGATACCATGATCACAGCAACTCTTTTTAAAAAATATTTTAAATGTATTTATTATATGTTTAATGCATACACAAACTAGAAATGTTGATTCAATTTTCTTTTTTTATTCATTTTACATATCAACCACAGTTCCCCCTTTCACCCCTACTTCTACTTACCTTCCCACCTCCACCCCCAATTCACCCCACTTCCACTCCTCCCAAAGGGTAAGACCTCCAATGGGCAGTTAACAAAGCCTGACACATTAAGTTGTGACAGTACTAAGACCCTCCCCCCTACATCAGGGCTGAGCAAGGCATCCCACCATAAAGAATGGGCTCCAAAAAGCCAGCTCATGAACTAGGGATAGATCCTGGTCCTAGGAGCAGGGACCCCTCAAACAGACCAGGCTACACAACTGCCTCTCACATAAAAAGGCCTAGTTCAGCCCCATGCAGGTACCACATGTCATTCTAGTGTTCCTGAGTTCCCATGAGCTTGGTTTAGCTGTCTCTGTAGATTTCCCTATAATAATATTGACCCCCCCCCTTGCTCATATAATCCCTCCTTCCTTTCTTCTATTGGATTCCCAGAGCTTGGCCTGGTGCTAGAAATACTGAACAACTCACAAGTTAGAGATCTAGTTCACATGCGTGTATTAGAGGAAACTATTAGATCTCAAAGAATAAGTTTATACTTAATTTGGTTACAATTGCTTTTTTGAACCTCTTAATTCTCTATTATTCATTTTTTTAAATCCAGATCAGAGCCTGCAGAGCTAGCCTAGTCACACAAATAAATGCTTGCCACGAAAACATTGGGATCAGAGTTGCATCCTCAAGGACCCCACAAGAAGCCAGCCTGTGTGTACTTCTGGGGAAGCAGATTCCTGGGGCTCACTGGACAGACAGCCTCAGCTGATATTTGAGCCCCAGGTGCAAGTGAAAGATCTTGACTCAAAAAAAAAAACCTGAGACATGGCACCAGAGGCTCACCTCTGGTCTCTGCACATATGTACATACACACTCACACATATTTGCACCCATGTAGACCACAAACACACATAGCCAGACAAGCATCTGATACCTACAAATATTACATGTCTATTTTCATAATTCTATAAATAATATAATGAAGATACTATATAAATCAAGTGATGTGTTTTAGGGTAATAATAGCAACAATAACATATGGTCGTATGGTCACCTGTGTTAGAAAACCAGAATATAATTTGAAACATATCAAGGAAAAAGTACTTCGAGGTATTTGATATGTGTTTATCCTTCTTGTTCTTCTTCCCAGGTGTTTCTCAGCACTAGAAGTGGTGCCTGGGTTCTAAGCCGCTCTGCAGGTGGTGGCTACCCTTTCAATATGATGCTCATAAGAAGATGTAATAATTTTATTGCACGCGTTCTGCCTTCATGTTTTATAAACTGGCGTAAACAGAAGCGACTTAACTATGAAAATTATGGATTAAGCGTTGCAAAAGGGTACTTAAGTTTTCATTTCATGGAAAACCTTCGGTTCATTTTCACCATTTTTAATAATATATACAAAGTCCACATGTCAGTAGAGTTCCATACATGCATAGAGCATCTGCTATTCAAAGCCGACCTCCTTTTTTCCCTCCATCCTTCTTCTCTCTGATATCTTCCCCAACTCTAGTAGCCACTATTCTGATTTTAGCTTCCACATATGGGAATGAAAGTGCAACAAGTTACCTTTTTGTTTTAAGTACTTTATGTAACATACTCTTCAAGTCTCTCACCTTTTCTGAGCTGAAAGAGTTCACTTTTTTTTAGGCTGAACATACTCTGCGGTGTGTGTGTGAAGGTGTGTGTGTATGTGTGGTGTGACATTTTATTCATGCATTTGTTGGTGATTATTGAGGCTGACTATACCTTAGCTATTGTGAATAATGCCACAGTTAAAACAGGCCATGCAGGCATCTCTTTGGAATGATGGTTTTATTAATTTTGGATTTATACCCAGAAGTGAGATAGACAGATGCTATCTAGTCTTGGTATTTTTGTTGTTTGGTTAGTTTTTGTTGGTGGTGGTATTGGAACCTCTCTAGGCTCTTTTCCCTTTTGGATGGAGCAGAATCTACATTCCCACAAAGAGTGTGAGTATTCCTTTTTTTCCATATCTTCACCCACGTGTTTTCAGAAAAGCAATAGCCATTCTAACTGGAGCGAGCGAGCATCTCATTGTGACTCTCATTGGGTTTTCTGATGGGGAGTTTGAAGTCAGCATTCCTCATTCTGTATTATCCAGAACTTTACATGTTCCATAACTACACTGTCTTACACGGCACTGTCTTAGTTTTTCCTGCTACGAGCTTATTTCCCTGGGACACTGCCCATAAAGCTCCACAGCAATTCTTGAAACAGGCATATTCTCTGTTTAGTAACAACAATAGAAAAGTCACAATGTGAGAATAAAGGTAAGGATTAAAATTTCATTTCCAACTTGAAAGGAAATTTGATTTGGCTTTGAGGCTTCTTGAAAGTGCTCCACCCAGAAATGCAGAGTGCACAGCATCAGTGACCACAGATGGTTCACTCTCAATTTGTGTGAGGATAAATGTCTGGTCTGACTGTGGTTAGAGGTGGGAATTCCTGAAATAACTCCAGAAACTGGGAGTTCCTGACACAATATTTCTTAATATATTACTCTATAGAATTATATATTGGGAAGGAAAAGAACTTTCAATTCATGTGATATCATTAAATGTGATTATAATATATGCCTAACTCAAATATTCTTCAGCAACATCTATTTTAAAATATAAGGAAAGCAAGTGGCTGATGACAGTGTGACCTCTGTCAGTTTTATAAAGACCATGTGTCTGATGTGATTGTATAATAACAAAAATAGCCATTTGTGTAAATAGGTTAATAGTTTTTATTTTACACAAATAGTATCTTACTGATATCCTCTAGACCTAATATAACTTTGGGAGGCCTGGGTGGTATGGAACCCCAAGCTGATCATAAAATCTTCAGTTGTGTATTCTACATGTATACTTTAAGTGTTTCTGTGCTATGGGTATAGCTCAGTGGTAAACCACTTGCCTGGCATACATGAGGCCCTTGTTCAGTCTCCTAAGTGGAAAAGAAAACAATGGAAGAAAAAGAAACAAAAGCACTGCTCTAGAAGTGAATTCTGGTGGATCCAGTTAAAAGAAAGTGCTGGTTCACTGCCTGGGGGTAAAGTCCCCTGCTGTCAAACCTGAGAACCCAGGTCCAGTCCCAAGAACACACAGGAGAAAGAACCCAGTCCCTGCAAATCCCCCCCCCCCGTGTGTGTGTGTGTGTTTGTGTCTGTGTCTGTGTGTATAAAATTGCAAATAGAGTTCTGAGAGACAATTTCCACATGCCTTCTACAAAGAGCAAGGAAACAGCATGTTTTATAAACACAGTTATTGTTTATCAGATTGCCAACTTCATATTAGACACTGGTCAACTCACTTCCTTGACTTGGCAGATAATTTAAAACTGACTGAAGAAATCATTTGCTAAGGTCCCTTGTAGGTAACTATAGTGAATATGTTTCTCCTTGGTTAAAGGAAAGAATCAAAATTTATCGTGAATGATGAGCTACCAAGCTACATCCTCTGTGGGAAAGTCACTATGAAAACTGGCATCAAGGATTTTACAGAATCCTCTATCATCTTTGAAGATGGGACAACAGAAGTCAACATTGATGCAGTGATCTTCAGTACAGGATACGAATTTTCTTTTCCCTTTTTTGAAGAACCTCTCAAAAGTTTTTGTACAAAGATCAATCTACACAAGCGAGTCTTTCCCCCAAATTTGGAGAGAACAACATTAGCCATTATTGGCGTGATCACCCTTACGGGGTCTGTCTTAGCTGGCACAGAGCTCCAGGCACGATGGGCTACAAGAGTATTCAAAGGTATGTTTGCTCTATTTAAACACAAATGCATCAACTGAATCTTAAAGTTACTGTCCTGCCATTTACCTGGTCAAACAGACATGAGCTAAAGTAATATAAAATACTAGAAGCTAATTAATGAGCAATTAATCATATATGAGTGCTACATTATATGTGATGTTCTATGTCATTCCATCCGACTGAAGGTAATTATGCTGATTCTGTGGATGGAATGAAGTTACACAACAGAGCTGATCAAATGTTTTAGATTAACTAAAGTTTGAAGATTCCATTCTACTCTAGATCAGTCTTGCCTTTTGGCACTAAAAGCGAAATATTATATTGCTTCCAAAGAATGACATTGAAATAATACATCCTGCGATGAAATTCGAGGTCTTGAGAGAGTGGCTAGCAGGTGTGGTAAAGCAGAGATGCAGCCCCACACTGCAGCCTGCAGCCTAAGCTGTTCTCTCAGTCCCAAAGACCTCCAAGCAGGGATCGAAAGATCCTTGGCTTCACCACAGAAAGAACTTCAGGATGAGCCAGTATGAAGCAGGTCTGGAGTTTACCAAACAAGGCTCTTGAGAACAGAGTAAAGTCACACATCTGGCTTTTCAGAAAAATAACTTTCACAGCAACTGTTAAATGTGTGGGAATTCTTGATTCTGATCTGGTGAAAGGCTTCAACCAGATCCCATGCCCACATCGTTTTCCCTGTCTGTCTATCTTGTCTCGTAACTGTTCACACATGCTTATAAAAATTTTTGATCATGGGCATTACTCCTTGTCTGTTATTGCTCCAAGAAGCTAAAGGTCATGGAGATGCAGCTTGTGGGGTCCAGTCCCAGATGGAAACTTATTAGCTTTGTGAAGATCTCTTGAGAGCTCAGGTCTTTCATCTATATAGTATTTTTTTAAGGATTTTTTTAAATGCGTACTTTTTTAAAAGGCAATTAGCAGAGTACTTGACACACCTTGAAAGTTCACTAGGCAATAACTGTAGCTCTTACTATTGGCATCTTATCCCACCAGTTAAGTGGCAAGCATTTTGAAGAACTCCAGCTGTGTTGTTTTTGAATATAAACAGCATTCACATTGGGACCAAACAGATAACCTTAATAAACAAACACAATCACAAGTAATGTCACACTGTAATTGCAATAGACACCAACCTGAATTGAAAACTGATGCTTGGGGTTGGAGCATTAACTCAGAGGCTAAGAGAACTGAATTTTCTTGCAAAAAAAAAAAAATGCAGGTTCAGTTCCCAACACCTATATGGCAACTTATGACAAATTTCAAGAGATCCAGCACATACATATAGGCAGACTGTCATACACATAAAATAACAAGTATTTTTAAGGTAGTCTGTGCTCCCTTAAGTTAATAAATATTCAATTTGTATCTATTTATTTTACTTTTTAGGTGGCTCTGTTTAATATGTGTTTCGTAGTGCTGGAGTTGAACACAGAGCCTTGCATGTGCCCGGCAAACAATCTACCACTGGGCTTCATTCTCAAATGTTATTTATTTAATGATTGATACGAGCTTTTACTACAATTTTCAAACTGCCTTGAACTTGTGATCCTCCTGCTTCAGACTTTGAGCAACTCAATTCACAAGCCTGTACCACAAGGCCTGACTACAAAAGTCCTATTTCAATGGAAGGAGAGGATAAGACAAGCTTATGAGATCCATATATTGCAGAAATGGAATCACAAGCGTTCATTAAATTATCAAAAATTTGTATTTCTTAAAAGACAATTAAAGTCCTTTCACAGCACTATCCAAAAAGTTTGGATAAGGGGAGACCCTTTAGTACCTAGTGTTGTTGGTGCACAATGAGCTGTAAAACATTTATTCAGATGATACAGCTGGCAAGACACAATTGGATTGGCTCATACCACATGAGTAATTGCGCAGTCCACAGGAGAGCTTCTAGCAAGCAGCTCAGCAAATAGTCCTGCTCATTTTTGACAAGATAACAAAACCCTGGCAGAAAACCCAGCACAGAGATGTGTCAGACCTGACTCTGAGGATAATGCAACACACCTTAGGGTTGCCATTGGGGACCAGGCAGGCAGGACTGTCCAGAATAGGAGGATGGACAGGGTGGATTACCAAGGTCACGAGTAGTCTGAGGCCAGATAGGAAAGCTGGGGTTGGGAAATAGCTAAGGGTAAAGTTCCTTACATAAAGTAGGTCAGGATAAAGCTCCAAAAAACCAAAGGGACAGAATGGGATTTTAGATGCTGGGAGCTGGGCTGCTAGAGAGAGAATGGTCACATTCCATGAGAATAGGCTAAAATTAAGATGAGCAGGGGCAGGGTTCAAGGTTTGCAACTGTCCTAAGAAGGAGACTTATCACCTCTCGAGAAGCGGTGACACCTAGGAGGATGTAGCCGATAAATAAGGCAGACTAATGTCCATGTCAACTCTATTCAAAGCCTCAGACAGGTTATACTCTGAGGGTTAAGAAAGGTCACATGTGCCTGACTGTACTGGCACAAACCTTTAATCCCAGAACTCAAGAGCTAGAGGTAGGCAAAACTCCAAGTTTGAGGCTGGTCTGGTCTACAGAGCGAGTTCCAGGACAACCAAAGCTACCGAGAAAAAGCATGTTTCAAAAACCAAGACAAAGAGAGAGAGGGCTCAAAAGAGAGTGAAAGAAAGGTCATATAAATAAAGTTCTCACGAATTCAACCTGTATAAAATCACAAGGACCAGCCATAGGTGGCAGAAAAAGAAAAAGAAAAAAAAAGAAAACAAAACTTTTTTCCCATAGAGCATATAAAGGACTATTTAAACATTTAACTGAAGCAACAATGGATAATCTGAAGCAAGCTCACCCCTATCCGCTACACCTGGGAAGAGCATGAAAACACATTACAGAACAATTCCATGCCTTGAAGAAACTAAGGTCACGAGACGCTGGTTCTCTTTAGTGTCTCACAAGCACTCAGTTTCCTAGTTACCCTAAATTCCTGGATCACGTTACAACAAGAGATGGTCCTCACAGCATGCCAGAGAAAGCACCTCTGAGGCTGAGCACTGCCCACACAGGAGACTTCCCAATAAGAAAACTACCTCCTCTAACACAGTTGACCTCGCAGGGTTACAGAAGTGGGGCTCTAAGTGTCAGCCTTTAAACAACAAATGTCTTGAACACACGCACACACATACACAAGAACCACACAGGAGTGTTACACAATGGAATATAGGTTTGTCAAGAGGGAGAAGCAGGAACGTGGAAGTGGGTATGGAAGAACTCCAGCAACTGCTGGAGCAGACGGGATGTCTGGTGTAGGCGGCACAGCTGAGCATTAAGCCCCCAGACACTTCTCTGAGAACCAGGCAATGAAGGTCCCTAGTTTATGGGATTTCACCTCCAGGAAGTTCCCTGTGTAGTATAGTTGCACACCAAACTCCAAGGCAGGAGCAGAGAGAAGCCAGATATAAGAGGATGCAGAACTTAAGAAGAAGAAGAGCTAATGTCTTTCCTGTTGCTTCTGGTCTTGCTCACAGGGCTCTGTAACATCCCTCCATCCCAGAAACTGATGGCAGAAGCCACGAAAAAGGAGCAGCTCATTAAAAGGTATGAAGAAGGGTAGAGCTCGCTGTGGGAAAACATTAGAAAGTTCTATGCAACTACCTGTGGCTTGTGCCTCGGACCCTGTCTATCTGCCTCCCTTTCACAGGAAATCCAGTCTGTACGCATTTACTCCTCACCTCGCAAGATGTGTTTGTCTAATCTTCCACACTCCTTAAACTCGATGAGCACCAAAATTCAATCTCACTCCCAGATGGCTTCATCCTGGCCTGTGCTGTCTGCATATAAATTTTTTTTTCATTTTTTTTTATTGAGAAAAGGAGAAAAAAAAAAACAAGTTTCCACCTCCTCCCAGCCTCCCTTTTCCCTCCTCCTCCTCCCACCCTTCTCCCCCTCCTCCCACCCTTCTCCCCCTCCCCCCACTCCTCTCCCCCTCCCTCTCCAGTCCAAAGAGCAGTCAGGGTTCCCTGCCCTGTGGTAAGTCCTAGGTCCTCCCCTCTCCATCCATTCCTAGGAAGGTGAACATCCAAACTGGCTAGGCTCCCACAAAGCCAGCACATTACGGAGGTTCAAAACCCCATGCCATTGTCCTTGGCTTCTCATCAGCCCTCATTGTTCGCCATGCTCAGAGAGTCCAGTTTTATCCCATGCTTTTTCAGTCACAGTCCAGCTGGCCTTGGTGAGCTCCCAATAGATCAGCTCCACTGTCTCAGTGGGTGGGTGCACCCCTCGTGCATATAAATTTTTTTGTGGTGTTTTCTAGGCTGGGCTTCAGCTCCTGAATACAAGTAATGCTCACCCCTCAGCCCCCACAGTAGCTGGGACTATTCCTTTCCTTGTCTATATATAAAATGCTTTCTGATCCTATTCACTCAATGACAACATCTTGTTTGGACAGACATGACTTAAGCCTCATGTCATGCTCAAACTCACCAAGCTTTTTTCGTAATTGCTTTTCTTTCTATTTTCTATAACAAATTTGCCCTCACCAATATACTTGCTAAACAAACACCCCTTCGCTCATTCTTATCAACATAGAAAAGCATTCCATTCCCAAACTAAAGTTTGATCTAACATAACAGTAGCAAAATGGTAGCGTGAGGAGTAAATCTTATAACTCAGGAAAAGTAGACCAGGGCGTGGTTGACAAATATTACTTCTGTTTTGCCCATAGGGGTGTAATTAACGATCCTAGAGAAGACGTACTTGACTTCATTTCCTACCTGGATGAGATCGCTCAGTGCATAGGCGCAAAACCCAACATCCCACTTCTGTTCCTCACGGATCCAAGACTAGCCTGGGAAGTTTATTTTGGACCATGTTCCCCTTACCAATACCGCCTAATGGGCCCTGGGAAATGGGATGGAGCCAGAAATGCCATCATGACCCAGTGGGACAGGACCATAAAACCACTGAAAACTCGTACTCTTCCTAAGTCCCCTGAGATTGCCACTCTGTCACGTTCCTTAAAAGTTTGGGTGGTACCTCTCCTACTTGCCTCTCTTATACTTTTCTATAAATCTTCACTTTTTCTTAAATTAGTGCAAGATAAACTGCAAGGAAGAGTTTTCCCTAGCCGTGTACTATGGTACATCCCCCAGAATCCATGAGTTGGTGCCCACTGTCACATTGGAGGAAGTATCTGGGGCACCCTCATAAACAGACTGGTTCTGCTCTCAAATACTGGGTCAGATTTCATAGGTTGTGTCATCATAGAGCAAGGCTGCCTCTTGTTTTATCACATTTCTGTGCATTTATTTGCCCTTCAACCTTCTACCATGTAAGGACACAGTACAAATCTCTCACCAGAAGCTGCCACTATGGCCTTGAAACCTGGGACCTCACAAATCATGAGAAAATAAAATTCGTTTATTTTACCCATTTCACGTATTCTGTTGTAGTAATGGAATGTGACCTGAGATACCTAGTTCCTGGTTGCTGAGGTTTGATATCAGTGGTTGTGAGAGCTGCATCAAGTCACGACAGTTCCACCTCACGTGTCTGTGTATGCCTCCTGTCTTTCCCATCATATCTTCTAAGTTCATTTCCGGGCATCTCTTCCCAAAATTCCAGGACTTTCTACTTGGTCTCAGTACTTTCATTTGTATATTGCTTTCTAATATAGAGTCTTCCCCTCTACCTAAAGTTGTTCTAAATTAACCTATGGTGACTATTTCTAACAAAGTCCTTCTAGAAACAAGATGGAACTCAAATTGACTTCTTTGGGAGTTCTTGTATTTATTTTTATTATGGTGGATATGTGTGTTACATAGCATGGAAGGGGCATATGTGTGCCATGGCACATGTGATGTAGACAATGGAAAGCTTGGCACACTGGGTCACCTTCTACATTTTTCTGGGTTTCAGAGATGGAATGTAGTATGCCAGGCCTTCAATGTAAGTGCCTTGACCTGCTGAGCCATCTCACCAGCCTGTGAAGTTTTAATATAGAGATCAAGCTAAAAGATGTGGGCAGTGGAGGGAAATTGTGATGCAATACCTACCCCCCACCCCCGAGACTGGCAACAATGAGTTAACTTTCCTGGAACCTAAAGAAGTAAAGGAAGAAAGCAATTACTAAAATGAAAAATGTCTCCATGGAAAGAGGCATCTAACACTTGCAGTAAGTATCCTTTAGCCAGGCCATAAGGGCAAAACATGATCACCCCAAAAAATCAAAACCTGAGGGAATAAAGTCTCTTTCTCTAATCAATCCCTTGGCAATATTCCCCAGTGGCTGAATCCAACAAAAATCCAGAGGGCATGTCCTCCAACTGATATTGTTTAACAGTCTCCTATGCTTATCTTGCTGTGTGTGAAGTTTTCAGAAATTCCCAGACACAGAGGATCACCTGTAGGGTCAAGGAGCCAACTGGAGCAGGAAAGCAACCAATTTCTGAGCACCCTGACTCTGAACCCAGAGCCAGTGAAGGAAACACACCCTGGATCTGAGGTCTGAGCCAGGGAAAGAAACACCATTAGCCCTGAACCCAGACCCAAAGAAACATGCCCTGCCTCTGAAACCATTACCAAAGAAACACACTTTGTCCCGAGAATCAGAGCCAGTGAAAGAAATATGCCCTGATCCTAAGATGAGAGCCAAAGGCTAAAAGGGACCAGTGAAAGAAACACAGTTTGACTCTGAAATCAGAGACTTCTCTACCCTTGACCAACTAAACTAACCAGTCACTGAGCACGGAAAACTATTTAATCCCTCTTCATCCAAAGAAGAGAGAGGGGAAAGCTCTGCCCTTACGAAGCGCTATATAAGCCTCTCTGCCTGTTCCATTGAGGGCTGTCTTTTACTCCCCACCCCTGGCAGAGGCAGGCACTTTTCTGGATTCCTCCCTCCCAAATAAATCTTTTTTCTTAAAAGAGTCTGGGGTCACGATCTTCATTCACCAGTGCAGAATAGAACCTAGCTTAGAGGTCCCTTAGGGGACTGAACTGAAACACCTCATTGAGATGCTCAGGATCCAGGATTGAACAAGGCTGAGGAGAGCAGAACAGAAGAACCTTGCTGAGACTCTCTTAGGAGGGCTAAGCAAGGCTGAGTAGAAAAAGTAACAACTTTTCCCTGGAGCTGGAGGAGATTTCTACATTTCTGCAGAGTGTTAGCAACAGACGTAACAACTTAGGCTGAAGAAGAAGACGCTGAGAGCTCTGCTAGGATGTTTCCTTGGAGGAACAGAGCAGAGATTAGCTGAGGGGCTCTCCATAAGAATTGGGTTGCTATATCCTATGGGGAGCGCATGCCCCACTACACCCAGTTTCAGGTAGTCTGGCTTTCTGACAAGTCAGGACACCTTTCCCTATAGGACTCAGCAGTCCTTTTGCGACTCCAGCCTCCAGAACTGTCTTATTCTGGCTCTACCCCTCCAGAGCTGTCCTACTGTGGCTCTAAGTACAAGTTGATTTCCCGATAAGTCAGAATATCTTTGCAGCGCCAGAGCTGAAGCACTCACACTCCCCTACCTCACTCCTGCACAGTGACCACAGCTCACATACTATTCTGTTCTGTTCTTGTTCTTTTCTTGCTGTGGTGCCATAGTTTCATGTCTGTCCCGATGATAAAAGACCCTGTCAGAAAGCAATTTAGGGAAGGATTCACACACAGTTCCACATTACAATGTATAGCAAAAAAGTTAAGGCATACAAAAGGACATGTTCTCAACTATGTTTATAGCAGCATTCCTTGTCATAGCCAGAACCTGGAAACAGCCGAAATGCCCTTTGACCAAAGAATGGATAAGGAAAATGTGGTACATTTACACAATGGAGTACTACACAGCAGAAAAAAAATAACATCCTGAACTTTGCAGGAAAATGGATGGAGCTAGAAAGCATCGTTTTGATGAGGTAACTCAGACCCAGAAAGACAATTATCACATGTACTCACTCATAGGTGGTTTTTAAACATAAAACAAAGGAACCAGCCCACAAATCACAATCTCAGAGAACCTAGACAACAATGATAACCCTAACAGACACATACTACATGGGTAGTAGAAAAAGACAAGATCTCCTGAGTAAATTGGGAGCATGGGGACCTTGAGAATCTGTTGAAGAGGAGGGTAGAGGCAGGGACAAGTGCAGAGAAAAATATAGAGTTCAATAAAAAAATTTAAAAAAGAAAAGTTAAGTGAAGGCATGTACATAGGTCAATTTCCCATTGAAATTCTATTTCAAGATGATTTTAAGTTCTGTAAAGATGACAATTATAAGTACTTATCACATGTAAAACCACATGTCGCTTGGCTTGGGGAAGTTTGTGGTTTTTGTGGGGCTTGATGTTGGGTAGTAATTTTGTTTTGGTTTTGTTAAGACAGGGTCTCACTGTAGTGACTTTGGCTGGCCTGAAACTCACAGTGTAGCATGGGCTTGCCTTGAACTCACACAGCAGTGTGATTTTAAAAAGTATGCCACCAAGCCCAGCTACCACTTGACATTTTATATCTCATAATAAAGGATAGCTTCTTCTGAAATATCATTTTTTATTCCAAGCATTACTTCATACAAAACATTTTTAAATAAGTATTTCATTATTTGAGAAATAAACAGGGACTTCATTGGCTGACATTTTCATCCATCTTCGTTCTTCTACCAACATCAATGCCTCACCTCAAATTAACTAAGCTTTGTAAACAAGCAAGGACAAGATACCAATGTTTATTCTCTAAGTAAAGGATAATCCATGGGGCAGTTAGCAGAACTGTAACTGCTCAGTCCACTGTGAGACACGTGTACTGCTGACAGGAACTAACCAGGAGCAACCTGAGCTAACCAGAGCTAATGAGAATGGTACCTGCATTTCCGTCCCAGCTCCATCATGAGCCTGGCACCTTGGCCAAATTACTCAGCCTCAGTGTCATCGTCCAGAATGGTGGCACTGGCAACCGGCACTTGTCTAAGACACACGAAATGTGTGATTCCCAGTAAATTAACTGCTGATTGTGGCAGAATGATTTTCTGTTCTCTTCATGAATATACTAGAAAACTACCATTCATTCACTGTTGCTTTTTCCCTGTTGTATAAACAGGAGGTGTAACTATCTCTTCTCAGGAATTCACCATTGCAAAGCTTTCCAGCTAGGATTGCTCTTTTGCCCCTTGTTCCATCACCACCACCTACAAGCACCCTCTGACATGCAACAGCAAGTGAACGTTAACAAAGAAGAATTTGTTTTCAAGTATTCAAGTGGCCCTTCTTTTGCAGCTGGTTAATGTGTCTCAGTTCTTACTGACAACTCCCCAGTGCAAGGAGCAGCTTCAAACCCTGCTAAAATTGACCAACCACAGATAAAGGTCTTTATCTATGCTATTGCTAAGTCTTTGCAAGTCCCAGAGGAAGGGAGCAGTACAGAGATGTCTTTATTAGCTCATTGGAACTTAGATATATCATATCCTGGCTTTTTCTCTATGTATAAATTTTCAAAGAAGAAATCAAAGAGTCAGAGAAGTAATAATTTTTCGTGGTTTAGGCAGCAAGTAGGAGAGGACTCAGGGATCTGTGACCCAATAGCCCAGGCTATCTCACTGGCTGCCTTGAAGAGCAATGTCTTTGCCTCCAGTCACCTCCGTTTACCTGTGACTAAAGCCCCCACCTGAACAACTTGGCACTGACTCTTCCAGGGAGCTGTCCCTGCTTAATCACTCCTCCTTGATAATGCTACACTTTGACCAGATCTCTAAATGTTGTGGGTACCACATGCCATGACTTCAACACTCAAAATACAGATAGTACCAGGAAACGGCCATCATACTGAATCCATTTTTAAATGATAATCATAATCTCATAGCAATCCAAATACAGATGCTTAGAAAGCCAGGATAAAAACACAATCAATAACAGTCAGGGCAATATGTCTCCACTAGAGGCAACTGTCCTACCACACCAGACCCTGAATGCTCCAACAAAGCTGAAACATGAGAAAAAGACTTTAAAACCAACTGTATAAAGATGATAGAGTTCCTTAAAGATGAAATAAATAAATCCTTTAAAGAAAGTCAAGAAAACACAGTTAAAGGAAATGCATAAACTGTTCAAGATCTGAAAATGAAAATCAAATCAGTAAAGGAAGTATAATCTTATGGAATTCTGAAAATGAACATTATAAGAATTAGAACAGGATTTTCAGAGCAAGCTTCAGCAAAAGAATCCAAAGGATGGAAGTATCTGAGGTATTGGAGATACAATGGGAGACATGGATACATCTGTCAAAGAAAATGTTAAATTTTAGAATTCCTGATACAAAACATACAGAAAATCTAGGACACCGTGAAAAGATCAAACCTAAGAATAATAGCAAAAGAAGAAGGAGAAGAAGAAACCAAGATCAAAGGTCTAGAAAAAAATTTCAACAATATCATAGAAGAAAAATTTTCTAAAATAAAGGAGATGGCTATAAAGGTGTAATACACATACAGAAAATCAGTGGACCAGAAAAAATAAAGTCCTCTCTCCACATACTAATCAAAAAACTAAACATATAGAACAAAGAAAGATTATTTGAGGCTTTAAGGGGAAAAGGTCAAATATCATATAAAGGTAGGCCTATTAAAATCACACCTGACTTCTCAGTGGAGACTCTAAAAGCCAAAACAGCCTGACCAGATGTGCTACACACTCTAAAAGATCACAGATGCCAGCCCAGACTACTATAGCTAGCAAAACTTTCAATCGCATCCTATATCATCTCTTTTTCATTTGCACTCACTATTCCAATGCTTTCCTCTCCTACATCTCCTACACAATCCCGGTTCTCTTTTAGCCCTCAGGTTTATTTTTGTATCAGGACATTGTCTGACCTGATGCCCAATAAGACCACATCCAAAACAGCCTCCAGGTATTCCTGTAGCTTGCATTGTCCCTGGGGCTAGGTCTCCCTGCTGGCATAAGACACTATTAATTGTCTTTTTCCTGTAAGGCAGCAGTTAGGCCATTGCTTATGTATATGATTGGCCAATATCAGAGCAAATTTGGATATAATCTGCAACATTACCCTGTTTCTTAAAAGGTCTTTTAGCTGCCTTGCATACAGCATTGGTATTCTCAAATGCTAACTGTTTAACTATTATCTGTCATGCTTCTGAGTCTTCAATCAACTTATTAGATGCCTGTGTTAGTCTGGAAACAAAGTCCTGAAATAACTCATCTGGTTCCTGTCTTATACTAGACAACTCCTCAGTCTGTTCTTTGGATGATAGAAGCTTACTCAAGCCTTCTTGGCCATGCATTGGTCTGGACATATGCTACTATATCATATTATAACTGCTGATTTGTTTCTGTATAGGGTCCTTCGCCAGACAGTATCTCATATGAAATAGGAATCTGCTGAGTCCTGTTTCTCTCAGCTGTGGCCTGACATTGTTCTGTAAATTCAGTTTTCCACAATAGATAATCTCCTCCTGACAGGAAAGCCTTGGCTATTCTGCTTCCAATCCGCTGGTAGCAGAGCTTCCTCAGGTCTATTTTCCACCAGTGTCTGGGTAAAGGATGTCGTGGCACCATATTGAGCACAAGCAGTTTTTAATTCTTTGAATAACTTAAATGATATGGGAGTATGCATTCTAAGCAGATTTCTTTGTGCATCTCTCTGCTCCAATACTGGGAACAATTGAAATCCCTGCATCTCTTCTCCTCTGCTAGCAGATTCTCTGATACAAGCTTGTAGAGGAGATTCACTGCTATCCTTATGCCTCTGCTTCCCTTTTGGTGTATTCGGAACTGAGGGTAGATGTAAATCTGCTATTACTCTTGGAAGAGTATTGGTCTGCTGACAGGAGTCCTGTGTCTGCATAGTTCCTAATCTGCGCAATAGCGAAGTTACCAACCTCAATCCTTTTAATTCTTTCTGAACCCTGTCCTCGTGTCTCTGCCTCTTGGCGCTGTTGTTTGCTAGTGAGAGAGATGAAGACTCCCTTTCAAGGCCTGAATCATTAGTCTCTGACCTGTTGTAACTGCTCTGTTCCGAAAGAGTATCTAGCAACTCCTCAGGTGGCATGGATGGAACTATCTCCTGCTGGTCAGGATTTACGTCCAACCTTTCCTGTATCAGCATCCAGAAATAAGACGTATCTTCAGGGATGCTTTCGGGTCCATAATTACAATAAGGTTGTTGAATTCTCATTCCCACTTCTTTCCATACTGCTACATCTAAGGTCCTGCGCTGGGAAAATGGAGGGCGTATTTCCTCTATGAATTCTAAATATTCTTGTATCTGATGCTGCTGTACTCTCTCTCTCTCCTTTGTCTTTTAATATATTTTTAATCGACTGCATAGTCATTTGATTGCTTTCTCCTTGTCCCATATTTTTATATTTACAAATTTTACTCCCGATATTACTGTCCAGCTTTATTATCTGAGCGCTGACTACTCACATATCCACGTGTGGTGAGGTTTTCTCTCACGAGTTTCTCACAGTCTCCTCCATACTCTGGTCCTTTTCCCAGCATTTCAGAGTTTAGCTGTCAGCCCTCATGGTCTCCTCCATGCTTCTGGTCCTTTCTCTGGCTTCTCTCAGGGTTTAGTGGTCAGCCCTCATGGTCTCCTCCATGCTTCTGGTCCTTTCTCTGGCTTCTCTCAGGGTTTAGTGGTCAGCCCTCATGGTCTCCTCCGTACTTCTGGTCCTTTCTCCGGCATTTCTCGGGGTTCAGTGGTCAGCCCCACGTTGGGCTCCACTATGTCGGGGTCTGAAGACCCAACATAAAACGACTTTTCCCTAATTGGACCACTGTGGGGGCACGGGAAAATAATGAGACACAGTTCACACAGCAATATTGGAAGGGAGTCTCAGGCTTCATTCTTTCCTGAACATTCCCCATGTTTATTATTCAAAAACCTTTTATTCCCCCAGGAAAACCAAGATGGAAACTTATTAGTATTATCTTTCCTCAGAACACAGGAGTACCATCACACCTGCAACTCAGTCACCAGCGTGGAATCCACACCTCTTCCCAGGTGATCTACACAATAACAAAGAGAAAGAGCAGTCCAACCTGAGCCATTTGTTAGGTGGCTACAGGTGGTCTGACAGGGGAGCAGCTGCCCTTGGAAACTAAGCATGGCCAGAGAACCTGGCTACATACATCTTAAGAAATATGGGCCTACACAGGGACAGAGTCCCCAAACCCACCTAATGGTGAAACAGCAAGCATGAGCAGAGGGTAAAGGAGATCCTTGGTGACAGGATCACAGGACACCTGAGCTCAGCAGCACACCCACGCTGGCTCCTGAGCCAGACGTGCAGCTGGAGGCACACTTTGCCTCTCAGGGTGGTGCAGATATCAGAATGAGGAATGCACACACTAGGTTCCTCTTGCTGGGCCCATGGGCATAATACAAACATGCTCCCCTGGTTTCACAAGGCACATCCCCCTGTGATAAGTGGTGCTTGCACAGAGAAACCACAGAGGGGTTTACAGCTAAAGCTTGCTGCTAAAACACCAGGAACGGGGGCGGGTAATTATAATCTCAGCTCTAGGGACGTTCACACACAAGAATAGCAAATTTGAAAGGTTAAAAAGACAGAGCACATAGAGAAACCCTGTCTCAAACATGAGAAAAGAAATGAGTCTAGAGCCTTGAGGTTTTGGGCTGTTGCTCCCAAAGGGCAGCATTTAGTTAAACTGAGCAGACTGTCACTGGGCTTCCCAGTCGGGTCTTATCTGTCCACCTTTATTCATGTTGCCTTCCTGACTCCTTCAGTTGTTTGCATATCTGACTTCTGGTTCAGAAAATGATCAATGAGCCATGGCGGACAACATCCTTCAGTGATAAACCTAGATAGGACACCATCACTCTGGTGACTTCCAAGCACTGAGAGGAAGAACAAATGCCTAGAAAGTATTTTATTTTTTTCTTTCTTTCTTTCTTTCTTTTTTTTTTTGAGACAGGGTTTCTCCGTAGCTTTTTGGTTCGTGTCCTGGAACTAGCTCTTGTAGACCAGGCTGGCCTCGAACTCACAGAGATCCACCTGCCTCTGCCTCCCAAGTGCTGGGATTAAAGGCATGCGCCACCACCGCCCGGCTAGAAAGTATTTTATGTCCTCAGTTTTTACCAGCCCCCTCTGCTGATCCAATCTGAAGTACACACCCACTCAGGAACCTTGAAAGTCAAGACTACAAATCTCGAGTTAGAAAACACCAAGCATCAAGCAGTGGTGGCCATGAATTAATCCCTGCACTCTAGAGGCAGAGACAGGCAGATCTCTGTGAGTTTGAGGCCAGCCTGGTCTACAGAGTGAGTTCCAGGACAGCCAGGGCTGTTAGACATAGAAGGCCTATCTCGAGAAAGAAAGAAAAGAAGGGACAGAAAGAACACCAAGCATAGAAGAATGTGGTGGCCTAGATTATTTTATCCTTTTTATTTTATTTCTTTCATTTTATTTTCATAGCTCCTATGCTGGTTTAAGAGGAGAATCAAATAGCCACTGGTAATTTTCCCAAGCTCCAGTCAATGAACCCATACCATCCACATATGGGCAATAGTACTAAGTTGATGGAGGAGGGTCATCTTTCTATCTGTTGTTTCATTGGTTAAATAAAGAAACTGCCTTGGCCCTTTAATAGGACATAAAATTAGGTAGGTGGAGTAAACAGAACAGAATGCTGGGAGAAAGAAGCTGAGTCAAGGAGTCGCCATGATTCTCCTACTGGACACAAACACAGGTTAAGATCTTCCCTGGTAAGACACCTCTTGGTGTTACAGGGATATTAGAAATGGGTTACATCGATATGTAAGAGCTAGCAAATAAGAGGCTGGAACTAATGGGCCAGGCAGTGTTTAAAAGAATACAGTTTCTGTGTAATTATTTCGGGGCATAAGCTAGCCCCGGGCGGCCCTGGTGCTGGGTACGCAGCCCGGCTGCTCCTATTACAACACTAAGTGTTCCTAGTTATCAAACTAAAAATGAAGCCATTGTGTTGGGAGGAGAGGGAAGTTGTCAGGAAGTAGTGGGTGGATATGATCATATTTCATTGAATACATATAAAAATTCTCCAAAAATAAAAATATATAATTAAGACAGAGAATAAAGTCAGGGTGTTGCTGAGAAGGATGAGAGTTTGGCGCCCTCTAAAGGCAGTAATGATAACAGCATTGTCTTTCAGTGCCTTGGAATTTTAGATCTTGTGCTGAGGAGGGTGTGGGAAAGGGGCGGGACTCCGTTCTTTCCAATCTGAAAGTTGCACTGAGCTGTCACTCAGACCTGCACCGAGATTGCGGAAGTGTAAAGTTTCTCTTAACACAACTCCCTGTTGTCAACAGCACGATAGAAGAAGCAACAGGCTTTTGTGTTGAAGCAAGAAGAGTTCAATCAAAGTCAGCACTCTTTTCTCTTCTTAAGACAAGGCTCTGAGATAGAAGTTCTTCCTTGTGTCATAAAACAAACACCACCTTTGACTTTCCACTTTTGGCTTTAAATCCTAGAATCTGCTCTATGCTTGCAAGGTAAGTGTCCTCGGTTGTTTTTGCCTTCAAGGGGAAATTTTTCCAAAACCTGTTTGTTCAGATGCTGAAGGGAGAGTGTGTTTTTGCAGGAGTGTGCTTTGCTCCTGGAGGCTGTTGACTGAGGCTAGCACAATAGAGTCGAGGAGACAGAAAGTAGAGCAAAGTTGGAGGAGGATGTCCAACAGGAAGGCCCCATGTCAGTCACAGCCCTGGGTCCTTCAGTGATCCCACTCTATTCATTTTGATCTCGGGATAATACTGCAGTGAACGACCCTTGGACACCCAAGTAGGAAAAAACCCAGGCAAGTACAGTGACAGTAAATTGCTTAGCTCATCATCAAATGGCGATTCCCTAGAAGCTCTAGTCGATTCTGCCATCTGCTGTCACCTATGTTTTCCCACATCTCAGAACTGTTTTCTGGTTGGGCAGGTATGAGGTTGGGGTTTTGCTGTTGTACAAAGGTCCAAGTTCGGAAACTCAGGTCTCCCAGCCAGAGAATAATAGAAGAATTTCTCAGGTTCTAGCGTTTTTAGAATAGACAGAGATGGCACATTTTCTTAGCCCTTCAAGATAGAATTCATAACTGATTGTTGGCTCTGGATTTTCCTTGGCTGTTTGTTGGGTTTTTGCTTTGTTTGAGGGTTGTGTTGCTTTTTTCTTTCTTTCTTTCTTTCTTTCTTTCTTTTTCCTTTTTTCCTTCCTTTCTTCCTTTTTCCTTCCTTCCTTTATTGTGGATTTTTTATTTTATGAGTAATTTTGTCTCAGACATGATACTTCCAAACTTGATAGAAAGAAAAAACTACTTTAACTTTACCTTTTCAAGAATTTTGGCCAAGGTTACGTACCTGCTTAGAGGCAGAAACCGAAGCAGAACTCAGATCTCTCCATCTCCATCTCCCTTATGACCTTCCCTTACTGATACAAATACATTTTCAAATGGCTACCACTATCAGAAGATCATGGTACTCAAATCCTAATATTGAAGTGTACAGATGTGTCTCTATGATCAGCTAATAATCAGCACTAGAAAGACTGGTGCTGTGGCCCAGTTTTATCCCATGGTCCACTCCAGACTGGGCAAAAGACATTGTGTCAGGATTTTTACCAGGGCCAGCTGCTCGACAGGACCTACCACATGTGCCGTCTGTATGTCTGCCTCTCTCCTTCATGCCACGGCCTGCTTCGCTGCTTTCATTGTCTCTAAGACTTTACTTCTCAGATCTAATCTCTGAGGCTCTCTCACTGGGATTTCCACTATCAGCTCAGTCCCTTAAATCCCTGCACTGAAATGTCCCCAGGGCACAGCAGTGGTCAGATTCCTTTGCTGTAGTCTATTCTACTAGCATACTTTCTACTTCACCGATTTAATCAACAACCACTTCTCCTGTGTCTTTGAAAGACAGAGCAGAGCAGAGATCTGACCACTTCAGACCTTCTCTTAGTGGCCGAGCAGTTCAAGTGTTCTTCTTGGTGAAGGCCGTTTTGTTCCTGGTGGGAAGCAATCCAGGTGTTCTTCTCAACTCAAAAGAATCCACAGGTATGTTTGCCATGTTTGCATATGTCCAGGCATACCTCTCCGAGGGAGAAAGATAGGAAGGAATGAGCAACAAGTAAATATTTTGTGATGGGTCCTTTTATCTAAATAATATGATATTGTTTACACAGTCCATTAGCATAGGTATTTTTCTTATTTACCAGCAGTCTATCAGAGAGTGTTTTGTTTGTTGTTGTTGTAGTTGTTGTTGTTGTTGTTGTTGGGAGGTGAGTCCAATAACTTTCCAGCAGCTGCTATTGTCACTGTTCTATGGCTGTGAACAACATGACCAAGGCAACTCTTTATTTTTTTTTAAATTTAGTTTTCAAGACAGAATTTTTCTGTGTAGCTCTGGCTGTCCTGGAACTTACTCTGTAGACTGGCTGGCCTCGAACTCACAGAGATCTGCCGACCTCTGTCTCCCTGAGTGCTGGAATTAAAGGCATGTACCACTGCCACCCGACCAAGGAAACTCTTATGAGAGAAAGCATTTAATTGAGGGCTTGCTTACACTTTCAGAGTTTTAGTCCATTATTATTAAGGCAGGGAGCATGGCAGCATACAGGCAGTGGATGAGAACTACACCTTGATCCACAAGCAGAGAGAGACACTCTGGGCTTGGCCTGGGCTTTTAAAACCTCAAAGCCCACCCCAGTGGCATGCTTCCTCTAACAATGCCACTGCTCCTGATCCTTCTAATCTTTTCAAATAGTGCCACTCCCTGGTGACTGAACATTCATTTATATGAGCCTATGGGTACATTCTTCTTCAATAGCCGAGTTCAAACTTTGTTTTGCTTCTTCTAAGGTCCGTTCTCTTTTCACCATAACTCACTTTGAACTAAAAGACCCCCAAATGAACTTGGTAGAAATGGAAGAGGTGGAGATTTGAAATGCAATGAGCCAGGTATGGAGATACCAAACCTCACAGAGAATTGAACACCAGTATGTTTGGAACAGGAAGCCCTGAGAAATCCCTCCAACCTGAGCAGATCCTCAGTGACAGGATGGCAGGACACCTCGAGCCCTCAGCTCAGCAGCATGCCCACTCTGGCGCAAGCACCAGAAGCTCACCTGTGGGTAGACTGCCTCACAGAGCAGTGCAGTTATCAATAGTAAGGAGCACTGGGTTTCTTTTGCTGGATCCATGGGCATCGAACACACGTGTGCTCCTGGTCCCACAAGGCAAATTTCACCACAATGAGTGCATGTATTAACTTACTGAACATAGCTCCATTCTTCAAACTTCATATTTGAAAGCTGGAAAAGAGTACCTCAGGCTTGGTATCATTAATGTGATCAAACAGGTTTTCATGTACTTCTTGACTAACACTATGCTTTTCTTGTATAAATTGCCCACCATCTCAATTTGCTCAATTGGTATTTTGCCTTATTATTTTCCCTTTTATTTAAAATAGATTCTTTCCTCACTCAAATTTCCTTTTTTGTTGTTAATTTATAAGCTTATTTTACATAGCAAGCATAAAAGTATCTTGTGTATTTCAAAATATTTTCTTTAAATTAATTAGCTTTATTTTAGTTTTAGAAGCTTGTTTATTTTATTATTTTGTATAGATGAGCATTTTTTCTAACATTTATGTCTGTGAAATGTGTGAGACACATTCCCAACGAAGGCAGAAGAGTACATTAGATCTTCTGGGACTGGAGTTAAAGACAGTAGTGAGGCATCCTGTGGGTGCTGGGAAGTGAACCGAGGTCCCTGGAAGAATCAGTATTCTTAACCACTGAGTCATCTCTCTAGGAGAATATTTGGAAAAGCAACATGAGAGTAAAAGGTTCTATTAATACTGAGAGGCTATAGGAGTCCCAATAGGTAAAATGTACTAACTACACTCAGTAATAAAAATAAAACTGGATTTAATTGAGCACTTGCTAGTAACACATGGACTATTGAACCCTTCCAACAAATACCAGTCATTTAACCTTCACAAAAACTCTAGTGATTTTCACCATCACCCCCATTCTCTTGTCGAGAAAAGCAAGGTGCACAGAAGAATGATGGCAAGTCCAAGGTCACACAACTAAATAGAGGTAAGACCACTTTTTAAATCAAAATGGCCCAATTCCAGAACCTGTAATGTTTAATCAAACTATGATTGCACTTTCACCCCTAGAGTAAATAGGAGTATTCCTCACACTACATAGGTTGAGTCCTCTGTCAAGTGTTCTCGTCTGACTCTACCTTACAAAGCTTTCCTTGACCTTCACACAGAGCATAGCCATGGTCAAGAAAGTCGCAGTGATCGGAGCTGGTGTGAGTGGCCTGTCCTCTATCAAATGTTGCTTGGACGAAGACCTGGAACCCACCTGCTTTGAAAGAAGTGATGACTTCGGGGGACTATGGAAGTTTGCTGTGCGTAGTTCCCATCCTCCTAACCCAGTAATCATGACCCAGTCACATGCAGCTTCTGTTCACTTGGTGATCAAAACAGAAAGAGCTCACTGCATCAAGCTAAATATGTGTGTGGTGCCATGAGAAACCCTGTGTGGGATGTTGTCTGAGATGTAAGGAACCTTAGAAATTGGCAAGGTATAGTCAAGGACCTGGAAAAAAGAGTGGAATCTGTTATCATTATAATATCAACATAGTTTGTGATGGTTTCTGGACTTGTACATTCTAAAGCTTGCAGAGTGTCACATTCTGCAAGCTGAAAAGTCTTGGTGAACAAAGGGAGGATTACACACTTGTGAGGATGAAGTTGGAGTAAAGTAGTAGTGCCCCAACTCCCAGACACTGTTTAGATCTTATGGAGGGATCATTCATTCAGAATGTATTTATCATGTTGCTCTGCCAGGATACAATGGTCCACAAAACAAGCAGGGACCCTCACCACCCTCCACATAGTCGAGAAAGAGAACAGACACAGTAAAGAGGTTCTTGTAATGCAACGAAAGAGGCTCTAAGATTCAGATCACCAGTGCTGTGGGCCCCACAATTAATTTCCTTCTGCAAACCCCTGAGTTCCAGAAGGCCTCTAGGAGAAAGGGACAGGGAAAGAAGAAACTTGAGAGGGAAATGGAGTTGACCTCAGACATATGAAGTTCATTGATGCCTAGAAGGTAGATGCTTTTGCTGTTTTGTTTTTGAGTGATAGAAATCAAGACCAGAGAATGGGCTAAGGAATACAAAAGAAAGCAGAGATTGCCAGTATATGCTGAATCTTTTCTGATATTTGAGATGGGAGGGAGGGAGGAAAGGCTAATGAGGGGGTTGGGTTTTGTTCCTAAAATTAGAATGTTTGATATTTTTAATGGCAATGAAAATAATACAGTCTGCAAATATGAACAAAGTGTAATGAGGGAAACTGTGAAGCAGTTCCCTAGAGAAAGGCAAGGAGAGACATGTCCAGCATGAGTGGAAGGAGTCACTATGACAGGTGAAGAAGAAGCTTCCAGCCAAGACTGACCATCAGTGGAATCATTTAAGGACCATTTTGTACTGTCATCAGCTTCTTTGTTTGTGATGGGGAAAAGATACTGCACTTACTCATTCCAGTCCCAATAAGGATGCCTTACAATGACAGCATGGGCACCTAATTCTCAGTTTTCTAGAACTCTTTAAAATTATAAAAACAATGCTAATTGCTCTAAACCCCTTTCATCTGGGCGACCATGAATCACCAAGGCAACTGAGGTTCTCTTCCAATGTGTTCCTTCTTTCCTGCATGCTAAGTTTACCTCCACAACAGGAAACTTCCAAGGATGGAATGACCAGAGTCTACAAGTCACTAGTGACAAATGTCTGCAAGGAAATGTCATCTTACAGTGATTTCCCATACCAAGAAGATTACCCCAATTTCATGGACCACAAGAAATTCTGGGAGTATCTCAGGGAATTTGCCGAGCACTTTGACCTCCTGAAATATATCCAGTTTAAGGTAAGATGGCTTGGGTTATGGAAAGTTCATGAATGGAAGCTGGCCTAGTTAATAATCTAATGGAAATGAGATGACCAAATAAACTTTTCTCTTACTTTTCTCTTGATAGGAATTAGATAGGTAATTTCCTCTCTGTTCCTTACTCAGATCATTAAAATACTGAATTTCCTGATTCCTCCTCTAAATGTCAAACTCCCTGTCTTAGGGTTTCTATTGCTGTGAAGAGACACCATGATCATGGCAACTCTTTCAAAGGAAAACATTCCATTGGAACTAGCTTACAGTTTCAGAGGATATGTCCATTATCATCACAGTGGACTATGGGGGGACATGGTGGTGTGCGGGCAGACATGGTGATGGACATGGAGATGAGAGGTCTACATTTTGATCCACAGACCACAGGAGACTATGTGCCATACTGGGCAGAGCTTGAGCATAAAAGTCCACCTCCACAATGACACACTTCCTCCAACAAAGCCCCACCTACTCCACCAAGACCACACCTCCTAATAGTGCCACTCCCTATGGGCCAAGCATTCAAACACAAGTCTGTGGGCCATTCCTTTTCAAACTACCACAGTTGCATTTAGGATAAAACTTAGAATGTTTTCCTGAGAACTCATCAAGGCCAGCTGGCCTGGGTCTGAAAAAGCCTGGGATAAAACCGGACTCGCTGAACATAGCGGACAATGAGGACTGAGAACCCAATGGCAATGGGTTTTTGATCCTACTACACGTACTGGCTTTGTGGGAGCCTAGGCACTTTGGATGCTCACCTTACTAGACCTGGATGGAGGTGGGTGGTCCTTGGACTTCCCACAGGGCAGGGAACCCTGATTGCTCTTTGAGCTGATGCGAGAGGGGGACTTGGTTGGGGGAGGGGGAGGGAAATGGGAGGCGGTGGCAGGGAAGAGACAGAAATCTTTAATAAATAAATAAATAAATAATAAAAAAGAATGTTTTCCTGAGAATAAAGTAATGATTCTATTTAAGAAACCCAATGCGAAGAAGTGACTACAACCCTCAACACAGATAGTATGGTGGAGGAGAGTTTGCTTTCCTGGCTTTCCCCAACACATCAGCAATTATGACTAATTTTCTTCTCACCAATAAAAAGTCCTGTTTTATCCTTTCAATGTCTAAGTTGTAATCCACTTAGGAGCACCTTTGAGAGCATACACAGTACTTAATTTATCTAAGAATGAGATAACTGATACTTACAAACCTTGTTTATATCATGTTACTCTACTTAAAATAGTAGATGAGTTGATATACCAGTCACCGTGTGAGAGTCAAAGGCAGTGTTTGTCTTTTGCTTATAGACCACTGTGCGCAGTGTAACACAACGCCCAGACTTCTCTGAAACCGGCCAGTGGGATGTTGTCACAGAGAAAGATGGCAAACAACACAGAGCTGTATTTGATGCTGTAATGGTTTGTACTGGGCAATTCCTGAGCCCCCGTTTACCTCTGGAATCCTTCCCTGGTGAGTCAGTTCTACCTGAGACCATCAATACTCTTTTGGGTTCTTTTAGAGGAAAAATGGCTTGCTCATAATTGAAAATACTTCAGCAGGCTTATAGACAATGTCATATTTATTTATATTTACTTAGAAATTACAGGCACAAAAATATTTTGAGTGGTAAAATGTCCTATTTTGTGTATAGTCTTACTATTTATGTACTAATATAAACACTGTGATTGAAGCCTTATCATACATGTCCACTTCAATACAGCGATCAACTAAAACAAAATATCAGATCTGTCATTTTTAAGAAGTTTTAATTTGGAGAGGTCATTTGAATCAGGGCTTGTCTATGATTCAAAACCTTGAAGTAAGAGAGTGCAGAAGCTGGACAGGTAGCTTTTTAAAAAAGAACAAATCAGAAATCATATATTTAAATGAATAAATTCGCTCTTTAAAATTGCCTATTACACCTCTCCGATCAGGACGTTTGAAATCTCCTTTGAAAACAGTTGGGCACAGTCTTTTTAACATTTTTATAATTGGTAAACCTTTGTCTTTGAGGTTCTAATCAGTCATCTAGAAAGCTGACAGCTACTCAAATTCAGATGTGATAAATAAAAGTTAGGGAAGTAGGGATTACTAAAATGTAATAAAACTGCTCCTAGTCTGCGTTTTCTTACTGACCCTGGAATAGATTAGTAAGTAAAGTTTTCTTTTCTTCTGTTGTTTTTATATGTGTTTGTGATCACAGTATTTGTAGTGTGGCGTACACACGTGTGTCCAGGTGCCTGTGTGCAGATGCATAAAGGTGAAAGGAAGATGTTGGGTCTTCTGCTCTATAACTTGCCACCTTATTCCTTTGAGATAGCGTCTCTTGCTGGCCCTTCTGTTAGGCTGATAACCAGCAAACCCCAGAAAGCATCCTGTCGTCACCTCCAACAGCATCTGGGTTCCAGGCATGAGTGAGGCCACATCCATCTTTCTACACAGATGCTAGGATCCAAACTCAGGTCATTATGGCTACATAACAAGCACTGTTACTCATTGAGCCATCTCTTGGAAATATTATTTAAAAAATCAATCACAAATAAATGGACTATTCTATTAAAATATGTATAGGAATTGAGTGAGA
Organism: Microtus oregoni; assembly: GCF_018167655.1. NCBI lineage: Eukaryota > Metazoa > Chordata > Mammalia > Rodentia > Cricetidae > Microtus > Microtus oregoni. Next base: position 35,972,979 of record NW_024543072.1, read on the forward strand.
ATTCAACCTATAATTTCTCAAGATGCAATATTCTAAATGCTGTCTCAGTTTGAACTCAGGGATTGAACTCAAATGGATCATCAGGTTTGATGGCTTATTCCCTAAACCACTGCTCCCTCTTCATCAATATTTTTATATGTTGCCTTTTTAAATAATTTATTCCAGGCTTTTTGTTTTAGCTATTATAAAGGGAATTATTTTATTCATTTCTATATCAGATCTTTTTCCATTTATGTACAGCAATAATACTGATTTTTGTGTGTTGGTTTAGTATCCTATAGTTTTGCTTAATTAATGAGTCTTATGAGAGTTTGGGGGGGATCTATGGCATTTTCTGTATATAAAGCATCTTCTGTTACAACAACGAAAACATCCTTCTTTCAGAACTGAATGCTCTTCTCCCTTCTCTTCCTTTATTGCTCTAGCTAGGAATTCCAGTAGCACACTAAAAAGTAATAATCACAGGCACCTATGCTCTGCCCCAGACATAAGGGATGCTTTCAACCTTGTCCCCATTTGATATGATACTACCCATGGGCTTATTTTACACGACCTTTATTATATTCATGTATATTCACAGTATCCACACCACGGTGTCCATTCAGAGCCAGAGGACAATCTGTAAAAGTCTGTTCTCTTCTTCCACCATTTGGTTGCTGGAAATCAAACTCAGGTTGTCAGGCTTAACAACAAGTGCCTTTACCCATCTTAAGTCATCTCTCCAGTAGTTATCGCTATTTTTTAACAGGTTGTAAGAGATCTGTATTTGGGTTCACCAAATTGCCAAAAGACTTGTTCTTCACATGTCTTCTTCCTTGAGTAGTGATACAAGCAACGTGTGTCTGTCCCTAGGATTTCCCTATCATTGTGTACTACAGAATTATAGCTGAAATATTTCAGGTAATTTCATCCTTCCTTGCCTCAGGGATCCATACCTTTAAAGGACAGATCCTACACAGCCAAGAGTACAAGATTCCGGATGCCTTTCAGGGCAAGCGCATCGTGGTGGTTGGTCTTGGGAACTCTGGAGCAGACATCGCAGTGGAGCTCAGTAGAATAGCAGCCCAGGTACACTATTTCTAAATCAGTGTCTCTGCCCTTATCAGCATGAACAGTGGCTCAGAGAAGTTATCAAGACCATAAACACCTTTCTGACGGGTAAATTATGCTGGCATGAGGGAAATGAGAAAAATCCCAACGCCATTCTTGGTCTGCCATGTCAGGAGACACACTTTACAGAAGCTGACTGTGTTCAAAGGACTGCAGAAAAACCATGTGAATGCCTAGCCCTGGATGGTGTTCAAATGTGTCCTTTAATAAATAAGATCAACTAGGCAAGATGTTTCACTCAAGTCAAGTTCTCACTCATATCTTTTCTTCCTCTTTCCCTCACTTCCTCCCTCTCTCTGTCTCCTTGTCTTCATCTCTGCATCCTGCACACCCACTCTCTCTGTCCATCTCCCCACAACTGTTGCTCACTTTTCTTTATTGAAATAGGATCTCACTATGCAACCTCACCAAGTCTTAATTAATTTCTTACTTCAGAATCCCAAAGTCTGGGATTACAGGCAACCAACACCTAGTCATCTTTCTTTTACATGAACCCTCTGTAATTCTATCAAAACCCCATGTTAGAACTCAATGGTGAGGTTGTTTGGCAAATGTTTCTGTATTAGGGTTTCTATTTCTGTGAAGAGACACCATGACCACAGCAACTCTTTTTTTTAATATTTTAAATGTATTTATTATATGTTTAATGCATATACAAGCTAGAAATGTTGATTCAAATTTCTTTTTTTAATTTTTATTAATTTTACATACCAACCACATTTCCCCCTTTCACCTCTCATCCTACTCACCCCACACATCCACCCCCAATTTACCCCTATCCACTCCTCCCAAAGGGTAAGGCCTCCCCCATGGGCAGTTAACAAAGCCTGGCACATTAACACAGGACCAAGATCCTCCCCCCTGCATCAAGGCTGAGCAAGGCATCCCACCATAAAGAAAGGGCTCCAAAAAGCCAGCTCATGAACCAGGGATATATCCTGGTCCTATGAACAGAGACCCCTCAAACAGACCAAGCTACACAGCTGCCTCCCACATAAGGAGGCCTAGTTCAGCCCCATGCAGGCACTACATTTGTCGTTCTAGTGTACCTGAGTTCCCATGAGCTTGGTTTAGCTGTCTCTGCAGATTTTCCAGTCATGATATTGACACCCTTGCTCATATTATCCCTCCTTCCTTTCTTCTACTGGACTCCCAGAGCTTGGCCTGGTGCTTGGGTATGGATCTTTGCATCTACTTCCGTCAGTTACTGGATGAAGGCTCTATGGTGATTGTTAGGGTAGTCACCTATCTGATTATAGGGGAGGTATTGTAGGAAGAGCAGTAGGGTGTGCCATGTTGGGCCCCACTCTGTAGTAGGAGGACGCGGGCCTGCTTTTCATCCTGGTTGCCCGGCTCCCTCCTGGCTAGCTTATACCCAAAATAACCACACAGAAATTGTATTAATTAAATTAATGCCTGGCCCATTAGTTCTATCCTCTTATTGGCTAACCCTCACATCTCGATTCAACCCATTTCTAATAATCTGTATGTCACCACGAGGTCGTGGCTTACCGGGAAAGATTCAGCATGTCTGACTCTGGTGACTCCATGGCGGCTCTCTCTTCCTCTTCCTTCTTCCTCCCAGCATCCAGTTCTATCTTCCACAACTACCTAAGTTTCTGCCCTATCAAAAGGCCAAGGCAGTCTCTTTATTCAACCAATGAAAGCAACACATCCTACACCATTTCCCCTTTTTCTCTTTAATCAAAAAGGAAGGAAGGCTTTAACTTTAACATAGTAAAATTATATATAGCAGGTATCAAGTAAGAATTACAGTTACAATATTTAGATCTATTTTATCTTTTATCATAACAAAGGAAAACTATATCTATCAATTCTTCAACTCCATCAAAGACTCCAGGAGGATATAATATTACCTAAGTAAACAAGAAATAAGCAACTTCCAAAACTCTAGAAATGACAGAGACATCTCACTACCTGGACAGTCATCCAAAGTTCTTTTGTACCATTGGACCATTCATCTTCAGCCTACAGGCCCATAGTAGCCAGAAGACTTTTTCATGAAGCAGGAAATTTTAAAGACTATTCAGTCATTTTCTTCTGTATCCTGCAGAATGTCTTGCATACTCTTTCATGAATCAGGAACCCCAAAGAATCATCTCACCTTTAGGCAAGTTCAGCAGTCCTCTCTCTGCAATCTCTTTATGTCCAGTTTATGCAACAGTCCAGGCAAGAGCAGTTTCTTGCCCAAATGGCTAACCAACTCCATAAGGAGCCTCTTCAATGCCCATCTTCTTCTCAAAGTAGCTTGGTGCTGCCAGGAGCAAATATGTCTTGTTGTCATGAAAAGCCCTAAGTTATTAATACATTTTAAATCCATATTCTGTAGTCTTTGAAAGATATGAAGAATACCTATCTGAAATATATCTGTGCACATCTAGAAAATCTAACTAACAAGACTACAAGCTTGACTATTATCAATGATTATCCATTAACAACTTATATTTCCTAATTATCCATTACATTTTTAAATGAACTACACAATCACAATACCTTAATCAAGATCAGAAATACATATACATATAACAAAATTGACCTTAAATTCATTACAAACCAAGATTCATACCAATGTGAATTAATTACATCTATATCATCTCCCTTTTTAAATGTAAAAGAACATTTATAAGCAATATTTGGGAATATGGACGTAGTTATTTCTCTCCAAACTTCTTCCTGCTGTATGGGGGTGCTGTTAATCAGGTCTTTCATGGTGTATCCTGTTTGCTAGGTTCCTCTCAGTCAGCAGTTGGGCAAAATAATTTTTTGAGGATGTGCACAGCAACCTCTCAGGAGGACATGGTTTATCATATCATATTGGTCTAGAAGCAATCCACATGTTGTCATCTTCTGTGAAAACAAAAGAAGAACCTCTTTTCCAAAGCATCATATCTTTAGACCCAAATTCTGAAGGCATTATACCTTTATAATATACATGCTGGATTAGCTTAGCAGACCACACAATGAAATGTCTTTCTGTACTTAGACCCTTAACAGTCAAGAAATTTAAAGAAAACACAATAATATATATAATCCAGACTCTCTGTGAATTTTTCCATTTTACATGGCTTGTTTTTTTTTAATCTATGACTATCTGTACTCTGTCTCCTTAAAGAATTTACACTTTTTTAAAGCATTAACTTTATTTTATGAACCACTATACTTTTTATCTTTTTTCTTTCAAGTCTCCGTACATTTATTCAACACTGTGACCCATTTAGAGGTCTTTTATGTCTGAATCTGTCCTATTGCATTGCCTGTAATTCTCTACTGTCTTGAAGAGCTTTTACAATGGTAAACAGTTTGATTGCACCTACTCTGGATGTTGGCTCCACCTCTTTCCAATTTCAAAATGGTGGACGTACCATTTCTGCTAGCTCTGGGCCACCAGGGAAAATCCAGACTCAGGGAAGGCCTGTACAAGCATCCTCTACACTATTGCTTAGGGTCTTAGCTGGGGTCATCCCTGTGGATTCCTGAGAATTTTCCTAGTGCCGGGTTTCTCCCAACCCCATAATGACTCCTTCTATGAAGATATCTCCTTCATTTTTCTCCCATTCAATCCCTTCCCCAACTCAATTATCCCATTCCCTCATGTTCTTATCCCCATCCTCTCCCCTCTACTATCCCCTACCCTTAGTTTACCCAGGAGATCTCATCTATTTTCCCTTCCCAGGGAGATTAATGCAGCCCTCTAGGATCTTCCTTGTTACCTAGACATACATGGTAAATACTCACTCATAAGTGGATAACAGATGTAAACCAAAGGATAACCAGACTACAATCCACAGCTCCAGAGAAGCTAGGTAACCCAGCAACTCTAATGAAGGAAAACATTTAATTGGAATGACTTACAGTTTCGAAGGTTTAGTTTGTTATCATGGGGGACATGGAAGCATGCTGACAGACATGGTGCTAGAGAAGGAGCTAAGAGTTCTGCATCTTGGTCCACAGAAAACAGAAAAAGCGTGTGTACACAATGGGTGTAGTCTGAGCATAGGAGACTTCAAAGTCCGCCCACACGCAAGGTTGCACACTTCCTATAACAAGGCCAAACCCACTCCAACAAGGCCATGCCTCCTAATACTGCCACTCCCTGTGGCATATGGGGGCCAATTACATTCAAACTACAACAGACTCCAACTCATAAACTAGAAATCGGATGTGTTCTTTGTTTTAATATAAAAGCAATCTTTAATTTTTAAGTATGTGAGATGATTTTAGAAATACTGAACAACTCACAAGTTAGAGATCTAGTTCACATGCATGTATTATAGGAAAACTATTAGATCTCAAAGAATAGGTTTATGTTTAAGTTGGATACAATTGCTTTTCTAAACCTTTTAATTCTCTATTATTCATATGTTTAAAAAAAAAGTTTCCAGATCACAGCCTGGAGAGCTAGCCTAGTCACACAAATAAATGCTTGCCACGAAAACACCGGGATCAGAGTTGCATCCTCAAGGACCCCACAAGAAGCCAGCCTGTGTGTACTTCTGGGAAAGCAGATTCCTGGGCCTCAGCTTATATTTGAGCCCCAGGTGCAAGTGAAAGATCTTGACTCAAAAAAAAAACCTGAGACATGGCACCAGAGGCTCACCTCTGGTCTCTGCACATATGTACATACACACTCACACATATCTGCACCCACGTAGACCACAAACACACATAGCCAGACAAGCATATGATACCTACAAATATTACAACTATTTTCATAATTCAACAAATAATATAATGAAGATACTACAAATCAAGTGATGTGTTTTAGGGTAATAATATAGCAAGAATAAAATATGGTCATATGGTTAACCTGTGTTAGAAAACCAGAATATAATTTGAAACATATCAAGGAAAAAGTACTTCGAGGTATTTGATATGTGTTTATCCTTCTTGTTCTTCTTCCCAGGTGTTTCTCAGCACTAGAAGTGGTGCCTGGGTTCTAAGCCGCTCTGCAGGTGGTGGCTACCCTTTCAATATGATGCTCACAAGAAGATGTAATAACTTTATTGCACGCGTTCTGCCTTCATGTTTTATAAACTGGCGTAAACAGAAGCAACTTAACCATGAGAATTATGGATTAAGCATTGCAAAAGGGTACTTAAGTTTTCATTTCATGGAAAACCTTCGGTTCATTTTCACCATTTTTACTAATATATGCAAAGTCCACATGTCAGTAGAGTTCCATACATGCACAGAGCATCTGCTATTCAAAGCCGACCTCCTTTTTTCCCTCCATCCTTCTTCTCTCTGATATCTCCCCCACCTCCAGTAGCCACTATTCTGATTTTAGCTTCCACATATGGGCATGAAAGTGCAACAAGTTACCTTTTTGTTTTAAGTACTTGATGTAACATACTCTTCAAGTCTCTCAACTTTTCTGAGCTGAAAGAGTTCACTTTTCTTTAGGCTGAACATACTCTGGGGTGTGTGTGTGAGGGTGTGTGTGTATGTGTGGTGTGACATTTTATTCATGCATTTGTTGGTGATTATTGAGGCTGACTATACCTTAGCTATTGTGAATAACGCCACAGTTAAAACAGGCATGCAGGCATCTTTTTGGAATGATGGTTTTATAACTTTTGGATTTATACCCAGAAGTGAGATAGACAGATGCTATCTAGTCTTGGTTTTTTTTTTGTTGTTGTTGTAGTTGTTTTTTGGTTAGTTTTGTTATTAATGGTGTTGGAACCTCTCTAGGCTATTTTCTGTTTTCAAGGGAACACAGTCTACATTCCCACCAAGAGTACAGTATTCCTCTTTATCCATATATTCACCCATGTGTTTTCAGAAAAACAATATTCATTCTACTGGAGTGAGTGAGCTTCTCATTGTCAGTCTCATTGGAATTTCTGATGGGGAGTTTTAAGTCAGCATTCCTCATTCTGTATTATCCAGAACTTTACATGTTCCATAACTACACTGTCTTACACGGCACTGTCTTAGTTCCTCCTGCTACGAGCTTATTTCCCTGGGACACTGCCCATAAAGCTCCATGGCAGTTCTTGAAACAGGCGTATTCTCTGTTTAGTAACAACAATAGAAATGTCACAATGTGAGAATAAAAGTAAGGATTAAAATTTCATTTCCAACTTGAAAGGAAATTTGATTTGACTTTGAGGCTTCTTGAAAGTGCTCCACCCAGAAATGCAGAGTGCACAGCATCAGTGACCACAGATGGTTCACTCTCGATGTGTGTGAGGATAAATGTCTGGTCTGACTGTGGTTAGAGGTGGGAATTCCTGAAATAACTCCAGAAACTGGGAGTTCCTGACACAGTATTTCTTAATATATTACTCTATAGAATTATATATTGGGAAGGAAAAGAACTTTCAATTCATGTGATGTCATTAAATGTGATTATAATATATGCCTAACTCAAATATTCTTCAGCAACATCTATTTTAAAATATAAGGAAAGTAAGTGGCCCATGACAGTGTGACCTGTCAGTTTTATAAAGACCATGTGTCTGATGTGATTGTATAATAACAAAAATAGCCATTTGTGTAAATAGGTTAATAGTTTTTATTTTACACAAATAGTATCTTACTGATATCCTCTAGACCTAATATAACTTTGGGGGGCCTGGGTGATATGGAACCCCAAGCTGATCATAAAATCTTCAGTTGTGTATTCTACATTTATACTTTAAGTGTTTCTGTGCTATGGGTATAGCTCAGTGGTAAACCACTTGCCTGGCATACATGAGGCCCTTGTTCAGTCTCCTAAGTGGAAAAGAAAACAATGGAAGAAAAAGAAACAAAAGCACTGCTCTAGAAGTGAATTCTGGTGGATCCAGTTAAAAGAAAGTGCTGGTTCACTGCCTGGGGGTAAAGTCCCCTGCTGTCAAACCTGAGAACCCAGGTCCAGTCCCAAGAACACACAGGAGAAAGAACCCAGTCCCTGCAAATTCTCTCTCTGTCTCTCTCTGTCTCTGTCTCTCTCTCTCTCTCTCTCTCTCTCTCTCTCTCTCTCTCTTTCTCTGTACGCATGTTTGGTGTGTGTGTGTGTGTAATTTTTAAAAATGGAATGGCAAATCGAGTTAGGAAAGAGTCGTTTTCCACATGCCTTCTACAAAGAGCAAGGAAACAGCATGTTTTATAAACACAGTTATTGTTTATCAGATTGCCAACTTCATATTAGACACTGGTCAACTCACTTCCTTGACTTGGCAGATAATTTAAAACTGACTGAAGAAATCATTTGCTAAGGTCCCTTGTAGGTAACTATAGTGAATATGTTTCTCCTTGGTTAAAGGAAAGAATCAAAATTTATCGTAAATGATGAGCTACCAAGCTGCATCCTCTGTGGGAAAGTCACTATGAAAACTGGCATCAAGGATTTTACAGAATCCTCTATCATCTTTGAAGATGGGACAACAGAAGTCAACATTGATGCAGTGATCTTCAGTACAGGATACGAATTTTCTTTTCCCTTTTTTGAAGAACCTCTCAAAAGTTTTTGTACAAAGAGGATCATACTATACAAGCGAGTCTTTCCCCCAAATTTGGAGAGAACAACATTAGCCATTATCGGCTTGATCAGCCTTACGGGGTCTATCTTAGCTGGCACAGAGCTCCAGGCACGATGGGCTACAAGAGTATTCAAAGGTATGTTTGCTCTATTTAAACACAAATGCATCAACTGAATCTTAAAATTACTGTCCTGCCATTTACCTGGTCAAACAGACATGAGCTAAAGTAATATAAAATACTAGAAGCTAATTAATGAGCAATTAATCATATATGAGTGCTACATTATATGTGATGTTCTATGTCATTCCATCCGACTGAAGGTAATTATGCTGATTCTGTGGATGGAATGAAGTTACACAACAGAGCTGATTAATGTTTTAGATTAACTGAAGTTTGAAGATTCCATTCTACTCTAGATCAGTCTTGCCTTTTGGCACTAAAAGCAAAATATTATATTGCTTCCAAAGAATGACATTGAAATAATACATCCTGCAATGAAATTCGAGGTCTCGAGTGAGTGGCTATCAGGTGGAGTAGAGCAGAGACACTGAACCACACCGCAGCCTGCAGCCTAAGCTGTTCTCTCAGTCCCAAAGACCTCCAAGCAGGGATCGAAAGATCCTTGGCTTCACCACAGAAAGAACTTCAGGATGAGCCAGTATGAAGCAGGCCTGGAGTTTATCAAACAAGGCTCTTGGGAACAAAGTAAGGTACACACATCTGGCTTTTCAGAAAAGTAACCTTCACAGCAATTGTTAATTGTGCAGGAATTCTTATTTGTTTGTTTATTTATTTATTTATTTATTTATTTTTACTTAAAGATTTCCACCTCCTCCCCTCCTCCCCTTCCCTTATGCCTCCCTATTCCCCCTCCCCCTCCCTCTCAAGTTCAAAGAGCAGTCAGGGTTCCCTGCCCTGTGGGAAGTCCTAGGCCCTCCCCCCTCCATCCAGGTCTAGGAAGGTAAGCATCCAAACAGACTAGGCCCCCACAAAGCCAGTACATGCAGTAGGATGAAAACCCAGTGCCATTGTCCTTGGCTTCTCAATCAGCTGTGCGGAAATTCTTGCTTCTGATCTGGTGAAAGGCTTCAACCAGATCCCATGCCCACATTATTTTCCCTGTCTGTCTATCTTGTCTCGTAACTGTTCACACATGCTTATAAAAAATTTGATCCTGGATATTACTCCTTGTCTGTTATTGCTCTAAGAAGCTAAAGGTCATAGAGATGCAGCTTGTGGGGTCCAGTCCCAGATCGAAACTTATTAGCTTTGTGAAGATCTCTTGAGAGCTCAGGTCTTTCATCTATATAGTATTTTTTAAGGATTTTTTTAAATGCGTACTTTTTAAAAAAGCAGTTAGCAGAGTACTTGACGCACCTTGAAAGTTCACTAGGCAATAACTGTAGCTCTTACTATTGGCATCTTACCACACCAGTTAAGTGGCAAGCATTTTGAACTCCAGCTGTGTTATTTTTGAATATAAACAGCATTCACATTGGGACCAAACAGATAACCTTAATAAACAAATACAATCACAAGTAATGTCACACTGTAATTGCAATAGACACCAACCTGCACTGAAAACCCATGCTTTGGGTTGAAGCATTAACTGAGAGACTAAGAAAACTGAATGTTCTTGCAAAAAGAAATGCAGGTTCAGTTCCCAATACATATATGGCAACTTATGACCAATTTCAAGTGATCCAGCACATACATATAGCCAGACTGTCATACACATAAAATAACAAGTATTTTTAAAGCAGTCTGTGCTCTCTTAAATTAATAAATATTCAATTTGTATTTATTTATTTGACTCTGTAGGTGGCTCTGTTTAATATGTTTTATAGTGCTGGAGTTGAACACAGAGCCTTGCATGTGCCCGGCAAACAATCTACCACTGGGCTTCATTCTCGGCTTTTATTTATTTATTTATTTATTTATTTATTAACACAGGCTTTTACTAAAATTTTCAAGCTGCCTTGACTTGTGATCCTCCTGCCTCAGACTTTGAGCAACTCAAAGCACAGGCCTGCACCACAAGGCCTGACTACAAAAATACTGTTTGAATGGAAGGAGAGGATAAGACAAGCTTATGAGATCCTTATATTGCAGGAAAAGAATCAAAGCCTTCACTAAATTATCAAAAATTTGTATTGTTTTAAAAGACAATAAAAGTGATTTCACAGAACTATCCAAAAACATTAAAACCACAGAAGACACTTTAGTACCTAGTGTTGTTGGTGCACAATGAGCTGTAAAATATGTATTCAAATGATACAGTTGGCAAGACACAACTGGATTGGTTCATACCACGTAAGTAATTGCGCAGTCCACCAGAGAGCTTTTAACAGGCAGCTCAGTAGACAGTCTTGTTCTTTTTTGACAAGATAATAAAACCCTGGCAGAAAACCCAGCACAGATATGTGTCAGACCTTACTCTGAGGATAATGCAACACACCTTAGGGTTGCCATTGGGTACCAGGCAGGCAGGACTGTCCAGAATAGGAGGATGGACAGGGTGGATTACCAAGGTCACAAGTATCTGAGGTCAGTAAGAAAAGCTGGGGAGAGAGGGAATAGCTAAGGGTAAAGTTCCTTACATAAAGTAGGCTAGGTTAGAGTTACAAAAAAACCAAAGGGACAGAATCAGATTTTATAAAGATTTATTTATTTATTTATTTATTTATTTATTTATTATGTATACAACATTCTGCCTCCATGTATGCCTGCACACCAGAAGAGGGCACCAGATCTCATTACAGATGGTTGTGAGCCACCATGTTGCTGGGAATTGAACTCAGGACCTCTGGAAGAGCAGCCAGTGTTCTTTACCTCTGAGCCATCTCTCCAGCCCCCAGAATGAGATTTTAGATGCTAGGATCTGGGCTGCTAGAGAGAGAAAGATCAGAGTCCATGAGATTAGACTAAAATTAAGATGAGCAGGGGCAGGGTTCAAGGTCTGCAACTGTCCTAAGAAGGAGGTTTATCACCTCTCTAGAAGTGAAGACACCTGAGAGGATGGAGCCCATAAATAAGGCTGACTAATGCCTCGTGCCAGCTCTAATCAAATCCTCAGAAAGGTTATAGTCTAAGAGTTAAGAAAGGTCACATGTGCTTGGTGGTGGTGGCACAAGCCTTTAATCCCAGAACTAAGAAGGCAGAGTTAGGCAGATGTCAGAGTTTCAGGCTGTTCTGGTCTACAGACTGAGTTGCAAAATAGCCAAAGCTACTCAGAGAAACCATGTTTCAAAAACCAAGACAGAGAGAGAGCGCGCAAATGACAGAGAGGTCATTTGAGTAAAGTTCTCACGAGTTCAACCTGTATACAATCACAAGGACCAGCCATAGGTGGCAGAAAAAGAAAAAGAAAAAAGAAGAAAAAAGAAAACAAAACTTTTTTCCCATAGAGCATATAAAGGACTATTTAAACATTTAACTGAAGCAACAATGGATAATCTGAAGCAAGCTCACCCCTATCCGCTACACCTGGGAAGAGCATGAAAACACATTACAGAACAATTCCATGCCTTGAAGAAACTAAGGTCACGAGACGCTGGTTCTCTTTAGTGTCTCACAAGCACTCAGTTTCCTAGTTACCCTAAATTCCTGGATCACGTTACAACAAGAGATGGTCCTCACAGCATGCCAGAGAAAGCACCTCTGAGGCTGAGCACTGCCCACACAGGAGACTTCCCAATAAGAAAACTACCTCCTCTAACACAGTTGACCTCGCAGGGTTACAGAAGTGGGGCTCTAAGTGTCAGCCTTTAAACAACAAATGTCTTGAACACACGCACACACATACACAAGAACCACACAGGAGTGTTACACAATGGAATATAGGTTTGTCAAGAGGGAGAAGCAGGAACGTGGAAGTGGGTATGGAAGAACTCCAGCAACTGCTGGAGCAGACATGATGTCCAGTGTAGGCGGCACAGCTGAGCATTAAGCCCCCAGACACTCCTCTGAGAACCAGGCAATGAAAGTCCCGAGTTAACGGGATTTCACCTCCAGGAAGTTCCCTGTGTAGTATAGTTGCACACCAAACTCCAAGGCAGGAGCAGAGAGAAGCCAGATATAAGACGATGCAGAACTTAAGAAGAAGAAGAGCTAATGTCTTTCCTGTTGCTTCTGGTCTTGCTCACAGGGCTCTGTAACATCCCTCCATCCCAGAAACTGATGGCAGAAGTCACGAAAAAGGAGCAGCTCATTAAAAGGTATGAAGAAGGGTAGAGCTCGCTGTGGGAAAAGATTAGTAAGTTCTGTACAACTACCTGTGGCTCGTGCCTCGGACCCTGTCTATCTGCCTCCCTTTCAAAGGAAATCCAGCATTTACTCCTCACCTCGCAAGATGTGTTTGTCTAATCTTCCACACTCCTTAAACTCGATGAGCACCAAAATTCAATCTCACTCCCAGATGGCCTCATTTTGGCCTGTGCTGTCTGCATATAAATTTTTTTGTGGTGTTTTCTAGGCTGGGCTTCAGCTCCTCAACACAAGTAATGCTCATCCCTCAGCCCCCACAGTAGCTGGGACTATTCCTTTCCTTGTCTATATTTAAAATGCTTTCTGATCCTGTTCACTCAGTGACAACATCTTGTTTGGACAGACATGACTTAAGCCTCATGTCATGCTCAAACTCACCAAGCTTTTTTCGTGAATGCTTTCTTTTCTTCTTTCTATAACAAATTTGCCCTAGCCAATATATTTGCTAAATAAACGCCCCCTCGCTCACTCTTTTTCATAGAAAACATTCCCAAAATAAAGTTTGATCTAATATAGCAGTAACAAAATGGTAGAGTGAGGAGTAAATCTTATAACTCAAGATATGTAGACCAGGGCGTGGTTGAAGAATATTGCTTCTCTGTTTTGCCCATAGGGGTGTGATTAAAGATACTAGTGAAGACAAAATCAACTTCATTTCCTACCTGGATGAGATCGCTCAGTGCATAGGCGCAAAACCCAACATCCCACTTCTGTTCCTCACGGATCCAAGACTAGCCTGGGAAGTTTATTTTGGACCATGTTCCCCTTACCAATACCGCCTAATGGGCCCTGGGAAATGGGATGGAGCCAGAAATGCCATCATGACCCAGTGGGACAGGACCATAAAACCACTGAAAACTCGGACTCTTCCTAAGTCCCCTGAGACTGCCACTCTGTCACGTTCCTTAAAAGTTTGGGGGGCATCTCTCCTACTTGCCTCTCTTATACTTTTCTATAAATCTTCACTTTTTCTTAAATTAGTGCAAGATAAACTGCAAGGAAGAGTTTTCCCTAGCCGTGTACTATGGTACATCCCCCAGAATCCATGAGTTGGTGCCCACTGTCACATTGGAGGAAGTATCTGGGGCACCCTCATAAACAGACTGGTTCTGCTCTCAAATACTGGGTCAGTTTTCATAGGTTGTGTCATCATAGAGCAAGGCTGCCTCTTGTTTTATCACATTTCTGTGCATTTATTTGCCCTTCAACCTTCTACCATGTAAGGACACAGTACAAATCTCTCACCAGAAGCTGCCACTATGGCCTTGAAACCTGGGATCTCACAAATCATGAGAAAATAAAATTCGTTTATTTTACCCATTTCACGTATTCTGTTGTGGTAATGGAAAGTGACCTGAGATACCTAGTTCCTGGTTGCTGAGGTTTGATATCAGTGGTTGTGAGGGCTGCATCAAGTCACGACAGTTCCACCTCACGTGTCTGTGTATGCCTCCTGTCTTTCCCATCATATCTTCTAAGTTCATTTCCGGGCATCTCTTCCCAAAATTCCAGGACTTTCTACTTGGTCTCAGTACTTTCATTTGTATATTGCTTTCTAATATAGAGTCTGCCCCTCTACCTAAAGTTGTTCTAAATTAATCTATGGTGACTATTTCTAACAAAGTCCTTCTAGAAACAAGATGGAACTCAAATTGGCTTCTTTGGGAGTTCTTGTATTTATTTTTATTATGGTGGATATGTGTGTTACATAGCATGGAAGGGGCATATGTGTGCCATGGAACATGTGATGTAGACAATGGAAAGCTTGGCACACTGGGTCACCTCCTACATTTTTGTGGGTTTGAGAGATGGAATGTAGTATGCCAGGCCTTCAATGTAAGTGCCTTGACCTGCTGAGCCATCTCACCAGCCTGTGAAGTTTTAATATAGAGATCAAGCTAAAAGATGTGGGCAGTGGAGGGAAATTGTGATGCAATACCTACCCCCCACCCCCGAGACTGGCAACAATGAGTTAACTTTCCTGGAACCTAAAGAAGTAAAGGAAGAAAGCAATTACTAAAATGAAAAATGTCTCCATGGAAAGAGGCATCTAACACTTGCAGTAAGTACCCTTTAGCCAGGCCATAAGGGCAAAACATGATCACCCCAAAAAATCAAAACCTGAGGGAATAAAGTCTCTTTCTCTAATCAATCCCTTGGCAATATTCCCCAGTGGCTGAATCCAACAAAAATCCAGAGGGCATGTCCTCCAACTGATATTATTTAACAGTCTCCTATGCTTATCTTGCTGTGTGTGAAGTTTTTCAGAAATTCCCAGACACAGAGGATCACCTGTAGGGTCAAGGAGCCAACTGGAGCAGGAAAGCAACCAATTTCTGAGCACCCTGACTCTGAACCCAGAGCCAGTGAAAGAAACACACCCTGGATCTGAGGTCTGAGCCAGGGAAAGAAACACCATTTGCCCTGAACCTAGACCCAAAGAAACATGCCCTGCCTCTGAAACCATTACCAAAGAAACACACTTTGTCCCGAGAATCAGAGCCAGTGAAAGAAATATGCCCTGGTCCTAGGACAAGAGCCAAAGGCTAAAAAGGACCAGTGAAAAAAACACAGTTTGACTCTGAAATCAGAGCCATCTCTCCCCTTGACCAACTAAACTAACCAATTACTGAGCACGGAAAACTATTCAATCCCTCTTCATCCAAAGAAGAGAGAGGGGAAACCTCTGCCCCTACGAAGCCTCTCTGCCTGTTCCATTGGGAACTCCCCAACCCTGGCAGAGGCAGGCACTCTTCTGGATTCCTCCTTCCCAAATAAATCTTTTTCTCAAAAGAGTCTGGGGTCACGATCTTCATTCACCAGTGCAGAATAGAACCTAGCTTGGAGGTCCCTTAGGGGACTGAACTGAAACACCTCATTGAGATGCTCAGGATCCAGGATTGAACAAGGCTGAGGAGAGCAGAACAGAAGAGCCTTGCTGAGACTCTCTTAGGAGGGCTAAGCAAGGCTGAGTAGAAAAAGTAACAACTTTTCCCTGGAGCTGGAGGAGATTTCTACATTTCTGCAGAGTGTTAGCAACAGACGTAACAACTTAGGCTGAAGAAGAAGACGCTGAGAGCTCTGCTAGGATGTTTCCTTGGAGGAACAGAGCAGAGATTAGCTGAGGGGCTCTCCATAAGAATTGGGTTGCTATATCCTATGGGGAGCGCATGCCCCACTACACCCAGTTTCAGGTAGTCTGGCTTTCTGACAAGTCAGGACACCTTTCCCTATAGGACTCAGCAGTCCTTTTGCAACTCCAGCCTCCAGAACAGCCTTATTCTGGCTCTACCCCTCCAGAGCTGTTCTACTGTGGCTCTAAGTACAAGTTGATTTCCCGATAAGTCAGAATATCTTTGCAGCGCCAGAGCTGAAGCACTCACACTCCCCTACCTCACTCCTGCACAGTGACCACAGCTCACATACTATTCTGTTCTGTTCTTGTTCTTTTCTTGCTGTGGTGCCATAGTTTCATTTCTGTCCCTATGATAAAAGACCCTGTCAGAAAGCAATTTAGGGGAGGATTCACACACAGTTCCACATTACAATGTATAGCAGAAAAGTTAAGTCATGCACAAAAACGTGTGCTCAACTATGTTTATAGCAGCATTGTTCGTCACAGCCAGAACCTGGAAGCAGCTGAAATGCCCTTCGACTGAAGAATGGTTGAGTAAAATGTGGTATATTTACACAATGGAGTACTACACAGCAGAAAAAAAAATAATGACATCTTGAAATTTGCAGGCAAATAAATGGAGCTAGAAAACATCCTGTTGAGTGAGGTAACTCAGACCCAGAAAGACAATTATCATATGTACTAACTCATAAGTGGTTTTTAAACATAAAGCAAAGAAAACCAGCCCACAAATCACAATCCTAGAGAACCTAGACAACAACGAAGACTCTAAAAGAGACATACATGCATCTAATCTACATAGGAAGTAGAAAAAGAAAAGATCTCCTGAGTAAATTGGGAGCATCGTGACCTTGGAGGAAGGTTGAAAGGGAGGGTAGAGGCAGGGATGGGAGCAGAGAAAAATGTAGAGCTCAATAAAAATCAATTTAAAAAAAAAAAGAAAAGTTAAGGCATGAATATAGGCCACTTTAGCCCTGAAATTCTATTTCAAGATGATTTTAAGTCATGTAAAAATAACAATAATAAGTACTTATCACATGTAAAACCACATGTCGTTTTGCTTGGAGAAGTTTGTGTTTTTTGTGGGGCTTTGTGTTGGGGAGCAATTTTGTTTTGGTTTTTGTTTAAGACATGGTCTCACCGTAGTGGCTTTGGCTGGCCTGAAACTCAGTGTGTAGCATGGGCTTGCCTTGAACTCCTACCTGCCTGACCGCTGTAATTTAAAAAGTATGCCACCGAGCCCAGCTACCACTTGACATTTTATATCTCATAATAAAGGATAGCTTCTTCTGAAATATCATTTTTTATTCCAAGAACTACTTCATACAAAGCATTTCTAAATAAGTATTTCATTATTTGAGAAATAAACAGGGACTTCATTGGCTGACATTTTCATCCGTCTTCGTTCTTCTGCCAACATCAGTGCCTCACCTCAAATTAACTAAGCTTTGTAAACAAGCAAGGACATTATTCTCTAAGTAAAGGACAACCCATGGGGCAGTTAGCAGAACTGTAACTGCTCATTCCACTGTGAGACAGGTGTACTGCTGACAGGGACTAACCAGGAGCAACCTGAGCTAACCAGAGCTGATGAGAATGGTACCTGCATTTCCGTCCCAGCTCCATCATGAGCCTAGCACCTTGGCCTCATTACTCAGCCTCAGTGTCATCGTCCAGAATGGTGGCACTGGCAACCAGCACTTGTCTGAGACACA
Source organism: Microtus oregoni (assembly GCF_018167655.1). NCBI lineage: Eukaryota > Metazoa > Chordata > Mammalia > Rodentia > Cricetidae > Microtus > Microtus oregoni. The sequence goes on from NW_024543072.1 coordinate 35,990,697, forward strand.
CGAAATGTGTGATTCCCAGTAAATTAACTGCTGATTGTGGCAGAATGATTTTCTGTTCTCTTCATGAATATACTAGAAAACTACCATTCATTCACTGTTGCTTTTTCCCTGTTGTATAAATAGGAGGTGTAACTATCTCTTCTCAGGAATTCACCATTGCAAAGCTTTCCAGCTAGGATTGCTCTTCTTCCCCTAGTCCCCATCACCACCACCTACAAGCACCCTCTGACATGCAACAGCAAGTGAACATTAACAAAGAAGAATTTGTTTTCAAGTATTCAAGTGGCCCTTCTTTTGCAGCTGGTTAATGTGTCTCAGTTCTTACTGACAACTCCCCAGTGCAAAGAGCAACTTCAAAACCAGCTAAAACTGACCAACCACAGATAAAGGTCTTTATCTATGCTATTGCTAAGTCTTTGCAAGTCCCAGAGGAAGGGAGCAGTACAGAGATGTCTTTATTAGCTCATTGGAACTTAGATATATCATATCCTGGCTTTTTTCCTATGCATAAATTTTCAAAGAAGAAATCAAAGAGTCAGAAAGTAATAATTTTTTGTGGTTCATGCAGCAAGTAGGAGAGAACTCAGGGATCTGTGACCCAGTAGCCCAGGCTATCTCACTGGCTGCCTTGAAGAGCAATGTCTTTGCCTCCAGTCACCTCCATTTACCTGTGACTAAAGCCCCCACCTGAACACCTTGGCACTGCCTCTTCCAGGGAGCTGTCCTTGCTTAATCACTTCTCCTTGATAATGCTACACTTTGACCAGATCTATAAATATTGTGGGTACCACATGCCATGACTTCAACACTCAAAGTACAGTGGTGTAGGAGGTCCTTCTGTTTATGAGTTGCTTTCATTGGTTGAATAAAGAAACTGCCTTGGCCTTTTGATAGGGCAGAACTTAGGTAGGCAGAATAGACAGAACTGAATGCTGGGAAGAAGAGTAGAGTCAGGCAGATGCCGTGGTTCTCCTGCCTGAGATGGACATATTAATGGAGATGGGTTAAATCAAGATGTGAGAGTTAGCCAATAAGAGGCTAGAGATAATGGGCCAGGCAGTAATTTAACTAATACAATTTCTGTGTGATTATTTCAGGGGTTAAACTAGCAAGGCGGCTGGGACAAACAAAGCACCCCTCTTCTCCTGTTACAGTACAGATAGTACCAGGAAACGGCCATCATACTGAATCCATTTTTAAATGATAATCATAATCTCATAGCAATCCAAATACAGATGCTTAGAAAGCCAGGATAAAAACACAATCAATAACAGTCAGGGCAATATGTCTCCACTAGAGGCAACTGTCCTACCACACCAGACCCTGAATGCTCCAACAAAGCTGAAACATGAGAAAAAGACTTTAAAACCAACTGTATAAAGATGATAGAGTTCCTTAAAGATGAAATAAATAAATCCTTTAAAGAAAGTCAAGAAAACACAGTTAAAGGAAATGCATAAACTGTTCAAGATCTGAAAATGAAAATCAAATCAGTAAAGAAAGTACAAACTTATGGAATTCTGAAAATGAACATTATAAGAATTAGAACAGGAGTTTCAGAGCAAGCTTCAGCAAAAGAATGCAAAGGATGGAAGAATCTGAAGTATTGGAGATATGATAGTAGACATGGATACATCCGTCAAAGAAAATGTTAAATTTTAAAATTCCTGATACAAAACATACAGGAAATCTGGGACACTGTGAAAAGATCAAACCTAAGAATAATAGGAAAAGAGGAAGGAGAAGAAACCAAGGTCAAAGGTCTAGAAAAAAATTTCAACAATTTCATAGAAGAAAACTTTTCTAAATTAAGGCGATACCAATAAAGGTATAATATGCATACAGAAAATCAGTGGACCAGAAAATAAAGTCCTCTCTCCACATACTAATCAAAACACTAAACATATAGAACAAAGAAAGATTATTTGAGGCTTTAAGGGGAAAAGTCAAATATCATATAAAGGTAGGCCTATTAAAATCACACCTGACTTCTCAGTGGAGACTCTAAAAGCCAAAACAGCCTGACCAGATGTGCCACAGACTCTAAAAGATCACAGATGCCAGCCCAGACTACTATAGCTAGCAAAACTTTCAATCACCATGGATGGAGAAAATGAGATAGTCCATGATAATGTCACATTTAAACAATATCTATCTCTAAAGACAGCCCTACAGAGGAGGCAAGAAGGGAAACTCCAACCTAAAAGTTTTAACTACACCCATGAAAAACACAGGAAATAAATAATATCACATCAACAAAACCAAAAGAAGGGAATCAGACACTCTCTTACTCACACATACACACACACACACACACACACACACACACACACACCAAAGAACAATAACAACAAAAGAGTAGGAATGAATAACCATTAGTCATTGATATCTCTCAATATCAGTGGTCTCAATTTTCCAATAAAAAGACACGGACTGACAGAGCAGATACAAAAACAAGTTCCAATATTCTGTTGCATCCAAGAAACACACCTCAACATCAAGGACAGACATTACCTCAAAGTTAAGGGTTTGGAAATATATTCCAAGCAAATGGACCTAAGAAGCAAGCTGGTGTAGCCATCTAACAAAGTAGACTTCAAACTAAAACTAATCAAAAGAGATAGGGAAGAACACTACATACTCACCAAAGGAAAACCCACCAAGATAACATTTTAATTCTTTTTTTTCCCCCAAGACAGGGTTTTTCTGTGTAACAATCCTGGCTGTCCTGGAACTCATTTTGTAGACCAGGTTGGCCTCAAACTCACTGAGATCATCTTGCCTCTGCCTCCCAAATGCTGGGATTAAAGGCCTGCACCACCACCACACAGCTGACATTTTAATGCTTAACAAATATGCCCCAAATACAAGGGCACCCAAGTTTGTAAAAGAAACACTCCTACAGCTTAAACCACCACATAGACACACACCCACACGTGCACACATACACACACTAATAGTGGGAGACTTCAACATCTCACTGTGATGGTGTGAATATGGCCCTCATAGCCTCATGTGTTTTAATGTTTGGCCCATAGGGAGTGGCACTAGTAGGAAGCATGGCCTTGTTGAAATGGGTGTGGCCTTGTCAGAAGAAGTGAATCACTAAAGGGTGGGCTTTGAGGTCTAATGTGCTCAAGCTACACCCAATGTGGGACACAGTTGCTTCTGCTGCCTACAGATCAAGATGAAGAACTTTTGGCTCCTTCTGCAGCACCATGTCTGTCTGCATGCCACCATGAAGAAAATGGACTAAACTTCTGAAACTGTAAGCCAGCCCCAGTTAAATGTTTTCTTTTATAAGGTCATGGTGTCTCTTCACAGCAATAGAAACCCTAACTAAGATGCCCCCTTTTACCAATGTACTAGTCATCCAGACAAAAACTAAACAGAAAAATATTGTACCTGATTAAGATGTTATAAGACATATTGACCTAATAGACATCCATAGAGCACTTAATGCAAACACAAAATAATATACTTACTTCTCTGCACCTCATGAAGCTTTCTCCAAAATTTATCACATACCTGGACACAAAACAAGTCTCACAGACACAAGAAAATTGAAATAACTCTCTGCGTCCTATGAGACCACCATTGATTAAAACTGGATTTCAGAAACAACAGAAAGCTTACAAACTAATGGACATTGAACAGCTCTCTACTGATTGAAAAATGGGTCAAGCCAGAAATAAAAAAAAAAGAAATTAAAGACTTTCTAGAATTGAATGAACATTAATACATGGCATAATCAGACTTACAGTACACAATGGAAACAGTGCGAAGTGGAAAGTTCATAGCACTAAGTGACTACATTTAAAAAATGGAGAGATATCAGACTAGCAAGCTAACAGCACACCTGAAAACTCTAGAACAAAAAAAAAGCACACCCAAGAGGAGTAGATGGCCAGAAATAATTAAACTGAGGGCTGGAATCCATAAAATATAAATAAAGAGCACAATACAAAGAATCACTAAAACAAAGAAGAACTCAAAGCATTGTTATTTGCCAATGATATGACAGTATATATAAGTGCCTCTAAAAATTCCACCAGGGAACTCCTTCAGCAAATAAACACTCTCAGCCAAGTGACTGGATACAATATTAACTCAAAAAAATCAATAGCCCTTCAATATACAAATGAAAATGCACTGAGAAAGAAATCAGAGAAACAACCTTTCACAGTAGTCTCAAATAATATAAAATATCTTCAGGTGTTTCACAAATGTCAAGTCTTTGAAGAAAGGAATTGAAGGAGATAATCATAAGATGAAAAGATGCCTCACTCTCATGAATCACAATGATTAACATAGTAAAATGGCCATCCTACCAAAAGTTATCTGCAGATTAAACACAATCCCCATCAAAATTCCAACACAATTTATTACAGACATTAAAAGGACAATTCTCAACTTCATAAAAAAAATTCAGGATATCTAATCAACCCTGAACAATAAAGGAACATCTGGAGGTCCCACCATTCCTGATTTCAACTTGTGCTACAGAGCTATAGCAATAAAAAAACAGTGGTTTTTGAAAAAATAAACAGGCAAATTGATCAATGATCAATAGAATCAAATTAAAGACCCAGATTTTAATCCAAATACATATGGACATCTGATTTTTAAAAATAAACCAGAAATTCACACTGGAATATAGACAGCATCTTCAACAAATGGTGTTAGCCATGCTGGATGTTGGCATGTAAAAGAATCCACAGAGATCCAAACTAATCACTCTGCACAAAACTCAACTCCAAATGGTTCAAAGACCTCAACATAAAACCAGTTACACTAAACCTGAGAGAAGAGAAAGTGTGGGAATAGCCTTGAATTCAGTTATTGTGGAATTGTTCTACCTTCAAACCCAGCTATACTGCTCTTGGGCATATACCTAAGGGGTGATCCATTCTACCAAGAACCAGACACTAGATAGCCCAGAGACCTAGAGTGAAAATAAAACACTATTATCTAAAACAAAATCAGATCAATAAAATAACTCCTAATGATATTCTGCTACACTCATAGATTTGTGCCTCATGCAGTCATCATCAGAGAATCTTCTCCGAGCCACAGATGACTACAGATACAGAGATACACAACCAGACATTAACATAATGGGAGAGACTAAGTGGGAGGTCTCCATCAAATCCCTCCCTTCAGGGTTCAGGAATCTTGTGGAAGGGAAGGTGAAAAGAATGTAAGAGCCGGAGGGGCTGGAGAACACCAGGAGAACAAGCCCATCTGAATCCACTTAGCAAGTCACACATGAACTCACAGACTGAAACAGCAAGCACATAGCATACATGGGTCTTCACCAGGTCCTCTGTGTATCTATTATAGCTATTAGTTTAGTGCTTTTATGAAACTACTGACTGTGAGAACCACTGGGTCTCTGACTCTGGTGCCTGCTCTTGGGACTCTTCTCTTTCTGCTAGGTCACCATGTCCAACTTTGATATGACAGCTTTTGCTTCAGCTTACTATATTTTATTTTTGCCATGTTTGGTTATTATATTATAGAAGCCTGTTCTTTTCTAATGAGAGACAGAAAGGGGGTGAACCCAGAGGGGAGGGGAGGAGAAGTGAAGGAAGGGGAAGAGAGGAAAGGGGAGATGGGGAGAAGCTGGGGTGAATATAAGGAGAACTCTAATCAGAATATATTGTATGAGGAAGGGATCTATTTTCAACAAAAGAAGAAATAAAAAAATTCTATTTATATGGTTCAATTTTGCTAGCTTCAAATTTATCAATGGCTTGGCATTTCCCCAATGTCACCATCATCAATTTTATGAACTCCTTCCTGTATTGCAGGCAATGCAGTGGCACTTTGTCCCTGATTTCCATTACGTGATCTGAATTACCATGCAGTCAGATACAGATGATCAATGAGATAGTAACAAAATCTATGATCACATTAGTTCTTACACAAAATAAACGACATAGAATTTGCCTATAACCTATACACACTCTTCCATATACTTTAAGTCACCTCTACATTGTTTCTAATGCTTAATAAATGTAAATGGTGTGGGACAAAGCCTTTATCATAAGAGTTGTCCTAATTCACAGTCTAGAGCCAGTGTTCCACTATCACTTCTCAATGGATTCTGTAACTTTGCATCAAAACCCTTCTTGTACTAATTTATAGCCATCATAATTTTAACACAATTAATAGGTTATAAAGGGCCACTGAGATAAAGACAATATCTTTTTTCTACCTGATACATTATGAAAATCTGATTCAGTGTACAAAGGTGAAACTCGATAAATATGTGTTGATTAATAAAGAAAATGTGCAACTGAAGATGGACGAAAAGTAGGTGGGTGGGTGAGCAGTTTTCAGGCGGATGGACAATAGGTGGGTGGGACTTCTGTCTCTCTTCCAAATTTCTCTAAATTCCTTTTTTAAGGTGATATCTGGCTAGGCTGGAACTCACTATATAGACAGGACTGGCCTTGAATTCAGAATTCACAGAGATCACCTGCCTTTGCCCCCACCCCAAGTGCAGGTATTAAAAGCAAGCATCACCGTGCCCTGCTGAACAGTTTTTATCTCTCCCTGATACTCTTCACGAAGTTGGTCAAATCAGAATTTGCATGTTCTGATGACTGGAAGCTGCTCTAGAGGGGTAGATTTCCCCTTGGTGGCAGTCATTAATGAACCGATGTCCCAGTGCTTGCTGCTGTGGCAGCTGAGAGACAGCTTGCTACTGACATCATAGAAGTTAGCCTCTGAAATGAAGGTAGGTCTCCACGGTTTACTTTAGAGCTCAGACCTGCTCTGTTTCCTTCTGCGTGAATTCCACACTACCATTGACACATAATGCCTTCTGTCCAGGTTGCAGAAAAACGTATCAGTTTCCATTGGATGGATTGTCATAAAGCCAGGCTGTCTTTCATTTCATTTCTTTTTCATGAATTTATTTGCTATTCAGCCTTTCTACCGTGTAATGATAGCATTTACACAGCTTAACTCTTCAGGGAAAAATGTTCTCATTTGTAACTACCAATATTTTCTCATAGAATTAGCCTCACACATTTTATTTTATTATTTATATTTTTATATAATTTTATTATTATCTTCACACAGTTTTTCTGAGAGCGTATTTTAAAACCTGAAATTGATTCACATATGTGAGATGGCTTTTTATTATTCATTAAGAACCTGTGACATCTCCCTAGTCATATCTCTCTAGATAATTGACTTTAACTTACACAAATCTGAGATGGGGGAAAGGTCAAAGAGGCTGAGGTTGTAGCTCTGTGACAGAATTCTTGCTTAGATTTTGTTCTAAGCAAGATGTAAGATCCAGCCAGGGTTCTCATATGGAAACAAAAGAGAACCTTAAATAAAACTAATCAGCATGAGGGCCAGGGAGATGGCTCGCTCAATAAAGTGCCTACCTTGCAAGCAAGAGAATCTGAGTTTGATCCCCAGACCAGCATTAAATAATCCAGTAGGTGTGAATTTTTGTAACATGAGCACTGGGGAGGCAGAAAGTGGTGGAGCCATGGGTCTGGCTAGTAGGTCACCCAGCCCACTTGGCAAGCTCCTGGCCAGTAAGTGACCCTGTCTTGAAGAGAAGTAGATGATAGCTCAAGAACACCCCTCAGGGTTGTCCCCGAATCCCATAAACACACACACCCACACACGCATCTGAGCACATTCATTCACCCATACATGCACACTAAAATGAATAGTAAAAACTGGAATGAGAGGTCGATCGAGTATGCATGCCCGTCACCTATGGGCAGAGCAGGGGGAGAAGCATGAGGTTTGTGGGCTTGTCATCTGATGTTACAGAATTCTTCTGGCAGAGTTTTCAATTTCAACCACACACCACAGTGAGAAGGCAAGTGTGACCTGCAAGTCATATGCTGTCGACTTAAGCATGGGATGCAGCTGAAGATCCAATTTCTGGAATCCTTAAATCCTAATAACTGAGATGAGAAATATATTCTTCTTAGAGAAGCGCAACTCCACTCCAGCTAACCTTGGCTGATCAAGTGTTTCTGTGCGAGCCATGGAGTCAGGAAAGAGTTAGCAAAGCGTGGGTGCAGTACATACAGTCACAGGGAGAGATTATTATCCAGTCTGAACCTGAGCCTGATCGTGGACATTTATAAAGGATTAGAGAATCAGCTGTGAGTGCTTCCACTTCCTCATTGAGAATGAAGACTCCCAGGATAATCCAGAAACCCATGACATCATTAAAAACAAATTGTCTCCTGTCAAGGATCACAGAAGCCATACAGAGTTCAGCATAAAAAACAGAGTTCAAATGAAATCATGCAACATCAAAAAATGGATCCAAACCAAACTTTGCAAGATCACTGTCAAGGAAATTAAAATTAAACCAGTGTAAAAAAATCTCATGTTCAATATCAAAACACCACCTCAAAGTTCATCATTGCATTTGTTACTCACCTTTCCTGGACAATTTCCAAAAATGCATCTGCTCTAAAGGAAACCCTTCAAGTGGAGGGAAAATTTAGTTTTTAAAAAATGTTAAGCTTCAAATATTGCATTTTTACTGTAACAAAAATGCATATAATAACTTTGGAAATAAATTCAGCTTGAAAGCATCTATTTTTATTTTCTTGGACTATACTTGGGCATACATGAATGTATTCTAATATCTCAACCTTCCAACCTGTGTTGACTGGATGTGTTCAGGGTGACTCTTTAGTCTCTATAGCAGTGGTAATCACAATGCAGCTATTAACTCTGCAGGAGAAGCACAAAAATACACACACATTTACACATAAGTTAACCTGGGTCACTTTATTTGTAACAAAGATGTCTCCTTCAGCCACCTCAAAGAATCTTACCTGGCATGTGACAAATAGTTCAAAATATAGAATGACCCACTGGCAACAGCAAAAAAATACTAACAGGCAAAAGCAGCAAAGATGAGTGATGGAGGAAGGTCATTGGTTAATTATAATAAAGAAACTGCTTGGCCCTCATAGGTTAAAACATAGGTGGGAGGAGTAAACAGAACAGAATGCTGGGAGGAAGAGGAAGTGAGCTCAGAGGCCATGCTCCCCTCTCCCGGGCAGACTCACGCGATGAAGCAAGCTGCCAGGTCAGACATGCTGAATCTTTCCCAGTAAGACCGGTGTTACACAGTTTATTAGAGATGGGTTGATCGGGATATCAGAATTAGCCAGTAAGGGCTAGAGCTAATGGGCCAAGCAGTGTTTAAATGAATACAATTTGTGTGTTGTTATTTCTGGTGTAAAGCTAGCCGTGCGGGAGCCGGGCTGTGGGAAGAGGCCCGCAGCTCCTACTACAGATGAGCAACCAAGAGAGAAGACAGAGAGAAGCAGAGACTCCAACCTAAACAGTCGAGACATCTCGGTCACACAGAAGAAATAAACCACTCTCAATAATACTTGAGAAACCCATCAGCAAAAACTGCCTGACCGAGGCCAGGTGTACTAGTGCACACCTGTGATTCTAGCACTTGGGAGGTAGAGGCAGAAAGACTAGGAGTTCAAGGCCAACCTAAGCTACACAGTGACGATGAGGCCAGTCTGGATTACATAAAATGCTGTGTCGAAAACAGACGAAAACAACACATCACTAACAATAAAAGAACTATGATCTACATATTCTGAGGGGTGAAGCTTGTCACATCTATGAAACAAGAATACAGAAGGCGCTTACAGACATAGACACGGGAATGAAAGAAAAGTTCAGGAATTCTACAGAAAGAGAGACCAAAGATAAAATAATGAATCCTAAGAAAACTAAGAATGGAGTGCCCTTCTAGGAAACAAAACATGGATTCGTCTGTTTCATTTGTTATTGCTTTTGTCTATAATGAGGATCAGATGTAGAGCCTCACACACAATGGCCAACCAATCTATCTTCTAGTAGATTTCCTTGGAAATGGGACATCGGAATAAGAGGGCTTCCAGAAAGAGAAATGAACAATCGGGATAAAGTATCAAAGAAATAACATATCTTCCCAAGAAAACTGAAAGCCCAGATTGCAAGAGCTCACTGAAAACATTGAATGATGTGAGAAAACATTGAATGATGTGAGAAAAGTGTTAAGCAAAGCTCCTTGGAGTTCTTTTCCAGACACGTGAAGCTTACAAGTCTCGCTACAAGTAATAGTGTACTGTCATGTAACTAGACACAAGAGTCCAGCTCAGAGAAGTCGCAGTTGAAGGCGTGAATTGGGAAATATTTGCATATGAAAAGTAGTTGAAACCAAAAACACAATGAAACAACTTATGAAGTGTTGTGCATAATGACTAATACCTGTAATCTCACACTTGGAAGACTGAGAAAGGAGAATTACTTCAACTACACAATGAGTGCTGGACCACTGTTTGGCTTTGTTTCCATATACTTATACACACAATCCAACAGAAAGGCTTTTTTTAGTGCTCAAGGCTGTCCACATTATACACACATAGTATGAATGTATATGTATATAAATGTATATAAATTATTAAGTGAGGTCACACAATCTCCAAAAGAAAAAAACCCTGCATGTTCTCTTGCATATTTGGATCCTATCTTATCACACACACACACACATATACACACACAGGATAGCACATAGAACAAAGAACCAGAAAGGATAAACATTAGGTGATGAGGAAAGAATGAATTCAGGTAATGAATATTTAAATCACAGATGAGGACATAAAGTTAATTATTTTTAACTCTGCCCAGATTTTAATATTAATCCATTAGTTACTCTGAAGGAAAGCAGGAAATGGACCCACTTGGGACATGTGAACATTAGCAAACAGCGCCCCCTGCTGACCTGGTTTTTAATGATGCTCTTGAAAAGTCCTGAGATAGGATTAATGGACAAGTCAGAAGAACATTTGATGATTCCCCAAGAAAAAAATAGTTGTTCTATTCATAGATCATGTTTATCCCCGGTATATTGTTGTAGAATACTATTTTCAGGTGTGTTACTTTTTTACGCTGTGGAACATTTGTTTAATGGTGCAAAGATGTGTTGCATCTTTTAGGTTGCATTTCTTTAACTCTGTGAAGCTGGGTTACTTTGCCTGTCTAAAACACCCGATTAGTTTAATAAAGAACTGAATAGCCAATAGCTAGTCAGAAGAGGGATAGGTTGATCTGACAGGCAGAAAGAATAAATAGGAGGAGAAATCTGGGAAGAGAGAGCCAGAGGATCAAGAAGTGAAGGCGTAAGTCATAAACAATGCCACACCAGTTTGGAATTATGATTAATAGGGTGGTATTTATTTAAAGGGGAAAAAACTTACAGATCACCATCAGCCCTCTGTGCAACCAGGAAGGGAGTCTAGTCGCCAGCGGAGCAGGAAGTGAAGAGAGAGAGGAGAGGGAAATGGCCGCTTTTTTAAAGGGAGAGAGACCACGCCCCAATGGGCTGGTATCTCAGCGGCGATAGGCTGGAGGAGTGGGAGGACCTCCCCTAACAAAGAAGCTAGAAAAGAAGGGCACAGCCAGACATGAAATAAGAAGGAAACGAAAGATATACAGAAATAGAGCAAGGTAAAAGCCCAGAGGCACAAGGTAGATGGGATGATTTAAGGTGGGAAAAGATGGCAAGAAACAAGCCAATCTAAGAGCAAACATTCATAAATAAGAATAAATCTCCATGTATATTTATTTGGGAAGTGGGTGGTGGGCCCCCCAAAAGTGCAAAAAATAAAATAACCAACTACATATGGCTGCCATGGAAAGCTGTGTTCCTATCCCCTTAGTATTTGAGGTAAAAATCTACTTTGCCTTCTGAAGACCATTTGGCATATGAAGGAGCTATACCAAATCACACTAGATTGGCACATTGGTTGTTCCGAGATTAAATTACCTTGAGGAATTAACTTCAGAAAGGCTAATCTGGCACCTTTTACTATGTAGGCCAAGACATGCATTCTTTGGGGAGGAATGTTCTGCATACTAAAGGTACCCTGGGCTACCTTTGGAGTTGGAGAAAACTATACTCTGCTAAAAATTTGTAAGTCATCCTCCCTATAAAGTCTAATAGAAAAAGATTCCAGGAGTCAGTGTTAAAGTCGGTCATCTTGCTAACTCTCACCCCAATAATATATTATCCAACTTCAGATATCCAGGAGGTAGCTAGATATTCAAGTGTGGAGCTGAAGGCAGAAGTCACAAAATAATTCCACACCAGTTCAGAATTATGAATAATAAAGGGTTATTTATTTAAGGGAAACTTAAGCTCACTAGATAAAACAAATGTCCCAGTTTAGCTATAATTAGAAAAATAGACTGTGATCTTCCCATGTGAAAGAGGATAAACATCTATTTCATATTTCATGGATTGCATTAAGGTTGTTTTATTTACTTATTTTAAGCTTGGTTTTTATTTACCATTAAGAAAGATTAGTGGGGGCTGGAGAGATGGCTCAGTGGTTAAGAGCATTGCCTGCTCTTCCAAAGGTCCTGAGTTCAATTCCCAGCAACCACATGGTGGCTCACAACCATCTGTAAAGAGGTCTGGCGCCCTCTTCTGGCCTTCAGGCATACAGACAGAATATTGTATGCATAATAAATAAATAAATAAATAAATAAATAAATAAATAAATAAATAAATAAATGAAAGATTAGTGGCTTGGAATCATAGTCCTGCAAGCAGCAGCTATAAGCTATTGGCTTTAGCCAAATCTGGTGACCATGTCAGATTGTGAGAGTTGGGGGTTGGAGCAAAAGATGAGGTAAATCCTCAGATTATATCTGATGAAATCCATGTATATACAGAATAAACTATAAATTGTATTAGATATAAAAATAAGTACTTTATGGACTGGAACAGGTTTTCGAAGACAGAATGAACTCTAGGATGGCCTATTGGGTTCAGAAAGAAATGTAGAAAAGAAGAAAATAAAGCAAATGCTACCGTAGATCAGCTTCCAGAGAGGCTGGATCCAGGCGCAGACAAGGCTCTTGACTATGAAGGCTCTAGGTAAAGCCCTATGTAAAGGACTCATCTTCACCCTTGGAAGTACCAGGAGGATGTCCTTTTGCTCTAGAATTGTTCAAACTTGAAAATGAATAGGAGGATTATAGTTACTTCCCTAAACAGCCTGGTTGCAAATGATCTGATTAATCTTTTGCTTTTCTAAACAGGCCGAATATTTAATTTAGAATATCAAATCAGAGGGAGATATGGCACATTTGCCGGGCAAGCATAGGGACCTGAGTTTGGGGCTCCCGGCATCCATGTTAACTAACAAAGCATGTATATGTAATCCCAGCCCTAGTGATGAAGACAAGCAGATTCCTGGAGCTCTCTGTCCAGCTTAGATAGCTGAATTGATGAGTTCAGGTGAGAAAATAAGGTGGAAAGCAACAGAGAAAGACATCTAACATCAACCTCTGGTCTTGTCATATTTGTGTGTGTGTGTGTGTGTGTGTGTGTGTGTGTGTGTGTGTACAGGTATATGCGCCCCTAGAAACATATACAATTTGCATAAAATGCATTAAGATGTTGATGCTGATGATAAAATATTATTATATTTATAACATTATATAATAGATTATAGTGTTATAATTGGAACTTGTTTTCTCATCTACTAAATGTTAGTCTGAATGATCTCACAGACCAGTCATACTCAATAAGTATATAATTCCTTAAGTATAGGATTGTAGAAAGAATTAGCACAATAACATCCCAAGGGGGGAAACATTCCAAAATTATTATCTTACCACAAACTGAGAGGCATAAACAGGAGCTTCTGAAGATGAAACCTAAGATACATTCCTTGTCCTCCTTTTTACTTGCCTCACCCATCTCATACAAGATCTCCAGATTTCATAATGTTCCAAGCAGATCTCCACACTTGACTCCCACTTGAGCTAAAGCATCTATCTCTGTGCTTCTAACCTTGCCCTTGAGATCCATACTCCCTTCAAAACCATCCATTTCCCTGTTCCAAACATCACAATAGCTTCCCCTCTTACTTACAATGAATCTCAGACTCCTTAAACACATCAAGCTTTCCCCTCTTTCCATAATAGTGTGCAAGTTACTTGACTTGATGCTCTCATTGAAACCCCCATCAATGGAACCTTTTTATTTTAGATCCTAGTGAAAAGGTAGAGTCCCTTGCAGTTGATGTAGTAATGGAGACAAGATCTTGAGTACCTGGTCATGCTGTATCTGCAGTCAGGAAGCAGAGAGTGACGAATGCTTATAGTCAGTTTACTGTTTCCCTTTTATTCTGTCTAGGACTCCAGACAATGAAACGGTACCACCCACATTCTGGTGAGTCTTCCCATCTCCACAAATCTAATCTAGATAGTTCCTCATGAGCATGCCCAGAAGTTTGTCTCCTAGATGATTCTAGGCCAATAACCTTGACTTTCCTGCCTTTTTCAAGCAGAAACTGCACTGTTTCTTAGGGTTCTTCTTAGACATTCCAGCCTGGGCAAGACCCTACATAATAATCACTCCTTGCTCTCTACAGGGCACTGGGCACAGAACTGCCCAACCTCTCTCCTCTAATACTAAAATCCGGGGTTGCTTCTAAAACAATAGCAATCTGGAGAGAGAGCTCAGTTGGTAGAGTACTTGCCTTGCAAGCATGAGTGTCTGAGTTCTATCCCTGGAACCCGCAACCTTTCGCAACAGACTATCACAAATCACAAAATAGTCCTGGCTGGCTGAAAACTTGTGATATAGACCAGGATAGCCTCAGACTCACAGAGATACACCTGTGAGTGGTGGGGTTAAAGTCATACACCACCATGCCCCTAGTACAGATGGATACATCATCTCAAGGTCTTTACGCAGAGTTCTTAAATCCCTTAGAATTTCCTGAGGGGCACTGATGGTAGGAGTACCTTCCATTGTAATATAGGAGGTCTGAGCAGAGCTACCAAAGCTCTCAGAATTTTCTAAGTGATGGGAACATCTCATGTTCTTTATAACAAGCTATGATGGTTTGAATGAAAATGGTCCCCATAGGCTCATCAGGAGGGGCATGATTAGGAAGTGTGGCCTTGTTGGAGCAGGTGTGGCTTTGTGGGAGGAAATATATCACTAGGGGTGGACTTTGAGGTTTCAGATGCTCAAGCCAGGCCCTATGCATGTCTCTTTCTTCCTGCTGCCTACAGACACAGATGTAGAATTCTCCGACTTTCTCTCCAGTACCGTGTCAGTCTGTGTGCCACCATGCTTCCCATCATGATGAAAATGGCCTAAATCCCCATACTATAAGCCAACCCCAATTAAATGTTTTTTTTTATAAATTAGCCATGCTCATGGTATCTGTTCACAGCAATAGAAACCCTAACTAAGCCTTCTGGTATCATCTGAGTTTATGGTCCTAGGATAATTTAGGAGTCCCTAAACACAAGGATGGAGTTAATGGCCTAAAACCACAGAGGTCAGAGGATTAGAAAGCTCAGCTTTGCTCATCAATCTCCAAGGGCTGGCCAGGCCCAAAACTTCGTGCAGAGGTGTTACAAGCTTCTGATTGCTGAATACTTGGAGGTACTAGGAAGATGGTGTATCTAGAAAGGGCTTGGAAGCCCTGGGCTTGTGCCTGATCCCTTACCCTATCCATCTCCTCATCTAGTTCTTTATGTGTGTGTTTTGTTATGTGAAATTTGAAATTTATGCCCTAGCAATGCTGAAGCATGCATGGGCAGCCCATAGATGGCGGCTCTGTTGAACTTGTCCATATTGGGTTTCATAGTCTAAGTTGATGACGACAACTGACCAGGTCTCTTCCTCAAGGTCTTTACTTATATACTTTATAGTAAAACAGTAAATAATAAGTGTTTCTCTGGGCTCTGTGAGCCACTCTTAGCAAACTGAACAAGTAGAGCAAGGGTAGTCACGGGAAACCCCATTTACAGTGAGTCACTCAAGCACACAGCAGAATGCAGAGTTGTCAGTTGGCATCTGAAGTGGGGAGAATCTCAGAGAATTGCTTTGCTTGGTGACAGCTAACTGAGCCTGCTCAGTTGCTGCTCCAAGAAGGAACAGGGAGATTCAGAGGGGAGCCTAGCCTGAGACACAAAGTTTAATAACTGACAGGCATTATGGGAAATAGAATAAAATCAGCTCTCTTTTTTGCAGTGGTGGTGCATACCTTTAATCCCAACACTCAGGAGGCAGAGGCTCTCTGAGTTCAAGGTAAGTTCCAGGGCAGGCAGAATTGCACAGAAAAATCCTGACTCAAAAAGAAAAGAAAAAAAAAAAAGACAAAAATCTGCTTTCTCCAAGTGGGCAGAGCCAGTGTAGAATCCACAGGAGCGCTCCACCAGTTTGAGCACTACTTTCTGGGTTCAACTCTTTGGGTCCCAAAGTTGTCACATTCTGTTAATTTGATCAGTCTATCAACTCCTTGGCCAGATAGGAACTCAAAGAGTCAAAGTGGTTTGTCACAAATGGAGAATCTTGCCCAAGATTTCCAGGACAATTTCCCCTAGATTTACCACTACTGACCAATATTGCAATAGTAAATTGTGGTACTGTATTTTTAAAAATCTGAGTGCTTGAATTTAATTTTTTTTTCTATCCAATGAGACCAGAAATACAGTATTTAGCATAGATGGCAACCACGATACCATCTTTATTTGGCAAGAAATTAGTTTAAAATAATTTTTAAAAAAGTGTTAAGATTGTGTCAAGTCGGCACTGCATTTAAAATGCTAGTGGGATGTTAGAGGAAGTCAGGGAACCAGAGAAGTTCTCAAAAGTTGTGAGGAGCAGGTAGCAATTTTGTAGGTGACCACAGAGTGGAAGAAATTCCAAGTTAGAGGAAGCAAGCCGAAACTGAAAACCAAGTCTAAGATGACTGGGGTAGAGAAATATGAAGTTAAAATAGGCCGGCCTAAAAGCCTTTGTGTGTCTTGTTAGTCCCTTTGGGGCTAAGGTAATGTCACTCACTCGTACCTTAATCTTTGGTGGCCCTGGTACAATACTTGGCATGCAGAAGCTGATGATGAAATATTTGTTACACAAAAAAGCAAATATGTGAAGTTACATTCATTCATGCTTAGCTGAGTCAGGCAGCCTACATAACTGTGAAGATCCTGACAGATGGAAGAGGCTGCAAGTCAAGCTGGGAAATTTGCATATGAGTTATGCACGCTGCTTGATGAGCTCATCAGATGATTCAGAAACTGTTTGCTTTGTGTTCCTATACAGAGTCAGATGGTGGCAAAGGCAAAACCTATTTCCACCAACAATTTTCTCTAGAGAATAAAAAGAAACAATCATGCAAATAGAGGATGCTCACTTCAGAGAAATCTGGACACAGCATAAAGCTATGATAAAGACTACTGAAGTCCCCATGATCTCGCTGACTGGTGACGTCACAGTTCAGCAGTAGCATCTTCCTCGTGTCATCAAAGATTGTCCAAAATGACTTTGGGGGTGTGATTTCTCTACAGGCACATACACCAATGTCCCTTCCTTAAAATATTTTCTGTTGCTGGATGTGCAAGCAGTTCCCAAACATTCACCTCGCTTTTGTAAGCATACCTTTAAACACTTCCCTAACATGTCCTAAATATAGTCCTCCGTGAAAGACATTAAAAGAAGGCCAGAAAATATATAGCACATTTATGTAAAACAGCTTGCAAGGAGAAATCTCTAGGTTCTTCTAAAACTAACACGTATTCACAATATATTTTCAAAATTTCAATGGAATCTTTTTTTCTTTTTCTTTTTTTTTTTTTTTTTTTTTGGTTTTTTTCAAGACAGGGTTTCTCTGTGGTTTTGGAGCCTGTCCTGGGGTAGACCAGGCTGGCCTTGAACTCACAAAGATCTGCCTGCCTCTGCCTCCCAAGTGCTGGGATTAAAGGCGTGCGCCACCACCGCCCGGCTCAGTGGAATCTTGAGGAGCTGTAAGGAACAGTTTGTAACACATACAAAGAATGGCAGGTATTTGAGTCCTACTACACCCTGTAAATTGCAAAGTTAATTGTAATCTGAGACTAAACTAAAGGCACAGGTGCGGGAGCACCATTGTGGACTTGGCTCAGATAAGGTGTCAGTGGGGGCAGCCTGAAAAGTCGCTGTCAGTGCAGAAATCCATAGGTTTAAACATAAAAACAGAAATTATTTCTCAAAGAAGAATATCATAAAACTAGTTGACAAGAAACAGCTCAGGTGACTATATGCCAGCCAGGCATGATAGTGCAGTTTGGAGAGAGAGGAAGGAAGACCAGGAATTTGCAGTTACCCTGGGATACAAAGCAAGTTCTGAGATAGCCTGAGTTACAGAAAAGCATGTCTCAGGAAAAAAAAAAATCTGTCATCTCTACAATTCTAGAAGTATATAGAAGATATAGAGAATTTCTATAAACCAATAAATAAAAGACAGACCAGGTGTTGGTAGTACACACCTTTAATTCCAGCACTTGGGCTCCAAAGACAGGCAGGTCTCTGAGTTTGAGACTAGCCTGGTCTACACAGCAAGTTCCAGGACAGCCAGGACTACATTGAGAACCTCTGTCTCGAAAACCTAAATAAATAAATAAATTGCTGAAAATTAGATAAAATATTATACTGGGAAAAATCACAGCAGAAAGAATCTTATATATCTACGAAAAATAATTTTAGAAACTCTAGTAATCAAAAGAATACAAATTAAAATAGCAATGAGAGACCCGTGTCATGATGTAATTCCAGCATGTGGGGGATGGAACAGAAAGACCAGGAATTCAAAAACATCCTTGACTACATCATAAATTCCAGACCAAGCTACACAAGATCCTGTCTCAAAAAGAAAAAGAAACGAAAGAAAGGAAGAAAGAAAGAAAGAAAGAAAGAGAAGGAGGGAAAGAGGAAGAAAGGGAAACAGGAGAAAAGAAAAGTTTAAAATGATCCTGTTTTCTAAAAGCTTTTCCATTTTTTTCTGAAGAAAATGTCCTACAAAATATACCAGAGAAGACACAAAAGTCTGATTCTTAGCATGCCAATGTTCATTAATGTAAAACCCAGTGGAAACTACCTCTTATGTAAGGATCATTATTGTTTACCTCAAGAAATACATACTTGATCAGTAGTCTCATGTAATTATAAAACAAACAATGTAAAGGGGTGGCATATTCAATTAACAAGCTAAGAGAATAGAAAGGCAGAAAAATGTTACCTAAAAATTGTTTTGAACTAAAAATGCAAAATAACTTTTGATTTCCTTCAGGGGCTCATCAGTTTTACAATAAAAGAAAAGGAAAGTTGTATCAAGTATCTGATTTAAAATCATACTTTAAAGCAATACTGAGAGTGAACGTTGTTGTTTTCATCAAAATCTCAGTCATTCAATTTTACCAACAAAGACTCAGGAGCCAGATTCTGGGATGAAAACCTGCTGGCTCAGAGAGCAGCGAAAGAATTTGGCTGACCTTCCTCTGCCAACATCTTGAAAAGAGACCTTTCTCTTTCACCATCTCAAACAAGACTTCTCAACCTCAATATCTCTCCCTTCTACTTCCTGTGTGTCTCTCTATACATCCACCTGACTCTCTCTTAATCGCTCTGGTCAACTAGTTGCTTGTTCTGCCTTTAGATCTATGGTTGACATTTATTTATTTATTTATTTATTTATTTATTTATTTATTTATTATATATTCAGTGTTCTGCCTGCATGTAGCCTGGAAACCAGAAGAGGGCACCAGATCTCATTATAGATGATTGGGAGTCATAATGTTGCTGCTAAGAATTGAACTCAGGACCTCTGGAAGAGTAGCCAGTGCTCTTAGCGGCTGAGTCATCCCTCCAGCCCCAACCTATGGTTGATATTATTTAACCTTATTTACAATAATTAGAAAACTCTTGGATTAAAGGTGTGTGCTATGGCTAAGCCACACCACAACTAGAAACAGATTTTTCCAATAATGGTCTTGGGGTGCACAGTGTGATCAAATATCCTGAAACAGTATGTTAACTTTAAATTAACTGTATAACTAATGAAAAATTTTAGCCTTACTTTAAAAGGTTTTCCCTTTCAACATTTTAATTTTTTGTTTGTTTGTTTGATTGGTTGGTTTTGTTTTTCAAAACAGGGCTTCTCTGTATAACAGTCCTAGCTGTCCTGAAACTAGCTCTTGTAGACCCTAAATAACTTAAAACTTCACCCATTATTTCTTAAATTGATTTACCTATTTGCTCATTCTTTTAGTGTTTTATTCTTTATAAAGGAGTAGGAGATGAGAGGATGATGATGTATGTGATCATGTGCATCCTGTGAGCTATTTGCATATGAAAATGGCATGCTGAGGGGGTAAGGGTGGTGCTTGTGTCTAAATTGAAGGTAGCATCTGATTATGTGTGTGTATCTGTGAGTGTATATGTGTGAGTATGTGAATGTATGTGACTTTGGACGTGAGTGTGAGTGTACGTGAGTGTTGTGTGTCTGCGTATTTCTGCATGTGTGAGTGTGTTCCATATTGAAGTTCACACATAAGAAGAAAACCAGCACAGCATCCCATTAACTATGGTTCAGTGAGGACATTTCTTTACGCTCCTGTAACAATATCCCAAGGGGATATGAGAAAATGGTCCTGTTAGCCCAAAACATCACCTTAGAAACTCATTAAAAAATGGGCTGTAAGAGATGGTTTAGCTCTTAGAGGCTAGACACACAACCAGAACATCAAGGATGGACTCTTAAAGTGTTGCTTCTTCAAAGACATTTATTCAGGCTGGATTTTGTTGTTTGTTTATTTTTGCTTGTTTTATTTTATTTTCCTCATAGGAAACTGGGGGGAAAGCTGTTTACAGCTAAGATAATTTAAATACCTTAATAAAAAATTTAAAATGTTGAGCCAGGCGATGGTGGCGCATGCCTTTAATCCCAGCACTCGGGAGGCAGAGGCAGGCGGATCTCTGTGAGTTCGAGGCCAGCCTGGTCTACAAGAGCTAGTTCCAGGACAGGAACCAAAAAGCTACGGAGAAACCCTGTCTCGAAAATAAAAAAAAAAAAGAATATCCCATCTATTAGACCCTCAAACCATTGAAACCTGTTTCTTGTGTGGAAGGTGTGGTGCTGAGCATTGATGCCAAATTCTTTACCGAGACTGTGAGTTCTGTGTCCACATGAACATTCGCATTTTCTCATTCTTTAAGAAAGAAGTGAGCCGGGCGGTGGTGGCGCACGCCTTTAATCCCAGCACTCGGGAGGCAGAGCCAGGCGGATCTCTGTGAGTTCGAGACCAGCCTGGTCTAGCTAGTTCCAGGACAGGCTCCAAAACCACAGAGAAACCCTGTCTCAAAAAACCACAAAAAAAAAAAAAAAAAAAAAAAAAAAAAAAAAAAAAAAAAAAAAAAGAAAGAAGTGAACTTACTTTGGAAAGTAATTGATATTCAGGAATATTTTTGTAAATTATATTTTCATAGATAAGAGCGTAATTGAAACAAACTATTATCTCAACATCTAAAAGAATCTTAAAAAATAGTGTAAATAATCATAAGTACAGCCATCTCTCAGAGTCCATGGACCCTTGAGGATATCAAAATCTGTAACTACTCAAGTCCCTTATATAAAGAGGTAAAGTATTCACTTATAACCTATGCAATTCTCCTGCATAGTCTCAAGCAACCCTTGATTGTGTCTGCTACTCAGCACAATATAAATGCTGTGTAAAAATGTGCTAAGTTGTGCAGTTTAAGGAATAATGAGAAGGGGCAACCCTTGTACATGTTCAATACAAATGCAACTTTTCTTCCAATATTTTTGACCCTATGTTGGCTGAATGCACAGATGCGGAACTCACAGACACAAAGGGACACCACTATGGATGTAGTAAGGCCTGCTTGGCACGTTGCGCACTGTCATCTGAAAATATCTCTATATACATTCACTCGTTTCCCAAACCAGAATGAAAGATCAGAAACCTCAGAAACAAATATTTGCTAAATAAATGAAGACATGCTAGCCAGGCGTTGGCGTGTACATCAGTCATCTCAGCACGTGAAAGGCTGAGGCAGGAGTATCTGCAGGTTTGCATTGTTTGAATCAGCTTCTGATGGAGAAAATCATTTTTTAAAGCTCCACCAACTAGCCACATAATCTTCTCTTTCTGCTGCCTCTAGAAGAGCAGGACTGTTTGCCACAGAGTCGTCTTCCCCTCCTATCAGCAGCATTACCTTCCGGAGAAGAAGCAGTAGTTAACTAATGAATTACCTCAAAGGTATGTCATCAAAGGTGTTCCTTGGAGGTCTCACAGTATTCCCTAGATGTGCATCCAGGACCTTCACAAGAGGTGAGTTTAAGTTGGCTGATGACTCCTGGAAATTTTTACAAGTCATTTTTAGGTTGAATCAAGGAGCCAGTAGCAACTCTGATAGAGACCGGGTTCACGTGAGGAGCACCAACAGATGCACAGAAGCGCTGTGCCCAGCTGATCATCATTCTCCAAAGCAAAGCCAGGCAGGATCTTCGGAAGATACACACAGCCTGAAAAGAGAATTAGATTATTTTGACACATCTATTTTATCCTCTCACTGCTTGCACAGTGATTCACTGAAGCAGGAGCAGTTCTGACACACGGTGATTAGGAGGACAATTGGGTCTTAGTTAGCTAATCTGACCACAACACCAAGCTCTCCTCCTGCAACTAGGCATTCCCCTGCCCACAGTCTTTGACTTCAGGGTGTTTCTGAAGAGACTATTATCTTCCCCTGACTTCATTGAGATGCAGGTGGAAGAAGTACTTTCCAAACTTACCTAGTCATTAAAAAAAATCATGTGAATATTTATTTTTAGTTTCAACTTCCAACAAACAATCAAAAGTAATCATAGCTGGGCTGGAGAGACTACCCAGTGGCTAAGAACATATACTGCTTTTCAAGAGAACCTGAGTTCAATTCCCAGTACCTACTTTGGGTAGCTCAAAACTACTCCATCTCCAAGAGGACCCAATACCTCTGGCCTTGGCAGAAACCTACACTCACATGCACAAACACCCACACAAATACACACACATATGCACACACACACACACACACATCCCTGCCGTGATGGACTGTGTACCCTCTCAAACTAGTTAGAAGAAGAGAGGCAGTCTTGCTGAAGGTGAATAAACAGCAATAGAGGAGGGCTGTTTTTCTTTTTTCTTATGAAAGTCTTGGTTGTTTAACGGCTTGTTTCCAGTCACTGCTTTGCAATCAAGTCCGTGTGCTCCACTGCAGGCATTTTTTTACAATCTCAACAAAACCTGTGTCCCTGAAATTGAGTTTACCATTGCATTTGGACTAAGTACTGATTTTTCTGAGCCCTCTTAACATCTGAACCACCCCCCAAAAGGTGTTCTGCTCTCCCCAGGGCTAATCCTGGTTGGAAATGCCCTCACAGACCTCCCCAGATGTGTGCTTGAGTTGACTCCTGACACAATCAAGATGTAAGTATCACACTACATTACATGTTTTAATAACTGGGACATCAAAGCAATGTCAAGTGGACAAGTACATTTAAAGAAAGTCAAGCTGTGTTAACACTCCAGCAGGACAAAATGAAAACACACTGAGAGTGGAGAGTGACATGTCATGGCAGGGTCTGTGCTCTGAGAAAAACAATTACTGTCCCTTGACATGTTGCCACACTTGGTGAAGTTTGAGGACAAAGTCAACTGCGTAGTAAATATCCCAGCAGCTGGCACTACCAAGGGATGAGTGGGACTTTAGTGGCTGTAACCACATACAGGATAAGATCCCAGGCAGTGTGAGATAGCAGCTGAAGCTCATGTGTCCTGCAGCATCCACTATAGATTAGAGCCTATGTCTAGGAACCTGCTTAATTTTTGGGTAGGTCATGGAAATGCTTTACAATAAAAGCTCCACACACTTGCAGGAAATTTGCAAAATTCATGGAGCTCTAATACTATATGTAAGGTTTTAAACCTGGGAGTGGTTCCAGGCACCTTAAATCTTAATACTTAGGAGGAAGAGGGAGAGGCAGGAGGATCTCTGCAAGTTTGGTGCCAGCTAGGGCTGCATAGTCAGATCCTGTCTCAAAAACAAAATTCTTTTAAGCACTATTAGTTTTCTTTCAAGCAAATCTTTTCAGCATCATTCTAATTGCTTAAAAGAAATTTGATGCTGTGGTTGATGTAGTAAGCTAGCTGGATATCTTTGTATAAATCACTGTATTTGGATCAAGCTAGGATAAGAACGCTGGAAGATAAAAGTCTATTTCTATGAAGTATTTATTTCGGTATATAATGTATTTTTTACAGATGAGTTGACTGTTAATTATTTGGACATTTTTTTCTGAGTAAGTATCACTGCTATTGTGGACAGAGAAAATTATTCTAGTGTTTTTGATATTTATTAATTTTATGTGTGTGAGTATTTATCTGTATGTGTGTCTGTGAATCATGTACGTGCGTGGTGTCTTGTACAGGGCAGGAAAGAAGATCAACTTCCCTTAAGACTAGTGTTGCAGATGGTTATGAGTTGCCATGTGACTACTGGGAATTCAACTTGGATCCTCTGATAGAGCATCCTTCTGTTCTTAACCACTAAGTCATCCATCTCTCCAGCCCAAAAAGATAATGTTTTAAGGTGATGACTCATGATTCTTGCCTATAATCCCAGCATCATGAGGCTGTCACAGGATGGTTACTGCAAGTTTCAGGATTGGTTGTCTGTGTAATGAGTTCCAGGTTAGGCTCCTGTACAGTGAAATCCTGTCTTTGAAAAAAAAAAAACAGCGATGGTAATGGTGCTGATGGTGTGGTGGTAGTGATAGTGATGGCGTTAAAATCGTGACTTAAAGAACTTAAAAATAGTTGAAGGTTAATTATTTATATGTAGTATACTTTTATATGTTATCTATACACATACCACTATATGTATTCCATATATATAGACATGTATGTATGTGTGCATATATATGTATATTAAGGGGGAATAGTTATTGAATATACTACAAGGGACCAAATGGCTACAGAAAACCTAGAATACTTTATCTAAAAGTGTATATTTTCTAAGCTCTTTTAAGTATATGTGTGCTTTGTTTACATAAGAGCGTCATGTGCATGTAATGCCAACAGAAGCCAGAAGAGAGCATTGAATCCCTTCGAATTGGAGTTAGAGAATGTTGAAAGGTAGAGAGTTGATAAGTGAGTGCTGGGAGTTGAATCCCAGTGCTCTGAAGTAGCAGTAAGTGCTCTTAACTGCTACACCATCTCTCTAGTCCCATCAAATTGTATTTTCTTAAATAACCTGCAATGGGACTGAAGAGATAGCTCAGTGGATAAGAGCACTGACTGCTCTTCCAGAGGATCCAGGGAACCCAACATACTCTTCCGGACTCCATGGGCACTGCACACATTTGGCACACAACATACATACAGGCAAAACATCCATACACATAAAAATATTAAATAGATAAATAAACAAGGGAAAAATCATTTGTAAGAATATAATTTTGAAATGGATCATAGCCACAGTTCATAACCTAAACTTTGGTGATTATTTAATACCATTAAAATAATAATCTCAAATCTGTAACTTAATTTTTCTTACATATAGATATTTCAGAAGAATAAAAATTATTTTATGAAGAATTTAAAATAGATTAGTGAGATGACTCAGTGAAAGAAAGTACTTACCATACAAGCCTGGCCACCTGAGTTCTAATTCTGAAGCCCACATGAAGATAGAAGGAGAGAACCAACACCATAGCTGTCCTTTGACCTACACACACACACACACACACACACACACACACACACATACACACACACACACTGTGATATGTGTGTGAGTACACACATATCATGCACACAAGCAATACTAATAAATAAAATTGTAAGCAATTACAGTGTTTGTGATTTTTCACATACATGAATGATGATATAAGACCTCAGTGGTACATGCCTGTAGCTCCAGCTATTCAGCAAAAAGATTGTGAGTTGAAGGCCAGCCTGTGCTACCTAAAGAAACCTGCCTAAGAAATAAAAAAAAGAATATGTTTAACCCCTTGAAAGTTCATGCTATCAGAAAAACATGTTGTTGCCAAAATATCTTAGTACTTTTGGTTTCGTTATGTTGCTGGGGAAGAAGGTGTCTCTTGAAGACATTAGCCATGCATATCGTAAAGTATTTGGACCTGAAAAAAAATGCTTGAAAAATGTTAATACTACTCTGTAACACAGAAGTATCTTGATTTATGGAAGTGTGAATCAAACATCCATTTCATATAATGATCATTCAAAATATAAGTCATAAGTGTTGACTGTATTTTCAGGAAAATAGCTACTGGAAACAGAATTAATAACTCTTAATCTTGGGTGATTTCATGCAGAACAAGTTACCGTTTCATTTAAATATTCTGCATAATAAATCTAACTGATGTAGTCCATGGTATTTATTCTACATGTCTCTGCTTAATTGCACGGTACAATTTAGCCTTTTGTTCATTATTGGAATATGCTGTCAGAAGTGGTAGCAATTACTGTATTTGATTATTATAACTATGAAAATATGTTAACTCAGGAAAGAAAGCCTTCCAGACTATAGATGATGAAATCATAAACCAGGTGAAGCTGGAAGTAGTTTTTGATTCTCTCTCACAAAATATACACATTCAGTGATTTAGAGATGTTGTTTTTGGTTTTGAGCAGCATAGCCTGCAACTCACTCTGTAGGCCAGGTTGACTTAGAACTCAGAGATCTGCCTGCCTCTGCCTCTTGAGTGTTGGGATTAAATGTGTGCACCACTACATCTGGCAACACTTTCAAGTTTATTTTGTCTTTGTTTTCAGTGATGAAGTAAAATATATTCTTTGTATTTTTAAAAAAACACAAAAAGATCATACATCAGGTCAAGTATTTTTAAGTGCACATGTAGTTGTTTGTTTGGTTATTTGGTTTCTGTTTCTTACATTATTATTTTTTTTTTTTTTGGATTTTCCCTTACATTGTGTTTTGAGATAAGAACTTGTTAATGTAACCCAGGCTAGTTTCAAATGCTTGGGTTTCCTGACTCAACCTCCCAAGAGCTTAGGTGTCTTACTTAAGGCTTCTATTGCTCAGAAGTGGCAACATGACCACGACAACTCTTACAAAAGAAAACATTTAATTGGGGTGGCTTACAGCTTCAGAGATTTATTATTATCATCATGGTAGCACATGTCAGAATACAGGCAGACATGGTGCTGGAAAAGGAGCTGAGAGTTCTAAATCTTGATCTGCAGACAATAGGAAGTGAACTGAGTCACTCTGAGTATAGCCTGAGCACAGGAAACCTCAAAACTCACACCCACAGGGACACACTTCCTCTAACAAGGCCACACCTCTTAATAGCACCACTCCCTTTGGGAGCCATTTTCTTTCCAGCCACGACAACAGGCCTGAGATGCATTACCAAGACTGTGTTTAATATTTTACACAGTCTGAACAAAGGGATCATTGTAGTCCTTATTTCCAAGAACCTGTGCTTAAAGAAAAGAAAAGAAAAGAAAAGAAAAGAAAAGAAAAGAAAAGAAAAGATGATTGCTGAGGTCACAGAGTCTGGTTTTCTCATTTTTCCATAAGGAAATTGAAAATATGAAATGTGTGTTAACTAGAGGTATGGAACTTAGCAGTACAGCGTTTGCCTAAGACATAAAGCTTGGGTTCTAACACAGCACCACAAAAATAGAGAAATCTTAAAAGTGTAGCTTGTACTTGGTGACCAGATCATGAGCTTCTTTGAATTTTTTTTGTGTCCGCAGCAATTGCACAAAGCAGCAAGCATGCAGCAAATGCATGCTGGATTTATGCTGTGAACAAAGAATGGAAAGGATGCTATTGCTTATGTGTAAGATGTGCTTCTAGAACAAGGCACTATGCAGTGAATGTTTGTACCTGCTAAATTTCCTTTGTTAACTTTAATGTGGTA
Source organism: Microtus oregoni (assembly GCF_018167655.1). Lineage (NCBI taxonomy): Eukaryota > Metazoa > Chordata > Mammalia > Rodentia > Cricetidae > Microtus > Microtus oregoni. The sequence goes on from NW_024543072.1 coordinate 36,018,533, forward strand.
AAACTAGGAGGCAGGTTCCAGACAGGCAATTAAAGCCTATGTGTATATTAGGGCCCCACAAGAAGAACCATGCTATCTTCCACATCCACTACAGACACTTAGAAGAAAGCTCTGAATTGCCTTGCAAATTTTTATTTTTATATTTATTTTATTTTATGTATATGGAATAGTTACATGTATGTGCACCATGTATGTGTCTTTTGGATCTCCAGGACCTGGGGTTATGGGTGATAGCGAGCCACTGTTTGGGCGCTAAGAATCAAAAACAGGTTTTCTCCAAGAATAACAAGTGCTCTTAACCACTGAGCCATGTATCCAGCCCCAAGCCTTGATCTTGTATTTCTAACACTCTGTAACTGTGAGAAATAGCTGTTGTTTAACCTACCTTGGCTGCAGTACTTTGTTATAGCAGGCCAAGATGACTAAGGTAGATTTATGAAAAGAAAAATTTTGAAAAGAAGGTGAAGAAAAATAATGTGTGGAGTAAGACACAAAGAAAAATTTTTTAAATACTTTATCATGAATTTTTTCTTTAATTTATGAACTAAGGGAATATAATAAACTCCCAAGCATTCACAGGCCCCCTTGGAACTATTATCAACATTCTGCCACTTTATCCCATGTGTTTTCTTTCTTAATTTGCCATTTTTATTGGCTTAATGGAATTTAATTTTAGATTTTTTTTTTCAAGACAGGTCTCTGTAGTTTTTGGACTCTGTCCTGGAACTAATTCTTGTAGACCAGGCTGGCCTCAAACTCACAGAGATCTACCTGCCTCTGCCTCCTGAGTGCTAGGATTAAAGGCATGTGCCACCACTGCCTGACTATATTTATTTTAATTATGTGTTTGTGTGCACAAGAGTTTGGATGTCTAGGGAAAGCAGAAGAGAACATCAGATCCCCTGAGCTGGAGTCACAGGTATCTATCTGTAAGCCACCCAATGGGTGGTTGCTAGGAAACGAACTCGAGTCCCCTATAAAAAGCAGCAAAGGTTCTTAACAGCTAAGCCATCTCTCAGGCCAAGTGGAATATTTTTAAAGCAAAGTCAAGACAACGTACCATTTTACCTATAAACGTTTCTACAATTATCTCTAAGAAATGAAGATTTTTCTGCAATAATATGACCATACTAACTTTGTCATACTTCATAAAATTAGGGGCAAATCTTTAAATATACCAATGTCTAGTCTTAGAGAAACAGAACTTTATACATACACTAATCAAATCAAGTTTTCAAATTATGATCTTTCAATAAAGCTAAGAACTTAAAAAAAATCAAAGACTAGAAAGAAGCAAATTTCAAAACTGAAATTTTCTACTTCATTTTTCTTTGCTCTGCAAATATAAATCTGGGTGCTCAGAGTCCAGAGAATAAAAATAGGTTGTGAATCAAAACCATTAATCATGTCCTGTTATTTTTAGTTATTTGTCTTTGTCTCTTCCTGAGATTTTACTCAGCATCGGTTCAATATATCTCATCATATTTTCTTTCTGGGGAAAAATGTATTTGATCAATTGTGGAAATTTTTAACCAAAAGTAAACCAACCTAAATCTGAAACTGAGTGAATCCATCCCCTTGCTGGGGTAGTTACTTCATCATCAAAAGTCCTATGTCAACTGTCTGTCCTAAACTCATCTGAGGTGGGCAGGTCTCTAATCCCAATATTTGGGATGTAGAGAAATGAGGATTAGAAGTTCAGTGGCCAGCCTGAGTGAGATGAGATTCTGCCTAAAATATATATATATATATATATATATATATATATATATATATTTGTACCAAGTCAACTACAAGTCAAACATCTTCCATAAAGTTTCTATAAAATTCTCTCCAAAAAAAAAAAAAACCCTCAACACAAACCAAAAATCGCAGGGCAGCAGATCATATTGCCCTTTTTATGAAAACAAAACATTAATGAAATTGGAGAACTTTAGCATGTAAACTATTTGCCTTTGGGCTTAGAAAGTAAAGTATCAGTGCTTTTATTTCTGTTTGATTGTCAACATTCAATAGGAGCACAGTAATATTTGTTAATTAGGGAGGGTAGGGAGGTAGTTCAGTGGAGAAAGTACTTACTGTACAAACATGAGGACCAGAGTTCTGATCTCTAGCACACACATAAATGCTGACTGAGTATGACAGCTACTTTTAAGTTCATGAATTAGAGAAAAGAAGCCCCCCAAACAAGATGGTTAGCTATATTTACCAAATTAGGGTAATCTGGGTTGAACTAAGAAATCCTGCTTCAAGGGGCTGGAGAGATGGCTCAGTGGTTAAGAGCATTGCCTGCTCTTCCAAAGGTCCTGAGTTCAATTCCCAGCAACCACATGATGGCTCACAACCATCTGTAATGGGGTCTGGTGCCCTCTTCTGGCCTGGAGACATACACGCAAACAGAATATTGTATACATAATAAATAAATATTTAAAAAAAAAAAAGAAATCCTGCTTCAATAATAAGGTAGAGAACAATTGACAAAGATACCAACATTAGCCATGTGCACATAATTGCATACACATGTGCCCATATACATTCGCACATGCATACATATAAACATTACCACAAACACATATACATGCAAAAAATAACTATGCTTGTTGATTAGCCTTAACGGTGAAACTAAATTTTCCAACAAAACAAAAATTAAGTTTTTAGTTATGAAAACCGGACTCTCTGAACATAGCGGACAATGTGGACTACTGAGAACTCAAGAACAATGGCAATGGGTTTTTGATCCTACTGCACGCACTGGCTTTGTGGGAGCCTAGGCAGTTTGGATGCTCAACTTACTAGACCTGGATGGAGGTGGGGGTTCCTTGGACTTCCCACAGGACAGGGAACCCTGATTGCTTTTCGGGCTGAGTGGGGGGGACTTTGTAGTAATAGGGGCGGCGGGGCTGCATCCCTGGCACCCCAGCCGCCTGCTCGGCTAGCTTATGCCCCGAAATAACAACACACAAACTGTATTCATTTAATTACTGCTTGGCCCATTTCTATCTAGCCTCTTCTAAGCTAATTCTCACATATTAATTTAGCCCATTTCTTATCATCTGTGTTGCGCCCCTAGGTGCGCTTACCGGGAAGATTCTAGCCTATGTCCATCCTGGGTCGGAGCTTCATAGCATGCGTCTGCCCAGGAGCCAGGAGCATGGCGTCTCTCTCAGGCGTCTGCTCCCGAGAGGAGAGCTGTGGAGTCTGAGCTCACTTCCTCTTCCTCCCAGCGTTCTGTTCTGTTTACTCCTCCCACCTATCCTCTAACCAATAAAATGGGCCAAGGCAGTTCCTTTATTAGCCAATGACCTTCCTCCATCATTTCCCCTTTTTCGGTTTAAACAAAAAAAAAAAAAAGGCTTTAACTTTAACATAGCAAAATTACATATAACAAAACAGTTATCAAGTAAAAGTTACAATAATCTTTATCATAACTAAGGAAAACTATAACTAACTATTCTTAACTCCATCAAAGACTCCAGAAAGATACAATACTACCTAAGCAAACAAGAAAAAAGCAACTTTTAAAACTCTAGAAATGACAGAGACATCTTGCTGCCTGGACAGTCACCCAAAGTTCCTCTGTACCATTGGGGCATCCATCTTCAGCCCTCAGGCCCATGGTATCCAGCAGACATTTCCATAAAGCAGGAAAATTCAAAGTCAGTTCAGTCACTATCTGTTGTGTCCTGCAGAATGTCTCACAGACTCTTTCATGAATCAGGAACCCCGAAAGATCATCTCACCTTAGGCAAGTTCAGTAGTCCTCTCTGTGTGGGTTCTCTGTGTCCAGTTTATGCAATAGTCCAGGCAAGAGCAGTTTCTTGTCCAAATGGCTATCAAACTCCATAACGAGCCTCTTCGATGCCCATCTTCCTCTTGAAGTAGATTGGTGCTGCCAGGAGCAGAGTGTCTCATTGTCATGAAAAGTCCTAAGTTATTAAAACATTTAAAATGCCATATTCTATAATCTTTGAAAAATATGAAGAATGTCTATCTAAAATATATCTACGCACATCTAGAAAATATTAACTAACATGACTACAAACTTGACTATTATTTATGATTATCCATCAACAACCTATATTTCCTATTATACAGTACATATTTAAATGAACTACACAATCACAATACCTTAATCAAAATCAGAAACACTTATATATATAACAAAATTGACCTTAAATCTCTATCAATAAAGCAAAATCTATACTAATGCAAATTATTCATACCTATATCATATCCCCCTTTAAATGTAAAAGAACGTTTATAAACATGTTTTGGGAATATGGGCGCAGTTATTTCTCTCCAAACTGCTTCCTGCTGAATGGGGGCGTCGTTGATTAGGTCTTTCATGGTATAACCTGTGTGCTAGTTTCATCTCAGTTGGCAGTTGAGCGAAGCAATTTTTTGAAGGTGTGCACAGGAACCATTCAGGAGGACGTGGTCCATCATACCAAATTGGAATAGAAGAAATGAACAGCTTCTCATCCTCTGTGAAAACAAAATAAGAAACTCCTTTCCAAAGCATCATGTCCTTAGATCCAAATTTCAAAGTCAAGGCATCAAAATATCTATGTTGGATTAGTCAGCAGCATTTATAAATAAAAATCTTTTAGCAGCTGTTGCTCCTTCCTCAGTATTCAAACAATTCAAAGAGAGCATAATAGCATACAGTATCAAGATTCCCTGTGTATTTTCCATCTTTGTTCATTTTATTTTAACCTCTATTTTGTTTATTTTTACTTTTAACTTTTTGCTTTTTGAGATAGGTTCTCTGTATCTTTGACCTGAAGTAACTCTGTAGACCAGGCTGTCTTTGAACTCTCAGAGATCCGCCTGTCTCTGCCTCCCAGGCATTGGGATTAAAGGCGTGTGCTACCACACCTTGAAGTCACAGAGGTCTATCTCCCTCTGCCTACCAAGTGTTGGGATTAAAGGTGTGTACCACACACAACAACTCTCTTCCTTTTTTTTTTTACTTTAAGAACTTTAAATTTTAGTCTGCATATATTTTTAACACACTTCAAACCATTTAGAAATTTTCTTTGTCTTTGAATCTCTCTTTACTGTATATCTCTCTTTTTCTGACCACACGAGCCTTTAAATTACTGAGCAATATGGGTAGGATTAAAGGTGTGGCTTTGCCAGCTAGATCCAGTCCATTCCTTAGCTTTGCAGCCTCATGGCTGAGGTACCGGTCAGAGCCGCATTCAGTGCCACAAGCCTACAGTGTTTCAATGTCCCTGTCAGCAGGCGAGCTTAAGCACCCTGTGCTTGCAAACCGCACGAACTGCCTGTGTAAAAGAGTCAGAGTTTGCCCTGGCAGGACAGCCCAGAAAGCCGGCATTTTTAAACGGAGCAGCTTTTTTCCTGCTATGGCTGAAAACCGAAAAGCATGTGTTCAGCTTTTCGTCAAAACCGTTTAAGTGTTTTGTGGCAGGACCTCTTAATGAGCTGCAGGCTTTGCAGCTAAAGCTGAGTCAGGACGCCTCTCTTAGATGAGGCGCTTGCTTGCCTCTAGCAAGCAGAGTAGAACTGAGAAATTGCTGCTACCAAGAAACCAGGCACAATGCATTCATTTTGTTCTAGAATTACTTCCCAAGCTGTCTCAGGGTTTATGTGGAAGCAGTTGTCCACGTGGGCGCCATATGTAGTAATAGGGGTGGCAGGGCTGCATCCCTGGCACCCCAGCCGCCTGCTCGGCTAGCTTATGCCCCGAAATAACAACACACAAACTGTATTCATTTAATTACTGCTTGGCCCATTTCTATCTAGCCTCTTCTAAGCTAATTCTCACATATTAATTTAGCCCATTTCTTATCATCTGTGTTGCGCCCCTAGGTGCGCTTACCGGGAAGATTCTAGCCTATGTCCATCCTGGGTCGGAGCTTCATAGCATGCGTCTGCCCAGGAGCCAGGAGCATGGCGTCTCTCTCAGGCATCTGCTCCCGAGAGGAGAGCTGTGGAGTCTGAGCTCACTTCCTCTTCCTCCCAGCGTTCTGTTCTGTTTACTCCTCCCACCTATCCTCTAACCAATAAAATGGGCCAAGGCAGTTCCTTTATTAGCCAATGACCTTCCTCCATCAGGACTTAATTGGGGGAGGGGGAGGGAAATGGGAGGCGGTGGCGGGGAAGAGACAGAAATCTTTAACAAATAAATTAATTAATTAAAAAAAAGAAAAATGCAGTTAACATTCATTATTCCACATTCTGGAACTGAAGAAGACAAAAACAATCTTACACATTCCTTTGATCTGTATTTGTTCCTTTCCTGCCTTTACAAATGTATATGTTTGTATTCAGAAGTTGTTAGTCCACTTACAGTCACTGTGACAGAATACCTGGAAGGAATAACTAAAGGAAAGAAAGGCTATTTTTGGCTTTCAGTTGGCCTACAACTTTTGGTCTCATGGTAAAGAACACATTATGGCCAGAGAAAATTTTAGAGATGCTTACCTCATGGTAACCAGGAAGAAAAAGGAAGAAGGAAAGAAAAAGAGGAGGAGAAGGAAGAGGAGAAGGAGAAGAGGAGACATTTTCTCAATGTCTCTTTCAAGGGTATGCCTCCAATAACCTAACTCCCTTCCACTAGGTCACGCTTCTTAAACATTCTGCTACCTATCAATACCAATACCCACTGGTGACCAAGACTTAACACCTGTGTCTCTAGTAGATATATTAGACCCAATCTATGGAAGAATTCATGCTGCACCTATGTTTGAATGAGTGAAGTCATCCCCTATCCTCTATCCTCTATCACCGCAGTTCTCTCAAGGAAGCCAAAGAATTGTCTACAGGAAAGGTGAAGTCCAAACATTTCCTTTATAGAGAGGTACTCATCAATACTGTTTTGTGTTAATGAAATCCTGATTTTCTATGTGGACGGCCTACTGGGCACATCTCTCTAAACAATTCTTTTTCATCCTTTCTTGGCTAGCAACTCACCACCCCTAAGCAGGGTTTATGTCATCATCTATTCTTCCAACCACAAACCAGAACTCAAACAAACACATTTTTTGTCAGTCATATATTTTTACTTTACTGCCATCAACAGTGACTTGACCTCATTTTGTAGAGGGGTGCGATGAGCCAATGCATTCGTGTCACTCAGAGTGACACGCAAAGTGACAGAAAATGACCCAGGTTTCCTCATGTCATATGTATTCCTCTCCTTGGCATCTCTGGGATGCTGAGCAATGTTGCCAGTACATTACCTCAGAATGGTTCATGAGAATCACATAAAGGAATTTTTAAACGCCATTCCCACTAACCAATCAACAAACAAAAATCAGAATTTCCTAGAACAACCCCTTTAGCATAAACTCTGGAAGGTGAGATCAGAGATTTTATTAGCCTGACAGGTCCCCAGGTCATTTTTCTGCTGTGCAACACCAAGAATAGGTGTAAATAATTGCCCAGGGGGTCTTGAGAAATCTCTACATACAGTAATCCTATATAAATGTTTCACAAAAGAGTACATAAATGTGTCAAAACCAGAAACTAACAACTCAATAAGACCTGACCACACCCAAGGTCTGGACCAAACAGAGGCTCACTCAGCTTTGGTCTGTGTTGCCTCGCTCCCATTTCCTCCTGAATAACATTGCTCTGCTCAGAAATGGTCATTTTTTAAAGTGCTTTGTCTTATTCTTTGATTTGTAAAGGAAGGAGACTGCAATCATAAACCCTGTCCCCATAGAAATGCCTGCTAGAATTCAACATAATCCTAAAGTTATTAACTAGGAGACTATCGGCTGACAAGGCTACAGCACCTTGATCCTTACAGAAGGAAAGGACGCCAAGAACAATATGGATAGTGAAAAGAATCGATGGAAATGTAAGCTTTAATCACTGAGGAATCGCTCGCTAATGCTAACAAGGGACCTTGCCCATCATCAAGCGCCAAGTAACCACTTCCACTATAACCAATCAAGTGTTTTCTCTCTTTTACTTGTTCCAGCAAACGTGATGAAAGATTTCCCGTTGTGCCTCCTCTGTGACTCACTGTGGCCAGGTGTTACTTGGTTCATGAATCATTGAACACATGAATCACATGAATCAATTAAACTTGCTAAAAACACTTAATGTGCCTGTTTATTTTTTAACAAGTGTACGTGACCAAAAGTAGATCTACCACATAACTCATCTACCCCACTTCTCTGTGTATTTCCAAATCAAATGGAATCGAACAAAGATCCTTGTGCTCCCATGTACACTGAAGCACTGTCTCAACTGCTGAGGTATGGATCCAACCTTGCTGCCCGTCAAGGGGCAAGTGAATAAAGAATATGATGCACATGTAATCACACACACGTAATGTTTTTCACCCATAAAGAAGTGTGAAACTGAAGCACTGTCTCAACTGCTGAGGTATGGATCCAACCTTGCTGCCCGTCAAGGGGCAAGTGAATAAAGAATATGATGCACATGTAATCACACACACGTAATGTTTTTCACCCATAAAGAAGTGTGAAACCCTTCTGCAGAAAAAAAAATGGTTGGAACAGATGATACTGTTGCAAATACTGCATGTTCTCTCTCCCATATCCAAACTTGAAAAAAAAATGACCCAGATGTAGAACAGTGATTACTAAAAAGTTTGGGGTGGTTGGTAACATGGATAAGACTGACATGGTGGCATACTCCTAAAATCCCAGCATACTTAGGAGGCTGAGAAGGATTCCGAGTTCAAGGTCATCCTGAGTTACACCTTTCTTTAAAAAGGAATAAGTAATAAAAGGAGGCAGGCTAATGAGTACACTAGATAGGAGCATCTGGTGTTGCACAACACAGACAGATTATAGTTCAGAGAAACCTACTATATATTTATGAAGAACTACAAGAGAGCTCTAAGGAGCCAACAAAGGAATGATGAAGTGAGGGAAATACAAATGTTCAGATGCACATGGGGAAGGCTCAATTGTGTTGGAATTCTACATCAAGCCTGATTAAATTGAAAAATTAATGCACATTAATAAAAATTATGTGAGCCAGGTATTGTTATATACACCTGTAATCCCAGAGACCCAGATGATTGAGGCAGGAGAATCACAAGTTTAAGGCTAGCTTGGCCAAGACAAGATCCTGTCTCAGAATGATTCAAAGGGTCAGTATATAGAATGGGTGAGGTCAAAGGAGAAAGGAAAAAGGGGAAGAGAGAAGGAAAAAGAAAAATACTAAATAATTTATCTTTAGACATAATCTCACATATCCCATGCTGACTTCAAACCCAAACTATACAAGCACTTGCTACATAGCATATTGCCATTCAGTATCCACTCAAGAAGTTATGATACACATGTGCTGTGTCTGTCCTAGGTTCTGGGACAGATGAAAGTCTCTGTCTTCATACAGTTGCTAGCTTTATAGGGAAGATAGACATCTAATAGTGAAAGCAATAAATACACAGAAGGAAAACTGCAAAATCGTACAAGGGAGCCTGAAAACAGTATCTTACCTTGGTCTATTAAATAGAACATTGTCCAGACACTTGTCAAAGATAGTGACACAGAGTTTCTTTGAGACCTGCCATGATGACAGTACAGAGATAGTTTATTTCAGATCCAGGGGAAGTAACAGTTTACTCTCTGCAAACAAAGGGAGATCGCATCAGTTCTAGCTGTTATTAAAGTTAAGAAACACACTCCACAAACCTGACAAGAAATAGGCATCCAATGAATTAATAAGAAATATTTTAAATATTCATATTCATTTGAAATTGCCAGGCGGTTTTGGCGTATACCTTTAATCCCAGCACTCAGGAGGCAGAGGCAGGTGTGTCTCCCAAGTTCAAGGCCAGCCTGGTCTACAGAGTGAGTTCCAGAACAGCCTGCCTACACAGACAAACCCTGTATCAAAAAACAATATATAAATATATTTATTAATATATTTTTATTGATTAATTAATTGATATTTATTAATATGTAAGTTTTCTTCGTGCATGAAGAATATTTAAGAGCACACAAAATTGACATTAGAGGAGATGGAGCCGAGCAGGAGAGACAGAGGCAAAGGGCCCTGTGGCCCAGAAGATACTGCAGAAGTTGTTTTGTTCTGTTTTTGTATAATTTGGTTTTAAGGTCCAGCCAGAGTGCAAAATAGAAAGTCCTACCAGAGGAAATTCTAAAGATGGATGGGAAACAAACTAAACTCTGAGAAAGAAATTTTTTATTGATTCAAAGGTAGCTGAAACAGTCAAAGGAATTTCAGAAAGGAAGAAAATTGTTTGTATTCTAATTTTAAGACATTATCCAAATGAAAAAGGAGGTAGAATTTCTGTCTTCACTTCCTTAGTGTATGTGTATAGTGCACAAAAATATATATGTGAACGTGTATATTCAAGTGGTTTGAAGAGCTTTTAGGATTTACTAAAATAATAATATACGGTCAGAAACACTTGTCATTCTGAGCATGGTACCAGTTTCACAGGTGTACACACATGCCACTATCGACCAACTTGTACACTTTAAACTTACACAGTATAGTGTTAAATACATCTCAATAAATCCACAAAAATGCAATAAAATCACAAGGAAAAACTCATTTAGATGAAGGTAAAGATGGAAAAAAAACACCTTAGCTGCCTTAGGTGACAGGCCATGGTGACTTGGATTACAATCATGGCAAGTGGAACGGAAAAACAAAGACCTGGAAATTAACTGCATGTGGAGGATGCTCCAGATGGAGGGAAGAATAGAGCTTGGGGGACTTCCCAGCTTTCTGGTGTGAGCAAATTGTGTAAACGGTGGTACTGCAGGTTTTGCTGGCTAGGGAACAGACAGAACTATGCATGCGGAGCTTTGGAGAATACCAGTCCCATAATAGAAAGGAGCAGAATTAGACTAAGAAGCTGATCTAGCATCCAACGCCAGCCCAGTGTGTTGACTGAGCTTTCTGTCCCACCCAATTCTGTAGTAGTTCAGTCCCAAAGAAGTACACAGATGTCTACATTAGTTATAAACTGATTGGTCTATTAGCTTGGACTTCTTATTAACTCTTATAACATATATTAGCCTGTAATTCTTGTCTGTGTTAGCCATGTGGCTTGGTACCTTTTTTGGTGAGGCAGTCACATCTTGCTATCTTGCTTCCTCTGCATCTGGGTCACAACTGCAGACTGAAACTTCCCTCTTCCCAGAATTCTCGTTGTCCTGCCTCTACTTCCTGCCTGGCTACTGGCCAATCAGCGTTTATTTTAAAGTATAAGTGACAGGGTACAGACCATTGTCTGTGTACCCCACCTGGAACTCTGGAACTGAGGTAGGCCTTCAGGACATTTGATGAGGTGAAATGGCCATACTTCTATGACCCACCAACCAATCACTTGGCAGTGTATGCCTCTGGGAGGGAAACCCAGGAAAGTCAGCTCCCTTATATGAGGACATTTACTCTAAACGGAGATCATATCCAAAAGCTTTTCTCATCCTGCATTCCCAAGAGTTAACAAAATAAACCATTTCTTCTCGATAGAAGACTTGTGCAGCACATCCTACTGTCCCCATGGCCGGTGGCTCTTTCATCCACACACAGAACCCTCATTTCTCAGGTTGATAACAATTGTGTGTGCTATAAATCCACAAACATCAGACAAATGGTTTGTTAGGAAAGACTAAAAGGTGATAGTGTATTAGTTATTTTTCTCAATGCTGTGGCAAAAATACTTGGCAGAAATAACTAAAGGGAAGGCACACTGGATTGGTTTCGGTTCACAGTTTCAGGGCTCTTGGTCCACCATAGCAGGGAAGGTCTGATGGAGATGCTCTGTGGTATTAGCCAGACTAGAAACCAGAATATACAGGCAGGAGCAGGGATAATATATGCTTCAGGACCTGCCATCTCTAACCCACTTTGTCTAAGTAGGCCCTCATCTCTCAAAGTTTCCCTACTGTACCCTAAACACAGAGTCTACCACTGGAGACCAACAGTTCAATTTTAGGAAGGGGATATTTCATATATCTACAAAGGAACTTTTACTTTTATTGAAAATAGTTTTTTTAATATAATATATTCTGATTATGATTCCCCCTCATGTCCTGGCTAGTTTTGTGTCAACTTGGTACAAGCTAGATTTCTGACAGAAGGGAATCTCAATTGAGAAACTGCTTCCTTAAGATCCAGCTTTAAGCTGGGCAGTGGTGGCGCACGCCTTTAATCCCTGGGAGGCAGAGGCAGGCGGTTCTCTGGGAGTTCAGGGCCAGTCTGGTCTACAAGAGCTAGTTCCGGGACAGGCACCAAACCTACAGAGAAACCCTGTCTCAAAAAAAAAACAAAAAAACAAACAAACAAAATAAAAAGATCCAGCTTTAAGGCATTTTCTTAATTGGTGATTGATGCATGGGTCCAGTCCATTGTGGGTGGTGCCATCCTTGGGCTGGTAGTCCTGAGCTCTATAACAAAGCAGGCTGAGCAATCCATGGGGAACAAGCCAGTAAGCAGCACCCCTCAGTGGCCTCTGCATCAGCTCCTGCCTCCAGGTTCCTGCTCTGTTTGAATTCCTGTCCTGTCTTCCTTCATTGAGGAACAGTGCTGTGGAAGTGTAAGCAAATAACCCTTTCCTCCCCAAGTTGTTTTAGTCACAACATTTCATCACAGCAATAGTAATCCAAACTAAGACACCTTCCCCAACTCCTCCCAGCCCCCCCCCACCTACCCACCCACCCAACTCCACACTGTTTCTTACTATCATTAGAAAGGAGCAGGCTTCTAATAATAACAGTAATAATAAATATAAAATAAATTAAATAAAAAAAAACAAAACAGAACAAAACAAGCAAAAGGGGGGGGGGGGGGGAAGCACACATACAGAAACAAAGAGACACACATCTATACGTACAGAAATCCCACAGACATAAAACTAGAAACCATAATATATAAGTAAAAGACATGTAAGGTAAAATAAAATAAAATAAAATTCCCATACAAACCACTATGAGACAAAAATCTCCAAAAAATATCCTTGAATTCTTTTCATGTTGACTTGCATGGGACTTGCTCTTAAGTTTGGTTTGTATACCCAGTGAGTCTCAGTTGGAGATAACTAAGCTTTTGCAAACAGTATCAGTTAGTGTTAGATTTTGGGTTAAGGGTGGGGGATTGTGTCTACTTCCCCTTTCAGTACTGGGATCCCATCTTGCTTAGACCTATGTAGGCCCTAGGCATATGACCACGGTCTCTGCAAATTTACTCATGCATCAGTCCTGCTGTACCTAGAAGGTCTTGTTTCTTTAGTGTCTTCTATTCCTCTTGCTCTCACACTCTTTCTGCCTCCTCTTTTGCAGAGTTCTCTGAACACTGAAGGGAGGGACTTAATGGAGAGATCCCATTGAGGGCTGAGTGGTCCAAGGTCTTTCACTTTGCACACGGTCTAGTTGTGGGTCTCTGTGTTTGTTCCCATCTATTTTTTTTAAAAAAAATATTTATTTATTTATTATTTATACAGTATTCTGTCTGCTTGTATGCCTGCAGGCCAGAAGAGGGCGCCAGACCTCATTACAAATGGTTGTGAGCCCCCATGTGGTTGCTGGGAATTGAACTCAGGACCTTTGGAAGAGCAGGCAGTGCTCTTAACCACTGAGCCCTCTCTCCAGCCCCTTGTTCCCATCTATTGCAGGAGGAAACTTCTCTGATGATGGCTGAGCTAGATACTGATCTATGATTATAGCATAATTTCATTAGGAATCATTTTATTACTATGTTCCTTTTGCAAAACAGTAGTATTTGGTTTTAACCTAGATCCAAGGTTTATGTCTTTTGAGTAGTGTTGGACACGGGTTCCATATTAAATCCAATCAAGCAGTGATTGGTTACTCCCCATCTTTTGTGCCACTGTTGCATCAGTGTATCTTACATCCAGGCTCCCACTGTAGATTGAAGGATTTGTAGCTAGATTGGTATTTACCTCTCCTCTGGTAGTATGTATGAACTAGTGTTTGTGTCCTCCAAATACAATAAACACTAGTCAGTATGGTGAAGGCTTTAGGTGTTCACCTTGACTTCTCTGTGTTCAATGAGTTATATAAGTGTTATCTTCAAAGTAGAGTCTTATATAGATATAATAGGATAAAAAGGTAGATTATTGGATCTATTTTTAAACTACAAAAGCAACTTTTAGTCTTAAATATTTTATATTGGTATGGATTTTTGTATATTGATATAAAATTGAGGTTATTGTTGTTATACTAGATATTTGTTTCTAGTCTTGTTTAAGAGGTATAAAGTGTAGAAGGTTGAGAGACATAAAAAGAAAAGATAGTTTTGGGCCGAGCGGTGGTGGTGCACGCCTTTAATCCCAGCACTCAGGAGGCAGAGGCAGGCAGATCTCTGTGAGTTTGAGGCCAGCCTGGTCTACAAGAGCTAGTTCCAGGACAGGAACCAAAAGCTACGGAGAAACCCTGTCTTGAAAATAAAAAAAAAAAAAAAAAAAAAAAAGATAGTTTTGGATTGGTAATGCAAGTTAGGATGGAAAGTGAATTAGGTATAACACCTTGGACTCACAAAGATAGAATAGATGATGGAATATTTTCTCTGAATTTGTCAAATATTAATGGACTAGATATTGTTAATGTAGTTATTGCCTATGTGTATTTTTATATAGTTACTGTACTTATTGTATATAGTTTTACTATGCTAGTTAAAACCTTTGCTTTTTATTTAGACAAAAAGGGGGAAATGTGTGATATTGTTTGTGTTCTGACAAATAAAGCTTGCCTGGAGATCAGAGGGCAGGGCTAACCACCAGTTAATCATAGAAGCTGGACAGTGGTAGCACACCCCTCTAATCCAAGGGCTCAGGATGTGGAGACAGGAAGTGATAAGGTGGCGTGTAGACAGGATCTTGGCCTTTCAGACTAATGAATGAGAGAAGGAAGCAACTGGCAACTGCTCCCGGATCTTTGATCTTCCAGGCTTTTACCCCATATCTGACTCCTGGTTTTTATTGTTAAGACCACTTAGGACCATGCTTCATTTTACCACCAGTTTGTAGTAAACAACAAATTTTCTGGGTTCTTTGGGGGTTTCCATGGGGCCCCTTTGACTAAAAATTCAATTGGACATCATCCATTTCTTGCATTGGAGGTTCCATATGGTGGCAAGAACTGTCCAGCTGGGACTTTGTCTCCTCCCATTCTTTGGCGACTCCACTTAGACTTGTTCCATATATGCATTTTTTAGATGCTTCTACTGTATTGGATTTTCAAATGACACCTCAAATGGCCTCTTAGCTTTAGCTGTCCCTCCCTATATTTTTTCCCTTACTCCCATTATCCCTCCCCCTCCCTATTGGATCCTCCTGTTCCAGTTCCTCCCCTCCACCCATCCATAGCTATCTATTCTATACTTCCTCCCTAGGCAGATCCTCCCCCCCCCAACCCCCAAGCCTTCCTCTATACCTAAACTCCTGCAAAGGAATCTTAGACTCTTAGTCTTCTGCAATCATATCACTGAAAAGCTAATTCCCCAGTTTCATAGACTGGTACTGATGAGGTTTCTGTGGAATAAAGACAGTATGAGGACATTGATTTTCTATCCTGACTGCAGCATCCATACCCCTCTGAGTAGTGATCATCAACACAGGATCCTCAGAGCTGTTTCGTGTGTGTGTGTGTGTCTAGGAAAATCATACTCTACCTTCCTGCAAAATAGATATTTCAAACAACAACCACTTATACTCCAGCAGCCAGTACAGTACCTAACACACGGTCCAAAGTCAACTAATACCTATCAGAATCCTATGATTCCTGGGATGAAATGGGACTCTTTCTGGAATAAGAACACTGACACCAAAAAGAATGGAAGAGAGATGTCACCAGTGGACCAAAGATGGGATAGCTCCTGAAAGGTCTCAAGTCCACGACACATTTTAATTTAACATTCTAAAATCACAATGTGAGATGAGCAAGCAAGCAGAAGCTTATATGGCAGTTAGCGTGGGAGCTTTTGGTTTTCAAAGGCATATGTTAGAGTTGACAAGTCTAAGCTTTTATGGCCAAGTTGCTAAGGGCAACGACCTATTGTTTCAGCTATTTATCCAGGTCATTCTGTTCCAGGTAGCAGTGAAGTCTGCTAGGCACTAAGTAGTACAAACGGTGTTTTAAGTGAACCACTAAATAAATCAACAAATCACTATGTAATAATTGGTCTTTCCTAACTTATTCTACTTCAATAACGCATATTCAATTGGTCAGATATTTTAGGACCTGGTTTTTTAATATCTTTGAAGTTTCATTCTTTTGTCCTTCCCCCTTACATCCCTTTCATGATCAAAACCACAAAGCTAGTAATTAAAATACTTTGAAATCTTCAAATATGCCTGGCTCGGGGAAGTCTTTCCACATGCTATTCCCTCTGTCTGGAACGTCCTTCACCCTCTCTTAAGCGAATTTATTATATTCCTTCATTTGTGTGTGGGGTCAGCGCACATATCGTTACCTGTGAGTGGCGGTCAGAGGACAATTTTCAGGAGATAGTTCTCTCCTTCCACCGTGTGGATTTCTGGGATCAAACTCAGGCCATCAAGGTTGGCAACAAGGATCTTTACCAACTAAGCCATCTTGCTGGCCCTCTTTCTATGTCTCTATATACTAACCAACTGTCTCCCTTTTGTCCAAACATGGCCACACCACATCTTCCCAGATTGCCATGCGTGCATACACAGATATACACACAGACACACATCACGGAATAAGAAACTAAACCCTGAAAAGGCAAACTCCTCTGCTTGGGGATGGGGGTTGTCTCCAAAACATCCCTTGATTTTACTATGCTTCCTTCTGTTTGAGGCGGCTGTATTCCTGCCATATTTGGCCTGGTGTGATTACTGTGTAAAAGGATCCCACTGTATCTAGTATAGTGTGATTGATTCTTGAGAAAATCCCACTCCTCACTGGGTAATTTACTTCCAGATCATAATGAAGATGATTCTTATAAGAGCAATGATGATTGGTTAGATCTATGATTTAATTGGACTTTCTGAGTTAGCCTAAAAGATACAGGTGGTTAAGATAGTAAAGATGATCAGGGAAATGGTTTAGATCATCCTGCCAATTGCTCTAATAAGAGATATTTAAAAAAAAAAAAAGCAAAAATAGGCTAGAAGTCACCTTCCCCCTTGTTAAATATGAGATTTGTAATGGATGGAAAATAAGACCAAGGAAGTTTCAAACATTATAGACCCACAAATTATACCTGTGAAAAACAGGCAGATGACTAAAGAGAACCATTTACATCCCTACCCCCAAGGGTAGGCCTGAGTGCCTTGGTCACATGACTTACAGACTTAATCACAGGCCCAGGTATGCATCTTGAAAAAAACAAAGTTGTTAAAGGAAATTAAATGACCCTGTTGTGTGTAAAAGAAAATAGATGGCGAACTGACCTCTCGTTTAAAGTTTCTCTAGAGGAGAACAAAGAATGGAAATCTGTTCCACTGCCACCACAAGCAGCTGCCTGATGGCACAGAGGAAGTGGCTGAAATAGACTTAGCTTGTTTGAAACTTCGTTAATCAATCACAAAAGAATCATTGCTTTGGGGTGAAGATGTTATGGTGGAAAATTAACACAAAGAAAAATGCTTACCTGTTTGTGGGCTTCTAAGGAAAACGTGTAACTGGTGATCGCAATATGATTTTTTTTTATGTACAGATCTCAAATTGCTTTTGGAAGATATGTCATTTATGGCTGTGAGATAATCTTTCCTTGCATAGAAATTTTTGTTTTAGGAGGTATTAAAAGGATAAGAGAAGAATGGAGTGGGGGGAGGGGGGAGGGGGAGGGGAGTGGGGGGAGGAGGCGGAAATTTTTTTTCAACAACTAAAAAAAAATAAGCAAAAAAAGGATAAGAGAAAAATAAGAGATGGAGAAAGAAAGAATAAGAAGGAAATATATAGAAAGAAAAACATCAGGGAAGCGGTAGAAAGAAAACAAACCATCAGAAAATTAAAATAGGAGGTGAGGAGAGGAAGAAAAAGGAAAGCAACCGGGTAAAAACAGGGCAGAGAAGGAACTGAGCAGGAAGAACAACCAAGGGAGAAAAATAAAATGGAGAGCTAAGTGTTGGCCCCCAGATAAAGTTTCTGTGTGTGCCCGTGTGTCTAATGCAGTAGTTCACCTCATCCATACCTCCTCTCTAGTTTCTCTGACCCGCTGGGGCCTGGGCCCCTCGGCAACAAGGGAGTGTACCATAGCCCTTAACACGCTAAACCCTAATAATTCTTCCTTCCTTGAGTTTCTTCACTTTAGGTATTTTGTCACGGCAATAAGAAAAGTGCCAAGTATGCCCATACCATAAAAGCATGGGACAGGCGCTGCTGGGGTGACGGAGACTCGGGCAGCGGATGTGTGACAGCGGATCCGGGCTCAGGCTCCAGCACCAGTCTGAGCTTGAGGCAAATCATTTAATCACTAAGCCTTGGTTTTATAATCTGTATTGCAAATTGGTGTATCAAATGCGCGTGCAGGTTTCACACAGCGTTGGCCACCAGTAGGCATGCACAACTTTGTGCCTATGACAAAGTAGAAGGAATTAATAGAGCGATGACAGCCCAGACTGAAGCGTGGGGGTAGTGTGTCTAATGGCTGTCTTGAGCAGCTGGGACCTACCTCCTCAGCTCTCTGCAGCCTGGCTTACCTCTGGATGAATAGGCCCTTTCTCTACCAGACAAAGCTCTCTGCTAGTGATCTCAGAGCATATTTTCGGGCAGATAACAAAAATCAGGGGAGCTTTTCATGAGGCCTGAGGCTGCAGTTCCTGCCTCCATTCCACTGCAGGCATCGGGAGGTGAGCCAACTGTGTTGCTTTGCCCTGGGCCAAGGGGTTTCCTGGGTCATAAGACCTTCTGGGCTAAAACCAGAAGGGTTCCATGAAAGCCAGGGTGGCTGAACACTTTGCCACCATCCTCTCAGGTTGGGTAGGTGGCATAGTTACATGTAAATTAATGTATAGCACTATTTTATTAGTCACTATGACTGAGATTTCCAAAATTAAAAGTATGATGGTTCAATGGGCAAAAGCACTTGCCAGGTAAGCCTGACAACCGGAGTGTGGTCCCTGGAACCTACAGCGGAAGAAGAACCCTGATTCCTTCTCTGATTTCTTCATATATGCAATGATATGTGATCTTGTGGACTCTAAGATTGCCTGTACACATGCAGCACACACACATACATACACACAATAAAGAAATAAATTTTACAGAGGCAATACTGAAGACTGGAATGAATAGTTGCAGTTGAGTTTAATTTGCCCAGGGTGTTAGATACTTACAAAGCTTTTCAGTGCTTTCGGTCACTAATCCCATTTTCTCTTCTTCCCACCAAGACTGTGTGTCATGTGAAGTTAACAGTGGCGCCGCACTGAGTATTGAGCTAATTCCCATTTGAAGCAATTATCTCAATGAGATTCGAATCAACTCAAAGAAGTATTTCTGAAATAACCATTTAATTAGCCCCAGCAGAAATAAGGGTGGAGAATACAAAGAAACTAATAAACAAGAACTGAACTAGGCACGGGCTGCAGACTTGTAGCACAGAAAATTCCTTTTTCTCTCAAAGACATCACTCAAAATGTCTGGTTACCATGGAGCCAGGAAAGATTTGAAACTGGGTAGCTTCACTTGCTTACTGCTTGTACAATAGGTCGGGCAGGAAATAAATAAAGGATCCTTATTCTTGGAAAAATGCTAGACGCAGCAGCCAGGCTTGTAATTTCAGAAATAATTGAGCGCTGTAAGTACATTCGTCAGTGTTATCTTAAGTCTCTCTTTCCTGACCTAAAAATGTTTTAAAAGCATTTGTTTCTGTCTCCAATCACTACCACCTATATTCCTTTCAACTGTTTTCTTCTCTGCATTTGCTCCACCTGAACCCGGTCTCTGAGATCATCCCCTTTGGATCTCAGTCTTACACCATGACTCACTTCCTGCCTCAGGCCAACTCACTTAAGAATGCTTAAGGCAAAACTGTGAATCAAGTCTTCTCCATCTTCCCTCTCTTCTTCCTCCCCTCCTTTCCTCCTCCAGCCCCCAGGGACTAAACGTTCCAGATGATGTTCTCACTCCCTAACAGCACTAAACCCTCTTCACTTGGTACTCACCACTCAAGAATTCAGCTTCTCTCAGCTAAGATGATGTTAGGCAAACTCTGAGTGGAGACTAAATGCCAGTTACTTCAGAATATATTAAGACATGGCATGGGTAAATTAATACTTTTAGCCAAAATGTATCTTTTATTCAATTAAAAAGGGTTTTTGCTAATTAATAATTGATTGGCAAATAGAAGTATTATCTTACTTTAAATATATTGTAAATGTGTGCATATATATGAATACATTATAACACTTTACATAAAACTTATATTTGTCAAAAGGCAGTTCCTTTTTAAATTTTACCTTGTGTGTGTGCATGAATGCACAAGTGTGCCACACGTGTTCAAGGTACTCAGAAGATCGCTGGGAGCTCACACCAACGATGTGAGCCACCTGATATGGGTGTTAGAAACCTAACTTGGGTTTCACTAGAGGAGACATAGGAACCATGAGCCTTCTCTCCAGTCCCAACGACAATATTGTTCTTGTCTTCATTTCCAAACTTGCAACATCCGCAGTCATTTATGAGGTTATATTTTCACATAGTGTTTGGATAGTATGTCTTTAATTATATCCAGTTGGTCATGTTTCTAGTTTTACTAAGTATGAGACATCCTGGATTTGTTTGAATCTAAGTCTTTCTATATAGCCCAGGCTGGCCTGCCAGTTACCATTGTCCTGCCTCACCTTCCAAGTTTCCATGTGCTGGGATTTCATCTTCATCATTTTATTAATTAATTTGTTTGTTTGCTTGTTTGTTTGTTTGTTTGAGTCAGTGTTTCACTACATAACCCTAGCAGGCCTGGAACTTGCTACATTAAGGCTGGCTTTAAACTCACAAAGATCCACCTGGCTCTGCCTCCAGAATGCTGGAACTAAGGGTGTGTACCACCACTTCCATCTTGATGGTTTTATTTGTGACCTACTGTCTCATACATTTTTAGTGCCTCCAGCTTTCTAGAACAAGCCAAAGATAAACTAAACATTTAATTAATTAGTTAAGTTTTACTTTTTTTTTTTTTTGAGACAGGGTCTTTCTATGTAGTCCTGCCTGTCCTGGAACTCAATATGTAGGCCAAGCTGGCCTCAAACTCATAGAGATCCACCTAACTCTGTCTCCCAAACACTGGGATTAAAGGTTTGTGCACTACATCCAGCTAAGTAAACACTTAGGAAATAGAAGGAAAATAGGAAATAGATAATTATTATGTTGTAGGAGGGCTGCTTGTTCGTCCCAGCCACCCAGAACCAAAATAACCACACAGAAACTGTATTAATTAAATCACTGCCTGGCCCATTAGCTCTAGCTTCTTATTGTGGTTTTGGAGCCTGTCCTGGAACTAGCTCTTGTAGACCAGGCTGGTCTCGAACTCACAGAGATCCGCCTGCCTCTGCCTCCCGAGTGCTGGGATTAAAGGTGTGCGCCACCATTGCCCGGCAACTCTTACATCTTAATTACATCTTAATTTAACGTATTTCTATTAAGCTGTGTATTACCATGTGGCTGTGGCTTACCGTGTAAAGTTCCAGCATTTGTCTCCTTGACTCTGCCTCCTTTTTCCCAGCATTCTGTTTAGTTTTCCTGTCAAGCTCTGCTCTACCCTATCACAGGCCCAAAACAGCTTCCTTATTAACCACTGGTATGCACAGCATACAGAGGGGAATCCCACATCACCATTGTTTGGTGAGTCAGTTTGTTTTCAATTAAAAACTAATTTGCCTAATTTCACACTTCAATTTTCAACTGAAAATTTAGTGCTATCCTAAAATTACTGTTTAAAAACTCACGCTGAAAATTAAACAAGTTTTCTTTTAATTTCTCATGAAAACATTTTTGTTGTGGTAAATTTATCTAGATTGGGAGTTGTACAAATAACTGAAGACAAAGTATTTTTTTGAAAAATGTTTTATTAGCCGATTGTGGTGCCCTACACCTTTCATCCCAGCACTCAGGAGGCAGAGGCAGGCGGATCTCCTATCTTGGAAAACCAACACCACCAAAAAGAAAAAAAGTTTTTCAAGCCAGGAGGTGGTGGTGTGTGCACACCTTTAATCCCAATACCAGGAGGCAGAGGCAGGTGAATCTCTCTGAGTTTGCGGCCACATGAAAAAAACTTTTCTTTTTGGTATGTGTACACATTCATACCTATGTATGTGTGTGGTATGTGAACATGTACATGTGTTCACATGTACGCCATGTGTATGAGTGCATGTGCACATGTGTGCCATACATGTGGAGGTCTGAGACTGACGTCAGTCCTTCGTCGTTGCTCTCTACCTTATTGGTTGAGGCAGGTTTCTCAATTGAATCCAGAGCACACAGATGGCAGCTTGCTCTGGGAACCCCATGTATGTTTTCTCAGTGATGGGAATCAAAGGTGGCTGCCATGCTTGACATATACTTGACAGTTATATGGGTTCTGGGAATCCAAACTCCAGTCCTAACCCTGGCACAGCAAATGCTTTATCCACTGAGTCATCAGGATAATGCAAAAAGTGTTTTAAAAGCAATGTTTTCTGGAGAGATGGCTCAGTGGTTAAGAGCATTGCCTGCTCTTCCAAAGGTCCTGAGTTCAATTCCCAGCAACCACATGGTGGCTCACAGCCATCTCTAATGAGGTCTGGTGCCCTCTTCTGGCCTGCAGACATACACACAGACAGAACATTGTATACATAAAAAATAAATAAATATTTTTTTAAAAAAGCAATATTTTCTAAAAACAATTTTATTACATTGTATTTCTTTATCGTGCAGTATTTTCTGCCATTTGCATGCATGGAGAGATGATTACATGTGCTAACTGGTTTTCTGTCCCATGGGACCTAGGGATTAAACTCAGGTCATCGAGCTTGGTGGCAAGCCTCTACTTATGGCACTGAAAGTAGTATTTGGCCTTGGACATTAAAATAATACATGGCGACTTTCGTCAGATTCTCCCCCCTCCCACCACCCAAAGAAATGGGAACAAAACACGACTGCTCTCTGAGAGCTAAAATTTCGGACGGCATACGATGAGTAAGAGCAGAAATAAGCAAACTCACCTTCAAAGCACAAACTGACCTGACTCACTGTGATTTGATTTTTATTGAAAGAACATTGCTAAGAGGTAACTATGGAAACAGAGGAAGGAACACAAGGGCACTCCAGGGCTGGTGGCTATCCAAATGCTGTCAGGGAGAAAAGGAGCCTAAATCAAGAGCACAGCAGGATGTCCCTGCTATACTGGCAATCAATGTAGAAAATTGCAACCACTAGAAACTCAATATATATTTCAACCTTCGGAACAAAATCATCCTCTTGTAGAACTAGATAAATCAAGAAATGTCCTTACTTATAACTACTTGTTCTGAATCTATGCTCACCAAGCATCTTCTGTCAACAGATCTTATTCTTTTTGGTTTTTCAAGACAGGGTTTTTCACTGTATTATTTAAAATAATACATGTAGACTAGGCTGGCCTTGAACAGAGATCTGTCCACCTCTGCCTCCAGAGAGCTGGAATTAAAGGCATGGACCACTATGCCTGACTTCAGTTTTTGTTTCTTAAGTAAGTTTAGCTACATAGAAAATGTTCTAGCTAGCCAGGAGTAGTGGTCCATGCCTTTAATCCCAGCACACAGGAGGTAGGAACAGGTAGATCTCTAGTTAACTTTGGGTAGTGACCCACACCTTTAATACCAGCACTGGGGAGGGGAACAGAAACAGGTGCATTTCTGTGAGTTTGAGGCCCACCTTGTCTACATAGTGAGTTCCAGGTTAGAGTCACAAAGTGAGACCAAGTCTTAAAAAAAAATTGGAAGAGAGAGAGCGAGCAAAAAAACAAAGGAAGGAAGGAAGGAAGGAAGGAAGGAAGGCACAGTTATAAGCACACCTGTGAGGGATTATTTTTGTTTAATTTGAAGTGGGAAGATCTACTTCTAAATCTGTATTTTTGAGCTGGGAATCAAACACCTTTAATCCAGGTATTTTAAGATGGGAAGACCCACCTCTATTCTGGGCCATGCCTTCTGCTGAATGCCTATATAAAGACAACGACGAGGGAAGTTTTCTCTCTTTGCTTGCTCTTGCCTCATGCAAGTCCACTCTTTCACTGGCATAAAAGCCTACTTTGAGATTTCAGAATATACGGAATACCAGGAGAGACATCCAGCCTTGTGGACTGAAAAACTGGACCTTCTGTACATATAAAGCCATTGCTGGATTAGCTGGGCCACAGTGTGTAAGTCATTTTAATAAATCTCCTTTCTATATATACATATATAGAGATTCTTTCTTTTTTTGTTTTTTGTTTTTGTTTTTGTTTTTGAGACAGGGTTTCTCTGTGGTTTTTGGAGCCTGTCCTGGAACTAGCTCTTGTAGACCAGGCTGGTCTCGAACTCAACAGAGATCCGCCTGCCTCTGCCTCCCGAGTGCTGGGATTAAAGGCGTGCGCCACCACCACCCGGCTAGAGATTCTTTCTATAAATTCTGTTACTCTATCAAACCCCAAGTAAATACATAGCTCACAGAAACTCATGAATTAACACTGTACATGTCAGTCTCATAACCTGAGCAAACGTCAGCTCAGTTGATTGTTGGAGGTATTCTACATTGCTCAAGGAAGAGCTTTCAATATAGGGGTACTAAAGACCAGATTCTAATGGCTTGTGGGAAAACCACCAAGGAGTTTTCTTGGTGAAAAGACTGGTCTGTCTCTGGCCTGTTATATCTATCAGACAATATGCCCCATTTTAAATGATCATTAAAGGGACGGAGGGTTCTAGTTTATTTGGATTATCACTGGTTTAACTTGTGGAAGGCTCTAGGTTCAAGCCCCAGCAGTGTAAAACAGTCTAGAACAAATGATCACGTGCAGTGGTGCACGCCTTTAATTCCAGCACTTAGGAGGCAGAGGCAGGCAGATCTCTGTGAGTTCAAGGCCAGCCTGGTCTACAAGAGCTAGTTCCAGGACAGGCTCTAAAACTACAGCGAAACCCTGTCTCAAAACAAACAAAGAACAAAACAACAAAAAGAAATGTCAATTGGAAGGACATTGCTTGGGGTTTACTATTCTCTGATTTTATTTTAGCGTTCTAGCACTCTGGTGTCAACCCATGAAATCCATACTAATTACCAGCCGAGATGTTTACTCAGACCAGGAGAGGCTGACAAGAGATCTTTGAATTTATTACATATTATAGATACTTGGTAAAGCAGACAAATATCACACATTCATGAATTATTTTCTTTCTTTTGGGAAAGAAGATCGAACCCTGAGCCTCAGACACATAAAGCAAGATACTACATGACCAGCTCCCAGATACGCTATCATTGCCCTTCCTCACTTAGGATACTCTCCTGTCTCTACTTTGCACTTCCCTAGGAAATACCTGCATGCGTGAATCTTAACTGTTAGTTTTCTCTGCTAGTTGGCCCAAGTGATTAAACCCTGCCAGAGAAATCCTAGAAATAAGCAGTGCCTTATTTTACACCCATAATTAACAAATGCCAAAGGCTGTCTCAGCAAAGCACACCAGTCCTTTTGCTCCTCACACTTGGGTTACATTTGCACGCTGAGGCTGAGGTGATTTCAGTCTTCTCAAACCGCCACACCGGGCCCTCTCACTTCGCCCCCTACTTCACCAAGAACAGTCTAGCAAAGCGCTGGTTGTAAATTTATATGCTCGTCCGTCGGTTGTGTCAGTGCACGGACACAAGCCAAGTTGTATTCCAGACGATTCAGGACTTCTGGAATCTTCCCAGGCCAAAAGCTTTGTCTCCCTGAGATCGTTCTGGTTGCTGGAACGCCCTCTTTCCAGTAGGAGGCAGCGTTACCCTCGGCCGCAGTGGAGCTGCCACGGAGGCGTCACGTGACCCCGCAGACTCAACTCGCCCCTCCCCCCAGAGGGCGGTCCTGCGGAGATTTTTCTTTACGTGCGCAACGTCCTGACGTAGCACGTAGGGGCTGGCTAGCCGCCATCTTGCTTCTTTTTCTCGCTTGCTCTCACCCTCTCAGGAGGTAGCGAAAGTGCTTTGGCGGTTTTTACGGCCGCGGCTCGGGCTTTCCGTACCGGGCGGCCTTGCGGACGATCCGTCGAGGCGCCCTCCCCTCCCCCTGATCCGTAGCTGGCGAGTCCCTGGAAGCGCGCAGACTCGGTCCTCAACCCTGGCGGGTAAGGAGAGCCAGGGCGTCCTGGCGGTGAGGAGGCCCCGATGGAGGAGGACGGGCGCGGGAGGCCTGGGGGGCCCGCGGCGCCTCTGCCCGGGTTCCCCGGCATCGCGGCGTCCTCGGGGCTCCGGCGCGGGCCCGCCGCCCATGTGCGCTGCGTGTGCTGCGGCGGGGCGGCTCTGCGGCGGCCAGGGGACCCTTCCACCCGCGCGGGCCTGCGGGCGCCCTGCTCCCACGGCGTGGACGAGGCTGCCCGTGGCTGCCCCGAGGTCCCTTCCTGCCCGTGGACGCTCCTGGGGTGGTGCTCGCGTTCGCAGTGAGCAGGGTGTGGGGGGCCCAGGCCGATCACCGAGGCTCTGCAGGGACCCAGGATCAGCCCTACTTCCGCTAGGAACATGCTGGACAACTTCTTGGAGGATTGGGGTAGTCCTTCCTCCCGCTAGGCCTCTGCAGCCCCGCATTTGCGGGAAGAGCGCCCGACGGCTGCTTGTTCTATAGAGAGAGCGTTTGGTACCGCTGGTTGCCAGGGTGAAGGCCCCATGTAAGACTGTAGGAAAGAGCAAGGGAGTCACTGAGGACTCCCGTTCGGTTTTGCGCATAAGGAGCGCTCTGATCCCTTTAAAGAGATGGATATTTGTTTAAAGTTTGTTCAAGATCTTTGGGGTTGGGGGGGGGCATAATAATTCCTGGCTGTTAAAACTACCCGGATTTCCGCATTGACTGGTCTTCAGCCTAGGTAAAAAATTCAAACCGGGGTTAAGATACTTCGAATTGTACAGTAGGCGGCTCTCCTGTTAGGATTGCTCTTTTGGAACGCGCCGGAAGAATCGGAGGATGCTTGATTCAGTACCTGCTAGTCAATTTCAGCGAATAGAAAGTGGTAGGTAGAGTGGTATTAAGCGACCACCACGTCAAACCGCCAGCGTTTTTAAAAAGTGGATTTAAGCTTCGATGTTGGTCCTTGAGACGCGGCTTTGGCTGGAGCCATTTTTAGGTGTGTGTCACGGATGCGCTGCAGCATCTTTGCTGGCTTGCCCCAAATACACGGCTTCTCCAAAAATTCGAACTAGATTGAGTTTGTAGATAAGGAAAGCCGTATTTGCTTTTCTGGAATGGCTTTTTCGAAATGAGCTGTTTAGTGGGTTTGGGCTGTTGGGTTTTTGTTTGTTTTTTTGCGGGGTCTGTAGGTGTGTGTTGAGCATAGAATGCCTACTGTTCCCCCCCTTCCTTACTTAACCTCTGTGTACTAATCACAAGACCTTTATATACATTGTCCTTTTTTGTTCCTTCTAGTCTTTGAGGAAGGTGCTCTTTTTACTTGATTCACAGATGAGGGCATGGTATTTTGAGAGACTGAAGTAATTTGGTCAAGGTCACACAAATTTTTGGTGGTACTGTCGTCAAAGCTGTACTTTCGAAACCCAAAAGGGATGCAGGGAACCATCAAAGTGCCTGTTTGTTCTTACACTTTTACAGTCTTGGCTAAAGTAAGGTCCATTATTAGCTGGTAGTTTTTCTTTAGCCTGCCTTCGGTAATTGAACATTGTTGCATGTGAAGGTTAAAGTGTTGCCAGGTGTAACTGCGTTTTATCTGTTTGGCTTGGGAAGACTAGAAGACAGTGATGGGCGGCTTGAGGTCAGCCTAGGCTGCATAGTAAGACTAGGTGAATACTTAAAGGTACTTTTTAAAAAAAAAAAATCTGAGAAGACCATTCCTTCATTCAGAAACGAAAGGTGATAATGGCAGCCCCTCGCAGGCTTGCTGGTGAATGTAAGACTGTAAAGAGTTTATTACTATGCTTAGTGCGTGGTTAAAGAAAGCAGGCAAGCAAGAAAAGAACAGCTAACAATGGAGGGAGAACAGAGTACTGGTAGAAAGGAAAAAAATGCTCTTTTTCAAGCAGAATAACCTGTGTTCTCAAAATAACCCATCTGGATACTTAGGTTGTTTTCTTTGCCCTGTTCTACTTCTCTTTACACTTACATACTGGGTTTTAATTCATAAATTGCTCCTTTGTGCTCTGTATAGTAAGTAACCCTGGTATCAGTTCTAGCTCAGAGCAAGGAATTTCTTAACTGTCTTAGATAAGACTGTATCCTTGAGTCTGTGCACTGTCCCCTCCCACACTTCAAGTTGTGAGTTAGCTAGGTGATATCTTTCTATGCAGTTTATGTCATGCTGGTATCTGTAAGAGTTCATCGTTGGTAAAATTGCAAAAGAAATCAATTACATATTTAGAAAACTATTCTCTCTCTATTTTGAGATGGACTTTCTTTGCAATCTTGCCATCCTGGAACTCACTATGTAGACCAGGCTGGCCTCGAATTCAGAGATCCTCCTGCCTCCCAAGTGTTAGTTAGGATCAAAGGTGTGTGCTACCATGCTCAGCAGAGAACCGCAGTTTACAGTGAAAGCAGCTCTGAAGTTTGTATCGAAGTTCTGACTAAGACTTTTGACTTCAATAAAGCTAGACTTGTCTGTTGCTTTGTAAGTGGAGTAGCACAATGAATGCTTATCTCAGTTGATGTTAATTGTTGCTTGGAAGTCTGAGTTAGTTTCCTGAGTCATAGTCCTAGCATCTTTGTGGATCAAAGTGTTCTTTAGAGAGTCACTTTTGTATTGTGTTTTCCTTCTAAAGCTAACTATAAAATTGTTTTTTTGTTTTTTTTTGCCACATAGATTTCTCATTTGTTCTAGAGATTAGCAGGCCAGCCATGGTTAGGGGCCTATGTCTGCACCTATTTACAGAGTCAGTCAAATGAGTGCTATTACTGAGGTTCAACAAGCAACTTCTGTGTCGTTGGCAGGCACATTTGGCAAAAACTATTATTGTCAGTATGTTGGATTCAATCTTAGTAGCTCTGCGTGGTGCTGAATATTAAAGGAAGGTAAGCCAACATTTATAGAGAGCATCACTAGTATTTTTAAAAAGTACTGTCTTGCCAGGCGATGGTGGCGCATGCCTTTAATCCCAGCAGGGAGGCAGAGGCAGACGGATCTCTGAGTTCGAGACCAGCCTGGTCTACAGAGCTAGTTCCAGGACAGGCTCCAAAGCCACAGAGAAACCCTGTCTCGAAAAACCAAAAAAAAAAAAAAAAAAGTACTGTCTTAAGAATTTTCCATGCTTCCATCACCTACCATGTATGGTAGTTGTCATATATAGTTGATCTTGCATTATGTTCCATGCTTATACACCTACCTTATATAGTGCTTGCCATAGTTTTTTTTTTTTTACATTGTTGAGTAAGGATTAGAGATACCAAATAATCTATGCAAAAGAGTAAGAGTACTCTTTGTGAGATTGATTTGCATCAAATTTTTCTGGTTTTGTTTGTTTGAGACTAACTCTGCCTAGAACTCACTGCCGGGCTGGCCTTGAACTCACAGATTTACCTACCTCTATTTCCCTAGTGCTTGGATTAAAGCTTTGTGGTTCCACAACCAGCTTAATTTTCAGTTTTATTCTACTATTAAATAATCTTTTCACTTTGGTAGATTGTTGAATGGCTTTGTTTCTTACTACCAAGATACTTTTCCTTAAAATTAATACTAAAAGTTACCATGAGCTACCATAAATCCTAGCACTTGGGAGGCCAAAGCTCTCTTGAGTTTAAGGCCAGCTTGGTATATGTAGCAGTTCCAGGCTAGCAAGGGCTTCTTAAATAAGGTGGGTGGGGGTTGCCATAGAAGTGGAGAGAGTTCTTTGTATGGCATTCATGAGGGCCTAGGTTTAGTTCCCATTACTGCCCTTCACACCATATCTTTTATAGGTTCATACCTGCGGATGAAAACAAAGGCATGTGAGAAGGTGCAGGAAATTTGGTGTAGAAAATTTACTCACAGAAAAAGATAGCATAGATGAAGTGTCTAGTTGATTACGGTAAAGGAAGACATGATGGCTAGAAGATAAAAAAATAATAGTGGGGTAGGAGAGATGACTTGTTGTGTCAGTACTGTGAAAGAGAGAATCTGGGTTCAATTCTCCAGCACTCACATAAAACTAGGCATTGCTCCCCATGCCCGTAACCCCAGCAGTTGGGTGTGGTGGTAGTAAGCTTCAGGTTCGGTGAGAGACTATCTAAAAAATAAATGGAGAGTCTGCTGGGAGACTGCTGGCATAATCTGGTTTCTGATTGCAGGCACATACAAAATATCAATAATAGTAATTTTTGTTTTCTTTTTTCAAAATTTAATTCCAGAGCTCAGAGCTTGTCCTTAAACTCCTACCTTACTTCCTACTGCCAAAACTACAGGCATTAGTTATCCAGCTTGACTGGGGTTTTATTTGAGGCAGAGGCTCATTATGTAGCTATCTGGTTCAGGTGTGTTACAGTTATGGATAGTTGATTGTTCTCACTGTTAAGTATGTGCTATTCAACCACTAAGCGCTATCCCCAGTCCTGTAACTTTTAACTTTTTGTTAAGGACTTTGTACCTAGCTCTACACTATTTGTCCCCATCTCCCAGGGAGGCTCACTCTTTAAATCTATACCAGAGTAAACCTTAGAAGTGGATTCTTTCTCCTTTATAACACTAGAAGACTTTTTTTTTCTTTTTTTGATTTTTCAAGACAAGGTTTCTCCATAGCTTTTGGTTCCTGTCCTGGAACTAGCTCTTGTAGACCAGGCTGTCCTCGAACTCACTAGATCCGCCTGCCTCTGCCTCCTGAGTGCTGGAATTAAAGGCGTACACCACCACCGCCCAGCTACTAGAAGACATTTTTAAGTTGATTGTTTATGGTTACCCTAACTAGTAAGTAATAGTAAGGATTTTAATCATTGACCCAGACAAGCCTGAGTGATAACTCTGTCCCAATGACTGATATTTCCTGAATTGAAGTCATTCACCAAGTTTTTTAACTTTGTCTTCAACCCATCTGTTGTTAATACTTAAGCTTATTGCTGCACCCCCACCCCCAACCATGTCTCACTGCATATCCAAGTTGGTTTAAATTTGCCACCCTTCTACCTCAGCCTTTAGAGTGCTGGGATTACAGGTGTGTGTTTACACAGTTCAGTTTTAATTTACTCTCTTTTAATTAAGTGAATTTAAAAGTTAAATGTACATTTTTTTGACTTTTTTTAACCATCTAGTATGTTTTAAAATAAGCATGTATACTCTTAAGTTCTGATTTGTGGACCACTTCAAATTAATATCTACCTTTGGAAAATAATTTGGAAAATGAGTGCTGGGTAAGATCAAGCAACAGGTGCAGACAATGAAGGCCAAAGTGACTAAAAGCCTGGACTGGAATGGATTCATCAAACAGGAAATGGCAGCATTGCAGAAAAGAATACAGTGTAGTCTTAACGCATGCTTGACAGCCATTTTTGTGAATTTATATTTAGATAAATGACACTTGCTAGGATGTCTTAAGAATCTACAGCAAGGGAACAAGAGCGATGAAGAAATGGGCAGAAGGGAATAATATAAACATAAGATTACTAGAGTTAGCTCTAACAAAATCCCCAAAAAATTGTGGTAAACAACCTTTGATTTAGGTGAGATATCATTGGTGACCCCTAAAAAAATAGGTCAAGTACTGGGGATGGAAGGTTAAGAGGTAGAGTGGTAGGAAAAATAATACGACCTTGATTTTCTTTTTTTTTTTTTTTTCGAGACAGGGTTTCTCTGTGTTTTTGGAGCCTGTCCTGGAACTAGCTCTTGTAGACCAGGCTGGTCTCGAACTCACAGAGATCCGCCTGCCTCTGCCTCCCGAGTGCTGGGATTAAAGGTGTGCGCCACCACCGCCCGGCTAGAACTATAAGGTTTAAAGCTTAGCTTTAATTCTTTTCAGTTTGTATCAGCTGTCAAGTTCAGTCTTTTTACATACAAAGAGAACATTACATGTGCTTTTTTATTTTTTGAATTTAATATTCTATGATACCATGTGTCATGAGTCTTTTCCTTATTTGTTTGTTTGGGGGATTTTTGAGACAGTCTCTCTATGCACTATTGGCTGTCCTGGGACTTGCTGTTGACCAGGCTGGCCTCGGTCTTACAAAGATCTGCCTGCCTCCTGTGTGTTGGGATCAAAGGTGTGCACCACCGTGGCCCGTCTTTAGCCATATTTAAAGCACAAATAGGAGATGAGTGTCCTAAGATGAGGTTAAGATAATCAGTCTAGTCAGGAGACAGGCCGGCCAACTTGGTCTACATAGAGAGTTCCAGGCCAGCCAACACAATATTGTAAGACCCTATCAAATAAGAGATGGTGATGTATCTTCCTTCCTCTTTCCAGCTGGTTATTTAATAAGTGCAAGACTATTGTTTATGATTGTATGGTCAGTGCATTGCACAAAGGTTCTAGACTGAAGAAGGCAAGAAGAATGTAAGTACAGCCCGTGTTCCACTAGTGGAGTTATGTGCTCTTTTAATAATACCAGCTTCTCTCTGAGAACTGTAGTTATTCCCAGAAGGATATATATTTTCTGTTTGCTCGAAGGCTTTGTGGAAGCCAATGGGTGCTTTTGAAAGCCTTATGGAAATAAGATACACACAGAGAGAGAGAGAGAGAGAGAGAGAGAGAGAGAGAGAGAGAGAGAGAGATTATAAAGGAACCAGGGTTGGTTTTCAGCACCCACATGATGGCTCACAATCATCTGTAACTCCAGTTCCATTTTTAATGCATTTTAAAGATGGGTATCATAACTTATTGAATATTTTTAGTAAGAATGAAAAATGATATATTAAATACCATGTCAAATTTCAAAAAAGTAAGAAAGCATTTTGAGAGTCCTAATTTAATTACAATTTAATACTCAAACATTTTGTTTTGATTTTTCAAAATATGACTATTGGTGGTCTATAATTCAAGAAACTACTTTTAGAATTAAGTTTAAAATTTTTTAGATCTAAATTGAAGAAGCACAATATGGGAGGTATAGAGTTTCTGTTGAAAGTTAGAGATGTGAATCCTATAAATTTGTTTAAAGGTGGGAAAAGAAAGTTGAATGTGGTTCCTGGCACCTGTAATGCCAGCACTCTGGGATAGTGAGTCAGGAATATTGTGACTAGTTTCAAGCCAGCCTGGGCTACCTGGCAAGTTATTTTGCTTTAAAGTAAAAGAGCATTACTGGATGGCGGCTTTGGAAAGAGATTTGAAGTTTGGTTATGTTGTTTTATGAGTTTAATTTTTTACTAAATAAAATTGGACTTTTTGTTGTTTAGTTTTGTTGTTCTAATACTACGATTTGGGTATTTACTGCAATTAGTATCAAGTTGTAGAAAGACAAAACATCTCCCAATAGTCAGGAGGAATCTTTTGATATTGAAGACAAAGGTGTCATGTAATATTTATGACATTCTTGAACTTTGAAATACTGAAATTAGAAAGTGTAAGCGGTGAATGTACTCCCTTTAATGTTTGATAACCAACATTTCAATGGTATTGGAAGAGTTAGTAACTTAGATGGCTATGTTTGAAATTCCATTTCCTATTGTAACCCTTTGGTTATGTTAAAGGTTGGTAAGAATAGGCCCTGGAAAGGTGGCTTAGTGGTTGAGAGTACTGGCTGTTCTTCCAGAGGTCCTGAGTTCAATTCCCAGCAATCACCTGGTAGCTCACAACCATCCATAATGAGATCTGGTACCCTCTTCTGGCCTGTAGGCATATATGCAGTCAGAGCATTGTGTACATAATAAAAAGTATTTTTTAAAAAGGACTGATAGAAGGGTGAGCATTTGAAAAAGAACACTCTTTCCCCATAGCTGAAACCATTCAAGTCCTCCCATAAAATAAGATTGGCTTAAAAACTGAAATCAGTCTTAAGAGGAATTGTATATAAAGAGTAGCTAAAATATTGTAGGTTTTCAGTAAGGAGACCCTGCTAATCACTTGAAATAAATAGTAAATGCAAGAACTTTTACTTTCCTAGAACAGGGCTTCTTATGTGCAGTGTGCTTGTTTGTGGAGGTAGAAGCTAACATTAGATGTTTACCTCAAAGCTCTCTACGTTACTGAGATCATCTCTCACTGAGCCTGCCTGTATCTCACTCTGACTAGCCAGCAAATCCTAGGGATCCTGTCTCTTGTCTCAGCACAGGATTAGAGATGCAAACAGTATCTCCACCCTGACCCCCCACTCGTCCCCAGTGCATTCTGGTCCTCATAGTCTCATCATTGTTTGCAAAGTCCATATTTTACCACTAAGCCATCTATCTCTTCAACTGCTTAGGACAGGGCTTCTTAACCTTTCCACTTACAACTCCTTTTGTCTGTGGCCCTGGTATATAAAATATACAAGTCAAACATTTAATAATAATCATTTTTAATTTATTTAAAATAATTTTTTGTTATTTTACTATTTAAAGATAACTTTATATGCTAGAGATAGCTTCTTTATTTTATAACTAAGTCTTGTTTAAGTATTTGATTTGCAGAATGTAAAGATCTTCAGCATTTTTTAGAGGTTGACTGGCACAGTGCTAAGAATGACATTTTACATAAATTCATAATACAAATATCAGAAGTATGTTAAACACCATCTTAGAAATTTGTAAAATTGTGTTCTAAACTGAAACGAGCTTCTCATCAACTTGAGAAGCGATTTTAAAACCAAGCAGTATTGCAGTCCAAAGGTAAACTAAGTTGATACATGCTGAGGACTGATAGGAAAATATTGTTTTTTATAACTAAACCATTATGTTTCTATACAAACAGAAAGCTAAATGTCCAGAAAAACACTAGAATTCATAGCACACAGCCTTCGCTAATTTTAACTAAGGTGTTAGAGGCAGCATTTGGTGCATGGCATGAGGGTATGTATATACAGAGAAGCTGACCAAACAACATTGTTGAGTGCTGCCAGAAACACTTTGGGTTCTTTGTAGGATTACAAATTAAGAAGCCTTTTACTATTACCAAATTTTACGTTGTGACCCATATAAAAAGCTGTTTTAGCAGTGGTTTTTTTTAAATATTTTTTTAGTATAAAAGATTTACTAGCTAGATTGCTTTTCTAATTATAAAGGTTGTTTTCTGTCCTGAAACATTATTTCCCTTATTTCCTTTTCATTTTTGATTTTGTTTGCGATGTGGTCTCAGCTGTGCGGTGGTGGTGCATGCCTTTAATTCCAGCACTTAGGAGGCAGAAGCAGGTGGATCTCTGTGAGTTCGAGGCCAGACTGGTCTACAAGAACTAGTTCCAGAACTGGCTCCAAAGCAACACAGAGAAACCCTGTCTCAAAACTCCCTCCCCCCGACAAAAAGAGATGTGGTCTCATCCAAGCTGGGCTTGAACTCCTGATCCTGCCTCCATCTCCCAAATGCTGAGATAATAGGCATGCACTACAGTACACAATACTGTTGTTTTCAGGTATGGACTGACTACCAGTCTCATTCTGAGAATGAGATGATAAGTTTTGGTGTTTTAGACGTCTTTAACATATTATGGTACTCTTTTAAAAAAATATTTATTTATTTATTATGTATACAATATTCTGTTTGTGTGCATGTCTGCAGGCCAGAAGAGGGCACCAGACCTCTTTACAGATGGTTGTAAGCAACCATGTGGTTGCCAGGAATTGAACTCAGGACCTTTGGAAGAGCAGACGATGCTCTTAACCACTGAGCCATCTCTCCAGCCCCCCATATTATGGTAACTTTGGGTGGTGGCACACGCCTTTAATCCCAGCAGAGGCAGAGGCAGGCGGATCTCTGTGAGTTTAAGGCCAGCCTGGTCTACAAGAGCTAGTTTCAGGACAGGAACCAAAAACTACGGAGAAACCCTGTCTCGAAAATTCAAAAAAAAAAAAAACTTAAAACCACTTGATAGTTTCTACATAAAGAAATGAACCCTTGAGATGCTAGATATGACAGTTGCTCTGATCTGCTGAGTGCACATTATTTTGTGTGTATTAATGTAATATTAAGTGAATTGAGATATCATTATACCTCATGTATGTTAAGGTGTGTAAAAAAGTCTTTGGATGTCATTTTAGACATTCAAGTTACTAATTGGTTATAATGTGCATCAAACCTTAGAAGGTGGTCAGTACAATAGCCTGCCTTTGCTAGGAAGCCACTTGCGATTGGGAAGTCAGCAGTCAGCGTGTATCGTAAATAAAATATATCTCCAAATAGCAAATACCACAATAGCAGTGATCCCCCCCCCCCAATCATTTCTTTTGAGCTCTCTCTTTTTTCCTAAGAAGTTGGTAGGTTCTTTTCATGGGATTGTATGCGCCACTCTTGGTTACCCACCACACATACACTGAAGAAAGTCATGGAGAAAAGGAAAAGGTGTCCAGGATATGGGCATTGGAAGAAGTCATTTGACTTGTTTGCTAGATGCAGCCTTGTAGAAACAGAATAGTCAATTCTATACTTTGACAAAGTTACTTCACAGCTCTTGGAGTTATCTGGCCAATTCTGAAAATAGAGAATGGGACGAGTCTTATTTTTGATAACTTCCTCCCACTTATGGACAGTTGAGTAATTACAAAGTTTGTGACCAGGTTAGTTTGTTAATACTGTGTTAATAATGATCCTTGGAATTGAACATAATTTAAAACTTAGTATGATAAGTACAGATTCGGTAGAATTATTAAATCCCAGATCTTTGCATTTGATTTCTTTTAACATAGAGATTTATTAATAAAGTAATACTACTATAATATTAGCTGTCTTAAAACTAGAGGCTTTTCATACAGACAGGTTGAGCCCATATACTGCATTTAAGAAATTCATGTTTGTGAGGCCCTACCTTTGTTACCCAGTTTGCTTACCCTTCTCTTGGCTTTAAGCAATCCATCCCCCTGTCTCAGCTACCTCAGTAGCTAGGATTATAGACTCCCACCACCACATGGGAGGAAATTCAATTTTTAAATTGTAACTACATAGTTACTCTTAAATTATGATAGTCCAGTATCTATTTAATCTTATAGAATCATTGATTATATTTTGGTCTTTCGAATGTGTTTATGGTTTTATTTGTTATGTCTGCTTTCCAGCTCTATTCAAGTTTTAAACACTAGACAGGGTCCAGTAGATTGTCCATTGTACTGGTCATCCCTTAGTACCCAGTCATAGGTGGACTTTTCTTTCCTGTCTGCTAGTTCTCAAATAACTGGCATTGAGACTCAATATTAATTTTAGGTAGTCGGCAGGTAACTCAAGCTTATTACTAATTAGCTCTTAAAACTTAAATGAACCTATGTCTATTAATCTTTTGCCACGAGGCTCGTGACTACCTGTCCTCCAGCATGTCTTGCTGTCCCCGTGTCTCCTGGGATCTCTCAGACTCCACCCTTCTTCTCAGTGTCCCTAGTCTGATTTCACACCTAACCTTATCTTATCCAGGTATTGGCCAGTTAGCTTTTTTATCAAACCAATTACAGCATAATTTACACAGTGTACAAAAGGATCGTTTCATAGCACCTAGTGTGTTCAGATAACTCTATCCCCTGCTCAAAGCAAACCCATAAATGCCCAAGTCCTCTTACAACTTACTACTTGAGACTACTACTTTATAACCAACTTCAAAATAAAATAGCATGATATGCACATATAACCAAAGCATGTGGTTATATATCGCCAGCTTCCAAATAATGACATGGAGAGTTATTAAGTATGAAAGTTTGGCTTTAGTTTGAGCTTGTTCCCAACTAGCTCTTAAAACTTAATCTACGTTCTGCCACATGACTTGTTACCTCTCCACCATATTGTATGTCTGGTTCCCTCTGCCTTTCAGGTCTGCACCCCCTCTCCCCAGTTCCTGTCTCCCTGGAAATCCTGCCTATCCTGGCCTTTCAGCTCCTTATTAGACCAATCAGAAGGTGTCTTGACAGTGTGCAAAAAGATTATCCCGCAAAACATGGTTATATGTTTATAGGCTATAAGTCACCTCAAGATTACTATACCTAACCAATATAAATGTAATATGTCTGTGGTTTTCTTGTTTATAGTTTTCTTGAAATACTTCCTATTTAAAATTAGTTTGGTGTATTCTGTATTTCAAAATGGTTTCATTTTTAAAAGTGATTTTCTGCTTCTATTCTTATTTTTATTTGTATTTACGAAGTAAGATGGGGGAAATAAATATCTTAGAAAGTTTATATTTCATGAATATATGAAATATCCTTGATACTAGGATAGCTTGGGCATGGAGACTGGTCGTTTTAAAGTGGGCAAGTTAGTTAAAATTGGAGTATTAAAATGTTACATCAGTATTACCTTGCCCCCCCCCCATATAACTAAATGGCTTAAACGACAGAAATTTATTTGTCAAAGTTATGGAGTCTAGAAGTACAAAGTAAAGTTGCTAGCATGGTTTGTTTTAGTGAGTACTTTGTTCCCTGCTTACACATGACCCCTTTTCTTATTGTACTCATGACAGAGAATTAATTCTGCTATCTCCTTATAGAAAGTGTTGATATTGTCGTGACTTATGCCATCATCTAAGACTAATTACCTTTCAAACTAGTTTTCTATATATCATCACCTCTGGGTTAGGACTCCACAATTTTCTGGCAAAATATTCCTCTTATAATTTGTGGTACTTTTATGTTATTGTTACTTGAAAATGACATTTCTAAACAGGTAGGTGTATTTATTAATGGAGTCATCACTTCCTGTTTCTAATGCTTTGTCTTTGTCATTTGATATTGTATTGAACTATGAGAAAAGAAAGGTCAACTACATAGAATCTCTTTAATTTTAGCTCCTTAAAGAAAACTGATGTGGTAAAATTATTTTGGGAACTCCCCCCTCCTCCAAGATGGTTTCTGTGTAGCTTTGGAATTAAAGGTGTGTCCCACTACTGCCTGGCAATCTTGGGCATGTTTTGAGAACCATCTGAGTTAATATTGATGTCACTGTTTTCTTGCTGTATGATTTTTGTTGTTGTTTTGGTTTGGTTTTGGTAAGTTTTTCATTTGTTAGTTTTAATGATTTAGATTTTTTAAGTAGTTCTGAGGCCCTTCCCAGTAATTTTACATACCAAAACCTTAGATTTTGAAAGGTGGTTCCAAAAATACCTTGCTAAGTTAGAATGTAGGTCTATGATGTTATAAGTGTGAAAAACAAATACTAAAATTTACTACTGTGTTTACAGTAGTGATGAGGAAATACTCTGGGAGAAATTTACTTTGTAGAGAACAGGTCACCTTTTTAAATTAAATGCTTAAAATTTATGAGGGAGGAATAAGCTTAATCTTCTAGAACATATAAAAATGATTTAGAGAAGTTTTATATTTCCTTATCCAGGTGTTTTGCCTCTTACTATTTTACTTTTATTTCCTTTGTTTTCTGCGTAAGCGGTCATCTCTGCACACACTGACACATTTTCTGTGTTTTTTAATGTCTAGTTCTAAACAGTGTAGTCTCTGCGAACCTAAAATTTATACTCTTACATCAATAATTTTCTGAGAACAGTTTTTGAACTTGTTCTGATAAATGAGCAGAAACAACTGGTTAGTAAGTAAGCTTGATTCTTTGTACATGTTCAGTATTGTTGCTGACAAGTTTTGGTGACTTTTGCTGACCAATATTCCTCTCCCTTATTTATTCCTTTTTGCTAGCTGTTAGCTCTGTTGTAACATACACAAGATAGAAATTTGCCCCATTTGTAGTGTCTGGTAAGAGCCAGAGGTTTTGCTTTCAAAACTTGAACACCGTGTCCTCTCACTTGAAGTAGTAGGGGTAGACAGGCACAAGAAGCCCACTGGTTAACTTTTTCTTTTCCCATTTACTTTTCAGACCTTTGCAACCTCAAGATTTCCAAGCTCTATTGCTGGTTAGTGGATGAGGACAGTATATTTACTGGTTATGACTTCTCCATGGTATATCATAGTCACTGAGAAAATATTTGTAAGAGAGAGTAGGGGTTAAATATTTTGAGCTTGAAGCTCTGTCTTGAAATGTGCATAAGCCTGGCAGTGGAGGCACACACTTTTGATTGCAGAGGCAAGCGGATCTGAGTTCGAGGCCAGCCTCGTCTATAGAGCTAGCTCCAGAATAGCTAGGACTGTTACACAGAGAAATCCTGTTTCAGAAAAAGCAAACAAAAAGTTTCATGATGTTTTAGTATATCAGCAATTAAAAATATGTATCAAAGATTGCAGTATGAAGGAAGTTTGGGGAAACCCCGAAAAACAAATATTTTTTGGAAATGGTTGATATCTGTATAGTAGATGGTCCTTCTGCCACTACCACTCCTGGTGTGGGCCCCCACACTCACTTTAGTTCCAATCTAGGGCTTCTTGCATCCTAGGTCAACATTGCCACCTAAGCTATACCCAGTGACTGCAGATTTGTTTTATTTTAGATTTATTTTATGTGTAATTTTGAGTGTTTTGCCTTCATGTATGCATGTCTGCACTACATGTGCACAGTGCCCAAGGAGGCCAGAGGCGAGGGATTTGGATGGTTATGAGTTCTGGAGTCACACCTGGATCCTCTGTAAGAGCAGCTTGTGTGCTTTTAACATCTGACCCAAGCCATCTCTCCAGCCCCAACAAGTCTTATCTATCTATCTATCTATCTATCTATCTATCTAATTTGGTGTGCCTTGGTGCATTGCCTGCATGAATATCTGTGTCAGGGTATAGGATCCTCTGGAACTGGAGTTATAGCTGGCATGTGGGTACTGGGAATCAAACCTGGGTCCTCTGGAAGGGCAATCAGAGCTCTAAGCCATTTCTCCAGCCCCCAACAGATCGTTTTTTAATGTTGCCACATATAAATCTATGGGGTATCAGACTATCTTTAGGGGATCTAAATTATTACATAGGAATAATGAAAAAATGATAAACATTTAGAACCTCATGGCCAGAAACATACTTTTGTTATTTGTGTTGGGAAGATTGGAGTTTATCGAAATACAGGGGTTACTTTTATGCACATAATAAGTATTAAAGATAATTTAATGTTTGCTGTATTAAAATATAGAATTTTTTACTAATAAGCTGAAGGAATTTTAGAGATTATAGCTAATCTTTTTCAAAAATGTAGAAACTGCTTTCTCCACATCAGCATTTGAGCTGAACATTTGTGAAAAAATTCATGGTTAGCACTGTTGAGTAGTGTCCTTTCATCTGGAAGGGCTGATCGTTGTATTCTGATAAACTGCTTCCCAAATGTCATTTAGATCTTTTGGAAACAAGCTACTTGGTTTAAAAACATTGGTTCCCCCATGTGCATACTATTTCTTTATATAATTGGGAGGGGGGGGTCGTTGTAGAAAACTATCTACATTTTTACAAAATCTGGAGAATGCATACACACTATATCTAATTTCAGTGGGGAAATCCTATTTTTATTGGGCTTTTTCAGTTAAAGCGCTTCTGATTTTAGAGAAAATTAATATTTTCAGTGGTAAAAGCAAGGAGGGGTTATTTAAAAGACTTTGTTTTTAAAGATTGAGTTCTTCGGATTTTTAGGGACCTTAATGTGAATGA
This sequence comes from Microtus oregoni, assembly GCF_018167655.1. NCBI lineage: Eukaryota > Metazoa > Chordata > Mammalia > Rodentia > Cricetidae > Microtus > Microtus oregoni. The sequence goes on from NW_024543072.1 coordinate 36,060,156, forward strand.
CTTTTGAAATGTATTGTTAATTTTATACAAGTGTAGAGGATTTCTTTCAATATTTACATAATTTCTCCTCTAGCTATTCTTACTCCCTCACAAATTCAAAGCCTCTTATGCTTTGATTATTATTGTAACATATATACATATAATTAGAAATACAACATGGTGAATCTCTTTAGTGCTGCTCCCATGTATATGTTAGGTCATGCTCCTTGGGATCCATCCAATAGCCTATAAGGGTGCCTTTTCCCTGGAGAAAACTGATTTTTCCTTCTCTTAGCAGCTGTTAATTGCCTGTAGCTTTTCATTTCTGGGTATTCCTTCATCCATGTTGGCACACCAACTGATGTTGTCACAGTTTGGTTCTTCAGTAGGTGACCTCTTTGTGTTCCTGGGTACAGCTTTCCTGTCCTGTATAAAAGACATCATCTTGCAGTAAAGATCTGGTCCTCTGGCTTTAGAATCTCTCTAACCCTTGAAGGGGTGTTTTAAAATTAGAAATGATACATGTAGAGGAGAATATAGTGCTTTGGATCCCCATAATTATGCTGATGTGTTTTTCAAATTAGAAGCTCAAAGGCTGAAAAAAATGCTTGAACTTGCTGTTTGAAGGGTTTGAGGGATTACTAGTTACATACATTGTACTGGCTTGTTAAGATACTAATGTCAAGTTCAGCCATGTATCCACACAGCAATTTTTTAAACTAGTTTTCCTCCATTGGCTCTTGGCGTATAGAATATCCACAAAGGTACCATTTCTTGTTCACTTGGCAAGCTCTATAAAATCTGATTTCTGTCTGCTTTAACTTCCTCCATCTCCTCCATTTCCCCTTTAGGCATGAATTTTACAGTTGACCTTACACTTCTGGGCTAAGGTTCAGTGGTTTGCAGCTGTGACTTTACTGTAGAGACATGCAGGGGAAGGTTTTCAAAGAATGCTTTTATTCAGCCTGGCCTGAACAATTTTGCATAAACTGGCTGATGGAACAGTGTTTGTGTGCGTGGTTGTATATGTGTGAAGAAGCCAGAGGAGGACTATTGGACATATTCTACTCTGTACCTGGAGAGCTAAGTTAGCCAGCAAGCCCCAGCTCTCCTTTTGCCTTTTCCCTCACTACTACAGGGCCTACATGACTATGTCTGGTATCTTAACTGGGTGCTGGGATTTCTAGCTCAGGTCTTCATGTTTGGGTGGAACCTACTGAAACCATCTCATATCCTGGCAGATTATTTCCAAGATCTCTGATAAATTTATGCTTCCTGAGTGAGAGCACTGATTGATTTTTCTTTAGCTCGTGTCACTTCAGAGAAGCCTTCAAAATTTTGTTGCCTTTTTACCCAGTTGATTTTTTTTTATTCACATTTTTGTTTTACTTATAGATTGTTGATTACAGGTTCCATAAAGTATGACCTGTACAGCCACAAACAAGTGAACATAGGGTAATAATCTCAAATTCCTGACCCCCTTCCTCCACTTGGGACCACAGAGGTATGTAACCACAACTACTGTTGGACCCATTTTAAAACTTGTTTTGTCTTGTAATAGAAACACTTGGAGTGCAAATATGATTTATATTCATTGTGTTGATAGGGTATTTTCTGTTAAAAAGTTTGGCAGTATTGGTTTTGATTTTGCATGTGTGAGTCTTGTCACAGATTTTTTAAATTGATTCTCTTTTGTGTTTATGGGATTATAATCTTAAACAGTTTTCACGCCAGTTCCAGAAGCAAAACAGCTTTTGAGATCCCCATTACCATGTTTTTTCCCCTCCTCTATTGTCTGTTGCATACTAAAGAACTTCACTCAAAGGAAAGTGTTTCTAATTTTCTGTGTGTCTTAAGACGTTGTATTCTTGACGTGATCAGCTCCGTGTCAAACAGTAGACATTTACTCAGCCACAGGTTCACCTGTGTGGTTGCAGGTAGCAGTATCAACTTTATTAAGTCAAAAAATTTCCATGTTTGTGTTCACCACAGTTTCTTTATCCATTCATCCTTAAAGAAAGATACACTTTAGCCAGGCAGTGGTGGCACTTGTCTTTAATCCCAGCACTTGGGAGGCAGAGGCAGGCAGATCTCTGAGTTCTAGGCCAGCCTGATCTATAAGAGCTGGTTCCAGGACAGGCTCAAAAGCTACAGAGAAACCCTGTCTTGAAAAAAAAAAAAAAGATAAATACACCTTACACTTTGAATGTTTGCTTGTTTTAATTTAGTGTAATTATAGTATGAGTGTCTTTATGAGGCAGTAATTTTATTTCCTTTGAAAAATATGCAGAAAAGGAAATTTAGTTTTGAGGAGTCCCTATGTTATAATGCTCATATTAAATTATATTAACACCAGTAAGATTCAAGGGTTTCTCCAACCTTGAGAAACTTATGTTTGGTAGATGTCTATTGGAGCCTATATTTCTGGGTCCCCTATGTGTCTTAATAGGCCAGTTCTGTATTTTGTATTGGTTTTGTTTGTTTTTCAGGGCAGGGTTTTTCTGTATAGACCAGGCATTGCCGCCGCCACCAGCTTTGTAATACAATTTTTGAAAAAGGAAGAGATCTTCAACTTTGTGCCCCTTCTATAGTTTTCAGTCAAACATCATGGCTTCCCTGTGGTCCCAACCACTCTTATGCACAGGAGTTCAAAATTAGCAACTGGGCGGTTTCCTGAGACCTCTATCTTACCCTAGATGTTTTGGGGGGTGTCCTATGTGGATCTTTCATAGTATTATGTTAGTGGAATTTTGAATTCAGTCAATTCAATTCCAACTTCTTGAGTCTGTTAATTACTTTGAATCAGGTTAACAATAATATTTTCCTAATACATGAACATGGGATAGCTTTCTGTTATTTGTATCTTTAATTTTTCTTAATCAACAGTTCACAATTTTAGTGAGCATATATTTTCCTTCTTAAATTTCAAGCGTGCTATGGTAAATGTCCCCCACCTCATCCTCAGAGATAGGATTTTCCTCCACAGCTCTTGCTGTTCTGTAATATACTATGTAAACCAGACTGGTGAACTCACAGAGGTCTTCTTCCTCCTGAGTCCTGGAATTAAGGTGTGTACTTACTTTAAGGGGTATGGTGACCTGTGCATGCCACCACCCACATGTGGAGATCAGAAAACATTTGGGGCTCTGTTCTCCCCTTCTCTGGTGTGGGTTTCTCAGGAATTAAGATCAAGTTAGCAGATTTGATAGCAAGTTAAATTTGATTGGTGGTTGTTTATTAAGTCAGTCTTGCTCCCAAGAATAAATTATATTTGATTGTGGCATATGGTCTTTTAGTTTGTGAGACAGGGTTTCACTGTGTATCCCAGGCTGGCTTAGAACTCCTGAGCCTCCTTTTCTACTCTCAGATACAGGGATTACAAGCATGCTCCACCCATGCTTGACTTTCTGAATTGACCATTTTAACACATTTGCTCACTGGTTTTATTGCTTGGTGAATTCTGTTCATAGATTTCCTTTTTGGGTCTCTTATGTTGAATTCTGCTTAAGTATTTGTATCCTCTGATTTAATTTTAAATATCCCTATATTCTATGTACAGTTGAAAATGTTCTCAAAAGAGTGGGATGCATTCTTCAGTAGTACTTAATTTTTGGATGATCGGTTAGTATTGGAAATAATAGGAATTTTGATGAGCTTCCTTACAGAGAGGTAGGTGAATCAAGACAAGGTATACCTCACAGTAGGAAAAATAGATCTTAATTTGGTGTGAGTGGAAAGATCCAGTGGTTCTTAAGACTGTTTTCACATTAGAATCACTTGAGAAACTTTACAGTTGCCTATTGCTGCTCAGCTTTCCATAATGAGTCTTAATATATTTGTATTTGTTCCTCCTTGTCTCTGTATCATGAAATTGATGAACATTTGACAATGAGTTAGATTGTGTATCTCCCCACCCCAACTCCAGCACCTTTTGATACAGGGTCTTAGTGTGTTGCCGTGCATGGCCTGGAACTCTCTGTAGATAGACTAGGATGACCATGAGTCAGCCTGTTTCCTCTTCACAATGCTGAATTTGGGCCACCATGCCTGACCATACTTATTAACACTGTTGAGATTAATTAAGTGAACATATTTGTGAAGGTAGATATAGACAGACGGACATCACTGAAGTTGAATGTGTAGTCCTTCTGATGACATGAGTCTCATAAACTATCAAAGGACAAATAGATTATTTTTTCTTTGTAGCTTTGGAGCCTGTCCTGGAACTAGCTCTTGTAGACCAGGCTGACCTCGAACTCACAGAGATCCGCCTGCCTCTGCCTCCTAAATGCTGGGGTTAAATGCATGTACCACTGCTGCCCTGCTAGATACGTTTCTTTTAATGTATATCTGGAGGACTGGGGTTGTAGATAGTTCCGATGATAGAACATTTGTATAGCATATTATGTCAGGTACTGGGTCAGAGCCTCAGAACTGCAAAACAAGCAAACAAAAACTCTTGTGTGACAAAAAGTGGCTGATACCTCATGAGTTAAACTGTATTTGTGGAAGATTGTGCTGTCCTTAGCTCTTGAGCTCTGTTCTATGCTATTAGTGGTTTCTGTGGTGGAATTAGCCAACCCTGCTTTCACCTTAACTAGCCTCTCTAATACACACACACACACACACACACACACACACACACGAACATTATCTCTTTAAATTGGAAGGAAGTTGTAAGTAAAATAATTTGTCTTTTTCTCCTTTTTATTAATAAGTTAGCTTTAAGTTAGGACATTTGTGGGATTTTTACCATTGGAGGAAATGGTGTCATCTTCCTATCCTGAATTCAATCTGACAGCTTAACATGCCAGTCATTTCAAAGCTTAAGTACATAGTCTACTAGGCTCATCATATCTGAAGTATTCATTTTAGGATTATAACCCTCATTCTCTGGTATACCATTTAACAGCTAGTAACAGTTATTAATGTATTTTTCAAGTGCATAATGGTTTTATTTTGGTTAACATTGGCTTGTATTAACAAGGTCTGTGAAAATATTGGAATGTATATTGAAGATAAATATCTCCTTCAACCTATCTTTTAAAAAGGTCCTGAGATATGAATTTATTAAACTTTTTAGTCAGCTAATACTAAAACTTTCCTCTCATTTTTCTCTCTTGCATGCATCACAAAGACTACTTTTAAGGGGTGTGGCAGGAGGTTTTGGACTCGATGAGTTTCCACCGAAATGTCGGAGAAGTCAGGCCAGAGCACAAAAGCAAAGGATGGGAAAAAGTATGCAACACTCAGTTTGTTTAATACTTACAAAGGAAAGTCCTTGGAAACTCAGAAGACTACAGGTGAGTAGATCTAGTAGCATTTATGTTGTTTGTGGATTTGTTAATGTTGATGATACTGTATCTACTGCTTTTGATTAGATGTTAGGGCAAGCCTATTTATATTGGCCTTTGTATATATTCACTTTTCAGGAAATAGGAATTAAATATTTTACCATTGAAAATTTGCTCTTTTATAGAACTTTTGGAAAATTTGTTTTTATTTTTTAGTTATGTAGGTGTGTGTGTCTTCATACGGATGTGTGGACACAGGTGCAGGGAACTGCAGAGGTCGGAGATGGTATATCCCTGGAGCTGAAGTTACATATGGTTGTGAGCTGCCGCACATGGGTGCTTGGAATTGGACAGCCAGTGTTCTTAACTTGAGCCATCTCTCAAGCACCTCACAGAACCGTTTATATATACTTTATTCTCCCTTCTGGCTATAGAAAAGAAACTATATGAAAGACGCAGAGCCATGTATATACTCTTAACTACAGGAAAGGAAAGTCTTGCCTTTTTAATTTGGGTCCCTTGAGCCAATATGTACAGTGAAAAGTGGAATATTTGTAATATTGTTTTGTTTGGGGGTGGGGGTTGAGACAAGGTCTTGATGCTGTGTAACCCTACCTGACTTACACACACACAAAAAAAGGCCAGCCTCTAGCTTACAATGATTTTCCTACCTCTGCCTCCAGATTGTGGAGTTAAAGACACTTTGTTCCCAAGATAGCTTATCTGTTTAGTGTCTCGTTATTTTTTACTTTGAATTTAAGTTACAGGTGTATAAACTGAGTTTACAGAGCTCTACTTTAAGATTAGGGACTGCTTAGAAACTCTATTGACTCCTGATTGTCTCCATTTGAAGAATAAAATGGATAATGCAGTAGATGTTCTAAGAAAATTGATGTTATTGATCTTTTAGTTGCAGCTCGACATGGGTTACAAAGTCTTGGAAAAGTTGGTATTTCCCGGCGGATGCCTCCACCTGCTAACCTCCCAAGTCTCAAAGCAGAGAACAAAGGCAACGATCCTAATGTGAATATTGTGCCCAAGGATGGCACAGGATGGGCATCAAAACAAGAGCAGCATGAAGAAGAAAAGTGAGTCAAATCTGTTAGAATAAAACACTTACTGCTTTGTAGGAAACTTCTTTATTAGTAACCACTGTAAGTTGAGAGTTATGTCTATAATACATATTAAAAACACTATGACAAGATAAAGTTTCAGAGAGATCTTTCATCAGATGGAAAAAAAACAAGTTACCTTGCTCTTTCATGCTCATCTGATGTCTTCTATCTAAGAATGATAAAATCTTGGCCTTCTCTTAACACTACTTAGCAACACCATGAAAAATAACTTAAAATATCCTAGGAACAAATCTACAAGCCCTGCCTATATCTTCTGCAAACTTTTATCTGAAGGTAGGACCCAGCACTCTGCTTTATAGTAAGTCCTAGATTAATTGTGGTGGTGGTGGTGGTACACACTTTTGATCCCAGCACTCTGAGAGGCAGAGACAGGTCTATGAGTTCAAGGCCACCCTGGTCTACAGAGTGAGTTCCATGACAGCCAGAGCTACACAAACCGTGTTGCAAAAACAAAAAGACACACACACACTAAACACATGTTATGCGTATATACATATATTGAATATACATATATTAGAAACCATGTATATATCGTGTATGTGTACTCTGAAAATGAATATATAGTAGACATACAGCTGTAGTAAATGCATTATAATCTTTAGGCTCTTGGAGTCTAGTGGCATTGTCAATAGAATAGACGACATAGGAACTAATCAACAAGTTTGCTTATATTACATGGCCTGTACTACACTCCCTCCTCTCCCATCTTCTTCAGATCAAGCATTCTCTTTCTAATAAGAGTAGAAATTGATTTGAAAGAAACAAAGAAAAGAAAAATAAAGAATTGGTTCTGTTGGCTTAAATTCCAAGATGCTAAAGAATTCTGTCTCCAGCATTAAAACCGCTTGGTGTATCATAGGTGCTCAAGCATTATTTGTTAAGTGAAAAATAAGAATTAATACTGTCTGCCTTAATGATCATTTATTCAGTAAATATTTGTCTTCTGTTTGTCAAAATTTGAGCCAGATTATTAGCTGGGCTAAATAGTAAGTTTTAGAACTCCAATAAGTTATTGGGCACTTTATAGGATTTACATTGCTTTGTTTGCACAGAACTTAACAGATTTCTATATTTCTGCTTAATTAATGTATTTTTGACCACCTTTGTAGAAACTTAATTTGTTGTCAAATTATTTTATAGTAACAAGTAAGCTAGGTCAAGGTGTACCAAAAATACTGTGCTGGCATTCTGTAGTGTCATGAATTACTTTCTCATTTTTAAATATTACCATATTACAAGGATTGCATAAAACTGTAGACTATTAATCATTTTTTTTTTCATGAGAATGGATTAGACAGATTGGTATTACATGTTTGAATTGTAATGTAGTGATGGATCTGTGACTGTCATTGGAGTTTATGTACTCTTCACCCCTAGTTATCGCAACTAAACTGTATTTCTGCATATTTCTTGCTGTTTATATGCATTTCTTTGAAACATTGTACTGGCAGCTATTTTGGTTATGAGTATTTTTTTAGCAAAATGAAAAATAAGCAGAGCTGGGTTATTCAAAAGTAGAGCTGAATGGGAGAAAAACAGCCATAACTTTAAAGGTAACAATACAGGGACAAACCATTTATGAGATAATGCAGCTATAATCTAGAAGTAGTAAACTTGTAGCCCAAATTAGCACACTTAATTTACATGCATTAAAAATATTTAACTTGTAATATCTGAAATAATGGATTAATATTTTTTTAAAGAGCACCAGAAGTATCACCAGCACAGCCAAAACCTGGGGTTGCAGCTCCCCCAGAAGTAGCACCTGCTCCCAAGTCATGGGCCAGTAACAAGCAAGGTGGGCAAGGAGATGGTAAGTGGACATTAGCTGGGGTATCTGGTTAGGTTTGATGGTTACTGAACAGCCATGCAGGAAATCAAGGTAGAAAACATTACCAAAGAGAATACATTCATATCCTTATAAACTCTGTGATAATTACATTTCTTTGTCAAAAGTTATATATGATCTAAGGAGAGCTGTAACTTACCCTCTCCCCTTTAAAAAAAAAAATAAGTATCAAGACAGCTCAAAAGACATGGGTATCCTCATCATTTATCAATACAAATACATTTTATAAATAGACATTTTATTCCTTTCCCTAAACATCCCAAACTTTTTTCACATACCGTCTTAGGACTTCTGGGTGTTGAAGAATTAGAGAATGTTCATAAAGCACAGTAGTAACTGTAATATTCCCTATAAAAATGAGCAAGTATATAAGTGAATAGTGAGGTGCCTTCGTTTAGTGATAAATTAAAGTAGTAAATCAAATGGAAACAACAGCCTAGCTTGGTACTTGGTGGTATTTAGCCAGAAAGCTAAAAGCTTTTGGCAAAGAAGTTAGACTTGAGTAGGAGGAGTCATAATAAAAGAGACAAAGTAACACTTTACTTTAGCCTCTCTTAATCCTCTGTACTCTTATCTGGCAGGTTCCTTTCTTAGAGTTTTGTCTCCTTATGGCTGTTCATTAACTTTTCAAAGGCTATGGTTTAATAGTTTTATTGATATAAAACTATTGGAATAATTCATTGGAATAATTTATTGATATAAAACTATTGGAATAAAGTCATTGGAATAATTCATCCAAAAGAAGCAAGAGCTCTGTCCTGGGAGGGTTGTTTGAATTTTCTTCATTATATAAGTTCCCTTACTTTTTTTAAAATAATTTTTTTTTAGGAATCCAAGTGAATAGTCAATTTCAGCAGGAATTTCCCAGTCTGCAGGCAGCTGGAGATCAGGAAAAAAAAGAAAAAGAAGCAAGTGATGAAAACTATGGACCCGGCCCCAGTTTACGCCCACCAAGTGAGTGCTTTGTACTGTTTTACCTTGTGATAGCTCCTCATGTGTGCTTGTATATATCACTTTCCTGCTTTCTAGAGTCTAGTGCTGTATTTACTTAAAATACTGTTTTTAGACCAACAGTAGTACCACTGTAACTTTAGAGATCGTTGAAATCATTGAAAATGTACTAAATAAAAATTTTCAAGATGTCCAGGTATCTTCTATGAACATTTTACCCTTTTGTCCGGTCCATTCCCTTCCTTCTTCGTGTGTATGCATCTGCCTTTAACCTCCCAAGGTCTGGATTATAAGCATATGTTATTGTGCCTAATCATATATTTGATCTTTTTACAGTAACAAGTTTTTAAGCATGTTTTCCCCGTTGTATAAGATTTATCCATTTCTTTACTCTGTTTGTATTGCACAGTTCCTTGCTTTCTGAACTCAAACTGAGGAAATAAATGATTTTGAATAATGCAGGATACTTTATGTGCATTATAAGGTAGAAACTAACAGTAGAAGTGTGAAATGTTTGAGAGACATGTAAATGTCTTAGCTTCATATTGTTATCACTAAATATTTTAGCAAACACTATTCATGAGGTTCCTCTGACAAATATTTTTAGGGCTATATTTTTAATGTCATATTTTACATTTTAGGCCTATTTCTTGTCAAATGAGAATATATAATCTGCTTTTATTTTTTATTTATTTATTTATTTATTTTTCGAGGCAGGGTTTCTCTGTAGCTTTTGGTTCCTGTCCTGGAACTAGCTCTTGTAGACCAGGCTGGCCTTGAACTCACAGAGATCCGCCTGCCTCTGCCTCCCTAGTGCTGGGATTAAAGGCGTGCGCCACCACCGCCCGGCCTGCTTTTATTTTTTAACCCTCATAATGCAATCAATTAATTCATACTAGAAGTTGTGTTAGCGCCACTATTTCTACAGTTGGTTAAATTTTGACCCAGAAGTTACCTTGCCCATAAGGCGGTGTGTGTCAACAAACTGAACCCAACTGTTTTCTGAAGGATAGGAATCCAAAAGAAACCTAGTTAGAAGTTGGAATTGAGGATTCTCTCAGCCCCTTTTGCTGGTACTGCTCATGACATGTTTTTTCCCAAAATACATAAAAGGTTGGACTTTTTTCTATAATGGAGATTATTTCTTTCTTTCAATAATCTGTTCAATGTTTCCTTAAAACCACACTGTGGCTTTACTTGGTTAAGAATTTCAACAAGATAATTTCATTGGATCTGCTCACCTGGGCCCATGTAACTAGTAATGGTTGACTGACAGTAAATGGATGTGAGATCTCACCTCACCTTTACTTCCCTCTTGAAACATGACTATCTGACAATAGACCAAATATGAGCAGTGATTTTTAACCTCTACAGATTCACTGATAACGCTTCATAGAGGTTCTAATAGTTCTCCTCTGATGATTTGTCATGGCATGAAGCCATGACTCTAGACTGCCTAAATGCGTTAAGAGCTTTAAACTCACACATGGAGGTGTCTCCCCTCCATCTTTACTGTATTTACTTGATGACATTTTTGGGGAGAGAGGGGGGATGTTGAGACAGGTGTAGCTTTGGGGCCTGTCCTGGAATTATCTCTTAGAGACCAGCTGGTCTTGCTCACAGAGATCTGCCTGCCTCTGCCTTCCGAGTGCTGGGATTAAAGGCATGCACCACCACACCGGCTTTTGATGACATTTTCTTCAAATGTGCTTAGGTTGGTTGGTGTCACTGTTATATTACTAAATATTTTCTTGCTCTTTATTTTTTTGCTCAGACGTTGCTTGTTGGAGAGATGGTGGTAAGTCTGCTGGCACACCTTCCTCTGATCAGGATGAAAAGCAACTTGGCCAGGATGAAAGCACGGCCATAACATCAGAACAAAACGATATTCTCAAAGTGGTAGAAAAGAGGATAGCTTGTGGTCCTCCACAGGCCAAACTGAATGGACAACAGCCTCCCCTTGCTTCTCAATATAGAGCTATGATGCCTCCATATGTGAGTATTGCTAAACATGCTAGCACTTGAATATTCTACTCTGGGATGCAAGAAGAAAACTGGACTAAGGGAAAAAGAAAGTGTGGGTCCTTGGTCTCATTAACATCTAACTAAAAAATTAATTATAAGTATAAGGAAGCAAATCACATGTATCTGCAACACAGGTAGGTTTATCATTAATCACATATTTTTACAGTACATTACACTCAACATTGGATCCATGGGTCAATAAAGAAGCATATATTGCATATCCGGTATTTAGGAGGCAAAAACGGGTTTAGCACTATGAATTTGGAGACAGACTATTCTACATGAGTTCCATGACAGCCAGGCCTACATAGTTAAACGCTTAAAAACAGAGAAGCATATATATTAATTGTTATATCACAGCTTTTAATTGTCGAAATAATAATTTTAGTATAATAGTTTTTGTATCTGTGTGTACTTTGGATTATGGATTTAAAACTTTTTTTCCTGAAAAGAGGTTCATAGAATTTATTAAATCGCCCAAGCAGTAGTTTATAGCTAGGGGGAATAAAGTTAAAGACTGCTAAATTCTAATTAAGTTTTTAAATCTATAGTGTGGTCTTTTTTGACACTATATTTGTATGAAATGCAAGCAGATTTAAAAATTAGCCTTATCTCAGGCTACTGAGTGATGAGGTTATAGACACGCTCTGTTATGGCTTCCTTACTTAATTTTTACAGAAAAACAGTGATAAATGCCCATTCTCCATGATTTTAGATTATGAAAGCAATCATGGATGCTGTATTTAATTTGCAGGTTTTAGTTAGTTACTTTCAAAAGGAGACCACCTAATAAAGTATATAGTGTCATTAATACAGCTAAAATTAAAAAATGAATTCTTAGCACAGTAGTGGTGGCACATGCCTTACCTTTAAATCCCAGCACTTGGGAGGCAGAGGCAGGCAAATTTCTTGAGTTTGAGGCTAGCCTGGTCTACCGAGCTAGTTCTAGGACAGCTAGGTTTGTTACACAGAGAAACCTTTTCCAAAAAAAACAAAAAAAAGAATTTTTAATTAAATATTAGGTCATTGTTAGGGTCCAGGCAATAATTGATTGGGGGGCGGGATCAGTTCATATTTCTTGTTATGGATCGTGGTACCTGTGTCTGTCTCTTTTATTTTTTCTTTCATTGTTTTACGTTTGAATTGTAAGTTGTTTGTGCTCTGTTTCTTTTTCCTGTCATGTTTAAACCATTCTAGAAAAGCAGAGGGAAATGAATTTTCAAATATTTTTTTAAGGGTTACAGTTCATTATGCATGGGGCCCTGATCTTTACTCTTTGAGGCTGAAAGATGACATCCTAAGAAGTATAAGAGTATGATTTTTAAAAAAAAATCTTTATAAATTGACCTGATCTTAAAAAATGATTACACTCTTGCCTCTTCATTTTTAAATTTTGCTTATAGTTTTTTGAGCTTCCAGGTTTGAATGTTGGAATGTAAAAGCAAAGGAAAGAGAGAAGGCTTCACTACCAGTTGCCTCTGATTCTGGTTGAAATAATGTTCTACTTGTTATGAAAAGCAAACGTCTTTATTGAGAATTTAGGGGTTGCTTCTGCAATTAATGTATGAGAGACTCTAAATTTTAAGAAATAAGCTAGAAAAGATTAATCATGTCTGGATAATCAAACTTAAGATGATTTGCCTTACATGCTGCAGCCAAAACTCCTGTTTTCTCAAAAGTTCATAGTTGAGGGGCTGGAGAGATGGCTCAGAGGTTAAGAGCATTGCTTGCTCTTCCGAAGGTCCTGAGTTCAATTCCCAGCACCCACATGGTGGCTCACAAGCATCTGTAATTTGATCAGGTTCCCTCTTCTGGCCTGCAGACAGAACACTGTATACATAATAAATAAATAAAATTTAAAAAAAAAAGTTCATAGTTGAATCTGGTGTTTAATTTGACCTTATTTCAACCCTATTTAGTAGGAACACTTTCTTTGAAAGCATAGTCATACATACACAGCCCTTTTCAAGTATAATTTCCTTATGTAAAAAGATTTTTGTTTTTGTAGTAAGATTTTTTTTTAACAGAAGCTAGTCTGATTCGGGATACATGTAGAGTATTTAAGATACACAATTGATATTATTTATATGATTTGGCTGTGTGTCTGTAAATGAATAAGACTTTTTGAGACTGTCCCTTAGTTGTCAGTGTTTTCATAACCTACCCCCAATCCTCCCCCCCTTTTAAAGCTTTCCTTTTCAAAGCTGAGATCCCACAAAAATCAACTTGACTTTTTTTCGGGTTTTAATTTATTATGTAATCTGTGTAGTAACTTCGCTGAGAACCTGTTTTCTATGCCATGCTTAATGTCTTTCAGGGTGCTCCTTTACCCATCTCTTTCCCTAATTTCCCTTTCTGTAATCTGAAGTGAGTTCTTCTTTTTCAGTGTATCTTTCCAGATTCAAAATTTCATTACACAAAATTCCTACTTGAATAAGACTTTCTAGGGTTCATGTATTATGAATTTGTGACTTACTTTTTTTGTTAATGCATAAACTATAATTAAATTAATGAGATAGATTCTTCACATGCCCTAGTTAATACTTTTATGTTACAATTTTTGGGGGATGGGATGTGAGGGGCATGTCTTTAAGCAGGCAGATCTGTGAGTTTACAACCAGCTGTTTTAATAGCCTTTAAAACAAAAGAGTTTCTGATAACATTGTTCCTTTAAATGGTTTGTTGCTAAAGTGGTTTGTGAGTGAGGATGAGTGGTGTCTTTATTAGCAAAGTTGATTATTCACATCATGTGCTTTAATCATTCATACTGAATTTGTATATCATTACTTACTAAATTTCTTGTTTTCTTCGCAGATGTTTCAGCAGTACCCAAGGATGGCATATCCTCCTCTACATAGTCCCATGAGGTTTCCACCTTCTTTATCTGAAACAAACAAGTAAGAATATTAACGCCTGCAAGAGATATGTGCCTATTAAAGTTTTTTTTAACGTTGGGTGTCCCTTTTTCTGTTCTCACAAGGACAATTGCTCTTAAATAATAAGCTGCCTCTTTTAAGATAAAACTAAAATACTTCAGTAATTGAGAAATCTAATTGACAGAAAATTCTGAATGCAGATAAACATGATTCTAAAACCAGTGATAATTATTTCTCCCCTTTTCTTGTCATGTTTGTCACCCCATTCTCCACTTAATATGAGATTTTTAGTATCCTCTTAAATAATGCATTTTAAATGAGTTTTCTGCTATTCCAGCTACTAATTATATAATGTTTTCTTGAGTCATGTCTGTATATCTTCCTATAGAAAACACTAATGTTGAATTGAAATGAATTAAATTCCAGTGCTTTAATACTCTATATTCAATATAATTAAAACATGCATTTTTTTTTCTCCGCAATCCCATCATTAGAGGCCTTCGAGGAAGAGGTCCTCCTCCTTCGTGGGCTTCTGAGCCTGAACGCCCGTCCATCCTTAGTGCCTCTGAACTGAAGGAGCTTGATAAATTTGATAACCTTGATGCTGAAGCTGATGAAGGATGGGCAGGTAAGAAACAAAATTCATTGGGCATTTTAAGCTGATTCGTGTTTAGATTAACATAATTGGTGTCTTTTAAGGCCCATCTACATTTTCATTCGTTTAACAGGTGCTCAGATGGAAGTAGATTATACAGAACAGCTGAATTTCAGTGATGACGACGAACAAGGAAGTAGTAGTCCTAAAGAGAACAGCAGGTAACTCATGACATTTTTGCTATTAACAGTGTGGTTTTTGCTGACAGAACATGAGCTGTTTCTGCAGGGAAGTTTTATTCATAGACATTTGGGTTTGTATATAAAATTTCTTCATTTTTCTCTCAGAGAATTACTGAGTTTAAGCCTATTATTGAGTTTAAAATTAATTAATACCGTACAACTAATCAAGGAATTAAGGTTTGGTACTGTTCGGACACTCATTGTCTAACTGCAGATGAGTATCTGGCACCATTTTACAGGCATAACCACAAAAAAGTTCCTTAGACTACTTAGTTGCTTTGGATTCTTGATTTTTTTTTTAAGTGCTTTGGAAAATTGGGGCCTTTTATTTTATCGCTTTGATTTATTACTCTTGCAGGGGCATCCAAATAAAGAATATATGGGTTAATGTATATTAAAGAGTTAGGCTTTTACATGTCCAGTTGGTAATTTTCCCAGCCATGGCATTGTAGTATGTTCTAGTTTCATTATTGATCATCTGTGAGATACCTGTGGTGTGGTGTGTTTTTTTTAATAGAATAATTTATTTTCCTTACTGAACCAGAATAAATTAGAATATAGTCAGTAATAGTTCTAATATCACTTATTTACATTCAGAGGATTTTTTTTGAGAGGACAGAAAAAGAAAAAAATGGTATGTTAGATTCATTTGTATCACAGATGAGTATCCAGTTGAAGCAGCTGCCGTAGTGCTATGTTAGTTATACTTTGATAATTAGTGAATTTGCTAGTCTCAAACCACTACAGAAACATAGTGTGTATTACTGAATGAATTAACATTACTGTGTCACAAACCTATCATTGCCTTACACGTTTTCTTCCCCTGAAATCATGAAAAACATTTTTTCTTTTTTACACAGAGAAAAGTCATTTGCTTGTGGTGTAATTCTTCTACTTTGCTTTTTTGATTTCTTCTCCATTTTGTTTTTTAAGTGAGGATCAAAGTTCAAAAACACCTGAAAGCACAGAAAACCGAAAAGAAGTAGATGAAGCTGCTGGCACAAAATCATCTTCTCAGATACCTGCTCAGCCTCCAGTAGCAAAAAGTCCTTATGGGAAGGGACCTCCATTTAATCAGGTTTGTTGGAGCCGTGCAAATTCTTGTCATTACCAGTACTTTGGCTGAATTAATCTTAGGGTCAAAATTGGAGGTGCTTGGGAAAGGGAGGGGTTATGTGGTTTGCAGGCAGGAGTGGGGTAGTAATGGTAGTTTTGTGTTATTGTTTATTTGATGCTGAACTGTCAGGCATATGTCACAGTACTTGACTGGGACTCTGTGTTTCTTTGTTTTTCATTAAACCTGAATCTTTTCTGCTTTCTGTTTTTATTGCCTGTTAATTGGAATTATTGATATGGTAGCTAAAATTATTAAACCAAAGTTTAGGCTTCACTTTTGTCTTCTTTATCAAGACAAGTCAGAGTAGAGGGATTATTTTCTCAAAATAAAATGAGATGCTTTACTGTTTACTGGATATTTTATAAATCATGGTACTTAAGTGTGAGAGTATACATTGTCTTTGTAGGGAAATCATATATAGAAAACGGAGGTGCAAGCCTTTAATCCCAGCACTCAGGAAGCAGAAGCAGGTGGATCTCTTGAGTTCAAGGACAGCCAGGGCTACATAGTGAGACCCTGACTTGGGGATGAGGGAAAGAAAGAAAATAGAGTTTTTTCTATTTTCTTTACAACACCCAAGTTATTCTGAAAACAGATTGTAAAAGAAGAGAACTATGGAGAAAGGGTATGTTTTGATCTTATCTATGAGTAGAAATGGTGTAGCAATGACTATACTGCAAACTGAAAGGGGGTTTATTCAAGAAATTTATTGTAATTCTTAATTAGGAATCATTGTGTAGGCAGCATATGTTTGAATTTGTACAAAACAGATGGAAGAACATACCCGTCACTAAACTAAAAGGAGCAAGCAGGCAATCATTTACATAGACTGTCCTGAACTGGCAGCCTGGAGAGTGATTCTGTAGAAAGTCATTTTACAGTGACTCTTAATAAAATGAAGACAGGGCTGATTGGTTGGCTATGAACAGTCTTGTGTTCTCATTAAGAAAAGTAGTACAGTGCAACATAAGTATTTTGGCTAATTTTTTAATCTTTTGTTCTTCATTACAGGAACGTGGACCTTCCTCACACTTGCCACCCCCTCCCAAGTTGCTTGCACAACAGGTAGATTTTTAGATAAGTGTTGGAGAGTTGTATGCTGTGTCTGGTTTGTTTATGCTTTTCTTTTGATAATAATAACTTTTATAAAAAATATTGTATATTGTTCGCTGTGACTTTGACGTGTTTTTATTCTAGTTCTTTTCAGCATTCTTATCTAACAACCACAATGGGATGAGAGGCACCCAGCTGATAGCTTTCAGTTTCATACTGGTAGTCTGTCTTCCTGCTGTCCTTGCTTCTAAGGATAGCCATTTACTTCTTCCCTGGTCAGTCCTGTCGCTTACTACAGTGTTATTTTTGCCATTTAAGAAAATCAAGCTGTCTTTATACCACCTTACTCTTCATCCTCTTGCATCATCTACTCAGTTTCTTTGTTCTCCATCACAGCAGAATTCCTTTAATGAGTTCTTAAACTTAGCTGCATGAATCATTAGTTACCTCCACTCCCGTGAATACATGTGCATTCACACATGTACACGCTTATTCCATTTTCTAATAGATTAAATTTCCAAATACTAATATAATAAATAACATACTAAATTATGTTAAGAAAAAGCACTTTATAACAATAATGCAAATAGCTCATCAAAATAATTTTAGCTTCACAAAGGAAGATACTGTGAGTATGGTCTGTGACTGAAGTGCTTGCTATATGTACCTGAGGATATGAATTCAAATGGCCAGAATACACACACACACATACACAGGGGAATTTATTCATGTATGTGATGCGCCCAGTGATGAACAACAGTGACATCTATTTTAAATAAGGTACAGGCCAAAGAACCTGTGTTGTTCTTTGACCTCTGTACACATTCTTTGCTCATAAGTAACGAGCACATTCATGTATATCATATATACACACATTCACAAAGAATATGTGAATGGCCAGTAAGCACATGGAAATGGTTTTGTATCTTTTAATAACTATGGTATACAAATTTAAACAACAGTGATATTTTTCCTATGCATCCATCATTGTCATATAGTAATAAGGATGTAGGATAGCTTGTACACATGGTACAGTGCTCTGAAATCTGTAAACCTTTGTGAATAGTGCAGGAGGGCAGCTTGGCAGCTTCTTGTTAAGGAAACGTGACTTGAGAGTGTCACTGTTAGTTTTTTATTAAAGAGAAATGAATGAAAATATACACATTTGTGTGTTTTTAACTCTTGTATTTACTTAGACTAAGAGCAAACTAGGATAAACATGTGTCATAGTTTCCTGTACTAGTAGTAGAATACTAAACGGCAGTAAAGTGGTATAAGCCACCATAAAATAACCTCCAAACCGTTACAGTGCACTGAAGAAAACAGCACCAAAGACACAACTTTCTCTGCTTCAGTGAAATTCTAGAACAGGGAAAACTGTTATGGTTAAGGTATTTTTGAAAGTCATGGGTGATAGCAGAAGTGTGAGAAAATAAGTTTCCTGTGTCTATCATATCCTTTTGTAAAATTATTTCTACTTTTTTAGCTTGTCTCTGATCTGTAGATGAAGCCATGAAAAGAGATTTATAATTTATATAAGTATACTGGTAAACTTTCATTTTTATATGTTGAGAATCTTGAGTTTTATTGTTTCTTTATATTTTTAGCCCTTCATGTGCTTTTCCTCATTCTATCTTTGCAGGTTTCCAGCTATGTTATTAAGCTTTTAGTCATCATTTGAAAGCATCCATGAAAATCCTATCACTCACATGCTCCTCTAACTCTCTATTGTCTTCTGGAATCAGTTATCTCTCTTCCCAGACTGAGTTTTGAGAATTTACTTAGGGCGATTTCTTTGATAGCCATCCCTTCCATCTTGTTTCTTGTCCTGTAGTTCATCTTGCTGACCCTATTTTTTTTTATTTTAATGTATATGCTTTGGCAGGAGAATTAATTTCCTTTTTCTCTTTCAATGGACCCTTCCCACCTCTCCATATTTATGGCAACTAACATTGGTCAAAAAAGTTATCAGGATAAATGAGATGGCTCGGTGGATAAAGGTGCTTGCTGCCAAGCTTGATAACCTGAGTACTCTGGGGAATCCCTTTAATAGAATAATAAGAGAACTGATTCCCACAGGTTGTTCTCTGACCGCCAAATGTACATATATGCACGCACAAATAGATATTTAAAAAAGTTAGTCCAAAAATTGAATTCTCGTCTTTGTTTGGAATTTTGGTCTTTCAGCATCCCCCACCTCCAGATCGACAGTTACCTGGAAGACAAGGCCCTTTTCCTTCAAAGCCTCAAGTACCTGATAATGATGAAATCTGGAAGCAAAGACGGAAACAACAATCTGAAATATCTGCGGCAGTGGAGCGTGCTCGTAAACGGCGTGAGGAGGAAGAGAGAAGAATGGAGGAACAGAGGAAGGCAGCGTGTGCAGAGAAATTGAAACAGCTAGACGAGAAGCTGGGTATCATAGAAAAACAACCATCTCCAGAGGAACTCAGAGAAAGGGAGAGAGAGAAGGAGAGAGAAAGAGAGAAAGAACTTGAAAAAGAAAAAGAACAGGAACGCGAGAAGGAAAGGGAACGAGCGCTCGAGAAAGAGCAGGAAAAACAGAAAGAAATGGAGAAGGAAAGGGAACGAGAGAAAGAGTTAGAACAACAGAGAGAAAAGGAACAAGAACTGCAAAGGATGAGAGAACAGGAGAAAGAGGGTGAGTTGAAGGAAAAGGAGAAAGAAGAAAAAGTCGAACCCCAAGAGCCCATTTTAGAGCCTGTGACAGAAAAACAAGAAAGTGAAAACAGCTGTAATAAAGGTATGATATTCGGCCCACATTTTATAAATAATTCGTCTGTTCTACTTTATTTGTTAGTGGTGGAGATTAGAAGCAGGTTTTTTCATATACTTGTGACATGGCATTCTCTAGAATATATGGAACTGGTTTTCCTTTGGGGAAAAAACATTTATATCTGACATGAATACTAGTCACCCCCTTGTGAGTTTGTTTTTAGCATAGCTAGTGAGTGATCTACACCGAGTTCTTCATATTTGTTCAGATGCACTAGTTTTGGTCATTACACTTTCCATTAGTCCAGTATTTGGGGCGAGGTACATCGGTTTTTGTTTAGATAGGGTAGCCGGCCTGAAAATTGCTGTGTAGACCAGGCTGGCCTCAAACTCAGAAATCTGCCTCTATCTCCTGAGGACTGGGATTAAAGGTGTATACTACCTCACTTGACTCTATCTGCTTTCTTAATACATATAGGTCACTTGGTTTTCATGTGGCTTATAACATGTAGATGTTTAGTATCACATTAATATTTATTGAAATAAATGGGAAGTATTTGGACCTGAGTATTTACTATGAATATATTTGTGTATTGAAAGATTTGAATCTATGATCTCTGCAAAGTCCATAGAATCTGTTTTGATAGGATTATCTTGTACTATTTCTTTGAGCAGAAGAGGAACCAGTTTTCACTAGACAGGACAGCAACCGCAGTGAAAAGGAGACCACACAAGTGGCACAGGAAGTAGAACCTGAATCAGGGTCTCAGCCCCGACCTGCTGTATTATCTGGCTATTTCAAACAGTTTCAGAAGTCATTGCCACCACGATTTCAGCGACAGCAGGTAATAGTAAAATCAGAAATACTTCACCACTTACGTGTGATTGAAAATACTATTGTTCAGTTTTCTGATAATTAAATAAAACAGAAACATTAAGCATAGAAACTTCCCTTTTTTTTTAGTACACTTGCTGAGAATTGGTTTTACTTTGACTTTCTTTTTAATGCCATTTTATCTTAAGTTTTATTTATATATACCTCTTCCACTTCTAGGAAATGAAGAGTTGCTCATGTCCATTATAAGAAAGTACATTTTTTTAATCTTTTGCCAGCTCTGTGCTAATTGTCTTTGTCTTTAAATATCACAAAACACCATTGTTTTCAAATACAAATGATTGTATTAATTGATCATAAGTAGAAACCTTTAACATGTGTGATTTTTCTTGTCCAGGAACAGATGAAACAACAACAGTGGCAGCAGCAACAGCAGCAGCAGCAGCAAGGTGTACTTCCACAAACTGTTCCTTCACAACCATCTAATGGTTCAGTCCCTCCTCCACCACACAGGCCTCTTTATCAGCCAATGCAGCCCCACCCTCAGCATTTGGCTTCTATGGGTTTTGATCCAAGGTGGCTCATGATGCAGTCCTATATGGATCCTCGAATGATATCAGGAAGGCCTGCTATGGATATTCCACCTATTCATCCTGGTATGTTGATAGTGGTTTGTCTTAGGTTTTTATTCGTATTGTTTTGATTTTTTTGTTTTGGCTTTTATCCTTTCACACTCTTTTTGTCTGTCATAATTCCCTCAGTATTAGAAACCTATTAGGACCTAGAACCTCTAGGTCTTTATCATAATGTTATAGCTTTTAGTGTAGGCATTGGTGCCAGCTGTCTGACAAGAACAAAGTGCTAGCTCTTCTTTCCATTTTATAGATGTATTTTAAATTTTTGAGATGGAAATTATTCTTGCTAAAATCTTACTAATATTCTCACTCGGCCAAATATTTCAGCATTTGAATTTTATCTCTGCATATGTATCCCTTTCTTTGAGTTCCTTCATTTACCATTTTTAACACTCGAATTTCATCGTAGATTAGCCAAAAGTAAGTTAGTTAGCCCTTTTAAAAATAAATCTATTATCAGAATGATACTGTGGACAGTTAGGAGTGATTAAAAAGCTAATCTCAAATTATTTCTCATTCAAAGCATGGTGGCAGATGCCCTTAATCTCAGGACCCTAAAGGCTTGGGCCACAGAATAGTGCACTCAGGGCTATCTTGAAGGTTTCGTTTGTGTGTTTATATTTAAATCTCACCTTGATACTAAATATACAGTATTTGACTGCTGGGTTACATATTTTAATAGGATATTAAGCAAATAGGATGAGTAAAATTTTCTGTGGGAAATAATTTTCTCCCAAAAGTTGCCTTATTGGTATGATTCTTTTAGCTGTTTTTAACATACATAATTTTTTGCTTTAAAGAAAAGTGGGCCCATTGTGTTTCCCCCCTGGGTTTTGTTTTTACTAAACAGTTTTAAACAGCAATCAGTCTGTATGTTTTTATCATGGTTTTGTTTCCCATACTCTGTAATTCTTTTGTGTGTGTGAACTTTTTTACAGGAATGATTCCTCCTAAGCCATTAATCAGAAGAGAACAGATGGAAGGGTCACCAAATAGTTCTGAGACATTTGAACATATAGCGCGGTCTGCAAGAGATCACGGAATTTCCCTTTCTGAGCCTCGAATGATGTGGGGGTCAGATCCATATCATGGCGAGCCTCAGCAGGCAGCTACTCCCAAGTCAGCTGAAGAACCTGGAGATGCTAGGTAATGAATTATTTAAATGACTAGAGAATTATTAGAATATTGTACTTAAGAAAAAAACTTTATAGTCTCTCTGAAGATCAGTCTAGGGGCCAACAATATTACTCAGGGACAAAGGTGCTTGCCATTAGGCTTCAGGGTCAGTCTTTGATGCTTGGAACGTATATGGTGGAAGTAGAGAACCAATTGGTAAAAAATTGTCTTTTGATTTATACAGCTGTACCACGACACAAGGTCTTCCCATCTTCTGTCACACATACATGCTAAAAAAATTTTTTTAAAGATGATCTGATGTCCCATTAATGTGCTTCATTTTTTTCTTTGGACATACTTTTACTTTTTGTTGGGCTGAATTAAATGCTTAGACTTAGTAGAGATGTTTTAAAACAACTCTTTACATACATCATATATAAAGAAGTTTACCTTCTTATACAGTCTACCCAGTGGGATGATAAAATTCCTATAATGATGAAAAATGAGACATTTTCAGTCGTTAGAGAAAATATGTTAGACTACAAGGTAAAGATAAATAGTAGTTTATAGTGGGGCAGTTGGTGGTAACGCTAATAATCTACAGCCAGAGAGTTGGGTTTTCTTTTATGGGATATAGTTTAATGATTATGTTGTATAGTTATTCATAATTAACTGGAATAGGCTTACTGACATTTATTTGTTAGGAAATTGTCTTGGTGCATCAGAAATTCATATCTACATGGTCTAAACATTTTTTATTTAGTTGAGATTGTAACACCCATTAGATAACTGTACAAGGCAGTATTACTGCCTGCATTTACATCATTTTATAGTAGAGCTATAGAGCTTCATATTGCATGACTGAAATAACCCCATCATCTCTACATTTCAGATTATTTTGAATCCTCTACTAAACCTCATTCTGTATTCTACTTGAATGAGTTTGATGACTTTACACACACCTCATTTGTCCCTGAGTAATACTGTCTGTATATCCTGTTTTCGTCATTCACTCATTATATAGACCTGCTCTGTTCTTCTCTTTGCTAAGCATTCTGTTTGTGAACAACTGTGTTCTTTGTGGTTAGGGTTCTTTGTTTTATATTTCTTTTTTATAATTTAAAATTGGGGGATTGTGGGAATAATGTTGTGGGGGGTGGGGTATGTGTATATGTATATATATACACACATACATGTGGGAAAGATTGTTTTGTTGGTTATATCTGAATTCTCATCATCACAGGCCTGAAACTGCTTTGGACCATGAGCAAATTACTGCTGCTTATTCTGTGGAACATAGTCATCTGGAGACTCATGCAAAAGCAGATGTTGTTAGAGACTCAGCTGAAACAGAAGGACAAAAGTTTTTAAGCAGATCAGTAGAAGATGTAAGACCTCACCATGCTGATACAAATGATCAGTCTGCTTGTTTTGAAGTAGTTGATCAAAAGAGCTTACCTAATCCTCCAGAAGAAAGGATCTCGGCACTAGAACCTGCCCGCAAAAGAAGTGTTTCCCATGGGTCTAACCATGCTCAAAAGGCAGAGGAGCAAAGAAATGAGCCCTCTGTCAGCATTCCTAAGGCTACCAGCAGATGTATTGATTCTAAAGAAACTGTGGAAAAGCCAGAGGAGAAATCAAGAAAAGATGGTTTTCTGAGATCTTCTGAAGGACCAAAACCAGAGAAAATATACAAATCTAAATCAGAAACTCGTTGGGGTCCAAGACCAAGCTCCAGCAGAAGAGAAGAAGGTAATGATAGGCCTGTGAGAAGGTCGGGTCCCATTAAAAAACCTGTGCTTAGAGATATGAAAGAGGAGCGGGAGCAGAGGAAGGAGAAAGAAGGTGAAAAGGTTGAAAAGATCACTGAAAAAGTTGTTAAAACAGAAAAAACAGAAAAGAAAGATCTTCCTCTGCCCCCACCACCTCCAGCACCAACTCAGACACAGTCACTGGTTCAACCACCAGTTCAGCCAGAACCAGAGAAACTATCATCAACAGAAACTTCAGTTTTGGCTCAGAAGCCAACTCCAGATAATGAGAAGCCTTTGGAACCTGTGGCTAGTGTCCAGGTAGAGCCCGCAGTCAAAACTGGAAACCAACAAAATGTTGGGCTGCCAACAGTCAAAGAAGAAAAGCAGCCTGAGAAAGTCATGATCAAAGACCTTGGGGCAGAACGACCTCGACCAGATTCTAGACCAACTGTTAAAAAAGAATCCCCTTTACCTTCTAGGACCTACTGGAAAGACGCTAGAGATAGAGAATGGTTTCCAGACCAAGGATATAGAGGCAGAGGCAGAGGAGAATATTACTCCAGAGGTCGAAGTTACAGAGGCTCTTATGGGGGTCGTGGCAGAGGAGGTAGAGGGCATACTCGTGATTATCCTCAGTATAGAGACAGTAAGCCTAGAGTGGAACATGGGCCTTCGGGACCTCTCAGACAACGAGAAGAAAGTGAAACACGAAGTGAGAGTTCCGATTTTGAGGTTGTTCCCAAAAGAAGGCGACAGAGAGGTTCAGAGACTGACACAGACAGTGAAGTTCATGAAAGTGCAAGTGACAAGGATAGTTTAAGCAAAGGCAAATTTCCCAAAAGAGAGGAACGGCCTGAAAACAAAAAACCTATTAAACCCCAATCTTTTAAGCCTGAAAATCATGTCCGAATAGATAATAGGCCATTAGAAAAGCCTTATATAAGAGATGAAGATAAATCTAAACCGGGTTTCCTCCCTAAAGGGGAGCCTACAAGGCGAGGTAGAGGAGGAACATTCAGACGAGGTGGAAGGGATCCTGGAGGCCGACCATCACGTCCTGCCACGTTAAGAAGACCTGCTTATCGAGACAATCAATGGAATCCAAGGCAAACAGAACCTCCTAAACCTGAAGATGGAGAGCCACCAAGAAGACACGAGCAGTTTGTGCCTATACCTGCAGATAGACGGCCTCCAAAATTTGAGCGAAAATTTGACCCAGCTAGAGAGAGGCCGCGAAGGCAGCGTCCTACCCGACCACCAAGGCAAGATAAGCCGCCTCGATTTAGACGGCTAAGAGAGAGAGAGGCTGCTTCAAAAACAAGTGAGGTGTTGGTACCCGCAAATGGCACAGTTAATAATGTCGTTCAAGAACCAGTAAATCCCCCTGGGGACATTTCTGGAAATAAGACACCAGATTTGTCTAATCAAAACTCTTCAGATCAGGCAAATGAAGAATGGGAAACGGCTTCTGAAAGTAGTGATTTTAATGAGAGGCGTGAGAGGGATGAAAAAAAAAATGCTGATGTGAGTTCACAAGCAGTTGTAAAAGCTGGAGAGAATGTTTTGCCTCCCAAAAGGGAAATAGCAAAGAGAAGTTTTTCTAGTCAGAGGCCTGGAGTTGATAGACAGAATCGCCGTGGCAACAATGGCCCACCCAAATCAGGAAGGAATTTCTCAGGTCCTAGGAATGAAAGAAGAAATGGCCCACCATCAAAAAGTGGAAAGAGAGGGTGAGTACTGTGTTTTAGATATAAAACTTGTACCTTTATGAAGGTAAAAAATAGGAAATGTTGGAAGTTGCACAAGTGCTATTCTCTATGCTTGAGAGAGTTAAGATTTACTGTGTGTGAGTAATCTTTACGTGCTAAGTCACATCTAATAAAAGGGAAATGCTTGTACAGCCAGAAAAGAACATATAGTTTCTTCATTTGTGTGGTGCTCTTGATACTAATGAGTAGCTCTCTTCTTTTCATTTCTCAAGGTGTGTTTTAAGACTTGAATATGTTACAGACATATATCCTGGCACTCTGTGCTGTTTGCTCAAAAGTCCTTACTGAGTTGTCACATTAATTATATTCCCTTCTGAATAATTCAACCAGAGAGACCGAGAAAGCAAATCTCTGCCTATCCACCAGTGCTTAGGTGGCCAACATGGGTCCCATGGCATTTGGATATTTGTTTATTTTTAAAGAATTTTCAGGATCACAACTAAAGAATTTCAGGGGGATCACAATTTCAAAGTCATCCTTGACTAGACAGTCCAAAGACAACCGGGAGATAAGAGACTGTTTTCAAAAAAAAAAAAAAAGCCTATTAAAGTATGCTAAGGTTGCCCTTTTAAATATGAAAATGTTGATTATAATGTTAATATTGGTTTCAGTATTAAGAAGCCGAATGATATAATGTGAAGAAAAACCAGAGTGTGAGATATTGTAGCATGTAGTACACAATAATCATTCCTTAGGCAAAATTCCCAGTTATTTGTGGTGGTGGAGAAATCAGTGGTTCAGAGCTCTGACTACTCTTGCAGAGAACCTGAGTTTTATTTGCAGCACCTATATGGTAGCTGACAACCCCCTATAACTCAAGCTGGATGACCCTCTTCTGGCCTCCTTGAGCAATTCACACGTGTACAGAAAAAATGCAGGCAAAACACCTGTACACATAAGAATAATTTCAAAACCATTGATTAGGAATTCAGTACATTATTGCACTGATCTCAGTTGCTTAGTTGCATGTACTTAGTATTTCTAATTAAAATTCCAGAGTAATGGACCAAGTATGTTTTCTGAGTACCTGCTCAGCTCAGTATAAATTTCACTTTAAATGTTCAAAATACCAGGATAACAATAACAAAAGCCAAAATAATTCTTTGACTAGAATGAATTACTAGAATTTCAAGTAATAATACTTATAATTTTGATCTGATTTTTGAGCTGTGGATAGTTTTAAACTTTCAGAAATATCAGTGGATCATTGTAGTTGCAACAGGGTTTGGAAGGGCCCATTTTGAAGAAATAACTTTTTAAGTGTTGAAAGTCATGTCAGGCATTTAGTAATCATTTATCTTGAGCAGTTGTATAGATTGATATGAAGATTAATCCATAAGTTTTTTTTTAATGTTATGTTTTTTCTTGGAATTTCTTAAAAATAAACAGAATTTTTCTGTTAGGGAGCAAAAACTAGGAATGTATTTGGCTTGTGAAGTGAGTTTTTAAGTTAAAGATGTTTTTACTATATATCAGTATCTCAACTTGAAGATATACATAATATATATACCAAATACTATAGACATTTAGAATCCTATTTTAATATGCTGCCCATTTTAGGAGTGGATCTAATTGTGATATGATGACAGATTTTTTTTTTCCTAGATCCATGTTGTAGCTCATTTATAAAATGTTGGCAAATAAACACAATAACTTCCTGGAGCTAATTAGAATTCTAGAATTATTGGGGGAGAAATTCAAAGAGCTGGCCTGCTGTATTGGGGTCCTCAGTTTTAGTGAAGTTATACCTTCAGAGACTGCTGAGACTGACTGGGTCTTCTCAGTGCTAGTGTGTCTTGGGTATGACTCCACAAACAACCAGGAAGAAAGAGCACTGTTCTGTTGTTGAAGTTTGTGAAAATCCTCTCCAATTATTTTTTCTAGACCGTTTGATGAACAGTCCTCAGGCACAGCTGGTGTGGACCCTGCCAATGGTAACTCTGCACACCACCAGGAAGGAGCACCTAATGGTGCCGGACAGAAGAATTCCAAGGATGCTCCTGGGAAAAAGAGAGAAGACACCAAACCAGGTCCTAAGAAGACAAAAGAAAAAGTAGATGCTCTGTCACAGTTTGATCTCAACAATTACGCAAGTATGTTTCAGATTCTTTATTTATTTCTTGGTAAATTTAAGCAGACACTATGAAAACATAAGGAAAGAAAGTATTAGACATTTAAGTTAGATAAGAGGTGACTGAGAAATTCTAGCTTTCCTTAAGCTAAAATAACACCTTTAACACTTTGTGAACATTGAGTACAATTTTTGTTAATGATACTCCAGGAAGAATTCACTGTTCTTTGGTGGGGGGGGGGGGTGCACAGAGGGAGGCCTGTGTGGAGCCCTAAACATGTCCATAAGGCAGGCAGAGCAAGCAATTTCAAGGAAAAAACTGCAAGGGGCAACGTTGCAACTTTAACCAATCATAACAACATAGGGTAGTATAGTTAGGGACTTTTCCAGGGTGTCAGACCCCAGCCTATTAGCGAGCCTTTGGGGTTCTGCCCTGGCTTAGTACCAACCAATCAGAGGAGGGTGAAACTTTTATAGTTAGGCTGTTTCCTGGACATTTGGGGTTAGGCCATTTCCTAGATATCTGTGGTGAAATAATTTTTTAGGGGTAATCGTGTCTCTCCCTCTGTTGAAATTGCAGCCTAAGTACAAATGGAGTTCCTGTTGCTAAGTTGAACTCAAAATAGTAATTGATAACTTTAATAAAATTGGTTTCTAAGATAAAAGCAGAGGATAACAAGATGGGAGACAGTGTTAATGTAGGCAAATTGGGAAACTTACAATAGAACAAGTATCAAATATCGTGGATAACAATCAGAAAATATCTCAAGCCATATGATTTTACTTGTAATAGTATATGGTTTGACATTCATTCATTCATATGAAAGCAAAGCTAAACATTAAGTAAAATCGAGATTTCTTAATGAGGTAGTAATAATGGAAGGTTAGCATAGGTAGTTAGTTATTCCTATATGAGATGTGTGTGTGTTTTCTCGATTCTTTTTGTGTGTGGAGTTTTGTTGTATTTGTTTTTACTAAACTCTGATTTGTTTGGACTTGGGTCTCAGATATAATTTCTAGGCCAAGCCGGGCGGTGGTGGTGCACGCCTTTAATCCTAGCACTCGGGAGGCAGAGGCAGGCAGATCTCTGTGAGTTCGAGACCAGCCTGGTCTACAAGAGCTAGTTCCAGGACAGGCTCCAAAACCACAGAGAAACCCTGTCTCAAAAAACAAAAAATAAATAAATAAATAATAAAAAATAGTTTCTAGGCCAGTGGTTCTCATTGTGATCCTTGACTGTTTGCCCTATTAGGAAATTGTATAGAAATGCAAAAACTTGTCTAACAAACTTACTGAATATGAATTTGAAAGCTAGCATTTGTAATTCATATGGAAAAAATGATAAATAGATGATTTTGATCGCATGTATAGGAATTTTAACTTGGTATTTTAGAGCAGAGAGTCTCAATGTGAGTCATTTTTCCACTCTGGGACGTTTGACAGTTTTAGTTGTCAGAACTGGGGTGAGTTATTGCTTACATCTAGTCATACCATAGTAAGAAGTTATGAGGTGTTACCTCTCTCTCCTCTCAAAATACCTTGTACTTTGTTCACCCTTTTTGTGATGGAGTGAGGTGGACGAGTGAAGAGCTGAAGTATATATAGGTCTACTGTTAATTACAAGTTACACGGCAGAAGCATTGCAGTACCTCTAATTGATCTGGTAACAGCTTCCAAGTAGCTCATGGACAGGTATTCTCAATAAGCTGTACAAATGAATGACTTAGGCATCAGGCAGGATGACGTGCATCTTCACCATGTCATTCAGAATAGCATGGGATTTAAACTGTAAGAAGTAAGGAATTTTACACTTAAATTTTTGACCCACAGCTAGAGCCCCGTTAAGTGAAAAACTGAAGTGAGTTTAGGATTATGTTAGTCTAGGTTGGTGTC
Source organism: Microtus oregoni (assembly GCF_018167655.1). Taxonomy (NCBI): domain Eukaryota; kingdom Metazoa; phylum Chordata; class Mammalia; order Rodentia; family Cricetidae; genus Microtus; species Microtus oregoni. Next base: position 36,090,082 of record NW_024543072.1, read on the forward strand.
TCATACTTGCAATGCTAATAACAGCTTTAAGGTAGAGAGGGAAGAATTCCAGGTTGCATAGTAAGTTCTAGGTTGGCTTGGTTGGCCCACACAATGTGACTTTGTCTCAAAATAACAATAAGTAATAGAATTGTGATGAGCACTCTTAATCAATCTGAAATAATGTGGCACGTACAAACGCCAGTTTTAATATTTGTTAATTCATTTTTCCTTGGTCTGTACATAAAATTTTAAAACCTAAAAGTAATTGTTAGACTCTGTAAATTCCTACAGTACATTATAGCCTAAAGTCACATTTTTTTCTCACTTTGAAGCATTATTTAACAGATTTAGATTTGCTCTCCTGTCTAAAGTGTAATGACTTCAGCCAGAATATCATTAGTTAAAAATATATGGAATTATCAATTTCTAAATAAACTTATTTTATCCTTTAAGAGACAAAATTATTAATTCCCCCTTATTAGAATGGTGAGATGTATATGAAGTAAATTTACTACTGTTTAGAGCATTACATAGTTCTGAGGCTGAAAGACTGGAATACTTCTTATTTGCTTTTGTTTTTAAATGAATTAACTAGTGTTTGTGTTTTATACATTATAAGGAAGAAAAAAGTTCTACTGAGAACAGTGTACTCTCAGCACTTGACAGGTTAGAAGCAGGATGGTCTGGAATTCAAGGCCAGCCTCAGATGTACAAGTTTGAGACTATTGGGCTGTATGACACCTTGTTTTAACTTTTTTGTTTTGTTTTGTTTTGATCTTCGGAGGTTTTTTTCATTAATGTGAAATAGTTTTGAAATTTGCTAGTTTTTATGGGCCATCTTATAGGGTAGGAATTAAGTTATACTCAAAAATTCTTTGAAACCTTTTTTCATGCTTACAGGTGTTGTTATAATTGATGATCATCCTGAAGTAACTGTAATTGAAGACCCCCAGTCAAATTTGAATGATGATGGCTTTACTGAAGTGGTATCTAAAAAACAGCAAAAGCGTTTACAGGACGAGGAACGCCGGAAGAAGGAAGAACAAGTTGTACAGGTTTGAAGCTCACCATTTTGTTGCTAGTTTGCTTGTTCCTCAGAGCATGTTATCAATGGTCAGGGTTTCTATCCATTCATAGTCATTTGTGTTTAACTAAAGAGTTGAGTGATTTTTATCTTCAGCCCTGGGAACTCTAAACCAAAATTTAGGTAATTTGAAAATGAATTAATTACTACAGCTTTTTTGCCTTAAAACAGACTCTCTTTTTCCAACAGTAAATCTTATGTGTTACTAATTTGTCCCATGATAGGTTTTAAATTATCTTGGAAATTGAGTGAGCATAGTGCAGTGATCCAAAAATGACTTCTTGTCTTTTGGGGGGAGGCCAAATTAATTTCCAGCTTGGTTGAGTATTTCTGATTTGGGGGTGGAGTGTAAGCCTGTATATAAAACTATATGTCTTGTTTCTCTTTATCATCTTGACTTCTTATAGTTTTAAATCTTATTAGTACCCTGACAGTGTCCAATTTTGGAAATTGAAATAAATAGCTAAGTTAGAAGTAGGAAGTAGAAATTTCATGCATGGTGCATTGTTTCTTTAGACATATTATTGACCAAAAAAAAAATGGCTCTGTCATTTTTTTTTAAGGTGTGGAACAAAAAAAATGTAAATGAAAAAGGAAGAAGTCAGACTTCTAAACTCCCTCCAAGGTTTGCCAAAAAACAAGCCACAGGGACTCAGCAAGCACAAGCTCCAGCCTCAGCTCCAGTTTCAGTCTCCTCCTCAGCTGCAGTTTTAACAGCCCCCGCACCTTCAGTTCCAGCCTCCACCCCAGCTGCAGTTCCGGTTCTGGCATCAGCCGCTACTTTAGTTGCAGCCTCCACCCCAGCTCCAGTTGTAACTTCAAGCCTGGCTCCGGCTCCAGCCTCAGCCACTGTTCCAGTGTCCACTTCATCCTCAGTCACAGCCTCTTCCTCACCCCAAGTCTCAGTTCCAGCTCCGACTCCTATCCTTGCCTCCGCATCAACTACAGCCTCCGTCCCCATTGCCTCAGCTTCAATTCCTATCCTTGCTTCAGCCTTAGCACCAGCTTCAGCATCTTCTCCAACCCCAGGAGTCTCAGCCCCAGCTGTCTCAACACCAACTGCCCCGGCCTCAGCCCCAGCAACCTCAGTTCCACTTGCCCAAACCTCTTCAGCAACCACTGCCCCAGCCCCAGCCACGCCAGTACAGACTCAGATACAGACCCACAAACCAGTCCAGAGTCCACTTCCACCTCCAACACCATCTTCAAAACAGCCCCCACCTTCAATTAGATTACCTTCAGCTCAAACATCTAATGGCACAGACTATGTAGCCACAGGAAAATCCATCCAGACTCCACAGTCACATGGTTCTCTAACAGCTGAATTATGGGATAACAAAGTGACTGCTCCAGCTGTGCTGAATGACATCTCTAAAAAATGTAAGTAATGCAACAGAAAAGTATGGGGTAGGAAAATATATAGAAATACCCACATTTGTTTTCTATTTTATTTAAAAATTCAACTAAAACTTTTTTCCTAGTAGGAAGCAGTAGGAGCAATTGTTTCTTAGTTCTTTTCTTGAAATGTTTATTTCTATAATAAGTATAGTTAACAACAATACCTAGTTAGAACGACTATTTTCAGGAAACCATTATACACACTTGGTCAGTTAGCTCAAGCAATATGAAAGTCAGTATGCGTGCTCTTCAAAAAACTAAAATAGTATTCATTGCCATAGTATTCAGCTCTTCCATTCCTGGGCATATATCTGAAGGGACTTGAGTCAGTAGGGATACTCAAGCTTTAGTGTATTTATGGTGTATGGTGTAGAGAATTGTTTTATTGTCAGGCTACCATTGTAACTAAGGGTTGAGAGTATTAGACTTTCACATCTAAATTTTAATGGTCACATTTTTCTTACTTCCTTTTAGTGGGTCCTATTAGTCCACCACAGCCACCTTCAGTCAGTGCATGGAATAAACCCTTAACATCATTTGGATCAGCATCTTCATCAGAGGTGAGAATAGACTTACTGGCATTAATGGAGTTAGTTAGAAAGTTTTTTAACTAATTTCTCAAACTTCATTGTATCTCATGATAAACCTAGGGGGCGCCATTGAAACAGATTAAACTCAGAATTTCTGATCTATTAGGTCTGGGTTGGGTTTTGAGTACATTTCTATTAAGTACCCAGGTGATATTAATGCTACTGGTCCTCTATATTTACAAGCTATTTTTCACCTTTAGCTAAAGGTTAGACATTTATTCTGATATCCAGAAAAGACATGTGGTACAGGACATAATATAGTCACTATACAGGACAGAAAAGTATGTGGTACAGGATAGAAAAATATCTGGTACAGGACAGAAAAGTATCTGGTATAGGACATAATACAGTCACTATTTTCCAGGCTTTCATTATAGTCATATATAATATAACAATTTACAAGTTCTCTCATTTCTTACATATGTGCAGTGTTGGTAAATAGTGTTTTTATCAGTGGTTATTCAGTGAATGAATGTTTAGCAAGTACTTTTTTGATGTGCTAACCATTCTTCCTTCTGAGTTTACAAAACTAGCACTGAGATAGAACTGAAAGACGCTTGTTCTCGTGGGTCTTAATATAGTTTAAGGAGAAATCAGCAATAGTTCTGTTTAATGAAGAGAACAGACAAGGATTTTTCTCAAAGTTTATGGAAGTAGTTGAAAGTGGCCAGGAGTTCCTACTTGTGTGACATTTGAATAAAGAGTTGGAGAAGAGGGAGCTGGAGAGATGGGTCAGAGGTTAAGAGCACTGACTGCTCTTCCAGAGGTCCTGAGTTCAATTCCCAGCAACAACATGGTGGCTCACAACTATCTGTAGTGGGATCTGATGCCCTCTTCTGGTGTGCAGGCATACATGCAGACAGAATACTTTGTACATAATAAATAAATAAATCTTAAAAAAAAGAGTTGAAGAAAATAAAGAGTAGCCTACTCAAATATCTGAGGAAAAGAAGTCAGTTACCAGTTCAGGGAATAGCAGTTATGAAAGCCATGAGTCAAAAACAAATCTGGTATATTCAGAGTAGTCAGAGAAGTCCATATGCTGGAATGAACAAAGAAAGAACAGAGTTCAAGAGGCTATGGGACTTTGGAAGATGTGGAGAACCATTTTAGGGTGTCATGGATGCAGAGGAGCAGCAGGATATGACTATAGATTGTTCTGTTAAGAACTGTTTGTGTGGGTGAAGAGGCAAGGGAGTTAAAAAAGTTGACAGTAGTCAAATGATAAGCCAGAGAAATGACATTGAGGGTCATTGAGCTAACATGGTAAAGGGAGAATGTCAGGAAAAGAACCATTAACTCCAGGCTATTAGTATGAACAGAAAGAAAGAAAAAGATGCACATCAGTTTAAAATGAGCAGTTACAAATGGATCAGGATTAGTGGTGAGAATAAGAAGTTCATATAGCTATATCTAAGATGTTATTGCCTGAGCACAGGTGTTAAGAGTGCTTAACTGCTCTTGCATAAGACCCAAATTTGACTCCCAGCACCCACGTCAGGTGGATGGATCAAAGTTACCTGGAACTCTGGCATCCATGGACACCGGTACTCAGGTGTACATATCTGCCCACACACAGATCATTATTCATGATATGAGTGGAAATGTCGATTTAGTTAACTCTTAAGTCTGTAAGTCCGAACTGAGTCTGATTTGAAGATTTTGTTTGGGAAGTCATTAACATATCAGTAGCTTTGAAAGGTAAAATGAATTATGAAGATAGAAAATAGAAAAAGAAATGAAAAATCAGTGAGACTTTCCAGCTCAGAGAAATGTGGGAAGTGTAGATGCCAAGTAATGAGGGAAGCATCTGAAAAGCCAGGAGAAAGAAGGGTTTAAAGAAGAGGAGGTTAATTAAATGTGTCAGATGCTACTGATAGAGCAAGTGGTACATGTGCTGAATTAAAGTTGAAATCAATGATATAGAGGCCACTGGTGACATTGGGGTGAACATCTATTAGAATAAAATGTATGTGTGGGTATGTGTGCTGCTGTGGGTACCCAGAGGCCAGAAATATCCTCTACCATAGAGCTGTAGTGCCTGGCATCTTGGAGCCTGCTGACCTGGGTCAATCTGCACAAGGAGTAAGTGCCCTTAATCCCTGAACCCTCTGTCAGGCCCAGCTGGTACTTGCTTAGCCCTTTGGTTATCTTAGAGAACAAAAGTTACTGTTCCTTCACACACGATTTATAGAGTACTCTTAAAATTGGCTTTCTCTAGTAGTTACTGTTGGCCATTCTCTTCATTTAACTGCATATGAGATCTAACTATTTTCTACATCATTAGTCATTTTCAGTTATAAATTGCTGTGTCATTCTCTTTTAAAACTGGCTGAAGAACACTTCTATAGAAATTTCAGTGTTTACTAAAATAAAATTTTGTTCTAAATTGTCAATTTTGGCTAGGCTTAAAAGTGACTTTAGTGAAGAAAAGTCATTTGACATGCATAATATAATTATCCACACTAAGTTCAGTAATGTCAAAAAGTCGCTAATATGAAGTAGCCATTTATGAGTTTCTATAAATGCTTCATGCATCAAGCCTCCTGCATGCTGCCTTCCATCAATCACTGTTACATGTTGTGTTCTGGCTTCGTTTGCCCTTTGTGCTGTTAACAATTTTACACTAACTGTTCCAATTTTTCTGAAACACTTTCTATTGGTAGTTTTCCTTTCTAGTATGTTTTACTCAGGAATTTTCTCTACCATTCTTAAATGGCCATTCGTTTAATTCTGTCTTAGCTTTTCTTAATGTCCCCTATCCAATTTTTTGGTCCTTTATTTTATCCAAGAGAATCTAAATGATACTGCCTAGCACAAAGAATGTGTCCTGTCCAGAAGATTAGCTTTTTAATTAGTGACTTGATTCCATGGGTGTGTATTCCATCTCACATTCACATAGTACTTTATTTTTTTTATTTAAGGTTTTCTCTCAAAGCAGACTTCTAAGAAATTGTTGATACTGATAATTAATATCTTTCTTTTCCATTATACCTTTGACATTTGTTGATTTTTTGCATATGTTGTGCTAATGAAATAACTTGAAGCTTTTGTTGATTTTTCTCATGATCACAGATTTAGGACTTTGAACATTTAAACTGAAATCTTCTATTCTCAGTTAATATGTAGAAACTTAAACCAAGCTTCTATCTTGGTATTTATGTGGCACTGTATATGTATTTCAATCAGGTCTGAACTTCGTTTATTATAATATACCAAATGTTAAAACATTATCTTATTAGGGAACAAGAAATGGTCAAGAGAATGGTGTTGAAATTGGAATTGACACAATTCAGTTTGGTGCTCCAGCTTCAAATGGGAATGAAAATGAGGTGGTTCCTGTGCTTTCAGAAAAACCAACCGACAAAGCTCCTGAGCCTAAAGAACAGCGTCAGAAACAGCCACGTGCAGGGCCTATTAAAGCTCAGAAGGTGAGTATTATTGTAAGGAAGATATGATTCTGAAATGGACAAAGAAAATTGTTTCAAAATTGAATTTAATTTTTAATAAATCTTTCATTATAATGTATTTTGTCATAACCATTGACTTTAGCTTCCAGATTTGAGTCTGGTAGAAAACAAAGAACATAAACCTGGTCCCATTGGAAAGGAACGATCATTAAAAAATAAAAAAGTGAAAGATGCCCAACAGGCTGAGCCAGAAGGACAAGAGAAACCCAGCCCAGCTGTGGTCAGAAACACAGACCCTGGAGCAGCAAAAGAAACCAAAGCAGTCTCAGAAATGTCTGCTGAAATAGGAGCAATGATCTCAGTGTCATCAGCAGAATATGGCACTGATGCAAAGGTATGCAATGGGAAAATCAATAATGTGCATTTTTATGCCGAGCATTGGTTTATGCTGCTTGTTCTATAGCATATTTTGTGGTATGCTTTTATATAAATATCTCTTACAAAATGCTACATTTTAGTAGAAGTTCATTTTTTTGAATAGCTTAAATAGAAAATTATAAGATCAGAATTCTTTCCCTTGAGATTTTAAGCATTTCAAAAATGTCTCTGTCTGCCGGGCGGTGGTGGCGCACGCCTGTAATCCCAGCAGAGGCAGAGGCAGGCGGATCTCTGTGAGTTTGAGACCAGCCTGGTCTACAAGAGCTAGTTCCAGGACAGGCTCCAAAACCACAGAGAAACCTTGTCTCAAAAAAAACCAAAAAAAAAAAAAAAAAAAAATGTCTCTGTCTGGTATAGCTTTATCTTGCCTTTTTGTGATTGAACACTAAAAATACTGACTTGCTTTTGGTTTCCACATTGAATGAAAGGTATATATATCTTTTAAAATACAATCAGCTGTCTTATGTCTGTGAGTTCAGGATCCATGAACTCAAATCTGGATCAAAAATACTATTCCTAAAATATAGGGGTAATTACTGTTGTTATTAGAGATTTTTGCTTGTTTGTTTTTTTTGCTTGTTTGGTTTTTTTTTTTTTTTTTGGTCTTTTTAAACTCTTTACATCTGATGGCAGAATATTACATACATGTTAGTAATGTAGAGAAGATGGTAGTTTGCATAAATATACTGTATGTAACATTTTATGTGAAAGACTTGACTATCCACATGTCTGCAGGCCCAGTATGTAACTAGATGTGCCTGTAAAGGCAAATTATGGGAAGTGACTGGAATCAGATACTTGAATTCATCTAGGGCATATATTGTTTGAAAAAGAAGGAAGGTGTGATATTTTTATGTTAATGTTTTGAGTTTTCTTTTTAATTGTCAGACTTAAGATTATTCTTGATATTAAATAATAATTCACAGAAATATTTAATCCTGTTGATAGCTTCCTACTTAGTGTTGTGAAATATGTTTTAAGTATGTGCAAAAGTTTATCAGCAATTGAGATGTTGTCACTTGTTAGCCTACTGTTAGTGGATTGAAATTTTAGGGCATAAAATTTTATGATCTCTTTCCTTCCAAAACAGCTTTTCTCTGTTCTATTAGATTGTCAAAAGGTGACCTATAAATCTGACTTTAAAAGAACTTCTTTTTGTCACTCCTCCACAGGAGTCTGTAACAGACTATACTACGCCTTCTTCTTCTCTGCCGAACACTGTGGCTACTAATAATGCAAAGATGGAGGATACTTTGGTTAATAATGTAAGTAACCAGTCAGAGATTTGACAGGTTTGCATAGAAAACTGGCTGTCATCTGATACTCTTCTTGTCTTATATACGTTGTCATGGCCAACATTTGACTCTTAACAGGGATGAGTTGATAGTAAGTTTGTGTTTATGAGCACTGTAGTAAATATACCTACTAAAATCAAAATTAGGCTCTCCCATCCCCAAAAGTTAACAGCTTTTTAAAGACTTGCACGAAGGCTTGATTGTTTTTTTGTTTTTCTTTTTTTGGGGGGGGGGGGCTTTGTTTTATATACTACAGTTAATTTTATTTGGTTGGGTAATTTTGTTCACAATGATACTTCTTTTCTTTAATGATACAATGAAGCCATACTCATTTAAGGTCTTTTTTTCCAAAGAATAAGCTTTGCCAGCAGTCCTTTTGTGAAAATTGAACTTTAATGTATACATATGTATTCCCAATTGGATATTTTAAGTCAGTACAGGTGAAAAATAGTCTAAATATATTAAGTAACTTGCTGTGGTCACATGCACAGCATGATTTTGGGCATTTAAAAAGTTTCTTGTATGATCCTCGCTTTTGAGAATAAATAAGGGAAAAATCCGGTCATCTGATCTCCCTTTTAAATATAAACTTTTATGGTAATCGAGCGATATGATATTTAAATGTTGATTGTTCTTTCAAAAAATACTTTTATAGCTACAGTTAAAAATTTCTTCAAAAGGACTTTATCATTTTCAGTATAAAAATCTTGATTTTTGTCTTATATTTTTCCCTCATGCTGTCTATTCGTCCCTCTAGCATCAAGTATGTGGAATTTTAGAAAGGTGAGCTACATTAGGGGTCAGTTAATTAAAGTTATAGTCAAATCAAAACACTTCCACTATATAACTGAGGAAAAGGAATAGAGTGGAATGAATTATACTTGATATTGAGCTTGATTAGCTTGTCCAGCTTTTAGAATTGTAAGATTGCTTCATTGCACCAAACCTGGAATTTACCACTCCCCTCTCCGTCTTTATGAGAAGAATTTGTTTTATACTAGGAAACACAGGAAAAAGAGCTGTGGGTTGGGTTTGGATGCTGGTCTCACTGCTAGGTTATCAGCCGTTAACATTAAACCAGAGTTCATGCTTTAATTGTGCCAACTTTGCTCATGTCGCATTTCCAGATGGGCTGCAGTGGTACGCGCCTTTAATCCTAGCACTCAGGAAACAGAGAGGCCGGACGGTGGTGGCGCACGCCTTTAATCCCAGCAGGGAGGCAGAGGCAGGCGGATCTCTGTGAGTTTGAGACCAGCCTAGTCTACAGAGCTAGTTCCAGGACAGGCTCCAAAGCTACAGAGAAACCCTGTCTCGAAAAAACAAAAAAAAAAAAAAAAAGGAAACAGAGATAGGCAGATCTCTGAGTTCTGTGATTTTGAGTCCAGCCTGGTCTACATAGTGAGTTTCAAGATAGCCAGAGCTACACCAGAGAAACCCTCTCTCTCTCTCTCTCTCTCTCTCTCTCTCTCTCTCTCTCAAAAAAAAAAAAAAAGGCCACCTTTTCAAGAAAGTGTATGATGTGTATGATGCTCTCTGCTGGTTTATGGTCTGAAGTATATTTGGGGAAATGTGAATTTTATAATTCTCTATATCTATCACATTTTGTCATTGAAAAAATACATATATGAACACTACAGTAGTTTCCATGTGCTCCTAAAGTCAATTAGCATGTGACTTTGTTTCCTGACAGCTACTTTTAGTAAGAAATCTAGTCTTGTGTATGCGTGAATAAGTCTACATTTGATTATTAGTAATATATCTAAGGCATTTATAAGAGTAAAACATAATTTGGGTTAGAGCTATTTAACATTCAATTTAGATGCCTTCAGTGTTGCTTCTGTGGGCCAAATGTGGTAGTGATTCTGTGCTAACTGTAACAGTTTTCCATGGAAAAACCATACATCCTTTTGAGACGTGTTCTGTTGAAATATAGAACTTTTTTTTGTATTTACACATTTTAGGTTTATTTCCGTTGTGACTTTTATCTAGGCTTCTTTTTAGAAAATGTATGTTTATAAGTATATGTATAAGCTTGAGTGAGTTTATGTGCACCACTTGATTGCAGGAGTCCCCAGAGGCCGGGAAAAGATGGTGGGTAATCTAGAACTGTATTGTCGTGAGGCACCAGGAACTGACTCTGGGTCCTCTGTAAATGCAGTAAGCATACTGAGGCATCTCTCCAGCCCCAGTACAGGCTTTTCAAATAAATAGCTTAACTTGTGTAGTAGTTAGTATTATCTAATATTAAAATTATTGTGACTTTTGAGTGTTCCACAGAGTTAAGTACAACTGCTATTTTTATTGCTATAGTTTAGCTAGTTTCAAGATTTATTAAAGAATTCTTGTTAAGTAATGTTTTTGACAGATCTCTATTAGAGACAATCCATAGTATCTCAAAGTGATTTTTTTTATATAATCTGAAACCACCCCAAGCCTTTTTTTTCCAGAATAGCTGAGTGAATCATCCAAAAACAAGCATAAAGCAGTATATAGTAAAATAACAAGATCTAGGGACTATGAAGGGAAAAAGAAAATATGGATAGTGCATAATAACTAATGTTTCTTACAGCATTTGCCACAATACAGTAGAATGGTTTGGTATGTGAGGTAAGGGTGTGTTCCTTACTTGGTTCCAGAAGTTGCTCTTGTTCTTGAATTTAATTTTAAGAGGTTGATTATATAGTAGGAAAGAGATTTTCTACCTTTGCATTGCTAGGTTAAATACTCAGTATAAGAACCTGTGGGTCCTCGTATATGCTGGGAAAGTCATACTCCTTAGAACTTGATTGCACAGTAATATTAACACCACCTGGGAATTTGTTTAAAATACAAAATTTTGTTTCTAGTATAAAGAGCACTATCTGAGTAGTACGTGCTTTATATTCAAAGCAGGTTCTTTTTTCCTGACAGTTTGTGCACACCTAAGTGGAGAGTTTTTTTTTTCTTCAGAACTTTAAGATAGTTATTGGCCTCTGCAAGCATTATAACTTAAGTAATTAGATACAACATTTTTAGAGTACGTTAGCACTGTGACTGATGGGGCTTTTGCAGCATACTTAGATTGTGATATGTTGACTGCCTTTTCAGGTGCCCCTGCCCAACACCCTACCCCTCCCTAAGAGGGAGACTATACAACAGAGCTCCAGCCTAACTTCAGTTCCTCCTACTACTTTCAGCCTCACCTTCAAGGTATGTACAGTGTCCATCTCCAAGGCTCCTTAATCATTGCTTGCAAGGGGCGTAAAGTTCAGAATAATAGCACTGGCAAGGTCTATTGTGCTTGTGAATTTTTTCATTAAAATAGAATTACTGTTTGTGATTTGTACTTAAATACACAGTACTAACTATGCTAAGAATGCTTTTTTTCTTCCTTATAAATCATGAATAAACTGAATACAGGAATGATTTATGAAAAGTCTGTTAACAAAAGCGTACTCAATAAGCAAAATTGTGAGGTTTTGATGGAAGTACTAAAGATTGAACCTGGGACCTCGCATCCCAGCCATTTTCTTTCTTACTTATTTAAACACAGTCTCACTAAGTAGTCCAGCCTGGCTTTTAACTTTGCCCTCCGTTTGCTTCAGTTTCTCAGTTAGTGAGGATTACAGGCTATCCTGTGCCACTAGTCTTAGCATTTGCCTTGGTTTTCTCACCGATTTTCATTGTTTTTGACATATGTTAATTGTTTTATGAGACAATTACTTGAGGTTATTTTAGAACTCTGATTCACCTTGGGGTGGGTTGGTAGTTAGGTGGAGAAAATACAGAATTTTTTAAAATGTCTTTTATTTATTGGTGTTCTTTTTGTTCCTAATCCTGACAAGTATGGTATTAGCCTCAAAAGGCAGGTTTTCCTGATTGGATTATAGTGAATCTTTGACATTACACAGGAGGGGGAAAAGCTAAGCTGTTTTAGTCGTGTTACCAGTGTTCATTTCTAGACTCTCTCTGCTCAACCTTAGGATCACTTTGTGGGAGTGTTAATAAAACTCTGAGACTCTGACATAGATGCCTGTTTGTTCCCCATTCTCACTGCTTACTGCTACTTCTTGTTGGCTCTCGCTGCTGATTTTCCACTCAGAGGACTATATCTGGGTTTATTACCTTGTTCTATAATTCAGATAATTATGATTATATTGATTAAATTTCATATAAGCAAATGTCTTTATACTTATCTCTGAGTCAGTTGTTAATTCTTTAGAATACTTATTGCGCTTTGCCTGGTACTCATTTTTAACATCCCACAGAGTTAAAATTAAATTAGCTTTACCTGTCATTTCTTTCCTTTTTTAAAAAAAAATATTTCTTGGGGGCTGGAGAGATGGCTCAGAGGTTAAGAGCATTGTCTGCTCTTCCAAAGGTTCTGAGTTCAATTCCCAGCAACCACATGGTGGCTCACAACCACCTGTAATGGGGTCTGGTGCCCTCTTCTGGCGTGCAGGCATATACACAGAATACTGTATGCATAATAAATAAATAAACATTAAAAAAATATTTCTTGGAAAAATACTTGTAGAAAGTTCTATATGGACATTATTATCAGTATGTAAAATAATTATACTTTTGGTAGCCTTGACTTTCCAAAGACAAACTGTTTTCTTGCTGTGTAAGAGGTGAAAGTAAGCCAAATATCTGTGTGGAGTCTAACCCATGCCATAGTATTTGCCTACAGCTGAAAAGACATAGTAATCTCCCCAAATTCCTGCCATACCAAAATGTCAGGTTACTGTTAGGATGGCCAACAAACAAACTTAAGTTCCTTACAAGATGCTTGTTTTACAGTTATTTTCAACAGGTGTTAATGAAGATCACAAGTTGACATATCCTAGATATGTAGATTATTTTGTAAAAAAATCTCTGAGTTAATAAAAAATTATGTCATTAGACTTTTCTCTCATCACATTATATATATATATATAAACATACACACACACACACACATCAACAAAGCCAGTCTTCTGTCAGAAGCTAGACAGAAACCTCATTCGTCCCTTAGGATGGAGGTGATGCCATAAACCTGACTGTGGGTTCCATCATTCAGAACAACTAATGAGAAATGCAACTAAAATACTATAGTCATATTCTGAGTAGGAGCTCAAATATAGGCACTGTGGGAGCAGAGAGGTCTCTGGAGGTGCCATTCTAGGATTTAGGAAGGATCTCAGAATTGTAGGGTCAAGGGGCCAGGTTCCAGTACCATCCCACCCTCCACAGCTTTTATTTTAGAATAAAGTACACTTGAATTGATTGTGGGAAATATGTGTGTGTCCTTAAACATAAAGGAGTTGTACAGTTTGAGTGTTTTATGATGACAGTCAGCATATGTGTCTTTTAAAGGTGATATGATAAAGTACATTAAAGGTACACCTTTAATCCCAGATCAGGCAGATCTCTGAGTTTGGGGCTAGCCTGGTCTACAGAGTGAGTTCCAGGACAGCTAGGGAATCACAGAGGAACTGTCAGGGGCAGGGAGGGGCGTTTAGAGATTGGCATTTTAAAGGCTAACATGTTAGTAGTATTAAGGATATTACTTAGGAAAAAACTTCTTACAAATCATCTTAGATATTATTGTGGGTTTGTTTTTTGTTTGTTTTTTTCAGCCCAAAATTTCCTCTGGCTCATAGCCTTGGTGAAGGGAATCTTCCTCTGCTCTCCAGTTCAGAATTCACTAGATACCTAAAATTATTCAACATTTGAACAATGACTGGTCTAAGTTGATATTTGCTGTAAGAGAAAATGAAATAGATGCTGTATCTGAAATTTTAATATTAAAAAGCTTAGGAAATGGGTATGGAAATGGGTATGGTGGCATTTGTGTACGGAGATAAAAGTGGTTCAAGTCTTCCAGTACTTAATGCGTACTGTGCTACAGTAAAACAGTGGAAACAAATCAGAAAAGGATATGTATTAGTGAGTGTTTTTATATTATTTCAATTATAGATATATTGTCTTTAACTGTTAACCAAATTAATACTGCCTTTTGTCTTTATATTTTTAAATGGAGCTGGTAGAAAAATACAAGTTGCATATGTGGTATCATTGTTATCTGAAAGTTAGTGAACAATGCAGCTCAAACTTGAAGATGCAATTCTGTCTTTTAATAAATGATAGTATGAGTAAACCAGGGTCACAAATACAAATTACTACAGATAGTATACACTAGCCTAAAATTTTGTCCTATTACATTGCCATCTGTATTTCAGAAGTATTGGTTTTAAAAGGAATGGAGAGAGAAAAGGTGTTTCACAAGGCCCTTTCTGACTTCCGTCCCATAGAGGAATCACATTCCTTCTATTGTATTAGTAGGGATATTTGTGTTTGGATAAATGCTTTAGTTCATTGTGCATTTCTTAAAGCTTTCAAGAAATTCCGTTTTAAACTAATAATAGCCCTTAGGGTGAGAGAGTAAGTAAAAAGCGTAAGCTCTCTGACACTATTTGAAATCTCTATACTGGGATATAGAGGATGTGGTCTTTTGGGTTTTCTTTGGTTTTTTTTGTTTGTTTGCTTTAACAGAAGACTCTTTTATTGCAGATGGAGTCTGCGCGTAAGGCATGGGAGAATTCTCCAAATCTAAGGGAAAAGGGGTCTCCGGTCACTTCTACAGCACCTCCGATTGTGAGTGGAGTCAGCAGTAGTGCCAGTGGACCAAGCACTGCTAATTACAATTCTTTTTCCAGTGCATCGATGCCTCAGATCCCTGTTGCTTCAGTCACTCCCACAGCATCATTATCAGGTAGAAGCTGTCATAGCTTTCCTTACATACCTATTTTGTGTGCTGCACGGAGGATTGAACATAGTTGTCAGGTGTACCCTAGACAAACACTATACCTCCCAACTGCACTCCCATTCCCTGAGCAGAAGGTCATTCTTTAGGAAAACTAGTCTCCTCTTGCCTCTTATTTGTCTCTCAGAATTTTAATGTGACTATTTTATTGATTGTTTATTAGAAAACATGTTGCTGCATCCTCCCTCGTTGATTAAAAAAGAGTACCTAAATTTTTTTAAGTTCACCTTTTTGTTGTCATTTTTACTATATCCAAATAATTTAAAACCCAGTTGAGAAATATAAATTTCCATAGCTTTCCCCCAGTATATACCTGGTTTAATGGTGCTAATGGGGTGAGCTACATCTTCTAATGGTGCGTTAGGTGGGTGTGTTTGTACTGTTCAAGTAGGACCTGGACTTAGAATGAGCTCCATCCTTCCTTGCAGTTCTGCACAATTGCCAACTTAGAGGTTTTGTAGTTCTTAAAGAATGGCAAAGGGCCAGGTGGTAGTGGCACACGCCTTTAATCACAGCACTCAGGCAGAGGATTTCAGTGTGTTCGAGGCCAGCCTAGTCTACAGTATGAGTTACATAACAGCTAGGGCTGTTACACACAGAAAACCCTGTCTTGATAGCAAAACTAAGAATGGCAAACGTTTCCAAATGCTTGACTTCCAGGATAGCACATCCTTTTTACTTTTCCTAAATGCAACCATGCTGCTTCTGTTAAAAACAAAGTTTATTTCCCTGATGTATCCACAGCAGTGGGAAATAGATAGAATGTATAGCCTGTGTGGTATTGTTTTTTCCATATTTTGCCACATAGTGTGCTAATTTTGAGATCTCCACCACTAGTGTTTGGGCTGTCCTATACCTATTTTTATATTGTCTGTAATTGATGTATTTAGACAAACCCAATGTAGGCACACACCTGTGTTTTCAGCACTTGAGAGACTGAAGTAGGGAGGTTGGAAATTTGAGGCCAATCTAGGCAAGTGTGAAGGCACTGTCTTGAAAGAAAAGACCTCAGAGATGATTCCTGTAGTGTAATGCTGTGCCAAACAATGCCCAATTGTATCATTTTCTTTCTTTAGAGCTTGTCCAGTCGTTCCTCACTACCCATTTGTCCACTAAGACATCTTAATAGACTAACTTAAATTCTCATATACTTAAGTGGAAATTAATATAAAACATACAAGATTGGGGTAGGATGTCTTTAATGTTCCCCAGTCTTTCTTTGGAATCCTTTCTCTAGGTCTAGCTACTCTGCTTGTTTAGTTGAACAAACAGTAACAAGGATAAAAGTCTGTCCATACTTTGTGGAGAAATGATTGGGTTTTTTTATGTTAGGGTTTTTTGTTTGTTTGGGGGGGGTGGGGTTGTTGGTTTTCTGTGTGCCTGTGTCTGTCCTCTCCTTTTCAAGGCAAGGTCTCTTGTAATCTTGACTGGCCTGTAACTAACTCTCTTGTGAATGAGAGTATGAGTCTGCCTCCACCTCCTGAGTTTAGAGATCACAGGAACTCTGCTAGAATTACAGGTACATGCCACCATGACTGGTTCGTGGAGTGCTGGGGATACGGTGCATGCTAGGCAAGAACCTCTATCAACTCAACTCCATTGCCAGCCCCTGAGACACTCCGGTCTTCTCAAATAGTGTTGGTTTGTGGTTGCTGGAATACTTAATGTCCATATGACTCAAAGAACCAGAAACAGAAGTATGAAGAATAAACATGCTGTATTTTCTCCCTTCTTCAAATACAGGAGCCGGTACTTACACTACCTCTTCTTTGAGTACAAAATCTACAACCACATCAGATCCTCCTAATATCTGTAAAGTAAAACCCCAACAACTGCAGACAAGCAGCCTACCTTCTGCAAGTCATTTTTCACAGTTAAGCTGTATGCCTTCCCTTATTGCCCAGCAGCAGCAGAGTCCACAAGTTTATGTGTCTCAGTCGGCAGCAGGTAATATTTCTAGGTTTGGTTACAGGAATTTAGAAAATAAAGACTTGTGTTTTTTTCTTCATAACCCTTTCAAGCTTGTGGAGTTTTTTTGTTTGTTTTTGTTTTGCTTTTCAGATATGTCCTTTTGTACATCTGAATCCTATTCCTCATAACAAGAATTCTAGAACTTTTAGAATGGATATATCTGTGTCTTTCTCCACATTTGAGTCCTATTCCTCATAACAAGAACTCTGGAACTTTTAGAAAGGATATATATGTGTGTCTCCACTTTTACCCTGTACATTTATGATAAATTAGTCATATATTAGTCTTATACTTTGCAAAATAATTTGTGCATGTCTTTCTAGTTCACCAAAATCACCAAACTCTCTTAAAAAGTTCTTGGTAAAGAGAACGTTAAGAACAGCAAAATTAAAAATGTTGTTTTGGTGACTGTTACAGTGGTCATCAAAAATGCTTAAACTCGCTGATTGTTTAAATTTTGAATAATAGAAAATGAAGCTATTTCTTGGCATTCATAAGAGGATTTTTAGTAGTTAGCATGTTGATATCTAATATCTAAAGATATTGGATTACTAGTAATGCATAAAGCATATGAATTCTCAGTTCTTTCTTCCAAGATTTGTGTATTAATGTATACGAACTGTTTTATGGATAAGAATTTTGATTTGTCTGATAAGTTTAAGGGTGTTTCTTTGACTATTAGGTATAATAGCCACAAAAATAGTATGCATATTACTGCACAAAAAAACAGTAAATCACAAAATTTGTATATTTAAAATCTATATCAAACATTTTAATTATTATTAAATACTAATTTTTTTAAAATATGTTACCGTATTGTAGTCAGTTTTTTAAAATTAGAGTGGCTTTGCTAGTTCAGTGGTTAGGTCCAATTTTTGTGTGAAATGCTTCCAGTACGCAGCCAATTGAGAACGTGTGGGTATCTTATTTTACATGACCCGGTAGTACCAGTTTTACAGTGTTAAGTGTCATGCACTTCTCTCTAGAAGTTCTATGTCTTTTTACATTGTACTTTTTCTGTAACTGTTCAGTTTCAGAGGGCTTACATTTGAAATCAGCTACAAAATCTTTTTTGTTGCTATCAGCAATTTGGTTTGCTACTTGAAAAATTCTGAAATTTAGACAATACTGTTCTTTTTGTTTTGTTTTGTTTGTTTGTTTTTTTTCCCCCTGATGGTCTGTAGCTCAAATCCCAGCCTTCTACATGGACACAAGTCATTTATTTAATACCCAGCATGCACGATTGGCTCCACCATCCCTGGCTCAGCAGCAGGGCTTCCAACCAGGCCTCTCTCAGGTAAACATTTTAATCCTGTATTTCTTGACACTTCTGTGGTTGTAGCAGTTTATCTTGGATTCTTAGTAATAATACATTTACTTAAAATTCCACTTTGGATTATCTTGTGGATAGGCTGTTAGCAAAACTTGGAAAATATTTTAATTCCCCAAGTTACCAGAACTTAATAGTTACCAGTATGCAGTAAGTCATAGGTTAAAAAGAAAACTGGTTTTAAAGGGGAGTTGATATATACCATAAATGTTTTATTTTTTATGTCTGAAGTTTTGTTGTTTTTATTTTCCCAGTCTTGTGATTTCATGTATGAAGTTTGCGCCTGTTTTATATGCACTGTTTTTGTTGTTATTGCAGCCAACGTCAGTTCAACAGATTCCAATTCCTATCTATGCCCCACTGCAAGGGCAGCATCAAGCCCCGCTGAGTTTGGGAGCTGGACCTGCAGTTTCCCAGGCTCAGGAATTATTCAGTTCTTCAATTCAGCCATATAGGTAAAGTGCCTTAAAATTTGTTATATTTTTTATATTATAATTGATGGATTATGTAGTATCTAGTGCTAATTCCTTTTCCCCAAAACCCTAGGGTACCATGTTATAAAATAAATAATTAAGCATGTTCATTATATGTTACAACCCTGTCTTTGGTGATTTCAGCTAGGCCTTATTTTCGTTTGTTTTGTACATGGTTCAGATAGAGTTTTCATAACCTGTGGGCAGCTGTCTTGAGCTACTGTTATCTAGGCATGGTGACTCACACTGATCTTAAAGACCATGTGTGTTTGTGTGTCAGTGTTTGTGTCATCAAAGAGAAAATTAAGTTAGCTCTCAGTTTTGTAGTGAACATGTAAAACTTGAATCATTATAATTAAGAGGTGAAATGTAAACTGTTGTTGCTAAGAGTAGGCTTTTATATGAAGTTCTGGTGTGTGCAGAACTATAGTCTTGAAACAGGTGGCCACAGACATTGTCTTCTCTACTTCGTTACTAATTAGAAAGGAGAATACTTGGTCATTTGAGAATCTTGTTCTTAAGCTTTTCAAATTCTAAATAAAATTTATGAATAACATGACCTCCTGCTTAATACGTACATAGATCGCAGCCAGCTTTTATGCAAAGCAGTCTGTCGCAGCCTTCTGTGGTCCTTTCTGGTACGGCTATCCACAACTTCCCAGCTGTCCAGCACCAGGAGCTTGCCAAGGCACAATCAGGTCTTGCCTTTCAGCAGACTTCAAATACTCAGCCTATCCCTATACTGTATGAGCATCAGCTGGGACAGGCATCAGGACTAGGAAGTTCTCAGCTGATAGATACACATCTTCTTCAGGTAAGGAGTGCTTGCTTACTCATGGTGTTCTTAATGGGCTTTTGTTTATTTAATTCAGATTCTTTTAAGCACATAAAAATCTTTTTCTGTTGTTTTTGGTTTGGGGTTTCTTTCTCTGTATCCCTGGCCATCCTGAAACTCACTCTGTGTACCAAGCTGGCCTCAAACTCAAGAGAACTGCCTGCTTCTGCCTCCCAAGCAATGGGACTGAAGGTGTGCACCACCACATCCAGCTAAGATCTTCCCTTTTAGAATGATCATGTTGATACAGATTGTATGGGAACTTCCCTCTCAGTTTTTCTTCTGTTTTCTTGTATATTTTTCTAGGCAAGAGCCAATCTTACCCAGGCCTCAAATCTTTATTCTGGACAAGTACAACAGCCTGGTCAGACAAATTTCTATAACACTGCCCAATCACCAAGTGCTCTCCAGCAGGTAAACTATGGCATGGTAAATTTCCTCAATTTTTTATATTATTCTTTGTATTGCTTTTGTTATTTTTTTGGAAATTTTTATTGAACTAAGATAGCGGAAGTGGTTTTCAAACTTCACTGGAATGTTCTGGGGGTTCCATTAGAAGTGGACAGTGCTTCATTCAGTCCTGTAACAACCAGCTCTTGACTACACCTCCGCCTCTAATTCTAGTTGCACTTTTACATCTTTTTTTTTTTTTAACTGAGATTCCATGTAATAGTTTATAAGAGAAAATCCATTAATATGAAAGTTTGAAAACCATTTTTTCAAGAATAAAATAAGTGATACACCTATTAGTGTTAGAGGTGAGAGGTTAATATAATACTATGGCACTATAAAGAGTGGTAATAAGGGTAGCACCTTAACTGTATGGATTTTCAATGGAAAGTGAATATCCTCTTCTGACGTCATTACACATGACACAAGGCTAGAGAAGTGTGAGTCGTCAATCCTTTGGTTTGCCATTGTTATGAATGATATTCATAATAGCTTACAAACAAAAGCTTTTTGTATGAAAACTAAAAAGTTCTTTTTATTAAGAACACTCATTTTGACCAAACCTGCAAATAATATGGCAGTTTTGGTAGTGGAAACTTTTGCTACTTAAATTGTATATTGTTTATTTGACATGTGCTCTGTGAGTATCTTCAAAGTTAGTCGTCGTTTCATTTAATGTAGTTTTTTCACTATAGCTAGCATATACAGATCTGTAATCTCGATGTTCATTTGATGATGAAATCACCAAACACCGCATTTCTTAAGACTGGTTTCTGTTGTTGAGCAGTGTATTGCCATATATTGTCACCAGACCTCTAGTACAAGAATGGAGATAGGGCTGTGTGTGGTTATTCATACCTTTAATCCCCACACTTGGAAGACAGAGGCATCTCTGTGAGTTCAAGGCCAGCCAGGATTACATAGTGAGATATTATCTTAAAGAGGGCAAAGAAAATAGAGATACTTAACTAAAGATGTTGATGGATATTTGATGAAAATATTTTTATTTTGTTAAAAGTATTTGAAGATCTATGTGTATACATACATATATTTATGTATACACACGTACACACATAGTAATTATAAGCAAATGATCACAGTTTCTGTTTGCTTCTTTTTTGTAGGTTACAGTACCTTTACCTGCATCTCAGCTTTCCTTGACTAATTTTGGATCTACGGGACAGCCTCTCATTGCTTTGCCTCAGACTCTTCAGCCCCAATTACAGCACACAACACCACAAGCACAGGCTCAGAGCCTGAGCCGTCCTGCACAAGTAAGCCAGCCTTTCAGAGGACTAATCCCTGCTGGAACACAGCATAGTATGATGGCAACTACAGGAAAGGTAAGTGATAATTTGGTTAGTGTATATAAGGATTTGCTGCTTGTAGGTATTTGGAGATAAGAGATGTGTATGTTGTTGTGTTGTCTATGAAGATAAAATGCATGTACACCATGGCATACACAAAAACATAGGTGTGCGCACACAATAAAACAGATGTAACTGTAAAAGGGCTTAAGATGACTCATCAGGTAAAGTCCCTCGTTGCCAAGGCTTAAGACCTCAGTTCAATCCCAGGGACTCATGGCTGAAGGAGAGAACTGATAACTCACAAAATGTCCTGACCTCCATGTTCAAGGTGAGGAAGTGTGCACACACTGAATAAATAATATAACTAATGTATAATATTAATAAAACATCAGTTTTTACAACTCAGAAAACCTCACGTGCATGTATGCTTGTGTTTTTCTTTCATTATTTGCTTCTTTTTTAATATTCCCTGTTTTTGTCTAATAATAAAGAACTCAGAATTTTTTATAGAAATGTTAGTATTATGTCTTGCTTGACTTTGAATTTTGAAACCAGTTGTGGGATTTTATAGTTTAGCCATCACATATAGGATGCTAAGTACAACACTTACTTACAGGATTAAAGGAATGTTACTTTATTTTGTGTGTTTTCTCAGATGTCTGAAATGGAACTAAAAGCCTTCGGAAGTGGCATTGATATCAAACCAGGGACACCTCCAATTGGTGGTCGGAGCACCACGCCAACATCTAGTCCGTTCCGGTAAGGTGAACATGTAAATTTGCTTAGGAAATTGAAAGATAATTGAAAATTTTTTTTGAGAATTCAGTTATCACCTAATGTATTATCAGTCCCATGTTAAGCAGAAGTGAATAAGACAATTATTTTGTTAATTTTATCTACAATGTTAAGCCTGTATTTTGGAGGATCCTTTAATATAAGTAACAACTCCATCTCACCTTGGCTTTTCTTAATAGTGCTACCATTGAGCTTTGTTTGTTTCAATTAACAACTAAATGTGATGGAAATACAAAAGAAAATGTCTTTGAAATTCTAACAGCATTACTTGGCACTGCTCTACTGACGAGTGACTTCTTTTCCAAGGGCTACTTCAACAAGTCCAAACAGCCAGTCTAGCAAAATGAACAGCATTGTTTATCAGAAGCAGTTCCAGTCAGCCCCTGCCACAGTGAGAATGACACAGCCATTTCCTGCACAGTTTGCACCCCAGGTAGGCAGATCCGAGGGAGAATGAGCCTAGTGTTGTAAAGTGGTGGCTAATCTTACTAAGGTTGTGTTTTTACAATCATAACATAGGTGACCCAGCTAAGATGTGTGCCTTTGAATGAAAACTTGTCTGGTTTAACAGTGAATGTGTACTGCTCAGCTGTATTCATTTATTTTTATGAATATGCAGAGGCAGTAGTAGTTTAGTTTTAAAGCAGGCAGTAGCAATACTCAAGATTCCCCACACAGCTCTGACAGTTTGAGTCCTATTCCTTTTGTCTTTTTTGAAGAAGTTTTCAGTGAAGGGTCCCAGTGCTTAAGTTTTCCTGGCCTAACATGGGTTTTTGCTTTTATGCTATCTGTGTAGTTGAAGTAAGATTTTTCTGAATGTTTTAAGTTAATGTGTAGATAGGTTTGCTTCTCCTTCCCTTACTGATTGAAGACTAAGAATGATAACTTGGGCTAGAATTGGTTAAGAAACACATTTGTCGAGTTACTATTATTTTGCCTTCAGATTATGTTTAGAAGTGTGCTTTTCTATAGTTGTTCCATTAAACACTCCATGGTCCTAATTATTTATAGCTTTCTGTCTCCCCCATAGAATGTGCAGCTGAAGTGCCATAGCATGCTTTGCCTAATTTTTCCTGTTAAACTTTATAAGCATGGCCTGTTTGTTCTTTGTCCTTATTAATGGAATGACACGATCCAAAAACTTTGACTGGCAGAATGGGCACAGATTTACTCTGGGATAAGCCAACCTAGTCTGGTTGGCTTTTTTTTTTTTTAACAGTTCAATGTTGTATGTTTTGTTTTTTCACTCAGATTCTCTCTCAGCCTAACCTGGTCCCTCCATTGGTAAGAGCCCCACATACTAACACCTTCCCAGCGCCTGTACAGAGGCCACCAATGGCACTGGCCAGTCAGATGCCTCCTCCGCTGACCACAGGCCTCATGAGCCATGCTCGTTTGCCACATGTAGCCAGGGGTCCTTGTGGATCACTATCTGGAGTCAGAGGTAATCAGGCCCAGGCTGCGTTGAAGGCTGAACAAGATATGAAGGTTAGTACAGTGTTAACAGCCACCAGAGCAAGAATCTGTCTCTGAACCATGTCTTAAAATGCCTCTGGATTCATAACCATATATCCAGGCATTCATTGTCTGTATCAGACTTAACCAAGCTAACTACTGTTATTTGTGTGCCCCTCCCCATTTTTTTTCTCCCTTCCATCCTTATCTTTTCCTCCTTTTATGAACCTCCCTTTGCCACTATAGTCAGAAATCAAATTAACATTTAAACTATCCAAATGTATTGCTTATGAAATACGTGTTTGAGGGAGATCTGAGTTTGGATGCAGTATTTTTAAGTATTAAAAAATGTAATATGGATTGTTTATTATAGGTTACCCCGTTTTATTTCTTTCCTTTTTTTTCCCCTTTCCCTCCCTGGCCTCCCCTCCCCCACCCAAGTATAATACATAATCATGGTTTTGGTGAACTCTGAAATGGGTAAGACGTGTTAGCTATCTTGATTTTTATTTCTTCACAAGTTATTTGAGTAATTTTCATCTCAAAACTGTTTTCCAAATCTTTTTTTTATTTTTATTTTTTGCCTCCCACCTGAGGTGGCTATGTTCCAGAATGCAGTTAGTTATAGATGAAGAACTCAAAAAAGCACTTTGGGATCCTTCATGATAAAAGGCACAAATAAACTTGGGTTTGCTGAGGCCATTAGGAGTCTGTGTGGGGACAGTTCTCAGCATAAATTTTACCCATCTGCTTGTATAACCAGTTAGAGTTTGTTTCTGTAATTACTTTAGGTTGACTTTAAGAAAAGTGAAGGTTAAACTTGTTTAATCACGACATGAATTAGACTAGAATAGAGAAAAGATTAGTGCTTACAAGAGCGAAATGTGCACAGTGGTGCTTTACTCTGAATTAGAAACATGTTTGTGATAATACTAATTAAAGAATTTGGCTCATTAAGTTTCTTGGTTGATATCCTTTGTGTTTCTAATGCTGAGTAATGAAATTCAAAGACTACCCTCTAGGAGAACTATGGCACATCACTTAGCTTTACTAGGCTTTGGGCCTACGGTTTCCTTCTGTTTGTTACTACTAAAAGCACTAGCACCCAAAGCTTTGCAGATTGTGTAGCCTTCTACTCCTGGCTACTTCCCACTTAATTTTAAAACATTTCTCATGTTAGAAATGTCATTAGAGCTTAATATTATTAGTGGGATGGGAGTATACAAATTTCTTAAATTGTTTTTAGATCTTTAGATAGTATAGGTTGATTACCTATAGAACATGAAGGAGTTTTTGTTGTTGTTTTGTTATGTGCAAGAGGGGTAGAAAGCTAAGTTTTAATTGTATGTATTACAGTACTATAATTTACAGATTAACGTAAGTATATTCTTTGGGGCACGTAGTCAATGAAACTAAGATTATTTACCAGCTCAGAATGTGGTAGGAGCTATCAGAACTTAGTGATCAAGTGAAGTTGTAGTTACTAATTTCTGATGCTCTTCCCCTGCAGAAGAGAGCTGTGGGAAGAGGACTCAGCCACAAGACATTTGGTCCTAGGTGTTGGTAATGCCACAATATAAGTGCTTCCTTTTCATTTTATTGTAGACCACATATTGATAACTAGAAGTTTTAAGTGTTACATTACATGTATGTTTTCAGATTTGCAAGCAGCCTCCCTGAATAAAGTTTAGTATCAGTGAGCTGCCCCCCCCCCCAAAAAAAAACAAAAAAACAGTAGGAACCAGCAGCAATGTGTATTTTATTGTTTATAAGAGGGCAGATGCTAGAAAGATGGTGGGAGGTGGTCTTGCTTCAGGAATTTTTTTTAAAAATCACATAGAAGATAGGAAGAAGCCTATGCATTAAAAACTGAAAGATCAATGGGGCCAAACCAACTTAGGGAAAAACTGATTTTTGTGACTGGTACAAAAATTTGAACTGAGATTGATTTGACAGGCTTTGGTAATGTTAGGTGATGTTGCAGTATTTTCAGTTCTTATTTTCTTATTTTTTTAAGGCAAAACAGAGAGCAGAGGTTCTTCAGTCCACGCAACGGTTCTTCTCTGAACAGCAACAGAGCAAACAGATAGGAGGCAAAGCCCAGAAAGTGGACAATGATTCAAGTAAACCTCCTGAAACACTGACTGACCCACCTGGTGCCTGTCAGGAAAAAGTAGAAGAAAAGCCACCCCCTGCACCCACCATAACCACCAAGCCTGTCAGAACTGGACCAATCAAACCTCAGGCGATCAAAACCGAAGAAACAAAATCTTAAAAGCTTTGGTTTATTGTGGGGTATTGTGGGTGGGTGGGCAGGGAAAATGAAGTCAAACAAAGCCAGCAGCCACGGCGGTAAAATGGTCTGTGATATTATCCTGTGATGAGCTTGAAGAGCACAAGGGGCATAGAGCATTTTACGCTGATAGAGCTGCTACGCCAATTAAGATGAGGCTTTACAGGCTTGCACCTACTATGTAACATTTGTTTGGTTGACAGGCATCTCCAGTCAGTTTATATACAAGTATGTGCACACATCTATAAGTGCATACAGTTAGATCTAAGGAGCTTTATGATTAAATGAAAAACCAGAAATAGGAGGAAATGATACCACAGAGTGGCTCAGTTGGGCACTGGGTGGTCCCATTGATATATCAGCTGTGGGTCTATTCCTCCCTTGTGTTCTTTGGATGTGTCTATGGCATTTCTAGGCTTGAAAGTAAAAATGATGCTAACTGGTGCTGGATAGAGGAGCCTTATTTTTTATTACGGCAGCTTGTTATTTTTGTAACATGGTAATTTGGTTGAACACAATAAAGTACAGAGGTAACTGATCTCCCCTTCTTCCTGGATGAGTGAGAAGACGATTAAATATTGATGTCAGCATCCTTGAGTATATTCAAATGAGCAACATTTGGCTTCTGCTTCTATTTAAAATGATGCTGTGTTTTGATTGTGGTCCGAAGCTTTGAAGCACTACTTGGCATCTCCTTCCTTCTTTGGAGGTCTCACCATTCAAACATAACACATTTGATAAAGTGTTTGTAAGGTGAGGTCTTGCTTGTCTCCACTAGGTCATTTTCATATGAATCCAGTGGTTATAGAGTTTTGTTTTAGGGGTAATCTTTTTTTTTTCCTTTTTTAATAACGGTTTTTAGCTGATGTTCATGGAAAGAATGAATCATTAGAACTGTGCCACTAGTGAAACAAAATGGTATCTGAGAGTGTGTTTCTTTACAGAGCTGTGTCATACCGTCCTTTGGGCCCTCTGCTGGAAAAGTAGAATCAAGTCTCAAATCCTGCCTTTTCCATTGTATCCTCCAGTACTGTAGATGTAGGACAGCACTGTATCATACCTCTGTGAGTGTAAAATAGCTTGTCCCTGCTTTATGATACACAGTAGTGACCGTGCTTTATCAGAGCTGTTTTTAATGATGTTGCTCAGAATGTTTTCTTTCCAGATGATGATTGAGAAGCTAATTTAAAAAAAAAAAAATGGTGCCAGGTATCACAAAAGTAACAGAACTGTGCCGTTTTCTGGGATTTTGTTTTTTACTTTTTTTTTTAAATGGAGTGTGCTGGATGTCTCTACAATTTTGTTCAAATGACTGCAGAACCTGGAAAAGCTGTTGCTGCTATTGATGCATAACATACTGCTATTATTGGTCTTTTTATATAAATATAAATATATATATACATATATATAATTTGAATTTTGGAAACTTTAGCTGTGCTGTCAACTTTGGAAAAAAGTATCCCAGTTTACCGTGTTGAGTTGGCATTGTACAGAAATTAACAGCCATATTGGTCTAGAAATGTTGAACTTAATTTTTTCCCATTTGTACAGGGGTAACGCACTGTATTAAATATGTAAGGTCTTATCTACGTGGGTTTGATTACAAAAACTAATAAAGTATTCTCTAAATAATGAATCTTGAAGCTTCTAATCCATTCCAAAATCTGAAGCAAAGCTTGTTAATGTACCAAAGACCATAATCAATGCATTAACACGCTGGTTGGTGATGGTGCACGACTTTAATCCCAGCACTCAGGAGGCAGAGACAGGTGGATCTGTGTGAGTTCCAGGCCAGCCTGGTCTATAAGTACTACTAGTTCTGGGACAGGCTCCAAAGCAACCCTGTCTAAAAAAAAAAGGGCATTTACACTGTAGAGGAGAAAAAAAAAGTCTTGTCATCTGAATTTTCCATGAGTTACAAGAATTTTGAGGCTTATTCAATGTCAGTATTGTTGTGGAGGGTAATAGTTATGGCCCCTGTTCTCAGGTTAATCAAACTTTGGAAGATGGAAACAAAAGAAGAACCAGGAGTATAAAGGTCATTCTCAGCTGGGTAGCAAGTTTGAGGCCCAACCTGGGCTGTATGAAACCCTAGGGCCAGAGCAGGGGAGGGCCACCTAGAGAGCTAGGCGTGGTGGCACATGCCTTGAATCCTAGCTCTCAGGATTAGGGCTCTGGGAGATTTTGTTTATTCCTATATGTAGGACATGTGATTTCTAGACAGACCTTTAGCGGAGTTGGTCACTAAGTCATTAATAATGTATTGTGGAATACTCAGACATTGACTGAGTTTTCTGGTCTGTGGTTTGTTAAAAGTTCTGGTTAATCCAAGGGACCGGGAGAAGTATGGTAAGAGGGTTAGCAACCCTGACAGAGTCATTATGTCACGTTTGCCTTCTTAACTATATTACTTCAATCACAGCTACTTTGCATATTAAGTTTAATCTTCCTAAATTTAAAAGGTTAAAAACCTGTATAGCGCCGGGCGGTGGTGGCGCACGCCTTTAATCCCAGCACTCGGGAGGCAGAGGCAGGCGGATCTCTGTGAGTTCGAGACCAGCCTGGTCTACAAGAGCTAGTTCCAGGACAGGCTCCAAAACCACAGAGAAACCCTGTCTCGAAAAAAACCAAAAAAAAAAAAACCTGTATAGCTTGCATTGTGTCTGTGCAACAGTCTGCTCTGTTGAGCACCACTGATAATTTTGCCCAGGTAAGGCCTGCAGTGGAAAGTGTTAACTTTACATAAGTCAGTGGCTCTCAACCTGTGGAATCAAACAACCCTTTCATGGGGATTGCCTGAGACAGATGTTTACATTACAGTTCATAGCAGTAGCAAAACTACAGTTAGAAAGTAGCAACAAATAATTTTATGGTTGGGGGTCACCTCAACTAATATTAAAGGATTAGGAAGGCTGAGAGCCAATGATGTTAGTTTAAGTTACAGATCTTTGGGTTTGGTTTTTTCCCCACTTAATAAATGTGCTTATGAAGGAGTAATAGGATAAGGGGGGGTAGGTATAATTTGAAAAGTTCTTTTCATTGTGTAAATTTTAGAAGTAACCCTTAAACTTCAGTCTGGAGGCAAGATGTGAAAGGTTAAGTGAGGACATCGTGGATTGTGAGTTGAAAGTACCAGAGTGAACCTGTTTGGGTATGATTTCACCGGTGTTCTTGTTTGCTTTTTCTTGTGCTACCTTTGCATCGTATTTCATAGTTTATTACCATTGAGTTTTCCATTATGTAACCAGTTAGTCCAAAACTTTGTTCAAAAGAACAAGTATTATCCAAGTGCATATGGGTCAAGAATTGTTGCTTTGGTGTGGCACCTTTGACTCAAGGCCTTCGAGATGAAGTGCATTGTACAGTTTCAAAGGTGGAGTGGTAGCATTCTCCTGTGTTTCCAGGAATCTACAGCAGAGCCAGGTGTGTGTCGTGTGAAAGAGCACAGTAGTGCAGTAGTGGACACAGATGAGGAAATAAATAGTAGGTAACAGGGAAGGGACAGGCCGTGAGTGAAAAGGTGACTCAGCAGCTCCACAGTCCTGCTGCTCTGCTGAAATATAGTTGGAGATGCCATCTTAGATGTTCACTCTCAAGTGTTGGAGCATGGGTCTGCATCTTTAACCCAGATCCCATAACCTGAATCATGCAACAACACTTGGAGAATTGGTCAGAGTTAAACAGCTCTTGTGGTACCTGACATCACACTTTGTCAAGCACACTAGGTTAAACGAAATAAAAATTCATAGTGTGTAACTTAATGCCACCCTCACAAGTCAGGTCTCTATGAACTGAGGATTGATCCCAGGCTTTGAAAAGGCTCCTCTGCCGCTCTTCCCCACCCCCATCACCATTCCTCTTCACAACAGTTGTGTCCCTCTCTTTCAATGAAACCACTCTCCCAGCTGTGAAAGGAACCTTTACTCTTGAGACCCCATCATGTTTCTGGAGGCAGGCATATCTGTGAGTTAGAGTCTCCACAGACCTTGTCTACAAAACAACAAAAAAAGACCAGTCCAAGTAACTCCTCCTTTTCTGACTAGGTTGAATCTAGCCAAGAAAATGATTGTCCCTGTCCATCCAACAAACAAAGTCAAGCATAAATAGAAGCATATCTGTCCATCTCAACAAGGAAGAGATACTGTCTTGTTGCTGATTTGTATGTTTCTTATTCTACACTATTTTTTAATCCTATATATTTTCCCTCTTTTCCTGTTCTCTGTTCCTTTTTTAGTTCCTAATGTATCCGATAAATGCTTGAGCTATTTTAGTGTTCTTACTGTGGCCTTTTCCTGAGTAGTAAGTGGACTTTGAAGCCCCAAAGGAAGATCTCCATGTGTGATGTGGAAATGTCAAAGGTGGGTTGTAGGTGTGAAAGGCTTAAACGGGGCTGGGACAATGGAGGGTTCTTTGATCAAAGTGAAGGATGTGTGAATGGCCACACAGAGACCTATAACTGTATAAAAGAGATTGGACTCACCACAGGAAAAGGAGTACCCATAAGTGCCTACCCATTCCTGGAGAACTAGGGGAGGATGTTTCTTCCACTAATGGTGTAGTAGAGGAACTAGGTGGGAGGAAGGGGTTCAAAAGGAAAGGGAGTGTATACCAGAAAGCAGTGGGCATGTGTGAGTACAACTAGTACATTATATAGGTGTATACAGAAAAATGTGCGTAGTAGAAAATTATCAAAAAGATCCATGTGAAACCAGAAAAGATACCCAAACCAACATTTGCCCAAAAAACAAAAAAGCAAAGTTGTAAAGTGGAAGAGAGAAGAAGCAAAATGATCCTTCCAAAAAATTGTAAGTTCAAATTCTGAATCTAAATATTGAATGACTGAAATGCCAGGTAATACAGCCTAATTGAAAAAGCTGATTAGTGATCTCAACGAGGAAACAACTTGGTAAATAAGACCTGTAACGATGTGGATGAGAAATTTATCAGATAAAGATTTGGGAGGAGAAATGAAAATCAAAGACTCAATAGATTAAAACTTGGTGAATTGCTGGACGATGGTACTACATATCTTTAATCCCAACATAGAGGAAGAGGAAGGTGGGTCTCTAAATTTGAGGTCAGCCTGTTCTTCAAAGTGGGTTCTAGAACAACCAGGGCTACACAGAAACCCTGTCTCAAAAATAAAAAAATAACATCAGTAGATCAGGTAGGAAGGATTGAAGACAAGGTTGAGGAATCATTCTGATAGCAATAAAGGAAAACTGCCAATCATAACTGATTTTCAAGACCTCTGGAACATAAGTTGAGAGGCCAAATATGAGTCTAGTATAGAAAGAAAATATGGTCAGTGGAATAGTAACAAAATCTCTCAAGTGTAGGAAAAGATAGACACTTAAAGGAATTTAAAACTCCAAATAGACCAAAGGAAGGAACATAGTTAAAATTCTTAGTGCTAATAACATTCAAAACTGCATGAAGAAGCAACAAGCTAACAAAGACAAATTCATTAGAATAGTTGCATCATTACTTCACTAGACACCCTAAAAGTATTGATTTTAAGCTCAGAATAAATAACTGACAAGATTACTATATCCAGGCAAGTTATCTTGGAGTCTTTAGAAAAATAAGGAAATTCCAAGAGAAGGATGAACTTGACACCTAAGACAGCATTGTAGAATATACTTGGCAAAAACATAAACAGATCAGGAAGAAAGTTCCGATCACTAGAGCTCAAAAAGGACAGTTCTCATGAGAAGAATAACCACGAAAGTTAGAAATGAATCAAACTAATGACTGCTATATTAGTCAGGGTTGCTTAAACGAACAGAATTCACAGATTGCCAAAGAGGGTGAGGGCAAGTGCAAACTAAACTCTATGACTTAAAAACAACATGACACTGGGAAGTGGATCTGGGAGGAGCTAGGTGAGTAGCAGAGGGCAAATAGGATAAAAAATACATTGTGTGTCTGAAATTCTCAAAAATTATTAGCCAAGAGTTGACTTAAAAGATGAGCAATATTAATAAATCCTTAACTAATTAAATAAGAGTCAATAAAACTAGAAACAAACACAGAGGAGCTGGAAAAATGGATCAGTAGTTAAGAGCACTGACTGCTCTTCCAGAGGACCCAGGTTCAGTTCTCAGCACCCACATGACAGCTAACAACTGTAACTTCAAGATCTAACACCCTCACACAGATATGCCTGCAGGCAAAACACCAATGCACATAAATTAAGAATAAATTATTTAAAAATAAAAGCATCAGGATAAGTGAGGGGAGAGACTATTTCAAAGAACTTAGAAATCAGGAACAGTGACAGGGCAATGGTGGCGCACACCTTTAATCCCAGCACTCAGGAGGCAGAGAGGCAGGTTAGAGTCCAGCCTGGTCTACAAGAGCTAGTTCCAGGACAGGCTCCAAAAAAGAAAGAAAGAAAGAAACCAGGAGCTTCCACAAAAAAAAAAAAAAAAAAAAAAAACAAGACAGCATTGCACCAGCCAGCAGGCTCCTAGGGTGCAGGAAGGGAAGCAGAAACATGCAAAGGGTAAGCCTGGCAGCCTTGTGCATACACCGGGTCTAGTTTACAAGACAAATCATAGTTCTTAATCCACCTCAAACCCAGTTGCAGTATCACAGCAAGTGCTGTGTCTGGCAGGATGGTCGGCAGTGGAAAGGAGTCCTCAAGAGGGAACCTGTTGGCTTAAGACTGATAAGGACTTGAGACCCGGGAACAGTCACAAGTAAGAGACCATAAATACAATCTGCCACAGCTCCAGTGTGAGACAGCTCGGGAAACAGTTGAGGGTGGCTGTGCTGGATGCTGACAAGTGGATAAAGTGGAAACCATAGGGAATCAACCCCGTTCAGCAAATGAAGTGTCTAGGTCCCACCCTCCGTGCCTAGGATCAGACCTCATCAACTGAGAAAAACTCTGGAGACTGATAATCCAGAGTCTGACCTTAGCTTGTGGACCAACTTTTGGAGCCACCAACTCCAGTCCAGAGAACTCTGAATCTGCAATTAGATCATGCGACATCTTTTGGCCCATCTCTCTAGCAGGGTAAGTAATGTTTAGTGGGTTTTGAAAGTACAAAGAAGTATTGTCGAATCTCAGGGCTGTAATTGCTTTTCCATCTCTCTCTCCCCTGCCCACAACTGGAATGTTAGCTACTACTACTACTTGGACTCAAGAACCTAGGAAATCTACAGGAGATGGGAAACCCTGCCCAGACCTTATACACTGCAATGCTATGTGCGACCTGCAGAGGTCACTAGTACATAAAGAAGGGAAGCCACTAGGCGAAGCCTGTTGAGGCAGATATTGGTTACTTATCTAAAATTACAAGTTCAATTGACCTTCCCTACACGCCCTTCAACACACACATGTTGGATCCAGAAAGAATCTATCCCAACACTTTTATTCTTTTTCCCTTGCGTTTCCTTTGTGTGGGTTCTAGTCACATCATTATCTTTTAAGATTTATTTTTATTTCATGTATATGAGTGCTTACCTGATTGTATGTGTACATTGTATCTGCCTGGTGTATCTAAACTAGAAGCATTTAGAATCCCCAGAAGATATGACCAGAGAAGAACCTGTCTAGAATATATTGTAGTTGGAACACCAAAAATACAAAGCAAATAAATAAATACAAGATATAATGGGCTCTTCCCTGCCATTCCTCTGAAGAGGCAGACAGACCTTTGCATAACCTCTCTCTCTCTCTCTCTCTCTCTCTCTCTCTCTCTCTCTCTCTTTCTCTTCCTCTGTGTATGTGTGTATCTCCCTCTCCCCTCCCACTCCAGTCAATAAAACTCTCCACGTGAACAGGGGAGAAAAAAAGATGTAATGGAAAAATGCTAGCTCCGGTACAGAGGGAAATACAACAGAGTAATGCACTCCACATCAGCAACTCTAAAAGCCAGGAAAGCACAACATTTTCTCTTTATCTCCCTCTTCTCCCCCGCATGGACAAGGGTGGGTGGGTGTGGTGTGCCCCTGCAGTCGTGTGTGTGTGTGTGTGTGTGTGTGTGTGTGTGTGTGTAGGCAGCCAGAGGTCAACATCAGATATCTTCATCAGTTGCCTTCCACCTTATTTACTTGTTTAGTTTGAGACTTTGTCACCCTGGCTGACCTTGTATTTACAGAGATCTGCCTGCTTCTACCTCCCCAATGCTGGGATTCCAGGAGCGTACCATCGTCTCTGACATTCACCTTATTGTTTTGAGAGGATCTCTCTGAACCTGGAGCTCACTGATTCTGCTAGACTGGTTGGTCAATAAGCCCTTGGAGTCTGACTGTTTCCCCATCCATCAAACACTGGCATTCCAGACATGTACTACTGTGCCCAGTTTTTAATGAGTGCTGGGGATCTTTTTTTTTAAAAAAAAATTATTTATTTATTGTGTATATAATATTCTGTCTGTGTGCATGTCTGCAGGCCAGAAGAGGGCACCAGACCTCTTTAAAGATGGTTGTAAGCCACCATGTGGTTGCTGGGAATTGAACTCAGGACCTTTGGAAGAGCAGGCAATGCTCTTAACCACTGAGCCATCTCTCCAGCCCAGTGCTGGGGAATCTTAACTCATGCTTATACAGCAAACATTTTACCCACTAAACGAGCCACTGTCCCAGCCCCTAGACATGGCCCTTACAAACTGTTTTTGTTGATTTACTTGGTAGTAGGGAAGAGTGGGGTCAAACAGGTTTGTCTGGGAGTTAGCAGGTTTGCATGCTAATGAGAAAGACCCAATAGGAAGAGGAAGTTTGATTATCAATAATGATGTTGCATGAATTTTTCCTGAGGAGACAACACACACGTGCACGCATGCACACAACCAGACCAAAGTAATGATTGCACCAGATTCCAACCTGATGAACCAATGAGGTTTTATTGGGATTCCTAACGGGAGTGTGAATGAGGGCATACTTACAGGGAGTGGGGATGCCACAAATGCAGCTGTTTCACCAAAATGCCTATCCCAGGACAGGTGACTCATCAAAGCTGCAACCACAGATCACTCTCTACACAGCCTACAGGTAGTTCCAGAGTTCAAATGTCTCAAGTCAATGCAGTTTGGCTGGTCAGCGTCTCTAGAGACATAGTGGAAGGACCAATAACAGAAACACAAAGCTTGCGGTGGAAGGATGGCGGGGGTGAAGTTCTCGTAAGCTTCTTTCTGTTTTCCTCAGCTCACAGGAGCAAGTCAGCAGGAAGCTAATCAATCAGACAGTGTTGCACAAAGGGAACACAGCTGTATCGAAAGCATTACAGACTGAGTACCCAGCGGCCTCGGAGCTCATAACCACAGTCGGACAGAGTGGGAAGGTTGGTTCTCCGGATCTGAAGCCACAGCTCCCTCAAAGGCCTGACCTCAGACCATTCCCTGCTCTGCCAAACATGTTTCTGGTTTTAGACAAGGAACATAGCATACATCAGAGCCTTAGGGAAAGTCTTGGATTAGCCCTCAAAGCCCTCAATACGCCTGCTTGGGGGTGAGGCCCTGTCTGAGATGAGTATGTCACATCTTACAGGACTCTTCAGGGCAGCGGTTCTCAACCTGTGGGTCTCAACCCCTCTGGAGGTTGCATATCAGATATTCTACATATCTAGTGTTTACATTACGATACACAACAATAGCAAAACTACAGTTATGAAGTAGCAAGGAAGTAGCTGTAGGGTTGAGGATCAGCACATGAGAAACTGTATTTAAGTGTTGCAGCATTAAGAAGGTTGAAAACCACTGCCGTAGGTAATGGTTTTTCTAAGACAAATACTGTTTCTGAAGTTTTTATTGTCGGTTGCTTTGGACTACAACAAATTCCTGAGGGGTCCTGGCTCCAAAGCTATAAATCCAAACAGCAACATGAAAAGCAGGCCATCTTAAGCTATCAGAGGATCACAGGATACAGCTCAGGTGGCAAAGCGTTCGCCTCACATTCAGAAAGACCTGTCTGTGTCCAGTCTCCAGGGCTGCATTAACTGGGCCTGGTGACCCACAGCTGTAATCCTCGTAACTGGGAGATGGAGGCAAGAGAATTGGGGGTTCAAGGTCATCCTCATCTATAGATCAAGTTGGAAGTCAGCCTAACAAATTTGAGACAAGCCCAGCCAGGGATACATGAAGTCCTGCAAAAGGAGAGAGAGAGAGAGAGAGAGAGAGAGAGAGAGAGAGAGCGCAGAAGGAAGGCTAGGGAGAAAGATTAGGAAATCCGTACAATTTCTCTAGTTCTTCTAAAATTTGCATATAGCAATTGCTTCTGGCTACTTCAGGCAAATGAAAAGGTCAGGGGTGGGGAGCACGGATCCATGATTTGAAAACCCTTCACATTTTAGACACTTAGGACTTCAGAAATCACATGGCTAAAAGAAACAGATAGGAGCACAATGCTAGTTAAGATTCAGGTTCAAGGGCATGAGAACTGATCACAAGGTCTTGGGTCTGAGTTTTGGCAAGCAAAATAAAATAAAATGAGCAGGGTTCCTGTTTTCAAAATGTATGAAATTGGGCTTGGGAGGGCCAGGCTTACTCTCGGCAGTACAGCAGTGGAAATACCTCTAACCACCCGTATTCATATAATCATTCCTGTATTCATCCCAGGGCTATGTGTGTGTGCACATATATATACATAATCTATACATGCATGTCTTCAAGCATTCATTTCAATAGTTTTGAATGAGGAGAATTGATAAAGGAGGGATTTTTCTACAAATATTTTCTCAGTCTTTACGACTACCCTAGGAGAAAACTAGCATTCTTTGACAGACTCGAAAATCAAAACTCACAGAGGTTAGGTTGATAGCTCAAGGTCACTCAGCTGAGAAGAAGAATCTGGGAACTAAATGGCTGACTCTTCAAAGCCCCAAATACTTGCCACCCTAGCAGAGACAATTTGTTTGTTTGAAGCAGGATCTCACTACACAGCCTTGGCTGTCTTAAAGCCCACTATGTAGACCATCCTGGCCTCCAGCTCCCAGAGATCTGCCTGACTCTGCTGCCTAAGTCCTCCAGATGTCATTTCAGGAAGGGGAAGAGTCACTGACTATGCTGGTCTGAGAAAACGGGTGCTCATGAACCAGCTTTTAAACATGTACCCAGTAGCTACAGGTCAGGATGTTTGCCAGGCCAGTTCACCATGGGCTAAGCCAGTGCCTTCCCTGATGCTCAAGTAACATACAGAGTCTTTCCCTGTTCAGGAGCCGCAGCTTCTCTCTGCCACAGCAGGGGCTATTTTCGCCAGGCTACGTTGGTAGAGAACATTTGTGTCAGCTGCTGTGTGCTGCAGGTGCAAATTATAATCCCATCAGCTCAAGTTCCCGAGAGGGACTCACTCCAGGAGGATAAAAGAGTAAAGGAAACAAAGATGCTGGTCATTTGTTGGCCCTTTCCTTCTCGGAGGAGGCGGTGCGGCTGTTCTGTGGGTACCAAGTGTAATGATAGCAGGGTTTTTTTTTTTTGATTGTTTGTTTGTAATTCTATGAGCTGCAGTGTGGAAGTGGCCATACATCAGCAGACCTGGGATTCAGAGGTGAGTTCGTTGTTTGTCCTCCAGGAACCAAAACTGTTTGGCCCAGCTCAAGCCATTGAAATCCATGCTGTAACAACAGCAGTGTCGCCCCACGAGTGGGGTGCAGTTATAGACTCCTGCTCCCTATGGAAAGGCATGGCAGGAGGTCAGGACCTACAGGTTCCTTGCCTCTGTTGTAGAGAAAGCATCAGTTCTGACATTGAAAGACACAGATTCAGGTCCTGACTCAGTGCCTCCTAGTGAAGCCTCCTGTTTCTCTCTTGCTCAGTTGTGCACTGTTTCTCCTGTGGAGATCATAATACAGGAGAAATGGTTGCTCTCAAGGAAGCATGGAAAAGGATGCCCCATGGCGAATGGCACTGCCCCATGGGTAGGCTGCCAATTTTTCCATTACCAGCACCAACTCTGCCAACCCTCCAGTATTCAGTTCCTGAGTAAATGACCTAACTATGCCCGAGTTTTGTATTAGTCCTTTTTTATTCCATTGAAGGTGAGGGCTCCAGGAAGAAAGGTTTACATGGGCCAAAGAACCCAGCAAGAAAAATGCTCCCCTGGAGTGACAACCAACAGACGAGAATCAGCCTGAGATGAGGCCACTGACAAACTTCCTTTCTTTGGGCCTCCATTTCCTCTCCCTTACCAGGGTCAGTTATGGCTGTTTTGTTTCTTCACTAATGGGTTGGAATAACCACATGTATTTTGTTAAATGGGCCAATGAGCCCCAGGTTCTTCCCTCAGCCACCCCCAGAAGTGAGTGATTATCTGCCTCTTGACCAGGCCAGGGAGGGTAAGCTTGAGACTGTGACAGAACATGCCAGGCTGGACCCAGCTGAGCATGCTGACACCTGGATCCCATTTCTTGCTTTCCAGGTGCAATATATCTAAATTCCTCCATTGCACCAAGTGAGGCTTGGTCCAGAAAAGCTCTATGAAAAGGATCGAGTTCACCCACATCGACCTGGTCTCTGAGGTGAACAAGCGTAGAACTGCCATGGCAGCAAGGTATGAAAAGGTTTTCTTCTAGCTTGCTTGTGAGTTAGGAGGGAGAATGGTGGTTGGGCCCCACCTGGTTTGGTAGAGGTTATAGGAAGTACGGACGGTGCAGATGTATTCATCCACTGCTCTCCTAGCTGCATCTGAGAGAGGAGGGAGATGCTTTGCCACCCACTGTGCAGGGCAGAACTTTTTCACAGGTTCCTTCAAGAGGTGATGGTGTTCTGTGTTCCGTCCTTGTGGGGGTGGTAGAGTGTACTTTGAATCCATGGGTGCAGGGATTGTGTTTATT
This sequence comes from Microtus oregoni, assembly GCF_018167655.1. Classification (NCBI taxonomy): domain Eukaryota; kingdom Metazoa; phylum Chordata; class Mammalia; order Rodentia; family Cricetidae; genus Microtus; species Microtus oregoni. The sequence continues at coordinate 36,128,756 of NW_024543072.1, forward strand.
TTTTATTTAAAGTGTGTGTGTGTGTGTGTGTGTGTGTGTGTGTGTGTGTGTGTCCATGTGTCCCAGGAGTTGTGGGTATTGAACTGGGGTCATCAAGCCTATATGTGGAGCCATCTCTTCTGTGATGATGTGATGGAAATGTCTTAGCCCTAAAAGTCCTCATCTGCCCAGGGACATTCTTTGAATGGTGGGTCAAGCACATACAATACAGAAACCTCAGTTGAATTTGAGTTTTAAGCAATATTTTCTTAGTTTAGCTTAAATCCATCTGTGCAATATAATACAAATTGGCTGTATAAACACAAAACTAACGGGGCACCCTGTTGTGATCTGGTCCTTTGGTTTGGTTTTTGACACAGGGTTTTACTATGCAGCTCTGGCTGTCCTGGAACTCAGTATGTGGATCAGGTTGGCTTCAGATTCACAGAGAGCCACCTGCCTCTGCATCCTGAGTGAGTGCTAGGATTAAAGATGTGAGCCACCGGGGCTGGAGAGATGGCTCAGCGGTTAAGAGCACTGGCTGCTCTTCCAGAGGTCCTGAGTTCAATTCCCAGCAACCACATGGTGGCTCACAACCATCTGTAATGAGATCTGGCACCTTCCTCTGGCATGTGGGCATACATGGAGGCAGAATGTTGTATAATAAATAAATAAATAAATCTTTAAAAAAAAAAATATGTGAGCCACCACACCTAGCTCACCCTGCATCACTCCATTTTGGGCATGCCTTGTGATGTCAACTTTGTGATGGCATCTCTGCGGAGAACGGTAGGACTCTACTGAAATTGCCCCTTGGCTAGACACAGTTAGGGCTCACTGTGTTGAAGCCATGCAGGTTCCTTTAGGCAAGGGAGATGCCTTCATTTTTTTGCAAATGCTAAGATGTAAGTTTGTTTATGTTAGTTACAAGTTAAATTACCCTTAAAAGAGACACATGACCTAAAAAAAAAATCTTCAGAGACTTCAGGTTGGAATAACTCTGATATGGCAAATACAAATCAATTACAAGGAAACAGCAAGAGCTGACACTTTGCCAACATGCCCCGTGTTTCCTCTTTGGCAGTTATAAACTGGGCATCTTATTCACGTTAAATCTTACAAGATGCTGGCCAAAAGAATAGACATTATGAAGTTGGAAAATGGCCTTCCATTTCCAGGATTGGTCTCAGTGCTCTTGTGAGCTTAGAGTTTATTGAGAAGTAAGGTATTTGTGAATGGATAGAACGTCTGTATGCTTTCTTAGTGTTCACACATATGGGTGTTGAAGACCTTTACTGATAGCAGTGCACAAACAATTGGCAGGCCTAGCTTAGCTCACGAGGAAGATCCTGTTTCCAGAAGGTTGTGGTTACTGGGCCCTGGTGTCCAACTGAAAAGAGAAGGGCCTGAAAACCCACCCTGGGGCCCCTCTCACTATCAAACAGATCTACTTACATTGAGAGATTTGCATTTGGTAGGGTCACATGTCCTACATAGATCACCTTCTATCTGAGCTGCTTTGGCAGAAAGCTCTAAGATCGTATTGTGGTTTGAATCTGTGTGTAGCATGGGATTGGTCTCTAGTTGACAGCTAACTTTAGACCCTGGGTCTACTTAGTGCTCAGGGCAAAGCAAATCCGAATCTGTACTAGCTTCATATGCTAGTCCTATGCCCTCGTGGAAAGGGTTAGCCCATACCTAAGCAAGACAGGAAGGTTCTAGTACACCCAGCAGGTTGGAAAAGGGGACAGTCAGGAGGAAGAGAAATGAGTATGAAATGGACCTGAGGGAGGACTGTCCTGAGGACAAACAGAGCTGTGTGGATCGCCAGTAGACTGGCAGGAGAGGGAAAGCCAAGCAAAGGGAGACTTTGCTTTAATCATCAGAGACGCTTCTGAGGAGGAGGAGGGTGAACCCCCTTGGTTCCCCAGGACCAAGAGAGACTGGTGAGTTCATTCTGAGGAGGGCAGCCTCATAACTAATTATCTCATTTTCCCAAGTGAGTAGCTCTAAAGGTATGGACAGAGGATGTCATGTAAAACTGTAAAATGTTACGTGATTTTCTTTGGTGCTAGCATCTGGGATTTGGCTTTTCGGCCCACCCACCCATCATCACCACCTTTAAAAATAGTCACTGCATCTCTCTCTCTCTCTCTCTCTCTGTGTGTGTGTGTGTGTGTGTGTGTGTGTATGTGCGCGCACAACATGACACTCATATGGAGGTCAGAGGACAACGACTTTCAGGCGTCAGTTCTGACCCACCGTCATGTGGGTCCTGAGGGCCGGATACAGATCATCAGGCTTGGCAGAAAGCACCTTTACCCGCTGACCCATCTCACCTGGCCCTCTCTTGCCTTTATTTGAACAACGTGTTTTAATATGCTTTTCCCCCTAGAGATGAAACAATCACCAAGAAAAGTGGTGAAGGTAAGAAGACAACCCCCATTGTGGGCGTGGAACAAGAGTCTACCAGCAAAAGAAACCTCATGGTGCCTCCTGCTCCACCGCCTTCGCCAGCTGATGCTACAGACATGAGCAAGTACAAATGAAGTTATTTGTAGATGGGCTGTACACAGAGGCCAGCACGCGAGCTCATTTGGGGTCTCTGGCCTCGCCTTCGAAGACTATCCTAGAAATGGTTGTCTTCCTCTTTTGTGCTCTAGAGCCACTGTTGGATGCCGTGTGTGTGTGTGTGTGTGTGTGTGTGTGTGTGTGTGTTAGTTGCTCTCCTCATTGCTGACAGAGTATCTGGCAGACAAGCTGAAGGAAGGACAGGGAGGTTTATTTGGGCTTGTGCTATGAGGTGATATGGTGTAGTAAGGCAGGAAAGGCGGGCAGCAGGTGGCTTTGCGGTGCAGAAGTGTGGACAGCAGACTTCTCTAGAAAAGAATAGGTAGGGCAGGAAGCAGGGTCAGGCTAAACCTCAGGGCCTGTCCCCCAGTGCTGCTACCTCCAGCTGAGTTCAGACCTATGAGCCTCTGGGGCACAGCTTGCATTTAAGCTAGCACCCCACTAACATATTTCAAAGTAACGAGTTTTCAAGCCGAGTCTCTAAGATGTGTGTGTTTGGTTTGATTCTTTGACTTGGCCTCTGCTATCTAGAACACTGCTGGTTGCTAGATGTATTTGAGGTTCTTTGTTTTTTTAATTTTTGAATCTTTTTTTTTTTTGATAATGAAATCTGAACCAGCTGAAAGTCCAGGCCTCTATGGCAGTAACTCTAAAGTTCTGGTGACTGGGGAGGTGGCTTGGTGGGTAAGAGCACTTGCTGCCCTTCCGGAGGACCTGAGTTCAGTTCCCAGAGGCTCCCAACTGACTGTAACTTTAGTTGCAGGGTTTTTGGGTCTGAGAGAGAAAGAATGTGTGGTTAAAACTTGGTTGTTAGGGCCTGCATTATAGTCCTCCACCTGAGTCCTAGGTTGAAGTCTTAATCTTAATACAAACTAAAAACTCCTGAAATTGAAATGCTTCAAATACCAAAAGTTTGAGTGCCTTTGCATGGTGCCAAAAGTAGGAAATTCTTTGCCTATCCTTATGTGATGGGCTGAACAAAATGAGGTCACCCTAAGAATATGCGAAATTACCTTCTAACTATGTGCATGCAGTATACAAAAACCTTGTGCAGGTAACTGACATCAGAGGAACTGGTCCTCATCAGGCCCCTGGGAGAGATAGCCCATCTCCAGCAAGGACAGCAGCAGACGAGCAAAGGGAACCCATGTTCCTATGCTTCAAGCCCACTCCTGAAATGCCCCTTAACTCCGGGGAGATGTAAGAGTCTTCCTCTCCTTTTCTGCCTTTCAAACAACGTACCTGAGAGATCCGGACAGCAGACTGTGGAGGCTAGCAGATGTGAAAGCTAGCAGATGTGGAACTTGCAAGATCTGAACACCAGACTTGGGGGCTAGCAGATGTAGAACCCATAGAATTCAGACCCCAGACTGTGGAAGCTGGGGGATGTGGTGGCTAGAACATGTGGAACCAGCAATGAAAATATGCACATTAGTAGCAAACGCTGAATATCTGCCTGGTGAAGCAGGCTTATCTTAAGCACAGATTATCTCAGCAAGAGCCAGGGAGATGGAAAGCTGGGCATGACTGAGCCCCAACAGAATAAAATTTAAGCTGAATTGGCAAGATGAAATACACTACCACTATTGCGCCACAGAGAAGGAAAATAACTTCAGTGACTAAAAAGCAGAGCTCTGGGATGATGGCTCAGTCTGTGAAGTGTTTGCTTGCAAACACAAAGACCGAGTTTAATCCCCAGAAACCATTTGGGGATTGTGATTTGGGGGAGAAGACAGGAGGAGTTCTGGGGCTCAATGACTCAACTTACTTGGCAAGTGACAGGCTTCTCTCTCTCTCTCTCTCTCTCTCTCTCTCTCTCTTCTCTCTCTCTCTCTCTCTCTCTCTCTCTCTCTCTCTCTCACACACACACACACACACACACACACACACACAGAGGGAAAAAGTAGATAGATGGTGGCTGAAGAAAAATGTCCTAGGTAGTCCTCTGATTTTCTCACACCTGCATGAACATGCACGCACACACATGCATACACACATATTCACATACACACACAAACTGTGCACACACAGGAAGTAATGTTTTGGCACTATAGGGAGGAACAGTTATTTATGGGCTTTAGTTCTTACAAGATGAAAAGAGTTCTACATATGTGATGATGTTGGCACAAAACCATTGAATGACCTGTTATGTACATTTAAAAATGGTCAAGATGTGACTCCTTTAAATTGTCCTCTGACCACACACACTCCTTAGTATGGTTAGCAATATTTAAGTGATTAAGATGATAACTTTTACTATATGTGTTTCATCATTTTTTGTTTTATTTTGTTTTTTTTGTTTTTGTTTTTGTTTTTTGAGACAGGGTTTCTCTGTAGCTTTGGAGCCTGTGCTGGAACTAGCTCTTATAGAACAGCCTAGCTTCGAACTCATAGAGATCCACCTGCCTTTCTGGGATTAAAGGTGTGCACCACCACTGCCCGGCTTTATCATCATTTTTAAATTGGAAGAGAAGTTCTGTAAGATGTGCTCACCTGAGAGTTGTGGCTTAAGAATCTGGTACCTAGCCAGCCACAGGGGTACACACCTTTAATCCCAGCACTCAGGAGGCAGAGGCAGGTGGATCTCTGTGGGTTCCAGGCCAGCCTGGTCTAAAGAGTAAGATCCAGGACAGGCAGAACGGTTAACACAGAGAAACTCTGTCTTGAAAAACAAAATAACAAACAAAATCTGGTACCTGGGCCAGGAGTGGTGGCACAGGCCTTTAATCCCAACACTCGGGAGGCAGAGGCAGGAAGATCTCTGAGTTTGAGGACAGCCCAGTCTATATAGTGAGCTCCAGGACAGTAAAGGCTACCTCAAAAAAATTTATCTGTGACAACAGATAAAACCTGAAATGAATCTAGAAAAGAAGGCAAGCTGAAGGAGAGAGGCCTAGATTGTTCAGGAAGAATCAAGAGCACAATTAGATGGAGGTGGGGAGGTGTGCATCCCACTGTTGACCTATTGCCACCTTAAGCAAAACAAGAAAGGACAGGCTCAAGCCTCTCAGACAGACAGACATAGCCACAGACACACCTATAACGTCTTTCAGTCACATCTTCCAACCCAGAGACGTTATTGGGTAACTGAAATCTGGCTTGCTGAAATCTGGCTTGCAAGCAAAGATTTCCACAGATGTCAAGGACAGAATGTTGTATAAGATGACTTTATTTCACAGGGCAAAGGGTTAAATGCCACCCAACTATATGCTGTCTGAAGCTTTAGAAACTGCAGTAGACGAACCCTCTCCAGGGACAGGTCTAGCCGCAAGAGTGGTCGCTCTAGAACTGCCGTTGCTTCTCAAAGAGCAGGGTGACCATACAGCTTACAAGAACAATGGCTTCATGAAGAAAAGCCATGCTTATAGCTTTTGCTCCCGATTGCTGCAAGATATGAACTTTATAAGATGAACACCTTTTTAAAAGCTGACAGAAGAGAACATAGTATATGCAGCTGTCCATGCCCCTAGGCTGCATCCCTGCCCAGTCAGGTGGTGACTCTGCACGCTGACTGGGTGAACGAAAGCTCGAGGAGCAGAGGGAAGCTCCATGCAGCTGGCTGCCTCTCCCTGCAGCTGCTTCACCCAGGAGCCTAACCAGGTAGGGATACGGGGGTCCTCCTCACATCTCAGAGAGCTTGATATCGTAGGTGACCATGTTGAAGTTGTCCCACGCAAAGAGCTTCCTCTCCAGGGGGTTGTAGTCAATCATGCTGCTGTACTTGTAGCGATTCTGGAACGGAATGCTCAGGGCCTTGCTGACTCCGGTACCAGTGTCGTAGGCAAAGTTGACAGTTGCCTGGGCTGAAGAGTAGCTGCTGACTGTGTACAAGGTGCCACAAATGACAAAGGCGTTGGCCACGGACTGCTTACGGATGTTGGTCTCCCAGGTACGCTCAAGTTCCAGATTCTCTGGGTTCAATCTGGAGAGGACAATGGCACCTTTGGCTTCCTCTGTGCTGTAGATGACCCAGAGACCGTTTTCATCCACAGCTAAGTCAATGTCTGTGTAGCCTCCCCAAGCATACGGGAACTGTCCGTGGTAGCCTGCTCCAGGAATTTCCTTCTCAGCCTTCAGCAGCTCGGTGTTCAGCTCGTACCTGAACACAGTTCTGGACTCAGCTCCCTGGAAATAGAGGCTCCCGGAATATACCACAGCACCCGTGCTTTCCAGCGCCTGGGGGAGCACGTAAACCTTTGAAGGGTAGCCCTGCTCGAACTGGCTTATCAGACTGTACTCAAACACCTGGCGGATGCCTGTGCCAACTGTGTCAATCCTCCATGTGGTCTCCTGGGTGTATGGGTGGGCGGGCTTGGGGTCTCTCATCCACACTCCGTACTTGCCAGTGATTGTCTCGGCAGTCCTCAGAGTGACTGGCTCTCCTACCCAGATTAGCTCTCCACATCCTGATGAATTACAAAAGAAAATAAAAAGATGCCATGTTCTAGTATCTGTAAGTCTTCCAAACACAGATAGCAGGATTGTGGGAGCAGAGCAGAGAGGGTGGGGACAGAATGGATTGACATCTGAGCCCTGCCACCCTGTGAGGTGCTTAGCTCGGTAAGCCCTACCGTTCTCATTTGTTTTTGTTTTTGTTTTATTTTATGTACACTGGTGCTTTGCCTGAATGAATCTGTGTGAAGGTCTCAGATCCCCTGGAACTGGAGTTACAGACAGTTGTGAGCTGCCATTCAGATGCTGAGAATTGAACCTGGGTCCTCTGAAAGAGCTGCCAGTTTTCTTAACCACTGAGCTATCTCTCCAGCCCCTGGCTTTCTCATTTACAAAGGGCGTTTAAAGTTCTCAGTAATGAGGTTGTTGTCAATGTAGATGTGATTAGAAATGCCCAAGTGCTTGGACTAGAGAAATACACAGCAAATCCCATGTGATGAATCTGTGAGATGAATCTTGCACTCAGTGAGGAAGAAGGCTGTACTGGTCTCTGATTGTGTTTGCGATTCAGTGAGGCAGAAGGCTGTACTGGGCTCTGACTGTGTTTGTGATTCTCTCCTTGAACCTGGCAGGGATTTGTGGATGTTTATTACATTGCTCTTCATGATTTTCAAGTTGGGGTTATTTTATTTAAACAGGAAATCAGTTCATTGTGAGCATAGTCCCTGTATGACAAAGTTGTTCAAGCCTTACTTAATGGCCCACATATTTGATACATGCATTTAAAATATCATAAAAACAGAGTGTGATTTTTTTTAAATATAATGAATAGATAGATGAGAATTTGAGTTTAGGGGATTCATGAAAAATCTCCATCCTTTCCTGCAGGCCTTGAGCTTCCTCACAAAAGGCAAACAGGGATGCTTCCCCTCAGGGACTCACACTTTCCACGCTTCAGGCCTAGCGGGGATTGTGAATAACAAGTCAATATTACTCTCTGGAAACAACAGCCTTGTTTCATGGAACACTTGGAGAGGTACGAACGTACTTTTCCTTGATGGACAAAGGTCAGAAATGCCAAGAGTATGCACGGTACATACCCACCTCTCCAAGGGTGGGAAGTAGGACGAAGAGGGTTTATGGGGCAAAGATGGACTTCCTGTATGCCCATCTAGATGAGGCAGCAGAGAGGTTTTTACTTCCCTCTCCCCAGCTCTGTTTAGGGAAAGTCACCTGTCTTGGCTCCTGAGAACTGAACATAGAACAAGGCACACAATGGCCAGTGGGCTCAACAGGGAAGAAATCTAACTTCATACCTTTGTCTCCCTCCTTGCTCCGGGGCTGGCCAGATGGACTCCCCTTCAATATCTGGGAAGCAGGAACCTCCGTTAACTCTGACTTCAGTTCCTGGAAGGCCAGCATGTCCAAGTTCCACTGAGAGACTATATCCAAAGAAAGAGACACATAGCGGTTGGCGAAGAAGTAGCACAAGATCGGACTCTGTGGGGGTGACAATTGATATGCTCCCAAATACTTTAAGATTTGTTTTGGGAGCCAGGTAAAGGAAGATGCAGAATGATGGAATCACATCGGCCGCTTATTGGAACTGGGGTGCTGGTTTCACTGGGATTCACTTGTCTCTTTACTTTTGTGACCATTTGAAAATGTGCATAATTAAAAAGCTTACAAGTGATAGATTGCATAGCACTCTATTTAACACAGCGTTCAATATTCAGCGCAAAATAAAATACAGCAAGAGTCTTCTGTGATTTCTATAAATTCCACTAGGGAGACTGATTGCTAATGAAGTATGGTCTCAGGAGTTCAAAGACAGTCAGGTATTGGGATTCTCTTCAGTGTTTGAATTTCAGCTGCTAAGCATTCACTCAGCTGAAGGGATTTTATGTGTTCTATGTATAAGAATACTTGTAAGAATTAGATCAACTTTTGGTTTTTAACTATGTTTTTACTTTTGCTTGTGACACAATTACATGTACATATATTGATGGGATAAGGTGATATTTCCATATATGTATATGCTGAATATTGATCAGCTCAAAATAACTGCATATCCATCAACAATATTATTTGTTTGTGCTGGGAACATTTACAACCTTTGGTAGCTATTTTGAAGTGTGCAGGTGATTGGCAGCAACTCATTAAGCTTTACATGTTCCTTTCTGAGATCAATTTGCATAAGGAAGATGTCTGAGTTTCCTCTGGAAATTCCTAGAAAAGGGAAGAGGCCACCACACGATGGTTACTGTGAGCCACCTTTTCCTAGTGTCTGATTCCTTACTGCTTGCACCGCATAAAAATTATTTCATATTTAGCCAAGAGATGGTGTTGCACGTCCTTAATCCCAGCACTTGTGAGGCAGAGACAGGTGGATCTTTGTGAGTTTGAGGTCAGCCTGATCTGAAGAGTGAGTTCTGGGACAGGCTTCAAAGCTAAAGAGAAACCTTGTGTTGAAAAAACAAAGCAAAACAATTGCTGGGTGGCGGTGGCACACGCCTTTAATCCCAGCACTCGGGAGGCAGAGACAGGCAGATCTCTGTGAGTTCGAGGCCAGCCTGGTCTACAAGAGCTAGTTCCAGGACAGGAACCAAAAGCTACGGAGAAACCCTGTCTCAAAAAATAAAAATAAATAAATAAATAAACAAAAACAAAAAAATGCCAAAACCAAACAAACAAAAACTCTATTTCATATTTGAAGTAGGTTGGTTTACTGTTTGGTGAGAGCAAGAGCAAAATGTATATTAAGAAAAGAACCATGCACACCTGTGATCCGGTGAGAAGAAAATGAGTTTCCCTCTTTAGCTTCCGAGATAATAAAATGGAAAGAAAAGCATACAGCTAGGCATTTTCATAGATGACTTTCCTAAAAAAAATAGCTGAAGTATTAACAAAAACACCAAAAAGTGTGTGTGTATGGAGAGAGAGAGGGAGAGAGAAAGAGAGAGAGAGGAGGAGAGGGGAGCAGAGGAGGGGTGGGACGGGGAGAGGAGAGGAGGGAGAGAGGAGGGAGGGAGGGAGGGAGGGAGGAGGGAGGGAGGGAGAGACGAGGGAGAGAGTAGGGAGAGAGGGAGGGAGAGAGGAGGGAGAGAGTAGGGAGAGAGGGAGGGAAGGAGGGAGGGAGGGAAGGAGGGAGGGAGAAAGGAGGAGACAGAGAAGAGAATAGAAGAGATGATCGTTAGCTATTGATAGCCTTCCCCATAGTTAAACAAATTACTCACGGTGCTCACCTAGTGAGATGGAGTTCCTGCCACCACTCTGCTTACCATTGGTCACCTCTTATTCCCATAACAGTCCTAAAAGTAACCCAGTAATCCACCTCAGCAAACAAGGAAAGCAAGGGTCAGAAGGGGTGGGAATTCTACCAAGATTTCACTACTAGTAAGTGCTGGAGCTGGGAGTTGAACCACTGTCTTCTGAAGTCATGGCATTTGTATCCCTTCTACTCTGGGGTTAGGGCTCTGCCAGCTACAAATAAACGTATTGGCTCTCACAGCTGGATGCTCCCCTCTGCAAGTGTTCTGTAGAAGTGAGCACTATTGAACCATCCCAGGAGAGGGCGCTACAGAGACACCACGGGAGGAGGAGGGTCTGCAGCTCACCTTTGCTGGCTTGTCATAAGCACTTGAGGGCATCCTAAGGTCCCTAACTCCAGGCTGCGGTTCCTTGGCAACTTCAGCCTGGCAGTACCCATTCCATAAGGAAGCCAGAACTGCTGCCTGGAGACATTAGTGCTCTGAATGTGCCCACCCCATCTACTTGAGGCTCTTCTGTGTGGTGCCACAGGTCCCTGGGGGCGGTCCCCACCTGCACACAGGGGGATTTACAGCTGCTGAGGCCAGAACAAACAGTTCCACCTGCTTTCAGATGGGCAGAGAGAAGTCTGCAGTCCTTCCAAGTCTGTCCAGCCTGCCTCAACCCCTGTAGCCCCAGGCTGCCATACAGAGATGACTTACATAGGGAGTTTGTTATATCTGCTCTCTTGCCATTGTTACTGATTTTCATGTGGTTAGGTATAAAGGGCTAGCAGGAGGAGATAAATTTCCCTTAGGAGGGAAAGTAGAATAGAAAGTTAATGGATAGAAGAGGGTAGGGAGGATTGGGGAGGATCAAACTGGAGAGGGGTCAAGGGAGGGATTATAAGGAGGGACAGCAAAATTAAAGGACCATCTGAGGCCTTGAATGGAAGCCTAACACATCAGAAGCTTCCTGCTGGAGGCTAAGCAGATTTCACTGTCTCTAGGGTAAACACTAGAACAGAATAGTTGTTATTCTCTGTATCTAAGATCCAGGCCGCTGTGCAGCCTCCTCTACCAACTGGACTATATGATCCAGCCAACCTTATGGTACTTGGTCTCAGTGGCAGATAGGGATGCTGTTTGAATCCTTTGGCAGGCTCCTATAGGTGAATCACAGAAGAATTTTAGAATTTTAGAGCAAAACTCTATCAGCATCTGCAGACAACTATTCTCCCTTTGAAAGACAGCTCTTGGCCTGCTACTGGGCCTTAGTGAAAACTGAACATTTGACAGTGGACCACCAAGTTACCATGTGACCTAAAATGCCCGTCATGAGCTCGGTGCTTATCTGACCCACCAAGTCATAAAGTAGGATGTGCACAGCAACAATCTATTATCAAATAGAAATGGTATATACAAGATGGGACCCAAACAGGTCCTCAAGGCACTAGCGAGCTACATGAAGAAGTTACCCAAATGCCTGTGGGTTTCTACTCCTGATACAATGCCATCTGCTGCCAAGCAGTCACCTACAGCCTCATGGGGTGTTCTCTATGATTGGTTGACTGAGGAAGAGAAGATTAGGGCCTGGTTTACTGATGGTTCTGTACATTATTTGGGCTCCACCCAGAAGAGGACAGCTGCAGCTTTATAACCCCACTTCTGGTACCACTTTGTCTCAGTTAGACTTTTCTATTGCTGCAATGAAATACAGAGACCAAAAAGCAAGTTGGGAAGGAGAGGGTTTATTTGGCTTACACTTCAGCATTGTTGTTCCTCATAATTGTTTTCTAGGAGTACTTTGCCCTTGAAGAAATCATGGTGGAAACCAGTGATTGTTTTCTGTGATTTATAGAGTTGTTTTTCTGAAGCAGCCTTATAGCCTTTGCATGACACTAGTCACAAGATGTCCTGGCACACCTGAAACTCTTTAATTCTTGGGTACTGCAAACATCACACAATAAAGACTAAAGCGGGGCAGGGATGATGAAAAATATATAGATCAGGGATTTTGATATGAGGAACTTGTTTACTCCCCCCCCCCCAAAAAAAATCTTTGGATAACCGCCAATAAATATGCTTCTGAACAGGTGTTTGAGGTTCAATTCATCAGAAGCTGGACCTTTCTGTTGCCACAGAGGGCCTAAAATTTACCTTGGAGTAACTCTCTTTCTCTGATTGTATCACACAACACAGAACACCCAACAGTTTTTTTAATTATATACATATATAAAGGTGATCAGAATTAAATCACTAAATAATAGGGGAGACAGAGCCTCAAACAGAATGAGCTATATCTAATAGAGTTGCTGGACAAAGGAATTTCATGGGAACCCCCAAAACAACCCAGGCTGTTGCAAAGGCTATAGGTTTCTCTCCATCGGTTGATGGCAAGGTCCTATTGCTAAAAATAATACCTGTGCAACTCACTGAACACAGAGAAGTTGAGCTGGTGCCTATCTGGAACCTTCACCCCTATTGGCTAGTGTTCTTGGGGGGGAAAAGGTACTCTGCTTGCTACTGAAGTTGAATAAACACTAATCCAACTACAAACCCTTTGATTTACAATGGTGTCCTGCCTGAAAGATATATTAGGGCAATAGTGGTGCAAAGCTGTGGGAGTAACCAACCAATGTCTGATTTGATTTAAGGCCTATTCCATTAGATGAACTCATCCTATACTGCTTGAGTGACCAAGATCCCTGGACTAGATAGGACAAGGACCTAGGGTAAAAATCAAATACTACTGTTCTACAAAAGAAGTATAGCAATAAAACAATTCTTAACAATATTTTGCTACACTCAGATCAATACCCGACTCAGCCATCATCAGAGACGTTTCCTCCTATAGCATATGGGAACAAATGCAGAGACCCACAGCTAACCTTGGAACACTGAGCCCTAAAGGGAATGTCTCTATCACATCCCTCCCCTCAGGGCTCAGGAACCCTGTAGAAGAAGGGACAGGAAGGCTGTAAGAGCTAGAGGAGATGGAGGACACCAAAAAACAAGTCCCTTTAATTCAGCAAGACTGACATACACATGAACTCACAGAGACAAAGGCAGCATGCACAGGGCTTGCATGGGTCTGTACCAGACCCATGAGCTGAGAAATGGGCACATGCTCCATTCCTAACCCAGGAGCAATCTCTGATTGATAACCACTTGCAAATAAAAAAATTAACTTTCTTCAAGGGCGTCTCACTGAGGAAACAAACCACATACCCACAGTAGATAGATGACCAACAGAAAATTAACCCACTGTCGTCTTTGGCATTTTCTTATCTCAAAATGTCACATCAGGGCTTTTTTTTTTTTCAGTCATACAGGTTTTGCATATATATTATGGCTGGCAATTGTGTGTTTTTATGGGACTTCTGAATGATTTTCTTGGGGTGTTTTCATTCTGTTTATTTGTTTTGTCCTATTCTGACTTGATTTCGCTTTCTATTCTATTTTATTATTATACCTTAGATGCCTGTCTGTTTTCTAACAAGAGACAGGAAGGGGGTGGATCTGGATGAGAGGGCAGGTAGGGAAGAAGTGGAAGGAATAAATAGAGGGAAAACCATAGTAAGAATGTATTGTATGAAAACATCTATTTTCAATAAAAGAAAAAATAATTCTGTCTGTTAAACTTCCCTGGCTTCTGCATCCTCACTGGGCCGAGACAGTGGCTGGTGGCTTCAGGAGAGCCACTGAGCTCTTGTAGAGTGACCCCCCCCCCCCCACCTGCAGCAGAGTTCAGGCTCCAGATGGTTGCCCAGGACACCCACATAGCACAATCACCCGTCGGATCTTCTTCCAGAGAGGCAGAGGCACAGGGATATGGGGTTCTGTTCCCATCCTCATTCCACTATGTCCCACCCCACCGTTGGGAGCAGGAGACCTCAGCTCTGGCTCACTTCCTGTCTTCCCCCAGTCTTCACCATGCCTCATGCACTTTCCTTGTGGTAAACAAGAACCGTAGTAACACAGAATATTAAGGAAAGGTTTCCAGAAGCCACTTGGTTCATTTCCAGTTGGCAGGTGCCGTGGTTGGATTAGCAACCTCTTGGTGGCCTCATGGTCATCTTAGCCAGGAGCTCTGGCAGCATTCAGAATCCTCCAGGAGAGCCATCTGGCAAGTCTGCTAAAGGAAGGCATGGAAGTTTTGTGTGAAGGGACCTGGGTCGAGCCAGAAATTGTATTTTTATTTAGTTCTGCCTTGTCCCAGCTCTGGGGCTTTGGGCAAATGAGTCAGCCTCCTGAGTCCCAGTATTGTGAGCTATACAAATATATCAGGTTGTTTTTGAAGATTATACAGGAACCATAAATAAAATAGTCCTGAATAAGGATGTGTCCAAACTCGGATTTTTCTGGAATGTTTAAATCACCAACATTTCATTTTGAATATAGAAGGGGTCGTGAAAATAACACATATTATATTGTATCAGATATTTGAAGCTCTCGAGTCTTTATTTTTTTTCTTTATCCATATTGAGATTCAGTCATTCCATCATAAAAAGCTTTTGAGACTGTCCTTAACCTTATACTCTAGGGGAGCTGGAGCTATGGACTCAGTGCAAACGGTCCTGTAAAATTTTTTGTAAATATTTTTTTAACTGCAGATTGCATTTTAATATTAACCAGATTTCTACATTAAACATGATTTTCTAGAACAATCTGATTTTTCATTTTTCCCCCCTCGTTATCCCCACTGCGCCCCTCAAGTAAGTGATCGGAAATGCATTCAACCCTGGGCAGTTCCTGGGACAGACTCGGGGCTGCCTGCAATTTAAATGTCAAAGTCTGTGCCATAGAGCAGCGGTGACAGGTGTCAGTCATTGTTGCCCCATCCATCTCAGTGGTTCCTGATGGGTTTGGATGGCTACAAATTCTCTCCTGGTTCCGTTGATTGTCTCCAAGTGTGAGATTCCAAAGCCTGTTGCTCCTCACCAGGTGTAAGATATGCAAGTGCAATCAGTTTCTAGGACTTGCAAAAAGGAGCAAGAAAATCGCCAAACCTGTTTTAGATTTTGAAAGGTGCAGAAAGGAGGGGTTTTTTTTTTTTTTCACTCTTAGAACTAACTACAGAGCTGAAAACCCTTCTAACTATCTAAAATGTATCTATCCCCGGTGGACAGATACATAAGAATTTAGGGTTTTTTGTTTATTATTTATTTATTTATTAAAGATTTCTGTCTCTTCCCCGCCACCGCCTCCCATATCCCTCCCCCAATCAACTCCCCCTCTCTCATCTGCCCGCGCACCGCCATGATGTTTTCAGGTCCACATAAACACTTTAGGGAAGTGAAAGTTAGCCATCACCCTGTTTTGTAGTTGTCCTGGGTGCTATCTTTAGATCCAGGGTCTTCTGAAAGGAGACTTTATGGCAAGTATGGTTTAAATGACTGTATGACATTTGCACATAGTGGTGGAAGTCATGCAGAGGCAAACATTGCAATTACACTTCTTCCCCTGGGTGGCCACTCTGTCAACTGTGACCCAGGCTGCTTCCTCCTCTCATCTCTCTGCTCCACCCAAGGTCCTGCTGAACACCTCTGGTACTCAATCCCTTCCTGCCCACCTTTCCCCAGCAGTTGCTATGGCAATCTGACTCTTCAGAAGTATCACTTGCTAGGATCACATCAGCTCCCTGTCCAGGCTTCTCTGACTGTGTACGAGTTCTATGAGAACCAGCCTGGCATCCTATTCCTCATGGATGGGGAACTGTCAGATCCAGGAATATGTGTTCCCTGAGGCTGAGTTTCTGTTCCCCATGGTGAACAATTTGATGAGGCCCCTTCTTTCCATTTCCAACTTTTTATTCCTTGAATCACTTACATGGGTTTTTATTGTTGTTGTTGTTGTTGAGAGTGTGACTTCATTCAAGTCTGAAAGCTGCTTATAATGCTTAGTGATCATTTTCTCCACCTGCCCTCTCAGAGTCCAGCTGAAGTCTTAGCGACCACAGGGCAGCTGCCCAACCCTTGGCCCCTGAGCTCCTTAGGACCTCACTTTTCCTCCGTTGTCAAATTCAGAATTGGATCTCTTCCAGTTTAAATATAAATATTTAACCATATCATCGTTAATGGAAGGAGTGCAACAGAACACACATGTAAAAACTGAAGTGGGCACTGCCTGGGAAGGCAGGCATCAGGAGGGGTCCAGGGAGGGCAGTAGTTGGAAAGGGAGCTAGGTTTTTAGCACTGTAATGGCATTTATTAAAAAGACCATGGACACCCCTGATTTTGTATGCGAACTTAAATTTCAATAACAGGAAAAATTATTCCTGTTTTTGTAGTCATTCATTTGTATCCCACGACAACGATCACAGTGTGAAATCTTTGCCGTGCTATGGATAAGAAGCAAACATGCTGAGAACGAGATAGCTTGTCTCCTGCCAGGCTTAACACAGAAAGCGTGTACATCACCATGTTATTTTGGAGATTGTCAACCCTGGAAATGTGGCAGGATACTGCGCTCCCCACGCACTGTTTGTCAGGTCCAACTGATGAATTACTCTCGTAAATGGTGGCTTCACTCTCTCTCACTCTCTCCGAGAGTAAACTGCATAGTTTCTGATAGCTCAGCTCTGAGGCTTGAGCACATACATGGTTTGGATAGAGTCCCTCATAACTACGATATTACCTGAGAATGCTAATATCATGATCTCCCCTAATAATTACTCCCTCTCAGAGTTCCCCAGTCATCTCAACCCCACCCCTCCTGTAACTAACTGTCCCCTGTCCATGCAGGAGCTGATTAAGGAAGTGCACATATTTGATTCTCAGGTCTTTTATTAGACTGCTTTATCTAAAACGAACCCTTCCCCTCATTCTCATTATTTCTTGACATTAACTGCTTTGAGGGATCTAGACAAATTTTCCCACATCTGAATTTGTCACCGCATGAAACCGGTGACTGTTTGGGAACAAAACACTCACAAAAAGTGACAACAAAGATACATAGAACAAAATACTGTTTTCCAGCCATCAAGAATAGCGTGCCCATTCCCTAATCCCCCCAAAGACCCATCTTCAAGCAGGAGCCAGGACAGATGGAAAAGCCCCTCTGTGAGAAGTGCCACTTCAGAGCTATCCAGGGAAAGCAAACATTCTTTGATTCAGCAACAAAAGGCAAAATTTCCAAAGCCACACACCAAGGGACCTGATATTGTTTCCTCTTTATTTATCAAGGTAGGAGATTTAAAGATAGAACACCATCAGGCACGGTGGTGTGCACCATTAATCCTAGCACTCATGAGGCAGAAGCAGGTGGATCTCTGAGTTCAAGGTTAGCCTAGTTTACAGAATGAGGTTTTAGGACAGATGAGGCTTCACAGAAAAACCCTATCTCAAAAAACCATATAAACTAATAATGACCTTGAAAAACCATATAAATTAATAATGATGATGACAATAATGGTAATAATAACACAAATCATATGGCATTTCATAAATAGAAGCCATTTTGGTAGGAATAACAATTTCTGAGAGAAAAAAATCTGGAAAAGGGGGCGGGGACAGCTGTCCATTTTCTACTGATTGTTCACCATATAGCTCCCCTCTGGCCTTGTGTTTCTCATTTGGCTGCAGGGAGTGATGCCTTTGTCATGAATGGGCACAAGAACTCAGATCCACTGACCTAAATGAGGAGCCAATTTGCTAGAAGCATGCAAAAGTGTTTGCTTTGCTCACCTTGAGGCTGCTGCTGTATGCTGGGCCTGCTGTTTTAGAGAGAAAAGGCAAAACAGAAAGAGAAGCCCAGGAGCCTTGTAACAGATCACCAGCAAGCATGCCACCATCCGGGTTGGGTAAGCCCTCCACCCTGAGTTCTTACCTTCCCTGGAGCCTGGCAGCATGTCCTGAGGTGAGTGTTGGGTTGAGGGACACTGGTCCCTCCTCAGCCTTGCTACTTCCTGACTGCTGCCTTCCAGCCTCCTGGCCAGATCTTCATTTTCTTGTTCCAGCTGCCTCTTCTCCTCTTCTAGAGCTGACTTGTCTCGTAGGAGATTGTTATAGGCCACCTCCAGATCCCTGGTTTGAGTCTCCAACTGATCCCGTTCCCTCCTCAGGGTACCCAGCTGGCCCTGTAGCCCCTCGTGGGCCTCCTTGGTTCCAGTAGCCTGGCCCAAGGTCAGCTGGTGGAGGAGACTCTCCAGGGAGCTAAGCCGGGCTTTGGTGGACACCAGCTCTGCATGTTGGATGCCGCTGTCTCTCTGAAGGTCTTGGATGGCTGACATGGCCTGGTCCTCCCCGGGGCAGCTGGATTCAGTGGGGCTAGCCACAGTGAAGGTGTACTGGCATCGGCCACTTCGATCATTGGCCTTTCGTAATTGTGCTGTCCTGGCCCCCAATCCCCATACCAGGCAGGCCAGAAACAACAGCTGGAGAACTGCCATCTTGGGACCACAGCTGCAGCAGCATGCACAGAGGGACATTGGTTAGGGAGGCTATGTGAGTTTCTTCTGGAAAGTTCTGCTGCAAGGTATCTGGATGGGTAGCCCTGCTGGCTCAAGCCTGAGGTCCAATGAGGTTTATATGTCCTAGGGATCCAGCTCTGGAAGGAGGGAGAGGTGACCACGTGAAGCTGGGTTGGGCCAGTCACGGTGGGGGGTGTGAGGGGTGAGGGTGGGGCAGGAGGGGGGTGGTTACACTCACTGTCAGCAAGATTCTTAGGAAATAAAGGCTATTTTGAATTTATCTTTTGGAACTCCCACTGAATGGGCCCCACATTTAATAATAGCTCCTAGGTTTCTAGCCTGTTTGGATGTACATGTGTGTTTATACCCATCTCCTCTGACAGGAGGAGCTGGCTGTGTGCGGGGATACAAGTCTAGTTCGTGTTTCCTTGGGGACTGCACCCTTGTCCAGTCACTGTGGAACTGAGGACAGACGAGCCTGAAAAGACATAGCCTGTAGCAGAGACAGAGACAGAGGAGCCTGAAGAAGAGGTTAGTGCCCATAGGCTCCAGGCTCCCACAGAGGAGCTGAGAGCAGGGTTCGTCCCCTAACCTAGGTTTAGAATAAATATGTGGACATCACTAGAAAAACTCTCTACAGACCGCCTCTTGACTCAGGAGTCTGTGCCAGCGCTCTGGACCAGGTTTCATGACCTGTGTGCCCACAGAAGCCTGTAGATGAAACCGGTGCAGCCATCTCTGAAGAACTTTTCCAATGTATAAAATATAAAGAGTCAAAGGAACACATGATACCAAGTTGACAAATATGGAACTATTTAAACACACAAAATATACGCTGTATGACATATTCAATGTAAGGTCTGATTTCAACGTTCTTTTGAGTATGTGCAATATTTCACGAGCCCCTATCAACTGTAATATATGGATGAAAGCATGTGTTGTTAGCACGACTTCAAGTTTGTGGTTACATCCGTGATTAGATAAAATAACTGAGTGAGAAAGTTGTAAAAACAAAGATGTGATTTATTTATCAGTTCAAATTCATGGGCTGAAATCTAATAATACCTGCTTTTCAAAGAGAGCCAGCTACTTTGAAGGTGAGGTAGGAGGATTGTTTAAGTGTAAAAAAGAGTTCAGGGCCAATTGGGGAAAAGAAGGAGACTTCCTCCCCTAAGAAACAAACAAACAAACAAACAAACAAAAAGCAGATAATAGACAACCAACACACAAACACATACAACACACACACACACACACACACACACACACACACACACCTTCCTCCAAAAGAAACCCAAAGGGGAAAAACAACAACAACAATAAACCTAACAGGGGTTGCCAAGTACCTAGTACTGTGGGAAGTTCATGCGAGTCAGTACGTGAGCGGCAGCCTCATGAGAGCGTTAGAAACTGTTTACAGATTGGTATGTGTATATGGTGAGTCGTGAGTGCCAGCACGCGTGTGCCATGTTGTGCATGTGGAGGTCAGAGGACGACTTTTGGGGGCCGGCTCTCTCCTTCCATTTTGGGAACTGGGAGTTGAACTCAGGCTGTCTGGCTTGCACAGTAAGCCCGCTCCCCTGCTGTGCCGTATCACTGGCCCCCTCATGAGTACCTTAAAGCAACATTTGCATCTGAACAATTTCAGGTTATCAGACACCAATAGCATCTTCAATACTTGCGTAATAAATATTTCTGATGTCCCCTGGCAGACTGACCTGAAGGCTGAACAAGAACATCTTGCTCTCAGTATATTCCTGTGTGGCTGTAGGTAGGGGGTCTGTATGTGTTCATCTGAGTGGGTTCACACGCGTGTGGACAGGTGTGCATCTGGAGGCCAGAGGCTAGTGTCAGATTTTGTCTTCTATCAGCTCCCATTTTAGTTTTTGAGACGGTCCCTCACCAAACCTGGGGTTCACTGATTTGGTTAGATTGGCTGGCCAGCGAGCACCAAGTACCCTCCTGCCTCTGCCTCCCCAGAGATGAGATTGCTGGTATGTTCCTGGCTTTTGATGTCGGTGCTGGTGATCAGTCTCAGGCCGCCAGGCTTGCATAGCAAGACTTTTACCTCCTGAGCCATCTTCCTTACCCGCTGAGCTGCTATTGTTTACTGCTGGCTAAACAGTGCTGTTCTCACTTCGTAAGTCAGAATCACTGAAAATGATTTTTAAAAAATTATGTAGTCAGCAGGGATGAGATTCAAATCTGTTTGCCTTTACTCTTAGAGAAATTTCTTTCTTCTGAAAGGACTAAGATTGTTCTTGTCCTGCCAGCTGCATGGAAGGAAAGAATTCTGGGAAAGAAAAAGGTAAGTGAGCAGGACTGCTTGGCTTCAAAAGGAGTAACACTGTTCTGAGTAGAGCTTCTGACTTCTGTTAATTTCCTTCCACAGCACAGCTTATGGTGCAACATCCACACTTCTCCAGGCCTTTGCAGACAGCTCGCATCACCCTGCGCTGAATCTCTGTCCCTTTCACTCACAGTCTATCCCTGCTCATTACCTGCAAGCGGAGAGCTAGTCTGCTGCAGCTCAGGCCTTGCCCCCTTGTGTGAGTCCTGACGGGGTGAAGTGAAGTCTCTGGCATTTCCACTGAACGATGGTCTCTGGCATTTCCACTCATTCCCACCCTGTTTGTGAATACTGCGCGCAGACCCCCCTTGGTTTTCTACTACCTTTCTGGTTCCTGGCAGATGCATATGCTTAGGGGAGGACTGTGGGGTCTCTGCTGTCGAATCTGCCTTTTTCAGTTACTCTGGCTCTCCATTATCCTCTCTCCCCCACCTAGAGTAGTAGGTAGGGGCTGATGTCCACATGCTTCAGCCTTCGTCAGCCGACCATCACCACTCCACTGCTCAGTGGTTTGAGCTCAGCCTGCTGTCCGTTCCCAGCTTCTCCTCACACAGAGAGCTGGGGCCACAGGCCTCTGATGTGAGCAAACCGAAGCCAGAGAAGTGGGTCTTGCTCGGAGTCACACAGTCCCTGAATGGGAGAGCCAGAAGGCAACCCAACTCTCTCGATTTGTAAGCTTCACCTTCTCACATCGACCACGTCAGAAAATCGACCCCCTTGCCTAGAAGTCATGAACCAATGCTCTAGGAAATGAGTTTGCTTCCTCTATCCCAGCAAATGAAAGCCTTCCATGCCGGAAGAGTCACACAACACCCTGGAGCTTTTAGTCAGTGACGGTGGAACTGCATCCTTTCACGAGGTAGAACCGTTCTCTACGCACAGCAAAGAGCTCTCTGGGAGAAACAGGAGCCACTACTCTCAACTGTAGTGAACATCTGGTGAGATTTAGCCTGCCCTTTTCACCTTCCTGTCACTCCTGGCAAGCCAGTAACCCCACTCCCTGCAGTCCCCACCTCCTGGATTTCTGGACATGGAGACTCATTGAGGAAACATTGTCTGTTCCAAATTTTCAGTTAGACTATATTTCATCTCTATTTCCTCCCTGGGGCCAGGAGCCAGGAGGGAGGAACCAGAAGCTGGGAGCCAGGAGCCAGGGACCAGGAGCCAGGGAGTCTCCAGCTCAGACATGCCAGGAAGATGCTTATGAAGTGTGTCAGGCAGCTGCAGCCTAGGTGTTATTGAAAAACTTTGAAGGGAGCATGCCTGAAGAGGTGGAGGCATCAGGGGCCTCTAGGGAGGTGACATCATTCAGGGGTGTCTTGTACAACCCTTCAAGGTTGTACTTGCTTCCCCGCTCCAACCCCTGCTTTTTTTTTTTTTTTTTTTTTTTTTAGCAGTAGGTTTAAATTGGTTGGCTACTGGGGTCTCGGTGGGTCTCCTTCATGCAAATGATGCCCTGGTACTGCTGATTTTCTTCCTTTTCCTGTTGTTGTGCGACTTGAGGGAGAAGACATCATTCCATGAGCTTGTTGTATTGTGTGCTAAACTGATATTTATTATAGTTGTGAATGGGATGTCCAGAAGGCAGATGGGGATTTATAAAAAAGGTTATTCAAAGGACTGAAAAATAAACCAAAGTTTAAAAAGAGCACCAGGTCACTATGGAGAGCCTGAGAAGTCAGTCTAGAAAGGGTAGGGTGAAGGCGCCCTTGGTCTCTAATGCTTTCTAGGTGCTAGAACACAGGGCCCTCGTGTGCATGAGTTTATGAGATTGCCACCATTATTAAACCAATAACAAAAATGTAATATTTATCTTGTTCTTATGATGGTAAGTAATTATTTCAAGAGACTCTTTAGGAAAACCTTACAGACAGCTGCCTTTGCCTTGGGGTCCCTGCAGACAGGCTCTGTTGATTTGACTTGACATAATTTCTGATTGCCCTTTAAGTCTTTTGACTTATACTGTTTTTTTGACCTTTCTTTTAAAAAGCCAGACTTCATCTAAACATCTGTTTGTGTCTCCTGACAAGGGTGGCAGGTACCATGGACACATGTAACCACCTGTCCCTCTCAGCGAATAAAGCACCCCAGCCACTGGGTGGCCTACCTTTGAATTTGCTGGGATTTTTATCTTTGCCAACTTGGTATTTCTCAGCTTTTCTCCTTATAATGATCCCCTATGCTTTTTATTTTATTTTTTCAAGTTTATTTATTTTTATTTTATGTGTTTGTGTGAATGTTTGAATGTATATGTGTACGCCATATACACGTCTAGTACCTGTGGAAGCCAGAAAAGTGAACTGGATCCACTTTAACTGGAGTTACAGGAGGTTGTGAGCCACCATGTGGGTGCTGGGAATCGAACCTTTGGCCTTCTTGTAAGAGTAGCTAGTACTGTTCAGTTTGCTATGTAGCCCCACTTTTTGGATTTGTTTGTCTAGTTAGTTTTTTGTTTTTTGTTTGGTTGTATTGTTTCGTTTTGTTTTGAGACAAAGTTTTACTAAATATCCCTTGCTGACACGGAACTCTCTGTGTAGGCCAAACTGGCCCCCAAACTCACACAGATCAGCCTGCCTCTGCCTCCCAAGTGCTGGAATTAAAGTTATGCACCATCACACCGAGACTGCCATGTGTTTTGTTTTTTCCAGACAGGGTTTCTCTGTGTAACAGGCCTGGCTGTCCTGGAACTCACTCTGTAGACCAGGCTGGTCTCAAACTCACAGGGTTTCTCTGTGTAACAGGCCTGGCTGTCCTGGAACTCACTCTGTAGACCAGGCTGGTCTCAAACTCACAGGGTTTCTCTGTGTAACAGGCCTGGCTGTCCTGGAACTCACTCTGTAGACCAGGCTGGTCTCAAACTCACAGGGTTTCTCTGTGTAACAGGCCTGGCTGTCCTGGAACTCACTCTGTAGACCAGGCTGGTCTCAAACTCACAGGGTTTCTCTGTGTAACAGGCCTGGCTGTCCTGGAACTCACTCTGTAGACCAGGCTGGTCTCAAACTCACAGGGTTTCTCTGTGTAACAGGCCTGGCTGTCATGGAACTCACTCTGTGGACCAGGCTGGTCTCAAACTCACAGAGATCTGTCTGTTTCTGCCTCCTGAGCGTGTGCCACCACTGCCCAATGCCACATGTTTTTTTAACAGAATGATTCAGGGGCTAGCGAGAAGAACCAGGTACATATCCCAGCACCTGAATGGTTGCTCACCAATGTCTGTGACTTCATTCCCAGGGGAACTGATGCCCTCTCATGCATGTGGTGCACAGATATCCATGCAGATAAAACACCTGTGCACATAATCAAATAAAATGGGGTGGAAAGTGGTCCACTTTGGGGACAGATCCGGTTAGGATTTTTAGAACTTTCTCATTTTGCCTCCAAACTGGCATGGCAGTCCCTCCCTAAGGAACAGGTGCCTCATTCTTTCTTTTCTTTTCTTTCTTTCTTTCTTTTTTTTTTAAGATTTATTTATTTATTATGTATTCAGTGTTCTGCCTGCATGTATCCCTGCAGGCCAGGAGAGGGCACCAAATCTCATTACAGCTCTTAACCACTGAGCCATCTCTCCAGCCCCCAGGTACCTCATTCTTAACTTGGAACTATCTCTTCTCTGATGTGTTTTCCTCATCCATTGAGTGCGACTCTCCCCGTTTATTTATTTAGATACTGAAATTAAAAATAAGGGTAAGCCTCCTTTTCTTCCTTCTTTGCACTCCTGGTGTTTTCCTTGGAGGAGTCGCCGGTTTTGCTTCTGTCTCTTAGTGACTTCTTAATGGACGGAGCACATGGGAGGTCATGCTTGTTGATAGAGCTTCTATCAGGAGCAACTCTGCCATTAAAGGAGACACTGGCCAGGCTCCTTGTCCCTCCCGCACTCAGGCATACATTTGGAGGAGAGCTAAGGAACTAGCTATGGACCCCGCCCCCCTGCATCCCAAATACAAGGTCTCACAAAGTTGGGTCTGGCCCTGAACTGACTATGTAGCTGAGGACGGCTGTGAGCTTCTTCCTGTCTGCCTTTCCTACTTTCACCCTGGGGGGTTACAGGTATATACTACCATACCCGCTGAAACACACCTTAGAACAATTGTCTTAGTTTGATATAGGAAGATTAATAGTAATCTATTATTATACAAACAATCTGAAATTGTTTAAAGTGAATATTAAATAATTTATTTTAATCTCTTTTTGAGGAATATTCTTGGCTATCATAGGCTTCTTGTTGGTTCTCCCAAGCGTCTCTCTTTTAATTCTCTCCATTCAGGGCCAGCATACTAATTAGAAAAGGAGCCCAGATGTGTCAGCGTCCTCTGTTCACTCCTTGTGTCATGGAAAGCACAGGTTGGCTGGCTACGCCTCAGTTTCTCCAAATGTCACCCTTAGAGCTGTGCAGCAGCATCAGGACCCTTTTCCGCCTCACTTGCCTCTGGCGAGCAGGATGAGATCAAGCCTGGAATTCAGTTCCCAAACACTGCAGGGTGGACTGCACCCCACAGAAATGCTTTCTGGTTTGAGGATGTAGTTCAGTGATAGAGAGATTGTCTAGCATGTACAAGACCCCCCTTTTGATAAAGTAACCACTATTTATTTGTGTCCAGGTAAACATTACTGGCTTCACACACACTGTCTGTCATCCACTATAACAGGCAACCTGTGGTTTTCCCCATAAAGAAATTCAATTTCAGCTGGGCGCGGTGGTACACACCTTTAATCCCAGCACTCAGAAGGCACAAGCATATAGATCTCCGTGAGTCTGGCCAGCCTAGACTACAAAATGAGTACCGGGACAGCCAGGGCTGTTCCACAGAGAAACACTGTCTCAAAACACTAAAACAAACAAACACCTCATCCCATCCCCACAGAAAAGAAAATTAAGTTTCTGCGTTTCAAAGACATGTTGGTATACATGAGTGGTGGGATGGGAACCAGCGATTCTCTACCTTGGACTTTCTGAGTGGCTCTTCACAAAGCCGTCCACAGACAGCTGCGGAAGTGTTGCACCTATGATAAAAGAAAGGAGGTCATTGCTCTGACATGTGCATCCATTCATTTCCTCTGTTAGATATTGAACTCTGCAGAGAATTTAAACCTCTTCCCCACAGCTACATGACACGACACATGCCGGGAAGCATGACTCAAGTGTTTTTAATTAAGAAAACATCAGAGCGTACTTTGTTTATGAACAGAATTGTGACCTTCCACCATGAAGTCAGGGGACAGGGGACCTCTCGGGAGGCAGGTGCACATACTCCAAATCTGGCCTGAAGCACGAACAGTTTGTCCCTCAAAAGTCTAGTTCTGGGAGGTCACATCTAATTCCCAGAGGAGGAGATTGTCTTAGCAGAACAAAATCTACCTTCTTTGTGGCCTATGCAGAAGTGGAAAACCTGATGTGTTCTTGTCGCTGGTTCCAAGAAGTCCTTCTGGGAATTACAGGATCTGTAGATAATCTGTGGATAAAGTTCAGGTCCAGCCAGCTCCTCATAACCTCTTAATCCCCTGGGTTACTTTGTCTCTGCATCTAGCTTCTGTGCCAGAGAATCCAGATCATTTTCTTACTAGCAATAGCAAGTCTGAATTTAAAAGATAAATCTACTAAAAACAAAGCCAGACTCCAACAGCACAGTGCAGCTCAAATTAAGTGGTTTTGTTGTTTTTTAAACTTGTTAGTGTTTGTTGTTAAGCTTTCTATGCCTTTTCTCCCTCCCTCCCTCCCTTCCTTCCTTCCTTCCTTCCTTTCTTTCTACCATAGTTCTGCTGCTGGTTTTGTAGCTCTGTCTCTGCAGTTGTCAAGGTCACTGGCAGACCCCATGGATGTACCTCTTCTGCAGCTGTCCAAGCCATATCCACTCTCCTCTCCACTGTTTCTATAGCTCAGCTGCTGGTCTTTGCTGGCTCCATGCCATGGCTTCTTCCTTCACAGTCCAGCTCAGCCCACTCTGCTAAAAGTGCATGAGAAATGACTACTCACAAGAAACCGTTGATTGGGCCCGGTATTGCAATATGGGCCTGGGGCAGGTTGGGGCAAGGATAAAAGATGTCCTGCACACACACCCTTGACCCCAGACAGGCCCATCCTCATTTGAGGACTTTCATTGGTTCTCCTGCTCTTTCTTGTGGTCCTTTAAACGTGCTGCAGAGTTTAACTCAGACTGCTTTCAAGTCAACGCAGACATTCCTTCTGTGTTCTTGAGACGGTGACAAATGAGTCCCAAATTCGTCTCAAGTCTTTCCCATGCATGTCTTATCCCTCATCTAAACTGCAAGCCCCTGCGATCTTTATATTTAGTGGCAGGTATTATTTTGCTCTTCTGAGCTATGTGCTTTAGGTACATTATCTTTTTGACTTCACTGTGGTTCTGCAGAGATGTTTTATCTCCAGTGCATTGGTGATGAAGCTGAGGTTCAGAAATAACAAAACTACCCCAAGTTACACACTGAGGAAGCAGTAGCTGTACGAGTGGAGGCATACAAGTCTCTGCTCACAAGTTCATTCTTCTTCTTCTTCGTCTGGGTCATGTACTTGCCTGGTCCATAATGCTTGACTTGGGGTGTGGTCAGATGGTCATTAATGCCTCCTTGAGCATTTATTCTACACTACATATAATGTAGTCAAAGGCGAAGCAAAGGGCACAGTGGGGGAAAAGGAGAATAAATAAAAGTGAACCCACAGGGCTACTGCTGTAAGACGAAAGTGTCTAAGGGGCCATTTATTTCAAAGCCAAATATGAATGACAGGCCCAGAAACACAGCTTCAGGTTATCCCAAATTCCGTACTCCCTACTACATTAGAAAATTACTATTTCTGTGTATGTATGTTTTGGTGTGAGTATATGCCAAGTGTGTCTGGGTGTCCATGGGAGTCAAAAGAGGGTATCAGATTCCTTGAAGCTGGAGTAATAAGCAGTTGTGAGACACCTGATGAGGGTGTAGGAAATGAAACAGGTCCTTTTGATGAGCAGTAAGTATTCTCAACTATTGAGCCATCTCTTTAGGCCCAGACTATTACACTTTTTAAGATGGAAAAAAACTTAATGTGTTTCTATGCTGGGAGAAGAGGGCCAGCAGGGCGGATTAGAGCAATAATAACAGTAGCTGGTATTTATTAGGCATATCCACGAGCCAAGGCCCATGCTAACTAAGTAGTCTACCAGGATTACCTCCAGAAACTCCAACAATACGCTCATAAAATAAATCCTATTATTCTCATAATGCTTCACAGATGAGGAACGTTAGGATTTGTCCAAGGTTATACAATGGGTGTGATTTACAAATAGGGGTCTGAAACACTATGGCCCCAAATAGAAAGGCATAGACTCCTTCCTTGGGTGGAAGCCAAGCCCTGTTTATGGGCGCCCAGTAAACACTGGAATATAGATAGATAGATAGATAGATAGATAGATAGATAGATAGAGATATCCCCATGTCAAAACTGGTAAAAATGGCATGAACGGCTACTGACTTGTCTAAATTCTTTTTTAAATTACTGTAAAAATTATTAATTTTTTTTTGTTTTTTTTTCGAGATAGGGTTTCTCTATAGCTTTGAAGCCTGTCCTGGAACTAGCTCTTGTAGACCAAGCTGGCCTTGAACTCACAGAGATCTGCCTGCCTCTGCCTCCCGAGTGCTGGGATTAAAGGCGTATGCCACCACCACCCGGCCTTTTTTTTTGTATTTTTTAAAAGTTTTATTTCTTTGGATCACATTCTTTCCCTTCTCCTAAGTCCTCCAAGATCCTATCCACTTTCATATTCTGTTTCAAAACAAACTAAAAACAAAAAACAAAACCCAAACCAAACAGACTAAAGACACCAAACTTAACAATAAACAATAAGCAAACACAGTAAAATATGGAGTCCCTTTGTGTTGGCCTGCACTGGAGTGTGCCCAGCACACCTAATGACATACCACAGGGGAAAACAGACGTTTCCTTTCCCAGCAGGTATCAGTTGCAAATAGCTTCTTGGTTGGGGATGGGACTTTGTGCCTTCTCTGTGCTAGGATTTTCTGGCTTGAACTTGCATGGACCTTGTGTATGATGGCAGTCTATGAGTTTATATGTGTGCATTAGCTCTGTTGTGTCTGAAAGACACAGTTCCCTTGGAGTCATCCAGCACTCTGGCTCTTGTAATATTTCTGCCTCCTCTTCTACACAGATCCTTGAGTGTTTAGCAAAGGCATGCCATTTAGGACTGAGGGCTCCAGTCCCTTACTCTGTATTGGGCGGTTGTGATTCTCTGTATTAATTCCCATCTATTGTAAGCAGAAGCTTCTCTGATGAGGTTGAATGATGTTCTGATCTGTGATGTCCAAATTCATCATCTGCCATCTCTAAACACTTAAACACTGTGAAATATAGTAAGTGTGGGGTCTCTGTCTTCATCACTTGCTCTATCTGCATGTATACATTTATGCCAGAAGAGGGCATGAGATCTTGCTGAAGAAGGTTGTGGACCACCATGTGGTTGCTGAGAATTGAACTCAGGACCGCTGGAAGAGCAACCAATGCTCTTAACCACTGAGCCATCTCTCCAGCCTCCTCTATCACTTCTTATCTAGTGAATAAGAAAAACCAAAAAAAAAAAAAAAAAGAATGAAAATTTCCAGATCAAGTGAGAGATGTCTTTGGGAACTGTAACACTGGTTTCATTGCCTAAAACTTTTCTGAAGAGGCTCCATTTTTATTTTATGAATAAGCAATACATTTTAAAGATACTGGTATTTATAATTTGCAAAACAATGCAGGAAAATGCTTAATTTTTTGTGTGTGTATGTGTGTGCTTGTGTATTTACGTGTGCCTATTGATGTGTGTATTTATTGTGCATGGTTAATTGGCGCTCATACGCATGTACATGTGGAAGCTAGAAGACCAGTGTCTGATGTTTCTTTCAATACTCTCTACATTATTTCTTCAGGGATGTCATGTAAGCAAAAACTACTCAATGTAGCCTATTGTTTCTGGCTTCTGTAACTTAGCATTACATGACTTTAGGATTCATTCATCTTGTTGCATTTTCAAGTAATTCATTTTGTGTTTTAATAAGGAGTGTCTGTAGACTGGATTGATCATGCGTTTGGTTTTGTTTTCATTGTTGCTAAGGCTGCCCTAACAGTCACCAACAAGATTGCACAAACAAGATACACAAATGTATCATCTAATGGTTCTGAAGGCTAGAAGGCCCCCAGCAGGGTTTGATTTTACTGAGGGTTGGAAGGAAAGGATCTCTCCCAGGTTTCTTTCTTTTTTTTTTTTTTTTTTACTGGAGAATGGCTGCCTTCATCATCACACAGCCTTCTTCCAACTGTCTCTGTTTGTGCCTGTATCCAGATATCTCTTTTATGAGACACAAGGGCCCCTGCCTTCAATCTGAGTTTGCCTTACCTGATTCCTTCTGAATTCCCAAAATAGGTCACATATTGTGGTCCTAGATTTTAGCACTTTAGTGTGTTAACAGGTCAAGGGGAACAATTCTCCTCGTTCTAAAAACTACTATAAACATTTGTGTAGGTCAGTCTTTGTATAGTCGTTTATTTTTATTTCTCTTGGGTTAATAGAAGAATTCCTGATCTTTTTAACAATATATTATGACATATAACAAATCAACTTATATATCACAGCACAAAAATTTTTGTCTTCTAATAGTTTTATAATTTAAGTTTATAGACTGTTTATAGGCCCGTGGTCTATTGAGTTAATGTTTCTACACTATATAAAATAATCTTCCCCTTTTCAAATTTCAACAATAGTTTTTATTCTGCAAAGTTGACATGTAAGCACTAGATTTTCTAAATAAAACAAAAACAGAAACAACTTTAAAAGCAAAGTATTTTTTAAGAGAAAAAAAATGAAATCCCATGGTATAAGAAATAAAAAGGGCTGTAAATGAAAACTGAGTGTATGAGCCAACCCTGTCTCTGCCTGGCATCACATTCTGCAGAACAAGGAGCTTTGTTGTATACATCTGGGCTTAGCTACCCCATGTGCACAGGTGGGGAGCTGTGCAGCCACTGAAAGGAGCTTACTGTGGGACTTTGGAATGGGCACACTTTAAAGAGGGGGGATGTCATACACTAACCCAAGGAACTGGAACGGAACCTTGAGTTTGTCTCCTGAGAAGCTGAAACAGTCTTGACCCTGAAGGCTGAGCTGATGTTAACACACCACACACACACACACACATACACACACACACACACAGTGTGAAAAAGTCTATGTAAGGCTGGTCTCTGATACAATTCTTTGAATG
Organism: Microtus oregoni; assembly: GCF_018167655.1. NCBI lineage: Eukaryota > Metazoa > Chordata > Mammalia > Rodentia > Cricetidae > Microtus > Microtus oregoni. Next base: position 36,159,957 of record NW_024543072.1, read on the forward strand.
CTGGGCAGAGTTCTGTGAAACTGGAAAGCAGTTTCTGTGAGATTCATAAAGGAAAAACCAACTTTATTAAAGTAAAACCACTAATAAAAATTTGTAAGGCAAGGCTGAATCCATTAACCCTGTCACAAACTTGTGTTATGTTGCACGGCACTCTGGGCGTGGACATGGACTGTGGTGACCCAGGTTGTGGGCTGTGAGGACCCCTCCCCCATAGACCATTTACCATCAGCAGAAACCGCAGACACTGCAGCAGCAGGGGAGCAGAGATCAAAGTCCTCACTATTGACACAACAGTAACATGCTGTAAACAATAAACGGGGAAAACAATTGGCATCTTAGAAGAAAGACTTGAAATCCTAAAGGGAAAAAGTACGATACTACCGAAAAAGTAAGAGGCATTTGGGGAAAATATTGAAAAAGGTAATTCACGCTATATTATGAAGACAGCCCCCCAGAGAAACAAAGAGGCAGAAATGTAGAGGGGGCTTGGAGAACTAAGAGCTCTGCTAAGATGCGGCCTTTGAGTAGGAGATGGCAGACGGGGTCTGATACAGGTCAGGGGATTCTTTTATCTTCCCAGATCAGAAAGAAAACCACACAGAGGAAAGTCGTAGGAAGGCATTTGGGGCAGCAAAATAATTTACAAAGATGCAGAGATTTCCAATCAGGCAGGGGACCACTTTTCCTGATTAAATCTTTCTTACACTAAGAAAGAAATAGGACATTTGGATTTTCATACGTTAGTAATCACAGTGCTGGCGAGGTAGAGCCAGCCGCTCTGAAGGGTGAGTTCCGAGGCCAATGGCAGACCTTGCCTCACTAAACAGGGTAGATGGTACCTGAGCTTGTCCTCTGGCCTCCACAAGAATGCACACACATGTGCACAAGTATCCCACCACCACAGACATCTGTCCCCAACTAAATATACAAATAAATGCAAAAGGAATATCAAATGGGAGTTTTTTTTATTTAATATATGCCCTGAAAGATTTTTTTTTTATTTAGCTAGAGAATTAGAATTACTAGCATGGGGATTACATGCCGAGCACACAGAACAAACACAACCATTTGGGACACTTGATACCCAGTGTCTAAGTAGAAGCAATTTTAAGTCCTTTATGGAGGATAGGCAAACCAAGAGTCAAATGGTGATGCTTCATTCTTGAACTGAAGGGAAGGAGGCTTAGCTTTCCCAAAGTGGTAGTATTTAAGTCTTCCCCAGATACTTATTTATAGTAAGCAAAGCATTTGTGGAAAAACAAAAAAAAAATATGTCAATATTTAAACTTTTCATTGTTAAGTGACACATCTGTCCTCAGCCACATCTGGGTAAGTTTATAAATGGATCGGCTAGAAGATGCAAGGACCTGATATTTTCTTCTCAATATCAACTGCAATCATAAGCTAAATGCCAAGAAGGAAGTTATCTATCTCTTTAGAGCTACTCGTGTGTCTAATTAATACAGTTCAGAGAACGTCTCAGCACACGTTCCTCTCAGAACTAATGCAGACTATGGAAGAATGAGAACAAGAGACCAGAGCCCTTAGCAAGAGACAGCTTGTTCACGAAAACACGCCTGGACTGCAAGAAGTCATAAGCAATGATGGCCGTCAACCCACCCTTCTTGCAAAACAAAGAAGGAAGAAGTGGGTCCAGTTCTGAAAAATACATGTCTTAGCATTTTAGTTGTATGCTTCTGGGAAAGCTATTTTCTCTCCCTCATGAACTTCCTCTCCAGGAGGATAAGGCATGCTGTTGTTCAGAACACAAAGTCTGCTGGCCGCATTCTCGTGACTCTAGGGGGCCCTAGAAGGAACTGCCTTGAAAGCTGATTTCGATTGGAAAAGGGTGAAGGGAGAGAAAAAGCAGTTCTTAAACCAAATGAACGCCCTCCAAAAATCAGCAGTAAGCTTGAAAATGTCTGGAGTTTGTTCCTGGCACGAACACATCTCCCGGCAACTTTAGGCACACACACTACTCAGCCAAAGCGGCTAGGCCTAGCTGGCAGTGGACCCAAGAAAAGCCAGGTGTGAAAGCCATTAGGGCTGGAAGTCAGGCTCTGTCTGCAGGGGCTGGTGCAGAAGAACCTATGCTTTGAGGGAGGGCAGCCGAGTGCAAACGGGGTGGGCTGTCGAGTGTGCAGGAAAGCAAGGGAAAATCTGGCAGTGCTTGTAGAAGGAAAGAGAATAAGGGAACTAATCAACTGGCAAAATTATATAGAATACAAAGTTAAATATGAAAAAATGAAAGAAAATGCTGACTTTTGTTGTCGGTGACTATTTTATTTGCTAGAAATAGAAAGATTTAAACTTTTCTTTTGACCCTTCCCCCTTTGCCATGTTGAAGAAGCCTCTCAACTAGAAGAAGCAAAATGAAGCTTTTGCTTAAGAGAGCGTAAGCAGGTTCCATCTAGAGACAGTCAGAAACGCTGAGGCTAACGGTCAAAGGGAATGAAAGTTTCCCAGTTTCCTTGTAAAAGAAGACGTGGATCACTGAGTCAATAACTTTTTTTTATTAAAGAAATGGTATTTTTATGATGCTAAACCATCTACCTTTTATTCTTTGTGTTACTGAGGTTAAAAAGCACCTTGCTGAATTTCCCTTAGTGCTTTGAAACATGCTTCTGGCAATTTTGTTTGATTGGATGTAAGCCTCAGTGGGAACAGAGGCTTTTCTTAGTGCTGTATGGTTTGTGATTCCTACAAAAGATCAGTTTATCTTAAGGGTTATCAACACCAAATCTATCTGATGTTTTCAGACAGGTAATTCTTTGCCATGAGAAGCCATTTGGCGCATGGTAGAATATTAGGGACTTTACCACCTGGACACCAACAGCAACCCTACCACCAGCAGCTATGAGGACCAGAAGTGTCTCCATACACTGACAAACATCCTGTGGGTGACAAAGTCTTTCCCAGTTACCAACCACTGGTTTATTATGATGTTACTTATAGATAAGATAAACTACTTAAAATTCACTACCTGAACCCTAGTAGAGTTATGTGACTGTCTGTGACCCTAGCTGAGATCTGCTTGAGCTTTGTAACAAGAACCTGCCCACCTCAAAGAGAAAGACAATAAAAATGTATTTACCTTCTGATTACAAAATAAGCTAGGGTTATTGTTTAATAAACGTCCTCATCAGGCTCTAACAAAGTAAGGGTGTTGGAATATACAAATAAAGAACGCCATGCCTTCAGCACCTAAAAAATGCTATGTTGATGATGGTGGTGGACAAGAAGGGGAGCAGAAGAAGGGGGGAGAGAGAGGGGAGAGCAGAGAGGATTTCCAGGCCTGGTTCTCACTCAGCACCAGCTCAGAGCTTGTGAACAGGGAGGGTGGAGCCGAAAAGAGCAGTCATGGCAGATAAAAGAATTTAACTGGGTTTTCATCAAAATTGACCTTGTCTGGTTCCAAGTTTTTCCAGGTCTTCACTTTTTAAAATACACACGGCCATCTTTTGGTACCAGTTAATACGGACTTGGCTTGGTGAGGAGTCCACACCCATCAGACAAATAGGATTTATTTCCAGGGAAGATATAGAAAAGGAAGTGAATGAAAATAAATAAATCAAAAGAACACGACTGCTTCTAGATGTGGTCGAGGAGAAAGTTCATTGTAGACATACGGGAGAGCACAGCCAGAGGCAGGGGCATCGGGGAGAGTCTGAGCCAAGTGAGGAGACTCCTTGGTTACGACACTCAATGAACAGTAAGCAGGCAGATGTTGATGAACGTCTTTGCTGTGAATGCTGGAAAGGTCACGAGGTAACCACTGCCTTCCACTGCAGAGGGACAACATAAGACTAGCAAAGGATGGGTTGTCATCATGGCAGCCTTCTCTAAACCGAAACATTCTCTTGAGAGGTTAGGGGGAAACTCATGAGGTTCAGGAAGTAAACATCACATTCTGGGAAAAGCTGAAACATGGAAGATTCTGGAATGCCCATCAGCTTTATAAAAGCCCTCAACTACTGCCTAGCTACACAGAGGCGATCCCTCAGACAAGTCATGTAGAGGACTCCAGGGATGCAGCACCTGTGTTGGGGTGGGCTTTTTGGTGATGCTTTTGAGTCCTCTGTGTTCTGGTAAGCCACTCCTCACACATAACTGCTGTGCACAATCACATAAAAACCCATTGGTTCACCAAGTTGGGCGTTGGAATAACCATTGCTTTTGCCAGTTTTGTGTTCCTTATCTGGGGTGAATAAAGTGTGTGTGTGTGTGTGTGTGTGTGTGTGTGTGTGTGTTTTGCATATCCTTAGGAAAAGTTTTTCACACAACACCAAGGTAAATAAACTTATTTTGACATTAGTTTTATTCTTCCCATAGATCTTTCTGCCAGAGTAGACACCCGTCAGGAGCTGTGTGCTTAAAACTGAACACCACCACCAGCAGGGCTCCTGCGAGAGGGAGGATATACCTACTGTTTATCTCCCTTACTCTCTTCTTTTTCCTCCTCTGCTTCTTTCTTCTTCTGTTCTAGAACTCACTCTGTAGACCAGACTGGCCTTGAACTCAGAGATCTGCTTGCCTCCGCCTCCCAAGTGCTGGGATTAAAAGTGTACACCATCACCACCCGACTAGAACCTCTCTTACACCACTGATCTTCTTAGGCAATTCTATCCCTGAACTGCTTCTGTGTAGGAATTAACAGGCACATTGACTGTGAGTGCATATATTGTGTGGTATGCATGTACTTGGTATGTGTGGTGCATGTGCACACTGGGCGTTTTCCTGTATAGCTCTCCACTTCATCACCTTCAGACAGGGTTTATTTAGGTTAGGCTGACTGGTGACTGTGTGAATCTTCCCGACTGCTCGCCACAGTGCTGGGTGGGTCGTAACTACTTACCTTTTCTGGCTCTTTACATGAATTCTGGGGATCTGAACTCAAATCCGTATGCTTGCAGACTCACCGGCACCCTTCGTAGTGTGAACCCTTAAATACAGACCCCTCATGTGGTGACCCACAAATGTAAAATTATTGTTGCTACTTCATAGCTGTAATTTTGCTGTTATGCATTGTGATGTAAATATCTGTTTTCTGATGGTCTTAGGTGACCCCTGTGAAAGGATCATTCAGTGCCCCCAAAGGGGTTGTGACCCACAAGTTGAGGACCACTGCTAACAAGTTATTTTAACTTGTTTCCCTGGTAGCTGACCTAAGGTGCCTTTATCATGTGTTTAATTCTATTTTCACCTCTTTTCTCTATGACTTTCTGAATTATGGAGGCCACGCCTTTCATCCTATTGCTGATATACTATAAAAATCAATTTAGCTCCAGCAGTTAAGTATATAATTTTCAAAATTCTGGCCTTCCTTTGTATCTTCAGGATAATGGACCCATTCAATCAGTGATTACTGCTGTTACAGCAAGTGGTTTGGGAGACATTAGTGAACAAGAGGCAAAAATCCTTCTTTATGACGGTTGCGTTTGGAATGAGGGGGGAGAGGTAACAAGCATAAATAATTAGTTTCTATAAAATGTTAGGAGAGTTGGAAGAATAGAGACGTGCAGAGAATTGGTGGGTACACAAAGCAGACTATATGGAGATTACAGGTATGTGCTACCACCTGGCTTTAGAATTTTATTTTGGGCTCGTGCAAGCAGTAATGAGTAATAATGAAACATGACAAATGAAATATTCATGAGTCCAGTTTCAAAAGAAGGAGACACGAACTTGGGATATGTCAGAACAAGGGTGTTTCATGATAATATTAGTTAAGATTATAAGGGAATGTGTTCAGAGAGGACCGAGAGTTATACCAGGAGGACTATATCAGGAGTTGGGGACATTCAGAAGTGGAGCCTCCAACTGTATTATGTGCTGATACACAAACACAAAGGCCGAATAGGGTTCTCTAGATTTGTCATTCTTAGGGTGTACCTAAGGTGTTTCCTCTTTCCATTCCTGACCACAGCTTTGGAATACTACAGAGATGATGTTTAGGGTCTGGGGGGAACTAGTGACAGAGATCACTACTCAGACCATGCCACACTGCTGAGGGACAGGTGCCTGGTGTTGACTGGGACTACTTGTTTTTTTAAATAAAGACATGCTCTTGCAGCCCAAGCTGACATCAAACTATGTAATTGTCTCTGCCTTGAATTACTCCCTGATCACCTGTCTCCACGAGCTGAGTGCTGGAATTCTGGGCATATAACACCGTGCCCAGCTCTGACTGGCACTAAATTATTAAAATTAAGCGGCCTTTGTCCTCTTCCTCTCTTTGAAATGGACACCAGAGAGGTTAAGAATGAGTACCTAAACAATCATTTCCCTGCTCTTGACACTTGGTGCTGTACATTGAGAAATTCTTTCTAGATAGGTTTTACTTTTACTCCATGTATTTTAGTGGAAAATCAGGGACCAATGAAATTAGGGTGATTGTACACGTGTTTTGCTTTGAAGTTAAGTCAACAGGATATACATACTGAACAACCCAAAGTGCTTACTTTTCATTTTCTACAAAATGGTTTATTTTGCTGTTTACTTTGGAGAGGCTACAAACACATTCCACATGAACACAAAGGACTGAACTTTGTAGTACTGTAGAACAGAAATGGCCATGGGGAATTGAGAAGTCAGGGAAAGGGGTGTGGCACCTACATTTGCTCATCTCCCATCATACCCCTTAAATGTCAAAGGCACTTGCCGAAATGGTTAAATTAGGGATCGTGGGAAGTAAAACAATGACATACAACTAAGACAAAAAACAATGTTGAATTTTCTTATCGCTAACATTTTACTAAATATTTGGACACATGCAATTTACAGCTTTAAAATAATGTGATTTTATTTTATAAACTTTTCAAGTGAAAAGAAGCTAATGCAACACTGTAAAACCAGAATTTTTCTATACTCAATTATAACAGGAACATATTTATCTCTAGGTAATCACCTAGATCACTCATGACACCTCTCAAAACACACTGGAGATCAGCTCTCACACCAACACAGTGTGACTTCAGAAGCACAGTCCTCTCTCCTCACCTTTGTCTAGCATCTGCCAGGGAACTGCAGTGCTGAGAGACAACAGGGCGGCATGGTCCTTGCTCTACAAGCTTACAATTATCCCAACTGGATTAGCAATGTTTTTATTTTTAGCCCTACTCACTTGTTCTAAGAAGCTTTGCAAAATAAAACAAGAGCCAGAATAAAAGTGTGTTCCCACCCCTTATTCTACTTGACATAGGATAATAAATATCCAAGTAATACTAACATCAGGCTGAAAGAGAAGACCCATCTGCACATGGTGGTGCCTACGTGTAGTCTCAGCTACTTGTGAGGCTAAGTTTCAAAGATCACCTGAGCCCAGGAATTCTTTCTTTGATCAAAAAGAAAAAGGCTGCAGGGCATGGTGGCAAACCTTTAATCCCAGCACCTAGGAGGCAGAGGCAGTGGCTCTCTATGACTTTGAGGCCAACGTGGGTCACATAGTCTCAAAAACAAGACACACAAAAATAGGCTCAAACTCTGTCAGTCTAAGGGAGGGCGGCATTTGTATGGACTAAGATGGTCCCTTTCTGCTCCTTCTGACTCATTGTCTTTACATTGTTTTATGGCAACTGCCTTCCCAAAATATGTTCAGATGGGCTCGTGTTCTTAGTACCACGCATGGAAAAGTAAGAATGATTTCCAATAACATTTCTATGTGAAAACACAAAATCTGACTGATAGTACAGTCCCTAGCTTAGTAACACTCTGACTCAATATAACTAGTAACATTTGTGTTCAATGTGGAAAAGACTCTTGCATATTTTCTAACCATAAAGTATTTACAAGATGTGAATACAAGTCTGTTGTATTACAGTGCTGACAGGACAGAGACCACGGGGAAGTGGGAAGGAGAGACTTTAAGCAACTTCCATGTCTGGGCCTCAGCCTATATGTGTGTATTTACAGGGTACCCACATGCTACACAGAACAGCAAGGTGTCAACTCTGCCATCAAAGCACCAACAGTACTTTCTAACGCAGAGCCCAGGGATGAGCTGTAAGGACACCTCATGTGTACTACTCTTTCTCCATCATCAATTCTGGATGGACCTTCTCTTAACCAATAGATGTCCCAGTTCATACAATTTTGGGACAATTTCCAATGGGTTTTTTTAGGACAATGGAATCAAAGACCACAGGCACCACTGAGTTCTGATCAGGAGGAAGAGCCCATTCATCACAAAGTGCTGCAAGGAAGAGGCTTCTGTTACAGACAAACCACAGGGCACGCTTCAGGCATGGAAGTCGTGACCTGATTTCACTGGGCATCAACTAACATTAGCAAAGCTACTTGAATTTTTCTGTTGATCTTCACAGGTGTTAAGTAATGATAGTTTTGATGGTGGTAAAACTTCATTTTTTCAAGTGCAGGATGATCTGAGCTGGACGAGAAAAAGAATGATTAAGGAGGGAATGGAGGCAGGCCTGGCATCAATTTCAACAACCATTTCTCTTCTATTTTTTTTCTTGTTTGGTTTTTTGGAGACAGGTTCTTACTCTGTAGCCCAGGCTAGTCCAGAACACACTATGAAGTCCAGGATGGCTTCACAATCATGTCAACCCTCCTGCTTCAGTGATCACAGAGCAAGGATTAGGGTGTAAGCCGTCACACCTGGCTCTCCGTTGCTTCTTATTGGAGGAACACCCGTATTTCCAGTATTTCATATAATGTCATAAACATGCCAGTCATTTTAGGGTCTCAGGATTATGTAAAATCAAAAAAGATAAAACAATAAATAAACTGAGTGAGGTCATCACATGCCAACAGGGTTTCCTCAGCAGTAACAAATTTAAACAAAACAACTATACACATAAAGTTATGCAATTTAAACTTTTTTATATTTGATGTTTAAAATAATTTTATAATTCTATTTTTTAAAAATAATTATTTCCTTAAAAGTGGTACACTTTATTAAAAGAAGCACTGGAAATACGAAATCTTTTTTTTTTTTAAAAAAAAAACACACTTCATCTTCACTAACAGACCCTGAGTGAAACAAGACTTGTACACTAATCAGTGGAAAGCTAATGACTTATGAGTCTTGTTACAATCCAAACATAAGGCAAATACACTAGGACCAATTCTGCTGATTCAAATCAAACATCTCCATCCCTGAAGCACCAGCTGCTGAGACTGAGAACATTCTTTGGCCCATCGTTTCCAAAAGGGTTTATCATCAGTTCAGAGCTGTGCACATGAACTAACCAACAGAGTCGACTTTCCATAATATGCAAGACATTGCGCAGTCAGCAGTTATAGCTAGCCCCTGCAAGTGTCTAGGATATCACTTAATCTGGCTTTTGCCTTTCAAGTTTCTTTCCATTAAAAACATTCTTATCTGTTAGTACTATCCACTGTAGAATTAAACAAAGAAAATCCAAATTGTTTTATACATTTTGAATTAAAATGATCACACAGTAGTATCTGTTACACATGACTGTACCTTACCCCCAAATACTGGCAAATCCTGTGAACTCTATTTCTAGCTTAAGAAGAAGTTCCCACAGTCTCCAGTTTGATTATCATGCCTTTCTCCTCTTGCACTCAGCATGTATTTTCACGTGGACTTTTTAAAACAGTATTAAGGGGTTGGCACTCTTTACAATGAACACATCTTGGTATGCCCCTGAACACTGTGACTAATTCTGTACAGATGACCCATGCTCCTGACAGTTTGCTATTTGCTGCCACTGGCAGTCTGGACACTTGACTGTGCAACATCTATGTCCCCAAAAGTGTCAGAGAACACACCAAGAGTGCCGGAGAAACATGACAGTCAAAGCAGAAGACTATGCTTTTCTGGCACAGGGCTAGTTAAACGTAAAGAGGGAAAACTATTAACAAATTAAATCAAGGAAAAATTACCTGCAGATTGCACTTACTCACATGAGAATTAGTCCCTTTTTATTGTAGTTTAACTGACAATCAACTGGACCAAGACTGGGCGCTACATACTGCTCATTTTCAGACACTCCAATGACATTCTCCAATACTTTTATTATCTCCAGTTTTATGGTACCATATTATGCTTTTCACACTGCTAAATTTCCCATTTTCAAAATGCAAATACCAAAAAATTACCACGTATTCCCTTATACAGTCAGAATAGGTTTACTGGAATGTTTCAGGTAGAGCTGAAGGCAGAACATTACAACATAGCTTTTGTTAATCTGTAAGTGTGGAAATGGCCTGCAAAGCAACTACAATATGAAAAGAATGACATTCTTGCAAATACTGATAGGATGGTTATGAATCTCCTTCAGCATGAGAGTCAGGACTCTACACAGGCTTCCTGACCACCAGATTGACCCTCACTTTTAAGGTATTAATAAACATTTTTAATGCTACTAAAACACAAGTATGGGATATTGTCATCAGTGTTTAACTATATATACATATAACAAACTGGCAAGTATCTAGTTTCAAATTAGATCCTTGGAATAAAGCAAAATAGAGTTATCTTTGTCTTAAATATAATTATTCAAAACACATTTTGCTAGTTGGGAAGAACATAATTGGATATTCTCAATGCTCCAATTTGAAGTGGTACTTGCCTTTTAGTTTCTTGAAAAAGAAAAATTGAAAGTTTTATATACATAGGTTTCATTTAAATTATGCAGCAATCTTTAATTATTATTGTCCCAGATCTTGTTTAATGAGGATCTCTGTCATCAAATCAAGTACGGTTTTTCACAACTATAAGAACTGTAAGAGAAAAAAGTAAAACAAAAAAAGAAAAAGAATACATCAAAATCAGAACCAACAACAGCTAGGTCAGAAGCACAATCCTAAGTGTGGGTATCGGTCACTGCTAGAGAGGAGAAACCTGGGCCAAACCTTGATCTGAGACAATAGCTATGAAATATGAACAAATGCAGAACCATCAGAAAACAACACAAGTCTCTAATGCTGGCCTCTTGAGCAAATGAACTGCGGCAAAACAGTAGCTCATAGCTTCTAAATACTATTACAATATTTAACAATGTGGGAAAATAATTAATAAAGTATTTATTGGAAAATGTCTGATACAATCTCAGCTTTTGAAAATCATGCTTACATACCAAGAGGAAAAGACTAAAAGCATATAAAATAGCCATACTAATAGCAGCTACAGTAGTATAGGGAGAGTATAGTTGAATTGTATAGTCTTTTTTATGTTAGTCTATATATATATTTTTGCATGGTGCCCACCATTTATGGTAGGTTCTTGTTGTCTGTGATAATTATATTCTACAAAGTTATCATAACATTGAACTGGTGACTCCTGAACCACTACACCTAGGGAAAATACAGTGTTAAGTTCCCATGAGTCTCTGACTACTCCACTTTAGTCAATAAATTAACACATAATCTTGCTTTATGTGTGCTTCTATTGAAAGACACCTTTTTGAACAGATATCATGAATTAAAACATTACAATGGAGTCAAGGCCAGCAGCACTGTAGCTCATCCCTGAATATGCTCGAGTATTGTCTATGAAGGTGTAGCATAGCATTTCTTAAGAGGGTAGCATTTCTAGACCATCTGTGAGGTCCATTTCAAACCACGAAGTCAGCAGAACTGTGGGCCAACAAGTCTATGAAAGGACACTTGGTTATACAATGAAAGCTGAAATAAGAAGGCAGACTTCCATTTAACCCCAGCTGGAGACCTATGGGTCAAGGGAGTCAAAATTCTCCTTGCTCTGAATGACCATGGAAGTAGCATGAGCATTAACATGGTTAATTAAATGGTTACAAATACACTTCAACTACTAAACAAACCCACACAGCAGCACCCAGGTAGTGAGACTGGATTACAGTTCTTCTTTGTTAGTTCTTTATTACTCAGGTAGTGAGACTGGATTACAGTTCTTTGTTAGTTCTTTATAACACTTTTTTTTTTTAAATTTTCTTTTAAATATTTATTTATTTATTATGTATACAATGTTCTGCCTACACGTACCCCTGCAGGCCAGAAGAGGGCACCAGGCCTCATTACAGATGGTTGTGAGCCACCATGTGGTTGCTGGGAATTGAACTCAGGACCTTTGAAAGAGCAGGCAATGCTCTTAACCACTGAGCCATCTCTCCAGCCCTTTATAACACTTTTTAAGTTTAAAAAATATCCTTATAAAAATTTCAATTTAGCCGGGCGGTGGTGGCGCACGCCTTTAATCCCAGCACTCGGGAGGCAGAGGCAGGCGGATCTCTGTGAGTTCGAGACCAGCCTGGTCTACAAGAGCTAGTGCCAGGACAGGCTCCAAAGCCACAGAGAAACCCTGTCTCGAAAAACCAAAAAAAAAAAAAAAATAATAAATAAATAAATAAATAAAAATAAAAATTTCAATTTTTTGAGATTTTAATTCTTCACAAAATCTCTGTAAATATTAGAGATCTTGAAGAAAGGTACTTATAAAAAATAGTCTAACTTCGAAAAAAATACTAAGAAAAAAAACAGAATGAATTATGCTTTCAGAACTAAAACTAAGCTCAAATCTACAAACACACATACAAAATCATCTAGAGAAGCTAACTGAGTTTGTCTCCTGATCACAACAGTAAACAAAAAACTATTTTGTCCTAAGTCTAACAGATACCAGATTCTGCCTTAAACAAATGGCTGAGCCCCGAGCTGTGACTGGGGTGTGGCTGAGGAGCAGAAGGAGGAGTGCCCTTTTGAGGATCTAGCCAAGGATACAGACCCCACAGAAATGCATACACTCATAGTCACATAGACTTCAGACATTGTCAAAGCAGTCTTCAGAGACTGAGAGTCTAGGTAAAGGCCCCCTTCTTGCTCAAGGCACGTGCCATTACTCAATGCTTGCATTACATACATTAGGTCAACTGAAATGTAAAGGATAAAAATGACTTAAAATAAAACTCTAGCCAGAGGCTAGCCTGGGCTACACAGTAGTAGCGTTTCGGACAGCCTGGGCTACATAGTGAGATTATGTCTCTGAAAAAAAATGAACACCAAATCAAACCCTAAGCCTTACAAAACACAATACCCCAAGAAACAATGATCCAAGAAATACTTACTGATAATCATTAGCAGAAGGATAGCTGCAGCCAAAGCCATGACGGCTTTTATCTGTAACACACAAAAAGGCAAAAGAAATCTGACTTGTTAATAAAGACAAGACTCTCTGACTGCTACTTATTTCCCTGCCTCATCAATTAACAGGCACACTCCTTGCAGTTTCCAATTGGCTGTTTCTCACATGAACTTGATGGATGTCTTGTATTTTTACATAAATAATTGAAGTTCCCCCAAATGTGAGGGTTTGCTCTGGAGGATGTTACCATCTAAGGATGTACTGCACAGTAAGCAGTCAGTCAGAGCCTTCTCGGGGTGGCCTACTTCCAATGTAGACCCAAAACTGTAGTTTTAGCTATTCTGGTCAGGACTGCATAAAAACTCTGGCAGCCAGTAGTCCATTATTATTTTATGTACAATGGTCCTTCCTCTCTTCTGTGGGAAGTTATGTGCCCTCACCCCATGAATGCCTTAAACCATGGATGATACCAAATCCTCTATGTGTAGTTTTCCCTGTAGAGGCATACCAAATATAATTTGATAAACTAAAAAGAATAGACTAATAACCAACAATAAAATGGAACACATGCATAATAAAGTAAAATGAATTTGGTGTTTCTCTTCCAAGAGCCAAGACAAATTTAGGTTTCTCTAACCTCAGCTCACTGTACATAACCAATGATATGGAAAACAAAACCATGAACAGGGTACTGCCATCTACATGACAGCAGGCTTCACGGGGACCATTACATATACGGCAGCAGGCATCACTGCAGTTTTTCCAAGTGCATGAGAATCCTGTCAGTTGCTTCCTCACTGTGCTTTCACCCCTTCACGATGTAATGTCCACACTAAGGCCTATGCTTTAGATTCTCTATAAATAACAACACAAGAGTACGGTGTCCAATTCCACTTAGAGAAGCCTGAAGATCATTTCTCAGTCAGCGGCTTGATATTTTGTTATCTTTTTATATAAAAATATCACAATCATAATTTTATTGTTTCTTAAGTGCACACATTATTTAAACTAGTTTCATTTCCTTGATGTAGCAAAGCCTTGCTTTCATCAAACATTTTCATATAGTTAAAAACTCATGACTTTAATCTCAACACTTGGGAGACAGAGGCAGGTGGATCTCTGTGAGTTCAAGGTTTACAGAGTGAGTTAGGCCAGCCGGTTTTGGGGGGGGTACTCAAAAGATCAGTAAGTGCATAAGTATATAAAATACATTAGATAGTGAAAGTGTCAAGTCCAGAGTGAGGTGACAAAGCTTCAGAGTGGCTATTCTAACTGAATAGGTCCCAGATGTACTGGTTAACTTCAGTGTGTGATTTCTTTTTTTTTTAATTTCCAAGATTTTTATAATAAGGTTCATTTCAAAAATTAAAAAAGTCAGTATTTCCAATGTAATAAAGAAATGTTTCATAAATGACAATTATACATGAAAACAGGAATTAGTTAAACATTTTAAAAACAGAGTGACTGCTAACCCTTCATGACATCACAACTGTGGCACCAACAAAGTGACCCAAGACATACACAGAAAGCTTTGCAAAAGTCTTTAATTACGATAACTTAAGAATGTAAAATCAGTCGTGAACCTGGACTTAGATTATGCTAAAGGGTTTATATTATACTAAAAGGTACTTAAATTCTTTATTTAACCTGAAAATATTTTTTAAATCATATGGAATTTAATAGTAGCTTTCTTACCTTTCCCAAAACACATATTAATTTGTCTATTAATACAAAGTTAAGTAGGCTTAACTTTATAAAATGTATATAGAAAACCAACAAAAATTTAAAAACACTTTACTGAATAGAATTTTCTTCCTAGGTTTCCAAATTGGAGCAAGAAGTATCTAAAACCATCATAACCAGATACGTTTCCATCACTGGCCCCCAAAGTTCCCTCATAAGCAACTGCACAGCCTACAACCTTTCAGCCACTGGCAACCTCTGGTGTGTCTATCTCCTTTTCCATAACAGCCTTCCTAAGTCACTGCCTTCAGTCAATCCAGAAAGTGGGGGAATGGGAACTGCCCCAGATGCTAGGAGAGTAGAAGGAGGGAGAAACAGAAGCCTGAGAAGGTGAGGTAGAGAACACTCGCTGCTTCCGATGGTCTCTGCTAAGTTACATGACAATGCTGTTCACTGCCTGCTTGATGCTAGAGTGGGCTACAGAGTTAACTGAGTCTGAGTCTGTTTAAAACAACAATCCTGTATATTTTAAACTCTCTTTAAAACCTTAGAGCAGGAGGTGGAGAAGAAATTAAAGAAAATACAAAATTTATTCTCTGAAGAAAACAAAAATAAATAGAAAAAAAGTTCTATATGAGGGGAGCAATGAAACTTGTCTTCTTCTTTCTTCTTCTTACTTCGGGAAATAAGACACTTAACAGATAAACAGATAAAACTTGGTAAATCCAAGACATCTTTTGGAAGAAATCCTTAACATGGCAAATTTGGGTTTAAAAAATTATTGTTGAACCCTAAAATGAGGGTTTAAAAACAATGAGCCCATGTTTAAGGATTTGGGCAAAATAAAAACGCATCCTAGACTCAAGAGGAAGAAGGAAAGATTTGTTCTCATAACATGAAATTTGCTATAAAATGTTAAAGGATATTTGTTTCATGCTTAGCCATACTTGATTTAAGAGGCAAATTCATTTCTGAAGGATATTAGTGTATAGTGAATCCATTTGTCCTTACTAAAATTTTTCTTTTATTTCTTATTTTGTTGAAATAATGAAGGAATAAAATGGGACTTTTTCTTTTTGTTAGGACAATTTCTGGCATACAAACTACTTCTAGGAGAAAAAAAATCATATTTCTCTGCAGGCTTCATTTTATTAAAATAAATAAATAAATAAAAATAAAAATAAAAAACAAACCACTTTGTATATCCCCAAAACTGCTAGGAAGAAGTGCTGCTAAGGAGGGCAGATGTGCATCAGGGGATGTCCAAACGCTGGACCACTGGGAAATGAGGGCACCTTCACAGAGAGAGCTGGACCACTGGGAAATGAGCGCACCTTCACAGAGAGCTGGGAGGTATCAGACAGTGCTTGGTTCCTCTAGTTACTCTTTCGTGTCCAAAGCTGAGGAAATCTCCCAATAAGAAAAGCAGTTACAGCGCTGGTTCTCACTGAGCTCAGAGACTAGTGTCCCCTTCTCTTCAAATCTTTCTCTGCTCCCAACCCCTCCTTCTCCTTTACTTACTTTGCATCCACGCCACCACATTTGCCTTCGGAGCTGTTTGGATCTGTTGCTGAATGCAGTCGCATTATCCGATAAGCTTTCTGTATCACACAGAGGGTGGAGAGTCGGATTAAATGACACAATTATTTTATCTAGTCACACGAAGACAAAACCATCAATTTCTACTTTTTAAATCCCCCCTACACACACACACACACACACACACACACACACACACACACACACACATTTCATTAGTCTATATTGGAAAAAACAAAAGCAAAACACAATGGAAGGTCAGTTGATTCAAAGAATTTTTTAAGAAAATAGAGGTTAAAAATAAGAATAGTGGGGGATGCCAGATGGACACTAAGCCTGATAACCTGAGTTTGAACACAGGGTCGCACATGATGGAAGGAGAGAGCCAAGACCCTAGGCTCCACACGTTCATCATTGTTTGTGTGCTCCAATTCAGGCACATGCACACAAATTAATGTAATAACAGTTTTTTTTTTTTAAAATAGGGGCTGTGGTTGTTGCTCTTGGGCCAATGCCCGATAGTACACATTAGATGCCAACACCGGAAACAAAACAAATACTTTGGCACAACGCTAGAAAAAATTTGCACACAGAGAAAATTAAATTTTTAGGAAACAAGGATAACTGATTTAGAGTGAAAAGCGATCAAGCAAGTTTCTGGTTGGGCAAGTCTATCCAGAACGAATCTGGCATGCGGCCACTCACCATTCGAACTGCATGAATGGCTAATATGTGCCAAAAACCATTACAGGCTCAAAGGCTAACAGCTGCCTGTAAACAAAAGCTGCTAAGTATCCAGGAAAGCCTAAGTCATCATTCAAACAATATTGGAGGTCCAGATATGGGAATCATTACAGACACAAAGACTAACACCCATCAGTAAAGAAAACTCCCTAATTACCAGAAAACACATAAAATAAAGATACTTGACAAGTTTGAAAAGAGATTTGAACACAGATTAACTTTACCATGTTGACATAAAAAACACAAAGCATATCAACATTAACAGGACAAAAGAAAAGAGGGGATTTAACTTTTTGGCAATGTAGTTTTAAATTCTCCATTCTTAACTGAGTAAGAAGGAAATATAGTAAGACCATTCACATTAGTGAGCAAAAACCAAGCACGGACATGAGTCTTAAGAACTGAATGTTGACTTCCTGCGCATCAGTGAGACAAAGGAAAGGTAGGTATCAGTTACACGCATATTCATAATATCAAGAGATACAGAAAGAAGGCAGCAGCTGTACCTGATTTGTCCTGCAGTTCATCTAGCCGCTCTCCCCGCTCAATGACCTTTGTAATATTTTCTTGCATTACATCAATGACTTCATCCACCTGATTCTGAACACTAGTTTAAAAAAGATGAGATTTATTCTTCCTTTAGGGATATGCACACTGTTAGAACTTTTACTATGTGGCAAATTCTCAGAGAACTATGGTTTGTCATTCAACTAAAGCAATGTTTTTCCATTTTTGGCCTAAGTTCTCAAGTAATTAAGGATTAAGGATACACATTAAGGAAATATTTAACTGAAAGCTTATTTTTAGTCTTGAATCTATCTTGAGTATATCTCATAAGCAAATCGAACATTGACAGAATGCTAAGTGTGACTCAGTGTTTCATTTTCTTTTTACTAGACTGTCGAAACAACAGGCAAAACTGATAATCATAACCTATCTTTCTTTGCAATGCATTTCAACCATAAAAGACTTACCAAGGTGTCTGGCCAGGTTTACTGGGGTAATAAAAACTACCGTTTCTAAAATGGAAATGTCCAGCACACTTTATGAGGCACTGGATACACCCAATGGCCATTATTCTCCACTGATCATTAGTTTTCCCTTAAGTATAAGTAAGAATCAAGACCACCCGGAATACCCAAGAATATCTGGAAACACCACCAAAAGGCAAAAGTGAAAAACAATTAGTATAGTGATATTTTATTTGTGTCTTAATAAATAAAGATCCCAGGCCTTTAATCCCAACACTAGGGAGGTGGAGACAGTAGCGATTATGGCTGGGCAGAGAGAAGAATATAAGGTAGGAGGAGACATGAGCCCAGTGCAGTCTGAGGTTTGGTGGAGAGCATTGCAGTCTGCAGTCACGTTGCGGACAGGATATTTGTTTGTCTGAGCCTTGGTAGAGGTTAGTGGCTTGGCTGCTTTGATTTTCTGATCTTCAGCTTGAACCCCAATATCTGCTTCTGGGTTTTTATTGGTCATGCTACCATGCAGCCTTTCAAAATGAAAATGGTTTTCTTCTTTTCTGAGATGGGAGACTCTTCTAATCAAACTTCATACTATCCAGTGCAAACTGAACAAACTTCAGAATTAGTCAAATGGTCCTCACCGACCTACTGTCACTTAGGAGCTCCCTCCAAAGCAGAAAAACACAGAAATGCTTAATTGAGTGTCCCGCATCCCTCTGATGCTCTAAACACAGGTAAGAACCTATCTTAAATTTATATAACAAGCCTTGACAATGAAACTTCTAAAAAGAGAAAGAGAACTTCTGTTCCTTCAAACTCAAAAAAGCACAATGATTATTAGCAACTATATACACACAGAAACACACATACGGTTAAGTAAATAAGAATATGCACTTGCCTTTCGTGTGTGTGTGTGTATGAGAGAGAGAGAGAGAAAGAGAGAGAGAGAGAGAGAGAGAGAGAGAATGAGAATGAGAGAGAGAGAGCGCGAGCCATCTGCTTCTGCCTTCCAAGGGCTGGGATTAAGGTGTGCACTACCATCACCAGGTCATTTGGGCATTTTTTAAACATCCCAATACACATCTCCTCTCTGTCATCTCCTATACTATGCCCCCAAACTAACCCACAGTTGGGAATGAGGGATCATGTGCAGTTCTGAGATCGAGTTCTGTCCTTTATTTGAGCCAGTCGAAGTATGTGCTTCAGAAACAAGGGGAAGGCCCACTCAGAGGTGATCGAGAGGCAGGGTGGTCACGTATGGGCAGCAATGGCTATGTCTGGTGATCCCATCTTCCACCTATGTTAAAAACATTATGCATGACCATGGATTATTCACACATAGCCTTTGGGATCCATCCCAGCTTCCCAGAGTTCTCTTCCCGCACATTATTCTACTAAAGGCTCTAAGAGTAAGACTCACCAAGCAGGGATATGGACAAGCAGATCTGACATGGCTGCAGAATCCCCAAGAGATGTCTTACTGCAGATCCTAGTTATCCAGCAGAGGGCTAAAGATATTTACCCTTCTAAAGAACAGTGCCATGGATATTTATACAACTATACAATCAGTTGTACAATTAACCCATTTCATTAATCTTAAAGCTGAAAAACAGCCAGCTTAGGTGTCCCATCCCCCACCTTAAGGACTGAACACAGTGAAATAGCCAACTGATTCACCATGAGTGCATGGCAGAGTATTTTAGGGCAGTGGTGCTGAGTAAGTGAACAACTGGAGTGTGAGTTCTGTGAAGCCGACCTAGTGACTGGAGAGCTGGAAGGCAGTGACAGTAAAGCCCTCTGCGCTAAAAATGAAAGCAAGTCTATGCTCACAACCGATGCTGGTGAGAACGCACAGAGGGAAACCCTTAGTTACTGTTGGTAGGAATGGAAATAAATCCAGTCAAAGCAGAAATCAACGTGGAGGCTCCTGAAAAGGATGAAAAAAATCTAGGGCCAGGTGGTGGTGGCGCACGCCTTTAATCCCAGCACTCGGGAGGCAGAGGCAGGCGGATCTCTGTGAGTTCGAGACCAGCCTGGTCTACAAGAGCTAGTTCCAGGACAGGCTCCAAAACCACAGAGAAACCCTGTCTCGAAAAACCAAAAAAAAAACAACAACAACAACAAAAAAAAAAAAAACTAGGTATGTTGATGTCTCCCTGTAACCTAGAACTTGAAAGATGGAGACAGGAGGATCCGGAGGTCAGGGCTGTGCTCAGCTACACAGAGTCTAAGACAAGCCTGAACCGTCTCGAGTTTCCAAGTAGTCATTTGTATGTCACACAAGTGTCAACTAGCAGGACAGAGATGAAATGTACTACGGCTGCTACGCACACTCAGATTATAGCTATTATGGATATTAATGTGCCATATTTTCATGATTTTAAAATAAACTCAAAAGGCTCAAAACTCCTAGGTTTCGCTGTGACATCTCCATACACAGTGTACCTTGAGCATCTCTATCCCCTCTCCTACCCATTTCTTACCCTCTTTCCACGTTTTCCCATTCCACCTGTGGCCTCTTAACCCTCCTCCCCTGCTACACTCCACATGAGAGGAAACATGTGGCCCTTGTCTTTAGGAGGCCAGATTACTTCACTTTACACGATAATCTCCAGTGCCTCCCATTTTTCTGTTTGCTGATGGGCATCTCAGCTGATTTCATAACTTTTCTATTATGAATGCATGATGAAAGGGTACTGCACACATCCCTAAAGTGAGCTGCCTTTGACTATTTTTTGGAAGGGGGGACTCATACCCAGAAGCACTGAGTATGATATACTAGATCATATGACATTCAATTTTTAATCTTTTTTTTCCCCCCCGAGACAGGATTTCTCTGTAGCTTTGGAGCCTGTCCTGGAACTAGCTCTTGTAGACCAGGCTGACCTCAAACTCACAGAGATCCACCTGCCTCTGCCTCCTGAGTGCTGGGATTAAAGGCATGTGCCACCACTGCCCGGTTTCAATTTTTAATTTTTACAGAAGTTTTTAGAGATAGTATCTTAGACAGTCCAAGCTTGCCTCAAACTCAACAAGTATGTTGCTGAGGACAACCCTGAACTCCTGATCCTCCTGTCTCCACCTGCCAAGTACCTGCCGGGTTACAGGTGGGTACCCAGATAATTAGGATGATTTTTAACTTTTTTTCCCAAGAACCTCTACACTGATCTGTACTGGCTGAACTAATTTATGTTTCTAGCAGCAGGATTCCCCTGAATCCTCTCAAGCATTGTTTTCCTTAACAGCATTCTGACGAGGGTGAGGTGAAATCTTAATGTGGTCTAAATATGCACTTCCCTGGCAGCTCAAGATGGTGTACATCTTGTCACAGATAGCTTCCTACTAGTTTTTCATGGTGTCCTTTATTAACTAGACTGTTTGTGCTTTGGCTGCTCAGCTCTTTGTTTACTGTGGACACGAACCCAGGGCTGGGGGAGCAGCCTGCAGAGGCTCTCTCCACTCTGCCCTTTGGCTACACAGAAACTTAGTAATTTACTGGAGTTGCCACTTGTCAAATCTTGCTCGGCCCATGTATCTACCATGTGGTTTCTAGTAGCCCCAAAGTCTCAGTCTTACACAAGGTCTTTAGGCCCATTTTTGAACTGACTTTTGTGCATAATGGAAGAAAGGAATCTAGTCTCAGTCTTCCACAGGTGGATCTCCAGTGGTGGTGGTGCACACCTTTAATCCCAGCACTCAGGAGGCACAGAAGATGGATCTCTGTGAGTTCCAGGACAGCCTGGTCTACAGAGTGAGTTCCAGGGCAGCCAAAGACACAAGAAAAATCTTGTCTTCAAAAACAAAACAACAAACAAACAAAAATTATATTCTGCCACACATACACAGTCTTTCTTATAAAGAAAATACTAATTTCCCGTTAACAACCCCACCTTGCCTTTTAAAGTACCGTTGACAAAGAGGGTTTGTTGTTTTAAACTGTGTTTTCATTTGTTCATTCGTTCATTCATTCATTCATTCATTCATTTTGTGTGTGTGTGCGCGCGCACACACACAGTAGCCAGCTCTCTTGCAATTCCTTAATGTGGATATCAAGAACGGAACTCAGGTTCTCAGGCATAGAGGCAGATGCCCTTTCCTGCTGAGCCAATTTGGTGGTCCCAACAAAGAAGTTTTAAAACTATATTGTATTCTTACAACTGCATATATATTGCCATTATATCATGGGAAATCCTTTGGTGCCTTATAAAGTTTGAACTGGTTGGACTAAGTTGATAGCAGACTGCTCATCTGTGACAGAAAGTATCTAAAATTATCAAAGTAGCATTTAAGATGCTATAATTCAACTTAAAAGCAGAGGAAACATTCCAATAAAAGTCATAAACTTTTGTAAAACTGATGGTTTAAGTCAGTAATTTCAGCAAGGAGGTGGAAGTAGGAGTGTCTCAAGTTCAAGATCTGCCTGGTCAACTCAGAAAGACTCTGTCTTAAATAAGATTTTAGAAAGACTGGTGGTGTAGCTCAGTGGTAGAGCTCTTGCCTAGTATGCATGAGGCTCTGGGCTTAAGCCCTGGGATTGAAAAAAAAGAAAGAAGAAAATGACACAATAAAATGAATTTTACAGAAGCAAGTAAATAAAGAGTATTTCTCAAAAATGTCTCCTAAAAAGTGCTGTAGATATTTTTTATTAATCTGTAACCAACTTTAACAATTACTGGCCAATTAAACTCCAACAAAGCAATAATATTGCTGATCTAAAATGCTGGGAAATACTCCATTTAATTATTATAAATTGTAGTAATAATGCATCTTAGTTAAATAAAATGACTGATTTGGTGTGCTAGACTAATGTCAGGGAGTTTTCCTTACGCATGTGGCAAGGCAAGTTGTCCTCTGCCATCTTATATACACTGGTGAGTCATGTTATCTTAGAGTTCATGAGGCTGGGCCATCAATTTTCAGTTTGCTCCTTGATGACTGACTTCCAGCTAAATCTGGCCAGCCTTCAGCTCTATGAGCAAGAACCGCTACATCAGTCAATAGTTCTTTATTAAAAATTCTGTGATTGTCAAAGTCACAGTAATAATTTGTATGTGTGTGTGTCTCAAGAGTCACAACAGGCCCTATCCTACATTAGATTCACTCTGTAGAAGCGTTTTAGAGAGGAAATAAAGCATATTGGCTGGATAAAACAACAATATCAAAACCCAGAAGTATCATCAATAGATCCTTCTGCTCCAGTGACATCTTGGATATAAAAGATGGATAGAGTCACTCCGGCTCAACAATGACACACTGACACCATGCAGGCATCATGCAGAATGCCCTGTGAATCCACTGAACTTGAGACAGTGCGTGGCTTGTGAGGCCCGTTTCACTCCACTCCATGTGGGCCATCATTAGACAGCTTCTTCAAACTCCCAGGTACTGACGAGGTAGCTGCAGTCTAAGCAGCAATTCTTCTGTACGGCAGTATTCTACAGTTCTGAAGTCACTGGCCACAGTGGGCATTAGAGCTGAGGTGAGAGACGATGGTGCAGGAAGCGAGCACCTTGGCTACTCTTCCTTTTTCCACACAATATGAATCTGAAAGCAGCTTGTATTATGATGGCAAGGAATGTAGGCATGTGCCACCATGCTCACCTAACAAACATTTTCTATACAAGACAACAGAGCAGAAATCTTAGCTTTTATGGGCTCTGTGATCTCTGTGTCACAAAGACTCAACATTGCTGTTGGAGCTCAAAAACAGCTACAGATAATATGGAAACAAATGGATATAGCTTGTGTTCTAATAATGAAAAAAGTTTATTTATAAAAACAACAGCCACATCTGACAGCCCTGGTCCACAGAGAACTATAACAATAATTTAAATGAATGAGCATCTAGGAACTTACTGTTTAATTTTATCATTTCTAGGTCCAAATCTTGGTCCAGATGGTCCCCGACTGAAAATAAAATACCCAGTTCATGTTAGTAATGACAATATCACACAAATATGAAAACAAGAAACACATCTATGTGAGCAATCAAGCTGGAGTCTAAATAATGGATCATCATTAGTCATACGTAGCTGCATTTTACAGAACTTGGTAGAGATGAATCCTTCATAATAATGTATCTACTTCATGGTATATAATGTTGGCCATAATCTAATTCTTCCAAGGGGTAAAACCTCCTGAGAAAGTCCAGAGTACATAATCCTAATCTTTAGTGATAATTTTCCTACACATTGAACTCTGAAATGTCATACCAACTAGACTGTCATTCACTATGAATATCTTTGTGGTCAATTCTAGAACTGAAATTGCAACTTACTTTGAATTTACTCAAAACATTAAAAATTTGAATCTACTTTTAAATACCCTTCTTACAGATATGCACACAGCAAGAAGAAAATGCAAGAGCACAAGGAAGCATTTAACAGTCTCAAGTTGTTACTATTACTCTTGTTACACCCAAGGATATAACACCCTGATCCATCCACTTCAGTGCTCTAGGAATAGGAGCTTCAGGGTATTTTGTTATAATTTTTTAGAAGATAGAGAAGGTTTCAACTACAAAACTCAAAAAAAACAAAACAACCTGAGGTTCTTAATTTTCAGACATGGAACTCTCTAAAGGAGGGAAAATATGCATTTCTAAAAAAACATATTTAGAAGAAAATAATTAAACTATTCATTAAAACAATATCATCTATAAGTATTAGAATATCACTTTGCCTTAACTTCTGTAAGCTTTTCCCTCTTGGTCTTCAGAGCTCCAAGTCAGCACTGGAGTTCTGTACTTAGAACTCTGAACAGCAATCTATCCCAAATGACAGGTCAGAGCACTGTTTCATATTCTGAACCAGATAATTATGAATGAATCCAGAAGCATGCATGAAAAATCAGTGATTAAGTAAGGATGCCACAGATGAGACAGTTACCTAAAAACCATTAGGTTAAAACATTCCAAAAGCTGGGTGTGGTGGTACACACCCTTAATCCAGGAACTTGGGAAGCAGAGGCAGGCAGATCTCTGTGAGTTAGAGGCCATCCTAGTCTACCAAGTGAGTTCCAAGACAGCCAGAGTTGTTACATAGAGATGTCTCAAAAAACAAACAACAACTCAAACACATATCAAAACTACTACAGTGACATTGTTTCTTCAATATAATATTTATGATATAATAAATACGGGAGGAAATGAAGGAAAGAGGAAGAGGGAAGAGAGGGACATGGAAAGGGATGGAAAGAGTGAGAATGAGGAACAGAAAAAGTGACAGACAGACAGACAGACAGACACACAGTGGCACACATCTCTAATCTTAGCATCTGGGAAACAAAGGCAAGGTGATGGTTGAGTTTGTGGCTAGCCTGGGATACGGTGTGTGAGCCTGTTGGAGGGATGGGACAGAGGAAAGCTATATAAAAAATTGATTGAGTTAAATCAAAGCTTTAGTCGCAGTGTGGCCACTTTAGAAGACAGACATGAATGTGCACCGGCCTTCATGCCCAGGGATTCACCCAAGAGAAATGAAGGCATGTGTCCTCATAAATACCTACACACAAGCATTTACAAGAAATTTACTTGTTTTAGTAAAAAACTATAACCCCCCAAACATCCACACCCAAATGAATGGATAAATGGATTGTAGTATATCCACACAAGGGAAACGACTCAGCAAAACACCCCACCTGCGGATCCACACTGAGTCAAAGTGAACAGGTATGGCAAATGGAGTGAGTTGAAAAAGAAAAAGGGCGTCACGTGGCTTCTCTTATATAAAACTCTAGGGAACAGAAACTGTGGTGACAGAACCAGATATGTGGAAACTCCAGCCTGGGAGAGCAACAGCTTACAAAGCAGAGGAAGAAAGTTCTAGGGCAAGCGCTGTGTTCCTTCTTTGGATGATATTATAGAGATTTTAGTATATGTCAGAACTCGCAATGAGCACTTTAACTATGTGTACTTTCTTTTTTTTTTTAAATATTTTTATGGTTTATTTAACTTTATTTTATGCGCATTGGTGTGAAGTGTCAGATCCCCTGGAACTGATCTTCAGACAGTTGTGGGCTGCCATGTGGGTGCTGGGAATTGAACCCGGGTCCTCTGGAAGAGCAGTCAGTGCTCTTAACCACTGAGCCATCTCTCCAGCCCCCTATGTGTACTTTCTTGTATGCTAATTACAACTGAAAAAAGTTAACTTACAGAAAAAAGTCCTCTTCTTCATCTGAGTCATCTTCCAAAAGATTTCTCTGTTAAAAAAAATAAAAAAGATTTGAGTTTTCTGATGCAGAAAAACTACGAAGTGTCAGGGAAGAGAAAAGAAACAAGCTCTGGGCTGCTGACGTTCTTAAACCGGCTTCCAGGAAGAGAGAAGGGTAAACTGCTGGAACCTATGGGACAAGGTCTGCTGACCTTCCAGAGGAAACACTCTCAGTTCCAGAATCTGTCACTGGTGTGGCAGTCATGGTCGTCATTCCCCTTCCCTGCATTCTCCCTGTTGGCAGCAGGCAACTGTGGAGCTCAATGTACCCCAGAAGGAGTAAGGGGGAGACATCAGAGCTGAGACAAAGGCTCTTCTAGATACTTGGTCCAGAAACAGCCCACTACACATGTTAATTTCCAACAAACGTAACTTTACAGTTTCACATTACCAAAGGAAAAGTCTTCCCTGAAATGAAGATGGTCCACACTCTCCCTAAAAGGAGAACAAGAGGTCCTAAAAGGAGGGTAAACGCAAGCAAAATCCAGACCTTCAGACACAAATAATACCTCCCATATAGGCAGAGTAACGGTGTCCCGAAGATGTCTGTCTCAATAACTGAAACCTGTGACTCTGTTAACTTCTGAGGTGAGACTTGGCCATGTGAAAGGGGTCTGAAGGTCTTTTTGAGTATTCATCTCAGTCCCAACCAAGGACAACGGTTCTTCCAAAGAGAAGAGGGAGGAAGAGGGGGTGAGACACTAAGAAAATGAGATTGAAAGTGGAGTAAAGGTATGAACCAAGAAAGGAAGGCAGCTTCTAGCAGCTTGGAAGAGCAAAGAGGAATTGCTCCCTAAGAAAAATGAAAGAGCAGATTTTTTGGTGCTTTAACTTTCCGGTAATTCACATCTACAGAAATGGGAAACAAAATCACCTATGCGAAGTGGCAGTGCGAGGGCTGCTGCACAGCTAACAGAGCCGCGTTCAGGACGGCAGCGCATGCCCCGAGCTCTCTGCCTCCCCCCAGCAGCCCGCAGAGCAGCCCCAGCAGCAGTGCCATGGCCGGGTGGAACGCCTACATCGACAGCCTTGTGCCGGAAGGGACCTGTCAGGACGGGGCCATCTTAGGCTACAAGGACTCGCCCTCCGTCTGGGCCGCCGCCACCGTCCCCGGGAAGACCTTCGTTAGCATTACGCCAGCTGAGGTTGGTGTCCTGGTAGGCAAAGACCGGTCAAGTTTTTTCGTGAATGGGTTGACACTTGGGGGCCAGAAATGTTCTGTGATCCGGGAATCACTGCTGCAGGATGGGGAATTTACAATGGATCTTCGTACCAAGAGCATCGGAGGAGTCTCCACCTTCAATGTCACTGTCACCATGACTAGTCCTGCTGATGGGCAAAGAAGGTGCCCACGGTGGTTTGATCAACAAGAAATGTTATGAAAAGGCCTCCCACCTGCAGCATTCCCAGTACTGACCTCATCTGTCCCCTCCCCCACCGCTCCCTTCAGCTTTTGCAACCTTTCTTTCCATACACACACATACCATTATTTTTTGGGCCATTACCCCATTTCCCTTATTGCTGCCAAAACCACATGGGCCGGGGACTGGGGCTGGACAGACAGATACCTCCCCTTACCCATATCCCCTCCTGTGTGTGTTTGGAAAAAATTTGTTTTTGGTTTTGTTTTTTTTTTTTTCTGAGTAAAAAGAGATTCTACTAACAAAAAAAAAAAAATCACCTATGCATCTTCTCTGAGGACAACTGCTCAAGGAATGAGACCAGCCAAAAAGAAAATCAAATTAGAACAAAGTCTTAGGATACAGATGGATGGAATCAAAGAATCTAATCAAATGTACAACCAAACTGTATGTTTGATGAAGTCTGGGGAGATTGTTCGGGAGATGAAGGAGTTGCTTCACATGCACGAGACCTGAGTTCCATTTCCAGCATCCATGTAACAAGCCAAGTGTGGCATTATGCACTAACCCAATGCTGGGGTATGAAACCAGGAGGCTCCTCGGTGCTCTCTGGCCAGCAAGGTCACGACCAGGGTCAGTGAGAGACCTTGTCTCAAAAACTAGGCGTAGAGCAACTGAGGAAAAGACCCAATGTTGACTTCACACTCACACACAAAGGTGAGCACACGTGCACACACAGTGCATATACACCAGACTTACACACACACACATGATGATGTGTCACTGTGAAAACATCATAAAACAAGTCTTTAATGTCGGGACTTAAATAAGACAACAACAACAACAACAACAATAAAACAAGTCTCTAAGAGAGCTTAAAACTTTCCCATTGAAGCTCAGAGGCTGGGTGTGGGGGTGTGAAGAGAGGAAGTACAGTATATTAACGTGCTCATCTTGGTGAAGAGTGAAGGCAGGAAGGGAAAAAAAAGGAAACTAATGAAGGCGAATCATTTTTGGTGCACTGACAACAGAGATTTCAGTATCATTGTTAAAATATTTAGTGAACATTTTAAAAACAGAGGGAAGAAGAAGACAGTGAATAAATTCACTAGAGTACCTTGTAATCCCTGGTCAAGGTAAGAGATGAGATAAAAATAACCAATCTGGTAAAAGTATGAGGGAAATAAAAGAAATGTATGTATGTATGATAGCCATTTATCTACATAAAATAATTAATATCTAACACACTAAAGAGTAAAAAAGAAAGGCTATGTTGAATGCTCATTAAAAATACTTGTTAATACTGAGCATTTAATATGTGCTAGGCATTGGTGTAAACACCATGCATAAGCTGTGACTTGGTCTCGGCTCTCAGAGAAAAAGGTGATCCTAAGAAAAATGCCATGGAGAGAATTCAAACAGTGAAAGGGCAGAAAGTGACAGGGTGACTACATGAAAGTCCTGAGGCTGTCACAGAAAATCATTCCGGAGAGATGAATTTAAGCTGAAGTTCAAATAACAACGACCCAGACAAATGGCAGAAACAGGTCACTCACTGCCCATAGGAAAATGGCTGGCACAGAAAAGTTCCAATGATATAAACATCATAGCAAGTCAATGAGCCTACTAAAAACAAAATTATAAATGACTGGAGGGCCACAAAATCCAGCCAATATCTATTTGTTTTCAAGAGATTCACCTAAAAAAAAATGCCAACTAAAAAATAATGTGGAGTGTGAAGAAAAGATATACTGGTAAGCTCAAAACATAAAGATATTAGTAACCTAAAGACAAACCTTAAAGCACTGCAATAAATAACCAAATAAGACTTTTTATAAGACAATTATAAAATGAACCGTCTACCAAGAAGACTTAACAACCAAAAAGACTTAACAATGTTCAATGTTCATATACTGATAATATAGTTTGAAATATATAAAACAGCAGGGCAGTAGTGGTACACGCCTTTAAACCCAGCACTCAGAAGGCAGAGGCAGGCAAATCTCTGTGAGTTTAAGCCAATCTGGTTTATAGAGTGAGTTCCAGGACAGACTCCAAAACTACAGATAAACCCTGTCTCAAATAAATAAATAAATAAATATAAAACAAAAATCGTATGAAATTACAAGCCCAGTGTTGCGGGAGCTCCTTCCGCTCCTTGGGCTGGTATCTCAGCGGCTATTGGCTGAAGGAGTGGAAGGAGCTCCTGCAACAGCCCAGTGACTTATATCCTGCTTTGAAGATGACTAGACTAGACATTGAGAGCTTATCTCAGTTGTCCACTGAGAAACACACAAGGCCAATATTCACTGACCAGGTATGTGTGTTAGGGATACAATATAAAGAATTTATAACAGGATACAGTAAGATATCATTCTCACCCAGCAGGTGTTAGGTGTGTTAGGGTGTGCTTATGTACCACTGCTGGAAATTTAAAACTGTCAACCCACTTTGGAAAACAAGTCTGACACCTCCCCCAAAGGCTGGGTATTGTTACTACAAGAGCTAGTAATTCTGTTGCTACATACATACCCCCGCAATGAAAATGGCTCAGCCATTAAAGGGTAGGTTCACAACCAAAAATATAATGAAAATATATGTTCAAACAAAATGTATTAGTATTCATTCAGCAGTGTTCAGAACAGCTGAACTATGGGGTGTTGTGGGGCAGGCATCGCAAAATTTCCATTAACTAATGGACAGATAACTAAATGTGGCACATACACATGACAGCAGATTATTCAGCACTGAAAAGGGACGTAAAGGGGCTGGTTGGATGGTGAAGTGGTTAAGAACACTACCTGATCTTTCAGAGGAGCCAGGCTTGATTCCCAGCACCCATATGGTGACTCGCAATCACCTGTAACCCCAGTTTCAGGGGGTCTAAAGCCCTCTTCTGGCCTTCTAGGGCACTGCACACACCAAACACAGGCATACATGCAGGCAAAACACCCACATCCATAAAATAAAAAATGAAAAAAAATTTAGAAAATGGAATGTAAAGTACTAATACTACAACACTGACAATTTTGAAAACATTACAAATCAAAGAAGCCAACTACAACAAGATACTTATGATTTCATTTACATAAAAAGCCCAGAATAAGTCAAACGACAAAGGTTAAGTTGTTTGTGGCTGAATGAATTGAAGGGAATGTGGATGACGAGAAAAGAGAACAGGGCTTCCTTCAGGGATACAGCTATGCCCTAAAATTGACTGTAACTGCCCAGCTCTGAAAATACCAAAATCCACTCAACTATATACATCTAACTGAAATGGCCATAAACCTGAAAATATTACCTTCATCTTCCCCTATCTTTCTAAGAATTGATCATAAAAACATTCTTTGACCTACCCTGTTCATGATAGGTCTGAGACCCCCATTCCAAAAGGTTTCTCTATCCCATATCAGCCATCTCCAGCAGAAAGAGACATAAAGGCCAAAAAGAAGTGGAGAAACAGTTTCTCTTTCTCCCCCTTTCTTTCTGCTATTAGATCACACCCTTCTGTCCAATCAATTTCTACAGTCATCCAGGCTTCATCAAACCTCAACATAAAAACAGGCCAATTCACCCTCCGTTTTGGGTCTTCAATCTAAAGGCTCTCTCATGTCAGGTAAAATAAGGCCAGGATCAGGTAATCTGTCCTACTTTTCCTTTGTTAGCCTTTCTTTTGTTGTGGGGCATCAGACATGACCCTTTCGGGCCAACAGAAGGGTCACCCCTTTGCTGCTCCATACATTCCAGATGTCCTTCTACCTTCTACAAGGAGTGCAGCTTACACTGACTCTCTTTAGAGCTTGAGATTCCAAACGTACCCTTTCGCTCTTCACAGACCCAGTGACATCGTCATCGTTTAGGTGGCGCTTGAACTTAGGAGGCATCCTTTCTGCTCACCAGCACTCTTCTGTGTCCCACAGAGGAAGTGTCCGCCACCTGAAGGAGAGAATGGATTTCGTCATAGGAGAACCTACCCTCGGACCTGCTCCATTCCACCGTCTAGTCTGTACGCTAAGCCTTAGCCTGCAGGAAATAGTTAAAACCATAACAAAAATGAGCGTTATTCCCCTAAGGAAACATGTAGAGAAAGAGGGTAAGTTTAGGATTTTATAACATGGAAGAGCAGGTGATGTCAAAGAGGGGGAAAATGGGAATAGTCCCTAGATACCGAAGCATTGCCTTTTCACTGAGTCAGAAAACAGCGGCATGCCACTTTTAACCAGCTGCTTAAGCAAGGAGTTGGTTCCTTGTATGTGAAATAGTGACTCTGCAGAAAGTTAGGTGGTCACATGAGATAACCCATGCAAAAAACACTCATACACTATGGTCCCCTGGTGCTGCATGAGGGTGGCTAATTTTAAGTACTCATGTGACATTGCGGTAATAACAATTCTATATTTATATATATACACATGTATCTATTGACTTACACAGTACACATATACATACACATATTCACACAAATATATTTACACGTGTGTGTGCATATGTACATGTTCTCTCTCTCTCCTGTTTCCTTACATGCAGAACCTAAAAGCCCCACACCCATGAATGATAAATGTGAGATTTTTACGCTAACGATATTGGCAGATGTCTAGCAGTCTATACACAGCTTCAGATGGGAGGCTATTCACTGAAAAAAACCAAGTCAGGATGAAAAGGTTGGGCTATTTAGTCTACACCACCCCAACCTCTGAAGCAGAGAGCAAAGGTTTGAAGTGATCCCCAAGAGCTGCTGTTGTAATTTACTATTTCCACAAATGAAGCTTCCAGAAAAATCCAAGAGGTCAGGACCCTAGAGAGCTCTGAGGTATAAACACATGGACTTTTCTAGAGGGTCGGTACCTGGAGGGGCCAAGAAAGCTCTGGGCTCCTTTTCCTATGCGTTTCCATCTATGCCATCTGATAAATTTATCAGCCTTTCTAATAACCTGGCAGACTTCAGTAAACTGTCTCCCTGAGTTCTGTGAGTCATTCTAGCAAATTAATTGAAACCAACAAAGCGACTGAGGCCATCTCAAATCATAGCCAACTACAAGCACAGGTATAATAACTTGGGGCTTGGCTCCTGAAATCGGGAGCATTTGTGACTATTTTCAGTAGACTGTGGTAGGAACAAACTAAGAGGACTTTCAGCTGCTCTCTACTGGACAATGTCCTGCCAAATGGGTTGCTTTCTGAGAAAAAAACACCCTTTCACATTCTGG
This sequence comes from Microtus oregoni, assembly GCF_018167655.1. Lineage (NCBI taxonomy): Eukaryota > Metazoa > Chordata > Mammalia > Rodentia > Cricetidae > Microtus > Microtus oregoni. Next base: position 36,192,714 of record NW_024543072.1, read on the forward strand.
GTTCACAGACATTTTCTGAGAGAAAATGGGACTTTTTATATCTAAAAACAAGGAAGTTAAACAAAGCTGGTTTTCTTTGCAGCCTTTCATGTTAATATGCACTGTGATTTTTTCCAGGAAATACTTGCATATGCAACAGGATCAAAATCTAGAGAAGTAGTTGCTATGCAAAAACAAATTTTCAGTATTGTGAAGCAGATGATAACTGACTAAAAATTCATTAAAAACCCAAGATGTTTATTATGTGCTGGACACATACATGCAGAAACACAGAAGCATTTTTAGCATTCAGGGTTTTACCTGCATTTTCTTTTTTATTCTGGAGACGTCTTTGGAACAACCATTAAGAACACTTAGTTGGGTAAATACCTAACAATGTTATGTCACTCCACTCAAACAGATCAATAAGTGCCTATATATTATCAGTTTTAATATTCATTCATTTAGCTGCCATCATGTTACACAACTCTGTTCTAGAAAGACATACTTTCTTATAACAACCTACCATTTTCTATAAAAAAAAAAACACTTGAAGATTGTTACATTATTCTTAGGAACCAAAATCAAAGCTCTATCAGTAAAATCAGCCTCCTGTCATTTGCTTTCAAAGCACTTGAAACAGTAAATCACTACCCATGCCTGAGCGACAGCTGCAGGGTTCTTTACTCCGTGGTTATTTCTGTTAGATCTATCCAGCCCATTTTAGTCCTTACATCTTAATTTCAGTATAAATCTCATGCATAAATATTCCAGAATGTACTGAAAAAGTTGACAAAGAATTAAAGAAAATGGGCTTTTAATTATATCTGGAATTTATATTTTAAACTTCGACAGCACAAAAGAAACAACTCACTGATCTAAACAGACACTCCTGATCTTAGCCGGCAGAGAAAGACGTGATCAAATGAACTTACGTGACCTTTCTACAAGACACAATAACACTAAGCCTTGGTGGGGAGTAAACCCCTTCAAGTTCTTAAATCCAAGTTATCAGTTTGAAGAAGGGAGCAAACTCAGGTCACAGGCAAAACAGCAGACAGATAAATGAGTTACTCTTTCCTGCCCCACAACTAGTGACATTTGCACAGAAATAAACTGTGCTCACAAATTAGAGCTGACTATATTCTGCGTACAGTTCCTCTACCAAAAATATTTTTGTAGTAAGAGCCATCCCTGATGTCTTTCCATGTTGAGGACAGAACACTACAGGGTTCACTCAAGTGTCAACAACGCAGGACAATGACGTGTACTTCATCATTCGTTTAAATCTCACGTATGATATCTTTTGTAGTACGTTCTCTATTCAGTGACTTTACACGTAATAAACTTCTAACCTGTTGTTTAATCTATGTTGGCTTTTTTACTTTATAAAAAAAAAACACACGTTCTGTGTGTTTCATTTCACAAAATGCTCAAATCTGGGCACAGACTTCCCTTTTTCTTAGCCTCCCTTCCCTTTCTGGTTATTCCTCATTCCTCATCTCATCTGCAGTCTCGGTGGCAGTTCCACGCAAATCGTGATTTGAATGGAGTCAAGACAGGAAATCTTACTCGCAAAACCTGTTACGTGTAAGGAAGGGTTCACCTCCACCCTCGGGTCATTCTAAACACTGCGGGGTTGCGCGCTTTCTCCAGCACCCCTAAGGAAAGGACCCCAGGCAGAATCCCTGCTGGTCCCCGGTTCTCTTTCCCGCTGCTGCACCAGGCCCCGCAACCCGACGTCCGCTAGGAACTCCGGCCCCCACTCCCAGCGCAGACGCCCCCTCAAAACAGCTCTTTCCGGGGGAGGGCAACTCGATGACAAAGCTTCTTGGCCGTCCCAGCCGCACCTCCCGTCCTCGCGCCCCTTCCTCACGGCACCCCGTGCCCCCGCCTTCCCCATTCGCGACCTGGTCCCCGCGCAGGCCAGCTCTCTGCCCCAGCGGACGTTGGGGGCAAGCGGGCAGGGGCGTCTCCTGGCTTCCTTCCTCCCCACGCGTGCCGGGGCGGGATACCTGAGGCTCCGGGGGAGCTCCGGGCAGCAGTCCCCGCTGGCTGCGCAGGGCAGGCGGGGGAGGGAGCGGGAATCTGAGGAAGGAGGGCGGGAGGAGGGGGGGAGGACCGAGGGCGCAGAGCCGCCACCGCTGAGCTGCTGCAGCACCCCCGCTCATCGAGCGACTCGGCGCTCGGGCGGCCGCCTGGCGCCGGGCGGGGGTGCCGGGCTCAGGCCGCGGAGATCGAGCCGCTCGGCGCTCCGAGGCCTGGAGAGGGCTGGTGGGGCGGGCCCAGGCAACGGAGATCGAGCCTCTTGGCGCTCCGCGGCTTGTTGCTGGAGGGAGGGGACTAGTTCAGGCAGTGGAGACACCGAGCGGGTCGATCGCTCGGGCCGTTCTAGGAGAATCCGGGGTAGAATGGGCGTTCAGATCCAGTGACGGAGCACGTGGATCGTTCGTGGGATGAATAGGGAAAGTTGAGAAGTCTGTCCGAATCGGGTCGCTGAAGGGGTGACTGGGGTGTCGACGGTTAGCTGCTGCTTTGCGGATGGTCTGAGGGAGTATAAGAGGAAATGCCATGGTTTCTGATGAAAGAGCTGTTTGATGTTTACAAAATTGGCTAGGCTTGAAGAGCGCTGGTAAAGGTTACTCAGTTTCATTTCCTTTAGTTGTAGCCTAAAATAGCAGGATTCAGACGCAGGATTTTAGGTGGGAAATCACCCTTGCGCCTTTCCATTCTCTGCTTAGCGTATTTACTTAAACCTACAAATCTGATGTCGTTAGATTTAGTCCGAAAACTTTGTTTTGTATTTTGTTTTTATTTTCTCTTGTTATTTATTATTTTCCCTTCATGTCTTTTTTTTTTTTGTTTTTTGTTTTTGTTTTTCGAGACAGGGTTTCTCGATAGCTTTGGAGCCTGTCCTGGAACTCCCTTTGTAGACCAGGCTGGCCTCGAACTCACAGAGATCCGCCTGTCTCTGCCTCCCAAGTGCTGGGATTACAGGAGTGCGCCACCACCGCCCGGCTCCCTTCATGTCTTTTAAACGTAATCGTTAGGAGTCCTTTGTTGCTACTGCCTTAACTGTGGGGAAATATGTTGCCAGGTCTTTTCTAGAGACGTACAAATAACAAAGAATGTTGGGGAGCAAGAGAACAAACCGGAGGAGGAAAATTCCTGGGGAAACCCCTCTAGCAGCTAGCTGTTCTTTAGCGTGGAGTTGATGTTCAGCTCTCTGCTTTTGAGTCCAGTCCTACACAACTTGGTTGACCAGGACTGAAATGGCCTGCTCAGAATGGAAGGAAGTATCTTAGTCTGTGTATCTGTTAGGGCATTGTGTTGAGATTATCACCGAGTTCTTAAATGGCCCTTCATTTGTTTTTGGTTTTGTTTTTAAAAGATTTCTTAGTTTATATGCATGAGTGTTTTGGCTGCATATGTATATATGTGCACCACTTCTGTGCCTGGTGCTCTTGAAGGTCAGATGAGGACTTTGGAACCCTGGGACTGGACTTAAAGCTGCCATGTGGGTGTTGGGAATTGAACCTGAGTCCTCTTAAAGAACAGTCAGTGCCTTTAACTGTGGAACCTTCTCCAGCCCCTTTAGTAGATCTTTTATCTGTATATTTGCTGACTATGTGGGACTTCCTTGCTGTATTCCTTAGCCCTTGTCTGTTGACAGTGTAAAGTATGGTCATAGAGCTGCGACAGACGTGTGGACAGTGTAAGGAAGTATGGTCATAGAGCCGCACTAGACACGTGGACAGTGTAAGGAAGTATGGTCATAGAGCCGCACTAGACACGTGGACAGTGTAAGGAACTATGGTCATAGAGCCGTACTAGGCACGTGGACAGTGTAAGGAAGTATGGTCATAGAGCCGCACTAGACACGTGGACAGTGTAAGGAAGTATGGTCATAGAGCCGCACTAGACACGTGGACAGTGTAAGGAAGTATGGTCATAGAGCCGCACTAGGCACGTGGACAGTGTAAGGAACTATGGTCATAGAGCCGCACTAGGCACGTGGACAGTGTAAGGAACTATGGTCATAGAGCCGCACTAGACACGTGGACAGTGTAAGGAAGTATGGTCATAGAGCTGCACTAGCTAGACACGTAGACAGTGTAAGGAAGTATGGTCATAGAGCCGCACTAGACACGTGGACAGTGTAAGGAAGTATGGTCATAGAGCTGCACTAGCTAGACACGTGGACAGTGTAAGGAACTATGGTCATAGAGCCGCACTAGACACGTGGACAGTGTAAGGAAGTATGGTCATAGAGCTGCACTAGCTAGACACGTGGACAGTGTAAGGAAGTATGGTCATAGAGCCGCACTAGACACGTGGACAGTGTAAGGAAGTATGGTCATAGAGCTGCACTAGCTAGACACGTGGACAGTGTAAGGAACTATGGTCATAGAGCCGCACTAGACACGTGGACAGTGTAAGGAAGTATGGTCATAGAGCCGCACTAGACACGTGGACAGTGTAAGGAAGTATGGTCATAGAGCCGCACTAGGCACGTGGACAGTGTAAGGAACTATGGTCATAGAGCCGCACTAGGCACGTGGACAGTGTAAGGAACTATGGTCATAGAGCCGCACTAGACACGTGGACAGTGTAAGGAAGTATGGTCATAGAGCTGTGACAGACACGTGGACAGTGTAAGGAACTATGGTCATAGAGCCGCACTAGACACGTGGACAGTGTAAGGAAGTATGGTCATAGAGCCGCACTAGGCACGTGGACAGTGTAAGGAAGTATGGTCATAGAGCTGCACTAGCTAGACACGTAGACAGTGTAAGGAAGTATGGTCATAGAGCCGCACTAGACACGTGGACAGTGTAAGGAAGTATGGTCATAGAGCTGCACTAGCTAGACACGTGGACAGTGTAAGGAACTATGGTCATAGAGCCGCACTAGACACGTGGACAGTGTAAGGAAGTATGGTCATAGAGCTGCACTAGCTAGACACGTGGACAGTGTAAGGAAGTATGGTCATAGAGCCGCACTAGACACGTGGACAGTGTAAGGAAGTATGGTCATAGAGCTGCACTAGCTAGACACGTGGACAGTGTAAGGAACTATGGTCATAGAGCCGCACTAGACACGTGGACAGTGTAAGGAAGTATGGTCATAGAGCCGCACTAGACACGTGGACAGTGTAAGGAAGTATGGTCATAGAGCTGCACTAGACACGTGGACAGTGTAAGGAAGTATGGTCATAGAGCCGCACTAGACACGTGGACAGTGTAAGGAAGTATGGTCATAGAGCCGCACTAGACACGTGGACAGTGTAAGGAAGTATGGTCATAGAGCCGCACTAGACACGTGGACAGTGTAAGGAACTATGGTCATAGAGCTGCAATAGACGTGTCACTTCTTAGCTTTAATGAATTATCTATTTTTCTTTGTTTTTTTAGTCGTGATACTTTAATTTTGCTAATTATTTTTTATTGCTTTTGGACCAGGAATGCTTCTACTCTTTAATATTGTGGGAAAGTCCCCTTGATTCTCACTAATATCTGTGAATACTTAGGAAATGTGATTTTTATGGCCAACGTGAGTCACTGTCTTACGCAATGTTCTATTGCTGTGAAGAGACCACAGCAACTTTCGTCAAGGAAATCAGTTAACTGGGGCTGGCTTACAGTATCAGAGGCTTAGTCCGTTATCAGCATGGTGGCGTGCAGGCAGGCACGGTTGGTGCTGAGAGTTGTCCATCTGAATCTGTAGGCAGCAGGCACACAGAAACACTGGGCCTGGCTAGAGCCCCAATCCCATCCCTCCTCCCCAGTGACATATTCCCTGCAACAAGGCTGCACTTGTTCCAACAAGACTACACCTCCTAATCCATGCCAAGCAGTGCCTCGACCTAATGACCAGGCATTCAACTCTGAGCCTATAGGGCCATTCTTGTTCAAATCACCACAGTCCCTTCTATCAGTAAGCGAGGGAAATTATCAATAGCTTGCAATAAGCCCTGAGAAACTGCTTTCATTAAAAAGCATTGATCATTGATTCCTTGCTCGGGCCCATAGGTAAGTAAAAGTTCTATGAAGACCTGGCATTGCTGCTCTGTTCTGTATCTGTCACCTTTACTTTGGCTCAGACTCCTGCTTGACTCCACTTACAAGCTAATCACTCAAGCACTGTCTTAGACCTAGACCAGCCGTTTTCAATCTGTGGGCTGGGGAGTCAAATGACCCTTTTAGTTGGGGCTCCCTAAGATCATCAGAAAACAGATATTTTCATCACGACTCATAACAACAGCAAAATTACAGTTATGAAGTAGCAACAAAGTAATTTTCTGATTGGAAGGAGGGGTCACCACAACCTAAAACTGTATTAAAGGGCTGACACACTAGGAGGAGGGTTGAGAACCACTGATCTAGACTGTTTCTTCCTGCTTCAAGTTTGAAGGCACAAGGTCAACTCATTGTCCTGAACCCTGTCACCTTGCATTCCTAGTGCAGTAACTTTTCAGGACAGACTACTCCAATGGGACAGTTATCCAGGGTAAAGTTGTCATCATGGTGGCTCACAACCGTCTATAATGAGATCTGGTGCCCTCTTCTGGCCCGCAGGCATACAGGCAGGCAGAACACTGTATACATAATAAATAAATCTTTAAAACTGGTGTGTGTGTGTGTGTGTGTGTGTGTGTGTGTGTGTGTGTGTGTATTTATGGTACTGGGAATGCTCAGATGACTTCCTCAGAAACTTTAAGTGTGATATCATGAGAAGGGTTTATAGAGGTTCCCTGTTTTTCCCTTAATTCTTCTTGTTCATTGATAGATTGTTACAAGAATTTTAGCTTAGGGAAGTGCCCCCACAAAGATAAGAACATCAGAGAAACACATCTAGTTGTGTTGTAAGTTTAATTTACTGTTAAGTTAAAAATGGCCACCCTTTATCAAATGCCTGTCTTTAAGCACTACCTCATAATTAACACATGGTATTTCCATACAACAACCTAGTGATAGTATCATTTTCCTTGTCAATTTAGAGAGCATGATTATGAGATAACATGTAATTTATCCAACATTAGTAAATATTGTAGAACTATAAGCTTACAAGCTTACATTAAGTATTTTGTCTAAGTAGGTCCTGTTTCACCTAAAATAGAAATTAGGCATTCTCTCTCTCTCTCTCTCTCTCTCTCTCTCTCTTTCTCTTCTCTCCTCTCTCTAAGGGTTTCTCTGTGTAGCCTTGGCTGTTGTGGGATTTTGATCCCTTTAGTCAATGGCTAAACCCTTACCAGACTCTCATGGCATCTTGTTACAATTGACTGGCCTCACCAATCTGCCTGCCTCTGCCTCCCGAGTACCAGGATTAAAGGCATGCCCCACTACTGCCCAGCAGTTTATACCTTTTAAAGGGAGGAATAAAAATGTTGAATTGTGGAAATATATTGGTAAGTTGAATCTATTGCAGTGACACGGCATTAGCAAATTAAGAATGTTCCAGATATTCCACTACTAAATCCTTGAAAGTAGTATAGAATTAACATGCTTAAATGCCACAATCACACAAAAGTAGAATGGGACACATAGTGGTTATCACATATTTGTAGTTAGAAGGCTTTAAAAATAGGAGGTAGGCTTGGTGACACACACTTTTAATCCCTGCACTTGGGATGAGAGGCAGATAGATCTCAGTGCAGTCCAGGTTAGTCTGGTCTACATACATAAAAAGAAAATAGAATAAAATCAACAGGCAAATTAAACTATTTTTAAATATTGCATTGTGGTACATTATTCCTAATTTCCTTTAGGAAAATTTCTGACACTTAAAATAACATTTCTAAGCCAAATAATAAAACAAAGGGATAGTAAAAATGTATTTGCCAACTTAATAGCTAAAAATTAATGCAAAGTGGAAGCAATAAGAAATGAGACAATATTTTATCTCAGTATGTAAGTAGAACAATTTTATTATGTAAAAACTATCAAAGTTTTGATTAAAGCACATGATTTCTATGATCTGTGTTCAATGGCCATGGTGAACAATGCCATGTGGTCTAACAGCAGGCCAGACAGCAGCTTCGGCAACCTGGGGACTATAGAGCATTCCATGAACAAACACATTGTCTAACTAGTTTTCTTCTATGATGTATGACTTCCTGGAGAGATGTGACCAAATCTCTATTTACCCAAAATAGGTGCACCAGCACCAGACAAAAAAATAATTCCACCCAAGTTTACTTTGGTGAACTGAGGAGTTCATTGGAGTTAATCACAGGACCATGGGTGACTCAAAGCCAACCACGACATGGGGGATGACTCATGAAAGTTGCATCCCTGAAGCTCCTTGCGGAACTTGCAGATGATCCTACCAAAGAGCCTCCTCCTACCAGCTGTTTACTGCTTTTTATAACCTCGGGGCCTTGTGAATCCTGTAACTTCCTAAGCCTTGGAGCTTTCTGTAGCCTCTTAAATCTTCTAAAGCTGTTCCTTCAAAGTGTAATGCTCCATTCGGAGGAGGTAGCTACCCAGCATTATACACCAGCTTTCAACCTGTACCCATGGCTTTATCAAATACTTTTAATAAAGTGGGGAGAGAGTGCAACAAGGTGCAAGTGTCTAGGATTTCTTTGGGGATGGTCCCTGTGTCGATTTCTTTCAAATTGATGCGCAAGCTCTTGATTATTGACTCATGGTGTTATTTTCGTCTGACTTTTTGTAGTCTTTCTTTGGTTTGCCACATAGAATCCTCTTAGTTTCTCCTTTTGCTTTTTCCGTTTTGTCTCTAGGTGTTCCATCAGAACTTCCTGTGGCCCGTCCACTCACTGTTGGCGGGGAAGCCACAGACCCCAGTTTGTTCTTAAATCACATAGAAACAATCTTTCAAGCTTAATGTCTTGGGGTGATCCCACTTGATCTGGAAGGCTTTAGTATGCTGGAGATCAAACATTACTTTCTTGCTGAAAGTGGTAATGCTAGTTTTGGGTGCAATATCAAAATGAATTGGTTAATCTTTCAGACAGGCGTTCTTTTAAAGGGCAAGGATATAAAAACAATGAATTGTATACTCTCTTCCTTATACAGCAACTCAGTTTTACACAGCAGCACAAAATCGAGTGTGTTAGCTTTCCATTACTATGATAAAATGCTTGTGTGCGGTAGTTTGAATGAATTCCCCCTGTAGTCTCGGGTGTTTTAGTGGGTGCTGCTGTTGGGGTAGGTTTAGGAGGAAGTGTGTTACTGGGCATGGGGTCTGAGGTTTCAGAAGTCACATGCCATTTCCAGTTCGCGCTCCCTGCTTGGTGTTTGTGGTTCAAGCTTCCTGCTTCTGCTCTCAGGCTTTTGCTTCAGCATCATGGACTCTAACTCTCTGGAACCATAAACCCAGATAAATTTCTTTCTTCTATAAGTTCTGTATTTGGTTGTGGTGTTTCAGAAGTAACAAATACAGCATGAGATAGCATAAAAAGAATAAAGGTCAATTGGATTAATGAATTTCAGAGATTTTAGTCCATAATAACTTGGGCTCATTACTTTTGGGCCTGTAGTGAGATAGATTATCATGACAAGGGGCAGTTTGAGGAGCAAGCTGATCCCTTCATGGTGGCCAAAGAAAAAGTCAAAGAGACTCAGATCTCACAATTTCCTTGGAGGCAGTGGCTCCGATGATCCAATGATCTAAGCCCACTTCCTGAAGTCTCCACTATCTCTGAATAGCATTGCAGGCAAAAGATCAAGTCCAATACATGAATCTTTGGGGGACATTTAAGATTCAAACTGTAACACTAAGCAATATTTGAAAAGGAATAGAGTCAGGTGGACAATGGCATGAATCAACCCCTGCAAGACAGAAAATTAGGCTCGACAGAAAATGACAAAGTCATCGCTACAGGAGGAAGGATGTCTGGCTGTGGAGTACAGCCATTGCTAACCCTGTCTTGGTCTATTTCTTTTCCCACTTCTCTTGTCAACCAAGTGAATAGTAGTAGAAGACAGAAAAGTCATGAAGTCTCTCTTTTTTTCTTTTTTAGTGTAGAAAGTCATTTAGCACAGTCATCCTCCCAACTGCCATCTCTAGGAATAGGAGACCAAGGAAGAGTATGTACAAGAATGTCTATTTTCTATTGGTACATTGAGCTATCGGAATTGGGTATTTTATAAGAGGTTAATTTAACTACATTTGGGAGGTTGAAATACAATATCAAATAGCTCCACCAGGTTGGCCTGTAGTCAGTGTCCTCTTTTCTACATCATACAGCTGATGGCCTCATGGAAGGAGAACATACTAGATGGGGATTAGATGGCAAAACAGAAAGCCATGATGAGGAGGACCAAGTGTTCTTCCTTATAACACAAGGGCACTAACTCCAGGAACTTAATTTTGAACCTGGCTCTTTAGTCTCCTCCATCATCCTGATACTTCTGATGATCTAATTACCTTATGTGAAGCTTCACTTTGTAAAGGTTCCAGTGCTTTCCAACATTGTTGTTCTGAGTACTCCTGTGAAGGATACCCAAGCAATATCCAAATCACAGCAAAGGAAAAGAGCAGCAATTAAGAGAATGAGTGTCACCGTGTGGTGGTGGCACATGCCTTTAGCCTTTAATCCCAGCACTTGGGAGGCAGAGGCAGGTGGCTCTCAGTGAGTTCAAGGCCAGCCCTAACACTTAAAAAAAAAAGGAAAACAAATTAAAAATAGAGGAGTGTGGGAGAATGGTAGAGACTTGTCTGGTGGGGTCTAATCCCCAGAGCTCTCCTTCTGCCCCCATGAAGTGGAAAGGAGTGGCTATTAGTGTCAAAACTTAAGAGAAAATAAAATACTAGAAAAGCAATTAGATATATTGAATTCCAGGCCACTATTGATCTTTTAGAAGTATTTTGGTTAACAAGGGAGGAATAGAAGCCGCATTGCCAATTTAAATTTTACTGGAATTACAGATTCCTTTCTGTGGTGCTTCAAAATAAGAACGGCCCCCATAGGGTCATATATTTGAATTCTTAGTCACCAGGGAGTGACACTATTTGATTTTTAAAAAGCTTTTTATTTGTTGTTTGTGTCTTTCACATCATGTTTCTTGATCCCATTCATTTCCTGCTCTTGCATATCTATCTGCCTTCTGCCCTTGCAGTGCTGCCCCCAATAAAATTTAAGAGAGAAAAGAAAAGAAAAAAGAAGAGTGGGGGAAGGGCAATCTCATCATGGAAGCTGCAGTGTGACACAGTGAGTGACACTGTAAACCCTTGTGTCCACACGTCTTTACTGGCACGCGCTCATTGCAAAGAGTCCGTGTCCAGGCCTCTGAACTACACTATCAGTGCTGGGCCTTCCCTGGGACTCCTCTTGGATAGCCTGTCGTTGCCCTGTGCCCTGGAGATCCTGCAGCGCTGGGTCTGCAGGACTGGTCCCTTCACGTACGCCAGTAGATCAGCAGAAATAAATACACTGACTAATCACACATTGCTACAAATATTTAGAAATCAGGAAATGATTGACAGTAATACCAGAGAGGAAAAAGAAAATAAAAATAAGATTTTCTGAGGGAGATACCTCTAAGTAGAAAACATTTCAACTAAAAGTATGAAAGACTCCAGCCATGTGAAAAACAAGGGAGAGAATATTCAAGGCAGAAAGGACAGCAAAGGCCGCTAGGCAGGAAAGAATGTGGCATTAGGAAAAATATTATTTTGAGCATTGTGCTCAAAGCCGTATAAAACTTTTCATCTTTATTATGTTGAAGGATGTGGTTTTCATCGATAACTACATTCATATGTTGGGCATCAGACCTCTAGAACCTTTGTAAATTGCAAAATTCAAGCTGTATACTGATTGACAACACCCCTCTGGTACCCAACTCCAGCAACCATAATTCTACCTTTCTGCTCTCTCCTCAAGCTCACCCTGACTTTGAGATAGAATCTCATGCCACCCAAGCTGTTCTCAGGGTTTCTAGGTTGCCAAGGGTGACCCTGAATTCCTGCCCCTCCTCCCAAATACTGGGACTACAGGCATGTGCGCTCATACCCAGTTCCCAAGTCTGCCTAATATTTGTGTGCGTGTGACCATGACAGGTACAACATATAGGTGGGATCACACAGGATTTGTCCCTTTGTGGCTGGCTTATTTCACATAGCTCAGTGTCATTGAGCATGTGGCAGGCATTCCTTCTTTGTAAGGCTGAATGACATTCTGTGGCATTATATGCTGCATTGTATCTGCCCACTTATTCAGTGGCATTCCACTGTATGAATGTGCCGCTTTTGTTGATCCATTTGTCTGTTAGAAGCACTTCTGGTGCTTCTCCTTGCCCATTGAGACTACTGCTATTGTGGACATGCTAGTTAAGTATCTCAGCATTTTCCTTGGCCTAGAGATATGGTCAGCAGGTGCAGAGGACCTGAGTTCAGTGGTCAGCACCTATGTCAGGCAGATCACAACTACCTGTAGCTCCAACTTCAGGGAATCTGACGCTATCTTCTGGTTTCTCTGAGCACTCTGCTACATAACACACACACACACACACACACACACACACACACACACACACAAATAAAAAGAAATACTTTTTAAAAAGTCGGGTTTTTTTTTTCTTTTTCTTTTCTTCTTTTGGATATAGACCCTGAGGTGAGCTTGCTGGATCCTACAATCACTTTGTAACCTTTAGAAACTTCTCTGACAGGGCCGTTGTCTATTTCCACCAACAGATGAGTTTCGATTTCTCCACACCTCCATATTTGTTATATTCTTCCCCCACTGCGGTCATCTTGCGGATATGTAATGATTTTTAAATTATTTTCTCTTAAGCTAGGATCTTGTGGCACAGTCTAGGCTGGCCTGGCTCTTGACAACTTCCTTCTCAGCACTGATACAGGTGTGTGCCACCACATCTGGCTTTATAGGTCTGATTTATATTTTATTTAATGATGTGGAGCATTATATATATTCAAGACTTTTGCCTATTTTTTTTTTACAAAACAGCCTGTTGCTATTGAATTATGTGAGTTGTTCATATGTTCTAGCTATTAATCCAATTAGCTATGATTTTTAGCATTGTGTCCTGTCCTTTAGGTTGTCCCTTAACTTTGTTGATTGATTGCTGTCATGTACAGGAGTTTCAAAGTTTGATTTCATCTCACTTGTCCAGTTTTGTTTTTGTTGTTAATGTTTTTTGAGGCGTATCTAAGACACCCCTGCCAAATTTGACGACATGAAGCTTTCCTCCTGTGTTATGTAGTTTTTAGCCCTTCATTTTGAGTTAAGTTCTGTATATGATTAAGACAGGAAACCAACTTCATTCTTTTACAACAGGATTCTCAATACTCAGGAGGATTTTGATATTTATGAGAAACGAGGAGGCTGATGGAGCGTGGCTAACAAGGAGCACAGTGGGAGATGAGATAGGATCCTGAAGGGATGTTAGGGTGTCCCAAGTTAACAACCATAGAGCGTCGTGAGCAGTTTTTACTTAGAGAAAAGGGAAAAACTTAGTACATTCCATGTGCACATGACAGTAGCTTCTTTGTAACTTTTCAGAGAAGTAATGCACTTATTTTGCTATTATTTACCCTTCTTGCTTTTTTGTTTTTATTTTTTTATTTGTTTCTTTGAGACAAGGTCTCTCTGTGTAGCCCTGGCTGTCCTGGAGTTTCTCATACAGGTCAGGCTGGCCTTGAACTCACAGAGATTTGCCTGCCTCTTCCCAAGTGTCCCGTCACTTCTTCTCCCCTTCTTGCTCTTTAACTGTCTTTCCCTCTAAACTGGTAAACTCTGTGAACCTCCACCTTTTGTCCTATGTACTTTTAAATCCGTCCTGGTTTTTGGAGGACACTAAGTGCTGAATTTACAATTGGCCTTCCTGCCTTAACTATCCTGAGCTCCTCTCTCTTTACTTCTCAGTATTTGTTATGGTAGAATCTTCTTTTATGGTAGGATTTTCTATATGTAATATGTACTCCTAATGGAAGAAAACTTGCTTTTCTGGATCAAGTCCATCAGACTTATTCTTTAAGATAATCATTATGACCACGTGATCCAGCAATCTCACTCCTTGGTTAGTAGCTTAATAAAAAAAAATACAGCTTCATGAAAATGCTTGTGTGTCAATGTTCACAGCAGCGTTATTCATAATAGCTCAAAGTGGAAAAGTTAATACCCATCTACTTCAGCCACAGAGTAGAATGGGATACTGATGATACATGCTCCATCAAAGATGAGCCTTGGAAACCTGCTAAGTGAAAGAAGACAAACACAAAAGACCACATGTTATGATTATATTTTTATGACATGCGCAGAGTATGTAAATCTACGGAGGCAAAGTAAATAGAGAAGCTGGCGGGATGGCCAGGACTAAGGTAGGGAATTTCACCTTGAGGTTAATGAAATTGTTCCAGGACAGGTGGTGGTGATAAGAGCAAAGGAGCACAAACATACTAAAACCTACTGGTTATGTGTGTGTGTGTATAAAATACATATATACATATACACACATATATATTTCAATTCTGAAAATATTTTAAATATTATAACCTTTAAACCACATGTCAGAGAAATGCAGATAAAGACACACTATTCAAGTCAGGCCAGGGGCTCATGCCTGTAATCCTAGCACTCTTGAGGCTAGAGCAGGATTAACATGACTTTGCAGTTCACTTGGGCTACATGGCAAGTTCTAGTCCAGCCAGGACTACAGAGTGAAACATTGTTAAAAACAAAACAACAAACAAAACAAAACCAAAAGACCCAGCTGATCAACCAAAACCGAACCAACTGAAAGATGCATTATTGGGAGATGTGGCTCATTAGGGTTTTGGCGCCATAAATTGAGATTCTTCTTAGGAAAAGAACGCCCTTGTACCGCAGCCACTTTATGGCAAGAAAGGAGTTTCTGTCTTGGAGAAAGATTACATTGGACTAAAGGGAATTTTGGGTTTGTTTGTTTGAGGATGCTGGATCAGAAATTTAAGATTAATATTTTGGGTGGAGCATTTCAGTGAATTTTATTTATTGAATTCTATTTTAAAATCCATTCCTTTGGTTGTGGAAAGTATTTTGTTATGGGCTGAGGACAGAGATCATTCCCTAAAATGCGACACTTGAGATGCTCATGGTTCAGAGTGCCGAGTGCTACAGTTTTGAAGAAAAATAAGTTGTTTTCAACATGCCTTTTTTTCCTGCACAGGAACTGGATTATAATAAAATTATGGAGAACACATTGTTACAGTGTACCGTTGAATCTTCCCCAATATCTAAGCTGTACATAGACCCCAAGAGGAAGGCCTGTGAGCCCCTTCATGTAGGGCTTCCACACACCAGGTATAGATACTGACCTCAGAGCCATTCTCTACTCTCTCCATCTTTCCAGCTTTCCTAAAGTCACTGTTCCAGGCTTAAAAGCAAACAACTTGCCCATTTCCTATGAGCTTAACTCTCCCCATCAAAGTGAGTGGGAATTCTTCATTAGACCATACATACGAGCAAAATTGTACAGCTACAGATTTGGTAAATAGAAGAAACTACTGAACAATGAGAATGCTGGGAGGTAAATGTAATACCTACAGGCACTTACGAGTGAACTCAATCAGACAAAAGTATAATTTTCTTCATTTATTTTCAAGCAATTAGAGTTTATTATCAATTACGTGTGTGTGTGGTAATTGGTGTGTCACCATATCCCGGGAAGATGCTAATTAATCCTTAATAAGTCTGGCAAGTTCTTCTCGTCAGAAAGGTCAGTTCTGCTAATGTAAATTTAATTTAGCAGCTCTGAATCACTTTACCGTGAATCCAAACAGTTATATAAGAAAAGCTCTTGGCTAATTATGAGAGCTATCCAAACTGGAAACGGTACTACCGTTATTCCCATCTGAGGACCACAGTTTTAGCTTGGGAATAACTTCTCAGGTCAACAGTATCCTCAAGAAAGTGTTGACACCCAGCAATAAAATGGCATGAAATCACTCTAGGTTGTTATGCCTGCCTTCCATTATTGCAAAACACAGGAGACCATTCATTTCTCAACTCAAGTGTAGAAAACATGTCCATGAAATACTTTCCAGTATGAGACGAGCCACTCCCTGTATACCATGGAGAATTCTCTTTATCCCTTTTATGTTTTCAGACCTTGGATCAGTGCCTCCCACCGGTTGCAACTAAACATGAGAGGGCATGGAATTTGGGAAGACCAACTTTTGCATCTGCCTCTGGGTTCCAATAGCACAGGGACTTTTCAATTCCTTTCAAGTATCGGTTCTATAAATGACTTTTTTTTCTCCTGGTGCTTTCTACGGACTAGTTTCCCAGTTATCCTGAGGCCAACGTGGGTACCATTTTGAATCCCTCAGTCTTTCATTTCCTCCTAGGAAGTCATGAAACTCTTCAGTCCCTCCAGAGAACATTTCTTGGATCATGTCTTCCTGACTACCACGGTCCTGGTTCTCTGTTAGCCTCTTGTGGCCTGGTAGGTTCAAGTTAAAGGACTGAAGCAGAAAGCTAAAACCTGCTTTTTAACTCATTTTCTAGCTTGACCCAATGCTGCTTTCTTCTCACTGTAAACTTTTACCCTAAGCATACACATTTCTCCAGTTTATGTTTATGTATTGGTTTTTCATTGCCTCTGCAATAAATGACCAAAATAATTAGTACTGTGAACAATGTAAGCGTATTATCTTTCGGTCGCAAAGATCAAAAGCCTGACATGCATTTCTATGGACCACAAAAACATGTCAGCAGGGCTGTGTTCCTTCTCCCTGCCCTGTAGGAGAGATAAGCTTAGTCTCCCTTCCCAGCTTCCAGAGGCTGCCCGCTTTCCTTGGCTTCTGGATTCCTTCTTCCATGTCAAAGACAGACAGACAGACCAATTCCTGTCATGCCACCAGCACCCTGGTTCTTGCTCTTCTGCTTTAAAGGGACCCTCGTCATTACACTGATTCACGCAGGTAACCTAGGCTAATCTCCTGGTTTTAATACCAGCTAATTAGCAACCTTAATTGTGTCCACAGCTGTCTTAGAGTTATGGTTGCTGTGGAGACACCATGACCAAAGATGCTCTTATAGAGGAAAACATTTAGTTGGGGCTGGGGGTGGGGGTGGGACTCACTTATAGTTGCAGAGGTTCAGTCTGTTATCATCAGCATGGCAGGGATCATGGTGGCATGCAGGCAGATGTGTTGCTAAAGTAATAGCTGAGAGCCCTGCATCTTGTAGGCAACAGGAAGTCGACTGAGACACTGGGTGGTATTCTGAGTATAGGAAACCTTAAAGCCTGCCGCAACAGTGACACACTTCTTCCAACAAGGCCATAACCACTTCAACAAAGCCACACCTCCTAAGAGTGCCATTCCGTATGAGTTTATGGGGGTCAATTGCTTTCAAACTACCACAACAACCTTAACTCTTCTGTGCCAACTGATTCACATATTCTGGGGTATTAGGATTCAGACGTATTTAGGGGAACATTATTCTGACTGCCACACATTTTCTTCCATCCTTTATTAACCTCCCCCGGATAGTCAGAAGCACATTTAATTTATTATTTCTTACTTTTTAGTTAATTGTCACACCAACCAAGTAGTTTTGAATATCGCTAGCAAAATCTCATGTGCATATTATAACTGAGTAAGACTAACATGCAAATTATATACCCAGAGGTCTAGATTTATATTTTTGTAAGGAAACTAAACAGTGTTGGATGAATTTATCTAAACTCAGTCTTTGATTTTTTTAGATTTATTTCCTGTACGTCAGTGTTTCATCTGCTTGTATGTGTGTGTACCACATATGTGCTTGGTGCCTATGAAGTCAGAAAAGGGCATCAGATCCCCTGGAACTGGAGTTATGGATGGTTTTGAACCACCATATGGGTTGCTGGAAACTGACCCCGAGTCCTCTTTGAAAGGAGCTAGCTCTCTTAACCACTGAGCCATGTATCCAGCCTTTTACTCTTCATTTTAAATCATAGAGATGATCAGTCTGGGAATACTAACACAACAAAGAATTTTAACATCTAACTTTAACGGGATTAATGATAACCCATGCTTATTAATTATATATCATAGTTAAATCGTGCAAGAAGTGTTTCAGATCAGTAAAGACTAGTGATAGAATCTGAGCTACAGAATATTCTAAAATATTCTAAAATTTATGATTGCATTTTAGCAAATCTCTACCATGTAAAACTGTTCTGGCTGTTATTGCTTTCTTTGGGTTAAAGAAAGGAGGCCAGCACATATGACAATAGATAATTCATACATTTTTGATATGAGACATACTGCTAACAGTAATCACCCTTTGGGGGCAGTTTGTAAGAATCCAAAACTTAGATCTGAATAGACAGTACTTCTATTGCCTTTTCTGATGTCATGCTCTGGACAGAAAGAGTAGAGATAAGAAGAGTAGGAAAGAAACAGCCAGAATTCCTTGGAGGCCTCTAGAGTATCGGTTCTCAGACTGTGGGTCAAAACCCCTTTGGGGGTTGCATATCAGATATCGTGCATATCAGATATATACATTATGATTCATAACAGTAGCAATATTACAGTTATGAAGGAGCAATGAAATAATTTTACGGTTGGGGGTGACCACACCATGAGGAACTGTATTAAAGGGTTGCAGCATTGGGAAGTTGAGAACCACTGCCCCAGAGGGTGAACTGCCTCCTCCTCCTCCTCCTCCTCCTCCTCCTCCTCCTCTTCATAATCCTCTTCTTCCTCCTCCTTCATGCATGCATGCTCTCATTGAGAAAAAATAAGGTAAGCAGCATGGACTGAAGCATAGTACAGATTCTTTCCACCTTTCCCAAGGAAGCCTTCTCTGGCCTACCCTTAGGTTAGAAAAGAGGCCTCAAAGGTCTCTGCTATAGGAATCTGTTTTATTTTTCCTGTAAAGCATCACTACCCCCACTGCAGATATTTTTGCAACCATTTAACGCCTTTCATACGACTGTCTTGCTTATCACTTATCTATAATTTGATCTGTGCTACTTTTCTGTAGATGATAGCTTTTATTAGACATTTCAAACACTTACTGAACTGACAAAGCCTTGCACTGGTGGATGCTGCTCAGCTTCTTTCCAGTTGTGTAGTTTTTCAAGCACAAGTGATGTCCTTGACTCCTAAAAAGGATTTCAAAAAGGCCCCACC
Organism: Microtus oregoni; assembly: GCF_018167655.1. Taxonomy (NCBI): domain Eukaryota; kingdom Metazoa; phylum Chordata; class Mammalia; order Rodentia; family Cricetidae; genus Microtus; species Microtus oregoni. Next base: position 36,211,785 of record NW_024543072.1, read on the forward strand.
CCTCCCTGATTGGGACCTTGTGTTACGTAGTAGGAAAACGTTTGGGTGGAGAGAAGAACGTGAACGGAGGGAGTGAAGCAGGAGACAAATATTCCTTCATGTTACTTGTAGGGGATTTTTAAAAAATTAACCTTTGAAATTGCGGAGCTAAAAGTATCAGCAATGGTGAGGAGACACATCCCAGAACTGCCACCAATGACCTGACGAGTTCTGATCCGATTCTTGACTACTTTTCAGAAAAGAATTTCAAGACAAGTCAGAGTGAAGGAAAAGTGAATTTATTATGTATGAATGGTAGATAGTGTACAATTTAGATTGAAGCACTGGTTTTTAGAAAGAAATGCCCAGAATATACCCAAGTGTGGATGTGGCCTTCTTAAGAGAGTACCACTTAGGTGTGTTTACAAAGACTATATAATGTGACTTTATGGCTGTTCCATTTCTCAAAGGATATAATTTACAAGCAGTAACGATTAGGCAGAGCTGTAGAATTATGTACAGAACTATGAGCTAGTTTATTTTCCTTACCTTAAGGAATTTCTTATAAATGAATTTTTAGGGCAGCTTTATGCCACATGTTGTTTGCTTTAGAGAGGAGAGAGGAGTGCTGACATGGCTAAACCCAAGGTTTTAAATGACCTGGCCCTATGTAAGCATTTGGTTGTTTTTCACATCCTTGTTTTATATATCTTTAGGAAAATTAGCGTAATCACGGTAGTTAATTCTGGCCTTTAGTTGTGTTAAGGTTTTTTGTTTCATTTTGCTTTGTGTGAGACTTTCAGCTAGAAAACAGGACCACATTCCAAAGGGAGGGGCTTTGGGGCTTCTTTTCCTCAAGTCCCCTTAATTTGTCCCACCTTTCTATCCTGTCTTACACCATATTCATTTTTCCTTATCACTCATTTAGAATTTGAAGCAGTGGTTTTCAAAGTGTGGTCTTGGAATGATAGCATTAGAAGGGACATTCCTGGAAGGATCTGATACTAGCTCAGGGATGACATCTCCCTAGAGCATCATCTGGCAACTTCTTAGAAACACAGATCTCTGAGTCTCACCACTGAACTAAAGGATCAAAACTTTGCTGGGGTGGGGATGGAGCAACTAACCAATCTCCTGTTTTGAGAAGTCCCATGGGAGCCTTCACCCTTACTGACTAGTGTTCGTGATCCTGGAAGGTACTCTGCGTGCTACTAGAGAAAGGTAACCACCACCCAGCTACAAACCCTACAATCTATGGCAGTGACTTGTCTCCAAGATATGCTAGCGCACAAAAGCTGTGGAAAAAATCAATTACTGTATGACTGGATTTAAGGCCCATTCCAAGAGATGAAATTCATGCCTGATACTGTTGGTGGCCATGAAGCATAGACTTGGATAGGTTATGGGTCTAAGGGAAAACCAAACCCTATTGCTCTGCTAAAGGAACATACTGATAAAATGACTTTTAAGGACATTCTGCTATAACCATAGATCAGTGCCTTGCTCAGCCACCGTCAGAGATGCTTCCTCCTGCAGTAGATGAGAACTGACACAGACCCACAACTAGGCAATGTGCAGAGTCTGAGAGGTTTTGGGTACTGAGTCCTAAATGGAACAACCTCATCAAACTCTTCTCTTCACGGCTCAGGGAGCTATGCAGACGAGAAGACACAGGGGACAGATGACTCCGAGAAAATTGTCTTCCAGACACGACAGGACTGATGCGCACATGAGTTCACAGACAAAGGTAGCATGAACAGAGCCTGTACAGGTCCAAGCCATGTGGGAGCCCAGTCCTGAGTGGGGTAAATAGACACTGGCATCCATACCTGATCAAGAAGTTATCTGCAGTTGATACCAGCTTGCAAAGGAAAAATCAATTTTCTCCAATGGCATCTAATTGGTTATATTAACCACACTAAGATTAGGCCCCATGCCCAGCATAGATGGCCAACAAAACAAACTAAAGGGTATTTTTGTAGACTTTTTAAAAAATCTCATATTGCTTGGTTTGGACATTTTTTTTTTTTTGCCTTATAGGTCTTTTGCCTGTATATTATGGTTTTCAATTTTGTGTTTTGACGGGACGTTTGTGTGTGTATGTTTTTTCTGTTGTTGTTTTTTAATTTCTTTCTTTCTTTTTGATTCTGGGTATTATTGCCTGTTTGCTTGCTAAAGGGTGGGAGTATCATGGGGAAGATTTGGGAGGAGTTTGGGGAGGAGAAACCATGATCAGAATATATCAGATGAAAAAATTTTCAATTAAAGTCCAATGGATGATTATGAAATGCTTGAAGATTACTTTAAACATTATGTCTACTCTAAGTGTTCAGCGTCTGAGCTAGTACTATGTGTGTAGACTGTGAACAAGAAATACTGAAAGCTGTGTCCTCAAAGACTCATTGATTGCAGCTTCAATGTGAAGAAGTTGAAATGTGCCTCCTTAATAGCTATTTAGTGTCCTCTGTGCATGACTTCACATCTTTTGTGACCATTATGTAAAGCCTCTGGGAAGTAGGAACAGATATCTAGTTTGTCCTGCTTGGTTTTAAATATCTCACAATATACCCATCAAGATATTTGGAAGTGTGTTATTTTACTACTTTCTGTTGTTACTATAAAAAGTCCATGAAACTGCCACCTCATGGGAATATGGTATTTGAGGAACCTATGGACCATGATCACTCATATTTGCATCCAGAATAAACCACCTCTCTTGCTCCTTTATCGTGAGAGCTGTTTCTTCCATCGTCTTTTCAAAACAGTCCTTCACCAGGAACCTCCTTGGAATATTTTCATAAAACGAGCATCTGGAAGGATGACATGCTCAACGGACACATATAATATACCTTTACAGCTGACATCAGAAGGACAATTGAAGGAAGCCCCTAACAAAACGAATCTTCAGTTTGGCTACTGTGTTTTAAGGGGTGAGGAAAAGGGTTCAGGAGGCGCCTCTGTATTATCGGTTGCTAGTCTTTCCTCCTGAAATTTTACGTTGTTACAGTGTTGATAGCGAAGCCCTGTATTTTGGGGCAGAGAAAGTAGTCATTGCCTTCTGAACTAACCAAGAACGGTGGCAAATAGATCCGGGGAGAGGAGATGCAGAAGGGAACAGCGCTGGGCTGTGCAGGACTGAGACGACAGAAAGGCACGTGCAGACCAAAGCTTACGTCCTCTTGAACAAGAGAGCCTCCTGCTCCGGATTCAGACACCATTCTGCTAAGTGAGCTCCCAGTGTCCGCGCGCCCTCAGCCGGCGATGGAGCACAGTCTCCCAGAGGCCTCTGTGGCGGCGCGCGCAGCCGCTCCTGGCTCCCGGCAGTAGGCCTCTTCCGCCCGGACTCTGGCAGGAAGTCCCGCCCACTCGAGTCGCCTTGGGTAAAGCGCATGACGCCTACGAGCAACCAATGAAATGCCAAAAATGAGACTCAATGGCCAATGAGGTGCCGGTCTGGTATGGGCGCCAGACCAATCCCGAGGCATCTTACCCGGATGTGGTTGCTTGGTTCTGAGAGCAGCAGCCCGAGCGTGGGGCTTGTTGCACGTGGGGCGCGGACTGAGGGTGCAGAGAAGGGGGCGGCGCGCGCGTGCGTGTGCCGCGTAGTGGTGTTCGGTTGGGTTTTGAGTGTGGAACGATTCGATGCCGTCTGTAGTGGCTGAGATTCCCGCGGCTGCATCTCGGGGCTTCCTGGGGTGAGTCCCCTTCATGATCTGTCACCAGTGGTCTCGGAGACGCACCTCGCCGTGGGAACATGAATCTCTTACCTAAAAGCTCCAAGGAGTTTGGCTCTGTTGACTATTGGGAGAAGTTCTTCCAACAGCGAGGGAAGAAATCTTTCGAATGGTATGGAACCTACCTGGAACTCTGTGAAGTGCTGCACAAATACATCAAGCCCAGGGAAAAGGTACGACGTGCGGCCAGGAATTCTTCTTGGGGACTGAAGATAGCAGTCCTAAACTTAGGAGACAGGCAGGCGTGGGTATCCTCCTCGGATCCACAGTTCAGGACTCCGTGCAGCATTTTGGCCAAATGACAACTTTAAAATAGCCATTTAAATCTTTCAGTTAAAAGCTGATCCTTCGGGCATGGTGGCGCCTGCCCTTAATCCCAGCAGAGGCAGGCGGATCTTGTGAGTTCAAGGCCAGCCTGGTCTACTAAGCAGAGAAACTTTTCTGTCTTCACCGTATTTGGAATGGTGGCTTCGTCAGTAGTCTGAAGGGGTGTTGTGTCGCTGTGCCCAAGTGTGGCATTGGCAGCACCGTCTGGCTTTGTTGATAGGTCATTGCTGGGTGCTTATCAGGTTTCAGACGTTGTGCCCTATACTCAAGCCCCAGGAGCAGTGATATAAACTGCACACACTCTGACAGCGCAACGTTCCAAGTTTAGTAGTAGCCGTGGAAGAGGTGGGGTTGTATTGGCGGCAGGGAGGAAAACGTACCGTCAGGCATGTGCAGTTTTTTTATTCTTAGCAAATTCAGGGGCACTTGTTTTTACAGGTGAATGTTGAAGGTCACACATATAGTAGGTTGTCAAATGGAGATTTAAAAACAGGTCTGTCTGACGCCAGAGCTTAGTCACATCTCACCGAAAGATGCTTTTCCCTCCGGAGATGGTGACACCAGACTTTTGAAAGATGAATGGGAGATTGGGCTGCAGAGAGAGACAGTAACTTGGGCTTTTACGTTTGGCTTCAGAAAACTAGCTAAATATCCTGAGATGGAATCTGTGACGGGAGCAGATTTGGAAATCTCATAAACTGGAGTTTATTGTCCGGGGACACGGAAAGCATGAGAGCATGGAAATAGTTATGACAGGCTCCATTTTTAACTGTAAATCGATATTGCAACTGGCGTGTTTGGATTTTACAACTTCCTACAGACTTTAAAAAGAGATTTACTTATTTATTTGACGATGCATATGTGTGTTTGCCTGCATGAGTTTATATACATCATGTGAATACAGGAGCCGTGAAGGCCAGAAGGGGGCTATCCAAGTTCCCGGAACAGGCGGTGTGAGCAATCATGAGCTGGGCCTTTTGGGTGCAGAGAACTGAACTTGGGTCCTCAGTAACAACCGTAGGTGCAATTACCTACTGAGTGTTCTCTCCAGCCACACATTCAGTTTTTTTTTTTTAATTTATTTATTAATTATGTATACAGTGTTTTGCCTGGGTGTATTCTTGTACACCAGAAGAAGGCACCAGATCTCATTGCAGATGGTTGTGAGTCACCATGTGGTTGCTGGGAATTGAACTCAGGACCTTTGGAAGAGTAGTCAGTGCTCTTAACCTCTGAGCCATCTCTCCAGCCCCACATTCAGTTTTGAATAGCACACACCATAAAACCATTCTCACATGATCTTTCTTTTGACAAAATACTCCTTTGATTAGTGAATTCCTCCCAGATGTGTCTAGCTTTTGACATCGTAATGCAAGGTTCTCATCTCCAAGGCTCACACTTGAGAACCATGCAATCTAGTGGCACAGTGAAATAATAGCAAAAAAATACGCATTTTAAGAATGCTTACAGTTTGTTTTGAACTGTAGTCGTGGCTGCCCTGGGCCCAGGGTTGCACATACCTGTATTGGTAGTTCCAAGATGGCATCTAGAGTTAGTTGTAGTCTTGCTTTCTCCTTACCGTGGTTGCTCTGAGAGACTTTCCTCTCTGAAGTGTCAAAGAGCTTGCCTTTGCCTTGGTCCCTTCTATTTTGTACATGATTTTTGTTTTTTCTCTAGCTGCTTGTGATTGGCTGTGGCAACTCAGAGCTGAGTGAGCAACTGTATGATGTGGGCTATCAAGATATCGTGAATATTGACATCAGTGAGGTGGTAATCAAGCAGATGAAGGAGCGCAATGCCAGCCGACGCCCCCACATGAGCTTCTTGAAGATGGACATGGCACAGATGGAGTTTCCTGACGCCACATTCCAGGTGGTGTTGGACAAGGGCACGCTGGATGCCGTCCTGACAGACGAGGAGGAGCAGACCTTGCAGCGGGTGGACAGGATGCTGGCTGAGGTTGGCCGGGTCCTGCAGGTGGGCGGTCGCTACCTCTGCATCTCCCTGGCGCAGGCTCACATCCTGAAGAAAGCAGTGGGTCACTTCTCTCGGGAGGGGTGGATGGTGAGGGTACACCAAGTGGCCAGCAGCCAGGACCAGGTGTCTGAAGCAGAGCCTCGGTTCTCCCTGCCTGTCTTTGCCTTCGTCATGACCAAGTTCAGGCCAGTCCCTGGCTCTGCCCTTCAGATCTTTGAGCTGTGTACTCAGGAGCAGGGCAGGCCTGTGCGGCTGGAGAGTGCCGATGGACTGGCTGAGGCCGTGCGGGAGCGGCAGCACTATGCTTGGCTGTGTAGTCAGCTGCGCCGCAAGGCTGGGCTGGGGAGTGTGTCTCTGGACTTGTGCAGTGGGGACACTGGGGAGCCACGCTACACCCTCCACGTGGTGGACAACCCCACTGTGAAACCATCGCGGGACAGTCATTTTGCCATTTTTATCAGTGAGTTGGGATTGCTCCACGTCTTTCCCTGGAAGGGCTGGCTTACAGGGCCGGGGCTGGGCTTGGGTCCTGGTGATTGGGTATGTCATGGCTGTTTTTATCTTAAGGTGGGATTAGCCAAGGCATGATGAAAAGGGAGTAATAGCCCTCCAGCAGCCTTCTTAGACTTGAGTTTGCTCTTTTCATAGTCCAAAATAAAGGCTTGATGAAGTTTGAAAATGGAGGTGGTAGGCAGGACACAGTAAGTGTAAATTTAGACTCATTGCACATGTATAGAAATTTTAGTTACTCAGAGTTTGCATTGATGGAGGCGAGGCTGGGCTGGTTGGTGCCAGCTGTGAGATCTAGCTCGGGTTCTGTCTAGCCTGTGTGCTGTCGTCCAGAAGGAAAGCCACTGCAGACTTAACTAAAGGAGGCAGTGCAAGGAGCAGCTACAGGAGTAAGTTCTGCAGTGGACTCTTTGGATTCCAGCTCCCGTTTAGGTACCTTCGTGTGCTTTATTTTCCTCAGATAACTTGTAAGCAGAAGGGAATGTAACCGTCTGTGTGGTTGGGAAGTGTAAGCTCTTAGGAATGATGCTTGCCACGTGACACATGAAGGTGCGGAAAGCAGGGAGGGTACCAGAAGGATGGAGGAGCGAGGAAACCGTGGGCATGTGCTGGAAATCTGGTTTCTTGAGAACCAAGCCATCTTTCCACGTATTTCAGAATCTTTACTGGCTACCTATGGGAGTGAATGGTGGAGTGGCCAGGAGGATGGCGACGGGCCAGGCTGTCTGGGGCTGAGTCCGAGCTTTGCGTTCACTAGTGTATGAGCCTAGACAAACAGTTTAAGTTCTATGTTCTCTTTCCTCATTTGTGAAAACGGAAATAATGCCATGTTCACCTTGCGCCATTGTTATTGTGAGAATTATATTATTTGTATTTTTTTAAATTATTTTATGCATGAGTGCTATCTGCATGTACATCTTTATGCCAGAAGAGGACATCACATCCCACTAGAGATGGTTGTGAGCCACAATGTAGTTGCTGGGAATTGAACTCAGTAGCTCTGGAAGATCAGCCAGTACTCTTAACCACTAAACCCTCTCTCCAGCCCCTGTTATTTGTATTTTTAAACAGCTTAGAATCAGGCCTGCATGTCTAAAACAGCATTTTCTTTCTATCTTCCAGTCTCCCCCAACCCCAGGACTTGTATCGTGTATCACCCTTAGTCTTGCTTCAGGTTTGATGGGCTGCTCTGCTTTTGGGAATTGATAGCGTCTCAGTGGAGTCACAGGAAGGAAGCTGTTCAGAGCAGTGACTGGCTTTGCCATGTGGACCATATTGGTTGTGGACCTTGAACATTTGCCCCCGTGGCTCCCTGTAACCAATTTTGTCTATTCCAGTACCCCAGGGCCGAGAGACCGAGTGGCTCTTTGGCATGGACGAGGGCCGGAAGCAGCTGGCAGCCAGCGCAGGCTTCAGGAGGTTGGTCACAGTGGCTCTTCATCGCGGCCAGCGGTATGATGGCATGGAAAGCATTCAAGCAGAGCTGTCAACCAGAGTCATGGAGCTGGCCCCGGCGGGGATGCCTCCCCAGCAGCAGGTACCAAACTTTGGCAGCAGCTCTTGCTGGTTCCTGGAGTTCCATCAGCAGCTAGGAAGGCAAAAGGAGCCCTCCAAAGGCCAGGACCAGGGAGGAGAACACATGAGAACAAAGTATGATGTCAAATGCATGAGAGAGGCCATGATGAAACTCATTACTTTGTATGCTAACTTTAAAAAATTGATTAAGGGACTGGAGAGATTGCTCTGTGGTTAAAGAGCACTGGCTGCTCTTCCAGGGGACCTAGGTTCAGTTCCCAGCAACCACATGGCAGCTCACACCTGTCTGTAGCTTTAGTTCCAGGAGATCCTACACCCTCAAACAGACATACATGTAGGCAACACCACAATGCGTATAAAATAATAATAAATTAAAATTATATTTTAAAAAGATTGAAGAAGAAAGTTAGGACTAGAATCTGACCATAGTTTGGAGAGCCATAGTGAGGTGAGAGTTAAATGTTCCCAGGAGAGAGAGAGAGAGAGAGAGAGAGAGAGAGAAAGAGAGAGAGAGGGGTGAATCCATCTAGGGGCTGAGGTTGTAGATCAGTGTTGTGCCTGTTGTGCAAAACGCCCTGGGTTTAATTCTTGAAACACACACACACACACACACACACACACACACACACACACAGCAAAGAAAGCCATACTACTATAGCATCTGTATCTGGGTTGGAGGCCTATGTTTTTTTTGTTTTTTTTTCACATTCTTAAAAAAAGATTATGTATTTTATGTGTGTTTTTTTTTTCCCTCTGTGTTTGTCTGCACACCAGAAAAGAGCATCCAATCTCATGGGAGTACCATTATAGAGTTTTTGTTTATTTTTATCGTATGTGCATTGGTGTTCGGCCTACATGTGTGCCTGTGTGAAGGTGTCCGATACTGTAGAACTGGAGTAGCAGACAGTTGTAAGCTGTCGTGTGGTGCTATGAATTGAACCTGGGTCTTCTGGAAGAGGAGCCAGTGTTCTTAACTGCTGAGCCAGCTCTCCAGCCCCTCATTGAGTTTCTAAAGTGGGTCTGGTCTCTAAAGGCCCAGGAGAGCACTGGTTTAGAAAGAAGCTGTTGTTGTCCTTGGTGTGGGGCAAGTTCTCACGCTCAACCAAAAGTGCAGTGTGATGATGTTTTTGCCTCAATCTGTCTGCTCCTACAGGTTCCCTTCCTGTCTGTGGGTGGGGACATTGGAGTCCGGACTGTTCAGCATCAAGACCACAGTGCCCTGAGTGGTGACTATGTTATTGAGGACGTGCAAGGGGAAGATAGGTGGTACTTTCGGCGGCTCATCTTCCTCAGCAACAGGAACGTGGTGCAGTCAGAAGCCAGATTGCTGAAGGAGGTGTCTCACCGAGGTGAGGCATCACAGATGTGTTGTGGGACCGGGTCTGGATAGACTCAATTAGTCCTTAAAAAGAACTAAGTAAAAGCTTGGCCGAGATGGAGGACAGAGCTAGATCTTTGTAATGGGAAGTGCAGGGCTCTTCCCACCATCTGGGCAGGGTCCTAGTGGAGATAATCGAACAGAAGTGTTTCTTCCCGCCTTGAACAAAGCCTATCCCTGCATGGTAAGGAGTAGCGGTAGTGAAGCTGAATAAGCCTGATATTGACTTAGTGCCTTAGTTTAAAGGGACTCTGTTTTATCAGCTGATACATACACACACACATATATAAAATATATCCCTTTGTGCCCCTCTGAGCCCTGCCCCGTAGCGTGCCCTGCAATTGCCTGATTCAGAGAGACTTAGGTTGGTGCCTCAGCTGCCATCTAGTCTCGCACTGTTGGGTGGGATTGCGTGTAATGAAGAAAATGGTTTATGAGCTTCCATTCTGGTGTGCGAGCCCCTAACTGTAGATGGATACAGAGCACATGGAATACGGTCGGAGTGACTGATTGTTTTTAGAAATTGACTTTTACTTATTTATGTATTTTATGTTCGAGATAGTCTCAGTCTTTAGATTGTTCTTGAACCGTCAGCAGTCCTCTGCCTCAGTCTCCTAAGCTGGGATTATAGGCATAAATCACCACACTAGTTTGAATTTTAATTAATTTATATTTCAGTTAATGTGGCTATAGCTGCCTGATGTTTACAGTTTTGGTCAGTGAGATCCAGACCTCTCTTTGGTTCCCTCATTTTCTTTTTTTGAGTAAAACAAATTTTGTATGTGTGTAGGTCCCGAGAGAGAGAGCATTAGATCTTTTGGAGTTAGAGTTACAGGCAGCCATGAGCTGTGGTGTGGGTGCTGGGACCTGAACTCTGTTCCTCTGTGAGAGCAGCCACTCCTTAGTATGCCTAAGATGTTCCGTGAGATCTCCCTGAGGAGATTTGACCTCCCCCTGCGTCTTGGCTGTGTATGTTTGTATCACTGTGACTGATTTAAAATCATACCTTTCGTGTGAAAACTGAGGCTGGACTTGTCAGTCTAGCACTCAGAAGGCAACATCATCTCAGGCCGACTTGGCCTATGAAACCGTTTCAGGCCAGACAGAATGAGACTAGTCTAAAAAACATTCGCTTTAGATCAAAAAGTTAATGTTTCTGTCTTCCACCTCTCCAGTAGAATGCCCCTTTGATCCCAGAAATCTGAAATTGGGTGGCCCGATTCCCAGTTACTGCTTTTGTTTGAGCATGCTGTTGTCACAGCGAATCTGGAAGAAGGTGAGGGAGAAGTCCACTCCTGCAGTCACAGATTCGTCCTATCCTGTAGGCTCAGGATGATTTTCTTTGGGGCATTCTCCATGCATGTGGGCTCCCACCCTCTTAGCTGGCAATTCAGGCTGCAGCTTCCTTAATCTCATCCCACACCTCAGTCAAATAAATGGCTGAAAAGAACAAAATGTTCTTTCCAGTTTGAGTTTCAGGTTTTTCCACATTGTCAAGTTTCTTTGTTTCTTTCAAGACAGGGTTTCTCTGTACCCATGGCTGTCCCGGAACTCTCCCTGTAGACCAGGATGGCCTTGAACTCACAGTGACCCGCCTGCCTCTGACTCTCAAGTGCCCCACCACTGCCTGGCATTATCAAGTTTCTTGCCTTCTTGGTAAAGTTTTCTTCCCATGGGAGGAACAGTATCTATCACGGGGGTATGTGTGATCACAAAATAGCGATTACTCAGAAGAGACTACGTCTGAAAAGTACCCCATGGTTACACTTCAGTTCTGATGCTTCAAGCAAGTGCAGATTCTGTAACAATTCAGAGCCATCCTTTTAGGATGGCATCGAGGGAGTGGGCAGAGTAGGGTGGTCTGTTGTAGGGTCTCCACCCCTGTGATTTCCTTAGCAGTGGGATGGTGCACTGTACTGTCTAGGGGACATAGTAGGAAGATGGTAGATACACGGGGCACAAACAGCCCTAGGTCTGTGTCTTACCGGCCCTGCCTGTTAACCATGTGTACTTTACTGAATATCTGAGATGCTCAGTTTTTTTCATGGGCAAAGAATTGGAAACAGTTATGAGAGGAGCTCAGAGTGAAAACTATAGTAAGTGTTGGTACAGTAAGTGATGTTGGGGACTTAGTAGTGACTTTACATTTCTGAAAAAGAAGAATGAGTCCACTTTCCTCCTCTAAAGGGTCTTACATTCTCAAAGGGGAGGGCTCGAGGCCCGTTAGTTAAGATTTCCAGGTTTTGAATGTGCTTTTGCTTTGTACCTTTTCTGATCCTCTGCTATTCAGCACTATATGGTGAGTGTTAAGCCAGCCATGTCTTTGTGGGGAGGGTCTGATTTGTAGAATTTGCCAATTTCTATGGTATGAATATTCTCTCAATGGTCAGTTTGAGTCTATCTATATAATGTCAACCAGTCGGCAGCACAATTGCTTACTTAACAGTTGGTTCTTCGATCTGTTTAAAGCTGTTGCCGCACACGGCTGCCGGCATCCTTCATTTCCAAGGGCTAGCACAGGACTTGAGTAGTGTGACTCTCTCCCTTAGCCCAGAAGAAACGGAAAAAGGACAGGAAGAAACAGCGGCCTGCTGATGCTTCTGAGGACGTCCCTCCTGCCCCTGGGCAGTCCATCGATAAGAGTTACCTCTGCTGTGAACACCATAAAGCCATGATTGCTGGCCTTGCCCTGCTGAGAAACCCAGAGCAGCTCTTAGGTAAGAGATAGCACTGCCTTCCACAGTCAGAGCCCGAAAGCCCAAGAGCGGAGCACATAGCCGTGTCGCTCAGGCAGTTCCTACAGACCCACAGATGCACGTGGGTTCCATCCTCCCTCATCTGACCATGGTCTCCATTAGTGAGTTGAGGTAACTTGCCTCAGACAGCCTGCCATCTTGAAATAGCTGCCTGTGTTGGGGTGTAACTTTGTTTTCTTCCGTTTATTTTACTTTAAAATTAAGGTATAATAAAATATATTCAGCAAGGAATGTGAAGCACACAGATTTTGAGTTAAGCATAGAATTTTAAGTTATTTATAACTTTCCACATGTGTATATAGTGTTAACTGGATGGTGTTTATGACATCTCCAGTGTCTCTGGGTGATATGTGGCTTTTAGTAGTGCCTTATTTGAGGACAAACTGTAATTCTTATTATAGTTAGTTAAAATAACTTTGCACTAATAGGCAGCTTCATGTGTTCATTCACAAGTGTCTTCACCTGAAGTCCCTGACTTTATTTTCTAGTTAATCTCGGGGTCCAGCCTTTTCTGGTGATTTGCTTGTTTGTTTTCTTCTGTTAGTACTCTTGTGGCTACTGTGGTTCTCTGCTTAGGGTTAGAATTTGGGTCTTTGCTTTCTGTCCTTTAAAGAACTTGAATGGGTTGTGCTTGTGTTGTTGGGGTGTCTGAAAAGGTGGCTAGGGCTCTGAGTTAAGAGCTGGGTGAGGGGTGTTGTGTTCATGCTGCTTTGTGCCTCCATTTCCGAGGATGGGAGTCTATCCAGTAACTCTTAAGAGATTCTTGGGAGCATGGCAGCCAGTTACATTGGAGTTTGTAAGGGACCGTAAATTTGGGCATGGTTCATTTCCTGGATCTAGCCAAAATGGCGTCAAGGCTGAAAGAGCAAATATCTTGACGTCTCAATTTCTAGGTCCTTAAATGTTTATCACTGGGCAGAACAACCATTACTGACATTCTCTCTTCTTATAGAGACTCCACTGGCATTATTGGTGGTGGGTCTAGGAGGAGGTAGCCTCCCCCTCTTCGTTCATGATCATTTCCCAAAGTCTCGTGTGGATGCTGTTGAGATTGACCCCTCCATGTTGGAAGTGGCCACCCAGTGGTTTGGCTTCTCCCAGAGTGACCGGATGAAGGTTCACATTGCAGATGGCCTGGCCTATATTACCAGCCTGGCGGAAGGAGAAGGTACCGCTGAGGGCGGGGCGAGGGAGGGGGTCTTCAGAGGATTGTTAGTTATGGAACCTTAGTCTAAGGTTGCCAGACCTGCACGGGTCTCTAGAGTTCCCTTCTCAGAGGGGCTATCCACATCCTGTCAGTCTTCCCCTGTGTGTTCATTTGGTTATGAACTAGTTTTGTTGGGGTGTAGCAACCAGTAAAAGAGACCAGTGAGCCCCTCTTCTGACCTTGTAACCTTGCCTCTTCCTACCACTTCAAGGAAGCCGGAGTCTGTAGCCAGTGAGCAAAGGGAAGAAAAAATAGGGCCTATGTTGATCTTTTTTTTTAATAAATCATTCATCTGTAGGTAAAGCCAGAAATAGAGTAAAACTACATTCACACAAGTCAGTGACTTCCAAACTCAGGGACATCTGACAAGGTCAGCAAAGATGGTTTTGGTTGTCACAAATGGGAGGGACCATTACTGTCACCAATGACAGAAAATCTTCTATCCAAAATGTACCCAAAATGTCAGCCAGCAGTGTGAGGCTGAGAAATGCTATTGCAGGGTTTCCTTCACTTTGTACCTTAGACATAGAATAAAGTGCACATTACTTTTCTGTAAAACAGTAGGTTCAATAGGTCTCCTGTTCCTTCCTTAACTTCATAGGATCCCAGTGTGGCTGGTTAATGTTAATGTATGCCTGGTCAGTTGTAACTGGAGGTTTCTCTCCCACCCACCAGTTCCTGAATAACCACTCTGAGGTTTAATATTAATTAAAAACTATTTGGCCTATTAACTCAAACTTATTATTAACTAGCTCTTACAACTAAACCATTTCTATTCATCTATGTTTTACCATGAGACTTATGGCTTGTTATCTCACATCTTGTTTCCCTGGCGACTCTCTGACTTCACTCTTCTCCCTGTATCTCTGCTTGGATTTCCTGCCTGGCTCTATTCTGCCTGGCTATTGGCCAAATCAGTGTCTTTATTAACTATTAATGGTAATAGAACATATTCACAGCATTCAGAGGGGTATCCCACATCAGTTACCCTAGCCTGGATAGCTGCTTTGACCAGTTGACTGGCTCTCAGTTTTGATTATACTTTTCGAATTACCTGGGGAGCTGGCAGAACACACCATAGGCTTCCTTCCCACCTCCTCTCACTTCTGGCCACCACTCTGGGGTTAGACATCACATTTTTCAAGTCTGTAGAAACTTCCCAAAGTGATGCTCATTTCTTCCAGCATTAAAAACCACAGGCATAGTGTGTACCATTCATGCTAGAATGAGCCTGTCGTGTGTGCGTCTGGAAGGTGAGGACTGCTCCTCTGTGCTGGAGGGTGGTTTGAACTTTGACGAGAAAGACTGCTCTAAACCGTGACGTTTGAGTCTTTAATAGTCAGAGCCCTCATGATGTCATCCTTCAGGCTTAGTTGCCCACAGCAGGTTTCAGAGCAGGTGTGTGTATAGAAATGTAAGTGATGCCATCTTATCCCACAAAGACAAGGACTTATTGTCTCCTCTTTCGCAGCTCGACCCCACTATGATGTGATCATGTTTGATGTAGACAGTAAGGATCCGACACTGGGAATGAGTTGTCCTCCCCCAGCGTTTGTGGACCAACTTTTTCTGCAGAAGGTCAAAAGCATCCTGTCTCATGAAGGTAAGAAACCCTAGAGTCTGGGAAGGAAAGAGGGAAGGGTCCTTTAGAATAAATATTTGGGCTGGAGAGTGAGAGCCATTGCAGCTATTGCAGGGGACTCGGGTTAGGTTCCCAGCACTCATGTCAACTGCCTCTAATTCCTGCTGCAGGGAATCGAGGCCCTCGCTAGACTCTGGGTGCTGCTGCAGGGAATCAAGGCCCTTCCTCTACCAGACTCTGGGTGCCTGCATAACAGCATGCATATTCCCAATATCACATCACACACATAATTAAAAAATAAAAACCAAAATGGTTCTTTTTTGGTTTTTTTGAGACAAGATTTCTCTGTGTAATCCTGGCTGTTCTGGAACTCACTCTGTAGACCAGGCTGGCCTTCAACTCCCTGTTTCTGCCTTCTGAGTGCTGGGATTAAAGGCGTGCACCATCACCACCCAGCATAAAATTATTCTTTAATAAAAATTTCGTGTAAATGTGTAGTTTGATTAGTTTTCCTAAATTGGCTGTCTGCTTGCACCAAACACAGTTTCCAGCACCCTGGGAGCCACCCCTTACTGACTCCTCCTCTCCTCTAAAGGGAAAACATTCAACTGTCTTCACAGCTTAAGTTTGTTTCTTGCTGTAGATGAGTCACATGTATTATATTCTTTTAAATGTCTGCTTTCTTTTACTTAGCCTGATGTCTGTGAGATCTGACCATGGTGTTGTGATGATATTGTTTATTTTTACTGCTCTTGGTATCATGTGACTATGCTACCATTCATTTGCCCAGCACCAGTGTTTGGAGGTGATAGAAACGGTGTTACCAGTAATAGTCTTAGTGTGTGCTATGTATTTGGTAACTTTCTTTATAGGTGTGATGAATAGATCCATAGGCCTGTAACTGCTTGTGATTTATGGTGTTCAGCTTTTGTTGATCTTGCCAAGTGGTTTATAATGTCGTCGTAGTTCACATTGAAGCAGCTTGGTGACTCTAGCTACCACTCAGATGGTTTCCAGATGCCCTGGACTTGGCATTTTGTTACTTAATCTTCATAGGAGCCCGTTTTCAGATGAGAAAACTTAGGTTGAGAGACTTGCCACACTTACACTCAGTTGGTGCTTGAGTTCTTTGTTACTTGAAGCCTGCGTCCACAACCCCTAGGTATTTTCCATTTTAAAAGTCCTCTGGTGGCTGGGTTGATTGGAACCGTGATTGCCAGAAGTCAGATAACCTTGGCCTTCTCACTGGATAGTAAATACCCATGTGACGTGTGTGTCAAGAATATAACATTCTTGTGGAATTGATAAATTTGTGTTTTGTGAAGGGTATTAATTACTTTTCATTAAAAGATTTCTTAGGCATGGAGAATATTACAGTAACGTGTTAGCGATGGGAAGCGTTAGGAAGTCAGACTAAAAGCTTTCTTAGTGTCACATCTGCACAGTCTTTATGCTTTTGTGTGCTGTGTATTCTCTGCAGGCTCTCCTGATTTTCTCCCTTCACCAGCCTCCCTGTTAGAGACTTCTGGGTTCTCCTTATGCATGGATCTGTGGTCAATCTACTCTTTCCTTCCTGTTCCACAGGTATCTTTATCCTTAACCTTGTGTGTCGTGATGTGGAGTTAAAGGACTCAGTGCTGGCTGGACTGAAGGCAGCCTTCCCTCTCCTGTATGTCCGGCGAATTGAGGGCGAAGTGAATGAGATCCTGTTTTGTCAGCTGCAGCCAGAGCAGAAGCGGGCTACACCAGAGCTCCTGGAAATGGCCCAGGCTCTGGAGCGGACCCTGAGGAAGCCTGGGCAGGGTTGGGATGACACCTATGTCCTGTCAGATATGCTGAAAACTGTAAAGATTGTGTGATCAGCTTTCTGCCCAGACTGATGTGCACTGGGCTGCTGGAGTATGACACACAGGTCTTTTAGACCTCATGTTTTTCTTGGTGACATCCCTCCGACCTTTTGAGATGGGAGGCAGTCCCAGGGATGATTGCTTTGATTTTTTTTTAGAAGTGTGGTTATGGATGAAGAATGGGACTGGTCATCTGCTTCTGGAGGCTGAGGGAAGGCCAAGGGAGAAGTTACAGTTAGGCAGTGTCCTGCTGTGGATCTTCAGTGTCTTCCCAAAGGTCATATGTTGAAAGGTGACTCGGGCTTTGTGGAGGAGGTTAGGTCACCGGTGTGCCCTTGAAGGACTATAGAGACTCTGGCTTTTCTCTTTTGGCCACTGTCACGTGAAGCACTCAAACTACCATATCTTCCTTCCCGTGATGCCCTGCTTCACCTCAAGCCCAAGGACAATGTTGGAAAGTTACCAAGGTCTGCCCACTCATGGCCTAGAACCATGACTAAGCCAATAAATCTTTCTTCCTTGCAAGGTTTGTTTTCAGTATTTTTATAGTAACTGAAAGCTAAGAGCAGTTTTCAGCTTCATTTTCTATAATGTGTACCAATGAAGACCAGCATGTTCTAGCTGCTGACCTTTCCCCGTCCCTCAGCTGACTCCCAGGGCACTAACTTGCTTTTGTGGAGAAGGTTTTAGCACACAGAGTCACTTCCTATGCCCCATCTTTTCCACTAAAGAATGATTTACTTTTGTTAAGGTCAGGCAAATGAATCTGTATGAGAATTTTTAAAAACTTGATTATTTTACAATTTCACACATATGTATACAATTTCATACATATATGTACTAGTATACATGTAATGTACTTTGATTACATTTCCCCACCCCATTATTCCCCATCGTCTCCCTCTCAAACGATCCTTTTCCTAACAAAAATTGCATCTTTTTTGTCTTGGTAGACCACTGCATTTAATTAGTGTTGCTTGCATGACAATGGGGGGGGGTTATTTACTTGAGCACAGTGATTACACCACTGTAGAGTATTATTTCCACTTCCACCCAGCAAACATTAGCTATATAGCGCCTTGGGAAGGAGTGGGGCCTTACGAGCCTTTCCCCCCTTTATAAGACTTCTGCCTAACTTTGGACATAGCAGGTGCTGGGAAAGGAGAGTTGTGAACCTAAGGCCGTTAACTAATTGTTAGGTCTAAAGCAAATGCTAGGGTAAGAACAGGCAGTCCGGAGAAGAAACACCCATGCCCCATAGGTTGCCAGAAAGGTATCCCTAGTGTGAGTAGGTCTTTACTGTGAGCCAGAAATTTTAAGTGTGTATGGGGGTAAGCTTCTGTGTATTAAAGTGTTGGCCAATCAGAAACCATTTTGAAGACATTTAACCCATGTGCCAGAAAGATTATCTTCCATTTAAGAGATAGCATTTAGAAATGCAGAATGCCAGAGAGTCTGGAAATAAGCCCTGCCTCCGAGCATATTACAAAGAGCAAGCTGAGAGCTTGGAGACAAAACTAGAGTCTTACCTTGTTTTAACTCAAGTGTTCTTAGAATGGTCATGGTTGGTTGCTGTGGTTCTCACAGTCTGGGAGAGTATACAGTTTTCACTTTCCAGTACAATCAGGGAATAGGATGAGAATACAATATGATACCTTGGTCCCTACCAAACTGTTGACCGAGGTTTCTGTCCCGCCTAGTCCCGCAGCTGTTCAATCCCAAAGAAACACACAGAGGTCTACATTAATCATAAACTGGTTGGCCTATTAGTTCAGACTTTTTATTAACTCTTATATCTTACATCTTAACCCATAATTCTTGTCTGTGTTAGCCATGTAGCTTGATACGTTTATCAGCAGGGCATTCTCATCTGCTTCCTCTGTGTCTGGGTGATGGCTGCAGACTGCACTTTCCTCTTTCCAGAATTCTCTTCTTCTCGTTGCCCCACCTCTACTTCCTGCCTGGTCGCCCCACCTATACTTCCTGCCTGGCTACTGGCCAATCAGCATTTTATTAAGATACAAGTGAGAAATCTTTACAAAGTACAAGACCATTGTCCCACAGCACCAAACAAGTTCTGCAGCAATATGAAATGGCTGAAGTTGACTATTGCCTCTTATCCTGCACCTGCACCAAGTCTTCACTGTGCCAACCTATCACACCTTAGCTTGCCAACTGGGTAACTTCCATAGTCTGTCTTTTATGGGTATAGAAACAATTTTTATCTATACTACACATTGGAGTCACTTGGCATAGTAAGCAGAATAATGCTCCTCCAAAAATGTCTGCAATCTGTGAATATGGTACAGCCCACTGTGATGGGGAATTATTGTAACAAGTGGGCTTGATGCTAGTCAGCTGATTTTAAACTATTGAGGTTATTTTGGATTATGGAGGTTGGCCTAATGTTATCACGAGGTTACTTAAATGGCAGAGGGAGGCAGAAGTGATCATTTCAAGGTGAAACAATGTGCTGAAGACTGCACTGGTCACTACTGGTCTTGGAGATGGAAGGTCACTAGCCAAGGAACACAGTTGGCCTGTTGTAGCTAGGAAATATAAGAAAACTTACCAGGAGTTTCCAGGCCCGAAGCTCTTTGCCCTGTATTCTCCAGCATTGTGGAAACTGCCCCCAATTCAGGTTTAGCCAGTGCAATCCATTTTTGGATTTCTGAATTACAGGATCCTGGTAGTTTAAATACAGTGGACCCCCATAAGGTTATAGGGAAGTGGCCCTATTAGGGGTGAGGCTTTGTTAGAGCAGATATGGCCTTGTGGGAAGAAGTGTGTCATGTGGGGGTGGGCTTTGAGGTCTCATGTATGCTCAAACCATGCTCAGTGTCTCAGTTCACTTCCTGTTGTCCTAGGAAGATGTAGGACTCTGAGCTATCTCTAGCACCATGTCTGCCAGCACACAGCAATGTCTCACCATGATGATGATGGGTTGAACCTCTGAACTGTAAGCTACCCTAATGAAATGTTTTCCTTTATAAGAGTTGGCGTGATCATGGTGTCTTTTCACAGCAACAGAAACCCTAACTAAGACACAGGACTGTAAGACAATGTTTGAGTTCCTCTAAGCTTGAAGTAGCATGTTTCAGCAGTCTTAGGAAACTGATAATCTGGGTAGCTTTAATGGTCGCTGAAGATTCCATCCCTGACTGGGGATACTCCGGGAACCAGGAACAAGTCGTAGCCATCAGTGGTCAGCAGTGAGTCCTAAGGGCAGCCATCGCTTGGTAATGGGTTAATGTTCTTGTCTCACTACTGCGTTCTTTGCCTTGAGTAGATGTCCTTTGAGTCAGCTGAGGACGTGAGCTTGCTGCAGAGGGTGACTTCCTCTGTAGAGCATGCAGCTTCCTGCCTCACTGTAACTGAGTATGCATCCTAGAGTCTGCTTAATGGAGCGCCAGGCTTCTAGCAAACCTCAGCTCTCCAGTTTCTTTTTTGTGACGTGGCTTACTAGTTGGTTCCTACATATTTGTTAAATAGTAAGAAATAGGATTGGTGAGTTGAGTTTCCCCTTTTCATAAGCGTTAGGTTTTTTTTTTTTTTTTTTTTTTTTTTTTTTGAAAGGCTATCCCATGCCTTTACTGAAGGATATGTAAAGGGAAGACAACAGCTTCTGCAGGACAAAAGGACAGCTGCTGCCTTACATAGATGACTTCTGGAACCATAGGGTTATGATACAGCACAGAAGAAGCGCAGACATTTCCTAGGAGTCTCAAATCCTTGTTAGAACAGGCAGAAAAGGAGCCAGTCTCAAGAAAAGCTGCCTCTTAAAGTGACAAGACGATTGAACTGAGCCCCGCCTTCTGCCCGCAATGCCGGTCTTAGCTGGTTCCGTGCTTGCCAGTAGATGGCGCTAGAAATCACCCTTGAGTTCTGTGGACATTCTCACTTGGTAACATTCCTGGAAGAAGGGTGAAACTCAAGATGATTTCAGTCGAACAGCATTTCTGATTCTGTTAGGTGTGAGGACGCTCTCCTTTATTTCTCTCAATTCTCCGAATGCTTTGCCCACCCTTCTCTGGGCTCCCTTTCTTCCCTACCCTCTACATGGAGATGACAGCGTTTGTTTTGGCCTCTAATGCTGCACACCTGGAAGCAGGCTTCTCTTTGCTCCACACCTTTGTTGTTAGAAGGCAGAGTGATGGGAGAACTCAGTGAGAAAGGAAGAAATTTAAAGCTATAGCAATGTAAGAAACAAAAACAGTGTATGCGGGACGCTGACGTATCTGCATGATTCCTGCCAAGATGGAAGTAACTTCTTGTTTAAGAATAGGTATATTAAACACTTATAGTAAATTGATAACATATACTATCCTGCAATAAAATTAGGTGTTCTATATTTCATTTCACTGATTTATGTATAGTTCTATGCCAGTACCATGCTGTGCTGGTTAATATAGCTTTGTAGTACGTTCTCAAGTCAGCTTTGTGTTCCTCTGACTTTGTTTTGCTGAGGATGACGGCATCAGTCTGTGTTCTCTAGAAAGACAGAAACAGTGCCAGGCGTTGGTGGCGAGCCTTTAATTCCAGCACTTGGGAGGCAGAGACAGCCAGATCTCTGTGAGTTCGAGGCCAGCCTGGTCTACAGTGGGAGTTCCATG
Source organism: Microtus oregoni (assembly GCF_018167655.1). NCBI lineage: Eukaryota > Metazoa > Chordata > Mammalia > Rodentia > Cricetidae > Microtus > Microtus oregoni. The sequence goes on from NW_024543072.1 coordinate 36,233,231, forward strand.
ACGGGCTCCTAAAGCTACAGAGAAATCCTGTCTCGAAAAATAAAAATAAATAAAGAAGAAAGAAAGAAAGAAAACCAGAAATAGTGGAGTAATCGTATGTTGTAAAAAAAAAAAAAAAAAAAAAAGAGTTTGTTAGATTGGCTTATACATTAGGGGCTGGGTAGCCCAGCAATGTCTGTCTGTTTGCTGGGGGAGGTGAGGTGGGGGACAGAGAACCCGGCAGCTACCCAGTCTATGAAGCTAAACGCCCAGCAGTCCCTGGAAAGATCTTGGAGAGTTGCTGGTCTTCAGTCCATGTTGGAGGGCTGAAGAAACTAGGTTCTAGTGACAGCAAAGATGGCAGCCGAGTAGACAGACTCACTACCAGGTCCTTGGCTTCTGCATCAAGCCTTGCGATAGGTGTTTAAAAACACTGTAAAGCTACAATACAGAATCTTTTAAAGGTGTCCCTGAGGTCAGTTTACTGCTAGTATTTCGCTGAGCATTTTTGTGCCTTTTCTCATCAGATTTGGATCTGTAGTTAAAGAAAAAAAAATAACTTTGTTTTCAAATATTTATTTATTTATATTTAGAAACAGGGTTGCATGTAGCCTAGGCTATTCTTCAACTCTCTCTATGGTGGAAGATGAATGATCTTGAGCTCATGATTTTCCTGTCTCCATCTCAGTGTACAGATGCCAGGGATATCTCCCCCCACCCCAGCTTTTGTCTGTTTCTGTGGCAGGGGTGATGCTAAGCCTTCTCAAAATACATTTAATAGAGTTACTTTCATTTCATTTTTTGGAACAGTTTCAGTTGGAATTAGCTCTTTAAACATTTTATAGAATTTAGTAGTAAAGTCTACAGGTCCTAGATTTTTTTTTTCTTTAGATGGGAGATTTTTAATGCTTCAATTTCAGTACTCATGGTTTTTCTATTTCTTCTTGATTCTGTTTTGGTAGGTTATATGTGTTCAGGAATTTATTCGAGCTAACCTCCTATTTTTGGCTACTGCCACTTTGGTTCATCATGCTGTTGTGTGTTTTAGGTCATCCATTTTCATTGCTGGAATCTTTTCTTGTGTGGCTGTTCCACAGTTCCTTATTTACATTTTGATGAGTATTTAGGTCATTTCCAGATTTGGACCATTACAGGTAAGGCAGCTGTGGCTATTCATGACCGCATTTTTTATGGCCATATACCTCAATTTCCTTAAGGTAAATCCCTGACTTGGAATGAGTGTGTCCTATGGTAGGTGTATGTTTAGCTTCTTGAGATTCTACAAAGTACTTTTACAAGGGTGTGCATCACCTTACACGTGTGTATATCATTGTACTTGGTGCATATTTATCTGTCTGTTGCCTTGTTTTGATCCCCTACCATCATGTTGGTCCTCTTCTCCCTCAGAACATTTCTCCTCTATTGTCACGTCTGTATTTAAATCTGGAGCCTGCATGTGGTCACGTGATGTTACCGTCTTTTGTTCTCCCTCCCCCTTAGAACAGACCATGGGTTACGTAGGATCTTTGATTTTTAAAGATTCAGTTGGAAACTTTTTCAATTTTACAGTGATGCAAAAATCAGGATATGTTTAACAGAAGCTGTAGTTTAAATATTGACTGGGATCTTTTCCTAGGCTAGCCAACGCACCCTGTCACAATACTGCTCACAGTGAGCCAGGCTACCACAGGGTCAATTACCAATGTGCCCTAGTGCACTGTGTAGCCAAACTGGGATAATAGTGTCAAAAATCTATTTCCAGCTAGAACAGGTTGATCCAGATGCAACTCCATCACAAGTTTGGGAGCATCTGCCTACAAGTTTATAATTTTCAACAATTTGAATTTTCCCCACCGTTTCATCCGCTCTTTTGATTCCTCATTCCCTGCTCCTTGGATTGTGCATGCCATAGGATTCCCAGGTTTGCTCCACGGCTCATTGTGCTCTCTTCATTTTTCCCTTATTTTTTTTCTCCCATGTTTCACTTTAGATTGTTTCTGTTATGTTCTCAAAATTACTCGTGTTTTCTTCTGTGATGTTTAATCTGCCATTAGCCTTATTGTCTCTTTTGATACTTAAAATATACTTTGATACTTAAAATATACTTTAGAAACTTGTATATTGTATTTTTAATTTTTTAAAATTATATGTGTATATGTTGGTGGGGGGGCATGTGCACACGTGTGTAGGTGCTCACACAGGTCAGAAGAAAGCATCAGATCTCCTGGAGCTAGAGTTACAGGCAGTTTTGAACCACCCAATACCAGAGCTGGGAATGGAACTTGGACCCTCTCTGCAAGAGCGGTACAGTTCCTGCTCTTAACCACTGAGTCATCTTTCTAATCTTTCTAGTGTTATAGTTTTCTCCTATCTAGAAATAAGGCTTGTGATTGTTGTGTAGAAGTGTCCTGGAGGTGAAAACATTTCATCCCTGAAACTGACCAGACTCACCAGGCCCCTCCTTCCCAAGAGTAAGCAATAAGGACTGCTGAGGGTCATTCTCAGAGGAGCCAAGCTGCAATTAGGATTCTCAGACAAGCTGCAATGACTATTCTTATGTCAACTTGTCACAAGCTGGGGTTATTGGAAAGGAGAGATCCTCAACTGAGAAAATGCTTCCATAAGATCTGTCTGTAGCTTAACAGTGGTGGTGCATGCCTTTAGTCCTAACACTTGGGAGGCAGAGGCAGAGGCCCATGGATATCTGTGAGTTCAAGGGCAGCCTGGTTTACAGAGCTAATTCTAGAACAACCAGGTCTATACAGAGAAACCCTGCCTCGAGAAACCAATAAACAAACAAACAAACAAACGAATGAATAAATAAATGATTTGGCACTATAGGTCGTTTCTTAACTAATAATTGATGTGGGAGGAATGAACCCATTGTGGGTGCTGCCATCTCTGGACTGGTGGTCCTTGTTTCTGTGAGAAAGCAGGCTGAGCAAGCCATGAGAAGTAAACCAGTAATCACTCCTCCATGGCCTCTACATCAGCTCCTGCTTCCAGTTCCTGCCCTGCTTGAGTTCCTGTCCTGAGTTCCCTTGACACTGAACAGTGATGGAAGCATAAGGCAAATAAACCCTTCATTCCCCAAGTTGCTTTGGCCATAGTATTTTATTACAACAATAGCAGCCATGACTAAGACACCAGCCTTGCTGCCTGGAAGAGGCTCAGATCAGCCGACCCACCTTGAAAGAACATTTCTCCCCTTTCAAGCTGCCTGCAGGCTGTGCAGGGAGCTCTGGGTTTCCAGCTCTTGTGAGCTGTCACCTATGTTGGGTGGGCTTTGGAATGCAGCTGTAACTTCTGCTTCTGTAGTAACCCCCACCCACATCCCTCTAGTGACCCCAGGAAAACTCATTGGTTCTCCAAGTTGGAGTGTGGTGTATCTATTCCTTGGTCTGTCACAGGGTCCCTATTTGTGGTGAGTGTGTCTCCCCAGGAAAAGTTTTCTATAACAGTCAAAGATATCTCACACATGTTGAGTCTTTCCTTGAGCGCTTACACACGTGAACACAGTTACAGCGATTGCTTTAGTGCCCCTTTCTACTAATTCATCTGTCTTGTGTTTGCTGTTGAACTTTCTTCTCTATGAATACTTCTGTTTCTGATTTTTGGTATAGTTTTTGTTTTTTTGTTTTTGTTTTTCAAGACAGGGGTTCTCTGTAGCTTTGGAGCCTGTCCTGGAACTAGCTCTGTAGACCAGGCTGGCCTCGAACTCACAGAGATCCGCCTGCCTCTGCCTGCTGGGATTAAAAGTGTGCGCCACCAACTCCCAGCCTTGGTATAGTTTTTATTGTTGATTAAATACTGGATATTTGCATTTTATTCCACTGGATGCTGGATATATTTATGTGCCTCTAAATATTTCTGAGCTTTATTCCAAGATATAGATAACTAAAGAGTAGTTTGACCCTTTTGAGTCTTTTTCATGAATTTTATTCAGAGAAATAAGGAGCAGTGTTTAGAGTAAAGTCAACTAAACACCACTTTTGTGGTAAAAACTTAATTTCTTCATGACTCATGCTATTTTCCAGTCAGGACAAAAGAGCTACTCCTGACTCTGTATGAACTCTTGGTTTATTTTCGTCTTCTCAGGCAGAACAGAAAACTCAGGAGCCTCTGCACTGACCATTCTAGTTGATCTGTTTGGATGCTCAGCTATGCGTCTTCACAGCATCTGCCAGGCTTCATGTCTGCTCCTGTCCTCAGGGCTGTCACCTTGCCATCCATCTCCAGGCATTAACCTGCCTTGGTCACATGACTCCTCTAACTCCTCTGTCTCCTGGGGTTATTGCACTTTATCGCCCAATGTATTCTGACTTATATTTCACCTGGGAGAGAAAACTATGGTCCCCATCATGACACTTAATCTAGAAAAGAATCCTATTTTACTGTGAATATTTTTGTCCTTACTTTTCTTTGTATGAGAAAACCATGGCGGGTAGAACTTTGCTTTGAAGCTAACTGCAGGGAATACAGTTTAACAAGTGATTCTTTTCTAGATCTGAGCTTCATCAGGGATGCGCTCAACATTGGACATTAGACCAGTTCCAAGTTTCAAAGATCCATGCGATTCTAGTCATGTCACGTGAGTTTTCTATGCCAGGGAACTCCTCTGAACCTTTCAGTTGCTCTGTCCGGAGCCTGCTTTTGCAGACTATGGCTGGCTGCTTGTTGTCTTTTGTAAGTACTATAAATTGAGCATGGCTTCCCATCCCTTCTAAAGAGATAGCTCTATCTCCCTTCCTTCCTTCTTTCCTTCCTTCCTTCCTTTTTTTTTAAAAAAAATGTTTTTCAAAACAGGGTCTCTCTCTGTGTAGCTCTGGCTGTCCTGGAATTCAGTGTATAGACCAGACTAGCCTTGAACAAACAGAGATCCACCCCTCTCTCTGCCCCCCAAAGTGCTGGGATTAAAGTTGTGCGCCAACACGTGCATCTATTCCTTTTCTTTGAAATTCTGTCATCTCCAAGCACTTAAACAGAACAGGGTTTGTCAAGCAAAATGCAGTCAAACAGTTGTGGGAAGAGTTAACAACCAGGTACTGGGCTGACTGCTTACTGTCCCTTTTCTGACTTTGCCAGAGAACTCAGTAGGAGATTCCTGCAATCCCAGAGCCCCGCTAACATCCTATTAGCATCAGCTGTCACCAGTGCCGGCCCCTCTGGTTCTAGAAGGGCTCCAACGTAATTGAGCCTCTTCCTTTTATAACCTTCACAGTATTTTTACATTTATAAGAATTCATGAAGCACCTTGAAGTCTCTGGGCAATAGGTGCTAACTATAGCTACATCAATAGCAGGTAGCAATTACTGTGTTCTCTGAAGTCAGAAACCTAAACTTCAAGTTCTGTTTGGAAGTAGCTTTGGACTGTAAATGTCACCATTTGGGAAAAAAAAGCCATGCAACTAATAGAAAGGGCTTCCCCCCTCCCCCGCTTAACAGATCCATGGCATAAATTACTCCTGCTGACCCGATGATGAGATGATTAAAGGCCTCTTCCTAGAACATAGCCGTTACAAGGAGACCTGAGCACTTTCCTGCCAGGTGGTCCTCTGTAGCCCAGTGGGCTCCTGAACAAAATGGAGTGGTAGGAACGGCAAGTTCCTTCTCAGACACACATTTAGGTCTGTCTTTCAGGCACAGCCCTACCCTTCATTGCCTCGTTCTACTGAACGGTGTTTCAAAGGCTGGCCACTACGGCTCCTGCAGCTCAGCCCAGTGACTTCTGTTTATGGCGTGCATGCTGAATGTTCAGGTTGGGGCTCTTTTAGAGACAGCCTTCCCTCTTCATCCTGCTTATTACCTGAGTATCAACACAGTTGAATGGGTTGGCCTGGAAGAAACAAAGACTGCTCAATGATTAGAAGAACCATTCTGACATCACAATGAACACTATTGTATGGAACTGTGGGAATTTATTAGCCAATTTCTCAAATTTTTCTGGCCTTCACTCATTACCCAATGACCTCATGCTTGATAGCAATTCCCTCAGTCTGTTTTTGGTGCTATGGCAGAATATGATATATTATTACATTATTCATAAATAATATAAATTTACTCGTCTCACAGTTCTGGAGGTTGAGAAGTCTAAGTGCACAGAACTAATATCTAGTTAACTAATTAACTTCATGTTACCTGATCCTGCGTCAGAAGATGGAAGGATGAGAGGATACAGGACAGGAAGGAAGAAGGAGGAGAAATCCATCAGGTAATAACATACTCCCACAATCCTGCTCTCATGGTTTAATGACCTATTAAATATTCCACTTCTCAGTACTATTGCACTGTAGATTAAGTTACAGTACACAGACTCAGAATTCGTATGAGCTAAATTGTTATAATTGATAATAATGTATTATCAGTTTGGGGGTGATTAAATGAGGAAATGTGGATGAACTTGTTCAGCACAGTGTCTGGTACATAGATAAACTGAACTAGATACTTTCCTAAGTCTTGAAGTCGTACATCTTCCTCAATAAAGCCTTTGAGACCGTCTCGTTTAGAGGCCCTTGCCATGCTTGGGCTGAACATTGATGTGTACTTGAGATGAGTCCTCAGTGTACAGCCGTAGAATATCATAAATTATCTTTATATATACATTTTCATTTACACATGGTATAATTTGTAAATAAAAATTTACCAAGGTATGGTATACATAACTTTGATCTCAGCACTCAGAAGGTAGAGGCAGGCAGATCACTGGTTGAGTTTGAAGCTATCCTGGTCTATATAGTAAATTTCAGGTCAACCAGAGCTATACAGCAAGATCCTGTGTCAAAAATAAATTCAAACAAGGCGGTCTAATAAAAAAGGACTTGAAGACAACGTCAAGCATTGCCTGTACCATCATCATCACTTAGGATGTCTGTTAGGAAAGTGACTGCAGGGCCCTGAAAATGTAAAAGCTGTGGGAATAATCCTCACAGACACTGTTTTAGGATCAATAACTAGAGGAAATGCTTTATAGTTCCAAGACCTGTGGTAGCAATTTTATCTGAATTTCTGGACTCTTAATAATGGATTTCTTTCTTGATTCTATATAATGTAACAGTGGTCAGCGCATGATTAGTAATGAAGGTTATGAAGCTTAAAGCCCTCCTTCATCTCTGAGTCCAGACCTGATGAAGACAAATTTGGGAAGCTGATAAAATTTGCCTTCAATTCAGAGTCATCTGGACCTGCTTTTCTTGCAGGTTCCCTGAACCCTCATAATGACTCAGGTCTTCTGCTTTCTCTCTCTCTCTCTCTCTCTCTCTCTCTCTCTCTCTCTCTCCTTCCTTCCTTAAGAGAAATGTATATTCATTTAGTTTTAAATATTGAAAAGTTATATCTCAATGTGATTTTATTTTGAGATAACTACATTTTCCTCCTTCTTTTTCCTCCTCCAGACTCTCCTATAGATGTCTCCTTACTCTCTTTCAAATTTATGGCCTCTTTTTTTTATTAATTGTTGTTACATACATTGTGTGTGTATGTGTGTATGTTTCTAAATACCTAAATACAACATACTTAACCTGTATAATGTTACTTGTATGTGTATATTTTCAGGGCCGATTGTCTGGTACTGGATAGAATAACTGGTGTTCTTTTCCCTAGGGAGACTGTTTCTCCAGCTCTTGGTTACCTGTACTTTTTTGTGCTTTCCTGTCCATGTGAGCTGGTCGATTAGTGTTGTCCTTGTTCAGTTCATATTTAGGCAGTCATGTTGGTGAGGATTTATGGATGTAACTCCCGACTGTGTTCTGGCTCTTACAATCTCTCTGCCTCTTCTTTTGACATGATCCATGAGCTTTAGTGCAAGAGTTGTGCTGTAGATCAGTTGGGATGGGCTCCACAACTCTGCATTTCGATTGGTTGTAAATTTCTGTTATGGTCTCTGCCAGGACCTTTCTTAATTTCTATTGAGATCAGACTGTGTTCTCATAATACAGGTGATTCTCTTCAAATTTATGGGCTTGTAGAACTGTACCAGTGGTAATACTAGAGAGACACCCTGGAACAATGGATGAAAAGAGCTTAGGATTTGGAGTCGCTTATGTAGTGAACACTCAGGAACACACTGAAGTCTTACCAAACCACAGGCGCCATCCTAAGGACCGAGGACCTGAAATTAGAAGGAAGGCGGTTTTTACTTTGAAAGAATATCAAGTTTAGGGTAGAGAAATACACACAAACAATTAAATACATAGATGATTGTTGAAGTATGGATATTGTCTTTATATTTTCTGTTGCTATAACAGAGCATTTCTTCTTGGGTTCTTTATCAAAAAACAAACAAACAAGCAAACAAATTGATTTATCCCCGTTCTAGGGGTCGTGAAGGTCAAGTTTGAGAGTCTGTGCTTGGTCTTCTTGTTATGGTACTCAGCAGTTCTGAAGCTCTGCTGCAGGGCATGACATCCAGAAAGAACAGGTATGTTAGAGAACTTATTTTATAATAAAGCCCTCTCTTGATAATCCATTAGGCCATGAATTGATTAATCCAAGCTTTACCAGTCCCCTCCCACTAACATATGGCTTTGGAAACAAACATGTCCAACACATGAATTCTGGGGAAGACATATTTAAACTGTATCAAATGTAAGCAATTCACAGGAGAAAAGGTTCTGTTTCTACTTGGGGAGACAAGAAGGGCTTTCAGAAAATGCAGTAGAAGGGCTGGAGGACAGGCAGTTAGCTAGGAGGGATTCTGGACAGATTGGCTTGGCAAAGACCCAGAGCTTGAATGAGCTGAAGAATTCTAGAAAATTGGATTTTTGTTTTGTTTTGTAGCACTGTTTGTGGTGGGAGGTTAGGAAATATGACTGGCATCCAGCCATGCAAACATGTCAGCTTTACATACTCAGTAACTGAACCATGAAGAATTTTTGAGGCGGAAAGGCACCAAAGATTAATGTATTAGATCCAGCAGCAGAATAAAGAATTGTTTAGAAATAACATCAGCCTGGAGAAAAAGAAAGAGAGAGAGAGAGAGCTAAAAAATCGCTAATATTGACCAGGTGAGGGATAGTGAGAGTCACAGAAGGGGCCGGTGACAGAGGGAGGAGGAAGGGTTTGAAAAGTAAGGACTTTGAATCAGAAGGAATTGGTGATTGACTGGATCTAAACAGAGGGAGACTCCTTTCCTAGCTTTAGTCGTCAGGGGAATGGCAGGGCTGCTTCTCTGAAATAGATAGCTAAGTAGTTACTTATCCTTTCCAAGTCTCATTTCTTTGGTTCTTAGATGGAAATGTAATGTATCCAAGAGGCATTCCATTCATGAAGACTCACAAACGGTAATAGCAATCCAAGAAAGTCATTCTTTTAAAGTATTAGGATGCATAATTTACTTTTCCCAAGCAACGCAATGCTGAAGACTGCATAGATTTTTCAGAAAGGCTTTAGTTATGGGTGTGCACACATGGAGCCCTGGCAGTTACATTCGGAGGAAGGAAAAGTAAAGCACTATTTGTAGTATCTAAGGATTGAGGATGGGAGTATAGAGTTGGAGGGGAGGGAGGCTGCAGGTAGGCATGGGAATATGATTTTCAATGCATTTCTTTTTATATTATTTATTTGCTACCATGATTGTATGACTTAAAAACATTACATTAAAAAGGATAAATTTCTGGCTAACTTTAATGGTAGAAACTTAGGCATGTGTTCAATGATTCCCACCCAAAGTCTTGAAGTGCTTTTACTTCCATTTCTGTGTATGGAGGCAAAAACAAAAACAAAACAACAACAAACAAACAAAAACAATAACAACGACAACAAAAACCATGCCTTTTTTTTTCCTGGAATTTTCTTCCCAACTGTCTCCCTTGATTAATTCCCACTTGGACTACAATTTCCTTCCTGTTATACCCTTTCTTTTTTGGTATGACCCCCGTTCATGACCTTCTTCTCTCGTCTTCTCGTAGGCTGATACAACTCCTGCCATGATTTTTCTCCTGTTGAGTTCTAAATGTTGGCTTGCTTGTCTTTCTGTTCATTAGGTCTTCTTCCCTCTCCACCATTTATAGCTCATACATGTTCATAAAATGTTTGTTTAATGAATGAGTCCTGCCATGAGAAGTAGTGACTTTATGCTCTGGACTTTTGGAAACATTTTCTATTTCAAACTTTTTTACCTGTAAGCTCTGGCCAGGCTATTGTACTGACCTCTTCTCTTTCCCAATGTTTCCTTAAGTATACCTGTAACTGTTCACCTGTCCAGGTCTTACTTACAGGAGTAGCATAAGAAACAGAAGCGCTTCAGCTTTGATGCTGACAGAAATATTTTATATGATTCCACGGTCCAAAGGAATCCAGCTGCCTTAAAAGAAGTTTATTAACTCTAATTAGGAAGGGAGCTTTCTGGAAGAAGAGAGATTCCCACTTGGTGCCCCTAAATCCTGCCCAGCAATCGAATGAACAGTATGTGCTCCGCTACCAAGTGCTAAGCTTATATGCCAAAAATAATAGGCTGTATTGTTTTTCTTTCTAGAAGGTTTCTGTCTAGAGTTGTCAATAACTGAAATTCAAGTGATTAAGTGTACGCAGATGTGGGATAATAGTTAAGTGTGTGGAACTGAGAGAGAGGGAAAGCTGAATTCAAATTCCTTTTCATCATTAACTGTATGACTGTAGCTAAACGCTTCCCTGAGCCTGTCCTCATCTGTAAAACATACACACAGATGCTGTCTGCTAGAAGACAATTCAGTGGCTAAGCAAAGGCCTCCACGTATGATGGATACCTGGTATATGCTCAGTGTCATCTCACTGAACATGTTATGCCTACCAAATCATATGACTGTTCAGCTCCAAAGCTTGCAAGGTCAGGTCGGCGGTAAGATTGTTAAATTTGCAAAAGCTGAAGGAGGTTCAACTAAGGAGAAGAAGGATCTAGGGATGAGACTGTAGGAAAAGCCAGCTGAGGGGACTTGCCTCTCAAATTGAGTTTCTTTTTAGAGCTGAAATTTGAAAGATGGGGGTAGCAAAGCTTTGCAGGCCTGGATAGCAAGCCCCATAAAATGATTAAAGCAAAGTGGCTGGCTGGCTGACTGATGGCCTCTGCTCCTTATCTCAGACATGCAGCCCTTGTGAACCTCCATCTGATTCATTTTCACGAACATCCTTTTTTTGTAAGCTGGGAGAAAGGGAGAGGGATATCAAAGAAAGCTTGGAGGACTTGAAGGACAGGCTATTTCAGGGGCGGACCCCACAGGCTCTTACTCCCAGGGTCTTTTAACTCCTTGATTGCTAGGAACTCAGCCAAGGCAAAGGACTGGAGTAATTTTTATTCAGATCAGTGCTTTGTTGACATCAGAGTCTGTCTGACTCACAGGGGGGTCAAGTGACTACAGCCTCTCTGATGAGTCATTGTATTGTCTCGCTTCCACTAATGTCCCTGCAGCGGGAGCCGACTTGTTTACTGAGAGAGCACCAGCTGTCTGCAGGTACAGACATCTGAGCTCACTAGCAGACTGAAGGAGCCTTGATTCCAGGAGCTTTTCATCTCATGCTACTCTCTTACTTGTAGCAATTAGTAGGAGTGTACCTACTAATGAAGATGCTCTTTCTTCTAATTTGGTATCCGGACCAGCAAGTGTTTAGAGCTGGAGCCCAAAGGATGGAGCAAGAGTGAGAAAGTGGGATCAAGACTACTGTGGAGCACCCAGGATTCTAGCAAGGTCATATGCCACCATGGGCAATTGAAGAGCACTTAGATTATTCGCAAAGGTCAAGAGTAGGCTCCTGGGGGAAATCAATAGGGAATTGCTAATGGGTCTCAGAGAGCTTGTGAATATGTGAGCTGTTGATAGAAGCTATGAAGGTCAGACTCCTGGGGGGAGAGCAGGGTGGAGAAAGAAAGAGCTGTGTTAAACAGGAATATATAGTACAAGTTACTAGGTAGGCAGGTCAGTCTCTTAGCATTCAGGCATTTATGCTGGCCTGTTCTCAGGGTCCTAACAGAATAAGTCATGTCCCAACCACAGCCCCTAAGAGCACTCCCTGTGTGCGTGCACTTGTTAGTACTCTGGCATTTACCTGGCCAGCTCTCAGGGTCCTGGCAGGATACAGAACAGGCTACATATGTTTCCTGTGCACATGTACTATACCCCTTCATAAAAGGTAAGTACTCTTGGCCACGCCCTCTCACCTGCAGGGGACATCTCTGCGCCCCACCCCGTAAACCTCCTGCAGGAGTTCTGCTGTATGGTGTGATCTTCCTTCCCGCCATTGCTAAACTACAGCACAGTCACCACTTTTTCCATTCCTTAAGTGGGAACAACTCTTATCTACTCCAGGATCTACTCCAGTGTTAAGAGTGGAATGAGACCAAGGCTTTGAAAAAGATGCGGAATAGATACTTCTCTTCAGTAGGGGAGGTGCCATATTGACTACCAGCGTAAACTGCTTACTTTCCATTTGCTTCACCTGCTTCTGGAGACCCTGCTGAGTATGCAGGTTGTGCCTGATGTAGGTTGACCATAGTGAATGAAGATGGGTGGGCTCTAAAAAGCAAGGCAGGCAACACGAATCCCATATTCGTTTTTACTGATCCACTTAACAAGCATTTTTTACCGACCGTTAGAATACATAAAAAGAGTAAGGAGTGGGGTTGACATGGGAAGGCATAGCCACTATTCCCCTCTCAAAAACTTGCCATCTACTTACAAAGAAAAATAAATATGGTTTGTCAGTTCCTATGTCAGTATATGAAAGGAATGTAAGATATGAAATATCTATCTATAAAAAGTAATGCAGATATATCTGCAAAATGAGACAATGTGGATGAGAGGGACCAGCATTAGATAGGGAAGTGAATATATGCTGTGGGACAATGATCTGTACCCTGTCACTTATATTTAAATAAATGCTGATTGGCTGGTAGCCAGGCAGGAAGTGGAGGCAGGGCAATGAGAATTCTGGGAAGAGGGAAGTTTCAGTCAGCACTCATGACCCAATCATAGAGGAAGCAAGATAGTAAGATGTGACTGCCTCACTGAAAAAGGTACCAAGCCACGTGGCTAACACAAGACAAGAATTATGGTCTAATATAAGTTACAAGAATTAATAAGAAGCCTGAGATACTAAGCCAATCAGTTTATAATTAATGTAGACCTCTGTGTGATTTCTTTGAGACTTAACAACTACGAGAACTGGGAAGTACAGAAAACTCAGTCAACAAACAGGAACATAGGGAAGGATGGACTTTTGCATGGGGAAACTGGGTCTTGAGGCACCAGCCATTCTGTTGGGTTGTTATTATCTATTCAGATTTAGGAATAACTTTTTCAAATGAAGGTAAAACATTTGAGTGCACTCTCTGAGTTTATGTTTATATTTTTTATTCTTTTTATGGCCTTTAGAATTCATGGAATTCTAAAGGTTCTCAAGAAATGCTTGCTGAATGATTCAAGAGTATTTTCACTACCTTATTGTGCCTTATTATTTGAGATGAGATAGATATGGTAGACCATAGCCTAACAGTGATGATGTTTCTAGGTGACTTTTTCTACCCACGCTTGAAATACCTATGATGCAAAAGAGAAGTCCCAGTGAGAAAGCTTAATTTATGCTTTTGATGAGTGGTCTGTGTGAGGGTAGTGTGTGCATATACTGTAGTCTTAATCATTTCAAGATGGAACATGACTTCCTGTAGAAGACAGTCAGTCTGTTAAGAATGTGAGGCATTCCAGGTGTGTTTCTGTTCTCTTTTGTTTCTGAAGCTCAGAAGAAAGAGAAGATGAGAATGGTGATAATCTCCTCAGCTAACTGTCACATTATTGTAAAACTGAAAACAGTGTATATCGGCCATGTTGATGTCTGTAATCTGTACTACCTCTGGAGACCACGCTGAGGTCCTTGGCCTGTGCTGGTGCCAGAGGCCACGTGGATGTCCATGGTCCTTGCTATCACCAGAAACCATGTGTAAGTACAAGATCCATGCTTCCGCTGACTGCAAAGGACAAAGAAGCTGCTTTTGCCATGGTATCGATGACTAGAGACTCACAGTTGAGAAAGAGGAACATACAAGGCTTCTGTGATCCCCTCCCCCATGTGAGAGCCTAGATAGGAAGCCATCAAAGAGAACCCTTAAAATTTGTGATAAGGATGCTTAAGTATAGCTCTCCATAACTGATGGTTTCTGGTGGGGCGTATGGATGGAGAATGGTTCAGCTTTCTTTAAGGGTCTGGCCACCAGGAGCTTGACTATGCCCCAGTGAGCCTATGGGCAACATAAATTAAACCTTTTGTTTGTTCGGCTCTTCCTTTCTCTTTTTCTTCTCTTTTGTTTGCGGGGGAGGTGGTCCTGGGTCCTAAGGGTTGTGAGGGGACAGATCTGGAAAGACTGGGAAGTGGGGTTCTGGGGGGTGGTTCATGATATGAAATTCTCAAATAAACAATAACAATATTATGGAAGAAAATAGTGTTTAGCACCAAAAGACTTGCATAAATGTTGATAGTCTAGATAATTGGTTCTCAACCTTCCTAATGCTGTGACTTTTTAATACAGTTCCTCATGTTGTAATGACCCCAACCCAACCACAAAATTATTTTGTTGTTACTTTATAATTTTACTACTGTTATGAATTGCAGTGTAAATATCTGATATGCAGGAGATTTGACCTCCCCAAAGGGGTCATGACCCACAAGTTGGGACTCAAAGTCTAGGCAGAAGAAGAGAGCATTCAAGTGACATCATCCAGTTTCTTTGGGTCAGTATTAGTGGAAATGATCCTGACTGGGACACCGAAGCACTGTTCTGTATGCTGACAGCTCTGGCCTGAGCTCATTGGACCCAGCCTAGAGGCAGAGCCCTGCAGACATTTGCAGGCTTCACAGGATTTGAGATAAATGCCAGTGTGTAGGCGCTCTTGGAATTGATGGAAGTTTGCTGAGTTCAAACAACCTGGAGATCGATCAAATTCCGCCAGTTTCATTTTTGTTACATTGTGGTTTAGCAGAAATAATCCAAACTGATCTCCCTGTGTCCTTGAATGGCAGGATTGAGATGGCAGATTGTCACGTGTAGATTTTGTTCTCTCTGAGTCCCGCGAAGCCAGCTACTACTTACAAATAGAGCACAATAAACGCCCCCAGGTGATGGTGTGGATGTGCAAATAGGCAGAGTTTTTCAAGACAATATTTATGAGAACTATGCTATTAATGGAACATTTACATTTTTTTGTCCTGAAGTTTTATTTTAAAGCCTGCCCTAGAAAAACAGATGTGGCAAGTAGAACCTGCCATACCCCACTCTGTGGGACTGAGCATCTCTTAAAGTCCCATCTTTGTAACCCTGATTTTGTTCTGAGGGACCACATTAGGGTGGTCCTCTGTGCTTCGTCCCCATCGCCTAAACATGGATAATAGGTTCTTCAAAAAGAACTCTACAAAGAAACTGATTAGGTTGAGATGTGTGGGTCTTCTTAAATGAGACACGCCATTTCAACCTCTCCAGCTCGCACTGGATTCCGCTGTCAATGCAGTCATTACCTCTTTCTGACGCTAAGCTCTGGAGGCAAATGGATGGTAATGTGTGTCCTGTTGGAGAAAGAGAATATCAAACATCCCCAGAATAGTCTCACATCTTAGTTCAGTTTTAAAGCTACAAAAATAGATTCATAATAAAACAGAGCTGTGGGAAATGATATGAAAATAGAAACCATATTGTGTGATACCTTTCTAAATAAGTAGGCTGCCTCTCCAGAATGTCAAGTTTAGTTGGATTCAGACTTCACATAACGTTGAGGTGCGTCACTGAAATGAGGTCTCCTATGAGACCCTGATTAGACTTTTCATAGTAGTCACATTTTCCTTATTTCCACACGTCTTCCCTAATAATTAACCCTTCCCCCAAATAATTGAGAACATTCTGAAATACTTTTGAGACCCAAGGCTAAATCTCCATACAATGAAAATTTCAAGCTGAAATTACCCAACCCCCACCCAAGAACAGACCATTCAAAGGAAATGATTGGCATTCCAACCATTGTAGATAGGATCACCTGCACATTCACCAGGACACCCCTAGACAAGTGTTAGCCAATCAGGGGTCCTGAACCTCAAAGACCCCTCACCCCCACCTTTACTACTATAAAAACCCAATTCTAACTGAGCTCGGGGCTCTCCGGTTATTTCAATAAGTTGTACGTTGGACATGCAGAGAGACCGAGTTTGCAAACTTGATTAAAATAAAGGCTCTTTGCTTTTACAAAAAGAGAGAGAGAGAGAGAGAGAGAGAGAGAGAGAGAATATTTCAATTCCACAATCAAAACTGGTAGTTTTATGACCCTTGTCAATCCATCCATCAAGCTAAATGGTCCTCGAGTTAATTGCCGGTTACTAGGGGCTTAGCTGGAGTCATCTGGTAGGCTGGGAAGGATGTGAATAGATGGGAACAGTCAGACTCCTTGCTGTTCCTGGAAGTAACATGTTAACATTGTTGTGCTGGGGGGTAGACTGTGAAGAGGGTTGGTAGTTTCCAGGTGGAAAGTTACAAGGGCTCTTCACACCTGCTCTCTCTGCTGTTCTCGGTCGCCTCTTCACATCCTAAAAGACCAAACATTTTGCCAGGGAATAAATGAGATCGACAGATAATCACCAAAGAATCCCTTTCAATGCTTCAGTGGTGTGTTTTTGGTGAATGAGCCACAAGGTCTTTCCAGATATGGTCGTTATCTTTATCTGGACTAGAGATGTCATTACTTCCCTTTCTCTGTCGTTTCCTGCCTTCGTGTTTCATAGTGGATCTTTCCATTCCTCCATGAACCCATTGGTGCATTCTGCAATCTTGCTGATTTTGAGTCATCGAGCGCTCTGAAACAGACGCTCTCTTAATCTGTTCTGAGCGGCTCTAACAGTAACCCAGCCTGTGTAATTTATAAATAATCGAAATCTATTCCTTACAGTTCTGGAGGCTGGGTCACTCAATATCAAGGTTCCACTGATTCGTCAAGGGCCTTTTTGCTGTGTCATCTTAGAGTAGTTGGTGAGATGGTAACAGAGGACTGAGCTTGAATTGGCAACAAACGTCTTTTTCAGTAATGATCCCCCTCCCAGGATAATGGCATAGTCCATTCATGAGGGCTCTGCTCTCATGACCTAATTGTTTTTTTAAGACTTGCACTTCTCAACATTATTAGCAATGGAGATGATGTGTCCAAAACATGAACGTCTGTACCAGATGCTATCAAAAGCCTGGGATATTGTGATGGTGAATATTGTCACCTTGACAGGATCTCAACTCGCCTGCGTATGTCTATGAGGGGCTTTCTAGCTATTAACTGAGGGGAAAGTTTGACCCAAAATGTAGATATCATTACTCCATTGGCTGCAGTCTTGGATTACATGAAAGGAGAAAGCTGAGTACCTGCACTCATCTTGTCCCACTCCTGATTGTGGATGTGATGTGAACAGCTGCCTTGTTCTACTCTTACAGGATGGACTGCACCCTCAAACTGTGACTCGAAATAAATCTTTTATATTTTAATTTAGTTTGGTCAGGTATTTGCTGGTGACAATAAAAATTAATTAATACAGAGATACTAAAAGTATGTAGTGAGGGAGCTGAAGAGTTGGCTCATGTTTGAAAGGACCCAGGTCAACTCATAAGTCCCTGTTCCACTTGGTCTGATGGCCTTTTCTGGCTTCTGTGAGCTCCTGCATGCATGTGGTAGATATAAGCTTATGCAAGAACACACACACACACACACACACACACACACACACACACTTTTGAAAAAAAATGAGATCTCATTCTTCTTTATTTGGATATTATCTACTCAACAGTAATGTTATTTTCATTCTAATAGGATTCCCAGATAATCAGATGTCTTGTTTGTTTTACATTTTCTACAACTCTGGCAATTTTACTTCTTGGACACTTAACTAACTACACTTCCCAGTATCCTTTGCTGGTGGATATGGCCATGTGCTAATAATGGAATGTTTGTGAAATGATAGGTCACTTTTATGACTGTCCCATATAAACGTCCTATGTGGGCTCCTGAATGTTCATTTCTTCTTCTGGTTGGTTACAATAGAGAGAACTTTCATGGTGACTTTGGAATCTCTGTGTTGAAGAAACTAGTATATCTCTTAGACTAGACTACTTATTACATGGAAGAAAATCACAGTGATGGGTAGTTGTTTGTTGGCTTGTTTGTTTATTTTTCAATTTGACACAAGTTAGAGTCATCTAGGAGGAGGGAATGTTTGCTGAGAAAATACAATTATAAGATTAGGCTGTAGGCAAGCTTTGTGGCACTTTTTTTTTAAAATCATTAATAGTTGATATCAGATGGCCCAGCTTATTGTGGGTACTACTGCCTCCTAGGCAGATTGTTCTGGGACATCTGAGGAAACAAACTGAGCAATATAGGAAGGGTAAGCTAGCAAGTAGCATCCCTCTATGGCCTCTGCATATCTCCTGCTTCCAGGTTCCCTGAGTTCCTACCCTAGCTTCCCTAAGTGATGGCATGTAACCCGAGAGTTGTAAGCTGACACTTGCCTCCCCAAGTTGATGTTTTATCACAGCAGTAGAAACCCTGAGGCAACCACTCACTTTTCCTGTGCTATTATGTAAGCAAAGAATACATTTTTACTGCTTATAAGTTGCTGTGCATTTTATGATCTATGAAATAAATGGTCTACTTGATTGATAAAAACACACAACAGGTTAAACCATATTTGATAACTACATCATGTTATTGAATGTCTAACTTATGCAGAAGGGAATTATTTATAACTCCTTAAAGTCATGTTATAAGGATTTTACTATGGAATAAGTGACACCAAAACCTAGTGTCTCAATACAGAACCATTTTTATTATCTCTTAGGTTTGTGAGTAAGAATATTTCAGGAAGGCTCTGTGCTGGGGATAATAACTACAGCACAGATTAGTTCCATAGCCATGCAATGTGCTTAGTTGAGCCCGTAGGCTTGAGAAATGTGAACCCGTTGGGGAGTTTCAGTGAAGAGTTGTCTAGATTAGGATGGCCTGTGGACGTACTTGGTGAGGGATTTTCTTAACTGGGTTAACTGAAGCGGGCAGATCTACTCACTGGCAGGCAGCATCGTTTTCTAGGAAGGGAGCCCTGGATTGTGTGTGTGAAGAGAGCTAGCTGAGCTTGGCTTCCATGTATCACTCTTTACCCTTGACTCTGGTGTGATGTGACCGGTTGCTTCAGGTTCTTGTCCCCTTGTCTCCCCTGCTGGGGACTGTGACCTGGAATTCTGAGTCAAATAAGTCCCTTCTCTCTAGAATCACTTTGGTTAGAGTTTTTGTTTTTTTTTTTCTTTCTCAGCAGCAGAAGTGGAAACAAAGACAATGCCGAAGCATATCTGTATGACCGGATGAAGCCAGGAAACTATCACTGGCCACTAAGAAGCTTGCGGTACCACTAGAGGGGGTAGGTGCAAAATAATATAGGCTACGTAGGTGGTAAAGCGGTGAGCATAGCTGCCATTCAAGATAATAGGGATCAGCTGGCTGGGCTGTTAAGAGTATCCTAGAAAATGTGAACGTCTGTTATGTAATAAACTGCTAGGCACTGGTAATATAGATATGAACCAAATGCTTTTCTTTTGATTCCTTACGGTGTTTATAGGGAGGAGACAAAACTTAAAAGTTGTGTAGAATACTAGAAGATGAGTGTTACGTAGGAAAGTAAAATAAGGAAGAATAGAAAGTATGCATTATGGAATGATTTTAAGTAGCAGGGTTAAGTCTAACTTTTTGGAAAAAGTAAAACCATAAGGGGGGCATGAGAGCAGGAGACTTGTGACCATCATGGCTATCTGAACGGAGAATGTTTCATGAAGAGGGAGGGGCATTGAAAAACCTCATGGAATGTTCTAGTATTCCCCTGGAATAAGAAGGAAAGGCGTGGCTGTAGCAAAGTGAACGGCTAGCAGAGCTGGAGGTAGTCAGACAGGGAGCAGGTAAGGGTGGGAAAGCCAATAGGGCAGGACTTGGTCAGTTTTTGTGTTGACATTGGCATTTAGTCTGAGCGAGTGAGGCAAATGGCCCGAGGTCTTTGTGGAGGGAGGTCACACGGTGACCTTATGTCTACAAGTGTCACTTGGCTAATGCATTGGGTAGTAAAGGTGGATGTGTGGTGGCCAGTTAGGAGACCATTGTCATAATCTAGACACTAGATGCTATTTGCCTAGACCTGTGTGCAGCCACAGAACAGCTGAGAAGCAACCAGATTTTGAAAGTAAAACCAAAGATTCCTTGGTGGGCCGAATATTTGCTGTGAAAGAAAGAGAAGTCAAGAAAAAGAACCGTGTGGATCTGGGTGCACAGTCCTCAGGAAGGCCCAAACCATGGGGCCACTGGCTGGGGAGGTCTTTAAAGGTCTAGCAGCTAAACTTGTAGGCATTTTTGGAGCTTATTCTTTTGTTTAAAAATAAAATGAACTTGAGCCAAGATTTCAGGAAAGTGAACGAGAAAATTCCCTCTATTTTGCAAACGTATCACAAATCCATTGAGCAGCCTGGAGTGTGTGGAGCTAGAGAGTGAGATCAATAAAAGTGGATGGAGAGCAAACATGGAGACCAGCTATTCCTGTCAGCGTTCCATCTCAGCTGGCTGAAACCTTCGAGGAAAGAAGAAAGATGAATTTATCCCGCTGTAGACGCCAGACTTCCAGAGAATCCTACTCGGTGTAACTGTCCCTTTAAGTCCGTGTGGCCTGAAGTTCCCACCCACTGTGTGGACCCATTGTTTGTCATCTCTTGTGTTTGTTGTCTAAGATGAGTATTTTTACAGCTGAAAGAGTGTGGAAGAAATTACATCCACCTTTATCTTCCCAGTAACCACACCCAATGCAACAGCCAAACTGATGTTTTATAAAGAGTTTTTCTTAACTTGCAAAAGAAGAGAAACTAATTATTATTGATACCAGAAATAGTTAAAAATTCCAAGCATGTAAGAATAACTTTTAGCAAACCTATACTTAATAAAATATCCTAACTCTCTCTCTCTCTAAAAAAAAAATGTAGTTTGTGTGTGTGTGTGTGTAGTTTAAACATTTTTTCAATCTTGCATGCACACCACAGGGGGAGATGAAAAATGCCATATTTCCCCCCTAGGTTGTAGGGTACCGATAAAACGTCTTTCAGAAATACCCATCTTTAAAATCAAGGCTGTTCTGTATATCCTTTGTGGTACTGTGGGTTGAATCAGAGCCTTGCTGCGTGATAGGCAAGCCTTTTGCCACCTATGGATATTTACATACAAATATTATTTTTAAAACTTCACTTATAAATTCTAGGTAACCCGGTAGTGCATACTTGTGCCTACAACTTGGGAGCTGGAGATCAAGAGTTCAAGGTCAGCCTTGGCTACCCAGAAAGTTTCAGCTAGCTTGGGCTACTGGGAGACCCTACTGCTGTAAAAAACAATAAAAAACAAAATGTTGGAGAAACCGCTTGTTCGTTTCCCAGCTGCCCGGCAGCTCAGACCCAAAATAACCACACAGAAACTCTATTAATTAAATCACTGTTTGGCCCATTAGCTCTAACTTCTTATTGGCTAACACTTATAAATTTAACTCATCTCCATTAATCTGTGTATCACCACGTGGCCATGGCTTACCTGTTAAAGTTCTGGTGTCTGTCTCCAGCGGGGCTACATGGCTTCTCCTGACTCCATCTCCTTTCTTCCAGCATTCAGTTTAGTTTTCCCTGCCTATCTACCCTATCAGGCCAAACCAGTTTTTTTTTTTTTAATTAACCAATGGTATTCAGAGCATACAGAGGGGAATTTTACATCAACAAAACAATCAGGTTACTTGGATTATCTTTGTTAGCCATGGTATTCATGGCAATATTATCAAATGTGGATCCCATATTTTCATCCAGGAGATGGGAAAACTTGAAAAAAAAGGAGTGCAGGTTATTAGAAAACTTTAAAAGAATATAAATCTTAAATCTGTGCATTAGCTTACCTCCTCACCAGAGACTCCATTTGGTCTTAAAAAAAAAGTGTCCAAATCATTCAATTCTAAATCTAATAATTTTGAAAATAGAAGTCTTTCAATATGGTTTTCTCTAATACACGTTTGAGAAAACCACTATGTCAGTCATCTTTCAGCACCGATAGGTGGTGGGCATCTAAATAAATAAAACGTGAGAGTGAGCACATGGGATTTGTTGAAGAACCTTTCAGATGACAGAAGTGTGTGTTTGCTTTTCAGATTTGGTCACTGATCAGAGTTTAGACAGTATTAGGCAAGATTAAAATTCCAGTGTTGAGATGGAGTTTACAATCCTTGAGGCAAAATTTAAATTACAATTGACAGGTCTTATTCTTTGGGCTTGAAAAAGTTGATTGAAATAAAGTTTATTGTGTCATTAATTAACTTTCATTTATACCACTGAAGATAAAGTGTCTATTAAAATCAAACAAACAAAGCCAAACAAAAGCAAAACAAACAAAAAGAATGATCTTGTGTGTTTTGACTTCAGCAGCCGGGAGAATGATTTCCATTCATCTTGACAGGAAAGAAAATGGGAGACGATATGCTGCAGGGAAGATGGTGTTCTGTGTGTGAGGGAATGATCCAACAGGAGGGAAAATGGAGGGGGACAAGGAGGTAGTTGCATATATGGAGGCGTTAGCCTTACAAGATGGAGTGGTCCATTTGCAGAAATACTGGACCAAAAGGAGAATGTAGTGCAGAAGCTGGTAAACCAGTATTTGAGATAATGGGAACTACAGAATCTATCTTCTGGTTGTTTCTATTTTATCATTTAGAAGAAGGATGAAGTCAGAGATCCTGGAGGCTTGAGGAGAGAGGGAAATAGGAAATTGCCATCTCAGAGACTGCTTGGGCATGGGAGTACAGTAGTTCTAGGTCCATTTAAATTCACATTTCTTTACTTTAAGAAATTCCTGAGAGCATGCATGATTGTACATTTGGAGTGAAAATCTGAGGAAGAAGCAAGAAGTTGATGGTATGTGCAAGGGAATTTTCACGATCATAGACCATGGCACTTAAATAGGATGAGGAAAGAGAGGGCACGAAGGGGTGAAGGACAAAGAACAAGTGGTAGAGTTAATGGTCAGGACCTGGTGGCTGAAGGATTTGGTGCAGAGAGAACTGTAGGGAATGAACTGGGATGAGCAGATTGAGAGCTGAGTATGAGGTGTCTGAGATCATTAGTGGTTGTATATCTTGGAAGGGATAAGGACCAAAGACTGACCCTGAGAAGACTAGCTGAGGTAGGGGTTAACGTGAATCATTGCAGGGAAGCACACCAAAGACTAATGAAGGCAGTGTTTAGTGTATCATCAACACGGAACTGAAACCAGCAAGAATGAAGAGGCATTTTCTTAGAGAGTAGCAGTGGATCTCTGAAACACAAGGAGAAGAGGCAGGGATCGTGATAGACAGTGCTGTAGATTCAAGGCTGGCACATTTTAGGGAAAAGGAGTGAAGATGGGCTAAAGGTAGCAGTGAGAGGTAAGATGCATTCTCCTAGCAGTTCTGGACTAAGTTTAGGAGGCAGGAGAGGGGCTGCTTGAGAATCCCCCAGCAGGAACAAGATTCAGGACACAACCAAGTTTCTACTGGCTTTGCAGAAAAGTTGAGCATGAAAGTAATGTCTTTCTCTCCTCCTCTCTCTGCTCCTTTCTTTCCCTCTCTCCCTTCCTCCCTCTCCCCCTCCCTTCCTCCTTCCTTCCTTCCTTCCTTCCTTCCGTCCTTCCTTCCTTCCCTAGGTCTCTCCTTCTCTCCCTTCTTCCTTCCTTTGACAGAGTTTTGCTACGTGTCCTAGACTGACCTTGAACTCATGGTGATCAGTGATCTTCCTGCTCAAGCCTCCCAAGTGCTTACATCGTGCAGGGAGCAAAGGGCACAGTAGAGGGGTTTCTGGGGTACAGAAGTGGGGGGAGCAGATACAGACCCTCATGACAGACCCTTAGCAAACTTTATGATAATGACAAAGGCTTCATGGGTAAGGCAGGGATTATTGATTGTGGTGTGAGAAAATTTTTTTCTTTTGCTTCCAGTCGACTGTTTTTCTGTGGTAAGTGTGTCCCAGTTCACTTTAAAATTGTGCTAGTTCCTGGATCAGATAAAAGGAAGTAATATCTAACACTGCAGGATTAAATCTGCCTAGCATCAGGCAATCTAGGGCTGGCTGCTCTGAAGGAGAATTTTCTGATTTTCCCCCTGTTCAGATCAAGGCATTGGGCATCTTCAGGAGTAGGAAATACATATCTTTGAAAAGCTCATATCTATTGGAGAGAAGATGTGAGCTTTTTATCTTACTGCAGTTCCTAGCTGGTTTGGGAGGTCCTTCTGTCTATGTGTTGATTTTATTGGTTAATGAATAAAGAAAACTGGCTTGGCCTATAGCCTGGGAGGAGGAAGGTGGAATTAGAGAGATACCATGGAGTTGCTGCCGGAGTCAGATATGCCAAAACTTTGCCTGTAAGCCACTGCCATGTGGCGATACACAGATTAATAGAAATGGATTAAATTAATATGAGTTAGCCAATAAGAAGCTAGAGCTAATGGGCCAAGCAGTGATTTAATTAATACAGTTTCTGTGTGATTATTCCAGGTCTAAGCTAGCTGGACAGCTGGGAAGACAAGCGGCTTCCCTACAACACCTACCTCTTATAGTGAGGAAAATTAGATCAATGAATTGAGTGTCAAACCAACATTTCAGCTTGTGAAATGCTATCAGAAATAAGTCTTTAAAAGGCAAAGAGAAAAAAGAAAGAAAATGCTTTCTTTTAAACAAATATATTTTTGTTACTTAAAGTAACTTTAAAATTTAAATATAATTTGGTGATAGTCTTCCCTCCACCATGTCCTTCCCGATCCTTTTCCCCTCCCTACTTAAGTTCTTTCTCAAAAAACAAACAAAAGCCCAATGCAACAGCAAAATCTGCCTCCCAACAAAAAACCAAAATAAAACCATGCCTAAAAAAAAGTCACCAAACTCTAACCAAATAAAAGCATACAAAAATTTATTTCATTATATGTTAGCCGGCTACTCTGGAACATGAGGCCTGTCCTGGTATGACTGATATGCCCAATGTCACTCTATTGGAGAAAACTGATTTTCCCTCTTTCTGCAGGTAATATAAGTGATAGTTCCATTGTTAACCTTTTCCCTAGTGGTTAGGTTTTCACTCATCCATTAAAAAATAACAAAATATAATAAAATAAAATAAAAATTATCACCTTGGAGTTGGGCAAGACAAACCAACAGAAGAAAAAGAGCCCAAGAGAAAGCACAAGAATTAGATACCCACTTGTTCACTCACTCAGGACTCCCGTAAGAACACTAAACTGGAAGCCATAATATATACACAGAGGACCTGGTGCAGATTCATGTAGGCACTGTGCATGCTGCCTCAGTCTCTGTGAGTTCACATAGCTTTGCTCATGTTGATTTATAGGGCTTGTTTGCTTGGTGTCCTCCATCCCCTCTGACTGTTACACTCTTTCCACCTCCTCTGTCGGAGTGTCCTGAGCTCTGAGAGAAGGGATTTGATAGAGATGTCTCATTTATGGCTGAGTGTTTCAAGGTCTTCTGCTCTCTATATAATGTCTGTCTGTGGGTCTCTGAATTTGTTCCCATCTGCTGCAGGAGGAAGTGTGTCAGAATATAGCAGAATATCATTAGAAGTAATTTTATTGCTACTCTCTTTCTTTCTTTCTTTCTTTCTTTCTCCTACTTTTTCTTCTTTTTATACCAATATTATTTGGCTTTTCTCCTAGGTCTCTGGGCTGTGTTGTCTCAGGTGTCTGGTCACCCAAACAGTGTCGGGAATGAGTTATATCCTGTGGAATGGGTCTTAAGTCTAATCATTTATTGGTTGGTTACCCCTACAATTTGGACTACTATCATTCTAGTATATCTTGTAGGCAGTAAGTACACCATTGTAGATGAAGGATTTGTGACTGGTTCGGTGTTTACATTTCTCCTTTGGTAGCCTGCAGAGAACCTTCCTGGACCAAAGATGCCAGAACATAGAGAAGAAGACACTCTGAGGACACTAGCTCAACTTCTCCATGTTCAATGAGTTATGTAGATGTTGTCTTGCTGTTAATTTGTGGAGAGCAATAGCAGGCTTGTTTGGAGATTGTCATGTGGAGAAAACACATTCTTATAAGGAGAGATAAACAGGCTATTTGAGACAAGCAGCTAACAGGAAACATACTTGTCTCATTGCTGCTGACCTGCTTTAAGAGCTGTCAAACTGCAGATATCAAAAATTTGAAAGTGATTCTGTCAGTGGACTTGTGTGTGTGTGTGTGTGTGTGTGTGTGTGTGTGTGATTGAGGACATGATGTAGTTCTTATGGATTCTTGTTGACTCTTAAGAAGGCTGTTATGGAAGGGTCTTTCCCATCCTCTCTGTTACTGCTGGAGATAGGACCACTTGGTCCTATACATTTTCTTGCCAGGACTGCCACTCCCAATTACCATCACCAGAAGTCAAAACAATGGAATGCCACCCAATCTTGGGCTTTGGGACTTTGAAACTGTCTGCTAAATTGCCATTTCTTTGTAAATACCCTGTGTTGAGTGTACTGTTATAACATGAAAAGCTGCTAGTAGAATATATATATGTGACCTGTTCTTGTTCTGAAGCAGGGTGTAACAGAGGGGGTGCCTAATGGAGTCAGTGGGGCTATCTACCACTGGAGCTGGGACTCCGTCTCCTAACTTCAGGTTTTGTTTTTCACAACCTATCTCTTCAACAATAAATATTATTTTTATTATTTTTGTTGAGCTATATATTTTTCTCCACTTCCCTTCTGCCCTCTCCCATGATCCCCACACTCCCAATTTATTTAGGAGATCTTGTCGTTTTCTACTTCCCATGTAGATTAGATCCATGTATGTCTCTCTTAGGGTTCTCTTTGTTGTCTAGGTTCTCTGGGATTGTGAATTGTAGGCTGGGTTTTCTTTGCTTCATGTCTAAAAGTCACTTATGAATGAGTAATTTTATATTTGTCTTTCTGGGCCTGGGTTACCTCACTCAGTATGATGTTTTCTAGATCCATCCATTTGCCTGCAAATTTCAAGATGTCATTATTTTTTTCTGCTGTGTAGTACTTCATTGTGTAAATGTACCACTTCTTTATCCATTCTTCGGTAGAGGGGCATTTAAGTTGTTTCCAGGTTCTGGCTTTGACAAACAATGCTGCTATGAACTTAGTTGAACACATGTTCTTGTGGTACAATTGAGCATTCTTTGGGTATATACCCAAAAGTGGTATTGGTGGATCTTGAGGAAGGTTGTTTTCTAATTTTTTGAGAAATTACCATACTGATATCCCAAGGGGCTTTACCAATTTGCACTTCTACCAGCAATGCAGGAGTGTTCTTTTTACCCAGCGTCATCGCAAGCATAAGCTGTCATTAGTGTCTTTGATCTTGGCCATTTTTTACAGATGTAAACTATCATATCATCAGCAAATAGTGAGAGTTTGACTTCTTTCCCAATTTGTACCCCCTTGATCTCTTTTGTTATCTTATTGTAGTAGCTAGAACCTCAAGAATTATATTGAATAGATATGAAGAGGACAACCTTATCTTGTTCTTGCTTTAAGTGAATCACTTTGAGTTTTTCTCCATTTAATTCGATGTTGTCTGTTGGCTTGCCATATATTGCCTTTGTTATGTTTAGGTATGTTCCTTGTATCCCTGCTCTCTCCAAGACCCTTATCATGAAGGGGTGTTGTATTTTGTTGAAGGCTTTTTCAGCATCTAGTGAGATCTTGTGGGGTTTTTTTTTCTTTCAGTTTGTTTATATGGTGGATTACATTGACAGACTTTTGTATGTTGAACCATTCCTGCATCTTTGGGATGAAGCCTACTTTGTCACGGTGGGTGGATGGTTTTTCTGATGTATTCTTGGATTCGGTTTGCCAGTATTTTATTGAGTATTTTTGCATCAATGTTCATGAGTGAGTTTGGTCTGTAATTGTCTTTCTTAGTAATGTCTTCGTGTGGTTTGGGTATCAGGATAATTGTAGCTTTATAAAAAGAGTTTGGCAATGTTCCTTCTGTTTCTATTGTGTGAAACAATTTGAGGAGTATTGGTATTAGTTCTTCTTTGAAAATCTTGTAGAATTGTGTGCTAAAACCATCTGATCCTGGACTTTTTTTTTTGGTTGGGAGACTTTTGATGATTTTCTATTTTTTTATAGCAGTTACATGTCTATTTAATTTCCTTATCTGGTTTTGATTTAATTTTGGTAAATGATATTTATCCAGAAAATTGTCCGTTTCAAGTTTTTCAATTTTGTGGAGTATAGGTTTTTGAAAAATGGATCTAATGATTCTCTGTATTTCCTCTGTGTCTGTTGTTATGTCCCCGTATTTATTTCTAATTTTGTTAATTTGTATATTTACTCTCTGCCTTTTGGTTAGTCTTAGAGAAAAGTTTGTTTATTTTGTTGATTTTCTTGAAGAACCAACTCTTGGTATCATTTATTCTTTGTATTGTTTTCTTTGTTTCTATTTAGTTAATTTCAGCTATCAGTTTTCTTATTTCCTGCCTTCCAGTTCTCCTGGATGAGTTTGCTTCTTTTTTGTTTTAGAGTTTTCAGGTGTTCTGTTAACTCACTAGTGTGGGAATATTCCAGCTTCTTTATGTAGGCCTTTAGTGATATGAACTTTCCTCTTAACATTGATTTCGTTGTGTGCCATAAATTTGGGTACATTGTATTGTCATTTTTCTTGAATTTTAGAAAGTCTTAAATTTCTTCCTTGTCCCATTGGTGATTCAGGTGAACATTTTTTAATTTCCATGTGTTTGTGGGCTTTCTGAAATTAGTGTTGCTGTTTAATTCTAATTTTAAGCCATGGTGATCTGATAAGATACATGGAGTTATTCCAATTTTTTTTTAAATCTGTTCAGGTTTGCTTTGTTACCTAGTATGTGGTCAATTTTTTAGAAGGTTCCATGGGGTGCTGAGAAGAAGGTATATTCTTTTATGTTTGGATGGAATGTTCTATAGATGTCTGTTAAGTCCATTTGAGTTTTAATATTTGTTAATTCCCTTATTTCTTTGTTAAGTTTCTGTCTGGAAGACCTGTCTAGTGATGAGAGTGGAGTATTGAAGTCTCCCACTATTAGTGTGTGGAGTTTAATGTATGACTTAAGCTTCAGTAGTCTTTCTTTTACATATGAGGATGCCCTTGTATTTGGGACATAGATGTTCAGTATTGAGACTTCATATTGATGGATTTTTCCTGTGACAAATATGAAATATCCTTCTTTGTCTATTTTGATTGATTTTAGTTTGAAGTCTAGTTTATTAGATATTAGGATAGATATACTGGTTTGTTTCTTAGGCCCGTTCGATTGGAAAAATTTTCCCAACCCTTTACTCTGAGGTGATGTCTGTCTTTGAGGTTGATGTGTATTTTTTGAATGCAACAGAAAGATGAATTCTGTTTTCATGTCCAGTCTGTTAGCCTGTGTCTTTTTATAGGTGAATCAAGTCCATTTATTTATTTATTTATTTATTTATTTATTTATTTTTTTTGGTTTTTCGAGACAGGGTTTCTCTGTGGTTTTGGAGCCTGTCCTGGAACTAGCTCTTGTAGACCAGGCTGGTATCGAACTCACAGAGATCCGCCTGCCTCTGCCTCCCAAGTGCTGGGATTAAAGGCGTGCGCCACCACCGCCCGGCTCAAGTCCATTTATATTAAGGGATTTTAATGACCAGTGGTTGCTAGTTTCTGTTATTTTAGTTTTCATTGTCAGGGATGTTATTGTGTGCATTTTCTCCTTCTTTGGGATTTGCTGCTGTGAGATCATCTATTATCTGTGTTTTTGTGGATGTAGTCAACTTCCTTTGGTTGGACTTTTCCTTCTAGTACTTTGTGTAGGGCTGGGTTTATGGCTAGGTATTGGTTAAATCTGATTTTGTCATGGTATATCTTGTTTTGTTCATCTATGGTAATTGAATGTTTTGCTGGGTAGGTATGGTTGTCTTGGCTGGCATCTGTGATCACTTAATGTCTGCATATTGCTTGGATAGGACCTTCTGGCTTTCATTGTTTCTATTGAGAAGTCAGGTGTTATTCTGATAGGTCCGCCTTTATATGTTACTTGGCCTTTTTTCTTTGCAGCTCTTAATATTTTTTATTCTGTATGATTAGTGTTTTGATTATTATGTGACGAGGGGACTTTTTTTTTGGATCCAGTCTATTTGGTGTTCTGTAAGCTTCTTGTATCTTCATAGGCATATATTTCTTTAGGTTGGGAAAATTTTCTTCTGATTTTATTAAATATATTTTCTGTGCTTTTGATTTGAACTTCTCCGTCTTCTATACCTATTATTCTTAGGTTTGATCTTTCCATAGTGTCCCATATTTCCTGGGTATTTTATGCTAAGCTTTTGTTAGATTTAATGTTTTCTTTGACTGATAAATCTATTTCCTCTATTGTATCTTCAGCACTTAAGATTCTCTCTTCCATCTCTTGTATTCTGTTTATGCTTGCTCTTGTGGTTCTTTGGTATGGGAAGTCCTTCTATATATGTGCTGCTTTTATTGGTTAATGAATAAAGAAGCTTCTTTTGGCCAATGGCTTAACAGAACATAGTCAGGCTGGAGAAAGAGAGAGAGAGAGAGAGAGAGAGAGAGAGAGAGAGAGAGAGAGAGGAAGAAGAAGAAGAAGAAGAAGAAGAAGAAGAAGAAGAAGAGGAGAAGAGAAGAGAAGAGAGAGAGAAAGAGAGATAGATCACTCTTCCAGGTGCCAGTGGATCCAAGGCTCACATGATTGTTCCTTGTGGTGGAGTTGGGGCCACAGTTCCAGTCAAGCCAGAAGTCACTTGGCTTTCCTGGAGGTTGCTTGGTGCTCCCAGAGGTTGCTCTGCAATCCTGGAGTTTGGTATGGCTTGCTCTCACAGAGGTCACATGCTTGAGCCTGCTCCTGTGGAAGTTGCTGGCTCAGGCCTGCTTCTGTGGAGGTCATTGGCTCAGGTCTGCTCCCATGGAGGTGGTTGGCTTGGGCCTGCTCTGGAGAAGGTTGCTGGCCTGGTCCTGGTCCTTTGGAGATCACTGGCTCTGGCAATAATAAATATTTTTGACAGTTTTCATATAAAATAAATTGTGAAGAGGGAGTCAAACTTGCCTGTTGCCTTTTATATAAAATTTCCTTTCTTCTGTTCTCAGCACTTAGCTGCCAGTATTTATACTACTACAGTAAAGTTCTGTGGGGACAGAGGAAAAAGAGAAAACAAAATACTTTCTTGGAGTAACTCTAGAGTAAGGAGATTTTTGAGGGCCAGAAAGGGGACAGTGGAGACTCTTCTGTCAAGCAGGATAACTGCTGCATCTAATAGTTGTGTGGCACTAATATTTAGGAAGATTTGGGAGGGTGGCTTGTCACAATTAGTTAGCAAAAGGAACATTTCTTAGATGTGTAAACATTTCCCAAGGCAAATAAAATAAGAGGCCAATAGAAGGAGGTCCAGGATACTGAGGGAAACAGCAGAGGAAAGCAGAGGCACGTAGATCTATGCAAGTTCAAGGCCTGTCACAAACAAAAGTAATTTAAGGGCTGGAGAAAAGGTTCAGTGATTAAAAGTACTTGCTGGTCTTGCAGAGGATTCAATGTGGTTCCCAGCACCCACCTCAGGTGCCTCACAACTGCCTATAACTTTAGTTACAGGACATTCAATGACCTTTTCCGACTTCCATGGGCACCTCCACGTATGTAATGCATGTACATATATGTAGGAACACACAGGCAAACTAAAATAAACACTTTTTCCCCCCTGAGATGTGATTTCTCTGTGTCGCCTTGGCTGTCTTGGAACTTGCTTTGTAGACCAGTCTTACTGTAAAATAAACAAATTTTAAAGAAGAATAAAAATCGAAAGTAGCATAGAAAAATGCTTTTGATAATTGATAAAGTATATTTACAATTCCTATAGACATTTGGATTATTAAAAATAAATAGTAGTTTGATAACCTGTACTAAGCAGACTATTTTGGTATCCTTCTTTATTTGATATCTCAATAGTTCTAGGAATTAATATACCAATTTTGTAGGTGAGATTAAGGTCTAGGAGAGCAACACATAAGAACTTGAATCTCAGCATCCCAATTCCAAATCACGAAAATTTAAATAATTTATGTGAAGATAAAATATGCCCCTTATTTGTATTTTCAGCTCAATAACTTGCTATGCACGTTCAACTCTCCATAACAGATTGGTAAATGTAGATTAGTCTTTTAGTAGGCCCAAGGTTTCCCTGAAAGAGTGTCTCTCAGAGTTCATCACAGCATAGCATTTCTTTCCATCTCTGAGCTCTCAGTTTTTCTAACTCTGAAGCAGGAATGCTAAGAGTACCTACCTATATTAGTGTCACACACAGACCACTGAGTTGACCTAATGACACAGAAGAGTAGTCCGTGAATAGAAAGAAGCACATCGAAGCTGGCACCATGCTTCACCACCACCCTTGGCCAGAGGTCAAGGGTAGAGGAGGTGAGTTTGGCTGGGCCTTACATTTAAGAATGAGGTTCACCATCATTTTGTTTCTGAAATGGAATAGAGGATATCTTACAAAACAGCCAGCGCTCTTCTGAGGACACTCTCTCTCTGGGGATCCAGGATGCCTGCATTCACACACCCTGTCCACTCTCCGAATTCCAAAGATGACACTGCTCCAGAGCTGTTTCTTCTTAGATGATGGTTGGAGAACTTACTCTCTTCCTTTCAAAATGATGTTTTTTTTTTTTTTCTGGGAATTTAATGCTCAAAAATCCGATAGGCACAGCTCAGTACTGGTAAAATTTCGAAGTCATCATAATCTTTTGGAAGATAGGTGCATTTTTATTTTAGACTCTCCAGACAGTATAATTTTAGTTTTCCATTATCAAGATTGCCTCAGATTGATACTGTCAACGCATATACTACTATTACATGCCATACAGGAGCACATCATAAATGCTATAGAGTATTTATTTTGTTTAAGGTGAAATTTGCACAAAGTAAAATATACTGTTCAAAGTGTAAAATTGAATGAATTTTGACATAACTTTGCAACCACAATATCATCACTACAGTGAAGATATAATTTCCATGTGTCTTCTTGTTGTCCTTGTAGTAGCAGTCAGTCTACTGTCCCTACCCTTTGCCCCACATGGCTTGCTGTCACTCTAGACTAGCTCTGCTTTCTTTGAATGTTATGTAATTGATTTATACAAATGACAGCATTTTGCATATGGTTTATTGGTGCCATAGATTATGACGTATGATTTAAGCAAACAAAATGCAGTTCATGTGCTTATGCTTTGTATGAATATGCATGTACGGATAGTCTGCAGTTTGGTGAGATGAATGAATCTTGCTGAACAACAACAGGTCCACGTGGCTGAGGGAGCCTGGGCATGTGATATTTCTATTCTTTGAGTCAGAAAGAATTGTCCCAGCTTACTGCCTTGATTATCTTTTCTTAGGTGCTGGTAAGCAGCATATGTCTGGAGGAAAGAAGTGTGTGTGCTCCCCTGGTTCTATTTGCTAAGTTATTTTAACTTCTTATAACACTTTAAAGTCTCTGTTATGAGCCAATTATGGCTCAATCGTACTTTCTAAATTATAAAAGGTAGAAAGCCTGAGAACTAAAAGAAATAGGTCAATAAAATTTCTTCTGTATTATCTCACAGACAATTCTACTTGTACAGTTATTTTTGTTTTCTAGATGCAGTGTTTTATATTCACATAAAACATGATTTTTATCTCCTTTTTCATTTAATATTTTTTGTCTACGACAAAGGTTTATTTTGTATAGTATTCATATTGTGAAGAAAAAAATGAAATGAAATGTATAAAGTCATCTTCAAAGTTGGATTTATAAATAAAAGTCAAGTTCATCAGATTTTATAGTTCTATTAATTTTTATCCTTTGTTTTATGTGAACATTTATAAACCTTTCAAAATGTATGTATTCATCTAGCATTCAGTTATTTGTATTGGAGTCCAAAAATAAAACATGACTTTATTAAGTAAATAAACAAAACAAACAGAATAAAGGTGAGTTATTTTACTCTCACAAAGCTTCATTAGAAATAGAACAAACAATTTAATTCATAGCACAAGAGAATTGACCCTCTATGCCTGCAGAAACCGCTTCTGTGGACTCATTCAGCCATTGCATACTGATATATTGCTACTGAACTGGACTACACATTCAGGCCAACTTTGGTTGTTTCTGTGCCCAATACAGTATACAAATTGCTTTGTCATTATTTCCAAATAATTACTTGCTTGCCATTTTCTTTGTATTAGATATTTGCAGGTAGCATAGAGACAATTTAAAGTATACCAGAGGGTTTATGTAGGGTTTTTATGTAGTATGAAAATACTATTCTATTTTATGCACAGAATCTGAGTATCTGTACTCAACTGCAAACAGTTGCCTTCAGATGCCAAGAAATTATTTTATTGTTGGTGAAAATCTTTAAGATGATCACAAAACTAATATTCCACATTTTCAAAATACAAGGTTTCTACACAATACAGATCATTTGTATACTTAAATTATTTCAAAAATAATTTCAATATTTTAAACATAAAATTTACAGCTTGGGAATGGTAGATTTAATATTTTTTGTTTCATTAAAACCACAGGAACAAAGTAGGTGATGAAGAGCCTTGTGCTGTGGAATAATCCTTCTGTACAGTGTGTGACTCTTTGTAGCTGTGATTGGTTTAATAAACAAGCTGATTGGCCAATAAGTGAACAGGATAAAGTGTATGTGGGATAGACAAACTGAGAATGATGGGACAAGGAAGGACAGAGTCAGAGGAGTCGCCAGCCAGATGGAGAACAAGTTGGACACACAAAATGGGATAGAGGTAAAAGCCACAAGCCTTGGAGTAGCACGTAAATGATTAGAAATGGGTTAAGTTGCAAGAGCTAGTTAGTAACAAGCCTGAGCTATCGACCGAGCACTTATAAGTAATATTAAGTCTCTGTATTGGTTACTTGGGAGCATGCATTTGGGATGAGTAAACTTTGCCTAAGACGACATAATATAATCTTGCCCAAATCCTACTCTAACAAGCAGAATTCACAAAATACATATCAAAAATTCCTTGTGGGATATTTATTCACTGAGATAATTGGAGAATTAATAATATTTATCTGTATCATGGGAAATTGTAAAATAGTGAAGCGTATCCCTACTGACTTTAAACTCTAAAGTCAGTGAATGCCAAAATGTAGAATTGGTCATTGCTGTATCCTGTGCCTTTCTATTCTGTTGACTGGCCCGACTGCTTAGATTCACAAAGTGTGCTACTGTTTGACTTTTGCCCTGATCATGCCCCATGAAGACACTAGCCTGTACTTTCTCTTCCCATGAGAACTTTGTAACAAATAGGTAGGACAAAGCTTTCTTGGAGTGTAGTGGAAAGTCAAGGAAAGCTATGCTGTTTTTGTGTAGTGGGGAACAAATTGAAGGTCTTTTTGTTGCTGATTTTGATTTTTTCTTTTGTTGAAAATAGATTTTTTTTATCATATCCCGAATATAGTTTTCCCTCCCTATTCTCTTCCCATCCCCCTCCATCTCTTCTCTCCTCCAGATCCTCTCCCTTTCTGTCTCTTACTAGAAAAGAACAGGCTTCTAAGAGATAACAACAAACACGACAAAATAAAATATAACAAGATGAAGCAAAAACTATCATATTGAAGTTGGATACAGAAACCAAGAGACAAGTCCCAAGAGTAGTCACAGAAGTCAGAGATCCCGTGTTCTCTTAGTCAGGAGTCCCATATATGCACTAAGCTAATAGCTATAACATATACTCGGACCTATACAGTCCCCGTGCTTGCTGGTTCAGTTTCTGTGAGCTCATATCCACAATGCTTAGTTGATTCAGAGGGCCTGTACTCCTGGTATCCTCCATCCCCTCTGCCTCTTAGAATCTTTCTGCCCCCTCTTCCCCTGGATTCCCTGAGCTCTGAGGGGAGGGATTTGATGGAAACCTCCCATTTAAACCCTCTCTCTGCATCATGTCTGGCTGTGGGTCTCTGCATCTGTTCCCATTTGCTGCTGGAGGAAGCCTCTCTGATGGTGACTGCATAAGGTACAGATCTGTGAGTATAGCAGAATATCATTAGAAATCATTTTATGCCGGGCGGTGGTGGCGCACGCCTTTAATCCCAGCACTCGGGAGGCAGAGGCAGCGGATCTCTGTGAGTTCGAGGCCAGCCTGGTCTACAAGAGCTAGTTCCAGGACAGGACCCAAAAGCTACGGAGAAACCCTGTCTCGAAAATCAAAAAAAAAAAAAAAAAAAAAAAAAAGAAAAGAAAAGAAAAAAAGAAATCATTTAAATCATTTTATATATTTATTTATTTTAAACCAGTCATGTTTGGTTTTACCTTAGGTCATTGGGTTATCTAATCTCTGGTTCTTGGTTACCCAAGCAATGCCGGGTATGGGTTCCTTCTTTTGGAGTGGGCCTTAAGTAAAATCAGACATTGGTTAGCTACTCCCACAAATTCTGTGCCACCCTGGTCCTAGTACATTTTACAGGTAGGAGAGATTGTAGGTCAAAGGTTTTGTGGCTGTGTTGGTGTTCACATCTCTCTTTTGATAGCCTTCAGAGTACCTTCTCACACCAGATTACCTTATAGGGGTAAAGGCTCCATGTAGGCACCAGCTTGACTTCTCCACATTCAGTGTGTGTTGAGTGGGTGTTGTCCTTGGCAATAGGATCACACTGCCAGTTTTCAGAGAACAACGCTTTGTCTTAGCAAGAGTCTGGGTTATTTGGGAATTTCCATGGGACCCCCTTGACCAACAACTCAACTGAATGCAACCTAGTTCTACCAATGGACGTCTTGACTGGCTACAAGAGATGTCTAGTTGAGACTCCATAGCCTCCATCTCTGGGAGCTCTCACCTGGACCACCTTCCTGGATTATAGGAAGTTTCCATTGCATTAGGTTTTCACACCATACTGGAAATGCCCGCCCCTCACCAAGTCCAAGTGTCTCTCCTCTCATTCTCTTCTTCCACCTCATCTTTCCCTGACTTGATCTCCCTCACCTGGTTCCCCCTCCTGTCCCCAAGGCCTTCAGTCTGACCGTAAAATCTAATTCTAATTTCCCTCTAAGCAAGATCTTTATGTTCCTCATAGACTACTCCTATTTACCTAAATTTTTTGGGTCTACTGCTTGTAGCTTGGATATCATTTATTTAATGGCTAATATCCACGTATAAGACATACCATATATGTCTTTCTGAATATAGGTCACCTCACTCACAGTGATTTTTTTTCCCACGTTCTTCCCATTTGCCTGTAAATTTCATGATGTCATTTTTTTGTTTAAATAACTGAGTAACATTCCATTGTGTGACACATTTTCTTTATCCATTTTTCAGTTGGGGGACATCTAGGCTATTATGAATAATCAGCAATGAACATGGCTGAGCAAGCATTCTTATGGTGGGATGGAGGGTCCTTTGGGTATGTGCCCCAAAGTGGTATCGCTGATCTTGAGGTAAATTAATTTCCAATTTTCTGAGGAACTCCACATTGATTTCCGTAGTGGCTGTCTAAGTTCGCACTCCCACCAGCCGTGGAGGAATGTTACTCTTGCTCCACGTCCTTGCCAGCATGGGCCATCGCTTGGGTGATTGATCTTAGCCATTCTGACAGGTGTAGGATGGAATCTCAAAGTAGTTTTGATTTGCATTTCCCAGATGGATAAGGATGTTGAACACTTCTTTAAGCATGTCTCAGCCATTTGAGATTCCTCTATTGAGAATTCTCAGTTTAGATCTGTAACCCATTTTTAAGTTGAGTTATTTGTTTTCTTGATATCTAGTTTCTTGAGTTCTTTATATATTTTGTATATTAGTCTTCTATAAGATGTGGAATTAGTAAAAATATTTTCCCATTCTATAGGCAGCTGCTTTGTCCAATTGGCAGTGGCCTTTGCCTTATAGAAAATTTTCAGGTTCATGAGGTCCCATTATTAATTGTTGATTTTAGTGCCTCTATTAATGGCGTTCTGTTCAGAAAGTCGTCTCCTGTGCCAATGTGTTCAAGGCTATTCCCTACTTTCTCTACTCTCAGGTTCTGTATGTCTGGTTTAATGTTGAGATCTTTGATCCACTTGGACTGGAGTTTTGTACAGGATGATAAATATGAATCTATTTGCATTCTTCTATATGCACACATTCAGTATGACCAGTACCATTTATTGAAAATGCTGTCTTTTTTTTCTAGTTTACATATCTGGTTTCTTTATCAAAAACCAGGTGTCCATAGGTGTGAGGATTTATGTTTTCCTCATTCTTATGCCTCTTCTTGGTGAGGAAGAATGCATCAACCTCACTGAGCACCACAAAAATCGTTCTATTTCTCTTAGCAATGTAGTAAATTCTTTCTTCCTTCTTTCCTTCTTTCCTTCCTTTCCTTTTTTTTTTTCTGCTTCTGGCTAAGGTTTTATTCCTGGAAATAACAGTATGGAGGAAGAGGTAATTCCCTGGAATCTTAGAAGCATCTGAAATACAGGGGGAAGCAAGGAGAGTTATCTTGGGAGATAAGACCTGGGGATCGGGAATCTTTTTACTGTTGACTGCGTTATCCACCACATCCCCTCAGAAGCTTTACAATTTAATTGTAGATATAAAGATACAATTCCACGAGATTTAAAGTGAGATTTAAAGAAGTGAATAGTTTTCCTTTCAAAGGGGTCCAGATGAGCGGGGTAGACCTGCTCGGTAGGGTGCAGCGCGAATGGTGTGCTAAGCCATGCCCACGAGCCCCAGAGGGTTCCTGCCCACCTCTCTTTCTCACTGCTTTAAGCTCTCTCACCGCTGTTTTCTGCCCTCCGTGTGTGCCAGTTCAATCATGTTTTGAGGAGACTACTGGGGAGTGTCCATCTGTCAGATCTCAAAGGACAGAAGCCATTGGGTCAGGAGGCTGGAGGAATTCTTCCACTGTTGCTTTGATGTCTGGCAGTAGATGAGGAGCCTGGGCTATAAGGTAGGGAGTCCTTAGCGTCTCATCAGCCTGTCAAGCTGGAGGAGAGACAAGCCAAAGCCACTGTCACACAGGCACTGCAGCTTGGAGAGTCTGCCTGCTTAAAGTGCTCATCCTGTTTAGCAAGACTGAAAAAGCTTCCTCAGGGAGGCTGATTTCCAGGAAGGTCTAAAATGCAAACAAGGAGGAAACCTTTGAAGAGGGGAGCGAACGGTCCCAACAGACCCCAAATAGTATGCAGAGCAGAAGTATTATTACTAAACGGATAGCTTGGCAAAGGCTTACAATTTCGGTTCAGCTTTGCTTCATAAAATTTTATTGAATACTGTGCTGTGCACTGTGGGAAATAAACAAGATGTGACTTCGTAATAATGTGATGGATTGTTAAGAACACGAATCCCTAAACTCATATATCCAAGTGTGTGCTTTTTGAGAGTTTAAATATTTTTTCTAGCTATATTTTCAATTCTCTTAGGGCATGCTTTCATCCTGAAGCATATTTAAAAAATATATATCTGTGTATATACACATATATTTATTATTTATAGATTTAATTTTGGAAATAGCCAGGCTATGAGGAACAGGTCCTATGAATAAGGTAGGTGATCAAAATGGAGAAAGTTCTGTTTATCTAAGGTGAAGTGCGACTGTATCTCATGGAGTGTGACTTTTTGGGGGGGATGTCATCAATTTAAAAAGAGCCCCTCTTGTGTAGGGCGGCATCTTGCATCAAGGTCATCTCTTATAGAATGACCGTGAAGTAAAATACTCACAGATGAATGTTCTGATGGCTTTATCAAAGTTCTAACGTCTTACACATGAAGGCTGAAAAGGGCTCTGGACCTTTAGGAACTCCCAAGAAGGTAGTGGGGACATAACTGTGAGAGCCAGAGAGTGAAACCTGGCTTCCATCCCTGGTGGTGTGACAGGGTTGGGGTGACTGTGTGGTTGATACAGTCAGGAAACTGGGCACTGAGAAGACTCCCTCTTTAGAGTTCATGTCTATTGGGACAGTAGAAGTTGTTTTTCGTCAGTTTGTCCCATCTGCTTTCCCTCTTATATTTCTGTTTCCTATTTGCTTCACCCACATTAATTTATGAGTAGAAATCGATGTCTCTGAAGGATCTTGGCTATTTCTGTGTGGATCCAGGCTTTCTTGGTGCTGAGTTTCTGCAGAACAATCTGGGAAAGGGAAGTCAAGATGGAAAGCCAAGAGCAATTCTGAATGGCTTCTTATAACTAAGCCAACAGGACTGACTTCAAGTTTCCATGGTTGATATGTTTTCTTTTTAAAAATTTCTTTTCCTTTTTTTTCTTAGTGGTGTTGTTTTTGAGACAGGGTTTCACTATGTAGTCTTGGTTGTCCTGGAACTCACTCTGTAGACCAGGCTGGCCTTGAACTCACAGAGATCCCTTGCCTTTGCCTCCCGAGTGCTGGGGTCAAAGGTGTGTGCCATCACTGCCTGGCTAATATTTTTTTTTAAAAAAAAGATTTATTTATTATGTATACAACATTCCTTCCATGTACACCTGCACACCAGAAGGGGGCACCAGATCTCATTACAGATGGCTGTGAGCCACCATGTGGTTGCTGGGAATTGAACTCCGGACCTCTGGAAGAGCAGTCAGTGCTCTTAACTGCTGAGCCATCTCTCCAGCCCCTAATAATGCTCAGCAGCATTGTCTTCTACGTTAGAGCTCAGAAGACTGGACAAGCACTAGTGCACTCAGCTTTATTCTACACAGCATATAGTAGAGTGTGGGAGGAGCCCAGTAAGGACCATGTTTTTCTAGTCGCTACCCATGACTCTCTTCAGATGGAATCATTACTCTCTGATTTTCATCTCATATTCCTTTAAGTAAACCCTATATCTGAAGTAGGCTTGAGCTGTATAAAAAAATGCCATTGTCTGCATAGCTTAAAAAAGACATTTGTTCTTCAAAGTTCTAGGAAGTTTAAGGTCAAAATGTCTGCTGGTCTGTCCTGGTGGGGGCTACTTTTCTCTCTGGAAGGTGGTTGTCTTCTTGCTGTCGTCACTTGGCAGATGGGGTTGGGCTCTGGTGTTTTTATTACACAAACGCTAGCTTTTTCAAACCAGAGTTCCACCATCATGACTTCATTTATCACCAATCATTCCCTTAGGTCAAATACGGCCACACTGGGAGGCTATGACTTGTGATGGTTAGCATTGACTGTCAGCTTGGCAGGATCTAGAATCACCCTGGAAACAAATCTGTGGGCGTGTCTTTAAAAGATTCTTTAGGTTAGGTTAATTAAGGTGGGGCTATTCCACATGCTGGTATTTGTATCTGTATAGAAAGGAAAAAACTAGGTGGCCAGCATTTGTTTCTCTCTCTTTCCTCACTATGGACACAATGTGACCAGCCTCCATCCACACCTTCCCTGCCACAGACTCCCCTGCCACCAGCTCCTGGAGAACGATGGCCTAGAGAAATGTTTCCGCAGGGTCAGCTCAGAGGTTTCTACAAGAGTGGTCCAAAGGAGCCAGGCTCCATCCTGGATGTGGCACTGTAGTCCATGTGGTACTGGTTTCACAGGCATTAAAACTGCAATGTGGAAGCAGTCACGAAGTCTTATGCCACATTTCCAGAGAGCCACTGAGGCTAGGTAAGCGCGAGGCAGGGTCAGACTCCTTGCTGAAGTTCCAGAGGGGCAATAGTGTGAAGACGAAGCCAGTGACGACCCCAGGATGCTGGAGGCAACAGAGATTTCTATGGCGTCTCTAACCTTTATGTTACTTAAAGTCGCTGGACAGTCTTCAGGTAGGGTATGTGCAAGACCAGAAAACATTGCACACTAAATCCAGTCAATATTCAAAATGCACAGGACAGAGAACCGCTGTTAAGGAGGTGAAGAAGCATGACCATTTATCCTTGTATATCCACCATTAGGCACAGAACCTTTTCGGTGTGCTGAATTTAACAGAACAAGTGCAGACTGCATGGTTATTGACATACTTCACAGCTAATCTCTTTGTCCTGTTCAGGAGCTAAAAGGACTGCTAGCTAAGGCAAGGGTTCCCAAAGGCCCGAATGGATTGAAGGGGTAGGGAACAGAAAGTTTTAGGAACTCACGTTAACTTACAGAATGGTGGTGGTGGTGGTGGTGGTGGTGGTGGTGGTGGTGGTGGTGGTGGTGGTGGTGGTGGTAGTGGTGCATGGTGCAGCTGATGACAGTGTTCGGTTGTTAGCTGATGGCTGTGCTTTCTGCTGGATTTTGTTAGGGTGCTCCTTGAAAAGGAACAGCAATGCCATATGGGAGTGATTTGATCAAGTGCAGTAACTTTGCCCTTTAACCTGGGTGGTGGCATCTGGCCACAGCTGGGAGGCAGTGCACGGCGCGGCTGGCCGGGGCAGGAGGGTTGGAAACTCTAGGGAGGAGCAGGCGAGGGGCGTGGTGTGGGCGTAACCATGTGGAACTAGGCCACGCCTCCCTCTCATCTCTCGCCTGCGCAAGCGCGCTGTGGGCCGTTAGCTGTCAGGAGCCTTCCAGCGGGCGGTCGGGATCCGACGTC
This sequence comes from Microtus oregoni, assembly GCF_018167655.1. NCBI lineage: Eukaryota > Metazoa > Chordata > Mammalia > Rodentia > Cricetidae > Microtus > Microtus oregoni. The sequence continues at coordinate 36,275,730 of NW_024543072.1, forward strand.
TGTGCCGGGACTCAGCTGTCTGAGCCCCGCGCAGCAACCACCCTGACAAGCAAGCTCCCCGACACCCGGGCTGCCTGTCAGGTCATAGAGTTCGGCGGAGACCTGTGGGGCAGTTGGTCGCTCAGGCAAGATGGGGAACCGGGAGATGGAGGAGCTGATCCCACTGGTGAACCGTCTGCAGGACGCCTTCTCGGCGCTGGGACAGAGCTGTCTGCTGGAGCTGCCGCAGATTGCCGTGGTGGGCGGCCAGAGCGCCGGCAAGAGCTCGGTGCTCGAGAACTTCGTGGGCAGGTGAGCGCACTGCGAGCGCGGTGGGGGCGCGGCCGTGGGGGCGCCCCTGCTCCAGGCCGTTGGAACGTGGACTGGTGTGGGGAGCCCGAGGGTGGACTAGAGGCTGTGGCGGATTGGGGGCAGAACAGTAGTGTCACTGTAGCAGGCGGGGTCCTCCCTGCTCTGGGCATCCTTCATCCCCGCATCCTCCACCCCGTGGTGACCCCCTGTCTGCCTTTCATCCTGCTATACAAAGCCATTTCCTCCCCACCCTTGGTGGGGGAGTCGGGGTCCGCCCCAGGATCCACTTCCCTCGCTGGGAAGCCTCTGGCAGCCTCGATGCGCAGCTCGGTGCTTTCCAGTCCCCTGGTCTTTTCCTCGGTCTCAACGACCTCCTCCTTTTCCTGTCACCCTCCCCGAAGCTCTCAGCTCTGCTGTGGGGATTCACCCCTCCTCCTCTGTTCTTTTCCCCTCGCTCTGGCTCTCCAATCTCTCTACTGTTTGAGACAGTCATCGCCTGCCCCGAGCTGGGGAGGCGGGGTGTGTGGACCCAGAAATCTCTGTGGTGAATGCTTTTCCGGAGATGCTAGCATGCCTACAATTCGCCCCAGGAGCAGAAGAATAAACGGTGGTGTGTTTGAGTGTGCACCCATTCACTGCTCAGACATGACTGAAAACCCGAGACCTCTGGGGGTGACCATGGACTTGTCACGTTCAGGTGCCTTGTCATTCCTGCATCATCTCAGAACTGACCAGCATCTTTCTCCACTCTGTGCCCCCCTCCCCCCAGCATCCTCTTGCGTTCCTTAAGCTCTTATTTATCTCGCTGGTCTTCAAACTAACATACAGAATCCAAATTGTAGTTGTGGCTTTCTTTATGTCTCCCAATTTAAAAACAAATGAAAAATTATTGTTGTTTTAAGTAGGGAATCAACGTTTCTTTTAGTGAACAATTCAGGGAGGATTAGTTACCCTAATGGCCTTGCGTGAGGAGCGCACCATGAAGGCTGAAATCGTCTTCCCGGTTAGTAAACCAGGTAGAATGTATCCCAGTGAAGAAGGTGGGCTGGGGCGGGAAGGGGGGCTTTCGGAGATTGCACTTTATTCTTTTATTTGGCTGTCGAGCTACTTGTGGTGCAGAGGGTTCCTGCTGCGGTCCTCCACCCCCTTCTTTTATTGCTTGGCAATGTGTAAACTGTAACGCTGACAATTCCCACATTTTGGGGTATGAACATCCTAAAGTGCGTTTTCTTTTTTTCCTCCGATGATGCGCCACCTCTCAGAGATACGCTTCATTTTTCTTATTTCAATACGAACTAGAAAGATAAAAAGTGGAATTGCTGGCAAGTGGCTGCTACCTTTGGGTAGTTAGCCTCCTTAGTCACTTCCCCATGTTTTTATAATTCATTTTGCTCAATAAGAATAGCGATAGCAAAACATTTTGCCTGTGTCACCTCAGACTTCTGTAAGGCAAGGAGCTATTTGGTAATACTTATTTTAAAAAACCTTAAAGATTAAAATTGTGTTTCAAATGCAACAGCCATGTTTTTATGCATCTTTCTTATAATTTATTTGGATGTGCATTTAAGTATATCTTGGCGAGTGCCTTTGAACTCAATGTAAATTCTATGCATATGTCTCAGTTCTGTTCTCCAGGTCTGAAAATCTGAACAGTCTTAACGTTATAAAGCAAGTATGCTGATTTCCCTTTGCTAGCTGCATTCTTTTGTAATGAGAATGAAAGAGGAGATACAGTAGAGGAATATATTTAATTTTGAACATTTTTTCACAATTAAGTGAAAAATAGTAACTATAAAAATCAGAGCACTTACCAGAAGGCATCGGTGATTTGCTGCACTTTATCAAGTTTTACTAGTAGTTCCTGTTGGGATGATAAAGAAAATAAGGAACATAGAAGAATATGCTCCTTAAGTAAGCACATCAAGTCTTTGTTAGCCTCAGGGTGGCATCTGCCTAGCACAGCTTATATATTAAGGAGAAAACTTAATTAGAAGGTCATTTGACTTTAACCAAGATTTTGGTCATTGAATTATTGAAGAATCTAATTTCTAATTATAACTCAACCTTAGGGGAAAAAAATCTCTCCATTTTCAGAAGTAAATCAGCCCAGGATTTTTTTTTTTTTAAAAAGGTATTCATGTTTCACTTTAACCTCTTAGCTTTTTACTAACCAGGAATTTTATAACCGATATAAAGTTCTTTAAAATGCACTGTTTCTTCTCTACTCATAGCTGTTTTCATTTTAATGCTTGACCAATGGTGTAGTGATAGAGTATAATCAAGCTCCAGGCTCTTCAGCTATGTAAATTATTTGCTTCTGAATGAAGCCTGTTCTCTTCAAATAGTGTTGCATTTATTGATTGATTTATTGACCACTTAACAATACACCTTCAGTAGCCAACCATGTCTTTCTCCCCAAAATTGTTTGCCTATGTTGATTTTTTTCTAGATACCATTGAACGCATTTGGATGTGAATGTGTTTATTTAGCTTTATCTGTAAAACTGATTTTGGGGTGATAAGTTTGAGTGTATTATGAATAAAATGCATCATGAATGAACTCCTTGTTTGTGATATTCTTGCTGAAACGACAAATTTGCATATTAATGTGACATAGTGTGAGTAGCTAGATTGTTTAGATTGTTCAAGGAGCGCCTATATGCTGGCAGTGAGAAGCTGCTTAAGGTCTATGGGTCTAATCCACAGAGAGTGAAGCCAGGGATTGAAGGAAGATAGGGCTTCACTACCGGGCTCAAATCTGTCCATTCGTCCAGTTTGTAAATGGAAGAATCGAATCTATTCAACCGCTTTCTTACTTGTGTATTCATGTGAACTTTCTTGCCTCCCTTCCAGTTGAACTCAGGGCCTTGTGCATGCCAGGAAGGTGCTCCACTGCTAGCTGTAGTTCCAACCCTTCTCCCCTTTTAAACAAAAAGACTTGAATCATGATGTATCCAAGGCAGGGCTTGAACTTGTGATAGTCCTTTCTCAGCTGCCTGGGAGCTGGGTTTATAGGCCTGAGGCACCTGCATAAAGAGAAAGGAGGCTTGGTTCTAAACACGCAGGCTTAGAGGGCAGCCATGATGAAAACAATGGCTGGGATTTTCTGAGTGATTGCCACACGCTGGATACTATCTTGGGTGCTTTAACATGAATAATCTCATTTAATCCTCATAAAACTCCAAAGAGTTAGGTACGTTCATTCATTTCATTTCACCTAATAGTAAATTAAAATGTAATGAGCTTGAGCAAGTCACTCATGGCTAATTTGAGTTAATGTAAAAACTTTAGTTCAACCTGAGGTGTCAGAGCTCTTTAAAGCCCGTGTGCTGTACGGCCTGATCCTTCTGGTCAATACTTTCAGCATCTTTCCTATTGGTCTTATAACCCTGGGCATATGAACTAGAGACTGCTGTATTGATAAGTCTACTCCTATTCTGTTGTGCTTAGAAGTATCGATTAAAAAACACAGATTTTTATTTACTATATTAGACGTTCCTGAAGATAACTCTGAAATGTAATTGGTTGTTTCCTTAAGTATGTGTTTAGAGTGCATACAACTTGTTTATTGAGGTGCTAAGTGAAAGCTGAGCTAGCTGTTAATGTGCAAATGTTTTTAATGATACACTTGATAGCAGCATTAGTTATACAATGCTAATTATATAGGCAGGAGATTTCATGTTCTTTTGTTCCAGTCTGAGTGGTAAACAGACCTCCAATTCTAAGACTTTTATGGTTAATGGAAACCAGATAAAAGATTTTTAAACATTGACTGTACTTATGGGAGTTTGTTTCAATGTGGAAATTTCTCAATAACATTTTTCTGTTTACTTACGAGTTTGAGGGAAACCGTGATGATGTCATTGAATATGATCAGACAATTAAATCTAAAATTTATGTGGCTTAACTACTAACCTTTTCTCAATTCTTTTGACAGATTTCATGAACATGTTTAAAATTGAGTAAGAGTCCTCTGATTGTGAACAAGGTTAAAACTTATTAAACCAGAGCACATTTGTATTGAGGGGAAGGATCTTGTTAAAACAGCAAAGCATGTAAGTTAGTAGATTTTTAAAAAGGAAATGGCTCTTAGGATTATACTTACTAAGTTAATGGATGCTGACAAAATGTGAAACTTATTGAAAGTTATGCTTAGAAAGTTCCAGGGAATTATTCAGTAAAATATAAAAAATGTGAATGGTTCTTCATCTAACGCGTCGGTGGAAGCTGAAATTATGAATCCATGTGTGCTGAGTCAGCATTCTATAACGCCTGCTAAGAATATAATTGGTTTACAGTTAGTAGGGCTTATCCACCACACCAGCATTTCCTGTTTAAATACTAGTAATGTCTGAAAAAAAAAACAGGGCTAAGTGAAGTGGCTTTGATAGAATATCTTTGATTTGGATTTATTTATGATTAACCAATATAAAAATGTTCTTAACATTTTAAGGAACGAAGCGGGGGGACTGAGAAGGTGGCTTCTCGGTGATTAAGTGTGCTTGCTGTGCGAGTGTGCGGACCTGAGTTCGGATCCTCAGTACTCACAATAAGTTAGGCATGTCCTTGAGTGACTGTAACCCCAGAAACAGGTGGATCCCAGGAACTTGATACCCAGCCAGCCTCGTCTGAACTGCAGGTTTCAGGTTCAGTGAGAGACCCATCTCAAAAAACTAGAGGGAGAGCAAGAGATTAAGATGCCTGCCTCTGGCACGCACCCACACATGTAAATGTGCATAGAGCCCTCTCCACATTATAATTCATACAAAAAATAATGATCAAGAGAATGAAGTTGGGGCAGGCATAGCATCTCATGCCTCTAATGTACTCGGGATGCTGAGATGCTGAGGGCAGCCTGGGCTGTAGTGTGAAACTCTGTCTCGACACTTGTCCCACAAACCACCACTTCATCACAAATAAAACTGTGGGGTAGGCAGCCTTCCATAATCTCAGAGGAATGGAAACAGTATCTAGGCACATTAGAACATAGGGTTTTGGGTTCTCTATCAATGAAATATATTATTTGATTTATACGTTAGTATGCTTTCTATTGCTATAACAACATTATAGAGACTGGATAATTTTTTAGAGAAATGAGGTTTATTTGGCTCAAGGTTTTAGAGGCTGGAGACTCAAGCCGCACTGTATGGATCTGGTGAGGGCTTCACGGAAGGTGGCTTCAGGGTCAAAGTGTATGTGAAAGAGGTACAGGTCTCATGGGAAGCTGGGAAGCCTAAGAGAGAAAGTGGGGGAGGGAAATGTTTTTCTCTTATAACAGCCACCTTGAGAAAGTGTACCAACTCCTTCGGAGATAAATGTCTAAATCATCCATCTCTATCAAGGCCTACATCCTAACAGTTCTCCCACCCCTTACCTCTGACAACAGAAGCCAAGCTTCGGAGACAAACCCTGCCCAAACCAGCAGCGCGTGGCAGTGAGGCTGTTCTTAGACCTCTCCTTTTTTGTGGCTACTGTTACACAGTTTAAAAGATGAAGTTTTACTCATTATGCTGGTCTTACTTACTTTTAAGTGGACCAAAGGCAGCCAGGAAAAGGGGACTTTTCCTCTCCAACCAGGGCCAAATTAAGAGAGCTAAAAGCTAATGTACTGTATAGAATAATCTAATATTCTATATGGACAGAGGTTTTCCATTTCCCCATCTAAGCCCACATTGCAAGTTCTGATATTATCAACATTGATGTGAAAACCCCAAAGGGTTATGACACACACATGTTTCAGTAATGGAGGAAGAGCAGGCCAACACTAGTTTAGGCCTTCCTGGGTATACATTTCTGGACTCTGCTATGTAGTCTCCACATAGCAGAACCTCTCAGTTTTTATAGTTTTCACATCCAAATGTCAATGGGGATAAAACTCAGAGGCAGAGAAGCAAGCTGTTCATGTAGATCACAAAACTTGACTTAACCTTAGGCATGACTCTTATTGAAATTACTGAGAAATATAGAGATAACACCAATGAACATTTATTTATTGAATTCTAAATATAGTGGGCATATAAAACACCAAGATGATATGTGTGTGTGTGTGTGTGTGTGTGTGCGCGCGTGCGAGCGCGCGTAGAGAACTGTCAAGCCATTAAGATGTCTCAGTATGGAAAGGTAATTGTTCTGCCACCTTGATAACTGGGTATCCGTGAGGCCCACAATAAATCTGCTGACTCCACACATGTGTCATGGCGCACATATCCCCCTATGCTAATAACAGATAAAACTAAAATACAAGAAATGACAGGACAGAGTGTGAGATCATAACTTGCAAATGAATATATAAGATCAAGGCTGTTCACTATACTGTCAGTTAATTGGGATAAAAGCTTACAGCCTATCACTTTAAAATAAACCAGCTCTCCCCAAGCTACAACTCTGAAGTTGATCCAGGATTTAAGTGGAAAGTTGACAATATGTGGGTTACCAGTGTTATTTTAGCTCAAGGCAACATGTACTGAAGTATCAATGTCAAGGCAGGGAGGTGGTGATCTGGGTCTCAGTGTCTGACTTGACAACAAGCCATTGAATTTAGACTGACTTTTTAATCACAAAGAGATACTGTACATTATAGAGGGCCGAGAGGAGAGGAGCAAAAAGAAAAGACGTGGAGAGATTAAAACAAAACTTAGGGTAGAGGGGAGGATCTCAATGATAGAATATTTGCCTAATAATGTGCAAACACGTGCGTGCGCAGGCACACACACACACACCCCTCCCTCCAACGCACTAATAGTAAAGAGGAATTCCATTTGCTTATTTCAGAATGAAGCATTTACTTTGAGAGGGAAAAGCATAAAAAAGGGAAAAGATTTTATATAATGTGTATTGCTTGGCATGGTGGCATATCCCTTTATTCCCAGCACTCTAGAGGCAGAGGTAGGTCAATCTTTGTGAGTTTGAGGCCAGTCTAGTCTCCACATGGAGTCCCAGATTAGCCAGAACTACATAGTGAGACCCTATGTCAATAAGCACATAATAAGATGTATTTTTCAGAAAGCATTTTCACCATTTGAGCATGTTTATTAATAGCGCACTAATGGCATTTTGCACACGTGTGGCTGTGCATAGTTTGTCTTCTCTTCCTTTTCCAGAAGCGAGAACACTTGGCGTCACAAAAGATTGATGTATGAAACTTCCCTCTGGTTTAATTTTCACTCATTTCCGAGAGATTTGTCCAAGGTCAGGAAAAGTTAGCCAGCTGGCTTTGGAACTTGATGTTCAGAACTTGTAGCTTTGCCTTCGTTTTCATTGTCTCCTCTCCCTCCTCCCATTGTTTCTGAGTGCCTCCCTCTCACCCCCACCCTGCCTCCTCCGGTCCCCATTCCTCTGCAGTATTGGACCTGACCTTCTCCTTGACACTCCTCAGGATCATTCCTCGTGGTAGCGTGCCAGCACTGACAACACATTGTTTTTTTTCCACACAGAAGGGTAGATGAAGACGGGGAGCAGAGTTCTTCTCAGATTTAGACAAGATACTTTTCTGAGGTGGTTTACCCCTGAATAAAGTATGAGATTTAGAAGACCAAATCGCACACTTGTTATTAATGTCTAGGTTGGCATCAGCTAGAAAGCTAAGCCTGTCACAGTCACCCTCAGGGCTCTTTTTAAACCAAGGCATGCTTCTGAAAAAACTGTAAATAAATAATAGAACCAAATAGGTCGCTACTTAAAGAAATGGATGGATTTCTAGGTAAAAGATATATTGGGTAGCAAATACACATCCTTCAGCTCGCCTGGATCACATTCTTGCTTTTATTGCGTTTGCAGTCTTTGAGTGAATTGAGTGGCATTAAGGCCTGATATTATTATATAAGTAATCTCAATAGTTAGTTTTTAACAAGCATTGATATTATTTTAAATCCTTAATTGTGCAGAGAGATCTCTACTTCCAGGTGCTGAAAGGGTAGGGTACATCAGTGATTCTTTGTGACAGTATGTCATGTCCCCACTTCAAGGAAATGATGGAGCTAGGAGTCGCATATATAGGCATACAGAAATAGGGCTTCTGAGGCAGCCCTTCGTCTATTGTTTCAGTGGCTTGGAATAAAAAAGACAGATCCACTTAAATAAGTAATTTTATGGGTGAGTCTCAGCTAGGGTTTCCATTGCTGCAATGAAACACCATCACCAAAGCAACTTGGGGAGGAAAGGGTTTTTATTTGGCTTACACTTCCATGGCAGAAGGAAGTCAGGCCAGGAATTCAAAGCAGGGCAGTAATGGAGGCAGGAACTGATACAGGGGCCGTGGAGCAGTGCAGCTTACTGTCTTGTTCCTCATGGCTTGCCCAGCCTGCTTTCTTATAGAACCCAGGACCACTTGCCCAGGATGGCACCGCACACAATGGGTCCAGCCCCCCCCCCCCCCCCACACACCCATCACTAGTTTAAAAAATATTCACAGGCCTGCCTACAACTCAATCTGTTGGAGATATTTTCTTAATAAAAGGTCTCTCCTTTCCGATGACTCTAGCCTGTATTTAAGTTGACATAAAACTGTCCAGCACAGTGACCAATCTTGCTCATGGTTTGTGTGTTTTTAGAGGCCCTTGGAAAGCAGCTTTTGGGAAGGAGCCATTGCATTATGGCGATAGGGCCTGTGTTTGGCTGGCTGAGTCTGAGTCCCATCTCTGAATCTCACTAATATAGTAGGGGAGTTAACCTTCCTGGACTTTAGTTTACATATCTGAGTTAATTTTTGGGGTGTGTGTGTGAGTGTGTGTGTGTAACTTCTGAGATGATGCCTTATTTCTGACCCAAAAGATACATCCAATAAATTATGGCACTGTGCCTAAATCTTTTATTTAGACTAGATGTTTTTTGGACATTGGAAACATAAGCCAAGCATGGCTGTTCTCTCCTATAATTTCATTGCTTGGTTGCTTGGGAAATTGAGGCAGGGAGTTTTGCCATGAGTTTCATGTGCCCAGGTAAGATGGAGAGTGTGAGATCCTGTTTCAAAACAAACAAAACTAAATAAAAAGCAAAACCAAAATCAAGCTAACAGAAAACAAAACAAAAGCCAACCCACCCAAAATAAAAGAAAATGTAGGAATGATCTGTTGTGTGTGTGTGTGTGTGTGTGTGTGTGTGTGTGTGTGAATGTAACAAAATTAAAGTTGCATCAAAATACATTTTCAACCTTGCCAGCTTAGGGCATCTTTGGGGCTTCCTGAGAGAAACAGTCGCTCACATTCAGCACTAGCACAATGAGACTGTGTTCTTTCAATAGATACATATACATACACTGAATTAAATTACTTCTCCCAGCAGTTTCAAAGCACTTTTTTGTTTATTAATTCATTAATCTTTACAAGTTCCCTGAGAGGGTAGTAAAGCATATTTTGTTAATTTAATTTATAAATGAAAACTATTTAGTTGACACACAAGGAGTCCCAAGGTAACTCCTGGAGACAATGAATGTAATAGAATTAGTAACGGGAGTAAGAGAATGGACTTCGCAGCCATCCTCAGCCATTCTAGAGAATAGATTTATTTTGTTACTTTAAAAACAATTTATGTTGTGTGCATGTGTGTGTGTGTGTGTGTGTGTGTGTGTGTGTGTGTGTGCTGGTGGTCACAGCACAGAGGTCAGAGGACAACATGTACAGTTGGTTCTCTCCTTCCACAAAGTGGTTCCCAGAGATGGAACTCAGGTCAGATGGCAGCAGACTCCCTTGCCTTCTGAACCATCTTGTTGGCTGGATAGGTCTTAAGGAAGGCATTTGATTCTGTTATATAAAGAACACCATTTTTATTTGAAATGTTAACACACACACACACACACACACACACACACACACACACACAGAGTGACAAGTGCCCAAACCCACTGAGCCACCTCAATGAGAATTAGGGGTATTTCTAATTCAAGTTTGTGGATTTGGTATATACCGGTGGGAGGTCTGTCCCTTGTCAACATTGAAGAAGTATCTCAGGTGAACTGTGGTAGCAAAATGGTGCCTTCCACTTCTGGCTTGTCTTCCTCAGCTTCCTCTGGCGTCAAGTGCCTACCTTAGGTGCATCTGCAGGGTTCTTACTATGTGGCTGGTTTCCTGTCTATTTTCCCAATATGTATGCCTGTTATTATTATTTTATATAATGTGATGATGACATACAGCAGGAGCTAAATGAGTGCTTTAGCTACATGATCCTGGAGAAGTCATGGCTACAGGAGCTTTTGGAAGCTGGTCACTTTGTAGCCACAGCCCAGTTAGCCTTCTTTTCATGCAGTCCAGTACACAAGCTCAGGGAGTGGCGTCTTCTAGGATGGATCTTCACGCCTCAGTTAGAGCCACCAAGCTGATCCCTCATAGGCGTACCTGAAGGCCTGTCTCCTAGGTAACTCCAGACCCTATTGACAATAACCCTTAATCATAAAGGTTGCAACCTTTTGGTGGGCCATAGTGTCAAAGTAGTTGGTTGTGATAGCCTTGACGAAGGCACCCAGCTGTATCTAAGGTGATAATCATAGTTATTTGTCATCTAGGCAGCATTAGGCTTTACTCTGGTTCTTCTTAAGGCTGTTGAATGTGTCTGCACCATTTTAAATCCAATACTCTTTTAATCCTTTATTGATTCTGCATTTAAATGGTTGAACTTATCTTTTTTGTGATAGAAGGCACAATTCCCATTATATCATACTATCCTATGAGAATGAGTTAAAATGGAAATCATTTTAGTATGATTTTAAAAAAAAATTACTGTCATTTAATTGAAAAAGTTAAATGTGGATGCAATAAAATCCAGTCATATGCAATAAAAGTTGCCGTTTGTTCATTGCGGCTTCTTAAGATAAGTCATTTGTCTTCACGTCTACCATATTACTTCTGGGCTTATGTTTTCTTTGGGTGTTGTTCACACGTGCACATGTGGGGAGACCGAAGATAAATATCCAGTGTCTTCCTTAATTGTTTTCCTAAAGCTCCCTGATTTGACTGGATAGCCAATGAGCTTCAGGGATCTTCCGGCCTCTACCTCCCCAGCGCTATGCTTACAGACATCTAAACTCAGCGCCACATGCTCTTCTGGCAAACACTTTCCTGGCTGAGCCACTTTCCCGGCCCCGAGTTTATACTCTCATTATGTGAAATTTAATTTTGATGGCAGAGAGAGTTTAATAAACTTGCTTGTAGTTCGCTGACAGGAGCAATTGAGTTCTGTTTGAACACAGCTTAGCAGATGGGTTGCGTTGTCGGCTGAGAGTCCACTCTGTCAGAGCTGTGGGAGGCGCTCTGGGAGCAGTCAGTTCTACAGAAATTCGGTACCCAGTAGAATCTGATATGCGCAACACTGGTATCATGGGGAAAAGCAAATGTAGCGGTGACCTTTATTGTCGCGACTTGACAGGGTTTAGAACCGCCTAAGAGACAAACTTCTAGGTTTGTCTGAGAGATTGCTTTCCCAGACGCTTAACTGAGGAGGGACCGGAGGCACTCCTCTATGAACTAGGGTCCTAGACTGAAGGAAAAAGAGGAGGTGGGGTGGGGCACGTGAGCATTCGTCTCTCTTCCTTCTTGCTGTAGACACAGCGTACCCAGCGGCCTTGCGCTCTCGCTCCACCTTCCTTGCCAAGATGGCCTGTACTCCCAAACCATGAGCCCCTATCAACCTTTCTTTCCTCATAGTTTTTGCCAAGTATCTTGTCATAGAATAAAGACTGTAACCAATTTACCAACCTCTCAATTCTTAGGAGGGTTTATCAGAAAACAGTCGCTGGTGGGATATCTTAGTTTGATGCTGAATATCTAGAAAACAGAATTGGAACAAATGATTTGAAATTACAAAAAGATTTCAACTTCACATAAGGGTGACTGCTCACTCTAGCAGCTAAAGATGTCTAGGCAGTGTTGTACCCATAGGGGACAGAGGACTGCAGAGTCACTCACTGGCTGCTAGGTGTGTGGCAACTGGGAGGAGGACTCTGCCAAAAGCACTTTGAAGATTCTTTGAAATAGTTTGTGACTGAGCTTAATGGGTTTTAGAGAGGGATCAGGTTTTTTAAAAAAATGTATATTTTTTTAGGCTTCATCTAGGTAGATAACAGATACATGAAACTGCTAAGACTCCCTGGGTCTATCCTTTTTGGTATTCTAAGAGAAAAGGTAGCTCTTAGTGTATGGGAGAGAAATGCAATTGCTTATGGTACAGTTCATTGAAGGAAGTAGATGTAAGTAAGGCTGTCATAGAGGACTGATGTTAAAATATTTTCTTAAATTTTCATGTTTACCTCTGTGTGTGTGTGCGTGCGCACATGTGTGTATGTATAGATAGGTTAGAGAAAAGATTGCTTGAGTTGGTTCTTCCCCCACAATCTGAGTCCCAGGCATGGAACTCAGGTCCTCAGGCTCAGTGGCAAGGCTATTTGCCTGCAGAGCCATTTCACTCCCTGAGACCTGAGTTCTCAATCCTTCCACTTCTTAACCTTCACGTCCTTTAGAGATGTCCAATGTAGAAACCCAAGAAAGCATATCTATCATTTCCTCTGTTTTCAAAGTCTTCTTCCTAAATCTCTTGCCTGATTTCTACATTCAAAATACCCTCTGGGTCTATGGGTGTGGCTACTCAGGAGAACGATTGTCTGACATGTATGAAACCCTGGGTTCAATCCCTCAGCATAAAAATGGCACATGCCTGCTATCCCTGCGCTTGGGAGGTGGAGACAGGAGGACCAACAATTCAAGGTCATCCTCTGCCACAAAGTGAGTTTGAAGCCAGCCTGGGCTCAAGGTCATCCTCTGCTACAAAGTGAGTTTGAGGCCAGCCTGGGCTACATTGAAATCCTTGTAAAAAACATATCAAAACTCTCTTCGATGTACCTCTCCTTCATCCTCATCTCAACAGTTCTGGTGACGGCTCTCCCCATCTCATACTTGGGTGACTGGCAGCATCCTGCTTCCTCTAGCCGCATTCAACTATTCCACCACACTGTTCTGGCCTCAGGTAGAAACTTCCAAAGCACGGCTTTGATGTTTCCTCTTCTCAAGATCTCAAAGCTAACGCTCCCCCCCCCCCCCCCCCGTACTATTAACATCACCTCTTGAGTTTTCTTCGACGCCTCTGGCTTTTGCCTGCCACTCTTCCCACTTGGTATTTATCTCTCTTCTTGTCCATTTGTGCCCACACCAGGCATTTCTGACCACAGAGGTGCAAGCATGGCTTTAGGAGAAGGTGCTGTTCCATAACCAGAAGGAATTCAGATAGTCAAGCTGGATGTGCTATCTACCTTATGAAATACATTGTTTTGGGGATGGAAAGGCAGTCTTAAGATGTATATATTTTCCTTCATGGAGTGGGAGACTGGCACAGATTGTGTTTTAAGATCTGAAGAGAAGAACATGTAGTTTGTGAAGCCAGAGTGCCTGGAGTTACATGGCAACTCTGCTACTTTGTAGCTCCATGGTCTTGGGAAGTCATTTAATTTTGCCTGTTTCAGCTTCCTCATCTGTATGGTGGGTCTGTATAGTGAGTTAGCACTAACACTAGACTCGTAGAGGGGCAAAGTAGGTAAGACATGTAAAGCCCTTAAGGTAGTTTCTGTCACATTGTGTTAATGTTAGTCACTCTAACAATGTGCCTGAGCAAGTAGAATTAAAGGAGGAGAAATTCTATTCTGACCCAAGGTGTCAACGGCTCAGTCCGTAGTCAGCTAGCTCCGTTACGGTAGACCTTTGGTGAGGTGCAACAAGGATTCAGTCAATAGTCAGCTAGCTCCGTTACTGTCGATCTTTGGCGAGGCAGAGCAAACATGGCAGTGAGAGCATGTGACAAACGAGGCTGCTGACCTCATTGCAGTTAGGAAAAGGGAAATGGGGGCACTGGGGACAAGCAATACCCTTCAAAGGCATCCTCCCGCAGAAGTAGATTTCTTGGGTCTGCTCCCGCATTCTGTAGTTTCCATCACCTTCCAATACTCTATTCAATCATCAATCCACTCGTTGATTAGACTAAGGTCCTGTGACCCAATCATTTCCTTCAAGTCCCCACCTCTGAACACTACACCAAGGCCTAAACTTTTTGGTGGATACTTCATTTCTAAATTATAAAGTGCACAGCATTTAGGATTATTATTGATGAGGATAAGGGTGCAGAAGGACTTTGGCATCTTTAGGCCTTCAGTGTTGTAGATAATAAACAAGACCCCATTTCTATGTAGAATCCAAGAAAGATTTCATGGCTGGGACTTAAGATGCCCATTAAAGAGTATGAATCTGGCCGGGCAGTGGTGGCACATACCTTTAATCCCTGTACTTGGGAGGCAGAGGCAGACAGATCTCTGTGAGTTCAAGGCCAGCCTGGCCTACAGAACAAGTCTCAGGACAGTTAGTGCTGTTATACAGAGAAACCCTGTCTCAAAACACAAACAAACAAAAATAGTATGAAGAGTATAAATCTGATAAGCCAAGATGGAGTCAAAGGTGCTAGGTAAAAATGTTTTTCTGGAACAAAGAATTTTCCATCTGGCTTAGATGGGGAATGATGGGAGATACCTGGCAGAATGAATTGGGTCCTATGTTGGGCTGCTAAGAAGAGAAACCAGTTCTTAACCCAGTGATGACAACTTTGAGATGAAGATGACCACACACTGACTGCAGTGTACCTGGATGGGGGAGACATCAGGGACACTGAGGAGAATGACTGACATAGTGGTGATGGAGACGTGACTTTCGGTGTTTTTTTACAATGGAAACAGAAAAGGGGTCATTTGAGAGAAAGAGTCTGTGATGACCCCAAGTTAAATGAAGACAAATTGGAGAGAGAAATCCTAAATAATTTTCAGCTTTGACTGGGTCCCTGGAAGAATGTAGTGTAATTTACACAGATCAGTACATCTGCAGAAGGAAGGAACACATCTTCCTGCCACTTCCAACTAATTGAGTCTTTCACTGTAGCTGGGCCTGGTGGCAAAGGCCAATGATTCTAGCGATTTGGGAGACAGTGAAAGGGGGATTACAAGGCCAAGGCGAGGCTGGGTTACAGAGAAAGTCAAGGTTTTCCCTGTCTCAAAATTTAAAGAAAGAAAGACTATGGCTGTGTATATAGCTCAGTGACAGGGTGCTTGCCTAGCATGCATGAAGTTGATCCCAGTACTAGATGTTTGAACCCCCTAAAGCTCAGATGCTGAAGTCAGAATCCCTAGTGTGACTATGTTGGAGACTGGTCTGTAAGAAAGTAATTAAGGGGTCATATGCATGGGGTCATGTCCTAAAAGGATCAGTCACCTTAAAACAGTGGTTCTTGATCTTTCTAATGCTGCACTCCTTAAATACAATTCCTCAAGTTGTAGTGACCCCCAACTATAATATTATTCTGTTGCTACTTCATAACTGTAATTGTGCTACTATTGTGAATTGTAATGTAAGTACCTGATATACCGACTGTCTTAGGTGACCCCCGTGAAAGGGTTGTCGCCCCCCCACCCCAGCAGGGTCATGATCACACATTGAGAACTGTTGCTTTAATAGAAGAGGCCCTAGAAACTTCTTTCACTTTAGTGGGCACAAGAAGGCAAGTCCCATGAGCACCAGAAGGAAGCAGCCATCTACAAGCCGGGAAGAGTGATTTCAGCTCTGCTCTTAGATCTCTGGCCTCCTTGATAGTAGAAATAAATTAGTGTTGTTTAAGCCACTGTGCCTGTGGCGTTTTGTTACAGAAGCCTGGGCAGACTAATGCAGCTGCTTAATTTTTATTGAGTTTTCCCTAGTTAAATTGGTGATGTGGCTTAGATGGATTGGTACTGAGAATAAGAATCCTGGCTTCAAGGAAGAACTTTTGTTTTTTCACCTAGGAAAGAAAATTGCTTCATTAGCTCTTGCTTTTGTCAAACTAAAGTGCTTGTCTATGTTCTATAGTCCTCTCATCTTTCAGCCTTGTTTCCCCCTCCTTTTTTCTGAGTGATACAGACATATCCATGAGTCTACCATTTTAGCTTCTGCCTGCTTCAGTTGGCTTAGCTTTACCTTCCATCACACATAGATTTGAATGGTAGAGGAAAATGTTACTTAAAAGGTGGTCCATCCCAGGCCCCTCTTCCCCCCAAACCACTACATGAATACAGGTGTAAGATTTACCCAAGGAACTGATCAGTGAAAGGTTCCCGAGATCCCCTCGTGGAAGCTTGTACACGGGCTCTGGAACCAAGCCCGTGAGCAAGCTGTGCTTTCCGAAAGCTCTTTTTGGAAGAGTTTCTGATAAACAGCCAAGTATGGGAGGGAGCTGCTAACCACCACTTCCACAACTCCATTATTTCTGCAGCCATGCTGATGTGACGCAGTGTGTCCTTCTCTCCTGTTATCACGCTGAAACTGCCCTTGTTGAGGGCGCTGATAATCCACACTTAACTTGATTTCCAAATGTATCTGTGCTTAATTATGAGTTCCTACAGTCACTGGATTAAAGCGATCATCATTGACCTCCTGCTCCATAGCAATAGACTCATAATACCTTCTCTACTTGTAATTCTCCAATCTATCCTCCACACAGCCATAATTGGATTGAAATGTGCCATAATTTAGGTCTGGAGTCTCCTGTAAAGGCCCATGTATTGAAGTCTTTGTGGTCAGCCTGGGGACCATTGGTAAGTGGAAAATTTAGGAGGTGAGGTCTCAGAAAACTGAGTTAGTGGTGGCAAACCTCAAATGGAGATACGCATTAGTTACTTTTCTATTGCTGCCATCAAATAACATCAACGAGGCAACCTGTAAAAGAAAATATTTAATTGGGCTCATGGCTTCAGAATGTTAGAGTTCATGTTGGTAGCAGGGGCAGTCGAGAGCTTACGCCTTGAATTGCAAGCACAAGACAGAGTTCATGGAAATGATGGGAGGCTTTTGATGCCTCAAAACCCAATTCTGTGACACAGCAAGGCTATATGTCTCCTAATCCTTCCCAAATGGTCCTACCAACTGGGGACCAAGTCTTCAAATAGATGGCCCTATGGGGGTGGGGCATCGTAGTTGGGGTTATATTGCTGTGATGAAACATCATGGCCAAAAGCCACTTGGGGAGGGAAGGATTTATTTGGCTTACATATCTTGAGTCACAGTCTGTTGAAAGAAGTCAAGGAATTCAGCTGGTCAGGAGCCTGGAGGCAGGAGCTGATGTAGAGGCCGTGGAGGAGTGCTGCTTACTGGATTGCTCCTCATGGCTTCTCATCCTGCTTTCTTATAGAACCCAGGACCACCAGCCCAGGGTGGTACCACCCACAAGGGGTTGGAGCCACAAGGGGCACATCAATTACTAATTTTAAAAGATGCCCTACAGGCTTGCGTACAGCCCAATCCTCTGGAGGCATTTCCTTAATTGAGGTTTGTCTTAGGGTTTATAATTGCTGTGAAGAAAAACTATACCATGCAACTCTTATAAAAGAATAACATTTAATTGGGGTGACTTGTATTTTCAGAGGTTTAGTTCATTACCATCATGGTGAGACACTGTGACACAGAGTCAGGCATGGTGCTGGAGAAGTAGTGGAGAGTTCTACATCTTGACTCAAAGGCAACAGGAAGTGGTCTGAGTGTCTCACTGAGTGAAGGAGACCTCAAAGTCTGCCCCCACAGTGACACGCTTCCTCCAACAAAGCCATACCTGCTCAAACCAAACCACACCTTCTAATAGTGCCACTCCCTTTGGGGGTCATTTTTCCTTCAAACCACCACAAGGTTCTGTCCTCTCAGATTAATATAGGTTGGGTCAAGTTGACATAGAAACTAGCCAGGACAGGAAAGTAATCACATTCAAACTACTACAGGGTCTCCTAGGACCCCCTTTTGTCTGTTTCCTGCTTATCATGAGATGAACAGCTTTGTTTCTTTATTTATTGCTTTTGCTAGGGCCTGATGTCTTGATACAGGACCCAAAGCAATGGGGCCAAGTGACATGGACAGAAACTCTGTAAGTGTGATTCAAGGCAAACCTTTCCTCCCTGACACTGATTTGTATCAGATACTATTTTTCATAGTGGTGCAAAACTAATAGGCACAGCAAGAAATTCAAACTAAGTGACACAACTGTCATGAAACTTCAGCTCCGAATGTTGATTTAGCCCCCAAGTTTCTTGGTGTGTCATACAAGGCCTGGAATGGCCCAGCCTCTCAGGGTTATCTGCTGCTAGTCTCGGTTAGTCTCCCCCTGCACACACTCATCAGTTTCCTTCCTTTCATTCATGTAGACCTTTTTATACAAATAGTAGTATGGCTCTTGGCCATTTTTTTCTCATCTTTTACTCAAATCTGTTTTTCTTTAGGAAGCCTCAGTTACTTCCCACACACTGTTTTCTAGGTATTTGTCTCTCTTCTGGGCATCCAAAATTCTCTTCATGTTTCTTTAATATTATACTTACTATATTGTATCAAATTATCTTTATTGCTTTTACTACTAAATTTTAAATTCCTTAAGGATAGACTTTTTGTATTTGTTTATCTTCAGTTATAGCACCTGGTGACTTCTAAATAAATACTGAGTGAATTAACCAACAAATAAAGGGAGAGGTTTCAGACTTTACCACATTTGACTGCTTTGCAACACATGATGTGGTCCTTTCGGCACCCCCTGCGCTTCAGACCCTATCTTAAGCATCAGAGAGACATGAATAAGAAAATAGGAACACAATCTTTCTCATCATGGTGTTTTCTGTCTAACAGAGACCTAGAAGTATCAAGTAAATGACACCTAAGCTTTGGCCTAGATGCCATGACAGTAATGACTGGGATAAAGAACAAGCATGATAGAAAGGAACGTAGAGACATGCCAGGAAATCTACCTCCAGGTGACACTTTAGCTGGAGGACAGGGACTCAGCCATGAGAATTTGAGGAGTAAGGACTGTTCCCCCAGAAGGAACACTATGTGGCAAGTTTCTGCGGTGTTTCAGAACTGAGTGTTCATGAAACTTAAGTCACTGTCACCACAGCCAGAAAGGAGTGAGAAACATGACAGGGAAAGGTGGCAGAAGGAAGTTAGGTAGGATTTATTGGTGCCCAAAATAGGTTTAGAGTTTATCCAGAGCACAGTGATAAGCACAGAAGGGAGGATTTTAATCAGGGCAATGACATAATCTGATTTACATTTTAGAAAGAATATACGAGGTAGGTATTGTTGAAGAGAGTAGCAGCTGCAGACCCCAAGGTGTTAATATGCCTGAGAAACTGGAATTGCAACTGTATGTAATTTTTAATAACTTCGAGCATGCAGTTAAAAGCAGTGGATTTAGTTATTGCAAAACATGAGATTAATTTGGCACATGAAGCTACTTTTTCAACTGATGTGGGATGTCCTTCTGTACATGTATTGCTTTTATTGACTAATGAATAAAGCTGTGTTGGCCTATGGCAGGGCAGAATATAATCAGGCTGGAAGATATATATATATATATATATATATATATATATATATATATATATATATATATGGAGAGAGAGAGAGAGAGAGAGTAGGCAGAGTCAAGGAGATGCCATGTAGCTGCCTAAGGAGATAGATGCCGGATTGTTACCAGTAAGCCACAGCCTTGTGTCAATGCACAGATTAATAGAAGTGGGTTAATTTAAGTTGTATGAATTAGTTAATAAGAATCCTGAGCTAACAGGACAAGCTGTGTTGTAATTAATATAGTTTCTGTGTGATTATTCGGGTCTGGGTGGCTGGAAATGAATGAACAGTCTCTGTTTACAAAATGACACCCACTGTCTGGCATGGATCCATATAAGACCTAAAAAAAAGCTTAAGAAAAAACCCAGGGCTTCTAGGCCCACAAAAATGGGAGCCAAGTGCAGCTTCTTGGTAGCTACGTTTTTTTTCAGATAAGCTCTGTTTGCTGGTGGCGAGCAGAGGTGCATTTCCTTTAAGAGAAGGCTTCCTGACTCAGCATTAGCAGCAAAAACTGCAGGGCTTCTTTAAGAGAAGACTTCCTGGATCATGCTGGCTCTGGCTCTTTCACGAGGTCCTGAATTTAAATGGGGTTTGTGAGCAGTGTGCTACTAGTTGCTTGATGGCAACATGGACCTGCTGTGTCCCTGGAGTTGGAGTGGTGAGCATGCCTCCACCATGTTGGATGGGGGGAGCCAACATGCAGAACTGTGGAATTGGTCCTAGCCATGCCCAGTTAACATTTAAACAACAACAACAACAACAACAACAACAACAACAACAATCTAATGCTCCTGGTCAGAAAATGATTACAAATATGCAATAAAGACAGATTCAGACAAAAGCAAACCTCTGAATGGGTCATAGTGTGTTTGAAAAATGTATGTAGTCTTGGGAGAGAGAGGAAAAAGACAAGAATGCAGACAGTCATAGATTAAAAGAATAATGATAATAAAATATTAAAAAGTAACAAAGTTAAAAAAAGCCATGTAAAGATGGAAAATACACAAAGAGTCTAGATTATGTATATTATTGTGTTTTCTTTGAATTTTTTTTACTGTGTATGAGCAAACTACAGAGAGATATTTCATTTTATAGGCTGCTAAGCTAAACCAGCATATATATTTCAAAGGTATCTTTACTTCAAAATTTGAGACTAAGGATATACTACTTTGGAAAAGAGGTTCTGCTTTTGTTTCTACTGAAGATAAGAACCTGTGGATTTCTTCTAGGCTAATGTCATCTGATGGACCAAGACCGCCCCCCCCCCACAAAGGTCTCCCTGAATCCTAAAAATACTTCATCCAACAAACAGCAAGAAACAGTTTGGAAAAAGCTATGTCCAAATCCCTAAAATGATTGTTTATAAATGTTTGTTTTCATTTAAAGAGAGATATGATATAAGAATGAATACTTAGTATTGGTATGGAGCTTGGTCTATCGATACAAATTTAAGGTCAATTTGTTGTACTGGGTATATGTATTTCTACTTTTGTTTATGGTATTGTGTTTGTGCAGCTTATTTAAAGATGTAATGTGTAATTAAGAAATATAGATTAATAGTCATCTATAATAGTCAAACTGTAGTCATGTTAGTTAGGTTTTCTAGATATATAGAGATATATTTAAGTTAGATAATCTTCAACACTTCAACGACCTACAGAATATGGCATATAAAAGGTTTTAAGAACTTAGACTTTTCTTGACAATGAGACATGGTAGCACCAATTACTTTAAGAGGATGATGGACATCAAAGAGTCTTCTTATGGAGTTTGCCTGGACTGCTTGACAGTATACTATATGAACTGCACATGCAGGATCCACAGAAAAATGACTGATGAACTTGCCTAAAGAAGGTAAAACAGTCAGTCCTTCAGGGTTCCTGCTTTATGAAAGAGTCTGCAATACATTCTGTAGTGTACAGAAGAAAGTGACTGATAAACTGCCAATATAGGTAGGCCTTTCAAATTTCCTGCTTCATGGAAAAGTCTGCAAGATACTATGGGCCTGTAGGCTGAAGATAGGGCCCCAGCATTACAGAAGAACTTTGGGTGATTGTCTAGGCAGCAAAATATCTCTGTTAATTCTAGAGTTTTGGAAGTTTCTTACAATGTACTTTTTGTTCACTTACGTAATAGTATATCCTTCTGGGGTCTTTGATGGAATTGAAGAATATATAATTATAGTTTCCCTTAGTTATGATAGAAGATAAATTAGATATAAAACTTTAGACTCACAAAGACAGGATAGATAATAGATAATAGAGTATTTTCCTTAATTTGCCAAATGTAAATGGACTAAATATTGTAACCATAATTCTTGCTTGATAACATTTTGTTATATGTAATTTTATTATGTTAAAGTTAAAAACCTTCCTTTTTATTTGAACAGAAAAGGGGAGATGATGTGGGATGTCTTTCTGTATAGGTGTTGCTTTTATTGGCTAATGAGTAAAGGGCTGAATATAACCAGGCTGGAAGAGATATATAGAGAGAGTAGGCAGAGCCAAAGAGATGCTATGTAGCTACTGAAGGAGATAGGTGCCGATTGTTACCAGTAAGCCATAGGCTTGTACCATTGCACAGATTAATAGAAATGGGTTAATTTAAGATATATGAATTAGTTAATAAGAATCCTGAGCTAATAGGCCAATCAGTGTTGTAATTAATATAGTTTCTGTGTGATTATTTGGGTTTGGGTGGCTGGGAAACAAATGAACAGTCTCCGTTTACATCCAACTTTAGGCTTTATAAACTTTCAATATCAATCAAGGATTTCTGATGAAATGCAAGCACATTCATTGAGAGGTACCATGCATTAAAACACATACCTAATTATAAAAAAGTTTTACACACACACACACACACATACTTGCTAGGGGATGAACAGTTGAGGTAGTCTCATGTACCCCAGTCTGACCTCAACGTGAGGAAAGCTTTGACTTTCTGATTGTCCCATCTCTCAAGTTCTGGGATTGTAGGAATGTACCACCATTTCTGGATAAAATGTCTTTTTAATGATTTTTATATGGCTTAAATGTTGAAATAGATAAATTTGGAGTAGCCAAGTTAAATAAAAAATGTGTTGTTAATTTTAATTTTACTTTCCTTTTTCGAAATTAGCTATTTGAACATTAGAATATACAAAATTACTTACATGAGTCTTGTTAAGTTCCCTTTAGACCAGCAGTGTAGTAGATGCTGTGAAGATAATGGGCTACAGCAAAGTGATGATCTAGGAATCGTTTGCAGCTGTCTAGGTAACTGCATAACTGTATCTTCTGTCATGGAGTAATGGTGGAAATGGAGAGAAATATAAAGATTCTAAAAAACTTTAGAAATAGAGACACTATGATTGGCTTATAAATTAGATAAGAAGAGAAAGATGTGCTGGGTGTGGTGGTGAGACACACGCCTTTAATCCCAGCGCTCAGGAGGCAGAGACAGAGGCAGGTGGATCTCTGATTTATAGGTCATATATATCAAGTACAAGTGATACATAGTGAGACCATATCTCAAAACCCCCTAATCCCATGAAAACCAAACCAACTAACCAAACAAACAACCCCAAACCAAACCAAAGAATAATAAAAATTCTTAGGTTTTTAGATTTGACTGTCTTATTGTTGCCACTTCCTAGAAGGAAAGAATAAGGATCATTCATCCAGTGTATGAGTTTGGGCATTTTGGAACCTGTAGCACATGTGGGTGGTTATCAAGGGGAGTCTGAGACCCAGAAGAGAGTTTAACTGAAGATATTAATTAGTAGTTGTAAATACATCATGATGTTTTTACTCTTAACACTCTATTCCCTAAACAATAAAACTTCACTAATAGAAATTACAGAACATACTAAATGGAACGATGTCATACCCTTGTTATTTGGGAGACATAAATATCACCTCAAGAGTACCCCAAATCAGCCTGTAGATTCAAGGCAATACTATAAAAACATGCCAATTTCTGCAGAAACTGACAAGCTGCTCTTAAACTTCATATGGTATTGCAAGTGTTCAAAATAGCCCAAATGATTCTGAAAACAACAACAACAACAACAACAACAACAAAAAACAAGTTGGTGGACTCACACAGTTGAGTTAAAACACCTGCTACAAAGCAGTGCACTCCTGGCATAAGGGTAGACAGCCAAAGAATGGAATAAGAGTAGATTTGGAGTCCAGAAGTGAACGACATGCATGCTCAATTTATTTTTGACAAGGATACAAAGACAATTCAATGGGGGAAAGAGTAGACAATCTAGCAAATAGATTTGGATCAACAGGATATTAAAATGGAAAAGAGTGAGTTTGCATCTCTCTCTTAACACCACATATAGAAGTAAACTCAAAATGGATCAAAGACTAATATGAGCTAAAATTATGAAACATTTAGAAGAAAGCACGGGTCTGAATCATGATGACTCTTTGTTAATAGTTTCTTAACTATTGCACTTAAAGCACAAATGGCAAGTGAAAGCAATTATTAAATTAGAGTTTGTCAGTATTTAAAAGATATATCTTGGGCTGGAGAGATGGCTCAGTGGTTAAGAGCATTGCCTGCTCTTCCAAAGGTCCTGAGTTCAATTCCCAGCAACCACATGGTGGCTCACAACCATCTGTAGAGAGGTCTGGCGCCCTCTTCTGGCCTTCAGGCATACAGACAGAATATTGTATACATAATAAATAAAAATAAATAAAAAAAAGATATATCTTAGATGATGAACAAAACAAAAACCCAACCAAAACAAAAACCTAACCAAATAGAAAGGCCCTACCTACCAAGGACATGAAAGGAAACAAGTGGATAGAGGTAAACCAGAAACTCCCGTGTTTGGTGAGGGGTTATATCCTAGATGTATAAGGAACTTTTAACTCAACCACTGAAAAGACAAATAACACAACTTACAAATGGCAAAAGACTTGAACACACAAATTCCCCCCAAAATACATATGCTAATATGTACATGAGAAGAAGGACCACTCATTAGGAAAGTTCATCTCAAGCCCACGATGAAATAAGATTTTGTATCTACTAGGATTGTCATAATACAGAAGATGAACAATGATGCCTGTTGGTAAGGTTCTAGGAAAATTGAAATCCTCACAAATTGCTGTTAGGAGCTTAAAAATTTGTGGAGGTTCTTTATTTTGTGGGAGGCACTTGTTTGCTAGTGGGAATGAGCCAGAAGAAGGCATGGATGGGGCAAAAAGGAAAGGTGGCAGAGGGAGCAGAATGTTTTTGAGGTGTGGGAGATGGGATCCAGGGGATCCCTGAAGGGATGTCTCACCCATGGTCCATTCTGAAAGACATTGACTTTTGAGGATCAGAGGTGTGTGGCTTTTTTGTGGGGCAGGGGAAAGGAAGGGAAGTTCCAGTTTGAACAGGTGATGGAAAGAGAAAATGGTAAAGATTAAAATACACAATGATGTTCAAGGAGATGGAAATGCGAGCTGTAGAGAAAACTATTTAAATATATGTGATATTGTTCCTTTCGTACGTCAACAGACATCCAATAGGCTCTCTGGAACGTAGAATGTATTAGGCAGGCTTCTATAGAGGAAGAGACCCAAGGGATGTATGTGCATGCATACATGCATTTGTGTGTGAATGAGAGAGAGAGAGAGAGAGAGAGAGAGAGAGAGAGATTAGAGATTAGAGATTAGAGATCCACATAAACATACTCACATATAATCAGAGAGAGTCCACCAGACTGGGTTCATTACACAGTCATAATCAGGACTGGGTTACTCCAACATGGGTTTTCTGAACAACGGAGAGACAAAAACCCAGTAGCTGCTTAGTCCCAGGGGCTGGATACCCCTGCAGTCTCCACCTAGTACTGAAAGCCTAGGGCTCCTTGGAAAGCCACTGATATTCAGTTGGACAGCTGGGAAAGAAGCCGGAGTCTGATGTTACAAAGTACGGCCACTACAGTGACAGCCACACTTGCTTAGGAGGAAGCAAAGGCAGGCAGGTGCCCCTGCTCCTCTCCCGGACCTCTTTCTATCTAGGCTCTCTGGTGGAAAGTGCCACCCATTTTACAGGCAAGGCTTCTCCCTTCCGGAAATGCTGAAATGCTACTGTAACCAGGCTCAGGAATGTGTCTGTAGCTGGGTCTAAATTTCCTCACGTTGTCAATCAAGACCAACATCGTGCAGGCTTTATCAAGCTGTTCTACAGTCCCCATTCCACGGCTTCTCAGCACGACTTCTGTTTGCTTCACGATCTGCCATCTGCCTCTCTGTCCACACTCTATTCCCGCCACTCCTGCTCCCTGTGGTGTTCATTGTCCTTGAACTAGAGTTCAGAGAATGTACTCCCTTTGTCTGGTTAACTCTACTTATCATTTAAGAAACAGATCCAGACTCTTCTGAGACGCCTCAGGAAGAACACAGGTAGGGCTAAATGTAGTCCACAAGACAGGCAGTTCTTAGAGTCCTGTCAAAGGGACACACTGTTTGCACACAGAATCATGGAGAGATGCACTGTTACGTGTACAAGAAGCCAAGAGCTTAAGTGGCCACAGGCTCTTGCATTGCTGTGGCTTTCAGTGTCTGCAGGATAGAGAGAGTATACACTATCCTAATTCCCCTTTCAGCCCCCCAAAGTAAGTATGTACAGTATCTGTAGTCCTTTATGAATGGTAGGTTAAAAATAATGCTTACACAAAAATTGACCTGTCCCTTACTGCAAGAACACCAATCCTATCTACAACATTGCATGTTCCGCCTATAATGTTTAAAACAAATAATGAAAACGTAATAACCAAAGGCCTTTGACCTTTGATTTCCTGCTTAGGCTCCATGAGTGCACATATAGTGTGGAAGGAAATGACTGATATCGGCCCTGTACCTTCTTCATCCAGTTCTCCATCTTCCTGGGCACTGGGGACCAATGCCTGTGAGGGGAAACAAGGCCTCGTAACTGGTTAAAACCAGCTAGCAGAGCTTAGGATGAGGCTTGCCAAGCTGGCGGACAAACTTCCAGTTGTCTACCGAACAGTTAGCACTTGTGGAAGCGTCGTGTGTTTGGTGGAAGCCCTGTGCTGAGAAAAGGCGCCTCAGTATTAAGCTTGCCCCACGAGAAGCACAAAGAGATGATAGTCTATACGTCTAACAGACACCTCTGTTTGGAAAGGGGCTCGCTTCTCATTGCGCTGTCCATTGTGTTTTATTCAGTAGCTCCTCTCCTTAAACACGGCATAGAAATCGAATGTTTGCCAGGAATGTTTTCTTATTGTTTACTGTAATTACATTAGAGCTACTTTAATTTCCAGCTTTGCTTGCCAAAAGTTTCATAATTTTGGTTAAATTTCCTTTTTGGTTGTAGAACTTGGCATTTCTAATTGAGAATGAGACTTTTTTTTTTTGTGAGGCTAAATTGTTCTGTGATGGAATTAATCACTTTGAAAATTTGTCTTTAAAAAATCTAGGGGGTTTAATTAACTGAGAGAAATGTCCTTGTACTTTTTTGGGTGTTGGGGATTGAATCCAGCTCCGTAGAGCTGCTAAGTATGCTTGCTGAGTGAGTTTTTACCATTAGCCCCTTTCTTAAAATGAAAACTGACGACCTCCTTTCATGCAAAGGATGGCGTCTCACAACTCATCTTCACTGGTGAATTTCAACAACCACTTACAGGTGCATAAAGGGAAGAGACAGAGGAGAAGAGAAGGGAAGAAGTAGGGCCATGACGAACAAAAACTAAAGTAAGATCAAGAGAAGGAGAATAGGCAACTTCCCAAACATGGAGGTTGTCATAGTAACTGCGGTGAACACAAGTTAACGCTCTGGTAGTTAGGGAAAAAGTGAACCTGGACACCTCATTCTGTTACCAGTCTCCTCGGCAGGTCGGTAATGAAGAGCAAAGACTTCCGTTTTCTGTGACCTCACCCCTTACCGGGGTTCAGGTGGGCCAGGTGACTGCCATTTTGAGTGTGGCTGTCCTTAGCATGTTTCAGATGGCTATTGAGATTTCAACGTTAAATGCTCATAATTTTACTAATAGAATCACCGTCTTCCCTAATAAATAACTTCCTATTTCCTGTGTGTGTGGCTGGGTTTCACTTCTGTGTTCATCTGCCCTGTCCCCTTACCTTCTAAATGCTGTGGGCACTGTGTCAATGGGACCTTTGTTCTCTGCCGGTGCCCTACTATGTATGCTGCTATAGGTCCGTTCGGAGCTTCTCTCTGCCTTGCTCCCTATGCTCAGCCACTTACCTAATTAATAGGTTAGTTTTCTAAAGTCACCCACTGTCTGGCCACCGCCTTAAATACTCCCGCCTCGGTTCCCATCAAGCACCACTCTGAGTACTTGTTTTCCCTGCTTCATAAACCCTAACTTCTTAGCAAGAGATTTAAAGCTTGCTACTGTCCGGCCTCCAGCTGCTTTCTGGGGAACCCACTGCTCCCATCCACACAGCACTGGTAAGGATCCTTGAAAGATTCTTGGGGTCTCCCTTTTTCGGGTGTCATTCCTCACAGATTTCTTCCCCACCTAGAATCCTTTGCCCTTCCCATTCCTCCGGTTTTCAGTGATTTGGCTCCGCGTTTATCCAGTGTTTGCTGTCTGCCTGAGACATACAGTAGCCATAGTTGACCCAAGGATGAGAGAGAGAAAGAGAAACAAAGCAAAACAAACAAACAAACAAAAACCCTAAACCAAACAAAACAAAAAAACAAAAGCCTGCTCAAAGAGCTCACAGTGTAGCTGGAGGAATTGGTTAGGTGAAATTTAAATAGTGTTTTCTCATCTAATTTACCAGTTTAATTTTTTTTTTCACTTTTTTTTTTTTAAAAGTCCCCACTTTTACTTTTCAGCTAGCACTGTGGATGTCCTAGATACGAACTTCATGGTTTGAGTAAGTGTTCCCTTGAAAGCTCAGGTATTGGAGACTTTCTGCTGAGAGGTAGTAGAACCTTTACCATGTGGGGCCACGGAAGGGACAGGCCCTTTGGGGACATGTCCTGGAAGGGAGTATTGTGGGTCCACCCTTTTCTGTCTTTCTCCTGGCCTCCTGGATGGCACAAGGTAAGACCTTCCCCTTCTAGGTGTTCCCTCCTTCATCACAGAACCTGAAGCAACAGGCCCACCTGACCATGGCTTGAACCCCCCCAACCCTGCTTCATTATAAGCAGGTGGTGGCAAGCCAGCACACTGCTAAACACACACCATCTTCCCAGTGCTTTTAACAGTTTCAGCTATTTCTCTAGTCCCTAGACCTTTAAGTGATGTGTATAACTGTACAGGGATTATAATCTTTAACTTACCTGGAATTCCACGCATCACTTGGGACAGAGAGCTTGGAGTGACTGGGTAAGGATGGGAGACAGATCTTGTGGTCAGGCCTCCCTAAGGAGCAGAGGAACTGAAGAGGAATTGTGAGCAGCTTTGGAACGAACTTGTACCCACCGGGAAGGTGACTGCTTTAATACATTTTTGGTTAGTTCATTGTAGAAATGGATGGCTACTGGTTATCAATACTCCTTTTTAGGTCTCACCATAATCATCCCCTTTTCTCATTGAAATCTTGAATATCAATATGGTTGTCCATGTTTCAGATCTTGAATATTTGGAATATAGTAGGTCTTGAATATTTGGAATATAGTAGGTCATATTTGTGGTTCATCATGGTCATACATTTTCTACTAATAGATAGGCAAGTACGTGCCCTGGAGAGATGCAGGGCACATGGAGTAGCTTTCATATACATACGTACATTAACTCTACACTAAGGTTAGATGCACCAAGACTGCTTTTTATATGTTTCCAGTATTGCTAACGTAGGTTTTTCTGTCCCATTACAACAGCTTTGCAAGTGTCTCTTTGCAAGTGTGTACATGTGTGTGTATGTGTGGTATGGAAACCAGAGAACAACCTTGGGAACCTTTCATCTCATGCTGTCCACTTTTCTATTATTTTAAAAGACTGGATTTATCACTGGTAGGAACTTGCCAGATGACTGATCTGACCATCAAGCCCCAGAGATCTGCTTATCTCTGTTTCCCTAGTGCAGGGGTTACAAGTGCGTGGCATTATATCTGGCCAATTTTCCATGGATTCTGAGGATTAAATTCTGGTCCTAAATTCTTTCAAGGCAAGCACTTTACCGATTGATTACCCTCTCATCCTTAAATCTGTTTTTATTCAAATCTAATTCTTCCTGGGAATAATGATTGTATCATAGTTAGTGTCTACCTCCAGGGTCACCAGGAGAATCAGGATCTACAATGTTTGCACACCAGAGTATTTGCTACATGTGAGTTTGACTTCTGCATGTAGTCCTTTTAGTCACATGTCACATATTTGATTAATATGTTTGTATTTGTCAAAACCTGTCATATTTATCTATCAAAGATACCACACTTTTAGGATGCACATTGTCTTATATTCAGTTAAAAAAGAAAACCACTGTTGGCTAAACTAAGACATAATGCTTCCTTAACATTTGAATTTTTAGTTTTAAATCTGTTGGAAAGATCTCAGATTTTATAGATTATGTGAACTATAAGATAAAAATGAAATAAATTATTTCCAGTATTTTCTCACATTGAGTAACTTTTATGCATTACCCTTCAGCTCAAATGTAATATCTGTTTTATCTCCCAGTTTTGCCAGACTAAAAAGAATTTCACTGGTGAAGCACATGTAACAGGAGGATTTACTGCTTAAACAAGGGGAGGGGGTCATCTCTTAAGTGATAGGATTTCTTAGGGTTGACTGTTTAAAGTTTTTCCTGTATCCTGGGTCCCATCCTCCCAGGGAGGGTGTCCTGGCAGCTTCTGGCATGCCAGGAATCCATCTTCTGTGTGCCTCATTCATGCCAACAGCAGAAACCAAAGCTCCCTGAGAGTACTTGGTATCAGGCCAAGTGGTTTTTCCCGTTTTCACCCTCGTCGCTGCAGTGTGCACATTGCGTGAATGAGTGGAAGCTTTTGAGCGAGAAATAGCTTCATGCCAGTCTGTTCGGAATGCTAGACCCACCTATTGGATGGCATCTCCTCAGTCATGTGTGACCGAGTTAGAGATGGCATAGTGGAGACAGCTCTTCCAGCACAGAGAAAGGACAGCTAGCTCTCTTCTGCATGTTTCTTGGCAACTCGAGCTTGCTACAGCTTCTCTGTAATGAAAAACGTAATTTTTGATTTTCTATCTTGTGTTGGAGAAGGAATGGAAGATGCCCTCATACAATTTTGCAAACAACCGTTTTGGAGCGGAGTCCATCCCAACATGCTTTCTCAGGGGTATGGTTTTGAATATCACACAGTTTGGTGTTTTGCAGAAAAATACTTTGAGAATGTTCTGAAACACAAACCATTTCTTTCCTCTCTGAAAGAAGGTGTGTGAACACCCCTGGCATGTAGCCTGAGTACTGTTTTCTTTGCCCTTCCCATCTGGTGTTACCTCCTCAGTCCTCAGCCCCTGTCACCTGCTGCCTTCCGTATAGGACCTTGTCCATATAGAACCTTAGCTGAGTTCAGGTGTCCTAAGATGGTCAGTGTGGGCTGCAGTCGTTCAGGGGCAGGTGTTTATGATGGACCAGACAGTGAACCTGTCACTGACAATGTCAAACAGTGCTGGCTTTACTTGGGAATTCTTCTCTCTAAATTATAAATCGTGTGTGTGTGTGTGTGTGTGTGTGTGTGTGTGTGTGTGTGTGTGGTTGTTTACTTGCTTTGTTTTCCAAGCTCTCATACACATGAAGAATTCTTGACCTGAGAATTTCTGGCTATTCATTTTCTCATTTCCCATTTGCTTAATCACAAATATACTCAAGTCATTGATGTGGGACTCCCCTCTGTGTGCTGCTTGTATTGGTTAATGAATAAAGAAACTGCCTTGGCCCAATAGGTCAGAACTTAGGTAGGTGGAGAAGGTGAACTGAATTCTGGGAGGAAGAAAGCAGAGTCAGAGGGATGCCATGGATCCATGGCCAGAGGCAGACATGCTGAAACTTTTCTGGTCGGCCATGACCTTGTGGTGATTGACTGAAATGGGTTAAATCAAGATGTGAGAGTTAGCCAATAAGATGCTAGAGCTAATGGGCCAAGCAGTGATTTAATTAATACAGTTTCTGTATTTCAAGGCTAAGCTAGCCGGGTGGCAGGAAGAACAAGCAGGCCCTCACCCTGCAACAATTGGCGTCCAACATGGGGCACCAAATGAAGCCGATTGCTTAAAAGAAATCCCACACTAGCTCAGAATTGAGAAATAGATGGTTATTTATTTAGGAGTAAACTCACAAATCAGAATCCTCTGCTGGAACGGAGATCAGAAACTGAAATCAATAACTGAAACAGAGGGAGATGCCGGAAAAGAGGCCAGACACACGCTCTGCATCAGCATATATAGTATAAGAGGCCATGCCCCAGAGGGTGGATTACCACTAGCTGAGAGAGAGAGAGAGAGAGAGAGAGAGAGAGAGAGAGAAAGAGAGAAAGAGAGAGAGGTGGGGTGGGGATGGTGTGGGGTGGAGGTGAGGTGGGTAGAGGTTGGGGGGATGGTGGAAGAACCCCCACACATGAAAGCAAGATACTGTACAGCTAAGGACTTGTTGCTTGCCCCTCTAGAGCCTCAAGAATAGGCATGCTATTTTGGCAATTTAAGTCCCTAAAGGGGCATTTACGTCATGAACCAGATTTTCCAACACATTTAACAGTTCCTCACAGTGTTTCAGACAAAACAAAGTAGTTTTTCTCTCAATTTATGTGGTTGTTGCATTCCTAGGAAATTTAGTATGTTGCTGAAATCCTTGGCATTTATGTATACAACAAAATTTGACTACAGCTCAGATCATTTGCCCTATGTGAATATGCAGCAAAACATTAGAAATCCTTTTGAGATATGGTTCCTGTTTAGTGCACAGAGCTGCAGGATGTTTTTCGCATTCCTGACTCCACAACATCACCATGGATTTCTGTTCCACATCCCCACCACCATTATCCTGCTGAGTTTTCAGAGACAGCATAAATTATGTACCCCAATCTCCCCCCTTTTATTAAAACTTAGTGTTTATGTTGTTTGTTTTTCTCTGCCAAAGAGAATGTTTAAAATTATTTTCTCTAGGGAGACAGATTCTACGCAGTTAAGAGTTAGTGAATTCTTTATTTCTCCAGTTTATCTGACAATTGCTAAGCCCCTACTGTCTGCAAGGCAAAATACAGGTCGAAGCTTTGGCCCCTGAGTCCTGTAGCTCCCAGATAACTTATCTCTAAAGGATGTGCTATTTAGATTGTTCACCTGGTCTTGGTTTAGCTTTGGTATATGGTACTTATCTAAAAAAAATGTCCATTTCTTTTGCATTTACCAGTTTTGTGGCATACAGGCTTTTGTAATAAGATCTAATGATTCTCTGAATTTCCTCTGTGTCTGTTGTTATGTCCCCCTTTTCATTTCTGATCTTATTTATTTGCATGTTCTCTCTCTGTCGTTTAATTAGTTTGGATAGGGGTTTGTCGATCTTGTTGATTTTCTCCAAGAACCAACTTTTTGTTTCATTGATTCTTTGGACTGTTTTCTGTGTTTCTATTTTGTTGATTTCTGCCCTCAGTTTGATTATTTCCAGTCTTCTACTCCTCCTGGGTGCGTCTGTTTCTTTCTTTTTTTTTTCTAGAGCTTTCAGGTGTGCTGTTAAGTCCCCAATGTATGCTTTCTCCGTTTTCTTTAAGTGGGCACTTAGTGCTATGAACTTTCCTCTTAGCACTGCTTTCATCGTGTCCCATGGGTTTGAGTATGTTGTCTCTTTATTTTCATTAAATTCAAGGAAGACTTTAATGTCTTTCTTAATTTCTTCCTTGATCCAGGTGTGGTTCAGTAGTTGACTGTTCAGTTTCCATGAGTTTGTCGGCTTTCTGAGGGTAGCATTGTTGTTGCCTTCTAACTTTAATCCGTGGTGATCTGATAAGACACAGGTGGACACTGATATTTTTTTGTATCTGTGGAGGTTTCCTTTGTTTCCGAGTATGTGGTTAATTTTCGAGAAGGTTCCATGAGCTGCAGAGAAGAAGGTATATTCTTGCTGGGCGGTGGTGGCGCTCGACTTTAATCCCAGCACTTGGGAGGCAGAGGCAGGCGGATCTCTGTGAGTTTGAGGCCAGCCTGGTCTATAAGAGCTAATTCCAGGACAGGAACTAAAAGCTACGGAGAAACCCTGTCTCGAAAATCCAAAAAAAAAAAGAAGGTATATTCTTTCCTTTTTGGGTGGAGTGTTCTAAAGATGTCTGTTAAGTCCATTTGCTTCATTACCTCCAACAATTCTCTATTAGGTTTCTGTCTGATTGACCTGTCCATTGGTGAGAGAGGTGTGTTGAAGTCTCCTACTACTAGTGTATGTGGCTTGATGTTTGCCTTGAGTTCTAGTAATATTTCTTTTATATAAGTGGGTGCTTTTATATTAGGGGTGTAGATATTCAGGATTGAGACTTCATCCTGATGAATTGTTTCTGGTATGAGTATAAAGTGTCCATCTCGATCTCTTCTGATTTTAGTTTGAAGTCAGTTTTGTTAGAAATTAGTATGGCCACACCTGCTTTTTTCTTAGGACCATTTTCTTGAAAAACCTTTTCCCAACCCTTTACTCTGAGTAGATGCCTGTCTTTGTGGTTGAGATGTGTTTCTTGCAAACAGCAGAATGTTGGATCCTGTTTTCGTATCCAATCTCTTAGCCTGTGCCTTTTTATAGGTGAATTGAGACCATTAATATTAAGTGATATTAATGACCAGTGGTTGTTTACTCCGGTTATTCTTATTGTTTTTGGTAGTAGAGTTTGTGTGTCTCCCTTCTTTGAGTTGTGCTGGTGAAGGGTCGCTAGATGCCTGAGTTATTGTAGGCAGTATTGGCAATGTTGGATTCCTTGGGTTGTGATTTTCCTTCTATTACTTTCTGTAGGGCTGGATTTGTGGCTACGTATTGTTTAAATTTGTTCTTATCCTGGAATGTCTTGTTTTCTTCATTGATAGTGAACGATAGCTTGGCTGGGTATAGTAGTTTGGGTTTGCATCCATGGTCTCTTAGCTTCTGCAGTACCTCTATCCAGGACGTTCTGGCTTTCATGGTTTCCATAGAGAAGTCATGTGCTAAGGTGTGCTGGGAAAATTTAAGAGGCATGACAGAACATTGCAGAGAGGCAAGAAAAGGCCAGGAAAATAACAGACTATATCATGTTTGAGTCAGAGTCTGAAGAACACTTTTAATTTAATCAGACTTCGGGAATGCACTACTTTATGACAGAAAGTTAGTCTTCAAAACTAAACAACAGAATTTTGCTTTAGGTCCTAAGTCCAAATAAATGAACAAAAATAACTAAAATTGTAGCCATTCTCCTCTTCCATAACAGAGACAAACTTTTATTTAGGTGTTGCGGTGGTTTGCATAGGAATGCCCCCCAGACTCGTGTGTAGTGAATGCTTGACCCACAGGGAGAGGCACTATTAAGAGGTATGCCTTGTGGGAGGAAGTGTGTCACTGGGAGGGTTGGCTTTGAGATCTCATATGCTCAAATAGGCCTAGGATGGCAGTCTCCTTCTCCTGCCTATGCATCAAGATGTAGAATTCTCAGCTTCTCCTCCAGCACACTGTCTGCCTGCGTGCTGCCATCTTCTCCCCATGACAATGGTGGACTAAACGTCTGCACTGTGAGCCAGCTGTAATGACATGTTTTCCTTTACGAGAGTTGTCGTGGTCATGCTGTCTCTTCACAGCAGCAGAACACTAAGACAGATGTGTTCTCAGAGCATCACATGTAAACGACATTTTGGCAAGTTGAATATTTTAAACGAGGTGAGATTGGGTGACCTTGAATTTTGCCTTTAATCTCCTTCCCATTTTTATTCTTTAAAAATTATATTAAGATTTGTTTTATGCATATGAGTATGTTGCTTGCTTGTATGTATGTGTACCATGTGCACATCTGGTGCCCATAGGAGCATCCCCCAAAGAGGGGAGGGGTTCCAGATCCCCTGGAACTGGAGTTACAGATGATAGTCAGCTCTCATATATGTGGGTGATGGGAATTTAACTTGAGGTGCTCTGGAGGACCAGCAAATGCCCCTAACTGCTAACCTTCTCTCCAACCCCCATTTTCATTCTTGGCAGAGGTGCAGCTTACCATTGAACTAGTTAAAGATGATGCCAAAATAAAAAAAGTGATGAAGGTATGAACTATGAACTAAATAACCAAGTTCCTGAAAACTACAAAAGCAGGGTAATGAGGCCTGAACTCACTGTTGCCATGACTCCTGCTTGCCGTGGAGAGTAAAATTGCCTCAGCCTTTGATGTCTGCCCATGCCCAGCCCTGCTCTGCTGTCACCCCAGTGCCATGTTCTTATTAACCCAATTCCTTGACCTTCAGCTGCCGCACTGAGGGATTCAGATTCATAGAGTGTGAATCGCCTCATTCATATCTGCAGGACTGGGATCGCGGCTGAGGTCTAGGTGGGGAGTCTGATTGTGAGCAGGCTGCAGGGGAGAGTGGGTGTCTTTTGCAGACTATCTGCAGGTACTAAACCCAGCTGTCTTAATTACTCACCGAGAACTCACGACACTCAGGGCAGGGTGCTCGGCACAGCCACTGTGACTCGTGACACTGTCTTTGGTTGAGAAGTATGGCAATGAGAGAATCTGAAAGATAAAGTTACAGTTTCATCTAAGAATCTCCATGGGGAATTATGTGAGCACTAAAGATAAGATGTTCAACAAGCTCCCAAAATGAAAATCAGTGACAGTTTGTGAAGCTTTAATAAAATTCTTTTTAATACAAATTGCAAAACAAAGTGAGACTTTTTCCCCCTTTAAATCATATTCCTTAGGGTCAGGAGCCTATTTTCCTATTCTTTTATATTTCTCCACGGTAATTAATGAAGGGCTATTCACAAGTTGAATAATCCAGAAACATTAATATCAAATTTTAATTTTTTTAATGTTTGGGGAAAAACTCAACCTGTTGAGAAACTGATCACTCATCCCTTGGGTAGACTGGGAATTTATTCATGAGCAGATGTAACTCGCTTACTTTCTCCCAACACCTACCACACTGCCAGAGAAAGTGTGTGCTGAACTATTCCTTTCTCAAGAGTTGGCGAATGGGCAAGTGCTGTGATGGAGGCAGAGGCAGAGCTTACCTGGCCCATT
Source organism: Microtus oregoni (assembly GCF_018167655.1). Classification (NCBI taxonomy): domain Eukaryota; kingdom Metazoa; phylum Chordata; class Mammalia; order Rodentia; family Cricetidae; genus Microtus; species Microtus oregoni. Next base: position 36,312,514 of record NW_024543072.1, read on the forward strand.
GATTTTGACATAGAAGCCATTCACTTTACTCCAGAACTATGTACACATAGCAGAAGTTAGGAGACTCAGCGTTGGAATTTTATGAACATGTTATAAAAACTGGAATGCTGTTATAACTTTTCATGATGATAGAGATCCAATCAGATGCATAATTTCCTCTGAATATTTCTGGTTTTCCATGTGCTTGTTTTTCCTATTAAAATATACTCATTAAGGTTATAGGATATGCCTGAGCAAGGTCCCAACAATACAAAAGTATTTCTGGTACCAAATCTGACTCTGGATCCCTGGTCAAACTAACAAATCTTTGCAGATAAATAAAATTGTATAGTTCTGGAGTAAAGTGAATTGCTTCTGTGTTTCTAACTTTAATTTTCTAGAACATCTTCATAATTCAACCTACTAGTCCTGGTTCAAACAAACATAGCTTTGGCTTACCTACCGGCTTGAATGATCCATTTTCTTCCTACTCAGTCAATCTAGCGCATCTGTAAAGTCTGCTGAATGAAAGACACTACTTTTGTTGCTTAAAGAAGTGAGGGAGGAGCTAGGTGGTGGTGGTTCATGCCTTTAATCCCAGGATTTGGGAGAAAGAGGCAGGCAGATCTCTGTGAGTTCAAGGCCAGCCTGGTCTACAGAGCAAGTTCTAGGTCAGGCTCCAAAGCTACACAGAGAAACCCTGTCTTGAAAAACCAAAAAAGAAAAAGAAAGAAAAAAAAGTGAGGAATGGAGGCTGAATATTCTTCCCCTTACTTTAGTTCTCAAATCTCAAATCATCATGGTTTGAGTGAAAAATGATTTCAGTGCTGATTATCTGTGTTTCACAGTCTGGACTTCTTTCTGCTGCTATTTAGACCATTGCCTCTCAGCTTCCTGATCCTGGGACCCTTTAGTATGGTTCCTTGTGTTGTGACTCTCAACCATACTTTTTTGTTTTTATATTTTAGTTATTTTATAACTATAAATTTGTTATTATTATGAATTCTAATGTAAATATCTGATATGCAGAATATCTAATATGTGTCCCCAAAGGGGTCGTGACCCACAGGTTGAGAACTGCTGATTTAGAGGCAAGACTGAGAATCAATGACACAATGTACTTCAGTCAGGACCGCTTTAGGTCGCTTGAGTATTTGAAGGCACAAAAGTACTCAGTTACTTGAATGTTTCCAGGTAATTGTTTTAATAACACACCCCTCAAAGTTCATTTGCAGATAATAGGTGTACTGGCTGGTTGTGCGTGTCAACTCCACACAGGCTAGAGTCATGAGAGAGGAAGGAGCCTCAATTGAAGAAATACCTCCATGAGGTCCAGCTATAAGGCATTTTCTCAATTAGTGATCAATGTGGGAGGACCCAACCCATGGTGGGTGATGCCATCCCTGGGCTAGTATCCTGGGCTCTATAAGAAAGCAAGCTGAGGAAGCCATGAAAAACAAACCAGTAAGCAGCACTCCTCCATGGCTTCTGTATCAGCTGCCGCCTCCAGGTTCCTGCCCTGTTTGAGTTGCGTTCCTTTCCTGACTTCCTTCAGTAATGAACAGCAATGTGGAAGTATAAGTCAAATAAATCCTTTCCTCCCCAACTTGCTTTTCAGTCATGGTGTTTCATCACAACAATGGAAATGGAATGAAGACAGTAAGGAATGCTGTAGCTGTTCAAGAAAAAAATAGAATAAAAATAAAAACATGTCCCACAAGGAATTAGGTGCATACTAATTATTAATATAATTTCTAATCTACTTATTTAAAAAGAAGATCAGATTCTAGGATGGGCCGCCAGATGTGGCTCTCAGAAAGACGTTGTAGGGTCAGAAGAACTGACGCCTCTGTTGTCTATAAGAAGCTGGGGACTCAGAAAACCTGTAGGACAATTGCCAGCTTAGAGATGACTCCACTTGAGCTGCATCTAGGTAGGAGCTAGGAGCTGACAGTGGTCTTCTGGAATGTTCTACGTTAGCTGCGATTGAGGGATCACACTGCTGTGAACACAATGCACTTTGAGCACTCTCCTGGCTGAGTCTGTATCACTATGCTTTTCTCTCCCTTAATTTTTCTCTAAATCCAAGCCTCCTCAAAATGTCTCCAGTGGTGAGGCCTAAACTGCAATTTGCCCTCATGGAAGTGCATCTGTGGCAAGGCCTAAATTGAGTCAAGAAGGATAGTTATAAGGGAGTCTGGGAAAAGAACATTTTAGCGGTCTAGGGAAGACACTGTTGTAGGGTATTTGTACACAGTGTGAAGATGGATTGCTGTGACTGGTGTAATAAAAAGCTAAATGGCCAATAACTAGGCGGGAAGTATAGGTGGGACTTCTGAGAAGAGAGAGAGAAACTGGGAGGAGGAATCTAGGCACGCAATTTCTCCAACAGACTTAGAGCAAGTTGGATGTGTTGTACTAAGAAAAGGTAACTGAGCCATGTGGTTGAACATAGATTAAAAAAAATTTAAATTGAGTTATAAGCACTAGTTTGGAAAAATCCTAAACTAAGGCCATGTTTTCCTAATTAATAATAAGTCTTCAGGCTATTATTTGCGGGCTGGTGGTCCAAGTATAGTCTGAGTCTGACAAGAAAGGTTGCTTCAAGGCACTTTGTTCTTGTGTTGTCCCGCTTGGTGACCAGAAAATACACGTAGAATTTGGCTAAGTGACAGAAACAGTTTTCAGTTATAAAATTATTGTTGCAAAAGTCTCCAGCTAGAGTTTTTACATGCTGGGGATTGAATGCAGAGCCTTATAAACTCTAGAGAGCTGCTGTAGCTTTGGGATGTTTCTGCAGCCCTCTAGATAGGCTCTTAAGATAGATTTTGATTTTGTTTATTATCTAAGTCTCCAGAAGAGCCGATAATCACACAGCAGGCGTGCCAGCTGCAAAACCGTTCAGGCAGTTTTATGTACTCAGGGTCCGAATTCCATATGTCTTCTCTTTACACTTGGCTGTCTTTGAAATTAAACTTCTCCCACTGGTGATCTGGTGATATGCTAGCGATTTTAATTGAGATTTTTTTTTTCTAAACAGAGAGCAGTAAGCAGAGTAAATGAAGCATAAGCAGTAGTTGACTTGCTAGTGAATCCATAGAGTCTATGATGTTCAACTAGTGTAATCCCTAGTGTTTTATGAAGCAAATTTTTTCCTTTATAGTGCATGTGGTCAAGACAACTAGGCTGCTCCAAAGTCAGAAAGGCAGAATAAACCAGAAAAAACAAGGATGTGAGATGCACATGCCTTCCTGTAAAACACCCTGATTTTTGAGGTCATGTGTTGAATATCTTCTGTATAGGTGAAAAATGCATTCATCCCATTACCTGGGAGGATGACCCAGAATTACTTTTTGCTAAAATTGCAGTTATCTTCTCTCTAGGACTCTGTTCTGTTGACTAGCTTTAATATTCTCAAAGTGCTTATTGCAACTCTGTGTGTGTGTGTGTGTGTGTGTGTGTGTGTGCGTGTGTGCGCGCCTGTGTACTTCATTACAGTGCAAACTCTATATAGGGCCTTTGCCATGTCCATTGTCTCAGCACCTAGACTTGGGTTTGGCACAAAGTTAGTGCTCAAGACTTGGATAAATGAGCAGATAGCGAATAGCAATGGAATTACACTTAGAATTCCAGCACTGTAATTCAGCAGGAAGTAACTGCCTTCTGCATGAGTCTGTATGCTACTTGACAGAGGTCATGCTGGTACTCCATAGCAAGGCCGAGACCTGACATCTACGTAATTTTCTGCAATCTGTTGAATAAATTGACTTACCATGACTCTGGTCATCTCACCCTTTTGCTTTTTAGTTTAAGATGGAGAAAGAGAAGTAGATACCTTTAAACCTCTTTTCAGTTAGATCAAAGCACATTGCTTAGGTTAGTTTTGTTTAAGATTTATTATTTATAAATTATGTGTGTGTGTGTCTGCATGTGGGCATGTGTACTTGAATGCACGTATGTACCTATAGAATGCAGAGGACGGAGTCAGATGCTCTGGAGATGCAGTGGTCTTGAGCTCCCCCACTCTCTGCACCATATGGATGCTGGGACTTGAATTCAGGTCCCCTGCAAGAGCAGTACATCCATGCTTAAATTTTTTTTATAGAGTTACTTATTTTTTATTTTATGTGTCTCAGTGTTTTGCCTGTTTGTATGTGTGTGTGTGTGTGTGTGTGTGTGTGTGTGTGTGTGTTATACTCATGCCTGGTGCCCATGAAAATCAGAAAAGGGCATCAGATACCCTGAAACGGGAGTTTTGAATGGTTATCTATCTCAGTTAGGGTTTCTATTGCTGTGAAGAGGCACCATGACCATGGCAACACTTATGAAGGAAAGCGTTTAACTGGGGCTGGCCTACGGTTCAGAGGTTTAGTTCATTGTCATCATGGTGGGAAACATGACAGCATTCAGGCAAACGTGGTACTAGATAAGTACCTGAGAGTTCTACATCTGAATTGACAGACAGCAGGAAGAGAGTGAGATACTTGTCCTGGCTTAAGCATCTGAGATTTCAAAACCAACCTCCAGTGACACACTTTCTCTGACAAAGCCACACCGACTCCAACAAGGCCTATGGGGTCCATTTCATTCAAATCACCACAGCCATGAAGAACCCTGTGGGTGCTGGGTAATGAACCCTGGTGCTCTAAAAAAGCAATAAATGCTATTAGTTGCTGAGGCCATCTCTCTAGACCCTCTTTAGTTTTTAAGAACCCTAGAAGGGGTTTTCTGTGGTCTGTTCTGTTGAGAAAGATAGGCATTTAATTATTGGATGCTTATGTATATTGGTTATGGACAAAACTCTCCTTTGTTTAGAAAAGTTGCTGTCAACAATATGTATTTAGTGTATGCCAGTGAGACAATATTTTGTTTTCCTTTATGAACATAATTTACTAAATAGAATAATATGAAATCGTGGTATATTTTATAGGATTTCCTGTATACAAAAATTACAGAGGAAAAAAATCTTTATTGTGCCATGTGTTGTGGTCCTATTCCAGCTGCAGTAGAGCTGGTTGAGGATTCCTGCCAAAAGGCTAGAGGGAAGCTGTTAGCGGGTATCCAGATGTGCCTACTGTGGGGAGCTCTCTGTGTATCAAAGAGCACTGGAAAGTCTGTGCCAGAAAACAACCACAAATATCTGTGTATTTATTAATAACGTTGAATGTGCTAACGAAAAACAGAAGCAAGTTAAATGTCAAACATTTGGCAAATCTCAAAATAGTCTGATCTACAGCCTGTAAACCTGATGGTGAAGAGGTGTGTTTATTGCCAAAGAACAGCATTATACAGCTAAGTTGGCAACATAAGCTACAAAACCGTAGGTAGAGTGTGGTAACATTTTTATGAAAACATGTGGGTAAACATGTCTGGAAAGGTCTGCGCTAAAATATTCATGTTGACAATTGATGGGTAATGGAGCTACAATCTACTTTTTTTGTTTAGTTATATTAGTTTTCTAAATACAAAAAGCTCATGTGCATTTTCTCTGTAAGTTTTTCAATTAAGAGATCTATTTACAAATATCTTAAAATATGTAATAAAGCATGAATAGTAAAGCAAAAACAGTAAAACAAACCTCCAAAGAATACTATGTGCCTTTTATTTTTCTTCTGAATTTCAGCGGACTTTTTAAAAATAGGTTTGTAATACTTTGTGGATAACTTATTGTAAAGTAGTTTTGGTTGTTAATAAGATTAAGTTGTTTTTTTTTTTTTTTTTGCGGTATACCCCAAATCCTGGTATAAAGATACTTACTTTAGTGAGGGCACTTGTGATACCATTCTGTGACTCATCTCTTTTGCGTCATAATAAAATTTTGGTCATGTTTTATTGATCTGCCCACTTGCCATTTTCATCAATTAGATGAGAAACAGTTGCTTACTTCACTGGTTTCTTGCACAGAACCACAAATAACTACCTACAGAAAGGTTAAATTCACAATGTGACTCTTTGAATATCATTAAAATCTTTATTCTGAATATACCATTAAATATAGTGTAGACTCGACTTAGGATGCCCTCTGTCCTTTCAGTAGCTTGAATTACAAAGAAGTGGACAGTGAACGATATTACTGAGAAGGAGGATTTTTCAGCTTAGTGTTATCGTTTCCTGTTAGGCCAGTGCAAAGGGTCTGAAGGGAATGGCTGTCAGTCATAACTGGGTGAAGTTAGTGGACTGAAGTTCTCTGACTCACCAAAGGGTCAGGCCAAGACACAAGCACCATCTTACAGCCAGAGATAGACAGCTGGAGAGGCAGGATGAGATCATTAGTGAAGTCTTACTCTGGGTTCCCTGCCACATGTGTGAACAGGTCCATGCAGAATGAACAATGAATATCAGTACTCAAGACCATGCCCCAGTGTGCCACAAACACCTTTGACCTCCAGGGCCTACTGAGGGGGAGAGATCCTAGCCTCAGCCCAGAAGCCTATCTGAGAAACAGGATTCACGGAAAGATTTGTTGTACTTAAGTCTCCTCAAGGGTTAGTTAACCAGTATAAAAATCTTCTAGAACTATTCAGATACAAATCTTCAAAATGGTTCATTTATAATAACTAGACCTAAAATCAAACATACCGAGGACAGCTTATGTTGGAGAGGATGTAGAGTCAGGGGAACGCTCCTCCACTGCTGGTGGGAGTGCAATCTTGTACAGCCGCTTTGGAAATCAATATGGTGGTTTCTCAGAAAACTGGGAATCAATCTACTCCAAGACCCAGTGATACCACTCTTGGGTATATATCCAAAGTATGCCCAATCATATCACAAGGACACTTGCTCAACATGTTCATAGCAGCATTGTTTGTCATAGCCAGAACCTGGAAACAACCTAGATGCCCCTAAATGGAAGAATGGATAAAGAAAATGTGATATATTTATACAATGGAGTATTACCCAGCTTTAAAAACCAGTGACATCATGAAATTTGCAGGCAAATGAATAGAACTAGAGAAAATATTCTGAGTGAGGCAACCCACAATTAGAAAGGCAAACACAGCATGTACTCACTCACAAGTGGATACTAGATGTAAAGCAAAGGATGGATAACCAGACTACAGTCCACAGCTCCAGAGAAGCTAGGTGACAAGGAGGACCCTGAGAGGGACACATGGATCACCCTGGGAAGGGGAATTAGATGAGATCTCCTAAGTAAACTGGGAGCAAGGCAGGGCAGTAAAGGAGAATGGGATGGTCAAGTTGGGGGAAGGACAGAATGGGAGAGCAAAGATAGAGTCATTATGGGGTTAGGGAGAAACCTGGTGATAGGGAAATTCCCAGGAATCCACAAGGGTGACCCCACCTTAGGCTCCTAGCAATAGTGGAAAGGGTGCCTGAACTAGCTTTCCCTGTAATCAGATTGATGAATGCTCCAACTATCATCATAGAGCCTTCATCACATAACTGCTGGAACCAGATGCAGAGATCCACAAGCAAGCACCAGGCTAAGCTCCGGGAATCCAGCCGAAAAGAGGGAGGAGCAATGTGTGAACAAGGGAGGTCATGATCATGAAAGGGAAATTTCAGAGACAGCGGAATCAAGTTCATAGGAACTCATGAACTCTAGACCGGTAGCTGTGGAACCTCCATGGGACGGAACTAGGCCCTCAGCACATCTGTACATGTCTGACAGTTGTGTAGCTTGGTATATCTGTGAGGCCCCTGGCAGTAGGACCAGGATCTATCCCTGGTAAGTGAGGTAACTTACTGAAGCCCATTCCCTATGGTGGGACTTCATGCTCAGCCTTAATGCAGAGGGGAGGGGCCTGGTCCTGCCTCAACATAGTTTTGTTGACTATGGGGAGCCCTTGCCCTTTGGGAGAAGTGGATGGTGGTGGGTTGGGGGAGAGGCGAGGTGGGGTGGAAGGAGGGGTAGGTTTGGAATGTAAAATAAAATTAAAAAATAAATATATATATTAAAGTGAATTCTTACCAGATCAGGATGATTTTTGATTTTATTTTTAGATAATTTTAAAACTGTCAGAAGTTCATGAGAACAGTTTTGAAACAAATCCTAGTTTGTTAAAATTTACTTTGTCATTCCAGCTGTGTCCTCTGGACCCCTGACCACTTGAGAATCAGCGATGGGTACCACGCCCTTTACTAGTAACATGTCAGCACGTGTTTCCTAAGAACAGCTGTTGTCTGTAGAACCACACATATGTGAAGTTTGTGTTTAAATGTATATTTTACCTCAGTAAAATTTTTCAGATTTCGATTACTTCCTCTTGCCTAAGGCAGTCACCACCATGAATTATGTTTTACTGCCATGTCTTTTAACACTTTAATTTAGAATAATTCCTTAGCCTTCCCTTTTCTTTACTGATGTTGATATATATTTAGATGCTGTAATTAGTTCTTTGAGGATGAGTGTTGAGTATATTCTTTCCCTTTCCCAGCCCCTCCCAGATCCCCTCTCCCTTCCCTACACTCAACTTTGAGTCAGACAGTTGGGTTTATTCCATATGTATAATTATTAATCTAATTTCTGACTCATGAAAGCTTTCATTGAAAGTATATTTTTGTAGCAGGCTTTCTTTTGGTCCACCAATTACTTCCCAAATAAAGACACGGAGACTTTATTAGTTATGAACGCTTGGTCTTAACTTAAGCCTATCCCACTAACTCCTATAATTTAATTTAACCTGTTTCTATCATCTACATTTTGCCTTGGGACTTTTTAACTCTCTTTCATTCTGTATGTCCTATTTTTCTTGCTTCTTCTGTGTCTGGTTGGCTGGTGGCTGCCTGCCTGGCTGGCCCATGATGTCTCCTTCTCTTTCTCCTTCATTCTCTTCTCCCAAGCCTAGATTCTTCCCTTACTTATTCCCTTTGCCCTACAAACCTGCCTGTCCCTCTATTGCCTAGCTATTGACTGTTCAATGTTTTTATGAGACCAATCAGGTGACTTAGGCAGGCAAGGTAAAACAGCAACACATCTTTACATAATTAAATAAATGTAGCATAAACAAATGTAACTCACCTTTACATAGTTAAAGTAATATTCCCCTACTTATGTTTTAGTTTTATTTATTTATTTATTTGTTTTGTTTTTGCTTTTGCATCAGGATTTCTCTGTGTAGTCCTTGCTTCTCATTCTGTAGACAAGGCTAGCCTTAAATTCTGTCTGCCCCTGCCTCTCGAGTGCTGGGATTAAAGGGATGCACCACCACTGCCTGGCTAGGTTTCCTTTTTTACCTTCCTTTTTTCCTTCCTTCCTTCTTTCCTTTATTTCTTCCTTCTCTTCCTCGTCATCGTCGTCGTCGTCGTCGTCGTCCTCCTCCTCCTCCTCCTCCTCCTCTTCTTCTTCAGACAGTATTTCTCTGAGTAACAGTCCTGGCTGTTCTGTAATTCGTTTTGTAAAACAGTCTGGCCTTGAACTCACAGAGATCTGCCTGCCTCTGCCTCCCAAGTGCTGGGATTAAAGGTGTGCACCACTGGCAGAGATTTTCATTTATAACCACAGTTAAACTATTGTAAAATAAACATTCTTATCATTGAACATCTATGCTGTATCAAAAATAACATTGTAAGGATGAATATTTTTACTCAATAAATTACCACTCAAGACCTTCTATTTTCTTAAGCTTATACAAAGACATGTTTTAAACAAATAAAGACTTAATTGTAAAGCCCCACGGTGGTGGTGCACGCCTTTAATCCCAGCACTCGGGAAGCAGAGGCAGGCAGATTTCTGTGAGTTCGAGGCCAGCCTGGTCTACAAGAGCTAGTTCCAGGACAGGAACCAAAAAGCTATGGAGAAACCCTGTCTCGAAAATCAAAAAAAAAAAAAAAAACTTATCATAGACTTGATGATGAACAGTAATCAAAGGTGTGTGTCTGTGTGTGTGTGTGTGAGTGTGTGTGTGTTTGTGTGTGTGTGTGTGTGTGTGTGAAGTGAGAGTTATTTCCCAGTCTGAGTTTTGGGGCTTCTCCCTAGGTACAGGTTTATGGCACTCTAATGCTGCTGCTGTGCTGCTCAGTGTGCTTGTCATCACTGTGGTGTCAGTGGTCAGAGTATTGTCATCTCCTCGGCCTGACTGCTGTGGGACCACAGGATGTTGAGTACGGTCGGTCACTGTATTGTCAGAGTATTGTCATCTCCTCGGCCTGACTGCTGTGGGACCACAGGATGTTGAGTACGGTCGGTCACTGTATTGTTAGAGTATTGTCATCTCCTCGGCCTGACTGCTGTGGGACCACAGGATGTTGAGTACGGTAGAGTTAAGCACTTCTATGACTTGACTATGTCTTCAAGGTCTTGCCTAGTTCCGCAGCTGATAACTTCTTGGACTCTAGGAGAAAGCAAGGGCTTTTGATGGAAGTTTCTCAGTGGGAAATCAACTTCTATTTCATCCCATTGTTCCCTTTGGAGACTTGCAACAAGGATGAGAACAGATGAGTTTGGTTAAGTTTGTTTCCTCTCAGAGTAGTTCTTTGTCCCAGAACACGGCATCATTTCCTCTGTAGTGTCTGTTTATCCTCCAGGAGTTCTTTCCTTTGGCCTGTTATTACTTCCCTCACATTAATTACTTAACTATTAACTACACACCTAGTGGCTTCCCTGGAGGCTTTACATTTCCTATCTGTTAGAATTGTTTGCCTTGGGTCAAACTACCCCAAATGTCACAGCTATTGGTTTGACTCCTGATTCTGTGTGATCAGCAGTTCAGGCTGGGCTCAGCAGAGTTCAGCTGAGTCCCGCCGAGAGTCACTCATATATGTACAACTGCTGGGTCAGCTGGGTGCCTGGTGATGACCAGGATGGCTCAGTTATACATTCCCTGCCTCCGGTTTTAGCTTACATGTGTCATGTGACGCCAACAGGGCTCCCAAGACCACCAAGAGGGCAAAGTCTTTATGTACAACAACTCTTTAGGCTTCTGCTTCTGACACATTTACTCCTTCCCATTGTCTGGAGAAAGATGATGTGGCCAAGCCTAGAGTCAGTGTGAGAAGGCTCTAGCAAAGGATGCTGGGAAGAGAGAACAAATAGGGCCATTGATGTGAGGGTCATATCTTACCCATCTCCTCCTTGTCCTGTGGAAATGTTGACTGTGTTATTTGGATTTCTTTGTCACGGTTCCCCCCCCCCCCACATGATTGGGCAATCTCTAGTGCCAGTGAGGCACTAAGGGAAGGGTCTATGTGTGCTGAGTTAGAAGATGTTTCATGCCTACCTGCTGATGAAAAGATATAATATAATGAGGACGTGGATATAACCCTCAGTTAAAACATCAGGAGATCGTTTAGAATCCTATACCTGTTTCTGTGTCCTAATCAGGAATATACCTCCTCTGACTATCGTGTTCTATCTTCATTCTCTTCTGCATGAGGCCCCTATTTATTTTACCCTGGTTTTATTTGGAGACAAATAGGGAGAGATCACACAGTTGTGTTTGGCCTGGGCTCCTATCCTTATAGTCAAGATCTCTGAAGAGGGCGTTGTGAAATGTCCCATGACCAGGAACAATACCACATTTGGGCTTCTGTCATGGTATCTCAGAGTGCCTTACTCTCTCTTTTTCAGTTTGTGCGGCCTCATGTGTCTAGGGACTGGGAGTGGGGGTGAAGTTTGTCAGAAGAGGTGCCCATCCAGAGTTGGGCTCCTCCCAAGTGTCAGGAATTTTTCCTAATGCGAGCTCTCTGCTAATGCAAAATCCCAATCAAGCCAAATCAAAACAGGCCAAACTAAGAAATATCCAGGTTTAATGGGATTCCTGCACTCTCGAGTGGCTTGGAGGGGGAACCGGGAGGCCGCCAACACAACCACCAGGAGGAAGGAAAACAGGCCATGTGTTCTTTTTTGGGGGGAGTTCACTTAAATACCCTGTGTGAGTGGTCCTGACCCCCGCCCCAGGGGTCAGGACCTGGCATGCTGGGATTTGGAGTTCAGACCAATACAACTCTGGCCTGGGGGCTAGGATAGATGCGAGGGGCTGGAGTCTATGCTCCCAATTTAACACCAAGCTGTAACCTGGACCTCACAGTTATCTCTCCAAATGGCCTCAAGCCGCTTTCGGGATATGAGTGTGCTACTGTTTTCCTCCTAAAGGTGAGCATTGTCAGCGTGACCATCCAGGTCTAGAGGTTGGGCGAAGCTGATACACAATGTGGTCGCTAGGAAAGGACGGAGCGTGAGCGTTGGCCTAGAGTACCCTATGCTTGCTCTGATGTCCCCAAAAGAGCAGGAAAGAGCAGGGATTAGGGTGAAAGAGTGACAGACTTTAGGTGAGAAGTCACTGTACCCTGAGCTGCGAAGGCTGGGGAGGGCCAGATCAAGTTTCCCACAAGCTATTGAGAGTGGCTGGTGTTTTTCCAGAGAATGATTTGTCTCTGCTTGTATGTTGGATGTTTTGCTAAGAGAATGAATACAATGAGCTGAAAACTACGGCATGTACGTTTATCTCACTGGGTTTCAGGGGCTTTCTCCACTTTGTGCGATTATACATGGAAATGCTGGTTGTTAATGGATGGGAACAAAAAGTGAGTGCAAGGCCTTTTAAGAAATTACAGAGGGGCTGGAGAGATGGCTCAGCGGTTAAGAGCATTGGCTGCTCTTCCAAAGGTCCGGAGTTCAATTCCCAGCAACCACATGGTGGCTGACAACCATCTGTACTGAGATCTGGCGCCCTCCTCTGGTGTGCGGGCATACATGGAGGCAGAATGTTGTATACATAATAAATAAATCTTTAAAAAAAAAAAAGAAGTTACAGAGTTGTTAAGATTGCCATAAATAGGTCCCCATGTCAGTACCAGGTCCGTGTAAGTTTAACCATTAAGTCAGGTGTCAACTTAATGAGCATATAGTACAGGGCACAAAATAGAGATGGATAACGAGGGGCTGGCACAGGGTACCCTATGGAGAAATATAACAAGGGGCTTAGTTTTAAGAGTCCAGTGGGAACCTTGGAAGTTGAGTACATAAAAAATTCGACAGGTAGCAATGGCACTGCAATTAACACACACTTCACACATCGATTTCTTGTCCCTCTGCCACCTCTGTGTAAGGAATCTGTCTGGAATCATTATCTTGGTATTTTGCTTGTTAGTTACACTACACTTTTAGGGATTTTAGAATACTAATAGGAGAATTAGACTCACAGCTTATGATTGGTTGGCTGTGGCTTGAATTTGCCGTAAGATGGAACAGAGCTAGATGTCTTACTCCTTATAGCCCAAGAGTTAAGTCCCGAGATCTTGGTAATGAATACATGATAAGTAATTTTGTTTCCAAAGCATCTGATTAGTGAGTGCCTGTAAGCCCTACTGGAGAAGCATGCAGATCTCTGAAAGTGAGGGTTGTTGTTTTTGTTTTTGTTTGTTTGTTTTTTTTTGCACTAGAATTGTCTTTGTTTTTCTACTTCTTGTGTGTTTAATGTTTGAAAGAGCCGCTGCACATCTCTTTGCAGAATGTTATTTCCCTCTGCTTATCATAGAACTGTATTTTAATGTGTTGTGTGACTGGGGACTAACAGTATCTTAGAAACAAGGACAGAAGAAGCTCAATTTGTCGGGCAGTTTAATTATCAGAAATACAGTTACTCGGTGAAGGGAAAGTCCAGTTACCTGCTAGATGTTTTAAGCCTTCTGCAGAATTTGAAGCAATCCCCCTTTAGAGATTCAGGCCACTAGAACCACTGCTCTTACCCATAAATCATGGGTTATAGTGGTAGGAAAGCTTCAGCAGCCTTGAATCCAGCATTTTATTTAAAAAGGGTAAGGTGAATGGTCTAATGTCCAAGGTCATAGTGTAGTCAGGTACTCAAACCAGAACCCAACACCGTACTTATGAATGAGTATTCCTTCTGAATACATAAGGTGTCTGTGAGTTTTTTTTCCTGTGGAGTAGGTATTTTCAAGATAATATTTTGTTTTATTGTTTTGTGTATGATATGTGAATTTGTTTTTACAGTTTTCATGGGTGTATAAGTTATAAACTCATTCTTAGCATCTTTTTTTTTTTTTTTTTTTTTTTGGATTTTTCGAGACAGGGTTTCTCCATAGCTTTTTTTGGTTCCTGTCCTGGAACTAGCTCTTGTAGACCAGGCTGGCCTCGAACTGACAGAGATCCGCCTGCCTCTGCTTCCCGAGTGTTGGGATTAAAGGCGTGCGCCACCACCGCCCGGCTTAGCATCTGATTTTTTAAATGGGTTATTTGCCTTGCTAGAGTATCAAAGTAGTGTAGTTAGGATTTTCTTAGCTTAGGCCTTTTCTACTAGCTCTTTTAACTTAATTTAAACTGTTTCTATTCATCTATATTTTGTCTTGGGGCTTTTTACTTTTTTTTTTTTCCCCCATTCTTTCCTCTACTTTCCTGCTTCCTCCATATCTGTCTGTCTGGCCCCTGGCATCTCCCTGACATCTCCTTTTTCTTCTTCCTTGAGCCTAAATTCCTCCTCCTACTTATTTTCTTTGCCCACAAGTTCCAAGTATACTTCCTCCCTTGCTATCGGCCATTCATTTTTCATCGGACCAATCAGGTACCTTAGGCAGACAAGATAAAAGAACAACATATCTTTACGTAATTAAGCAAATGCAACATCTTTATATAGTTAAACACATATTCTACAACAAAGTAGAAAATAACCCCTTTCTATATAGATTCCTTGCAATGATTTGAGGTAGTCATATAAGGGGATAAACTGGGTGCAGGAGAGGGCTCAGTTGGTCAGAAAGGCTGTTGATATAGTCTGGTGCCTGAGACACACGTGAAGGTGGAAGGAAGCAATTTCAGTTTTTCTCTACATACTTGCATCTGTACCCACCTCTATAACAATAATATATCAAACAAAACCATTTAAAAAGTCAAGAGAAAAAAGTAAGCCGTTCCTTTAAATCATATTTAAAAATTCTTCTGTAGTATCTAACAGCTTTGAAGCAAGATAAATATTACCAAAGAAGATAGATCTTTCATTTAGTTTTGTTTTCTTTACTTTGTTAAATAGGTGACCCTTGACATAGATGGACACAGTTTTTGCTGTTTTAATATTTCTTTAGTCATTTGGGAAGCCTGTATAAGTATAAATGCATGTATATCATCCAGTTTTGGAAAATGTTTGGGACTAAGCTGATTCTTTGTTCATTTACTTAAACCTTTACTATTTTTTTGGTATCACCTGTATGTGGTTATTTTCCCCATTGACTTTTTCTCAGCAGAGACGGGTAGGCCCTTAGGGACATAGGTAAGGTGATCTTCATAGAGTCAAGCCAGAAAAACCTGGGATTCCATTGCTGTCTTTGCTCCTGTCTTATATTTTCATACTCTTACAGCCAGGCCGTTTTCCTCTTCCTTGAAAGTTTTCCTTTCTCGCCTTTGATATTTTTCTTAGTCTGTTACCTGCAGTTGAGAAATCAATTTGTCTATTCTTATTATATAGTAAATATTTAGGAAAAGCTAAGTAACAGTAAATTTTGTTTTACTTTGTCACTGAAGAAATTTGCTCATGAAGTGTGGTGGAAAACGAGAAGGACAACATTATATTTACAATGGAGCTCAGAAGCCGGACCTCAGGCCTGCACAATGGAAGCAAAGTGCAAGTAGGCATGAAGCCAGGTCAAGTGAAATTTATCCTGCTAGAGACGGAAGAAACGATAGTATTTTCCCAGAGAACAAGCTCTGCAGCTATTTGGGTTCCTGATGTCTACAGAGCTGGTGCAGATACAGGAAAGATGGAGGTGGGATCATTCAGCATCCTGCCATTAGCTGGAGGTGTAATTCTGTTAGCAGCAGGAGGCAGTCAATTGAAAAGATGGGAGAAGAGCCCCAACTGTCCTTTCACTTGACCTTTTGACCTGGAACATTTCATGTAGCCGCTTTCAGCATTGGGGGTCATAACACTGGTCTTTGTAAACTTGTCGGACACTGTGAGGAGCAAAGTGTAAGACAGGAGTGCTGTATGGATGGGAGCTAGCACAAGGCCAGAGCAGCTGGCAGTGACAGTCTTCAAATGTGGAGAGAATTGCAATTTTCTTTTCTAGGAACTAGCAAGAATAACACAGTGATGTGGTCTTGGCAGGAATTCCAGTGAAAAGTGGCCATATTAGAGTCTGTCTTAATAAAGAAAATCAGTGTGAGTGTGGGCATAGCGCAGTGAGCCTATGGAGGTCAGAGGGCAACTTGCAGGGGCTGGTTCTCTCTAGCACTGGGTCCCAGGGATCAAACTCAGGTCATTGGGTGGCACCTACCCTTGCTGCAAGGTCCTATCACTGACCCCTGGGCAAATTTTTTTAAAAAAGTAATTTGGAAGAAGTTTAGGGGAAAGTAGCTATGTTAGTAGGCTGTGAGTAGTGAGGATGGTCTGTAGTAAAAAAATTAATATCTGGGATGAATGTAATCAAAGTCCATTATATGCAAGTATGAAAATGTCACAAGAAACCACATTGCTTTATATGACTAATATACACGAAACCCAGGAGATCTGTCTGAAAATTTACTTATGAATGGTCTAAATAGGAGAGAAAGTTTTATGACCAGGGGAGTTTATTTTAAAAAAATGTATTTATTTCAATAATTTTCTGAGCATAAAATGTGTGGTAAATATGCAAAATACCAAGGAGGGGGCATCTAAGGAAAAATGCAAGAATAACATTAATATAAGATAAAGAATAAATCAACTTGACACAACCCAGGCCCCTGGGAAGAGGGCCCCTCAGCTGAGGAGTTGCCTAGCTTGAGGGGGTTCTCGACTCTCTAAGAAAGCTAACTGGTCAAGCCAGGAAGCTACGCTCTGGTTTCTGTGCCAAGCTCCTTTCTGGAGTTCCTGCCTTGGCTTCTTTCTGTGTTGGACTGCAACTTATAAAATGGAAATGAATCCTCTCTTCCCCAGGTTGATCTTGATCATGGCATTTATCGCAGCAATGGAAAATCAACTTGGATGCACTGCAAACTTCTTTTGGGTTGCTCTGGTTTGGACTTTGAAGCCAGACCTTCAGATTTGTGGTGATGCCCAGCGTGCTAAGTATTGGTGTGTAAGGAAGTGGGGGAAAGAGTGTACATGCCCCAGCCCCTGGGGCATTTCCCCTTACTTACCACAGGATTAGTGAGTCAAACAATGATCCTGGGGTCTGCCACTCAGAGGCCAAGGAGACCAGGGGACAGATGAACACTGAAGTTTAGCCTGCCTTGGGAGCCACTTTTTCTTCTTGAACCTTTGCTTGTTCGTTCACTAGACTGTGGGAAGGGGCTAAGAATAACTTTCATAGTGAATTCGTTTTCTGGTTTTATTTTCAGACCTAGCCTCTTCAGGATTTCTCTATTCCTGCGAGACATGCTTATTCTGTAAGTCTGGGTAGAAGCAGCATTTCTGGCCAGCAGGAAAAAAGAAAAACAAAACAAAAAACCTGATTAGTTCATTTTCCTAGAAAACAACCAGATTCTTTTCAAGAGCTAACATGAAACATGATCAAATTCATGGAAAGTTGAATTGCTAACTTCCCAGATAAGGTCACTTTCAATTGTGAATTTGACATGTATTTCCAAGAAGGTAGCTGGTTCCTACTCCCTTACTCTCTGAGTGGAAAAGGAATCCATGGAAAGTCTCGGATGTCAGTGTAATTAGCCTGAAAGCAACTCACACTGGGGAAAGATAGCCTTAAGTTGGTCCTTTGAATATTGCCTCTAGGGCTGTGATTGGGAATTATGAGAATGATGTAATTGATAATTGTAGAGTAATAATAATGTTCAGTTTTGTATGTGTGGTCTCGATTATCAGTGATCCATGTCAGCAGCAGCACTGTAAGCAGTTCTGCACCAGGACGGCAGGGAAGACAGCACAGGCTACACAGTCCTGCTTGGCTACTGAGAAGTCTGATCTTTCCTAGGAGACGCAACCCCACAGCAGACATCCTGGTATTCTGGCTCTTGCAATCTTTCTGTCCTATTTTCAGCAATATTCCTAGAGCCTTAGGTGCCAGAGTTGTGCTGGATGTCACACTAATGGTGGAAGGAGAACATCTCCCAGGACCGTACCCATAGGCAAAGAACTACAGGCAGCTAAGGGATGCAGCAAGCAGGAGAGTTAGGCATCCCCAGGGATGAGACCGTTATCCAATACTAACCACATGGTCAGCTTTGAAATTACAATCATATAAGCAAGATTAAATGGGTTAATCAGGCTGTACTTTTGTATTTTTGCAAGCATATGTATATGTGTAACAATAACAATGGAAGAAAAAGAATTAAAAAATTATAGTAAGAGCCAGGCGGTGGTGGCGCACGCCTTTAATCCCAGCACTCGGGAAGCAGAGGGAGGCGGATCCCTGTGAGTTCGAGGCCAGCCTGGTCTACAAGAGCTAGTTCCAGGACAGGAACCAAAAGCTACGGAGAAACCCTGTCTCAAAAATTCAAAAAAAAAATATTAAAGTAAGTAGGAGGGAAAGAGAGGTATTGGAAGGAAAAAGGGAAGAGGGGCAGGCAACGTTATTATACTTTAATTTTAAAAAAAGAAAAAAGCTTGTTTTAAGAATAGTTGATTTCTGAAAATTTTTTCACACAGTTGCCTCCTAATTATAAAATTGTTTTTGAGACATGGTCTTGGTGTGTTGCTTAGGCTGACTGTGAATTCAGAATCCTGCCCCCAGTCCCCAAGTGTTGGGATTGCAGACATGCTGACATCATCCCTGATTACAACGGGGCCTTTTATGTGTTTTGCAACAAAGCTGGTCTTGGATGGGTACAGCCTACTGAAGTTAGGGCAACCCATCGGAGTGAAAAGGCCACAATGACATCCCTCCCAGCCCACTCCCACCCCACTCCCCACCAAACAGGTCTGAGCCTCCCACTTCAGAACGTGGTCAACTTGGCAGCCATTGTGGTACCTTAATCTTTATCTCTTCCTGAGTCATCTTTTTAACAAATACTTCCTTTTCACTGATTCTTAGTGTTTTGCACTGGGGTGGGAATGATCACTCAATGCATTTTCATGAGTGGAAGTGCATATTTATTCATATCCAGGAGACCACATTGCCTTTTTACCATCGCGTCCCTTTCAGCTTCTCTTAGAGCTGAGAGTTTCTCAGACATACCTTGTTTTGGTACGTCTTTTGGCAGTTTTGGGGAGCCTCTTTTAGACGTCTTGGAGAATGTCCCTTAACTGAGATATTTATTTGTGTGTGTGTGTGTGTGTGTGTGTGTGTGTGTGTGATGAGGATAATATTTGGGGGAGGAGAAACATTGCAGAGGGAAGTGGCTGCTTTAATCACATCCTATCCGAGGTTCACACTGTTGGCCCGGCCTACCTATGAGGATGCTCGGCATCCCTGCCTGGCTGAGGGATTCTTTTGTTGAGTTTCTCCCTCTCCACACTGGACGCTATGTTCAATCCTATCTTAAGGAGGAGGGAGTTATTTATACTCCACTTCCTTGGGGGCGGCCTTATCTACATACACTGAATCTGCAGGGGAGATCTACCTGTTCTCCCTGTTCATTTATCCAGTGACTTATATCAGCACACTCACTGGTATCCACCGCATGCTTCAGGTCATAGTGTGATGATATTCAAGGTGGTCCTTTGGGAATCCCCGGAAATATTCCCATCAGCTTGCGTGCACATGTGTCTCTACAAGATGTTCCTGAAGCATCTTTTATATCTCCTGTGCTGGTTCTGGAGTTAGCTGTCTTGTTATGAAGTCCCAGTTTGTTTTGGGATATAAAATTCATATTCGAAATTTGGACCCTGGTGCTAATGTATTCATCGCTACTCTCATGCAGCTGCTTCCCTGTCCTCTCAACTGACTGCAAGGAAGTGTGTGTGTGTGTGTGTGTGTGTGTGTGTGTAAGAGAGAGAGAGAGAGAGAGAGAGAGAGAGAGAGGAAGAGAGAACACATCTGTAACTACGGCAAGCTAATCATCACTTGATACTCTTGCTTCCAAATATAATCAATTAGAACATCAGTAATTCTAGCCCTCTCCTCTTCCTTATCTGAAACTCCTTATTCCACCAGTGACAAGCTTGGCTTCTACAAGTCACTGTTTTATTCATTTCCTTGTCTATTTATTCTCTCGTAGACACACAAAGTTCAGAAATGCTAACTTGTGTACCTTCAGAAGTTGTGGCTTTATCAACTGGAGCACAGCAGCTTTGCCTCAAATCTCACAGATTTTGGTCCTTTCCATTTTCTTTGACCAGTGTTCTTTGACCCTCAAGTCCTCCCTTCAGTGAGATTTTCTTTCTATCCTAAGATCTTCTGATATCCTTAAGGACTTTATAAAAGTTGTACACATTAAAGTATACCCATCGAACTCTAAAGCTTTATAGATTTTGATAGCACTCATTGTCATGTATTTGTGATTACAGAAAAACTGCCCCCATTATTGAACACTTTTGACCTAGTACTTTCATATAACATAGTTTGAGGACTAAGCCAGAATTTTATTCATATATAGCAGCAGTTCTCAACCTGTGGGTCATGATTACCTTTGGGGGTTGCATATCAGATATCCTGTATATCAAATATTTAAATTATGATTTACAACAGTAGCAAAATTACAATTATGAAGTAGCAACAAAATATTTTTATGTTTGGGGATCACAACATGAGGAACTGTATTAAAGGGTCATAGCACTAGGAAGGTTGAGAACCACTGACACATAGGAACAAATAGCTAAAACTTTTATATTTATAAATGTCTCACAATCTCAATTACATAGTTACATTTTACATACTCAGTAACTGCTGTGACAAAAATCCCTGCAATTTTTTCTGTTAAAACACTTTCTTTAAAAGTCACATTCCTCCATGCTCTCCAGATTATTTGTATTTTCAAAGCAGAGTACATGTTAATACAAATATATCTGACCTGTCACTATGTACTATAAATTATAAACCTGCAGGTAGCAGAGTGAAACTTTGTTTTGTAGGATAGCCTCCCTCACTGTGCCTTAATAAATCCCTTTGTAAACTCTTTCAGTTTGGAGCCTTGGGTCATTTTAAAGTAAACTTCCAGCCAGCCTGCATCTCCTACATGAAATAGGATTATGTTTCCTCATTCAGCAAATATATTTTTGTGTCATACTTTGCATATGTGACTTTTATTCGGATCTAGAGCCTCAAATTGACCATCTTGGGCCTTGATCCCAATGTCAGCCACCTTTTGATGGCTAAAATACTCTCAGGACTCGCGGCTCCTAGTTTACTGAGTTGTGTGGGCCAGCTTACATATATCTTCTCTTGAATCTACCTTGAAGTTTTTTTCTCTTCACTGACCTCAGCTATTCTAGGCTAGACCTTTAATAAGCAGAACAACTGTCAGGGGGTTTGATGGTGATAGATAATCATGTCTATCCCTTGTCAGCCTTTTGATTTTTGATCAGAAAAATGCTGTGGAGAATTCCTTCTTTGGTTGAAAACCAAGATTAGTATATGCTATGCCTTAGTGAATGGATGTTGACTGTGCTGGGTAGTTTTATGTCAGCTTGAGACAGGCTAGTGTTGTGGAATAGTACTTTAACTATGTAAAGAAAGATGTGTTGCATTTGTTTAGTTATGTAAAGCTGTGTTGCTGTTTTTCCTTGCCTGCCTAAGCCACCTGATTGGTTTAATAAAAAGCTGAATGGCCAATAGCAAGGCAGTAGAGGGATAAGTGGGGCTGGTGAGTAGAGAGAATAAGTAGGAGGAGAGAGATGTGAGAGAGAGAGAGAGAGAGAGAGAGAGAGAGAGAGGGAGAGGGAGAGAGGATAACAGGAGAGAAAGAGAGGACGATGCCTGGGGCCAGGCAAACATCCAGCTAGACATGGAGTATGGCATACAGATTGAAAGGAAAGTAAAAAGCCCTGAGGCAAAATATAGATAAAGAGAAGCATTTGGAATAAGTTATAAGAGCTAGCAAGAAGTGAGCCTAAGCAAAGGTAGAGCATTCATAACTACTATGATTCTCTGTGTCATGATTTGGGATCGGTCCTTTACGAGCTAGAGTCATTTTAGAAGAAGGAACCTCAGTTTAGAAAATGTCCTCACTAGGTTAGCCTGTGGGCTAGCCTGTGGTGCATCCTCTCAATTGATGATTGATGTAGGAGGACCCAGCTTACTGTTTGTGGTACCACCCTCTGGGCCGGTGGTCTTGAATGCTATGAGAAAACAGGCTGAATAAACAATAAAGGGCAACATTCTTCCATGGCCCCTGCATCAGCTCCTGTCTCCAAGTTCCTGTCCTATTTGAGTTCCTACCTTGATTTCCCTCAGTGATGGACTGTAATGTAAAACTTTCAGCTGAAATAAAACCTTTCCTCTCTAAGTTGCCTTTGGTCATGGTGTTTTACCATACCACAGCAATAGAAACCCTGACTAAGACATTTGCTAAATGAATTAAAAGCAAACAAACATAAAATTTTACAAATCATTCCATTCATTCACGAGAAGACATAAAATTCAGCATATGTCAGTAGCATTGAGCTTCCTTAAGTCATTGGTAGTGCGTTTTACCCATCACGGTTCTTTCCCTGATTTGTCCCCATTCATACCTGGGTGTTGAATATTGTTTCTGTTCTTATTGGCAGGTGAACTAAACTAAACTAATCAGAAAAAAAAATCAAATGTTCAAATTTGTTATTTTTTTTGTTTGTTTGTTTACCAAACGCTATAGTAAAGGACTATATTGATTAACCTTGTTTTGAGTGACAGGCCTCTCCTTTCGGCTGTCTATCTATTTTGCTTCCAATAGCAATTTCATTTTGGTTCTAATTGGGCAGAGGGCCATGCTTTTGTCTCTTGAGGAGAAAGGGATGATGTGAGCGGTCTTTGAAGCTAATGGGCACTGGCAGAGCATGGCCCCCTTTGAAGCACTGTGCTCCCCCGCAAGGGTCCCAGCATTTCTCCGGGGTGCATGGCTCGCTGTGCCACAGTCTTGCTTTCTGCCCAGTTGAAAGCACAGGCCGTGACTCAGTAGAGTCAGCAGGAAAACAGCAGGCGGGTGGGCTTCACTTCTGTTTTGCCCTGCCTGGTACAGTGGCATTTTCCACAGCGCTGCCATGTGATGGCTCATGAGCAGCACCACACAGGGATCTCTGTGGCCTTTTGAAAGCTCTATTGTGGGCTGCAGCTCCGTTTGAATGGAAGGGAGGTTTCTGCTGTGTGCTGCTTTTCCTTTCTTCCAAATGTGCATGCACCTTCCTAAAGAGTCAGAGGTGAGGACAGTGCTGGCTCCCAGGGGGACGAGAGAGGCTTTTCTTCTTTCTCAACACAAGAGTAGCAGGAGAGTAAGCACTTGCATTTCCTTGACTACTTTGCGATCAGGTTAATTGTCGGGGCGGGGGGATAAAAAATGAGAGTGGGGATGGAATCAGGGCAGCTTTCCTAAGTGTAGCAATATTTGAGTGAAGCAATAAACAATGAGTCAGATGGCAGGGAGCACCACAGTGTGGCCAATGGATGCTATTGAGGCTTGGTTTGCTCATTCATCAAAACAAAACAAAACAAACAACAATAACAAACATTAATCGTTGACTATGATGCAGAAGGAAGCTTATTAGGATTTGGAAAACCTAGGATGAAGGACACATGACTTCTGTTTCCTAGGAGATGAAAGTCTGGTTGAGAAAAAAACAAGAAATTTGTAGCAAAGATTTCTATAACAATGTGTGTGCACAGCACTGGGACATTGTAGACCATCTTAGGTGGATAAGAAATGTCCTTGTGGGGACCGAGGCTGTAGCTGTCTCAAAAGAAAAGAGAGCTAGTGGGGAAGAACTTGGTCTAGTGGTTGACTGTGTGTGCAAAGGCGGCTGTGTGTGCAAAGGTAGGGACACAAGGACATGGGAGGTGCAGGAGCTGTGAAAGCCTCAGCAGTTAGCAAAGGGGGGGGTGCAAATGGGGAGGAAGTGGCAATAGAAACATTAGGAGGCTTCAGTTGGGAGGGTTGGCACTGGGAGGAAGATCAAGGCTGATTCCCAGACTCTTGATGTATTGAGTGGTCAGGGGTGCCATTCACAATCACAGCAGGCAAGCACAGAGGAATAGATTCAGAGCAGGAAGACTGTGTTGAGCTCTGAAGAGTGTGGATGCCTGTGATGCAGTGTTTGCTGGACTGGGAACCACAGTTGAGTAATTGCCTCCAGCAGATTGGCCCATGGGCAAGTCTGTAGAATATTTTCTTTAAGTGATGCTGGAGGAGCCATCCCCAGGCAAGTTCAGGATCGGACAAAAAAACGACAGTTTTGTAAGTCTCCTACAGTCAGCCAGTAAGCCGTGTTCCTCTGTTGTCTCTGCTTTAGTTCCTGCCTCCAAGTTCCTGTCTCAAGAACTGACTTCCTGCACTGACTTCCCTCATCAGTGGATTATAAATTGCGAGCTGAAAGAAATCCTCAGGACCCCCAAGTTGCTTTTGGCTAGTGTGTTTCATCTCTGCATCAGAAAGCAAAACATAAAGTGGTGATATAATATGCAGGAGTCTGGGAGGTTGGGGCTGCAGATTCATGAATAGTAACTGTGGTCAAGGAGTGAATGAGGGGGAACAGGCAAATGGCTGACAGAAAGTTCTAGAAGAAAGGAAGAGACAATTGAGGACAAACTTAAGGAGGAAAAAGACCGTAGGAAAAGTGCCAGGAAAGGAGAGGGGAAGAAAGAGAGGCCAGTGACTTCACATATTGTTTAAGGAAGTGAGATAAATCCAAGGTTTTTTAAAATTAAATTTTTTTAATGGGATCATTAGTGATTTTGGCAATGGCAGCTTAGAGCTCAGGGAGGTGGAGCTGGTACAACAAGAATGGAGAGATGGTGCCTTTGTTAAGTTGGTTGTAGGCGGAGGCTGCTTGTTCATTTCCCAGCCGCCCAGACCTGAAATAACCACACAGAAACTGCATTATTACAACACTGCTTGGCCTATTAGCTTACACTTTTTACTGGCTAGCTCTTATATCTTAAATTAATCCTTTTTTTTTTATTAATCTGTGTATCTCCATGTGGTTGTGGCCTACAGGTAAGGTTCTGTCCAGTGTCTGGCATCTGTCTCCTGTGGCAGTTACATAACTTCTCTCTAACTCTGCCTACTCTCTCTATATATAACTGTTCCAGCCTGGCTATATTCTGCCCTGCTCTAGGCCAAAGCAGCATCTTTATTAACTTTTGGAGAATCCCATATCAGCTGATTATTCTCCAAAGTTGGGAAGCTGGGACATTAAAAAATAAATAAATAAAAACCACTGAAGAGAAAAGGTTGGAAATGGGGAAGAGAGGCAGAGTTTGCAAACAGCTGGCTGTGGGTAGTGCCAGAGAATTGGTGTTGGGGCCTGGGGTTTTGAGCACAGATGAATAACTGGACTGCGGTCTCTCGAAGACCTCTGAGAAAGGCACTACCTCTAAACACAATAGTCTGTAGCTTTATACATAGTCAGAGTTTTAATAATAAATCCAGCAATAGATTAATCGATAATAAATATATTATAAGTAAATAATAAATTAATTAATAAACTAATAGATTTAAAATAATAAGTCCTAAACTCCAGACTATACTCTGATACTGCAAAGCAAAACAGTACTAACCTTGGAGTAGCAAATACTCATCGTTTTTATTCTAAAGCATGGTGTCATTTCCTTTCAGTGTCTACAATGTAAGAGGCAATCTGTAGCAGAAGGCGTTTAAAATCAAATAGGAGAGGCCCACTGAGCTTCTTTCACTGTTGAGAAAGGATGAGTCCTTTAGTGATTGTTTGGTAATTGCCACTGAACAGAGTTAAACTTGTGTGAAATGAGAGTAAGTGATGGTAAGTGTTGCAGGATTAGCTTTGAAACCTTCCAAGGCCCGAATTCCTGCCTTGAGAAATGCTTTGTCCTTTATAAGCCAGAGTCTGAACTCCAGACAATGGCTCCAAATCAAAGTAACAGCCTGCAGTGTTGTTGATGCTACAGAAATGTGTTCAGGAGTGATAATCTTTGTTGAAAAGAAGAGGGCGTTTTTTTTTTTTTAATTGATCAAAGACTTTAGTTATTATTTTGCTTCCAGCTTGGACAGGGAACACTTGAGTGAGAGTATGCAGTGTTTGTCTTTCTGTGCCTGGCTTATTTCATCTAACATGATGTCCTCTTGTTCCGGCACAGCCTTTGTGAGTGTGTGTGTGTGTGGGGGGGGAGAGGTAATTGAAGCTGGGGCTCTCTTGGACAGGTGCCTAGAGGGTTCTGAAGTGGTAATGACTATGTGAATCTTAAGGGGAGCTGCTTGTCTGGGGAAGATCCTCATAGAGGACTTGCCAGAGAGGGTAAACAGAGCATGTTATCAGTGGAACTAAGTCACCTCTCACTGAGTCTTAGGATATAGACAAGAACATCCCATGTGGGGGCTGCCCCAGAAAAGATTTGCTTCTTTTTCTTGATTGCAACACCTTTGAGGTTCTAATACAACTATTGGGGCCAAAGAATCTAATCCTAGACTTCTTACAAGACTGAATCTTGGCCTAAAGAATAAATTGAATTAAAATTGCAAAACAAAATCATGTGGTATTTCTTACATCTTAACTCCAGTGGGGCAGTGTATAACCTCATATACATACATATCCATACATTCTTACAGATGCACCTATACATGATAATGCTCGTGTGTGTGTGTGTGTGTGTGTGTGTGTGTGTGTGTGCGTGTCTTTCATACCTCCCAAGTCTTTAGACATTCATTTCAGAATGTTCTCATCCTTACCAGACAACCTAGAAAATGCTTACATATCATTCAAAATTCATGTCCTTCTTTCGTATAAGCAGTGACAGAGAGTCTAAAAATAATTCTCACTTCTTAATTGGCCAAGTGCAGAAAGGCCTGTCCTGATTAAATCAGGCTGGCTGTGTGCACTGCATTAAATCTCTTACCTTAAAGAGAAGGAACTTAAGTTTTCGAGGGCTGCATTAGGAAACACCATGGAGCCCAGGAATCTGGTGCATAGGAGCCATGCCTTGAGAGAGTTGAGGTCATCTGTGGTGTGGAAGAAAACAGTCAATTTATTTATCATTTCCTCATTGCGATCTTGGATTTAGGGAAAAGTTTTCAAAAATCAGGAAGAGCGTGTAGAGTAGTATTGTGGTCTCGTGACTGAAAATGCAGCCGACTGCTGGGACGGGACATCAGAGTGTTTAGTGTTAAGAAGCCCACACTATTGTAGGGGGAGTAGGGTCTCAGGATGTGAAGGACTGCCGTGTGCCGTGCGTGACTAGGTTTTTTTTTTTTTTTTTTTCCTGGAAGGAACTCTTGCTGGAGTAGTTAACCTCATCCTCTACCTCCAGTGTTAAAGACATGCTGAAGAAATGCTCATCAAATGTTCCTAAGATATTTATAATCGTATTTCGGTCACACTTTTTTAAAAATCACATTTACATTTCTTCCTTATTAAATAATTCTTTAAATAACTTGGACCCATCACAAAGCCCCTCAGCCTCTGAGTCCTGTTCTTTGTGTCCCACTACATTTAGTATTATGACCAGGGTGAACCAAACTCTTAAGTGACTTTAGCAAAAAATTCTCACTAGTAATAATATACTTTAACATGAAGAATCTAATACAATCATTACTTGCTTTTTTTCTCCCCAAAGTGAAATACATTATAATCTTCCACATTTTGCAGTAATGGAATTTTTTAGCAGGTGGACAACTCTCCAGTTTGTTTTCATTCTTTCCTGCATGCCAGGGACATGCCCCCCATCTGCAGGCTAATGCCGGTCGGACCCCACCTCCCAGGATCTGCATGCTAATGCTGGTCCTCGCCCTGCCCCTAGGATCTGCATGCTAATGTCGGTCCTCCTTGTCATCACTCAAGTCTTATGTTTTCATCAGCGCTTACCACTCTTGAAACCTTAGCTCCTGTAGGACTTAAGATGCGAAAATTTAGGACTTTTAAGCTTTAATAAAACGCTTTAAATCTCTAAAAATTCCCCTGTCCCTTTCTTCAGGGATAACTTCTTTATGATGAAATACAAAGTTGGGATAGATGTAAGATGCCACAATATATTTTCATACACAAGTGGAAAGACTGAAGCTTTCCAGGTTTTTTTTTAAAATCCTTATTATGAATATGCATTTTTCGAGATCATAGATTTCCACAGGACTTTTTCAAAAGGTCTTAAGTGGTTGTTACCCCTCCTTGTATTCCTGTCTCTACCAAAAACAAAGCTGTACAAAGATGGAAAATACACAGAGAATTTTGATACTGTATGCTAGCATGCTCTGTTTGAATTGTTTCAATGCTGAGGAAGGAGCAACAGCTGCTAAAAGATATTTGTTTATAAATGCTGCAAAACTAATCCAACATAGATATTTTGAAAATGCCTTGACTTTGAAATTTGGATCTAAGGACATGATGCTTTGGAAATGAGTTTCTTATTTTGTTTTCACAGAGGATGAGACCCTGTTCATTTCGTCTATTCCGATATGGTATGATGGACCACGCCCTCCTGAAGGGTTGCTATGAACATCTTCAGAAAATTGCTTCACGCAACTGCCAACTAAGATGAAACTAGCACACAGGTTATACCATGAAAGACCTAATTAACGACACCCCCATTCAGCAGGAAGCAGTTTGGAGAGAAAAAACTGTGCCCATGTTCCCAAATATGGTTTATAAACGTTCTTTAACATTTAAAGGGGGATATGATATAGATATGAATAATTTGTATTAGTATAGATTTTGCTTTATTGATAGAGATTTAAGGTCAATTTTGTTATATGTATATGTATTTTTGATCTTTATTAAGGTATTGTGATTGTGTAGTTCATTTAAAAATGTAATGTATATAGGTTGTTAATGGATAATCATTAATAATAGTCAAGTTTGTAGTCATGTTAGTTAGATTTTCTAGATATATAGATATATATTTCAGTTAGATCGGCATTCTTCATATCTTTCAAAGACTACGGAATATGCTATTAAATGTTTTAATAACTTAGGACTTTTCATGACAATGAGACACTCTGCTCCTGGCAGCACCAATCTACTTCAAGAAGAAGATGGGCATCAAAGAGGCACCTTATGGAGTTTGATAGCGATTTGGGCAAGAAACTGCTCTTGCCTGGACTATTGCATAAACTGGACACAGAGAACCCGCAGAGAGAGGACTATTGAACTTGCCTAAAGGTGAGATGATCTTTCAGGGTTCCTGATTCATGAAAGAGTCTGCAAGACATTCTTCAGGACAAGCAGATAGTGACTGCCTTTGAAATTTCCTGCTTCATGGAAATGTCTGCTGGAAACTTTGGGCCTGTAGGCCGAAGATGGATGCCCCAATGGTACAGAGGAACTTTGGGTGACTGTACAGGCAGCGAGATGTCTCTATCATCTCTAGAGTTTTTGAAAATTGCTTACTTTTTGTTTGCTTAGGTAATATTGTATTCTTCTGGAGTCTTTGATGAAGTTGAAGAATAGATAGTTATAGTTATAGTTTTCCATTGTTATGATAAAAGATAAAATAGATATAAATATTGTAACTGTAATTCTTGCTTGATAACTGTTTTGTTATATGTAATTTTGCTATATTAAAGTTAAAGCCTTCCTTTTTTTGTTTAGACAGAAAAAGGGGAAGTGATGTGGGAGTGTCATATATCAATCTGTTGATTTCATTGGTTAAGCAATAAAGAAACTGCTTGGCCCTCATAGGTTAAAACATAGGTGGGAGGAGTAAACAGAACAGAATGCTGGGAGGAAGAGGACGTGAGCTCAGACTTGACAGCTCTGCTCTGGAGCAGAGACACCATGCAGTTCTCTCCCGGGCAGATGCGATCGATGAAGCTCCGACCCAGGATGGACGTAGGCTAGAATCTTCCCGGTAAGCGCACCTTGGGGTGCTACACATAGATGATTAGAAATGGCTAAATTAATATGTGAGAATTAGCCTAGAAGAGGCTAGATAGAAATGGGCCAAGCGGTGTTTAAATGAATACAGTTTGTGTGTTGTTATTTCAGGCATAAGCTAGCAGGCAGCCAGGGTGCTGGGGACGCAGCCCCGCTGCTCCTATTACTACACAGTTTCTTGAGTTCTTTGTATGTTTTGGAGATCAGACCTCTGTCTGATATGGGGTTGGTGAAGATCTTTTCCATTCTGTAGGCTGTCGTTTTGTCTTATTGACCATGTCCTTTGCTTTACAGAAAGAAGCTTTTCAGTTTCAGGAGATCCCATTTATTAATTGTTGCTCTCAGTGTCTGTGCTGCTGGGGTTATATTTAAGAAGTGGTCTCCTGTGCCAATGAGTTCAAGTATACTTCTCACTTTCTCTTCTATGAGGTTCAGTATAGCTAGCTTTATGTTGATGTCTTTGATACATTTGGACTTGAGTTTTGTGCATGGAGATAGATATGGATCTATTTTCATTCTTCTACATGTTGATATCCAATTATACCATTTGTTAAATATGCTTTCTTTTTTTTCCATTTGATATTTTTTGCTTCTTTGTCAAACATCAGGTGTTTGAAGGTGTATGGATTAATATCTGGGTCTTTGATTCAGTTCCATTGGTCCACCTGTCTGTTTTTATGCCAATACCAGGTTGTTTTCAGTACTGTAGCTCTGTAGTAGAGTTTGAAGTCAGGGATTATGGTGCCTCCAGAAGTTCCTTTATTGTATGGGATTGTTTTTGGCTATCCTGGGTTTTTGCTTTTCCATAGAAGGTGAGTACTGTTCTTTCGAGGTCTCTGAAGAATTTTCCTGGGATTTTGATGGGCATTGCATTGAATCTGTAAATTGCTTTTGGTAAGATTGCCATTTTTACTATGTTAATTCTACCTACCCAAGAGCATAGGAGATCTTTTCATTTTCTGGTGTCTTCTTCAATTTCTTTCTTCAAAGATTTAAAGTTCTTGTCATACAAGTCTTCCACTTGTTTTGTTAGAGTTACTCCAAGACAATTTATGCTATTTGTGGCTATTGTGAAGGGTGATTTTTCTCTGATTTCTTTCTCGGTCCATTTATCATCTGTGTAAAGGAGGGCTACTTATTTTAGTATTAGAATTCTTGAATGAGGAATTTTCATCTCATATACTGAGTCAAAAGGTTTCTTTTTTCTTTTCTACCAAATTTTAGGAGTTTTAATTTTCAGTCAATTGGTGATTATTTTCCTCCTGACATCCTAAATCCTAACCGTGGAGGAAAACATTCAGAGGTTAAAAAAATAATTTGTGCTTCATGATTTTGAAGTAATTTAACCTCAATT
Source organism: Microtus oregoni (assembly GCF_018167655.1). NCBI lineage: Eukaryota > Metazoa > Chordata > Mammalia > Rodentia > Cricetidae > Microtus > Microtus oregoni. The sequence continues at coordinate 36,343,603 of NW_024543072.1, forward strand.
CATTCCCCTGCATAGTTAAACTTTTTAAAAAAATTTATTTTCTGAGCACAGAAAATACAAAGTCAGTAGTCGGAAACCACAAGCTTGCTTAGAAAGTGCACTTAGTCTCAGAGGCTGAAAGACTGTTAGAATTAACGGGGGCATGAGAATATATCTCTGCCGTCCTCACGGTTTAGAGATGTCGGATCTGGGTGTGGTGAGCACAGCTGACACCCAAGCTGACTTCTTGCCCAGTGCCTTCCCACACCACCTCCTCCCTCTCCGCTGTGATATTGCCTGTCCAGATCTGCTATGCCATGCCCTTGTGTGTGGTGCATGCTGCGACAGACCTCGTGACAATGCACACATTGATCTACGCACTTTTACCATTACGGGCTTTATTTTACTTGAAATTATAAGTGGAACAATTAGAGATGCGTCAGTGGAAAGGCAATGAAAGAGGGCCATTAAGGGCTAATAAATGCCTCTCCTCATGGGAATGGGGCTCTTTTCTTTTCTAAGAATTTGAGCTCTTTGCAATGGCGCTGTTAAGTGGCTAGAAATAACACTTGCCACATGCGTGTGGAATACTCTGGATACCGGGGGGTTTGTTTGGTTCATTCTGTGTTTGAGTTGAGCACACTGTGGTTGGAATGTGTGCTGAGTCTTTTGCTGGTTTTTGAGATCATTCCATGTTCTGAATTAACCCTTTCCTGTGTAAGATAACAGAATAATCTAGAGCGTTCTCAGGAGCCTCGTCTTTAGATAGTTAGTGACTCTCCAGAATGTAGGAGGAAATGTGAACGGTTGTGGTATCATTTTGATTGATTTTTCTCTCAGGCAACTCACAGTTTATGCATAGTGTAATGAACTGGATACAACTTACCCTTAAACCAAATGCCTATTGCTAGCAATAGACTATCACTGTTTGTTGATATGGAGAGATACCCATTTTAAGAATATGACCAAACAATTTGTAAAAAAATATCAAGATAACTTACCATGCTTCTGAAAAAAAAAAAACAGCAGTGATTGAAGGTTGTGGTAAGAGCTAATATTTTCCTCAGGCAGTGGTGGCGCACACCTTTAATCCCAGCACTTGGGAGGCAGAAGCAAACAGATCTCTTAAGTTTGAAGCCAGCTTGATCTACAGAGTGAGTTACAGGACAGCCAGGGCTACAAAGAGAAACCCTGTCTTGAAAAATCAGAAAAAAAAAACAAACCCAGAGGTAATATTTTCTGACCTCTTGTTGTGCGCTAGGTGTTACTATAAGTACTTCAGTGTCCTCTACAATTTCAAATATGCAGAGTGCTGGGAAAACCAAATATTATCTTTGTAACTCAGTTAGTAAAACTTAGTTAAACTCATTTTATTGGCAAACATCACCTCAGTATCACGGGATTATTCAGTTTGCATTTAGCTCTCTTAGTGAGTCGCTGCATTTACTTACTTACAGATATGGACATGTTTTTACCAGGTATTGTTTCAGATGTATTCAACATGAGCTTTTATTATTTCTTCTTTTCCTCCTCCTTGTCCTCCTTCTCTCTTGCTCTATATGTATGTGTGTATGCATGTGTCTGCGTGTGTGTCCCTACCTCATATCTGTGTTAGTTGTCACCTGTGTTTGTGTGCATGTACATGTGTGTACCTACCTCATATCTGTGAGGCCTCACCTGTGTTTGTGTTTGTGTACATGTTGTTATACCTACCTCATATCTGTGAGTCCTCACCTGTGTTTGTGTGCATGTACATGTTGTTATACCTAGCCCATTATGCACCATGAGGAAGGAGAGAGATGGCACGTATGGGTTCCAAAGATTTTATTAAATCACCACATAAGTGGGTCACCGATCTGTCAGGGATGTAGGATGAGGAGCCGTGTTTCTCCTGAGAGCCCTGAGCAGGGCCAGAAGTGGGGCTTATAAGCACAAAAATCACAAACATTTTTTGCAAAGTTACAGTCACAGTTTGCACCAATCAGAAGTTAAACACTTTCCTTGTGTTTTCTGTCTTTGTCAACCAACATACAATGCAAGCCTTTCAGTGCAACCAATCAGATTCCTTTGTTCTATCTGTTGTTAAGAACTACCAGGTTTCTAGAGGACTAAAGATGTATAACGATTATTTCTATGGTTTAAGGAGGAGGTTGGTCAGCCATTGAAAAGTTTTCAGCTCCCCAGTGGTTTGGGAACCCGAACTTTATTTCACCTTACAGTTAAAATGGAGTCTGAAGCCAAAATGGCAGTACATAGGCCAAGGTGCTTTGCCTGCTACTTTCAATGTACATATGATTGTTTCTGAATTTGGGGGCCTTAGGCTGGTATAAAAAATCTTCCTCAATCATTCTTTGACTTAATTCACTGGAGCAGGTTCTTTCAGTCAAAACAAGCTCACCAATTTGGCCAGTCTCTCCAGCCAGCTTGCTCCGGAGAGTCTCTCTCTCTGTCTTCCAAGGCTGGAAGTATGCGTGAGCTGCCATGCCAACTTGGAATCTGCATGGGTCCTAGGGACCTGAGCTTTAGTCCTTAAACTTATTTATTAGGTAGTCAGAAGAAATTTATTGACCTCTTTTTATTCTTATAAGTTCTATCGGCTGCCATTAATACACTTTAGAATTTGAAGATTTAGTAATAGTTTCCATAAACTTTCATTTGGAACATAGTTTTATGAACAATTCATAATAAAAAATAACAAAATTCTTACAGTTACCTCTCTTGCATGCACACGCACATATCAGCTATTAGTACTGAGTGATTTCCCCCTTTTACTCTTTCCTTCCTTAAAATACCAGTAAATGGTAAAGGATTATGAAGGAAAGGCTAACATATAAGATACATGCTTTTAAAGTAAGAAAATAAATATTAGAGCCTACATCCATGCTTTGAGTTGGCCCACTCCAACATCCACCCCATCTACGACTTGCTGGAGCGTGCGAAGGGACTGGTCCTGTGGAACCATAGGCGCGGGATCTCCCTGACTTGGGGCAACAGCAGGACACCCGAGAGGAGTTCCAGTATTGATGGTGAACCAAAGCCAGAGGCTTTGGAGCAGACCAACAACTCATTGCAGTGGAGAGTGACAGGTAAAGCTGAGTGGAGGAAAGTGTCTATGTTGTGACACACCGTGGCTTCCAGTGCCAACAGGACAAATGAAGAAACGACGGAGAGGCAGGAAAGAAGGAGGAGCAAAGTGGGACTGGGAAATAAATGGTATTGGGGTGTGTGATATCAAATTTCCAAAGAATCAATAAAATTTATCAATATATTTTTTAAAAAGTCCTTGTACTCTGTCTTTTCATTGGCTGGTTTGGTCTGTTACAGGTGGGCCTTTCCTAGCCTTTACTGTTTAGAAAAAGAAAGGTTTGAGACCCAGTGCAGCCTCATGGGAAAAGAGCAACAGAAATCTGTCGTCTGCCTGTTGGATAGGCCAGGTCAGGGTCTCACTTGGTCCTGTCCATCTTTTCTTGGGAAGGAAATTCTCTCTGTGTTCTTCTCTTTTGGAAAGTCTGCAGAAAAACATGGCTTAAAGGCCTGCATACTGAGTATTCGGAGTTCTCTTATGTGCTGGGCTATCAAATATTATTAATAGGCCTGGTATGTCCTCCAAGGAGGTAAAATTGGTTTTTGAAGGAATCTTCTGTTTAAGTCTAAGCAACAAATGTGTACATCAAATCTACTGATATACCTAAATCTATGATATTAGATTTTAAAAGGGAAATTTTTGATGGGGGAAAATCAAATAATGTTCTCATAAGGAGGCTGCGATGAAAAGCACATCGCTAACAGTAGCCTCAAGCAAAGCATCTCTTCTTCTCTCTGCTTCCCAGGAAGAGTCAGGTCGAGTCCATTGACTTGTAATGTGATCACCATCCCAGGCTCTTTCTGATGGGTTTTCTCTGCTGTCGTGGTTATGAGGTTTCCATCTGCAGGGTCATCTTGCCTGGTGGATCTGATTGCTGTGGCTCTGGAATCACAGATAACTGACAGGAAGAATAAAGAAGAGGAAAAGAAAAAGTGTATGTTTGGGCAAATCAAACTCTGTTATAGGAACCATCGGATGCCACTCAGCAATCTCCAAAGACATCTTCCTAGGCAGAACACAGGGAGGGGCACCGCGTTTGCAAGGCAGTCTGGGGGATCCTGGCCAAAGTACTTATCAGAGTTAGGTATGTTGCCATCCCCAGTGAAATTTGGGTTGTGTTAATAAGAAAGGAAAAGTGGGCATTGGGTAGGCAACTAGCAGCCTACTTAGTGCTCTCTCCTGCTGTTTATTTTCACATTAGCTAAACAGAGTAAGGAATGGTGTGAGATTTGGGGAAGAAGTGGTACATTTCTACTTTGTACTAAGACTCGCTAATCTGATGCTAGAACTGCAAATGGAGACTTTGCTCCATCTTGCCTGTACCAGTTTCTCTCCGCTCGCCAGTCACCACAAGCATTCATAGTATAACCACGCAGAGGCTTACTATTAATTGTACTTGTTTGGCTAATAGCTTAGGCATACTACTGATTAGCTCTCACAGTTAAATTAACCCATTTCTACTTATCTGTGTATCGCCACATGGCTGTGACTTACTGGTGATGCCCTGCCATGTTCCCCCTTCAACGGCTACAGGGCGTCTTCTCCCTTCCACCTTCTTTCTTTCTGTATCTTTGTTTGGGTTTCCTGCCTGGCTCTATTCTGCCTGGCTATTGGCTGAAACAGCTTTATTCATCAACCAATGAGAGAAGCACATATTCACATCATACAGGACTTCCTATATCATAAAAATTGGTAAATAAGTCTTTTTCTGAATGTGTGTCTTCTGGTAGGTAAGGCATAGTATTTGTAAACTGAGGACTGTCTTCATTCAGTTCCTAGATTTTGGATACAGAAATTTTACATTCTAAATGCTTCAGGGGGAACTATCAACTCACGATTAATTGAGGTGATGAAAATGTATTGCGATTTTGAGTTTTGTGCATGGATATTGGTTTTTGGATAGAGAAAGTTATCATTCTTTCTGTAGTTGTTTTCTCCTGTTTCCCAAATGAAGTGATGTCGGTAATGGTTCTTTATTGAGTGACTGGCATCAGCAGCCTGTGATCTTTTACAAAGAAATAAGTGCTAACATCCTTAATGTGGCCAACAGTGTGTGTAGGGGATGGAAACTGCAGTGGAAATTTTCAAAAAAAAAGTCTGTGGCTCTTGGCGTTATTACTTGCTAGAGTTGAAGTGGCACCGTAGTGGCTGCCAAGGCTCCGGGATTCAGGCACGCAAACGCAGAAGCCTTTTCACAGCGCATTGTGTTGAGAGGCAGAATTAGGTTCAGGATCTCGGTGCTCATCGGGTCAGAGCAGGCAGCATTTAGTTCTCACCGGCTTGGGTTTGCTTCTCTCTCTGTCTCTCTCTCCTCTGCTTCCCTCAGTTCCTGTCTCCTACCCGCTTCACCTTTTTGTGAAGTGTTTGAGATTTTGGCCTCGTAGGGATTGTTGCAGAGGACAGACAATTATACTTGAAGGAATCATTTTAAGAGAGGTGTTTTTTTTTAAGGACTCACTTTCAGAAGTATGATATTTCTTGGATAAAAAAAACAAACAAACCCTGTTTTCTTCTAATCCATTCCAAGTCTTCACACAGAGAGTAATATGGGTCAATGCTATGTTCCGCATTTTGTACTTTGGTGAATACTTTTTTATTTTAAAAGTGCATATTTAAATAACAAATTAAATGATTTCAGCCAATTTTGGATAAATTGCAAGATCTTCTTCTAGTCTTTCATTTGTATAATTAGGTGTTTTCCAGTTGAAGAAGTAAATTCAAGACTACTTCCCCTGTGTGCTAAGACTCTAAGAAGCAACCAGGAGTCTTCCCAGAAGGGGAAATAGAAAGTATTATACGCATTTAATTAAATACTTGGGCATTGAATTGAGACCTGGAGGAACACATGTGGCTGATGGGACATATCTATGAACAGAACAGTGCTCGTTGGCAGAGAGCTTGGCTTGGGGGAGCCAAGCAAGGGCCGAAGGGAAGACGACAGACTCTACATAGAGCAGAGAGCTCAAGTTTAGTCAACACAGAAGGTTAGAGGAAACACAAGGAGCCCTATACCTGAGATGTGTTTAGAGAAGTGTTAAGAGATAAAATATTTCATATGTGATACTAAGATTTGGCTTTCATTTAAAAGAAAATGGAAAGTCAAGTCGTGACTGAATGGATGGCTTGGACAGTGTTCAATTGGATTCAGAGAAATTATCTGTGGTATTATGATAGCCTACTTGTTGGTTACCTTTAATGATTAAAGTAAAGGAGAAAATATGATTGAAAAGATTCTAAAAAGACATAACAGCAGGACTTGGTGACCAATTTGGAGCAGGTGACAGAGGCCAATGGAGTCTAGCTTTCAAATACTGCTTGGACATATATGGATGTAGATAATGTTGGTTATAACCAGGAGTGAAGAATGAAAAACATGTTGGGTGATAATGAGTTGAATTGTAGTGATATTGATTCAAGACATATCAGTAGTGAAATTTAAGTAGTGTGATTATTATTATTATTATCTATTAATTTTGAGTCAGGGTCTCACTGCACCCTACACATCCCAAGCTGACCTTGAACCCATGATTCTCCATCCTTGGCCTCCCAAGCACTAGAGTTACAGATGTGTGTGTGTTGTGTCTCATGTTGTATGATTTTTAAAAATATAGTTTAATATAATGATAATATACTATATAATATTATATACAATATGATATATGATATGATATTGAGCAAGAGCTTGAGAGAGAGAGAGAGATGCTGATAGTAGTACATGGTAATACTTTCTCTTCCTGAATATTATGTCTTGATTGGTAGACCACTGTGATATTTATCATAACTTTTCCACAATCCTATATTCCACATTAAAGCAGCCATTAAATTCTGAAATTTAGTTTTTCTTCCTTTCTGTCATTAGTGTCTTGGACCCAACTCTCACTATCATCTTGAATGACTGAGACTGGCCAGTGTCTGTTTTCCTTATATTCATCTCCGTTTCAGCACTCTCTCTCTCTCTCTCTCTCTCTCTCTCTCTCTCTCTCTCTCTCTTTTTCTTTCTGGAATGTGTATCTGATAATTTAAAAGTCACCCTCCCTGTTTCTGTTACTTTCATGGAAACAAGCACACACAACCATATGAACACTTCTGAGGTCTACTTCTTTTTCTGTTTCCTTCTGACCTTTAATATTTACAGCTACTTAATGGTCTATTCTACACTGGTTCCCAAGGCCTTAGAATTAAACTGTGGAGTGCCTCCTATGTCATGTTTCCACTCTGAAATTTTGTCATGCAAGCAGAGTAGATGCTATTTGCTTTGTGTTGATCTGCACTCTGTCCAGAGCGTATCTATAGCAACAGTCTAGTCCTTTGTATGTAGTTCTTCAAGACCAAGTTTACATATCATAGAATTAGCTACAAGAATTAGTTTCTAGGAGAGTCTGAGTTGTACCTCCATGTTTAGTTGTAAAAAGTCGTTAGACATTTATTTCTTGAACAGACCATCTGATTAATGGTCACTTATCTCTCTCTGTTGGAGGTAGCCATCCCAGAGACAACAGCTGTGCTCTCTTTTTGGGGCTTCCAAAGCCCAACCATTTCCTATTGGCGAAAAAAATAATATTTCTTGGCAACTCAATTTCTGAAAAGCCTGGTAAGAAATGCTACAATTCTGTTTCTTATATAGGATGATGGGAATTTTTATTTTTACTTTTTCTTAGGAATAGTGAAAGCAAGAAAAACATGGACTTACTGTGAATAAACATATGCAAAGACTGGATAGATAGGCACTTGATTGATGGGTGTGTGTGGTTAAATGGGATCTCTGGTCCCTCTTATCTCTCCAAATGTCTATACTAGACTATAATAAAGAAAATACATGCATTAAATTAAAAGTACTGCTAGAGGTACAGCCATTAGCTCCCCTTCTTTAGTGCAGTGAACTCATTTCCCCATAAGACATGCTTATGAGACACAAAAAGCCAACTGTGTATTACATGGAAGAAATGAAAATCAAGTGAACGATTTCACTCAATGACTAATGAATTATTCAATATTGTTTGTATCAGTGCCTGGCTTGGTGCAGATGGAGGCAGGGATAACAAACCGAGTGTTCCAAACCATTGCAGCTGCTCTGCACCAAGAGGGTAGTTCAAATGGGGTCTGTGGCCCCTTCTCTCATGTTCAATTCATAAAGTGTTAACGTTTTACAAATAGGGATTTATGGCATTTTGCAGGAGAATACTATAATATTAAGGGGAGCACATTATGACCATAATGTAGCAATGATTATGGCAATATGGATGCACAGTTTTACGGTTTGGTTTGTCACGGGCTATCATATGCTGCATTTCATTCAAGCCATACGATCTGGTTTGTAGTCTTAATTTCTGAACACATTTCGAGAGAATTTTGCCTGTGCAACGGTGGCGCTGGCGTTGAAATCAGAGTTCTGTGCCTCTCCTTTGAGTTGCTCTGCCCTCAGCTCACACGACAGGAAGGTTCTGGGCATGAGGTTCTAATTTGCTGCGGCATCCGGATGAGATACATTTTCAGGGTACTCTACTGACCACCCACTTCTTTGTTAGGGAGAGATTTCTCTCCAGTGGTTTATTATATATCATAGGCTGTGAAACAGGAGAGAATTCCGGGTAGCCAGACACTTCTACTCAATGTCTTCATCGTTGGTGAGAGTATTTATCAGAGGCAGGCTGTGACGGAGAAGCAGGCTGGATGTCTGGATCCACTCATTCCTCATTATGCCACGTCAGGCTTGATTGACTAAAAAGGAGGAAGAGAAAAGTATTAGTGTATGAGTGAGCTTACTTTCAGCCAGATGCCTGAAAACTGTTGGTTGAGAGTGTTACATGCTCTCTCCTTTAGGTTAAATGTTTCCAGTGGAGTTGGTAAATCTATATCCTGTGAATGTCCAGTCATGAACCTGAGCACAAACAGGCTCCTGCGTGAGGGTGCCAAGTCAACATACCTTGTTTCATTTGCCTTTTTTTCCTTCTGTTCCTCTTTTTATTAGAGAAAATTTCAGTTTTTAAATGGCAGTATTCAGGCATTTATGATCTTACATTCCTCTATGCCATCTCTAAAGCTTAAAACTTCATTCACAGAAACAGATTTTTTTTTCTCAGCTAGAATTCTACTCTGGTGTTTTGTTTTCCCTCCATTCATTTTGACTTACAAATGAACTTCTTCCCTCTTGGTTATAGGCACAGAACATAGATGCTTTGTTCTGTGTTTTTGTTTCTTTGTCTGAGGCTGTCTCACTGTGCAGCTTAGCTGGCCTTGAATTCAAGGCTCTCCTGCCTTACCTTTCTTGGCTAAAGATATGTATCACTATGCTTAGCTAATGTATTTTTTATGAATAAAAATTACTACTTATTTCAAGTGACATCTTTTAAGTTCAAGCACAAACATCTTTCTCATTCTCCTCTTTCAACAGCATATAATGACTTCTACATGCTTCTCAGCCCTTGGGGTTAAGGAAAATGTCATTATCTTAGTTTAGGGATTGTTCGTTATGATGGACTATTTCGTTTTGCTTTTTTTTTTTGTTTTTTTTTTTTTGTTTTTCGAGACAGGGTTTCTCTGTGGCTTTGGAGCCTTTCCTGGAACTAGCTCTTGTAGACCAGGCTGGTCTCGAACTCACAGAGATCCGCCTGCCTCTGCCTCCCGAGTGCTGGGATTAAAGGTGTGCGCCACCATCACCCGGCTTTGATGGACTATTTCAAAATACATTTTAGTACTTGCAAAATAACAGTTATAAAAGGAAATTTGTTTAATTGTTGTCTCTGTGACCCTCCACTGAAAGTATCAGTGTCTCTGATGGTTTGTGCTTTGGAATGCTTCCTTTGACCTTTGTCTATTTCGAAAGTCATTGTGGCACTGAAATTCATTGTGCTGACATTCTTTCTGAAACCTCTGTGTCTGCTGTATGCCAGTGTGGCCGTGGAGTTGTTGGGCAAACCCCGGCGAGCATTAGGGTCTTGCAGGAGTTAGACTTTCCCAACGAGCACTATGAGTATGCATCACTGAGACTGGGGCCTGGGCATCTGGAGTTCTAACTTTTAGATGATCCTAAAACTTCATTTTTGAGAAAGCCTGAGTCATTGACTCAGTTTATTTTGAATAGAATTCTATGGCATTCCTCCTACAGGTACGAGGCATTCTAAATATGCTTAAAAACTATAATATGGTCAAGGTCTGAGGCCAGAGGATGGCAATATCAAGGCCTGTCTGTCTGGGCTACAGAGTGAGCTCAAGTTCAGTTTGAGCAACTTAGTGGGACCCTGTCTCAAAGTAAAAGTGAAAAGAAGATACACACACACACACACACACACACACACCCCAGTGGAAGAGTGCTCCAAGTTCAATATCCAATACATAACAACAATTGAACAAAACACCAACACAGACAAAAAGCTGTGTTGCTGGTGTTTATGAATTCCTTGACACAGTAGAATCAATAATGATACATGTGATGTTGTCCATGTAATTTAATGCAATGCTTTCTTTGCTGGAGTTTATTAGTGTGGTGCATTCTATGTTAACATGTCATTTTCAACATGATCTCTCCCAAGAATCTTCTACTTAATAGGAACAATAAGAAAAACTTAAATCGCAATATTTTTCTAGTGTTAATTTCTTATTTGTTTATTTTAAATTTATGTGCATCGGTGTTTTGCCATAGTGTTGGGTCCCATTCAAATGGAGTGACAGACAGTTGTGAGCTGCCTTGTATGTGCTGGGAATTGAACTCTGGTCCTCTGGAAGAGCAGTTAGAGCTCCTAACCACTGACTCATCTTTCTAGCTCCCGCTAGTGTTACTTTCTATGACATAATAATTGCTTCCATTTGAGACCACATTTTGTGGGTATTTTTATTGGTGGAAAATTTGAGGATATTTAGAAAATATAGTTTAATTCACCCTCTTCATTATGGCTAGCATTTTATGGCACTAATATTGATATTGAAGCCAGAGCCAATACTGGTTTTGCAGTTATCAGAAGATATGGGATTAATTTCAGCATCAGGCCATTTTTAAAATTAATGCAGTTTCTCTGAAAGTGAAAATGAACAGGCAACATGCAGACACTTAGTCAAGCCTTTATTAATTCTACCTAGGTAAATGAGCGGTGTTTTTTAGTGAGGAAATTATGCAATAACAGATCAGCTGCTGACACACGTTTTCTCTTTGAACTTCGCAAATACCTCTTTCATTGATGGGACTAGTGTTCTTGAGACAAAGAAGGAACACATTGAAAGATTGGAGATGAAAACAATTACCCTAGAGCCCAATTTAAAATTCCATTATGCCTTCATCTATGATTTCTTGTTTGTTTTCAGGGACTTTCTTCCTCGAGGCTCAGGCATCGTGACCCGACGGCCTCTTGTGCTTCAGCTTGTCACGTCTAAAGCAGGTAATTAAGTAGTAAATATGTTTACTGTGTGACGTGCACACCCCATGGCAACTGTCATTTTTATTCGTGGGCACTAGGTGTGTCAACAAACCCACTTCTACAGCTGCTCTGGTATGGGCAGCCATCTGCATTTCTCTCAAGAATGTTTTCCTGTCCATTGTTCTTTTGATTCTTTTGATTGCATTGAAGATGAAGTCTTACATACATATAGATTTTTAGTATAATTTTCTTAGGCCAAGAAGATATTTGCTTATTGTAATTCATCTCTGTAAGTTTATATTATCATATTATCATGAACACTCCTTTTGTGTATACTCTTTCTGCATGTGTGTATATTATATGTGTGACTATTCTGCCATAAAAATCAACCACTTAAGGAACTAGAGAGCTATCTCAGTGGTTAAGAGCACTTCCTCCTCTTTCAGGGAACCTGAGTTTAGTTTCCAGCACCCTCATCATGTGGCTCCAACCACCTGTACCTTTAAATCCAGAGGATTCAATATCTCTTCTGGCCTTTGTGGACATTATACTTACGTGTACATACTCATACATGCATATAATTAAACTTAGAATATTATGTAATAATCCAACTTCAGGTTCTACTCATAGACAACCAATGGCTGCGCATCATCTGTCTACAAGACTATTCTTTGTGCCTCATGTGTTCTTAAAATCCTTGTCAAAAGTTTACTGATTGTTGCTATGTGTATTTATCAATTCTAATCAATTGATCACTATTTCTATTCTTGTACCAATACCGTGTTGTCTTAAATACCTTTGCTCTATGGTAATATATATATTTTTTAATTTAGAAAGTGGCACTTTTAGTTTTTTCTTTAGTTTCAAGACCATTTTAGCAACCCTGAGTTCTAACTTCTGCCTGTCTAGAATCATCTTGTTTTACCCAAGAAATGTGAGATTATTTTTTTAACTTCTGAAAATCAATTAATATAATGCATTGTGTCGATATACTTAAGAAAATTAACAAAACACACACTATCATCTCAGTAGGCTCGGTATTATACATTCATCCAGAAAACTTGTAATAAACTAGGAATTAAGGCGTTCTTTCTTAGCCTAACAGACACATGAAAACCCCTCTGCCAACAATACCTGTAAAAAAGGAAAGCTAAGGCAATGGTTCTTAACTTTCATAAATACTGTGACCCCTTTAATACAGTTCCTTATACTTTGGTGACCCCCAACCATAAAATTATTTTCATTGCTACTTCAACACTGGGGCCAGTGGGTGTGGAGGTGCAGTGAATGAAAACACTGGGGCCAATGGGTGTGGAGGTGCAGTGAATGAAAACACTGGGGCCAGTGGGTGTGGAGGTGCAGTGAATGTAAAGGGCAGCAGGAAACAGAGTGAAGACCCCAGTGCTGCTGCAGTAGTTAAAAAAAAAGAAAGCCAAAAAATGGAGTACAGACCTAAACAGAGAACCCTCAACAGAGGAATCTAAAATGGCTGAAAGACACTTAAGGAAATGTACAACATCCTTATTCATCACAGAAATGCAAATCAAAACACCTCTGAGATTCCATCTTACACCTGTTAGAATGGCCAAGATCAAAAACACTGATGACAGCTCATGCAGGAGAGGTTGTGGGGTAAAGGGAACACTCCTGCATTGCTGGTGGGAGTGCAAGCTGGTACAGCCCCTTTGGATGTCAGTGTGGTGATTTCTCAGAAAATCAGAAAACAACTTTCCTCAAGACCCAGTAATACCACTTTTGGGTATATATCCAAAGGATGCTCAATCGTGCCACAAGGTCATGTGCTCAACTATGTTCATAGCAGCATTGTTTGTCATAGCCAGAACCTGGGAACAACTTAAATGCCCCTTGACTGAAGAATGGATAAGGAAAATGTGGTACATTTATACAATGGAGTACTACACAGTAGAAAAAAATAACGACATCTTGAATTTTGCAGGCAAATGGATAGAGCGAGAAAACATCATTTTGAGTGAGGTAACCCAGAAAGACAATTATCACATGTAGTCACTCATAAGTGGATTTTAAATATAAAGCAAAGAAAACCAGCCCACAAATCACAATCCCAGAGAACCTAGACAACAATGAGGACCATAAGAGAAACATACATAGATCTAATCTACATGGGAAGTAGAAAAAAGACAAGGTCTCCTGAGTAAATTGGGGACCTTGGAAGAGGGGAGAGGAGAGGCAGGAAGGGGATCAGAGAAAAATGTATAGCTCAATAAAAATCAATAAAAAAAGAAGAAAGCAAATGGGGGCAGCAGCATTGTAGACCAGAGGCATTGAAGGAGAACATGACAGAAGGATTAGAGCTTTAAGTGAAGGCCACTGAAAGCATGGCAGGAACTTGAGATTCTCTAGCACTTTATAAGTATTTTTATAAAGGACTTAGGAAGAACCATTTCTTTGTAAGATGTGTCAAAAGCAATCTGAGACTCAGGCCCGGGGAGGGTCTTCAATCTAATGCATGCCAACTGCAATTTCCATTTGATCTATTTCCTTTGACCTCCTCCTTCTTTATGAAAATGCTTTTTTCTTGTTATGCATACTGTATATTCAACTCCTCATAATAAAATGTATCTCATATACTAGCTTTTAATTATTATACTATTTTAATGTCTTGATTTTGCTCTGTGCATGTCTATCAATATCTGTGTTAGACTTTAAGGGGGCCATCTATTAGGTGTTAGTGTAGACTCCTAAATAAGCATAAATATAGTTAGCTAGAACATGGGTTTGTTTTGATTCACAAGGGTATATAATATTGGGTTGGAAAAATTGTTGAGTGGTTAACAGCACTTCCTGCTTTTGCAGAAAACCTTGGTTTGGATCTCAGCACCTACCCAGTGGCTCAAAACTATCTGTAACTCCAGTTTCAGGAGATCTTTTGTTCTGACCACCACAGGTGCCAGACCTGGTGTACACACACACACACACACACACACACACACACACACACACGAGAAAGAGAGAGAGACAGAGACACACAGAGAGAGGGGCATAACACATATACATAAAATAAAAAGTAAAAACAAAGATATAATCTTGAAATTTCACCTAAATTGCTTAGTATTATTTTAATGATTTATTTTAAATTATGCATATATACTTATATCCCTGTATGGGCATGTGTTCTTGTGTGGGTACCTGCAGAGTTCAGAGGTGTTGGGTGCCACCAAACCTAGAGTTAAATGCAGTTATTAGCTAACTGATGTAGGTGCTGGGAACTTAATTCAGGTTCTCTGCATGACATGCAAGAAAGACAGACATTCATAGAGGAAAATGGATTAACAAGTGTGGTAAATGTTTATGGATTTCTTTTACTCATCTGAAACCTATTTCCTGGGTGGTGCAGAGCTATGTGTCAGACATAGTCCCTATAACAACTACTATAGAGTTCAACAGGAGAGAATATGTTTAAATTGAGAATGGCTAAGTATTCACAAATGGATATTGAATGAGTTTATCTTGAGTAATTTGGGTGTTTAGTTCATCTTTGGGACACTAAGGTGAATGCCTTCAGTGGTTAGCACATCCCTAAATACTTTCTGGATAAGACAGTAAGAAAAGGTAAAAACTATGGGGATAACATTAGGAAGTTATTTGACCAAGGAAGACAGGTGTTCAAAAACAGTAAAATGAGCAAGAATAAGGGAGGTGGCTATTTAGTGATGTAGCCTGGAGCATTGTCCTACAGGGAATGCCAGCCCTTCTCTTCTGTGTGCTGTCCTGACCTTGTACTTGGCTGTCTGTCACAGGATTGATCTTGGCCTATTGTAGAGTGGTGTATCTGTGTCTCATCCTCCTAGGGTGTCCGCTCTTCAATAGCAGAGACCAAGAGCGTGACACCGATATCCTTGTTCAGAGAAGCAACACTTGATGCAGTCTTTGTTTTGCTATCATGCTAATTAGGAAGGAAAATGATTCAGCTGAATGAATCCCTCGCTAATCCACACACATTTCCTATTTCTATGCCAGTGTTGCGTGTTTTTCTAATTATCTCCAGGAATAGTGACTAGTAAGTATGCATATAATAAAGCCGAGTTTCTGTGGCCAAAGAGAAGCCTGCATACATAAACACAGTTTTTGTAGTTTTCATTTTGTTTTTCTTTTATTGGAGGGGATGAGTTATTTGCATATTTGTTTTCAGAGATATTCATATTATTAATATGTTTGAATTGAGGCAGGATAAGAAGTTTTACATGATACACATAGAAGCAGAGGGCTTCTATCGAAGTTGGCGTGGCTGTTTATTATGGTGTTTGATTCCCTCCAGGTAGGATGTTTGAAATGCTGTTCCAACATCCAAAGTCTAGAAAGACAGATTACACATTTAAGATAGAGCAAAACCAAGCAAGCAGTGTCTGAAGCCACCACCTTAAGGCGGAGGCGTAAAGTTCAGCCTGACCTCTGCTGAGCTGTATTTGTTCAGATGGCGGTGTTAAGAGATCTACAACAAACCTTGGGCAAGGAAATGAGCAAAATGAAAAGCTTACACAAACAATACCACTTTAATTATAAAATAATGGTATTAATCTAAGGAGAAATAATAGCAATAGATGTTGGTTGTAAGTTTCATTCTCTCCTGCATTCATTCATTTGCTGGTGGTTTCTCTGAACTCAGAGTTTGTTGTCTTCCTCTTTGAAGGATCACTGAGATCTGGTTGGTTCTCTCCATTTGCTGGGAGATTGACTGACATTCTCTGGAATACGTTGGAACAGTTCAAGCTGCCATCTTGCTTCTTTCTTCCAGGAATTGCTCTCTTGCTTTTCCTGTTGTCTGTTGTTTGAACACAATTCTCTCATAAATCTGTTTGTTTTTCTTTTAGGATGAGAGGGCGAATCTTATTTCTGATACTCTTTCATGGCTGGAAGTAGAGATGAGGCTGCGTTAACCTTTAACCCTATTTGTTAATGTCCACATTGAAAATCGCTTGTCTTCTATCTCAGCTCCTAAAAATGTTTCCAGGATCATTTTCAGCATTGCTCTGGTTGTGGTGGCAACAATAACCAAACAGTTAACATCACTAAAGTTTTTGAGCTATTTCCGGCTCTTCTTTGCTTTCCTTCTGCCATCTCTCCACACAAGCATTTTACTCACTTAGCCATCTCCCCCCTCACACAAAACAATCCTGACGCTTCTGAGCTACCCGGGAGCCCAGGCATTTTTAAGTGGCAAAGAGATGAGGTAGGAGGGCCTTTGAACTGAGGATGGACTTGGATTTGTAGTCATCAAGCCAAGAAAATTTAAAAATCCATCTTCACTAGTTCACGGGCATGGCTACCTCCCAGTTCAATGTTTGTCAGGTCAGTCCTGAGAACTCAGCAGAATGGCTGCTTACTTTACCAGAGTTTGCCTGTTGGGAAGGCCATCTAATATTGGCCTTCTAACAGTAATAACAGAGGCAGTGAGAAGGGTGAATGCTCACCAGTGCATCTTCTTAGGAGGCTACTTTTAGTCCTGAAATATGTACCTTGCTTTCAACTTTCCTAACTGGAGTCAAAGCTGGGTAGTTAGAGGAAACGGCAACTGAGAACACCACAAGAGTACTTGTTTAAAACTATAAACACATCAAATAAATATGTGGTTTAGAGCCATAATTTTAAATGAAAAATTAAATGATCTTAAGTACCTTTAAACAGCCAGGAAAGCAGTTGTTGTGGTAGTTGAGGAAGCAAGTGAGGATCCCTGTAGACTTCACAAGAGCCATCTGTGGTCTGGGAGCTGGACTGAACGGGTGCTGGCTGATCAGCATCCCTCCCTGTGCTCCTGGCAGGATGAGAAAGTCGCTCAGAGCTTGTGAGAAGCGTGTGTAAAAATGTCCTTGTTAGGAAGTTTGGTGGACGGTTATCATGTATCTGATTCAGTTGGTGGCAGCGGTGAGGTGACAGGCAATGACAGCTTTTGGAAGCAAGACAAGAAGCCAGGTAAAGTGGCTTATGCATGTAATCACGGTACTCAGGAGTCTGAGGCAGGAGGATTGCTGTGAGTTTGGACTGTATAATGAGACTCTCTCAACACACACACACACACACACACACACACACACACACATACACACAAAGAGTAATACAGGAACAGGGAAAGAGAGCTGTTACTCTGATGGTAGCTTGGCCATAGGGTTTGTGGTTCCTAAGAACAGGGTTTACACATGAACAAAGGATTTATTTTTTATTATCTTAAAATACATTTTTATTTTTGAAAATAAAATATAATCTCATCATTTCCCTCTACCAATATATATATTCCTAATTCATAAACGCAACCTGCTTAGTCCATAAACTAGTAATTGTATGTATATGATTTCAGGGTTGACCACTTGGTATTGGATAACCAATCTTTCCTGAGGAAGGCTATTTCTCACACTTTCTGCATTCTTTAGATGTCTGTGGGTCTTTGTCTAGGGTTGGAGCCCTGGTAGATTTTTCCCTTCCCTGTTAGCATTTCCATTGGTGTTGGATGGAGGCTTTAAATCCTCCTGTTGCATCTCTGGTCTTCTCTATTTCTATTGATTAAAACTCAAATTATTTTAGTTCTGGAAGTTGGGTTTGAGTTTTAAACAACAGGACTGTATTTCTGTGTCTATGTATGTACCTTACTTACATTTATCTCTTTCTCTCTGTATATGTCTATGTCTCTCTCTGTATGTGTCTATGTCTCTCTCTGTATGTGTCTCTTTGTGTAAGTCTTTCTCTGTGTCTCAGTATGTGTATATGCCTATGAGTATTTTTGCATGTTTCTGTCTTTCTCTTTCTCTCTGTGTGTCTCTGTGTGGTGTGTGTACCTGTACCTGTGTGTAAATATCTATGTATATCTGTGTGTATCTCTATATGTGTGTATGTGTTCAGGCATTCATGCACAACGTCTGCTATTGGTTAATTTCCTCTGGCAGATTTTGTGTCTATATACGTTAAAAAAGGGGACACACATAATTCATCAAGATTTCTAAGTCAATTTGGATTAGATCCTTTTGCATAGTTTAAAATTTTTAACATCTCTTCATGACAGGCTGAGAAAAATTCAGTACTGCACAGCAAATATTAACACTTGATTTGACTTTAGACTCAAACACTTATCAGTAATAATTTTAGGAATATGAATAACAATAGTTCCCTTAGTACTTATAAAGAATATCAAGGTGTCTGCAAAATAAGATCATGAATTCGTTGAGCAAAATAGATTTTTTTCCTCTGATCCCGACCAGACATTTCTGCTACCGTTCTTTACTCAGCCTCTGCCTGTCTCGCAGGTGCCTGGCTTTTTTATCTTCTACCTTGAAAGCCTTCCCAAGGGCATCTGATAAGTGGCTTCACACTCAGAAGCAGGTAGCCCAGATTGTCTAAAGGCCTTTGTGTTTCAGTAGAACAAGATGAGAGGCCTTCCTTGGCCAGGTACCGAGATTAATCTCTTCCAGTGGAGCTCCTCATGGGGAAGGAGGCAGTTTCATGTTTTTGTTGTTTTTGATTGGTGTTGGTTCTTAATTTGCAGAGACTTTTTTATGCTCTTTAAATCATGCCACCCAGGTGATTGTAGCTCTCCTCTATCCGAGGTTGGCACCTCAAGGTAATTCCATCTCTCCTCTGTTCAGAGTGCTTTATGAATTATTTCTGATCCTTAGAGCACTCGGCCTGCTGTGAACAGAAGCGATTAGGTCTGTTTGACAGGTGATGAGACAAACACACATTTTAGAGCAGCAGAACAACACATTTGAAAACACTTTGAAAAGTACTAGTCTGTGACACACATACAAAAGACTCATTGCCAAATTGTGCAAGATCTGACAGATTAAGCCATCCCATTAAATTTTTAAACAAGGAACTAATTTATAATGGATAAGGAAAGTAGAAGTTAACACTAAGGTGCTGGAGGAGTAAGCTGGGGTGAAAGCCAAAATGTAACCATCACACACATGGACACAAACATGCGCACTCACATGCACACGTACATGCACACGCACATGCACACACACATGCGTGCACACACACTTATTTAGTATTCTGGGTGCAGAAGGATGGAAAGAGGAGATGACAGATCAACGGGCAACGCTAAGGTGACAATGCCCACTCTGTGTAGATGAGCTCCCTATGAACAGGCTTCTGACGGGTCTGATCATGTCAAAGACCAAAAGGAAAGCAACTCTTCACTGATAAGACAGTCGTCGAAAGAAGTGTTGCCAAGGAAAACAGCTCCAGCCTGTCACCAGGGCCCTGTTGGCATAGCTCCTCAAACAGGCATTTCCTGAAGGAGCCAGATTCCAGAGTGGTAGTCCGACCAAAGCCCCCAATAACACTTGTGGTTGAAACAAAACCCAGGTAGAGGAAGTACTAAGGTCAAGATTTGTAAGCTACAACAGAATTGCAAAACGATTCTACTTCCTATTATTCAGACATTCAAGAGTTCAGCGAAAAGTACCATCATGTGACTTCCTTAATTATGTAATTTATTTAAAGATATTGGTCAGGATGCAAAAATGGAGCTGCCATAGTGTCAAGAAGCACATCTCTGGTTGAGGGGAGAGTGGAGAGACATTCTGGAGGAAGAGAGTATGGGGAAGTGTGGGGGGGTGCTGAGTGTGTTTTTCCATCTTGGCTATGGTGATGGGGTGCACATGTATGTACTTGTTAAGCTGTGCACTTTAAATATGTGCACTTTGTTCTATATCAATCATATCCCTGTAAAGCCATTAAAATGTTATGTGTCCTTCTACCTAACTGCTGTGAGTTTGTAGCTCAGTCATGTGCAGATACTGCTGTGCTTTCTCTGTTTTTCCCAGAAGTGGAATGGAGGAAGGAGAATGAGCTGGGCCACTTTTATTCCTATGCTCTGGGTGCCACAGAGACATTGGGGAATCTCCCCCCACCCCGTGTGTGTATGTGTGTGTGCTTTCATACACATTTTGCTAAGGTTACATTTATTTCTGATGTGAACTGGCCAACTTTATGCTTGTTGACTCCTTAGTGGAATTGGTGTTGAGCTCTGAGTTCTAATGGCAGTGATTGATACTATGTCCTTCATTTAAGACATGATTATGTAGTAAGAACTCGTGCTTTTTAATCTGAAGGTGGAAAAATATTGCCAGTCTCCTGTACCTAGCACCTTGCATGAATGTGACTGGGCAGCTATTTCGTTATCAAGTAGCAGACGTGTTGAAATAATAACCAGACTCTGCAGTATTTTGTTGCAGTGCTTTGCATTATAAAGACTGTATTTATCGTGTACTTGCCCTTGTGTTCCTAACTATGCTTATGTTTGGCAAAAGCATCCCTGTCCTCTAAAAAGATTTATTTGTAAGGAACTATGCTTCTGCATAAGCATGTTTCTGAAGAGGCAGATTTTTTCCCCTTAACCAGCAAATGAATATAAAAACATGATTTTTTTTGATTTATTGTATGACCTTGGCCAGTATACAGCATAGTTGATGTTTACTTCTTTAAAGTGTGGCTGATGGTAGACTATGTAATGAATCATACATTGATATTTTGAACCAGGAATCAGTAATTTTCCAAAGGATGCTCTAACTCAGTGATACTCAACCTTCCTAATGTGATCCTTTAATACAGTCTCATGTTGTGGTGAACCCCCAACCATAAAATTATTTCATTGCTTCTTCATATCTGTAGTTTTGCCACTGTTATGAATGGTAATGTAAATATCTGACGTTCAGGATATCTGATATGTGACCCCGGTGAAAGGGCCGTCTGACCCCCAAAGGGATGGTGATCTATAGGTTGAGAACCACTGCAAATTGATTCCTGGACAGATAGTATGTATAGTTAACTCTTTGTTTCTAGTTAGTTTACTTTTTTTCCTTGAGAAAGGATCTAATGGACCCCGTGCTGGCCTTATCTTCACTTGTAACTGAGGATTACCTTGAACTCTCCCATCCTTTTGCCTTACCTCCCCAATGCTAGGATTATAGGTATGTGCCACCATGCCTAGTTTGTGTGGTGCTAGGGGTTAAACCCAGAGCCTTATGTGTGCTAGGCCAGTGCTGTGCAAATTGAGGTGGCATTTCTGACCCAGCCCAAACTTTCTTTTAGAACATGGTAAACAGAGACTGTGTGTTCTTTTCCAGGCTGTCCAGACCCAAATAATAACACAGAAACTATATTAATTACAACACTGTTTATTCAATGGCCCGGGCATATTTCTAACCAGCTCTTACATCTTAAATTAACTCGTTTCTATTAATCTATGCATTGCCACAAGGCTGTGGCTTGCCAGTGAGGTTCTGGAGTCTTTCTCCTTTGGCAGCTACATGGCGTCTCCTTGACTCTGCCTTCTTTCCTCCTCTATCTCTGCTTGGGTTCCCCACCTTCTACATTCTTCCCTGCCACAGACCAATGCAGCTTCTTTATTAACCAATGGTAATAAAACATATTCATAGCATACAGAGGGGAATCTCACATCAGAACACAGTGTTTATCAGCTTAGTTTGGGGTTTGGAATCTTTCATCCCCTTTCTTCCTGATGTCTTGCGAAGGCAGCTGCAGGTCAGGCGCCATTTCTCCTCTAAACGTCTTCTGGGACAGCTTCCTACCCTTGGACGGCCTGTGCTCCTCTACTTGGGACAGCTTCTATAACTTCACCTGCCACACTGTACAACAGCTTGGTGTTTAGGGGTTAATCAGACTGTTTTATTGCCATGAGTTTCTTGAATTTAAGAGCCATGCCTTGTTTGTATTTGTGTTTCAAGCACCAGAGTATGGCCTGGGAAGGGATAAACAAACACTGGTATACATGTGTGTTCAATGATTGGATAGGTTTGTTCCCATCTCCAGTGAAGTCTGAATTTGATATCTTATGCAGACATTCCCAGGTTAAGCTTTCATGAGTACAATAGAGTGGAAATTGGTATTCCACAAAATTTAGTGACATGAACATCTTACATGAAATTTAATAAACCTTTTGGCTGTTGTTAGGACCGTTGCTTCTTGATGTGAATCACTGGGTAACTTTCATAGCTTCCTCGGCTGCTGTGGAAATCAAAGGGCCATCTATGAGTTAGGAACTGCGTTTATATTTTTAAAGAAGGATTCTTTTCTTAGCGAGCTGGTAATTTATGTTTCTTTCTCATCATTAATAGTGCTGATTTTATTGCCAACATCTGAATAAAACCCTCTCCTTCTTACATTGTTTCAATATCTCAATTCAGAGAGGTAGTTATTATATCATGACTTTGGTAAGAAGTGGATGATAATTCTAGGCATTTACATAATAGTCTATTCTGGAGCAAGAAGGACTTCAAAGCTTTAAAATGTTTGAATTCTAACTGCTTAAAAAGTCTCATGTGAGGGCAAGGGGTACAGAGGGAGGGCAGATAATGGGATCTAAAACAGAGTTATATTAGAGGAATATGAGTTCCAATGTTTTACATCACCTCATGGTGAATGTAGTTTACAACAGTTTATTGTATGTTTCATTAAAAAAATAGAAGAATTTTTGGATTCTTAATATAAAGAATTAATTGATGCTTAAGGAAATGAAATGCTAAATACCCTTATTATATATTATATACATGTATTAAGCAATCATACTCTATCCCCAAAATACATATAATTATTATATCAATTAAAATATTAATATAAAATAGTTTTGGAGGCAGTGCGCGAAATGGCTTAGTGAGTAAATTCACTTGTTGTGAATTTGTGGTGGCCTGAGTTTGATCCCTGAAAGGAAAGAATTGGCTCCTTGGTGTTGTCTTCTGACCTCAGCTCTTCTTGCACACATACACACACATAAATATGCACAATGCAACACACACACACACACACACACACACACCTTTTCTGTTGCTGTGATAAAATACCATGACCAAAAGCAACTTAGAGTACAGAGAGAGTTTAGAGTTTCGTTTGCCATACAGTTTCAGGCCAAATGTCCATGGTGGTAAAAAGACCCAGCAGTCGGCAGTCAGAGCAGGGAGCTGACCCACCACATTTTGTCAGCATGCTGGAACTAGAACAGGAAGTGGGGAGAGACTATAAACCCTCCAAGCCCATCCTCAGTGTCTACTGCTTCCAGCAAAGCTGCCTCTCCTCCAGGTTTCATACCCTCCCCCTAAACACAGTGTCACCAACTGGAGACCAAGTGTTGAAATACAGAGCGTACATGGAGTGCCTTTGGTTTTAGTTGACTCTCTCCCACCCACAGCTTTCCAATTTTTCTTCTCGGATCCCCCTTCAAATGCTTCTTTGCTACTATGCTCCATGTCTACCTTCACATCACATGTGTTTTGCTAGGCTACTTCCTCCAGAGCCCCTCCCCACACCTCTCAAGGGCAACTTGTCAAGGAAACAACTGAAATGTATGCAACTGTTGACTACCTAGCCTGTATTAAAATCTTGTTCCAACTTGAAAAATCTCTTTTACTGAAAATTTTGTAATTCATTTTTCTATAGAGTTTGGATAGAGTTCCTTCATTATCCGTTCATCAGCTTCTGGATAGCTAGGCTGATTCCATTTCCTGGCTACAAATGAACATGGAGTCAGTACTGAGTGACCCTAAGACTAAATTTCAGGCACCATCTGGCTGACCCTGGAGGTGGAAGATTTTGTTCCACCAGCCGGCTCCAAAATAAACACGCAGAGACTTACTATTAATTATATAAGCTCAGCTGATAGCTTAGGCTTATTACTAATTAGCTCTTACAACTTAAATTAATCCATATTTCTTATCTACAATCTACCACGTGCTCTGGCACCTTTCCTCAGTATGGCACATTCGTCTTGCTTCTCCCCACATCTCCTGTCGACCTCTGCCTTTCTTCATCCCAGTACCATGTCCCTGTCTTCAAGTTCCACCTAACTTCTTCCTGCCTAGTGATTGCCCATTTAGTTCTTTATTAAACCACTGAGAGCAGGACATCTTCACAATGTACAAAAAGATTATTTCACTGCAGACCGCAATACAGCCAAACTGGATTAGTGGCAAACAGATTCCCCAATGTTCACACAATGTAGACAGATCTGAAACATCCCAAAAGGTGGAGCCAATGAAAGATGCAGAAGTCTCATTGTAAAAGTGCAGGCACCATGAAAAACAAAGTCACCATGTTGTTTTCAAAGATCACCAATCCCATAGTAATGGAATCCAATGAGAACAACCGAAACAAATTCCAGACAAAAGGAGAGTTATAAATATGCTCAAAGGCTTCAAAGAAGACCCAGATAAACACTCACTGCAATTTTGTTTTCATCTGTGGTAGGGATGGGGGAGATGTAGACTGTTGCCCATTATTTTGTCATTGACAATTCTCAGTAGTGTTGATTGCCATTTTGTCAGCAAGGAGCAATACACTAGGCACTCATAAATCGAAGAAGAACAATTTATCAATGAAATAATTGAAATGTGTGCATCCAGCACTGCAGTGAGTGTGTAGAGTGTGCAGTCTCCACCCAGCACAGCCCTGGATGTTTGGAGCTTGTGGTCTGGACACCAGCCTGTCATTAGCGCAGTCTTAGATCATGTGAGCTTTTGAATAGTGATTTTTTTTTTGGTTATTCAAGACAGGGCTTCTTTGAAGCTTTGGAGCCTGTCCTGGAACTAATTCTTGTAGACAAGGCTGGTCTTGAACTCACAGAGATCTGTCTGCCTCTGCCTCCTGAGTGCTGGTATTAAAGGCATGTGCTACCACTGCCCAGCTAAATAGCGATATTTTATTATTGAATAATAATAAGTTTGTAGTCAACCATAGATGACAATTTTTTTTCTCTTTTGATCTTTGCTTAACTCCTTTACTGGTGTTATTCATTGAAGAGCAGGATTTTGCATTGATGATTATAGTAAATATCTTTTGTTAAGGTCAATTGCAGATAAGTCCACTGAGATGACTTTAGGTCCTGATTTTTTCCCCAGCCTGGTTGCAGCACCTCTCCTGTGGTTTTAACCATCTTACCATCTTTGTCTAAATTATTGGAGTCAGATAGCAAACACTAGTGGTCAGAATAGAGCCATGGATTTTCTGTAACAGTAGGGAGACCTTGTCCATTATCACAGGCTTGTTCTTCTTTGATTTCTGGGTAACCTAGTAGCTTATCCCGTGGTGCTGAAAAGAAAATAAAGTCATATTAAGATGGCGATATGTCAACTTCAGTGCTCTTAGTTGACTCTACTGCTTGAGGCCGATGAGCAGTCCCCTCAGGAGGCAGTGACATCTTGTGTCTGACCCTCCAGAGGCAGTGACATCATCTTGTCTCTGATCACATTCTGTTTCAGTTAGGATGCTTGCTCGTTTCTGCAAGGAGACTAGTTGTTCATATCAAGTCCAGAACACCCTAAACCATACCCATGGAAAATGCTGCCAGGAGATGGATGAGTTTTTGATGAGAACGTACTTTCACGTAGTGGCATTTCAAGCAGGAGAAGGAGCGTTGAGAAACTGGGGCAGCACTTTGTTACGCAACTTTTTCCGAGAAAGCTAAAAATACATTCTCAGGAGAATTAATGAATTATAGTGACTTGATGCTAAGCAGTTGTATTTAAATTAGGGATGTTTAACTTCCTAATAAGATTTCACCACAGTGTGAAAATAGGGATATCCTGTTAGAATAGCTTCGGTTGATTAGCCAGTTTAAAAATACTTGACTCCGTGTGTTAGCGTAAAGAACGGAAGCACATAGAAAGGTACTACTGTGTGATGCACGCTTCTCTCTTGCAGCTCTGGATGGGAAGGCCCTTTGTTTTTTTCCTCTTTCGAGCGAGCTGTTTTGGAAGTGTTACCATTTAGCCATACAATCAGGCACCATTCATGGCTGCACAGATAGATATATTGGATAACGAACTGGTTAATGACATCGAGGCTATTCACTGCTGTATTTTACAGTATTTGACTACTGTGTATTTACAAAACAAGATAATGCAGTACCTCTACTTTCACGGATATACAGGATAATCATCCAATAAATATGTCACATTCTTTGTTTCAAGCTCCGTGCAGACAAGGGGGAGTCAGAGACAAATGTGAGGTAATTTTGGTCTCATGGAACCAATGAACTGGCAAGGAAGTCAGAGGCAAAACAGTACAGTGCGGCCAATAAAATCATAAAGTTATCTACACTTAAACACTCATTTTGTTTCTCTTCCTAGAGCCATAACTAATAACCTCTCTGTTGGAACTGTTATGGAGGGGGGATACATGATATACAGATGAGTGCCAAGGACAGAATTAGTGGGGAATTCTGTGTTGAGGAGCCCAAGCTGAGTCTTAATGAGCAGAAACTAGCCATATCAAGGTGTGTGTGTTTGTGTGCGTGTGTCTGTGTGTGTGTGTGTCTGTGTGTGTTTCTGTGTGTGTCTGTGTGTGTAGTAATATGGGTGGCAGGGTTGCGTTCCCAGCAACCCGGCCGCCTGCTCGGCTAGCTTATGCCCAAAATAACAACACACAAACTGTATTCATTTAATCACTGCTTGGCCCATTTCTATCTAGCCTCTTCTAGGCTAATTCTCACATATTAATTTAGCCCATTTCTAATCATCTGTGTAGCACCCCTAGGTGTGCTTACCGGGAAGATTCTAGCCTATGTTCATCCTGGGTCGGAGCTTCATCGCGTGTGTCTGCCTGGGAGCTGGGAGCATGGCGTCTCTCTGAGGCGTCTGCTCCCGAGAGGAGAGCTGTGGAGTCTGAGCTCACTTCCTCTTCCTCCCAGCGTTCTGTTCTGTTTACTCCTCCCACCTATCTTCTAACCAATAAGGGTCAAGCAGTTTCTTTTTATTTAACCTATGACCTTCCTCCATCATGTGTGTGTGTCTCTCTGTGTGTGTCTATGTCTGTGTGTGTATCTCTATTTGGAAGAACAAAGAAAGGGGTGGTATTCCTGGTAATTGTTCAGGTAAAAACTTGGAGGGGAGTCACCAATGAGACTTATTTAGAATACAGTATGTCCTGGTGAACATGAGACGGGAAGTCTAATGAAAAGTCCACCTACAAAGAGGACTTATCAAAGCTGCTAGAGAGAGGGGATGAAACAGGCATCTCTCCATGCTGATGGATTGCTGTGATGGTGATGAGACCACAAAGTAAGACACCAGTGAGAGGTGATAAGAGGTGATAAGAACTTTTCTGGCTGCATGTTTGTAGAAGGTTTTAGAAGGTGGGCAAGAAGCCGGGCGGTGGTGGCACACGCCTTTAATCCCAGCACTCGGGAGGCAGAGGCAGGCGGATCTCTGATCTCTGTAAGTTCGAGACCAGCCTGGTCTACAAGAGCTAGTTCCAGGACAGGCTCCAAAACCACAGAGAAACCCTGTCTCGAAAAACCAAAAAAAAAAAAAAAAAAAAAAAAAAAAAAAAAGAAGATGGGCAAGAAATCTTAAGAAAGAAAAGTCTGATAGATATGTTATATATTTCTAGTTAATTATCATGGCATAATGTCATAATGGTACCTAAACTAGTGAACTATAGTCATACATATCAACATGGATGAATCTTAGGAATAAAATGTTGAGTGTTGACTTAGAGTAGGTCCCAGGTGAATTCCTTCATTTTTCTAGAGCTCCAGATAAGCAAAATGATATGATATATGGCTTAGAGATACCTATGTATATAAACATACATATGTAATAAGACAATATCAAAAGGGAAATCACAAAAAGGAAAATAATTAACTTTCATGAGGAGAGGGATAAGAGTAAGATATAAGAGTGGTGAAATGAATTAGATATTCCTGGTTCTTATTAAGGGTTCCTGCAACTGATTTTACTGTTACCTTTTGTGTGCTGGTCTTAGTCAGCTCTGTTTCTAAGCAGTGGATATAAAGGAAAGAAGTGGAGATGGGGCAATGGATGTAGATCTCTTGGTGCCAAAGGTATAGAGTGTTGGCAGGAAGTGAGCACACTGATTAGAATAGTGTCTTATTAAAGTTCCTGTTCTGCAAACTCAATGTGTCAGTGTACCAGTTTCTCAAGATAAGATGAAGGATCAACTCAGGTCCAAACACAGAGACAGGTTCCCTTATGATGTGAGGGATCTTTGGACATGGATACACAGGAAAAATGTCATATGACAGGAGACTCATAGATGGGAGAGAAGAATTCTTAAGACGATGAACAGTGAGGGTTGCTGAGAATCACCCACAGCTAAGAGGATGACCTGGGCTACACTCTTCTCTTCAGACTCCAGAGAAATAATGGTCTTGCCAACATCTTAATTTTGGAGTACTAGATTACAGACTTGTAAAAAATAAAAATACAATTTCTGTTGTATTCTAAGAAGTATTTAAGAAGTAAGGACTTTGATGACATGAGACACATCTACTTCTGGCAGCACTAATTACTTCAAGAGGTAAAGTTTAAATACATGAAAATGTTTTATCACAGATCAAACCATCAGCATTGAGGGAGAAAAAAGATGATTAGGAAAAGAACAGTATATCCCCCAAGATATTTCTTCAGGCTTCCTAAGAGGGAGATATGAGCTCACAAAACTTTTGACACCAAATGTGTATATTTTCCATGCCAAGCCATTTTCAATTCTCTGTAGACATTAATTGGGTTGCCTATGATTTAATTCTATTCTGACATTACCTGGAATTACAATGAACTCCAGGGTTAAAGTCTTATCTCACAAGACTGTCCTCAATTCTAAGTCAGTATGAAGTACTAGGTCTCAGGTGTCATGATCTGGCTCCACACTGAATGTTTACACAAATTCTTCTTCTTGTGGTTTAATAATTTTTCCTTAAATGTTCATAAAATTCAGGGAAAATTTTATTTAAGTTTACTGGTGATTATGGAAAGATACAAATGACTGGGGTTAACAGCCAGAAGAGGAGGCACACAGGTCAATGCTCAGGAGTTATTGTCTTTGTGGAGCTGGCATGCAATACCCTCCATGTAGTACACATGGATGAGTTCTCCAACTTGGGCGTCCTTATGACCCCTTTGATTAGAGTTATGGTAGAAGTTCTGTCTCATTGGTACTATTGATTAATCATTGGCCATTTGTGATCAATCTCCAGATCCATCTTGAAACTCCTAAGGGTCCATAAATAAAGTTTTCTCTCCAGCACAAACTTATAAAAAGTAAAAAAAGATTGTTGGGAATAATACCACATGTTCCTCTCACCCCCAGGAATCATAAAACACCAAGTGCTTCAGAATCTATGTCAGGAAATGTGGACAGATGTATATTTCTAAGGATGTTTTATTGACCAACCAATCTATACAGATATTACCTATGAAGTGTCTTTGATCTTCTAAGTGGACCTCCTGAACAAGATTTAAGTGTCCGTAGGGTGACTTCTTTTCCTCTGTGATCATGTATCTTTTTTAAAAAAAATATTTATTTATTATGTATACAATATTCTGTGTGTGTGCCTGCAGGCCAGAAGAGAGTATCAGATCTCATTTCAGATGGTTGTGAGCCACCATGTGGTTGCTGGGAATTGAACTCAGGACCTTTGGAAGAGCAGGTAATGCTCTTAACTGCTGAGCCATCTCTCCAGCCCCATGACCATGTATCTTATAAACATATATATGTCTAGGTTGGGTAGGCTGTTACTGTGGGCTTGTGCCTCTTCCTGCTTTATTGTCCCTCAGCTGCATGACTGGAGGTGCCTTTGGAAGATTTCTCATTGAGCACCTCCTTGCCCTGTCCTTATATGTTATTCCTGGGCTTCACAGATTTTTTTTCCTTTCTCTGAGCCTGTTATTGTTACTATCTCAGAGAAGTTAAGAGGGTACAAAAGGTAGAAAAATTGGTTCTTATGTCTTTCCTCTACTAATTCTAGACATGGTGCCAGTCATAAATGAAAGATCTCCCTTGTAACTTAAATGCTCTTGCATGAACATGTGGCTTGGCATGGCAAAATGACATTCGCATGTTTGCTCCCTTAGTGACTTTATACATAAATCACTTATTCTTGCTATTACTTGCCATGCAAAAGTTTTGAAGATTGGACAAGGAAGTGTGTGGTGGTTTGAATGAGAATGGTTTCCATGGGCTGAAATGTTTGAATACTGGGTTCCCAGGTGATGAAGTGTTGGGGAAAGATTAGCAGGCATAACCTTGTTGGGGGATGTGTGTCGCTGTGGGTAGACTTTGAGGTTTCAAAAGTCCACTCCAGAACTAGTGTCACTCTGCTTGCTTCCTGCAGATCAGGATGTAAAGCTCTCAGCTATTGCTCCAGCACCATGCCTGCCTTCTTTCCAAGGACTGTCTTTTGATCAAGGATGAACTCTCTGAAACTATAAGCAAGCCCCCAATTAAGAGTTTGTAAAAGTTGCCTTAGTCATGGTGTCTTTCACAGCAATAGTACAACAAGACACAAATGGACATCAAGGAATTTTGAATGTTACACATGTACTAAGCATGTGACAGTTTCTCAATTGTCATTTTAATGTATTTTTTCTCTGCTGTTGATGCTTCTAAGACAATGACTTTGTGATCAAAGAAACACAGAGCTTTTTTCCGTCTGCCACTAAAAATATTGGTTTCAAGGGGTTTTTATAGTGGGAGTGGAAGAAAGGTCTTTCTTATGTTAATTTATTTCCTGAGCTATGCTGTGAAAAAAAATAGGATTACATTTATTATTATGACTTTTCTCATCAGAACAAACAAACAATCACTACATCAAGGGAAATCTCAAATGCCTGGAGCAAAATTATGTGCTGTGTTGCCCAAGCGAGAATTATGGTGGTTGTAGCTGATGCTTGTAGGAATGTCCCAGTCTGCCTTCATTTGAATCTTTAATTCTTTGTTTCTAGAAAAGCCACATCAGCTTTTATCCTCAAGAGTTAGCTTTATATAGTAGCTAGCTTTTTTAAAAGTGTTTTTATTTATTTTATTTCATGTGCATTGGTGTTTTACCTGCATGTATGTCTGTGTGAGATCATTAGAGCCCCTGAAACTGGAGTTACAGAAGGTTGGGAGTTGTCATGTGGATGCTGGGAATTGAACCTGGGGCCTCTGGAAGAGTATTCAGTACTCTTAACTGCTGAGCCACCTCTCCAACCCCAAGTAGCTAGTTTTTACATGTCTACTAGGTGATCATCTAAGCTTTTTGTTTATTTTGATTTACCTAATTCTCACAATAGTACCAACACAGACTATTATTCTCATAATGTACAAAAACCCTGAAGAGTAAAAAATTTGTAGCTTACCCAGGATAATAACATATATTTATAAAATAATGTATGTCTATGAATCAAAGATTGTCATATAGCAGATTCCTGTTTTTTTTTTTTTAAATTTACCATACAGGTCAAGAGTTAGTAATTATGGAAGTCTGTTGGAGAAGGGAGGTTGCTTGTTGGTTCCTGGCTGCTCGGCTAGCTTAGACCCGAAGTAATCACACAGAAACTGTATTAATTAAATAACTGCTTGGCCCATTACTTCTAGCTTCTTATTAGCTTACTCTTAGATATTAATTTAACCTATTTCTATTAATCTGCTTATTGCCCTGTGGCTGTAGCTTACTGACAAGATTCCAACCAGCGTCTGTCTCTGGCAGGCTCCATGGCTTCTCTTGACTCCGTTCTTCTTTCTCCCAGCATACAGCCTAGCTTTCCCTGCCTAGTTCTGTTCTTCCCTCCATAGGCTTAAAGCTGTTCTTTATTCATTAATCAATAAAAGCAACACATAGACAGAAGGACCTTCCACACCAGAAGTCAATATGACTTTTTGCAAAGTCACAGATTTGGGTAGGAAAAGATAAAAATACGAATGCATTTAAAATAGTATTTTTTGCATCCTACTCATAATTTTACTTTTATATGAACTGCTTTGAAGCATAGCATAAACCATATTTTAGAATACATTTTAAACAATTCAATAATTAACTCATATAGGGAACATTTTAAACTATAATGGTTTTGTGTTTACTGTCAGCTTGGTAGACTCTAGAGTCAACTTGGTGATAAGTCCCTGGCATGCCTTTAGGGATTATTGTGATTGACTTGAGGTGGGAAGACCTGCATGTTGTGGGTTATACTATTCTCTGTCTTTGATCTTGGCCTGTATAAATGGAAAACGGGAATTAGGCAGCAGGCAGGCATTCATCCCTCTCTATTTCTGACTATGACTATGGTGTGACCACCTGCTGCAATTTCATACTGCATTGCTTTCCCTGACATGATTGACTGTACTTTGAACTGTGAGTTAATATAAGCCTCCCTTTCTTCTATGTCAGAATATTTTATCATAGCAACTAGAAATGAAACTCGTGCAGAAATTGGCTCTGAGTATTGGGACCATTAGTATGATAAAGCAGATCATGTGTTTTTAGGCCTTTGGAAACTTTTTATCTCTGAATGTTGAAGAGTTTAGTATTTTGAGTTAGAAATGCCTTAGTGTGTTAGAAGCAGAGCTTAGTGGTCCATTCTTGCAGTTACCTAGGGAGACAATAATGCTGAGAGAACAGAGATAGTGGAGGTTTGGCTCATGAGATTTCATAAGGGAACATAGATTCTAATCAGAAACTGTCATGGGGCCATTCACATGATAGTCTAGACAAGAATATGGCTCCAATTTGCCCACATGTGGAGAACATGAAGGAAGCTGACTTGAGAGATAATGGATTAATTTATTGGAAGAAGAAATTTTCAAGACAAAAGAGAAGCCATTGGGTGCTAAGAAAGCAGCTGCGATTCTTTTTTCTTTTTTTTTAATTGAGAAAAGGAAAAAAAAAACAAGTTTCCGCCTCCTCCCAGCCTCCCATTTCCCTCCCCCTCCTCCCACCCTTCTCCCCCTCCCCCCACTCCTCTCCCCCTCCCTCTCCAGTCCAAAGAGCAGTCAGGGTTCCCTGCCCTGTGGTAAGTCCTAGGTCCTCCCCCCTCCGTCCATATCTAGGAAGGTGAACATCCAAACTGGCTAGGATCCCACAAAGTCAGCACATTAAGTAGGATCAAAACCCCGTGCCATTGTCCTTGGCTTCTCATCAGCCCTCATTGTTCGCCATGTTCAGAGAGTCTGGCCCTATCCCAAGCTTTTTCAGTCACAGTCCAGCTGGCCTTGGTGAGCTCCCAATAGATCAGCTCCACTGTCTCAGTGGGTGGGTGCACCCCTCGCGGTCCCGACTTCTCTGCTCATGTTCTCCCTCCTTCTGCTCCTCATTGGGACCTTGGGAGCTCAGTCCAGTGCTCCAGTGTGGGTCTCTGTCTCTATCTCCATCCATCACCAGATGAAGGTTCTATGGTGATATGCAAGATATTCGTCAGTATGGCTATAGGATAGGGTCATTTCAGGTTCCCTATCCTCAGCTGCCCAAGGAACTAACTGGGGACATCGCCTTGGGCTCCTGGGAGCCACTCTAGGTTCAAGTCTCTTGCCAACCCCAGGGTGCGATTCTTAAACAGCACCACTGAGCACAAATCTTTTGTGTTCACTGCCAATGGGAAAGGTGCCCTGAAAGTATAATCTCACCCACTCAAGGCTCCATATTGTGAAGATGCAACTTCATCTAAAGGAAGAAAAATCTAGGCTGGGGGCCTCCTGCTCATTGAAAGCAACTGCTTAGGAGGGTATTTATGTAGTTTCAACCCATAGAAGTGGCTACAGCTGTTGCCTAAGGGAGGGGGACTCTATCTTGATAGCAATGTCTATCTGGTATGGGGTTAGAAAGTATTGAAGATGCATGAAAAACTAAGGGGTCATAGAAAGTAGCTGATGCCAGGCAATGTGTACCATGGTCCTTGCAAAGAGACTCTGAGAGACCATTGCATAGAGCAGTGACGGTAAAGCCTAGTTGCACCCTCCAGGGATAGCTTTGGGCAGGAGTTGAGCTGGCCCAGGAAGAAATCTATATATTGCGGGCAGAATGGGTAGGGTTGGACGGGTGAGGTTATCCATGCTGGGAGCTCAGATGTGGGATATAGAGCTTCAGAATTTGATGTTTATCCTGCTAAAGATTGATTCTGCTTAATTCTGATAATTTATTCTTTTACTTTTATTTTTATATTTTCAAATAGGAGTGTTTACTTCGGCTATTGTCTGTTGGAAATATGTAGATAGTTTTTGATTACATAAGAGCTCACAGTTAAGAGACTGAACTTTTAAAGTGTTGGAATTACTGAAGACTGTGGGAGCTTGTAAATTTGGTCTTAATTCATCTTAAATTCGTTATCGTCTGTGGTAATGATCCTGTGGGGACAAAGGATAGAAGGTTATGGTTTCAAAGTGATATGTTTGGGTGTCAAGTTGACAAAGGTTAGAGTTATGACAGAATGACAGATTCTAGGATCTTCTTAGGAGATGGTTCTCTGGGCATACCTTTGGGGACTCTCTTGATTGCTTTGGGTGAGCTGGGAAGACTTGTCACTACGGTGTTTCCATCCCCCAAGCTGGGAACCTGAACTATGTAGCTGAAGGTCAGGAACTGAGCAGCAATCTTTCATTCATTGCTCTCTGTTTCTGATATTGACTGCAGTGTGATCGGTTGCTCTAAACTCATATTGTCTGACTTCCTCAACCTGATGGACTGTACCTTGAGCTCGGAACTTTATCCTCGGAGTTGCTTTTCTCAGAGTATTGTATTGTAGGAA
Organism: Microtus oregoni; assembly: GCF_018167655.1. Taxonomy (NCBI): domain Eukaryota; kingdom Metazoa; phylum Chordata; class Mammalia; order Rodentia; family Cricetidae; genus Microtus; species Microtus oregoni. The sequence goes on from NW_024543072.1 coordinate 36,378,513, forward strand.
ACACAAGCAAAGACAATGCTTCTGGGAAACCTCGGCTTTGCTAGCTATTTAAGATACCAGCACTATGCTCATTTTCATAGGAGGAAACTGGGCCGCACACAAGTTATAGCTTAGCCAGGATAAGAATATCCCAGGATTTTTATGGATATTAACATGAGACAATGTATGGCAAGTTATTCCATGACTTATATAACTTTTTTAAAAAAATGTTTTATGTATAGGGTTTTTCCTTTAAGTAGCCTGAGGTGATCTTTGAAAGGTTGATTATTCTCTTGACCCAGAAAATCCTACAAAATCACACAAGTCGAGAGTTCAAATTTTCATGTTCACTTTGAAAATCAAGGGTAGGCATATCCTAAAGCCTTTGAAATATGTCACTTTAAGAAGCAGTGTGTGGCATTCTGGCAATACATAGTGAAGTAGGTAGGTGAGCCCAAGCTAAGCCGTGGGGTGGGGCTGGGTGCAGGGTTCATGGCCACAAATGAGTGCTGAATTTTTGTTATTCACGCTTATACGTGTTGAGAATAATGCTGATCTTAAGGCGTGGCTGCAGATTCCCTAGTCAGTCAACATCTGCAAGTGAACTATATACTAGGGGATGGGCTGCTCACCTCACAGCCCTCCTACTCAGGTTAACCCCTGCATGAGCTCCCCTGCCACACTGGAGCCGTCTTTGCTGACAAGGAATGGATTGTTCCTGGAGCAGAAGGAGATGCTGCACAGGAAAAAAAAAGAATCCCAGAGGAAACTGGAGAAACAAAAACAAAGCACGGAAATAAACCCAACCTAAAATATTGCAGATAAAAGTAAAAGAATTTCTGTAGCCAGCTAGGAGTGGCAGCTCATGCCTGTGATCCCAGTACTCAGGAGTCTGAGGCAGGAGGATTGCCATGAGTTTAAGACCAGCTGAACTATAATGTGGTGATGTCCTGTCTCTAAAGAGAGAGGAGAGACAGAGACAAGACAGACAGACAGACGGGGGGGGGACATGCATAAAATTATTCATATTTGTTTTGAATGTGATCAGTGGAACAATTTATGGGAAGTTGTGTAATCACCCCCTAAATTATCTTTGGGATGAATATGAATTTTTGCATGCAGTACTTTCCATCTTATGTAATGACTGCATTTTAAATCAAAAGTATTCACATCAGGGTTGTGAAGGGCAATGCTGCATGTATGTGTCTATAACTACCATTTTTTCTAACTTGCCCTTATCATTGTTTATTAATGACCCTCAATTAACTATTCAATTTCTTCTTTTAAGACTCTAACAAAGAAGAATCAGGCAGTTTTTGTCACAATTCAGCTTTGTTCCCTGTAGAAAACTTTCTTCCTAACAGCTTCTAGCAATCAAATGAAGTGCTTACCAAACTCCAGCTATTTCTTTTATGTTGATCATTTAGAAATAATGGCCTAGTTTTTTACATTCTTGTACAAAATGGGAGATATTGATTTATGTGCATTATCTCACAACATTTATGGCTGAAGAGGGGTGCATTCCATCTCTTACACTCCTCCACAATGCTCTGTGTCTTCATTTATGCATTCCACACACAGAGTTTTTATTTGGTTTGCCCTAATTCACTTGCTATTTGTCTTTATCATTTTATTAATAATTGATTTATAATATTGAATGTTCTCTTTTCTCTTCTTGGCTCTCTCTCTCTCTCTCTTGAAGTTGAGGTGATTTCTTCTGTGTAAACCAGACTGGTATTGAACTTCCAGTCCTTTTGCCTCAGCTTCCAAAGTGTTGGATTACAGGCATGAGTTATGACACCCAACTTCTTTATTTGACTTTCCCCCTCTTCTGTATATCCTCATGCATCTGGTCCAGACTCTTCTGTCCCCATAAATCCTGTAAGGACCATTTCAGCTTTAAATAACCTCTCCACTTTGGAAACTCACAGAAAAAAAAAACCACACTACACCATTCACCTGTCAGTTACAGCAGTGATTTTAATTTTTCTTGAGCTATATTAAATCTGTTGTTTAATTATCACAGATTTGTTTTTTTAGTCCAATCTGAATAAGCTCCTCAGTGTCTCAGAATGGGCTGTGCTCTCATACCTGCACTTTCTTAGCAGACACAGATTTTCCTATGGCTGGAAATCTCAGTTGTCAGTTAAAAGGAATATTATATTACAGCATGGGAAATAGTCTGAGTTCTGAAAACCTCAGGAGTTCAATGTATGATTGAAGGCTTTCCTGCTCACCAAAAATTCAAAACCATGTCAGAAATGCAGAGCAGGATTTAGAAGGCTGTACATGTTTTTGTGATATTAAACTTCTTACTAGAGAGAGCCACAGCATGCTCATGGGACTTTCTAGTTAGTCTATAGCCAATTGGTCCAGAAGGGGAGGAGAGAGCATATGACAAGACCATAGAAGCAGCCACTTCTAGAAGGAAGCTTTTAGGAAAGGTTTCACTCCAAATGAGACAACAAAGTTCAATGCATCAAGAGAAAATCCCCAAAGAATATTCAAGGTGTCAGAGTCTTTGAAAAACAGTCAACAGCTCAGTTTTTACCTGGAGGCACTGTCTCATCTGTTCTTTTAGTCATTCCTGTGTGCAGAAGGAATGCTGAGTTGAAACTGTAGCAGATAGAGTTCCAATTCTCTGGACACATATGTACTATGGGCTACTCATCTGTGGCATGTGTAAGCATATTGTCTTGAATATTCTTGAGCTTGTTATTTAGCCTCCTAGATTGAATTTCCTTTTCTTTAAAATGAGAGCACTGGCTGTAACAGGATTTTTGAGGTTGTTTCTACCTATATAATCACATAAATATATTCACAGTGCCCTAAAATATTAACAACAGAAAAGCATTCCCCGTAGTGGAGCGATGAAAGGATTTTAATGAAGGCAGCGTATGAGTGGACCCTTGCTGCGTTAGTTTTGGGTAGGCACAGGTTATAACCATGATAATTATGGCCCTGCGGGGAAGCTGTTGGAATGACATTTTCTGTAAAGACCCTGAAATTATTTGCAAAGATTTTAGTAAATGCAAGTTTGTACTTTTGTGTGTGTAGTGAAAAGTGCTAGGGCCTTGGCTCAGTCATCCATTATCCTAGAAACGTGACACGGCATTGAGGCTGGGACGTGTGACTCCCCCACATCTGTAAATGCCATGGTTTGAGGGCAGAGGAAAGAAGCAACAGTGGAGAGCAGAGTGTGGAGAGATGAGACTGGAAGCTAAGGATGGAGGAGCATGAGGGAGTGTAGATCACAGGATGTGGAGAGGAGTGCCTTGCACCTGAGAACCAGATGTTCACCTTTAAATCTTGGACCACTCTCTTGAACCTGCAATCTCCCTGAGATCAAATCATTTGCTATTTAGATCCTTACATGTGTGTTTGCAGTTTCCTTTTTGAGCTAGGGACTTCTTAAATGTCGTCACTTGTTCATTATAAATTGGTTGAGGTCATGTCACTTGTCATTGGGTAGCTTCAGTACCTGAAGCGGACCATAGCTGTTCTCTTGTACTTAACAGCAACCGAGAAAAGAAACATTGGTTTTCCCAGAGAGGAACTGAGACCTGTAGAAGTTGAAATGACTTCCCAGATTGCATGATGAAGAAACAGCATTCACAATCATGAGGTTGACTCTATGATTGTGACTCATGAGCCCGAGTCACTGTAGAATACAGTTTAGGCTTGACTGACTCTATGAGGAAGGGGAAACCTACTTTTGTTTAGGAATGATTTATGTATGTATCAACTTATAGTTGGGAGAAAGACAATGCTAGTATTAAATAATAGTCATTGTGTAATAGAGTGTATCTCCAAATGAGTTTTTCATATGATGTCATATCTAGATGACTGAGCAGTTACTACATTGTTATTATCTTTTTCATTATTACCCATAAGATGCACATTAAAACATTCTATTTCTTTCTATGAATATATGTGTAAGCATGTGTTTGCCTTTGTACTGGTTCATGCAGAGGCTGGAGGGTGTGTCTGAGCCCTTGGAGCTAGAATTACAGGAATCTGTGAGCTGTCTGATGTGGGTGCTGGGAACCAAACGTGGGTCATCTTCAAGAGCTGTTTATGTATTGAGGTGCCATTTCATCCCAAGACATAGTTTCTACAGACTTTCCAGGTTAAGTGCCCTTCTCTTTATCTTTTTTCCCAACTCCCATAATTTTTTGTATTATGCAAAAGTTATTGATTACTTTCCATGCTGGGATCTCCTTTAAAAGAGCTGAGTAAACTTATAGATTTTCTACTAAATTTCCATCAAGAAAACTGGTGAGCGTAATAGCTAAGGACAAATATCCATGCCAGCTGCATTGGAAAACAGTAACACAAATGTCAGATCTTGGCTTCAATTTGCTTTCCCCTGTTGGTGCCTCATTGGTGTTACTAGCAGCAACTAACCTGATGATGGAATATATATGGTTGTGTTAAATACTGTGTGTTTTTGCAAGAATGTCTTGGAATAAGAATAATAATAAAAGCAACAAAACAAACCAGGAACAAAAAAGCCCCAATGAATATGTAAGGGAGACTTTATAATGTTATAAATTTATTTATTTCTATTTAGATATTTTGTATATTAATAGATAGGTCCCACTGAGCTTTCTTTAATGTTTGCCAATTCTTAGCTTTTCATTTTATTTAACAAAACCTTTCAAGAAATGGTTCAGTAGAATTTATGATCTGAGTCACAGATAATTTTGCCATTTATGAAACAAAGATACTTGTCAAAATAGGTGTTTTGCATTTTAATTTTATTCAATCAATTCAAATATGCTCAAGAATTTACAAGATAAAATATTTTTATTCTTTTGGAGTTTTTTCTTACAAAAAAGTACTCTCATTATCAAGGTATTTTACCTTGACTAGCTAGATATTATATGGGGCATAATTGATGATATATATTTTTGTAAGACCCCCAATAATACTAACACAATGGGTCTACTAAGACAGAGTTTAGAGGAAGTATAAGGATCTCTAGGTTTCCTTTGGGATGCAGAGTCTTATGGAGCACAGGCTAGCCTCAAATTCTCTATGTGGCTAAAGACAATTTTGGCATCCTGATTTTCCTGCTTCCACTTCCCAGTGCTAGTATCATTGGCATGTGCCACCACACCATTCATGTGGTGGTTACAGCTAAACTCAGAGCTTCATGCATGCTAAGCCAACACACGCTACCAATGAAGCTACTTCTACAGACTAGGATATTTTTAAAATTCAATGTATCTTTTAAAGCAAGCTTTTGTCAAAAAACTCTTTTATTATTTTAGCTAACCATGCTCGCTCTCTCTCTCTCTCTCTCTCTCTCTCTCTCTCTCTCTCTCTTACTCTCTCTCTGTGTACACGCACATATGCGTGTGTGTAGCTTAGGCCAGAGAAGAAAAAAAAAATCTGAGTGTCCTTATGGGTAAAAATTTAAAATTTGTTTTCATAAAAACTGAGAGGATGATTCTAAAATTCATTTGAAAATGCAAATTGACTGAAACAGCTTTGTAAAACAACAATAAAGTTGAAGAAATAATAATTGATTCCAAGACCAATAAAGCTACAATAATCAGTAGTATAACATTTGCAGATGGATACATAGGTTAAAGGGAATAGAATTAAATGTACTTAGACAGATGTAGCTAGCTGCTATGCTATGAAGGTACAAAGGAGATATGGTAATCTTTTCAATAAATGATGCAGAAAAAAGACATTTACATGCAAAAAATGAACTTCTACCAACAACCTCACAACATTCACAAAAATCAACTTGGCTGTCTTTTCAGCTAACAATAACTCCCAAGAATTCATCCTAAAGGTATCTGAGGATCTTGTTAAGTATACTGAAGATCTATAGTTATTTAGATGGAATGCTGTCAACCTATGTATAAAATAGAAAAATTGTGTGTGTGTGTGTGTGTGTGTGTGTGTGAGAGAGAGAGAGAGAGAGAGAGAGAGAGAGAGAGAGAGAGAGAGGGCAGCTTCTAGGCATGGTAGTGTATTCCTTCAATTCTAGTACTCAGGGAGCAGAGACAGGTGACTCTCTGAGTTCCAGCCAAGGCTACATGGTAAGACTACCTTAATTTCTGTATGCCAGCACTGCACACTCTTCCTCAATTTCTTTGACAGTGGTTTTGATTGCATAGTCTCTGGTTGACTAGTACTTGATCTCATTTATTAAATTGACTTCTTGCATCTAGGACTTTGTGCTGAGATGATACTTTTACTTTACAAACATAATTTCTGTTGTATTTTCTGTCTAAAAATCAGACTCATTTTCAGGACAGTCTTATTTCTCTTTTAATCACTCCACAAATCTTTACCCAGTAGGTTATTCTCTGTTGTTAGGGAGCTGCATTGACTCATTTGCTGCTTCTGAATTTGTACATTTGGTCATTCACAGATGGGACTGGAATAACTCAGTCCCTCAGCACCTTCCTTTTGATGTTTCCAGTTTTGAAATTTAACTGATGATCAGGAAGAAGAGGTAAAATCCATAGGGAGCCAGAATCAACACAACATAGCCTACATTTTAAATCTCACAGATTCTGGGGCACTGGCCTTCCTTTGTGCTCTTCTGGTCTTCTTTTAGACTCGGGTCACATGCTTTGTGTTAGCTTTTTCAGTGTAGAATAAAACAGAGCTAAAAATGGGAATAGGGCTTAAAAACCAAAGCATTATGTCTTGAGGAATAGCTCGATAATTAAGAGCACTGGCTGCTCTTGTAGAGGACTGGAGTTTGGTTTCCAGAACCCATATGACAGACTGAGACCTATAATTCCAGTTCCAGTGGACCCAGTGATCTGTTCTGGCCTCTGTGGGCACCACACTTTCATGGTGAGCTTATCCACACACAAGTAAATCAGTCATTGTGCAGAAAATAGAAATAATTCAGTCTTAAAAACTGCAAAGCATTGGCAATTGCAAGAACCCATGGCTATAAACTTGGCAATAAGGGAAGAGGCATAGGGGAATAAAAAGCAGAGAATTAGACAAAGTATTTTTATCACAGAAGTCACTGAAATAACAATAAATACTTAGATTATGAATAGAACATTGCTTATTATTGCTGGAGACTAAACAATCCATGTCCACTTTAAAATCAGTTCCAATGATAATGTGAACTAGTTTTCTCTTTTCAGCATCTTTCAGAACAACTGAATATTCTCTTCCTGAAGTTCACTCTATGTTTTAGATTTCCATGGTGACAAATATTGCTTGTCTTCCTATTTGACCCCTCCATCATCTTTGCCAACACAGGATCTGACCTTGATGGTTGCACCTGCCCAAGACGCTTCTGGTGTCATTTCCTATTCTCCCGTTGACAACCTTGACACTCTATGGCTTCAGTTCATCTGTGGCTCCCACAGTTATGGCTCTTGGGCTAAAATGCCAACTCCTATTTCTTTTTTCTTTTTTTTAAATTTATTTATTTATTTAAGGATTTCTGCCTCCTCCCCACCACCGCCTCCCATTTCCCTCCCCCTCCCCTGATCAAGTCCCACTCCCTCATCAGCTCGAAGAGCAATCAGGGTTCCCTGACCTATGGGAAGCCCAAGGACCGCCCACCTCTATCCAGGTCTAGTAAGGTGAGCATCTAAACTGCCTAGGCTCCCCCAAAGCCAGTACGTGCAGTAGGATCAAAAACCCACTGCCATTGTTCTTGCCAACTCCTATTTCTAACGGATTATTTAAAAGTTTACTTGGATATTTAAAAAATAACTCAATCTTAATATACCAGAAGCCGCATTTAAGACTGTTTTCCCATTTACAAACCTCAAGCCTTGTCTCACATTTGTTGATTTGCTCACTGTTTTTACTCTGTTTATTTTCAATCCAACAAGTATATCCAGATTATACAGTAGATATAGTTTACTGGTGCCACTGGGGGATGACTGCAGGTAAGACCAATAACGTTTCTAGTTTTCATGGAGCTTATATTGTAGCAGACGAAGACACCAAATAAAAGTGAACAGACACATCAATAAAACCACTTCACATAATGACCATGTGTACCAAGAGAATCTGTTGGGTAAAGTGATGGAGTGTGACTTCATGTAGCCTGCCCAGGGAAGCCTGTCTAAAGCATTAATGTTTTGGATGAGAAACAAATGACAGAAAGGAACCATGTGTGCATAGGTCTGGAGGGAGAACATTCTTGAAGCAGAACTTGGAGAAGAGTCCCTGATCTCCAGATGCTGGGTTGAGAATGGATCAAGTGGAAGAGGAGTGGGACCCAGGAAGACCAATTAGACTTCCTGTATGACAGTCCAGGAGGGAGGAGGAGTGGCCTTGGAAGCTTGGTGGCCAGGGGAGATGAGAAAGTATTTGGGAGAGAGCTGAGGAGAAGGAATGCAAGCATGGATCTCGTAGTGACTCAGATGTGGACACATTCAGAGGTTGGCTGGAGAGCAACCCATGAATGATGAGGGGTTGGGGCAATGGGAGTCAGGAATAGAGTTTTATGTGGGATCATTGTTAGAAGTCTATTAGTCCAGTGGAAAAGGCCAAGCCTTAAAATTAGACACAGAAAAGTATGGAAGTCAAGGAAGAACTGAGGCTGGAGAAATGAATTTAGGGCACACATATACATATGTATCCATACAAGTACACACACATGTATGTCTATGCATGGGTGTGTCATGTATACGTTTTCAAGGCCCTGAGATTAGATGAGATCACCTGGTGGAAGGATAGTAATGGCGACAGTAAAGGTGAGAAGAAGTTCAAGAGAGAAGCCTGGGAGCTGCTGTCTTAAAGTAGGAAGGACACAAGAGTGTGAGATGTGGCAAGGATATGGATTAGTCACCAGACAGGCCGAGTGGGAAGAATAGAGTCAGGGGAAGAGAATGTCTGGGGGAAAAGGGGACAGTCCAGTCTGATGTTAAACCTGGCAATGATCACCACATTCCTTGGTGTGCTGCTTCCGGTTTTAGTATTTGGAAGTTGATTTAGCTCCTGTGCTTCTCATGAATAATAGAAGTAGGAAATAGAGTTGATTTCTGTTTCATTTTTAAAGCTTCCTTGTGAGGGGTGTAGCGCTAACCCCACCTATGTAAGAATAACCTGAAGATTATTAGCCTGTAGCTTCGCATAATTGAGAAGTGATATTCCGCAGCAGTCCCTTACCTGTGTCTGCAGAGACACTGAGCCCCGACATGCTGACTTAGCCCCACCCAGGCTCTAGATCCAGCTGACCCTTAGGAAACACAGCTGGCAAGGCGACAATTGAGTCTCGAGGTGGCACTGTAACTAATCTTGAGCCTGAATGCTATTCACCTGGCTTTGGTTCAGCCTTGCCTCTCACGACTGAATTCACATCTTGATTTTCTCCCTGGCACCATCTGGCTCACTTCAGATCCAGAGTTCTGTTTTGATTTCCTACTTGCCCCCTTAGAGTAGTAGGCTGTGGATACTGCACCCTAGTCCTCTGTGTCTGATCCCTGGTTCTCTCTTGGTTGAGACTTACCTTCTCTGAAAGCTTGGCTCTCCTTACTCCCGCTCTGCACCACTGATTTAAATCCTTCTATTTTGGAACTTTGGTTTTCACCCATTAATGGCTTTCTGAGTTACTTTTGCATCTTTAGACTCCCCTCACCCATGCTAAACTTTTCTTTGTTTACCTCAGAAATACAATTGAGTTTTGCTTCGTATCTGGGTTCTACTCATCTAATTAACTCAGCATTCTAGCCTGGGTAAAAACACTGCTTTTTAAAACTGCCATTTCTCAGTGGTCCATGCAAAGCAGCTTTCTTTAACGGAGGAGGAATTCTGCGGATGTTCACTAACTACGCTAGGCATTAGGGAAGGACAGAGGCATACAATGTGGCCTCTGCCTTGGAGGAAATATGTTTGAAAGTATAGTCATACAAAGGTAGTCTTTACATCCAGAAAATCATGCTGATTGTCTTGTGACTGTTTCTAGCGTATGTGATGCACCCATTCTGTTTTCATCGGCATCCTTTCCTCATAAAACTGCGTAATCAGAATACTTCAAAACTAAGGCCACAGATAGAATCCCAAGGACCATAGTTTTCAGAATAAGGATTGCTGAGAGCTTGTGTACCGGTTCTTCATAATTGCTGCCTGCTAGTTAACCTTGAGTAATTGAAACATACACATGTTTTCCCCATGGAAGGGGCATATTGGAAACATTTCATTTCTTACGGTCATGCTGTGCTTCTCTCGGATGATTGGACTAGTGCCCAGGCATAAACCGTCTCCTTCTTCCCCCACACAACTTGTCAGCTGTTTAACCTAGCATCATTTGTTTTTTTCATTTTCAGTCAAAATGACAGTGCTAATTGTTGCACAGGGAACAAGAAGTAAAAGAGCCATCGCTCTGTTTCTGAGAATACTCTTCCCATGATTATCATCATACGCTCTGAAGCATATCTTATCGTTGCTCCAGGACAGGCTCCTCTCGCATTCAGGAAACAGGACCGGTATTTAAAGCTAAGGGTACCACTCTGGGAAACTGAAGATGCAATGAGAATTTCTGTGAGGCAGGCTATACCGCCCCAAGTTAGAATTGCATGGTGTGTCCAGGAGTCTCAGGCTCATGTGCATACAGCCTTCATCTTTTATGTCAGCTCATGGCTAAGATGCTGAATGCACTGCCTGTTCAGATCGATCCTGGCATTGTTGGAGAGAAAGACCATTTGTGTAACAGCCTTTGGAGTGAATAGAACACTGCAGATGGAGCCAGAGAGCTCATCACTGGGAACTCGGCTTTTCTTTGAGAAAGAATGCATCTCAAAAATCACAAAAATGAGATTGTGCCTTGTAGATCTCCAAGCAAAAGAGTTTACCATTGTATACAAAAGTCGCAGAAGGCACACTTTTGCCAGGTCCCTAAAGTCTCTCTGTTCAGTGGCTCAAAAACCTGTTCTATGGAGTTTAGCTTAGGCTCAGAGTTAGAATGTCCTTCATGCCCAGACTCATACGAACCTTCTTTTCCTGAGCGGTGCAATAGTTTGGTGATAACCCTCTCTGAGCTTTTCACATACTTGTGTGTTGGATAGCAGGGAAGTAAACATTTTAGACTTTGCATTACTCATGAGAATTTACTTGGGATTTGTGACATTTTATGCTGGCTGACATTCCCCTTTCCTAGCGTCAGCGGGCAAGTGTACGAAAACGCTCTTACCGCCTCTGCTTTCCACTCCCCAGTGGTCTGCCTGCTAGGTGAACACATCCCTTAACAGACCGAGCAACCGGAGTTGCTGCTAGGTGAACTCAGCCCATGGCTATGAACTGCAGTCATGGGAACCATGGTTTTTCTAATAAGAAGGTGCGAAGTGTGTCTGACAACCCTCACCATGGGGTATGCGAAGGGATGTCGACCTGTGAGTCTCTGACTGAAGTAGAAGATGGATTATAGACAGCTTCTCTCTGACAACTCAGGCCTGCTAGTTTTAACTGAATATTCCAAACTGTAAAGCATCAATTCTTTCCCATCTTGCAAGGTTTGGCTCCACAGGAAAATTAAGTGTGTTGTAAGCACCTAGAATGCTAGGCAGATCTGAGCCCAGAGATTGCTATAGGTCAGGTTAAATACAAATTGACATTCTTGCTATGGTAATTTTTTTTTTTTTTTTAAAAAAAACCTTAAATCCTTTTAGAATCCTTCTATGGCTGGCTGGTATGTTCTCTCTCTCTCTCTCTCTCTCTCTCTCTCTCTCCCCTCTATCTGTAATTTATATTGTAGAAATAATATATGTACAAATAATAACCAATGAAAATATATGTAGACATAATTTAGTTTATTTAATTTTTAAGATTTATTTTTATTCTATGTCTATGAGGGTTTTGTCTGTATGTATGTATGTGCAACACCAATGACTGTTAAGGCCAGAAAGGGGCACTGAATCCCTCGGGACTATAGTCACAGATAATTGAGTTGCCATGTGTAAGCTGGGAGGTGAACCCTGGTTCTCTGCAAGAGCAACGTGTGTTCTTAACCACTGAGCCATCTCTCTAGTCCATTAAAAAGAAAATACATTTATTTGTGTGTGTGTGTGTGTGTGTGTGTGTGTGTAGGTCAGAGGATAATTTGTGGGAGTAGGTGCTTTCCTTCTACCATGTGAATTCCAGGGTCATATTCTGGTTGTCAGCCTTGGTGGCACTGACCCTTATTGCTGACCCCAGGAATGTTTTTAAAGTCGTTGACTTCAGGCAAGCAGAACAAGCTCTTCCGGTCACAAGTGGGTGCCACACATCCAACACCTTCACTCCAACCTCTCCTGTTTCCTGCCTGCTCCACCACAGATATGCTGATGGGCTTGTGTTTTTCCCTCTGTCCTCCGCTTGTCTCGGCGGCTTCAGCACCTGTCTCTTCTCATGCTCACCCCCTCACCTTTCCTGTAAGGCTGAATTACACGCTGTCAGTTTGCTTGTGTTACAAAGAGCTCTCCTGATTTCACCTTCTGCCCCAGCCGTCCTGCCAGGCCACTCTTTTACCACACAACTCCTTAGAAGCTTAGCTGATCATCGTCTCTGTGTTCTGGCTTCTCAGTTTTCTGTAATCCTGTTTCCTCCATCCATCCCTTTCTCTCACTTTCCAACTTCTTGAAGGGCTGAGTGCAAAGTCTACTTCCTTCAGGAAGTTCTCCTTCCGGGACTTGAGCTCACCTCTCCAGTTTTCTCTCACCTCACCGTCTCGTTTCCTGATTACCACACCTGGGCCCAGTGTGCTGAGCCTTTGCTCTCTCAGGGCTTTCCCAATGTAACGAGTTCCTAATATATATGTATATGTATATTTATCCAGCTCAGACTTCTCCCTGCATGGAAGACTCCAGGAATGAAGCCCAGAGGCATTTTCGTGCTAATTAGAAAAGGCCTCCCTCCCTTTCCCCCTGCAAGCACTTGACCGCCATCTTCTGGAAAGTTTGCAGAGTCGACACACATTAAACAGAACTGACACTTGGCTGGAGCGGGTGTTCCTGTGCTGGGGTGGGTGTGCAACTCAGTAAGTCTCCACCCAAACTCCTGCCTCCCGCCTCCTCCCGCATCCTGTCACAACCCCCTTCTCTCAGTCTCTTCTACTTCAGAATTATTCTGATTTCTGAGGTTGAATCCCATGAAGCTATTGTTGCCACCTCTTCCCGCAGCCCTGCTTGTAAACCCATTAGCAGATCAGATCCTATTTCTTTTTCCTTCTAAGTATATTAGAATTCAACCATTTCTTAATACCTCACTTTGGCGCCTCTGCTTCAAGCCCCTTCAGCTATGACTTGGATTATTCTAGCATCCGCTTCCTCTGGCTCCCCATTGTCTGTCCATACCACGGCAGGCAGTGTTAATAAGCATTTCAAATGCCTTGTGTTTTCTTTCTAACCGTGCCCTCTGTAGTCTACCATGTCACTGGGGTGAAAATAAAAGTCCATAAAATGGCTCTTCATCATCCAAGCCTGTCCCTATCTCCAGCCCTATTGGCCTTCTCATACCTCAGCAAGCCAGCATGCTTTATCATATCAAAGAAGCCTTACTCAAATGAACACTACTCCAAAATGTCCCACATTCTCTGGCGCCCCTGCCATTTTATTGTCTCTACCACCCTTATCATTTGGCATGCACACATTGCTACTTTGGAACTTAATTAAATATTAACCTGTGAGCCACGAGACTTTTCTTGTCCTCTATTAAGCCCTAGTTTCTTCAAGTAGATTTTGATGAAGATTTGCCAAATAATTAACTAAATAAAGACATTCCCAAATCCATTTGTGGGACGCAGTGGTTTCCGATGATTCTGCACGTGTAGACTCTCTAAGTTCCATGATAAAAGTGTCTTCAGGAGTCCAGGAGCTAATTTAAATCTAATCGAAAATCTCATCGGCTTGGCAATCTTCTTGAAGGACATCAGTTAGGTCCCTGCAGAGACAGTAAGTAGGTGCCATCTAGTGGCAACAATGGAAACCCCCGTTTGTGCTCCTCACATTTTATCATTGCATTCTTATTAATTTAACACTGACAATCTGACACAGTTCATCATGTATTATAAACATACTCGATCCTTTTTGCTTTCTTTGTCCCCGCAAACACCGAAGGACACGCTTCTTCTCAACCAACCCCTGTGTTCTTACGCTCTACTTCCACACGCAGGTCTGGTGCAGTCAGCGTTCTGCTGTGTTTCATGATTCCATCAGCCATGTCATAGCCAGAAGACAGTGCTTTTCAAATCATTTTTATTTACTTAAAATTTATTGTGGTATAAAGTAACAGGAAATAGGTGGTTTTTGGGTCTGTGTGTGTGTGTGTGTGTGTGTGTGTGCATGTATGTGTGTGAATGGACAAGCCTGCTTTTATTTTTTTTCCCTCCCTTCCTCCCCCTCACCTTCTACCCGCTCCCATGGTCCCCATGCTCCCAATTTACTTAGAAGATCTTCTCTTTTTCTACTTCCCGTGAAGCTTAGATCCATGTATATCTCTCTTAGGGTCCTCATTGTTGTCTAGGTTCTCTGAGATTGTTAATTGAAGGCTGCATTTTCTTAGCTTTATGTCTAAAAGTCACTTATGAGTGAATAATTTTGTAATTGTCTTTCTGGGTCTGGGTTACCTCACTCAATATAATATTTTCTAGATCCGTCCATTTGCCTGAAAATTTCAAGATGTCATTAAATTTTTTCTCCATTGTGTAGTACCACATTTTCCTTATCCATTCTTCAGTCAAGGGGCACCTAGGTTGTTTTCAGGTTCTGGCTATGACAAACAATGCTGCTATGAACACAGTTGAATACATGGCCTTGTGGTATGATTGAGCATCCTTTGGATATATACCCAAAAGTGGTATTGCTGGGTCTTGAGGTAGGTTGTTTCCTAATTTTCTGAGAAATTGCCATACTGATATCCAAAGGATCTGTACCAGTTGGCACTCCCACCAGCAATGCAGAAGTGTTCCCTTTTACCCCACATCCTCTCGAGCATAAGTTGTCATCATTGTTTTTGATCTTGGACAGTTTTATAGGTGTAAGATAGAATCTCAGAGTTGTTTTGATTTGCATTTCTCTGATGGCTAAGGATGTTGAGATTTCCTTAGGTGTCTTTCAGTCACTTTAAATTCCTCTGTTGAGAGTTCTTTGTTTAGGTCTGTATCCCATTTTGTATTGGATTATTTGTTCTTTTGATGTCCAATTTCTTGAGTTCTATATATTTTGGAGATCAGTCCTTTGTCTTATGTGGGGTTGGTGAAGATCTTTTCCCATTCTGTAGGCTGCTGTTTTGTCTTGTTGACCATGTCCTTTGATTTACAGAAGCTTTTCAGTTTCAGGAAATCCCATTTATTAATTGTTGTTCTCAGTGTCTGTGCTATTGGGGTTATATTTAGGAAGTACTCTCCTTCGCCAGTGTGTTCACGTGTACTTCCCACTTTCTCTTCTATGAGGTTCAGTGTGGTTGGCTTTATGTGGAGGTCTTTGATCCATTTGGGCTTGAGTTTTGTGCATGAAGATAGATATGGATCTATTTGCATTCTTCTACATGTTGATATCCAGTTATGCCAGCACCATTTGTTGAATATGCTTTCTTTTTTCTACTTTATATTTTTGTTTCTTTGTCAAAAATCAGGTGTTTGTAGGTGTGTGGATTAATAACAGAGTTTTCAATTTGGTTCCATTAATCATTCTATCTGTTTTTATGCCAATACCAGGCTGTTTTTGGTACTGTAGCTCTGTAGTAGGGTTTGAAGTCAGGGACTGTGATGCCTCCAGAAGTTCCTATATTGTAGAGGATTGTTTTGGCTGCCCTGGATTTTTTGCATTTTCATATGAAGTTGAGTATTGTTTTTTCGAGGTCTGGAAAGAATTTTGCTGAAATTTTGATGGGCATTGTATTGAATTTGTATATTACTTTTTGATAAGATTGCCATTTTTTACTATGCTAATTCTACCTACCCAAGAGCATGGGAGATCTTTCCATTTCCTGGTGTTTTCTTCAATTTCTTTCTTCAAAGATATAAAGTTCTTGTCATACAAGTCTTCCATTTGTTTGGTTAGAGTTACTCCAAAATATTTTATGCTATTTGTGGCTATTGTGAAGGGTGATAATTCTCTGATTTCTTTCTCAGCCCATTGATCTTCTGTGTAAAGGAAGGCTACTGATTTTTTTTTTTTCGAGTTAATCTTGTATCCTGCTACATTACTGAAGGTGTTTATGAGTTGCAGAAGTTCCTTGGTAGAAAGTTCTGGGGTTGCTTATGTAAACTATCATATCATCAGCAAATAGTGAGGGTCTGACTTCTTCTTTTCCGATCTGTATCCCCTTGTGATGGAGGAAGGTCATTGGCTAATAAAGGCACTGCCCTGCCCATTTTATTGGTTAGAGGATAGGTGGGAGGAGTAAACAGAACAGAACGCTGGGAGGAAGAGGAAGTGAGGTCAGAGACTCACAGCTCTCCTCTCGGGAACAGACGCCTGAGAGAGACGCCATGCCCCGCTCCCGGCATGAAGCTCCGACCCAGGATGGACTAGGCTAGAATCTTCCCGCTAAGACCGGTTCTCACAGATTATTAGAGATGGGTTGATCGGGATGTGAGAATTAGCCTGTAAGTGCTAGAGCTAAAGGGCCAAGCAGTGCTTAAAAGAATACAGTGTCTGTGTAATTATTTTGGGGCATAAGCTAGCCAGGCGGCTGGGGTGCCAGGGACGCAGCCCCCCGCCGCTCTTATTACTTCACCCTTGATCTCCTTTTGTTGTCTTATTGCTCTACATGGAACCTCAAGAACTATATTGAATAAATATGGAGAGAGTGGACAAACTTGTCTTGCTCCTGGTTTCAGTGAGATTGCTTTGAGTTCTCTCCATTTAGTTTGACATTGGCTGTTGGCTTGTTGTATATTGCCTTTATTATGTTTAGGTATGTTCCTTCTATCCCTGCTCTCTTCAAGACCCTTATCATGAAGGGATGCTGTGTTTTGTCGAAGACTTTTTCAGCATCTAATGAGATAATCATGTGGTTTTTTTTCTTCAGTTTGTTTTTATATTGACAGACTTTCATATGTTGAATCATCCCTGTATCTCTGGGGTAAAGCCTTCTGGTCATGGTGGATGACTTTCTGATCTGTTCTTGGATTCAGTTTGCCAGTATTTTATTGAGCATTTTTGCATCAATGTTCATGAGAGAGATTGGTCTGTAATTGTCTTTCTTAGTAATGTCTTTGTGTGGTTTGGGTATCAGGGTAATTGTAGCCTCATAAAAAGATGTTGGCAATGTTCTTTCTGTTTCCATTGTGTGGAATAATTTGAGGAGTATTGGTATTAGTTTTTCTTTGAAAGTCTTTTAGAATTTTGTGATGAAACCA
This sequence comes from Microtus oregoni, assembly GCF_018167655.1. Classification (NCBI taxonomy): domain Eukaryota; kingdom Metazoa; phylum Chordata; class Mammalia; order Rodentia; family Cricetidae; genus Microtus; species Microtus oregoni. Next base: position 36,395,779 of record NW_024543072.1, read on the forward strand.
TCTGGTCCTGGGCTTTCTTTTGTTTGGGAGACTTTTGATGACTGTTTATATTTCTTTAGCAGTTATAGGTCTATTTAATTTGCTTAACTGGTCTTGATTTAATTTTAATAAGTGTTATTTATCCAGAAAATTCTCCATTTTTTTTTTAAATTTTCCAATTTTGTGGAGAACAGGTTTTCAAAATATGACCTAACGATTCTCTGGATTTCCTCCATGGAAGACAGTGCTTTTTAAGAACTTCCCAGGCCTCCAGCTCTTATGGACTTTCCTCCCTGATTTCTGTGACATGCCCTCGGTCTTACAGGTGTGAGATAGTTTTCCCATTTAGGGCCAAACACTCATCCAGCCATTTATTCTCTGCATGTGACCAGTTATCCTGCTCAAGTTTATTAACAGGTGAAAATGTGGCCACATCAGAGAAGCTATGAACTTTTTGACAGTAGTAATTGAGATAGCTGCCAGTCCTCGGGTCCATCTTCAGTGGACCATATTCACCTGGAAATAAGCAGTTGTATTTCTTTTTAATTCACTTCCTTCCCACTTCTCCACTGTGTTTGGGGATCAAATTCAGGGCCCTGCCTTGCTCAACATCCGTACACATCACTGAGCTAAATCCTGAGCCCTTTCTAATATTAATTTTTTTATTCTTTTGATCTGATTACTTTTTTTCCTGTACATTGGCCTTATACTTACTTTTGAACCCTCACATTCTGGCTAGTTAAATGGATAATAAAATGAAGGACCCATCTTCTGGTGGATTATATTATGAAACCAAAGGTAGGTGGTAGAGTAAAACTATAGGAAAAACAGGCCAGATATTGAAGTGATCTCTCTAGGGCAGACCCCTGAAGTCTGATGAACTAATATTGTGTTTACAGCAGCATCAAAAGAATGGGCCACCAAAGTTTGCTCAGTATATTGCAAAGAATGGCACTGTTTGTTGTATGGAGAACCTAAGAAGAAGGAAGAAACTGTGTCTGTGTATCTTGATAGGAAAGACAGCAATTCTGCTAGTCTGTGACTGTCACTTAAACGTTTGGAAAGCTAGGTCATTTCAGAACATTGGTGCCTTGAAGCAGAACTCCAGTCCGCTTCAGGAGTCCATGTCCTTTTCATTCCCATTGCTGGGTGGAGCTAGAAGATGCTTGTCTGCTGGCAGAAGACTGGAGCCGTGGTCAGAGAAGCAAGGGCAGGTGACGGGATTCTCAGGAAGGCGGTGACCTCCGAATGTGGACACTCAGATTAATTCCTGGTCTTTTCGTTTGCTAGACCATTGTTTATGCAGCACTAGAAGGCAATGGTGGAAGCAATGGAATAAGATAAGGAAGTTGATATTCTGTCAGCATAAAGAGTTATTTTTCCTATTAAAATTGATTTTTCAACCCTCAAATAAGAGGTCAAATATTTAGTTCGCCATCAGTAAATGGGTCCAAGCAGAAATTTCTACCAGGGGTTTGGTGATAATTAAGATTCAGATTTCTTTCTTTTTCCTGTATGGCATGAAATTCTTCCCACTCTTAAGTTCTCTGTTTCTACTCCACCTTCAGCCCTTTCCCACTTCTCCATCTCTGCATGTCCTAGCATTTAGAGTGTGGACAACACCTCCTCCACCAAGCCTGTGTTAACTTGGTGGTGTAATCTGTGCTCCTCAAATCAACGCTAAGGTGCTGATGAAGAGGAGCCGTGCTCTAAAACAATACATCCCTTGGCTGTGGCTGATTTTCTTGGGTGAATTTTCAATATCTTTGGCTAGGAATTTGGAAAGACTGCTGGTCCTTGCCTCACTATCCATTGGGACCAAGGTGCTCATCCTTACCGTATGTTTGATGGAGCAGTTCTTCAGTTTGGAGAAATCAAAATGTCTGCCAAAAATTGTTTGCTAGTATGACTACTGTAAAGTTTTGTTTTCATAGATATCTCTAGAAGTGGGCATCTAATTTAATAGTGTAGCAGCTAGGAGGTAGTGGTATGCCTCTTCTAACTCGAGTACTTAGGAGGCCAAGGCAGTAGTTTGAGACCAGTCTGGGCTACATAGCAAATTCCAGACCAGCCGGGACTATATAGCCAGACATTGCCTCAATACATAAATAAATAAATAAATAAATAAATAAATACAGAAACAAAGACAAAATGCCAATCAACCAATTAACCAAACAATTTCTCCACTTTTTTGTTATTTTTATAGTTATTTTAAGATTCTTTCTTCTGCCTATATAGTAATTTTTAAATGCAGGCAAATAGTTTTGATCTAATACTTTATCTCTTTTTTTCTTGAGAAAATTTCTACTTATGCAAGTTTATATGATATTTTGAATAGTTTGTTGCTAAATCTAAAACCCTGCATTTAAAAAGAGTTAAGCAAATACTCTTTCCAAGTTCCCTAGCTTCTGAAGATGTGCTTGCATGGCAGAGCGTTCCATCTTAACGAGATGGTGATGCTGAAAAAGAAGAGTGCAGTGTTAGTAGGTGGGTGTGTGCATACCCCAGACCTATAGTCTTTAATACCGGGGTACCTTTTTTTTGTTTGTTTTATCATTTGAGTAGCCCCAGTTTTAAAAAATCATTTGGTAGGCTTGTTGGCTTAAAGACATTTCTAGAACTTAATTCTTATCTGAAACATAAAAAATTTGATATTTTTAGAGAATCATCAGTATTAGAATTGCTAAGTTGTTTTGATATCTGAGGAACAACATTGGTAATTTGATTTATTCTTAAATAAGATATTGGTTCCTTGATGTAATCCTAACATAAGTGTATGAATTTCTTTGTTTTTTGTTTTTTTTTAGAATATGCTGAGTTTCTGCATTGCAAAGGAAAAAAATTTACAGATTTTGATGAAGTTCGCCATGAGATTGAAGCAGAAACAGACCGAGTGACAGGAATGAATAAGGGTATTTCCCCTATACCCATCAACCTACGAGTCTACTCTCCACACGGTAAGTATAATGTTTAAATTTGAATATTCTCCTCAAAAAATTTTCCCTAGAAAAATTCCCATTCATTATAGAACATGCAAACAGTTTGGGCCTCTGGGCTGTTTGGGTCTTGGAACCTCTGGTACAATTCAAAGAGCTAAGACTATTTAGAGAGCTGCAGGAGGGGCTGATAACATCAAATTGACTTGGGAACTGAGAAAAATGCCTTTTAAAAATTTCTAAACTTTCAAAAATCAGAAGGTGGGCACATAAAAACTTACATTATTATTATTATTATTATTATTATTATTATTATTATTATTATTGTCTCTAGTCTTTGCCAAAAAATTTTAGAGGTATGTGGTTGAATCCTTCCTTATTGATCTCCCTGTAGCCATTTTCTATTTCTATTAATTTTACTCCTGAAGATCCAAGTGTGATTTTTATCCCTAGACAGTCATCATAAATTCCCGTAGGGACTTGCCACCCTCATCTAGGAGATAGTAGTTGGGTTGGATTGGAAGCACCTTGCCACTGACTGCTGGTACAGCCCGCTTACTCCACCCGAAGCTCCACAAATGGCTCACATCTTTCCCGTAGGCTAAGTGGCTAATCTTCTGCAAATAACATCTGATGCTTCTGAAGGGGAAGGGCAACTGTTACCCTGAGAATTTTTGTACCACTTGAAGGCGATGCACAAGACAGGCAGACAGCATATGCATGTATTGTTCGGTGTTTTAATTATAGCTGCTTCGTTATGACAGTGAGGGATGGCAGCTCTCTCAGCAAACTGCTAGGCATGTAAATCAATGCCTTCCAGATTATGTTAAGATGATCATTTGGCTTAGCTCAATCATGTAAAAATAGAGAAAACGAGCAACCCCTTTTCGTATTCAATGCTTTTCCTTCTCCTCACTTGTGACGGAGTCATTCACATACGCAGCACGGAAAGCTGAGCTGAGTGGCAGATGATGCAGTCACCTGGGTGTCTTTAGACAACCTTGTGGGTATGTTTTGGACTGAAGGTATCTATAAGACTCTCCCATTCTTCCCCACGCAGTGTTAAATCTAACGCTTATCGACTTACCTGGAATAACGAAAGTACCCGTGGGAGACCAGCCCCCAGATATTGAGCATCAGATCAGAGATATGATCATGCAGTTCATCACGAGGGAAAACTGTCTGGTCTTGGCTGTCACCCCAGCCAACACCGATCTTGCCAACTCGGATGCACTGAAGCTAGCTAAAGAAGTTGATCCTCAAGGTGAGTGTGTGGCCATTATGATGAGAAAGAATCATTGCAAGGTGGCAAGAGCTTTGGCCGTGTTTATAGGTAGCCCAAACTCTAATGACTTAATATCATAAAATTCAACAAAGTCAATGTTGGTAAATATTTTATATTTCAGGTGCTGAAAGAGGAATAATTAGGGACTACAGCCAAATGCCACATGATTAAAAACGTCTTTAAATGAAATCCAAGAACATAGACACTTTCAAACCTCATTGAGTGCTTAGTTTTAAAGGTTAATAAAATAAATTTCTGCACTAGCAGAATTCCATTTACTTAGTTATTATAGGAGTTACTCAAATGTCACAATAAAAATACTTTCTATTGTCTTTTGTTTACTATTTTTTGAAAATAGGAAAAGTTTAAAAAACAAACATACATTATCCAGTCTGTATTTATTTGATATAAATTATAAAATCAGGGACTTTTTTGTTATTTGTATGTCAGAATCCTGAAACATCTCTTCCTTCTGATGATGTTTTAATTTTCCCTTTCTCTGAGCTAAGAAATGACAACATTTCTTCAAAGACCTTATTGGAATACCTTGGTGTGTGTGTGTGTGTGTGTGTCTGTGTGTGTGTGTGTCTGTGTGTGTGTGTCTGTGTGTGTGTGTGTCTGTCTGTGTGTGTCTGTGTGTGTGTGTGAAGAAATAAACAAAACCTCTCAGCTGTGCGCTCTCAGCACGGAGGTGTATGGTCCTCAACTCCAGTACTTCCAGCTTTTGTTATGATTAATTGCCCGTATTTATTTGTTCTCTTCATTTTTATTTTTTACTATTTCTTATTCTCTCCTTTCAAACTGTTCCTCTTATTTTAAAATTTTATTATTATTATTACTACAAATTTTCACCTCCTCCCCTCCTTCCATTTTTCTCCCCCTCCCCCCTCCTCCTTTCTCCTCCCTCTCCAGTCCAAAGAGCAGTCAGGGTTCCCTGCCCTGTGGAAAGTCCAAGGTCCCCCCCCCCCACGCCCCATCCAGGTCTAGGAAGGTGAGAATCCAAACAGATTAGGTTCCCACAAAGCCAGTACATAGAGTAGAATCAAAACCCAGTGCCATTGTCCTTGGCTTCTCAGTCAGCCCTCCTTGTCAGCCACGTTCAGAGAGTCCAGTTTGATCACATGCTCCATCAGTCCCAGTCCAGCTGGCCTTGGTGAGTTCCCATTAGATCGGCCCCACCATCGCAGTGGGTGGGCACACTGCTCGCAGCCCTGACTTCCTTGCTCGTGTTTTCTCTCCTTCTGCTCCTCATTTGGACCTTGGGAGCTCAGTCCAGTGCTCCAATGTGGGTCTCTGTCTTTATCTTCATCCATCGCCAGATGAAGGTTCTATGGTGATATGCAAGATATTCATCAGTGTGGCTATAGGATAGGGCCAGTTCAGGTTCCCTATCCTCAGCTGCTCAAGGAACAAGCTGGGGACATCTCCTTGGACACCTGGAAACCCCTCTAGAGTCCGAACTGTTTCTCTTTTAACATCCACTTCTCAGTATCTTTGGTTTTACATATTTGCATGATTTAGCATCTAGATTCTAACCTCTAATTTTTCATTTATGCTAAAATTTTTGAAGTTCGAAGAGCACTTTCTTATTTTATGAATGTTATTTTTATATTTTACAGATAGCATCCTGCTCTTGGTTTCATGAGTACACTGATTAAGAATCTTAATTAGAACTTTTCAGATTCTTTTTTTATAATGCAATTAATCTCAGAGTGCAGTATTTCCTGGCTGCCTTGGTCTCTGTCTTGGATACTAGTGACCTCTGTCAAATCCATGATGGCTTTCTATTTCTTGTTCACTGACGAGAGTGGAACACCGAACATGTGCAGGATTGGAATCTGGTGGTTAGTAAGCCTGATGTGCAGCAACCGGGCTGTGACTTGGGCTGTTTTTGTTGGTAGAATTTTTGAGCTGCTAGAATTGATATTTTCTCTTGAGATGGTCTAAGGTAGGCCATATGCTCAATATATTTGAAGCTAAGAGGAAGAGTTGCCATGGCTGTGCTTTGCTTAGAAGAAGGCATTGTCAAACACTTCTGCCTGTCTACCAACCCTTACATTCTTTCTGGATGATCCATGAGCCTTAGGGGAGTAATAAAATCAATTTTGTTAATGTTTGCCTTTTGACTGGAGTGCTTAATTTATTTAAATTCAGTATCATGACTTATAGCTTTGAATCTATGTCTGTTATTTTGTCTTTTTATGCTTTATCCTATGTCTCTGATGCTCTGATAATGTTTTCTTTGTGTCATACCCCAGATCCCAGTGTATCACTTCAGTTTCTTGTCATTCACTTTCCTGATTTTGAAGTTATTTTCTGAGTGATTTCTCTTAGAATGCTCTTAACACTAAATTATGGCAACTTTGTTTGAATCGATGTCACCTTAATTTTAACTGTACACTGAACTCTGCTGATTTTTGATAGCAATACTAGTCTTTTCTAGGCACTTCAGATGCTGTAAATTACACACCTACCAAAATAAATATATAACTGTTCCTTTATAGGTGTCTTTCAAGTAAGATATGGAATCAAACATTATAAATAAGCAACGAAACAAACTTATATTGGCTATCCAACTAGTAGTTATCCTTTCCATTTATTTAGCTATGAGGATTTGAGTTAGTATCTTCCCTAAGGACTAGAATGTACTGTGGAGGGTCTTCTAGTAAGAGATTCACTCTTTGTTCATTTGGGAGTGTCTCACTTTTTAAATTTGACAGAGCATTCTCAGTTGACTTTTTTATTATTCCATAACTGTGATTTATCCCTAATTCTGCAGTCAAAACTCAGCTGTGCTTCTTCTAAGAGTCAATAAATGCAGTAGATATGTTATTTTCGCTACTTTTATGAAACTCTCTTCATCTCTGATAGGTGGCGCTGACTAGTTTAATGTCAGCATGGTACAATTGAAAGGAAGAAACCTCAGTTAACTGGGACAACTGGAGAATACAGTGTAAAATGTTACTTCCTGCCCTCTCTCCTCCCCTCAGAATGAGTCTTCTGTGTGTGATGATCATTGCTGTGAACCATTTTTTTTGCTGTTTTCATATTTTACCTAATCTGAGTCCTTTTGTGAAGATGTCATGGAAAGTGTTATTCCCAGGACTTTTTGTGCACAGACCACACTGTGCCAAAGCATGGATCTCTGCTGTGAATAAGAGAAATGAAATAAGAGCAAAGTTCGCCATGTTTTAAGAGTAGAGTGTTATCGATAAAAGGTGGCACACATAGACGGGACACCAACGTGTTGACGGCACTGTTCATAGCTCTTCATGGGATGCTGCACGTTCTTAGAAGTTCTAATTAGGAAGGAAAGTGCCATTAATGAGAACAACGAAATGTTCAGCGTGTAATTACAAGAGCAGCCTGTGGATGGATGCTTCCGTAATGCCATGGTGATTTGTGCCATTGCTTTTTTATTTAAAGAAATTTTATAATTAAATGCCTTTTTTTTTTGTTTTTTTGTTTTTTGTTTTTGTTTTTCAAGACAGGGTTTCTCTGTAGCTTTGGTGCCTGTCCCGGAACTAGCTCTTGTAGACCGGACTGGCCTCGAACTCCCAGAGATCCACCTGCCTCTGCCTCCCAAGTGCTGGGATTAAAGGCGTGCGCCACCACCGCCCGGCTTAAATGCCTTTTTCAAAAAAAAAAAAAAAAAGAATTTGCTTCCATAGGTTGTGTTTGTAGGCAAGACAGTAGGGCGTTTTCTTAATTAGTAACAGGGAAGACCCAACCCATTGTAGGTGGTGCCACCCCTAGGATGGTGGTCCTGGATTCTGTAAGAAAACAGGCTGAGCAAGCCAGTAAGCAGTACTCCTCCATGGCCTCTGCATCAGCTCCTGCCTTCCTGTTCCTGCCCTATTTGAATTCCTGCCTGACTTCCTTTGATGATGAATAGTGACGTGGACGCATAAGCCAAATAAAGCCCTTTTCTCCCTAACTTGCCTTTGGTCATGGTGTTTCATCACAATGTTAGTAACCCTAACTAAGACACAGATTGATTTTATGTGTATAGTTATGGATGTTAGTGGATTTGCTTGAAGTTTTCTGAGCCTCTTGGATGTGTAAATATATATTTTCCATTAACTTCTAGAAATCCCTTAGACATTTCTTCAATTATTCCCTGCACCTTTTCCTTCACTTTTGAGACTCCCTAACGTTACACATCTGTTGGTGATGTGTTTGAGAATGCCCATGGATCTCTGACCCTCTATCTTTCTCCATTCTTTCTCTCAGACTGGGAAGAAAAGTCTCAAGTGACCTATATTCATGTTTGGTGATTCTTTAGTCTATTCACATTTGCTATTTAATCTCTGTGATAATTTTTACTACAATTATTCAGAATTTTGATAATCAGAGTTTCTATTTGATTCCTCTTAAGTGGCCCCACTACCTATCACATAGGCAAAAACCAGGAATTGAATTTTTAATTTGTGCTTTTGGTTTTGTTTTCAGAGAGCCAGAAATCTGAAAAGGCAATGGATTATCATCTAGAATATCTGTCTTCTATCTGACCTTTAGATAGCAGGTCATATAGACAGAGGACTCACGGAAAGTCCAAAGTTTAGTCCCACCCCTCTGGTCAGGGGGCCGCTCACGCTTGCCTCTGCTCTTCATCCTGCTGGCTCTTCGCTCTATTTCATCTCCCAACTTAGCCTGGTGTAGGTGGTGGTAGTGGGAGGTGATGGGATAGTGATGGCGAGTCACAGACACCAAGTTCACTGAGTCTTGCATTTCTCCTTAGCCAGTCATTTGGATGATATCTAGGATGATGATTAACTTTTAGCAAACAAACCACTATTAGTGTTTGCACATAAATTACCTCCTAAAGAATGAAGTACAAACACATCCTTTTAATATTGGCTTTGCAGTACCCCTGTCATTGTGCCCTGTCCACACATTCTGCTGGAGGCTTAGATCAGTAGCAGAGAACTCGACCAGCATACATTAGGCCTTGGGTTCAACTCCCAGCTCCCCCCCTCTAGTAATATTTGGCAAAACACCTTATCACATTTCTGTTAGCTCTCCAAATATGATTCCATTTGTCCTTTGAATTTAAAGTAGTCTTCGTTAATATTAATGTCTGGATGTCTTCTGGGATAATTTCTATTAGCTGGTTATTTTCATGTGTATGAGTCATAATTTCTTCATGTATTTTTGTTGTAGAGGATGAGATGTTTGAATAATGTAATTGGGCAGCACTGGGGGCAGATTCCAGCCCTTCTGTGCCCCAAGATTTTCATTGCAGATGTTCCTTGTTTGATTAGTACTTTTCTGAACCAGCACTCTCTGCTGTATGCAGCCGCGCCAGGGCCGCTCAGTTTCTTTCACAGATGTCTAATGATCCTACAGCAGTTGCCTTATATCAGCCTATGTCCTGGCATTTGCCAGAGGCCTCCCTGTATATGGCACCAGAGCTCCAAGTTTGCAGCCCCACCCCTTTTCCTTCACTTCCTGCGAATACAGAGCCCAGATAGGTGAAATCCAGGGCTTTCTTATTTCTGTCCTGATTATGCTTTGTATAGACATTTAAAAAGGGCCTTTTGAACCCCCTTAGCCCAAACTGTGAGTTTTTGGTTATGTGCTTCTTTGCCCCACTTGTTCTACTGCCTGAAGCAGCTACCATGTTAAATAATTACCACTGATTGTTTTTGACAAACACTCCCTGGGGATAGAGGCCTTCCACACCAGGTAGGCTCCAAGTCAGGTTAAATCAGGAAAAACTACAGGAATATCAAATTTTAGAGAACTGTTCTACAGGTTAAATAATAACAATTGTTTTGGAATTGTATTTTTGTTACTTCTTGCCACATCTGCCTTGTCCAGGCTCACCAAGATGCCAATTTTTACCCTGCTCATGGAGGTCTTGGTTTTCAAGATGAATGGAAAGCAGGGGACTGAAAATGGCACCAGAGCAGAGTTTTTTTTTTTTTTTAAATATTAAGATTCATCTGTTTATTCTGGGATAAATGTCCTTTAGATCATTGCAAGCCTGCCTTTAATTACCCAGCTTTGAAAAACTTGATTTTGGCATTTTTGGCAATGTTCTTAATTAGTGCTTCAGGAAACATGGCCTTTGCAGGGGTATTGATGCCAGCATTCCAACGGACACCGTTCATTCTGCACACTCACAGTAGCCAGAAGCTTTGCATGCAGAAGCCTCTGGGTTCCATGGTGAGGGCAGTCTAGCTGTGACATCTGTTTGCCTGTTGGCCCTCAGGGTTGATTTGCTTGGCTGTGTAAGTGGTCATGCCATATATATCTTTTGTAAAAATTTGCTCTTGGCTAACTAAAAATGTTGACTTATTTAGGCTGCAAGGGACTCTTTCTTACTCAAGGATATCTGAACTAGAATTATATCCACCAAGGCATAAAATTATACACTTTTTCTTTGGAGAGATAGTCTATTTTAGACAGTTTTACTTTATACTAAATTAACACCATTTGACACAGAAAGGCCATTTTCATCAAAGTATGACTGAAGGATCTTCAAATATATAGTTAGAAAGTTTATGTTGAGAAGTTAATTATAAATACCTGCACTATCTTGTTCAAAACAGATACATCTGAAAAAGAAATATGGTAAGTAGTCTGCATATTTTGGGTATAATTAAGGATCCTGAGGCAATCTTGGGTTTAGGGTAGGCCCTTGTATCCTTATAGACATAAGAAGGCTATTTGAGACACAGAGAGACAGGGAAGAGGGCCCTATGGAGATGGAGTTAAGTCGCCACAGCAAAAGGATGACTGAAGTCATAAGTAGTCAGAAGAAGACAAAGAAAAATTCTTCCCTAGAGACCCAAGGCTTTAATGGGAATGTGGCAGAGCTGGCATCTTGAGTTTTGACTTGAATTTTCCAGAATTTCAGGACAACAGATTTCCGCTGTTGTAAGCCACCCATTTGTTACAGCAGGCCCAAGGGGGCCTTCAGGCAATATCTAAAGTCTTGAGCTTGCAGATGTGATCATTTACGACATGAATGTATACAGGAAAAAAGAGGACCCAGAGAAGTAGCCCGGAAGACCTCTAGCAACAGGAGATAAATAGAAGTCATGGAGAAGTGGTGGAGAGCCGAGTAGGCATTGTATTCTAGAAGCTGAGACAAAGAGATCTTTGAGAAGGATGTGTCTGTTTTTTTAGTGAGGTTAAGGAGAGTGATATGGTAGGTGGGCCAACCAGGTCTACATCTCAGAAACTGTGAGGAAGCCCAATAACACAGCCAGAAGTAGAACGTGGCAGCTAATAGCAGTAGGTAGTGGCATTTCTTTTATGACCCAATGAAGTGGTGTAAATTCACCCGAAAGACATAAAAAGGAGGGTACCATATTCCTTTGCTTCTCTTTTTTGGTCAGGTCTTCACAGTCTATGTTCAACCTTGGATCTAAACTGCCCAGAGTGCTGTGGATCTGATCCCATGTGTGAGAGGTCTTCCTTGTTTTCTATTTTCTTCCATCGATAGGTTTAGAGAATTCAGTGGTAAACAGAAAGATCGGAACTGTGAAATGGTCTTGCATCATCGTTATCTCTAGTCTCGGAATATAAATTAGAATTTTAGGTTCTCCACTAATGGAGTTGGGATTGGAGGATTGGTCTTTGCATTTGGCACATTAAAGTCCTTGGTGACCTTGACAAGAAGTGTTTGGTAAGAAAACATCCTTAGGGTCCAACAAATGTTAAGCATGAGGAAGTAGAGACAGGGACCACAGTGAGCATTTTTAAGTTTTCCGTGGACAGGAGGAAGAGTGCAGCAGCAATGCTGGTGAGAGTTTAAGAGGACATTTTCGAAGATGGGAGATGTTACAACATCCTTACGTGTTGATGATGGGAATGATTGACAAGAGAGACAGTGACAGCTTAAATGCAGAGAAGATAAAGACAGGATAAATAGTCCAGGTAAATGCTTGATTTAGGGAAGTGGGGATGAGATACACTGTCACTGTGCAAGTGCTGGTTACAGGAGATTGTATCGTTTTTCCACCTTATCACTATGAAAGGAGATATAAGGATACAGATAAAGGGGACTCAAAGACTGATGAGTAGGGAGATGACTTTGAACATCACACTGAGTTTCTTTATGCCGGCCTAGCGCCCACCTCTCTCGATAGGTTTTAATGCTTGTGGATAGTGACACTATGTTTGCCCTTCTTTTCAGGGCGTGCTTCTGTTCACGGTGGTCATCTGTGTCTTACAGGTCTTAAGTGGGGCAATTCATCATGAAGAGACACCACGTCTTGTGGTGGTACTGATTTATTACTTGAACACAAGTTCATTACTCAGGAAGAGTGTTGCTGTCCCTTTTTTCCTTTGGAGCACAGCAGTATTTTAGCGTTACCTAGCAAGCTTGTCATCTCCATAGAGGGCTGTTTAAAGGTCTTATCGGGAGGTAGATGGGTCTGGAAACTCCTTTCATGGCGATTTATCTCTCAAGCAAGTGAATTTCATCTCTGAATAGAGCATGGATACGCATTTTCCTGGAATACAAAATCAGCCCTTGAAGAATGTTAGGTCTCTGGCTGGCAAAGACGGAGTCATTTTCTCTTGAGATAATTTGTGAATTGGATAAGAATTAACCTTACTTAGCTCAAGTAAGGCTAGTTTTGCTTAGTTTATGGAAGAAGGCTCTTATCTGTCTCCTTCTTCCTCCCTCCCCCTCCCTCTTTCCCTATAGATACCAGTTAATAACAGATATTAAATTAATAGATATGAGTATGTATTGCTTTGTAAGGAGAAATAATGTATGTAGCATATTTTCATTTTAATATTTCACTTTCAAGCTTCTTTCTTTTTTTTAATATTTATTTATTATTACACAGTGTTCAGTCTGCAGGCCAGAAGAGGGAGCCAGATCAAATTACAGATGGTTGTGAGCCACCATATGGTTGCTGGGAATTGAACTCAGGGCCTCTGGAACAGCAGCCAGTGCTCTTAACCTCTGAGCCATCTCTCCAGCCCTTGGTTTGCAATCTTTTTTTTTTAAATTTATTTATTTATTAAGGATTTCTGCCTCCTCCCCGCAACCGCTTCCCATTTCCCTCCCCCTCCCCCGATCAAGTTCCCCTCCCTCATCTGCTCGAAGAGCAATCAGGGTTCCCTGACCTGTGGGAAGCCCAAGGACCGCCCACCTCTATCCAGGTCTCATAAGGTGAGCATCCAAACTGCCTAGGCTCCCACAAAGCCAGTACGTGCAGTAGGATCGAAAACCCACTGCGATTGTTCTTGAATTCTCAGTATTCCTCATTGTCCGCTATGTTCAGCTAGTCCGGATTTATCCCATGCTTTTTCAGACCTAGGCCAGCTGGCCTTGGTGAGTTCCCGATAGAACATCCCCATTGTCTCAGTGTGTGGGTGCACCCCTCGTGGTCCTGAGTTCCTTGCTCGTGCTCCATCTCCTTCTGCTCCTGATTTGGACCTTGAGATTTCTGTCCGGTGCTCCAATGTGGGTCTCTGTCTCTATCAAGCTTATTTCTAACATGACTGAAAACTATAAAGTCAGTTTTTTTCTTTCACAGACGAATAAAGTGCTAAGAATATTGACTAAAATCCAAAGACTTGTGGCTTTAGAAGGATTGTTCAGATCACTTCTGTTCAATTATTTATTCATCCTTTTACATTCAGAATTGACTAGGCTTGAACAAGGGAAAAAATCGGGTGTTTACTCTACAGACATCAAGGGCCAAAAAAGCATCAGGTCTTAACATTCTCAGTGAACTTTCACAGGAAGTAGATGGATTATATTATTGTTAGACTCCAAAGTCAGTCATGTGACATTTTAATGCATGCTGTAACTTTACATTGCAGGTATTTAATTTTGCAAACTTTTCATCTTATTTGTGTTTTATGCTTTTGCAATTCAGATAAATTTGTTAAATCTGATGTTATCAGTCAGCTCATTTGCAAAGAGTTAAATCATCTCTGGCATAAACAGGCATGGCTAAGAGCGGTGAAGAACGTTCATCTCAGCCTCTGAAAAAGCAACTTAAGACCAGCAAGATGGCCCAACTGGTGTTTCTCAAATGCAAGAAGAAATGAGAAAAGCAGCTCTCAAAAGCTGTCTTCCGACCCTCCACTTGCTTACTATGACACACGCAAACACACACATGCAATGGTTAAATGAGGATAAAGGTGAAGAAACAACAAAAAAAGTAATTTGGATATTATTTAGAGCTGTGTATGTGATGGCTAGTCTTCCTTGTCAACCTGGCACACTCAAGCAGAGAGGGCCTCAACTGAGGAACTGCCTCCATCAGATTGGCCCGCAGCCATGTCTGTGGGACATTTTCTTCATTGTGAAGTCATGTAGGAGGGCCCACTTTAATCCTAGCATTCAGAGCAGGCAGATCTCTGAGTCTGAGGTCAGCATGGTCTACAGAACAAGTAACAGGACAGGCAGGGCTACTCAGATAAACCCTGTCTCAAAAAAATGATAAAAGGTGGGGAGAATCTTTTAAAAAAAAAGCACTTGTGTACATATTACCCTATTTTATTTTATTATTTTTTTTCCTAAGAAAAACATATGTAGATTCACCTGGAAAGTCAAAATAGACAAGATCACCTGACAAAATTGGGAGTATATAGTGGTGGGGGGAGAAGGGAGGGTAGAAGGGGAAGAGAAGAGAAAAGTGGGAGGGGCAAGGAGAACTTGAGGGAACGAGATAATTGAGATGGAGGAAGGACAGAGATGAGGGCAAGGAAAGAGATATTTTGATTGAGGGAACCATTATGGGGCTAGCAAAAAACCTGACACTAGAGAAATTCCCAGGAATTCGAAAGGGTGACCCCAGCTATGATCCAAAGCAATAGAGGAGAAGGTGCCTGAACTGGCCTTGACCTGTAGTCAGACTGATGAATACCTTAAATATCACCATAGAACATTCCTCCAGGAACTGATGAAGACAGAAACAGAGACCAGCACCAGAGGCACTGGACTGAGTTCCCAAAGTCCAGTTGAAGAGTGGAAGGAATGAGAATATGAGCAAAGAGGTCAAGACTATGATGGGTTCACCCACTGAAACAGTCTACCTGAGCTAATGGGAGCTCACCAACTCCAGCTGGACTGGGAAGGAACAAGCATAGGACCAAACTAGTACCTCTGAGTGTGGCTGACAGTTGCATGGCTGGGGCAGACTTGTTTTATTTTTTAAATGGGCTTCTAAGTTTGAACCATAGCCCTTATGTCAGGAAGCTCACAATTGCCTGGAACCCAGCTCTAGGAGTTCAAGTTATGTATGTGGCGCACACACACACACACACACATACACACACACACACACACACACACACACACACACACACACACGAACCCAGCCCACTGTAACAAGCGAGTACCAAATCTAGACAGGTAGACCTGGGCTCTCTAAGAAACAACACTCTACTTGAGCCCAGGAACAAGCCTGTAAGCAGCGTTCATTCCTCTACGGTTTGTGTCTCAAGTTCCTGTCTTGAATTCCTTGCCCTGGCTTCTCTTGATGATAGACTGTAATCTTAAAGTGGAATAAACCCTTTCTCCTCAAAATTACTTTTGGTCAGTGTTTTACCACAACAAAAGCAGGCTAAGACATACCATAGTAAAGTTTTCATCAGAAAAAAATTAAATAATGTATATTTTGTACATATTTTATTTTGGTTGATGAAATAAGATGGCTGTGGTTATAAGACATGAATATGCCTGGAGTTTGAGAGAGAGAGGGGGGGGGGGTAATTGTGCTGCTAACGTGGACTCACATCAGCCCCTGGGGAAGACCAGGAAGATGCAGGTCACTAACAACACATTCACTCCGTCACCACTGGGGGTCACTGTAAAGACATGTTAGCTGCTCTGTGGAGTCAGGATGGAGAAACTTAATGCGGGAAAAGACTGAAAGGATAAAAGCTTAAAAACCTATTCCTCCCTTTTTCTGATGATTTAACTGCAAATTAGCCACGTGAATATTTTCTCAGAGTTTTTCTTTACAGTAATGTGTGGATGTGCTACTCTACTCTGCAAACTGAAAACAACGGAGGTGATCTTAGTATTACAGAATAATTGTGCTTTCGGGGCTTTCCTTTTTCAAAATTCAAATAAAAAATACAACTCAAACTGGGCCTGCTTGTACAGGTAAGTAAGGCCAACTGATTGGAGGTTCAGGCAGGAGGATCATAAGTTCAAGACCTGCCTGGGTGACAGAATGAACTTAAGGCCAGCTGGAGCTGCTCAGGGAGACCTTATTGAAAAACGACAACGAAAAGAAAAACACAGAAGAAGTTAAAAGAGAGCTGGGGTCATTGCTTAGTGAGAGTGCATGCTTAGCTTGTCTGAAGCCATAGTGCGACCACTAGAACTGCAAACACACGCTCACACACACATTCACACTCACACTCGTAGACACACAGCAGAGAAAGACAGAGACAGAGAGAACGAGAGACACTGAAAGCGAGCGAGCGAGCGAGCTAATAGTTACCTGTGTAATTATGTCTGACTCTTAGATTCTGATAGATCATATGTTTTTAATGTTGCTATTAATACAGAAACTCTTTCAAATGTTATTTTGAAAACATTCTGCCCGCCATCCCTTAAATAGACAAGCAAAATCAATCCATGTAGTGTAAATAAAATTTATTTAGCAGTGTAAATAAAATATGACCAAAACCGATCCACTAACCAAATGAAACCCTCTAACTCTTCTGTCTATAACGTCGGAATTTTCTTGGCCTGCTTTTCTAGATCTCCTTCTTCTCCTCCCTCCCTCTCTCCTTCCCTCCCTCCATTCTTCCCACCCTCCCTCCTTCTCTCCCTCTCATCTTGCTCATGCTTTTCTATCTTTCCAACATTTTTTGAGTGCTTGCTGTATACTCTGAATAGTAAAACTCCTCCCCGCCCCCACAGAGTTGAATGAAGTAAGGGAGTATGAGTACAGATAGACCCCAAACCCTTAGTGTAGATTTCTGGAAAGGCTATAAGCTCTGCATTGGGGTTGAGGATGGGTCCAGAGGGTGGAAGAGGGAGGGAGTGTAGGCATCTGAAAAGAACTATGTTGAACAGCCACTGTGGAAGGGTGAAACCATTTGCACCCAACTTCAACAGTTCCTGAGATACTCAGGAGCAGGAGGGTTGAGGGGAAATATTTGGGTAACTTTGGGGGTAGGAATTTTACGAGATTGGTTAGAAGGATGATAACGCAGGTAAAGGAACTGAGGATATTCTAAAAGTAGTTTAAGAGAAGGACTATAAGTCTTTGGAAAAAACCAAGGGAGTTGAGGCTGAATAAAGATAAGTTTTAGGGAAATGAAGTATTTCAGGGCTGAGATTCTGGATGACAGCAGACAGCAACAACACAGTTCTATAAAGAGCACAAGAACTGCGGTTAGATAGTAGACTGTTAGCCCTTTTGATGTCCTGGTAAGACAATTTCAGGTTATACTCATGTAGGATGTGGTTGTGGAGGGGAAACTGTCTAAAGGGCATGCAGATGAAATAGTGAGTGGGAGGAGTGGGGGACCCCAAAGAATGAAACAGCCAGAGAACTGTTTACATCATCATCTTCACATATAAGCCCTGCCTGGGTAGTGCTGGAACTGAGGGTGGTGAGGATGATTAGGATGCTAAAACCCTCAGCAAACGAGTGTGTGTGCGCGCGCGCACGTGCGCGCACGTGTGTGTGTTGATGTTGACTATGGAGGTATTTGGTGGATGGCAGCAAGGAGGAGGACTAGCAGTTGCCATGCCCAGATGATGTTCAGCACTAAGCTGTGTTTGTCTGTGCATTAGGAAGATTTTGGCTGAGGAAACACTGAATAATGGTTCAACACCAGTTCTTTTCTCAGTCCAGAGATTCATGGCATTGGGAGACCACGCTGCCTCCTGTGATGCACAAAGGAGAGAACTTGGGCTGTGTGAAGGCCAGAAGGAAGTGAGAGTTGGTTAGACCAGAACGGGGTGTGCTGGGGTCAGGTGGCGGCAGTAAAGATAATTCTGGTAGGACAGTGAAGGGATTCACAGGGAGGCAAGACCAGGAAGCAGCAGTGTGCTGGAGCAAAAGCACATGCTGTTCTGCTGAAATAGCAGACATGTTCCCAGGAAACTTTGCCTTAATCAGAATTTACACTAGTGAACCATACCAACACAATAATTACATAGGAAAGCATAGCCAGTGGCCACCGGCACAAACTGAGGAGCCCTGCTGCCAGAGTTTGAATTTTGGCTCTCCCACTCACTAGCTGTGTGAACTTGGGCACTGAAAAAAAAATCTCCCAGAGTCTCTTCCTTGCTCATTTTCCTTTATGATGTAGCTGAAGTAGAAATGGTGGCTCTTGTCCTTCATGGGAGAAATGCAGTTTTTAATACCTGCCTACTTCTCATACAAACTTGCAGAATTAAATGCAGTTTGAAGTTTCAAAGATTTTTTTTTTTTTTTTAGCAGATTCTTTGTTTCTTGACTATCTGCTTCTAGTTACTTCTATACATAAACATTGGTGCCCGGAGATTTCTCCTAGACTTAGCTCTTAAATCTGTTTTATTTCTTTGTTCCTTTGATACAAATGTAATACCTCTATCACCCCTGTTCTCTCTTCTTCTCAATTCATTGGGGTTAATTGAGGCTACTGCACCAGAGTCTCACACAGGGAGGTATAGCCACAAAGGTTTCCTTGTGCTAACATCAGCCTTGACCAGCACACCTCACTCTTGGCCCTAGGAAACCACAGAAACGGCTCTCTGTCCTTGTAAATTAGATCTGTCTTTCCAGAGTTTCACTGAAGTGGGGTTGTACATCAACACTCCTTACATCTGACTTTCTCTTGAGAGCCTTTCCTACTGCTACAGGCTTCTGCTGTTCATGTTTCTGAGTTGCTGAGTTGTATTTCCCTGTGTGTGCAGTGTGTTTTGCTGATTCACTTGCCTGTCAATACAGATTTAGTCTATTTATGGTTTGGGATGCTCATAAGTAAAGCTGTACAAATATTAATGTACAGCGTTTCTAAGTTCATGTATGTTATTTTTCCTGGGAAAAGAAAGGGATTCATATATGAATGTACATGAACATCTGAAAAATATCCCGCTACACGGATAGCCAGTTAGAGGTTGCACATCCCATATGCTGGCTGACATTTGACCTTGCTAGTTTCCCTTGCTATCATTTGAATGCCCCGGTGGTGGTTCTGCCTTGCCTTTCTCTGACCTGCAATGCTGAGAATCATTTTGTGTCATTTTTAGTCATTTGTATTTACTTTTTAATGAAATGTCTATTTGAGTCTTTTGCCTACTTCCTTGTTTCTCTCCTTTGCCTACTTCCTTATTCCATGCTGGCAATAAAACATACAGTTTCTAAGCAAGTTCTCTCTCCCTGAGCTACACTCCTAACTCCTTTGTCTGTTTTTAAATTAAAACGTCGACTTCTTAGAATTAAGTTAGAAGGTTTTTGAAATGCATTTTGATGGAAATCTTTCATTACACATTTGAATATGTTCTCTTGCTCTATAGCTTGCAGTTTTATAACCTAGCCCTGGAAGAACACGTTTTAATTTCTTGAATCTTCTCTAAGTTTACAGATATTTTTCTTCTTTGCTTTTCCTCTAGAAGTTTTATAGTTTTAGCTTAAACTTGGGTCTGTGATCCTTTGTGTGCGTGAGTGCGTGCGTGCGTGTGTGTGTGTGTGTGTGTGTGTGTGTGTGCATGCGCGCAGTGAAAGGTTGGAGACTCAGTTCTGGGATCATTCATATTAAACAGATTATCCCCTTCCCATCGAATGACATGGATATCTTTGTCCAAAGTCACTCATGTATGTATATGCTCCTTTGTGTATTATATGTTTGATATTTATTGGTGAATCTGCCTCTATAATGATTCACTGCTTTGTTCCATTTGTCTGTGTGGCTGTTCCTGTGAATCCCACTGTCGTGATTACTGAAGTTTCATTGCAAGGCTTGAGACAGATCTTATATATATGCACACACATATATTATTGCTTATAATAGACGTACTATACTTCCATCTGAAATTTTAATCAGTTTTTCATTTTCTACAAAAAAAGTTTACTGAGTTTTCTTTGGAATAATTAAATCTATAGTTCCTATAATCCTATCTGTTATCCTCTATCCACATGAAGCTATTGAAATTTAAATTAGTTAATATACATAGAATTTCAAGATTAGTTTCTCCATCCCATTGCTGTGCATTGGGCACCTGATTTCACGTGGCTAATAGCGCTCATCTGGAGGAGTTTAACACATGGGAACACATTTCATCATTATAAGTTGTGTTGGGAAGCACAATTGCATACCCAAAGCGTATAGGACTTTGAGTTATATTTGTATCTTGTTCTTATTTTTGTAATCTGTAATTTTAATAAGCTTGTTCAGCTCTCATAGATTTTGTTAGTTCTTTGAAATCTTCTACACATAGAATCATACTGTGTGCAATTTTTTTTCACATATATCAAACAGAAAAACAAACAACGACCCCTCTTTTCTTCACAACTCTATGCTTTTGATTTACACTTCTTGCTTTGGCTGAGGGATCCAGTAAAAGTTGAATTAAAGAGTAACATAGACAATAATGTTACCCATCTTTTCAAAGAACAAATCTTTGATTTGACTATTTTATTACTTAGTTATAGCCTATTCTATCTACTTCCACTATTATTATTAATACTTCAACTTGTTAGTTTAGATTTTATTTGTTATCCTCTAATATCTTAAGATAGAAACTTAGATTGTTGGTTTTAAAACTTTCTTGTTGGTAATAGCATTTGAAATCTTCTGTACTTTAGTGTAGCTATATTACAGATGTTTTGATATGGTGAGCTTTCATTTCATGTCATTTAGAGTGCAGATATGAAAAAGCTATGTGCTGATAAACCAGCACAAGTAGAACATACCATAAAAATTTTAAATGCCACCAATATACTTAATATATGGAAAGACATAGCTAATTATCAAAATATATTGCTGAGAACCAGTTGTTTACTTCTTGGCAGCCTAGAAGTTGTAGATTTCTCTCATTGCCTAGTATCCTAAGATCATGTATTGTACTACAGACATGTAATGCAGAAAGAGATCAAGATGCAAAATTCAGACAGTGAGTTCTACTTAATGTGTCTGGCTTTGTACCGCTATAGAGTCCAGGCATCCTTGGGTTGATGAGCTGGTTTAGTGGGTGAAAGCACTTGCTGCCAAGCCTGATGACCTTGGAATCTCTGGTACCCACATGGAGAAAGGGGAGAAATGACTCCTGAAGGTTTTCCTGTGACCTCCACATGTGTGCTGCGGATGTGTGCACATGCCTAAATACATACACACAAGTATATACACATAAATAATTTTTAAAAAACATTCTAAGTTGAACCATAGTAAGTTGAGTACTATCTGTATTCTGAACTTTCTTTGTGACCTCTATTATAATCCATGGTTATTTCAAGGCCTATTCCCTAATTTCCAAGTATTTTAGAATTATACAGAAAGCTTTCTGATGAGTTTATGTATGATTAATTTCTTTCAAAGATGTAGTTTAAAAAAAAATAAGTATATGTATGTGTGTCTGTGTAGGAGTGCGCTCATGAGTGTGGTGCCCATGGAGGTCAGAAGAGGGCACTGGATCTCCTTGAGCTGGAGTTACAGGGAGTTGTGAAATGCCTAATATGGGGCTGGGACCTAAACCTGGGTCCTCTGCATGGGCAGCAAGCACTTTTTAACACTGAGCCACTTCTGATGCGTGAAACATTAGATATTTTGAGCTTTACTTTGTTTGAGTTCTGAATTTTATTTTGTTCTTTAAAAGTGTATTAGAAAGTAACTACATTGCGTAAAGATCAGTTGGATTTTTTTATGTGCGTTTTTCATGTTTTCAAAGGGTTGGTCTGCAGTAGAGTTTCCCATCTAGTGTCTCTAGCATCTCATCATCCATAGGTCTCTCTGTGTTTGCTGCTAGGATTTTAAATGATTCCCATTGTTATAAAAGCTCTGGGAGTTATTTGGCTTAGAGTGTCCTAGACGTTTCCTTTTGCCTGCTAGCTAAAAGAAGTTTTACCTTAACATATAACACTGTTTCCAGAGACTTGAAAAACTGCCATGAAAATTTCTTGAGCTTTTTCTCTTCTTGGCTCCTTCTTATCTGGTGAATTATTCCGCAAAGTTTACTGTCTCAGAGTCCTTAAACGCTAGTCTGTGTCTTCTGAATTAAACATGACTAACGATGCCTCCTTGGATGGTATCCTTCTACTCAGAGTCTAGATTGAACCACCAAGCGGAAAATGGTTGTAAAACTTTATCTCGTTTTTCTTTTCTCACTATCACAGTCCTGTGAAATACATTGCTCAAGGTCTGAAGTGGTTTTCATATTAATGCATGTTCAGTTTCCTAGAGTTTAGGAAAGAGTCGTGTGTCTAAGGCTGGAGAGATGCAGCTCAGTGAATAAAGCTCGCCATGAACTTTATAACTTGAGGACCGGAGATGAGGCCTTTGGTACCCATGTAAATGTTCAGTAGGTGTGATAGCCTGCCCATAATGCCAACAATGGGAGGAGGGTGGAGACAGGAGATACTTGGAGAAGGCTGGCTAGCTAGATTAGCTGAATCAGCTAATTCTTGGTTCTAGTGCGAGATACAGCCTCAGTACATGTGCATGTACACCAGAACATGCACACCATAGATATGACCAATACACACACACACACACACACACACTATTCTTGTATAGTTTGAGGCAGAAATTAAACGGAAAATTCTTAATATTGACTTTTATTTTCTACCGTTTGACTCTTAAGAACTTGTAAGCTTTTAAACGACCAACGGACACAAATTTATAGATTTATTTAAATCTTTTGCTTCTATTTACAAATGATAAGTTCCTTTATGAACAAATGATGAATTTCTTGCATCAGTATCTTTTTGAAATTCTTTGTTTTAGCTGGCAAGGAACAAATGACAAATGAGCACTCCGGATCTTCCCTATAGTACAAGTTACCGCATGTACATGGCTTACAATCATTTCAGAACAGAGATGAGCTTTCTAACTGACCTGCAGTGTTTGTTTCTCTGCGGTGTAACCTTCCGATGTCAGGTGTTCTTTATGGCCACTCTCCTCTTCAAAGATCCACCATACCTATCAACGTACAGTAAAAAGTAGACTCGGGCATAAGTGCCGCCATCCTAGACATGTTTTTCTTCATGGTGTCATCCAGATATCCAAGCTCCTTCCATCTTGCCACCCTTAGAGACTTAGTAACCCATTCTGAGTCTGTTTAGCAAGACAAAGGCAAAATAATATTTAGGAAAAGTTGTGGGAACCAACATAGAGACTGACTCTACACGTGACATGTGCCAGTTCTGTCTAAATCCTTTTAGCTCAATAGTAACCACGGGAACAACATAAAGCACATTGCTACTCATTTATAAACGAGACTTGGAAATTTAGTTTATCCCCATGCCAGTGGAAAAGAAGGAAGTATGTTCAGCTGACACACAGCAGGAGGTTTAGGAACACGTAGATCATTTTTCTTTTTCATGTCTCAGTTCTGTTTGGGAGTATAACATCTCTGAAAGAAGCACGTTGTACACAGATTTTCTTGTTTTTGAGCTAATTCTTTCTGTTCTCTGTTCTTTCTCTCTTCCCTTTCCTCTATTCTTATTTATTTTTCCTCCTTTCACAGACATTACAATTTCCAAATACTTGGTTTGTCTCTGGGCTATCCTAGCAAACTGGATCAAGACGGAATCTCTATTGCTATCATAAATTGTTAATATTTTATACTGTGTACTTAACATTTTACTAAGGAACACAAAAAATACCAACTGATGACTTTGAAAATGAAAAATGTTTTCAGCAGAGTTATAAGTAATGAGAAGATAAAACTCATGAAAAACCTATAGAAAAATTAGATTAAGCTCTTCCTATTTGTTATGGTTTAGTTGCTTGAAAATAAAATGCTCCACAAAGAAGTCGGGACCACGAGGGGTGCACCCACCCACTGAGACAGTGGAGCTGATCTATTGGGAGCTCACCAAGGCCAGCTGGACTGTGACTGAAAAAGCATGGGATAAAACTGGACTCTCTGAGCATGGCGAACAATGAGGGCTGATGAGAAGCCAAGGACAATGGCACGGGGTTTTGAACCTACATAATGTGCTGGCTTTGTGGGATCCTAGCCAGTTTGGATGTTCACCTTCCTAGAAATGGACGGAGAGGGGAGGACCTAGGACTTACCACAGGGCAGGGAACCCTGACTGCTCTTTGGACTGGAGAGGGATGGGGAGAGGAGTGGGAGGAGGGGGAGGGAAATGGGAGGCTGGGAGGAGGTGGAAACTTGTTTTTTTTTCTCCTTTTCTCAATAAAAAAAATGGAAAAAAAAAGAAAATAAAATGCTCCATAACCATTACCAAATAAAGAACTACATTTATTTCATCCCAACTCCACCTAACCATACACCATGAATTAACTGAAGTACATCGAATTTAAAAAGAATGTTTTTAATCTTGCTGTGTATATTTTTTATATTACTTCTATAATGACCATTTTTACTGTTATTGTATCATTATGCACTGTGTTCCAGATTGCTTTCCTAGCAACTGATAATGCTGTCTGTGGCTTGGTTTGGTTCCACTTCTTAATTTGATGAAAAGAATCACACAACTTACAGTCTAGTAGCACACATAAACAAAAGAAATGGCAGCATCCTCATAATAAATCACTGTGTATTGACAGTAAATCTAGGTATCATGGTAGAAAGTTATCATGGGACTTCTCTAGAAACTGTGTTTCAACTTCTGTATGATCCTAATAAAAACAGGCAACTTTGCATTTTCATTAATTAATTTGGCTCATAAACTAAATCCCCACTGTTAGCTACCTGTACGGATGACTTCATATACACATATTATGTGTAGTTCATGTATGGCACAATAGACCCTTGCTGTTTTAGAACTGTGATTTCAGTGTATCTGAGAATTTTGAAGGCAGAGAGAATGAGCCCTGAATCGTGTTTGTGGGTGTCTGGTTAAGGACTGCGGGTAGGGCTGACATGACGTTTGTTGGGTACATAGAGTTGATGAAGAAGGCAAGGAGAAGTGAAGCTGAAGCGAGTGGCATTGTGAAGATAAGGAGAGGAAGACTAGCGGCCCTGTGCGGAACAAAAGTCACCGGATGTTGTGGAATCGTCCTTCACACTGTGTGAAGATGTATCACTGCGACTAGTTTAATAATAAGCTGAACGGCCAGGAGCTAGGCAGGAGGTATATTACAACTGAGTTTAACTGAAGATCGGAATCAGTCAAGCTGTAGACTTTGGTAAGGAATGGGACTGGTGTGGATACAGATTTCTCTGTTTTGAGAGTGTTGTTTTTGTTTGTTGATTTGTTTTCCACTTGTACCACGATACCTAGCCTATCTTTTGGTCTGGTTTAATAACCTCTATCTTTTAGTTGGTGCAGTTAAGCTATTGATGTTTAATGTGACTACTGATGTCACTGAATTAATAGTTACCTTGAAATTAATGTCTCCTTGTTTTTGTTTTTTTCCTATTTTGTCTTTTTCTTTTCTTCCCTTTTTGTTTCTAATTGAGCATTTTATATTATTCATTTTCTTTGCTTTCTTAGCATCCCTGTTGTATTTTACCTTTAGAGTGGATGCTCTAGGGTTAGCAATATATGCAGCTAATCTGAGCCTACCTTTAAGCAACACTGGATTTTGCTATGAGTAGCATGAATTTTTATTTCATTTCTATTACAATTTTTTTTCTAATTTTCAAAACAGGATTTTTCTGTGCAGCCCTGGCTGTCCTGGAACTCACTCCATAGACCAGGCTGGCCTTGAACTCAGAGACCCAGCTTCCTCTGCCTCCTGAGTGCTGGGATTAATGGTGTGAACCACCACTACCTGGCTGCAGTGCTTTTTACCTTTAGCATTGCTTCTGGAGTCTTTTTTTTCCAGCACTTGCCCTTTTCAGCCCATTTGTTCTTGCAGGTGTGTGCACCATTCATTGTAGTCCTTAGGATAGGAATCTCATTTTAAAATAGTTCCAAGTCTGTTAAGTTGAGCATCTCTGCCATATCCGGGTCTGGTTCTGATGTTTGTTGTGCCTCTTGTCTTTTAGTACGCCTAGTCCTTGACAAGATATACTACTGTGTGTAGGAACTTTGATAAATAAGCCTTCCATAATGCATTGGCTAATGTAGAGAATGAGAGAAAATATTCTACTATAGCCAGTGGTTCAGTCACAGTATTTCAGTCAGCCCATGCTTCTGGAGTTTTTAAGTGTTTCATAGCCTTTGTCCCACCCTCTTAGGTGAGTAGAGATGGCCAGGTCAGGCTAGAATTGAATATTTTCCTTCAATCAATTTGTTTGACCCTGCAAAGTCATCTGAGGATTAGGTCCCTATTGACAGCTTCTCCTGGGGGCACACTATGTGTGATGGTTATAATGTCTTATCTATCAACTGGACAAGATCTAGAATCATCTGGGAGATGGGCCTCTAGACATACCTGTAGGGGACTACCTTGGTTATGTCTACTGGTGTGGGAAGCCCTGTCTTGATTGTGGGTGGGGCTTTCCTTAGAGATTCTGGACTGTATCAAATGGCAGAATTGAGTGGATACAAGCATGTCATGTACACATGACTGTTGGATGTGACAGCTGCTTCAAGCTCCTACTGCCTTAAATCCCCCATCATGATAACCTGTACGTTGAATTGTGAGCCCAGATACACATCCTTCCTTAAGTTGCCCTTGTCAGGGTAGTTGATGACTGCAAACCGAGAAGAAAGGATGACGCCACGTTAATAGGAATGGCTGTCCGGCAGACTGCAAACTGGTTGTCCCTCCCCTCTCACCATCACAGGTGGTTCTTACGTAAGAACTGCCCTGAGCTCCTGGAAGCAACACGCATGCATGCACCGCAAACACACATGCATGCACACACACGTGTGTACACAACATGTCTTGTTCTTAACTCTCATGGTTTTCACACTGAAGTCTGTCTAGCAGGGTTTAGCTTTTCCTGCCTCGACACTGAGCATCTGTAACAACATCAGTTGGGAAGCCACACCTTATTGTCCTTGGATAATTGTAACATTCCCTTTAATGCCCCAAAGATCGCCTTTTGGAAGCACAAACTAGGTTTCCCTACCTAAGACTGATTGCCAAGGAGGTTTCCAGTTCTAAGTTTCTACTTTTGTAAAATTGGATTATTTTTTCTCTACCTGTCTTGCCAAAAGATTTTGGTGCATCTTTCACTGTGATCTTCCACCTGACAGATGCCTAATGGGTTCTAGCTGGTTTTAGCCGTTGGTTGATATTTTTATGTGTTGGTAGACTCCTGCTGCTCTAGTTTAGATTCCAGAGTCGCTATCTTCTCTCTTTTGTGATGAGGTGGAATGACGCCACAACTTAAGAAAGTCTGTCTTTGAGAGTTGCAAGGAGTGTTGCATAACTACCTTGGGCAGCAGGGTGCTGTGGTGTGTGGCTGCCCAATTGGCAGGTGCAGTTTCCTACTGATGAAGAAATGAACACCCCAGAGCTGAGAAGGGGTGAGAGGCTTGTTTCTAAGTCAGTGCGCTTAGTTTCCTGTCTACATAAGCATCAGATTTTTGAAGTGTCTGTGTCTTCCCAAGGTTGTTCCCAGAACTCGTTGGTTCTCAGCAACAGTACCTGTTCTTTATTGGAGAAAAAGCACAGCAGAGACACAAAAGTAAAAATTTTACCAGCTCTGAACTTATATTTTTACCAAGAGGGTCAGGAGTGTCTTAACCTGTAACTTGCTCTTCCTTTATCACTAAAGATATCTCTTTAAAATCTGGAAATCACTCCCATCTCCAGACTTCTGACTTGTAGCTCTATAGACAAGTGGGACTAGTTGTTATGACTAAGCTGTCAAATAACACAGCTAATTGCTTATAGAATCTAAGAATTGGAATGCAGAAAATTAATGTGGTTGAAAATGGAATGAGGTTGTTGGATTCAACGCCATCAAACTCTAGCTCCATGTGTCGAAGCTGTGACCCCTTAGGCAAGAATATTTTCCCTCTCACTTTTCTCAACCTGTATAATTGAGAAAATAATAGCACCCATCTCATATGGTTTTCGTTTTGAGTTCTTAATGAGACTGGCTCAGGATCAGGGATCAACAATGTGTTCTGCTTTATGCAGGTCTTTAAATTCCCAGGGGCGCACCTCAAAAGTCTTTGAAATCTTGTCTGACAATGGCTTTTTGAGATCCATCAATGCAGGTCTTGATTCTGCCAGCAGGAGTTCATTCATTGATTATTTTAAGCCCCCTATTTGTGGAGCAAAATGTGAAGAAAAAGAAAATAGGCCTCTTCTCCTCCCCATTTTTGGTACACCATCTTATGAACTGAAGACTTGGCTGCCTCTTTCAGAAATACAGGAGTAGAAAAGAGATGCTTTTTTAGCCAGCTTTTAAAATTAAAATTATACATTTATATTCCTTAAAGGCATATTCACATACACATTTAAGATCTCTCTCTCTCTCTCTCTCTCTCTCTCTCTCTCTCTCTCCCTTCCTCCCTTCCTCCCCCCTCTCTCTATATATGTATATGTATATATCAGTCGATGTGTGTGTGTGTGTGAGAGAGAGAGACAGAGAGAGAGAGAGAGAGAGAGAGAGAGAGAGAGAGAGAGAGAGAGAGAGAGAGAGAGAGAGAGAGAGAGAGAGTTGGTAATGGTAAAAGACACTGCTCCCGTTCTGATAAAATCTTTGATTCCATCCTTCCTGGTCCCTAAACCTTGTAGCTGTTGCATTTGGTATTTGCCTCCCTGCCTCTATATAATGTAGTTATACTGCTTCTTCCTGATATTGACATTTC
This sequence comes from Microtus oregoni, assembly GCF_018167655.1. Lineage (NCBI taxonomy): Eukaryota > Metazoa > Chordata > Mammalia > Rodentia > Cricetidae > Microtus > Microtus oregoni. The sequence goes on from NW_024543072.1 coordinate 36,424,761, forward strand.
TGAATTTTTATTCAACCTAAAAGCCCTCACACTGCTTTCTCATACCTACAGGCACTTGCACACGCACGGGGAATTGATTCTAAACACAGGGAGGGGGACAGAAGAGGGAAAAGTTATACTGAAGGTGTTTGAAAAAGTCAAAAGGAATTATTTTATATTTACTTAAATTACAAATTTTTCCTTCAGAAGTTTGAAACAATTTCTCTGTTGCTTTTGGGTTTCCAGTTTGCTTCTGGAAACGCCGAGATGGCCAGGCCTCCCAACCGTCTTCATGCGGCTTCCTTTTTAGACTCATCTGGCAGAATTTTTGGAACATTCTGTTTCTGGTGGTTTGAAATCTTACACTGACATGACAAATTGCATATGTTTTCACTTCGAGCTGGCACTTGCTGAGTTCATTCAACTTATAATTTCATATCTTTCACTGGGAGGACGCTGTCTTGAATAGGTTCTTCTTAACTCCTGAATATTTCTGCATGGGCTTTTCTCTGTGGGTCACCAATTGTTCAGACATTGTATCTTTGCAGTCATTTATCTGACTTTTAAAGGCATTTTTCTATTGTTTTCTGGAATGATTCATCAACTTCATCTTCCTACCTTTCTACTTAGGTTTTCATCTCTGCTTTGTCTCAGTGTTTCTGTGTGTTTGATTCTTCATGAATCCAAAGGCTTCTTTTTCTTCAAGGATATTAATAAAAATAATGAAGCTTTCTACCTTTTTCGTTGTCTTTGCTGTGTTTATCTCATACAGTTACAATGCTATATAGCAACATTTCCATTCATGGTGAGCTGCGCACATATACGTGGTGGTGGTCTCATTATGGAACTTAAAAATTCCTAGGCCCAGTAATGCCAAGCCTTCCCAGCGCCATGGTGACATTCCTTCCTTGTGTTTGTGGTGATGCTGTTGTGAACGTGTCCATTCCTCTCACAGTGCACGAGAGTGTCACATATTCAATTATGTATGTGCCTGAAGCTTTGTCATGATATATATGACTGTCTTACTGATTTATTTATTAAGAGCTATTTGATTTCTCTTTCTCCTCATGAGAAGTGTCAAGAGGCTGGGTTACAGCCCAGATGGTAGAGTGCTTGCCTTGCCTCATAGTTCCTGAGTTTGAGCTCCAGAACTCCCATGCAAAATGTTGGGCATAGTGTTGCATGCTTGCAATCCCAGTGCCTGGAAAGCAGAGATGGATGGATTCCTGGGACCTGCTGACCGACTAGCTTAGCCTTCTTAGTTAGTTCTAGACCAACAAGAGAGCTTATGGGTCAAGAAAAAAGGGGAGAGTCAGTGGTGTCTGAGGAGCAGCATATGAGGTTGTTTTGGATGTCCACATGCAAGTACACACATGAACACTCACACCCTACACATGTGTTTACATACATGTCAACCATAGAACCCTATTCTGTCTTAGGCTGGCTGCAGGCTCAGGCATCTCATGTTGACTGCATCTCTTGTTTCCATCAGGAGGCCCTATTGAGACACCGCCCTGTGCTACTTACTTTATATAAACATACTCTGGGATGCTTGATTGCACAGTGATGAATTCTGCACATAGCACATTTCTCAGAGAATGTCCCTGTGGTTAAGTGACACGTGGCTGTATTTAGAAGTATTGTTGTGATGTACCTGATTTCCTCTCTTGGATGGAAAATTATCCCATGGATAAGTAGGTGTATAATCCATCTTCGCATTCCATCGATAATCACCAGACTGGTGTGACAGTAAGCTAGAAGCAAAGGAAGCAAGAGAGAAACAGGAGAAGGGCCTGGAATATGAGCCTTCCATTTAGTGTTGAGATATTTATGCCCTTTGACTTAGTTAGTTTTGGTTGTTGTTGTTTTGCAAACTGTGTAGTTGACAGCTGTGTTTGTTTATGATACAGGTCTGAGGACCATTGGTGTGATCACAAAGCTGGATCTCATGGATGAAGGAACGGATGCCAGGGACGTCCTGGAGAACAAACTGCTGCCTCTTCGCAGGGGTAATGTACTGTGGTTTCTAAGGCCTGCTTTTTATAATATGGCAGAGAAATGGCTGGCAAGCCACAGGGAGGCTTGGCTTTACTGCTTCCTCCATTAGAAGGGAGTGATTTATTATTAACTATACTTTATATGGAATGGCACAATGTTCCCAAGTGTTGTGTTAAAGAATATTTCAAAAGGAGAACTATTTCTTAAAATAACAGGAATAGGAAAACAGGGAAAGGAAGGAGCTTGAAGCAAGGTTATAAATATTCATCACAGGCTACACAAATATACAGCGATCTGTTTTAAGTCAGATATTTACTTGCCTGTTATACGATACAGTTGTTGAGATATAGTTTCTTAAAGTTTATAAATCTTTAAAAGCTGAGGGGTATTATTCTGTTGATTTCAACAATTTATCAATAGCCAAATCAGTGGCGTTTACTGACTAGCAAGGTCTTGGATGGCATGCTGTAAGGGGGCTCAGTCTTCGGGCCTTAAAATTAATTTTACCTGTTAGAGAGCCTTGAAGTTTCTCTTGAATAAATGACAGAAATTGTGCCAAGTCCCATAGGTTTGTGTTTCGTTTCAGGCTACGTGGGAGTGGTCAACAGAAGCCAGAAGGACATAGATGGAAAGAAGGACATTAAGGCGGCCATGTTGGCAGAAAGGAAATTTTTTCTTTCTCACCCGGCTTATAGACATATTGCTGATCGTATGGGGACACCCCACCTCCAGAAGGTCCTCAATCAGGTAAAATTATTCTTTCAAGCAGTTAGTACAATTATAAAATGTGTAGATTACTAGAATTAACATTTCTTATTATAAAATTTATTTTTCCCAGACAAGACACTCTACTTTTGATAATTTTAAAAGTCACTATTTAGACCCATACAATTGCCTTTTTCATTGGATTGAATTCACCTCAATATTGTTGACAGTATTCAAAGAAAAAAAACTTAGTGATTTAGGAACAGCAAACAGGAGACATGTGTGAGCATGCACTCACTCACAATACATTGTATCTTAAGCTAAACTTCTGCAGCTCAGACAAGGTAGATTTGTTTCAAATGCCAATCCGTGATGGTTAGGTTAGATTTTCCATTAACTTTTTTTATGTTTTTTGTTACATCTTTATTAGCTTCTTAATTTAAAATATTGAAACAATAAATCTTGATGAAGTAATTATTGATTTCCACTAATCTAAAACACCTTTTCTAGATAACACACTCACTCACAATAAATAGCACTGGAACTGGCATTCAGTCTACCCTCTCCCATGAATCACATACACCGTTCCCATAAGTTCTCAGTAGACTTTCTTACATATCTTCTTTCCATATTGGAGTTGAAAAGTGTGGCAGGCATGGGTGTTCATTGGATACAGGCTTCCTTCTTGAGTTTCCACTAGTTTGACTTTATATGGCAAGTAGCTTCTGTCACAAATGCCCTAATAGTTTCTATATAAACTCTTCTCTATATACTTAATGTGCTAATGAGTCAGGTAGTCACAAGTGTCCTGATGTTGGTCCTTTGAAGGAATCAGTGGAGGTTGTCATGGTAAAAAGAGCTGGTACTATACATGAAGCACATGGGCAAAACAACTTTATTTTAGAAAATAAAGATTAGCAATATACATTTAAGTGATGTTATCCAACCACCGTAAATTTCTGCCTTTTAATTAAGGGAAAATGAGCATTTAGAAGCCATGAGGCAGCATTTGGCTGCATTACTTAAGACATCAATAAATTTTAAAGAGCAGCACAAGTCAGTCATGCAAGAACCACAATATTCTACCAATGTAGCCAGTGTTAATAACACTTTCTAGGTTACTGTTTTCAACACTATATTCTCTTAAGGAAATTATAAAAAGATTAAAAAGTATCCTAGGCGAAATTCAATAATGTAATTGGACATATAAGTTAGAAATAAAGTAGGTTTTGAATAAGAGAAAACCAGAAGGACATGATTAGCCAATTAGGTACAGATGATCACCAAGTTAGGACATAATTGGATTCACGTTGAATGGAAACTGATTAGATTTTGTTTTGAAGATCTTTCCTTTCCTATATAATTGCTCTCTGTTGTGTCACATGTATTCTCTCTGTGAGAGATCAGGATAACTTCATCAGTGGTTTGATGTATGCTGTGGCTCTTAGGGATAACTGGGATGGGTGAGATAGAAAATGGCATGGCATTTTTGAGGGACTGAGAGGAATATCATTGTGGCTGGAAAACATGGAGAAGGGAGTGTGAGCAGTGAGAGATAAAGTTGGAAAGGCAGACCACGGCCAGGGCCTCTCATGTTCACAAGTGGAAATAAGGAATTTTGCTGTTATCTTGAGGTGAGAGTCTTCAAGAGACCCCTGGTAAAGGCAAGGAACCGGCCATATTGGAGAGTTTAAAGGAAATGTAAGCCATAGGTAGGAAGATTAATTGTAGACCAGGTAGGACTAAAATTGCAGAGATCAGTTAAGAATAAAATGAAAAAATATGGAATCTTGGTCTTTATAGGGCTAGTAGATTTGAGAAATGATGAGGAAAATTGAGAACTCAGTGACCCAAGGAGCTTATGATGGGTGATGTAGAACCATTGATGAGTAACTAGGTTAACTTCCAAGTTCCCAGACTGTCAGGATGTTGAAGACCTGTAGGAGAAGATGAGTATGTTTATTGGCTTTCACTGATATGATAAAATAATAATTTACAAGGAAAAGAGACCTATTTTTGCTCGTGGTTTCAAAGATGTTAGTCCATGGCCACTTCATTCTATTGTGATAAACCTGTGGCCACACAGCTCATCATGCTGGGAGCTCATGGCAAAGAAGGCTGCTCACCTCCTGGTGTCCAGGAGGGAAAGAAGGGACCAAAGTCTCAGTGTCCTTCAAGGGCAAGCTTCCAGCAACTAACTTCTTCCCACTAGCCCTGCGTCCTCAACGTTCTAAAAACCTTGCAATATTTGCACAAGTTGGTGACCAAGCTTTTAACATGTGGGCATTTGAGGCCACCACAGAGCCAAACAGTCGCTGCCGGGTAGTTCATTTGGGTGTGTTGAGACTGGGTGTCATTTATAGATCCAGAAGATGGTTAAGCGTGTATGCCTACAGCATGGATAAGAAGTTCTGTTTGGAGATAATGTGTTAGCAAGAACAGTTGGTTGGATATTTGCCAAATTCACAGGTAGAACGAGATGCCTTAAGATAGACCATTCACTGAGCTGAAAAGTAGGAGAGGATTCATAGTTGAAAATGTCAGTGTTATCTGTCTGATTAGAAGGATTGTTACAGGAGTTGGGAAAGGCACCTGAAAATGATTAGGATAAGTTAGAAGAGCCAGGGTTAAGGAAGTAGAGGAGAACCATGTTTTAGAATGCCAAGAGGAAATACAATGTTGCTCTGCTATTGAGATGTCTGTGAAGCACAAACAGAAGCAAGTGTTGTTATTTTCTGACAGCCCACACAGCATCAGGCGATTGCCGTTCTTCTTGTGTTTAGGACCTTGTCTTCTGTGCCATTGCTGTTGAGAACACAGTTCTCTTCATTCAACTGTTTCCTTTTCCATAGCCACAACAGAAGTACCTGTCCAGGAACCAAGACAATTCACATTTCTTAGTAGTGAGTGATGGAGCCATGAATCATTGACAATTAAATAACCCCATGGGTTAACTGAATTCCTACATTCATTCAAATAAGTGAAAATAAACAAAAGGACAAGTTAAAACAACTCATTAAGTCTTGATATATTTATTCTTGCTAGTATTCCTTTATTTTTCTTTCTCCCTTGTTTTCATTTTTCCTGTATTGCTCTGAAGTTTCTATTACCTCTTTGTTTTTTATTACCAGTATGTTACTTCACTGGGTCAAGAATCTTTGTTTCTTTTAATTTAGATTTTCAAAACCTTATCGTAGCAAGAACACATGACAGAAAACTGGACACTTGTGTTTCTTGCTCACATTGGCTTTAATTAAACACACACCATTAGATTCTCTTGGAAGCATTTGTCCTGCCGAGTTTCAGGTGCAAACTGATGACAGAGGCATTGCCAATCAAATGACTGGGTAGAGATGCCAGTGGCAGAGAGCTGTCCCTTGCTTAATCATGGAACTTTTAAAGCCAACTCTTTGAAGGTATAGAGTGGTGTTCAGTCAGAGCTAGATGGCACCGAGAGATGCAAGACAGTGAAGGGGCCTGCTTGAGACCCAAAGTGCAGAGAAAGCTGACAGCTGGCAGCCACCTGTAGCACCTTTGACCACCTGTGAGCCACCAGGATGCTCATCCATTGGGTAATGAAAAGAGCAGGTAGTGCCGGAGACTCTCATATTGCAACGTTTCTAGTACTTTTTCTTTTCTTTCTTTTTCTTTTTTTGGTCTTTTGATACAGGTTTTTTTTTGTGTAGTCCCAGCTGTCCTGGAACTTGCTCTGCAGACCAGGCTGGCCTCAAACTTGGAGAAACATCTGCCTCTGCCTTCTAAGTGCTGGGATTAAAGGTCTTAAATGTGCCTTTCTATGAACAGCACCCTAAATTACCCAGTGCTAATGTGGTGCAGGGCAGCCCCACCCGTAACTTCAGGTATATTTTAGCAGGGTGTGGTAGGATGAAAAGGTAACCCAAGTGAGTAATTAACTGAAGGGCTTTTGAGCATCTCTAAAGACAGTACAGAGGAGTGGACACTGCTTCTTCCTGTCCGCTGATGCTGTCCATTTCAAATGTGCATGTGTGTTCTAAGGGGGTGCTGACGAGAGCAATGGTGGAGGCGGAAGTCTATCTCACGAGCTGATCTTCACTCTCACACACATGTCTGGTTTTGCTGTGTTTTGTTTAGCAACTTACCAACCATATTCGAGACACCCTGCCCAACTTCAGGAACAAACTGCAGGGACAGTTGCTCTCCATAGAACACGAAGTAGAAGCCTACAAAAACTTCAAACCAGAAGACCCCACGAGGAAGACCAAAGCTCTGCTGCAGTGGGTCATCTCTCTCTTTCTTTGTTCATTTGAAACTTGTTTGCTTTGCCTTCGTCTGTTTGTTGTGTTGTTTTCTGGAAGCAGTGAGCAGCATAGACAAGGCTCTGTGTGTTATACAGGGACCCTTGAGTCACGTTTACTCAAGGAACATTAATTGATTTTACTGTTATTATAAGCTTAACCCATTGTCCATCTCGTGAATCCAGTCAGGGGGTAAAACTAGCAATGATAATTCGGGGGTGGGGGATGTGTTTTCTCCTCCCTTAGCCTCAGAAGTAAGTAGAGATGAGCATATTTATATTTTATAACTCAATCTGTAGATCTACTTTATTATCTTTTTCAAGTTCTCATGTGATTCCCTGTATGTATATTTCCATAGAAAGAGAATGAAATATTTAATTAAAAAACCATAGAGAATAAGGCCACATTTCAATTGCCTTTTCCTTTCTGGTAATGATTTTAATATGGCTGTTTAAACTTCAAGCACACAAACTCACATAGAGTTTTTACTCCTTCCTGATCCCCTCCCCCATCGTCTCCCTGGGTTGGTAGGGCAGGATAGCAGAGTTGCTAGAGAATGCTTGCTCCTTTCATCTCTCCTTTGACCCCCTGTGACCTCACTGTCTCCTCACCCTTGTGCTTCAAGTGGCACTAGGTCTGTGTCAATTGGAAGACTGCTATCTAGTGTCCCTGTGCACCTGAGTTGCCTATCAACAATGATAGTTGATGCCTCCTATAGTGCTATTTATTTATCTATATTTGTGTGTATTGTATATGTATGTGGGGGCGTGTGTGTGTGAGTGTAGGTCAGAGGTCAACATCGGGTGTCTTCTTTGATTGCTCTCCACATCACTTTTTTTTTTTTTGAGACAGGATCTCTCACAGAGTTCAGAGCTTACCAGTTTCATTAGACTAGCTGGCTGGCAAGCCCAAGAGACCCTCCTATGTCACCCACCTCCACTAGCATACAGCAAGCACACGTTACTGTGCCTGGCTTTTTATGTGGGTGCTCGAGTCTGAACTCCCATCTGCTTGCTTGTGTAGCAAACATTTTCCAACTAGACCACTTCCATGGCCTGTGTTGTAGCTAGAACCTTTGTTCCTTGCACATCAAAGAAAAATTAGTTTCTTTTTCATTTACCCGGTCTTCAGTATGTAAGATCCCTTTCTTCCTGCCTCTTCACTGTGTGTTGGGGTGGTCCCTGAATGCTTGACAGCCAGCAGCGAGGAGAGACAAGAACAAAACTTAACTCAACACTACTTAGTTAGCTGGTGCTGGGCCAGACTTATGGAGTCTGACACCAGGTGGTTCACTTTAGCCATATTTAAGCGCGGCACAATTTTGGAAAGAGTTTCCTGATGACAATTAGCTCAGTCCCAAGTGTACAACAAAGCTTAAGACATGTTTACATTGAAACCCTTTACAAAGTACATATGGTATGCTCCATAAAGATGGATTCTAATGACTCAGGAACAATGCTCACGATAAGGGTCTAGGGAGAATGACGGAGGTAAAATAATGCCTGTGGGAGTCAGGGTCGGCCCGGCCCTAAGATAACACAGAAGTCACTTAGACTGATGTAAAGCACACACGGCATCTCTTACAAGGATGGTTTTATGGACCGAAAAGCAATGCGCAAGATTTAGAGGGAAAAAGTCTGGGATAAACAAACATAATATTGTGGGGGATTCTGGTAAGGCCTGGCCCTACAGATAGCACAAGATCACCAGGTCGTAAACTACATTCTTTCTCAGCATTCCGGGAGGAAGGCAGGCAAACATCTCCTTCCTTTGAAGTGACACGCCTGTGTGTTTAACTTTCTTGGCTTCTCCAGTGCCTGTGCGCATAAGCACTTCTTACCCTCTACACTCCACTAGTTTATTCCCTGTATTTGCCTTATTTCTTCCCTGCTTGGTGGGTGAAAATTGACTTTCTGCTCTAGCAATTTTTTTTTTTTGCCATGATTGTCCAGTTTTAGCTTGGTGATCACCTTTTGGGGTGAGTGCTCACATGGACACAGATATTATTAGTGTTTTCTTGTTGTATACATTCAGTGTAAGAGACGTATTTCTTCCTGTAAACTTGGGCTATTTTGCTGAGCTGATGGTTTCTGCGGTGTCCCCCTACACCTTGGACTTCATCATCCGTTCAAATGGGCATAGATCTTGCATTGTACCACTGTCTCAGCTGGAAAGAGGAGGGGACACAATCTTTCTTCAAATGTGAGAGGATGCTTTGAAGTGCATTCAGTGTTTTTTGCTTTGGTTAGAAGATATTGCTTGTGAATCAGGCAAGGCATCACAAAGGTATTGGACCCACTTTTGTGCTTGTTGCTGCAGTGATGGTCACAAAAGGAGATTTAATTCTGCCTTTTTAGTGAAGAGATTGTTAAATATTCAAATTGTTTCAGTGACATCGTATTTGCACCAGTTAATATTTCACTTAGAAATAATACCATACCAAAGAAGAAGAAGAAGAAGAAGAAAGTATGGGTAGACCTCTTCCCACGTCTGTTTGCTTCTTCTTGACTTTGGTTAAACTCATAAAATTCTTCAAGTTACATAGAAAAGAAATATATTTATATTAAGGTCATGCATTATCTCAACATCCATCTGAAGCTTAGATGTGAAGACTGGTCCTTGCCTTTGTGACGTCATGGGTCTTGACTGCAGAATATTTCACCATTAGGTTGTTGTTGACTAGACTGTTGATCCATCTTCTTGTGCTCCCACCTTTCCCAGCATGTTCCTTCATCCCCTCTTCCTGCCACCCTTCCATGCGCTCTCCTCAGACCTGGGCTCTGCATCACCCACCATGGAGTTAGCAATGGATGGGAACCTTTGCTCTCTAGGAGAGGGTCATGAAGACGTGCGTGTGAATGATGATTTGTGTTAAACTCTAACCAACTCTGTGTATCAGAAGGAGGGAATGTTGGAGCCCAGAGGAGGAGTCAGGTACATGTGAGAAGTACTAATTTCCAGGGGAGTGAATGCTCAAGGCCAGGAAGTGTGAGCAGGGTGTGTTAGGTTTAGGAGGAGGGAGGGTAAGAGAATAGAGTGAAGTTGGGGACAGCTTATTTCAATACTGCCAAAGAGGAGGGTATGGGAAGGATCAATGGAGGTGGAAGTTTGCACAGATTTCTAGCATTTCAGTACATATACCGCAACCTTCCAGATGTTTAACAACACCATTAAAAGCATCAGCTGATACTTGGGTATGGCTAAATAATTTATAATTACTTTAACCTGTTATAGCCAAGACAATAAAAAGACACAAGTTTCAGGTGCTTAGAAAATATTTTTCTATTAGATTTTGAATTTGCAAGTAGTAGTTCTAATGTGTCAGAATTAGAATTTACAAACCTAGTTACCACAGATTTTCCTTTTTTTCTTTCTCTTTTATTTCAACCAGTTAGCCTAAGATAATTAACTACTTCATAGCACAAATATTTATTAAGCATCTCTTATAGGCTTATTGCTTGTGCAGAGATAAGCCTAGTGCAAGCCCTTGCCCTCGGTGGAGTGACTGACAGGGAAAGAAGCAGTGGTGATGTGGTCTGTGAATGTGTTTTCTAGAAGCAGGCTCAAGAGGCAGGAGACCCCATCCTCTGGGCGGTGGTAGGCGATGATGGTAGCTGAGGACCACTCATCATGAGGGCTTTCTCAGAAGAGTTACTACTGGAGCTGCGCCTTGAGACCAGAAGGAAGTTAGGAAGGAATGGAGTCAATAGTGCTACAAATAAACCCCCAGACGAGCACAAAAACACAGGGGCATGGGACATTTGGGGACTGGCCAGGAGATTCTTTGTGTGTGAATGGGAAGGTGTATGTGGGTGGGCAGGAGAGAGGCCTCAAAAATAACCATGGCCACAGCATGCATAATCCTAGATAACAGGTTCACCCCAACTGTGGGAACTTGCTGGAAAGCAAGCCAGAGCTAGTTGTAGAGGAGCCTGTGCTAACAGGTGTGTGTGTGACTGTGGCACTGTGACGTCTGACCTGGAGAGAATCCTACGATCAGGATGGAAATCTGGAGGTGCTTTAGCATCCAAAAGAGGATTACTGAGGCCTGAGCCAAGGCATGGGAATCAGAAGGCTTAGGACTAAAAGAAGTTAAAAGGTTCAGGTTTTAGGTGTGTTGATCCAAGACAGCTAAGAAAAAATACATGACCAGCACACAGTTGCACATGCGGACAAGGTATTCCTATGAGTCCTGGTAGCTGAATGATTTACCGTTAATAAGAACTCGGAGAGAGAAATTGGAGTTCAACCCGAAGGTCAGAAAAGCAAAACAGCCAGCTACTGGCTCTCACCACTACTTCAGTCTGAAATGGTGATCCTGTCTCCAAGAATCTCAGAATGAGACTGACCTTGAGAACTGTCTCCTCCCATTTTATAATCCTCTCTCGTTCTGAGATTAAAGGTGTGAATCACTGAAATTAAAGGCGTGTACCACCCGGTTTCTATAGCACCTAGTGTGGCTACTGGGATTAAAGGTGTGTGTTACCACTGCTTGGTCTGTAAGACTGACCAGTGAGGCTGTTTTACTCTCTGATCTTCAGACAAGCTTTATTTATGAAATTTTGCTACATGAAGGTCTGGAAATATTATATATAATGGCCTTTGATGCTCTGATCAACCTTAGAGCACCCCAGCACAAATTTAGAGAATGAGGAGAGAGACTGAGGCGTCTATACTTGGAGGTAGAAAAGGAGCCAGTGCCCTGGCTGGGGTTTGAGTGGCAGGAGCTGTGAGTGGGAAGTGTGACGTCATAGGAGTAGAGGTTCACTTGACTATTCTACCTAAGATTTATTACATTAATTTTTAATTCAAGCGTTCCTTAAATACCATTTCATGTTATAACCACAATGAACAGAGCACACTTAAAGAGAAAGATATTTAAAATATTTACTCTAGTTAAATATCTAAAATAAATCTCAGCAACTTTGTATTCTTGCAATGCCTTCTTAACTTGACCAGTAGGTGCCACTAAGAACACCAAAAAAAGGAGTCTAAGCTACGCCCGCCCTCAGTAAAATCGCTCAAGAACAGGAGAGCCACAGAACTTTAACTAACTTTAACTCAAGTTTATTTCTCTTCCTCAACTCTAGGATGGTCCAGCAGTTTGCTGTGGACTTTGAGAAGAGAATCGAAGGGTCGGGGGATCAAGTGGATACATTAGAGCTCTCTGGCGGTGCTAAGATCAATCGCATCTTCCACGAACGCTTTCCCTTTGAGATAGTGAAGGTTTGTAGCCAACGTTCTCTCTCCTGTTGCCCCGCATCGTTCCCAGATCCCCTTTCACAGCTCTCCTGGTGTAATATGTTGTGCTAGGACAAATATCGTTCTTGGAATAAAACCCATGGTGCTCAAAATAGTCTTTTCTGGTTTCAGTTCATATAGTTTACTTCAAGATGCTTGAGTTTTCCATTACATTTATCAGTTTTCTGATTTAAAATATTTCTGAGATTCTCCTATGTACCAAAGTTCCAGAGATCAAAATAGAGAAGGGGCAACTTTGTCTAGTATGGAAATACAGAAAATGAAAAAGTAGACCACATAAGAAAATTTCAAGTGTTACTGTGGTAACATGGTGCGAAAGTCCCTTTTCATGGGATGTTTCGACAGCTTTCTCTGAGTGAAGGGCATGTGAGCTATGACCAGCACAGCATTAAGAGGTCAGTGTTATGAGAATCACTAGGAGAGCCTGACTCAGGGAAGAATCTGTATCCTCAGGTGAAGTCACAGAACGGGAACACGTGTGATAGCAAAGAGCAGACACAGCAGATAGAGAGCCAGCTGAGAGGAAGATGAAAGAATTTAGAGAGGAAAGAAAGTTCCAGTTCATCCAGGACTTTCCTGGTTGCAGTGAGGGGTTCACATTTAACAATGAAAAGCAACAGGGGTGTGTAACTGAATTGGGTTGATGATCCCCACAGAATACTGTGCCTCCCAGGTCACCAATGGGTAAGCAATAGAAATGGTAAGGAAGAGTAGGGCCTAGCTACAAGTAGATGGACCTTTTAATTTTTTCTTCCTGAAACTTCTATAATATCAGGGGTCCCTTAAAGAGGAAGAAAGCAAAATTACAAACACATGGTTAGGCGCATGATCTTGGAAGGACTCTTGTGCAAGGGAGGTCTGGAATGTAAAGGTTTTTTTTTTGTTGTTGTTGTTTCTTGGGGAAAATGATGTAACAAGAGAGAATGGAGAGAAGTAGATAACTGTGGGATTTTAGAGGTTAGGTTGAAAGGCTTGGATTGATTCAAGAGACAGAAACCAGAAGATTCAAAATTACTCCCCAAGTTTTGGCTTTTGCCATTGGATAAGTGATGGTGCCCGTCGGACGAGGGAACTGAGGGAAACTGTCAGTGTGTGGGTAAGAAACAAGAGTTGTGTGGGTTTGCTGGCATTGATTGCTCAGCAAGGGAGCTCAGTGGCATAGGGACCGTGCCACTTGTCGGCATACGAGGGTGTGGATGTTAGTGTACTGGTGTGGGAAGACGGTGGGTAAACAGATAGTTTTATTAAAATGTGCTAAGTAAAGTGGCAAACTTCAGCATGGAGTGCTATGGAAACACCACCCACGGATGTGAATCCCAGCCCAAGTGTGCAAGGGAGCCAGACTTCTGAGCTGCCTTTGGAAGAATGAGTAGCTAGCTTAGCAGCAGCCGGAGGGGCAGGGGTGGAAGTGTTCATGATACAAAGGAAGGAATGGTAAAGGCTCTGAGCTGTGGAGCCACAGCATATGGCAGAGACTTATGTCAAGGCATTGCTCCGGGACCGAGAGTGTAAGGGGGAAGCAGGCAGAGCGAGGCTGGAATGGCTACAGCCCTGGCAAAGCTGAATCTGGTGTTCTCTGGATGTGCGCTCTGGGACTAAGCTCCCTGACACTTTGATCCTCCTTCCAAGTAGATTTGTAGTGCCTGAAACTTCTGGGAAATATTTATATGGCAATGCATCCTGTGTTGGCTTGATGAGGTATTATTAATTTCCTTTTATAAGGAGCCTTACAGTCAGGTGGTTCAAATGGCCAGGGAGAAAGGACAGCTGTGTTGCCGCCACCCATCAGGAGATGCTCTCATATCTGCATCCTCCCGTGGACGCCACGTTACTACATTCAGCCAAAAGGAATTCCATGTTTCAAATGAGTGGCTGGGTTTGTGTCCAGGAGGCATTCTTTCTGCACAGCATCCCTCATATATAATAGAGCCCAAATCTCTGCTCCACTGAACCCAGAAATCCCCAGTGTTCCATGTGGCCTTGAACTCCATATAAACAGATGTTTTGACCATCTGGGTTGAGCTTGCAAAAGACATGCATATCCATTTATTAATAATGAAGGCAAGTTATCCTCATTCTATACTATCCAATAATATTATCCAAAGGAATTAAGTCTCATAACTGTGGTTCATTTTGCATCTGCAGATGGAGTTCAATGAAAAAGAATTGAGAAGAGAAATAAGCTACGCAATCAAAAACATACATGGTATCAGGCAAGTGATTCCCATTTCCTTGTCTTCAATCTACCAAGGAAAATGAGCATTTCCAAATGGCTGGTCAAGTCATTTTTCATCATCAGAACAGAGGAGGCCTAGAGAAGCAGAAGTCAGAAAGAGGAAATCCTGGTTTTGACTCAGCGATATTTCTCCATTGCTAGAGAAAGTTTTTTTTTAAATAATAATTAAAAAACAAGTTTCTACATCAATGGTGTGTACTCTTCACAATAACAACTGAGTCTTCTCATCTCTGAGTGTGTGTGTGTGTGTATGTTGTGTGTGTGTGCATGTGTTTGCGTACTCATGCAGCAGCATGGATACATGCGTATGAGGAGTTTGTGCAGGGTAACCTTTACCTGAGAGGGTAAAGGTTAGAGTGCAGGTCGCTGAGGATGGAGGAGCAGTGTGAGTCAAGCCATAGATGGCAAGTGTGCACCCAGTCTTCGTGGAGCTGGGGCTTTGCGTCTTGTCTGTTGTGAGTAGTGTGGTTCAGAGAGACATGAACAGAGTATGGGTTGGAGTGAGCTAGAAACTGAATTCCCCCCTTTTCAGAGGAAGATTATCATGTTATTTTATATTTTAGTATTCTTAGGCTTATATGACAAATCGTCACAGACTGGGTAGCTAGCTTATCAACAACGGAATTTGTCTCTCAGTTCTGGAGGCTGACAGTACATAATCAGGTTTCTCAGCTTGGCGGGGTCTGATGAGGACCTTTTCCAGTTTATATACTTAATACATATACTTTCCAATCCATATGCTTTTGTGTAGTTGAAGGAAAACAAAGCTCTCTGATCTCTTTCATTAGGCACTAATCTCATTCACGAGAGCCCCACCCTGATGACCTAGTTTCTTCTCAATGTGGCCATCCACATGTGGTGACATCAAGTATAAAGGGTTTCAACACATGGATATTGGAGAAAACATACGCATTCATTCCATAGCAATGTAGTCTAGAACTAGGCTATAAATTGTTTTTAAAAATTCTTGATTCCATGGATAATAAGCTAAATAGGATTTGCAGCACATGTTAAATAGAAATGGCCTGAGTGTAAGCTAATCCCATTAAGGTTGTTGGCTCCTTGTTCATGGATCACCTTCAGTGATGGAGCGGGTCCTCCTGTTGGTGTCCAGTCGTGGCTCAGCATCTGGCACAGGGCCAGGATATTATGTTGGGAACAGATTCTGAGTGGGACCCTCCTGTCTCTACCTGTTCCCCATACTGGGATTAGAGGCACACAACACCACACCTAACATTTTAGACACTGGGATCGAATTAAGGTCCTGATGCTGGTATGGCAAGTCCTTAACCAACTGAATTGGTTAATCCAGCCCCAATTTCCATTGTTTATGAAACACTCATAACCCCTCCCCCATCCTTATATTCACTTCCCCAAGTTCCTGCTTCACAGGAGAAAAACATTATTATGACATCAACTTTGAATGCATTCCAGACAAAAGGAAGATTCCTGCTATTTTGGCTATTAGTCTTTTATAAATTCCTCATCGAGGCATTGTGCATCGTCGAAGTGACATTGACGGCTCTTCAACAGTCACACTCTTCCTTTAGCACCCAAGGACTTTGGGCTGAGACCCAGCCAGGTCTCTGTAGTACAGCCTCCTGGAGAAAGTAGACTGCTTTCCTGTGTAAAAAGGAGGCTCACATGGAAGAAGAGAGCTGCTTTTGAAATCCTTTAGGGATGGTAATGGAACTTAGTCCATCACCCTTGTCATCTACTGACAGAGACAACCCAACACACCGATGCACATTCTCATGTAAAACAGCACACTTCTTGAATATAACACGCACACAGCAGCCTCCCTATGCATCAAGCCATCTCTGGATTACTCATAGTATCTAGTTCTATACGAAAATTGTGAAAATCATTGTTATGTGGCATTTTTAGATAAGTAATATCAAGAATAATGTTTGTAGTGTTCTGTACAGACACATACTATTTTTTTTTCCCTGAAAAAATTCAGACAGGGAACATGCTGTTACGGAGGCCTGATTACATTCCTTTCTGTTGTTTTGAAACAATGAGTTGAGACAAATGACAGTTAACATTACTTTGTAGGTTATGGAAACATGCTTGGCTGTTTTGTGTGTGGTGCAGGGCATCGAGCCCAGAGCTTGGCACATGCCGGGAAGTGCTGCTCTTCTTCTCAGTGCTCGGCATCGCTGTTAGAGGCGAACTTGTGTTTTAGGATTATTAAAGACAGGGTTATAGCACCCACCCAGGGACTGTTCTTTGGGTGCATGCCTTTAATCCCAGCCTTTGGGAGGCAGAGACAGGAAGATCTCTGAGTTGGAGGTCAGCTTGGTCTATAGAGTGAGTTCCAAGCCAACCAAGGGTACGTGGAAAAACCTTGTCACAAAAAAAAAAAAACCAAAAAAAGTTTTTATAAAGGTGTGATATATAGAACTAGTTATTATATATGTTTTGTGTTATGGACATAGGCATGTTTTTTGCTCTTTCTCTGTGTTGCTCTATTGCGCCTCTGTGGTGTGTGTGTGTGTGCACGTGTGTGTGTGTGCATGGGGGCATACAGGTGCACATGTAAGTGTGTGCACCTGCACACGAAGAGCAAAGGTCAGCTTTGTACAGGTGCACATGTAAGTGTGTGCACCTGCACACGAAGAGCAAAGGTCAGCTTTGTACAGGTGCACATGTAAGTGTGTGTACTTGCACACAAAGACCAAAGGTCAGCTTCAACTGTCATTCTCCAAGAACCATCCACCTCGTGTTTGAAACAGGATCTCTTCTCAGCCTTCACCTTTCCAAGGCTGAACAGTGACCCAGAGGTCCTTCTGTATTTGTCTTCCCTCCTCTGGGGTCACAGGCTTGGACCACAGTCCTGTCTTCTTGTGTGTGAGTGCTGGGGACCAAACTCAGGTCTTCATGCTTCAAGGCAAGCACTTTAATGCCTGGTCTGTAGCCTCAGCTACCTACATACCTTTTATACTTGGTCTAGTCCATGCCTCATTTAAGCCGAATGTCAATTTAAATGTGTTTTTTGGGCTGTTGGCTACAGCTCAGCTGCTCAAATCTAATCTGCTGCTCTCTTTCTCACGTTCAGGACAGGGCTGTTTACTCCAGACATGGCTTTCGAGGCCATAGTCAAAAAGCAGATAGTAAAGCTGAAAGGGCCGTCCTTGAAGAGTGTAGACCTGGTGATGCAGGAATTGATCAACACTGTGAAGAAGTGTACCAAGAAAGTAAGTTTGGACTATTTAACTTCCCAGCAAGTGTCTCGTTGATTTGTTCACCTATCTTATGCCTTCAGAGGGCTCTGTCTCCCTAACTCCACTTCAAGAAAGACACTTGTGTCTGCACAAAGAAAAAGACTCCACCAGTTTATAGTGGAAGATGCTTTTGCAGTGAGCAGAGCACAGTCTCCCATCATGCCCCACACACATTTGCTTAGCTCAGGAAGAGTGTGTTTGCAGTGAGCAGAGCACAGTCTCCCGTCATGCCCCGCAACACCTTTGCTTAGCTCAGGAAGAGTGTGTTTGCAGTGAGCAGAGCACAGTCTCCCGTCATGCCCCGCAACACCTTTGCTTAGCTCAGGAACAGTGTGTTTTACCCATCGAATCCTTTTCCTTGCTGTCTGAAACAGATAAACATCACTTTGGGACAATTAGATGAATGCCATAAACAAATTCCTATGGTCTGTGGTTGAATATAATTGCTAGATAAGGGCATCATTGACATTGTGTGTATCAATAAAAAACCTTGAAATTTATTAATAATTCCATTTTAGGCTAGCATTCTGAAAACAATGTAATTAATGTCGTGGTTAAGTGGCCTCTGAGGCCTGGTGACACAGATCCAAACATCTGACTTCTCTCTGTATGTACCTTTCAACCCAAGTGCAGAGATGTCTCAAATGCGCCATGCCTCTGCGTGTCTGCATCTTTGTACTTGTTTTGAGTATTTACAGCAGCTTTGTGGTAGGAGTTCAGAGACTTCAGGCATCATTCTATTTTGTCCTCTCTGTCATGGTGTCACCGTTGGAATGAACCCATGTCACACATCAGAGCGCATTGGTAGTATAGTGGTGAGCTTAGCTGCCTTCCCATGTCACACATAAATTAATAAGTCAGAAGGAGTAAGTATGGTGCCTGAGAGCACACAGTGAGGACTGAGCAGAGTGATGCCAAGTCTATGGACACCGAACACAATGCCTGATCACAGTAAGCCCTCAGCAAATGGTGGCTCATCTGTAAGTGGTCATTCTACATCACCCTATCATCTGTGCTTTGAATACATATTAAATCTCTAGTGGAGAGTTGTTGGGGAGAGACTGCCCATTTGGAAGGCATCTCACTGAAGAATATGGAGAGGACATGCTAAATTGCTAAGACCACTAAAAGAATACTTTTCGGGGAAAGCTGGGAAGATGGCTTAGCAGTTAGGAGCACTCACTGCTCTTGCAGAGGACTGGAGTTCAGTTCCTAGTGTCCACATGTGATAGTTCATGACTGCCTGTAGTTCTGGCTCCAGTGGCCTGAAGCCGTTTTCTGGCTTTTGTACAAACCCGTATGCATGCACGTCTGTGCACACACACATATAAATTTAGAAGCTTAAACTTATTCATATATTGCTTCTTTTTTCTTTTTTTAATTTTATCTTTAATTCTATTTTGAGATAGGGTCTCTCTGTGTAACCCTGGCAAGCCTAGAACTTATTTTGTAGACCAAGCTGGCCTTGAACTTGCAGAGATCTGCCTACCTTTGCCTCATTAGTACTAAGATTAAAGGTGTGCCCCACCACAAAAAATTTAAAGAAATATTTTGTACTGGAAAAGAGAGTTAGTGGTAGTATTTAGGGGAAAGCAGGCCTAACCTATGACAGTGACTCAGGGGCCATGGGCATTTCTGGAACACATGTTTTTGTTTTTGCTTTATGTGTGGTTACTGGCAGCAAATGGTAGGAAAGGCAAGGGTGTTGGTCCCAGGCTCCTGGAAGAGAAGCTCAGACGAAGATCTGTGCAGAGTGAACACGGTAAGGGAGAGAGAGTTCTAGCTATAAATTCTGAATGAGAAGAGACAAGAAGGAGCATGGTGTCTAGGAGTCACTAGAAGCCGAGACACCAGCTGTGGAATTCCTACAGCTCCTCTGTGAGCCTTGCTGTCCAGGTCTCTTTCCTCCCTAATGGCAAGAGTCCCAAGGGTTAAGGTGCTAAAGATGGCGGGGGCAGAGGAAGCACACAGGGAAGAAACCCATCTTTTGAACACCAGCATTCAATGTGTTGGAAGCCAGTTACTGTGGTGATATTTCATTTGTATTTTAATAAACAAAGTTTGCCTGAAGTTCAGAGTACATGCTCGACTTAAGTCAAAAGTCAATTTAAACACACTAGTCAGCCTTACAGACCAGGCAGTGGTGACCCACACCTTTAATCCCAATAGTCACACTAATTTTCCACAGAAACTGGGCAGTAGTAGGACACGCCTTTAATCCCAGCCCTAGAGAGGAATATAAGATGGGAGGAGACAGCTCCCACACAGTCTCATTCTGAGATTCTTAGAGGCAGGATGGCCATTTCGGACCGAGGTAGAGGTAAGAGCCAGTGGCTGGCTGTTCTGCCTTTCTGACCTTCAGGTTGAACCCCAATTTCTGTCTCTGGGTTTTTATTAATGGTGCTATAAGTTATTACTCCACACTCTTGGCTCCCTGTCTGTGCCTGTGCATCTGAAGGACCCTTGATTGGCTTCTTAACTGACCTTAGGATTAACTAGTACCACCCCATACCAGCCACCCAGATTGCCAGCTTCAGCACAATGATGTGGTCTGTGCAAAGCCTTCTGTTAGGTGTGCTGTGGAAAAAAAGTTGTCTGGTTTCTCGGAAAACTGAGCTGAGGGCTTTGCAAAGCTTGCTAAATTGTTAGCTATGAACGGCGTGCTACTGGTAAGGTAGGGACAGGATACTAGTAAAACAGTGCGTACAGTTGGCTGGGTGCTTATAAAAGTGTGGAGTTCCTGCATTCAGATTATTTAACAAGTGTGTTCACGTTCTCCCTCCCTTTAAAGAAAGCAGAACTGGAGATGGTAGATGAAGGATGTGGTTTATGTAAGACAGAAGAGGCGTAACTCGAATCAGTGGGTGCATATGCAGAGAGCAGGCTCTGGCCTCACATCAAAAGACTGGCACATGTGTATACATTTATGTTTTCAGTTATATAAAGTGTTTATGGTATATATGAATCTTTTTATTTTTATTTATTTATTTTTTATCATTGCCCATTGTATCCAACTCACTGGGAAAGCGACAGTAAGCCTGGGATGAGACAGCTTGTTCCCAAACAGTTTCTGGCTCCTATTCTTGCTCTCCCCATTTTGAACCTCCCTTTCCATCATAACTTCTGCATCAATCTCCCGTATATTTTTTTCTACTGTCTTCCCAGAACATTCTATATTTTGCTTTAGATACAATAAAGTGAAACAAAGAAAGCCTAGATTTCTCCCCGAGGTTGTTATCTGCCCTAGAGATTTCTTCATGGATGGAAAATTTTTGGTACAAACCTAAGAAAATATTGAATGGCCTGATATTAGGCATGGCATTTGCCTACTTCTCCTGCCATGGGTTCCAAACAGAATTTAACCATCCTTCTGTAAATGCCTTCCCTGAAGGCCCAAGTGGTACCAGGACATGCCTCCACCTTGTGGTCTCACAGCCAGTCCCTATCTCCTCCCTTGGTGCATCAGAATTTTTTGATGCTGGCTGTAGGTGGACTTTTCTTTATTTATACACAAGTTCCCAGATAATCAACATGGATACTTAATATTGATTATAAATGCTTGGTTGATAGCTTAGGCTTATTACTAATCAGCTCTTACAGCTTAACTTAACCCATTTCTATCCATCCATGTGCTGGCACATGGCTCGTGACGTTATCTGTCCTCCAGCATGTGTTACTCCCTCTGCTTCTCCTGGAGACTCTCCTGTCTCTGCCTTTCTTCTTCCTAGTGTCCTTAGTCTGGTTTTCTCACCTAACCTTATTCTGACCAACTATTGGTCAGTGATATTCTTTATCAAACCAATCACAGTGTACAGAAGTATTCCACAGCAGGTGGCTTACGTTTTTCTCCTTCATTCTTAGTTCACCTTTAGTGTTTGTCCATGCAGAGCTCATGTCTAACAGTCAACAGCCGCTGTTCTTTGCTGCTCTTGACTCCTGAGACTCCGCATTCAGTCCCTGCTGGGATCATGTTCCCCTGACTTCCTGTGGTCCTTGGCATCATAGACAGATGTCTTAGAAGATCCAGGCCACCCCTTTAACTTTCCTTAGATTTTAAAAAGACAATTAAAAAATTAATGGAAGAGCTCAGAGGATATTTGAAAGTTATTGCCCTCTTTGTCTCTGAGACCTAGGTTCAAAAACAAAAGAATAGAATCTTTAAATCAGAGAGCCCACTGTGACTGAGGGAGAGTTGGGTGACTGAGACACTTTTGATTTGCTGATTAGTTACTTAATTTCTGCCTGATTTAACATTTCTACAAGTTGAAACTCAAAGGATGCTGAGAGTGGCCAGTTGTCTTTACCCCCAAGTTCCCGAGAAGCTTGGAAACCATGTGCCTCTTTTCTGGGTGAGTGCCACAACATATTGATTGTACCTTAGTGCAATCTTAATGGTACTCAGCAACACGCCAGTGGATTCTAATGAGTGGCTTCTCATGTTCTCCATACAGGGACGTTAAATTGAATACTCTCTTCTTTGCCTTTACATGATAATTTCATGGGGGCCATAAACCAGGAGATTGCCTTCTTCCAATCCCTCAGGCTTTCCTGTACTCAGAGCAGCCTCCTGCCTTACCTTTGTCTCTGATGAGACACCGACCCTGGCCAAAGCTACATGTGTGTTTTCTTAAGGAAACTGGTTCCTAGGAGTTTTCTGCTGTTTGTACAGTCACATGCTCTGTCACGTGAAGAAGGCCAGCACACACCTATAGCTCAGAAAACCCGACCTCAAGCCTATCCACTGTCTTTCTCTCCTCCATCAGGCTTGTGCTCCACCACTTTTTGGACACATTCATGGCCAAGGTCAACTGGGGCCTGGCTGCCTGGCTGGGCACTCTTCTTCCTCTTGATGTCACTCTTGTTTTGAAGTGGCCATGCCTCTCTCTCACTCACTCTCTTCCATCTCTGTGTGTTCCTTCTCTTGTTCTCAATGTCTGTCTACCCTTGCCTCCCTGTAAACCCTGGGATCCCCACCGAGCTTGGTTATGGACACCATCTTTTCTTGCTGTAGTTTTAGTTGGCAGATCATGATTCACTGTTCAACTTCCCTTTAAAACTGAAAATATCGATGAGTCCCACATTGACACATCCAGACCAGGCCTTTCAAAACGCTTTGTATCAGTAGCTTGGTGAGGAAAGGTTTCATTTAGTTCAGGGTTTTTGAGAAAAATCCAGTTTTTCCTGGCTGAGAAGGTGTGTGGTGGTGGATATATGAAGCAACCGTTCATATTTTATAAACCAAGAAGCAGAGACTGTGACCAGACCCCATGGCACATATAACTTTGAGAGACCATGTCCCACAATGCAATTCCTCTGGTCAGTCCCATAGCCTTCACAGTAGTGCTACAAACTCAGGACTGATTCTTCCAAACAGAGTCTATGGAGACATTACAGATTCAAACCAATACACTGTCCCCTAACTACTACAGTTACATTGTTATGTCCTTTCTTAGGTTCTGAAGAGTCCTGTTGGTCTCTTGAGCCTTTGACCTCTACCCTCAATACCCCCAGTTCACTCTCCTCGATGCTGTCAAAGTAGCCTTTCTAAAATTCAGACCTATATTTTGTTTGTTTTATTAAAATTAATACCCATTCAAACCTTAAAGTTTAAATCACTGTCTAATTTCTAAGTACTCGATCAGCTATATTTGTTGTCCTACTGCTTGTTACGGTCACGGCTGGTCACTCCGCCTCTAAGAAGTTTAATGCCTTTGGCATCTGTACATGTCGTTCTCTTTGTCTTGAATGTCTTCTTTTCCTCTTCTGTCTTCCTCCGTCATTCCTCCTTTACAGAGATCCAGTACACTCTTCATCATCTCCTAAACGCATTCCTGGAGGGCCTCTGTGAGTCCGTCCCTGGCCCCTTTCCTTACTCCTGTCTCCACGCTTCAGTTGCTAACCCATGTCTGTTTCTCTCATCATGCCTGAGCTAGGGTGTGGGAATTTGCATGCATTCATTTATTCATGTGAGTCCTTCTTCTTGCTGATTAGAAGTGTATTTATAACAAAGAGCTTTGCCTTTTATCATCCAGACCCTAGAACCACTTGCAATGACTAACCCTCCGGGAGAGACACAGTATAAATACTTATTAAAAATTTACATGTTGTTAAGTTCCCTTGATGCTAAAGAAATATGTACTTTGTTTCAAAAGAGTGTTTTAGTCATTTCTTTGAAAATGATGACATCTGGACAGGTTTTCATCCAAACATCTGTCATTCTTTATGTTTTATTTTGATGCTCAAGTTTTTGGCCTTAAGTCTGCCATTAGCCTCTTATTTTGGAACTAGTATAATTAAAATTAAATTTTTTTTCAGATAAGAATCCTAATTAACGTTACATGTGCTAATGCTAACACTTCATTATTTGACCCCTTTGAACACGAGGCATTGAGAAAGTGACTATGTAATTTATTGTCCAGTGCAGGACATTCCTGAGAGTTAAAGGGAGTGCTATTAATACTTTCACCATAATTATGAGAGTAAAACAAGACTGCTTCAGGCAATATAAAACATAGAGTTATTTTAGCAATATTACATACCTGTCCACATATGTATTTAAAGCATTGTTTTATTGTTTTCATCTATAACTCCTCACATTGATTGCTATATGTGTTAAATCTTTTCACATTTTTTCCTTATGCCATATAAACGTACATTAGTTTAAAACATCTGGGGTTTATGTATGCTCAAACGGCACAGCACAAACCTTTTTTTTTTTTTTTTTTTTTAGCTCTGGGGGAATGCATTTCTTCTCCGATATTTTCTCACTGTTGTCTCTGGGGCACAGGGGAACAAGGCAGGGACATTAGGGCTTTATGAGCCATTTGGCTTCTCTCCAGGGACATCTCAACTTTGGAATTTTTCTGGTGGGCATCAGTTTTCATCTGCCTTCCTTTACCTCCTCTTCTCTGGCACATCGTCTCAAGGTCCTGAAGTTCTTTGCAGGAAGCACAGGGAGGAACAACTTGTTTTTTGACCACAGTTTAGCAACTGTGTCATTTATTGGCCTTTTGGGAAACCACATTCTTGGATCACTATGATACCAATTAATTGATTCTTTTCCCCACTGCTTAGAGAAAAAAAAATTTTTGCAAGTAAAAAAGAAGATACCTTAGTTGGCCATAAGAAACCCAAAAAAGAATTTTGCATTAAAAAGTGCTGTTTGAAGAAATGCCCAGTTCTGTCACATGTTGGGTCAGTATGTGCATGGTCCAGGGCCCATATAAACTAAAGAAGAGAATCTGAAGTCCTGACCATGAGTTCGTGCCCCCTTCATCTCTAAACTCTTCTGTCTTCCCCATTTCAGCTGCACCGGTGTCCTGAGGAGACATGGCAGTGGGGACTTTGCATTCCTTTATGGACACCGAAGCAACTGCAAAAATCTAACGTTTGCTTCTTCCTTCAGGCATTCAAAGGCCGTGTTATCAGAGGCTTTCTTGAATTTCCTAGATATGGTTTCACAATCTTTCCATCTCCAAAACACTCAGAAGACCCCTGGTCTTCATCTTACCCCTTCCTTTTCCTTTCAGCACATGGGACTGTGTGAATAACACTTCACAAGACTCTTATTGTTATACAATGAAGGGACCCTGAGACTATGAGCTAGCACAGTGGGGACTTGATTTATTGAGCGCAGTATTTTTTTGCAACCCTAGATCACCCTCTTTTTCCAATAGTAATTTTGGATGTACAATTGGCTGGATAAAGAAATCCACGTGTTCTCGATGTAGCATGACTGACGTAGGGTGAAAAGGATGGCCACAAAGCTCCAGATACGTTCAGTGGGGCCATGCTGATGGACTCTCACTCTGTGTAAGAGAATTAAGATTCAGTTTCTCTAAATCAGACTGGTTTTTTTTTTTTGAAGTTTTTATTGGATGCTATAGGAAAGTCAGGTCCAATGCTTAGCTTTCCCTCCTACCTTCTGTTTTTCTTCTTTTCCCAACTTAACTGCTCATTAATGTGTCTACCAAAGATAAACTCGGATGTCAGGGAAGACAAAACCCTGCCTGAGACCTTCAGGTACTATTTGGAGACGGTGTCAACTCCCATCCCTACCCTGACCTGTTTAAATGTCTTCTGCATTCCTCAAGAGACCAAGCGTGCCTTCACTGACAAACAGCACAACTTTCTTCCATCCAAGGTTGAACTTGGACATTTCAGTTTCTTAGCCTTTGCTGAATAACGCGAAAGTTCTCTTTATTTCTGTTTAAAGATTTTTCCGTCACACACCTCATCATTTCTCCCTCTAGTTGCAGAAAGTATTTGAGGTTTAGAGATTTGGAATTTGCCCACTCGGAGGAGGGCAACTGACACATCTCTTGCTCTGTACTCACTTTACCCAAGTCCCTCTCGCCAGGAGTTGGCTCCTTTCCCCTCCCCTCACCAGCTTTGTGGATTTCCCAAATGCCATTGGGAAACAGAGGCTACTTCTGTGCTGTGAGGAGGAACCTCACCGTTTCCTGACAGCTCTGCACTAAAATCGCTCCTCATTTCCAGGCTTTTGTGAGTGTGGGTGAACATAGTTCCCTGTCTTCATAGCACTTTCTTCGGGGATGACCTTTTTTCTCAGCTCCTGAATAAATCCAACATGATGTCAAACACACATAAAGGATGGCTAGGGACTTTTGAGGGTGGTGTGCTTAATTCACAGAAAATGAAATAAATTTGAAATGTTTTCATGAGCAGTGCAGTCATAATTGCTGGTTAGTTCATAACCAGTGGCCAACATCTGAAGGTTTACAGCTTTTAGATGAAAAAAAAAAAAAGAGCTCATATCTATGTCAGCGAGACTCACAACGTCGGGTCTAATAGATGAAGGAAACTGTTCTAGCTTAGGTTTGTTTTCTCTGGGAACCCTGCTACAGGTCCATGAACAATGATTTCCCAGCAACCTGTATTTTTGCTTGAGGCATCAGAAGAGTTACTTTTGAGGCCTTGGCTGGCTCATGCCTATCCCAGGAGAAACTGAATTGCCTGGCTCTTATGATCTGATTAATTCATGCTTAGTAAATTTTATAAGTCTGTAATTTTTGCTTTATTGGATGGAAATACCTTTCAAGTGTTTCTTTTACCCTCAGAGAAAAATGTGGTTCATACTGAAATTTTTATAGCGAGGTTTCCCAAAATAATTATCCATAACTCCACAGAACACTTAAAATATTGAACATAATTAAGATGCAGTTTTATATATTTTTTTTATTATAAGCCTACTTTCTCTCAGGACATGTGTCATTGAAATTTTCTCAGAATCAAACGTTCAAGGGTTGGATTCTGAAAAAAAAAGTTGTATTATTTCTTCATTGAATCTTTATTATTTAAGAATAGTAAAGGTATTTGGAAGTAATTTGTCATTTAGTCAACATACAGTGTGACTGACAGATTGTGTCTCATGCAAGGGCATTAAATCCCAAGAGGCATTCTTATGGTAGGCTTCTCCATGCGTATTTACATAGTTAACCACCCTGTCCACACTGTAAGATTCGCCATCAGGTGCTCTGACATGGTGAGTACAGGGCCAGTGGACAGCGGTTGCCTAGCGAGGGATGTGATGGAAGTCAAGGAATAGAAAATGTCTGTAGCTGGTAGCAAAGCCTTCCTTCACTGATGCCTCATGAATAATTGACAGAATATAAGTAATTAGTGGGGAATTAAGGTCTAAATATGGTGCTTTCTACATCCACACTATTTATGCAGGCACGATTAGAATTCTTCGCAATGTAGACTTCTAATGAATTTGAACGCCAGAGCAGAAGACCTCGAGGGTTATAATGATTTCAATGATTATGGAAATTGTAATTGCACATGAAGAGGTGTGGAAGTGAGGCGGACACGGAGCTGGCAATCAGGACAGAGTGTGTTTGCGTGCAGGAAGGAGGGCTGCATAAACACCCAGCCATTCCTGGTAAACGAGCTGATGAGGGAGGCCACAGAGCCTAATCAGAATTCATTTTGAACACCAGAAGGGCTTTGATGTCCCCTTTTCTGTGTGCATCGTAAGAATTGAGCACCACTGAGACAATAGGGATGTTCTATCGGGAACTCACCAAGGCCAGCTGGAATGGGTCTGAAAAAGCATGGGATAAAACCGGACTTGCTGAACTTAGCGGACAATGAAGACTACTGAGAACTCAAGAACAATGGCACTGGGTTTTGATCCTACTGCACGTACTGGCTTTATAGGAGCCTAGGCTGTTTGGATGCTCACCTTCCTAGACCTGGAAGGAGGTGGGAGGTCCTTGGACTTCCCACAGGGCAGGGAACCCTGACTGCTCTTCGGGCTGAGGAGGGAGGGGGACTTGATTGGGGGAGGGGGAGGGAAATGGGAGGCGGTGGCGGGGAGGAGGCAGAAATCTTTAATAAATAAATAAATAAAAAAGAAAAAAAAGAATTGAGCGCCACAAAACTCTCAATGAAAACGAACATTTTTGAATTGTGTGCCCCCAGAATTCTTTGTAGATCAGGCTCAGAGCAAATGTATTCATTTCATTGATGCCTTCAGTGATGGTTATGGCTCGCACTGCCTGGTGTTGTCGCTAATCGTCCCCCTCTTCCATTCCCTGCCACACACACATGTGAGGTCAAGGATTTTGTTGTTTTTCGTTTGTTTCCCTAAGAATTTAGTCTGTTTACTTTGTTTCAGTTATTGGTACAAAACTACAGACTGCTTTCATGATTGAGTTGAGCTCAGTGGATAGAGCAAGTTTAAAAAGACACACACATGGTATACATGAGTGTAGAAGTCAGAGGACAACCTCAGGTACTGCCCACTTTACTTTTGGAGACAGACTCTCTTAGTGACCTGGGACTTGTCATGCAGGCTGGGCTTGCTGGCCAGTGAGCCTCAGGGACCGTCCATTTACAGCCTTCCCAGGAACGGGATCACAGACACGTGCTGCCATCCCTGGATTTCTTTTCTTAAACATGGTTCTGGAAGATCAACTTGGGTCTTTATGCATATACAGTAAGTGCTTATGAGCTACAAAAGCAGTTAGATTTCTCTATTTTTCTGATAGTGGTATACAATACTCTTCTCTAGAAACCTCTTGAGAGGATGAACTTGTGCTGAGTTGAATGAGTTACTACTATTCATATTGTATCATATTTGTTCAGTTCTCTGCTCACAGGCGGCAGACTTGTACCATTAAGAGACAGGGTGACCTTGTTCTTCTGCTCTATGAAGGACCGGGGCTTTTATCCTTCTGGGAAACAAATGTGCAGGATGCAAACTGTCAGTGTGCACAGTGACCCAGGTGACCTCAAGCAGCATTTCTCAGGGAGGCCTTTTCCTAACATCTTCCAAGCTTGAGGAAACTTTGTTCAAAAGCTGAAGTTTGGAAGGTTCTTAGTGTATCTGAGGATTCAAGGTGGTGTTTTGGCCTCAGCACACATCTATCTGGCTGCTCAGTTTTCTTCCCTTATATCATGTTGTGAACATCATGCCGTTAGACAGCATGAGGATGCGATTTGAGGGGTTGGGGCAATGGATCTGCAGTTAAGAATGTTTGCAATACTATTAAGAGGACTGCACATTGGATCCTGTTACCTCGGTAGCAAGCTGGGTATTTCTTCAAATATTTGACATCTCAGCTTTGAGGAGGGCAGAGGCAGGAGCATGGCTGAGGTTTGCTGGCTTTCAGTCTAGCTAAGAGTAAACCCTAGCTTCAGGGAGAGAAGCTGCTTTGGAGAAATAGGCGGAGAGTGTTGGAGAAAAACACCAACACTCTCTTCTAGTCTGTACAGGTATGACATACCCATCCATGCATAAGCACATACAGTCACATAGACATTCAGATATACATGTACATAAATGTAAATAAATATATTAATTAAAAACATATTTTGCAATGGCCACTGATAAGTGGATCTACTTTGATTTGTTTAATATCATCAATACTTAGGTACTAAGTTCCTGTTTGTCTCATTTTGCCATTCCAATTAATGCCGTAATAAAAGTCTTTATGATTTTACCTCAAAATTCTGGAAAGTTGTTAGGTTAAAGCGTGTGTATGAGAGAGAGAGAAGTGGGGAGGGATGAAGGGGGAGTCAGGGGAGTTTGTGTATGTATTTGAGATTCTTGGTAAATATTTCCAAATTTCTTTCCAGGAAATTTGCCTTCATTGACCTAACCTCTCAGCTAGCCCATGCTGGCCTTAGGCTCTAAGTTCACCTGTTATCTTATAAAAATAATAGCAACAAACTGATAACATAACATTTACTATTTTCCTCTGCATTATTGCTAATTTGGTTTAATGTTTGTCTTCTTCATATTGACTACTGCATGTTTATTAACTGAATCTCATCCTTTACTGTTTGTATTATGCTATTTTGTTATTATTAATGTATACATGTTTTCTTATAATTGGACTTGGTCATTTACTTGGAATTAGCCATGGGCATGCATGTTCTTTTCTATTTCCACTATAGCCATCTCTGTCAAAGCTGCTATTATTTCCTCTCTGATTTTTTTAAAAGTCAGAAAGTCTTGCCAAGCCTCTGCTTGATGCTCTGATGCATCCACTTGGTGTCTTGGTTAGGGTTTCTATTGCAATGATAGAACACCATGGCCAAAAGCAACTTGGAGAGGAAAGGGTTTATTTCAGCTTACACTTCTACGCCATAGTCTGTTATCAAAGGAAGTCAAGGCAGGAACCTGAAGGCAGGAATTAAAACATACAGCACGGGAGTGTTGCTCATTGGCTTGCTCCTCATGACTTGTTCAGCCTGCTTTCTTCTACATCTCACTGGCGCCTGCCCAGGGCGACACTGCCAACAGTGGGCAGGGCCTCTTGCATCAATCGCTAATAAAGAAAATGTACTACCAAGTTGTCTACAGGCAAATGTTATGGAGGAATCTTCTCAATTGAGAGCCCCACTTACCAAAGAGCCCCAACTTCTGTCAAGCTGACAATAAACTAGCCAGGACACTGGGTTTCAGCTTCATTTCCAGACAGCGGCTGTCCTGGCTTAGAGGCATCTCCTGCCAGTTGACAGAGCTGCTGGAGTTAATCTGCAGAAGTTCATGTCTCCTGTCTTGCTCTCAGAAGGGGCAGCCTTGCTTCAGCACCTCTGCTCTGTTTCTATGGTACAACCGTTGTGCAGTATTAATGCCCAGGTTCGTTTTCTTGACAGTTGGCGAACTTCCCCAGACTTTGTGAGGAAACAGAAAGGATTGTTGCTAACCACATCCGTGAGCGAGAAGGGAAGACCAAGGACCAGGTGAGTAAACTCTTGCCTGGTATCAGGGCCTTTGTGGGAGTGGAAGGATTTTACCAAGGTGCCTCATCACCAGTAGGTGGCTTAGTCTTCAATGACAAAACAGTGTGACACGCAAGAATATCATAATTACTTTTATTTTTCATGAATTATATATGAGTTACTACTATACCAATATTAGATAAAATATAAGGACATTTAGCAATGTCTCCAGAAATCTAAAATTGAATATAAAATCAACAATACAAGTCCAGAACCAAGTGTGGGAGCTCACACCTGCAATCTCTGCACTGGAGAAGCAGAGGCAGGAGGATTACCTCAAGTCTGAGGTCAGCTTGAGCTACAGTGTAAAACCCTGTTTCTGAACAAATCAATGACCAGGAACAACCTGCCTTCCAAATAGGAAGCTCTGTTATTTTCCCCTCAACTTTTTATCACCATCGTGTGTACCTTTCCAGCATGTCCACACCACTCATAGATGACCGCTAATCCGGAAACATACCACATTGTTTTTTTCATTTAGATGAAATTCTCATGTATTAATGGATTTGTATATAAACTGCAGGATATTAAAGTTTTTTCTAAACATTTTTCTTGCAGGTTTTTATAACTTGCTTATGCAATCTACATTGGAGAAAGACGTTTAGGAACTAATATTTTAAACATTAAGAACTATCTTACTAATTCACTTGGCTTCTAAGGAGTGACCTTGAAACCATCTTTGGACCCTCACTGACTTGGAAAGATAATTTTTAAGGGAGGATACTTTATTTGAGAAAAGAAGAACAAATTCTTATGTCAAAATGGCCCTTTCTTAGTTACTTATCAACACAATAATGGAAAATACTAAGGCTTTCAAACTCTCTTCCACGGCACAGCTGCGAGCATCGTGTGGAGCGAATATTGGACTTGGGCCACGTGTTCTCTCCCAAGTAACAATGTGTTCTTGTGAAAATCACTTCTTAGGACTATTGTTGTTGTTTTCAAGGGCAGAATTGGGATGTTGTTCTATATGGTCTCTGAGTGCCCCCATAAGTTAGTATTCCAAGATTTTGGGATTATCAGGTGGGCTGGAATGAGGAAGGGGGAAAAATGAAGAAAAAGAGAAGAGGAAAAAATAGAGAGTAGAAATCCCAGTAAGGGAGACACGTACTCTCGCATAGCATGAGTGTGCAGATGGGAGGGGGGAACGTAGGAAGTGAGGGGAGTGCCGGAAGCTTGGCAGGCTGGGGCATTTGTGAGGGACCCCAGCAAAAACCGCTTTCTCTGCTTGAGCTCAGGACTGATTGGTACTACTTTTTATCAGAGTGCTTTGAAAATTAATTGCCCACTATTTATAATTTCCACTTGTTTTCCAGCTTTTACAATCTTGGATAACATCCCAACATAAAGAAAAGAGGTATTGTAACTCAGCCAGCATTAACTCACAAGCCAGTGAAATGAAGCCAGGAACCAGACATATAGGCCCAAGCTCTCCCCATCTAATGTCTTGGCTGCTGTTGGACCAATACAGCTCAGTCCTATAAAATCCTGTAATTGTAGCACTTAGGAAGTAGAGGCGGGAGGATTAGGAATTCAAGCTCATTTTCTGTTATGTAGCCATTTCAAGAGCAGGCTGGGATACATGAGATCCTGTCCTATTTTTTATTTTCGTTGCTTGTGATAAAACAACTCCAACAAAAGGCAGCTTAGGAGAGAAAGGATTGCTTTCGGCTTACCGTTCCAGGTTTTAGTCTATCACTGTAGAACACCTAAGGTGGCAGGGACTGGAAACAGCTTGTTACATCACCCACAGTCAATAACAGCGAGAAAGGAATGTGTGGCCCTTGCTCAGTCTCACACTGGGAAATGCCTACACTCAGGGTGGGTCTTTCTACCTCAAGTAACCAAGGAAAAAAAGTCCCTTCCAGACATGGCCACAGGCCAGCCTGATATAGTCTATTCCTCATTGAGACATTCTTTCCAGGCAACCCCGGGCCATGTCAAGTTGTCAGTGGAAACTCCCTGTCACAGACCTAGTCTCTGTTGGGAAACAACAAGCGGCTCTCTCCTTCTACAACAATCATCAGCTGTGCATACGATCTTAAATAAACAAGATGCTCTGACTTGTGTTTTTATCCTATACCGTTCAAATGATGACGTGTAAACTTAACTCATAGGGATCCTAAGTAAAATTGATACTGAGAAACGTAGTATGTTGTTTTGCCACCATTGTGACCTATGTAGGTCAGGTGTTGATGCTTCCATGATTCCTTTTTCATTCTTTCATTTTTTTTTGTTTCACTAAAATGACATATTCAGTTTAGCATTTGATCTGGAACAACTAGGCCCCGGTGTCCAAGAACCAGCCCCAAGAGTCATGGAAGAGTAAGCAGACAGACCAGTGGCTACACAGACCTAAGTTCACACTACACTTGCTTGACTGGAGCATGGCCCTAGCTTGCAGCAACATAAAGTGGACCCCAAGATTTGCATTGGAAGACATAAGCTTCTAAAGTCACCAGGACTAAAGACATTGCTTCTGATTTGACTTATTTTATGTCATGCTAATATCGAAGAGTCAGACACAGTCCTGGCATCAAGATCAGCTCCTAACTCTGCTAGCAGCCTAATAGCGCTGTCTGTTTATAGTGTGCTGAGAGGCTGTGTGAAGGGGTGGGTGTGGTCTAGGGCTCCTCAGAGCCAAGCATAATGATCACGATTTTCCAAGGCTATGATTGAGTCAAGGTGAATCACTGCACAATTGTGGAATATGGCAGGCTAACCCACGGTTCCCTGGAGCTCTAATGGTTATTAAGATGGTGTCCCCTGAGCTTAGACTATCTGACCTCAAATACAAGCTCTAACTCTTACTTTCTATGTAACATCTTGTAAGTTATTTGGATTCTTTAAAAAAAATTTAGTGTGTGTGTGTGTGTGTGTGTGTGTGTGTGTGTAGGTTCATGTTTGTCATGACGTATGTTTGGAAAAGCCAGTCTGTGAAAATCAGTTCTGTCCATCACGTGGGTTATAAAGGTCAAGCTCAGGTCATAGGCTTGATGCAAGTGTCTTTGCCTATTGAATTATTTCAGTGTCCCTGCTTGCATTCATTATATAGAGTTCTGCACCCTTAGGCTACACAGTGGTGGTTAACTCATGGCCATTTTGTAAGGAGGAAATGAGTGACTCTACTTACCTTTGCATTACCACGAACATAGTATCCCACAGAAACAGCCCAACAGAGGGAAGCTCTCTTTTGTATTCCTTCCTCCTACAGTCCCAAGTCGGGATTCCACCGAAGCTCACTCTGGGGCTTGCTTACAGAGTAGTGGGGGAGTCGCTGTAACAGGAGAATGGGCGACCTTAAGCAGCCGCTGTAGGAGGTCCACACCTAGCATGGATGGTGTAGGGACTCCTCTGTGGTAGTATAGATGGATACCCTTAACCTTTCCCTAGAAATATCCTCTAGCCCTTCTCAGAGAAGGTTGGGAGGATATTCAGGTAGGGGTCCCACGAACCTCCCCATCCCCTTCTAGGAGGGAAAGGAGGGAAAGCCAATAGTCCACAAGCCCAGCTGTGATGATCTGCGCTGAGCCGGTACAACCTAAATTTTGACAAGGCAGCAGTTTGGCTCACAAGGTAGTCAGAGGGCGGTTATAGCCTTCAAAGACTGCCCCCTAGTGACACACTCCTTCCAGCTAGGATCCCTAAGTTCATTCTTCCACACCACCACCATCATGTGTAGAACAGGCATCAGAACATAAGCCAGGGAGACAAATTCACACTGCAACACTTCACCCATACCACCAAAGGCTCATGGTTTGTCATGATGAAAGGTGCGCTTGATCAAACCATAAGTTTCTGAGATCTTCACATTCTAACATTGTTTGAAGTCTAAGCTAGAGTCTCTACTCAGATTCAAGGCTCAAGGCAATCTCTTAGCTGTGAACTTCTGTAAAATAAAAAAAGAGAGTTGCATACTTCTAATATATAATGGTTCAGAGCAAAATAGCAGGGAGAGAGGGCAGTTAGGAAAAGTTGGACTCAACTGAGACTAAAACCCAGAACAGAAAATACACCAAACTCTATTTCCAGCATCTAGGAAATATAATGGCATTATCTGAGTTCCAGTGGGCTCAGGTAGCATTGGCCTAATGGTCTAACCATTTTCAGTGCTCAAAAGTTTCTTTCTTGGGCTGGCTCCATTCATTGTGTCTACCTGTTTCAAATGTTGAACAACTGATCCACATTCCCGGCACCTCACCATCTTGCAGTTCCCACTGTAATTCAGTCACCGTGCTCATAACTTCCTGTTATGTTAGGGTATTCCTGCAAGGAACCTGACCCTGGGACGTGATGCCTGGTCTCATGGCCTTTTCCTCAGAGTGTAGTGGAAGTCTCCACGACCCCATACGTCTTGTGTTCTGCATGCCTGCAAAACATGTACTTCACGGAGAATGGCAAGTTGTACTCTCTGTCTGAATTGTAGTCAGGCCCTCTTTGACTGTGGCTGTAGTGACTTTAATTGCCGAGGTGGCTGAACACAAATACACCTTCAGATGTGGCCCTTTGTGAGCAGGGTGTTCCGGAGGCACTTGCTTATCCAGGGGAAGTCTTTGAAGTGAGTTTGAAGTTTTATACGTGGGATCTATAATGGGTAGAATATGTCCAATATCTGAAATATACTTGAGAAATTCCCGTTATCTTGTGTAGAGTGCTTGGATTTTTCTTTAATGGCTCTAAATTCTTTAAAAGCTACAGCTATTTATCTGCCAGTGCAAATGAGCTCAGTTTTCTTCCCGAACAGCATTTCCCACATATCTTGCTTTTTGCTCCTGATGCTTACTGTGAATCTTACTAAAAGCAACCAGCAGTAAACCATACCACCCAGCCAGATGCTATGCTGTCTTGAAGTCCCCTCACCAAATAACCAGTCTTTTACTTTTGCATCCATCCTTATCATTTTCAAGACACAGGCCAAACAGAGACAATTCTCTGCCAGAATATAATAATTGTAAATGTGAGACAGTCTAGGGTTTCTCTAACCCATGTCTCAAATTTTCAAATTCCTCCCATAAACCATTTCTAATGCCCAGGAACTACAATGGTCAACTGGTCCCCAACAACCCTACTTGTCTAGTGCAATCTTTCGGTATTAGTTACTTTGGCATTGCTGTGACCACACTATCGGAGATAAACAACCTAAGGAGGAAACACCTATGCTGATTCACAGTCTCAAAGGCTTTCAGTCCATTTTAGGGGGACGATATGGGGAAACATCACAGCTCATGGTGGCGGGAGCATGTGACAATCTGTTCACATGCTGACAAACCAGGAAGCTAGGACTGAAACTGGAACCAGGGCTGGTTATAATTGCCAAGTGTCCGCCCCTAGTGACTCTGACAGCCAGGCTCTACAGCAAGGATCCAGGACTCTCCCAATAGCACTGTGAGATGGGGACAAAGCATTTAAAGTGTGATCTTGTGAGGAGCATTTCAGATTAAAGCCATAGCATTAACTGGAGCTGCTCTTCATTCATTGGGGCACAGCAGAGATGGGACATGATGGCCTTTCCTGACTTCAGAGGAAGGCTTCCTTCCACCTATGTCTTTGATGTACTGATCAGTCCATTGTCTAAGTGGGGGGATAGAGATGGGATAGGTGTCTCCCTATTTTTTAAAAAAGTATTTATTTACATGTATGTGTGTGTGGGTGCATATGTACATGTGTGAGTGAGTATATATACATGTGTGTATACAAGTACACGAACTTCTACATGTGCACAGAAACCAGAGGAGGGCATGGGGTATTCTTATGTAGCACTCTCCCCTTGTTATTTTGAGTCAGAGTCTCTCTCTGAATATGAGGCTAATGCAGTGGCTCTCAACCTGTGGGTTGCAACTTCTTTGGCAAGCTTCTACCTCCAAAAACCTTTACATTATGATTCATAACAATAATACAATTACAGTTATGAAATAGCAATGAAAATATTGTTATGGTTGGGGGTCACTACAACATAAAGAACTGTATTAAGGGTCTCAGCATTAGGAAGGTTAAGAACCCCTCGGCTAGTGCTTTGTTGTCTAGGCTGAAAGCCAACAAGCTCCAATGAAGTCTATGTCTCTCTTGAAGCTGGGGTCTCAAGCACATGTTAAAGTCCCATCTTATTATAGGTATTAGGGTCCAAATACCAGTTTTCATGATTATGTAACAAGTGCTCCTAGCCACTGAGCCACCTGTCTGGTTTTAGGTCTTCCTTTTAAAGTAACTATCCCAGGGCCTGACAGACATTTGCCGCCTGTAGAAGCTTGTGGTCACTCCTGATTTGAACCTGTGTAGTATGGGAGAAAAACATGTTTTGGAAACGTAACCATGTCAATTTGGATAGATGCCCCATTTGAATTCTGGACTGTGTGCTGTCTTAAGCCTTGTACTTTTGATACATATCATCCGATATTGGCCCATTTTCTCCACTCTCCATGTCTCTGAAATTCCTTGAGACATTCCTACCATTTGCTTTAAATTTGTTTTGAATTATTAACCACCCCTTCTCAGGAAACATTGAGGGGGCAGAAAGAAATCCTCAAAATTAAACATGAAAACTCATAAATATTTAAGTTTTGTTCTTAAAGGATTTTCAAACTTTATATGCACCAGCTATTCTTCTAGATGTTTCTACATTCCTACTACACGTAAAAACATGGTTTGGTGAGTTACTGCTGCTATAAGTAGTAAATTTATGTTTTTTTCAACTAACTATTCAGTAATTGAATAAAAGCATGGGGGAGAAACTCTGAGAAAGTGAAAATGTGAGGGAGAAAAATGTACTGTTTTCCTTTTCCTCCCCCACATGCAACCTGGCCCTTTTCCGAGGGTGAACACAGACTCCCAATTTCCAGGAATATGAATGAGAACAGCCATAGCTTTGTTTTTTTTCACTGTTTTCCTACACTGCAGTCCAAGTTAATGTGTGTCTGTGTCCAGGGTGCTCATGATAACTGTGGGTTGTGCTGGCAATTATGTGGATATTTTGCTCTCTATGCTAGAACAATATATTTGTACTTAAACATTATACTCTATGGGTAAGGAATCTCAGCAAATAAGTCCAGGAACATAATGTTTAAGAGAATCTGACTTGATTAGTGTGAGAATAGAAGTAACTATAGCTAAATTAATAATAATTCCTCAGTGTTTTTCAAGAAATAAAATTAAATTTGAATCTGATATGAAGTTTTTATGAAAATGTGATGTTACTGCCCTAATAGTTCCTATGTCTTGGCTTAATTTCTTTTGGTCATAGAGTAGACCAGGGTGATCTTCTTCATCTGGGTTTTGTCAGGTTCCTTTGTGACTCTCAGCAAGGTTTCGCCTTATGACCAGTTCAGAATATCCATAAAAGTAAAGCCTCAGATCCCATGGTGCTGGGTACTGTGTGAGAATCAAATCTGGGCACGTGCCAATTACACGGGGAGAAATGGCTTCCTTTAGAAGAGACTATTCTTCTAGCTTGATAATTAACAAAATTAAAGCCACAGACATTTCCTGGGCTTCTATTTTGCATATCATGCTTATTTCTGGGGATAAGGTGAGGAATAAGACAAATATTGTCCCTGCTTCTGAGGAGATTGGATGCATTTAGGGCAGGTATGACTGTAGACTGTACCTGCTTCTCTTGAGACAGTCACCAAACAAAAAAATGATGCAAATAATTCATCACATTTGTGGTAAACACACACACACATACCAACACTTCTATGGTTAATGCCTATGTACGTAATTGAGTTATTGTATAGGGATGTGGCCTGGGCCTGGATAAGGGAAGGAAGGGGTGGTGAGAATTAGGGAGGATATTCCTAAGGAAACACCCATCATGCCTATTGGCTGTCATGCTGACACAGGTGCCCTTGGTTACCTTCAGTGAAGATACACAGGGTAAAAGCACTCACTGTGACTCTTACTTAGAAGCATCCCAGCTGGTAGAGTTCTTGCCCAGCATGTATAAAGCCACGGGTTTTATCCTCAGCACCAGAGATGGAGACAGCAGGGTCAGGAGTTAAAGGTCATCCTTCATACACAGTGAGTTTAAGGCTAGCCTGGACTACGTGACACATTTCTCTTCCCCCTCGTGTTCTTCTTCCTCTTTCTTTTTTAAAGAAGAGGTTAAAAAATAAAAAAATGAAAGTGTAGACAAGGCAGGGGTTCTTAAATTTTTTTTAACTTGCTACCGAATCTCAGTATCCATAAAAGGATATTACACAATTAAAAGAACAAAAAGAAACATAGTAAGAGAAGTTCCAGAGTAAAGCCTCCATCTGTCAATTTCTGCTTGTCTGCCCCTTCTTGCCTCACTCAGGCCTTGGTTCCCCCACTGAACATTTTCCCACAAAGAGGCCTTCCATATTGCTGACACATGGTTTCCAGACATCTAACAATGAAAACATTTTATGTTGCTTCAAACGTGTGCTCCATCCATTTCTTCATAACACCAATAACTATGTTGTTCAACTTACTATTTCAGGCCCCAGAAATTACAAGTAACCTAAGAGGGGGCGCTGTGTAGATAGAATATGCCAAATCTCCTCCATGTCAAGTACTAGTAGTGGACAAGAGATGAGGCAGTGTACAGTGGTGGACTGTAGTGATGTGTGATTCAGGCAGGAATGCCAGGGAGCATTCTTTGTTGAGATGATGTTTTAAGTGAACTTTGGCTGGAGTTTTAGTCAGATAATGAACTTCACTCGTCTTGAAACAGGTTCAGTTCTTTCTGTATTTCCTTTCTGAGTTGATAGAATATTTCTGTTACCTAGAGGGCATTTAAAAATAAAAGAGTGGAAAAAGTGAAGAAAAGCAAAGGGTAATCTTGCTCTTGTATGTGCTTGCCTTTCCTGAGAACATGGCCTCTGCTTTAGCACAACGAATAATTCTAGGTTTTGGGCTATGACAACAAGAAGTTCATATGTCTATGAATTACAATGCGCTTCTCTTTCACAGGAGACTCAGACTTACCTGCCACGAAGGATTTTCACTTACAAAGTTAGAGTGCAAAGGACTCCAAAAGAGAAAAATTATTTGTTATTATAATAAAAAAATCACTTTAAAAACTAAATACCAAGAAGTAACACGGGCAATTTCCCATGTTGTCATGACAGTAATTCTCTTTGTCTTCTAGGTCCTGCTACTGATCGACATTCAAGTCTCTTACATTAACACCAACCATGAAGACTTCATCGGCTTTGCAAAGTACGTGAGACAACCGATTGTCGTATGCATTCCTACTGCTGCTTTGTAAACACACACGATTAATTTCCACACCAGCTCTATTGACTTTGGACAGGACAGTTTGTACCAGGATGATTCTGAGCCCACCTACCTACATAGTCATGAAGCAGGGAAATTTACTATTCTTTTGATAAAGATGGTAATTGGGCTTCTTCTGCAGCATACAAAGTCATGTGTCTTCAATACTCATTATATTTTTGGAAGGTGACCTTCAGTTTGTACTTGAACTCCCATAGAAGAGCAAAAATAATTGCACATTAAAATTCAAGGTAATATTCTTTCTTCAGTTAATTTGAAACATCAAATCCAATCCCAGGCGGGTGTGGTGGTCCACACATTTGGGAGGCAGAGTCAGGAAGGTTGTTCTGCATTGAATTCTAGCCAGCTTGAGATGCAGAGTGAGAGTGTGTCTCAAAAATCAGTAAATAAAGACATATAAATAAAGCTCAAATGAGCAACTCATAAGATCCAAAGTTTTAAGCTGTTTAGACTTCCCTACACCAGAGGCCTTAAGACAACAACAACAACATCCTTTCAAAACTTAGATGTGGTTTGTTGAGATAATCATATTCCTTTTTATAGAAGGTATATTATTTACATACATTTGTCTATATTGCTATTCTTCACATGTCATGTATACAAATAGTTATTCATTATGTTACATTTTATTCTGAGTTCACTCTTTTTTCTTGCTTGTTAATGGTACTAATATTTGTTACATTTGAAGAATCATGATTCTAGTTCTAAAATGGCAAGCAAGTAGTTACAATCTAAAGAGAACAAAATAATGCCTATTTTATATTAGACATAAAATAGAAGAGGTTATGTGTTTTTACTTGGACTGTATGTTCAAGAACAGGGACAAGGAAAATAAGACACAGCAAAATATCAACCCAATTTATTTTTTTATACCCAGACTTGGAAGAAATAAACACAGACCATATGATCTAAACTAAATAGTGGCCCAGGAGATTTATAGGCATGTGTTAAGCAGGAGAATCTCTATTACCCAGAGAAAACCATCACATCTGATTGAGGCTGTAGCTTTCATGGCTGACATATTGGTATCAGTCTAGTTTTCATCAGGTGACTCTTATTGTTGAGAGGTGCGCTAGTGTTTCCTGGCCATTCCCATCAGTGTGCTAGGGTTGACTTCTCAGAGCTCTGAGATAAACATGTTTCTTTGTCTAATTGTCCTTTCAGCTATTCTGACCACTCCTTCCTCCAGATGGGCATCTGATTTATGATCCTTTCCTGTAAACCCATCCTCTCCCTCTTGCTCCCATGTTCCTCTGCATTTTCTGCTCATTTTGTTCTGCAAAATCACTTAACCTCCAACGTATATCTCTTCCTTCTTGGTCTAGAAAGATCTCTGAGAATTTCTTACAGCTCTTCTTATAGTCAATGAATTCCAGGTGATTCTATTCTAGTTCCTCTAGAGGAGAAATAAAGACAAAGAAATTATGATGTCATAGCCTTTCAGAAGGTTGTCTAGGAAGTGACAGGTATGTAAGACCTTAACACAAGTTCTTCCTTTGTCTCACGGGCTTCTCTGAGGAGTTTAAAAGATGAACTTTTCTTTCCATCATAGAAGTAACAGGAATGCTGCCTGCAAAGTTGATTGTTGTGATGGGCAACTGCCAGTTAGAGTCTTAGAAACACCTGGCAGCTGTGCACAGAAGCTAGATGCAGTGTGTCAAAAATGAAAGCAATGCTACTCTGCCACCTCAAGTCACACCTCGAGTCAAGGAGATGGAGCGAAAGCCCAGTGCCTTTAGGAAGGTTTCGAGACTTAAATGTATCACAAAACATTACTACGATTTACATTTTACTGAACACACTATTTTTTTCCTGAGACAGGATTTCATGTACAATCAGGCTAGCCTTTAATTCTTTATGTAGCCAAGGATGGCCTTGACTCTTGATCTTTCTGCCTCTGCTTCATCAGTGCTGTATAGAGGTGTGGAAAACCCTACTCAGCTAACTCCTTTGTCCCAGATCAGTATCTACCTGTCTCCTCTCTCTGTCTTTCTGCTTGTCTGTCTGTCTATTTACCTTTCTCTGTTCTTTTATTTTCTTTTTTTTTTGATAGGCTAGAATTTATTTCTTTTTTCAATAGATTTCAGATATATTTTTTTTTGCCTCAGAGGCTGTAGGGCTATACTATTATATTGATTTTTAGGTTTTCAAAGAAAAATTTCAAATGTAGAACCTTTAGACATGGCCTTTGATGCAATCTCTCTCTGGTATAAGAGACAGCTCCTGTTTTTCAGAGAGATGGCCTTTATTGTGTTGAGGTGAAAGAAGAAAAGCTATTAAAACTTTTCTAGAAGATTGGAAATATTTCCTCCCCCAAACTTGCTTTTAAAGAACTGGTCTGGGAGCCAGCAGTTGACTCTTTTTTGTTTGTTTGTTTGTTTACTGGTCTAACAAACAGAACAAGGACTAATCCCTGTCTTATGTTCCCCTGAGAAGGTAAATCAATGAAGTTGAAAACTAGTTGGGAAAGTGTTATAAAATTATGGTATAGTCTGTTAGGGTTAGTCTCTCTCCCCTCAGTCTCTCTCTCTCTGTATATTGCCCTCTCTATCCCTCTTTCAGTCTCCCCATTTCCCCTCTCCTTCCCTTTTTCCTCCCCTTTCCATACATTAAAAACAAAAGAACTTGATTATGAGACTCACAGTTATTTTCCTCTCTCTCTTTCTCTCTCTCTTTCTCTCTCTCTCTCTCTCTCTCCGTTCTCTCTCTCTCTCATGTGGTGTGCATGTGTGGGTATGTAGTTCATGTGCCCATGCACATATATGTAAGGCCAGAGGAGGTTGTCTATCATTCTGTGTCTTACTCCTTTTAAGACAGGGTCTCTGAACTGGAAGCCCACCATTTCTGCTAGACTGGTGACCACTGAGTTCCGGGGAGCCATCTGTTGTCAACTCCTAAAGCTGAGGTTACCAGCTCTACAGCCTTGAGTAGTTTTTTGAGTGGGGACTGAGGATTTGAACTGAAGTTCTCATGCTTGCACAGCAAACTTCTTACCCACTGAACTGTCTCCCCTGCCCCTACTGTTACTTTGTATTAAAATTTATCATAACTTATGTATGATTATATCTAGAATATTTTTAGCTGTTAATTTCATTATCCCAAAGACAATACTTAATTTTCCATTAATATGTATTAACTGTCCATATTAATGGTTCTCAGCATGCTATTCCAATATATGCATACAGCGTGCATTGATCAAATGTAGCCTCCACTTATTCTGCCCCTCATTGTCTAGTAATCCCATCAAAGATAATGTTTTGCACTAAGAATCAAAGGTAAATGTTCTTTCCATTTGTATGCTGAGTACATTTCAGTGTGACTTGGGTTAACTATGAAGATGAAGAAATGTTCATTTCAAAATCACTTTGAAGGGTTGTGGTATTTTCTGTGCTTTTAAAAATTAAAAAAATATGGTTGTAGCTATAAATTTTAAAGTTGGCAGGCACGCTGTTT
This sequence comes from Microtus oregoni, assembly GCF_018167655.1. Lineage (NCBI taxonomy): Eukaryota > Metazoa > Chordata > Mammalia > Rodentia > Cricetidae > Microtus > Microtus oregoni. Next base: position 36,468,410 of record NW_024543072.1, read on the forward strand.
CCATCAAGGAAGAAAAGTCAAGCCATATTTGAAGACAATTATGTAAGTATTTCTTAGTTCCAAAGATAGAAAATGAGGGTCGAGCATTGAAGCAAAGAGGCCCTTGGTTCATAAGAATTTTAGCAACTTGTCACACTAGTGTGCCAGCTCTCAGGTTTGTGGGATGGTGAGGTATGTAGGTTCATGGAATGGTGTTTGCAATGGGGCTGATTTTTTCCCCTAAAAGTTTGTGGGTTTTTTGTTTGTTTGTTGTTTTTAACAGAAAAATGATAGAATTAGATGATCAGAATTTATTTTTAGGGTACCATTCAGGACATCCCAGGGTTCTTTCTGCTGAAGAATTTGTTCTCTACTGAGTCTGAGGGGCTTCCTTTAAACCTCACAGCTGTGCGTCCAACACGGACCATAAAATATGTGCCATGTGCAATAAGCCTCAGAAAGTTCTGCTGGAGGCTGGCTTTGGTATTTCCTGGCTTCTAAAAGCTTGGTATTTCAACTATAACAATATCATTTCTCAACCTACAAGATCAGCATTTCAGATGAAAATATCAACTTTCCTCATGACTTCAGAGATTTAATTTGTCCTTGTTGAAGAAACTTCCCTAAATTATATTTTCTTAGGTAACCTACGCAGTCTTTGCTATTTGAGAAAATAAGAACAGGGCCAGCTGCTCATTAGTTCTCGTTCCTGTATTCTTCCCAGTCACACTGTTGGAACGCAAGGGCAAACACCTTTGCTGGGTGTCTTGAGAAGTGAAAGTTCAAGTTTTCGTGCCCTCCCGCATTTGCTCTTAGACATAAATTGCCTCCCGAGTCCCTGAGATTTATGCAGTTAGTAGTTTAAGAGAAATAAGGCTCCAGACATGGTCCGTTAAAGACACATCCCCACTGTAAGCATCAGACCCCGAGGTCAGTGTACTTTCTCGTCTGCTGAGGAGATCCGAACACCTGTTTTCTCACACTTGAAACGATACAGTGAGCTTATTTCAGATCTTGTTATGTGAGTACCATGAAAATGCCGGGGTTGTGACACTCGCTGTGTCCCTTTCCTGATCCCGTGGAATGCCTCTGTTGCCATTTATCAAAGGCAGGGAGTTAAACCTTCCACTAAATACCAGAGCCAGCAGGGCAAGCAAAACCCTTTCTTTATGTTCTTCTTTTGTGTTTCCCCATAACAAAATTAACTCCTAGAGTAATGATGTTCCTTGTTCTCACTTTTTACACAAGGAGTCCTCTCTCTTGTGCAGCCAAAACTTGGCTATTAGAGTACAACAGATTTTTTTTTGGGGGGTGGGACTCACATGCAGGTTGAGTAGTAAAGTGTTTGAATGTTTGGTCACTGACTGGGGTAGTTATCTAGTAGAACTCTTAAGTTTGGGCAACTTGGGAAGCAAGGAAAGTATCACTTTAGCATAAAGGATGCTGAGAGTGGGAAAAATAGTCTTCCCAGGGAAGAGCACATCAATTGGTTATCCAGTACCAAAGGTCAGCCCTGAAAACATACATACAAGTAACACTATATGCACTAGCAGGTTGCATTTATGTATTTAGGGATATGTGTGTGTGTGTGTATGCATGTATATAAACACATGCACATACACACTAGCACATATTTGTATATGACAACAATTAATTAAAAAGATGTCATGAGTTTGCAAGAGAGCAAGGAGGGATATATAGGTGGAATTGGAGGGAAGAAAGGGAAGGGGAAGATGATGTAATTACAATATAATTTGCCCAAAATAAAATAAATAATTTAAAAAATTCAAAAAGCCATCACCTATTCCAGTGAGTTATGAACTCCAATGTTCCAAACATCATTTTAAAGATAAGTGGATTTCCAGTCTTAAACCTGATTTTTGTAATTTAAAATTTTTATATAATTTGCGAATTTCAAATGAGTACTATGTATCATTTCCATCCCCTTCTCTCTCCTTTCCAACTCGTCCTGTGTTTCCAAACTCCCTCTCAGATTCATGACCTCTTCAATTGTTTTACACACACACACACACACACACACACACACAAACACACACACACATGCACACACACTCTCACACACAAACACACACGCACGAATGCACACACACGCACACGTGCACACACGGCACACGCACGCACACACGCACACACATGCAGATACACACACACATGCACGCACACACTCTCGCACACACACACGCATGCACACACGGCATACTCCTATTAGTACATTTAGTGTTACTCTTATGTGCATAACTTTAGGGCTGACCAGCTGGTATTGAATCACCTATTAGGGGAGATTATTCCCAGAAACAAGGATTTTCCCTCTTTCAGCAACCACTGATTAGCTTTCCATCTAGGCTGGAGTCCTACGAGTTTGCTCTCAGTCCGGTTGCTAGCATGTCAGCTGGTGCTGTCGCCGTGTAGGTCTTATCCAGGCATCTATACTGTTCAATTGCACCGGTGCAGCTTTTCTGTTGTATCTTGAAAATACTTTTTGGTACCAGGTGCCGTAGTCCTTTGGTTATTTTCCACACCCATCCCACAATCTTGCTGAGCTGCTGCCATTTCCCCTGAGCCTTAGATATAGGGGTTGTGTTGTAGATGGATCGTTGGGTCTGGGTAGCACACATCCACTCTGTTGTTTTTAAGAACTCTGTCTTCATTCTTAAAGCTAATCTTGGGGACTAATGATCCTTGTTTTATCATCCCCCACTTCTCACACAGTCCTGTAAGGTTTTCCCACATAATATTCATCCAGAATATTAAGGTCCTACAGAAACCCTTCACCCCCTTTTGATTCAGTCTGGTTGGATGGAGCCAGGCCTATACACGGTAAGTTGCACTCCTGGGCCTGTCAGGAGTGGTCTTGTTTTTAGGGGGGTAACATGAAAGAACACTTGGATAGAGCTTTTTCACCCCACAGCAATGTGCCCAAGCTTGGAAATGACGGACGCACTTCAAGCCTGCTGATCAGTATAGTAGCCGCTAGCTACATGTGGCTATTGAGCAGTTGAACTGTGCTGGTGAAATAGCTCATGAAAAAAATATTAAAATTTAAATTTGTTTGCCACACCTGCCCATCAGCCACTGAATTGGACAGCGCTGTTTTACCGTACACTGAATTCAGCTATCGTATGACACCCTTCATCAGTGAGTCCTGCTTTGCTGGTGGCTTGGTGATATCCTATAGTGGTAGCTCAGGAGAAAAAGAGAAATTAGGTCTCTTAGTTACCCCTAAAAGAGTCCCAAGGCCGGCCACTAGATTATAGAGAAGGGCATTCTGCTGCCTCTTCTCCACCCACGAGTCTATGCATTGCTAAGGTTTCTGCTATTTCCATGTTTTAGATTTTTGTTTTTGTCTGTTTGTTTTGAAGCAGGCTGGTGCTACATGCATGCCCTGACTTTAGCTCCAGTGCCCATGCGTCTCGTGAGTTCTCCATTTCCTCATGGCACCCGAGTCCCTTTAAGTTGATCTAAGAGTCTATATGCTTTCTCACCTCCTTCTCTTTTATGTTTCACCTTTTAACCCCTACAGTCTGGTCTCTGCCACAGCTCTCTAGTGTGGCTGTTTTTGTCCAGGACAAAATAGTTAAACAATGGATAGCTCTGAGTCTGCCATTTGACACCATTGAGTAGTCCCTGTTGAAGAGATCTGGACCTTTGCTTCAGTGATCTGCCCCCTCCACACACTCTTTTCTGCTTTTCCTATTTCTACTCCAGCCTGTCTTTTTCAGCTGTCTCTAGGGGTTGTTCATCTCTGCGTTATCTCTTCCCTAGACTGCTTCCTTTGTTGTTCAATGCATTATGCCCAACCAAACTTACTGGCTCCTGTGCTTAGTTACCAACTTTCTTGGCAGACTCTGAATCCAGACCTGCATTCTGGGGTCTTCTTCCTGAATTATACATGATGTTCCGCTTCCTCCTACACATTCTGTTTACATGTCCAAGAGAAGCCTCAACCCAGCATCCCCTGAGTGCATCTCCAGGTTGTAATCTCCACTTCTTCCCTCGTTCCCCTTCTCCGTGGATGGGAACTCACGGTTGCTCACACCAGAAGTAGGGTGTCACTCTGCATGTCTTACTCTCTATCTGCCTCTCTCTCCGTCCTTGTCAAGTTGGTTTGGTATTATTGCCATTTTTTGTTTCTGAGTTTGACCACTTGCTTCTCTCATCACTTCCTTACCAAAGTTATCCTCTTAATGGGGAAACTACAACAGCTTCCCTGCTTCCTGTCCTGGTCCTTTTCATCCTTCCTGGGATTTGCCACTGCTTTTAGGATAAAGTTTGAATTAATTAGCAAAATTTCCAAAGCCTTCTATCTCTGTCTTCTACTCATATCTTCACCTTGTTACATTGTCATCAGCCCTCGCTAGTCTATCCACCAACTTTATATCCCAGCAAGTGTTAGCATTTTGTAGCCCCCAAATAAACATTCTTGTTGCTTTCCTACATGTTTCTTCAGAGCACTTAATCTCTTTTGCAGCTAAACTTTGTTTGTCTGGTTATTCATAACTATGGCATAAAAGCAACATCCCAAAAATATTCCTTGAGAAACTGGTAAAGTGGCGCAGTAGGTAAAGGTGCCTACTGCCAAGTCTGACAACCCGAGTTCAATCCCCAGGACCACATGATGAAAGGACAGAAATAACTCCTGCAGATTGTGCTTGCAGCGCACCACACATGCATCGCTGCATGCACATGCCTCCCCAAATAAATAAATAAAACTTTAAAGATGCATTTCTTAAGAAACTATCATAAACTTTGTGATTGGTACTATCAATGGCAAATGTGTTGGATGGTACTAAGACACATACAGTGCCATCTGTTCTCAAAGAACATTGGAGAGGTGACAAAGAGCTGCCTCTGACACTAGCCTGCTTATTCAGCATGGACACAAACTGAAGGCTTTGGGGGCTCACGGCAAGGAGAGAGAACTGGAGCTTCTCAGAAGGCAGGATTCATGAACTGAGCTTGATTTGACTTTGAACGCCGAGGATGACTCCAGCATTTGAAGGAGCTGCCCTGGGTTGGCTGCTTCCCGCTTCTGGCCTTCAGAGTCAATAATGCCCATTTTGGGGAAGAAATGTTTCTAAAAGCAACTCTTTGGACGTACTATTTTCTAGCCTAGAAACACAGAATGCTATCTGTTGTCCTTTGCTGACCAAATTCACTGTAACTGGCCCAAACAGTTATTGGTCTAGAAGGATTTTAAAGTCATTTACAAATTGAGTCCATGACTCCACCAAAGTTTCCCCGGCAGCTTCCCTGAATACTCATTTCCCCACACCCTGGCTTTGCTAACACTCTTCCTATGGGATCCAGTAAATGTATGTCTTCTTATGTTAACATTTATATCTCAAGATTTGTATAAAAATCTCAGGATAGCAGGCTGAAGTAATGCTCCTTGTCCCTGACTATTGTGAGTATTCCCTATGTATAGGACTTAGCTGACAAATGGTCGCACACCTCCTAGGCACACTCTCCTGAAACTTCTGTCTTTGTGTTAAACAGAGGAGGACAGAAGGGAAGAAGTAAGGTTCTATAGCTTTCTTTTTGTTTGGATGGCTTCAGGTGGACTCTTAATTTTTATAAAAGATTCAATTTCTTATTATTTACTTTAAAAATTATTTCTCAAGCATAAATACATTAAACTTAGTATGGTTTGTGCTGTAGTATCTGGAAAAACCTTGCATAGTAACTTGTGTGTAAAGAATAATTAAGGGATTAACAACAAACATTAATAGATATAATAAAAGCTGAGGTAACTTTATCCCAAATCAGAAAATGAGACTCTTTTTTTCTTTCTAATAATCCTCTTGTTTGTTTTAATAAAGCTTATCCTTTATTTGTTGTATTTTGTGTGTATATATGTAATAAATATTATACATAATATATAAAAACACAATATATAGTTTATATAACACATTTATATATTGTGCATAGTATTTATTACATGTGTGCATATGTATTACATATATATACACACATATATTAAATATCGTATACACACATATGTTCTTCATGTGAACTAACTTTTGGATAAAAGGACTATTTTTAAAGGTTGCTGCACTAAAATTTTTGATTTATGTCAAATTGAAATATTGTTTTTGAGCATATTTTATAAAATAACTACGATAACCAGCTAAGTATCCATATCCAAGAAATCCAAGGACTCAAATTAACTTAAATTCTTCACGTTTTATCATGAACACATTCTTAAATAATTTAGTCATTAAGCTATCAAGAGTTATGATAATGGGTGCGTTTTAATTAAATAGCTTACCTTTTTATTACTTATGGAACAACTGTGTCAACCTAAGTACATAATTACCAGCCATATGTTTGAATTTATGGGGGCAGTTACTGAAAAAAAAAAGGTATTCATTAGGTACAAAGTGTTTATTCTAACCCTAGAATATTTTAGATTGAGTCGTAAAATCGCTGTTTTTCCTATGTGACCATGTAAGTGGTAGTTAGTAAACAGGCGCAGTTCCCTACAGAAACCCTGGTAGTGGAAATGCCCTTTGTCTAATGTTGCTAATAAGCACTGAGAGGAACTTGCATCGCCAGGAGGCATGGACCTAGGAAGAGCCTAAGAAGGCTGTGTAAGTGTGTTGGTGGAAGAGTCCTTGCCCAGCATGCCGGAGGTCTTCTGCTCCATCTCTAACACTGCAGAAAACCCCAAATGGAAATCAAAACTTACCACCCAGACAGACAGAATCCTGAAGCTAAGAAACAACTCATTCAGTTCCCCTTCCTCCCCTGTCCAAGCCACCCACACCCCTGACTATTCACACCTTCACACGTTGCCACTGAGAAATGGAGGTTTGATGGGATCAAGCTCTGCCCAAGGTTGGGTTCTGCTTCATTTTCCCCAACTTATTTTAAGGGAATCTACATATAACATAAAGTCCACGGGGATTTATTAAAAAGCTTGCTTCTGGGTCTGTTGTAGTTTTAAAGTGATTATACTCATTAGAGGTCTGTTAAAGACATGTCCCCTTAAAACAAAATCATATATAGGAAGATGACCATAACCAAGGCACACTCACAGTGCAGCAGACATTTTCCTGTTTATTCCTAGAAGAGGAACAAGCCCAGGGGGCCTCTGGGAAGGTGACTTTGGTGACAGAGGAAGAGACTGAAGTTCAGGGGGAACAGTATTTGAGACACCCAATGTGCCAGGCTTGGTGGGCAGCCAGAGGGCAGTGTGGGCACATGGGATCCTGGCCATAGACAGAATCAAGCCTTTTACATCCTTGCTTAGAAAACACTGAGAACTGAAGGCTGAGATTCCTCAAAGGAATGGTTGAAAAGAAATGAAGGGAATTGGGCATTTAGCTAAAAATTATAAAACTACGGGTTTTTTTCTTCAGAAAGAAACTGAAATTAGTAAATTAGTAATGAAAAACAAAAATACACACAAAATATCTCCAGTGGCCAAAAATGTAGTGTTACCGTCTGCTGCCCACCCTGCCTGGCCTCAGCTGAGTGCAGTGTGGTTTTTATGAGTTTGGGTGGAGGCAAGCAGCTTAAACACATCAGGGGAGATTACAGAAAGCTGCTGATTTGAACAACTGTTCTAAGTGCGGTTTTGATTTCTATCTTGTTACCAAACCATAACATCCAATCACTGAGCAGAGAGCTTCTGGCTTTAGTCTACCTCTTCTTTCTTGCAGACCATCCCACTGTCCTCTGAAACAGCTACTATAAACTTTAGATGAACTGACTGAGGGTAGGGCATCGCTAATCTTGCCAGAATACCCAAGATGAGTTGTGTTTTCTCATCACAGATCTATGGACCACCGAGCAGAAGTCTTCGCTCTTCTGAGAGCTAGAATAACATCATACTTACTAGAATAGGCTCTGGGGCTAAGTTGTTAAGAGTGATGACTGACTTTAACCTTTCCTCCCGGCTTCCTGGGAAGCGGGGAGTATAATAGCAGCGGCCTCATGGGACTCTTCATTCAATAGATACCTTCTGCTACCAACTTTGTAAGCCCCGGAGAGAGAGCCTCGCTCACAGGGTGCTTCCAGTTAAATGTGGAAGGGTGTGTGTGGATAAACAGACACAAAACCAACTACGGCAGGCCGGACAGCGAAATGTCACAATGAGAAACAAAGGAGGCCACAGGGTGGGGGGTACCTGAAGGAAAGCATAGGCCCACATTAAAATTGTGATCAACGTAGGCCTCACTGACAAGATAAGTTGGGGCTAACACTTGAAGAGATGTTGGGAGCCTTGCAAAAGTATAGGAGAGATATCTTTTTTATATAAATTTATTTATTTATTAAAATTTTCCATTTCCTCCCCTCCTCCTATTTCCCTCCCACTCCCCTCTCCCCCCTCCAGTCCTAAGAGAAGTTGGGGTGCATCTTTAGAGCAGCAGCAAGCTAGCATGAAGCCTCTTGTGGAGGGCTATGCTGAGTGGCTCTGGCAAAGGCCACAGTGACTGGGTTTCACCAATGAGTAAGCTAAAGAGAAGAGGATATGCGTCAAAATGGCAGGGAGGGACATAAATTGAGGAAGGCCTGGGAATCTATAGCAAGAACTTTGGCATTGGCCTTTGAGTAAAACAGTGTTGTTGGAAGTAGAGGGTACTGAGCAGAAAAATAATACCTATGCCACAGAAAGTGGTATATATACCACTAAGTATTAAGTATTAATTTGATGCCCATTCCCATTATTTTGCACACCAGGGGAAGCCTCCCCCCAACGCATCAAACCATTGTTATTAATGTAGGTTTTTCCCACAGGGAGTTAGTATAGTTTTTGTTGGTGGTTGCTAATTGCTGCAAGAAATCCCACTGGGTTGTTTTGTCTTCCAGAATTAGATGGACCTGGGTTGTAGCGATGACTTCTGCCTTGAGTTTTTAAAGTATGTGATGTATTTTTGTGTCTGTTACTTGTTCACCAAAACACATCTTGCATTTCTTCAGTGCTGCTCTCCTTTGCTTTTCTCAGTGCTCAGCAGAGGAGCAGTCAGGTTCACAAGAAAAGCACAATTGGAAATCAGGTAGGAACCATGCAAGAGACCCAGTGCATGCATGCCCCAAAGCATCGGAACTAAACTGCTTGACTGACAAGTTTTTTTAAATGCAAATTAATCATATGTAGCTTTTGCTTAAGATGCAGCTTTCTGTTTTATTTTTGCTTTTCAAAGTCTTTGGAGCAAACTTTGCACTTTGTTTTGGCTGTTTTTGCAGTTAACCTTACCGCCTCACCTTAAGTAACCCCCGCTATTTGCTGTGCGTTTTGCATTAGACTCCTTGTGTCCTCTTTTGCTTGCTTCTGTTACCACCGAACTTAATTTAACATTGAATCCGAGGCAGTTCAAGGGTGAAAATATGGTGAGTTGCTGCATGGGCTTCCGGGTGCTGCTGGCTAGTTCACACGTTCGCACAGCTTGGTAACAGTGAAGAGAGCCCAGAAGGAAGGCAGAGCTGGGTTCAAACTCTGCCACGCCAAATTTCTTTTGCTTGATGATGATGCTCATTGCTAAGGCCTTCTGATCACTTGAGTTTTTTGAGTTTTGGGGCTGACCTGCTGTCTGACTAATAGCGCTCTGCAGAGATTGTATTAACTCCGGCAGTTTGCTGTTTCTTCTATGTTTTATGTGATAATGAATATTTGCATTGTTATTTCTTTTCAAGTCAAAACAATGATGATTTTTAAAAGCTTTTTTTTTAAATGCAGAGGTACAATTATTGAACAAATTGAAACCTCTGCTCTAGATGTTTTTTTCCCATTGTTTTGAAAGGAGAAGAGGTAATAACAGACTTTATCTTAAAACTTTTTTTTCTGAACTAAAGCATATAATTCTTTGCTATTTCAGGGAACCAATCTTCCGCCTTCAAGGCAAATTGTACGAGCTAAGTTCTGTAAGCTTTACTGTTGCTTTTTTATTTAGCTTCCCAAGGGCACAGTTTGTCTTTAACTGATTAACTCAACTAGCGCTTGCTACTAATTTTTTTTTAAAGAAAACTTAGGTTGTCTTGTTCATAACATCCTATCACTGAAACAAAACTCCTCTTCGGAGGGTTATCCTTCACTGCTAATAACTCGCTGTGATTGAAAGGTATGAACTAGTAAACCCTATGATGCTGTAATAATAAACCCTTAACCTGGTGGGTGCTTTGATGTTTCTCTAATTTTAACGGGCCTTAAAATTATTAAAATCATTAATGCTCTCCACTCCATCCCCTTCTTTTTCTGCTTTGTTGGTCTGAGACAATAAGCCTTTCTCTTTCCCCTGTATAATATTGTTTTCAATAAATGTACACGATGCTTCTAAAAGGTGGGTGAACACTGATTATATAACTTTAATATATTTATCTGTAAGCTTACCCAATTCCAATTATTTGTATGTTTTAAGAATAAAAATCCCAAAGCAAACTTACATTGTTTTTATATGACTGCAGATTTGAATCTTTTAATACATTTACAGAAGTATAAAGGCATGATCAAACTATTTGAGAAAGATTTAAACAGAAGCTGTGTTCTCATTTGTACCACGAAGGAAATAAGCTTCTCCTCCCAACTGCACAGGTTGAGAAGGAGGTTGGCACATGAGTCTGGTATTTGCCCCTAATATTTAGGAAAAAACAAGCTTTGAATCTAGGTATTCAACTTTAATCATGCTCTTTAGTAGCCATGGGGATTTATCCAAAAATGATCCCAAGCTTGCTCAGATGTGTACGGGGAAGAATAGAATAGAATATATATATATATATATATATATATATATATATATATATATATATATAAAATTATGTGGGGGAAGTTTGCAGGAGGACGAAACAAGAGGATTGTCACAAGTTCAAGTCCAACCTGAGCTACATAGGGAGTTCCAGTCCAATGGGATATTGAATGAATCAAATAGGGAATCTCTACAGGGTGATTATGAGAGTCTGAACTATATGCGTAAGGATGCTTTCACAGCCAAGTAGAAGATACACACATACCCTAGAAAGAGAACAATCCTTGCTTCCAGAAGGCATGTGCTACTTGGAACATTTAGATGAAGATGTATGAAGTATAATTAGTCAAATAATTATAGAAGTTATAGGATGAGGAAAATGAAGTATTTGAAAAATTAGAAGTCACAACAAATTATTCCAATGCCCACAATGTCTAGATTGCGGCTTCATGTGGTGTGGGTTTACCTATAAAGGTTTCCTCCCTGGTTGGTGGTGATGTATGTCTTTAATTCCAGCATTTGGGAGGCAGAAGCAGGTGGGTCTCTGATTTTGCGGCTAATCTGGTCTCCGTAGTGAGTTTCAGGACAGTCAGAGGTATACAGAGAAACCCTGACTCAAAAAAAAAAAAAAAAGTTTACACAGGTCAGAAGCTACAGCAAGGAAATACAGTAGTTTGATGACACAGGTACCTACTTTATATAAGACCTGAGAGGAAGCCTGAAATTGCATTGCTCCCAATTAGAGAAGCTCTAAATGCTAAGATCATGACTGTGTTTCTGCGACTTCACTTTTGCCAAGAACATCAAATCCCACACATTATAGAGGTTTTGTAACCCAAGATAACAGAATTAGGAGCATGTTGGAAAATAGTACTTGGGGTCACTCAAGTCTTGAAATCCAGAATTATTTTATTTCTAATGCTTTAGAAAAATAGTACATATACTGTGGCATGCAGGACCCAATATTCTTGTGGGATCAGAGGGAGCACTGTGTCAACCAGCGTAACCTATTTGTGTAGTGAAACAAGTTAGTAGGCACAGCAGGGAGGCCAAATGAAAGCAGCAAATCCGCTTGTTTCAGGACACATTTTGCTGTCAACTAAAAGAAATAATCTCAGTTTGCAACTCTTAGTTTATGACTCTCAATAACTTACTTTCCAGAATCAAATCCAGATATTTATAACACAAGAGCATATTTTTCAGAGGACCTTTTATAGTTGTCTGCTTAGCAGAAGTACACTATCCCAACTTAAAGTTGTTCTATTTATGAATCTAGGTATTTTATGTCTGCTTGGATTTGTATAAAATTAGCTTTGCCTATGAAAAGATGCAGAGCCAGGGCCTTTAGATCCCACCCTTCCAACTGCTACTACATGTACAATAAAGCTGAAAGGTCCCACGGTGTCTCTCAAGCGGTGATGTCCATTCTGCTATCCTCTCGGGGCTGCAGGGTATGAGGTAAAAACTACACAACAGAAACATCACAAAGTCAGTCCTACCCCACTCGTTTTTATTGCCTTGAAATTTTAGTCGACTTACAAATCTATGCCAACATGTAACACAAAAAATTTATAATCACACAACTTACATAGAGTTGAGTTTTGTACAATTTCAATGGAAGCTTCAGCTGTCTCTGTGCTCATCAGATGTGTATTTAAAATCTAAATATGCCAAAGCCTGTGGCAATGCTTAGAGTAGTAAGATGTACTCAGGGTCCAGTTGGGGATGTTGGTATGTAAGCAGTATATGCTCTACTAAATTCTATAGACTTCTGCTCACTCAAGTCTTACTGAAATATCACTTCTGCAAGAGGCTAGCCTTTTCATGTCCCGTATGTCTGATTACACTCCCTCCTCAGAGTCTCACATTATCTCATTTTGTTGTTCACATTTTTCTTATGGCATTTTGTCTACTGCCATGAGGCTCAGAGTTCCATCAGAGTATTGTTGTTTCCTGAGGGCAGACACGAAAGTCACAGGAACATTTTAGAAGCATTCTGCTGCTTGTGGGATGGAGGGAGACTGTGAAGGGGAGGCAAGATGGAGAACGGAGACTAGTCAGGTGTTCTGTATAAGAAATTATAGATAGTTCTGAGTTAGTGGCAATGCTGATAAATTCAAGAATTTGATGAAACAGAAAGAACTTCAGAAGCCTGTGATGAATTGGAGGCCAGGACAAGGGCTTGAGACTCCATTGCTCTCAGCCTTCTGATTTGGGCACAGGAAAGGACCATAGAGGGTTAGATATGGATTCAGACTCAAAGCAGGGTGGCCATTGAGTGTACATCTGGATTCACAATGTTGGAAGCCAGAGCGAACACATCACGGGAGATTGGATGGATGTGTCTCTGAGAAGAGACAAAGAGCATCTTCAAAGTACAGGAGAGCCCTTGGTAGATTTCCAAAAGGGAAGGGATACCAACTGGTTCTTATATCAGGGAAGTCTAGAGAATAGTGTCAAAGGGTGTGCAAGTACAGATGCTGGAACTAATAGTGTTTTTGAAGAAACATGTTAAAAATGCAAATATTGGTATAAGGAAGCATACAGGGGCAGGCAAATATGATTTGAACCATTTTTAGGCGTGAGTTGCCCTTCCAGGCTTATGACTGAGCAGACTCACTGACAAAGGGAAGATAAGGAAGATAAATTAGACGGGGTAAGAAAAGAAGGTAGGAGTTGTTTGTGCTTATTGGGGACATCGTTATGACTTGGGATTCGGGAGTCACGTAGCACAGAGGGATGTATTTTAGAGTTGTCACTATTTAAAGTCGTTATCAAAGTCATGGGAGAGATAAGATTAGCTCCAAAGGGTGACAACATTGAAAGAAATATAAGGTTCAAAGGGTGATGAATAAAAGATTGGGATCCATGGGGAACTGAAAAGAAGATCAAGAGGTGGTAAGAAAGGTTGGACAACCTAGAGAGGAGCAGAATGGAAGACAACATTAAGGAGAAGGGCTACAGGGAATATTCCATCCTCAGCTAAGGAGCTGGCAATCACTGCAGGCTGGTTCTTCTCATGGAGAGAACATGCCAAGGAAGAATAGTCAGTTGCAGTGGATGCTTGGGGGATTTCAGGAAGCTTAGGGGAAGTTGTTAGGTGGTAGGGAGTGCCAGGCACCATCTGAGACCTAGTGATAACAGCAACCCTATGGTCTTAAAGACAGTTCTTCTAGTCCATAGCTGGAAGCTGTCATAAAGCTGAAGATATATAAAACTGAACCTGTTCTGAGCTGAGATTCCTCCATAGTCAACATAGAAGGTCAAGAGGAAAACTGCATTGCAGTTTTGCAGAGAGAGAAGTACCACTTAATGTGAGTAGCTTGAACTGTGCATAAACCAGGAGACATCAACAAGTAGCAAACAACCCCAGCATCTTGATAGCTCAATACAATTAAAGCCTGATTCAGTGTGCTCTGACAGCTCCACGAAGTTGGGAAGATGGCTGTCCCACTCTCAAGGTGAAGACTTTGTCACTGTGACAAGATGCTCGAGGGAAACAACTTACGGAAGCAAGTAGGACTTAGACTCCTAGTTTCAGTCCATGCTGTACTGGATTCTTTGTTTTTCACCATCCTGAGCCAGAGCATCGTGGTGGACAGGGCAGAGTTGCTCACCTTGAGGCAGCCAAGAAGCTGAGATTGAGGAACGGATGGACAGATAGAGGATACACCTTTCCAAGAGCATCACTTGTACATATCCAGTTACCTTTACTTGCTATAGTTAAAAAATTATTAATTCCTTGTTACACATTAATCTATCAGCTTGTCAGAACTTTCAGGTCTTGTGGTTTCCTGAAAACTGATCAACTGGCAATCAGGCCTTGACCCTAGAAGTCCCGAGGGACATTTCATATTAAAACTATAACATGATTTGAGACTTCTCATTTTTTCCATCAAATGGAAAAGGGATAGAAGTCTGAGTGAAGGAGGTTTTAATGACATTTGGCTTCATATTCTACTAACCAGGGCACCATCATTTGGATTCACCAAATGACAAGGAAAGCAGGAAGGTATATCTGAGGTTGTGCTGAGGAAAAAGAAAAAAAAAAGATGATATTGACAGAAAATTGAAAGGAAATTGACCAGCTGGGATACTGGAGGTGTCTCTGAAGTCAGAGAAAATGTGTCCTAGGGTTGAGGGGAAGCAAAAGTGAGGTGTGGGATTGAAGTTACTCAACTGATGATGTCTTTGAACGTCACTTGAGAGCTGAGGTTGTTACCTGATAAAGGAGTTGCAGGTGCTGGATGGGGAGCACATGGGATGCCAGGGACAGACTTGGGCCTTGCTGGCCTTAAGATGTGAGTACCGAAACACAAATGGGATGCAATTTTCTAGACTTTAATATGTTAGGGGGAAAGAGGAATGGTTGACATTTAAATGACTAATAATTCACACTTTGGCCCCCACGGTGTAGGACAGAAAAGTCGCTGATGTGCTCATGGGCCCCAGACTGTACTCACCTGCCACTGGGAGAATCCAAAGTGATTTTCCTGAGGCAGGAGGAGATCCCATGCTTGCCTGGGCCACATGTGGTACCTCAGAGGCTCAGGCTTACTGCTTGTGTATTTTGTATCATTGTGCTCAGCACTACTCCAGCACAATGACTGACTGCTCCCTAGCTGAAAGTGGAGTGTTCTGTGCAGGTTTTTCTCATTCTACCCCCTTTAACCTGACCCTTAGCTGATTTCCTGGTACTGATATTTACATAAGTTTGGATTCTTTCAGCTGTAGGTTTCAGGAAACTCAACTTAAAAGACTCTGGAAAAACGATCTTATTAATGTATATAATTGAAATGAGGGGATAGTAGAATTGTGGGTTAATTCATGGCCCAGGCTGGCTCCTTCCATATTTTTTGGCTCCATTCTTTGGCTATTTGGCTCCAATGTGACAGCAATTATTGCTCATGGTATTCCCTGTCCAACAGCAGGAATGAAGAAGTTTCTAGGAAATTAGACTGCTGATTCATGTGCTTCTATCCAGCCAACCCCTGGGGCTAGATAACATGACGTACTTATTGACCTAGGCCTGGATATGTGAGGACAAAGTTGGCTTCTCACCTGGTCATAGGGCCTGGAAGTGGGGATGGACCCACTCACCCGAAGCTCAGAGTTGTGGTCCAAAGAAGCTCCTTCAGCCATTCCAGGAAGTGCACCCGACGATGGGATGGGCTTGCTGAGTGTTGGCATCTAAACAATTCCGTTCTGATTAGGGGTTGCTTGCCCGTGCTATCTTCTTTAAAGTCATAACAGTGGATAGTTCCTCCTTCTTAACATCTGTGGCCAACTGACTGATTAAATTAGTATTTTTCCCAATCTATTATCAGAATTCTACCCCTTACTCTCCCAGTCCTTTAAAAATAATCCTATCGACCAGTACGAGGTTGAGAAGCAATGCTTTCTGACCACTCTTTAGCTACGAAAGTCACTGTGGAAGCAGGAGCACATTGGCCTCAGGCTTCTACTCTGAAGTGAATAGCCATAGTAGCTGCTTCCTAGGTTGTTGTAAATATTAAATGAGATGCTAGTACGTAATAAGCCTAGGAATAGTTGTGTGTATGTGCGCACGTGTGTGCATATGTGTGTGTGTGCGTGTGTGTGTATGTGTGTGTGTTAATCTCCCCTCCCTGAGATCTGCATCCCTCTTACTTTATTACCAGGAAGGAAGTTGAGGCACATGCAGAAGTACGTGCTGGATCATACAGAATATCAATGAAGTCTCTAGGATTCAGATCCAGGTCATTTGACTATAAGCTTACTCTTTAAGAAAAAAGAATTTTAATCCCAGCACTGGGGAGGCAGAGGCAGGCAGATCTCTGAATTCGAGGCCAGCCTGGCCTGGTCTACAAAATAAGTTCCATGATAGCCAGGGTTATTCAGAGAAACGCTGCCTCAAAAAAAAAAAAAAAAAAAAAAGGAGCTGGGCAGTGCTGGCATATGCCTTTAAACCCAGCACACTCAGGAGGTAGTGGTAGGCAGGTTGATCTCTGTGAGTTCAAGGCCAGCCTGGTCTACTAGTACCAGGACAGGCTCCAGAGCTACAAAGAAACCCTGTTTCGAAAAACAAAAAAATAAAAAAGATAAGAAATTTAATTTTTGTTTATTACCTACATTTATAAATTTACATGAAAGAACATATAAAGTTTATTAATGGCATAGAAGTTAGATGTTACATTACTTATATATATATAAATAATATAATTGAAGTAAGATACTACATTAGCCGTGAAGACATGAAATAAAATATTGCTAATTTTCAAGTAATACTGTGATTAATATTTTGAGAATTTCATACAACACATTTAGATCATATTTACTCCCTCCCTCAACTCCTCCCAGATTCAACCCCATTTTTTTCCCCACCTAACACTGAGTTCTCTTCTCTGTTTTTTTCTAAAACCTATGGGCTCCAATTTGCATGGACTAACTACTCTCAGGAATGGAACCTGTCCTATAGTGGTGTCAACCTACTTGGGATTAAAGAAACCTGACACTCTTATTTCCCAGTAGCGATAAGTAACCCTCGCTCCACAGCTCCTGGAAGGACGTGGTGCCCACCTCCTCCTTCCTCCTTCCTGCTGTGACTGTTCTTGTTCAGCTTGACCTTGGGCAGATCTTGTGCAGGCCGCCAAAATCGCTGTGAGTTCATAGCGCAACTGTCCGGCGGAGTCCAGAAGATGCTGTTTTTCCTTGAAGTCATCCACTACCTCTGGCTCTTAGACTCTTTCCTGCACCACTTCCCAGAAGATCCCCGAGTCTTGGTGTAACGAATGTGTCATGAATGTCCCGTTTTTAACTTTCTAGTTTGTTTGTTTGTTTCTTTCTTTCTTTTTTGGATTTTTGAGACAGGGTTTCTCCTCCGTAGCTTTTTGGTTCCTGTCCTGGAACTAGCTGGAACTAGACCAAGCTGGCCTCGAACTCACAGAGGTCCGCCTGCCTCTGCCTCCCGAGTGCTGGGATTAAAGGTGTGCGCCACCACTGCCCGGCTAACTTTCTAGTTTCTTATTCACTGTTGATTGACCAGTTGCTGTTTTCTGTGTTAGCTGCCATCCATCAGATGCACTGATCTACGGGTGTAATATTATCATTGATAGCTGAGCCGTATTGGTAGGGTCTCCACTAGGGTCCATGACCAAGCTAGTCATAGTTTCTTGGTCCTATTAACAGTGTCAAGTATGGGCTTAGGAAACGCTCCCTACAAGCAATCAGAAAGTGGATGGTTACTCTCAGAACCTACAATCATGCCACCATTGTCTCAGTAGACACATCTTGTCTGTCAGGCCAGTCATTACTGTGGCTCACAGAGTTCACAGCTGGGTGAGACTGGCGATTTCTTTCCTGGTAGTGAGCGTACAACACCTTCTAATCCCGTGAAAGGTAGCCAGTAGAGGTGACGTCCCGAGGTCAGTACCTCCTTGATTTCTCCCTGTTTTGCCACTAAGGTATATAGTGTCTCCAGCAGCTGGTTCTTACCATGAAATTATGGAGGCAAACCAAGAGCATTGGCAATATTCTACAATGTTTGGGGCAATCTATGGGACCCTTTGACTGACAGCTCAGAAATAGGTAGCTCACCTCTGGTGCTGGGATTATTTGCTAGTATGGGGCGTATTATTGGGGTATTGGTCTCCTTCCTGTAATAGGTGAGTCCATTTAACATCTTTTTCTATAAGTGTATGTGTGTATATTTAGGACACTTCTACAGTAGTAGGTTTATATATGGCTACCTTTTAAAGAAGGCCTTTAGTGTCAGTCGCGTCTGCCCAAGTTCCCCATTTATCCTGCCCTTCCATCCCCACCCCATCTAATTCTTTTTCTTGCATTATTCTCCCTTCCCTCTTTACATCATTATATTCCATATGCCCCTCTCTTGAACCACCTGCTCTTCCCCCATGGTCCCTTGATAGTCTCTTAACCTTCCTGAGTATTCCCAATCAAACACACATATTTAAAGCTGAAAAGGTGACATCCATACATGAGAGATGACATGTGACGTTTGTCTTCCTAGGTCTGGGTCACCTTGCTCTGGATGATGGTTTTCTAGCGCCATCCAATTACCTCCTAACTTCATAATTTAATTTTCCTTAACAGCAGGTTAATGTTCCTCTGTGTAAATGTACCACCTTTTCATCATATATTCCGCAAGTAATGGGCATCTAGGCTTAGCTGTTGAGTGTAGAGCAGCAACGGATGGGTAGGAACAAGTGATTATAGGCCTCCTGCTAATCACAATCGTCCACGCTTCCAATAGCTTATACATTGCAGCAAGAACCACCCTTCACAGTCTCAACTACTGCATATCACCATTTATATTCATTTGCTGTCATTTTTGTTTCTAATACTCTTCTTATAGTAATGCTCCTATATCTTCAGTAGTCCCGAAAACAATGAATTTAAGGGAGACGTAAGTCAATATTTATCTCTAAACTCTACAGTTTATTCCAATAATTCCTTATAAGGTATAGGAGCCAGCTAATACCTTATAAGATAAGAAAATAATTACTTTATTAAGAATAGAGAATGAATACTATGAGGTCACACTCATCTACAGGTGAGGAGTGTTTGATTCCTAGTGTGGTAAATGCCTGAATGGTTCAAAAATTTCCTGGAACTTAGATATTATCTATCTATCTATCTATCTATCTATCTATCTATCTATCTATCTATCTATCATCTATCTGTTATCTATCTATCATTTATCTACTATCTATCCATCTATCTATTTATCTATCTATCATCTATCTTTCTATGCATCTTCCACTAAAGAAGCCATTTTATTAATCATGATTTTCAGACCCAAACATTCCCCTGCATCAATAGCGACTTCTTAAGATCTTCCTGCTTGTGACCCTGGGATTATATCGGTTATTTGATCCCAGAGTAGTGAGTGAGTCCTTGTTGTAAGGACAGCTTGTTTAACCTTGACTTCAGATCTCAGAGAAGCTTCTGCTTTATACCAACTCAGCCAGCAGCATAGTGAAGAAGCTCCCTGCTGCTGCTGATCTCTTTCTGATTGGCCTGTCTCAGGCCCAAGGCAAAGTCTTGTTCACCTCACACCCCCCCATCCCTTACTCTTCCTATGACATCCCTCAGGTGTGCCTGTGGTCCACTTTCTGCTCCTCCCAGGGCTCACTGCAGTTTCATTGTGTTTGGATGGTTGTACTTCCTTCCTCACTATCATGGAGGCTTTGGCACTGTTTCCCCTGTATGGTTGCTGTGCTTCCCAAACTGCCACACCCTCAATAGACCAACAGCAACCCACTCACAAAGGTTGAACCCCTGGCTCTGAATAAACACACTTCATATAAGTTTTGATAGTCTAATGGGAAGGATAATATATTCCTGTTTAAATTTGTGTTTCACTTACTGATGGTTATGGAGCAGTTTTCCATGTTTGTGTTTGGAATGGATGTTGGATCTTCTGGGTTTTGAAAGATCTGGTGTGTCCTTTATCTTTCCGAGGGACACTCTGTGCCATTTTCATATTGACTTTTAAGTTTTTTAAAAAATAATTTGGGGCCGGGCGGTGGTGGCGCACGCCTTTAATCCCAGCACTTGGGAGGCAGAGGCAGGCGGATCTCTGTGAGTTCGAGGCCAGCCTGGTCTACAAGAGCTAGTTCCAGAACAGGAACCAAAAGCTACAGAGAAACCCTGTCTCGAAAATCAAAAAAAAAAAAAAAAATTGGATATTTTTCTCTTCTTTACTTTTAAATTTGGGTATTTTTATGTGTAATAAAGAGAAGAAACATTTTTCTACCTCTAAGTTTTTAAACTGTTTATTGTAAAATAAAAGGTATTAATTTGGCTTAGACAATTTAAGAAATATATACTTTGTCTTGCTGTTTTTTTCCACAGTAATTTTCTAGATTTGTACTTAGGTGTATGGAAACCATTTTTTTGGCTGGGTCACATGCTTCTGCCTTCGGAAGCTCTGAGAAGTGTTTCACCTTACTGACAATGAGTATTCTCTGTGGTGTGAACCATTCTTGCCTTTCCTTATGTTCCCTGAAATTAATACTTTTACTTTATAACTTAATTTTTATACTCTATTTTTGACCTTTTGTATTGATATTTTGTTATACTTATTAACAATTTTCTTTTACTGACTTTTATTTTTTTTAACTTTTGTAATGTTTTGGGAAAAATTTTCCAATTATAGTGATATATGCTAATCTTTTTTTAAAAAAAATTTACAAAAGGTATAATATTTGCTCTTATTGCATAGTAAAGTATCCATGAGGCACAGCCTGAGATTCAAACAGATGTGCACAGTGTGTGATGATTGTATGTGTGTATCTGGCAATGTGCCTTCTTGGTGGCTTCATTTCTTTATGTTGAAATCATTCAGAAATCCGCTTTTGAAATACTTGATTTCGACCACACCTCTCCTCTGATGCTGGAGAACACTTGGAGTTGTATCTCCCATCTCCCCCGCTCTGTGTTACTGAGCTGTTCTCTCACTTCCCTCACACTCTCCGTGCGCTGGCTGCTTCTATGCCGCTCCTTCATTGGAATCTAGTTTTGTATCGTTCTTTTTCTTTCAACTCGTCCATAGTATTTATATTTAGAAAGGAGACTTCCACCCCAAGATCAATAAAAATTATTCACCTGAATGCTTATAGCATTTAAAAATATTATTTTATCAATTAATAATGATATAATAATATTATTCAATTATATTCATAAATTAATATAAACATATATTAATATTTATATTGAATGCTTATAGCACTTAAAAATTATTTAAAACAAATTTTAGCTTTAAATATATATTGGTCTTTTTCTTCCCCTCCCCAAAGTTCATGACTTCATTCTTGGCAACTGTCTCTGGAGTCCATTTGGAAGGGCTCATTGTGGCCCATGGTTCAAAGTGGGCACAATGTACAGAGAAGAACATGAAGGCTATGAGCGTGGGTTCTGCAGCCTGACTCCCAGGCTTCTGCACATGGCTCTGCCCCTCACTGGCCGCAGGTGCCACTAAGCATCGTTATTTTTCTGTTTCCTCTTTTGCCCCAGGGACACAATAAATGAACCTATCTCTAAGAGGCTGTTGTAAAGGGGATATGGTTGTTGCCTCTAACTTAGTTTCTTTTGCCATTTATTATTTGATTCTAAATGAGTAAATGTACGTGTGTAATAGAATGAATGGTCTATGTTATTACCACTGGTTTGTGATTATCTTGTTCATATAATGATTTCATCTGTGATAGTGCAATGATCAGAACACACACTGGCCTGGAACTTGCTTTGTAGCCCAGCCTGCTGTTGGGGTTCCTTTTGCTTAAACCTTTCGAGCCCTGGGATGACAGTTTGTGTCCCCACAGCTAACTCGAACTCACACTTAAACACTTGCTCTGCGGCTCGCCATTGCCCAGCAATGCAGTTTATCAGCCACCCCTGAAGCTGGGGCCATCATTTTTTTTTTTGTTTTGGTTTTGGTTTTGTGATATTTGGGAAAGTGCTACCCTCAGCAGTACAGCAGCAAAGTAGCAGAATAATTCTGGCCTCATCGTCAGTCGAGGATGAGCCTTTTGACTGGACTCTCTGCTTAGGTTGTTCATTGTGTGCCTCCATCTCTCACTGTATAGTGATGCGCTTTTTAATTCTTGCAGCTCTCTTTCTATTTTAATACATCATAGCCATTCCCATTCATTATCATTCCTTTTCAAACATATTTTTTCCTTTTGTAAATTGTTCATTCTTTTAGTTGAAGATTAAAATCTTATCATAGTCCAGCTAGAGCATTATTTTGATTGCGACTGGCTATTTGTAAATCTTATAAATTAACCCATGACAAATCTTGTTTTGTTCTGATGCTGTTCTTCCTTCCAATCAGATAACTGTCTATTGCTGACAATATGTTCTAGTTTTCCATAACATAGGTTACTCACAGTTCTTTCTGAAAATACAATTATAAATGGAGTATTTGGAGTTATGTTTTCTAATTATTTCTCCATGAAAAACATTGAATAAGGGCATTCTATATTAGTAGGATTTATAGATTCCCTAGAGCCTTTTCACATAATTTCAATTTTTAACACTTTGCATACTTGTGTCTTTGCTTTGATACACTATTCTTTTCAATATAACACACAACAGTGATGGATTTTATTAAGTTAGATTTTTAACGAAAGTGCTTTTAATCTATTAGTATTAGTCTTGATGGTGGAGCTTGACTTTAAAATGTATGTGAGGAAGATACAGGCATTTGTCCATGCTTGGGAATCTTCACCAGAAATGGTGTTTAAGCCCCATTCATGTCATGTTTTTCCACACTGAGCAAAACCTTGTGGCCTCATCTACTAATATTCTTACCATGTAACTATATTTTTCTGACATAAGTCCGCTGGCTACTGAGACAAAGCAAACATTTAGAAACTGAATTCATTCTCTTAGTATTCAAATTCAGATCAGTTGAAATAAAATAGTCATCTGAAGAAAAGAATGAATATGTAATAGCGTTCAAATTCTTACAGAAAGGGAAATTCCCAGCAGCTAAGAACTTCAAATTGTAGTTTGCTAGATGGGACAGAGGCTGGTTGGTGTGTTGTGTGGGAAGGGAGTAGTGGCTAGTCCTGCTGTACAAAGACGGAAGCTCTCAGGCTCTTCACTGGTGAGAGGAGAAGGAAGCCAGGCAACTTTCAGCTGTTGGCCGGCTGGCAGCCACCAGCTCGTGGGCTAAGAATACTTCCCAGCAATGCCAAATGCATAATTATTAGAGGACCCCAGTCCTTTCAATGCAATAATTTAAGGGATTAGAATAAGACAAACTGTCAAGCACCATTAACTATAAAGAAGCCCTGGGATACTTCTTAGTGTTGACATCCATGTTCTGTACCAGAATGTCTCCTGGGCAGAGGGCCGGCTCATTATGACTGTGAAAACGAAAGTCAGCAGAAGCTGAGGCATTCTTGTCCGTGTTTTCAATCTTGGTCATTGTTTCCTATATTGAAATCAAATCCACCAATTGTAAATATTTCCCAAATTCTCCATGACTGAGGCAGATTGCACTTTCTGTCCCTAGAGCATGGGTTTTTCTCATCTGGTACAATAGCATCGTTGACCCCTTTCCTGCATCAGAATGTTTAACTCAAAAGTATCAACAGAGGCGTTTTTAGTTCAGTCCTTAATTTATTTCAGTTAGAGAATCCTGCAACACACATTCATAGAAAAGGACATTTATGCAAAAACCACAGTAGTCAGGCAGGGGAGTACATCTTGTTTAGCCTTGGGCCCCCAGTCTAGCTTCACTGGGGTGTCACAGTCCTGAGGAGTCTCTGTTCAGATGTTACAACTCTGAGGAGTCTTTGTCCAGGTACCTAAATATCAATACATTAATGTCAGTTCACATAAACTGTTGCAGACATTTAAATCTTGTTTTCTAGTTCAAGAATCCTAATAGAAGACAATGTCTTATAGATTCCTTCATATGGTAGCTCCGTGGATCTGTCTCAAGTTCCATGTGCTGTAAGCCCTCCACCCTTTCATGAAGCCTCTCCTCCCCTTCCCCCAAATGTTTGCAATGAACTAGTCCATCGTGGTTTCTGTGGAATCGTATTTCTTTTTTGGGGGGAGGGAATCGTGTGTGGTGCAGCGAGACTGTGACCTCCCTGGAGTCGTCTGAGTAGCTCAAGAGTTAAGTCTAGAAGGACCAAAATGGCTTTATTTGCCAAGCAGTATGCATTCTTAAATTATGGACGTTTAGAAAAGAAGTATAACTTATCGATGATCTTTTGAACAAAATGTAACTATGTAGAGCTTCAGTTAAATGAGGGAATGAAATGCTCAGCCTCAAAATTACCATGCAATTTCTTTGATTCGGAAACCAATCCCTCTCCACTCCCGTGGGATTCCGCCAGGCTAACCTCCCCAGGATGAATGTTCCCCATTCAGGAAATGAGCGCCCAGAGTTCATAATCACATCTTGGTTCCTTAAAGCCCAGCACCAAACTCCCTCTTTCCTAAGTAATTGGCTGAAAGTTTTGTCTTCCATTCTGGTGAAGTTATTTACACAGAGCCTGTGATGGATGGCCCCTATGGGCACGTTACTAGATCGGCTGCCACTGAGATTGCTTGGACGGATGGAGCACAGCCTTGGAAACGGTGCACAGAAATACAAATAAAGACGAGCCCAAGCAAGACAGATAATAATAGTATTTGTTACAATTGAAGTTATTTTTAGTGGCCCCTGATTATTCTTTGTTTATCAGACAATATGCATTCTTTAAGCTCTGGGTCTCTAATGATATTTTTTATGGAGAAGAACTAAAATATTGGGTTAGTAATAGGCTGTTTTATTATTTCCTTTGCTATTCTACTAAAAATCGACTTTCTTGATTAAAGTAAGGAATTTTTAGTGGACAATTATGTTTGGTAACTTTTTTTTCTCCCTTCAGAAACTTTTCCTTTTCCAGCACTCTGGCCTTCCTGTTGACCTGTTTGTGAAGTGGAGGAGGGGAAGGGGAAAAGCAGGATTTGTTTTTGAGAACCCAACCATCTCTAAATGGCTTCCTCTTGTTTGGTCCATCCACTTGCGCGTTTTCGTTTTCAGAAGTCTGGCGGCGGGGTCCATGTCCTGGAGGAAGGAACCGTGTCATCGCTTGCTCATCCTGTGCACACAGCCCGGCCACACTGAGTATCAGCTCCTATCACTTCTGGCATTTCTTATGCTTCTTCTCTTCCTGGGGTTCATAATTCATGTCAGTGATTTCCGGTGCATGTGGAGTCGAGTTTTAGAAATATGAGACAATTTTAAAATTACAGATGCACAGTTCTGGCTGTTGAGCCGACATCTGCAACTGGTTTAGGGGATTACCAACGGAGCTGCTCTGGATGACTGATATTTGCCAGGACCTCTCTGTTTCCCACAGAAATCAAAATGCCTGTTATTTACAGGGGCTTCAGTTTCCAATAGAAATCACAATTTCATCTGTTACATACCTTATTAGGTTTCCTCATGGATTCCCTGGAGTTAGAGCCCACTTTCAATTAGCCATGATTGTGGAGGTCAGGAAGAACACGGGTAATTAAAATGCACAAGGAAGGAAAAGGCTGACTTGAACCAGAAGCCCCCACACTTGCCCTGAAACTCGGCGCTGAAATGGTAAACAAGGGAAACACTTGACATGCTCTCCTGCTCTTTGTTCTGGTGTGAGTCTGGGTGAGAACACAGGCCTCTCGGCTTGTGACGGTTCCAAAACGCTTACTATTTAGGATAAAGTCCAAATTCTGATATCCACAGCCCCTGATCTTGTCCTTTTCTTTGCCCTGCCAATCCAGGTTCTATGCTCTGAAAACACTGGTCTTTGGGCAGATTGGCCAAAGGCCTAGGGCAGTGGTTCTCAACCCGTGGGTCACAACCCCATAGGTGTCACATATTAGATATCTTGCATATCAGATATTTACATTAGCATCCATAACAGTAGCAAAATTACTGTTAAGAAATAGCAATGAGCCGGGCGGTGGTGGCGCACGCCTTTAATCCCAGCACTCGGGAGGCAGAGGCAGGCGGATCTCTGTGAGTTCGAGGCCAGCCTGGTCTACAAGAGCTAGTTCCAGGACAGGAACCAAAAGCTACGGAGAAACCCTGTCTCGAAAAATCAAAAAAAAAAAAAAAAAAAAAAAAGAAATAGCAATGAAAATCGTTTTATGGTTGCGGGTCACCACAACATGGGGAACTGTATTAAGGGGACAAAGCATTATGAAGGTTGAGAACCACTGCTCTAGGATCCCTTCTTCCTGGGATTTTTTCCATGTCTGTTCTATCTGGAGCATCATTTTTTTCATTTCTACTTGGATAGCACACTTCATTTCCTTCACCTTAGATAGCTTGTTTCTGAGAGTATTCTGAATTCTACACTGTCTGCAGTCCACTCTCCATGCCCCCAAAGAAACATGTTTTGCTCACCCTACTTTTATGTATTTAGTTATGAATGCCCATCTCATGCAGTTACCCATGGGTTCCATTAGGTTAGGGATGGTTGTTGCTATTATATGTGTCTTGCATAAAACTCTCTCAAGTCAATGTGTAATAAATGTTGACTATATAGAAGAGAAAAAGTGCTTTCCATCTGGACTTAAATGGCTAGATATGTAAACCATCTATAAAATAATGGCTGTAATAATGTTCATATCCAGAAGGGAAACTCTCATGTCTACTTATGCTTTGCTAGTTTTGAGGTCATAAACAGTTGGCCCTTAACTATCACCTTAAACATAGTCCATCTGTAGCTTACCTATAGTCATTGTTTTAGTGTCCATCTACATATGTCAACACAACTTTTATTTAATGCAGCTCTGAAAAGTAGTTCTGAATATAGTAAACTCCATATAGCATTATTCAGGCACTCAGTTATGCTTGGTTAACAATTAGGATGGCTTCTATCTGAGCTCTGACAGATGTTATTGTCATCTTAATTCACTAAGTTCTTCATTTATCTCCCTGAGTTCCTGGACAGCCTGACAAGACAATGTGTCTATTGTACATTTACAAATATCCCTGAGTATTGAGATTCCCTCTGGCTTAGAACTGTTCTATCAATAATTGAGCAACTTGGGACTGGGGACGTAGCTCCCTTGGTAGAATACTTGTGTGCTTTTGGCCAATACACTCTGAGCTCCTTTAGAAGATGGGAGCCGAGAAAACCCAACTGCAAGTAAGCAAGAAGCAAGTTATACGTGCAAAACTCAATGAGCACAATAAATATTCACAACATATCTTCAGAGAGAAAAGAGCCACATGGGTCCTGAACTGCTTCCCCTGTCCATGGCAATCATGCCAGAGGTGGGTTCCTTAATTTTTTTCTTAGATAGTTGCATTACCTAAAACTGTCCCATATAATTTTTGTGTGTACCCATCATTCTCTATGATACTTTTTTTCAAATAATCACACTCATATCTATAGTTTCTGCTTATTAAATGACCATTCATATGTGGCAGCTTGTCTGAGCTTTATTCTTCTGACAGCCACACAGAGTCACATAGCATCATCCTCATTTTGGCAGGTAACGATAGTAGCTAATATGTGTTAAAAACTTATTATATAAAGTCTTACTTCAAGTACTTCTTCATTTATTTTTTTATTTCTCACAATAGCCGAAAAGTCTGGTTGGCAATGGCTATGTGATTGAGGTTAGCCGAGACTTGCAGAAGTTAGGTGACTGGTCCAAAGTGACAGTTATAGTATGTGGTAAAACTTAGACTTGAACCCACAAACTCCCATAGATCACTTCATTGAGTTTTTGCAACAGTTCTTCAAGGGGACATACTGTAATCACCTCTTTCTGTTCCCTGCTTTCCTTTTTTTTTAAGTTGAAGATCAAATGTCTCTAGCCCATCTTGAAGCCCATCTTTCTGAAGATAAAATTTTAAGCTCCTTTATCAAAATTAACTGCCACAAAATGCCCAAAGTTTTTTTTACAAATAATTGTCCAGTACTTCCTGGGTCACATTGAGTCCTTGGTGGATTATCTTCTGAGTGTCTGGGGTCACATTTGAATTTCCTGGCTGGTCTGCATCAGGCATCAATATCTTCTGGGTCCTGCTGTTGGTAACTTGTTGTGGGAGCTGCAGGCCTGCTTTTCGTCCCACCTGGCTCCGGCATGACTGGGTTTACACCAGAAATAACAACACACAAACTGTATTCATTTAAACACTGCTTGGCCCATTATATCTAGCCTCATCTTGGCTAACTCTCGCACCTGGACTAGCCCATTTCTAATAATGTGTGTAGCACCCCAAGGCGCACTTACCGGGAAGATTCTAGCCTACATCCATCCTGGGTCAGAGCTTCATCACGTCTGCCCCAGAGAGGAGAGCTATCGAGTCTGAGCGCACTTCCTCTTCCTCCCAGCATTCTGTTCTGTTTACTCCACAGACCTATGTTCTAACCTATGAGGGCCAAGCAGTTTCTTTGTTTTTTAACTAATGACCTTCCTCCATCATTTCCCCTTTTTCTGTTTAAACAAAAAAAGGAAGGTTTTAACTTTAACATAGCAAAATTACATATAACAAAACAGTTATCAAGTAAAAATTACAATATTTACATCTATTTTATCTTTATCATAACTAAGGAAAACTATATCTATCTATTCTTCAACTCCATCAAAGACTCCAGAAGGATATAATATTACCTAAGTAAATGAGAAGTAAGAAACTTACAAAACTCTAGAAATCACAGAGACATCTCGCTGCCTGGACAGCCACCCAAAGTTCCTCTGTACCGTTGGGGCATCCATCTTCAGCCTTCAGGCCCATGGTTTCCAGCAGACATTTCCATGAAGCAGGAAATTTCAAAGGCAGTCACTATCTGCTTGTCCTGAAGAATGTCTTGCAGACTCTTTCATGAATCAGGAACCCCGAAAGATCATCTCACCTTTAGGCAAGTTCAGTAGTCCTCTCTCTGCGGGTTCTCTGTGTCCAGTTTATGCAATAGTCCAGGCAAGAGCAGTTTCTTGCCCAAATGGCTATCAACCTCCATAAGGTGCCTCTTTGATGCCCATCTTCTTCTTGAAGTAGATTGGTGCTGCCAGGAGGAGAGTGTCTCATTGTCATGAAAAGTCCTAAGTTATTAAAACATTTAATAGCATATTCCGTAGTCTTTGAAAGATATGAAGAATGCCGATCTAACTGAAATATATATCTATATATCTAGAAAATCTAACTAACATGACTACAAACTTGACTATTATTAATGATTATCCATTAACAACCTACATACATTACATTTTTAAATGAACTACACAATCACAATACTTTAATCAAGATCAGAAATACATATACATATAACAAAATTGACCTTAAATTTAAATCACTAAAGCCCAAAGTTCCTGAAGTGAGGAGACAAAAGGTCTAGCCTTGCCTAGGAGTTCCAGTATTTGCTCATCTTCTTCATCCCTCCTTGGTTAAGGCTAAGCACAGCTCTGGGGGTGGACTGGCAATAATGCAGAGTAGTTCTTATTCTCATTACAGTTACAGTCTAGTGGTGGTCAGGACAGCACAGGAACAGGAGATGGACAAGGAAAAGGGTGCCTACTGTAGTGATGGAAGATGGTCACCGAGACAGTGAAGTTGCCGGACACGTTGGGAAGAGGGAACGGAAGGGCCTCTTGGAAGAGGAGTACTGTAAGGCAGGTTCACAGTGAGAAGACAGTCTGCAACCTGGGGAGGAAACACAATCCCACTAGAAGGCAAGGGCAAGGTCAGGAAAACACAAAACAAAAAATTTAGCTTTATAGACACAGAAATGGCCAAGGTCGAGAAGCCCAGCAGGAAAGGCGCAGAAAGAAATTAGCCCATGTCCTGTACCTTTTCTTTATTGAGTGTGGATAACCGAGGTAAATGATTGCTTCTTGCCAGTTTCATGCTCCCAGCAAAGATTCTTTTAGTACCAGAATTTCTAAGACACAGCAATATGGCCACATACAAGCGAGATAGGATCCCCAGTCTTGCTCATGGCTGGGGTTCTTCTCTCGTTCATGCTCTCTTGCTTGGCCCCCTCTGCTAACACTGGCTGATATTATGCCTCTCCACAGAGTAAGAGTAAGGAAACGTGTAGTGTTGAATGCTTTCTGCTTCCTTACTCATCCTGGGAATAGATACTACTGTCTTCCTGAACAGAGGAGGAGATTGAGGCCACTAGAGGATCTTGCCCTGAGTGATAGCACCAGGTGGGTGAGGCCCACAGATCCGGTCTCAACATGACATAGTTGAATTATGTTCAAGTGTTATGCTACCTTGGAAGCCATGGACATTCTGGAGTCAGTCAAAGACTCCGTTTTACATCTTACTAACATTTGTTCACCTGTAGGCTAGACACTAGAAAAAAATGTTACAAATGTTCTTTAGAAGTTAAAAATATTTGAGACATTAACAAAATAATTCTTAACAAAATGATTTTTATCCCCACCGTATCGTCTAAAAATGAGAGAAACAAATGGTCACCCCAAGTGTTCACCTTGAGTTGGTGCGTGAACATCTAAAACATGCCTTCCCCTGTAGCATTTAATCTCCAGCCGTGGCCAATGAGATCTAGATCCAGAGTTTGCACTGGGAATAAAAAGAGCATTAGACAATGTTCCTTTACTCACAGGGCAGGGCGTCCAGTTTTCAGGCGACCTCTCATTCATTGCACCCCCTTCATACCACATTCTCCTTGAAATAAATGCCACCATGCTTGCTACTGATGGCTTCCCAGTTAGCCCGTCGTTCTGCCTCACTTGAAGCATCCGCTTGTTTGCCTCCATCTCTTGCTGCACTTCTGTGTCTCTGCACAGCAGCCAGAGAGAGATTTTCCTCATTGTGCATTATGTGTGTGCTTACTTAATTTTAGTTATGTGCACACACACACATGCATGTAAGAGGCCTGAGGTCAGTTTCCGGTGCCATTCATTTCTTAGGCCCCCATCTACCCTGGTTGTTGACGCTTGCTTGGCACCCACTGAGTCGGCTAGGCTGGCTGACCCAGAAGCCCCAGGAATTTATTTGCCTGTGTCTACTTCCCCAGCGTGGACTCACAAGTGTGTGCCTTTTCCACCTGGGCTCGAGGGCCTGATCTCAGGCCCTCATGCGTGAATGACAAGCCTTTGTAGACTGACCCATCTCCTCAGCTTCCAGAAGACAATGCAAAAACAATCTGAGCCCATCGCTTCCCTGTTCACTCTCTTTAATGATTTCCATCTGGCTAAGTTATCTACTTAATTAGACCAAGAGTCACAGAGATAGTAAAACCCGCCAAGACCGCTCAATTATGTGGACTGTAATCTAATCAGTGGATTCTCCATGGATACATTCAAAATCAGAGTAGGTTATTGGAAGTTGGTCTAACTCCAGTCAGTGGGTCCTGGTTGGAATAAAAATGGTTGATGGGGTGTGACTTTGAAGGGCACCTCTCACACATTTGTTCTGGCTTCTTCTTGCTTCTCAGCTCGGTCCACTGGGTGCTGTGAAGTAAGCATCCTCTCCCCCTATTTATGCTCCAGTGGCCATACTGGTTGGCCTTGCTATAAGTCCACAGGCAAAGCACAAGAGAGCCATGGACAGAACTCTTTATATACAAAGGGAAAGAGACCTGTGGACTGAAATCCCCCAAACCATAATCCCTTATTATGTTTCCTCAGGTATTTGTTAAGGTGACAAAAACACGAACAAGACCCAAGACAACTTACCATCTTTCTGAGAAGTCTAGAGGTCTCCCAATGGTGTTGAAGTCTTACCTGTTTCCTCCTGATCCGGCCCACACCTACTGCTCTGATTCCGTTAGCTATTGTATCTTCTCCCACTAATTATAATGCAGGCAGTGGGCTTTATTGATGTTCCCACTTCAGGATTTTGATACCTGTGATTTCCTCCTTCCCTTCCCTCCCTCCTCCCCACATTATTCACATGGTTTATTTGCTAAAATTCTTCAGCCGGAGCTGGACAGAACACCTGATATTCTTCCTGAGTACCCAGGTTCCAGCACCCACATGGTAGCTTACAACTGCCTATAACCCCTCTTCTAGGATATCTGACACTCCCTGATGACCTCTGCAGACACCAGGCATACACAAGGTTCACATACATGAACTCACATACAAACAACAACAACAACAGCAACAAAGATTTCTTCGACTTTCAGTTGAAACATGATTTTATCATAGACACTTCCAGACTAAGGGGGAAGCTCGCTTCCTCACACCAGCTATTGTGCTTCTTGGATGGCTCTGCTTCTTTTAGTACTTGAAATCGTTTGCTTTTCTGAGTTCTAACCCTATCCACCCCCCAACATGAGAACTAGGTTACAGGGCTTAGAAACACTGAGCAGATAATCACTTCATAAAGTAATGATTTCAAAGTTCATCAGTTCAGTGCATGGGTACATCTTCTGTCTGTAGCTGCTATCTTGACTTCACGGGTCTTTACTTACTATTTGATTCTGTCGGTTGGCTATCAGTCTTCCAGACTGGAGTAATTGGTTTTAAATGTTGTACGTCATTCCCATTATCATTTTTATATAATAATGAGCATTGTATTCTTAGGGGGAGATGGGAAAGCTTTATAGGAGTTGTAGAATTTGTTTAGTTTAAATTGACTGTCTGAACATGCATTTCTAATATTAGGACCACCTATGTGGTCCTGGCTTGAGCCCATCTACCGCTGCCACATCTCTGTCTATTTTAGAGCATAGAGTGGCTCTGAAATTCCCTCAGTCTGTACAATACTCTTACATTCTTGGTGACCCCACGGGTACCATGTTTGCTCTGTATTTAAGCTATTGTGAACCTGGGCAGGAGGAAAGGATAAAAGATAGTTCGCAGGAAGGCGGCCTATCATTTTATCCCCTTATAGTTAGTAGCAGAGAACTCCTTAAAGAATGCTAAAAAAATGTCTAAGATAGGAGGCAAAGGGGGTGCTGGGAGGTAGTTCTCTTTCTCGTAGCATGCCATGATGGGAAGAAGTGGATCAGACACAGGTAGTGGTGGCATCACTCAGGGGAAGTTATAAACTGTACCCTGAGACAGTAGTTCTCAACCTACCTGCAGGTCGTGACTCCTGCAGGCTGCATATCAGATGTTTACATTATGATTTATAACAGAAGCAAAATTATAGCTAGGAAGTAGTAAAGAAATAAGCTTATGGCTGGAGGTCACCACAACGTGAGGAGGAACTGTGTCAGGAAGGTTAAGAGCCACTGTCTTAGGGCCTGGCTCTTATGTGGATGGAGCAGTCAAGCAGATAAAGATCACCTCTGTGGTTTTACATAAAAATAAACCCCTAGTCATGGAAAACGGTTGGCTTTTATGCTATCGATATTTTTACAGCCTACACTGACACATTTCACAGGACAATCAGTCACCTAAAATGTGAGAAACCAAAGGTCTCTGATCTTACGATCTTACATTGAAAGAAATGAAAAACCAGAATTCCAGACTGGATTAACTGATGTGCTTTTCTCTGAGCTCCAGTTCTTGTGATGAAAGGGACCATCACAAGAACTGGTATGTAGGACGGTATGGTTGCTAGAAACTAATGTCTGGATACAATGAGCATCTCATAAGAGTTTTGTCTTCTTCAGAGGTACTATGGGGTAAATATACTTTTGTAGCTGTACTGGCACCCTAGGCCTTGGGCTTTGTTGGCAAATTCCCATTACTTAATACTAAAAAATTAAGGTCTGACTTCCACCCGAATACAGACAGCTAATCTTGTTCCTTGCCTGTAGGGACCACAATTTCCATGGAACTTATTTAAAACCCATAAATTGATCAAACCAGGCTGCACCAAACTCTTAACTAATTTTAAAAAAGGAAAAGAGGAGGGGATTAGGAGCTTTTATTTTTGCATCCAGAAGGTGCCAGGAAGGAACTGATTCATTGTTTACAATCACATTAGTGTGGTCAAACTTCAATTTCATCACCCTCTGCCTCCTTCCTTACCCATCAGGGCCCGAAAACTTTTCTGGTGTGGCTTGGTCAACATAAACGCAGACTACACAGTTCTTACGTTAAATGCTTTTATATGAGTTCTATTACATCCTCACTGCACCAGAGACACTAAAGTCCTGCCTCAGAATCTGTGCTCCCTCTCGGCCGAAATTCAATGATAAAACCAGACACAGCAGGAGACTCCAGTACCCAGCCCTGTACCCTTAGCTCCAGTGACCCTTTGGATTGCTCAGGTTGATGCCCTACTGGGTTAAATGTTATCTCTTTGACAGCTTCTGTGTTACTCAAACCAATGAAAATGTTTACTTTTAATTTTACTTTCCCTCATGGTGACATTAGACTTTTTGAACCTCTTTGTAAGGCATTCTCTTCTAGTGACTTTGGTGTGTGTGGTATTCTCCTTCTTCTCTCACCCTTCCAGCCCCGCCCCAACCATGTACCCCGTTTTATCCTTTCTACCCAGCATGCTGCCTGTCCTTAAGGTTCAGACCAGGGGCATCTTGTTGTCCAGGTTCTCTTTTTACTTCCCCCTACACCCACAGCTTAAGTTACAGCCACAAACCAACGATTCACAAGTCTGTAGCACTGCTCTAGGCTACTTTGCAGCTGGGGGTCCATTTTGCACACTCCTGCAGGAACATTTCCAGACAGCACTCTTGAATCATCCCTTCTCCAAACCCACATTCCTCTCCCTCTCTGTGGACGTGCCTCCCTGTCTGCACAGTTTCAAAGACCGAGACTCTGGGACTCATCCCCGACACCTCACTCTCTCTCATCTTGCATATCTAATTTATCATTGCCATACTAATTTTTCTTCCTAAACATTCCTCTGATCCGTCTACATCCCCGTACACCCCCTTCCAGTGGGCCTGTCAAAGCTATCACCCTCGGTGTCTCGGGGCTCTGCAGCAGCCACCCCCTCGTCCCCAACTCTCCTTGCTTCTTTTCTTTAATTGCTTCACCAAACTGGAGCTGAAAACGGAGATTTTATGTGAAGTAAATCCTACATGACTGCTTTGCTTTAAAAGCACCTCAAAAGATACGAAGCAAGGTTCTTCACACGAGTTGTAGAGCCGAGTGTGGCCTTCTTCGCAGGCTCATCATGGGTGCAACTCTGTTTTGCTTAATGGCCATACTGTGTGCCATCCCAATCCCCGTGTTCTCCCAACTCCCTTCAGTTTTAACCCGTGGTCTTAAAATCTCAAGTATGCTTTTTCTAATACTCCATATGGTCACTGTTCTTTTAATGTACCAGTGACAATTGTGTCTTTAATCTGCATGAGTCTTCACTCAATGTCTAGTTCCTCAGGCACTGGGCCTGTTTTTCTATTCCATTGTTGTTATTTCAGCGTATTCTTGAGTTTGCCATGTATATTCTAACACATATTAGGTGCTAACGAGCTAATTATTAAATAATTTCCTCTCTTTTGAGTTTGTTTTTTCTCTTTTCTGGACTGTTTTTAGTAAAATGTCCATACTTACTCAGGCCTTGCTAATTGGGAGGTATCCCTCCTCCTTTGTGTATATGTAGTTTTGTCCTTGAATGTAGAGAAATAGATGCCAGACTTGGTTCCCATTCTGTTTTGTATCACGTGGAATCTCTTCCACATGGAGGGCGCAGCAACTTCAAAGGGCGCCGTTCTGCACATGGCAAAGATACACAGGGGGAAAATGTGAAAGTGGGGCCCTGATTTCCATCACAGTTAATATGCCAAATCTCAGGGAGATTTAGGTGAGTCAACTCTGAAAAAAAAAAATCTTCAAACCAGTAGTGCTTGGGGTAGCAACAGTGCCTAGAGGAGCTCCTCAGTACAGTGAAAAAGGGAAGAAATTCTCCAGCAGTGACGCTATGAACCTAGGTAGCACAAAAGTTGAAGGAGCCCCAGAAGTGTGGAATTTACCCCCATGGCCTGAGAAACTCAGCAGGAATATCCTCTGCCTCTGTGGCACAGTGAACGGAGGGATGGAGGCACCGGAGCGGGGGGGGGGGGGGGGGCGGGGATGGAGGCACCCGAGCAGTTGTCCTAGGAGATTGGGGCAGTCCAGAAAACAAAGTGGAAGGAAGTGGAAGGGCTGTGTCCCTCACCTGATGAGTTTATCCCGTGAAACAATGACTTGGGACTCTGTTTGACAGTGAGCTTTATTTATCAGTGTGCAATGGAAATTTATAGCAGGGCAGTGAAGCAGTGGTCAGGTTTTACAGGGAAGACACCGTGGGTCGTCATTTTGGCAGCTGGAGATGTTCAGCTAAAAATGAGAGTTGGTGTGAACGTTCATGATTGGCTCCTTACTTCCAGCGGGTTGTGTTTGCACTGCAAATGTGTTTTCAGTCGATCCTGTTAGGTCTGTATCTAACATAGGCGAGCTGCTTTCATCCTGGGGATTTCCCAGTGGTTACCCTGACACCATTTCCTTTTATGTTGTGTGGTTGAGTTTATTTCCACCGTCCGGTTATTTTTAACCTACATCAGTTGTTCAACACCCTTTGTTCATTGTATATTAAAAAGAACTTCAAGACTAGGCCTGTCCTAATGAAGCAATAGCAGATGTCAGCTTAAGTTTTTAATATCATTCTTATTATTAGAAACCAGAGGGGCGATATAGGGAAACTGAGGAATAAAGAAATACAACTTTATATCTTACTACCAATTTAGACTACAATGCAGTATAATAATGGAAATAAATGCATACACACTGCCCATATTGGTAGTAGGTGGTGATCTAAACCCTTATCATATATTAATTCATATGAGTCTCACAACAGCTTTGTGCTACAGCTATTATTATTCTAGATTGCATTCAAAGCAAACACAGGTTAAGTAAGGCCAATGTCACCCAGGTAGTAATGATTGGAAATAGATGTTTTCCCAGACAGTTCTCTGCACTTTCAATGATGTCTAATTGTTTCTAGTTCTCGTTAGAATCCATACTGTAGCCAACTCCCTCATCTGGGCTGTGGGTTGAGGAATGGTCTCTGCGGCTCAACTAGCAGGGAAAGTTTCTTTCAGCGACATGCTAAAAATGTGATTTTCCCAGCGAAGCAAAGTAGCACACAGGGCACAGGCCCTGCAAGGGAGGCCTCCTGGTTAGCAGCTGGTTAGTAGCTGGCTAGTAGCATGGGTTTGGCAGTCAGGAAGGAACCAGAACTCAGTCTCTTCCTCTGCCACATAAGGAAAACATTACCTCCCTCAGAAGCTCATTGTGTGGATTAAACGAGGCATCGGAGGACGTGTGGAGCAGTTAGCACAGTTCCTGGCACACGAGCCATGCTGGCTGTCGTTACTGTCCTCGGGTTCCTAGAAACGGGGTTAAAGTTATACTCTGACTTCCTAGAAAGCCAAAGCCGTGAAGGGACACCCACATATACAAGTGTCACATAACTACGTCCTTCAGAGTGATGGCAGATGCTTCGGTTTTGAACTACAGGACATTTCCTCTAATGCTCGATGTTCTATCTTAAGTGGTACAAGTTTTGCCTCAGGCTCTCCTTTTCCCTGCCTCTTTGCCTCAATTGTAAGGTCAGTTTATCAGACATTGAAACTTCTTTTTCATGGCAACTCAGTCACTGTTAGGACTTTTCTGGGCCAGGAGGCCCTGGTGTGCTCCTTGCTTCAAGGCCCCCTGCACAATGTCTGTTTTTATCTCTAGGTTTCCAGGAAACAGTGCCCAGGTGACTCTTAAGTGAGATATATCTTTGGTACTTTCCTCCCCTATTGGACTTGTCTCTCATAATGGCATTTTCTACAGAGGACAGGGCAAAGGTGAGGAAGAGGATGGTGTGAGCCACACTTCCCTGTTCATCTTCTGGATTTGCCAGTGTGAGCAGTCACTGTACTCTTGCCTGGAGAGCAAAGGAGGAGATAGTCAGTTCTTCTACCCCGCAATCCTTAGTGGTCTTCCTCTGAGTGCTCCTACCTTCTGCTTCATTGGCTTTCACCACTCCTTTTGACGGAAGAGGCCAAGAGTCGGCTAGTCTCAACACCACTCTTCTGCTGCGGGAGAATCTTCGGCTCTTTTAGCCAATAACCGCTGAAGTATGAGCCCACTGTGTTGCAGGAGCGCCTTTCAGCCAATAGCTGCTGAAATACCAGCCCACTGGGGCGTGGTCTATTTATCTTAAAAAAGAGCGGGAAGCCTCCGGTGCTTGGTTCCGGCTCCTGCTTCAGAGACTAGGCTCCTTTCCTGACGGTTGGTGCTTTGTAAGTTTTAACCCCCAAAACAAATACCCCTTTAAATCCTAACTGGTGTGAGATTGCTTCGC
Organism: Microtus oregoni; assembly: GCF_018167655.1. Lineage (NCBI taxonomy): Eukaryota > Metazoa > Chordata > Mammalia > Rodentia > Cricetidae > Microtus > Microtus oregoni. Next base: position 36,506,780 of record NW_024543072.1, read on the forward strand.
GCATTACTCTTCCAAAGCTAAGCATGACTCCCGTGGGCATTCTCCTGAAACTACTAGTGCACTAAAGACTCGGGAGCAATTCAAAACAGCGCTCTGGTAAAATCACTCCGAGGCTGGTCTGTGCTCAAGGTTGAATGTTTATTCCTTTCTCTATATCTTGTTTCAAATCATATTCAACCAGTTTCTTTTCACGACCTGCCAGAGATGCGGCAGTGACCAAGTGGCGCCATCGATGTGTTCAAGACGTTACGTATCAGCGGGAAAATGTCAACCCAATAGACAGGGCCAGGATGTGACCGTAAAGTCCCTCCTACTATGACATTTTCCAGAATTACAGCCAAAAGATTATATTCCAAAAGGAGTTTAACCAAACCCAAGTGCTTGGAGAACAATGGATTAAAGTCCTCTGTCAAATTCCGACTCCCCAGGCAGCCCCAGCCAAGGGTGCTCTCTGGTCCAAGTGGCCTCTCTTCAGCAGCTCTACGCTGAATGGGTCTCCACTGGCATTTGAAATTAAAATGTCCTCCTCCTTATTAAGTTATTCAGCTTTCCATTGCTATAACGACATGCCCAAGGCACTAAGGTATCACACGAGAAAGGTTAACTGGCTCATAATTCTGTTGGTTCTATTCCATGACCAAGTAGCCTCACAGCTTTGGGCTTCTGGTGACAACAACTTACTATAGTGGAACAAACTACCATTAAGAATGGCTGACCGAAAAAAAGAAAGAAAACTAGGTAGTGGTGGTTCACACCTTTAATCGTGGGGTAGAGGCAGGTGGATCTCTGTGAGTTTAAGATCAGACTGCTCTACAGAGTGAGTTCCAGGACAGCCAGGGCTTCCCAGAGAAAACTTGTCTAAAATAAATAAAAGAATGACTGATCTAACCCTCCTAACCAGGCCTGGCCTTAATAGACAGGGCTCGACCCTATCAAGTATTCTATGCACCCATGCCTCTCAGATATCATTCAGTATCAACACAGAGTGAATCCAGCTTCACATCTGGCGGCCCATGTGTCTATACACAGGAAACCCCTTTTCTCAGTTATCAAACCCTTGCCTAAGGTACATCTGCTGAAAATGTCTCTTCAGGTCAGATTTGGGACAGGCTGTTCTGAGGACACCTGTCCATGCAGCTAGAGCTTCTTCCAAATCGACAGGGTGACTGGCTTTACCTACAACTTAACTAGTTCCATGCAGCCTCCAGCGTCTGGCCAGGTAGGCCCTCCTGAAGAATGTAGCCTGTTCTTCAAAGCAGGTACTCATCTGTGGGGAAAGACTGGGTAGGAGCTTTTAGAATCCTCTAAGGCCAAGCTATCAAACACCCGGTGCCCTGCAACCACTTTGCAAACTGCATCAGTAAAAGCCAGCTGCATAGCTGGGAAAAGGAAAAGAGAAAGCTCACATGGTCTTCCATAAGCAAGGCCAAGGTCAAAACTCCTTGCTCACAAATAAAATCCAAGGCCTTGACTGTGCTGGAACTCATCCATGTGAACTGTTTTCCCCCTGAGATGTTATTCCTTTTATCATCTAGTGTGCTGGCCAGAGGTTTGGCTCTGAATTTAGGCCCCAACACGGAGAGTTTGCGCACCCTGGCGATGCCTGCTTTTCATACGGAGGACTCCGCAGGGTAGACTTCCCATGAGGAGCAGAGTGAAGCTGGTCCAGTCTCTTGACTGCTGATCTTGTGGTTGCTTTCAAAGTTTCTACATTTATTAAAAACAGCTTGGGTGTTACTTGTAGTAGTAAATAAAAAGGGGGGGTTTTCTCTAGCCAAACAATTGAGAACATGCCCTTTCCACTCTCAAGGCCCCTTGGAGCCTTGTAATTATGGGGCCTGCTTGTCCTTGTTTCCTCACGTCAGGATCTGATGCTCAGGCATCGAGATGCTTTCGAGGGCTATTGTGCTGGACGATGAGAGGTCCTTTGTACAACCTCAAATGTGGATACAAAATGAATATCTTCCATTTTATCTGTTTTCTACATAAAGATGCTAGAGCTAGTCCAGTTTCCTTTGCGTTCTATTCAACTTTTATTTATTTTGTTCTTTCTCCCTTAGTTTTCTTTCCTTCTTTCTTTCATCACCTCTTGGTACTCATACCCCTTTACGTTCCGACAATGCTGCTGTTTTAATTATCTGAAGCAGGCTCTCCTTCACCCCATGGCCCAAGCTGACTTTGAACCTGTGGCTATCTTGCCTCAGCCTCCTGAGTAATGGCATGATGAAGATGAATCACCATGCCCGTGTTCTCTCCGTTTCAACAGGGTTTTTTTCTGGGTCTGTCCACCTTGATTTCAGGCATCACCTTCAGTTCCTTAGTGAAAAACGACATAGGAAGTAATTTCCTAAATTCCCATTTTATGACGATTACCATCTATTTGCAGCTAATGTGTTGTCTTCCCTACACAAAGGACAAACTATCCTGAACTTCTCTGAAGTGCTCTCAGTGTTCAGTGCTGAGGACAGTGCCACAGATTCCTCCCAGGAGTGACAAGCGACATGTGTACCTGCAAGCTGGTTGGGATGCAAATGACTGTAGTGTCATAGGGATAGTTCTGAATCCATCTTTCTTATTTTTGTGTCAAGCCTTTACAGCGTGTATGTGTTTGTGTGTGTGTTCATGTGTGTATGTGTGTTTATGCATGTGTGTATGTGTTTATGTATGTTTGTATATGTATGTTTATATATGCATGTGTGTATATGTATGTGTGTATCTTTGTGTGTATATGCATGTGTGTATGTATGTATGCATGTATGTATATGTAAGTGTGTATGTGTATATGTATGTGTGTGCATGTATGTGTATGTGTATTGTGTGTGTATGTATGTATGTGTGTATATGTATGTATGTATTATGTATGTGTGCTGTTAGGAATTGAACCTAGGGTGACCTACATGTGCAGGGCACATGCTCTACCACTCTCGTTTTCACTGCTCTTAGTAACTCACGTTTTCCAAGGAGCTCCACTGACTATATCCACCAGACTAAACACTGTTAGGTAAACAGTGTTCCAGCCATAACATTGAATGTGTCTGGAAACCGTGGTGCATGCTTGAGTGATGAATCCCATGGTGCCGGCAGCAGCAGGCACTTTACTGCCCATCATCTTACAGTGCTGAGATTTGTTCCTGCCTCCTACATCAGTGGTTCTCACCTTCGCTCATGTTGCAACCCCTTAATATGGTTCCTCGTGCTGTGCTGACCCCCAAACACAAAATTATTTTCCTTGCTACTTCATTACTGTAATTCTGCTACAGTTATGAATCGTAAGGTAAATACTTTTGAAGATAGAGGCTTGCCAAAGAGGTCACGACCCACAGGTTGAGAACCACTGTGCTAGTCAGTTCATTGGATTCTCTAGGACTTTTCTTTATCTCCTCATTTTCTATGAGTCTGTTGGTCCCCCCCACCCCCATTCCGGATCTGATTTCCCTGCCAGAGCTGTTTTGTGTGGGGATTGATAACCCGAATTACACACTCTTGTCCCAAACTTTGAATGTGCTTAGATCTTTTGGGAATAGAAGTTCAGAACTCTGGATGCAGGCCTAGCGTCTCACCTTCTGTGTTAGGAATGCACAGAGCCTCTGGGACATGGCAGTGCTGACTGTGTCTCTGAAGATCTGTTTCTTCACGCCCAACTCTCACGGTGCTCTTTCTGAACTACTCTGTAGCTGAGTGTCCCAGAGCTGCTCTGCCTCCTGAGACACACACACACACCTACCTCCCCCCCTCACCATCCTCACTCACCTTGACTCTTCTTTAATGGAGGAAAAGATCAAATGCGACCTTCCCGGACTTTCTCTGTTTCCTGTTGAAGAACCCACATGAGCCTTTACCATCCAGCCCTCTCTTTCCCTCACCCTTGCTGGAGGCTCACAAACTCAGGCAGCCTAACTCAAGGCCAGCCCCTCCCCCAGCTCTCCCCCCCCTCCCAACTTCCTCGTTTTTTTATATCTGTCTAGCACGACCAACCCCTTTTCTCTGCTTGCCTACGTGGAAAGCAGGAAAACACGCTCCTCTCCATCCCCTTGACTCCATGCCCTATGCTGGTGTGAACTCTGGGAAGATCTCACTTCAGCCATTTTGTTCATTTCTACTCTTGTTTCTTTTCATCGCAGTGAGCCATCCTCATCCCTCACGGCGCTGAAATGGGCAGAGCTAAAGTCAGTTCAAGATTCCGCTTTCTTTGACATCTGTGACCTTATGGCCTGTATTTCTAATTTTGTTTTAGTCCTTTATGGCCACCTTTTAAACGCTGGTGCTCCCACGGATTTCACCCCAGCCTCTGCTGTTAACTGTTGCCTGTGTGGAAAGTGAGGACTTTCTAGTCTGTAGGTTCAGCTTTAGCTCCTTCCCTTTTCTCCATAAGATCATCCTATATGTGTCTTCTACAAGTACCTCAAATTCAACATGACCTTGAATGAATTCACCAACACCCCACTTTCTAAAATTTGGTCCCCTTTCTCTGTTCTTTTTGAATTTTACCAATGGTTGGCTCTGAAAGACGGTGGAGGCAAGCATCACAAAACCTTTCTGAAACACCATAAACAAATTCCTATCTGTTCTAGTAGCCACGATAAACTATAAAACAAAACAGATGAGTTAATTGGAAATAGAGTTTATGTAACCTAATTCATGTAGTGTCATTTATTTATAAGTATTTAAATGCTAACCAGGTATTTTCAATTCTTTTTGGAATTTAGAGTGCGTTTTGCTATCACGTGCCTCAATTCAAACTAAGCACCGGAACTGGAATCTTGTCTGTGGCTAGTGATTATTGGCTGCTCATCAACAACCTCACAGATTCTCCTTCATCCAGCCACAAGTTCGCAAGTCCTGTTCATTTTACTCCCTAGATGTTTCTCCAGCAGACTAAGTTCTTTTCCTTTTCACATCCTGACTTTAATTTTCACACTAGTTATTCCTCACTTGTATCATTGCAGTGGCTTATAAAACCACTGTAATAGTCCTTGTGGGACAGGCCTTTCACCAGACTGTTTAGGACCGGGGCAGGAAGCTCACAATTGCAAGGGCTAGTTTTTCTGCAGAGTGAGTTCAAGGCTAGCTTGGCAGGTTAGTGGGACTTGTTTCAAAATAAAAATAAGAACAAGGCTAAGACTATGGGTTATTAGTGTAGTTCTTTCTTAGCTTGTAAAAGGCCTTTAGAAAATGAATAAATAAACGAATAAACCAAACGTGCTCTCTCTATTCAAGGGAGCATGCTGGATCCATTGGAATGTTCGATAGAGTGGAGCAACCACTTATACGTATCTAGGAGAGAAGAAAACAGCTCATATTTATTAACATTTATTACACACATTGAAGTCAACTTTCTTGAATTTGGTATCCAAGAGGTAGCAGTAAAGCTATCAGTATTAGGTTGTTGATATATATCTCACACAAAGTGTTTGAGACAGTTAAAAATGTTTCTCATTGCTACATCACAGTCTCAAATTTATTTTTAAGTACTTTTGATACAATTGGTGAATACAATAAACATTTACTTAATTATTTTAAAAATTCAGACCAGAGAACAAATTAAATTACAGGCATTAGTTCTCTCCTTATACCAGTTGTCTGGAAGCAAGTGCCTTTACCCACTGGGCCATCTGGCCAGTCTAAGAATTTAAGACTAAGTATACTTATATCAGATATATATATTTTATTTCTTATATTTCCAGAAAAGTGAGATAGTAAAATCTAGCATCCCACTTCAGTTTCAGCCCACCTCTTTTCCCAGTCTTCAGTTTTTCTTTTTAAAAGAATTTCAGAGAGAGAGAGAGAGAGAGAGAGAGAGAGAGAGAGAATATGCACATGAGAGCCCTGCCATACATTAATCTTTTCTTTTTTTTTTGGTCTTCTACAGAATACAAATGACACTGTGTCATTGTACTAGAACCTAAAATTCATCAAAGTATTTCAATTCATTCAGTATCTTTGGATATAGAACTCTCCCAGGTCTACAACAACAAATTACTACTTTACCTACTTATACAGCAGGCTGTCTGCAACCGCTGGGCCATAAACTTCCTTCCATGAATGCTTTTTTCTTTAAAGATTTTTTTTTTTTAAAGTTTAAAATGAACATGGTACAATGATTCCATTGTGTCTTTAGGAGTCTTATAATTTGGCAGGAAAAGTAGCTCCAGAAATGTGTACTTTTTTAAAAATCAAATAGTAAAAGATGCTTACCAACAAAAGGAGTTTGAGGAAGGTGTGATAGACTTGCCCAGAGAAGAAGGTGCTGAATTAGGACCTGGAAGGTGGTTCGGAAATGAGGTCACCTAGTTTGTCAGATTTTTAAATCTGTTTTCCTGAAACCTCGCCATGTTCTTTTGCTCTAAGGAAGGCAGAGTTTTAATTTTATGTGCTGTATGGGTACATTCCATAGCCTTCAAACTGCAGTATGAAGAAGGATCCCCTGGGTAATATAGTAAAATATAGGTCCCTGGACTCAGTGTGCATGTGTTCTGATTTACTCAGAGAATTCCTAGCCTAGGACTTGGTGCGTTTTAGAAAGCACTTGAATGACTCCCTTGTATCTGGTAGGAATTGTTCTTGGAGGTACATTGCCATCTTCTTTCTATAAGAAAGTGTAAGAAGGTGTTAAAAAACGACCTTGGTCTGGGCCCAGGAGGGATATTCTTTGTAAACTCAACAAGGCCTTGAGGAAGGAGAATGGACAGTGGGGATGCTGAAAAGGAATCGTGGATGGCCTGGACTGTAAACATGGAGAGAATTTTGAAAAAGCAGCAGTGAGAGCTTTGGTGTATTTCATGATTTTCTTATGGCCTTTCTTAAACTTCGACAGAAAATTTGATAGAAATATAGAATCTAATTATTAGAGCATTTTCATCTACCTTCAGAAACTAGTAGTCATTCAACAAGAAAGTAAAAAATATTTATAATGTCTAGGACAGTGAATGTTTTTGAAATAGGATAAATTTTAAACTCTAGGAAAATGTAGAATCCCTTACAGAACTGCACTTCCGGTTCTGAGATAATAAAGCATAGAGAATATGGGAAACTATTCCACGTGTGGAATACGTTAACTTTATAACCACTGTGAGGAAAAATGCATTTTTTTCCTTAAATGCCACTTTTAAGTTCTGTCAAACTTGTCACTCGGTTGTTAATATTTTAGAATTTGAAAACCACTGAGTGATTTTTCTGAGATGCTGCATATTTTACTCTATGGTAAATAACAACCAGAAGGGGGTGGATAAATCAAGGCCATTCACAGGCCCCACACTAAAATGCTCATGATTTCAGCTTTCTTCCTCGGTCAGATCTAATTGTGTTGCTGGAGTTTCTGGGTTTTTCTGCCATTTGCTGATGAGTGTCTGCCGCAAGTTTTAATGAGTTTTAAACCAGGCAGACAAATAGGCCTGTAGCCTGGAAAGAGAGATGGAGCGGTAGGCATGGGAAGTCTATCCAATCAATCAGCAAAATATGTTTTAATTGTAGCAGCACTGCCATAAATAGGCCGGCACAGCCAGGCAGGCTGCTTCAGTCTCCTGTGTTCTGCCATCTGTATGAGCCCGAGATTTTTGTTTTGGTCACCAATGGACAAGACCTCCCACTGGCCATCTAAATTTTAGAAGATGTACTTTCTTCAATAGCACAGGGGAAGCTGAGTGTGTGTGTGTGGGGGGGTGGACAAGGCTGTTCTTATGCAATTTATATCATTTAGTTCGCCCGAGACTCGTGCTCTCCATTTGCTCCCTCTCAATGGTTCTGCTGATGTCTGCTTTCTTGCAGGTGATTCGCAAGGGCTGGCTGACTGTCAGCAACATCGGCATCATGAAAGGAGGCTCGAAGGGCTACTGGTTCGTCCTCACTGCAGAAAGCCTGTGCTGGTATAAAGACGATGAGGTAAGCCAGAGAGCCACAGTTCCCTTAAATGTTTCTAATGTGAAATTGACTGAGGCTATTGCCATGCACAGCTCCGGACACTGGTACCTCTTTTGCAGTGAGATCTGTCTATAAATGTTTTAAAGAAGCCCTGCTTTTCTTTCTTTTTCAAATTACGGATCTTTAGTTTTACAATGTTCCCATTGAACTTCCTTTCCTGGTTATTTCTTTCATATAGTCCAATTTTGCTGGCCTGGAGAAGTGAATTTATGGGCCAAGAAGTGGAAACTTCCTTCCTTAGGTTAATATCAAGACATTGGTGTAGCCAAAGCACCGTTCATTGAATAACATGCTGAAAAGACATAAGGCCATAGAGGTGAAATGAATGAGGCGCTACCGTGGGGAAGGCGGCGTGGGGCTGCTGTGGCCTCCACCTCCAGTGAAAGCCATGGGCAGCAGTGAGACTGCTGGGCTTCATGTTAGTACCAGAACATTCTACACATTTTCTTCTTTGAGAATTGGATATCTCTAGAAAAAGATAAATGAGAAGAATTGTGGTGTTCTGGCTCATGTTCGATGTTCATAGTGTCGTCCCGTGACTTACTGCTCATTGTATAATTTGACAGCTATAAAAGCACAAAGGTGTCACTTTAGGCTTATAGAGCCATTAAGCTGCTGTAAATTCTTAGAGCTAGATTCGGGAGGACACGGATTGAAATTGAACTGTGTTTTGGAGATTGTAATAGCTCTGACCAGTGGCATCATTGGTATTGTAACATAGTACACAAATGTTACATAAGAGTGCTCTTTGGTAGCTGGACCATGAACAGGTGTGATCATCCCTATCCTACTGGCTACAAAAGACAGGTGTGTCAGAGTTCAAAGCCCCTCCTTCTTTAGCCTGATGTCTTTTGAAAACATTAAAGATGCCTTTGTCATCTCTTGAAAGAAAAGGTTCATGGTTCAGGGTTCTTTCCATTTCTCTGTGTCTTCTGTGTAACAGTGTGTTGCAAAATTTTGGATGATGGCTTGATTCCCGTGAAAGATTCTGTGATATGGAAACTCAGATTCTACAGAAATGTCAGAATGAATTTGTTATTCAAAGCATTGTTTTCAAATCCTCATGTCACCACCTCCAGTAAAAAGTGATATTGGTATTTTGGGCGTTTGAATAAGAATGACCCCCATAGGCTTATCTATTTGAATGCTTGGTCAACCAGGGAGTTACACTATTTGAAAGGATTAGAAGAACTGAGAGGTGTGGCCTTGTTGAAGGAAGTGTGTCACTGGGGATGAGCTTTGAGGTTTCAGAAGCCTGTGCCAGGCTCAGCCTCAGATTTGCTCTCTCAGCTACCGCTTCAGTGTCTGCCTGCATGCCGCCATGCTCTCTTTCATGACGATAATGGGCTACACCTCTGAAACTGCGTGAACCCCAGATTAAATGCTTTCTTTGTAAGAGTTGATTTAGCCACAGTGTCCCTTTACCACAATAGATCACTGACTAAGCAAGGTATTTTCAGAATCTGAGGATTAGCAATACTGTTTCTCCTGTGCCTGGTGACGTGTGCCTGTCATTCTGTGGGACACTCTAGTTTAAAGATCATGGCATAAGCTCCAAGATTCTCCCCTGTATGCAAAAGAGTAAATAATTATCTACTTTGCGACTTAGTTACACTGTAGACACATTTCCCCTTGAATATCTGGATATTCATTTTCATACTTTTACATTCATTATCGGTCTTGGGACCTTTCCCAGTAACACAAGAGGAAGCAGAAGTTTTCCCTTAGGAGTTGTAATAATGGCAGCCAGTGTTTGCTGCATGTTATTTGACTGACCCATGTTAGAACTTGGGGGAAGGTATTCTTATTATTGCTATTTGGAGATGGGAACACTAAAACTAGCAAATACCATCTCCATCACTAATGTAGGTCACTGTTTTGGAAAGTCATTTCAACATGGTTTGGTTTATCTTATAAAGGCCACATCATGTCCATCAGGATAACCAGCTTCCAAAGGTCACACAGAGAGTTGGTAGCAAGGTAGAAATTAGAACCCAGTCTACTAGGCTCTGGAAGTTCCAAAGTTCATGGTTGTCCAAGTCCATCTTGCCTTACAAAGAATTCACTGGGATAATTTCCAGGAGACTCAGAGTTGACCTTTTTCTGGGTGTGGCTGCCATGCGTCCCTGAGAGATCTAGGGAGTCTTTGCTCTTGAGGTGTAGCTATAGGACTGGCTCTCTGGCCTCCTATGTCACCCCTGGAAGGGTGGTGAGGCATTTGATACTCTGGGTTAACAAGAAGAAACCTTGAGAGCCCAGAGAGTCACATTATTGGACTTGATATCTTCTCCTTTAAAGATGCAAGACACCTACAAAAACCACTGCAGCTGGTGCTCTCTCCAGACTGCTTGATTTCCACACATAGGAAACAAACATGTTTATTTCAATATTGCCTGTGTCCAGTGGCCAGTTTACTAAAGGTGCATGTACAGGGATTGAGGTAGGGAAGAATGTAAATGATCCTTCAAATAAAGCATCCCTTTTCTCCTTTTAGAGCCTACCAAGAAAAGAGAAAAAGACAGACAAGGTTGCTGCTATATATAACCAACAACCAAGCAGTAATGTCAAGTACTCAGGGCTCTAGAGAGAATGAAACAGGGGATGGGTGGAGAAGATGACAGGAACCAGCCTTTAGAAAAAGAAAACCATCACAGTGGAGTAGAGACAGGAGTGGTGAGCTGTGCAGAAGAATTAGTCGAACAGTAAGTAATCCAGCAGAGGGCATGATAAATGCAAATGTCTCAGAGCTGGAAAACGCCAGAGAGCTTGTGGCCAGAATGTAGGTATAGCGAGGGACAAAGATGCCAGGGGCTCGGGGCTTGATATGTCACCACTCAATTATTTGGATTTTATTCCAAGGATGACTGAACACCTCTAAAGCACTCTGACAGGATACGATACGATTAGGTTTGTGGTTTAGGATCTCTGTGAGGCTGTGTGTGATAGTCATGGAATTCTCGAAAGGTAGAGGTGGGTGGCAAGAATAGAAGGAGACCAACCGGAAGCCATAGCAGGCCAAGGCTGGAGATGACAACTTACGTGGGTAGTGGCTACAGGTAAGGGGCACGGCTAGTTCAAATGGAGAGGGCTGCACAAAGCCATCTACTTCCCTATTCATTTGGATTATTCCATGTCATGACATCAGGTGTATGGGATCTGGGTTTTCTTAGTGAAGAATGGCAAGGCTCAGGTAACAAAGGGGACCTCACATCCTGTTTGTTGAGTGAAACTCTCCATACTGTCTCCCCTCTAACCTGTGGGTTCTCTTATGTCTTAACTAGGAATTAGAAATGATGTTATCAGACTGGGGTCTTTCCAAACTGGCGTGGCAAGACCATGAAAATCAAAGTGATGGTTTTAATTTATAGTTAGCATGATTGTAGTTTTGTTCTCGACAGTTTCCCTGTTTCCTCCCGACTCAGAAAAGATACACACTCCATGTTCTTAAGTTTCACTGGATGCATGAACCCCACCCCAAGAATCCATTGAGAGCTTTTAAGCCTGTGATCTACCAGTACGATACAGCAATGGTGCACACATGGTGTACACATGCCACTGATGGAAAGGTTCCTGCCTGTGTTCCAGGTAACAGGGAACTACATTATCTTCATGGGCTTATTCCAATGTAGTGAGACAGTTGGCATGGTTTATCCACTTAGCTATATCTTACTCTCTGACACTACCCCCAGACTAGAGCTCTGCACTGTGGAAGGACATTGTCCATCTTTCAGAGTTCGACAGTTTCTAAGTCATTCCTAGAGGATTTCCTCAGGTCTTGAACTTCTAGGTGATGGAGCAGAACCGCAGACCTGAAATTTCCCATGTGAATGGCCATGCACACATTTTTATGGTCTGTCTTCCCTGTGGTCCCACTGCCAGTGTATGCATGGCATACAGGATTAGTGGCAGCTACTTATTAGGGTGAGGTCAGAGCTCAGACATGAAGATTTGTGACCTGAGATAATTACCACATAGTTCTTTGACTTCTATTAAAATAATAACATAAGGTTGGTTATACCACTTATCTTTGCAGAGTACTTCCAGGAGAAAGACAGCAATTTTAGTGATGTCATGTAGAATACTGTGTGCCCCTCTCTGCAGCAGTATTTACCAGTGGACACCCCTTTTGGTGTGCCTTTGGTAGCTTTCCTCTTTTGGTCCATCCCTCAAACAGCACACTAGCTTCTGTCTTTCTTTTTATCTTCTTATTTTTCCCTTTAGTGGTGTCAATCTAGAATATCCCATTTGAAATTCTTTATATGTATTATGAGCATATATACTCTATACTATGTACCTGTATAACACTAGTCCAACCAAAATGGTCAGAATGTTCGACAAAACCAAATGCCAAGCGGTTTTCAGAGAAGACTCTCCCATGTTGGTAGTGGTAATGGTAACTAGCCCTCCATCCCATGTTAGTAGTGGTAATGGTAACTAGCCCTCCATCACATGTTAGTGGTAATGGTAACTAGCCCTCCATCCCATGTTAGTAGTGGTAATGGTAACTAACCCACCATGCCATGTTAGTAGTGGTAATGGTAACTAGCCCTCCATCCCATGTTAGTAGTGGTAATGGTAGCTAGCCCTCCATCACATGGTAGTAGTGGTAATGGTAACTAGAACTTCAGTCTTCATTTACCTGCCACACATCAGGCCTGCTCCTCTCTCTGGAGTTTTCTGGTGTTCATTACCATCATTGTGGGTACCATTGTGGGGAACTTGCAGTGTCCCAGGCATTGAGTTAAGTGAGTGTTTTATCTCCTTCTCCACATGAGAGACTTAAGAGAACAGGGGACTTAGCTAGCTGTGCTGTCGTGTGTCACACCCTTCAGCACCTGAATGTTTCTCATCAGGTATTTTTGGAAACCTGGTTATATGTGAGGCATGGTTCTGGTCACTCAGGATAAAATAGTTAACAAAGAGTCCATGATGCCTGCTCTTTTGAGGGACAATCTGAATAAAGAAAACATATAAACAAACCACAAAGCTTACCCAATGCTGATTAGAGTCTAGAAAAAGTCAAGCCAGTGATGTGTTTGACATAAACAGTGGCTGAGATGAAATGATTACAGGATGTAGGGGCTTTAAGTTGAGTGATTAAAGAAGGTCATGTTAGTGTCCTGGGGCATAGTTGAACCAGAGTGACCGATATAAAAGGAGGAGTAACTCTAGAAATAAAGGACTTCAACTGCCACAGTAAGAGGCGCCTTTGGAATGTGTGAACTGGAGGTCACATGATCAGACAGTTTAATATGTATGTTATATATAATGAGAAAGAGAGAGAGAGAGAGAGAGAGAGAGAGAGAGAGAGAGAGAGAACACTTTGGTTATCTTGTGAAGAATTAATTGGAAGAGAACAAAACTGGACTGGGAGGGGTTAGAAGTTGTTAGCATGATTACATGAGAGGCTACGGTATCCTAGGCTGGTCTGGGATGATGGAAATTGGTAGGCATGATCTGAGACGTGTTTTAGAAGATGACAGGGCAACTAGACACTTGAAGACGTTAAGCACTGTGCACCCAGGGGCTGCTGTGTTTTTCTCTTTATGCTGTTGATGCTTCCAGCAATGAAAAGAACAGATAGAATACTGATTAATGAAGGTCTGAGACAGTGAGTGAATGACCAGCTACAGTGGAATTTCATCATGGGACAGTATTACCAAGGGCCAAAGGGAATTATTAAATTAGAGATTTTTTGTTAATTTTCATAATTGATTAGTGGGTTTCAGTCTCCTGACTATAAGCATGGCTTCCTGGACTTGAGATCATATGAGTAAAAACTGAGAATTTCTCATTACTCATTTTCACAAATAAATTCTTGGGGAATTTCACAAAGATAAGAGAATGAAACAAAAACTCATTTCCAAAAAATGTCAGTTCTGATAACTTTATAGTAATACTCTAATGGCAAACTTTCTTTGAAAATGTTTTTAGGGTACATTTTGAGAGAAAGGGATAATTTGATTCAAGGAAAAAAATTCATTTTCCTTAATATCAACAAGAAAGGGGCAAATCTATGCGCATCTGAATGTGTAAGTCTTCCCAGAGTTAAAGTCCTCAAAAAGAATCAACTGCCCCTTCATACGGGAGGCTGGTTGCCGGTATCACTCTACATCTGTGCTCCGGCATAAAGACTGAAATGGTAATGAAAAGCAGAGTCGGGGGCCACAGCGTTTGCAGCAGAAATGTACTACCCTTGCACGACTGAAGGAAATCCAAATCTGCATTGAGACAGGACATTCTTTGGACTCTTAAGAAATTGCAGGCTTCATTTTTGTGGGCAGAAATGTTTGGATAGCTAGATAAGGAGATTATACAATTCCCTTATAGGGATATTTACTCCGCGTTGCTTTTATTGTGTAGCTCTAATGGAAGACAAATACAACGGAAGATAGGGAGGAAAGTGACAGCTGTGGGCATGGTTGTTCAAAGTCGGGGGACCAAAGGCACAGGAGTCTGCAGCTCTTTGCCTTCTCACTTACTAGATTACTAGATTGTGCAGAGCAGCAGCTGGAGGGGTCCTCTGTGATGGAGGATGTCAGCCTCTGCCCACTGACCACTCTGCACAGTCCTTGTCCAAATCACTTACTTAGCTCGAATGTGGGTATTTTTATTTTAAACATCCAAATAAATACCAAACACCAATTTATAGAGCTTAAATGTCTTCGACTTCATAGATGTATTTTTCCCATGTATAGAAAGTAACTTACATTATAACTTACAATATGAGCTTGATTATTTCCAAATTCTGGCATTATCTAAGGATTTATGATTTAGGAAATAAAATAAGTGCTATTAGTAAACTATAATGGCCAGTGCTATTTCAAATTTATTAAAAATATCTTTTAACTATAAACCCACTCCTATTGCTTGCTGTTTGCAAAAGCAAATTCTGGAAAGTCCACATTCCTTATATTACCCTTTTCCCAGGAGAAAAAAACTCGAGTGTGCCCTATTTTATAAATTTAAAATGTACATAAAACAGTCAAGACTTTTGAAAGCAGGTCAGAAATGGTTTTTAGTGTAACTTTGTATTTATGGAAAAATGATTTGAAACATCCTGCAGTGTCTCACTTTGAAAGATCTCTGTTGACCCCAACTTCCTTCGTGTTCTGACTGGGACCCCGTGCCACCCTGGGTAGGGTGCATTCCTGCCCTGGGAGGGGGAAAGAAAAATTGCTCAGGAGAACTATTTTAGTGCCTACTGCAGCTTCTCTAATGCCTTTAAAGTTGGGCGGGACCATGCAAATAGCCCCATGGACAGTTTATACTTCCTGTTTATACTTCACATTTGGTAAATTATCATTTAACATTCTATTGGGTGGTCATTAGAGTTTCCTCTAAGGCAAAAACCCTGCAAGTTCTTCACGAGTCTTATAGAGGAGAAATAGATGTTTTTTAATACAAGATATTTTCTGTGAGTCTAGATTGTTTACATATAAGACATTTAACTTGGTTCATATTTTCATGTCATAGTTTTGCCTATGACTCATGTTTTTTTTCTCTCTTAAAGTATGCTGTCAGATTTAGTATTAATTCCATAAAATTCAGAAAATTTGGAAACCATAGGCCCCTTAAGGTTAAGTCTTTCATTTTAAAAATGTACTTCCCCGGGTGAAAAACAGTTTGCTTGAGATGTGTTTTAACCATTACAAATTGGTTTGGGGTAGCCTCAGGTTACAATATTAATGCTTGATTAAAATATAAGAAAAAGTTAAATTTTAAATATTGAAAAGTAAAATACTTTTAGTAAATCTGGTCAAAGTAGAACAATTTTCTAAATTTACCCATCTCCCTGCATTTTATCCTTAGGTGTATGAAATGTTCATATACAAATCAACCCTGGTCACTTCTCCAGTTCCCATTAGTACACAGGATTTGAGATTTTCTCAGAAGCTAGGATACACCACGCAGGCCTATCAACAACTCCCTTGGCCCCTTTGAAAATATTAACTTCCCTGAAAAATCTCGAGTGTGAAAGTTTTTACATGAATAGAAGCGTAGATCCCAAGCGAATACACCAGCCCTTATAGTTCATCCCTGTGACTGCAGTGCAAACTCTTAACACGATGACTACCGTGCATATCATGGCACCTGGAAATACTGATGGTTTAATATTCTTATCCAAAGAAGAGAAACAGTTGAATATGTGAACAATCTCTTGGAAATATTTTAAGATATGTTTTTACAGAGTCCAAACTGGCAGTTTCTTAACTTGAAATATTTGATCCTCCATGCAGAATATAGTGTTACTCTTTTTTATAATCTCTCTCTCTCTCTCTCTCTCTCTCTCTCTCTCTCTCTCTCTGTGTGTGTGTGTCTCCTGACTTTATCTCTCATCCCCCCGCCCCATTTAAAAGTAACAGCATATAAAGCAATTATTTTTAGATGAGAACCGGCAGAATAATTTATTCTCCGACAAACATGAAGCTGACGTTAACTGGTTTTGTTGAATTGATTTGTATATCAATCTGGGGAGGCAGCAGAGAAGTGCGCAGCAAATGCCGAGGGCGTGGCAGCAGGAAAAGAGGACTATGGAAAACACAGGAGCATTTTCAGAAATGGGTTTTATTATGTTTCATAGGCACCACTCACTTTACTTTGGGTGGGTTTTAATATGCGAATCAAAATTAAAAAGTTACATACGAGTTTTTAAATAAGCCAACAGTTTAAAACCCCAGGCCCCCAGATCCCTCATTGTGGTTGTAGCTCTTGGTGTAGATGCTATGGTGTGAGGGCTGCTCTCTTTCAATGGCTGGTTGTCATTCAGGCTGGGTTGTCATGTGACTGCCTGTCTGTGCCTGCTGTACAGGTGAGCGGATGTTCTGCACAGCAAGTGTAGACAGGCAGACACATGACAACTCTGTCCAGCCAGGCCCTTGGGTCCTTCAGGTTTCCTTTGCTCATGGACAGATACAATCAGCCTGTTTTCCAGATTTGGGTGAATTTGGGGGGTAAGGGGAAAGGAGAAAAACACACAATAAAATTAAACATTAAAACATTATGGAACTAAAAAGCAGTTAGACATTTGATTTTATTCAGAAAGTATACTCATACAATTGATCCCAATGCACTAACAGGGATGATTGTCAAAGACAGAAAACTCACGTGGTTTTAAGGGAAAAAGTTATCAGAAGATCTGTTTGTTTGTTTTTTAATTTTTTTTTTTTTTAAAATCCAATTCCTATTGTTACTGGCCCTCATGCAATCAGAGCACAAAGTAACTGAACCAGATGTTCGTCCTCTTCACAGACTCTGCCTGTCTTAGGAGTGCAGTTAGATAAGACTGTGCTTACACCCATTTCTCCTAGCACATAGGTACCGTAAGCTTGTCCATGAAAAAGAACATTGTCGTCTACATGGCAACAGCAGCCACATCCAAATGATTAATGAGCCTAAGGTGTCTGGCAACCCAGCCAGCAGGCTTTGGAGATAAATATATGTCTCCAAGCAATAGGAATTTATTTTAAAATTTTATTTTCCTTTCGAGGTAGCCATATGAATATCAAGCAGGAGACAGTTATGAGCTTGCCTTCCTCTTGATTAACTAGCAGAGCCATGCCATGAATCAAACACAATCTAGAATGTTATTACTCACAGTATATAGAATGTGTTTTTGACATTGTTAAAAAAAAGGAAAGTTCGCCTCGTATCCAGAATGAATATGTGAATCAGTGGTGTTAACATAAAATGTAAACTGCAATCCCGCTGGGTCAGAGTGCTGGCTGCTTTAGTATACTTTGTCAATCTGCATATGGAGAGATATTTAACAACTTCTCTGTTATCTCAAACACAAGATAGCCAAAGAGTCAAAAGTCTAAAAAGTGAAATTTCATTAGAAATAAAGTTAAACAAAACATTATTATCCAAGGAGTGTACATCAGATCTTAACGTTAAAGGAAACAAAACTTTATTATTTACCTTCAATTGGAAATTCTAAGACAGAAATAGCAAATAGAAGTGTTATGGACAGTAAAATACCCTTTAGAGAATGGGAAAAGAACAGTTTACCACAAATCTGAGTTTGTTTTTCAGTACCTAGAGATGATATCTTTTTAACAGAGAGTTGATGAGTGCAATTGTACCTGGACTTATTTAATTTCAAGAAAATAAATGTGCGCTTCTGTCCGACACTTCAGAGCAGAAGTGCTCGGCTACTGTTAAAGTAATTACCAAGTCCAGTATGTAAAAAGGGAATACCTTGAAATGCTATTTGGTCTGTTGTTTCATTTAGAGCTACAGAAAGTCATTACAGAGTGATTCTCTTTCAAAGAATATACCGTAGCAATTACAATTTTATAATTCTGCATCACTTTCCCCTCTCCCATAAATCATTTGATCCAGTTTACTCTGCCCAATTAAAGGAATGATGCATGCAACCTGGAAAATAAGAAGAGATATCTGTGAGTGCACATGGGATTCTTTAATAGGAAGCGGTTTCATTTATACCATGTTATACAAAATGTTTGAGCCTGAAATAGTATAACAGCTCTTCTGCATAGAAAAATAAATCAAAATAGGGAGGGAATGGTTATTTTATTCATGAGATTTGGGGACAATTTATTTTTTTTGATAGATTAAAAAACCATGGTTGTAGTAAGTATGGGGCACAGGCATAATTTATAGCTCTGTTGAACCTTCTCCAAGCTTGGTAAAAAAATTAAAGACAGAAGAATCTACAAGACTCACCGCCTCCCACCCAGCGTCCCAAGCCGTACTTACTTGATTATCACTTAAAGCCTTAGCCTAAAGTCTGGAAACATTCTTATGTAATTGCCATAGCACGTGGTGCTGAAGCTGCTGCTGATGCCGGGTCTCCAGACAAAAATGTAAGAAAAGAATTATCTTTGCAATCTCGAGCAGTGCACTTAAACCACAGCAACTCTAGGACACAGACTAGCACGACAAGTCAGAAGAGCCAAAGTAAAGGTTTAACTATTTTCCTTGATTTATTTCATCATTATCTCTATTTAGTACAACCGATAAAAAAAATCTCAATAAAAAACCCTTTGAAAAGAAGGTAAATATTTACATCAGATCTGAAATATGAGGCAGGGAGTCCTACCTCAGATTAGAGCCTGGCCTCCCACATATTTTAAGCTGGGATATCTCTCTGTGTTGCTCTAATAGCTGTTATTTGGACATCATGGTAATGGGTGGGCTATTATCTGGAGATAAAAGAAAAGTTGATTTTCAAGAGTGGTTCCCGTAGAGTCACTGGGAGCTCCAACTTCCTTTTAGCGACCATGGACATTTGTGGACGCGTGATTTTTTTTTTAGACTTTTTAAACAAACCGTAGTTTCTTTTTATTTCCCATATCAGCGTAAGACTCCAACCAAGAGAAAAACAAAACCAAAAAGTCTTTCATGCCTAAATACCTTTTATGCTTAAGCTTTCTTTAGCCCATAGAGTAAATTACTTGGGTGGTCCACAGGCAAAAGGTGGGGGAGATAGTATACTTTGGTCATTTAAAAACATAAACATATTCTCCAAGCCAAAGGCTCACTGGCAAGCAGGAAGGACCGTAAACCTATTACCTAACTGCAGGGGAGTGAGCAGTGGGAGACTTTGTCTTAGGACAAACAAACTTTCTTCGATTTAAAAATATATATATATTTTAAGAATTTAAGTAGGAGGTGAAGTGATGGTGATGAGGCTCAGAATTCCCTTTCTCTTAGATGGTTGAAAAAATGCCTTTGACTCACTACCCAGCCTAGCTTGTCAGTCATTCACTCTCTGAACACGTACAGTGCTTCATTCTTCATATTGAGACTCACTCACCATAACGTCCAGTGGAAGTTGGTCACTGTTGGCTACTTTCTTCTGCACTAGATCCCACGGTCCCTAAAATATTTATGTATGTCCTTTGGAAGTAATATCAGAATAAAATTATACAGTATTCTAATTGCTTTGGAAACACATGGCAGTTTTATGATGATGTGTAATTGCTGTTGTAGGCACCAGCACGCAGATTTAGCACCCTGCCCTCATTCAGCAGAGGGTTAGCAAACAGAATTTTCCTTTTGATTTTTAATTTAACTCATATATTTTAAAATTAAGTACTATTACCCTCATTTACTTAAAATTTGCCTTGAAAAATGGCTTGTTAGGATGCCACCAAGTACAGGCAAGGATTCCTGGGTTTGCAATGAAATTCTTATCTTTACTGTTGAACTTACTACAGAGTCATCCATGAGCCCTTTCTATCTTCAGACTAAAAAGTGTCCCCCGGGAGAAAGTAGGTAAGCGACCTGTAGAGAAAGGTTAGTCTCTTTGAAGCAAAAAAGAAAAAAAGAAAAAAAAAAGACATTTAATATGAAGAGACGTTTTTTAAATTAAATATACATTAAATGAAAGCGAGTCAGACAATTCATCCTTTCTAGTGTAAAATACACTCTTAAATTTAGAGAAATTTAACTATGGCTTGCTGTCTGCCCTCTTTAGCTAGGAAAGCATGTTTCCCGAAACAATCAAGCTTTCACAAATCAACTATTAGTGTTTTCAGTTTCCTATGTAAAAAAAAATTCGAGAGCATTTTAAGATTTCAACTCTATTGAAAATAATTAAGATGGAATTCTTCAAGTCTCAGTAGAAAAATGAAACGGTTCCTTTTCCGTTTTACCTAAGTGAAAAACAGCTAAATTTCCTCTGCCATTTATCTGAGTTAATTGTCATGATACATCAGAAACCTTTATGTCGAATGCACCGGTTTGGGGGTGATCTGAAGGGTAATTTTAAAGGAACCTCAGAGGTACAACAATAATAAAATGTTTTGCTAAAGAGAACCTGTGTTCATCTTTGGATTACTGTAGAATGTGAACCTTAGACAAGGATTCAGACTTAAAGGACAAAAGAGACGATATTCACTTTTCCACCAAAAGCACAGAATGTGGACTGACATTTTTTAAGGGTGGGAGTAAATGAACGGTGAGAGTTTATGGCTAAGGCTGCAACATTTTTTTTTCCAGAAGTTTCTTTCAGGGAAGCACTCTGACGTTCAACACAAATCCCCCAGCTCACTTAGCAACCCAGACTCCTCTACTATTTTCTCTTTCATTCAGCCCAAGGCAGCTTTCTTGCCTCCCACCCCCCTCACACACAAACCCCCGCCATCCCACCCCCTCTTTCACCTCCAGGACAGCTGGAAACTGACCAAAGAAAACTTTTGCCTCCGTTTACAAATTCCTGTTTTATCAGTGTCTTCCTCGACCAAGTGTCTTATCATTTCAAAGGCCAGGGCAGTGAGAGCCTTGTAAAATAAGGGCCAGAGCGCTCGGCTGACCAGCAAGTATCAACCAGTCTTAAAGAACAATTTCAGTGTGGCTAGTTAACCGTCTAAAGATAGAGAGCAACTACCCGTCCTCCTGAGTTGCTGACTCAGGGAGTTGTGGGTTGGCACTCATCTCTGGCTAAGTCCCTCTGCATTGTCTGGTGGCAAAAACTTTGCCGCCTCTTCTTTTATTGTTAGGCACTATTATTTTTGGTGTTTCTATTATATAAATAAATATTTAGGAAAGCTCCCTCCCTGTTCATATAAGGTTTTGAAAATTACAGGGGTCCCCCCACCCCACCCCCACTTTAGGACAAAATGCATTCATTCCGGGCGTGTTAGAAGTTGCCGGAATAGCGCTCACTCGTACCCAAATTTAAGTTTCTGAATTATCAGGTTCCAACCATTCAAAACTAAGTCGCCTTCAGTTATTGTTAGTTGTCTGGGACAGGGTATTTTTTTCCTCTTTCATTTTGAAGTGGAAGACCTTTAAATTTAAGAAAGCACTTGAATGAACAACCAATATTTAGACTTAAAAAACATACAAAAAGTTACTATTTACCATACAATGTTGCTCTTATAAAAGTTAAATTTGTGGGTCTCCATCACACATGCAGCCCAGTGTCTCCTGCATGTTCACAGAGATGGATGGGATCCCTACCAAGTCCCCCAAATCACAGACCAGGTGAGCGGTCCCCGAGGCCTTACCCGTCCGTCTTCCCTCCAGCAGTCCTTTCCCCTGGCAGAGTCCCTGAGGGCTTCTTGGTCCCTAGTTTGCAAAACCTGTGAAGAGAAACACTGGATATGAGATTCGACAAAGGAGCACCCAGCTGTCCTCTCCTTGGAATCAGCACATTTTGTCCCCAGCCGTCCATGGCGTTGCTGGCCCTTGCCCAGTCTAACCAATGTGCAGACTACTGTACAACGGCATTGTCCTGAACAGGTAGTCTGAACACTGGGGCGACGGAGCAGGATCTCCAGAAGCTTCCATCGCTGAAGGAAAAATCCTTGTCCTGGGGCTGGGGAGAGCCTGTCTTCCTGCACCAGGGCTTATTCGGCTTCCCCCCTGAATTCTGTCTGCTGCATTGACTGAGACACACTCAAGGGCTGTGATTTCCAGTCTTGACGTGGCACATTTGCAGCAGACTAGGGAACTGGCAATGAATTTAGGACCAGGAAAAGGGGGAGGGCTGGGCTGGAGAGCCCATATATGGGCTGATGTCACCCTGGGGAGGTTTGGGTATGCGCTGTGCCGCTGGAGAGACCGCTAGAATCGCCTGCTCTCAGACATGGGGCTGTGCATAAAATGGTACCAGATGTTTTCGTGTAATGTTAAGCAGTCATTTCATCTTCAGGCCAGATTTTTTTCCTCAACTGGGCAGGAAGTGGGCCCCAGTATGGAAAAGCTGTAAAAAAAAAAAAGAATCAAGATGTACAGTTCTGCTGTGGCCAACTGAAAGTGAGTTCAGAGTAGAAGTACAAATTTGCTGTCTGATGCAGGCTGGAGCACTCATTTGAAGAAAGATAGAGCAGAGATAAAACAGTAAACACAAAGTTGAATGCTCCGAGGCAGGCAAATTTGGAGGCTTTTTTTCTTTTTTTTTTTTTTTTGGTAACTTTTCTGTGATAGCGTTTTCTTGTGTTTTGTTCCTCAGTAAGGTCAGATAAGTAGGGGGTCGCCCCCTTTTTTTCCTCCCCCTCCCCCGCTGGATCTGTCAGCAGCTTGCAGGCTGCTCTAGACTTGAGCAGTAATTACAGCGACTTCCTGAAAGTGAAGCCCCCATGAAAAGTCTGGAGAAACGCTCTTTGTCATGGCCCTCCATGAGTAATTGGTCGCACATGTGGCCTTCCTAGTCTCCCCCGGCTCTTTCGGCTGGCTCCGTGCGTGCCCGTTCTATAGCTTCACCTAAGGAAACATTAAACGTTAGATTTCAAGCCCCCACAGCTCTGTTCTAAAAACAGTTCCCCCTGGTAGAGCCACGCCGTAGTGGACAGCATCGTTTTATCCTGCTGCTTCCTCCCGATTCTGTCCTAAGACTTTTGTTTTGTTTACATGGTATTCTGACGATGACTTTTATCTCTGGTTTAGTAAACCTGCTGAAATTGGCCAAGCAGAGCTGGGCCAGGTTGCTAGCTCTCAGCACACTGGCATGGAGGGCTCCTTCCCGGTTGCCAGCTGTTTCCAGTTATGCATGCTGCTGGCTGCTGTTAATAGAGGCTCCTCTAACTTTCTTTCCATAGAACGCTGATTGCTTTTGCCTCAAATAAGAGCTGTGTCCGTTGGCTTTGCGGAGATCGCAGTGTGGGACATTTTCTAAATTTTAATTTCACCAACTGGACGCTGAAAGGTGTTATTGTTGTTGTAAGAATTAGAGCCGGAACAACTCATTCGTACCTGCCCTCTGGGATACAGTTTAGAAGTAGAAAGCTGTATTGGGCTGACTGTTTCAAAATGCTTTAAGTGACAACTGCCATAACATATTCAATTTTTTCCTAACATGGTTTTGAGATTTTTGAACATACCACTAAGGGTTCAAAAGCGGTTACAAGCCCTGGTTGCCTTGTGAAGATGAAGTAAGAGTGTACTATCTAGAAGCTTATGATGGAGCAAAGATATTTACACCAGGCGTGCATCTATAGGATGAAGTAATCGGTTCAAACAAGTGGAATTACTTCCTAACAGTGTCCTCTCGCCTCTGTCTTTCTTTAGGGCCTATTTGAAAGCATTTCGGGGAGCCCAGGGCCCTCAACTGCATTCTCCCTCATCACTGCCCTGTATTTACCGGAAATGATGGGAGTGTGACTAAGCGTGATCTAATGGTCTGATTACAGGAGGCTGCTCTATCCTTCCCAATGCGTCCATCGCACTAAGTCCTACAGTAGGCAGGAGCTGGTGAGCAGGGGTCTGCTGGGAACCCATCATTCTGGTTTAAACCTGTTTCTGCTGCACCTAGCAAAGGTCTTCTGCTCACTTCCATTTCGGTCAAGAGAGCA
Organism: Microtus oregoni; assembly: GCF_018167655.1. Classification (NCBI taxonomy): domain Eukaryota; kingdom Metazoa; phylum Chordata; class Mammalia; order Rodentia; family Cricetidae; genus Microtus; species Microtus oregoni. The sequence continues at coordinate 36,530,962 of NW_024543072.1, forward strand.
CGACTTGGGCATTCTCTGTGAGGGAAACGAAAAGTGCTTCTGAGCAGACTGCTCCATGACCTCCCCTTGGTTCACACAGCTAGACCCTCTCACTGGCTCTACCCACGCAAATTAAAGCTTTTCCAATAGTCCCATGCAGGGGCTTACAATTGGGCTGTCCTTGAGGCTTTTGAAAGTCTCATAAATGATTGTCTCCAGAAACTCTTGCAGACATATCCCCCATCTCCCTGAGCTTCCAGCCGGCCAGTTGTTTTCACGTTGCTTTTGCTGTACATAGCTGGGGCGAGCGTTTGCTCTCACCTGCAGTGTGCTTGCCACATGATGGACTGGGCATAGAAAGGGGAGAAACTCGGTGTGTCCGCGGTGTTAATGTCGGCGATCTCCTTCCATCAGAGAAGGTCGTCATGCTGTCGTAGGAAGTCTTTCGCCTTGCTTTGGGATTGACTCACGGATTTTTCTGTGCCTGTAAAATTACCGGTTGAATACCTGAGATACATGGGGCCTGAGGTGGCAAAGCAAGCCACTTATGTTGGCCTTCCTCAGGACATCTTAGCAGCAGTCTTTCAACTTGCTTATTTCAAAAGCCATGTATCAGAGTGATTGGCTACCTCAGGAGGTCACTTTGAAGGACTATGAAGTTTATGCAATTGAAAAATGTTGTAGAAACACGACTTAAATTGTCATTCTGATTTTAATAACTTTTGAAGTTCTTGTATTGGAAGTAGGACTGAGAGTTGTGTCCGTGTGTTCCTGCATTTACAACAGAATAGAGGTACTTGTGTTTACAGTTGTGTGTGTGTTATCTGGATATGTACCTTAAGTATGTATTGATATAGCTAAAATTATTGCATTAGAGAATCTGTATACAAGTTTCCACAGTGGATTGAACCTACAACCTCAAGCATGAGAGGTAAATGCTCTACCATTGCCCAACAGCTTCAGCTCAATGACATGGAAACAGAAGTTCATCATCCTCGTTCACACCTCCTCTCTCTCTCTTTCCAAGTTGGTGGTGCAGTTCCTCCCTCTGTCTTTACAGTGACCACCTTATAGCTTCTATACAGGTTACAAAATCCTTTCACATAACATGTATTAGTTCCTTATTACAACCTTAAAGTGTGTATATTACTATTCTGATTCAATCAAAACTCAGATAAGTAGATTATTTTGTGACCACAGCAAATACGAGAGCAGAACACAGATTTTTTTCCACTTCATACAAAAGCGTATCTCACCAGGTTTTTAGAACTTTTATATCCCATGCTATTAAAATGTCAGCCGTCTGTCGCCCTGTCCCAGATACTTACTGAACTATTTCCTATTTCACCTACTGCTCTCCCCCCAAGATAGAATATAAGCCGAGTGAAGGTAGGGACATCATTTTTATGTTTGGCTCCTCCAGCACCATGCTAGGTGTTCATAAGCAAGCAAGATCTGTGGATTATTAACATGCTTTCTCGTCAAATCTTTCCCATGATTAAATGCGAGAACTGAGATAATAGTGAGAAAAAGCGTAGTACAATTTTAGTATTTGTGCATGAGTTTGTACTGTAGCTATGAACCAAACGACCTTGTTCTTTTGGAATACGTATCAACATGGGAGCAACCATATTTCCTTGCTTATTTTTGGTCTTCTAATCTTCTCGTTGCCAGAACCACCTGTGCAGCCATCGACCATACATTCTTGCGTTAGAAAGCATGATCGAACCAAGCTATGGTGTTTCCTTTTCAGTTTGTAGCTGAGATAAAAATCTACTTGACCTCAGTCCATTGGAAATTAGGGAAGGTAGCCCCACTTAGACTGCTTTAGGTTGTGCAAAGTAGCACTTTGAGGGGAGGGAGTCAGAGAGAGGCTCTGCAGGCCTCTTAGTCTCTAGCAGTTCCTATTTTGTTAGGGGCCAAATGACATTTGCTGTGGCAAAGCTCTTTACTCTTCTTCCTTTGTGTGACTGCCCACAAATCACTATCCCTAACCACCCCAAGCAGGCCAAGAATCTCGCCAGCCTCTGAGAAAGTCCAGCATATTCAGGAGAGTTCAACTTTTCCAGGAGTGACTGAGAACTAAGAGAAGTCAGAACAGCTATACATCATAAACTTAATGCAGCCAAATCTCTGGTCCTGGAACGCTTACAGAAGGCAAAGACTGTGAGCTGATTTTAAAGCATGCAGCCATGAATGCATGTTTTGTTTAGCCCGTTTCTAGAATTTCCGTTGCCGGGTCTGTTTATTTAGAAATCAACCCCTAACCAAAAGTAGTATATATTTTATGAACATTCTTTCCTCCAATCAATTGAGAGAGATACTGTTACATCTTTAAGCTCTGCTAACCACTGACGTGCAGAGCAGCCATTTCTACCGCCCAGTAACACAATACATCCGGCAAGCAAACCTGCAAAGACGGGCTGGATGGAAACCAGTCACATGAAGGGAAATACATGATTCAGAACGCCAATAAAATTGAAGTTCTGTCTTGAAAACCTGTTGCTGGCCTTCTCGGACAGATTGCAGATGAGAGGAGACTAGGAATTCAATCTCCTGCCTGCTGCACACCTCCCAAACTAAGGAGTAGCGTATGTAAGCTGTGCTCTATGGGGTTTCCTTGAACCTCATGCTATACCCAAGCTTCCAGATGAGCACTGGTTTACTTGGACAAGAGGAGCGTGGTGTCCTTGGGTCATGTATATTTTGAGAATACTGAACCCTGATATTTTTGATAGCAGGATTTTGTTTGCTTAGGGATACTCATGCATAATAACCTAAAGGCGATTCTTTTAATTAGTGTGTGTGTGTGTGTGTGTGTGTGTGTGCGTGTGTGTTGTGCACCTGAGTGTGAGGGTGTGCACACCCCAGCCTTTGCGTGCAGAAGCCAAGGCAGAACTGTGGAAGTCTCTCTACATCATTGCCTTGAGACAGGATCTCTCACTGAACTGAAGGTTCCTCATTTCTGTGAGGCTGACTGGCCACCTTCCTATCTCTGCCTCCCAGTGCTGGGGTTCCAGACAAGACAGCCATACCTAGCATTTTGCAGGGATATTGGAGATTTGAACTCAGGTCTTTAGACTTGCATAGCACGTGCTCTTACCCACAGAACCATCTCTCCAGAACCGAGTGTGTGTGTGGGGGAATCCATATGTGTATCTCATAAACATTCAGAAGAACCCGTTCTCGCCAGGGGTAACGTTGTCTGTTATCGTTAATGCATGAGAGACATACTAGCTTCAGGAAAAGAGTGTGTGAATCCTGCTTCACCCAGGATCCCTGGAAGTGTCATGATTCACTTTAGCAGGGCCGCATCCTTAAGTAATGGAAAGTTCTCCAAGTGTGTTTACCATTTGTGTAATACGTGGTGTGTTGTCTCTAGGGTTTATGACCTTCTAACACATGAAAAGGGGAGCACCAACTGTATGCATCTCTAGAAGGATTCGAGCCAACACACATGCAGTTAGCTGTGTACACCATAGTCGCTTTACCTGACTTCTTAATTCTGTCCAATTTCCAGAGAATTTATTTAAATTTTCATGCACTCATTTGTCCATATTAGGATCTTTTTATATATGCATCATACTAATTTGCATAGCATACCCCTTAAAAATTACTAGGTATAGCTGGGCGGTGGTGGTGCATGCATTTAATCCCAGCACTTGGGAGGCAGAGGCAGGCAGATCTCTGGGAGTTCGAGGCCAGCTTGGTCTACAAGAGCTAGTTCCAGGCCAGGCTCCAAAAGCTACAGAGAAACCCTGTCTCGAAAAACAAAAACAAACAAACAAAAAATTACTAGGCATACAAGCTGTATCACGTGGACAGATAATTTCTGTGATCTAATTGTGATTTAGGCATGTATCTGTAGAAACCAGTAAATTATTTGAATATTAAGCCACCAAAAATGGCTTCAGAATGTCATATGAAGTTATATCATGTTACTGTGTAACTTCCAGGACATCAGCCTGGAAGCAGACAGAAAGAAAGGGCTCCACTTTCGTATTTAGAGATTTATTTTGTTTCTTTAATGCTTTGCTCTGTGAATTTATTTTATGCAAGGCTCTTTCTAGTGTTTCCCACACACGGTGAAATTTAATCCAATATCCTTGAAAGGCAGGCTTCTCTGTGGCTGCAGATAAGGGTGGAGGCTTCAGGAAGTAGTGCCGAGGGAGGGTGCCGAGCGGGACTGTGTGGGCTCGAATCCCAGCTATGCCGTTGATCATGCCGCCTTGGCACATTGTTGAACTGCTCTGAGCTCTGGCTTCCTAGCGGTGCATGCTTTTACTGTTGTTGTTTCTTTGAGCAGAAACTGAATTAATGTGTGAGCAGAACGCAGATCAGGGCCCAGCCCAGAATAAGGCTTTCTTCAGAGGATCTTCTGTTGGAGGTCCCCTACTTCTTCTGTGTCCCAGGCACCTACTGCATCATGTCACTGACCCTGAGGCCACTCTGAAGGTCTAGGGCAGCAGCAGCAAGTATGGTTCCAAAAGAAAAGTCCCCCTCCCAGAATTTATAGTCTCAAAGGGTGAATATATAATCAGTGTATAAAACAGTCCAAGATACAAGGAAGTGCTTCATTCTGAAAAAAAAAAAAAGATAACAGTTATTTTAAAAATGCTGTATTGAAATTGGCTCCATAAGATATTTTGGAAAATCCTTAAAAAAAAAAGTAACAGCCTTCCTGTTGAGTTTATATGCCTTTAAGATATGTATGTGCATGTGTATGTATATGTATACGTTAAAAATGCTGTATGAAAAATTGGGTCCCTAAGATGTTGTTTTGGAGAATTCTTTTTTAAAAAAGGAGCAACCTTCCTCCTGAGTTCATATGCCCTTAAGATATGTGTGTAGGTATATGTATGGTATGCACATATATGTATGTATGTATTATATATACTATGTATATATAGTGCATATATATAATGTACTATAATTTATTTACACATTATAAATGGGTATTAATCATATATCTTTATAAGATATGGATGTATTTGAATAGCTGTCAGTGTATGTATGCATATTTGTGTTGTTATATGTATGTGTGTATGTGTATAGTTCTGGCCATAGCAACATTTCTGCATGAAAACAATATCAAAGTAAAGCCTTTTCTTTTTCAGTAACTTATTTTTTCTGAGACAGAGTTTCTCTGTGTAGTCCTAGCTGCCCTAAAACTAGCTCTGTAGACCAGGCTGACCTTGAATGTAGAGATCGGCCTGCCTCTGACTCCCTAAAATGATGTTTTACATGTTTTGAAATTGTAATTCTTTTAAGGGTAAAGCACATACAGCGGTCTTAGATTCTAATTTCAGGGTGTGCTTATCTCCTCCTCATGCCTTTGGTTGTGTTGGTGAGAGCTTTACTGCAGGAGCTGAAGGTTAACAACAGAAGCTTAGATAAGAGGCAGTGTAATTTTGCTCCCAATTTTGTAAGTGTAACAGTGTTTTAAGTTTTGAGACAAGGTGGACTGCTCAAACTCTGATTCTTTGCTTCCCGAGGCCTGGGGTCTCAGGCATGTACCCGTTGCCTACAAACACAACAATGTAAGCAGATGGATTTCTACAGAGGAGTTACCGCCAAACACTGCACACGTCCACTTGCATTGTTTTGTTTGGTGAGCGCTCACTCTGGTCCTTTGCCTTCTAATACCATTTCCTCCCTTCCTTGTGCACTTTAATTTTTGATGAAAGAGCTAACGTTGGATTTCATTGACTGAATGGATTATGTGTGTCTGTATGTTTGTATGTGTTTGTGTGTGTGTGTGTGTGTGTGTGTGTGTGTGTCCGTCCATTCTGTGGCTGCTTGGGATTTCACCTTGCCTGCTCTGGTGTTTTTGAGAACCTTTTGGAGTTATTATTGAGAAGCTCATGGTTGTTATGAGTTTGTTTTCAAGCTTTCTATGAGGAGAAAATAGGCGAATACATGTGATGCAAGGTGCCTTTGGTGTCAGGGGAAACATTCAGAGGACAGTGGACTTTCCTTTTTCAGGATTCCAGGCTGCAAAGTTTCAGCCCAGAATTTCAACTGGTTGCTTCTTTTTGAAAAGTTCGATCTGTTTTGTTTTTTCAAAACCTTCAGCAAAGAGTAAGAAAGCTAGTGGGAGTTGGTTTTCCAGTAAGTCATGTCCTCTGTTTTGTAAATCAACCTTATTTCTGTTCCCTGGGAGCACTTGCGTCGTTACCAGCTGGTAGAGGCCTCTCACAGCGCTCATGCTGCTTAGCTGGGGCCCCATTTGAACGAATGCTGTGTCCAGCTAGTTTCTTACTGCTTGCCTTGCTTTTGTTTAGGTTACATGAGTCGGGAGGTAGGCAGGATTTGTTGTGTTCCTTTGCTCTGTCATCTCCCCTGGACTTGCTCTGTGTGGAAGCACAGTGGTTACCAGCATGTTAATCCGCCATTTAAAATTGTGCCTCAGGAGCTCCTGTCCTGCCCCCTTCATATTTAGTACATGAGGGCTTGGAGGAGTTTTCTCGTGTTTATGAATGCTTACAGAAGTGGAGCTGGGAGGCTAGTTAAACACTATTTTAACTGTGTAAACTTTCACGCTGTATACTTCCTTTGTACCATATTGTGAAGTAGAAGTTTTGAATGAACATTCTCAGGGAAAACCCAGAGGCCAGTTCAGTCACTGAGGGCAGCGATGATTTACCGTTTGCCTACCCTCGGCTGTTTGGTGTTAAAAGTTCATGGAACAGCTCCTACCTCTCTGAGGTTAAACGAAGCTCTTGCTTTCCTGAATTTAACTGAGAGATATGGACTGGCAGAACTGATGGGTTTAAGTCAGCTCTGCCGTTTTGTCATCTGTCAAGTCCAAAGGAGGTTGGAAGGCCTGATCATGGATAAACAATCTCGGATCTTTAGAAGACACCCTGCAACAGCTCTCAGAGTAGGTGCTTTAAAGCCGTCATGGCGGTGCTTGGGGGGCAAGAGGATTCTCAGGCACTTTTGTGGAAGAGTAAAGCTTTGTCTAGAGGCAGCGATTGCATCCATTTCCCAGGCTGCGTACATCAGGTACTTTCATGCCATTACTGTAAGCATGTACCCGGCGGAGCCGACTTAAAGGAGGGCTGGTTCAGTTGGGATCCATTCATTCTACTTTGACAGAGAAAGCGTGATGACTTGCAGCCATAAGAGCAGGAATGGGAGGTGGCAGTTCACATTCTGAGTGACAGCCAGCCAGAAAACAGAGACCCTGGCTAGAGGGCTAGAAGTGGGGCCCTCAGGATCCGCCCCTCCTACAGTGGCCTTCACCAGCCAGCTCGACCAGCCGGACTGCAGAGATGTTAAAATGGTACCCTCGGCTCGGACCAAGTGTTCAAATGCAGGAGTTTGTGAGAGACATTTGACATTCAGGCTATAGCTATGTTTGGTCACATGATCAGCAGGCATTCAGTAGACTGAGTAACTATTTTGTTTCTTTCTTTTCCTTTCCACTATTTCCTTCCTTCTCATGTTTCTAACTTCCTATGATGCTTCCTATAGTTTGTCTCTCTACTCTCCAGCCCTTCTCACTTGTTTCTTCTTCAAGACATGAAATGAACTTTCCAGTAAAAGAACATCTCAGAATGTCTAAGATTTCGTGCTTTGTGTTAAATTTGTAGTCAGATAAATGTAACACTTCCTATGCATTGTTTAAAAACAAATAACTCCCAAATGATATTAAATTGTCTTTACTTCCCTGTGGCCCTTATAGTAATACTGTAATTTCTGTCTGCACCCCTCTGTCCCCTCTCCCCCCTCTGTGGTGTGTGTGTGTATGCGTTTGTGTGTATGTGTGTGTGTGTCTCTGTGTGTGTATGTTTGTGTGTGTGTATGTGTGTGTGTATGTGTGTGTGCATGTGTGTGTATGAGAGAGAGAGAGGAAAAGAGACAAAACACTGAGTGTCTTTACAAAGGACAAGAGATATTGGTAGGGTGTATAGCGATTATACCCTTTATTTTAAATTAGCCTTGTCCCAGCTCCAAAGAACCTTGCAAAGATTTCCAGGCACCCCACTCAAACCTGACATCTCTTCATATTATTTGTTGTTTGTACTATTCAGAATCCTTTAATAAAAACCTGTTCAGGCTTTTACATCTCATCTTTCCAGTTTTATTTTATATTCCTAGATGGCGGGGGTGGCTGTGATTTCTACGTTCGCTCCATAGCGGTTTCTAGGTGGTCTCTATGAATAAACACCTATTAGTTAATATGAGATTTTTCCTACATGACAGAAAAGGGATTTCTTCAGAAGTAAGGTCATTAGAAGTCACATTTTTAGATTACACGATGCCATCTTTCCTTTTCTTTTCCGTCATGAAGGACTTGGCAACTGCAGAGTAGCCCAGGTGCAGTCCCGGCTGTGTGTAGTGCATTGGGGGCGGGCGGGCGTGTGTCCTGAGACCGGGCCCCAGGCCGCTGCAGATGCCATCCTCCTCACAAACCACTCCAGGAGGAATTTTCTCGAATGTCTGCTAGGAGAAATGTGGAAGCCACACGAAGTGCGCTGCCTAGAGAAATCTGGTTCCCATTTCGGCATTGGCGTTTTGTACTCTCAAGAAGAAGATAAACAAGCCCTTTAAATCCGAAGGGAATGGCCGGGGGATTAAATGTTAAAATCCTATATCGTAAATGTATTTTGGAGTTTGAGAAACCTAATCCATCACACAGGCTCCTCTGAGAAGGGGGAAAGCTCGCTGAGTCTCCTCGACTTAGCTATCTCCGCGGAGCGATGAGTCATCTTGCTTCCTGTTGATGTGCGGTCACGCAGCTTAACGTTTGCTTGTGCTGACATTAGAACCGAAGACAAAGGTCCGCTTCCAGGCTGTGGCAGGCAGGCACTGTTTTGAGAAGAAGGAAGCAAGAAAACATGTTTTGTTTTTTGGGTTTTTTGGTTGTTGTTGTTACTGCTGCTGGTGGTGGTGCTCTTGGCTTCTTTTAGACCATCCCTTCTAGGGATAAGGAAAAAATTAACCTAGTATTTTAATGTAGCTATTTAAAACTTTGTATATGAAAATGTCATATGGGTGGAGTAGGTTGGAGGAAAATGGTTGAACTGTTTTGATTTTCAGAAAAATATTCTGAAAGGTTGTGTTTTCTTCCCTTTTAAGTTCACCACTTAATGACTCTTCTGTATTTTAAATTTGTTATGAGGTTGGCATTTAAGGTAGAGCAAGCCCAAATAAGTTAATAATGTATTATGAACAATAAAAATCTTAGCATTTGAAGCATGAAGACGACTCAGTAAATTGAGGATTTTTTTTTCTTTAATAAACAAGATTGGGTCATTCGGGCCCATGTGGAGAATTGATGGGCGTGTGTTTCTGAATTCAGGAGGCCTTGTGCTTTGAGAAAGTCAGTAAGATGGAGCAGATTATAAAGTTAAGTTGATTATATACTTAAGCTTTCCTTCCATAAATTGATCTTCTGTCCCACTTTATGGTAGAGAAAAGAGGCTGAGTTTATTAAGGTTCGTTTCATGTACTCTTATTTAGTGCGTTTTACCTATTCTAACTTTTAATCTGAAAACTCTGAACTTGGACACACTATGTGTCCAAGACTAGATTCATAGTCCAGCGTCCTAAATCCTTGGAAAGTGGCACTTTTCTTAGGTTTCAAAAAATGCACCTCTAGTCCACTCGTTGACCCATTCCTTCATTCATGTCACAGATATCACATACACCAGGCACAGCGCGTGAGGAATGTACAAAGGTGAACGCAGCCCAGCCTGCAGAGAGTTTGATGAAGACTACTTACAGGCAAACACCATTGTTAGGAAGAAAGACAACAAGTTCATTGATCTTTTGGATGAAAAGGGATTTGCACGAATGTTCATGTTTCTCTAAAATTATCCTTTTATTCATTTTAACAGAGCTAGCTAGTTTATGCTGCTGTTGTATTGCTGTCGTGTTTGTGGTTGTTGTAGCAGACAACAGGGTGAAGGCGTCACGGACAAAGACTGTGCTTTGAGCCAGGAAGGCCCTCCCTGTGTGGAGCATGCACCCCTGGCTTTTCAGCGTTACCTGGGAGTCTTGCTTGTCATTTCTGACTTTTTACCTTAAAGAGGAGGATAATAAGAGCTTTCACTTCATTGAATGGTGATGATGTTTCGGTTGCTTTTAGACCATCCCTTTTAGGGATAGGGAAAAATAGCCTAGTATTTTAGATTAATCTATAAAGGCCTTCAGTATGATCCCGACACATACTAAACACTAATAAGTGTTAGCTTCAGGAATGGTTTTCAAGATATTTGATGACAAGAATAACAGGGAACCAAGATAGACTGCTGCTGGTTCTGAAAACCTTTGACCGCCGGTGTGTATGGTGTGGCCATCAACCCAGTGTACCTCCACGGTTGTTACTCTTGCTACGGACAGCTAATGACTCAGATCTGGCCCCATCCTGTGGTGTGCAACTTCAGCCAGTCTGCCTTATGGAACATGGGCTTTAAGACACTTAAAATTCTCTTTAATTTTACCCAATTGGTTTTAGGAGACTCTGTTTAATGTTCTAGATAGTTGAAAATGTTTTATTGGCTAATAATGTCTAGGAAGACATGATAGCCATGCTTTGAATTTTCTGTTTATTTCCCCCAGTGTTGCTTAATATCTATTATAATGTAGTCTTTATTTCTTTTTTCTTTGTTCCCTTCCTTCCCTCCCTTCCTCTCCTTCCTGTCTCCCCTCTTCTTTCTCTCCTCTTCACAATACTCTCTCCCTCCTCTTTTTTCTATGCCAGCCTCCTTTTCTTTCTTCTGGTAAGGGGATGATAACAGGGAAAGCTAATTGCCTCAGTGGCATACTATTAATTCATTCTTTGTGGTAATTAGGCAGTAATTTATGGTAAGGATAAAGGGAGATGCGGGGGGTGCTGTGCCTGAGTAGGAAGACTCGGTTCCCAGCAGTGGCGTTGATAGGCTGTCTAACCATGCTTCATTCATTCTGTATCTCCATTTATAAATCTGTAACCATATCATTCCTCTCAGTGTTAGCAGGGTTTCAGGGGTACCTCTGCAAAGGTTCCAGGTTCCTGTGTCTTGGAACACATAGTTAAACACTTGACCCATAGGAACAAAAGCAGGGATATTAGGATATCAAGAAAAGATTCACTTGCAAGGGAGGAAGTGGTTAGACCTGGGGAGAGTTGAGCAGTCCCACTGGCTATGCTGTGTAGATGGCAAGGCTCTTATGTCACACAGCATAGGCTCCGGAGCTCATTTGCACAGCACTGGCTCTACTGCTCATGCCCTGTTACACATAGTTCTACATACAGCTTCATGGGCCATTAGCGTCTTTAATCTCCACTAGAGGGTGTGCATTCTGGCAGTTTTGGTGTTATAATGAGCCATGGGTTCCCTTTGGTCACTCTGGGGTCTTTGTACCTGTGTCAGTAGCTAGCTTTAGTCAGTCTTGGCTGGAGGTTTTCCAGCCATTTTCCTTGCCAAATATTATATGAAAAATGTTAACAGCGACCTCCTGGTTCTAGTAGGATATCTTCATGCTTGTGATCAAGTTTTACACAGTAGCATCCTTTTTTTTTTTTTTTTTTTTTTTTTTTTGGATTTTCGAGACAGGGTTTCTTCATAGCTTTTGGTTCCTGTCCTGGAACTAGCTCTTGTAGACCAGGCTGGCCTCGAACTCACAGAGATCCGCCTGCCTCTGCCTCTCGAGTGCTGGGATTAAAGGCGTGCGCCACCACCTCCTGGTGACAGTAGCATCCTTAATAGTGATAAATAACTTACACATATACTATCAATGAAAATTAATATATATTTATATTCTATTTAGTTATTTTTTGTAAATTATTTATATATTCATATAAGTGCACTTATAGATTTATGTTATTTATATATAAATACTATAAATAAATTAATTAAATTTACACATATTCTATAGAGGAGGAGAACAAATGAATCAAGTGAGTTACATGGTCACTCGTACCATTCAGAAAGTTAACCTTGCAACTTGGGACTCATCAGCACCACCTTGCCTCTAACTTTGTATTCAGGGCCACACTATTCAGAAAAGGGATGGATGGATGGAAAGGACACCTGTAGAAAAGAACCAGCACATCCTACCAGTCCAGTTAGATCTGTTTCTTTTGAATGCCCCCATTGGCCCACACTGTTCTCACCAAACACTCTTTGGGAGAAGTGCTTTCACTTGGAAATCAGTTTGCAGCACAAAATGATGCTTGCCATGGTTTCTTCTACAGTGAGTTCTTCTCACAGGGACTTGTTATCCCAGACTTAACCAGCAAATAGAGCCTGATCAACATTAGAACTGAGCTCATATTTTACATGGGTTGGGTCCAACTTAGGAATCTAACATATGTGAATCTGGGGAGATGACTCAGTGGGTAAGGGTGTTTGCTCTACATGTACAGGAACCTGAGTTCAAATCTCCAGCACTCTCGTTAAAGAGCTGGGCACGACTGTGTGTACACCAGCATTGAAAGGTAGCGGTAGGTGGGTCCCAAGGGCTCACTGGCCTGGCAGCTTAGACTGAATTGGTGAGCTTCTAGTTCAGTGAGAGACCTTGTTGCAAGACATAAAGCAGGCAGGTGACAGAAAGGCACTACTATGCTACTTTGACTTTCAAATACGTGGATTCACCCCTCTCCACACACACTCACATATGCATATGCCATAATATAAACAACAACAATAACAATAACACACACGCATTGGCATATATGTGAACATATTTCTCTGTCCTCCTAAGTGAATGAGACTCGGTGTTGACTGTCATGAGATGCATTTTTAAAAAATAAACATTATGATCATCATGCTATATGGTAGAATTTTAGGAAACATTCAGTTTGGATCCTGGCCTCACTTTATGACATGAATTTGACAATGCATGAATTTGACAACTCCCACTGTTGCTGGGTTTTCTGTGTATCTCCTGGAAATAGATGCAACCCATCAGCTAATGTCTAGTAGATTTTCAGTAAAGTACCATGTGAAGTTATTGATCCATTTTGTGCTGTAAAGTGTGAGTTACTTAAAACATCCTAACAAGTAGCCTAGTAACAGGCAAGGTGCTCAAAACAATATGATTTACTTTGGAAACCGACTTGCCTATTCTTTTCTGCACTCAATTTGATGACTTACTTTAGGTTTAGATTTCTAGTCTTTACCTAACTAATGAGGCAGTGACACCAATCTCCTCTATGATCCAAATACACTGTGCTACTCAAATCTTTCAAGTAATGACCAAGAAATAGAACACAGTCTAATACCAGAAGGAAGGCACAAGACAAAAGAAAGCAAAGCAAGACCCAAGTGCCCAGTTCTCAGCTTAGCTTCAGCATTGTGGTGACCTACACTTACTTGGCATGAACTGGGGGCTTCTTTGCCAGCTCATAAAATTAAACAAAACAAGGGAGCAATTAAACAAGAACAAACTACAACATTATGACATTGTAGGGATATTTTTGAAAATTCATCACAACAGATCTGAAGTCTATGAACCATAACAATGGTCAGTCTTCTAGGATATCCCCAGCCATGCGATAGTGGCCATATCATCTTGGGGTATCCGACAGTTAACGAATTGGATATAAGGCCCACTTAATTGGAGGATCTATTCCTGGATTCTAATCCTAGTCAGCTATTTGTGGCTGTAGAGGTCATAGACCCTCGAGGAGAATCTACTATTGCTATTTTCCTAAACCAATATAGTTTCTAACTGCATATCTGTGCATATATCTGCAGCAGTGATGATTGAAGAAGAGGCCATGAATATAAGAGGGAGTGATGGACACAGAGGATTGGGAAGGGCAGAGAGAGAGAGACAGAGGTTGGAAAGATGTCAATCAGTACTCATGTGAAATTCTCAAAATCTAAAAAAGTATATAACTGGTATACCAGATAAATATATAGAATGTTTCTAAAATAGGGTGATGATATGATGTAATTTAGAATCAAGAGGAGCAGTTCCTCCCTGTTTGGCTTTGGCTATATTTTGTTAATAAGCTATGACCCCATTTTTTCATCCACAATTTAAGAAAGAGATGAAATTGAGAAAGGACATCACAAATGAGCAATAAAATGGCTCTGAGGGTCTGGTCTGGTGGTGTGCATAGCAGGAGGAGGAGTACCAAGGTAGGTTAAGAAAGAAGGTGTTGTTTTGACTGGGGAGTAAAATTAATATTGACCTAACTGCCATTAACGACATTAGATTTCAGAGTAAGAAGAGTGTTCAGCACACTTTTTCCTCTGAAGGAGAGCAAGCAAAGTGAACCAGTGTAAATTGCTCTCAGAGAAGGACTGAGCAAAAGGAAGAACGTCTTGGAGTCAATCACTGCTATGCTCCAGGAGGTCCCCTCTCCAGCTGTAGACTCATATTGACAATCTTTGAAAAAAGGAGATTGACTTTTCAGGCTTGGGTGAGGTGTTATCTTACTTTCTAAACACCTGATTCACTGAGGCCACAATTTAACTAAAGCATATTTAGAGGGGAATTGTGAAATTCATCTGTCATTTTGTTAAGTGTCATGGCTTTGTGTATTTCAAAACATTTCCACAGGTCTACATTAGGCTCGGGCCTCCATCGGCAAATCTCTTTAGAGTGCTGGGAGACAGGGCAACCTGTGCTATCTCTACCTGTAAAAACAGTGCTTATGTTCTCCTGAACCTCTGTTCTGTCTGTGTTAAACCTAGTATAATGTAATGTCATAGCTTTTATTTTATAAATTTCAAACCTAGTATAATGTAACGGCATGGCTGTAATTTTATTAATTTTGAAGTTTCCCTTAAAGGATTCATGATTTACAAGGTTAAAAAAACCATTCCACATAGTTTTGGGTTAAATAATACTCATGAAGGCTGCCTTCCAAACATTTGGCAATAAATTCTGACCTCTTGATTAATGTTAGGTAGCTTCATGTAAGACATTGTCATGGTGATGCTTGTAGAGAAACAAACACACAAAGGCTGTTTTAGATGAAGACAGAGAGATGGCTTCCTTATGTATTTTTGGAGCTTTAAAAATATTAATTAGAGGTGATATAGATGGATTTTCTTTGTATACCTTTATCTATTTCCTGAATTTTGAGGTGAGAATATGCAGAGTCATATTAAATGTTTTTAATTACCCATTTAGTTTCATAAACAAAATTACCTTGTAATTCCCCCACCCCCATTTTTTAAAAGAACTGGAATAAAAATCAGGTTTCCCAGAATGATTTTCCCCAATAGGCTTGAATTGTGCTCAAGTCATTATGTGATTATTTTATACTTCCCGTTGGTTCATGGTTTCATATAAGGTTTCTTCAGTAATAGATACAGGAATATTCTTAAGTATTTTTATAATATTTAATCAATACATATACCTATATATATTTCAAGTCATATATATGCCTAGTATTTGGTACAATTCTACTTATTTATGAAAGTAGATGTCTTTGACCCCCCCATACACACTATACTGAATTTTATCTGTATTGGCAAAAATTATATTAATTTATGATATATAATCTGATGTCTGAATACACACGTGTTACAAGGTATTCATCATCTCACACACTTTCCTTTCTCTGTTCATCCTAAGTTCTGCTTGGTCCAGGTCTCTCTTAGCAGCCATTAGTTGCCTGCAGCTTTTCATCTAGAGGGGCCCAATCTCAGCTGGTCAGTTCTAAACACATACACATATGTGCAACCCTCAAGGGACTCAGCAGGTTTATAAATTTATGATGTGGGATTCCTTTTTGTATGCTCTGAATATGTTTTATTACCATGACAATGTCTTACATGAAGCTATATAACATTAATCAAGAGGTCAGAGTAAAGCTTTTTTGGCCAGTGTCTTAGAAAAGCAAAGTCATGTGGGAAATCTGAACAGAGACATATAGAGAGAATAGGTGGGGTCAAGGAGACTCCATGTAGCTGCTGAAGGAGAAAGACACCTGAACTCCAGAAGCTTACTGGTAGGCCACAGCCTCATAGCAATACACAGATTCATAGAAATGTGTTGTAATGAGGCTGCTTGTTTGTTTCCTGACTGCCCAGACTCCCGAAATAATCACACAGAAACTGTATTATTCAAATCACTACTTGGCCCATTAGCTCTAGCTTCTTTTTGGCTAACTCTTACATATTAATTTAATCCATTTCCATTAATCTGTGCATCACCATGAGATAGTGGCCTACCAGCAAAGTTTCAGCATGTCTGTCTCCAGCAGCAGCTCCATGGCTTCTCCCTTACTCCACTTTCTTCCTCCCAATATTCAGTTTAGTTTTCCCTGCCTAGCTAAGTTCTGCCCTGCTATAGGTCTAAAGCAGATTCTTTATTAACCAATGGTATTCACAGTATACAGAGGGGAATCCCACATCAGAAATGAGTTAATTTAAGAAGTAAGAGTTAGTTAATAATAAGCCTGAGCTAATGGGCCAAACGGTGTTTGTATAATTAGTATAGTTTTGTGTGATTATTTGGGTCTGGGTAGCCAGAAAAGCAAACACAATCACCAACTACAAATTTATAGATCTGTGTGTGTGTGTGTGTGTGTGTGTGTGACAACAATAATTTAAAAATAAGCCATGAATTTAAGAGGGGATGAGAGAGAAACTTAGGAAGAGTTAGAAGGAGAACAGGGAGGGGGGAAATGATATAATTACAGTACTCATATATATTATAAAATGAAACTGTGTCACCACTAAAATATAAAATCAAAGAAGGACCCTCCATCTCCCCAGTAACACACATGTGTACCTATGTGTATGTCTGAAAACCAGTGAAAGAAGCTCCATCTCCTCAGTAACACACACGTGTACCTATGTATATGTCTGGAAACCAGTGAAAGAAGTTCCGTCTCCCCGATAACATGCATGTGTATCTATGTGTATGTCTGAAAACCCTCAAAGGCAACGGAATAAAGAAAAAAGGCACACTTCCTCAGTGTTGCCTCAGCCTCTTTCAAACATGCGATACAATATCCGTCAAAATCTCCACGCTTCAGTCGCTCTTCAGAATTCTTTTGTCTTGGAAAGTTTATGCCTTTGACCAACATCTTAGCATTTTCCCCATCTCTTCCTCCCGGAGAGATGACTCCTTTCCTCTTCTCTATTTCCCTGTGTTCAGCCTTTTGGGGTGCCGTATGTAAGATCATGCACCACTGGTCTCTCTGCCTCTGCCCTGATTTAGCTAGCATGAGGCCATCAGGGTTTTTCTAGATGTTCTTAAATGACAAGATTGTCTCCATTTTTAAGGTTTTATAACATTTTATTAAATGCAATTTCTTCCACTTTCTTTGCCTATTCATCTGTAACAAACATTTGTGTTTTTTTACTATCCGGGCTTTTATAAATATAACGAACACAGGCATGAGACCTTATAATGATTCTGAGCTTTTCCACAAAAGCAAAGAGGAATTCATTTTCTCCAGTGCCAACACACTGAGCAGTTTATAAACACTAAATACATATGCCTCTAAGTTCCAGAGTTTGGAAAAGTCCAAGCACGGGTCTCCTCACAGCACCACGGCATGAGGAGGTAAGAGGGAGTGGAAATCGGAAGAGAAAAAAGGATGAATAGGGAGTAAGGTCCAGTTCATCCTTATCAGGAACGTGCCCACTGGCTAGTAACCTACCCCTAAACTCAGCTTTTATTAGCCCCTGAGTTCCTCTTAGGGTCATAGAAGGTAAGGCAAAAAGAATAAGCACTGTAGGAATAAGGACCTGGCTAACAATAGCTGCTGGTGGCACTCCACGTGTGAAGGGCTGTCTTGGTGTTGTGGAGTTGTTATTTGGTGTTACAGCCAGAGGACCAGAAATACCCAAGTCTCTCCCATCATTCCTGTGGTGGTTTCTGATTTAGGAATCATGTCAAAGGAAAGTAAAATAATACCTCAGTATTTTCTGAGGATTTGGTCCTGCGCCTTCATATGAAGCAGTTTGACTGACTGGGGTAGACGACCTACCTGGATAGCAAATTCTGAGGCCCTGAGGCCTTTTCAAAGCTAGTGTATTAGCTGGGTGCTTGCGTCTTGGGACACTTCAGCTACATGCTACATGCTAGGAAGAATCAGGAAAAAAATGTGTTGGGCCTTAAGGTCATGAACCTTGACTCTAAAGGTGTAACTCAGAGGAAGAGACTTGTACTGGAGAACTGGTCTTCCCCTGTTAATCCCCTTGATAGGAGTGTTCCAACTTACCAAGCCATAGTCGCTTTCCTGCAGGGGGATGAGTACAGACCCACTGTGTGAGGAAAGTGGGGGAAAGTGTAGACGGTGTCTCTCCTAAGGGCAGCAGCTTGGTCACCCTGGGACCTTTAGAAGCAGATAAGCTGCTGCAGCCTTGCTAGGCTCTTGTTTGAAAGCCTGAAGTACAAATTCATCGCTCTTGTCCAAACGTCACATGTAGTGCTGTCCCGAGGCTGAGTACTTGGCACAAAGGCAACCCTGTTATTTTAGCCAAGTTTACAAGGTTTCCTCCAGATCTAGTTTCAGTAATTGTCCACTTTAAGTCTATCTATAGAAACAATCTGAGTGAATTCAGTTAAAGTATGTATGTGTTACAGACCCAACTCTTCTTTAACTCAATTAATCTCTCAAGAATACAGCTTTATTGGGTAATGGGCAAACAGAAATTCTCTGTATTGTTTTTCTTATGCTTTTATAAAGCTTGGATAAGTTTCTCTTTAAGTGGGAAACAGAGCTAGGGAAATGGCAGAGTGGGTCAGAGAGCCTGCCATGTACACACGGGGACTTGAGTTCTAATCTCAAACACCTAGATCGAAAAGCCACACAAGGCTGCATATGCTGTACGCTCAGTATTTGGAGAGACACAAGGAATGGCTAGATTTTTATGGCCAGCTAGCCGAACTGAAACCACAAGCTTCTAGCTCAATGAGAGATCCCGTCTCAAGGCAGTAAGTCAGATGGCTGTAGAGGAAGACAGCAGGTGTCCTACTCTGGTCTCCGCATATACATACATGCGAATATGACCCGCCCAGCAAGTCCTCTGTTACTCCAGGGTCTTGAAGAGGCACTATCTGAAAGACATGGGGGGAGAGAGAAACGGACGCCAAGCAGTATTCCTTGTCAAGGCATCCCCTTTATTGAAGCAAGTTTTACATCTTATATACTCCTCAGTGAGGAGCTTGGGCAGGGTGGAACTGAGGAAAGGGAAAAGGGGGAAAGGAAAGGAGGGGCTTGGTGGCTAGGCAGCAAAGCAGGGCAGTTGCAAGGTCAGTAGCTAGAGCACCTGCTGTTAGTGATAAGCAGCAAACAAAGAAGACACTCTGAGGTGCCTCTGAAGCTTGAGTCTCCAAGGTCTCAGTTAACTTTAAGTTTTTCTGTCTCAAGATTTCCACCTCAAGGCCCTGTGAGAGGTGAGAAAGGAGAAGCCTGAAATGGCTCCTGACACGAATATACACCTGTATACTCATGTGTATTTACCACACACCACACACATGCACAAAGTGGAAAGAGGGAATGATATTCTTACATATCTAATATACACACAAATACTGCCTTTATAGTACCGTATTACCCAAAAACCTTTACTGACTTGCTATAATTTATCAAATACAGTTTGAATTCATTAACTTTGAGTTTAAAATTTCATAAGCAGAGCCCCCTCCTACCTTTCCTGTGGTGTAGGTTACCATTGCCCTGCTCCACATCTTGCCCGTCTCCTCACCAACCTACAATGGGATTTCCAATTGTAGGGCAAGTAGTATTCTGTCCTTCTGTATTCTTAAAACAAATATTGCGGAAACCCTTCAGTGTACACTATATTTCAATGCACATAATATTAGTAAGTCAATACTGCATATAAGCCTTCAGTATTTATTAGAACCCCTTATCTTCTTAGTGCCCAAAAGACTGTCATTATGACATTTTCACATATATACCATTGTGCTTGATGGAGCTTCCCCTGTTCTTCCTCCCACCCCCTGTTGGTCTCCTTCCTCCCCACAGTGGTCCTCTTTCTGTGTTCTTGATAGTCTGCGCACCAGAGAAAACTGTGATTGTCTCCACCCCATCGCCTTCTCTTGTTCCCCCTTCTCTCCCCTTAGATCTCTCCCTCCCCTGCTATGGCTGTGTGGTAGCTGTGTGTGTCTAGATTCTGCTTATTAGATAAAATATGATATTTGTCTGAATCTGCCTTATTTCACTTACTATAACAATATCTAGTTCCATCGAGTTTCCTGAAAATAGCATGATATCATTCTTCTTCATGGATAAATAGAATTCTTTTGTGTGTTTGTGCCACATTGTCTTTATCCCTTCATCTGTTGATTTTGTGTTTATAGCTTTTCTTCCTTCTAGAACTTTTGAGCTGTGCAAAGTTAAGAATGTGGGTGTTGTTTGAATTTTTCACATTGCTTAAAGTACTTCTTGGTTCCCCAAAGTTTCATTAGTCACCCTTTTTACACCAGACACTGTACTTTGAGCTTGGGCATATGAAGAACAGTGCAAAGATTGCCTCAATAAAAGATTTGTTCTTGTTTTTATTTGTGTGTACGTATGCATATCTGTGGGAGTTATGTGTGTGTCCCAAGTGTGAAGGTGCCCACAGAGGCAAGAAGAAGGCATTGGAACACCTGGAACTGGGTGGAATTACAGGTGGTTATTAGCTGCTGGAAGTGGATGCTGGGAACTGGACTCAGGATCTGTGGAAGAGCAATAATTGATTGTGATGAGCCATCAATGATATCATAAACTGCCTTGTTTCCCTCTGGGCAGCTTTGACTTTTCTCGGGTTCCCCTGCATCCTGTCCTTTCTGCTCTTATTTAGAGGTAGCATGTATTGTTGGGTAGTTGTCTGTCTCTTCCAGACTGCAGTCTCTGGAGACTGACACTTGTTCTTTTCTCACTGTTTTCCCAGGACTTAGAATAGAGCATGCAGGAACACAAAATATGTGGGGGTGGAAGGAGTCAAACGCTTCAAAAATAAAATCAGACTAAGCTTCAGATGAAGACTGTCTCGAACTGGCGGAACCCTTAGGACTGAGGCCCTCACCTACGTGGCTTATTAGCTTTTCAGCAAGTGCTTGCAAACCACATTCTGGTGATGTCATTCTTTCTCTTGCTTTAATCTGTGTATTTTCAAACCACTAAAGTGTCTCGTGACACATGGTTCACATACACTTCACTCTGATCGCACGTGCCACATGGCACTCACTAGCGTAGGTTGTACAAGTGTGTCAAACTCCAGGAGCAAAGCTTTCCTGCCAGCTCTCTTATCTCTGGTAGTGGGCACGAAGGTACGGATATGTGAGAACAGAGTCCCTTGAAGGCAAAGATATATTTTTGACTCCCGAGTATCCAAGCACAGGCAAGATGCCTAGAAAACCTTTGTATGCTTGATAAATATCTGTGGAGTTGATGTGAATAATTAAAGTTTCTTTTCACACCCAGCCTCTCTCCCTGCTAAATCTCTGCAGTATCCTACAGCTTTATCAGAGACGATAGAAAATGGATGATCCTGCTTTGTGTTTTCTGCTAACGTTCTTGCCTTTTTTGCTCTAAAGTTCCAGAAGGGCAAAAGGGGGAACCAAGGCTAAAAGGGACAACAAAGAGTTATACTTGAAGTCACTTCTCAAGTCTATGCATATAGGAAAGGACTTTCAAATATAACAAGGAAGCTTCATGATTATTTTCTTTTTTACATAGCTGGGATCATCACTAAATTACTTAGAACAAACAGCTACGTAATTTGCCTTCAGAGAATTGATCAAAACTCAAAACCAGTGTATTGAAAATCGAAATCCAGCTACATTCATGACTTTGCTCCCACGCGTCACACCAAGAACATGAAGTAGAGAGGCCCATGGCTTTAAACTCTGCCTTGATAGCACATCATACTGCAGAAACTTTTTTTTTCTCAGTGCAATTTCCTGCCAAGTGGAGATTAATCCCCAATGCTTTCAGGGTTTAGGTGCTTCAGATAAAAGGCTCCGAAGGGAACGCATGGACGGTCCTTTTCCGGCAATAATTACAATCTTTATGTTTCACAATGATCATACAGTTTCCCTGAGCAGGAGTACAGCTTCACCTCCTTTCATAATAACACAAGTATCCTCTGATGGCTGTAAGTACCCAGATCACACAGTTCATCCTGCCACGACTCACAGTGGTGCCTCCACTGGCCTGCTCTTGGTTATGAGTAAATGAATGCCCGTGAGTTATCGGTTGTTCAACACAACCTCCTGTATTTACTTTGCTTGCAATGTTAACCACACTGTAATGAAAAAACTAAAGAGATACACTGTCTCTTCATTAGGACCCATCCTTTCTTCCTGTTTGTGTTAACAGTGAAGTGAAGAAAAAAAGGGGTCCCTGGAGATTATAACAAAAGGTTCAGTGGTCATGGGAGGGTGGATGCTTTAAATAGGGCCGAGGATGCAATTGTTCTATTATCAAGACAATTGCCTGATTGAGAACAGCCCTCTGGAAGCTCTCCAAGTTTGTGTCTGGATTACCACAGGGTGCTGGAATGGTTGGAAATGTTCATAGGGAGCCACATGCCCTGGCCTGGTTCCACTAAGCAATCGAAGAGCATGGGATCCCTGGGAGGCACCACTTACTTAAAAACACACCATTGCTCATCCATCTTGCCTTCTTTGGCTTCTTGAAAGGTCTGTGTACAGGAAGCCCCACGCCAGGCCTTAGGCTGACAGACAAGGTGTCCCTGGCTAATCCTAGGTGAGACAAGTTCCTCCTACAGTTGTCTTTCTTATAGGAACGGCACTGATGCATGCTTTAGACATTTGAAATTTAGGTTGAAATTTTTGGAGTCTGCATGATGAAAAGCAAAAATCAAAGGTAAAGGAGTTCACAAAGAACTCCAGGCTATCATTCTAGGTGATGAAACTCTGCCCACGTTTTGAGCTGAACATCATTCTTTCGTGTCTAAGCTTTCAAAGGCACGAATGTTGATAAGTGGCTGGTTAAAAAGTCAAGGAGAGTGGATAGTAGTCTTTGGCTACGGACATTAGCCATCTTCTTTAAGGCAAATATTCATGAAGCTTCGTGCAGTTCAGGTTTCCCATTAGGGCTTGCTCCTTTATTGCCAACACATGCACCCTTGTAGGATCAGCCACATGCACTCTTGCTATATGAGCACCCTTCCCTGTTTCTGCACTCACTGCAGGATGCAATTCAACGCTGAGTTGCATTTTCCTCACCCCTGACACTTTTATTTATTTGTTGCGCAGGAGACTGAATCCAGGACTAAGCAATGCTTGTTAAGTATGCCCTTTACCCCAGTGCGACACCTCCAACTCCAGGACTCATTTCAACAGAAGGGTCTTCTACCATTCCCCATCCAACTGAGTGGGCTGAGCTTGGATGCTTCCAGAGCCAAGCCTTTCTTTCTCTGCCCCTCTTCCAAAGTCTAAGTTTACAAGCTCTGTCCTATCACTTGCCGTTTTTCAGAGGAAAAAAAATGTTTCATTTTCAATGAATTTATATTTTTTTCTTCCTCTCACCCTGGGCTCCAAGTCTTGGGAAAAACAGCATTTTGCCTCTAAATACATAGCACTCAAATGGTTAAGCTATTTCCTGATTTTTTGGCTTATGATCTCTTTAAATGTGACCAGAAATTCCGCTGGGCTTTGATATAATTCTTTAAAAATTGTGCTGGGTTAGTTCAGGTCCTTGAATGTGAGGATAGGGAGAAGCTTCGGGAAGGTCTAGTGTGATATTATGGAAAGCTTCCTAAATAAGCCTGGCCCCCTAGGAAAGAAGTGTTTGCAGTTAGAGACATAGGCTTGTAGTAGTTATTTTTCTCACTGCATGGGTGAGCCTGAGTAAGTTGTTCCTTGAAATGGACATAAGTTTCCGAAACAATGACAGATTTTGTTGTGATAATTACAGTCTACATTATTATTTATTACTTTTTCTTTTGGAGAAATTTTGCTTTCTGTTTAAATATCAAAGCTCATAACCAAATGCTAGATGTTTCAGTGTGTGGAGAAGTCCTTTGTAGGTCTGCTGGTATATAAGTGTGTGTGTGTGTATGTGTGTGTGTGTGTGAGAGAGAGAGAGAGAGAGAGAGAGAGAGAGAGAGAGAGAGAGAGAGAAGAAGTCCTTTGTAGTCTGCTAGTATATAACTGTGATGTTTAGTATGTTTAGGAAGGCGATATAAAAGAAAAAAAAATCTGTGCACCCAAAGGCACTGGGTCTATATGGCAGTATTTGTTTGATTGATTTAACCAGTATTTACTGTTTGGTCATTTGGAATAGAAATGAATTCTCATGATAAAGTATACGGGATAGTGCCTTAAAATCCTGTAACTAGAAATTCTCCCTTCCCTCCCTTTCTGCCATGTGTCCTCTCTTCCTCCCTTCTCTTCTCTATCCCCCCCCCTTTGTTTTCTTCATTCATTGCTTGCTTGCTCTCTTCCTTAAACTCTAACTTAGGGTCTACTGCATACTAGGCAAGCACTCCGTAGCTTGTTACAGCCCAGCTTTAATTGCAATGTTCTAGTCTTTATAGTCTCCATGGTAGGTAAAGACAGGGAAGAGCGGCAAGGAACTGTGTTCCTGGTACAGGAAATCTGTGTGAGACAGGCCCAGGATCGCACAGTGCTCTGCTGTGCTCAGGGATCTGCACTTATGCTGGAATGCGGTGAAAAATTAGTGCTTGCGGTTTATTGGAAGAGTAAGACGGAGCAAGCAGGGTGCTGTGATAGGAAGAACTATGGGTAATGCGTCTGTCATGTAAAAGGAACCGAGCAGAGAACCTGCTAAAGAGTTAAAACTCAATCTTCAGATACATGGTTCATTGCTGAACTAGCTCTACCTAGCACGGAAGTCTAAGCACTGCACACTGGCACCTGCAAGCCTTCCTCTTTCTTTCTTTCTTTCTTTCTTTCTTTCTTTCTTTCTTTCTTTCTCTCTCTCTTTTTCTCTCTCTTTTTCTCTCTCTTTCTCTCTTTCCTTCTGTAAGTATCTACTCTTGTACCCTTATGCTAACATGGTGGGTCTTGTAACCAATAGAGACAGGTACAACCACCTGCAAATTAAGATAAGAAGGAAGATACATCGTGATGTGATACTAGCTACCAGAGGACAGTTGGATTTAGGGGTTATCAGATGACATGCCTTTCTGTATCAGCAAGACAGACTAGATGGGCGGGAAGCGTTCCTTCTCACTTGGTGAGCAACCAGATGCTAAAAAGCTACTGAGGGAACAATACACAGGCATTTTTAGGTTCTAAAATGTGGCACTTTTTGCAATTAATCTCTTGTAATAGTTGTATTTATCCTTTTGGCCATGTCTACAAAAATGGGGATCCACACATCAGGTGGTGAAGAACATCTTCCTATGCAGCATTCTGGTAGTGGTGTGGAGGATGTATTGGGAGGGGAGAAATGTTGCAGAAATAACTACCATTTGTGCAGAACAAAGCTGACGCTAGCATGAAGGTGGCAACAGAGAAGGTGGAGCACATAGAGAGCATTGACGTCACAGACTCGACAAACTGTTTTAGGCCGTGGTTGTAGGAGCATAGAACTTAAGCATCGCCCCCAAAGCCTTAAATCCTTACACTAAGGGGAAGTCTAATCCTGTGGGTTTGGGGTAAATGGAAAATGGAATAAAAGGGTGGAGAAGGAGCTCAGATGGTCTGCTCCTTGCCTAGTAGACCAAAGCCCCGGTTTCGATCCCCAGACATGGTGATATATGCTTGTTATCCTAGCGAGTGGGAAATGGAGGGAGGCTGATCAGAAGTTCAAGGTGTCCATCAGCTAGGTAGTGGGGCCAGGAAAGAAATGCATGAGGAGGAATAAACTTACAGTTATATTGACTTGTGAATAAAAGTCTTAAAGATTAGTAGAAGCATCTTAGATGCCTCTTAGCATTTATATTTTCCCTTTCTAAGGTTTATTAACAGTTCATTTCTCTAGGCATATAATTCTGTTTCTACAAAATAAACATGAAAAAATGGCCAAGACGACAGCAGCAGGACACTCTCTGAAGGGCTCCTAACTAGGAGGGAATCAGCATCTTCAGTGTCAAACTTGAAATCATGATGGAAAAAATTTTGAGATTACAGTATTTCCACATGAAAGGAAAAAAAACCACCTCAATCTTCCACTTTCATTGATTTAGAAATACCTAAAAATGGCACGTTTTCATACAATATGCTAACAGCAATGCAGATGATTACTCTTTTGAATGATAAAGGCTATTTCTTAAAATTATTGTAGTTGCTCCTTCAATAAAGTTCCCTTCTTTTTTCCTTAGGTTTAGTCCATCAACCCAGGAAGGAAATGTAAATTAATGGAGTGTAAGGTGAAGTTTAAATACAGGGCTTAAGTCTCCCACATAACTGTGGTTTCATTGTGAATTACGCTCTGCTTTGAAGTAAACATGTCCATAAGTGAGCGGAATATTTCAGACCCGCTCCCACTCTTTCCTTGGCAGTATCTAAGGTTTGGATGCCAGCCCTTGATTTTTGCTGCTTGGCTTAGGAAAGACAGACAAGTTACACCATGGCGTTCTATCGTCTTTGGCCAGTTCTTGCAGACAAATGCCCCAGTATTATACTGAGAGCTGGGACCGACCTTAATGTTTCCTTTTCTTCCTATTTCTCATTGTGTGTTCCTTTGCCTTACATCAGAGAAAGCAGCATTTAAAGCGGAGGGCTGGTAAACTCGTCTGTGAATGCTATTGACCACAGCAATTTTTGAGTGAAGGATATTAACCATGTTTCAGTTTTACTCTCTAACGCAGAAGAAACCTCTAAGAGTTGACCATAAAGCAAACTTTTTCTGAAGGAGATATTACAAAATGATTGCAATAATTTATCCAAGTGACTCTATATCTTTTAAGAATAAATGGTAGAATTACCCTTAGGGTGTGGACATACTGACTTGATTTCTCTTTATCATATTCAGTATGGACTAAGTTCAGTTCATGAAAGCACATAACACGCTAACGAGACACATACCAGAGATTTTAACTCGTAACAATAGTGTGTTTCTTTGTTACATTTCCTTTCAGACTTAGGTGCTTTTCACAGCGCTGTTGTCCCCACGGGAGACCAGGTGAAGGGTGTGATGGGCTCAGCTCAAATGTATTCCTGTGTCTGGCAGAACAAGAGTCACGTATTCAGACTACAGTTGGGCACAGACCTGTAAAGAGTAGCCGCCTTCCCTGTGTGTGTGCAGTGTGCTTGGCTTCTTTGCTTTAAAGGTGATTTCTAATAAACTGGTACAATTGCCTCAAAAGAAATTCAAGAAATTAAAATCTTGAATATGACATATTTTAAGTTTGAGGGAAATACTGTATGATTCAGATAACGAAGTATTTATCCTGGAAGAAACACATTTAAAATTTTTTTTTGTATTCTTTTTGGCTTTGAGGTGAAGCAGAAAGAAGTTTCTAATAAACCATTTCACTATCTGCCCTGTGGGGCCTTAAATTAAAAAATAAAACTGAGGGGTGAGATGGGAAGTGTGGGGAATACACTGTTTAAATTGCTTAATTCTCATTTGAAAGCCCTATGTGCTACCCTGAAGAAAGATGGATGTTCTCTGGTTTGGGTGCGCATGAGATGGCCACTGAGAGCAATGTCTCCAGTGGTTCTTCCCAGAGGGGGCGCTTGTCCTCAGCATTGCCCTTTACTAAATACCATAATTAGCTTCCTTGGATCTGATTTATATGTGTTTCTCAATGTGCTCAGTGAGTAAGATAGTCAGATAAGAATAAAACAAACCCAGTTCCTAGTCCAAAACACAAAACCTTGAGATTGTATCCACAGATTGCCATCGCTGCTGGGAGTCAGTTATAAGCACTCATTGATTAAGCTATTATGTGTGAGGGTCTATATGCGGTCCTGAGACAGTGACTAGTGGGTATGTTTACACATGCATACATATACTGGCGTGAAGATGAAGGGGAAAAGAGACAAAAAGCTTGATGATTATATTGAGATCTCAAGAGAGTGATAGAAATTAATGATGATGAAGCTATTAGGGAGGCAAAATAATGAGATCACACATGGCCTGATGGTGAAGAAGGGAAAGGGGAAAGAGAAAGAGGAGGAGGCAGAGAAGAGAGAGACATGTATAGGTGTGTGTGTGTGTGTGTGTGTATGAAGTAGTACTCTTGCTACTTCAAATAAATTGCTAGAAATATTAATGAACAAAAGATTGTTTCCCTGGGTTTTCCCATTAGTTGCTCATCAGTGATCTTCAGATTTCCCTGTCAGTGTGATGGGAAGGACAGACGTGGCACTGTAGAGGGTGAGAGGGTGGAGCAGTCACTTTCCCTGATGAGGTAGACTCCGAGTAGAATCAGAGTCATTATTCCTCCAGGGGCTCGACTACATCCTTTTGTTGTCTCAGTTCATAGAACAAAGTAAAAATAGCATTTTCTTTCTATCTGCAGAGACCTGTGACTGCAGAGAACTATTTCCTTCTATCTGCCGTCAGAAGGGCTAAAGCCAGGACACAAATAGTAGCTGTCAACCTGGATGCAGAAGGGCTACTAGGTGATTAAATTGATGAACTCACTCTCAAAGAGTGCCCTCAAATCTTTTATTAATAATAATTGTTCTGTGACCTCCTGCGTAATTGCCACTCATTACCGGTGGATCTTGAAGGATGAGTTAGAATCTATCTGTAACAGAGCCTTTCTGACCAATGCTAGCACATCATTTTGACAAAGTACTCTGCTCTTGTGATTAGACACTGGACTAAAAATCTTGGCTCTCTCACAAGCATTGTTTCCAAACTCAAAGCAAATAATTGAGATGAACATGAAAACTAAAGAATCATGTTAGAGTAAATATGGCCATTGTTAACAAGATTAGAAAAATTACTTTATTAAAATAACATCGCCACTTCTGGATTTAAGGTGCCATTGGCATCTTCTGCACTGGTGGATTTCAGTCTGTGGAACTCGTAGGTAATTTCCAGGAAATATATATGCAGAGGTAATAATTATAAAAATGTGTGTGTGTTGGTGATTCACTGTTTGGTCATTTATGTGGAACACTTGAAACACTAATTCTGGATGTACTTTCCCGGTTTAGTCTGGGAAATGTGGATTCAGTAAGCTGTTAGGTATGAACAGTAACTACAGGGTGACCACTATAGGAGAAACATTTCTTCTATTTTACCTCTTAATCCTCACAATGACTTAGTCAGAGAGGGAGCTATGACTATCTTATACATACTGAAACTAGGGCTCTTAATGGGTAGTAAAACTGTTGGCTACAGGCCTATGCAGCAAGAAATACAGTCTGTAACTAGAACTCTGCTATTGGTAGATTGGCCAATGGATGTTGTGTGATCTTTTTTTTATCAGCATCCTTCAAATGTATCTACTTGAGGAAAGATCCTGAGAGTTGAACAGTCTAAGGACAGCGGTCGTCTAATGTGATAACATAATGTTTCTTATAGTTCAGTCCAAGATTGTGGTTTGACTTAGGTGAAAATTCCCATCACACAGCACACTTCAAGACACATAGGAGGTTATAAAAAGCTTCTTTCTTCCTTGTTCTGCAAAGCCAGCATACCAGCTGTTTGAATCATAGTGATTTCCCAGAGGAATGAGCAACGCTTTTCCAAAAGCTGCATGTTTTTGTGTTTGTGCAGAGGGTTAGAGGAGAAGCCCAGTTTCCCTCCCATGGTGATGTCCTCAGTTCTCGAACTTCAGTCTCGAATGCTCAGCAATGTGGATATGAGAACATGCAGAGTCCTCCTTTAGAAATCCACAAGACACAGCAGGCGTGCTCCTCAGCCATGGATGCAGTGCAAAACAGCGCCAACTGGGAACAGACTATCTGCATAGCTACACTTACAGAACAGTCTTTCTGTCATCAGATGGTATCTGGGGGGCATCAACCAAGTGGAGGCACCTTTCTGGGCTCTGGAGGAAACCCTTGCTGGTTTCACAGACTAGGCTGAGAGGTCTTCACACCTAGACAGCGGGTATCAAGTTTCCCTCTTTATACAGCAACTTTTTTTTTAAGTGTAAGAGACTTCTCAAAATACAGCTTAAAACAAGGTCCCCTTTCCATCACCTCTTAGCTCAGTTTGTTTCCTTTAACAAAAGTGATTTTAAATGTTGGCTTGTTTCCAGGAGAGTGCAATGTCTTACACTTCTCAGAGTTATCAGATGGAATCAAGAAACACAAATGTCCAGTCCTGGATCTGTTACAACTTTTGATGAATCCTTCTTGTGCTTGAAACACACACACACACACACACACACGCTTCACTGGTTGTGTGTATGTAAAGACAGTACTTCTTATGTCCACTTCCAATGCAACAGAACTGAACTCCAGGTCCGTGCTTTCTTTTCCCATTTTTTTTTTTTTGTGAATTTATTTCTCCACAGAGGAGTTTTGTAGCTGTCTTGCTACAGAAGTGGTGCCCAGCTCCAGGCCTGCAGACTGCTGACACACAATTAATCTCACAAATTTATGAATGCCAAAGCAAGCAGCAAAATGAAAACAACTGGGGGAATGTTTAAGGGAAATAATTGGACCGTATCCAGATGTGCATGTGTAAAACATCACCCCTTAACTCCTCCTCCATATCCTGTCTGAGGACAGGATTTTTTTCCCCCTCAAAAATAAACTGGGGTTATTTGAAAGAAGTTGTGGTTTGTGACTGAAACCAAGTAAGCAAAGCCAGGCCAGTCGTGAGTGTGTGTGTGTTCCTGGTGCCTTTGTTTCTTAATTAATTCGGTACTGATGAATCAGGCTGCCTTGTGGCTGCTCTTGGCAGTTGTTATCCCAAGTTGAGGTGCCCCATTCCATGAGAGAGCAGACGTAGGTGCTTCTTTCTTGCGTTTTTGGTTGTCATGGATCACAACATTGTAACCACTGGAAATGAGGAGCCTTAACCCGTGTAGTGCGGCAAAGGTCTTTAAGGTAGGAAATTAAGTGGCAATGGACCTGCTTTAGAAGTGTTCATAAGCGAAGCACATGACAGTCCCCTGGCCATAGTGTCTGTACCCTCTCTGCAAGTGCTGTCCCCAAAACCTCCCCTGGGAATTAACTACTACGCCTTCTTAGCCCAGAGTCCCAAGATTAGATTTGTGGTATGTTAATGATCCTCCAGCCTCATAGCTGGCTCATGGATTGCTAGGATTCAGGCCCGGAGCTTTATGCCCATCAGGCAAACACTCACCAACTGAGCTGCATTTCCAACCCAGGGAAACAAAACAGAGAACTTTGTATGTCCAGTGTTTCATCTTGTTTAAGGGAGGTTTCCAAGTCCTGATTGCCAATGGTCCCCACAGTTGGTGGCCGATTGCTTCAGAAGGCATCAGTATTGGAAAAGTATCCCAACTGCATTTTGAGACTAAGAGTTGAGTTCCTATCATCATTCTAACTAAGCAAATATTAATTTAAAGCTTGATTTTAGTATCATAATCTATTTTCTTAGTTCCTTTACCAAGAACTAGAAAAGGGGAAAACTTGTCAGGGAAAGGCAGCGTCCTATGGCCAGTATCCAAAGCAGAAAGGTCCAGAGAAGGATGAGATGATTATGTGTGTATAGAATGTATTATTTGTGTATGTTTATATGCGCGTGAATGTTGATATGAATATATATGTACATACACGTAACACAATGATGAATGTGTTATGCCCATTATTCTGCTCTCTATTGTCCCCATATATTCCTCAGGAGAGATATATTTCAGTTATAGGTTGGGGTAGGTAGGAGCAGACCCTGGTGTGTTGTCACAAGGTCTACCTATGAGTGCTTGTAGCTGGCCCATTACCATTTATATTTCAAACACAGGTAATTGTGAAAAATTCAAATATATTGATTTTTACCCACCATGTGAACATGTAATTCTTTGATATTGAAAACACTCCACAGTATTCAGCTTAAAAATATTACTTTAAATTAAATATTAGTTTAATAAATAAATATTTGGTTAGAAAATAACTTAAAATGATTTGTGTGGTAGGTTATGGAACATACAGCAGTTCTGGGTCTCAAAAACCCAAATTCAGGGAAACAGTATGGATCCTTCCAGTAAAGGATGTGTCTGGTCTATTACCTAATAAGATATTGGTTGCTTAAAATGATGTGTTATTTGATAAATACATTCAGATGTTTCCTTGTTGAGGAATTAACGATGTACTGTATTAACATTGCTAATAACCAAACAGCAGCCACAGTAATAATAGCAGTGACTGGGCCATTGGCTCAGTTGCACCATGTGGTTTGGCTTGTGATACCTCAACTTCCCCCTGTAAAATATGACTGGAATTGCTCTCTGATGGCACGAAAGGTCTGAGAGTCACGTGTTTGTTGTTATTCTGCACCCATGAGGGTATCCACTCCTTCCGCTCTTCAGAACCGGTTCTTCCTCTAGCTTTCTGCATTTGAGAACCCACCTTCTGTTTATAGAGATGAAGGGCAAGCTACTGTCCTTTCTTCAGTTTATACTTTTCAACCGTTTCTAAAATCTCGTCAGCTTTTCCTTAAGAATCGAATGCCAGGCCCACTTAAGACATGCATCTCCAGCCCACAGTCCTTTGGTTTCTCCAGTCACAAGCTCAGCAGGAGCAGCAAGGGGCTCTCACTGTCCTAACCCCTTACCCTGGGGCTTTCTCACAGGCGGCTCCCAGGGCAGTCTTAAAGGGCTAAGACATTGTGGCTCTCTTGTTTAAAATCTGTCGTGAGCTGTAGTTGAACAGGGTTTCAGCGTAGTCTTCAGTTGGACTCCCACGACCCAGCCCTTTCCCCGCTGCTTCATCTAGGCCAGCTTTTTCCCACCGAGGGCCTACACACCCTCAACTCTAAAATGTAACACAATTGGAACATTTTTTGTTTCTGAGATTTTCAGAATTCCCCTTCTAGTCAGAAGTCAGACTTCTCTCCCGTTGTACCCCCATGACACCTTTTGATTTTCCCTTGGAACACTGATTCCAAAATGTAATCACTTATATATTTGACCATCTGTTCCTTAGTGTGAGCCCCAGGAGGCCGGGGCTTTACTCTCATTGTTCACTACTGACTCCAGAGAGACACACGTATTGCCTGGAATGCAGAAGGTTCCAAAATTGGCACAGTGCCAAGTGCTGGGAATGCAAAGCTAATTTTACCCCAGTCCCTGGTCTCTGTGAACTCACAGTCATTTAATGAAGGAAAAAAAAGCATGAACAAGAATTGCTTGGAATCATTCCACAGCTCCAAGAGGTTTTTAAAAGATGGTTTGTAAAGATCAAGGAGAATAATTTATACTTTCAGAAGTCATACATAGGAAAGCAGTATCATGACTTAAGAATCTCTCAGCTGGAAAGAGTGTTCACACACCAGGACACCATTACTACTGGCGTATGCAGGAACATTTTAGGTGCTTAGAGTTATGTCAGCCATTAGAACGGAAAAGTTGCTTGTTTTTGAGACCTTCTTGCCCTCCCCACAATGTGTATATGTGTATCCACATAAAATTCTACTTAGACAATTATTTCCTGATAGAAAGAAAAATGTGCCTTTACAGAACGCTGTCCAGACTTGCAACGTCCTTGCAGAGGACGAGGGGGTGCTGAGTTTGAGGGCAGATACTGAAATTTCCTATGGATATAGACACAAAGATAGGTTAAACTGAGGGTCGAGCAGGATGGTTCTTTAGCAGAAAGCTTGCAATTGTGAGGCAGGCAACATGCATTGCTCTGTGATAGCTTCTGAAACCTTCCCATCAAGGACATTAAGAACAACTAAGAACGCAAACAATTCCAAGCCCAGGGTCATGGGACTTACACATGCAGTCTGAACTTAGCATTCAAAATTGTTAAATTAGAAAAGAAAATTGCTACTTGATGCAAAGGGTTAATATATTTCCAACTATTCAGATTGCACAGCTTTTCTAAGACACACCCACCAGATGGAATTGATCCCATCCTCAGAGGACTAGTAGTGTTTCTGCAGTTGGGAAGGTGGGAGTTTAACAAAGAGGAATCCCGAGTTTGTTTAGAACTGAAACATTCTCTTCCCCCTGTTAAATAATTGCTCTCAACCCTGGTATTAAATAGTAAAATAAGAAGAGCAAAGACAGATCCTGAGATGAGTCTCAACTGCCTTCTAAAATGAATTTCATTGCTTTTTTTCAGACATTTATCTTCTCTTGTTGTCAATTTTAAAAGGTAGATTATTTTGGAAAATATAAGCTGGGCATGAGTGAGGATGAAAAAGAAGTCTACCTAGAATTTATGGAGTGCAGGATCTAGGTTTTGGTCTTCCACAGAGGATTCCATTATGTATCTTCCACAATCTTTAGTGTCCCTGTTTTGCAAATGGAGAATCCAAACTCCTTTCTCCATAACTTTTCCTAATTATTTGATAAGAAAGCATGCATGGAGATGAGATGTGTTCTCTCTGGTAACCTGCATGGACTCCATCGTCTTTCGTTTGCACACTCAAGACCGCACGGTAAATTAATCTGGGAGTTGCTTTCCTCCCCAAACAGAATGCAGAACAGTCAGAGAGTCCTAACTATCTGCAATAGAAGTAGTTAGCGGTGGCAAAAAAGGAACAGAGGGGACAAGGGAGCAGGAAGAAAAGTCTGGAAGGTTTGCCAGTCTACACATGGGGCAGATCTCTGTATGCAGTGGGTCCTAGAGGAGGAAGATTTGCCTTCTACCGCCAGGGGCTTTGGGACCCAAGCTAACACAGAATTGCAGGCAGCTCCTCACATGACCTTAAGTTGTGGGTGACAAGATTGAAAGGTCCCCCTCTGGGTGTCTGAATGCCTGAAATGCGGTCTGCCAGTGTGCACTTAGACCCTTCTCTGTGTACATTTGTTTCAGTTGTATTCTCTCACCAGGAAGTTGAATCATAAGGAACAGAAAAGAGAGGGGAGAGAGAGGGAGAGAGAGAGAGAGGGAGAGGGAGAGAGGGAGAGGGAGAAGAAGAGGGAGAGAGAGAGAGAGAGAGAGAGAGAGAGAGAGAGAGAGAGAGAGAGAGAGCATGCAAGACAAAAGAAAAACTCGGGGTTGAAAAACCATTTTGCATTTGAGTTGAACTGTGGATTTAAAGCATCCAGCTTTCCACTGTGGGTGGGGTGAGTTCAGAACAGGGCTTCACCTAATTTGTTCTATATGCTTGGCAGAGGGAAGGCTGAAACGAGAGCCAAATTCCAAAGGGTCTCTAAGGGAAGCAAGGTCACACTGTATTGAGAATTATACAGCAACCTGGCGCGAACAAAGGGTTTCTAGTGTATTGGTGAACTGAGGAGTCATTCTTCTGGAGTTCTGTAATTGTTTAGCTCTTTCGGGAGGTAGTAGTGTAAATATATTGCAAGCACTGCACTATAGCTAGATAAGAAAGACAGCTAAGTAATTTAATCAAGTTAACCAAGTTGATTTTACAGCTTATTTTGAAACTGGAAATAAAATAACGTGGAGAGGTTTATTGATTAGTTCCACTATGATAATAAGCTTTTAGAAACGTCTTAGACATATTTTGATTCTTTTTTTTCCTCTAGTCTGAGGAATTTGGCCCATTCTTAAATAAATTTTTTTTTAATTCCAAGCAGTCTTATTGTAAACAGTTGTTAAATTTTTATATTATTTTATAATTGGCTTTGCTGCTTTAATAAAATTTAATTTAAAAAGGATGAGAATCAAGAAACTAAATATCATTAATCAGTAGTGACAATAAAAATAGGACTAGACAGAAATGCCATTCAAGTTCACTTTTCTGGGAAGACATTCCAGAATTTGGGGGATGATAGAAGGTCTTTTGGGTGCTCAGGGCCCAAGGGGAGCCAGGGCTGAAGACTTTTGAAGTTGTTTTTGCTTACAACCAACTTTACCTCAAAGTGCAGAGTGCACAAGAGTTAATTTAAATGTCGGTTACGAATTCCAAGAAATGTGGAGATATAAACCAGAAAGCCAGCATGACCTGGAGAGCTGAGCAAGGCTTTGGGAATGTGGACTTTGGGTTGACCTTGTGTCATTTTGTTTTTTTTTAGCCTTGTCGTGATGAAATACAGTTTCTACTTGGCTAAGCACTGTAAGGCAATACCAACTGCAGGTAGAATAGAACATATTTTCTCCTATTTGGAGAGGGAAATAGTAAAAAGTGCAACGTGATTCACCCCCACCCCCGAAGGTGACATAGAGGGTTAGCACAGGGTTTTACTGTTTACGAGAGGCCTGGGACATTAGCATCTCTTTGCTGAGCTGAAAGTTGCTGTTGCTTGTTCTTCCAGGAGACTTCTTGGCCTCTATCCTCCAAGAGACCTTTTGTCCACCCTAAAGTGGACTCCTCTGATACCTGTGGCTTGTAAATTTGGGAATGTAATATCATGGGAGTTACAGACTTTTTCTTCTTTCTCAGAAAAGTAGGTACTTTTGCAAACTGACTTCCTTAAGTCCTTTGCACCCAGGATTGTCCACAGATGTGCTTATAAACCCTGGTCTCACAAGGTATACGTCTCTGTGTTCTGAAAGCAGCGCATTCAGGTTGTCTCTGTGTGTGTGAATCCACTCGCCTTGGTCAGGTGACCTTGAGGAGAGGAAACATCTGTGCAGTATAGTGCATTCTTCTCTGATCCTGCCCTGTTCTGTCTCTGCTCACATGAATCCAGAGAACTCACTCGGGCGACCTCACAACTTAACGTCAGTGTACTTCCTAAGGTCACATGTGACGTTTTGGCAGGTATCCTTCTCTTCCTGATTTGGCTGCAGGAAAACCCTACCCATCTTCAGAACCCACTGCGTTCTCCTCTCGCTGCCACGGACTAATGTTGCCCACTGTCTGGATTAGCAGATGCTAACCTTGTTGAAGGTTAGACTGCCACTAATTCTTTGTCTAACTCCTCAATGTCCTAAGTAACAATCACCTAAACTGAGGCTCAGAAAGCAGAGGACTTCTTCCAGTCACAGCTGTATTAATATGGACAATAACAGTGATAATAGCCTATATTCTTATGGCACTTGCAGCACCATATTGGGCAGTGTCTAAGCATTTCGCATAGTTTAAATTACCGTTATAATCTGAGGCATAAGCTAATAGCTTCACAGATGAGAAAGACAATACATAAAAGGGCTAAGTAACTTGCTTAGAGACTGTCAGGCTAGTAGATGATGTGGGTTGGGGTATAGAAGGTAAATGTGTCTGGTGCCAGCGTCTGTCATAGTTTTGACTCACTGAGTTTCTCCCATTACCGGATATGAAAGTCAAGTCTTCAAAGTTAGTGTGCTTTTTCTTATGCTTCTGGAATCTCCTGCAAAAATAATTTTTAAATGTTTGTTTAGCTATAGAATATTTAAGTAACTTTAGAGGTTAATTTGGATTGCATGGAATACTGGCTCACCATTCAAAATCTTACTTGGGAGATTCTTGCTACTCTTGCTGTGTCTTGAGCCCCCCTTCTCCTCTCCGCAAGAGCTGATCAACTTTTTAAAAGTCTCTGCTTTTCTAGTTCTAACTCTGCCATGGATTTCTCATTTTTGACAGTCAAAGCATATAATCCAATGTGAAGCTCCACATCCTCCATGCTGAGTGTCTACACTAATTCTATAGTTTATTGAGTTGTGCAGTGCTTTGGCCCAGTTAATTTTGGTGTGTAATGTGATTTATTTTCCTAATAAAGTTTAAAATAAATAAAATTTAAAGCATATTTTAGTGCTGGGTGAGGATGTGGTTCAGTAGATAAAACAAACACTTGTTGCCCCAATGTGAAGACCAGAGTTTAGCTCATCAGCCAGGTTGTAAAACTTCCCACTTGTAACTCCAGGTGGGCAGTTTTCTAGAGGTGGAGACTGGATCATTTGAGCAAGATAGCTAGCTCCAGTTGCTCAGCTGGAGAGCTCTGGGTTCAGCAGGAAACCCTGCCTCAGTAACTAAATTGGAGCAGGACTGAGGAAGGCACAGTGTCAATCTCTGGACCGCTCTCTCTCTGTCTCTGTCTCTCTCTCTCACTCACACACACACACACAAACACACACACACATGCACACATCTGTACAGACATGTATAAATGTGTACATACACATCATATACCCACACTACCACACACCCAAATCAATTTTAAATAAACCAGCAATGAAATATATGTTTATATAAATTTATTAGACATTTTAATCCACAGAAAACTCAAGCAATGCTAGAGAACCCGTTTATGCATTTCTGTTTCCCTTTTTAATAGTTTATGTTATCAAAACCAACAAGCCAATATCAATACACTGCTATGATCAACTATATTATTAGCAACCATTATTATAATTAACTAAAGTTCATGGTTTATATTGTGGTTCACTGTTGGTGCTGTGCATTCTATAGATCTTGATAGAGGCGTGGGGTCCTGTAGCTACGATATTCTCACATGGAATAACTTCACTGGCCTCAAATGCACCCACCCTTTCTTGACTGTCTTTCCCTATCTAAACCCTTGACAAGCACTGCACTTTTTATTCTTTATCATTTTTGCCCTTCCAGAATGTCATGTAATTGGAGTGATATGGTATGCAGCCAGACTGACTTTTTCACTTAAGAACACTGCATCTAAAGTTCCACCACATCTTTTTGTGGCTTAGGAGCCTCTTTCTTTTTCATTGATGAATAACATTCTGCTCTCTAAATGAACCACAGTTTATTTATACATTTCGCTGTACAAGGGCATCTGGTTTGCTTTCTGTTTGAGTAATTATGAAAAAAAGTTGCTATAAACATTTGTATTCATGTTTTTGTGTGTGAACATAAGGTTTGAGCTCATTTGGATAAATGTGGAGGACTACAATGGCTAGATGTTATGGGAAGACATCGTTTGGCTTTGTCAGAAACTGCCAGACTGTCTTTGGAAGGGGCTGCGCCATCTTGCATTCCCACCAGAATTGACTGTGAGTTCTTGTTGTTGCCTCTGTCTCTGCCTCTTTGGTGTTAGCAGTTTTTCAGCTTTCAGTCATTCTCACTGATGCATCCTGGTATCTTACTGCAGCGGCATCTTGTTTTCATCTGCAGTTTCCCTAGTGATAAATAGTGTCGAGGTCCAT
Organism: Microtus oregoni; assembly: GCF_018167655.1. Lineage (NCBI taxonomy): Eukaryota > Metazoa > Chordata > Mammalia > Rodentia > Cricetidae > Microtus > Microtus oregoni. Next base: position 36,569,851 of record NW_024543072.1, read on the forward strand.
TCATGGGCTCACATAATGTTTGCGTGAATTTTTATGTGAGGTATCTGCTCATATCTTCATTCATGCTTTTGTACTTTTGATTAATATATTAATTGTATAGAATAGATTCTATTAAGACATGTTATGCATGCATATAGAGTATTTTGATCATATTTACCCCATCTGTCTTTTGTTATACTCTCATCCCCATTGATCCCTTTCCTGTTTCCAACTCGTCCCCACATTCAACTTTAACATCATTTAAATATTTTTCAGTGATCCACAGAGTTTGATTTGCTTATAGAAACAAAAATGAGGTGCTGTTTACAAGAGTATGGGTATCCTTGTGAGTGGCTTATCCCACTAAAGAAAATGTCTCTCCCTCATCCATTAACCCTTAGCAGCAACTAAATTCTCAGGGAGTAGTGATGCCTTGTAAGCTCCTGCCCATGATGGGATATTGACAGGCCCAGTTGTGTACAGATTTTATTCAGGTAATCACAGTCACTCTGAGGTCACGAGTATACTGGCATGTTATGCGCTGGAGTCTCTGTACCCCTGGACTTCCCCGCTTCCTTTGCCTACTATGTTCTTTCTGCCACTTCTTCCAAGTTTCTTCCTGAATATTGGAGATGAAATGGTTGTCACATTATTTTTTTAAAAAATGAATTAGTTGCTTGATTTTGTATTAAAATAAGTAGCCTCATATATATTTGAATACCTGTTCTTTACTAGGTTTGTATTTTCCAAACATTTTCTCCTGCCCTGGGCCTTGACTTTTCAATCAGTGATCATGATGGTTGATCCTGATTTTCAACTTGGCAGAATCTAGACTTACTTAGGAGACAAGCTTCTGTGTATACTTATGAGGGATTGTCCTAGTTAAGTTAGCCTAAGGTAGTGCATGCCTGTAAGGAATTGTCTTGAAATGGTTCATTGAATGGAAAGCCCTGCCCACTCTGGGTAGCATCATTCCCTAAGCTGATGTCCTAGATGGCATCTAAAGGAAAAAACAAGCTGTGCATGAAAGCTTGTTGCTTTCTCCTTCCTGCCTGTGGATATAATGTGTGGCCAACTGCTCATCCATTAAATCGTGACTCAAATCAGCTCTGTTATCCCTATGTTGCTTTTGCCAGGGAATTCCAGCACAGCAGTAGAAAAGTAACCAAGAAAGAAACCTTTCACAGACCAGCTTCTAGTTAAAGGAAGTTTAACATCAATTGCTTTTCCTTCGTGGACTGTGATTGTCACTGCTGTATTTAAGCAGTCTTCATCAGACGCATGCTCTCCTAGATTTATTTCCTACGCTATTTTCTAAAATTTATTCATAATGATTTTCAATCTTCAACAAGTGATCCATTTTGAGAAATTTTTACGGAAAAAAAAATGTAAGTCAGGGGCTGGAGAGTTGGTTCTGCAGTCAAGAGTATTTGTTGCTCTCACAGAGAACCTGGGTTTGATTCTTAGTACCAACATGGCAGCTCCAAACTGTTTGTAACCCCAGTCTGAGGGGATCTGACACCTTCTGGCCTCTACAGGCACCAGACATGCACGTGGAGTATATAAATACATGCAGGCACATCATAGAAAAATAAGAAAAGTGTAAGTCAAGGCTACATACAGCTCTCCCTTCTTGCATTTGAAGGTTATTTCAACAATATTTATCAAAACGACTATAGGTTTCCCCATTGGATTTTATTTGTTAATGATTGTTTAGCGATTTCTGTGGTCCATTTCTGGGGCTATTGCTTTGTTCTTTTTTTTCCTTTCTGTTCTTTCATCGATGCCACGTCTTCTTATTTTCTACTGCTTTCTAAAAACCTTTCAAGCAGTGTCAGTCCCATTCTTCAGTATTTGTGTTGACTATTCTGGTTATTGTTGTTATTTTTAAAGCAATTTGTCAATATCTACAGAACAACTTACCGTGCTTCGAGTGATTGCCTTGAATCCACAAATCAAGATGGGGCATATTGATAACTGAATACAGTCAAGCTTGTCTCTCTATGAACAAGAAGTTTTCCTTAATTTTTCTGTTAGTTCCTTCCACCAGTTTATTTTCTTCATACAGATCTTGGGAGAAGTTTGTTAAATATGCTTTGTTTTTTCTTCTTTTTAGATACTAACGTAAATGATATGATGTTTTAGCTTCACATTCAAATTTAATATATTATGATAAATATAAGAACACATCGACTTTAGTTTACTGATCTATCTTACAAATTTGATTTAAAGGCACACTAGTTTGTTCCTTTTTCATCATATTGATCTTGGGGATGTTCTACACAGACAATTATGTTGTCTGTAAACAAATGCAGTGTGTTTATATAAACTCTCTTTCTCTCTCTCTCGCTCTCACACATGCAAGCACACACAGGAACACCTTTTATTTCCCTTTTCTTATTGTAGTGCATTGCCTAGAGCTTCTAGAATGATATTGGATAGGAGTTGTAAGAGGGGACATCCTGATCTTGTTTCTAGTCGTAGGGAAAATAATTCAGTGTTTGTTTTTTTCTTTAACCATCAGTTGTGATGTCAGCTTTAGATGTTTTTGAGCTTCATTATTGATTTGAAGACATTTTCTCTATTCCTAGTTTCCAGATGGATATTTTTGTATCATTGATGTTAGATTTTATTAATTGCTTTTTCTGTCTCTGCTGATAAAATTATGATATTTTAGTTTGAGTTTTAACATTGATGTGAAGGGGTTCATTAACTGATTTTTTAAAATATTGAACTAGCCTTATTTATCTAGAATAAATCATTCTTGGCCATGATATGTAATTCTTGTTGTACATTGTTATATGTGACTTGCTGATATGTAGTTGTGAATGTTTTTATCCATGTTAGTGAGCCACAGGGGTTTTTAATTTTTATTTCTTCTAGTGACTTTACCTGTTTTGCTCTTAGAGTAAAAAATAATTTGTAAGTTGGTAATGTATCATCATTACTTTCATTTTCTGGAAGAGATTATAGAGAACAAGTGAAATTTCCTTTTTATCAAAACTCACCAATGAAACCATGTATGGCTAGTGCTTTATTCTTGAAGGGTGTCTACTATTGATTCAGTTTAATAGATATGGGCCTACTCAAATTATATTGCTTTCTCTTTATGTAAGTGTTAGTAGATTATATCTTCTAAAGAACTGTTTATTCCATCTTTCAAATATTCTGTTTCTAGAGAATTTATCTATTTTTATACACCATATTTCATACTTTATACTTACAATATTTATCTTCTCTTAAATTTCCTGCTGGTACAGATCATGTTTTCAAACTTTGCATCCTTATGATTTAACACCATGACTAGGATATTTCAATGAATGTTGAATGAAATAAATTTCTCCAGTGTATGCACTGTACACAAGAAGTGCACTGGAAATACCACTATAACATTACAAATATGAGATTATTTATATCATAAATTTTTATCTTACATTATTTTGTTTTGTAAATTGGGACAGGTTCTCATTATGTTGCTCAGGCTGGCTTCAAGCTTACAGTCCTCTTCATGTAGCCTTCCAGTTGTGTGTGGGACCATAGCTGTCCAGAAACCCTTTTATACTTTACAAGGAATCTAGTAATTCCTCCCAACCAGTTTAGTTCTGCATTTCATTTCTGTTGTTTAAGAGTAGGCTGACAGACAGCGGAGGAGGAAAATCGAGTGGTCCAGATGAGCTAGTTTTCTCCAAAGTGCAATAATCACAGACGTATAAACATGCTAGTCACCTCTTTCTCACTGTCTGGAAATGATCTATTGCATAAAGCAGAACACACCTGAATAGACACAGAGACACGAGAACCATGCAACCCCAACTCTACCAGGGTGAACTGGTCATTAAAAATTACAAAACAGGAAGTGAGACTCACAATTTAAGCTTCTGCTTAGTCTTCAGCTATGATTAAATATTATGTTTAGGGCAAAGAATGAGCAGGAGGGTCGTTTTAATCTCTGCTCTGTTCTGTTAACTGCTATTGTGTAATTGAGGTACCTTATGTTCCCAAAGGATGAGCCTCAAGCTGCTCTCTCCAGACCCTGTGTTTAGATTTCTCGTGAACCCTCAAGTGCTACATCCGCTGAGACTTGGCGTTGAATTTTATCGATGTGTTCAGGATCTTCTGGTCAGACCAACTGAAGCATAACCATTGTGCTGACAAGTTTGGGTCGAGGAGTGGTTTTTGGTCACCCAAGCAGGTTTTTAAAGAATTCCTCTTAGTGGCAATAGAAGCAAGTTTTTTATGTGATATCCAATCCCAGACATTTTGCCTATCTCCAGTGCTGTGTGAATCTATTTTTGAAATTTGTGGTGATTACAGTAAACAGCCTGGTTCCTTTCTGACATGGGCTCTTGTATTATTTCTCGTATCATCTATCACATTATTTATCTGGGTATCTTTGCTGTAGTCTATGAAGTTTGCTTTTGTATAAGTCTAATTTTAAAGTATGTAATAAGAGACCACTACTATGTGTGGTCTTTTATTTAAAATATTTAGTAGTGTTCTGAGTGGGTTGTTACTAGAATAAAAATGTGTGTAACTCCTTAGTTGGAACTCTATAAGGTACATTGGGTGATTTCTAATCCAAGTTTGATTGCTCGATTGTTTATTTATGTGATGTATGATAACTGCAAGACTAACTTGGCTTTTGAAGTCCATAACTATAAATTGGGTAAAACTGTATGTTACATTTTTTAGTGGACATAAAAGTCATTGATCTATGTTAAGTAAGTTGTCATGCAATGAGTCTTTAGTTCTTGTTAAAGACTTATTTCATAATGATAAGTAAATTTAACATGAAGCAGTTTCAGAATAAAGCAGCATTGTAGTTTGTCTCCTAAGTGCTGAAGGCTTCTGTCTTTGACATGGCTCCCATATTATGATAAGAAACTTCATATTTTTCTTTCTTAGTTCTCTACCAACAGGGATGTGACCACACTAATCTCAGATGAATGACTCACGAGTTATTTAAAAAGACCTTAGCAGTGTGTAACCTTTCCCAGCACAAGGTCCATTTCGACAAGGACCTTGTATATTGCCTTTATTCCATGCTACTGAGTTGTGCTCAAGAAACTTTACAATAAAATGGCTTTTATGAATTTATTTTGAAATTTAAAACTGAAATATAGGAACGTATTGTTTTGGTGATACTGTTTCTTCTAGCAGCCTGATTATTATTTCTTTTAAAAAGATGTTACAAATAATATAAACTGTATTATTTAACTTCAAAAAGAATATACCTAATAGTATCAATAATAGATAAAAAGGTCTGATATAGACTTTTTAGAATGGATATGAATATTCACCTAACATTTTTCTATACTCTCGAACTTGATTTCTGTTTATTTCAATAGGATCACATTTATATTCCTTTCTTAGACATTAATGGACTAACTTTCAGGCTTTTGAAACCCAGACTCTCCAGAACTCATCAAAACTCGGGTGTTTGGTTGTCACCTTTACCTTATGCAGGTGTGGTTCTCAAGTATGTCCTAGCCTTAGAAGATATCTAATAGTCTAGCAGGTAGTGTGGTGCACACTGTCAACCTCAGACCCACTAGGGAGATGGAGGAAGTCTGTTAGTTGCTGGAGGATAATGAGTTTGAGGATAGTCTGGGCTACTTAAGACCCTGTCTAAAAACAAAAAGAACAACAGTTCAATAAAGCTGCAAAAGTGTTTCCTCTGAAGCAGCCCTTGTGCTCACACACGTTTGTGTGCATCACCCTTTCCATTGTACAGAAAGTGAAAAGGGTGTTTGTTAAAAGTTAGCACTTCCTCCTGCTTTGTGTAGGATATCTGTAGATAGAATCCCCATTCCCCGGTTATCACAAATACGTGCAATTGAAGGCTTGAGTTTCAAGTACAGGCCGGTGCCACTGCTGTCCTGACTGGTGCTCAGGTGCCCACAGTTTTACCTACCTGTTCCTATGCATAATCCATAGACATGTTCCCCCAATGAAAAAAAAAACAGCTAATAAATGCATCTGCATCATGATGAAGTAGTCTTCATCTGGGCCTTGCACATGGGTCTCAGAAAGGGTCTTGTTGACTTCCAGGGGAATGTAGCCTACACCTTGACGTTGCTGATCTGAAGTAATTGCCCTCACACTTACTTTCCGGGTACTTTGTTCTGCCCCCTCCTGTGCCCCAACTTGTCATTATTATCACGTTTCACTTTTCCTCCATGCATTGCTAGTGAGGGCTGAGCCTTACTTCTGAGCATATCCCAGCACCTGGCAGATGCTCAGGATATACTGAGGAGCAGAAGTTTCTTTGCTCTGGCTATGTATTTGGCTTAAGCTATTGTCCCTTGGGTATGTAAGGACTTTTCTAGAGGAAGCAGTAGTATCTTGCTTACATTCCTTAGTCAAATTACACACGGATCAGAAAGCACCAACACTGTATATGTGGTTGATTCCATGACTCTGATGTAGATAACACAAAAATTAACTTCCATCCACTATGGACATACTTCCCTTGTAATGCATTGAAATGAATCTTGGTAAGAAATTCAAGGAATCAATTTAAGAAACTCAATATTAGCTGAAGCTACTCTTGGACCTGCCACTTTCATATCAAATGATTTGATATGATTCTATTTAAATATATTTAAACTTCCACTTCTTATGTAGGAGAAAAGAATTTAGATTGCCTATAACTTTAAATTTGGTAGCTAAGTAGGTTATTTTTTCTTTGTTTTTAGAGTGAAGAGTCATCATGGATGATGACTTGGAGCATACAAATTATCTTGGATGATTCACCTGAATATCTTCTTGTCCTTCTTTATAACAGTATTTAGGCTCTTACTCAGAAATACAAGGTTTAGAGTAGACCTTCTAGAATTAAAACCTTCATTATTAGTGTATAATTTATAAATATACAATGTAGAATCTCAGCATTAATTTTTAAATATGACATCGGTCTATTTAGAGGCTGCAAAGAGCACATGTGCCTTTTAAAGTGTTACAAGTGTCTTACACAGATTAGCTCTATATTTCTATCCAGGGTTATATCATGAGATTTCTAAGTGTAGTTTTCTGTAGAAATAGGTGTGGCAGTCCAAAGAACTTACTATTTATTTACCAAGGAGATCAATCAAACACAAAAATCTTTCTTTCTGATTGAGAGTAGCTCCATAATTTTCCATTTGTAAGTCTTTGTTGAGAATGAAAAGAGAGGAGGGTGGGAGTCATGAGGCTTCCAGGAAGAAATAGTTGTGCCAGTCCTTGATTTTTGCCAACATCAGTCTTTGTGTGCCAAATTGTCAGGACAACACATTACTGATGTCATGCCCCCATCCTCAGATAGTTCATCAAACTTGAGTCTAAATGAAACTGCTAGGTGCATTTAGATGAGATTAGCTTTTAAATCAGCCGACTTGAAGTACACTCCATAATGAGGGGAGACCTCCCTGACCCAGCTGACAGTCAGGGGAAGATGGATATAAACTCTTCCTAGATCTAGGCTTTCTGGTCTAGTATGCAGATTTTCGACAGCCCCTACAATCAAGTGAGCCAATACCTTAAATAAATCTCTCCATGTATCCAAGCCCTACTGACTCGGTCTTTCTGGAGAATTCTAGCAAATACAACCATCTTGCCACTGTTCAATGTCTTATGTTCATCCAAGGGACAAGATGCTGTGTGTGTTCCCTCTGCTTCTCAGAGCCATGCATTGGGCCATAAAAACCATGATAATATTACATTTCAGACCACAGCACAGACTTAAAAGCACTTGTACATTTGTGCATGATGACCCGTTTTTATAGATGTGTTTAGAAGTAATGAGGACATGGATCCACACAACAAAGAGGATGTATTGACCCATGTAACCCTAGTAGAAAAGAAGTAATGATGGAAGAAATAACAGAATAGAGAAAAGGACCTGATAGAGGCTATATACCATGCCCTACCCCAGACCAGTATGGTAATGCTTTAGCCCTCAGCACCTCAAAGTATAGCTACAATTAAGATGATAACTATGTCATTTCAAGTGGTGATGTGTTAAAAATGAAGCTAAGAGGAGGGGGACATAATCAATTGATTGCTATTGTCATGAGGAGGGAAAACTTAGGCATTTGGAGGAAAGAACATTGAGCACTCTATGATATGGCCGCCTATAGGCCAAGAAAAGAGGCCAAGGGAGATCAAAACTGGCAACAACTTCATCTTAGACTTTTGTTTTTCAGGATGTGGGAAAATAAAGCTCTGTCACTGAGGCCACCTAGCTTGGGGTGCTTTGTGACAGCAGGCATACAAAAAGTACATAGGTCAGCACTGCAAATGCTGTTGACTTCTCGACTTTATTTAGTGCTGGACATTCCCATTTACCCAGAGCAAGTTAGTGAATATCAAGAACTTCTTTGCGGGGTTGGAGAGATGGCTCAGTGATTAAGAACACTTGTTGCATCGTCAAGAGGACAGGAGTTTTGATCCCAGCACCAACATAACAAGCTAGCATCCTATAAATGCCTAATCTCCAGCTCCCAATGGCTTTTTCTGGCTTCTGCACATCACAGGCCCCTATACCTATACCTCCTCTCTCTCTCTCTCTCTCTCTCTCTCTCTCTCTCTCTCTCTCACACACACACACACACACACATACACACACACTTGCAAAACTAGATTTATATAGTTAATTTAAAATAGGGTTTACACCAGGCAGGAAATCTGAACACACACACACACACACACACACACAGAGAGAGAGAGAGAGAGAGAGAGAGAGAGAGAGAGAGAGAGAGAGTCAAATACCATGTAGCTGCAGAGGAAGCAAGATGTGAGGGAACAAGTCCTGAGTCTCATGGTAAAATATAAATGAATAGAAAGGGTTAATTTATAGTTAGAGCTAGCCATTGGCCAAACAATTGTAACTGAAAAAAAAGGCTTTACATTGTGTATCGTAAGATATAACCATCAAAAAATATACAAACTGTATAGTCATTGTTTGTTTGAGGTTTGCCATTTTAAGAATAATAATTATAATAATGCTATAGGTAATACTACAATATAGTATTTTCACCTTCAGGGGATACATTCTAAGACTCTCAGTGGAAGAAATTGTGCATAGTTTCAAATCCTATGTGTACTGTGCTTTTTTTATCCTATGTGTACCTATCGATGACTGTCTAGCTTATAAAATAAGCACAATAAGAGATTAGCAGTAATAATCACAACAAAAGATACATGACTCTGGATTTTGCTAAATTAATGAGGCTGTTTCCAAACTTCTTTTCCTTATTTAATTTATTTCTCTGTCTCCTTGTGATGGTGTGCTGTGATGTGCAGCCTGCATGCCAAGGAGTGTGACCAACTTAATAGCGACAGGTTGTACCAAAAGTGCCAAGCACAAGCATTGCGGTACTTCCCACGGTCACTTCATGACCAAGATGACACATAACAGAGTCACCAACAAGTAGTACATACCATATGGATGCTTCACACAAAGGATGATTGACTCCCTGGGAAGACAGGCTGAAGACATTCAGTGCATGATCTCATTGTGCTGTTTAAAAATGGTATGCAGTCTGAAACTCCCAAATTGATTGTTTCTGGAATTTTCCATTTAATGTTTTTGGACTGTAGTTTACAGCAAATAACTGAAACCATGAAAAATGATATCTCGGATGAGGTAGGACTACTTTAGTATAAACTCTCTGCCAAACACAATTACTTGTAACATTTTTGCTGATGTTAACTGAGAATCTTCTTGCCCCAGACTATCTCATTTGGTTCTTGTTGTAAAAATGTGAGTTCAGCACGATGGGCATTGCTCCAACATTTGCAGATGAGGAGACCCAGGTTTAGGAAAATTTGGTGATCTTTCTCAGTGTAGTACAATCCAGTCCTTTAGATTCCTAAACTAACTGGGCTGCTTCCAAACTACTCTTCTGATAAATGGCATCAGAAATTGTGTGTGTGTGTGTGTGTGTGTGTGTGTGTGTGTGTGTGTGTGTGTGTCAGAGAGAGGTGGAAGAGGGGGACAGAGACAGAGAGATGCACAAAGAGAGCAGGCATCTCTTTCTCTTTAGGTCCCAAACAAAGCAATGTCAGACTGAGTAAGATTAGGAGAGTGAGCAGAGTCTTTCTCCCCAGTGGGCCGCTAACTTTCAGTGACTCAGGAAGTCTTGGAGTGATGAATGGAGTCTGGGAAGCACAGCTTTTCCCCCTCCAGGTGCTGTGTGAATTGGGAAACGGGAGGAAGCTGAGCCGCAGCCTAAGAGAGGCAAAGGGAATGTTAAGCCAATACAAGAATAAGAAAATATAAAGTAATATATGAGTCAATCAGAAAGATGATAAAGGGAATCATGACATAACAGGAAGTAAAGATACTGGGGGAAAACCTTTATCTTTCCTTTATTTTTTTCACATGTGCAACGAATTAGACTTACAGAAGGCAAAATGTTTCTGAAAAGAAAGTTTTGCCTCTGTGAGAGGAGAACGTAGGTAAGGCCTGCCTGTGGTAATTCTAAGGCTTCAACACACATCAGCTTATGCATTAAGATACAGAGTTCAGCAGTTTCTATCTGCAGATTTCAGTTTTAACCACAGACACACCCAAGGGGAGGGGAGGGCTCAGAGCTAAAGAGGATTGAGAAGGAACTGGACCAGAGCATCCTCATACCCAGGGATTTCAGCCATTCCCATCCCCAGATCCTAACAGTGGACAGATGAAGGTTTCTATGCTAAGAAAACAGAAGGGAGCAGCACCCACAGCCATGTATTTTATTGTTTCCAAACTCTGAAAAAAGTAATCTCATAATTCCTTCCGTGACTCTAGCTGCTGAGGTAGGGCAGAATCTACCCCTCTATGAAAAACAAACAAACAAGCAGACATGTGGGAAACCAAGCAGTACTTCAGCTGGGTAGAGTTTCAGGACGGGGCAGGGACACGAAGAGGGGCCTCTCACTTTATCACCACTCCGTAGTGACTAGCTTTTTCCACAACCAGGGCAACACGGCTGTCTAAGAAACAAAAGCCAGCTGAAACTAAACCTCCGTAACTTTTCCTTCTCCGATGTGTTTTAAGGCCCCAGGCAGGATCTCTGTCACATTCACGTCCCTCCTGGATGTCTGGAAAAAGTCTGATAATCTTGGAGGCGGCCCAAAATATGTGCATGGCCGTCGCCACAGTCCTGGACTTAATGTGTTTCGCAGAAGTGTCCGCCATGGTGAAATTGATGACTGTCTGAAAGGAACTTTGTTTTAACCCTTTTCAAACTAGAGTGTGTGTGAGGGGGGAGCAGCTAACTGATGGTCTTCTTTTGTTTTATGACATCCTTAACTACTTCATGTGGACTGAGTAGCACTGGAGGAGGTTGCCACTCTGATTTTGATAAATTGTGTCTAGTTTAAACCATTATTTTAAAAGATATGGCTCAGATGAATGTATACAAGAAAACAAATCCTGCCATCCAATTCATTACACATGTACAAAACTGATACAATCCCTAAAAACTGAGTTCTGTGCAGTTTTCCCCCAGAAGGCACTGGCAGAAAGTCAAAGATAAATGTGATATGGTGGCATGTATCAGGCAGGTAGGAGCGAGAAACCAGAGCCTGGGTAAGTGTGTCTTCAGCAGATGGTATTTGTGAAGATGGGGAGGGAGCTTGAGGGCTCATTGGTTTTAAGATCAAATTGTTGAGCTTCCTTAGTGGATCTCTTCACTGTGTGATATTGCAGGAGTAGACTTATAGCGAGTAGGCAGCGACTTACCCAATGCACATGAATGTAGCAGAACCAGACTTCCTGGTGAGCGGGGGAAGGTAAGTGCTCTGAAGATGGATCAGTCAAATAGCAGAATAAGGGACCTCAATTATGTGATTTTCAAATTCTCCCTTCCCTCACAGTTTCCATGTCCTTGCTGGAAGCTGGCAAGCAGCCCCGTGCCTGCTATCTGTCCCATCTCAGCTAGACAGCCCATCCAGGCCGGCCACTGCTGCTGGAGGCTCTTCCTGCCCGGAGTCCCCTGAGCTAGTTGTCAGGAGTTCTGAAGTTCTTCATCAAAGTGGTGGTGTGTCTCTCGCTGTGGTGCAGACACTGGACTTACTTAATGTGAAGGAAAATGGCTTTACAGGGAGTGGCGTCGCCCCCATCTCAGAACTGGGCTTCTCGGAAATGATGTGGCCATTTGTGAGCCCGCTGTTTCCCGAGCTGTGATAGCTTGTGGAGGATAGTGAATGTCTTGTGGGTTGCTGTGGGACAAGGTAGAGGGTGCTGTTTAAGGAGATCAAGCCTTTTGCATTGCGTTGTTCCAAGGGTCTAGAAAGGAGGCAGAAGTGTATTTGTATTCTAGTTTTCACAGTCGTTCCTTTAACAGCGCAAATGGATTTTCTTTCGTTAGCACAGATGTTCCTAAAATTCTGATTTCTGCTTTGCATGCTATTCTGAAACAGAAAGGAGAAGGTGTGCAGTCTCCTGGTCAGGCCAGCTGAAAGAGAACCCACCCTTAGCCTCCTCTGTGGTAGTCTGTCACCGGCACACACTCCTGCTGCCATCTGAGAGGAAGATGTCCCAACATTGGGACAAACCTTAGAAACTCTACAATCTGTCACCGTTTCCAGTAAAATAAGGAGATCAAGGATCCAAAGGGAGCCCACTTTCCCAAGGATGAAGAACTATGTAGAAGAAGGGAATGTAAGCCCCGGAAATGGACTTGACAGCTGGCCGAGTCCAACTCTCCACCTTCGCTTCTCACCTATTATCCTGCCCACTTACTCTTTTGCTCCCACAAATACAAGAACCCCAGGGCAAGGCAAGGGTGTACTTTAGAGAGAGGTTCTGCATACAAACCTCTTATGTTTTAGCCAGTGGTGCTAGTGAAAGCCCAGATCAGCATTTGCAAAACACCTGCTTCAGAAACAATCTTTCTGTCAAAACATCAACGATTCGTCAAAGGCCACTGTTAAAAGGGAGGTCAGGTGTGGCGGCACCGGCATGTGATCCCCACGCACTGAGTGTGAGACCAGCCTGGCTTACACAGTGACCGAGGAGCTCCAGGGGCATGGCATTTCGGTGTGCTGATGTTGCCCAGCTCCTCATCTGAATACTGGCTCTATGGGGACATTGAGCTTGTGCAAGTTCTGGGGCTTATACATTCCCAGAGGCTTTGACAAAAAGTTAAAAATACAGAGCAATTAAAAAGTCCTTGTTAAGGAGATCACAGTGACACCAAAAAAATTCAACACCTTTAGATCCCGCAAGCACATTTAATTTAAACCGAAACCGTTAAGTAAGCACACCGTCCATCACCATTTGACACAAACAGCGTTTTTGTTTTTGTTTTCTTATGGTAAAGTGAATTTCACCTGTTCCTTTAAGTGAGAAGTCTGCTTTTGGATGCTTGGCCCTTCCTTGACACCTTGTAAATAGTGTAATCATTCAAAAGCAAAAGCTGCTATTACCTGCTTATTGCATTGCATCTTGGGAATGATTCTAAATTAGAGATTACTCAAATATTTTCCCCTAACTTTTGTTTTATTTCTAAGTGGTTAAATGCACTTTAGAATTTCATGGTAACATGATATAATCCCTATAGAGAAAAATTTAAATGCAGAAGTTCATTGGATTGGGAAGTATGTTTCCTAGCTACTTCACTGCTGTTCTAAACAAAGAAGTCTTTCTCTGCCTCTCTTATATGAATGTAACCAAAAAGAGAAAAGGCGAAAAAAAAAAAGATCAAAAATGAGTTTAGTGAAAATGAATGGCATAGAGCAATGGCAGAAACGTCATTTTAAGATGAGCAAGACTGGAAAGTGCACCTTTAAATTGTTCCAAAAGGAGCTCTATGGCATGAGGCGCCTAAGTAACTGACCCTTCCCTGAAACTTTTGCCTTTGTTGAGATGAGTTAGGACAAAGTTGTTAAACAATACATTTAGAAATCTCAGATATGATTACAGATTAAATATCAGTACACACATCTAAAACTGAAGCTAACTGAGACGTTTTTTAGTAGAACATTTTAGTGGTGGCTCTAACAACAATGTTGATCAACATATGTAGACTCTGAGTGATTGTATTGCCCAACTAATCAGGTATGGCCTGTTGTAGTTGTGAATAGAACTTTGAATCATTTGCCCTTGAGGACCATGAAATAATGATCAGCTCTATAGAATACTGCACCTAGCACATGCTCCCTGAAGCTCCAATCCAAACTTATAGGTAGTATGTGCATATGGCCCAGGATTCTCGTGCACAGACAATTGGATAAGGTGTGTCTGCTGGCAAACATGTGTTTTCTCAACAGGCATGAACTCAGAGGATGGCATGAGCTCGGGGATGATTTCACCTGCCTGTCCCTATTAAATCTGTGTGTTTCTGATCATGAAACAATCCAAAGGTTGAAAATCAGGATAGTAATTATGCCAAAACAAAGTCTGGAAGATTAAAGAATGAGTTAAATGAAAACAAATGGCACAGGGCAATGGCAGAAACGGCATTTCAAGACGAGCGAGACTGGAAAGTGCACCTTTAAATTGTCCATATCCATCAGTTGGGATCAATGCCTGGCTATCCTCCCTTTCTACAGCTACGAGTTACTCCCCATAACTGCTTGTGGGATGAGCCAGCTGACTCTCCCTTCGCCGGAGAAGCCCACAGCTGACACCTAACCTTTGACAGCACTGGCTGAGTATGCCTTTGAACCATCATCTCTAGCCAATGTATAAGCCAATTAGTAATTTCTACTTAACACTTCGTTTTTCAGGAGAGGGATGGGTGGGCGTAGGCTTAGTAGGAGCACGAAGCTGAAGGCTTACTTTTCAAACATCCCATCAACAAAATCAGAGCCACAAAAGACTCTGGGGGAAAATCAAGAGATTTACTTGTAAAATTAGATGGAGAATTTCTGACCTCATCCCCAAATAGTTTCCCACTCTGTTGGAAAGTCAACGCCTAGAGTGGAGTCTCCATTCAAAGGGATGGTTCCCACAGGATATTCATGCACACTTTCTACAAGCTACCCTTAAAATGTTTAGAGAACCGTGTGTAAAATTGAAATGATTTGACTCCCTTATCAGTGACTGTCGCAGAAATGATCTGAGCAGTGACTGAATGCCACATTAACTAGTGGGCAGTCCTGAAAACCCCACCTCCCCATCAAAAGAGAGCAAAACCAGAACCCTGGCTTCCTCATTTGTTATGGGTGCTAATGCCATGACTAGACAAAGAACTTCCATTTATCAGGATTACTTCTGAAACCAAAGACCACTTGTTAGTCTCCAGCTTCAAACGGGTACAATTTCTCCAACACACTTGGGGTAAATCAGAGAAAAATGATGAATTCTTTCTAAGGTTTGTTTCCTATAAATGGAGTTTGCTCCTTGTGAAAATTTAACATACTTCTTACTTGTTCAAACAGCAAAGCTTTTCTTGGGAAAATTTAAAGAAGAAAAAGGCAGTGTGGGAAAGCAGGCATGTTTTATAGATGCTAGTCTGTACACGTGTTTATTTGTTTACATACACATAATGGGTGTTTGTGCATAACTATTTATGCATAACTTTCTTTTTTATTTTATTTTATTGAGCTATACATTTTTCTCTGCTCCCCTCCCTGCCTCTCCCCTCCCCTTCAACCCTCTCCCAAAGTCCCCATGCTCCTGTTTTACTCAGGAGATTTTGTCTTTTTCTACTTCCCATGTAGATCCATGTATGTTTCTCTTAGGGTCCTCATTGTTGTCTATGTTATCTGGGATTGTGATTTGTAGGCTGGTTTTCTTTGCTTTATGTTTAAAATCCTCTTATGAGTGAGTACATATAATAATTGTCTTTCTGGGTCTGGGTTACCTCACTCAGTATGATGTTTTCTAGCTCCATCCATTTGCCTGCAAATTTTAAGATGTTATTATTTTTTCTGCTTTGTAGTACTCCATTGTGTAAATGTATCACATTTTCCTTATCCATTCTTTGGTCAGGGGGCATTTAGGTTGTTTCCAGGTTCTGGCTATGACAAACAATGCTGCTATGAACAGAACTGAGCACATGTCCTTGTGACACAATTGAGCATCCTTTGGATATATACCCAAAAGTGGTATTAATGGGTCTTGAGGAAGGTTATTTCCTAATTTTCTGAGAAATAGTCACACTGACATCCAAAGGGGCTGTACCAGCTTGCACGCCCACCAGCAATGCTGGAGTGTTCTATTTACCCTTTTCCCTTTACAACTTCTCCATTTAAGGAAATGCTCAACATCCTTAGTCACCAGAGAAATGCAAATCAAAACAACTCTGAGATTCCATCTTACACCTGTAAGAATGGCCAAGATCAAAAACACTGATGACAACGTATTAACCACCCAAAGAATTTGTTGACTATGTCTGTGACCATTGTTTCTGGCACAATTCCATGGTGTCAAGACAAGGCAAAGTCCCCCCACCCCGGATATTTATAGTTATTTAGAGGATTACTATAGCAGTGAATTCTGCTGAAGATATTAAAATTTGAGTTTGATTATTAACAACCTATAATTGCCCAAAATTATTTCTGAAAAATCTAATTCAATTTTATATTAAATGATGCTGTTCTATTCTCCCTTGCATTTTTTTTTGCTCCCAGCTTTTCAACTGAATTTTATGGTCAACTTCTCTTGGGAATAAGACCGAGAGAAGTAGACCAAACCCTGTAAAGAAATGTATAGCAAGCTGGTGGAGGAATCTTTGAATGTCTTTGAAGGAAATGAAGTGTTTATCTTTGGATTTTGTATGATGTTTTACATGTGAACAGCAAACAACTGTGTCTTTCCTGAATTATCTCAAGTTAGTTTTGTAGTAAACAAAGTCATGTAATATATAGTATATAAGTTTTAGATAATGAGGTCCAGACTGTTTACAAGGTATTTTCATTCCTACTGAAATTGTGGAGTCATAGAGCTACTAGATGAAATGCTTCCCTCATGTTTGAGAACTCTGGAGATGCCTCCAGTTTCTAAGTCATCTTTATGAACACGATCTCAGTAGCATCCATTCCATTACAGGGTGGGGCCTCAGTGGGCCATGATGTAGAAGAAAAGTGAGACGGGGGCTTAGTGGTCCACACTTGAGATGCTAGCACCAAGGATGCCAAGGCAGGAGCATCATGAGCCTGGGCTACAGACTGAAACCCTGTCTCAGAACAAACAGCTGGACAAGGCAGCGTGTACTTTTTATCCCAGAACTCAGGAGGCAAAAGTGGGTGCATCTCCATGAGTTCTGGGCCAGTCTGATCTACATAGTAAGTTCCAGGCCAGATCAGCCAGAGCTGCATAGTGATATCCTGTCTCAAACAGACAGACAAACAAACAAAAATAAGTCCACAAGCTAATAACAAAGTTCCCCGAACTCCTGTGACAAACGGTGGACAGCAAATCGCTGTGGAGCCTGGTCAGAGGGAAACGTTGGGACTGAGAAAACCGAAATCACTGTTTGGTTTGAGTTTAGATCGTGTGAATGTTTTCAATGTGTGAAAGGGGTGCATGGTGTTATTCTGG
Source organism: Microtus oregoni (assembly GCF_018167655.1). Taxonomy (NCBI): domain Eukaryota; kingdom Metazoa; phylum Chordata; class Mammalia; order Rodentia; family Cricetidae; genus Microtus; species Microtus oregoni. Next base: position 36,587,288 of record NW_024543072.1, read on the forward strand.
CAACATTAAAATATCAGCATAAGGATGTGGGGGCCAAGCCACTTACTTACAAGCCCTTCTCTACATTTTGGTTAGGATAATGTCATGTGTAGATATGTAATAAGACCAAGAAGACAACTTTTTTTTTTTGTAAGGCTTTACCAAAAAACCACCTCCCTGTGTGGACACATAAATAATATTACTTTTGTAAATTCTGAAAACATTTTGAATTCACAACTGTATATTTCCAAGATTTTAAAGAAAGAATTTGGGTTCTATAACACTTAACTACTGGGGGAGGGGGTGCTCTAAGAGGCACTGTGAGTGAGCTAAAGCATCTTTAATAGGGGAACTCAGTAATTATGTCTAAAGTAATTAGGTCAGAAAAATTATTCCTATATAGAGTTGTGGACCAGAAGACCAGAGAAATCACACAGAATGTTCTTTTAGGTAGAGAGTGTCAGAATAAAGAAGGAGCAGCCTCTTACCATGCTCACTTCAGGATTCTTTGAACTATTATCATATGCATGCAGGACTCGGTTTGGAAAACCAGCTCAACCAATCTGTCTTGAGTTTGTATAATACGCTAGACACTGTAACTGGCAATGGACTAGAAGCCTCAAGAATTCCAACATGGGACACTAACTTGCAAGTGGAAAGGAAATGCGTACAAAGTGTAAGCACTAGCCTAGGATTATGAGCAGAAAAGAGAGCGACTGCCACTTTCCAGCCAAGAGAAAGTGTGCATTTCCCGTGTGCATGGAGGTGATGGGCCTGGCACACTGGGGACAAGGAGGGGTGAGAGCTATCAGAATTCTTCCCTGTAGGCCTGAAGGTCTGAATCCACCCGAGGCCGGTGGGAAGGGAGCAAAGGCGTGGAGCGACAGTGGGAGCTTCACCTAGCAGTTAGGGAAAACAGCCTTGGAAAGAAGAAGTGGTTCTGATGTTTGCCCCAACCCCCTCTGTGGCTTTAATAAAGGGGCATTTGACATAGGAAATCAACATTTAATCTTCTCTCTCAATATGGAAGACCGTGAGAAAATACACACGAGCAGGCAGTGTTTTACAGATGTTCAGTCTAAAGTTAACTTTTTTTTTTTTTTTATTTCTAGATTGCAAGTGAAATGTATTGAGCGAGGGAAGCATGACTCATCGGGGCAGGGTCCCAAAGCATCAGGCTAACTAATCTCACAGGTGGTCTTCAAGGGGGCCCTAATCCAGATTGGATTTCTTAAGGGCATGGACAGATAGGATGAGGTCATTGTTTGCTTTAGACTCATCTTAGCAGCTGTAGCAGCTGTATCGTCTCTTCAAACGCCCAGATTATAGGTTTAACCCCAGGGTTGAGCTATTGAGGGTTAGTGGATGGAAGGAGATTTCTTGAAAATGCCAGGCTTTGGTAGTTTGGAAATCATGACACGGGAGCTTAAACTGACCAGCTCTATTGGGAACAAACGCAATATGTGAGAAGCCCATAGGAAGATTCACAGAGGATGAGAAAAAAATCCTCTAGTGGACTAAAAAACTTCAGTCCTTTGAGTCATTGTCACCCAGCAAAGACAGGCAGTGAAATGCCTGACAGGTGGCAGGGCAAGTTAGTTGACAGATGAGTTGATAGTTCCTGACAGTGTGGGCCTTATCTCCCTTTACAGAAGCAGATGTGAATGAAACAGATGTCAGAAATAGCATTGCTTCTCTCGGGGAAGACCAAATGGTAGAGGAAACAGGGATCGTATTACCAGCTGAGCTGGGAAGAGAGGGTTGTGGCTAGATGGGGTAGCCAGGTGGAAACTGGGTCTGGAGTTCAGGAGGGTATTGTATTAAAGCAGCAAACATGAAGTTATCACAACACCGTCATTGGGATCTCATTGCTCAATGGCAGCGGTGAAGGTTTCGTTTATGTATTAATAGTATTGTGTCATGGAAGAGAAGGAAAAGTAAACATTTTGTTGAAATATTTGTTACATTTTCTTTATATGAGTATGTGTGTATATATATGTGTATGTTATGGGAGTTGGTTCTCTCCTTCCACCAAGTGGGTCCTGGGAATTGAACTCGGATAATAAGGCTTGGCAGAAGGCACTTTCCCCTGGTGAGCCGTCTCACTGACTCTAAATGTTTTTCTTTTTGGATGCATGTTCTATTCCTCTTCAGAGCTGGCTGGAATTTAGAAATATCATGATAACTTATCAGTAAGAACAAAGGTTCAGAGAGGTATGGGATTGTTTGAGAGTTTATCGGATGGTGTCACACTGTCATGTATCGGCCCCCTGCCCCCTCACTTTCCTTCTTTCTCCTTATTTCTTCGCTTTTCTCCTCATAGGCATAAGCAGAAGCACTGGAAACTTACGAATAGTGTTCAAAGGAAAAGTCCCTATTGTTGCAGGAACTGCTGGTACTATTATTATGTAAGCATTTATCCGGTGAGGAATCCCAACTGCAAGAGCAGTATTCAATTAGATTTCTTATCCTCACGGTGAAAATCTTATTAACCAAAAGAACTGGAGTCTGGAGTTAGAAGACCTGGTCTCTAGTTCTGAGGAGCTCCACAGTAGCAACCAAGACTTCTGGCTTCTCTGGCTCTCTGTCTCCTTAACTGCTCAGCTACCTTGGTAATAAAGTCACGGGTAGACAGGTGTCCCAGCGAAAAAGCAAATGACAGAGTAGCAATTTGAAGGGAAGGATGCCACTCAGAAGAGAACTACTTTGATAAGGAATGCCTACACAGTTACAGACTCTTCTACGGATGCCAATGAGACACCTGCCATCCCCCATCTCAAGGAGATGCTTTCACTTTGGGTCTCTGCATTGCTCACCTCTCGGCCTGTCTCAGATCTTCCCCCAACCACTGGCTACTTCATGAGGGTTTCCTTCACCCCTTAAAGTTGTATGCCTTCACGAGCACACACCTAATTCAGCAAACAGATGAGCATATACGCACACAGCCTCTGCGTGGCTTTGTGGCCCCCATTGCATGATTTATGATTCTCGGTAACACTGTAAACTTCCTAATACTTTGTTGTTTATGCCTCCCATTAGAAAGCAAGATGAAAGCAGGGATGCTGTAGGCTTTGTTCATCGCATCAAGGGCGCTTTACCACATAACAGCTGAAGTGCTCCTTGGTGCTCTTCAGTTCTGGATCACCAAGTCCCCAAGGAATCCTAAACTGATAGTGGATATATTCATAAAGTGAAAAACCAAAGAAGCCATGGATCCAACATCAGTGATTTTCAAATAGCCTGAGCGACTGGCTTCTTGTTTCCTCAGGAAGCTTATGCAGAAACCTCATAGAAAGGAGTGATTTGCAAATTTAGTCTAGGTGAACTGGGTAAAAGGATTATGAACCAGCTTGTTTTTCTCCCATCCTCGTAATGAGTGGCCTCATAATGACTGGATGAGGGTTCCCCAAAGAAACCCGGCACAGATTTTTCTCAAATTTGCTTAATTACTGGTTAACAACATAAACCCCCCTGGCTCAGTTCCTGGAAGGAAAGGAGGATCTAGCAAGACGTTGGTGAAGGGACAGAGATGTGGTTGAGAGAAAGTGCTAGAAATAATAGCGATGGTGAGGAGCATGGTGGGTAACCAAGTAGAGAAACAGGTTAGTAGAAGGACATGATGAAGTCTACTGGGGGAGGTCATTTCAGTGGTGGTTACACTTGTCTGCCACATGAGACACAGCAGTTCGATCTTGGTTTGGGCTGAGAATCAGATATGTTTAAAAAGAGAAAAACTAAGCCCTATTTAGGGGTTTGTTTTGTTGAACTGTATTATTGGCAATGGCGCCAAAGTACCAACATCCAACCACTTGAACTAAATAGAACATTAGCAGAGTTCTAAACATCCAAACATGTGATGGAGAGAAAATTCCTCTGCCAAAAATCTCAAAAGAGGTATCACTTGTTCGTTGAGGACGAGTCCACAAACAAAGTCAGTAAAGATGTGTTTGCATTTCCCATTCTTTCCTATTAAGTATCAATTTTGCTTTCTGTGTAATTATCTGTGAGACATAGCAAGTGACCTCGCTGATGGAAGCCTGTGCTTAGTTCCTCTTTTGATGTGAAAAATTTCCAGATAACTTACCATGTTTACCCGTTGATATTGCAGACCGTTTTATCCATTGAAATTTATCTTTCCTCTCAAAATATTGCACATTCAAAGTACTTCAACCACAGAGCTCATTTTAATGATTATTGTATCACTTTTTAAAACCCGTGGCTCTCACTGAATGCATGACTCACCTACATCTGTTCTTGCCTATCTCAGGGGCACCATCTCCACATCACCTGTCACTCAAGCCCTACCGGTTTTATCAGCTACATGGTTTTCAAATGCACATAACTTCATCTACTCCCCAATGACCTTAGTAGAAACTACCACTGTAGTAAGGGGGCCACTTGTTTTATTCCCAGATGCTCAGCCCCGAAATAATCACACAGAAACTGTATTAATTAAATTACTGCTTGGCCCATTAGCTTTAGCTTCTTATTGGCTAACTCTTACATATTGATTTTACCTATTTTTATTAATCTGTGTATTGCCATGTGGCTGTGGCTTACTGGCTAATGTTTAATCTGGCTCCAGAGGGGCTACATGGCTTCTCTCTGATTCCACCTTCCTCCTTCCAGCATTCAGTTTAGTTTTTCCTTCCTACCTCTATTCTCTTTTTCTATCACAGGCCAAGACAGTTTCTTTATTAACCAATGGTATTCACAGCATACAGAGGGGAATCCCATATCATACCACCATCTTCCTCCCAGAATATTACAATAGCTTTCTGCCTGCTCTCTTTTATCTACCCTGGCCATTCTCTTACGTTTTTGGAAGTCAGTTCCAGATGTAGTTCCCATCAACCATACCCTTGATCTTCCCAGTGCCATCAGTCTGCTTCATCACTTTTTTCCTGGGCCAATGGAGCATCCTGCATTTCTGTTGGCTGCTCACTTTTGAGCCTGTGCTGTCTCCTGTTTACACAATGCTTTAATTTCAATACAACTTTAATCCCCATAAAGCACACACATTCTCGAAGTACTTTGTTGTTTTTTGTACTTTAGCATTCTCATCACCAGAAGTACCCTCTCCCCTATGCCATACCTACCAAAGTTCTTCAAGGCCTTTTCTCGCCTCTTTTCAGGATGATGGTACCTTTCTGACTTTTGGACTCACACAGGGTAACTCGCCTTCTTATTGAAGAGTGTAGCCAACTTTGTGAGCAAAGTCTTACCCAGTTTCGTTCACTAGACCACAGCGTGCACTGCTGCTTGCATACAGAAATTCCTCAATGTATTTAATGAACTGTAGTACATTTTATTTGAAAATAGTTTATTGACTTTGAATCTCAGAGGAGAGCTTAATCACCAAATTTATTTTTGGTATTCTGGAGTTGTATTATAATCAAATGGAAACCACCCCGCATATGGAAGCATAACTGTACTCTGCTTTATTTCAAAGTAAGTCAGGTCCTTTTACCACCAGAGAGGAAGAAAGGGGATTAAGCTAAAATGAATGTTTTGATGAGGACGAGGCAGATGGTAAATTAACTGGAGGGAAACAACAATAATAACAAAAGAGCTTGCCACATGTTCGCAGCAGACTCCTCATGACTGATGTGCAGCAACGTGGAAACTCTCTTCAGGGCATACTGTATTTTCATTGCCTACAGGAATGTATTTTGAGACATAGATTAATTTCAGAACAAGGAACTCCAAACTCCAGCATCAGCTCAATTTGAAGGTTTCAAACTTTCCTCTCTCTCTTCTTGTGTGTTTGTGAGCATTAAAACCCATCATTCACTCATAGTTTCCCATGGAATCCCAACATTAAATAGATAACACCAGGGTTGCTTTGGGTAAAAGGATGGAGCCCAGGGTTCAGCCCTTTCACTGCAGGGCTCTACAGTTTCTGTGTTGGCCCCTGAAGTACAATCCAGAGAAACCCTGGTAACTGGAAGGACCTAGAATCCTTTCTGCTTCTAACAACCCATGTCAGTGAAGGCACAAGGCACATTTAGATCATGAAAATGGGCTGTGGTCTGGCTAAGAACAGGCCTTTGACTGTGGCTGTCTGATTTGATGATCTCTCCCATACTTCCTGCTCTTGTCTTTGGTGTTGTGTGCCTCTGTCTAGCTGCCTCAACACATATGTAAAGTGGCCTCTACACACTTTAATAGAACCTCTAAACGCTTCATCCACCAATGACCATATTTTCTACCACAAGCCTCTAGTCCATTGCCTATGAAGGCTACACTTTGCTACAAAAATGCATTAACACAAGAGAGATGGGGAGTTTTCATGCAATTTAAGATTTAAAAAAAAATTCTGGAGTCTTAGGGTTTCTCTTGCTGTGATGAATTACTATGACCAAATTAACTTGAAGGAGAAAATGATTTATTTGACTTACAATTCCATATTTTTGTTCAACATTGAAGGAAGTCAGGACAGAAATTCCAACAGGGTATAAATCTGGGGGCAGGAGCTGATGCAGAGACCATGGATGAGTGTTGTTTATTAGCTTGCTCCTCGTGGCTTGCTTAGCCTGCTTTCTTATAGAATCCAGGACCACCAGCCCAGGGGTGGCACCACCCACAATGGGTTAGATCTATCCTCATCAGTTACTACTTAAGAAAATGCTCTACATTCATGCTGATAGCCTGATCTTGTGGAGGCATTTTTTTTTAAATTGAAGTTCCCTCATCTCATGATTTTGGCCTGCGTCAAGGTGATGTAAAACTAGGCATAAACCCGGCATTCAGGGAAGTATACAATAATGAAAAGAAAGAGGTAAGGATGCTATTTTGAAGCCAGGATAGGGAGGTTTAAAAAGAGATGGCAAGACTTCATGATCACAGAAACCAGATTGCTCACTTGCTAGAGCACTAAAAGATTATCAAACTCACGTTTCCCAGAATGAAAAGATACTCTTTAAGAAGACTTTATAAGAAAAGTTTGGAGTCAAAGGTTATAAAGGGCTTCAGCATTTCGCCACTCAGAGAAAACTAGTATAAATCTGTAGCATTCCCTAAATTTGGCCTGTCAATTCCTCTATTAGTGGAAGTTGCAAATGCTACTTCCTGATTGGCTACTGCTGATGACAGTACTGCCACAATGTTCTTTGACAGGCTTATGTTCTGGGGACTTTGGGCACATTGTGCTCCGTCCTCTGTGAAAATGACCAGGAGCTATCATTTTGTGGAGACAAAGTTCCTGATTGGGACACAATCATTAAAAACCTGCTTTTCCCGCTGTATGAAATCACGGGTACAAGAACACACCTGTGGAATCCCGTTAGTTCCCTGCCCACTCTGCCTCCCCTGCCAGAGGTTCAGAGTGTCACTATTCAACAAAGTCACTTTGGGAATTCCCCAGACACTCTAGTTTCTTCCCTCCTCCCCACAACATGTCAGCATTTGCCATCTGTGTGCTACTTCGGGGGAGCCATTGACTTTGCACACAATCTCATGTGCTTGTGACTCACGGAAACCTACACTTGCTGCCATAGAGCAACGCTTTAAAAAGAAGGGAGAAAATCAGTGTATTTGTGTTTATTTTAGTAAGATTAGACCATTCTAGAGCTAATCTCATTGGCATAGTTGTGGTGAGCCAGCCCTAATGTTGTGAGCATGGGAGAGCTGTCCCCATCACTCATCTGTCTTGTGGAGAGATGCCTTCCCAGGTAGGAGAGCTGTCGCTAGGTCATAAGGGTGGGAGAGATGCCCCAGACCCTACAGCTGCAACACTTGGGAGAGCAGGCCCTGCACCTTTCATAGGCAGCACAATAGAGTCAAACTCATTGTCGGAGGTGTTGGTGAGTCTGCCCCGAAGTTGTGAGCGTAAGAGAGCTGTCCCTATTACTTATCTGTCATGTGGTGTCATAGGCAGGTGAAAGATGTTTCCCACCACCCAACTCCTCCTGAAGCAGGTGGGAGAGTTGGCCCTAAAGTCATAATAATGGGATAGTTGATCCTGCCTCTCATCAACTGCAGCACTCGGGACAGTGATCCCTGTGCCATGCCTAGGCAACACAGGAAAGTTGACCCTGAAGGTATAGGTGTGGGAGATCCAACCCTGAGGACATGAAAGCAGGAGAACTGGCCCCATACCTTGCTCATCACTGCAAGGGGTAAACTCATCAGGGCAATGCAAGGAGAGCTCACCCTCATGGTGAGGACAGTGGAGAGCTGGCAGGCTGACCAACCCTGCAACTTCCTTGGCCCAGAACCAGGGTTATCAGTTGGCCTACCCCAATGTAATCCCATCTATGATCTGCTGGAACGTGTGAAGGGATCAGTCCTGTAGACCCAAAAGTGCAGGATTTCTACAACACAGGGCAACATCAACCAAGAGGAGTTCCAATGAGGAGTTCCCCCACATCAATTGTGTAGCAGAAACCAGTGGCCTCCAACCCAACCAAGGACTCTTTACAATGAACACTTGCAAACAAAGATGTATGGATAAAAGGGTTTACTGTGTGACTCACTATGTCATACTACAATTTCCATGACAGGATTGTTTTTTTTTTCTTTTGTTTTTCTCTTAAATTTTATTTCATTTCATTTTGGCAGGGGGAGGTTGCGAGGGCAGAGGGTAGATACAAAGGAATGGGGAAATGAAAGGGATGGAGACACATAATGTGAAAGACACAAAGAATAAGAAAAGAATGATAACCAGACCGCTTAGGTGAACGTTGTTTCTTACATGCAGTTTCTTTTTAGTTGAGGCCCATGGATCAGAGATTCCAGGGTGTGTCTCTCCTGCCAGTTGTGTTCCTCTGTTTTTGTTCTCTGCTCAACCATCTAAATCCACTCCAGGCAGGCTTCCATCCCCACCCCTCCACAAAACACTGTTAGTGTTCCATATTCTACACCCTAGTGTGTGAATCAGTGACTTTTTAATCTACATCTTACTGTGTTTCATAGATGTCACCGGAACATTGGCCATCTTGGCTTCTGTAATATTTCATGTTCCTCCTCCATTTCCCTCTGCTGCCTCTGCCTCCTTTTCTGGTCCTTCCCTCTTATCTCACACCTGAAAAAGTTGGAGTGACCTAGGCCCTTTCCCCTTCTTTCTCACACACACTCTCTTAACTCATCTGTCCCTCTGGCAGTCAAGACCATCTATACATGCCCTTTTTATAATTGATACTGCAATTATATCCTCTACTTTGAACTCTATTCTTGGCTTTGTCTTCTTTGATAACTTTCTGAAACAGAATTCCGTGCACATGTCCACAACTCTCTTTGCCTTAATGACGGACCCTACCATTGAGTTTAAATCATGGAAGTGCACTCTGGAGGTCTTTCTTCTTCTAACCCTCTACCCTCACACAAGTTGACTGCCCCCAGTGTTATTCTAAGATCCATTTTCTTCATCATTATCTTAAAACATAATGCTCTACTGTCAAGCCTTTCTTTGAGCTTTTCTTTTTCTAATCATGCTGTTAGAAAGATGGTGCACAAGTTACTTAACCTGGTAGCAGAGTACTTGACTGAACAGCCTCAAGTTCAAGGGATCTAGTCCCTCGGGGCAGGCACAATATGGCAACAAGGGCAGTTCCTGGCTGTGGCAGTGGGAATATGCAGTGGCTTGTTTATGTTATCAATGATCAAAAAGTAGAGTTTGGATAGAGTGGAAAGCAGGGCCTGGCTGTTCTCTGAAGCCAGCACCCACAATCAACTACCCTTAGCCAGGCCTTAAAGTAACTCTAATTAACATCTATGACCTATCCACACTGCACCAGCACTGGAGACCAAGTTTCCAAGCACATACACCTATGTTGACACTCACATAAAACTCATGACGAATAGCTATGAGGTCATATCAAATAAATATGCACACAGCTGTCTATTTAAGAATTCCTGTATAAATTATTGTTTCCTGTCAGGATTTATAGTTGAGGCTAATTCTAACACCAACATAATGCATAGGCCACAAAATATTCATAAAATTTTAAATAAAAAATGGACATTTTATTCAGGAGAGATTTGATGCTATTCAGTAGTCATATAGCATGTGTTCCGAACAGGGCTGGAGCGCCCTGACGACGGTAAGAAAATGAGCTGCTTGGCAAACTCCCGCCAAGGAGGTGAGAGAGATGTGTAGGAAAATGTTACAGCAAAGTAAAGAGAGCAACAAAGAATTACAGGCACCAGGGTGGGGGGATGGGGTGGGAGGTGGGGACGAGGGTGGGGGTAATAGGCTGGAATAAAGAAAAGCAGGTGTGCCAGAGCTCAGATTCATGGGAGATGCATGGGAACTTCCCTTCCTTTTATTTTCCTCAGAGCCCCCCCCCCCAACTCAAGTTCTACTGGTTCTAGTCCAGGGATTGTCTAACTTTTTAGTAAGAGTCAGATAGAAGAGGAGGATGGAGGAGGGAGAGAGTGGGGAATAAGTGGTCTCAATGTCACACTTATGTTCACATTACCCTATCTACTAAAGTCTCTGTTCTGAAACCTAGTGTGAAGATGGCTTTTGCTGTCTTCCCCATTCTTCCATTCTTCCTGCCCACTAGTTTCTGGAGATCTTCTAGGTGAGAAACACTTTTTCTTTCTCCCCTTAGTATCACCATTTTCTCTGTTCCCCATCCTCTTCCTCTGGTCCCCTTATTCTCTTCTTCTATTTAGGCCTGATCCTTGTTGTGTCTCAAAGCCTCTTGTCCCCATTCTTCCCGGAGTCTGTTTATGAATTCAGCAACTCAGCATTTTACCAACCCTACTTCTTAGAAGAAGCAGAGACCTTGCAACAAAAATTAAACCCAGGTTCAATTACCTGTCAGTGTGAATTAGACACATGTCCTTGAGATGATTTCAAGAGCTCATACTGAGAGGATAGAGATGGCCTCCCATCTGTTGCCTGTTTGTTCCCAGAAAGTTGTGTTAATTTGTTTTCTTTCTTTTTAGGGGTTGGTATTGGGTATGGTATACAGCATACGGTATATGGTATACAGTATACGGTATATGGTGAGACAAAAACAAAAGCAGCCTTCCTAAGACGCCAGTCTGCCCAGGCATGTGTAGCCTCAGTTTGGTGAAAACCAAGTCTGCATTTTCTTCCTGGTCAAGTTCTGAGAGCTTAGAAACCAAAGCAAGCTCTATGCCCCACTCCAAACGACTCCAAGTCAAGGCTTTGTTTGTCGTGATTGTGACTGCAAGGAGGCAGTGAGTATGCCTCCCAACCCTTCTCAAAGAATTTAAACTACACTTTTCTCAAACACTGCTTTCTATGCTTGCGTGACAGGAGACACCCTCTAGAGCAGTGGTTCTCAGCCTTCCTAATGCTGCCACCCTTTAATACAGTTCCTCATGGTGTGCTGACCCCTAACCATAAAATTAGTTCAGTTGCTACTTCATGAATGTAATTTTGCTACTGTAATGAATCACAGTGTAAATATCTGTGTTTTCTGGTGGTCTTAGGCGACCCCTGTGAAGGGGTTGTTTGACACCACCCTAAGGGGTAGCAACCACAGGCTGACAATCACTGCTTTAAAGAAAAGACCTCTCATTCTGATTGTGGACACGTTATTTTTGTTTACTACATTGATAAAGTATGAACAAACAGAAAATGGACTTTTTATATATCTGAAAGTATATAAATACTTTATAGTTATTGATAACTGTATACACACACACACACACATATATATATATATATATATATACAAAAATATATGCAAAATTGCAGCTCAAATTTAAACAAACCAGTATTGTTTAGAAACTTTCTGATCAATTATTATACTCATATGAGAGATGGTCTTCTTTCAGGGAACTGAATTACCTCCAAGCAGGAAGGTATTTTGGCTGCCTGGCATATGTTGTTTCTAGCTTGGCAGGCCTGGCTACCCTGGTCTGGTGATCCACCATTCTCCTGCCACTACTGGAATGAAATCTCAGTCTACCAGGTTGCTGCAATGCCATTGGAGGATAGGATGTAACTGATACATTGATGTTTCTTTCTTCATTATATAAAAGTCATTGACCCAGTGCAAATATATAGCCTGACATTAATTGGCAGCACCGAGTCATAAAATAGTTCCCCTGACAATTCAGGAAATACCTCATACAAACTTTATACATCAAAATAAAATTTGCTTTAAATTGTCACAAGAACTCACAGATTGTGGGAATCGGGGGACTGTAGTTAAAGAAGCACTGACTTAAATGTCTTCCTTTATTTAAGACTGGAAAGCACATCAAAATGTTTTAAGTCCAGCCTTAGACTCGGCAGCTACTTAGAGCAATTAATAGCTTAGAAGAGACTCAAGCCACAGGCCTCAATTCTTTATCCATTATTAAAATCCTTGAACTACTCCATGTTTCTACACATAGAAGGACGAAAGAACTAAAATTCAGCATCTATATAATAGCTGGATATGCTAGTTATTGGTAATGAATGATGAGACATTAATGTATTATAAATAAATAGTTATACATGAAACAAAGCTTGGAGACACAGGGCACAAGCAGTGTCCTACAGGAGCACACACTAAAGTGCCTACTAGTGTCAGGGGTCTACAGAAGGAAGCACACGGTCCCCACTCACCTACATCAGATCCAGCTGATACTGCACAGTAAACAGTGTGTGTGAGAGGCAGCCTCTGAGGATGCCAAGGGAGAACTCGGAACTAGAAGACAATAGCAGGTGCCTGTACAGTCCAGCTCCGAGGGCAGCAGAAATGCAAGACTGAATGTGGACTGGGACATGAAAACCAAACCTTCCTCTGCTTCCACCTTCCAGTTGTCTTTTAGGTGTGTGAATATCTCTGTCAGAGGAATTAGATGATTCTCTAGTTATAGAATTATTGGCTCTTATGCTTCTAAGATTTTACCTTTGTCCCCAAGACCTTTTCTTGATCTCTTCTGGGAGCCAGGAGGAATGATGAATATATCATCTGGATGAGTACATCCACTCCTTCAGTGTGACTGCAACCCACTCCTATGGGTCAGAAGGCATAGTTTTCAAGTAAATTGCTGAAATGACTTTGCTGCTTCGTACACATTGACCTGACACTGGTCGTGTTGGAATCGACTTTCTGTCTCCCCCTCCTAGCTGAATGGCCTACAAGTGTCATGAATACATTGAGGAATACTATATTTCTAAGTGCCAAGCTGATGGAAAACATTTTTTTTTCCAAGGGAAAGGAAATTAGCACATGTCAGGAGTCCCTAAGTGCACAGCCCGATCCATGGTCTTATTGACCTCTTACCCTTCATGAGATATGAATTACACATAATACCATGATAGGTGAACTACGTGACGTGTTGGAGATTCACCCAGCTGGTGTCAGAACTTCTGTGTGACCCTCCCCCCATGCCCTAACTACAAACCATGGGTCATTTCTTCTGTGCTCTATCCCTCATGAGACTCACCTTTCTGTGTATTTGCCCCTTAGAAGTGAGGGTGGATTAATCTGCACAAGCATGCTTGAGCAGCAAAGAGCACTGTTCTTCCCCAGGAATGTTGCTTTGCACTTCGCTTGCTTGTACCCCCACTTGCTTTTGTCTTTTCCTAAGTTTTTATTTAGAGTGTGAGCGCCTGCCCTCCCCGCGTGTGTGCGTGTGTGCGTGTGTGCGTGTGTGTGTGTGTGTGTGTGTGTGTGTGTGTTTGTGTTTCAGTCCCCTCACCCAAAAAGTAGTGGGTCGGCCTGCAGTCGTCATTATGGTTGATGAAGGAGAAGTATCGTGGTTCTTGTCCCCTTGTTCAAAGCCTGTTCTTTGTGGAGACAGTATTGGTGCATGGTCAGACAGCTGTCTCAGCGTCATCCAGCCAAGTGTCAGCTCAAGTTCAGGGCTGAATCTCAGCAGGCACTTACAGGGGCCTCTCTACCCTGTCCGTGAGTCTGCGTTCCCTGGGAGAAGGGCTTCCTTGCCAAGGACAAAGGATGTGGGACTCACTTAGCTCTGCTTTTCCCTCTCAGAAGACTTCTCTTCAAACTGTGTTAATATCAGCAGACCAAAAAGCAGACAGTTAAACACAGAACAGTTCAATCGCCGCCACAAAGCACTTAAAGAGACTTTGCTAACTGGGTTGCCTCCTCCTTGCTTTTCGCCTCAGTACCGCTCCCCCCTCATTTTTCCTAGTGTTTCTGTGCTGAGATGATAGTGGAGAAGGGGAAAGGAAGCTTTGATTTCTGTTTGCAGCTTGGTGACAAATGACGGAGGGATATTTCAAACCATTCATCCACTGAGTTCTGGAAATCGTCAGCAAGATTTTATTTGTACTGTGCCTTCCTGACCCACATTTTCTCAGAGAAGTTAAAAAAAAATTGTGCTGGATTTGTAAACAGAGCACTTTTATTAAGCTGCACTTTTACAAATGTATGGTACACTGAGCCAAAATAACACTTTTATTTAATACAAGGACTCCAAGGACTGTGCATGAAGAATGCTGTGCGATTAATTTGAACTGTGGACTGCTACGGAGTGAGTGAGCGTAATTTCAGCTTTTGAGGCCTCTTTTATATTCACATGTGATTTAACATACACCCACAATAGTCGACATGGAAGAGTATTTGTCTCTGCATTTTAATGCCAGGAATCTGTATCATGTCATGTGCTTTTTGTAGTTAACCCATCACTGTTCCAAACTTAAAAGTTTCTCTTTAAATATATATATATATATATATTTAAATTGCCTTGCCTCAAAACACAGAGAGAAATGAAGAAAATGTAATCATCAAACACTGAAAATATGATAATTTAAAGGGTTTGCAGCATGTGGTGTCATGCTGAGTAAAAAAAATTCGTTTCTAGTAACTGAAAAACTACAAAACACTAAGCATGATATTTAGCTTGTCTTTAAAGAAATTTACCTCACAAGGCCCACTGCTGCTGTAGGCCAGCACAGTACGTGTGTGTGTGTGTGTGTGTGTGTGTGTGTGCAAGACGCTAGGCATTGTCTCCTTTCCTTATTCATGTTTGTTAGCTTTGATTTTCTTGCTTGGCCACTTAAGCACTGTCCCTCTCATTCACACCTTGAACTTCAAATCTCTCATTTAATAAGCATGCAAAGATTCTAAGTGCAGAGTTTAGGAAATTCAAGACTATGTAAGCATATGGTGCACATGCATGTTAGCATGGGCTTCATGCAAGCTGTTGTTGCTTGTGAAGGGCTATTGATTAATGCTATTGGTTTGCTTGCTGTCTTTTTACTTAAGCACAGAAATCACAATTGACTAGATATTGCTAGTGTATTTTCAGAATGCTTGCTTGCTAATACTAGAATTTTCTGTGGCTACTTTAAATAGAAAAACAATTATTGAGGCAATAAATTGCTCTGTGGCGATTATAAAAAGGGAAGAATTTATAGAGGCTAGATTGAATTTCCAGGAAAGGGTCCTCACAGTGAAATATAGAACCGAGGTTTCACCAGTCAGAAGGTTGCGTTTTGGGATGGCCAGGCAGACTTCGTAGAGGAAGTAGATCCCGAGGCTGATTCTGAACCCAAGAACAAGGCATCCTGTCCAATTAGGGTGAGAGGTGAAAAGAGTCACTGGCTGTCCTTGTCCTACCAGTGGAGAGACGCCATGTGTGGTTCCACCCCAGATCCTGAGTAAGTACAGGGTCTTACTCAACACTTCCGAATCTGACAGCCTAGACACGGTGGCATTTCCTTGGCCTAATAGGAGACTCCATTCATTTTTCATGGATAGTTTCTTCGGCTTTGGAGAATAAATCTAAAAACATTCACTCAACAACCCCCTGGTGGACAGATGTTCCTTACCATTCAAAGTGTAGCTCTGGTTAAAACAAGGGATTAAAATCCATATAAAAAGCACGAGCCATTCATATGCACTTCATACTCGCACTTCTCCACAATTGTAACTTCTTTAATAGCGATCAACACCAGGTCCTGGTTTTCAACAGCATGTGAAACCAGCATTTTGGTATTTTCAATATTTTTTATAGCCTCTTTTTCTTCCTTTGGTTTATAAGTCAGTCATCATCTCTGAGTCCTTAATGTAGGCCAAGCACTGAGCCAACCCTGGGGGGACTGCTCATATGTTCAATCTGCAAGTGTTTTCTGGATGTCTGCTATATTGCCTTGTGTGTGAGTGTGTGTGTGTGTGTGTGTGTGTGCGCGCGCGCGCACGTACGCGCACATCAAAAAGCAAATGGCATAGCAGCAAAGCCAGAGAAACAGGGAGGAAGGATCCAGCTAATGTTGAAAACAATGACTGTGTATGTTCTAGTTAAAGGAAACACACACACACACACACACACACACACACACTAAAACAAAGCATTTGGATACTTAGAAAATAAAACAGAGATACAGAATAATGTAGAAATCTGGATGCAGTGAAGAGGTCAGACTTAGACACAAGGAATCCTGGAAGCAGCTGAGGAAGGCCTGAGCTCAGCCGCCCCGTCAGCAGCCTGGCTTCTCCTCCCTGCAGAGCACATTACACCTTTGTGAGGCTGTAGCAAGTACATCAAAGTGTCCAGTCAGGTGGGCAGAGCATAACAGGGTTAGCTTGAATTTGAAGGTCCAATGGATTGTCTTTGGTTTTGGGAGAAAAGGATGTATTGACACAGTCAGAGGTCATAGCCAGCTACATAGAGCTGCTTCTTGTAGAAGACCTGGAGAGGCAAAGCAAGTTTCTGGTAGCTAAGGAGCAGGGGAAGATTCTGCTCCTGTGAACTGGGGAATTGGACTGGCGGGTGGGCCAGCTGAGAAGGAAGTGTCTGGAAACCCAAGCGATGTGAGAGTTCTAGATACATTTCATAATCGCATCTGGAAGTCAGTCTCCGAATGGTTAGATGAGCGTAACGGATGAATTTTTCATGATTCCAGTTCTGCTATCGTCAGGGATTCTCCACTTTTAAATAACTTTGGTATTGGTGACAACACCTTTTCCTTGATTGGATTCCAGTCCTTAAAAAAGGAAGTCTGTAAATGAAGGGTACCTGTAATATGTTTCGAAAAACTTTAAGTGAAGTCTAAACTAGATGGAATACTGCTTTGTAAGACTTCCACGTCAAATGGAAGCTGAGTGACAGATGCAGAAAGAAATTCCTATTGAAAAAAACTAGTGTCAGGGATGTTCAACCTTTTTGACAATCAAGAGGATGTTGTCATTTACAAAAGTGTTGTGCCACATTCCTGGCTGTCCTGGGATGCACCCAGCCCATGGGCTTCAGGTTCACCTCCTTATATACAAAGACTTTAGAAGATGCAACTGGATATATTGTGCATAGAAGTAAAAACATTTCATTTGCGTACATTATTGACGTCCCTGTAAGGACCAGTCTTGGAGCTGATGCAGTGGGCAAGATGAAGAGCTTTGATTCACCGTGGCAAGCATTCAATAGTTCTTTCAAGATGTGCACACATGATGAATGTGTGCACTGTGTCAGTCACTCAAAGCCTGGAAAACATGGGTTAACACACAACGTCATCACACTTGTCCTGGTCCTTACCCTGAAACTCAGGATACTGTCACTTGTAAACATTCTGGCTACAGTACAACAAAGGAAAGTTAAAACTTTATTAGAAAAAAATATTGATCAAGTTTATTATCTCTTGAGCAGCAAGAAAAGTATAACAATTTTGATGGGCCACAAGTTTTCAGAATTCTGGGGGAAAATAATTTTTAGTCTTGGAAGAAGGAATACAAGTCTAGGGGCTACTACCCTGTCTTTGGACCAAGTGCATGATGGAACAACAACCTAGTTGCTCCTGTTTTGGCTCGCATAGTACTACCACCTATTCAGTATGCAAACATAGCTGGTGTTTAGTAGGGCCCTTTCACAGGAATGCCACTTATCACCAATAAACGGTACAATACTTAGAGAGAACAGATACAAAGCAGTCTCTCACTAGGCGAAGACATTTAGCAGACTGGTTGTGGATGGTGCAGCAGTTGTAATGATGGAGACATAGACACATGGACAGATGTTATATGAGCATGAGAGAAGGAGAGGGTGCACTAGAAATGTCTGTGCCAATGAAGCACTGCTATTCTCAGCAGCATGGAATATTCCTCATAAGTCTAGTTCAGGGAGCCATACTGTTGAGATTTCACGGGTACAGCATCTTCCCATGTCTAGAAGACACTTTCTGTCCTGGTCCTTTGGTTTTTGTACTCTTTCCGCCCCCTCTTCTTGGATGTTCCCTGAGCCTTGGATGTAGGGATGGTATTGTAGATGAGTCGATTGGACCTGGGTACCCGGCCACCACGTATTTTCTACATTTTAATCAGCTGTGGGTCTCTGTAATAACCTCCATCTGAGGCAAAAAAGAAGTTTCTTTGGTGAGGAGTGAGAGCTACACTTTCCTGTGAATATAAGGATGAATATTTAGAATGCAATGAGAAGATTTGTTGACTTAGGAAAATGGCAATAGTACATTTTCAACTAGGTGCTAGCATTTCCTAAGAGCAGAGTCCCTGCAGGTTTTGTTTTTGAATTGTTATTGAATATATTTGGATTGTCACTTCAAAAGTCCTGAGACTGATGTGAATCAAATTAAGTATACTGGTCTAGATTGGAGAAACTTAATCTCATAAATTACTCATGTCAAAAATACTCTAAAGCCCTTAAAAATTCAATCTTTGAAGCAGGAAAAATAAGTGTTTGTATCACATTTGGTTGGATACACTTTAACATAATGGTATAAGTAGATCAACCATGTTGCCATCTCATTTATGATGCAGCACCAACAATGAGTGTTTGTTAAGCAACAGCTGGAGAGGCAGCAATGTGATAGCTGCTGGGCATAGGGGGTCCTTGTCCTCAGGAGGCTTCACTCTACTTGAAGAGGCAATATGAACACCAAAAAATTATCTTCTAGATATTCTACAAGAGAATTGGAAAGTTTGAGAGCTAAGGAAAGACGTGCATACCATTCTGTAATCGGAATTGACTTGGTGCGGGAGGAGGGAGTTGACAGGCTCTTCGGTGCCTTGAAAACGTGTTTCCTTTCAGAAAAGGAGGCATCGCTAGCAAATCAAAGCAACGCAAAGATAAACAAAGAAATAAACACTGCCTGTCGCCCTAAACTTTGTATAGATTTGGTGGTCAAAAGCCATGCCAATCAGTTAGGCTTCTGTGTTTAGTCTTGATTCCGAGCTTCGTGGAATTGAGAAGCATCCAGATGATTGGAAAGGCATGCTTCTGGGAGTGCCTGTGAGGGGGTTTTCAGACAGGGTGCGCAAAAGGGGGAAGGGGGAGACCCACCCTGAATACAGCCTTGGTTGGAGTCAAACGAAATAAAGGGAGAAGAAAGAGGAGACTCAGTTGCACAGGCCTCTGCCCAAGCTTCCTGATGGCCTGGCTGTGAACTGCTCCCTGCAATGAAGGACTAGCCCTCCAACGCCATAAGTCCACAAAACTCTTTCTCTTGAAGTCATTTTGGTCAGGTGGTGTTTTTGTTTTTTGTTTTTTTAACAAAACAAGACGTTAAAACCAGACCTTACACTATTTTTTAAAAATGGATTTTTTAAAACTTAATTCTTAAATACATGTGACTATAATACTCAGCACTTGATTTTGTTACCCAGCATTTTTAAATCAGTTTAAGGATGTTTATGATATCTACTATGGAAGTTGTGTACAGTGCATTGCTAGGCACTCGATAGGAAGGAGAAAGAACCCACAGTCCCCGGTCAACCTCCTGGAAGAGTTTTGTTGTCTCATCATAAGAAAATAGAACTAAGGCCACTCACATAGTTCCCAAGTTATGAAACTCAGTTTACATGAATTGCTAAGTAAATATGCATTTCCTTACACTGAATACATAGGAATTATTCTTCCACATATCCAGCCCCCTGCTCATACCCACTATATCCCCTTCTAGTTCACAAATAAATGGTCCTTTACTAGGTAGGGCCGCAACTGTCCACGCGGCAAACCCACTGCCTCTGATCTCAAGTTCGAGGACCACATGGTGTGACCATCCTGTGATCTCTGCCTCTCTTCCTTGTGCCACCTCTGCTGCCACTCATGCTTCAGCTACTTGCATCTCAGGTCACTCTCTTCGATACATACAAAGGGGTCTCCTTTGGGTGCATCCGATTTCCTCTGGGTCACTCTCCTTGATACATACTGAGGGCTCTCCTTTGGGTGATTTCTTCTGGCTTTGCCCAGTTACTGGGAAAGAACACTAGATCTCCTATGCTCCTTTTGTGGATCTCTCTTTGAACAAATCATCTCTCTCATCACGGATACTACATGTAAATAACGCAAGTGATCTTCCTGTATTGGGATAAGAAAAAAGTACTGTTTAAGTTTGAAAAAAAAAGGATAATGTCAGTCCCAGTAGCTTTTGAAAATAAGAAAAAGTTCCTTTAAGTGGGATTAAATAAATCTCTAAAATTTTATCTATGTTTCCACCTCAAAATGTCTATACAATAATGGAATTTATATTATCAAAAAATTTAAGTGCCTTTTATAGGAAAACATTCTCTACTTCATTTTTCTTTGCAAAGGGATCCCGTTTTATTAATAAAATATGTTTGACAGTCTGAGTTTTAGATGAAGCTTCACACTGATTTTTACTATAATACACTTATAAAATGAGGGCATCTCATATAAGATATACTATCTTGAAATAAATGGAATAGATAACTCCCTTTGTATTCACTGAAATGGGAGAGATGAGGTGATAGGCATAGCTATAGGCTAAGAAAACCTCACAGAGTAGGGCTTGACATGGACTGTAAGCATCATGATCATAGTAGAGAGGAGGTAAAAGCCTAACTTAGGTTGTATAGTCTGGCAAAGGTGGATTTGGTCATTACGGAGTTTGCTATTGTTTGTGGTCATTGACACCGGGTCTTGCTTTGTAGTCCTGGTTAGCCTAGAACTCACAGCATAGAGCAGGTTGATCTCAGTTTTCCCAAATGGTGGTACAGATGCTCATTGTACACAACTAAAAATGGAGATTTCTTAAAGAAAGTGAGGGAAATGTTGATAAATTAAGATGGGGCCAATTTGTAGGTGTCTGAAAGTGTCACATGAGAGCGTTTAGTGAGTATTTCTCTATAAATAAGGGAAAAGCTTATTTATTGACGACTTGGAAGAACTAAATTCTCACCCTGGTGCTGTAGATACCAGAGACCTAGGACAGCATAGAAAGTGTCAAACAGTTTCAAGTTGTATAACGAAGAAGGCGAGAGAAGAAAACATACCAGAAAGGTGCTGAGCTCCATAAAGAATACGCTCTCAGGAAGGGAGAGCGCTTGAGCGAATAGAGTAAGGAAGGCTACGGCAGGTGCACAGGGCTCCATACTGTTCAAAGAAATTCTTGTGTGCTACGTGTCATTTGTATTTGTTTAACAGCCATCTTCAAAAGAAAACAAAATAGGCAGGAGAATTATGTTTAATAAAAGCCCCAGCATATTCATGTAATTTCAACTTAAAGCTAATATAAAAATATTGATGAGATTATACAATTTTCATTGAGATTATTGATTAATATTACTGGTGCGCAGGAGAGACGGCTCATTAGTGAAGAGCAGTATCTGCTCTTCCAGAGGACCCACGTTTAGTTCCCAGCACCTGCAGAGTGGCTCACAACCATCTCTAACTATCATTTCAGGGGATGTGATGCTGCCGTCTGGCCTCCATGGCCTGCATATGATGCATCCAGAGCACCCATATATGTAATTTTTTTTTAAAAAAAATAAGCAAGCAAATAAATAATTTTTATTCTTATTGCTTCATACAAAATCTTTAGAATCAGGCATTTGCAAATATGCAAGCAAATACATCAGTTTTAGTCTTATTGCTTCATGCTGAATCTTTGGAATCAGGAGTCTGTCTTATATTTACACATATCCCAATTTAACTAGCTACATTTCAAGAAATTTCATAACTGCCTGTGGCTGGTGGCTATTATGTTGGACAGTGGGTTATTAGAACTGACAGATTACTTAGAAAATTTCTTAATTAAGATGGTGCTAAGTCTCACTACATTTTAGAAATGATAGTTCTATTTATCTCTCCTTCCTCTAGCCTTTTTGTCTAAGCTATTTGAAATTCCAGATTTTTGTTGTTGTTGTGATTATTATTATTATTGTTTTTTAACCAGAACCCCAAACCACCAGACATACCCATGACGTATTGTTTCATTGCTTGGTGTTGTTGCTGCTCCATTTAATTCTATTTTACTTACAATTTAATTACCCAAGTCAGTCTGAAGAAACCGTCATCTTTGTCAGTCTTAAAACTTACGATTATGAAATAATTTAGCACTGTGTCCGCAAAAATCTTAGATAAATGCAGCATTTAATTCTTCATCTTTGAGAGTGGAGACTCTACTTTTCCCATTTCCCTGTGTGCGTCTGCATGTCTTCCCCAGCAGTGAATAGCTGATGTGAACAGCAGGCTTGTCAGTCTTCACTGTATGCTGAAGACTGGAGTACAAAGGGGGGCCTATTCTATAGAACGCGAGCCAAGGACATTGTGTTCCATCTTTACAATGAGATGCAGATTTCCTATTAAAAAGGCCAATCCATCATTTCAAAAGGTTGAATAGGATGGTGCATTAAGAAAACCCAGCTGCTTAAATTTAGGGCATTGAAAGCCATCCAATTTTTTTAAAAAGAAAAAAAATGTTCTCTGGGTCTTAAGCATTTTCATTTGATTATGTATTGGAGAGGGTTTTATTCAATCTAGACTGGCCTCTTAGAATTCTGCCCGAAAATAGTTTGACAAGTGTTTTAAGTAAGTTGGACTCAGCTCTGATACCTCATTTACTTGAGTAATATATTTTGCTATTTAACATATCCATGCATTTATGAATAAATTATCAACTGTATACAGGAAATACTGAAATGGGCTCACAGTGCACTTTGCTCTTGCATCTTTTTCCGAGGCCTCCTCCACTCCCGCTGAGTTTCTTTTATCTTTTTTCATTGCTTTGAAGGCTTTGTTTGCCAGAGGGGCCATTTTGTTTTCTAACCAGCTTCCTTCAACTTTTGCCGCCCTTTCTTTCCACCATCTTATTTTTGTGGTTAAGTATAGAGTCATGCTTTTTTTTATTTTATTTTGGGGGTAGGGGAGAGGGGAAAGGACTACTCTGATGTACTTTCCTCAGTTTTTCCCTAATTTAGGAGCAGAAAAATGGCAAGATCAGTGTTATCCCCCGCAATCAAACACTGCACGCGCTCTGCTCCTGAGCCATGAGCACTCAAGCAGCCTGTATGCTGGAGGAGCGGCAAAGCCCCTGGCAAGCATCCTGTGTGAGGCACAGTTCCCATAGGCAACCACAGATGTGTCAGAATCAGAGTTCTGAGTATGTGCTCCGGCTCTGGCGTCTCTGTCTTCCTCACACAGAGGGCTACTGTTGAGCAAGTGATGCTAATGTGATCTGGTAATAGGTTTTTACTAGGCTTCCTAAACTGAGTGTTTGCTTCTTGCCTGTTCTATGGGTTTTTATTTTATACATTGTATTTAT
Source organism: Microtus oregoni (assembly GCF_018167655.1). Classification (NCBI taxonomy): domain Eukaryota; kingdom Metazoa; phylum Chordata; class Mammalia; order Rodentia; family Cricetidae; genus Microtus; species Microtus oregoni. The sequence continues at coordinate 36,610,662 of NW_024543072.1, forward strand.
AATACAAGGTATTGTAATATATATATATACACACACACACACACACACACAGATATATACACACACATTGTCCCTGGGCCAGTCTTCTTTGGCATTTGGTTTGGTCACATTTGCAAGCCTTGCCTTTCCAACAACCATAGTCTTTATAAAGAATTGTCTGAATTAATCTAATCCTAACGGGGTTTTCTTCCCCAGTAAGCGAAAAAAAAAAAATTCTGAGTTGTGTAAAAGAATCTTTTTGTGGATCTATACTTTATATTAGACCCAAATGAAGGAAAGGTTTTTCTGTGTTTTATCTCAGTTTATGGGGTATTTCATACCAGGGTCCTTGGGCTTCCACACTCCCCTGCCAATGCTGGCTATCAAAACTGCTTAGGCTGCAAATAAAATGCGAAATGAAATCCATCTGGCATTTCTCATTGAATTAGGACCAGAACATTTTTGTTAAATATTAACAGATGGCTAAATTCTTAATATCAAACTAACATTTCCAAACATCTAAGGGGACCCACATGAGGGGACAAGGGATGGAGGAGCACGTGTTCTCTCCATCTCAGAGTCCTTCCCGTACACTCCCCCTCCCCCACCCCTGGGCTTTCAACCCATGTGCTGGGAATCACTGAACCCTCCTGTCTCTTGGTAGCTGGTGTAAAAGTAGCATTTGATGGCGTCAAGGTAATGCAATCAAGCGGTATGGAGTGGTAGTCAGTTTGGGAGGTGTGCTGCTGTCCGCACGCTGCTTTGCTAAAGTCTTCTTTCTCTCTCACCCCTGAATACCAGGAGAAAGAAAAGAAATACATGCTTCCTCTGGACAACCTGAAAGTCCGGGATGTGGAGAAGGGCTTCATGTCCAGCAAGCACGTCTTTGCTCTCTTTAACACAGAACAAAGGTAAGACAATGAAGTCGCTTTTGGCTTAAGAATTTTTTGTCCACATTTTGTATTTTTTCCCAGTCAGGATCTCAGGTAGCTCAGGCTAGTCTGGAGTTCATGCTGTGGCCATGGCTGGCCTTGAACTCCTAATCCTCCTGCCTTCACCTCCCCCAAGTGTTGGAATTACAGGCAAGTATCACTATACTTGTTTTCCTTAGGCTGGTTTGGTATTTTTAGCATCCACTATGGGTTATAGCTTCAAAAAATTAAAACATCGAGTCAGAACAATCTTCAAATCCTGGTTTATTTCCTGGTTTTCCAGCAGGCACAAAATTCTTGCCAAATCATTTCTTAAAACTCCATTTTACAACCTTATGGCTGTCCTTGTCTGGGTTTATTGTTTACAAATTTACAAATCCTCACCGTGGCTTTGTTTGTTTTTATTTTTGTTGGGGAGTGAGGAATTAAAACAATTGTACAGAAGGCTAAAAAAAAAAAAAATGGAGGGTGATCGATGACCATTTTATAAGCTAGAAAGCAGTCTCAATTCTTTTGTCTTTCTTAAGATCACACAACTCAGACCTGAACCCAGAGATGGAAGCTGAGTCAGGACCTTGGTCTACATCCCTTCTTGCATATTCCTTGTGGATTTTCCTGTTCTCTCCTTCTATTGCCGCTGAAGAGCATCAAGGCTTGAGTTAGTGCTAACCACTGACCATCACTCCATGATCCTGCTCTTCAGTAAAACTAAACAGTGGAATTAAACAACAAATGGGTGGAATTGGCTATAGTCAGACAAAAACAATAAAGGGGTTTTGTTTTGTTTTCCCCTCAAATGGAAATGTTACAGGAAAAGCCCAATCTGTGTAAGTTAATGAGAAGTGAGTCACCAGGTGGCAGGGTCTAATTCTAACCCATGTTTCCAGGCTGCGTTCTATCTTTATTTAGCAATAAATGAAGTTACTTGATTAGGTTCAGTGACAAGCCTAGGGTCAATCACACAGTTAATCAAAACAGCACAAGGAGACTTCTTCCTACATTCCCAGTCAGTTGCTCAGAGTGACTCAGAATACAAAAATACTTGGAAAAACCACAAGAGCGAACCATTTAAAGAATCAAGGGGAAGGAAAATTAAATACCACTCTTCAGTAAAATTGTGAAATGGGATTCCCCCCCCACCCTTTGGAGGACCTGGTGTTATGTGAAAGAAAGAAAAACCTACCATTGAAAATGATAATGAGTAAAGAAACTTAGTAGAGCAGCAGTGATCCTCGGGGCAGAGCTCAGGACTGCTCATAGCTCTTGTGCCCTGGAGAATCTGAAGATCCCACAGTCATCATAAGGGTGTGCTCTGCGCGAGTTCTAGGAACCGGAAGTCAACATATTGTAATGCTCCATCTGTCCAACGGTTGAGTTATTAAAGAGCTTGGAACAGAAAGAAATTTACAACTGTGGGTATTAGAAAGTATAAAAGAGTCACCAAAGTAATATTCTAGATTTCAGAAAACCTAGATCTTCTGGAATCCTTGAATTCTAAAAAAGATACTAAATTTTGCCATCCCCCAGGGATCTCTGCCGGGACACGGATGCCCCAAGCAACATATTTGCCATTATCTTTTTCTTTGAAATCTTGAGCCCCTTGAATGGTTTTTGTGCTGTTCAGGTCTGCCAGGACAGTATTGATCATAAGTGGGAGTCCCTATCCTGTTTCTGATTTCAAAGTGAATTCTTTGAAAGGTTTTAGATTTAAGTCCTTTTAGAAAAATATCCGATATCAGATGAGGAGCCTTTTTTGTAGTCCTTGGTTCTCAGGTTACTTTGTACACTTTCAAAGTAAGGCGAGCTGATCAGTTTTTATCAGTATCTCCTCCTGCAAGGCTATTTATTTTTTTCCTGCTATAATCTGCTTGTATGGTGAAACACACTTTAGGTTTTCTAATGAGGAATCATCCTTGCTCTCCTACTGTCATGGTGGAACATATGTACTACGCATTCTTGACGTAAAATTGCTAGTATTTTATTGCAGTTATGTTCACAAGGAAAATTGAGCTCCAAAAAATACCTTTGGTTGGCAAGGTTGAGTCTCAAGGTTCTTAGCTTCATGAAATCCCATGGCATTAATCCTAATTGTTCTTTGGAACATTTTCTTTAAAACTGGGATTAATTGCTAATTGGCTTTTTGGTTGAAGTCATTGCTAAAATCATCTAGCCTGAAAGGTGTTTTTAAAAGAAATTTGATTAATAAGTATTTGAGAATTTCATATAAGTGTACAGTGTATTTTGATCCTGTTTCCCCTTATTACCTCCCCCAACTCCTCCCAGATCCATCCCCTACTTCCCCACCTCTTACAAAATTTGTGTTTTTCTAACACACCAAGTTTAATTAGAGCTGCCCCTATACAAATGGGTATGGGGCCATCCGCTGGAGCATGGTCATAAGTGTAAAAACCAGGGGCCACACTTGTAAAAACACTTGTCTGTTCTTCCCCCGCACGTCATCCACTGTCAATGGAGCCTCAGCCGGGAACTGGGGCTAATGAACCACCAGTATCAAAAGGTGTTTTTGGCAAGTAGACAATTAACTCTGACTTAATCTATTAGTCATTGCACATTGTAAAGATAGTCTATATTTTATTTGAACCAGCTTATGTAAATTATACTTTTTTCTTCAATCTATTTTCAAATAAATTTTCTCTAAGTATCTTATTGCTTTCTTATTTTTAATATCTCAGATGTTTCTGAGAATTTTTTTGTTGGCTTGTTTTTTGAGAGAATTTCTCTGTAACTTTGCAGCCTGCCTTGGAACCTGCTCTGAAGACCAGGCTGGCCTCGAACTCATAGAGATTCACCTGCCTCTGCCTCCTGAGTGCTGGGATCAAAGGTGTACACCACCAATATCCAGTTCTGAGACTTGGCATCTTTATCTCTGATATTAAACTGTCCCTTTTTTCACTCCGTGATCTCCTTGTCAGAGTTTTGAGTTATTGTCAAAGAAACAGCTTTAGATTTTTTTTTCTTTATGGTGTGAAATTTTTTTCTACTTCAATATTTTTTTTTCACTTCCTGCCATATACCTTCCTCGTGTTTACTTTGTCAGTTGGATGTATAGCTCACCAGCTGGTACCCTTATTGTCTCTGGCTGCTTTCCACAAATATTGGTTATAATATTTTCATCAGTGTTCAGTTCTTTTTTTCAGTGTTTTCTCTTCCCTTTGAGTTATGCAGAAATGTGTTTCACGTTTTATAATGCACAGAATTTTGGTGTTTGTTGCTGTTTGTCTCTAACTTAATTGTATTGTGGTCAGAGAATGTGGTCTGGCACATTCTGGATTTTCATAAGTGCTTCATGCATGTTGGAGAGCGTGTCTTCACTGGTTAGAGGTGCTGGTTTCTAGGTCATGCTTGTTGATTGCATGATCTGATTTACGCTGCTGCTATCTTATTTTCATTGTGAGTCATTCAAACATGTAGCAAGGGCATAAGGCAGCTACTGTGTGTTATGTTTCTCTAGGCTTTAAAATAGTACTGTGAATGAAACTGAAAAAAAGAAAAGAAAAGAAAACAACCTTGAATGTAGATTATATTCCAAAGGGGATTGACAAGGGAGACAGTTAAAAAAGTTATAAACAACTATGTTCACACCCACTTTGTTGTGAATTTGAGCAAGTCTGTCAATTGCTGGGTTGTTTTATTTGTTTGATTGATTTTGTTTTGTTCTTTGAGGATAATCTGTGATTTTGTATTCATTAACACTTATAATTTTTAGGGTGAGAGAGATGACTCGGTGGCTAAGAGTACCTGCTGCTCTTGCAGAGAGCCCAGGATTGGTTCCCAACATCCATATCAGGCAGTTCACAACTGCCTGTAGCTCTGGCTCTGGGAGATTTAACACCCTATTCTAGCGTTTATGGACATTACACTCATGTGTCAAATTCACACATAGAGATACATATATGCATACACATAATTAACATTAAATATTTTTGTGTAGAAAATTCTAGTTTAGCCTAGCTATTATTTTTTTAAATTTTTTAAAATTGTTTTTATTGAGCTATATATTTTTCTCCATTCCTCTCCCTTCCTCTCCACTCTCCTTCTACCCTCTCCCATGATCCTTTTTGCTCCCAATTTACTCAGGAGATCTTGTCTTTGTCTGCTTCCAACGTAGATTAGATCCATGTATGTCTCTCTTAGGATCCTCTTTGTTGTCTAGATTCTCTGGGATTGTGAATTGTACACTGTTTTTTCTTTGCTTTATGTCTAAAAGCCACTTATGAGTGCATACATATTATATTTGTCTTTCTGGGTCTGGGTTACCTCAATCAATATGATGTTTTCTAGCTCAATCCTTTCGTCCACAAATTTCAAGATGTCATTATTTTTTTTTTCCTCTGTGCAGTGCTCTATTGGGTAAATATACCACATTTTCCCTATCCATTCTTTGGTAGAGGGGCATTTAGGTTGTTTCCGGGTTTTAGCTATTACAAATAATGATGCTATGAACATAGTTGAGCACATGTCATTGTGGTATGTTGGACATCCTTTGGGTATATGACCAAAAGTGATATTGATGGGTCTTGAGGTAGGTTGTTTCCTAAAATCACCATATAAATTTCCAAAGTGTCTGTACTAGTTTGCACTCCCACCAGCAATGAAGAAGAGTTCCCTTTACCTCCCCAGCATAAGCTGTCATTGTTGTTGCTAATATTTGAATTCAACCCTAGTTTTTCCACTACTTTAGTCAATAGAATATACCACAAATGAACATACGATGCATGTTTAGATTTCCTTATAAGATTACCTTGCTCACCTTTCTTCTGGCACTAAATCGGTTTCCCTTTGATCTTGTTCTTCACTCTGGAGTACATCCTGAAGAAATCCTCTCAGTAGTTGCTACTTGGTTAAAATCCTCAGATTTGTGTTTGTTTTCTTTAAAATGCTTTTATCTTGACCCTGTTTTTGAATAGGGCTTTCACTGGATAGCAAACTGCAAACTATCGTTCTATCCCATTACGTTGAAGGTCTTTCTCATCTAGGACCTACTTCAGTCCTCCTCTGGAGAGGTCAGCTGTCAGGCCCTTTGTTGTTCCCTTTAAAAGATAATCTGTATTTTCTTACAACTTCATTTTTATCTTTAGTATTTTGAAATTTAAATATAATTTGTTTATATGGATGCATGTTGTTTTGTGTTTTCTGCTTGAGATTTATTGTACTTCTTAATTCTGAGGGCTCATGACTTTTCAAAACTCTGAGATGTTAAGTTTGTTGTCTTTGCTTATACCAGGCTTTTTCTTTTTGGTCCACCAACCAGCTCCCAGGTCATGCCATGGAGACTTAATAGTTATGAATTTGGCCTAGTTTTGACTCATTTCTGACTAGCTCTTTTAACTTAAATTAACCCTGTTTCTCTTTATCTATCTTTTGCCTTGGGTTTTTCCCTTCTTTTCTTTTCTTTCTGCCAACATAACTTACTTTCCTACTGTCTTTATATCTGACTGGCTGGTGGATGCCTGGCTTCTGGCCCCAGGCATTTTCCTCATTCTCTCCTCCTCGTCTCTCATTTTTTTTGAACCTAGATTTCTCCTCCTATTTATTCTCTCTGCCCGCCTGTCCTGCCTGTCCTTTTTCTGTCTAGCTATTGGCTATTCAGCTCTTTATTAAACCAATCAGGTACCTTAGGCAGGCAAAGTGAAACAGATGTAACATATATTTACATAATTAAACACACATCCTTACATTATTAACAAAGACAACATTAATAAATGTAGCACCCCTTTACACAGTTAAAGTAATATTCCACAATAGTCTCCCCTTTCTTGTTTCTCATTATAAATCTCATACAGATACATGCTTGAATTTTTTTTTGTCTTTTCCCCATGTATCAAACCCTCTGTTCATGAGCTGCATGTTTCTTTGTGTCTTGTAGCTCACTTTTTGGTACCACTTTCCAGTTTAATTGACTCATTTTTGCTCAGACCACAGTAGCTTGCCAGTTATTTTTCTTTGGTAGGGGACTATTTTTTTCCAATTCATTTTTTTGCGTAAGAATGTGACCTTTGGAGAGTACTGACTCTTTCTCGTATTAGTTCCAAGGTACTGTTCCTGTCCTTTGGAGTACCTGGAATTTGAGGACCACCTTTGGATTTCATCCAACAGCAAAAATGGAATAAGACTTATTTTCCTTTTGGTGGGAAGAGCTAGGGAGATGTTAGGATTTTTTTTCTTTGTTCATTTTGGAAAGAGCTTAGATTTAATAATGCTTTTAAATTTTAGATGTCTTATAGGAAAGAGGTTTTAAATTTTTCATTCAGTCACCTTGATTGAAATAACCAGTTGTTTTTATTATCATAAGGTCATAGAAACCCAAAACAGGGTTCCTGACTTCTGCTAGGACTATAGAAACATGGAAGGCCAGTCTGGGCTCTAGGATATGTCCAGACCAATAGGAAAGATGGTAAGCTCTCATTCTCTTATCTCTTCCAATTCTAGTCTGTTACCCATCCCAATGTGTCTATTCAGTGGTTCTTCATTATCGGTCATGCATCTCAGTATTGGTGCTCTAAAGGAAATAGATGTTGTGATGGTGTTTTGAAGACAGTTGCAGTTGTCAGTGAGTGTCCTATAGATCCATTTTATACTGCTCAATAAATAAATAACAAAAAGAAAAAAGTGTAATCTGGTTGCCGAACTATCATGCATGAAACAAATGGCCTGCAGTGTGTTTGTTCACATTTAACCAGAGTAAGCGATAGTGTGCACTCCTCCCTAGTGGTTATACTGCAGTGCTGGAGTAGCAAGGAGCACAGGATGCACCCACAGTCAATAGTGTTAGCATTATGGCAGGTGGCCTCTCAATGGCTCACATCATGAATGAGTGTAGAGGAACCAGAAAAGACTGTCCCAAAGATAAAGTAGCATAGGTCAGAGCAATTGATGGGAAATGCTGCCCAAGCGGTTACCTTTTCTGAAAAAGCTAAACTCAAAGGAAGGGGAGCACAAGTGGAAAACATACCCAATCCTCTTGTTTCTGGAGGGTTGTAGACTTGGGTCTCCCTTGTAAGCACATGGGCTTTGATGCCCTGAGTAGAGAAGAGGGCATGAATCTGTGTATTTATTGAGGTCCATATCCATAGGTAACTCTATCAGCAGCATCTTTTCCCACTTGTATTGATGCTGAGGCTGTATTTTTAAACTGGCTTTCTTCTGAAAGAAGACATTACAGAAATGGTAGTGTTCTCTTGCTTGCCTTTAGATCAGCAGTTCTCAACCTGTGGGTCACAACAGTCCTTACACAGGGGTTGCCTAAGACCACCAGAAAGCACAAATGCTTACATTATGATTCATAACAGTAGTAAAGTTACAGTTATGAAGTAGCAACAAAAATAATTTTATGGTTGGGGTCACAACATGAGGAGCTGTACCGAAGGGTCGCAGCATTGGAAAGGCTGAGAACCGCTGCTCTAGATGGATAACTTGGTTAATTTAAAGAAATGACTTCTAAGGATCTCTCTTGTGTTCTATATTTTACTCCTCTTTTCCATAACAACAGACTCACACAAGGCTCAAAGTTGGGAGTCCCTGTGGAATGATCAGAGCTGGTAACAGAGTATCTGTGCTAAAGTATCATGACTTGCTAGAGTTTTCTGGGGCTTTAGAGATAATCTTGTTTCTCCTCTTTTCCTTATAGGTTAAAGATCTAATCTTAAGAGGTAGTTGTCTTTCCCTGACCACAGAGGCGGAACCATGCCCCAGATCCAATATCTGCTAGCCGCTTCTGACTTTAAATGCTGACTGTAGGGAGTGAACTAGAACCCCATTGGTGCCTTTAACTAGACTATGACTTGTCTAGTTAAAGACTTTAACTAGTCCATGAAGGAAAACAGTGAAAAGTTTGAACTTCTTGTGCAGGCTCTGCAGTTTTCTCTCAGGGCTTACACATGCCCGTGGATGCTTTTGGTCTCCTTTTTAGAGCCCTATGTGGAACTGGCCTACCTTCCTATTCCCCGGTTCCTGAAATCCTGCTTTAGCCCTTGCCGTTCATGTCGCAGCATGATTGCTAGGAGCTCATTCCCTTGCTATTTCAGCTCTCCACTATAAAGTTTAAAACTGTTTCTCTGTGGCCTCGCATCATCAGGGGCGTGGGAATCGATGTATTTAACGTCCCTTTTTTAAAAGCCTTCAGTGTCCGAGTGAATTAATGTGATCTTTATGAGTCTGGTGACCAGATTTTAGAGCCATTCTAAACAGGGCTCCAGTGCTAAGAACTTTATGAAAGGAAGGATCTGTTTCTAGTCACAGTGACTCCAGGACTTCAGAAGAGTGAGCTTCACACCCAGGCTGATTTATTCTGCCTACTCTTTAGGCAAGAATATGCAGTTCCCAGCCATCTCCTGGCTCTTCCAAAGACGATGTCCTAAATCCCCAGGGTGCAGACCTACCTGGCCCCTCATTGTACTCTGATCTCACATTAATAGCCCCACCATACATCACAACTCCAATCTAAGTGGAAGAATTCCTATCCTTCATTGTGGCATGGTCTAAACCATGGGTTGGAATGTTCCCTCGGGTTTTGTTCCATTTGATTTTGCTAGGCATGCCATGCTTCCTCTCGGGGGAAGTGTGTCTGCATAATGGCCTCACTGTGCTGGTCTTCAGCTTGAAGGTCATGCTAAGGCCCATTTGGTCCCAGGTATGTCAGCTCTGGTAGCCAGCTGAGATCCGTTTCTGTCTAACGGGGTGGCAGGGCAGCCGTGCAGTATTTTCTGAACACTCCCTGGGGTTGTCAGGTTTTGTTTTCTTTTAAAATAAGGCATTCTTTCTTTGACACTGCTTTGTAGCTCCAGCTCAGGATACGGCTTATTAATAACACCAAGTATTTCCATTCGATTCCACCCCCCTTTCCTATAGAAAGTGATTTTTAGGATGTCTCGCCACTCCACTTTGTCCCCAGCTTGTTGTTGACACCCAATAAATGTCAAAGAATGCTGTCCTGTAGTTACTGCATGCTCTTTAGGTGTTCCAGAAAGAACAGCCCTTTATTCTCATTGCTGGGTGATGTTTTTCCACTTGTTAGTTGAAAATGAGGTTGGGGTCAGGTTTCCCCATTATATTCCTTTATGGCTGGGTTTCTATATTAAGACATGCTTCATGCTTTAGTTGCTTGTGAAAATGCTAAATTAAACAAATATGCTGTGCTTAAAATCGTATACAATGCCTGCTCTAAAAGGTTATATTTCACGTGGACGTGGTTGAATGTTGTGTCTCTGTTAGAAAGGAAGCAGTGGCTCTTCTCTAAGTCAAGAGGGCAAATGCTCATAGTTGATGGAACTTTAGTAGGTCCACGCATGTCCTACTTCCTCTGGATTAGGAAGTGAACTATTACATAGGCACTCAGTGCAGTTATGTGTATAAAGACACAAGACACCTGATGAAATAGTTTGTATCCCACTGTTCTTGAAACAGTGCATAAGGCATTGCTTTCTGCTTCAGAGTGTTCTTTGTGGTCTGATTCAAGGTAAGATTTCTGAGTCAGATGAAGATTCATTCTGCAGCCATCCCAGAAACCCACACAGAGAAATGAGATGGTGTGTTACCCCACTTTTCCCACAGAGGGTGGGTAGGTGGATCACCTTTCTAGTAGGGATGTTTGTAATCTTCTCTAACTCCAAGAATCTGGTGGAAGAAATAGCGTATTAACTTGAGAGTAGAACCCCTTAATAACTATCAGTGTGATAAAGAATATATGAATTATAAAAACCCATACAGTTCTTTGTATTCTTTCTGTAACTTCAAGGCATTTCCCAGGCTTGGAATATATGAATATATGCACAGACGCACATACATACACACATACACACAGAGAGAGAAATACACACAAGACACACACAGACACATAGATACACACAAGACACACACAAGACACATACAGATACACATACACAGAGTTACACACAACACACAGAGATACACACAAGACACATAGAGCTACACACAAGACACACACAAGTCTGAGACCATCTGACCTGTGATATTCTTTCTGAGAGAGAACACTAGCACATAGACAGTAGTCACTTGTCAGTAGTGTCCCTACGACAAACGTCAACAGTTTTTTGAAGGATTGGAGAGCCTGAGTAGACATTTTAGTAGATGGCTTTCTTAACTTAAGACAAGTGACATGATAAAGCAATTAAAATATTGTTACAGGATTTGTAACTATCTTCACCGTTAGGCTACTGTCCATGGAGAGACTGTTTACCTCCTTTATTGATCTGATCCTAGGGCTCAGTGCAGTTATGGCCATTTGAGAGTTCAGTAGCTTGAAGTCTTCTCCTGCTTTACGGAGAAGATATGACTGTTGTCACTTCCTACTAAAGAATTCTGTCAGTCAATCTAGAAGCCCAGAACCCTAGACCTAGCACACTGAAAACAGAAATTGTTGCTTTGCATTCTGATAGTGGGTATAATAGCTTGAAAAAAAGGGAATTATTTCCTTAAAAAGCAAGACCCTGGGCATTTTCAGTTATATACCATATAACTGATATTCAAATCAGAACAAAATCCTAAGATAGTGCCCCTTTAAAAGAATCCTCCAATTATGCACATTGTATTACAAATTGTCTCAATCCTGTTCTTACCATTTTACTTCCATTATATAAAAATGTTCTTTAAATATTGGCATCTAGACAATACAATGTAAAAATTTCTCACTTAAATCTAACCAGGTACCAAACCAAAGATTTTCTTTTCCCATCCCACAGTGCTGGGAATTGAACCCAGGGCCTTGCACATGTTAGGCAAGTGTTCTACCACTGAGATATACTCCCAGTCCTGTGTTTTATTTATTTATTTACTTATTTTATCTTGAAGGTAATCCAAAAGACAGGATTTTCATTCTCTCATCCTGTATTTCCCCTTCTGTCTCTGCTGAGACCGTCAGACTCACGTGGGTCCCAGGTTTTTTCAGACTGTCTGGTTGTGAGTGTTTTGAATGGTGGCATTGAATTCCTTCAGCCTAGAAAGGCAAACGCTATCTTTTCTCTCGTTGGTGAGCTAGACGTTTAACAAATCGGTTGAGTGACCATTTCATACCTGAGAGCCATATCCTTGGGTCAGCCCCACACTGCAGCACAGCCGCAACCATGTGCCCTCTGTTCTGGACACCATGATAGTTTCACAGTTTTTGCTGTTGCAGAAATCCCCATTATGAGTGACTCTGGTTGTAAAATTGCAGCATTAGAAAATCCTAGGTGCTGCAGAAGTGGGAGAAAGAGATTTTCAAAGGGGAGCCTAGAGACAGATGTAGTTAGAGAACCAAAATTAACTGCCCACTTGAGTTATTTCATTCACCTACTATCCTAAGACAAAAATAAAATAAGATCTTATGAGATTTTTGTGAACCAAGTCAGTGATAATTGATTTCACAGCTAAGATAAATTCTCATGGAAAGCTCCATAATTGCTTGAGTATGAAATGCCTGTGGCTTGAAACAATCAATTTATATTCTTCTCTTATTGGCTTTCAAATTAAAGTCTGAAATGAAATAGGAGCATGATCTTCTATTTGGATAACTGTGTCTGCCTTTACTGGCGGGGGAAATAGGAAGTTTGTGCTCTAGGGCTTTCTGAAATGTCATCAAAATGCTTTAGAAGGATTCTTTGTGCCTGAGACACCTATTTGTAGTCTGTATCTATTTTCCTAGAGAATTAAGCATTGTTTTCCTCAGCAGCCTTTCATGTCTCAAACAAAAGAATTGATAGAATCAGCTGGCAATCTAGAACCAGCCTTCTCTCAAGGACTTAGAATAGAGTTGTATCTTAGCTGCTGGGGATTTGGGTCAAAGTGTCTGAAGCCTGATGTCCAGAGAGTTTGTCCAAATGCTGCAGTAATAAATGAGCCCAACATGGCTGTGAAGTTCAAGAACAAAATGATCTTATGTTCTTCGCAGTAAGTTTGCTTTTCTTCTAGGGCTTCAGAACACATCGCCCTCTCCCTGCGGATTTCCCAGACTGATTTGCTGATGGGCAAACCCCACCCCCACTGCCCACCACATCCCTACTATCTTCTTCAAACAAACACTTGTCTTGGGACTGGAGTGTGCCTCCACTTAGGAAGCCAATGTTTATTGATAATAGGGTAACAATCACTACTTGTACACACGCTACAGAACACTAAATGATTTGTTTGGAAACACAGCCTTGACATGGGCTGATGTCGCAGGAAGTGTCAAGAAAAAGTCCAGCAGAGGATCTTGAGTGAGACTAGCCTGAAGGACCAATTTTTAGACATATGACCGACTGTTCATAAATAAGATTGGACTTCTATATTAAAGATTTCCTTTTTCCTCCTTGAAGACTCAGGAGTCATTCTGAAGGGAAAGGGATTGTATCTCTAGGTGTGAACTGGCTTGACTTGGGCTTTTATTTTTAATAAAATTCATTCTGGTTAGTTCACAAGAAGGGTAGATTTAAAAGAACTTACCTTCAGGAGCTTCCATTCAGGCAGTGTGGTTTGGGGTAGCATGGCAGCCCCAGGCTGAGGCCATCAGAGAGGCGGCCAAAGGGTCAGGTGTTTGGGTCAGTACGAAGAACTTCAGAAGTGAATAGGAGGACTTGAAAAGTTTCCTCGCTGGGTGTAGTCTGAAGGAATTGTTTGAGTCCCCCAAATCCTTTGGCAGTCTTGGAAGGTCTCCCAACTAAGGGCATATTTTAGTGACAATTGCAATAATCAAGTTTTTTGAGATGACCTTCAGAATACTGTCAAACAGTCTGCCTGTCAAAGAGAATAAAATGGTATCAAATAGTAGACTAAGCATGAAAAATCCAAGGCGGCTTAATCTTCAAGCCCATGGCTATTTCAATCCATTGGCAGATGAATAATGGGTCCACGCCCTCTCTGGCAGACACAATGTTTCCTCACATGGCCAGTGTGGCCATACACTGCCCTGCACTGCTGAAGCAGACCACTGCCCAGACTCTTCCGTGTGGAAGGAATAAACAGGCTTTAACTCAGGCCCAGACTTGGATATGCGCAGCTGTGTGAGGATGACTGGGCGGCCCCCAATCAAGTGCTCATTGTAATCCCAACTTTAAAAGTAGCAATCTGCAAGCCAGGATTCTTTCCCATAACTTAATATTTCATATGTACTCTATTTTATTTTCTGTCAGCCACTTTATGGTAGTGTCAACATACCCATAAAGAATGTTCTTAGAGGCCATACCTTCTGAGGAAAAAAAAATTGCTCTGAAAATCCCAACCATTTGTCTTGCTTAAATGATAGGATTCTGCTTCAGTGTGCTGCGTTAATCCAGGGGAAACTCCTGGCGTGTGTAATTAATTTTAATTAACACAGAGCCCCTCAGCGAAGGGAAGTGACATGGCGCACACTTTGGTAGAGAATGTTAGTCACGCTTTGTGTTAGCCCCAAGCAGATGCATGATTTCGTAAAGAAAATATTTACAAAGTCTAGCTGTAGTGAGTGTCTCCCCCACCCCTTTATTTTCCTTTTCCGATTTTGAAACTGCCTGTGTTTATTTCTTGGATTCTGGGGAAAGTGCTCTGTGTATACAGGAAAATATTCCCCAAAAATACGACGCTGAGGAACAGTTTTCATTACTGAGATCTCACTGCCTTCACTTTCGGTGTCTATGTCAAATCCATGCCTCTCTATAATCATTTACAGGCCTAAGTATGGCCCATGTGGGGCTTATACAATTAGATAATAAACCGGAGTCATTTGAATATTATAAAATGGTTTTGCTTTAGAGAATATTGAGTGCTTAAGGTGTATGTGCCTAAGTCTGTGTGTGTATGTGTATGGTGTGTGTACACTTGTATACGTGGTGTGTGTATGTATGGACACATGTTGTGTGTAGTGTGTATGTGTGTACACATGTGTGTGGCATGTATCTGTGTGTAGTGTGTATGTGGTGTGTGTATTTTAGCCAGTGAATTAGCATAGATATCTCAATGTGCTTGATCCTTTGGGAAGATTATAAACAAGATCTCTATCAATAATGCCTTAGTGTGGTTTGGGTACCCTTTCTCACTCAAAATTTATCAATGACCCCAAAGAGTCTTTTGTGTGTTTTATGAGTTGTATCAGGAACCTTGTGAGCCTACTCCTATTGACTTCACATTGCCACTTGAAATTGACTTTTGCACACAGTAGGAACATTACCCAACAGACTAGGCAGATGCTAACCTCAGAAAGTCAGCTGACAAACATCTGTCAGCCTGGCATCAGTTAGAGCCATTATTAGGAAATAAAAATGAGAAAAATTTAAAATACTTATTAAGTCACTTAAAAGTAGCCATTTCATGTTAACACAAATAGTACGTTTTTAATGGAAAAATACTTTTAAAATTAGTGAGAAAAGTGGCATTGTTTTTACAATCCTGGAAACCTCTTTAATGTGTGGCTTAATACAACACAGCTGGATGCTTGTATCTGATTCTGCTTTTAATCTGCTACAATATGTTGTTTTGGTTGAAATATATGGAGAAAATCCGGCCTGATAGAAATCTATGGTTGGAAAGTGAAAGAGTATTTTAATAACTTTTCCAGATAACTGTGGGTTTGCCACATTGATGCTGCACCAGAACTCAACAAGTGGTACGTTCTCAAGTTAGTAGCATGTAGTTTGAGATGCCGTCAGTGAACCCTGCAACTTGCTATCTACATCCATCAGTCTGCTGTGCAGTCTAAGCTGATGCTTCGCTTTGGAGTGACTTTCTGACTTCATCCACAGCTGTCCCTTGGAAAACACTGGCTCACCAGTTCATAGATGCCTTCCGGGTGTTTATACATTGTGCTATACTGTAGTTAAGATTCATGTTCGTTATTATCACGACCAATCTCATTGGTACGGGGAAGCTGTCAAGCTGTGGGGACAGCTGTCGGGCTTCCAATGTTCTAATGCCAAACCTTATCACTGGCCACAGACGGTGCTGGACATTTTCCTTCAAATGACAGGCTATTATTTTTGTTTATTTTTAAAATAATGACTGCCTGTCCCAAATTTCGAGTTTTGAAAACTATCGATGAGCTGTTTAATATTTCAAATAAAATTAGGACCTTACCAGTAAAACAACTAGTTCAGTTCAGTCCCAGAGGTGCCTTCCTGGGGACAACTGGCACGCTGGAGGAGTGCTTGTACACACAACCCGTTTTGTGAAAATGTCAAATTTAATTTATAGGACAGATTAACGTGTTGGCCTACACATATGAATTCATACCCTAAGTAAACTGAATTATTATCCAGAATATGTCAATATAGTCCAGTTTAATCTATTGACTTGAGAGTGGTAAACTTTCCACAGAATGCGCGTAAGCAGGACTGGGGCAGCTCTGTGAGATGCCTTGATTCATGCTGAGGCATCCGCTGCTTGTCAGAATCAGTGTTACTGCATTTGTTGTACAGCAAGCCATCATATTTTTAAAATCTACACTTTAAGTGTAGGATTTGTGATAAGCCTTCTCATTATTAAAGATCTCTAAGCATTAACTAGCACTAACACCAGACAAATACAAGCAAAATATGCAGTCACCATTCAGATTTGTTCATTTTCAGATGAAAGTAAAATTCTACAAGTAATATTTTAACTTGTGTTTCATGGTAGCAACAAGTTTCTAGTTGGAAAACCCAAATTATGTTCTTATAAAGTGATGGCAACTTCTTCATATTGACTTGGTTGTTCATTGCCCCCGCCCCCCATGGCAGGCACTTAGCCACCTGACAAAGCTTCCCCAGAATGTCAGTAGCCATGGGCACTCTTGGGGTCCATTCATTGCTCTGACCAACCCCCTAGGTTGCTTCCCCAGCTCCTTCATTTCTATTTTGCCAAGCTCTAACAGGGCACATCTGTCATTCCGATGACATGGCTATTTCTACAATATCTGATTGTTTTATAGAAATGATCCTTAATGATTGGTTTTAAAATGATGCTACAATTTAACTGGCAGTATGGTGACAGTCAGTTGCATAAGGCGGGGTAAATTAAAGGCTCAGTGAATCCAAGAGATGCCCAAGGTAACCTTTGATGTTAGTTTTGATTTAGATAGGTGGGTTAGTCCTGTTTCTTTTGTATTATTTTCTTTTCCTTCTCAGAACAGAGCACTACCTTAGGTAACTTGGTCTCCTTTTCAGCATTGTTAGAGGAGGCTGCGGTCATCCACGGTAGAGAAAATTTGTCTTCACATTGGCTTCCTATTTTTAAACCAGCAAGTCATCTTTAAAAAATAAGGAACACAGTTTTTATAAAAGTTTAAAGAGTGGGAATTTTAAGTTGAAGTGGTACAAAAACAAGAACACACACTTCTTGTATTTCCACACATGTGCAAGGGGATGTGTAGAATTTCACATGATTTCTTAGATGATAATGAAGTATAAAAGTCATGGCGAGTATAACAAAAGTAGCTGTTAAGAACAGCAGAAGTCGAGAGGACAAATGAGTCAGTCTCTAATAATGTGCGTGCCTGCCATTAAAACTTCTAGAGCACATGAGAGTATGTAAGTTCACCTTCCACTGATTGGTCAAGTGATGACATCATCAGACACCTTATGACATCTAGAAAACACCCTTGTATACTTAAACAAGATAAAAGTAAAAAACCAAGCTAATCTGATGAAAATTCCCTTGACCTTGAAAACCCTTGAAAAGGCTTTGGAAAATCCTGAAACAGCCAAAGGGCTGTTAATTTGTATTACTATAAAGTGGCACTTAGGCAAGACTTGATATAATGATTTAGAGGTGTCACATTAGTTAAGCAATTAATTATATGCAGGTCTTTAAGGGACATGAAACCTATTGCATAAGTTAGTCTGGTTTTAAATCTCTTAGTTTTGAAAAATTAAGACTGTACTGCTTACCAATGAACTTCAGTATGTCCGCTACATGCTGTCTCAAAGCACACATCTGGAAAGTCAAAGTCATTTCAGGCATGGTAATAGAGGGGTTTACTTAGCAACCAAAGCTGCCATTCGACCCTTCGCACTCATCCCCAAACAAGAGAACCAAACAATGACAGATGCCACAGAGCAAGCATTTGTTTCTCTTATTTACCATTTCTCTTTGAGTTGTGGTACAGATAAAGGTGGGTTCAAGGGGGAAAAGTTGTTAAATAGCTCAAGCTTGAAAAAGAGAAAGATGCTAGTGTGTTGAAAAGGATGTGGGGAAATAAAGATGTGACTAAATAAAGAGGACTGCTTATCACCAAGAATATCGCATTCCCTGAACTTTAACTCTATCCAGAGGGAAAGGGGACAGGCCCCAAAGTGGGAGACTACTGTAGGAACAAAGGACAAATATGTCAAGTTCCTCTTTTCTTCTCTGCCTTCCTCCCTTCCTCCCTTTCTTCTCCTTTACTCTGAGAAGTCTGACGAGCGACAGGCAGGAAATATTGAGCTCTTGTGGACGGACTTACACATTCCATATATTACAAATATATGGTTATCTGGTTAACCCTTCATTACAAATCAAACTAGGTGGCGGTGGCGCACACCTTTAATCCCAGCACTCAGGGACGCAGAGGCAGGTGGATTTCTGTGAGTTTGAGGACAGCCTGGTCTACAGAGTTCCAGGACAGCCAGAGATACATAGAGAAACCCTATCTTAAAAAATCAAAATAAAAAAGTAAGTAATAAAATAAAATAAATTGAAATCCTCTGGAATTATCATAGTTATCCTAAAGCCCTACATTTTCAAACTTCATGTGGTAAAAGATAGTTTTCTTACAATTTTCAATTACTGTGGCCCTACTGTACCTGCAAGTATAAGGCTAAAACACCCAAATTTGTCTAAACCCTACCATTGTGATTAGCCCCTGACCATGGCATGTCATGGAGGTAGCAAATTACCATAAGATGCTTCTAAGAGCTTATTCTCCGTTCCTGTACTCATGACATTCTAGACCAGTGGACAGCAGCAGTTCTGGGACTTGATGGAGTGCACTGACCTTGGCCGTCGCAAATATAAGGTTGAATTTGTAAACCACACTGCCCAGGCCAGGCTAGTTATCCTTAGCTGCTGTGACCTGCTGTTCGGGTGCTATTTGTAGGGCACAAGTGAGTTCGCTGCACTAGTTACAGCAGTAGTATAGGACCCATAAGTAGAATCATCCAGTGATCTCCTATAACAGACAGAATTATGTTGAATTACCGGATAGATTTCAAGAGCATATTAGGCGCTATTCTCTTCTGCATGACCATAGAACGATAGCACTAATTCTCCTAGTTTGTCACTAGAATTCCTGCTCAGTAGTGATTTTCCACTGAATTTCATCTTCATATGATCCAAGGAAAGCATTTGCATTTTCCTGTTGTAATGGTGCCGAGACCCCTCATGAGCGGGAGCAAAGCAAGGAAGGCACTGTTATCTCAATGCTCCTCTTCTAGAGCCGTCTTGCCTTGCTTACTTCTGTCAGCTCTTATCACAGAACGACTAGTGTTTCATTCACAGAGCTTGGCTGGTCTAAAACTCGTGGAAGCAAATACTGATTTCCAAATCAAGAAAATCCAGAGAGCTCAGTCAAGGCAAAGAGCAGAGAAAGCAGCTGCCGGCGCTGCTCTCCTCAGGGGCACCGGCCTCCTATGAGACCATATGCTGTATATTATACCAATCATCCATTACTACAATTTTCATTTCCTACACACTTCTCATTGGCTGTTTCCTTGAAGCATTTTATGTTTACCATGGCAAAAATTATGGAAGTATTGAAAGTTGTCCTATGGTGTCTTTTTGATCTTTCCAGACAAAATGAGTTTGTGATGTGTTTTAAAAAGACTCAGAAAAGAAAGAACAAGTTCTCTATCAGAAAGGGGCTTATGATCATTCAGACATTAAGAATGTTATTCTTTTATTCTTTCATTGGAACTTTTCAGAAATGGAATAGGCAGCTCTTGAGCTAGTCAGCCTATCTCACAAGACCATTGCGGGGATAAGTTGGCTAGCACATCATCAAGGGGACATGATCATAATTTATCTTTACTCTTAAAAATAACTGGTACACTATTAATAATTATTTGGGATAGCATGTGGTATTAGACCAGGGCTGTCTGGGCAAAACAGAGTGATTGATCAGTCCTTACAGTAGTTTTGACTTGCGTGACCTTTATGGCACATACTCACTTAAAAATGCGAACCTGTTTAACTCAAAATATACCGCCACAATTTTTGTAACTTACTTTGCTAATATGTCCTAATCTAGGTGAAGCCAGAAATATATTACTATAATGCATTGTATTTCAAATTCTATTTGATAAGATTTACATGTAAATTTTATTGTAATTCTTCTAAGTTTTGCAACACAGAGACTGTATTAATTTTAGAAAATATCTCGTGATACGCATGTGTATGTATGAATGGCGTGTGCACACCCTCTTCCAAACTGGCATCCAGAAATCATGCTAATTATAATTTTTCAGACTTATATGTGTCATCATCATTATTATTATCAAGACTTTCAACTTGCCTCTGGGATTCTTCATAGGAACCGAATGGTCAAAGTATTTCCAAAATTGGAAATGAAGAATCTCATTTCCTATCTGATACATTGGTGTAAGTTATAACAAAGGAAGTTGAGAACTAAAAATCAGATGGAAGACAATAGTCTCTTTCATGAGAAAGCCTGTCTTGCTATCCTGCAAGTTGTTTGAGAAGCTACACACATATGACAACAAAGAATAGCAGGGAGATAACTCCACATTCAAGATTTTCAAGTACTGGCGAGATCTTACTGTAAAGTTTCTTAGTAAATCTAATTTGTTATGGAATAGAAATAATCCATTGTTGTATTAAGTTACATTTGCCTTGCTGTGGTCATAATACCCAACAGAAAGAACTTGGGGGAAGGGGGTCTTTTGGCTCACAGTTTCAGGGGGTTAAATCATCATGGCAAAGAAAGACAAGTTGGAAAACTTAGTTCACAGCAGTTGGGCCATGTGTGGGATGATGTCCTCTTACCCTGACAGAACGGAAAGCAGAGTGAGGCAGAAACCAAAAGCTGGGTAAAACCTACAAAGACCTCCTAGGGACCTATTTCTGTCAGCTAGTCTCCACTTCTTAACAGTTTCACAGCCTCCAAAAACAGTTTCACCAACAGGGAAGCAAACATTCAAAACGTGAGCTTCTGGGTGTATTTCAATTTTAAAACATTTCTTTTTTAAAAAAAATGATTTGGAAATTATCTTGGAGGAAATAAATAGGTTGGAGGTAAAAATTATCCAACATCTGAGAACTTGACTGCCTTACCACTGATATTTTAGGCTATGCAGTTGGGGATAATATATCCCACAAATGATCCTTATCATCCATATTTATGGCTTGTAGTACACTGGAAAAGAGAGGGATCTGCCTGTCAGTGATGTACTACAACAAATGAGGTTTCTTAAGTTCCCAATTTCCTAAAATCCCAGTGCTCAGAACCAGTCTCAACATCTGTGTAAATAACCAGAAATATATCACACAAATGCCAGCCTTGCCGCTCAGAGGCACTTGGGTGGTGAAAACGCCGCTCAAAGATTTCACGGGACTTTAGTAGTAATTAGGAAAATTGCAGAGTAATTGCAAAGAGAAAAACATGAGGTGCCCTGTGAGCTTTGTGAAAAGCGATCCAAACTCTAGTTTTTATAGACTCTTGGATTCCAGTCAAGTGTGGCATGTAAAAAGGACTCAGGAGTCTCTGCAAGGTAGTCTTCAGAGAATCTAAAAAATGTGCCAATATGCTCAGATAGACAGCACCAAGAATAGAGAACCTCAACTTCAATACAACAGAACAAAACTGTGTTTTCCAACCTAGGACATGGGCCATTAAGATTTCCCAGTCAATTGCAAAAATAATCAATAATAATCAGAAGATATCCTATATAAAGTCACCAAAGATAATTGATAAAATAAGAGAATTGTCTTTTTGTGTTCTTAGCAGAGAAATTAGAATGTCTCACTCTGGAAGGATGAGGTGTTCTCAACATGCTAATGTCACTTGATCATTTGACAGTAGTCCACCCCACTCCATGAGATTGTAAACTCCTGGGAGAAAATTTACCTTGGCTAACAACAGAGGCCATACTGAAGTTCTATTGATTGAGGCCTTAGATCACATTGGGCTAGGAGGTGGTGTAGATATCACCCATGCAGTCTGGATGAAACGATGATTGCAGTACAAACCAGCCAGCTACTGCAGGAAAGCATTTCTGAGTTGAGAGATTGGTGCCAAGGAAAACAACCTCTTGGCTGTCCCTGTTGCTGTCTTCACTCTCAGATGTAGACTATAATAGTGATCCCTACACTGAGGTAGAATTATACAGTTTCCTAGTTTGTTCAAAGAACTAAAGAATTAAAATGGTATAGGGGTTCATAATGAATACTACACAGCCCATTTTCCTGAGGTACGAAATATCCCTTTCTCCAAAGTCAAGTTTTTCTAATAAAAACAAAGAAAACGATTATAGATGCTAAGTATTGATCACAGATTAAGGTTTATAGCAGACCTTACTGTTTGGAGTCACCTTCGGGGTGGTGCTCACCACCCCACTCGCTCTCCCACAAGCCACAGGGGTGTCTGTGATTCACTAGCCCTTTTCCTCATGAACATCCCTCCTGCATCCTGCCTTCAGTGACAGTCAGGCGTCACAGCATGTGACTCGTTGCATAAGCACACAGTCTGAGGCCGTGTCCCCGCTGCACACTGGCTTCCCGCCTTTCAAGTTCTGCAGCGTCCCTATAATAAAGCCAGCACATGCTGACCGGAGGGCAACCCAGCAGACCACAGTGATGGCTTTAATTTGGAGGTTACAATGTTCTTTCCCTGGTAGTCTCTGTTGTCACTCTGACTTTTCCCAGGAAGTGAGATCAGCCTGCCTATGCTTAACCCACGGAGTCAGGCCAGCTTTGCCTTTTCCTATTTCTTTTTATCCCTCTGTTGCTAAAATTTGCTTTGCTTATTTTCGCTAGCAATCTAGTTTTCTAAACATTTATTCTGCGAGACTGTGGGTCACTTCTCTCCCTTTAGTGAGGGAATGAAGATACGTTATAAAAGGTTAGGGGTTTCGTCTCCTTAACAAGGTAAAATTTCTCTGTGAGAAAGCTTGGGACTCACAGGATGTTGGAAGCTGATGAGAGATATTTTAATATTCTTTTTAATATATAATGTTTATAATGAAATCTTATACGTTGGAAATACACAAGCTTTAAAAAAAAAGTATTTAACTGAGTAGATAGTAGAATATTCTACCCAGTGCATGGAGTTTTACAAATTGGCATACATAGAGTCTGCTAGTGTATACGTGTTTGCTCTTAAGTAATTCTCACATCAGCACCAGTTAACTAGTAAACACATGTGCTTGGATATTTCAATGTTGCTGTCTGTCTTAGGTTCAAGTTGGACCCCATATACTCTTGTGAGCAGTGTTGTCATAGAAACACTAAAAAGAGAACCTTCTCCCTACATCACTGTGCTGAAGGTCTCAGATGTACCCAGATAGCTCTGATAATATCCATTGTATAATAAATGAGACATCTTAGGGTCCAAGTTTCTTGCTCCTATGCACTAAACCCATATCCTATTTCCTACCTACTTAGCTCAGTTTAACTCTGAAGCCTGGATTCCGCACCCAGGTGTAGTTCTCTTGCATTCTCTGAACCACTCAGACCCAGCACATCCAGGTCCTTCCTGAGCCCGCTCTCTTCCTCACATTCCACAGTCAGTTGCTCAGAAACATGTGCTGGCTGTCCTTTGAAGGTTTGCTCAGTAACCAACTTTGTCCTTTCATCCCCTCGTCTTCATTCTACTCTTCTCCAGCTCGGTGCTTTCTCTGTTCTCTGCACCCCACAATCACAATGCTTTTCATTCAGCAATCACAGAGATGCCTCCAGAATGCACACGACTGTATCACACAGCTCTCCGCTTAAATCCCTGCCATGTCTCTGCACCAAGCTCCACACGAAACCATCTCATTCTCAAGTGCTACATGGGTTCTCCGTCTGTCTCTCTGAATTCAGTTCTAACTAGTCCATGTTTCTTCTTACTTCGGAAACATTTCCCCCCTTTGTTTCTTGGCTGTGCTAAACTTGCCTCTGTGTGTGGACTTTTGTAATCATCAGGAATGTTCTTTCTTAAAACCTTCATGGGTTGTACCCCTCTCCCTTCAATTCATGTCTCTTTTCAAATGTTCATGTTTTAACCACCAACATTCTCTCTCTTACTCTATATTATTCAGCACTGAGTACTTAGTAGTACTTTATACAGCTTTTGTTTTTTCATTGTTATATCAGTGCCTGGAGTTTAAGAATAAATAAATGGAAGAGAAAATAAATATTGATATTTTGGAGTAGCTTCTTGGTGGATTTTGTTCTCTTAATCTTAAGTTTCTGCCAACATTTTTAAAAAGATAAGTCCATGTTGTGTGAAGACATTTCTTAAATATGGTAGTAAATACTTCTGTAACACCTCATGCCTTATATCACACTTTCACATACATATATGTGTTAAATGTTCAAGAAGTCATCCTGAAAGATATCCTGGTTAATAATAAGAAATAATAAGAAAATATTCATGAAATCATATAAGGAAAGTCATTGAAAGCCAAGGTTATGAATATTAACAGTATCTGTGTTTTACACACATATAATGAGGAAGGGGGAGAAAGAGAGACTCAGCTAAAAGGAGCAGTTGAAGCTGAACATCATCAATTAGCTTACTTTAAGGAACCACCATGGTGGAGGGAAGGCGGGCTCAGGAGTGGCGTCTGACACCTGGAGACTGGAGCAGGGGAGGCCATGGATAGATAAAAGACTGAGTTTGGGAAATGGCAAGTTTTCCTTTTATGGAAAGAATCTATTCAAAATTGAAAATTACTAGAAATAAAGGTAGTTATTGTGTGTTTGGGGGGGAGGTGACAATTGGAAGAGTAAGACCTCAGCAGCACAGTTGGGGAAAATTCAAAGCTACGGGACTGGAAGTCTCGCTGGATTTTTAGAAGGGAGCTGCTGACAGTTCCATGGAGAACAACATGTTTTTAAGAAAATACAGCGTGAATTGGAATGGAGGAAGGTAGACACTTGAGAGAAGCCTGGGATTTGATGGAATGTTCTTAGAGATAAAAATGGGATGCATTCCAGAACCATCCGTTTGAAATTGATTTCTTTCCGGCATAGCTCACAAATTAACCACCACGATGCCAATCTCAAGAAGAGAATTTCCAGGAAAGACTCCCCAATGGATGTTATGTGACATGAGAGCCAGTGTCCCCGTTCCCTCCATGGTCACTATGTCAAACCGGGCGGGAAGGCTGCACACTCCTGCATGGCTCTTTGCCTCTACAAAGTCCTTCAGAGCTTACACTGTTGACATAGCACGTCATTTGGCACCGTGGACTATTTTGTAGAGAATAGTTATAAGTAATTATTAGAGTTCAGATCTTTAGCAGCAACGGTCATTTTAGGCTATCTCCCCTTCGACTCACTGGTCCCCCTCCGCACTGTTTCTGTTTTTCTCTCGTTTCTACTGTGATGGCTACAACATGTGATAGAAAATGTGCAATGTTTTTCTGACCTAATATATCAATATATAATTCCATCTACTTTCCTGAAAATGTCATGGATTGTTTATTTTGACCAAATAATACTCTGTTGTGTATTACACATTTCCTCATACACTCTAGGCTGTTTCTATAACTCAACCATCAGAAATGATGTGCACAGGTAGCTCTACTGTGTGTTGATAAGATTCCTTCAGGTTCATACCCTAGTGGGACAGCAGGATCATATCATGGTCCTAGTTTTAGGGCTTTTGCTTCTTTGCCTTTTGTTTTGAGGCATCTTAATGCTGCCTTCTACAGTAGCTCAGGTAATTTGTATCCATACCAACAGTATATAAAGATTTCTTTTCCTGGCACTTCCTGACTAACATTGTAATTACTAATTTACTTGATAACACGCATTCTGACTGGGGGAAGATCTTGTACTCTAGACTTACGTTTTCTTCATTGCTGATGATAGCAAACTTTTCTTTTATGTGTTTAGCAGCCATTTGTAGTACTTCTTTTGATGACTTGTTTAATTCATGTTGATTGTATTTTTTAGTGTTGGGTTTTATTTAAGTTATTTATGTGTTCATGAGTCACTTGCTTGTCATATACATAGCTGGCAAGGATTTTCTTACCTTCTATAGGCTGTCTCTTGATTCTGGTCATTGTTTCCCATGCTATGCAGTGACATTTTCATTGCAAGCAATCCTGTTTGTTGGTTCTTGGTAACATGCCCTGCTGGGTTCGAGTTCTAGTAAAAAAAAATATGCTGCCTCTGTCTTCATCGATTTCCATGAGCACTTTTAAGATTTCGGGTATTATGTTGGGACCCTTGAACCATTTTAAATCAGCTTTTGAATGGCGAAAGAGCTGATTTTCATTCTACAAGCGGATATCCAAGTTTTTCTGCTGTTGTCACCTTAAATACACCTTCCCACGGCATTTTAGAATCACCTGCCACCTTTCAGCCACCTCAAGGCGCTCTGCATTCTCCTCACTCATGAGTACTGTCTTGTGCCTTGGAACCCTGAACCCGGCTCTGTGTTTGCATGGATTTTGTCTACATAGAGTCCAAGGCAGAGATTATTTGCATCCTTTATCTGAACTGGTTCTCTACGCTGCTTCCTGAAGCCTTTTCAGTCTCTCCTTGAGTGTCCTCATGCCTGTAGAAATCAGAGTCGGTGTCGATTTTACTGAGGTTTGGGAGGGTCCTTGTCCCAGCTTGGCAGGAATAAGGTGGGCATCGTTAGGAACGTGCTCTGTCGTCTCTTTCCTCAGCTGATTTTTATAAGAGGTTTCCTTTGTGTTTTCCTTGTGGTTAAAAATGTGCTGTTGCTTGTTTTGTAATAGTTTCACTCTGTGTTGCATACAATTTTCTCTTTTATATATATATTTTTTCACTTAACATTAAGTCCAGTAAAATACGAAAGAAAGAGAGTGAAATACTCCTGCAGCTGCTGAATTTTCCTGGAAGGCAAAGACATCTCAATTTTAAAGTTAGTCGTAAGACATGAAATCATTGGTTTTTTTTTTTTTTTTTTTTGAAGCAGCTGCCTAGTCAAAGACTCCTTTGTAGTGTACATATTTAAAAAACAAACTTCAAAAAACCACTAGGGGCTTCCTAAAGAACCTTTATCTAGGTTATGAATTATTTTCAGTCTTTTGAGTAATTGTTGAAATGATGAGGTTTACTGGAATAAAACAGATGTCTGGTTTTTGTCTCATTTTAGGAGGAAGAGGGAAATGTCATTGGGATTTACTTGTTACCCTGACAGTAAAATCTAAATAAATAATTAGGGTCAACATTCCAATCACTATGGCGCCTATACATAAAGCTGTTAAATCAGATTCATGAGAACAGGGCTCCTATGTCTCTCAATCAGCAGGTACCCCTCAACCTAGCTTGATAATGCCCGGTGTCTAGCTTCTCAACACACATTTATTAAATCAATCAAGAGTAAATACCCTGACATCCACTATACAGAGCATGTCATGTAATTAGATACACAATGCAACCTCTTATTATTTCTTAAAAAGAGACCTGGTATGGAGGAGCCTTTTGATAGAAACTTCCAGGTTAAAGACATGGGCTGCTACTGCTTATATTAGTTCACGATGAATGTTTCATCCTTAACTTTCTATAAATCAACTCTAGCTTTTGCTCGTATGTTTGCCAACTTGAGGGGTGAAGATGGCACAAGTTGAAGGTAGTTAAATTCAAGAGATGTATGAACAAGGCATTAAAGGAATACAGAAGAGAGAATAATTAATGCAGTTAATGATGACCAAGAAAGACTCAGGGGAAGGGGAATTTGAGTGGTTGGTGTGAAGCTGGGTAGAGGCTCACCAACGGTGAGGTCAGAGGAGGGAGTAAATAGTGCATGCAAAGGTCTAAACGAATAAAAGACGTGCCACGGAGCTCCTGACCACAGCATCGCCGCTGCCACCACCTTCTGTTTGTCTAAATATCACTCATTCATGCAAAACACACGTTGCCATGGAAACACTTGTTTGTTTCTTTTTAAATGAAGAATATGATTTCTTTCTCTGTTCTTTTTTAGACTCAGTTCCACCCTATTTTATTGAAAACTGATACACAAAGTGAATTTTCCCCGCCACAAAAGTTACCAAATAGCCAGGCTTCCTGGAGACCTAGTTTGAACCACTATTCACAGCAAACTTACTGACATGTATGAATATACCTAGAATCCTACACAGGTTCGTGCTTGCAGTGTGTCAAGTTCATAGTGAGGTATAGCAGAGTCAAACTGCATGTGACTCCATGGGACCATGCGTCCAATTCGCATCTAACTCTCTCTAGGTGTTTGGGAGTGAAAAATAAACCTGAACTGCCAATCATCTTGGCACCGGCCTTGCTTTCTTTTATTTTGGTAATTGGCTTCTTGATCTATAGGACACTGGCCAGGAGACATGATGCTTCCCTTTTGTTGGTGGTTCTTCATAAATTTCATACTTTAGGGGTTTTAGTGAGTCATATTTTATATTTACATAATAGTCACTGTTATTACTTAGTCAATAACTTGAATGAAAGGTGACACAAAGAACCATCCTCAAAAATAAGAAATGTGGAAGAGAAAGGGGCAGGCAAACACAGCCTGCACTGTACCCTTTCCTAACATGTGATAAAACATGGCTGGCATGAGCCCATGACGACTCTGGATTTATTCTTCAGATTCTAAAAATGTTCAGCTTCAGCAGGCCATTACCGCAACCTTTTATGACCTAATAAATGAGGCAGACTAAGAATAATTGTGGTTCTTTCCATGCTTTCTTCACCAGTTGCCTTGATCCCCTTCTAATGTCTTTCATTGCTCCAGGCTAAATGAAGTTTGCATTGCAACAACAACTTTTTTCTAACGATATTGTAATATTGGCTAATTCGCCTGCTATTGGCTATGCCCGAGCAGACACATGACCAGTGGCTGTTTGGCTTGTCCTCCTATGGGGAAATAGCTTAACAAAGCTAATAAGCTGTATTAAAATAAAATAAACAAATTCACATGGCATCCAGCGTCACAACCACAGGCAGGGTGGTGGTTGTTTATTAGCCTGAGACACCAACCCCATGTCTCCAACTGCCTACTGGGCATTTTCCCCCAGGCCTCCTGTTGCTTCATCTTTAACCCTTGGAAAAGGACAACCACCAGTAATCTCCCTGCCAAAGCCCTGTCTCACATGTGGAGTTGGAGGAAGGGGACAACTTCATCACATCCTTGACTTCCCTCTCAAGTAAAAATTGTTGCTGTTGCCAATTTTAGAGGAGTATACAGGAAACAAACAGCTATGGCAGGAGACAAATGGCTTCAGTTCTGAGGCCAAATTTCTTGTCCCTACTTCAGCTCTCAGTTATCCCAACCACAGCTGAGCAACCACAAGCTCCACCAGAGGACACAACTCACCAGGACATCTGGGAAGGGAGAGAATGCCTGGGTCCTGCAGGCACAGCTTGCTCAATTTCCCCTTTAAAAGTCACCAATCCAACCAGCCAGCCTCCCGCCTCTTGAGAAGAGGCAACAATGAAGGCTGAGGAACCGGGCCAGAAGATCGAGTTCCCACTCATTAGCCACTCCCAGCTTTTCTATTTTTATTTTGGTACCTTTCTCGGGACATCAGATTAGCGTTTGAATCTGAGGAAGAATATTTGAATATTAAGCATTTTCAACCCATGAGAATTTTTACCAGTTAAACTGAAACTACCTACTTTTTGATCCCCAGTTACAAGCGAGACCCATGCTCCCAGTTCATCAGCCATGCCTGTGTGTAAGGCTGGCATGGGTAGGCACCATGGTACTGGCTGCCAGAGCAGACCAGGGCCGGTGGGTATTCGGGTAACACTGCAGCTGCACTCACAGTAAATGTGATTTCCACAAACTTCATTTCTTAAATTTTACTTAAGCTGTCATATTTACTTTTTTATTTGTCCTTTTTATATCTTATTTTTCACTGTCACACACACACACAAGATATAGCAGTAGTTATATGTCGAATCAACTTATACCAAAGAAACTTGTCTTAGAGGCAATGAATCACAATGCTTCCAGACAAAGGCACACAGATAGCCTCTGATTTAAATGGTGGAACTCATCTTCATATTGAGAGACAAGGAAAATATGTTAAGAAGGGAAAGAGGCTGAGCCAGCTCAGGCTTCAGTGATGGTATACTTCGGTGGTCATTTATGAATGGAAGTTATTTACTGATCAATGATTGTATACTTTACTTGGTCGTTTATGAATGGATGTTATTTACTGAGCAATGATGACGTACTTCAGTTGGTCATTCATGAATAGGGGTTATTTACCAAGCAATGATGCTGTACTTCAGTTCGTCGTTTATGAATGGAAGTTATTTACCAAGCAATGATGGATTACTTCAGTTGGTCGTTCATGAATGGAGGTTATTTACTGAGCAGCGATGGTGTACTTCAGTTCTGTCAACAAGACAAACATATTTCCTGCTTCCAGAAAGTGTTTACTATAATGAGGGACATCAACAGCAAAAACAATCACTTAATTATAACTGGTAATCACAGCTTGTACAAGAATTTATACCAGCATGACCTCTCCATTTTGAGAATCTTGGGACAGTTAAAATTAAAATTAGAACATGTGGGAGGAGACTGTGACCCACTGTGACCCTAGGCACTGATGACCCCACAGGCCACACGAAGGTTGTTTATTATTGTCTTCATCCTGATGCCAAAAGAAGCCGCTGATGGGGAACAATGTGGTAGGCTGAGGCGCAAAGTAGAGTGTGGATGGAGCCAGTGCAGGCGTTGAGGCTTTTACTGTACTTCAGATGAAGCATGATGCCACACTGGACCAAGAGATGGAGCAGGGGAGCTGTTGCGAGTCCTAGAGTCTGAGTTCATAGTCAGCTTCTGGTCTGTGTGGAGCAAGTTAGAAACTGCCTCCAAAGTGAAATCATATCCTTCTTTATGGTGTCCTTAGGAGAACACCCATAGGCAATTTTTATCAGCTTTATTGATGCTTCTTGAATCACAGTCAGTAGGAAAGACAAAGGCAAGTCCAGAGCGAGGGGCTTTTTGCTCTCGTGTCCCTTCGGTCTCTCCCTGTCCTTCTGTTCTGCCACACTTCTAATAATTAGTATACAAGAGAACCTTTCCCATGTCTAAAAGGGGGAGAGGTAAAAAGACAAAGCTGAGACAAGAACTGTTTTGAATAAATTGTTCCCTGTTTATACTTTAGGTTTAATCTCTTATAATTTTATTATTTCAATTTATGTGTAGTTCTTAGAAATAGAGCCCACAATTGACATAATTGATGCTTATAAATTTACTATCATAAAAGTAGACTTGGCATCTCTGAATCCTCGGTCCGTTGAATTGTAGATTTCATTTCTAGTTTTGTTTATTTTCTCAACTTTTATATCAGTGTTGTTTCATCATTTAATTCATCTAAGAACAACCTCTTAAGTTTACCCAGGACATATTTGATTTGTATAATTAACTCCTGATTTTAAAAAATCCTATATTTTTCTTGTATAGCTTTGTAATTTTCCAACTTAACTTCAGTGCTACCAATGTAGCCTTTTGTTGTTGTTTTCTGTTTTTTAATAAGGCATACATAAGTATGAATTTTGTTCCTGGATGAAGTTTGGTTTCATGTACTGAGTTTCAATCCATAGTGTGATATTATTTTGTTTGTTTAGTAAATAGTGTGTAATTATTACTTTGAGTTGACATCTGCCTATACCTCAATTAAGATGGGTTGGTGGTTCTTCTCTGTTTAACTTTTTATCATGAGTTCTCACTCTACTGTACTGAGTTCATGGGAGTCTTGAGAAAACAGTCCTTGAAGAGAGAGGCAAGGGGCCGCAATGCCAGTGCTGTGGTAAAACCCAGCAGCAGAAAATCAGAGGGTTGACAGTTGCGTTGGCATAGATATAAATACAGATATAGATCAATTCGGATACAGATACAGAGCGATAAAGTACAGATAGAGATACATCTGTGGCTTGGACGAGAGCTTTCTTGCAGAGGAGCCGTATCATTTTACTCGTGGCAGCGGTAGTGGGCTGGGGGCAGCACTGGAGAAGCACTGAAAGAAGAGAATGGAGGAAAGAATTCAGGGATCTTTGCTACAAATTTGACATAAATGGGGCAATTCTTGGGAGTGGAGGTGGGAAAGAATACGAACATGCCTTAAGATGAATGTCCTTAAGGCAAGTTAGTGTGTCATGCTGATGATTAAGGAGCACAAGGGAAGACACTTTTCAGTGGCGATGAAGTGAATGGTTATAGATATTTTAGTTGTATAAAGCATTAGAAGACATGGGCACAGAGCACGAGCAGAGGGATTGACCACTTCATTATTCAAGCTCTGTTAAGAGGAAGAGTCTCTGCAGCTGCAAGTGAAAACGATCTGATGGATTTCTTGGAAAGAATGCTAATCAGTTTTATTGATGACTTGTATTATTTCTCATGAGGGATGATGCAAGACAAACAGCTAAGTGTGAACAGTGTTGGGGTGCACTGGGAGTTCCAGGCAGGAAAAGCTGCCTTAGACATGGATGGTATGGTTGCTTTCATCTGTCGTTGATGCTCACCCTGGGGGAAACAGTCTTGGTTGAGGTCTCACCAGGAAAAGTTAATGTAACAACTGCTTAAAGGAACATGTGACTCTAGGACCCTTTGCATTGTGACATAACCACCAATGAGTAAGTTGATACCATAGGAATATTTATGTCACTGTAAGCAGAAAAAATTGCAAGTACATTTTTGCCAGAATGAGAACTAAAATATCTTAATAGAAGGAAATAATGGGTCTAAACTAACTCTATTAAACAAATTAACAATTGCAAATCATACTCCTGTGTTTAAAAGCCTGGTTTTATAGGAAGCCATATGTTAAATCTCCAAAGACAACCATAAAAATTGCTCGCTAATTTTTAAAAACGAATTTGCATTTTGCTCATGTGTTTACCACATGCTGGATGTTATGTTCAGTAAGGTCTTGAGATGCATAATCTTATTTTTCCTCATAGTTATCCTGAAAAAGATGATAGCCACATCTTATTAGTAAGTGAACTGAGATTCAAAGGGATTGTTTTATGTAATGTCATGTGAGATGAATGAAGCAAGGGTTGGGGAGGTGTCTCTGTAGGTATGCTTACTGTACAAACATGAGCGCCGAGTTCACATCCCCAGCACCATGTCTTTAACTTCAGCACTGGAAGCATGAAGACACACGCACACGCGCACACACACACACACACACACACACACACACAAAGATGAATGGTACAAGCTAGATTGTTACCAGATGTTCATGGTCTTTGCTATATTCCACTCTATTATTTATTACTATGTTTATCAAGCCTCTATTAAGAGACAAGGGTACTATCATGAAAAATAGCCCCCAAATCCACCGATCTCCTTTCCTGCATAAGTATAATATTCCATTGAGAGGTTTGGGATAATTGCTTGCATCTCACTGTCAGAAAACCATATTAAAATGGAGCATATACATTGAACCAGAAAGGATGCTACATTGTCTAGAAAATACAGATGAGAAATGTTTGATGGTACTGGCTTGGAGACTGGAAGGCTTGGGATACACACACATGCACACACACACACACATTTTCCTAACATGCAAGATATGTTTATGAAGCCATAAAGGTTTCTAGTCATGGTCTCACTGTGTGGCCCTGACTGGCCTCAAACTCCCCATCTTCCTGCCTCGGTCTTCCATGAGTTGATAGTACAGACCTTGCACTGTTGTGCCCATATTGTCAAGATTTTTAATAATATATTAAGCCTGTTTTAAATTCATCAGACAAGTCTATAGTTTAAATTATGTACTGCACATTTTATAACCACTTAGTTAAGACCAAAAATAAGTAATAAACATTTGACAATATGGTTCAATTTCTTTAGGCACCAAAAATCGCCAATTAGTCAGCCAGACCTCGTGAATGAACTTTCAGATCATAGATGCTGGAAAAGATGGTTTTGAATGGTGGCAAGGAAGAAGCTGTCCTGATACCCTCTCTATGTCAGGCTGTGCAGCCTTCCTGGAAAACCAGTTTGATGATGTG
Source organism: Microtus oregoni (assembly GCF_018167655.1). Taxonomy (NCBI): domain Eukaryota; kingdom Metazoa; phylum Chordata; class Mammalia; order Rodentia; family Cricetidae; genus Microtus; species Microtus oregoni. Next base: position 36,644,636 of record NW_024543072.1, read on the forward strand.
CGCTAAATGCTGGAGCTTTCTGTAGACCTTGAGGCTCAGCAAATTCAAACTCCACTCCTAAAAACTTTATCAAGCAATTCAATAATTACAAAAAGGAATTTGTTAAGATCTTATTTCGAAATATCTTCCTTAGTTGTTTAATAGCTGGTATCAGATGTTTGAAGAGACATAGAAAAAAGAAACCAGGAACTTAAGCTTCATATTTTTAACAGCCAAAAGCACCCCTTTGACATGGAAGACATTTTTTTTCACATCTAATCAAAACATGAGCTCACCCTGGAGTCTGTTCACTTGAGCAAAGCTCTTCGAAACCTTTTTACCTCAGGGGTGAGCCTTTCTCCCCTTCTTGCTCAGCATCGCGACAACTTTCAGTTCTTCCAACTGTAAAACACATAACTGGGTTTCAGAGTGGAATCGTTCCGAAGCTCATATCTGCATGATTGCAGCCGAAACAGACTAAACAAAAAAAATGCAGTCGGTACAAATTGCTGTGGGTTATCTCTGCAGCTACAACATGTGGTGAGAACCTGGAAGCTTCCTGGGCAGAATTTATGAGCCTTCCAGTAAATCAGCCCAGCTCAGTGTCTCAGACCTGTGTCCAGCTCCCCTTGGCTGTCTAGACACAGCCTAAGATGAGGCTTCAGAAATGGGTAGGGACAATGCTGCCAAAGCCACCAGAAGCCTTTGACCTTCTTCTAATGTTTCAACCAGATAATTATTTTCCCTCTCAAGAATTTGGCTGTCCTTTAAGGGGGAAAAAATAAGATTTTCCATGTGAAGAAGCCCTGAAAGAAAATACTCTGGAGAAAGGTCAGTGTGATGGATCCAAAACTGGATTCCTCAGAGCTGCTCACAGAGCATGGAAAGTCTGGGCCCGCTCTGCTTCTCCTGCTTTCCAGCTGGCCAGGGACTCTCAAAAGGACCTCCCCATCTCAAACGGGCCCTTGCTGTGCGGTGGACGTAGCTCCAAACGAAAGAAGCAGCAGCTAAAATTAGAGAATGGGCAGAGATTTAATTAGATCATTTCGAAGTACTGCATTTTTTTAATTCTCTTTTAATAACCTCCCACCCTTTCTGCTCGAGAGCAAAGGTGTAGCCTTTTTAACTTTCCAACAATGGATTTTTATCCTTGTAAGTGGACAGCGTATTTTGTCTAACTCTATCCCAACTTATTTAAAATTACTCACTCTACTTCTTGTGGCTTCTCTCTTTAAAGTTTTGTATTCTGTGTTGTCTATAAAAGTCAAGAATCTGGTCAGAAATGGAAAACATGATTTTCAACATAAGCACTGCCCAAGTTTATTCCATTCTGTTTTCGTTCACTGATGTGTTGTTTCACACATTCAGTCATGGTATAGAGGCCATAGGCCAAGGGCAATGGGAGGTCCTGGTTCTACTGTTTATCTGGCCCATGCATGATCTGGGCAAAGTCCTCCGGCTCTCTCTGAATCTGTTTCCTCATCTATGAAAACAGCTCTCTGGCCCAGTTATCAGGGTTTCCATAGAGATTTAGTGGGGTAGCTTCTCTCACAAAATGGTTTTTTTTAAAAAACAAAAACCAGTTTTCCCTCTTTCCATTGCTGTACCTCAAAAGTCAAAACTGCTGGAGCTGTCAGTCAACTGCTTGTAAAATTCATAACTGAACTGAATTAAAATATATATCAGTGACTCATCTATACCAGCGAGGAGGGCCCAAAGAAGCCTCTGCGCATCTCCTGAGATGCTGCATCTCCTGAGAAACAGCGGGTGTGTGCCCACCAGAGTCCAGACGTCCAGCTGTGCTGTGAAGCCAACTCAGAAATGAGTCCTAGGAAAATGGTCCAAATGGGGAAATACTGACAATAAATATTTACTCAAGATAAACATGATAAATATGAAGTTCCTCCCGAATAATTGCTTAAATGGGAAAAAGCAAACCCAGAAGTGAAAACAAAATCAAATTCTTAAAAGACACAACAGCAGTGCTTAAATAATCTAGGCCAGTGCGTTTAGTCAAATCAGCCAGTGCTGTGGGGAAAGTGGCAGCCTCAAAATGCCTCCATAAGTCAGAGGGTGACATTTTATTTTGTAGATTTATCTTATGTGTAAGGGTGTTTTGCCTACATGTACCTCTGTGCACCACTTGTATGCCTGGTCCCCACAGAGGGCAGAAGAGGGCACTAGATGCCCTGGAACTGGAGTTACACACAGCTGAGGACCACCTTCTGAATGCCAGAAATCAAGCCCAGGTCCTCTGAAAGAGCAGGCAGTGCACCTAACATCTGAGCCATCTCTCCAGCCCCCGAGGGGTTGTTGCTTTATGACTGAGCATCATCTATGCAAAAATGAACTCAAGAGTGATGTGCGAACTGAAAGATGATCAATTTCACCAAGAACTGGGAACTGCTGAAAAATGTCAAAGCCAAAAAGGCAGTTTATTTCTCAATATAAACAAAGGAAATAGTAAAATAAAGATTTTTTTTAGAAAGCAAAATGGGTCTCAGCATGACAAAGCTGAGAGCAAACATAAAGCCATGACAAGAAATAAACATCACAGAGACTTTCCTAATCAGAGGTGATGGTTTTCAGCTTGGGATGAAAAAATAGAGTCCAGTTCTACTTTTTGGATTTCTCAGCAAATAAGTACTTTGAAAAATAAAAGAGGTAAAAGTTTAAAAAAAAAAAAGCCAAAAGAGAAAAGATGGGATGTTAGGTAAATGCAAATAAAAGTGAGAAGCCACTGACATAATAGGTAATAAAATGTTGGGTTCTGTTTTATACTGTCAATGATGACTTTAAAACAAACAGCATCATTTAGGCTATAGGTGGTCAGCCTCTCTAATGAAAATATTTTAAGGATTTGGTGGAGAATCGCTGTTAAGTCACAAAACTCACGGAGTTATTCAGTGCTTCTGGGTGTTAACTCTGTCGCATGACTACACCTACTGACCTGACCACACCTACTGACTTCCTAATCATAGCTTTGGGCACCATGTTATCAGAGTAAGTATTTCTACACATTTTAAAGGCTTTACTCCTAATTTTCCATTTCAGTTTCTACATTATTGTTAGTATTGTGAAAATCTGTTGATTTTTGTGTATCCTGAAGTTAGCAATGGCCTTTTAAACAAGGTGACTCGTTTAATCATAGTGCTGTGGATTTTGAACTATTTTTATTTTATGTGTGTATGCTTGTATGTATGTACGTACATGTGGGGAGGCTTGTGTCTGCCATGGTGTACATGTACAGGTTGGAGGAGACCTTTCTGCAGTCGCCTCTCTCCTTCCGCCATGCGCGCCATCTCACTGGCCTTTAGTATGTATTTTGTTACATTTTTGGATAGTCTAACTCTGAGTAAATTTGGATATGGCAGATTATTAGGATTTTAATAATTTCTTTTGTACTCTGATATCTACTGGGTTCCATATAACATCCGGTATCGATATTATTTCAGTTTGTTCTATACTCGTAGCTGTGGACCCTTCCTTTTCTCTTTGGGATCTTGCATACTTTTCTCCCATTTCCTCAATATTTAGGATTATGTGTAGTAGCTCCTGGGAAGGGAAAAACACCTGTAGATGTGTTTGTCCTTATGTGTCATTTTTTATTGTCTGCTTCACCAATAATCTTAACCTACATGAATTATCTGCTTTTATGTCTCAATCTTTTAAAGATTTCCACAAAGAAACACTGGCTTTTCCTTTTTCTCTTTATTTCCTAAATAGTAAGATATTTAGGGTCATCCAGTCTCCAGCAGCTGTGCACTGCTCCCCCTTAGAGTTGGGAAGTATTTAGATTGTATTACTCTCTATGTAAGTCATATTCTTGCTTTGTATGTGATGTAAGGACTATCCTTGAGTACATAGTTCAAGTTTGGTTTTTTATCTTTACTTTTTTTTTCTGAGACAGGGTTTCTCTGTGTTGCCTTGGCTGTCCTGGAACTCGCTCAATAAACCAGGCTTTGTGAGCCAGCATACCAGCAGTGAGTTGAATGAAATGGCCCCATAGGTTCATAGGGAGTGGCACTATCAGCAGGTGTGGCCTTGTTGGAGGAAGTGTGTCACTGTGGGCAGGCTTTGAGGTTTCAGAAACTCAAATTCACTTGCTCTTCCGCTGCAGCCTGCTAATCCAGGATCCAAATGTGGACCTCTCAGCTCCTTTTCTAGCACCACGTCTTCCTGTGTGCTGCCACACTTCCCACTGTGATCTCACTAGAGAAACCCTCCTAACTGTAAGCCAGTCACAGTTAAGTGCTTTCTTTTAGAAGCATTGCCGTGGTCGTGGTGTCTTTTCAGAGCAATAAAACCCTAAGATACCACCTGTAGTCTTTATTCTTAAATGCATACAATCATTAGAGTAAAATAACTGAGCCATGTTTTCAGGAGGCCATAAGGATTGAGTGCATAGAACCAACGGAAAGGGCAATGTGTTGCTGGGAGACCAGTGAGGAGCCTGACATAATAGTTCAGAAGACAGCTAATGGTGAGGTGGTGGCTCATGTCAAAGGAAGGCACTCCTTGGTGGTAAGATGGAAGTGCAGTGTGTAGATATCAAAATTATCTGCGTCGTCTCTGGCTTACACCACAGCTGCCTGGAATAGGGAGCGGGGGAGAAAGGCGAGCTGGATGTCACCAGTTCAGTTGCTTACTTTGCTGTTTGTTTCCGTGAGATACTCGAGTGGAGAAGCTGTGTGACTCTGCCTGTATGAGTCTAGGCAAGGTCTGGACAGAAGACTCAAACTTGACTGCCTTCTGGGCTTAGTGGAAATGGGACTGCTAGGCCCAAATGAAAACATGTCAAACAGGAGTAAGCAGAAAAGAAAAATACTGCTATTACCCATTGAAATTGAACTATTTTTTTCTGAAAACATGACAGTAATATCCCCAACTATCCATCAAGTAATCATAAATTTTCATTCTGTAACTATAGAAATCTTCAAAAAAAAAAAAAAGCAACAGCATTAAATGTGACAGTCGTGGGCGACATGCCATTTACGTTGGCAAAAGCAAAGATGAAATTATTTCATTACTCCAGAAGGTTCAGTAAATCATTATACATTTATACTGATGAATGCTATACCATCATAATTTTCTGTTTCTCAAGACTTTATGGCATATAAATGATCATGATGTAACAGTAAGTGAAAAAGAGGGACATGAAATGAATAGAGCATGTGCTGGGTAGTTTTATGTCAACTTGACACAAGCTGGAGTCATCTGACAGGGGGGAACCGAAGTTGAGAAATTGCCTCCATGAGATCAGACTCTGGGCAAACCTATAGGGCATTTTCTTAATTAGCGATTGGTAGGGGAGGGCCCAGGCCATTGTGGATGCAGTTATTCCTGGGTTCTATAAGAAAGGAGGCCAAGGAAGCCATAGGGAACAAACCAGTAAAAAGTGTTCTTCCATGCCTTCTGCATCAGCTCTGTCTCATCGTACCTGAACTAACTACTTTCAATGATGAAAGTAGTTACACCTGGAGTGTAAATGAAATAAAGCCCTCCCTCCCCACGCTGCTTTTGGCCATGGTGTTTCATCACAGTTATAGGAATCCTTTGACAGAAATTGGTAACAGGACTGTGGGGAATTGCTGTGATAGACACGACCATGTTGTTTTTTGGACGATTGTAGAGGGACTTTGGAACTTTAGGCTAGAAAGGTTTTCAGTGGCTTTTTCAACAGCCCAGTGAGCTGTTCATACCTGGCCTGGAGGATTAGAGATGGTGCTGAAAGTAGTGATGGGGGCCTGGCTTGTGACGTTTAAAGGTCAGTGGTCCTCAACCTTCCTGATGCTGAGACCCTTTAGCACAGTTCCTCATACTGTGGTGACCCTCGACCATAAAATTTCATTGCCACTTCAAAACTATAATTTTGCTACTATTATAAATCATAAATATCTGATCTGCAGGATATGTGACCCACGGGTTGAGAACTGCTGTTTCAGAAGCAGGCAAAGTCTCTGTTGGGGACTTTTGATTTTTAAATTAAGAATCTGTGGTTCTGGTCATCTGGGGCTGAGGAATCAGCCACTATTAACAAGAGACCAATAAAACCTTTGCTTTACTGGGACAATTAATGCTGGCCAGCCGGAATTGAGAAATTAGCGATGATTAAGAAGAGACCAGCATCACTGAGGTGAAATCTTCTGGGAAGTGTTTCCTCTGGGTCAGCACACAGAAGTTGTGTTCAAGAGGAGGCCAAGGTTGTACCTTGTGCTGACAGCTGACCTTGTTAAGAGTCTCTCGGCTGGTACAAGTTTGAAGGCATGAAGGGGTCATGGAGAGCAGCTGAGGCTTGACACTGTGAGACACCAAGGCAAGCCATGGCTGAAGGTATAACCTCAGTAGCCGCTGGAGCCCTGGATTGAAGGGGTCATGCAGAGAGTTGAGGATTGGCCCTGTGAAGAGAGCCCAGGAGAGGCTATTGTTAAAAGAACAGCCCAGTTGCAACAGGAGTCCCAGCATTCTGGAGACCCCAGCATTCTGGAGACCCCAGCGCCATGGGACTAAAACAGCACTAGAGCAGACAGGAGAAAGAGGGAACCTCAGCACTATCAAAAATGGTCAGAATGGAAAATGTAAGAAAACAAGGTTATCCATGAGCAGTGGAACATGCTTGGTTATCCTTATTCTTGTTCTTTTGTCTCGTTTCCAAATTTCTAGTGTTGGTATTCATTACATCCTATGTGTCGTTTTATTATCTGGAAGAAAATAGAAAACTCCAGCGTTGTCCTGGTTATAATTGACACCAAGAGGCACCTCACCTCTCAGTACAAGTGACCAGGCTTTTCACATCCAGAGGAGTATCTGTTTCTGAATATAGCCAAGTTGTAGGTTTTTGTTTTGTTTTTTTTTTAGATTTATAGAATTATTATTATACTTTTCCAAGTTTTATAAGCTATTATATAGGAAGAAAACTGACCTAATTACTGGACAGTGGCAAGTGCTTTCTCCAGAGCACCCGTCAGCACATATCCCCAGTGCTGTGGAGCTAGGAATGGAACATAGGGGGTCTCCCCTGCTAGGTAACTGTCCCCCCATTGAGCTCCTTCCTGTGCACTCTTGGAGCAAAAGGAAGATTGTAATTTTATTTCAAAATTGATATCCCCTTTCTACAGGCTCTTTAGTTTAAATCTCAGCACTGTAAATAACTGTGAGGTCTTCCTGTATGATTTATTAAAAAGAATCCTCTGAGAAGTACACATCGGAGCTCGCTCGTTATTTTAAAATACAGTGAGCGGCTTGTGCTCGCGTTCAGCGCTTTTCAGTGAACTAACCTTTGGAACTGTCATCCATGTCTGCAGCGCTCTGAGATCATTTTGAATTTGGTTCATAGCTAAATGCATGTATTTTTTTTTAAACTCTAGGAATGTATACAAAGACTATCGTTTCCTGGAGCTGGCCTGTGATTCCCAGGAGGATGTGGACAGCTGGAAGGCATCTCTGCTAAGAGCTGGGGTCTATCCAGATAAATCTTTAGTAAGTTGGATTTTTTTTTTAATCTAAAAAGTACCATTGCATACCATGTTGAAGAAAATGCATCAATTTCTTTAAGTTAGTGAAACAAATACTTTTAAATTTAATTCCACCCCTTTTATACTGATGCTGCCTTATTATTTATACATGAGTATTTTGATGCTTTTCTCTCCATCAGATTTCTTCAAAAACTAACCAATGTATCTGATAAAAAAAAGTATCATTCTGCTTCAAAATATGTGCTTTTAGAAAGATTTTAGTTCTATTTAAAAATTTGATGTCTTCTATATATTACCTCACAGCTGTTATAATACTAGTATACTATCATTCATCATAATGATTATGTGTGTGTATATACTTATTTTTATAAAAGCTTCTTCTACTATGTCAGTATTACTTGAATCCCTAGTCATGTCTGATTCAGACTCTGGATAATGTCACTATGAGTGTGAAGAAGAGAAAAAATACATAGCTCTTCCCACTTATCTTTATTAATATACTTCAAGTGTCTGGGAGACACTTCTCTCCTTGTGTTAATAAACAGACCTTGTCTTTGTGCTCTTTACAAAATGTAATGTTACACAGACATCTCTGAAATTAGACTTCAGAAGTCCCTCTGTTGTCTTTGCTCACACCAACCAACACAGTGTGCCAGCCTTTCACAGTCTTGCTCTTTCTCTGTCCTTCCCTCTCTCTCTCCTCCCTCCCTTTTTGTCTCTCCCTCCCCTCCTCCTCTCTTTCCCTCTCTTTGTCTCTCTCCTTTCTTTCCCCATCCCTCTCCACCCACATGCTGCTCCCTATAACTTGCCACAAATCCACACCTCTTCTCAGAACTAGCCTGCTAAGATTGACCCCTGACGACTTAATGCAGCATGACTTTCACAGTGCCTACTTGGCTCTCCGTGCTGACTATTAGCCTATTTAGCTTCCCCAACTTTCATTTCTAAAATGAAAATAGTGGTACGTCCCTTATAGAGTGGCCAGTAAAATGCAGTAAGACAATGTATAGAAAATGCAAACAGAAACATACCTAAGTGAACACTCTTAATTTCATGTATAAAATTAATTATTATGATCGCTATCATTTTCATTATTAACAACTTTTAGTACCCAATGAAGGTTAAGATATATAATATAAGGCCCTGGGAAGATTTTCCATCGGTAAAGCTCTTGTTATACAAGCACAAGTACCCGGATTTGAGGCCCCAGAATCTGCATGAAAGTTAAGCTTGGTGTCTTGCACCAGTAATTCCAGTGCTAGGAGGTAGAGATGAGAAGATTGAGAAGATCCCAGAGTTTTCTGGCTAGCCAGCCTAGTCAAACGGGAAAGTTTCAGGTTCAGTGAGAGACCCTGTCTGAAAACTAAGGTTGAAAGCATTGTTGAAGACACCCGACACCAACCTCTGACCTACACAAACATACAGGAACACACACCATGGGTACATGTTCACACACACACACACTGTTTATATTATAGTCAAGTAGAATTGTGCTTTGTTTTTTGCAGTTTTCTAATTTCCAGATATACTTGGTGATATATCAAAGTATATGTGTTTGTATGTCTATATGTATATTTTCCTTACATCTAAGTATGTTTTAGGTCATGACTTTTTAAGTTATACATTTTTAAGTGAAATAATTAGATGCTTAGAGGAATTATGTGACACATGTTCATGAGGAAAAAATAGTTATCGAAAAGAAAAATTTTGTATCTGTTCATGAACTGCTTTCATAAATCTATATATTCATGGGCTCATCCATAGCTATATAACAAGAAGCCAATCTAAGAGATATCTTCTATGTTTTATTCTAATACTGCATTTCAGGCAATCTCGAGTCATGCTGCACAGTTTGCTTGGACTCTTTGAGTGGAACCTTCGTGTGCTCTCCAGTACACATGGGGGCCAGTCACCTAGGAGATGGAGGCAACTGATCTCCACTGCACATCAAAAAACAAAAGGGAACATTAAAGTTGGCGATATGTGCCAACTGTTGCTTTCCTCGGTTTCCTTCAGGGATAGTGTTGGTGTTTTGTGTGCACTATGTGGTCTCTCGGGTCCTGCTCAAACAGCTGCCTGCCGTTGATGTCTGATGGCAGCCTGCTGCTGAGACCACCAAGTCAGGTGTTCAGCTTACAGACTTCATTTGTGAACACACTGAATTACATATAGAAGTGATAGTTTCAGGTAGTTCATGTGGACAGATTTTGATGAAATCAGATTAGCCTAAAGACTGATATCATTAAGCAAAATTTTAGGACTTCTGAATGGTATGTTTTGCTTTCATGTCAATGGACCACTGAGTCACTAACAGCTCAGTCAGTTGCTTCCCTGGTAGAAAAATAGTTCTGCTTTCTAGACAGACATCTATAAGCTATGCGTGTTTAGGGATGCTTATGTGATTGGCTAGATATGCACATATGCATGCATGTATCTGTACATGGCATGCATGTATGTATGCACATGGTGTGTGTGCATACATGTATACACATGATGTATGTAGAGGTCAGAAGATAACATGAGGGAGTTGAACCTCAGATGCCTCCCTCTTTTTGCTTAAGACAGGCTTGCTCATTGGCCTAGAAACTCACCAATTGGACCAGGATAGCTGGCTGTCAGCCTCCCAGGATCTGTCTGTCTCTGCCTTCCATCTTGTCTTGCTAGGTAATAGACATGTGTGCCATCATGCCTGGTTGTTTATTTGGATTCTGAGGGATCTGAACTCGGGTTCTCTTGGTGGCAAGGCAAGTATTTATGACTGACCTAGGAAAAAATTCTATTTCCACCATTTTAAGCATGAGTATAATTTTGATATCACTTAGATAAATATCTACCACTCAATTTGAATAAAATAATGTTTGAGGCCAATTACTTTGTTACAATTTCACATGAACATTGTAAATAATATCCCCACTGTGTTTTCCATTGTCTCCATGTAATAGATTATTTTATGTTGCTCACATCAAAATGTTTTGTGACTTTGTTTCTTGTCGCCTAAAGCATTTCTCTGGAGATTTTCTTTTTAAAAACACATTTTTCCTTTTGCATTCCTTTCCTTTTCTAACTATCTCTTCTGCTTTGGGTCTTACCTCACCTAGACTTGCAGGCTTAGCCAAATGTAGGGATCCTCCTGTCTCCACTTCTCCATCACTGTAATCACAGGCCACAGCAAGGCTTTAAAGGGTGCTGAGCATCTGAACTCATGTCTTCATGAGAATGGGGCAGATACTTTGCTAACAAAATCTCCTCTGCCCTATTTCTTGTAATTCTACTTCCTTTGATTATTAAATTGAAGTTAAGATCACTGCAAGACTATATGATGTTAAGTATACAGGACTTTACACAGTCTCAAAATGAAGATGTTTTCAATGGAATGTCTAACTTCAGAATAAGAAACAAATTGTGTGTGTGTGTGTGTGTGTGTGTGTGTGTGTGTGTGTGCCAGTGGTTAGGAACTATTAAATCTCTCAAGACTATTTTACCAACTTTTGTGTATAAACCCTTTCTCATGAAATTGATTATAAGTAAATGTGTATTGATCTGAGGAACACGATCTGATAAACATGACTTTTGGCCACAACATTGTTGGCTTTCCACACAACACTCAGGAATTCTAAATTGCAATTATTTTGAAACATGAGCCGTGCCGTGGCTTGGGGTAGAGATGACAGCAAATCCATTCTTGGGTTAATCCTGCCGCTGCTGTGTACTGGGCACCTTGATCAACTCTCCACTCATTTACACTAAGCTCCAAACAGCAGCTTCCTCAGAAAGAAGGTTCTGGTGCCTCACAATTAGCTCCCCGCCTGCAGCTGGTGACTGTGTTCAGGCCTGCATGGCCTTTATCACTCTTCAGCATCCCAAATGTGCATACAAAGCTGCACTTCTCAATGTTACTATTAAATTTTTTTTGGAAATTGTTGTTGGGATTTGACTGTGTTGGAGACAAATTTCTCCTCGCTGTTTAGTTGTGTAGAGGGAGTCCTGTGATGCCTGGGGGACAGGCCAACCTCCAAGGTTTAATCAGGAAGGCAGAGCTTAGCACAGGACCTGTCAGGCAACCTAAAAGCCTCAGGCCTGCTCTCAGACACTGGCCCTCCAGCCATGGAAAAAACGTGAGATCAGACTTGCCCTGGAAATGATTTAGTGTGAAGTCAGTTAAGCAAGAAACCTCTGAGCATTTTAAAGGGCTCCTATTCCCTGCAACACACACACAAACATACACACACACACACACACACACACACACACACACACACGTTTCTATACAGAGGGGTTTCTGTTACATATCCTCCAGTGGGAACCAGTGAGAACCGCTTCTTCAGAAGCTAAACATAGTGGTAGAATGAGAAAGAGCTCTGACCCCCAGCTTTCCCTGTGACGTAGGAACTCTGCAATTATAAGCAGCGTTTTCTTCAACTCCTTGTAGGATGAAGCCGTCTTCCACTAAGATCCTTTGGCACCTCAGAAATAAGTTATTTTTAGAAGACTCTACAATGACTTTTCCTCTATGTCAAATAATAGTTAAAAGAAAGGGTCCCGGTGTCTTCCCAGGCAGGAAGAAGAGAAATAGTCATGAACTTCTCCAAACATTTACAAACGTGATGGCCACACATACACGTCATTTGACCGTCGGTGAAGGAATGGGAGGGCCCAACACTTCACTACACGTGGCTGTTTTCCAAGCAGTGCTTCACCCAGAACTTGGAGCTGCTGTGTGTCCAGTTCCAAAGGTCTTTCTGTGGAAAACACTTCCAAGGGTTTAAACACATGGTGTTGTCAACTAGAATAGTGGGTAGCATTCTAAAACATCCTCCAGCATTCAGGACTACAATGCCTCTCACCAAATACATGATTGGGAACTAACCGAACAAAACAACTGGCCAGGTCTTGCCACGTCCTCCGCTTCTGTGCTTCTTTTATTTAAGGATCAGGGCATCCTACACAGTGACATCATTGTTGCTGCTACGAGTTGAGCCATCTGCCACCGAGTGGGGAAGCCAGTCATCCCCTAGTGTGTAGAAATACTTGGTTGAACTCCTGAAACTGATTTCCTAGATCAAAACCTGCTCTGCTGTGGAATGCAATAAACTCCATCTGTCTGAGGTATTTTCAGAAATACTGCTCTTCTTAGGAGAGCTGGGGTCCTATTATTCTCTAAAATAGCCTCTACTCGTGGTAAAATCCCCAGCAGGACCTTCACTGCCTTTCTGAATGGTTGGCACCATCTTCAGGAAGGATTCCTTTGGGCTTGGTTTTGTTTATTCTTTTTTCTTCATTCATTCTTGTCATTATTTATGTGTCTGATTAGTTGGTGTGTTAATAACTGTGCTGAGGCAACCCACGATACTTAAGAAACTTCTCCACATGATTTTATCAGTGCCTTTATATTTTCCTTGTAAAATATGATGGTTGCAATGGTCCCTGCAAGAGCGATGGTTTCCTTAAGGTCACCACCTGGCACTGAGCTCAGGGAAAGCCTCTCCAGGGATCATTGCCTTCCCGCTTTCCCAGAATATTTCTTTGTGTGTTTTCTCCCTTCAACCGAAAGGCAAATGCCAGCTCTCTGAGCTGGCCCGTTCCTGCCTCTGGTGCACACACGTCTCTCACAGCTCTCTGCAACCTCACGTCTCAGTGAGACGTTTCTGCTGGACCCCTGAGAGGAGAGCTCAGATCTGTTCCAGGCTCACATCCCATCACGTCTCCCCCACAGGATCTGACCTTGCAAGGACTCGGGCTGCTCTGGGAGTAATGAATCACCGTTTTATTTTTTTAGGCCATATGTGAGTTAAATTGTTTGATGTAAATCATACTCTCACAGCTTCAACTTGCAACAGGAGAGTCATTGCCTGCCACTCGCCACTGGCTGCTCTGTCTCCACACACAGTGGTGCTTTTAGAAATGTCTACATTTTTGTGACTAACCTTTCCAGATCCATTTTATTGAATGAAGACTGGTGTTTATGTTGGCTGAAGCCCCACTATACAGTCTTGGCGTCCCATGCCAACCCAAGACAAAAACTCATAACTCACCAAAGAAAAGAATGGTGCAGATGGAGCCTGTACCTCGTTCTGCTTCCTCCGTTGCCCCAAGCCACCCACTTCTTTCCTTAGCACTTACTTCCCTTTTTAAAAAATTTTAATGCCACCTTCTTTGAAACCAGGGATGCAGTGCTTGTTTAAAAAACGTACTGACTGATGAAATTTTCCACTGCTTGGCATGTTGGAGGAGGGGCTGTCAGGAAAGGCAAGCCAGCATGCTAACTTCTCTGCCTTTTATGCTAGCGGTTCACTTATTACCAATTCAAACCAATTCTTTCTGGCTTGGTTCCTATACCCCAAGTATTCTGAGTAGAAAGCAGGGGAGGGGAAGCGGAGGGCAGGAATCTCTGCTCTTGTAAACGCATGATTTCACTTCCCCTACATGGATTCTTTGACCTGTGCGTGAGCTCTGGATATATACAATGGGATGTCAGCGAAGAGTTCAGTTATTCATTTGGATTCTGATCTAGCAAGAAAAACCTCATAATTTTAAAATAAATCTGTATTTAACATATTTCTCTCTCTCTTTTTTTCTTCCTGTGGCTGCATGCACAGGGCAGCAACAAAGTAAGTTCTCTCTTCTTGGAGCTCTTCTGTCCCTCCAGTCCCTCCTGCTGCATGTGTCTTGCCAAGGCTGATTCTGTGCACGCTGGAATGTCTGCCCTCTGCTCTTGTACAGGGATTATATGGGGCATGCAAATGTTGGGGGCAATGTGTGTGGATGGCTATCTGTAGTGCTGCTCTGTTTTGACCTTTCGGGAAGGAAATACAGTGTGTTTTCAGAGCTGGTTATGGGGCATGTCAGAGACCTTGCTCAAAAGAAAGTGGTCAACTCCAAAAGGCAGAAAGGTTGAGTGAGGAGGATTTGTCACAGAGGGGTTTGCTCGCTCACCTGATCAAACTCGGTTAAGCTGGCGTTTCTGACCCCAAATCAAAGCGTGCATGTTTAACACACAGTTATAAAAACCCCAAACTGGAGTCCTAATGGCAACATGGCAGGCTTTGTTGGCAAAACTGAACTGGATCGGCGCACTGGTTTTGAAGGTGTCTTAACATGGATGGAGGAGGGTGGGGTCAGCATCTGACTTGGCTCCTACATCCTTGATGAATTCCAGCTGCATGGAAGTGGGAGCATGTGGGAGTGTGAGGAGACCAAACAGTATATGTTTATGAAAACGGGTAGCGCACACGAATGGTACAAGTTATTTTAATGTTCTCATTACAATAGATAAATGAACAATAGTGTTGCTAGCTTGGTTAAATTCTGATGTTAGTTTTCCAAAAGATTAGGGTTACTTTTCATTTATTTAGAAATATAAGAACAATATACTTGGAGAAAGTGGCCTAAAGTTAGGCAAAGTGGGCTTTTGTTTGGTTTGGTTTGGTTTTCCCTTCATATATTGGTCCTTTATCCTACCAGGTGGCCCACTTAAAATGGGCCTCAGTAAATGCAATAAGAATTGAAAAGAATCTCTTATATAAGAGTTGGCCTGCATATTTGAAGCAGCTGGAATTCATCAAAATTTTGCTATTCATAAGCCATATGTATAGAATGTAAAACAAATGTGGGCGATATTTTGCAGTTTAATTTGATGGAATGTGTTATTATGGAGTAAATTAACATAGATGGTTGGCACTAAAAAATATGTCACTTCATAAATTTATACACTGATATAACTGCTCATGACCCAGGCAATAATATTTAATAAAGTTAAAATATTGCCAGAAATGCACAAGACCAGCATTTGTGGAGAAAGAAAGAGGGAAACTCATATCATTTATAGTACACTTTAGAAGAAAAAGATTAAAGTCTTTCCCCACAAAGTAAAAGATAGTATTTCTAGCTAATACTGTAGTACTTAGGAACAAATATTTGAACAAAACATGAAACTCGTGTTTTAATTCTTATGGTATTTCAGTTTTGGGACTGTTAAATATTTTATCCTGACCATTTGCATCACAGCAAATCTCTGTCTAGAATGCCATGTGTTGCATGGGCAGAAGAACCAGCGAACGACCTGAATACTTGAGTCATCCATGCCCCCGGATAATTGAGGGTGCGCTAATAGGGAGCCAGCTGCCGACATTTGGAAAGGCGCTAACTCTGTCCACAGGAGAAGTGTCCATGATTTGTCTCTTTCTCTAGTAGTTCATGGATGAGTTACTTGTTTATAAAGTCATCCCTCCCCTGCCTCCCCTTGAAAAATCCTGTGGCAAGAGTCACCCATTTGCCATATGTCGTGTCTAGCTTCAGAAAGCTCTTCTGGATAATAACACTACAGTGGATACAGTTTATTGATTTTTCAACTCATTAAATGCAAGGTATGATTAGAATTAAAAATTTGGGACTGGAGGAGGACAGCTCAGTCAGTAAAGTGTTTGCCTTGCAAGCACAGAGACCTGAGTTCAATCCCCAGCACCGTGTAAAGAGTTGGACATGGTGGTTGTGCTTGTAATTCCAGCCCTAAGGGCATAGAATCTGGCAGATCCTTTCTGGCAACCAGCCTCCCCTTACTTTTTAGGGCAATGAGAGGCTCTGTCTCAAAAAACTAAAATGGATGAAACTTGAGGAATTATATCCACATTTGTCCTTTGACTTCCACAGGTACACCCACACACATTCACACACACTCCCATGCTTGTACACATATGATCCTACACAGACATACACACACACTCACACCCCTCAGAAGCTGTAAACTGTTGCTCATTAAGCCTTTTAGAATAGGGCCTTAGGGCCTCCGCAGTCACCTTCTACACCATGAACATCTGGTATGATAGTGTGGAGGGTCTTCCTTTGCTGGTTGAAGGTAGCACTGGTTGGAGGCTCACAAAAATACAAGTGCTCAATGTTTTGATTTGTAATTGAAGAATGGATACTTTGGGGATATTGGTATTTATTACCCCATGCCTTATTTTTAATTGTTTATGTTATGCATAAGTGATAGTTTGTGAGAAACACAGAGCTAATACTTTTAAAACGCGGTCATATTCCGGACTGTAGACTCTGGCATGAAAGAGTCTCTTCAGATCACAAACAGCACATCTGTATGCTATTTTCCTGAAGCTTCAAATTTCAGTGTAAATGGAAAACCCTGCAATGCAAGCTGCGCCGTCTCCAGAGTATAGATCTGGATTCTTCAAAAGGAGAATATGAGATTCCTTTTTTTCCCCCTCTCATGCTGGAATGATTGTTCTGAGTCGTCCCTAAGGCCACATACCTGCCACATACAAGAGCCAGCTGTAAAGTATGGCTCATTTCAGACTTGAGAAGGCTAATTGTTTACTGAGCGCATGACAGTTTGCTATGCAGGATGTTAACCAGATCTTAAGGAAAGTAAACTCTGGCTAATGAACATTGCTTTAGATGAGCTCATGGACCCATTTCCCTGCATGCAGTAAGTAGAGCACATACCCAGGCACATGCCCACATGGAATCCAGCGTGTTCGGAACAACCCTGATGCTCATTTTCTCATTGACAGGTTTGTTTTGCTCATCTTTAGGTTATGCTTAGACTTTAGGAGTTCATCCTCCATACTGCATACATAGAGCACCGGTTCCTATGACAGAAACACATTTAGACTTGTATTAGTGGTATAATAGAATATGATAGAACAAAACACAGACGCTTACATTCCTCCTCGAATAGCAATTGCTATTTCTCCTGAAACGGGTAATTTCCCTTTTGTAAGAAAAAAACAGTTACTCTGGGAAAATTTTCTTTTGTGAGTCTTACTTATTTTTCCTTTTGAAAATGTTTATCTGTTGGCATAGTGATATTCTAAATTGCTCAGGGTAGAGTCTCTGTTTCCCTTAGACAAGTTGCCCTTGACCACAGAAGTCCATGTCTTCACTAGGAAGGCCAGAATCCAGGACATGAGTCAGTTTTGAGAATGTGAACAAACAGCAGATAGCATGTGAAAAAGGTTTCAGAGAGCTTGTTTTGCTTTTGTGCAACTTATTTGTTGAGTGCAAATGTCAATCAGAAGTACCATCTGCAAACCTGAGGTTTCCGGGTGAAAATTTTGTTCCTTGCTCTGTCCAAGAGAGAAGCCATTCAATACTACATAATTTAACATCTTCTCTGAAGGCACATTTCCTGAGATTTAGTAACCTTTAGGGAATCCTGGACCCCAATATTAATGCTTCTAAAAGTTTTACATTATAGAAAAAGGATTCTTTTATTACCCTTTAAAGAAAAATTTATCTAACTTCAGTCTTTTTAAACTAAAGGAGTCTTATAGTTCCCCAGGAGAAGTATAAGATTGACCATATTTCACTTGAAAAGGAGAAATTGAATAATATCTTTGAAATCAGAATATGTTTCAGTATCTGTATTGGGCACTAGCACAGTGAAATGCAGTAACTTCATATACACCTTATGTGGGTAAGGCCTTAGCGTGCAAGCAAAGGAAGCCATTCCAAGCACCTGCTTTCCACCATTTTAAAACACTTTGTCGGATGATTCCTGGATGCTTTCAGCAAGGCCAATAGACTGGGCCAGCTCCTGTCCGTGGGAGAGGCGCTTACTTATTTGGTGATCCTCTGATGTCTATCAGTCATTTTCCATGACAAACTTTGCCCAAGGAATGGTGCCAAGATGTATATTGAAGAGCACAGATGTTGACTCTGTACTGGTTCATTTGACCTTCTTATGATAGACCCTTGCTCCTGCTGCTGCTGTTTCTACCATGTGTGAGAGACCCCTGGGAGCCACAGAATACTTCATCCCCCTGGTTGGCAATGTCTTACTGATACTTGGTGTTATAATATTGGTTGATTAAAGGAGCCAAGAGGTTGGTGTTGTGCTGTGCATCCCTCTTGAATATTTAAAATGCATGACCAGGAAAGCACTCTTAGCAGTTATAGAAACCGCTGACTCCATTAGGATTTATTTTTTTTAAGAAATGTACATGATTTCCCTATTTTTCTTAGAAGAGCATGATAATATATTTTCTTGGGATTTCTAGAGAACCCCTATCTAGTTGGCTAACTTTATGCATAAACCAGTAAGGATAGCACTAAAGTTAAAAGGAATGTTTGAAAACATGCTGGCCTCTAGGTGTTGCTCCAGGTCCCTGTGGCTATGAAAACAACTACTCTGTCAAATCACTGCAGCACCCCAAAACCTTTGGTTTTACTTTGGCAAAATGACATTAAAAGAAAATTATTGATGTGTAGATTTTTGAGCCCACTGACATTAATCACAACCAGTTGGAGGAGGAGAACCGTCCAGTTGGGAGTAGAACATTGTGAGAAGTGATTTAGATTTTCTATTTTCCTGAACGTATTGATCTTGCCAAGTAGACTCTGGAGTTATGTGAGACTGAACACGTGGCTCGGAAACAAGGTCGTGGGTGATGGTATGAGGCTTCTGAAGGGTCAGTAGGGTTTATTACTATATATTTATTTTCTCTGATGTGTTCAAGATGAAATGGCTTCTCTCTAGTGAATGAAAACTCATGTTTCAGAGATCAGAGCTGTTTTGACATATTTTCTTTCATACTGCAGCAGATATCTTTTGTGTGGTTCATAGCAACTTTTAAATGGGATGCTTCAATCCTTCTCAGAGCATAAAAAAGTCTCTTTTTGTTGTTGTTGTTGTTGTTTGTTTGTTTGTTTTCTTGTAAACACGGGGAATTTGTCTCAGGATCTTGATGTGAAAAGCAAATACTGAGCCACCTAGCTACACCTCCATCCAAAATGGAGTTCCTTGTGCGTATTTAGAAAGCATGCTATCATTGACCATGATTTTGAAGGTGATCCTATGAAGAGCTTTCTTTTGGAACTAGAAAGTAGATGTTCATGTCTCTGAATGATTTACCTTAGTGAAGTTATCAAATTATGCAATAATCACCAGCAGCTACTATAGTCATCGAGGTTTAAAAGTGTCTTTGTCCATCCTCTGGACAAAAAGGAAAGTGAAAAAGGATGCAGTTGCTATAAGAAATAATTTTGATTCAAAATACGTACAACTTAGTCCCCCATTATCTTCAACTTCAGTTACCTGTGGCAACGGCAACCTAAAAATATTAAGTGGGAGATTCTAAGTAAGAAATGCTTACTTCTGTGTATCATGATAAGACAGAGTAGTGCCACACTGTCCTGACTTGTACATAGGTAACTCCTTTATCCAGTGTATCCATACTGTATATGCTGAATTCTCCTTAGTTACTCAGTAGCCATCCCGGTTTGCCAGACTGTCATAATATTGCAATGTGTTCAGATATAAGAACGGTAATACCAACAACAATCAGGCATGCCAAAAAATGTTGTAAAATCTTCGTTTAGTGGAAAGGTTAAGCTAAGGAGCTAGCTCAGCTGGTAATGTGCTTGTCACATAAGCACAAGAACCTGAATTTGATCCCCAAAAAGCAAACAAAGGGCCAGGCATGGGAATATGCATTGGTAACTTCAGTATTAGAAGGAAAGAAGAGGCTGCCTGGAGCTTGTTGGCCAACCAACCTGACCCAGCTGATGCGGGCCAAGTCGGTGAAGGATCCTGTTCAAAAGGAGGACTGCATTTCTGAGGATGGCAGCCGGTGCTGCCCTCTGGCCTCCAGACACACACAAGCGTAAAGGCAAAGTGCAATAGGATGCCGTGAGACACCACCCTTGCCTAACTTTTATTATGGTGTTTTCTTATATTGTTCTATTCTCTTATTGGTTTCATAATCTCCCTCTATGTGCACTTGATAAAGTTTATCCTGGGTCTGTATGCATCAGTGCAAACATTTACATAGGATTTAGTGCTACCCATCCTCTGAAATTCCCACAAAAACATCCCCTTTGGATGAAGGGAGGGTGTTCTAAGATATATAGAAACTGTATGCCTAAAAACAACCACAGAACACTAGATATGGAAGCTGTTCTTCAGAAATATTATAGGTTCAGTTCCCAACCACTGCAATAAAACATACATCACACTGAAGGGAGTTACACAAACCTTTAGTTTGCTAGTACATACAAAATTCACATTTATACTAGTCTGTAGTCTATTAAGTATGTAATAGTATTTTCTTTTGCAGACAGTATATTCTGGGAATGAAGAGATGACTCCAGGGTAAAGAGCACTTGCTGCTTTTGCAGAGAACCAAGGATCAGTTTGCAGCACCCATTAGAAGCTCCCAATTATCTGAACTCTAGTTTCAGGAAACCTGACACTCTCTTCTGACCTCCCAGAGCACATGCGAACATGTAGCACATAGGACAAGCACATATCCACACATACAAATAAAATAAGTCATTTGTATGTAACACAATCCTAATTAGTCTTATCAAATAAAAATTCAGAGTCAGATATTAGAGGGTGAAAGCTGAAAGATCAGAGAAGCAGAGCAGCCAGTCACTAGAGTCCTTACTTCTCTGAATGCTCAAACCAAATCCTCAGACTGAATGCTGTTTCTGCAAAATCTCAAACTGAATGCCAAAAGTTCCTGTCTCCTTCTGCCTTCTATTCCTCTCTCTGCCCATTCATATCCCTTCCTGTCTCCACCTTCTTAGTGCCAGTATTAAAGGCATGTGACTCCCAAGTACTGGGATTAAAGGTGTGAGCTATCTCTGCTTGGCTCTGTTTCTCTTTTAGACTAAGTCAATCTCCTGTAGCCCAGGGTGGCCTTGAATTTACAGAGATCTATCTGCCTCTGCCTCCCAAGTGCTGGGATTAAAGGTGTGTGCCACCACTGCCTGGTGTCTATAACTGACTAGTGGATTAGCTCGATACTCTAATCTTCAGGCAATCTTTATTTGTTATATCACAAACAAAATATCACAATATTTATAATTAACTTAAAATTTTTAATTTCAAATTTTTAAAACTTAATTTAAAAAATACTTTTTTTGCTAAAAATGGTAGCAATTATATCCCATGAAATAATGAAGTCAAAGACTAGATCAATACAGGGTTGTCTCAAACCTCCGATTTTTAAGATGCCCAATATTTTTTCAAGTTCAGTAAAGCATAATAAGTTGAGGTACAAATGCCTAGAAGATTTTAAACATAAAAAAACATATGTACTTACATGAAAAAAATATATACCAAAATGCATTCAAACAGAAATGAGTACTTAACACTGTTTGAAATGTAACAAAAATGAAAACACTAGGAAGGAAATATCATAGGGTGTATGATGTGGGATTCCCCTCTGTATACTGTGAATAGGCTTTATTATCATTGGTTAATAAAGAAAATGCACTAACCTATGGCAGGGCAGAATAGAGCTAGGCAGGTAAACTGAACTGAATAGAGAGAGAAAGAAGGCAGAGTCAGGGAGACACCATGTAGCTGTTGAAGGAGAAAGACACTGGAACCATACCAGTAGGCCACTGCATTGTGGTGATACAAAGATTAATAGAAATGGGTTAACTTAATATGTAAGAGCTATCTAAGAATATGCCTAAGCTATTGGCCAAATGGTATTGTAATTAAAATAGTTTCTGTGTGATTATTTGGGTCTGGGAAGCTGGAAAATGAACAAGCAGTCTCAGTTTACAGATGTAACCATTGCCAAAGGAAGGGAAAAGCCAGTTCAAGTAGATGTATTGCTTTTAATGAAGGAGAACAACTAAAACCTTCCAGATGGCTCAATGGCTAAGAGCACTGGGTATTCTTCCTTAGGTTCCAGGTTCAATTCCCAATACCACAACTCACAACTGCCCATAACTCCACTCCATGTGACATTCTCTTCTGACCTCTGCAGGTACCACGTATGCATATGGTGCACAGACATATATATGAGCAAAACACTGAAACACATAAACATACATCTTAAAAAAGAGAGAAGGAAACAACTTTGGGAAAGGAAATAAGTTAATATAAAGCAAAGAATAATAAATTTGGAAATATTAAAAGTATAAGAGCTTATGTGTATACATGTATAAAGCCAGTGAATAGGAAAAAAAGAAGGTTGGGATCTTGGAGCCCAGCTATTCCCCTCCTAAATATTTATTTTTATAATTTTTTCAATATTTATCCCAAGAAATTTGAAAATCTTTTGAAGCATTCTTTATAACTACCAGTGTTTAAAGCAAAACCAGTGGCCCTCAAAGATAATTGGTTATATTAAATGCTAAGAAGTAAAGTGTATGTGTATGTGAAAATGGGAATTTTCACAAGAGGTAGGAGAACAAAACATAATCCCACTTTTGCTTTGAATTCTTTAGATGGGTTAACGGTATTTGCATACAGAAATTTTGGGAACTATTCCATTAGGGCTAATGTTCTATTCCCTTTCCATGTTTGCTCTTGTGGTACTTCCTCATTTTTCTATCATTGCTCTCTTTTGCAAAAGTTTTCTAAGAAAAGGATTAAAGGATTTTAAAATGCATAAACAAATGTTAAGAATGTTATCTAAATAAAGGCTGGTGAAAAGAAACAAAAAATATTTTTAAAAACTGAATATCCAGGAAGAAAAATATGTAACATAAGAATTAAAGTTCTTAAGAAAATAGACTATCATGAGGAAGTCAAAGATGATTGTGGCAATGAAGTAGACATTGAGATAAAAGTCGAAGCGTATCTGAGACTGCGAACTTGACATTAGCATGTAATCCTGCTGATTACAAATATTTTGCAATGATTATGCAGGTTTCAACCCTTAATCCTGCCTGTGCAGATATGTTCTTCTCACTGAAAGGCAGTGAAAGACCCCTTTGTGAATCTGAAAGGTTACATCTCCTCCTTGCCTCTGGATTTCAATAGTGCCTTTGTTTCAGATCCTCAGGTTCCAGGGTTTCAGAGCGGCCCCTCCCCATCCTGAGCATTAGCAGGAAGCCCTTCCGTGGCTGAATTTCTGGATGAGTTCTGGACTGTCATCCATCCAGACTCCAAAGTCTAACTGCAGCCCACACTGCCATTACGCTTCAGTGGTGCCCATTTCATGGGAGAGCACGCCTGTTCTTGGGGGGGGGGGGGGGGGGCAGGTGTGTATGTGCAAGCTGTATGTGGTGTGTTCATGTTTCAGGTGTGCACACCTGTGAAGGACAGAGGTCAACATTAGGTGTGCTTTGTCTCTCTCCACTGTACGTTTGAGATGGGGCCTTCCACAGAACCTGAAGGTCCTGGGTACAGCTTCCACTGGCCAGCAAGCTCCTGGGTTCCACCTACTTCCACGCCCCCTGCCCTAGTTACTGGAATACCCAAAGCTGTAATGATTTTTCCTGGGTGCTGGGGATCTGAAATCCACCTCCCCACCCCACAACCCATCCTTTGTTTGTTTAGTTTGTCTTGGAAAGTATGACAGTAACCATACAGAATTTCTAACTCGGGCTTACAAACTTGAACGAGGCTTTAAAGGTCAAAGTCTATGGATGTTTTAAGGAACTTCCTGTACTAACACTTTTCATGAACATATGTCTTCTATTAAATGGGGGGGATTTCTGTAAATTTGGGTAACATTTACGTGTTTCCACTAAAAGCCTACTTTAACAATGGTATTCCATGAAAAGGGGAAAAAACATAAAACATTTTCTGTGTTTATTAGAATGTATTCTAAAAATTGCTCAAAAAGCATCAGCTGACATCTGAATCTTTATCAAGAAAACATTTTCTAATTTTCTATCCTTAGCATCATTGTTCTTCACTTTCCAGGTGGCTCAGCCCCTCAACTCATGGGTCATCAGACAGACACCTGCCTTTGCTAAGACAACGGACTATATTATTTGCCAATTGTTTATTAGTCCTTTTAGTGTAGCCTGAACAATTGAGACAGGGCCCAAAGGTAAAGCCATCCACATAGAATTGCTCAGCTGGTGTTTCAAGCACAGAAATAAAGCCTTTATGTTTTAATTTCCTTCAAGCATAACAGAATTCCTGAGGTCTGTTATAGCAGCCACGCCTTGTGAAGGCTATTAATACTTTCACATTTCCAATCCATGCAAAGTGCCAAGAGGATTATGATTATGATGAGCTGCAGAAGCGGAACAAGCATAAAATTCATACCTTTATAGATTTATAGGCAACAAGCGGTCAGCATGGATGTATAAAATGGTAGCCGTGGTTCAAGGACAGGTCATTAATAAAGACAGTATATTATAACTGCCTAGCAAGTAGAATGGCCTCCCAAGTAGCAAAAAGGCAGAATTTAAATTTTTAGGACCAGTTGGGGAATAGTAGATTTTAGATTTAGATAAAACCAGGATTTTCTTTTTTTTTTTCCAGTTAGGCCAAAGAATAGGAAAATTTTATTGGTTATTGCATTCCTTTATTAAGCCATGCATCTCTCATTCTCTTGGGTTTAGATAGACCAATAGAAAGATAAGTAATCTCCCCCTTCCCATGTCCCAACCCTCTTATTGTATGTATCTTTTTTCAAATTTTGTCTCTAGTCATAACTAAAATCTCCCTTTCCTTTTTCTTGGTGTATGTATGACTATGCTGTATGTGTGTATATGTTTATAAGTGTTCATGCTTGCGCATTTACAGAGGCCAGAGAAGGGAATAGGGTACATGAACTACCACTCTCTATCTTATTCTCTTAACACAGAGACTCTTACTGATCCTGGAGGTAGGCTTAGCAAGCCTCAGTGATCTTCCTGTCTCAACACTGGATTTTCTATGCCAGTAATTTGTGTGTTGTTCTACCAGCTGATAAGATTTAGAGGTTGGCGTGCCTGCTGTACATCTTCTTAACTATCCTTCATAGTCTGTAAAGACAAGCCCTGCCCCTCTAGTTCTGTTAACTTATTATATACATAGAATTTAGAATATATAGGAATATTTGTGGAACAGTCCAATGAATTAATATAAATAATAGGAAAAATGAGTTGGGAATTATGGATCTGAGCATAGTTCAGGGATGATGGTTTGGGGTGCTAACATGAAGGAGAGAGGTTAGGGAAGGGGCCAGAAAGGAGAAGTATGGATGCTGAGACAGGACAAAAATGCTGACAACTGACTTGAAATGTCGCCAGCCAGTTGTCTGATGTACAGAGTACTAACAATGCATCATCCTTCATGGCTAGGCATAATACAGCAATGCAGGTTACGAGCTGTTTGCTTTCAGTACATGGAACTTAAATGTAATTGCATTTTATTCTTAGTTCAGTCTGTACATTCTATAGTGTGGGGAGCAGAAGAAATTCTGTGTTTGTGTGTGCGTGCATGCGTGTGTGTGTGTGTGTGTGTGTCTGTGTGTGCGTGTGTTTGGTTTCCTAAAACAGGGATAAACAACATTATATCCTGTGGGGGACAACCTTCCGAGTCACTTGGTTTCTTCACCCACCCCCTCGGTACTCTAGGCTCTGGGATGCTGTGCCCCTTTGCCAAGCCATCGCTTCAGTCTGTTTTTAGGACTATGCTTTAACATTCCAATAGTCTGCTGAAGGCAATGCCTAGTATAAGATAAACGTCAGTCCCTCATTTTAGAAGTGAAGACCATTAGACTCATTGTGGCTAGTAAGCTAGTAGAAGGTCACATCAAATAAGTGAAAGTGTCCGAACTTAATCTAGAGGAAGGTTTGAGTCAATGAGTTCATGAACTCTGTGTGTGTGTGTGTGTGTGTGTGTGTGTGTGTTCAATTTCTAATTTAGTAACATATTTAAATTTAAAATAAACAACTTGGTATATAACTCCTCATCTACATTTCTAATTATTTCTTTAATATATACATATAGAAGTAGAAAATTTCAAAGTGAATAGTTACTACAGAACTTTTATAATTACATATTATATACATAATTTATGTTATATAGTATTAACACTAATTACAAGAGTTTGACTTATGTCAGTAAATCTCGTTCCTTAAAGCTGTAGCTGACCCAACCTCCTATGGTCTTACCTATCAGTAGGTTATATTGATTCATTTCTTAAATCTTCTTATTTGATATTTGCCAGTTTAATCATTTGTCTTTTTCCAAAATGTAAAAAAAGCGTCTGTTGCTCAGTTTGTCTCCTTCAGCTGCAAATCTACTGTGGTAGTTTAAATGGAAATGACCCCCACAGGCTCAGAGGGCATGGCAGTATTAGGAGGCTTGGCCTTGTTGGAGTAGGTGTGGCCTTATTGGAGGAAGTGTGTCACTGTGGGGTTGGACTTTGGAATTTCAAATGCTCAAGCCAGGCCAAGTGTCTCTCTTGCTACCTGCTGCCTGTGAATCAGGATGTAGAGCTCTTAGCTGCTCTCCAGTACCATGTCTGCCTGCATGCGCCATGTTCTCTGACATAAAGATAATGGACTAAACCTTTGAACTGTAAGCCAGCCCCATTTAAATGTTTTCCTTTATAGGAGTTGTTGTGGTCATGTTGTCTCTTCACAGCAGTGAGACACTGGTTGAGACACCTACCAAGTCTTCTAAACAGGACATGGGAGTGCAGGATTTTAAGTAGCCAGTCCAAGCTCAAATCTCAGCTCTACCACTGAATAGCTCAGTGACTTTGTGTCTCCTGCTGAGTCCCTGTCCTCATTCCTTACATAGGTCTAGATGGCATCTCCTGCCTCACAAAGGCTTAACTGAGCAATGCTTATGAAACACGTAAAGTAGTGCCAGGGACAAAGTAAATTCTCAGGCAGTACTGGCTGCTTCAGTGTGTGTGTGTGTGTGTGTGTGTGTGTGTGTGTGTGTGTGTGTGTGTATGCGTGCACACACACATTCTTTGATGTATAAAGTTTCATGCATGATTTTGGACCGAAAAGTTACGCTGACTCCCCATTCTCTAAACAGCACCTGCTTCCAAATATACTGTTTACCCAAGGCTCATGATGGGCATCATTGGAGCTTTCTATTGCCAAGAATAGCCTGGCTCTCCCTTCTACAATGGTTCATGCTCTGGTTTCTATGCCTTCGCCTCCCTTAATAGTGTTCTCAAGTGCCCTACCACCGACCCATCCCCAAGGACACACCTGGAAGTTCCCCCTTCAGTAGTTCTCTGCTTTTCTATGTCCCTGGGCTGCTGACAGTGCACTGTGTTCAAACCTACTGAAGTGGGAAGCTGTGTCAATACCCATGGTTGCACTGGGTTCTGTATATCCCTTCTAGTGAACAGCGTGGCATGTTAGTAGTTAAAGAATGAGAGGCACCAGAATTTTTTTTAAAAAAAAGGTATAAAAAAATCTAACCCTAAAATTATTTTACTAAACAACACCCCACAAACACCATTTTTTAAGCCACTACTTCTCATCACCTTGTGGTCAGTGATTTGTGGGAAGTGCTCCTGGAGTCTCTGACTTAGGGTATCCCAAGGTGCACTTGCCTAGCATGAACTGTATGCACACTACTAATTAAAATACGGGCTCGTGATTCTTTCCACCCCTCTCATTTCAAGCTCACTGAAATGGCACCAGAGATAATAGAGCTTAAATAGGCTGCTCTGCTGACCTAAGCCTCTGGAATAATTACAAATAATATTAACACTTGTTATTGTTCTGTTTCTAAAAGTATAATACAGGGGCAGATTAATGGCTCCGTAAGTAAAGTATTTGGTGTATAACACTGATGACCAGAGTTCAAATCCCTAGAGCCTACATAAAGCTAAATGCAGCAACACAAACACGTGTGTGTATGTGTGTATATATATGTATGTGTGTTTGTATGAGAGAGAGAGAGAGAGATAACAGTATAGCACTACCAAGAGATAGGGGGCAGAGAAAGAAGAATATTAGCTTGTGGATCACACATAAACCAAACAACATGGTGTGAAAGGTGAGGACCAACAGCCAAAGTTGTCTTCTGATTTACATAGATACAACATGGTACACGTGTGTCCGTACTCACATGTGAACACACACCATAAATATATACCAAAAGAGTATATTAAATTTTATACTACTTATGCTGACTAGTTTTTGTCAACTCGACACAGCTAGAGTGACCTGGAAAGAGGAACACTCAACAGACTAGACTGTGGGCATACCTTCAACAGACTAGACTATGGGCAATTTTTTTTCTCATTTAAAGAATATATTTTATAACTTTAGCAGCAGGTAGGATCAGCAAATAAAAGAAATAGAGCTGCTATCTGTGAGGACCCTGTGTATTTGGAAGCCAGATGACAGGCTAAAAGTGTCCAATAAAATCACAAACAAAAAAATTTTAAATTTCCTAGTTCTGATTCATGAAAATAAATGCAAATGGTTTAAATTGCAAAAATACTAAATGTAACTGAAGTTAGATACCCCAGTAAATATATTAGAAAATGCACATGTAGACACAGAATTCTCCAAAATTAAAATGAGAATATAAAAGTGCATACACAGTCAAAAATCCAAATAAATCAAATATTTTCACGATTAATGTGGGAATGCCCAGTCCACTATAGGCAGTGCCACACTGTAGGAGGAGGCCACTTGTTTGTCATGGCTGCCCAGAATTGAAATAATCATATAAAAACTATATTAATTAAATCACTGCTTGGCCCATCAGCTCTAGTCTCTTATTAGCTAGTTCTTACATCTTAATTTAACCCATTTCTGTTAAGACTGCTCCCCTTCCCAGTCTCTGAGTTCGATGCTCCCTAAGAATTGAGTTGATGATAGAGGCAGATGTGGGTCCACACATCTGTGTGGTGCTTCTTCCACCCCCTATCCAGGTTCACTCCCACAGCTTCAGGTACATATGTCAATGCTGGTCCAAAAATTTACAGAGAAAAAATTCTAAAAATAGAAAATAACTTTTGTAAATAATTTTATTATAGTATATTGTTATAATTCTTTTTATCATTAGCTACCTTTAACCTCTTATTGTATCTAAGTTATAAATTAATCTCATAGGTGTGGATGCATTGGGAAAAGATCACATAGATGGGATTAGAAACTACCTGTGGCTTCAGATATCCATAGAAGGTCTTAGAGCATATCCTTCAAGGACTGTGTTGTCATTGTGAGTTGACAGATTCTCCCCATATGGAAAGAACCTCGTTGTCCTCTTTGTTTTTGTTTCTGTCTCTCTGATTGGTCCCCTGCCCAAGACCCGCTGGGCTGTTCCTACTGATAATAGCCACTGACAAACATGGAATATTGTACAGCTAGCTTCAAAGTACTATAATGATATCCCTGAGGTAATTAATTTATAAAAGCTTATTACTTAGCTCACAGTATCCAAGATTTAAGCCTACTGGTTTGACCTCTGCTTGGGTCAGCAGAAAATAATGGTGGGAACACATATCAGAGAGAATATTCATAAAGTAAGGGAAAGGAGGGACAGAGAGGTGGAGAGGGGAATACCTTTCAAGGGTCCTACCCCCAGAGCCTTAAGGTCTTCTTAAATGTTTACAGAACCTCTGGCCCCAGAGACCAAGCCTTTGCACATGGGCTTTTGGGGGACACTCATCCAAACAGTAGCAAGAGCCCACTGTGAATCTACAATCAAATGACACAAAATGGGAAGTAAATTATATTGCCCATTTTTTATTGATTCCGGGGAGGTTTCCTCTCACTAAACCAGTGCTGAAACATTTCTACAGTTTAAAATGTAAATGCGGGGCCAGAAGTTGGCTTGGAGGGTAAAGGCACTTGCTCCTGAGGCCAAGGACCTGAGTGTGATTCCAGCACTCACAGTGAAAGGGGAGAGCTGATTCCTGAAGGTAATCCTCTGCCCTCCACACATGCACCCTGGCATGCACATACACACACACGCACACACAAACACACGTACGCACACATAGCTAAATTGAACATTGTAGTAATTAGGGCGGCGGCGGGGCTGCGTCCCCAACACCCCAGCTGCCTGCTAGCTTATGCCCCGAAATAATTACACGGACACTGTATTCTTTTAAACACTGCTTGGCCCTTTAGCTCTAGCACTTACAGGCTAATTCTCACATCCCGATCAACCCATCTCTAATAATCTGTGAGCATCGGTCTTACCAGGAAGATTCTAGCCTATGTCCATCCTGGGTTGGAGTGTCTGCCCGGGAGTGGGGCATGGCGTCTCTCCCAGGCATCTGCTCCCAAGAGGAGAGCTGTGGAGTCTGACCTCACTTCCTCTTCCTCCCAGCGTTCTGTTCTGTTTACTCCTCCCACCTATCCTCTAACCAATAAAATGGGCCAGGGCAGTTCCTTTATTAGCTAATGACCTTCCTCCATCAGAACATAGGCATGTTATGGAAGTGGGCATGCATCTTGTTTCATCTAATCACTGATTCGTAATCTAGAAAGCAATGTTTCAGATAGGAGTCGATCCTTTTCTTTCCTGTTAAATAACTTCTTTTTTTATTCTTATCTTAATTTTAGGGGAAGGGGGAATATTTAAAAAATGGATAATTTTTCAACAAGCCTATAAATACATCTATCCATTGAGAGAGAGAGAAAAACTCCAACCCTCTGTAGTAATAAAGTAATAAACTTAATTTAAAGTGGTCAGTTTTATCACAGATCAATCCTGCCCACAGCAAGGGAGTGTAAACAGTAACCTGGACAGCCTTTGAAGTCGCTTACACATGCAGGCTTGCACCTCTGGGACTAACCGGAATTTTAATTAACATAAAGTCATCTGAAGGTTTGCTGGTTAGACGCCAGTGCCTTAACAAAGCTTTCTAGGCAGGGCCTGGGAATATGGAAGTCTGCCTTGCCCCTCTTCCCTGAAAACAAGGCTCTCTTTAATCAGTCAGGGCGGATTTTTATTATGTCCAGCTTTTCCTTTTTTTTTTTTTTTCATTGCATGATGTTCCTAGAGACTGGAAAAAAAAAAACAGAATTCCAAAAGCTTTTGTTAATTAGAAAGAACAGAACCGAAACCATTATAGATTATGTCAGTTTAGCCCTGCGTTTAAACAGCACAGGGCTCCAGAGTGCCTGCAAAGTCTATGATTTACACCATATTCCAGTAAACCCAGGCAGGCGGGGGCTTTTTAGTCACTGCCTTGTGTGTCCTGAGCACGCCGAAAGGAGTTGATTCTCCCAGGGACAGGGCAGGAAGAATTAATTCCAGCCAGCCTTGCTTCTAATGTGTGGCTTTGACTTTCAGAGAAATAGAGTGCAGTGGGAATGCAAGAGGCAACTGTCTGAGAAGCTCAGCGCTCTAACAGGAAGCAGGCTTCTTTCCATATTCCTTCCAAGAGTTTTCTATCACACGAAGTCCCAGACACAGAGTAGTCTGCAAAAATCGTAAGGAAGCCAAAGTAGGACTTGTTATTTGTGAGCTCCCAGGAAGAATAAATGTGTTCAGGAGAGAGAGAGACAGAGAGAGACAGAGAGAGACACAGAGAGAGAGGGACAGAGAGAGACAGAGAGAGAGAGACAGAGAGAGAGAGAGAGAGAGAGAGAGAGAGAGAGAGAGAGAGAAAGGAAGGAAGGAAGAAAGAAAGAAAGAAAGAAAGTTTATTATGTGATCTGAAACAGCCAAGAGAAGCAGACAACACCATCTCCATTTTATTGTACATGTTATTTACTGAGTTTCCCTGAAGAAAGCTTAAGAATTCTTTCCTTGTGAGTCACTCACTGTGTGCCTACGTGCACATGTACGTGCGCGTGCGTGTGTGTATGTGTGTGTGTGTGTTTAAATATAAACTTCCCCACAGCTGGTCAGTTTGGAACACAATCATCTTCCCTTCTCTTCAAGCTTTTTGCCTCCTTCTGTCAATGATCATGTCTGAGACCAAATCGAGCAGCTTTGGTGTAACCAAGTGTAACCAATTTCTTTTCATTAAATACTCAAGTTTAAGAAATGAACAGCCTGGCCAGGCAAGACTCAAAAACCCCATCCTCTGAATGTGACTTCCATAATTACATTTTCACTACCCTGGCAAATGCATATCCTTGGCTTCATTCTGTTGGAATCAATGGAAGGGAAATTGTATCCTTTTTTGCCAAGAACGGTTTGGTGGTTGCTATGCTTAGGCTAAGGTCCTTTTTACCACTAGGAATGGAAGAGAAGGTGCTCTCCATTCTGGTGTTACTGAAGAGGGGCTACAAAGATGGTCCTTGGGAGTAGCCAGGCTGGGTAATTTAAATATTAACACCTTGACAGATATCTCAATATGTTTAATAATTGCAGTCGTCCCTCCGCGAAAAAGGCCCTATAATTGCAGTCATCCATTCTGAGGGAGCACTGTTGTTATAGACAGCAATTCTGAACCCACTTTCCCAGTGGCTATAAGAAGCCTGCCGTTGCCAACAGAGTGGTCTAGAGTCCTCGCTAATTACCAGCTTCCACGGCTTTTGATTCTGAGCCCAACTGATGGCGCCAGAGACTGAACCACAGTCAGATCTGTAAGCCCTGGGTTTGCCAAATGGAATCTATGCAATTTGTTTCCTTTTCTCAATGTTTTTGTGACAGGACTCAGCTCAGGCTGAATAGAGTAGAATCGCTCCAAAATACTAATGGTTGAAGGTTTAAACACTGAGAAAAATCAGCATGAGGGGTCAATGCCCTGTGCTCATGTGTATATGTGTGTGTTGACCAGAAATCAGTACTGGATAACTTCTTCAGGTTCTCTCCACCGTATCAGACCAGGTCCCTCACTGAACCTGAAGCTCCTAAATTCTGCTAGACAACCTGGCCAATGAGCTGTGGGAACCCCCCTGTCTCTACTACCCATTGCTGGGATTACAGGCACATACCAGTATGTCCACCATACTGGGTACTAGGGGGTGGAATTTAGGTCACCTCATTGTGCAAGACTTTACTGAGTTGCATTCCTCACTCCCAAAATTGCTAAGTTTTTACGTACAGATGTGCTATCTGACTTATTTAATTGCACAGACATTTAGTTAGAACCTTCTGTTTACCAGATACTGTGTTTTATTCTGAAAATAATGCACGAAGTTATCTCCAACTGTACTATAAAAGGCAAATAAAAACATCACAGAGGACCACCTTATATAAAAATCAAGTCAGGAACTGTACCTTAGAAATTGGCACTAAGAATTGCCTAATTGTTTTCTGCACAAACAAGGTTGAGGTCTAAAAGTGCTTTGTAAAGAATTGTAAGATGATTTTTGAAGAGTATACATGAAATTCTGGAGAAGGATAGCTAGGCTAAGTGACAATTTAGCTAAAAAAAAAAATGTATGGGGGAAACTGAGGGGCATGGCTGGGGTTGTGTGACGTTTGTGAAGACATGTGGAAGAAAGGCCGGAGGTAGGAAGTCTAGAGAAACTCTTACCGGATCTCATATGCTCTTGTCAAGGGGGTTTTTATTCTAAGAACTATGCAGACACTGGAGCAAATCAAAGCTACCATCTTCTCTACATTTGATCAAGAGCAGGCAATCAGGATAGAGGACTAAGCATCAAGTGGATGAAAGAAAGAGGTGTTAAGTTTTAAATGGGGACAGTTAGGGCTCTTCTCAACAGAATGGCAGACCAGGTGCCCAGCTAAGTTGTCACATACAATCATAATTAAAATGCTGAATGAAGTATCCTTCGTCATGGTAGCTAAAATGAATCTCAAGAAATAGGATACTTCCAGTTCTACAGCCATTGCCAGGACCACCCCTTGAAGAAATGCTACACCTTGGTCTAAGAAGATGTTAGAAACAAACACGGCATCCGCAAGGACACACAGCAAGAGGACGATCTTGTGCTAACTGTGGCATTAACTGAAAGGGGAGTAAAGGCATCTGCCTTTAAGCCAATATTTGAGTTTAAAGTCAGATTCACACTGTGTGTGAATCAAGAACCTTGGGTATGGACTGGGCAGGGTGGCACATACTTATACTCTCAGCACTTGTGAGGTAGAGATAGGGGTCAGGAGTTCAAGGTCAGCCCCAGCATTATAGCAAGTGGGAGGCCAGCCTGGTCCAAATGAGATCCAGTGAAAAAGTCATCTCCTGTGCTAGTCCAGACTCCTGGTCCAGACGAACCAGCAGAAGCAACATAAATCCTCAAGGTCCACCTATGTCTTCTCTAGGATAGTGTTCCAGAGAAAATACATCAGAAGAAAGAAAGTAAAGAGGGAGAAAGGGAGACACAACTGAGAATATGAGAAGCAATGGTCTGGAATCGGTCCTCTGAAGATATAATAGAGGCATAAATCGCAGAAATAAAACCAAAACACTTAATAGATAGAAATAAAGAAGCTTAGCAACAAAAGCAATGACAATCAAGCAGGTATGGAAAACCGTAACTTCTAGAAATGAAGTTCAAGCACAGATGTGAAAAATTCCACCAAGAGAGCCAGTGAAATCAGCTAAACGCAGCTGGAGAAAGACCTAGTAAACAGGAGTCAGTGCAATGCTCAGCAGTTAGAAGCATTTGGTGCAAAAGCTTGGAGTCCTGATGAGTTTGATTCCTACCCTCTGACTTCCACATGTGCCTTATGGAACACATGTCCCCATGGGGGTGGGGAGCAAAAATAAGTTTTAAAAATCTTTTTTAAAAATTAGTAAACTGAAAGCTGGGTGGTGGTAGTGCACACCTTTAATCCCAGCACTCAGGAGGCAGAGGCAGGCGGATCTCTGTGAGTTTGAGGCCAGCCTGGTCTACAAGAGCTAGTTCCAGGACAGAACATGCTCCAAAGCTACAGAGAAAACCTGTCTCAAAAAAAAAAAAAAAAAAAAAAAAAAAAGGAATCTAGGAAAATAGGTCACTTAAAAAATAGCAGTCACGCTCCTATTTCTGTGATAAATTACCAAAACTGAGAGCAATTTATACAGAGTTTGCGTTGGCTCATGGGTTCAGAGGGCTAGAGTCCATAATGGCAGTGACATCATGGCTACCCGGGGGGCATGTTGGCAGGGGCAGGAAGCTGGAACACCACGTCACAACCATACACGGAAAACTGGAAGTGGGGTGAGTATGTATGCTCTCAAACTCGGACCCCAGTGATATACTTCTTCCAGCAAGGCTCCACATCCTAAAAGTTCTGGAACAGCACTTCCCACTGGAGACCAAGTGTTCAAATACATGAACTTATATGAGCTTGTGGGAGACCTTCCGCATTCGCATCACCACAGCCTCTGACAGAGGAATACAGCTAAGCTGTTGATCCTTAGAACTGTGTGGAGTCACTTAGTGCATAAATGAAGCCAATGTCCAGGCCCATGTCTTTCTCATTCCTCAGGCTGTGCTCTTAATTCCACCAAAATTTTATCACATATCCAGGTACAGAGTCGTTTGTGCACAGAAATGAATTCAAGTCTGAAAAGCAGGCGCATTTGAAAAGCTGGAAAGAAAGTCAACTACAATCTGCTTAACATATGAAAAACCCACTGAAAAATATTTAGGTACAGAAGAAACCAGGCAACTAACATTTTGGTAATTTCACAATCCAGGCCAGGCACAGTGCTGGTACTAAAACCCCTCTCCTCTTACAGCAAATATTTTACTCGTTGGAGTTCTTTTCTCCATTTCATGGTAGCAGAGACCAATGCTGGGGGAGATTAAGTAATTTACCTCGTCTTGTAAAGCGGGTAAGTGGTAAGTCCAGATTGCAGAGAGATGCAGTCAGGACCACCATACCTGTATGCCCAGCAGCATTGTCAACAAATGAATGATGTAAGTGTGCTACATGAGTCATCTGCACACACAACACTCTCTGGGAAAGTCAGATACCACCACTCACGCTGGAACTGTTTTCTGGAGGTTGGTGAATATCTTACCAGCTGCCTCCCTATAGCCCATTTATTTTTTCATGTTGAGCGCTTCAGATCCTGTATCAAAGACCTAATAGGCACCTTCTTTGAAGTCTAAATTTCATCCCATGCAAACTGAGATAACAGGCATCCTTGAGAAACTTAGTTGAGAGAGTAATCAATAAAGTTCTTATTTAGTTCAATCTCTGACACTGAGGATTCCTGAGAAAGTGACTGATTCTGCTACTATTAGGTCTTTTAAGGCCTAGAGAATATTTGTAGTTACGGTATTCATTGACCCTTCCTACTTTGCCTAAGAAAAGGTGAGCCACGTTTATTCGATTCACTGTTGTGGTATGATGTAGCTTTTGGGTCTTGTTGTCATCATTTTAACTCATTTTAGTAGGGAAATAACTATGAAGTACTCAGTCTGACTTTTATATCTAGGTGATATGACTATAGTAATCCATTGCTAACCATCCATTTTTAGAAAGTGAGATTTAAAAAAAAAAATTCTCACTTATCCCCTAAGTTGAACTCACTACAATGTTCTCTAAACCTCAAGAGAATCCATCTGTTTCTTGGGTCGGTTTGACTGGAGTAATTTGGCCTTTGGGATGTGTTAGTTTGAACGATTGTGTGAAGTTTTATGTAAGCTCTAATGAGACAATGATAGTGGAGAGGACTGCTGTAATGCTGGGGTCAGGATCACAGGAGATACAAATCCTTCTGTACGCAGACAATGCATCATAAGGCCAAAAAAGAATGGAGCAAAAAAAGTAAACATGACAGCCAGTCAGCCCGTGTGCACTGTGTAATGCACGCCCACACGCTGCGTGTGAATGCCAATCTGGTACAGATTCCTTCTCATAAAAACACCTATAATTGTTCCACCTTGTATTCCCTTAATATATCTAATAAGCGAAAGCTTTTACTTTTCAGCTAATTAGTCTTATTTTTTAAACAAAAAAGCTAGTAAGCAAAAGCTATATAAGAGCTCTTTTTCCTGCTGGCTGATGATGGCCAGCCTGTCCTGCAGGACTTCGTGGTACAGCAGCGGCCTTATAAAGCCACTCCCATCTGTCATACTCTTCCACACTGTCTCATTTGAGTGTTTATAATAGTTTATGAGCTAGTGAGTATGGAGAGCTCAATTTCCTTTGCGAACCAGTCACTGTATGCCTCTTGATTGTTTCTGCAGCATCTGGGCTTTTAGAGGATTGCTTACCTGTGATGCTATCTTTAGCAGAAAAAAGGAAGTAGTTCACTTTGGAGGAAAGCGATTCTGCTGGGAGCCCAGCTATGCAGTAATGCCTCTAGGCAATCTTTTAGAATTCCAGGCAAGACCAAAAAGAAAAGAAAAGGGTCCTGTAAAAACAGGGTTTGCTCTCTTTCATATTAGACAGAATTTATTACAGCAGGAAACCCTTGTATCTGCATGTACGTGGAGAGTAGCAACCGTTAGCAGTTTAGCGTACAGTCCCGAGCAGTCTCATACTAGGAGATGGGGGATATCATTCTATCGTTCCCAACTGAACAAACATCAGAAAAGGAGACAGGCTGACCAGAATTATCCAAAATGGAGTCTGTCTGAAATTCTAAGTCTCCCAGAGACAAAAGTGTCATTCACCTCTTTCTCCTTCTGATAGCCAAGACTCATTTGCACCTACTGACACCCTTTGAATTATTACCCTCCCAGAAAATCCCTCGGCCCCTCTAGAGCACTTCAAACACTCCACTGCTTCTGACCAGACCTGTGTTGCCATCCATCCCCCGACTCAGACTTTAGTATATCGGCAAAGGAAACTCGCCGTTAGAAATAAATGTATCAGAAGGTCAACATTGCGTTCCTGCAACGGTTTTCAGAGCTCACATTTCACTCTATGCTTTCAGTATCATCATTCCGGAAGTCTGGCCTTTATCTGACCCTTTAGAGGGGTAACAAGCACAATTCCTTGTGTCGCAAAAAAAAAAAAAAAAAAAAATGCAAAATAGGACTTAGTGATTTCTGAGGCCTGGGCTTCAGAGGAATTCAATGACTTTCATCAAATATCTGTTAAAATTTTAATACGGTGGATGTTGGGGTTTCACTTAAAGTAAAATTGTTCAGCAACAAGAATTTAGCATTTACAAAGCAGCCACATGGTCTGTCACCCGGAACTCCCTCACCAGACCGCTTTCTCCCCTCCCCCCCCCCCCCCCCCAGGCTGGGCAACATCTGTCAGCATCTTTAGCATAAACCATGAGCTCCAAGCATTCTTCAGGCTGAAACTTGAGCTGCCAGGTCTCCGCTCAGGAGGTTTTGTGTGCTTTCAGGAAAATAAGATCTGTGATCTGTTTTCTTCCAGTGAAAGCCAAAAGGGGGAGAAATGTAATCGTAACGTTTCAAGACACCCTTCTGTTTTAGCCCTGGCTCAAAGGAAAACCAGCTTCAGCTGAACTGAGAGGAACAGAAAATACCCAAACAAGTTGAGGGTGGTGAAGTTTTCCTCACACTGCATTCCCGAGACAGGATGTCCTCATCAGAACTGCGTGACCACATGTTTAGCGGGACCGTGTATGGAACATGGTCCAACTGTGTTAGCAGAGGTCAGTGTGTGTCCACCTCTTGGCAGCTGAGGGTGAAGGGCTTAAGTGACAAATTCCAACCCTCCAGCTTCCCAGATCATTACACAGGCGCAGGAAGTTAAGACAGCGACCAGCAGTCTGCCAGAAGGTATCATATACACCAGTGGCTTGCGGTTTTGCACAGCTTTGACATGCACCACCCCGGTGTCTAAAATGACTTCTCAGAGTCCATCTGTGTGTGAGAGATACTGGACTTCCCCAGTTGGTCCCGTATAGTTCACTGAACAATGGGGATGCACTTTTGAACCGAAAGCTGTCCCCACCAAACTCTCTGTGAGTGTAAAAATTCACAAAGTATCCCTGATTATTCTTTGTGCAAGAACTTGCCTCTGACGCTAGAGAGACTGGATCTTGAAATTGTCAATTCATTCAAGATGGAAAGATCGTTTCAGTGAATGAAGTCTGGGTAGCTTTTAGTTAGCTACGGAGGCCTCCCAGCTAACAGTTCCATTTTGCCACTTGGCTGCGGCGTCAGTGTAATAGTGCACTTGGTAGAAACCATGCTTGGGATTCTGAATTAGGAGCTTCTCTCAGGCTAGAAATATGCACCAGGACCCCGCCCCCCCCCAAGATGCTCAGCAGTGGCAGGATGCAGCTCCTCCTTAGCCACACAAGAGGAAACCATGATGTATAGTAGGCTAGGCACATTCCATGAGGTTTGCCCCCGTAATTTGAAATCGTGGTGAGTTGATTGGGATGTAACCCAATCAAAAGCTGAGTAGAAGCTGTATTTGTAATATGAACATTTTTCCCTTCTCACAGCAGTAGTAATTAGAAATAGAGAGGCAAGCCCTGAACAGGCCTTCAGCATCTAGTCAGCCTCTGTCCAGTCCTCCATACCAGTTTTTTTGTATAGAACTTTGCTGACCTAAAGACACTCTGGATTCACTGAAGAACACACAAACTGTTGAAGGTGCACTAAGATGGAGCTGCGGGACACCTTGGACACGTGCTCAGTTGTAGCTCACAGAATTCTCTAACCAATACAAGTGGATGTTCTTGTGACCATACACAGAATTCATCTGGGCAACTCAACTTCAGTCACAGTACTAAGGAAAACAGCATTGCTTTTGTCCTTCGGAGACCCTGCCAGACACAACCCATGCTCTGGGCCTCTGGCTCCTGGTGGGCCTGAGACTCCGTGTCTGTCTCCTTTCTGAACCTGGAGTGACTCCGATCCTTAGGAGGACTTAAAAAGAGTCAAAACTAAGTGTTGATCAAATAGTCCTGAAAATACCTTCTAATAAATATAAGAAAGCAAAGCAGGGAGGAGGGGAGGACAGAGGAGGAAGGAAGTAGGGAACAAAGTAGGGATTTGATCATTTGACCTCCCTAAAATTGCCCCATGTCTTCTTAGGCAGCATAGTGGAGACCTTTGAGGTAGGTTGCATCTCTGCATTTCTGGAAAAACCCCTCATCTCAATCCCTTTCTGCTCGCCTTCCCCTACTACCCACAGTCCTGATTCTCAAGCTGCCCAACAGCCACTTCTACCTCCCCACACCAGACATGCACCAGGTTCTGTCACATTCTGTCCCTTGACCTACATAGTCCCCCTGCCCGGAAGATCTTCAGATTAGTTCTGTGCTTAGAGAACACCTTCCTGTTTGAAGAATCTATCACACTGGCAAGTGTGTAGGCCCTTTGTACATCTCTTAAAATGTAGACATTTGAGCGCTGTTAACTTATAATTGAAATTTGTTTTCACTTTTCATGTGATCCTGAAAAAGTGAGGACAGTCGTGGGCATCATTAGTATCACTGTCTCCCAATGAAATTAAGATTCACAGACTGGAAATAATAGAAGAAGCATTATATGCATTCAGGAGGCCAAGATTTTTCTCCATAGATGTATTCATTTCTTAATCTAACGCTGAAAGACAAAGTCAAAATATATGCAAAAGTGTCCTTAGTTGAAACACATCGTGTGGTCACTGATATCATCACAAGCTTCAGTGGGCTTCCTCTCTCTGTAGACATAAGTATCCCAATTTTCCTGATTGTATTATTGATCACTAAACTTTTTGTTTTCTCTTTGTTTTTCAAGACAGGGTTTCTCTGTACCTTTGGAGCAAAGACTTTTGTTCTTGTGTTTTTTAATTTATTTCTTTTTATTTTATGTGTGTTAGTGTTTTGCCTGCATGCATGTTTGTGTGAGGATGACAGATCTTGTAGTTGCAGACAGTTGTGAGCTGCCATGTGAGTGCTGGGAATTGAACCCAGGTCCTCTGGAAGAAGTAATCAGTGCCCTTAACCACTGCGCCATCTTTCCAGCCCCTGATCACTAAACTTAAGTCTTAGAGATAAACATTTCAACTTATATGACTTTCAAAACTTATGCTAGGATTTTACCTTTAATTTTTTTAGCAAACAATAAATCTATTGTATGACAAAGTTGATCTAAATATCAGAACAACTTACAATAGTAAAATATGAAACTATATTCTCCCATACTTATGTAAAGCATAGATTCATATAAAAAGTACACACTAATGGTTATTAACCACAAAGACAATTGAAAGTCTATAGTATATGAAACCCAAATTAAATTTGACCAGAAAATGGTGATTAAGATGTAAATATGGCCAGGCAGTGGTGGCAGATGTCTTTAATCCCAGCACTTATGAGGCAGAGGCAGGTGGATTTCTATGAGATGAGGCCATCCTGGTCTCCAGAGAGAGTTCCAGGAACCCCCAAAGCTACACAGAGAGAAATCCTATCTGGGAAAATAAAGGATGTAATTCCTTTTTATTTCAACTTCTGATGTTTTTATTTTTGGTTTATAATACATTTTGTAAGTATCAATAACTCTTCTGTTATGTTAGCAATAACACATCTTAGTATACCATTTTGACTGTAATATAGTACTCGGTACATATCTTCATGTGTGTGCATATTTCTGTTACTGAGATTTTTTATTTATTTATTTATTTTTGATTTTTCGAGACAGGGTTTCTCCGTAGCTTTTTGGTTCCTGTCCTGGAACTAGCTCTTGTAGACCAGGCTGGCCTCGAACTCACAGAGATCCACCTGTCTCTGCCTCCCGAGTGCTGGGATTAAAGGCGTGCGCCGCCACCGCCCGGCGAGATATTTTATTTAGAATATCTGAAGAATGAGCATAAATTGAAGCATTCAAGTTATAATTATTCTAAACTATGGTTCATTCATAAAAACATGTGGACCTTGATGTATGGCAAATGTTTTATTTGGAGAATAGCTTTTGTGACTTCAGGACAGGTAGACATGCTAAGGAAAAGTGAGAAGTGTGCTTCACAATTTCTCTTTGAGAAGATGAGAAATTCCCCAGTGAAGAAACCATAGGACATCGAGAAAAGCTAAACCAACACTGAAGACATAGCTGACGTTGGGGTATTTGCTACCTCTATACCCAAGAGCTTTGGGTCCTATGATTACATAGTGAGAACAGAAAAGGCACCAATAGCAGGAACTGACAGATTATAAGTCAAGGCCTTCCCAGAGCTCCACCTCCAGTGGAAATGATAGGTCATCAAATGTCTGCTTGCCGATAAAGAGAACGAGGAAAGAGGAACGCTGTTCCAGCTCAGCCTGAGTTTGAATGGAAAGAAAACATCCTCGAGAATTCAGTCTTTATAGTTTACCCATCATGTGATTCAGGTCTCCGAGTGGCACAGTTGATCCGAAATGAAACCAAAAAAGGGCTTTTACATGGGCACACATTAGAACGGCTCTGGGCACTGGAAAACCATAACATACTTCCCGACAAAGCACACCCTCATCAGCCCTAAGAGATCTAGTTCTACTACCACCCAGCTGAACATAAACTCACAGCCCAACATTGAAAAAGGAATCGCCCATGTGTCAAGAAGACAGCAAATATAAGAGAAACTTTGGACTTGGCTTAAATGTTTAAAGGTGCAATTTTCCCATCACAAATAATAAGGAGCACTGTATTTTAAAGACATATTTTATGAGCAATCAAATGGACCTTTTACGAATAGAAAGGCAATCATTAAAATTAAACTGCATCAATAGAGCTGAAGAGAATCTAAATGAAATGGGTTATGTAGCATGGTGTACTGATGGATGTTCAGTAACCCTTCAGCAGGAACAATTCCACAAGCTTTATAATGTCAGCAGTCCCACTGTGAGTGACTTAGAGTTGCCAATGAAGTGTCAGTTAACACGGTTCTTCTGAGGTGAAATAAACAAAATCCTCCAGGAGTGAGTGTGTGTGTGTGTGTGTGTGTGTGTGAGAGAGAGAGAGAGAGAGAGAGAGAGAGAGAGAGAGAGAGAGAATGCATGAAAATGAATGAGAGAGAGAGCTTGCATGAGAGAGTGACAGAATATGATAGATTAGGCAGATATGATAGATAGATAGATAGATAGATAGATAGATAGATAGATAGATAGATAGATGATACCCAAGTGCTATATACTAGAGCAATCTACTCAAATGCAACATCAAATACAGACAAAGATATAGGAAATATATATGAGGCATAAAGGATAGGAAGGGAATGTCTAGTATACTTTTAATCATTATTTAAACCATCAGAAGACAATGGGAACATGGCAGTTTTTCTAGAACAGATTATATTTGTGAATGGTAAAGATCTAGGAGCACATAGATAGAAGCACATTATATGAAAACATCCTGCCCTCACCTATCCCCATCCACCCCTGTCAACTCCCTCCCTCCTCTCTAAAAGTCCTTTTCCACCTTCCTGTCCTTTTGGCTTGTCTTGGGACCCACTGAGTTTAACCAGAGTTCTCTGTGTGACTGCCCCTGGGTGTGAAACTGTTCAGTGGAGCATGGTGAGATCAGTAAGAGGTATACAAACTAAAGATATTGACTCACCCTCTCCCAGCACCCATCAGTAGACAATAATTTCCCATGACCCCTCCATGAACACGATCCCAATCCATGGCTGACTGCTGACCACTTACACTGTATGTCGGCCCAGTACAAGCTTCTA
Organism: Microtus oregoni; assembly: GCF_018167655.1. Lineage (NCBI taxonomy): Eukaryota > Metazoa > Chordata > Mammalia > Rodentia > Cricetidae > Microtus > Microtus oregoni. Next base: position 36,688,160 of record NW_024543072.1, read on the forward strand.
ACTAGCTGCTCCAAGTTTGTACTGGCTCACTAGGCTCAGAAGATGGCCTTCCATGGCCCTTCTCCCATCACTAGTCTCCCTGATGCTTTCCACCCCATCTTTCCTTGATACTTCCTTAGCTTTAGAAGAGGTTGAAGTTATTTCTTGTTTTGTTTTTGTTTTTGTTTTTGAGCATCTGGGTCTGGCTGTGTAGAGCAGACTGGCACTCTGGCAGCTGTTTCGACCTCCTGGGTGCTTGAATTATAGGTGTTTACCACCGTGCCCAATTGGTACTGAATGGTTGTAAAAATGTTTCCCTGCAAACTCGGAAAGTTCGGGGTCCTTGTTCCTCCCTGGGCCTATACTAGTATCTTTCTGTTTTCCACTGGGAGGACTATGTACTCTCTATGAGTCACAGGAAAAGATAAGATTATTTTATCTTTGTCTCCAATAAAAGAAGCCAGCAGTCCTTGGAGGCATTCCAGGAGTAGAACTGAGGAGTCCAAGACGGGCCTGTACTATCTCACAGTACTAGAAAATAAGGAAGTTCTCAAACATTTATAGGAGAACACATGAAAAGGATACAGGAGACAACCTGGAAGGAGGTTCCTAGTGACCAGAGCTGGGATGACTTCACTAACAGGGTGGCCGTCACTATGGATTATGACCCAGCAGCTATAAGCATGAGCACCCACATAAATAAACAGCCGAAAATTAAATGGTAAGAAGGGAAGCTCCTAGTCACCAGAGCTAATCCATTCATAAACTTCAAAAAGAAGCTTAAGAATCACCATTTGAAAACTAACCCAGTTATACATGAAATGCTATAAAGTGAGTAGGCGAACGTCAGATAAGAAGAGGAAGTTCATCTCTCAAAACACGACCCAGAAGATACTTCTAGGTTCCCAAGAGGACAAAATAGAAGCTCTATCATAGAGAAACCTCAGAAAGCACCATCTTAACCAAATCACCAAAGTTTCTGGTAGTGGTAGGACAGATGGACACCACATGTCTCCTGACACAGCACTGAGAAGAATACATCATTCCTGTGATTTTTCTCAACAACAAAAAACAATTTTACAAACTGAAATTAATGCCAAGGAAACTGAATTCCAACCAAGGGGTGCTGGAAGAAACAAATGATCGCTCCTCTTCCCAAGTGTGATTCTGGGAAAAAAAGCCCTGCAGAATAACTACAGTTGAAGCACACACAGCTAATATGTGTGGGCACGCATCCAGAGCCAGATCCTGAGTGCAGGACAGTCAGGACGTCAGTTTCCTGAGCTTGACCCTGGTAGTGGAGTTCTGCAAGGTGTTCATGTGTGAAGAGATGCACAGAAACTCGGTGCTGATGCTGGAGACTATTGATAAGACAATTACTCCAAGACGTTCATTCATTTGTTGGCTTGCTTGCTCATTGACAAATCAAGCTCACCGCACTTTCCTTTGGCCTCTCCTTCATCCCTCTCAGAAAGGTCAGTTGTTGACTTGCCACTTCTCCCAGCTCTGTCCAGAGACCTCAGTGCATGGCTTCAGGAGACAGTCAAGTCAAGGTTTAAGAGGAAGGAAAGAGTTGAGTCTGAAACACAAGGTTCCTACTGTGTTGAATGAGTGTGGTGGAGGCTATTAAAAGGCCATCCTTTCCTGCCTCCCTTCCCTCCCTCAGCTTTCTGCCCACATCCCAGACTGCTTTTAATCCTATTGGGAGGGTACATAGGGAGAAAGAAAGAAATAATAATAATGAATGGTTGTGTTCCTTGGCACATGAATAACAGTTTCCTTTCCAGGGATTCAGGAATAAAAATGAGGGGCTTTAAATCTCACTAATGTATGTGTGTGTGTGTGTGTGTGTGTGTGTGTGTGTGTGTGTGTGTGTGAAAGTGATCTCATCAGGATAACTAAAGTTATTTTGACATGTGGTGTAAGTCTTTTTTTTCCCCGCATATCTTTCTGACAGACCAAAGCACCCTTCAGTGCTTAAAACTGAAGCCCAGCAACAGCAGGCCTCCTAGGAGAAGGCCTTTTCCCACCCCCTCAGCCTATCAGCACATCCTAACTCCTTCCTGCTAAAGGGAGGCTGTGGCTAGAGTTCCACTTGAATCAGGAGGCTACTATATTGAGAGAGTCCTAGCAGAGGCGATTCATTGCTGCATTTGCGCCAATCCCAGAGAACAAGATCTCAGGAGTGGAAAGGAGACATTGCCTTGAGCCAGACTCCTATCAGCCTATGGCTCATATGAGCAGCTATGCCTGTCGTAAATTCTTGAACTCCTTCCTTCTCCTTGGTAGATATTTGCTGCCCTGAGTTCCCAGAACCGCACCCAGGAGCCCGTGCCTAATAATCGCCCCGCCTCCTTGCTGTGCTGCCTTACCACCCTGTTTGCAAAGGGACCGAGTTCCATGTGCAAATCCACTACATTGGGCTTGCACACCACACAGCAGCATCTACATAGTAAGACGGTAAATGTGCCGATCACAGAGGAAATGACTGGCAAAACCAGGAAGGGGTAAAAATGAAAGCTGAAACTTCAGAAAGGACCATGCTGATTTTTAAAAAAATCTATTAACATAACAGAAATTGTTATTCCGGAATGAAACGTATTAGGAGTGAGAGGAAAGAAGAGTCACGGCTTCTGTTGGTTTTGTTTCTTTGCTCACAGCTGGGGAAACGAGGAAGCCCTCTCTGTGGCTTTTCAGTGTTGTCCAAGCTATCTCACAGCATGTGTGAGATTGGGTTTAGCTGTGCAACACAGCTCTGCATTTGTATTCTAGACAAACGTCTGCGTGATTCTCAGCTCCCTCCCCCACCAGCAAGCAGCAGCAACAACTGGCAAGACCACACCTGGCCAAGGCAGCCCAAGACGTTGGCTGGCATCCTGTTGCGACCATCCAACCTTGCTTTTAGCGGGGAGTCTCTCTAGCTTTGATTCCCGGTTTCTCGCAAGCATCCCCAGACTGCTTTTATAAGATAACACAAGTCTTAGTTGTGAGAATGAATCAAACCATCTGTATCGCTTTCCTTGAAATAAAATATAAAATAGCCATTTCCACACTCAATCGTCATTAGGTCCCTCATCCCAACCCCAACCCATACCTTGGAAATGGTGAGAGACTCCAGAGAGAGTGGGGGAGGGGTGTATTAGGAGCTAATGATTCACTGTCTACTGTTTTCACCTCCAGACTATTTTCTAGAAAAGCCTGGCCACCTGTCACTCCCATTAATCACAGGGCCCAAGCAGAGTCCAGCAGGGTGCCCCTCTGGTGGTTCAGACAGGGTCTGGGTCATCACAAGATTCACAAAGTGGGATGCGATGCGGGTCTTGACTCCTCATTCATTCCCACAATGCATCTCATCAGCATCGGGCTCCACAGCCCCCTCTGAGCGACTGGCGCTCCGGGGTGTTGATGGTTTTGGCTTGCGGCCTCCTGGAGCGGCCAGCCGCTGTGTAAGCAAGTCTGTCTGAACCGCTCTGGGGCTAACTGCCTTCTTAGAAGTCCTCTTGCCTCTCATTATTTAGTCAGTGAGCCATTACTATTATTAGCTTTGAATTCCTCCGTCTACACTTTCTGTTCAGTAAGATATCAAAGTGTGGACAGTCATCGCCCTACCAATTGTTGAATGCCTTTCCCCACCCGCCTCCCTTTCTATTATTTGGGTTGACATTGGAAACCAGTCCTGAACTCAGGCTCTTTAAAGTGGGATTCAGGATGGAGGGTTAGTAACCAAACTCCTTCGCAAGCTGTTTCAGAAGCTTCTAGCGTATGAGCCGTCTGACTCGGTGCGCGTCGTACAGACTATCCAGAAAAATTAAAAGAAAAGAACATGAACAGCATCAAGTAGCTCTTGGCAGTCGGTCAAAGCCAGCAGCCTTGCAGGGAAGGAATTTAAAAGTCGTTTAAGTGAAGCTGTTTGTACAAGCAGCAACTGTGCATTGCTGGTGACTGGGAAGGGCTGTTTTCACAGTCTTTCACGGAAATATTTCTAGACAGTTTCTGTGGCTCTCTTCCCTGAGCTCATGTATTTGCTTCTGCTTCGGTGCAGAGTATTTTCATGAGCAGTTTTATAGCCCAACCTGCCTCCTGCACGTTCTGCAGGGCTAGATTCCTGCCGCACATACCTTTGCCCTATCTGCCATTAAAAATGCAAGACTTTCCTATAACAAACCTTAGACGGTGGCTGGAGGGGGGGGGGGCGGTGAGGGGGCAACTGATAACTCAGTCAACCCACCAGCCCTTAAAAAATCAACCTTTTAAAATTGTTGTTATTTTTAGTTTTAAAACAGGACACATATTAACGTTATGACAGTTGGACCCCTTCTTTTGTAAGGTGTTTATTTTATGTCTCATCCTTTTACCTAAACCAAAATGATGACATGCTTCTGAGCAAATAACTCATTTGGCCTCAGGCATGGTCCAGGGAGGCATTTTCAAAGGACAGATAAACCCCAAATTATTTCAGAAATAGAAACATAACAAAAATAAAAGACCTCATTTTCTGTCTCCAGTCTTGCTAATAATTGTCAGCATGGGACAGTCATCTCTGTTTGCTTTTTTATACATAGAGACCTAGGTATTCTCATGTGAAATAGATGTCTAATTATAAAGAAAAAAGTCCAACTTTGTCTTATTTTTCCTGTGGGTTCTGCTTTTGATATGTCAACTGTTTTTCTTGATATATGCTAAACGTTTAAACTCTCTCTTTCATTTAAGCAGTAGAGCTCCAAACAGGAAGCAGGACCCCTAGGAGGGTCTGGGCAGGAGAACAACAGAACCATTGTCCTGAAGAACACTGCTCCCTGTTGGCCTCCACTCAGCCTGCCGTTTTAACTAGGCTATGGATTTGAGGTAGACGGCAGTCCCTCATGATACCTGGCTCCTTCTCTGCCCTACTTACTTCAGCCAATCTGTTCTCATCCTCATAATCCTGTTTAATTTTTCTTCTTAAGGGCAAGGCGGGTGCTCTTCAGAACAGAGTGAAGTAAATTCGGGGCAAACGAAAGGAAACCTACGTCATCCAGCAGGTTATAAACTTGCGGAACTCATTAGTTTCAAAAGGTGGTCCTGGCAGGAAGCGTAAAGGAATTCAAAAACATTTTACCCAGATTTATGAAAAAGAGCCATAAATGGCTACTAAGAAAACCAGGGCTGTGACCAACTTTTACAACTGAAATCATCCCACAGCTGCCTCAGGCCCTCCCATGATCCTCTCTGGAGATCTCTCTGGATGGTTGAACACGGATATGGCCCACAGTGAGATTTCCTGAGCACCCTGTGTCTTCTTGGCACTTGTCCTTAGTCTCACTGGGTCTTAGAGAGACTACACACACACACACACACACACACACACACACACACACACAACCTGTTCTGGGGAAGGCAGCTCTCTCTTTAGATGAAAACTTGGTGACTTTCAATCGTCTGCCTGCTGTGGTGCCAAGTTTGACTGTCTGGGAATGGTGACGCCTGCCCAGTGGAAATTAGCTGAGCTCACATTTGGATTTTAAACCATAGATCCTAACTTTTATGTTAACTCAGACCCTTCTTTTTCCTGAGGATTTTTTTTTTTTTGGCCCAAGATCATAAATAAAAATTTTTATTCCGCCCTACAAAATCTTCAGCAGACCCTCCAGTAACTTAAGCTGTCCGCACACTGGAACACTTTTGAGAAATGCAGATGCTATAGGCTTCACCCAGACCACTTATCAAAGCATCTGTAGATGGGGCCCGAGTATCCTGCTTTCTTCAGTATCGCTCTGGTGTTTCTCCCAGCAGCCAGGCTGGGGTCCAGATCCGACAGGTAGAGCAGTTCCTCTGGTAGTTCCTCACCCTTCTGGGTCTCGGTGTTCTCCGGGCATCTTTCTATAATGCTTCCCCTTCTTGTGTTGAGTACTTGTTAGAGATTGAAATAAGGCTCCTTGTAGCCAGCAACAGCCCTGAGTCTTTCTACTGTCTGCCTTCTCTCTCCTAACTACAAAGACCCAGTATAGGGAATATACTGACTTATTCCAAATTCATGGTGTCCATGCTCACAGAACCTTCACTGGCCTCTACACATCTCTTGGTCTTCTACTCTGTGACCTGCTCTGGATAGGAACTCCAACCACATTCAAGCCAAACAGTGGAAAACTCCCAGATACCCTATCATTGCTCCCAGAAAGCATTCTTTTCTCTTCTCAGGCCCCTTCACATGAGACTTACACATGCTATGCAATACTCTCCCACTAAGCTCTGTCCCGGCTCTTGTGTCTAAGTTAGGATCTCAGTCTGATCTTGAATTTATGATTACCCTGCTCGGCTCCCAGGTACTGGGCTTATATATACATATTGTATATACATATTACTCTGCCTGGTCCCACTGAGCATTCTCATACCATTCTCTTCTAATTATTCAAGTCTTTATGAAGAAAAATTCTACTTCTGCTCTGTGACACCCCTGAGCCACAATGACTAGCCTGACAATATAGCCGTAAGGGTTAATAGTAGTGCTCACATGCTGGCTAGGAGTATTTATTGCTCCCTTCCCCTTGCTACTTGCATAGTACTGTCTGGTACTATGGAACTTAGACTTCTGGAAGGAAGCTTTTAGGTTAGACAGCTTTTGAATAACCCAAAGTCCTGTGTCCTAAGTGTGTGACGTCTTCTGCAATATGGGCTTACCTTCAACCCCTCTGTGAAGACATCCCAAGTAACCAACCTGCCTGTATTGTCTTGGGAGTAATTTGGCCTACTCTGACCAACCACTCCAAAGGAGGTGTCTCATGACTGCTAGCTAGGGTTCCTGCTGTTCTATGGTTCTTCGGGCCAGCATTGCCAGCCCAAGCGTGTGCCGTATATTCTGTATTCATCCACTTACTGAATCAATACCTGGGTTATTGTGAATGGTGCTGTAATAATCATGGACAGGTAAGGATCTCCGTGGAATGTCCAGTTGACAGTCCTTTCGGTATTTATCCGGGGTGGTGTGTTTCTTGGCCACTTGTTCTTCGTCTTTTGAGAACTGTCTGTTCGTGCCATTAGTCCATTTATTGGTTTCATTGTTTGGGAGTTGGATTATTTAGGTAGTCTTGATATTGACATCTTATCAGATACATAGCTAGCAAAAAGTTTTTGTCCCATTCTCTAGGTTGACTCTTTGTCACTTGATTATCTCCATTTGGGTGTAGAAGCTTAATGTAATCTCATTAGTAAATTATCGATTTAACGTCTCAAGTCTCTGAAGGTTGTTTTCAGAAATTCTTCGCCTATGCGTTTATCTTGAAGTGTTTTTCTCTAATAGTTTCACATTTTCAAGTCTTACATTAAAATCTTTGTCCCATTTGAATTGTTTTTTATTCCAGGTGAGAGAGGGATTTGGTTTCATTTTTCTACAAGCGAGCTTTGATGTTTCTCAGCACAATTTGTCAAGGAGGCTGTCTTTTCTCAAAGTGCATGTTTTTCACTTCTGTCAAAAACTAGGTGGCTATAGCTACATGACTTTAATTCTGGACCCTCTGTTCTATCCCATTGATCTACATGTCTGTTTTCTGTGCCATGCTGTTTTATCACTGTGACTCTGTGATATAGCTTGAAGCCAGGTAAGGGGATACTTTCAGCATGGTTCTTGTTACTAAGGATTATTTTGGAAAACCCAGGTCTTTGGTGTGACCATATGAATTTTAGACTTCCTTTTATATTACTATGAAGCATTATATAGAATTTTAGTGGGTGCCACATTGAGACTATAGGTCAATTTGAAAGTATCACTGTTTTTACAGTATCCATTCTACCAACCCATACGTACAAGAGGCCTCTCCATCATCTAATGTCTTCTTCCAAGTCTTTATTTGGTGGTTTAAACTTTTCAGTTCAAAGGACATTCACTTGCTTAGTTAGATTTATTCCTGTGTGGCTTTTAAGCTATTGTGAATGGGGTTGTCTTCCTGGTTTCTTTCTAGGCTAGTTCATTGTTTATATAGAGGAAAGACTCATTTTTTGAGTGTTCGTTCTACATCCTGATAATTTGTTAATTTTATTATTTTTATTTATTAATTTTAATTATTAATTTATTTAATTTATTAATTTAAGAGATTTCTGGTGCCATCTTTAGGGCTTATATATAAAATCATAGTATCTATATCAGTGATTATTGACTTCTTCCTTTCCTGTTTATAATTTTTTGTATTTAAATATTTTAAATTTCTATTCCTTGGCTGTGTCCATGTTTTGGTGCATGTGTTTAGAACTGTACTACCCTCTTGACTCCACTATGTATTCTGACTAATTTTGGTCTGAATTCTGTTTTATCACATATCAGTATAGTTAGAAGTGCATGCTTTCTCGTCCTCTTTGAAATGACATTTCCTTCTTTTATCCTAAGTTTGTGTGTGTCTTCACCAGTGTTTTTCTTACAGGCATAAAAAGGTCATCTTAGTTGCATGTGAGTTTGAGACCAGGCTGGCCTATTTGAGATGCTATCAGAGAAAAGAAAATAATGAAAATCCTGCAAAGAAAGGAAATATTTACATATATTTACAATTAGTTCTAAAGTTTCCTCTTTCTTAAAGCAGTGCTTTAAAAATTCTGGGTGTATTATTAATGAATACTATGATTTTTCCCTTTTCTAGCTTTCATAATGAGTTCATTGAAATTAAACAAAATGATTTTGAAGTAAAGAGAAATGAAAGATTGGATAGGTTCGTTTTCTTAGAAATGTCACCTTTCTTACTAATCAGTCATGCTACACAGTCATAATACATGGGTGTTCAGATGAATCCAAAAGAGATGTAGCGTCCTTCTGACTCATTTGATTTTAAGCCTCCATGCTTCAATCACTTACGTCTGAGAACATTATAAAATTGAAAACATTAAGCACCTATCTGTAGCAATCCCACTAGAAACAGCTGGTCTGGACAACCTTGAATGTCAGAGTCACTTCCATTTGAGTGACAGAATAGAGTATGAGCAATGGAATCAGACAACCTATCATAGCTTTGTCCCTAATTAGTTTTATGAATGACTTCAGCTGGTGCATATATCATAGGGCGGGTCAAGTCTGAAGCTACTGATGACAAAGACCTGTGCTCATATCAGAGCATCCTGGAGCTCTAGAACCGTGACTGCTGGTGACACTGGTCTAGGCATCTCCCACATCATTTGAGAGGTCTTGGAGGAAGTTAGTCTTTACATCCTATGGCTTCATGACTCTGGCTGTTTTCCAGAAATAAAGCAGTGACAGTGGACTATACTCTGAGATCTAGTCTAAGGGGAACATTTTCAGTCAGAGCTGTAACACTTCATGTGGAAATCTGGTTTGTATCAGTGACTAGGGCAAGACTTAGTAGTTCCACAGAAGATTTGGCAAGTGGTCTAGGGTATCCCTGTAATCCTAATACTTAGCAGGTAGAAACAAGAGGATAAGGCATTCAAGGTCATAAAATCTTTCCCAGATTTAAAAAAAAAAAAAAGCCTCTAATGGCAAAGGTCCCTGCCTACATGGCCCACTCTGAGAGTCCAGTACAAGTGGCAGTGGATTATACACCTCCACATCTGGTCTAAGTGTACCTTGTATATGCTGAACAAAGACTCTACCCACTTAGCCACCTAACTCAGCATTTGCACCTATAACATTACCCAGTTATTCTTTTAAAAGTTTTCATCTTGGCTGTTAAACTAATTATTTAGAATCATAAACACGATAGTATATTTTTTAGAAGTTACAATCTGTTTTCTAAACTACTTTTAAAACAAGCTAGGGGCCACATAGCATAGTCCAGGACAGCCAGGACTACATAGAGACACTAAGAAATATACTTTCTCTTATGCTCTTCAAATAGTTTGTGCTTAAAGAAAATAATAATAACAACAACAACAACAACTAAGATGTTCTTATCGTGTAGCCTAGATTTCCCAGTAACCTGCTATACAACTTTTGAAAAAGTTTCATCACTTTTTATGAGATTTTAAAAACATTTTAAGTGTTGACCTCTTCATACACATTGAGTGTTCTTCCAATGTCCTACCCGTATAAACTCCATGTCCTCTTTATACATAGATGAGTCTAACTTGTGCTGATCATGCCTGCATAGGTGTAGAGCATCATCCTCTGAAACATAGACCACCCACCAGAGGCCAAGGCCCTGAAAAAAACTGACCCCTTTCTTTCCCCAGCAGTCATCAGCTGCCAATAGCTCCTGACTAGTGGGCAGGGCCTCTTATGCCCCTCCCTCCACTTCTCTGTTGGAGTGTTTACTGACTAGATCTTTTGCAGGACCTGTGCAAGCAGTCACATCTGCTGTGAGTGAGAGACACTGTGGTTGAAGTCTTTCGCATCTTCTGGCTCTTACAGTCTCGATTCCCCACCTTCCATGATGTTCTCTGAGCCTCGGAGGCGGGGATGTGACATGTATGTTTCATTTAGGACTGAAGCATTGTCTGCTGCTCTTTCCTACACTTTAGGACAACATGAATCTGACTCCACACCGTCGCGTACTGTTAATTTAATGCATTGATCTTTTTTTTTTAAAGATTTATTTTATGTATATGAGTCTGACTGTATACCTGCACACCAGAGAGGGCATCAAATCCCACTCTAGATGGCTGTGAGCCACCATGTGGTTACTGGGAATTGAATTCAGGACCTCGAATTAGCAACCAGTACTCTTAACCACTGAACCATCTCTCCAACCCCCGATATATTGCTCTTAAAAAAAACTTTTTGCTTAGAATTTTTGTGTGCAAAAACATTAATTCATGCACATTGAACTTTGAAAGATTGTCTGCCTTATACAGAAAGCATCAAGTAATACCAACTGCATAGTTACAGTGCTATTTTAGTACACAGTTCATTTATTATGAGCTCCCATAGCTCCAGTGCTGCTTTCTTAATATTCAAATTTTATTGTCCATAAGTTCCTTAACTTTACAGTTCATCCATATAAATATTTCAAAGGACAAAACAGTTATCTGTTACTAGGCTTTCTTTTACAATTTATAATTTTTTTCTTCATTTCAAACTTTGTAACAAGACTAACTTTTTACTACACAAAATTGTAGACCCTGATATCCATTTCTTAGTGAGGCTTAAAAATGCCAGCTAGCTGAGCATAGTGGCATGCTTGGGAGATGAAGACAGGGGGATCAAGAATTTAAAGTAAACCTGGGCACCATGGGCTCTATCACATAGCCTTGTCTCAAACAGCAAGTGTTTGTGTGTGTGTGTGTGTGTGTGTGTGTGTGTGTATTAAAGAGCATATGCATCTTTCTTTAAATTTTCCTACAATTATGCACTTTAGATAAAGATATTGAGAATAAATTCTCAAAGCATGCATTTACACTTGGTCTCAACTATCAGTTGTTTATATGAAAAGTTGTTAATTTATGGCAAGCAAAGTCAGTTCGTAAGGACTGAGATTGCCCCCAAATAAATATTTACAGTTTAAAATGCTTAGCATGAGGGGCTGGAGAGATAGCTCACTAGTTAAAAACACTAGCTGTTCTTCCAGAAGACTGACTGCAGCTTGGTTACTAGTGCTTATATCAGGTGGCTCATAACCACTTAGAACTCTAGCTCTGGCAGATATGGCACATACATGTATAAGTTAAAATTTAAAAAATACTTGACATGAACTTTTCATATCCATGAGCTATTTGTTGCGTAAAGCAATAGAGACTTCTAGCTAAATCAGTGGTTCTCAGCCTATAGGTCAAGCCCCATTTGCAGGTCGAACAACCCTTTCCCAAGGTTTGCCTAAGACCCTCAGAAAACACAGATATCTACATTACGATTTATAACAGTGGCAAAATTACAGTTATAAAGTAGCATAAGGTAACTCTATGTTTGGGGATCACCACACATGAGGAACTGTATTAAAGGGTTACAGCATTAGGAAAGTTGAGAAGCACTGAGCTAGATTAAAGGCTACACAAGAATTATGTCTAAGAGAATTTCAGGATAGGTTGTATAAGATTTTTAGGTTGTCTGAAGACCCCTCATTTCCACCTTTTACTTATAAGAACAATTTTACTGATATTAAACGTGAATGTCATTATGAACCCAAAGTCTCCCTTCTCCCTCCCTTCTTCAATTAGTCACTTCTGCTATCATCCAAACTATTTATTAGACAGATAAATATATGTTGGCAGTATACAAAAATATATTCAGGAAGCTTTGGGCTGGAGAAAGTTAAAAGACACAAAACCATTTCTCAGTTAAAAATGTCATTTGTTGCTGTTGTTTTCTTGTTGTTTGTGTTGTTATTGTTGTTTTCAATTCAGTAAGTCTTTAAAATTCCAAAGGATTTTAATAGCAGTTGAATTTCACATTAATAACATGTTTTTAAAATGTTTATTATGGTGTTACTTAGAAATGTGTTTAACATTCCATGGAGAACAAAGACTAATAGTGAGGTAAAATAATTGGTAAGTTCAAGAAGAATGGAAATGAAAGGACAGGACAGAGCTTTGTCTAGCCTGTCGATGTCAGTACAGTGGGTAACCTGAGTCCAGTTGGGCTGGGGTTTCCTCCTGCGTTGGGGCACTGGGGAATGCCTCTAGCAGATGTGTGTCCCTCCTGCTGCTAGAGGTTTTGTCTGCAACCACAATTCAAATCTCTGAATACCTTCAGTTGTAGTCAGCCCAAAGCAGAGCTGGGTGTAGGTGGTTCTTTATCTGGTTCATGGATTAAGGGCTCTACCTTCTAGGACTGCGAAAGATTGCCTTCAGTTCCCCCATGGTGACACTCTCAGGCTCAGTGTCTCAAGTGTCTTCTGAAACAAAAACCCAGCTCCTCAGAAAATGCCCCCAATATCCAGTAAGCTCCTGCAAAAGACTCGAGGGATAACAGCGGGCATGCCCTGCAATCGCGGTGCTCAAAATCTCACCCAAGTTCTGAGATCATTTTTCAAACGTTCCCAGCCATAAATATACCCTAAGGTCCTCTGTGCCCTTGGCCCCTTGAGCACAGCCTTCCACTCAGGCTTCCGTTTTTCTTTCTGTCCTGCCCGCTTGGAACTCGCATGTGGGCCTCTGCTTTTCTACTTCATGCCTTTCACCGTTCCATGCCACACACTAAATATTCAGTGATACTTGTCGCGTTGCCAGACTGACACCTAGACCACCCTCCTAGGCTTTCTGGATTATGATCCACACTCTGCTTTGCACCAGCGTGGCTGCAAACCTTGAAAGCCGTAACTTAGAGGCAAATAACTGGAAGTAGGGAAAGTTTTCAGTGAAAACATTTCCAATAATGTGGGCCTGGAAAACACTGAAGGTGCGTTTCCATGGTAACAGTGTTTTCATAACGGTGACTGGGTTCTCTAAGGAAAAGTCCAATCATATGTTTTTTTTTTTTTTTTTGCTCTTTGTTTAAAGTAGTAGTGAACTGTATAATCATATTAAGTGTTTTAAAGAGGGCAACTGTTGGTTATCTGGGAAAAAAATGTGTATAAATCTGTAGGATATTGTCCTGTGTTCTCCACTGTTAAGAAAAGATGCAGTGAGTCCCTAGCCTTGGTATTTCTATGTACACATTACTACTTAGATACTTTTAATACCCACTATTCCACTTTTCAAGGGCTGATCTCAACATTACTCTCTGCATAGTTCTAGTGGTCCTCAATCTTATGACATAATTTAGAAATTTTCAAAAGAAAATAAAAAAGACATGAAAATTAGGTGTTCCAGTCAAGCTTTCAGAGTTCTACATTAAGATTTAATGAAAAGTATCCCCATTTAATATTTCACTCCCTCCCCTGTTAACCTAGTATACTTTACAACTTCTATACTAAAAACTGGGGGCCACCGAGGTGGCTGGGGGTAAAAGTGCTTACCACCAAGCCAGGCAGCCCAGGTTCAATCACTGGGACCCACACAGTGGAAGAGGCGGCTGGGCTCCTGAAAGATAGCCACACACTGTCCCTAAGCTACATAAAGATATGGCATTATTTCTTCAGATAAACTTTTGTTTCTAAAAAAAGACTTTCTTAAATACTATGTGACTAATTTATATAAAAAGTTATTGAAACTTTATAAATTTCATATTTGTAAGATTGTTTTCATTGCTGTAGTTAGAGTTCTCAAAAGTTATTTAGAAAAAAACACGCAGCAAGACGGTCGACCCGTTGCGTCTTCCAGGAAAGAAGGTTTCTACGGTATTTCTCCACATTTTGTAAACAGCATCAGTGAACCTGCACATAAAAGGTTAAATGTTTGCAGACCACTCTGATTTTGCCCCAAAGATCAGAGACAAATTACTATTTTTATTTTACATTCCCTTGATGAGGATAATGACAAGCAGCTGTCACTTCAGCGCTCCGACTGCAAAGAATCCAATTGCAATCCTATAATTTAAACAAAGAAAAAAAATACAAACTCATACACAGCACACAGCCAGAAAGAAGCGAGAGGTTTTGAGCTGGGGTCGGCGTAGAGGAAAGGAGCATTCGCTTGCTGCAAGTGCTCGGTTGAAAAATAATAATAATAATCCCACCTACAGACTCTTTCCCACTCACCTGGCACACAATAGAGAGGCCGGTTCCTGCTTCAGTGTGAAATCAACATCAATCTGCGTTCTGGATTTCGTGATTTCTCTAATGTGTCCATTGTGTTCCCAGAGTAGCTAGGATTTGTGTGAGACCACAAGTCTACTAGATTCCCAAAAGTTGAGTAGAATGTCAGATTACCTCATTGGCTGTTTGGGAATTTCTTTAACGTTTAATGTTCAGAATTTGACCTTTTTTTAAAAAAAAAATTATGTATCATTTGTCATCGGAATCAATGGATTCCAAGATGTTCTTGTTCAGGTTTATCATGTGCTTTGGCCATGTTGACTCCCTGACTCCTTTGCTATCCCCTAGTTTTCTTCAGTCCCTCTTACTCAATAGGCCCCCCTGTATTTTCATGTGTATGTATGTTTATGAGTGTATATGTAAAACCAAAGTTCTTCATGAAATAATGTGATACTTGTCTGTTTGAGTCTGGTTTACTCCCTTAATAGAGTGCACCAGTTTCATCTATTTTCCTGTAAAAGGCATAATTTGATTCTTTTTTATGGTAGAATAAAAGACATATATATATATATGTGTGTGTGTGTGTGTGTGTGTGTGTGTGTATGATATATATATATATATATATATATGATTTAATTTTTTTTTGAGGAAACCCCATCCTGATTTCCATAGTGGCAGAGCAATGTGCAAGGGTCCAGCAAAGTCTATTGTGGGTTTTGTTTTTGCTGTAGGAACAATCATTCTCACAGGGTAATATGTTATCTCAGTGTAGGTTCACCTTTCTTTGGTGGCTAAGGAACTTTTTCATGTAGGTATTGGCCACTTGTACTAGTAGTTTTAGAAGTTTCATTGTTTTAGAAGTATCTTGTTCATTTGTCCGTTTGTTGACTGGAGGATTTGGGGGCATTTTAGCATTTGAGTTTCTTAGCTCTTTATAGATTCTAGATATCAATCTCTTGTCAGATGTATAGCTGATAAAGATTGTCTTCTATTTCGTAGGCTGTGGCTTTACTTCCCTCCTCTGCAGAAGCTCCTTCGTTTCATACACTCTTACTTGCCAACTCGTGGTTTTATTCCGTGCACCACTGGGGTCCTCTTCACAGTCCTAGACTATGCCTCTGTCCTGGGATGTTTTCTCTCCTAGCCCCGTGTCTGCTGTCCATTCTGATACTTTCATTATTGATTTCAAAACGTACAAAAGCAAACGTAAAGAAAAGTAAACTGTTTATTAAGTGTAGTGCGGAATAGGGAGGTTCTGCATTTCTATATGAAATCAAATAATGTAGTTTTGTTTCTAGAGGTTCAGTGTATCTTGTTCATTCAAGCTTTCCTTTTCAGTCAATCATTTGGTTCAAGAATCTCAGTATTTTAATGACATTTTCCTAGAAATTTTTAAATTCTGTATTATTTTATGTATAAAACTGAATTGATATAATAGTTATTTTATATTTCCTGCTTTTGAAATCTAACTCATTTTACATTAGTTGGATGGATGTCAGAGCTTCTAGCTCTATCATGCTCCTCTGTGAGGGCCAATAGCCCTGGTGCCCAGCGCCTAGCACTGAGGTGAAGCTCTTCTGCACAGAGTGTTTATAATGGTGTATAAAACACAATGAATGCTGGAAGTAGGCTCCGGAGGAGGGACCAGGTTGACAATAAAACATTATAACTCCCATTGTTTCCATGAATCTTATAGGTCAGAGAAACAAACTGGATTGTACTGTCATCTTGCAGAGACTTACGTTACTTTACATAGGAAACTTCTTCTCCACAAAAGCCTAGATTCTGTGCAATAGGGCATCTTTGTTGACTTAGGTACACCCATCTATAGCATGAACCACCTCCCCCTGCCTTCGATAACACAGAGACCTGTGCGAAGGATAGAGAAATACGATCTGAGACTCTAGTGGGGGGAGCACAGATATAGGATGAATGGCAGATAGTGTAAGAACGTGCGGAAGTGAGTTCAGAGGAAGGAGCAGAGCAGGATCCAAGGGCGGCAGGAACTTGCTGAAGAGGTAGTGGTGGAGCAGATAGGAAGTACAAGGGGAATTTGCACAAGCTAGGAAGAGAGGGCTTCCGGGAAGGGGGCTTCTGCGGATAACAGAGGGGCATGTGTGATTGTAGCAGTAGTTAAGCTTTTATACGTAAGGTTTTAACTAGAAATGTTTTAGATGCTCTTCATCTAAAATATTAGTTTGTCACAAACTTGTTATTTTAAAAAAAAACTATTACACCGATTTAATTCTTTCATGACCCGATACCACTTTTAAGAAAAATGGAACAGCCGGGCGGTGGTGGCGCACGCCTTTAATCCCAGCACTCGGGAGGCAGAGGCAGGCGGATCTCTGTGAGTTCGAGCCAGCCTGGTCTACAAGAGCTAGTTCCGGGATAGGCACCAAAGCTACAGAGAAACCCTGTCTCGAAAAACTAAAAAAAAAAAAAAAGAAAGAAAGAAAGAAAAATGGAACAGCAGTATCCCAGCTACCCCCAAAATCCTCTTCTTCTGTTAGCCCACATCAAAGGATGGGGTCACAACCTCAGAGCAGAAAAGGACCACTAATTTTCAGAGCAAGCATATGATATTTTAACATTTTCAAAGAGATACTTCTGATAAAGAAATTATTATTGATAATTTTGTAGCCTAAAAATTTGAGTTTCATACATGTATATCACAGAGAAAAGACCTGTCATTTATAGATCCAGTTATTGAGTACAGTTATTTGGCCTGGAGCTGATTGAAAACCTGGCAGATCAAAGTCCGTACATTTCCAAAGGAAAGTACTCCAAGCCAATGTTAGAAGCAATAAATTATCACCCCTCCTTTACATTCATAATTAAATCTTTCCAAATATGAGAAAGTAGCCAGACCGCTAACAATATCTGTATGATGTTTTGAGGTTTAGATGGTTCGACCTGACTTGAAATAGAGACCATTTGTTCTAAATTGATTTCAATGCCAAGGCAATAGGTCAGCTCTTAATGATGAAGATGCCATTCCAGCCCAGCCTCTGGGTGGATAAGCCAAAATTAATTAACTCAAGTCGTAGAGTATAGAAAACAGATGCTTTGCTCATGTTGCACAAATAAATTCTTTGTGTATGAAAGGGTTCTGCTTTATTCAAAGAATAACACATTGGAAGTTAAAATGGCTGGTTTTCCACAATGGAGCCAGCCCTCCGCAGTGGTGACAGAGGCAAGCATTTACACAGCAAATTCCAGCAAGTGCATGAAAGAATCAATTATCTTCCAGATCTCAAATTTGGACTCCTGGCCAGTCCTAGGGGACTGAGGTTTGAATCTGGGCTGATCCAATCCAGAGCAAAGCCAGCAGAGCCAGAGCTACATCAAGGTTATTCTAACCGATAGGATCCCTGGAGGCTGCTCCCAGAGGCTTGCATCTGCATGGGCTGTTTGGACTCAGGCCTCTGGCAGCTTGCCAAGGGCTTAAGCATAGGTCATTCTCCCAAGGTATCTCGTCAGGTGCGCTGTTTATTTGGTTATTCATCTCAACATTCATTCAGCATCAGAATGTTGTCTTTTGCTAGAACACACTGAGTTCAAAGCAGAGTGATAACCGTGAGGTTCTGACTGATTTGAGCAGAAATCCATCATTTGATGTTTGGTATTGTTTTCATTCTGAGAGAATATGAGAGAATCCGCATTTTGTCCCCCTTCTGTTAGAATGAAAATGACGAAAATGGCCAAGCGGAAAACTTCTCCATGGATCCGCAGCTGGAGAGGCAAGTGGAGACCATCCGCAACCTCGTGGACTCCTACATGTCCATCATCAACAAGTGCATCCGAGACCTAATTCCAAAAACAATAATGCATCTTATGATCAATAATGTAAGTGACTCTAAACTCTCCCCCTTGAAATCTCAACCCCTTCCCCATCTGGAAATGGATCACCTTTTCTTGAGCGTCTCTGTGATATTTTCTGCATAACCAGAGCATTTACTGCCCAGGTGTGTGGTTCTGCCGCTCTCAGTGGGTAATGGATGAGAGAGAACACAGAGGAAACTTCCAGCCACAGCGCCAAGTTCCTTCTAATTGGCTCTCTTCTAGAAAAGAGCAAAGAATACCATATTCATGGACTTGCAAAGTAAGCAATGAGATCAGATGTCCACACTCGACCTTGAGATTGAAAGTCAGAGATAATGCTTTAATACTATTTCACATGCAGAGAGAGTTTATAACAATATGATCACTTTTGCCGCCTATAGACTATGGAATGTTCTTTTCACCTAGGAAAGGACTTATTACTTATTGCCTAACTGTGCAGTCAGATATACTGGTTTTGTTTTGTTTTGTTTTTATCATTTTTTGAGACAGGGTTTCCCTCTGTAGGCCAGGCTGACCTGGAACTCAGGGGACCCTTCCTGCCTTAGCCTCCCAAGTGCTGGGATTCCAAGTGTGAACCACTGTGCCCAGGTCAGCTTGACTTTCTAAGGTAAGGATGCTATAACCACCAATCTTTCAGAGATTGTAGCTATTCGTTTTGTCTGGGCCTCTCCTTCTTTGGTTGGTGGCAGTCTGGATGTGGTACTTAACCTGTGCAGTCTGGCTTTGCTCTTTTGGTAGTTTACTTTTCATGGTACAAATGACAAAACAGTTAATCGAGAAAATACCCCTTTCTGAATCTTGTTAAATCGGACACCAAGCACTTTCTGTATCTTCACTTTCTGTATCTACATAAATGCCTATGTATTTTGTTTTAAATATATTATGAATGTGGCTTGTGAGAAGTAAAAAATCAGATTGCAAAGCTGAAAGAGCCCTAAACTGGAATTCAGGAGAAACCTGAGCACTAAGCCTGGTTCTTGGGCTCTTGACCTAATGTGATCAATTGGCTGCTATGGGTTTGTGTCTTCCTTAAGGATTTGTTCCAAAAGGATAGGTAAGCCAAGGTGCTGTGGCAACTGTAAGCAAATATTATGGCTGTTTATTTAAGCACTATTAAATCTCAAAACACAGAGAATTATTGTTTCTAAACTTCTTCGTGACCGGCTTGTCTATAACCTCTAGCTGTGTATGCCTTGATTTTAAGAAGCCTTGATTTTAAGTTGGCCTTCAGGCGGCCAACCTTATATTTGACTATATTTGTGTGTCCAAGTAAGAGAAACAGGATACTTTGAAGTCTACACAGCAGGTAAGCAATGAGCTGGAAAAGGAGAAACTATAAATATCACCACGGCTGCTCAGGGGTCAGCCGTCTGACCTGAAGTCCAGCTTTTCAGCCCCACTGAGCTGAAGTCCGTCACTCCTGGAACTTCAGTGGGAAAGTGAAGGGACCTCACAGAACCATCAGACAGTGTGACAGATGTGGCTGCTAGCTATTTAGACAAATCTGAAGTCCTGAACAAATAGTCTGTGTGTCTTGAAAATTGCCCTCTTCACTTTGCGTAAATGAATTCAGGTTGTTTTGCTGTGGTATATCAGGCACTTGCTTATTTAAACATTTTCCTGATTAGGGATCATTTATCTTTCCACTGTTTTAGCAAGAGTCATTAGTCCTGCCTTCGGCTCCAGCTCGCTTTGCTCTGCGTTATATTAAGTCATCAGCACCGGAAATCATACTTCCTGCCTGTGGCTCCGAGTAGTAGCTTGACACAAATTAGTTAAAAGGAAGAAAAAAAAAATCCTACTGCAAATCTATTCTACTTTCACCTCAAACATTAAATGAAAACATACAACGCACATCCACACGGGTAATTGTAGCTTCCCCAGCTCCTCGTTGCTGAATTTGCTTACTTTAATGAAATACCCAAACACCCACCTACAGATATTGTTCTTGGAGTGAAAGCTCGGCCAGTTACCTAGAGAGGGACCTCACATAAGAGTCATGGGAAAGGAGACTTCAATTAAGACCTGAACTCCAAGGTCAGAGACTAATAGGAGTGTGGAGAAAACCAGCTATCAGGACGTGCGGCACTCTTAGCAAGTAATGGCGGTCTCTGCTAGACATTTAGCTTTTGCATCTACGAGAAACAAGTGGCAGACGGTGACTTTTCTTGAATATTATTATCGTGCCTCTGTTTTTCCTATGGATAAAAACATTTTGTATCCATACTTCTAAATTATGTCTTTTTCAAATAGAGAATGAAATCTTCTTAAAACAATGTACTTACATTCTCATGGCATCTCAATGCCCAAGTCTTTCTGTTCATTCCAGATGTATCCTGTTAAGCACAAAGAAACAGACCCAATAAATCAACTGTCCTATACCATGCAGGGAAGCTGGGGTTTTTTAAGTCAGTTTGAATTGATGAAATGAGAGAATTAGTAATAGAACCACAACTAAGAAAAGCAGTCTGAATTCTACCTATTCTGTGAACTGATATTCCATCAGAATGAATAAATGCTGAAGATGGGCTCTCTCTGTCTTCCTAGCCCATGGCCTTTCACCCTGGAAGCGGGAATGGCTGTCTGGCCTCTTGAAAAAGAATATGCTCCAGCCAGCTTTCATAAAGTTCAGGATTCAGTGGGCAGTTTCCTTTGAAAGTTTACATTAAGTGTTCTGCCACTCAGCTCTCCATATGGAATTGTTTAAGAAGTTTAAAGCCGGGCAATAAATGCCTGGCCTCAGACATACTGTAAGCCTTTGTCTATTGAAACCCAGCAGCTGTTTCATTACTTAAACATACCAGGTAACAGCGGCACAAAGGAACAGCGAGTTTATGACAGGCGGCCATGAGTTAAAGTCACAGCAGCAAAGTTGCGTGGGACTTTAAGACTAGCGCACATAACGGCCCATGACGATGGCATTGCGCCCCCATAGCTCACCCCGCCAGGAGTGCTCCATCACAGAATGTGGGAATCCAGCTTTATTCTAAAACATGGCAGGTTTTATTTTTGTTTGAACCCCAGGGACATTTGTTCTCTTCCACGTCTCATACATGGAAAACTGAGGCATGGAAAGGTTAAGCGCCTTGCCCAAGATTGCACAATTCAGTCTCATGCTGTCTCTAATCCAGCAGCAAAGAAGGTGCAAGGGGCCGGGGGACATCTCTAAGTCAGTCCTACTCAGAGAGCTCCTGCCCCCACCCAGTATGCCCACAGGATGATCTCCCTGGGCAGTTCCCATGACTCAAATGAACATGAGAAACAATGCCTTAAACCTTAGAACACTGTCTCTCATCCAAACAGACTCACAGAATACACAGTGGAATGTAGAAGTTCATATGAATTCTTTAAAAACGGAACACTGAAGTCGTGAAACCCAGAGGCACTTCACACTCGGAAGGGTTCAGCGGAGGCCCCAGGGCCCCTGCAGCTCCACCGTGACCCTTCTAGTCATCCACTCTTTGGTGGAAAAGTAGTACTAGGTGCCCTAGTTTCAAAACATGCCCTTAACACCAAACCATTGTTCCAGCGTTCAGACCATGATCCATGTGGGGAAGCTAAACCCAGCAGCTGCCCCTTCCCCACCAAAATGTTCACAAGAGGCTCTCCGGACCTTCAGCCCCTACCAAGGAACACTCCACTCTTTCTTATATTTTGCCTGTCTCCAAACTTTGGATCTCTCAGCATGTACATCTTTCTGGCCTCCTTTGCCCAGCATTTTGAATCCATAGAGGTTGTATTTTGTAGAAGAAAAATGACAGAACCAAATCCACGGGGTGGGAGCAGGGGGAGCAGAAGGAAGGGAGGTGGGAGGGTGATGACCTGGGTGGCACATCCCCAGATGAACAAAGTGGAATTACTCAGTGAAAAATTTTATACACGTGAGTGAGCCACAATGCCCTGCTTCATGCAGAGACTATCCTGTAGAGACGGGAGTTCAGTGAAACTGTCTCCCAGGCAACCCAACTGTCTCCTGGTGAAAGTGTTAAAATGGCTCAGTCATAACAAAGGAAGTTTAAGATAAAGAGCCGAACATCTTCAGGGGACTAGGGAAGGGTTAAAAGTTAGGAGGAAAACATGTGGAGCGTTTTTAATGACCTCACATTCCTTTACAGTGAGCACTGGGACATGGTGTGGTAATGCCTGTTTATTTAGCCTGCAGAGTTTGAGCTGGAAAGGGATTTTGTGTGTGAGAATTTTTGTGAGCCACACAAAGATGTATAGGTTATAAGGTGTTATAATTAAAAGCATAAATATTGCTCCAAATATCCCGTCCAAGTATAATTGGTATGTTCTGTTCGCTGAGGTATTTTCCAAATGCTATTATTATATAAGGAAAATCTACTCAGTCTCTATTTGCACTGCAGAATCCTTGATTTAAATATTTGACACCCAGATGGCTCAGAAAACCCCTAAAGTATCTGGAACCCCCCCCCCCCATGCAATGTTCCCACCCTCATCAACTGGGGTTGTTGTTCCAAAATCTAGTTGTAGCATTGAAAGGTAAGGGTAGGCTAGAAGACAGCCTAAACCTTTCCTTACATCCCCCCCCCACCAAAAGAATGTTCACCAATTCTGGGTCTTTAAGCATTTCTTGACAAATGAAGACATAGTGGCCAGCAGGTAAGCTGCAGTGTATAGTATCAGGGCTCATTATTTCGTTCCGTAATTCAACTGTTGATTCAGATCTGCTTAGGAACTATTTTTGGAACCTCGTTTAAAATTGTATTTAATAGGACCTAAGTGGTATTCCAGCAAGATGTAAATCTTCAAAAGAGCTCAACCCCACTGATCATTGAGGCCAGGGAAATCATCTGGTTTTGAGTTTTAAGTTGCACCGTTTATCCAAGTGTGCGCACACACACCCCACCATGGAAGGCCTGTACAAATGTCTCTGCCTCCATGGACACCTGCATGTGTGTTTAGAAAGGAATAAACCTTCAAAGACCGTGAAATATTCCTAAGGCCAAATTGTCTCCCTTTCTTCAAAATCTGACTTTCCTTTTTGCCACTTGAGTGTCAGTTATCCAGGCCAGAGCCACCTTCCACCAGTTATTACCTCCCTTGCTCTTCTCATGTGGACACCGCCAGATGGCTTTTCCTTTGTAATGTTCTTCACAGGTTCCCATTTTTTCCATTCTGTGGCACCGATCATCATTCCACGAATTAAACCATAGCCTCCTATTGGGTCTATCTCTATTACTAAGCTTGCAATTTTTTTTCAATTAAAACCAGCTTAATTTTTCTAATAATTTATTTCACTTACTTGTCAAAAGCCTTGCATGGTCTCATACTGCCAAATGGATAAAGTTTAAACACTTTTCATTAGTACCAAAGATCTTATATTTTGCCCTAGATTTACTGATCAAATTTCCTTTTTATACCTCCTAGACAGTTTCCTGAACAGTGTGCCTTACATCTCTACCATGTTTGATTCACTCCTGGTTTACAGGGAACTCAGTTGATTTCCCCACAATGAGACCATCTTGAAAGCTCATCAACACGTATTCTGGGTCAGTCTGTCTTTGCAAATCCCCAAACTGCCCAGAAAATCATGAAGGTCAGACAGGATTGACCCCACAGAACTACATGCAACCCCAGCTCTCTGTGATCTTAGTCTTGGACCAGGACTGGAAGTTATATTTACAGTAATTGACTATACTAACATTTAAGGGTTATATACCAGCTAAACTGGACTGCCCTCCTTCCAATGGTATGAACTACATACCCAACTGCTACACAAAAAAGAACACAGGAAGACGTTCCGTCCTCTTAACCCACGTGACCCATTGACTTCAACTGTAGGAGCTAACCTGCCTGCAGCCCTGCGCTTTTGCCCTCTTCCAGTGTTCTCAATTTAAAAAACAATCCATTAAAAAAACATGAAACTGTGCTTTAGATTGAATAATAATCTTAACTACAATCCAGGAATCTTAACTGAGCACCTGATAGGTGTCCTGTCATCATTCTGAATTTTAAACAAAAATGTTTTGGCATAAAATCTAGATATAAGTAATCCAGATAAAATGTAGCTTTCTCAAATAACAGAAGAACTGGAAACTTTAAATTGGCTTATTTTTCTTAGTTTAAGTTAATTATCATACTTGCTAGCTGCTCTAAACTATCAACATAAAGCTGGTTGTATAGATCAATGGTGGAGTCTACACTTACACGAAAGGCCCTGGATGACCAGCATGATAAGAAGATAAAAGAAAGAGCCAGGCAGTGGTGGCACATGCCTTTAATCCCAGCACAGAGGAAGCAGGCAGATCTCTGAGGTTGAGACCAGCGTGGTCCACAGAGCAAATTCCAGGACAGCCAAGGCTACACAGAAAAACCCTCTCTTGAAAAACAAAAAACAAATAAACAAAATGAAGACAAAGAGAAGATGAAGAAATATAAATTGTCTTTTCTAAGCATTTAAATCTCATGATATATGTTGTCAGGAATTTGGTTAGAAGATTTTAGGCTGAACTTACAGCTGTATGACCTTGGAAAAGTCACTGAAATATTTCCTATGTTTGTTTCTGCACCTGTGAAGTTTTATTTAATCATTACGCAGTGAATTAAGTCATATAACCTTTAAAGGAATTTGGAAAATGTATTTCACTGATTTGCACATTCATTCTCTCATATTTAGTATGGACATGCATTTATATTCAGTGATATCGGGACATTTTATCATAGGTCAGCTGATATAGCCTCCTTCCTGTCATATAAAGTGGATGGCTGATGCTTAGATCTGATAACACATGGGGACTGGACCTCTTTCCTTCTCTGTTATATACCCTTTCTATTCCCATCCTGCTACAAGTTATTGCTCAACTAAGACTTATGTGCTTGTTTATGTATCTGTTGCATTGATGAAGCCTCATGTCCAGTCCTCTGGACAGTTAACTGACTTTGCTTGTAAACTTCTAGAAAACACAATGTGTCCTTTTTACTTTCCTGAAAATCAGCTTACATTATAAGTATATATACACACATGTGTGTATATGTATATGTATATATATAACTGCATATATGTATATATGCAACTATAATCAGTATTTAATATCCACTTATATGTACTAATTTTGCTTTTCACCGTATCCTGAAAACTTCAATAATGTTTGATTATTTTGGCTAAAAAAAAAAAATCTAGCTAAAGGATTAGGGCTGCTACGGAGTAGAAAACTTGTTGAACTACAAAGCTTACTTTGTGACATCTATTGAAAGTAATGCTGCTCACCTCATGGGACCTTCCTGTTGCATAAGTCTAATGGCTTCTAACAGCCTCACGAGACCTTCCCACAGCTAACGAGCCCTACTCTTGTGGTAGCAAGGTTTGTCCTTTCTTCAGCTCTCATGCTATCATTGTTTTGAAAGTCCAAAGGCAGAGGGGAAACCTCTCTGTGTACCAATGCAAATAAGATAGTTGTATGCCGTTTCCCTTTTCTCCACATTCCTGGGCTATAGCCACAGAGTCTGTGTCTGTTCCTTCTCATTTTAATCTTTCTTACAGGTTAAAGACTTCATCAACTCTGAGCTCCTAGCACAGCTCTATTCTTCTGAGGACCAAAACACTCTGATGGAGGAGTCTGCTGAGCAGGCTCAGCGCCGGGATGAGATGCTCCGAATGTACCAAGCCCTGAAAGAAGCCCTTGTGATTATTGGTGACATCAGTACAGCCACTGTGTCAACCCCAGCCCCACCTCCAGTAGATGACTCCTGGCTCCAGCATTCCCGCAGGTAGGGAGGGAGCTCCATGGCACCTGAGTTCTACTGGCCGTGTCCACTCTGTTTCTAAGGATACAGACCCTAAAGGAAAAGGGAAAAGTTCAGCAGGGGTCAAAGTGTGCCAGCTCCTTTCATGAACAAGTTTAATGAATTCTTACAATGAAACTTGATATTTTTTTTGTTCTTGCTGTAAAAAGATACCACGATCATGGCAACTCTTATAAAGGAAACCATTTCACTGAGGTGGCATCTTACAGTTCAGAGATTCAATCCATTATCATCATGGTGGGGAACATGGCAGTGTGCAGAAGACATGGTGCTGGCTACATCTTGATCATAAGGCAACAGGAAATGGTTGGTCTGCCACACTGAGGGAAGCTCTAGCAAAAGAGACCTCAAAGCCCACCCCCACAGTGACACCCTTCCTCCAACAAGGCCACACCTCCTAATAGTGTAGTGTCACTCCCTTTGGCCATTTTCTTTCAAACCACCACATGGTTATTAAAAGAGTAAAATAGTGCTGAGTTTCCCCAGATGAAAAGATAAGAGTATGGATTATGATATATATCATATAGATATATATGAGAAAATATTCACATACCTATATGTTTAAAAGAAACACTAGCAACTGCTATTGATTGTTTCCAGAAAGTGGGGAAGTAAACCAAAATCTCAGCATTTATCCTTTCATGTACATGGTCATCTTATAACATATCAAAGTTATATAGCCAAAAATAAATTAATTTTAAAAGGCAACCAGGAAATTACAAAACTGCTTTTTAAAAGGTTAATTAAAAAAGAAAGACTGCACAATTGAAAACTTTGTCTCTTTTCTCAGGTCACCTCCTCCAAGTCCCACCACCCAGAGGCGACCAACTCTAAGTGCTCCCCTCACAAGGCCCACATCTGGCCGCGGACCAGCCCCTGCCATTCCCTCTCCAGGTCCCCACTCTGGAGCTCCTCCAGTCCCATTCCGCCCTGGCCCATTACCTCCTTTTCCCAGCAGCAGCGACTCCTTCGGAACCCCTCCTCAAGTTCCATCCAGACCTACGAGGGCGCCCCCCAGCGTTCCGAGGTAAGCAAACTGTGCTGCAGGCGCTCCCCAAGGTCCTCCCTGGTTCTCTTCTCAGTGTAACAGACATATTTATTTGAAAAACAAAACAAAACCAAAAAACTTTGCAAACATCTTACTGTACATATTAGTGATTTTCACACTGGCAGTTGGGGCAGTGAGCACAAGGCAAATTCTGGTGCCTAAGCCTATTGGAAGCCCTGTGTGTGATCAAATTATGGTGCCTAAGCCTATTGGAAGCCCTGTGTGTGATCAAATTCTGGTGCCTAAGCCTATTGGAAGCCCTGTGTGTGATCATTGGAGCCTCTCATTTACCACCTGGCACAGACTTGAATCTCTCATTTTTGAGACCAAAGCAAATGGGACCTGGTGAATGGTGTTTTACCAGCTGGGTAGTAGAGCCAGACCCAGGGCTTTGAAAGAAACAGCTGTGTGTACGTCATGAGGGGTGCATGGACTAAGATCTTGACTTCTCCATTACCCAAAGCAATCTAGAAAAGCATTGACTCGAGGAACTTTATCCATCTGCTCTTTGCACTATGACCCCAATATCACTAACTTTAATGTAAACTAAGAATAGTCTAGCCAATTGATCTACAGAGATTGTAATGTAGACCTAAGGATTATGTATCAGATAGACGGCTATGTAATTGAATAATTTTGACAACTCTAAGCAGATTTTCTGGTCTAGTTGTCAAACAATATAAACTAATCAGTGATGGAGCCTGAAACGTCCTGAGTTAAAGCTAGATTCTTACCTTCATCCATGCAGTCAACATGCAGTCATTTCTGACATTTTCCAAGGATGTAGGTAATATGGAGTTTTACCCCCACAAAATCAGAAAATGTAAAGACAAAAGTGTCCCATGCATGAAGTTAAACATTGTAGTTCAGAGAATTAGAATATTCACATGCCCCATTCAGCAAAACCTGAAGAGAGCTGTAACACACAGCCCTGCCCACCCACCCACGAAGCATCTTTACCGCTGTGGCGCTTGGGTTTTGATCCTCAAGGCTTTAGTGGTAATGGACAGAGGAAAGAAAACCCCAAACAGATAGACAAAAGGGTGTGCAAGAATAACTTAGCTTTGAAGCCATAAGATCTGGGTGATGCATTCACCCCCAAGATGTAAGTTCCTCATCGAGGAAATAAAGAAAACGGTGGTATTACTGCTCAGATCTCAAGATGAGACAATACTAGTAGACTTCTGATTTGTCTGAAACTGAGCTAAATTTTAAGTAATATCTATTTTGCTCTCAATATAAGTGTTGTCCTAAAAGTTTCCCACATACCTTTGTATCTAAGGCTCAAACATCCAATAAAATAGACTATTATTTATAGACAATGGGGTGAAACGGCTTGCCCAGTGTCATTCCACCAGACTTCAATCCCTAGCAGCCTGACTTGAGAGCCCAAGCTCAACCACCACAGTAGAGGCTGGTACCCGGGGCGCTCAGAGCCTGACATTTCTGCTATGGTGGCTCTCCTGTGCATTGGAGGATGATTAACAGCATCCCTGGCCTCCAGTCACTGGCTGTCGGTTGTGACCACTGAAAATACAGACAGGCTGCTGTCCCTCAGGGAAGTAAACCCCTACTCTCCTTGTCAACCACTGCTCTGCAGTGTGCAGAAGAATTTCCTTTCCACATCAAAAACATGCATTTCAACATTGAATGTTGCTACAAGCAAGATCGAGTTTATTGTTTTAGAAAACCTCAAATTGACTGGGAAAGTGTCTGCCATCTGCTGCTGAGCCAGGATGGTATGGAGGCTGTGAGGGAAAGGGGGAGGGGAGGGGAGGGGAGGGAAGGGGTGTGAGAGTGTGAAGGCAGAGTCCAGAGGGAGCCTTGAACTCTGCTGTTTTGTCTGTTTTGCTATGAGAAGGAGCCAGAAGGACCTGTGGCGGTGCAGCACTCGGGAATGAGTGTGCATGTCTTGCCTGCTCGCTTGACTGCTTTCCTTCTTGGTTTCCAACAAGCCAGATTGCCAGTGCTCTTCAGAAAAATCAGCTTTCGGATGCTAAACTGATCTGCTAAGCAGGGTGGAGTTAGCTTTGGTATTTCTGAGCTTGCATGCAGGCAGAAGGGTGGGAGTCAGTAAGTCACGCTGAATTGCCAAGGAGGGGGAGCCACCAGGTTTAAGAAGACCTCACTTGCTCATAGGGGAATTTGTAGGACAACAGTTGAGCTATTCAGAATTTTTAGAATGCTCTCAAGTTAAAGCCAGACTTAACTTGATCTGACTTTGTGTACCGCCCCAAATTTAAAACAGAAACGAAGAGTTTGAATTGAAAGAGGGAATGATGGTTGTTTTGTGCTGAGCCCTCAAGATTGAGGGCCAGCAAAGCAGGCTGGGAGGGAATCCCTGTGGTGGGAGTCACCTGAGCAGAGCTGGAGGCCAGGCAGGGTCCCGATGCCTATTAAAGCCTTGCTTTAGATGGAAGATTCTGAACACACGCCTGTTTTTAATAAAAGCCAGAGCAGGAATCCTACCAAATGCAAGCCAGAAATGAGGTTTAAGATTTCAAAAAACAAAAAAAAAAAAAAAGAAAGAAAGAAAAAAGAAAGGGGGGAGGGAGAAAATGAAGAAAGCTCTTATTGAAACTCCTTGCTCTACTGTCTATATATTATTCTCTTCCTTGCATAATTTGCTTCCATTTTCTCTAGAAAAAAGACAGACAGAAAGAAAGAAAGAAAGAAAGAAAGAAAGAAAGAAAGCCCCCTATCCATCATCTCCAGGAAAATAATGTTCAGCTTTTCGAGTAGAAAATCCAATCTCCCCACCCTCCCTACCTACAAAGTTCTTTGCTTTCTTAAGGGACCTTCTTCTTTTTCAACCAGAAACTTACAACAAGACAACACGGCACAAAAGGTCACCTTCTAGCTTCCTGCGGGCCTTTCATGTTACAAAGACAATAACTGAATTTTTAGAGGCAAAAGCTCAGCCACCCTACTATGTGCCTGGGCAATTGTCTTTCTGATATTTTGAATGACTTATTTTCACCCTATTTCAAGGTCATCAAAGCCCTTGGCGTGGCTCAGGAACCTTGAATGCATTGTCTTTTTAACCAGAGTCTTTACTGGATATTTCCATTTTGGTACAAAGGGAGAGGCAGGGGCAAGGTGCTGGAGTCATTTTGGCTCAGCTATGCTCAGCTTCTCCAGCAGGCTGTTCTGGTCTCTGTGTTTGAAGCTTTTTGGTGGGAGAGCAGGAAATGCTGCAAACTGCACGCCTGTTTTAATCAATTCCACCTGAACTGGGGAGCATCCCAGGGAGACTCACTAGCAGGCATGCTTCTGTCATTGCTAAGCTGAGTATACGCAAATCCGTGATCTTTGGGACGTTTTTTTCATGGCTTGACTATCTACATTCAAGTTCTCTGTTTGAAAATACATGCCAGCCAGGGCTCTATTTAGAAGCAAAGAGCACCACCTCTTTGGAGTCCCACTTCTCTTCATTGCAGATCCCAGTCATCATCAGACACCAACGTCAGGGTTAGCATAGCTATTTTCAGTTACCGCTTCTTAAAATTAGTTAATTGGAGCTCACAGCCTTTGACATTAAGAGAACTAATGAGCTGAATCGGAGTGTGTGTTTCCTGGCAACGGTGAACCCTGGCCCGGTTTCCCTTGTCATCTCCCCTTCCCTTGGATCAAGCTACAGACAAAGCTGTTTTGCAGTGGTCAAAAGAGAGAAGGGGAGGGGAGGGGCCTGTAGCCAAGGATGAAGAGACTTCATTTACCTCATCACTCAATCTTCCACTTAAAAAAAAAAAAAAAAAAAGTTGAACTAGAGAAGCCCTTTCTTTGACCCACCCTCATTCACCATCCCTGATGGCTTCTTTTTCAAAATGGCCCAGCCTGGTTTCTATTTGGTTTTTACTTCAGCTCACCTAGATGACAGAAATCAAGAAATGGTCCTTTGGGAATTCCCAAAGTAAAGACAAAGTAAAGCCCCCATAGTGTGTGGGCAGCCCTCGGGGCAGCATCAAGACTTGACCAGAGGTTCTCACTGGTGTCTTCTATGATTTCCTGACTTAAGATAGCACACAGAGAAGCCCCACATCTCAACATCCTCATGACTAAGCCAGCTATGCGGGAAGATGTATAAATCTCTTTCCAAAGACATCACAGATACCCTCATATTGTAGAAGTTAAGGCCAATTGGCTTTCATCATAATTTAGTTTTCAATGTTTGATCTCTGTGGCCCGCCTTGTCTAACCCTAATCCCAACTCTTCCATTCCATTGGCTGTTAGACATTTCAGTTAATACAACATCCCTTTTACTTGGGGGTTTCATTAGCCAGTCCCCTGAACTTCAGGACAAACCATAAACCCGTCATTCTTATATCTTTGCATCCCCCCCACGTCAAGGTTTGGCGCCGTGAAGGAGGAAGCTGCCGAGCCTTGAAGTCGTGGGGCTCAGCGGATTAAACAACCCCTGTGACTAGCCTGGGAGTCACTCCCCTCTGGTCACACATGGAAACATCCTGACTTCCCCGCTCTTCTCCTGAATAGCCCTCTAAAACTGATATTTTTAGCAGCCAAGTGTCATTTGGACAAAGGATGAAATCACCTTGTGATTTGTGATGTCAGCTGTGAGCATTCTGTTCTCCCCCTAGCCTTCTTCCTTTAATAAAAAATAAAAATTATAATCAGATTTTATAATTTGTCAGGGAACTATTTTTTATTTTTAACAACTGGATCTGAAAGTTTTTAAAAACCCATATTATTCAAAACTATAATTGCTAAGAACAGAACAACTTTGAGTCATTGTAACAAATCCTTATTTTCCAGGTATTTTGTGAGGCAACCATATTATAAGAAAAATCTGGTACTGGAACCTCCAAATGTAATTAATAATTTGCTGAAGGTTCAACATGAGTTGTAATGATGAGCTCATGGTACTTTAATGAAACGAAAATTTCAACCACTGTTCACTAAAGCAAACGTCCACTTTAATTTAAGGGCCTCTGTTATGCACACTGCCAAAAGCCCGTTCTGTTTACGTGATGATTCGTATTCCAGTGTCCTGTTTCAATTCTTATGACAATGTACTGAAATGAAGCAATGGTTAATGTCAAAGGTTTTCACTCTTCAGAGCCTGTTTCTAATACGGCTTAAGGTTAGATTATCTTGGCGGGTCCCTCCTTGGATCTAGCAAAGTAGAATGTATTTTATACAGACGTTTCCATCCTGCCATAGACCAAATGACTGGCAGTCTGTTTAGGTGAGACCCACATACACCACACAAGTGTCCCAAAGGTCAGAATTTGTGAACTTTGTGCAAGTGTCTAGGCAGACATCAGTTTGCCTTTCTGTTTTCATTGTGTCCCTTATCTATTTTACATATCCCATGCTGCAGGAGAGTAAAAACAAAACTGGAAAATGAGACTTACCTAATGCAAAACACAAATAACATAAATGCAGACAGGAGACACCTCATCCTACCCTAAGCTGCTTGGCCCAGGAGTGGGGCCGGGCATTCAATTAAGCAAACACAACTGCTTCCATGTCGTACGTCAATAACAAATAACTCTAGGTTGCTAAGCTCGGTCACTGCAATGCAAGCCCTTCTGCATTTTAGGGTGCCCAGTTGTGCCCTGGGCTTCACCCGACTGATAGAGGAAGACAGCCAAGACAGGAGTCTGGCCAAGGAGGCACTGGGCAGAGAGAGCGCACAGTTGGGTTATTTTTCCTGTGGCTAGTCAGCAGCTGGAATCTGCTGAATGTTCCTATATACAAGTTGATGTCAGCTCAGAGAAAAGGGGAAAAATACCCCACCCAGTGTAAGCAGACACGCCAGACTCATGGGCACGCTTAAGCCAGCTAGGACTCGAGTCTCATCACCACGGTCTCTCATTCCCCTCTCTGGAAGAAAAGGATGATTTTCAAGAAACCTCCACACTCAGACACTCCTGCTTAGATATTTTTCAAAGGCTTCAGAGACTCATGATGTATGACTCCGTGGCTCTTTTATGTCTAACTTTCAGCCAGGCAACAAATTATGAGAACAGCCTTTTTTTTTTTTCCATTCCTCCAACTCAGCAGCTACTATGAGAGATTAAAAGTGAGATTTAGACAAACCTTGCTAGACAGCCAAGAAATTCAAAATAAAACCATAAATGCAGCATCTTGCTCTACGGATGTGCTCGGGACACCTAACTCCAGCAGTAGAAGAAAGGAGGGGAGGACTTAGCTGCGGGTTGGATGGCTTCGCCTGCTTGTCATACTCCTACTTCTGCTTAAACATAGAATTTCCAAAGTGCCTGATATTGAAATTCCTTAGCTTACTCATGCCAACATATTGTAAGCATTGTCAGGGGGACCCTCTGAATCTAAACACATATTTACACCCTTTAGTTGCCAAATGGACTCCATCTGGCTCACTGATGTTGCTGCCAAAGGGGTATTATACTTTTGGTCAGGCTGGAGTTTTCAGTGCCAGAGCGAAGGTTTCTGGGAAGGCTCTGGGTCTGAGAGACAGTACATGTTTGTAGACGCCACATCACTTGAGTATTTGTATGTGTAGATCACGTGGCAACTCTAACCCAAAATGGAATTCCAACATAGGATATTGTCACATGCCACTAGGTTTTCAGGAACCCCCCTCCATGGCATGGTTCATTCTTCACATCTGGCTGCTCTTCAGGCAGCAGAGCCACATGATAGGCAAAACCACAAATACCAAATGCTCCAATGTCTTATTTTTAACCGTTCCCATAAGCACGGAGAAATATCCACTCTTGTTTTTCAGTCAAAATAATCAGTTCACACGAATCATATGAACTCATTCCATCCACAGGCCTGGGGGAAGGGGAATAATGGAAATGGCAACTGGCCAAATTCTCCATGTCTCCACATCATTGGGGCAGGGCAGAACCCCCTGATTTCAATTACTCAGAGAGAGGAAATTGTTCATAATGGAGATGATCTAAACACCAGAAAACGAGACAAAGTATAGTTACTCTCCTCCCTGCTCTTGTGGGAACCCCGTGAATGTACAGGTAAAAATGAGATTAAGCACCAATCAGCACCCTCCTCTTCCTGTTTCCTTGATGGGAAAGCTGGTAGAAAAAACAGAGAAGAAAATAGAGACTAAATCATCATAGAGACTCTACCACAAACATATCCAAGGCTTTAGTGGAAAATTTGAAAATGAAAAGAAGTTAAAATAAAGGTGGACATGACCGCATATACCTATAGCCCCATGACTTAGGAGGATCATGAGTTTGAAGCCAACCTGGGCTCCATAGTGAGTTCAGGTCATCAAGATCTATAGAGTATGATCCTCTCTCATCTCCATCACACTCCTTCCATCCAACAAAGGAGGTGGGCAGTATGAGGAGGCCCCAGGAGGCTTTCAGTATAATCTGGGAAGTGGTCTTATTCTACAACCAAATATACCATTTGCTTCCACCACGTAAACACTCACATTTGGTTATAGATATTCAGAAGCAACACTGGATGTATCCTTCATCTGCATACTAATTCTAGCATTCATTTGCAAATACTTATGATTATTGTATATTACATCTAGCATGAGACCTCCTATGATGGAGAAGAGAAATCCTTTTTTTTTTTTTTTGGCTATTTTGTTTTGTAATGTTTTCCATGCTTTCCTTGAAATTACTAGGTACCCAGCCCCTTCCAGCCTTGAATTCCTAATCTTGCCTCCGTCTCCATCTTCAGGCATCAGAACCACATGATTATAGCAGTGTACCATACAGTTCTCAGTGACAAAGACATTTGGGGCATTTTGTAATCTTTTGGGTTGTTTGCTTGACAATGGATACTTATATAAGATGTATTCTGAACCATTTATATTTTTTTAACTTCATAGTGTGATTATTCTCAGAGCTAATTTTAAGACTGAATGAACTTTTTCCTTCCAGTAAACCTTCCTTTAAGTACCATGCCCCAGGGCCTGCATAAGACATTCCCACTCTCTCCTGCTATGGTTGCATTCACGAGGAAAATCTTTAGAAATTGAGCCAAATAGCCACTGTTTTTTTTTAAAAAAAAAAACAACAAAACACTCCCTATAGTGCCAAATTATTTTCATAACTAAAATAATAAAGCTTCATGTGAAGCAAGTTTTACAGTATCTTAATTATTGGCTTCTGGGGTAAAGAATTAAGGAAACATTAGTGAATGTGTTAACTAGACAAAGCATGGGAAGAATTTCCCTTTACTTACCTAGGACTGAAAGCAAAATAAAATCCATATTCTGAATCCATATTCTGTATGTAAACCACTGGCATGAGAGCCAACTTCAAGTTTTAGAACTACCAATAAATAGCAGCACTCAGAAAAATCCCCGAAACTCATCAGGAGACTTCAGTCAACCTAGTGAGATGCTCTATGGTTCAGTTCAGGAATCCATAATGAGTAGATGTTGATATAATTGTTTGTCTATGATGTGCAATGGTTAGTGTTCTGCCCCCCAATGTAATTGTTTACATTGCCTTAATACTTTCAGTACTCTAAATGACGCTATCAACCTCTTAATATTTAATACTTGAAAGAGAGTCAGAATCTTTAGCTTTTAAAAACATGGTTTTCTGTGAACTCGCACATTGAGCTGATGCTGCTTTTTGACTTTCTTCCAATCATGGTCTTACAGCTTTTGCTCTGTTTTTACTCAAGGCCTGTCCTCCGTGAGTCTATTTGGTACATACTGATGATTCATAGTCTTCTGGATGAGGGGACATTACATGGGGACACTCATGTCAGTGCCAATTACCAGTTCTACTAGATTGTTCCCCAGCGCCCTTCCCTGCAGAATGGGGAATTTCAGTGAAAGTCTAGGGAGAGTCCAACGAACCTTTGCAATTTACAAGTGTTTCGTGGTCTCCGCAGTGTTTGCAGTTCTCGTTTGAAATGCTATTTTTGTCATAGGAATTTGCATATTTTACTTTTCCCCCTGCAGAATCTCTACCTTTGGTTAAAATGAAAGCACATCTTCCAGGGTAATCAATCCTGTGAGAGTAGGGAAGGTCACACTGTTGTCTCTCATCCAGAGGGCAATGTTGAATTGGAAAAACAAGGTTTAGGAACATCCCTTCTTACTGCAAATCCCTTGCAGCCCCCCCCCCCCTTTATTTATCCCTGATCTGATTTCCTTTGTCACTCTGGCCCCACACACCATTATGTAGAGCAGTCTTCCGCTAGTTACTTATGGTGGACACCTGCCTTCTAGCTGGGCTTGGCAGGCCAGCAGGATGAGGTAATAATCAGAAGAGAATGTTCTGGTTCTTTAGCCACATCCACGTACAGTTTTACTCAAAACAGCTCTCTGTGGGTGAGAACAGAGCGGCTTTGAGATCCCTCTGTCTAACATTCTGTGGGAGCCTGGAAGAAGAAAACTGTAAACGTTTTTGATCCTTCTAGAATAATGGAAATATAAATGATATCTACCTTGGCCCATCCTCTCAAACTGTTTACACACAGATGTGCACGGAAACAAGACCCTCACATTTATAAACATTTTGGCTCTATTTTCGCTAAGTCCAGCCGACATCTTAAGCTCTTCTCCATGTGGCTGTACAGCTCTGGTTTCCTAAGAGCATATTTTGTGAAGGATTTATCCAGGGCGATGGCCGTCTCTGTAAGACAGACGCCTGAAGGACATATGGTTTCCATAGATTTTCTGTCTAGACTGGCTTTATTTAGTGACTCTTGGTCTGAATTGGTCTAGTTAAAGTTTCTGCAGGAGCTTGTATAAAAATTTTAGGTGTGGGCACACCATCAAGGCGTAAGACAAAAGCTTTGACTCCGTATTGGCAAGAAAGTAGAAGGGATCACTGAACATTTTCCTTTAGGTTAAATCATTCCGATCATGTTGAATGGCCGCTCACCCATTCCACCCCCAACCACCATCCAGAATGGAGGTAACTATTAGTCTGATTACAGCTAAGTCCATACACCCCTCAATGTTTTCCTGAGAAAATTCTTTGTGTTGCCAGTAGGGTGTGTGTGTGTGTGTGTGTGTGTGTGTGTGTGTGTGTGTGTGTTTGTGTGTGTGTGTGAAAGCTCTAATTTACATGGCCCAGGGGACCTATGATTTCTTGCCCTTTTAGCACCAATTTTTACAAACACAGCATTTTTCTGACTTGAAGGAACAAAAACAACAAGCCACTGAGCAAGGGACTCAACCATTTAGTATTTCAGTAGCTCCTTCAACCAACAATGAAAATTCTGTTTTCAAATGTGGTTTCTGAGCCAGTGTTCAAGGCTGCTCTAGAAACAATAAGATCCTTTCAGAAGGAAAGAATAACTTCTCGGCTTTCCCAGAAGTCAGCTTCGCTCCCTCTTTTGTGAGAACCCTGTTTAACTGCTTCACAGCGATAGGCTTGTGGGAAGAGAAAAGACTGTGGGACACTCTGCACACACACACACACACACACACACACACCCATACACACACACCCCAAGTGCTGTCACTTGGCCTCTCAGTGAGCATTTAATCTCTCTTCCTCACATACTTGTTAACTGACATGGCAGCTCACAAGGCACAATGCCTCTCTGTTTTTCTGTTTGCTTTAATTTTTTTCTTTTGTTTTTAAATTTTGAGCTCTAAGGCATATTAGAGCTCCCCCTGCTGGATTTTTTAAGAACACTGTTGAGTAGGCCATGAGTGCATGGCAATTCTTTGTCTCCATTTTTGCCAGTCAAAGGGCAAGAAAAGTATCATGTGGTGCATTTAAAACTGACCTCTTGACTCACGAGGTGTCACCAGGCAGGAGTAAAATGTTGCTGCAGCCTGGTCTTTTCTAAATCTTTTGATTCAGATTGATTTTTTGTTCCAGTAAAACAATTTTTCAAGAAAAAATTGGCCTGCTCACCTTTCCAGTTACAGTTACCTTCTCTGAACAACGGCCCCAAGCCCTACCCTTCTGCCTGGAAGACACTCAAGGTCTCTTGCACCTTTCTAAAGCAGATGTGAGTTTTACTGTTTCAACCAGAGGAGCAGATTTCTGTCTTTTCCCTCCCTGCTCCTGCTTTTCTCTTTTCCATGACTTCAAATGCCAGGGGACGGCATATCTCAAAAGTGGAAGCTTCTGCTTCCCTTAGCCGCTTCCAGGTTACCTACTTCTGAGCCTCACTTCCTTCCTCCAGACTACAAAAGCAGATTCTCCCTCTCCTGGAGCCCGAGGTGAGAGACGGGGTGAGGACCAGGGAAGGTTAGGGCAGAGGAGAAAGAGAGACAGGAAGGGTCTCTACTCTACCATTGATGGAAATGGGGTCTATGGAACAGAGTCGCAGGAGACCTCTTTCCAGAGAAGAGGGGGAGGGAGAGAGAAAAGAGGGAGTGTAAGGAAGAAGGAGACAGGAGAGGAAAGGAGGGGAAGATTCACTGGAAGGAATGTGATTTGACTTAACTCAATAGCCCTATGCTGTAAATCTCTGGAAAACCAGGTCCTACCTCTGTTTTCTCAGTGTCTGTTCTTGTATTTACTTCTCTCCATCTTCTTTAGCCCCTTCCTCTCCTCAGCTTACCTGTTGGTAATGATACAGGACAGAGGCCAACATAGAAAAAAACAATATCACAACTAGTCTTTTAAACATAGTTTCATACACTGAAACACCCTCTAAGCTCTCCAAGTTGTTTCATCACTTTGTTGGGATGTGAGGTAAACACAAGTCACGTGATGCTTGTAATAAAGGGTGGGAGATGCTTGCTTTTCTAAACAGTAGCACTCTTCCAGACCTTTCCTTTACAGACGCCTATTCCCATTCCTGGAACACCAGACCCTCAGACCCTCAACTTTTCCTATGCTCTAGAAGTCTCTCTCTCTCTCTCTCTCTCTCTCTCTCTCTCTCTCTCTCTCTAAGCCAGAACTCCAAGTGCCCCTTCCACTCTGCTAGCACTTACCTGCTGTTGTCACCACTAATCTGTCTCAGTCCTAACAAAAAAGCCTTCCAAACAGTGATGATATTTCTTTGCATATCTGTCAACATAGCGCCTTGTATATACACGGGGAAAGAAAGAATGCAAAATGAGTTGACCTGCAATGCTTACTCAAAATTTACTTTGGAGGATGGCCCCCATGCAGTGTAATATATATATATATATATTTGTTTGTTTTACATCCCAACCAGTTTGCCTACCACCCAGTCCACTCCTCCTCTGTTTCTGTTTAGGAAAGGGCAGGTCTTCCATGAGCAACAACAAAACATGGCATATTAAGTTGTGCTAAGACTAAGCACCTCCCTTTGTGTTAAGGTTGGGCAAGGCAACCCAGTGCAAGTAGGACCATGCAGTATATAAACCGATAAAAATACACTTTCTTTCAGTAAATCCCCTGAAATAATCTGAGTCAATGTTGTTGTAAAATCCTTTTCCTCATCTTCAACTGAGACAGACTTAATGGGAATGAGTCATCATTGAAAAGCTGGGTTGCTTTTTGTTGTTGTAGGCATATTGCATCAGATCTGCTAGGGAAACATAAATCAGATCTATAGAGCAGTCTAAATAAACTTTAACAAAGCACATTTTATTTCTATTTGCCTCAGAGACTAACTTATTGTCACCAAATATTGTATCAAATTTTCTCCTTATGCTCTCATTTCAAGTACCATAAATTGATTCTTACTTTCCTAGTGATAAATTTGTATACATATAAAATCAAGAGTTTATTCTGTTATTCTTTTTCTTTTCTTTTCTGGTTTTTGGGGGTTTTTTGGTTTGTTTTATTTTGTTTTCTGAGACAGGGTTTCCCTGTGTAACAGTACTAACTGTCCTGAAACTAGCTCTTGTAGAGCAGGCAGGCCTCGAACTCACAGTGATCCGCCTGCCTCTGCCTCCTGAGTGATAGGATATTCTGTCATTCTGACAGTAGACTATATGTCATCTCTTAGATGTAGTGAGTCATATTATCTTTAGATCCTTCAAATAGACACCAGGCTTTCTAGACTTTTCTCTACTTTCATCCATTACTACAAACTATTCTAGGACAACAATGAGCTTGGTGACATTCCTTAGGCCACAAAAGGCAACAAACCTGCTTTTGGATACCCAGCACCCACACTTACGGGGAAAAAATTTTGAAAATGGTATGTGTGTTGGAAATATGATTCCAGTGTTGGGAAAGAGGAGACAGGAAGGATCCCTGGCACTTACTGGCCAGCCCTTCTAGCTAAAGCCAGGAACTCCTTGTCTAAAAATTTAAGGTAAAAAGTGATTGAGGAAGACTCCAACATCAACCTCTGGCCTGCCTAAACACACACACACACACACACACACACACACTTGCACGCATGCACACACACCACCCCAAAGCTGATGAACAATGTAGTCTATCCTGGTGGAGTCTCCTTGAACCCATTAAGATTGGCCTCACATCATGAACACTCAAGGCCAGATAAGAGAAAGAAAGCCAGCTGGAATTAGACTTCTATTCTTAAAAGACAATAAAGTAAGAGAAGGAAACAAATGGTGGCTTCTCAACCTTATCAGTGAAGGCTTCTGCCCAAAATGCCACCCACCCTGCATGAGCATCGGACTTTCTTACAAAAACTGTCATTGTCCAAAATCCTGTAAACGGGCCATCCCTGCAGCCACAGCTTCAAGTCTTACATCTTTCCCTTTGATTTGAAAGCAGAAACATGGCTCTTCTATCATAACCATAAACCGCCCACACACAACACAGTGTTTCAATAAGTGTTAAATGATACAAGATGCTCCATTTCAATGTAATGGATTACTTAATGAAGCCCATCGCTTAACAAAGCAACTGAGGAATATTTGGTACAAAACAAATAAGTTTGCCCCAAACAAACTGTCTTGTGAGGTAAACGACTTCGGAAATGGGAATGGTTGGGAATCAGACCAGTGAAACAGATTTAAACAGTAAACCTTATATACCTTCTTGGTGCTGAAGTTGGCACACGTCTTAGAATTTGTCTGAAGTTTTTCCTAGCAGTGTTTTACAATACAGTCTGCTTTTCTTATTGTTTTAGAAATAGAATAATATTCATTTCTTTCAAAAGAGTAAGTGGGTCAAGGCTCTTCAGGATTTTTAATTGCACATATTGCACATATATGGATTTCTTTCATATAAAACTAGGTATATTTCAAAGATGTCTAAATCGTTCGGAAGGCCTGTAGTGGTATCTTATCCTTCCATTTTTTTCTTCTGTCGTTAATTCACCACACTACTATGCCTTTTTTTTTTTTTTCAGTTACTGGCCCCAGGGACATCCTTAATGAGCTCACAAGTAAACAGGTTTTCCTAATTTATTCATTTGGGGGGAAAAAAAAGCAAACTTACTATGAACCAAGCCAAAGATCATGCTAAATTCTGGGTGTATGGTAGACAAAATGAATAGCAGACCTGACAGCTAGCAAAAAGTTGTATCTTCCTAGTCTTCTCTCTGCCACTGCCCACCACTGTTCACTGCTACCCTCACCCCAAGCCCAGTGCAAGGCTGACGAGATTAATGAGAATCTGCTCTGCCATCAAAATCTTCAGTTTTCTTTCTACTCTCCATTCCCTCCATCAAACTCTTCCCTCTAATGCGCATAATTTGAGTCCCCTTTGGTCGTTAATCCTTTACCACTGGCAAACTCTCTGTGTGGTCTTCCAGATCACCGTTGCCCTTGCTGTAACCACATCGTCACAGTTTCAAGCCTATCAGAGTGTACACTCGGGTGCCGAGCTCCAGAAGCCCAACCCCGCTGTTCCATATTTAAAATGCAGTGCTACCGTGAAGACCTCATGCACGTTTGTCTCAGTTCACTTGCCCTGCCTCTCAAGAGTAGATTCCAAGCCTCTGAATGGCAGTCTGCTCCACATAGTAACTGATGAACGATGCACAAATGTATGAATAAACTTTGCTATATTCTCTGACTGAGTTACAAACGGGAAAAAAAAGCCTACAGACAGTCCATAAGAAATAAAACCCACATAATTGAGCAATTATAGCTATACTTGATGTATTTTTTAACTTCTGCTCTAGAATTTTTTCTATGTGAACATATTGTCTCAAATACAAGCCTCTAACACCAACGTGTTATACACATGACCTCATGGGACCTGCTCACCTTGACCTAGCTAGGACTCCAACCTCAATGGCTATCTTGTTTAGAGCACTTTTCAGTTACTCACGCATCTGTCTATAGTTCAGCAAATATGTATTCATTGCTCCTGAATCTCAGTGTACTCAATGCTTAATATACACAGTGAAACAGCATGTGCAATCTCTATTCTCCAGGAACTTTAAATGTATTGAGAGTTCAGGCAGTAAAGTGCTGGCAAGTGACATATAAGACAAGAACAAAAGGATCAGGAGATCTCAGCTGCATTCCTTTCTCTCTGGGTTACAAGCCTTTGTCTAACCTATCATGTTTGCATACAACAATCCAATCTGCTCTTCTGTATTCCGAGTCTCACTGAATTCATAGCCTGACATCTCCTAAACCAGCGTAGTATTACACCCCAGCAGGGTCTTCATCCCTCAAGTCTCAATTCTGGCTCTCAGCTCCCATATTTCATAACTGTTTAGTTACTAAAAATACATCTCCATTGGTTGTTATTTGTCAAACTTCTTAGAGATAGGATGCCATTGTTTTGGGCTTTTGTTTGTTTGTTTTCTAGTTATACTTTTTTGTTTGTTTTGTTTTCCAAGACAGGGTTTCTCTGTGTAGCTTTGGAGCCTGTCTTGGAACTTGCTCTGTAGACCAGGCTGG
This sequence comes from Microtus oregoni, assembly GCF_018167655.1. Classification (NCBI taxonomy): domain Eukaryota; kingdom Metazoa; phylum Chordata; class Mammalia; order Rodentia; family Cricetidae; genus Microtus; species Microtus oregoni. The sequence goes on from NW_024543072.1 coordinate 36,730,954, forward strand.
CCTCGAACCCACAGAGATCGGCCACCGTCTGCCTCCCAAATGCTGGGATTAAAGCCGTGCACCACCACTGCCTGGCCAATGCTACTGTTTAGTACTATTCCAAACACTAAATTACTGAATAATAAAATAGCTCATAGGAAGAATCTCCAATTTTCAGTCCTACACACACACACACACAATATGGGAGGGGGAGATAGCACAGTGGTTGAGAACACATACCGCTCTTCCACAGGACCCAAGTTTTGTTCCTAATGTAACTCACAACTGATGAAACTTCAGCTCTGAGAAATTCAACACCTTCTTCTGGCCTCTGCAGGTACCTACGTTCATAAGTGTACATACACACACACACAATTTAAAACCATACAACCTAAAAAACAAATTGGAAAATATGTATGCTACTGCCACTATTAATAAACACTGTTTCTATGTGATGAGACCAATGGATGATATAACATCAGGTGTTATTAACTTCCAGGGTAATTTTTCTATTTATCCAGCTCTCCAATACTCACTAAGTGGATGGTAAGCTGTGGGCCAGGCACTTCGGGTATACTGAGGTGAATAACCAGTAAAGATGGAAATGTGACCCTAGTCAGAATCTAGTGTGATGACTCACCACACTGTCACTGGAGCAAGTGGAAGGGGAAAGTAGGTCAGAGAGGGCCTCCTTCCCTGAGAAGAGTCTAGAAAGATGAACAAACAGTCAGTGTGAACAAAAGTACATATAACACCACACTAAACACGGCCTGACACTCGTCGGACCTGTGACCTCCCCATCAAAAGAGAAACTGGTACAGGTTCAAGACTTGGGATATAAGCTCAAAAAATACGGATGATGGCCATCTCAAACATGGGAGAATATACTAACAAAAGGGAAATTGTTTTTGCATAATCGTAAGAAAATTGCTTTTTCCCAATGGAGAATTGCCAAACAGTTCCGGTGGTCATAGAAGCCTTTCTGCAAAAGGTCTTGTTCACTGCACAGCTACCATCAGTTATGCTTGTTCCTCTGCCAATAGGTATCTCTATGCATCCTTTTAAAAATCTAGTTACTGCTGAAGAGTAAAACTAGCACAGGACATTAAATTAGAATGTACTGGTGTTTCCTAGCCAATTTTTAGGTATAGGAGGAAAAGGGGACTGTCCATGACTTCATGCTAAGTAGTCAATAGTCTCACTATTAAATCAACAATATCCCTTCTGCTCTGCTTTCCCCTGGGCTTTGACTTTTATCTTATAGCTTGTGAGGTGTGGTGTGTGTGTGTGTGTGTGTGTGTGTGTGTGTGTGTGTTACTCAACTGAGAGATGACAGTTTTCAAGGTCAGGACCTTCACAAATGTCAGGACCAGCTCTAACCACCAGGAAACAGGGTGTGGTTTTGAGGCACCCCATCATTTTTTTTCAACTTTTCCAACAGTGGGGTTTCACCCCAGAAAACAGGTATCCAATCAATCAATTGAGTGCTTCCAGTTCAGAAACATGACTGCAATTCTAAAAATAGTCTTTTGAAAAAAAATCTCAGCTGGGAAGATCAGTCAAAAAAAATTCCACTTAGGTCAAGTGTTGAATTAGAGAAATATAAAACACTATTCCAAAGTATATAGTATATAGTATTATATAAGTATATAGTACACACAGAGAAAACTCATTAGCACACTTGCAACATAAATGTGTTCAAAGAATAAATAATATGACTTGATAGTGTTGAACTTCTGAAGTACAATAACATTTAATCACGTGGATGGCTTTCAGAAACGCCATGGCCAACCAGATATTGGCTAATACCACTACAAATCTTGATGAGCCCTGGAAAACTCCAAATAGAGCTGTCACTCATGTAGCTTACATGGGTGCTCACACCTAGCCTGTTCATAACCACTGCAGAAAAGAAAAAAAAAGCCTTGATTTCCGATTTTCTATGGTCCGAATTAGATGCAAAATAGAGAAAAATTAGGGAAAGCCACTGCTAAGAGCAGTGAGAAGTGGTAACTAACTTCCTGGCAGAGACCAAGACTCAAAACCATTGTTGACACTTAACACGCCTCATTAGTTCCTGGAGCAGGCACACCTCAGCACAGTTCACCCTCTGGAACAGTGGTTCTTAGCCTTCAATACCAGAACCCTTTGATATAGTTCCTCATGTTGTAGTGACCCCTCGCCAAACATAAAATTATTTTTGTTGTGACTTCACAACTGTTATTTTGCCACTGTTATAAATCATGATGTAAATATTTTTGGAGATAGAGATTTGCCAAAGGGGTTGTGACCCAGTTTGAGAACCACTGCTCTGTAACTATTGTTCTCAACTGTCTGAGATCTGTGCAGTATGTTCCACGGTGGCTTTCAAATTATTCCATATTTGTATTAGTATTGGGAGAAATCTCTTTGGTTTTAATAAATATTTGCATAATGAAAAATAAACAATATCCATTGAAAGTTAGGATAGCTGGAGGACTCAAAGGTGACAATCTTAGGATCGCTGCAGAGGGGGACTACTCCTCTTGACCTGAATTGCATGCGCATGCACACCATGGCTCTTTGTCAGTGTCCTGAAAGAACGGTTCTGCTATTATACCTGTTTCTTTACCTGTCTCTTTCTCTTTTTCTAGCCGGAGGCCACCCCCATCGCCAACTCGCCCCACTATAATCCGTCCACTAGAATCCTCACTGTTAGACTAAATGGAGTGTCTGGCATGGCAATTAATCACTAACGATTTCTGCAAAAGCAACATATTCTGTAAGCTTTGCGGTCAACCATGAGTACGCGCATGTGTGGACATCCATAGGCAAGTAGCCAGTTTTACTAATGTACCCATCACCCATCTTCATTGCTCATGGTATGGCAGACCTTTGGGGTTTGACGTGAAGAACTGCTAGCCTGTAGAAAGACTTAACATGTTAACTGTTAACCTTAACTGACCGAGGTAGTTTTGTATAGCAGCCCTATACTTTGGTACCATTTGTCTACTCAACATATGTCTGAAGAGTTTTCTCAGATCTCTACAGAGCAGTTATACCAATTCTTAACAAACGTAAGAATGAGCTTTGAGCCGCACAAGTTTCTCCCCACATTCTGTTTAGGATGGCAGAGACTCTATTGTCTGATATTAATGCCACTACCTACTCCACAATCACCTATTTAGAATTCTTCTCCTTATTTCATAAGACTGCTAGGAGGCGAGGTTTTAAAATTAGGGCTACTGAAGGTGGAAGCTTTTCAGGAGCTTGAGGCAGTCAGCAGAGGGAATGCCTGCAGGGTTTGCTCTAGGGAGCTCCTCCCAGAACCAGTGGACTGTGCTTCGTGCTAGAAGCTCAAGCAGCAGCGAAGCAATGCCTGGGTTTTTTGGTAAGAACCAAAAATAAGTCAATCTATTTGGCTACTTTCAGAGTTCAAGGAAGAAGCAAAAATATCATCTTTCTAAAAGTGTCTAGGGAAACATAATTTATTATCTTATGTATTTACTTCTTAATAGACTCTAATGAAGGAAGGCTGACATTAAAAATATTTAATTTTACAGTTGATTTTTTTGACATGGGTAACTAACTCCATTTAGTTTTTATGATTATTGTTTTGACTGGAGCAAAGTTAAATGTAAGTTAATACATGATTCCTATGGTTTACATATAAATGAGTATGCAAGGATCCCTTTAAAACAACTTTAATGTCTCTACCCATTCCAGCCTCTCTTAACTCCTGCAGCGTAATGACACAGTTGCATGAAAGTATCACCCCTGGTATGGAAACTCAGGGATACCATGGTTTAAGAGCACAGCTCACATGTTTACAGATGCCCTGCTCCAACTTGCTCCCCAAAATGCCTTTGCAATATTGATCTGCAGAACAAATTTTAAATGGACAGGATTTCTAAAACTTACAAGAGCAGTCTAGCCCAGAGGCTAATAGTTTAGCCTTGAGGCTAAGTTTTGAACTACCTACATATGGCCAGATGATTCACATGTAGGAAACAGCTAGAAGCCAACTGGGATGCTGTCAGCTAACTGCTCCCAGACAGCCGAATGAGCATCCACTAAATTGTGCGTCCCATGACATTATTCCTTAGTCACAGAAGTAAATCAGGTTTTACTAACTGTGGTGTCTCCCTTTGAAAGCAGCAAACATGATTTGTATGTGAACTTCATTTTAATTTCCTGTGTAGTTTCTAGCCAAAGCAGGTAGCCCTAAAGTATGACATAAAAACTTTTAACCATTATTTTAAAAAGAAAATAATTCCAAGTTAAATGGCACTGCGTTGAACTTATTCTAATGGGCTATATTCCACTTATATTTGGCATACAAAAGGGACATAATATCATCACTCCTCACTTCTGTCATATTTCCCATTGGAAAATAAATCTCCGTGAATGGAACTCATATACAAGATGCATATTGTCTTTGAAAAAGGTGACCCAGCTAAATGGAAAAACATTAAGCAAACCTTCATAATCAGACAAAGCTCCCTCCTCTTAGGATTTGCTCTGCTTCTTCCTTTGAGTTCTCTAAAATAAGCAACTAACAAATCACATGCTTCAGGGTTTGGCTGTGTACTTACTGTGGTTTTGCATCTTGCTGTCTTTCAAAATTTTCCTTCTGTCAGAGGAAAGTATTGCAGAAAACCGCTGGTGTAGTCTCAGATCAGCACAAACCGATGGCAAGGCAAACTGGGGATTTGTCTCTCCAAGTTTCTTCCCACTGATCTTAGACGGTCATAGCAATGGCATTTGTCAACTTTGGCTTTTGCTTCTTGATCCACAGATGCCCTGTCCCAAATGTCTTTATTTGTCTGGACAGTTTTGGTCTCTTTGCTACTGTGTTATATCTGGTGGCACCAAGCACTCCCCAGTCCACCCCACCCCCAGAATTTCAGCAATGCACTCCAGAATATTTTCTGTTTGGAGGGTTTTCATCCTGCTAAGAGGAGACAGCAGTGTGAGTGGAGCCTGACGTTCTAGTGTGTGCAGAGTTTGCGGAGTGGCGGTGCACATCAGGCCTTAAGATGGGAATGTAAGACTGAAGGGCCTTTCAGTTCCCATCCCATTTCTCATCTCCTGACTGATGCTTCTGATGTCAGCACAATAGATGTTGCTCTATCTTGTCTAGCATCATCATCGTAATAATCCCAGTGTTTTTAGGATTTGAAAAAAATTAACTGTACTCGTTTGATAAGTAAATGCAGTTTTACTGTCACATGCTAAATTCTGCATGCATGTTGTCTAACTGGAATAGCCATTTACTCAATTGTGGATGGACTATGAAATAGTATTGATTTAGAACAGATACATTCTCAAAAATCATCTAACAAATTGCTTTTAGATGTGTTTATAGCATATAGAAGAGCAGTAGGGTCTCTTCATCCGCAATTCCGCTGTTCATGCAGATACATACTCATTCTATCCAAAAGCATAATAAACAATTCATGTGATATAAGCACTCTGAATTTAGAATTAAGTAGCTACATAGATTAATCTGTGATTTCTAGACTGTAGTCATAACTCTAAAATACAAAATGGGACCTGATACCAGTATATGATGAGTGTCGATGTTTTCTCTGTACTCATTTTCTCTGCATGTCCCCAGCAATCCACTACATACATAGGAAACATGTATCTGTGTCCTTTTTGAGTAAGTAGGTTCAAAAGCACTTGCAGAAGTGCCATTAAGCATGAATGTCTTAACATGTGCATTATATATATATATATGTATGAGCATAAATATCAGTATAAATCTGTGCTCAGTATGTAAGAATATGAATATATTTTTTAACTGTGCTAATGTATGATCTATGTTGGGAAGATCTGCCATAACTTGTGATTACAGTAGTTCATTTCTCATAACATACATGAGATACACAAGATTTTATAACTCATACTGTATATATCCTGAGGGACACAAAGCTTATGATAACCATGATAAGGTAGAGTAATGTCTATAGTCATTAGTATTGAAACCCACAGCACTGCTGCCTAAAGGAATTACCCTTTAGCGATACTCTGCTAAAAAGGATGAGGTTTGGAAGCTTTTCTCTAAACTCCGATATTTGAGGGTTGTTGAGCTGACTCTTAAGAAGCTAAGTTGAGCCGGGCGGTGGTGGCGCACGCCTTTAATCCCAGCACTTGGGAGGCAGAGGCAGGTGGATCTCTGTGAGTTTGAGACCAGCCTGGTCTACAAGAGCTAGTTCCAGGACAGGCTCCAAAACCACAGAGAAACCCTGTCTCGAAAAACCAAAAAAAAAAAAAAAAAGAAGAAGAAGCTAAGTTGATCTGTATGCTCATTTGTTCTCTGCAGTAAAAGTAAAATGAAAGGAATGTATCTTTCCGAGCAAAACTGTCACACATGCAGGGAACAGGTTGCTTAATTCCTTGGAGGCATGCTAGCTACTCTTTCAGGTGAACCTTTTGCATTTGGAAAACTGTAGAATAACTTTAAATCAATGGGGATCCCCGTAAGATGGAGAATAAAGCTTAAACAGATCTCCAAACTATCATAGTTCAGTGAGAGAAGATTGTGTATAAGACTCAAGTCATGAGTTTTATGTCATTTCGTCGAGGACTACTAGCTGTGAACTCAGAGTTCCTGTGAATGAAGCCAATTTTAGAGAAACAATGGATAATTCATCAGATCATTTAGGCTTTCCTAAAGAACTCAATTTGTCTTTCAAAAAATGGGCTGTCTGTCTAGCAGATACGTTTAAATTTGTGGTGCTCTGTATGTGAAACTTTAATGATGTTTTTGAAGTATATATAGTGTATGCATTGTTAGTTGTGTATATATAAATACATGTAAAAATATTTGTGTGTGTGAGAGCAAGAGACGAGAACCTCAGAGAATCTCCTGTTTAAGGTCTGTTCGTGCTGGTGTCCTGGAGTGACTTCGCATTCCTCTGGTCAAGGGCTTCACATGTGACTCCGCTCAAGGCATGACTTCTTGTTGCCTTTACCTTTAAATTCCCCAAACTTTACTCATAATATTTTCAAATTATACAAAAAGTACCCCACTGTCTTTTATTGACTGCTGCCAATCTGTGGAAATCATTTCTCAGAAACCCTAGCACTCTGACCTTGGGTGTTTGAGTCCATATACACTGCTTTTGTTTCATAGACTTGTATGTATTCCTCTTCTCTCCCTGTTCTGAGTCAAATTTCTTTTTTTGCTTTTTTAGGAATCATGAGTATGTAGTAGTCAAATATTGTCTTCCCCGTCTATTCTTTAATTAACATGAGCCAAAATACTTTTCACTGTTTCTCTCTCTCTCTCTCTCTCTCTCTTTTGGCACTTTTGGAATTTCTTAATGCTGGATTAATATGGATTCTGTGAATGGGATTTTTGAAGCAAATTCCTAAAGCCTGTATCATCCTTGAAGGTCATGTACCTATTGTGAAAATGTGAAACTGTATTTCAAACCTGAAATAAATTATTACCTTTGAAGGAATCCCCAATTCCTCATTCTTGTATACATTTGAGCCTATGCATTTCGGAAACACCTGCAAGTAAATTCCTATTGCCCCTTTGCTCAGATTCGTCCAACATTACTAAAGTGGAGAGTGATAGGGTTTTTGCATTTCTGTCCTTAAGAGAAGGAGATTTCTAGAGCAGATCAGGTAAATCAAAGGAAGGGGGGGGGGGGTGACACTTCCTACTGATTTGAAATAATAGGTTGTAGGATTCTAGCCTCAGACAGCACCCCAGTATAACCTTTGCCAAGAAGCCATGTGACCGTTTGCTCCTGGAAAAGAAGTCTTTGCGGGAAAAACCAGGAAGTAGGAGGAAGGATAGCTTATTTTCATGTTAGGTCAACAGAAGACAAACACTGAGAACCTGGCTAGTGTGTGTTACCTGCTCGCGGGGCAGTGAACCTGCAATGTGTCCAGTAAGAAGAAAAGATAAGTGCTCAGTAGGTACAGACAATCCTTTTCCTAATTGTGTTTCCAGATAATAAACACTCTTGGTTACTAGCTCTGATGGTAGCTCCCTAACCATGTATGGTTCTAGGCTGTGCCACCAAAGTGAAGACAATAAGGGTTTAACTTGCCAGGCACGAGCAGGATTATATAATCATAGGAGAGAGAGCTGGACAGATTGCTCTTCTCAGATGCAATTTCCTTCTCGATCCATTTCCCACAAATGGAGAAGCCATGCCTTCAATGGACGGAGCCTACTGGGGGAGATTGTGGGTAGGAACCAGGCTAGTCACTTGTGTTTGGTTTTAAGCACACTATTTTAATGTATGCTAATAATATTTGGAATAACTTCTAAAAACCCAAAGAACAGTATTGTCACTCTTTGGCACCTTTCCATTTGTATTTTCAAAGCAATTCTGTCATCATTGTAAATCTCTGCTTGATTTGTTCTCAAGATTCCCATCTTTCTGCCGCAACCTTTTAATTGCACTTTGAGAAACACATCTAGCATCTGGTCTCATGAGACTCAACCTGACTCCACCCACATTCTTCTCCCAACTCTTGATACTGTCACACAATGGGTTGTTTATTGGTGCTGGAGTGACATAGGAATTAGAATATATGCAAGAGATATGGACTAAAATTACTGACTTAATTCAAAGCCTCCCAAAGCGCCTCTCCTGAGCTTGTAATAAAGCTCGTACGCAGACACTAAGAGTGATTTTAACGGTATACTTTGGGAGATGGCAGCTACAATGTAAATGGCTTTTACTGAAAGAAAATAAATAAGATTACACTGATTCTTGGAGTGATAGTGTCCACAAGCTTCTCCGACTTCCTTGATCAGAAAAGCTTCATTCGTGCACCGTCCCACAGAACTAGTGTTCTAAGTCACCTGCTTCAGGAAACAGCACTTTGGGGACACTAGGCACAAGGCAAAGCCATTGGATGTGGTGATTACTTTACAGTTACTGACACCAACAAAAAGTTGTGTGATGAGTTCAAGCGCCAGAGCAAGGTGAAGTCCCAGCTCAGGACGGACATCCGGAAGCACTGGCAGCTTTGTGCCAATGGTGCCTGAGCTTCTTGGAGGCAGATCCCGAAAGACAAGGTGCATGGAAACAGAAGAGGTGCGCACGGGCACCGATTCTTACCAAACTTGGGTGGAAACTCGTCATTTCCTACCTTACTTTCTCTCCTCCCCTTTCCGCGGGGGGGGGGGGGGGGGAGACTGCGTTGACTAATTTCATTATACTTATGAGGTTATGGTGAATGAAGAAGCCAGCTATTTAAAGTTAAACTTCCCCAGAGAAGATGTGAGGACACCCCATTCCTGTTGCCTTTCTTTCCTCACTTCCCCATGATTCCGGCTTACTCATCTGTGGTGGGATGCTAAGCTATCTAAAAGATGGGCAAAGCAAGCAAGCAGAGTTTGTTTGGTGAGATTCCACAGACTAGAGAGAGCAGAGAAAGAAAACCCTCCAAGAGTTCATCCCAGGGCGAGGGCACCACCAGCTTAAATTGTAGCAGTGGGGCAGAGCTGAGAGGGTTTCATCCGTTCTTACCAATATTTTTTAATGACGTTTTCCTCTCTTTTTCTTTGAATTTGGAAAAACGTATCTGTGAAGTTATTTTTCTGAACATTTAATAAAATATAACCTGCATATATAATCTCAACTACATTATATGGGTCTGCGAATATAGTTATTGAGCTCTGAAATTTGTTAATTCAGTACTCCAGGACTTTTGGTAGTCTTTCCATGTAAACCACACATGTTCAGCACTTGCCTTCAAACACTCTATAAATATAGAATTCTGAAAAGGGAATAGCCAAAAAAAAAACAAAAAACAAAAAAAAAAAAACCAAAAAAAAAAACCTGTCATAATCCATGGCCGAACTAACAGATCCAGTGACGCTGTTATTATCAGTGGTGCTTTCCTGACAGCAACAGGAACGTTTGATACGGGGTAAGTGAGGATGAAAAGAAAGGAGCTGCTGAGGGAATGTCACCATGATGTCTAAAGCAAATTTTCTTGCTGCCAGTGAAATCTGTTTTCGGGCATAATATGTCTGATCCTGTTTCTGGGTTGGAACACCAAACTGGCTCCCATGGGAAGGTGTTCTTGGCATCTGCTCGCAGAATGTCTCTTCAACACTGTGGACTTGCTGTTAGGTTTAATGGCTCACCTCCCCACCATGCTGAGGTAATTAGAGTGTTCTACAGCCCCTTCAGAACTCAAAAATAGTTCGTTTGCTGGGCAGGTGATAAATCTCATTCAGCCTGACAGAAATGCAATTACACTTTCGTCATGAAAACACCAGGGACACCATTACCGAGATCTCTCAAAGCCCAAGGCTTGCAGGCCCCCCACAGTTGGTAGGTCAGGGACTAAGAACAAGTTTTTCATCATTTAAAGAGATGGGAGACCTCCTTAACGTAGCCAGATTAAATTGGACTGGAGAAAAATTGGTTCAGGACTTTGGGAAAGGTAACCACTCCTCAAGAAAAAGTCCCCTCAGTTTGGTTCCATTAACATCTCAAAAAGATTTCAAAAAAGAGCAAAAGGAAGCATTTGGGGCTTTGCTTTTTATAGACCCAACTGTCATCTTAGCAAGAAGGAGGTACATTGCGGGATATCTGGCCAGGTAGTTCAAGGTGAAGTCCCACAGAGGGACGGGTTTGAGATGATCTCACAGGCCCACAAGAGTCAGTTCACAGTGACTTGGTTAGAAAGAGGGAATTGAAGTGCAGACTTCTGCTGGAACCCACTGGGCGGTCCTTCTTTGTCCTGTCCTTTGTCTGCTACAAAGCTGTCCCTTGCAACATAGAGGTTTCTATATCCCCTGGAGCTGGAAATCATCTCAAATTCTAGTGGCTTATGTCAGGCAGCAACACAACTCTGGACCCCGACTCCCCAACTCATGGGAAGTGAGGCAGGCTAGGAATCTAGAGAAGTATCCAGAAAACCAGAGTGTGTATACCCTGGACTTGCTTCCCAATAAATCAGGATTTTCACTGTTCCTTGCTCTAAGACAGAGGGAATTCACACAAATTCTGGGACCACCAAGAACCAGCCTAGGCCTACTATGTTTCCTAGACTCACCCTAGGCTGCCATACTGCACAACCTCAGATTCTCAGTTACAAATTCCTAACTGTAAATTAGCTCCCAAGCTGTGCTGGGATGATGTTGCTCATTTGATCTTGAGACCTATAAATTTCCTCACTTTGAAAAATATTTCACTAGTCAGGTGCCAGCGGAAGGCCTGAGGGAGTGAACTGATTTCAGTCAACAGAACCCTATAGCACTTCCTGTCCACCATTTACATCTTCAGAAATAACTCGGGGGAGTCATAAAATTAGGGTTAGAAATCAAGTATGCCGTCTAAAAGATATATTTAATACTGATCCTAATACACCTAAGTTTGATGGCAAGGATTTAGAATGCTACAGTCTAACAGAGTAACATTTTTGAACGGGCACAAATGCCGTAGCATGCTGCTAGTGCCTTGGGAGAATCCGGATTGCTGCTAGCTTTGCTGTGCGGTGTGCTCTCATGTCTCCTGCATGACTGTCTGGTCTCTTGCTTTATTTGGGTTTTTGTTTATTTGTTTATTCTTTTGTTTGAATTAGACTTTTGTGGAATATTTTTGCATGCCATTATTTGGATTTATTTTATAATTTAAACATTGTCTTCTCCCTCTACATGTTTTTCCTTTTTTATTATTTTGTTTTGTTTTTACTAGGCGACCCCCTCCTGCAGTTCCAGGCCGACCTTCCTAAGCCCATCCCCCCACCCCATCATCCTTCTGTTTCCAGCAATGTGTCTACCCATGGTGTTTAAGGTCTTTTGTTTGCACTATGTTATATGTACATAAAACTTTTATTTTTGATCTGTGTCTTTAATTAAAAAATAAAGTTTATTCTATATAAAATTTTACATGTGTTCATTTCTTTTCCTGTAGAAAAATAACCCAAATTAAAATAATTCATATAAGTTAATGCCAAGTAAGGTGAAAATGCATTTATCTAGATTTTTTTTTAAGAAGGGGAAATAGATTTTGTGGCAGACTTGGGGCAGGTGGGATGGGAACAGGAGGGATCAGGTGGGGAGGGAGGGATGCCAGGAAAGAGTACTGGGAGAAATGACTGCAACTGGGGGCATCTGAGTGGCGATACAGAGACCCAGTGCAGTGGAAACTCCCTGGAATTTACAGGAGTGGACCTAATGAAGCCTCCTAGCAATGGGGGATTCGGAGCCCAAAGTGGTCATCTTCTCAACCCAGGCAAGGCTCCTAGCAGTGGAACTAGGACATCATCAGCCAGCCACAAAGCCTTCACACTGCAATCTTATAAGATGTGCTAGGACAATGGTGGCACAGAACTTGCAAGAGTGTCCAATCCATGACTGGTACAACTTGTGGCCCAAGCCATGAGAGGGAGACCACATCTGACACTGCCTGGATGGCCAGGAGCTAGAGCCAGGTCAGCCCAGAGACCCAGGATAGAACCACACATGACAAAATGTCAGTGAATGATTCCTAACGAGAGTCTGTTATACTCATCCATTGGTGCCTAACCAATGTCATCAGAGAGGCTTCACCCAGCAGCTGATGGAAGCAGATGCTGAGACCCACAGCCAAACATTAGGCAGAACTTGGGGAACCCTACAGAAGACGGGGAGGAAGAATTATAGGAGCCAGAGGGTTTGTGGAGAGGACACCATCAGATCACAGCCCGTGGAATCAACTAAGCAGGGCTCATAGGAACTCACAGAGACTGAAACCACAATCACGGAGCCTGGATGAGTCTAAGCTATATCCTCTACATATACCTTATGGTTGTGTAGCTTAGTGTTCTTGAGGTGCTCCTAATGATTATGGGGGTGTCCTGACTCTTGCCTCCTACTGGGTTGTCTCATTCAGGGTTTGTGCCAAGTTTTATGGTATCTTATTAGGCCAAACTTGGTGGTTATCCCTGAGAGGGGCTGCTTTTTTGTTTGTTTGTTTTTTTAAAGAAAAATGGAAGAGGAGTTGATCTGAGGGAGAAGGGAGATAGGGGAAGAGGCTAGGGGAAGGGGAGGGAAGGGAAACTTTGAGAAAATAAAAGTAAAAAGGAAATAAGAGTATTTTTGAGATGGTTTCATGTAGCCAAGACTGGTTTTGAACTCCTGATCCTGTCTCCACTCGCCCAATGCTTTGGTTAGCAGCATGTACCACCACACACAGCTCCTGAAAATGTATAGTTTGATATAGTAAAGAGCTGAATTGGAAAGGTTTACATTATTAGACCACTGTGATTTAAGGTGTTATTTGGCAGAGGATAGTAGTGTATTGAGCAATAAGTTAATGAATAGAAATTACTTTCAATGCAATACAAAAAAAAGCAAAAAGAATGAACATCTAGGAGCCTAGAAAAGACACAGAACCCTCAATCCTTTTGCTATGTCTCCAGAAATCATATCAATAGTTATTACTGCACCAAAATGTTTTACTATTATTTTCCTATAGCTATTATAGAAGAATAAAAAACATGTAATATTACATGTTGTGGAATGTTATTTTAAGATGTGTTACATTCATTTATACTGTGAAATATTGGTTTAATGAGGCAAAATGTGTTGCATTCTTTTATGTTGAATTTGTTTAACTCTGTGAAGCTGTGTTACTGTGCCTGCCTAACACATCTGATTGGACTAATAAAGAACTGAATAGCCAATAGCAAGGCAGAGAGGGATAGGAGAGGCTATGAGGCAGAGAAAATAAATAGAAGAAGAAAAAGAGAAGAGAGGGGAGTGAGACAAGGAGATAAGGATGCTGGGGGCCAGTAACCCAGCCACACAGCCAGATGCAGAATAAGAAGGAAAGAAAAGATATACAGAAATAGAGAAAGGTAGAAAGCCCAGAGGCAAAAGGTAGATGGGATAATTTAAGTTAAGAAAATCTGGCTAGAAATAAGCCAAGCTAAGGCCAGGCATTCATAAGTAAGAATAATTCTCTGTGTATTTATTTGAAAGCCACGTGGCAGGGCCCAAAGAGTCAAAGACCAAAGAGTAAAAACAACCAACCACAATTACAGAGGGAACTGCACAGCTGAAACAATAAGCTCACAAAATGGATTTGACAAATTTGGGGGTAAAAAGAAAAATTATATCACTTAAAATTCATGTGCAATAAAGCATGGAAATGTTGCCACCTCAGCACCTTTCTTTAGGATGTCAGCAAAATGCCAAAGAAACAGGGTTAATAGAAGTTTGAGGGATGAGGAAGCTTTTTAATGCATCAGTCCTTAAATAATGCCAATACTGAAATTTTAGGCTTTGAATTTTGTTTTACTATCCCCCAAATTTATACAAATAGAATGCTTACTTTGGGGGTTATGTAATACATTATGCCAACTGTTTGGCAGCTTTGCCAAAAGATTTTTAATTTAATTTGTGACTTTCTGTTTTGAAGATGCACGGGGGCTGAATTTGAACAGAAAAGCAGCTAGCACTTCTCGGATGAGAACTCTTATAAAAACGCATTTCACTGTTTAAAATAGAGTACTACTCATCAAGAGAGAATCCCTCTCTGGGATTCTGTGTTCCCCTTACTTCACTAGAATCCCACTTACATTTGACCTGGGGGAGTCTGGGCAAAGGAAGGCAAGAGATCTGGGAAGGACCTCCTTATTCTAAAAGAAGACCCCTCATTAAAACCATTTCCTTTCCATCATGGAAACCATTTAAATCATTTTTTAAGTATTAAATTCTCCATTCAAAAATACAAGCCAGCTCCTCGATTTCAAGTTGCATATTCTATGTCACCTCCCTTTTTGCTGTATCCAAGGTTCAGTGATGAACATGGTTATAGGCAACAAAGTTCAAAGACTATAAAGCAAGTCATTCCGCTGGTTCTCCTGTGCCCCGGGGCAACTGAGCTGATGCGACAAGATGCACACCATACAGCCTTTGCCTTACCTCATCCTCATGTAATAGTGTTTTTATGTTTGCGTGTGTATGTGTGTATCCTCACACATGGTGTGCAAGTATGCATCTGTTTATGAACTCCCAGAGGCCAGAGGATATCCCAATATTCTGCTCTATCAATATCTACCTTACTCCTTTGAGTCAGGGTTTCTCACTGAACTTGGCCAACAAGGCCCAAGCACCCCCTGCCTCTGCTCTACACAGCACTAGGGTTACATGCAAACATGTGGCCACACTTGGCATTTTACATGGGTGCTGAGCTATAACCTCATGCCTTCAAGTTACTGCAGCAAATACTGTTATACATTGAGCCATCTTTCCAGCCCCTTGAATTTTCAATCAGTATTCTTACTAGACAGATCTGGACACCACCAGACACAATATTCCCTGATTATTTTATACCTCTTTGCCAAGCAAAGTGAGGCTGTTAGTGCGAGGGGTCTCCTCCCATTGGTTTTGTTTTTTCAAACACTTGGTATTTTTTCACTTTGTCTAAAACCTAAATACAGATGTGGTGTTACCCTACTACTTCACAATTTGGATATTTACAACTTGAATTGACCCCCAATGACCAGGTAGACAGAGTAGGAAAGATACTACAGTCTTCAAGACTGATCACAACTCAGCATGGTCAAGAGGAGTTAGGGCTTCCTTTTGAAGCTAATCCTTGTATCCACTCCTTTCTCTATGCATCAGATGTCTCTGGGATTCACAAGAATGTCTTAGTCAGCAGGAGCACCAAAGAAGTAACAGAATCAAAACAGCTTTAAAATAACCAAATCAGCAGTTATCACATATTGTTCTGATAAAAGGTTTGGTCATCTTTCTGGGGAAAACCATTAATGATTCCAGTGCTGATGCTCTTGAGATCTTGAGAGCATTCATTCACTAGCTCCAACCATGACCTAATGTTCCAGAAGGTACCAATTGTGACTTCTGACAAAGAGAGAACGGAATTCATGCCAGCCAATCAAAACCCAAACTTTTCATTCCTAAAAGAATGCATGGTGCAAGATTCTCAGTCATTCAAGTGTTGGAGAGAAAAGGGGGCATCCTGTTATTGAAATTATGAAAGAGTCCCCCACCTGCTTTGGTGCCTAACCAAGAGGTACTACAGCAGACTCTTCTTGCCAGCTCAGAGAGGCAATTGTTCTGCGGTCCACAGCTCAACAAACTGAGAACACCCAAGATGGAAAAAAGAGAGCTAAAGGTAGGAAATATTAAAACATCCAATAGTTCTCTTAGAGTTTCACCACTAAATGTCAACCTCGGGGACCATATATACAACTGAGGAAAAGATTTCAGAACAAGTGTAGGAATCCATTGCTTTGGGCCTGAGTTGAGGCAAAATAGCATTGAACTATGCTAAGGCTTGCTAATGTGTCTATACTGTTGATAGTGTTTAGCTGCTTCATAAGATGCACTTCCTCAAATAACTCCTTAACTCTTTGTCCCAACCTTCATCTTCCAATGTGAAGACCAGGAAGCACAGAAGGGACAGGCAAGAGCATGCATCTATCTCTCCATGGCATATGCCACTACTCCCTCATCTCCTACTGCTCACCAGCTTCTAATAAGGCCATCAGATTACGAATCAAGGAACTGATCTATTGATAAGCTCAATAGAAGGAGCCAATGCCTTCTTCAAATCCCAACTGACATCCAGACACTGAATCCTCGCATGAGCCTGTGGGGACACTTCACGTTCAAACCATAACAAAGACCACAAAGAAAGCACTGCTCTTTGTGTATAGGCAAGGACATTTTAACAAGCATGATAGATTTCCACGTTCCTTATCCCATGACTTGAAAGAAAAATGTTGTGCTTGCCAACATGTATTTCATAACTGAGCAAGTAAGTATGATACAGTTTACTGAATTATTTTCATCCAGCTTCAACTGAGCAAGTAAGTATGATACAGTTTACTGAATTATTTTCATCCAGCTTCCTGAGAGTCTCAGGCAAACTTGTCTAGCTATAAATCTATTTATTTAAAAATGAAACACACAGAAAAGTTGAGATGACTCAAACCAGGCTGGGGGAGATGCTGTGCAAACATGATGACCACACTTCACATCCTCACAACCCACGTGAGGAAAGATCCTGTCGTGCCAGCGCTAAGGAAGCAGAAGCAGGAATAGCCCTGGACTTGCCAGCCAGTCAGTCTACCCAGCTTGTGAGCTCTAGAGCAGTGGACGATCTGCCTTAAATGAAGGTGAGAGGAACCGAGAAAGATACCCAACATTGACCTGTGGCCCCTGCGTGAACACACACACACACACACACACACACACACCAGGATGGCTAAAACCAAAACCAATTTTGTGCTCTCTATATTCTAACTACAGCCTGTATCTGTGTAAATCACATTGAACTTAGACCATTGCACCATGAAACGTGCCCCGCCCCCCGATTTGAAGGGCACAGCCAGCTGCCCCTCCACGTTATAGAATACACCTGTTGTTTTCATCGCTGTTGTTGCTTAAGACTGCAAGCCATGATTACATTTCAACGTTGTCAACACCTTAAGATCAAATGCTAAGACAACCAACAGGTGGCAGGCTACTGGGAGTAAGGACTTCACACTACCACTTCCACATTGTTTTTAATTCAATTTCATGGCACTTTATATCAGATCCGATTTTCAGCCTAACAACTTCAGTGGAACTCATGACTATGTTAATCATGAACAAATGCAACAGGTTTTCATCTGCCCCAGAAGGTAAGGACAGTCACCATGAAGACAAGGGGCACAAGGGGCGGGGAGGGTGCGGGGAGGGGGGGGGCGCTCAGGGCTCTTCCCACGCACATTTTCAAAAGTACCATTTTGAACTGCCATCCACGACTTTAAGCTGGTCTGGCTCTTCAGCACTGTAGTCTTCTGATTCTCGCCTGAGTGAACATTGTAGAAAGAACAGAACAAGTTTGAGCCAAGAAATAGTTTCTTCTGTCTGCCTTTTTCTCTTTTAAACACAAAAAAAGTATTCTCAGCTATGTACACAAAGGCTGCCCGGGGCCTTAAGGATCTGTTTATTTGGTAATTTTAAAAGAGTGGGAGGCCCACAGAGTTCTCACTTACCGGAGTCCAAATATGACTTGGGCCCAGCACGAGGCCACAGGCCATCCCGCGGTGGTGAGCAGCTAGCCAGCAAGCTTGGGAAAGCAGAAGCAGCTTTTTTAGTAGCCCCAAGGGACGATGTCTTTTTCAGCACTGAGGAAATCAGTACCAGGGTGGGCAAAGCTAACCTCAGGGCAGAAAACTTCAGGCTGCTCCTGAATGCCCTGGGAAGCAAGGTACCAACGGATTTTTCCAAGCCCCCTCTTATCTCCATTGCGGGATGCAAGAGGGGAGCTAGGCCTGAGAGGCTGTGCATATGTGAGGCCATTGGGAAACAGCTGCTTCGTAGCTCTAGCTTTCGGCCATCCTGTTTCACACACAAACACACTCGGGAGGGAAGTGGTACTCTCATTTGTTTGGTAACCGCAGCTGTTTCCCAAGGTATACCAACACTGATGGCACTGCGAGCCTAGGACTGAAAGCCTCCGAAAGTATTGACCTGGCCTAAGCAGACACCAGCAGACCTCCTGCGGGTTCTATTGTGCCTCCATTTGCCTGTAACCTCCCAGTGGAGGCAGGAATGTCTTACCTCAGGGCCCCACGGTCCACGCAAGGTTCTTCACCTTGGCTCCCAACTAAGCTGTTCCCTTGCCAGAATCAGTCTCTACAACCTTCAAAACACACTGCCTGCTGTTGAGTTTTTCATAGTTCTTAGGAAGCCTTTGTGATTATCCCCAAAGGGCTTTAGTCAAAATACATGTCACCCAGAAAATGAGCCCATGAATCCTGCTAGTGAACCATTATAACACCTCCCTATCCTGAGAACAAACCTGCTTCGAGATACAGAGACGGGCCCCAAAGTCCAACTCTAGCCTAACACTCCTAGCACAATATCCGCCTTGAACTCACTGATAATTGTATCATTTGCCTTTATCCCAGTCACGACGAGTCATTTCAGAACCCCTAGACACCTAGGTCTACCCTGCACTGTTACCTCCATATGCCTCTCTACAGTCCTTATCCCCTTCTCCCTGGAACCTCAAGCTTTATGAAATTGTTGCACTGTGCCCAAATGCCTAACTCCCTGCCCAGACAATAAGATCCACGGTATGTGCAGTCTGCTCTCCCGGGCATGCCATTTGATTCTTCTACCACTCTAAATATAAACAACACTCTACCTACCCTGGTTTGTGCCACCCGAGGGAACATGGCCTGGAAAACACAAACATACGTGTAAAGTGGAATGAAGGTTTATTTTCAGTTCACCACACACGAAGGAGCCATCTTGTTCTGTGGTTAAACGCCATGGCCAAGCCAGCTTGTAAAAGACTATCTAACTGGAGGCTGGCTTCAGAGGTTTCAGAGGGCCGGTGACAGGCCGGCAGCTAAGTCTCTGGAGCACTAGCGGAAGGATTCACAGGCAGGAGGCAAGCAGAAAAGGGGAAGACCCACTGGGCATAGAGTGAGCTTTTGAAAGCCCCACCCCTGTGACACACCTCCTCCAACATGGGTGCACTTCCTTGTCCTTCCTAAACAGTCCGTCAACAGGGACCAAGCATCCAAATATGTGAGCCTATGGGAGGGCTATGCTCATTCAAACCACTGCCGAAGCACGAAATATTACCGGATAACCAGTGTGATCTGCTCTCCCCAAACCCTCGGCTGCCCCCGTGCACCCCGCTCCTGCACTCTGCTTCACTCTCATTTTCACCATCCGTTCTCTCGAGAAAAGAATTTCCTCACCTCATCTTCTGCTTCTCCACATCCGTGTCCTGCCCCCTACCTTCCCTCTCGGAACCGCGGTGCAACTCTCTTTCCGTCCGGCCGTCCTTCCATTCACCAGTTATTCATCTCTCGCCCAAGTACTCAGGAATACTACTCCAGTAACCCCTCCCCCCTCCCCCCCCCCAAGTAGCCGCACCTTACAGTGCTTTGAGGTTTTACTAATCTCTCCCTCCTTTTCTATACTAGTCTTGGCTGGTCTTGGAAGCTTTATTGCTACAATTTCTCTATTTTCAAACCCACTCCAAGTAAGTTAATTCAGCCACCAAAGTCCTATTCTTTTCAAGGACATGATCTCGTCCCACATGGTATGATCTTTTTTGTTTTGTTGTTGTTATTGTTTTTTGGACAGGGTTTCTCTATAGCTTTGGAGCCTGTCCTGGAACTAGCTCTTGTAGACCAGGCTGGCCTCGAACTCACAGAGATCCACCTGCCTCTGCCTCCCAAGTGCTGAGATTAAAGGCGTGCGCCACCACTGCCTGGCATGATCTTAGTTCTTAGATTCCATCTGACCACAGTTGGTCACCCTTTGCTCCCACGGTCACTTTTTTGCCCTTGATTTCTAGGACCCAACCCTCTTCATTTTGCTCTTGCCGCCATGGCTTTGCCATCATT
The DNA here is from genome assembly GCF_018167655.1 of Microtus oregoni. Lineage (NCBI taxonomy): Eukaryota > Metazoa > Chordata > Mammalia > Rodentia > Cricetidae > Microtus > Microtus oregoni. The sequence goes on from NW_024543072.1 coordinate 36,751,279, forward strand.
CACCTTCTTGCAGCACACATTGCCTTCTGTTTACACCCATTATGTTTCCTCCTGCTAAACTATTGTAAGTTGAGGATCTTTAAGCATTTTAATTTATAGATCTAACCAAGGCACATATAAAAATACTTGTCATATAGTAAGTACATGAAAAGTATTTGTTGACTGAATCAATTCCCAGGGCAAATATCATAAATTGCCAATGGTATAAAGTGCATAGAGATAGCCGTGGTAGTCGTTAAATATCTTATTACTGCTGGGAGGGGGGTATAGGGTACAGGGAATGATGCGGGATTTAAAGCCTGTTAGTCAGCCTTTAGCCCTTGAGGCAACTCAGCACCAGAAATGCAGAGCATGGGCCTAACCTATCAGCATAGCCTTAGACAGTTTCCTGCTACTCACTTCAATTCTTGATCACCTAAATCATAAAATGGAAATGATCTCCGTCACTGGACTGTTATGAAAATAAAATGACCTATACACACAGTGCATAGCACAGCGTCCGGAACACAGAACACTGTGGTGTGCTCTCAGATGTAGGGATTATTATTAATCAAGACCCCATTTACTATTTGCCTCCTGAGTTTATTGGGGGCCTCAGACCTTTTTCATGAATTCTTCAGTAAGAATTCTTCAGTAAGAATTCCAAGCCACAATCGCTACTGCAGCGGTATAACTGTAACTTCCACAAGAGGGCACTGTGCCCCAGGCCTACGTCACTGAATCCCAGGGATTTGAAATACTACATAATTGTGTAGCTGATGCCCTCTGCCGACTTGTTTACTTTTTCTTGTCCTTGGGCCTTTTTGTGCTTGGAAGTTGTAAATGATAGCCTTGTGTCCTCATGTATGCTCAGCATGAACGTTTAAAGCCAGAGCTGTTCCCAAATTTTTCTGACAGGTTCACAGCCCATAGATTTTCAAACAGCTCAACACTGACACAGACCTGCTTATCGAGGGGGTCACTGTGTCACCACACACATAACACGCGTCTTCCAGCTCCCTGCTTGGCATAAATTGGCTACAGCACAACACAAAGTTAGTAGGCTTATTTATTTATTTATTTATTTTAACTCCGCTGCAGTTCTATTCTTCCTTGATCCTCTCCACCCCAATTTCAATGCCTGACACCTGTGTTACTTAGTTTTCTACAGCTGGGGGGGGGGGGGGGAATCCCTGTGGTAGTCAAGCTGAAGGAGAAAGGAATTCCCTTAACTCGGTTTCAGAGGGTGCAGCCCATGGCTGGTTGGCTCTCTGCCTGTGCAGTAGCAAGCAGCATGCCACTGTCGGGAGCCCAGGGAGGAACAAAGCTGCTTATCTTGAGTTATTGGGAAGCAGTTACTGGGAAGTCAAGTCCAATATGCCTTCCAAGGCATACTCTTAGAGACTCCATCTCCTTCCCTGCCTTTAGTCCCTGAAGGATCTAGCACTAAGGATGGAATCATGCACTTAGCACATGAGCCTTTGGCAGACAGATAAGATCCAAACTATAGCAGCTCCATTTGAACAAGGTAGGCAAAAGGGCCTCCTCCTCCTTCTCTTTCTTCTCCTCCTCCTCCTCCTCCTCCTCTCCTTGCTCTCGCTTGCACAGTCCCTCTCTAGCCTTCCTTGCACCTTACAACAAAGGATAAGAAGCGGTGCTCAGAGAGGAGTGAAATGGTAGAAAAGCAAGCTGGTGGCTTTTGATATAAACAAGAACTCGGCAGCTTGAGATAAAATTATAATACTACTGAACTCCGTCCCCTGTTGTGTCCCCCTGAATAGAATATTTACCTTAGAAATCTGAATCTTGAATATATGGCCTCACCTTTTCAGTGTGGCTTGAGTTGAGGCTGGCTGCAGTACTGGGTTTAAGGGATGAAGTGTTCCCAACAAAGGCTGTACTAGGTCAGATGGATCATTTTCCAGGCGCGACTTCCCAGCAGTCACAGGAAATGGGCATGCCACAGGTTAGTCTTGCCATCCCAATAGCAGCAGGTAAGGGCTCAGGATTTCTCAGTAGTAAAAAGCAAACAGAGCTTGACTTTTTTTCATTCTCCCTAATCCTTTTTAGAATTCATTTATAGTGCTGGCCTGTGAGACTTTCTTGAAGAAAATGCAGAAATTTGGTAAAATTGTATTTTCATTTGACCCAAATTTACACTGAGGCCACTTCAGTGTTTTCTCTACTGTCAGTCATGATCCAGTGGACAGATTCCTATTTGCTTTTACTCTCTGACACTTTTTCCCGAGTTTGAGGAATGCTTGGTAAATCTCTACCAGTGAACTATATAGCCCTACCCTGAGTGATGCCAGAGGCCATGGTCACACCTCTTTTGACTATTCCTCCTGGGCTGAGTTCTAGTGCTAATCCATTCTCAGAAGGCTGCCTCCGGTCCTTTGATTTTCATCCTTTCGGTTATTTAATTTGCCGTTCTGTCACCTGTTTCCAATTCCACTACTGCCCACTTGTGGCACAACTAAACTGTAAAAACCAGTTCCAAAACAAAGAGCATGTGGTTCCATTTGTCTCAATAGCCATCCTAGAGCACGCTTAGGATTGTGAGCCAGTAGGCTCGGGGTGCAGCACACAGCGCCAGTTCCAAAACAACGAGCATGCGGTTCTATTTGTCTCAATATCCATCCTAGAGCATGCTTAGGATTGTGAGCCAGTAGGCTCGGGGTGCAGCACACAGCGCTCCGCTCATCCTCAGCCTGGATATGGCATCTCAAGAACCCCAAATGTAGCCTATCCCATTGTTATTATCTGCCCCGCGCCCGGGCTCACTGCTTAGCCCATGGCAGTTAATAGACACACCAGTCAGCTCGTGCTAGAGTATCTGTACCTATCCTGCCTCCTCACCTCTGCTTCCTCTCTACATGAAATTAGCAAATTTCCTTTTTAAAAAAATCACCAAATCCACTCATTCCCATGCCCATTGCCATACTCTCCATCCAGACCCCACTTTTCTCCAGTATTGCCACAAGGGCTCTCCATGCTCAGCCTCCAAACTACTGTCAGTTTTTAGACTTCACTTGCATACAAGGTTTCCTAATACTCATATATAGTATCTTAGCATAACTCCTTTGGAAAGTCCCTGAGTTTGCCACTGAGTACAGGATACTGCAATACATAGTATGCTCTCTGTGACCTCAATCCCTGTCATTTACAATCCATTTTATCCTGTGCTTCTGTCCACCACCAGAATGCATTAGGTCCCTTTGGAACACATGATACTACCTACCCTGGATTCTGCTTGTGGCACTGTCTTAGTTGGGGTTTCTCTTGCTGAGAAGCAACAGCATGACCATGGCAACTCTTATAAGGAAAACATTTAATTGAGGGGGCTTGCTTGTAGTTTCAGAGGTTCAGTCCATTATCACCATGGCAGGGAGCATGGCGGCATGCAGGCAGATCTGGTACTGTAGTAGCTACGAGTTCTACACTTGCATGCAACAGGAAGTCAACTGAGACACTGGGTGGGATCCTAATCATAGGAAACCCCAAAGACCATCCCCACAGTGACACACTTCTTCCAAAAGAGCCAAATGCACTCCAACAAAGCCATACTCCCTAATAGTGCCACTCCCTATGAGATTATGAGGGCCAATTCCATTCAAACTACCACAGGTACCACTTCTTCCTACAGCTCCATTAGTACACAGTCTCTGCTGCACCTTCTCCCTCAAATTCAAGGGCACCCCAAACTCTCCATCCCCCCATCACCTCCACACTGACTTTCTAGGACCACAAATATGAGTAATATGGAGTTCTGGGTGGGTCCAAATAAAAGTCACCAAAAAGAGCTAGAAAAAACAGCAGACATATTCATTCGCCCCACTATTCTTCAAAGTGGTTCAGTCTTTGGAAGAGTTCTGTCCACGGCCATGAGTTTCCTAAAGCTGACAACTGGAAACCTATTCAGATAAGTCAACGTATTAAAACATGAAGCACACCACAGCCTTCACAGTTCTTTGCTACATCCACCTACCATCCATTGATATGGACTATGGAACAATTTGGGCCATTGTCAAGGCACAAAATGCGCAGTCCATTACAGTGGATGGGTGCTTTGGGGCTGGCTCCATGCGACAGTTCCTGCTTCCTTTTCCCCCCATCACCAAGGGCCCTTAAGTTTCGGAAAACGGTGTAAATGATCTTGGGGGACAATCGCTCACTTTTATTTTTATCGTGAAACAATCTTCACCGATCACAGCAAACATCAGGAAAAGAATGGGATGGTAGCTGCAGACTTTAGTTCAAAATCTTTTCAAGACATTTGTGAAAAATCAGAAAACCATGAAGCATCGCTGCACAAGCGTGCTGCTCTCTCGCTTTCTAAGCTGGAATGACTTTCAGCAGAGGACAGTACCAGGACGCGTGCTCTCCCAGCTGGGGCCAGCCACTCTGGAAAGAACCTGTTTCACTTTGTGCCACAGCCCTCTGCAAATTTCCCTACATTCCAATTATCATGACACACCCGGAGTCCCTTATCCAATGTGCTCAGGACCAGAAATATGTTGGACTTTTCTTTCCTCGAATTTTGAATTTTTTACGTAAAACAATAGCTTGAGAGTGGAACCTATCCAAACACAAAATTCTCTTATTTTATGTACACCTTATGTACAGCACGAAGAGAACTTTATGTTTCTTAAAAAATTTGGGCCGGGCGGTGGTGGCGCACGCCTTTAATCCCAGCACTCGGGAGGCAGAGGCAGGCGGATCTCGGTGAGTTCGAGACCAGCCTGGTCTACAAGAGCTAGTTCCAGGACAGGCTCCAAAACCACAGAGAAACCCTGTCTCGAAAAAAAAAAAAAAAAAAAATTTGGGCATGAGGATTTCATGCCCAGTGTAGAATGTATATAGTGTAGAATTTTTCACAGGGTATAACACTGATGCTCAAAACCTTTACGATTTTGGAACATTTTTGGTTTCAGAATTTTGCATTTGAGATATTCAGCACTGGTACACTCACACACAGCTCATCTAATTGCCACAGTTCTTAAAGATGAAAACTAAGAGCTGAACAATCAGCTAACTCAAGACGTCACAGATTGCCCCATCTTTAGACAAACTGGATTGCTCATAGTGGGCTACAGAGAGCCCAAGTGACTGTATCAACAAGCTGAACCATTCATTCGCCCCTGGCCTTCTTTCCTCCTCCAGATGTCTGTAACTCTAAATCCCTATCACGTTCCCACCTTTGTGCCGCGGCTAACAGATGTGGCATCAAATGTAGTCATGTCTTGTACAAATGTGCTTGTAACCTGGATTAAATTTAAGACAGCTTACAAGGCTCATTCCACAATAGAAAGCATATTCACAGCTATCGAAGTATTCATTTTTTTCAGAAATTACACAGGCATGAAGCCCAGACTGAGGAGAAGCAAACACTTTGGGAGCAGTAGCAGCTGCCCTCCTGGACACAGCTGCTTGCTCCATCACTTCCAGTTCTTGCTGACATCACTTCTCTGCTCTCAAGGGCTTTCACCAGCCATCCTCCAAGAGTAAATGTCACCTCTTGTTGCCTAGTGGTTTCAGATGAACTCTCTCCAGCTTCTCTCGATGTCTCTAACATTGTGTTTCTGTGACACGTCACTCTCCTTGACTGGCTATGTGTACGATCCGCTAAGAACTAAAACGATTTCTGTGGTATTGGACAACCAGAGACCACCATCCTGGACTCTCAAATTCGGGCTCTAGATATAAAGGTGGCCCCTAGTGTACAGAAAAGGCTAGATAACTGGTTACACACACCTACTACTCTTTATACCACTTTCTGTCTTATGCTTTCAGAAAAACCATGAGATTGGGCCAGTGTGCTGGCCCAGCTGGTAAAGACATTTGCTGCCAAGGCCTGAGTTGAATGCCTAGGACATGCATACTGGAAAGAGAACACACACACACATACACACACTCTCTCTCATATACACATAAATACAGGTATTTTTTAATATGAGACAATTCAATGGGTGTTACTTTTTTAATAAGCAGAACCCTCATTACATTATTTGTTACAAGGAATAAAGAGGGACAATAATTCATGATGGCACCAGAAAGCTTTTTCACAAAATAACTGAAGAACAAACACCTTCACTAAGCCCTTGGTTAAAAAATGCTTTCTTCTGATCTCTGTTATACCACCCAGAACAGCCCTCTGCTTCAAGAGTGGAACTCTGCCTTTAAATGTTATACTGGTTAGGTTCTAAGTCTTTCAGCTTTCTTAATACTGCAATGAAGGTCCCCAGCTTAGCTAAGAAACCTAGACAAGTCTTCTTTAATTTCAGCCTCATCCCAAGGCCCGTGAATATTTTCCTTAAAGAGCTGCAGGCGGATGAGGTAGTAAGGACAAAGACATGAAATGGAAATCAGTAGAAGGGCAAAGAGTATCGCTCCCACACCACTAATGGACAAAAGACCCCCAAAAGCTGAAAATGCAAAAAGCAGGGTGACCCCTACATAGCTTCGTGGGGTATATGCCTTCAGTTTCTTCTGTAACATGGGCCACAGTGCAAAAATCTGGATGGCAAATGTCACCATAATGAAGGCGTGCAGTGACCGGGGAAGACGTGAAGCCAGGCAAACAGAGGCAAAGATGGCCATGTTCAAGGACAGTGTGCTGGATACAATCGCGGCATTGGCACCATAATCAAAGAAGATGAGATGGCCTAACAGCATAAAAACGGACATGGCGTAGATGGTGTCAGTACTGACAGACTCCGTCAGGGTCTTCAGCACGGGTGAAAAACCGTAAGTGAAAGTAATGAAGACCAAAGTACTCTTCAGGTCAGCCCACCGGGTCCGCCCGCTCTTCTTCCGTCCATCGCCTCCATCGATGAGATCAAATAAAATATACCCAAGCAGTGAGGATGCCAGCCCAGTCCCAAAGAGCCACTGGGGGGCCAGAAGCCCCTCATCCATGTACCACCAGATCACCACAAAAACACAGACACTGCAGAGCTGCTGGACCACCACGCTGGACTCGAACACCACAGCCCAGTACTGGTATTTCCGGGCGTAGATGTTCTTCCGGAGTTCTTCCAGGAATCTTTGGTCGACATAATTATCAGGGAAGGGCTGCCGCTCATACAAAACCTTCTGCCACTTGACTTCTTTGGTGTCCGTGACATGTTGAGCGCACATTATCTCATCCTCTCCCCAAGTCCAGGCCGGTTCAGTCTCCCTCAGAAAAGTCCAAGCGAGTCTCGCTCTCGACAAAGCTGCAAATTAACACCTCTCTGGAAATGCCATGCTTGATGCCCTTCAGGCGCTTGCTTCTTTCTTGTTTACAAAGGCTGCGATTCAGGCTAGGCCTGCAATAGATGGGTTTGTTCTGTGAGGAACGACAACTCGGCTGAATTCCTAGAAAAAGAGAGATCTGTGAATACATGAAGGCCTGGGAAGGTCATGGTAGGATTCCGTTACAATCAAAACAACTCAGTCTACTGAAAGCCTAAATCAATTGTGCACGGTGACCTAATTTGAGGCATTAAGAATCACACCTCAAGTTTTAAAATATAATCTTAACAATTGATATCTGCATAACATCACTGACTCAGAACGCTAAAGTTAGCATTTTACCGTCACGACCTTACAAGTTAGTACCCGTCCCACTTTACCTAGTAAAACAGCTGAGTTTCACATTGGTTGGGTATTTTTGTCCCAGAGTAACAAAGTGGAGCCAGAATTCCAACAGAAGTCTACTATCAAAGTTCGTGCTTCTCGTTATCTCCTCTACACAGGCTTAACTCTGGCAGTCATACACCTAAGCTATGTACTATTTTTTTTTTTTTTTTTGGTTTTTCGAGACAGGGTTTCTCTGTAGCTTTGGTGCTTGTCCTGGAACTAGCTCTTGTAGACCAGGCTGGCCTCGAACTCCCAGAAATCCGCCTGCCTCTGCCTCCCGAGTGCTGGGATTAAAGGCGTGCACCACCACCGCCCGGCGCTATGTACTATTTTTGCATGATTGTATTTGCAAGTTATGCAAATAGACAGGGACAGAATCCAAAGCTGTTACAACGCTGTTACCAGGTTCCCAAAGGCATTGGAGTAAGTTGTCGGCCTCATGACAACAATAATCTGCACCATACAGAAGAGTATGATATCTACAGTTTTAGCCCAAACCAAGAACTCAAACCTCCCTTGTTCATTAGCTGAGGTTACCATCCTTAAGTGTTATATCACCTTACTTAGCAGCAAGGAAAACTCAAAAGAGTCAGAAACATGAACGTCATTCAGCAAATGAGAAAGAAAAAAGAAACCTCCTGCTGAACCGTCTTTATTCCATGGAGGCCAGGCTAGAATTTTGCTCCAAAAGCCAGACACTCTGGAATCTGCCCTCACGCACAGGGACTTCTAGGTTTGAGGGGTCCGCGTCACCAGTCGGGGAATGGTCCAGTCTGGTGCTGCCACTCACCCAGCCGGCCGGCCCCTCCCGCCGCCGCCGCCCCTCTCCCAGCCTCGGCTCGGCGGGACCGGCCCGACGTGAAGGATGCCTGAACCCACCTGCACCGACCTCCTAGGGGTGCACGACTGAGATGGGCAGTCGCCCAGCGATTTCTACATCCGGGGCGCGGGGTTGGAGGGTACGTCTGTGGGGGAGCACTTCCGGGTGGACAGGGCTCCACCGCCCAAGCGTCCGGCACGGAGACGCTGCTGCCCTCTACTGGCGGCTCCTCTTCGGGAGATCTGCTCAAAGTCTGGGATGCGCTTTGGCGGCTCCAAGGGAGGAGAAGCCAGGGATAGATTCTGGGCCGTGGAAGAGGGATAACAACCTCAGTTGTTGAACTTGTGTTATTGTCAGGCCTCAGCTAAGGGACTTTCCATGCATTCAAACCTTCCTACAGGTACAGGTGACAGCCCGGGCTCCTGGAGCTATGGTAGAGACCTCAGTAACTACACAGAGAAAACATATCGCCGATCTCATGGAGCTTTCTGGGCACTGGTCTTCACAGAGACGATGTGATCATACGTTTATATTTGTCCAGAGTCAAGCAGCTAGATATTAATTGCAACTAGATCAAATACCCAAATGTGGATGATTCCAAGGCTCGATTCTTTACTAGACTTTGCCACCTAAAAAAGAGGATGGAGTGCCTGGGGTCTGAAAACACGGCTAGAAGATCAGGACAAGAGATTGCTGGAAATATTAAAGAATTTATGAATAGGTGTAAGTACAGAGAGCTGAAAATATCTAGATTACAGGATATAGTGGACACAAAAGTCAGAAAGCATGAACCCATTATTAACTGTGTCGCTTTAAGGAGGTAGCACTATTTTCACTTTGAACTCTTGGTTTGTAAACCAGAAAGGGCACATATTTGTTCTTGGCCACTTACGGGGTGGTGGAAAGACTCGGGTGTAAAAATGCCTTGTCGAATGTTGATTGCTGTGTGGTTGCTATTAGCTCACTTTGCTTATCATCCTGCAAGCACTAGTCAAGTGTTATAACTGTTTTAATATTTTATTTTTAATTTTATCTGCACATGCATCTGTGTGTAGGCATGTGCTCCTAAAAGCAGGTACCTGTGGAGGCCATAGAAAGGTTCTAGGTCCCCTGCAGCTATAGTCACAGGCAATTGTGAGCTGATAGGAGTGAATTAAGAACTGAACTTGGGTTGTCTCAAAGATGAGAGAGTGCTTCTAACTGCTGAGCCATCTCTCCAGCCCTGTGTCCTCTTTTAAGATTTATCTTTATTTTTCCTAAGTGTGATAACCTCTGCAAAATTGTCTCTTCCCCTTTCTCTTTAGGCCTTTGTTCCAAAATTCGACAAGGTTCCTTGGCTTAGTGAGGCCAGCCTGGTAAACAAGCCTCTGGTGCTCAGCATCCCTGGAAGGTAATGCCCAGCTTCGGGGGACAAAATATGTGAGAGAGAACTCAGTGGGCGTCTCCTCAAGGGGGAGAGGTGCATGTGATCACTGGAGAAACCGGGTCAAGTCGTGGAAATCAGAAATGCCTCTGGAGTTCTCGGACAAAGCTTATGCTATCTAAAGGCCTTGCTAGAGGAAATGAGACCCACATAACCTTCCTTCCTGCCCCCACTATTCAAACCTAGACACTATCTCTCAAAATACTTCCACATTTTCCTCCCCTGGTTTAGTTTCCAGTCTTCAAACTGTCAATTATCAAAAGTCTAGAGCTATAACATCCTGTCTTTAAAGAGGAGTAGCTGCTGTTTTTTACTTGGGGCCTTCTCCAGTTTCATGAGCCTCCCACCCCACCCTACCGCACGCCCAAAATCAATACAGAGCGTATTTCTGTTTCTGAAAAAACTGAGGATTTGAATGTAGGGGGCATTTCATCTTCCATTTAAAATAATTAGGTTCTTCATTAATCCCTGCCCCTTTTCGTAATGAAATTGTCCCTAGGTGTGATGATAAGTGGCTGCTCTGGGGGAAGAAAGGTAGGTTGAGATATGATGGAGGGAGGGGAGGAAGGCATTGGGGGATAAGCAAGGAAGGCACAGAGGCTGATTCATAGGCTTGCGTAGCTAGGACAAGCATACTTTGTGAGAGCTTCCTTTCCTGTTGATCATTGTCGTGCATTCTTAAGTCTGTAAACACATCACTGCAGTAGGGCCGTCCCTTTGTCTGCACGTTAAAATAATTCTCAACAAGCTGATAGAGGGGTTTGTGTATCTTCAAAGCAAACGCTTGAGTGCCTATTATTCAGGTGTGTGTGTGTGTGTGTGTGTGTGTGTGTGTGTTTATGTGGCATGAGCAATCAAAGGTTCTATAAATCAAAGGTTTGCTTCAGAAGTAACAAAGTAATATACGTATTAAGGGCTGACATACCTCAAGAATCATCATGAGTAATGACAATTCATCTTTTTAAACTGTGCTATGTCATTAGTTCACATGCTGGTGACAGTCACATGGAGGCCACACTGAGGCTGGTCAGGTAGAGGTGGCAATGAATGGGAGAACTGACCAAAGGTGACATCCTGCCCTCTGCCTGAGTCAGTGTTGCCTCTGATGAGTGAGTCTGGGGCCCAGATATGCTGGATTTCCTAAAATATGGAAATGTTCCGTTGTTAGTGCTTGACACCTAATAAGTTAACCCCCACCCCCTCCTCTGCTGACCACATTTCGGCCACATTTAGTGATTAGATGCTCCATATGGCAGTAAGAGAAATTCTTCTCAGTTATGCTATAAGATGGAGGCAGCAATCTCAATCTCTGCTTGGAGAAATGAGTCTACTTACCTCACCAAACTCAGGCTGGACGAGACCTGTGAAGTGCTTTCAGCTCTCGGAGGACAGGGCAGGAACATAGTTTATTGGGAACAGAAAGACGAAAATTGATGTTTAGCTGTCTATAAGGACAGAAACTCTTCATTTGCCTGGAGTTTCAGGTCCCAGAATATTTGCTTGGCAGTGACTTCCCTAACCCCTTGGGGGAATAGTTGAAAGCACTCAAAGTATTATGTTCCCTTGGACAGGCAGATCCAATAGAATGGTTTAGAAAAGGTAAAGGAATGTTTAGTGAAATACATCTCAGAACATTCCAGCTTCAAAAACACTCTGGAAATGCAGGTATGAGGATGGAGGTGAGGCCTGTAAGACCCAGGAAGTGATGGGGAAGGGGCTGTACAAAGCTACTTCCTCCCAGGACCACTCTCCCAGCTTGGCCACACTGCCCAAAGCTGCTCAGGACACAGAGGTCCTGTTAATGAGAGATTGTTGTGTGCTAAAGCAGGACTGACCTGGCCTTCTTGTCTTTCCTGGTTACTTTTGGGATAATAAATCCGAGGCAGCCCATTCCCATAGCTGAGAAGCGTGTGGAGGAACTCACATCAGCTCATCCCCGCCCCACCCCCCCAGGACCAGGGAGGTGGCAGGAAAATGAAACAATGGCTACTTGATGAGCGCCACGCTCCTTCACATGACCAATGAACAATGAAGCCCTTCTCCCTGAAGAAGAGAGGTGTTCTTGGCAGGGCACAGCACTCCCTGTTTCCATTCCTTGGATGGCTGGGGCATGCCCAGTGTCTCACCACCCCCACACGAAGGCCTCAGCCCCTAATAGTGGAAGGGTAGGGAATCCTGCGGAGACAACTGGTGTGGCCCTGCCATATCTTCCATGTCACCTGACAGCTGGGAGGAATGTGCCAGTGACAGATAGCCTGTGGGGGAAAGAGGGAAATTGTTTGAGTGTGCAGGGGCATAAAGTCCAGGCAGCCCAGCTAGGCATGAAAGGATTCATTCTTGGTCTTTGTTAAAGATTTCACAGCCATGCAGACACGTTGAAGAAGAAACCTAAGGCGCATTTCATCCGTGCACGTTTGCTTTCAGGGGCCATCTTTCCCTGATTTACTTGTATTCCGTCTAGGACTGTAGTTGGTTAGTTTGAGAGAGAGAGAGAGAGAGAGAGAGAGAGAGAGAGAGAGAGAGAGAAAGAGAAGTTAAAGTGGCCTAAGAGGACTGAGTGTATATGGGAGTGCTCCATGGCCTGAGCCGCCATGACCCGAGCCTGCATGGCCTGAGTCTTGATAGTCCGAGCTATGCAGAACTATAGAACTGGAGCAGGAGGCAGTGCAAGTCCCCAAGCCGTGTCTCTGAAACAGCTGGGACCTCCATGGCTTGGAGACTCTGATTCTAACTTCCTTTTGCTTTCATCACTCAGATATCATGCCTCTGCCACTGTTCTGACTTTATCCAAGAAGGATATGGATTTGCCAAATTTGCTTCAGGTTCCAGATGTCATATTGAAGGTACTCAGAATGTTTTAATTGAATCCCACTGTTGTCTTCCTCGAGCGTAGAATGTTTCATGAACACTATATCTTTTCCTTGATCCCTAATATAGACTGTGAATGTATTTCCTGTCGCCTTAACAAGAGTCTGTGCCTGGCACATCATCAGTGCTCAATGAATATTTATCTGTTTAATTACATGAATTTGTATCACCACAAATAAAACAAAGTTTTATTTGTTCTTACCCTGACTCAAGTATTTTAGTATTCCAGTATGCTATAACTAAAAATAAATAATGTTAGAAATGCCAGAAAGGGAAAGCAGAAATTATGGAAGAGTCTGCCAGAAGCCCTTCAGAGACGGCATCTCGGCATCTAATGAGATTGTTTCTGGTTTCTAGAGACACTAACCCAGCCTCTTCCAAGCCCCCAGGAATTATGGCTGTCTTCCCCAAACTAATCCCTACACCTGTGGGGCTTTCTGTTTAAAACTCCCACACTTCCCCTCCTCCCTCAGAAATCCCATACAACTGATTGCTGGTGGCCCCTCGAGTCACTGTGTGGTGCAGAGGCATCTGAGCCGAGGTGCTGGAGCTGTCAGCACTTGTAGAGGGAGGGAAGGACACACCTGGTGACATTAGGAATTCTTTCACTTGTAAGGCTGTAGGCATTCTCCAGGCTCTCGCAAGGTCATGCCTGAGGGAGAGTTCCCATAGCACTTGGCCAAGTGCCCAGCACGTAGTATGAGCTCAGTTACCATAAGCAACAATTATTAGGAGCCCTCATGTCAGTCCCTGAATGCTAACTGAACCCTTTTTCTTTATTCTAACATGATACAGAAAAGAGTAGCTCGTTTGCAGCCCACAGAAATTCAGCAGGGGCAGGCTAGATGAGATGAGTCTGGCGATAGGGAAATATCAGAGAGTGGCGCGAAGTGCTTGACATGGTAGTAGGGATGGTCACTCCAGGCTGGGAGGGGTGCGGAGTGCTTGACACGGTAGTAGGAATGGTCACTCCAGGCTGGGAGGGGTGCGGAGTGCTTGACATGGTAGTAGGGATGGTCACTCCAGGCTGGGAGGGGTGTGGAGAAAGGGAGGAAGTGGAGCCTGCATGGCTTGAAGGTAACACATTTACACCTATAATCCTGAGCCAGCTTAGAGAAAGAGCAAAAGAGATTCAGGGAAAGGACAGAATATCAGAAAGATGTGGAGCCTGAGAGAGCAGGAAATGCTTGAAGAATACCCAAGAGTCAGTCAGAGCTCCATGGAAGAGGAGCAAGGCTGCTGTGCCCAGCCAGAGCACAGCCAACCCATAAAGCCATGAACTGTGAGCAGACATTCCAGTAGTCCCCCTCACACCCTGAACTAGCCAGGCTGCTATGACAGCCTGATGAGGGGAGAGAAGGGAGCAGAGACTGACCACAGACATGAAGCTTTCACTCCCCCAAATCTAAGCTATTTAGACAAGCTCTCATCTGCTCTCAGCTGCCTGTTCCACTCGGCAGAGGTCTGCTCAGCGTCTCAGTGCACAGCCTAGACACCAAGACACCTATGCACCCCGTGGCTTTTCTAAAGACAACTAGAAGCCTTCCTCTCACAGTGCCTAGCATTTGGTGTATGCAATACTAGTGTCTGGCCACTAGAGAGCAGTTAGGAGCAACAACCTTCAGCAGCCTGACCAACAATAGTTCTGAAAGACCAATCTCTGGGCAGACCTAAGAGGAATCCCAAAAGCCCTGCTTCCAGCAACAGTGAGAAATCCATGGGGTTTTCCCTCATTTTCGTCTTACTAGGGTCTGCCCCTTCACTGTTGTGTGTGAGAGAAAGGTTGGAAGGGTCTCTGAGGAGTCTAGGATCCTTGTTCTGTTAGGCACCACGCAGTGCCTGAAGTCAGACCTCCAGAGTATGCTATAAGCTACCAATCCTTGCCACATGTATGCAGGATCAGCAGCTGCTCCTTCCCAGACAGAAGCTATGTGGTGCCTCAAGGGAGTGGAATGTTTTGTGGACACTGGATATTCTTCTTTATCCCTAAGCCAGGGACCTGCCAAGAAACTGCTAATCATTGTGATGCCAACCAGAGGCCCTGGGCACTGTATAGGTGCAAAGGTTCCGACACCTGGCTCCCTTCCTCTTCTCCATCAAGAGTCAAGGGGCACGATTTGAACTCTCATAGTTCACAGGAGCATTCCACACTTGTCTTGCAGGGGCCATGCAGCAGCTGCAGGTACGAGTGTGCCAGAAGCAGACAGAGAGCAAAGACAGGCAGGGCAGTCTGGGAGTGGGAGTGGGCGGCAGACAGAGAGCAAAGACAGGCAGGACAGTCTGGGAGTGAGAGTGGGTGGCAGACAGTAAGAATAGGATGTATCGAGAGAGAGGGGTCTAAAACAATACCCATGGGGGTGGATAATGAGGAAAGCTTTCAAATGAAGGCAGGAAATGAAACCTAAACATTCCCTCAAATGTTTACCAAGCAGAATTTTCACTAGCCTCACTCGTCTAGCATTTCACCTTGTGAAGGTGCCAGAAGCTCACTTACTCTATGTTGAGGGAAAGGAAGTCCATGGGTGAACTGGGCTAAGGCACCTGGAGGCTCTCAGCCTCCTCTGCCAACCTGTGGGGGCAGAGTATGAGCTAGCCAGGACTTGCAGGCTACACACTGATTCCCGCTCTCAGTGCCTTCCCCCACTGGTTCTCCCCTCTCTTTGATCCGACTTTGCTTTCCTGACCTAATGAAGTCAGATTAAACATGACAGTATTATTTATTTTGCTTTTAGCAGGGCTGTGACAAAAAGCTTTGGCTGAAGCCATTGCTCAATATCAGAGGGTGAGCTGGGAAACAATAAAAGATGAATCCCATTTTCTCACCACTAAGATCTCTTCAGCAGCTATCTCTCCTTGATTCTAAATTGTGAAAGTCATGGCCACGAAGAAAACTACCTCATATGGTCCTAAGTCCTTTTCCTGTTTATATTTATCAAACATGAAACTATAAAAACAATTTTAGAATAATGAGTCTGATTGCTATAAAATGATGGTGGTCACAGAACTTAAATTTGAATAATAGTAAATCTGGATAATAAATACCTGGTTCTTTATTGTATGTTTAATATTTTTTTCTAGTGAATAGTGGGGGGAACTTTTGTACTTACTCTTTGATGGCAGTCATGGATATTTTCAGGTAGAGGGGAAGCTGTAATTATTTTATGGGTTTTCTGGAACAGTAAACTGACAACCCTTTCCATCTTTAAAGGGTATTCGGACAAGTATGCCCTCAAGTAGACTCTAAGGATACACTGTTACCCTGAGGGGAAGAAATAATCTGTCTTTGACCCTTTTATAAAAAAGAAAAGACAAAATTTTCTACCTCTGCACCTAAGTGAATGAGTTACCAGATAGGCCTCTTAGACTTTGTGGCTCCTGTTTCCTCAGTGGCTTACTTGAGAGAGGAAACCAGAAAGGTCCCTGTCAGCTAAGTCAGGAGTAAATCAGAAAGATCCCTGTCAGCTCAGTCAGGAGTAAACCAGAAAGTTCCCTGTCAGCTAAGTCAGGAGTAAACAAGGTCCCTGTCAGCTCAGTCAGGAGTAAGCAAGGGAAAGCAGTAGATGTGGTGAAGGGCAGAAAGGACGTAGGCAAATTATCGTTATCCCGAAATCAAGCTGTCTATTTTTAAAACCACCATCTGGCACTTACATTTTCAGTTTTTGTTATGTAAACAGGTGTGTGTGTTTGTGTGTGTGTGTGTGTGTGTGTGTGTGTGTGTAAGGATGGGAAGAATGAAATAAACTTCAAGTTCTTTATCAAGCCAAAATCTTGGGCCTTGAACAACATTTTAGGAACCTCAGGAAACACTATCCTAAAATAAGATCTTACAGTTGTGAAATATAAAGAGGAATCTTCAACATCTGGGGGCTGGTTGACATCTGGTTACACCTCTTTGGGCTTTTTACAGGTTGCTGTCATCTTCCTGTTACTACTTCTGTCTGCCTTCTCGAGGGTAGCTGCTCAGGAAACAAGAGACACTTTAACATTTCAGTGTCTCTCACTGGGGAGATGATATCACCAGGAACTTGGCGCTGAGCCTGGCCAGTTCTCTCTCCCTTGCTGCTGCTTCTGCTATACCAGCCTTAGGAAGGAGAGTGAGGTGGGGATGGTGCAGGTCAGAAAGACCTTGGTTTCATGGCTGGGAAAGAGCGCATGACCAAAGGAAAGGAGCCCTCTCGCACATGGAATCCAAAATGGTTTATGTCAGCTTTAGATTTGCCTGGTGCTGCTGCCTCCTGGAACTCTGAGCCTACTTACCCTCCAAATAACGAGAAATAGAGCAACTCTTCTTGGAAGCAAGACTGGCTGATTGTGGGTCCGAGCTGAGGCATGGCCAAGATTAGCTTTGCTCTTCAGGCACTGAAGTGGCGGGTTAGCAATCCACTTCTGTCCTTTTGGTCACAGGGACCATCAGGAGGGGCTGCGGGGCCCAGAGAACTTTCAGTATTGGCTGACATCACCCAGGTAGCAGAACTCGGTCTAGAATGGAGCCCTTCAGTCTCCTGGCCTGTGCTTCTCTGCAGCTCCTTACACAAAGAATAACACTACTGTCCTATAAGATCTCTGTGACACAATGTCGTAACAGCAATCTTTATGTATATGTCTATATTTGCATCTGTTAATTCAAATAACTCATCATTCAATATTTAGGTTGTATACCTGTGCCCATTACAGTCTTTAGGAACAGTGTACGAGGCATAGTTCTTGCAGCTAAGTAACTCTTAGCTGGTGGTGGGAACAAAAAGATTGTTTTGAATAAATCAAACTGCAAAGAAAGTTTCACCAAGTCTATACTGGAATAGAGAGGTAGGCATCCAACTCAATCTAAGAGGGTGATAAAAGACAGAGAAGGATGTGGGCTTTCTGAGAAAGGTGAGAGCTAATGTTGTCAACTGGCCAGAATCTAGAATCACCTGAAGACCGTGTTTGCCCATTGTGTTAATAAAGATGGGGAGACCTGCTGATTGTGAGGGGGGATCCCAAACGGAGCACTAGCATGCAAGCATGCACTAAACTCTGCTTCCTGACTCTTAATGCAGTATCCCCAACTGCTTCAGTTCCCTGTCATCTTGACTCTCTGCCATGGCTGACTGCACCTTGGAATTGTGGGCCAGAGGAAACACTTGCATTGTGCTCACCAGTGTATTTTATCACAGCAGTGGGGTAAAAGCTGTGCCTTAAAGGGTAATGAATTAACAAGGACAGATCAAGAATCTAGAGAATAGTTTAATCCTTTTGATGTCAAAGATTATAGCTACCATTGTTCTGGAACTATATAAGCATTGCCAGGGAGACTTCACTAATATATTTGCCCCATGGCTTGTCACCAACTCTGATCCCAACCCATGAATGGCCTCGTAGTATTCTATGAGGTGGCGAGAAGTCTTTAAATGTGGGAGTAACTGATAACAGAGAAGATAATATACAGATGCTTCTACTCCAAATGAGCCAGCCCAAAGATTTCCTCATAGCTGCTACCCTCCATCCAAGTCTTCTTAAACCTCAACCCACCACCAATGTCCCTTCTCTTTGTTCCCTGTTTTCTTTCTAAGGTCCCAGAGATATCATTGATGCTCTGGGTGGCAGTTTTTGAGAGGTCAGAAGACCTCAGAAATCTGGGAAATGGATGGCGGAGCCTTAGCTACAAGGTAGAGCACCTCTGAGTGCCTGGGAAGTCATGGCAGAAAGCTGATTCAGTTCAAAGCCAAGGAACATACACAGAGAGCTTACTGACCAGTCCCTCTTCTCACCCAAGCCTTTCTCCCACCAGGCAACTAGAATTTTCTAACCCCCAAGGATGATTTGCTTGGTTACTCTCCCAGGTTTTGCGCACAGTTTTCTGGGCCTTCAGTGCCTTCCCCTTTTCTCATGTACCGGAAAAGTGCCAAATCTGTTGACCTGTTCCTCTCCTCAGACCCTCCTCTCTGCTTATTACTCCCAGGGAACTCAGCAGTGACCCCCAGCTTCACTGGGGCCTCCTGCAGTTGTTTCTGTCCTAGAACCATCAACACTGCTAGAGTCTGACTCTAAAGTGATCCCCCCCCCCAGAAGTTTGGGGTCCAGTACTCCAGTTTATGGCACCACAGGGAAAGCTGTGGAACCTTAAGAAAGCCAGTCCCAGCTGGAAGTCAGAGCACTCGGGACTGAACTTGGAGAGTTATACCTATCCCTGGTTCAGCATGAGCTGTCTGCTTCCTGGTCCACTGTCATGAGAACTTGTTGCTACCAACATCTCTTGCTGTCGTGGACCAAATGACTCTGTTCTGTCCCCCCAGCCGTGATGAACTGAAATCCCCCCCCCCCAAAACAGAATAAACCTTTTCCTTACCCATTTCTGTCGGGTGCTTTGTCTTAGTGCAGAGCAAGGTAACTAATACAGCAGCGGTGCTTGGGCATGCTAATTGCTGGACCACAAGCAGCTAAACGCGAGAAGCTGTCTTATTTACCTAGGAGTACCTAATGAATAGTGAATTTGTGTTGTCTTCACATCTTCCTGAGAACTTTGTATTATTTATGTATTATATATGGCACCACCCCATATATAGTGACCTCACAAGAAATATCGGTTCTTAAATTATTGAGTCTATCCATTTGCGTTCATGCTCCCACCTGTCAACCCACAATGTTAATACTGAGCTGATTCTTTCTCGTGTCCTATAACGACGAAGCATATTTTAAATATTTGTCCGAAGAATCCAACTTTTGTCAGTAGTATTCAGTCTTCAAACTCCAAACGCCATGTACCTCTCAGGATGAAAGTACTTGTGATCAGTGGGCAAAGGTCACCTTCGGCGCACACTAACCATGCTGGGTAGATGTGTTCATCCTTTCCTGTCTCCCACACCTCCCAGGGCAACAGGAATGAGTCAGGACATACATGGGTTGACCCGAAGGAGAAAGCTTAAGTTGACAGTCTTGTTTGCTTGTCTTTGTGGCGCTCTTCCCACCTATGCTCTATACTTTCTGTGGGTGAATCGCATTACTTTGACGCCAGTGTGCATCAGAAGGTGCTAGATCAAACCTCCAATGTAATTTTAGATTCAAACTCTCATCTGCCTCCTAAGGAAACCTCTCCAGACATGCACGTTAGAGGCCTCTGTTCAGGTATAAATGCTCTGAGGCTCTCACCCATTCTGCAGGAAATCAGAAAGAAGGCAGTCTGTACAGGGAACAGAAGGGCATCCCATCCTCCTTCCACTAGCTGTCCCTTTGCCTTGGTTGGCACAGCCTTGCTTTCCCAACGAGGGGCTCACAACACATATACAGCTCTAGTTCCGCTGTGGCTTAATGCTCGCTGCACAGAGGGACTGCAGAAAGATTTATGGGAAAATCTTCATGGAGTCAAAAGGTCCTGGGTCGCTTGGTGAAACTTGTTTCAAAAATGGGGGAATGTGCTGCCTGTAGGGAAACACAGCCCTTCTGCCACATATGCACAGGCTAAAAGGCAGAGATCCTACTGCATTTTATTTCCTAATCCCCAGTCTAGCTGTCCTTGCATTTCTGTCACTGTATACAGCAGCCCCGAGGCCACCACCTTGTCTCTAGTCGCTCCCTCCTGCTTAAGCCCTTTCTGAAGCTGTAAGGTACAGCAAATCCCAGACTAAGCAGCCACTCTAGAGCAGCTAAAATAAGAATACCCATTTCATTTTTTATGAAAGGAAGTTCCCCCTCTCCCTGTTTTTAACTCTTTTTCTGCCCTGAGTATCTATCTTATCCTCTCCTCACTCATAACTGTTCCCTTTCCCCATAGGCCGGAAAATATGAGCATGAAAATCTGTCGCCCAGGAACAAGCAACTGTACCACTCCACATGTCGAGAAATGAAAACGGTAGGCAAGAGAGGAAGTTCCTAGGTACAGAACTCCCCCTCCCTCCACTGAAGCTCTGTACAAAGACATAGTGATGGGGCCCTTTACAGGGAAATCTGACAGAGCCAACAAAGGAGGCTGTGGGTTCTGAGAGCAGCATCTGTTGGTACAATATAAGCCACTCTCTCCATTTCAAGAAGCCAAAAGTGAACCAGGATAAGTAGAGATGAGATGAGCCACTCTGGGGCTTGTCATTAGCTACACAAACACAGAGATTCTGAGGGATGTGGAGCTGTTCCTCAGCATGACATCACCACAATACACACACACACACACACATACACACATGCACACACATGCATGCTCATGCACACACACATAACACACACATACACACAATGCACACATGCATGCAAATGCACACACAACACATACACATACACACAACACACACATACATGTACATGCACACAAAAACACACAATGGACACACACATATGTACATGCACACACATGCGCACACACACATACACAAAGTCATCTCCACCATTGTAATTATGAAATAAGCTGCTTGCTTTGGAGTTAGTCATTAATTCAGTCTGAGCCTCGGAAGAAGGCTGGAGAGAGGTTCTGCAGTAGCTTTGGCCAGCCAGAGCTGTCCCTTGACCTGAATAACTATAATTTGTAATGGAAAATAGTGGAAAGGAGGGATGCTATGGGAAAGGAGATCCGGGAGGAAAAGGGCAGTGCTGCCACATGTCGGAGTTGCTACTGAAAAGAGGATTAGGATTAGGGTAGCATGGCTATTAGGATTAGAATAGGAATATGACTTGATTTAAGGGTGATTTAGCTGACTGTTTAGTGCAGGTGATAAAGGACCACTTTAAGTCTGATATCCACTAAGGTTCCTTTGACTTGAGAAAGCCAGGGCTAAGGTTATAAGATGAAGGGTTAAAGGATGAGGGGCCCAGGGACCAAACGGATAAGGAAGGACTCTGAGCTGAGTGACAAGTGAAGGTGAGTTGAGTGAACCTCTGTGTGGCCGAAGCTCGTGGCAAACGCTGCTCTCAGGGTTGCCATCTGTTGATTTTCCTCACGCCAGGGACCAGTGTTCAACGTGAGATCTGTGGTCTGGGCTGGGATTTCTCGTGCTTTCATTCCTGAAATCACATTTAGAGTACCATGACCTCAGGCTAAACTGGCCACGGCCAACTGGAACACTTGGGACTTCAGAAGCTCCTGTTCTCAAGACCTCTTCCCTGACCTTTGCCCCAGCTCAGACCTGAGAGGAGTAGACCCATGTGCCCATGGCTTCCCTGCTGGCTACAGCTGCTACAGTCGTAGCCTTCCAACAAAATGGTGCCTAGGAACTCTTCTCGATTACTGTCAGAGCTGGCTGAGAAACTGGAGAAAAACAACAAGCACACCTGGCATGCTAGCCTCGCTGTGCCATGGAAAGGGACTGTTGACTGCTGTAGTTTCTCTCTCACCCATGCTTCCTTAACAGCTCCTTCATTGAAGACAGCAGGGGAGGATGTGACGACCCCTAGGAGAACTTTATCAGCATAGTGAAAGGTATCCACCACAACACACACACATAACATCATGCTTAAGGACCAAACACTAGATGATTTCCTAAGAGCAGACATGACAGGATGTCTATCTACACTAATTCTTCCTTCTCAAGACTGTGCTGCACATTCTAGCCGGGGCAACAAGAAAAGCTGCAATGGTCTGTCACAGTTGCTAAATAAGAGCCATACATCAGAAACGAAAAAGCAAAACTATTTCTATTTACAGATGGTGTGATTTTATATAGAAAACACCCCCAAGACAGACAGACAGACACACGCACGCGCACACACACACACACACACACACACACCTATGACAACTAATAAATTAGTAAAATAAGGTTTATGAACACAGAGTCTGTATGCAAATACCAAATTATTTCTATACACTAATAGCAATTCCAAAATAATATTCTCATTTACAAGAGTATCAAAATGAAAGTAAAATACACTAAAGGAAAATAGATGAGATCAGCACATTAAATTTTTTTAATTATGTAAAGTAATTAAGGAAGACCTACTAAATGAAAAAAAAATACCATCTTCATGGATTAGAGCATTTACTATTATAAAGATGGTGATTCTCCTCAAATTTATTTATAGTTGTGACCACTTAAAACCCAAACAGCCTCTTTGTAGAAACTGACAAGCAGATATAAAAGTTTATGTAAAAATTAAAGAGATGCAAAATAGCTAAAACAGTCTTGAAATAGAATAACAAAGTTTGTGAGCTCACAGCCTAATTTTAAAACCCACTACAAGGCTACAGTTAGGACAATGTGGTATTGATACAAGAATAAACATGTTGAGCACTGGAATGAAATTAAGATTTCATAATTAAATCCTTGCATTCCATAACAATTGACCTGTTAAAACAAGGATGCTATCATAATCAGGAAAATTCATCTCAATAAAAGCGCTGGAACAGTTGCATATAAATATGCAAAATAATGAGAGGGTACCTTTCCCTTATAACATATTGAAAACAAATTCTCACAATCCATCAGAGCCTTAAATATGAGTGAAACCATAAAACTCTTACAAAGAAACTTAAGTGAAAACTTTTATAGCTGTTGGTAAGCCAATTATTTCATATATATATATATAATATATATTATATAATATATATATTATATATATATTATGCAACACAAAGCCACAAGAAAAATATAAATAACGTATCAGTACAAACCCTTGCAGTCCTGGTCACCAGAAAGCTTCATAGTCCTCCAAGCTTGGAGACCAACTAGGAGAACAATCTCAAATCTGTATATTCACTTTATTTTTGAGAAGAAAACATCTCTCCATCAAACCCAACTTACAAAGTTGCTATAACTAGGTCCCATCCTGAAAAAGGAGATAGTGTTCAAACTTTGTCATACTCAAGGATTTAAAAATCTCTGATTATCCCAATTCTGATGACTTACTGGTCATTCTGCCAAACCAACACAAAGACCTGAAAACTCACAAACCGACTTGATTCCGATGTGACCACAGTACCAAGCCCAGATAAGACCCTACACTAAAGAACATGTATCTTTTACCATGGAGGGGGCAAGGGTGCCACTCTCAAAAACTGAGACAAGAGTCCTAGCCCCTGAGACCTAAGGCATTGGCAGCTCCTGGAGGCAGGCAGTATGCCGTAATCCTCCGTTTCTGCTGAACCCCGACAAGTGGCTGGTTATAGGTCCACGCCTTCATTCAGTCTGAGACAAAAATAGGCTTAGTGCTGAGGTCCCTTTTCACTGTATCTCTGTGTATATAACTGGGTATGGGCTCCAGTCACCGCTGGGCAAAGCAACTGCTTGTGGGCCTCTACTGCACTGGGGCCAAGAAAGACAAAGTAGTTACCTATCACCTTCTTCTCCCATGCCCAGTTGTTTATGGGCCCATGCCACCACCAAGACTGGAGGCATGTGCTGCATGATCCCCATTGCCAATGAAAGTCAGAAGTCCTTGAAGGCAGCAGAGCTCGCTCCAGCAGTACCTCACAAAGCTACCATTGTTGCTACCACTCCTATAGTTTTGATGACCACATAGAGGGACATGCCACCATAACTGTTGTATATACCACACCTACTCCGTGTCCCCAGCCCAAGTTCTTTTGAACTCCAATCCAGCACACCTTGCACTCAAAGCTTCTGATTATCGTCAAAGACTTTATAAGGAGATTGTGCAATAGCTCCCATCAGCCCCAAAGCCAACCTGGCATTCCTTGACACATCTTCTAGAGTAGCGATTCTCAACCTGTGGGTCATGACCCCTCTAGGGGTTGCATATCAGATATTTACATTGAGATTCATAATAGTAGCAAAATTACAGATATAAAATAGCAATGGAATAATAATTTGATAGTCGGGTGTCGTCACCACATCATGAGCAATTGTATTAAAGGCTCACAGAATTATGAAGGTTGAGACCACTGTTCTAGAGAAAGCCCCTTAGTAAGAAAGTTGCTTTATAAAAGTAGTAGAGATAACCAAATCACCAGATACTCAAATTTTAACAGAATCATGATGAATATTAATAAAGCAAGGTAAGTGGATGCTTCCAAAAGAGCACAGTAATATTCTAGCAATAGGTAAAGAACTAGGCTGATGAAATGCCTGCTGAAGAACCTCAAAGAGTAGCTATAAAAAAGCTCACTCATATCAAGAGGATATAGAGAAGTGAATGAAATTGGAGAAACAATGAATGATGTGAATATAAAATTCAGCAGAGATATTTTTAAAAACTAATAGAATTTGTGGAAAAGAAGAGCTCAATAATATTGATTCTAAATAGTCTAAACCTTAACACTGGACTAAAATTATTCTACTACTAGAATAATTTCTAAACTTAAAAATAGGTCTTTAAAAATATCCAGTCCAAGGAGCAGTCAGAGTTCCTATATAAATGGAAAATGAGTCAAAGATTGTAAGTCAAAGCATTTTCCTTAAACAAGCTCATGTCTACGTGTAAAAATTCATGTACTTTCTTAATTCACAGTGAACACTTTAAGAATGTATAAAAGCAAATATGTGACAATGGTATAGAAAATAAACCATATTTGAAAGCACAATTGCACAGCAGGTGCCATGGGTATCACAGGTTAATTGATACAGAGTTATTTTAGTAAAGAAAAAAAGCCACTGTGAGTTCCTTTTAGATAGTGTCCACCAGTGTGCAGTCCTTAAATCTCTTGAGGAATCTCAGGAAACCACTCCCACACTCCTGCTCTTTGTTCCTGGCTTCCAGTTTTTTCCAGAAATATTGAATTTATGAGGAAACAACTCTAAGCATTGTAACTTTCATCTTCACGTCAAGGTCTCACGGGAACTGGGATCCAAAGTCATCTGCACCTGTGAAGGTCTCTCTCACAAAACCAAACTACAGAACCCTTCATCCAAGGTTCTTTTTTAGACAATGTGATACCCTTCAGGATGAATTATATGTTTTGCCACAAATCAAGACTCAAAAAATTTGAAAACTGAACTTTATTTTCTAGCTATAATAAAATAAACTCTTAAACAAAGAGTAAGTTTCAGAAATTGTATAAATTCATGGAAGCATACTAACAGAATATTGAATAAGCAATAGATTACTGAAGAAATAAAAAGGAAATTTACAAAAGTTTTAAGCAACTGCAAATGGAAGCACCATTATATACCAAACATATCAAAATATATACCAACACAACAGGAGCAATACGAGGGGAGTTTACACTAATAAGCACTTATATTTTTAGATGAGGAGGGGAGCTGATTTCAAATAAACAACCTATTACATATCTCAAGGAATGAGAAAACCAACCTCCAGATTACTAATAGGAGTAACAGCCAAGGGGTGGTGGCCCAGATGTTTAATCCCATCACTCAGGAAGCATAGACATGTGGGTGGATTTCTATGAGTTTGAAACCAGTCTAGTCAGAGAAACCCTGTCTTGAAAACAACAAAAGAATAATAACAATAATAATAATAATGAAAAAAGAAAGAAAAAGTAAAAAGGAACAACAAAATTCAAAGCAAAATAAGAGACTATAACACAATACAAAAAAAAATGACAATGAAATAACAAAATGAAGAGCCTTGAATGCCCTCTCGCGGCTCTTAATGTCCAGAGGGTTTAGCCAAACCAACTGGGTAAGAAAAAGAAATATAGGATACAGATAAGGAGGGAATAAGTACAGTTATTGCTACTTGTAGGTGATAAGAATACATATATATGTACTCCTATATATGTATGTGTATATATCTACATATATGTAACGAGAAAGAGGAAGTCAAAGACCATTAAGATACTATTTGAATTGATACAGTCAGTAAAAGTTCAGGATACAAAATCAGCATACAGAATCAGTATTTTGTTAGCAACAGTAACATACAATTGTTGAAAAAAATTATTGAAGGAATTCTATTCACAATAGCTATAATAAAAAAGACATCTACAATAAAAATTGAAGAATATAATTTTTAATTTATCTAAATATTAATGAAATTAAAGAGATCATTAGTTGTAAGAATTAAAACTGTTAAAATAGTCTACTTAAAGCAAACTCCATATTCAATACAATCTTCACTAAATTGCTGATGGCATTCTAAACAAAACTAGAAAAAAATTTAAATTCATATGGAATCTTAAAGAACTCCAAAGAGCAAAAGTTATCTTGAGCAAACAAACAAACGAAAAACAAACACAAATGAAACAAAAGCTCTCTAACTTCAAAATATACAACAAAGCCACAGTAACAAGAAGAGCAAGGTGTCAGCAGACAGCAGATACACAGACTGGTGAACAGCACAGAGTGCCCCATGATTTTGCAGCATTGAATTCTCAACAAAGAAACTGGAAGTACGCACTGGGAGAAAGGACAGCCACTTCATCAGCAGTGCTGAGGTAGTAAACAGGTACTCATGAGGAAAAGAAAAGAGTGACTCCTCTTGTCTTACAAAAAGAAAAGGAAAAATATTTTAAAGACCTACTAGAAGGAAACAGGAAAGTTACTTAAGACATTTATAGGCTGTGATTTGGAGGAGGGTGTAAGACACCCAAAGAACAGAAAACAAAACAAACATAAATGCATGAGATTATGTAACTATATAGGCTTAAATGATTATTTATCTTTATGTAAGCTAAATATCTGAATGACAAAAGAAACAGAGTGAAGAGACACCTGTAGGATGGGTGGATTGCAAACTACTCATTTCCAATGGGCTAATATCTAGAATATATAAGGAACTTAACATTTCAATAATAAAAAATCTAATATAAATGAACAAAGGATATGGGCAGTCATTTCTCAGAGGGAGAAATTCAAAGGGCAAGCAGATTATGGGGGGAAATCTCTACGTCACTAGGAAGTAGTGAAGGCAGATCTTGTCCTGATTAGAATAGTTATTACCAAAATGTCCATAAATAATGAATACTGGCAAATAAGTGAAAGAAAGGGAATGTTTGTGATTGGTGGGATTGGGAATTAATGATTATGGAGATCAGCAAAGCATGGTGATTCCTCAAACACTCAAAGTAGAACTACTATGTGATCCAGCCATTCCTCTTCTGTTAAAGAGTCAAAGGAATTTTATATCAGCACATCAAAAAGGCATTTGAACAAGCAAGCTGCTTACTATATTGTTCACAGTAGCTAAAATATGTATCCATCCTTGAGGCCTATACGGGGATGAAAGGATAGAGAATAGGTGGTACATGCATAATGGAATATTATTCAGCAACGTAATAGACTCTTCTCATTTGCAACAAAATCTTAAACAACCTGATGTCACTGCACTAATTAAATGAAATAAGTCAGGGGCAGAAACACAGTTATCACCTGTTTTCTCAAATGTAGATTTTTAAAAAGCTGGTCAGGATATACAATAGAGATGACTAAAAGTTGAGAAGGGTGGACGAGAATAAAGTAAGCTTGAGTAATGAGTACCAAAGCATAGATGGAACTGAAAAGTCCTAGAAGTCTATAGCATGGCGGGATGGCTTCACTTCATGACACTTTGCTATTTTATGTGCAGTGAAAGCAAGGAACTGGGAAACTCCAAATACAGAGTAATAATTAGCAGAGGAAAGTGTTAAGTATCAAAGCTAGCACACTGTACTGAATAAACTCGTGTAATCGTGTGCTTGTCACCTTTTTAAAACTTCAGAATAGAGAAAAATTATCTGCCCTGACTTGATCATCACACTATATACCCGTATCAAGTGATGCCCATCAATCTGTACACTTAAAGTTTCAGAAAATCAATAACGGTGGAAAGAATGACTAGATTCACCCTGATGCAATTTGTCTCGGACACAAAAATGGCATCATTGGCAACTTTGCTCTGTGTGCCTTTAGACTCCGCACTATGCATAAAATACTACCAGCCAGAGTGAGGGGCGGTAGAACGTGGGTCATGCTACTCTGCAGGAGATAGAAAGCTCCCTGCTCCTCCCTTTGGAGTCGACTGTGGATGAAATCTAAGGAAAAGACAAGGCCCGTTTCTGGCATATTCTCTCCCCTTCTCCCCCTAGGTCCTTACTGAAGCCATTGCTGCTCTCACCTCCCCAGCTACTCCTTGACTCCTGATCTTTTTTTTTTCTTTTTCCTCTTTCATCTCCCCCCAGTCAATGATTCAGAACAATCTGAATAAAAATGCTAGACCCTTCAGGTAGAGGTGGCATTGAATTTTTTGGTTTTCAGGCACCCCTAGAGGTATTGTGTTACGAGGGGAGGGCCTGCTTGTGCTTCCCAGCCACACAGCTAGCTTAGCCCCAAAACAACCACACAGAAACTATATTCATTAAAACACTGCTTGGCCCATTAGCTCTAGTTTTTTATTGTCTAATTCTTACATCTTAATTTAACCCATTTCTATTAATCTGTGTATTGCCAGGTAACTGTAGCTTACCGGCAAGATTCTAACCAGCGTCCATCTCAGGCAGGAGATCCACGGCATCTGCCACTCTTCCTTTCTTCCCAGCATTCAGTTCTGTCTTCTCCACCTACCTAAGTTCTGCCCTATCAGGCCTAAAGCAGTTTCTTTATTCATTAGCCAATGAAAGAAACACTTGAACAGATGAGCCTCCTACACCAGTATTGGACGTATAAGAATTTGCAGTTTTATTGTGTCATGAATTTAAGTCCCCAGTCATTCAGTTAGTAGGCTGAGTGAACACCTGCACGCATGTTTCGTTGTCACTGCCATGTCACCGACATAGGTCTGATCATCTTCAGTGGAAGGGTTCTGAGTGGATGGACACACTCCTGAAGGAAGCCAGCGTGGAATGCTGGGATCCAAGCTAAAGAAGCTCAAGAGTGTGGTTTCCTAACCGGAGAGGCCGCGAGTCTCCTGATTCTAGCCTGCACAGAAGGCACGTGCTGTCAAATGTGCTTCAAGTCAGCATCATTTGCTCAGTGATTCTGAAAATGTCTTAAATGGGCAATTTAGGAGCTAGAAGTACAAACACCTCAGTGTAGCGATGTAGTCTATCCTCATGAAGATGCAAGTTTATCAGGAAAGGCAGATATCCTTAAGCAAGGAAGTGCAGCAAGGTCTTAGGAGTGTTCAGAGAGCAGGCCTTAGACGGTGAGGCAGAGAAACACCAGGAACCAGAAAGATGCAAAAGGATCTGTGAACAGTTTCAGACACAACTCAGGTTTGCTAAAGTTTATTGTTTAGATGAGAGTGTAGTTACAGCCAACATATTGAATCAGGACTTTTTTCTCAGGTACAGCCGAAAAATTTCATAATCCCAGACCATGAGAAACCATCCTTCCAGAATTCTCTGAATCCCAGGTGAGCCAAAGATGTAAGCTGGGATCTGACTTATACTCTGGTCCTTTCTGTTTGGGACACAGGATTGGGATTAAAAGGGCAGTAGACAGAACACCCTGGGAATGAACATTATAGTGGTTGTATCTTCTGTTGGAGCCATGAATTAAATGATTTCACTTCTTTACAGGAATGATTAAAGTTACTATTAGCACAGCCTTCCTTTTCTCCAACATAAGAACTGCATGAGGAGTGGGTAGGCTATTTCTTCATTGCCCTCAAGCAGATAACAATTCTTATATAGATGATATATATCTAATTCACAAAATATGGGAGATGACACACAATTTGTCCCAAGTTCAAGGCATCCTCTTCATCAATTTAAATTTAAATCCTATTTAAATTCTACTTATCTAGTCTATTTTGTTGTTTGCTGCAATACCACAGGATACAAAAGATATAACAAAAATGAAATCAAGTCAAATTCTCATTAGTTGGAGTTTTTAAGCTTTTTCTTGTATTTGACTATCAACAGTGAAGAATTTACTTCTTCAATTTTTAAAGCTCTAGGGATAATATGGAAGAAGTTGGGGGCATGGGGGGGGCTGTGTACAAATAATAATGTTCTCATTATGAAAACCTCAGTAAAACAACCTCCAGGCCCAAATATGATGCTAAACATGTTTGAAACATCATAATGAAACTAATTGTTTTATACAGTAACTAAAACAATCAAAGCTTAAAAATAACAACAACAAACATGGACTCACTCTGGCTAAGGCTTCAGTGTTCTGAATGCCTTGTAATAGACGGTGGCATGTGAGCACAGACTCATCTTTACAAAATAATTATATACGATGCTAAGGCAACATTTAATTCTCTCCCTTATGTAAAGAGAAAGATGGGAGAAACTAGCAAGTCTTTCTGTAATCTTATGTGGCTCAGAAGCAAATGTTCTGATTGCTTTTATGACATTACGGCCTTTTGTTCCAGACTGGGACACAAGTCAGGTGCCCTGAAACCATGCAGCGCTGGCTCAGGTACACAAAGGTCACAGAGGGAACATGTGTCCGGGCAGTCCAAGTTCCAACACTAATAACATTTACTGATACTTTTTATCATGATAAAAGTAATTCTGGTAGATACTCTTCTCAAAGAGTGAATAGGAAACTCTTTGAAGCAAGGGTTTCTGAGCAGAAGTTAATTTTTCTGTGAAAGAGACTTGGGAGCCTGTTGCCCTGGTTTATTGAGAATATTTTGTACTTTAAGTGAAGCACTTAATCCCCAAATCATTAATTGGTTTTATTTTAAGCAAGCAGTTCTCATTACTTTAAACTGTGGCCAAGAATTGAATCATCTTAAAATTCTCAAACTTTTGTTGGTTTCATTTTCAACATAATAATGAAAGAAAGCCTACCACTTCTGTCTGATACTTACATAGAATGACTGTACAATACGGACTTGAACTTGTTTAGCCACTTAGGAAACCTTGTGTTATAATGAGTTGATTTCTTTTGCTTAGGTGTGTTAGGGTAGCCAGAAGGGGCTTTTGATTGCTGGCCTTCAAAACTTTGATCACTGGACCGTGGTATTCGGGCTCAGGAGGAGGAAGTGAGCGAATAAGGGAATAGACCTTGGAGCCTAGCTTTAGGAATGTAACCTAATGGTTTTTCAGCAAGGCAGAGGGAATGCAGAAGGGCCAGCTAGAGTCCCTTTAATTCCTCTTCACTAAGGTCTAGTCAACTGACTACTGTGTTTTCTTGAATCTTTTGATCAGAGTGATGCTCCTTCGTCATTCCAATGTCCAGCAGTTTAGTCATCCCTGCAATGACATCCCAACAGGTTTGTTTTCTCTTAGAATAAGTGCTTCCAGTGTGATACATGCTCTACTTGGGGCCAGAGAATGGAAAACTTAGTTTCTATATTTTCTGGGCAAACTCTGTTCTCTGTCCCCTTTTTCCTTTGGATGTGATAGAATCATTGCACAGCCTCCTCCTCCTCCTTTTAACTGCAGCTCACTCTGTCCACGCCAAGGGTATCACATGTTTTCATGTTTTCTCCAAGGTCTCTTTATATCACATACTTCTGACTAATGAGACACTTGCTAAAGAAATTTCCAGAAAAATGGGACACAGTTTAAAAGGCTTCCCCCCCCCCCAGTCCCGGTGACACAAATCAAAGTGGAAAGGCAAGTGCTTCACAACATTCCTGGAATGGTCTCACCACACAGCCACAGGATCCTAAAGCGCTGCCTCCCCCCAGAAGCCGCCCAGTGCTATTCTAAGTTTTAGTACTACTTATAAAACAAACAAATAAAAAAGACAGTAGCATATCCCAGACTGCAACACTGAGTTATGTCCCACCCCTTAGAGACAGGGGGCAATGAACTGACAAATATACAACTAAGCCCAAGCTTCAGGGATTTTTTTTTCTATCAAATGGATCCCAAATAACTGAAACTGCTTTAAACTTTTGTTTCATTAGATTTGTACAGTAAAAGAAATAAAGTTATGGTTGCTATTTTAACCTAGGAGGTTGCAGAGATTCATAACCAGAACTGAACTGAGCAGCCACCTCGAAAGGAAAGTTAAGAACAAAAGGGGTGTCTCGGGCAGATGCCAAAGGAAAGACCAGAGTCCCCAAAACAATGGCCAGTTTGGGAAATCCAACTCCATTGCAGTGAAAGAGGGTGACCCACTTCCCATGAATTTCTTCTCACATATCCAAAACCAGTGACCTACGTCATGATTTCGATTAGGCCAAAGGGAGCAATGGAGATCTAAGCTTAAAAGCATCCACCCAATGAAAAACCACCAATCTTCTCTGCTCAGCTTTCTCCCTAGCCAAGGGAACACTGGGAGATACGTGCACCCAACCGGTCTCAGTGTTGTCTGCGCTAGTGACATACTTATTTTGAATTTTTCTTGGACCTGGGTTTTTTTTTTTCCTCAAATTTGTCTTGGAAAGGAATGAATCACACACACACACACACACACTTATATCTCCTTCCCTCATCAAGATTGTTTTGCAACACCAATTTGTAAACCCTGGGAATGCTTCAATTATTAGCATAAAAACTAACTGAGGGCACATGGGATCAGCATGGCATTTTCTTGCCCATAGAGTCTAATCTAAGACAATAATACTGGAGATGGAGCTGTAGAGAAAGTGGATGCAGAACTGTTTAGGGGCTGAATGTTGGGGGATCTCTATGTGATGCCAGCTAAAACCTCTCTGAGCTAGGCTTTGTTGTTATGTTTGTCCTCCAAAGCATGGGGGAAAGTGTAGCCCAGGACCAGAAACGCCTGCTCCCAGATTCTGGTCTTTCTCTGTTTGGTGTCTGTGTTCCCACTTTAAAAGCTAGAGCAGCATTTTGTTTCACACAATATAAGCTGGACCAAGCCACAGCTACTGGCAGGCCAAGCCTGATGGTTTATATAGCTTAGTCATATCAGAACTTCAGTACTTGCGACTTATTGCCTAAGCTGCCGCCCACATGCAAACATGCTATGAATACAGAATCCCAGTGTTTTCACTGCACACAGTTATATAGTTTATTTGTAGGTCAAAACAGTGATTTCTAACATTTTCCTAAATTCACCCAAACTTTATAATCAGGACCAGAAATGGTATCTGGAGGTTACTTTGAATTCATTTCTCTTTGCCTTGATCCCATGAGACCTGCAGACCTTTATTCTTGATGAGCCCTGGTGTTATGTTACCCACCTAACATGTGTTTAGCGCCTGGCAGAGAAGTGTGACAGGATACAGAGTACTCAGTTGAGACTAAGGGGAGCTAGATGCTGGTCCTCAACCTGTTTGTGTCCATCAACCTGAAATGTTGCTGCATTTGAATGGCAAAGAGAAGCCTGAGCTGCACTCCAGACTCTCACGCCTGTAATCACTTTAGCACACATTTGGCTTGATCAAGCAAACCTGAGAATTCAGGGCTTCAACCCCCATAGTCATTCAGTTGCTCCCAATGGGGAGGTGTTGTTGCATGCACGATTCATCTCCTCTAAGCAATGTGTTCTGGAAAAGTTAAGTTTAAGCATTTTTTTTTTTTGATTTTTCGAGACAGTGTCTCTCCGTAGCTTTTTTGGTTCCTGTCCTGGAACTAGCTCTTGTAGACCAGGCTGGCCTCGAACTCCCAGAGATCTGCCTGCCTCTGCCTCCCGAGTGCTGGGATTAAAGGCGTGCACCACCACCGCCTGGCAAGCATTTTTTTTTTTTAAAAAAATCCAATCCTGTTTGAAGAAGAGGTCAGAATGGTAAGGACTTTAGAATTATTTGCAACTTGAAGTTCCTTTTGATATACTAAACCTTTTCCTCCTGTGGCCTGTTTGTAAAATCATGGCTGTTTATTTTCTCAAACACAGGACTATGGACACATGCGTCCTGGAACAGTCTCCTGAGAATTGAGCCCTCTTCCCCCTTGAATTTATATTACAACTCCATATATGCTTTATCTTCAATGTAGTTGGCAATACTCCTGCCTCTTGGGTGTTATTTCTAAATTTCACTTGGCATCTTCAATCGGATTTAGAAAAGTTTAATGTTGTTGGCACGAGATGGTTCTATTTAAAGAAATGCTTATGTGAATTTTGAGTATTTGCTAAGGCTGGAGGAGTCTCTGGTGGCCCATCGATACTTTGTGGTTTTGAAAGAACAGTGTTCAACCCCTTATTCTGTACCCTTCTTGCACTGTCTTCTAGAGAGCATTCGCTACAGACTGCCCATTATGGGCCCCAGGACTGCTATCTTCCACAGGCTGTTGTCCAGTGCCTACAAAACTCCTCAGGAGACTCAAGGCCTCTCCTTCCCCAGAAAGAAACTAATGAACAAGACCGTGAAGCAGTGAGTGGTCAGAGCTAATTACCCCAAACTTTCAGGGAAAAGACCACCTCTCCAAGCTGTTCTGATGCTGGTTCCTTCCCGTAGTCTCGTATCTCCCAAAAGATGATTCACCCTTTCCTTCCTACATGCTACTATTCTAGCTCTTCCCACTTTTTCCTAAAGATAAAATGATTTACTTTACATAAATATAAAGATTTATTGATTAACACAGAAGATGATATGTGTCTTTTGTTATTTTGCTGAAGATTTTAATGCGTGTTATAATAAATGACAATCTTCTCCTATAAGTTATGGGTTTTCAATGGAAGTATTTAGCTTACTCTTTCAGGCAAGAGGACCAGGGATAGCTCCTAGAGCCCTGTATGTCTTTATCTTATTAGGAATCAAGGAGAAAAGGGAGAAAATCTCCTTTTTGTTCTCTATCAGTTAATGTCATAGATAGTAATATCTGGAAAATGGCAAATGATTGCTGGTTGCAATCTCCAGTGGCTGGGACCTTGCCTTCTTGCAACACCTCTATTATTGCCTTGCAAATTGATGAAGTGTTCAGCCAGTCTTGGCTTGTATTTTATAGTGAGGTTATTTTTATATGAAAATGTATGCTTCCAGATCTATGCTGATCTGTGGGTACACAGTGTGTGGAATACAAAAAATAATCCTAAACTTTCAGATTTTATATCCATGGTCATATATGTTCCAAACCAAGTTTCAAGAGGTTTTGTATTAAAAAAGAAGCCCTTCTGTTTCTTAGGAAGCAACTGCCTATTGGAATCCTACCCTCCTGAGTAAATGGATGCAGACCAACCTATGAAACTCAACCTGTGCCAACAGCTTTTGAAAAATGGAATTAAGAGATCTCAGAAAAATGAGCCAGTGTTCAAATTGAACTCAACCAAAACAAAGAAAAACAAAGAGAACAAAACCAACAAAACCTGCTTCATTGTCTTATGTTTCTGGTAGGCTATGATTCTTATTTTCACTGCAATTAGACTTCAAGAACTTCAAAGAAAAGTATCCATGAATTCTAATATAATTTCAGACAATTTAACAAGCACAGAAAAGTTTTCTTTAGTTATTGTTTGTTGTTTATGGATACTTCAGCAAAAGAACTTAGGTTGCCTGCGCTCATGACTTAGGGGAACTACTTAACCTCCTGCACAATTATATAGGGTTTTGGAGGTAATCTGGACATTGTGTAGTTTAGGAGATAAAATGCTTCCAAAATCTCATAAAGAAGGCCTCATCTAGAGCTCTCCAAACTACATTAAGAAGAACATCTTAGAGGCGCAGCGGCGGCGGCGCCAGACGCACAGAGGCACAGCAGCGGCAGCACGGAGGGGGCGCCAGACGCTGCTGAGCGGCGGCCAGACCCAAGCAGCTGGGACAGGCGTGCAATAAGGAGAGCAGATCGCCCTACTACAATTGAATCAAAGAGGTAGGCCTTCGGTTGGCCAGGTCACTGGCACAAGGGGAGCCTGGTCCTGTCCTGAAGATCCTTCGGAGGGGTGAGAGGGTTCTTGGCCTGCAGCAGGAACCACAAAAGAGAGTGAGGGCATTTTGTAAGCGGAGCCCTTGGCCAGCAGGGAAAACTGATCCGGTTTCTAAAGGATCCATTGGATAGGATCAATAGGAGGAGATGGGCAGGCGCCAAGGCAAGAACTCACCCAATAATCCGAAAAACAACATGAAAACATCAGAACCCAATGATCTTACAACAGAAGTATTTGAACAACCTAACACAGAAGAAGTGGAAAAAATCGACTTTATGAAGATAATGGAGTCCCTTAAACAACATGTAAAAAATGCCCTTATAGAAATGGATGAGAAGTATAACAAAAAGTTTGAAGAAATGAGTAAATACGTACATGATACCCTGGGAAACCAAGAAAAAACCATCAAACAGGTAATGGAAACAGTTCAAGAATTGAAAACTGAAATGAAGGCAAAGAAGAAAATACAAACTGAGGACCAGCTGGATATGGAAAATCTAGGCCAACGAGCAGAGTCTACAGAAACAAGCATAATCAATAGAATACAAGAGCTAGAAGAAAGACTCACAGATGCTGAGGACACCATAGAGAAAATAAACGAACAGATCAAAGAAAACAGCAAAGCCAACAAATTCTCAACACAAAACATTCAGGAACTATGGGACACAATAAAAAAACCAAACCTAAGAATAATAGGAATAGAAGAAGGAGAAGAGTCACAGCTCAAAGGCTCAGAAAATATTTTCAACAAAATTATGGAAGAAAACTTTCCCAACTTAAAGAAAGATATTCATTTAAATATTCAAGAAGCATACAGAACACCAAACAGACTGGATCAAAGAAAAACATCTCCTCGCCATATAATAATCAAAACACAAAATATACAGGTTAAAGAAAGAATATTAAGAGCTGCAAAAGAAAAAGGGCAAGTAACTTATAAAGGTAAACCGATCAGACTTACACCTGACTTCTCGATGGAAACTATGAAAGCCAGAAGGTCCTGGATAGAGGTTCTGCAGAAGCTAAGAGACCATGGATGCAAACCCAAACTACTATACCCAGCCAAGCTATCGTTCACTATCAACGGAGAAAACAAGACATTCCAGGATAAGAACAAATTTAAACAATACGTAGCCACAAATCCAGCCCTACAGAAAGTAATAGAAGGAAAATCGCAACCCAAGGAATCCAACACTGCCAACACTGCCTACAATAACCCAGGCATCTAATGACCCTTCACGAGCACATCTCAAAGAACGGAGACACACAATCTCTACTACCAAAAGCAATAAGAATAACCGGAGTAAACAACCACTGGTCATTAATATCACTTAATATTAATGGGCTCAATTCACCTATAAAAAGGCACAGGCTAAAAGATTGGATACGAAAACAGGATCCAACATTCTGCTGTTTGCAAGAAACACATCTCAACCACAAAGACAGGCACCTACTCAGAGTAAAGGGTTGGGAAAAGGTGTTTCAAGCAAATGGTCCTAAGAAAAAAGCAGGTGTGGCCATACTAATTTCTAACAAAACTGACTTCAAACTAAAATCAATCAGAAGAGACCGAGACAGTCACTTTATACTCATAACAGGAACAATTCATCAGGAGGACGTCTCAATCCTGAATATATACGCCCCCAATATAAAAGCACCTACTTATGTAAAAGAAATATTACTAGAACTCAAGGCAGACATCAAACCACACACACTAGTAGTAGGAGACTTCAACACACCTCTCTCTCCAAGGGACAGGTCAATCAGACAGAAACCTAATAGAGAATTAAGAGAATTATTGGAGGTAATGAAGCAAATGGACTTAACAGACATCTATAGAACATTCCACCCAAATAGGAAAGAATATACCTTCTTCTCTGCAGCTCATGGAACCTTCTCAAAAATTGACCACATACTCGGAAACAAAGGAAACCTCCACAGATACAAAAAAATATCAGTGTCCACCTGTGTCTTATCAGATCATCACGGATTAAAGTTAGAAGGCAACAACCATGCTGCCCCCAAAAAAACCGACAAACTCATGGAAACTGAACAGTCAACTACTGAACCACACCTGGGTCAAGGAAGAAATCAAGAAAGAAATTAAAGTCTTCCTTGAATTTAATGAAAATAAAGGGACAACATACTCAAACCTATGGGACACAATGAAAGCAGTGCTAAGAGGAAAGTTCATAGCACTAAGTGCCCACTTAAAGAAAACGGAGAATGCATACATTGGGGACTTAAAAACACACCTGAAAGCTCTAGAAAAAAAAGAAGCAGACGCGCCCAGGAGAAGTAGAAGACTGGAAATAATAAAACTGAGGGCTGAAATCAACAAAATAGAAACACAGAAAACAGTCCAAAGAATCAATGAAACAAAAAGCTGGTTCTTGGAGAAAATCAACAAGATCGACAAACCCCTATCCAAACTAATTAAACGACAGAGAGAGAACACGCAAATAAATAAGATCAGAAATGAAAAGGGGGACATAACCACAGACACAGAGGAAATTCAGAGAATCATTAGATCTTACTACAAAAGCCTGTATGCCACAAAACTGGAAAATACAAAAGAAATGGACATTTTTTTTAAATAAGTATCATATACCAAAGCTAAACCAAGACCAGGTGAATGATCTAAATAGACCGGTTTCTCGCGAAGAATTAGAAATGGTTATCAAAAATCTCCCTTTGAAAAAAAGCCCAGGACCAGATGGTTTCAATGCAGAATTCTACCAGAGCTTCCAAGAAGAATTAATACCTATACTCCTTAAGGTATTTCACAATATAGAATCAGAAGAGTCATTGCCAAATTCCTTTTATGAAGCTACAGTTACCCTGATACCAAAACCACAAAA
This sequence comes from Microtus oregoni, assembly GCF_018167655.1. Classification (NCBI taxonomy): domain Eukaryota; kingdom Metazoa; phylum Chordata; class Mammalia; order Rodentia; family Cricetidae; genus Microtus; species Microtus oregoni. Next base: position 36,790,327 of record NW_024543072.1, read on the forward strand.
AGACCCAACCAAGAAAGAGAATTACAGACCGATCTCACTCATGAACATCGACGCAAAAATCTTCAATAAAATACTGGCAAACCGAATCCAAGAACACATAAGAAAAATTATCCATTATGATCAAGTAGGCTTCATCCCAGAGATGCAGGGCTGGTTCAATATACGCAAATCTATCAATGTAATCCACCATATAAATAAACTGAAAGAAAAAAACCATATGATCATTTCACTAGATGCGGAAAAAGCATTCGACAAAATTCAACACCCCTTTATGATAAAGGTCTTGGAGAGAATAGGGATACAAGGGTCCTACCTAAATATAATAAAAGCTATATACAGCAAGCCAACAGCTAACATTAAATTAAACGGAGAAAAACTCAAAGCCATCCCACTAAAATCAGGAACACGACAAGGATGTCCACTCTCGCCATACCTCTTCAATATAGTGCTTGAAATTCTAGCAATAGCAATAAGACAACATAAGGAAATCAAGGGGATTCGTATTGGAAAGGAAGAAGTTAAGCTTTCGTTATTTGCAGATGATATGATAGTGTACATAAGCGACCCCAAAAATTCTACCAAAGAACTCCTACAGCTGATAAACAGCTTTAGTAACGTGGCAGGATACAAGATCAACTCCAAAAAATCAGTTGCCTTCCTATACACCAAGGATAAGGAAGCAGAGAGGGAAATCAGAGAAGCATCACCTTTCACGATAGCCACAAATAGCATAAAATACCTTGGGGTAACCCTGACCAAGGAAGTGAAAGATCTACTTGACAAGAACTATAAGTCTTTGAAGAAAGAAATTGAAGAAGACACCAGAAAATGGAAAGACCTCCCTTGCTCTTGGATTGGGAGGACCAACATAGTAAAAATGGCAATTCTACCAAAAGCAATCTATAGATTCAATGCAATCCCCATCAAAATCCCATCAAAATTCTTCACAGATCTGGAGAAGACAATAATCAACTTTATATGGAAAAACAAAAAACCCAGGATAGCCAAAACAATCTTATACAATAAAGGTTTGTCTGGAGGCATTACCATCCCTGACTTCAAACTCTATTACAGAGCTACAGTATTGAAAACAGCTTGGTATTGGCATAAAAACAGAGAAGTCGACCAATGGAATCGAATAGAAGACCCTGACATTAACCCACAAACCTATGAACACCTGATCTTCGATAAAGGAGCTAAAAGTATACAATGGAAAAAAGAGAGCATCTTCAACAAATGGTGCTGGCAAAACTGGATGTCAATCTGTAGAAGAATGAAAATAGATCCATATCTATCACCATGCACAAAACTCAAGTCCAAATGGATTAAAGACCTCAATATCAGTCCGAACACACTGAACCTGATAGAAGAGAAAGTGGGAAGTACTCTACAGCACATGGGCACAGGAGACCACTTCCTATGTATAACCCCAGCAGCACAGACACTAAGGGCATCATTGAATAAATGGGACTTCCTGAGGCTGAGAAGCTTCTGTAAAGCAAAGGACACTGTCACTAAGACAAAAAGACAACCCACTGACTGGGAGAAGATCTTCACCAACCCTGCAACTGACAAAGGTTTGATCTCCAAAATATATAAAGAACTCAAGAAACTAGACCGTAAAAGGCTAATCAACCCAATTATAAAATGGGGCACTGATCTGAACAGAGAATTCTCAACAGAAGAACTTCAAATGGCCAAAAGACACTTAAGGTCATGCTCAACTTCCTTAGCGATCAGGGAAATGCAAATCAAGACAACTTTAAGATACCACCTTACACCTGTCAGAATGGCTAAAATAAAAAACACCAATGATAACCTTTGCTGGAGAGGTTGTGGAGAAAGGGGTACACTCACCCATTGCTGGTGGGAATGCAAACTTGTGCAACCACTCTGGAAAGCAGTGTTTCGGTTTCTCAGGAAATTCGGGATCAACCTACCCCTGGATCCAGCAATACCACTCTTGGGAATATACCCAAGAGAGGCCCTATCATACAACAAAAGTATATGCTCAACTATGTTCATGGCAGCATTGTTTGTAATAGCCAGAACCTGGAAACAACCTAGATGCCCTTCAACGGAAGAATGGATGAAGAAAGTATGGAATATATACATATTACTGAGAGTATTACTCAGCAGTAAAAAACAAGGACTTCTTGAATTTTGCATACAAATGGATGGAAATAGAAAACACTATCCTGAGTGAGGTAAGCCAGACCCAAAAAGAGGAACATGGGATGTACTCACTCATATTTGGTTTCTAGCCATAAATAAGGGACATTGAGCCTATAATTCATGTTCCTAGAGAAGCTAAATAAGGTGAATCCAAAGACAAACACATAGGCATCCTCAGGAATATTAACCTTCATCAGGCGATGAAAGGAGACAGAGACAGAGACCCACACGGGAGCACTGGACAGAAATCTCAAGGTCCAAATCAGGAGCAGAAGGAGACGGAGCACGAGCAAGGAACTCAGGACCACGAGGGGTGCACCCACACACTAAGACAATGGGGATGTTCTATTGGGATCTCACCAAGGCCAGCTGGCCTAGGTCTGAAAAAGCATGGGATAAATCCGGACTAGCTGAACATAGCGGACAATGAGGAATACTGAGAACTCAAGAACAATTGCAGTGGGTTTTTGATCCTACTGCACGTACTGGCTTTGTGGGAGCCTAGGCAGTTTGAATGCTCACCTTACGAGACCTGGATAGAGGTGGGCAGTCCTTGGGCTTCCCACAGATCAGGGAACCCTGATTGCTCTTCGAGCAGATGAGGGGGGGGGACTTGATCGGGGGAGGGGGAGGGAAATGGGAAGCGGTTGTGGGGACGAGGCAGAAATCCTTAATAAATAAATAAATTAAAAAAAAAAAGAAGAACATCTTAGTACTTGCCAGTATGTTGACAGTATGCTATGGTTTAGATCTTAAATGCTCCCCACAGTGTTCACATATTGAATGAAAACTTGGCCAGCAGTTTAAGACACTACGAGGAGGTAGCAACATCCTTAAGAAATGGAGTCAAGAAGGAGGAGGTTCTGTCAGTTGGGGGCCTTGAGTAGGATGATGGGACCCTCTTGTGTTCTCTCTTCCTCTCCCCAACTCTTTTCTCCCTCTCTTCCTCCTTCTCACCGGTCTTTTCTTCCTCTTTCTCCCTCTCTCAGATTAATTTTGAAAATTGGATAATCCTGGGCAGATGTTTTTATTTCAGTGCAAAAGCCTGATTTTGCTTAAAAAAGAAAAGGAAAAGAAAAAGAAAAGAAAAAGGGAAAAAAAGGAAAAAAGAAGCATACATACACACAAGCTCTAAGTCTACAGAATTAGTCATACATACTCCGCTCTTACCCTCCCATACTCCAACAGGGAATCTACAAATAAACAATCAATCTGTATAATTCCTTTATATTAGAAATGGGAAGAAATGCTGTATTTAGCAAAAAATCTGTGTTATAGTTTTTATTGTGTTTTATTATTCGCTTTCTATAATGCAAAGCCATGGTCACACCTGGTCCCAGTTTTAATTCTGGACAGTCTGGCAGGCTTCTACTGGCATTACCTCTCATCAGGACCACTTGTCCTTTCCCCTGGCTCAGGACTACCAGGTGGGGAAGGAGACAAGGAGAGATGGGGGCAGGGAGGGAAACTGAAACTTAGCAGCTGGCTGGCTTCCTGGCCTAATGTTCTTCTGCGTGCACAGCTCGTGTTCCTTGTCTTCATGCACAATTCCAGGGAGCCCCAGGGGTGCCCTGTTTAGAAGGTCTCTCTCAGCTGCAGCTGTTCGGGTGGATGGGTGTTACAGGGATAAGAGTGGTATTGCCCAACAAAGGAAGAACCGTGGGATTACTGCCTGTAAACAAACCTAAAAACAAAACTATTAAGCATCAAGATATAGGGCTTGGGCAGACAGTAAAATGCTTGCGTTGAAACGCTTGACGTTGAAGCGTCAGAAGCTACTGAAACAGTCTGGGTATGGCAGCAGACATCTGTAGTCCTAGAGCTGGGAGGGGGAGACAGATCCCTGGGGGTCGCTGAACAGTCAGCCCAGGCCAGCGAAAGACCCTGTCTCACAACTCAAGGTGGACGGCACCTGCACTTGCACCCACACACACACAAACGGAGAGACCAGGAAGGAGAAATACCCAAGATTGCGTTAAATATCTGGTGCTTGACTCTCATACATTTCCATGGTGGGGAAATCTTGAGTATCCAGAGGAAGAAGGCAGTGAAAAAAAGATAAACTTAACCCCTGGAGCAAACTAGGCTGATCAATCATGTTTTCAACTATGTTCTACTTAAAACCAACTTAATCTGGAACTTGGGAAAAGAAGTTAGGGAACTTTATTTCCTAGATTCTCACCTTGAGAAAAATGTATAAAGAATAAAATGTATAAAATCAAGAAAGAGGTTGTGATAACATTGGTAAGCTCTGAAACGTTGAACTGAGTGGCTAGAGGCCAGAAGATGGCAGAGAGGATTCTGCAAACTCTACCCTTCAGTTCTCTTGGGATTTTGAACTACTTCAGAGTTCCACTGACTCAAAAAAAAAAAAAAAAAAAAAAAAAACAGAACAGGATGAAACAAAAGACCTTTTGAAGGTGCCAAGGAGATAATCTAGCTTTGACATTGGAAACCCAATGAGCTGTCTGCATAATTGTCTTGCTGACACTCAGGCAGACATAAACCTTGAGTCCTATCAAATTCAGGCAAGTGTTCAGTTGAAAGAATACATTTTATCTCTGGCCCTCAGGAAGTTTTGCCATTAAAGTCAAGTTTGGGTACCCAATAACAAATGTTCCATGCTCATTCGGCGTTTGACAATTCCTCTCTCTCTCTGTATCATCTGTGCTCTCCTTCTCTTACCATTAAACAAGAGTGCTTTGCAAGGTGTTCATTCACCCTTCCCCAGGGTAGTTCCACAGAAATTCTTCACTCCACTGACACAGATCTGCCTGGTTTTCTTTGCTTTTTCATTATTGTTATTGCATTTTTATGGCTAGCAATATGACTCCAGCCATCCCATTTGTACCCAGCCCACTGCACCACTCAGAGTGAAATCTAAAGCCCAGACTGTGGCTCTGGGAACCAAACACCCTCATTTTAGATGTCCTGCTTCTTGAAGCATGGGCTGACATTGTAGTGTTTCCCTCAGTGGTCAAATCCCTAATTCACTCTCTCTCATAGCCTTGCCACCAACTAAAGATGCTCTGTCATTCAAGTGAGAATCGATCGTAAAGTTTTCCTCTGCAACTGTGTGTGCTTTGTGACAGGGTCTCACAGTGCAACACTGGCCAGCAAGGAAGTCACCGAGTTCTACCTGCCTTTCCTCCCAAGCACAAGGATTAAAGGCATGCAACGTCATACCAAAAATGATAGATATACTTGGTTTTCTTTTCTTTTTTTCAAGACAAGGTTTCTCTGTGTAGCTCTGTAGACCAGGCTGGCCTCCAACTCACAGAGATCTGCAAGCCTCTTCCTCCCAAATAATGGGATTAAAGGTGTATACCACCATGCCTGGCTTTTGTGCTATGTATTTTTGAAGTCATATGCATGAACTTGTATTCTTCTTTATTACCAACACTCTAGCTAGATCCCAGACAGCCTCCATCTTTCTGAATCTGGACTTTGTCATTCACTAGTCTGTATTTGATCACTTGGTTTTCTTTCTCTCTGTGATACATTTGTAGAAGAGAATAGAATTAGAAACCAAATCCCAAGACTCACCACAGCAGAGCACTCCATTTGATCAGAGATCCCAAAGGCCTTATATTTAACCTTCATTTAATTATAGAAAAAAAATGTATGTACACATAGGAGCAGAAATAGCACACAAGCACTGACGACTCCTCAAACTCAAACACACTTTGAGTCTACACTTTGTCAAATCTACTCCAACTGCAGCACTTGCTACCATCTTAAAGACACTGACATTTTATACTAAGTAATATGACTCAAAAATCCAAAGCAAATTCCTTTAACACATATCACTCTTGTCTTACTTAAGAATTATTTAAAAAATCTTAGTTCTTTTCTCTCATTGATCCATGTTCAAATTCTTCTACATGACTATTACACTAAGTGTTGCTAAATTTCCTTTCCTGGGGAAGGTGCAAACAGTGTCTACTCCCTCTTCGTAAGGTCCCAACAACAAACCTCGGTATGAGTCCACCAAATTCACTCTGGAGAACCGATGAGTTTATTAGGCTTTTTTCCAGAGCAGTGGGCAGGACTGTGTGTACCCTCAAAAAGGCCACACTGGAAGATCTGCATCAACTCTTGATGGGGACTCCCCCCATAGCTTCGTAGAAGAAGCCCACTCTCGAGCCTATTCCTCTAGCCCCATGTGCTCTTAGGGCAGAATTAGAGACAAGTGTTTGGAAGGGATGGTTAGACACTCAGCTGAGGACTCCATGATTCTCTCTGTCTTCCCCTCTGATCTTTTGCAAGCATGTCCAGCTGAATTCCTGAAAATGCTCTATGTCTGACATAAAAGATAGTCCTGTACAACAGCTCCTGTCTTTAAGTTCAAATTAAATTAAATGTGTCGTTAGCAGTGTGTATTTGCCTCATTACTTAAACTAGAACTGTACTTCAACCTATTTCCATGACATTGACTTGTTGAAGAGATCAAGACAATTGTTCTGCAAAATGCTGATGACTGAGCCAGAGATATGAGTCACTGAGTTAAAGTGCTTGCCCTCCAGGCCTGACAGCCCAAGTTTGGATTCTAGAACCAATAGTGGAAAGAGAACTGACACCCCAAAGTTGTCTTCTGACTAACACACAAACAGTATGTCAGGCCCCTGATTGCACACATGATACATACACGTGCGCATGCATGTGTGCTCATACACACACACATAAATAAATAAATAATACTAAAGACCTCTTTAAATAGTACCCCTCTTCATGTGACTATATAGTCATATTTAACTATCATTTAGAGTCTCCAGTGGATATGAAGGAATATTATTATCATGGGTTAACACAGTCACAAGGGTCATATCACAGTTTTGATACTGCATACTTGTGTAGCTGATTCAACTACCTTGATGGGGATTTGTTTCTTGTAATATATAAAACCGATAAAAAGTATCTGCCTCAATAGTAAGGTTCTATAAGGATAGATACAACAAAGCACTCAAGACTTCTGTTTGAAACCTCTTACCATTGGAGCAAACATATTTTCATATAACATTTGGAAATATGATCCTTTAAGTTAATGTCAAATCCATGTGGTGGGTTTTTTTAAGTTATTGCAGCCTGGGAGATGGCTCAGCAGAGCAATGCCTGCCATGCAAGCTTGAATACCAGAGTTCCAATCGCCAGCACTCACACACTCAGATAAAGAGCTGAGTACATGTCTGTAACGCCGGCTAGGGGTTTGACGGAGACAGGTAGATCCCTGAGGCTCACTGGCTAGTCAGCCTTGCCAATTGGTGAACCCTGGGTTTAGTGAGAGATCCTATGTTGAAAACCATCAAGGAAGATGCTCGATGCTAACCTCTGGCCTCCACTCTCGTGCCTATGGACACAGATAAACACACACACACACATACACGTCCCCAAAAAAGTGGTAAGATAGGCATTTATTGAATACTTTATACTGTATCCACCATTAGTGAATTCACATTTCATCCTTATGTTACTCCACAGAATAGTATCATTATCCTTATAGTATAAATGAGGAAACTGAATCCTTTTATATTGATTTTATTGAGCTATACATTTTTCCACTCCCCTCTCTTCCTCTCTCCTTCCTTTCTATCTTCTTCTGTGGTCCCCATGCTCCCAACTTTCTCAGGAGATCTTGTCTTTTTCTACTTTCCATGTAGATTCGATCTATGCATGTCTCTCTTAGGGTCCTCATTGTTGTGTAGGTTCTCTGGGATTGTGAATTGTAGGCTGGTTTTTGTTTGCTTTATATCTAAAAACCACTTATGAGTGAGTACAATTATATTTGTCTGTCTGGGTCTGGGTTATCCCACTCAATATGATGTTTTCTAGATCTATCTATTGGCCTACAAATTTCAAGGTGTCATTATTTTTTCTGCTGTGTAATACTCCATTGTGTAAATGTACACATTTTCCTTATTCATTCTTCGGTCAAGGGGCATTTAGATTTTTTCCAGGTTGTGGCTATGACAAATAATGCTATGAACATAGTTGAGCACATGACCTTGTGTTATGATTGAGCATCTTTGGGAATATACACAAAAGTGATACTGGTGGGTTATTTCCTAATTTTCTGAGAAATTGCCATACTGATATCCGAAGTGGCTGTACCAGTTTGCACTCCCACTATCAGTAGAGGAGTGTTCTCTTTATCCCACATCCTCTCCAGCATAAGTTGTCATCAGTGTTTTTGATTTTGGTGTAAGATCGAATCTCAGAGTTATTTTGGTTTGCATTTCTCTAATGGCTAAAAATGTTGATCATTTCTTTAAGTGTCTTTCAGCCATTTTAGATTCATCTAAACAGAGAGTTCTCTGCTTAGGTCTGTACCCCATTTTTATTGGATTATTTGTTCTTTTGATGACTAATTTCTTGAGGGTTTTTTTTTTTTTTGTATAATTTGGAGATCAACCCTCTGTCCGATATGGGGTTAGTGAAGATCTTTTCCCACTCTGTAGGCTGCCGTTTTGTCTTGTTGACTGTGACCTTTGCTTTACAGAAGTTTCTCAGTTTCAGGAGGTCCCATTTATTAATTGTTTCTCTCAGTGTCTATGCTGATGGGGTTATATTTAGGAAGTGGTCTCTGTGCCAATGGATTCAAGTGTACTTACCACTTTCTCTTCTATGAGGTTCGGTGTGGTCGGCTTTATGTTGAGGTCTTTGATCCATTTAGACTTGAATTTTGTGCATGATGATAGATATGGATATATTTGCATTTTTCTACATGCTGATATTCAGTTATGCCAGCACCATTTGTTGAATATGCTTTCTTTTTTCATATATATATATGTATATATATATATATATATATGTTTCTTTGTCAAAAATCAGGTGTTCGTAGGTGTGTGGATTAATATTTGAATCTTCGATTTGGTTCCATTGGTCCTCCTGTCTGTTTTTTATGCCAATACCTGGCTGTTTTCAGTACTGCAGCTCTGTAGTAGAGTTTGAAGTCAGGGATTGTGATGCCTCCAGAAGTTTCTTTATTGTACAGGATTGTTTTGGCTCTCCTGGGTTTGTTGTTTTTTTTTTTTTTTTGTTTTTTGCTTGTCCATATGAAGTTGAGTATTGTTCTTTCAATGGGCATTGCATTGAATCTCTGTTAATTCTACCTACCTAAGAGCCTGGGAGATCTTTGTATTTTCTGGTGTCTTCTTCAATTTCTTTCTTCAAAGATTTAAAGTTCTTGTCTTACAGGTCTTCCACTTGTTTGGTTAAAGTTACTCCAAGACATTTTATGTTATTTGTGGCTATTGTGAAGGGTGATATTTCTTTGATTTCTTTCTTGGCCCATTTATCATTTGAGTAAAGGAGGGCTATTAATTTTTTGAGTTAATCTTGTATCCTGCTACTTTACTGAAGGTGCATATGAGTTGTAGAAGTTCCTTGGTAGAATTTTTGGGGTCACTTATGTAAACCATCATATCATCAGCAAATAGAGTTTGACTCCTTTTCTGATCTGTATCCCCTTGAACTCTTGTTGTAGTCTTACTGCTCTAGCTAGAACCTCAAGTACTATAATGGATAGATATGGAGAGAGTGGACAACCTTGTCTTGTTCCTCACTTCAGTGGGATCACTTTGAGGGAAACTGAATCTTGAAAAGGTGAAATACATTCCCAGGCTCACACAATGTTACAATATGAACTTAAGTGTTATGAGTACTTAGCTGGAGCTCCTACTCTCTCTAGTTGTGAATAGTACCAATTTTGTGGGTACAATATAATATCTAAAACGTCCTGTTCACCAATCAGCTCATCCCTGTTGGAGTTAAAGTCCAAAGGAGTAATTCATTCTTTTGAATCCTCCTCCTTCTGTGGGATAAGACTGGCCACACGCCAAGGCAAATCAAGCTTTATCTTGTTGGTTTTTCCCAGGGTGGGAAACACCACATACTTGCTGCAGCCAAATGTCTCCCTGTTCTTTCAGCCTGTCAGATCCTCAGGTTTACCAGAGTATCTCATGTGTTTGGAATGGGAAGGCGAGGAGGGGTGAGGTGAAGCATGGTATTGGCATGATAATTGCCATTCAGACAGACAAGGCTTGAGGGAGGAAAATAGAGGCTAGGGTGACCAATAGAATGGCAAAGTTATAGTTTCTTTTACCAGACAGTCTGGTAGACTTTGAACCAAAACCAAGTGGAGGAATGTACATATGACAAAGGGTGCTTGGAAGCACTGAAGACAGGAATTTGTAATATTGGACATATATTTACCTGTAGTAAAGGCCACTGTCTGGACAGGGTTCAAAACAATAAATTCTGCCTGAGGAGGAGAGTCTGGTAACAGAAAAATAGGAAGCCTGGAGGTTCTTAGTGTGATCATATCATGATCTATAGAAAAGGGATGTGCAGTTATTGTTTTCAATGTAAATGTATGTATATTAAAAAATTCTTATGTTCACCATCTAAGATGATGAAAGAAAATCTGAACAAATTAGTTTTAGCTAGAAAATGAATTAGAACTAAACATTATTAATTATTTTTGCATATTAGTGTTTTTTAAGCAGTTCAGGAAATTTCTAAACTAAGTCACTTGGTTGCAATATTCAGATTCCCTTGAATATGATAAAGGAAAGTTGGTATTTTGGGGCAAACTTAGCTGTCAGAAAGGACAATGAGTTAGTCTAGGGTTTCTCTCCATCTGAGTTAATTCATCCTTTATTGAAAACAAATGCAGAAGGCATTGTACTGTTGACATTACACAATAACAAATGCAAACATTTTCTACCCTTGAGACGCGTGTGGTCTAATTGGATGGTAAAGGTGAGTTAACAGACAGACATGATAAATGTGAGAAACGCTGTTATCAAGGCAGTGCGGCAGCGGAGAGTACTTACTGTCTAGCCTGCGTACAGAAACAGAGAAAGCAGAGTCACTTCCTGGAAGTTCATAAACAAATTTTAAGGAATACTTGAATTGGATATGGTTCAAAGGAGAAGGCTAGTCAGAACTGGTGAACCACACCAGCTACAAGCTTGGGCTCTGCTCCAAGCTAAGTTCCAGTAGAGATGGTACACTCTCTGGCCAATGACATTCTGCTTTTCATCTCAATGTCTTCATCTATAACATCAAGACTGCAATATAACACCTAGCTCATAGGAGTACCCTGAGGATTAAATAGAATGACTTTTTTTTTTATTTTTTTTCCATTTTTTTATTGAGAAAAGGAGAAAAAAAAACAAGTTTCCACCTCCTCCCAGCCTCCCATTTCCCTCCCCCTCCTCCCACCCTTCTCCCCCTCCTCCCACCCTTCTCCCCCTCCCCCCACTCCTCTCCCCCTCCCTCTCCAGTCCAAAGAGCAGTCAGGGTTCCGTGCCCTGTGGTAAGTCCTAGGTCCTCCCCTCTCCGTCCATTTCTAGGAAGGTGAACATCCAAACTGGCTAGGCTCCCACAAAGCCAGCACATTACGTAGGTTCAAAACCCCATGCCATTGTCCTTGGCTTCTCATCAGCCCTCATTGTTCGCCATGCTCAGAGAGTCCAGTTTTATCCCATGCTTTTTCAGTCACAGTCCAGCTGGCCTTGGTGAGCTCCCAATAGATCAGCTCCACTGTCTCAGTGGGTGGGTGCACCCCTCGTGGTCCCGACTTCTTTGGAGAATGGGGGGAACTTGGGGAAAAAGGAGGATTGGGATAAAGGAAGGTTGGATAGGGGAGCACGGAGGCACAATTCTTAGTTAAGGGAGCCACCTTAGAGTTGGCAAGAGACTTGAACCTAGAGTGGCTCCCAGATGCCCAAGCCAAGGTCCCCAGTTAGTTCCTTGGGCAGCTGAGGATAGGGAACCTGAAATGACCCTATCCTATAGCAATACTGACGAATATCTTGCATATCATCATAGAACCTTCATCTGGTGATGGATGGAGATAGAGACAGAGACCCACACTGGAGCACTGGACTGAGTTCCCAAGGTCCCAATGAGGAGCAGAAGGAGGGAGAACATGAGCATAGAATGACTATTTTATAAATTACCTTTGAATTAACTTTCCTCTACTGTGAGTGATACCCAGGCTCCAACATAAGAAAAGAAAGGTTCAGATGGTCCCATGGTTCTCCTGCCTGTGGTGAGGATCAATAGAAATAAAAATGCTCTCCTCACAGTAACCACGAGACAGAAAGAAGGGCCAGAGTTCCAGTGTCATGTCCCCAGTAACCTAACATCCTTCAAGTTGGAATGCTAAAGGTTCTACCATGTCCCAGCAGCCAAAAAAACAAAAAGACTTCACTTAATACACAGGTGTTGGGGGCAAGTTCTGGATCCAAACTATATAGCACTTGGTACTTAACTCTAAGTTAATATAAATTCTTTATCTTAAATATGATTTACCCTGATGGATCTGAAATTATATTTGAAGATAACTTAATTATGATGTTCCCTTCCTGGGTTATCAGAAGGCCTTTGATCTTTTCATCCTGTAGGCTACTAGATAATAAGGTGATGTTTTAAAAATTTGTTTGGTGACAATATTTTCTTCTATTTTAGATAGATAGATAGATAGATAGATAGATAGATAGATAGATAGATATTGAGGGGTTTTTTTTTGAGACAAAGTTTCTCTATATAACAGCCTAGGCTGTCCTGAAACTTGCTCTGTAGACCAGGCTGGCCTCAAATTCACAAAGATCCACTCTGCCTCCCAAGTCCTGGGATTAAAGACATGCGCCACTACTACCCAACTCACACAATGTATTTTGATTATGATTTTCCCTTCTCAAATCCTCTTCACTTCCCTACCCACTTATTTTTAATTTTTCCTGTCTCTCCTAAAAAAAAAAAAGAAAAATAAATAAATATATAAAAGCACACACACAAAATCCCACAAAACATAACTTAAACATGGAAAACATCAATAAGACACATGCTCCCCCAAAAGCAAAATGAGATGAAAAGTTTACAAAAATATCATCTAGATCTTTTTGTTTTAGCCAATCACTCTTGGGCATGGGGCCTACCCTACCATGTGGTTGGTATACTCAGTGAGACTCCATTTGAGAAAACTGGTATCTTTTTCCTTTGTCAGTCAGTATTAATTGCAGATAGCTTTTGGTTAGGGGTGGGACCCCATGTCTACTCCCTGTATCAGTGCTGGAACCCCATCTGGCTTGAACCTGTGCAGGTATTTTTTTATATTATAGTCTTACTCTTTAGCCTAGGCTAGCCTGGCATTTCCTATGTAGTACAGGCCAACCTCAAACTTGACTATCCTCCTACCTTAGTCTCCAGAGGGGTTGAATTATAAGGAACCCCTATACCTAGCCACAAGATTGTTTTGATTATTATTATTATTTGTGTGTGTGTGTGTGTGTGTGTGTGTGTGTGTGTGTGTGTGTGTAGTTTAACAAGAAGTTATATCAACCAGGCTACACCTCAAGCATCCACCAAAAATCTCCTAAGCGAAAGGCGTTGCTCTGGGAGCTATTGATATTGTACAGTAACGAATACAGCCATGTTCTGTCCTTCAGAAGTCTGTGCTCTAACTGAACCACTGTAAGCTGAGGATAGCCATAATGAAATGTGAGCACTGTGGTAAAGGCAGTACAGGACAATAAGAGAGACTTCTAGCCTGTGCTCTCACTCATCCATGGACTCACTGCATCAGCATTTGAGTTCCTCGGATATACCAGATACTATGTTTCATGGCAGGCCTACAAAGATGACTTTTACGTAATGTTTTTCCTTTGCAGCTGACAGCCTAAGGAAAAAGACATATGATGCATTACAACACGTACACTGTATCAGGGTACAGGTACCATTCCAGATATGATTAACACTGTGTAACTGGCAAGGTTTTATTAAGGTAACCTTCTAGCTAAGCCTTAGGGGAAAAATGCCTAAGTCAGCACCTAAGTCAGGGGTGGGGAAATTCCAGAAAGAGGAGGCTGCTTTCCAAGACCCAAGGTACTCATCAAGTATACATCCAGGGCAAATGGCACAGAGACTGGTTCAAGTTAGTTTTGTAAAGACTTTTTATGGTTTAGAAAGCTCATACATAGCATTTTTTAAAGTGTATCTCCAGCATCAACCTGAAACCTCTCTGCTCACCATGTGCAGGCTCCTCTCCCTGCCTTTGTCACGCCCATACGACAGGTTTGCAGGAACCAAGAAGGAATGAAGCAAAGCCTGCCCTTTAGCTCTTGGCTTTTTCCTAGGATCCACCCCTTGCCTGCTCCCTTCCCCTTACTCATCAGCTTCCTCCTTTCTGACCCACTTGGCACCACTGTTGACTTGGCTCCCACTTCTAGTATCTCCAGAGATTATTCCCCACTCAGACTATAAATCAGCCAATAATAATTGGTATGCCTACCAGTCAAATCGGTGTCTCGTTCCTTTCTAAAATGGTCTCCTTCCATTTCTCTTTTCAGTTACTTTTCCCATTGCCGTGGCATCTTGATTTGCACCCATCTTGCTTTTCAGATATAAAATGCCATGCTTTCCAAATCATTGCTATGTTTTGATCAATCTAGCATTCCATCAATTAAAATATGCAATATTATTTTATTGCTAGTGAAGAAAAATGCCCAAGATGACAAATTTAGTAAGAGATCTTATATAAAGCTTAGAAATCTGAAATCTATGCCCATAATATATGAATACGTATGTACATAATATGAGAGAGAAACTCACCAAAGGACAGAAAAGAACATCTTGTGTGAAAAATCTCATCTGAGAATTTAAGTTACAACCTGTCATTCATGGCTAAGGATGGAGCTCATTGGTGGAGTGCCTACCTAGTGGGTACAAGGCCCCAGGTCTGACCACTGGCCTAGCAAAACCAAAAGAAAAGTATTTTTTAAAAAAATAGCCCACCATTCATATGGGTAGTAAAGTTTATGGATAGTCTTGGTCAAAGATCTTCAACTTAATATGAAGTGGTCTCAGAATGTCAGAAAGGCAGGTGGCAGTAAAAGCAAGTCCTCCAAACAGGTTTACATTGCCCACACCATAAACTCCTTCCTCTAGCTACAGTCAAAGGCTTTCATGTCTAACACAGCCAGATGCCAGCCATCTGTAAGATTTCATTGTGGAGAGGTTTGGGCTGTGATCTCCCTTTTGTGTGTCTAGATTACAAGAACAGCACAGTGTCTATTGTGACTACTCTAGTGCTCTAGGTCAAAGAATGGAGGCTTAGACATTAACAAATCAACCATAACACCAGGGTGCTCATCTAACTCCCTGACAGTTGAGAACTCTTTGGCAGCTTAGGGTCACCCTTCTTGGATAGTAGCTTTCACCAAGCGCCATCAGGACATCTATAGATATGATCATACACTGATGACGATCTGAGCCTTGAATATAGGCAGAACTGTCTGAAAGCTCCTAGGCTAATTCTAGGCTTTGTAGCTAGAAATGGCAAATGCCTGCCAGCTGTAGTGGTGGTTGTTTAATACCAGAAATCAGAAGGCAAAGGCAGGAGGATCTCTGAGTTTGAAGCTAGCCTGGTCCAGCTGTGAGTTCCGGGGCAGCCAGAGCTACACAGCGAAACCCTGTCTCAATATACTAAAAACAGGGTGTGAGAGGGGGCAAAAAGGTGCTGGAAAGCAAGGCCTAGAGGGAAAGTGTAAAATTCTAGATTCTTCTATGTAGGAACTGCAGGGATCAGCCAGTGAAATTCCCAACTAGTGTCTGGAAGGACTGTGAGCGCTCTAGAGATTCGTATGGCTCATGCCTTTGCATAACTCAGGTGCCTGCTGCTATCGCCTCAGAGAAGCCACTTGGCAATTGTGTTTGTGATAACCCACCCATCTCGGATGCTTCCTCCCTTAGTCTACATGTCTTAGTCATAGAGCTTTTCACTACAGCTGCCTGAAGTCGTCAGTGAACTCTTAAGACAAGGAAGACAAGGACCTGTTTCAGGTCTATGAACCTAGCCAAAACAGTACCTGACCCCAAAATATTTGTGAATGGGTAAGTGGAGAACAAATCAGCAAATAAGATAAGAATGGCGGCTATTTATTTTAATTTCAGAAAAGTTAAATTTCATGATGTGAAGTTTACACCCGTGCTTGCTTAGGTTTCATTTTCTCTGAAGAGTAGGCAAATTTGCTCTAGTGTCAGAGCTCTTAGCTTTGTGCCTACGTATGCACAGGTCCAGATAGCTATTTGCTGCGTGACTGTACCTTATATGTCCCTTTATAAGATTCTATTCCGGGTAAAGAATTGTGTCACCATTAGGGGACTTATGTGATATTAATCAAAAATAAAGAGAAATGATGAGAGATAGAAATAGCTTGTAAGTGATTTGAAAAATGGAAAGAGATTAAAGATTTAAGACATTATTTTTGAAGTTAGAAGTCAGAAGCATCCTATTGCCACATAATGGAAGATCTGACTAAGGGTAGCCTCCAAGTCTGGGGCCACTTGTGGTACCAAGCTTCAAACATCAGAGGACACCTGCTGTGACATGAAAATGTACCTATCACTGAACAATCAAACAGTCAGCAATGGGGGTGAAGGGGTGGGCAGGGAGACACACAGTTTGGGCTGCTGCTGTGCAAGCTTGAGCAGTCAGTACTACAGTGCTCACCAGGGCCTGGCACTGTGTGGGAAACCGATGAGACAGAGATGACTAAAGCTTTGTCCTGTAAAACAAAGGTGTCATTGCTGCTGCCCTATGCAAAAACGCTATAAATGATATCTTCAGAAAGTCTGAATGATGCGAGCTTAGGAGCAGCTAAGATTGGCATCTCCCTTTGAAACCTTTGTGAAAGGTACATCCTGTCTTTCCAGTTCAAGTCCACTGACTGTCACTAGGGGGGTAAGTGATGACTGAGGTGCTGGTGTCAGTCAAGGAACTGGTTTGTCAACTCTTGGGAGCAAGGGAAAGGAGGTCAGGATTGCACTATTGGGGATGAGCAGAGTGAAGTGGGAAACAAGATGCATGCTAAGTAGAGAGAAGAGGAAGAAAGGAAACATAGACCTGAAGAAAAATGCAGTCATGGGAGCACATGTGGAAATAACTACAAATCTCGCTTCCTGTAGCTCTCCGTGCAGTGCTCCACCTAGGAACGAGAACGACGGGTCCTGACAGTCACAGAGAACAAAGCTCTTCGGTCTATGATGCTGAACACAACTTATTCCACTTCCTCTGCCAGCATCCACTCCCTTCTTTCCCTCCTATAGTTATTATTTTGAAAGTGTAGTCCTACTTTATCTATAAAAATGCCTGATCGCGAGGGGTTTTCAGACTGAACGAGCAACTTCTACTCCAGCTTCATGTCCACAGTAACTCTTCCTCAAGCATTGGCTCTGAGCTCTTAATGTATACTAGGAGAATGTATACGTTCTTTAGATGGGTAGGTGTGTAGAGCAGATGGCACTGGGTCATGAACAAGTAATGAATAGACTTTTCAGAGAATCTCTAAAAACTGATGTTTCTTTTAGAAATATTTCTGTTCCCGATTCTCTAAGTGATGTGATTCTTTGGATATTGTTAAAAGCAAAAATGCTTGCTTTCGCTTAAGAAAGTTACCACAGTTCAGTAATTCCCAAGTAGACCTGTAATAATATGAGCCAAAGAAAGACTCATTTGTTAGTCAAAAGGGTTTGGGAGTAGGAGGAAGTGATAACTGTGGCAAATTGCCTCAGTCAGGTGGCCCGACATGAGAGTCAAAGCAGCTAGCCAGCCAGTGCCGAAGGATTTCAAGGGAAGTGGTGTTTTCAGATTACCTGCAAGTTGGGCTGGCAAAATGGCTTGGCTGGTAAAGGTGCTTGTCTCCAATCCCGATGGCCTGAGTTCAGTCCTTGGGATCCACACAGTGGAAGGAGAGACTTGATTCCTGCAAGCTATCTTGTAACCTCCACATGTGTGTCCACTAACAGCCCGAACCCCAGCTCGCACATTCATGGGCACAGGGGCATGGACACACACTAAATCAAATGTAATTTAAAAAATTATATGCAAGTTGTCAGCCTGGGAGAGACGGAAGTGTTACGAGAGAGGAAAGCACCTACACACTGCATTGAAAGAATACAAATGATCTTGAGATTCTCCATTTGTCTGGAAGTGAGCACCTCAGAATTAAGCATGCCTCCGTCTCTAACTAGCATGGCACCTGGCATATAGCAGGTGTTCAGCAAATTATCGTTAAATGATTGAATAAAAATTTTCGAGATTCGTGAATGCATCTCAGGAGCTAAGGATATCCCTATGATTCCTAATGGCACAAAATTTGCCCTCCAGGAATAAAAGAAATCCTTTTATTTTTTTTTAACTTTTAATGAGTTCTCATGTAACCATGATTTGATTTTTCGGAGTTGTGCTCCATATTAACTGGAAATTTATTTCAAAACAAATGGCTCCAAGTGAAATAAAATTATTTTCCCATTTCATTGCCCTATTAAAAAAAAAGACAGATTATTCTGGAATCTGGGGACTGAGCCTAACTAGGGACATTAGCGGATTATCAAAGGTCAGCACTGAGACAAAGGAAAGTACCTTGCAGAGTTGGCCTCCTTGAGGGAGCACACAACTGCCACTGAAGGGTAGAAACAGAAATCCAGCTCACTCGGAATTTTCTAGCCCTCCAGACATAGAGTTGAAACCTGGTGGGAGGAGGGGATTGCAAAGTCACAGCTCTAGTGTAGGCACGAGAACATTCAAACAAGCTAGTTTAACACTGGGACAGTAAGGAAGAGGTGAGCGCTGGGGTTTAGCATGTTACTGATAAAGAACAATGGGAGACATGCAGCTATGTATGTTTATAGTTTAGTGGCTGAGAGCAAGGTTGGTGGTGGAAGTCCATGTGGTTTGTACCTTGACCCTATCCATTAGTACTACTATGTGGTTTAGGGAAAGGCTTCTGTGAGACCACATGTCTCATATTAGGAAAATTGCTTAAAACATTGCCTGGTATATATGAAGTGCTCAATAAATACCAACTTATGCTACTATTGTTACTATTTTTAAATGTTCTCTCGAAGTTCTAACAAGGCTAATATTTGCTTAAAATACTTCAGTAGTTCCTCATTTACCCCCAAGAACTTCAAGTTCTTAAGCAGAGCCCACTGGGGAATTCCAGATGGCCTCTTCTCACCCTGTCACTCTGCTCAAGCTCCCATAGGGCTCCACCTTCACTTAATGCTCTTTTAGACGACTTCTTTTACATCACTATACACTCTATACATTATCCTTACATCACTATACACTCTATGCATTATCCTCTTACATCACTATACACTCTATCCATTATCCTCTTACATCACTATACACTCTATCCATTATCCTCTTACATCACTATACACTCTATCCATTATCCTCTTACATCACTATACACTCTATCCATTATCCTCTTACATCACTATACACTCTATCCATTATCCTCTTACATCACTATACACTCTATCCATTATCCTCTTACATCACTACACACTCTATACATTATCCTTACATCACTATGCACTCTGCATTAGCCTCTTACATCACTATACACTCTGCATTATTCTCTTACATCACTATACACTATACATTATATCCTCTTACATCACCTACACTTACATCACCGTACCAGTATACATATCCTCTTCCTCTGCTGGAAACTGTAGTAAGGTGGGGCCGCTTGTTGGTCCGAGCTGCCTGACTTGCTTACACCCCAAATAACCACACAGAAATTGTATTAATTAAATTACTGCTTGACCCATTATCTCTAGCATCTTATTGGCTAACTTTCACATCTTGCTTTAACCCATTTCTATTAATCTGTGTATCACCACAAGGTCGTGGCCTATCAGCAAAGGTCTAATATGTCTATATCCGGTGGCAGATCCATGGCATCTCCTGACTCTGCTTTCTTCCTCCCAGAATTCAGTTCTGTCTTCTCCTCCTACCTAAGTTCTGCCCTATCAAAAGGCCCAGGCAGTTTCTTTATTCATTAACCAATGAAAGCAATAAATAAACAGAAGGATCTCCTACACCATTTCCCCTTTTCTGTTTAAACAAAAATGAAGGCTTTAACATAGTAAAATTACATATAACAAAACAGTTATCAAGCAAGAATTGCAGTTACAACATTTATATCTACTTTATCTTTTAACATAACTAAGGACCACCATAACTATAAATTCTTCAACTCCATCAAAGACTCCAGATGGATATAATATTACCTAAGTAAATGGGAAGTACATTGTAAGCAACTTCCAAAATTCTAGAATTGACAGAGACATCTTGCTTCCTGGATAGTCACCCAAAGTTCTTCTGTACCATTGGGGCATCCATTTCCAGCCTACAAGTCCCTAGTATCCAGAAGACTTTTCCATGAAGCAGGAAAAGTCAAAGACAGTTCAGTCACTTCTGTATTTTGCAGAAGGTCTCGCAGACTCTTTCATGAAGCAGGAACCCCGAAGGATCAGGAAACCCTTCTCCCTCCTTGCCTGGCTGATAACTACTTGTCCATAGACATGCTCAGACATCACCTCTCCCGAGAGTTTCCCTCCTTCCCCTAACAGGATCAGCTTGGCTTAGGTACCCCTCCCACAGGCTCTTATTTGCCATGTCCCTCTGCACCACGTCCCTTATCTAACTCCACCAACACGTTTTCCTTCTCCTTCTCCTTCTCCTCCCACAGCATCTTTTGTTTCCTCCAAAATATCATCAGTAAGAATCAAAAGAGATGCTGCAGAAACAAATTTTTGGACTTTTAGAAACTTTTAAAATGAGAACTTTAAAATATGAGGAGACTTTAGGATGAGAGGACAATGGCTTGAGATGGTTCCGTGGGTAAAATGCTCACCTGGAAAGTATGAGTACCAGAGTTCGGATCTCCACATAAAAACTGTGCAGGCATACCAGCTGCCAATAATTCCAACATTCAGGAGACAGGATTCAGGGGTATCCTGAGGCAAGCTGCCTACTAGACTAGCTCATTGGTGAACCCTGGGTTCAACTGAGAGGCTATGTCTCAATAAATAAAGCAGAGCACCATTGTCAAAGAAACTGAATGTTGACCTCAGGCATCCACATCTATGGGCATGATGTGGGAGTGTCATATATCAATCTATTGATTTCATTGGTTAAGCAATAAAGAAACTGCTTGGCCCTCATAGGTTAAAACATAGGTGGGAGAAGTAAACAGAACAGGATGCTGGGAGAAAGAAGCTGAGTCAGGGAGTCGCCATGATTCTCCCACTCCAGACAGACGGAGGTTAAGATCATTCCTGGTAAGTCAGCTGGCGGGCTACAGCAAATTATTAGAAATGGGCTAGTCCAGGTGCGAGAGCTAGCCTAGAAGAGGCTAGATAGAAATGGGCCAAGCGGTGTTTAAAAGAATACAGTTTCCGTGTAATTATTTCGGGGCATAAGCTAAAGCTAGCCATGTGGGCAGCTGGGTGCCGGGGACGCAGCCCCGCCACTCCTACTACTACATGGGCACACATGTAGCATAAACTCTCTGACATACACACATGTACCTACACACATATAAGCACACTATACACATTTACACAAATATAACAATTTCTAAAACTGAAGGGTCTTAAAAATGAAGTGATCTACAAGATTCAGCATAGTAAAGAATTGGGGCCCAAATAAAAGCAATCTGGGCTTCCATCGTGTCTCCACCCTCTTGGGAGCCCCTCTTAGGACCCCCGCCTGGGCCCTTCTCTCCCCTTTACCCATGTGAGGGCCTGGACTCATTTCCTTTCTATTTCTCCAGCTCTCCCGCAGTGAGTGAGAAAATGTCAGGAGTCACATTCTTCAGTGACCTAGGTTTTGAGGCTGTTACATGATCCTGCTGCATTTCCTGTGAGCACCCATTAGGCTGAATCTGATCTTCAACAGGAAATTCTGGGTAGTTAAGATCTTAGGTCCTTCTAAGCAGCTTAGGATGCTCAGTGGTAAGCGATGCCAGAGTTTTCCTGATCTAGACAATGCAGAGCCTGTGGGTCTGACTAGCAACCCTGGATTACTGTACTCATTGTCTTTCCAGCCCCTAAGCAGCCCACAGGGCCCCAGTAATCCTTTAAGTACCCCATGGATGGAAACACCAAAAAGCTACACACTGATTAGAAACTTGATAGTTCAAGGTCAGTCAGCTCCTCAGGGTAGAAGTAGGAACCCAAGAGGAACTCCAGCCCACAGGGGTACTGGGGTCTTAGAATACTAGCAAGCAGCTGCTGTTTCTGCTGCTGCTGCTGACAGCTGTTTCTTCTCTTTTGTTCTTTGGCATTTTCCAGTCTGACCACAGAATAGAAATCAAAAGTGGATCAATAGGCCAGCTAAAGACAGAAATCCTGCATCTGAGTAAGATTTTACAGTGAACAAGTCATGAGTGACCTTCGTAAAATCTTTACCAACTTGTTCCCGCAAGCTGCCAGTAACTTAGCACAAACAGAAGCCCCAAGCTACCCAAGGGAATCCCCGTTTCTTTCTTTGGCATTTAAAAGCCTCCCCCAGAAAAAATCCAAAAGTAATATTAGGAGAAAAAGAGGAAGAAAAATTTTAAGGTGGGTTCAGTGCAGTAAACCACTTGCCCCATGAGCAAGAGGACCTGGGTCTGGATCTCTACAGTCACATAAAAAGTCAGGTGGTGTATACCTGCAGGCTGGAGGTGTAGAGACAAGCAGAGAGACCTGTGGAAACCACTTCAAAAAGACAAGGTGGAGAAGATAGAGGACAATACTTTGACATCAGCCTCTGGCCTTTATACACACGTGAAAACACATACATGTTGTAGAATATTATTTTAACTATGTAAATATGTGTCACATTGGTTCATGCTGTAGAACATTAACTGTGTGAAGGTGTGCTACTTTTGTTTATGCTACACTTATTTAATGATGTAAGGATGTGTGCTTAATTATGTAAAGATGTGTTGCATTTGTTTCACCCTGACTGCCTAAAGCACCTGATTGGTCTAATAAAGAGCTGAATGGCCAATAGCTAGGCAGGAAAAAGGATAGACCGGATAGCAGGCAGAGGGACTAAGTAGGAGGAGAAACCTAGGCTCTGCAGGAGGAATAAGAGAAGGCAAGGAAAAGGGACATACCCAGGGCAAGAAGCCAGGAAGACACCAGACAGACAGACAGACAGAGAAGCAGTGAAAATAAGATATACAGAAGAAAGGTAAAAAGGCGAGAGGCAAAGGTAGATAAAGAGAAACAGGTTAAGTTAAAAGAGCTAGCTAGAAACGCGCCTAAGCTAGGCTGAGCATTTGAAACTAATAATGAGTCTCTGTGTCATAATCTGGGAGCTGGTTGGTGGCCCAAAAGAAGAAGCCTGGTGTACACACACACACACATATGTGCACTCACAGACTGGCGCATACATACTTGAGAGCAAAGAGGATTATTTCTAGTTACTTGAACACTTATTATTTGTGTCATGCCAAGAACACTTTTTTTTTTTGGCCAGGGTGTGGGCAATAAACATAAAGGTAAGTAGATCATTATTTCCACTCTCCCGCGATTTAGACCATCCATTAGTTGAAAACACAACCAAAACCTTGTCCATTTATCACGCTGCTAGGATGAATAGGGTTCCTGCTCAGGCATGCTTAGGAAGGATGTATCCTATGGTATGTGTTCTTGCAAGACACCTTTCAGCCTAGTATGATTCCTTTATGCCAAGATGTCCTGGACATGCCCAGAGCCTGACAGCATGGTGTGCTGGCTGTGGACTGCAGACCACCTGGGGCCCAGGCTCCACCTCAAGCACATCTGCTCACTTCCCTCACTGGACTGCCATCTCTGAAAGGCAGGAGTTTTGCTTGGAGAGAAGTCAGGGGGCCCACAGGAATGGTACAAAAGACAGGTCTCAGCCTAGTTCACGTATACACTTGCTTTTCTTAATGTTCTCTTTGCAAGTGGTTCTCTACTTCTTTTTTTCTAAACTCATTCTTTGGAGTCCCCATACTGTGTTTGCTTTCCCTTCTGCCTTGGATTGGCTTCTTATAGTTAAAGAGTTGACAGCAGAATGTGATAAATCAGGTGGTCTAGTTTTGTGCTTTGTCTCCTTCCATTGCTGGCTATGGCATTAAGGAAGTGACCAGACCTCTCTAAGCCTCACCTTCTACATCTACAAAATGAAGTTATTGTGAATGCCTAGCCTGTTACTTGAAAATAACAACTCTGTCAGGTTCTTAGACAATGTCTCCGTGATAAGAACTTAATATATTAGCTTCCTATAATGCTACTTTTGACATTGATATTATTATTGGCATCAGTAGAAGTGGAGTTTCCATGGCACAACCTTATATAAAGGAAGCTGGATGAGTGCTACAACTTCAACCCCAGCCTATCTGTACCAAACATGACCCTGCAGTCACGATCCCTTGATAAAGCACTGAGAAATGTTTAATGTATAACAAGATACTGAAGACAATGTTGTTAAACTTGCCTCCTAGCAAATCGAACTAGGTAATAATTTTCCCTTGTTCCTTGAGATATCCTATGAGTCTGCCTTAGTTAAGAGAATTCTTAATGATAGGGTATTTCTATGTAGTCTCAGCTCATCTGGAATCCATAATCCTTCTTCCTCTGGCTCTTCAGTCCTGGTGTTCCAGGCAGGAATCACTATTGCCTAGCACTAACGACTTTTTAATTCCTATATGTTTTGTTATTATTGCCGACATCTGTGTAGAGAATATGCATCTTTTGACTTATATTTAGTAATTATCAATTAACTTATTAAATTAATTTTTAAACTTTTATGTGAAAATTAATTAAATTCTAAAAATTAAATTAAGATCAATTAAATTAAAGTTTTGGCCTTTAAAAATAAATAATGGCCATAGAGATAGTGATGTTAATAAAATCACTTTATAGTTTATTTTCTTTCTGAGGGGCCAAGCCAGAGTCTGGCAAGATGTCCTCTTGCACTTCTTCCAATTGAAGATCAGCCTGGAATCCTTGAACCCTGACTTCCTCATTTTTCACCATGTGCCTGGTAGAGAGCCAAACTCCTAAAACAGGGTAGATGCCACCCAGATTTTTCACATCTGGACGTCCTTTAAGGACGCAGCCACACTCATTTGTCAAGATCGAAGATTTAAGCTTACCTTCAAAGTCAAAAAACAACTTTGAATTTTTCAAGATACAGAAAGTGATATCCTGCTCTTGCAGGCATGTGTCACCGTGTACATCAGAGGACAAAGCCACACTTCAGGATCTCTGAAAAGGGACGTCAGAAGCATTCAAGGAATCTGGAGAAGGCAAGACACAGCCAGAAAGAAAGATCTAGTTTAAGCTGGACTGTGATAAGCATATTTTCACCCCAGGGTTTACCATAACTTAGCTGACTGGCCCAGTATTTTCTGCCTTTTTCTTAGTTCTCTGTCAGCACAGGACACATTTCTCCCACACGCACAGTCCCACAGACACCAAAAGAATCGCCCCAGCAGGTTGGGTAAGCAGTAAATAGCCATCAGATTTAGTGATGCGTTATCAGCAAGAAGGCACTATGCTTGGCACTGGGAAATCAGAGGAGAAGCTGAAGCTTGTCACTTCTTATTGAAGAGAAGAAGGGAAACAGCTAAACAAACCCCCCAGGGAACAGTGGGAGAAAGCAGGAGCTCTGAGACCAATTTCAATCTAATCCATCTGGCTGAGGGGTGGGGTTGGGTGAAAGAAACACGGATCTAGGGGCTGTAACATACCAAGGACTTGGCAGGTGCTTACTGATCCAAAGCAAAGGCACAGTGTGGGGACCAACAAGGAAGTTCAGCAGCCAAAGTAAAAGGGCTGCAAGGAGAATAGACGAACCAGAACTGAATAATGATTCCTGTATCAGAATATTTTACTTTCAACCAGAAAGGTCTAAAGGCTGAATCATCAACTTTTTACTCAATACATTGGTGATGATTAAGTATCAATTAGGTTAAAGGAAATTTACCATAAGCCGCCTGTCCTGATCTATGAAAAGAAAGCTTAAAAAACATCAAGGTCAGAAAAAGTACTAGCCAAGTTTCTACTGCCTGCTTTCCAACTCTGGTGGAAAAACAAAGGCCACCAGCAAGTGTCAATCACGCAGGAATGTGCTGGTGCAGCTCTGGGGCTGGGCATTCTCCCAGCTCTCTTTTCTTTTGGTCTGGTGAGTTTGCAAACAGCCTGCTTTCTCTTGAGATGTCAGGTCTCATATCCAACCCGCAGCTTAACCAAGCGCAAGCAAGTGTACCACTGCTTTCATGAACCCTTCTCCACAGCATATTCTCCCTTCCCCACCCACGATGCCCTGGGCCCCTTAGAGCTGCACAGCTCTTGGGAGACAGAAAGTCTGCAAGAAGGGAGCCCATCTATGGGGCGGGGGCAGGGGCGGGGAAAGGACAAATGAGGGCGTGGCTAGTAGATTTCTCTCCCCTCTAAACTTTAGGAGGGAAAAGATAGTTCATCATTTTAGGCAATCCCTTGAAAATTTTAGTATAAAAGAGCAGACTTCAGATCCTTGGTCACATAGAAAGTAAATAGCATTCTTAGGTGTCCAGGTTAACATTTAGCATGGATGATAGCAAGTAACCCACACAGTAATCTTATAGTGTTTGTTACTGTCCCGCTCTCTCTGAATTTTCTCACTATAAATTGGGGGTTGTAGCTTCTAACAGTCATGTAGGCATCAGCAACTAAATAATGAATACACCACAATTAGGCCAGAATCATACAGCAGATAAAATGAGGCCAAGACTGACTTACGTGTGAGGATCTCAAAATCTCCTTTATTTTTTTTTTTTTTTTTTTATTTTTGAGATAGGGTTTCTCTGTAGCTTTGAAACCTATCCTGGAACTGGCTCTGTAGACCAGGCTAACCTCGAACTCAGAGATCATCCTGTCTCTGCCTGAGTACTAAGATTAAAGGCATGAGTCACCACCATCCAGCTTTCTTAATAGCAATGTTGTCATCTCCTATTCCCCCAAGTCCTTCTCCCCCACCTACCCCCACCACCGCTATCCTCCTCTCCCTATCTCCCTCCTTGTCAGCCCCCTGCTCTACAGTGAAACCAAAGAAGAACCAATGAGTTGCTAGACAGACGCCAGGAATCCCTCTGGCTAGTTCCCGCTACCACTAGCTCTCTCAGTGTGTCCCCTAGTAACATCCCAGGAAATGGTTAAGAATGTTTGTGCCTAGACCCTCCGCAGAGCTACACGATGTGGAACACAGGCTCTACCATGTTTAAGTCTATCATGGATTCACAAGCCCCCCAGGGCAGTCTGAGGAACACTAATTGCCAGAAGTCCTGGTCCAGGCTCCAGGTTTTCTCACGCCTCCTACACACCAGGCTCCACAGGTGAATGTGGCTCTCGGGTTTTTTTTTCCCCCTACTGCTTTATTACTGTCTTCTACCTGTTTTTCCTTTGCTTTGGTAAAGGTACCAAAGGGGGCTGAATACAGGACTGACTTCTACTGCCCCAGTCTTGCTTTGGGAAACCCCACTGGCCATTGGCTCTGAGGAGCCCTCAGGTTTTATTAGCCTTACCCCCTCCCCCCCTCCCCAGGGACCTCATCAGGACTATATCTGACCTGGAAAAAGGAACCATTTATTCAAATTCTCTCTGGAGAGAAAAAGCTTTTTCTCAGACCTTGGTCCAGGTCTCAAGAGTCCTTTATATTCGTACCCGTTTTATTAGACTACCAAACAGGGGAGAATATGATTTTTTCCTTCACATATTTCGTTTTAAAAGTGACTTAGTACAGAGAGATGAGACATTCCATTGTCCAGTGACAAGAGTGACCTGTGGCTGGCATTTCCACTATGCAGGAAGCAACCAGAGTGATCATGGGTCATGGATCCTTTGTGCAGCACAAGCTACCCTGAGATCAGGGTCATGTGACTAGTCAGCCCCTCTGGGAAGGGCTGACTCGATGCTCCTGTTCTGTAAAACGGGCATGTGAGCGTCATTGCTTGCTTCCCATAGACACACACCTGGTGAAGCAAGGAGACCTGATGTCACCTAAGAACAATTCCCTCTTAGGCAATTTGCCTTTAATCAGTAGTACTTCCATTTGTCAGGGGAGGTGAGCTGGCAGCTCTCTGGAAACTTTGACATTTGCCTTCAGGTCTCCCAGGGAGAAACGCAATGGCACCGATACACCTTCTCCCAGGAAAAACCAGAATCCTCCCTCCCTTTGTAAAATGCCCACAGGGCAAGACTTGGTGGGCAGCCTCTGATTGTGTGCCAGGAAAGGGTGGAGCGGGTTGTACCTGCATACCCAGCCTCCGCCGGTGAAATGTCAGCCAGAAAATGAAATATCCCTCCCTGAAGCCACAATGTCATGTTTGCTGCCCATTTCCTCTTGACAGGGAAGGCAGCCAGGGCCTGACTCAACTCCCAGGACCAGGGAGGCTCTGCAATGACTGGATGCCACCATTATTTTAAGTATTATTTTTGTCTTTGAAAATGTATACATTTATCCAATGCATGCTGCTCATATTTCTCCACTACCACCAACTCCTCCTAGTGCCCCTACCCCATATCCCTTCCAGATTCATGTTTTCTTTTTCTCTTTTCTTATTTTTGTTATTAATAACTGAGTCTATTAATGCTGTCCTGAGCACTCTTACTTAGGCCTCTGTCAGGGCTGACGTAACAGTCCCGGGAGACTGGACTTTGCCACCTTCCTCTGGATGCTCCCTTGCAAAGGGCTGCATGTGTCATTGTCACCTGATGAATGGGAAAGCACTAGGTGCCAAATTCCACCGAGAAGATGCATGTGGCAGTGTTTGGCTGAGTCAGTGGCAAGAGGTGTCTGGTCATAGAATGAAGGATCACCTCGTGTTGCTGATCAGTATCTTCCAGCCACTCTCTCTTTTCCCTGGACATACCTGGCGTCAACCAGCCTGGACACTGGAGAGAATGTGATCCTTTACAAAAATTAGTCTCTTAACTTTTCAGTGCCTCGAGTTCCTTAAATCCATCTTTATTGGGATGCAAACCGTCTATGGGAAATAAGCCGATTAACACAGGCGAATGTAAAGCGCCCCATGTGAGGAATGTGGCAGGCAGTGGCTTTAATGACAGCAAGACTTCTCATAGTCCTCTGGAATGTTGAAGTTGCAGGCTGAATGAGAAAGAAATATCATGGAATAGTAAGGTGCTGAAGGAAGCTATTTAGCTGTTTCCCACTGCCATCCATGGCTCAACTTCTCCCTTTTCTCACCTTAAAGAGATAGTATCACTTTTGTTACTATCTTACTGAAATCTCAGAATTGTTTTCTAACACTGTAGCTACCTCACCAACCCAGTGGGTGAGCTTCTGTGGCCTTGGCTATGTGGCTGCTCAACTCACCCCCACAGAAACACTTCTTTCCATTTGGTGATTCTTAACATTATTAGCTTCTTTGACCTTTGAACTATGTTTCCAGTGTATTTTAGGGGGACATAATCAGCACACACACACACACACACACACACACACACACACACACAAAACCTAGTTGCCAAATCTGTTCTTCATCTATGACTTAGTGTTTCAAAAAATCAGTATGGCAATTTCTCAGAAAATTAGAAAACAACCTACCTCAAGACCCAGCAATACCACTGTTGGGTATATATCCAAAAGATACTCAATCACACCACAAAGACATGTGCTCAACTATCCTCATAGAAGCATTATTTGTCATAGCCAGAACCTAGAAACAGCCTAAATGCCCCTCGACCGAAGAATAGATAAGGAAAATGTGGTACATTTACACAATGGAGTGCTACATAGGGGAAAAAAGACATCTTAAAATTTGTAGGCAAATGGATAGATCTAGAAAACATCATAGTAAGGTAACTAAGACCCAGAAAGACAAATATCATCTGTACTTACTCATAAGTGGCTTTTAGACATAAAGCAAAAAAAAAAAATAGCCTACCATTCACAATCCCAGAGAACCTAGACAACAAAGAGGACCCTAAGACACATACATGGATGTATGTCTAATCTACATGGGAAGTAGAAAAACACAAGAAATCCTGAGAGAAAATTGGGAGCATGGGGATCATGGAAGAAGACAGAAGGGGAGGGGAACAGAGAAAAATATATAGCTCAATAAAAATAATAAAGAAATTAAAAAACAAGAATTGAATTTGAATTAGAGAGAGGACTGAGTGGGTGAAGCACTTGCTGTCCAAACATGATACGCTGAAAATAAAAGACTCTTATCAGAGGCTTCAATATGAAGGACACAAGCATAGGGAATTGTTTAGAAGACTCGGGCCCCACTCTGTTTGGACGACGCAATGCATTCCTCCTCTCTTAATGCACGTAGAAGTCTGAGACCCTTATCTACCTGTACTATGGGCAAACACCTCACTCCAAATAATGTGTCTAGCTACTGTTAGCAACCTAGAACCCCCACCTGTGTCAGCTGCATGCACATCTTCCTGTAAGCAATGGAAAAGTTTCTCTTCCCCTTAATGACCATCAAACATAGATTCTAGCCAATCATACTGCGTTCATGTCAAGGTGAGGGAGAAGGAAGGCCAATTGGCCTGAACTGTGGGTTTTGTTTTTGTTGTTGTTGTTGTTTAGTTTTTTTTAAGATTCATATTTTTTTACTTTATATGTATAGGTGTTTTGCCTGCATGTATGTCTGTGCACTACATGCATACAGCATCCACAGAGGCCAGAATAGGACATTAGGTCTCTAGTTACAGATGGTTGTGAGCTACCATGTGAGTGTTAGAATTAAACTCAAGTCCTCTGGAAGAACAGTTAGTGCTCTTAACCACTGAGCCATCTCTCTACCCCATGAACTGCTTTTGAAATTAGGCACAAGGCAAACTATGGCCTCATAATAAACTTTAAGGGAAAATCCCCATTTACCTTATTATCCTTATGCATAATTGGGCATTCATATGATTAAAATTAGATGCATTATGGAAAGAGACATGCACAGGAAGAAAGCCAATCAGATTAGTGAGTTGCTCACACTATGCCTCAGCTGTTGCAACCAAGTTCCCAGACTCTTGAATCCCAGTGAAGGAAACACTGAACAGCAGTCACGGTGCCGTCAC
Organism: Microtus oregoni; assembly: GCF_018167655.1. Taxonomy (NCBI): domain Eukaryota; kingdom Metazoa; phylum Chordata; class Mammalia; order Rodentia; family Cricetidae; genus Microtus; species Microtus oregoni. Next base: position 36,821,419 of record NW_024543072.1, read on the forward strand.
GCATGTGGCTTGCGGTCAGGCTGTCTAATCTGTACTAGTATTTCACTTTGAATAAAGGCTCCCTGCTACTTTGCCGTCACATGTACTCTTATTGAATTCTTAAATAAGATAGCAAGATTCTAGAAACATTCAGTCTAGAGCCTGACCACTAAGCAAAATACCCTTTTCACTGAAGAATTAGAAAACCATCTGCCCTGTCTAGAAAAACTCAAGCCATACTACCTGCCACGTGGATAATAAAGACCAAAGACTGAGCAAGCAGGTAAGAGTAGAGACTACAGAAGTGTCAGGGAGTGTCCCTAAATCATGAAACCAGACCAAGGACAAATTCTCCACAGAATGGTGTGATCACAGAGTATACACAAGTTAAGTCTTTGGAGCCAAGTATTGGAGAATCCATCTGTGTAGTATGGAAAGTATCTCATGGAAGTCTCGGGACATTTAGTTAATGGCTGCTAACTGGAAAATTAACTTTAGGAGAGAGAACACATAGAATAGAGCCCTTCAACATACCAATGGTTAGGTCATTGTGTTTTCTATAAACCTTAGGTGAGATTCAGTTGGATTGGACTAAAACAGATCCTTATAGATTTCCTGAGTTACTGTGAAACAGGGTCTTATCTAACTTGAAGCAGGGGAGGTATTTTAGATCACCTTTCCACTCTGTGGGAGTTGTACCTCCGTCCCAAAGAGCAGCTACTCTTCTGAAGTCAATTGTCCACCAAGCCGCTCCATTATAAGAACAGCAATGCGTGTAGCATGCATCCTTTCAAGCCTGACTCTTGAACAGAGGTAGCCAGAGAATGTAAGTCATTCTCCATCAAAATCAACTTGAAGTATGGGTTCTCTTTCAGATGGATGAGCTTCAAAATGACCTGAGGCAAAGTCTAGCCGTAGCCAACCTTGCTGAAGCTGAATGCATTGTAGCCAGAGACTATTGCATTTAGGGACCTGGAGAGGTAGGGACAATCTCTTCAGGCTGAGGACATTGTCTGAGTGGTTGAGGTGTTCTTTATTTGTAAGACTGTTATAATTAAGACCCCCCCCAAGTGACTCCTACAGCTTGTGTATTGATGATTTGGTCCCCAACACAGCAGCATTCAGAGTGTTCAAAGATGGGACCTTTGGGAGGTAACTGGATCATGAGGGTTTGGATGTTATTAATGGTTTGATCCATTTATGGATTCTTAATGGGAAATTGAGAGGTGGTAGAAACCCAAGGAAGTATGGGAAGAGAGATGCAGGCCATTGAAGGCATGAACCTGAAGGGTACATTTTACCCCTGCCTCCAGGCTCCAAGTCTTTACTTCCTGGCCAGTGGAGATGAGTAATTTCCGCTGTTCTATGCTTCTGCCGTGATGAGCTACCTCACTGTAGGCCCAGAGCTTCTGGGTCAGTCATGTGCTGAAAACACTGAAATCATGAGCCAAAATAAAGCATCCTGTTTTAAAGCAAGTATTTCCTGGGTGTTTTGTTACAGCAACAGAAAGCTGGCAGACACAGGCATTTTTCTCCACACTGGCAAAACAGACATATTTGGCAAATCTTTCACACACCTGTTGTGAGTGTTCCTGATACTATGCTTGAGTAGTACTTTGAGTGCCTGCTAAGCAAGACGTTGAACTAAGAGAATTTTGTAGCCTTCAACCTGACTGACAGTCCTAACAGTTCCTCATGAATAACGAAGAGAACTAGGCTTGAAACAGATAGGGCTGTGAACTATGCAGCCAAAAAGGCAAAGTGGCCCCTCAAGCTAAAATGCAGCCTTAGACACAGATCTCTCCAATTGTGGCTAGCTAGGCACGCTTAAGATGGTTTCCTTAGGAGAGCTTGTTACTGGTAGGCGGGATGTTCGCTTCTCTACCTGAATGCCTATCACAGAACGTTCCCGGAATAACTCAGTGGGCAGCTCTACTTTTAGACATTAGACAAAAAGAACCCAAGAAATAAATTTGATCCCAGACTCTATCCTTAATTGCACAGTCTGTTAAGAAAAGGAAGTTTTTATTTTGTTGATTATACGATTTGGGTTCAAGAATAAGTTCAGGTAGCCAGGTGGTGGTGGTAGAGGCAGACAGATTTCTGAGTTTGAGGGCAGCCTGGCGTACAGAGCTAGTACCAAGACAGATGGGACCATACAAAGAGACCCTGTCTCAAAAAAACCTAATAAATAAAATTAGTTGGGGCTTCTCCTAAGTGCCAAAATTTGCCTTGCAGGCTTCAGTGAATTTGAAAGTGGGAGAGGGGATGAAGAAATTGAGTCACTAACAAGGAATGACTTATTCAAAGTCTCTGGGTATAGGGATGTCAAGATTTGAACTCTTTTATTAGTCAACTTTTTATAACTGTAACAGATGCCTGCAATATCAGTGTGTAAAGTTGTCTTGGTAGTTCTGTAGCTGATTGGCCCCTGCTGCTCTTGGGTCTCTGGTGAAGCAGTACAGCATAGGCTAGAATGCACCCCAAAGCAAAACTACTCATCTTGTTAGCAGGAAGCAAAACAGGAAATGGAAGGGTTTGGTTTCTCTAGCCTGTCCAAGGACGCAGGCCTCAGTGGCCTAAATGCCTCTCATTAGGCCCCACTTTTCAACATCTCCCAATTGCTACCGCTCTAAAGACCAGATCTTTAACACACTGGCCTTTGAGGGGAGTTCAAGGCTCAAGCAACAGCACTTTCCATGGAGACTCACTAGTGTCAGCAGCTTTTCTGTGCCTATTTACTCATCCTATCTCCTAAGAGACATCAACTGGAGTAATAGTATACTAAGTCTCCTCATGAGGTAGCACAGTTAGAGCCTAAAGAATGGCAGCCAGCGAGACCTGTCCACATAGCCTAAGAAGGTTAATGGGGGAAACCCAGAACAAGGTAAAGCAGGAACATTGTATGTATGTATCCTTTTTTCTTTAACTTTCAAAGAAAACCCAGCCTGTGAGAATAGCACTAGTACCCTGTTGTGGACTTGAACCTGAACCACTTAGACTTGTGAGGGATCTTAACTCAGCTGCTGTTCTTAGATCTTCTAGCACATGCACAAGGAGACCACGCTTCCTGGAGGCAGCCCCCAGCCACAGTCTGATGAACCATGCAGGGACCATTAAGGCAGACTCATTCCATGTAAGATGAAGGACTCTCCCCATAGGTGAGTTTGCCTTGAGAGCAGCCTATCAATTTGACCAAGAACTGTTTTTTAGTTCAAAGATCTTTCTGACTTCTCTTCCTCTGCCCCTACTAGGATGGTAAACCTGAGATCATAGTCTGCTTGCTCTATTTACCTTCTCCTGTATCCCATCCCTCTTTATCTCTCTCACTGGCTTTGATTCCAATAAATCTCTTACACACTAAGAGATCAACTAAGAACAACTTCTCAGAAACCTGAACTAACATATTCAATGAAAACTGTGTATGATTATCATCAACAATAATCTAGTAATTATATTTTTCTATTAAAGATACTACCAGAAGTGAAGAGTAGAGAAAGAATATTAAGAGATACAGATCTTCGTTCCCACCACCAGAAAGCCGTTCACTGACTAGGTAACATGAGTCCCATAGATGAACAATGATGAGCAATAGAAAAAACAGGGCATACTTCTATTAGCATAGTGTCATTACTTGTTTACACAATACCTGTATCTCAGCAAGACTGATTTTTTTTCCCAATGGTAAGATACACTATCTGGCTATGAAATGATAGTAGTGAGTCACATGAAGCATCATTTAAAACAAAAAAGAAGATTCTAGAAGACAGCATGTATCATATGTAATATGAAGTATGAAACTTTTGTATGTGCACATTTTAAACCATCCACACACATATACGTGGACAACGGTTTACACTGTAAAATGTGCTTGTTATGTCAGTTAAGAACGGAATCGCGGGTTAGCCCGTGTGCTCCTTACAAGCAGAGGCAGTGATCTAGGGCTGTGTCCCAGCAGACTCTGAATAGCTGTAGGTTCTCAACAGTTATTTATTGATGGTGTTTGCTGAGTAAGGAAAGAGAAAGTCATCTTTCTCTTTAAGAATAGGCTCCATTTAGAAAAGTAGAGGAAGAGAAAGAGGAAGGACATGCCAGAGCTATGATGTAATTGCAGACTGAAAGGTCAGAATACTCAGGTCTTTTTCAGTGAACTGGAGGTTCCACAAAGTCAGTGGATCTCTAGATTAACTAATCTATCTGTACAGGGAGAGATTAAGGAAGGAAATGGTGGTCAGAAATTAATATCAAAATGACCAGTAAGCTTCCCCAAGCCTGATATTTTGTGATGAAGTAATTAAGTAATAATGTAAAAATCACATACATGCAGAGTGGGGGGGGGGTTCATTTAAAGATCTCAACACATATTTCTTTTTAAAAGATTTTAAACATTTTTACTTTATGTGAATTAGTATTATGCCTTCATGTATGTAACTACACCACATACATGCATGGTGGGTTGTGAGCCACCATATGGGTTCTGGGAGCGGAACCTTGCTCTTCTACAAGAGCAGCAAGTACTCACAACTGCTGAGCTGTCTCTCTTGGCCCTCAATTCATACTTTTGTTACAGACTTTTCATTTCAGACATTCTGGGAAGCAGAAACAGAGAGGCAGCAGTATCTTCACCCAATAGATGGGAGTGAAGTTTCTTAACTCTGCACCTCCGAAGTGAGCCAAGTTAGACAGCTGGTCTGAAATGTACTTACTCTATGTAGGTTCCTCTTCTAGAGCCTACTGTGCCTGTAAATGTGTACGACACTCCCAATTCCTATTCAGTATAACTATAGGTGTTCCTCTCTTTTTCAAAACTTAAAAAATATATTTTATTTACTTAATTATTCTCAGTGGGAGTGGCTTAAGTGCTGCTGTTCCTTTGTGACAGTCAGAAGACAACTTGTGGATGTCACTTCTCTTCTTCCGATACGTGGAGCACTGGGAACTGCTTTCATATCGTATCACCAAGGTTGGTGGCAGAAGCCTTAACACATCAAGTCATCTTGTGGACTTCTAAATGTTTATCTCTTGCCGGCAATTAATTGTGATAGATTCAAAGTCATGTCATGACATCATCCCTTGGGAAGATGGGCTGATTAGATTTAGTGTCACAAGTGTTTCTCGTGGTGCCTAAAATTAAATCATAGTGTTTAAGAACTAAGTCATGGGCTGGAGAGATTACTCAGCAGTTAAGAGCATTGCTTGCTCTTCCAGAAGACCTGGGTTCAATTCCAGAACCCACATGGTAGTTCACAACTGTCTATAACTCAAGTTCCAGTGAATCTGACTTCCCATGCAAAGACATGCAGGTCAAACACCAATGCACATAAAATTTGAAAGTTAAACAGAAACAACAACAACAACAAAAAAAACTAAGCTAGAACCAAATGATACCTAAATAAATATACACTATGTTCTTATATGTCCACCCTCCATCCTCAGGCACAAGACGTGATATTGTGCCAGCAGTTCCCTAGGCTTACCCCAGATGATAACATGCTCTTTCTTAACATATTCCAGGTATGATACTTAGAATGTTAGTTCTCATGTCAACCTTGTAAAAGAGGACTATTACTCCCACTTTATGTGTGTGAAAAATGGAGCTTAGGAAGGATTTGTATATGCTTAGGCTCAGAATTAAAGTTCAGATCTGACTCCAGGCCGTGGCTCTCGCCCTTTTGTCACAGAACTCTCCTTTCCTCTAATTATGCTACACGTATATCTCAAAGGAGGGGACAATGCCTTTTATTTCTGTATTTCCAGAGTCTACCATGGCGCCTGGAATGTATTGGCTGCTAGTAGGTACTCAGCATTGTGTTTGGGGATAAGAAGTAAATACTGGGGCTAGAGAGAAGGCTCAGGGGTTAAGAGCGTTTATTACTCTTGTAGAGGTCCTGAGTTCCATTCCCATCATCCACATGATATCCCATAACCATCTCTAACTCCAGCTCTGGGGATCTGACATCCTCTTCTGATGTCATCCGTGAAGCATCAGGCACACACATGGTGCACATACATACATACATACAAACAAGAAAAACACTCATACACATAAAATAACTACATCTAGAAATAATGAAATGATTTTTAAGAGGTGATAGTAATGAACTGTCACACATGGTTATGAGAATACATTACCAATATCAATGCACATTTGTTAGCTCTGCTGTCTATTTGGCAGGACTGATTAAGCCTGGAAAGGAAAGATAATTCAAAGCCGCCTACAAGAGAATATTCTGTGACCCGACTGTGACTATAGCAGGCATGATTAGATTAGACTTAAATTACTGCACTGTCCAAAAGCAGGTCGAACGTCCATTGGAAAAAAAAATAGACTTAGGCAAATGGTTTTAATTCCCAGGAACTCGCACTAAAGTCTTAACAGGAGTTAATATTCCACTGACGTCTGTTTAGACAAATAGGTTGATGGCTTACAAAGCAAACAAAGGATTCCAGCGTGACCTAAACTTCCTTACCAGGCAGGCGTTGTTTAGAAAGCAGGTCTGGACTCAGGACAAGCTGGAAACAGTTTCTCTGTTGAGGTAGGAGGAAAGAACAGGCTGCTTTTGATGACAAAGATAAGGCTGGGGAACGTTATTAACCCATCCCCCACCCCCACCCTGGGCCATAGGCACAGAAAGGTTCAATCCGTGCCGGAAGTGACCAGCTTCTCAGCGATCTCCTCACCTTCCTGGAGGTGCTCCTCAGATGGACAGGGCAGACTACAGGCCCCCAACTCTTCTTCGTGTTTCCTTCATAAGCAATCAAATCAGAGATGTTTCTTCTTGTTCCTTGGGGAATTTTTCTTCCAAAAACAGAAATTAAGCATGTGTTGACTTGCATGAAATTTGAATTTCCCACCACGGCTGAGGACAGTGTCTCGTTTCTGACACCAACTTCTAGAAACATCAAGCACAAATAGATCCTAAACCAACTCATGAAAATCTCAACCCCCCATCCCCGACCCCGTTGCAAAGCAGGAGGGAATGTGTCAACTAGAATTGTCACACTCTCCTAGGGCGGAAAGCTCATACCAATCTCATAGCTCGCTGACAGCCAGGACACCAGCGCTCTTTCTGTTTTCTCTCAGTAGGCATGTCACCAGGTTATCTGTGGCTTGTTTTATGTCTTAGGTGCAGATTAACCCTCCTTGGTGTTCTAATCTAATGCTTCTTAGTCTGCTGTCGGATCTTTCAGCTTTTCCGCAGTAGATTACAATAGTCTTAGATGTGGGTTCCAGGATCACAGGCAATGGTAAAACTAGGATTGAAGGTGCGGAAGAGGCTGACCTGGTGGATCTGTGGGAAAGAGATGTCTGAGGATGACTGAAATCACTTGCTTAGTTGCTTAATGTTGATTGGCTCTGCACTATGTACTGGGCAGAGTTAAGGGGAACTGAGAACGATACATAAACTTGTCTATAGGCCCAGTGGGAGGAGGGAAATCATCTATCTGAGAAGTTTGCAGTGTTAAAATGGGCATTCTAAATCAGAACATGTTTAACCATAGAGGTTGCCTGCTTGTGAGATCAAATTGTTGTTGTGGGGTTTCTACATAAACACTTTCTCCCTAGTAAACCCACGTAAAATTTTAGAGAAACTCTATACCGAGAAGTTACCGGGATGTAGGATGACTATGGTCAGGCCAGCATATTATTTGCTAGGGAGATAGCTTGCTGAGCGGCAGAGCTGGTATCCTGGTGGTTCATTTCTGTGCTGAAAATAGATAATCCACGAGAAAGTTCCCTTACATCCATTGTCACACATGGACGTACGGAGAGCCGTGCCCTAAAAGCTATGACAGTGGCCACTCTAATAGTCTGGATATGAGCCAGGACCCTTGACTGCTAATATTTTTTCCTGTCACTTTCAGAATCATCTTACAGAATTCTCTTGATCCTTTAAGCTTTAGGCTTCTTGGTTGATGGAATATGTTGTATCTAATCCGCTTACCTCACAGAGAGGTTGGTATAAAGCTCAGCTTCTTGACCTACAGGGTGACTGATTGTGGGATCACTAAGGATCTGACAGTAGCAAAGGGTGTCTGAAGTTGAGGGAACTAATTCAAAAGTGTAATGAATCTAAGCTGTCTCTGGGTACTCACTGTTGCTGTTTCCTGTGATGTCAGTGCAGTCCTGGTTCTCCACGCATTGCATGAGCACTGTGTACTGTGCAGCCTGTCAGGCCATGCCAGAGCAAGGCTGTCTTGTCTCAGATTCAAGACTCTGATAGTTATGAATTTTATTTTTTGCATATAATAAGTTATATATTTTTTTATTTGATATAATACATTTTAATAGAAAATTTTAATGACAGAAAATATTGCCACTTTCTATCATTCCTTGGTATCAGAACTTTTGAACTATATTGTATATATGAGTCTTTAAAATTTCTTTTAGACTTGTTAAAAACCTTAATAAAAATAATTAAATAAATTTTGTGTTGAAATTAAGATCTAATTTCCATAAATTTCTGAAGTAGCCCTGAAAATATGTCTGCCAGTTTGTCCTATGCATTTATGTAAAACGGTATTCTCTGTGTTGCTAATTCTAAAATCAAAATATCCATCAACTCTGAAAAATCTTGAAAGTGCTGTTCCATAGAGTATCAAGTATCCAGTCAAGATTTAATTCTTCATGTAAAATAAATAAGTACATCCAGGTTTTTGTTGTACAAATTTGCTTTCATCTTTAATAAACTGTAGGATAAGATATAAACCAAACAATTATTCGAAATAAATTTATTTGTGATTTATTTTCAGAAAACTCTTGATTCTATACCTATTTTACATACTTGGTAATGTCTAAAAATCATTGGATGAAAGACCTCACAAGGCTGAGATGATTTAGTTGAAGAGTTTGCTTTGTTAAAACAAGGGCATGAGTTCAATTCCTAGACTATATATATGTATATGTATGTGTGTATATATATGTATATGTATATATACAACACACACACACACACACACACACACACACACACACACACATATATATATATATATATATATATATATATATATATATATAGAGAGAGAGAGAGAGAGAGAGAAAACCAGGTGGCACATACTACTAATCCCAGCAGAGACAGGCAATGAAGATTCTTTGGGACTTGTTAGCTAGTCCACAGTGCTTGGTAAGCTCCAAAACTGCCTAAAATGATAGAAAGACACCCAAGGTTGTTCATAGATCTCAATGTACATGCTCACAGTCATGCACACCTGTATGCACAGCTGTGTCTAGTTACACCACACACACACACACACGCACAGACAAGGGGTCACAAGTGGGTAAAGTTTAAGAAGCCCTGGGATAAAGTGTCAAATGAGAGCATGGGAATTGGACATGGTCATTCTTTTCCTCCTACCCCAAGATTGCAAGTCCATTACCAGGATCCCATTCTGCAAAGCACATGTCCGGAGAACGTGAGGTGACAGGAAGGAGCTACTCACTCTGGAGAACTGCTGTGAAGAAAGGTGAAGAAGTGGACAACTCTGGTTTCATCAGCTCAGAGGGCCTTTCAATCTAAGGGGCTCGCTCAGTCACCTTCGTTACAATAGAAGCAGGTTTCACTCAGAATCCCTAACACATGTTCCTGCCTCTGCCTAGAACATCAAACGCTCATTGTCTACCCCATGAAAGACACTGGGCTTCAAAGACAAAAAGGTGTAGTTTCTGTTCATAAGATGTTTCGGGAAGGAAGATCTAGACCATGTAATAAAAGAGAGCTTTATTGGATACTTGGATCAGGGCCAAGGTAATTTCCAAGAACATTAGAAGTCATATGTGAACCAAGGCTAACCTATTATCCTAACACTTGTCAGGAGGTAACAGGTGAGCTACCCTATAGAAGGGAAAAACAAACCACCCAGTGTGCTAGAGAGCCTTGCCTACTTCGAAAACACCTACTTCGATTTTATTCCTGACTTTCTCAGATGTGAGGTTTTGTTGTTGTGAATTCAAGTTCTAGGGTGTGAACAATCAAGATTACAGTGAGATATAATTAAAAATAAAATTGTAGTGAGAACTAGAAAAAAAATAAAAACAGGTGGTTGGAAAACCACAAGGTAGTCTATCATCAGAGAGGTACCACAGGTCACCATATCAACTAAGAAATAAGCTGTGAACTCATTTTGTTGCAAAAACTATTTTCCTCAAGTATAGGAAAAGCTTGTGGCTCTTTTTAAATGAGGAATTTTTCCTCTCTGGCACATGCGCTTGCTCCTAAGCCTGATGATCTGCGTGTAATCCCTGGAGTCCACGTGGTGGAAGAAGAGAACTAGTTATCAGAATGTGAAAGTGACCTTAACAGAAGCCTGTAAAAGCCTAACCTTGAGATGCACGCCAAGGTTTGGCCCATGTACTACCAACTCTGAATTTTCTTTTAAAGTGCCTGTCACAGGCCCACAAGACTCTATAGTGAATGTACAGCTGATAGGTTCTTAGACCTGCAAGTGTACAACTTATGGGAAACCCGTTTTTGCAGAGCTTCGGGAACACTTATCTTTTGGATAAGTTGCTGTCAATTCTGTAGAAACCTTGTGAAGCCATGACTCTTCTCCCTGTCAAAATAAGATTCACCAGAAAATACCTCAGCAGAGGTTATGGATAACAAATGACCTTCCCTCATTTTCCCACACCATGATCAAATCTACATAAAGTCAATCCCCCACAGCTACCTTTGCTAATAGACCATGTAGGAATCTTAAAAAGATAGGAAGATTAGAATATCAGGTATTTCCCCTTGGATACTGGCCCTTCCTGAGTGGTGTCACCTTTTTCTGGAGTGTTCCTTTGTCAGGTTCCACCTGTTTTTTTGTTTTGTTTTGTTGGGTTTTGTGTGTGTGTGTGTGTGTGTGTGTGTGTGTGTGTGTGTGTGATTCTGAATTGCACCTTCACATCCAATTTAGAACTCTCAGCTACTTCTCCAGCACCATGTCTGCCTGCATGCTGCCACACTTCCCACCATGATGACGATGTACTAAACCTCTGAACTGTATTCCAGCCTCCAAATTATTGTTTTCCTTTATAAGAGTTGCCATGATCATAGTATCTCTTCACAGCTGTAGAAACTCCAACACAATATGTATAATAATAAAAATTTTATATTAATAATAATTCTATATTTGTAAAAGTAATTATTATTTTATAGATTTGAAATTTTTCATCCAGATCAGCCATTAATCTACATGTTAATTTACTACATTAGATAGCTCATATTCAGAGTTCCATCTGTTCAACGCCTCATAGATTGCTTGTTCTTTTGAAAGAGGTTTATCTGGGTAAGGGGAAAGAAATAATTTCATCTTTATTTCATAAGGAGAATGCTGTTAGGGGAAGTTTCTTTTCTGTTAAGACATAGAAGATAAGAGGATATACGTGAGCCGCTGAGAAAGCAGTGGTGGAGATCAACTCTGGTTTGATGGAAACATGCGATCGGTGAGATAAAATTCCCCCAAGGAACAGATAGGGCTTTGGTAGCTGCTGCAGTAAGTACCTTACAATGCAAGAGGAGAAATAAAGTGGTCCCTGGACTTGATGATTAGGACATAGTGTTGTTTGAAAAGGAAGTCAGCGATTAACAAACGCTCGGCTGCTCGCGAGTTACCTACTTGCCCTGCCAGGCAGAGTCAACAGCATGCACTTGTCATTTCTAATCATTCTATAGAAACGGATTTAACAATAAAAAACAATCTGCCTTTATTATAGAAAAACAACTTACAGAACTCCTTTTTGCTAAGAAGCTGAACATCTCTGAATAGTAATATAAATGGAACTCTTTGAAGGATCAAAATCTGAATTTGAGCTGGTTTAGGCAAAAGGGAACCCACAGCAGATTGCCTGGGTTAGAGCGGCTGGGTTAGGAGGGCCGGTGATACAGTCTCTATCCACTACCCTTGGGTAGTCTCTTGTTTTGCACATGGGGAAAGTAAAGCACAGGGATGTTAGGAGATTAATTCACAGGGCTGGTGAGGTGGCTCCTTGGTAAAGGCACATGCCACCAGACCCGATAATGCTCTCAGTCCTGTCTCCGGAACCCACGTGGTGGAAGGAGAGAATTGACTCTCTCACAAATTGTACTCTGATCTTCAGATGTACACCATTGCATGTACACACACACACACACATGCACACACACACACATGCACACACACACACGCACACACACACACACACGCACACACACATGCACACACACATGCACACACACACATGCACACACACACACATGCACACACACTAAATAACTGTAAAAACTTCTTTTAACAAGAAAATTACCTCAAAGAGTCTGAGTCAGAACTAATAACAGACTCAGATTTTTTTTTCAACTTCGGGGCTAAATCATTCTAGGTACTGAATTAAACGCAGGAGTTGGTTTCTGTTGTAATTGTTACTGGTTTCCAGGTTGGCTTCTTTATAAACTGAGGTGTCTGATTAGAAGTTCATTGCTGATTATATCCTCAAAAAACCTCTGGGCAGCTCTGAGCCTATATTTAAAAGCTAACTTCTTTCTTCTCACAGAAACTCAAAGGAACTTCTCCTTGGGCCAGCAAGCTTCTGCTTGCCCCAGACTTGCCTTCACCTGGATGATTCATGGTGATCTCCGGGAGAACCCCACCTGCAGTGTCATAACGAGAGAGCAGGGGAGGAGGAACTCGCTGACACAAACCTCTGTGCTATCATTTCCTCAGCCACGCTGGATTAAATAAAGGACCTGTTTCCTCTGCAGCCCCGAGGAAGAATACAAACATCTAGATACTTTCAAATAAGGACATCCTGCTTTTGCTCTGTATCTCTCAGCTTTAGCTATTATAAAAGTATTGCTGGGAGTCGGTAGCTGGCATCTGGAAGTCCATTACTTAGAAGCCTGAGGCAGGAGGATTGTTGTTGAGTTCCAGTCCAGTCTGGACTCCAGAGTGAAACTCTGTCTCAAAAACAAAAAGGCAGAAGGTTCTCAACATGTGGGTCATGACCCCAAAAGGGTCGCGTATCATATATTTACATTCTGGTTTATAATGATATCAAAATTACAGTTATGAAGTAGCAATGAAATAATTTCATGGTTGGTGATCCCTAAAACATGAGGAACTATATTAAAGGAATGCAGCATTAGGAAAGTTGACAACCACTGATCTAAGCACGTTTCCTAAGGTCACATAAGAGGCGAGTCTTATGTCTAGTCTGTCATTTTAAAATATTATTATTATTATTGCAAGTGTGTGTGTGTGTGTGTGTGTGTGTGTGTGTGTGCCACAGCACATTGCAGAAGTTAGAGAAGAACCTGTGGAAGTCAGTTCTCCTTCCACTGTGGGTTCTAGTCCTCAATTGTCAGACTTCTGTGACAAGCACTTTACCAGCTAAATCATCTCACCGGCTGAGAGGCCAGCTTTGTTTTCTGATAGCATAATGTGCTCCTTCTACCACCTCTGCTCTCTCCATGTGTCAGTCAAAGAGCTGCACCAGGGTTTAATAACAAGTGACAATAGAGTAGAAAGTGGAGAGAAAAATAGTCTTTCACTGTTTTGATTTTTATGAACAGAAAAATTATATACCATGTCTAGAAATAATAGAGAATAAGGAATCCATAATTGAAGCTGCAAAGAGACAAGACATAAAACTGTCTGTTCCCTTTGGTGGTGGTGGTGGTGGTGGTGGTGTGTGTGTGTGTGTGTGTGTGTGTGTGTATTTGAGTTGAGTAGTGTAAGCAAGCTCACTGCATTGTAGAAAAGCAGGGAAAGTAATACATGCCCATTTGGATTGCAGGAGGTACAGGGCCGGCTAGCTGTCTGCCCCTGGAGCTTTATTTACAGGAAAAGCTTTAGGTACTACACGACCGACCGAAAGCAGGTTTATCTTGAAGAAGCACTCTCCCTGTGATGTGAGAGGGTCCCGGAGCCATGTGTGACCTAAAGATAAGCTTTCCTCCACAAAGCTGGCTGAAATCAAGAAGCGTTTGCAAACTTCATGTGAAATGCCCCTTTCACAAGCACAGAACTTTGGAAGAAATATAGGGTAGAAATGGTGAGAGCTTTGACCCAAAATTAAATATGGATTGAAAAGGAGGAAAAATTAATTATACCTGTGCACATTATTTTAATAATAAAGCTAATTTCATATCTGTATATTCCCTTCACGGGGGCATGGCTGTCTGGAGTCCATCGCTTAAGTCTCCTCCGATAAGGGCAGTAAAGGTGGGACTGCCTGGCCTTCCACTTCATTTTTAGGACAATGGCACTCGGTTCTGTAATTGTTTTATGCAGCCCTGATAGTGTTTGGACATTCCAACAAGCACACTTAGAACACAGCAAGCGTGCTTCGGAAGAAACACTTCTCTCTAGCCCCACTCTGCCTGGTCAGCTGTGGTGCTAAAGGAAGAAGCCAGCATCTGCTTCCTGACTGTGTTTTCAGTTTCTTAGGCAACTCTAACAGGAAGGCCTGAGGCCTGACTATTTCCTCGGATATGTTACTTGATTTTCTTATCTGCTAACTATTCTAGTTAACAGTTAAGCTTCTATCTCATTCCACATTTTTTGTTTTCTGTTTGTTTGCTTGTTTTTCTCTTTTTCAGTTTGTAGACTTCTTTTCTTTTTTTATTATTATTATTCAAAATTTCCACCTCATCACCTCCTCCCAATTCCCTCCCCCTCCCCTCACTACCCTTCCTCCTCTATCTCTCTCTCTAGTCCAAAAAAGCAGTCAGGGTTCCCTGCCCTGTGGGAAGTCCAAGGTCCTCCCTGCTCCATCCAGGTCTAGGAAGGTGAGCATCCAAACAGACTAGGCTCCCACAAAGCCAGTTTATGCAGTAGGATCAAAACCCAGTGCCATTGTCCTTGGCTTCTCATTCAGCCCTCATTGTCTGCCACGTTCAGAGAGTCCGGTTTGATCACATGCTCCATCAGTCCTAGTCCAGATGGCCTTGCTGAGCTCCCATTAGATAAGCCCCACTGTCTCAGTGGGTGGATGCATCCCACAGTCCTGACTTCCTTGCTCATGTTCTCCCTCCTTCTGCTCCTCATTTGGACCTTGGGAGCTCAGTCCAGTGCTCCAATGTGGGTCTCTGTCACTATCTCCATCCATCGCCAGATGAAGGTTCTATGGTGATATGCAAGATATTTATTAGTATGGCTATAGGATAGGGCCATTTCAGGCTCCCTCTCCTCAGCTGCTCAAGGAACAAGCTGGGGACATCTCCAAGGACACCTGGGAACACCTCTAGAGTCAAGTCTCTTGCCAACCCTAAAATGGCTCCCTTACTTAAGATATATACTTCCCTGTTCCCATATCCAACCCTCCTCCATCCCAACTGTCCTATTCCCCCAAGCTCTCCCCTTTCTCCCCTTCTCACTTTTCTCTCCCCATCTACCTTTACCTCCACCCCACCCCCACCCCAAGCTCCCAAATTTTGCCTGACACTCTTGTCTACTTCCAATATTCAGGAGGATACCTATATGTTTTTCTTTGAGTTCACCTTCTTATTTAGCTTCTCCATTATCACGAATTATAGGCATTCCTTTGTTTGTTGTTTTTCAAGACAGGGTTTCTTTGTGTAGCTTTGGAGTCTGTCCTGGAACTCTTTCGGCAGACCAGGTTGGCCTCGAACCCATAACTCACAGTGATCCGCCTGCCTCTGCCACCCGAGTGCTGGGATTAAAGGTGTGTGCCACCACTGCACGGCTCGGGTATTTTTGATTCTGATTACAGTTTTCCTCCCCTAACTCCTCCCAAAGCACTCATCTATAAGAAAAGAAAGAAAAAAAAAGAATATAAGTTCACACCAAAAATTATCCATTGACTGCTGCCTGCCCAATCTATGGTGACAGCAAAAGTCACGTAGCTCTTCCCATGGTCATTAGGTTGCCTTCTGCTACAGATCGATTCTTCAAAAGGCCTCACATCTGAGTCCCTGTGAAGGAGAGAGAAATGGCTCCTAGGTCCCTGATAAACTCACAGCTAGAGGCTTGCCACATTCATTATCCCAGCGCCATGCTCTCTTGTCTTTCTGTCTCTTGTTCGTTCTTAGCCCACCCCCTCCCTTCTCTCTTTGTATCCTTTCTTCTCAACAGATCTCTGGTGTTGTAAAAATATTAAGAAAGAACATCTAAGCATTCTAGTGACCTCTGAGCTTTCTGATGCTGGTCAAAATGCCAATAAAATAAAGAGCAGGCCCCAGGCTTGAAACTGACCCATTTCAGTAACAAAGCTGGCTGGGACTTTTCTTTCCTAGGAAAAGCTTATTTCCTTCTTTTCTCCTGTATGTATTTTCCTAAAGAATGGTCTGATATTTAGACCCAGCAAGTCCCAATCCCATCTGCAGTTTTCAGCTCGCCAGAGCCTTCCTTCAAACGTCAGCCAAACCCCGGATATACTTATTTCTTATTTAACTTTTGTTCTCTTGTCATGTGCATGTATGTTCTCACAGCAGAGTAAGTAATACAACCTGGAAATAAAATGTAACTCTGAAAAGCATCTTTGAGTATCCAGTTTTTCCTCTCTAACAGACGTATTTGTAGACTTTCCAATACCTTTTCCAAACAAAACGCTAAAGATATTTATACATCCTCCTTTTTATATATTTCTGGCCAGACACATACCAAACTTATGATGACTGATAATTTGTAGTTTTGAGATGACAGAACTCAGAAATAAACATCAACTGTGTTAAAAAGTTTCTTTCTTCCCTCTGTTCATTTCTCCCTCCTTCCTCTCTTCTGTCTTCCTCAATTTTCTGTTTTCCAACAAACATCTGAGGATTGCAGTGTATAAGCGTTATGTACATCTGATTGGGTAGTGTCTGTTGGGCCACAGAATTTCAGTCCCAGAACTGTTTCATGGTAGAGGGAAAGGTACCTAGGCTCAGTGAGCCCACGTGGTATGCATGGCTTTCCTACTAAAGTCCCAGCTTGATTATTGAAATAGGTCAGTTTATAGCCTGGGGCCTGCTGTTTATTTTATTAACATTTTGACCAGCATCAGAAAGCTCTTTCGGGAGTGTCTGCCTCGTTGACATTTACATTCTAGGTTGTATATTATAAACATGGAGAGAAAGCTTTTGCATACAAAAGGACGGAAACACAAACCAGGGTCAACAGAGGGAGCTTGGAAAAAGAGCAGAAAAAGAAGGGATGTTAGACTCTAGGGAGAGAAGCTTGGTGGGAAGAGCTTCCTAATATCTTCCATTGGTGTCTGCTAAACTAGAAGCATGAGCCATGCTGCTTGCATCTTGGTAGACTGAAGACAGAACACTCTCCAAGCAATAACACAGGGAAAGGACTGTGTCGGTATCATTACCCTGAGCATCTGGCTTACAGGATTTAAACTTTGATTCATTTAAACTAACTATCACGCAGTTTCCATCTCTTGTGCACTTGTGAGAAGCATAGGTAAACCAGAAAATAAGAATCTGGCCTAGGTTGCTGGGTGATGGTAGCGCATGCTTTTAATCCCAGCACTCAGGAAGCAGAGGCAGGTGTCAGAGCTCTGTGGGTTCCAGACCAGCTTGTCAAGAGAGGAAATTCAGGACAGGTTCCAAAGCTACACAGAGGAACCTTGTCTTGAAAAACTAAAAGGAAAAGAAAGAAAAAGAAAAAAGAAAAGAATCTGGCTTAGCACTTTACTTGATGAGGGAAAGAGACCCAGTAGAATAGTTAAGTGGCATAAATACTATAATACCGCAATATCTGATATATAACTAGATGGAATCTCTATCATCTATGTATCATCATCTATGCTAGGCATTATCATGGTTATATATATCATTAGATGTTATAATTCCCACAGTGACATATACTATGTTCTGTTTTTCCACACCAGAATGGGAATACGAATTGTCCCTGTGGCAGAACTTAAACATTAACTAGAATTAAAACAGAAAGAATTATTATCAGGTTTCTTACAGCCACACCTTGAAAGCAGTGCAATAGAGAGATCTTATTTCCTCTTGTAAACACAACGCTTGAAGGAGCGGGAGAAGAGTGTTCTAGAACAGTTTCTAAACATAGCCGACAATAAAAGCCACCGTAAGGTACAGATCCCAGAGTTCTTTCTGGAGTTGCCTGTTCTGTGGCTACAGCATAATAGTAAGGAACTGTGTGTGAAGATGGATTTGATCTAGGTAGAAGAAATGCCTTGTGATATGGGGAGGTGAACACACAAAGAACATTATATGCAAAGACAATGCGCTGCTTTGTGAACCTTTCCCAATCCCCTCTACGTTGGCAACACTGCAGAGAGGTATAATTAAAAAAATTTAAATGTCCTGCTCAGTTAGGGAAATATTTCCAGCAGCTGTGTTTGATTTAAAAGCAGGCGCAGTGAATTGCAGTTACGCAAATACATGCATCATATTGACTTTCTCAGCATATAAGTAGACCCTGGAAGTGGTAAAATTAAAAACACACAAATTTTAAAGTTAACCAAAATGATCTAAAAGATAAATTGGGACTAAAACTTCAATTCTGAGTAGAGGGGGCTGAAGGGATGGCTGAGAGCACTTGCTGCTCTTCCAGAGGACCTGAGTTTGCTTCCCAGCACCCACAAGGCTGGACGCAGGCACAGGCACCTGTAACCCCACTTCCAGGGGGATCTGATACTCTCTTCTGACTTTTGTGAGACCCCCTCCCTCATGTGACATGTACTCACATGGACACATGCATACATGTAGTTAAAAAGAAGACTTTAAATTCTGACTAGAAAAAAAAAAACTACCATAAAAGGGAGAAACAAGGTGTTGAAGAAGCAAGGTGGGATGAACAAAAGTGACTTGAAAGTAGAGAGGAGGAGGAGGTGGAAGGAAAGGGGATGAGAAGGGCTGGGGGAATGGAGAAGGAACAAAAGCAAATTCTGCTTGAAAAATGCGACCATGAACTCTGTCCCTGTGTATGGTAATTAAAAATATTCATTGAAAGTTACGTTCTGAGTTAGGCAGTGGTGGTGCACACCTGTAAACCCAGCACTTGGGAAGCGGGAGTAGTAACTAGGTCTCTGAGTTCGAGGCCAGCCTGGTCTACAAAGTGAATTCCAGGACTGTTAGGGCTACATAGAGAAACTCTGTCTCAAAAAAACCCAAAACCAAACTAAAACAAGGAAAGTTAAGCTCTGTTTAGTGATGCCAAGTCTCTTTCTCATTCCTATACTTCAGTAGTAAACTTTTAATTTTTCTTTCAGTTTCCTTTTGACACAAAGTTGCATACTGCACCTTATACTAGCCGGGAACTCACTTCGTAGCTAAAGCTGGCCTTCCACTTCTAGCTGTCTTCCTGCCTCCACCTCCGGAACACTTGGATATTTAAAACTTCTCAGATGAAATTTGCTTTCCAATATTATCTTGAAAGATGAAAGTAAGTGCTGGCTATCATAATAAAAGCCAAATGTTTCTGAAAAGTCCGCTTTTAATGTTCCAGCTCACAAACAACATAATGAGGATTATATTGCTTGGCTGTATTTCTTCACTTCTCGTTTTTCAGTGAACACAAAGCTCCAACTCAATATCACACATACTTAAGACACAAACCTGCCTCCAAATTGCCATCATTAGCATTCTCCGTATAGGCTTGAGTGAATGCCCCTTTGTGCGGGGATAATGCAGAGCACTGTGTGGATATAGACGTGAGATAGCATACAATCCCTGCCTTTCCAGTTGAGGATACACTGACCAGAGTGTAAGGATGTGATGATTCATGGTATGGAAGCTCACAAAGTAGAGGGCTTGTGAAGGAGTGCTCTGTCAGAGGGGAAAACCTTCTGGAGAAAGTGGCTTTTGAGCTTGCCAACAGATCCGATTAAAAGGCTGTGTTGTCAACAGCCCTCAACCTTACTGGAGAGCGTCACTGTTACTCTTCATCAATTATTTAGTGATGAGAGATAATTAATATTTAATGCTTTCCTATGGAACGGACTTCCCTAATGAATTCGACTAAGTTGTTTGAGTCACTGATGTGTAAGTAAATGACGGCTGTAAAGCAGGGAGAAATTGCAAAGTAACTCAAGGCCAGTTGTCCTTGAATATCCTCCCTTTCACGCTGATGCTTTCACACTTACACATGGGCACACTTTAACACCACATTATCTTCCTGGGAAAAAAGATAAGATGAAATGGCTGATCCATGTAATGATGGTCGCAACTTAGGCCTCAAACTGATAATGACTAAATTGCTAAAGCCGAGGGACTTTTCTTCAATCACCAGCTAAATACTTAACCGTTAGAAATACTGTCAAAGATAACAGGCACGAAAGGAAACTTAAGGCAAGAAGCAAAAGTTACATTTTTGAAGTTCTGAAACTACATATGGCAGTGAGAATTCTAAAACCTTAAAATACAAGAGTCCGTAGGGACATGTTCCTTTGCTTCACATCTCCACTTGTTTCTTGTTTTTTGTTTTTCAAGACAGGGTTTCTCTGTGTACTCTTGATTGTCTTGGAACTTGCTCTGTAGACTAGGCTGACCTGAACCTCCTAGATTTACCTGCCTCTACCTCCTGAGTTGTGGGATTAAAGGCAGATAGTATGGTTTGTCCCACATACTCAGTACAAAGGTATACAAAGATGGAGAGCATTATTAAAATATGAACTTATTTTTCCATAAATAGCAAGAACCTGATGACGATGACAAAATATTCTCCTAAATTCAGCTATATGTACACCTAAGAATCAAATCTTTCCAGTAAGATGATAAAAAATAACTTTCTTAACCTTATCACTACTCAATGTTCAACTGCTTTCATCTCTTATAGTCAATAATTCTGATTTTTAGTCTATGTCTTAAACAGTAGCTAATTATTCCTTGTTTTTGTGTTTTAAATTGTAGACACTACTGACTTCAAGGGAGGCAGATGTGGGATTCCCTTCTGTATGCTGTGAATACCATTGGTTAATAAAGAAGCTGTTTTGGGCCTGTGATACGGTAGAGCAGAGATAGGCAGGGAAAATTAAACTGAATGTTGGGAGAAAGAAGGCAGAGTTAGGGAGAAGCCATGGAGCCTCTGTAGGAGACAGACACCAGACAGAACTTTTCCCAGTAAGCCACAGCCACGTGGCAATACACAGATTAATAGAAATGGGTTAAATTAAAATGTAATAGTTAGCCAATAAGAAGCTAGAGCTAATGGACCAAGTAGTGATTTAATTAATACAGTTTCTGTGTGGTTATTTTGGGAGTCTGGGCAGCCGGGACCAAACAAGCAGGCTTCCTACGACAGGAGGCCAAGGATTTGCTTTTTCTTCCATGGACTAGTAAGTCCCATGAGATCTATGCTCTTCTCCATTTCTCACTTTCTTGATGCAATTCATCACAGTTTTGATGAATGTTCAGTGTTTATATTGATTATGTAACTGATTTTCACAGACATACTTGCCATGCAGAGCTGTTTTCAGATTATGTTTGTTTTCTAGATGGCTGCTTCAGCGGTCTGATTTTCTTTGTTTTCCACACCTTGCTTATATATTGAGATCCTAGTCTTCAAGATGATAGTATTTGTGTATGGTTCCTCAGAAGATGATTAGGTCTGTTTGCCTCCTCAGGGGAAAAATCTCTTTACATGTGTTTTGTGTGTCACTATTCATGGGAAGACGTGAATAAAGGTCTACTCATCCCAGAAAAGGAACCAATGACACACTTAAGTAAGGATTTCACCAAAGTCCAACTTGGTGAAACAGTGAATTTTATTGGAGTTGTTTAAAGAGCAGAAATTATTCAACAACAACTTCATCACCAAAAGCCCACCCCGACATGGGTGTGATGGCCCATGAAACCTGGAAACTTGGAGAGAAGTGTAGTTTGCAGGTAGTTCAACAACTGGAGAGTGTCCTTTCCATGAAGTTCTACTAAATTGAGACTCTTGTTGGCTGTCTAGCTTGTCTGAAAGTCTTGGAGGCAGCTGAGCTTATACTTTGGTGTCTCCAATAGTCCTTGTAGACAGAGACTGCTTGTTTGTTTCTGGCTATCCAGACATGAAATAATCACATAGAAACGATATTAATTACAATACTGTTCAGACAATTAGCTCATGCATACTTCTAGCTAACTCTTACATCTTGAATTAACCCATTTCTATTAATCTATGTATCACCATGAGCCTCGTGGTTTACCAGTAAGGTTCTCAGGCGTCTGTCTCCTTTGGCAGCTACATAGCATCTCTCTGATTCCTCCTTCTTTCCTCCTCTATCTGCTTGGAATTCATGCCTTACTCTATTCTCCCGTTCCTTGGGCCAAAGCAGCTTTATTCATTAACCAATAAAAGCAACACATATACAGAAGGACTTCCCACACCAAATCCTCACTGCTTAGATTTGCTTTCAGGGAGAGACCCAGTGAACCTAAAGATGCTCACTGACTATCTCTGTGAGTCAGGTGTGACGTTTGACTATGGCATTGCTTGGAGAATGAACTGGTTAAAAACATCAGATCTCCATGTCTTCTCTCTCTCTCTCCACCCACCCACCAACACCTTGGAATGATCATATTTCCTCAGATAAGCTTTCTTCCAATTTCCAACATAAACTACGAGTCTGGCAACTAATGAAAGATGGTGGGAGGTCTCCATGTGCATACAGAGGTCAGAGGTCAGCTCTCCTCCTTACACCTCTTTATGGGTTCTGGGGGTCAAACTCAGGCCCACAGCTTCTGGGCGGGGGGAGGGGGGAGTCAAACTCAGGTTACAGGCTTGCACAGCAAGCACCTTTACCTGTTTAGCCATCTCGCCAGCTTCTACAGTGTTATCTAGTTATGTAGGTGGGAGAGGATATTTACTAAGTTACAGTTTGTTCCCATTGTCATTGGCACCAAACATGTGTACACACACAATTTGGTCCCATTCCCTAAACTGGCTTTGTGAATATTCCATGCCATGTATCGGATCAAATTTTTCCCCCTTGCTAAACTGGAGTTCTGCTTTCAGATGCCTGGTGTGTTAAAGATGACTATATTGCTTACTGTGCAAGCCGGAGCATATTTGAGAGTAAAAGTTGGCATCATTATTAGTTATGCCAGAATTATTAATAGGGTAAAGCGGGCTTGCCAGAGCAGCATGTGGGCACTTTAGGGATTCTTCACTCCTTAATCGCCTTCCTGCTTCAAGGGTGTATTCTTATGGTCCCGTCACCTGATCTTCCAACTTTGAAACCTTGTGTATTAAACAACAAAACCCATGTCCTATAGTTTCGTGGGGCTTGTGAGTACAGGTAATTACATAGGTTCAATGAATGTACTCTTTTTCCGACCTTAATTATCTTTAACTTACTTTGGATTCCTTTGTAACTGCCACATTTTTTAATTTAAATATTTTTGTCTATTCTAATAGAAGATGGTATCTTTAAAACCTTCCTATGACCTAAAGTCTTTTATGCAAGGTGCACAATAAATGGTATATTACTGTTCACCAGCACTACTTCTTTCAAGCAATAAATATCAAATAGGTACCAACAGACTGAATTTAAAAGGTTTGTGATACAGATGATTGAAGTTGCCTTGTGTTCAGTTCTAAGGTTGACTGTCCCCTGTATCTAAGAAACTATATTCTTTGTATTCTTATCTCTTTGAAAATCCTTGCTTGCTTCCTTCCTTCCTTGCTTGCTTCCTTCCTTCCTCCCTCTTTTCTTCCCTCCTTTCTTTCTCTCTCTTCCCCTCCTGGCACTGTGGTGTGTGTGTGTAGGCTAAAGAACAACTTTGGATTTACTTCATTAGGTGTCACACCTCCCCCCCCCCGCCCCTTTTAAATTGAATTTCTCACTGGCCTGCAAATGAGTAGGCTAGGCTGGCTAGATAGTGGCCCCTAGCAACACCGCCTGGCTCTGCTCTGGCAAGACAAGCCTTGCCACAACACTAATTTCTGGTTTTGAAAACATGGGTTCTGGAAGTCAGGTTCAGCCCTCATGGTTGAAGTCAAATACTTTACTGTCTTCACTGTGTTTCCAGCCCTGTACTATCTTTTATACATCCCATTTTTTATATAGACCATCTTTTGTATATCCCAAACACATATCTACTTCTTCCCTCAAATAAAACGTAAATTCATTTTTTTTCCCTTAACCTCGTGGCACTAGCTATTAATATCACCTTTATTCAACATGTCTTTTGCATCTCATTTCTTCTAGTGAAGATTTTCACGTTATTTTGAGTGCAATCCATATTTAGACGTATTTTACATTGCAACCCAGTTTCATGAATATATATAACAGAACACACACACAACTGAAATAGGAGTGCCAAGAAAAATCATCTCCATTACAAACGTACTCTGATTTTTTAAAAAAATTATTATTTTATGCTTTTGAATTGTTTTTCATTCTTTAATTCCAGCTGATCCAGAATTCATTTTGGAGCTTTGGTGGCTTCAGACTCTCAGGCAATCCTTCTGTCTCATCGTTGGTGGCACATGCTGTGGCATGAACCACCATGTCTGGCACCATTTACTTCCTAAAACGTGCTGCTAGGCTTCCTCATAATCGACCTCTTGACCCTCTAATGAATTGGGACCCATTCTGTTGTAAAGTTTCTTAATTTGAGGCACATAAGCATCCTTTACCAGTCTAAAAACTTGGGTGAAAACACAATTACACTTTCACTTTCACTAACTTCTGACTAAAATTTACACTTTTGTTTTATTATATGAATGTAGGTAACAGGCTGTGGCAATATTCTCAGGATATATATTGTCACCAATAGAAACAGTACACATGTTCACACCACATTGAGTATATTGTAGGTATCCTGAAATATGCTGCTGCTGGATGCTGTTAATTATGCATTAGTTCAAAGAATAGTTAGTATACCGTGGATTCCTTTTGATTATTGCATTCCATGATTGGCTTTTCTGTTATGCTATTCATTCTATGCCTTTATAAACTTTCTGCAATTCAACTTCACTAAACCACTATCCAGAAACATGCTAAGACTCCCTCTCTATAAGTAGGTCTCTGCCTTAGTATTTTTTACATAAGGAAGGATCAATAAGTATTTCTTAAACAATTTAGTTTTTCATGTTGTACAAGGGTAACTGGAACTCAGAAAAATCTAGCCAAACCGAAATCAAACAATATTATACAAATAAAACCTCATGGTCATTAGTAGAGGAAGAGCTAGTTGGCTGGGTAGGGCCTCTGGGAATTAGTAACATCTTACTATTTCTAAGAATTTCAGTAATAGAGCAGATTATATTTAGTGTGATTACATAAATCAAATAGTTAAGTAAAAAAGATTCCTTGTGCTCTTGTTAAAAAAGTTATTGTGTTATAAAATGCACAATTTCATAAGAAATTTATGCACTGTTTGTGAAGATAGAACACAAACAGATGAACATTAAATAAAATGGTCTTACAAGGGCCAAGTATTTCGTGGCATGGAAAACAGTTTGCTTCAGTGAGAAAATTGAGTTTTAAAAGGAAAAAAAATGGTAGATAAGTCTTGAACCATCAGGTACGTTGAATTATAGAAGTCCTTGAAGCAGGCTTTTATTTATTTATTATTGGCCATTTAGGCCAATAGGAGATTTTGAATGAAATCAAGGCAGGATAGAGGCAAAGTTTTAGGAAGCAATTACCTGCTGTGCAGGAGGGACACAACAGAACCTCCAGTACGTACTTTAGCATCACTTTCTGCTTTCTTCCACTTCCTCCTAATCTTATTCTGCAAAGTTGTTTCCAGATATTTCCACAGAGTCTTAAATTTAGTACTGTGTTTCAAAACCAAAGGAATTCTCCTTACAAACAAAGTTTGTATGTTGGAAACTTAATCTCTAGTGCAACAGTGTCTGTGTGTAGGATTTAAAAAACAAACAAAAATCAACAAAAAACAAAGAAGGAATATCAGGAAGATTGCCCTCGTGAAGGGTTTCATGCCATTACTGCAAAATCAGATTCCTGATAAAGGGCTCTCCCTCTCTCCCTCCCTCTTCTCCACTCCATTACCTCTCCAATCCCTTTCCTGCCCCTCTCCACTTTTTACTCTCTCCCTCCCTTTGTCTCTGCCATTGGGTCCTCCCTAGAGCCATCAATTGATCTTGAACTTCTCAGCCTCTAGATCTGTAAAACACAAACAAAACAAAACAAAACAAAAACCCCAAATATCTTCGATTTAAAAAACAGTTAAGCCTAAAGTATTCTGTTAGAGAGGCACAAAGTTAACACAGATAACCTGGAACTCCTGATTTTTACATCTGTGCTCCCTTTTCACCTGGAAGCTGTACGTTGCTTTCTCCCTCTTTATCACCCACGTTTCCCCTGGTTGCTTCCTCTTTGAGCTTATTAAACCTAGCCATCTAAAAAGCACTCATATGTTAAACTTGGGATCTAAACTTGTGAAATCTGAATTTGGCATCGTAAAACAAAAGTATAAGGTTGAGGCAGGGCGTTGCTATGCAGTTCAGGCTGATGGCATGCTCATAATCCTCTGGCCTCAGTTTCCTGGGTTTTAGGATTCACAAACTAGCACCACAATTGCAGGCTAAATTTTTTCAATGCACAAGTGGTTTTGTTCTTTGAAAGATAAACTGGACTCTACAGAATTAAAATAGAAATAGAATTTCTAACCTAGAAATAGAATTTTTTATTTTATTCCCTTCTAAATTTCACCTTTTCCTCCCCAAATAGTCAAATTATACATGATACTAAGATAGATTGACAAGGTAATGTAAGTAGCTACATAAAAAAGGTACAAAAGGAAGGAAATTAGGTGGGGACAAATAATAAATTCAGTTGTATTTATTCATACATGAAGTTTTAAGTGCTGATTTCCACACTCACCCTTTCTACTAATGGTTTGTTCTTTACACTCTGGCAGTTTTCACCCATTTCCAAGCAATTTTTGGCCTAATTGGCTTCTCACTATGGAAGCATCAAATCACACTATGTAACAACTATACAGAGCTTTCTTAGACACAGACCTCTCAGCATTTTGTTGGCAATAAAAGAAGCAGATAGAGTTTCAAGTCAATCAAAATATGTCAAAGCTTGCTGATCAAAAAACACCTCCTTAAATGGGACAAAACAGCTCTTTTCTTGAGCTTCTTAGGTATGACTGATATGTGAGATAAAGAACAAAGTGGCTGGCCAGAAGGTGCTGGCTTTCTTTCTGAGGTCTGCCTGTTCTTTCTTACCACCAGGGAAGACTTTCTGATCTTTATCAGGGCTGGGACCTGAACTCTACATAGTTTCTGTGTAGCTAACCTTTTAGGAATGGCTGAGCTTTTGTTCATCGTACAGCACAGCCCTTTGTAAGTTCCAGAATAATCAAGGACCGACAGGGAACATCAGTTACCATGTGTAGGTGTGTTGTTAGGAGTTCTAGACTTTATCGAATTGAGAGATTTTGTTATATCTGATTCTCTTATAAAAATAAAAAACAAAACAATAAAACAAATAATCCAGTTGAAAAATAAGTGAAGACCTAATGGACATTTCTGGAAGGAAGGTATACAATAACTACATGAAAAAGAATACTTTTACTATTTCTTAGGGAAATGCAGATTAAAAATAATATTATAGAAACTTACTCTAGTAAGAATGACTACTATAAAAAGGACAAAAACATCTAGCTAGGGAACAGAGAATGTGAATTCTTAGAAACTCTTCAAGGACATCTAAATGTATAGAGTCCATGCTGTCTTAGTAAGTCAGTAAAGTGAGACAGACTGTGGCACTATGGGAAGTTGGAATGTCTTATATTGTGATGTTGGCCTTAAAATGAGATCTTTAATAAACAAGAAAAGTTATAGTTGAATAGGAATGTGTGTGTCAAGTTGACAAGGAGTTAATTGTCCTCGTTGTTTTCTATTTGTTGTTCCTGTTTTGTTTATTGTCAGCTTGGCACAAGCTAGATTTGTAAAGAGGAAGCTCAATTGAGAAAATACCACCATCAGATTGCGTGTAGGCAAGTCTATAGGGCATTTTATTAATTAATTATTGATGTGGGAATTCAGGAATTCCCAGTTTACTGTAGGGGATGTCAACTCTGGGAAGGTAGTTCTGAGCTGTATAAGAAAGCAGGCTGATGGACTGGAGGATTGGCTCAGTGGTTAAAAGCATCTATTATTCTTGCAAAGAACCTGAGTTCAATTGCCAACACCCAGATAACTACTCAACACCTCTATAGGCACCAGGCACACATGTTAGTACACATATATACACACAGGGAAAGCACTCACACATACAAAATAATAAGTACTTTTAAAACAGAAATCAGACTGAGACAGCTGTAGAATATCAATAAGAAATGTTCTTCCACAGTATTTGATTTAATTCTTGCCTCTGGCCAGGTTCTTGTACTGATGTTCCTGCTCTGATTTCCTTTTGTAGTGGACTGACTGTAAACCAAATAAACCCTTCCTCACCAAATTGATGTTGGACATGGTAATTTATTATAGAAATAGAAATCCTAACTAAGATACATGAAAACAGTACAATGCTTTCTCAAAAACAAAAAACAAAACAAGTAGGATGCTAAGGAAGGGAGAAAGTGGAGTTCAAGACCAGTCTGCCCTACATGGCAACACCATATCTCCAATATGTAAAAAAACACTTGCATACTAATAATTTGGTTTTGTTTTTGAGGTAAATGCTGGTCTGCTGTGGGGAATAGACAAAAGGTTTTTATTGTCATATAACTAGAAATGGCATCAACTGTTAACTATTTAATTGACAGATAAAGGTAATTTAAGGAGAAGTCTTCTGAGGACAATGTTAGCATCTTTCATAGATTTCCTAACATATGGTTGTATTATTTCCAAGAATTACTCGGTGGGTTATTTGTCCTCTGGAATATAACAACCCATTCAACTTAGATTCAACAAAATCGGTATTCATTAGGCATTTTCCTTGCGTTTTTCCTATGAAGGCATGAATAAGTCTCGTCACTTTAAAGCCATCCACCCTACTTCCAATAACAGAAACAACTATATTATGTCCTGAGACACAGATAATTGACAGTAACCCTGTGTCCCCTTCCTCCACTTTGTTGAACAGCTTTTTCTTCGGAAAGTAGTTTTGTCTTGCAGTAGGAAAAGGCAATAAGAGCAATAAAATTGAGTTGCACTTTTTTTTTTTTTTGGTTTTTCGAGACAGGGTTTCTCTGTGGCTTTGGAGCCTGTCCTGGAACTCGCTCTGTAGACCAGGCTGGTCTCGAACTCACAGAGATCCGCCTGCCTCTGCCTCCCGAGTTTGAGTTGCACTTTTATATTTTGTATCCAATAAAAGAAATATCTATCAGTAACGACTAGTTTCTATTAGTGTCAGAGTAATTATTAGTACTAGTAAGAAGTGTGCCAGCACAGACAAGGACAAACGTTTCTTCCAACAGCTGCGTTTCAGGATCAGAAAGCTCCATAAAGCATTCTGAAGTTGCACGCTAGCGTTCCCTAAATTATGATCCCGGGTTCTCAGATCCGTACACACTTGGGGTTTCCATGCTGTGGACATCAAACACTGAATTTTCTTTTTGCCCAGTCCACAGCAAGTGTGTGGAGAAGGTGGCTTTCCCTGCTTTTGAGGTACCCTAGGATGCAGAGCGTCTGCAGTGCCTGTCTCGTTGCAGCGAACCCAAAGCCCGAAATAAGGACAACAAAAACGAATTCTATATCTCAGGAATCTGGAGGGCAGGGAGGAATGAATTCTCACTTAGGTGCAAGAAAAACAAACAAACAAACAAACAAACAAACACAAACAACTCAGTCTCTCAGTCCCAGCCAATCCTATGAGAGGAAACCTCGACACGCCTCTTTCTATCTTCCAATCAGCATTTACCTCAATAAGCCAGACCCACTGCCTTGGGTAAACCGATTTTTAAATTACGTTAGTAAGGCTTTCTTCTGACCGTCCCCAGTAATTCTAGGCCATTCCATGACTGTGCTCAAAGGAAGAAAACCGGACGTAACAATGACGAAACTAGTCAGTCTGGAGCTGAGAAGTGATAACTCAAAAATTCTAGAATCAAACCCGCCG
Source organism: Microtus oregoni (assembly GCF_018167655.1). Lineage (NCBI taxonomy): Eukaryota > Metazoa > Chordata > Mammalia > Rodentia > Cricetidae > Microtus > Microtus oregoni. The sequence continues at coordinate 36,851,315 of NW_024543072.1, forward strand.
ATTCTAAGGAGCAAGAAAAGGGGTTCGGGTAGGAGGACTACAACCCCCAGGCGGCCGTGCGAGGAGGCGGCGCGCGCAGCAAGAGGGGCGGCCCATTCAAAGGCGGAAGGCCGAGGGTCACAGGACTTCCTGTTCGAACGCCAGCAAGTGGGCGGGACCCACGTAGGCAGGGCGGCGGTTGAGTCGCTCGGGAGCTTTGTCAGCGGCGGGGGCGTGGCCCGCGCGGAGCCTGGTGTAGCGAGCGGAGAAGGACGTGGGTGACGCGTCTCCTTCCAGCTCAGCGGCGTGCGTGGTGTCGGGGCCCGGGCGGCCATTGGCTGTTGAGAGGCGAGTACGCGGCGGCCGTTGGTCGCTGGCAGCACGGAGCGAGGGCTCGAGCGGGCGGGGCGGGGATGGGGAGGCAGTGGCGGCGAAGGCCGGAGGAGGCGGGCGCGGGCGAGCGGGCGGACCCAGCGGCGGCGGCGGCAGTCCCCGGAGCGTCCCTGTGAAGAAGCGTCCCTGTCCGCGCTGCCGTGGGCCTTTCGGGGAGGCCGGCCGGGAGGCAAGCCACTGCGGAGCCGCTCCCCTAGCGCCACAGCCCTTCGGACTCTCGGTCCCAGCCTCGCGCTCCTGCTCTGGCTCCTCCATCTTGGCCTCGGCAGTGACTGCTGCGGGGAGGATGTGCCGCCTCCTGGCAGGGGGAAGAAGGAGGAGAAGATGAAGAAGTACCGGCGGGCCTTGGCCCTGGTCTCCTGCCTTTCTCTCTGCTCGCTAGTCTGGTGAGTAGGGGCGACCTCGCGGGACTTTTCGTGGGCACCATAGGGGAGAGGGAGCAGGTCGGGTCACACCCCCAAGTCATCTTGGCTTTTGGGGGTTGCGGGTGCTCCTGCTTCCCAAGCAGGGGACACAGCGGCCTCCCGGCTCCTCCTCTTGAGATGATCGAGTTGTGTTTTGGAATTTACAGAGTCCGACGAGGGGGCGGGGAAAGGGAACAGAGGGGGATCACTTGGTGCCTTTGTACTCAGGTGCTCCCGCGCTGCAGATGGGGCAGTTTGGGTAGTGTTCAGAGAGCTGGCGAGCGAGTAACTCGGTTTTCCTGGCAGTCATTTGCTTTCCTTATGAGGTCAGGGCATGGGAGAGTCAGGTGTGATGCGTTCCGGACCTGTGATTTTGAAAACGTGAGTCGGCATGAGGGTAAGAGTACCGTATAAAACAGTTGTTCTTCTGGTCAGTTCTCTCGCAGTCTTGACCAGTGGTCCCTTTGGGGCTGCTGTTCTTGAAGCACAGGTCTTATGAAGCCCTTTTCTGGTTACCTTGATGGAGAAGGTATCACGGAGTGTCTACCGTAGTTTTCGGTCATGGCGTTTGGTACTGGGAGAGTAAACTAATCTGCTACCTATTCCGTTCTTTGTCTCTGAAACTTTAAGTTCGTTTTAAGCGTATCTCTGGTTTCTGAGGAGCAGAAATAGCTTGTGAGCCAAAGGATTGCCAAAGGTGTACTTGGGAAAGCCATTCTTTCTGAAGGAATTCCTGGGAGAATTCCTTCAGCGTCGTGACGTTTGGTGACCGAAAGGATGGCCTTTCTGTTGAAGTGATTTTGTTTCTTACATTAAAATCTAGGTAGACTTTCTTATTTAGCTTCTTCAAAGCACTAACAACAATTCCGTTTTATGGGTGTGTAATGGAATCCAGGGACTCTGAAGTTGTAGAGTTGTTGCTCCTATAGAATAATATATTAATAAGGGTGAAAAGAAACCTCCTGTCTGAGAAAATCTGACTGGAAGGGTCTATATTTTGGAGAACAAAATGTTTGGTCTCCTGTTTGTCATTCTGAGCCCTTTAAATACTCCTTAACAGAAACAGGTATCTGAAACGGGTGTGGGGTTAGACAGCAATTTCTTAGAGTTGATGAGCTTCTCCTTGTGGCCATTTTTCTCCTCTTGTCCAGAAGTTGTCTCCAAGTTGTGCTACCCACTTCTGTTTTGTAGTTGGAGTGTTTGTTGAATGTTCATATTATAATCAGTTTCTGGAGTTTAACTCTTTACCTTCTAGTATTACTCATTTTAGTCTGATCTTACACTGTCATCGTTTGATAGATTGTGATAAACCTTTCTGTTTTTGTCTTTCCTGCTTAGAGTATTATAGATTTACCTTAACAGAAAAACAAACCCAGCCTGTCCATCTCATTCATAATGGTTGCATTTTTTTCTTTTGCACACTGTTAATCATAATTCTTGGATAAGTAGGACATTGTATTCTAGGTGTGATTGTAGCATAGCTACAGAACAGCGGTGGTAGCCAGTGTTTGTCAGCCATGCCGGGCATGTGGCATGTGTACATTTTAGCATCTTTGTCAGTACAGCCCACTCAGGTAGGTAATGGTAACTTCATTTTGTATTTTACAGATGAGTAAGTAGAGAGGCTGAGTTAAGCTTGTAACTGAGAAACATGGTTAAGGTTAAGCAGCTACTTCATTCTGGAGCTTAGATTTGAACCTCTTTTGACTATAGGTTAAATAAGGCCCGTGTTATAGACAGATATGGTGCCATCACTTACTAGATACAACCACTCCAACATGTTATATAACTTCTTTGAACTTTAGTCATTGGAGTCTCAGTATGATAAAATTGATCCATTCGTATCCAAGTTACTAGAAGTAAATGAGGTAACACATAGGCCACTCTTTATAGTAAACAGTAAGGACATTGTATTTATGTACTTCATTACAAAAGCATTCAAAGGTGTTTTCTTACGTTATTGTGTAGTAAACATTGTGACTCTTAAAAGTGAGCAGTCCATCTTGTTTTCAGTACTGAAGCTATAGTGGCTAAGAAGCCCCTTTGTTAGTTCCTACTGCTGCTGTAACAAATTACCAGGAATTCAGTGGCTTACACGTAGTTATTTTATAGTTCTAGGGTGTGTGTGCAGGAGTCCAAAATCAGTCTCGCTAGGCCAAAATAGTTAAGGAGGAATAGCTGGTTCATCCTGGGGGATAGGGGATTCCCATTTCTTTACTTTAACTTCTAGGGGTTGCTTGTATTCTTTCTCCTGTCTCACATCACTTCAACCTCTTTCTTCAGCCTTCAACATCTGCTTATGACTCATCTTCTTGCCTCCTCTTCCTCCTCTAAGGAGTTACTATATTGGGTGTACTCCTGGTCAAATCTAGGAGACTCTTCATGTCTCAGAACTCTTAATTTGCTGAGGTCTTCAAAGTCTCTTATAGTATAAAGAAAAAAGATGCTTGAGATGCAGAACTGACAATCATTGGCATGGGAAGTTGATCATCTCACTGAAGTGGAAGATGTGATCCATGCCTTTGAATAGATGTTCTAATTACTAAAACTGTGCATGTGCCTTTAAAATGTGTCTAATTTTTTGTAAGTTATATACGTGTGCTAATATGACATAGTATATTAGTATATATAATTACATAAGTTAGGTATTTAAGAAAGTTAAACATTGTTTTAATATTACTGTTTGTTTCCATTAAAGTTGTAATTTTCAATGAGAGCTGTATGATTGACTAGATTATTTTATATCAAATGTAGATGAGGAATGGTTTACATTGGTTAGTCTTCTTAGCCTTTCTATTTTCTTAATGGCTTATGCTTGTAATACTATGTTGACTGTTTTTTGAAAAAAAAATGTTGTAAGGGTTTATTTAGTTAAAACAAGATAAGATAATCCTTCAATCTTCTTAGCTGGACACATGTGTAAACCACAGTGAGCGAATCATGGTATGCTGGAGGTAAACCCCACTGCTTTTGAACTTCCATTCTTTCTTTGGATTTCTGGCTATAGGTCCTGCAGTTTTTGATGTGTGTCCAGCTAGCCCTTAAGATGAATAAATCTGTACATCAATCTTAGTAAAGGCTTGTTTTTAAATAGTAACAGATCTCTCCTGTCTGGGCCTCAAAGGATGATCTTGGAAGAGCTAATATTTAGACCAATGAGAAGAGCTTGACATTTAACCAACTCTGATATATTTGACAAAAATATAAAGGCACATAGAAAGGACATTAGAAGCATCAAATGAAGAATTTGTATTTTAGGGTATCCTTCCTGTTATTCTATCATAAATTATGCCTTTGGGTCAGTTATTTCTATGAATCTTAGTTCTTGCCTGTTTATATTTTCCAAGGTGAATAATTCAAAGAGGGAAACTTGTATTACAAGCAAAGGGAACATTTTTGTGAGGTTATCTAGAGTGTTTAGTAGGGATGTAGAAAAGGCTAAAAGGAATGTTAGAAGTAGGTTTTTGAAGAGATTTGATTACAATGCAGGTGAACTCTGATTTTAACCAGACAATGAGCAAGTGAAGTAGGTTAAATGAGAACAAAAGAGGCAGGCCATGTTGATATTTTAATTAGATTACTAGCAAATATAAAATTGATTGACAGACTTTGGAGGTGGTAGGTCATTAATGGAGATGCAGTAGGAGAGCATTGGGAGCTGTGTAAATTAAGATGTAACCTTAGGCATATGTCAGTCCAGTTTTCATGGATGGAAGAGGTTTTTTTTTTTTCATTTTTCCCCCTTGGGTTATGATTCTATTTCTGTATTCTTAATTTTTTCCTCTCATAATTTTTTCAACGTCTTATTTTTGTTAATACATGGACAGAAAAACAAGAAACATGAGCTATGTGTTAGCTTTTTCTCTTTATTATTTGTATAAACTTTGAAAATTTCTGTTCTGTCTTTTACCTGGAAATTTTTATGAAAGATTGGGAAAAAAATGGGGTTCGTTCATGTATAGTAGGAGAATAGCATGTGGTGCTTGGAAGCAGTGGTACATCTTTATGAAAATCTGTAGCATCTGTGTCCAGACACAAAAAGGCAAATGACTCTTAATGTTCTTTGAATTATTTTTAGGAGCTGGAGATGTGGTTCATGTTGCCCTTTAAGGTTAGACATTTGAAGATGTTTTAGAATGTAAGTAGAAATAAGCTTGGCAGATAATGAAAAAAGAATCAAAGATATTAACACTTTATTTATCTTTGAGCATTATCATTTCATATTTGTTTGTGACTAGTAAATTATTCTTTCACGTCTCAAGCTGAGCAGAGAAATGAACCCAATACATATAGTTAACGTTCTTGCACTTCTAATGAAAAGGGAGATGCTTAGAAAAGTACTAAATTGCCTTTTTCCCCCCTCAAGTCATCTTCAGTTATGAATATTATACATATAAATACAGTATACACACACTTATTTTGTAGCTTATTTATATATGGAAATAAATAAAACACCCTGCTTGAAACAGTGATTTACACATTTCAAATTGTTTTTTAGTGCCAGCTACCTAATACATAGAGCAGAAAACACAGTTTTTACCTGCATTATCTATTTTGTTTTCAAGACCATATTATGAAGGGTTTTCACAAAGTATAATTCTACATGTCACAAGGGAATGGGAAATTGCTTTTGAGTATTTTCAGTATAAAATACAATCCCTTGGGTTATGCTTATTTCATAAATGGAGTGCTTTTTTGTTGTTGTTTTGTTTGCTTTTGAAGGACCTGTCTTTTTTTGTGTATAAAGCCTTGGGGTTTCTTAAGTGCTAGACAAGTACTCTACCTTGTTCTGCACCCCAACCCCATAACTTTATTTTTGTGATGAATTACTAGCTAAAGTGATTTTTGTATTTTACATACAAGTAAAAGTGACATCTAGCTTTATTTATCAATGTTTTATAATGTTGACAGGGTTCTTAGGTATCTTGTACTAAGTACTACTATTTTGTATGTTCTGATTCATTCCCTCTGGGTACTTTGGTAGCTTATTAAATAAAATAGGAAAATAGGAAAGGCTATAGATTAGTTTTATTGTTGTTTTTTTGAGACAGGGTTTCTCTCTGTAACAGCCCTAGCTGCCCTGGAATTAACTCTTGTAGAACAGACTGGCCTCGAACTCACAGATATCATCCTACTTCTGCCTCCCGAGTACTGGGATTAAAGGCATGTGCCGCCCCTACCTGGCTAAGGCTATATATTAGGATTTAGAATATTCCACATTTTTTCACAAATTTATTTAAAGTAATTCTTTGTTAGCTGCAATATATTTGGTACAGAGAGGGAAGCAGTAAGTGTGGGACTTGAGCTTTGTGTATAAGTTGCTTGTCATAATACAGGTAGACACCTGTATTAGAGTAGTGGAAAGGGTCTGGTATTAATTTTATGATCATTGCAACTCTTGTGAAATATACAGCCTTTTAGTATGGACATTTTCATTTAAAGATGGAGAAGGAAGACACATGGACATTAAGCAACTTGGCCAAGTTTTCTCACAGCTACTTTGGGATGGATCCAGAATCCAGGTAGCTATGAGTTGTGAGCCTGTGTTCTCTTAACCGTCATTTTCTGCCTCTGTGCCAGTAGAAACTTGAACTAGTTTCTTTGCCTCCTTTTTTGCAGACAGATTTCTTATTGAAAAGGTGCCTGGATGAGCCAAGAGAGGATTTAAGAGCAGGAGTTAACAATCTGAAACTCTTTTAAAAAGCACACTTTCCAGCTGGGTGGTGGTGGTGCATGCCTTTAATCCCAGCACTCAGGACGTGGAGGCAGGAGAATCTCTGTGAGTTCGAGGCTAGCCTGGCTAGAACAAGTTCCAAAACAGCCAGAGCTGTTACACAGAGAAACCCTGTCTTAAGAAAAAGAAAGAAAAAAAAGAAAAAAAGTACATTTTCCTAGGATTCTTACCTTATGGGTATTTTTGTTTTTGTATTCAATTTAATGTTACTGGATTAAATAAACTCAGCTATTTTTATACAGCCAACATCCTAGAAATATGATTAGAATGCTATTGACTTGTTAAAAAAGCTGAGTTTCATAGTAGTTATTAAATGTAAAAAAATAGGACTGGAGTTGCTAGGAAGGCTTGAATGTATGTGCCAGTTATAAACTCTCGTGTGTGAACAGGTGCTTCATGAGCTTAAATAAGATGCTCTGATGATGCTTATATGAATGATGGCTTAATCTGTATGTATGTGTTTCACTGCCTGCAGTGAGCAGGTGGTATTTAATTGTCAAGGGGAAAGAGTATGGGTAAATTAATAATGAATGGATAGAAGTGGTAATGCAGTTAAGCCTAAGGAAAAATGGCAGATATATTTGTGAGAGTATGATAAATTTTATAAGTAAAGCCAAAGAGCTAGATGATAAATATCCAACAAGGGAATTTATTTTGAGGGTTTTGTTTTGTTTTTTGACGTTGTTGTGCTAGATGTGTTTCAGAAGAGAGACTTAACGAGAACAGGTACTTTGAAGCAGAGTAATTGAGTTTGCCACAGCAAGAATGAAGAAAGTAAGTGCATTAAGCACACATTTTATGGAAGTAAATGATCTGGTTATGTGGTTGTGAATTTGACCCATAGTGCAACTGTGGAGTGAAAGTCACAGCATTAAGCTAGTATTCAAAAGAACAGTCGTAGTTTGTGTCTAGCCTGCTCTTGTTGAGCACTCCTTTCCGTTACTCATCTCACCGTCAGCAGATCTACCAAGGCTCCTCTGCATTCTTTGTAGGAGTCTGCCAGACAAGAAAAGGTAGTTTATTGAAACATGTAGATGAGAACATAAACCCTTATATCTTAAATTATGAATTCATGAAATAGGTTCAAAGAGAGAGAGAGAGAGAGAGAGAGGAGAGAGAGAGAAATGTGTGCTTTATGTTGGTGGTGTACAAAAGGAAATGGAAGAGTTAATAAAAGATTGAAAGAGGAATGATCCATTAGTTGGAGGGGAATGAACTAAACCCAGAATTGTGTAAGACTTAAAAATGCAGGCCTGAGAGATTGAAGGCTGGAGTTGTCTTCATAGAGGAAATTATTTTTAAAGCGGAATGTTTGACTTTCGAAACATTTTGAGCTTCTTAGATAATAAGAGTCAAAAATGACAAAGAAAGAGCTTTGAAGACCTGGTACACTGATGCCTTGCTGTAATCCCAGCACTTGGTGGGAGGGAGGATAAGCAATTCAAGGCCAGTCTGTCACGTGAGACAGTCAAGGATAGAAAGGAGGAAACTGGAAACAAAGGTGGAAAGACCTTTAAGATCACTTTGTCAGCAGTTAGTGTCTGATAAGGTTGAAAAGTCTGAAAACAAAAACACCTTGTTTTTTAAGAGGGAGGTGTTGATAAACTTTTGGGAATTGAAAAGATGATGTTTGGGAAGTGGCAGACATGCATTCATACATATTTGTTTGGTAATCTGAAGGAAAAAGAGTTTGTAGAATATTTATCATAAAAAAGTTAATGGCTACAGTAGCCTTACACTTTTTTTTTTTAAATTTTTTATGGTTTATTTAACTTTTTTTATTTTATGTGCATTGGTGAGAAGTGTCAGATCCCCTAGAACTGGATCTTCAGATAGTTGTGAGCTGCCATGTGGTTGCTGGGAATTGAACCTGGATCCTCTGGAAGAGCAGTCAATGCTCTTAACCACTGAGCCATCTCTCCAGCCCCAGCCTTACACTTTTTATTTTAATTTTTAAAAAGGATTAATTAAATTTTGTATATATGTGCATATCTCTGTGTGGGTATGTACAGTGTGAATGCAGTTGTATATGGAGGTCAGAAGAAGACATGGAATTCCCTGGATTTAGAGACTGTTTGTTGTAGCTATGCAACTTGAGTTTTGGGAACTGAACTCTGGTACTCATCAAGAGTTAAGAGTACTCTTAACCACTGAGCCGTCTCTCCAGCCCCATACGTCTGATATTTATCAGTCCCTTAATGAAATTCTTTTAAATGTTTGCCTGAGGATGAAAATTTGAAGACTTAGTCTCGAACCTACTTTTGAGGCTTTTTATTGTTCTATGTGTAGATTTCTGTTTTGTCCAGACTATACTGTTACCCTGGCACTAATTTATTTGGGAACTTTATTTGTATTTTGAACCGAAATTACTATAGAAAAAGCACTGTTTTGAATTTTATAGGATAAATACATCTTGCACAATTTCTTAAAATAGGCCATTTTGACTATGATTAGTGTCTGATTATTTTCAGTAGCTTAAAGAAAAATTTTATTGGCAAAATTAGTAATGGTAGGTTAAGATATAAGACATTACATACCTTGCTCAGTGCTTCTTCGTGATGGATTACTGAAATTATAGATCAATCTTTAGTCATCAATCATTGAATAGATTTGATATATGTAGTATAGTGACTTGAGAAAATCCAAGACCAGTTCTTGAGTGATGGTTGGTAATTATCTGAACTTCTAGATTGAGAGGTTTGATTATCAGCAAGCAGTAGAAAAGAGTTTTCTCAGCTAGACTGAAAGGAGAAGGGACACGTTGTGCTCTTACCTACAAAGAGACTAAGAGACCAAGCAGAAGCAAAGCAGTTTTTAAAGAACCCCATATACATATATACATCCATATCTATATGTGTATGTATTTTAAAATTTTAAAACCAGGTTCCCTATCCTCAGCTGCCCAAGGAACTAACTGGGGACATTGCCTTGGGCTCCTGGGAGCCACTCTAGGTTCAAGTCTCTTGCCAACCCTACAGTGGCTCCCTTAAGTAAGAATTGTGGTTCCGTGCTCCCCTGTCCAACCTTCCTTTATCCCAATCCTCCTGTTTCCCCAAGGCCCCCCCTCCTTCCCTTCTAACTTTTCTCTCCCCATCTCCCCTTACGAATATCTTGCATATCACCATAGAACCTTCATCTGGTGATGGATGGAGATAGAGACAGAGACCCACACTGGAGCACTGGACTGATCTCCCAAGGTCCCAATAAGGAGCAGAAGGAGGGAGAACATGAGCAAAGAAGTCGGGACCACGAGGGGAGCACCCACCCACTGAGACAGTGGAGCTGATCTATTGGGAGCTCACCAAGGCCAGCTGGACTGTGACTGAAAAAGCATGGGATAAAACTGGACTCTCTGAACATGGGAGGCTGGGAGGAGGTGGAAACTTGTTTTTTTTTTTTTTCTCCTTTTCTCAATAAAAAAAAAATAAAAATAAAATAAAAAAAAACACAGAACAGAAAGTAGAATCCTCTTCTGCCTTCATATAGTCACAAGCACTCCCTTAGTAACAATAATATTTTAAAGCAATAAAAAACAGGATTTGACTTCCTGAAAAAAAAAATTTTAAAACCAAGCATTTGAAAGAAAAAAAGTTTGTGCCTATTAAGCAAGACTCTGGAAGCCAAATGACAGTTTGGAACTATTTCATCACCAGTGTTTAACCAGAATGACTTCCGTGTCATTTACTCATTTCTCATAAGTCTTGTATTACTTCATAGAACTTCATAAACATAGTTTAAAAAAATTTAAGTAGTAATGTTAAAGAATAAAACCTGTATTTTTCACTGTTAACTTGAACCGTACTGCCCTAAATTGTCAGCACTGTATTCCTGTATGAAGAATGAGGTGTGAATTTGGTATTGGAAGCATTCTTTAGCATGAGTGTTAACTACTGTTCTACATAGTATAGATGATTAGATTCCTTTACATGCTTCGAATAGTTTAGGTTTAGTCCTTGTATGGTTATGGCTATATAAATGCTGTTCACAGCCGATTCATGTTGTATAATCTGATAGTTCCCTTTTTCCTATCATCTTCCCAGAAGTACTGACATGCTTTTACTAAATTTGCTTTGTTTTCTTTAAGTAAAAAATCTTTCCAGTTACAGGGTATACTTGAGACTTTCAAAGACTGATCATTAGGTATGAATTTTACCTTCTGTCAGGCTCATGACCTTTTGATAACCTTCCATCTAGACTGGTTCCCCTGCGTTCCTTGTTTTTAGCTGTCGTCCTGAAGCTACTCTTTCTAGACAGAAGATAGAGTCCCTTTGATCCTTCTATCTCAGAACCATATTGCTGTAATTGTAGCTTCATAGGTTAGTGAGTCCTTGTATGCATTAGAACTGTCTTTACTAGCACTAGCCTACTTTTATTTTTTTCAAAAGGTATCCATCCTTGTTTCTGGATGTGGTTTTAAAAATCTACCTTATATGTCAATAGTTTGAATTGTGTTAAGATGACATTTTTTCAAGTAAAGCAGTTGTCTTGATATTGGCAATCTCAAATAGTTTGATTTAATAGTTTTCATGTTAAGTTTCTATCTTTTATTTATTGCAAGTAAGGACTTATATAACATTTTATAACTAGGAATGTAATTTTTAATATCTTATTTGTAATAGTTAATTCCTTTATATTTTACACTTATGTGAACTCATCTGTATATGATAAACTTATTATTTGTAACTCATAATAATTTTATTGTTACTTTTCCACTTTGGTACTTTTTTAAAATTGATCCCCCCATACAGTATTTCTGATTACGGTTTTCTCTTCCCTTTTCTCTTTCTCAGCTCTGCACCCACTCAATTCCACCCCTTTTCTTTCTCTTTCTCATTAGAATACAAACGGACTTCTAAAAAATAATAACAATATAAAGTGAAAATAAGCAAACCAGAATAGGATGAAACATAAAATGGACTGGGTAGTGATGGCTCACACCTTTAATCCCAGGACTCAGGAGACAGACAGGCTCAAAAAAAGAAAGATAATAATTAAAAGGAAAAAGAACCAAAGAGAAAGCCTAAGAAGCATATGCAGACACATACACACAGAGAGAAATCCCAGCAAAATTAATATATACACGGAAGACTATAAGAGGGGAAAAAAAAAACAGTAATGCCCAGACAAAGCTGTCTAAGACAAAATGCCATTGAGTTCATTTTGTGTTGGCTGTCTGCTGATGGGCTTGGAGTCTGTCCTGAAGAGTTGTTTTTATACCCAGTGAGACTCCATTGGAGAAACTCAGTTTTCCTTTGGAAGCGATTATCAGTTGGAGATAGCTTCTGGGTTAGGGATGGGAGCTTGTGTTGGCTTATGTTCACTTCCCCTCTCAGTGCTGGTACCCCATCTGGCTTAGACCTGTGCAGGCCCTGTGCTTGCTGCTACAGTCTCTGAGTTCATATGAGCATTAGTCCTTCTGGTGTGTAGAAAGCCTAGTATCCTTGATGTCCTTCATCTTCTCTGGCTCTTATAATCCTCTTCTGAAGGATTCCCTGAGCTCTGAAGGAAGAGATTTGATGGAGGCCTCTCATTTAGAGCTGAGTATTCCAAGATCTCTGACTCATTCACTGTACATTGTCCTGTTGTGGGATATTTCTTTTTTTTTTCTTTTTTAATTCTTATAGCATATGATACTAGTGACAGGAGATAGCGATGCTGGTCTTGTTTCATGATTATTTTTGTTTGTTTTTTTTTATACTAACTTTCTATTATATGGCATATATGTTCCTATACTGTATATGTGTGCTTTTCATTTGAAGAATCTTTATAGCTGTGTAAATTTATCCAGTTGTCTTTTAGTGGAAATGGTGATGGTCCTAGGTATGCATTACAAATAAAATAGATTTGTATCTCAACCAGTTTTGACAGTCTGCTTTCTAATTTGTCTTAATTTAGAATGAAAGTAACTTAAATACTAGGCTAAAAATTTGGTAGAGATTTTTCTATTTCATTGTTATGAGGAACTCCTGAGATTATTTTGACATTAAGATAGCTCAGAGATGTTTGTGTAGTTATTTTTGTTGATTGTTTTCAGCTAAATAATCATAAGGTATTCTATTCTTCCTTGCTAAATTGGTAGAGAATTTTTTGCTTTAGAAGAGCTGTATTTTATTTCATAATATTAGCAACCTGTAGTATTTGTACTTATACAGTTTCTGTTACTTCTGGCTGTCAGAATTCTTTATGTAAAAATAGTTTCAAGTTTTAGATCCATGCTTTGAAATAATTGATGCAGGTTTTAGAGTTATCTTTAAATATTTGTAAATGTCTTCGACATCTGGACACTTTCTCAGGAGGCTAACTCTGATTACGTTCTGTACCTGCTGTGAGAATTATCAGATGCTTCTTTTGTGAGGTTGTTTTTATTGCACTCTCTAGAAATTTATGTATTACTTGGCAGTGATAGCAATAGAATTAATTAGCTTTTTCCCTTTTAAGATATTCATACTCTAAAGTTGTGTTCTTGAGATTAGAACAAGAACTTGTTTTTTATTGCCTCAGGTTGTAGTCTATAAAAAGTGTATGTTAATTTCCTTTCTGTGTTGTTCATTGTTGCTGCTGGTTGGTGTCTGCAGGCTTCCTAGTTGGCATGTGTGCTGTAAAGAGAGTTCTTCAGCTTCAGCATCATATTATCCTCAAGACGACAATTGTGCATTAGAAAGTGAAGACGCACAGTCCCAGAAAAAGGTACCTTAAATGGAATTGACAGTCTTGCTTTCTAAGACTGTCTTAATTTAGAATGAAAGTAACTTGAGAAATACTAGGCTACAAATTTGTTGGGGATTTCTGTTTGTTATGAGGAGCTACCAAGGTAATTTTGACATTATGATAGCTCAGAGATATTTGTGTGTTAATTTTTGTTGCTGTATTTCAGATTTTGGTAACATACCATGTTCTACAGTAGGGAATAAGAATGATGTATATTCAATAAGATTGCTCTTTTATTGCTAAAGAGAAATATACTTTTATAAATTAAAAGCTATCAGCAGTAAGTGCTTAGAGAAGTTGCAGTTGGAGGCTTTGTATTTCCTTAGAAATAATTAGGTGCAGTGAATAAATTAAAATACCTGATAGTTTTGAAATCATTTATAACTATTATTTCAAATGATAAAGATAAATATTGACTTGTATTTGTCTTTTGCATCCAATTCTGTGTATTTTGAATTATAGAAATAACTAAGGCTAACTATAAAACAATCCTCTTTGTATTCCCAAAGGAACCTTAGTTTACTGCTTGTTGTGAATGTTCAGGTGTTTTCCTGTGGGTATAGATATACATTTAAATAGGAACACAAATTAATATTTTCATTTCCATTGAGATAACAAAAATGTTCCACAGAGTGATTTCCTTCCTTTTCCAAGGTATATCCTCATGCTCTTTGATCGTTTACTGTTTCTTCAGAATGGCTACATTTTCGTTTTATTATATAGATACATGAGAATGTATTTTTTTCTTCATGAATTTTTGTGTTTTCCTCAGCTTGCCTGCATGTATACCGATATAGGCATGTTAAGCATATGTATTATGACATATTTTTTGTTTACATATTTGGAAGTTTGAGATCTGATAATTTGGATAAGATTATTTAATTTTTTGAGTTGTATAAAATTTATTCCTGGGATGGGTGATGTAAACATTTTGAAAATTTGTCTAAATCTTTAAAAACAAAACATAAAATTTTATGCTTTTATTCACAGTCCATAAAACTTTTCTTTAACTTCTTCTTTGATAATATATTTAAATATAAAATGGTATAAAATGAATTAAGTAAACATTAAGTGAGGAAAAATTATTTCCGGGAACATTTCGATATTTTGTGTGTGTTAGATAAGCTCAGCTTTAAAAAGGTGAATATAACTTTCCTTTTATGAAATGTGTATCCTAGGAAACATATTTAAAGGCATAGGTGTAGAAAATTTTAATGAGCATATCAAAAGAGAGGTGAAATAAAATCATGTATATTCCATGTAATTATGAAAGTTTTACTTTGTTTCTGATACATACTACTTCGTGATGTTTATTAAACAACCAAATGAAGTTCTTAAATAAACATTTTATATTTTAAGTGTGGTGGCAAGGATAGGGATAGAAGGAGATAGAAAATAAACATGTAAATATAGTTGAGAATCAAATGTATAGAAGACTGGTTCTGTAGCAAAGGAGGAGATAGGTTTGATGGCTGATTTTTTTTTTAATAAAATAATTTTCTTAGTCATTTCTTTGTCACAATGTAGGATGAAAGAAAGGAACCTAGTAATGCTGAATTATCAGGAAAATTGAATTCATATTTACCTATCCTTCCAGAAGAAAATAAATTAAAAGATGACTACACTGTGGATGTACAAGTAAGCTTTATATTGCTGTTGCTTTTTATAATATACCTTTGTAGTCTTTTTGTATAGGATTGGATGCCTTTGTCTTTCTTTACTCTAAATTACCGTATAGCAGAATGTAAAATTAGCAATATAAATAGTAGTACTTGTAATAGTAGTACTGATTTTGTAAATGTAAAATTACAGATTTAATAATAAATATGATTGTTTTCTTAGAAGTAAAATTTGAGTGAAAGTATTTATTTCTTCCTTTGTTCTATTATTTGGCTCATAAATATTTTCTTATTTTTAGGTACCGTAATTTTTTTTCTGACCTGCTTTATTTTACAACAGTAGTTGTATATAGAAGAACACAGAACATTTTTTGATGTCAATATTTAAATTTATATAGGATGCAAAGTTAAAAGAATAGATTAGATAGAATGTTTTACCCTTTTTCTTCAGATGATTGTTTTTCATTTTATGCACCAGAATTAATGGAAGATATTAAAAACCTGAATAAAAATATTGTAAAACTTGTAGAATGCTGATACATCTGGAAACCATTTAATTCAACAGTATTTGAAAGAACTAGGGATATTGGATTTGTAGACAGAAAGATTAAGAAAAAAAGCAAAACATCTTACATATTAAATGTAAGATGAGTATTACATGTTCATCACAGTATGAGGGAGTTTTGCTTTATTAGCTTTTGGAAAACATTTGCCAAATATCTATTCACAGACTAAAAAACTGCCATTTGTTGCCCTTCAATTACATGAATATTTTGAAGCATATAGAACAGCAGTTAACCTGTGGTTTGCGATCTTCTCAGGGGTCACAAATCAGATATTTATATTACAGTTCATAACGGTAGCAAAATTATAGTTAAAAAGTATCAATAAAATAGTTTTATGGTTTGGAATCACCACAACATGAGGAGCTGTGTTAAAGGATCACAGCTTTAGAAAGGTTGAGAACCATGCTCTAGAAGCTTTTATCTCTAATCCTTTGAAATTTTACTGTTAAGTACAAAATACATGTTGAATTTTAAGGACTTGGATTAAAAAATATAAAATCACTTCAGAAAATTTTGAGTATATGCTGAAATAATGTAGTATTTTATAATGTCCTTTCCTAAAGACTTCCTGCCTTAAAGAATAAACCAGTATTATTTGTGATAATTTCTCTGCTACTTATTCTCCAAATGATCACACACATTGTAACCTTTTACACTGTCCAATGTCTTCTTTTTGTTTCCATACTGGCTCACCTATTTGGCAAGGCCTACATCATCTAGTCTGAAACAGTTGATAGTTTTCCTCTTTCCTTGAACTTTATATGAATTCTTCTCACTTGTTATTCTTTGTTAAACCTTTAAATGCATTGTGTGATAGACGCTGGGGAAATTAAAGTCAAAAGAACGTTTTCCTTTTTTAATGCACTTATATTATAATTGAAAACAGGAGGGAGACAAATAATAGCAGTTGAGCTATTATGGATGTAATAAGTCTGAGTAGGGAATAGTGGAAATAGAAAGGATGGGAACTAGCTAGTTCTATTGTAGCCGGTTTGGGGGGCTGATAAAGGTTTTCAGATATGAGAAGTGTTTGATCGATTTCTGTTGGGGAGGGGTGAATGACCTAGAACATTCTAGACTGAAAGAAAAGCAAATTATTTATTGCATTGTAATACTTGTGCATATGCTATATTGTTATTTAAATGATAAACATTTTTCTATAAATTTTTAGGGATATAATTACTGTATCATACCATTTTATATTTACATAGGATTCTTTAATTACTGCTAGTATTCATTAATTAAATAGAAGTGGGATTACTTGTAGGACCTGATATAAAATAGGAAGAAAGGAGAATGGGCAAGCTGTGCCTGCTGTATGAAAAATGCACATGTTCTGTATTAGAGTAACAAATTTATTAATTTATTAATAAATAATAAATTTCTTAGGGTAGTAATGTTGGAAAAAAGGATTTTGTGTGTGTGTAAAAGTTTTTCTTTGGTAATTTTCCTTTTTTAGTTCTGGAGAATTAAACCTAGGGTTCCAGGTCTCATGTATATTAAGCACTTACCATTGGACTAAATACCCTTAGATTGTGAACATAGTCATTTTTCAACTTTCTATGAATTTTTGTCCGTCAAAAAAAAGTGATTAATCTTAACAGTTAATAAAACCTTTAATAAAACAGAACGTGGAAACAACAAAGTCAAGTCTACCTGTGGTTGACTCACTCCCTACGGTTGATTTACATGAAGATTCTTCCAGTGTAGTTGTGGACAGTGAAGACATTGAAAATAGCTCCAGCTCATCTACCTCAGAAACAACTCCAGTCTCAAAGCTTGAGTAAGTCTTTATGAAGAGAAGGTTGGGTTGGGAGTGAAGCCAAAACAACAAATTAGAAATATTCCATAATAGGACACCTTAATATACTCAGGGTTGATATTTGTCCTAAATAACAGATAAGATTTTATAGTATCTCTGTCTAATTCGTGTGTACTGAATGTAATCTTAATAGTGAGCTTATTTACTTAGCTGAGTAAATGAATAAAATCGATTATGGCCCGGCCATGAATCTCTACAAAGCACAAGTTCTACTCAGGAGAATGTATGAGTTTGTTTGTGTTTTTTTTTTTTGTAATCTGTGTAGTTATTCAAAAATTAAATGTCAGTTTATTTATTATTACTAGTTTTCAGTGATAGTTGTGACTAGTTATCTTTTTCTAACTCTTAAAAGTTATCTTTAGTAAATCAATTTTGTGCTTTTGAGTTCCTTCAGTTGTATGTAATGCAGAGAGCAAAGCCAAACACCATCTCTTAATATTACGTTATGTATTTACTCTATCCTAAGATTGACAATAGTAGGTAAAAGAATACGTAAGAGCAAATGTTATTTATTGCCACTTTAAAAAATTTTATACTGCTGCAAGTCGGTTGTTAGTGGGCTGGTGAAGTTGTGCACAAAGATAGTGCCAGTTTGGAATAAATGTTGCTTAGTTAAGGAACAGAAAGCATGTTGAGAAAAAACTAGATGCTATTTCAGAAACAATTTAAGACCAGGATACTGTTTATGTAAACAGTAGGTTCTTAATTCTCCCATATTGTTAAAAAGGATTGTGAATTACAAGTAAGGCAGGGGAAAATACTGAAATATTATCACAGTTCTTTCAAAAGTAAAATTGTAAAGGTGCAGGAAAACTTTAGCAGAATGGCCTGAGATAATTGGTAGTTTTGCTGTATGTAATGCTATTAATAGATTCAGTTTGAACAGAAATTGAATGTTAGAGAAGATACACTTAGGAAAATAACTTAAGGTCTTATCTTTTATTAGACCAAATACTAATTTAATGTTGTGTTTTAAAATTCAGTAGTGTTTTAGAACTAGGTACACTCACAGATGGTTGGTTGTACATGATTTAAAATAAAAAGCCTAGGCTGGCCTTGGCCTCTCAGTCCTGTTTTAGCCTCCTAGGTACTAGGATTAAAAGCATATGCCATTGTGTCCAATTTAAAAATAATTTTTAAAAACATTCCATAGATCCACAAAACATTCTTCTTTTGGAGGCTTAGGTTATGTTTCAGTGCCACTATTAGAATTTTAAATTTGCATTAAGTCAATTAAATTATTGGATTATTGTTTTTTCTTTCCTCTTTTAGTGAAATAGAAAAATCTGGTACTTTATCTCTAGCCAAGCCTGGTGAAACGGAGCCGTCTGAAGTTGACTGTGATGCCGGTGAGGCTCCTGATGCAGATGCTCCAGTTGAACAGCCTGCTTTTGTCAGTCCGCCTGAAAGGTGAGTGTAAGCATTTTAGTACAGTTCTTTGTTTTTTCATTTTGTTTTTTAGCATGACTGCATCTTGTGTAGACCGCTAGAACTTAATGTAACCCAGGTGGGCCTCACATACAGGATACTCCTGCTTGGCTCAGCCTTCCAGATGCTGGGACTCCAGACCTGCACCACCACATCTGATTGTGATAGGATTCTATAATTACTATTACAACTGGAATTTTGATAATCATAATTGTATAAAATTTTTATCCAGCTAAAATATGTTTAATATATCTTTTTTTTAAGCCATAAAAGCATTTATTGAGGGAGAGAGGGAGAGATAGAGATAGATAGATGATAGAGAGAGAGAGAGAGAAGAGATAAAAGATAAAAGAAAAGAGATAAAAGGAGAGAGAGACAGAGAGAACACGTGCGCACACCAAGGAAGCAAAAAAAAAAAAGGTGTTTAATATATCTTTTACTTTTAAATAGCCTCGTTGGCCAGCATATAGAAAATGTGTCATCTTCACATGGCAAAGAAAAGATAACAAAATCAGAATTCGAATCAAAAGTTTCAGTGAGTGAACAAGATGGCAATGATCCAAAGTCTGTGTTGAATGCTTCAGTTACTGTGAAAAATGAGGTGAGTTATAACCTTGACTGTCTCCATCCATTATGTAATGTACTTTAGTGGAATCTTGAAAAAAATTGCTAACTGTATTTGTTATAAGATTAGAGATATGCATACAGCTGATATGAACTCTGCTTCTATATATAACATACAGTTCCTTTATAATCTGACTAGTTTTTACATATATAAGTGTTCTGGTATAGATTCTCTTTGGTTTTATATATAATTATACATCTTTCTGCCCACCATCTCAGCTATTTGGGGCCATATAAGTAAAGTCCTCACTTAAGCAATGTTTTAGAGCTATAATAGATGCCACGACCATTAAATTGAAATATCATTTAATTCA
This sequence comes from Microtus oregoni, assembly GCF_018167655.1. Taxonomy (NCBI): domain Eukaryota; kingdom Metazoa; phylum Chordata; class Mammalia; order Rodentia; family Cricetidae; genus Microtus; species Microtus oregoni. The sequence continues at coordinate 36,870,906 of NW_024543072.1, forward strand.
ATAAGGGCAAATACATGCTTCTCAGCTAGAATATTTTAAGGGCACATTTTTGTTACTTATGTGCAAGTTGCAACTAGATTTTAAACTTCATTCTTGAAACATTATTCTTAAAGTAAAGAGGGACTTTATATAACGGTGAAGCAGAGATGAGATCTTTTCCTCATCTTGAAAGCAAACTAAATTGAATGAAAGAGAAATTTAAAATACCAGCCACTCATTTTCATTTATTCCTTTTAGTTTGGGATGTTCTATTCATTTTAGTGAATTTTCATTTAAACTTCCTAACCTATATATCAGAGCTTTATACTATCGATAGGACGAGATGTGTCTGTCTGTGGTGCTTCCTGGAAACACAAGAACGCAGTTTTCTGTAGTCCAGGTTCTTAAAAGAACTCACTTTAATTTTTTCAGTGGAACCAGATCATCTGTTAAGGTTCTTTTGTCAAATATCACACCCCCAAAATAGGCAAACATTAAAAATGTCTCCTTTGGAGCTCTTTCAGTATCAAATACGAATTGAAGCCTGGCAGCCAGCTCTGTCCTAAATTTACTTGTTTTCAACTAGTAGCCAACCCACAGTATCTAAGGCCTTAGACAGTGAACTTGTGCTAATAAGCAAAAGAATGAAATCTTAATTAAATGTATAATTACCTCCTGAACAAATTAGTATCCCAGAAAGACTGTTAGAAATAACACGAGTATTCAATTTAGAATAATTTTGCCCAGTTAAGTTCATGTGAGCCACTTGGGTTTCCAGTGAAAGCAGCTCTTTGCAGCAGCTGTTAAGATTTGCAGGATAGTGACACCATTAGACACATAGTGTTTTAGAAAGTGGTTCCATTTGTAGGCAGTGCATTAGAAATTGATTTTATGGTTTTGTTAGATCTGTTATTTGGTGAGAGGAACTTTGTTACCTAGAACTCAAAGAATGTACATGCTTTTTTGTTTTTGTTTTGGGGGCTTTACTATCTCAGCCAAGTGACTTTTTATAATTAATTATTTACCAGAGCTAGTTTTCTAAATAGACTTTGTTAATAGGCACATTAAGGTTTTTTTTTTGTTGTTGTTGTTGTTGTTTTTGTAATACCCAAATGGTTAAAACATGACATGACTAGGTAAGTAAATTACTCTGCTTTAGGAAAAGAAAAAAAAAAAGAAGATGTGTGCCCTTTCCTGATTATAGCTCCTCTTCAGACCGCGCTATCATACATTTGGGGATTTTATAATTTTTTATTTGAGGACTTTGAAACAGAGTGTTCTGATGTTCTTGCCTTTATATGGACTTTTACTCAGTTTTGACATTGGGATTTGTCTCTTGTGCTTCTTGATTATTCTGTTACAATTATTCACTTGAGGAATATTTAAGTTTCTGTTTTCCTTATATTAGAAGTAGTGTTGCAGTGTGCAATTACACACGTTTAAAAAAATAACATACAAGCATTTTTACTGACAATGTACAGAAGTGTGAATTAGTGGGTATATATGTATTTTGCAAATACTGTTTTTAAGATTCCTTCAGCAGTCTGATAGATTCCCCATAATGCATTAGATATGTCACACTTTGCCAAGACTGTCACACTGTAAACTGCCATCAGATTGGTAGGATTTGTGTATCTGATTTTATTAGCCTTTCGTGGTTATTTTTATGATTATATTTTCCTTTTGCTGAATTTCTTGCTTCTACTTCTTCTGCTTATTGATTTTCAGTCATTTACATACATTTATTTGTTGGTTGAAAATACTATAAATCACTCTTGAGGCTTGTTTCATGTAACTTATTGGCATAATTTTATTTTTAATTTTTATATAACCAGTGCATGGAGTTTTTAAAAGTGTATTTCATGCATCCATTTTTTTTTTGTTGTTAAACCCTTTTGCTAGCATGAGATATGATCACTTTTTTTGTGTGTGTTCTTTTAAAGTAAAATAATCTTGGGGCTTTTAAAATAACATTTTAAAATTACTTTAAAATTTTTGAGCCTGTAATACTTGTTACTTTTTATAAAGACAATGTTACATCTAAAATTACTCCTTTAATAAGTAGGTGTGTACGTCTTAGATTTATTTTTGAAGGTGGTTGTATTGCAAGTAAATATATATATGTATATATTGAAAAAGAAATATTACTCATTCAAAATACATTTTTTTCTTTTTGAATAGAAATATTTTTTGAAAAATTTTGAAAATATATTTCTATTCCATTCAAAAGAAATATATATATATTTTGAATGAGTAATGAATTTGCTTAGGATATAGAATTCTGTTTATTTTTTAAGATAAATTATGTTTATGTCACTAACATGTAAAGGAATGTATTTTGTAATGCTTGGAAGTTTCATTTCTTTTATATGAACTTGAATTTTTAAGTAAATTAATATTTCATGTTAAAATAGTTTTCATTACAAAAATTAAACTTTAATTTACTGTTGGAGAAACATTTGTGCTTACACTCATTATTTATTAATCTTTGTAAAAGATTAAAGTTTGTTGTTTTTGTTTTGGCGTTTTTTCATTTCTTTCAGAGCTCTGATTATACAAAGTCGGGAGAAACTGACCCTGCACCTGTCACAGGTCCCAAAGATCCAGAAGATATACCAACATTTGATGAGTGGAAGAAGAAAGTTATGGAAGTAGAAAAAGAAAAAAGTAAGGAAGCACTGGGATTTGATTAACTTTTTTCTAATTTTTTAATTATTTGAGGGAGCTCTTTAAAAATGCTCTTTTCTAAAAACTTCATCAGAGAGATTCACCACATGGCAGATTACCTGCCATTTACTGGTAGTGTACATTTTAACCTTAATTAAATTCCATTCTTAGAGATTATCCACTGGTAGTAAAATAAGAAGGAATAATGATATCACTTCTGATTTATGGGAAAATAGTTAGAATGAGGAAAGTTTGGTCAGAAAGCTTTAAACATTTTGTATAAAAATTCTGAGTTAAGAACTGTTGATGTTTGAGTTAGAAGTAGAAAAGGTAAAGCATGAAAAGTCAGGCTTTATTCTATTCTCATGGATGATCTTCATTTTATGCTCTCAGACATAGCTCAGGTAATGTGGATTTTTGTAGTTTATTACTAATATGTTAGAGCACTTTGAATTACTAGTTTGTTAGTTTTGAAATAGGCCCCTGTGTGACCTTGGTCAGCCTTGAGCTAACAGTGAAGTACAAGCTGGCTTCACACTCATGGCAATCCTCTTTACATGGCATCCCAAATGCTGGGATTGCACACATATGCCACTATACCTGGCTTGAGTTTTCTCATTTATTTTAAAGCTGTATTTCTAAGAGTTAAAACCTGTTCATTTCTGGAAAGCAGCCTGTTTGCTACTTTTGAGATCATTGTGTTGCTTGGGGATATTTTCATCATAATCATTATATATATGTTTATAATGAGGTTTGTCTACAGGTCAGTCGTTGCATCCATCTTCTAATGGAGGTTCACATGCTACCAAAAAGGTCCAGAAAAATAGAAATAATTATGCCTCAGTAGAATGTGGCGCCAAAATTTTGGCAGCTAATCCGGAAGCCAAGGTATTTATAGTATATAAGTTTTTTAAAAAGAAAATACAAGAAACTAGCAACTTTTTAAAAACAGACATTTATGATAACTGTCTTTTAATGTGAGTTATTTTACAACTTTATTAATTAATACATTATGCTTTTAAATACTTTGTAGTGTCGATTTTTGGTTATATTGGTTGATAACATTGTACCTTTAAAAGTATCATTTAATAACCTTATTTAACTTTTAAAATAGCTCATAAAAAGTTATTTTTCCTTTATAATAACAAACATTGTAAGTTTCAACATGATAATTGATATAAGGCTAATTTAATGCTATTGCCTTAATGGAAAATTTTAACCATTTAGTTTTTTTCTCCTTATGTATTCCATCATGTGCTTATTTTAAAAGCCTAAAATACAGGAATCTCGCAAAATTTTAGAATTAAAGTATTTTAAACTGTTTTTCTTTAATATATATTCTTTGCCTTGAAACAGAGCACATCTGCTATTCTTATAGAAAATATGGACCTTTATATGTTGAATCCTTGCAGCACTAAAATTTGGTAAGTAATGTAAAATTTTACAAAGTGTATTTTATATGTGTGCATTTTTTATTGGGGTAAGATTGCTATATTTATGTAATTTAATGAGCATTTATGCTTTATTAGTATTGATATCACTTCCAAATTGAGAACAACCTTTTTCCTTTTAAGGAGGTAACAGAAGTGCTAACACTGACAGGCCTGATCAAAAGTACTGTTGGAGTTTTCTAGAAAGAGATAGAAAACCGAAGGAGAAATTCTTAAAAGAGTGTAATTCCTTTGCTGAATCTTTTTTTTTTTTTTTTTTGGTTTTTTCGAGACAGGGTTTCTCTGTGGTTTTGGAGCCTGTCCTGGAACTAGCTCTTGTAGACCAGGCTGGTCTCGAACTCACAGAGATCCGCCTGCCTCTGCCTCCGAAGTGCTGGGATTAAAGGCGTGCTCCTTTGCTGAATCTTGAAGGACACATAGGCAATGGTAGATGACTGGATGACTATATAGAAACAATTTAGTAGTGGCAAAAATAAGAGTAAAATTATGTATGACAAAAAATATAGGTATTATTATGATGAGGTCAGAGCATTAGTCTAGCTACAATCAGACCATTTGGTGCTGTATGTATGTACTCAATTTGACAATGTGCATGCCTCCCCCACCCCATCCCCTATGTGTGTGTGTGTGTGTTTCACTCAGAGTCTGTGTAGGCATACATGCTTGCTCTGGATGGAGGCCTGGTGTGTTTTCTTTATTCATTCTCTACTTTAGATATTGAGGCAGGGTCTCTCAGTTGAACCCAGAGTTTGCTGATTCCATTATCTAGATAGCTAGCTTGCTCCTCGGATTTTCTGGGATTATTGGCAGTTCTCATACACACTCAGCTTTTACCTGAGTGCTGGGGATCTAAACATTGGTCCTCAAACTTGCCTAACACTTCCCCACTAAGCATTCTCCTCCAGTTTAACAGTTTGTAAGACCTGTAGGCTAACATTTATTTTAAAGAAGTGACATTATCTCATTAGCATTTAAAAAAAGAATGGCCTACAGGAAAATGCAGTGGAAGTAGAGAAATGAGATGGAAGACTGTTCTCACAGCCTTGCTCTGAAATCATGACCTTGAGCTATATAATTGGCAATTTGAGTACAGAAGAGAGCACTATATCTGAAAGACATTTGAGCAGGTAAAATTGACAGCTCTTAGTAATTTGGTATGTAGAAGAAAAAGCCATCTAAGAAATGCTCTATTATTTTGGCTTTACAGCTTTATAATTCTTTGATTAATGAATACTATAGACATGGGAACAGATTTATGGGGAAACAATACACTTTTATTACAATTTTATCTATTACTTATTTATTTTTGGTTTCTTGATACAGGATTTCACTGCCTAGCCCTAGCTATCCTGGAACTTGCTCTGTAGATCAAACTCACAGAGATCTGCCTGCCTCTGCCTCCCTAGTGCTGGGATTAAAGGCGTGCACCACCACTACCTCGCATATTGCATTATTTTATTATTTCTAAAAGCCAATCGAAGGGACTGGACATCTGACTCACAGCTTAAGAGTGCTTACTGTTTTTTTTAGAAGACTCAGATTTGGTTTCCAGCACCTACATGACAGCTCACAATCATCTGTGACTCCAGTCCCAATGTCTCCAATATCCCCTTCTGGCTTCTGGGTAGCAGGCAGTGTAGTGCACATAGACATACATATGTTACATATTGTTACAAGCACTTTGCCAACTAAGCCATCTGCCCAACCTCTCTATAGTGTCTTTTGATGAAAACTTTTCACTTGGTTTTGATCTCTCTGGAATTATTTCTTACATTGTGTTTAGAAAGAATTCTTTCCCAACTTCCTCATTTTCCTCTTGAGATAATTTTTTATTCAGTACTTTATTCTGTTTCTTAGCTTCAAAACCATTATCACAAAGTTTTCTTACATGCACTTTTGTTAAAATGCTTCTGTCCGTTGGTCAGTTCATCATTATTTGCATCAATACCACCCTGTATAGCCTTACAGATCTTAATATCTAATAGGGTAAATTATTGTGCATTAGGACTTTTTATTCTTTTGCCTCTTATTGATTACTGTTGTTTTTAACTTTTCTTGTTGAACTCCTGATTTCCATTTTATTTTATTTGAAATTGTATTGAAACTTTAAATGATGGCTACTAAGTTTTTCTACCAGTAAATAAGCATCCTTATTGTTTAACATATTTAACCCTTTTCCATAACTTTTCTGAATTTTGTACCTCAGCAGTTTTTTTGTTACTATTTTAAGAACCTCTGTTGATGGAAGTTTCTTTCCTTCCTGGTCCCACAGCCATTCAGTATCAACAAAATACACAGAGGCTTATATTAATTATAATCTGGTTAGCCTGTTAATCAGGCTTTTTATTAATTAGCTTTTATGACTTAAATTAACCCATAGTTCTTATCTGTGTTTAGTCACATGGCTTGGTACCTTACTCAGTGAGGAATTCCTATCTTGCTTCCCCTGTGTCTGACTGATGACAGCAGACTGAGCCTTCCCTCTTCCCAAAATTCTCCCAGTCTGGTTGCCCGTCTATATTTCCTGCCTGGCTACTGGCCAATCAGCATTTATTAAAACAATACAAGTGACATCTCTTTGCAGGGTACAAGAACATTATCCCACAGCAAACCTCTAAAAACTGTTATATGTAGAGATACAATTAATCTATTATACATAATCTATTATGTATAGACTATATTATATACTATAATGCACAATATTATATATTATATTATATATTATTATATTAATGCACTATACATAATCTTATGTATAGACTATATTATGTGCTATGATGCACAATATTATATACTATATACTACATATATATGATATATATGTGTGTATATGTATATATGTATATGGAGAGAGAGCTGCCTTCTTTTTTTCTGTTGCTTACAGAAAGTAGTCAAGAAGCTTCTATATAGGGAATTCTATATAGTGTTACTATAAAGTAATCTTTTAAAACTTTCCAGTTCTCCTTATCACGTTGACTTTTCATCAACATGATGATTCCACCTTGACAATTGTTGAATAGAAAGTGACAACACACATTCTCAACTCATTCTGTATTTTAAAGGCAGTGCTGCTAACTTTGCACCTCTATTATTGTTTTTAAGATGTCTTAGGAGTGTTTTGCTTGCATGTATGTGTACCACATGTGTGCCAGGTATCCTCAGTAAGGCCAGGAGAGGGCATTAGAGCCTCTTGAAGTGAAGTTACAGATGTTTGTGGGTTACCCTACGCTAGCTCTAAATGTATTTTGTAGCCCAGACTGATTTCATACTCAAAAATTTTGCCTTTTCTTTTTATGCACTGGGATCATAGAAATGTACTATTCTGTCTACCTTATATTGTAAATATTTAATTTTTTGTGGCTAGATTTTCTGTTCTTCTTGAGTTACCTTTTGTGGTAGTTAGTTTCTCTTCTGTAATATAAAATGCCTTTAAAAAAAAAAGCCAAAGGAGGAGGAAGAATTTAATTTTACTTCAGTTTCAGTCTAAGGATCTATTATTTTGAGCCTGTTCATGATGAGCAGGAAGCAGAGACAGGTGAAAGGTCTGTGGGAAAAGATAAATCCTCCTAAAACTCAGCCCCTACTTTCTTCAAGTAGGCCCTATGTCCTGCTAGTTCATTCAGATCTAAATTCATGACCGGATAAATCCATCCATGAAGTTAGAGTCTTTATAGCCAATCATTTTTCAAAAATGTAGTAACTTGACAGCTAAGCCTGTATGTAGGTAAGACCTTTCACTGTGGAAATTGTAGATTTAAACTTCAAGTTTTTGATAAATTACATATTGTAGAAATAAATTAATATTTTCAGTTTTATAATAAAAATTTCAAAGTATTGTCTTTCTTGCATTAGAGATCTATTCTTTTAAAAGTAGTATCTAATGTTTATGCTTCCACCTTTATCTTCATAAAGATCTTGTCATCGTTTATTTCTTCTGCCATCTCTTCTTCACTCATAGATTTGCCTAAGTCATGAATTTTATATATTTAGATTTGTAAGATTCCTGTACTATAGATGCTTAATAGAATATATTGAAATTGTATTTGTTAGTATAGTTTTATACAACATTCGTTTAAATTTACACATTCTCTCTGAGAAAATGAGAGATATAGTGTCGTGGACCAGCCCTAACAAAAATACCTCTTGCCAGGGTATGAGTGTGGGGTTTTTGAAATATATGTAAAGAATATGAAGACGCATGAAAAATATAAGAACATAAACCACTGAAAGTACTGGGAGGGCATTCCAGTGAATTCTAAAAATTGTCCTCATTTATTTTTCCATGTTTTTATACTCATTACAAATGGGGGGGGTGGGGGGAGAGGAACAAAAGACTATTAACATAATACAAAGGACAGCTCAAGCAATTAATCTTTAATGAGACATCAAATCATTAACATTCTGTTGTTTAGGCAGAGAAGCTGCTCTAGACCAAGTGGTTGAAGACAACCACTCACCAGGTAACCTCATAGTTACAAAAGAAGGAGCAAAAGTACATTTTCATATCCTGACCACCTGTCAGGATGGCATGGTCCTACTCATATGGACTATCTTAATGTCAAAAGTATTAAATAATCACTTCTTGAGTTGGGACATGCAACTACACTTGTCAGCCACTTTGAGCAACCTCCGACTCTCTGACCATCAGACAAGGTGGAAATAGGCACGCATTTTTGCGCTTCTACAGTATAGGTATAGTGAAAGATTGACAAAGAAAAATCTGATAAGCTATAGTAACCGATGTACTAGTATTTCCTATAATATGAGGCTTTTTTTATTGGGGTTATATAGTTATTTAATTATGTTTTCCAAGTGAATTGACTTGATAGTGCATTTACCTGAAATATCTTTATATATAATATTTATGACATATTAATACAGTTTTTATCTCTGAAACAGGGAAACATTCTATGTAAAAAATGAGAATGGAAAAATTAGCTTGGTCTTAGAGAGATTAGAGATACAAGGATCGTATCTAAATATAATAAAAGCAATATGCAGCAAGCCAACAGCTAGTATCAAATTAAATGGAGAGAAACTCAAGAACAAGACAAGGCTGTCCACTCTCTCCATATCTCTTCAACATAGTTCTTGAAGTTTTAGCAATAGTCATAAGACAACATAAGGAGATCAAGGGGATTCAAATTGGAAAGGAAGAAGTCAAACTTTCATTATTTGCAGATGATATGATAGTGTACATAAGTGACCCCAAAAACTGTACCAGAGAACTCATACAGCTGATAAATACCTTAAGTGATGTGGCAGGATACAAGATCAACTCAAATCAGTATCCCTCCTATGCACAAAGAATAAAGAAGCTGAGAGGGAAATCAGAGAAATATCACCCTTTACAATAGCCAAAAATAACATAAAATATCTTGGGATAACACTAATCAAGGGAGTGAAAGACCTATTTGACAAGAACTTTAAGGCTTTGAAGAAAGAAATTGAAGAAGACCCCAGAAAATGGAAAGATCTCCCATGCTCTTGGATAGGAAGGATCAACATAGTAAAAATGGCAATCCTACCGAAAACTATCTATAGATTCAATGCAGTCCCCATCAAAATCCCAACACAATTCTTCACAGACCTTGAAAGAGCAATAATCAACTTCATATGGAAAAACAAAAAAATCCAGGATAGCCAAAACAATCCTATACAATAAAGGAACTTCCAGAGGCATTACCATCCCTGACATCAAACTCTATTACAGAGCCACAGTAATCAAAACAGCTTGGTATTGGCATAAAAACGGAGACGTTGACCAATGGAATCGAATTGAAGACCTGGGTATTAATCCACATACCTTTGAGCACCTGATTTTTGACAAAGAAGCTAAAATTATACAATGGAAAAAAGAAAGCATCTTCAACAAATGGTACTGACATAACTGAATGTCAGCCTGTAGAAGAATGAAAATTGATTTATCTATATCACCATGCACAAAACTCAAGTCCAAATGGATTAAAGACCTCAATATAAATCTGACCACACTGAACCTGATAGAAGTGGAAACATACTTTTACGACCTTTTTTTTCCCCGAAGTAGTTGTAATATGACATTTTACTATATTAGTAGGCCTCTCACATCCCCTCCTTTTTGGTGGGGGGATGTCTAAGTGATAGGAAGTGAACCATTGATCTTAATCTTAATGGACATTTGCTGCTTCATTGTCCAGGAAGACCATAAATTTTTAACCTTTTCGGCTTAATATTTATTAGGACAGACATTTTTGCTTTTTTTCAATAACCTTTGCAAAATGTTAATATAAAGGTGACATTTGGGGCAGTGTTGCCTTCAGATAATTTTAAAGAATATATTGCTGAATCAAAGACTTTCATACTCAGTATATATCAGATTATTCTTGCCAGTTTATAATGTCACAAAATTTTTTTGTAAAATCATTTCATTAAAAGAAAGGTAATTTTAAGATGCTTGTCCTGATCAAGACATTTTTACTATGTGTAAGTTAGGTTACTAATGCTACTCTTTTGTTACATTTTAGTAACTTGTAGATGTCTAGTTTATACAGATGTTTAATATGAACCAGTTTGATTAATTTATTTAAGTAACTGTCTTATTTTCTTTTAAAGGTTTGTTATTGAACTTTGTGAGCCAATTCAAGTCAAACAGTTTGATATTGCAAATTATGAATTATTTTCTTCTACTCCCAAAGACTTTCTGGTTTCTATCAGTGACAGGTAAATAAATTCTTAAGTTATTTCTTAAAGAGTCCATGATAGAATTTCAGAATAAAAATTAAATGCACATGCCAGTCTGTTGTCTTATATCATCTTAGTTTTTATTTTAATATCAGTTTGTAGTAATATTTTATTGTGGGCTCGTGTTAATGATTTATCTTCGCTCTTGTAATATACAATCTGTTATGTTACTCCCTCATAAGCTGAAGACACAGATAGGGGTTAGTTTCCTTAAGTCACGTGATTAGTTATTTGGGATATGCAAGATTCCAATCTAGAACTATGTAACTTTTAATCATTATGTTTATTGCTTTCAGACAGTTCTTTAAAACTTACTAAAAACATGCTTCATTTTATATCACAATGTTTATTTTTGGTGAAGGGTTTCAAAAACTTGTTTTATTTGCATGATTATGGAAGAAATGAAAATCTTAAAAAATTAGAGAACTATATTCTGTTCCTAGGTAATGAAAATTTACTATTCTTAGGATTTTAATATATTCTTTCCAGCTTTTCATGTGTATTTTTTATTCCACTAAAATGTGCATCTTCATATTTCTTACATCCTGAGACTTTTGTCTTTTAAGCATAGCAGTTTTAATTAGAATTTAATTTTATCTGACGGTCAGGGTGTTTATCTGCTCTACAAGTACATTAGTGTGCTAGTGATTTGCCATAAGGGTTGTTGTGACATCACTATGCGCTGCCATTGATTATCGAAGAGTTGCAGTGGTCTTTCTTTTCTTCACCGTCGTTATTGTGTCTGTACAGCTTTTGAAAGCTTTCTCAAAATTTCTTCAGAATTCCATTTACTGTTTTGTTATTAACTTTTTTTTCAGATCACTCCCCCAATACTGTATGTGTTAGATGATCATACCTAGCTCTGAAAATTGAAGTATGCATATTTTTTAAAGATGAGAAGAGAGAACTCGGTATTTTGAGCTCTTTAAACATTATAAACAATAACAGGTGTAGAGTTTGAATGCTAGATTCCCTTTTAAAGAAATCAGCAATGGAGGATATCAGTTTAAATACAGTAAGATGTTGTTGTCCCTTGTCTTCTGTTTGTTAATATGATTGTTCAAGTAGCCCTTTTCAGTGAAGTAGAACTTGTCAGTTTAAAAAAAAATTAACTTAAAGGCCTGTTTTATTTAAATTCAGTGTGCTTAACATGAGAAGAACTGTACATGATACATTTATTTTTGTTTTCTAGATATCCCACAAATAAATGGATCAAGCTGGGCACTTTCCATGGTAGAGATGAGAGGAATGTCCAGAGTTTCCCTCTGGATGAACAGATGTATGCAAAATATGTGAAGGTAATCTTTATGCATATAGAACTATGTCTTTCCTGTAATGAAAATCTTATAGTTGTTCCCCCTGCTCATTTAGAAATCAGAGAAACTAAGAGGAAATTTATAGCATAATACTATTTAATTAAATACATCTTACTACTATGCATTTTTTATGAGACAGATGGTACTCTGACATTTTTATTTTCTTGGTAACCTAGAACAAAAAAAATTATTTCTGGCTCTAATAAAATGCCAAAATATAAGTTTTGTTTTGGAGTTTTGTTTTTGTTTTGAGGCTGAGTCTCTTGTAGCCACCTGGCCTAACTGACCAGGTGCTGTGGAGTACAGTAGTGCGGCACCATGCCAGCATGCTTGAGCATCTGTAAGTTGTCATCAACCTGGAATTGTATTCGATTTTGAGACTTAAAACATTGCTACTATTGGAATCTTTTAAGTAGGTCTGATCTGTTTTTAATTTTTAAAATCTAATTCAATTTTATTTTCAATTTATTTATGACTCCTTTTTATATTCAGGTGAAACATTTTATGCCCATTTAGCAGTGTCAGATAAAAATTTAGACACATAACTATTTCCATTGCTTCCTTCACCAACTGTCTTGAGTTGAATTTAAATAATATTTGGAAGTTTCTGTGCCTCTCTTTCTTGCCCCCCTTTTTCTGTAATAGAAAGTAAGAGAGGTTTCTTAAAGTACCATAATGTTAATAATAAGGCCTTTTAGAATTGCAGAACTTCTAACTTCTATTCATTCTTTAAATTGTAAAAACTTATAGCTACTTGATTTTTGTCTTCTGGGATTTTCCTCTCTCTGTTTAAAGCATGACTCAAATTGATTTCTACAAATGGGTAAACTTGTAGTATTCCTAATTTCAGTATGAAAGTGCTAGATTCAATATTGAAAATGCAGTGGATAATTTCAGTATAAAAATTGCCATGTAAAACTCCCAATTTTATGGAGAAGAACTGTATAGAATGTTTTGAATTGTTTATGACAAGTCTGAAAACCATTTGCTTGTGATCTGTACAGTGATCAGTGCTGTCTGTGCACACAAATTCTTTCCTGGTTTCTGCTCCACTAAAGGAACTAAATACAAATACACAAATTACTTTTTAAAATTTGCATTTTGTAAGTGAAGCATCTTTCACTTGTGTTAGTTATATATGAAAAACTTATGCTTTCCCTGAAACACATTGTATATAATATTTTAAAACCACCAGAAACACTTCATAGTAAACTAATTTGTTTAGTAATCTATACATTTATTCATAGATATATACATTTTAGCTGGCAATTTAACATTGGTTTTAGAATCTTTTTTTAATCTAACAGAAAGCAATAGCAATGGCTATAGAAATTTCACTATTAACTTAAAGCTAATCTATTACATGTATTCAGATTATGCTTTTCAGTCGTTATGGTATTAAATGGAAATTATGACTTTTTTTGCTTCTGCAAAGAATTAAGAGTACTACAATGTTACCTGTCACAGTGCGTTGCCTTCTACACTTAATAAATACCATATGGGTGCGGATACTTAAGTTACTTATGGCATGTTATCCAGACTTTGGAACTGATTCCTTTTTCTTTTCCTTTCTCTTGCTTCAGATGTTCATCAAGTACATAAAGGTTAGCAACCTTCTCTTTTGCAATATTGAATAACAGAGCATGGCATATTAATGCATTACAAAAGAAATTTTCCAAGGCTTTACAAGTATTGATTGGGGGAAATGACTTTACTTTTAGAAATGCTATAATGAGAAGACTGAGTATACTGCTCACCTCACAGATGCACTGCTGGTTTCCAAGTTCATCAACTTCTATTTTTCAGGTGGAGTTAGTATCACATTTTGGATCAGAGCACTTTTGTCCTTTAAGCCTAATAAGGTAATACAAAGCAAAATATTTCCTGTTTTTACAAGTGATATAAAAAAAACTAATGTTTTTAAAGTGAAGAGATATTTTTTCTTATGTGAAGTTAATACTATAGAGATATAGGGTATTGAGCCTCCATTTAAATTTATTTTAGAAAAATACCAAGATAGTCTGAAAAAAAATATTTTTTACGGTTTTTCTGTTAGTAAACTTTCTGTTTTATTGCGTTGATAATACATAGAAGCACAGATTGGTCCTTATATTTCTAAATGCTTTGTTACATTTATATTTTAATGTAGTGGATGAATAGTTGTAAGAAATACATTATTTTGATTGCAAAAGGTAGTATTTGTGATCTTTTTACTCATGAGTTGTGAAGTGTTGAGCCTTAGTAACTTCTATTTTAATGCAAACCTTCAATGAAATTGTTACTAGGGTTTTCGGTACTAGCATGGTAGAAGAATATGAAGAAATTGCTGACTCCCAGTATCAGTCAGAACGTCAAGAACTATTTGATGAGGACTATGGTAAGTGATTTTAAGTAGGTGACTAGCGGGAATTTTCTTTCTTTTTCTTTTTTGTAATTCAATAGTAATGGATTACGTAAATCAACAATTGTGGTCACTTTAGTTTATTTTATTGTTTTTAGCCCTAGTAACCAAATCTGTCTTAAATGATGTTCTCGTGTGAATGCTTTCTACCTTACATTCCAAACTCACCAGTGAGTTCTTTGTACCTTACATTCCAAACTCACCAGTGAGTTCTTTGCAATTGCGACTCTTTTGTAACACCAGCAATATAAATTTTGAGTATTCCCAATTCTGGGTTTAAGAATCTGTTAAACTTATATGATACTGAAACAGCAGAAGTCAGTATTGAGTTCTTTGCTATGCCCTGTGCCGTGTAGCAAGTACATTAAGACCACAGTCTTTTAGAAGCTCCTTTGAGTCTAGGTTTAATCCCCTGGCTACTTTGTTTACTGAAAATGGTATAAACTGTAATTTGAACAATTTAAAGTTTCTTTTGACATTTTCCTACAAAAAATACAAAGACATTTGCTAAAGGTTGGAAAATGTTAAAAATATGTTTAATACTTTTAGTCAGCATTACATGTATTTTCCTTGATTTACAGCGGATAAAGGCTTCTGAACTTCTTTATGTGGACATGTTTTAGGTTTATAATTAATACTTTCTATATAGTGTTTTATATTTCAGTTGACTGACAAAATATAGGTACTTTTAAATGCTTTTAGTAGAACTAGTTCTCATTAAAATTATTTTTGTCTTAACAGATTATCCACTGGATTATAATACTGTGGAGGATAAATCTTCAAAAAATCTTCTTGGTTCTGCTACAAGTGAGTATTTGGGGTTTTCTATTTATATTATTAAAGTCTGTTTCTCTTGCTCTTCTTCTGACAGGCTGGCTGTTGCAATGTAGTTTAGAATGCTTGTACTCCCACTTTTGAATTATATTAGCTTTTGGATGGACTTTCCATGGAAATGAAATATAGTAGATGAAAAGGAGGAAAATGTAAGCATCAGATATCAAATTTGACGAGCTTACTGAAGAAAGGACTATAAATTTCTTGGGAGAAAATTAAGAAAGCAGCACACTAGTAAATTTTTTGTGAGTGAAGGCTTAGTAATCTATACTTATGCCTACTTTTCTGTTCAATTGCAAAAATATAAAAGCTGTTTCCAGTGTTCACCAATAATAGTAATAATATGATATGGTGTTTTCAACTATAAAGAAATGACTACTTGGTGGTTTAGTTTGTTGGTCTTCCAAACTTGTGTGAACCTAGGGGTAGGCTCGCTAAAGATACTTTTAGATAAATCCTACCCACTGAAATATTATTTTTGTGCTTAATACAAAACTTAACTAAGAATTTTCTATTTATTTAGAGATTAATAACTGAATAACTAAAGGTCATACCAGTGTGTGTGCAAACTTTAATAAACAGCTTATATGCCATTTATATGGAGTTGAGTCACTAATTCTTTTCATCTTTCCTTTTCTCCTTCTATCTCTTTTCTTCTCCATGGAGGATTAAAAAATTTAGCAGTCTCCTAGGGATGAGAATAAAAATACTAAAAATACCTGGGAGAGTAGAACCCATTTATGTAATGTTCATTACATATTAGTTCATTATACTTCATTTATATTTGTTTATTTTGTTTTCTTTCATATGTGAGGGTAAGCTCTATAGCACTGAGCTTAAACCCTAGCCTCTTGATAATTTTTGGCTTTTTAGGTTTGAGCAACTATTTTCACTTAGGATCCAATCTTATTTTATTGCTTGTATAAAAATAGTGCTGTGATATAACATTATTCTAGGGGTGAAAAAAGATGGTATGTTATATATGAATTTTACTATGATTTTAAGTATATATTTATGTTACATAATAGTCATTATTCTTAATGATGTTAAGCTAGTTTTGAGGAAGCATCTTTTCTTTTCTTTTTCTACATGGTTAGAACCAGTCTAAATGATCTTTAGCTTTTAATGGTTACCAGAAAGGAGAGGGCACAAGGGAGGTAGTTTTTTACCATAGTTTTAGGTAAGAGAAGAAAACCCTGTTAATATTCTGTGTTTTATTTTTTTTCTTCCTATGGTGTTTGTCCATAGCTACCATTAAAACATTGTTAGTTATATGCCAGTGTAGGACATTTTCATGCATGTAGTCTGTCATATACTGTTTTAATTAATTATATATAGACTATTATTTTGGTCTAATTTTTTTTGCCTTTATCTTTGATAAATGTGTTAGTTGTTAACACTTTATTTTTTTCCTTTATGGGTTTTGAAAGGCAGTCTATTTACCTTTGTGTGTTCTGAGTATTGAAAGAATTTACATAGTGAAATGATAGAGACAGGGAGACGTTACCTGATCTTTAGTATGGAAATTAACTATTTACCTTTGTGTGTTCTGAGTATTGAAAGAATTTACATAGTGAAATGGTAGAGACAGGGAGATGGTACCTGATCTATAGTATGGAAATTAACTTTTTGTAATGACATATACCTCTTAAAGTTTCAAAACGAGTGGCCCCAAGAACAGTCTTACTTTGCTGTCATGAAGTTTACTGACCTGGTCTGTATAGTCTTCTCTAAAGAAACAGGGTTTGCCTTTGAACCTGACTAGTTACATCCTCTATGATAGGATAGCTAACAGTGTAAGAAGTGCACAGCGTGTAGAATTAGTCTAAAGAACCCGTGTTTAACAATCGAATATCCAAGTTTTGCAGTTCTAAATGAGCTTGAAATCGGGCTTATGTGGAGCCCAGCGTTTTGGTGCTGGAAAGTGGACCTATGGCTTTGCACGTTAGGCCAGCACTCTATTACTGTATTAAGTTATCTTCCTACTCTTTAGATTTTTGAAACAAAATCAGTGTAGCCCAGGTTGCTTCAAACTTGCCATCCACCTGCCTCTACTTGTCAAATATTGAGATTAGAGATGTGGACCAACATACACAAACTTTTCCTTTTTAAAAATTGTACAGAATTTGTAACTTTGCTCTTAATAGAAAATCCCTTTTCCTTTATCTATTGGGTACATATTTAGTATCCTTTAATTGAGATACTTTGAACCAGAAGTATTTCACAGTTTAGATTTCATAATATTTGTGTTTGCATAATGAGATATCTTGAGACTGGGATATAAACATGAATTTCTGTTGTAGCTTATGCACATAGCTTAAGGTAATTTTATACAGTATTTGTAGTGTGTCTGACTTTTGACTATGATCCATCATAGGAGGTCATATTTAAAATTTCATACTTTTGGATGTAAGAACTGTTAGTGCTCAAAAGTGTATTTTGGAGCATTTTGGCTTTCAGGCTTTAGCGTTTTGGAATAGGGATGATTACCCTATAGTTACTGTTCACAGAAAATATACATCAGCAGACATGCTTGACACTGTAGAATATTACAAAGGGAGAAATGGCTGTGTGCATGTGTGCATGCCTGTTTTGACAGCTCTTGCGACTTGCTTATCTTTTAGATCAGTAAGAATTCTCCCTAATGCTTCTGCTTCACTGGTTGGTGCTTTGCCTTGTAGATTTACTAGATGGCCATCTACTTTGATACTCTTATAAGCTTATCTTTTCTCTTAGATATATGTTTTGCATTTTATTGAAATCTCTGTATCTCCTAAACACATATGTACAGGTTAAGGACAATGCAGATTTTAAGTCAATGTATTTTAATTTTGATGTGGTAAAATACAATAGTTTGAACAACTTGGTTACTGAGTAAGTGGATTTTGTATTGCCGTTTTTTTGTGTTCCTATAAAGAGGAAGTAAAGTAA
The DNA here is from genome assembly GCF_018167655.1 of Microtus oregoni. NCBI lineage: Eukaryota > Metazoa > Chordata > Mammalia > Rodentia > Cricetidae > Microtus > Microtus oregoni. The sequence goes on from NW_024543072.1 coordinate 36,889,208, forward strand.
TTACCGGGAGGGAACAGTACACATAGAAGGGGGTTGTCTTTTGGTTAGTTTATTTTGGAATATTGAAGCATAGACAAAAACTCCCCATTTCTGCATTGTAGACTAGGAAAGAGTTTGTATTCTGTAGCCATCAAAGTATTGGAGACTCAGCAATAATGTAAAAAAAGGTGTTTGGTCGCTAGGAATGTTTCATTCTTAAGGGAATAATGTGGGATGTGTAACTTGCCCAACTCAGAGAAATGAGGGAAATTAATCTAGTCTGGGATTGTGCTTGATGCTTCTTCTTTAGTAATTCTAAAGAGATTTTAGTGGCTTATGATGACAAAAGCTGCCCACATTTGGCTCTAAGTGGGAATGATCAGAATAGATTATTTACAAAGTTGTTTTGTCTCCAAAGACCAAGGGGGGGGGAGGTAACGTTCTATGAACATAATGAAATTGTTTCTTTTAGTTAGATGAGCTGAGAAAATAGAAATCTCCCAGATTTTGCTTTTTTTTTTACTAACCAATCTCCTAAAATGATGACAGATAAGTCTTAAGATGGAAATACTGTATGTCTTATTGTTAAGCTATTAATAAAATTAAGTTCAAAATAACAAAAAAATAAGTTCTTTATACAGATTAATGTAGGTGTTTGTTTGTTGAATTTTTAATGACCTAAATTGGAAATCTGAGATATAAGTTTACTTTGAATACAAGAGAATATAAAATTGAAAAATTTGATTTTTGTAAATCAGACAGATGTGACTGAACTTTGGATGGCAGTGTAAAGCAGAGGTTCATGTCCAAAGGGTGCTATTATTGGCATTCAGAGTGGGTTCATAAAGAAGCAGGAGTTTCCATTCCTGATGAGGTTTGTGAGGCGATGGGCATTCCTCTCATACCTCAGCTTAAGTATTGTCTAACGTGAGTGACAAAACAGGGCTAGGGCTGTACTTCTCTGTTCTACTTCTCTGTTCACCAGCTTGTCACATCCAAGGGCAAGACATTTAAAAGTGGCAGCCTTTGTGTTATTCTGATAAATATAAATAAGTACATTTTTTGTTTCATATGCAGATGTATAGCAAAATTACTCTACTTGGGAGTTGCCTTTAAAACAGTCAGAAGTCTTTTCCCACCCTGCACACACATATATGAGTCTGTGACCACACTGAGCTGGCTTGCAGGCTTCTTGATGTGCCTTCTCTTAGTACTTTTCACATCTTTGATTTTTGTTAAAAGTGTCCTGCAGACTCTATGGATCACTTTTATGATGAGTCTAAAATGCTTAGTACAGCTTCTGCCTACTCAGTGCTTTAATAGAAATGTATGATAGTAAAGAATTGACTTCAAATGGCAGTTCTCGGTAGACTGAGGAAATTCCTCTGAATATTGTTACATTATTAGAAAACTTCACACTCTGTCACCAGATTCTTGTGGAATTCTGCCATTTTTTGCTTCTCATGTATTATATATGTCTTAATATAGAAATTGAGGTTTATACTGTCTTTATTTGTTAGCTAAATATTCCCCACTGGGGGGAGATGGGCAAAAAATCAGAACAACCAACTTCACAAATTGTTCTATCTATTAACTTTAGTTTTGACTTTAAAAAATTTGAACTTTCCACAGAATCAAAGATATTGGGGGCTTTATACAACCCCGAAAACATTGTTTTGCCTAATTAGTTTGAGAAGTCATCAAGGAATTTAATTGTGTATTACAGGTTTATGTAATCAATAGATAATTATATGATAATATAAAATTAATAATAGTAAATTTCTGCCTTTCTTTGGATAATAATCTTCCCATTTTATTTTTAACGTATGTAATCACTCTTTAGAAATTGCTTTGTTTATATAAGTTGTTTTTTTAACTATAGAACCTTTAAAAAACTGAAATATGAATTTTGAGCATCTCATTTTTTTCATGTTCCAGTCCAGGTTATATGTTGAACTGTAATTGAATTTTTTAATGTGCTAAACACAGTATTTCGTAAAAGATAGGAGGAAATTTTATTTTAAAAAACTGCATTCAAAATTTCTTCTGAACATTAAAATTTCAACTTACTCTGGTTAAAAATCTGTGTCCTTTATTGGACTTTGATAGGATATACAAAGGTAACTAACCCAAAGAAAAAGGCTTAAAGACCTTTATGGACTTTTTAAAAATTATATTAAGATTTTAATGAGACTGTTTAGGTATATTGGTATTGTTTTTCTGATTGAATTCTGTTTTAGATGCCATTCTAAATATGGTGAATATTGCTGCTAATATTCTGGGAGCAAAAACTGAAGACTTGACAGAAGGTACCTAATCATTTTATGCATCTTTAAAATAGCTGGTTCTTCATGGATCCTTTAAGCTAGAAAAAGGAAGTAATAAACCAATAAAATAGAATTTTCATTTAGAAATGGAGAGACCATTGAAAAGAACTTAGCAGTCCTCTATTAATCATCATTAATTGAACTTCACAGATTCTTTTGTTAATGAAAGATCTACAGCTGCATAAAATTCATGAATTGATCCCTGCCCCCTCTACACTCCTCTCTCACCCTGGTAGAATTGATCACTCCAGTTCATCACATCTGCTATACAAGTACTCTTCTATTGAGCATTATTCCTAGGCTTTAAATTTTTTTTAGTTTTGAGACAGGTCTTATTAAATTGCCAGACTGGCCTTGAACTTAACAGTCCTCCTACCTCAGTCTCTCTAGTGTCTGGGTGGTGGCAGGTGCTACCACCCTGCCCAAACGAACTGATACTTGATTCTTCTTAGCTATGACAGTAATAATTCCATGCCCTCATCTCTTTCCTGAGAATTTGAAGTCCTAGTGATACTTCGTATTGGTCTTTCATTTGTGTAGCAGAAATATTAATGTAGTAAGCCATTTTTTTTAGAGAATGGCAAATAATATAATTACCAAAGAATAACAAACGGTGCCTTTTATTTAAAAAAAAAAAAAACCACTAAGCCAAGTGTAAGCTTAAAAATTACCCATTTTGCTTCCTCATTTTCTAATAACTTTCTGGTCTAGAAGCATATTAATAATGTAAGACTATGCAAAATTTATAATATCAAATAAGTTAAGGAATAACATTCATTCTTTATAGTTGTAATCATGTACAGTCATGTCTTTCTAAGAGAACTTAGATTTAAAAGAAAAAACTCCTTAGTAGCAAATGTGTTTGACCTTTTTCTTCCCCTTCCTCAAGAGGCTAAAGCTCTTTTTAATTTGTTACAATAAAATATTTTATGGTACAACTTTTAAACATTGAACTCAAATGTGGGCATCTTTCTTAAAATAGGAAATAAAAGTATATCTGAGAATGCCACTGCCACAACCGCACCTAAAATGCCTGAATCAGCTCGTGTTTCAACTCCTGTTCCATCACCTGAGTAAGTTATATTGTGACATTAGTTCTGTTAAAACAGAATTGAGTGTATTAATACAGCAAAGAGCTTGTAATATATATGCAGTCATCTATGAGAGCCTGAATCATAAGACGATATCCCTACAGCTACTTAGAACTTCAGTTACTTCTTTTCATTCCAGTATTTGTGTATTAAAAAATAGCACTGCATTCCACACCACACATTGGTTGTTTTGGTATTATGTATTATTTTCACACATTGAATCTTTTTTTAAGAAAAATATTTCTTTACTGAAGGTGGTTGTTCTAGGCTTGAGGATAGATTTCAAAGACTTGTGTTTTTAATTAATTTTGAAAACATTGTATATATGATATCCCTAGGGTAGCCAAAATATCTAGAGCAGTAGTGGTTTTTGAATTACATTTGTCACCCAGCAAATTAAGTTGTTCCCTTTCTCAAACTGATTTGTATGTTTTTTTTTTTCACCAGTGGAACACTTGGGGCAGTGTTGTGTATATAGGTAACATAAAGTATCTTCATTTGAGGGGCTTTCTTACCAAAGACAGTATAGGTACATATTATTTGTAGGTACATATTATTTATAGTAGACAATAAATTTAGTTATTTGGCTGTTGAGTTGTGGTTATTGTGTAAAATCTGAAAATCTTTTTTTCTCAAGAACTCTAGTAGAGGGGCGTATATAAATTTGAACTATTTCACAATAGTAGAAAATCAGAAATGCAATGTGTATGCTTTGAACTGTAATACCCAAACAGCATGATAATTAAAAAATGATCTTGTGGGGCTGACAAGATGGCTCAGTGGTTAAAAGCACTGGCTGCTCTTCCAGATGACTTGGGTTCAAACATTCCCAGCACCTACATGGCAGTTCACAACTCTCTGCAACTCAGTTCCAGGGAATCTGACACCATCACACCAATGTGCACAAAATTAAATAAATTATTTAAAAAATGATTTTGTGCTTTGAAGAGCAGAGTGAGATATTTATATTCTGAAAGTGGCTGAAAACATTTATTAGGTGATTGGAGTGAAAAATAAAGCATATGTGTTACTTATTCTTAAAAAGTCCTAAAATATGTATTAGTGATAGAGACATTCATAGTATTTCTTATTATCTGGGGGTATAATTGCAGTTTTTGATTTTATAACTAGGCTTCTTCAGTTAACTTTTTGGTTTTTCAGGACAGGGTTTCTCTGTTGCTTTGGAGCCTGTCCTGGAAACTAACTCTTATAGACCAGACTGGCATCTAACTCACAGAGATCTGCTTGCCTCTGTCTCCCGGGTACTGGGATTAAAGATGCGTGCCACCACTGCCCGAATTAGCTCACTGTTTTTAACAAATTAAACAAATTATTTATATACATATATATGTGCACACATGCAATCATGAATATTTGAAAGGGGATATTGTTGAGACAAACATCATCTCCCTATGTAGTTCAGCCTGGCCCCAAACTTGTGATCCTCTTTGTTCTTTCTCCCAAGTACTGGATTTATAGGTACAAGCTACCACATTGACTTTTATTATATATCATTGAATATTAAAATTTCTTCATTTGTTAACTCTAATTTTTAAAAATTATTTTAGAGTAGTCACTTGGTGAGATAACAAAAAAGGCAGGACTCCATACACAATATTACTAAAAGTTATGGAAAGCTGTTATTTTCTTTTCCTATGCTTAAGTTTTTTTTTTAACTGTAACAGACTAGAGTATGTACAACAATATATAGCTAAACATTTTCTCTTCCCTCTCTCCAGACTACTCCTTTTTACTGTCATAGTTTGTTCAGTAACTAATAGATGATGTGCCCTTGAATATGTAAGAAATACAATTTGGTACTAAATGGATCTATATGGCTATGGATAGCTGTTTCTGTTCAGAGAAGCATAACCTAATTGTTTTATCTTAACTGGTTAGTATTTTGCTCTCAGCAAAAATGAAAGTCTCCTTAAATGCTCTTTGTCTTTCTTTTGTAATTGTGGTGACAGAAGTCTGTACTTGGAAACATTAACTGGTAGTAATTTTTTAAGTAGGAGATTTTGCATGTAAAGATAATTTAGTTTTGGTATTGATATTACCTGAGTTCTTCAGGTTTTTCATTTGTTCTTTAAGATTGTACTCAGAAATCATCTTTGTCTCAGACAGAACCATGGGCACTGTAACTTTCTACTATTACTCCACCCTGCTAGGCCCAACCACACAGGTGTACTCTAGAGACTATGGTGAGGCAGGCTTAATGACATTGTTGGTTTTTTATGAGCCAAGACTTTTTATTAAAGTGGTCATATATTTGTCTTTTAGTAAGAAAACTCAGATGATAAGATTGTATTTCCTTAAAAGCAGGCAGTCTTCTGTGTGTGTGGTGGGGGGACAGGGGGATCCTCAAAATCTATAGAAATGTCATTGAGAATTTGAGCTACCTTCTACAGATGATATTAAAATCCTGGATTCTAGTTCTAGCTCTTGAGCATCTTAATTTCTAGTCTATAAAGAGTGGTGGTAAGGCATGTAAAGAGTAAGTCTGTTATGGAAAGGCACACCATATCTGCAGGCAAGAGAATTATTCACTTATTTAGAGTCAAACATTAAAAGGAAGCAAATTTGATATGGTAAAATACTGTGGTTTGAGCTACCTGGTTACATGGTAAGTGGATTTTGTGTTGCCATTTCTGACATATACATTTTTTAAAATATAATGAAAAAATATTTTATAGGGAAAGCTCAGTTCAACTTTGTACTCACTATTACTTCTGTAATCCCAGTCTTTATGTTGTGCTAAGACATTTTCCTTAAGCTTATTTTAACATTAGATTTCTAAGTGATATGTAATTATATCTATGTGTTTCTAGATATGTAACCAATGAAGTCCATACACAGGACACAGAACCATCAACCTCAGATACTCCAAAAGAAAGTCCTATTGTCCAGCTGGTTCAGGAGGAAGAAGAGGAAGCAAGTCCATCCACAGTGACCCTTTTGGGCAGCGGGGAACAAGAGGATGAGTCATCCTCCTGGTTTGAATCTGAGACACAAATACTTTGTAGTGAACTGACGTCAATCTGTTGCATTTCTAGTTTTTCGGAGTACATTTATAAATGGTGCTCATTTAGAATTGCTCTGTATCGACAACGCAGCAGGACTGCTATGAGTAAAGGAAAAGATTTTGTGCCAGTTCAGCCATCGTTACTACTTCCAGTTGAATCAGAGGTTTCAGTATTGCAGCCTTCCAGTGGAGATGTGGACAATGAGAACATGGAAAGAGAAGCTGAAACTGTTGTTCTTGATGACTTAAGTAGTGTGCACCAAAGTGATTTGATAAATCACACAGTGGATGCAATTGAAATTGAACCAAGCCATCCTCAAACTCTTTCTCAGTCTCTTCTCTTAGATATTACTCCAGAAATCAATTCACTGTCTAAAGTAGAAGGATCTGAGTCTGTTAAATATGAGGGAGGACAAGGACATACACCATTACAAGTAATGCCCCAAGAGAGTTCTGTTGAGTCTGATGATGAAACGGAAAAAAAGCCTGAGAGCTTTAGTTCTGTAGAGAAGCCTTCTGTTATTTATGAAACAAGTAAAGTTAATGAGGTAGTGGACAGTACTGTGAAAGAAGACATATCCTCCACAGAAGTTGTCATCAGGGTCTCTGAAACAATACCGCTACCTGTAAGCACAGCTACTGTGCCAGACACTGAAGACGGGGAAGCCAAAATGAATATAGCTGATACACCAAAGCAAATAGTGACTCCGCTTATGGACCCTTCATTGCCTGAAGGAAAAGAGGACGATCAATCTCCAGAAGATGCCCTTTTAAGAGGGTTACAAAGGACAGCTACAGATTTCTATGCTGAATTACAAAATTCTACAGATCTGGGATATGGTAATGGGAATCTCGTACATGGATCAAATCAGAAGGAGTCAGTATTTATGAGACTTAATAATCGTATTAAAGCCTTAGAAGTTAACATGTCTCTCAGTGGTCGCTATCTGGAGGAGCTTAGTCAAAGGTAAGCTTTCTTTCTTTTTTTTTTTTAAATTTATTTATTTATTAAGGATTTCTGCCTCGTCCCCGCAACCACTTCCCATTCCCCTCCCCCTCCCCCGATCAAGTCCCCCTCCCTCATCTGCTCGAAGAGCAATCAGGGTTCCCTGACCTGTGGGAAGCCCAAGGACTGCCCACCTCTATCCAGGTCTCGTAAGGTGAGCATCCAAACTGCCTAGGCTCCCACAAAGCCAGTACGTGCAGTAGGATCAAAAACCCACTGCGATTGTTCTTGAATTCTCAGTATTCCTCAAAGGTAAGCTTTCTTATACATGAGCACAACCCATTTCACATGGTAAGTTTGGTAGCTGAATAAGATCTACAAAGACATTTTTATGGTAATGTAATAAGGATGATTTTAACTGGAAAAAGAGGACAAGCCACTTGGATGGTGTTCAAAGCTTTTCCAGAATTGTTATCTGTTTTGTTTTTATAAGTTCTTAGTGACATGCTGCTATTATTATTAGGCTAAAGCATTTTCTATATCACACTTTCTCCTTTATAATTTTTGTGTTCTTACTGTGTCGCTGAGATTAGTCTTGAGCTCTTAGACTTATGTGATCTTATCAACCTCTTGATTAACTGCGACTGTAGGTGTGTGCTAGCGTATTCAGCATCACTTTCTTCTTCTGTTGCTTGACTTTAGCAGTTTTTACCGATTGCCAGAGAGAACATGGGAAAAGTACCTTAAAGGGCTTGTAGTACATCTGGGTCAGGTATTGAAGAGTTTAGATGTATAAAGATAAGGAAAAATCAAACAAGATTTCAGCATTCATATATGCAGATAAAATATGCAGCATTTACAATCAGTACATCTTTTATGTAGATCACAAAATCAGTTCCTTTGTCATAATTTATATCCTTTATTCCTTAGTGTCAGTGCACTTACACAGTGATTAAGACTCCAGGCACAATCTTCTTGTCTTTATACCTGTATTCTGTTTCATATTCCGCAAATGTCCAATATCTGTCCTAGAATTTCTTTCCCTTACATTTGCCATCACTTGGGCACCAAATATCTAAAGTTCTCGACATACCACTTTTTCTTATCCCTCTTAATTTGAAATGCTACTAATGAGATGTCAGTAAAATATGAGAAAAGATATTTGTTCCTGGTCTTTCCTCACTGTACTTCATCCCAAAGGAATCATACTAATTTTTTATAGCAATGAGAATAGACTTGATGTTCAGGATCTATTGATTAATACCTTTTGTATGTGTTACTGTGTTTCACAGTCCTGAATAAGTCATTTTAAGAAAAGTGAATTGTCCAATCTCAAAATCAGGATTATTTTTCCAGTACTTAATGATAAGTGAATTTAAAGGAATTTTTACTCTGTAGGTACCGAAAACAAATGGAAGAAATGCAGAAAGCTTTCAATAAAACAATAGTAAAGCTTCAGAATACTTCAAGAATAGCAGAAGAACAGGTTGGTTTCTTCGTTATTGTATATTTATTTTTTAGAATGTAATCTGATATGCATATATCTTTGTGGAGTGTAGCATAATTATTTTGCATGTACAATGTGTAATAGAAAATCAGGGTAATAGGTCAGTATTCTCTAGTTTCAAATGTATCATAAATTATTTTAACCAGTAGTTTTCCACTGTGCTATAGAAGAAATTCTACTCTATTGTGCCCTTTAGTGAACATCTTTTCATCTTTTCACCTTCCTGCCTATGTAGATATTCTTAATAGTTTGCATAGATGAGTAAGAATATATGGCACATGTCTTTCTGTGTGTGGTTCATTTCACTTGAAGTAATAGCCTCCATATTGATCCACATTTCTACAAGCAATGATATTTTATAACTGAATAGTATTCCATTGTGTAAATATACCAGTGTTTTTTGTTTTTTGCCTTTTTATTCACAGAAAGTCAACTTGAGTTAATGACATATTTTATCTTTTATAAATAATTCTGCCATAAATGCTGGAAATTGTTTTATCTCCTTTGGCTACATACCCAGCAGTGCATTACTAGGTGATATGGAAAGTCTGTTTTAACAGTTTGAGTAATTTCATACTATTCTCCATAATGATTCTTCTGATTTACATGTTGCTTTTGAAGTAGGTACTCACTGACTTTGGTAGGATGTAAGTAGCAAAAGTTAACTTATTCACATTTTCCTCGTAGCTTTGGAAGGTATCTAGCTATTCATCTAGGAAAACATTTTTTTGAACATTGAATTCATTTTGTGTATACAACCTTTCTGCAACTTTCTAAAAACTGCAGAAATGTTTTTGTGGTTGTTCTCTGTAGTACTCTGGTTCATTACAGAAAAGAACAGCTTTATTTCTTTTTTTGATTCTTCCATCTCTTTTATGTATTTATCTCTTGGCCCAATGTAGATAGTGATAACAGTATGACTGGTGATAACTTTGCACCTCTGTCTTAGGGAGAAAAATTTCAGTATTATGTGTATATCACAACCAACAAATATTATATTGAGTTTTAATCTGATAACGCCTTTATTTTCTCTTTCTTTATAAATAGTAGCTGTATCATGTCTCAAAGACCTGTATAAGTACTTTTAATCTTAGCAAGTAGGTTGATTAGAAGTGTTAACCAGTTTAGACTTGTCTTTAGGCATTTGTAACTATCTCAGGCTAATCTGTTTATGTTGAGTTTTCAAAAGGAGTGGTTTAATAAATCACTAATAGTATTTTAAGAAGGTAAACTATACTGGAAAGAATCAAAGGTTTGTAGAAATGAACCCTTTTGATAGTTTTATATACCCCTCTTTCCTCACACACAGTTAACACTTAAAAACTTTTTTAATCAAATTGAAAATCATAGGTCTAGAATAAAAAATGGTTATGTAGTTTCTATGAGGTCTTATGTTTGAGTTTTCAATTTCCTGGACTTACTTCTTCCCTCCCTCCCCTCCCTCCCTCCCTCCCTCCTCCCTTCCTTCCTTCCTTCCTAGATTCATTAATAGGTTTGAAATTCTAGTACCATTTGTCTAGTATACAGTATGCATGAGAATGATAATTTAAATAAAGACATACTGATTGTAAAAGCTTCTGAATAAATATAGAGAGGTGGCTTTGACCTTATTTTCATCTGTAGGAGTATAGCATCAATTAGATGACCACTCATAGGTATGACAACCTTGGTTGATTGTATTTTGCTGCGAAAGGAACAATTTTTTTTTTAAAAAAAAAAAAGTTAGTTTGAGCATTTTTTTTTTTACTGACTGTTTTACTTTTAAAAACACTTAGTGAGAGTAGCAGATATGAGACTGGTGATCCACCACTTTATACCTATGGAAACAACATTAATTTGGACAGTAGTTCATTAGCTTCTGTTAGATGGTATTTTTCATCCTGAGAGCGACAAAGTAATTCTTTTTGAAGGGAAGCTAGACCACAACCTAAGATTCTTTTTTTTGTTTTGTTTTTTTTTTAATTGATTTTTATTGAGCTCTATATTTTTCTTTGCTCCCCTCCTTGCCTCTGCCCTCCCCCCTTCAATCCTCCCCCAAGGACCCCATGCTCCCAATTTACTCTGGAGATCTTGTCTTTTCCTACTTCCCATGTCGATTAGATCTATGTAAGTCTCTTAGTGTCCTCATTGTTGTCTAAGTTCTCTGGGATTGTGATTTGTAGGCTGGTTTTCTTTGCTTTATGTTTAAAAACCACCTATAAGTGAGTACATATGATAATTGTTTTTCTGGGTCTGGGTTACCTAAGATTCTTAAGGGTTTTATATTTTTTTAAAACTTTTCATCAAAGTTTGTGTTTACCCATTAAGATCTTTGTAAAACTACATTTTAAAAGAACTTAGTGGTTCTTCCAAATTATACATTTTACTATAATGTGGTTAATGTACAGATGAAATATAAAGAAAAATGATAATCTTTTGTTACAGGATCAGCGACAAACTGAAGCCATCCATTTGCTACAGGCACAATTGACCAACATGACACAGCTTGTTTCAAACTTATCAGCAACTGTAGCAGAATTAAAACGGGAGGTAATTGTTCAACTGCCTCTCTTGTAAGACACTGTGCTCCTAGGAAGGTTGTCAGAGGGGCAAGCTTATAAACATGAACATGATAGTTCAAAGCTTGAACCAAACAAAGCTGTCACTTACATAGAACTTTTTCAAAACACCAAAATGCATTACTTTACTGTCTGGGAACTATACTATGACAGTCTTTTGTAAAACATGACTTTCATTATTTGGTTTTACTTATAAGGCAGGTATGTTAATTCTGTTAGGTCTATTGAAAAAAAAAAACAATTCAGTTAATTTTTATTCTGGGCATTGGAAATCATTGCAAATCAATTTTTAAGTAAAGAAATTATCTATGTCTTCTCAGTAATGCTTAACGTGTTGAAAAATTCTCATTTGGTGCCCTGTTGAAAATGGTCTGTTTACGGACAAGAACAGAAACAGGAAAGGAGCTTATTAGAAGGCAATTGCAGTAACTTAGGTGAAGTTAACTTGGACCAGGATTTTAGAAGTACAAAATAGTATAAGGTTAGTTGACTTAAGTATATATTTAAAAGATAGAAAAGTGAGCCTTAATGAAGTATTAAGTATGTAAAGTTAAGGAATTGAGGTTGAGTCTGAGGGGTTTAATAACTCATATATAGTGGGAAAGGCTACGTGTTAGCATGCTTATCCCTGACGAAGGGAATACAAATGGAAAGACAAACTACATGTTAACAAAGCATTGTGGTGTTCATTAGATGGGAAGAAACAGCAAGAACAAACGTCCAATGGTTTGTTCTTAGGCAGCATGCTCTGTATTATGGCTTAGGAGTAAATTGACTATTTAAAATTACTCATTCTCTGAATTTTAGATTCCATTGTATATCCTTTAAAGTACTTTATTATAACTATTGTTGTTTATCTTTTTAGGTTTCAGATCGACAGAGTTACCTTGTTATGTCTTTGATTTTGTGTGTTGTCTTGGGACTGATGCTCTGTATGCAACGTTGTCGAAACACTTCTCATTTTGATGGAGATTACATTTCAAAACTCCCAAAAAGTAATCAGTATCCAAGCCCTAAAAGGTAAGGTTAGCATCATAGATCACAGTTTTCTTCTTTCATCCCTTTTTCTTTTCCCCAAAGAAATGCTGAGAAGATAAAAGGACATTAAGTAATTCCTTCTTGAAATCAGGGTATTAAAAACATCCTGGTAGCAAGAGGGTCACTATAATTATATTTGGAGATAACTTCATTGAATAATCGAGAGAAACTAATAATAAATGCATGAAACCTTTGAGTCATTTTGGTTGAGAAGGGTATTCAGATGTGGGCTTCAGAGATGGAAGAGAATCCACATTGTAAGATACGACCTTACAGATATGTTCTACTCACATTAGCAGTGTTAGGCTTGTTCCATGTGTTATGCAGTTCTCAGAATCCTCCATTTAAATGGGCTATACAGTAAGTTAGAGATCATATACTCATAGTGCTATGTTTTCTTAATGTATTAGGTGTTTCTCTTCCTATGATGACATGAATTTGAAAAGAAGAACATCGTTTCCCCTCATCAGATCGAAGTCTCTGCAGTTTACTAGCAAAGAAGGTAGATTTCTGTGACTATGATATATGTGTTTATTATGTGTATATCTATATAGTATGAAACTGGCTTCTGGCATGTGTATAATTTACCTGCTGTGTTTATGACCATCTGCAATCAAAAACTGAATCAGAGTTATCTTTGTGTTTGTGCTAGTCAAAGCCACTCTACCATTTTCATACTTTAAACCTCTTTGTTCCTTTGCAAGCCCAAAAGGTGGGAGGGGGACTTAGTTTTAAGTAGCAATGAGTAGTTTTATTTGCACATGCTCCTGTTTAGAAGTATTTCTTTTTAGAAAGGGATGTTTGAGAAAGTTCAGCAGCTATGGAAAACCTGAATGCTCAATGTGCTCCCATAGCATCCTGTGCTTTTCTGCCTCCTCTTCTTGTGCAGGTAGGACCCTTTTTGTCTCTAGTTTAGGACTTTTGAGGCACTTTCATTGTCCCAGAGTTTATAATTGGGTTTCATTCAAGACATGCTAACATTTGGGTGAACAGATGAATACTGAATAATTATTTTTCTGTTTTATTTTCTTTGTAACTAGTACTTAAGAAACTTAACAATTTATCCATATAGAAAAGGTAAAATAACCAGTTATTTATATATTTCATTTAGGGGTGCTTTCTGAATAAGAGCTGTTCTCCCTTTCCTTAGGATTTTAGTTATTGATCAGAATGTTTCCATTGTTATGTCTTGCAAATAATCACTCCTGAGCCTGATTAGTGAAGCTTACTTAATCCACTCCATGTGCAAGCTTAGATAATTTTTACAAACTCAGTATGCCTGTGTAATCCACATTCTAATTAAAAAATGGAGTGTATTTTTAACACCTCTAAAATACTTTGTGCATTTTCCCCTCCCAGTATAGCCAGTATTTTGTTGTGAGTCACCATACTGTCTAATATAGTTCATTCATTCTAATTCTAGTACAGCATTCCACTGTACAGATGCTGCCCATTAACACATTTACCTTTGGACTGTTTTCATTTTGAGATTATTACATGTCTTTAAGTCAACACATACATGCATCTGCCAACAGAAATGGAAGTAGGAGTGCTGGATCATAGCATATGTGTCAGCTTTAGTAAATATCAACACATGGGTTTCTGAGTGTTCTATGGATGATGTCCCATCAGCTTTGAATGACTTCTTCCCAGCTTTTTCAGTTGTTCCACATTCTAGTAATCACTTAATAATTCGGGTCTTGTAGTCATTCTAATTGTTGTGCATGCATTTTGTAATTGAGCTAGATTCATGCATTTGGGAGATAAATTTGTTTTCATCAGTTCTAGTCCTATCTCACATTAAGTGAACTAATATATTTTATTATTTAAAGACAAATAGAATATGCTTTGTTCCTGATAACAGAATTGCTTCTGTTTTAAACAGTGATGTAATCTTGACGTATCCTTGCTTCTAAAGAAAGTTGAGGACATTAGGCAGGAAGGAACTGACTTTAGTCCTGTTTCTGTTATTCATTTCTTTATTTTTCTTCAGTTAAAACTCTTGGGGCATTTATTTAGTCTGCCTTGAATTTTCCCATTTTATACGTATTTTCACTTCTTAGCTTAGAAGGAAGGAACCAATGTCAAATTGGTTTTTTTTAAGCAACAACATAAATGTATCATTTTAACCATGTTTTAAGTATGAAATCCAGTAATAAGTTCACATTTTTGTGAAACCGATCTTCAGAATATTTTTATCTTAGAAATCTGAACATTGTGTCTGTTGTCTATAAATAACTCAGTGTCCCCTCTACCTGACCTAAATACTGTTGTAGTTTATGTTCCTTTTCATTTAAATACTTAAATACTCCATATTCATGGTGCTGTCTTGGTTTTTCTGCACATGGTTTATTTTATATAGCATACCTTCAGGGTACATCCATGTTGTAGTATGTAATAAGATCTCCTTTTTAAAGCTGAATAATTTTTTTCAGTTTATTTATTTATTTATTTATTTATTTATTAAAGATTTCTGTCTCTTCCCCGCCACCGCCTCCCATTTCCCTCCCCCACCCCCAATCAAGTCCTCGTCCCTCGTCAGCCCAAAGAGCAAAAAAAAAAAAAAAATTATTATGATTTTGTTCATAGTCTATACTAAAGTATTCTTACTTTTACTTCATTTGTTATATTTTGAATAACAAGAAAAATACTAGAAAGCTTAAAAAAAATAAAGCTGAATAATTGTCCGCTTTTTGTATATACCACGTTTTCTTTCCATTTTTTTCCCCGTTTCATTAGTGTATACACTCATGAATGCATACATGTGAAGGGCAGAGGACAACTTTGAGAGTCAGTTCTCTCCTCTGCCATGGACTTGTGGATCCTAGAAATCAAGATCAGGTTGTCAGCCTTGGTTCGGGTGCCTTTCTTTACCCAGTAAGCCATCTCATCAGCCTTTTGTCTTCTGATGAGGATTACTGTAGCTTTCTGATTTTGTTGTTTTAAGTAGTGCTCCTTGCTATGAGCATGCCTGTACAAATACCGCTTTGACAATCCTACTGTCAGTTTGTCTGGATATATAACTGCAATGGGATAGATAGCTAGATCATGTGACAGTATTTTTCATTTCTTTTTGGGTAATCTCCATACTTTCCATCGTTACTGTACTCTACCCAAGCAATACTGTTCCATTGTTTCCATATTCTCATACATGTTATTTTTTTTGGTTTTTTCTAATAGTAGCTTTCTAATATATATGGGATATATTACTGTTCTTTGATTAGCATTTCTCTAATTCATTATATGTGCATATATATACACACACACATAAACACAAACACTTGTATATAAATGTAAGTGTCATATATTATTTAAAAATATTTTCTCCCTTTCTGCACATAGCTTTTATCCTATCCATTTTGTTTTTATTGTCAGTGTCCTAACCAGGAAATCTTTATGAAGACCTGAACCCTAAAACTTTTATGTTTTTTTTTCCCTTAGGTTTATAGGCTTAGGTCTTTATTCCACTTGGTGTTGATTTTTGTGTATGACATAATGGTCCTTTTCCCTCTGCTCAATTTGCTGACTAAATTACCCATTTGTCACTGACAGTAGTCTAAGAACCTTCTCAAAAATCACTAGACTATATGCCTCCATACTGTGATGCCCTGTTGTTAAATGTGTATGCACTTATGACCAGTATGTCTTTTTGGAATCATTATGTAATTTTTATTTCAAGGTCAAAAGTCTGCTTTGTCTCAAATGAATGTAGCTGCTCGTTATTTTGTATTTAAATTGTATTTTTTAGTGGTAATAGTTGGATCTCATTACCCGATTGACTGGCAATCTCTGTTAATCAGTTTATTTAGACCATTGATTTTAAAGATGGTTTTGACTTAGTTAGAACATTACCATATTATTGTTTTCCATTTAAGTTTGTTTGTGTTTTTGTCCTCTATATTATTTCTACTCTTTTTGGTTATAATTGAGCATTGTGCCTGATTCTTTTTGTTAGCAGATCCAGCATAATTCTTCATAGAGTTACTTTAATGATTGCTTGTTTACAGTATACATTTACAACTAACCCACCTCCACTTTTCAAATAAAGCCATACCCTTTCACAGGTATGGTGATAGCACCAAAGTAATACTAAATCCTGCCTCCTATCACTTGCATTATTATCATTCGTTCCATTTATACATATACATACTTACACACACAAAATCATATTGGTATTAATTTTAACATAATTATCTGTTAACCAGGTAATGATGAGAAAAAATGAGTTTTTCTTATTATTTCATTCTAAACTATTACTATTTCTTGCAAAGCAGGTCTGTAGGTTCCTTCAATTTTGCTTATGAAGGTCTGTTTTTTCTCTTGTGAAGAATGCATAAGCAAGATAAGAACCACATCTGATTTTTTTCCTCAAAAAAACAGAATTTCATTGTTTCACATCTTAATGTTTCAGGTGTTGCTTCCCTTCCTTCCTTCCTTTCTTTCTTTCTTTCTTTCTTTCTTTCTTATCTTCTTAATAAGCTTCTCTTTCATCCTGTTGAGATATGCCATAGTTAGAGACCATAGGCTTCCTTTTTAATTAGTAGAGTTACATGGGTATGCAATTTTCTTTGTAAGAGTAGTTTAGGGTGTTTAACTTAAGTTGTGGTGATGAATTTTTCTGGTACTGTTAAATCACAATTCCAAGAATGTGACCATTTTCTAAGTATGCATTAGCACACATTTAGAACATTAGGTGTTGTGGTGGCTTAGTGTACTCTCCATCATCATCATTGTAAGGAGGCTTTTTCTTAGGATGCAGTGGATATTTAGTTCCCTATTATAACACTTAGGTTGAAAATTGTTCATAGTCATTGTTCTTTATAGGTCATTTCAGAAAGGTACAAGTATTTCCTGTCGAAAGGAACATTTCTACCTCTTTCTGAACCAATATAATGATCTTATTTATTAACAAGCAAGTCCCTGTTTATTATGCTCAGTTTTGTTTTACATTAGTTCTAGTTTTTCTGCTTAATTCTAACTCATGACATTAAATTTCGTATTGTTTATCGAAATTTGCCTGCGTATTTCATTTCATTTGTCATTAGATCTCAAACGCTCTGAAATACCTTTTCCTTTTTTTTAAAGACTGGATGTTTCTATGTAGTTCTGGCTATAAGGTCTGCCTGCTACCACACCCCTTAAACTACTATTTTAATTTTTCTTTAATCCTATGTTAGATTTGTTGAGCTCTTTAGATCTCTACATAGATATTTTTTGAGTAATGGAAAATTATCAGCTTTGGTTTTTCCCCCTACATAATTACTTATTCCTCAGTGTCTTAAGTCCCCAATTTCATTAATGTTTTAATCCATCCCTCTGTATTCTTTTTATTTTGTAAATTTTGTCATTTTTATTTTTAAGATTTATTTTACAATGAAGTATGTGTGGCTGTATGACTGCAAATGCAGTGCCCTTGGAGGCCAGTTGATCCCCAGAGTGTGAGCTTCTGACATGGGTACTTAACCAAACTCAGTCCTCTACAAGAGTAGTACATGCTCATAATCCAGCCCCTTTTTGCTTCCTTATGATACATTTTTCATGATTATTTTTTTTCCTAATCCATTTTCTAAGTTACACAGTCTACAGCTATATCTAATCTGTTACTTAATTCATCCATTGAGTTTTAAATTTTATTTACCACATTGTCTATTCCAAGAAATCTTTGTGTTTTGTTAAAAAGCCTTGTTTGAGTTTCTTGGTGTGTGTGTATGTGTTTCTTGAGATACTTTCCAGCTTTTTAATATTTAGATACATTTAAGTACAGTGTCTTTATAGCCCACATTTGAAATCAGGCACATTTACGGTGGTATGGGCTTTAGATGATACTAGTCTGTGGTCATCCTGGTATCCTAAATATTTGCAAATCTTCATTTATTTGTGTTTATAGGCCCTTGCTTACAGTGTACTATGTCTTTGTGTGCCTGTTCATTTTTGTGCGCTTTTCCACTTTGAAAATTATTTGTAGGTCTAATCTAAGAATTAGGTTGTGGTGTCCTTGGCAGGTATTCAGTGGTGTTAGCTTTGTTTTTTTTTTCCTTTTCCCACCACATTTGTTTACAATGTGGAAGTCAGTCTAACAACAGGATTCCTAGAGGAAGGCATTGTGATGTTTTTAAAAAGTAACTGGAGATGAATGGCTTGATAGGGATGGCTATTTAGAGGAATATTTGTATGCTTTGATGTTTTTAATGGCTTTTTTAAGAGTCTTTGAGGAATAATGATAATGCAAGTTGTCACTGATTGGATCATGTTATTAATATGTTTCAAGTATGTGTAACTTAATGATAAATTTGCTGTTTACTAAATTAGTCTGTGTCAGACTGTGAATTGTTGAATAGGGCTAAAGTTCCATAGCTCTGATGAGAGGTTTGTTGTAGGGAGGGATAAGAGTGTCCCGAGTAACAGAATTGTTTAAACAAAGAGATAAATCATCTAATGTACTCATCATGTCAGAATGTTTTTTCAGGAGTATGTGGTCACATATACTACATGTTCAAACTGTTACTGTATTTTAGAGTTAATAATTTTAATCAGAACTATAAAAGGTTAGAAAAAAGCATTCCCGAATTTCTCTTTATATTCTTCTAATTGGCATCTATATGTGATTCCAAATGCTTGACGTATATCATTAATGCATCTTTCTGACTCCATCTTTTAGGAATTACCTGTAGGCTTTGTATTGGCTTGCCCAGTAATGCTGTTGTTTTCATCATGTGGGGAATGGATCTCGTTCAAGAAAGGGACCCTTCCTGTATCAATTGATGACTGTTAATTTGGAATATAAAATGGAAAATTCTTGAATGTTGGTTGTCTTCAGGGTTGATAACCAGCCTTCAAATAACTGACCAAATTCAGAGCCCACCTTGCCCATTCTGGCTTACTAATTTTCAACCTAGAAATATGGTTATCCTGTCCTGATACCTGTCATCCATTTCATTAATAAAATAATCACTCATGTTGTTTTGGGTGTTTAGTCATAGCATAATACACTTTTCATTTTACACCCCCTTTCTTACTTACAGTAGACCCAAATGATTTGTACATCGTAGAACCCCTCAAGTTCTCTCCAGAGAAAAAGGTAATACTTGTTTTCTTTTGAAGTCTTTTGTAAGCTGTGTGTTAGTAAATAAAAGACAGATACTGAAAATGTTAATATTTATTCCTTGGCATAATGTTTATTTTACTTTTAATTTTTCCTTTTTAGTTGTTTTGGGCAATTTTGTTGTTTTTACATTTATTTAAGGTGTGAAGGCCAGATGATGATAACTTGGAGAAGTCAGTTCTCCACCCTGTGAGTTATCAGCAACCAGTGACTTTACCTGCTAAGCCATCTTGCTGACCCTGCTTTTTTTTTTTGTTTTTTGTTTTTTGTTTTTTTTTTTTTTTTGAGACAAGTTCTCACTCACACTGTATTTTCTTGGACTATAATATGTAGCCCTGGCTGGCACCCATCTCACTGCAGTCCTCCTGCCTCTATCCCTCCTGCAAGGGCTGAATAATTGATGTGAGTGAGACATCATACTCAACCATAATGTTAATTTTCTTTCTTTTTTTTCCCTTGGTTTTGTTTGTTTAAGATAAAGTTTTATGTATCACAGGATGGCCTCAAACTTGCTACGTGCCTGAGAATGACTGATTCTCTGTCTGCACCTTTGAGTTCCTATGCTAAGTTACAGACATGCATCACCATATTTTATGCAGTATTCGGGATCAAACCTGGAGTTTCATTCCTATTGTACAAGCACTTTACTAACCGAATTGTCTTCTCAGTTCCCATACATTCGTTTTCAGGTATAAATAATATCTAGAGAGGTCATCAAACTGTAGCCTATTTTCTACATTATAGGAGTCAATAAGTATTTTCTCATTTTTAAAAGATTACAAAGTAAAAATCAAGAATACATTTATGAGACGTTTAAGAGGCCTGTGATGCCTAAATTATTATTATCCAACCATTTAGAGAAGAAAAGTGCTGATCCTTAGGTGAAAGTCATTATTTACTGAGCTTCTGATGCATGCCAGGCACAGTGCAAGCACTGTTCTGTAATCCTCTCAACAGCCCGTTGGTGCTGACAACCCCATCTTAAAAGTTTGAGACTGGTTTACTTGGATGTCTCATTAGATAGTAGGCAATCTTTACGGTCTTGAGATTTTTCCACCTTGGCTATAAAGCCTGATTTTCTTTTTAACCTCTCAAATTACATAACATTTGATTAGCAATAATTGACTGTAGATAATAGAATTTTTAATTAGTGCGAAGTAGGTTACAGTTTGATTCTGGCTTTGATACTCTGTTTTGTAACTTAGGCAGGGAGCCACATCTCTAAAGCTTGATTTTTTTTTCATGTAGGAGCCAAAAACAAATTATCAAGGTTAACATATAAAATATACAAGGGAGTAACTTGTGTACCATCTGACACATAGAGGTATTCAGATGTCAGTTGTCTCTAAGTCTGTATGCATGAGTGACTATAAGCTGTTGGAACTTTGAATTGAAGTAGCATTTACAAACTGGGATGTCAGTGATTCCATCTGTTCACAACAGAAGAGTGGTGTGTGTGTGTGTGTGTGTGTGTGTGTAAAACACTGCTTTACTTCTCATAGGCAGTAGTACTTTCCTCTTTTATATCTCATATCTAATAAGAAGGAGTAATTTCTGTGCTTTCTTTTATTTCTGTTATAGAAGAAACGTTGCAAGTACAAAATGGAAAAAATTGAGACGATAAAGCCTGCAGATCCATTGCACTCTATAGCCAATGGAGACATAAAAGGAAGAAAGCCCTTTACGAACCAGAGAGATTTTTCTAATATGGGAGAAGTTTATCACTCTTCTTACAAGGGCCCTCCATCTGAGGGAAGCTCAGAAACTTCATCACAGTCAGAAGAGTCCTATTTTTGTGGCATTTCAGCTTGTACAAGTCTGTGCAATGGACAGACCCAAAAGACAAAAACTGAGAAGAGGGCTTTAAAACGAAGGCGGTCTAAAGTCCAAGACCAAGGAAAATTAATAAAAGCTCTTATACAGACTAAGTCGGGATCATTGCCGAGCCTGCATGACATAATCAAAGGAAACAAGGAGATCACCGTAGGAGCATTTGGTGTTACTGCAGTCTCGGGACATATCTAAAAGGAACTGGACATTTGTACTGAAGACTTTTTTTGTTCTTTGGAGAACAACCTGTGGTATTTGAAGGGTTTAGGGGAGGGGTAAAATATTGGGGAAAGTATTAAAAAATTATGGTTTTTTGCCTTTTTAGAAAGGAAACAGGATTGTGTCAATCTTGGCTGATGAACTACATACAGTTTTACAAGACTGATCTCTCCTTATAAAGATGATAGACATTTTATAAAGATGTTTTTTCACAGATAATTACTGGGACAAAAGTTAATTTGGAAGCCCAGTTCTTTGGGTGGGATAGGAATGAAAGCCTAAACCTCTTCCTTCAGCTTGGTTCCTATTTCTTGCACCTTCCCATATTTATGTGCCTTTGTCTATTTATAATGCCACTGGAAGAGGAGGGAGGATTTTTTTTTGTCATTTGATTTGTTTTGTAACTTTATTAGGTTTTTGAAGCTGCAAACACTACAAGGCTTTAAGGTGGTCCGTGCCTGAAGCTCAGCAGTGTGGGTCATTTGCATAAAGATCCTAAAGACTTGCCAACTTAGAGTTGCTCAGCAGTCTCACTGGAAATAAACACCTTCTGAAATTTTCTTAAATCCTTTTCCATAAAAGGTGATGATTCATCCTTGCTTTCATTGAATTTAGTTGAATTGGGTTATTTGTTTTCCTGAGTTATTAACTCAGTGAAATGGTAAAATATTTTCTTGGAAATGACAGATACCAGAAAACAAATTTATTATAAATTCACCTTTCAACACACTTAACTACTTGATGATTTTTTTACATTGCATTCTGAATGTTCACTGCAAACACTAATCCTCCAGATGTTCACATCACCAAGACCAGGTTTCCCATGGCCCAGTCACTGCCATTGTACATAGTCACAGAAGCAGCCAGTGAGTGTGTCAGGCCTTACTCAGTTAAATTGGTTAAGTCTAACAAGATTATGATTCCTTGATGTTTGCTTTTGTTGGCTACAATGTGCAGATATATATGTGTGAGGTGTCAACGTCTGTCTCTGTTGGTCCCTTTTTCCCTTAAGAAATTGGCAGTGTCTGAGTAAATTGGTTTCTTGATGTGTGATTGTACAGAGATGAATGAAAGTGAAATGTGTTTCTGAGAGAATTGACCATTTTGTGTTGTAAAATTAAGTTATAACTTATTGAGCACTTTCGTTAATAATTGTTTTTAAATTTGTCTAGTACCTTTCTTGGTATTGTTTGTAATGTGATTTATTTAAAGCCTTTTTTTGTTTAAGTTGCTGCTTTAGGTTAACAGTATGTTTTAGGAGATGAACTCCCCTCCCCCTTCCCCGCTTCCCGTCTGCACAATTAGCTATTCAAAGCAACAGGACCTGAAGGTACAGCAGGTCCTTGAAAAGAAATCCAGATGAGAGCCAAGCTACAGTGGTAAGTCACACTGTTGTGTGTTGTGAAGAGGGTTTTAAATATGTAACTACAAAGCTGTAGTACCACTAGAAACTGTGAATTTCCAAATAAATCTGAACACTCGTCTTTATTAATTATTGACTCTTCTGTCCTTTAAAAGGTTGCACACATTTATCACTCATAGATTTAAGCTGGTCTTTGTTTTCGTTTGCCATCTTTCAGGCTCACATTTCAGGCAACCATAATGTACACTTTCACTTAAACATTATATTCCCTAATAATCATAGTTCACCTTTTCAAACACTAAAATTATGGTTCTAATAATAAGATGCATTATCTACCCAGAGAATTAAAATTTTAGTCTGCATTTTCTTTCTCTTTCAGAGTATTACTACACATAAGAGGGAAAACAACCATAACCCAAGTCTTTAATAAGTGGAGATTATTGCCAGCAGCAGATTTGTGTCTGGTAAAAAGCAGCAATCAAAATCCAAGGGTTGTAAAATCCTAACATCTTAAATTACTGCTCGATTTTTGAAGTATTTGTAGCACTTTTGGATTTTAAATTTTGGAACTGAGGATGCCTACCCAGCATATATAATTAACAGAATCTAAAAATCTTCAAAATTAGAGACATATCTCCTGAGTGGTTTAGACAAGACATACTCAAACCCTTACGTAAATCTAAAAGATTTTCAACATTCCCTAGTAACCAACCTTATTTTATTTGTGGTGCTAAGTAAGGTATTAAACCCAAATGAAATTTACTGAACTCAAGCAGTCAGTTCTTTGGGTTCTTAAATATCTGTTGAGGGTTTTTTGTGCATATGATTTGAGGAATTATATAGTTTTTACAAAGCTTGTGCAGAGGTACAACATTTTCTCCCTCGTGCTGTCTCACCTACCTCTCCCCCCAGCACATCTTCTCCCCAGCAGCGTCCAACTCCCAGTGCCTACCTTGTGTCAATCATATGCACACAGGAGCAGGCATAAGACAGATGTAAACCTGTATTTGTTTACCTAGTCTAATCATCCAGTTTAAACCCACAGTAAATAATATAACTTAGAAATAGTTCTTTTTAAACTATATTTTATAAAATAGATATTAAGACCCTGACATGCTTTTATTCTACTGTAATCTGAGAAATTTTGAAACTATGGAAAAGTGCCATAACCCATATTTACCAGTTGTTGTTTTCCGTTTTTTTTTTGTTTATATATGTATGTCTGTGCATGTATATATATATATATATATATATATATATATATATATATATATATACACACACATATATGGACATAGATGCAGTGTATATTATGGGTATATGGTATGTGTGTATATTTAAGACGTTTGGTAGATGTGCTGGGACATATTGGTACATCATAACCCTTCATGTTGGATAACTTCGTGTTTTTTCTAGAATAAAGATATTCACCTTACATGACTGTATTATTCAGGATTCTCTAGAGTAACAGAATTTATCAGATGAGTTTTTATATTTAAAAAGGAATTTCTTAGAATGATTGACAGGTTGTGGTCCAGCTAATCCAACAATAGTTGCCTATGAACAGAAGAAGTTCAAGAATACAATAGTTCTTCAGTCCATGAAGCTGAATGTCTCAGCTTGTTTTCAGTATATGCTGGAATCCTGAAGAGGATTCTCTAATGCCAGTGAAGGAATGGACTTGTTAGCAAGGCAAACAAAAACAAAAAAAGGCAAAGCAAAAGATTCCTTATATTCCAGAAGAAGGCATGACCCAGGTTAGAGGTGAGTCTTCCTACCTCCAAAGATTTAAGATATGTCTGCCCACTTCATAGCAAGTAGAGTTCTCTCACAGGTATGCTCCTCCATTTTTAGGTTTTAGTTAATTCCAGATGTAGTCAAGTTGACAAGCAAGAATAGCCATCACAAGTCAATCCTTTGACAGTTTGGCATACAATCATATATCCTTGTGATTAATTTCCAAATGAAAACAATAACAAGGTCATAATTACACCTAAATTGATATAACTATTCCACATATCATTGCATACGAATTATATATTTAACCAAGTCATAGTTAAACCTAACATGATATAACTGTCCTTTATATAACCACAAATGCATTATAAATTTAAACTAGGTGTCAATGTCCATTGAGGGAATGTATTTTAGTATATAAAATATAACAATTGATATTCTTGTAATTGACATTACATCACATGATAAGGAAAGAAAACACAAGTATCTGTACCAATGCATTCTTAATATACCAGAAACACTCAATTATAATCCTTGTTTCTGCAACTGATCATGTGGGCTTAGCTGATATTTATAACTACCTTCCTCTACTACTTGGGTTTATACAGTTTATACCATATTTCTCTAGCTTTCATGGTACCTGTGAATGTAATTTCATAGTAGCTACAGCTAGGCACGGCTTCGTGTGACCAGTGTGGTGTGGCTCATGTAGCAGATGGGTTCTTTGCAAAGAAAAATTCTGCTTAGAATTCTGTTTTGATCGTTCCCTTAGAGCAGTGGTGTAGTGATGTTTCATTTGTATTTTAATAAACAAAGCTTGCCTGGAGATCAGAAAAGTAAAGCAGCCAAGCCACTAGAGAGCTCTTACCTCTATAAAATCTTCAGACTGAAGAGAGAGAGTTTCTGTCTTACCCCGCCTTATATTCCTCTCTAGTGCTAGGATTAAAGGCGTGCACCACCACTGCCTGGCCTCTGTGGCTAACTAGTGTGGCTGCTGGGATATAGGACACCACCACAGCCAAATCCGAGCACAAGCTGATGCCCTCAGTCGGTGATGTCTGCCCTCCAGTTGTCTGTGAAAGCCTTCCTGTCCTTTTCACTTCACTCTCCACTTGGGAAAACTTCTCACTCTTCATCCTTTAGCAGAAAAGACTAGTTGTGCCACACAGTGGTTCTCGGCCTTCCTAATGCTGTGATCCTTTAGTACAATTTCTTTATGTTGTGGTGACCCTGACCATGAAATTATTTTCGTTGCTACTTCATAACTAATTTTGCTACTGTTACGAATTTAATATAAATATCTGTGTTTTCCCAGGGTCTTAGGTGACTCCTGTGAAGGGGTCTGTTGATCTCTTCATGGTGCCATGACCCACAAGTTGAGAACCACTGTCTTAGAGGATCTGTCAGGTTTAGTTTTGATTTTAAGATTTATTTTCATGTGTGTGTGTGTGTGTGTGTGTGTGTGTGTGTGTGTGTGTGTGTAGGAGAGAGTATGCAGAGGCCAGAAGAGGCATTTGGATCATCTGGTGCTGGAATTGCAGGTAATTGTGAGCCATGCAGTGTGTGAACTAAGGACCAATTCTTGGTCCTTTTGAGCTGTGAGTGCTCTTAATTGCTGAACCATCTCTCCAGCCTCTGCCTGATCCAGAATTCATTCTCCCGTGTTCACTGTTTTAATGGCTGATGTGTAATTATATAACTCTAAAATGTTTGTGGTAGTCTATATCCAAACGAATATATTTATATTAAGAATTACTTTGTCAAATTCTCAAGACTTTCTTTCAAACTTTTGTTTTAATTAAAATATAAAAATCAATATGTAGAGAAATGTTTATTTCAAAATGTTTGTCTTTTTGAAGCTATGTAATTATCAGGATTGCTGTAATATGCAATTCTCATATTATTGTTGCCTTTATGAATGAGGTGCTTTAAATATATTTTCCAATAATTTTTTGATAATATGAAAAAAGACAAGTGTTATTTAAACATTGTATTACTTTACTGGATTAGGTTTTTTTCTTCTGTTGATTCTTTTCCATGTAGTCTACCCACATCACATTTCCCTCATTTCTATACCCTTACCTATTTTCCTTTGGCTTTTGCTTCACATTTTCTGGGACTTGATAAACAATGCTTAGCAATAGGAATGCTGGTAGGCATCATTTTCCTATGTATAAATTAGAAATTTTACAGTGGTTTGTAATTAGTATTAGTGGTTAGTTTCAGATACACGCTCTGATACTTGGGTGCAGTGGCTCACGATAGAATAGTAATGCCTAAGTAGGCTTATGGAGGAAAACCACTGGGTTTGAGGTGAGCCTGGACTACAGAGAGAGACCCTGCCAAAAAGCAAAACAACAACAAAAATTACTTTATTATTTTGTTGAAAATTCTTTCTTAGTTTGGAATACATGGTAGATTTTATTAAAAATGTTTTGAGCATCAAGCAAGTTAGCACTTTTCCCGTGATCTCTCTTGTGAAATGAATTATTTACTGAGAAGTTATCCAGTACCAAGTCATCCTTCATATTAGTTAGAGAAATCAACTTGGATTTTGAATCTGCTATTGTACATTGGCTCTGTATTAGTTGACTAGGGTAAACTATATTTTTATAACAAATTAAATCTGAAACCTCAATGAATTAACACATGAAATCTGTTTGTCATTTATGTAATGTCTGATAGAGCCTGGTGGCCTTTCTCTGTTGTCTTAAGACTTCAGAACACCCAGTCTCAAAAACTTGGGCAAAAATGGAAGAGTGGGCACAGGGACAGCACACCTGTTTGAGAACCTCAAATGTGGAAGGAAATGTTGTTTATATTCATATTTCAGTGCTGAAGCCAGTGACATTGCCCCAAATTAAGCAAACCTAGGAGATCTCCTGTTTCTCTGTCCCAATATGTTTTGCAGTAATTTTGAATAGTATAAGGGAAAGGCAGAGGTTTGATTTAATCATTTTAAACAATTTGCTGAATTCTGTTCCATGGGCGGCAGTGTGGTAAGTAGGCTTTGAAGCATTTCCAGTCATCCCTCTTCTGATTTCTGTGGAAAGCTTTGATGCTGGTACCCATGCCACAGTCTGCTCAGGTGCTGCTCTGGTCATATTTTCCCAGTTAAAGTTTGCGCTGCATCTTCACTATGTTCTTTCCTTGCTTTTTTCTCCATAGGTTATTAGACACTTCCCTTATCCCCACCTTTTAAGAGAAAAAGGGCACATTCAGAACTGGTTCTTGTGCCTGTTTACATTCTGTTTGGTGTAATAGGAGAACTACGCATTGGTTTCCCAGCTGCCCAAACCCAAATAATCACACAGAAACTATAAAAATTGAACACTGTTATTTCTCACTAGCTTTTATATCTTAACCCATTTCTATTTATGTATCACTTGAGGTTGTGGCCTACTGGTAAGATTCTGGCGTCTTTCTCTTTTGGCAGCTACAGGGTGTCTCCCTGACTCGACCTTCTTTCTCCCTGCATTCGGTTTAGTTCCGTGCTATCCCTGTCCCTCTCCCTCCCCACCTAGCTCTATTTGGCCTGCCATAGGCTAGAGCAACTTCTTTATTAACCAAGCATATGGAGGGGAATCACACATCAGTTTGGCATTTCACTTTACCTTTTAGGATATGTTTATCTTAAGATTATGACTCAGGTTATCTCCCAAGCCCTTACCCTTTAGCTGGTATTATGGCCTAGTGTTTTCCTTTGAACTAGTAATTATTTAATGCCTATACTGATTATTCTGAACTAGTGGAATATATAATTGTTTTTAATTCCATTATTCAGGAATTACTGTGGGCTTGCTTTCTCTTTTTATCTATATTAGTTTTAGGGGCTATATTTTTGAGAACGCAGTATCATGTACTTCATGGCCACTATCTCCTGGGACATGCTCTGTCTAATGGATGTAGTAATAAATTTGGAAATCTCAAAAAGTAGCCTGTTTGACAAAGATGAACATCCTACCTTCTGATTAGTAGTCTGTCTGAGCCCTGGGGCATATAATGCATGAGTTATAAGGTGCATTTTAGTCTATATCTTTTTTTTACATACGCCTGTTTCTTGATTCACCTTATCTCTCCTCCCCTCACATGTATGGTGGGTCTTCACACATCAAATAATCAAATCAGGAAATGAGGAGCCTGGTGGTGGAGGTACACGCCTTTAATTTCAGCCCTCAGGAATCAGAGTCAGGCAGAATCTCTGTGAGTTTGAGGCCCAGTTGGTCTACAAAGTAAGTAAGTTCCAGGATAGCCAGAGCTATTATGCAGAGAAACCCTGCATCGAGAAATAAAATTCAATTAAGAAAAAAATAAAGAAATGAGGAATCAGGGAAATCCCCAGTGGCTCTCCTTTTAGTTCCAGCCAAATATAACCAGCACAACTGTCTCTAGCCTTTCTCTGCTCCTTCAGGCAGCCCAATGGAGAGAGCCCAGCTCAACCCCTATATAACCCCAAATATAACCAGCACAACTGTCTGTAGCCTTTCTCTGCTCCTTCAGGCAGCCCAATGGAGAGAGCCCAGCTCAACCTACCAGAAAGTCCTTGTGTGGGATTGGTGTTTCGTCTCCAGAAAATGTTCATTCTTGGCACACAAACTCTGGGAATGCTGCCCAACACAGCAGCGAACCCTGCATTCATAGTATGGGGGTAGTTAGCAGCAAGCCTTTAAACTTTCTAGTGTTCTGGGTAGTATTAAGATTTTAGCTTGTACTGCTGAGTTCCTCACAGGGACAAGGACAGTGTCACTGTAAGTACAGTTCTTGGCATGAGGCCAGCAAAGCTTTCCCCATAACGTTTTGTAGACAGAGCCAGTAAGACTTAGACTCAGAAATACACTAACTTTATACCCAGAAGCTACTGAAAATGTTACCTCATTTTCTATTTGTCTTGTTTCCTCGTTGGCTGGCTAGCCTTTGCCTGACTCTGCCTTCTTTCTCCCTGCATTCAGTTTAGTTTTCCTGCCTAACATACTCTGCCCTGCCATAGGCCAAAGCAACTTCTTTATTAACCAATAGTGATAAAACATATTCATAGCATACAGAGGGGAATCCCAGCCTAGCATGATAGCTCAGCTCTGTAATCCTAGCAAATGATCATGAGTTTGAGGCAAACTTAGGCTGTATGGTGAGACCTTGTCTCAAAAAAGAAAACAGAAGAGTTTCAGAGTCTGGGGATGCAGTTCAGTGGTAAGCCTCATCCAAGAGGTGTGAACCCTGAGATCCATCCCAGCACTGAAAAAAAACATTCTTTAAAATGATATTTTTCAATAGTGTTTAGAAGAAAAGAGCATAATTTTCTTTGAATTGGTTGTGGGCAACAAGAAATTTACTGAGATGATTGCTTTGCACACACATGAACATTGATTTAGTGTAGTGGATTAGAATTATGAAAATGTTCCTTAAAACATTCAATTTATGGGGAAAACATGTTCAAGAATATGTCTAATATTTACTTGTGACAAGTCCATTGAAAGAAACATTTTTGTTCAATGAGGTAAAACATTTCTGAGCATAATGTGCCCATCCATGTCTGATTTCCCACCAAAATCCCTGAACACTAGTGGCCTGTGTCACATGTGCTCCACCTCAGCTTCAGTAGACGTGGTTCGCTTGTCTCTGTTCTGGAGTAACTAGACTGAACAAGCTGAAACACACAGTTGTACTGCCCATGCAGACTGGCTCTCAACAGTGTTGTCTCCATAGTTGAAGTTATAGAAGATAAATAAAGCTAGGTGTTTTGAGTGCTCAATTTCTTCCCTATGAGATGTTAATTTAAAGGTATCTCTTGCCATTTACTTAAAATTTAGTGGATCTCTGTATGTTACCAGGAGTGGAGCTGGTGCTCGCTCTCATATGGTAACTCTTTTAAACTGATTCATACACTATTTTCACTAAGAAATGAATAATTCTATGTTTGAAAAGTCCTGTGGGTCTGCATCAACATTTTATTAATGTTTATGGAAGAGGCACTAGTATAATTAAAAGGTCACGCATTATGCTGAATGTGAAGAAATGAATTCTCTTCAGCATTGTCACCGAGGGGTATGATCACTTTATCCACTTCTCTAAGACCAATACAGACACACACACACTTCCACAGGTAATTAAGTGTGATAATGTTCCTCAAGTTTGTAATCTGACTTCAGCACAATTTTATAGGTCTCAGGGCTCTTTCTCTATGGAGTATAATAACAGCCAATATTAGCCATCTTTTATTGTTTGGCCCATATCCAAACATTTCTTCTGTAGGTCAGCTTAATCTTCACCATCCAGTAATTAAGCTGTAAGAGCTGAAAGAGCTCTGTGAGGATCCAGAAGGTTCAGGCTGTGCTGGATAATATATTACTCCATGGTGGAGCCACAGAAAAGAAACCAAAGCTTAATTGTTCCCCAGTCTTGGTCTGGGCCTGATCCTCTCCCCCAGGAGAATTTCTCAGGCAAGTCCTTAAAGACATATATGCTTATGCATGTGATATATGACTTTGGAGGAAAAAAATGTGTAGCTTTCAAATGAGAAATATGTGCACATTTAGAGAAAAAAGTTCTAACCCCTGTCTCTGCGAACATGCCTGTGTTCTGTTTAGTTGTATGTGTCATGACAGTTTGCTTATATGTCAGTATACTTTTCCTGGTTACTGCAGTGAGGTGGAAACCCAGAACAATATGAAGATTAGTATAATTCAGTCAAATTCCTGACTCCTAGTTAAAATGTGATTGAAATTCCTTCATTTGCATTTAAGAGGCTTCATCAAGACCAGTGAAGATACTTTAGGGTGGCAGAGTGGTTTTAAGTGTCTGTTATATGCTCCAGACAGTCTTTTTTTTAAAAAAAAAAAATTATTTTTTTTATTATGTATACAATATTCTGTCTGTGTGTATGCCTGCAGGCCAGAAGAGGGCACCAAACCTCATTACAGATGGTTGTGAGCCACCATGTGGTTGCTGGGAATTGAACTCAGGACCTTTGGAAGAGCAGGCAATGTTCTTAACTTCTGAGCCATCTCTTCAGCCCTCCAGACAGTCTTTCACTTTAGGAATTTCATAGTCTGGAGAGGAGGCTAGATAAAAATAATGTGAGCAAATACCCATTAATATATTTATATTAATATAAATGTTCAACAAGCCCTATAATTGAAAATTAGAGGAACAAGGATAATAATTCTCCATGGGAACAAGGATCTTTGCATAAAAATTTCTCTTAGTTGAGTCTTGAAGGATGGAGTATATGAGCAATAAACTCAGCACTGATAGACATTGCCAGAAGAGGGTAGGTGTTGAGAGTGGGCATTTGGAATATGCCATGCAGAAGGAGTTCAAGGAACCCCTGCCCTAGTTAGCTTCTACTCTCAACTTTACAAAAGCTAGAGTCCTCTGAGGGATTCTCAGTTAAGGGATTGCCCACATCAGATGGGTCTATAAGCCATGCTGTGGGCATTATCTTGACGTGATTGGTATAGGATTCAGGACATTTGGTGGCACCGTTCCCAGTAGGCTGACCTTGACTAAATATTTGAAAACTAGCTGAGCATGAGTGATTGAGGGAGCCAGAGAGCAAGTCTGTGTAAAGCTGTGGATAAGGAAGTCATGATTTTTTTAGATATTAGAGTCATTAAAAATAAGCCAAGTAGTTTTCATTTGGACAATAGGAAAGGTACCTTGAAGGTTTTGATGTGGTGAGACTTCACAAACTTAAGGGTCCTGTAAATTCATTTAAAACACTATGCTTTTAGAAGGGACTGCTAGTGTGGTCTGCTCACAAAAGGCCACTTAGGAAAGCATTTCTTTGTGTTTAGCCGTCCTCACTCACAAGTCACTGTAACTACTGTCCAAGGGATTCCTGGATACTGCGTGAGCTGGCAGCAGATTGGTGTCATCTGTGCTGGTTTTGCAGGCATAAACATGCATGAGTTATGGGATCCTGGAGACTTCTACTTAGGTTTCAGAGAAAGGCCTGGGAGGCACAACAGTCTAGCAGGTTAGGGACACCCTGAGAAGGCAGATCCAAAGATGCAGTGGAGTTTCTGGGATGTTGATGTGAGGAAATGGAGACGAGTGTCTGCTGAGGAAAGCTTAGGCAGCGAGTCAAGCACTGCTTACCAAGAGCGGTGGCATGGGCTGCAGATGGCAATGCCACAGCAGAGAGGCTTTCCGCACCCTTCAGAGCTCACATCCTGTCAACATCTGTCCCAATGCTGAATATGGAGCTGTGGATTTAATGTTTCCCGCTGAGTTCTGATCTTTCCTTGCTGTTCTGTTCATCCCTCTAGAGATGAAGATCTGTACTTTGAGCCTTTGAACATTGCCAATAAAAAATGTTCTTTTGGAAACTCTAAGGACTCATAGCTAAAAGTCTTCCTTTAATCTCAGAAACTTTTAAAAAGTATTTATTTTTTTAAAAATATACCTTTACTTTCTAAAATTAAAATACAATCATATTTTCCCCTTCTCTTTTCTCCAAACCCTTCCATATACCTCACTCATCACTCCCTTGCAAATTTATGGTATCGTTTTCTTTGTTGTTGTTACATATATGTATAAATACAAACTGTTGAGTCTGTTTAATGTTGCTTATATGTAGATGGTGTAAGGACTGACCAGTTGTGGGCCCTGTGAGACTTCCCCCTGTGGTGATAACAGCCATATTGTTGAGGTATATGGGTATGGCTCCCCTGTCA
The DNA here is from genome assembly GCF_018167655.1 of Microtus oregoni. NCBI lineage: Eukaryota > Metazoa > Chordata > Mammalia > Rodentia > Cricetidae > Microtus > Microtus oregoni. Next base: position 36,922,605 of record NW_024543072.1, read on the forward strand.
TTCCTCAGAGAGAGGTGCTCACTGCAGACTTCTGACTCTGCCAGCTCTTACATTCATTCTGCCCACTCTTGGGTGAAGCTCCCCGAGCCTGGGTCCCCAGGAATAGTTCTCTGCATTTGACCAGTTGTGGTTCTCTGTAATGGCCTCTGTCTGCTGCAAGGAGAAACTTCTTTGACAGAGAATGAGAGTCATGCTTGTCTCTGGGTACAGAGGTAACATTTAGAATGCAGTTAGGAATTGTTCTGGTTTAGTAAAGCGATGATATAAGGTTTCCTCTAGAAGTGTATTTCAAGGAGTGGGACGACGGCTCTCAGGCTGTGAAATAGCAGAAAGTTTTGTGAGCAGGAAAGATGATGTCCTAGGTCACACTTTGTGACTCAAGCCACACAGTCCCGAGAGCTTCAATGCTTTCCTTTTAGAAAGGCTGTGAAAATAAAAGAACAACAAAAACAGATAAAAATAATACTTTTCAAAATGAAACTAGAGGACCATGGCAAAAGGGCAGGCCTTATGCGTATCTCCAGCTGCTGCCTGGAGGCGAACTTTGCTTGCCTTAAACTTTTGACCATAGACAGCTGGAATGGCTGATTACAAGTTGCCCAGAAATTCAAGATTCCTATCAAGAGGTCACTGGACACTGTTTTATGATATTTCCATGTTTATACAGTGTTGGTTTTAAACCTTTTGTCGGTTGCTTGTCCCTGTTCTTAACATTTCACTGTGCTTCCTACAAAGAAATCACTTACCTCCATAGGTTGCTTTCTTTGGAACAATGAGTCAAAGATGGCCTGAAGTGTAATTCCTCGAAGGAGGAAGTCAGATAGGAGCAGCTGTCGATGGCACTGTGGCCAGATCCTTTCCTCATAGCCCATAGCCTGAAAAACAAACTTTAAAAATAAGGTGCTAATTACTAGTCAGGGGAAGGGGACCCAGATTATATCTTTGGTCCTGGGAGAAGATGTGACATTCTGAAAGTCATTAATGGATGACTAAGTTCAGCTCTGAGAGCGCTAAATCTTCTCTAACCACTGTCCAGCAGGAGGCTTTCTGAAATGAATCCATACATGCCATTGTCCCCTTCGGTAATAGTCAATCCAAACAGGCCTGCCCATAACCCAGACAGGACATGGTCACTTGGGAAGGTTGCTAGTTCTAATGATTTTTAAAGACAGAATAAATTAGCTTGCCTTGTGTAGTTCAAAACAGTGGTTCCTTTGGCCACATGGTCTACTCCCACTTCTTGACAACAGGTGAGCTTTATGATAATATCTGCCTATTTTTCTATGCCATTACTTTGTGTATCTCATTTGAATTCTGCTGATTGAGACCACAGGGGCTGAGGAGCTGAAGGGAGTCCAGATTTTGATCTTGGTGACACTAAAACTTCAAATAAAGTTTTTTACTTTGACACTTTCTGAGTTTAGATTGATCAACAATGATTTCTTAGCTAAGACTGCCAAGATAAAATACCATTAAATGGATGGCTTAGACAAAATCTATTTCTTACCGTTCTAGCAGTAGAGACTCTAGGATAAGGGCTGCCAACACTTTCTGGTTTTTGAAAATCATCATGCTGTGTCTTTCCATGACAGAAAGCAAGCTAACGAATGGACGCCTTCTGAAGAAAGGCTAATCCCATTCATAAGACGGCAACTCTCATGATCTAAGAGGGGGTTTTAAATTAGGAATTCTGAGGGACACTGAGATGTTCAATTAATCATAAGTAACATATATTTTATATATTACTGGTTCACCTCAATCTCATCAAACTAACTCATTTGGACATTTCATATATTTACAGCGGTGGGGGAAATATTCTAAACACTGCTACTAGTGCTTCTAAGATAAAAGCTTGGGCTTCAGCAGCTCTTCCCCAACCTGTCAAAGTGACGAGTAATAGTAAAAGACAAAGGAGAATTACTCAATGTGGCCACCTTGGGAAGAGCAACAAATAAAGGGGTTCAATGACCCCCCAAGTCTTTAGGGACTACTGCATGAAGTTTAGGCTTAAAGAGCGGGAGGTATATATAATGAAGCAGCTCTGGTCAGGGTGTAGTCCTGCCAATTGTAGGCTCATATTAGTCATCAAAGTGACCCAAAAATTATTAAGCTATCAATCTCTTGATCTAATAGTGTAGCCTCATCTTTGTGACAGTTGTCCTCATGTAGGGAATGATCTTTCCTGGGAGATTTTGCTCCTTTTGGAATTCAAAGTGATGCAAGAGGAAAGGTTAAAGATAGTAATTTATCTCTGTGCCGTCACCCAAAGTACAGGTACAAAACAGAGATAGAGATGCCAGACTTTCATCCTGTTCTTAGTTGCTGAGTGATAAGCCAGTGCCTTTTAGCCAAAGCAGCTTCTAATTGCCTGTTTCAGTACCCGCTGGAAGCTCAGGTCAGGAATCAAATTAATTTAATATATGTTTTGCTGTTAAATGAGTTATGGAGAAAAGGTTCTCTGATCTTTAGGGAAGAGGGATTGTAAGTTTGTGTGTGTGTGTGTGTGTGTGTGTGTGCGTGCGTGCGTGTGTGTATTATACAGTAGGTCTCTACAGCTCAACAAGTAAAACACTGTATCGAGACCATCCATACATAGCCTATTAAAAATCAGTCGGGTATTGCTCTCCAGTTTCCCTAATGTCTAGAATTAGTCTGAGCACTGTGAGTTGATGTGATAAAAAAAAATTAATCTTCGGTCTTTCCTTGCTCAATAACACATAACTCCTCAACTTCCTAGACCCTCAGGAATGATAGACATGTTCTTTGTATGCATAAAGGATTCTAAATGTTGTAGACACATAGAGAGCTTCAGGGTGGGAACTGGCAGCAGAAAAGCCAAAGTGTGTTAGAGCATTTCCATCGTGACCCTACTCCATGAACTTGAGGAAAGAGTAGGACTCAGAGATTGAGTTAATCACTGTGCACCAATGATATACTCAGTCATGTCTAATTACTGAAGCCTCTATAAAATTCCTTAGGATGACTCAAGAGTTTCTGGGTTTTTAACAGGACCAGAAGGAATTGGTCCTCCCCAGAGCAGCGGCTTTTCATTAGGGACTCTTCAAAGGATATGGAACCTGTATCCTTCATAATATCCTGATATATAAATGAGTAAATATGAGTAATTATCCCTAAACATATGAACAGAACTGCTTCAGAATTCTCATATCCTAAGCACTCATATAAGATAACATGTTGTTTGCATGTAGCCTATATTCTCCTGCACACTTTTGTCTATATCACCTGTAATATCTACAGTACAGTGTAAATGCTGTGTGAATTAAACTCTGTTGTTTGGAGATAACATTATGAAAAAATGTACATGTTCAGTATACTATATTTTTTTCAAGTATTTTTCAATATGTGGTCAGTTGAATGGTAAATTGCTATTTCTATAGCCATGTTTCCTACATACATCTGTCTGCTGTTATACCCAAATCCGCACAGTCCCCCAAAAGCCAACAAGGAGACCGAGTCCCAAATGTAAAAACAAAGAGCCTTTATTTCATGCATTGATTAGCTGACATTTGTCTAGGGGTGTCCTGGTGAGTGTGTGCTGGCAGGTGATCCTATCTACAGCAGTTGGAACGTTAGGCATTTCCTTTGGATGGTCTGTTCTTGGGTGGTGCTCAGGTAATCTCAATTGTGGTTCTTCCTGCAACCAGGTATTGCTTCAGGGTAAACTACTGAGACCCAGGCCTCCATTAAACTTATCGATGGCTGAGTCCTACACTGGCAGGTGATAATGGTTGGAAGTAAAGAACTTCCTTTGGGTGATCTGTTCATATTTAGCTTCTCATGACTGGCTCCTACATTTGCCTGTCTGTACATCCATACATGTATCTGCCCATCTATCTATCCATCCATCCATCTACCTATCTACCTACCTACCTACCCATTGCTTTACTGATTAATTATCAAATACCTGTCACCTCTATTTATCAATATGTTTACCTGTGGCCCATGTTAAAATATTTATCAACATCTATTTTATTTTAATTCTAAGCACATAGGTTGTCCACCCGGGCACTTACCCTTAACTTTCTCTAGCTAGTGAGCCATGAGGAGAAGGGATGCCTTGTGGACTTGTAGAAGAAACACTTAAAAGCAAATTACCTATACTTCCACCTCTTCTTCTCTCTATGGTGACTAGCAATGCAAATGATAGAGCCTTGGCTGTTGAGGGTTCCTTGACACTGCAGATTACCAACTGTAGACTTTCTAGAAATAAAAATACACAATCACTGTGGCAAGCCAATAGGGCTTTGGAATTGTTTCTCACCTAACCTAATTAAAACTTATTAACACACTGCCTTGCCTGTTCCAAAAGTATTTCAAACAAGTTATCGCACAATAGAATAAGAAGTGAATCAATGCCAGACAGGGTTATATAAACCTTTTATCTCAGTACTACTGGCAAGGTGGAGGCCAGGGAATCATGAGTTTGATGCCAGCTTGGGTTACAATAGTAAAGTCGAGGCCAGCCTGGGCTATAATAGTGAGACCTGGTTTCAGAAGACAACGATAAAAATTAATAAGGATAATGGATAGTGGCGTTTGCCTTACTGAGCCATTGGGGAAAAACATACCAATTGTGTGACTGATAACTAGCATATATAACAGTATAAGAAACAACCTTTTAGCCGGGTGGTGGTGGCGCACGCCTTTAATCCCAGCACTCGGGAGGCAGAGGCAGGCGGATCTCTGTGAGTTCGAGGCCAGCCTGGTCTACAAGTGCTAGTTCCAGGACAGGAACCAAAAGCTACGGAGAAACCCTGTCTTGAAAAATAAAAAAAAAAAAAACAACCTTTTGTATTTTGGTTCTTCAGTATGTGCAGTTGATGATTTGTCTCACTCAGGTACCTTTCCCCCTTTGTATTATAAGAGAGGAAACCTTCCTCAGTTTACCTACTTACTATCACAGTCCAGTTTCCTCTACTCATACTCGCGTCCGCCATTACTTCCTCCCCCCGTCACATGTATCACCATACACCAGACTCTACGTTTTATTTCGTTTTAGGTCTGTTCCCTAAGACTAGACTGGAAACTTTATGGAAGATGAGTATCTTTATTTACTGTTATATCTCCAGCATATAGAATACTGTATGATGTGTCAACTTGTATTGCATACATAGTTTTAAATATATTATGAGCTAATAATTATTTTGTAGAGGAGTCTTAGTACTGACTACCAATGGGGTGAGTAACTACTTGCCTGAAACCTCAGTTTGAGATATGGAGACATACACACCATTTGAAGAACACTTTCCTTGAGCCTAACCTTCCTGAATCTTCTATCTTTATCTCCTCTTTCTGAATTCTGGATTTAGACATGCTTTCCACTAGATAAGCTTCAACAACCATAATGAGAATCAAGTAAAAGGATGGTAATTATGGAACACTTGTGATTTATTGACTCTATGTAGTCTAACTTCAAGGCTAAGTATTTTTCCGTTCATGGTCTAATGTGAATTTTAATAATCCCTATAGTCAGTGCCATTATGATTGATCCTCATTTGTATGAAAAAAGTGCATAGAGGCACACAGCTAATGAGTGGCGATATGAGTATAGATAGGCATGTTGCCATGTGATAAGACATAATATACAGTGGTTCAAAACAATTATTTCTCATGGTTCTGTAAGCCAAATGGACACAGCGAATCATTCTCTTAAGATCTCTCATGTGCTTGTATATATTGTAACTAGGTGGACGATGTCTGTCTTGGAAGCGAATAATTGACCCCATAGTAAACCCAGCTTTCACACAGTTGGTGTCAGATGGCATGGAGAACACTTAGGGATTCCAGGGCATCTCAGTCTCCTCCCCGTGGCATCTTCAGTGTTAGAGTGGGCCTCCTCACAGCATGGTGGCCACAGAGTAGGCAGCCTCTGCTGCAATGGCTGGGTTCTTCACAGCTGGTCTCGCTTCCTTTGCAATCTGTTAGTCACACCGGAACGTTTCAGATTCCGTGAATACCCTACTGAAGGCATGGCTCCTCGGGAGATAATAACAAAGACTAGTAATTAGGGTGGAATTTTCAAACCTCACACGCTAAATCCAGGCCTGAAGTTGCAAGTTCTCTTTGTCCACAGGAAGGAGAAAGCGATGTGTGTTTGAGCACACGAGGCAAGACAATCCAGACTAGGGCAGACTGTGGTGACCCGGACAGCACAGGGCGTATTCAAGAGACACTTGCTACTCATCACAGGTCTTTGCCTTCAAGGTTACCGGCTTCATGGTCCTGCATCCTCTGAATTTTTAAGGGAATGTATCAATTCTATAGAAAATATTCTAGTGGAAATAAGTTATTTGTCAAGCAAAACACTTCCGTGACTGACCCACGGGTTTCCAGCTTGGAAACACTGCTCTACACGACCAAGGTGATGCCGACACTCAGCACAGCACACAAGGTCCTGCGGCAACTCCCTCACCTGTTTGTTTAGGTTCATTTCCAGTCCTCTCCATGTGCACGCATGCTGCAAGTGATTACTGACTCTTCCTATGGGACTAGCCATGTTCTAGGTGTGTAGATACAGCGTAGAATAAAGCACTTCCTGCCTCCAGGGAGCTCATAATCTAGTTAGGGAGACAGTCTGAAAAGAGAATTGCAATGTCAGATAACACCAAGTACCATGGGGAATAATAATCTTGGCTGGGTTCCAGTGTGGGAAATAGCAGGACATTCCTTTCAACTGTGTCATGCTCTTTGTCTACCTCGACCGACCTTCCTTTCCCCATGACTTAGCTGCCTCCAACACCTCGCTTGCACTATGGCTTGACTGTCTTATCAGCTAAAATGTATTCTGTCTTCTGCCTCCATTTTGCCAGTGTAGAATTGGTGACCCCCTCTTCTTTCTTTCAAGTGCCTGTTCCCACTCATTCTGCATGGATATCACTTTTTAAAGTTCACTCCCGCATCCTCCTCAAGTAGAGTAATTTTACAGCTTCTTCATGTCCCTTTCTGCCTGTGTTGATTGAAAGGACTTCTTTCTGAAAATGTTCAGAGAGGGAGCCACTTCCTTAGAGGGAGCCTTACTGAACTGTTTTCTACTTTCATTTCTTCCTAAAGAAAAGTACGTTCTTTCCTATGCTGTCTCAACGCAGAACTGTGCATCTGGTGTTTTGGAAAGCCAGCTTGAGAGCCACTGTGTATGTCCCTCATTTTAGGGTAGGTTCTCCCTGAGAGTGTTATCTATTTCCAGTGTCTCAGTGGAGCCCATGCTACCATCACCAGGTGGGGAGATATCAGATGCACGTTCATATATATCCCGTGCACATAAACACGTTAAGCGTGTGGCCATGACATCTAAACGCAGGGACTTAACTATATGCACAGACACTCCTCCACTTAGACAAACAGGATGCATTTTGACCACAGCAGTCAAACATAGAAGCTTCTCCCGGCACCGCTCTCTCTTTGCTCAGTGTCCGACCTATGCACTGTGGTTCGGTCTGACCCTAGCTGCCTGTGTTTCCACTAGCTAAGCCTCCCTAACTGTCTGAGGTGCCTGGAGACCAGCTGGGGTTTCTAGAAGACTGGAGGCTGAGGCTCTGTGGCCTCATGTGGTGCTGCTCCATGGAACAAGATGAAGCCGAATTTCTGTTGTTCTGGGGAGGAGGCACATGTTCCACCGTACGCCGGAACGCTTGAGCTTTTGAGCTAGACCACAGAGTGCTGTGGGCAGATCTATCTGCCTCTGATCTCGCTCACCTCTGGAAACCTTGACTTTCAAGCTGCTTTGAGCCTCTCTAAAAGAAAGTGGTCAGAGTTGAACTCTGCTCAAGGACAGCTAGCTGCCCTGCAAGTCCGTGGTCTAAAAAGGTGGCTGAGAAAGAAATGATGGCCAAGAGGTGTCTTTATGTATCTTCTCTTGGAAAAGGATGGTTGCAGGTAGGATAGAACAGTCAAGTGAGGAGGCCAAGCAACCTTAGCAGTCGGGCAGGATTCAAACCACATATCAGATTAACTTCTGTTGAATTTTTTTCTTCATATGATCTTTTTAATGTACCAAGTCAAAGTGTTAACTTTGTTTAAACAATTAAATGAAGATTATGAGGTTTGTTTGTTTTTTTTAAAATAGGGTCTATCTGAGATCCTAGCTGTCCTAGAACTTGCTATGTAGACCAGGCTGGCCTCGAGCTCACAGAGATCCTCCTGCCTCTGTTTTCCACATGTGGGATTAAAGACATGCGCCACCGTACTCAGTAAGATTAGGGACATAACATCAGACACGGAGGCAATCCAGATAATCCTCAGGTCATACTGTGATCTTTTAAAAGCACCATTTCACACGTGACCTCCTCCATGAATATTTTCCTTAGCTCCCAACTTTGTCCATTCCTCCAGCATCCTGTTCCAGGATCCTCTTTTCTCTTTAAACCAATAAGAGCTTATTGGTTTCTTGGAGTGTTTTTCGCAATTAGTCATAATAATAGTTAATGGCACATGGGTACCTCCCAGGTTTAATGCTGTGAAGGGCCAGAACACAAGGGTTTGGCTCTCTGCAGTGTTTGATGTAGAGTCTATCTTCAATGGTCAATGACAGAGTCATGGGACTCATCACCTGGCCACCTGCTTGTCTCCTCAATGGACTTGTGTCCTATAGTTGTCACATGCTGTCATAGGAAAGTCAGACAGTTCTAGTCACACTTCAGACCTGAGGGGGTTTCACGGAGCATACAGTATGAAACAAGCTTCAGAAACATGTGCTGTCTTGTCCGCCCATCTTCATAACTATTTTATGATCAAAGAGCTTCCGGTAAGACTCCAGCAATACTTTTCTGCCTAAATTCCTTAAGGATAGGATATTTTGCATTCTATTGTATTTCCTCAGTGGGACATGATGCTCAGAAGAAGTTAGTGAGACAACTAGGTGAGCAACCTGGCTTTGCAGAGGCTCATCTATCTGTGATTTGTACCACTTGCCCTCAGCCGTGGTTGGAGAGGATAGACTAATGGTTAGCACAGATCACCCAGAAAATGGGACACAGCTTAAAAGTATGTACTCCTAATAAGACAGAAAGGTTCAGTACTGTGCCGTTGTTGAGTCGTTCCTGCTTGTGGGGGGGGGGGGTGAACCCTAAAGGGAGATAGTCATGAGGCAAGAAGGGCTTTCAGACCTGGATTTTCCTCATGAATGGAGGAAACTTAGGTTCCAGTGATCCTGAAAATATATCTGGTGAAGAGCTACCATTTCAGGCATTTTGAAATGCCTTTACATAAAAAGCTGTATTCTAGGGACCCAGAAAGCCTTGTGGGAGCCAAGCAAGCAAAACCTCATCAAGAGCAGTTTCATATTCTCCCACTAGAACTCAGTGGAATGTTCGGTGGGTGTAGCACGAAATGTCAGCTGAGATGAGCCTTCTCCTCCGGGGGAGCTCTGCTTTGCAATGGGGTCTCCTGGTTAGGATCAAGTACCCCCATTTGGGAGGGGCCAACTTTCTGAAGAACTTACCAGAGATCCTGCCAGCCGCCCCAGAAACTGTCACCCCCGCCCCTTTCACTGAAATCTGTTCAAACATCCCCAGTGTCTTTGTTGTGGGTGTGGATTGAATCTCTCATTCGAAAATCACAGGAACCCGGCACAAATTGGCTTATGCTAAGAAACTAAAAAAAATAAAATAAAAAATATATGACTTTCACAATTTATAGAATTGAGGACTTCTCAAATTGGAATCTGATACCCCAAGGAGATTCATGAGTCTCTCTGTCCATTTCTCTAGTCTTTAGATTCCCCCATATATGTGGTTAAAAGAAGCAGCCCGAGACTCTACATCTACATGATGAACAATTCCAGTAGCACAAGATCTTGTTTTATATGCTACCCCCACTCTAGGTACCAAAATAGCTCCATAATGAATCATCTTAGAGTACTTGATGCTATTAGGGTTCCGGACAGTATTGGGACACAAGGGGTCCCAGAGTTGAATGGAGTTCATCTTGGGTCATTAGCAACTAGACCACAAAAATGGGGAGGACAAGTGGTTCTTCAAAGAAAATTGGACTGTTGTTACCAAAGATGCGGTGGTGGGTTATAGGACAAATTTATATTGCAATGAACACGTTCAACCTCTCGATAAGGACCCCAGGTATAGCAGTATAACAGTGTTGTCTGTAGAAACATTCATTTCACCTCAGCTGATCTTTAAAAGCTGGGTTCTTAAAGTTGGGTCTTACCTTCTCTCTGCCATATAGAAACAGGTTTAATAAAAGACGCGCCATGTTCTGGCTTGGGGGGGGGAGCAATCACCAACAGGACAAACCATTTAGTTCTTGTTCAGGCCAGAGAAATAAGAAGTATTATCTTTGCTTGTTGACCAGTTATCTGAACAGAATTATTTCCTATATTTTCTAAATGGAAGCAAAACTGCATGTAGTTCAAGGCCCATCTCCAGGCCAGGCAAGGCTCTTGGAAGTCCTGTGGGCAGAATATGTTGGGAGATTGGAGGTTTGAGTTCTCTGAGGATCTTCACCTGGATTTACCTGAGTAATTAACGCCCTCCCCCTCCCCCTCAATTCAGCTTTCTCACCTTCAGTATTGTTTTGAACTCACCATTTTCTTTCCAGTGTAGTCTATCTCATTTCTAAATAGTTTTATTTTGTGCTGTTATTGATCCTCAAACACTGTGTTGATCTGGGCTATGAGCATTCTTGCTTCCTCTCTATTCTGAGACAGGAAAGCTAGGTAGAAGGATTAAGCAAAAATATGAAAGGAGAACATGTCTAGATGACACAGAGAGGTGGGAGTGAGCAGCAAACAACCCTTCCTCCACGGTAAGAGGTTTCTCTAGAACATTGTGACCCAGGGAAGATGACACTTGGTTTTGGAGACACTAAACCATCAGTGTCTGCTGACCTTATGAAGTGGAACCACTGTGGTGGTTTGAGTCATAATGGCTGCCATAGGCCCACAGATTTGAACACTTGGTCACCAAGGAGTTGTGCTAGTTGAAAGGATTAGGAGTTTGTTGGAGGAAGTGTGCCACTGGGGGTGGGCCCTGAGGTTTTAAAACCCCATGATATGTTCAGTCTACCCCCTTTCGCACCCCTCACCAGGAGATCAGGATGTAGCTAGCTCTCCCCTACTTCCCTGGCACCATGCCTGCTATGCATGCTGCCATGCTCCCTGCCCTGATGCTAATAAACTAAGCCAGTCCCCGGCTAAATGCTCTCCTTATAAGAATTGCCTTGGTCACACTATCTTTTCACAGCAATAGAACAGTAACCAAGACAAGTGCTCACCAAAAATGATCCAATAGCCCTTGAAGTCTGGAATTTTGGAGGGCAGGAAGTAAAGAAGGAGAGATCCATACACAGAGACCCTAAGACCTGATAAGTTTAATGTTTTATATTTTCTTGTTTGCATGAAGACATTTCACTGTTGGGGACAATACGGTACCAGCCGTAATGCTAGATACAGTTTGGGAAGGCTGTTCCGTTTCAGATTTTCACCTGGTTGGGATCTAGAAGTAGGTACTACATTTAGCGCTGTGATACATTATATTCTCACAGCAAATGAATGAATGAATGAATGAATGAATGAATGAATGAACGAACGAACCCATGGCTGGAAAGAATATAATGCAGAAGAGATTTTCTCACAGAGGTCATGCCACTTAGCTTCTGCCCTCGAAAACCTTCTGTCACAGGAAATGCCTGCTGCCACCTCTTTGACTACTTCCTCAGTAACCCACCAACCTGTTGGCTACTCCTGCTTTACTGTTGAGGTGGAACCCAAAGAAATATCCAAAAGAGTTGAGGGGGGTGAAACTGGTTCCTTAAGTACTTTTACTCTCTGCCTTCTGCTCTTCTTCAGCCCTTCTGTGTGAGTGCTGTTGGTGAGAAGGAGTTTTTGAAGCAGGGCAGGTCACATGCTGTGCACAAGGAAACAGATAGGGGAGGGCAGGGAGAGAGGAGAGATAGAGGAGAGAGAGAGAGAGAGAGAGAGAGAGAGAGAGAGAGAGAGAGAAAGTGTTGTAAGAATAAAGAATGTGTAGCCCTATGAGAGAGCTAATTCATAGGACATGAAAGCCCCAGTACTGCTCTTCCTTCTGCTGAATCCCCATGGGTGATAAATGTCAGAGGAGTGGCAGGGGTCCAGAGCCAAGTTCACCTCCTCTTTATGATCAACAACCCTTGATATGTGAGAAGTTCGAGGGCAAAGGAGGAAATGCGTTATTGGATTGGTGGTTTTCAAAAGTTCCTTATCTTTGATAAAGCAGCTGACTCATCCTGCTGGCTCTCATCTTGGAAATAAATTCAGGTGGCTCAGGGTATGTTACAAAAGATTCCATCTGGGAAAGGTGGACCAGACGTAGGCAGTGAGTTGTTAACATTTTCCTCTGTAGCAACAATGCAGATGGATTTCTGATGCTGGCAAAGAAAGTCCAGCAGGCTGACCTCCACATGGCCACAGAAGGGAGGAACTCTGAGGCCGGCCGTGTCAAGGCATGTCTTAGGGTGTTGCATCAGCAAACCTCAGGCAGTAGGTGACAGAGACTAGGTACACATAGGAGACTCTAGGGCAGAAGACCAGCATTTGGAAGACTGAAGAAGTAGGAAGGGGCCTGACTCAGAGCAAAGCACAGGTGAGCAGGCCTCCAGAGAAACAGGGAGCAGAACTCTGTTCCTGCAAAGCAGTGTTATGGACACCGAAGCCTTTCACTTTCAGCCTGTTTTGTGTTCTGGTTGGGTTTTTTTTTTTTGTTTTTGTTTTTGTTTTGTCAATATGACACAAGCTGGGATCGTCGTAGGAGAAGAAGGAACCTCAGTTGGGAAAATGTGTGCATCAGACTGGTCCGTAGGGCATTTTCTTGATTAGTGAGTGATGCAGCAGGGCTCAGCCATCTGTGGGTGCTACCGTCCCTGAGCAGGTGGTCATGGGTTGCATAAGAAATCAGTCTGAGCAGGCCAAGGCACAAGCCAGTAAGCAGCAACTCCTCCAATGTCTCCATCCACCTCGAGTGCCTAATTCCAGCTTCCTGCCCTCAACTCCTTCTCTGGCTTCCCCTCTTGGATGGACGCTGAACGGTAAGGGGTAACAAACTTTTTCCCCACATTGCTTTCCGATCAGGGTGTTTACAGAAGTAATAACAAGCAAACTGTGACACCAGGAATTGAATCATTAAAAAGATTTTCATTTTATTTTGTATGTATGTTTATGTGTGTGGGAGGGGGACATATGGAGGTCAGAGGACAGCTTGAGGGAGCTGATTCTCTCCTTTTACCATGTGGGCTCCAGGACTTTAGTTTAGACCCTCAGACTTGGCATTAAGGACCTCCACCCCTTTAGCTATCCCTCCAGTCTGGGTTTGAGCCAAGACACTGCCATTTGATAGCTGCCTACATAACTTTGTAAAAGCTCCTGCATTTTTTGGAACCTGCCCCCCTCTTCTGCCAAGCAAGGACATTTGCAGTATTGCCACACTGTTTTATTCTGAGAAATGTGATAGTCCATTCAGAGGATGCAACTCAGTATCCCACTCACAAGAACCCTGTGACCATGCCTGGAGACATCAATGGAGACTGGTAAGCACCTGAGGATGAAGGATAGACAATGAAGGCAATCTTCTTCCAGGTTCCCTTTTCTCTGCCTAGGAGTTTGATTGGTTCCCAGGCATGGGATGGCCCTAGCCTATACAGTAGGACCACATCATCCAGCTGTCAGTTGTCCCAGCGATTAATTCAGGTGGGTCAGAGTGTGTTTTAAAAGGCTCTGATAAGAAGGGAAGACTAGGTGTGTGTGGTTGGCTGCAAGCTCATCTTTGTAGTGACAATCTAGGTGGATTTCCAATGCTGGCAGTGAAGTACAGCAAGCTGGCCTCCCCAGCACCTACAGGAGACAGCATGGAGGTTACTGGGGACGGTGACAGAATGTACAGGTAAGTTCTGAGGAAAGAGAGAGCTAGGGTATGCAGCCCATGGGTCACAGCTTGCGGGAGGGTGGTAGTGTTTATGCCATCCCATTATTTTGTTGAGGTCTGATGCTTCTAGATGGTTAACTTAGGGTTGGTGAGGGTATAACAGACAGGAGGGGGCTAGGAAGGGATTTTTGTGGTTTTCCTGTGGGGCTTGCTTTCCTTGCACTTTGGGTGCTGTGGGCATTAAATCTCTTTAGGACTGACATGGGGTAGCAGCATCTTGCAGACTCCAGCTTCACTGCTGTGACTTCTGCTATGGGCTAGAGAGACCCGGGAATCTAATCATGCCCCATAAGCATCTGTATGGGGAAGGAGACAGGAAGGCCCACTCGCTGTTCTGCCATGTTCTCCTCTCCAATCGCCTTCCAGTCTCCAGTTTTCACTTTCCCTTTCCTCAGTGACTCATTTCTTTTCCTTCTTATACCTCTTTTCCTTCCATCCACCCCATCTTCTACTCACCCTTTACTCAACCTCAGCCTGGAACCATAGTCTTTGGAGAGGAAACAGGAGGGATCTCAGAGACCTTTGCTACAGGTCTGTGCCCTGAACTTTGGTAAACCATAGCTTATCTGGTAGTTGGAATGTCTGGGACAGTGACTGCTCAGGGCAGCTCATTCTCCATGTGGCATTCCTTGGTGATTATGATAGTGGGACCGAGGGTCAGAAGCTGTATTTCTTCCAGCCCTCTAGGATCTCAGTCTAATGGAACTAACTGCCCTTGCAGTCTGGCTCCAGCTTTACCCATAGAGTCCGAACAGGACAGCAGTGACCTCAGCCAAAGGCTGAGAAGTAATATTAGCAGATCTTGTTGAGGATTTCCTATGAACCAGCCACTAAGAGATGACAGATTCTAAACTTCACACCTTGAAGCATCCCCCACAAAGAGACTTGAGTTTAGAAAACAGAGACTTCCAGTTCCTCGGTGTAGAGACTGTTGAGCCTCTGAAGTGGAATATGCTGGAGGAGGTGGTCCGGTGGGGGCGGAGCTTTCAGAGCCTTGTCCCACCTTCTGTCTAGTCTGGGTTTTTCTGACTGTATTGTAATGTGACCAACGGCTGCTATGCCATCCACGCCAGGATGGACTGTATCTAACTGTACGCCAAAGCCAAACAAAACCGAAAGCCTTCTTCCCTGAAGTGACGCCTGGTCGAGTGTTTGGTAACAGTAAGGAAAGTAAGCGACCTTTGGGGAATTTGCTTTTGAAGGGCAGGCATCCTGTGAGGGTGTGAGAATCTGCAGGTGATAAGAGACAGGTGTGAGAAGATGAGGTCTGCTAGACAGACTTAAATTCACATCCAAGTTCAACTGTTTCATGAGTTCTTTAACGTCTCCGAAACACTTGCAAAGTGGAGATAAAGAATACTTATCTAAGACGGCTCCTTGAAAGTCAAATAAAGTTGGTGTGTATTGTTCCTAGAACCCTGCCTGGTGTGTAGTAGACAATAAATACATCTTTCTTTCGACTCTTCCTCTCAATCTACCTCAAAAGAACATTGAGTTTATATTTGGTCATGAAAACCACGAATGTTCAAAAGTTGAAAGGGTGAGGAGAAACATAGGAACATGAGCTACCGTGTGTGTCTTGGAGTGCTGGAGCTATGGCCTCTGTCCTGTGCTTACATCCTCCACGATGTCTCGAGTATACTAGATGCTGAATGCATGTGAGAATGAGCCGAAACAGAGACCAACTGTTGTGTGTTTTCATTTGCAGACATCTCTGAGTTAGTGGGAAGGTACCAGGAAACAGGCCATGTTTTCTTCCCTATTCTTTCTGCCTGTGAGACCTTGGAATCTTGAGGAATTCTCTTAAGTCTCTTTGTGAAATAAGGGGAAAGGTGAGAAGAAGGGGCCTCAGAACCCACTGGCTGTGGTCAATCTGACCTTGGACTTCTGGCCTTCTGAACTGGGAGGAAATGTGTTTCTGTTGCTTATGCCCCCCAAGTCTCTGTTATGTCTAAAGCAGCAGTAGTGAGATCATTTTCAAATTGGGCTCTGAGGAGGCTTATAAAATAGCCACTACAAGAGGCTCTAATTTCCCTCTTCCTCCAATGTCCCTGAAACACAGTAAGTAAATCTATGACAAACAGATTAAGTGTGTACTCAACAGTGATTTCTCATGAGATTCCCCTAAGGTTGGGACGCTCTCAAAGCATCCATCTGCGTACCCTACTCAGTGTCTGCAAAGCACTGAGAGGAAACAGTGGGTGACAAAAGCAACGACCTTGACATTTAAGTCAGCCTTCGGTGAGTCTGCTTTCCCACAAACCCACCATGACATGTG
Organism: Microtus oregoni; assembly: GCF_018167655.1. Taxonomy (NCBI): domain Eukaryota; kingdom Metazoa; phylum Chordata; class Mammalia; order Rodentia; family Cricetidae; genus Microtus; species Microtus oregoni. The sequence goes on from NW_024543072.1 coordinate 36,938,808, forward strand.
TTTTTGTAATGAAGAAGTTCAAACATCAAAAAGAGTCCCATAAAAGATCCCTCGAGATAGTTAAGTGTGGTGGTGCAGTTATGCCGTCCAGGCACTTAGGGTGTGGATGTAGGGAGGCTGGAGTTCATAGTTACTGTTGGCTACATATGTAGTGAGTTTGAAGCCAGCCTGGGCTACGTGAGGCACTGTCTCAAAAATAGATGCCCATAAGACCCCCACATTTCTGGTCTTAATAGATGTTTGTGAGGTGCCCCACCCCCGTCTCATTTCCTAACTACCCTATAGGCACCAGACTCTTCGTCCTTAGCCACTTGAATATTTTTATGGTCGTTCTCACATTAGGTCCTCTCTGGGCTGTAATTTCAGCTAGCATGTCAACTTGTGACTACAGAGCCTAGATACTTCAAGACCTTGGAGTAAAGAAGTTCAAATAAGTGTAGAGTTCAAATTTTACCTAAGATCAACGGGACGTCACTGATGTGCTGTTTGCAATGGCACAGGGACAAGAGCACATTCAAATTTTCAGAAGTGGCAACCTCAAGAATCATATGACCCAGGGAAGAAAGGGAGATGCAATGTCATCAGGCCCCAAAGTAAAGTCACCTGCTGACTGATGCCTAACACCTACAGTGCCCTTGGCTCCTGGAACACAAAGTATTCCTGGCTGAGCTGGCAGAAGAATCTCAGTTCTTATCAAGGGATCCTGTTCCTGACCCAGGACTCTCTTGCCTTCATCCATCAGCCAGGATCCACTTATGAATTCATTGATTATGAATATAAATATGGTTATAATTATGAATAAGTAAAAACAAAGCACAACATACCATTTGTTAATGTTCAGTGCCATCTCCATCCTTCTATCCTCCCACCCCATGCCCTGCTTCTAGGAATTTAAGCCTAGAGATTATAATGTTCATTCCTATTCTCCATTACAGGTAGGATCCCCTAATTAGAGTCCACTGACAAGTGACAACTGAGTGGAGGGGGAAGATGGGAAGGAGAAGCACCCGTTCTTCACGGTAGCTCCTGGAGGACCAGTGAATATAACAGAGGCCAGAGGGTGCTTCTTGTGGTCTTTGGTGGCTGCCTAACCACCACCAATCTCAGTGCTGTTAGAAACTGGAATTTTTGGTTTAACAAGACCTCCGTCCCTTAAAGGTTTTAAAAATTGACCTTAATAACTTAAAAAAACTAGCCTTTAATTATATTAAATCTTTCATTGTTCCTCATCCTTAGAGTAACTTCCATTTTCCTGATCAGCCCTGACTGATATCCACAGGCTGTAGAAGGAAAGTGAATAGTTCTCAGATCACAATACAGTTGCATGTGGTATAAAGGCTGAAGCATAGGGTCCACCTATTGCTACTGTCATCACAGGCTGTTGACAGCCCCCTTCAGTCTGGTGTAATAAGAAACAAGTTACCCTTGATAGCTTTTCCTTTCACATTAGAAAAAGACCTATCAAACTTTTTCCTCTTGGAGACTAAACCTATTGAATTTAATGTACAGGCAAGGGCTAGACATTTACCTATTAAGTTGAATAAACAGTACTCTTTCTCTAGTAAATTTTCTTAAACTAATTGGATCACGAATGAGGGAATAGAGAGGGTTCCACACATCAAACAGTAACAGAAAGATTGCATATCACTGAGAAATGATACACTTGGCATGAATAAATCCTGTTATCATCACCAGGATTATCTTGGTTCTCTGGCTCATCTACAAAGAAAATATGCTAATGTCCGTAGGATCACCACACATACTTTCAGTGCTGGTAATGATACTAAGTAAAGCACTTCTCTTGGGTTATTTCAATTACAATTACTAGTCTGCAGGATATTTTTTAAAATAGGACAGTTTTCTCTGCTAACATGTGGAAGATTAAATACACAAATAGTTGTTAATTTTTTTAAAAAAAAAAAGAGCAAAGGATAAGGAGATTTTTGCCTAACTAGGTGTCAATAAATTTAAGACGTTTGCAAATTTGGTAGGCATGGTGGTGAACCTCTCTAATTCCATAATTTAAGGAAAGGAGATGGGGGTTGCTAGTAGGAGGCCAGGCAGGGTGCGTACTGAGTTGGAAATCAGCTTGTCTCTATAAAGAAAAAACAACAACAACAAGAACAAACAAGCAAAAAAAAAAACCCATATCTACAATGCTGTGACTAGGAGGACTGTATAATTTTCTTACCAGGAGAGTAGGATAGACCAAATAAAACTAAGAGCTCTTAAGATGAATCAGCTGAACTGATTCAGCAGAAGAGAAGATGCTTTGAGTTGAGAGAACTGGTTCACACACAGTACAAGATTTGCATGTATTTTTATGTCTCATGTGTGGGTGTGTGCACATGAGTGCAGGTACCTGTAGGGGCCAGAAGAGGGTGCTGGATCCTGTGCTGGATCCTGCAAGTTATTGGAGGGTACCTGACAAGCACGCTGGGAAGTGCTGTTAACTGCAGAACCATCTTTCCAGCCCCTGCTTTGAATTTTAAACATCTCAGGGCTCATGCACTGGAGGTTTGATCTCCAATGCAAAGGGGCCTCTAGGGGCTGAGTAATGTGATCGTTACAATTCTGGTCTCATGAACTGAATAACTGTGGGAAGGAAAATTGTAATAAATGCAAGTCCTGTGCTGGCTGACCACCATGAGGTGATCAGATTTGCTCTACAATAAGCTCCCTGCCTCCTATGCCTCCCATGCACTGACATGACTCCCATGGACAAAAATGAACCCTCTGAAGTCACAAGCAGCCACAGCCCAGCTGCAGCCTGGGTTCAGGTCCTGAGATGGGGAAGGGGCGTTGGTGTGACGAAATTTGTCTGACCACCAGATAAATTTCACACAAGTGGCTGGACCCCAAAATAGCTCCAGCCATCTTTATGTATACATAAAAAATAAGCATGTTTTTTTTTTCCATACTAACAAACTAGTTTTCCCCATTCTCCAATGTGAAGCTCCAGCAAAACCAAATAAATTTTCTCCCAACTTTTACATCAAAACATCTTTAAACCAAAAACAATACTTAATGTTAGCTTGGCCAAATATCCAGCAGGTACATCCCATCTTTACAAAAACTATAAAGTGATCAACAAGGGTACGCGTTTTCAAGACCAACAATCTCATTCAAAACATATTTACAGAATAGGGGTAATCTGCTTCTATTCATGACAGCACTGAATTAGAACAGCTCCAGGGGCATCCCAAACCTAAAGAGCATCAACTCCCAGAGAATTTTAGGGGAAGATGTTTGAGAAAAAAAAATGGGTTTTCCAGGAATGATCACATCTGTCCAAAGCATTATTGACAAAAATGATGCTAAAACCACCAAGAAAATCATCAATCATAAGAGAGAAGAGAGCGTGAGGCTGTGTGGTCCCAGCAGTATTCTGCACTGTCCCCAACGTCCGCTGATCCTTGCCAAGTGAGACTGTCCCTGTGGGTTTTTGCCTCATCTGGAGACCCATTAGATAAGTGCTCATATATTGTCTGAACCCAAGTTGCACAACTCTCAACCATGAACAAATCAATCTGTCTTCTAAATAGATTTCTCTCAGTTCTTTTTGTCATGCACACAGACAAAACTATGGAGACTCCTCCTGACTCATAAGCAAAAGTGAGGTTGGGGTGTATTAAAACCCAAGTGTGCATCTGCGTGGGTATGAGAGAAGACATTGCCAATGTCTGAAAGCAGCCATGGGTTGACATCTAAAATATATATGAAGTATAAGAAGATCCTGCAAATCAGTAAGGAGGGTACAAACAACTTTTAAGAGGCAAACAGAATATACATATAAGGAAAATTGATCGCCCAACAAATGCATAGCTGATGTTCAAATTCATAAGAAAGCAGAGAGGAGGTAATTAGTAGACGGTGAGATTCCTTCATAGGCACAATGCTTAGGAAAATCAGAAAGGTGGATACTACAAAGCAGGACGCAAAGCAGAGGCTGGGATGGTCCTTTTGTAACTGCTAGTGATGTCAAGGGGCTGAGCTGCTAAGTGAGCATCTTGGAGGTACTTAGAGAAGTACTAGGCTCATGCTCATAAATAAACTCAAACTTGGAGGGTACTGTGGTCTTTGCTCACATTTGCGATCTTCCTGTCTACTTGACAGAGGGCTTTTCTAGGGCAGTTACGGTAATCAGTAGGTTTTCTGCATCCCCCTCTGCTGAGTCATCTCCAGAGCTCTGGCCTGCAGTCTACTGAGTCAACTCTCCTGCTGATTCCCAGGTATCATAGGAGACGGAGAGAACTCAGCTTGAGGTTCCAGCACCCAAATGGGGTTCACCAGCCTGGAGGCTCTTCACTAGTTTCTTCTTCAGCAGTCACAGTGCTAAGATCTACTTTGAATAACAGTATCTTTTCTTTAATAATATATTGGTACCAATATAATGGGTCCCCGTGACTGTCCAATAGGGGTGTTTCTTCTTTCTTCATCTTGCCAGGGTGTAATGCTGGAGAGCACTACCAAACTCCAAAGCAGTTTCCAGAAGTTTCTCTCTTGTCTCTTTCAGCTAGGTACTCCTCTCCCTGAGATTGGAGGGTGGTAGGGTAGGCATGGGCTTCTGATTCCTCTATCAAAAAAAATAAATGACTCAAAAGAAGGGCAGAGAGAGACATGGAAGGACAGAATGATTATTGAAGAACGTTGGGAATCTGAGGTAGGAAAGCAAGAAGAGACCAACCAGGGCCAAGAGTCATGGGAATAGTGAATGAGAGGAAGATAAGAACTGTGTCTCAGGTGAAAAAAAAAAGAAAAGAAAAAGGAAGAAAGAAAAAACACACCTGGATAATCAGGAATGTGAATTGCCAGCAGACCTCATGAGGAAGAGGTTGGATTCACAGCTGGGGTGAGCAGGATGATAGCAACAGGAAAATGACACTTATCAGTAGGGTTAGCAGGTGAGAGATGGAAGGATGATTATCTCAGAAATCCCAAAACATGAGATAAAAATTAAGAATATCTAAAAAGTAGAGCTTCCTCCAAACGGCAGAATATAGAACTTTATTGGGATTTATATGGCTTATATGGGAAAATGAAGGGAACTGGGGCTGAGTTCTTAGAGGTTATTAGACATAAATGCTGTGTGTGTGTGTGTGTGTATCTGTGTGTGTGTGGCCAGAGAGTGAAGTCAATTCAGGCAGAGTGGGCCTTGTTAGAAAGGCATAAGACATATATTTGATTTTGCTGTAGATGTTGAGTAAAGTTTTAGTATGTTCTATGTGTTGCCATAAAAATTATTTGTGGCTTATCCCAAACTCGTCTGAGTTAGGCCCCTCAAGTTTCATCAGGTGACCATAACAGGGATTGCAACAACAAATGTTTACAGAGACGTGGAAGGCCACTTCTCAGGGGAAGTGGGATAGGAGGCACAGTGGGGCCAGAGTAGCCTGGAACACCTGCGACACATTCCTGGTGGAAGTTGATTGACATTCAGAGATGGCCAGGGATGTCTAATGTTTTACTATTTTCAATGAGAACAGAAGTGTGTAATCTTAATGTGTGCGATCCCAATTTTGAGAGTGGGCAGTAATGGAAGAAAACACTGTCGATAGTAAAGCAGTCCTGTGGTACCACAAGACATGTAGGCCCCTAGTTTGTAACCTCTGATCTAATCTGTGGGATGGGTGGGGTAGGTTTTATCCTTTCAACTAGGAATGATGGCAAGCTGCAAGGCTAAGGTAAGTAGTAGTCAGTTGAGGGAAGGGGCAGCAACAGGGGATTAAATTCCCCATGCAAAAGCTAAGACGTGGAGATAGCTTCTCTGGTCAAACTCCACAGTCTTCTTCCAGAGCATCAGCGCCAAAACGCCACACAGGACATTTCCTTGCAGCTGGGCACCAACTAATGTCCTCCAGGTGAATCCGGTGCTGGCTGAACAGGACCTCAGGCACGCCCTTCTCAGAACAAAAAAACGCCAATTGGAATTTCGAAGACTTTCGTCAGAAATTTGTGGGCGGAAACTTCCTGGGGTTGCTGAGAGCCCTTTGAGGCTTCTCAGCCTCGGATGCAAAGTGAGTGGGTGTCTCACAGAGAAGTAAAGAGAGAAAGAGGTGTTTCCCTTGACAGTGGAAACTTTATAAAGCGAACTCACCCGACTTCTCTGGAACAGTCAGCGTCAGGAACCCTGTTCTCCACACTTCAAGAGTCTCCGCAAGATTGAGAGAAGAAAATCCTTTCCCGGGGCTGGGTGCCATGCAACAGCCCTTGGATTATCCATGTCCCCAAATTTATTGGGTGGACAACAGTGCCACCTCTGCTTGGGCTCCTCCAGGGTCAGTTTTTCCCTGTCCATCTTCTGTGCCTGGAAAGCCGGACGAAAGGAGACCACCACCACCTCCACCACCACTACCACCTCCATCACAACAACCACCACCACCACTGCCTCCACCGCCCCCTCTAAAGAAGACGAAGGACCACAACATAGACCTTTGGCTACCGGTGGTGTTTCTGATGGTGCTGGCGGCTTTGGTTGGATTGGGATTAGGAATGTATCAGCTCTTCCATCTGCAGAAGGAGCTGGCAGAACTCCGTGAGGTAAGCCAGGAACGGGCATTTATAAGGCCCCCAAGTCCCTGGGTGCAACACGACTTTGCTGTATGTGGGCCATTGCGTTGCTTGCAATGATTTGGGTGTGTGTTTGCTTGTTTGTTTGTTTTAATGGTAAAGATCATTTTAATCCCCTCCTTTCAGGAAAGGGTTGTTACTTTATTTCTATTCCATAGTTGGAGAAATAGGCTCATTCTCCAAAGGTATGTGGGTTGCGTGCGACCCCTCAGGATGGTTGAATGACTTTTGCATGGGTTGCACATCAGATATCCTGGATATCAGATATTTACATTGTGGTTCATAACAGTAGCACAATTACAGTTCTGAAGTAACAATTAAAATAATTTTGTGTTTGGGGATCACCACAACATGAGAAACTATATTAAAGGTTTGAACCATTAGGAAGGTTGAGAAGCACTAGTCAAAGGGAATAGTTTCTATCTTTTAGAGAATCCGAGGCAAATAGTTAATTCTTTCTCAGTTGTCAAGAGGATGTTGAGCTTTTTACAGCTTCACATTTAGCAATTCAAGGGTAAAAAAAAAAATCAATTTTGAATTTTTCTTCAAAGTGTAGACTAAATCTGTTTGAAAAGAGTTGGAAGTCTTAGTACTGCTCTGAACACCATTGTGTGGCCCAAGTCTAAGTCAAGCCAAGATCCAAAGTATCTGAATTCTCTTTCTAGGGACTGGTGGGATTTTTCTGCCTGCTTGGCTTAAATAACTCCATTATTTATTTTATGAATCTTTCTCTTTCACCAGTTCACCAACCAAAGCCTTAAAGTATCAACTTTCGAAAAGCAAACGCGTAAGTACTTTTATGTGTGTCTTTCGGGTTTCCCGAAGTGGTCCTCAACACTTCCTCAAAGTTGAGGATGCCTAGGAGTCTGCTCCAGTCTTGGGATTGTGATTCCTAGGCAAAAGATCCTGGGGACCTTACACTCTGCGATCAACCTGGTTCTGTGAAACACAGGAAATGTTGGATGCCATTTATTGTTCAATGGTCATGTATCTCAATGAACACCACACATAACTCAAAGAAACTTGGACTTGACTTTGGAAAGAGACACACATATAGCTCTGGACCTTTTCCCCTGGCTCCTTCCTTGGGCATATTGGTCCCATCTCTTTTGGTGGTAGCTGTGATTCCTCAGGACAGTAGAGGAGTAGAGGCAGACACAAATGTTTCTGAGGATGTCCTCTCCTCCTTTCAAACTAAAAGTAATTACTCACGAATCAAGCTGTATGTTTTAATTATTTTCTATGATACAACAACAATTTTAAGAAGGAAACTCATTTCATTAGTGTGCTTCTTCTGAAATTGTAAGAAGCTTGGGGAAGACTTTAGACATTTTTCACAGGACTGTACACCTTTCTCACAGAGGACTTAAGATGCCTTTGATGAGTTTGAGGATGAATCACCCCCCACACACACCACCACACACAGATGTATTAGATCCAGGCTAAGGGGAAGATGACAGGTTTGAACATAAAATCTCAGAGCATTGTACCGGAGAGTTCAGAATCTGCATTGTTTGTCTTGGAGTCAAGTTAATGAAGCTTTAAATTTGAATTAGAAAGGAGCTTATAGACAAAGTGGTCTATTTTCTATTTTCAAAGAGATACAAAATACTAGATCAGTTAGGTGCAATGCCCAAGCCTCTTGGTATGAAACTGGCTCCAGGAGAACAGTCTCCCCCCCCCCCCATGCCCCATTATATATAGGGCTTTCTGAGTCATAGAGAAACTCCTACCTCTCAATAATGGCCCTGAAATGATAAAAAAAAAAAAGCAGTTATCTTTGCAAAGGCAAAAGAGCAGCTTTGTCCTCATAACTTTGAAGAAAGCTGAAGGGCAATAGACAACGGTGGCCATGCATTAAGGAGAGCCGGCTCCGTATTCAGAAAGTGATCATTCAGCTCCTGTCTGAGAACACACGCTCTTGCAGGGTCACCGTGGTGTGCTCTGGCTTTTAGCTCCACATTCAAGTCTCTAAGTACCAGAAAGCCCAGATTACGCAGGCACAGTGGAAATAACTTGTTAGAAAAATGAAACCTCTCAGGATTTCTAAAGTGAAATCACTTTGGAAATTAGTGGAATGTGGCTTGTGTACTGGTGTTAATTACTCCCTGTCGCCCACTCCATGGAGTCATTTTAGCGAACAAAGGTCAAATGGACAGATGAGTCAGGTCTACCTACCCTAGTAGTTATCTTCTTTATATCATTGTAGATGGCCAGAAAGTGATAAACTGTCACAAGGAAGTCAGAATAGTAACTTTACTTAAAGAAAGGGATATTTATTTCTTCCATCAAATTCACAAAAACAAGAAAACAAAGATTTTCGAATAAATGAGAAAAACAAAAGGCCATATCTGGTACAAGTTTCATCCAGCATGCGTCGGAATTGCTCTAAGTATCCTGAAGAACACTAGGAAAGTTCATTCCAAGGGTTTGACTTGTTGGTTTGCTTTGCAATCTTAAAAGATTTTCTTCGGAAAATAGTTGGAGGTATAGATAAAAATTTATCTCTTTAGTAAAGTGTTCATCTCTTCCTTCTTTCCTTCCTCCGTCCCTCTCCCTTCCTTCCTTTCTTCCTTCCTTTCTTTCTTTCTTTCTTTCTTTCTCATCTTGAAGGCATGCACCACTACCACTTGGCTTTTTCTTTTTTATAAGATTTATTAATTTTGTTCTATGTGCGTTGGTGTTTTGCAAGCATGTCTGTATGAGGGTGCCAGATCCCCTGGAACTGGAGTTGAAGACAGTTGTGAGCTACCATGTGGTTGCTGGGAATGGAACTCAGGACCTCTGGAGGAGCAGTTAGTGCTCTTAACCTCTGAGTCATTTCTCCAGCCCTATTTATCAGTTTCTTATAAAACAACAATTTGAAAGAAACCTAGCTCTCAGAGTGGGGAGATGTGTTGAATACATCGTGGCACATTAATAGGAGACCATCCTGAATGGCACCAAAGCATCTAGTAGGACCAGTTAGTAGGACTTTTAATGCCACGAATATTGTGCACTTTGTATTGTTAGGTAAACAGAGAAGTTATCAAAGGCAGTTTTTAGTTCAATACTCACTATGAAGTACATATGCATGTTTTTAACTTCTAAGAATCACAAGACAATTAGTTAGTGTTTTTTTTTCCTTAGGAGATACTATAGCTATTATAGATTTTTCTTCCATTTAAAATGCTTTTCAGACACTTATTTATTTTATTGTGTGTTTGCATACACGTGTGCATATGTATGTGCCACAGCGTGTATGTGGAGGTCAGAGAACAATGGATAGGGTTGGTTCTCTCTTTTCACCTGTGGGTTCCAGGGATCAAACTCAGTCCTCAGGCTTGGAAGCAAGTGCCCCAGTCATCTAGCCAGCACTATTTATCATTATGCTGCTACTTTCCCCACGGTTAGGGAATTGAGATTTTATTTATATACAAGGATTTTAGAAAACCGCCTATGACCGAGGCTGGGTCTTAATTGGTGTTTGAGAATGAGAGAAAGATGGATGTCTGTTCTCACGGATCTTATAGCACAGTAGAGAAGATGAACAAAAACGAGTCAACAATACAGTTTCCAGCAGAATTAAGGGTGATCCAAAGCAGAGTGGTCTGGACAAGCCCTTTATAAGGTTGCCTATGCTGATGCATGAAGTTGCATGTATGGGTCATGGAGCATAGAGAACATTCCACATTGCACATGCAGAGAGCCTGGGGCAGGAAAGAGTCTTTTTTGTATTTCTGGACATTTCTAGGGCCTATCCAGCAGCTAATTATAGGAGTGTATTTTATGACAGTAACATTATACTTGTCTCTGTGAGAAATATAAAGATAAGCAACATGTGGTTCTCTGCTCCATTTCCTGTTAGTGCATGGCAGAATGCCAGGTCATCTGCTCGGGTGGTTTGTGGTATATATGAAGTCCAGCCTTGCCTATCCTATTCACTCACACTTCCTTCAAGATCTGTTCTTCTAGGTGCCAGAGAGGTCATGATTGTTTAGATAATATTTTCAGTAGACTGGAATATTTTCATACCCCATGTATATTTTATAGTCTAGTCCCAAATCTGAGGTGGACAAGTACCTTCCTATAAATATTTTTTGAATGTATTCATTAGCTGAACTTATGAAGCCTAGTACTAGATTTCTACCTTAGCTGAAATATTTGAACTTAGAGAAACAGTGTTTGTTTGAAAAGATATGTCAGTTTTCGTGGCTCTGATTTTATTTACTGATGCTATGCTAGACAAGGCTAAAGGCTCTTGTGACTTTACTATATAGTAAAATAACGTTAGAGAAAGACTTGGTAACCAGGATCCCAAAGTCCAGAAGTGTTAATGCTAGTTTAGACTGTAAATGGTTTATTCCAGAGAGCTGCTATTTTCCTGGACTAGAAGGAAATAAAGACATTTTGATAGTTGCCCCTGCAAGGAGGAGCCACACTACAAGAGAGGCAGACAAAGGGATCTTAGGCTTCAAAGGTTGAGGGGTCGTATTTGACAAACGGTGTGGAAGGGTTTCCCAGAGGAAGAGCAGTGTAAGGTGGTCATTAGAGAGCTTATGGGAATTTAGCACAGAGATCTCATCTGAAGGGTGTTCCAGACAGAATGAGCAAAAGCCCAGAGGCAGGGAAGAAGGGGGCATAATCAGGTCATAGGATTCATGCTGTGTGCGAGTATCTAATAGGATGGAGTAGGGAGAGTAAGGCTGATGCCATGTACAGAGAACATCAGGCTACAGCGACAAGAAGGAATAAAATTGTGGACAGCCTCTTGGTCCGTAAGGAGGTCTTAATATAATCAATTTGGGAATAGACTGTAGAATAGCGGCCAAGAGATGAATGAGTCCTCTTTTCTAGACTCCATCAGTCAGCAGATCGGGGTGTACAGAACCCTGGATTCACAGTCAGCCTGAGGTGTCGCTTGCATTCACCAGTATAGTCAATCAGCTTCTAGTATCTTTTGCCAGTTATAATTAGGGCAATAATCTTAATCTAAAGAGGTCAAGGCAAGTCCTAAATGAAGTAACTGAAATGGCTGCTTTGTGCAGCAAAGTTTGTATTCACTATGTTTTATCATAATATAATTTATGTATACATATGTCTTTCCCTATCTTGTCTTTTTAAACTATTTTTGAATTACAGACTCCCATAAGTCCCACAGTTTAGATTTTCTTAATAATGAGTATTTCTTCCTATGCTCTGAACATCTTATATTTAAATGGTGGGATTTATAGTTTCAGTCAAGATGGTAATTGGCATCTATCACAATAATTTTCATATGCCTTTTATCTCTCTGTCGTGCAGAACACCAGAGTCGACCCTCTGAAAAACAAGAGCCGAGGTGTGTGGCCCACTTAACAGGTTTGTGTCTGGAAGAACTGGGTGAGGACAGAAAGTCTTTGGGAAAATGTCAGCTGCCATTCTGGACATTCTGACCTTTTGTTAAGTAGGGGCCCGCAGTTTTGCCTTGGAAGTTTAGCTTGTCAAATCTGTGAGACTCTCTGGATGAAAGTTCCTCTCTGGTTTATTACAGGCAACCCCAGCTCAAGGTCCGTCCTTCTGGAGTGGGAAGACACATACGGAATTGCTCTGATCTCCGGAGTGAAGTATAAGAACGGTGGCCTTGTGATCAATGACTCTGGGTTGTACTTTGTATATTCCAAAGTATACTTCCGGGGTCAGTCTTGCAACAACCAGCCCCTAAACCACAAGGTCTACATGAGGAACTCTAAGTATCCTGGGGATCTGGTGCTAATGGAGGAGAAGAAGTTGAACTACTGCACTACTGGCCAGATGTGGGCCCACAGCAGCTATCTGGGGGCAGTATTCAATCTTACCAGGGCTGACCATTTATATGTCAACATATCTCAACTCTCTCTTATTAATTTTGAGGAATCTAAGACCTTTTTTGGCTTATATAAGCTTTAAAAGAAAAAGCACTTTAGAATTATCTGTTATTCCTTGTCATGGGCCCTAGGAATATTGTCTTGAATGAGAGTCTTCTTAAGACCAATTAATTGAGATTAATTGAAACTGAGCCACAAAGACGTCGTGATCACAAGGTTCAACAGGTCAGCTATCCTTCATTTCTCAGAGGTCCATGGAGTGGTCCCTACCACTCCCATCATGAGCCAGGTGGAAGGAGAACTGTGGCCAAGGAACATAGAACTTTGGGCTGCCACGTGCTGATACAGAGGCATGGAGAAGGAACTGTCTGATGCTAAATGGCCAAGAGAATTTTAGCCATTGAAGAGGACACTTTTAAACTCACCTTTCGGGGGTGGGTCTGCTTACTACCTCAGAAAAGGCCATCTTTAAGACACATAGTTGTGATCTGAAAATACAAGGGATGGGAAAGGGGGCCGGGTTTGAATGATAAGCTACAGACTGAAAGAGGCCAATGTCCCATTGGCAGCATGTTTACTTTTAACTGGTGTTTTTCTGAGCCAACCTTTGATGGTAACAGAGAAATAAGAGGGATGTGTACCTCCAGTGCAATGGTGTCTGTGTGTGTTTGTATGTACGAGAGAGCAGACAGACTCATATAAATAGAATGTGTACATTACAAAGTACATATCAGAAGCATGTGTGTTACATTTGATGGTAGATATCTAAATGTTTCTTGGCAATAAACTCTAATAGTCTTCAAAAATCTTTTATTATCAGCTGCTGATGCTGTTTTCCTTGAATACAACTAGTATTTATATATTTTGTGCATCTTAGTGAAGGAAAGACAAATAAAAATTCTACTGTAGATCATAAAAAATACAGTGTTTGGAAACCAGTAAGATACGCTTGTTGTTTCTGTTCTCCATGGTTTCTTCATCCACAATGACTTTGGAGCATTCTGAAAAGAAGTTGTAAAGGTGAGTGGAGCTGTGTGACAAGTTCTTCCCTCGTTGTCAGTTTGTTTGTTTCTTCCCCCTCTCTCTAGTTACTTTTCTCTGGACCTCACATTACTCTGAGGTTTGATTACCAACATTATGGTCAATGTCAAGCTGACCCAAATTTCCACATATTTGATGGCAACTCATCTTCTCTGGGGGCAAAGCCATGGCAAAGTGGAAAGGATACATGCTTTGTAGTAAAACGCCTGGAGCTGAGCTTTGTTCTTCTTAGCTCACTTTGCAGTCAGGTAGATCACATGCCCTCTGATGTGCAGAAGAGTTGATGTGTGTGTAATACCAGTGCAGCCTCTTTATAATGTGTATGTTTAATAGAACTTTGTGCAGACTATCCAAAGGGGCTTGGAAGCCACAGATAAGAGAGAAAGTTAAAAAGAAAACTGAAACATACCCCAATCCCTAACACTAGATACAAGAAAGATATTACTAGGTAGCCGACATTTCCAGGAATTAAATAGTGGAGGAAGAAGGGAAAGTGCCTAGTCAACAGAGGCCAAACTGCCATTCAAAAGAGTCAACAAATGTTTCCTGAAATGTGAGGGACAAAACCAAAGCTCCAGGTTGGAAAGTATCAGCATCTCATCTTCAGACTCTTCTGTCTGACGTTTTGGGTGGGTTTGTTCCTTTATGGAGAATGTCTGGGAGGTATTTGGTCTTTAGTTGTAGATTTATTTTTCCAGCTATTATGATGAAATCCCCTTCATCTTTTCCCTTATATTTTGACCTCAATCATCAAAGATGCCTATTCCAAGGGTCATGGGATGTTTTCTAATATTTTTAAAAAATATTTCGTATTGTTTATTTACTTTATTTTATGTGCACTGGTGTGAAGGTGTCATATGCCCTGGAACTAGATCTTCAGACAGTTGTGAGCTGCCATGTGGGTGCTGGGAACTGAACCCAGGTCCTCTGGAAGATCAGTCAGTGCTCTTAACTGCTTAACTCTCCAGCCCCTTTTCTGGATATTTTTATGCTCTTTGTCAATGGGCATTTCTAGACAATCGTACTAGAGCAAAGAAGAGGTAAGAATGGGGCAGAAGCATCTTGAGATTGGTGGATGTTATAACCTGCCAGTCAAATTACCCTCATATTCATCTCTTAAAGGTGCCTTTGGGGTATAGTAATAGCTCACTACACTTGAAGTATTCTGACACTTGGCCTTTTGTTAAAGATCAAGTATAGTATTAATTCCAGTGAGGAGATGCTATCAATGCCTTTAGAAACCTTAAGTTGTTTTTCTTTAATTTAAAACACAAGGAATGTTAAAACCAAAATGCGTTTGAATGTATTCATTGAAAATGGGATCTCCCCCATTGCTTCTTAGCGAAAGATGATTAAGCACGAAGTTCAACACAGATGTACATAGAAAAGTCGCTTCGAGTTCAACAGTTTGAGGTTTTCTTTTCTAACATCTAACAACACACAACACCCCTTCTTTTCTTAGCCCCTCAGACTGGTGGCTTTGTGTTCTCTGAAGTAGGTTTTTTTCTGACCGCAGCTTAACAGGAAAGAGGTGTTCTGTGGCCATCATCAGAAGGGTGTCTATTCTGAGCCTCTTTCAGAAGAGGGAAATGGAGGGGGACAACTGGCCCCTTAAACCAAACTAGATGTTTGCCTTTATGGGTTAAGCGTTAGACATGCCCTGGCCTTTATTGAAAGAAGTGCAGAGGCCATGTGTTAAATTATATATATTTATAGGTGCCTGGGTAGAAGTTCTACTTTATGGGCTCCTTTACCTAATGTAAAGTGATCTAGAAAACGAGAGGTAGAACACATCACTTACGGTGTTTGTACTCTGCAGTGAGCCCAGCTGAGAGGTAATGAAGCCTTTGATAGTGCCAGGGACCTTTAGGATTCACCTGGAAACCCATCAGACTTGACCACGTAGGTGGTTAAGCAGGCGTCTTGTTCCTTGCAGTTCACTTAGGTGGTAGCAGAGTGTCATCTCAATGGTGACCTGCTCACCTCTCTCCCCAGATCCACCAAACTGTGACATAGTTCTCCATACTCCTGAAAATGCATCTTCAGAATAAGGCAATGCAACTTCCATCCTGTTCCACTCAGAGGTTTCCTCAGAGCTGTGGGGTCACCCTTTCTTCTAATTCTATAGAAGGACAGACACGAACCTCACACTCATGTTCTGTAGGAACTCTAATCTTCACATTTTCTAAGACTGTCAAGGGAGATCCCCATTCTCTATAAATGGGCAATGCCCATTGTAGCAGGTTTCCTGGCTCCCATGAGTTCTAGCTATGGGTGCTCTCCTGGGACAGTTGCCACTTTCACAGTAGAGTACTTTATTGCTTTCAAGGCATCCCTACAACAATGTGTGTAGACAAAGCTTACAGAAGGTTTACAGTAATTCAGGAAAATAGAGTTATGTATGATACACATAGTATAAGCTACATGTAGAATTGAGTATTAGATGTCACCATTTCCAAACTCACAAATACCTCCTCAAGTAGACACTCAAAATTCTGGTATTTAAAGTAAGTATATGACATTCATTTATTCTACAAGTGTTTTTGCTTGTTTTTATTGACTGATTTTATCCTTTGACAATTTCATGCATGTATATAATGTAAGCTGATTACTTTCTCCCTATACTCTTCATTAATTCCTTTCAACCTCCCTTACCCCTTCCCAGTCCCATTCTAAGACATTCAGTTTTGTTTTGTGATTCATTTAGTTTAGCCCAGGCCAGCTACGTGAACAATTAGAGTTGATCTATTTGAGTTTGGTGGGGTCATCAGTGGAAATACAACTGAAGGCAATTACTACCTCTCTCCATGCATCTATCAGTAGCAAACAGTTCATCAGGGAAGGACAGGGATGTATGGAATGCTCCTCTATCTGTGTTTGACTTTGTTGATGGGCCTAGTCTTGTGCAGCTCCAACGCAAACATATGCAGGTATCGTGAGTCTATGGTACAATTGCCATGTCTTACCCAGATGATAGCATTCTGCAGCCCCTCTCTCGATCTTCTGGCCCTGACACTCTTTCTAGCCCTCTTTCATAATATTCTCTGAGTCTTATGAGTATGATATAAATGTCCTGTTTAGAACTGAGCACTCACTCATCACTTGTTCCCAGCACTTCGTATACAATGAACCTCTTCACTCACTACCATTCACCGAGAAAAGAAGCTTCTCTGATTAAGGAGCCACATTTGTCTGTGGGGATGTTGTAAATATTTATAAGACAGTTTGCTGCTATAAAAATTTAGTTTAAACCATAATATCCAACTTCCCCTGCTAGGGTCTATGATTCCCCCAGTAAGGATTTTTGTTTGTTTGTTTTTTAACCAGATTTATATTACTAGAATGGCTTCCCTCCTATGAAGCAAGTCTCAAATCCAGTTGAAGAGTTGTTTGTTACATCTGTAATGAAAGTGCCACTATAGCACAAGCGGGTGCATCTTGCCTGAAAGTTAGCAAGAGTCCTTTTTTGTTTTTTGAATGTCAACCATATAGGAGAAAATTTCCTAGAGGATGCAATAATCAAGCTCTTTATGGGGTTTATTTTAATGACAAAGTGGAAAACAGGCAAGAAAAAAATTAAAAATGTATAGCTACATACCTGTAATTCATATACTTAGGAGACCAAGGTAGGAGGATTGCAGGGTGAGGTTAGTTTGGGTTACATGAGTTCCTGTTTTCAAGGAGAAAGCACACAAATATTTAATGTCATGTGGTGGTAAGTGTTATGAAGAAAATTGGGTAAGGTGGCAGAGTGATAGAAAAATGGTTATTGGAAATAGGGAAAACAAGGCACACAGATATCTAGCGCAGAGCACCACAAGCAGAGAAATTGCACTTGCAGAACGTTAAGATAGAAAGTTGTTAGGTTTTATCCTAGTGTACTATAGACTCGTATGTTGATCCTTGAAGTGGTGGCTTGGGGACGTAGGACCTAACTACTAAGAGGTTGCTAGGCTATGAAAGCAGAGCCCTCATGAATGGATTTATTTTATTTTTTCCATCGGTCCACTATGTTTTCATTTCCCTTTTTTAAATGTGTGCTCTTGTCCTTTCACTTTCTGCCAGGTTACAGAAAAGCACAGAGACTGTCGTCAGATGCCACCACTATGTCCTGCTCATAGTTATGCCCAACTTATGCCTTCCCAGCCTTTACAACTACATTCTTCACCTTAGAAGCTACTCAACCTGTGACACTGTATTGTAGCAACAGAAAACAGAGTTAGAGTAACTATATAGATAGAGATCACAGGGCCTTAGAGTTGTTGTTAGTTTTTCTCTAGCTTCTTCCTAAGAGTTATGTACTCCCTGCTTCCATCTGAACTCCCAGAACAGCCACTCTGCTGTCAGTAGCAACTCGTTTGTCTCAAGGTAAGAAAGGAAGAGATTGAGCTCAGGATAAGAAGGCCTGGGTTGTGTCCAGACTCTGCTACTTGACTAACTATGTGTATGATTTAAGTCAATCCCATGAACACTGTGAGATTCCTATTCTTTGTGTGTGTGTGTGTGTGTGTGTGTGCTTCAGCCAAGACTATTTTTTATTTAAAAAGACTTTTTCATACAATATATTTTTACTGTGTTTTTCTTTCTGAATTCTTCCCAGATCCTTCCTACCTCCTTACCCACCCAACTTTATGTTACCCCTCTCTAAAACAAATAAGCAAACAAATATAAAACCGACTCTCTCTCTGTCTCTCTGTCTCTCTCTCTCTCTCTCATACACACACACACACACACACACACCACCCACCACCTCACAAAAGCAGACATCAAAATAAACGAGTAAACAACCAATAAGACCAAAAATGCTCACACAAAGAAAAAGGAATAAAAAGCCCACACAAATACCCTTGAGTTTGTTTGATGTTATCCAACTGCTCCTGGGCATGGGGCCTGCCCTGATGTGTGTTTTATGTAATACTCCATTGGAGAAAGTTGATTTTTTTCCTTTGTCGGTGGGTATCAGTTACAGGTAGCTTCTAGGTTAGAGGTGGGTGTCCATGTCCACTGCCCTTCCTCAGTGCTGGAACTCCCGCTTCACCCTGTGCAGGTCTGTGCATTCCACCACTTTCTTAGCCCTCCACAGAAACGCTGTTGATGCCCAACAAGAGGAAATCACTTCATGACTTGGAAATACTACTGGTGGGAAACCAGTGGCACCGCCGTAGTCCTTAATAACTTTCTTCATGAGTAGATAACTTTCTGGGCAAGTGAGAAGGCTCTGCAGGCAAAGGTACTTTCCTTATAAAGCTAGTGATCTGAGGTTAATCCCCAGAAATTGTGCAAAGGTGGGAAGAGAAAACTGGCTCCACAAAGTTCTCTTCTGACCTCCACACATGTACTGTGTGCCTACACATGTCACATACACACACCATGTATTTATACACACATACACAGAGAAAATTTAGATTTCTTTCTCTTTGATTTTTTTATAAGATACATATAGAAATACCTCATCAGCTGTAAAAATTACCTGGATGAGCAGGAGATAGGAAAATATCATTTTCTGAGGTATGAAAGTAAAAGAACACAATTTTATATTAACCATAGTCTTTAAAAATTATTTTATAACTCTTGCTTAGTACTATCTTTGATGGTAGCTGCCCTCTTCATTAAGCCTGGGATCACATCAGGAGATGAGAGCTGCCAAGGGAATCCCCCTCCTACAGTATAGCTCGTCATAGAGGGACCAGAACCTCTTCGTTCTTATGTTATAGCCCCACTTTCTGTGGGTGAACCACTTCAAAGCCCATGTGAAGTTTTGGTAAGAGACACCCTCGATGCTATCACCTTTTAAAGTGTTTGAATATGTAAGGCAGGCAAGACTAGAACCATTGCAAATGGGACAACAGTCATTTGTTGGCGTTGCCAAGGCTCCTATGAGCATGGATGGATCTTTTGTGTTCATTTCTTCTTGATTTCACACACCATCCTGTTTCAACCCAACACTGTTCTTACTCTACTTCTAATCTGTAGCAAAAAATATGTATACAGTTTTTGGAAGGGAAAGTTCTAGAAGTTGTCAATCATTGAAAGAGAAGGTTCATGAAAATTTCATGGAGCTACAAACAGACTTTTTCTGGCCTTGAATAAATGAACTAAGATTCCTAGACCTTCCCCCAAAATATTAAAGTGTAGACTGAAGAGACTTTAGATTCATTGAGAAGAGACAACACCCTTTAACTAGCTGGTAAGAAAGAGACACGGAGGTGTTAAACAGAACTCTGAAGTGTGAGCTCTAATGGAAGAATTATCTCAACCTCAGCATCCTCTTTGCATCATTTAGGTGGCTGCATTCTGGTTTCTAAGAAATTCGGAAGGCTTTTGCAGGGGTCTGGGAAGGGTGATGACGAGAAGAAACCAACAAGGATAGAGTCTGCTCAGAGTTCCTTTAGAGCTGTGTTTTGGGGGTCCTGTTGTTGCTGACTAGGCTGGCCAGCCAGCTTTACCAACCTGTCCAGTGAATGTGAAGATTGCTTCTGCTCTAGCAGGGAATGTAGCGGGAGTCGAGGTGAGCGCATGCTAGATAAGCATTTGCTTAGGAATGCCCTCTCTGCCTTACAGTCAAGTTTATTTGTGGTTCACTGGATGGGTAAATATGACCTTTAACTGAAAAGTGATAGAACATTTACTATAAGACTTTTGTTGCTCTCAAAGCAAGTATTTTGCACATGATAAGAATGCATTGCCTCTCTTTGAATGAGAGTTATATAAAATGCCTATATTTAGGTTAGGTCGTCCACATAACAGCCGCCTTAGCCAGATATTACTGACTGCAGCTTGTGAGAAAGCCGCTAGACATTTGCAGAAATTAAGTAACTTGTCATAGGTCACAGAGTAGCAGAGTTAGAACTCAAGAATAGGTTTTTCAGATTCAAAGACTGTTACCTGTGTATCAGTTTGCCATATAGCCTCATTAGAATTACCAATATTTAATTATTTAACAACCACTTGTTAAGTACATGCTAGGAATCAAGCATGTTTGTTTGCAGGGTAGAATGGTGAACAAAAATGTGATGTTGATTATTCTTTTATTAATTTTTATTTTGGGTCCTGGAGAACAAACCCAGGACTGTGCACTTGCTAGACAAACCCTATTATTACTAAGTACACCCACAAATTCTGGTTCATTCTTATTAAACTTAATTCTAAATGTGGAGAGAGAGATAGAGAGAGAGAGAGAGAGAGAGAGAGAAAGAGAGAGAGAGACTAAACAAGAGAATAAGCACACAAACTTAGAAATTACCAGGCAATAATAAATTCCATTTTGAGAATTAAAATAAATAAGTTACTAAAATAAATAAAAGACTAGATAATGACACTAGAGAGAGGAGTCTCTGGGGAAGAAAGTAATAAGCCTGTGTGTGAATACAGTCAAAATACGTTATATGAATGTATGGAAATGCCTTCATGAAACCCCTTACTTTATATATTCAGTATATGCTAGTGATTATTGCAAATAGAGTATCAATGAAAAAGAACAATGCAGAGATGAAGATGTAGTTTAGGAGTTTAATGCCTGTGGGAGTCACTGGGTTTCATCCCTAGCACTATCATAATAACAAAATTATAAGATAGCATACATAAAATAAAATGATAATACAACCACTGGGTAGAGAGCATTGTATAGAGCAGAAATAGTCTTCTGTGGGCCGGCTTTGGGCATTTTGGATCAAACAATCCATGAAGGCAGAGGATTGTACAGCACATGGCAGTATGCTTTCGGGAGCATTCCTAATGTCAGGCTTAATCTACCTGTCATTGTGATATCAAACATCTGGGCTGATTTCCAGATTCCCCACTGGATGTGTCTTTCTCCTCTTTTCTTACTGAAAGCCGCTAGGTGATGGATCTAAAACAGGAGTGTACTTCATATGTGGGATGGATAGAACGAAGAACCATGTGGCTGGACTCCTGGGGATGGCAAGAAATGGATGCTAGAGAAGTAAGCAGGGTAACAACGGGGCAGTGCTTTGGAAGCTGGGATCAAGAGTTCCAGCTTTATCGAAAGGACTGAGGGAAGCTGCAGGAAAGAGTCAGCGAAGGGGAATGGAGGAGAAGTGGAAAATGTTGCTACATATTTTGATAGCAGAGCTTTCAGGTCTGATGATTGGGTGTTGGGTGCACTGGAAAGAGATGAATCAAGGATCACGCCCACCTGTTCTCTGTTTCCTTTATAGCACTTACCATAATTATTTCCTAGACTTATTTTTCTGTTTGTCTGTTTCTCCAATTAGATCCACAGCTGTTTTTATTCTGGTGCTAAGATTAAGTGCCCCAATAAAAAATAAAAACATTAAAAATATCTCCTCTCCACACAAGCAGAGCTTCCTTCGTCTTAGTACACATAGTTCGTTATTTCCCTAAAGGTACTTAGGTTGCTCTCGAATTTTTATTCTTTCAAAAAAGTTTACAGTGACTATGTTTATGTGTCAATATTTCTGCTACTCTTCCTTTAGGAAAGAAAGAATTAAAGGATCTAAACACATACTGTTACTACACCGTCTGATGCGTTGGTCAAACTGTTATTTAAAATGTAGCACTTCATACTGTTTCCTTATTACAATTTACATTTAAAAATACTTGGGGTGTTGGTATTTTTATTTTTGTTTTTGCCAGTGAATTATCCGATATAATTTTATCCTTTAAAATAGGCTGTTGTGGTTTCTTCAATGGTCCATGATTTTTGTGTGTGTTAATATAGCATATAACATCAGTTGTGTGTGACAGGTATTTCCTCCAAATATGTCATCTGCCTGTTAATTTTTTCCACATAGAAATGTATAAGTCTTGAAAGCACACCTCTTTCTGCCTTCTATAGCTTCTTAGACTTACCTCATTTTATAATTATAACCTCTTATTTCTTCTGTGTTTTGACTCCACAATGCCTTTAAAATCCGTGTTGGTGCAGTGTGGTGGAGGGAGCGAATGGGATTTTCAGAAGCCAGAACTGAACACAGCAGCACCATCTTTGTGGTTTTGCTACTTTGAAACGACAGCATTGTCTTAGTCTCTGCTCCCCTTGACGCTGATGTCCGGTCTGTCTGTCCTCTGGACCTCCTGAAGACTGTACTACTGGCTCTAACAGCTGTGTCTTTACAACATTTTCCTTCAGAGTCCTCCGGTAACTTTTGTTTGAAGAAAATTGATTCTTCCTTTCCCAGAGGGTGTAAGTGACAGTTCCGTTGTCAACCTTAACCTTTGCTCTAGTGGTTAAGTTTTTATTCATTTATTCATTTAAAAAAATATAACAAGATAAAATATAAGATAAAACAAAAATTGTCACATTGAAGTTGGGCAAGACAAATCAGCAGAAAAAAAAAGAGATCAAGAGAAGGTATTAGAATCAGACTCACTTATCCACACACTCAGGGAATCCATAAAAAATGTACAATTTTATATATGGTCACTTTACAGGAACCTTTTATTAAAAATATTCAAGCCTTAAATGACTGAATTTTCTTATTTTCTTGGGCATGGCTTTCATATCTGTGACCTCAAACCATCTAATCCTGCTTCCTCAGGAGCTCGGACTTTTGGATAGCCGAGGTTAGAAATATGTAATAAAACGTTAACTCTTAGGTAAGGGGTTGGGCCCAGTAGGAGGGGCTCAGCAATCCTTATTTCTTACTCCCTTTTGTCTTCAAATCAGTCCTTTAACTTTTCCACTCTGCCGAGCAGCTGTGCTGGACTTGCCAGATCCCCAGAGGCTTTGGTGTGGGTGGTGGGAGGTCAGGAGGGAGCAGGCAGGACTTCTGGTCCTTTCCTTCTTCCTTCTTCCTTTACACCATAGCACCAAAGCAGCTGCAAGCTAGCCTGGCTTCGTATAATCCATGAGTTCGCATGTTAATGGTAGACTGGTGATATCAAACACATCCAAAATTCCAAGGGACAAATGCTATGGGTGGAAAAAACACAAAATATCATAGGAAGACCAGGAAGGGGCCCTTAAGTCAGCTTTGGTGAGCAAGGAGGAAGGTCTCTCAGGGAAAACCAGTCAGCCAGACCACCAGGCTGGCAAAAGCAAGAGGCCCTTCTTCAAGGTAGAAAAGTCAAGAAGGGATGCCTAAAAGATGCTCTCTGACCTCTAAAAACTCTCTGTGTCATGTGGTGGCCACCCCCCCCCCCACCACACATTTCTTGATACAAGATCCAAGCAGCTAGAGCACAGGGTATTTGTGGAAGAGCTGCAAGCACTGTAGCAATAGGACGACTCACGAAGGGTTTTGCACAGGCCCCAGTGATGTAACATTTGCTTAAAACATCTTCTTTCCCCTTCCATTCACCTGTAAATTTCCTTGCCCTGGCACAATGAACTGAGATGGTTCCACCTTAGTGAAGGGCTATTCTAGAAACATTCTCCAAAGTGTGATTCTATTAGACTATGAACAGCCAGGATGAAACTCTTTCTTTTCAGGTCTGTATCCTGAACCTCCAACACCTGGTCCATAGTAGTACTCAATGCACTTTTACTTCCTCAATGATGAAAAGAATCATATTCTTAGTGACCATGTGGCAACATATTATTTTGAATTAAGAACTTGTGTTTCTGGACTATCAGTAGTCTAAGTCTCAATGGATTCTAATAATCAAGCTAAGCACAGGTATGATTGATTTGGAAAGGTTGATGATCAGATTTTCTTATCCAATATGGGAAAATGTCTACTTCTAGAGAAGAAAGACAATAAAATCTCAAGAGTAAGAAATGTCAGTAGTACCAAGGCTGAGAACCTCTGAACTAATGGTTCCAACCATTGATGAGTTTTGCTTGACACAAATATTCTGCAAATTTGTTATTTATTCTGTTTATTGTTTCAAATTTGGTGAAGATCTCTTTCTCATCATGTAGCCATACTTGATTACTTTAAGATTCTCATTTTAGGGTATAACGGCTAGCAGTAGACTGGGATGCTAGGAAGAAGAGTCAGAACAATATAAGTTTCTTTGCATCACTGAAGTCTGGGTAGTTGAAAGTTTAGGACTGAGATTTGGTAATATTTAGCAATTAAGTAGTTGCTACAGGTAAGCCGATGTCTGAGGCTGAAACTTTCTTACTGAATGGGCGATTGTGCAGTCATTAAATAAAAGAAAAAATGAGAGAAGAGATTTAAGAGGCCGAGTTTGAAGCAAAACTATCACTCAGCAAGTATTTTCTTCCATTAGAATCATTTTCTTGAGCCTTTGATGTGTTTGAATGACTTTGCTTGCCTACTGGGAAGTAGAGGAAATTTCTTTCTTTCTTTCTTTCTTTCTTTCTTTTCTTTCCTTTCCTTTAAAGAGGCACTGCATATTTCTTCTTGGGGAACTTCCACCATCAGAAGAATTCATCCCTTTAATCTGGGCTCCATAACCCATGTGCACACAGAGATCTGAACTCTCACAGCCTAGAACAGAGCTTCCTAAGCAAGTCCAACACAGATGAACTGCAGTCAGCCTGCTGTTCATGAGCTGGAGAATCAATGTTTTTCATCACTGCCTTTTGAGAAGTTTGTGAAACATTAATAGGGTGGCAACTTTTAAAGCTCAAGGATATACACATGAAATCATATAGTAGAGAATTGTATACACAGATCTCAAAATCAGATGATGATGATGATGAAGTAAAGATGGATAACGTATTGGAGACAGAACCACAGGTGATATTGACATATCAACCATCTTTCTGTTGGACATGTTTGACTCTCAGCAGTGGTGGTGGCTTCTATTGAACATGCCCGATCCTTAGTAGTTTGGTGACTTCTGTTGGACATGCTTGACTCTCAGTAGTGATGGTAGGTATTCAGTGATGGATATTACCAGCTTTAAAATGTAAATCAGGATGTAGACACAATAAGAACCCTCTGCCTATACTACTGAATTATTTAAAACTAAGTCACACAGACTGTGAATTGTCTAAACCTAGTTTAAAAAAAATTACATCATTTCTTATTCAGAGTAAAATTTGCTATTCTGGATTTGAAGGAAAGTAGTTCCCACTTCTCTTGACTTTCTACCCTAGCTTTTGACTGAATTCTATCTCTACAACAAAAGCTCTCTAGACTCATAAATTAGTCTTTATTAGAAACCACTTAATATCTCCCCTGGAGATTAATTTGTCCATTTTTATCAATCTTTTCTCAATATTAAATCAAAATAATATGTCCTGACCAGCAGGACACGAATCAGGAGCCGGACACTGAAGGAGAGGAATGGGAGGGACAAGAGACACGAGACATGGACAGCAAGTCTGTATTCTGATCAAGCTGCAAATTTTATTTTTTCTCTGGAGCATTATTTAGCAAAAATGGCAGGGGTGTGGGTAGAATGCTGGAATGGCAGGTCTGGAGACATTCCGAGCTGATAGGAAGAGATAAGAAAATGCTGAGGGTCTGTAAATGTTTATTAACAGGGGAAATGCTAATTACTTCTGGAGCCTGCAGGTCAGCAGGCATACTTAACTCACAGGGGAAGATAAGGGTTATTTCCTGGGCCCGGAACTTGCCCTACAGAGGTGAATATTTGAATTTGTGTACTAGAATGGCTTGACTATAACCAAATATAGGTCTTTGCTTCCAGCAATAATGTATTGTTTTTCCTTTAAAATACTGAAAAGCTCATTTTATTTCACAAGATTGGAGGTTCTTGTTTTATGTTAATGTTCCACAACTGTGAAGGTTTTTCTCTCTCCCTTTCCTTGCTTCCTCTTTCCCTCCCTGTCTTCCTTTCCCCTGTATTTCTCTTCCTTTCTTCTCTCTCTCTCTCTCTCTCTCTCTCTCTCTCTCTCTCTCTCTGTATATACACGTGTCAGAGTGTGCATGTTTGTTTGTACACCTGCACAGGACAGACGTTTGACACTGGTCATCTCCCTTATTTGTTATCCATCTTGTATTTTGAGACAGAGTCTCTTATTGAATATGGAGCTTACCAATGTGGGGTACAAATGTGCACTGCCGCACTCGGCAGTGCTGTGGGATGAACTTAGGTCCTCGTGGTTATATAGCAAACACTTTGTTGACAAAGTCATGTCCTCAGTCTACCCTTCCTTCCTCCTTCCTTCCTTCCCTCCCTCCCTCCCTCCCTCCCTCCTTCCTTCCTTCCTCCATCCCTCCCTCTCTCCCTTCCTCCCTTTCTCCCTCTCTTCTTTCCTCCCTTCCTTCCCTCCTTCCCTCCCTCCCTTCCTCCCTCCCTTCCTCCTTCCTTCCCTCCCTCCCTCCCTTCCTCCCTCCCCCTCCCTCCCCCCTCTCTCCCTCCCTCCCTCCCTCCCCCCTCCCTCCCTCTCTCCCTTCCTCCCTTTCTCCCTCTCTTCTTTCCTTCCTTCCCTCTTTCCTGTCTTTCTTCCTCCCATAGTTATAAATGTTTACTTTCTATTTTAATTGCCACAGTTTTTATGTGCCAGAATTACAGTCATACCATGGACCGTAAATATGCTTTATCTTGATGGGGCCCAGACCCTCTGCTCCCTGTCTAGATGGGACAGAACAACTTGATTTAAATTAAACCTCACTCCATGGGATGATCTAGCTAACCTTTAGAGAAACGTCTTCTCTGGAGGAGCAAACTGAAATGAATTGTTTAATGCAGGGAAGGAAGACAGAATAAAGGCAATGCCATTTCTTACTCTGAGGATGTGACTTGGCTGAAACCTGCAGCAGAACAGGGGAGCCCTAGTAGACAGGGGATTATGAGGAAGCAGACACCTTTGACTTTAGAAATAGCATTTCCCAGTTTGGAAATTGAAGCAATTAGTCTGGCTTTGAGCATTCTGGGGTTGAAGTCAAGTGTTTTCATATGGCGTCCACTTGGCAGGACTGACACATGAGGAAGATGTAAGATACATGATTATGATATGTATTATACATGGTTAGGGCTTACCTGAGATTTCAAAGTTTTGAGAGATGATGAGGAATATGGACTGGAAAACTTTGGAGGCTGAGGATTGAACCTTGGCTTGTGTCAGCCCTGTCAAATGATGGAGTAAAGCCAGTGAAAGAGAAAGATCAGCTTATACAGATAGAGAGTTGTGACAATATAGCCCCTTTCATGCAAATGATTGGCAGGATTCTGAGAAGGAATGTGTGGTTATTAATGTCTGGGACTAATGAGAGATCAGGAGGCTGAGAAGTGAGTAGAAGTCATGTGACTAGATGACCAAAACCACGGGGTCCGTAGGAGACAGTTTCAGTAAGAGGGTGCAGATGGAGACTGAGCACTTAAGATTAGAAAGTGATTCTGTGGCGAGGAAATGGGAGATGAGGACAGGCAAGGTTTCCAAAAACATCGGCAGGAAATGAAGAGAGGAAGTCTAGAATGCAGTCATTGTGAGCTGGGAAAGAAACTCTGGAGTTCTTCCCTTCGGGTTCTACATTTAGTGGTGTTTGCACTACAGTCAGCTTTGTTTTTAAAGCATAATTTGGAATCATTTCTTTCCTGACTCTAATGCATGCTTTGATATGTAATTTTTACTTTCGTAAAATTACTTTTGTGTTCATTGTTTTTTGAAAGTTGCTGCCTGGGTTGTTTAAGCTTTAGGTACCCAAATCCGGATAACCCCCAGCAAGGAATTGTGTTCATGTCTTCTGTCCCATCTTCTCAGGTTGAAGACCAGTTTGTGTAGAGATGAGAACTGATTCTCCAATGACCACACCAGCATGGTGGGCCCAGCCAAGCAGATACACTTGTCTGGTGACGGAATGCTGAAGGGGTATTTGAAACCCCCTTTTCTTTTCTAAACTTTTCATTAGAACAATCACTAGATCAGATTTGTTATTAATAGTGTGGAAGATTACCTTAATGGGCGAGATTAAATAACTGATTTTTGTTTGTTTTGTTTTTGTTCCAAAGAACATGGGTGAGGGACTTCATGGGGATGGAGGGGCAGAAGGAGAAAGTGCAATAGTGAGGCGATTGGATCTGAGAGGACCCTGACGTGGACAGGATGAGAGGTTTTGTCCTGGTCAGTGTTCTAGGATAAAATGGCATCGTTTCCTGCAGATGGCAGGACACGGGATCATCTGACAAGAAAAGGGAAGAAATCAAGTTGAACCCTGGAGGGTTTGCAGAGGCAAGTGTGGGAAGGTAAGGGTGATGTCAAGTGTGGGTGTGGCCACCTCAGAGACCTCACTCACAGGAAGCCTGCTGATCACTGACTCATTGTGTGGCCAGCTCTTCCTGTGTGTTAGTTTCCTCTCTCTAAGTAAGATGAAAAGAGCTACATAAAGGACTGTGGGAACCCAAACTAAGCAAAATAACCTCCAAAACACTCGTGCTGTATAAAAGCCATTCGTGGTTTCTATGGTAATAAGCTTGGGCTAAAGTTAAATAACAAAGTAATTAAAATGCTATCAAGTAAGAACCCCCCCCCCCACTGATTAGCAAAATGCTTCCTGTGTTCCTTCCCTCTTTCCTTCCTTCTTTATTATTCTGAGGACTATCACTAAAAGAAATAATATCTTGAAAAAAAATCAGAAGCAAGCCTCAGGGTTGCTCACTGCCATGAGAATATGGAATTAGGTACACCCTCTTTGCAGTAGGAAAAGAAACGATGAGTAAATATTGGTTCTGCCATACAAGATAAGATCTGCTGAGTGCATACCGTGAGCTGGTCTTTTGGTAGTGCTTAGGTTGCAGACATGTAAAGGGTAGATTTAGCTGCAAAGAAGTGAGAAGAAAGCTGCACAGCTAGTAGTGATTGCATGAAGCAGAGGCTTTCTATCACAGAGGGAGATGACCAGTACTCTGTGAGGTCAGGCAAACCGGCCACGAAAGCTCCGAAGCTGGTGAGAACCTGGCATAGAACAGCTTCTAGCAGGTTAGAATGCGGAGGTTCTTAGGAGCCGACGCAGCGTAGCAGGATATGGAGAATTGCTCCACTCTGGCAATATGCCTCAAGTCAGACTATTCAAATGACAGTTTTGATGACAGATTCATCTTTATGTGTCCCAGGGGTTTTCCCCAGACTTTTCCCCACTGGGAGCCTTAACAAAGATTTCTGCTCAATCCATTTTGTTGTCTAAAAGAATTCAGTGGCTTGCAACTGATTATGAATATGCAAAATGTTCACCAACTTCTGGACTATGAAGATTTGCATGGTCCTCACTCACCTGGAGTTTCCATTCACCCACTTGGCCCTATCATTTGTCCTGTGATCCCTACTGTCTAGGTGTCTGTGGAAAGCCCTCCTCTCTAAGGGTCTGTAATGGCCAGCTCATCTAGGTAGGTTCTTCATATTCCATTAAAATGTTCTCCGTCACTTACATGCTGTCACTAAATATTATTTCAATATTAACTGAAGTAGTAACATTTATTGAGTTTTACTGTGACACTATGCTCTTTTCTTATTAAGTATTGCCTTATTTGGTCTTACCACGTAAGATCTGTTGTTATTATATCTGTTGCATGGAAGAGGAATTTGAAACACAACAGAAACCAAGCAAACTGGCCCAGGAAACACGTCTAACACCATCACGACAAGCTTAGAAGTAAGGATCTTAGATTCTGTGCCATTAAATATACTGTTCTGAGGAATCTTAAGTCAAGCTGACTAAAGCTGGAGTTGCCAGAAAGGAAGAAACTACAATTGAGACAATGCCTCCATGAGATCCAGCTGTAGGGCGTTTTCTTAATCAGTGGTTGATGGGTGAGGGGCCCAGCCTATTGTGGGTGGTGTCATCCTTTGGTTGTTGGTCCTGGGTTCTGTGAGAAAACAGGCTGAACAAGCCATGCATCAGTAAGAAGCAGCCCTCAGTGGCCTCTAAATCAGTTCCTGCCTCTGGGTTCTCACCCTGCTTGAGTTCCTGTCCTGGCTTTCTTCAGTGATGAACAGTGATGTGGAAGTGTAAGCCAAATAACCTTCTTCCATTCTAACTTGCTTTTGGTCACGGTGTTTCATCGCAGCACTAGAACACTGTCCAGATACTTTTAAATGTTGCCCTTTGAATGTTTACAATTTCACACAGTATTAGGATGTGACCATGAATTTCTTTCGGACTGGAGCTGTGTTTCTGCAGTTTTAAGTAATCTGGTACATTAAACTAAAACTTTCTTGATCACATTTCTTTTTGTCACTCATGATATCAGATCCTTGGTCTTTAGGAAAGGGGAAGCCTAAAGGAGCTTTCTTGCTTATCTACTCACCAAATTTTTCTTGTACACAATGTATGTGATAGCAATGAACTTGTGTTCTAAGTGTGGGGGGTGTTCCAAGGCAATGAACCTCAGACATTTCACCTGGGGATGTCACTGAAAAGCATCTTCAGACTCAGGAGAACGTTGATGGGGCCTGAGACTCTGCATTTCTAGTAAGCTTCTAGGTGAAGCGGATCCGATTTGTTGAAGATCAAACTCTGAATAGTAAGATCTTAGAGACAGTGTAATACAGTCCATTCAACTCTCCACAACCTCATCCTTCCCCGAATTTATTCAGAATTCATGGCCAACAATATTTGTCTTTTATAAACCCAGGATTCTAACTGGATTGAATAACTTCTTCCTTTATATCAATATTATTGATTTTTTTCTCTTTGTAATGGGTTACTAGAATAGAAAGTGATATCTATTTACTAAACAGTTTAAAGATATGTGCTGATATGGGGACCATTCAAGGGTAAGTTCTGATTGACACTGTGACTTTGGGTAAACCACATCCATTTAGAAACAAGGCAGTCTTGACCTTGCTAAGTACCACATAATATTCCCAATCATCTCTAGTCTGAACTGTAGGAGGGAGAGTCTCTGGGGTAGAAGGTGGTCCATGTCTTTCTGAGGTGGGGTTGTGGATTAAGACCTTGCACCTGATAAGATGGACTTGGCAGAGATTTTAAAGAATGCAGAGAGCAGTAATGCCCTTGGATTGTGTAAGCACCAATATACTGGCCCTTTTGTCCCCGGAGTTAAGCAACTGTGACAGAGAAGCTTCGGAACAAATTGTAAATAGACAAATCATTTTGAAATCTTATGTCGGTCAATGCTGTGACTTCTCAACTCAAGGAACCTTTAATATTAAGTCTAAGAAGAAACAAGAAATGATTAGTCATCTTAACACTAGGTACCCTCACCTCTTTGATCCTGTGAGTGGTTCTTATAAGACACACCCATTATTAGCAGAGGAGCGGGGGTATGGCGACTGTTCAGATAGACGGTCAGGGGTCGGCAGACTTCTAGTTGCCTTTGATTTTAAGAGAGTGGTCTCCAGCCATAAGCACTGTCTTCCTGGCTTAACCTGGATGCAGAAGAAAGAAATGCTTTTGTAAGTGAGAATGTAGAAATGTAGAAACACTTCTACACATTAACATCTATGCACCATCTTTCCAGTTCTGTGGTAGCCTTAAAACTTCACATAAGGAGAAAGAAACAAGAGGAGCTTGGTGGTTTTCCCAGCTCAGAATCACTCAGGCTACTCATAGGTGAGATACTTATTCTCGTGTGTGTGTGTGTGTGTGTGTGTGTGTGTGGTCACAGTGTGCAGACTATAACAGGCAAAGAGAGGCCCCAGACTTCGCCCTTCCACAGTCGCTGTCGCAGCCTCCCTGGCATACCTAGCACTGTCTTAGTGACCACTTCTGAACCCCTTCCAAGATGTCACTACAGGCAGTCAGGCACGGTTTGCCCAAAATGATGAGCTGTCATTTAACAAAAATCATCTGAAGGCCTTGAACCCCACTTCAGTCTGTCTTTCAGAGCTCATTCTTTACTAGAAGTCAATCTCTCTTTTGCTCCCTGAACAAAAGCAGACTCTGTGGTGGTTTTCATGTGAGCCCTTCTTGAGAAGAGACATTTCCTGGCAGGGTGTACTGTGGTCTTGTCTGAAAGTGGGCTTTGGTTGAGGTTTAAAGACTTTTCATAACGACCAAAGGTGTTATAATGGTGAGACATAGAGCAACTCGATAAACAGACATGGGCTTGGGGATGATTCATCTCATCATGTCGTGCTGCCATTTTACAATAATTAGGATACATTATGCAAAGCAGGAACGCATCAAGGATTATTGGAGACGTCAAATAGAAAGGCCATCACCATCTTACTAGGCATTGGATAGAAAACATGGTTATTTTGCCATTCTACGATGAACATGTATTTAAAACACCAAATTCTACACAGTAGCTATATATGTATTTTGTTCATTACAAACATCTACATGTATTTATTAGTTCCTTTGAGAATTTTGTACAGTGTATTTTGATTGTATTCACCACCTTTCCCCCAGTTCTTCCAGATCCACAGCTCCTTCCAGGATTTCTTTTAGGCCACCAACCAGGACTGAAATCATAGCATGGAGACTTAATTAGTCATGTATGCTTAGCCTTATCTTGTTCTTGTTCCACTAGCACTTACAATTTAATTTAACTTTTTCTCTTCATCTACGTTTTGCTTTGGAGCTTTCTACCTTTCTTTCACTCTGTGTGCCTGATGTAGGGTTCCCCTCTGTATGTTCTGAATATGTTTTATTACCATTGATTAATAAAGAAGCAGCTTTGGCCTATGGAAGGGCAGAATATAGGGAGGAGGGAAAACTTCAAGTCATCTTGCTGGCTGGTGGCTGCCTGCCTGCCTGATCTTGGGTGTCTTCCTCTCTTTCTCTTCTCTCCTCTTCTCCCCAGCCTAGATTCCTTCTTTTACTTATTCTCTCTGCCTGCGAGTCCCACCTATCCCTCTACTGCCTAGCTATTGGCCATTCAGCTTTTTATTAGGCCAATCGGATGCCTTAGGCAGGCAAAGCAGCACATCTTTACAACATTAAACAAATGCAGCCTAAACAAATGTAACACATCTTTGCCTCGTTAGACAAATTCTCTATAACACTTGCCCATCTCTGTGCCACCACCCCCACCACAGCCAATTTGTGCTGCCCAACTATCCTTGGATACAGAGCTTTCCACAGGAACATGGCCGAGTTATCAGGATCTGCATTCAAACTAATGCTCCCTCTTCCAGCAGGTAAAAATTGTCAATAACTCCGCCGCTAGAGGAGAGACACTTTCTGTCCAACTCCTGCTTTATGGTGGGATTTGGCCTGGCTTGGGCTTGCACATGTCTTGTGCAGGCTCTCACAACTACTGTGCGTTTATGTGATGTGCAGTTGCCCTGCTGTTCCAGAAGACGCTTTTTAAAAGAGGATATGTTTCATCTAGTTTGATGGATTTTCTTTCCCATACCATCATCTATAAATTTTGTGTTCCTCAACCAGCCCTGAACAGAAAGCAAAAGACTAAAAATCAAAACAAAACAAAACCCTAGAATCTACCCCCTTCAATGTAGAAAAGCCCATTACATTCCAAACCATGTATTCCATAAACAAAGGATGCTCCCTGAGCCCTCAAAGACTTTCACATGGTTGGTGGCTGTTTTGAATTTATTACTTTTCAAGGAGAATATAATCCAGATCGTTGGCTTGCAGACTGTGTGTGGTGAATACCAGGTATTCACTCTATTTAATGGAGACTACGAGCAAAATAGATTTTCCCCTAAGAGTATGTATATGATTTTTAGTTTGTTTGTTTGGTACTGAGGACCAAACCTAGGGTTTCCCACATGCTGGGTCAGGTGCTCTACCAATGAGGTCCATACCAGGTCTTTTTAAATTTGGAGACACTATCTTATTAAGTTCCCCAGGCTAGCCTTCACTTCATGACTTACCTATGTTGGCCTTTGGAAAACTTGGGTTACTGGTGAGTGCCACCATATCCAGCTAAATCATGTAGGTGACATACCTACATCCACATGTGAAGACTCCACTTTAATTTCTGTTATTTCGGTCCCTTCTGTGTATGAATTCTAGGACCAATGAAAGGCCCTGTGCTGAAGTGCCAGTACTGATGTTTGGTTCTATATCAAGCAAACAGTGTTACTTCTATGGAGAGAGATAATCTGAAATGAACACGGAAAAGTTTAAGCAACGGAATGGAACACATTTGTGGGGACTCACTGAAGATCCTTATGTCACAAATAGTTGTTGCACCAGCCAGGGAACCAACCAGAAGGCTCTGGGTGTATGAATGGGTTGTGGGGGCTCAATGTGTATAACTTCTCCAATTCCAGATACTCAAACTCAGTGTTTATCTTAATTAGGGTTTCTTTTTTTTAAGATTTATTTTTAGTGTGTGTGTGTGTGTGTGTGTGTGTGTGTGTGTGTGTGTGTGGCATGTGCACATAAATGCCAATGCCCACAGAGGTCATAGGTATGAGATCCTCTGGAGCTGGGGTTACAGGCAGGCATGAGCCACCTGCTGTGGGTGCTGGGAATCGAACTCAGGTCTTCAGGAAAAGAGGTATGTGCTCTTAACCACTAATCTATCTCACCAGTCCCTTAGGGTTTCTATTGCTGTGAAGAGGCACCATGACCTTGGCAACTTTTATAAAGGAAAACATTTAACTGGGCCTGGTTTACAGCTCAGAGATCATCATGGCAGGAAGGATAGTGGGGTGCAGGCAGGCATGGTGCTGGAGAGGAAGCCAAGATCTGAAGGCAGCAGGAAGAAAGTGCCACAGTGGGCCTGGCTTGAGCATCTGAGCACTCAAATCCTGCCCCCAATGACACAGTTCCTACATCATCAATGGCACACTTACTCCAACAAGGCTACACCTCCTAATAGTGCCACTCCCTATGAGCCTATGGGGGCCATTATTTTTCAAACTACCACAGTGTTGTAAATAAAGCTTCCAGATTTCTCTGTTTAAATCTCTCTCTCTCTCTCTCTCTCTCTCTCTCTCTCTCTCTCTCTCTCTCTCTCTGTGTGTGTGTGTGTGTGTGTGTGTGTGTGTATGTGTGTGTGTGTTTTCTTTCTCAGAACAATGAGAAGGACACAGTCTTTGCTGCCCCTTATACTGCTTGAAATGAAGGTTCCTTAAGCTGAATTTCTGGTTCTCTTAACCCCCAACATGCTCCACTTCACCGCACCCCCATTCTGAATCTGAGTGACGGATTAGTGGAGACTAATAGATCACACTGTTAGAAGTCATTCCTAGTTCTCTTTACCCCTGTGCCCACCAAGTCAGCACCAAGGCTTCCACTCACATGCTTCCCATCAGCTACGACAGGTTCCCACCCTGTTCCTATTTTGCTCATGGCTCACTCTCTGGCCCCACTCTTACCCTCCAGGAGTCAATCTCCATGCGAATGTGACATCCCTCTACAATCACGCACCTGCTGCCTCCATCCATGACCGTGCTTAAGGCTTTCTAGTCATACTAGTGTGACTATAGTTCCATATATTCATTTTGTAAAACAGACTCACACTGTAGTCGAGGCTGACCTGGATGGAGCTCACTACATAGCCGTGGCTGGCCTCAGACTCCTAAGTGCAGGTATTACAGACGTGAGCCAGTGCCACATTCTAGTTTTTTTGTTTGGTTGGTTGGTTTTAAATTTTTTTTTGAGACAGGGTTTCTCTGTGAAGCTTTGGAGACTGTCCTGTCACTAGCTCTTGTAGACCAGGCTGGCCTAGAGCTCATAGAGATCCACCTGCCTCTGCCTCCCGAGTACTGAGGTTAAAGGTGTGTGCCACCACCACCCAGCTATGCTAGTTTACTCGCTGGTAGTAATGTTGTCTCTGTTGCCCTGGAGCTTCACTTGCAGCCCCTTCTCTCTTTGCTCAGCAGCACTGGAGATGGTCATCTTCTCGAGTCCGTCTCCTGTTTCCTCTGGACTGTCCTTTTACCTGTCACTCCCTATCCCCAGCCACGCATGACGACACTCTTTGCTTAATTAACTTCCCTCCCCACTCTTTACTAGATTTCTTTAAATAAATACCCACGGGTTCTGATATTTTCCCATGTGGTACTTTGCCCAACACAAATTTCTTCATTACATACATCTGAGTATTTAATAAGTGTCTTCCACACTCAGTTTCAGGGAGAGTTCCTCACCAGTCTCAGTAACCAGTGCTGTGTCTGCACAGAGATGCCCCCCACACAAACGCTTATGATGATCAATACTAGTTTTTGAATCATGATGTTTCTGCCAACACGTAGTGGGATTCCTATAGCAGGCGTGATTTCTTTAAAGTAAGTCACAGGCTCACTTCTGTAACCACGACAGCAGGTGGGGGAGGCTTCAGGATTGGTTCCCACCTGGTGAACCAAGAGGTTCTTACAGAGGTAATCACATTGCTTCCTTCCACACTGGCTTTTTCTGGAGACACTTTTCATGGGTGGCCTCTAGATACATCCACAGTCTGTCTTGCTGCTCAGCAAACACAGGTAGGAAGCATCTATGGCCACACAAACCTTATTAGGAACCCAGGCGGTGGGCCCCCTACAACTCCCAAGGCCCTCTGGACCAATCCTTATATTTCTTTTATGCTGTTATTGCTCATGCCTTAGTGTTCTAGTAGTCTCAGAGATTCCATAAAAACCAACACTGTGGCCATGCTCTTTATTTAAGACTTCTTGATTAAAGTGGTAATCACGGTGTTCTAGTTCCTTCTGAGGCATCTCTAGTGAAAGACACCAAGGAAGAATGATGACAAGAGAAGATTCCCTCTTCAGCTTATCCCGATTTTCCTTGTGCTTTCCAGGGATTCAAAATCAAACCCTGTGAGTGAGATTTACCTTTTAGGACAGCTGAAACTGGCTTTTATCACCTTTTCTGAAGCAGTGAAAACATACTGACTCTTTGC
This sequence comes from Microtus oregoni, assembly GCF_018167655.1. NCBI lineage: Eukaryota > Metazoa > Chordata > Mammalia > Rodentia > Cricetidae > Microtus > Microtus oregoni. The sequence goes on from NW_024543072.1 coordinate 36,975,833, forward strand.
TGCCTTGCTGGTGAGCTGGTTAGCTTTTGTCAACTTGACACAAACTAGCCACGGGGGAAGAAGAAACCTCAGTTGAAGAGTTGAGACGAGACTACATGAGATTGGCCTGTGGACATACCCATGGCAGCGTTTTTTTTTGGTTATTGACATGGGAGGGCCCAGCCCACGGTACATAGTGCCATTCTCTGAGCAGTTGGATCCAGGTTGTCTAAGAAAGCAAGCTGAGTAAGTCGAGGCAAGCAAGTCAGTGAGCAGTGTTTGCCATGGTCTCTGCTTTAGCTCCTTCCTCCAGGGTCCTTTTGAGTTCCTGCTCTGGCTTCCCTTGATTCCAACAAACCAAACCAAACCAAAACCAAAACAAATAAGCAAACAACCAACAAACAAAAAATGAAAAACAAAAAACCCTTTCTTCCTCCAAGGTTCTTTTGACCATAATGCTTATCACAACAAACAACAGGGTTTTCAAAAATCTCATTTTAGCTGGGCTTGGCACAGCAAGGCCGAGGCAGGAGGATCGCTGCAACTTTGAGGCAGACCTGGTCTACACAGTGAGCAGTAGGATAGCTTGTTCTGTCTCAGAAAAGTAAAAAAAAAAAAAAAAAAAATCAAATTCCCACATTCCATCTTGAAACAGTGCGAATTTGGGGTTGATCGTGTACAATTGGTACCTGGTATTTATTTCCACCATAATCCAGTCTAGGCCTAAACTTAAAACATGGGATCTGAAACTTGTGGCTTAATGAAGAGACAAAACTTTTTCTATTTTCTGTATTCTGTGGGAATCAATAATAAAGCTTCAGGTTATTTTATTTGACACAATATTTAAATTAAAAGGTATCTATGTATATATGAGACAGAAGGGGACAGAGAGCGACAGAGACAGAGAGGGGAAGATGATCTTAGTGGTAAAAGCAATGACTGATACTGTAGCTGGGCCTTCATTCACACTGGACTGAGAGTGTCTGGACAGGAACAGATTCAAATGAGGAAGACCCTGGCTCTGAAGATTCTGAGAAAAGCACTTTCTCAGCAGAGGCGTGGGACTTGGGTTCCACCGTGGCCATACTGAAGCTTCTCTCTGTCTGATCCTTCTTCCCTGCTTCATTAGACTCCGTGGTTGTTGTTTCTTAGTTTTCTTCATTATTGTTCTTCAGCGAGTAGATGCTGTGAAGCCTGGTGGGAACCCTCCGTTTCTCACCACGCCTGTGTGGGAGGTGGGCATTCCCTCCCTGAGCCTGCGGACGACACCTGCTTCAGCTGACTGGGCTGGAGCGACCTGCACAAGCTGGAGCTTTGCTTTTCATCTCCCGTGGAGTGGTGCTTCCCCGCCTCAGGTCTGCTGAGCACCGATTTCCACTGCAGATAGAAGCCTGAGCCTGTCACCGTTTCCCCCTAGTCGTCAACTTTTACTTTTTGTTTAATCAGGCAACCCCGTGGGGGTGGAATCCACCCATTGTTCCTATGAACGCACAATCAAACAAACTGGAGGTTTGATGTCTTTGGTGCATAAAACAGTCCGGTATCTGCGCCCCTCAGCTGTAGTCATGATGGGTGTTTTCCAGGTGCGCCCCAGGAGACTGAGCTACCTCCCCTTTGTGAGGTAAAGCAAATGAGATGTGGGGGAGGATGGATGAGAAAAGGACGTTTCCTCTGCTTACCTCTGAGATGAAGATACGTGTGAAATGCCTACGCAGGTATTCTGACTGTGGGTCTGTACCTTGCCCTCCGCTCACCCTCCGATTCTGGATGGACCAATGCAAGAGGGGGAGGTTAGGCTGACCTCTTTTTTACCCTGCTTCTATAAAAGGCCCTCTAGAAGTTGTTTGTTTCTTTGCTTTTGTTTTGCTTTCCAAACAGGGTTTTTCTGTGTAGCTTTTGGTTCCTGTCCTGGAACTAGCTCTTGTAGACCAGGCTGATCTCAAACTCACAGAGATCTATCTGCCTCTGCCTCCTGAGTGCTGGGATTAAATGTGTGTGTCACCACCGCCTGGTAAGAAGTAATTTTAGTCTCAACAGTAAAGGCTGTATATTGTTACTATCTAAGTCCCATTTTGCACTTGAGAGTTGCTAAATAATTCTCTCTTCTTTTTTTTTTTTTTTTTTTTTTGGTTTTTCGAGACAGGGTTTCTCTGTGGTTTTGGAGCCTGTCCTGGAACTAGCTCTTGTAGACCAGGCTGATCTCAAACTCACAGAGATCTATCTGCCTCTGCCTCCTGAGTGCTGGGATTAAATGTGTGTGTCACCACCGCCTGGTAAGAAGTAATTTTAGTCTCAACAGTAAAGGCTGTATATTGTTACTATCTAAGTCCCATTTTGCACTTGAGAGTTGCTAAATAATTCTCTCTTCTTTTTTTTTTTTTTTTTTTTTTGGTTTTTCGAGACAGGGTTTCTCTGTGGTTTTGGAGCCTGTCCTGGAACTAGCTCTTGTAGACCAGGCTGATCTCAAACTCACAGAGATCTATCTGCCTCTGCCTCCTGAGTGCTGGGATTAAATGTGTGTGTCACCACCGCCTGGTAAGAAGTAATTTTAGTCTCAACAGTAAAGGCTGTATATTGTTACTATCTAAGTCCCATTTTGCACTTGAGAGTTGCTAAATAATTCTCTCTTCTTTTTTTTTTTTTTTTTTTTTTTTTTTTTTTTTTTTTTTTTTTTTTTTTTGGTTTTTCGAGACAGGGTTTCTCTGTGGTTTTGGAGCCTGTCCTGGAACTAGCTCTTGTAGACCAGGCTGATCTCAAACTCACAGAGATCTATCTGCCTCTGCCTCCTGAGTGCTGGGATTAAATGTGTGTGTCACCACCGCCTGGTAAGAAGTAATTTTAGTCTCAACAGTAAAGGCTGTATATTGTTACTATCTAAGTCCCATTTTGCACTTGAGAGTTGCTAAATAATTCTCTCTTCTTTTTTTTTTTTTTTTTTTTTTTTTTTTGGTTTTTCGAGACAGGGTTTCTCTGTGGTTTTGGAGCCTGTCCTGGAACTAGCTCTTGTAGACCAGGCTCTTCTTATTAAGGAATAAAATTAAATGACTGGTAAAAGCCCCGCCCATTTCAATGAGAAGAGAACCACGCTACCCTTGCTTTTCATTTCCCACTCAAGAGTATAAGATTGATGTGGTAGAGTAAGATTGACATGGTAGGATAAAATTGATCTATGCCATTGAAAAACTAGTTCCAATTTTAAATAGACTAATAGTTATTAAGAGAGAAACCAGGTCTCAAAGCACTTGGCCCCTTCAGTCCATTTTACCCCAGCATCTCTTCAAGACATCCGTACAATTTTACCATTCTACTCTTCCTTCATTCCAAGGCTAAGAGCATCCTCTGGACCCCATGGACCAGCTTGCTCTGTGGCCTTTCATCTTGCCTGCCTCCCCCACCTCATCATGTGCCACCCCCCCCCCCCCCCTTGTGCACAGTCCCAAGAGAACCGCTATATGACTGCACACTTGGAGTGTCTCCTCAGCCCTGTCCTTCTCACTTGGCGTGTTTCTCTCACTGTTTTGTCCTCAGACCATCTCTACAAAAGGTCTCCTAGTGCACTAATCACAGTCTCCCTTATGCTCTCATGTCCTTATTCTAGAACACCGTGCACTTACCAATAATGCTCAGTGCTCGTTATCCATTTATTCGTGTGCTCACTGTCAGCCTGGTCCTGTTGGAAAAGCCTGTCTGTCTCTAGTATTTTTCTTCTTTGTCTCTCTCTCTCTAGTGGTACAATTTGCTTACAATAAAAAAAGGAAGGCATGATTTTACATGTTTAGGAGCCACTGATGCTAAGAAGGGAGTTTTTCCAACACTCTCATGAAAGTCCTCCCACCCCCACTCTCCCCACCCCTGTCTCCAGCTGGCTAATCACATAGGCCACCCTCGACTGACTGAGAACAGGATACACTACTTTTGCCTGAGCTTGTCTTCTTTCTGCTAACACATCGGTCATGTTGGTCTCCATGCGTGAACTCCACTCCTATCCTTTCTAGTGTATGAACACGCCAAAATCATCACCCCTCTGTTCTATGTTTACAGCATGTGGGTTGTTTCTGGTTTTGATAATTATGGGAAGGCTGTTATCAATGCTTGTATATAAGCATTTATGAATATAGGCATTTATTTTTCTTGGGCAAGTATCTAAAACTTCTGGATTACAGGGCAGATGTATATTTAGGCATATTTTTAAAAGTGACTAAAACCATGTTCAGTTTGATTTAGTCACAAACATTCTCAGTTTCTATTTCAGGGTCTGATACATAATTGTTGGCTGTCTTTCTGATGAGTGAGCTGTTGCTGCTGATTTTAGTGTTCTGATTTCTAAGAGGCACCTGCCAATTTTTATTCCTGAATTTTCTACCTTTTTTTGGAGAAAATATAGCTTTAAAGTAAAACTCAAGCATTTTCTTTTGCTGTATTTTGGGTTTTTTTTTTTGCCCCTTTCTTCTTCTTTTTTCTTCTTTCTCCCCCTTTCACTATTCTGCAGGAGGAAAACTTTGTTTTTGTGTATGCATATATGTGCATGTGTGTCTGAAGGTGTCTGAAAGGTGCTTGTGCGCCTGTATGTGTATGTCTGCATGTGCACGTAGAGCTGAGTGTGCCTACATGTGTGTCTGAGTATATGTACCGTCTGTTCTTTTTTTTTTTTTTTTGTAAGGCTCTCGCACTGGCCATGAGCTTACCAAGTAGGCCAGGCTGGCTGTCTAATGAGCCCAGAGACACACCACTCTCTGCCTGACCAGTACTGAGATTTCAAACACAAGCACCTGACTCTTCTGTGGGTTCTGGGGACCAACCTCGGGTCCTTTCAAGCCAAACACTTTATCAACTGAGCTATCTCTTCAGCCTCCACAAAGCCTTTTCTTTTTAAATGAGTGAGTGTGTGTGTGTGTGTGTGTGTGTGTGTGTGTGTGCAGGTGCCCACAGAGGCCAGAAGAGGGTGTCAGGTTCACTGGAGCTGGAGTTACAGGCAGTTATAAGCCACCGCTAGAGGAGTAAGTGCCATCTCTGCAGACCCACCAGGAAGACTTTCCTAGCCTCTTACCTCTGCCTCTGTAGGTTGAGCTTCATGTTGACTGTGGGTGTAGCTTTAGTTCCCCCAAACTAAATGAATTGTGGGAACTCATTGAGCACCCTTCAGGAAACTGCTTAGTAAAACATTCTGTAGCTCTTCCAGAAGGTCAAGGGCAGGGCTGAAGTTACAGCACTCAGCAATCCTCTGAAAACTCATCGCTCCCCATCAGTACCGGTGAGTCAAGTCCCAAATCAAGTCTTGGTGGGTGGAGACTGTGGGCACTTTCTGAGGGTAAAGACTCTACAGGTTCATCCCTGTTTTGGTGCTATTCATGGGGACTCCCAACTTCCTCTTGTACTCTTCGGCCCTTTGATTTTTCTTTGGAAATCTTCATGGGGTCTCTGGGGGCTCCAATAGGTGGGCAAACATGGATGATGGAGAGATGGAAATGAGGATGGCTGTGGGAGGAAGAGGGTTGAGTGTGGTTAACAATTGCATTTATTTTAAATATCAGGTGTTGGTTTCATGAGTAACTCCCTAAAAGGCAAAGTCCTTCTGTGGCTCAGGAATATTTGCATAACTGTTAATTAATGCTTGGGAGAACTGAATCATCAGAATGCCGTGGGGGCTTGTTATTTCTATTAAGCTTGGTGGAATCTTATGGTAGGCATGGCTTGTGATATCTGGGTGCAAAAGCCCTTTTCACTTGTAGTTGATTAGGACTGTAGTATTTATTAATACTAATGACCTACAAGCTTCCAGCAGTTATAAGGTGGAAGTGGAAACTCTTTTATTTCCTTTTATGTCCCAGAATGTGAGAAAGAGCTTGGGCAGTATGGAGACAGGACAACTTTGATATGGCCTAAATCCATTAAAATGATATTTTTTTCCCCAAAATTCTCACCTTTCCTATTTTTAAAAGGATTTAAAAGCTGTGATTTTCAAGAGATAAAAATATAACTGAAACTGTAGGGAAGGGAGAGTTTTACAGTCAAACTGAGATGCTGGTGTTAATCTCAACATCAGGACCACACACTGATTTTACTGGTCAGTTTTAGACAAACAACAAGAGGAACAAAAATCAAAGCAAAACAAGATACAAAGGATGACATCCTTCTTGTTATTTGGTAAAGAGGGCTATAAAAATGATGATACAAAGGATGACATCCTTCTTGTTATTTGGTAAAGGGGGCTATAAAAATGATGATACAAAGGATGACATCCTTCTTGTTATTTGGTAAAGGGGGCTATAAAAATGCAATTGGAATACAGACACACACACATGTTTATTTGGTATTGACTTTGTGAGAGAATATAACTTAGTGATTTCCTTGTAGAAGAGGAATAAAGAAGTGGAAAATATCTGAAAAGATGCCCTATGATCCTGTGGTAGATACTGCTTTCATTATGATAGTTTTAAATCCAAAAGGTCTATCTGGTACCTGCATGGAGCCTTCATCCTACATTCTAGTCTCTTTGATGTGAGAAGGTACTCTCCAGGCTTTTGAAAGACAAAATTGAACATCAACACAGCCACAAAATCCTCCACCTACAATCTGTCCTGTCTGCAAGATGTACTAGGGCAATGGCGGCACAGAACTTGTCCAAGTAATGTTTGGTTTAACTTGAGGCCTGTCCCAGGAGAGAGAGCCCTTGCCCTACACTGCCTGGATGGCCAGGAGCTGGAAACTGAATAGCCCCGAGACCTGGGATAGATCTAAATACCACTGGCACACGTGTATGCATGCACGTGTGTGTGAACACACATCAATGAAATGGTTCATAATGGTATTCTGATATGCTCAATAGATTGGTACTTTATCCAGTGTTCACCAGAGAGGCTTCCCCTGGCAGCAAATGGGAGCAGGTTCTGAGACTCACAGCCAGACATGTGGAAAGAATCTAAATTGTAGGTCTCCACTGAGTCCCTCCCCCTGGAGATTGGGGAACCCCTGCAGAAGAGGGGGCTTTTAGATTGTAGACCTCATAGGGGATGGAGGACACCAGGAGATCATGGCCCTCTGAATCAACAGGGCTCACATGGTCTCACAGAGACTGAAGGGGAAAGCATGGGGCCTGCATAGGTTTGCCTCAGGACTTCGTATATATGCTGTGACTGTTAGCTCCATGTTTTTATGGGACTGACTCCTGACAGTGGAAGTGGGTGTATCTTTGACTCTTTTCCTCCTATTGGGTTGTCTTGTCCAGTCTGGATATGAGGGCTTTTGCCTGTTTTTTTTTGTTTTTTTGTATCTTGTTTTGTCCTGTTTGACTGTCATCTCTTAGAGGCTAGCTCTTTACTGAAGTGGAAACAGAGGGGGAGTGGACTGGGGGTAGAAGGGAGGTGGTGAGGAACTAGGAGGAGTGGAGGCAGAGGAAACTGTGGTCAGGGTGTATTATATGAGAGAAGAATCTATTTTCAATAAAAAGATAATGAAAGAAATAAAAAACAAATCCAAGAGCATAATGTTCTCATCGGAGAATTCTGACAAATGTTGTTAGTAGATTTTTGTTTAGAGAATATCTGATTTGATGCTTTATTAGAATTTTGTGAATTTTTTGCTAGAATTCTTTCTCATGCTGTAACCCTTCCTTTAAAATGGCATTTCTACATTGAGATGAAAAAATGCAATATATTAGCGAAGATGCATTATTTCACCTTAAATTTAAGTTCTTGGAATTGCTGATATCTAACAATAAATTCTTGGGATCTATGGGGAGCACTTAATGAGTGAAGCTTCGGGTAGTAGAAGTGTGTGAGATAATCCATCTTCATTCGTTTTTGTTAAGAGCTTGTAGGATTCAACCCAGTGTAGCAGCACCAGACACTGTAGTGTAGTGTCCACTGCACAGTGTGCTGTGTTATGATCCCATGGTTGGCTGGAAGCTGTGGTTTATTACATCAATGCTCACTCAGCATTGTGAGAAGGTATTGGATCATACTGTTATCCTGAAAAGGAACAGCTTCAAAGCTTAAAGAAGGATAACCACTGAATGCTGTTTTTGCAACATCTTTGAGTAGAAGAGCCTTCGGTGAAGCTGTTTTAGGGCATGATCATGTTTTGACATGGGCCATTGATTGACCTAAGACTTTCTTAATGACTAGAGAGCTATCAGCCTTAGATAACAGGAAAACACAGTTGCTACCACGTGGGAATTCACTTTAGTTGTCAGCTGCCTTTTATCTCTTTTCTTGCTTTTTAATTGTTTCTCAAACCATTGTTTGTGATTGTGTAGGTGCACATGTGTGTGTACATGCATGTTCTTAAGCATAAACAAGGCCAGGGAAAGACATTGAGGGTGTTTCTCTGTTACTCTCCATCTTATTCCCTTGAGACAGAGTCTTTCAATCTTCATTAAGGAGAGTACAATATTTTAAACAATGATAATGGGGGAAAATCATGAATGTGTATAATAAGGTTTTTGCATCATCAACACCAGACTTCTGGAGGAATTCTTAAACAAAAAGGAGCAGCGTCAGATGGTTACCTGGTGCTAAGACAGTCAAGACTAGCCACACCTTTTCCCCTGCTCTCATTTATCTTTTTTCTGACCCATAGCTGACAATGAAAAGAGGAAAAGAAAGAGTGGAAAAAGGAAGAAAGGATGTGAGGTGAGAAAAACATACTGGAGAGACAAGGAGTGGGTGGGAGGAAAAGGGCAGAGAGCCCTCGTTTGTGTTGATGAGACACTGTTGCTCTTCACCCTTAGGGATTTTTTAGAACTGATTCATATTGACTGCAGGGAACATTTTTTTTTTTTTTGGTTTCTAGAATGATGTACGTTAAAGCATGGGCTGAGGACAACCTATGGTACTTGTTCTAAATTAGATTTCTTCTTCTCTTACCCAGTGTCCACTATATTCCCCATGGGACTGAATATGTGCATTTGAATTAACATGGGAAGTTGAATTAACTTAAGAAGTTAATTCAAGGCAAACCTCTGACGCTTACAACAGGGAAAACTCCTAAGACAGAGTGTAACTCTAGTCCTTTTTATGTGCAAGAAAAAAAATAATTTCCTTGACCCACGCATACCCAACTGTACAGGAGTTGGGGGTTCTGATAGTTCGCTAAACATCAGATAGTATTTATGTTAATAAATATAAACATCAGATAGTATTTATGTTAGCCCATTTTCAGTCAGCAGAAATGGTGGACAGCACACTTAAGCCGCAGGGCTCTGTGTTCTCCTTCCCAGCTTCTACAAAAAAAAGAAGGGCTAGGTCAAATGTAGTGGCACAGACCTGTAACCCAATACTTGGGAAGCTGAGGCAGGAGGATCATGGCATGAATTAGAACATGTAGTCAGCCTGGACTATATATCAAGTTTCAGGCAACTCTGGACCTCAGCATGGGATTACATTGAAAAATAAATAAAAATAAAAGAAGCAAGTTCTCTTACTGGCATTGAATCTGTGACTGTCATTATTTTTGTCTGTCATTCTCAGACAAAAGGCTTCATAAGTAGAAATCTATATATTGAAATATACTTCTATTATTCTCTAGGCAAGACCAGACTAATGAGAGTTCAAATGTCGCACTGGGTTTCCAAAGCACAGCTTCTATTACATCACCTTTTGTTTTACTGTTAGCAGTGAGGACATTCTGTGCCACTTGGACCGAGCGGTCTAACGCAGCCTCACCTCCTGTAGATATTAACCAGGGCATGTCTTCCTGTAATTTTTAGTCCCCACTTTTCTTTAGATCTCAGAAAATAACCACATAACACTGAAAGGATCTCTTCTTATTCTTTTTCTCTCTCTCTAGCCACATTCTACACCCCAGATCACAACCAAATCTTCCTTAGACATAAAGGAAAACCAAATGAGATGAGAATTATACTGGTCAAAATGACACAGGACAGAGTTATCCGGGAAGAGGGATTATTAATTGAAGAATCGACTCCATAAGATTGGCCTATAGGCAAACCTATGAGGGTATTTTCTTGATGGCTGATTGGTGTGTGTGTGTGTGTGTGTGTGTGTGTGTGTCGGGGGGTGTACCTCAGTCCATTGTAGGTACTAGGTTATATAAGAAAGCAAGCTAAAAAAAAAAAAAAAAAAAAAGAAAGCAAGCTGAGTAAGCCATGGAAAGCAAATCAGTAAGCAGTGTTCTTCCATGGTGCCTGCTTCCAGGTTTTGCCTAGAATTATTGCCCTGGTTTCCTTCAGCGATGAGCTGTGAAGTATGAGCTGAAATAAATGCTTTTCTATTTTGAGTTATTTTTGGCCATGGTGTTTTATTGCATTAACAGAAAATCAGATTAGGAAAGAAATGACACCAGCTAAATGTGCAAAATTCAAAGAGAAGATCTAAATGACCAATCTCTTTCTAATAAAAAAATAATTAAAAAGATAAGCTTAGTGTTTAGATTTTTTTTTCTGTTCTTTTGAAGCAAAAATGGTGACTTTTGTAGAATTTCTCTTTCGTCTTCCTTTCACCTACAAAGGGAGCTCTTGAAATGACTAAGGGCTGGATTTCTCCATCTGTAATTTATGATCTTCCATGGGTCCTCTCCACAAAGAGTGTTCACTGGTAGAAGTTCAAAGATGGCCAGAGAGCATGACGCTCAGGCCCTCACCACTTTCTTAGTTATCTCAGGACCGCTGTGATTTAAAGAAAAAGAGGCCCGACTCTGGGAGAATCTTCTGTTTCAGAATGACAATGTCTTTGTTTCTATCACCCTAGTGACCTTCTTCACACTTTTACAAAACAGACTGTGTGTTGAGAACAAGCTTGTCCCCACTGTTGGCTGACCTTATGCTCTGCTGTGGGCTTCCTGACACGGCATCACTCCCAAGAATAGGATATCTTAATACTTGGCTTCTGCCTTCATTGTTTGCAACAGCTTGAAAGAGGCTTTGAGAAGACAACCAACATCCACCCTTCTATGTACCCAGGGTCTAAATGGTCCTGCCAAGAATTGTATTTGCTCATGTTTTAGTAATTCCCCAGAAGTTGGTAACATCAGTCAGGTTGTTTTGTTTCCTTTGGGTGTTCAAAGTCTCATGGAAAAAAAAAATGCTACATTTACCCTCCCCTGTTACCAGTCGCTCTCAGCCAGACAGGGTTGATGTGCCTTCCCCAGTCACTGACTGCCTTCTTCATTGATCTCCTCAGCTCCTTAATGTCTGTTGTGCCTGGATTCGGCTGGTCCAGAAGTGTGCTATTTCCAAGGACAACTGGATACTTGCACTGTGGGACTCTGTTGAATATGAATTTTAACTTTCCCAGGGAGACTAGGCTATGGAGAAAAGAGAGGAGAGCGATGACACGTGGCAGATCTGAATGAGGTCTGAGGGTCTCTGTGATCTTCCCTTCTCTGCACTTGTTTGACTAGACGTGGGGTTCTGTGTCTCCTATATGTATTCCAGGCAGGAATACTCTGGGCAAACTGACATGTTACTGGTGGGCAGCTGGGATGCAAGAGGTTTATTTTGTTTGTGTGTGTGTGTGTGTGTGTGTGTGTGTGTGTGTGTGTGTGTGTGTGTGAGAGAGAGAGAGAGAGAGAGAGAGAGCGACAGAGACAGAGAAGGGGAGAGAGATACATGCACGGAGCTAGAGAGGGTGTCAGGTGTCCTCTTTCTCACTCTTGACCACACATTTTGAAACAGGGTGTTCTGCTGCGGTTTTGACTAGCCTGGGTCATCAGTGAATGTCCATGGCCTACCTCTCCCCATCCCCTCAGTGCTGGGATTACAGCATGTGTGGCCACGCCCTACTTTTACATTAGGCTTTGAACAGGTCTTCTTGCTTTCGCAGCCAGGACTCTTAACCACTGAGCCATCTTCCCAGCCTCAGTCAGAGTATTTGGGGAGCTAGGGTGGGGTACCCTGCAACAGATGAGAATATGAGAAACTACAGACAGCCACCAGTGACTTAAGGACCCTGACATAGAGAGTCTAGTTTTGCATCCATATGACCCAGGAGCCAATCTAGGGCCTCTGGGTGCAAGTTGCAGATGGTCAGATTTAACTTAAGTATAAGGGAGAGATATTTTTAATAAAAAAATTGGATTTTATATATAGGGGTGTTTTACCTGCATGTATGTCTGTGTACTATATATGTGCTTAGTACCCACCAAAAGAGGCCATCAGATTCCCTAGAACTGAAGTTATAGACAGTTGTGAGCTGCCACATGGGCTCGGGGAATCAAACCTGGGTTGCCTGGAAGAACAGTTAAGAGTTCTTAAAAGCTGAGCATCTCACCAGCTCAAGAAATAATTTTAACCAAGGACAATTCTTTATGTACAGGTTATCTTGCTTTGGAAGGCAGCGGGGCCTATTGACAGTAGTGAAGATTTATGTTGTAGAAGCCATTCTCTCAAGAGACATTTGATTAGTTTACCTTTAAATTCCTATTCTAACCCTTGAGATCTGCCCGAGGAAATTTAATCTTGTATTTGTGGAAAAATTCCCGCATTATTTAAAGGAAGCAAGCTATGGTATAAAATGGTTGGTTTGAGTTTCGTTCCTTGATGCCTGAGCCCCAGGTCTTATGCATAACCAGTTACAACTTCAGCAGAGGAGGGCTCTGGACAGCCATGAGACAAGGACAGCATGAAGGTCCCCTGGAAGACACAGGCTATTCTGATGTTTGCCCCAAAGCATCATGGTTCAGATGGGCTGGCCTGCTTATAGTCCAAGACATAAAGTTCTTTCTTTTGCTTGAGAATTTCATACAGGCATAAAATGAATTCTGATTAGGTCCACCCTTCTCTTCCCCCTCCTTCTCTATCCCCCTCATCACCTTTTCCTCTCAGTTTCATAGGCTGGAACAACAACCCACAGAGTCCACCTGTATGTTTATGGATGACCTACAGGAGTATAGGTGTCATTATCGGGACCACATCTCCTCTAGGGGCGAGTAGCTCCTCAGCTAGGGGTGGGACCTCAGGGGACAGCTATTTTGCCAAGAATGTCACTGATCTGAGGATTAAATTGCTACTAACACTTTTGGACCTTTACCTTCAGAGCCACAGGCAAAGACCAGAGAAGTCTTTCTCTCTTAGCATATGCTTGATGGCATTTAGGGTGTTATCTTCCATCCTCTTCCACTAATGCCTCCCTCCTAGCCTCACCTCCTCCTCTCCATCAGATATTTTCTGTCACGTGATGGAAGAATGCAGCAGAGACTTATGTTTCGCCGTTCTCCTGGGAGACCCAAAGAACAAACAGAAAACCAGCTAAACTGATTCAAAAACGTAGTTGAAGTTAGCTTGAAAGGCACTAAGAAAGCCTAGCAGCCCAGCCCACATCAAAAGCCCAGCTGTTGGGGTATACCCTTCAAATTCCATTGCTGCAGAGGCCACATGCAGGGAAGGGGCCCGATGGTGGAGGTGGCTTTAAAGAAAGACAAAAGGTTAGGGTGATAATGAAAAAAAGAAAAAAGCTTGAATAACAAGCTCGGGGGAGTGAGCATATTGCTGAAACAGGGGCTATGCAGTTTGGTGTCCCAGGAGTGAAGTTCTCTTTGGTAATCTGACTTTGTGAGAAGACATTTTCAATGGGAAGATGTTTTGATGACTGCCCATTTCAGATCTATTTTTCTTCCTTCTTTCCCTTCTTCCCTTCCTCCCCATCTCTCTGAATCACATCAGTAGTTCAACTTAGGGGGCTAAGTGAGCAATGACCATTTGGGGTATACTGTGTGGGGGAGGGGTGGAGATCTGTTTTGATCTTTTCTACGTGTACTTTGGAGAGGCAAGGGAGTAATTCTGAACTGGCACCATACAGGTGTTTTGATGGTACTGTGGTCCCTGGGTGATCAACCTCTCACCCTCTTGGCAAGCCTGTCTTTACAAGGACATTGCCACACTGTTTGCTTTGACTGCTGGGCAATGTCAATGACTAGACAACATTTTCTGTGGTGTCACCAAAGTTCCAGGAATGACTACTGCTAAGCACAGCAGACAAGCACTGAAGTCACCTGATCAGACCTGGGTTCTGAATTATCACAGTAGTTCACATTTAAGATCCAATATGAGCAGCTTATTCTCATGAGTCCAAATCATTAATTCAGTATCATCCTGCAGTCCTGTGGACCTGTGACAAGCCAAGGGATGCCTAGGGAGTTTCCATAGGAAGCACGAGGGGCCCGAGGTGGCAATGGCTGAGCATCAACTAGCTAAAGCGAGAGGGAATAAGAAGCTTCCCGTTTTTGAAAGATGTTTGAATATGAAAGTAATCATTTGTGGTTTATAATTCAAGTTTGAACCTGGCCGGAGTTTATGCAGTAGAGGTAGGAGAGAGCTTCGCTGGAAAACAAACAAGCAAACAGCAGCAACAACAAAATATTTTGGGCCAGATTGTTCTGGGACATATCTTGTTCTTACAAATGGTCTGAATTAAGAACTTTTCTAAGTCTTGATCTTTCCTATGCTGGTACTCACATACAGCAGCCAAGATGCCTCTGGCTGTCAGTAATGGAAGTTTTAACTCCAGTTAACTTAAGTAAAACATCACCCGTAAAGTTCTGAAGTACACTGTGTGAGCTTCAAGTCTTGTCTGATCTGGAAACTCCAAGGCCTCTAGTTTTTGCTGTGTTTGTTTGTTTGTTTGTTTTCCTGAATTTCTATGCCCTGCTGTGGGGCTGCCTAGATTTTTTTTTTTTTTATTCTTACAGGTAGGGGACTTTCTCTTCTGGTAGGGAGAGAGAAGTGTCCCGTGATGGTTAATATTGTCATCTCAGCAGGATCTAGAATGTCTCAGGGGTATCTAGTTTGGGTCAGTTGAGACAGGAGACCCCTAAATGTTGAAGCACCATCTGGTGGACTGGGGTCCAGGACTGAATAAGTAGACTGAGCATAAACATTCATCTTTGTCTGGTTGTGTGAGTAAGATATTACCGGCTGCCTCGTGCTCCCGCTACCTGACTTCTATTCCATGATGGACTGGACCCTCACACCATGAGCTCAGCAAGCCCCCCTTCCGTTTAGCGGCCATTGCCAGCTCTTTCAACACAACAGCGCCTAAAGCAACCAATGCATATGTTCCCTCTAAGTAGCCCTTCGCCATGAATCAAACTCATTCAGCTCCTAGATCTGAGGATGAGGCAAATTCACACAGACCTCCTCGTTAAGGGGTTAGGAAAGGCAGTTCTTCAAAAGCAAAGTCATCATTTCAGGACAAAGGGTGAGAATGATGCCATCCACAAACAGCAGTGGTGCCCACAGAAGTGCTACTATCAGGGCTTAGCGGAGTGCCTGACTAGATAAACAGAATCTCCTTGTCCTGAAGTCACCATTTCTGCCTCCGTGGACCTCATGGCTTACCTTCTCTCAGCCTTTTACCTGCCATGCCTCTACCACACGGGCAACCCTCTGGGCGTATCCAGACACACCTGCTGAACTGCGCCCTAGCCCAGCCCTGTGCTGGAAGATAGAAGTCAAGTCTTTTTCTTCCTGCTTATCAGAAAAGAAATTGGAGTGAAATGGGAGCTGAGGCATCTCTTTTTGAGATAAAGTGGTTCCCATCTTTTTAGGCTCCCTGGGAAGCTTCACATAAAATAGGTCATTTAATAGCAGAAGGATTTGAAGTCAGGCAGATTCAGATTTACATTCCAGATCTACTTTGCTATGATTGTGGGGGAAGTTGAGCTGAATCTGGGCACCTCTGCATTACAAGGAAAGAAGTGGTGTATCAATTTCCAGGGTGACCTAAACGAACGTGGCAGAGCTGGAGTGAGGCACAAACTGATACGTGTAAGTGGAAGAAAAAGATAGAATAGGGACTTGTATTAGGTGCATATGTGGGTGATTTCATCTCCCATGTTCAATGTCTTATAATTTGATGGCTTATTTTCCTCATTTTAATAAGGAGGATATGTGTGGATACCTTATGATGGGAATCTCAGGGAACATTCTCCCTCCCCCAAGCTGGTGATGCTCAACACATATTTGGTTGTTGTGAGGAGTAGGTAAAAATGCAACCAATATTGTTTGCTTCATCCATCCATCCATTCATCCATCCATCCATCCATCCATCCACCCACCCAATGCATCTAACCATCCACCCACCCTCCATCCACCCACTCACCCATCTACCCATCTAACCACCCACTCTCCCACCTAACTATCCTCCCATCCATCCCTTTTCTATTTTCTTTTCCTCTCCATCACTGCATGTACCTCTGACTCACTTATGCTACCTAGTGGCAATTATAGGCATTACTTAGTTCAATCTTGGCATTGGTCTTTAAAGGATTCTACAACAGTGGCACAAACTGAGCTCCCTTTATCAGGTATCGAGTATCAGAGCTGGAGGAATTCAAGAGAAGCCTGTACTGATAGCCAGTGGTTCATTTTCCTGACACTAGGAAGCTTGGTGATTTAATTCCTGGGGTTGGGAATCCTGTAAAAATAAATATAATCAGTCTTATTGTAACATGCCAAGTTGACCAAAATGGGTCTGATAAACAGAGACTGATGAGAAGGTAGAAGTGACATAAGCCAATGAGCAACCCAGCTTTGGAGTAGGAACCGCTATGAATCAGATCCTCAAAAGCAAGCTGTGTCTTTAGGAAAGCAGATAGTACCAAAGCACGACTCATGTAGCAAACGTCCACTGGCTCTGAAATAATACTTATTCATGGCATCCCTGTCACAGTAGGAACAGCGACAAATCCAAGCACTTCAGCAACGCGACTGTCAGGAGGTAAGACAGCTCTGGTTTTAGAGATAACACTTCCTTGCTTTCTAGGTGGTAACCCTTCTGCAGGGCTAGTGCTCCTGGGCCTTGAGTTAATCACTGCTTTGATGTCATTCACCTGGTAGAGCCTGAAATCAGCTGACAGAGTACTGAGACTAAAGACGGGGCAGTCTTAACCTGCTTTTTGTATTTGATATCAGAGAGGTTGCTGATTGGTGTGATTGGATGTCAGGGAGAACTCCAGAGGGCTCTGGTCCCAAAGCAGGGCTATGCCTGTGCAATAAGAAAACTACAAAGAGCTACAAAACTACAAAGTTGAAACTTCACATTGGGATCTCTGGTTCTAGGGTGTTCCATGTCCTTTTCATTGGAGGAAGTGCATCTAGTCACATTCCTAATGGGGAAGGCCCTGGGGTTCTGAATCCTATATTCATAGGAACACTCTTCCTGTTGTCATGGAAACCTAGGTGACATTGCTCACAGACTGGTAGAAACCCTAGAAGGCAGAAGTTAGAGGGAGATGAGATTTTCTTCACAGCTGGACCTGGGAAACGTAGCGGTGACATTTGTGTATTAAATCTCCATCTTGGGGGATTCAGGAGGACAAAGGGAACTTATGAGACATAGACTGGGTAAGAACAGGCAGATTACAGAGAAACCACAGGGAGAAGATTCCCAAACGGGGTGTACTCCATTTTCCCAGTGCGTAGTCTCCTCTTTTGTAATCAGAACTGGGACTTCCAAGTCTGTGATCAGCACCTGCATTTTCTTCTCAGACTTTTCTGAAAATAATTTCAGATGAACTGAGAACAAGAAGAAGCATTACAGTATCCCGTTTTTGGAGTTTAGAGTGGTACATCAAAGACTGGAGTTGCTTAGAAAGATTACAGAAGTGTAGAGGCAAAAGGCCCCAGATAAAAGCAGAAATTCCCAATCTTTAGGAGTCAGACCTGACTTGGATATCGACCTGGAGGACTTGTGATGTCTCATACAAACATATAGAACTTCATTATTAACAACCATGGCCCTTACCTTCAATGGTCAATCTGAAGAAAGACGGTTGATGTAGTAACATTTTCTCTGTAAGCAATGAGGTGTCTGTGAGGTATCTGCTTATTTATTGTTATGGACCCTACAAGAATGGCGCAAGAAATAAGACTGAGCAGTGACTCTTAATCATCACAAAAGACCTGGTTGCTTCTCAGGGAGCAAGACTCTCTCTGTGTCTCTGTCTTTTGTTCTCTGTCTCTTTGTCTCTATCTCTGAACTTACCACATATGTCTCGGTTTCTCTTTTTATTGTCTTTTAATAAACCTTTGTACATCTGTTCTGGTCTGGCAAATGCTTCTACATCTGCACCTTTAGCTCGTTTCCTCCATTTCTGGGTCAAGGGGAAGGCCAGCAAAGGTAACCTTTTCACATGCCCTGTTACACCCAGACAGCCTTTGGCTGAGATGTAGACCCTTAGTGCTAGCCAGACACTGTATTCTTTGTGGGACATTGTCTTTTTGGTTCCGGGGTCCTTGGCAATTCACTATGCTTAATAATGATAAAATAATATTTTTTTCTGCTTTATAGAAAAAAACCACTTAATGGAAGGCCCTCTCTTCCATGTGCACTAGGATGTCACCAGGACCCTTAGTCCTCTCTTTCTTTTTCCTAGTACTCTTGGTTAGGAAGTTGAGAACGGGATGCACGTCTATTCATAGAGAAATGGCTGAGTAAACTAGGAGATCTAGAAATTCTAAACTAAACGCAGTCTTGGGGGATGAGCCTCATTGGTAGAATGCTTGTATAGCATGCACAAGGCCCTGGGTTTGATCACCAGATGTGGCAGTTAACAAACAATAACATAATAAACTGAATGAAAAATAATTAATTAGGGAATATTGATCTGGAAACAGGATTATGACATATTATTTAAAAACCCAATTTCAGTCCCAAAGATATAAAACACTCTCATTTTAAGTGGGGACATGTAAGTATACAAGATTTAAAAAACCATAGATATATTTATGTGTAAGCATAAAATAAATCTCGAAGCCTGTATGATGAAATGTTGGCTGTTTCCTAGGAGGGAGATATCAATGTGAACATGGGGAGACTAAGAAGGTGCTGGCAGTGGGGGTGGGGGCACACACCGAGTTACTGCTCTAATAATGTTTGTATGGTGAAACTGTGAATGACTTTCACAATGTTGTGTGTTTTCCCCCTTCATCTCGTCTTGTTTTATAGATCCTTTGTAACTTTTGTAACCTTGAGGTGACGGCAGAGATTTAGGGATGAGTCATTCGCTGCTAACCCCATTTTCATTGGAATCCTTCCCTCAAAGACTCGGGCATGCCACGTGGTACGGTGTTCTGTCAGTCCTGCCTGTGGCCCTGGGTCAGGCATGTCCACTCTTTCTGCTTTTGAGTAACTTCCTCTGCATTTGAGGTTACGTGGTGGATTCTCTAGATGCATTCCCACAGGGCTGACTTTTCCGTATTCACAACTTGGGCTATTGCTTGGACCTCAGAATAGAGCACTTATCTTCTCTGGCGTTGGGTGAAGCACTTCAAAGGAAACGAGGAGATTTCTCCAGGCACTAGAGAAAGAAAGGGAGAGGAAAGCAGTCAGAAGCCAGATCCACCTAGCCCTACGCTCACGTTGTCCTCTGGCATTGTGTGTTATGCTTATTGGACACTTGTCTTGTGTTTTTATACCAGTGAGGCTTTGTTGCTTAGTAGCAAAGGTCTATTACCTTAAGTGGTAAGCAGAGAAGACTTTCTTGTTGACACCACTGCTGGTGGAAGGAGTTGCCTTGCCATAGGAAGAGTCTAAATCCTTGGGGCCTGAATGGGAGGTTCTGAAAAGACTGGGGACTCGGCACTTAAGCTGTCTGGATCCACAACTAATTCTTTGTCTGCTGTTGATTTTTGAACAGTACCCAGAAAAGTTCAATAATGGCTTCTACATAAAAATTTTGATAGATTACTTTTTCAGATATATTTTGATTATCTTGAAAATGTGTTAAATATACTTTTGTAAAAGCAAATTTCTTTTGCCCTCAGTTAGATGTACATGAGACCCATATGGCAACTACTTGGAAATCTGTAGCCCTGCACCAGCCTCGATTTGAGTTAAACCCAAACACATCTGGTGTAAAATGGACAAGGAGATCCATGTGTATGTCTTCTAAATAAGTGAGAAGTACAGATCAGGCATCTCTTTTTTCCACATGCTGTTCTAGATGTGTGAGCAACGTAAATTAAAATGGGAGAAGATAGACAACATAATATCTAACTTTTGGTCAACTTGTTCATTCATGTTCTGAGAGTGTTTCGCATGGTTTATATTTATGATAAAGAGTAGAATGTGTTAAACATTATTGCTGAATGGACCTAAAACTAAATATTAAGACTCACTATCTTCTAAATGTCTTGATTAACTTTCTTGAAGCTGTCCTGGGATTTTAGTTTGAGCCTTTAATGCTTGAAACTGCTTCTTAGCTGACTCGAATCCTGAAGTTCTGGCTTGTCCCATGTCAACGCAGTCATCTTCCTTGTTGGGGCTTCGGGTTTTAAACCTGTACTTGGACCTGGTGACCATTGTGGTCTGTGTCAGCTCTGATTGCCTGAATGGTCTGACGTTCACAGCTCATTTACACAGTTAGTGAAATCTGTTTCTGGGAATCCCTTCTCAGGTCTGCTGAGCAAAGCTAAATAAATATGCTATTTTAATTTTGCATATGTGTGGTGTCTGTGACACATGAAAGCTTAAAATGTAAAGCTATGAGCTTTCTAAGTTGAGTGAAGGAATTAATGCATACTCAAAGAAAAATAATAAAAAACTAAAGGCTTAAAAAAACAGGAAAGAATTAAAAATTTGAACCATAGTTTTAGAATGGGCTCTAGGCGTAATTCTACTTTTTGTCAGTAGATGGCAGTAGAAGACAATACCCATTTAGTAACCCTTAAAGTCAGCATTTTTAGATAACCTACGTACTATAGGCAAGGCTCTTTATGGGGCTTATTCAAAGTGGGGGTGAAGAAGGTGATAGACTCTGAAGATAAATGAGAGGAACTTTCTGAATTTCAGCAGTTCCCAAGTCAGTAAGAGTAGACAGACTGCGGATAATATAAGCCACAGTGGAGCAATGGTACTCTAGGTTTAGTCTATAAGGATAAAGCCTCAAAAGATTTGGAGTTCTAAAGGGATTGTCACAGGTTAGGTGACATCTTTTCAGCACAACCTCTCTGGAGGACCTGGATTAGTTTAGTGTGCTATGAGGGCCCCCTGGGGACACAGGCCCAGCATGATACCATCTTCCCATCTTTCAAGAGAAGCCAGAAACACAAACTTTAGTAAAATTTACCGAGCTTTGGAAATGTTTTCATAAGCCAGTCTATTGTAAAGGGCTTGTAAACAAGCAAAAGTAAGTCACAAAGTTAGATTAACATAGCCACTCAAACAAATTCTTCCCAATCCCAGAGACTGGACATCTCAGTGGATTTTCTATGTAGTGACAACAGAAATTCAGAAGCCCCACAGCTCCGTTTTGCACTTCACACTTTCCCTGATTATTTATTATTTATTCTTTGCGTCTTTCACATCTCTTTCCCAAACCTATCCATCTTCCTCTCCACCCCAAAATAAAACTTAGAATTTAGGAGAAAAAGAGGGAAAAATAAAAGGAAGCGGGGGGAATTCTCATTATGGAAGCTGTAGTGTGGCCCAGTGAGTCATGAAATAGACCCCTTTCTCATGTAGGCATTTAGCAAAAAGAATCATTGGTTTGCTTTGAAGCCCCTGGTCTCTGCTACACTATCAATGCTGAGCCCTCACTGGGATTCTTCCTGGACATCATGTTGCTGTTCCATGTTGTGGAGATCCTGCAGTCCTGAGTCCTCAAGAACCCTCATCCCCAAATACACACCCCTATGCTCCATCAGGTCACAGATGTGGTGGATGTTAGAACTTGCCCTGATTTTTAAATGTAGGCATTTTGGTTTAGAAAGTGAGTAATGAGGGCTGGAGAGACAGCTCCATGGTTAAGAGCACTTGCTGCTCTTGTAAATGTCCCAGGTCTGGTTTGCAGCACCTGTGTCAAAAGAGTCACAGATGCTTGTAACTCCAGAACCAAAGGATCGGATTCCTTCTTCTGGCTTCAGACACACACACACACACACACACACACACACACACACACACACGCGCGCGTGCGCACAAGAGAGGGAGAGAGAGGGGGGAGGGAAAGGAGATAGACATGCACACATTCTAAATAAATAAATAGATAGATGATAGATAGGTAGATAGGTACGTGGATAGATAGACAGACCAACAGACAGATGCTAGATATATAGATAGGAAGACAGACAGACAGATAGGTAAATGATAGATAGTTAGTTAGTTAGATAGATAGATAGATCTAGATAAGTAAGAAAGTAAAGGATAAGCCAATCAATACACCTGCCTTGGATTCCTTTCTCAAGACCAACTGTGGACAGAATTACAAGAATAGAATGTGACTTCCAGTTGTTCTTATCTCAGCGAGTTGGCCATTGCTCTTTTGGAGGTCCAGACCCTTTTATTCTGATTCCCTGTGCAATCCCACTGGAGATGCAGAGCGAAGAGCTTGGTTCTCTGTCTTTGCCCTGTAGTGACTACTTGGGCTATGCAGAGACAGGAGAAGTGAGAGAGGAGAAAATCACCCTGTAAATCCTTGTCACCAGGCTTCCTCTGGGAGTGCTGGGTGTTTGAGTGTTGGCATGAGGGTGGCAGAAATTCAGCCAGTTGAAGCTCTAGCGTCTTGTTTGGTGGTGCATCATCTCCAGGTGGCAGCAGAGGACTGGGAAATCACAAGATTCATAAGTAGCCCCCAGAGTGTGGAAGGAAGGAAGTGCCAGGAGGGGGGTGAATAGTCAGAATCATCAATCGTCACTCTTGTTAACATAAATGATTCTGGCTTCATCAATCTGCGTGTGTTCTCCATACATTTTAGAATAGAATTCTTAAAATACCTTACTGGAATCCTGAATGTACACTGCCCAGAGCAAAGCCCCAACTTCCTAACCCTTCGTACCACCTAACACAAGCTAAGTGAGCAGCATATATTTAGACGTGGGATTTAGAGAAGAAGATGACAAGAAAAGGAAGGGAAAAGACAATGATATCAAAGTCGTACTGCTTCCACAAGGAGCCTCGGGAGGGCCCTTGTCTCATGTTTGCAGTGACCAAAAGCCAAAGCCTCTGCCTACACTTGCTGTTGCTCCAAGACTCCATTAACCAGGAAACCCATGAGTCCTCCTGGGGGGAGGGGTGCCTGGAAGAGGGCATGAGTTTGTTCAGCCACTGCCTAGTCTCCTTCCTGAGCAGCTGAAGAATTCTGATGCGACTTTGTGGTTTTACAGTAAGCATCCCTGCTCATGTGGACACGGGGCGCTTTCGGTTTCAGAAAGTGACTCAGAGTGACTTTCCTCTGAGGAGTAAGAGTGACCCTTGCTCAAAAGGACACTGTGACGAGAATGAAGAAACACCAGAGTATTTGCCATCGCAACAGTCGCTGGTTGCTGAGTGTCCTGTGCGGCGTTTCTTTAAATGAGGGAAACTGTCGGAAGCTTTTCTCTCCTCGTTGGGAGTGAGACTCTTGCTGTAGTCTTGAAATGGACTCAGAGTTTCAGTTAACTAGCTAGTCGAGGCAAGGACATTTCCAAGAAAATTATCAGCTGTTATTATGTCTTTTAGTCTCTTGCCTATTAGGAAGCTCATGATCCTGAGCCACTTGACCAGGACCTGAGAAATCTTGGAGGCCTACAGAGTGTAAAAGCTGAGCCTGTGAAGTGCCAACCAACAAACAGAAGGTGTTTCTTAGAGTCTAGCTCTCTTTTGTGGTCCCCATCCATGGATTTTTCATGAAAATCTGTAGGAGCCATCCCCTTTGGCAACTGCTATGTTTTCCTCCTTTCCCCAAGATTATCAGCGGGACGCCGTGATGTACATATGTCATCACTTCCATGACCTTAATGAGCATTGTCTGTCGGTTAGCTGTGGCATTCCTTCATGCTGAACTCTTCCTCAACCTGTGCTCTGGCCAAGGCCTACCCTTGGGCAGGGATGACAGGCACTTAAGAGGGAGCCTATTTATATGTCTGTTCTAGAGTTTTAATTTAGCTTTGCTTCTTGAATTCCTTGTGATCATAACAGGACTGTCTTTCTTGAGTAGTTAAACCCACCTGGCTCTGAAAAGGAGCAAATGTAAGTACTCTCCAATTCTACAGCCCTGATACGTCTTTGCTGCCTATGTCTTTCCAAGTAGTGGCTGAAGGGAAGAGAATAGGAACAGCCCAGAGTGGAGAAAGATACAGTCAGTAATCACCCAGCTATTCAAGACTTTTGCATTTTATAAGGGGACAAGAATTGTTCCCACCTCGCAAAGGAGAATTTTCTACTACTTTTAGCTAGGCCTGTCGTTGGCCATTCCTATGAACTACACAGTAGCATCTGTTAGCGCATGCTCGATTCAACAGAGATAAGAAACTGTTCTGATGTATGAGCTTCAGCATGGGCCCTCTCTGGAACTTTTTTCTAGGAAGTGCTAACCTCATCTTATAGCTGGGAGTCTTGGCTGCCATGACTGGCATGAGCTCTAGATTACAGATATGGAAAAGTGGTTTATTGGAGGGACCTGGGGTATCGGTGTGAAGTAACCTGTAGTAATAAGGGCGGCGGGGCTTCGTTCCCAGCACCCCGGTTGCCTGGCTAGCTTATGCCCAAAATAACAACACACAAACTGTATTCATTTAATCACTGCTTGGCCCATTTCTATCTAGCCTCTTCTAGGCTAATTCTCACATATTAATTTAGCCCATTTCTAATCATCTGTGTAGTGCCCCTAGGTGCGCTTACTGGGAAGATTCTAGCCTATGTCCATCCTGGGTCGGAGCTTCATCGCGTGCGTCTGCCTGGGAGCTGGGAGCATGGCGTCTCTCTGAGGCGTCTGCTCCTGAGAGGAGAGCTGTGGAGTCTGAGCTCACTTCCTCTTCCTCCCAGCGTTCTGATCTGTTTACTCCTCCCACCTATCTTCTAACCAATGAGGGCCAAGCAGTTTCTTTTTATTTAACCAATGACCTTCCTCCATCAGTAACCAAATAACCAGGATAGCAGACCTCTAGAAAAATATGTCAAGCTGGCCGGGATTCATGTTCTTGTCCGACTTCTTTTCACAATAAGTTCTACATTCTCCTAGTGTGAGAACCGTTGACAATGGGATGAAGCCCACAAACATTTTCTCAGAACAATGTCACGTAGAGGACATAGCACATAGGATTGCAAAGGAACCAGTTATAGCGAAATATGGTTTCTTTAGTAGAGCATCAAGCAATAGCCAATGGATTGAATTCCTGCTGCGACCTCAGTAGTGATGAGCACAAGCAGACCTTAAATAGCACAACCTTAGTAACACAGTATTTGCAAAAATTACAAAATATGGGTGAGGGAAGGAGAGATGGCTCAGAGGTTAAGAGTACCCGAGTTTGATTTCTAGAAACTGTGTAGAATCCTGGGTGTGGGAGTACATGCTTGTAATCCTAGCACTTGGGCGGTGGAGACAAGCAATCCTGTGTCTTGCTGGCCAGCCGTCTTAGCTTACATGGCAGGTCCCAAACCAGCAAGAGTCTCAAAAACATATGGACAGACCCTGAGATATGATACCTGAGGTTGTTCTCTGGCTTCCACATGCATGCATGTGTGCATACACACACACACACACACACATGAACACATGCACATGAGCATAAACACAAAGAGAAAGATGAATAAGTTGCTTCTAACTTAGAAAATTAGGCCCAAAACTTACTTATCACAGTTCTGTTTATTCACACACGTTTCTTTTTATTGTTTAGGTAATGAGGACCTGCGCTAGAAATATCTGTGGAGTTTAAACTACTGAAAATTTGATCATATTCTAAAATCTCAACCCTGAGGCACAGCAGGAATCTTAACCCTCTTCAACAGAAAAGGAAAGTGAGCTCCAGAAGCTGAAATGACATGGGTGAAGTCTTGTATTTGAAGTTGACACAGAACTAGGGCCCTGAACTTTTGAAATTTTGTTCAAATGTTTGTTTAAAAGATCAGGTCTGTTTTCACAGTAAAGTAACTTTTACATCCCTCATGTATAGTCTCCTTTTCAAATAAAATTTTCAGTATTTCTAAACCAGCATATCTGCTGTTAGTCCGTCCGTCCTTCCTTCCTTCCTTCCTTCCTTCCTTCCTTCCTTCCTTCCTTCCTTCTTGGCATGATCATAGGCAGTCAATTCTTTTGGGACCAGTAGGTTCCAAGTCTGGTCTCCTAGTCATTCTGCTATAGTGGGCACAGACTTTTGTTTGTCTCAAGTGACAATATCGTTCACCGCAGCCAGATGGTCCCTATCTTTAAGGCATTCCCATGCAGTTTTGTTAAATATTTATTGTGTAGGTTAAACTTGCAGGGTTTAAACTTTTGTTCATTCTGAGGATGGATATGTATAGCTTTGACCAATCAGGCTTTAAGCTAGACAGCCTGATCTTTCTCTTGAGGAGGAAAGTGTAGAATTCTCAAGCATGGCTATCTGATTTTAAGAAACAATTTTAGATGCATATGTGTGTTGTGTGTGTCTAAAACATATATCCATCCGTGATGGAATGTTGTTAGGCCCGGTGGTGGGCTGAGGTATGCCAGACACTGAAACTAACTTCCGCTGAGGAAAAGTTGACCTGCTGCGCCTCCTACACTGCGTCAAAAGCGTGGTTTTGGTTCTTCCCCGTGACTGCGAGCACACATGCATTGAATTCTCGCCCTTTTGGAAATAGCTGTTTGAACATAAAGAAATCATTGCCTTTTACATCCCTCTCTCCATCCCCTCTACTTTCTCTTCTTCCATTATTTATTTCACTTTCCTAAGAACACTGAGCTCGGACTTATCAAGGAACAAAGACCGGACGTGAATAAGGCATGCGCGGTTTACACAGAGGACGTAACCTATTTCACAGCGATAGATAAGGAACACCTGAGATTCTGCCGCAAGGGAAAGCACAAGAGCCTGAGTCCTCAGTGGTGTTAAGGGAGCTTTCTAAGTGGGTAAAATCAGAACTGGTCTTGGAGAATGTTTCATAACACATTGACAGGTGGTTTTCTCATTTATACCTGTAAATTAAAGTTTCCGTGCTCCCCCGGGAAATAAATGGCAGAGTCAAGCCTATGAGTCTGGTGATGGTTAGCTTAACCAGACTTGGGAAAAAGAGACGTAAGCACTGAGACTCAGACGCTGACAGAGAACTCTGGCTCCGTCTCTGGAACAAGGCCCCTCTGAAAATGACCGTGCCATTTCCTCTTTAGTGATCTGAGGGTGCTGGTGGGAGTTCGTGAGACCCAGCCTCCACCAAACGAGCATCACGTTTCTCGTTCTCAGTGGGGGCAACAACTCAGATCTGAAATTGGTAGTTAAACCACAGCTTCGGCTACTCAGCCCCCCCCCCCCGCAAACTCTAATCACTCTTGTTAATTCCCGTTACTCCCACATGGATTCTGCGCTTTTTGTGCTGGGCAATGCCAGTAAAGGCACCTGTAGCAGGATCGGGCTGAATGGGAGGCTCAAAGCCCTATGGGATTTTTGGAACGTTTAGTAGAGTGTTAAAAGGTGTGTGTGGGAGGATGGCCCCCACTATTGCTGTGCCAGTGGGACCTATACCCACCCCAGCTTCTCACATACCTATGTGGTAGCGTTCTTCTCAAGTTCGCGTGCAGTAAATGCCCAACTCATTAGCACACGACTGAATAGACCCGTTAATTCCGTTTTGAAGAAATTGCGCTTTTTGAGAAAAGGAGTCAAATGACACAAAGAAACTTTTAGGGAACCAAGGCCATTTCAAGTGAGCCTCCCTAGCTGTCTATTCCTGTGTGTGTGTTCATAGATGTGGTTATGGAGCGTCTGACGGATGGTCTGAAAAAAGTGACCACTGATTCATTGTCTAGTCCCGAACCCTAGAGATATCATAGAAATAAAAATGAAAGTGGAAAGTGATTGCCCTAGGTGAACCCTCAAGTGGGTTTGGGTTAATTGATTTTTTTATTGAAGAAATTCATGTGTTCCCAAAGATTTTATTTAGTTAACTAAAATGGAAGTTTTAATTTTTTATTACGTTGAG
Source organism: Microtus oregoni (assembly GCF_018167655.1). NCBI lineage: Eukaryota > Metazoa > Chordata > Mammalia > Rodentia > Cricetidae > Microtus > Microtus oregoni. The sequence goes on from NW_024543072.1 coordinate 37,003,642, forward strand.
GGTGTGTATGCATATGTCTGTGTGTGTTGTAGGGGACAGGCATGGCATGGCCTCAGTGTGAAGGTCACTCTCCAACTTGAGTGAGTTGGTTATTTCCTTTCCTCATTATATTTCTGCACACCTGTTTATTCCAAACCAACAAAGACTTCAGAAGGGATGCCTAACAGACCTGGGCACCCAGCAAATTGCAGCCTTGTAAAACCATGCTAGAGTTCCCTAATGGAGCAGCATGCACTGGGTCCTGCACGGCCCATGGAGCTCTGACAAGGCTTGGTGTTCACAGCCTACCCTGGTTCCTGGGAACTAAGCAAAGCAAGAGAATTCTGAGCATGAGGTTGCCCTTTATCCTTTGTTTCCTTCCTCCTCTCCTCCATCCATCCTCCAAATCTCTTCATTTCTCTCTTCCTCTTTCTTCCTATCTCTCTCTCTTCCCCCCCTCTCTCCCCTCCCTCCCTCTTCTTGCCCATCCCTTTCTTTCCAGGTCTTCACTATGTAGCTTGCTGGCTTTGACTTCGCAGCCACCCTTCCATCCCTTCCTCCCAAGTGCCAGGATAACAGGTATGGGCCACCTTGCCTAGTTCAAGAGATGAGGCTCTTACGATTTTGCCAAGTCATTCTCTTGAGTCTAAACAACAATTGATCTTACTGGGGCCTCTTGGAATGGATGAGCTTTGTGGGAGAGGTCATGCTTTGCCTCTTGTTGGAAAGTTGAGTTGCAGTTTCTGTCTTTAGCACTTTCACCCAGGACGAAGACCACCACCCTGGGGTCAGGAAGTGCACAGCTAACTGCCCAGCTCTTTGACCCCTGCTCCAGCTGATCTGAATGTGCTATAACCCAGTGTCATCTCTGCCGTTTGCTTTTCAGCCTTGGAGGAATTTCCCCAGTGTCCCTGCTGGCCCCACTGGTCCCCTCTGCACTTGCTGTGTAGCTTTCCAGTGGTTCTATTGCTTCCTCTTCTTCCTTTCCTGTTTATGCAAATACTGTAACACAATGACTCTCCCTCTCCTTTCATGAAACCACACAAAGTCATAATGAGCAAATAGTGCTACTCCAGTGTGGACATTATAGGTATTTTCTTTCTCTGTGACTTGGGCTAGGGTAATAGGCATTTGACTCAAATGAATCGCATTTCTGGTTGGAGCTATGTAATCACTAGGCAGTTGTTTTTCTTTAGTTACTGCTACTACTTCCTGGACCCTAATGAGATTTTCTGGGTTAGGACGAAAGGAAATGAGTATTTCCAAAAGGCAGTTCTTTTTTTAAAAACATCTTTAGAAAGAATATCCTTTGTTCTCATGATTATGTTCTTAAAAATATCATGCCACTGAAATTAAATTTATTCTAACTTAGAATTAGCAAAAGTTATTAGGAGACTAAACAAATATGAAAAAGGAGCACTTGTCGTCAGCAGAATTTTTAAATGACGTGAAGCTTTGGGATTGATCTGGCAAAGGGAAATGAAGCTTGGCTAAAGCTCAGCAAAAATTTCGATTACGTACATATGTTTACCCAAGAGGTCAGCCCTGAGCAGACAAGGCGTGTTGTATTTATATAGCTAGGCTTTGAAGCACATTAATAGCAAGAATAATCATAGAAAAAGAGGTCACGAACGTGAGAGGGAGTATGAAGGTTCACGGGAGGGAATGGAAGAGGAGGATATGGCAGGTGTTGGCAGGAGGCAAGGGAAATGATATAATAATATTTTAACTACATATATACAGTCTGTAATCTCAGATGAATAGTTACTGAGCTTAGTAAAAAGATTTACTTTGGAACAATACTTTTTAAATTAATTCACTTTGTTTTTCCCAGTAAAGTTTTAGGTTTATAGAAAAATTGAGAAAGTATATTGCATTACTCTTTCTCCACCACTCACCATACACAATCCTTCTTGGCATCAATAACGTCTTGCATTTTTGTGAGATATTCATTATAACTGGTGAGCTAATATATATTATTTTTGTGATAAAACACTATAGCTTTTGTTATACATTATTTTTTTTATTGTTTTTATTGAGGTATACTTTTTTTCTCCTCTCCCCTCCCTCCCTCCTCTCTCCCCTTCTACTTTCTTACATGACTACCATGCTCACAATTTACTCAGGAGATCTTGTCTTTTTCTCCTTCCTATGTAGATCCATGTTTCTCTTAGGTTCCTCTTTGTCATCTAGGATTGAGACCTGTAGGCTGGTTTTTCTTTGTTTTATGTCTAAAGGCTACTTGGGAGTGAATACATATTATATTTGTCTTTCTGGGTCTGGGTTATCTCACTTAATATGTTTTTTTTCTAGATCCATTCATTTGCCTATAAATTTCAAGATGTCATTCTATTTTGCTGCCATGTAGCACTCCATTGTGTAAATGTACCACATTTTCTTTATCCATTCTTTGGTAGAGGGGCATCTAGGTTGTTTCTGGGTCCTATCTATGACAAATAATGCTGCTATGAACATAGTTGAACACACGTCCTTGTGGTATGATTGAGCATCCTTTGGTTATAGACCCAACAGTGGTATTGCTGGTTCTTGAGGTATATTGTTTCCCAATTTTCTGAGAGATTGCCATACCGATTTCCAAAGTATCTGTACAAGTTTGCACTCCCACCAGCATGGAGGAATGTTCCCCTTACCCCACATCCTCTCCAACATAAGCTGTCATTAGTGTTTTTGACCTTGGCCATTCTGAAAAGTGTAAGATGGAATCTCAGAGTTGTTTTGATTTGCATTTCTCTAATGGCTAAGGATGTTGAGTATCTCCTTAAGAGTCGCCCAGTAATTTGAGATGTGTCTGTTGAGAGTTCTCTGTTTGGGTCATACCCCATTTTTTTTGTTATAGATTTTTATGACTTTTGAGAAATGCATAATGCCGTACTCTCGCTGTTACAGTGTCATGCAGAATGGTTACGCCACAGTGAAATTCCCCTGACTCCCACCTAGCCATACCCCTTTCCTTTCCTGATCCCCTGGTACCCACTGTCTTGTCACTAACTCTGTAGTGTTTCCTTTTCTAGAATGACATGTAGCTAGAATCAAACTATTTTAGTCTTTTCAGATGGGCTTCTTCCACCGAGCAATGTGCACTTAACTTTCCTTCTTTCGTGAAAAAGTCATGAGACCTAACAGTTTACTTCTTTTTATTGCTGAGAAGCACTCTGCTTCATGAAAATACTCTAGTTTCTTTATCCATCCACACATGGCAAGACATCTTGGTTACTCCCAATTTTGAATAAAATTTATAAACAGCCTTGCAGAATTTTTTTTGTGTGTATGGACATAAGTTTTCAGTATATTTGGGTAACCTTCCGTGTAGTGGCATTTCCGCTGTGTTTTAATAAATAAAGACTGCCTGAAGATCTGAGAGTAAAACAGTCCCACTGCTCAGCCTTACAGACCAGGTTATGATAATATATACTTTTAATCCCAGTAACTACAAGGACACATACCTTCAGTCCCAGTAGCCACACTAGTTGCCATAGAAATCTGGGGGTGCACGCCTTTAATCCCAGCCCTAGAGGGGATTATAAAATGGGAGAAAAGAGCTCTTAAAAGTCAGTCTCATTCTGAGATTCCTGTAGGCAGGATCACCATTTCAGACTGAGGCCAAGGTAAGAGTCAGTGGCATGCTGTTTTGCTTTTCAGATCTTCAGGTTGAACCCCAATTTCTGACCCTGAGTTTGTATCATTCATGCTTCACTTCCAGAAGTGTGATTGCTGGATTATGGTACATACGTATTTGGGGGGTTTATTGATAGACTCTAAGCTGTCTTCCAAAGTGTCTATGTTCTTTTTCATTTCTATAATCTAAGAATAAAATTTGCTTTGTTTCACCTCAGCTTTTGATGTTATCTATTGATGGACCTTTCCTATATAACTAGTGTGCACTAGTATCCCATGGCAACTTACAATTCTCTAACCACACGATCCTAACATCTTTTCTTGTATTTGTCACCTGTTCTTTGGTAAAGAGTCTGTTCAGATATTTTGCCCATTTAAAATTTTGACTTTTTTTTTAGTGTTGAAGTTGGGGTGGGGCAGGAATGCATTCTGGATGTGATTCTTTCATCACATGCTTGCTTTTGTCAGTACTTTCTTCCTGTCTGTGCCCTATCTTCCCACTCTTCTAATGGCTCATCCTTTTAAAATGAGATGTGTGGTACATGAGTTATCTTCCTTCCTGGGCATGCCCTGTTAGTATAAGAAGAAAACAAGGAAACTTGACATTAAGTTTTCATGATTGCAAGCATGCATTGTTAGTCCTAGCACTGAAGAGGTAGAGACAGACAAATCTCTGAATTTGAGACTGGCCTGTGCTATACAGTAAGTTCCAGGCCACTCAAAAGTACACAGTAAGACCCTATATCAAGCTCTTCCTGTAAGCAGCCAGAGGTGACCTGTGAAGATGGTTCGCTACTCTCTTGACCCAGAAAACCCTACAAAATCATGCAAATTGAGAGGATCAAACCTTCGGGTTCACTTTAAGAACACCCGTGAAACGGCCCAGGACATCAAGGGTATGCATATCCGAAAAGCCACCAAGTATCTGAAAGATGTCACTTTGAAGAAGCAGTGTGTGCCATTCCGACGGTACAATGGTGGAGTCGGTAGGTGCACCCAGGCCAAACAGTGGGGCTGGACACGGGGTCGGTGGCCTAAAAGGAGTGCAGAATTTTTGCTGCACATGCTGAAAAATGCAGAGAGCAATGCTGAACTGAAGGGTTTAGATGTGGACTCTCTGGTCATTGAGCACATCCAGGTGAACAAGGCACCTAAGATGCGCCGACAAACTTACAGAGCTCATGGCCGGATTAACCCATACATGATCTCCCCCTGCCACATCGAGATGATCCTCACTGAAAAGGAACAGATTGTTCCAAAGCCAGAAGAGGAGGTTGCACAGAAGAAAAAGATATCCCAGAAGAAACTGAAGAAACAAAAACTTATGGCACGGGAATAAATTCAACATGAAATAAATGCAGATAAAAGTAAAAAAAAAAAAAAGACCCTATATCAAAAACAGACAGAAAAGTTCTTGTAAGTATGAGAACTCTACATGACTTGTTTCTCAGACTGGGGGAAGGTATCCACAATTAAAAACGTTGTGGATTAACATGTATGCTATAGGTGTGTCGAGGTTCTTCTGAGAAGTCCGCATCTTCGTGCTGCATGCATCCTTATAGCCCTACACAGGTGGCTGAGCCTAACCTTAAAGCTGGAGAATTTTTCTGTCTAGTCTCTCACTCCTTTCTTTAAATGTCCTTCTCTTGGGAAGCATTTCTTTCTTCCTGTCCATATCACTATCTGAACCCTTTATATTTATTTATGAACTTGAAGCCTCCTTGCTAAGTAGACTGGGCCTCAGTTCTCAGTTCTATAATTTATGGACAGCTGCAATTCAGGGGTTTGTTGGCTCCCTGAAGTTTGGATGTATAAAGCATTTGGCGTGTTGTCTGGCTCTGGTGAGCACCAAATGCTGCTTTCTTCTTTTCCTTCCTGCCCACTTCACATTTATAGCCAATGGTTTTTGCTGTTCTTCTTTTTCTTTTTGCTTGTTTTTATTAAGAATTTTTTTTATTGATTTTATTGAGCTCTACATTTTCCTCTGTTCCCCTCCTTTCCTCTCCCCTCCCCTTCAACCCTCACCAATGGTCTTCATGCTCTCAATTTACTCAGGAGATCTTGTTTTTTTCTACTTCCCTGTTGCGGGAGGTCCTCCCACTCCTCCAGCCTATCACCGCTGAGGTACCAGCCCATTGGGGCGTGGTTTCTCTCCTTTTTTTTTTTAAAAAAAGCGGCCACTTCCCTCTCCTCTCTCTCTTCACTTCCTGTTCCGCCAGCAACTAGACTCCTTTCCTGGTTGCGTAGAGGGCTGTTGCCTGGGACAGTGATCTGTAAGTTTTTTCCCCTTTAATTAAATACCACCCTAATAATCATAACCCCGAATTGGTGTGGCATTGTTTGTGACTTACGCCTTCATTTTGGCACCCAACGTTTGGTTTCAGAACCTCTCATTTCCCCGCTCGCAGCCGCGAGTTCGGCTTGGCGGCCGCGAGTTCGGCTTGGCAGGAGCCCTCCCTTCCTCAGCCACCGCCTGTGCCTTGCAGAGGCGGCATTGGACTCCCCATGTGGATTTAAACTCCACAGGCCCGCATAGTCTCTGCCTGCGTGGTTTGCTCTTTTCTGAGTCGTTTTTAAATCTCCCTTGCAAGCACAGCTCTTAAGTGGCACGAACCAGAGCATGCGGTTGCTGAAAGCTGCAACCCCTCAGGGTGACTCTGTCACGTGGAGGCATAAGCGGCTTCCAGATTGCTCTTCTCTACCCCTGGATTCTGGGTTTCTGGTTCCGTCTCTGGAATTGATTTAATTACATTTACTTTGTTGAGAAACTTGCATTTTCCAGTTTTTAACATCTACTAAGGCACTGAAACAGGACCATGTTTTCACCGCGACTCTGCAACAGCGCCACCTGCTGGATAATAGGTAATATGGCAGTTTTCGTTTCTAACGCAAATTTTACTGCTTTGTTTTCACTAATACAATGGATTAGTAAACTTATATTTACTAATACAATGAATTACATCATACAAGGTTTATATGATTATGGGGATACCTTAATTTGCTTGTTACTAGGCCTCAGTTTTCTTTTCCATATTCTATCATTAAGGAAGAATATGGCACTCCTAAGAACGATTGAATCTTTACGTACTAATAATGAACAGAAGAATATGGCACTCCTAAGAACGATTGAATCTTTACGTACTAATAATGAACAGAAGAATATGGCACTCCTAAAAACGATAGAATCTTTACAAACTAATAATGAACAGAAGAATATGGCACTCCTAAGAATGATAGAATCTTTACGAACTAATAATGAACAACTAATTGACAGGATTAAAATTATTGAAAATCAGAGGTTATCTGAACAAGTGGATACTATGACAGACAAAATTGATTCCATATCCAAGGGTATTAGAAAGTTACCTGAAAGGGTTCAGGCTGTTGAATTTGACCTTCACACTTTATCACAAAGTTTTGATAAGGTAACAGACAGAATGTACCTCCAAGATGGGAATCTACATGATATACAAGAAAAGTTTAAGGAGGACATGTTATCTTTGAAGGAAAAAATTAAAGCTTTGGAATCACAGGTGCAGAATGGGGACCAAAAAATTGATACCTCAGTGAAATCACTGGAAATATATACAGGTCAGGAGATTCAGGATTTAAGAGAGACAATGATAAAAAGATTTGAAAAGATTGGGGAAATTATTGCAGCTGGTGAACAGAGTAAGGAGGCACAAGGACAGGATACAATGCCTCCACCAGCTATTAGAACTGGCTTACCCAGAATTCTAGCGACATACCCTATACTTAATTCTGAAAAAGCATCAACTTCTAAAGGCTCAAAGGGAGTCAGAGAAGCTAGATGGATGCCAATAGCAATGAATGATCTGAAAGAAATTAAGCAAGCTGTTGTTAATTTTGGCTTGCACAATGCATATGTAAAGGAAATGATAAGGACTTGGGCTTCTAATGCTAGAGCTACCCCCCATGATTTCCATCAGTTAGTGTGTGCAGTTTTAGATAATGGACCTTCCTTGATGTTTGGAATCTATTTCAGAGAAGAATCCAAACATATGGAACAGCAAGGAAGAGCAAAAGGTGTTGAGGTTTCCCAAGATCAAATTCTTGGTGCAGGAGAATATGCTGAGCCACAGGTCCAAGCTATTTATGACGATGAAGTACTGTGTCTATGTCACCAAGCAGCTTTAAATGCTTGGAATAGGATACAAGATCCAGCAAAAAGGGTTGAATCATATACCAGAATTAGGCAGGGACAGCGAGAACCTTTTATTGACTTTTTGCAAAGATTAATTAAGGCTTTGGACATAGGGGTAACAGACCCAGAAGCTAGACGAATACTTCTTGAATCTCTAGCTTTTGAGAATGCAAACATAGAATGCAAAAAGATAATTGGGCCTTTAAAGTCTAGATCAGCACCTATGGATGAATGGATTCAGCATACGATGAATGTTGAGACGTTTAGCTATAATGATGAATCTTGGGTAGGAGAAGCAATTTCCAAAGCAATGAGGAGACATCAAACTGCCAGGTGTTTTAATTGTGGTAAAATAGGACATTTGCAAAGTAATTGCAGGCAAAGAATTTCTAGGAATAATATCTCTTCTGGGAATGACAAAAATAGGAGACCTAGGCCTTCAGGTATATGTAGGAGATGCAGTAAAGGCCGGCATTGGTCCAACGACATAGGTCAACAACAGACAGACGGGGCAATCCGATATCATCGGGAAACTCCTTGGGGGGCCTCTCGCAGGCCCCCAAGCCAACAGTGGCCCAGTCATTCCCAGTCACAGTGGAGAACGTGCCTCACCAAGAAAATTAAAAGCTCCAATTTCTGCTGTAAAAAGTAATACTGGTCTAAATGATGAAATACGTGTGGAAGATGAGTCAAAAAACCCAGTAGGAAAGAGTAAACGTATATTTTGGCAGACTTCTATTAATGATCAAAGACCAAAGCTAAGAGTCTGTATAAATGGCACTTTTATTGAAGGCTTATTAGACACAGGTGCGGATGTAAGTATCATTACCCCAGAATCTTGGCATCTGAATTGGCCTCTTCAAGAGGTAGATGTTCAGTTCCTGGGAATTGGAACCCTATCTCGTGTAAAACAAAGCACAAGATGGGTTGAATGCATAGGGCCCGAAGGGCAAATAGGAAGACTAAGGCCATATATAGCCAATATTGCCATAAATTTATGGGGCCGTGACCTGCTACAGCAATGGAATACCCAGATTAACATTCTTGTAGTTCCAGAAACTAATAATTCTGGGAAGGATATGATGAGGTATTATGGGGAAAGGTCACCAGCCATTCAGGCTGTACAAGAACATACAGCAAATACCAAACCTTTAGAGGTACCAACAGCCCTACCTTTAAAATGGCTAACTGAGAAGCCAATATGGATCAAACAGTGGCCTCTAGCTGAAGATAAACTACAGGCATTGGAACAGCTGGTGCAAGAGCAACTAGACGCTCACCATATTGAAGAATCAACCAGCCCTTGGAATTCTCCTGTGTTTGTTGTAAAAAAGAAATCTGGTAAATGTAGAATGGTGACAGATCTAAGAGTTGTCAATAAAGTAATTCAACCTATGGGCCCACTACAATCTGGAATTCCTTTGCTTTCTCTGTTACCAAAAGGATGGCCTCTTATAGTTATTGATTTGAAAGATTGTTTTTTCACTATACCGTTACAAGAAAAGGATAGAGAAAAATTTGCCTTCACAGTGCCTACTTATAATAATTCTCAGCCTAATAGGAGATATCAATGGACTATCCTCCCACAGGGTATGCTCAATAGTCCTACATTGTGCCAATATTTTGTAAGTAAGCCATTGGAAATAATTCGTAAACAATTCCCCAAGTCCATAATTTATCATTACATGGATGACATCTTGTTATCTGATTCAAATAAAGATACTTTAGAAAGGATGTTTGAAGAAGTAAAGAAAGTCTTGCCTAGGTGGGGATTACAAATTGCCCCTGAAAAGATTCAAAGAGGAAATTCTATTAATTACCTAGGTTACAGAATAGGGATAGAGAAAATTAAAACGCAAAAGGCACAAATTAGGAGAGACCGCTTAAAGACTCTTAATGACTTCCAAAGATTGTTAGGAGACATTTCCAGTCTACGACCAGCTGTTGGGATAACACCTGATCTAATAGTTCATTTAAACAAAACCTTAGATGGTGATAAAGATTTGAAAACTGACAGCTGAAGCAGAAAAGGAACTGACAATGATTGAGGAAAAATTACAGGAGGCACATGTGGATAGGGTGAACCCAAATCTTAGCTGCATCCTAGTCATATTGCCTTCCAGAATTTCTCCTACAGGGATTCTAATGCAGAGGGAAGATATTATTTTAGAGTGGATATTTATACCTAATAAACCAAGTAAAAAATTAAAAACTTATGTGGAAAAAGTCTCTGAATTAATTATAAAAGGTAAGCTGAGACTTCGTCAACTAGCAGGTATAGACCCAGCAGAAATTATAGTACCTTTTACTACTGAAGAAATAAAAAAGTTATGGGAAGACAATGAACCGTGGCAAAGAGCTTGTGCTAATTTTTTGGGAGAAATTAATAGCAACTATCCCAAAAGTGGTAGACTTAACCTCATAAAAAGAACTTCTTGGATTCTTCCTAGAATTGTACATGATGCTCCAATAACTGGAGCCCGTAGGTTCTATACTGATGCAAATAAATCAGGGAAAGCAGGTTACAAGTCAGATGAATTGAGTAAGGTGGAACAAAGCCCTTATAATTCTGTCCAGAAGGCAGAATTATATGCCATTCTTATGGTGCTAAGGGATTTTAAAGAACCTCTTAATATAGTTACAGATTCACAATATGCAGAAAGAGTTATCTTGCATATTGAAACCGCTGAATTTATACCAGATGACACAGAGTTGACTTCATTGTTTATCCAGGTACAAGACATAATCAGGAACAGGCTTTGTCTGATGTACATAACACACATCCGGTCCCATACAGGTCTGCCTGGTCCTCTAGCCCAAGGCAATGCTGAGATTGATCAATTATTGATTGGAAGTGTGTTGCAGGCCTCGGAATTTCATAAGAAGCATCATGTCAATAGTAAAGGCCTAAAGAAAGAATTTTCCATTACTTGGCAACAAGCTAAGGACATTATAAAGAGATGTCCTACTTGTTCTTTCTATAATCAAACACCGTTGCCTGCAGGGAGTAACCCAAAGGGTACTAAGAGAAATGAAATCTGGCAGATGGATGTGTTCCACTTTATGGAATTTGGTAAATTAAAATATGTACACCACACCATAGACACATATTCAGGTTTTCAATGGGCTACTGCCCTGAGCTCAGAAAAGGCTGATTCAGTAATCACACATTTATTGGAAGTTATGGCCATCATGGGTATACCTGCACAAATAAAGACAGATAATGGTCCAGCATATGTATCTAAGAAAATGAAACGCTTTTTTGATTATTATAATATAAAACACATTACAGGTATACCAAATAATCCTACAGGTCAGGCAGTTATAGAAAGATCAAATCGTACTATAAAGGATATGCTGAACAAACAGAAAGGGACTGAAAATACCCCCAGAAATAGATTACATAATGCTTTATTAACCTTGAATTTTCTTAATGCTAATGAGAAAGGAACGACAGCAGCAGAAAGACATTGGATAATGGAAAAGTCTGCTGAACTAAATCAACCGATTTATTTCAAAGATGTGCTGACCTCTCAGTGGAAGCCAGGAGATGTGCTACGTTGGGGAAGGGGTTTTGCTCTTGTTTCCACAGGAGAAGAAAAATTGTGGATACCATCAAAATTAATAAAGTTTCGATTTGAAGAGGAGAAACCTCTTGGAAAGGAGAAATGACAACTCATCCACAACGATGATATTCATACAGGTGGTAAGAAAAACATATAGAATGGGGGCAGGGTTCTGTTCTTATCTCCACAGGAAAACACTTATCTTTGAGAAATTCAAGGGACCCTGGATGTTTGGATACTGACAGATGGAAAAATCCCTGCCCAATAGGAAATATCAAGACAACTGAATGGGTTGTGTAAGTAATATTAAACCATATTTCTAAATTTATAAAGCTGGTTTTGAAGTTGGACTCTGGCTCAGTCCCTCTCCAATTCCAAGCCTGTTAGTAAGAGAAAAACCCAGAGTTTCTGGAGTTTCTGTCTCATGTCAAGAGCCATGATATGGGACAGAAAGAAATATGAGTTTAGAAAACATCTTTGCTTTTCTTCATATCTATCATACTTTTCATTGAATATATCTATCATGTCTTTCATTGAATATATATATATGTCTATATATGTCTATATGATTAATGTTTAAGTTTTTCATAATGAACAATGAGTTTTTCCTGAAGTGACATTTGAAGTTTCCAGGAAGAAGATGGGACCCCATAACAACAACTCCACCTGGTTGATATGACGTCATGATACTGATAGCGCTACTACAAGACCTGCTTTTGGTACCAGCTGCACAAGACAGTTCCAACTTGGTTAGCTGAAATGGTGCACATCTTATACAACATTTTGGCCAGACCTGCACAAAATACTCAGAGACTATTGGCAATTTTAAAAGACATTGATCTTGAAATTTAACCATCATTTTACTTTCACAGGATCCCCCAGAAAGAACGTCGCCCCCATGACAGCTGGAAGTAATTCTAGAGGACGACGTCCCCTCTCCCAGTAAAGTTTGCCCTTGGGTTTAGTGACATCATTTAGGGGTTGATTATAATTAGGATACGATTGAGGGTTGGGGGAGGAATTTTATACGCTCAGGGATCATTTTGAAAAAAAAAAGGAGGGATGATGGGATAATAGATTTGTAATTGTGAGTTACTGTTTTTAGACAAATACATTGGTATAGATTCTTGTATATTGATACAAAGTTAAATTATATTGACTATTGTACGCATACATGTTTCTACCTCTGTTTAAAACATTTTTTATGTATTGACATATATTGTATTGATATATATATATATATTGTATATATTTACTATTGCAGTGTACATTTCTACCTCTGATTAAGATACTTATATAATGATTGTGTATTGATATATATTTACCTACTGCAATGTATATTTGTACATTGTTTATATTTGGAGGTCATTGTCCTCATTCGTTTCACAGTCGTTTATTGTCTTAGTCTTTAAGTTAGATAGATATTGAGAATTATATAGACTAATAGTCATCTAAGTTTGTCATTTATAATAGACTAATCAGGTTCTTTAGATATATAGAGATTATACTCAGTATAGATAGATAATCTTCAACTTCTTCAAAGACCTGTAGAAAATGGCCTTTAATCTAACTCAGAGTTTTGTGGTAGTGAGACACAATTGCTCCTGGCAACACCACTCTATTCCCGAGAGAATGTTGAGCACCAAAGACACTCCACCTGGAGCCTTCTTTTTGGCAGAACTGGCCTTGGGGCAAAGAAATGCCCATACCTCAACGACTGACAAAGATACAGAGCGTGCATCAATGGATAAAACAGGGCTGTCATATCCTGCCAAGACAGGGTAAGATAGTTTTGAAAAGTTGCTTGCCTTTGAAAATGGTATGTCAGTTATGTTAGGCCTTAGCCAAAGTTGGTTGCTTCAACGCTGCTAACGTGATTTTGGGTGATTGCCCAGGTAGCCAGTTGTCTCTGTGATTTGTTGCATGTTTTGGAAGTTGTTTTACTGAACTTCCTAATTACCCAGGTAACATTATTTCCCTTCTCAGATCTTTGATGGGGTTGAAGACTATATAAGTGTAGTTACTTTCTCTCATGACTTGGCCAAGTTATTTATTATACAAGACCTAAGCTAGTTAGAATAGGATATTTGTACTTATTGTAGATAATTTCATAGTAGGTTTAGAACTCTCTTATTTAAACAAAAGGGGGAGGTGTTGCGGGAGGTCCTCCCACTCCTCCAGCCTATCACCGCTGAGGTACCAGCCCATTGGGGCGTGGTTTCTCTCCTTTTTTTTTTAAAAAAAGCGGCCACTTCCCTCTCCTCTCTCTCTTCACTTCCTGTTCCGCCGGAGACTAGACTCCTTTCCTGGTTGCGTAGAGGGCTGTTGCCTGGGACAGTGATCTGTAAGTTTTTTCCCCTTTAATTAAATATCACCCTAATAATCATAACCCCGAATCAGTGTGGCATTGTTTGTGACTTACGCCTTCACTTCCCATGTAGATTAGATCTATGTATGTCTCTCAGGGTCCTCATTGTTGTCTAGGTTCTCTGGGATTGAGATTTGTAGGCTGGTTTTCTTTACTTTATGTTTAAAAACTACTTGTGAGTGAATTTTTATAAATAATCTTTTTTCATCTTACATATCTTATCCCCATTCCCACTCCTTCCTCTCCTACCACCTCACCCTTTCCATACTCCTCAGAAAGGGTATGGCTTCCCATGGGGAGTCAACAAAGTTTGACACTTCACTTTGAGATAAGATCAAGGCTCTCTCCACTATATCTAGGCTGAGCAAGGTCTCCCTCCAAAGAGAATGTGCTTTAAGACACCAGTTCAAGCACTAGGGGTAAATCTAGGTCCCACTACCAGTGGCCCTGATAGCGGGACAACCCGCTGTCCTTGGATTTCCAGTTTTCCTTTTTTTGAGGCTAACCACTCACCCCCTTCCTCTCTCTTCAGTGTCCTGTGCTCATGGCGAACTTTTTCTACAGACTCAACTGAGATTGTATTGGACCAGAAGCTTCCCCTTTCTTTTCTAATCTTTGCTAATTTTGATATTTCTGTTGAACTATTATGGGAAGCACTGAAACCAGAAATGTTTGATAGTAGGAAGCCCTTGGTGATGAATTCCAATGGCCTCATCATTGTCACATGCCCAGAAGACTCAATAGAAGTCACTATCAAGAATCTTCCTTTAAGATTGTCTACTTAGGCAGACAGGTCTATACTTAACATAAATTTAGCACTACATGGAGTATCCAGTAGGTTTGACACGGTTGGAATGTGAGCTGCTGGTCTACGGGATTTACTGGAATTGGCACCCACATGGTCACTGCCCATACTTGGGCCCCAAACTGACAAGAAGGACATATCCCAGCTAAAAGAATCCAGGGAAATGGGTATGGTGTCCATAGTGAGACAATGAAGACAAATGATTCAGTGTGGGAGCAGGTTTTGGGTGTGGAAGACTGGTAACTGCTGGAGGTTCACTGACAGCGGGAGCATGATCATGAGGCATAGGCCCTCAGATCAGGAAACCTCATCTCCCCCTCCCCACTTCTTTCTTCCTGTCCGCTTACTACCCATTTTATGACCATGGACACCTGGTTCAGGAAGAACTTTGTCTGGCGTAGTATTTGATTTGTATGTTAGTGTTTGAGAGATATTCAACCGTCTTTCAAAGAGGATATAATCAAGCTCACAAAGCTTAGTGCAAAAAGGAAATGAATAGAAACAGCAAGAAAGTGAAAATAAGGGTAGGCTCCCGAAGCAGATGGAGAAGTCGAAGCCGAACACAAAATCTATGCTACAGAGTTTGTAGTTTATTGAAGTTGGAGTTGGGTCTGTTTAGGCACAGATAAGAAAAACAGACATGATTTTTTTATTATAACATTTATAGAATTTGTCAGAAAACAAACTGATGTAGTAGGACAACCATTTCTGACACAGACAACAGGAAGTGATGGTGGGCACTTGAGGTTAATCCAGGAGTAGAACTTCCTCCTACTAAAGGTACAGATCTGTATTTTAGCATTAATAAGTTGTTCTTTTCATCTCAATGGAGAATAACTGTGATCAGATTCAGACAGTGTGCTTTCAAGGTCTTCTAAGGAGTTGTGTTCGAAGATAAGACAGCCAAAAAAGAAGCCAGACTCATGAAGAGGGCTAAGCAGGTGCTGAAGTCCTGAAGGAGAGAGTTTCATGCTCACCAGATCATGTAGGGCAATGTGAGCAGGAGTGGAGGTCAATGTCCGTGGAAAGTCAGGGTCAGGGTCTGCAGTGTTCAGGGAAGGTCAGGGCCAGGGTCTGCAGTGTCCGGGAAAGCTCAGGGCCAGGGTCTGCAGCGTCTGGGGAAGGTCAGGGCCAGGGTCTGCAGTGTCCAGGGAAGGTCAGGGCCAGGGTCTGCAGTGTCCGGGGAAGGTCAGGGCCAGGGTCTGTGGTGTTCAGGGAAGGAAGGTCAGGGCCAGGGTCTGCAGTGTCTGGAGAAGGTCAGGGCCAGGGTCTGCAGTGTCCAGGGAAGGAAGGTCAGGGCCAGGGTCTGCAGTGTCCAGGGAAGAAAGGTCAGGGCCAGGGTCTGCAGCGTCTGGGGAAGGTCAGGGCCAGGGTCTGCAGTGTCCAGGGAAGGAAGGTCAGGACTAGGGTCTGCAGCATCCAGGAAAGATCAGGGCCAGGGTCTGCAGCCTCTGGGGAAGGTCAGGGCCAGGGTCTACGGTGTCCAGGGAAGGTCAGGCCAGTGTCTGCAGTGTCCAGGGAAGGAAGGTCAGGGCCAGGGTCTGCAGCATCCAGGAAAGATCAGGGCCAGGGTCTACAGCCTCTGGGGAAGGTCAGGGCCAGGGTCTGCAGCCTCTGGGGAAGGTCAGGGCCAGGGTCTGTGGTGTCCAAGGAAGGTCAGGCCAGGGTCTGCAGTGTCCAGGGAAGGAAGGTCAGGGCCAGGGTCTGCGGTGTCCGGGGGGGAGGTGCCTGAACTTTCAAAAGCCTCCAAAGATTTTTAAACAGGAAAGTACTGTGTCATTATTTTAAAAATCACCCTGCTGTGAGGAGAATGAGTATTAAGAGAGTCCATGGGAGCAAATGAGCAGGCCGTGTTCTTCCGGAACATTCAGTGTGTTCTTTCTCTATTACTATTGGCTCTCTGCCTCTGTCTCTGCCTCTATCTCTGTCTCTTTGTCTCCCTCTCTGTCTCTCTGTCTTCCTCTCTCTCTGTGAAATACACAGTTTAAGAAGAACATTAAATAAAAATCCACTATAGTCATTTCTGTCTCCCCCTCCCTTGGTATGATATAAAGCCATGTTAAACAAACAGGTTTCGCTTAGGAAAAAAAATCACCTTAATGAGTGTTTTTTTTTTTGGTTGGAAAGTAGAACACGTGGAAAGAAGTGAATGACTCTGGGCGATAAAACCTAAAGGAGAGGACTGGGAAGTGCTGGGATGCTCAGGGGGCAGCAGAGACCTTCAGGGTATGGAGTGTTCTTTGTGTGAAGATGAGCAGTAAACTGGAGGATAGCAGTGACTAACAGCCTCTCAGCTTTTCCAAAATCCTCTTGACCTTTCCTTAAAAAGATTTAATTTATTTTTATTTTTCGATTGATCATGTATATGTCT
Organism: Microtus oregoni; assembly: GCF_018167655.1. Taxonomy (NCBI): domain Eukaryota; kingdom Metazoa; phylum Chordata; class Mammalia; order Rodentia; family Cricetidae; genus Microtus; species Microtus oregoni. Next base: position 37,020,532 of record NW_024543072.1, read on the forward strand.
GTGTGTGTATGTGTGAACGCCACATGTATAAGGTGCCCTCAAAGGCCAGAAGAGGATGTCAGATGCCTTGGAGCTGGTTTTAGAAAAAGTTGTAAGATGCTGTGCATGGCTTCTGGGAACTGATCTTGGGTCTTCTGGAAGAGTGACAAGCATCCTTCCCTGAACCATCTCTGTAGTTCCCTTTTTAAACGTTCATTGAAATTCTGGTAGGTGCAACAGCTTAAAGTTAGAAGTGTTTTAGGGAACACAAGAAAGGTTGGTATTCAGTGTGGAAAAGGCAGTGTTGGAAGGGGAGCCCAGCTCCCAAATCTAACAGTCATGGAGTAGTCATAGGTCATGAGATTACTGATGGAGGGAAGGGAAGCATCATTATCTCATCCTTGATTTAGAGTTGTGGTTTGTGTCTTTGTATCTTTTTATTGGGACAGTTTAAATGTTTACTTCACAAGTCTGGAGTGTTAAGGGATATTCAGCTAACAAAGTGGTGTGTCTGTGAAAGAGACTACCTGATTACATACATATATGTGTGTATATTTGCATATATGTGTATATATACATGTTCAATCATTTAAAAGTCTTCTTATGCATTTCTAGTATAGATAATTATCTGTAGATAATTATATATGTACCTTCACCTATTTCCAGAAATTTCTTTATTAGGTTTCTAAGTATAGAATAACACTCTTGGTTTTTTTGTTTTGTTTTGTTTTTTGTTTTTTTGGTTTTTTTTTTTTTTTTTGGTTTTTCGAGACAGGGTTTCTCTGTGGTTTTGGAGCCTGTCCTGGAACTAGCTCTTGTAGACCAGGCTGGCCTCGAACTCACAGAGATCCGCCTGCCTCTGCCTCCCAAGTGCTGGGATTAAAGGCGTGCGCCACCACCACCCGGCTTTAGAATAACACTCTTAAGAGAAGTCTTTGGGCTATAAGTCATGGTTGTTTCAGCATTTTAAGGGTAATGTGATGGTAAGTTATGGTGTTGGATGTAGATACATTGACTCCCTGGAATTTCAATCTAAGATGATCAAAACATCAAGAATTGGCAACATTGTTGAATGACATTTAAAGTTAGATTTTTCTTTTCTTTTTTTCAATTATTATAATTTCTGAAGTTTTTATTTAAAAGGTCACTGGAAACTAAGAGTTTAGAAAAAGTAGTATTGAGACTGGAAAAAAAAAGCTTTAATCAATTTCTATTCAAACCAAGATTCCTTCTTGCATTTGTTTCCCCTTTGAGAAGGTTGTATGGTAGAGAGAACTTGTGGGGAACAAGGAGGTTATTGTTTTTGTGAAACTCTTTGGTTTTAACTATGACCTTTATCTTACATAGAAGGTAGGGAGGTCTGTATTAAATGGAAGAAACTTGTGGTGAAGGACTAGAAGAATTGTAGCTTGGGGAAGCTCAGCTGTGAAGGAAATGAGACCCGGCACTGGCTACCAAAATCCAGGAGCTGAACTATAAAGGCTCTTGAGTGGAACAGGAGAGTGACTCAGTGGGGTTGCAAAGACCTTCATTCCTGGGGCATTTCACAAGCTTGAGAGATCCAGTTCGTCTTGTCAGCCTTCAGCTATGCCACCTTTCCCCTCCTTTCCACAACTCGTCTCATGCCCTGTGGCATCGGTTCAGAAAATGATGGCATCTTTAGAGAAAAAGAAAAAGTGGGATTGATTCCTCAAGTCTGTGCATAGCTGCAGCCTCCTAAATACACCTTTTTCATAAGATCTCCTGTGTTGGAAGAAGTATAGGAGGACATATGAAAGATTTTAAGATCATGTTCCCCCGTGTTATTTATCAAGCTTAAAATTTGCATATATAATTAAAAATGTAGTTCTCTTCTAGGCTCTGACCTTAGTAGATTTCTGAAACACTTAGGAGCACTTTTATATAAATAATGAGGAATCCTTTAGTGTGGAGAAAGCTAAATTACTTTGAAAGTTTACTGTAAGATTACCCTAATCTATCATTGTTTCTTCCAACATTATATTCCATTATAGTTTATTAGTATAGGTACTTTAGTTGCATGCTGAATAATGCAGTTATTTCAGCCTTTTTTTTTCCTGGAAAATTTTCTTCACAGTTAGCTCTATAGCTGTCTAAGGAGCTACACAGAAAGTAAAAATTGCCTTAGAACAGCAATTTATTCTTGAAAGCAACGATTCTGGCATCTTGTCAGAAGGGAAAACCAAATAACCAAGTGAAACATGTTTTTCCCTTTCCTTCAAGCTCAGATTGTCCCCGCCTCACTGAATCCACGGAAGGCTTTGCAAGGTGCTGCCCCTGATCCCAGCCGGGGAATTCCTTGGTTCTTTCCAACTATTGTGGTTTACTAAGAACAGTCAGTACTCTGCAGTAATCCAAAGCATTCCAACTCCATGATGCTCAGCGCTTGGCCTGCCTGTCAAATACACAGCCGCTTGAGGACTGTAGCCAGTGTCCTCTCCATCCCTTCTTTCCCAGGGCTGGCACGAAGTGCAGGAAGGGTAGTCACGACGTCTGGAGGTTTAATCTATATACTACTTTAGAAAATCTGCTATACTAGGATAAACCGGAACTGCCGTTTGCGTTAGGGTGTCTGGGCTAATTGGAGACAGACATCCAAGGATTTGTATTTCTGAACAGGGTTCAGACAAAGGAATTCAATAGGAAGAAAATAAGGAGAGTGGGTATCATTGGGGAATGGCAAGGAGCACCACCGAGGCAGAGTTTTGTGGTGACTGGGGCGCCTGCTCATAATCAATGGAAGGGTAACTGTTGTCTTGATTCAATTATAGCATCACTCTAATGAGCCATAGCTTAGCTTGGGGGAATGTGGATATACTTCATCCCCTAAGATTCCCTACATCTTTAGAAGTTGGGAGGATAAAAGAAGATACATGAAAGAGTTTAAGATCAAGTTTTCTTTTTCTTTCCCCCCTGGCTTAAATTGCATATAAATAATATAAATGGACTTGAATTATCTTCTTGGTTTTAAAGTTGGCTATGAGAGATTCTCAATGAACTTAGGTTTTTTTTTTCCTAAAACAAAAACAAAACACTGTGAATTAAAAATACTAATCTTTTTGTTTGTTTGTTTTGTTTATGGAACAAACATGGACCAAAAACAATCTGTAACATGAGAGATAGAAGAGCAGCAGTCTTCAGAGATGAGGGCCTTGCAGCTGCCATGGGAGCTACTGGTGTGGAGAGCGCAGGGCCTTACAGCTAGGCGGGTCTCTTCCTATCTGTGTTGAGTAACCAGCAGCTTTGAAGATAGAGCTCATAGTCAAACAGGTCCTCATTCACTCAATAGAAAGGAGACCCTTAAAAACTGGAGAGAGAGTAAGACTTCAGGACTTTGGGGCTAATGTCCGCATAGTTCAGGGACTGGGGAGATCAAAGACACCATCATGGCTGTTCATGTTGGGTCAAAGAGCCAGAGTCACAGCTAGATGCCTGTTAAAATGATAGAGCCCTTGTGTCACTTGATTTGATAGACAGAAAAAGTAGCAATTGGATGTCTTCACAAGTCCTTGATGTTTCCCCTTTAGTGAGAGAAAATAATCTCAGAGTTCCCAAGGGAAAATCGTGCTTTGAGGTAGAGAAGCCATCTTTTCTCACAAGGGAGGTGTGTTTGAACAAACGTGTTATCTGTGTAAAAGGCCTTCTCAGATTAGATCAGTTGTTACTTGGGGTTTGCGTAGGGGCAACCCACTGGTGAGAAGCACCTCGTTTGGTTTTGTGTTTGAGTGGGCTGAACAGGTGGAGAAGGCTGTGAGGAGCCCAGCGGGCTTTAGAACATTGGTTTCAGTCTCATGTGATTGCTTGGCAGGCTGCCCACCTTCTGCTCTGTGTCTAACGAAGTTCCACATTCTGCCTCTGAAAGCGTTCTCACATGTAGATCCTGTTTATGTAAGAACTTTGATCAGACACCCACAGGCTCCTAAGATCTTTAATTACATTTTGGAAGGGTCTCCTTTGTCCCGCTCCTGTTTCTCAATATTTAGAACAGAAAGCTTGCTCTGTTCTCCAGACGCTAAAGTTCAAAAATGGATTCAGCTCATACTAAACTATTCATCTTTCTATGGGCTCTGCTGTGGCCAGTTAAACTGCCTCGTATTGCTTCAGGATTGGGTTTCATGATTAAAAGTGAAATGCAATTAAAAAATAAAATTGGTAAAAATATCCTACTGGCATTTTTGTATCAGATTTCTTGCATTCCCTCCTTTCTCTTAGTCTTTCCTATATTCCTCTTTATGTAACCAGAATGCAATGCTCAACCACGTGTCATTCAACATTGAGGCACGGTTTGTTTCTTGATTCTTCCGCTAGAGCAGCTGCTTGTTCTTTTTTGAAGCTCTCCACTTAAATTCCCCAGGAATTCCAGAGTTTATGTGGTACCGAGAAGGACACAGCCCTTCTCTGCTGCTAAATATAGCAACCGCTGGAGTTCGCTTCCTCGCACTGCTGCTCACAGTTCTGGAGATAAATAAGGCCTGAATATCTCCCAGCAATATTTGTTCCTTCCAGCAGAAGCACCCTTGGTGGTCATGAGCCCCTGTTGTCTGTACTGGTTCTCTGTCTTGCATGGTCCTGCTACCGCTAATAGAAGTCTCTTTGGGTTCCTCCACACAAAGACATCCTGTGGGCAATAACTTACCAGGACTGAGATCTAGCTGCGTTCTAATGACTTCTCTATCCCCAGAGCCTGGAGTCCGTACTCCTGTTTATACTGGTGACCATTTACTGCCTAGGTGGAAACACCTTGTCTTTTATATCCTCTTCATGTAAAAGCATTGCTGTGGAAGATAAAATATGACTGCCTGCAAACCATTTTCCTGTCCTTCTGGTTTTGGGAAAATTTTAATCCCCAGCCTTGCATGCACCTGGGAGTGACAGTGAAGAGATGCACACCGAGAGTACGGGACCACATGACTTACTTTGGCCTTGCCGCAAAACCTTTCCCATGAGATCTTCCATGCATTCTTCATGAAGCTGGAAGCACGGGATACGGGATTAGAACTTGGTAGCATCACAATTGAAGGCCTGAGCCGTGAGCCATAGTGTACAGGTGAGCAGAGAGAGAGAGAGAGAGAGAGAGAGAGAGAGAGAGAGAGAGAGAGAGAAAGCAACCCTGGGGCTATGCAGATGAGAAATGAGGCTTTATTTTGTAAAATTCTGAGATTTGGGGATCCATCTACTATTATGAAATAGTCTAACTTTCCTTAACTGATATATTTATTGTGTAAGGCAATTATCCATCCCTACATAATGCCATGGACGTTCCTTCTCCATTTCCAAATAGAGTCCTATATATGTATCCAACTTCATTTTAAAAAGTTCCAAGTAGCAAATCTCAATCCCAGAGAACCTAGACAACAATGAGGACTCTAAGAGAGACATTCATGGATCTAATCTACATGGGAAGTAGAAAAAGACAAGATCTCCTGAGTAAATTGGAAGCATGAATACCATGGGAGAGGACTGAAGGGGAGGAAGAGGCAGGGAGGGGAGCAAAGAAAAATGTAGAGTTCAATAAAAATCAATAATAAAAAAAAGCTCCAAGTAGACTTGCTTACTGAATATTCATTATTAAGGAGATTGGCATTTGTAACAATGCCTGTATCCCTGTAGCTAAGTTATATTTGGGTGACAAATGACCTCCAAACTAAGAGTGACATGAACAGTTTTTTTTTTCAAGTTAAATGTCCATTATGGGTCGGGTGACGTTCTACTCCATGCCCTCACTGAGAGATCTAGAGTGACAATGTAGCTTCTACTTGGGTCGTGGATAAGGGAAACTGAGCTCAGTGATTGCATGCTGTCTCTTAAAACTTCTGCTTATAAGTGACAAATGTCAATTCTGCTTCCATGTAGTTTTCTAAAGCAAGCCTCGTGGCTTAAACTGATGTTGCATAGCATGATATATCCCTCTCAATGGAGGGTTATCCCAGGAAGGAGAACTGGAATATAGTCATCCCTCACAACCCTCTGAAGACACCACAGTAACTCTGGCTACTTCTCAAAGATGGAGACAGAACTTTATACCCTAATACTCAGCACCTCACATAGTGCAAGGTGGTAGACCAGTTGTTTTCTGCTAATTTGTTGCTACCTTTGATATGATTGCTGATGAACAAAATAGGCTCAGTCAGACTAGCTTGAGAAAATTCTTAAGACCTGTAACCTATGTAGAAGTGTCTTTTAAACAGCCAGCTTCACTTAGTTCAGAGAAATGTTCATCTCAAGATGCTCTAAACCTTTCCTAAATCCATCACCCTCAGCCTATCGTGTAACACCAGTCTTGCTGAAAAATGAAGTGAAGATGCTTGTGTGTCGCTTATTAGTAACAAGCACGAAAGTACAATGGTTTCTGAAATTAATAATAGAAAATTTATGTGGATTCTGATGGGAAATCTCTTTTTTCCCTCGTTCACATGAAAGGGAAGCCCCATCTCTCCTTCCATCCTTTTTGGGAAGCACCCAAGGGGCATTTTCTTGTTTCTTCCCATCTCACACATATTTCTTGCTAAAGTAATAATAGTTAATCTATGCTTAAGAGTCTGTTACTCTCTGAGTTGGGTCCTCTTCCTAGAAAGAGGCATTAGAAGAAGAAACAAAGAGGGGTTGGAATTCAATGGGTGGGTTCTTGCTTAGTATGTAAGAGGGCATTGATTTGATCTGTGATACTGTAAAGAAACAAGATCAGACCTCAAGTTTTTTTTTTTCTGGTGGTGATGGTGAAATGGATAAGGAGTGTATACTCTCCTCTTCTTTGCAGTCATTGATGATTGTTAAAGAGACCAGTTTATGCGGTTCCAGTCTTCCTTGGCCTCTTTACCCTCCTTTTCGTTAACCTATGGGACAGTCAGCCAGTCAGGACTTCTTGGCATCTTGGTAGACTTAATGCCCCAGCTGAGGATGGAATTGTCTTTTTAAGAAATCTTTGCCATTACAGAAGAGATGTAAGTGTGGATGAATATGCAAATCCACTGCCCCAAGGAAACATTAAAACCAGAGATTACAAACTTGAGAGTCCTTACCTGTAAATGGAAAGCCACAAAACAAGGTTATATCATCTAAGCATAGCATGGAAAGAGTATATTTAATTTTTCTTCACCTACTTCTTTAATGAACTAGCAGTAAATAGCTGAGGATAGGGAACCTGAAATGACCCTATCCTATAGCAATACTGACGAATATCTTGCATATCATCATAGAACCTTCATCTGGTGATGAATTGAGATAGAGACAGAGACCCACACTGGAGCACTGGACTGAGCTCCCAAGGTCCCAATGAGGAGGGAGAGCATGAGCAAGGAAGTCGGGACCACGAGGGGTGCACCTACCCACTGAGACAGTGGAGCTGATCTATTGGGAGCTCACCAAGACCAGCTGGACTGTGACTGAAAAAGCATGGGATAAAACTGGACTCTCTGAACATGGCGAACAATGAGGGCTGATGAGAAGCCAAGGACAATGGCACGGGGTTTTGATCCTACGTAATGTGCTGGCTTTGTGGGAGCCTAGCCAGTTTGGATGTTCACCTTCCTAGATATGGGCGGAGGGGGGAGGACCTAGGACTTACCACAGGGCAGGGACCCTGACTGCTCTTTGGACTGGAGAGGGAGGGGGAGAGGAGTGGGGGGAGGGGGAGAAGGGTGGGAGGAGGGAAAGAAGGGTGGGAGGAGGGGGAGGGAAATGGGAGGCTGGGAGGAGGTGGAAACTTGTTTTTTTTTTCTCCTTTTCTCAATAAAAATAAAAAGTTAAAAAAAAAAAGACAATTCCATGTTTGGAAAAGAATGATGCTCCAACATCCTTCAGACCCGCTTCTCTCCCTTAGCATTCACGCAGGCCCAGGGGCTTAAAACATGAACTGAAGGATATCTATGACTCTTCCCTCCCTTGCCCTCACATACTACAGGTTCTATTGAGCCTACCATCCACATTTCTTGAATCTGTTTACTATTCTCTTTTTGGCAACCTGCCTAGATTTCTTCATTTCTCCCTTTGATCTCCCCTGACTCAATCCATTTTTGGTATATTTATTCAGAGAGCATGACTGAAACTATTTGATTGCCTGAGTACTATTTCAGTGGTTTTCTGCTTCATCTGTGGCCTTGATTCCCAAGCAGAGGCCGTTCTATGTCCAGGTGATATCTGTCAGCAACAAATGTTACAGTGAGGTAGCACAGAAGGGCAAGGCCTGCTGTCAGTGTCTCCTAGGTAGGACTCATAGAGGCTTACTAACACCTTGCAATGCACAGGGCAGCTCTTCACATCAAGAATTATTTGATAAAAAAAGTTAATAGTGCTGAGAGTCTACACTCTGTCTTCAGCTAAGAAGCCTTTCGGAATCTGGTCTTACCCACTTCTCAGTTCATATTCTGTCCCCTTTCCCTTCCAGCTGTCTTCCTACACAAAGCCCTTTAATGGTGGGCTGCTCCCTTTGCTGGATATCACTTTTCCTGTTCCCTCTTTTCTTTTTTTATCACTTTCACTTTCTATAATTTTCTTTTCTTTAAAGCACAAAAATAAATATTTTGTTTATTTTCCAGGGAATGGCCCAACAATGTACCATAGGCAGGATTGTAGACAGAGACTGCACTTTTGTGTCCCAGCTTCCTAGATCCAAATAATCACGCAGAAACCATATTAATTACAACACTGGCCAATGGCTTAGGCATATTCTTAGCTAGCTCTTACAGCTTAAATTAACCCATAATTGTGATTTATGCTTAGCCAAGGGGCTTAGTACCTTTTCTCAGTGAGGCATTCTCATCTTGCTTCCTCTGTGTCTGACAGGTGACTCCCTCTGTGTCTTTCCTCTTCCCAAAATTCTCCTAGTTTGGTTGCCCCACCTATACTTCCTGCCTGACTGCTGGCTAATCAGCATTTTATTAAACCAATATGATTGACAAATATTTACAGTGTACAAGAACATTACCCCACTGCACAGGAAAAATATCATACATTAATTTCTCAAACTTTTGGAGTTAAAAGTTCTGATATTAGTGTGTTGGTAGGGTTGGTTTGTCTCTGATATCTCCCCTTGGAGTATGGACAGCTAGCATTATGCTGTTTCTTCATACTGTCTTCCCTCTGTAGTCAATTCTACATTTTCTCTTCTTATAAAGACACAAATAATACTAGGTTATGATCCATTCTAAGAACTTTATCTTTTCTTTTTAAAAACCCTATCTCCAAATAGGTAATGAAGTACAAAGGGTTAGGATTTTAATGTACAAGTGAGAACACAATTCAATCCTGAGTATACATTATGGTTTCCCTAAAAAAATATTTAAGTTTCGTGGGCATGAGGCTTTGCTTATTTTGTTCAATGCTGTAGTGTCCAAAGCACTTAGATGGATGTTTGGCATATAGTTAATAATACATACTCGCTCAATAAATTAGTCAATTTGGTTAGTAGCAATGCCTATAGGATTTGGTGACCAATGATACAAAAGAGTGTTACTAACAATTTATTGGTTCCCTTTGGTAGGAGTATCCCCTAAAGTGGAATCTTTTTCCTTTTGGTGTCATGAACTTAATGAAAATGAAGACAGAGCTTCAACAGCATACATTCACTCAAAGGCCAAGGGATGAAGAAGTGGGAGTATGTTTGACAAATCAGCTGGTCAGCCCCAAGAAGATGAGGCCTCTCAGAAATAGTGTGAGAATAACAAGGGAGAGACCAATGCTAATGTGGAGAGAACTTGGCAGACCTTTTCTTGGAGAAAGTTACAATTTTCCAGGAACTCAAGTGCTACCTCTTTTCACCCCTTTCATGGTCTGGTGTTTCCTGTTCTGTTGGGTTGTTTTTATTTTTTTAGCCTTCATGGAGGAGAAGAGAAACCAGATGAGTTCTAAGGCAGGTTGACCATATTATGGCTCCAGAATTTTTTTTCTCAAATTAGCAATATGTCTACATAAAGAACTGTGTAATAATCTGATTGATTCAAAGGTTCAGACAGCCAAGGAGACACACATTATAAAATAGAAAATGTCAAACAATTTCATCTCATTCTAATTACCTATTAGACATATGCATGCTAAGTCAAGAGTTGGTGTTTATAATAAAATGTGTCTCTAAATCCCTGGTAAGAAACTTAGATAACAGATATCATTATAACCTACACATCAGAGAATTCACACACACACACACACACACACACACACACACATTTTGAAATAGAGTCTCACTGTGTAGCACTGCCTGGCTTAGAATTTGCTATGTAGACCACACTGGACTTAAACTTACAATAATTCTTCTGCCTTTGAGTCCATATTTTCTTAAGGACTCAGGATTTCTCCAGTAGTGGGAAACAGCCACAAAACACACTTTGTTGTTGTTGGTTCTTCTGCTTAGATTTTTAAAACAGGACTCTTCTGACTCTCAGATGAAAGCAACCCACTCCCAATGTGATGGCAAAGTCACTCTGCCTTTCAGGAGAAAAGACTGTGGAGGAAATGGTCCACTTGGTGAGCTGCTTATAGAATCTTTAATCATCAAATGGCCAATGAGCCCTTTACCACATAGACCAAGAGTTTAAGGGAAAAGTCAGGGCTACAGATGAAATGTTTGATATTGTCTCACCTATTGGGAATGAAGGAGGTTGCCCAGGAAAGGTGTGTTGTCTTTTAGAACTTTAGAATGTCACATAAGGAAAAAAGTGACAGCAAAAGGGATTAACTGGGAGAAAGTGGAGGGATGCATTGGTTAAGATAAAGAGTAGGCAGAATGAGGAATAGCTGCGGGAGAGATACAGAAGAGAGAAGCCTGTGTGAAGAGTGAGATGGTTGGATTGGATGTAAATTTGGGGAATCCTAAGGGACACATACTTAGGAAGTGACTGAGGATGAGGAGAGGTCCTGTGGCCCAGACTGTGAGAGGGGACAAAAGAGAAATGCACAGAGTAACAACAGTGATGTGGATTCAGAAAAGAAAGAAAATAGAAATAGTTGGTCTGCTCATTGCAATTTGCTTGCTTCTTTGCAGAAGCTGTGCAATTAAAACAAAACAACCAGAACAAAGAACAGAGGAAAACAACCAAACCACCCTAAACATGGCTGTTTTGAATTATTAAGGCTAGGCAATCTCCAACTAGTGAGGTGACTTTGAGTAGCTTAGCCTGTAGAATTCTCTCTTCCTTTGTGAATATTAAGCAGGTAGATCAAATGATCTCTGCACCTAACAGTTCTGCAACTCTAAAGCATTTGTTATTTTCTAATTCAAATCCCAGATATTCTCTTCTAATGCTCAGGGTCCTGTTTAGAACCCCAGTTCATACTACACAAGCTGTATGTTTAGGACAGGCTAGCCCTATGTATTTGTTTTCTGAGTTGAAGTCTGCAGATCTTTAAGGGAGAAATACCATGTATCTTTCTGGAAATCACAAGTGACCTAATTTCTCTAGAATGGAACGTGACCACATTGTTTATATTTTGTTTGTTACCAGGCAATCGAGATGAAGACTCACTCCTAGGATGTTGTGTCAGTTGTCCTTTGTACCTTTAGTGCATCGGCAGAGGAAAGAGGGTAAAAGCTGCTTCGGGGAGCAGAGGCAGCTAGAAGGAAGGTAAACAATAAAGACACAGAAGCAAGATGGCAGTGGTGGAAGGGAAGAGAGAATCCCTTGGTATAGTGGAGCATCAGAAAGCCTTTTCTGCCGATGAAGCACAGAAGACAGTAGTGCCACCCAGTTGATGATGTCCAGGCCCAGCAACGGCACACCACACGGCACTTGCCTCCGTCCAAATGGTGAGCTTCACAATGTGTTTCTATGATCTGGATAGTTTTACACCCAGCAGAATTATACCCTAAGCATTTCTTGGCAGGAACTGTCTTAATGCAAGGTCTATCAGCCCTTCGGAGGAGTGACTCACACACTCAATGGCTATGTGCCTTTCTCCGGAAGCTAAGCTGAGAAGATTTAGAAAACATTTTAAAGGATGCATTCTTTATTTTACCTTTGAAATGAGAGTTGGCTTGAACTGTGCAAACTATTTGCTTCTTGTTTCTTCAGTGTCACATATTTAGTTTCCATCACAGGAGGCTCTTCACTGGATGACTCACCATCCGGTATGGACAGAGAACAAAGCTGGGTTAAAACTTTAACAGTATTGATACCATAATGTCCCTCGGTGGCCATATTGGTTGTTTCCAAATTCTCTGCAGCATCCCCCCACCACACACACATATTCATGCACACACACACTTACAGATTTGCTATATTTTCCCCCTTTGCCTCCTTCATTTTCTTCTAATAAGATAAATCTGGGATCTCAGAAGGATGGAAATTTGGCCATCCTGAGGGATGTGTACACATGCCAGATTTCAACACGCAACCAAAAAATCCTTCACTGTGCATGCACGGTCTTCCATGAAGACCCCCCGTTGGGGCCTTCAGTGAAATATGGTCTTCTCAGAGGCCCTCTTTTGAGGTGTTCTGTGAAATATGGTCTTCTCAGAGACCCCCTGTTGGGGCATTCTGTGAAATATGGTCTTTTCAGAGACCCCCTATTGGAACCTTCAGTGAAATATGGTCATCTCAGGGACTCCTGTTGGGGCATTCAGTGAAATATGGTCTTCTCAGAGACCCCCTGTTGTGGCATTCTTTGAAATATGGTCTTCTCAGAGACTCCCTGTTGGAACATTCTTAGACTGATTCTTTGGTGAGTGTTATTTTTGGGAAAAGGGCTGAGGAGGGACAGCAATCTGTAAGAAGAAAGAAATTAGAGACGTGGGACTAATGCAGCCTTTGCAAGACCGAAATAATCCAAAAAAGAGAACATAGCTTAAAGGTTCTAGACTTTACTTCAAGTCAAGATTATCAATATTTTGTGGATCTCACTATAATCTTGTGATTTTTCTATTCATTTATTACTACATCTAAATCATTACTATTCAATGACATCGCCTGTCATTAACAATGATCATAAAAGAATTTTCATCTGTAAACAATTCTTAAAATGAAATAGTTGGGGAATGATTCTTAGTAAGGACTGGCTCTTTGACAGTCACTGCAAATGCCATGTGTACCCATCAGAGTGGAAATGATTAAAACCATATAAATTCAATGATGTTACATGCTCATATGTTTATGCAGGGTTCATGGTAAGAACTTTTTCTTTCAAGGATTGGTGCAGGTACCTCATGATAGATATAGGGACCTGACACTATAGCTAAGTTTCAAAAGTGATTGCTTACTATATTTATTCTAATCTAGTCAACACTATTATTCTCAAAACTAAAGTAATTTCTGTTATTTTTCTCCCTCTTCTATCCTTTTCTTGTGTTAATATTTTAAAAGATTCAGCAACAACTGGAACAATAATTAATCTGTTTTAGTCTTTCTTAACCAAAAGAGACTATACCTCCTGTGTGTACAAATAAAATCCCCGGGCCTAGTGAAGAGAGAACAAAATTGTGTTTGGATTTCTAGACTCAGTGGAAGTCTCTGAGGTGTTCAGCTCCTGATTAGAGGCCTATGTATGATCTTCCAGGCATGGCCATAAACAACTGTGTAGTTTTTATCCAGCAGGCCTTCAGGGACAAACTGCCTTCCCATGCAGACTTGGGGCACACCGAATGCATTGCAGTTTCTGAAGTGGGTAACTGCCAAGGATTCAGCTCCTCCTCCAACCCATCCTTTCATGTCACATGGTCACATCCTCAGCCAGGAACTTTATTGTCATCTGCGGCTCAGATTGGGACTTAGGCTTAGTTCTTACCCTGTAATCTCTTTCCAGGGTCTAGGAGGGAACCTTAAAGCTAGATTCGCCTCTAACTTGGAACCGGTCTGTGTTTATTCCCAGCTCTTTCTTCCCCCACTCTCAGTCTCCTTTTCATCACTAGTGAGAAAACAAAACAAGACCCAAGCCTGTGATGATCCATCTGCCTTTCCAAGTTATGAGCTCATAACTCCCATTGGGAGGGTATTGATTTTCCCACTTTCAGCTTCCTCCCTGTCTATCCCACTAGGAGGTTTGATTTGTTTAGAAATTCCTGTGACACCAGCACCCAGTGTTCCTGAAACTGAACTCCCTATGGGTCGAGGGGGGCCCTTTGGTTGGAATGATCTTAGGTGAACCTTTTAAGTTTTCTGAGTTTCTGTTTTATCAAAAATCAGGACTCTATTACTTGTTCCATGAAGCTGTGATGATAGTACCCAATGCTTATAAAACATATTCTACCCAGCAGGCTGAGACTCAATTCTTGCAACTAAGCTGTTAATCAGATACAAAACATGACACACATGTATGTGGCCACTTCTCTTGTGCTGTCTAAGCAGATATCAGGCATGTTTTATGGTAAAGCACTTTAAGTGTAAATGTTTCCTGAAACAGTTAATGACTTATTAACTCTGACTACTTCCTTTGCTACCATTTTCTGATTAATCCTGGGAGGGAAAGTTTGTCTGTCTACATGGTAGAATTTTTCTTTTCTTTGGATACTTCTTGCCAGTTCCCTTTCCCTGTGAGACCTGGTGTTTATTTTGTATTCTAGGCACAATGATATTCTAGTTTCCCACAGTGTCTCAGGGTCATTGGCTCCAGGCACAATGATGCTCTAGTTTTCCTCCAGGGTCTCAGGACCATTGGCCTTGTTCTTTATCACTCTGATGAAGCTGATCATCAAAACAAGCAGAAAGTACCAGAAAGGTGTTTATGAATTAGAGAATTAGAGCATGCCCCACTAAAGTCTGGGGAAAGTTTGATTCCAGTTTGTTCACATTCAGTCACGCATTTGTTGATCCACCCTTTTCTGACTTTTTCTTCTTATTTTGTCCTCCAAATTTTTTATAGTTCTGAGATAGTGCCCCAAATATATTTCCTTTACCTGAGAACTTGATTCAGTATCTGATTTTGGATATATATATATATATATATATATAATCTCTTTTACATTTTCTTTTTTTTATCTTTTGAGATTATGGCATTACGCAGACTAAAGAGATTGTATTTCAGTGTTTAGGATGCACCCATATGTAATATATGTGTAACATATTTTAACAATAATTAAAGATAAAATAATTTTCAAAAGATTCTCAAAGGATGTAAATCAACACAGCAATGTGATGATACCACTTGAAAACAAAATTAATGCACTTCTTTTACCAAAGGAAAAAAATCATAAATAAACCAAGTCAAATGAATCCTAATTGGTAGTTGAAAGCCACAGTCACGCCTCATCCCCAATCAGATTGGTCTCATCAGGTGGGAAATAAACGCAGAGTGAGAACATCACATGTTCATATTATAGGATGGAAATGACAAGTTAGGAGTTACTGTGAGCTGTACTCAAATATTTGAAAACTGGGCAGCATAACTCATTGCTGTAATTCTTGCATTTGGGAGGCTGTGGCAGGAGATTGCCATGAGTTTGAGGCCAGCCTTGGATACAGAGTGAGAACATACATTTTTTAGGCCAGGTAATGGTGGCGAACACCTTTAATCCCAACACTTAGGAGGCAGAGGCAGGTGGATCTCTGAGTTTGAGGCCAGCCTGGTCTACAGAGTGAGCTTCAGTACAGCTAGGGCTGTTACACAGAGAAATGTGTCTTGAGTCCCCCGCACCCCGAAAAGAATATACATTTTAACAAAGAGTTTGGGATACACAATGACGCGGTGTTCGTGCCGTGGAGACTGTAGAAAATTCACATGTAGGAGATTATTGACTTCAGACTGACCGAAGGAACGGCTGTAACTGAGATGGATGGCCGTGGAGGAGTATGTTGCCTTAGAAACAATCTGGGTTTTATTTTTGGTAGTTGAAATGTCAGTAGTTTTTGAGTGTTGTATATGAATTTTAATGTTATTATTTTTTGAGGACCATATCAAACCCATTCTGATTTTTTTATAATTTATTTATTTATTAAAGATTTCTGTCTCTTCCCCGTCACCCAATTCCCTCCCCCAATCAAGTCTCCCTCCCTCGTCAGCACAAAGAGCAATCAGGGTTCCCTGCCCTGTGGGAAGTCCAAGGAACCCCCACCTCCATCCAGGTCTAGTAAGGTGAGCATCCAAACTGCCTAGGCTCCCACAAAGCCAGTACTACTGAGAACTCAAGAACAATGGCAATGGGTTTCTGATCAAACCCATTCTGATTTAATAACAGGTATTAAACACATAGAAAATGAAATTCTGTACAAATGTAGTTTACTTTGCTTAGAGTGGGTGGGTGTGGCAGATGTATCCTCAGTGCTCAGACACCAGGCTCCTCCCTGAGGAAGCACGCTATTTACCCAACGTTAACTGACCATTATCTCTTCTCCTGCTGTATCTATACCTTAATTTATGCTTACATTTATACAAATAAATGTCTTAGCTGATGAACCTGGTGTCAAAGTCCCTTTTCATACAGTCATTTCCAAACACAAACATTGCTTTATTTCAGGATGGCTGAAATAAAACAAAAGCGTATGTTTTCAGGTAGAAGGGAAAACTGAGTTTCCTCAAGCACTCGAAGGGAGGGCACACTGCATATTCTGTTTTCAACTAGACTTTTCTAGGTGATCCTTGCTGGTAGATTCATATAGTATGGTCAGCTGCTGTAAGGCCAGTTTTTGGCAGCTCAGGAGCTGAAACCAAAGCATGGAGTCAGCAAACTAATCACTTATACAATTGACTTCTTTGGCTACAGGGGTAAAACTTATTTCTCTGGGGCTGGTGAGTGAGGCAAAACTTAGTTCTCTGGGGCCAGTGAAAAAGGGAAAACACACACACACACACACACACACACACATACACACACACACCTTCAACATGTCAGGATCTATCTTCTTTATTTCTTTCTTTACCACTTTCCTGATCTATCCCTTCTCTATATCTTTGTTTTGTTTTTCCCTTACAGCTTCTATACCCCAGCAAAATCTTTCAAGCAGTATAAAAATTACTAGTCATTTTTACTTTAAATCCTCGGGTTGCATGCCCACTCATCAACAGGATTTTTTATTAAATCATATCAGGACTCTGAGGGCAGAAATGGGTACAAGGAATTATTCATCACCTTTGATCATCAATCCATCATATCAAGAAAGGTACATCAGCTTGTAATGACTTTTGTTCCCTGGCCTCAAAAGGTTCCTTGCTCAACTATCAAAAGTGTGCCTTTCTAAACTTTAAATTTTTCCTCAAGATTTTCTATATCAAAGCCATTAACAAAAACATCTTAACCTATGTCTGTCTAAATTCTTTCTAAGAATGGTGGTTGAATCTGTTTTATCTACTTCAGCAGCAAAGCTTGGAAAAAGTCAATCACTATTATTTTAAGTACCAGTAACTGCCCAATGAAGGGCTTGAAACCCCCTGAGAATTTTCATACATCCCAGTAGATTATGAGGGACACGGTGACCATGGGGACAATAAGCAGAGCTATACTCAATAACAGCATGGGGTCCTCAGGACAAGTAGTTCTTCAGGGCTTTGCCTCTCCTAGGCTCACTTGCATTGGTTTTGCTGAAATGCATGGAAAAAAAAATCAACATTAGAGAAATGCAAGTGACAACTACATTGAGTTTCCACATCGTCGCATTCAGAATGACTGTCATCAAATGGTGGTGAGGATGTGGAGTGGGGAAATCCTTATAAAGTGTTCCTAGGGATTGGTGCAGCTACAATGAGATCTGTATGGAAGTTCTTTTAAAAATCAAAAAGAACTACTGTATGAGACAAATACCCCAGTCTTTGATCATGATCACCAAAGCAATCAATCAAAGGCTGCACAGTATAGAGCTACCTGCACACCTGTGTGTATCACGGGACTATTCACAAGCAAGTCATAGAATCAGTGTAAGTATCCATCGGAATATAAATGGGTAAAGAAAATGTGATATATAAAGAAAAGCTGAAACTTTTTATCATTTAAAAATCATGGCTCCAAACTAGTTACTTATCTACTTGGGGGGCACACCCTCCACAGCTTCCCTTACCCTCCACCTTGTTAGCCTCCAGAGCAAGCGCAGAAGCCAAAACCAGAGAAATGCTTGGAAGGAGAAAGAGCAAAGCAGACATAACACACACCCTTCTCTCTCTGTGTGCATGTGTGTGTTCTGCTGTGCTTGTGTTGTGGTGTGTGTCTGTGTGCTGTAGTGTGTATGTGTAAGTGTGTGTATTTGTATATGTGTGTTCTGGTGTGTTTGTGTTGTGGTGTGTGTCTGTGTATTATAGTGTATATGCAGAATCCAGAGGTTGACAATAGGCATCTTGCTTTTTAAGACAGTCTCTCTCTGAATCTGGAGCTCCATGGTTGATATTGAATAGATTGGCTGGCCAGTGATCTTCAGGCTTCTGTCTGTCTCAGCATTTCCAATACTGGGATTACAAACATGCATAACCGAGCATACTGGCTTTTTAATGTGGTTTCTGGTATGGAAGCCAATCCTCATGTCTGCCTAGCTTGTGCTTTACCAACTTAGTTAACTCCACAGTGCCTATGTGCAGTTCATCTTGTTCTAGCTGCCAGCTGACTATTTCATTTGTTGGTTGCAGGACAAAATGAAAATGAAGGACACCCAGTTTAGGACACTGAGGATAGAGCATAGTGTCATCCCAAGCCCACAGTCTCTGTGACTAGTACAGACCACATGCCCATGAAGATGGTACCACTGCCAAATCTGGGGCACAGAAGGTTATGAAATTGTTTCTGTTGCTGGTATGAAGCCAGCTTGGCTAGTCTTTCCATTGTAAAGCCATGGTGACAGGGGTGAGCCATATTTATTTACTGCTGTCCACAAGCAACCCTCTGCTCCTGGAAGACTGGAGCCTAGAAATACGAGGTGTAAGAGGTAGCCCCACACCCACTCCTGGTGGGGGAATTAGAAAGAGGCTGGCTTAGAACCATTTTGAAATAGTCAAATTCTTTAGTTCTTAGGAATCTTTCACAATTGTGGGGCAGAAGGTCACTCAGTAGAAAAAAAAATTACATATTAGTCATCTAAGTACCTGTCTGAGTCTTTCCCATATGCTGGTACTACACATTTCCGGGTTACTATCTTATGTTTAATAATGACTATTGGATACTATTCATGTTACTTATGGGTACTGGGTGAGAGATGATAGGGATGAGAAAGCTGCTTGCTATTTTTATCCATTGTACATCCTGCAGGGGAAAAATAGAGATTACAATTGTTCTCCCTACATGACCTGTGTAGTCCATACAGTCTTGAACAAAGGTTCAGTTAGGGATTTGGGATGATGGATGCTGAAGATGCACTGGTAGAGATATGGAGAGAGGTGGGGGGCGTTTCGGAGGGAAACTGCTAGACTCTAGCATCTAGAGTCAATGGAGAGAGAAAAGTGGTTAGGGAAGGGGTATAAAAGAGATTCAGAGATATGACAGGGGCCGGGGAAGAGCGAAAGAAGATCCCAGGGTGAAGAAAGTGGATGCTGATGGATCCAGTAGTTTGATTCTGGTTCAGGAAGCTCAGAGATGGGCTGAGATCCTGTGCAAGTCCTTTTCCATCACAGAGGAAGAGGAAGCCTGGAAGCCTCCAAACGAAGGGCTCAGTGCAGGCTCCTGTTCCTGTTGCTTCTTAATGCTAGCTCTCTTTGGGCCCTCTCTCCTTCATGGCTCATGAGTTTTCTGTGTAAGGCAAGGAATGCAGCGTGGTGCACAGAACTGAGTAGGTTACAAACCCAGGAGAGTCGCAAGAAATGGGAGGAAGGGCAAGGAAAGCAGCCCAAGGGGAACGCAGGAAGCAGGAAGGTGGAAAGGGGGACTGAAGGGACTCATGGGGGCAAGCATGTGTGATCATTTTTTCTTTTGTACTCTTTTATACTGTTCTATATCTATAACTCAGTAACAGTTTTAATGATATACTTGTATACTATGATACTTACAACTTTCAGAATGTACGAGTCAGTAAGTTTTAGTATGTTGATAAAGTGCTATCTTTGCCACCGCTCTGATTAGAACATTTGACCCTCATCAGGAGCTCCCGCACCCATTAATAGTTGTTCACTGCTCTCACAAATCTAGAGACCGCACATCTGCTCTCTGTCCCTACGGGTGTGCCAATTCTGGACATTTTGTATAAGTAGAAACCGTAACATGTGTGCTCTGGTGAATGGCTTCCGCTTTCCTTACTGTGTGGGCTCGGAGTCAAGTCAAATCACAAACCTCACTCCAGAACTTTCCTAGGGAATCTGCCAGACAAGTCAAACGTGCTGATTCTTCAGATGGAGGTTATTTGGGCACGCCAGAATTGTTCTGGTCCCTCTGTGGATGCTCGGCTACTGATTTTACAGCATCCCTGGTTTTAAAATTGTAGAATTGTGAGATTGTGATGGGGATTTGAAGAGGGGGTGAGAACAGTACTAATTCAAATGGCACAAACTCAATGGCCTTATCCTTCGAACCAAAATAAAACCTTAAAGACTTTGGTCAACTTCCACAGATCCGGAAAGGTCAATTTCAGCATTTTTTCTCTGCTATATTCATTTCTTCTGTGGAGAGGCAAAAATTTGGTGGTTACACTATCATCCAGAAGGTTGCTCTTTGCTGATATTTCAAAGCTCCTTGTTACCCACTCCCCCGATTATAGAAGAAAACTTAGAAACTTAAAAAGAACATAATCATTCACAGAAATGAAATAAAATCTGTCACATAAAAGTTTATTACTGCCGGGTGGTAGTGACATGCACCTTTAATCCGGGCACTCGGAGTCAGGGCCAGGGGATTCTGTGAGTTCAAGGCCAGTCTGGTCTACAGAGCAAGTTCCAGGACAGCCAGAGCTGTTAACACAGAGAAACCCTGTCTCAAAAAACCAAAAATGCACAAAAAAGTTGGTCACCACCTGGAATATCATTCCGCTGTTTTGTGCCTTTTCCATAGCATTTGCTGGTGTTTTCTGACTATAGCAGCCACACAGCGTGAAAGCAAGCTTGCTGAGGAGTATTGTGTCAATGTCTAGCAACAAGGTGGATTTAGGACAAAAATGACTCCAAGTTAGGAAATGTAGAATAATGCGAGAATAAAAGTTAAGACAGCTTATAATTTCATTCTCTAGGAAATATACTTGTGATACAACACCAAGGCATTTTCCTTTACACTATCCTAAAAATTCTTCTGTATATTACACAGCCTATACTTAGCTATACATATGCATATTTTATACATATATGAGAGTATTTTTAATTAAATATTTGTCATATGATTTTATTTTTCTTAACATATAAACACTATTTTTCATGGTTATAGTACTTGGAAGTACAACATTCCACTAATAATATATATAATTTTAAAATTTCCTATAATATATAATATTATATATATAGTATAATAATTTGAATTTTCAAAAAGTGAGTACACAGGTGAGGCCCTCATGTCAATCAAGGTCAGAATGATGAGGAAGATAATGATGATGGGACAATAGTCTGCTATGCTTTGTATCCTAAGTGCACATCAAACACACCCATCTCAATCTGTGCTCTGATTACAGTTAGGTACCACCTTGCCTATCATCAGAGATGATATATAATTATTATATGTCTAATATCGGAGACATTCTTATGAAAACTAGATTACTAAAATCAGATTCTTCTGAGATTTTCAGTTCTCTTGTTTTCTGTTCTGGAGATATGGTCTAAAGTACAATGTTTAAGTTTTCTGAAGCTCAAGTTCCTCATTCCTAAAATTAAAAACATTGGTCTGTACTTCCCAGGACTGTGGCAAGTGTAGATGGGTTGAGCAGGTAGCAGAATGCCTGTAACGGAGTGAAAACCGAGCACATTTCAGTTCCTTTCCTTTGCCTCCTACACGGTACAGACACTTTTCTCAAGGTTTAGTCAAAGGTGAGGTAAGAGAACAAGGCTCAAATAAATAATAAATAAATAAACAAATAAATAAATAAATAAAACATGGTCAAGTAGAGCGACGTGGAGTGGAAAAGAAAAACACAGCTTTGCTTTTTTCTGCTATATTTTCATTTCATATGAAAAACACTTACATGTCAGTCATGTATGCACTATGTAGTATATCTAAACAAATACTATATGTCCAGATCCATGAAGCTGTGTTCAATTTTATAAATTTGATATTTGTTCTTAAAAGACAAATTATTTGTCTTGTTCTATTTGACTTGGGATAAACATGAAAATGATCTTGCTTCTGTATTGTATTATTCTGGGACTATAATACAATACCTGAAGAAGTGTACCTGTCACTTGAAAGGCTCCATTTAACTCTTAGTTTTGGAGGCTGAAAGTTCAATATTAGGCAGACACATCTGTTTGGGCTTTGATGAGGGTTCTCTTGGCTACAATACGTGTCAGAAGGCTGGAAGGGAGCAGCTATGTGGAAGAGTGTAAGCACACAGAGTGCCCTTGCTTTCTCTCTTGAGTCTTTATAGGGCCATAGTAACCTCTTTGGAAGGGTGTGCCCAGGGATCAAATTGGTTTCAAGAAGGTCCCCCTCTTCAGGGTCCCACTATCTCCCATCACTGTCTGACTAGCAATTGAGTTTTTAGCTCAGGACCCCTGACTTTTCTTTCTGTGTAAGAATTTAGAGAAATTGGTCACCAAAAGAACGCATAATCCAATAAAAAAAAATGGAGTACAGACCTAAACAGAGAACTCTCAACAGAGGAATCTAAAATGGCTAAAAGACACTTAAGGAAATGTTCAACATCCTTAGTTGATGGAGGAAGGTCATTGGTTAAATAAAAAGAAACTGCTTGGCCCTCATTGGTTAGAAGATAGGTGGGAGGAGTAAACAGATCAGAACGCTGGGAGGAAGAGGAAGTGAGCTCAGACTCCACAGCTCTCCTCTTGGGAGCAGACGCCTCAGAGAGACACCATGCTCCCAGCTCCCAGGCAGACGCACGTGATGAAGCTCCGAACCAGGATGGACATAGGCTAGAATCTTCCCGGTAAGCGCACCTAGGGGCGCTACACAGATGATTAGAAATGGGCTAAATTAATATGTGAGAATTAGCCTAGAAGAGGCTAGATAGAAATGGGCCAAGCAGTGATTAAATGAATACAGTTTGTGTGTTGTTATTTCGGGGATAAGCTAGCCAGGCGGCCGGGGTGCTGGGGACGCAGCCCCGCTGCTCTTATTACTACAAATGACACCCGACGTGATGGACTAAACCCACTTAAAAAACCTGAGAAGGCTTAAAAATAAGGGAGAGAGAGTTTAACACAGATTTTTGCTGTTTGTTGGTGGCGTGCTGTAGAGAGATTTCCTGATTCGACAACAGCAGCAGAAAAAACGCTGTGTCATTTTAAAGCGCAGCTTCTTGGGGCTGTGCTGCCAGTGTGAACTCTGGCTTTAAAGCATTTGTGGCACTCTGCTTGCTAGAGGCAAGCAAGCGCTCTCATCTAAGAGAAGCTTCCTGACTCAGCTTTAGCTGCAAAACCCTGCAGCTCATTAAGAGGTCCTGCCACGAAACACTTAAACAGTGTTGATGAAAAGCTGAACACATGCTTTTCGGTTTTCAGCCGTAGCAGGAAAAAAGCTGCGCCGTTTAAAAATGCCGGCTTTCTGGGCTGTCCTGCCAGGGCAAACTCTGACTCTTTTACGCAGGCAGTTCGTGCGGTTTGCAAGCACAGGCTGCTGAAGCTCGGTTGCTGTCAGGGACCTTGAAATGCCATAGACTTGTGGCAGTAAACATGGCTACAGCCAGTACCTCAGTCATGAGGCTGGAAAGCTAAGGAATGGGCTGGATCCAGCCGTCAAAGCCACGGCTTTAGTCCTACTGAGATTGCTTGGTAAATTAAAGACTCATGTGGTCAGAAAAACAGAGAGAGATACAGTAAAGAGAGCGTCAAAGACAAAGAAAATTTTTAAATGATTTACAGCGTGTTAAAAATGTATGCAGACTAAAAGTTAAAATTCTTAAAATAAAAAACAAAAAAAAAAGGAAGAGAGTTGTTGTGTGTGGTAGTACGCACCTTTAATCCCAACACTTGAGAGGCAGTGGGAGATTGACCTCTGTGACTTCAAGGTGTGGTAGCACATGCCTTTAATCCCAGTGTCTAGAAGGCAGAGACAAACAGATCTCTGTGAGTTCAAGGTGCAGTAGCACACACCATTAATCCCAATGCCTGGGAGGCAGAGGCAGGCGGATCTCTGAGAGTTCGAGGACAGCCTGGTCCACAGTTATTCCAGGTCAAAGATATACAGAGAATATAAAATATAAGTAAAAAGAAACGAAATAGAGGTTAAAACAAAGCTGCACAAAGATGGAAAATACACAGAGAATTTTGATACTGTATGCTATTATGCTCTCTTTGAATTATTTGAATGCTGAGGAAAGAGCAACAGCTACTAAAAGATATTTATTTATAAATGCTGCTGAACTAATCCAACATAGATATTTTGATGCCTTGACTTTGAAATTTGGATCTAAGGACATGATGCTTTGGAAAGGAGTTTCTTATTTTGTTTTCACAGAGGATGAGATGCTGTTCATTTCTTCTATTCTGATTTGGTGTGATGGACCACGTCCTCCTGAAGGGTTGCTGTGAACATCTTCAGAAAATTGCTTTGCTCAACTGCCAACTGAGATGAAACTAACACACAGGTTATACCATGAAAGACCTAATTAATGATGCCCCCATTCAGCAGGAAGCAGTTTGGAGAGAAAAAACTGCGCCCATGTTCCCAAATATTGTTTATAAATGTTCTTTTACATTTAAAGGGGGAAATGATATAGGTATGAATAATTTGCATTGGTATGGATTTTAAGGTCAATTTTGTTATATGTATATGCATATTTCTGCTATTGATTAAGATATTGTGATTGTGTAGTTCACTTAAAATGTAATATATATATATAGCTTGTTAATAGATAATCATAATAGTCAAGTTTGTAGTCATGTTAGCTAAGATTTTCTAGATGTGCAGAGATATATCTTAGATAGGCATTCTTCATATCTTTCAAAGATTATAGAATATGGCATTTTAAATGTTTTAATAACTTAGGACTTTTCATGACAACGAGACACTCTGCTCCTGGAAGCACCAATTTACTTCAAGAAGAAGATTGACATTGAAGAGGATCCTTATGGAGTTTGATAGCCATTTGGGCAAGAAACTGTTCTTGCCTGGACTATTGCATAAACTGGATACAAAGAACCCCCAGAGAGAGGACTGCTGAACTTGCCTAAAGGTGAGATGGTCTTTCGGGGTTCCTGATTCATGAAAGAGTCTGCAAGACATTCTTCAGGACAAGCAGATAGTGACTGCCTTTGAAATTTCCTGCTTTGTGGAAATGTCTGCTGGAAACTAAGGGCCTGTAGGCCGAAGATGGATGCCCCAACTTTACAGAGGAACTTTGGGTGACTGTACAGGCAGCAAGATGTCTCTGTCATTTCTAGAGTTTTAAAAGTTGCTTTTTTCTTGTTTGCTTAGGTAGTATGGTATCTTTCTGGAGTCTTTGATGGAGTTAAGAATAGTTAGTTATAGTTATAGTTTTTCTTAGTTATGATAAAGATTATTGTAACTTTTACTTGATAACTGTTTCCTTATATGTAATTTTGCTATGTTAAAGTTAAAGCCTTTTTTTTTGTTTAAACTGAAAAAGGGGAAATGATGGAGGAAGGTCATTGGTTAAATAAAAAGAAATTGCTTGGCCCTCATTGGTTAGAAGATAGGTGGGAGGAGTAAACAGAACAGAACGCTGGGAGGAAGAGGAAGTGAGCTCAGACTCCACAGCTCTCCTCTCGGGAGCAGACGCCTCAGAGAGACGCCATGCTCCCAGCTCCCAGGCAGACGCACGTGATGATGCTCCGACCCAGGATGGACATAGGCTAGAATCTTCCCGGTAAGCGCACCTAGGGGCGCTACACAGATGATTAGAAATGGGCTAAATTTATATGTGAGAATTAGCCTAGAAGAGGCTAGATAGAAATGGGCCAAGCAGTGATTAAAAGAATACAGTGTCTGTGTAATTATTTCGGGGCATAAGCTAGCCGAGCAGGCGGCCGGGGTGCTGGGAACACAGCCCCGCTGCTCTTATTACTACACTTAGTCATCAGAGAAATGCAAATGAAAACAACTCTGAGATTCCATCTTACACCTGTAAGAATGGCCAAGATCAAAAACACTGATGACAACTTATGCTGGAGAGGTGTGGGGTAAAGGGAACACTTCTGCATTGCTGATGGGAGTGCAAACTGCCCCTTTGGATGTCAGTGTGGAGATTTCTCAGAAAATTAGGAAACAACCTCTCTCAAGACCCAGCAATACCACTTTTAGGCATATATCCAAAGGATGCTCAATCGTGCCACAAGGACGTGTGCTCAACTATGTTCATAGCAGTTTGTTTGTCATAGCCAGAACCTGGAAACAACCTAAATGCCCCTCGACCAAAGAATGGATAAGGATAATGTGTTACATTTACACAATGGAGTACTAAACAGAAGAAAAAAAATAATGACATCTTGAATTTTGCAGGAAAATGAATGGAGCTAGAAAACATCATTTTGAGTGAGGTAACCCAGACCCAGAAAGACAATTATCACATGTACTCACTCATATATGGCTTTTAAACATAAAACAAAGAAAACCAGCATACAAACCACAATCCCAGAGAACTTAGACAACAATGTGGACCCTAAGAGAGACTTACATAGATCTAATCTACATAGGAAGTAGAAAAAGATAAGATCTCTGGAGTAAATTGGGAGCTTGGGAACCTTGGGGGAGGGTTAAAGGGGGTAGGGGAGAGGCATGAAGGGGAGCAGAGAAAAATATAGAGCTCAATAAAAATCAATAAAAAAAAGAATTTAGAAGTTAAGCCTGATGTAACTCAAGAAGAAAGACAGCACACCTTAAAAGAACAAACGGGTGAGAATCTAGACTGGGACAAGAGTAAGAAAAGGGTAAGGGGTAGAAAGATGGTAAGAAAAACTAAGATAAATGTGGGCAATGCCAGGAAGGGACCGGCACAAGGGGGCACTGAGTAAGAGCAAAGCGTGAGATAGGACGGAAATGCATGGAGCAGGAGCAATAGGAGACCCTGACAATGAAGAGCAGAGAGGATGAAACAGCTCTGGGCTGCGAAGGGTGGTTTAGAGTAGCAGAGAGCTTGGAGTCTGTAAGCGAATGCAAACTGAGATAAAGAGTTAACTGGCTGGCAGACTAAAGGGGCCTTCGAGTTCTGGACAGCATTGAGGGAAGTTACAAGTCTCCTTGTTTGTTTATTAAAGTACTGCGAAGAGCTATCAAAGGAGGCAGTAGAAGATACCTGGTTTTGACTCCTGTTGCTGTTTCTCCAGGATCTCTGTCTTACCCAAGGATGCAAATGGTTTCCCCCTGTGTTCCGTAACATGGATCTATCTTTACTCTAACTGTTCTGTGCTGCCGGTACTTGTGGGAGAGAATATCTTGTGAGGAAATTGTATGCAATCTATAGATTGACATATAACACCTGAGGATAGTTTGCACACACGCACTCACACACACCTGAGGAGGGAAACAGTATGAGAACTAGGAAATAACTTCTTTTTCTTGTTGTTTATATGGTTGGTTTTTTTGTTTCTTTTTTGTTTTGCTTTTTTTTTTTTTTTTTTTTTTTTTTTTTTTTTTTTTTTTGAGACAGAGTTTCTCTCTGTAGCCCTGTAGTCCTGGAACTCACTCTGTAGACCAAGCTGGCCTCAAACTCACAGAGATCCTTCTGCCTCTGCCTCTAGAATGCAGTAATTAAAGGTGTGCACCACCAGCCAGTGGAAATAACTTCTTAAACTCCATCCTTGGAGTCTGTCTCTTCGTCTCAATTTTTCACAAAAATAAATAAATAAATAAATACAAAAAAGAGGAACTCAGTCAGGTTTCTAGTTGATATGTAATCCATCTTAGCTACTCCAGGAAGACTGTGTGTTACTAATGCCATTTACTGTGTTGATTAACACATGGCAATAAAATAATAGGGAAATAGAATCCTTTTCCCCTCCTGAAATTTCTCTCTCTTTCTCTTTCTCTCTCTCTCTCTCTCTCTCTCTCTCTCTCTCTCTCTCTTTATGCAATGGTGTTTGGAGGCTGGGAAGAGGCTGTGGTGGCAAAGGGGGAATATATCCAACGAGGGGGGGACCTCATTACCACAGTATTCTGATGAAGTCCGAGTAAAAACATCTCTGATTTGGCAAAATCTAAATCGTGTCTTCCACTTTGCAGCCCACAGGACCTTGTGTTTGGATGAGGGGTCCACACTTAGAACACATGGGACCTGATCCATGCAGTGACTACGACCCGGAGCAGAAAATGGAACTGTTGAAGTGACAACAGCCATGACCACTCCCTGCTGAGCTGCACCCAGGTAAGGCACGCTTCCTTAAACTGTAATATCTGCAGCGAAGTTCCCTGTATTTTCTCGTCAATAGGGAGAGAGTGGAATCCGCGTGTGCTCACAGATCTATCTGTTCATCTCCGTCTTGTTCCCTGCGGTTTCCAGTGCTCCCAGCGTTAACTGCACTGGTTGTGGCTGCCGTGGGTGTTCATTTAAATGAGGTTAAGCATTTTGCAAAGAGCATGGCACACAGGGATCCTCGGTTTGGTGCCTGAGGAGAGTACTGCAGGCACGGAGGTGGTGTGACTTTTGTGTTCTCCGCTGGCCTCCTCCCTCCCGGGCTTCAGCTGAGCAGTGTGACCTGACTCTAACAGATTTGTTTTCGGTGGCATTTGGTACTGGTTGCTGGCTCACCGTTTCTATGGGGGAAGTGTCACGCTGAAGTCTGTAGGGGTGGCCGACTGTGCCCCTCTTTGACATTATTACTCATTTCTTGAGCGGAGAATGTCATCTAGGGTCAACTTCCCCCATTTTTCAATGTATTGGAGCTGGCCGTATCTTCTCTGTCACTCGAGCAGAAAGTACAGCCTTCACAGACTACAGGGTGGGGTGGGGGTGGGGGGTGACACAGGCTCAGGAGGTTGGGCTTCCTTTTCCCTTTCTTTTCAGTATTTCTGTCTTAATGTGAGTCCCTCAACCTGCCCGATGTCTTAAACAGCGTGACAGACTTGTTTTGTTCCCGCTTCATGGTGAGAAACCTCTTATTTTAAATGTTTGAGAATCTTGCAGGGCCTCTGGGTCCCGGAAGAATGCATCAAACATAGAGACCCATTGCTTTCAGTTTCTGCTCGTTACCCCGTGACACCAAGGCACAGGGTAAAACTTCTCAGTTTTGTTTTTAGGTGTCTCAAGGTCTCCGTGTCGTTCTCCTGGCATTTTCGTGCATGAGAACATTTTCTATCTGCCTTTTATTTGATCTCGTATGTTAGCTCAGTGTTTTGGTCGGATTGGGAGGGACTTTGGATGAACTATCCATTTCCTTTCTGCATGTGGTGGCAGACCCGGGTTCCCAGGTAGCAAATGTTCTTTTGGCCTGCAACTGTGAGGTCACAATTAACTGGAGCGAGGACGTTGGCAGGTTTTTTTTTTTTTTTATTTTCCTCTCTTTTTTTTCTTTTCTTCCACTAGTCATTCACTACGCGTATGCACTATTGAGTGTTTGCATATGTGAACACTATGTGTGCTGTGCTGTAGGCTAAGTCCTTCCACATGCCTGTGAACACCAATTTTCCTTTCGCTGTGTGGCATGTCCCCGGTCTAGAGCACTGGAGAACACATTTGGGACAAAGACTTCATTCATGATTTGGAAAACAAAAATCCTGGAAAGAGGTTTTGCTCTGACTTTCTGTAGTCTACTCAGAAGCTTGTCTAGACTTTGTAGCTTATTTATATGCTGCCTGGAATAGATGGGCCTGCTCAGCAGGGCACGCTCAAAAGCCAGTGAAGGCCAATAGAGCCTATGCCTGTTTCTACTCTGTGACCCGTTGCCTCCGTCTTCCTGCTGTCTGAGAACAGATCGGAGAGGCAGAGTTGTGTGGTGCCGAAGACCCACAGCCTCAGTCCCACTTGGTGCCGAGCGAGAAAAGTGTGCACGCCATGTCGTGTCTTCCTCCAAGTTTTGCTCACCTGTTTTCTTCTCAGTGAAGCTTATTCTAATGGCACTATTCAAAGTTGAAAACTGCACCTTCCTATCTCCCAATCCCCTGATTCTGCTCTCCACAGGGCTTACCTTTTGTATATATTTACTGTTTGTGTATGTAGTTGTTTTATTTCCCTGATCCCTTTGGGTTATAAATTCCACAAAGGCAAGGTCTTTAAAAATATTTTAATTGCTTCATCCTGAATGCCAATCAATGATCCGGCACAGAATAGATGTTTGATAAGTAAATGTCATTGGTTGAACAAATATGTGTGCCCGTAACAATACTTATTTTACCGTTAAGGTCAAGGCACTCTGTTGCTCTGAAATAGCTGTTGGTGACGGCCTTTAGGGTTTTCAGTCTGAGCCCAGCTCTAGGATTACCTTCACTATCCTCATCACCTCATTCTGCTCAGGGCTTTTCAAGGGATGTTCCCTATGTACTTACAAAAAATTCCCATTCTCATCAGGAGGCAGGATCAATGCTCCGTGAACCCTTAGATGGCAGGGCTGGGTTCATGAGACATGGAGACCTCCGTCTTCCTCACGATAAGCAGATTTAGATGGACCCAGGCAAGTGTCCTCTCCATCCTTTTCATTCCCAGAGCATTGCCTACGCCTTCACGACTGTTCACAGGTACACAGTTTCAGGTACCAGTGTGATGGAGATGACTTGATTGTTCTGACCACTGGGTTTTGTCACCTATCCTCTGTGTGCAAATCCCTACACAGGGATGCCTTTGGAACCTGAGCGATGAGCATAGATACCGCAGTCTGTAGAAAGCTCTTCAATCTCCGTTACATCCTCACAGGAGACACTAAGCCTAACGGTCTCTAGGCTGCAGTCTAGATTTCATTTTTTTTTTTTTTTTTTGCACGCTTGTGAGTCCTCTTGAGAGAAGTTAGTGGGCAATAAAGATCTCAGCTGGGGAACAGGATTCGCTGGTACCTGGCAGGGATCACATGTGTACCAGGCTGGAGACAGCTGACCAATGAGATTGAGCGAGTGTCTATTTTGTGTTTTTCATTTCCTCTAATCACCCTTCCATCGCCTTTAGGAGTCAGGCAAAGAGAGAGTCTGTGGTCTTAATGACCCCTCAGCTAGTCTACGCTGAAGTGGGGTGCAGGGGAGAAGACCATACAAACAGCACTCAGCACAGGATTAGAATAAGCCAACGACAGGCAACAGCTGAACCTGGCTCAGCAGCGTAATCCACACTAAGTTGAAAGCCTGGCTCAGAGTTGGGCAGAGTGGCTCATGTCTGTACCTCCTAGCTGAGACACGAGGCTCAGAAGGAGTTTGAGGCCAGTGTGGGCTGTGTAATGAACTCCTCATCGGTCTGTGCTCAATAAGCAAAGCAACACAAACAAAGCAGGCTGGCTCAGTTGAGTCAAGGGTCTTAGGAAACCAACTCCAAACCTATCTCCAGCATCCAAGTGCTTCACGTTGGTCTGTTTGGTTAGAGTCTCACTCCCTTCCCAGAGAGTGACAGTCTGACTGTCTGTGGCTTGGAAGCAGAATAGGGAAGAGGGCACCAGTCTGCTGCCTTCAGCATCCACTAAGGACTCTTTCGTCTTTGCTGGGTCAACCTGCTACACCTGCCATTGTACCTGCTGTTCCTTGAGGGCCAGAAACCTTGGGGCTATCTTTTCAAGAAGCAAATGTTATGTCAAGGTGGGGAAAGAAGTGTGGAGAAGATGAAGGATTTTGAACTTCCCTGAAACAATATTCACTCCGCCCTTCTCTCGAGTAGCCTCCTCTCCATCAGTTCCAGAGACACTGGCACCTGCTGTTCCCAAGAACTCTGTAGATGCTGTGGTGTTACTTCTCCCCAGGGTTGACCACTGTCCACATGAGATTTGGTTCTCTCAGATATCTGTTTACTCACGAGCTGTTCATCTCTTTTTAGCATCTGCATTAAGTTGCTTTGGTCTTTTCTCCTCTCCTACCATTCTGGGGGGTTTGTCTTTTGAACACATCCTTCTCTGTAGATACAGCTTTAAGGAGCGAAGAAGAGGAACATAGGAAATTTGTCACCTTCATCCTAGACCCTTTAAAGAAGTCCTGTCTTTCTCTAGAACTGTCTTGATATTTTTTTCCAGGAAACCCATCCGTTGACTAGGGGTAGGGGGAATCATATATCAATTAGTTATGTGTCATAATTTAAAATCACTTTAAGCAATGCTTTGTCTCCCTAGGGAATAAGACTAGATGTTCTCTGAGCACCTCTCTTTGCTCCTGTGTTTCCGCTTTATATACTATGCATACATCTTGATAAGGAGGTCTTGATAAGGAGGCTTTGGGCCCAAGTTCTCTAGGATCATGTGATATTTGTGATTTTCTGGCTGCTGCTTGCCTCGCTGGCAAAGCAGGTTTAAGGGTAGCTGGTACCTTCATCTGAATTGCTTAGAACCTGTTAGTCCCTGTTGGCTGTCCTGGCTTAATTTTGGCTTTCACTGGCCATAATCCCTGGGGTCTCCACCAGTTACCCCACTGCCCACCGGTCTGCCTCAGCCTCCATACAATGTTACTGCTAATGTGAAGTCAGTGGGTGGACTGCCTGGTGTTGATGCCTCCCTGGTACTCCAAGGGGAGTAAAGGTTGCTCTGAAAGCTGAGTTGGAGACACGCTCTCCACACCAAGTTTCTTAATTGTGTGCCCATATGCTACCAATAGGAGTATTCTGCAGATAGCTCAGACGGGACTAGGCTATGGGCAAGTTCTGCTGTCTCCAGTGTTAACTAATTATGAACCTGCTCCACTATAGACCAGACCCTGGGATGAAGGAAACCAGGACTCACATGGTTAACAGTCTTGCTCTCCCATTGCCCTGAGTTTTTTCTCCTTTATATAAAAAAATGATAGAATGGATTATTTTCAGGGCCATCTCTTCTGTTTATCTTGAGGCAGACAGCTTCATTGACTGTTTGCCCAGGCTCTGTGTTTCTATCTTTGGGACGGAGGACCTCGATACAGGAATGATAGTTTGGAAAGATCCTCTTCCTGGCCAGTATGACAATGCCTTTTCAATGTCTCTGTTTGTATTTTGGAGGTTGGATATTAGATAATTTTTCATCTCTGCATTTTTTATAAAATATCTTAGTCCCTCCTTACTTAAAAAAATTGACACAAGTCTATTGTATTCAGGGAAAAAAAGGCAAAAGAGAAAGGCAAGTAAAACTTTCAAAATACTGTTTGCTCAGTCCTCATGGGATGATGTGGATAGAGTTTGAAAAGACTTAGAAAGTATGATTGTGGTGAAGCGTTGACACTTGGACGGTGTGTGGAGTAGGGATTCTAGTTACAGAAGCTGAGACTTTTGGTTACAGAATTCTAAGGTTTGGGAAAGACGTTAACTGAGTATTAGCCCTGTGAGGTAGAATCATTGTTTAACAACCTCCATCTGTATAAAGGACTACAGGTCATTTTCGTTCACCCCCCTCTTCTGATGAAACCCCTTCTTTTCGGCAAACACTTCACGCCTGATTTCTGTATGTGACCCATTGAATTTAATTAGGGTTTCTTGCCCCTGTGTAGTTGGGAAGTTGTTTCCTGGAACATGGGCAACATAACAGCATCTACCCCAATGAGAAAACGACATTGTCTTTTACCTCCCCCCGCAACTATGAACTGCCAAGATAAACACATGCAGACTGAGTTCAAAAGGGCAATGTTGTCTTGCCAGAAGGCATTTAAAACACACACACATATATATACATACATTATATATGCATAGGTGTATATATAATATTTGTATATTTTAATAAAAGATCTATAGGAATTGAAAGTACCAAAACATTAAGACACACTAATGTTGGCTCATGAAATTTTGAGTGATTTTATCCCTTCTCCTGCCACAAGGAGAAGAACAAAATGGTAAAGATATTAAAGGATTGATCTTTTGAAAAAATATAATTATTTCATTTTCACTGAAACAATGTGTCAAACAGCCAAGGCTACCATGGTACGGTCAGGCTGAGATGCGGGTGGGTGGAGTGCTGGTGTATCTGGTCTCGCAGCCCCCAGCATGCACACCTGATTATCCCACCAGGCTGCCTCTCCATCCCTGTTTCACCAGTGCATTTGACCATGCATACATGCAAAAGTGTTATTTTTGTAAGAGCCCAGATTAAAACAAAACATGACACTCTCTTGACAGGATGACTGTTGCTAAAGATGAAGCGGAGGTCAAAGCTTCGCCTGTCTCTGCATTCTGTACACATTCTCCTAAGACGGACAATAGGGGCTAGCTCTGGGCTTCACTGAAAACAAGCGATTTTCCACTGCTTGCACAGATGGCCCTGGCGAAACTGAATGGGTCACAAAAGAGAGGGGCGTTTTGATAAGAGGCAAAGGTTAATGGGGTTTGGAGAGAGATAAGGGACACTACAGGAGTAAAGTAGTCAGAATGCATTGTACACGTGCATGGAGTTGTCAAAGAACAAACCTCATTAAAAAGGAATAGAACTATAAGATTTTGTACATGTTTTCATTTTTATGTGAAATCACTTATTGGTGCATACAGTATCCGTGAGGAGGGTAAAATAAAAAGGGAATTGAAAAACTAAGCAAGGCTCTTCTGCTCTTGCTACAAACTAAAAGATTTCTAAACTAATTCAGTCCAGTAGCCAGCATCTAGAGGAGAGGTTCTCAACCTGTGGGTCGCGACCCTGGCATCAAACGACCCTGTCATAGGAGTTACCTAAGCCCATCGTAAAATGCATATATTTACGTTAAGATTCATAACAGTAGTGAAATTACAGTTATGAAGTAGCAACAAAAATAGTGTAATGTTTGAGGGGGTCACCACAATATGAGAAACTGGATTAAAGGGTAGCAGCATTAGGAAGGTTGAGGAACGCAGCTCTACCCTAGAAAATTGCTACTCTGAGAGTGGCCACATGGTGGCGGAGTGACACCTCACAAAAGTGGCTCTCAGCCTCTTTAGACGCAAAAAGCTTAGGATCCTAAAGAAAGGTCTTTAGGACTCCAGGGGGACCCCCCAGAAAGAGAGGAACTGGTCCCATGTGCTTCTGGCTTCCAAGAACAGGCACTGCCGTTTTAATATTTCTGTTAAAAATGTGGTTGGACTTCTCCCAGAAGCGGTATATGAAACTTTCCCTTCTGGTCTTTTGTGTGAAAGAGACAGCAATATCGTTAATCTTTGTGTCTGCTTGGTTTTGTTTTGATTACAAGCGACGGATTTCATTAAGAATCCACAAGTTTTCTGTGTGCTTCTGCATCTTCATTTCTTTGGCTTGAACTGGGTTCCCTTGAATTGGCTTGAATCGACCCTGCCTCACCTCTCCCCAACCTATTCTCTTTGCAGCTGAGTTACGTGTGGTTGTAATACACATATTATTCAGCTCCTTGCAGCTTGAGGTTCACTCTCATTTTCTGAATGTCGTTGATGAACTTCACACCGCTGAATTGAAGGTGACTTTCTCAGTGTTTATCTGTGTCTACACCTTCCTTTTCTGGCTATAATCTTTCCTGGTGCCCTTCTTACCTAACATTTTTTTTTGACATTTATTGTTTCTTAACATGCATGCATGTTTGGCGGGAGTGTGCCCACAGCAGGCGTGGGAAGTCAAAGGCCAGCTTTTACGTGTCCATTTTTGTTTCGTTTTTGAGATTATAATTGAATTACATTTCTCCCTTTCCTCCCACTACACTCCCACATAATCCTCCCTGCTCTTCTTCAAATCCATGACCTTTTTTTCATTAACACATGCAATGCATATGAATATACATATATATTCCTAAAAATAACCTGTCCAGTTTGTATAATATTATTTGCATGTTTTCAGAGTTGGCCATTTTGTACTGGACAACCAGTTGGAGTGCTATTCCCTGAGGAAGACTTCTCTTGCCTTCCTTCCACCATGTGGGCTCTGGGGATCAAACTCAGGTCATCAGACTTGGCTACAAGAGTGCTTTCCCACGGAGCCATCCTGCTGGCCCCCTCATACATCTCTAGCCATTCATCCCCAGCTTTGAGGAGTTTTTCTATTTTCTCTGCTGGTATACCCCAGGGTTCTTTCTATGCTTGCCCCAAAGTTTTTGTTTACCTTTGCACACTTCTCATGTAGAACCCCAACACTGATATTGTTTGGAGACTATTGGTGCATGCAGGAGGCAGTGCACAGAGCAGAACCAAGAAAGACATTTTAATTTACGTCAGATTTGAGATCTCTACGGAATATGCGAGACTAAAGTTCAAAGGTCAAGGTTAAGGTGTATTAACCTTAACACCACTGCTGCCATCCCCATTTAGTTGCCCAAACCAGAGACAGAGAAGCCATGCAAAACTTCTTTGTCTGAACTCTCTGCATCAGGCCAGTCAGTAGAGTTCATTAGTTTGGGTCCTGAATGATTTTGAATCTGTCTTTGGAGCCATCGCCATCTGCAGGATTCTGGTCTTTCCTTTCTGGCTTAGAACATTGTTTTCTCCAGTCCCTTTTCCCTGACTCGAGTCCTTAGGTATATTTTCTGCACGATAAAGAAAATACTTCCTCTAAAGCAAAACTGAGTCTTTTAACGTCTTTACTCAAACACTAACTATTGTTCCAGATTCGAGTGCTACGTTGGTAGTAACATTTCCCAAATGCCACTTGCTTTGTTTATGTCTTCTCGTCACTTCTTGCCTCATTTCTCACCAGTCCGTCTTGTTTTACAACATTGTCTAATGACACTCAGATGTTTGTTGCTCCTCGCGCCTTTCCCACTGTTTTCGTCTCTGGTTTCGCTTATTTCGTGCCCTTTGTCTCAAATTCTCTTCCAAGTGTTCTTTGCCTTGAAGTTTTTTAGCTCATCTCTCAATATTCTCATCCATGGCATCTAAGTTTTCCCTCCAGCTTCTGTTTGTTCTGACTGCTCTCTTATGACCCTTCCACAGACCCATGCTGATATCTGTCCTGTGGGGCTTCCTGTATGCTAATACAGTGAGTTGCCTCTGTGTGTCTGATCTAATAGGCCAGTCTTCCTTCAAAGAAGGGATCATAACTATTCATTTCTTTTACACACCCCTGTTTTGGCACAGGACATAGTGCATAATGAATGTTTAATAAAGTTTTGTTATGTAGAATTTGACATGTTGCAGGCTCAAAGTCTTGCTGTGTGAAGTCTACTCTGGTCCTGAGACCAGGAAGCCCAAACTGGCTTCCTGAAAAGAAAGTTCACTGGATTTGGACTAGGAGAAGAAATAGTGTATAACTGGAAAGCATTTGAATGAGTAAAGTGAGAAGAGTTGCGTGGAGGACAGAGAAGCAACAGAACTAAGCAATCTTCAGGTTTCCAAGAGGATTGGTGGAGCTTTTGAGAGGGTCTGGTGGACATAGGGCCCGTCCCTGAGCAGAAGGAAGCTGTAGAGATCCTGGAATAGCGAGATGGCATTTCCAGAGTGCAGGAAGAGCAGCCCAGCGTGGGGAACTAGGAGAGCTGAAATAGGAAGTGGAAGGGACCAGCGAGTCAGGGATGCTTGGTGGACAGGCACCAGGTGAGAAGGTCTCAGACAAGCATGGAACAGTGGTGGTGGTGGGGGGAGACAAAAGAGTGACTCTTACTTACTTGCTTCTCAAACACACAAGATCTATTTAAAGTAATTAAAGAAAATTTCAGAACTTGAGAGATGGCTCAGAGGTTACAAGCATTGGCTGCTCTTCCAGAGTACCTGGATTCAGTACCCAATATTCAGATGGTGGTTCACAATCATCTGTAACTCCATTCTAGGGAATCTGATGCCCTCTTCTGACCGCCACTGGCACTAGGCATACACCTGGGTGCACAGATAAACAAGCAGGCAAAGCACCAGAATACATGACCTAATTTTTTTTTAAATAAAGTCTTTTACACATATGGTAAAAAAGTACCTAGAATGTATGAAAGCTTTCATAAGCCAGAAAGTCAAAACTTGAAGCTGGGGAGATAATTCAGTTGGTAAAATAGTTCACCAAAAAGACATTCAGTTCGTACCTTAAGTACTGCTGTGAAAATCTGGGTATAGAGACATCCACGCACATATAATCCCAAAGCTGAAAAGGCAGGGACAGGAGCATTTCTGGGGACCATCAGATAAAATGAGAGATCCTGCATAAAATGAAAAGGTGAAGGGCTTGTATGTGAAGCTCTTTGGTCAATCGCTGGCACCTTGAAAACCAGGAATGAGGACGTTGACCTGGCATACGTGAGAGGTGGAAGCAGGCGGATTAAGAATTTAAGCCTAGCTTCAGCTACATATTGGGTTCAAGGCCAAGCTGGACTGCACAGCATGCTGTTTAAAAATCAAACAAAATTCATATAAGCCCTCTAAGAATTTGACAACATCATATTTGATCCAGTAAGTTCTTGAAAGTTACCTTAAAGAAATAGTTGTTTGGCACTAATATTTAATTATAAACATGTTTATTACCATTTTATCTCTCAGCAGTGCAAAGCGGGGCACACTCTTCCGCTGAGCCGAATAGTCAGACGTCTGGAACGTTGCGACCTGTGTTGAGTGGTACTTGGCCGCCCCCTTAAATAGCTCTCAGCAAAGCTGTCTTAGTGGTGCCTGGTGCCTTGTGTTGAGCTCTCACACAGCGCGTATTTTCGTGGTTATTCCTATAGTCTAATCTACGGCATGTATCGCTCTTCTTTTACAATTGCACAGCCTCTTCTCTCAAATTCTCATTGCTGCGGAGACTCATTGGCATGCCGCAGATTATCTGCTCGTCCCTCTGAGTGTCATGCATAAATATTTCACTGTTCCTCAAAGAATCTTGCTTTCCAGTTGACTGATGTTGAATCAAATATCCTTACTCTCCTCTCAAGTCTTTTAAAGCAACAGTTGACTGTGTTTCCAAAAATTCACGGACTGCTTGAGGTGCCATAAATACAATGTTTTTCAAACCTTTGAATGCTCCATTTTGCATGAAAGGTCATATGGTTCACTTAATGCTATAAGTTGTGTAACTCTAACTCCAGTTATTTTTTTAAGATTTTATTTTGCAATGTTGTGTGTGTGTGTGTGTGTGTGTGTGTGTGTGTGTGTTTGTGGCTCTGTGTACATGAGTGCTCAAGGAGGCCAGAGGTTTGAGATCCCCATGGGCCTGGAGTTACAGAAGAAGTTGTGATCCAGTTGACATGGATACTGGGAACTGAACTTGGGTCCTCTGGAGAAGCAATATGCTCTCTTAACCACTGAGATATCTCTCTAGTCCCTTAACTCTAGTCTTTAAAAAACATTAACTATGTTCTTAAAAACTTAGATGATTTCTTTAAATGCTAAAAGAATCCATCAATGACTGTGTTCATCAGTTATAAATACATTAATAAATGCTAGATTTTACTTTTACAGAGCCCCACTATATATCACCTAGGTTGACCTCAAAGTCTTGATACCCCCCGTGTCTGCTCCCTGAGTGCTAAGATTGCAGCTGTGCACCACAACATCTGGCTTTAGAATCTAGCTGGGTGATCATTGGCAAGCCATGCCCTTTTGATTCCTGGGAAGTGGTCCTAAGTATCGTCTATTTAGACAGATAGGCAGATAAGTAGATATGTTAGATTAGAGTAAATACATAGTAGGAAAATGATTAAAAATGTAGAACTGGTTTAATAAGATGATCAGTTATTTTACTTCACCTCTTAGCACACATAGAAAAAAATGGGTCACCACAATTAGTCATTGCTTGTTTGATCATGCCTTCAATACTGCCAAGAACCAGAATGAAATAAGAGAAGTTCTATTCTTAGTTGGTAGGTATAGTTAAACTTATTAATTGTTCAGTGAAATATGATGAATAAAAGCTCAGGGTCAGAAATTGCGGTTCAACCTGAAGATACAAAAAGTAAAACAGCCAGCCACTGGCTCTTACCTTAATCTTAGTCCAAAAAAATGGTGATCCTGCCTCCAAAAATCTCTGAATGAGACTGTGTGTCTGAGAGCTGTCTAGCCCCGTTTTATATTCTTTTCGAGGGCTGGGATTAAAGGTGCATGCCATTGTGGCTACTGGGATTAAAGGTGTGTGCCACCATAACCTGGTCTGCAAGGCTGACCAGTGGGGCTATTTTACTCTCAGATCTTCAGGCAAGCTTTATTTAGTAAAATACAACCAAAATGCCACTACAGCTCAGGCTCAGTTTAGTCTAGTCATGGGACTTCTCTTCTTTACTAGGCTTGTTTTCTCTTCTGTACATTGAGTATATTGTTAAGGCTGTACATTGAGTATATTGTTAAGTCTTTAAAGTACTAGCAAGATGGTTTCTGTTTTGTGCTGAGATTGGAAACATGGGTGCCTTATACCTTATGGAAATGTTTTGTATCTCATAAATGTACACAGAAAGGATGGACAAGCTATCGAACTAATGACACTAGGATAATTCACTGAAGACTCTAGAAATATACCGAGAAGACTACAAAGGTCCCAGGAAACACTTTGAAGAACTATTCCCATGGCCATCCTGCCTTTTTCATAGGCACAGGCAGACAGATGCTCATTCCACGGTTAAACAGTTTTCCTGTTTGCAAAATGGTGCTGCTCCTGCAGTGTTTGTTATGTGGGTAGTCCTAATATGTTGGTTGGCAATCCAGAACTTAAAATTCTCACGTTCTAGATGTCTACCCAGAGACATCTAGATAAAGCAAAGTACATATGTAGTCTCTGAAAATCTTTCTGCTAAGCAATATGGAGGTATTTGTTAAATTCATCTCTTTCCTTTTGCCTAAGGCCCAACCAAAGTAAACTCTTTTTCCACTCTTTCCTAGCTCCATTCAGCCCCTGCTTCTGTGTTCATCTATTCTTAGAGCCAGAAGAAGCAAATCTGAGGAGGTGCAAACTCCAGAATGTCTGAGAGTTTAGAATGTCCAGAATATTCATAGTTTAGTCTGTGTACCACAGGCAGCATCCCCAGCCACACAAAAGAGAGATGTCACCTGTTGGAACTTGGGTGTCTAGTATTTATTTACTTATTTATTTGGTTATGTAAAACACTCTGTCTCTCGGCATTTTAGATCTGTTAATGCTTTTGAACTAAATTCACACACACACACACACACACACACACACACACACACACACTGGGCCGAGGAAACATGGCGGGATTTTATGACTGTTGAGACATAGGATGAAAACAGGTTAATATAACGTTCATGAAAGTTGACTCTGCTGCTGAACGGCGTGGGTTAAAATCGTGTTTTTGTCACACCATGGGTCAGTAGAGTTAATTAACGATTCTGTTCCTCTGTTTTCTTAGCTATGACATATGGAAAGTATAAATCATAAGAATTGCTTAATGGTGAAGAACTGCTTTTGGAATATACTAAAAGCTTACAAAATACAGCATATGGAGGGGAATCCCACATCAGTGGCTGTCCAGCAATATCATGTGGCAGTTCCATCAGAAAAACACTGTGGTGTTTCTGAGAGGTGGCCATCAACGTCCAAAAACATCCCCCTGAGTTTTTATTAGCATAGTCTTGGGT
The DNA here is from genome assembly GCF_018167655.1 of Microtus oregoni. Taxonomy (NCBI): domain Eukaryota; kingdom Metazoa; phylum Chordata; class Mammalia; order Rodentia; family Cricetidae; genus Microtus; species Microtus oregoni. Next base: position 37,061,904 of record NW_024543072.1, read on the forward strand.
CACTGACATCGATTTATGTTTTGCTAAAAATCAGGTTCACAATCAACTGCTTAGTCCACATATTAAGTGATAATGCATGATATTATAATTTGTTTTGATTGCTTAGTTTTTCCCACCCAGGTAGAAAAAGCAAATGAGGAGGAATATAAAAATATAATCAGAAAATTGACAGAAAATATGACATTTGATTATGAGGAGGTTCTGTGGGCCCAACTAGATGATTGAATCTCTCTGTCATTTCTAAGAATAAACATACAGATTGGCAAGACAGAAGCCATGCTGACTAGTGAAGAAAGCATGAGGAAAACAGGACCTCGGCTTCTCTTTTCTGACTCTAAAGAGTGTGTATTTCCTTCCAATCCATAGGTTCCACTTTGAGAGAGAATCAGTCCCAGGGGTTACATTCTTCAGATTTCATAGTTGAGTCTTGCTATTTGGCCTGACTCGGCATGGAGATCCACAGAGCTCCGACAATTACAGAAAATCATGCAGAAGAGAACTGCAGTTGTGGTCAGGCCCCTGCTTTGCCCTGTTATAACACAGGGCTTCCCTGAGGATGTCAGATGCCTCCCGTTGGCGCGTTGTGAGTGCTAGGTGTTTAAACCATGCGGAGTTACACAAATTAAGAAACCTGTTATGCACCATTAACTTCTTCCTAATGAAGAGATTTTGTTGCTTCCTGGCTGGGTAGATTGTCTTGTGGAGGAAAAAAAAAATAAAAAAGGTCATCAAAGCAATCACTGTAATTTAAAACATTTGTGCTTGTCTTTTGATATGGGCTCCCTAGTTAAGTCACTGACATTTTCTGTCTGTCTGCCACAGAGGGTCCTGTCTTATGGGAGGAAAATGGACATCAAAGCAATAACTGTGATCTAAAGCATTTTTGCTTGTCTTTTGCTATTCCTAGTATTCCCTAGTAAAGCTGCCCACATTTTCTGACTGCCAGAGCGCCCCTCCCAACAAGTGGTTCTTCTCAGGCTTGCCCCTAGCTTTCCCAGAGGGCAACTCCCTGTGACTTTGAGTAAATGCCAAAGTATATTTCTGTATGTCATAATCTCTGTTTCAAGTCAGAGTAGCTTGATCGTATCCTTCATACTCAACAGAAAAACAGACTTCATATTTTCACTTAATGGGAGAGTAAATGGGGAGATTGTATTTGCTTTATTTACAAAGGTTGATTTTAGGAACTATCATCCCCAGGATCCACCTGACCCCACTGTCCGCCTGTTTTGAGACAGTTTCAATGACTTACAACTAACCCATTAGTCTAGACTTGCTAAGCAGGAAGTGCCAAGGAGTCTTTCCCTGTCTTCATTACCCACCGCAAGTGTGTGATGCTGCACTTGGCATTAGAACACAGGCTCTAGGAAGCAAACTCATCCTTGCAAGGCAAGTGCCCTGGAGTTACTAATTTTTGAGTAACTATATTGTTCTATGAGCATCATGGTTTGCATTTATTCCCTCCTCTCATTCCTAAAAAAAATCCAAAAAAGTGAAGTTGAACTAAGTTACAATAATAAAGCATCAAGACCCCACCAAAAGTTTCAGTTGTTGAGCAAGGCAAACGTTTATCATCTACCCAAACTCTACTGTCAGTCATCAAGTGTTCTTCATCTCATAAAGCCAAATCTCAGCTTATAAATCTGGCTGGGTAGTGTCAACATAAAGGGACCAATGCCATTAAAAATAAAAAAGATATTGTTTCTCACGGTTTTCCTGGAAGTGAGGGGCATGACTCACTGCAAGGACCATATGCCACCCAAGTCAGTCAACCAGCAGAATTAGAAGCATCAGGAAAACAGGCCCGAGGTTTTCATTGTATTTTCTGAGGATTCAGTACAGTAGGTCAGAGTCAACAGATCAGTTCTGAGTTCTGACTAGCTTGGATAGGGGTTAGTCTTGGGCCTGGTAGTCTCTAGTTGCTTGTTTTGGACCCTTGGTGATATCATGAGAGGAGGATAGTGACTCTGTATGTGAGAGATATCCATGGGAGGTGGCCAGACAGGGACACAGGATTAGCTGCTTTGGAATGTCGTTTCTCTGGTGCACTTTTCAAGGCTGGTCTCCAGAAGAGGTGTAAACAACTTCGGCTGTTAATTTGGCACTGTGATTGATTAATGGAAGCTCCTCGGACAAATATAGAATCTATGAAAATCCAGAACACATTTCAACACCTGGCCCTTGAGTTTAGCATAGCTGAGCAGAAGAAGAGAGAGCAAGGCTCCCTCTGGGGACTTTACGAATGTCAAATCTGTCTGTCTATAACCATGGCCAGGGTGCTCACAAGACCTAGAGGATTCTACTTCTGATGTTTGCTGAACGGACACATCATCAAACTGCCTTCTACGTATTTATGATTACGGCCATGGACTAGTGCTGTCTCAGCCCTGGTCGGAGGAGCTCCGTTTACAGTGGGCTGAGGTAAATGAAGACACTGTTAACCGGCCCAAGTGTTGAGAACAAGTGACGGTTAGGTGTTCAGTCTGAAATGTGACATCTATAGCACACTGCCCACGGCTTCAGGAATGAAGCACTACAAAAGAGAATGTGAAAAGATTGTAAGGCTCAGAAGACAGGAGACGTATTGTGAACTACTGTCTTCTGGGTATGTCATGGCCATTGTGATTATGAACGCTCATGGCTGTGGCTACCACACAGAACTTGCACAAAAAATAATTCATAAAAATAGGATGGGGGCTAATTGGGGTAAAAAAGAGGGGCATTCGAAGTGGGAGATTGATAAGAGGGAAATGGGTGAGATATAAGATCACAATACATTTTATACACATATAAAAACTGTAAAAATGTTATAAAGTTTAGAGCCGAGAACTCCATAATGACCACTTGTGATTTCTGTGCTAATTTCTGTCTATTGCAAAAGGAAGCCTCTCTGATGAGAGCTGAAAGACACGCTGATCTATGCACTGATCTTCACATCTACCATATAAAGATATGAACTTAGAGGGCAGTTTGATACTATGTCCATTTAGCAAGAAATGGCAGTAGGTTATTTCCTGAGGTTTACAACCCATCTAGCTCTGGGTTCTCCGTTCTAATAATGGTGCCAGGTATTAAAATTGAAAGTGGTGCTGACTTTCCAATCCAATAAATATGGTATACTAAGACCCATCAGCTTGTATAAATGGCACATTGTATGCTATGAGTATTATTTATCAATGAAGATTTTATTTTTTTAAGATGGCTCAGATAAGATTCTAGGAATCAGATGGATTCCAGAGTTTAGCAATTAGGGCACTGATATAATGTAAGGGAGAGTTCCTGACTTTACAGCTGTGTTATCAATTAAGCATGAGAGCCTTGAAAGACTCAAATAGCCTAGAAAACCACTGCTCTCAAAGGGTTTGAATTTCTCTCTGAAAACAGAGATATGAAGAACATGCTTTTCACCATCAGGTACTTTTTTGGTGAGACAGCTCAGTGAGAGCCTGGTGTGGCATCCCCAGGGTCACCATACCACATTGCTGCCAGTCTAGTTACCTCAGTAACACATCTGGAGACGCATCTTCAAGACAACGGATGAGAACAGGCGAGGTGCAGGCCGACGCCGTGGTGCAGAAAGTCCCCACTGAGCACCACAGTGAGTTCCTGGAAACGGTGTCATACAGCAGACCAGTATGCGGTACTCACATTTTGGCAGACAAACAATGCTGTATGTCAAGTGCAGGCTATGCAGCTACCAAATACAACTTAACTCAAATATGACCAGACGACTTTTGGAAGCGAAGATATCTACACTACAGGCCCCATTACAATTCCAGAACAAAATATGCCAATTTCTAGATCTTCTATAAGAAATGCAAACACTGAGTTTGCTTTGAATCTAAATAATATTTTCATGTAGTATGAAGCCTTACTCACAAACTGTATCTTCACTGATTCATAACCATGACTTCAAACACATTCTGTTCCTTGTGATTAACCATTCTATTTGAAATTTTAGAATGTAAGTTTTAAATATTAACCAGATTTTTCAGGTCTCTTAGAGGACTGTCTGAGGAAGTCTAACAGATGTGTGTGCCGGGTGTGTGTGTGTGTGTCGGGTGTGTGTGTGTGTGTGCGCTCGCGCGTGTGTATGCATATTGCGTTTTACAGTTTTCTCAGCATTAAATATACATTTTCAGAATCATTCAATAGATTCATTGTATGCAAGAAGTGTATGACAAAATGGTGCATATGTGTACAATAGGGACAAATATACCCATCTAGAATAGGTAAAGCTCTCTCCAGCAAGAGCTGTCTCTAACAGGGAAATGGTAGATGTTGTCTGTGGGCTTATAGTCAGTTCAAGAAAGATGAGAAAGTCCCTTTTTAGGCTTGACAGTGGTATTCAACAGACTGATTTTTCTCAATTACTGTGCACCAGTTCTCTTAATTTATGTATTTACACATAAAACTATATTTGTTAATGACCCAGTGACTACATTTATAGATATATAATCAAGAGAAACAAAGAACACATCTTTACAAAAATATGTTCAACAATGTCCATTACTGATAAGAGCCAAAATCATCCCAAATCCTCCTAAACTGATAAATGTGTGAATAAAGTATTATATACATTTGTGTGTGCACGTATGTGCGTGTTTGTGTGCATGTATCAGAATATCATCTGCCATAAAACATATATAATAGCATAGATGAATTTTTTTAAAACTAAAATTTATTTGGGTTGTATATGAACCTATGTCTGTGTGTGTACACGTGAACCAGAGTGTGCAGGTGGAGGTCAGAGGGTAACTTTTTGGAGTCAACTCTTTCCTTCCACCACGTGTGTCCAGGGGATCAAACTCAGATGATTAGGTTTGCTGGCTGATATCTTTACCCACTGAGCCATCTCAATGGCCAACACAAATGAATCTTGAAAGCAACAATCGTAGGGTTGCTAGCATAGCAGAGCTAGACACAAAGGACTGAATATTGAAAAATCCCCATCCAGAGGGTAGTGAACAGGATGGAGTAGAAGTGGAGACAGTGATGAAAGCATATGAGGTTTCCTAGAGTGTGAAGATATTCTAAAATGTATTGGAAAAAATGGTGAGCTACCAAATTATAGACTTTGACAGATTCAGTAATATTGTATGCGGATTGTATTTCAGTGAGGCTGAAGTAAAATTTCTATAACATCTACCACAGCTCAACACTCCAAAGGCAACACGAAAAGAATTTTCATATTATATGTTTTCATTTCAGGCACAAAAATATCATAGCATTCCTGGCACTCTGGTGTCAGGGAGGGAAACATAACTGAATAGTCTCAGGACATGTGGGGCTTATTTTTGAGGAGGCAAGATTTACTCCAAGAACCACCAAGAGGCTAGTTTACCACTTGGTACTATTCTTAAGACTTGTTTGGTTGGTTGGATCAGTTTGGGTTTCTTTTACATGTTGTTAAATCATATTTTTTTGTTTTTATATATTGATTTCACAGATCTCAGTAAGTAAATGATATAGTCCAAACACTATGCATGTAAAGGATGACACCTTTTCATCTTCAGTTTTGTCCCAAGCCATCATGGTCCGCAGGGATAGAGATTAAGATGTCCTGAGAGCATCAGTGTCAGGGGCATGCTGGGTGCTGTGAAGGGTTCAGTGAAGAGGTTAAGAAGATACTGATTGGTTTATAAAGGGCTATTATTAGATTTATTGTCTAATGACACTCATTTTCTTTGAACCATAGTTTGATCTTCAGTTAAAAGAAGGGGCAACTGAGGACAGAGTTGGTAAAGTCCTTGCCTAGCAGGCACAAAGCATTGGGTTTGATGTCTGTTAACACAAAACTGGGTCAGGGTGGTACACACCTCTAATCCTCACACTTGAAAGGTTGAGACAGAAAGATCAGAAGTCCAAGGCCATCCTTACATATACAGCAAATTCCAGGCCAGCTTAGGTTTCATGAGGCTAAGGTTCTAAAAATTATTTAATGGTGAACAAAATATAAAAGAGATCCTAGATTTTTTCCTCCCCCTTCCAGGACTGTATCCTAGTTCTGTTGCAGAGAGGTTCACTGCTTTCCGCTTAGGAAATGTTTTCTTCTTTCTGTTGTGGAAGGAAAGAGAATCAGGTGCATCTTAAAAGAGAAACCGCCTTTCCTATTTTCTTAGATAAATAGTATTTCTTTGCCACAGGTGATCTGATACCCAAGGTTTTCATGGTGAACAATTGTTTCCTTACCCAGCATGACACGTGTGTCAGTAATCACTAGTGTCTCTGGGCAATGCTGCTGGGAATGGAACTTCTACGTATTCCCAGGAATTCTCAGGACTGCATCCTTTCCCTCCTGTGTGAAAATTCATTTGTAGTTTTGTGAAGAAGAAAATTAATAATGAAACTTGAATTATCACCCATGATGTTACTGGTTTCCATTTACCCCAAGACTCATTTATCTCTTGCCATCTCTTGGCATTTGATCAAAACCCAAAGGATGCGAAAATGAGTCATGGCTTTGTGAGTCTTACTTTCTCTATCTGTAGTCTTTACCTTCACGGCGGCTATGAGTGAGAGAAAAGGTGTGTCTCTTAGCCACTCTTAGCCAGTAACAGAGGAAGTGAAGGGAGCTCTCGAAGCCCAGGACAAGAATATGCATTTGTTGTGGTGACTACCTTGGAAAATGAAAGTTTGGTACTGTTTACCTGTGATAGTTTGGTTCTCCAAAGTTGCCTTCTAAGAGGCAAAGCAAAAAAAAAAAAAAATTAGCATGGTTTGTATGGAATACATTCTTGAGATGAGAAGACTTGAGAAGACTACACATGCTATTCATTCTCAAGAACATTTACTCCTGGTGCCACTGGACAACAGCCAGTGCATGTGTGTGTGTTTGTGCATATGTGTATGCATGTATGTGTGCATGCATGCATGTATGTTATGGAGGGGGAATCAAAAGCGTCTTCCTTCTGTAAGAGTGGCTATGTTCCAGAGGGGAAACCAGAAGAGTCTTCTGTGGCTATGTTCCAATTTGCAGATGACAAGACTGCTCTGTGGAACCAGAACCAGGAGAATCCATCTCATAGAAAATGTGAACTTGGAGATTCCCTCATCATAGAGCCAGGTGGTGGTGGCATACACCTTTAATATTTCTCTCATTTGGCTCTCAGGCACAACTGCTTTGACCAATGGCATGCCAGCTTTGAAACTAGCTTTAAGGCAACTAAGGAGATTCTTCCTTGGGGTGGAACTCTGAACTTTCACATGAGAATTCCAGCTAGCTTCTGGAGATGCCTGGATGGGGAGAGGAAGAAAGCTCAGATGCAGCCTCACAGATTCCACTGCCATGGCAGCTGGTATGGTAAGGAGACCATCCTGGCCTCTCCAATCTGTTAGAAACCAAATATGCTCCATGAAGAACAGGTAGATATCCCAGCCCAGGTACCCAATTCTACATAACTGTGAGGTATAAGCTACTCTGAGGTTTAGGTTTGAGGCTAGTTAGTTATGCTGCAATAGACCATAATGAACTATAGTAGGAATCAAGTAAGTAGATACACAAAATGCAATTAAGCAGGGTATGGTTAATAACCAATAGCATTTCCTTCTCTTCCCCCTCTCCCTTTCTTCTTCCTTCCTTCTATTCTTCCTCTCTTTTCTCTTACTTTTTCTCATACCTTCTAAAATATGTCAATAACTTGGCAAATCCTACAGTTCTCAGCATTCAGCACTCACAGTTTTTTGTCCTGTCCAATCATAGCACGGAGTGAAACCTAGATGGCATAATTTCCTGATGGATTTCTTGGCTTTTCACCTTTTCCCCAAGCTCAAGACAGATGATAAGTCATCCTGACATTCAAGACTTCAGTTTGACGTATTACTTTTGAAACCTTGTCTTTTCCCATTTATAAATACATCCTGGAAGTACTTAACACTAACCTATAAACTGTTAGGTTCTTGGAGAAAGGGGTGGATTACATCAGTCTCATCATCAGGGAGATTAAATAGAGTGGGAACAATGTGACAGTGAAGGAACAAACAGAAGTGTCCCAGAGGCAAGAGTCTGAGGCTGTGGGAGTGAGGAGTAAAGGGATCCATTCTAGGTAGCAAGGTCAGGGAAGGTCCTGAGATATGACACCAACACCAAGGTCTAGTAGACATGATGTCAAGGCCGTGAGATGGATCCAGAGCATCCTTCTAGGTGGAGAGGGAACTGAGTGGTGTGGAGACCGGGTGGAAAGGAAAGGAAGTCCAGTGCTTGATATCTGGGCTAAGATGGAGGAGCAGATCTGCCATTGGGTGTTGACACCCGCCTCTAGGGATTCTGAGAGGGCAAGGCAGGTTGGGGCTCATGCAGGCCATTCACATGGGAGGCTCTCTGATGTTCTCTACTTTAGATTTTGAAGGTGGCACCTCTAAGATTGCTGAAGGATTGAGCCCATTGGGAGAAAGGAAAAGATAAAGACTCTGTCATCTCCAAAACTGATTCCAGAATCTCCAAGCAGAGGGTTTTGCTTTTTTTTTTTTCTTCTCTGTGGAGAATATTACAAGGAAAATTTTTGTTGTTGTTTTAAGAGAGGATCTCAGTATTTAGCTCTGGCTCCTCTGAAACTCACTAATTCAGGATGTTCTCAAACTCAGAGACGTATCCAGGCCCCACTACCACCCCAACCACCGCCATTTACCCCCAGAAAGTACTGGAATTAAAGACTCGTGCCCTTTTGCTCTGCTTGAAACTTTCGTACACATGACATCATTTGACCTCTTGTATAGCCTTATAGTTTATCGTGTGTGTTTCAGTACTAGCGGAAATTCAGTTCATTCCTGAGAATGCTTTGAAAGAACTGAGAATCTCAGTTTTATGCAGTAATAATGAACATTTGTTGAATCAGACTAAGAATGATTGCAGGTGTCATGAGTTTTCAAAATTATAGCTATATAAACATTTCTAGTGATAGTAATGTTAAATACTTGGAAACAACAGACAACAAAATATAATATATATAGTGTAAATATAATATATAAATATAATGTATCTAAGTATATATATATATATATATATATATTAAAGCTTATAAATGGTTTTCTTTAAAAAAAATAAATGTCTTGACATTCCCTTAAGTGACTTCTATAGAGTACTAACACTTTGAATGCTTCCAGAAAATAAAATGCCCTTTTCAGTTTTTGGAACCACTTCAATCCCATCTGGGAAATACACAGAACTCAGAATCCCATGGACAACACTTTTTTTTCTTGTTTTCCTAATGATAATTTGCTTCTGAACCCATTTGAAGACACAGAGTACCTATTACCTTCCTCCAAAGTACTATCTGCAAAAGAACCCCAGGAAAGCAGATCCAACTAATTTTCCAATATCAAATGGTCAGCCCTGAAAACATATGCATATAAATAACATAAAGACCAATCAGATTGTAGTTACGTGTTTAGGAATACATATGTCTACACATATACATACACATGTGTAACAACAATTAATGAAAAAAAAGAGGCCATAAATTTGAAAGAGAGCAAGGAGGAGGATTATGGGAAGGTAAAGAGGAAGGAAATGGGAGGGGAGATGATATAATTAAACTATCACCTCAAAAGATAAAAATATAATTATGAAAATGATATAAAATTTAGATGGGGCATGTGAAAAGAGATTTCCATTTAAATGAATCAATCTGTGGTGAGTTCATTTATAAAAAGGGAACATTCTGGCTGCGTTGTTTTCAGGCTATGTTTGGAAGATGGATGAGAAGAGCTGAAAGTGAAGACTGAATGCTGGCTAGCAGTCTGAGGGAATGCTGGGCAAGCTGACAGGTCATGGCTGCTATGTTCATTTATTGTGGGAAATGCTGATTCTCCTGACTTTTATGAACAGGGTTATTTATGGTCTTTCTCCATGAATTTTATTTATTTATTCATTTATTTATATTGAGATGCATGGCCAAAATGAAAGAGATGAAAATCACTATGATTATAAATTATGTCTCAGATGGCTCTCGGAAGTGAAAAACTAATTCATTATTTTATTCATAACTATGTCAAGTGAATATTTTAAGCTAATTAAATAAATCTACAATAGTGTTTCATATTTGTTTAAAATTGTTTCTCTAATTTACAGAGTGAGAGGCTTTTTTTAAAAGTCTCATCACAATGTTTACTAACCTAAAAACTACTTACAAATTACTTCAGTAATTTGTGTTATTTGTTAAGCTTAGCCATTTCATAGGAAGTTATCTAACACACTCAGGAAGAGGAGACGAAAGTGGAAAATAAGGAGCTGAGCTACTTTATGTTTGAGAAAAATGGAGAAGACCAAATCGAGCTCACTGAACTTGACCACAGCAGCCTGGTCCTCCCCTGGTACCCTAGTTCTCTCTTCCTCTTTACCCTGAAACCACAAATTGTGTTGGTCACGTTTATTTATTATGTTCTTAGCATACAGTTAATACTTAGTAAGGAGCAATGAAGAAAGAAAGGAAGGAAGGGAGGGAGGGAGGAAGAGAGGGAGGGTAGATGGCAGGAGAGAGGGGGAAAGAGAAATAGAGAGGAGACAGCAGGAGGTTTTGTACTTTCACAGAAAGGTTCTAATAATACACATTATCTTTACCTTGATCATAGTTTCATAACAGAAAATGATGTACTGTGGTTCATGTTTTCATACAACCTTCTCCAATTCACATAAATTCACTGGCCCTATGGGGAACTGGAGGTTTTATAGAATTCCACCTAGTGATTTTTGTTTTTAATGGGGGGGACACTAACATATGTAATTGTACGTGTTCAAATGTATGCACGTGTACGTGTGCATGCAGGAAGAGGCGAGAGGTTGATGTCAGTTGATTTCCACCTTTGTATTTACACAGGGTCTCTCATTGAGCCTCCTGAGGCTCATTCCCAGGGATCCTCCTGCCTCTACCTCCACAACTGGAGGACTACAGGTGTGCACTGACTCACCTAGATTTTTGTGTGGATGCTGAGGGTACAAACTTGGTCCTCAGGTCCCCATGGCAAGTGCTTTACTGACTGAGCCCGGGTCCTCTCCATCTAGTCCTAAACTGATACTGCAATCTGTGAGAGGTATGTCTCCGATCTTGTCTCCTTATTTATAATAAATATGAATAATAGGGCTGTGGAGCAGATTCAGCAGCTGAGAAAATGCTCTGCACAACCGTGAGGAACCTATTCTGGAGCTGCAGCACTTGCCATCCATGTTGCTGTTTGTTTATCTTCTTTTTAATTTTTTTCTTTTTTCTTTTCTTTTTTTTTTTTTTTTTTTTTTTTTTTTTTTTTTTTTTTTTTTTTTTTGGATTTTCGAGACAGGGTTTCTCCGTAGCTTTTGGTTCCTGTCCCGGAACTAGCTCTTGTAGACCAGGCTGGCCTCAAACTCACAGAGATCCACCTGCCTCTACCTCCCGAGTGCTGGGATTAAAGGCGTGCGCCACCACCACCCGGCTTCTTTTTAATTTTTTTTATTGATTTTATTGAGCTCTACATTTTTTCTCGGCTCCCTTCCCTTCTTCTTCCCTCCTCTTCTACCCTCTCCCATGGTCCCCATGCTTCCAATTTATTCACGAGATATTGTCTTTTTCTACTTTCCATGTAGACAAGATCCATGGATGTCTCTCTTAGTGTCCTCATTGTTGTCTAGGTTCTCTGGGATTGTGAATTGTTGGCTGGTTTTCTTTGCTTTGTGTCTAATAGCCACATGTTCTAGTTCTAGTAGAGAGTAACAGGAGGATCACTATTGATAGCTGGTCAGCTACCGGAGCAAAAGGGGCAAGCTCCAGGCTCAGTGAGAGACTCTGTCCCAAAGAAATAAGACTGAGAACAATAGAACAGGATGTCCCCACATCCTTCTTCTGGCTTTTACACATGCACACATGCACATACAAAACGTGAGTACACACATATAAATGAAAAAGAAAAGCAAAACCAAGGTTAAATCTAAAGACCCCTGGCAATCCTCTCTACCCCTTGTGCACATGTGTGCATGATCACACAAGTCACTTGTATGACAATTTCTACCTTAGAGTCTTTGCTCAGGGTGTCAGGGTGTGTCTTATAAAACACCCTCATCCCTCTCTACTCTTCTGCACCTTCCCCTTTTCAAAGTGTAAGTCATATGTGAAGCTATGGGATCATGAAGTTGCTCCCTGTACAATGTCTCTGTTTCCTACTTATTGCTCTTACGAGCTCCTTCAGCATTCCAGTGAGTCCCTCCAGACAACTAGCATGAAGACTATATCCCAGTTTTCTATGTACCCCCTCAACTTTGCCCCTGACCACTGTAGTGCTAGTTCTAATGGTCTTAATAATAAAAGCCCAGAGTCAGTTACCAGGGGTGAAAGTTGAAAGATCAGAGAAGCAGAGCAGCCAGCCACTAGTTCTAACATTTACCTTGGACCTAAAGGGCAATTCTGTCTCTATGAATCCTCACGCTGAATGCCTGTATGCCTGTCTCCTTCCATCTTATATTCCTCTCTCTACCACTCATATCCCTTCCTGTCTCCACCTCCCTAGTGATGGGATTAAAAGCTTGTGACTCCCAAGTACCAGGATTAAGAGTTTAGATCACCACCACCTGACTCTGTTTCTCTTTTAGACTGAATCGTGTTCGTGTATCCAAGGGTGGCCTTGAACTCACAGAGATCTATCTGCCTCTGTCTCCTTGAGCGCTGCGATTAAAGGTATCTGCCACCACAACCTGGCCTCTATGGGTAACAAGTGTGGCTAGCTCTGAACTGTGATCTTCAGGCAAACTTTATTTGTTATAGTACAAACAAAATATCACCACAGACCACCTCCGATAAAACTTTCAAGCCCTGGACAGGTCCCTGCCCTCACTGCTGGTAATCCCCCTGACTCTGGAGTGTGGTTTGGAACTCCCACGTAGTGATCTTCTGCCCTACTTCTGGATTTTACAGTAAACAGCTTAGCAGCTGGAGGCGCTGAAGTTGCAGAAAGGTCCTGTGGGTTTGCTTCTGATAATATTCATATTGTTTCTAAACCGTTGAATGTTTCCTGCTCTTGTTGAAGAATCTCTTTCAATTTTTTTTTTTATTTTTGTCTGCCTTTCCTGGATTCCAGGCCCTTCCTGAGTTCTACCCGCTTGGGGCTTCCCCATTACATCTCTTTGTTTCTCTTAGCCACGTACTTTTCTTCCTTCCGTTAACTCAGGTCTTCCATGGCAGCTTTGTTGTTTATTCCTATTAGTTCAATAATAACTTCCTAGAGAATGATATTTCATTTAGTGGAATTGTGATATCTCATCCTGACTTCATTTCTAATCTGAATGCATGCCCTATAGTCAACCCAGCTGACACAGTTTGTCTGTGTTTTTGGTTAAGCACTGCTCAACCGATCTTGTTGAGCACTGCTTTCTCTACATATTCAGGTGTCCAGGTGTCCTGGCTCTGTCTTCCCTCTCTATGCCTTCTTTACAGAGACAGGGAGGATCAATGTACTGACTAAAGTAAATTACTTTAGCCATTTCAACTCTTCGTTTCTATCTTCTTTTGCAGAAACGTGACAATTTCACAACTTTTGAGAGGAAGTGAGATAGCATCCTAAATAACACTCTCATACTCCAATTTCACTCTATTTTGGTCTTCTTAGCTTTACCCTTGTTCATTTCTTCAGTACCTATCTCAGCTCATATAGTGTGGCAGGCACTGAGGTGGCTTTGGAAAGTCGGAAATGAAATGTGTTGGGTGGTGTTGTCACTCTCACAGGGTATGTGGTCCTGATGGGAGATAAGCAAGCCTCCATCTCTCCATTCTGTTCCCCCTCGCTGGGTAAAGCTCTGAGAATATGCTCCTATACACAGGTGCTGCGATTATTTCCATTAGGGTTTCAAAAAAAAAATGCTTGAGCCATGAAGGAGTTACAGCCTACATCTGGTGTGTGTAGTAGAGAGGAAGGATATGCAGACGGGGAACTGGCCGTTTCTGGAGCAGTGGGCTGGAGAAGAGAGATGGAAGCTTGCTTATCAGACTCTCCCATCAGATCATAAGTTCATATATAACACCATCTAACAAATTTCATTCCTGACTTCTCAAAACCACCTCAGTACCTGCCACGCATGAGCTCAGATAGTTACTGAATATACTGAGGCTTTTCCCACATAGTCTCTTTGCTAACCCACCCCTCCAAATATGTTCACTACCCCGTCTGCCTGTCCATTCTTTCTACTGCACACACCAGACATAGGCTGTAGCTCCTTGATGGCATAGGCATTGTCTATCTATCTATCTATCTATCTATCTATCTATCTATCTATCTATCTCTATCGATCCATCCATTTATTTATTTTAAATCCTAAATCACAGCACCTGACATGTAGAAGCACATTCTCTGAGAACTTTCCTGAAGAGGCAGCTCCTGAAGAGACGACTGATTTTATTGAAGGGGGCAGAGAAGTATTTCTGAATGAGCAGCATACCTGAAAAATGACTATTTGATGTTGCGGTTTCTCTGGGCAGTTATAGATAGATCTGCAGTTGGTTCTTCTACCATGTAATCTGTAAGGGAAGGGGTGCTAAGGAGAGAATTGGCTAGTCATGAAAGGCCATGTGTGCTGTGACTGAGAGGGTTTGTTTGTAAGATGGCCTCTAAATGAGAATTGAATACAGCGATAGAGTACTTGGACTAAGAACATTAAGTGCTTATCAGGTAGGACTTGTGGGTTTACTTACATGATATTAGGGAATAATTAATAGGTTTAAAACAGAAGACAGAGATGCTCTGTCGGATATTTGCACAGGCCTGTTGTAGGAGCAGCAGGCTGCGTTCCTGCTGTCTGGCTCCTGGTCACCTGGCTAGCTTTACACCTGAAATAACAACACACAAACTGTTTTGTTATATGTAATTTTGCTATGTTAAAGTTAAAGCCGTCTTTTTTGTTGTTTAAACAGAAAAAGGGGAAATGATGTGGGAGTGTCATATTAATCTGTTGCTTTCATTGGTTAATTAATAAAGAAACTGCTTGGCCTGATAGGTTAGAACATAGGTGGATGGATTAAACAGAACAGAATGCTGGGAGGATGAGGAAGTGAGGCAGACACCATGCCGCTCCTTTCCAAGGCAGATGCCATGCTGCTCCTCTCTGGTCAGACGCGATGGAGCAAGCCGCCAGGTCAGACATACTGAATCTTTCCCAGTAAGACACCGGGACACAGATTACTAAATATGGGTTAAGCAAGATATGAGAGTTAGCCAGGAAGAGGCTAGATATAATGGGCCAGGCAGTGTTTAAAAGAATACAATTTGTGTGTTGTTATTTTGGGACATAAGCTAGCCAGGCGGCCAGGAGCCAGGCGGCAGGAATGCAGCCCACAGCTCCCACTACACAGGCCACCTTATGTAATGTGAAGGAAGAAGGAGGCTACCACAGCAACCTGGATGAGCTATCAAGTCACAACAGGCAGAGAGTGTGAGTTTTGGTTCTGAGAACTGTCTGATTCTTGATGGCTGCAATAGTATGAAGAGATGGAATTGGTGGTTCTGTGAATCTGCACCAGGAGAGGGACACAAATCTTAAAGGTGACAACAGATTTTCTAGCCCAGGGAATGAGAAACACATAGTATCTGAGAAGAGGGAAAGGAGCAGGTGGGGTGTGCATGTGGGAGCCCCAGGTGCTTAGATTTGCTCAGATTAGTTTGAGGAACATGATGAGCACCCAAATCTGTGTATCAGCTCAGCAGCTGGATGGAGCTAGATCTGTAGTTTGGCAGTCCATCAAATTCCTGTGAAGACGTAAGTTTGATTCACAAATCATTAGCACAGCAGTGCTGTGCAAAAGGATGACACTGAATGAAGCCACTTAAAGCAATGTTTTCAAACATTTTGGACAACAATATGAAATTCCTATCACCTTACACACACACACACATACACACACACACACCTCCTCCTGATTAAAAACTTTCAGAGACCAAATCTGAGTGCACAAATGTTATGCTCTGACATTTTTAATTTTGTTTCATTTTTAAAATATTGGCTATGATGTTCTAAACTGATATCAGAACACTAATATTTTGCAAGCCACATTTTAAAAACCCGATGTAGGAAATTAGTAGTAGAGGTCTGAGAACTGAATCCTGCTGCCAAACTAGTGTGTGGACTTCTAATACTACTTTTGAAATATCCAAGCTAATGAATGTTACTATTATAGTAAAACTATTATATATTTATTGATTTATTGATTGAAAATGATATTTTAAAAAGTCACTCCTCTGAAGAAATTAACCTAATGTAAAAGATATTTTATATAAATATTTAGCCTTTATAGGGTTTCCCTAAAATTGAAGTGGCTGTATCCTAATTTGGTTTCTGTTGCTGTGATGAGACACTAACCAAAAGCAATTTGGAGGAAGAAAGTGTTTGTGTTTGATTTGTTTTGTTCTGAGCTTGTATTTCACACTACACTCCATCATGGAAGGAGGCCAGGAGAAGGTCAGTGCAGGAGCCTGAAGCATAGATCACAGATGAATGTTGTTCCATGGCTCACTTCTAGGCTCCTGTTCATCTACTTTGTTATGTAGCCCAGGACACAGCCACATATGCTCCCACCCATAGTGATCTGGTCCCTCCCACATCAATTAGCAATCAAGAAAATATGCAGTGAGGGCCTGGACGGAAGAGGGCTGTTTGTCTATGTGTTACTTTCATTGGAATAAAGATACTGCCTTGGCCTTTGATAGGGCAGCCCTTAGATGGGCAGAGAGGACAGAACAGAATTGTGGAAAGAAGAAATCAGAGACAGGCAGATGCCATGGCTCTCCTCTCTGAGACAGACACTGGTTTGACTCATGCTGGTAAACCACAGTCAAGTGGCAGTACACATTAATAGAAATGGATTAATTAAGATGTGAGAATCAGCCAATATGAGGCTAGAAATAATGGTTCAGGCAGTGTTTAAATGAATACAGTTTGGGTGTGGTTATTTTGGGGGTTAAGCGGCCGGGCGCCAGGAACACTGCCCGCCACTCCCTTCTACTACAAATCATAATGCATTATTACCATATTCTTAATCTTTGCCACACTTTCTCTCGCTCTCTCTCCCTGCCTCCTGTGTGTGTGTGTATGAATATTTCTCATGTATAGCCCCAAGTCACCATGATGAACCATATTGAGATAACCCTGTATAGAAATTTCCATTCCTGTGGGTACCCTCATCAACCCATGTGGATTCTGTTACACACCTGGATTTTCCTTCCATGCAGTTCTTCTCATCCATCAGTTGATCTCTGATATCCCCTCCCCTCTAGGTCTTTCCTGGGCTCTGACACATCAAGACTCACCTGTCCCTGGCTCCCTGAAGATATCCAGCTCACATATTTTCAAGGGTACTCTCCCTGCTGGGCCACCCTCAGTTCATATCCATTAGGATGTGGTTCTGACTTCAGCACCCAAATTAAGTTAGCTAACTTCTGTAGGCACGTTCTCTGTACCTTTCTTGGGTTCTATTATAGCCTCCACCCTCATCATTCATTGGGTGCACCAGCTTGCAACAAGGTAGTCCCCTGAGACATCCACATGTAGCCGCCTATTTTACTAAACCCTCAACCCTATCTGTGTTGTTATTCTTTTTTTTTCTCTTTATTCTTGGGGGGGCCCACTACCTAGCTTCCAAATAAATCAGACATGGAAGGTTATTCTTTCTTATAAACACCCAGCCTTAGGTTGACTTATTTCTTTCCTGCTTTTCTTAATGTATCCCAGCTACCTTTTGCCTCTAGGCTTAATTTCCTTTTCTTACTTCTGTATATCTTACTTTCACTCTGACTCCATGGCTGGTTGGTTGACTGGCTCCTGATGTTCTCCTCTCCTTGTTCTCTCTCGGTTCCTCTCCTTCCCAGATTTCTCCTCCTATTTATTCTCTCTGCCTGCCAGTCCCACCTATCCTTTCTCCTGCTTTGTTACTGGCTGTTCAGCTCTTTATTAGACCATCAGATGTTTTAGACAGGCAAAGAATCACAGTTTCACAGATATAAACAAATTGGACATAAATAAAAGCAACACATCTTTACATCATTAAGCAAATCTTCTTCAGCATAAACAAAAGTAACACACCTTAAAATAACATTCCACACCATATCTGATGGTTTGGGGATAACATTTCTGAGGAAGGAAAAGAAGAAAGGTTTAGTTAATTCTTAAGATTTTATCTTTATTGTTTCACTGGCTAAAAATCCATTGCCCAAGGGTGGATAGGGGTGGACCAAGAAATCACATACCATAAATTCAAGTTCAGTATTAAGACTTCTAAATAATGGAACAGGAAAGTAGAATTGAGTTAAAGTTTAACATAAAATGACCCCTGAAAGAATTCTTCAGGAATTTAGGCTTCCTAGCATTTCATATGAATGATAAGTTTTATTTAGTTCTCCAAGCTCCTGGTAGCTTGAGTTCCATCATTTTCCTATTGAAATAATTTATTTTTCCAAAGCAAGTTTAGTCTGAAGATTCTCTAAAATATTTCTTCTTATGTATTTTGACCACCGGTTCTCTTCTCTGTGATTATTCAAAGCAGAAATTCTGAATTACTTGATTATAACAGAACTTTGATAACCAAATTTCCTGTGGTTTTCTAATTGTTTTCCTGTGTAATAATGGACCACCCCAGAAGTTTGTTAGTTACTTCAAAAGGTCTAACAGAAATCCAAGCTCACAAACAGGCTCACAAAGCTCAGTTAATGCAACTGATACTGTAACAATAACAACAACAACAACAACAGTAACAACAAAACCAAAACCCCAGGACCAGGACCAGGGAGGGGATTTCCCTGCATCCTTATTTCTCTTTCCTCCCTTTACTAGTAGACTTTATCCCTACCGGCATCCGTCACCTTCACCTACATTCATTTGCATCATTGTTGTCTGAGGCCAAAGCCCTCTATTTACTAAGAGAATTGCAAGCTGAGTAATTTCTGGAGAGATACTTGGGTTTCTGACACAATCAGAGAAAACCACCCAGTCCTATCACATTCACCATGCTCATCTGGTCAGTGGCATAAGAGAGTCCTGGAATTCCCCCCCTGCGGTGGAAGAATGCAGGGCAGACCAAGAAAAATACCCTTTTACAGGTCCATTCTCAAGGCTGCTTTAGAATAACCAGGGATATTGCTTTTTTTCCTCTTTTGAGAATTGTATTATTCCATTGGCTCTGAGTTCACTAAGCGGAGATTTGTCATTTCCTATCCCACTAGCCTGCCGTGACTTCATTGACAATCCTGGAGCACTGGTAGATACATCTTTGTGGTGTTGAAGAGTTTGGTCCCCACGGTGGTGCTATAGTGGAGGTGGTAGAGTCCTGATGTTGGGGAAGACTTTGGGAGGTCCTTCTGTCATAGGTGATGTGTCCTTGAAGAAAATTTTGGAATACTGACCTCTTCTTGTTTCTTTTATACTTCCTGCTCCTGAAATATGACATCTGCTCCTTCTACACTCCCACTATGATGTGCAACCTCCACTTAAAGTCCCAAGTGAAGAAGCCACTAGATCTTGCGCCAGAACTACAGCAGTGGTTCATTTGAAATTGTTCTTTGCTCTCCAGTATTGATCCTTTTTCGCCAAAAGGAAGGTCTTTCCTCAGGTTCTGGTTGACTAAGTGCAGGAAAACAACATCTATTGTGTGGTATTTGCCAGAGAAGAGGAAGAAAGCATTTTTGTGTATGATGAAGATCCCCAGGCACAGAGATTTCCCACGCATTGTCTCATGTCACATGTGTCTCATATAGTACCTTTCTACCCCTGGACCTCCCTGAAGATAGAGATTTGTGACAGAAAAGGCTTCACTATTCTCCTCAGGGCCAGCTGTGGACATATCTCCTTCCTCCTGCCAATATCTGTCTTCCAGGTTTTGATGGAGTGGCCAGCAGGACAAACCTCCCAAGCCAACCATTTCCTTCTTTCAGGCTGAGTGTTGGTTTTCATTTATTTGTGTCTATCACATTTTATCATCCATTAATCCATCAGTGGTCATATGGGTTGCTCCAGTGTTTAGGCTATTGTGAATATAAGAGGAATCAAAGAGATATCTAAGACTCCAACTGCAATTTCTTTAGATACACACCAAGAAATGGGATTCCTGGAACAGATGGTGATTTCATTTTTAATTTTTTGAGGTACATTTGTATCCATATTAACTGGTACAGAGGGCTGCCTTTTCCCCACATCTTCTGCTATAGAGTAACAGCCATTCTAACTATTACTAAGTGATTTTTTTCATCATGATTTTCATTTTCAATTTTCATTTCCATGATAATACTGATGCTGAACCTTCCTTAAAGTCACCTTTGCACATCTTCTTCAATGTCTATATAGTACCTTTGTTAAACTTTTAATCAGATTTTGGGGGGACATATTTACTTGATGGAGAGCATCCCACAGTTGCTCAACTCTTCATTTTATATCAATTCTTCATTTTATACATGGTTTGTAATAGAATCCTGTATTTTTTTTTCTTGATGTTCCAGCACATAGAAGCCACAAGACCATTACATGGAATATGGGCACAGTTTGTTTTATTAAGCTTCAAATCTTAAAGTTTTTTTAATAAGGAGGAATTTAGCAGCTGAATAATTTAATTCAATATTAAAATGACTATCATGGGGTTGAAACTAGAGAAGATAAGTCTCTAAGGACGAATGGAGGAGGGAGGCAATAAATACAATGGAGTAAAATATACTTAGCACCAAATAGAGGCATCATTGGGTTAAGAATAAATAAGAATTAGAAGTGACTTCTTCCTAGAGAGAACCAAGTCTCCCAGAGAAGACTGATCCATGAGTTCAGTAAGCCAAAGTTGGGAAGTATAAGACTTGAGGAGAGGATGCCTGCTAGGATAAGGCTATAGCACAAGGTCTCTGAGGACTATGGCCAGCAATAATTCTCGAAAGGCAGTTGCAGAATGGATCATGATCTCTGGGCTCTTGATTGATGGGTTCAGATTTTGTCATGCTTTACATCTCAAGTGTCTCCTGTTAAGAATATTCTCAAACAGAGCCTCTCTGCCAGCGCAAAGAATTCCAATCAGACCAGATTAAGCCAAATTAAATGCCGAGTTTAATAGACGGCGGACCCAGGTGGCCTGAAACATGGCAGGGGGAAGACAGAGGGAACACACAAGCAAACCTAAAACTATTGGTTCCTTGTTCTGGCACGACCCTAAATACCCTGTGGTAGGGGTCAGCACTTGGCAGGCTGGGAGTTGGAGTCAGGACCAACATTCCAGATTCTTTGGATATAAGGGGTATAAGAGGTGATATTTATGACCAACATTTTAGACTCCCTTTGGATAAATGGGTGTTGGCTCAAGTCTGCCTACTTCCTGGGGGCATAGGGCAATGTGGGAGAGGGGAGATCTGGGAGTTGGCGTGCTCACGCTCAGCGAGAGGAGTGGCTGGAGTGGCATCCACTTTGTTGTCATCCTGGATTCCTCAGGCAGCTGCTTTTTGGGGGAGAAGAGAAGGCAGGTGGCTAGGAGAAAAAAAATATTGTTATTACTGGTCCTATGCTTTAACTGCCAGAAAGAATGGAACAGGGAAATGTCCTGGTTGGACAGGTGAGATTTGGGTGTATCAGATACAACCAGATTTTAGTAGGTAGGTGTCCTTCATCTACGAGAGTTGGTACCAATAGTAAAGTACCAGGAGCTGGTGCAGGTGTTTGACATAATCTAGAGAGCACTTTGTGAGTTGGTCTTGGCCCAGGCAGCAGGAGTGACCTGTAAAATATGCTTGAAACTGGCTGGGGTTAGCAAAAGGCTCTGGAGACTGTTAGATGTTTTGTTTTTTTCCAGACCTGAATTTGATACAGCAGTAGAACTTCTCCAGGAACCTGTAAGAAAACTGGAAGAAATTTATATCATAGCAAAAGGCTATTGCTTTAGGTTAAAAGGTATGAACATTTTAGAATACAATTAAAGTAAATTAGGAACTCTGAATCTCTGAACATACACCTGAATCCTGTTAAACCTGGACTATGAAACCTGTTAAAGAACAGTACCTTAGGTTGTCAAATGTCCTTAGACAGATCTGGAAGGGATAAATGAGCAAAAATGAGACAGCTTTTTAGCTATGCAGACAATCCCAAATCCTCTCCTTAGTCCTTGGAGAACACCAGTCTGAGAAGCAGTGCTTGAGTACCAGAGGCCCAAAGATTTTTCCTATGGGGGAAAGATTTGAGTCTACTTGTCTTGGCAGGATGAGACAATTGATTCCCCAAAAGGCATCTAGGAAGCTGAAAAAGTGCAAGGCCGCTTTTTGCTTTGTGGGTTGTTTTGCCAAACCCAGAGGCAAGGCATGGAGGCAGAAGGTCTTCTGTCTTCTTGGAGGAGCTAAAGGATGCTGTGGAAACTGCATGTCTGTGTTAGAAGCTCCTGTTAAAATGTGATGCCCTATGAAAAGGCATTTGAGAACCAGGTACCATTACCTATTATTTTAAACTGGGTGTATAAGCTAAATTTAGAGGCATATTTTATCCAATTAGTTACAGTTATCAATACTAGTAGAATACTAGCACATGTGGTTACCCTTACCAAAGATGGCAGACTAGCACACATGGTTGCCCTTACCAAAGATGGCGTTCAGGTTAAAATGGTGGCTAGCACATGTGGTTACCCTTACCAAAAATGGCAGTGAGGTTAAAATGGTGGCTGCCCATGTTTGGTTTTTTTTTTTTTTCATGTTTGTATTTTTCCAGACTGTTGCAATCTGGAGATATAAGTTTTACTGATCTTAACATAAGCACACATGCATAAAGAAACTTAAATTAAGCACACCACGAAAGCACATTAACATACTTACATAAACATATTGTGGCCACATCATTCTGACAGACAAATAGATCACTTTTGGAAACCTGTGTCAGCTGACCAACTTAAAACTCTTGGTGCAGTTAGGCCTGGCAGGGAAGTAGCAAGGAAGGAGGAGCAGAGCAGCTGTGGAAATGGAAGTTGGGTGTGACAAACCGCTGGCCTCCAATGAGCAAAGTGGAAAGGATGAGGGCGCATCTAGAAATGTGGACTTTTGGAACACTGGTTAGATAGTCCCAGTTTAAAAGGATTTTTGTCCTGGAATTAGCTCCTGTCTTGAAAAACCAAAAAAAAAAAAAAAAAAAAAAAGGATAAACGGCTGCCTAAAGGCATTTTGTATTACGCTTGGAATCATTGGGAATCGTAAGAAATCCATTTCAAGATTTCAAGCGCATGCCTGTGTGACTCAATCCTGTTGTGGTGCGTCCACTGAACAGTATTTGAGTTAAAAAAACAAAACAAAACCAAAAAACAAAAAACGGGGGTGCATGAGAAGTGGGTGACAGATCCCATCTCAGCAAATGGCTTTCACTGCATGGATTAGGCTTTCAGCACAGCCGAGACTTCAACAAAAACCCGAAAAGCAAATGGGTTATCCCCAAACCCTAAAAGCGAATGGGTCACCCCCAAATCCTACCTGCAAGCAGTTTAAAAGGGGAACTTACCAAGTGAAGCCGATCTTGCCAGGCAGAGGAGGCACACAAGAAGAGCATTTTCCAGCAGGCAACCCTGGGCCCTGAACCCGTGGGAAAAAACAGACCCTTCGTGGTGAGAACCTCCATCTGTTAAGAATATTTTCTCTGCCAGTGCAAAGAATTCTAATCAGACCAGATTAAGCCAAATTAAATGCCCAAGTTTAATAGGCGGCAGACTCCCGGGTAGCTGGGAGCATGGCAGTGGGAAGACAGAGGGAGCGCACTGCAAACCTAAAGTCATGTGTTACTTGTTCGTGTTACTTGTTCCAGCTGCGACCCAAAATACCCTGTGGGAGGGTCAGCGCTTGGCAGGCTGGGAGTTGGAGTCTGGACCAACATCTCCCAAAGGCCCATTTGTAAAGGCTCCGGGTTGTCATTGGAGATCCATTCTGGAAGGGAATATTGGGAAACCAGCCTTTCCTCTACCTTAATGCTTCTTTGTTACCGTGAAGCTGGCAGCTTCATCAGCCAAGCCCTCTCTCATGCTGCCAAAGGCTCAAAGCAACAGGACCAAAACTTTGGATAACACTTTTTCTTACTAAGACAATTTTTTTCCTGATATTTTCCCATAGTGCTGAAAACCTAACCCATTTTATTAGTAGCATGAAGGAATTGTGTAAGAAAGTGAGTGGCATGAACTGATGATCAGTTTGGGAGTTGTGTGGTAGAGTGGGCAGCACTGGTGACATAAGGTAAATTTTATTACACTCTGACCATTTATTTATTTATTCCGCAAGTATTTGTTGAGCATTCAGTAGTTAGTGCTGTTCAGTCTAACAAGGTGTGGCACCTGTCTTTGAACCCTTTCTAGCCAGGTTGGTGGCATAGCTTTGAGAGTGACAGTACAAAGAAAACGTAGCTCAGAGTGACAAGGAGGGATAAGAATGAAGAGATGCTACGTGAGTGGGTGGCACTGTGCTTGAGTTTTGAAGGATGGGTGTGGGTATATATCAACTAGACATATCTGGTGTGTATATGCGGGCATGTATGGTGATGGTGGCGACATGCATGGTGACCAGACGCTTCAAGTACACAGACATGTAAATTATTTCACAAAAGTGGGTTTAGCAGTATGCAGCCGAAATGGCAAGAAAATAAGCTTAGAAAGATAGACAGACATAAAATCATGAAGGGTCTTGGTTGATCAATAAAGAATTGTGTCAGGGGCCATGCGAAAGTGACAGCAATCAGCATTGAAACTCGTGGAACATGGCTCAGCAGTCAGCTTAGACACACTGGAAAGGCAGAGCCCCAGGGACTACGTGGGCTAAGGACCTCATGTTGTTATCAACATGGCTCTACTTCCTGCACATCCCTCATAACCTATGACTTCTATGAAAACTCTCAGGGGGTTTCTGGCCCCGCACTGGGCGCTGTCACTGGTACTTACAATAAGAGTGATTGACTTTTTCCAAGCCTTGTTGCTGGAGCAGATAAATGATTCAACCACCACACTTAAAAGGAATTTAGACATGTAGATTTTTAGTAAAGTTAGGTTAAGATGTTTTTGTTAATGGCTTTGATGTAGAAAATCTTGGGAGAACATTTTAAAGTTTAAAAAGACAGACTTTTAATAGTTGAACAAAGGATTCATTGAGGTCAGAGAACAAGAGAAAAGGAAATCTGGCTATTACTGACTGGTGTAACTTTCTTGCTAAAGATGGGTTGTTGATCAAAGGTGATGATTAATTCCTTGTACCCATTTTTTTCCCCTCAGTTTCATGGTATGATTTAATAAAAAACTGTTGATGAGTGGTTATCCACCCTGAGGATGTAAAGTATAAATGACTGATATTTTATTTAAAAAGTTTAGATTTGTTATTCTTTTAATTTAAGGTCTTTATAAGATTACCCTTTGAGATAAATAATAAAATGATTGATCATTTCTTTTTAACCACCATTAAGCCTACCGTTAAAAGAACTGGCTGAGAAAAATACCTTGCTTGCTTGCACTTTGTTAACCTATGACAAATTGCTTAGACACGAATGAATGTGGGTCCTTGGGAAGAATTTGTTTTCACCTGTAGTAATATAATGTTTAATCATGTAATGGTATTGAGAAGCATGCTGGCTTTTACTTATATTCATTGTAATCATTCACTGAATAAAAGTAGAATGTACCACATTATAATTTTCATATTGCTTGAAAGATTTTGCCGGGGTGTATAAGCAGCAGTAAGGGAAAAAATAAGGAGATATAGAAGGAAAGATATAGGATAAATTCAAGGAAGATATAGAAGGAGTACAGCTAGGAAGAAGAAGAGAAACAAGAGGTTAGAAAACAGAACAGAGAAGGAATAGGGTAGAACAAACAGCAGGAAAAAAATAAAATGAAGAATTGAGCTTTGGTCCTAAGAAAAGAAATCCCCATGTGTCTGTTTGTCTGTCCAGCAGTTGGCCTAGTCAGATCTCCTCTCTAGTTTCTCTGACCAACTGAAAGTTGACCTTTCAACAGTGCCATTTTATTAGTATTCCGAAACCTATCATTATCAAAGATATACATTTAACAAAGCAAATCTCCTAATAAAATTTGGGCATTAGAGAGATAGCTTAGGTTCATATAAAGAGAAGGCAGCCAAAATAGAGGCAATAATAAAGAAGGCACAGTTGCCCCACTGAGAGGTAATGAGGCCCCAGGATTGTAGTAACAGTGGGTAAACTGAATCAAAAAAAAAAATCCTGGGGTGAAATCTTTAGATTCAAAAGTTAGATTGGATACAGGATGCCGTGTGAGGACTCGTCTAGCAAGATAACTAATGTTTGGCCCACGGTAAACAGAAAATCAAGATGGCATGACTTGGCATAGTAAATGGACATCAGAGAAAGGAGAATGTTTGGGGAGAAAAGTGATGAACGTGGGGTGTTGAGCTTGGAGGTGCTATGAGTCATTGCTTTATGAGAATGAACAGAATTCTAGGGAACTGTGACATTTAAGAGATGAGTGGAGGGTTCTCTGAGAGATAGGAAGTCACAGTGTCACAAACGTGGTCCCTGTGAGATTAAATGGTAGTTCATATCTGAGTAACACAAAACCATCAGGCTGTTGCTTAGGGATGGCAAGAGGAAGGATGCACGTTTATGGCTGCGAATGAGGAACAGATTCAAATACTAGAAGGAAAGAGGAGGATCGCAAGTGCGCATGCAGTAAAGACATGTATGGGAGGCATAGAACTACATAGCTGTAAACTGGCAAGTTACTAGACATGGGAAAAGGTATCTTTATTATAAAAGCACATACATTTCTTACATACTTTCCCATTGTTGTGCCCATAAAAGTTGTCCTGTCCTGAAGTCTGCTCTTCTCTCATGGTAGTACTACAGGTGACAATGACTGGAAGGGCGTTTGATCTTAAAGAGACCAAATTACAGGCCCAACCTTAGCCTGGAGAAGGAGCACTAAAGAGAAGAGAAAGCATGTGAAATGGGCAAAGGGGTGTAGTTTGAATTCCTGGTTTGCATCAAGGATTAGCAGTTCTAAAGAATGTGGAAATCGTGGGACCCACCAACAGGAAATATTTGCAGACTTAGAACAAAAATGTTTACTTGATTTTGAGATTAAACGGTAGTTCATATCTGAGTAATAAAAAACCATCAGACTGTTGCTTGGGGACCACAGGTATTATCCTTATCTAGGAATTATAGGAAAATCCCCAGGGGTTATTTCTCTCAGACTACCCGCAGGCATTTGAGTAACACTAGAGATGTTTGGTTCCTACACATTCTATAAAATATTGGCTTCTGGGTGCCAGAAAAGCCTAGGCTTGACTTTTTATCCCATAATAAACATTCTCATATTTTTGTAATAGGAGATACAGTCTTAGTAGGAAATAAAATGTTTACCAAAATGGGTAGAAAGTAGACGTTTCTCACTGTCAGCACCTCATAGCCACTGTTAGCCAGTAACTGTATATACGATATATAATTTGTAACTTTGTTTCTTTGATGCCAGCATAAAGATGATTGTCAATCTTTGCTTTTTTCTTGTTAACAAAAAACAGCTTGTATTTCATAATGTGTGGATTATAAAAATTATTTTCAATGGCTACTGCTAGATATTTGAGCTGTATGGGTCTTTTGCAGTTTTAGACAGTGTGTTAATAATTATTTTTGTTTACAGTTGGTGTGTGTGTGTGTGTGTGTGTGTGTGTGTGCATTTCTGCCTAGAAGTCAAATCACATATACTTTATATCTACTTCTGAAGTGCATATATATACTACATGACCCACAGTTGGGAATAGTACTCTGGCTAGTTGTTAAGGTGGCTTAAGAACAGCTCTATAGCATCAGCTCTCAACCTGGGTTTAGGGACTGTACATGTGATTGTTTGTGAGGCTCAACAGGGGAAGAACTTTCATTTTCCCCAAATTCTAACTAAAATTTAGATTTCCCTTTAATTATTGACATCAGCCACCACCGTGTTTGAAGTGGCTGAGACTGTACCACTAATGGAGCTCACAAATATTTCCATTGTGGTGCCAGTAACTTGAAAGGGTATTATTTGTGCCTGTCATTGATTCAATATTATAATAACTATGAATTTAGTTGGTATCTCTTCCTATAAAAAGTGTGTGGAAAATAGCTATTACCAAATCATCAGTCAAAAATGTGATGTATAATTTGTTTTCATTGGTAGTTTATGCAATATATATTTTTATAGTATTATGATGAGAAATGGCAAACATGAATTACCAGAATGTCAAAAATTTATAGCATACAAAAAAGACTGAAATTCCTAAGAAAAAAGTAGAATCTGAGAAATGAAAATTATTCTCATTAATTGAGAGTGATAATAGAAAACAGCTAAGCAAAACTGTGATATATTAGACTCTGTTACATACCTTGTTTATTTAATTCTTACAACCTAATGAGCTGATCTGT
The DNA here is from genome assembly GCF_018167655.1 of Microtus oregoni. NCBI lineage: Eukaryota > Metazoa > Chordata > Mammalia > Rodentia > Cricetidae > Microtus > Microtus oregoni. The sequence continues at coordinate 37,090,246 of NW_024543072.1, forward strand.
TTGAATTTACAAGCAAAGAGCCTGAGGTCACAGAGCTAAGCCAGTTGTGTAACCAGGGCCATGAACTCAGCAGCACTCCTCAGGGGCTGGGTACTTCCTCTTGGGTGAGCTAGAATTTAGAAGAAATAAATGTGGACGTGCAATATAGTGAAGTCAGTTACTTTACCTGGCCATCCTGATCTGTACCTCACAAGTCTGAGCACAGTATGCTCTACCTACTATATTTATGCAAATTTGGGGCAGAACACTTAAAGGAGCTAACCAGGGTGTCATGGACTCTGGTTCTGACCATAGTTTATAACTATGTTTATAACTATAATTCATTATAGTTATTTCATTTACTCATTAATTATTTTTTCTTTATCCATCAATTATTTTTCAACTTTATTTATTAACTATTCATTAATCCATTCATCCCACAAGCATTTTGAGCCTCTAGTGAACCAGGCACATTTCCAAGTCCTGGGAATATATCAGGAAATCAGAAAGATGTGGTTCGTGCATGTTCAGGGCACCACACTTTGGTGAGGAAGATGAGACACCAAACCCAGCATCCCAACATGAACCTTTCTCCTTCCCTCTCTGCGTGGGTTTCTTACCAGCCCAGCCTGCACCTGTGTATTGCTGTGACTTAGGATAGCCTCAGCTGTACGAAGTCTCACAGACTCCCTGTTTTAGCCACTTCACCCTTCCTCACCAGAGTTTATATGTTGCATGAAGATATTGATATTGATGTGCCTGGGGGTCTTTTCATGTTGTTCTCCCCTCCTACAGGGGTGGAGAGGGAAACCCGCTGGAAGGAGACAGATGGTGTCGGTGGTTCACGGTTCACTACCTCGCTGACCCCTTCCATGCTACCTTTGCGGATAGGAAGACAGCTCTAGAGAAGAGCGTCTCTCTGGGGTTTAAGATTTCAGTTCTCTGACGATGTCACACCACTGACCAGATTTATGGCATTAAACTGACCAGTTTTAGAAAATACTTCTTTCTAAGAGAATCAGGATTAACATATGAGCAAGAGGGGTTAGGATCATGATGGGGAAGACCACAGAGACAGCTGACCTGTGCTAGTAGGAGCTCATGGATTCTGGACTGACTGCTGGGGTGCCTGCGTGGGACTGAACGAGGCCCTCTGAATGTGGGTGGCAGTGGTGTGGCTTGATCTGTTCGTGGGATCCCTGGCAGAAGGACCAGGACTTATCCTGGCTGCATGAACTGGTTTTGGGGGCTCGATTCAGGGGCAAAGGTCCTGGTACTGCCTCAACTTGGTAAGCCAGACTTTGCTGACACCCCCAAGGGAAGCCTTGCCCCTCTGAGGAGTGAATGGAGGATGGGAAGGGAGGGAGGTGGTGGAGGAGTGGGAGAAGGGGAGTGGGGGAGAACTGGGGTTGGTATGTAAAATGAAAAAAAATCAAATAAAATAATGAAGAAAAAATAAGAAAGTCAGGATTAAAGGAGGGGGTGGAGGAAAAGAGTCCCCTGCGGTTAGAGGAGGTGAACACAGGCAGCAGGCAGGGGTCAGGGTTTGCACTCACAGGCGACTTGCTCAGCTTTGCTAGGGGTCTGGGGAGGCTGACAGAAGCAGCACTGGGCAGCTTCTCATAGGAATGCACCTTCACGATCTGGTTCTCACCATCCTTGGGCTTGTCCTAAATGAGCTGGCAGTAGAGACTGGCACACAGACTTTGTGTGGTTCTTAAAAGCCTCAAGGCAGCTTTTAGAAGGCAAGAGAGTTACACCTCAAGCCCTAAACACGTTAGAACTAGGCTCACCACAGAATGTTTTCTGCTTTTCTTCCAAAGTCAAGTTGCCTCCTGGTCTTAAACTGTCAATCAAATTGTCATCTTAACGTCATTATAAAACAGTAGTGCACACCCGAAACTAGAATTTTTAAGTGACATGGTGGCCTTGTTGGGACAGAACATCTCTGGCCGCCTCCTCTCGACATCACACAGACCCTTGAGGGTATAGGGGAGACTTCACCGAAAGCCTAATTTGGACTCCTGACATGTCACCTCAGATCACTTCTTGACTACTGTTTGGAATTTTGGGCATGAGGATGGAGTAGGTAGAGACACTGTAGCTAGAATTAGAAGTGAGTCTTAGTGCACAGATTTCAGCACAGCTAGAAGAGGAATGGTAATCAGCCTATCAGTGAACCAACTAGGGACTGGACTCAGCCTGGAGGGAGAAGTGGGAGGAACCGAAGGGCTCACAGTTAGATAAAGCCCCCTAGGCAGGAAGAGAATGACACCTAAGAACCAGAGCACACCATGTTCCAGCTTCAGAACTGTGACTGTGTTAAACTCCTTCCAACTGGGAAGAAAGATCCTATGAGTTTTTACATGTAGCTGAGTGCCCCTACTCTACCTAGCAATGTAAACTAGCCTTAATTTCAGAAAAACTTTCTAGACACAAAAGTCAAGTCCCAAGCCTTGAACTTGTGATACTGAGCTTGATGCTCACACCCAAGGGTCAAGGAAAAGAACAGTTTTGGTATAGATTTTGAGACGATTTAAAATGTTTTTACTGCCTCTCAACTCTCCTGGGAAGAGGAGTCTTCCCTGGATGTGGACCAAGAACCTGCACCCTAGAGGTGTTACTCTGGCTAGATTCTATGAAGGGAGTGGGTGCAGGGGATAAAATACTAAAACAAAAATGAGAGCCACAGGACCCATCTGCAGCTACAACTTAAACTTAAGATCCTAAACATGGAGTCAGTGACGGGTGCTGGGAAGGGTGCAGGAGGCAGAAACAGGGAGGGAGGAGGGTCTTGGGGTAGAAGTCTGTCTGATCGCCTTCACTTCTTGGCCTTGCCCTGAGAGGCCACAGCGTCCATGGCTTGCCGCACCGTCTCTTCATTTCCCAGGAACTGTATGGGTTTAACGGGGTTCAAGTTCTTGTCCAGTTCATAGACAATGGGAATGCCAGTTGGCAGGTTCAGCTCCATTACGGCCTCTTCTGAGAGACCTTCCAGATGCTTGACGATCCGCCGAAGGCTGTTGCCATGGCCGCAATCAGGACTCTCTTCCCCTCTTTGATCTGGGACACAATCTCTTCATTCCAGAAGGGCAGTGCTCTGGCAATAGTGTCCTTCAGGCTCTCACAGGACGGTAGCTGGTCCTCAGTAAGGTCTGCGTACCTGCAATCGTTACTGATGTTGCTGTAGAGGGATGATCCGGCTCCATTGGCGGTAGTGGGACATCGTAAGATCGCCTCCAGATCTTTACCTGTGCCTCACCATGCTTAGCAGCAGTTTCTGTTTTATTGAGACCAGTCAGAACGCCATTGTGTTGTTCATTGAGGCGCCAGGTCCTGGCCACTGGCAGCCACATCTGGTCAATGACATCCAGGACTGTCCAGAGGGTCCAGATTGCTCTCTTCTGCACGGAGGTAAAGTCGAATTCATAGCCAGCATCTCGCAACGCCTGTCCGCAGTGCTTTGCCTCCTTGTGGCCGGCCCGGCTTAGGTCAGGCTAAAGCGGTTCTTCGAGTTTCAGGTGCTGGATGAAGACTAGCTTGTAGGCGGCCATGGCGATCTTTTGTTTACAAGGGTCTGCTTTAGGAGGATGTCAAGGAGGAACCGTGCTGTGGTCTGACCAGTGAAATGCTGCAGCCAAGTTTTGTCCCTGGAGCCTGTCCTGCACTCTTCCGCAGTTAGGTAACTGGGGGCTATAGTCATTCCAGTGAAAGGTGAAAGTAGCTTGCATTTAAAAGATGATTTAGAAGATACTATCTTCCTCTCTGACCCTAGAGGAGCTGCTGGCCCCAGAAGGATGGGATCAATCCTGTCAAATCTATGTGTTACATTTACCTTTACAAAAACAAAAAAAAAGTACATATATATTTATCAGCACACAAAAGCCCCTCTGAGGTTTCTAGTGGTGATTGAAATAGTCCAATGTGGTCACCAGAAAATAAGCCATCCCTCATATCAAGTGGGATAAGCTCCTTGTCCTCAAGGGACAGGAGTGTCTCTTACTGTGTGTTAGGATCCCTCCACCTTGTCTTGTAAAGGGGAAGTGCCCCTTGATCATGCCCAGGGTTTTGTCTTTCACTGTCTGAATCATGTTCCAGCTGTTTGACCCTACCATGTGGGTTCAGAACTTGTTTTGGGCATACTAAATCTCTTTCCAGATCAGTATAATAAAGGAGTGATATGCAGTAAAAAATAAAAAAACAAAAAACAAAAAAAAAAATAAAATGTTTTCAAGGTTCTGAGCAAAGTACTTAGCAGTAGGACTCTGCCTTGTCTCCAGGCAACTTACCTGTGTGCACAAATGTTGTGGTGATGTTTTGCATCACATTAATTCATTTTGGTAATATACTATTCCATCATTGCTGAACAAATATGACATTCATCTATGGGACTGTGAAGGTGACTCAGTGAACAAGAACATTTTCTGTAAAAACAGTAGACTGTTAGTTAGAATCCCCAGAACTCAATTGCAGCCAAACATGGTTGTGCATGCCAGTATTATCAGCATTTGGGGCAGAAAACAAGTAGATCCTGGGAGCTTGCTGGTCAGCCAGCCTAGCTACAATTGCAAGCTTCAGGTTCAGCAAGAAATCCTGTGTTGGGGGGTGTAAGGAAGAGAATGATTGAGTGGGACACCAGATGGTCTCTTCTGTGTGCGTACCAGCAACACACATGTGCACACCCATGAATGCAGTATGCACAAACACACGAGAGACAGACAGAGAGAGAGAGAGAGAGAGAGAGAGAGAGAGAGAGAGAGAGAGGGAGAGAGAGAAGAGAAGAGAGGAGAAAGGAGAGGGAGAAAGAGAGAGAGAGAGGTGAAAGAAGGAGAGGGAGAAAGAGAGAGAGAGAGAGAAAGAGAGAGAGAGAGAGGATAGAGAAATCCAACTTCTCTGAGGCTTAAATCAAACTGAGCAAATAACTGAAGTCAGGATGCTAGAAAGTTTCCAACTGACAGATCAGCTACATTTCTCCTGGCAAAAAGAGTTTTCCATGCTGCTTTCAGTCCAACTCAGTAGAAATGTAGTGAGGTCAGTAACATAACTTCACACGACCCTAAAGGGCAGTTACCTTGCCAAGGAAGTCATCCTGTGTGACATTTCTTCATTAGGTTATGATCTCATGCCTCTCAAAACTGTTGCTTATATATCAGCATGTCCCGCAGTGCAAAATATCTCATCCACTACACGGCCCAGCAATTATTCTTAGACCCACTGAAGTGTCAACATCCTTAGCAGAAGCCCATGAAAAATATCAAAGGTCAAGTGGTCACTGATGGAACTGAAGATAAAGGTAGAGAGGAAAGTTTAGAAAATTTACCAGCGCTTCCTACACGCAAGAAAAGAAAATGTTCAAGCATGTAAGGAAATGCCCTTTGAAAATTAAAGATTGATTAGAAATGAAACAAGGCAATAAAAACATCAATCTGGCAGTGGAATCAACACGAAGAGGTTTAGAGCCACAGATCTAAGACTGTCTAGAGAGTTCACAAAAAAGCAGAGGCTAAAAGGGTTTAACTAGCATTTTAAAAAACATGGGAGAAAGTGGAAAATTAATTAAACTTATGATTTGTTGCTAAGTAATTTACTGCACAGTGGGATAATTCAAAGATCACAAGGACTTTGTAGCATATCCCAGATAAATCCCAGTTCTGATCTCTTTGCCAAGATGTGTCTACAGAATGTGTGGCTGGATCTCTGGTCTTTCCCCTCAATGCCTTGGCATGGCTTTCCTAACTCCATACTCTCCTTGGGCTCGCCTTCCCATGACCAAGGAAGCTATGAAACAATTTCAGATGTATAATTCCACCTAGCTTTCTTGAAGGCCCATTCTTACATAAGGGTGGCTTTGGTCTTGAGGGTATTTGAAAGAGCATTGGAGTTAGGGTCTGGCTTACCTCACTCAGGATAGTGTTTTCTATTTCCATCCATTTGCATGCAAAATTCAAGAAGTCCTTGTTTTTTTACTGCTGAGTAGTACTCTAATATGTATATATTCCATACTTTCTTCATCCATTCTTCCATTGAAGGGCATCTAGGTTGTTTCCAGGTTCTGGCTATTACAAACAATGCTGCTATGAACATAGTAGAGCATATACTTTTGTTGTATGATAAGGCCTCTCTTGGGTATATTCCCAAGAGTGGTATTGCTGGGTCCAGGGGTAAGTTGATCCTGAATTTCCTGAGAAACTGCCACACTGCTTTCCAAAGTGGTTGCACAAGTTTGCATTCCCACCAGCGATGGATGAGTGTACCCCTTTCTCCACAACCTCTCCAGCAAAGGCTATCATTGGTGGTTTTTATTTTAGCCATTCTGACAGGTGTAAGATGGTATCTTAAAGTTGTCTTGATTTGCATTTCCCTGATCTCTAAGGAAGTTGAGCATGACCTTAAGTGTCTTTTGGCCATTTGAAGTTCTTCTGTTGAGAATTCTCTGTTCAGCTCAGTGCCCCATTTTATAATTGGGTTGATTAGCCTTTTACGGTCTAGTTTCTTGAGATCTTTATATATTTTGGAGATCAGACCTTTAGCGTCAGAAGAAATAAGCCCCATTTACTCACAAGTAAAGTAAAAAGCTACCACTTTGACCATAGCTTTCCTATTGATGGGCACAATTTATTATTCACATATACATGATTCCAGGTACAGAAATTGTAATGAAATAACAATTTTCCAGGACTTTTGAGAGGCTCCAAAGTTTACATTTTCTTGCTATATCCAGATAACAAGATATCTAATATCATGAAGTTGGTATTAATGCAGATAATCTAAAGATAAAAATTATATATAAAATATATTTTAAATAGTTGATGTTAATTTTAGGTAATTCATAAATGACAATATTTAATGAAGTAGAAAGCTCATGGGGTTAAGTCATGTGATTTGAAGTTTGTAATAAAATAAGTTATCAGCATTTTAGGCATTTTTTTGGGTCCTTTCTGTTTTGTTTTTCGAGACAGGGTCTCTCTGTGTAGCCCTGGCTGTCCTGGAACTCACTCTGTAAACTGTATTGGCCTTGAACTCGGGGATCCACCTACCTCTGCCTTCCAAGTGCTAGGATTAAAAGTATACATCATCACTGCCCGTAAATTATAATTATTAAGAGTAGATATTATTATATATGTGCTTTAAATCTAGGTTTTCAATGGAGCTTTATGTGTTCATCTATCCAAGTATCATATATATATATACATATATATATTCGATTTCATGTAGTATTATGTATGTATACAGTATACATTTGATAAATTTATTTAAATTAAAACTTCAAGGATTTGAGAATAGCTAATAAATTGAAGATTTTGGAACTTCACTTTAGTCTTTTGGATGTCAGGAGTGGTGATAAAAATGTACAGAATCCCACTTAAATGCCTTAACTGTTCATTATTTTCCAGTAAATATTACCTATGGTCAAATCAATGGTTTATGCTTTATTATCTTTCAACGTATTTATAAAAAGATGTAATTTGCATATCAAAAGACTAGCTTATGAAAATGCCACTTAACAGTGTAGTATAGTCACAGAATTGTAAAGCCACCTCCACGGTGTAGATTTAGTACCCTTTCTCTACTCCAAGAGCAAACCTAAGCCCGTGGGTGATTGCACCCCCTTCTGACACAGTGCTGGGGCACACTAGCACATGACTCCATAGATCTGTCAAATGTATTTGCGTTGGCTGACTTTATTTTCTTTACATTGAGCCGAGGTTGAGTTTCTGGGATCACCACCACCTGGTATGTATTTTTAAAGTTCTTAAATATTGCTGATTTGCTGCTACTTTTTATAATTTTTTCTACCACTATTATAAAGATGCTGGTGTTTGCTTTATTTTTTTTCTCATAATGACTGTCTGGTTTGAACATCAGGGTGATTTGGGCCTTATAGAAAATGTTATAGTGGTTTTTTAAATCATATTTTGGAAGAGCTCATAAAGAATTGATATTACTTCTTACAATTTGCCAGAGGCATTGTATATTTTGTGCTTTTCATTATGAAAAATAACTAATCTAGTTTTTTACTTGTAATAAATATATTTGGATTTTAAATTTTATAAGCTAGTCAGTTTTAGCACATGTATCTTTTTGGAATTTTCCCATCTTGCTTGAGTTATCTAATTCGTTCTTCAGAGTGTTCTCTTACTATTGTTTTATTTTTGGAAGACTAGCAAATAATGTCCTCTCCTTGATAATTATTAGTTAGTATAATAATAACTAAAATCATCTTTCTGTTTTTCTCAGTCACCCTAGCTAACGGTGTGCCAATTTTATTATCTCTTCAAGGAACCAACTTTTGACTTCATTGATTTCATCTACTGTTTTCTATTTTTATGGAATTCTTTTTCATAGAAAACTTGTAGGAAATTATGCTATTTTCATTTTCATTTATAACATTTAGTTGGAGCATGATTTTTCTAGTTTAAATTGCTGGGTTATTCTTCTTTGATTTGTTTGTTAACATTGTTTTACTTATTTGTGGATTTCCAAATTTTCCTTTATTGATGATTTATAATTTAATTTTATTTTGATCTGAGAATGCATTGTGTAATTTCACTTTTCAAATTTATTGAGTTAACTTTATGACCTACATTAAAATCTGCAGCAGAAAAAATGCACACTGGAGAAGAATATGAATCCTGTTATTATTGAATGGAGTGTTACATAGATGTTTCTTAGATAAAGTTCCTTTATCACCTCATTAAGAATTTCAATCTCTTTATTGATATGTCTAGTTGTTGTATTTATTATATATTCAAAGAGAAAGAGACCATGAATTTGAAAGAAAGCCAGGAGGGGCACATGTAAGGAGTTGGACAGAAGAAAGGAAAGAGGAAGTAATATAATGATATTATAATCTCAAAAAATTGTTTAAGAAGTTACGTGTTTATGTGTATGTCTTTGAGTATATATGAGGACATGAGTGCAGGTGTTCACATATGCCAAAGAAGGCATCAGATTCACAGCAGCTGAAGTTACAAGTAGCTGTGAACCACCTGAAGTCAGTGCTGGGAATTGAATGTGAGTCCTTTGCAAGAGCAGTGAGTGTTTTACTGCCCAGTTGTCTCTTCAGGCCCACCCTCTCATTCTTTAGAAATGATATTTTTCTAGGTTTTAAACATAGTTATATATTTGTTAATTTATTTTTTATTTTTACTGTATTTAGGTATCAATCCTAGGGCTTAACACTGAATACTTTAGCCTTTCTTTCTTGTCTTAAAAACCATGAATAAGAGAGACAGAGAGGAGAGAGAGGCAAGGGAGAGAATAAAGAGAGAGAAAGAGGAGAGAGAGAGGAGAGGAGGAGAGAGGGGAAAGAGAGGAGAGAGAGAAAAAGAGGAGAGAGAGAGGAAAGGGAAAGAAGAGAGGAGAGAGACAGAGGAGAGAAAGAAGAAAGAAGAGAGAAGAGAGATTAGCCAACCTGGTTCCCTGTTGTACAAAGTCATCTCATTTCTTTCATTCATACCAAGAACTTATGTTATAGCTACCACTGCTGATCAAATCAAACAAATGCTTGACAAACATTCTCCAAGATGGGAATGTGTGACCAAATACATAGAAAAATTATGTTTATCTTATCTGTTGTTGACAGAAGTTTGAGTCCCACCAAGTTCTGCAGTCATTCAGTCCCAAAGAAACACACAAAGGCCTACTTTAATTATAAACTGGTTGGCCTATAAGCTCAGGCTTTTTATTAACTCTTATATCTTACATCTTAACCCATAGTTGGTGTCTATGTTAGCCATCAGCGAGACGTTCTCATCTTGCTTCTTCTGTGTCTGGGTGACAATTGTAGACTGAGTTTTCTTCTTCCCAGAATCCTTCTATTCTCATTGTCTTGCCTCTGCTTCTTGCCTGGTCACCCCACCTATACTTTCTGCCTGGCTATTTGCCAATCAGTGTTTTATTAATATACGACCATTGTCCCACAGCCAGCACTCCCCCCTCCTTTTTTTTCAAAACAAGAACTCTGAATCGAATATCCTTTGTTTAGCTTTTTTCCTATTATCCATAACAACTTGTAACTTTATACTAAGATAAATATCCATAATCCATTTCGGGGGAATGTGGGCATAGTTTTCCAGGCTACTTCCTGCTAACTGGGGGCACTGATAATCTTATGGGGACCTAAAGAAAATTTAAGATTATGGTCAAGTACTCATTGGAAAATTCTGTGAGGCTTGATCATCTCAGCCAGCAGACAGAGAGGAGAGGTTGTTCTGGATGTAGAATGTAGACATCTGGGCCATCTGCTCCTGTCAGAGATGTTTCAGGAAGTCTTCCTTAATCAAACCTTATTTTTAATAGTCCAGAATGAATCCATAGCCTCTCATTTCCTGTGGAAACAAAAGTAAAACCTCTTCTCCAGAGTAACATATCTTTTGACTTAAATTTTTCAATGCATTTTCAAAATACACATGTTGGATTAATCCAGCAGCATTTATAATCATATGTCTTTTAGCAGCTGTGCTCCTTCCTCAGTCATCAAACAATTTAAAGACAACACAATAACATACAATCTCCAGATTCTCTGTGTATTTTCCATCTTTACATGGCTTTATTTTAAACTCTACTTCTTTTCTTTTTCTTTTTAATTTTTGGTTTTTTGAGTCAGGGTTTCTCTGTGTATCTTTGGCTGTCCTGGAACTAATTCTGTAGATCAGGCTGCCCTTGAACTCACAGAGATCTGCCTGCCTCTGCCTCCCAAGTGTTGGGATTAAAGGTATGTGCCACCACACCCAACTGCTCTCTTTATTTTTTTTTTATTTTAAGGACTCTATCCTTTTTTTTTCTCTCCCAAGCCTACATATATTTTTAAACACACTGTAAATTGTTTAGAGACTTTTTCATCTGAAACTATCTTTACTGTATCTCTCTTTTTCTGGTCACATGAATTTTTAATTTGCTAAGCAATATGGCTAGGATTGAAATCGTGGCTTTGACAGCTGGATCTAGTCCATTCCTTAGCTTTCTGAGAGTCTAGCCTCATGGTAGAGGTACCAGCCCAAGCCATGTTTACTGCCACAGTTCTATGGAGTTTTAAGGTCCCTGCCACCACCAGAAGCATGCTATCAGCTATTCATCAACACCATTTAAGTGTTTGTTATTGGGGCCTCTTAAAAGAGCTGCAAGGTTTTTGCAGTTAAAGCTTAGTCAGGAAATCGTTCTTAAATAAGACATGCTTTCCTCTAGTAAACAGAGCCCATCCAAGAAAATGCTCCTACCAAGAAACCATGCTCAACTCTGTTCTTTTTCTAGAATTACTTCATAAACTCTCTCAGGTTTTATGTAGATGCAGTTGTCCATGTTAGTACCATTCTGTTGACCAAGGTTTCTATCCTGCCTGGTCCTGCAATCATTCAGTCCCAAAGAAACACAGAGGCCTACATTAATTATAAACTGGTTGGCCTATAAGCTCAGGCTTCTTATTAGCTCATATATCTTACATCTTAACCCATAATTCTTGTCTGTGTTAATCACGTGGCTTGGTACATTTTATCAGCGAGACAGCCTCATTTTGCTTCCTTTGTGTCTGGGTGATGACTGTAGACTGAGCTTTCCTCTTTCCAGAATTCTCCTGTTCTTGTTCCCTTACCTCTATTTCCTGCCTGGTCACCCTGCCTATACTTCCTGCCTGGCTACTAGCCAATCAACATTTTATTGATACAAGACCATTGCCCCACAGCAATCTCTTAAGAAAATAATTTATACTGATTGGCAGCATCAATAATTGATAGTGTTTGGAAGATGGACTCTAGGCTGTAGGTGGTTCATGCCTTTCAAGTTTCTATTCAAGGAGATGTTATCCAATGAACACTGAAAAGGTTTACAAAGAAGACTAGCACATATCCCATTCCATTTTACGTGGACATCAAAGGGTGCTGTGCCCAGGCTTGTGTCAGACAGAAATACCAGATTGTTCACAGGCCCCACAACAACCCTGACGCAAGAGCTGGAGGAAATTGGTGCATTAACTTTTCAGCTGCTTCCTTAACACACCATAAGTCTTCTCTAAAGAATGTTTCCCAGACCATTTCCCAGACTTTTTCCACAGTTAATCTAGTCTCCCCCACTCCTGACTCACTTCTCTACTCCCAGTTGACCTTCACAGTAAATCATTGGTGCATGAATCCATGTCTCAGGCTCTGTTTTTGGAGAATGACAAAATGTAATAGACACATGCATAATACAACCAGGTCCCAGAATAGAAAGGAAAATAAAATTGTTGGTAAAGGAATTATTCCTTGGGATAGACAAGAACATCATATATGTTTGGAACTGGAAACTTACTGACTGAAGAACTAACTTTGGTAACAATTTTATTCCACTTGCTATTGGTGTTTGAATTTCCATTTTATTTATTTATTTATTTTTTGATTTTCAAGACAGGGTTTCTCTGTAGCTCTTGTAGTCCAGGCTGGCCTCGAACTCACAGAGATCTGCCTGCCTCTGCCTCCCGAGTGCTGGGATTAAAGGCTTGAATTTCCATTTTTGATAGACATAATCTCAGAGCCTTATTTTCTAGTCCATTGGTAAGATCTTGTATGGCAAGGCCTCTGAGCTGATCATTCCCTTCCAAGGCTACCTGGCTTCTTGATAGTAGAAGAGAAGGTCACCAGTGCTAGCATGCACCATGATTCCAGGAACAAGGGATTCCCAAAGCACAAGAAGACACCAATAATGATCATTTTCAAAGTTACTATACTGTTGTGATATATTGATACTATATTGCAATGAACACAGCACTGAGAGTAGCCCCTATATAGAGGAGGAAGGGTACTAGAATCATGGAGATGGGCCTAGGCCAAGATTATTGTTCCACCCGTGACTGCATAAGCTTTACAAACACAAATACAGACTTCCTGTACTTTAAGGTTGTCTTTGCATTGAAGAGAGTCAGAATGGTGTTTAGCTCTTTGCCTACTGTCTCTTCTTCGATCCCTCCATCTTCTAATTACAGTTTTATATGACAAAGGTAGAAACATATAATGAAAGATAGCTAGCTATACAGTGTATATAGTAGCAAAAGAAATCTCTAGTAGATTCCATGGGGAAAAATCTTTAAAGGTTGGAAGAAGTGGGAAGATGAAGCCAATTGCTATCTTAAAGTATGTTTTTACATTGTAGGTGGTGATGTCATATAGGCCATAACTGAAGTGTCACGTATTAACCTAGAATTAAGTGTATAACGAATCACTTGCTAGTGTTGCATTTAACTTCACTGCAGCCTTGGTTCTAAACACATAGTATGTGCACTCTACCCAGAGTGTACCCTCATGCCACACAATGCCAACAAACTTTGCCTGAAGCATTTCAGCTTAGACTTGAGACTATTGTATATTATGGGATGCAGTGTTTGAACTATGCATATGTTATTTGCTCTTAGATAAACATAGTCATTAATATGGAAAACAAAGACTTTTGAGTTTTCCCATTGACATTCCACAGTGTTATCAAGTTAGTGGAGAAAAGGCCTTGGTGTAAAGGAAGCATTCCACAGAAAAAGAGACCTGCAAACCTCCATGATGGTAACAGTGAGACTTTCTGATGAAATTGTCACTCACATCAGTTTGCTTACCGAATGACAATGAAGCCCTTTCATGCCATAAATAATGAGACCATAGAGATAGGAGAGAAAAACTTTCTAACTTTCCAAGTAGAAACTGTAGCATATGGGTTATAATTCAAATGATTGAATTGAAGGCAGGTGATTTTCTAGAAGTAAATTTGTTGAAAACAGTTATTGAAATCAAGATGAGCTATCCAGTTTCTTTGATTGTTTAAAAAAAATCAAATTAATGAAAGATATTTAGAAAGTGGTTATAATCTCTTCTTTTGTTCAGTGTCAAAATAGCACCTTAAATTATGACAGTTTATTCAAAGATACTTCACAAAAGAAACGAAACTTAAGCAGTCATGTGTTCCTTTTGGAGATTTGACTTTCCCTTTGAAAAAAATGTTTTGGACTCTGAGATACCATCTTACACCTGGCTAAGATCAAAACCATTGATGACAGCTTATGTTGGAGTAAGAGGAACATTCCCCTAATGCCGGTAGGATTGCAAATTTGTACAGTCACTTTGGAAATCAGTATGGTGGTTTCTCAGAAAACTGAGAAACAATCAACCTCAAGACCCAGCTATACCAATCTTGGACGTATACCCAAAGGATACTCAATCATATCACAAGGACACTTGCTCAACTATATTCATAGCATTATTATTCATAATAGCCAGAACCTGGTTACAACCTAGATACCCCTCAACCGAGAAATGGATAAAGAAAATGTGGTACATTTACACAATGGAGTATTACTCAGCTGTAGAAAGCAAGATATCATTAAATTTGCAGGCAAATGGATGGAACTAGAAAAAAAATTATCCTAAGTGAAAAGTTAGAAAGGCAAACATGGTAATGTACTCATGGATATTAGGTGTAAAGAGTAACTATGCTACAATTCATAGCTCCAGAGAGGCTAAATAACAAGGGGGGACCAAAGAAGGGTGCATGGATTTCCCTGGGAAGGAGAATAGTTGTTAGTAAACTGGGGTGGGAGACATGAGGAATCCCCAGTGTGTGAGAGTTTGGGGTTGGAGGGTGAGAGTAATGAAAGAGATGTCTTGATTTGGGGAGGAGAATTTCGGGATTAAGGAGAAACCTGGTGCCAGGAAAACTCCCAGGAAACCACCAGGATAACCCCAGCTAAGACTCCAGTCAGTAGTGGAGAGGGTGCCTGATCTGGTCATCTCCTGTAATCAAGTTGGTGTCTATGCTAATTGTCATCAGAGAGCCTTCATCCAGTTGGAAGCAGATTCAGAGAGCTACAGTCAAGCACTAGACCCAGCTCTGCTCTGGGAGTTCTGCGAAGAGAGGATTTTATGAGACAGGGGGTCAAGGTCATGGCAGGGAAACCCACAGAGACAGCTGACCTGAGTGAGCTCCAAACAGCTAGGGAGCCAGCATGGGACCTACTTAGGCCCTTTGCATGTGTGCAAGAGTTGTGTAGCTTGGTTTGCTTGTGGGGATCCTAGCAGTGGGATTAGGACTGTCCCTGGCTCTTAAACTGGCTTTTGGGGACCTATTCCCCATGCTGGATTGGCTCACCTAGCTTTGATGCAAGGGAAGGAGCTTGGTCCTGGCTCAATTTGATGTGCCAAGCCCATGTTTTATTGACTGGGGTGGAGGAGGAGGGGGGATGGGAGGGGAAGGAGTGAGGGGAAGCTGCAATTGGGATGTAAAATAAATGGGAAAGTTTTAATTAATAATAAAAAGAATGTTTTGGTGTAATTATTTTTACAAAAAACATCAAGCATAGTTAAATATCACAGAAAAAGAACAAAATGGTTTTTAAGTGTGTACTTAGTTAAGTTTAAAATAGAATGTGAGGAAATGATTAAACAGTTCAAATGCATTTTTACCATTTTTCAAATAATTTAGACAGAGAAAAAAATGTAATTTCCAAAAGCAACATCAATGAATTTAAAATGACTTCTGAGTGATTTGTACACACAGTGGATTTGGGTGGGTAGAGAAGTGTGGAGGATCTGGGAAGCATTGGGGAAAGGGAACCCACAATCAGAATATATTGTATGAGAAAGGCCTGCTTTAAATTAAACGGTTAATTAGTTAAATAGTATGACTTATGACTTGAAACAAACAAAAACACTTTAAAAACCTATCACTTTCAAAGAAACATAATAAAAATAACCCCAAAGCCAAATACCTTCTGAAGAAAAGGTTTTCAGTGAATTCTAATGTTAAAGCTGTGAGACAAATACACAATACACAAAAGTCATATATATTCAATACACAAAAGTCAAATGTATTCAAAGAGGCAGAATACTGAAAAAAAAATCTGTTTTCATCATCCGGAGACTGTAGCTAATTTTCTTTAGTGACTCATTTGTCTTGAGAAATCGGGTAGTGAAATACGGTGGGTCAGCCATTTGTCTTCTAGGATGATGCTGTAAGATCAGAGGGCTTTTACATCCATGATTTCCCAAATGACTTAGTGGGGTCTAGAAATACAAAGTTTGGAGTTGATGTATGGTAAATAGCTGCTTTTGCTCTCTTATCTGAGGAAGTTGTTTTTGGATGTCCATGGGCTTGGGACATCCTAACACCTGTCTTCATTAGGGTTTCTGTTGCTGTAATGAAACACCATAAGCAAAGCAACTTGGGGAGGAAGGGTTTTTTGTGGCTTACACTTCCAAAGCACTGTTCCTTATCAAAGGAAGTCAAGACAAGTACTCAAGTAGGGCAGGAACCTGGAGGCAGAAGCTCATGTAGAGGCAATGAAGGGGTGCTGCTTTCTGGCTTGCTTCCTATGGCTCACTCAGCTTGCTTTCTTATAGATCCCAGGATCATCAGCCCAGAGATGACACCACCCACAATGGGCTGGGCCTCCTTATCAATCAGTAATTAAGAAAATGTCTTACAGCCAGATCTGCAGCGGGGTGGGGGTAGGGGGTCCTCAACTGGTTTCCTCCTTTTCGGTGGTTCTAGCTTGTTTCATATTGACAGAAAACCAACCAGAACAACATGGTTATGTTATTGTCAGGCAGTTAAGCAGAGAAGGCTGAGATGGGCAAAGGTAAGATGGGAAGATGATTGTCAAAAGCGTGATTTTTGAGATGGATCCTGAAGAAAGTCCTATCAAGCTTAGATGCACAATGCAAGGGAAAAACACCTGGATACTGCAGTCTGTGTGTTGTGTACTGAAGGAGAATATAAAAGTGAGTCACAATAACACACTTCAGTGAAAAAGTGGCATCTACACGATATGCTGCAGGAAAGATCTGCATATGTAAATCTGATGTCTGTCCCAAATTCCTTTGGTAGAGATGAAGATGAAGGATATTAACATTTGCAGAGAGGTAGACAGAGAACTAACAAAGTAGTATTAATTAAAGTATTATTATAGATTGGAATGACTACAGTTCCTATCTAAGGTAGGAATGGACACCAGATCAAATTCTTTGCAAATACTGAGTTATAAATTCTAAACCAGAGTTTCTAGGACAGTAGATATGACTGGTTCTTGGCGCAGAGACCAGAGAATGCCTTTGTATCCATCATTGCTAATTGAAGGTGTGATTATTTTTTACAACCAAAGGTAACAGACCAAGCTGTGCTTATTTCCTGAAAGTGGTTTTGACATTTGAAAGTGAAACTCAGCATTAGAAGCCTGCATGTATCCGGTGAAAACAATCTGTGAACTGTGAAACTATAAAACCATTTTGTGGATAAGTCAGCAAAGTCATTGCTTCATGGGATTTCCTTCACCAACGAAGCTATGATGTCAGTAACACAGACTTGGACATTTTCTTCCCACTATCTGCTCTTCGCTAGGCTAACTCATTAGAGTATGGATGTAACTTTTGATGATAAATGTACAACCATCATGGCATTTACATTCACCAAAGTTTGCTGCCAAGAATAATGTATTGAAGGTAGGGCAGGCTTGTGTCACATCAGCTAAATACACGTGAATAATGCGTTATCACTTGTTGATCCTCTCCTTGAGAAGATGTTGTAGGAGCTGCGGGCTGTGTTCCTGCCACCCCAGCTCCTGGTCGCCCGGCTAGCTTATGCCCCGAAATAACAACACACAAACTGTATTCTTTTAAACACTGCTTGGCCCATTATATCTAGCCTCTTCTCGGCTAACTCTCGCACCTGGACTAGCCCATTTCTAATAATGTGTATAGCACTCCAAGGTGCGCTTACTGGGAAGATTCTAGCCTATGTCCATCCTAGGTTGGAGCTTCATTGCATCTGCTCTGGAGAAGAGCGGCATCGCGTCTGCCCTAGAGAGGAGAGGAAATGGCATCTTAGCTCACTTCTTCTTCCTCCCAGCATTCTGTTCTGTTTACTCCACCCACCTATGTTCTAACCTATGAGGGCCAAGCAGTTTCTTTATTTTTTAACCAATAACCTTACTCCATCAAGATGACAATGTTGTCAGTTTGTAACAGAATGTTCCTTACCTTTATTCATCTCTGTAAGTGTATCAATTTCAACAATGACAAAACAGCCAAGTGTGATGGCATACACCTTTAATCCCAGCCTTGGGAAATCTCCATGAGTTTGAGTCCAGACTGTGTCTATGTAGTGAGTTCCAGGACAGCTAGGGCTACATATAGAGACCCTTACACAAACAAACCAAAAACAAAAGAAAAGAAAAACAGCAAAGCATTCTTTTCACTGTAGGCTCTCCTTGATTCAGTGTGACTACACTGCTCCCCTTGTCCTGGAGCAGTGTCTATTTCTCCAACCCATTGAATCAGAACTTGACAGAGATAAAGTCATTTGGACCATAGTTGCATTGAAAACTGTTATAAATATGACACTGGGACATCAAACATGGTGAACAGAGTTTGCCTTTGAAACCTGATCCTTAGGTGCTCTTTTTACTTCTCCAAAGAACTAGGGTCCTTCAATTCTTTGGGACCTTAGGTCTTATATATAAGGAAAGCTCTGAAATCTCCAACAGGGTATGCGTGAATGCATGCTTTATTTGATAAAAAGATGGGCACTGTGAGATGGACCTTTGAGAATGCAGGACCTCACTCCTTCAAAGCTTTTAAATATCACTGAAAAGACAAAGTGTTATAGTTTTATGGCTCATACTTTTGTACTCTCTTCTCCCCTCACTCAACTCTGTTCCCACCATTCCCCAGTGTCCCCATACCCCCCATGGTCCGGCTGATTTTCTTATCTTCTAGGGACTATATAGAAGAGTGTCCTAATTCATTTTTAAAATTTCAGGCCAGAAATATCTAATTCTTGGAAGTTTACATATAACCTCCCTACCCTAGCCAGCCCATCCTGAAATAATTTGTCAAGTAAATTACTGCATATGTTAATCAGCCTTTCAGTCAACTATTTCATCAGCTCAGCTTTTCTACTTCTATTAATGGTGACTTCAGTCCACTCACCCGAGGCCACCTATCTCAGTAGGTTACCTCTTCCATCTTCTAGTTAGCTTAAACAAAGCAAAACTCAACAAAGTAGTTCCGGCTGACCTCAGTTGTCTAAGACTTATGAGACTCTTTAATCAACTTATTACTTTTAAATAAATAGTTTCAGGTCTAGACAACTGGCCCAGCAGTTAAAAATGATGACTGTTCTTCCAAGGGACCCAAATGTGTACTTGCCTACAAACAAACACATGACTAAAATGTAAATAAAAGAAGAAAATAATTCTGAATCCTTTCTGAGCTTTTCAATATTTTCTATGCCCTTAAAAATGACAAGTCTAGTCGGGGGAGAAGGCGGGGGGAGATAGCTTGGTTGGTAAAGTGTTTGCCTTACAAACATGAAGATGTTAATTCAAATCCCAGAATCCACATAAAAACAGCAGGGCAGGGTGTCATACACTTGTAACTCCAGAATTGGGGAGGCAGAAGCAGGTGAATGCCTGGAAACTTGTGGGCCATTCAGCCTAGCCTATGAGATGAGCGCTGAGTCTGTGAGAGATCCTTTCTCAATTAAACCACTTGGATGGATGCTGGAGAAGGATACCTGAAGTTGAACTCTGGCCTTCTCACACATAATACATGCACCCCCTGCACACATACACACATGAACATGCACAGAAGTACATAGACCCTCACATGATGACTCTTATCTCAACACTCTTGGGTCTGTGCTTGTTACTTTTGTTGATTGTCACTTATACTACCTTGTCTTCATGTGTATCTGATTAATTTGCATTATCTGTTGGACTTTGTATTTGAAAATTTTCAATATTTTTAGATCTGAGATCATTTTATCATCCTCTAAAGAAGGTAACTTCTGTGAGGACCTTGGAACCACTGGGTTCCAACCAGATGGGTTGTAGGCTCTATAAGTACAGTTCTGTTCCTTTTTCACCCCTACTACTAGAGCTTTTTCTAAGGAATGCTAAAAAGGTAAACTTTAATAGAAAATTTCTATATTTAAAATAAATGAAAGCAACAGTGCTCTAAAACCAATAGATGAGGACGGAAGCATCAGTTACACCTACTTGCATTTTCCTGGTCTGTGGTAGTTCCTAAAGAATCTCTAAGGAGGTCAGCTTTTCCTGAGTATCCTTTTTCAAACCCAGAAATTTAGAAATCAACATTTTTTTCTGTCTTTATAAAACCAACATGAATTTTGGTGGGCATTCAAGCTTGCCACATCTCATTAGCTTTACAGGCATGCATGATATCTTTCAACTCAGGCTTATGTGAATAAAATCAAATAAAAAGCAAATATTGGCTCAAAATACCTCAATTTAGTTGCAAACTACTTTTCTATTGTATCTAAAGACTGTTGTAGGAGGCTGCTTGTTCATTTCCCGGCCTCCTAGACTCCCAAAACAATCACACAAAAACTACATTATTTGCAATACTGTTTGGCCAATAGCTTAAGCGTATTTCTGGCTAACTCATATCTTAAAATTAACTCTTTTCCATTAATCTATGTATCACCATGAGACTGTGATTTATCATATAAAGTTCTGGGGTTTGTCTCTGGCAGGGCTATATGGCTTCTCACTGAATCTGCCTTCTTTCTCCCAGCATCAGTTTATTTTCCCCACCTAGCTCTACTCTGCCCTGCTTTAGGCCCAAAGTAGTTTCTTTATTAATCAATGGTAATCACAGCATACAGAGGGAAATTCCATATCACCTCCCCTTTTCTGTTTAAATAAAAAGGAAGGTTTTAACTTTAACATAATAAAATTACATATAACAAGATAAGTATCAAGCAAGAATTGGTTATGCTGTATGAACTGGACATGCAGGACCCACAGAAATATGGCTGTTGAACTTGCCTAAACATGAACGAGTTCTTCAGGTTTGCTGCTTCATGAAAGAGTCTGCCAGACATTTTGCAGAACACAGGAGAAAGTGACTGACAAACTGCTAATATAGGCAGAACTGTCTTTGAAATTTGCTGCTTCGTGGAAAAGTCTGCTGGATACTATGGGCCTGTGGGCTGAAGATGGATGCCCCAATGATACAGAAGAACTTTGAGTGATTGTCCAGGCAGCTAGATGTCTCTGTCAATTCTAGAGTGTTGGAAATTGCTTACACTGTACTTCTTGTTTACTTAGATAATATTATATCCTTCTGGAGTTTTTGATGGAGTTGAAGAATAGATAGTTATAATTATATTTTATGATAACTAAGGAAAACTATAATTATATTATCTAAGTAAACAAGAAGTACAGTGTAAGCAATTTCCAACACTCTAGAATTGACAGAGACATCTAGCTGCCTGGACAATCACTCAAAGTTCTTCTGTATCATTGGGGCATCCATCTTCAGCCCACAGGCCCATAGTATCCAGCAGCATAACATCAAGCAGTCCGGGCAAGAATAGTTTCTTGCCCAAATAGCTAGTTTTGCCAAAAAGAAAAGCTCCAAGTGGAGTGCCTTCGGTGCTCAACATTCTCTCTCAGGAATAGATAGGTGCTGCCAGGATCAATCGTGTCTCACGTCAACAGAACCCTAAGTTATTTAAATGTCATATTCTACAGCTCTTTGAAGTGGTTAAAGATTACCTATCTATACATAATCCAATCTCTATTTATCTAAAGAACCTGATTAGTCTAACTATAAGTATGACAAACACGGATTACTATTGATATATAAGTCTTAATGTCTTCATAGCTTAAAGACTAAGACTTCATATTAGGATATTAAACAATCTTTAAACAACTTGCAACAAATGAGGACATTGACCTCAAAGTGTAAAGAATGAATAAGTATCTTGATCAGAGGTCAAAATGTATAGTGCAATATAATAAGTATATCCTAAAAGTGATCAATATACATAATGTCTTAAGCAGAGGTAGAAGCATGCATGCATACAATATGACATAATAACTTTGCCTAGGTATACCAATATTGTAGACAGAAATAGGAACATATTCAATATAATTTGAATTTGTATCAATGTACAAGAATCTATACCAATGTAAATTGCCTATAAATATCTCACAAGTACTTACTTTATTACTCACTGTTATTATTAGTGTGAGTGAGCTCACACTAATCTATTATTCCATCCAATTTTCCTGTTTTTTTTTCCCAAAGAGATTCCTGAGCCTACATCATTTCCACCCAATTCCCCAACCCTATACCAATTATAATCAAACCCTAATTGATGTTCCTAACCCTGAGGACAAACTTTGTTGGGAGAGGGGATGTTGTCTTCTAGAATTACTTCCAGCTGTCATGGGGGCAATGTTCTTTCTATAGGATCCTGTGAAAGTAAAATGATGGTTAAGTTTCAAGATTACTGTCTGGTATAATTGCAAATAGTCTCTGAGTACTTAGGTAATAGTATATCTTTCTGGAGTCTTTGATGGAGTCCTAATTTAACTTCCCTTTCTTCTATCAGAATTTCCTCAGGAAGGGAAAGTAGGAGGACTACATTGACCACACCCTAGGTGACAAAGGGCCAACTATTCTAGGTTGTCTATTATGGATGCTGTCTTCCATCCTTGCTTGGTCCTTTGGTCCTGGTTTAGAAACATTCAGTATCTCTTCGGTAATGAAAACTTCAGGAAGAAAAGTATAAGATGAATGAAAAAAATTAAGCATTTATTTTGCTATTTATTTTTAAATTTTATATTTCTGGTTGTGAGTCTAGCCTTTAATGGCTGAGTAATCTCTTTAGCCTTATTTTTAAATTTTAAATATTGAACAAATGAAAAAATAAAAAGGAAAGGACTTAGGGTGTAAAATGAATGCTGATTACATAAGTTTTATTTGCTATTAGTGTCAATGTTTTAGAATGACAGGCATGGTTTTCATATATATGTAATGTGAGTAGATAAAACAAATTATTGTCAACATAACAATTGTGAATTTTTCTAAATCATATTTTAAGAAACTTGAGTTTTTAACAATGCATGAATAGAATTCAATGTTTTTGCATTTAAATTCTATCTCTAGCCATATATCAATGAGCATTCTAAATTGTATGTCACCTTGGGCACAAGATTAGGGAAAATAACAGTGTAAGGAAGGTTTCATTCTATATGATGAGATTAAATATTTAGGTCTGGGAGTAACTGTAAGAATTTGGGTCATATTAATAACTGCAAGATGTCCCTATATATTATGAAGCATACTTATTTAAATTGGTGAATATGAAAGTGTTTGAAAGATGCCTTTAAAATAAATCACTTTTTTAATGGGACTTTGCCTGAAAGCTTATAATGTAGTTAGCTAAGAACATCCTTAAATCATGTTTGATATGCTTCAATTTAGAGAGAGTCATAGTTTGACATTTAACAAATGACTAGCTGTATGTTGCGCCTGAAGTAATGCCATTTAGTTTCTCTGCCATTAAAATTAAATGTCATGATGTAGCATTGACCTTATAGAAGCCTTGAATGTACTGCCTCTGTGGTAAAGTTAAACAAGCCTCTGATGCTTCACATGGGTTTCAGAATGCACACTAGCTAGTTTTAGAAAGCAATGACTAACACTGCTATTGGTATGTGTTCACTAGACACTGTTAGTTATTGAATCTTAAGACATGTACTGAAGACGTATTTCTACCTTCTGTAGAAATTTTATGAAACCACATATGGCAATACCAGCATATAGCACGAAATATTTTCACAGGTTAACATTTCGCATGACTCTCCAAATTATTCAGGAGAATAAATATTACTAAGAGCTAGGGTTAGGTAAAAGGGTGTAAGCCATTCAAAGGGAGCACATCCTCATATTGGTCTCTACAAGGGGTCACAGAGGACCACAAGTTCACTTTTGTAGATTTCACTTAACAATGAAACCAAAACATCTAGGAGTCATGGAGTCCTCTACGACTGAATACTCTAATCTCCAGCTGGGGGAAAAATTCTTAATTAAAACTGAAATTGGGAGTGAGGAATCTGGACACAATGAATCTTGATAGAGAATATTCTAGAGGGAAATTTTCCATTTATTTTTTTCGCAAGTCAACTTATAACTCTCATACCCCGTGGGAATTTCATTCTTGCTCTTTGGACATTCTTACCCAACCTAATAGCACATCTGCATTCAGAGTCATTTGTCTTGGTCTTCATTTATTCAATCAAAACTCTAATTGCACTGTTTTCCAAGTGAATCATGACTATATTTTCTGTACATGACTTCTAAACCAGTAATGTTCAACCTACACGACCCCCACAAGGATCACATAATCCTGCATATCAGGTATTTACATTATGAGTCATAGCAATAGCAAAATTAAGTCAGGAAGTAGCAACAAGATAATTTTATAGTTGGGAGTCACCCCAATGTGACAAACTGGATTAAAGGGTCATAGCACTAGGAAGATTGAAGGCTACTGTTTCTTAGTATATTTATTCCTCTTCTTTCTAAAAATTCTTACTTTTAAAAGTTATAATTTAAGTTTCTTGATTTGTGCTTCTTTTCTTGGGGCTTCAGAGCTTAGAAACTAACCTTAGAATCCATGGAATCCCCAGGGTAATGCCTTAGAAAAGCAAAAAGTATTGAGTGAATCCCTCTTTGAATGAGATCATTAAATCCAATGTTTCTAAGTAGCTCTTTCATTCAAGCTAATATTAAATTATACATGTTTTGGTGGCATATCTGAATGGATGAACTTTGCAAGCATGATGCCTGAATTTCTCTAGATGTAAAACTGATTATTTATTATTGTCTGCTGTAAGAAAGTTAGAAATTTTAAAAAAGAGTACCAAATGTTAAATCATTTGGCATGATTTTCCTGTGGTTTAATATGGTTTAAAAGTGAAATGCCTCTCACAGATGTATCTCAACATGTAATCTCTACATGGAGCACTGCTTGGGAAAGTTGTAGAAGCTTTGAGATATGAGGCCAACTGAGAATGCAGATCACCAGAACCAGGCTTTAGAAGGTTGGAGCCTTCTTCTGCTTCTGGCCTAGCTCTCTGCTTTCTCAGCCTGTTAAGATCTGAGGTGTCTACCTCATGTTCCTGCCACTATGGACACAATGCCATCTCAGCAGCAATCCTTCCCCCAAACATGGCAGAGGGTATCTCCCTAAGCCATGGGTGTGTGTGTCTTAACTCTTTTCTGTTAGGACAGCAGTTCTCAACCTATGAGTGGTGACCCTTTGGAGGCCAAATAACTCTTTCACTGGGGTCAACTAAGACCACTAGAAAATACAGATATTTATAGTATGATTCATAACAGTAGCAAAATTACAGTTATGAAGTAGCAATGAAATTTATTTTATGGTTGGGGGAGGTCACCACAACATGAGGAACTGTATTAAACGGTTGCAGCATTAAGAAGGTTGAGAACCACTGTGGTTAGGGTATTTTTGTCACAGACAATAGAAGTAACCGTTGCAAAAAAAAAAAAAAAAGAATGTCAGAGATACCAATCATGTGATCCTTAGTGACTCTAGAACTGGGATTTAGAAAGTATCCTAGTCAAGATTACTATTGTTATGATAAAAATCCATTACCAAACACATCTTGGGGAAGAAAAGATTTCACTCATGCTTCCATTTCATCATTGAAGGAAGTCAGGACAGGAACTCAGGCAGAGCAGGAACCTGGAGGCAGAAGCTGATGCAGAGGCCAAGGAGCACTGGTGCTTACTGGATTGCCCCTAATGGCTTGCTTAGCCTGCTTTCTTATAGAATCCAGGACTACCAAGCCAGGAATGGTACCACTCACCATGGGCTGGTCCCTCCCCCATCAATCACTAATTAAAGAAAATGCTCTACAGACTTCCCTATAGTCCAATCTTATTGAGGCATCTTCTCAACTGGGGTTTCCTCCTCTCAGATGACTATAGCTTGTGTCAACTTGATATAAAACAAACCAGCATAGGAAGAATTCTTAGCTGCAAGCTATAGGAACCCAAGAATGCTGAAAGTGGATTTTAATGAGCAATTTTCATGAGAATCCGGACGGCCCAAGTTATGATAAAAATGCAGATAGTAAAGACTGTTGTTGACTGGGTTTTCTGTCCTGCCTGGTTCCACAGTCATTCAGTCCCAAAGAAAACACACAGAGGTCCATATTAATTATAAACTGATTGGCCTATTAGCCCAAGCTTCTTATTAACTAATTCTTATATCTTAAACTAGCCCATTATTCTTGTCTATGTTATCCACATGGCTTGGTACCTTTATCAGTGAGGCATTCTCCTCTTGTTTCCTCTGTGTCCAGGTGACGACTGCAGACTGACTCTTTCCTCTTCCCAGAATTCTTTTGTTCTCATTGCCCTACCTCTACTTCCTCCCTGGTTGCCCTGCCTATACTTCCTGTCTGGCTACTGGCCAATCTGCATTTTATTAAAATAATACCAGTGACAGGATAAAAGACCATTGTCTGCCAGCACTCTCCCCCCCCCCCACTTGGTTTAAAACAAGAACTCTGGATATCTTTTGTTTAGTTTTTTTGTCCAGACCATTATCCATAACATATTGCAGGCAACACTTTAAACAAAGATAAATATCCATAATCCATTTTTGGGGGAATGCAGGTGTAGTTTTTCTAGGATACTTCCTGCTGATTGGGGGCACTGATAATCTTATGGGGACCTAAAGAAAATTTAAGATTATGGTCAAGTTCTGACTGGAAAATTCTGTGAGGTTTGATCATCTCAGCCAGCAATCTTGAAGCTATTCTGGATGTAAAATGCAGACATCTGGACCATCTGTTTTTATCAAAAATGTCTCAGGAGGTCTTCATTTGTAGTAATAGGGGCAGCAGGGCTGCATCCCCAGCACCCCGGCCGCCTGCTCGGCTAGCTTATGCCCCGAAATAATTACACGGACACTGTATTCTTTTAATCACTGCTTGGCCCATTCTCTTCTAGGCTAATTCTCACATATTAATTTAACCCATTTCTAATCATCTGTGTGTAGCACCCCAAGGTGCGCTTACCGGGAAGATTCTAGCCTATGTCCATCCTGGGTCGGAGCTTCATCCCGGGAGTGGGGCATGGCGTCTCTCTCTGAGGCGTCTGCTCCGGAGAGCAGAGCTGTCGCGACTCTGACCTCACTTCCTCTTCCTCCCAGCATTTTGTTCTGTTTACTCCTCCCACCTATCCTCTAACCAATAAAATGGGCCAGGGCAGTGCCTTTATTAGCCAATGACCTTCCTCCATCATTTCCCCTTTTTCGGTTTAAACAAAAAAAAAAAAGGCTTTAACTTTAACATAGCAAAATTACATATAACAAAACAGTTATCAAGTAAAAGTTACAATAATCTTTATCATAACTAAGGAAAACTATAACTATAACTAACTATTCTTAACTCCATCAAAGACTCCAGAAAGATACAATACTACCTAAGCAAACAAGAAAAAAACAACTTTTAAAACTCTAGAAATGACAGAGACATCCTGCTGCCTGGACAGTCACCCAAAGTTCTTTTGTACCGTTGGGGCATCCATCTTCAGCCTTCAGGCCCATGGTATCCAGCAGACATTTCCATAAAGCAGGAAAATTCAAAGTCAGTTCAGTCACTATCTGTTG
This sequence comes from Microtus oregoni, assembly GCF_018167655.1. Classification (NCBI taxonomy): domain Eukaryota; kingdom Metazoa; phylum Chordata; class Mammalia; order Rodentia; family Cricetidae; genus Microtus; species Microtus oregoni. The sequence goes on from NW_024543072.1 coordinate 37,117,693, forward strand.
TGTCCTGCAGAATGTCTCGCAGACTCTTTCATGAATCAGGAACCCCGAAAGATCATCTCACCTTAGGCAAGTTCAGTAGTCCTCTCTCTGCGGGTTCTCTGTGTCCAGTTTATGCAGTAGTCCAGGCAAGAGCAGTTTCTTGCCCAAATGGCTATCAAACTCCATCAGGTGCCTCTTCGATGCCCATCTTCCTCTTGAAGTACATTGGTGCTGCCAGGAGCAGAGTGTCTCATTGTCATGAAAAGTCCTCAGTTATTAAAACATTAAATGTCCTATTCTGTAATCTTTGAAAGACATGAAGAATATCTATCTAAAATATATCTCTATATATCTAGAAAATCTAACATGACTACAAGCTTTACTATTATCGATGATTATCCATTAACAACCTATATTTCTTAATTATACAGTACATATTTAAATGAACTACACAATCACAATACCTTAATCAAAATCAGAAACACTTATACATATAACAAAATTGACCTTAAATTTAAATCACTAAAACAAAATCTATATCAATGTAAATTATTCATATCTATATTATATCCCCCTTTAAATGTAAAAGAACATTTATAAACCATATTTGGGAACATGGGCGCAGTTTTTTCTCTCCAAACTGCTTCCTGCTGAATGGGGGCGTCGTTAATTAGGTCTTTCATGGTATAACCTGTGTGCTAGCTTTATCTCAGTTGGCAGTTGAGCGAAGCAATTTTTTGAAGGCGTTCACACCAACCCTTCAGGAGGGCGTGGTCCATCATACCAAATTGGAATAGAAGAAATGAACAGCATCTCATCCTCTGTGAAAACAAAATAAGAAACTCCTTTCCAAAGCATCATGTCCTTAGATCCAAATTTCAAAGTCAAGGCATCAAAATATCTATGTCGGATTAGTTCAGCAGTATTTATAAGTAAATATCTTTTAGTAGCTTTTGCTCTTTCCTCAGCATTCAAACAATTCAAAGAGAGCATAATAGCATACAGTATCAAAATTCTCTGTGTATTTTCCATCTTTGTGCAGCTTTGTTTTAACCTCTATTTAGTTTATTTTTACTTTTAACTCTTTGCTTTTTGAGACAGGTTCTCTGTATCTTTGACCTGAAGTAACTCTGTAGACCAGGCTGTCTTTGAACTCTCAGAGATCCGCCTGTCTCTGCCTCCCAGGCATTCGGGATTAAAGGTGTACATTACTACACCTTGAACTCACAGAGATCTGTTTGTCTCTGCCTTCTAGGTACTGGGATTTAAGGCGTGTGCTACCACACACAACAACTCTCTTCCTTTTTTGTTTTTTACTTTAAGAACTTCAACTTTTAGTCTGCATATATATATATATATATATATATATATATATATATATATATATATATATATATTTGGTTTTTCGAGACAGGGTTTCTCTGTGGCTTTGGAGCCTGTCCTGGCACTAGCTCTTGTAGACCAGGCTGTTCTCGAACTCACAGAGATCCGCCTGCCTCTGCCTCCCAAGTGCTGGGATTAAAGGCGTGCGCCACCACCGCCCGACTCTGCATATATTTTTAACACACTTCAAACCATTTAGAAATTTTCTCTGTCTTTGAATCTCTCTTTACTGTATATCTCTCTTTTTCTGACCACATGAATCTTTAATTTACCAAGCAATCTCAGTAGGACTAAAGGCGTGGCTTTGCCAACTAGATCCAGTCCATTCCTTAGCTTTCTAGCCTCATGGCGGATATACAGGCTGTAGCCATGTTTACTGCAACAACTGTATGGCATTTCAAGGTCCCTGCCAGCAAGTGAGCTACAACAGACAACACTCAAGTCCTCTCTCGGTAGCCGGCCCTCCTGCCTCAAATAGTCAGAGTTTGCCCTGGCAGGACAGCCCAGAAATCTGGCATTTTTAAACGGCACAGCTTTTTTCCTGCTACGGCTGAAAACCGAAAAGCATGTGTTCAGCTTTTCGTCAACATCATTTAAGTGTTTCATGTCAGGACCTCTTAATGAGCTGCAGGGTTTTGCAGCTAAAGCTGAGTCAGGAAGCTTCTCTTAGATGAGAGCGCTTGCTTGCCTCTAGCAAGCAGAGTAAAACCGAGAAATGGCAGCTACCAAGAAAACATGCTTTACTCTTTCCCAAGCTTTCCCAGGCTTTCAGTGGATTCAGTTGTCCACACGTCTGGGTGCCATCTGTAGTAATAGGGGCAGCAGGGCTGCGTCCCCAGCACCCCGGCCGCCTGCTCGGCTAGCTTATGCCCCGAAATAATTACACGGACACTGTATTCTTTTAATCACTGCTTGGCCCATTCTCTTCTAGGCTAATTCTCACATATTAATTTAACCCATTTCTAATCATCTGTGTGTAGCACCCCAAGGTGTGCTTACCGGGAAGATTCTAGCCTATGTCCATCCTGGGTCGGAGCTTCATCCCGGGAGCGGGGCATGGCATCTCTCTCTGAGGCGTCTGCTCCGGAGAGCAGAGCTGTCGCGACTCTGACCTCACTTCCTCTTCCTCCCAGCATTTTGTTCTGTTTACTCCTCCCACCTATCCTCTAACCAATAAAATGGGCCAGGGCAGTGCCTTTATTAGCCAATGACCTTCCTCCATCATTCATTGATCAAACTTTATTTTTATTAATTCAGAATGAATCCACAGCCTCTCATTTCCTGTGGAAACAAAATCTCTTCTCCAGAGTAACATATCTTTTGACTTAAATTTTGAATTCAAGGCATTTTCAAAATACATATATTAGATTAAGCCAGTGGCATCTATAATAAAATGTCTTTTAGCAGCTGTTGCTCCTTCCACAGCAGTCATATCATTCAAAGACAACACAATAAGATACAATATCCAGACTCTCTGTGTATTTTTCATCTTTACATGGCTTTATTTTAAACTCTATTTATTTTCTTTTCATTTTTAATTTTGTGAGACTAGGTTTCTCTGTGTATCTTTGGTTGCCTGGCACTCACTCTATAGACCAGGTTGTCCTTGAACTCACAGAGATCTGCCTACCTTTGCTTCCCAAGCATTAGGATTAAGGTGTACCACCACACCCAACTACTCTCTTTCTTTTTTATTTTAAAGACTTTATCCTTTTTCTTTCTCTTCCAAGCATACATATATTTTTAAACATACTGTAAACCATTTAGAGGTGTTCTTTATCTTTGAATCTATCTTTACTGTATCTCTCTTTTTCTGATCACACGAGTCTTTAATTTGCTAAGCAATGTGGCTAGGATTAAAGCCATAGCTTTGACCGCTGGATCCATCTCATTCCTTAGTTTTATGAGAGTCTGTCTTCAGGGCAAAGATACTTGTGGGAGCCATGTTTATTGCCACAACTCTTTGGAGTTTCAAAGTCCCTGACACCACCAAGAAGCATGCTGTTGAAAATCATAAACACCATTTAAGTATTTGGTGGCAGGGCCTCTTAAAATAGCTACAAGGCTTCATAGCTAAATCTGAATTAGGAAGCCTCTCTTAAATGAGAGTCCTTACCTCTAGCAAACAGAGCTCACTCTAGAAAATGCTGCTATCAATAAGCAGTGCTTAACTCTATTCTTTTGTGACTAGAATTATTTCCCAGGCTTTCTTGGGTTTTATGTGGATCCAGCTATCCATGTTGGCACCATTTGTTGAGTGAGATTTCTGTCATGCCCAGTCCCACAGCCATTCCTTCCCAAAGAAAATACACAGAGATCCACATTAGTTATAAACTGATTGGCCTATTAGCCTAAGCTTCTTATTAACTAATTCTTACATCTTAAACTAGTCCATTTTTCTTGTCTATGTTAGCCATGTGGCTTGGTACTTTTATCACCAAGGCATTTTTATCTTGCTTCCTCTGTGTCTAGGTGATGACTACAAACTGATTCTTTCCTCTTCCCAGAATTCTACTGTTCTCATCGCCTAGCCTCTACTTCCTGCCTGGCTTCCCTGCCTATACTTCCTGCCTGCCTACTGGCCAATCAGCGTTTTATTAAAATAATGTAAGTGACAGGATAAAAGACTATTTTTTCACATCAGACTGTAGTCAGGAAGAAATTGGATTAGAGGGAATTCATGTTGCATTCTAAAAGACTCTTGTTGCAGAACAGAATTTTTTTTAACTAGCTAAAGATGTGTTACTATTTTACCTTGCCTGTCTAAGGTACCTGATTGGTCTAATAAAAAACTGAGTGGCCAATAGGTAAACAGAGTAGGAATAGGTGGGGCTGGCAGGCAGACAGAATAAGTAGGAGGAGGAATCGAGGCCTGGGGGGAAAGGGAAAGAAAAAAGAGAAATGACAGGGAGATGCTAGGGGCCAGATAGATAGACATGGAGAAAGAAGGAAAGTAGGACATACAGAATGAAAGAAAGTTAAAAAGCCCTGAGGCAAAATGTAGATGATAGAAACAGGTTAAATTAAGTTAAAAGAGCTAGTGGGAAGTGCCTCAATTAAGACTGAGCATTCATAAGTAATAATAAGTCGCTGTGTCTTTATTTCAGAGCTGGTTGGCAGCCCAAGGAAAATTCCAATTATAGACTCTAGCTGTGTCTTGTCTGTGTCCTAATAGCTGGAGTAACGCTGGGTTCAAAAGTAATGGGATAATTAATTTGTTAGCTAAAACTTCATGACAGCATAGAACTTAACCTGTGTCATTACTACTTACTACAGTTAACCAGATTTCTAAAAAAAAAAAATAAATAAGTAAATAAGAGGGGACAAAACGTTCAGTTTGGTAAGAAAAAAGAATGTGAACTAAATTAAAGTTGTATTCAAAGTTAACGCTGCAAAAATGGGTGTAATTATTAATGAGATCAGTCCCATTAAAGAGAATCCTTACACATTTTACTCTGACAATATAAAAGGCACCTTCAAGTAAGTGCTCCCTGATCAAAGGTTTCAGGCTGTGCATGTACAGTTTTCAAAGAGCTTACATTTAAAAAGGAATACCTGAAAGAGAGTGCCACTGCAGGAATGTGCTGCACAAATAGGGACACCAAGGAAAATGTTTTCCCAGGTTTTGCTAAGCAGCCACACAGTGACCTTTCATGTCGACAGTAGCGGAGAATCTTGAGCTAGCAGCAGAATTTTATTGTTCATGTGGTGCTATTTGGTGCTATTTTGTAGGCATGTAGAATACAAGGGTTATAAAATCGTGAAGGCTTACATGGAGGCTCCAGAAAAATGCTAGTGAGGAAAGGCAATGGGAGCAATGGTTGAAGCTCCTGAAGGGCCACTATGTAAAGGATGTTGGCAAAGTCAAGAGTGCTGGACATCGGCCAGTGAAATCTTCGGGCACCAAATGGAGTCAGGCCAAGAGACAATCTAAATTGGTTACTTTTCTGATGCTATGAAAGAACACCATGGCCAAGACCACTTAGAGAAGCGAGGGCTTATTCTGGGCATGTGGCTCCAGAGGGGTTACAGTCCATCCATAAGAATACTGTTTCACATAAAATCCCCTAGAGAGTGGCGACGGTATAATCTCAAAGGACACCCTGGGCTGGGAATTATGCAAGGGTGCTCATATTTCTGCACACAGTCACTGTCTAATGGGGGATGTGGGTGGGAGGACTGGAAGATATTTCCAAGAACTGCTTTGGCTTTTTATTCTTTCAGGAAAAATAGCTTCAGCAGTCCTAGGAGTGTGTAAAAGAATTGTCCGATGTGGGTGTTAGAGGATAAGCAAAAGCATGAGAAGGCATTGGAGAAATCTGGAAAAAGAAACTCTTAGAAAGGCTTAACTTGGAACCCATCACTTCCAAATAATCACTTTAAGACTATTGTTTCCTTTGCATTTTCACCACACTTCCTGCTCTCAGGAGTTAGGTATGAGAGCATGCTAAGAAGCTGCCTCCACTTATTCTCCCCAACTTTCACTTTGGCAAACCTCAGAAAGAATTCTCCTCTGCCCTGTGATGATGAGGAACACAACTGAGGTTGGATTTCTTATTTCTGTTTGCCCCTTATAATATATATATATATATATATATATATATATATATATATATATATATATGGTTTATATATTATGGTTTATGGTTTGCAGTTAGCTTGGGATTCTTTGACTTTCAGCAGTTGACTCCCAACGTGGGGCTTGGGGATTTGGGACCCCTGTGGCTCCATCCAGGTACCACTGGGCTCTGTGTGGTACATTTTGGTATTTGGCCACTGATCATCCCTGTGATGGTTCTGTAGCAGACTCTGGCCTCGGGAGAACCACTCTGGGTCCAGCTTCACCAGTGCACCATGGTAGCACAGGTGGGGCATGGGCTTCCCCAGATGTCCCTGTCAGCATTGCTGCCTTGCTGTCCCTGTGTTCCTGCTGCCCAGTCAGGGATCTTGACGGAGTGCACAGTCTGATTTGCACTAAATAACTGCTTTTAATTTAAGCTTATTTTTTAAGTATCTAATGCGCTAAAACCAATTTGAACTGTTGAAGCCAGCCACACGGCTACAACTGTGACATCTACTGGCTGGTAAGTTATTGAACCTATTCCAATGCATTACAGTTGAGATTTATAAGGTCAAATTTATAATTTATAAGGTCAAGATTACAGATAATTTAATGATGCAAGAGTTCAACAGCTTTTTTACTTCTACGATGGATGGTATTATGCAAGGCTTATCCCTGTATTTAATTCTAGGGATTAGCTTTGTCTTTCATATTCTCTCCTTAAAAAAATGGCTTAATAATAGAGCCAAAAATGAGACACTTTTAAAAATGATACAATCTTTACAGACTGATAATGACCAGCTAAAAGGAAAATCAGCACTCTAAAAAAGGAAATGACCAATTTGATGGACAAAACCCAGTCAATGACAGAGGGTGCTGAGACATTGTCTGAGAAAATTTGTACTGTTAAATGTATCAATTGGAATCTGCTAAACAGTTATAATAGATTAATGGATGGGTGTCTCTTCAAGAAGATAATATGTACACCATCAAAATTATGTCCAAAAATGAGACATTATATTTACTGGACAGACTTCATACCTTAAAATTCTCAATGAGGACATTAGAACAAAACAGAAGACAGGAGATCCAGACTTTTAAAAAGGCAGTGGTAAAAAGATTTTAAAAGATTAAAAAATTTATTAAAATTGATGAACAAAAGGTACAAAGACAAAATTTAGCCTCATTGGTACCATACCAAACTCCAGGATGGCTTACCCAGAGTTCTAACTGCCTTCCAGTGATATCTTCAAAAAGACCATCTGGCACTAAATATCCTAAGGTAGTCAAAAAAGATACATGGGAACCAATACGTATGAGTGACCTAAAAAAATTAAACAAGCAATAATGGCTTATGGCCAACATTCACCCTTTATTAGGAAAATGATCAAAACATGGGCTTCAATCAAGAAGGATACCCCACATGATTGGCTTCAATTAATCTCAGTGGTCCTAAAAAATGGACTGCATTTCTCTGGAAGTGTTATTAGGGGAAAAAAAGCAAAAATTTTAAAACAACAAAAAAAAGCAAAAAGAATTGATATTTCCCAAGATCAAATTCTGGGTGAGGGACATTACTCTGATCCTCAGGATCAGGCTCTTTACAAAGAACATGTCTTGTCTCTATGTAGCACAGCAGCTGCTTTAAAGCTTGGGACAGGATTCAAAAACCAAAAAAAAAAAAAATTGAATCATATATTAGGGTTAAAGAGGGTCAAAGAGAACTCTTTAATGACTTTTTATAAAGATTAACTAAGACTGTACAAATAGGAGTAACAGACCCAGAAGCTAGAAGTGTACTTATTAAATCTTCGGCTTTTAAAAATGCCAACTTAAAATGCAAAAAGATCCTTGGGCTTTAAAAGGTCAGATCAGCACCAATAGATAAATGGATATTACATACAATGAATGTTGAGACATTTAACTGTAGGACTAAAGCTTGGGTAGGAAAAGTGATTTCCAATGGTATGAGGAGACACCAAATTACCAAATATTTTAATTGTGGTAAAATAGGATATCTAAAGAGGGATTGTAAACAAGAAATTCCTAAAAATAATATCTCCTCTGAAAATGACAAAAATAGGAGGACTCAGCCTTCAGGTGTATGTAGGAGGTGTGACAAAGGCTGACATTAGACCAAGAAATGTAAGTTGACAAAAGACAGACAAGGAAACCTGATACCATCGGGAAACTCCTTGGGGGGGGGGGGGACTTCTCACATGCCTCCATGTCAAAAGTGGTTCAGTCATTCCCAGTCACTATGAAAAACATGTCTCACCAATAATGCTTTATTAACCTTAATTTTTCTTAATGCTAATTAAAAGAAACAATGGCAGCAGAGAGACATTAAATAATAAAAAAAAGCTTCTACATTAAATCAGCTGGTGTATTTCAAGGGTGTTTGACCTCACAATGAAAACCAGGAGATGGACTACATTGGGGAAGGTTTACTCTTGTTTCCAAAGGGTAAAAAATATGGATACCATCAAAATGAATAAAGATTCACTTTAAAAAAAAAACTCTTACAAAAGAAAAATGACAGCTAATCCACAAAGATAACAACCATACACATGGTAAGGAAACCCTATGGGGTTGGGGCAGGGTTCCACTCTTGTCTTTATAGAAAAAGACACATCTTCAAAAAGTCAAGAGCTTCTCGACATTTGGATGCTAAAAGAAAAAACAACTTTCCAAAACAAATCACCAAAAAGAAAAAAGAAAAGAAATATGACTTATGAGAACAGGTGATAAAAAATATACACATATAAATATATGTTTATAAATATATAGATCTGGTTTTGCAGTTGGACAATGGCTATCCCTCTCTAAATCATGCATGTTGTTTAATAAAATATTCAGAGTTTCTGCCTCATGTCAGGAACCATCTGGTATGGGACAAAAAAAAATTAGAAAAAATTTTACTTTCTCCAGGCCTATTTTGTCTATATCACATTTTTCATTAAATATATGCCTATATAAATAATGTTTAAGTTTTCCACAATGAACAGTAGATTTTCCTACAGATCCTTTTCCTATAGTAATCTTTAAAGATTCCAGGAAGGAGATGGGGCTCCACATCAACAACTTCACCTGGTTGAGAAAACATCATGATGCTAATAGCGATACTGTAAGACAGGTTTTTGGGTACCACCTGCTAAAATGGTGCACATTCTCACAATGTTCTAGGCAGAACTGTTATGGTAAAAGTAAAACAGAACCATTCCTTGAGTGGCCTCCAGGCCACAAGGGGCAGCGAGTCCCAGGCAGCGAGCCATGTGAAGGGTAAGAGTCAGAGATGGATAGGCACATGGCATGCAGAGTGAGGATTATATATTTATTTAGTGGATTGTGGAAGGGAAGGAGAAAGGGGAAAGGGGGGAAGAACAGGGAGAAACAGAGCGGGAGAGAGAGAGAGAGAGAGAGAGAGAGAGAGAGAGGAAGAAGGAGGAGGAGGAGGAGGAAGGGGAGAAGGGTGAAGAAAAGAGAGGCAGAAGCTGCCCCTTCAGGAGAGAGACAGAAAAAAAGGAACTCAGGCTGGAAGTGGAAGGAAGATCTACTTGCCTCAGCACACGGGGGGGGGGGGGGGGGGGGGTAGAGGGGGGGCAGGGCTTGTCTCTTAAAGGGACAGGACAGACCATTACAAGAACTCCAAATAAAAACTTTGGAAAAACCCTATCAACTATTCAAAAATCATTTGCAATTATACTAGACAGTAATTTTAAAACTTAAGCATCACTTTACTTTTACAAAATCTCATAAAAGAACATCACTCACATGATAGCTGAAAGCAATTCTAAAAGACAATGTCCCCCCTCCCCAAAAAGTTTGTACCCAGGGTTAGGAACACTATTTAGGAGTTGATTATTACTTGTATAGGGTAGAGGGTTAGGATAAAAATTATGTAGGCCCAAAAATCTCCTTAAAAAATTAAGAGGAAAAATTGAATGGGATAATAGGTAATTTAGTGTGAACTTATTCACACTAATAATAATAATAGTGGATAATAGAGTAAATTCTTGTTATGAGCTATAATTTATGGACAGTTTACATTAGTATAGTTTCTTGTATATTGATATAAATTTAAATTATATTTGTTATTTCTGTTTACAATATTTATACTCCCATGTAAAGTTATTTAATATTCAGATTGTATACATGCATGTTTCTATCTCTGTTTAAGACATTTTGTATATTGATACTGTTTTTAAGATATATTTATCATATTGCATTATGCATTTCTACCTCTGATCAAGATAGTTATACATTGTTTATATTTCGAGGTCATTGTCCTCCTTTACAACAAAGTTGTTTAGAGATTGTTTAATATTCTGATACAAAGTCTTATTCTTTAAGTTATACAGGTATAAAGTATTATAGATCAATAGTCACTCGTGTTTGTTATACATATAGTCAGATTAATTAGGTTCTTTAGATACATAGAGATTATTTTGTGCATAGATAGGTAATCTTCAACCCCTTCCAGGATCTGTAGAACATGGCATTTAAATAACTTAGGGTTCTGTTGACATGAAACACAATTGCTCCTGACAGCACCAACCTATTCCCAAGAAAATGTTGAGCACCAAAGACATTCCACTTAGAGTTCATTTTCTTTGGAACAATTGGCCTTTGGGCAAGGAACTGCCCATGCCTTGACCACTGAGAAAGTACAATGGTGTCCGGGCTGAATAAACTGGACAAAAGAAAAAAGACTGCCAAACCTTGCCAAGACAAAGTAAGATTGTTCTAAAAAATTTTTTGTCTCTAAAAGTAATCTGTCAGTTATGCTAGACCTTAACCAAAGTTGGTTGCTTGAATGTTACAAATAAAATTTTGAGTGATTGCTAAAGTAACTAGTTGTCTCTGTCATATACTGCACACTTTGGAAGCTTCTTGATTGTACTTCCTGCCTACTCAAGTAATATTGTCTCCCTTCTCAGGCTTTCAATGGGGTTAAACATTAAATAGTCATAGTTACCTTCCTCTTAATAATTAGCCAACCCATTTCAAATACAAGACTTAGACTCTTTAAAATAAAATGTTTATTAAAACATTTAATATGTGTTCCTTGCTTAATATTGTTTATGTTGGCTGTAACCTAATTTATACTTGATATCTGTTCCTAGTGTATGTAGTTTTGTATTGGGTTTGTAACTCTCCTATTTAGACAAAAGGGGGAGCAGCAAATCTCTATCAGCCAATGATCTTTAAGAGTTGAGACAAGGTTAGGGTGTGACCTTTTGGGTATTCTGGGAAAAATGCTGGACCACCCACAGTTCTCTCTCTGTGTGGTTCCCATGCTATACAACTGAGGTTTGACTTCTCATTCCTCTTTCGTAAGTTTGTCTCTTATAATAATAAAAGTATAACTGGTTTATCTTGGAGTTAGCTTGGGATTCTTTGACCTGCGACCTTCAACACTATGACAGAAGCACAGGGAGCTAGGCAAATGATTACTTTAATCAGGATTTAGAGTTTTAAAAAATGTACTTCCATCCTTCAGAGAAGAAATTTCTCTCATAAATTTAAAAATGCTATGTTATTGAATACATATACATACACTCAAACACACACAGAGACACATATACTCACACATGTAGACAAATACATGGAGAGACACAGACAAACACACAGAGAGATATAGACACAAAGACAAACACATAGGCACAAATATGCACAGATACACATACTCATACAGAGATAGACAGACACACACATACACAAACACACACACTTCTGTAATAGCTTTCATTCAGTTACTTAACAGAAGGTCTCTGGTTTGGCAAATTTAGGATTTTCCTCTGTAGTTTCTGTTCTGGCTTTCAATTGATGGGGACTAACTGATTTGTGTTGAGCTCTGGGAAGGAGAACCATGGAAAATAAAAGCATTATTATCCACAATTCACCACCTAAGTGTGAACTTAGTTTGGTAATTTGAATTACTATGGAATAGGCAATTGGGATCTTGATTGTTAAATTTTAGAGTCATAATTCTGAGGAAAAGAATAACTGTTTATTTAAAACTGATAAAAGTGTAGTCACATTGGAAGGACTAACACTTAGGCATACAGACAACTGTTTTAAGACAAAAACAAGTCCAAATTATACTGTAGCTCGAGAGTCCAGCTCCCAGAACTGCACCCAGGGTTACAGAAAAGAATGTTTTCAGAGTAGCAGGGACTTAAGAAGATTTCCTATCTGTCTGAAGGAAAAAGGCTCACATACACAATCCGAGGGTCATGCATGCTTTTTGTATTTACAGCCCTCATTCTCCAGGTTCAATTCTCTAGTTCTAAATCTTTAGTTCCAATTCTCTAGTTCTAAATCTTTAGTTCCAATGTTCTCCTTTCAATTTTCTCTAGCTTCTTTATTTACCTAGCTTATATACACAAATTCAACAACAAACTTCTTTCAATAGTTACCAGAGTTACATCTGAGGGGAGTGAGTAACTGTGCCAATGCCTAACCATGGCACTATATTTTAGTAGTCCAGGGAGACTGGAAAAATGTACAGTGGTCACAGCAATTTCTGTGGTTTATGGCATGACTTCAAACCCGGCATCTCTGTTTCTGACGTTTCAAGGAAATTACCTCTCATCAACTCACAGAGATATACTTGCATCTGCTTAAGTGCTGGAATTAAAGCCTTGTGCCACACAGCTGAGTCAATTATGCTCATATGCTTCTTAAACCATTTCATATTTTCTGAAGACAAGTCTCATCTACTATGGCCTTTAAAAATACGTTGTTGAATTTTATTAGTGAATATCTTAACTAGTACTTTTATTGCCATCCTGAGAACTTTATGCATGTTGGCAAATGCTCTACACATGAGCTATATTCACAGCTGTTTATCTGAATGTTTGTATTGATATCCACTCACGTATCACTGCATTGAAGTTAATCAGAAAGGCTTTCCTCTCTGTGTAGTTTGGTGTCCATGTTGCTGTGACTTTCCGCAAGGAGGTGGAAAATCTTCCTTCTATTTTGAAGTTTTCAAACAGCATTAGATTATTTTTTCTCTCTGCTCTCATGATTTGTGATTATCCTAAGCTTAGATTTAAGACAAAGTAGAAATTTCAGTCAAGTCCCATTTTCAAATGTATTCTTCAATAAAAGTTAACATTAGTCTAACAAGGAATGTTAAATAATAATGGCATATTATTGCCTTCCAACATTTTAAAAATGAAGAATTACATGTTAAGGAACTCAAACCAGTCTTGAGCAGTGCAACAGAATTTTAGAGTAATCTTTATGATGTACTGAGTCTTAAGTTTTACTCTGGCTACCTAGTCCTGAAAGCTGGGGGAGGTACTTAGCCTCTCGGGGAGTTCATATCTTCAAGTGCAATACAAATACCAGACCATGTCTAAGTCCTTACACAGTTGAAACCCATGTGTTATTTTAATGATTATAATCTCCCTGCCTATCACAATGCTATTTTAGAAGGTATCATCAGAGGTAATTTAGGCAGGTGGTTGCCCTGATTCCTAATTTAGAATTTAGAGAAGCTAATCTGGGGTGTTGGCTGGAGAATTTAATATTTCTTCACCTGTCCTTTGAGTTTTTTGGTGCCCAGGGTTTGGGAAAGAGAAGTGTGTGCTAAATAATCAGAGAGCAGATCCAAAGAAAGCAAGGGGATACTTGCCTATTTAAAGTAACAACACAATTAAAACTCCAAGTCACAGGAACAAAGATGCTGCTTCACAAGCATTATCCCATTAGAGAGGACTCCATCAAGCCCAGACAGGGCCCTCTTGAGGCTGAGGCTCCACATTAGAGCACAGGCATTTCAAATGTGTTTATATGCTTTGATCATTGTTAAAAATAAACTTAGTTTAAAAATTATTATTTAATCAGAGTAAAATTAGACCACCCAGCTCTGACAGTGAACTGCTGAGGTGTGACTTATAGATAACCATTATCCAATTCCACAGACATTGACAATCTTGTAGTAATGTTCCTGTAATGAAGAGAGCATCAGTGAACATGGTTGAGCAAGTGTCTGTGGTAGGATGAAGTGTCCTCTGGGCATACATTCAAGAGTGGAACAGCTGGATCCTGAGGTAGATGGATTTCAGTCTTACTGGGGAACTAACACAGATTTCCATAGTGACTGTAATACGTGAGTGTTCCCCTTACTCTACATCCTTGCCAGCTGTCATTTGTTTTACTGATTTTAGCCATTCTGATAGGTGTAAGATGAAATCTCAAAGTAGTTTTGATTTGCATTTCTCTGATGGCTTATAGGATATTGTGTGTTTAAGTGTTTCTCAGCCATTCGAGCTTCCTTTTTTGAGACTTCTCTGTTTAGATCTGAACCCCATTTTTAATTGGGTTATTTGTTTTCTTGGTATCTAGTTTTTGAGTATTTTATATAGTTTGGATATTAGATCTCTATAAGATGTGGAGTTGGTAAAAATCGTTTTCCATTTGTAGGCTGCCACTTTGTCCAATTGATTGTGTCCTTTGATACACAAAAGCTTCTCAGTTTCATGAGATCCCATTTTATTAATTGTTGATCAAAGTGCCTGTGCTAATGGTGTTTTGCTTAGAAAGTCTTTTCCTGTGCCAGTATATTCAAGGCTATTCCCTGTTTTCTCTTCTATCAGATTCAGAGTATTTGTTTTATGTGGAGGTCTTTGATTCATTTAGACTTGAGTTTTGTGCAGGGTGATAAATATAGATCTATTTGAATTCTTATACATGTTGTCATCTATCTTGACCAGCACCATTTGTTAAAGATGCTATCTTTTTTCCCTAGTGAGTATTTCTGGCTTCTATATCAACAATTAGATGTAGGCTGGATGGTAGTGGCTCACACCTTTAATCCCAGCACTCAGGAGGCAGAGGCAAGTGAATCTCTGAGGGTTCAAGGCCAGCCTGGTCTACACGAGCTAGTTCTAGGATAGGCTCCAAAACTACAGAGAAGCACTGTCTCTAAAAAAGAAAAAGAAAAGAAAAAAATCAGTTGTTCAAGGGTGTGTGGATTTATGTCTGGGTCTTCAATTTGATTCCGTTGATTAATGTGTCTGTTTTTGTGACAGTACCATACTATTTTATTACAAAGTTCATATGGATTCACAGGGACTGAAGCAGCATGCACAGGGCTGCGTGGGTCTGCACCATGCCCTCTGTGTATATATTATGGCTTCCAGTTTAGTGTTTTTATGCACTTCCTGAATGTGGGAATGATTGGGTCTCTAATTCTTGTGCCTTCTCTTGGGCTCTTTTCTTTTTGCCGGTTTGTTTTGTCCAATTCTGATGTATAATTTTTTATATTTTATATTATATTAGAATACCTTAGTAGCCTGTTTGTTTTCTAGTGAGAGACAGAAAGGAAATGGATCTGAATGAGAGAGGTGGTGGGGAGGAATTAGGAGTGGAGGAAGAGGAAACCATAATCAGAATATATTATATGAGAAAAACTTATTTTATATAAAAGGGGGAAAAGGAAAGAAAATGTTCTTTTCTTTTCTCATAGGCAATACTAGAAGATTTATATTCAGGACATCATAGATCAAGCTCCCTCAAATTTTCTTCAGTCATCTCTTTCTAGCCCCTTAATTCACTCATGGTTGTTATGAAAAATCAGCTCCACTTTTCTCTAGCCCCTTTCTTTTGCACATCCTCAGAGCCATGTGGTCCCCACCCATTTGTTTTCCTTTCTGATTACCTGTTCCCCTAGGAGAGAAACCTCCCTTCATTCTTGGGAAGGATTAATCCTCTCACAAGCAGGTCTTCCCGCCACAATTCTAGCAAATTAAACCCTCATCGCTTTTTCTCTCCCTGTCACAGCTGCACCTCTCATGGTTTAGTGGCAAAGCAGAAATGGATTTCTGCTCCATGGAAAGAATTTATCAAAGAGAGATTTTCTGTGATCTCGCTGTCAAAAGGAGAAATTTATCCAATACTTCCTCATGTTCCACCCCTCTTGGGAATACCTAAAGGATGTCAGTGGTGGTTTACTTGGATTAAATATATTGAAATTATTCTGATCACATAAATCATTGCTTCTGTAGGGTACTCACTAAGATGACAAATAGCCTTAAAATGTAGAAATCTACTTACTGATTTTTTAAATTATTTGACAAATCTCAGATCAAGGTTGCTTTATGCAAATTAAACTTAAGGTTGCCCTAACATGCCTGTCTATTTGGAAATTTCTAGTAGCATCCTTTGAATTTTCAATCACAGATGTAGCTTCTGAGAGTATTTGGGGGGATGGATACTTAATGGACTTCTATTTTCTTTTCAACATTTGTGGAGGTGGGGAGATCATGGAGGTGAAGACCATGTTATATCCTGATAGGACTAGGGAAAAGACACGATAATCTTCTAGCAATTCTTCAGCTAAGAGTTTTTTATTTATTACAGAGCAGAAAAGATAACTATGCTGGAAAAAATAGGGTTGATAAGGAGTTGGGATCAGTAGGAAGAGCTTCCTAAGGTATTGGCGTTCAACTCTCTACTGCCCGTTTAGAGCACCGATTTCGGCCTCTTCAGTTTGACTCTCAAAGGAATGAGACTTCCTGAACACTGGCTCACTCTGGCATCCTTGGGGGAAGTAAGAGCACGTGACTACAGGAAAGGCTTCCTATCTTCCCACGCTGTGGTTACCAGTCAGAGAAATAACAAGAAATAACCTTATTGCCTAATGAAAACTGTTATGAAATAGACTATGAATTTAACAATGTAAAGATGTGCTACGTTTGTTTACACTGCATCTGTTTAATTGTGTAAAGTTGTGTGGCTCTTTTACCTTGCCTGCCTAAAGCACTTGACTGATTTGATAAAAGATGCATGGTCAATAGCTGGGCAGTAGAGGGATGGGTAGGACTGGTGGGCAAAGAGAATAATAAAAGGAGGAATCTAGGTTCGAAAAGAGAGAATGAGGGAGAAAGAGAAGGAGATGCCTGGGGCCATCAGCCAGCCAGACATGAAAGAATCAAGAAAAGTATAATATACAGAATGAAAGGTAAAAAGCCTTGAGGCAAAACATAGATGAAGAGAAAGAGGCTGAATTAAGTTATAAGAGCTAGCAAGAAAAGAACCTAAGCTAAGGCCGAACATTCATAATTAATAATAAATCTCCTTTTCATGATTTAGGAGCTGGTTGGAACCCCCCCCCCCCAAAAAAAGCATGCTATAGAAAGCTAAGGTGGTCAGAGACACTCTGATGTTGGCTGCCTTATTACACACTTTATTTCCAAAATAGGAATCTATTTCTGTGGCCCCATCAAGGAAGTGAGAATCAGGATTTATTCTAAATACTGTGTTCTTAGCTCAGCTACATTTAAAAATAGACTGATGGGAATTGAGAGGACCTTCAAGGTTTTCTTTCTGCGGATATTCCCCCATCTTACGGGTGCTCAAGAATATCCTGAGGAAGATACCCAACAATTTATTTTAGAACCTAGTGTTGTCTGAGTCAGAAAAGTACATCACGTCTAGCTAGAGTACATTCAGTCCAAGTTGGTGGATTTTCCTACCTCACAGGAACAACGTGTGAGTTAATAAATTAATCTTCAGTTACAGAAGTTTTCGTGATCAGATTGCAAGAATGAGTTTCTAACACTGACCTTAAGCATGTAGGAGTAGGAAGGTTTTGCAGGATATGGAACGATAAGACAAGCTACTCCTCCCCCACCCCACCCCGCAGTGGTCAGAAGCTAGCTACCCTTCAGCCAGTGGTGTACATATGTCGGTGGAGTCCCTGTGCCTACACAGCTGCACGTCATCATACTTCTGCAGTTAAAGTCACAATTGCTATGTTTCTCCTTGGGCTTCATTATGTAGTTCTGTGATGGGGAAGCTCAGTCAATCACATCTGGCTACGGTGTGGCTGCCTGGAGGCCAGGTAGAAAAATAGGAGAGAAAAGTGCGCACACTCTCTCTATGCTGTGCTCGCTGGACCATTTCGGATTTCGGACCTCTCACTGTTAGCGTGAGTGTCCCCCTTTTTCAATTATTAAAAATATAGCCGTTGTTCTCGAGCTGGTCTGGTTATTCATCGCACCGACCGGATACGCAAATGCTTACAGTTCTGCTCATAAAATGCTCTCTGGTTCTAAAATACTCACCATACCGGCATCCGCACCCTGGCACACAAAGGACTTCCTGGAAATCTGCCCGAGCCTTTGTTTACTTATCCCTTCTTAATGGGCAGAGGGGGAGAATGGGTGGTTTCCATTATGTGATAAATCTACCAGTCTTCTTCACACTATTTTAATCATCCCAGAATTCTTTGCTCTAGATTAAAATCTACCGTTCTTTCATCATTTTATCCCTTGGTTTAATTCTGTAGTAAATAGACAGTAAATGTGTTTGGTCTCTACTAGAAAAATATGTTCGGCCATCAGTATCTTTGTTTTCTAGAAAAAAATAAATTTAAGCAAATAAAGCAAACAAGAACATGATTTTCTTAAATCCTGGAGAAGAACTTTGAAGAACTCAACCCTGCTCCAGTTAAATAGTTAGTTTTGAATCAATATTTATTTGAATGACATTGCGAATGGATTTCTCAACCTACTCTTTCTATGTTATAAAGATGTGCTGGGAAGCCCCAGTGTATTCTATCCTTTTTTTAAGCTGTGATTTGCTACCTGTCTTGTCTCCTTTTAAAAAACCAAGAGAGAACTTTCTTGGAGTAGTTTCATGCCTGGTAATTATGCAAAACCAACTTCCCCTCTACTTCTCCAGTAAGAAGCCAAGGAGTGGTCTAAGACAGAATAAGGACAGCTCAGGATGATCACCGAACTCTTTCTGGGTGAGAAAGGGAAGGGTCCTCGTATGTCCTTCCGGAAGACTTAACCATCTAAAATCTAACTGTGGTGTGTGCTTCTCGGAACACCCATCATCTTCATCAGTATCTATGCTAGAGTCAGGGGATGTTCTTGGGAGATTAGAGATCACTAACCCAGATCTAAGAAATAAACAGCGCTGGCTAAATTCACGTGCATCTGAGTGCTGCTGCAGTACAGAGGTCACCTTTGGCTGCTACATGCTTCCTTAAAGAAATTTCCATTCCCATCAAAATCCCAGTTAAATTCTTCACAGACCTTGAAAGAACAGTACTCAACATCATAAGAAAAAGCAAAAAATTCAGGATAGCCAAAACAATCCTGCACAGTAAAAGAACTTCTGGAGGCATCACAATCCCTGACTTCAAACTCTACTACAGAGCTACAGTACTGAAAACGGCCTGGTATTGGCATAAAAACAGACAGGAGAACCAATGGAACTGAATCTAAGACCCAGATATTAATCCACATTCCTTCGAACACCTGATTTTTGGCCAAGAAGCAAAAAATATCAAATGGAAAAAAAGAAAGCATGTTTAACAAATGGTGCTGGCATAATTGGATATCAACATGTAGAATAATGAAAATAGATCCATATCTATCCCCATGCACAAAACTCAAGTCCAAATGTATCAAAGACCTCACCATAAAACCTTATAGAAGAGAAAGTAGGAAGTACACTTGAGTGCACTGGCACAGGAGACCACTTCCTAAATAGAACTCCAGTTTTACAGACACCTAGATAAACAATTAATAAATGGGACCTCCTGAAACTGAAAAGCTTCTGTAAAGGAAAGAACATGGTCAACAAGACAAAATGATAGCCTAAAGAATGGGAAAAGATCTTCACTAACCCCACATCAGACAGAGGTCTGATCTCCAACATATACAAAGAACTCAAGAAATTGGTCATCAAAAGAATAAATAATCCAATAAAAAATGGAGTACAGACCTAAACAGATAACTTTCAACAGAAAAATCTAAAGTGCCTGAAAGACATTTAAGGAAATGTTCAACATCCTTAGTCACAAGAGACATGCAAATTAAAACAACTCTGAGATTCCATCTTACACCTGTAAGAATGGCCAAGATCAAAAACACTGATGACAACTTATGCTGGAGAGGTTGTGGGGAAAATGGGAACACTTCTGCATTGCTGGTGGGAATGCAAACAGCCCCTTTGGATATCAGTGTGGAGATTTCTCAGAAAATTAGGAAACAACCTCTCTCAAGACCCAGCAATACCACTTTTGGGTATATATCCAAAGGATGCTCAATCGTGCCACAAGGATATGTGCTCAACTATGTTCATAGCAGTTTGTTTGTCATAGCCAGAACCTGGAAACAACCTAAATGCCCCTCGACCAAAGAATGGATAAGGATAATGTGTTACATTTACACAATGGAGTACTAAACAGAAGAAAAAAAATAATGACATCTTGAATTTTGCAGGAAAATGGATGGAGCTAGAAAACATCATTTTGAGTGAGGTAACCCAGACCCAGAAAGACAATTATCACATGTACTCACTCATAAGTGGTTTTTAAACATAAAGCAAAGAAAACCAGCTCACAAATCACAATCCCAGAGAACCTAGACAACAATGATTACCGTAAGAGAGACACACATAGATCTAATCTACATGGGAAGCAGAAAAAGACAAGATCTCCTGAGTAAATTTGGAGCAAATGGACCTTGGAGGTGGGTGAAGGGGATGGGAGACGCAGGGAGGGGAACAGAGAAAAATGTAAAGCTCAACAAAAAATCAATTTTAAAAAAGACAAAGAAAAAAAGAAGTTTTCATTCCATGAACATCTTTGAGGTCTCATTCCTTTCTTTGCTCTTGCTCTTTGGATGACCTTTATCTCCACCTTACATGGGAATGTTAATCTTGTCTTGTCACAACTTAAGTTTCAATTTGTTCTTGAAGAGGCTCTTTCAGACTGGTTGTTATCTAGTTATCAGCTTGAGCTTCAGAGGGCTTTGCTGCTGTCAACAGCCACCACCATAGACCAAAGATTTGCCACGTTAGGAGATACCTTCACTGATTTGCCCCAGCTTCCTACCTATCTTTGGTACCCAAAGCATCCTGCTTGCCTTATCTTGCCTAACTTTCCAAGGAGTTCTGTGCTGCCCCCAGACTCTGCCATGGCATGTGGCATTTACTCCACTTGGAATACTTCCTTTCTTTCTCATATTCACCTAACATTATCACTCTTGTAAGCAAATGCCCCCCCCCCTTTTTCAAAACAGCAGTTGGGCATTATCATCTGGATTGGCTTCAGGTTTCATCAATATATTTTTATTTTAGGTTGTCATCTGAAATGCCCCCACATGTTCCCACGGATCACTAGGCTGCTACCACATGTGCCCGTGGATCACTAGGCTGCCCCACATATTCCTGTGCATAACTAGGCTAACTGTTTGAGTAGACATTCCAAACTTGTTAGTAGTGGCCATGGTGTTGGGTGGGCCAGGTTCCTGGTGTCTTCTTCCAAAATGAAGTAAAGGCACATAGACCACACAACTAGCAAGGTATATTCAAAGCAATATACAGTTCAAATTTGATGGTGAGCCACATGAGTGAAAGGGTACTCGAGGGCTGCAATTATTGTCAGGGACTTTCTTTTAGGAGTTCAAGACAAGGCAGAGCTCCATTGTTTAGGTCATAACAGGTGGTTCTCCATTTAATTGAGAGACTGGGATTATGTAAATCTTTGCTCAAGGTCCCTGCCATAACACATAAGTCATAGGTGCACTCATATATGCAGAAGCATAAAATGAGAAACAGGATTTTTCTTAAAAAAAAATAAAAACAAGAGTTCACTTAGAGGATATAGTTTTCCTTATTGAGCATTTATTCAAAAATGATTGTGGCCAGATTCATTCTCCTTTCTTGTTCCCAGATATATTGAAAATACATTTGAATAGAAACTGTTCAAGTTTATGGTTGATAATGAAAAGAGAAACATAGCCCACTGTTCAGAGTAGAGGATGTTTGTAGACTGATATCATTAGAGGTCCTAGGCTATTAACAATTTCATTGTGCAGAGAGAATTGTGTAGACTTAGTGTGTATGGGCATGTAGACTTAGTATGTGCAGGTTACCAAATGCACTAGAGGAGAAGTGTGTGCATAGCCCAAGTTAAGTGGAGTGCTAGGTTGCTGAACTCTTCTCTGTGTGTACCTGTCTCAGACTCAAGAAGTTCCTGACTTCTTACAGAGCCCACTAAAAACCCAACTGGACTACAAGCTCAGCAGGGGTAAATCTTACCTAGGAATAAACAGCAAATCCTTATTTTTTTGTGTGTATGTGTGTACATATATATATATATATATATATATATATATGTTTGAGTGTTTGTACATATCTTGTGTGCATACAGGAACATGTGCACATTTGTATATATGTGTGTATAGGCCAGTTACTGATATTGCATGACTTCCTCAATTGCTCTCCAGCTTATTTATATTTTGGGACATGGTCTCTCCTTGAACGTGAAGCTAACGTGTTTGATCAGCAAATCCGTGGGATTCTCTTATCTCTGCCTCCTTAGTGCTGGAATTATAGGCATGCACTGCCATATCCAGGTTTTCTGCATGAGTTTTGGGATATCAAACACAGATTCCCATGCTTGCATAGCAAGCACTTTACCAACATCTGTCTTTCTAGCCTACAACCTTATTTTTGAACAGTATTTCCTCCTCTCCTCTGCCAAATGTATAACACTTCCTTAAGGACACTCATCCCAACTCCCTACTCCATCCTGAGTTCCCTTAGCACCTGAGCTATGCAATTGTAGAACAATTTATTGAAAAACTCAATTATTTTTTTTGAAGAAAGGAACCATTTTGTTGACTTGGAAACTTCAAGTAGAAACTTAACAATGGCTTACTTAACATTTGCTAAATGAATAGGTTGAGGGATGGATAGTTGAATGGGGAATTCATGGCTAAATGGGTAGGTGGATAGATGGATGGAGGAATGTGGCTAAAGGGTAGATGCATGGGTGAATGACTGAATGAGTAAATGGTAGAATGAGAGAATAGATAGATGAGTGGATGGATTCATTATGGGTGAATGGATGGGTACAAAGAGAAGTGTGAAGGTTTCGGGATTAACAGAATGCCTTACTCTTGATATTTTGGGTTGTTTCTTACTTTGTTTTCTAGAAATAGATGAATTATGGGCCTATAATCTTGTTCTAAGATTTCAGCAATTGTTTTTACTTAAATGCTGAGTTTTGCATGAGTTTATTTTGAATCAGTAAATATTGTATGTATCTATCATGAATAGCATGCCATTTAAAAATATTTTTGGATATGAATCATGGAGTGGTGTAATGTATCTAATTAACAAATACACAGTCTCACATGATTCTTGTTCTGTGCTGATAATGTTATCCAGTTTATACAGCTTTCCAGGACTGTGTCTCCTCTATAGATCTTTAGAATCCATTGCTCTTAGCTCCAGCTTCATAGCATTTGACCAACATCACCACATTCTCTTGGGCTCATTGTTTTGGGCCTTGGTAGATATATCCAAGAGCCCAGGAGGCACCCAACTTTCTGTAGGGTTCTCTGAGACTGCAGCTGAGCCACAAGTCCAGTAGTTGTGGACCTTACTCAGATTTTAATTTCTTCCCAACCAAGAGGCTCCTGGGAATACTGACAAAAAGTCCCCAGGCTGAGGAGGTATTTCATTTCTCACCCTAAAAACTGAAAGTTGTCCTGGTTTTTAGTTGGTATGTTGGGAAAATTTTAAGACATATCCAGACTGCACCCTTGCCAAGGCTGGCCTTATAGAAACATAACAAGGTCTATTGTCTTTGGTAAAAGGCGAGATCCTGAAAGCAGATCATACTCCAGTGACAACAGGTGGCTAGGCCATGTTCGCTCCACACAGTGCTGCTTTCTCTTGAACTGCATTGATAAATCTGGTGTTTTCTCATTGGCACGCATTCTCCTGTCAGCTGTGCTTTTCCCAGGGAGTCACATTTTTCTTCTATGAGCACAGCATTCTTTCAAACATCTTCTATTGGTGAGTCACAGGGACCCACCACAGTAAGGGAGAAAAGTCCATCCCTACACCGGGGCATCTGATGACTCAGTGGACCTAGGGCACATTCCAGCAGAAGGCACTTCTGCATTTTATCATGGGCAACTTTCCACCACCTCCACCCAGAAAAAGTGAAACGCACTTTGGGCTTTTCCCGTTTATTCATACCTGCTCTCTCTCTCCCAAAATGATGGCCACACAATGTTTTCTCATTTCTAGTGGAGTGCATTGTTAATTGTTCAGACTTAAGAGAAGGCTGCATGCAAGCAAGAAGATGGCATGTATACAAAAAAAGTAAGTGAGGAAGGTAATGAACAGTTTCTTGGAGGCTTTGGGAATCAGTTTCATTATCCTGTTGCCTCCATCAGTCTTTCCAGTTAATTCAGAAATAACCAAGCCTTAACTATGTCTACTTTTACTTCTTAATGCATTTTTTTTGGTACTAGACAGTATGATGTCCTCAGGAAAACTGCACACTGATTAAGTACCATAAAGTACTCTCTAACACGATCTCATAGCACTCTCTCCTTTGTCTTTATTGCAGTCCACACCCTCAGTTACTGTAGTTCTTATTTATCTTTCAATGACTGCCTCCAACTAAACTATGAAATCCTAGACAAAGAAAGCCAATGTCTGTTTACCTGGAGCCTTGAATGTTGCTCCATAATCATAGACTTTCCATAAACAAAGGATTAATGCATAAAACCAATTATCAGCTGGCATCTGCTTACCTGGAAGCAAGCCCCACAGTGCTTCTTTTAAACCACTTCAGTTATTTCATCCCTACCATGATTGAAAGCCAGCCTACAGAGCTCCTCAAAATTCTGGTGCAAGTTTCCCTAGTTTCTTAGGCTCATATCTGTACTTTGCTCATCCCCCTGCCCCCACCCCACTACAAACTGCCTAATGGCTAATATAAGAAGGCACTGTGGGCTCAACTGTGGTCTACTTCACCCTTATACTATCCTACCCCTCCTCTTCACACTGTTGCTTCTTGCCTACTTGAACTCGTCTTTCATTGTGTCTTAATCAGATTTCTCAAACCCTTTCTCTCTGATCTGCGGGTTCATAGTTGGGTATCAGCAAAATTTTCTATAATTATGTCATTTTTCTCCATAACCCAGGAAGGAATTATAGAAACAGTAGAAAAGGCAGTCTTAAACTTCAATTTTCTGGGGGGGGGGGGATCAAAACAAAACTAGGCTTTCTCCAGATTTCCAATGATTAGTTGGACGAAAGGCTCATCCAAGAGGAATGAAGTTGGGACCCAGGAAGTACAGCAGAGGAAAAGGATTATGTGACATGACATCAGACCTCAGATACACGTGGTGGAGTTCCTTCTACGAAATTTGGCAACCTTAAGTCCTGACCACACTGGTCTCAGCACATGACCTGCAGGTCCTAGAGTAGTCGCTAGCAGCTAAAGAAAAGGATGCTAAAGTGCACTGATCTGCAAACACTTTTCACATGTTTAGTCCCTAAAACATGGCTAAGATGTTATACATCTCACATCTTTAAGCCTAATGTTTTTCCTACAAATTTAGATAGATACTGAAAGATATATTATTTCAGCATATTGTACACATTATTATCAAACTTTAACTCATTAAAAATATATCAGATGAAATAAAAATATAGCAATTTGTCACTCTTTCATATTGAAATAAGTGAACATATCTATTTGAAATTTTTATTACATACCTTTTAATTAATATCCTTACTGCCACATAATTTTATCCTAAAATAGCTACTTTGCCCTAAAAGTCTTACTTTAACTACCTTATAATGTTCTTTATAACAAATATGCATCTCTCTATATATTTAAATTTCAGCATTTGAAACTTTATCTATATTGAATTGCTATAATAATTAGTAAACAATTGATTAAATATGTATATAAAATTTGTGGGATGTAATATAAGTGGATAAAATGTTACACGGGACTATTTTCCTTTCTAATATTTACTGTAGATATCCATGAATGAATCTGTCTCATTGCTAAAATATGACAAGCTTGAGCATTCAATTTCTTTCCCATTTTTAATTTTTAGGCATAGCAATTTTGCAGACAATCTGTGCTCACATAATCAAGCAGTTGGTTAGGCGTGGGAACAGAATTCCACACAGTCCAATGATAATGCTCCTTAGGAATGAAATGCCAACGCTTACCTCAGAAGATTGAGTAAGGATAGTTTGCTTAATGATCTGCCAACCGAAAAACTGATTAAATCCTAGTCTATCTCTTCCAAAACCAAGGAAGCTGCCTGGCTCATGATCCCCAAAATGCTTGTTAAGAGTTCTTTGTTCCTGGCTTTTTTTTTTTAAAATATTTATTTATTTATTATGTATACAATATTCTGTCTGTGTGTATGTCTGCAGGCCAGAAGAGGGCATCAGACGTCATTACAGATGGTTGTGAGCCACCATGTGGTTGCCAGGAATTGAACTCAGGACCTTTGGAAGAGCAGGCAACGCTCTTAACCACTGAGCCATCTCTCCAGCCCCAAACTGCCAAGTTTTAAATGTTGCCTTTTTCCTTAGCTGTCATGTTTTTAAACTCTGAAGCATCTTTAGGACAGGGGGGTGCTGCAGGACCAGGCTGGTCAGAAATTCTGTCTAAAAATAGCACTCAACATAAGGCTTGAACCCATGACCCTGTGTTCTATGCTTTTGTACACTATAAAGATTTGTGACTCCTATTAGTTTAATAAAATGCATATTGGCCAGTAGCCAGGCAGGAAGTATAGGTGGAGTGACCAGACTAGGAGAATTCTGGGAAGAGAAAAGGCAGAGAGTCAGTCACCAGCTAGATGCAGAGGGAGCGAGATGCCTTACTGAGAAAAGGTACCAAGCCATGTGGCTGAACATATATATGAATTATGGGTTAATTTAAGTTATAAGAGCTAGTTAATAATAAGACTGAGCTAATAAGCCAAACAGTTTATAATCAGTATAAGCCTGTGTGTTTCTTTGGGACTGAATAGCTGCAAGACCAGGCAGAACAGAAACTTCCATATACAGAAGAGGGTATACTTTTTTTGCAAAATAAAAGAAAAGATAACTTATACTTTATTATTAATCTTTGACACTTTATACATGGAAACTCAGTCCCTTAGACCCTTCTATCAGCCCAATATGGTGGTCCACATCTCTAATCCCAGAACTAGGAAGGATGACTCCAGGAAGACAGCAAGTTCAAGTCCTGTCTAGGCTACACAGACAGTTTGAGGGCAGCCTGGTTACACAGTGTGACTGTGTCTGTATATCTCTCAGAAGTCCCTACACACCACTGGTATGTGTAAAATATGTAGAAAACCACTAGATTAGTGTCATGGCTTTTGTTATCTTGGATGTCTTTTTCTTAAGTGGTGACCATGGGTCTCATTAATAAGACCTAAAGCACCCCAAAATTGCTTTCCGAATTCTAAATTATTATCAAGACAGTCATTCTTAGAGTTTTGCCATCACTCATCTGAATAATACATTTGAAATAATACATTTGTAATAATGATGAGAAATAATAATTGACCTAACATTTGTGTATATATTATGTTCAAGTTACTTTACAAAAACTTTCCATGAAGCCTATACTACTAACAACACTACAAAGTACATATAATTCCTATTCTACTGATTATGAAATAAAGCCACAGATTATCATTTGTGTATGGTTTCATTGATAAGTGGTGGAACTCAGCTTCATACCTGGAGAATTTGGGTGGGACAGCTGGAGCTTAACCCCCCACTTACCATCGCCTAATGGGCTATCACTATTGTTCTTAGCTTAACATTGCTGAGTTTCCTTCATTGAGTTTTCCAGATATATTTTGAAGCCCTGAGGAGCAGCAGCATGAAACAGTTGGGTTTTGTTGGAGGGTGATAGCCATGCCTTAGGGTGAAAGTCTGAGAAGGGTGCTGCTGCCGTGACTGTGGACAATGGAAAAGGCAAAGTGTGGGTGGAGCATTCTAGTCCTAGGAAGAGAGGCTAAGGACTCAGAAATGAGGGCGGGAAAACGAATCGGACCTTATCACTATGACTGTCCGCCGGGTCCCTTCGGGAACCTGGTGTGTAAAGCAGAGAATTAACCCTTATGTTCTAGAGATGCTGCTTGTCCTGTGCACGTAGACATGTGTGGGAGATTTTGGGAGTCTTTCACATCAGTCTCGATATGATTGTGCACATATGCACTGACTGTATCACGTGATGCAGACACAGCCAAGGCTAATGTCTTAGATCAGAAAGGCTGATAATCGTGGTGTGTTCCTGACTCAGGAATGTTTCAGTTTCAGGCCAGTTTTCCACTTCACTTGCCAGAGTCAAATGTAAAGTCGAGCAAAAAGGGCTTAGACTAGTTACATCATCTCAAGATTAGGGATGCATACTGATAAGCTCAAACCTACCCGAATGTCTTGAAGGTCAAGGTGCCGGTGCCTGTCAGAACAAGTGAAGGAAATTCCCAAAGTTTTGACAAAGTTATATGTGTTCAACTGGGACTGAAATTCTGGAGTTCGTATGTCCTGCTTCATGGGGTTAAAGCATATATGTTGCTTAGATGGAAGGGAGGGTGGAACTCAGCACTTAGACATGAGAGCTGTGAGTTCAACTCTGGAAAGAAACAAGCTGTGGAAGCCACTCTAGGGGTTGTTTGTGTTAATCTCTGGGTACCTCTTTCTGAGAACCAGAATATTATAAAAGAATTTGCTGGTAAAGAATTGAAAAAAAAAAAGCCAAAGACCTAAAGTAATGCTTAATTTTGAATTCAACCCACTGGAAAAATCCTAAAATGGACTAGATTAATCCCATTCCCCCTTTGTAAAGTATATCTCCACATAAAATCTGGGACAGGACTTGGGATAACACTGACATGAAAGAATCTTGGTATGTGGTTTTTACTTCTAAATATGAGTCAGTTGCAGTAAGGCTGTGAAAACACAAATCACTCTGGGCACAGTACCAACATGAAAAGAATAGTAGCTACATGGCACCATGAATAACTGAGTGCTTGGCAGGCAAAAGTTCTAGAGAGTCAGACTTCAATCCATTATTGGAAAGAATCAGCTAGTAATTCGAAAGTTTTCAAATATGACATGGACTATCTTATGAGATAATGGGATGGAAATGGGCAAGGAAAAGCCATTAAGGATGTTATAGTGGGCGGTGCCACTTTAATGGGCTAGATATCAAATTAGGTCATTTTATCTCTCATGCCACTTAACTCTAGCACAAATTTTGAAAATAAAAAAAATCACTTGGAAATTTCTTTTGTTTTCTTCATAAATTTTATAAATATATAAACTTGTGAGGTAAGTAAATTTAAGTACTTTTAAGTTACAATTATTTATTAGAAAACATGGGTGGATGGTGGTGCGCGCCTTTAATCCCAGCACTCAGGAGACAGAGGGAGGCAGATCTCTATGAGTTTGAGGCTAGCCTGGCCTACAAAAGCTAGTCCCTGGACAGGCCCCAAAGCTACAGAGAAACCTTGTCACAAAAAAAGGAAGGAAGGAAGGAAGGAAGGAAGGAAGGAAGGAAGGAAGGAGACAAAAAAATCAAAAACAGAAAGCATGACTGTAGTTTGCAAATACCTTTCCATGATTTTTTTTTTGAAAGAGGGGTCAGAATATGAATCACCATGCTGTATTCAGGTTACAGACATTTCATTGAAGACAAAAGGAGAAAATGATTTGATTCAAGGAGAGCATATCTAATTATTGAATAGTTGTAGGGCCTTCTTGCCTCAAGAAAAGAGCGTAACCAAGTGAATTTTCTATTATTAATATTTTTGTTAGCATATAAAATAATGGGTTTCAGCCTAACACTTTCATACATACATCATTAAATTTCTCCCATAGTCATCCCTCATACCCTTCTCCTGCCCACCCGCTCTTCCCCCATCCTTCCATCAACATTCTTTCTCCAGCTTCCATGTCATATACATATATTCAAATTTAGATCCCATAGAAGCTTGTGTTGCTTTTATTCCCTCATTCCCTCTCTTTTTCTTCTTTCCTTTTTTTTTTTTGGTCCCCTTGCTCTCTCCAAATATCCCTTCCTTCTTCTTTCATCTCTCTCACACACACACTCATGCACACGCACACACTCATGTGCACACACACACACACAGTCAGTAGTGGGGTCAAACCAAGGACATTGCATGTGCTTTTCCTCAGTCCCACAGACTTTTTTTTTTCTTAAGATTTTGAGACTATGTTTTGTCAAGATATTCAGGTTTGCCTTGAACTCAGTTTATAATTGAATTTTATTCCATTTACAACTTATAAGAGATTGTCATATAAGATGTCTGTGGGGAGAATAATGTTCACATTGGTGTGTGCAAGTCCCCGATGGGAGTCATTCACTCAAAGGAAATCCAAGGATACAAAGGAAACAGAAAACAATAGTAGAAAATGCAGCAGAAAGTCATTCACAATTATGGACCCTTGAGTAAGCCATTCATGGTTCTGGAGTCTGGAGTAAGTTATTCACAGTTATGGGGTCTTGAGTAAGTCATTCACAGTAATGGGGTCTTGAGTAAGTAATTCACAGTAATGGGGTCTTGAGTAAGCCATTCACAGTAATGGGGTCTTGAGTAAGCCATTCACAGTTATGGAGTCTTGCGTAAGCCCATTGGCTTCTTATGCTGCTTGTGGGTAGAGCTATTTGAATTAAAGGTGGTGTAGTGATACTTTGTTTGTGATCTAACAAATAAACCTTGCCTGAAAGATCAGAGAAGCTGAACAGCCAGCTACTAGTTCTTACCTCTACCTGAGACCAAAAGGGCGATCCTGTCTCTATGAACCCTCAGACTGAATGAATGTTCTACTTGAAACCCCAGACTGAATGCTCTCTCCAGAAAACCTCAGACTAAATCTGAGCTTCTGTCTCCTTCTGCCTTATATTCCTTCCATGTTCTGCTCTACAGCAGTACCAGACACTCTCCCCACCTCCTTTACAGAGTTCCTGTACTATCTGGTTAACCGTAAGCCTCACAGTACATGGTATATATTGCTATCTTTCAAAGACCCAATCAGTGCAGGGGCTCTCTAGCTGTGTGCAGCCTGCATTGGAGGCACATGAACGATTGTTGAAAGACAGATTCCTGGGTCCCAGTTCAGCTTCCTGTTCAGTAGATGAATCCCAAGGAGCTCTGTTTCAACACAAGTGATGATGGTGTCACAACCCAGGGAAACATGCTTTGAGGATTACTGACCTACATAAAAAATAGAGTGACAGGTGAAAATTGGAAAGGAGGCAGCAGTGATTGACACACAGCTCTGTTTGCTACAGTTGTGCAATCGCTGTACAAAGACAAAATCAAGTTGACTTGAAATTCAAAAGTATTCCAGAAGAAGACATCTTAAAATATTAAATTCCAACTAGACCCACACGGGAGCACCGGACAGAAATCTCAAGGTCCAAATCAGGAGCAGAAGGAGAGAGAGTGCGAGCAAGGAACTCAGGACCACGAGGGGTGCACCCACACACTAAGACAATGGGGATGTTCTATTGGGATCTCACCAAGGCCAGCTGGCCTAGGTCTGAAAAAGCATGGGATAAATCCGGACTCGCTGAACATAGCAGACAATGAGGAATACTGAGAATTCAAGAACAATTGCAGTGGGTTTTTGACCCTACTGCACGTACTGGCTTTGTAGGAGCCTAGGCAGTTTGGATGCACAGCTTACGAGACCTGGATGGAGGTGGGTGGTCCTTGGGCTTCCCACAGGTCAGGGAACCCTGATTGCTCTTCGAGCAGATGAGGGAGGGGGACTTGATCGGGGGAGGGGGAGGGAAATGGGAAACGGTTGTGGGGATGAGGCAGAAATCCTTAATAAATAAATAAATTTTAAAAAAAAGAAACCCTATCTCACAAAAAGAAAAATAAGGAAAGAAAAGGAAAGGAAGAAAGGAAGAAAAAAGAAAAGTATGAAAAGAAAAGATTCATTTTCTTTTTTGGTTTTTTTTTTTTTTTTTTTTTTTTTTGGTGGTGGTGCTTAATCAGGATGACTTACTAACGACTACACTCTAACTCTCCCTCTTCGAGCAGCGTGAACAACCATGACCCTCAGGGAACCGTGGAGCCTTGTGCTCACCCACCCACCCTTGGTGACAGACTGCTGATAGCCCAATCCTGGCAGGAGTTAGAGAATTCAAGAGGGCAGTGGCCTCTTCATGACCAGAAAGCAGCATTCCACAACATTCTACCCTTTCTCTTGCTCTTATATTCTTTCAGCCGCTGATTAAATTTTTTAATCTAAAAAAAAAAAAATTCCAACTAGAAAAATGCATTCCCAAGGAGACAAATTCCATTCTGACTGGGGGTGGGGACAGTGCTAGGAGCTTAGGATTCTGGGATAATCACAAGAATTCCAGTCTCATGACTTGACTTTTAGATGTTGGCAATATAGTTCTCTACTATGGCCCAACAGTTCTCACATTTGACCCTTTATTAAAAACAATAACCTACGATTTTTAAAAATAACTGATCCATGTGACCCGTGCCAAGATCAAGGGTGTGGTCTGTGCACCAGGATATTGGAGTGCTTTCCAGGTCTGTGTGCATAGCTGAGATTGTAGCCTCTAACTCGTTTGGTTTACAAACTCTTTCTTTACTCCGAAACCAAGCCCAAGTTCCAAAAGTGCAGTGGTAAGCTGAGTGGAAGGGATAACAGTTAACTTCCTAGGGTTTCTACTTATATAAATTAACCTAAAAACAGCAAAAAGAGAATAAAAGGAAAGGAAAGGAAAGGAAAGGAAAAGAACACGTGACAGTGGTCAACCAAACTGACTCTTGGGCAACAGTTCTACAAAGCAAGGTATTTTCAGATATTTGGGGATGTGATTAGCATAAAAGAACCAGATTTTTGTAGTATGAAGGAACTGCATTCTTTTTATTTTTTTAAGTCATTAGGTCTTAGTCCTACGTAGCTCATTTAAACGGATACAACAACAAGCGAAGTTCTGTGTATTTAGAAGCCTGGTTTTGAGGACGGCTCTCACCTCCCTTAAACAGAGATGTACAGGCTTGGCCCATGCCCGTCAGTCTCGTTTCACCTGTGACATCACTTTTTCCAGCCACTTGTTTGGAACATTTACATTTTGTGAGCCTGTACTTGCCAGATCTCAGGCTGCCTGGGAAACAAAAGGTAAGGATAGAAGGGGAATTGACATCACCTGGCAGCCTTCGTCGACTCCGACTTCGGGTACATAGCAGGAATAGAACAGAGGATGCAGGTGAGTCACAGTCATGCTAAGACATGTTGGCAAGAAGGATTTCCTGCTCGACTCTGGAGGAAGCAGATGAGAACTTTATTTTCCTGCATCTCCTGCTTATTTGTGTTGCAAACAATTCTCTAGACAATTAATCTTTGGACTATTTGTCAGAATTCTCTTGGTCTGTTCTTCCAAGTACAGAAGGTGGCATACAGGTTCTTAAATGAGTCTGTGTCTTAATGAATGAATTTGATACAAGAAACTTCATATCAAAGTAAAGAAAACTACCAGGCTTCTCCCATGGAGAACCCGGTATTAGAAAAGACTGGTTGAGGTACCAGAGCTCTGGCAAGTTTTCTGGAAAGAAAACAATATAGGTGCCCAGGAGGCAACGTGGCAGCTTCTGTGATCAGGGAAACATTAATTGGATCATAGCCATAATCACTGAGGGAGCAAATGGTCCACAGAGATACTTGCTCAATCTCTAGAAACAGAGCTCTAACATCAATGTGCCTCTGAACCTCCTAGATACCATTGTTAGGACAAACACACTGCTCTAGTGCACATCACCAAAACCTACATTTTTTGCTTTTCCATATGAAGTTGAGTATTTTTATTTTAAGGTTTGTGAAGAATTTTGCTGAGAGTTATTGGACATTGCATTGAGTCCGTTGATTTAATAAGATTGACATTTTTACTGTGTTAATTCTACCTATTCAAGAGCTTGGGAGATCTTTCCATTTTCTAGTGTCTTTTTCAATTTCTTTCTTCAAAGATTTAAAGTTCTTGTCATATAGGTCTTCCACTTGTTTGGTTAGAGTTACTCCAAGATATTTTATGGGTTTTTTTGTGGCTATTGTGAAAGGTCATATTTCTCTGATTTCTTTCTCAGCCCATGTTTCCTCCGTATAAAGGAGGGCTATTGATTTTTTTTTTGAGTTAATATTGTATCCTGATACATTACTAAAGGCCTTTATGAGCTGTAGGAGCTCTTTGGTAGAATTTTTGGGGTCACTTCTGTAAACTAGCAGATGCTATTTAAATTGTATACAACCCTCACAACATCTTCCATGGGTTTTTGATATATGACAACTCACTTTTTGCTTTTTTTCCTATGCTATTGGTATTCTCTTTAGAAAGTCAGTGCATACCTACATCTTTAAGTGTTTTTCCCAATTTCTTAGAATTAGTCCAGAATATCAGACATAATATTAAATACCTTGATCCATTTTGAGTTGGGTTTTTATAGAATAAAGAAATGGATTTTATTTTAGTCTTCTGCATGAAGGCATCCAGTTTCCCCAGACCTTCTTGTTGGAGAGTCTTTGCTCCAGCACCTCATGCTCTTGTCACCTTATCAATAATCCCATGGCTGGATATAATTATGTAAGTTTATTTGGGGGTCTTCTATTCTATCTCATTGGTCTCTACATCTGGGTTTGTGCCAGTGTTGTGATGTTTGTTACCATATATCATATAATTGAAATTGGGTGCTGCAGTGCCTCGGAGCATTGCTTTTGTTCTCATTTACAATTATTTTGACTATTTGGAGTCTATTGTGCTTCCATATGAATTGTATGACTATTCTTACTAGTTATGTGAAGAATATATTGTAATTTTAGCAAGTAGTATATAGAATCTGTAAATTGTTTTTGATAATATAGCCATTTTTATTATATCAATATATGAGCATAAGATGGCTTTCACCTTCTAATCCTTTTTAGTTTCTTTCCTTGGCATGTTGATGGCTCCTTTTTTGAGTTCTTTTACCTCTTTGATTATGTTTATCTCCAGAAATTTTATTTATTGTTTTTGAGGCTATTGTAACTAAATTAATTTACTGATCTGCTTGTTTGAGTTCTCTCTGAGCTGATTGCTTGATTTCAAAACTAAATGTTTGAATTCCTTGGCTATCAATCATTTTGGTTTCTTTGGATTTAGTTACTGGTAGGCTTGGATAGGAAGAGAGGGAGAGGTTAAGTAACAAAAAGAAAACCAGAAAAATGAGATTACTATATCCTTTGCAATAAACTTGCCATGTCTAGTAAGTATTATTCCTAATTTCTGTGAACCAAAACAAATTATTGAATATGGGAGGGGAGATCACAGGAATCCTCTTTTTATAGGAAATGTGGGTGGCCTAAACTTGTGGTTTGTTTCTGAAGTAAAGACAGACTTGTAGTATTAAGGCATTAGCTTTAATCTGTGTTAACCCCTGACTGTTAGTGTCAGAATTAAATTGAATCATCATGTATATTATGATGGCCAAAAGTTGCAATACTGGTTGTTGGTGTTTAAAACCCACATATTTGAAATCAAGTGTTGAGAGTACCCTACTTTTGTACATGAAACATGTAGTTTTAAAAGAAATCATGAAGTCAGCAATAGTGATAAGAAGAGTAGTAAGGAGAAGAATTAGCAAAGCTAACAACAAAAAGTCAATTTTAATGGTGTGACCTGATGTTTTGTGAAAAAGCCTGTCTGTATTAAAGATTGACTAGAATTTCATAATTGTGGAGAGGTGGGATGCTGCCGATGAAGGGCAGAATTATCTTGGGTTGTCTTCAATCTCTTGAATAGGCATTTACCACCACACTGCATGACCTAATATCCTTGTGACTACCAGGTACAATATTTAGAATTTATCTTTAGGCTTAGCAGACCATTAATTAACTCAACCAACACTAAAGGGTGTTAAAATGCCTGAACCCGTTAGAAGATGCCTTTCTGTTCTATACTGCCTGGTGATCTGATGTCCCTACCAATGTATCTGACTTAATTAGACTTAAAATGTGTTCTTTTGTTTTTCTGTGACTTTAAAAGTTCATGTAACCTTCTCCACAGCAGAAGAATATGGCGTTTAAGGTAACTTCAATCATATATTCTCAGATCATCGTTGCTCGTTTTGGCTCAGAATAAACTAACTCTTATTCATTTTGGAAAACAACTATATTTTTTGTCAATGAAATAGAAAAATATATAGAAATGAAATAGACAGAAAAAGAATATTTTTTGAGGTAGAACTAGAGCAGAAACAGATTATATTATCTTTTGGTGTTTTGTGGAACCCAGGTGACAGAAAAACAATCTCACACATTCTTTCTGTCTTCACACTGTTCTCCTTTTCCCAGATTTCCCTTTATTTCTCATCAGCCTTTCCCAATACAATTATAGAGTATTTGATCAAGGTGATCATTATGTGTAGCAATCAAATCTAGCCTATGATTGGCAACTATTCTATTAAAAAAGAAGGATGATGGGAAGGAAAGAAAGTGGTAGGAAGAAAACAGAAGGCTGTGGGAGTGGGGATGAGAGAACAAAGAAGGCCAGCAGGTAGATGGTACTCTTTGCCAAAACGTTCCCATCTTGTTGAGTTCTCCTGTGTTCTCCTCAACTGAATTAATATCTCTTTATCCACTAGAGGGAAATATCATCATTTCTCCTTTAGGAAAACTTCCTAAATAAAAGTCTCTGCCCCCATCCTACTGGAGCCTGCTTCTTCTAGACAGCATCATCATATTTTCCTCACCCTTCTTCCAGATAGGTTTTGGCAGCAATTAAGCAGCATCTTAATAAGGTGTGAACTGTCAAAAAAAATAACTTGTATCCCTACTGTAGAAAATTCTCATTCACTCTTTATTCCTTAGAAATCAAAACATTCTCTAACAATTCCCCTTAGATTCACATGAGTGGTCATGTGTACCCCATGTTACAGTCTGACAAGATAGCATTACTGCAGTGTGTACTTTATTGTCTTTTCAGAAAATAAAGCTGGGAGTGGAGCTATGGGTCAGAAGTTAAAAGTGCTTTTTGCTCTTCCAGAGAACCAGATTTTGGTTCTTAGCACCTACATGGCAGATCAAAACTACCTATAACTCAAACTCCAAGAGATCTGACACTTCTGTCCTCAGAGGACTCCTGCGTTCATGTGTACAAACCCCCAAGCTGTCATGCACATATACACATTTGAAAAAGTAAGACAACAAAACTAGATGTGCTGCAGGAAAGTATGAAACTTTTCTTTCCCAACTATTGCCACTGAACATGGACAAACTGTAAAACAGATTTTTTTTTTTTAGTTTTTTTTATTTTTTTATTGAGAAAAAAAAAAGGTTCCCCCTCCTCCCAGCCTCCCATTTCCCTCCCCCTCCTCCCACCCTCCTCCCCCTTCCTCCATTCCTCTCCTCCTCCCTCTCCAGTCCAACGAGCAGTCAGGGTTCCCTGCCCTGTGGAAAGTCCAAGGTCCTCCCCGCTCCGTCCATGTCTAAGAAGGTGAACATCCAAACTGGCTAGGCTCCCATAAGGCCAGAACATGAAGTAGGATCAAAACCCCGTGCAATTGTCCTTGGCTTCTCATCATCCCTCATTGTTCGCCATGTTCAGAGAGTCCGGTTTTATCCCATGCTTTTTCAGTCATAGTCCAGCTGGCCTTGGTGAGCTCCCAATAGATCAGCCCCACTGTCTCAGTGGGTGGGTGCACCCCTCGTGGTCCTGACTTCCTTGCTCATCTTCTCCCTCCTTCCGCTTCTCATTGGGACCTTGGGAGCTCAGTCCAGTGCTCCAGTGTGGGTCTCTGTCTCTATCTCCATCCATCACCAGATGAAGGTTCTATGATGATATGCAAGATATTCGTCAGTATTGCTATAGGATAGGGTCGTTTCAGGTTCCCTATCCTCATCTGCCCAAGGAACTAACTGGGGACATCGCCTTGGGCTCCTGGGGTAACCCAGACCCAAAAAGATGAACATGGGATGTACTCACTCATAATTGGTTTCTAGCCATAAATAAGGGTCACGGAGTCTACAATTGGTGAACCTAAAGAAGCTAAATAAGAAGGTGAACCCAAGGAAAAACATATGGTTATCCTCTTGCCTATGGGAAGTAGACAAAATTGCCGGGGCGGAAAGTGGGATCTTGGGGGTGGAGTGGGTTGGGGGTAAGGGGAGATGGGGAGAGAAAAGTGAGAAGGGGAGGATGGGGGGAACTTGGGGAAACAGGATGATTGGGATAAAGGAAGGCTGGATGGGGAGCACGGAAGCACAATTCTTAGTTAAGGGAGCCACCTTAGGGCTGGCAAGAGACTTGTAAAACAGATTTTAAAACACATTAAAACTTGATAGTGCATCAGGATTCTTCATAAAAATAGAAGC
Source organism: Microtus oregoni (assembly GCF_018167655.1). Classification (NCBI taxonomy): domain Eukaryota; kingdom Metazoa; phylum Chordata; class Mammalia; order Rodentia; family Cricetidae; genus Microtus; species Microtus oregoni. The sequence goes on from NW_024543072.1 coordinate 37,155,842, forward strand.
AATGAGAGAGAGGGGGGAGGGAGGGAGGGAGGGAGAGAGAGAGAGAGAGAGAGAGAGAGAGAGAGAGAGAGAGGCTAAAGAATGAGAGAGGATAAGAATTCTGAAAGCTGAGGAATTCTAAAATTGTCAGGTAGCAGGTTGGAGAGCCAGATGAGCCAATGCTTCATTTTTGAGCTTTGGCAAACTATGAAAGTTCAAAATGGTCTGCCAAACAAAGGTCTCACCTATTTATAGCAAGGTCAGGCTTCTCATTCTGTGTAGACCTTTATCTCACCAGATGAGTCAGTCACATCAGGCATACTAGAGAAATGCTTTACTTTACCCAGCCCAATAATTCAGACACTGATCTCATGCAAAGGCACCCTCACAAGACACACCCATAATAACATCTCACCAAATATTTATACTTGCTGCCAAAATGACCCATGGAATTAGCAATCCCAGAGAAATAAATTCCCTAAGAATTATGCTGCACTTTTTCTGTAACAGTATTTGTGAGCACAGGGAAAAAGAATAATGTCATAAGCAAAAGATGGTCATGCTAATTGACAGCCTATGGATGATCTAGATGGTTCCCTTTCTCTGACATGTTCAGTCTCCCAGAAGCCCCATAGTTATTGTCTTTCATTGTAATGGTTTGTGTCCTGTTAGATGACCAAATAACTCCGGGGAAGGCAAAATTGGAGTCTATAACCCTACAAAATCATCATCATCATCATCATCATCATCATCATCATCATCATTTATGTCCCTGGCAATGCTTAAGCATGAATGTGCAGCCTGTTTGTGGTGGTTCTCCAGTTGTTCCTATCCAGATGGATAACCAAGATGTGGTGTAGGAGGCTGCTAGTTAGTTCCCAGCTGCTCAGCCCCAAAATAACCACACAGAAACTATTAATTAAATCATTGCTTGGCCCATTAGTTCTAGCTTTTTATTAGCTAACTCTTACATCTTAATTTAACCCATTTCTATTAATCTGTGTATTGCCATGGTGCCTGTCTCTGGCAGGGATACATGGCTTCTCCTGACTCTGCCTTCTTTCTCCCCGCATTCAGTTTAGTTTTCCCCACCTAGTTCTACTCTGCTTTATCACACAAAGCCAGTTTCTTTATTAACCAATGATATTCATAGCATACAGAGGGGAATCCCACATCACCTAAAAGAACCCTAAAGGACTGTACTGCCTTTAGGCAAGAACTGTGGTCCTGTATATACAGTTCATACAGCATAACATCAAGCAGTTCAGGGAAGAGCAATTTCTTGTCCAAATGGCTATCAAACTCCAGAAGGAGCCCCTTCGATGCCCATCTTACTTTTGAAGTAATTGGTACTACAAGGAGCAGTTGTGTTTCATTGTCATAAAAAAATCCTTAGTTTTTAAAACATTTTAAATGCCGTATTCCATAGGTCTTTGAAAGGTTTGGAGAATATCCATCTAACTGAAATATATTTCTATATATCTAGACTACCTAACTAACATGACTAGAAATTTGACTATTATAGATGACTATTAACCTATAATTCTCGATTATACATTACATTTTTAAATGAATTGCACAAACACAAGAGCAGAGTATACATATAACAAAATTGACCTTAAATTTGTATCAATAAACCAAGATCCATACCGATTTGTTTTATTGTCATAATCAAGGTTCACAGTCTTCTTTATGCTAACTAGCCAGTGTTTTTGGGGCCTTCTTCTTCACCTTATCCCATGCACTCCTCCAAGAAGTGCTATCTTTGGGTATCTGCCATCATTCATTCTCATAACATGGCCAAAGTATCTCAAGTGCCGTTGGCATACCCTGTAGTTTACTTCCTTCTGTAGATGGAGATGTTTCTTAATGTCATCATTGTGCAACCTATCTCTTCATGTGACACTTAGAATCCTCCTGAGACATGCCATCTCAAATACATTCAGCTGCTATTTTGAGTAGCATTTTATTGTCCAGGTTTCAGAGTTGTAAAGAAGGCAGCTCACAACAAGTGTCTCATATACTTCTAATTTGGTTGTTGTTGTTATGTCTCTAGCTGACCAAATCTTTCCTAGTGCCTGGAATGTAACCCTTGCTATCCCTATCCACCTCTTGATATCTGAAATAGTTCCCTCCCTTGAACTGAGGTTTCCTCCCAGATAGACAAAGTTGACTGTTTGCTTGAGGTTCTGATTCTTTATTACAATGTTAAAATCCTGTCTTCCCAAGTGTTGTATCTCAGTCTTCTCGATGTTTACTTTCATACCAAGGTTTTCACTTACTTCCACCACTGTATTTACCATGGACTGCAGCTCATCTGGACTTTCACCAAGTAATGCTGTACCATGGGTGAAACACGAGTTATTGATTTGCACACCACCTATCTGCACACCTATCTCCTCATCCTCCTGGGCTGTTGCTATTATTAATTATGGGATATATTAAAGAGTAGGAGTGAGAGGACGCATCCCTGCAACACTCCTATTATTGTCTTAAACTGATCACTTAGTTCTCCACAGACTTTGACTGATGCAAAGGTATCTTTACAGGCATTTTCTATTATTCTTGTTATTTTCTCTGGGTACCTGTCGAAGCTCATTGTTTCCCAAAGTCCTTTCCTCCAAATGCTATCGAATGCTTTCCTGAAGCCAATGTAACAGACATATAAGACACATTAAAAGAAATATACGAAGAATAACCCTACAAAATAGATGTCCCCTAAATATATATCTTAGAAGGGGTCATCTTTGAAGCAAACTGCTAAAGACTTTGTGTAATGTGTGCTTAGAAGCATTAATGAATGCTTATGGTTTTCTATGTCTTGATCTTGACTTATATGTAGTGTTTTGATTTTAACAGAAACTCTCTGAAATATGCACTAGTATTGTTCTTTGGGTATGAAGGTATATATATATGTAAGTTAGATAATGCTCCACAAGTAATAATTTGGAGACCTAAGATCTTATCTTAATTTACTTCACCCAATAACTATATTCTTGTTGCTATAGTATATTGATTCTGTTTACAAAGGAAGCACATGACCCTAACTTAAAATGATCCCTGACTGCACTATCAAATGCTTGTGACCTAATCCCTTCAGAGAAGCCTTCTCTTTAATTTACTGCATAAAATCAGAGAATGGAAAAGTTGGAATTCTGTTTCTATTATTCTTCTTGCAACATTCTTGTCAAGTCTTTGACTGTGACATGGTTCAAGCAAACAGTTACTTAACTTTTCTCCTTCAGCACTCTAAGCCATTTATCTGGCTTAATGCCCACCAGTCATTGAACTGGAATCAGGTGCAAATGAAAGAATTTATTCAAAATTCTAGTTTAGCTCCTTTCCTCTTCTTCTCTATATGTTCCTTCTAGCCATATACACTTCCTCAGTCAAATCTTTATTTTTTTAAAACAACTTTTTCTCATTTTACATACCAATCCCAGTTCCCTCTCCTTTCCATCCTCCTCCTTCCCTTACCCCACCCCCATCTGCTCCTCAGAGAGAGTAAGACTTCCCATCTGAGTCAACAAAGTCTGGCACATCACTTTGAGGCAGGACCAAAGCCCTTCCCACTATATCTAGGCTAAGCAAGATTTCCCTCTAAAGATAATTGGAGTCCAAAATGCCAGTTCAAGCACTAGAGATAAATCCTGGTCCCACTGCCAGTGGCCCCACTGACTGCCCCAGCCACACACCTGTCTTTCACATTAAGAGGGGCTAGTTTGGGCCTATGCAGGTTCCCCTGCTGTCAGTTCAAAGTTAGTGAGTTCCCACTAGTTCAGGTCAGCTGTTTCTGTGGGTTTCCCCATCATGATCTTGACCCTCTTGCTCATATTATCGCTCTTCCCTCTCTCTGACTGGACTCTGGGAGCTTGGCCCAGTGTTAGGTTTGGATCTCTGTATCTGCTTCCATCATTTTCTGGATGAAGTTTCTACAGTGACAATTAAGGTAGTCATCAATTTGATTACAGGGAAAGTCCAGTTTAGGTATCCTCTCCACTATTGCTTAAGGTCTTAGCTGGTGGTCATTCATGTGGATTCCTGGAAATTTCTCTAGTGCCTGGTTTCTGACTAGCCTCTCAGCCAAATTTTATTTGAGATTTCTTATTTGCAAGGAGTTCATGGTACCTACCCGACTAAAACTTGTGTTTTAGAACTTGTCAGTTACCCACGGCTCTCCATTCAGGTTTATTATTATTATTATTGATTTTTATCGAGCTCTACATTTTTCTCTGCTTCCCTCCCTGCCTCTCTCCTTTCCTTCAACCCTCTTCCAAGGTCCTCAAGCTCCCAATTTACTCAGGAGATCTTGTCTTTTTCTACTTCCTGTGTAGATTAGATCTATGCATGTCTCTCTTAGGGTCTTCATTGTTGTCTAGGTTCTCTGGGATTGTGAAAACCAGCCCACAAATCACAATTCCATTCAGGTTTTTAATTTTCCCAGATGACCACTCCAGTAAACAGAATATATTATGAAACTGCAAACAAAAACAGAATCCTATTTGTTTTTCCAAACACCATTGTTCTTCTTGGCCTATCCAGTCTACTGTTGGTTGGCTTCTCACAGTTATAAGGTCCTCCATTACTTTTGAGCTGTATTTATTTTTAAGGATCCATTTCTCAGGCTAGAAAAATCCCAGTTTTGAAGGTGTCACTATTCTCTGCTGTTGCTGGCATCACAATGCTCTAATTATTTATATTTTGAATTTTGAAAATGCTAAAAAGAATGTCTCTTAAAATTGTAGTTGAAGAAAACTGTAAGCAACCTTCCCAAGCTTCTGGTCACTGAAAACTTTGCTTTGCTACATCACAGGAACTCACTGGTCTGGTCTCAGAAAAAAACAAAAACAAAAAACAGTATTCAACCAAGAATCATGGGTTAGGGAGAAACCCTGGGGTTAGGGAAATTGCCAAGAATCCACAAGGATGATTGCCAGCTAAGACTCCTAGCAATAGTGGAGAGGGTACCTGAACTGGCCTTCCCCTGTAATCAGATTGGTGAATACCCCAACTATCATCATAGAGCCTTCATTCAGCAACTGATGGAACCAGATGCAGAGATCCACAATCAAGAACAAGGCTGAGATCCTGGAATCCAATCAAAGAGAAGCAGGAGGGAATATATAAGCAAGGGAGGTCAAGATCATGATGGAGAAATCTACAGAGACAGCTGAACCAAGCTTGTGGAAAATTAAAAATTTTGGACTGTCAGCTGTAGAGACTCCATGGGACCAAAGTAGCCCCTCCATATGTGGGAGACAGTGGTGAAGTCTGGACTATCTGAGAAGCCTTTGGCAGTAGGACCCGGATATATTCCTGGTGTATGAGCGAGCTTATTAGAGCCCATTCCCTATGGGACGATGCCATGCTCAGCCTTAATGCAGTGGGGAGGAGCTTGGTCCAGCCCCAACTTAATGTGCCAGACTTTGTTGACTTCCCATGGGAGCCCTTACCCGTTGGGAAGAGTGGCTGGAGAGTGAGCTGGAGGGTATATAGGGGTGTGGTGTGGGAGGAGGGTTGGGGGGAGAACTCTGGATGGAATGTAAAATGAAATTAAAGAAATAAGTTAAAATTAAAAAACAAAACAAAAGTAGACTACCTCAAACAAGAATCATTAATTAGACTCTTGATAAATTAAAACTTGAATTGTTCATGATCTAGATGGAGTAGAAGATTTTAAATATTATAGAAATTTTTATGTAGCTTGACTTTTCTTTCATGGAACTCTTTCCACTATGGCTCAAAGGTAAGAACTGGTCTTTTAAGTGGGCTCTTTCCCAAAGAAAGCTATGAGAAAATCTACAGCTGGTGGAGGCTGTGGCAGCACTGTCTGTTTGGTGGACCTGAGTAGGGTTGTATCTTTTTCTGAGGGGATATGTGGCAAGTCCACAACAGAATGGATTTCTAATGGCGGGGATGAGCCTATCTACAGAGAACTCGGGATGGAAAATAAATGTCTTGTCTTCTTTAAGCACTGGAAGACTACAGTTAAGTGTTAGTTATGGATATATCTAGATGATACAACCTACTGTTCCACACCAAGTCTACTGCTATAGCCCATTGCTCTTGGGCTTCCAGTCTTCCTAGCCAGCTACTGTACAGAATACTGTAGGCAATATTAAAATATAGTGGTAAATATTTGCATACATTGAACATATATAACTGCAGAAAAACACCACAAAATATGGTACAAAAGGAAATATTAAAGAATATTTCCTGAAGGGAAATTTGCTCTTAAGTCAATGAATGAATAATAAGTGAACATGAAGGACATTGTCATCCACTATTGTCAACTATTAACATGGACAGTTAGGCCACGTTAGATTCTTTATACAATAGTCCTTCAGCAATAAATTAGCTGTAGCTTACTATAACTTCACTACTGTATGAACTTTAATTTTTAAAAAACTTTTTTGGCTCCTGAGGTAGCACTTAAAACACACACACACACACACACACACACACACACACACACACATACACATACATATACACATTTATATCTGTACAAAAACTGTGCTGTAGGTTTGCATACACATTGTGTGGTTATGCAGAAGCAATGCTTTGTGTTGAAGTGGACAATGAAAGCAGTCTACCAAGAACCAACACCTCTGAAACCACAGTCAACACAAGCCTTCATGTTAATTGTCTAGGACAGATATTTTGTCACAGTGGTGAAAAACCAACATAATAAATATCTGCTAAATGCTAAAACTTTTGGAAGTAATTATGCTTCCAATGTGTTGTATGGTAGTTTCCTGTGAGGTTAAAACTTTCCAGATTGGAGGGAAACTTGAGACAAAGGATGTAAAGGAAAAGCAAAACAGTATTTATTTTTATTTTTTTGGGATAGGGTATTTTTAAGACAGGATGTGTTAATCCCACAGATGTGAGAAGACCAATGACCCAAATCATGGCCAAATTAATTAAAGCAAGCATTTTGTGAGTACATGGGTTGTCTCTCCCCAAGGCAGGGTTCAAGAGATCAGAATTGGATATGAGGAAGACACAGCTCAGGAGTAGAGGGTTTCCAAATGAGGGATTTGGCAGCAAGTAAGCAGAGTTACAAAAGTAGAAGAAAAACATAACAAGTTGGTCATAATAACCTCTTGAATCAAATGACATAGTTGCAAGGTGGTCATAAAAATATGGTCATAGCAAGGTGGGCCTAATAAGGTAGTTATAACAACTTTTTGAAACAAAGGCATCATTGCTGTTTCCTGGAACAGGCAGTTCAGAACTACTTGTAGTTAGGGTTATTAAGTGGGGCATAGCCCAACTTTGAGAAACAGAGATTTAATCATAAACAGGAATGAGCCTATTTTGTTTTCACTATACTATGGCTTTCAAACCTAAAGTGGAGGCAGGTTGTTTTACCTGATTTTTATTTTGTTTTTGTTTGTTTGTTTTTGTTTTTTCGAGACAGGGTTTCTCTGTAGCTTTGGTGCCTGTCCTGGAACTAGTTCTTGTAGACCAGGCTGGCCTCAAACTCCCAGAGATCCGCCTGCCTCTGCCTCCCGAGTGCTGGGATTAAAAGCGTGCACCACCACCGCCCGGCTGTTTTACCTGATTTTAACATGGAAATTAAACAACAGGATATGCTAGAGCAGTGGTTCTCAACCTGTGGGTCGCAATTCCTTTGGGGATCAAATGACCCTTTTATAGGAGTCGTATACTAGATATCCTGTATATGAGATATTTACATTATGATTTTTAACAGTAACAAAATTACAGTTTAAAAGTAACAATGAAAATAATTTTATGGTTGGAGGTCACCAACACATAAGAAATGTATTAAAGGGTCACAGCATTAAGAAGATTAAGAACCACTGCTCTAAAGGGAACAGTATTCTAAAAAAAAAAAAAAAAAAACTCCATCTTAGGTACAGGAAAGCTTCATTAATACAGGAAATAAACAACTCAAAATATCTTCAGGAAGTCCCTGAAACTGATCAGTTTCACTAGTCCCTGGCCTTCCCCAAAGTTATATAAGCAGTAAAGGTTCCTGAGAGTCACTCTGAGAGGACCCAAGCTACACAGAAGACTTTTGAGAGACAGCCCAGATGCCTGAAGAAGCAGAAAGTAGCTGAGCAACCTGAAAGTAACAGAGAACAGCCAAACTGCTGCCCAGAAAAACAAAGACTAGCTGGGCACCTGGAAAAGATACTTTTCCACAACTGCCTACAGGCTGTGAAGTGTGCTCCAGGTTCCCAGCGTTTGTGAGCAGCTGTCACCCATGTTGGGGTGGGCCTTGGTGATCCAGATGTCTTTTAGTCATTTGTGCCCCTGAGAGTAGCCCCTCGCCCATACTTCTGTAAACCGCCCCAATAAAACCAATTGATTCACTAAGTTAGACTTTGGTGATGTCTGTACTTTGGTCTGTCATCAGTTCCTTATCACAGGTGTGGTGCATTTATTTGGGAAGCATCAGTCACACACTGAAAAAGTCTTAGATTTCTATAATAGAGATATAGAAATAAAAGTGCATTCTCAAGCTCCAGGAGTTGACCACGACTAAGGAAACAGGCATGAAGAGGATAGTGGCAATTTGTAGGTGCATTAATTTCTCTAGGAGAGGTGTGTTCTCAGATAGCCACCAAAAACAGATCAAACTAACAATCTTGCTCAAGTCTAGCTTGGTGAACCAGGGATTTTTATGGTAATTCATGAGCTATCATGATGAGTACGGGTGAAGGATTATTTACAGGAGCATGAATGACCCCAAAATCTCTGCATCACTCAATGATTCTACCCCAGATCAAATGACAGCTTCATCTTAGCTGCTCAGGTGGAGTTCCCATTCAACTAATCTTCCAACCTCTTTGCACTTTTGAACACCCCAGGACCATGTGAAACTCGGACAGAATTACACATGGCTGAGGTGGGGGACAGGAAGGAGTGGTTGGAGTCTTATGTGGGTGTCTAGTGATCTTCTCACACCCTTTTTTTATGAGCTGACGTCAATAGACCCAACCTTGCTGATGGTTTCTTGGAGGTAATCGCTGTTGTTCCGAATTAGACGCTAATGACTATTATGCATGGAGGAGCATCATGCAAGAATAGGGTTGGAAATAAAATGAACAGGTTCAAGATTTGAGAGACCACACAACAATTAAGCAAAGAGAAGTCATAAATTTGAGCATGAACGAGTGGGGGTGCATGAGAAGAGTTAGAGGGAGGAAACAGAAGGGGGAAGCGATATATTTAATTTCAAAAAAGGTAAAATATTTTTAAAAGACAACAGCTTGTCAGCCTTTTAACATCATCAAGCAATTCTAGTCATCTATGATCCCTTACATATTTCTTGAACATAGCCAGGGTGTCGTGCATATGGTGACAGTACTCTTTATGTCCTGACTCACTACACTTGGCCCAGTCTTCCACTTGGGTCAACTCAGTGAGCTGCACACATGGTTACAGTAAGCAAGGAAGGAAGAAGGACTTCTGGGAAGCTTCTAAAACCAATGTCCCTGGCGATGCAAAATGACTAAGGGTGGTTATGCAAACAGCTTGCAAACAAAGCCGAAGGAAGACAATATGCCCTTCAGACAGAGCTCTTCAGCCACTTAATTGGCAGCCAGTAGCTCACTAGCCAGAGACAGACTTGGTGCCTCACTGAAAAGGAATGTGTTTGAATCAGTTGTAGTAAAAGATAAACAACTGAGATTGCAGATTGCAGGCTCAGTTGGTAGAGTATTTGCCTACCTACACAAAATCCTGAGTTCAAGCCCCAATATTGTTTTAAAACCAGTGTGGTAGTGCATGCCTGTAATCCTAGCACTTAGGAGGTAGAAGCTGGAGGATCAGAAATTCAAAGTCATCTTTAGTTACTTTGAGAATTTGGGGCCAGCCTAGGACACCTGGTACCTTATTTCAGAAAAACAACAAGTAAACAAACAGCAGGTAATGCTGGCATTTCTATGTCTGTTTTATCTTAACTACCCTTCACCCTCCAAACTATATGGAAATACTTAGATTATTTTTACGAGGTTATATTTTATGACCCAGGATGATTAGACAGCAGTAAAATGCCCTCTGCCCATGACTCAAATGCGGTCTGTCATGTACTCGGTAGCTTAGCAATGTTCTTAATAGACTAAGGACCAGGCTGGACCAGCTCCTCATGAAAAACCTTTGGAACAAAAAGATGTGAGAACTAGATCATTCCTGCAACCCAACCCCACTGAGTCAGTGACCTTTGCAAAAGGAGAAGGGATCTTAAGCTGACCACCTTTCTAGAGTGGACTCATGAGCTCAAAATCCTAACTAAATAGTTGTGAAATACAAACAATTGCATATCCTGAATACCCACTCGGGTTGAGAGTCTTCAGAGTTATTTGTTTATCTGTTCATCTGTCTACTCACCCTTACATCCTCAAGAAAAAACCTAAGATAATTTTTAATATAAATGTCCCAGCTGGAGGGATGGTTTAGTGGGTCATAGTCAAGCATGAAGACTTGAGCTTGAGTCCCCAGAACCCACATAATTGCTGGGCAGACATGGCAGCTGTTCTGTAATCATAGGGCTGAGGAGGCAGAGGCAACAGAGAACAACCCCCTCCCCCAGGACAAACTAAGTAGCTAGATTTTCCGAATCATTAAGCTATGAGTTCAAGTGAGAGATTCTGCCTCCATATATAAGATGGAGCCATGAAAGCATACTTCCACAATACACATATACATGCAGTCCTAGCCATACCCACACCTGCACACATGTGAGCACATATGTACATATGCACATACAAAAAATGAATTTCATAGATCCTTGAACTAGTCTGGGCATTACAGTTTAGATGCTCAGGTAGCCAGCACATCCATTAATAAAGTATGTCATAGTAAAGTAAATCATTGCCTAAACTATACAGTCTTGTGTGTGTTATAACTTTAGTGACTTATGAGTATGTGTTTTAAATCCTTTTCAAGTAAAAGATACTTGTTGCAGGGAGGGGGCCACTTGTTTGTCCCTGCCCCCCGGCTAGCTTACACTCGAAATAACCACACAGAAACTATATTAATTAAAACACTGCTCTGTCATTAGCTCCAACTTTTTATTGGCTAACTCTTACATACTAGTTTAACCCATATCCATTAACCAGTGTATCGCCACATGGCTGTGGCTTACTGGAGATTCTAACCAGTGTCCATCTCACACAGAGGATCCATGGCTTCTCAGACTCTGCCCTTCTTCCCAGCATTCAGTTCTGTTTTCTCTGCCTACCTAAGTTCCGCCCTATCAACTAGGCCAAGGCAGTTCCTTTATTCATGAACCAATAAAAGCAACACACAAGCAGAAGGAATTCCTATACCAGATACTTGCCCAGTTGCCTGCCCTGTCAGTCTTCTCTGGCTCTGCTCTTTCTGCTGATGGGGGCATGTAGTAGAAGGAGGCTGCTTGTTTGTTCCTAGCTGCTCAGCCCCGAAATAATCACACAGAAACTATATTATTTAAACCACTGCTTGGCCAATCACTTAACTGTATTGCTAACTAGCTATTATATCTTAACCCATTTCCATTATTTTATATTTTAAACAAGGCTCGTGGCCTACCCACAAGGTTCTAGCTGACAGCTCGCATCTTTCTCCTCTGGCAGCTCCATGGTGTCTCTCGACTCTACCTTCTTTCTCCCAGCATTTGGTTTAGTTTTTCCTGCTTAGCTCTATTCTGACCTATCACAGGCCAAGCCAACTTCTTTATTCATTAACCAATAAAAGCAACACATATACAGAAGGACTTCCCACACCAGGGGCAGATACACCCCATTCCACTAAATCACTCAGAATCTTCTTAACCAATTCTCAGAAATATCCTCTTTCTGGGGGTCTACATGTTATCAGCAAGGGGGTCAGAAGTAGAGACACAGCTCCATTCTGTCTTCTGCTGTTGTTTCTGCTGTTTGAGGAGTTCCCCTAAACTTTTTAGGGAACTCAACTTGAGACTAAACTGGGACTCCCGGTTCTGACACAAAAAAGAATTTCAGTACTTTTAGTGATATTTCATTTGTATTTTAATAAATAAAGCTCACCTGAAGACCAAAGCTGGCTTTGAAGTTGGAGTGTGGCTCTCTCCTTCTCTAACCCCAAGCATGCTTATTAAAGTTAAATCCAAAATCTCTGTTTCAGTCAGAAGAGCCATCTGATATGGGACATAAGGATAACAAAAATTTAAGGGCTATTTTATTGCTACTAATCTCATAATTATCTGGTTTTATATTGACTCTTTAACAGCATTTCTTAAGGTGTAAGTTTTATAAGAGTAATATTTATATATTTAAACTTTTTGTCATTATAGAGTACTAATTAATTCTAGAAAAAGGTTTCATCTACCTTCCTGTACATGATTTGGGGTTTGAGTCTATCAGTTTTCTGCATAAACCATGACATCTCCAAAAGGATAGGGCCTCACAATGACAATTCTTTCAGGACTATGGTAACAGCACTAAACTGAAAAACACCACCTAAAGATCGGTTTTGTACTAAAAATTTCTCAGAGTAATTTCTAGGTGGCTAGCTGAGATGATCTAGCCTAAAAGACTACATAGCCAGGATTTGAGACAAACCCTGCACTTTCCCATTACACAGAGATTGAACAAAAAATGATAACAACTACCTTTCCAAGGATTTGACAATTAACCCACGTAACCACAACCTTTATACAGATAGTTTTATCCTGTTTGCCACCTAGAATTATTTGTATTTATCTATTGACCAATTGACCAGTTAGCCAACCTACTTGATAGTAATTTTCTAATATAAAAGATTGGGCCCTAGGTTCATGGTAATTAAGCTGTCCATCCAGTCAACTACGCATTTACTTGTGAGGCTAGCCCAGGACACTACAGATATGGGGAAGAAACATCAGAGACAGAAAGATATTGAAAAAATTGCTCTCAACAAAGGGATAAATTTCTTCTCCTGCCTTTTTGTTTCCTATTTGCTTCATTTATTTATTTCCTGCTTCATTCCACAAAAGCCAGAGGTATCTGAGAGTAACTTAGATACTGCCTCACCAGGGCCAGCTGTAAACTGTCCCAGGTTGGCGGTTTGCCTTGATTTGAAACACTTCCCGTACATAAATCTCAAAGGTCAAAGGTGGAAAGTTCACTGTCTCTCAGAAGATAGTGAGTTTAATTCAGAACCTTCAGTAGCCAAGCAGCTTTCTAGGTCTCAGTCTCTCCCCTTCTTCCGTCTCGACACCTCTTCTGCCCCAGCTAATTGCCAGATGGTGGAGCACATCATTTCACTGTTTCTTCTTTGGAGGGCTATCCCTCCCAGGTGAGTTAACTGAGCTCCATCACTTCAGGAAACAATTATGTCTCTAGAAAACCAATTTTCTTCTTTTTTGGGCCCATCTCAGGAAGTTTAATAGATGAAAATGAAAAATAATGAAGTGGCTCTGAATTCGCAGATGTTGTTTTTTTTTTTTAATATATTGTATTTGTCTGTGTGTCTGCCATCTTTGCGAGCTTGTGAGACATGGGGTTCTGTGAGGGGAATGTGGGCTTTAGGATCAAGGAGTTTCATTTTAGCCTAGAAGCAGTGTATCCTTAAATAAGTAAGCTAATGTTTGGGAATCTGTATTTTCTTTCCTGTTAAAATTGGGAGGGATGGTGTCCTCGCACTGTCTGCTTCTAGTCTGTGTCATCGCCTTTGACCCGACAAGCCCTTCCTTTGACCCTCCTCCCTCCTTGATTTTGAATCTTTCTCATCTGCTATAGAATGAGTGCTATCCTCCAAACAAACAGCAGTCAGATGAAGATCAGAAAACTGGCCACGTGCAAGAGACATCTGAGATAAGACTAGCTGATGGTGGATACTCCTTCATAGAAGAGATTCCAGCAGCCCCGGTTTGCACCTCTTATATATGACTCTGCCTTAACTGCACAGGCTATTAAGAATAAGGTAGAGTATATGGACGTTGGAAAGTTGACTGAGAAACAGGGAGGTGCTATTTTGTATCTACGGTGAAAAGCCATCATTGTGGGGGTCCGCGAAGGTGCTGTGGGTGTCAATTGATCAATAGAATTAAGAGAGCTCTCCCTGAAAATTGTGATGATTTTTTGCATCTGTTGGATCTTGTGGTGGTTAAAGGCACATCTTTTTTTATGGCTTATCCCAGGAATGGTTACTGGGATACAAAGAGAGGTCTCAAAGATACCCTATATGATTAGTAAAACTATTAATATTACTGAAAAAAAGTATTAGCAGAAGTTAATCATGAGTTGGGTGAATTGAGGAGCAAATTTTACAAAACAGAACTACTATATATTATTTGGTGCTTAAGCACAGTCTTGATTGTTGACAGTTTCTTGACATATGTTTCTTTAATGTGTCAGATTTTCCCCACACTATTGGTGGTAAAATTGATGATTTGCATAAAGAGAGATAAAATCTGTCAAACGACCATGAATGGCTGTCAAGATCAGCCTCCTCGACGTGAGTCCCAAGGCAGCCAGGACTACTTTGTGAGAATGTGTCTCAAAATAAAAATGAAAACGCACAAAGTCGAGAAGGGAAAAGTGTGTCCACACCATCACTTCCTGTTCCGTCTCCACCTCTATTAAAGAGGCAGCAATAGAGGAAAGGACTGTCTTGAACTGTTTCTGCAAAGTAAGAGGGTACAAGGTGTGAAAGCCCATTCTTTTGGGACATGTCCAGCATGTCTCCCTTTAAGGTCCATTTCTCTCCAGTTGAAGTGAGTATTAATTATCCTTACTGACTTTCTGAGGAGCCACTGGAAGAGTCAGAAAAGGAATCTCTATTAGAAGCATAAACTCAGCTGAGGAGAGAGGTTAGGTCCACAGCAACTTCCACCCTGGCAGATTAAAGTAGCTGTATAGCTTGTAGATCTCCGATGTAGTCAGGCTATGGTGGGGAATGTTTGACTCTGACGTGTGTGATATCAGCCGAGATCTGGAGAATCCACTCCCAAGGTAGAAATACTAGAGCTACGTAGTAAGAGGTATGTGTTTGATTTACGGAGCTCCCAAAAGATTGGGATTTCCTGGGTAATGGTGAAAAGAACATCTATTTTTATCTATAAGAGCCTTTCTCCCATTCCTTCTTCTCCCTTCAAACTCTCCCACACACCCCTCCCTTTTTCAAACTCACGGACTCTTTTTTTTCATTACTAGTTACGAAAACCAACACAATATGTATTATAAAACTAAAATGTGAGGTCTAAAGTAATGAAACTACTGAAGGAAAGTGTACACACATGTGCACGCGCACACACATACACACATGCAGGGGTATCCCCTTTTGTCCCGTGCTTGTCTGTTTGTTCTGTTGTAGATCTTAGTCTGAATTAATCCACATGCCTTTTTAATCTTGTTTCTCTGCTCTTATTTTCATCTCAAAAGAAATATAGTTGCTCAGTTTAGTGCCAAGAATTTTTTACTCTGGTTTCTTCTGCCAGTTCTAATTTCAGGGCTTACGTTCAAGTCTGTTATACATTTCCACTTGGCTTTTATGTATGGATAGTGGTCCTAGGCAAAAAACCAAATTTAAATATGGTCTCTTTCCCTGTTCCAAGATGAGAACTCTGTGCTAACTGCTTTCCAATGTCTGAAAACAGGTTCTTTATAGAATTGGCCTGGTTTTATAGTTTTTCATAGCGAAAGGGAAGTCCAATAACCATTTCTCCTCTATGACTGAAACTGCACCTGCATTGGAACATATTACTGTATTCAGTCTCATAGTATAAATATAAATACCAGCAGGCCACTTCACAGCTGTAAAGATTAGCCACTTTCCATTATCTTCTAAGACCCTCGAAGACAAAACAGGAGTTGTAATTGCTTTTTTGTTCATAACTCTGACAATTTGGCACACACCAGATCTTCAAGAAATAAACCACACACAAGGTCCCATTGTTCCCTATGTATATGAAAATTTGAATATCTGAAAAGACAAACAGAGAAATGAAGTCAACTTTTATATATTGGTTAAGTGCTAGGATTTTCAAATTTCCATGAGCCAAAACCTCTCCCCCCCCCTTTCTGACACACACACACACAAATTTTTATTGAAGCACAGCCATGCTTATCAGTCTAGACATTCCCTGTCTGCTTGCTCACTGTAGTCATCAGCCCAAATATTTAGTCCTGCGAATCCCAAAGTATGTAGTGAATGGTCCTTGACAGAGGGTTATCAGTCCCTAATTGGTGGCACTGTTATAGGACTCCTCAACTCAGCTATTCTGTGCAATAAATAATGTAATTAATCGGAAGTGGATTCTCACACCCTCAAAGGTACTTGCCCCAGGTTCTATGGCTCATAAGCATCGGAGCACAAATTTGCATTCTGATTTATCAGACTCTGACTCTTAGGCTTTCTGTTTCTTGTTTTTTTTAAAATTCCCCTTTTATTGAAAATAGTTTCTTTTCTCAAGTAATATGTCCTGATTATAGTTTCCCCTCCCGCTACTCCTCCCAGTCCCTCTCTACCTCCTCTCCCGCTCCTTTACCATATCATTAGAAAACAACAGACTTCTAAGAGATAAAAATGAAATATAATAAGATAAAGCAAAAAAAAAACCTGTCACAACAGAATTGTACAAGACAAATCAACAGAATAAAAAAAACAAAACCCACACAAAAGCCCAAGAATCAGAGACCCACTTATTCACACACTCGGGAATTCTATAAGAACACTAAACTGGAAGCCATAATATTTCCACAGAGGACCCGGGGCAGACCTGTGTAGGCCCTGTGCATGCTGTCTTGGTCTCTGTGAGTTCATAGGAGCTTTGCTCAGTTGATACAGAGGGCCTTGTTTTCTTGGTGTCCTCCAATCACTCTGAATCTTAAACTCTTTCTGCCTCATCTTCCTTGAGGTTCCCTGAGATCTGGAGGGAGGGAGTTGATAGAAACATCAACTTGGGGCTGAGTGCTCCAAGGTCTCTCGCTCTCTCCTCTTGCTTTTTGTCTGACTGTGGGTTTTTGTATTTTCTCTCATCTGCTATAGGAGGAAGCCTTTCTGATGATCACTGAGCAAGGCACTGACCCATGAGTACAGCAGAATGTCATTAGTAGCCTTTTTATCACTATGTTTTATTTTTATTTTTAATTTTTAGACCAGTAGTAACTAGTTTTAACCTAGGTTTCCGGACTATTTGCTTTCAGAGTCCTAGTCACCCAAGCAGGGTCAGATATGGGTTCCATCTTATGGAATAGGCTTTAGTTCAAATCAGAAACCGGTTGGTTACTCCCACAAGCTTAGTGCCACCATTGTCTTAGCAGGCAGGATAGCATTGCGGATCAAAGGGTTTGTGGCTGGTTTGGTGTCACAGTTTTCTTTTGGTAGCCTGCGGAGTACCAAAGGCCCAGAACATAGATGTAAAGGTTCTATGTAGGCACCAGCTCAGCGTTTCCATGTTCAGTGAGTTATGCAGGTGCTGGCTTCAGCACTGGGGCCTTGTCGTCAGTTTGTGGAGAGCAAACTATAGACTTGGCAACAGCCTGGGTTGTTTGGGAATTTCCTGGGTTGTTTGGGACACCTTTGGCCAACAGCTCAACTAAATGTAACACAATCTTGTTACAGGAAGCTTCATTTGATGACAAGAGATGGCCAGTTAGGGCTCTGTTTCTCCCATTATTTGGTGGTTTCATTTAGATCACCTTCATGTATGCATATATTTGAGGAAGCTTCTACTGTATTAGGTTTCCATGCTACCCTTCAAATGCCTCTTATTTTAACTGGCTCTCCCATATTCCCTCCTTCATCCCCTCACACCCCTCCCTACTTGATCCTCCTGTTCCAGCACCCCATTCATCCATAATTATCTATTTTATTTCCCTTTCCTCATGAGTTCTGTCTGCATCCTTTAGTCTCTTACCCTTTGTGATTCTACAGATTGTAGTTTGCTTTTTATTGAGTTGATAGCTAATACCCACACATAAGTGAATACATATTATATTTGTCTTTCTGGGTCTCAGGATGATTTTTTTCTAAGTTCCATCCATTTGCCTGAAAATATCTTATCATTTTTTAAACGGCTGAATAATACTCCATTGTGTAAATTACCACATTATCTTTATCCATTCTTTTGTTGAGAGACATCTGGTTTGTTTCCAATTTCTGGTTATTATGAATAAAACAACAAGGAACATAGTTGAGCAAGCATCTCTGTGGTAGGATGAAGCATCCTTAGATGTATGCCCATTAGTGGTATAGCTGGATCTTAAGGTAAATTAGTTTTCATCTTCCTGAGGAACCGTCATACTGATGTCCATAGTTAATTGTACAAGTTTACACTCCCACCAGCAATGGATGAGTATTCTCCTTACTCCACGTCTCTGCCAGCATGAGCTGTTACTTGTTTTATTGATCTTAGCCATTCTGACAGGTATATGATGAAATCTTAAAGTAGTTTGGTTTACATTTTCCCAATGACTAAGAATGTTGGCAGTTTCTTTAAGGGTTTCACAGTGATTTGAGTTTCCTCTTTTGAGAACTCTGTTTAGATCTGTACCCCATTTTTTATTGCATCATTTTTGATATCTAATTGTTATCTATCTAATTATATATTATATATGATAACTACTTATATGTATATCTAATTAATTTTTATATATTTTTGATATTACTGATCTATTGGGTGTGGAATTGGTAGAAATCTTTTTCCATTCTATAGACTGCCACTTTGTCTGAAAGATGTTGTCCTTTGACATGCAAAAGCTTCTCAGTTTAATAAGATCCTATATTATTATTGTTGATCTCAGTGCCTAAGAGTGTTCTATTCAGAAAGTCTTTTCCTATGCCAATATATTCAAAGCTATCCCCCATTTTCTCTTCTATCGGATTCACTGTATCTGGTTTTAGATGGAGGTCTTTGATCCATTTGAGTTGAATTTGATGCAGGGTGCTAAGTACAGATCTATTTAGATTCTTCTGCATGCAGCCATCCAGTTTGTTATAGATGCTCTCTATTTTTCAGTGTGTATTTTTGGTTTCTTTATAAAAATAATTTAAAAAACCCAGTTGTCCATAGGTGGGTGTATTTAAGTTTGGCTCTTCAATTCCATCAATATGTTTGATTGTTTTTGTTGTTGTTGTGTTTTTTTTTTTGGTTTTGTTTATTTGGTTTGGTTTTGGTTTGCTAGGTTCTGGGGTTTTTTTGTTTTATTTTACTTTTGCTTGCTTGCTTTGCCAATATGATGCTCTTTTTCATTACTCTATCTTTGTAGTACAACTAGATAGGGAGATGGTAATACCTCCATCACTTTTTTTTTAGTTATTATTCACGATTGTTTTAGCAATCCTGGAGTTTTTGATTCCATATGAAACTGAAAATTGTCCTTTGACGGTCTGTAAAGAATTGTGTTAGAATTTTGATGGACAATGAACTGAATGTGTAAATTGTTTTTGGTAGGATGGCCATTTTTACTATGTTAATCTTACCAGTCAATGATTGTGAAAGATCTTTCCATCTTCTGATATCTTCCTCAATTTCTTTCTTCAATGGTTTGAAATTTTTAATCACATGAGTCTTTCACTTGCTTGGTTAGAGTTATCCCAAGATATTTTATATTTTTTTGAGGCTATTGAGAAAGGCTTTGTTTCCCTGATTTCTTTCTCAGTCCATTTGTCATTCATATATGGGAGGGCTACTGAATTATGAATTACTTTTTTATATAGCTACTTTGTTGAAAGTGTGTATCAGCTTTAGGTGTTCTGTGGTGGATATGTGTGTGTGAGTGTGTGTTTGTGCATATCACTTATATATGCTACCATGTCATCTGCAAATAAAGATACTTTGACTTCTTTTCCAATTTGTATCCCCTTGATCTCCTTCGGTTTTCTTATTGCTCTAGCTAAGACTTAAAGTACTTTATTGAATAGATACATAAAGAGTGGACAACCTTGTCTTGTTCCTGATTTTAGTGGAATTGTTTTTAGTTTCTCTCTATATTGTTAGCTATGGGCCTTATTCCATTAGGTATATTTCTAATATCTCTAATCTCTCTAGGGCTCTTGTGATAAAGGGCTGTTGGATTTTGTCAAAGGCCTTTTCTGCATCTAATGAGATGATCATGTGGTTTTTGTGTTTCAGTTTGTTTAAATGGTGGACTACACTTATTAATGTTGAACCATCCCTGCATTTCTGAGATGAAGCCTACTTGATCATGGTGGGTGATTTTTTTAACGTGTTCTTGGACTCAATTTGCAAGTATTTTACTGAGAATTTTTGGATCTATATTCATAAGGGAAATTGATCTGTGATTTCTCTTCTTTGTTGGGTCTTTGTGTGGTTTTGGGTATTCGTGGCTCCGTAAAACGAATGGGGCAATGTTCGTACTGTTTCTATTTTGTGGAATAATTTGAGTATGGGAGTATACTCTTCTTTGAAAGTTTGGTAGAATTCTGTTCTAAAATCATCTGGCCCTGGGATTTTTGGGGGGGAAGGGTGGGGGGTTGGGAGACTTTTAATGATTTCTTCTATTTTGCTAGTGGTTGTAGGTCTGCTTCATTGCTTAGCTAATCTTGATTTAACTTTGGTAAGTGATATGTATATAGGAAATTATGCATTTCTTTTATGTTTTCCAGTTTGCTGGAGTACAGGATTTTTAAGTACATCCTTATGATTCTCTGGATTTCCTCAGTGTCTGTTATTATATTCCCCATTTTAATTTTTGATATGCTAATTTGGATATTCTCTCTCTTTTACCTAATCTGAATATAGGTTTGTCATTCTTATTGATTTTCTCAAAGAACCAACCCTTTGTTCCATTGATTCTTTGTATTTGTTTTTTGTTTCTATTTTATTATTTTAATCCTTGAGATTATTTCTTATCATCTGCTACTTTTGGGTGTGATTTCTTCATTTTGTTCTAGCGATTGAAGGTGTGTTGTTAAGTTGATAGAATAAGATCTCTCTAATATTTCAATGTAGGTACTTAATGCTATGAACTTACCTTTTAGAATCATCTTCATTGTGTTCCATAAGTTTGGATGTCTTATGTACTCATTTTCATTCAATTCTAGAAGGTCTTTAGTTCTTCTTCAATTTCTGTCTTGATCCACTTTTCATTTAATAGAGAGCTATTTATTTTCCATGTGTTTGCAAACTTTCTGTTGTTGCTTATATCCAGCTTTAATCCATGGTGGTCAGATAATATGCAGGATGCTATTTAAACATTCTTATATCTTTAGAGACTTACTTTGTGTTCAAATATGTGGTCAATTTTAGAGAAAGTTCCACAACATATTGAAACAAAGATATATTGTTTTGTGTTTGAATAAAATGTTCTGTAAATATCTGTTAGATACATTTGGTTTATAATATCAGTTAGTTCTAGCATTTTTGTCTAGTGTTTTGTCTGGATGACCTGTCTATTGGTGAGAGTTGGGTATTGAACTTTCCCACTGTCAGTGTGTGAGGGTAAATATGTGATTTAAGCCATGGTGATGTTTCTTTTATGAACTTGGGTGTCCTTGTGTAGTAGCCTGGGCTAACATCTGTGGTCTCTTAGAGTCTGTAGTACATCTGTCCAGGGCCTTCTGGCTTTTAGAGTCTCTATTGGGAAGTCATGTGCAATACTAATAGTGGTACCTTTATTTATTTTATTTTTTTTTATTTGGTATCTTTTCCTTGGAACTTTTAATGTTTTTTTTCTTTGTTCTGTATATTTAGTGTTTTAATTGTTATATGCTGAGGAGACTGTCTTTTCTGGTCCAGTCTATTTAGTGTCTTGTCTGCTTCTTATGCCTTAATAAGCATCTTGTCCTTTAGATTAGAGAAATTTTCTCCTATTATTTTGTTGAAAACACTTTCTGTGTCTTTGACTTTGGTTTCTTCTCCTTCTTCTATTCCTATTACTCTTAGAATTGATCTTTGCATAGCACCCCAGATTCTCTGGATGTTTTAAGCCAGATTTAACATCTTCTTTAGCAGAGATATCCATTTCTTCATGTCTTTTAGTGTTTTTTATTCTCCTTTTCATCTCCTGTTTTTTGTTGGTGAAGTTTATCTCTATAGTTCCTGTTTGAGTTCCTAAATTTTTCATTTCCAGATTTCTCTCAGTTTGAGTTTTCTTTATTGATTCTAGTTCCACTTTTAGGTCTTGAAAAATCTCATTGATTTCCTTCCCCTGTTTGTTTGTGTTTTTATAAATTTCTTTAATTTTATTGATTTTTATTGAACTCTACATTTTTTCTGTTACTCTCCCTGCTTCTCCCCTCCCCTTCAACCCTCTACCAAGGTCCCCATGCTCCCAATTTACTCAGGAGATCTTGTCTTTTTCTATTTCCCATGTAGGTTAGGATCCTCATTGTTGTCTAGGTTCTCTGGGATTGTGATTTGTAGTATGGTTTTCTTTGCTTTATGTTTAAAAACCACTTATGAGGGAGTACAAATGATAATTGTCTTTCTGGGTCTGGGTTACTTCACTCAAAATAATGTTTTCTAGCTCCATCCATTTGCCTGCAAAATTCAAGATGTCGTTATTTTTTTCCTGCTGTGTAGTACTTTGTTGTGTAAATGTACTACATTTTCTTTATCCATTCTTCGATCAAGGGGCATTTAGGTTGTTTCCAGGTTCTGGCTATGACAAACAATGCTGTTATGAACATAGTTGAGCATATGTCTTTGTGGTACAATTAAGGATAAAGGGGTTTATTCATTTTTTCTTTAATGGCCTCTATCATAATCATAAAATCTGTTTAAGGAATTTTGCTTGGGCTTCAGCTTTATTGCAATATCAGGGCCTGCTATGGTAGGATAGCTGGGCTCTAATGGAAACAGATCTTCCTGACTCTTATTGATTGTTTTGTTACCCTGGCATCTATGCATCTGGAGTTAGAAAAATTATAATTCTAGGTTCTAATATCTGATTTTGTCTTTGTTGGGTAGGAGTTTTGATCCTTGATTTCTGTTTCTCCTCTGGTTTATAGGAGTTTGATGGCTATGTGTTGCCTGGTAGAAAATTCTGGGGTCCTGATAGGTGTGGCCACTGAGTGAATATGAAATGTGTTTCTGGGTATTGGGAGCTGACACTTAGGAATGAGAATGGGCTGGGGAACAGCTAAGGGGGGAGTTACAAAAGCAGAACGTTCTACCAGAATATGTTTAGTTAGTCCCCTGGGAATGGAGGCAGAGAGTGAGGAAGGTCACAGTAGGTGTTCTGCCACAGAGGTGCAGATGTGAAGGGGGATTAGATCTGGAGGAGCAAAAGGAGAGGTGAAGCTCTGCAGTTAACCTACCTGCTTTCCCGGCCAGAATAGCTGCGAGTTCTCAACAAGTGCCTGCTGGTGTTGGGGGCTGAGATAAAGCAAGGAATCGGGGGAGGAAAGTTAGGAGAGAAAGATCTGTGGGACCCACTGGAGGTAAGGGGTAAGGAAGGCTGCAACAGGTACAAAGCTGGGCATGAGACTAGGGATTGGATCTGGAGGAGGAGAGGGAGAGGCGAAGATCTTCAGTCATCTCTGTCTTCTTCCAACAGTAAGAAAACCTGAGTCCATATGGTGCTGACTACAGACTGTCAGCTTTGGGGCCATCAACTCTAATCATGTAAGATCCTTTCAACCATCCCTAATTTATTTTAAGTTATAAATATATGGCATATATATTAATATATATATATATATGTGTGTGGTATAAGGTAAGACACATGGAGATAGATGGTGGTTTCTGTATGCCTGGATGATAAGAACATCCATTCCCATCCACAGATCTCCAGTAAAGTGAGAGAAGATGGAGATTAAGTTCAAGTACCAAAGGACAACCCTTTGTTCAATCGGGTTTCCATGGAAACTCCATAAAAAAAATCCTAAGTGATAGGATCCAGGCTGGTGACCATGAGATACAGGGAGGGTGGCTCACCAGGAAAAGAAATGGAAACTCAGTGTCTCATCTCCATTCTTTGCCTTATGCATCTTTTTGAGGTGGTTATAGGCTTTATAATACACTCGTAAACATGAAGTATTCACATGTATGAACCCTTGGAACAAGTTGTTAAACCCAAAGAAGGGTATAAGAACCTTTGGTTTATAGCTAGTTGATCAGATGATATCCTGGGAACTACAATTAGAATATGGACTAGGGAATCTATGAGACCGAGACTTTAGCCTGTGGGCTTACCACATTCTAGGTAACTGGGCATCAGAAATATATTAAATTATAGGAAATCTAGATGGTCTTAACAGATAATTGGAGAATGGCTTAATATATAGGAAACCCCCACACGTTTCTGGGGTCAGAAGTAAAGTGTATTTGAATGGAAATGTAGGATTGCCTTAGAATAGCCCACTTTGTAGCCAGTTTTGGCTGTTGAATGAGAACTCAGCTTGGGCTGAAGATAGAACATTGTTGAGTCTTTCCACTTTGGCTGAGCTATGGGATGTACAGTGGCTAGGTCTCAAAAGTCAGATTCGAAGTGATAAGAAATAGAAGCAGTCAGTTTCGTGAAACCTAAATCCAGAAACAGTCTCAGGTTGGTAGCTATTGAATTCTAGCAGCCAAACATCTTAGAAGTCAGACTGATATAGGCCTTACCAGCCGTCAAGGAACTAACAAAGAATTTGGATACCATGTTTTGAAACTGTCAAATGAGATGCACAGGTTATGAGGTGAGGAATAATTTTAGAGTGGAAAAGAATAACGATCTTAAAGTAGCCATGCAATAACAAGATGGCATCTCATTGACTCCAGATGCAGGAACACCTACATTGTAGAGTGCTAAGCGCTACCTCTAGTGTTTTATTTATTTTACACTTCTGAGTCAACATGATAAACCTCAACAGGACCTGTGTGGATGTCACAGATATGGGTACTCCTTGCAGGTCACACTAATATCTGCCACACACTCTTCAGTACCACAGATATTGTCTCAAAAGACATAACTAACTCCCAGAACTTCTGCTTTCCTAAGAACTTCCTTAAGAAAGCTTCATTTCCCCATCTTACTTTCTAGGAATTTGAGAAACTACTGTATCACCTTTGAATATATAATCATCATAACCATAATAATAAACATAATAAGCGAATATATAATCATATACCACTTTTGATGACAGTGTTCCACCCTAGTGGTAAGTATAAAATTTGTGTAAGCCAAAGAAAACATATGATCCATCATAATAATCATAGGGATTATAGTGTCTTAGGTTTCTCTATTAATAAAGGAACATCTAAACCAGTAGTTCTCAACCTTCCTAAGGCTGTGACCCTTTAGTACAGTTCCTCACGTTGTGGTGACTCCCAGCCATGAGATTATTTCATTGTTAGTTCATAACTGTAATTTTGCTACTGTTATGAATCCAAATGTAAATATCTGTTATGCAACCCCAAAGGTTGAGAACCACTGCTTTAAACTTTTTCTCTAGGCTAATCTTCAAGGATAGGTGTTGAATTTATGGGTGTCCTGGTGTCTCTATTCAGACAAAAAGCCTTGGGAAGGGGCAAGTTGACAGATTTGACACCAAAAGCGAAGATCATCTACAGGAAATCTATAATGTCCTGCTATCGTGAGCATACTTTAGTTAATAACGACAGCTTGGGAGACTAGGAAGATGCTTCAGCAGGTAAAGGGTTTGTTGTACAAGCATCAGAACCCAAGGTTAGCTCTCCAGTATCAACTCTAAAAACTGATCAAGACAACAGGTGACTCTAATGCCAGGGTGGGCGAAGGCAGAGAAGGGAGAATATCTGGGATTTGCTGGCCTGTCAGTCTAGCTAAACTAATGAGTGCCGGGCTCAATGAGAGACTCAATACCACCCCCTCAACATCAAGAAATGTTGGATAAGAGGGGATGAATGACAAATTTAGGAGGCAGAACCACTGTCTTTAGCTGTGGACGAACTGCAGAACCTACCTGGTTCCAAAAGACCGCTCCAAACCCATAGTCACGCAGACAACCATGTTAATCTCAGTGGGTTACAAAAAGAACAAGAACAAAGAAAAAGTAAAAGAAGAGAAAAGGGATAACATGAAGGTGAACAAGAGATTTGTAATGAGGAACGGGGGAGTAGGGAGCTAGTAGTTGACTGATCAGTAGCCATTTCATACTGGTACAGAATTGCCTAAAAAACATTTTTAATTAGTAAGAAAAATTAGTTTACAAGAAAAAATAAGGTGTATGCATTTGAGGGAAACTCCAACACCATCCTTTGGTCTCTACACAGGCGCATGCATGTGCACACACATACAGACACAAACATATAGACACAAGAGTACTGAGGCTTTCTTTGGATGGAATGAATGCTGACCTTTTCAAGGCCTAGTAGGGGAAAAACACACTTTTATAATATGTTAGGTCACGTTTGCCTGAACTAAATATTTCCATTCCTGGGCCATTGCTGAAGCATTTTCCCTTCTTCTCAGGGCTTATGGAACCTGTTTGGTTTGTACAGGATAGTCTTAGACCTGAAGAAACACTGACTTGGGTGTAAAGTGGGCCAGCCTTGTAACCTCTCCTGAGCCCTTTCCAAAGAACTACAGACACCCTGTCATTGTTACAGTGCCGGCATAGATCTTGAACCAAGGCAGAGAAGCAGGGAAAGCCACGGGGCAACTCAACCTTCCCACACAGCCTCCCTTCCCACAACAGAGTCACTCTCCTCCAGGTGCCATGAATCATTTCCGCTGCTTCCCACCTGAGGGAGTGGAAGAGCTCTCCCCAGTGAAAACAATTCTGGGTCACTCCAAGGTAATGTTTGTTTTCTCCTGGCCCTCATCTCGCCAGGTCCCGGTTTTCATCATCCTCTAAGGAGTAGCACAGAGCTGAGCTTGGCTTGAGTGCTTGAGTGTGCACTTCAATGCATGGAAATATTCACCATAAACCGATGTGTGTAGCCTTTCCATTTTTATAGACGGTGAAGTCAGTCTTAGAGATGAAAGGGCACATCTAAATAGCACAGTTGGTGGTAGAGCGAGTATTGCGTTTGAAGTTGGCTGATTCCAAACTTGAACGTTTATGACTATCTTATATTGTTTGGACCCTTCCATTCTATAAAACTTCTTCCTAATTAATAGAAGGGAAACTATACAAACCCTCATAAACGTTTACTTGGGCATATGTGGAGAACTTAAAGGAAATATTTTATTTTCAGAAGTCTTGGCAAGGAGAGGTGAACAAGGTCAGGTGGGAATAACAGCCTCGTCCCTGCTTCCTTCACAGTGTCCCTCGGCTGTTCTTATCATCGTTGTCTCTTATCAACTGATTCTGTGTCACCACTTGTTTTACACTAACACTGTGACAATTGTCGGGCTGGATCTTCCGAGCTACGGGGCTATGGTTTCCAGAAGAAGCAGTATCTCCCAGTCTTCGGCCTATATTCTGAGGCATTGGCCTGAACTGACATGTAAAGATCCTAAGGAAATGGACAGATAATCAGTTTGTGTCTGACTTCTGGCCAGACACACGAAGATATTTAGTTCTTTATGTTCCTGTAAGAGAACAAAATAAAGCAGGGGAAATACATAATGGAAGTTAAAATATAAAGAAGAGGATCTTAAGCATGTTTTGACTTGTTCCTTGTGGAATGCCGTACCTGGCATAGCAGGCATTGCAATCTTAATCAGCGACTGTGACTCTCTGCAAGGGCCCCTCAGGATAGAACCTATTAGCTTTCCCTCACAGGAGGAGAGGTTAGGGACGATCAGTAGACTCTTTCCTGAGATTCCAGCTACTCCCTGCACCCCTCCTCCTGGCTGTATGTAATCCTACCCCAGTTGCTCACAGTCTTGCTCATGGTCTTGGGAGGTGCTGGAAGATACTGAGTGTAGGAAGCTAACTGAAATGGGAACACCCTCTCTGTATCCACGGGGAAGTCATCGTCTATGCTGGGGAGGGACTTTTGGTGATATGGTTGTTTGGAGGCACCCATGCACCTGTAAGGAAGCCAAATAAACTCATTGGCTTAGCAAGCTAGACTTAGGTGAAACTGTGACATTGTTCTATCATTGGTGCCCTACTGAGGGTGAATAAATATTTATTTACATTTCTCAGGCAACTTTTATATACGATTCCTGAATCTCCTAAAATAGGTGAGAAAGTCTAGGATACTGTATACACTCTATCCATGTTGTAAGCCTGTTGGGTAGGTATTCCTAGATCAGAGACCAACTGGTATAAGATGGGTTGGAATCTTCCAGAAAGTGATGTGTCTGATTTTTGACACATGCTCTTCAGAGGTCTTAGAAGAATCATAAGAAACGGAGAATGTAAGGACAGGGCTCTGCCAGGCTGGACGCTCGTTATTTCCGACCTGGGAAAGGGATTATCACCTTGTTGGAGAGCAGGAAAAAGCAAGAACACCAGGGGAGAACGGCCAGGGATTGCTTGAGAACCCGGTTCAGCTGGCATCGCGTTCTGGCCCTCATGTTAAAAAACCCATCTGCCTCACTTGGGCCAGGCATTGACTTGTCTGCAATAGAGTTGACTCAGACACCAGGTCTTGGGGATCGCGAAAGGTCTCTCAAGCCGTGAGATTCATTCTTATTTTCTGCCAGGGAAATCCACAGGGTGAGCGCATAGATCATCATCCCCTAGGCACTAGTGTACATGGAGCAAGGCTCCTACCTGCAGGTCCGCACAGTCACCCGACTGGAATGCGAAGCTGGTGGAGAACTGAAATATCAAGCGTTCCCTAGGAAAAATGCCTTGGCTCTCCCCCCTGAGAGTTTAAGGACTTTCCATTTTGGAATGCCTGGGAGTGTGACTGATGAGGCACCGGGCTAGGGGAACCCAGGCAGAGTGGAAATCCTATCAGCTCTACTCCCTAGATGAAGTGGCTGACAGTTAAAAGTATACAATGGAGAGGGAAACTGGGTGAAGAGTTAGCCTCCCTCCCAAGGCTGATGAAGCCTTTGTTTCTGTCCTGGCTTAGAAGTTGTCAAATCTAAAATCCACACTGACAATGAACCACTGGGGCAGACAGAATAGACACCTGCTCTCTCTACCCTGCTCTGTTAGATCCTTCAAAGCAGCAGCTCCGTTATTTCCACCGTCCTGAAGGGCAGGGTCATACCTCATCCCACCCCTCCTTTCTGGCTTTTCCCACTGCAGCAAACACACAAACTATTCCTCTTAGGGCTAACCTTTTGCCTTTGGGTCTGAGAGATGCACACTGAGAACACTGAAAACACTGGCTTGCCAAGGAAATATCCCTGAACAGATGCTTCTTTATAGAAATTTCTGTCCAGGTTTTTGTTTTAACTTTCAGCTAGAATATTGAAACATGCAACCATGTTCAGCCAATCCAGTTTCCGCCATCTTTTCTGCTTTCTCAGCAGGGTCACCAAGCTAGCACTTCTTGCATTGGCTTTATTGCTACAGTACTGCAAAGTTCCCTTCCAAATCACCTTGAGTAGTATGGAGATGCCTCTGTGAACCTCACCATATAAACTGCAATTCTCACTGCCTCCTTTCTGCTCCTTCTTGTCCTAAAGCCTCCCTCTGCATTTCGTTCTCTGTGGTGACCAGCACCTTATAAAATAGTATATATTTGGCCTGTGCATTTATTTATTTAATGCTTCTCATTGCTTGAAGTTAAGCAATGTGTTTGTTGACAGATCTCTAATGTCTGTGACAATCCTGGACATATAGTTGGAGTAATGTTTAAAGGATGGGAAAATGAATGAATGAGTTAAATGGTTCATCAAATAAAATAGGGGTTATAATTGTTTAGCACTGTTTTTTACTTGTTCTAATTACTTGTGTCACTATGGCTTTCATGGCTTTCAGGGCCTTCCCTGAAAGCTCAGAAAGAGAGAAAGTCAGCTAGTTGGTTACTTCAGAGCAAAATACCTCACAAAGGACTGTTTTATCTTTCACTAACAGAAAATGTCAACATAAACTAACAGAAAAGGGAGATTAGTATCGGTGCTGTTCTTAGTCTCATTTGAAAACTACAGGCTTACTTTAGGCTCCCAAGGCAAAGTCTTGCACCCCAACCCTCTTGAACCAAGCAAGCCTGGTTGGCTCATCTCTAGTTGCTGCAAGTACCGAAAGATTTCATGTGATGATCTGTGGGAAACAATGCCCAGAGCAAATTCCTGTGGAACACACCTTCCCTTCTGGCCTGCGATTAGTGACATGGAGTACGAAACTTAACCCTGATACAGCAGAGATGTGCCAGTGTCTTCAGGACGCTCTCACCAGCTCACAGTCCTGTCTTAGCATGCTCTTCCTATCAACCTGCCAATGGGTTTCAACTGCAGCTTCATCTGCGGTAAATGGTAATGAGAAGTAATAAGATAGTTTGGGTTTCATTCAGCAGGTAGAGCCTACCCACCTCCAACCAGTGGAAAAATGAAGAGCCAGGAAACAGTCTTCTATAAAATATGCTGCTTTGAAGTAACTAACTAGTTGACTAACAATCCCTTAGCTCTACAGAGAAGCTATGACAGCCAGAATAGAGTTGTAGATCTAAACAACATATACACTTCTGTGCATGTGCCCATGTCTACATGTATATATGGAAACAAGAATGGGTGGGCAGAGAACATTAACTCAAGAGCTACATGCAAACTTATGTTTAAGTATCTCCACAGTTCTATTTCCTCCTCATGCCTAGGCCACAGCCAGCACTTACAATTTGATTGTCTTTTTCTATTGTAGTCCATGTTTAGAATACTTGGTTTTTCTTACAGCCTCTTTAATAATTGTTGTATCTCTTTTTATGATCACATTTAATTGCTTCTTCATCCACGGTTTTATTTGGAGTAACTTGTCTCTCTCACTCCCTTTGGAATGGTACTTTTGCCCCCATCCCATAACTTCAAACTCAGTAGTACTGCCCTATGCTCCCTCTGTAATAAAGATGGCTGACTAGGCCTGTAACATTATATATACCTCAGTATAGCTATCTTAGTGGTTTTTCTTCTTTGCCACTGGGTTTCTCCATTCTAGGCCAATACAAGACTAATCATTCTAAAAGAATTATTTCTCAAAGCTCAAAAATTTTGGAGGCTTGGATTGTGGTTTAGGCGCATGCGGACCTGAGTTCCCATGCATACCACTCATGTAGAAATCCAGGTAAGACAGTGTGCAGCTGTAACCCCACATTGAGGAGATTGGGTCTGAAGGATCCCTCATGCTTACTGACTTGCCACCTAGCTGAACTGTGGACCTCCGGGTTCAGTGAGTGACCCTGTCTCAGAAAACACAGTAGAGAGATCAGTGAGATGGCTCTCCTGGCCAAGAAGCTTGTCGTGTAAACCCTGGATTCCAAATAAAAATGGAAGGAAAGAGCCGGGCGGTGGTGGCGCACGCCTTTAATCCCAGCACTCGGGAGGCAGAGGCAGGCGGATCTCTGTGAGTTCGAGACCAGCCTGGTCTACAGAGCTAGTGCCAGGACAGGCTCCAAAGCCACAGAGAAACCCTGTCTCGAAAAACCAAAAAAAAAAAAAAAATGGAAGGAAAGAACTGGCTTCTAGAAGTTGTCCTCTGACCTCCACACATATACCATACACAAACCCACTGTACATTCATGTACATATATGTGTGTGTTTGTGTGTGTGTGTATATATATGTGTGTGTGTGTATATATATACCAAACACAAGCACATATATACAGTAGAGCACCACTTTTAATATTGCTTTTAATATTTTTAAAATTTTAAAATTAAAATGTAATTATATCATTTCCCCTTTCCTCGCTCCATCCCTCCTATGTACCCCCACCTCACCCCTGCTCTTTCTCAAATTCTTGTCTTCTGATCTCTTGTTCTTTAATTGTATATACACAAGGTTTTTTTTTTTTTCCTTTTTCAAACCTACGGGATAAAATCCAAAACTTTTAGTTTAACAATCAAGGCTTTTCAAAGTTCTGTTCCAATCTACCTTGTATTTTGGTAATTTGTTCCTCCCATTCTTCCTTTTGAAGTGTTGGTTTGTTCTAGGGAGTCTATAAGCAGTTCAAAATGGAGTTCCCTATCCTTGTGATATTGCCCGCATCTTCCTCTATTGATCCTTTAGCACAATTAAAAAACTATCTTTTCACGATGTCTAAACCAGTTGGC
Source organism: Microtus oregoni (assembly GCF_018167655.1). Taxonomy (NCBI): domain Eukaryota; kingdom Metazoa; phylum Chordata; class Mammalia; order Rodentia; family Cricetidae; genus Microtus; species Microtus oregoni. The sequence goes on from NW_024543072.1 coordinate 37,187,785, forward strand.
CTATTCCTCTCGAATTACTGGTAACATGTAAAAACTACCATCAACAGACATTTATTTGGTATCAATTAGGCTTCAAGGATAATTCTAGGTGTTGGAGACATGGTAATAAAGAAACCCAGAGACACCAAGATACGTTCACTCGTATAGAAAAAAAAAATGAAAATCACAATGCTTAGATATAAACACAATCTGGCCATTCAAAAGTTATCATGGGAACATAAAGGAAAACAGCAAACCAATTTGAATTCAGAATGAGAAAGCTAGGAAAGTTTTCATGAGTGGAATGATGATTGATGATTATTAGTGTGTACATTTCCCCATTCGAATCTTAATTCATCCAGGGAAGGAACTACATCTCACTTGTTTTTGTTATTAGTGGTGGACATGCTTATTGACTAAATGAGTGAAACACTTATAACGTAGGCAGACTGGGCTAAAGAAATGTTAAGTGATTTCAAACTCTAAGACTAAAAGTCATCTTTATGGAAACCAAGGATATATTATAAAAAGATAGAGTAGCCAAGTGGTGGGTAGCACACGCCTTTAATCCCAGCACTAGGGAGGCAGAGGCAAGTGGATCTCTGTGAGTTCGAGGCCAGCCTGGTCTACAAGAGCTAGTTCCAGGACAGGCTCCCAAGCTACAGAGAAACCCTGTCTTGAAAAAAAAACAAAACCACCACCAACAACAACAACAACAAAGACTGTTTAAGATTTAGGAGTTAAAAGTCCTAAAATCTCCTATTTGAAAGCAGCTCCCAAACAAGGGTGAGCTGTCTTGAGCACAGGGATGCATAAGAGCTGAGGAGTTAGGCAAACGAACCAGCCTATGGCCTGGGAAGGAGTGACTTGGCGAGAAAGGAAAAAAAAATGTCCTTTAAGTGAAACTAACTAAGCCTATCATTCCCACTTTAAAAGCAGGTAGGGTGATGTTTCAGGTTATTTAGTATTAACTTCCACTCAGTAGCAAATAAAGATCTAGAGAAATGAGCTAAAACAACACTGAAAGACAGTTCACCAAAGTGTCCAGAATGTGGGATATTCTACTGAGCAACTCAACTGCTTCTCTTTATAGGATAACCACTATAGGAACACCATGCTGCCAAATAGCATGGGATTATTCTAAATAAAAGGAAATTGGATTGTAATCAAAGGTTATCTCAGAGACAAGCTGGGAACTTGAATGTTGATCAGACAGATTAGGGAAACGCTGTTGCTGGTTTAAATGTGCCATGCCACTGTGATTATGGAGAAGAGTGTTAGTTTTATAATATACTGGTAAAATTAAGACAAGATAATAAAGGAAGGTCAAGTTTCATGAGAAATTTTCTTCAAATGGATTGAGAAGAGGAGCGATGAGAGAGAGAAGAACAGAGGGAGAGGGAAGAAGAGAGAGTGCATTTACACAGTATAAACAATCTGGTAGTACTGAACTATCATTTCATCTTTTTGGTATGTTTATCTTTTTGTTGTTTTGATTTTTTACAACTGAAAGAAGAGGTTAAAAGACCAAAATTTATGAGGAAAAGTTGTCAGTATGGCAAACGGGTAGCTAATGCACTGTTTTATGTTAATCCACACAGGTTTAGAGTCCCAGAATTCTAGAAAGCCAGAGGGAGTTCAAGCCTCTGGAGACCTTCTGAACTAACCACAAATGAACATTTCCCAGTGTGAAGCAACAAGCTCTATAAAACTTCAGAGAGATGAGCTGTGAGTCCTAAATCCCAAAGATCCTTACCTCTCCACTCCCAGCACACAGACCTCGCAGGCTAAGAGGACTAGGAGCATGTATGTATAGGCTCACATAAGCTGTACATGGGATGGGCATGTTATACAGTATTTTACTAATTAAACTTTTTAATATATCTGTAAACTATGAAAAAAATAATTATTCAAAAATTTAGAATGCCCAAGGAAAACTTAGGTGAGCAAGAAAGAGCACTCAGCAATGTTCTCTGCACACAATTATCTTGAAAAGGGTAGATTAAGGCTAGTGGTTAAGGCTCTTGTTTTAGCGGAGGTTTGATTCCCAGCACCCACATGGCAGCTCACAATCATCTGTAACTCAGTTCAAGGGGATCCAGCACCCTCTTGTAACTTCTATGGGCACCAGGCACACACACAAACAAACATTCAGATAAAACACTCAAAAATACTGAATGAGTATTCTTTTAATTTTAAGTTACATGTATTTGACTGCCGCCTACACTCCAGAGCCTAAGAGGAATTGAATAGAGGAATTGAATATTAAATATACTTGACAGAAATTAGTAGATGCCAAACTTCCTTTTCTGGATCCTTTAATTTCTAATGTTTTGGTTCTCTTTAAGAGCTGGTGATGTGTGCTGGTAAAGATGATCCCCATCTTAGCAATATGGAGTTGTGAGTGTGAACCTTCCCATTGCTTCTGTTGGGTCCCAGAGTGTGCCCCAACTCCAGCAGGCTCCTCCATCTGTCCCTGGAACTGGCGTTGCTGAATATGGGTCTTAGGACCTCCAGGCTTACCTAAATCATCCACACTCACTATAGAGGGCTCCTGTCCTTACAAACTGAGGCTCCTGTCTCTGCCCCTCTTTTCAGCTTTAGTAGTGGGTTACCAGATAACACCAGGTAATATGCACCCTCCTCTGAAACTATCAGGAAAGTTCTCTGGAGGCCTGTCTTATTCCAGAAATGCCCCAAATGTCTCACACCACTACGTCTTCTTGAGAGATTGTACATTTGATATGTCCCCTTAGAACTGGAATGCTGAAGGAAAATAGTTTTCATGCTTACATACTGATACTAACCAGAAGTTTAATCCCCTCCCATCAAGCTAATCCTCCTACAATTCTCTGTACGGAAAAAAAAATTAAAAGTATAAATTTCCAGTGCTCCAGGATTTGGGTTGATGTTACTTTTAGGGTTTTTAAAAAATCTTTTGGTCCAGAATTTTGCAATTAGTCAATAATTATGTTTACTGCACATTGTGTATAATTCATCTTTGTAAAAAAGGCAACTCTATGAAGAGACAGTATGTCCAGAATACTTAGGACACTGGTTGGGGAGCTTATTAGCCTGGCTTACGGTTGTTACTGATAGTTGGCTCCCTATCTTGACATTTGAGCATTGAGAAGGCTTCTAAGAACTTTTCTGAAATAAGAAAATAATATAAGATTCTTATTTTTATAATAACTTCTTTTAATGACACAGTGGCTAACTACAAACAACCTACACCATCAAGGCTCCTCCGTTTTGTCATGACCAGAACGGAGGAGACAAACAGTTGTGGTGAGGTTATCAGGGATTTGTTCTCCAAAATGAAACACTGTTGTAAACCCACCTCTTCCCTCGGTTTCCACCAGATCACATCCACTACCCTTTCATGATTCAAAGAGTTCATCTTTATTTTTCATTTCTTCCTCTAATTTTCTTATTTTCCTTTCCTGCCTACTAAGGTATAAATTCAAAATGTGTTTTCCTGTTATCTCAAAGATGTGTTTTTGCTAAGAGTGGTGACACACGCCTTTAATCCCAGGACTCAAGAGGCAGAGGCAGGAGGATCTTTGTGAGTTCAAGCTGGAGTTACAGGTCATTGTGAGATATCCAAGGTGGTTGCTAAAATGTTGAACTTGGATCCTCTGCATGTGTAGTATATGATCTACCCCACTCCCCTGCTATTTTAAAATATTTTATTTTTTGTATGTATATGTCATGTGTGTGAGGTGTCTATGCACATGTGTGCACATATGTATGGAAGCCAGACATTGGAGGGCAGAGGTTGACCTTGGGTGCCTTTCCCAATTCTCCTCCATCTATATTCTGAGACAATATTTCTCTCTGATTCTAGAGCTGAATAATTGGGTAGACTGGCTGGCCAGTAAATTCCAAGGATCCTCTTTAGTGTTAGAATTACAGGCACGTAAGTACCTGGTCTTTACCCACTGAGTCATCTCCCCAGTTCCCCTTATTTTAAAAGATCTATATTTATGTGTTCTTATATCTCTATTAATTGTTTTAATGCATCAGAGCGTTTTATCATATCGTTAAAAATACTATTTTTACCTCCATACTCATCCTGTCTAAATTTTGGTGCTGAGTTAGCAACTGGTCTTTTCTCTTTTCTTTAGCTGACATTTTAAATAAAATGTGTAAATGAACCAAGATATTGGATCACCCTGTTTCTTCATCTATTATACCAGTTCTTCGATGTGTTTCTTTTGTTTAGAAACATCTCCAACATTATAGCTAATGGTGCATGTTTATGAGGCAAACTTGAGACTATACCTAAAATATTTATTATTTTCAACTTCCTTTTGAAAGAAAATGTAATTGGCTGCAAATATTTTCATTCAACATTCACATTAATCTATTCTTTATTCTCTCTCTGTGTGCGCACACGTGTGTGCGTGCACACACACACACACACACACACACACATACAAATCAGAAGAAAATTTGTGAGAGTTGATTCCACCATGTGAATCTCAGAGATCAAATTCAGGTCATCAGACTTGGCAGCAAACACCTTTACCTGCTGAGCCATCTTGCTGGCCCCTTCAGTATTTTAAAAATAGAATCCTGCCCCCACCCTTTTCCAATCACTGTTTCTACTTGAAAATGTGTTCTTGTCTTAGATAATCCATGGTTTTCCCTTAAAGCAGGATTTGGTCAGGGGCCCCAATTTCTCAGTACTGCCCACCTCCTTAACCACTTTGGCTAAATTGCTTAGAAATCCCTCCACACACTTTAAGTACCGCCTTTGACATGAGCTTTCTTGCTAGCTTAGACTTTTGGTATGTGAAGGTTCTCAGCTTGTCAGAACAAGCCCAACTGAGAGAAACTTGTGGGCAGGGCTTGCTATCAGGTGCCAGAGAACAGCATAATCTTCACATCCAATCAGCTGAAGCAAGCCTAGTGTGCACACACTGATGGAGAGAGTTATAGCCAAGAAAAACACCTGAATCCTACTTCCAGCTCTCTCCTTAAGTCACTCCCATGTCAGACCAGGTAGAAACTCAAGGGGCACAATGGTCTTTAAGAATGTCTTGGTTCCTGTAATACTACCTGAGCCTTAAATGAGGAAATATGGATATTCTGATGAAAATCAAATTACTGTCAAGATCTTAATTATTAAGATGTTCCTGAGATAAAGACATGGTTTAGCAGCTAAGAGTTCTTGCTATGTATAAGCATGAGGACGTGAGTTTGAATCCTCAGCACCCACATAAAAAACTGGGTGTGGCCATGTGTACCAGTAATCACAGTGCCAGTAAGTCTGAGACCAAAATGAACTAAAGACTAAGACAATGAAATCGTTGGCACTTACTGGTCACCAGTCTAGCTGAAAAATCCCCCTCTGGCCTATGCATGTGTGCCCTTGGATACACATAGAGAGAGTTGCATACACACACATTCATACATACACATACATACATACATACAGAGAGAGAGAGAGAGAGAGAGAGAGAGAGAGAGATCTTTTAATAAGGATGCTGCTTGTTGGTTCCTGGCCGCTTAGCTCTGAAATAATCACACAGAAACTGTATTAATTAAATCTCTGCTTGGCTCATTAGCTCTAGCTTCTTATTAACTAACTCTTACATCTTAATTTAACCAATTTCTATTAATCTGTGTATCACCACATGGCTGTGGCTTACTGGCTAACGTTCCGTCTGATTCCGGCAAGGCTACATTGCTTCTCTCTGACTCCACCCTTCTTTCTCCCAACATTCACTTTAGTTTTCCCCGCCTAGCTCTTTCTGCATTGCTCTTCTATGGGCTCAAAGTAGTCCTTTACTAACCAATGGTCTTCACAGCATACAGAGGGGAATCCCACATCAGGATCTTATATGAATATCCCAATTTATGTTCATTCATCCATTATATGTTCATTATGAAAGGATTCCTGAGTTCTTGCTACATGAAAAACCCTATGCTGACTCACTAGGGAAATAAAGCAGAACTTTCTCATATGGAACTGATTATATGGGGGGAAAGGCTCTCTAGTGAGGAAACTTCACAGAGCAATACAAAAGTATACCTGAGAGAGTGCTCCTAGGAACAGGGGGACTGTGTTCTTCAGCCACACAGGAGAGGTGTGAACTCATTGTGGCGCAGGAGGAGCCAGAGAAAGATGTCTTGTTAAGGTGATGACAGAACTGAGATATGAAGCATTAACAGGAAGGAATTGAATAGGCAAAGAGGGAGAAAACATGTGGTTTTAGTTAGGGTTCTATTGCTGTGAAGAGTCATGACCATGACAACTCTTATAAAGCAAAACATTTAATTGGGAAGGCTTGATTACATTTCAGAAGTTCATTCCACCATGAACATGGTGGTGTACAGGCAGACATGGTACTGGAATAGTAACCTAGAGTCCTGTAGCCTGCAGGCAACAGGAAGTCAACTGAGACACTGGATGATATCCTGAGCATAGGAAACCGCAAAGCCTGCCGACACAGTGACGCACTTCCTCCAACAAAGCCACACCTCCAAATAGTACCACTCCCTATGAGATTATGGGGGCCAATTACATTCAAACTACCATGTTTGACAAAGAATCCATCTGGAAATATAATGAGAATGTATAGACAGAGAGAAAGAAAGCCACCGTGGCCAGAAAATATGCGAAAAGAAAAATACACGAACAGAAAATCAGGTCAGGGCCAGAATGTGTGAGGCCTCCTATTCCATGTTGAGGATATCTTTAGTCTGTGGGCATGAGAAAATCATAATGATTTTTAAAGCCAGAGTGTAGAGATGGTATAGTCCCTGCTGAATATGAAAATTTTCATCTTGACTGTGATATGGAGGGTGTTATTGTGGGAAAGAATGTCCACTGGCAACAGCTATGTAACATTTCCAAGAATTGGGAGCTCACGTTGATGATGTGCTTGAGTGGAAACTAAACTTCCTAACAAGCATGTCTAGCTGTTTGGAAATACTAGCAGTCTGCCTACGCACATCAGCATCACAAAGAGCACTTCTCATCCTTAAAGTTTATTATTTACGATGATGATGATAACATCTAGAATAGACCACTAAACTGAACTGCAGGTAAAGCTCTGAGAAATGCTTTTAAGAATGGCTTCCTGCATCAAGTCTGCTGAGAACTGGAGGCACCATTGTGACAGTTCCCTGGGGCCTTGTTTCTCCAGCTATGCATGGTGACCAGCTGGAGACTTTATTAAAACACAAGGCTCTGGTCCCACTCTGGAATCTCTGATTGGTGGTGGTGGGCAGGGGGAGGGATTCTAGCTGCCCCATTAAAGCTAAATATGTTTTTAGCTTTTCAACAGAAGTCATTTTGATATGAATATTTTTAATAAGAAATCATCCCAGCTCCTCTTTAACAGGTTTACTTGCTAATACACATTTACATTTGAATCTCCATATTTAATAAGAACTACAATGTATGCTGCACATGAACGGCTTCCTGGTCTCTAAAAATCCTCAGCTTTGTCCTATGTTGTGACACAGGTCAAATGTTTAATACTATTTAAATTGGCCCTCTTCCTTCTCCTCCTCCTCCCCTCCTTTCTTTCTTCTTCTCCTTCTTTGGTGCTAGGGATCAAACTTAAAGATTCAAACATACTGGTAAGTACCTAGTACTGTGCTATATACTCAACTTGTCTCTGCCTTCTTGTTGTAATAGGAGCGGCGGGGCTGTGTCCCCAGCACCCCGGCCACCTGACTAGCTTATACCCCGAAATAACAACACACAAATTGTATTCATTTAAACACTGCTTGGCCCATTAGCTTTAGCCCTTACTGGCTAATTCTGATATCCCGATCAACCCATCTCTAATAATCTGTGTAGCATCAGTCTTACTGGGAAAGATTCAGCCTACGGCCATCCTGGGTCGGAGCTTCATTGCGTGTGCCCAGGAGAGGGGAGCATGGCCTCTGTCTCCAGAGAGCAGAGCTGTTGAGTCTGAGCTCACTTCCTCTTTCTCCCAGCATTCTGTTCTGTTTACTCCACCCACCTATGTTCTAACCTACGAGACCAAGCAGTTTCTTTATTACTTAACCAATGACCTTCCTCCATCACTTCTAAACTTTGAATGTCTTGAAGTTGATGTTTTCCCAAGTTCATTATCAGTCATATTCTTAAAGCATTTTTCTTTTATTGAAAAAAATAATTTTTTTTCATACAATATATCTTGGTTAGGGTTTCCCCTCCTAGTTTCTCCCTACCTCTCCTTACATCTAGACCCACCTTTTTTCTCTCTCTCATTAGAAAATAAATGGGCATCTAAAGGATTAAAATAAAATACAATATAATAAAATAAAGCAAAAACAAACACATCAGAGCAGTACAAAACAAACAGAAGGAAAAGAACCCAAGAAAAGGCACAAGAAACAGATATAGATGCAAAGACCAACTATGAGTCATAATTTTTAAAGTTAAGACTCAAAGGAGATAAACAATAATAACTTCATAACCTCAATACTGATAAAACCTCAGTTAAGTAATTTATTTTAATAATTTATTTATTTTTATGGGCATTTGTGTTTGCCTGAATGCATGTTTATGTGAGGGTGTTGGACCATGGAGTTACAGACAGTTGTAAGCTGGCATATGGGTGCTGGGAATTGAACCCAAATTATCTGGAAGAGCAGTCAGTGCTCTTAAATACTGAGCCATCTCTCTAGTCCCATTAAGTAACATTCTAAAAATTAATTCTCATTTTTTAATTAAAACTTTTCATGCAATATATTTTGATCATATTCTTTCTTCTCCTCTAACTCCTCTCCTCTTCTCTCTCCACCCAACTTCATGTTCTTTCTCTCTCTTAAAAAAATCAAAGAGACAAAAGACAACACAACAAAAAACAAAACGGACAAATAGACAAATAATCTAAAAGGAAAAAAATCAATAGATGAAACACACACACAAACACACAAAGAGCACATACAAAAACCATGGAATACATTTTGTGTTAGCCAATACTGAGCATGGGGCCCGTCCTGCAGTGTAGTTGATATATTCAGTAATACTCCACTGGAGAAAAAGATTTTCCCTTTCCCAGCAGGTATCAATTGCAAATATATTCTTGTTTCGGGGTAGGACTTTGTATCCACTTCCCCTTGTCAGTGCTGAGATTTTGTCTGGTTTGTACCTGTGCACTTGTTGTCACAGTCTCTGTGAGCCCATGTGTGTATCAGTCCTCTTGTGTCTGGAAGACATTGTTTCCTTGGAATTATTTCCCACCTCTGGCTCTTAACTCTTTCCCCCTCCTCTTCTACACAAAGCCTGAGAGGAAGGTTAGATACATACATCCCGTTTAGAACTAAGTACTCCAAAATGTCTCAACTGTCTGCATGTTGTCCAATAGGGAGTAATTTTGTTAATTACCTTCTACTGTTAGAAGCTTCTCTGATGAAGATTGAGTGAACTATGCTCCGCTCTATGAATATAGAAATACGTCATTGGGAGTCATTTCATTGCTATGTTTCTTTCACAGAATAATAGTAGTAGATTTTTCCTTAGGCCCCCAACCTATATACTTAGGTTCTCTAGTAGTAATGCCATCTATGGGTTTCATCTCATGGAGTGAGCCTTAAATCCAACCAAAGAGTGGTTGCTTATTCCCATAATATTTGTACCACTACAGTGTGGCATTCAATCAAGAAGGTTTATCTGACTCTTCTTTCCTTTCCCAGCCTCAACTCTTCCCTTTCCAAACTAGCAGGTCCCACAGCCAATCTCTACTTTCTTTGAACTTATATCTGCTTCATGGAAGAAAAGGCTTCCCTACCTGCACGACCCAAGACAGAAGGCAAGAGGGAGCTCTCTAGCCCAGCTGCCTCCTCCTCCCAATTCATGCTTTCCCATTCATACAGCTATTACTACATTGCCACTTTAAAAAAAAAAAGTGCATGGAGCTGAAGATGTGTTGTTTTGGAAGAAAGGGTATAGCTAGGAAAACTGGCTTGGCTTCAAAGAAGAGAGTGTCTGACTTATGCTACATCAATATCTGTTTCTGAATAAGCATAAGGGAAAGGCTCCTCATTGGAGCAAGATGAAGTGCAGCCTTAGTACTAGTCGGATGGGTGAGGGATTTGGTATCTGACACTACTTCAAGTTATTCTTTTGCGTATTAACTTTAAGCCAGTTTGCCTAAAAGAATATGATCAACCTAAAATATCTTTGCATTCATTACGTAAACTCATGTTGAAATAATCTAAAATTTTTTTGGGTACCTCCCCTATGCCCTCGACTGCAAACACAGTTTCTCAGTATGTAGATATTTTAAAAAATGTCAAAAAAGCTGGTCACTCTCCCATCTCCATAAGGAACACACGTTTCTTTTCTTTTCTTTTATTTTTTTAATACTGAAATTCACTTTAAATTTTTTTCTTAATGCTGTATTAGCATAGTTTAATGTCAACAAAAATAAGCATGTTGGTGCTGAGAAAAGTGATGCCACATGGTCAGACGCCATCCATAGGCAAACATGACTCATGCGTTTCCCGGAGGAGCTTGGATGGAATCAACTTCCCCACACTAAGGTTTTATGTGCTTATAACTTCATTCTAAGATTTGGAGGCAGAAATGAAAGAGCTGTGCCTGCTACCTGTTCAAATTCTACTTCCAAAATTGTTTAGAGCTGTGTAGCCTGCATACAGCAAATTGGAAACATCTAAAGTGTGAGCGTTTCGGCATTACCCAAAATTCAATCAATGCTAGTCCACAAAAGAGGTCTCCTCATGACTCTCCCAGCCGTTCCCTCCTTGAAAAATATATAGGTATAGAAATATACCTATTTCCTACTCTGTTGCCATCATAGTTTTTGAACGTTATATTAATAAAGCCACACACCACACACTCCTTTATGTCTGTTTTTATGTGCAATGCTGTTTTTATGAGGTGCATCTGTGTCATTGAGCATAATGGTAGCCCAATCTTTTACATTTTTACTGTCTTCTACTGTACAGATAAACCTTGGTTGATTAGTCTTTTGTATGAGTACATATGTGGATTATTTCCAGGTTGGGGTCCACTATGAATAGATCTTCTCAGAGCCTCTTGTACACGTCATGTGTATGCACACAAGCACGTACTTCTGTTAGTTACAAATCAGCAGCAGAAACACTTGGCTGTGAGCTAAGTTTGGAAGACACTGCCATTTTCTAATGAGACTTTGCCTGTTTACATGGCCACCAACAGCATACTGTAAATCACTAAGCCCTTATCGACCCTTTACTGAGTGCTGCTTTAGTTGATTTTGAACAGGTGGCACGTGCTGGTTTCCCATCATAGTCTTTTTTTTGCACTTTCAGCCAGGGATGCTGACCTTTCCCCCACATGCTCTGCTATTATTTCCTGAACCACTCCAGTCTGGCTTTCCCATCAATCACATGGACAAAACCACACTGGTCCAGTAACAAATGGCCATCATGATGGTAAATCAGTTCTCAGTTCTCATTCCCTTGACCTCCAAAACCACACACTTCTTGTTTTGCTCCTACCTCAATGGCCCATCTTCCTCAATATGTTTTACCAGCCTTTCCTAATACTTCAGCATTTTGGCATACAGTAATTTTATTCAAGCCTGTTCTTCCTTCTGGCCCCAACCTTTTCATTCCTTTTTTATTCTTTTTGTTTTTTTAGATAGAACCTCTCTTTGTAGTCCTGGATGTCCCAGAACTCATTCTGTAGACCAGGCTGGCCTTGAAACAACAGAAATTCACCTGTTTGTGCCTCCCAAGGGCTGGGATTAAAGGCATGACCATTACACTGGCTTTCATTCCGTTTTTCTTCCCCTTTTCTCTTTCTATCAATTAGGACTATAGTTATAATACATAATTTTCTGTGTTTGTTGATGTGGGATTTCCCTATGTATGCTATGAATGTGTTTTATTACCATTAGTTAATAAAAAAGCAGCTTTGACCTATGGCAGGGCAGAATATAGGTAAGTGGGAAAACTAAACCAAATGCAGGAAGAGAGAAGGCGGAGTCAGGTAGACGTGATGCAGCTGCCAAAGAAGAAAGATGAGAAAGATGCCAGAACCATACCAATAAGCCACAGTCTCGTGGCAATACACAGATTAACAGATATGGGTTAACTAGTGCTAGCTAGGAATAAACCTAAGCCATTGGCCAAGCAGTATTTTAATTAAGACAGTTCTTGTGTGATTATTTGGGTCTGGGTGGCTGGAAAACAAAAAAGCAGTCTCCATTTACAGTTAGTTCTTTACCCTCTGTTATTATAAAGGATATAAACTCCATGAAGGCAGAGATTGTTGTCTGTTTTAACTCTTGACATAGTCTTTATACTCGAGCAGTCTCTGACCCTATACTATACTAGAACATTGACATTTTAGTAAAGAATTGAGTGATTGGTTGGATGAATTAAATGACAGGGAAAACAGCAAAAGGCCCTGGAAAGACATATCCCACCAAAAAAATTTTAATTGTACTAATATAGAGATAGTCTTCTTTGGAACTGAAAACTCTAGGTTTTATATGACCTATAAGAGTTCAGGTTTCAAAAACAGTTTTCTTTGCATTTAGAAATAGGACAGTGTGATAATTTGTGCTAATTATCAACCTGACAGAATCTGGAATCACTTGGGATACAGAACTTGGAGCATGTCTACAGGGTTATCTAGATTATTTAAATTGAGGTGGGAAGAATTACCCACTGTGGGTAGCACCATTACCCTGACTAGGATTCAGGACTGTGTAAGAGGAGATAGGGAGCTGAGCAGTGGTGCATATTAATCCCTCTCTACTTCCTGACTGTGGATGAATGAGATGCCATGTATCAAGTTCCTGCTGCCTTTGCTTCCCCGCCATGATAGACTATACCCTCCAACTGTGAGCCAGAATAAACATTGGTTTAGAGTATTTTATCAGACAGCAGTAGGGTAAGTAAATCATATAGATATGAATGAAAAAGAATCAAGTCAGGAAAAAAAACTGGCAAGTGTTAAGGGCCTCTCAAAAGAAATCACCTGAAATAATTTCATAATTAATTTACACTGGAATATAAACTGGAAACAGGTGTAATTTGGCAAGGCTGATATCACAGTACTTTTTTTAGGTTCTACCAGCAGAGTCCAATAAACACAACAGCTGTAGTATCAGCAGGTGAGGTGTAGCAGCAGCCAGCTACCAATCTGGCCTAAAGCCAGATTATACAGTATAAGTGGCTATTATGTCTGTGATCAATGAAGTTGAAAGTTAGCATAGGAAAAGCCTAAACTTTGTCAGAAAGCAGTAAGGGAAAAAAGAAGGGAGGTAAGGGATGAGGAAGAAGGAAAGGAGGGCAGCTAAATAAAGAACTCTTGGTTTTATTCTGGGCCCCATCAAGGGAGTAGAGGTTAGATGAGAGAGGCATGTTCAAGTCAAGTCAAGAACAAGGCTATGAATGCACATAACGTTCAGTCACATTCAGTATGCATTTGGAGCTCCAGGTTGCTGCAAGGAAGAAATGTTGCTGGCTCCATAGCACTTTGCCTGGATACCACTTGCAATAGTTCCAAAGTCTTCCTAGAGACCTAATTCTGGAAAGACTGAGAACAGAAAAATAAAACAAACAAAACACAGGTGATGTGGAAGGCTTCTCCTTCAGAACTGGAGACTCTTTACAAAGTAAACAGAGTTTATTACCAATATTCCTAGATATAGGTGTGGTGGTTTGAAAAAGAATAGCCCCTAGGCTCATATCTTTAAATGCTAATCATTAGGAAATAGCACTACTTGAAAGGGATTAGGAGGTGTGGCCTTGTTGGAAGTGTATCATGGGGGTGGGCTTTGCATTTTCAAAAGCCCATGCCTAGCCCAGTGTTTCTCTCCCTTTCTCTGCTGCCTGGATATAGAACTCTTGGCTACTTCTCCAGTACCAGGGTTTCCTGATTGCTGCCATCTTCCCCGCCATGATGATGATGAACTGAACCTTTGAAACTGTAAGCAAGCCTCAATTAAATGCTTTCTTGTATAAAAGTCACCATATCATGGTGTCTCTTCACAGCAATAGAACTAAGACAATAGGATAAAATGGTTTTTAAGGTAAATAAATGTTGGTTAAACCAACTCTCTTCCTTCTGCTATTGATTAAGATATAGTGATTGTGTAGTTCATTAAAAAATTGTAATGTATAATTAAGAAATACAGGTTAATGGATAATCATCAGTAATAGTAAAGCTTGTAGTCATGTTAGTTAGATTTTCTAGATATACAGAGATACATTTCAGTTAGATAGACATTCTTCATATCTTTCAAAGACTGCAGAATATGGCATTTAATGTTTTAATAACTTAGGACTTTTCATGACAATGAGACACTCTGCTCCTGGCAGCACCAATCTACTTCAAGAGGAAGATGGGCATCGAAGAGGCACCTAATGGAGTTGGAAAGCCATTTGGGCAAGAAACTGTTCTTGCCTGGACTATTGCATAAACTGGACACAGAGAACCCGCAGAGAGAGGACTACTGAACTTGCCTAAAGGTGAGATGATCTTTCGAGGTTCCTGATTCATGAAAGAGTCTGCGAGACATTCTGCAGGACACAACAGATAGTGACTGAACTGACTTTGAAATGTCCAGCTTCATGGAAATGTCTCTGGATACTATGGGCCTGTAGGCCGAAGATGGATGCCCCAACGGTACAGAGGAACTTTGGGTGACTGTCCAGAGAGCAAGATGTCTCTGTCGTTTCTAGAGTTTTGGATTTCTTGTTTGCTTAGGTAATATTATATCCTTCTGGAGTCTTTGATGGAGTTAAGAATAGTTAGTTATAGTTATAGTTTTCCTAGTTATGATAAAGATTATTGTAATTTTTACTTGATAACTGTTTTGTTATTTGTAATTTTGCTATCTTAAAGTTAAAGCCTTCCTTTCTTTTTGTTTAAACAGAAAAAGGGGAAATGATAGAGGAAGGTCATTGGTTAAAAATATAAAGAAACTGCTTGGCTGGCCCTCATAGGTTAAAACATAGGTGGTTGGGGTCGCGGAGGTGGACGGAACCTGGTCGCGGAGACAGATGGAGGACGCCCCCCCCCCAGCAGCCAGTGGGGACCACCTGGGACTTGAGCGGCAGCAGAGGATGAAGGCTGCAGGTGGCGGGAACCGTCGTGGCAGCAGATATAGGCTGCAGGGACCGCACACTGAGGCCAGATCACCCCACTACAATTAAATCAAAGAGGTAGGCCTTTGGTTGGTGAAGTCCCTGGCAAAGGAGGACCCAGGCCCTATTCCTGAAGACCCTTCTGAGGGGTGAGAGGGACCTTGCCCCCCCCCCCCCCGGCAGGAACCAGGAAACAGAGCAAGGGCATTTTGTAAGAGGAGCCCCTGGCCAGCAGGGAAACCTGAACCAGATTTAAAAGACCCATTAGATAGCATCCATAGGAGGAGATGGGCAGGCGCCAAGGCAAGAATTCACCCAATAATCAAAAAAACAGCATGAAAACACCAGAACCCAACGATCTTACAACAGAAGGTCTTCAACACCCTAACACAGAAGAAGTGGAAAAAATGGACATTATGAAAGCAATAGAGTCCCTTAAACAACATGTGAAAAATGCCCTTGTAGAAATGGATGAGAAGTATAACCAAAAGTTTGAAGAAATGAGTAAATACGTACATAATACTCTGGGAAACCAAGAAAGAATGATCAAACAGGTAATGGAAACAGTTCAAGAATTGAAAACTGAAATGGAAACAAGGAAGAAAACACAAACTGAGGACCAGCTGGATATGGAAAATCTAGGTCAACGAGCAGAGCCTACAGAAACAAGCATAATCAATAGAATACAAGAGACAGAAGAAAGAATCTCAGATTCTGAGGACACCATAGAGAAAATAAATGCAATGATCAAAGAAAACTGCAAAGCCAACAAATTCTCATCACAAAACATTCAGGAATTATGGGACACAATAAAAAGACCAAACCTAAGAATAATAGGAATAGAAGAAGGAGAAGAGTCACAGCTCAAAGGGCCAGAAAATATTTTTAACAAAATTATGGAAGAAAACTTTCCCAACATACAGAAAGATATTCCTTTGAATATTCAAGAAGCATACAGAACACCAAACAGACTGGATCAAAGAAAAACATCCCCTCGCCATATAATAATCAAAACACAAAATATACAGGTTAAAGAAAGAATATTAAGAGCTGCAAAGGAAAAAGGCCAAGTAACTTATAAAGGTAAACCGATCAGACTTACACCTGATTTCTCTATGGAAACAATGAAAGCCAGAAGGTCCTGGATAGAAGTACTGCAGAAGCTAAGAGACCATGGATGCAAGCCCAGACTACTATACCCAGCCAAGCATTCATTCACTATAAATGGAGAAAACAAGACATTCCAGGATAAGAACAAATTTAAACAATACGTAGCCACGAATCCAGCCCTACAGAAAGTAATAGAAGGAAAATCGCAACCCAAGGAATACATCATTGCCAACACTGCCTACAATAACTGAGGCATCTAGCGACCCTTCACTAACACAACTCAAAGAAGGGAGACACACAAATTCTACTACGAAAAACAATAAGAATAAGCAGAGTAAACAACCACTGGTCATTAATATCACTTAATATTAATGGTCTCAATTCACCTATAAAAAGGCACAGGCTAAGAGATTGGATATGAAAACAGGATCAAACATTTTGCTGTTTGCAAGAAACACATCTCAACCACAAAGACAGGCATCTACTCAGAGTAAAGGGTTGGGAAAAGGTCTTTCAAGCAAATGGTCCTAAGAAAAAAGCAGGTGTGGCCATATTAATTTCTAACAAAACTGACTTCAAACTAAAATCAATCAGAAGAGATCGAGATGGACACTTTATACTCATAACAGGAACAATTCGTCAGGATGACGTCTCAATCCTGAATTTCTACGCCCCTAATATAAAAGCACCCACTATGTAAAAGAAATATTACTAAAACTCAAGGCAGACATCAAACCACACACACTAGTAGTAGGAGACTTCAATACACCTCTCTCAGCAATGGACAGGTCAATCAGACAGAAACCTAATAGATAATTAAGAGAACTACTGGAGGTAATGAAGCAAATGGACTTAACAGACATCTATAGAACATTCCACCCAAATAGGAAAGAATATACCTTCTTCTCTGCAGCTCATGGAACCTTCTCGAAAATTGACCACCTACTTGGAAACAAAGGAAACCTCCACAGATACAAAAAAAATATCAGTGTCCACCTGTGTTTTATCAGATCGCCATGGATTAAAGTTAGAAGGCAACAACCACGCTACCCCAGAAAACCGACAAACTCATGGAAACTGAACAGTCAACTACTGAACCACACCGGGGTCAAGGAAGAAATCAAGAAAGAAATTAAAGTCTGCCTTGAATTTAATGAAAATAAAGGGACAACATACTCAAACCTATGGGACACTATAAAAGCAGTGCTAAGAGGAAAGTTCATAGCACTAAGTGCCCACTTAAAGAAAACGGAGAAAGCATACATCGGAGACTCAACAGCACACCTGAAAGCTTTAGAAAAAAAGAAGCAGATGCGCCCAGGAAGAGTAGAAGACTGGAAATAATCAACCTGAGGGCTGAAATAAACAAAATAGAAACACAGAAAACAGTCCAAAGAATCAATGAAACATTGGATTACATTAATAGATTTTCATATGTTGAACCAGCCCTGCATCTCTGGAGAAAATCAACAAGATTGACAAACCCCTATCCAAACTAATTAAATGACAGAGAGAGAACACGCAAATAAATAAGATCAGAAATGAAAAGGAGGACATAAGCACAGACACAGAGGAAATTCAGAGAATCATTAGATCTTACTACAAAAGCCTGTATGCCAGAAAACTAGAAAATGCAAAAGAAGTGGACATTTTTTTAGATAAGTACCATATACCAAAGCTAAACCAAGACCAGGTGAACGATCTAAATAGACCTGTTAGTCGCGAAGAACTAGAAACTGTTATCAAAAATCTCCTCTCCAAAAAGAGCCCAGGACCAGATGGTTTCAATGCAGAATTCTACCAGAACTTCCAAGAAGAGCTAATACCTATACTCCTTAATGTATTTCACAATATAGAAACAGAAGAGGCATTGCCTAATTCCTTTTATGAAGCTACAGTTACCCTGATACCAAAACCACACAAAGACCCAACCAAGAAAGAGAATTACAGGCCTATCTCACTCATGAATATTGAAGCAAAAATTCTCAATAAAATACTGGCAAACCGAATCCAAGAACACATCCAAAAAATTATCCATCATGATCAAGTAGGCTTCATCCCAGAGATGCAGGGCTGGTTCAACATATGAAAATCTATTAATGTAATCCATCATATAAATAAACTGAAAGAAAAAACCATATGATCATTTCATTAGATGCTGAAAAAGCATTTGACAAAATTCAACACCCCTTTATGATAAAAGTCTTGGAGAGATTAGGGATACAAGGGTCATAACATAATAAAAGCTATATACAGCAAGCCGACAGCTAACATTAAGTTAAACGGAGAAAAACTCAAAGCCATCCCACTAAAATCAGGAACACGACAAGGATGTCCACTCTCTCCATACCTCTTCAATATAGTGCTTGAAGTTCTAGCAATAGCAATAAGACAACATAAGGGGATCAAGGGGATTCGTATCGGAAAAGAAAAAGTTAAGCTCTCGTTATTTGCAGATGATTTGATACTATACATAAGCAACCCCAAAAACTCTACCAAAGAATTCCTACAGCTGATAAAAACCTTTAGTATTGTGGCAGGATACAAGATCAACTCCAAAAAATCAGTGGCCTTCTTATACACTAAGGATAAGGAAACAGAGAGGGAAGTTAGAGAAGCATCACCTTTCACGATAGCCACAAATAGCGTAAAATATCTTGGGGTAACTCTGACCAAGGATGTGAAAGATCTATTTGACAAGAACTTTAAGTCTTTGAAGAAAGAAATTGAAGAGGACACCAGAAAATGGAAGGATCTCCCTTGATCCTGGATTGGGAGGATCAATAGCAATTTTACCAAAAGCAATCTATAGATTCAATGCAATCCCCATCAAAATTCTTCTCAGATCTAGAGAAAACAATAATCAACTTTATATGGAAAAACAAAAAACCCAGGATAGCCAAAACAATCTTATACAACAAAGGAGCGTCTGGAGGCATTATCATCCCTGACTTCAAACTCTACTACAGAGCTACAGTATTGAAAACAGCTTGGTATTTGCATAAAAACAGAGAAGTCGACCAATGGAATCGTATAGAAGACCCTGACATTAGCCCACAAACCTATGAACACCTGATTTTCGATAAAGGAGCTAAAAGTATACAATGGAAAAAAGAGAGCATCTTCAACAAATTGTGCTGGCAAAACTGGATGTCAATCTGTAGAAGAATGAAAATAGATCCATATCTATCACCATGCACAAAACTCAAGTCCAAATGGATTAAAGACCTCAATATCAGTCCGAACACACTGAACCTGATAGAAGAGAAAGTGGGAAGTACTCTACAACACATGGGCACAGGAGACCACTTCCTACATATAACCCCAGTAGCACAGACATTAAGGACCTCATTGAATAAATGGGACCTCCTGAGCCTGAGAAGCTTCTGTAAAGCAAAGGACACTGTTGCTAAGACACAAAGGCAACCTACTGACTGGAAGAAGATCTTCACCAACCCCGCAACTGACAAAGGTCTGATCTCCAAAATATATAAAGATCTCAAGAAACTAGACCGTAAAATGCTAATCAACCCAATTATAAAATGGGGCACGGAGCTGAACAGAGAATTCTCAACAGAAGAACTTCAAATGCCAAAAGACACTTAAGGTCATGTTCAACTTCCTTAGCGATCAGGGAAATGCAAATCAAGACAACTTTAAGTTACCATCTTACACATGTCAGAATGGCTAAAATAAAAAACACCAAGGATAGCCTTTGCTGGAGAGAATGCAAACTTGTGCAACTACTTTGGAAAGCAGTGTGGCTGTTTATCAGGAAATTCGGGATCAACTTACCCCTGGACCCAGCAATACCACTCTTGGGAACATACCCAAGAGAGGCCTTATCATACAACAAAAATATATGCTCTACTATATTCATAGCAGCATTGTTTGTAATAGCCAGAACCTGGAAACAACCTAGATGCCCTTCAATCGAAGAATGGATGAGGAAAGTATGGAATATATACATATTAGAGTACTACTCAGCAGTAAAAAACAAGGGCTTCTTGAATTTTGCATGCAAATGGATGGAAATAGAAAACACTATCCTAAGTGAGGTAAGCCAGACCCAAAAAGAGGAGCATGGCATGTACTCACTCATATTTGGTTTCTAGCCATAAACAAAGGACATTGAGCCTATAGTTAGTGATCCTAGAGAGGCTAAATAAGGAGAACCCAAAGAAAAACATATAGGCATCCTCCTGAATATTAACCTTCATCAGGCGATGAAAGGAGACAGAAACCCACATTGGAGTACCAGACAGAAATCTCAAGGTCCAAATCAGGAGCAGAAGGAGAGAGAGCACGAGCAAGGAACTCAGGACCCCAAGGGGTGCACCCACACCTTGAGACAATGGGGATGTTCTATTGGGAACTCACCAAGGCCAGCTGGCCTGGGTCTGAAAAAGCATGGGATAAAACCGGACTCACTGAACATAGCAGACAATGAGGACTACTGAGAACTCAAGAACAATCGCAATGGGTTTCTGATCCTACTGCACGTACTGGCTTTGTAGGAACTTAGGCAGTTTGGATGCTCACCTTACTAGAACTGGATGGAGGTGGGGGTTCCTTGGACTTTCCACAGGGCAGGGAACCCTGAGTGCTCTTCGGGCTGAGGAGGGAGGGGGACTTGATTGGGGGAGGGGGAGGGAAATGGGAGGCGGTGGCGGGGAAGAGACAGAAATCTTTAATAAATAAATAAATTTTAAAAAAAAACATAGGTGGGTGGAGTAAACAGAACAGAATGCTGGGAGGAAGAGGAAGTGAGCTCAGACTCGACAGCTCTTTTTTCGGGGGCAGACACCTGAGAGACACCATGCCCTGCTCCTCCCGGGCAGACACACATGATGAAGCTCTGACCCAGGATGGACGTAGGCTAGAATCTTCCCCGTAAGACCGGTGCTCTCAGATTATTAGAGATGGGTTGATCAAGATATCAGAATTAGCCAGTAAGGGCTAGAGCTAAAGGGCCAAGCAGTATTTAAAAGAATACAGTTTCCGTGTAATTATTTCGGGTAAAGCTAGCCGGGTTGCGGGACGCATAAGCTAGCCAGGCGGCCAGGGTGCTGGGGACGCAGCCCAGCCCCGCAGCTCTTATCACTACAAACCACATTCCAGTGAATGAGAACATACCCAAGAGTGTATAGGAAGTACCAGCTGGACCCCATGGCTTTAAAGAGATGAGGACCCAAAGCAGGGTGGGTAGGAAAGGCATGGTGGACCTAGGAAGAGTTGGGAAGTGATAGAATAAAAATACAACATTTGTAATACTCAAAGAATTAATAAAATATTTTTTAAATATTCTGCTTTGAAAATAGATAAACTGTAGTGGCCATGCTGGTGTTCACAAATTTAACACATTTGTTTTAAATTATTCAATTCCTTCCGATGTGTCCACTAGCAACTGCCGACACTTGGAGTGGAGCTGGAAGTTTCACTTCCCCCACCATTTCTCAGCTGTGAATCAGTGGTGCTGTCTGGTCCGTGGCCTACTAAGAGAAAAAACACTGGGCAGGAGCCTGGGATGTGGTTGCACTGGTGTCACCTCCAGTACAATTACCAACATGTGTGATGCAGAGTCATTGGCCATAGCTTCCTTTCTCCCCAGAAGACACATTTCTCTCTTCTTGCACTTGAATTTCATCAGCAGTATTTGATAATATAGGAATGGACAAGACAAGAAAGGAGGTAAAGAGAAAGCGTGGATTATTAGGAAAATCCTCCGAGGTCAAAGAATTTCACTCTGGCTAAAAATGAAGACCCAGAAGAAAACAAAGTGAAATCAATTTGTTCTATTTTGAGAGTTTTCCCTTACATAAGCTTCCTGGAGCTTTTAAAAGATATATCATTGTATAAAATAAAAAATATTATATTGGGTAAACTATAAGGCCCCATTATTGTGATGGTTATTTTTATGTGTTTACCCAGCTATAATATATTACAATGTGTTTGATTAAGCATTCATCCATCTAGATGTCTTTTAAATAAGATTAACATTTAAATTAGCAGATTTTGAGTAAAGCCATTGTCCCTCCTTTCATAATGTGTGAGCCTCCTCGTTTAATCAGTTGAAAATCTTAAAAGAAAGGTCCCATCTGAAGAAATGCCTTCAGCTTGGTCTGCAGATTGACTCTTCTGTCCAGCCTGCTAGCCGAGACTGCACAAATCATGTCATTGTCCTCACAACCACAGGAAACAATTAGTTCCGGATTTTCTCTCTTTCATCATATACACATACATAGCATGTACACAGAACATTCTATACATACACACAAACACACAAAATGTATACTATATACACAGAGACCACATCATACATGCAACAGAGGGGAGGGACATATACACGCAGGGATCATATCACACTTAGAAGCACAACATACCACACACGATGCCATTTATCATAGACCACACCTTATATGTACACATGGCACATCACATACCTACATTATACTACATACACAATGCACACCTCACACACCACACACTAACATTTTATCATTTCTGTTTTTCTAGAGAACTCGGATTAATATAAATAGATTTTTAAAGTTAGTTTTGGGCTTTGTGGGCAATAATACAGTTATCTGATGAGACAAGGATTGAATAAACTTCAGATTGTCTTGATTATAAAAGGAAATGTTAGCCTATTAAGTATTCCCTCCTGAACTGTCACTCTGATTAAGGAGATGTCTGGAGTCCTTTCTTTTCAGATTACCTTAGAACTAGACCAACTTGTCCAGAATTCCATCTATAATGATGGCTACTGTATACTGTCTCCTACTATGTGTAGGGGATATAATAATAATACATATTGTTCATTCACATACACACACATGCACACATACACACAGAAAGACATACACACCCTTTATTGTAAAATGACTCTTTCATCAATGTTTCTAACCTTTTGCAGTTTATTCCAAAAAGGCAGTTTCCTGTAGCCATAGTTCTAATCAAGACATTAGGCAAATACCAAAGGGGAAGTGGAAGTTCATGGGAGGAGGGTGTTTATGTTTTCCTGTTTGTGACATTTCCTAAAAGGAACCATCCCATTTGCTTGGTTATCAGTGTCTGCTTATGTCTGCCAGAGGCAGCTGCTCTTCGCTCGTAAAATTCACTGTGGGACAATTTGTGTCTCACATATATAATTTTAAACCAATGAAAGTCAGCTTCCTTTGCTTTGGTATTAAAAATGAGAAACCAGATACAGTTTACATTCAGCAGAAATAGAGGTCATGCCCCTGGAGGAATTTCCCAAGTGCCTTCAGAGCACCCCCAAGGGCACTCCTGACCGACAGCAAAATATTCCACGAATCCTGATGAAATTTAGTCTGTCTGTCTGTGTTTAGTCTCCTGGAAGATCACCAAGATAACTCTGTGACCAGGAGTGAACTAAACTGTCTAGAAATCGCCTCATTTTGTGGATGTACAAAAGTTTTCTAATGCTATGCTTAAATGTATTTTTCCTTGAATAACTACAGTAACTACATAGTATTTTAATTATATCAATAGCACTTGCAATGTTTTTTGAGTTTACTTATTATCTTCACTTCTTCTAGATGCAGCCATTAAGTAAATTAAATAGGCTAAATAAGCAGAGTTTGAAGAAAACTATTCTAGAGGCAAAAAATGCACAAGAATATAGAAAATTAAAAGTTTAATTTTTCATTCTATTCTATACTCTTATTTGGTTGTCAGAAACTCCTCTCTTTCTCTCCATATATTATCTGGGTGCATGAGTGTGTAAAATTACATTTTATCTTAGATAAGCCATATGCATATTTGTATATACTGTATGTAATTTTATATTATATTATCACATATATCTTAATTATTTTATATAAAAATACTTATGTACATATAAGTCACATACATCCTTATTTTGAACAGTCTCCAAGTCATTTATAAGATCTAATCTGACATGAGTACTATGAAAGTAGTTGGCATATAATGTTTATGACATAGTTACAACACAAAGTCTTAGACGTTCAGTACAGATAAAACTTTTTAAAGGGGTTTTCAGTGCACAGTGGTAAACTTTGGATATGAAACCTATAGTTTATGGAGGGCTATCTATACTGAGGTTGCTGTCCTGGATTCTTTGTAACTATAGTCTTCCTTTCTTTCTTTCTTTCTTTCTTTTTCTTTCTTTCTAATACCTTTCTCATATATTACATCCCTGAATGCATCTAGTCTCATCTGACCTTGGAAGCTAAGCAGAGTCAGGCCTGGTTAGTACTTGAATGGGAGACTCCAATCTTTCTAAGCTGTTTGAACAATGTGTCTTAGTTTCTCAAAGATCCAGGTTAAATTTTCACTGGATTTAAATTTAATGTATAGATAAAGGTCCAGTGAACTGGTATCTTTATTATCTTAAGTCTCCAAATCCAAACTGGTGTGTGTTTGATAGTCCCTTCACTGCAGTTGTCTGTTGAGAAGGATATGCTCTGAAAAGGTGGTTGTGTATAGAAGAGTACCCCATGTGATAAAGAAAATGGAGGTATGACTAGTCATCCTCCAGCCTGGAAAGCCTGGGAAGTTCTTGCTGTCCCCAATTGTCCTGCCACATGATCACTTGGGGGAACCTCTACTTATCTTTCCCAAACTGGTCCGAGTATTTTCCCTTCTGTAAATCCTTCCTAGAAACTTTACACCCGAGTCCCTGCCACTTTATCCACCTCTGCAGATCTTATCGCCATTACCTCTTGGTGTGTCTGTCTCCGTGAGGCCAGGGACAATAGTAAATAGTTCAGTAGCCTAACAACCTTCCCCAGTGCTTGCCACATGACAGATACTTGAAGCTTTTTGAGTGATAGGTTGATTTCACATCCTTTTCTTCAAACTAAAGAGCAGACAGGTTTGGGATATGCTACAAGTATACTTTCAAGCTATATTAAATATAGTTAAGCAACCTTACCTATAATATTGCTTTGTCCAGAAGGAAGTATGTGTCATAGTTTAGCATTCTTAGTATACCTAAGATCCTGTGTAGCACCATAACAAACTACTCCCATTCTGCAGTTACTTAAAGGCTGGAGTCATGAATTCTGTGTAGCTTTTAATGCACTGAAGAACTAACAGGGACAAGACCACTGCTAGTAAGTTCAGTTTGAACTAATGGAAAGCAGTTTATGGAAAAATTGCCTGGTAGAAGGAAGTAGTCTAAAGAAAAAAAAAAGTATATCACTTGCTGCATTTACTCTTTATCCTCCACTGTTCCAAGAACTGGCTGGCTGAGAAGCACCTTAGCATAGCAACCAACAGGACCTAAATCAAGATTTAGGATGCTGTAAACCCCACTCCACTCCCATTTTTGGTTTGCCGAGAGCCAATTTATATCAAGAATAATCAACATCAACCAGCACTTACAATATTAGCACCTATCCAGCTCCTGAATTAGTACACAAAGTGTACATGACCTTGGCACTGTCAAAGCTGAGGGAAGCCAAGTAATAGATGAATGTATACCCAGTGTGTATAATCCTAGAAATGCTGGCCATCCAGATCTCTTCTTTTCATAGCATTTCAATATAAAGATTCTAACTTCATCTATTTCCAGCCTCTTCTTTGAAACATTGAGATAGCAAAAGGGAAGCCTAAAGACAGTTCACGTTTTGTTCCTACAGTTCTAATGGTGGAGTTCACCATCCAGGCTCTAACTCTATGAGCACATGGAGGAACCACACACAAGCCCTCCCCCCATATCTGAACCCTATTCATGAAGAAGCAGCGGAAAATGATCTTTTCCATGACCATTTGAAAAACATGGCTCCTTCTCCCATATTGCAATCTGCCATGAAACATGGGAAGCCTGCTGATGACACTGATGAGGAGGTGTATTTGGGGGTGGCTATGTTTATCTTAGGGCTGCCTGTAATCTGATGCCTTCTATGTTTAAATTTGTCTCCACTCCCTTCCGCTCTGCTCCTGCAACATTTGTGATGCCACTCGCTCCTTACCACAACGGAAGTATTAAAGGGTGGGGTGAGTCTGAGGAAAGAGTTTCTTTAGGTCAAGCTGAGGCAAGAAGATCAAGGTAAATTGCTCAATCCTTACAGAACCTTGTGCTAGTTGCCCACACTGCTAGGGTGCAGAAAGAACTAGGCATCTTTCCTTGAAACAGTTTGCAGCAATCCCTGTGTGTTAGAGAGGTAAAGATGGGCAGATGCTATTGACCAAAGGAAAACAACCAAGTCCATTTATTTAAATGTAGCTGTAAGGCTCTCTCAGCTCTCGGTTCCAGTTAGTTTCAGTTGAGAGAGTACACTCAAAAGACCTTCAAACTATTTTGAGCCTAAACATGGAAAGTAAGTGTTCTAGTCTATTTATGTTACTATAATAGATGTTACAACATTAGTGTCTGGTAATGTCTGCTTGATGTATCCAGAATAGTGTTGTGTTATTGCAAACTCATGTGTTGAAAGGAGAAGGGAGCCTCGTGTTATATGAAAACTCCTTACCAAAGACCTTAATGCCATTTACTCCGGTTCCACCTCATAACTCCATCACTACCTAGACAACCTACAGTCTTAATGGTATCACACTTTAATAAATTCTGATGCATTAATTTTGGAGGGAACATAAACTTCCAATGCATAGAAACAAGGCTACTTTTATCTCAAGACCTGCAGCCTTCTTTGTTATTAATTCTCAATGACAAAAAATTGAGAAACAAACAAACAAAACATAACAGGAGGGAAAGCAAAGAGGAAAACTAAACTGTTCACCATGTAAAGGGTCAGGTGTGTGAAGAGTTCTTCCTTTTCTCCTGAGCCTGATTTCCATACTCATCAACCTGCTTAACAAATACTCATTCCTGATTCTGCACGAAACAGCCTGTCTCTATCACTCAATCTTATCGTGTGGTTACATCTAAAGTTATTTCCTTTCTTCTTTTTTCTCATTTCTTTTTCTTAGATAAAACAAATTTTTGTGTTGTTTGCCAAATTTTAATAAATCCACTTAAAAGCAGTCTATGCTGTTCACAATTTCAATAGAAAAAAATGTAACATATGTATGCACAGTTTTGTGGCTGCCCTTCAATAATAAAATTGCTCAAGAGTAATATAAAACAAAAAATTATGATGAAACTCCAAAAATACAACACTTATATCCATTAATTTATTGCCCTGTAGAAGACATGTTAGTGGCTCACATTGCCTGGTCTAATATTAGGATTCTGTGATATTAATGACTCATACTGTATCTGACATGTTACAAAATATGTTCTCATTAAGAAACGCCCATTGAGGACTTTATACAACCCTTTAAATACAAAACCTAAAGAAGATTAATCCTCTCTGATTTGTAGGCTATTAAATAGATACTGCAAGCTTAGGGCTCTACCTCACATGTGCTCTTGGAAAAACCCAAGCATTTTTAGTCTGCTAATGCATTTTCCAAGAACAGCCTTCTGTAAGAAGAATTTGCTTGTATTAGGTGAAACCAGATTTGCTTATGTATCACACGGAGAAAACTGTCTGCTACCCATGCACATAGTCGAAAGACTTTCACAAACCACTTTCTCATCATTAAGACAAATTTAGCCCACCATGAGCAGAAGTGAAATGTTTGCGGGATTGTTATTTGTGACCTTATTATTCTCTTTTGTCCTTTCCTTTCTATTTAACCTCATTGTCTTCATTTCAGATGCTCTTCAGCCCTCTGCTTTCTTCACACGCCTGCATTTATCCAAAAAGAAAAATAGAAGAATTTTAAAGAACTATAAGTACTTCTGCTTGCATACAAACAAAAGTGATAAACAGAAAGGATAAGAAACTCCTTTGTCCTTAAGTGGTGGCCCTATTTTCCCTCTAAAATGATTGATGTACATATGTGTGCTTTTGTTCAAGGAGAAGGTTGAAGGAACAAGAGAGTGAGTTGAGGGGTGACCCTTACATCCAGGAAAAAAATAAAAGCTTTAATATGATCTATATCCCTGAAAATCTCAGTTATCTATTTATTTGTTTATTAATTCAGTACTTTGTTGAATTACTCTGTGCCCTCTCCAACAGTATTACACCAAGAATAAACACAGATAACCACAACACAATAGACGAATGAATATCCTAATGGCACAAAGGAAGAAGAGGTCAGAGGCAGGTCGACAAAACCACCTAATGAGGATATTCTAGCTAAACTTTTTATAGAAGAATAAAACATAGTCAATCGTATATTTCAAGAAGACTAGATGTACTGGCTATATTTGTGCCAACTTTACATAAGCTAGAGTTATCTGAAAGGAAGGAACCTCAGTTGAGGAAATGCCTCCATAAGATCCAATTGTAAGGCATTTTCTTAATTAGTGATTGATAGGGGAAGGTCTAGCCCATTGTATGTCCTTCCTTGGGCTGGTTGTCCTGGGATCTATAAAAAAAGCAGGCTGAATAAACCATAAGGGGCAAGCCAGTAAGATCCCTTTATGACCTCTTCAACAGCCCCTGCCTCCAAATCCCAATTCTGCTTGTGTTCCTGTCCTGATTTCCATCAATAATAGACTATGGTGTGCAAGTATAAGCCAAATAAACCCTTTCTTCTACAACTTGCTTTTGATCATAGTGTTTCATTCTGGCAATAGTAACTCTAACTATGACACTAGCAAAGATACCTAAACCTAAAACCAATGAGAATGGAGCAGAGTAGAAATGAGGAAGACTGAAAGTAAGCATGGCTATGGTGTGATGAACATGCATGGGCAGTGTGCCCGTGTCGCTTTATCTGCCCCATATCTCTTGCCATTCAAGTCCAAGCAGAGCCATCCTTCCCTTTATTTTTGTGATCTTGGATCCACGTCCTACTTTTTGGGCTCTTGAATGAGCTATCACTTGTGACAAGCTTCCACGAGTAGACAGCAACTCAACGTGCCAAGTCTAAAGGTATACTCCTTTTCTACATTGGCATATTGAAAGCACAGAACACAAACCAGGACTATCACAGTCTTTCCTAAGATTTGGTGAGTGGAATTGAGATAAAGATCTTCATTCTTTTGAAACCTTAACCTACTCCTTGTGATCTTGGATGAGCTGTCTTTTGTTACAAGCTGCCAGGGGTAGACATTAACTTAACCTGCCAAGTTTAAAGGCATGCCATTTTGCTGTAGTGATTAAAAGCACATACTACAGGCTAGGACCATCGGAGCCTTTCCTAAGATTTGTTGAGAAAAACGGAGGTCAAGCTCTTTATTCTTTTGAAATCATAGCCTACATAGGTAAAGCAGTTGTTTGTAGTTACCTCCAATGACTGCCTAAAAACTGCTTGCCAAATGAAGCAAACAGGAAAACATGAACTAGAAACGGGATGATAAAAAAAAAAAAAAAGAGCAAGAGAAGTGGATATCACTTCAACCCTCTGCCAGGGAAGTGAAATTTTTTTTATCAGTCACAAGACACTCAAGTTATCTGTGTGGGATTGACTTGAGACACGTGAAACTGAATTCCCAATACTGTGACAAAAAGAAACCATGTGAGATAAATGTGTTATGTCCTTTGGGCTTTATTATCTCTATGATGGAGCTTCAGCGAGTCGGAAACCATGAAACAGTGTATGTTCTAAAGCATATGGAGTCAGAATAAAGAATGGCTCCGTATAAGGGAGGGAATGCTGGTTGTAAAGCTAATATAAAAAAATATAAAACCTAGATTAGAGATCATAAAGGCCTAGGTAAAACAATGGCGAACAAGCATACACGAAAGGGTTCAACAGGCCATTGGGTACACGGTATGACTGAGAGAAAGTGTTCACAGTGATTCTTGGATTTCTTGCAATTGTTTTCAGTTTGAGCGGGCTTTCGTTGTTGATTGTTTTTGTTCTTGTTCTTTGTTTTGGTATGGTTTTTCATTTGTTTTTGTTTGGTGGTTTTTTGTTGTGTGTTTGTTTAGCTTGGTTTTGTTTTACCAAAAAGAAATAAATATTGGATTGGGAGTAGACAAATTTCTTCAGGTAACTTTTAAAATCTGTCCCTCATTTGTACACAGATGTACACATATCAGTTATGTGTTGGAGATGTATCACGTGGAACTGGGCTCCACAAGTCCACATTTTGATTGTTTGTAATTTTCTGTAATGGTCTCTGCCTGTTGCAGGAGACATTTCCTTGATGAGGCATGAGGACTGCACTTATCTGTGGATATAAGGACATTTTGTAAGCAGCATTTAGCAACACGCTAAGTGTGAACACAAAACAAGATAACTCTGCACTCTTTTGGGTATACAAACAACACCATCTGTCCAGCATGGACTGACAAATAACTTATTCCTAAAAGTAGACACGGTGTCACCCTATAAAGTTATCAATGTGAATTTGGACTAGAGGAGTATATTAGTACATTCAACTCGTATCAGGAAAACCAGGCCTGAGAACTTACCCAACACGCCAAACTATGGAAAGGAGGCAACCCTCTCACATAAAGCCCATAAAGAGGAAAGTACCTAACACTGTGATGCTGACACCCCACTGACCTATCATCCAACTTTCCGACACCGATAGGCAGAAAAGTCCCAACTGTCCCAAGGGCTTCAGTGTACCTCAATTCCCAGCACTAATACAGCCTATTAAGAGTTACCATCTATGTGTCTGCTGTTCAAATGTCTGGACCTTCTACCTATCTGTCCACCTACTCATTCGTTGAAATGACCCCATCTTTCCATTTGCTTCTATAGTCTATATGGTCCCACACTTTGCTGCTTTAGCTCACCTTGATCTTAAGGCTTAGCCCATCTCTGACCCTAGACCCTAACTTTATGAGAGTAATTTCAGCAGATCTCCAGCAAAGCAAAGACAAGGAAGTTCTAATAGTTGATGATGATTGCCAACTTGGCAAGATCTAGAGCCACCTAGATGATAAATGTCTAAACAAGGTAAAGGGTAGACAAGATTGTGATCATTAATATTGATTGTCAAGTTGATGGGCTCTAGAATAGCCTAGGAAACAAAATGAATGTATCTAAAGGAACTTCTGGTCTAGGCTAATTGAAGTAGGAAGACTCACCCTAACTGTGCATAGCAGCATTCTGTGGGCGCCTGTTGACTTAGCACCAATTTTTATCCTTCACTGCTTCCCGAATGTGGACAGAACATGACTGACCTCCACGTGCTCCAGCATCAAGGCCTCTATAGCAGGCAACTTAACTGTAATTTGAAAGCTGCATAGCTACAGCTCTCTCTGGACTCTTTCAGGATGGGAAAAACAAAGAAGGTAATACATGACTTTGCTGCCCTCTTGAAGTCAACTACTAGTTTCTTGGCATGAGCTTCTAAACATCCACTGTCATAGTTATAAAACCAGCAGAGCACGAGGGAGGATGAGGTCCTTACCAACCTGTCATAAGACTCTATTAATTAACCTTCTTAAGCTAAATACTATACAAGGTCTCATAGATACAGACGTCTTGGATTCTATCCTCTAGAAGCTCAGGACCTATATGTATATTTCAATTATTTGAGAAGGCTTTGGAGCCTAAAGTCAACCTTCAACAAGCCCATTACCCATTCCATGCCTCTGTTGACTTGTCTGTAGTCTGGTGCTAATATTACTATCTTGTAGCTCCACTGTGAAGATCAAACTATAATGTGGTAAAGTCAGCCCCTATCAATATGATCCCTCAATTAATTACTATTATTTTTATTATTATAAGGGACTTTTCCTTGGAAATTTTGTCAGTCTAGAGTTTTATCTTGTCTAACAAAATGAAACTGTTTGCAGATGCTGTAACAGAAAGCCCCACACAATCTCACAAATTCTTGGGAAATCCTAAGCCTGCCTGTGCTCTGGTGAATACAACTTGTAGTGTTCTTACTTTTGCACTCCCCATGATCACTTGCGAAATGAGAGTGGACTTATAGACTGTCCTCCTGACTTTTGCTACAGATGGCTATATGTATTGACTAAAAAGAGGGGGGGAAGGTGTTAGCCCACACAGCCACACTCTCACTTCTGATACAACCCCCAACATAAACCAGAACAATAGCTGTCATTCTCCAGATGTGACTTCCTACTTGTCTTGTGATTTGAGTGTTTTGGATCCTTGAGGAGAAAACATCTCATGATCAAAAGTTACATCATAATGCATCAAAGCCACCCACAATTTCCTCTCTCAGATGGGCCCAGGGAATGTCGTTAACATCACAAGTACATAACGAACCTTAGAAGCTAGAAAACAAACACCATTCCTTTGTAATCAATCAAGTTAGTATCTATAGGACCAGCAATGTGTACTTTCTACTAGGACTAGAAAAAAAAAACTCTGTGACTTAGTCCCTTTTTGTGAAGCTTAGAAAATAAAACAAAGACATCCGCAGCAATTAAAGAAAATGCAGCATCTAAATAGTAATGTGAACATCTAATGAGAATACGGAGATAAAGAAGTTGGAGGTAGACATTAATAGGATCATATTGAGAACATAGGGAAGAAGATTACTGGCAGTGTTTGCTTTCAGAGGAGAGGAAGTAGGGAGAGTGTTGCAAAACATAGAAATAAAACAATGAGCAAAAAACTCAGAGTAGATGTGTAAAGGAAAGAGGAAGGGTAACGCTTTGTTATTAATCCTAAAGGTTTTTTCTTTTTAATCACAAAGCATCACCCCTTCTAGTTACACTCCTTCCAATTCTAGTCTCCCTTTGTTGGTCATTGCCATGTATCTAAGAAGGCC
The DNA here is from genome assembly GCF_018167655.1 of Microtus oregoni. Classification (NCBI taxonomy): domain Eukaryota; kingdom Metazoa; phylum Chordata; class Mammalia; order Rodentia; family Cricetidae; genus Microtus; species Microtus oregoni. The sequence goes on from NW_024543072.1 coordinate 37,220,600, forward strand.
ACAGATCTTCCTTGATGTTAGTTGAGGGCACTGTTTTAAGGAGTTTCATGAAGCCAGAAGTGAAACTGTAAGGACCAGTCCAGCTGCTGTGTTTTCCTTCTTAATGGCAGCACTGCAGAGAAAGCCTCGCAAAGAATGCTCTGACCACCCTGTGCTGCTCTCTCACCCCCACCCCGTCCCACCATCATTGGGGGAGATGCTCACACCAAAGGGAGCAGGAGCAGCCCATATGGCGAGTGGAGAAGGTAACACTGAATACTTATGCAGATTCGGAGTCTCTCTGGCATCAGGCCTCACTGGGAGGCTGATTTCTAGTAAAGATGTCAGTGTTTCGAGGTAGCAAAGCCAGCATTCAGTCCTCCTGGTGTTAATTTTAGTTCTCTTTCAATACACCCACAGTGAAGGAAGCAGAGAGAATTGCCTTTCTCAGTAACACATCTTTCCAGGAAAACACACACTGGCCCATTTTCCCTTCAATGTGAATTTACATCCGCTTTGATACCCTGGCATAGTCTGGAAGGAAGGCTTTCGTATATATGTCTCTGACTAAACTGTGGGTTTGTTTATGTTTGTTTTGACAAGACACTGTGCTACTGTTACGATTGTTTTATTTCAGAAAAATAACAAACAAGCGTGTGTCTTTTTACCATGTCAGAATGTATTAAGTAAACTTTACGAGCTATGGTGCTTTCAATGATGACCGTTTGCCAGACACTCTGTTTTCCCTGGTAAAGGTAGCTGAGGCAAGCACAGGTTCTTTGATTCCAGTCTTAATCACCAATTAACCCTCAGCTCACACACCCTACATCACATGGTGAATATATGCATGTGAGAGCATGTATGTGGGCTGGAGAGTGGCTGGCAACAGTAAAGAAGACATAGCAAGTTCAAGAGGTCAGAAGCAGGCCTGCGGAAATGTGGACAGAGTCAGTACTGATGCTGACAGCTAACCAGGGCTGTGAAGAAGCAGAACAGTGTGATTGTGGGCACCACAGATCTGAGAGTGGAGCCTCAGAACTGAGTCCAGTTGCAGAGGAAAGAGAAAGACAAAGGAACAGGCAGATGGAAAGATAGTGTTTGAGGAGGCTACATCAACCATGGGTACCAAGCTAAGCGGGAGCCCTTTTCTTCCTGGTCCGGATGAGAAGTTGGTGGCAGTTGTCACCATGACAAAGCTGGGTGTCCATCTTTTGTGGGCTCTAGGGAAGGGAGTTACATCCTTTCCTTGGTCTGGTGTGTCTGATAAGTTCTTTGGCCAAGTTTCCCTAAGATGATTATAATGTGCCACTGTGTTCCTGATAAATGTATTGAGTGGCACCCTTTCTATTCCCAGGAATAAGTCGTTTATGATTTTGTGCTTTGCTGGTGGTTTGAATGAGAACAGCTCCCACGGGCCCATACATTTAAATACCTGGTCCCCAGTTGATAAAAATGTTTGGGAAGGATTAGGGCGATATTTGATATTTGAGGTTTCAAAACATATGCATGTAACAACAATTGTTGAAAAACACATAAATTTTAAAAGGAACAAGGAGGGCATATGGGAGTGTATGGAGAAAGGAAAGAGAGGAGGAAAGCGATGTTCATATATTATAATCTCAAAAATAAAATTTAAAAAATTTTCCTGATAGTGCCATGTCTCCTGCTTGAGGTTCAAGATGTGAGCTCTCCGCTGTCCCTGCCTCCATGCCTACCCTCAGCCATGATAGACCCTAAGCCTCTGGAACTGATAGTCCAGTCCAGTGCTTTCTTTTACAGGTTGCCTGGGTCTTACCATAGCAATAGGAAAGTGACTAAGGCAGCGCGGTCACACGTCCACCCAGGTACACACCATCATCCCCCACCCTCCAAATGGAGTCAAAAGTGACACAATCTGAAAGACAACAAACGAACAAAAGCAAACACTGTTTTTATACAATATGGAAGAACTTCAGGTAAGTAAGGCATAACTTGATGTAAGCAGGCCCCTTCCCCAGAGTGGAATGAGTGGCTGATTCATACCGGATGTTCAACAAGTGAAAAGGGAACTGAACTGTAGCTCAGGGGTAGAGCACGTGTCTAGTATGAGTGAGCATGAGTGAGTCTTATGCCCATCTCCAGGACCACAAAACCGAAAGGAAAAACATTTTTGAAAAGAAGAGAACTTCTAGCCTTCATCCTTCAGTTACTCCCGGACAAGCACATCATGGAGAAACATGAAAGAAGCATAGGAAGAACTCCTCCACTGGTCAGGGTTACACTCTAGACTGAAGATTGCTTTAGAATGAAAAGAATTGTCTGTCTTGATTAAATAGGTATTTCTTAAAGTAACCTTTAGCTCCTTTGGTCACAGAAGCAGTTTTGCTAAGAGTTGGCGAAATTTCTTGAAAAAAGTAGATGGTGATACCCAAAAGGAAAGGTTCTGTGCCTATGAAGGGTGGAGCGGGCTAAGGAAAAAGCTGGAAGACTCAAAAGACACATGGGATCAGTGGTTCTCACCCTTGCTCAAGCTTTGATGACCTCCAACCATAAAGTTATTTAGTTGTTACTTGGTAACTGAAATTTTGCTACTGTTATGAATTGCAATATAAATGTCTCTGTTTTCTGATGGTCTTACGTGATCCCTATGAAAGAATCATTCAACCCCTAAAGGGGTCAAGATCCATAAGTTGAGAACCAATGCCTTAGCTCTTCTCCACTCACCCCAGAGCTGATAAAGATATAATTTAGCTAAGAGTTCACCACACCTTCCTGTCTCCAAACACAAAATGCACAAACCAACAGAAGCAACTTAGTTTCCATGAGAAACAGAGAGCAATGGCATTCTCAAACCATATGGGGAACTGGAGGATTTTAACAAAAATATGTGTCAACCAGAAAAGCTGTCAAGATCCTGTACACTGTTTTTAAGGAAAAACCCCCATGAAAAGTAGCCAGAGTAAAGTTGCCAAATGGGTGGCTTTCTCTGGAGGACTGCTTTGTGGCAGAGAACATTCCCAGCTACTTGTATCTTTCTCCAATGAGGCTACAACTGTATTTGTTTGCTTGTTTACATAGACCTTAGCCTTTGTTATTAGCAACTCAAGAGCTAACTATAATCTTATCTAATTCTATACAAGTATTTAGAAGGATGTAGCCCCTACCAACATCACACTTAGTTAATTAATTGTCCAGAAATAAACAGAGATATAGGATAGCGAAGTCAAGAGCAAAGAAATTCATAAAGCCAGTGACTATGGGCATCTCCTTCAGCTTTCAGAACATAGCAGAAAACCACGCTTCCTGCTGCTTAACACTTTACCAGCCACTACACACTAGCACTCACACACTGTGTTCAAATATGTAATCTCTACTTCCCTCTTAGAAGGACCAGTTCTTGATTAAATATTTCCTGGCTTTAAGTACGTTCCCCTCTGTAAATATTTGTAGGCAGAAATGCCCACTTTTTCATTTTATCATCTTACAGGTGCGTTGTCTGCCTTAACTGAAAAGTTCCTGAGAATTAGAACTTGTTTATATAGCAAGTGTTTGGGGACATTGTCTCTGTGTTAAGGTTGATCTAACCTGGCAGGTGAAGATTGATGGGTTTAGGTATCCCGTCCTGAAGTTCCATTTTACATTTCTTTACTAAGTGAAATCTTTTCAAACATAACGTCTTCTAGAATCCCTAAGGAAAAAGAAAGAACAGATTTTTGCCACCAATGTCCCTAATACACAGCAGAAAAAGTGAAAACACACATGCAACAATGGCCCTAATTAATCAGCAGACTTCGTTGGCCTTCCTGGGAAGAGCTCCTGTGTCATGGAAAGAATGTGTCATTGATATCCAAAAGGACAAGAAATGTACAAGAAGCTTCAGATGAAATAGAAAACGGATGTTTTCCAAAACATCTAGTGTTAATCCCATGGGGAGAGCTTGAGGTTCATACTGTGTGGGAATCCTTTTTCCTGGTTAGTATTGACACATGGACAGCAGATTTTCACAGCTGGAACTACCTCCATGCTCTACCTTCCCATTACAAACTGCTCCAGGCTAATGGCCCAGGCCTTATACTTACTGTTATAAAGTCAATGAAACAACTTGTTTAAATGACTTCAAAGTATACACAACCTTTCTCTTTTTGTTCTGTCATTCAAAATGCCACACCATAAAACATTGACATGTTCTATGTACATGGAATGTGCCTTAAGGGCAGAGTCCCTGTGACTTGATCATTTGACAGCAGAAAACTTGTAAGTGATGGCTGTTCAATGCATTCTTTTTTTAAAAGAAAGCGTATGATTTATTTGTATGGAGGACATCTAAAATTTACTGTCAGCAGAATACAGTGAATGGCCACTCCAGTCACTTGTACAATGGGTCTCTTGAACTTACTTCTCCTAAAAGAATAAGTTTCCGTTCTCTCCGCCTGTTGTCGCCCGCAGCCATCATTCTAACCACTGCTTCAGGGACGCTCGATTTCAGAAGCTGCCACAAATAGAGGTCATGCAATATCTTTCAGTATCTGGCTTATGTCACGCAACAAAATTTCCATTGGGTCTGATAATACCCACTGCTAGAAATAATAGCTTTTCCTTCATTTTCAGGCGGAATAATTTTCCATCACATATATTTCACATTATTTTATCCATTCACCTATTGACAGGAACTTAGGTTGATTTCGTGTATTCTCCACCAAGGAGAATGCTGCAGTGAATATGGACTGAGAATAATTTATCAACGTACTGAATTAATTTCTTGGAGATATATGCTCCTTGGCGGGCTTCCTGGATCATATCTTGCTTCTGATTTCATTCCTTAAGGAACTCCCCCCATGCTGGGTGTATGTAAAACTTTATATTTCTACAAATGTGTGCCAAGAGTTCAGTTAGACATGTCTTTACCAGACCCCAGACCCACAGCATTGGTCTGTGTAACCGTGTCCCTCGTACAGGGCGACAACAGACTTGTGCAATATCTTCTGATTGATGAGGAGGAACTCTGTCCCTTTGCTCTCAGAAACTTCAACTTTGAAAGGATTCCATTTGGCTATATTTGCTTTTGTTGCCTGGCGCTTGTGCTGAGTTGGCAAAAATAAAACTTCTCAAACAATTTCACGGAATTATCTTCCTGTGTTTACTTGTAACAATTTTATAGTTTTTTCCTTAAGTTTTTAACCTATTTTGAGTTTGTTTTAATGAAGCATAAAATAAAGATCTTCTTTAATGTTTCTATGTGTGTTTATTCAGTTTTCTCAACATCATTTGTTAATGCAACCTAGCCTTCTCCGTTCTATGCTCTTGTAAAATAATGTAATTGTAAATATGAATTCATTTTGAGAATCTCTTGTTTCATTGGTCTATATGTCTGCCAGCTTACTAGTTCTATGCTGCTTAGATTATTCGAGTCTGGTGATGTAATTTGAAGTCAGGTAGTATGATGCCTCAGGCTGCAAAGACCCTTTCAATATTCTTGTAGTTTTGGTTGTGAGACCAGCCTTTAATGGCCAAGCCATCTCTCCAGCCCACCAAGATTCCTTCAATATTCTGAGTCTTTTTTGGTTCCATATGAATTTTAGAATTATTTTTCTAATTTTATTTAAAAACACTATTGTGAATTTAATGGAGTTTGCATCAAACATGTAGATTGCTTTGGATAATATCTACAGTTTAGCATTGTTAATTCTTCCAGTCCTTGAACATGGACTGTCGTCCTATTTAACATCCATTTCTTCCATGAATATTTTATTGTTTTCAGTGTGTGACTCTTTCACCTCATTGGTTAAATTTATCCCTAAGTTGTTAGTTTAAAAGGGATTGGTCCCATGATTTCTCTTTTAGATAGTTTGAGAGCACAGAAAAGCTGTTAATTTTAAACACCAGCTCTATATGGGGTAATTTCACTGAATTCAGAAAGCTTCTGAGATTCCCTATGCAGAAGATGGTGTTATTTGGCAACAGACCGTTCCAGTTCTTCCTTTATTGTCTATCTCTGCTTTCTCTGTTGACAAGGATTTCCAACACTGTCTTCAACACAAATGGCAAGGATAAGCATCCTGCCCTTTTCTTATTCCTAACCTTGAAGGCAGAGTTTTGGCCTCTCACCATTGAGTATGATGCCTTCACGACTCTGTCACACAAGGCTTTATTGCATTGAAGTGCATTCCTTTCTACCTTAATTTTTTTAATATAATATGAAGAGCTGTTTAATTCTGTGGAATGCTTTTTTTAATTTATTGAAAATTTGTGATTGTCACAGAATTTTTCATGTCACTGGATCTTAAAGGTAAATCCACTAAGGAATAGCGAATGATCCTTTTAATATAATGTTAAATTCAATTTGATAGCATTTTTGTTGAAGATTTTTCTATCTTTGTTTGTTGGTGACAATATCTTTATTTTCTTCTAGAGAGTCATTTCCTGGGTCTTGTATCAGATAGTAAAGACCTCATAAAATTAGTTTATGAGTATTTCCACCTCATAAAATTAGTTCATGAGTATTTCTTCTCTACTGTTTTTGGGAATTTGACAATAATTAGTGTCAGTTATTTAAATGCTCCAATTCACCAGTGAAGTAATGAAATCCAGTGCTTAATTGATTTTTATCAATCAGTGATAAAAGATTTTTATCATTGGTTTAGTATCTGTACATATGATTCTTCTGTTCACATATTCTGTTTCTTCATGTGTATTCCTAGGAATTTATTCATTTCTTTTAAATTTTGCAGCTTGACTTGTAAGTTTTCATAGCAGTCTCTTGTAAGCCTTTCTATTTCCCTGGTAATATCTGCACTGCTGATTTTGAGTCCTCTCTCTGTTTACTTTGTGTATCTAAATGTTTATTTTGTCCTTTCAAAAGAATAACTTTATTTACTAAAATATTCAGGATTTTCTAGTTCTTTGTTTCTGCTCTGGTTTTTATTATTTTCTCTTTCAAAGTATATATTTGCTTTGTTTGTTTTCTGGCTCCTTGATTATAACTTTGGGTTGCTGACTTGAGATTTTTCTTCTTTCCTAATGACTTCGAAGTTATTATTCAAAACTTGCTTTTTAGAAATATTTTTTCTTCATCCTTTAATTTTTTTTCATGTCATGTTCACATTTTAAAGTTGTCTCAAGATATATTTTCAACATCTTTCTTTTAATTTCTCCTTTTACTTATTTCAAAGACCAAGAGCCAGGGAGAGTTTTAGAGATATGGTCAACAATGTTAATCCTATAAAAAAATTAAAATTTAACAAAATTTGAGATGATATCAGTAGAACTAGTTTTTCAGTCTAATCAGCCAGCCTGTCCTTTTATTGGTGAGTTGAGATCACTTAAATTTAAAATTATTATTGGGAGATATTTAGTAATTCTTATAACTTCATTGTTGTTTTTTCTGGCTAGTTGGATTAATATTTATTTCCTCTATTGGTATCAGGGATTGCTTGTTTATTGTTCTGAGTATGATAAAATCCTTCCTAGCTCTCTTTTCTTTACCTATCCACTTATGAACTTCATTGTTTCCTGTGTTCACATGATGGAAACTGTTTTTCTTTCCCCTCTATGTGCAGAATTCCTTTGAGAATCTTCCACAGTCTTGACTTAGTGGTCATGAACTATCTTAGTTTGTGCCTGTCTGGAAATGTCATTATTTCTCTGCCAGTTTACAGTTTTACTAGATAAGTCAATGTTGGTGGATAGTTATTTGTTCCTAAGGCTTGAAATATATTGTTCCACTCTTTTCCAGGCTTTTAAAATTGCTGATGAGAGATCTGATGTTATTTTAATGTCTTTTCTTTCATATATGTGTTGTCATCTTTTCCTAATAGATTTTTCTTTTGCTCTCAATTTTACATATTTTATATCTTGACTACCATTTGTCATGAGAGGTTCTTTTCTGGTCATGACTATTTGGAGTTTCTAAATGCCTTAATATCTGTCCATTTGTTTCTCTGTATTTGAGGGATTTTCTATTATCACTTCATTGAACAGATCCTACACTGAACCTCTTTATTTATTTTTCTCAATTCACCTCCTATACCATGGAATCTCAGGCTTGGTCTGGTTTTATTCTAGTGGTTAGATGTGTGGTCATGGGCCTTTTTTCTTTTTTTATTCATGTTTGGATGTAGTATTTGTTGACTTTGTCCTCTATTGTGGATATATTTTTCTTCATTTGGTTGTTCTGTTGGTGGTACTTTCTACTGTGTTTACTATTTTATTCATGAGTTTTTCATTCTCAAAATTCGTTTTCAAAATTTTTTATGTCCTTACTGTTTATTTCTTCTATGTTGCTAATTTTTTTATCAATATTCCTTATTGTCTGATCCATTTGCTGATTGTTTTTTCTAATGTTGCTGACTTTCATCACTAGGTCCTAAAGTGAATTTGTGTAACTAATTTTTATAGTCTTTTAGGTCATCTATAATTTTTACAAGTAAACTTTTAAAATCTTCAGAATTTTACCAATTTTAACATCTTTTTATTCTATAGTTGAGGTCATGTGATCTTTGGGAGAACTCATGTTGCCTTGATTTTCCACATTGCTTGTTTTACTATGTTGCAATGTGTACATCTATTGGTTGAGATAAGTCCACTAATTTCATTTAGGGATCTTCTTGATCATCCAAATGTTGAGAACTCAATCACCAAAACCACTCAGAAGAGAAAAAAAGGAACTGTTCTTATAGCTTTTGGATGAGGCATCTGCTCCCTTCCCACTACAGGGCTGTGTCCACTTGGTTTACTTCTTTTTCTCCACACATTTCAGACCCCTTTGTGGATTTCTTTTTTTTTTTAAATATATGTGTGTGTATCAGTGTGCTTGTGTGTATGTATGTTCTTGTGTATGTATATGCACATGTGTGTGTGAGTATGTGTAGAAGCCAGAGGACAACCTCAGCTGACATTCTCAGGGGCATTATCCAACTCCTCTGAAGCAGCTCTCTCATTGGATTTTAGCTCAATAATCAGACTAAACCTGCTGAGCAGCAAACCCCAGGGATCCTCCTGTGTCCCACTCCAGTACTGAGGTTACACGTGTGTAGACACCTCACAGGCTTGTTACATGGGTTCAGGGATCAAACTTGGGGTTTCAGGCTTGTGGGCCTTTGCCAGCTGTCCTATCACTGCAGACCCATTTGTGAATTTCTAGAGTTTTTAAATTTCCTTTCTCTTAGGGATATGGCCCACTTTCTCTCTTATTCTTGCTATTTGCTTGCACCAGGTCACACAGGAGCCGCTTCTGCTCTCCCAGCCTGCCATGAAGAAGTGGCAGTAGGCCATTCACAATGTCAGAGGTAAGCTTGACTTTTTCAGTTTAATGATAGAAGTTAAGCATGAATTCCACATGTAATTAAAAGATGAGAAAGCTAAAAACAAAAACAATTAAAAAAATGTCAAAACAAAGGGTCTGATGAAGTGAGCTGAAGTCCAACATGTTTATTGTGGGGCCAAATAAAGTTTTCTAAGATCAAAAACTCTCGCAGTGCTTGAATGGTGAAAGGGAAAGGATAGTTGTAACAGTGGAAATTTAAGATGACGCAAATCCATAAAAGATTGACCAAATGAGATATATGGGATAAGTTGGACAAATACTCAGGGAAGCAGGAAGTCGCATATGATAGTCTGTGTCTCTATTTTCAAAGCCTAAGTGCTAAAGTTATCCTTTGAGTATCCTTTAGCTGGCTATCTTATCTTTGGCAACATTCTTTAAAAGGTTTTTTTTTTTATTGCTTTATCAATTTCTAGTAGGACAGTTCCAATGGCATCCATATTAGGACTTTTAGTCCCTATGTTTATCAATTTATCAATAAATGCAATGTTTAGGGCTATAGCTATTTCCTTGGTAAACACTTTTAAAAGGGAAAAAAACTCAACCGTGGTAAGATATCTATATCAACTTACAACCATCATAATTCTCTCTTCTTTTGGGGGAGTGAGTTTTTAATTTGACAATGTGATTGTCATGGTGATGTCTAATCAAGTCATATTGTCTATGTGATGTAAAGTTAAAATTTGCTGTCTAAAATTGGAGATATGGCTTACATTTCCTATAGTTAGTCGCTATTTCAGAAGGTGGGACAGGGATAGGTGGACCGCTGAGCTGTATATTCTTGAGATACAATAAAAAACTTAATGTGATCTAAAAGTTTCCTCTACAATTCATGTGCTAGACATTTAATCTCCAGTGTGTTGGAAGCTGAAGATTTGGGAGAGCATGGAGACCCTAAGTCCCCACCAAGGCTAATGAATTGAGGCTACAATAAACAGGACTTGGTAGGCGGTAGAGTTGCTCTCTCCTGCCACACTCCCATCGTCTGCTGGATGAGGGTGAAGTAAGGCCTAATAAGACATTGCCTCTTTACTTTTATACTTCCCAAACCCCAGACTGTGAGAAATAAAATTCTATTTTCTCCAAATTATCTGTGGTCTGTGCCATTGTACTACAAAAGTGACGAAAGACTTTGACAACCGCATAGAAAATAAATTCTGATGAGTATAAGCGTTCTTCATTCCTATGAAAAGAGGAAGCTCTCATGTGCAGTAAATGGGGGTGGAAAAAACTTCATAACCTGAAAACTCATGAATCAGACGTTTTCATCACTGTAGTAAACAAAATAAAAAGTTCTAAAGATTATCAGTTTTCCATCCAAAAGGCAAGAACTCTCATAAGAACTGGCAAGGGAAGTAAACCACTTTGTTCCTGTCCATTCAACCAACTAAACACTAACAACAAAATCTACTAATTGGGTTTGGCAGTGTGGTCTATGGGTAAAGAAATTTACCACGCAAGCCTAGTAACCTGAGTTCAATTCCTGACTCCACAAAGTTGTCCCCTGGCCTTTACATGTGTGCCATGGCATGTGCGCTACCTTCACTTTCCATATTAAAAGAGAAGTTAGTCTCTGGGCTTTCCTTAGGCCCTGCAGGTAATTATGGAGATCAGACACCCTGAAAGACTCCATCCTAAAGATTGTCAGGGACTGGCATACTATAAAGTCTTCCAGTGCTGCAATGGAAAAGTACGTAAGTGAAGGGTGAAAGTAAATTAGTGCATCTACAAATGCTTCAGAAAACTCTGCTAGAAGACCGATGCCAAGTCCTCAGCATATTCCAGCATTGAGTAAAAACAAGCAATGTGAAACTAGCCTAAAGATAAATCCCTACAGCATTTGGGTTGAATAACATGATTCTGTGTGAATAAAATAAAGACAACCCAAAGAATAGTCAGGAAGACAATGCTTTAGCTGATGAGCTAGCATGGCTCCTAACAATTAATGCCTTTCTAGGCACCAAGGGAGAGCAGTGCTTTGATGAGGAGCAAATGTTCTCCCTTGATCTTTACAAATGAAGCCTACTCTGGAGTGTTTTGTTTCAGCTTCAGTAGAACAGCTGGGTTGTGAGCAGGAACAGGTGATTCTAATAACGTTTTCATACAATTGTAGTCTACACATCTTAGACATACTTTCAGACATTGATTGTGGTTCTCATAGGCATCTTATGATATAAATGCTATGTCAGAGAACACTTGAGAGTTCCTGAGCTAACTTGAAACTCACACCTTAGACATACACGTGGATACTGATTTTGATCCATATAATCATCATAGGATGTAAACACTATGAGAGGGGCAGAGAGAGAGAGAGAGAGAGAGAGAGAGAGAGAGAGAGAGAGGGATTGATTTACTCAGCTAACCTGAAATCTCACATTCACACACAACGATATGTATGTGGACATTTGTAACAGGCTTAGTCATCATCCCTCAACTGGAAGCAGCCAAGAGAACTTTACTAGAATATGCATGTTGGCACTTTTCCTATATTGCAAAACTATTGCTATGCTCTTATGTTTGTGTTTTCCCAAAAATTCTCATCCTAACATGATGCTGTGAGAAAGTTGAAGCCTTTTGGAAAGTATTCTGGTTAGTTTTAGCTGTCAACTGACACAACCTGAGAAGGGAGTCTCAACTGGAGGTTGCTTAGATTTGATTAGACTACATGCATGTCTATGGGGGACTGTCTTGTTAACTCACCTAGCCCACTATTGCTAGCCTCACTCCACAGGCATGGTGTCTAAGACTGTGTAAGACTAAAGAATGGAAAAGGCTGTCTGTACTTAAGTACACTAGAGTCATGTGTCTAGCAGCTTGAATGACTGCCCCCAAATAAAGGACTATAACAAAATAAGCCTTTCCCTCCCCTAAACTGCTTTTGGTCAGGGTGTTTCATTGTAACAACAGAAATGAAACTAGAACACATTTCTCTATTACAAAAGTGAGAAATTGTGAATAGAATCAATGATGTTACAAAAAGGCCCAAAATTTCAGCCACAAAGAATTACAGGCAACCAAGGAATACTGAGAAGAGGAGAAACAGTCTTCTCTAGGAAAGAGCCTTCCAATTAGTTATCCAATACCAAGTGGTCAGTCCTAAAACCATATACATGCAAGTAACATATGGACTAAGCAGGTTGCATTTCTATATGAAGAAAATGTGTATAGGTATATATGTACATATGTATGTATATATGTATTTATTTATACAAATCAACAACTAAAGAAAAATAGGCCATGAATTTGGGCGAAAGAGCAAGGTTTGAATATAAGTATGGGGTTGGAGGAAGGAAAGGGAAAGATGAAGGTTATATGGTTATATTTTAATTTCAAAATGATATTTTTTAAAGAAGAGGCCCCAAAGAGTGCCTTGCCACTTTTACCACACAAGGTGTCCAGCAAAAATGACCATCTAGGAAGTACATCTTCACAGGACACTGAATCAAATAGTGTCTTGATCTAAACCCGTTCACTCCTAGAACTGTGAGAAATTTATTATCATTCATTGGAAAGCATACTACAATATTCTTTTTCTAGAGATCAATGCCAGTACTGAGAGGCACTAACTGAGCATGGTTAATACAGACCGTTGACTTCTGGGCCTCTCTTCTGTGGTTTCTACTGTATAACAGATATGATGCTCTACAATGGTAGAGAGAAAAGGCTGAGTCACTATTACCACCCATCACACATGGAAAGGCTATTGATGAGAAAAGGTTACTCAAAAAAGATAAATAACCAGTGATGAGAGAACTGGATTTATCAAAAGCCGAATGAGCATCACTGAAGTATGTAGAGTAGAAGGAGGCTTGTCTTATGGTTTCTATTGCTGTGAAGATACACTCTTAGCACAGCAATTCTTATAAAGGAAAAACATCTAGTTAGGGTCACTGACTTTCAGTTAAGAGGCTTAGTCCATTATCATCATGATGCTACATGGCAGCATACAGGCAGACATGGTGCTGGAGAAGTAGCTGGAGAGTCTTACTTATGGCAGGCAACAGGAAGTGGTCTTTCTCATTGGCCATGGCTTGAGCATATATGAGACCTCAAAGTCCAACTCCAGAGTGACACACTTCCTCTACAAAGACCACACCTACTCCAATAAGGCCACACCTGCTCTTAGTGCCACTCCCTTTGGTGACCATTTTCTTTCAAACCACCACAAGGCTATAAAGCACAAATCAATAGGAATAAAAGAGGAAATCGCATGTCCTAATAGAGCTTTGATTTTCCTAGAAGCTCAAAAGAATAAGAATTTGTGCAAAGGTTTTCCCTTTCTTCTCATCTTTTAGATACACTTCACTATTTTCCTTATGAAAACAGAAGTGGAAAAATGAGAGAGAAAACATGTTAACAATGACCCTGGAAAAAGAAATGCCAATAGTCTCATTTGCCTAAAGCTTTGGGATTGCAGGAGCAAACCTTTCCTGGCACATACCAACCGTTGTTGCTCCATTAAGAAAAAATGAAAGAAAGGATGAAAGCCAGTATTTGCCCAGGATATCTGCATATGGTAGTACCATCTCTCCCACACACTTTAAGCTCATTCTGATCCTTCAAAATACCATGCTAGCATTTGGCTTCTCTCTGCAATTCCAACAGCAGAGAATGTCAAGAAAAAGATCTGAACTAGAAGTTGGAAATGCTACTTCTAATCCTTCTTTGGCTACGTACTACCTGTTTTAACTAACATAAAGTTAAGTTCCTGCATCTAGAATAAATACCATTAATACATATAAATAAAATAAAGAGGATTGGAGAAAAAGATCTGAATGCTTTAGCTGGCTTTAAGTTTAGAATGACCTAATGGAACTAATATTACTACACCTGTACTAATGCAGGTAGTACTAAGGTTCACCTTAGGCAGAGGAGGTCCTGGAGCCCTGCACCTTACATAGAACTTACAAGCACACATTGTGCAACATTAGTTCAATGTGTGTGTTTTTTATCTCAGATAAGACTGATCTGTAAACAATTTCCTATCTGTTCAAAGACATCGTATCTTAGGGACTTCATTAATTCCTTTTACTTTAAGTTCTTCCATGTGTTGCCTGTAGATTTTGAAAGCAATATGGTTATCACAAAAGTAACTTCAGAAAAGAATCACTAGTCACAATGACTGTGTTATGTAGAAGGCAGACTTTATAAGAAAGTTAGAAGGAATGCTGTCAAGTACAACTGGGGGAGGGACCGAGGGGATCAAGTGGCATGAGCCACACCTTGAGGCAATGTCTGTCGGGGTCCAGCCTCAATGAAATTAGCACGTTTCAGGGTAGGAGCGTGAGAATAAAAATTATTAAACAAAAAGAAGAGAGATATGAGAGAAAGAAGGCAGAAACACAGAATAGCATCAGGAGGGAAAGTCAGTGACTACTGAGCCAGCTGCGTTTATTTCCACATGTTTATATACTTCACTCCAAAAGGAGAGGGGGAAGCAACAGGCTTCATTGACATGATATAAGGAACAGACTTGAATTCTCCAACCTTTGGTTCAGGTGAAGCACATTCACCTCTATATTCAAAATACTAATTAATCACACCCTGGGTCAGAATCTCTTGTGTGTAGCTACGCCTGTTGTCAACAACTTTGAAAGAGCAAAAAGAAGCTCAAACTCTCTGAACTTTAGTCAAGGTGGAACAGGACTCACATCTGTGGGCCCCCACATATTCCTCCCTCTTTATTTTATTTAATTAAGTCTGTGCTTCTGCTACAGGACAGATGAACTTGCCTTTGGGGGGGCCCTTTTCCCATTTTTCCAAACTTACCCATCATCAGTACATATATTCTGTCATGTACATTCTGTTTTAGATTACCTGGGGGCGGGATCTTACCCATCATTGACTATCAGTCTCTGTAAAGAAAGGGTGAAGAGAGAAGGCATCTCTAGGCACTGTGCACCTCTGAGCCAACTTTCTGTTAAGAGAATTCACCAACTAGATAATTACATGCAAACAATGTTTTTGATACATATACTCCTATGGCTACAGTATTTCATAATAAAGGAGTGGAGGATGACTAGAGGTGGGATTGCCTTTTTAAATTGGTCTAGGATATCTTTAACAGTTTTTAGATACATCAAAATCCAAATGTGTCCTTTTAAACATATCAAATCAAAGGACTCATTGGCAATGTCAAAATTCTCTCAGACAAGTTCTAATCTTTTTCTAATTGGTAACATCTCCATAGTGAACTAAAGCAGTTACAAACATTAACAGGTCAATACTATAATTCTAGTGTAGAAATTAACAATAAACACACAATTTGTCAAATCACAATTCTCTTAAATCTTGTCTAATCAAAAGACAAGAAGAGGTTTCTGTGATGGGCGAGCTATGACTCTTTTTTCTCTCCTAGAGTTCAATTGTTTTGCTGCTCTGAACTTTCAAAAATAAGTTCAAACTGTCCCAGTCTTTGAGTAACAGCAAAAACTTCTATGCCATTTCTCCTCATCTCTGAAAAGGGGATTCAGTCATTCTTTGCCTCCATAATAGTGTTTCATTCCTTTAACAAGGCTCTTTCCCCCAGAGGGAAAATTTTCTGAGGTCTCAGTTCTCAGGTCCTTTATTTCAACAGCGGATTTGAACAGCATACTGTGTTCCAAGATATAGTACAGATAAACTGCCTAACATTCAGTCAGCGATCACGGGTCAGCTCCAAAGTAAACAAAACACACTGGGGTCTAGAAATTGGTGCACTAGGGTCCACCAAGAAACTGGGGATCACCCCAATCTTCCTTCCTTTCTTAGACTGCAGCAAGATGGCATAAGAAAGCCAGGAACATGGATTCAGGAACCTCACTCTAACTTGTTCTGTGGGAACACCAGCAGCTGTGACGTCATCGGGGCTGGCACACCTCAGTTTTATAGGCAGTATTCCTGTGGGGGGGGGGGAGCACAAACATACCCTTAACCCCATACTAACACAGGGTGGGGTCCTTTCCAATATAGACTGAGGGTATAACTCACTCATATTTTGTATAAGTATGCTTTAATCTCACCTAGGGGCTCAAGATCCCCTGGAAAACTCAGGCTGCAGTCTCACTAGCTTACAGGTTTTCACAGACACCTGGTGGGAGGTGCGCTTGCATTTCAATAGATACTTGACTGTGGGCTATTTCGCCACAGTTTGGCTATCTGCTTCCCAACTGAAGCAGGGAACAGGGCAGGGTACCACTGCACTCACTCCCCACTGCTTGGCTGTCCCAGGAACCTGAACCTGGGACTATCACCCCAATCATCCTTCCTTAAGTTACATTAGTCAGTATTTTGTCCAAACAATAGGAAAGGTAGTTAATACAAAGGATTGTGCGTAAAAATGCAGAATAGCTAGTATATGGTAATCTTTCAAAATATGATCCATTTTATAATCATTTGTGCTACAGACAAAAATAATTGGTCTCAGACACAACAAGATTTCAAAACAGAGTGCTTGAAAGAAACTTGACGTGGAATAGGAAGTGGGAATATATTGAGACCAGAACAAGCTCATTAATAGCAAGTCATGCCAGACCCCACACACATTTTCTGTTGGAGCACAAGTTTTATCACCACAAGAAAGGAATTTTGTCAGTATAGCACAAGGAAATATAATCAATAACTGGAATCCCTGTAAAATGGGAAATGTGTACACCAGACGCTTTGGTGCTATGCACATATAGGAACTATACTCTCTGGAGTGTAGAGTCAAAGTATGTATATATTCTAGAGGATATTGTTGTAATTTATTTAAAAACACTGCAAAGAGAAATCATGCCATTCAACAAGGCTCACACAGGAGGTTTATTGGAAAAGGAGAGAGAAGGGACAGAGAAGAGGGCAGAAAGGGGAGCAGAGATGGGTCCCTGGGTATAAGAGTGGTGGAAGGGAATGAGAGAGGGAGAAAGAAAGGAAAAGTGAGAGAGGAAGAGAGAGAGAAATAGATGTGAGGTGGGCAAAGCCCACCTTTTAAAGGAGAACCCAGCGAATGTGCACAGGAGGTACTCTTAGCGGCTACAGCTGAGGATGAATCCTGTCAGGACCCCAATTGCTGGCCAGTACAGATGCCAGAATACTAACAGATATTATAACAGATTAAGAAAAATGAATGTCTTTACAACTCTTTAGTAAAATATGAATATATATTCAGCATTATAGTCACATAAAAACAGATTCACTAATTCTGATTAAGTGATTATGGAAGGCAAAGGGATCCCTGGGGAAAGATATCTGAACTGACTTTGAATTGTGCTCTTTTTTAATATTATAATAATTTTAGGAAACAACTTCTTATGCTATCAGAATTGTCACGACTTCAAGAATTATTTTAATTAAAATGATTCTATCCATTTATCATCAAAACAACACTATCCAAAATGAATCCATTTTTGTGATAAATCAGAGCATCATCTTGACATTGCTTATTGCTTGAGGTCCACGGTTTGGTTTGGTTTGGTTTGGTTTGGTTTGGTTTGGTTTGGTTTCTGCTGTGTCTGAAGCAGAGCTGCCTACCTCTCCATTGCTCCTGACACTGAAGACCATTCTTCACAGAGAAAATCTTAGTGGCCTCTTGAGTCGTCGTGCTCTGCCTGTCCCATCTACCTTCTGCATAAAACAGGCAAAATCAGGCTTTAAGAATCTAGAACTAAGTTTCTCAAAAGCAAAGCAAGAATCGTTCCTGGGATTTGCCCTCCTTGCCGGCTAGTGTCGGTTTTTGCCTGGTATCTCCACACATGCCCTTCCTAGGCCATGGGAACATACCTCTCACGCTCTGCCTGGGGATCAACTCTTGCTTTTTACGACATAAAATTCAAACATCTACTTTTACCAATTACCTAAAATTTGATATTTCCTTGGTATAGTCCTTTAATTTCTATAAAATATTGTTTTTGATGATCCGGTAGAAGAATGGGGTTAGGATTTGGTGATCCAGATTCCTATTCTTGCATTGCATTTAACATCACTGTGTTTCAGTTTCTGTATTTTAAGTGAGAGATTTTAGATTAATTATCCTTTTATAATTTATTTTATCTAATTTTATTTAAAAAAGAAAACCAACTATTTTTTTTCATTTTATATACCAATCCCAGTTTCTACTCCCTCCGCTCCTCCCGTACCTCCACCTATCCTCCCACCCCACCCCCCATCCTCTCCTCAGAGAGGGTAAGGCACATTGCTTTGGGGAAGGTCCAAGGCCCTCCCTACTATATCTAGCCTGAACAAGGTATGAATTCAAAGAGAATAGGTTCCCCAAAAGCCAGTACATGCAGTAGGGATAAATCCTGGTGTCACTGTCAGTGGCCTCACAGTCTGCCCCAGCCATACAACTGTCACCCACAGTTAGAGGGTCTAGTTTGGTCCTATGCTGGTGTTTTCCCTGTCCAGCTGGAGTTGGTGAGCTCCCATTAGCTCAGGCAAACTGTGGGTGTACTCATTCCTGTCTTGGCCTCTTTGCTCTAATTCTCATTCCTTCCATTCTTCAACTGGACTTTGGGGGTTTAGTTCAGTGTTCCACTGTGGATCTCTGCCTCTGTTTCTATCAGTTGTTGGATGAAGGTTCTATGGTGACATTTAAAATATTTATCAATCTGACTACAGGGCAAGGCCAGTTCAGGCACCCTTTTCTCAATTGCTTAGGGTCTTAGCTGGGGTCATCCTTGTGGATTCCTGGAAATTTCTCTAGTGCCAGGTTTCTTGCTAGCCCCATAATGGCTCCCTCAATCAAAATATCTCTTTCCTTGCTCTCATCTCTGTCCTTCCTCCATCTCATCTATCCCTTTCCTTCAAGTTCTCCTCTCACCTCCCCTTCTTCCCTCTTCTGCCCCCCTTTCTCCCCTGACCTCCACGCTCCCAAGTTTATCAGGCGATCTTATCTATTTCCAATTTCAGATGGCTTTCTGAATGTTTTTCTTAGGGTTCACCTTGTTACTTGGCTCCTCTAGGATCATGAACCATAGGCTCTTTATCCATTGCTTTACAGCTAGTATCCACTTATGAGTAAGTACATACCATATTCATCTTGCTGGGTCTGGGTTACCTCACTCGGGATGGTTTTTTTTTTTTTAGTTCCATTCATTTGCATGCAAATTTCAAGATGTCATTGTTTTCTTATGGCTGAATAGTACTCCATTGTGTAAATGGACCACATTTTCTTTATCCATTCTTCAGTTGAGGGGCATCTAGGTTGTTTCCAGATTCTGGCTATTATAAATAATGCTGCTATGAACATAGCTGAACAAATGTCCTTGTAATATGATTGAGCATCTTTTGGGTACATGCCCAAGAGTGGTATTGCTGGATCTTGAGGTAGGATTATCCCCAATTTTCTGAAAATTCTCCATACTGATTTCCAGAGTGGTTATACAAGTTTGCATTCCCACCAGCAATGGAGGAGTGTTCCCCTTATTCCACATCCTCTCCAGCAGAAGCTATCATTGGAGCTTTTGATCTTAGCCATTCTGACTTGTGTAAGATGGTATCTCAGAGTCATTTTGACTTGCATTTCTCTGATGGCTAAGGATGTTGAACTTTTGTTTAATTGTCTTTCAGTCATTTGAGATTCTTCTGTTGAGAATTTTCTGTTTATTTCTGCACCCCATTTTTAATTGGATTATTTGGTATTTTGTTGTCTAGTTTCTTGAATTCTTTACATATTTTGGAAAGCAGTCCTCTGTTTGATGTGGGGCTGGTGAAGATCTTTTCCCATTCAGTAGGCTACGTTTTTGTCTTATTGACTGTGTCCTTTGCTTTACAGAAGCTTCTCAGCTTTAGGAGGTCCCATTTATTAATTGTTTCTCTCAGTGTCTGTGCTACTGGTGTTATATTTGGGAAGTGGCCTCCTGTGGCCATGCATTGAAGGCTACTTCCCACTTTCTCCTCTATCAGGTTCAGTGTGGTCAGATTTATATTGAGATCCTTAATCTATTTGGCCTTGAGTTTTGTGTATGGTGATAGATATGGATCTATCTGCATTCTTGTACGTGTTGACATCCAGTTATTCCAGCACTTTTTGTTGAAGATGCTTTCTTTTTTCCATTGTATAATTTTAGCTTCTTTGTCAAAATTCAGGTGTTCATAGGTGTGTGAATTAATATCTGGGTCTTTGATTCGATTCCATTAATCAACCTGTCTGTTTTTATGCCAATACCAAGCTGTTTTCATTATTGTAGCTCTATAATAGAGCTTGATGCCAGAGATTGTGATGCCTCTGGAAGTTCCTTTATTGTACAGGATTGTTTTGACTATCCTAGGTTTTTTGTTTTTCTATTTGAAATTGAGTATTGATCTTTCAAGTTCTGTGAAAAATTGTGTTGGGATTTTGATGGGGATTGCATTGAATCTAAAGATTGCTCTTGGTAGGATTTCCATTTTTATTATGTTGAACCTATCTATCCAAGAGCATGGGAGATCTTTCCATTTTCTGGTATCTTCTTCCATTTCTTTCATCAAAGACTCAAAGTTCTTGTGGATCAGGTATTTCACTTCTTTGGATAGTGTTACCCCAAGATATTTTATGATATTTGTGGCTATTAAGAAGGATGATGTTTCTCTGATTTCTTTCTCAGCTTCTTTATGATTTGTGTTATGAAGGCTACTGGTTTTTTTGAGTTGATCTTGTATCCTGCCACATTACTGAAGGTATTTATCAACTGTTGGAATTCCCTAGTATAGTCTTTTGGGTCATTTACTATCATATCATCTGCAAATAGTGAAAGTTTAACTTCTTCCTTTTGAATTTGGATCCCCTTGATCTCCTTTTGCTGTGTTATTGCTCTATCCAGAACTTCAAAAACTATATTGAATAGATATGGTGAGAGTGGACACCCTTGTCTTATTCCTGATTTTAGTGGAATAACTTTGAGTTTCTCTCCATTTAACTTGATGTTGGCTGTCAGCCTGCTGTTTATTGCTTTTATTATGTTTAGATATGTTCCGTGTATCCCTGATCTCTCCAAGACCTTTATCATGAAGAGGCATTGGATTTTGTCAAGTGCTTTTTCAGCATCTAATGATATGATCATATGGTTTTTTCTTTTAGTTTATTTATTTGGTGAATTACATTGACAGATTTCCGTATGTTGAACCATCCCTGCATCTTTGGGATAAAGCCAACTTGATCATGGTGGATGATTTTTTTTATGTGTTCTTGGATTCAGTTTGCCAGTATTTTATTGAGTATTTTTGCATTTATGTTCATGAGTAAGATTGGTCTGTAATTCTCTTTCTTAGTTGCGTCTTTGTGTGGTTTCAGTATCAGGGTAACTGTAGCCTCATAAATAGAGTTTGGCAATGTTCCTTCTGTTTCTATTATGTGGAATATTTTGAAGAATATAGGTGTTAGTTCTTCTTTGAAGTTTTGGTAGAAATTTGCACTGAAACCATCCAGCTCTGGGATTTTTGGTTGAGAGGCTTTTGATGACTGCTTCTATTTCCTTGCAAATTATAGGTTTATTTAAATTGTTCTTCTAATTTTGATTTAATTTTGGTATGTGGTAGCTATCCAGAAAATTGTCCATTTCTTTTATATTTTCCAATTTTGTGGAGTACAGGTTTTTGTAGTATCACCTAATGATTCTCTGGATTTCCTCAGTGTCTGTTGTTAAATCCCCCTTTTCATTTCTGATTTTGTTATTTTGGATGTTCACTTCCCTTTAGTACAAGAGAGCCTACAAGTTTCCTGTCCTTAACTGTATTAACTATGTTCCTTAGGCCAATTTTCATTGACAAGAGAGGAGACTATTTGAGAATAATAGGGATGGGATGGGAGATGGTGAGGAAAGGGGGCTGAGGGCCTCAATTGTCCAGGGTGCACAGAAATGCTGTTTTAGCACTAGAAGTCAGAGCTATAAGCCACTTACTGGTTCACTACACAGATAATAAGGACTCTGAGACAGGCACTGCTAAATCCTGGACTTGATTATCAGCTTCCTTTCAAAGAGCAGCCAGTCAGCCAAGAAGCGCAACACAAAGATAATGAGAGAAGATTGCAAAACTCTCTGTCTTTTACTCCCAGGAAACTAAGCCAGCCCAGTTCTCTGGAACTGATGCATCTGAATGAAAATGGTTCTTCAGGCCCTGAGAGAGAGAGGGAGACATACTATCTCTACAGTGTCCCCTGTAAAAAGGCAAAATGGGAGCAATCATCCTGAACCCTGAAGCTGAAGATTTCTGTACTGATGTGGTACCCAAAACATGAGGAAGTTGCTTTAACCTTACATTTCTTGTCCACCAAATTATCAGTTTTCAGGTTTTAGGGGCATATGACAAAACTTTCTGGTGTATTTTTATAGACAGAACAAGGCTCCTCAATATTTCTGGGTCTTGGACTCAACCGTTTTGAACTCCATATAGTTGCTGGGTGGTGTCAGAAACCAATAGGTTTAAATGGGATGAATGAAGGACCTCTGTATCTTGATACCTAGGACATTCAGTGTAGATGTGGTACCATGTGCTCAATGTCAACTCTAGAAAGAAAATAATTTCTGCTAGTAAAACAATATATTTAAAACACAGATGGAATGCTTCTCTAATTTTCTTTAACTATCAAGAAATTAAAGGTGATGTTTTCTGTTTGTTTTTTTTGTTTTGTTTTGTTTTTTCTGGATACTGCACTTTATTGTGTTGCCTTTGAATTGTTTAATCGCTGAAGAAGAAGCAACCGCTGCTAAAATATATTTGGATATAAATGTTGCTAGATTAATCCAACATATGTATTTTGAAATGCCTTGACTTCAAAATTATTTTTGGCTTTTTTTTTTGAGAAAAGGAAAAAAAAAACAAGTTTCCGCCTCGACCCAGCCTTCCATTTCCCTCCCCCTCCTCCCACCCTTCTCCCCCTCCCCCACTCCTCTCCCCCTCCCTCTTCAGTCCAAAGAGCAGTCAGGGTTCTGATCTATTGGGAGCTCACCAAAGCCAGCTGGACTGTGACTGAAAAAGCATGGGATAGGGCCGGACTCTCTGAACATGGCGAACAATGAGGGCTGATGAGAAGCCAGGGACAATGGTATGGGGTTTTGATCCTACTTAATATGCTGACTTTGTGGGAGCCTAGCCAGTTTGGATGTTCACCTTCCTAGATATGGACGGAGGGGGGAGGACCTAGGACTTACCACAGGGCAGGGAACCCTGACTTCTCTTTCTGTTTGTTTTTAATAGCGTTCTATTGCATCTAACTTTATTGATCGATACTTTGAATTTCTCTCTGACTTTTAATTTAGCTTTTGTTTGATTGATTCCATGATGATAGTTTAGAGCTTTGAGAATCTCTTATTCTGAGTCCCCTATATGACCTTTAAACACAGAAGAGTAAAGCCAAACACTAAAGTAGGACTTAGGAAGTTAACTTTTACTGATACAACATGCTAGAAAGACATCAAGAGAATCCCTTCCTTCTCCAACATACAGGAATTACAAAGAAACTCTCCCAGTGCCTGTCCAGAGATCAGTGGCAGCATCCCAGCTGTCTAGGTTATACTACAAGACACTGCTCACTACTTTTACAGAAAGGAAAGGGAGCAACAGAACTTTCTGAATACAAGCCTAGTAAGAAGACTTAGGGTACTTCCTAGAAAGCTTTGAAATGAATTTCTTAAAATTGTGATATGCAAAAAAAAAAGTGCCTTCCCCCACCAAAGAAAGGTAACCATGGTGACTGTGGGCTATAATTTAACCCCACCCAGGAAACCTG
The DNA here is from genome assembly GCF_018167655.1 of Microtus oregoni. Classification (NCBI taxonomy): domain Eukaryota; kingdom Metazoa; phylum Chordata; class Mammalia; order Rodentia; family Cricetidae; genus Microtus; species Microtus oregoni. Next base: position 37,244,542 of record NW_024543072.1, read on the forward strand.
TTAGGAAGACAAAGACCAAGCGCTAGTTAGAAGAGAAGATCTTTTTGCACTGAGGTGAAACTGCACACTCTCTGCTTCCTGGGGCAAAGCCTGTGTACTATGAACTAACGTGAGGCTCACAAGAGAGTTACAACCAATGAGATTGAGGGTAATGCTGTAATATGTATCTGCATCCTGTCAGGTCAAGGAGTGTGCCTGTTCCTACTTGAAGGGAATCTTCAAACTGATGACTTACCAGTCATATTTCTGCTTCTCCTAACTAATAAGCAAAAATTCCTCCTCTGAGTGAAACTGTCTGATAGGGATAGAACAAAAAGGCAAACATTTCCTCTCCAAGATCTACAGATACACCTCATCTAAGGGATTTGCTTTGTTAGAATAGTTTGTGGGCTTGCATCACTTTTGTACTAACTACTATCGTAGAACCAGATGCTCATCTGCAATCTTGTAACACTACCTACAGCCTGGATGAGGGAAAGTGGAAGGCAAAGGGCTATTAGCGTGAGCTGAGTCTCAAATGGATGATCCTTGGCAGGGTGGAGTAGTTGAGAAAGGTAGAAGTCAGAAAGTGGAACTGCCTGACTCATCAGGAATAGAGGCAGTCGAGGCCAACACTAACTGCACCCAACTCTCACTCTTGCAAGTCCCGACACTTCTTGCCAAGATGTGTCTGTATGAGCAAGGATTTCTCTGATGTAATTTTGTGCTCTTTAAATCACTAACTTGCCAATAACCAAAGGACAAATCAATTGCAGTACAGTTAAAAATACACACTTTATTATAGCCTTAAAATACAGAAAAGGAACTGAGTATACATTGGAAGCAAAGGCTGAAATGATAACATTGGGAGAAATCCAGATGCTGTGTGTTGGTAGCTATCCCTCTGTCTGAAGTATGGAAACCTCTTCTGGTTTCTAAAAGAATCACAATGCTTTTGGACCTTTGCTGGGAGTGTGACAGTATCATTGTATCATTTTGTTTGCCTTGATTGCCCTAAGAATGAGGCTGGGGCAGAATGACATCATTAAGTTTCAAAGAAATAGCTCCATTGATAACATGCCTGCTATGTAAGCATAAGGACTGGAGTTCAGATCCCCAAACCACGTGTACTAGTCAGACATGGTGGTACACATCTGTAACCGAAGACCTGTGGGTGGTGAGGTAAAGCAGCAATAGGCAGATCCCTAGAGCCAAATGGTGGTCCAGCCAAGCCAAATAAATGAGCTCCAGGTTCAGTGAGAGACCTTGTCTCAAAGACTAAGGTGGAGAGCAGCTAAGGAAGACACTCAGTATGCCACCCACAAGTACATACTCATATGAACAGGCTCTCCCACAACACATACATGCACACACCTACACAATCACATACAACACACACATACACAAACACACACACAACACACATACACACCTTTTTACAAAGAATGGTGTCCTAGTAAACCAGTTTTGCAAAAGAAATGCTTCCATTTGTAGTATTTGTCAACCTCCATGGCACAAAAGTTTCCAAACTGCACAATTCAAAGGAATTAAACAATTAGTTTTTATGAAGTAGTGTCAGCCCATGCCAGCACAGGGCTGCTTGCAACACATCAAATATCAACACTAACAGGTTTCTATAAATACATATGACATAATTTTAGTTTCCTGAGAAAATATGCAGACACAAGGGTCTTTGTACTCTATAGCAATTCAGCTCAGCAAGTATTCATAAAAAAACAAGAAATAGCTTAGCCTACAGTAAGTATTCTTGTTACATACAATAAAGGTATTTTTAAATTAGCCCTATATAAAACATAATTATAATACAGTTTTCCACAAATACCCATAAATATTATAAATTGGTTTAAAATACTTTTCAACAAGAACTCACAAGCTGGTTAAATTTAGCAGAATCCAAAATTTGAAAATGAGTGTTCTTCATTACTTTGAGACCTCAGCATGCTCTTCCAACAGGGTCCTGGCTTTTCTTGCTCCAGGCAAGAAGAGGAAAATGTCTGCTGGTAAAGAAAGGCTCTCGTCGCTTCATTCTGGCCACCTTGGGGTAAAGGCGATGCATCCATTTGAAAGCTGAATTTATTCCATTTTAGAGATGTATAATGAGACAGTAGAAAATACCAGTTTCAAATCAGGGACCATGTGAATGGCAAGACCCCACTCAATTCATTGTGAGTTCTGAGTTGAGGTGAGAGTCTTAGGATCCATCTGTCCATGTTAACATTGTTCAATTTTTTTCTAAAAATATCTGCTCCATTAACATCATAGAGTTGTGTAGTATAGGAAAACCAATGTATTTGCCAATTAGGGAACACCAACTAAACATTTGGAATCGTTACACAATGCACTAGAGAAACACCAATGTCTTGGGCTAAACCTAATGACTGCTAGTGCAAACTCGTTTTCCTATTTGCAGTGTGTAAACACACATACACACAAAAGCAATAAAGGCTTACGTGAAAGTTCAGGATGAACCTGCATCCTGAGGATGACGAAATCAAGAAAAATTCCCCAGATCAATTTCATTCCATGCCATCGCCACTTCTGTCCCAATAGCTTTCAAAGTGTTCTCTGTCCTCTAAAAATATCACGTGTAAAAGAGGGTGCTCTTGGCATATCGTGGCCACCCCACCAATCTGACAGCTTTTCATTAGGAGGCTCTCAGAAGGTGAGAGTATGAAGGGATTAAGGTAATCAGCTCAAGGAAATTATGATGAGAAGAAGACCAGGCTGCTGCAAAACACCCTTTGTGAAAACCAAGTAAGATTCCCATGGAAATAGCACCTCATTTTGCACCCAGAGATTCAAGAGTTAGAGAGATATGCTTTGAAATACTCATTTTATCATGGATTATGAAACTCTATTTCCAGATCTAACATCAGGGATTTGGCCCACTCACTGAATCTTCCTCAGACAGATATGAGAGTTAAAGTCTTATGATGCCAAGAGGTTATGTTTGTGTTGATTTGTAAGGTGCTACAAACTGTGTGCATTCAAACAGGCAACCCCCTCCAATCCGCTGAACAGCCTCTCTGGGTACACTGAGAAAAGTGATGAGACCAAACTAAATCTCTAGGAGCTGAATGAGAGATCTGGCATTAAAACAACCCCCCAGTATGTATTATCTTTCTGAACATGGTCATCAGAGTTGAACCTCAAGTATATGCTATCTCCGGCATGCAGTTCATAAATCCCTCCTATAGTTAGAATTTGAAAGTCATTTGTTGCAGACTGTAAGACATTTCCATCTTTAATTATCTCTACTATAAATTCAGCAGAGTTTTTTATGTCTTTCTTAGCAAAAGGAGTCACTTGTCCATAGATTAAATACTCGCCATCCTGAAGTATCCCCAGCTTCCCGACAGATGTCATATTGACACAAAGAGGTTCAGGAGATGTCATTTGCCACTTTGAAGATGATAGTTCTATAAGAAATTGAAAATGAAGGGGAAAAAGAAATCATTATTACTTCATCCTCTACCTGGTCGCAGTATGTTCTTTACTACCTACATACTAATTTACCTGGTCTATGCTAGTTTTTTCAGACCATATTTTAAATAGATTGTGAGAATCAACCATTTCTCTGTTTCAGAGAAGTTGCAGATCCTCATGGATCTGTACCTCTTCCCAGGTAATAGGAATGAACAAGGGAGGGAGAGGACAGAGGAACCACACAGCAAGACTAGAATAAGGACTGCTCATAATTCATGCATCTCCATGTCTTTCTTATATGAACAATATTTACTCAGTGGTGGTTTACCAATGACACATTCCCTAATCAGTCTACATGCAACATTGCTCTCCTATGACTCCCTTGTTCTATACTGCTTTAATTTTCTTCATAGAAAGTATTAGGAGGAAGCTTATTGTAAATTAATTTGACCATTTTCTATTGTCTTACATCCACTTAAATACGACTTCTTTGATAATAAGCGTTCTCTATTTTTCCAATTACTATTTTCCCATCACCGTGAGTTTCTAGAATAATGTGAACTCTAAAAACTTTTTTATTTTGACACGGGAGTCCTGCTGTATTGCCCAATCTGGGCTCAAATGGATGAGTTCAGGTTTTATGTTGTTGTTTTTGTTGTTGTTTGTTTGTTTGTTTGATATGGGAGTCCTGATATATTGCCTATCTGGGCTCAAATTGATGAGTTCAAGTGGTCCTCCCCCTCAGCATCCGTAAATATCTCTAAACTGGTTGACAGATCTGTTTCTGAATTTGATGCTTTGCATCTGAAATATATTTCTTCATATCACTTTCAATTCCACATATCATTATCTAGCTCACTTCCAAATATCTACCGGCACATTGATGGCTTTGTAACTAGAAATAAATTTATCTAATTAAATATAACTACCCCTAGTCTAATACTGCCACACAGGATAATGTGTCCAAATTTAGTCTTTCCTTTTCCTATGTACTACACTTACATATTTCCCTAGTCTTAGGGAATGTACAACTAAGTAACTTCAAGGCCCCAAGAGATGCTTTTACTGGTTCAAAGTTCTTTTCTCTAATACTCAATAACTTTAGATATAGAGGACAAAGCCCTAGAAGAAGTAACAGTGGCTTAAATTCCCTTTCATACAGAAATAGCTAGTAGAAGACTCGGAGGTAGATGCTGGAGGAGGATGAAGGACTGATGACTAGAGAAAAAAGCAAAGACTCGCAGCATCCCCAGCGAACTCTGCATTTCTCCTCATTGGCACGCAAGAGGCAGATTTCTCGGAACAAGTATAGCATTTTTTCCTCTTTAATTCAATTATGGAATTTTTTTAAAGAGCACCTTAGCATCATTTTTATCACAACAAGAAGAAATTTCTAACATTATTCTATTCCTTTCACTGGCAAAACAAAACACAGAATTGTGGACACATTCAAAGAATGCCCCAAGCTCTGAAAGCCAAGGTATTTTGAAAAACTGGAGCAAAAGATAGACGAGTGAAAAACTGAATTATAGAAATCATCTACTCTCAAATGTAAATGTGTTTGGCCATACGGACAATCAAAAAATGTATACACTTGATGTTTTGAGTATATCCTAAGGAATATCCTGAGCCTCAAGGCGATGCTAGCTTTTCTGTCAGCTTGACATAGCCTAGGGACACCCAGGAAGAGAATCTAAGTGAAATCTGTTCACACTGAGTTGGTCTATAAGGGACTGTCTTAATTAAATTGAAAGATGTGAGAAAATTCAGCCCGCTACAGTTGGCACCATCCCCTAGGCAAGATGTTCGAAACTATAAGAAGGTAGAGAAATGGAACTGAGCATAAGAAAGCGAGCGGGCAGGCAAGCATACATTTTGTTTCTCCCTGCTTGACTGTGAGTGTGACGGGATGCTCTAAGCTCCTGCTGCCACCTTCCCCCGCCATGACGGACTATAGTCTGCACTTATGGGCTAAGACAAATCCTTTTTCTCTGACGCTTGCTTTTTGTTGCGGTACTTGATCGGGGCAACAGAAATGAAAGTAAAACACTCAGCAACACTGTTTTTCATACATTTTCTGAGCGGCTATCAGGTGACTGTTAAGGAAAGTGACTCAGAAGCAAAGAGGAAGTGCCTGTTCCTCTTCTGTGTACTTACTCACAGCAGTAATGTTTCCCATACACCCTATTAGAAATGAAAAATCTGTGAAATATGAGAAGGACTTTGAGGAAAGGTGGTAGGAATCTTTAACGGACTACCAAACCAAAAGCTGACTACTATATGCATATCCACATGTCACCAAATGTGGGCTTGTCAAATCTAGCTCAGCTCTGGAAGCCTCGGCTCTCACTAGGCTGATGGCCTAGTATAGAATGAGTGATTATAATTTAAAAAAATAAAGGAAAGTGAACAAAAAGTTGTAAAGGTTTTTTGAAGGCACTGACAGATGCCTTCTTGCATCAGAAACTAAGAAAAATAAAAGGCGGGTTACTCACCGAACTTAACCATACAGGGCTCTTTGGCAATTGCCTGTAGAAGGAAAAGAAGAACTGGTCAGGATGATGGCACAGTTGCCACTTGCTTGGATGAATTATTTAGCACCTAAAGATTCTGCAGCAAACTACTATCCAAAGCAAAAAAATTAAAAAACCCACCACACAAAGAGACTTGTCACATTTCTTTGCTTCCTTTACAGATGACTGGTTCTGTCCTCTACATTTGACTTACAGTAGCTTTGACATTAGTGTTTAGAAGAGACAGGAAGAAGCAAGTGAACAAGTAAGCTATGGGGATACAAGGGAAGAGGTGTAAATAAACACACTGAAATTCAGCTGTATAAGGAGACAAAACCACATGAATAGCGTGGTGGGCAATATTATTTTAGTTTTAAAAATGATATCATTGAATGATAGATTTGACAATGAGAAAAGATAGCAGATCTCTTTGGGGATCTTTCTTTCACTTTGGGGTCATTCATTTGGCATTTCATTCTGTTCATCTAACTTTGACCCACAAGGCAAGTATTGGAGCTGTGTTCTTTCCCTCTAGTGTACTACAAACAGCAGTCTCTATATCCCTATGGTTTCCCAAGATTATCTAGTACATATGGGAAGAAGACAATGAAACCTCTGCTTATGTTTCTCTTTACTTAAAATAACAATAAATTGACTTTAGAAATATTAATGTTTAGAAATCCACATGCCATATGCAATGACTGAGAATCAGATACAACTGTTTTAAATGTCTACCACATGCCACAGCATACATGCTGAAAGATGACATTAGTTATGACTAGTTTACAAATGCAATCACTTAAATGTTGTCAAATGCTTGAGAGTAAAATAAGGTATAACTATCAAAGTTTTTGGTACTCAAAATTCATACATTTCCTTGGAGCAAAGTGCTCAAAAGACTTTTTTTTACATATGGAAAGAAATATATGTTCCTTTTGAAGAATCTATCCAGCTATTGTGCTAGGAAAAAAAAACTAAAGAGGATGAAAGGCAAAAGCACTGAAAACAATTAAGCACGGACCGAAGCTCATGAAAACAGGAATGCACTGCCTCTGACCAAGGTGCTGGCAAAGAGGGAACGCGCCAGCTGGTCTGGTATAGTGATCCATGCCAGATATAACAGCACTTAGGAGACTAAAACAGGAGGACCATGGGTTTTAGGTCATGCTAGGCTATATTTCAAAGAAAGCAAGAAGTAGCTGATGTTCTTGACAGGAATACTGGTGTGAGACAATAGGAAGAAACAAAGGTAATGCCAAGATTTGGGACTGCAGTCATTGGAAAAAGTAAGTTAATTGGCAAGATGAGCATGACTAAGAGAAATAAAGTAAGAGAGGCCCAATCATGAGTTTTGGGATGTGTTGATTTGTGGTGCTTCTGAGATATCAAGTAGGCAGTTAGATATGCAATGCTGAGACTCTGCTTTCAGACCTGACATTCTATGTGAACATCAAGTCCACGAGTGTAACAGAGATGAGTACTGGAACCCTTTGGTATTCAAAGGTCAGACAATGAGGAGGAACTCTCTAAGAAGATCAGTGAGTCTGAAAAGAATAGATGTGTGTAATGTTTGTGAACCAAGAGAAGAAAGTCTTCTAGAGAGGAGACTAAGCAGTCGGTGTCAAAAGTCACTGATAGATCAAAAAAGAAGAGGGCAGAGACTTGACTGGTAGAGTTAAAAACATGGTTTCTACAAGAATTCCTGACAGAATAGTTGTGTAATAGTTTGTATGATGTGATAAGAGCACAAGTCTCACCAGGATAAATTTAAGATGAGATGAGAAATTGGGAAATTTGCTACATGGGAGGCTAGCAAAAGTGAGTGGGCCCTGGATAAGGGTGAGACGTCAAAGAGGCTTTTGTTGTTGTTGCTGTTGTTCCTTTGTTTCGGGTTCTGTCTTTGTTTGTTTGATATGAAGGAGATGACAAGTCTGCTTGTCGCCATTCGATGGGACTATTCCAATCGCATGAGGCAGGCGAGAACTTCAGCGATGCTCTGAGCAGGTGAGACATCCGAGAGTGAGTTCAGAGGTGGTGGCTCTGGCAGGGACGTGGAGAATGCATCCATGCAGATGAAGGAAACACAGAACGTATGGACACAAATGCAGGCAACTGGCAGACATGGTCTTTCCTCTCTCCTACCGAGAGAGGGTGGGAAATGGTTCCTGAAAGTTCAGAGAGGAGCCAAGGGTGCAAGGTAGTCTCTGAAGGAGAAAGAATGGACTGGGGAAGTACACACCATTTCCACGGCAACAAGGAAACCCCACTTAAAGCTGGTGGCCATGAGCATATAAAGAAAGAATGTTCAAAAGGCCTTGTGTTTTTCCCAGAGACCCAGTACTGCTGGGTTTAGTTATTGCTGGAGTCCTTTGATAGCCAGGTTTTGACATGGGACTGTAGTGATGAGAGAAAGAAGCAAGTGAGCGAATTTGTGTAAGGAACGAGATGTAATTAAAGACTTTGGAGCTTAGTTGTGTAATGAGAAAAAGAAAAGACGTGGAAGAAATGAAATATTATTTTAATTCTAAAGAGCAGCCCCATCCAATGATAGTGATAATTAAGTGTCTTGGCAATTAAGAATATACAAAGATGCTCTGGTAAATTTTTATCCATGTTTCCTTGTGAAGTAATTTTCAATTGTTATAGTCAAAATCACAAATCAAGTTAAATTGGAATAAAACCTTGAGTTCCTATATTATAAAATGTAAAACTAAAATTAAGAAAATATCAAATTACTGGGGCTTTGAATGTGACTAGGAGGTAGAGATACTGAGTTTGAACCCCATAATCACAAAAAACAGTATTTCAATTATTTTGTTATATCTGTATCATGTGTGAATATATTATAGAAAACTTAACATCTTAGCTAAAACAGGTAGATTTAGACTGGAAAATCTGTGCTAAACCTTTAGAACAGTGACTTTCCATCTTGTGTATCTGTTTTGTGTTCATGGTATTGTACTCAGATATGAGATACTATTTGGCACACATCTGCTGGAAATTATAATAAAAGAATTTTATTGATAAGGAGATACAATAGAAAATTATGGAAACCATAAATCTAAAAACCATAAGTAATTGGATTTCCTGAGATCAGTTTTACTATTGCAATTATTTCATCCTATTTTGGTTTTTCTTAGACGAGATGTCCAAATTCAATTTAGAACGACTGATAGACTTACAGCAGGGACGCCAAAAACTCATTTTCTCATCCAATAACCAGGGATAATAGCAGAGTTCACTGAACTGTTGTTCTACATAACTGTGCTGACTCTTGGGAAGGGCTTCTCCAGACATTCTATATGGATATACTCAGTAAATATCAGTTATTTTGATCATGATACTGGTTATAATGAAGAATTAAACAAACAGCTTAAGTACCTATATTCCCAACATTATACTAATGTTGTAAGAGAGACAAATTTAATGTATAATTGCTGCCTCTTAAGATGTTTTTAATCGACCTAGAGAGACACTATTGCTTATATGATGCAATTAAACAGGCACCTAAATATAAACGTTCCCATTGTGTCCCAGCTGTTACCATGTGTAAGAATACACAGAAAACTTAAATTCATAGACAAATGAACTGACCGACAAACATCCAGAAAGTCAATTGCAAACTTCTTTAATATCTATTTAGAGTTACAAAACACCACTCGGCTCATCTTTAGCTATTGCCGTAAGTGAAAATCGAAGTGGAAAATCATCAATTTGGTTGAAAACTGTGGTCTTCTGACTGAGAAAGGGATAAGGTCAGACCAACCACGCACGCTTTAACTGGCCTTTCGAGTCTGTATTCATTGTGACCTTCTAACTAACAATGGTATGCATTTTAATCACTACAACATATCTAGAGTCTACTGTGAGTCAGGCACGTCAGGCACTTCCCTACCTCATTATTCCTTGAGGCAGCTCTAGAAGAATTAGCGTGTTCCTTTTGCAGAGGAGGAAATGAGGACTCAGTGGTGAAGTAACCAGCCCAAGGTCACATGGCTGATAAGATGTTGGGATCCAGAACCAAACTGTCTCATTCAAAACACTCAGCCTACCACTCATAGAGGCCGTTTCTATTTATAATTCTGGTGATATTATAAAGAGTTACACACAAGCCTTTGGTTTACTTTTAGTTTTGCTTGCTTTCATTTAGAAGAGTCAGTTGGTCTTCTAACCTCACTTTGGTTTAATCCTAGATTACTTGGTTTGTCTCAAACTGGCCAAAATAGACTTCAGACTAATCCTAACCTCCTCTGTCCGGAAACAAACCCTCCTCTATTTGTTTGCAAGTACAGTTGTACAAATTCCAGTTTCCCTTCTGGAAGCCTATCCATCCTTCATTTCACTGAAGAAAGGGACTTTCCTGAATCACTGGATTCTTCAGAGGGTACTGCGCTAAACTGCTTTCACAGAGGACTTGGCCAAACTCCTTGAGCTCAGAGCATAGTCTATTAACTAATGTCTTCTATGAGAGAGAGAGAGAAAAAAAAATTCTCCCAAGAAAATTTCTGCTGATCTGAAAGGAACCAAGCTAAAAAAGATTACTATCTGAAGGGATTTTTTATAAATAGAGATTTGCATGAGAAAATTGGAGTGGAGAAAAATATAAAACCGTTCTGAGTTCCTACCTATGCAAAGGTGAAAGTTACTATCATCTGCCATCCACGCAGATTTCTCTGCTCAACAATTTTTTTTTTGTAGCTAATAAGGAAAGTGTAATTCTCAAGCTAATACTAAAGCCCAGTGGTTTTTCCATAGTAACTAGACTGCCTGGCATTCTGGCAGGAAAATAGACTCCAAAACCTTTTCTACTTCCCTAAATTTGAAATATCCTCACAGGTATTTTTAGAGGGGGAACCCATCATTGAAAGGGGTGTGTTCTCTTGAGGGGATAATCTAAAATCAAAGCTCAAAACACCATGAATTAACAGTTTGCTTGTGGAGAAAGGTGTCACTCGGAATAAAAGTCTTCCTCCCCATGCATTACCGCGGGGCTCTTTGACACCAAGACACAGTGCACTTCAGAACCACCTGACTAAGAAGACTTGAGGGAGTTTACAGGAAGAAAAAGCAATGTGAAATCAATGCTATTCTCATTCTTCCTCCTTTTCAAAACTTTCCACACTTGAGAGGCTGATAGTCCTTTCCCTGTGGCTCAACATTCATTGCTTTAGAAGCTCTCTTCTTGGTTCCTTCTTTGGAAGTGTGGGGCTGGGATTAGAACTCTCTCTGCCTCTCATCCACTTACACAGTTACAGAGTACAGAATAACGGGTTCCTATGTACGCTTTTCACCAGAGCGTTCTAACTAACCTTGGCTCTACAGTGCACTACTTCCTCCCGTGCCTTTCCTCCAAGTCTTGCCAGTGTAGAACCACACCTTTAAAACCATCACTGGTTGGTCTCCTTAGACAAATGCTCCTGGGCTTAGCTCCAACCCTTCCTTACACAGGTATACATCACTTTATTCTGCCCTAGGTTTAGAGTCTTTTAAAGTAATGGGCTAACTCCTGAATTATATAAAGTTTTATTTCATTTCTTCTGGTCAAACGCTTTCTTTTTTCATTTGTAGTTTTTCAAGACACGGTTTCTCTGTGTAGCCCTGGCTGTCATGGAACAGAAAGCAAACTTCTAGAAAGAAATATATATATATATATATATATATATATATATATATATATACATTCCCAGTACAGATCCCATCTAGATCCACAATTTAGACTGTAATTCACTGGGAAATTCCTGATAACCATCAGGGGCTTCCCAAACAGACATGTTCTCTTCTTTCCTCCATGAAGCCTTCCCAGGTCACTCCAGTCCAAAGTCATCGTCCTTGCTTTAGACTTCCTAAACTACAGGTACACGTAGTACCCTACACTTAGGTTAATTATTGACCAATGTAATTATAGCTAGGAGGGCATTAAGTAAATGGATCCAGTCTCCCAACACCATGTTGTAGACCTAAAATACTAGAATCAGAACAATGAAACAACTTTCTCACATGTGTGCAGTTGGTTTTAGTGAGATTCACCTATAACTGGAATCCAGTTATCTCTTCTAGCTCAGCACCATTTCCCTCTTCCACATGCTCTTGCTTCCTGTGATTTCATTCTGTCTTCCATTATCATTTTGTATCCCTACCCCGTTGAGACCACTACTTGTTTGGAATCGCATGAAGAAGAGCATCATGCTTCAGGTCTCTTCTTCGTCTACCAATATGAGAGTAGTGGAGTTCCAGGGAGGGAAAAGGACCCCCACAGACACCTTTTAAAGACTCAGTTTAAACATGTAGTCCCATGCTGCTCAAGCCCACAGTGGGCACTCTGTGTCCTCTGGTGCCCTTTGTCTCAAGACATTCAGATGAGTTTCAGGGGCCATGTCCTTACAAGACTGGAATTTTTTATGCTGTACCCTCAGATCCCTTCCTTCCCACTATCTTTAGCAATGCTGAATGGCAACAATAATAATCAGACTAACAATTAAACAACCTTTATATACTATAATTAGCACCTGTAGGTTCCTTTACCACCTTACCTTGAGTGAAGTAAAGATCAGTGCACCCGTGGTATAGAAAAGCAGCAACAGCAGAGGAACCATGCATAAAAGCCATGGCTTCCTGAACCTCTGTGCCCCTCGAGGACTTGGCGGGCTCAAAGGCATTTCCTCCATGAGGCTAGAACTCATTCTGTGACAGGCTGAGAGCTCTGGAAAGCAGATATGCACAAGTGATGGATGAACGATGCGATGTCATGTTTTATAGTAATTAGGCCGTGGGTGTGGGAGGTGGAGTTTTCCTTTGGAACACTGCTGAGCACTGACAGTCATCGTGGCAGTGGGCCAAAACTACAAAAGGAATGGGGAGGCTTAGAGCCAACAGAAACACGGGAGGGAAAAAAAGCCACTATGAGGCAAGTTCAGAAGGAAAAAAAAAGTCTTTCCTAAAGCAAGAGGAAGTACTGTGTGCATGCACAGCCAGCCTCGGCTGCTGGAAGATACTTCAAAATTATTCCCAAAGAAGAAGAAAAAAAAACTTATAAGAATAAATAAAACTTAAAGCTAAGTTTTTTCATACTGCAGCTATAATGACTGGATGGGACAGAGAGTTAGAGAGCAGGGATGCACGGTTTGAACAATGGAGTTCCCATGAAGTCACCACATTGCACACTTTACATATGTACTACTTTATATATACACCATTTTTGTCGGTTACACCTTGATAACAGTTTAAAATATCAAATCAAAGCTATAGTCACAAAAAATTAACTTTCTAGGTTACAAAATGTGTTTGCTCTGAAACAGTCTTGAAGAAAGCTGCAACTGGGGCCGGAGAGATGGCTCGGTCATTAAGATTGCTTGTTACTTTTACAAAGGATTTGAATTCAGTTCCCAGCAGCACTATGGGGATGCACAACCATCTATTGCTCCAGCTCAGGGGACACAACGCCCTCTCTGACCTCCAAGGCACCAGACACTCACATTACACACATACATATATATGTGGGCAAAACATTCACATACACAAGATAAATCTTAAAAAATTTTTAAAAACCTGCTAGAACTTAGTAAATATTGGAGAATAAAACAATGGTCAATTTTCTCATACCTTGACCCTGCTGAAACTAAATTCCAATGCTAGCATCAAATAGTAATAATGTTATCCTTTAAAAGGTTATTTCCTTGACTTGACTTGTACTCTGCCCTTAACCCCAAATAGAGATTTTTTTTCCCCTCCTGACATCAAAATGCCAATTTAGCATAAAACTGAAGAAGTCCCTTGTTCTCTGTACCTGAGCCTCCTCATCTGTTAAAATTATTGCGTGTCTTACAGAATGTCAATATCATTTGCTAGAAACCTTCAGAGCTTTTAATCTAGACACATCTGAGGGCATTGCCCAACAGAGCTCATCCCTAACCTACTGTATGCACATCAGTGGATTTCTCTGAGCCTAGGTTTGTACTTCTTAATAGTTTTGCAAGAATAAAATAAATGTACAAAGTTTAGCTTACAAAAGATATCCCATAAGGGTTATGATAGTTTGTCTCTTACCTCTTTAGAAGTGTAGTGGTAAACTCCATTATAAAATCCTAGAAACGAGTGACTATTTCTTATTAGTTTTCATAGGAAATAATTCAACTGAAGTTAATTTAAGACAAAGTTTTTTTTGAAGACAGTATTTTTTTTTAATCTGAGGAAAAAGCAAGAAGTTTTTGAAAGCAGAAAGAAACATTTAATCTCCTCACTTATGAAAAAGGAAGCTGAATACTAGAGATTGAGGGTTCCTCAAACCACTAGTGGCTGATGAAGTAGAAATCCTAGCCCAGAAACCATAGCATTTTGTAACGAAGTCAAATCTGTCTTCGTGCCACACTATTTTGGGCAGTCGTTCCTACTGAGCTGTCAAATTTCAACTGGACCCTCTTGTATCTTAACCAACAAGCTACTCTTGAGGAAGATGGTTACACCAGAATCACTCTTCAGTACAGCAGACATTTTAATGTCTATGTACTAGATAATACCACACAGGGGTGAATGCGATACTGACACTTGATCCTGTACCCCTTGCACTTGAGTTACACAATCAGAGACCTTGAGATCACCACTGAGGAGTAGAGCTCCTTCCTTCGTACTCATCCCATCTGCTCCTTTCTTGTCTCCTGTCCAAACGTTAGACAGATCTGCTGCTTACTCACTTCAGTGGAGATGCGTTCACATGAGGAACTAGTCCAAGTGAAATTCACGTACACCTTCAGATAAGGCTGGGCTTGGGTGTATTCTTATTTTAGCTTTGTGACAGTATCTGAAGAAAATTGACACAGTTCTCCTGAGAAGACTTTACATTCCAGGGCATCTTTCCATTCAACAGGATTCAGAGATGATGGAACTTCAAGTCAGCACAGGAGACAGCAGAGAAGGATTTTGGCATTCCCAAGCTTTGAGTCATAACTGATACCTTGTTAGCATATGGCAGAAAGAATATTTTGTGACATTTCAGGATTTGCCAAAGGCAAATGAATACCAAGCTCAATAGTTGTCTTAATTTAGGGCCTCCTTTGACTTAGATAGATGGAAGTAGAAATAAAAAAATTTAAATAAACTTAAATCCAACTAGCAAATCTATTTTTCTTTTGTTTTTGAGATTATAATATAATTATATAATTTCTCCCTTCCATTTTATCCATTCAATCCCTCCCATATACCCCTTCTTTCAAAGAGATTTGGAAGAATATTTAATATTTACCTTGGTACACAAATGCATCATAAACAAAAGCAGCACATCTTTATATCATTAAACAAATGCATCATGAACAAATATATCAAACTTTCACATAGTTAAAGTAACATTCCACAACACCTTCTCTGTACTAATTCAATGTTAGAGGCTTCAGTGGTAATAGACAAAGGCCAACTCTACAAATTTCTTGTTGTTTTTGTCTTTTTTGGCACCTGGGAGAAGAAACACATATATGAGATCAACACAGGTAGCGCTGTACAGCTGAACTGAATACTCTATCTAATGAGATATTTTAGAAAAGAGATGTGTGGGCTGAGACAAAAGCACAAAGTCAGGAAGGTTAGCCAATCAGTTACTGTTTATACTAATGAATTTTCTGATTACTACACAATGCTTAGAGTATAATTCATAAATGTATTTAATATATATGTAGAACGCTACAATGATTTTAAGTATTTTACTTGAAAATGGAGGAATAAGTCAAAAATCTGTAAGTTTAAGGAATCGTTGCTCAGTTATCACTGAGTCTTCTTCTATATGTAAGCATCCCAAACTTGTATTAAAAATATGCCTGTAATGATAAATTTCTTCCTTATGTAACTTCCTCAGAGTTACTAAGTAATTCAATTTCAGATGCTAACTAGCAAAGCATCCAGAGTTCAAGCCAAACTATCTGTCTATCCAGTTTGGTGATTAACTATGCATACAGTAGCATGTTCCTCTCTAAAGAGGGAACTTCAGACCTGTGTGCAGTGGAAAAAACACTGAGTCACAGGCACTGTTGTGGAATGCAGCTTTGTTTGAACGGGAGCCAGCTGAAGGCAACAGGCAGTTTCCATCCACTAAGGAAAGAGCAAACACCCCTAAAGAGTTACGTGTGAAAGTTATGCAACGATAAGATCCAAATTATTTCAAGTCGTTCTTTGCCAAGCAAGCCTAAGGGAAATCTCCTTGGCTGCAGGTGAAGGCATTGCCCCGCCCCACACGTACACTGCCTCCTACATCCCCCAGAAGCCCTGGTCTCTCATCTGTGAAATCACCATTCAGTTCTTCCTCCTGCACATTCCTAACCGAGTCAGGATGTGGCCTCTCGGGTTGCAGTGCCACTGAGTAATGATTTCTAGTGTCAATCACAGAAACAGATAAGGAAGACTGAAAATGAGAAATTAACAACAGAAAATTAATTTTGTATTAGAGGCATGTCCTCTTACAGGCACCATATTTAAAATTTAAACTCATGGATTATTTTGATTACCTGATATTCTTTGCACTATTACAAAGCAGGCCTCATTAGGACTCATAAAAACCTTAGGTTAAGATGGGACAATTTACCCAAAGTCACATGACTGATAAAAAGTCAAATATAAATTAACTCTAAAATCTATTCTTTCCTCTATGTCTTGATATATAAACGAATATCTCAAATTGGGGATGAACTTTTAATGAGAATTAGTTAGCAATGTTGGACATCCTTATAAAAGTATTTCTTAATATGATATACTAATAATCTCTTTTGAAAAAAAAAAGTTTACTAATTAAATATAATTTTCAGAAAGGAATAACGTTTTGGCTCTGTGTTCAGTACTGTATCCTTTCTTATTTTTCTCCTTAATCTAAAAATGACTTCAGTTTCCAAATGGAGCAACTGTATGTCAAGTTTTAAATTACAACAAAGATACAAAATGTAGTAGAAATAGCATAACATTTTCCAGGCCCAAACTTTCGGCTATGCTGTTAAATTTTTCTTAAAAGCAATACTATTGTTTCACATTGGCGAAATTTTTATACATTACCTTGATAGCATTTATATGACATCATATTTTATAAATGTTATCCTTTATGCTAATTTACAGATGAGAATGCTAATAGTAAAATTTGTGGGCAAACACCGAGCCAAGGGAATAAGTAAGAATTTTAAAAGAAATGTTGAGGCAGAGGCGGAGCGGCGCGGCGGCCAGACGCGCAGAGGCGGAGCGGCGCGGCGGCCAGACGCGGCGGAGCAACACCACATACAGGAAGAGGCTTTCGGGGACCAGCGCAGCGGCAGACCCAAGCGGCGGGGACAGGCATGCAATAAGGAGAGCAGTTCGCCCTACTACAATTGAATGAAAGAGGACCCATTGGATAGGATCAATAGGAGGAAATGGGCAGGCGCCAAGGCAAGAATTCACCCAATAATCCGAAAAACAACATGAAAACATCAGAACCCAATGATCTTACAACAGAAGTATTTGAACAACCTAACACAGAAGAAGTGGAAAAAATCAACTTTATGAATATAATAGAGTCCCTTAAACAACATGTAAAAAATGCCCTTATAGAAATGGATGAGAAGTATAACAAAAAGTTTGAAGAAATGAGTAAATATGTACATGATACCCTGGGAAACCAAGAAAAAACCATCAAGCAGGTAATGGAAACAGTTCAAGAATTGAAAACTGAAATGAAGGCAAAGAAGAAAATACAAACTGAGGACCAGCTGGATATGGAAAATCTAGGCCAACGAGCAGAGTCTACAGAAACAAGAATAATCAATAGAATACAAGAGCTAGAAGAAAGACTCTCAGATGCTGAGGACACCATAGAGAAAATAAACGAACAGATCAAAGAAAACAGCAAAGCCAACAAATTCTCAACACAAAACATTCAGGAACTATGGGACACAATAAAAAAACCAAACCTAAGAATAATAGGAATAGAAGAAGGAGAAGAGTCACAGCTCAAAGGCCCAGAAAATATTTTCAACAAAATTATGGAAGAAAACTTTCCCAACTTAAAGAAAGATATTCATTTAAATATTCAAGAAGCATACAGAACACCAAACAGACTGGATCAAAGAAAAACATCTCCTCGCCATATAATAATCAAAACACAAAATATACAGGTTAAAGAAAGAATATTAAGAGCTGCAAAGAAAAGGGGCAAGTAACTTATAAAGGTAAACCGATCAGACTTACACCTGACTTCTCGATGGAAACTATGAAAGCCAGAAGGTCCTGGATAGAGGTTCTGCAGAAGCTAAGAGACCATGGATGCAAACCCAAACTACTATACCCAGCCAAGCTATCGTTCATTATCAATGGAGAAAACAAGACATTCCAGGATAAGAACAAATTTAAACAATACGTAGCCACAAATCCAGCCCTACAGAAAGTAAGAGAAGGAAAATCGCAACCCAAGGAATCCAACACTGCCAACACTGCCTATAATAACCCAGGCATCTAATGACCCTTCACGAGCACATCTCAAAGAAGGGAGACACACAATCTCTACTACCAAAAGCAATAAGAATAACCGGAGTAAACAACCACTGGTCATTAATATCACTTAATATTAATGGGCTCAATTCACCTATAAAAAGGCACAGGCTAAAAGATTGGATACGAAAACAGGATCCAACATTCTGCTGTTTGCAAGAAACACATCTCAACCACAAAGACAGGCACCTACTCAGAGTAAAGGGTTGGGAAAAGGTCTTTCAAGCAAATGGTCCTAAGAAAAAAGCAGGTGTGGCCATACTAATTTCTAACAAAACTGACTTCAAACTAAAATCAATCAGAAGAGACCGAGACGGTCACTTTATACTCATAACAGGAACAATTCATCAGGAGGACGTCTCAATCCTGAATATATACGCCCCCAATATAAAAGCACCTACTTATGTAAAAGAAATATTACTAGAACTCAAGGCAGACATCAAACCACACACACTAGTAGTAGGAGACTTCAACACACCTCTCTCTCCAAGGGACAGGTCAATCAGACAGAAACCTAATAGAGAATTAAGAGAATTATTGGAGGTAATGAAGCAAATGGACTTAACAGACATCTATAGAACATTCCACCCAAATAGGAAAGAATATACCTTCTTCTCTGCAGCTCATGGAACCTTCTCAAAAATTGACCACATACTTGGTAACAAAGGAAACCTCCACAGATACAAAAAAATATCAGTGTCCACCTGTGTCTTATCAGATCATCACGGATTAAAGTTAGAAGGCAACAACCACGCTGCCCCCAAAAAACCGACAAACTCATGGAAACTGAACAGTCAACTACTGAACCACACCTGGGTCAAGGAAGAAATCAAGAAAGAAATTAAAGTCTTCCTTGAATTTAATGAAAATAAAGGGACAACATACTCAAACCTATGGGACACAATGAAAGCAGTGCTAAGAGGAAAGTTCATAGCACTAAGTGCCCACTTAAAGAAAACGGAGAATGCATACATTGGGGACTTAAAAACACACCTGAAAGCTCTAGAAAAAAAAGAAGCCGACGCGCCCAGGAGAAGTAGAAGACTGGAAATAATAAAACTGAGGGCTGAAATCAACAAAATAGAAACACAGAAAACAGTCCAAAGAATCAATGAAACAAAAAGCTGGTTCTTGGAGAAAATCAACAAGATCGACAAACCCCTATCCAAACTAATTAAACGACAGAGAGAGAACACGCAAATAAATAAGATCAGAAATGAAAAGGGGGACATAACCACAGACACAGAGGAAATTCAGAGAATCATTAGATCTTACTACAAAAGCCTGTATGCCACAAAACTGGAAAATACAAAAGAAATGGACATTTTTTTAAATAAGTATCATATACCAAAGCTAAACCAAGACCAGGTGAATGATCTAAATAGACCAGTTTCTCGCGAAGAATTAGAAATGGTTATCAAAAATCTCCCTTCGAAAAAAAGCCCAGGACCAGATGGTTTCAATGCAGAATTCTACCAGAACTTCCAAGAAGAACTAATACCTGTACTCCTTAAGGTATTTCACAATATAGAATCAGAAGAGTCATTGCCAAATTCCTTTTATGAAGCTACAGTTACCCTGATACCAAAACCACAAAAAGACCCAACCAAGAAAGAGAATTACAGACCGATCTCACTCATGAACATCGACGCAAAAATTTTCAATAAAATACTGGCAAACCGAATCCAAGAACACATAAGAAAAATTATCCATTATGATCAAGTAGGCTTCATCCCAGAGATGCAGGGCTGGTTCAACATACGGAAATCTATCAATGTAATCTACCATATAAATAAACTGAAAGAAAAAAACCATATGATCATTTCACTAGATGCTGAAAAAGCATTCGACAAAATTCAACACCCCTTTATGATAAAGGTCTTGGAGAGAATAGGGATACAAGGGTCCTACCTAAATATAATAAAAGCTATTTACAGCAAGCCAACAGCTAACATTAAATTAAACGGAGAAAAACTCAAAGCCATCCCACTAAAATCAGGAACACGACAAGGATGTCCACTCTCTCCATACCTCTTCAATATAGTGCTTGAAATTCTAGCAATAGCAATAAGACAACATAAGGAGATCAAGGGGATTCGTATTGGAAAGGAAGAAGTTAAGCTTTCGTTATTTGCAGATGATATGATAGTGTACATAAGCGACCCCAAAAATTCTACCAAAGAACTCCTACAGCTGATAAACAGCTTTAGTAATGTGGCAGGATACAAGATCAACTCCAAAAAATCAGTTGCGTTCCTATACACTAAGGATAAGGAAGCAGAGAGGGAAATCAGAGAAGCATCACCTTTCACGATAGCCACAAATAGCATAAAATACCTTGGGGTAACCCTGACCAAGGAAGTGAAAGATCTACTTGACAAGAACTATAAGTCTTTGAAGAAAGAAATTGAAGAAGACACCAGAAAATGGAAAGACCTCCCTTGCTCTTGGATTGGGAGGATCAACATAGTAAAAATGGCAATTCTACCAAAAGCAATCTATAGATTCAATGCAATCCCCATCAAAATCCCATCAAAATTCTTCACAGATCTGGAGAAGACAATAATTAACTTTATATGGAAAAACAAAAAACCCAGGATAGCCAAAACAATCTTATACAATAAAGGATTGTCTGGAGGCATTACCATCCCTGACTTCAAACTCTATTACAGAGCTACAGTATTGAAAACAGCTTGGTATTGGCATAAAAACAGAGAAGTCGACCAATGGAATCGAATAGAAGACCCTGACATTAACCCACAAACCTATGAACACCTGATCTTCGATAAAGGAGCCAAAAGTATACAATGGAAAAAAGAGAGCATCTTCAACAAATGGTGCTGTCAAAACTGGATGTCAATCTGTAGAAGAATGAAAATAGATCCATATCTATCACCATGCACAAAACTCAAATCCAAATGGATTAAAGACCTCAATATCAGTCCGAACACACTGAACCTGATAGAAGAGAAAGTGGGAAGTACTCTACAGCAAATGGGCACAGGAGACCACTTTCTATGTATAACCCCAGCAGCACAGACACTAAGGGCATCATTGAATAAATGGGACTTCCTGAGGCTGAGAAGCTTCTGTAAAGCAAAGGACACTGTCACTAAGACAAAAAGACAACCCACTGACTGGGAGAAGATCTTCACCAACCCTGCAACTGACAAAGGTTTGATCTCCAAAATATATAAAGAACTCAAGAAACTAGACCGTAAAAGGCTAATCAACCCAATTATAAAATGGGGCACTGAGCTGAACAGAGAATTCTCAACAGAAGAAGTTCAAATGGCCAAAAGATACTTAAGGTCATGCTCAACTTCCTTAGCGATCAGGGAAATGCAAATCAAGACAACTTTAAGATACCACCTTACACCTGTCAGAATGGCTAAAATAAAAAACACCAATGATAGCCTTTGCTGGAGAGGTTGTGGAGAAAGGGGTACAATCACCCATTGCTGGTGGGAATGCAAACTTGTGCAACCACTCTGGAAAGCAGTGTTTCGGTTTCTCAGGAAATTCGGGATCAACCTACCCCTGGATCCAGCAATACCACTCTTGGGAATATACCCAAGAGAGGCCCTATCATACAACAAAAGTATATGCTCAACTATGTTCATGGCAGCATTGTTTGTAATAGCCAGAACCTGGAAACAACCTAGATGCCCTTCAACGGAAGAATGGATGAAGAAAGTATGGAATATATACATATTAGAGTATTACTCAGCAGTAAAAAACAAGGACTTCTTGAATTTTGCATACAAATGGATGGAAATAGAAAACACTATCCTGAGTGAGGTAAGCCAGACCCAAAAAGAGGAACATGGGATGTACTCACTCATATTTGGTTTCTAGCCATAAATAAAGGACATTGAGCTTATAATTCATGTTCCTAGAGAAGCTAAATAAGGCGAATCCAAAGACAAACACATAGGCATCCTCAGGAATATTAACCTTCATCAGGCGATGAAAGGAGACAGAGACAGAGACCCACACGGGAGCACCGGACAGAAATCTCAAGGTCCAAATCAGGAGCAGAAGGAGACGGAGCACGAGCAAGGAACTCAGGACCACAAGGGGTGCACCCACACACTAAGACAATGGGGATGTTCTATTGGGATCTCACCAAGGCCAGCTGGCCTAGGTCTGAAAAAGCATGGGATAAATCCGGACTAGCTGAACATAGCGGACAATGAGGAATACTGAGAATTCAAGAACAATTGCAGTGGGTTTTTGATCCTACTGCACGTACTGGCTTTGTGGGAGCCTAGGCAGTTTGAATGCTCACCTTACGAGACCTGGATAGAGGTGGGCAGTCCTTGGGCTTCCCACAGGTCAGGGAACCCTGATTGCTCTTCGAGCAGATGAGGGAGGGGGACTTGATCGGGGGAGGGGGAGGGAAATGGGAAGAGGTTGTGGGGACGAGGCAGAAATCCTTAATAAATAAATAAATTAAAAAAAAAGAATTAAGGTGGAAAGGGGAGACTGCTCAGACTAGTGCAGGAACCAGTGGAGGTCTGAAGTTTCTTTACAACACTGGGACTCCTCCCAGTCCTCTAAGCAGTCTCAGGTCTTGTACCAAGTGGGTAAAGGTATACCGTTTATTGCTGATACAAATTGCCACAAACTCCGTAGTTTGAAACATTTCCATCTTATAATTCTGTAAGCTAGACGTCTGGTAGCCCCACAAAGCTGCCATAAACGCATCAGTCACCATGTCCACTTTCCTGAAGAAGCTGCTTCTAGGCTCCTCTAGGCAGCTGGCAGGATTTTATTCTCCTCCACCTTCTGGCCATCAGTAGACAGTCATGCTCTGAATCTCTCTGACATCAGACCCACAATGTTTTCAATGTTTAAGGCCCCCGGCAGTTCATTGGGCCCACTAATTAATCTGTAATAATTGATGAATGCATATAGTTATCAAATCTGCCAAGTCCTTCTGGCTGTCTACAGTGATTGTCACATCGCAGAGGTTATGGTTTGTACATCTTTGGGTGGTGCTACTGCCTTTACATGAAACCATCTATCTTCCACAGGAAACCATCAGGGAGTCCTAGGGAAAGTATTGCTGCATTCTCTATGTGCAGTGGGTTATTTCCGGAAATCCTCTGCTACAGGCTTGGCTTTTGAAGTCTTTGAAGGAAGATTTGAAGGAACAGCCCTATGGCTGTTACTCTCTCTGTGTTGTGACCTTGTTCCTATAGAGTCGGAAGGTTGGATTGGGGTGTGAAAAGGAGCCGTGTTCTCACAGCCCACACCAGGCAGCCCAATTATAAGGGTTTTCTTCATAGCTGTTCTGATCCTCACCTTTTCTGCCATGACCCCTTTCCCCTAACTCCAGCTGTTCAAAATCAATAAAGAATAGAGGTTTCTTGAAATTTAATAAGCTGTTTCTCTTTGAAAAGCTTCGAACAAGCATTTGTATGACTTACAAATGTAAGTTTAGAACAAAACATTCATTCGTAGATCCTTAGCTGTGAGATGTCTGTGAGCTGTACCAATCACCAAGATACGAGGTGTTTAAGAAGAGGACAAACACTTTTCATATCCAAATCTACAGCCTCGTTTTTATATTGTTCCATACCTATCATTTTCTAGAATAGCTATCAGCACTTTGTAAAAATCTACAAGGTAATAATGAATATATAGAGAGTATATATATATATATATATATATATATATATATATATATATATACTCTATAATAGATGCATACTACAATATACTGTTTTCAGAATTTTTAAATTTTGAAGAGCATGAAAAGTAATACATCATCCAATGCTTTCACATGCCTTTCTCAAATTCTGGTGCAAAACAGATGAGATCAGGTGAATTTGGGTTGGTATGACCATAAATATTGGTGCTAAACAGTGTGACAGAGAACCCACAGTTCAAGTGGACACAGACTTCTAGAAACATTATTCCTCACTGTTGCTTTATATTCAAGCTTATTACTTGGATTCAAAACTGGGCAAAATAGTGATGCAAATGTGATCTGAAAGTGTGTATAGAGTGGCTGTCCAGACTCTACCTGGTGCTCTTCTCTTGATGCCACTTCAGCTGAGGGATGCCACTGCTTTGTGGCAGAAAGCATTCGGCCATTGTATGTTACACTTCTTTTTGCAGTGTAGAGGATTCTCAGGGTATTTCTTCCCTTCCTTCAGTAAGAGTCTCCTGCTGAAGGGAAGTCAAGAATCTGCCTCCTGGAATCCCCCATGTCAGAGGCCAGTATTAAAGCAAAAAAGCTGTCTTTCAGTGTCTGTTTCTTACCTTTCCACTGACCAGCTACCGCCACACTCTGAGAGTCAATCCTTTCGAGAGTGACCACCTTCTAATCTTGCCATCTTTTAATTTTTAATTAGAGCATATGTAGTGGAAAGTGGGGCGCTGACATGGATCACACATGGAAGTCAGAAGACAACTTGTAGAGGATGGGTTCTCTCCTTTTACTGTGTGGGTCCAAGAGATCAAACTCAGGTCATCAAACTTGGTGACAAGCAACTTTATTAGCTGAGCCATCTCACCAGTTTGACCTTGTCATCGTAATTCTGTCCATCTTCTGTATTTCCTCAGATCCCATTATGTTTATCCATGCTGTGGTAGTTAACACACCACAGTAGAAATCACCTGCTTATTTATATTTAGTTTACAGGCAAATATTTTTTGAAAATCACTTAATATTCAAAGTCAACGTAAAACTGTCTCATAGTGAATAGTTAGTGAACACTGTATGAATGGATAAACAGTTTTAATAATGCTAGGTCATCATATAGCAGCAACCAGACCAGATTTTGTCTCCATGCTTGAGTCTATAGGTATTACGATGGTGCCCATACTACCTATGCTGATCCACATATCTGACCCATAATGCCTCACTCTCTTTCTCCCCACTGAGATAATGACTGCAAAGACAAAGTTGAGCAAAGGAAGCAAGCAGTGTATGCACTCACCATGTTGCCTAAGCCTGTCACATAAACAGCATGACTCATATTAGTCGTGCCCATACTAGAAGCCCAGAAGTACCCTGCCCGTGGTTTATAGTTAGCAGGAACTTACTACTATAGGCCTTGAGTGATTACTGTGTGTCTGTTTCCTAATGTGTATTGAGCTATGCAACAACATAAGCTTTACCACAAAACCACAACCCTATTAAAGAAGTAAGTACAGGGAGCATCTGCTTCCCATAGGGGATGACAATAATCCAGTGATCCAAGATGGACTCAATAGCTCACATGCCTCCCAATCAACTCTTGAGCTTGTTGTCAGCTTATAATTGTAGTATTGCTTGTTCCTCCTTTTCACCTGCTGGGGTGCACTGTACCTATCCTTTAACAATGCCTCTGGATGAAGCTGAAAGTCTCTTGGAGACCAGAACAATGCTTTATCTCCATCTGCACTCTGCCTGTTGTTAAATTACATGATAAATGAGTAAGTTAAGGAATAAATGAATAAGTTAAAGACTATATTGATTGTCTTATTCCATTTTCCACTATTAGAACAGAACACCACAGACTGGATAATTTACAAACAATGGAAGCTTACTTGGATTATGATCCTAAAAGCTAGGAAGCCCGAGACCGAGGAGTCACTTCTAGTAGGACTTTCTTTCTGCCACAAATGTCTTTACATAATACTGACTCCTACGGCAATCAGATCTAAAACCAGGGACCCACATTCAACTCCTGCACACATCGTCCACACACACATATGCATGTACACATGCGCGCACACACACACACAAACAACTGTTTTTAAAAAGTAAACTGGAGTTTCTATTTGTGCCCACAAAGCTAGTTTTAATTTAGTATTCACAAATACCTTGAGGAAATAAAATTAAATCTATCCATTTTATATTAAAGGAAATATAAGGCACACAGAGGGGAAAGGACTTGCTAGGTTTACAGGTGCCAAGGGGCAGAGCTCAGATGAGACCACAGGTGTGACAGTTAATACTAATTATCAACCCGTCAGGATCTAGAGTCACCTAGAAGGTAAATTTCTGGTAATGGCTACATCTCATGGGCTGGAATCCCAGAGAGAGTAAAACACCAATGTTCATCTCCCTCTGCTTCCTTACTATGGACACTATATGGTTAGGCGCCTCACATTCTTGCCACTGTGGCTTCCCCTCCATGATGAACTGTGTTCCCTGGAACCGTGAACCACAGTAGACCCCTCCTTTCTTAAATTGCCTTTGTCACGTATTTCGCCTCATGTCTTAGGTAGGGTTACTATTGCTGTGATGAAATGTCACAACCAAAATGCAAGTCGGGAGGCAAGGGTCTATTCTTTTTCCACTTCCATATCGCTGTTCATCATCGAGGGAAGTCAGCCCAGGAACTCACACAGGGCAGGAACAGATACAACACAGATGTGTACTGCTTGCTGCCTCTGGCTTGCTCAGCCTGCTTTCTTATAGAACCCAGGACTACCAGGCCAGGGGTGGCACTGCCTATCACTAATTAAGAAAATGTTCTACAGGCTTGCCAACAACCTGAACTTATGAAGTCTCTCTCTCTCTCTCTTTCTCTTTTTTTTTCTTTTTTTCTTTTTTTAAGAGAGGGATTCTCATTATAACCCTAGATGTCCTGAAAGTCACTTTATAGAACAAGCTGGCCTCAAACCCAAAGCCTCCCAAGTGCTGGGATTAAAGGCAGGTGCCACCTCCGCCCAACTGGAAGCATTTTCTTAATTGAGGTTCCCTGCTCCCAGGTGACTTTAGCTTGTGTCAAGTTGGCATACAACATACGATCATGTAGTATACCTCAGTAATGAGAAAAGTATCTAACATACACAGCCCCACCACCATGCTGCCTCTACTATGAGAGTCTACAACTCCATCCAATAAGGAAGTGGGCGTTATCATGTAGAAGACCAGAGCTGCAGTCCTTGTGTGCTCTATCTGGCTGGGAATTATCTGGCAGCTGTGCAAAACAAATATGATAATTACTGAAGTATTCATTTTGAATTTGAAAGAGAGCATTCATTTATCTACACAAAAAGTAAAGTAGGTTTTGGAACCGTGGCCCTCTGTAACTGACATATAGGCGGCATCTCATCGTCCCTTCCCTTATGGTTTTTACATAAGAATTTAAAATGCTGTCCAAACGTAGCAAATGATCCCGTGTGGATGCAGATGAATAATGCCTAAAATGTCAAATTATAACAAAATTTTTAAGAGGCAAAGCGTAGTGAGAGGTCTTCCGACAATGGGGATGGATCTTATAAAGGGTATTAAACCCTACCCTGTCTTATTCCCTAGCCATGAGATGAATAATTTTGTCATATGGTCCCACAATAATGTGATCGTTGCTTCAAGCTCAAAACCAACAAGGCCATCTTACCATAAACTGAAAACTCTGAAACTTTGAACCAATTAGCCTCGTTTATGAAGCTCATTGTCTCCAGTATTTTGTCACAGTACCAAAAAGCTAACACCACCCATTACATACTGGTGGTGAGTAATGTACAAGAGGACGGGGCAGGTTTCCTTCATCTTCTGACACATAAAACACACTGTTGTGTAAAAGAGTTTATTGTTAATACAATTTAGAAATAACTTCTGTTTTTTTCCTAGACTGTGCTTCTGAGCATACTTTGAAGGCAAGCTGGATGGTATATTGTGTAACAGTTATTACCTTTGGAGACCGCAACCATCTGGGCTCAACATCCTCTTAGAAGAAATATAAGTATGGCTGCCAAGGCCACACACTATGATCAAAAAACAACTGAAAGATAAAAAGGAAGAAGAAAAGCAGAGAGAATTTCCAAGTACTCAAAGCACTTACAGACAAAAATTTCACACTATTCAAAGGAAGTTAATGCCTTTTTATTCCTGTATTTAACTACAAGAAATAGTTTTTACAAGTATGTTTTTCCTTTCTCTGAATGGTGGATGAGCTACCCATGTTCTAGAATTGTGACCTTGTGACCAGCCTTGTAGGGTTCTCTAATTCCAAGTGCCTTTAAGTCCTAATGGAGACTCCTCAAAGAACCACAAAACCAAACCTTTATGAGTCCTTAGGATCAACTCTAGCAAATTTTGTGACACCAACTACCCTTTGTGGTGGCAACCCCTTACCATACATACCATAGCCCTGTAGACAGAGACTGCTCATTCATTTCCCGGCTGCCCAGACATGAATAAATGAAACTATACTAATTACACAGAAACTATACTAATTACAACACTGTTTGGCCAATATCTCAGGCAAATTTCTAGCTAGCTCTTATATCTTAAATTAATCCATTTCTATTATTTTATATTTTACCATGAGGCTTGCGGTTTTTTTACCTCTTGCTTCTTAGGCAGCTATATGGCATTTGTCTCCTTTGACACCTACCTGGCATCTCCTTGACTCTGCCTACTCTCTCTATATATCTCCGTTTGGATTTCCCACCTAGCTTTACTCTGCTAAGTCATTGGCCCAAATAGCTTTATTCATCAATCAATAAAAAGCAACACATATACAGAAGGACATCCTATATCATGGCCCCATTTCCTTTATTTATTAACAAAATAATAAATCAATTCTAGCTGCCACAGAGACTGATAGTTTTACTCAGGAAAACTCTGAAGTATAGAAGGTTGAGGGGAAAGCTGAGTTCACCAAAGCACTTAATTTTAGTCTTGTTGCAAGATAGCAACAAGCCAAGAAATTAATTGTTCCCATCTTTATGCAAACTCAGCCTCAAGCTTTCTATAAAGTTTTCTTCAAGAGACGGGCCAGGTTTTCTTCATAGAGGAAAACAAATGTCCTGCCTGTGCTCTTAGAAGAATATGAACTTGGAGTATTTGAGGGTCAGGGAGGACTGTGCTGCCAGCCAAGTAGTATTTATTGAGCACAGATGACAAACCTGAACTATACCTTTAGACTAAAAATGTGTGAATAACAGATGCATGTATCCAGCTTCCCACTTATCGCCCCATTTGGAAATCCCATGACCTATCATGTCCAAAATTGAATCTATTCAACGTCCATTAAAATAATTCTTCCTTGTAATTTTTATCTATGCCCAACCTACTACCCATCCGACAGTTAATTCTTTATTCTTCTTTCTTGCACACTGCTTCTCCTTCTCCTACATGATCTTGAACAAATCTTGTGGTCATATTGTTTTCTGGTTTTAATGGCATTGCCTGAATTACTACAGCAATGACGTCTACTCTTGATTTTTCTGATTCGTTTTCCATAGACTATAGTCACCATGACCTTCTGAGAGATGAAGACAAAGAGAAACAGTGGTTAAAAGAGGGAAGGAAGAAGGATAGAGTTTTTGAAGGGTCCTAAACACAGCAGGGTGCTCCATCCTGGACCTTGGATTAGGCACAAACCACACCCAAGCATCTACTTTTACAGAGAGTTCCTTTTTTAAATGGGGGAAGGGAGTACGGTGGCCATTTCTGACACAGGGGATTCACAGATTAATAAAAATGGTGAGACAGTGGAGCTGATCTATTGAGAGCTCACCAAGACCAGCTGGACTGTGACTGAAAAAGCATGGGATAAAACTGGACTCTCTGAACATGGCGAACTATGAGGGCTGATGGCATGGGGGTTTGATCCTACGTAATGTGATGGCTTTGTGGGAGCCCAGCCAGTCTGGATGTTCACCTTCCTAGATATGGACGGAGGTGGGAGGTCCTAGGTCTTACCACAGGGCAGAAAACCCTGACTGCTCTTTGGACTGGAGAGGGAGGGGGAAAGGAGTGGGGGGAGGGGGAGAAGGGTGGGAGGAGGGGGCATAGGGGGGGAGGAGGGGGAGGGAAATGGGAGGCTGGGAGGAGGTGGAAACTTGTTTTTTTTTTCTCCTTTTCTCAATAAAAAAAAATGGGTTAATTTAAGATATAAGAGTTAGCTGGGAATGTGCTAAGCCATTGGTCAAGCAGTGTTGTAATTAATATAGTTTCTGTGTGATTATTTGGGTCTGGGTGGCCAGAAACAAAAGAATAGTCTCCATTTACAAAAATACGTTTGAAACCTTTTGGCTATGGGACATACAATTGCTTAACACCCGAACTGCTAGATTGGATTGGGGAATTAACATTCAGTGGGCAAGATTGCTCTTGTTGAATATGTGGCTAGCATCATAAGAAATGATTACATAATCCAAAATGTAAAACTTGACTTCTGCATAAAGGTGCACAACATTAGTGAGTATTGGCTCATTTGTATAGTGGCAGGATTTAGGGAGAAGTTGACATTGTGGCAGTGAGGAGAAACTCAAGAGAATGGATCATTAGGTTCTGGGAGCTAGAAATTAGAAACATACGTGGGAGGGTTAGAAAATGGTGTTCTCTTGAAATGGAGTTATCCTCACTCAGGTGATCAACTATGGAATACTGCTCAGCTTTAAAGAAAAATGAAATCATGAACATTGTGGTAAATGGATGGAACTAAAAAACATACTGAGTAAGGTAATCCAGACCAAAAAAGACCACCTCATTCTCAGTTTTTATCTTGTTTTGAGTCATAGGCAGTTATTGTCTATAATAAATGAATTCTCTCTCTCTCTCTCTCTCTCTCTCTCTCTCTCTCTCTTTATTTCCACATTCTTTATCCCATAAGAGATCATTGTAATATGCCTACTATATGTCTGTATGTGCATGTGTATATATTTCAAAGATATATATCTAATTTTATTATATAATCTACAAATATACTAAAGTATAAATATATTTAAATATAGTATTTCTTTAGGTATTTATGTGTTTTAAAGTTACTCAGCTCAACCTCCTGAATTAATCTCTTGTCAGTACTTCTTCAGATAGACACATTTATAAAACTATTACAGAAGTTAAATTAGAAAGGCAAGAGGAAATAGGTATTCAACAGAGCCATGCAGAGGACAGAATGATATGATCATCTAGCCTGGTGGAAAGAGTCTAACAAGGGATGGAACAATACTTAATCAATGACTCTGAAGTCCCTTAACAATTAAGAGATTTATACTTAGACATAAAACATTAAAAGAGAACTATCAAATGTTGCTTTCTCTTATTGCATGCAAATGGGAACTAAGTAACACAAGGAACAAGGATGGCTAAGAAAACAAGTTACCGTCCCCCTTGGACATTGCATTAAGATTAAAAGAACCTCAACCCAAGGCACGTACAGATCTACTTGGAGGAGAGACAGTTCAGAAAATTACTTCTTTGCTTTTCTAATGTCATGAAATAAAACCTTTTAAGCCCAACTTTCAGGCTGTGTTTCTCTAGAGGCGCCCTATAGTTGACAGGCCTATTCATTCTTGAAATTAAACTTGTCTTCAGAATGTCAACTTCCACTCATTCTGATGCTCCTGGGAATGTTCCACCACAGGCTGGTAAGCATTAGTACCCTAAAGTGAGCCTTGCCACACACACACACAGACATGTGACATGCACTAAGGCATCTTTTGTCATTTCTTTTGCTCCCAGAACATTACAAATTGTGCCAGAGTTCCATCCACATGGTTCTGAGGCCTAAGTCGCTGGCTTAGCTTCTGTTCAAGTAGATGATGGCAAACTCTAAAACAAGATGGACAATTTGGAAGCTCCATAGCTCAGGCTGAATTGTCATTACCTCCAAATCTGGCTCTACAAATTCTACAAGTTTCTCATTAGAGAAGTGTCTGCCACCAGTTTGGAATTTTAAAGTATCCCTTTTGAATATGGGTGAATTAGTCTGGATTCTCTAGCGTAATAGAACTTATAGAATGAATCTCTCTATAAATAAAACAGCACTGATTAGAACAACCTTCAGGCTGTGGTCCAGCTAATTCAACCATAGTTGCCTATGAACAGAAGGTCCAAGAGTCCGGTAGTTCTTCAGTCCAAGAGGTTGAATATCTTAACTGGTCTTCAAGTATGCCAGAATCTGGAAAACATAGGTTCTAATGCCAGTGAAGGAATGGACTTGCTAGGTAAGAGCAAGCACACAGAGTAAAGTGAAGCTTCCTTCTTCCATGTCCTTCTGTAGGCTGCCAGCAGAAGGTATAGCCCAGATTAGAGTTGGGTCTTCTCACCTCAGAAGATCTGTATTAAAGGTATGTCTTCCTACCTCAAAAATCCAGATAGATGTGGATTTTCTTACTTCAAAGGATATAACTAAGCAAAAATTCCTCATAGATGTGCCCAGCTGTTGTGGGATTTCAATCCCTTTAGCCAAAGGCTTTTGGGGTTATGAGCCCTAGGGCATGGTCTTGTCTGTTTACATGGCTCTTGCACTCTCTCTTGGCGTGGTGGAGAGCAAGTGGCCAAGAGGCAGCACAGTTGGTGCTCTTCACCACTGGGCAGAAAGTCTGGATGAGGCAGTTCAGTCAGTAGCTGTGTCTGATTTGTTCTGTATCTGTAAATTTGTCTTTCCATTGCACCCCTTAATAAATTGTGGATTCTCACATCACTCAGGCATTTTGAGGTTTATTTAATTACAAATATAGTCAAGTTGACCACCAACACATGTCTTTAATAGCTCTTTGGAGACTAGTGCATGATTGTAGTGAGTTTGAGGCCAGCCTAGGCTACACAGCAAGCACCAGGCCAACCAAGACTTTGTCTCAAACAAAAAAAAAAAAGTATTGTCTTTTGGTTTATTATCTAATATTTGAGGGTATAAATTAACTAATGATAATGTAGGATCTGGCCTTTGACATGAAATAACAGTTTTAGTTACTTTTCTATTGCTGTAAAAAGGCACCACGACCAAGTATCTTTCCCAGTTGAGGTGAGGTAGCGATGTACTCTAGTCTAGGGGAAAGAAACAACAGATAAGCAAAAAGGGAAACCCTACTCACTGGGCCTCATCTTTTGATTCTAGGGTATGAATTCTTCTTCAAAGGGCAAATGAAGAGGAACAGAAAGAAGTATCAATGCTGGAATCATTCTATTAATAATGAAGTTTCTTTGCTGTCCTGATTTCACTTTTGGCTTAGACCTCCTTTGTCGAGCATCTTCTCAGGATTCAGTTCACTGGGCCCCTTTCAGTGGGCTTAGGTAGTAATGATAGAACAGCTATTGCCAGGTCCCCATCTCTTTTAAATCTGAACACTGGTGCGGGTTGTCTGCTGGGAGAAAGTTGGTGAGTAATGTTTTTTGGGTTTATCTTTCGCTGAGTGCCTTGTAATTTGATCATTTCCTGTAGAGTTCATTCCAAGTGACCCCCTGATCAGACAGCTGTACTCAATTCAACTCTCCCCCTCCATAGTTTGGATCTCTGGAAACTGTTGAGAAAGAAAACGACGTGTTTCCAACAACACTACAGACCATTGCAATGCTGTGAGCTGTCTCAAGGCCTGCAGCTCCAGAGAAAGTTCTAAATTAACTCACACTTGGTGAAAATGGTGGTCCTTTGTCTTTCTGGTTTAATTGTCATTAGCCGGATTGTTATTGTTAACTTTTCTAAAGGAGAAAGGAGCCAGAGCCACCATAGGCAACAGGAGTGGATTTAGCAAATAACCAACCATGGTTTAGAAAGTTCTCACACAGAAACTAGAAGAGGGAAACGGAAGCTTTAGCAAGCTTGAGGACAAATTGAGTCTGTTTTCCCTGCCATGGTCTCTGATTTTTTGTTCAAAAGAATCCTCAGAACTCTTAAGTCAGACAAAGAGTAGCTACCTCTTCACAATTAAAGATTGTTGTGTTCTGCTGTTAATAATCTATTTATTCATAGTTTATACCTGTGAGGGCTGTATCCCCCAAACTGGAGTTAGAGGCAGCTGTGAGCAGTCATGTGGGTGTTGGGAACCAAATGTGAGTCCTCCGAGAGAGTAGCATGTGTTCTTATCGACTGCACCATCTCTCCAGGCACAACTATTAAGTTTTCTACCACACCATAGGTTTTTTTCATTTAGTTCCATGATGGGTCTTTCCAGACCCACCCAATATATATAATCCAGGAAGCCTTCACACAACCTCCAGGAAGAACCTTCATCATTGTGACATCCCAAGATGAGGTCACTTGTCAATCTCACCCAGTTTATGCACAGAGCTCTCTTGTCTGAAGAGTGAGTGCTTCCAGGGATGAGGGGCTGGGGGAAGAAACTGTCTTATTTTTTTCTCTTCTGCCTAATAAAATCAAAGTATTTTTTTTATTTAGAGTCAATGAATTTTCATCCTATTTCATATAAACGTTTAGTGACATTTTAAGGGCTTCTGGAAAATATTATGATGCATTGTTTTACTTGGTTCTCAACATTCTCCATGTGGCGAAGGAGATGTTTTCAGCACTCTTTCTATTATATCAACATTCAAATGAAAAAGTTGTGGATGGACGTGGGCATGGGAATGAAACATTTACTTGGCACTGAGAACATTCTCAATGCCACTGATGTATTATATATTCCACTGGAAGAAGAAAAGAAAGACAAGGAGAGACTTGGTCTTTATCTTTAAGGAGTAGGCATGTGATGGCCTGATGGGAAGTGAGGAAGGAGGGGAAACAGCCACAGAAAAGCTGTGTAGAAGCAAGATGCTGCCTGAGAGGAGGCTTCAACCACGGCAGAGGGTCAAGGGGGTGTAGAAAATGGAGCTTTGCTCCGGTTTCCTGACCTTGGTTTGGGCTTAATTAGAAAGCCTTGACTTTTGGTTTTGATATTGTTTCTGAGAATTGTTAATTTCGAACTTTTCCCTGGCCATGATATTATCAAGATCCACCTAGGCTTAGGCCTGAATTCCCATAAAGTTGCCATCACTTGCAACATTCTACTGAAAATACATATACTTCTCTAACAGTTGAAAGAGAGAATTTACAATTGTTGGCACCTAGATTTCTCAGAAAGAATCTTACTTTATGGTACACTGGCCTGCTCCTCCCCGATACCATTGTGTGTTATTTGTCAACCAGTTTATAACTGCCAAGATTTAGAAAACTGGGTCATTTTGTAATTGTCTTTGTTTCTTGTACTGGCTGTCTCATGATTTTCTTCCTATTTTCCCGTAATCACATGCCACCCTTCTTCTCAAAGATAAAGCGCCAATTTCCATTGCCTTTTGATCGTCATCAATCACTGAAAATATAGTGTGCAAGACTCAGGACATTTGTCTTGGGGCTTTTAGTCAGCTGGTATAGAGAAATGTAGATCATATTTCAGAAAGTGTATTCCGCAGAGTACTGATGGGATCTCTTGAAAATTTTATTCTGTTATTAGGTAAGTTGGAAGGTATTTAGTTAAATCACATTTTTTTCTGTGCAACATTGGCACAGTAAGTTCCATCAAGCCAAAATTGTTACTGTGTCCCCTGTGCCTAGGAGAAGGTCTGATACTTGAGATGTACTGATTATTCCTTAAGACAGTAATTTTTACAGAAAGACAATTATCACATGTACTCACTCATAGGTGGTTTTTAAACATAAAGCCAAGAAAACCAGCCTACAAACCACAATCCCGGAGAACTTAGACAATAATGAGGACACTAAGAGAGACTTACATAGGAAGTAAAAAAAGAGAAGATCTCCTGAGTAAATTGGGAGCATGGGGACTTTGGGGGAGGGTTGAAGGGGGGAGAGGAGAGGCAGAGAGGGGAGCAGAGAAAAATGTAGAGCTCAATAAAAATCAATTTAAAAAAAAAACAGTAATTTTTAGAGTCTTTATCAGCATAAAACCTATTATAAATTTCCAAGAAAGGAATGCTGTATGTAATGCGATGGCTGGAGTCATCTGAGAAGAGGAAACACCAGTCTATATGGCATTTTCTTAATTAGTGATTGATGGGGGAGGGCTCAGTATACTATAGGTGGGGCCAACCTAGGGCTGGCGGTCCTGGGTGCTTCTTTAAAAAAAAAAAAAAGGCAGGCTAAGCAAACTTGTAAGCAGCACCCCTCTATGGCCTTTACATCAGCTCCCACCTCTGGGCTCCTGCCCCATCTGAGTTTCTACCTTGACTGCCTTCACTGATGGACTGTAATGTGAATTGCTTTCAGCCATGGTGTTCCATCACAGCAATAGAAACCCTAAGTAAAACACATAATCTTTTCCCATTTCCCCCTCCCAAGACACATGGCAAAACTGATGTTTGTCAACTCTCACTAAATTAATGTTGAAGCCTCTTCTGTACTAATTGAGTCTTTTGTTATATTTATTATGAAACACTTTGAGGGAGAAAGAAATTAAAAATATTTTGAGCCATTAATAATATTTATTTTTCTGAATAATAAAATGACCTGTGTTAAAATATTTTGACATATGTGGACCATCACCACAAACTCATATTAGCTTAATAATTTATAAATAATGCTTAGAAATATAAAGAGCTGGTTTTTTAGAGAAATATTTGCAATCAGCATTAGAAGAAAACAGGCCATTTTTTTAGAGAGTGAACTAGTGACCCAATTATATTCTCTCATTTTCTCCTAGTTAGATGGAAATGTGGTACTCGCCCTTCCAGCTAAACATGAACCTGTGTTTTGTTCATAGTCTCTTGTGTCCTCTCCCTCCTCATACCCCTTCTGATACATCTTTGTAAGTGCCACAACTGTCTTGCAGAATTAATTTCCATGTTGGTTCTTAATATGAGGAATCTCTGTGCTAGGACTTATGACCATGTTTCATCCACCTAGGTCCTCCATGAGGATTTCAGTGCATCCATTTCCTCTGCCTTGAAGACCCTCAGCCTCTTTCCCTTTCTGAATGGCTGATTTCCCCTGTCCTTGAGGAAGCAATTTGAACACTTATTCCTCTTTCATAGTCTCTATTCTTCACTCAAAACACTCAAGGTTCAGAAGAGCTTGTGACTTTAGGGTTTTCTTAGAGACATCTGTGTTTACTTCTTTGCAGAGATCCACTCAAGAATCAATGCACAGAACCTCAACATGAGAAAACATTAATGGGAAAGAAGAATAGCAAAGATCCAGAAATAATGTGATGGATGTCAATAATTCCTAAATATCACAATGCTTGCATCATGTCCGAAGGACAAAAGGAAGCTATGCATTATTTTTAGAATTCGCTTTTTGTGTTCTGAGATGATCTCTTCCTTTTTCCTAAGCCTTTTTTTCCCTCTTATACTCTACAGCAGTAAAGCATAAAGAAAGCTCCAGAAAACCTCTGACCACAAGTTTTTACAAGAGCCCTGTAAAATCTTTCTATTTGTGTGTACTGGCTGGTTTTGTGTGTTAACTTGACCAAGCTACAGTCATAACAGAGGAAGGAGCGTCAGCTGAGGAAATGTCTCCATGAGATCCAACTGTAAGGCATTTTCTCAATTATCAATGGGAGAGGGCCCAGCCCATGGCGCATGGTGCCATCCCTGGGTGTATGGTCCTAGGTTCTATAAGAAAGAAGATTGAGCAAGCCATGGGAAGCAAGCCAGTAAACAGCAACCCTCCATGGCCTCTGCATCAGCTCGTGCCTCCAAGACCCTTTCCTGATTGAGTTTCTGTTCTGACTTCCTTCAGCAATGGACTATGATTTGGAAGTGTAAACCAAAAAACCCTTTCCTCCTCTAATTTGCTGTTTGATCATAGTGTTTCATCAAATCACTAGAAACCCTAACTCGTTGCACAATTAATTAAAACCTAGAGGCAGATATTGTGGTTTAATAAATAAACCTCAAAATCAGAAAAGCAAAACAGCCAGCCACTGGCTCTTACCTCTACCTCAGTCTGAAATGGCAATCCTGCTTCCAGAAATCCAAGAATGAAACTGTGTCTGAGAGCTGTCTCCTCCCATCTTATATTCCTCTCTAAAGCTAGATTAAGGCTCTGCACCACTACCGCCCAATTTCTATGGCAAACTAGCATGGGTACTGGGATTAAAAGTGTGCATCACCACTGCCTGGTCTGTAAGGCTGACCAGTGGCACTGTTTTACTCTCTGATCTTCAGGCAAGTTTTACTTATTAAAATACAAATGAAATATCACTACAGTAACTAAGGCAATGTGGGTGTGGGCTTTTTTTTTTGAGAATAGAGTATAGAAAAAAAAGATGAGAAAATAAAGAGAATTTTATTTTCTCTGCCAATTTTTAGCATGCAAATGTCAGGAAGGACCTAAGGAAACATGGAAGGTTGCCTGGTACTTGCCTCTGTTTTTGGCTGTGTTCAAGGATGTGATGAGTCATGAACACATGAATTTTAAACTGATTCTTCAACTCGTTGCACACACCAATGGTCAAAACTAATCAAAGGACCCTGATTAACACAAAACAACTGGGAACCAAGAGAACTGTGTGTATGAATATGTTCTTCTAAAATGTTTACTCTGAAGCCCTACCTCCCTATATAAAGACAATATTAGAGCATTAAAAAATGGGAGAACTTTGTCACAAGATCTGAAGATGCATTCTAACTTATAAAAGATCTGTCACACCCAAATCTAGATTGGTATGAGCCAAAATCAAGTATCATACCGATTTAGCAAAGAGCCTTCAAAATGATTTGGAAGACGAGGATAAATTTATAATTCTTAATTTACAACTGATATGAAAAAATGACATTGCAAGGGCCTGCTTCTGTCACTTTCTCCACCCATCTCTTTTTATCATTGGCTTCTTCCCACATACTAAGGAATCTCAGTGTTATATATACGTACATATATATATATTGCCCTAACTTACACATCCAGCTCTATCCATAGCCCTTCTTGCCCCTACTCCATCCTATTTCTGTTGTAAACAGCTACTACATGGCTACTCGGAGTTTTAGGAATGTACATTCCACAACTGTTCTTTATCTTTGAAGGGCAGATACAAAGAAGAGGCCCCACAAGTCTGAAAGCACATAAGCCCAGAAGTCTATAAAGATTTAGCCAGTTTGTAACCACTTGGTGTAGGCAGACTTTTCTTTCCCATCTGCCAGCTCCCAAAAAAAACTGACATGGAGACTGAATATTAGTTATAAGTGCTTGGTCAATAGCTCAGGTCTATCACTAACTAGCTATTACAACTTAAAATAACCCATTTATAGTAATCTACATTCTACCATGCGGCGTTACCTCTCTTTTATCTTGTACCTCCTGTTTCCTTCGATGTCTGTCTGGCGACTCCTCTGACTTTGCGCTTCTTTTTCCCAGTGTCCTTAGTCTGGTTCTCCTGCCTAACTTTATCCTGTCCAGCTATTAGCCAGTCAGCTTTTTTATTAAACCATCCACAGTGGAATTTATACAGTGTACAGAAGAATTAGGGCCCTGCTAACTCTTCACCGGGAAAGGATACAGCCAAGGGAAGGGTAGCATGGAGTTCCAGGTGACCACATTGGTCCTGGGGTCTTTGGTAGGTACCATGTTCCTCACACCCAACACGCCCAAACAAAAACTCTTCTTGGTGGACCTCATCAAATTTCTGGATATTTTTGTTGTTGGTCCTCTTCTTTCCCTATCCCCACAAGAAGAATCTAAATGAGATATTGCTTTGAGGATATCTGGGGCTCAGCCTGCATGGCCTCTACACATTCTGAAGACTAACCTAGTGAAAATAGGACACTAGAAACTAAAGATCTTGTCCAATCTAGATCAGTTGTCTAGGCAATAGCTACGAGCCACCAGGGAATGAGGTACAGACAGGAGGAAAGGCCGCACCTTCATCTCAGGGCAGAATCTTCTAGGGTTTTAACTTTGGACCAGATTTTATAACTGTTACTTTTTTTTGATAAATGCTAAAGGTAAAAAAAAAAATGGAGTGTATTTTAATCAAGCATGCTAGAAGAAAGGTTGCATTCTTGCTAGAAAGAGTATTGCAATGTACTGTCATAGTAAAATGATCAGAGAGTGCAGCCATAGATGTACAGATGTTTTTAAAAGTGCAGGGCAATATTTTAATCTATTGATAAGAGATGTATTAGTTCTTTATCATGTGGCTGTGATCAATCCGTGATAAGGGGAAAAAAAGGGAAGAAGTGTTGTTTCGACTCACGGTTTAAAGAGACACAGTCCCTCATGATGGGGAAGACACAGTGGCAGAGGTGTACAGTAACTGGCCACACTGAGTTCACCATCAACCATAGCATGCCCATAAAATGGAACCAGTCTATAAAACCTCAAGGCGGGTCTCAGTGACCCACTTCCTCTATCTCCTAAGGTCAACAATCTTCCAAAGCAGAGCTACTAGCTGGGGACCAAATATTCAAACACACAAACCTGTGAATGACATTTTACATTCAAACCACTAGACACCTGGAAATAGAAAAAAGAGCACAAAAATGTGAACACAGCTCATTCATTGCCACTAGCTTCTGTAGAATAATAATTAGCTGTGTTCCAGCAATACAGTATTCCAGATTCGATGCTTGCTCTACAAAGATTATCTAAGCAAGGCTCCTCATTGGCATTTGCAAGATGGAGCATGTGCCTAGTTCTTGATGGAGCCAGTGATACTAGAGAAACACAGGTTCTGTCTTTAGGCTTTTCGCCTCATTGATAAAAGAATTTAAGAATAGACTCAAACCCAAAGCATGAGATAATTTAATAAGAGCATAAGAGAAAAATGCCCTAGGGCAGGCAAACTGCATGCCCCAGCAGCTGCCCAGAGGAGTGAAATGGAGGAGAAAAGGGGAAAAGACAAGCCATTTGAGTTAAGCTGGCACGGAGGACAGCCGCATGGGGGAAGGAAGGACTTCAGAGGTGGGATGAGGGAGCCCAGATTACCAGAATAAGATACTTGAGTTCTAGCTAGTGTCTGAAAGAAAGAGACAGAACAAAGAAAAGTTCCAGAAAAGTGGACAGACACAACAAACCTCATGGCAGCAAATAGGGACCGCTCTAAGGGGCAGGAATTCTGGGAAGGAAAAGCATATTACCTCACTAAAGGATGAATTATTCCTTCCTCTTTAGCATGACTGAAGGTTAAGCTACCTTCTAGGGGTGCTCCCCCTTCCTGAGTGGGGTAGTCTTTAGTCAAGCCATTGGCCCTGCCCACTGAAATGTTAATTTTCCACTCAGACTAGGGATTTCACCCTCTTGAGCAGAGGAAATTGTCTTCCCCTAATGGGCCTTTATGACTGCTGTAACTTCAGGCCAGGCATCATTTCTCTAGAACTTACACACCAGCTACCCAGTCCTTCTACCCTCTGAATCCACACTGCGCACAGAAAGAAAAGGCTGCAAGTGTTATAGCCTCAGATGATTGTTCTTAATCTTTATCATCATTTCTAAAATAAGGGCAATAACACCTCTCTCTCGGTACTCTTCAAGCAACCAGAAGGAAGAATTTGTAGAAAGTGCTCAGATTAATGACAACATAACCCAGGATTTAGTAGGTGTGAATTCCTTCCTTTCCTATGTCCTCTTTCTTGCTCTGCCTGGCTACTTTGCCTTCGCTCTTCCACTTGGACCTACAAGAGCAGGATAATATCACTTCTCCTTTTGGCAGGTGTACAAACCAAATGCCTCCCTCTCCCGTCTAAAGAGCTTCCACTACGACCATCACCAGGTTGCTGGCGTTGTTTGTTTTTGTATAGCGCCACGTCTTTCTTTATGAGCAGGGTGTAACTTTCGATTTATGCAAATGAAAGCAGAAGCCTCTCCTGGGTCATCGCAACTCTGTCATCACCCCGGAAATGTCCTTTTTGCCGAAGTCAGCGGTTCTGGATTGACAAAGATGGAGTCTTCTCCTAGGGACCTTCGCAGTTCGGTTCCCGGGCAGGCGTTTTACAGGCTGGCATTTGGTTATTCTGGATTGATTTCTGTGTGGTGCCACTGTGAGCTTCCTGATATTCTACATGGGTCCAAAGTACACAGCGAGAAGTGAGATATTGGCACAGATCTAGAGGGTCTGCTTCCTTGCTCAGGAACGAGCCAGTTCATTCTTTGTTTAAGGTAGCCAAGACTAAGTGCCTTCCCCCGGGGGGGGGGGGCATGGGGGGTCATGGGGGGGACACTTTATTCCGCAAACATCAATTAAACTAAGTGAACAGAAACATAGATTTCCTCCCTAGGGCTGACTCCTTTCTGATGTGGATTCAAAAAAACAACCAAGTCTGCAGGCCCTGCCCCTCCGACTGAGCACTAAATAAAGCCAGTTGTTCCAACTGTCGGAAAATCCCCTCTGACTGTTCTGCCCGCCAGAGAGATTCCTCCTGGACTGGCCCGAGTTGTTTGCATCACTGTCGCTCCCAGCCCCAGTTGCATCACTGAGAAGCGGAAGCCCCAGAAGAATCTTATCTCAGACAGGCTTCCTGCCAATACTAACAGGGCTTTTAAAAGCGAAACCAACCGTCTGCTTCCCTGGCTTGCTGCATTCCAAGGGAGCCACAGCTGCTTGCTCCCTTAGCCAAGCAAAGGAAGGAGCTTCGGTCTCAACAACGACAGACAATTCCCTCCTGTGGGGCTTTAAGACCTCCAGATGCC
Source organism: Microtus oregoni (assembly GCF_018167655.1). NCBI lineage: Eukaryota > Metazoa > Chordata > Mammalia > Rodentia > Cricetidae > Microtus > Microtus oregoni. The sequence goes on from NW_024543072.1 coordinate 37,287,227, forward strand.
CCCTCAAACTTGTTGACACGTCCTAAATTTTCCCAACTTCCTAAGCCTTCAGCAGCCACATGAGGCCCCACTTCCCTGTTACTCAAGTGAAGTCTGGTTCCTCGACCTGGAATTGAGGGCCTAGATGATTCTAACACCTGCAGCCTTCACAGCCGACAGGGCCCAGCCTGGGAACGATAGCAAGAGACACTGTAAGCTTGCAGCCGTCTGAGCCCAGAAGGCAACTGATGTGAGCAACGATGAGACCTGAGCTGATTCAGGGCCTTCCTTTTCCTTCATCTCTTCCTTCCCGGAACTCATATTATCTTAAAAATTCTTTGCTGCTCCTGAATAGCAACGCTTCCCACTCCTTCCCCTTTCCTTGCCTCCCCTGATAGTCATTCCTAAAAATAAAGCCTGATTTCTTCTGTTACTGCACCCATGCCCTGTCCCTCCTTGATAGTCTCTGTAGTCCTTCTACATAATGTGGTAAAACACCTTTGACTGCATGCTGTATAATCAGCTCGACTTCTCCCTTCACCATGTCCCCAGAATGAGGTAACAGAGGCAAGAGGACTTGGGAAGGGAAAGCTCTTCTCTCTCTCTCTCTCTCTCTTTCTCTCTCTCTCTCTCTCTCTCTCTCTCTCTCTCTGTGTGTGTGTGTGTGTGTGTGTGTGTGTGTGTGTGTTTATGTGTTTTCTGACTGAGAATCGGCCCAACTATCACAAACCAAGATTACCTACAAATGCAGTATTCCTATCCCAAGAGTAGTGTATGGGCTAAAGTTTTGTTTTAAATTTTAACCACTGTGCTTAAGAGACCTACAAAACAAAAAATGCCCATAACCTAGAAGCCCCACTTCCCCAAGGATAGATAGCTTCCTGGAATGATGGAGGTTGTTCATGTCAGATATTAAGCTATATGATTTCACTTCGGTAAACAGAGTCGGATTGTCCCAAAGGCACAGGATGTACTTGATACATGGAGGTGGGAGGTACATAGGCAGGAAGTCTGTCAGGATGTATGCTTGCCCCCAGCTGGATGAAGGCAGGAAGTATGTAACCTTGTGGGGTTTGCCTTTATAAGTACCTGAGTAACATTATTCTACAATGTTTTCTAGGATTTCTGTTTATGACCTGGCCAATGTCTATCATCCTGGACAGTATTTAATAAAGCTTGCTTCAAATTAGGCTACAAAAATGTGATAGAGGTCGTTAATAAAAAATAATAAGAAAGAAGCAGCTCTGCCGGCGCAAAAAATCCAATTAGGTCAAATCAAACCAAATCAAAATGTCCATCATTTTATTAAAAATGACGCTTTCAGATGGCCGAGCACATGGCGGGGAGACAGGACAGCAGAGAGCCCATGCAGACCCAAAAACCATGTGTTTCTGCTCTGGGAGCCCGTTTAAATACTCTGTGGGGGTGGTGAGGTCAGGCATGCTGGGATTTGGAGTCCAGACCAAAGCAACTCCAAGGCCTGGGGGTTGAGATGGATGCCAGGGGTTGGAGGTTACACTCCCAACTTAACAGTGGTCGTCTAGCTTTAAACATAACAAATGGGCTACTCTACTTGAGACCAGAATGCCTGTAACCTTTGAGTTCAGCTATATCAACACTTCTCTCTCATCCCTGAGTCCGAACAATGCATCTGCAAGCCCCCTTACAAGATTGTTTTCTCTCTCTCTCTCTCTCTCTCTCTCTCTCTTTCTCTTTCTTCTTTTACTTTCTCTGTGTAGCTTTGAAGACTGTCCTGGAACTCACTCTGTACACAAGGCTGGCCTCAAACTTATAGAGATCCTCCTTCCTCTGCCTCCCAAGTGCTGGGATTAGATGTGTGCCACCACTGCCCAGCCCAAGTTCATTTTCAAAAAAGATATATTTTTTTTAAGATAAAAGAAACAAGTAAACTATTTCATATGTTCTTTCCTGAATTTTTAAACTTTGCTTAATTTTTGAGACTGGTTGTAAATTACATTCATTAAGCAATATCATTTCAAAAACCAACACAAAAATCATTTATCTAGCAAAGACACATAGGTGCAATTCTCTCTCTCAAGAAGCCCACGTCCATGTGTAGTGTGTTTACTATTTTCCTTTTCTTGACATTCTCTCTCTCTCTCTATTCCCTCATATTTAAGTTTAAAACAAGGGCTATTTTTTATCTCTACTTAATAAACTTAAGTTTACTCTACCATGACTTGCCTTCTTCTCTTCATTGAAGTCAGGGACCTTGCTTTCCCTGAGTGAAGGATCCTGAGGGGGGAGTCTTGCAGCCTCTGACAGCCATAATGGGCTACAGTTCCTCTCTGCTACAGACACATGGAGTATCTCATTCAGATCATTATCTGGTTTTGTGACATCCTGCTAGCTCTAGGGAGATTATTATTGATGCCTTAGGTGCTGTTCTGTTGCTGTGAAGAAACACCATGGCCAAAGCAACTCTTATAGAAGAAAACACTTAATTTGGGACTTGCTTACAGTTTCAGAGGTTTAGTTCCATTATCATGGTTGGGAGCATGGTGACATGTAGACATGATACTGGAGAAGGAGCTGAGATCTCACCTCCTGTTCTCTGATATGGTCTCTCACAATCAGAGAGAGATACACTGTGCTTGAGGTGGGCTTTTGAAATCTCAAAGCCAACCCCCAGTGACATACTTTCTCTAAGAAGGCCACACCTCTTAATCCTGCTCAAACAGTTCCATGGCCTGGTGACTAAACATTCAAATATATGAGCCTATGGGGGCCATTCTCATTCAAACCACCACATTCTCCTCTCTGACCCCCATAGACTTGTACCATATCATAATGAAAACTGCATTCAGTGTGATTTCAAAAGTCTGCATCCTTTTCAGTCATGAGACTGTTTCAAAGTCCAAAGTCTCTTCTGAAATTTGCAGCAATCTCTTAACTGTAACTTCCTGTAAAATCATAATCAGAAAGCAGACTACTTGGCACATAATATCCCTTGCCATTCCAAAAAAAATAAAACATAGTAAGGAAGGAAATTCTAGATCAAAGAAAGCCCAAAAGCCAGCAGACCAAACCCCAAATTCTGCAGCTCTCTTTGCCCAATGTCCAAGAGCATAGAAGATTCTTCCCTCCCAGCTTTATTGACTGCAACACTCTTCTCTCTCTTGGACTGGTTTCCTACAATGTCTACCATTCTCGTCAGCAGATATCCCACACCTCTGTATTCTCCAACATCTTGGTGTCTCCAAGGCAATCCAAGCTTCACAGTTTCATACAATGACCTCCCTGGGCCTCTATGCAAGGACTCCCTGTCATAGGCCTGGCCTCAGCAGCTTTTCTTAATCAAGGAAGATTCCGTAACTCCTTTCCTGTGTCATTCTTGACTCTAAAGCCAGAACCATGTGGCTGAAGCTGCCAAATTCTTCTGCTTCCTGAGGCTGGGCCCTGCCCCCACTCCTTGAATTACATTTGCACAAGCTTTGTGTTGTTTGTAGTTGCTTAAGCTTTCCTTTAACGCCTTTTCACAAGTCTGAAGCTCAGCTAGGTGAGGTCTTTTCCTGTGGACACCACTCCCTTCATTCGATTTCACATCAGGCCTTTCTTTGGACATTTTATCTCGTTGAACACAAGAATTGGCTCCTAACTTACATTTCTTGGTATTCTTTTTCTCTTCGAATTCTACATTTTGTACTTTTCTTTGCCAGTGTGTCCCTTTATCACTCTTGAGTAGGTCTGCACAGAGTGATCACTCATCACCTCATAACACAGTGGCTAATAGATAAAGAGAAAAAAGCCACATATCTGCCAAATATCACAGAAATAATCCCAATATTAATTCCCTCTGAGACTTCTTCAGCTGAGCCAAGGCAGTCCACACAGCCCTTGACACTACTGTCTTCCAAGCTCCTCCTTGGAGGCCCATTAATCTCCACTTAAAGCGTTCAGCCGTTCTTCTACAGCTCCCCAACTCTTCCATATTTCTCCAAACCACAGCCTAGTCAGACCTATCACAGCATTACCCCACGCAGGTACCAACTTCTCTCTCCGTTACTGTTGTTCTATGATGACAGGTATGGCAGGCATGATGCTAGAGAAGTAGTTGAGAACTACGTCCTGATCTCCAGGCAGCAGAGAGACATTTGAAAGCTCAAAGCCCACCCTTAATGACATACTTCCTCCAAGGTCATACCTCTAAATCCTTTTAATCCTTTCAAATAGTGCCATTCCTTGGTAACTAAACACTCAGGTACATGAGCTTGTGGGGGCCAGTCTTCTTCAAACCACCACAATGCCTATGAATACTATCCCACAAAATATCTGACTACAAGAAGAACCACATGTTTGAAGGTTTTAAGCACCTAAGACTATGGAAGAGAAGAGGGACTTTGGGGCTGGAAAGATTCTTCAATGGCTCAACAAAGCTTGCTACTCTTCAAAGGACTTAGAATCCAGGTCAAGAGGTCAAGTGGCTGACACCCACTTGTAACTCTAGCTCCAGGAGATCTTATGTCATCCTCTGGCTTGGTGCGAACCCACACGCATATACATATACTCACACACAAGCATACACACGGTGGTGGGAGTGGGGCAGGGCAAGATCCTGTAAACCCAGGGCTACAGGATCTCTACAACACAAGACAGCAACAGGATGTTCAGGAAGAGTCCCAAGTGAGGTCTCAGCATCAATGGTGTAGCAGCAGAGACCAGAAACCTTGAACCAGACCAATGATTCTCAGCAATGAATGCCTGCATGTAAAAAAATGCATGAATATAAAGGGGTTCACTGTGTGACTTACTATGTCACACTGCAGTTTCCTCTCCTTTTTCTTTATTTTCCCCCTTTTATCTCTTAAATTTTAGTTTAGTTTTTGTGGGGTGGGGTAGATGGGTGTTGTAGTAGGAGCAGCGGGGCTGTGTCCCCAGCACCCCAGCTCCCTGGCTAGCTTATGCCCCGAAACAACAACACACAAACTGTATTCATTTAAACACGGCTTGGCCCATTTCTATCTAGCCTCTTCTAGGCTAATTCTCACATATTAATTTAGCCCATTTCTAATCATCTGTGTGTAGCACCCCAAGGTGCGCTTACCGGGAAGATTCTAGCCTATGTCCATCCTGGGTTGGAGCTGAATCACGTGTGTCTGCTCGGGAGCAGGGAGCATGGCGTCTCTCCCCAGAGCAGAGCTGTCGAGTCTGAGAGCACTTCCTCTTCCTCCCAGCATTCTGTTCTGTTTACTCCTTAGTCTTTACTTAGTCTGTTTACTCCTCCCACCTATGTTTTAACCTATGAGGGCCAAGCAGTTTCTTTATTGCTTAACCAATGAAATCAACAGATTGATATATGACACTCCCACATCAGATGGGTGAGATCAGGATGCATAATGTGAAAGACACAAAGAATACATAAGAAGAATAGAGAGTTTCTTGGGGAAGATGGCAAGAAATTATGGGAGCATGTGAAGAAATTTGTTGGGGTGGGGGTGAGTTGCTTTATGTAAATGATACTATGGGCCTGCAGGCTGAAGATGGATGCTCCAACAGTACAAAAGAACTTTGGGTAATTGTCCAGGAAGCGAAAGTCTCTGTCATTTCTAGAGTTTTGGAAGTTGCTTGCTTCTTGTTTACTTAGGTAATATTATATCCTTCTAGAGTCTTTGATGGAATTGAAGATTAGATAGTTATAGTTTTCCTTTGTTACGATAAAAGATAAAATATGTCTAAATATTGTAACTGTAATTCTTGCTTGATAACTGTTTTTGTTATATGTAATTTTACTATGTTAAAGTGAAAGCCTTTCTTTTTTGTTTAAACAGAAAAAGGGGAAATGGTGTAGGAGGCCCTTCTGTATTTGTGTTGCTTTCATTGGTTAATCAATAAAGAAACTGCTTGGCCTGGTAGGGCAGAAATTAGACAGGCAAGAAGACAAAACTGAATGTGGGGAGGAGGAAAGCAAATAGAGCCAAGCCACCATGAAACTGCCAGGTCAGACATGCTGAATCTTTCCTGGTAAGCCATGACCTTGTGGTGACATACAGATTATTAGAAATGGGTTGAATCAAGATGTGAGAGTTAGACAATAAGAGGCTAGAGCTTATGGACCAAACAGTAATTTAATTAATACAATTTCTGTGTGGTTTTTTTCAGGGATTAAGCTAGCCAGGCAGCAGGACGCAGCCCACTGCTCCTCTTACTACATGTAGATAAAGGATCTCTTACATAACAAGAGCTGTCTCAGAAAGTGCATTAAGAAAATGGGCAATAAATAATCTGCAGATTGTGTTGTCTACCCTGTGAACCAGTCTAAGGTAAGAGTCTAGGGAAGGAACACATGATAATTGACTTCTGTTTTAGAGGCTTTCTCTATAGGCAGACAGAGGAACTGCAGAGAAAATGTATCCCTGTACTTTGAAGGACAATGAAAAGCATAAAGTATGAGAGAAGGGTGTAATGGTCTGTCCAGTCCCTTTAAGAGACAAGTCCTGCCCATTCTGCCCTCCTTCCACGGGGCAAGTGGCTTTTCCTTCCACTTCCAGTCTCTCTTCCAAAGAGGTGGCTGCGGTCTCCTCTCTTCCTCTCTGTTTCATTCCCTCTCTTTCTCTCTCCCGCTTCCCTTTTACTGAATAAACTATATCCAAATTCATTCTTCATGGCATGCCAATTCGTCTCTATCTCTCACCCACTCCTGGTGGGACTGGCTGCCCACCTACCTGCCAAGGTCTCCCACCCACCTGGGACCCACAGAGGCCTTGGGTGGTGGGACCCAGCTGCCCGTCGTAGCGCACTGCTCCCCTCAGGGAACTGCGCAGTGTTTTATCTAAATTATTACAAAAGGGATTTGAGAGATCTTGGAGTTCAAGGACAAAGTCCAAAATGCAATGTGGTTTTCTGAGCCCCAAAGGTAATTAATTAAAATTGAGTATTTACCAATCCTAGTGCTCCAAATCCTCACCATCATCCCTCACCAATTGTGCTCCTCTGAGGAGATTTTGTTGCTGGACCTGGGTCAGAGCCTGCACCCTGATAGATCAATTAGAGAGAAATAATCTTGAAAATCAGAGAAAGGAGACTTATGCAATATTGTCATATTTGCAATATTTGCAGATGAAAAGGTTTAGTTTTCACAAGCGCAGCTCATCATGAGGACACCTGCTGTGGTTTTAAGGTTTTCATTTGCTAGGGCAAAGAACTCAACCTGGGGCAAATGGACAATGACAGAAATAGGCAGTGGAGGTAGCACTTCTGACCAGCAAGTTTGGAGGGGTGTGTGTGTGCGTGGATCCAGAAGAATCCTGCCCCATTGTTGGTCATCTTCACGGTGCCACCCTGCTCCTGAATTTTAGAGACTGTGGACTTTTCCCTGGTGGGGAGTTTCCAGTCTTTCTGCAAAGTAGCTTCACTCCCATGCAAACTTCCATGCCTCTTTTCCTTACCCTCCCTCCTTTCCTGCCATGCAGTAACCCAAGTTTACCTCTGGGGTCTTGACAAGAGGTTTAGGTGTAAGTAGAAGGCAAGAGGTATCCACACGTAGCTAAGCAGTCCTGCTCAAAATTATAGCCAAGCCACCTTTGTCTGTGTTCCTGTCTCTCCTGTAGGATGTCCGACAAGTCGTCAGCACTGTATGAAGTCTTCTCCTGGGAGACAAGTTTCTCCTCTGGTTGACACCACGCTTCATCCTGTCCCTTCTCCCAGCATCAGATTCCTGGGGAAATTCCCATTCCTTGGGAGCTATTATTTCAATAATCTGATAGCCAAAGGGAAGAGCAGGAATGTCTCCTTTTAGAATATCTTCACTCCTGCCAGGATGGTTAAGCTGAGAGAGAGAGAGAGAGAGAGAGAGAGAGAGAGAGAGAGAGAGAGAGAGACTTTGGGAAAGAACAAACCAACATATTTAAAAGGCATTCCATGGAAATTTGAATCTGGATCTTGGCTTCCCCAAAACTAGCTTGGCCTTGATCCTTGGTATACCTGCATGTTAAGAAATGCCCCAATTTTTGAAAAGCTAGTAACATCCTATGACACAGACACAGAAAGGCCCAGCTGTCTTCCTTATGTCATTCCCCTTTCTCCCTGGCTTCCATTTCATTCTGTTTGCTCTTTTCTCTGCTGCAGTCTGTAGAGCTTCCTGGCTCTGTTTACATATTTCATACAGACTCATTCACCACTGCCTAGATGTGGTGAGTGCCGAGCCAAGTTCATGTGAATGAAAACGAAGGAGTCATCATCACAGAACACACCCCAGTACACTTTTTCCCCCAACTGGCTTCCCAGGTATTGGCCTGTGTGAACAATGAATGGGAAATTTCTCAAGTAGAACTTTCCACACCCCGACTTTAAACACTACAGGTTTGCTCAATCTTGAAGCCTAAAAGGGATGATTTGCTGATAATTGATGTGTTCTCACTTGATTCTTGAGATTCTTTCTTACATTCCAAACATAGTTAGCTTGTGCTTGCACCTTGGGGGACGGTTTGCAGAAGAAATACATTTGGGACATTTTTTCACCAAATGTCCCAAATGTATTTTTCGGATTTTCAAATTCAAATGATCAGTGTAAAGTCCATAAGGTCTAAGGAAATTCGCATTTGATGAAAACCTTTTGGCAAGGAAAACCTCACAAGCTGAGGACAGGTAGTGGAAGGCGGAGGTTACAGGAGCAGAGGCACTGCAGTGTCTAAAGGTGACTCTCTGACTCATTATAATCCTAAAAGGCAAAGACACACTCCTGCAGCGATTTAAGATGTGGATGAAACATGGGAAACTACATGAAACGGAATGTGCATGACAAAGTCTGCACTGTCCAAGTGACCCAGAAACTCTGCTTATAAAAATTACCTCCAAATTCCACGAAATGTAACATAAAAATCCCTATCCTTATACACCTTTATTCCATAAAATCGAGAGTCTCTGAGGGCTCTTCTTATTGTTCAGGCATGGATCTGAGTCCAGAAGGAGCCTGCTGAGATTTCCAGTTTCTTATATTGCAACACAAGGAATTAGACCAGGGGCAAATGGATAATTGTAGAAGCAGAGACAAGTTATGAAGAAAGTGTTCCTTCCTTCCCAAGCAAGGAAGCAGGTAGAGACCTAAGAAGTTAGAACTCTAAGGGCCCCAGCCATGAGTGTGGTGTGCCACCACCTGCACTGGTGGGAGATCTTCCTGGCTATTCTTCATACAAGCTTTGTTTCTAACAGCCCTGGCTTTTAGACCTGGTTGTTAGGCTCTGTAGACCAGGTTGGCCTCTGTAAACCGCTTTGGGTGGGTTACTTAGTCTAGGGTTTGTAACCCGCCTGGCAGTTCAGTTATTCCAGGGTCCCGGAGAGGTACTATCTGGAAGATAATGGGATAAGAGGGAAGAAGAAGGCTAAGTGGGGTTTTTGTCAAAGCCTTAGATTATTAGAGGCAGGTTACAGCTTATATAGGATAAGGAGTTGGGGGGTGGGCACAGGGGCCTGGACTCTTGTCGCGTGGTTCACATTGGTCACGTGGTTCACGTTGGTCACGTAGGCCAGGAGGTTACTTTCGGTCAGGTCACATAGGCCAGGAAGTCACAAGTTGACACACCTAGTTCTCTAGATAGTTTGGAATGTGGGGTGGGTTCCGCTAACAGGTAGCTCTCTATTAACAGCTAATTGAGTGTGGGGTAGGCTCTGTCAATAGAACGATTCTTAACACAATTATGGGTGTGGGGTTCTCTGCAGACTCCCCAGGGTGATGGTTCCTGCAATAATCCTAGAAGGAAACGGCTCATAGACAGCCATAAAGGCATGCACCACCGCACCCAGCTTCATGTTAATCTTGGTGCCTCTTTCCCAAAGCCTTACTTACTCTTCTGTATTACAGACTGCTTGAGATGTCAGTTTCTGTCTGTTAACCACCATTTCATTCTAAATTTCTGCTGTTACGGTTCTGAAGCTTATTTAGAAATCTGAGACTGTGTTATCTTCAGCATTGTTCTGTTCAAGACTAATGTGGCTATTTGGGATCCTTGTACTAAATGTGCTGCTGAATTTGAGTTGGATGCATTTTATTCGCTTGCTTATTTATTTATTTATTTGCTTTCAATTATTATATTCATTTATTGCATCTATGTTCATCAAGAAAATCAATCTATAATTTTCCAATTTTTCTTTTTTGACTGAGTGGTATCCAGAATATCCTGGCTTTGTAGAATAAACTTGGAAGACATCTTTTCTTTTATATTCTATGGAATTGTCTGAACAATGGTGTTGGTTCTTTTTAAAAATATCTGCTAAAATTTAGCAATGAGTCCATCGATAATCTTGGGCTTTTCTACGTAGGAAGACTTTTTATTAACACCTCCACCTCATTCAGTACTTTTATTAGAGATATTTACTTTTTAAATACACTTTGAGTTCTATTTGTTTTCATTTCACTTGTACTTAAAACATGCCAGATTCCAAGCAAAAGAAAAGTGTGTTCTACACAGGAGTGAAGTTCTTCTCAACTAGACTCAGGGAGCAGCTCTGTGGAGCAGGACCCATCAAGTACCAAGTTTGTCACGCAACATTGCTCATATAAATAATCCAGAAATACATTACATTAAACTCTGTAATTGAGGCATCTATTTTTAAAATGAGGCAATATATGCTAAAATGTTTTTTTAATGGTAAGAATGCAAAACAAAAGAAATGTAAGAGAAATTTACAAAGAAGACTTCAGAAGTAGTTTTCAAAGAGAAGAGAATAGCAGTAATGACGTAATAATATGGGGGAAATGAGAGAGGAAAGAAATCACAGTAACATCCCAGGATAGAAACAAAGGAATGAAACAGTTAAGCTATAAAAATGCAGGGAAAAAAATGAAAATTAGACTAGAGAAAAAGAACAAGAACAAAAAAAGAACAAAGTTAGTTAGTGCAGGACACCTTGTCTAAGCTCTGGTCAGGCTCTGAGTAGAGGTGCCGTGTTCCAGATTCTGTCTCTGCCTGCTTGGAAGGAGAATGGCAGGTAGTTATCTTCCCTTCCTCCAACTTAAGGCAAGCGGTCAGATCAGTTAGGACTCTTGCAAACCTCCCTGAAGCTTCTCACCAGGCAGGTTGAGAGACTGTTGATCAATCAGGTCAGGGATGTGTTTCCTGGAGACCTCAAGGCATCACAAGCAACTGAACCAGTTGGGAGCACTCTGGTTTCTGCGTGTTTAGATCCCTGCTGTGGTCATTTTCTCCCAAGACTAAGACTCCAGGCACCCTACTGCGTCCCTAACCCTTGGGCCACAGTAAAGACTTTTTCTTTTAAATAAACCCCTTCTAAGAGTTACTAGGGCATATTTTATAGGTTGGATGAGGTTTCAGCAGATGAGTCTAGACTCAGCACCTGGGTCCCGGCTAACAAACAAGCCCCAGAAACCAGAGGGTGTGGCCAAGGCGGGCCAGCTGCTCCCTCCAAGTGTACTTTCCCCTTAACAATAATGATAGTAATATTGTTAATTTTTGAAATCACAATGTAATTGCACCATCTCTTCTCTTTCTTTCCTCCTTTCAATCCCTCCTATGGAATTTCCCTTTGCTCTTTCTCAACTTTATTGTCTCTTGAATCGTTTTTACATTTGTATCCATATCCCCAGTTGGTTATCCAATACCAAATGGTCTCTTTCTCAGTCTGTGATAGCAACAGGAGCGACCTGCATGTCCCACTCTGCGCTGCCCCTACCAGGCACTCCCCCCACCACTGAGTCTCTTGGAAGACACCCTCATCCAGAACTACCTAACAAGATGGCTTTCCTCACACCATGATCAACACAGGCTGCCCGCTGGAACGCATATATGCGATTTCTAGTGTCTTCAGGTCTACAGAGGCGTTAGTCCTCAAAAAAGGACCATCTCAAGGTGACCTCTGGAAGAGTCCTTTAAGAGGTTACTGAACCAGGAGATGGATTTCTTCTCCAGTGCTATCTTGCTGTGCAGGTCACATAACTCTCAGAACAAAGCCCTGAATTTGAAAGGACTCAGGGCAGCTGCCCATGTGGTGTGATGGCAGTGATTGTATTCTCATCTTGCCCTATGCTCGTACCGTCTCTTCCCGTCCCGTCCCCTGCTTCAGCACAGGAGCCAGGACAGAAGCTGTGAATTGTCGTGCAGCCTGCTCTGTACACGGGTCTGGTTTTCTAAACAGTTTTAGGCTTTCCAGACGCTTCTGTATTAGTTCCCGGATTTATCTTCCCCTCACTTCTTCCCCTCTAGATACAGTGTCTCCTTAGCTGCACTGGCGTCTCTCAGTTGCAGACACGGGCACAAAGGGCTTCCATTCTCCCTCAGTTCCACCTGTCACGATTTCTCCACAGCATTTGCTGCCATCACCTCTGCCCGCCCCCTTTCCTCTCTCCTGTGTCCTTTCTGGTTCGCTGTCTAAGACATTAGTAAGGCAGCCTCTGCCACCGTGAAGGCTAACACAACCTGAGAAGCCCCTGCTTTCTGATTGAGAAATTCTGCCCATTAAGAATTTTCGCTGAAAGGACTTTTTTTAAAGAAGCAAAAGTCTTGTCAGTGTTCACAATCAAACAACTTATGCAGACACAGGGAAGCCAATAAAATATGCAAATATTTGAGGCCCTGAGACTTCCAGATATCACCTGGGGTGTTTCCTCAAGATAAGAAATCGCAAACTAGAGCTGCCGCTGAAGGGAAACTACCTCCTCAACAGGGCTAAATTCCTCGCATAGTATCATCTCTCTGTTTCAAATTTTCCCATATTTTCTTGTCAATCATACACCCGAGCCTTTTCCATGGAATCACTATGGCTTACTTTCCCTTGGTCACGTCACCACACATTCTTTGAGAATCTGTTCTTCAGACAACATTCCAATAGAGTCATCTGTGTCACTATTCCTGTTATACAGGAAGAAAGTACCAAGTGTTATCCAGTTGTGCATCCCTATTGGCTAGTTCACTTCCTGATGCATGTGGGCTGAGTTCAATTCATTGTATTTTCAAATTTTTTTTCTTTATCTTTTGCAAGACACATGCTTGCCCTTTGCATTGAGGTTTGAAAATGGAATGTCTGTCTCACACACGAGGAGAGGTGTTGGCTTCCAAGGAAAAGACTGATATATGAACAGCATAGTTTGTAAGACATAGTTGCTTGAAGTTCAGGAAAAATTTTGATTCAAAATAGGGCATAACTGCTCAGGGGGCAGGGCCAAAAAGGATGCTGGAAAGTCCAAATCAGACATTACTGCTTGAGTTTGTCAGGGCAAAGAATAAAGAGGGGAAGCTGCATGGGAAAGGTCAGAGTGGAGCCACATTGGGTCATCATCCTATGTAAGTCCGTCTAAACTGTTAAAAACAAAAGAGTAGAAGTGCATGTTGGGTTGTCAGGAAAAAGCAAGTGATCATCCAGACTTGAGAAGAACAGGAGATCAACATCCAATCCAAGAGACCAAGGGATCCTGGTTTCTGAAGGACCACAGAAGAACTTCCTTACTGTTTCTGCTTTCAAATGTGGTACTTAAGTAAATTCTATCTGGTTCATGCAGGACACATTTTCCTGTATTTCCATTTTATAATCTCTATCCATCAAGGTTTGGGAAGAGTAACAGAAATTAGGGAGACAGAGGAGCAGTCAACTCCCCTTGCCCCCAGAAGGCACCCAGAAGAAGCAGGCTGACCTAGGCACTAGGGAAGGGGTGCGCCACTGCTGTGTTTTAGAAAACTGTTAGTGGATATTCTCATTACTGATTTGAAAATGTTCATTAACTCAAAATGGATATGTGTCCTGTGCAACAGTCTTGCCATCCTCCAGAGTTTATAATCTAGGGGTGGGGAAGGACAGTCTTTTCTGATAAACGATGAAGGGATGGAGGGAGACAATAAATTCATGCTTTATCTTTGGCATGAGTTATATGTGCTCACTCTATTGCACTGACATCACGTGTTCACTGACATCATGTGATCCTCCCAATACTTATGTGGGATGAAGGTGTAAAACCATGACCCGCAAAGGTTATCCACAGCCCAGAGAATGTCAGCTAAGCCTCTCGGTTGCAAAAAGAGAACCATTCTTGTTAGTTGAAGCAGAAAAAGAGTTGATCATTCAACTTTAGCTCCTCCAGAAAGCCAGAGAAATAAGCTTATGTTTGAGTTTCCCAAGCCTGCTTCTGGAAGCTCACACATGATGTGATTCCCTTGAACCAAACCACCACCTACTCTCATGCTTTTTTTATTTATGAGTCTGATTGGTAAACTCTGGACACCATATGTCAGCAATATCTTAACCCCCCCCCCCCCAATAAGGATGCTACCTTAGTCAACTTTCTGTTAATGGAGCAAATCTATGCGGTCATCAACTTATGCAGAGAAAAGCTTATTTTGCTCTCACTTTATGGGTCTTTGGTTGATGGGTCCCATTGCTTGTGGACTTGCGGCAGCACATTATGGTGAGAGTCCATGGGAAGTGAAGCAGCTCACCTCACGGTCAGCCATGAAGAGAGGCAGAGGAAAGAGCCTCTTCAAACACACGCCACCAGTGACAGAAGGTCTCCCACCAGGTTCCAGCTCACCTCACGGTCAGCCATGAAGAGAGGCAGAGGAAAGAGCCTCCTCAACACACGCCACCAGTGACAGAAGGTCTCCCACCAGGTTCCAGCTCACCTCATGGTCAGCCATGAAGAGAGGCAGAGGAAAGAGCCTCCTCAAACACACACCACCAGTGACAGAAGGTCTCCCACCAGGTTCCACATTTTAAAGGTTCCACCACCTCCCAATAGCGCCAAGCTGTGGACTAAACTTTAGCATGCAGCCATTTGACAGACATTCCAGATCCAAAATACAGCAGGAAGGAATAGTAATAGACATATTACTATTTTAATAGTACATTTAATAGACATATTTAATAGTAAAAGACATCAAGACATCTATTTAGAGGTTGTTAGGCAGCCTCAATAACAAGATCAATAAGAAGTATGATTCCCACACTGATTTCTCTTCCAGTCTGTTGCCACAGAACGAAATGCCTTCTTGTTCTCTGCCCCCAACCCCAACTCTGATAAGGAAGGGCTGGGTTTAGCAACTCCTTCACAGTAGGAGCTGTGTCCCTGACCACAGTCCACACAGACTGCGAGCTGCAGGTCTGGCCACAGTGCTTTCACCTTTTCAATAACTTGGAAATCCTAAAGGTTACTAGTGGCTCACCACATACACGAAATTTTCTCAGAAATTCTGACGATGGCCTCTCCTTGTCTACCACTGCTGCCACTCATGTCTGTGCTCTTCACTTGGCCCTGGATTCCTGTTACTTATCTGCCATTTATTCTCTTTATAAAAAGCGACTGAGGGGGGCTGGAGAGATGGCTCAGAGGTTAAGAGCACTGCCTGCTCTTCCAAAGGTCCTGAGTTCAATTCCCAGCAACCACATGGTGGCTCAGAACCATCTGGAATGAGGTCTGGTGCCCTCTTCTGGCCTGCACCACAGACAGAATATTGTATACATAATAAATAAATAAATAAATAAATAAATAAATAAATAAATAAATATTTAAAAAGCGACTGAAATAAAATCAAGAGAAATTCACCCGCAAATGTTTCTCATACTTTCATGTGTCTATTTTCCATGCTTAACACATCGTAATAAATACAATAAATCATCAGGAAAAATGTCCTCTCACTGTCTTCTGTGAGCGCCACATCATGTGGTAGTCACGGACAGTCATTGGATAGACAGCTTCCGAAAGTTATTCCAAAATTACATGGTCTAAGATTTGTCACTTTCTCATCATGCATCCGCACCTACCTAGTGTTTATGAGAAGGCTACCCAAAGGCTATATGAACTCAGTGCTTACCCACAACCCTGTCATCTCAGTATCTTGGCCCACTCCAAATTCTACTCCAGAATCATTACCAGCTGCCAAACATTTCCGTGACTCTCTGATAAGAACTCCATAAAGCGTGAGTAATGAGTCTTCATCAGTAGCAAGATGTGCAACTTGTGATGTAATTCACAGTTCAGTAGTTTGGGGACCTAAATCCTCACCTAGGTCTGGGAAGGGTAAACTCTCCCTTTTCTCTGATTTCTTCTTTCACATGCAGGTTTCTTCTGGCATAGAATTTTCCAGTCATAGGGAAAGGTTCTATTTCTTGACTTTGGCACCTCTTTGCCATGGTGTGGGTTTTCCACCTTGAGGTTGTCCAGCTTGAGGAACATGACTTGGGCTTATCTTCTGGATGACCTCACTTGCCTCACATCTCTGTGGAGGAGAATCCAGATGTGCACCTAAACCTTAGCCTTGCATGTCTATACCTACCCATGGTACGGTGACTCCTTCCTGTTTGGCACATTGCCCTAGTTACATCCAACACAGACTCAAGTTCATCACCCTGATGAGGCCTCTAAGACAGTGGTTCTCAGCCTGTGTGTCTTGACCCCTTTGGGATCAAACAACCTTTTCACAGGGGTCTCCCAAGACCATCGGAAAACATGGATATTTACATTATGCTTCATAACAGTAGCAAAATTACAGTTATGAAGTAGCAATGAAAATAATTTCATGGTTGGGGTCAACCTGTTCCTTCCCAACTCCACCTGCCTCCATATGTCTTCTCCATCTTCTCTGCTTTCTAAGTTTGCATCAGTGGGTGTAAGACTCCACTGCTTATTTCTGATATTTTAAAAAGGAAAACTGTTCTCATGCTCCCAAGGCCGGCTCTCCTGCCTGTGGTGCCAAAGTTTGGGGGTGGGGGTGGGGGCAAAGGCATATTTCCCTTACCCTTGCCACCCCACGATATACAAGTGAGGGGGCAAGGCAGCACTCCTGCTCTTACTTCTATAGACCCAGCTCAGCTGGGCCCCTGCCAACAGGGTCAGCTCTAGTGTGCTGCCCAGGCAAGGGACCATGCCTGCTCTCTCTTGCGCTGCAGCTGGTAAGGGTCAGGACCAGCTCTCCCCACTGCTGCTGGAGCGGGAAGTGCTAACCACTCTCGTGACCCCAGGGCTAGCTCTCCAACCTGTCACACTGTTTTGTCGGGGAGGTTGCAAGGACATAGGGTGGAAATGATGGGATGGGAAGATGAGTAGGATCAGGATGCATGATGGGAAAGCCACAAAGAATCAATAAAAAGGGAAAACCTTGTTTTCAAGATAACCACTTCAAGGGTGTCTACAAAAGTTTCCAAGTTTTTGAGTGGTTCTGAAAACTTTTGTTACAGCTCATAAAAGAATTAAGACACTGGTGTAGGAGGTTCTTCTGTTCTTGTGTTGCTTTCATTGGTTAATGAACAAAGAAACTGTCTTGGCCTTTTGATAGGATAGAACTTAGGTAGACGGGGAAAACAGAACTGAATTCTGGGAGGAAGAAACCAGAGTCAGAGAGATGCCATGGATCCTCTGCCTGAGACAGACTCTGATTAGAACTCTTCCCAGTAAACCACTGCCATGTGGCGATACACAGATTTATAGAAATGAGATAAATCAAGATGTGAGAGTCAGCCAATAAGAGGCTAGAGAAGATGGGCCAAGCAGTGTTTTAATTAATACAATTTCTGTGTGGTTATTTCAGGTGTAAGCTAGCCAGGAGGCTGGGACGAACAAGTAGACCCTCCTCCCTGCAACAAGACACACCATGAATTTTAGTTGTATCCCATTGTGTTGGGACATTAACCATCAAGATAAAAGTATTTAGCTGTTGGGGGAATTTTTTTCTAAAAGCTCAGCAAAGGTGAGAGATAAATCTCAAAAATGTATCTTTTCTGGTCCACAGTTTCAAAATTCCTATTTAGAGGTTCAAAACTCTATCTGAAGACTATTTTAAAATAAGGGTTTTTTAAATTCAGTGACATAATATAAAATCACAGAAATAAAGAAGTAACTTTACAAACTCTTAAAAGTTGATAACTTCTTGGTCATCTTTGAAGATGGGCATTTTGTTATGTGGCAGTCTATCTAGTAAAGTTTAATTTTTGCACAATGAACAACTAGGAACAAATAATTAGTAGTAATGTTAATAGTAATGGAACAATTACAACAATATTCTATAAAAATAAAAAATATGGACTTTCCCTCTTAAAATGTCTTACTGTATATTGTACTGCTCTGACTGGCTATCCCCCCACCCCCACACACATTTGTTTTGTTTTGTTTTTGTTTTGTTTTTTGAGAGACGTTTCTCTGTATAACCCTGGCTGTCCTGGAACTCACTTTGTAGACACTTAAAGATAATAAAATATTTCAGGCAGAATGATTAGAGCCACAGTATTGGGGAACTGAAAGTCATTCATTCTGTTTAGGAAGTAGGGCTTTACCAGCAGAGGTCAAAGGTGGGTAGACATATTGAGAGAGGAGTCTGAAAAGAGAGGCCGAAGATAGACCAGAAAGCCACAAATATAACTTAGAGATGGTGTATGATGTAGAAGTGGAAATCACCAAAGCAATCATTTAAATAAAAGAACTTAATTATTTTCCCCTGAGATAGAGCATTGTCCAAGCTTCCTCCATGATGGAGAGTCTCCAGCATTTCCACAGATTCTGCCTTGTTTCTGCTGTCGTTACTACAAGTGCTCTTTTCTAACTCTGCTCTCCTAAGGTCATCTCGAGGTCTCAAGTTGGCTGTCTTAGCTTTCTCTAGTACTTTGCTAGTCAACAAGGCAAAGAACAAATAAGAAAAGCAGGAGCAGAGTACACTCTTGAAAGTTAGCCCCACGTTACAGATCTTTTCTAGGTGCCCCACTCTAAATTTTGACTCCTAATTCCATGAATTTAACTTGGTCTTATGATCATAACTTCTGTGAAGGATGTTAGGAAATGTACATTCTTACCTATTCAAGATGGCTTTCCATAATAAAATCACATTTCTGATCATAAAGAAGGAGAAAGGGATTTTTGTAGCAACTGCTAGCTCACTAGGTTAACACTATGGTCTTTTGTCCACATTCATCAAGTTAAAAAGCTGCAGGCTTGCAATACATGGAGATCATTGTGTTGAGGTACATGTATTCCTTGCACACTCTTTAGCTGTAGAAGGTTTAAAGCATTATTATTATAACTTCATGTGTATGCATGTTTTGCTAATGTGTATGTCTGTATACCATGTGTGAGCCTAGTACCTTCAGAGGCTAGAAGATGGCATCAGGTCTCCTGGAGATGGAGTTACAAACAATTGCAAGCCTTTGTGTCTTAGTGACCATGTCTTTGCTTTACAGAAGCTTCTCAGTTTAAGTAGGTCCCATTTATTCAATGTTGCCCTTAATGTCTGTGCTTCTGGGGTTATACATAGGAAGCGATCTCCTGTGCCCATCTGTTGTAGGGTATTTCCCACTTTCTCTTCTATCAGGTTCAGTGTATTCGGGCTGATATTGAGGTCTTTAATCCATTTGGACTTGAGTTTTGTGCACGGTGAGAGATATGGGTCTATTTTCATTCTTCTACAGGTTGACATCCAGTTTTGCCAGCACCATTTGTTGAAGATGCTTTCTTTCTTCCATTGTATACTTTTAGCTCCTTTATCGAAAATGAGGTGTTCATAGGTTTGTGGGATAAAATCCGGGTCTTCTATACGGTTCCATTGGTCGACTTCTCTGTTTTTATGCCAGTACCACACTGTTTTCATTACTGTAGCTCTGTAATAGAGTTTGAAGTCAGGGATGGTAATGCCTCCAGAAGATCCTTTATTGTATAGGATTGTTTTGGCTATCCTGGGTTTTTTGTTTTTCCATATAAAGTTGATTATTGTCTTCTCCAGATCTGTGAAGAATTTTGATGCTATCTTGATGGGGATTGCATTGAATCTATAAATTGCCTTTGGTAGAATTGCCATTTTTACTATGTTGATCCTCCCAATCCAAGAGCAAGGGAGGTCCATCCATTTTTTGGTATCATCTTCAATTTCTTTCTTCAATGCCTTAAAGTTCTTGTCAAATAGATCTTTCACTTCCTTGGTTAGATTTACCCCAAGATATTTTATGCTGTTTGTGGCTATCGTGAAAGGTGAAGCTTCTCTGATTTCCCTCTCTGCTTCCATATCCTTTGTGTATAAGAGGGCGACTGATTTTTTGGAGTTGATCTTGTATCCTGCCACATTACTAAAGCTGTTTATCAGCTGTATAAGTTCTTTGGTGGAGTTTTGGGGGTCGCTTATGTACACTATCATATCATCTGCAAATAACGAAAGTTTAACTTCTTCCTTTCCAATTCGAATCCCCTTGATCCCATTATGTTGTCTTATTGCTATTGCTAGAACTTCAAGCACTATATTGAAGAGGTATGGCGAGAGTGGACAGCCTTGCCGTGTTCCTGAGTTAAGTGGGATGGCTTTGAGTTTCTCTCCGTTTAATTTGATGTTAGCTGTCGGCTTGCTGTATATAGCTTTTATTATATTTAGGTATGACCCTTGTATCCCTAATCTCTCGAAGACTTTTAACATAAATGGATGTTGAATTTTGTCAAATGCTTTTTCAGCATCTAATGAAATGATCATATGGTTTTTTTTCTTTCAGTTTATTTACTTGCATATCATCATAGAATCTTCATCTGGTGATGGATAGAGATAGAGACAGAGACCCACACAGGAGCACTGGACTGAGCTCCCAAGGTCCCAAGGAGGAGCAGAAGGAGGGAGAACATGAGCAAAGAATTCAGGACCACGAGGCGTGCATCCACCCACTGAGACAGTGGAGCTGATCTACAGGGAGCTCACCAAGGCCAGCTGGACTGTGACCGAAAAAGCATGGGATAAAACCAGACTCTCTGAACATGGCGAACAATGAGGGCTGATGAGACACCAAGGACAATGGCAGGGGGTTTTGATCCTACTTAATGTGCTGGCTTTGTGGGAGCCTAGCCAGTTTGGATGTTCACCTTCCTAGATATGGACGAAGGGGGGAGGACCTATGACTTAACACAGGGCAGGGAACCCGGACTGCTCTGTGGACTGGAGAGGGAGGGGGAGAGGAGTGGGGGGAGGGGGAGAAGGGTGGGAGGAGGGGGAGAAGGGTGGGAGGAGGGGGAGAAGGGTGGGAGGAGGGGGAGAAGGGTGGGAGGAGGGGGAGAAGGGTGGGAGGAGGGGGAGAAGGGTGGGAGGAGGGGAAGAGAAATGGGAGGCTGGGAGGAGGTGAAAACTTGTTTTTTGTTTATGTTTTTTTTTCTTCTTTTCGCAATAAAAAAAAAAAAAACAATTGCAAGCCACCACATGGGTGCTGGGAATTGAATCCAAGCCTTCTGGAAGAACAAGGAGTACTCTTAACTGCTAAGACATCTCTCTAGTCCCTAGCTATACAATCATATTCTCTCTCTCTCTCTCTCTCTCTCTCTCTCTCTCTCTCTCATATCATAAAGGGATGTTTAACATTATCATTATTTTTATTTTATGTCTGTTGAGATGTTCATGTATTTTTTGTCCTTCTCTTATTTCAATGTGATGTGTGTGTGTGTGTGTGTGTGTGTTGAATCATCTTTGCATCTCTAGTATAAATGCCTTTTGATCTTAATGAATCTTTCTTTTAATGTACTGATAATTCCATTCACTACGTTAGTGATAATATTTTTCTTGTGTTCATCCAGAATAAGGACCTGTAACTGTCTTTCCTTATAGTATCTTTGACTCTGGTATGGGATAATGCTGACTTTATATATAATTTTGGGAGTTTTCTTTCCCAGTTGATTTTCTTGAAGAGTTGAGAAGCATTGAGGTTATTTCTTTAAATGTTCAATATGATTCATTATCTGTCTCTGAACATCTCTCTGATGAGATTATTTTTATTACTGATTCAGTCACATTACTCATGATTTGTATATACACACTTTCCATTTCTTCATGATTCAGCCTGGATAAATTAGTTCTTGGAGTTGAAGCATTTGTCTCTGCCATGTTACCCAACTGGTTGTAAGTATAATCATTTCACAGTGTTTATCATCTGTTGTATTTCTATGGTTCCTTTTGTAATGGTATCTCTTTCACAGCTGGTCTTCTTTGTCTGAATCTATTAGTTTAGTTAAAGATTAGACATTTTTTTTGCTTAAATCTATTTTAAAAACTCAGTTTCATTGAATTTTTTTTCTTTTTGAGGTTTCAATTTTTATTCAAGTTTTATTTTAAGTGATATTAATTACAATATTTGAAGGGGAGGAGTTAATTCCACACAAAACAGGAAAGTCTATAATATAGCCACTAAACTACTAAAAAATAGAGTGGAGTGACTATAACAGAAGTCAGTTTAGATCCCTAGTGTTGTCATGGTGTGACTGCAATCACCTACCTAGCTCAGAGCTGGAGATACAGGAAGCTATTCCATATTCTGGTGCAACAGCAATAATAATAATAATAATAATAATAATGAATTGAAGAAGAGAAGGAGGATGAAGAAGAAGAAGAGAGGAGAGGAGAAAAGAGAGGAGAGGGAAGGGGAGGGCAGGGGAGAGGAGAGGAGAAACAAAGAAAAGAAAACCACACCACCACGCAAGGAAAAATTAAGTCCTGAATGACTGTCTGCATATAACCACCCTCTCTACTCTCCAATGGCACAAAAGAAGTTGCTAACCACACCCTGAAGACTGACTACTCTTAGTATAAAACTTAGTATAGTAACTGATGGGCTAGGATGGGAACAGGGCATGGAGGTCTGTCTAAAACAGTTCCTTTCACATAGGCGTGCTCATGCTTGCTTCTCAGCAGTTAGAACCAGAACACCAAGGCTGCTCAGTAAGTAACAATCTCATCTGTGGATTCGATACAGATTCACACAGGGTCAGCACACTCCCAGCTTCCACTTGCATGTGCCATCTCTGGAGGGTCACCACGACTCACATCTACAGCTAAAAGGACCTTTCTGGAATGGGGTTTCCTTCTATTGCCTTTCTGATCTATACTTATTCCCACTCTGATCCTTATCATTTCCTTATTCTCTAGTTCTTTGGGGGTCTATTGTTCAATTAAAATCATTCTTTTAAATATAGGCATTTATATCTATAAATTTGCCTCTTATTAATTGAATTGCTTTTGCCATATCCTGTAATTATGTTTCTATTTTCATATGCCTCAAGATTTTTAAAATTTCCTTTCTGATTTCTTTTTTGACCCATTTCGATTTCCATGAACATATCTTTTAATTTGCACACACTTGTCTACTTTCCATTTCTCCTCCTGATAATTCACTCTAATATGATACCATTATGGCTAGAATTATGGGATCTCTGATTTCCGTCTCTTAAATTGAGAAAGTCTTCTTTTGTGCCTAATATCTAATATACATTCTATCTTATATTTTCCTACTGGAGATGAAACGGCTTGTGAAACTGGCATTGTGCCCAGACTCTGGATCACCCTAAAGATCACCAAGAGAACAAATCCAATGCAAAAGCGAAGAGTCTCTTTTTTATTATTCCTGCATGCTGGGGCTGACCATCCTCTACAAAGGCAAGAGGCACACACTGAGAAGGAGGTGGAGGCTTCTTTCAAGTCTTACTAAATGAAGTGCAATTACCCATGTCTACGAAGCCAGGGTCTGGAGTTCATGCCCAGTGAAGAGGAGGAAAGTAGTTACAGCACCCAGGGTTAAAGCAGCATAACAGAGGCCTCTTTTACTACAGATAATGCCGCACCACCTCCTTCTCCACAGGTCCATGGGTGGAAGTTATTGATACCCCAATGACAAAATCTGTCAGTGTCCTCTGCCCAGCACACACCAAGGAACAATGGTGGCAGGGTCCTGTGGCTCAAACTGATATTCTCAACTTTTCTTGGTTCCTCGTCGATTCCAAACGTCTCAAGTATGCTTTCTCCAGCATCTCTCTCCCTTATTCATCAGTTTTCTTCTGTCTTCCTGGAAGTACTTATCTAGATCTTTCAGCCCTCTGAAGAACATTTTCCTTTGTTGAGAGCTGGCTAATTGCTACTATTAATGACGGGTTTTTTTTTTTAAGGAAAGTGAAAACAACAACTTCTACCCTGTCATCTTGTTAGTGTTACTTCCCTTGAATTTTAAATAAGAAAACAGAAGCCATTTAGTAACAAAGTAAGAAATACCATCTTCATACTCATCTTGGGGGGGGGAACCCCATAAATTTTAACTTTCTATACTTCTTTTACAAGTACCTATGTCTTTGGTGTGTATGAAATAAACTCTTTCAGGGTAGAGACTGTGGTTTATACAAACAGTAACTACAAATATTACATGCTGAAAATATCACAAACTATGACTTGTTCTCAACGTCCCATTGAGTCCTCACAGTGACCCTGGGAGAAATTTCTCTCTTCTTATTTGCATTTAGTAAGAAACCCACAATTAACTGATTAAGCAAAGGATTCGGTTGATAAGTGGAAGCAAAAGTAAATCCCACCTTGAATACACACCAAATCATGGGAACTCTCTACCAACTATATTGTGCCTCCTGAAAAAAAAATAAACTTAAATCTGAGGGGAATGCACCAGATGAACGCAAATAAAGTAATCCCACACTAGCTCCAAATAGGGCATAATAAGGGGTTCTTTATTTAAGGGGGGGCTCACAGATCACAACAGGGGAACAGGAATGGAATCCCAAAGCCACACCCAACCTGGTCCAGCCTCTCAAAGGCCATTGACTGAAGGAGGTTCCCCCATCAAAAATCTTGCTGTGTATTCCAGACTGGACTTTCCATCCTCCTGCCTCTGCTTCCTGAGTATTAGGATTATAAACCTATATTGCCACATCTGGTCCTCTCCCACCTCCCTAATCTCTCAGATGCTCTAGATCAGCTAGAAGAAATAGATGCGTCTTAAAAGAAATTTAACAAATATCTGCTTAAATAAGTTAACTTGAACTTTTGGGCTAGTCATCTTTTCGTCACTATAACAAATGGTCAATTTAAATTAACTTAAAGGAAAAGGTTGCTTTGGTTCACTTTCTCAGAGGTTTCAGCCCTTGTTCAGTTGGCCCCATCGCTTTGGAGCTAGTATCCAGGCAGTCTATCACAGCAAGAGCGCATGACAAAGCAAAAACATTCACTTTGTGGCAGGAAAGTGAAAAAAAAAAAAAAAGTGAGGGCTACAATCCCACCATTCCCCCTGTGCTAGATAGTTTTCTGTCAACTTGACACAGGCTAGAGACATCTGAGAGGAGAGAACCACACTTAAGAAAATGCCTCCCTAAAATGAGGCTGTAGGCAAGCCTGTAAGGCATTTTCTTAATTAGTGATTGGTGGAGAGGGCTAAGCCCATTGTGTGTAGGATAATCCCTGGGTTGGTGGGCCTGGGTTCTCTAAGAAAGCAGGCTGTGCAAGTAATGAGGAGCAAGCTAGTAAACATGCTCCTGCCTCCAGTTTCCTGCCCTGTTTGAGTTCCTGCCCTGACTTCCTTAGAAAACAAACAGTGGTATGGACGTGTAAACCAAAACCCTTTCCTTCCCAACTTTACTTTTGGTCATGCTGTTTCATCATAGCAATAGAAACCCTAAGACACCCTTCAACTGGACACACCCTCATGGCTTCAGACTCTCCCATGAGGCCCCATTATCTCCTAAAAGTTCCACCAATAGCATTATTGCGGGGAAAGAGCATTTAACTCATGGATCTTTGGGGAGCCATTCACAATCCATACCTTAAAACTTAAAAAGCTCAAATATGAATCTGAATTCATTAAAGCTACTTGCATCAACATTTTTTGATTTCTTTTCTTTCTACACCTACTTTATCCTTTACTTTCCCTCCGTCATAGTCCCTTGTTCCTTTTCCCCACGCTCACATGGCTGCTGAGAAGAACCGATGTTACTGAGGTAGGTGTGGTGCACATTGTTCTTACTCACTTGAGAATTTCTGGCAGTACTCTCCAGAAAAGCATGGCTTATTGTAACTTGGGAGAGGTTACTGACTTAAGTCTCTGGTGGCAACAGTCCGTTCAGACTAGAAATTCTTGTAACATGTGGATCTAGACGCAATTGTCTGCATGTCTAGACTTAGATTAGTTTGGAATTGTATTGCTTTTTTTTCTCCAGACTCCTGGAGATTTTATTCCTCTTCCAGAAAAATTCCTGTTGAATATTACATGAGTTATGTTTTTACTTGACATTAGACTAGTGTGGAAGTCTGCCAAGGTAAGAGGAAGTTCTGCTTTTGATCTAGTCTGAGACCAGCTGCCTTGGCTCCTATCATAAATGTCTTCCAATTATAAGCTTATGGCTTATGTGCAACTCAGAACGCATCCTACATCTATCTTCCTAATGTCTTACAGAAGGTACTGTACCCTATGCATAGAGAGGTTGTAGCAGGTAATTAGTAATGATGCAATTGCTCTCCTTGTGGGTAGATAATTGTGGTTTATGAAGCGTGTCTTACAAATGTATACTTAAGAACTAACCAACTTTGGAAAATGGAAAAATTACAGGCCCCCAGGGAGCTATTTCATGCTACCAGTAAGAACAAAATAATCCCCAGGGTAAGATCTGGATTTTTACAAGAGAATTTTACTATTTGGCAATAAACTCCCATTAATGAGGATACTCATGCTCCAGATATTTCATTATTTTGGGGGAAAAAAATAAAGGCCCTGCATGAGAATTTTTTATTAACATGTCTTTGTATTGACCACTCAGGGTCAGTATGCAGTATGTCTGTTCAATGTGTAGTTTCAATTTTTTTGTTATAACATCTAGAATCTTACATTTATAATACTAGCTTCAGTCTTAGAAGATTCATATCCTCTTATATATCAAGTCTTTCCTCCTTAGTTTCAGTGCTCTCACTTTTCTTGAACTCTGGACCCACACAGACAAGTTGGAACCCATACTGAACTTCCAACTTTACAGACACTTCAGACTTGCGGAAGGAATTAGTCCCCTTGCCTGAAAAGGTGGACACACCTGGACATGACTTGGATAAGCTGAGAACTGAGTTAGGGAAGCTGCATAAGCCAGATGGGTTCAGGTAGCTAGGAGAGCTGGGTTCAGATGTTGCTTCACGACAACAGAATGAGCCAACAGCAATAGGCTTGCTTGGCACTTACCTTTACACTAACAACATGGCTGCCCTTTTCTTTATACTTCCAATCTCAGGCAGAGTTCTACTGTGAAATAACCCTTCTGTGAAGATGTGTCTTTGCCAAGGCGCCTCCTGATTGGTTTTATAAAAGAGCTGACTGGCCAATAGATGGGCAGGAATTGATTAGGCAGGAGAACCAGACTAGGAGGATGCTGGGAAGAAGGGTGGGGCTCTCAGAGGGCACCAGCCAGAAGCAGAGGAAACAGGAGATGAGCCACATGCAAAGGGTAGAACACAGATCAAATATGTGTTAATAAGATGTAAAAGCTAGTTAGTAACAAACCTAAGCTATAGACTGATCATTTAGAATTATTATTAAGTCTCTGTGTGATTATTTGGAGAGCAGGCAGTCCTGATGAAAAACTCTGCCTACAGAGTTCTCCCTATAACTATCAGAGAGAAATGATTCTAGGAGTAGGATTTCCATTTTAGTTAAATTGTACTAGTACAAGACCACCACATTTCTGCATTTATCACCTTGGCATCAATACAAAAATCTTTAATTAGATTTAACTTTCAACTCACTGCAATAGTGGACTGGTGCTTATTCTCAATGAGGCAGGTGTCTCCTAAGTAAACAAGGCCATGTTAGTTTTCCCTACAGATAAGAAACATGAACCTTACCCGTCTTCAGATGGTGTTTTTTTTCCTTTTACCCGAGTTATAGCCATTCTTTGATATCCTGTAACTTATACTGTAAACTATAAATTTAGTTCCATTCACTTCATGTTATATTAGATGCAAACAAATTGGAGAGTTGAAGGAAAGTAGCAATTAATACTCATACATAAGCATAGTCAGATTGAAATAATGAAACTATGCTAATAATAACAAATCTTCACATCCAAAATTGACTTTAGTGTATTGGGTGGTATTTTGAACTTCTTCTCCCTTGTTTCTACTCTCATCTCATTGGTAATGTTTCACAGAGCTGGTTTCATCTCATCTTGAAGACTTGACTTAAATCACCTTCTTTTTTCTTCCTAATTTATAGTAGCTAACTTAATTTTTTTCTCTTAACATTCTGATGTTCTTCTTTCAAGATGTATATTTGTGTGTGTGTGTGTGTATGTGTGTGTGTGTGTGTGTGATTTTTATTTTTTTAGATGGGGTCTCACTGTGTAGCTGACTGGCCTGGAACTCCCTTTATAGACCAGGGTGATCTTGAACTCATAGCAATTCACCTGCTTCTGCCTCTTCCAAGCTGGGTTTAAAGGCAAGCTTATTTCTATTTCTCTGTACCTCTGAAAACATTATTTTGAATGAACAAATAAATTCCTTCTTTTTTTTTTTTTTTTTTACTGCCTGCATGTATCCATCGCCAAGTGCCATTAGCTTTTGGTTATTCATGTCTCAGATCCTCTTCTCTCTTTCCAGTCATCAGCACTCAGCTTTTATCGATCATTTATCCTCTAGCTCCTCTCTGCTTGATCTCATAGTAAGCACTGTCGTAGTTAGAGTGTCTATAGCTGTGAAGAGACACCTGGACCACAGTATCTTTTTTCTATTTACTTTATTTCTTTTTTAAAGATTTACTTTTATTTTATGTGTATTGGTGTACCACCTGCCTGTGTATCCATGTGAGGGTGTCAGATCCCTTGGAACTGGAGTTATAGACAGTTATAAGCTGCCATGTGGGTGCTGGGAATTGAACCTGGGTCCTCTGAAAGAGCAAGCTGTGCTCTTAACCACTGAACCATCTCTCCAGCCCAATCACAGCAACTCTTATAAAAGAAAACCTTTAATTGGGGCTAACTTACAGTCTCAGAGGTTTAGTCCATTATCATCATGGTGGGAAACATGACAGCATACAGGCAAACATGGTGCTGGAGAAGAGGTAAGGAGTTCTATATCTTGAACCTCAGGCAGCAGAAGTGAATGCCATACTAGGCCTAACTGGAGCATCTGAGATCTCAAAGCCAACCCCCTAATGGCACACTTCCTCCAACAAGGCCATACCTACTCCAAAAAGACCATACCTCCCAATAGTGCCACTCCTTATGGACCAGCTATTTAAACACATGAGTCTATGGGGGCCATTTATGTTTAAACCACCACATATAGTATATTCAATACTTAGTGAGAACAAATTGTCATAACATCTTTATATTTCCAGTATACAGCACAGTTGGCATGCCGGTACATGAAGCAGGAATTTAAAAGTGTCTGTAGATGAATACAATACTATCAGTTACATAAAAGATGCATTAGGAAATCTACTGTTTCTAACTCTGGGTATTTTATCAATTCAATACCCTAAGCTGAAAATCCATAGATGAAATCATTCTTAAACTTTCAAATGTCTACTTTCTAAGTAATAATAATAATAAAATGTATTTGACCACTGTTTAATGAAGTTTAACTGTACATTAAATAAGAATAATTACTCACTTATTGAGAAGAAATATGTCAGTATAAAAGGTCAAGAGTTTAAAATACTATGAACATGCTTTAAGGGAATAAAAATGTTAATGATAAAAATAAAAATAATCTAATGTTTTATTAAGGCTGTTTATTTAATAGAATAATTTTGGGGTTTTTTGGGGGGGGGTTGATTTTGGGAAGGACAGTTTTCAAGGCAGTGTTCTCTGCATATAGCCCTGGCTGTCCTGGAACTCTCTTTGTAGACCAGGTTGGCCTCAAACTCACAGATATTCACCTGCCTCTGCCTCCCAAGTACTGAGATTAAGGGTGTGCGCCATCAACCCCACCTGGAGGAATGTTTTAAAGCATCTAGACATTGTATGTATGCTAAGAGTAGGGTTGGTAACAGATGTAATGGCACAAATATTTGATCTTGTGAATAAAAGGAGACCAATAGCTAAATTTCATTTCCCTAAAGAAATAAAATTTCACTGAAGGATAGTACTATAGGAAAATTAATCTATGTTATTTAACTACTGGTTGATTTAAAATAATTAATAAGGTTTGTTGTCTTGAATGGTCGTAGATTACAGAAATTTGTATCTTAAAACCAATTATAAAGGTAGAATATGTTACTATATCTTAAAATTACAAAGACAGTGTGTTTCCCTACTAAGAGAAATAAATATTTACTCCCTAAATAAAGTCGGCCACTGGACTAAAAGGATCTTTTATGGAAATTCCTTGCTAACTTTTTTATAATCTATATAAACTACTTTTTAATTTTGTTATTCTAATTATTGTTCTAAGCTCAAACCTCAAAAACCTAAAAAGGTCAAGACAGCACGAATGAGAAAGAAAAGCGAAAGGTCTTCTCTCTATCAACAAAAGAGAGAGAGAGAGAGAGAGAGAGAGAGAGAGAGAGAGAGTATACACACATATATATGAAAAATCATATTCCCAAGCTTGATAAGATTCCCTAAAGGAAACCCCGCTTGCCATTTTGTTTAGGCTGATACCACTCTGACCTCCCCCTGTAGACAGGCCTCAAGATGAATAAAATCGACCCATTCTGTTAGCCAGACTTTGCTGCCGGCCCCTGTTTACACAGGCGCCAGTAGCAGAGCTTCACGCTTGCAAGGGCCGTGGGATGGTCAGCTACGGTGGAGTGTAAGCGGGACGTACAGCTCCACACTTTTGCCTGCAGCAGCCTGCCGAGTTCTTCTCACAGGCTTCCAGTAGAAACAGAGCTGGAGTTTGTCATCGGGAAGCGATTTTACATAGATTTAAGCACAGTGATCCAAAGAAAGGTGCTCAGGCGAAGAAGGACCTTTCCACTCTAGTGTCTCAGCAATAACCATGTGGGGAAGGGGAACTTTCAAAAAAAATCTTTTATGACAAATGAGGATTCTTGTGGAGTTCCTAGAACACTGCAGATTTACAGTTGGGAAAGGTCAAAAGGCATAGTTAGTATAAGGCTTAGCCCTTTAGCAAGGTACATTGATATTTTAGCACTCTTATTTGAAATATGTCCACGAAAAAGAATATTGTCTCTGTGTTGATAACATTTATAGTAAATTGTACGGAGATCTTAATTTTGGGCTGACAATGACTTCAACTAGACTCTAGTGTGAAATGTCTCTTTTTAAATTTATTTTATTTTTTAAGATGTATTTTTATTTTATGTGCACTAGTGTCTCCTCTGCATATGTGTCTGTGTGAGGGTGTCAGGTCCCCTGCAACTGGAGTCACGGCCAGTTGAGAGCTGCCATGTGGGTGTTAGGAACTGAATCTAGGTCCTCTCAATGGGCAGCCAGTGCTCTTAACGGCTGAACCATCTTTCCAGCCCCCGAAATGCCTCTTTTGTTCCCTATGTCCTCTAATTATCCCCTATTCTGCTCGCTTGACTCAAAATAATACTTCAGCACTCTGAATTTTTATATTCTTCGTCCTCAGGCAGCTCTTTGTCTCTCTGTTTCAGGTGCTGCATCGATTGTCCCCAATTACAACCCCAACTCCTCGGTCAAAACTAATGACCCCACACCCCACCTCCCAAAGTCTGAATGCACCCTCGGACCAGCTTATAGGAGTCTGGTGAGAGATTAAGTACTAGTAAACCTTCACGTAGCTTTCTCCTAGCTCGCATTTGTGGTTCATGGCACCTTCCCAGGCTTTGATACCATAGAGTAAATGGCTGGCTTCAGTAACTGCCGTGTTGGGTTATTAGGAATTTTGAGAGAGATTCCAACCACATAATTAGTATGTAATGGGGACACTATGGGAATAAAAATTTTGAAAGTGTTTCCTCAAACTGAGTTTTTTTTTTTTTTAAACAGGATATGTTGCATTAAGTAGTTTGTATGTGGGAATGTTTGAAATCCCGGGGGATGGTTGTAGCAGTCACAACATCATCTACTGAAAGCCACACAGCCTGGTCTGTATTAAACAAACAGTCTGAATGTAGTAAGATCTGAATATCTTATTATTGTCAATAACGATGAACTTGGATGCTATGCCACTTTCCTTTCCTTTTTCTTGTCTAGCAAAAAAATAGCTCAGTGCTTTTCAATTGACAGAAAATAAAATATTTAAAGTAATTTTAAGTCAAAATGAAAAACAGAATATTGGCAAGAACTTAAATTTTTCCCCAGTTGCAGTAAATTCTCTTTACTGGAAAACTTTCAGCATCACATTCTAGGGTATGGCCAACATCTTTTCAGTTATATTAATCTGAATGTAATTGGTCCCCATAGTCTCCTAAGGAGTGGCACTGTTAGGAGGCATGGTTTTGTTGGAGGAGGTATGGTCTTGTTGGAGGAAGTGTGTCACCATGAGGGTGGACTTTGAGGTTTCCTGTGCTTAGAATACTTCCCAGTGTCTCAATCAACTTCCTGTTTCCTTCAAGAAGTAAGACTCTCAGCTATTCCTCCAGCATCATGTCTGCCTGCATGCTACCATGCTCCCCGTCATGATACTAATGGACTGGACCTCTGAAACTATAAGCTGCCACCTCAGTTAAATGTTTTTCTTTATAAGAGTTGCCATAGTCATGATGTCTCTTTACAACAATAAATAGTCTGAGAAGCCCTGAGATCCTATCTCCTCCTGCCTCATCACTTCCACTCCCCACCTCCTGAGTGCTGGGATTAAAGGTGTGAGGCTCCCAAGTGCTGGTATTAAAGGTGTGTGCTACCACTGTCCGATTTCCAGGTTAACTAATGGCTAGCTCTCCCCTCTAATCTCCAGGAAAGTTTTATTTATCAGAACACAAACAAAATATCACACAACCTGTACCACACAACAAATGTGAAGTTTGCAAACTTTATTGTGTCCTGGCAACTACAACTGTATTGTTCCTGGCAATTATCTTTATAATTTGTATCTGACTAAAGAATAAAAAGTCTGATTATTCTCAGTAAAAGTCACAGCCTCAGTCTTTGATGTGGGATATCCTTCTGTATATGCACTGTTTTTATTGGCTAATGAATAAAGCTGCTTTGGCCTATGGCAGGGCAGAATATAGCCAGGCCAGAAGAAATAGAAAAGGAGAGAGGAGGCAGAGTCAGGGAGATACCACGTAGCTGTCAAAGAAGAAGGATACCCTGGAACTTTAGGAACCTTAATGGTAGGGCACAGCCTTGTGGCAACACACAAATTGATAGAAATGGATTAATTTAAGATGTAAGAGCTAGCTAGGAATATGCTTGAGATACTGGACAAACACTGTTGTAATTAAGATAGTTTCTGTGTGATTATTTGGGTCTGAGTAGCCAGGAAACGAATGAGCAGTCTCTGCTTACAAGTCTTGCTGTGCTCCCTCTAATCTAAGCCTGGCTTCGTTATTTATGGCCATATCAGGTGACCTTGACCACATAAGTGAGTGAGGGCGCTTACACCTGCCTATCTAGATGTAGACCCCTCTGTTGCCACTCTAACACCGTGTCTGCCTGTGTGCCACCATGCTTCCTGCCATGACAATGGACTTAAGCCCCAATTAAATGCTTCCCTTCATAAGAATTATTGTAGTTATGGTATCTCTTCACAGCAATGAAACCTTAACTAGGATGTTTGTGGAGGCTGCTCATTCATTTTCCAGCAGTCCAGACCTGAAATAATCACTCAGAAACTGTATTAATTAAATCACTGCCTGGTCAATCATTTAAGTGTATTGCTAGCCAGCTCTTCTATCTTAAACTAACCTATTTCTATTCATCTGTGTTTTGCCACATGGTTGTGGCCTACTGGTAAGGTTCCATCTGACGTCTGAAGTCTGTCTCCTGCAATGGCTACATGGCTTCTCCCTGACTCCTCCTACTATTTCCTCCTCTATCTGCTTGGAATTCCTGCCTTGCCCTATTCTGCTAAGCCACTGACCAAAACAGCTTTATTCATTAGCCAATAAAAGCAACATGTATATAGAAGAACTTCCCACACCCCTAAGACATGTATTAATACCTTCAGATAGAAGAGGAAAATAAAATTCTGAGTGGTTAGAATAAAATTTGCCAAAATCCCTCAGCTATTAAATGAGAGTCTTTAAAGCTATATTCTCAATACTGTGCTTTCTCCATTTTCTGCCTTGTTTTGTTTACACATTTTGCTCATTCATTGAATAATGCGTATCAAACTAGACCTCTGAAGTAGGCCTTGTGAGCACTTACTGCAATAGTACAAAATAGGATTAATAGGGAGAATAAATGAAACCATAATCAATGGTTTGAAGAAAAGGGTGAAGGAGGGAAGATGGTAGATTCAGGAATGATTATGATGCCTTTGGTCCACACCATGGACCAGGAGGATGAGGTTAACTAGGAAGGCAGATCTTTCTACAGTTAACAAGCTTTGAGAAGTGCCCACTCCATCCACATAGAGATGCTCATGAAGGCCAGAGATACAGAGCTTAGGAACATGCCCTTTGGTGTCAGTATCTTTGGTCTTGAATTTGTGCACTTTAGGCAAATTTACCTGAGGTCTCTAGTTCTTGTGTTTAAAACAGGAATCATAGTAATGCCTACCTAAAAGAGTTACTGGGAGTACAGAATTAAACAGGTTTCAGAAGATGGCTAATACAATGCCTAGAATAGGTTGAGTACTCAATATGTGGGGGTTTGTTAGTTAGTTAGTTTGTTTGTTTACTAATAATAAAAATATTATTACATAATTACAATGATAGAACTTGGAGAAACTGAGAAAGAAGAACATTCCTGGAGAGAGAAACTGTCCCCTCGCTGGAGATGGTTACTAGCATGCCAAAAATCAAAACTGTACTGTTGCTTTATTGTTCAATGCATTGAGAAAGTTCTCAGTGTTTAAATATTGGAACCAGATCATGGCTTGTTGAGTACCTAATGGTGATCTTTGTCACAGAGGGGAGAGGAGACTGTGCAGTCCCAGACAACACCAGTGCCAGAGCAGTGGACAAGAAAGAGTATAAATACCAAGAAAGACAGAGCATAAAAAAGGCAGGCTGGGGGAAGGGAAGAGGAGATGAGGAAAGGGGAGGAGAAAGGAGGATAGAAGGAAAGGCAAAGGGAAATAAAGAGAAGGGAAGGAGAGAGTACGAAAGGGGAAGGGAGGGGGAAAGGGAATAGGGGAGAGGGAAATGAAGAGAAGGAAAGGAGAGAGTAAGAAAGGGGAAGGGAGGAGGGGAGAGAGAAGGGAGAAGAGGGAAATAAAGAGAACGGAAGGAGAGAGTAAGAAAGGGGAAGGGAGGAGGAGAAAGGAAATGAAGAGAAGGGAAGAGAAGGAAGAAGAAAAAGAAAGAGAAAAGGGGAAGGGAAGGGGAGTCCAAAGAAGCTAAGGCTAAAGAGCACTTGGGGAAGAGACAGTCATAAATATCAAGGTGGCACCAAGATTCCTGTGGCCATACTATGTCACAAAAGTCACTCATACTTGTGACCTCCTTTTAAGACAGCAAGTTATTGCTACCAGGCAGAGGGGACCTAATTCTCAGATTATCCAGGGCTAGACATGAGATGAAAAGCCCTGTATGCCCCTGTATGCTTGAAAGGACCCTGCATAGCCAGAAACCTTGAACTGTGAGCAAGGGCACTGACTTCCAGCTCAGCCATCCCCTAGACAGAAGCAGGTAAGGAAGCCAGAAAGCTTGCCCCCTCCTCGTGCTTATGAAAAATTAACTAATCAGGATATGTTGAAAAGAAACACAAAGAAAAACAACACTCTAAGCACCAGTGGATTCTAAGGTCTTTTATTCTATCCATGTAAACACCAACAGTATTATTATCTATATTGTTAACATTAACATGTATACTCTCTGAGAGTCAGGAATGCACTGAATACAAAATTATGGCTTAAAACCAGGAAACCACTTGATAAGCTTAAGAACATATTATGATTGACATTCCAAAACTGACTTAATACAGTGTGTAGTTACAGTTAATATCTTAAAAATTAAAGGAATTTTTTTACCTTCATTAAGAAAAAAAATTCCTCCCTATATCATCCTGTAAACAATGCCATTAGATAACCGTGGGTAACTTTTCGGGATGGAGTTATCAAGAAGCCTAAGGGAGAATATGTAGATTGCAAAGAGCAGACAAAAGAACAATGAACAAAAACCAACCCCCCACAAAATTCCCAGCTTCCATTCAGTCAAAGAGAAAGTTACCCAGCACAGAGACATTTAGCATGTGAGATATCCTAGGCTAATGTTATGAACATAATGTTCCAAACTGTTAAACATTTCATGTTTTTTGTTGTTGTTGTTGTTGTTGTTTTTTTTTGGTCAGGTTACTAGGGAAAGCAGAATGCAGAAATAGAATGCCATTTCTCCACGGTCACTTGCTTTGCGACTGAGTCAAATTTAGATTTCCTGGCTCCTGTTTTCTCACTCAGTTCCCATTCCATGAATGTCTTCTTTGTGTAAAGTACAGGGTTAAATGTTCCTTTGGAGGAATTCATAAGAGAACTGAGACACAGACCACACATGGAGGCAGGTAGGTGACTGAATCTGGCACATGCTCACAATATCCCAGAGTGGTTAACAGAAGCCAGCACAAAAGGAGCAGGCCAGGTGTGCTCCAGGGGATGGAGGTTCCAGAGCAGAGGCCATGGCACTCAAGACAACAACCAACAAAACAGTGATGCTTAGACTAGGCCTGTGCACTGCACATCCATAAAAATAGACAGACTTAAATCCCAAACTTAAAAAGCAAAACATGCATTTTCTTAAATATTAACCCATAGTTATAAACAATTGTGTTTTCAATTGTCACTTATTAGGTAAGAACAACTTTACAAAACATAGTCAATAACCAAAACTGAATACACACACACACACACACACACACACACACACACACACAAATCTCCTGAGTCACCAAGACAAAGATCACAGAATATTTTACCCCAAGTAACTCATGTAAAACATTCAGCCCAATGTGTGGCCCACAGCAGGCTTTCCAGTAGTAATACCTATGGTTATCTGATGCTCAAACTCTTTTATGTAGCCTTTTTATTCAACTTCTTTTCATAACAGATTGAAACAGAGTGGGAATATAATTATAGATAGATGCTTAAGAGAAAATATAAAATTATCAGACAAAAAAATCCAAATATAATTGAGCTAGCTTACTTAGTACAAAGATTAATAGACTTCAAACTTCCTAGAGGTTCAAGAGATAGTTGCTTTGTTGTAACACAGTGCAATCCTTAGGGGGCTACAGAATCATCTAGAGAGATTTTGTGATGTGTTGTATCTGCTATTGAAAATGGCCAGAAAATACTACAATGTAAAAATTTATCAAAAATTTATATGGACGTTTTGAAAGAGAGAACTTATAAACCAGTCCTCAGACTGTAAAATCCTGAGACATACAGTTCACTATTATTCTGTATAATAAAAATAACCTTAGAGATGAACTAGTCCATCATTGATGAGGTTTTTTGGGTGGAATCATAGACCCAGGAGAGTTCTTCCAAGGGAGTTTTCTATTATATGTGTTTGGAGGCCAAGAAAGAAATGCAATAGCAAGAGCCCCAGAGTGTCACTTAAAACAGCTGTCTTCCAGTCCTGGTTTCCACAGGGTGCTCTTCCTTCTGAGCTCCCATGAAATGAGAGAGGGCTTTAGGCAACATGTAAACATTAATCACTTTAGCCTTGGAGAGGGCACTTCACCTGTTACTGGTTGGTGGACACGGCCCTTTTCCAGAATCATAACCGCCCCCCAATTCCTTGCTCTTTCTTTTGACAATGCCGAAAGTCTAGAAAATAGTAGCCAAGTGCGGTTTTCAGTGACAAAAGTTTTTTACAATAATCTTCTGACCAGCAGAAACAATGCATCTTGAAGAGACATTTATTTTCTCATTCCCAGAAGGTCTCTTAGTAGGCTCAAGGCAATCATGGGATTGTGAGGTCAACTGTCATGCAGGACAGGTTTTAAATATCCCTGAGTGTAAGTGGGGTAGGATCTGCATTTGGTCACATCTCCTACAGTTGAACTGGATGGACTCATCTCTCCCAAGAAGAAATCTGTGTCCTGCCCACCCGTGGAGTGGAATTCACAGTGGCACCTGGTTCATGGTGTTACTATAAGATCTTCAAGGGGCACAGAATCCACCAGGTGTTAGCAGGACAAGAAACAATTCCCCATCATTTATCTGGAGGTTTTCGCAGGAAGTATCAGAAGCATTTATAGTCAAGTAAACTATATCTTTGAAGCCCAAAGAGGCTACCAAAGTGAAGTCAACCCTTTGACCATCGTTCATCATGGGCATAGAGATGGAACTTCGACCCTTTCGGAAATGAAGGTTGATCTTGACCCCCTGGAAAAAAGAGCCCTTCAGGTAGATGAGATAAAGCCCATCACAGGTGATGACAATTGAGTTGTTCTTCACCTCCATGGTTTGATACTCATTCCTGGGTAGGCTGATGAATAGTCTCCCATTCTCACATCCTAAAAAGAATTGAAAACAAGATTATTCCTAAGCAAAATATGAGAAAAGAACCTTCCAGTACAGCTAGATCAGGTAAAGAGAAAACTAACAGGGACGGAGATTTTGGAAAGAAAGCAAGGAAGCACTGTGGTGTACCAGTGTCTGGAACTTGCTGTACCCGTGCACAAAGTAGAGAGATTGCAGCCATTGTCACCTCAGACATGTAGCAGGAAAGACAGGTTTTGATTTTCCCTGATTTTTCTAAAACAAGAAATGCTGGCCTCTTCGGTGTTTACTTTCCAGTTGAGTGGATAGACTACAGCCAAGGTTAGCAGTGGGACAACAGCGCCTTCATTGCCATGGTCCTGCCAGCTTTTAATTAGCTCTCAAAGCAACTACACTTAACCATTTCCTATGCCTTCCCATCCGACCATGAAATACAGATTTTTCTATATAGCACCAGTAATCAGACTCACTGACAGCATGTCTAGTGGTCTTTGCCAGCAGTCAAATAAGCTTAGGAATACAGCCAAGCACAGGTGCTTGTGGGCTCAGTCCCATGAAACAGGGAGCCCGGGGACACAGCCATGTTCCTTGTTTCTTCCTTCTATCTCCTATAACCAGCATTTCCTGGAAGGTAGCTTGGAAAGAGTCACTGCCACAGAGAAAGAAAAGGAGGAAGAAGAGAGGGAGAAGGACGAGAAAGGGGGAGAACAGGACAAGCAACAGCTTTGGTAGCTTTTTGCCAGGCCTCTCCAGAAGTAAGCCTAGATATGATAAAGGTAGATTATTGAGTCTACTCTGAAAAGAAAAGGGGGGATATCAACATAAATAAAAAAGTAGATTCAATCTGAGGTTTCGAGGAGCAAGCATTCAGTCTGAGGATTCATAGGGACAGGATCGTCCTTTTGGTCTGAGTTTCAGAAGAGGTCAGAACTAGTGTCTGGCTGCTCTGATCTTTCAGTATTAACGCCTATATCTGACTCCAGGTTTTTATTATGAAGACCAATTAAAATTCACACTACACAAGCTCCAAAGCCTAAGTTTCTCATAGCTCTGCATCAGCCTGAATATTATCTTGAAGGGCTAACCAACTACATCTTATATACCTACTCTGGCTCATGCTCCTTGATGATAGGAAACAACAGGCCCCCAGTGTAGACCCCAGCTCAATGATTCTTACTTTGTACCAGACCTGGGAGCTGTACTTTGAATCGAAAATAAGAATGACTTATTAAGACAAAATGTACTTCCCATTCAGCTCGGAGAACTCAATAAATACTTGACAACTCATATAGAAACTTCCAGTGGTTGGCAGAGATCAAGGACCCAAACGATACTCTCTTGATCAAAATATCAGTGTTTTCTTCGTATAGCTCCCACATACATGCACACACACACACACATAGCTCTCACTATGATATTAGAGTAGAATAGAATTCTTAGATGAAAACAAAATAAAATTCCTACCCACAAAAACTTTTCTGGGAAGAGTAAGAATGGCACATTAAGTTCGGAGACAGGAACTGTATTGGTCACTAATCCCTTCTTTTTCCCCTGAAAAAAATATTCAGACTCCAACAATTTAGGGGATGTAACAGTTGCCTAAAGGAAATGGCAGATCCTGTCTTCTAGGAAAGTTAAGATACCACAGAAAAGAGCCTAGGGAAAGCATGGGCATGAGACTGTGGAGACAGCTCAGTCAGTAAGCTATCTGCTGTACAAGGTGACCTGAGTACAGTTCATCACGCTAAAAAGAAAGAGAGGGGAAGAAGAAGAAGAAGAAGAAGAAGAAGAAGAAGAAGAAGAAGAAGAAGAAGAAGGACGAAAGAAAAGAAGGAAAAGAGAAATACCAGACACAGTGACACAGCCATTACTACAAGCACAGCCCTGAGGAGGCAGAGACAATGGATCCCTGGGATTTGCTGGCCAGTCTGTTTGGCTCCATCAGTGAGCTCTAGTTTCAGTGTAAGGCAGTCTCAAAATATAAGATGAAGAGTAATTAAGGAAGACACCCAGTGCCAGCCTCCATCTCCACAAGCACACGCACACACATGCACTCATAAACACAGATATACATGTACCACACAGACATACAAAAGAACTACATGAAGATAAATTAAACTTTTGGTAATACTTACTGGTAACTTGTGCTCTGAGACTTTGGATTGGAGGATACTTCACCTAAGGAAGAAGAAAAAATGAATATTTAAAAAAAAAAAGAAAGATGAAATGGATACAGCAGCCCACAGGAAAAATACTTGACAAAAGAGAGTAGCTTTTTTTAACTTTTTAATTTGGTTTTGGTTTTTTTTTTTTTTTTTTTTTTTTTTTTTGGAGGATTTGACCCAGACTGGCTACACAGCTCTTGGTTTTCTACAGCTACAGCATCTCTTCTGATAGGGAATGGCAATTCTGATCTATCATGCGAGAATCTGAAATCTGCCTGCCAAACTCTTTTTTGGTATACTATGTGGGTTCAGAGGGCCCCCAATCCTCCATTTAAATAGCAGCACTCATTAGAAAATCCCTCAGAGAATCACTCTATCAGGGGCACAGACTCCCAGAACATATTAAGAGAAAGTTCTGGAAGTTTTTT
Organism: Microtus oregoni; assembly: GCF_018167655.1. Taxonomy (NCBI): domain Eukaryota; kingdom Metazoa; phylum Chordata; class Mammalia; order Rodentia; family Cricetidae; genus Microtus; species Microtus oregoni. Next base: position 37,327,991 of record NW_024543072.1, read on the forward strand.
GTCTGCTTTCTCTTCCACAGGAGTAAACACATCCTATTTTCAAGGGGCTAAACAACCTTCTCTAACCCTTAAAAGCGCAATATGTTTGCATGTAACCAGCTTATTTTATTTATATATTTATTAATTTATTTAGTGTGTGTACATGCATGTGTGTGTGCAACTGTGTGTGCATGCAAATGTGTGTATGTGTGTACGTGTGTGTAGAGGTCTGAAGTCAACTTTCAGGAGTCAGTCTCTCATTCTATCATGTGAGTTCATCATATCAATCTCTAGTGCTTAGGCTCAGTAGCAACCACCAAGAACCCACTGAGCCACTTTGCTGGACCTTTTTTTAAAACATGTAGCTTCTCATTAATTAGCTTTATATATTTTTTGTGGTTGTGTGTGTGTGTGCGTGTGTGTACATGCCATGGCCCATGAGTGTATGTCAGAGGACAATTTTATAGAATCAATTTTCTCCTTCCAACTTAGTTTCAGGGGATCAAACTCGGGTTGTCATGTTGACGTCAGTGCGTTTACCCACTGAGTCATTCTACCAGCCAATTAGCTATTCAAAAGCCTTGAATCTTTCTGTTCTCTTCAACAACTTGAAAAACCTAACATGAGCCAAGTTGGCACAAGAGAGTAAGAAGTAAAACAGTAAGGACAAGACACTTGGAGATAAAAACACACAGGATTTGATAGCCATTAAGACAAAGAAACTTAAATTGGAGCAAGGTTAAAGATCTATTAGTGAAGGAACATGGGGCAGAAACATCCCAGTGCACACTGAATAATTCCCAAAGAAGACACCAAGAAACAAGGCTGTCTCTGGAAAAAATGATTAGAAGCCTGAGGTCAGGAAAAATAGGGACCCTTTTTTCAATATGGTGTATTCCCTACTAACAAAAAAAATAGAAAAAAAAATGCCCACTGTTCCAGCCAGGAATAACAGCCACAGGGTTATTTTTGGCAGAATGTCCTCATAGAAGGCATGGGAGAAACTTGTTTTCATGCCCTGAGCAGTGGAATCCCTACTTCCCACTCTCCTGGCAGACTACTAGCCTCAGTCAAGAGGATTCCACTGGGGACTCCCACACACCAGGAGGAATCCCCTACTTCTCTTTTAAATATTATCCTGGGCCTTCCTGAACTAAAATCAACAGGCTGCGTAGGGAGGAAGAGCAGCTTTCCTGAGCCCTGCAATCCCTGGGCTGCAGAACAGCAGTGATGCAATGTGCTGAGCATGTGGAGGGAAGCAGACTTGGATAGAAATGGGAGTCTTGTTGGCCACCCCTTGCCGTGCAACTCCTTTGTGCTCTAGGAACTGTTCTAGAAGAAGACCCCCAAAAGACCCGTTACCCTCACCGCTATAATTCCCTAGACAAATGTTCCTGTGCTCTGGGGCTGGCTAGTACCAATACCCATTGTCAGAAGCAGTCTATCCAGAGGCCCAGGGCTCAACATAATGTGCAGTTCCTGGGTTTTGGTGCCAGACAAGCAAGTAATGAGTAGTCATAGATTAAGTATCACAAGCTCCCGAAACATCAGATTGCCGTCTTTAAAAAAAAAACACAACACAGTGGGCATCCATTTCAGGGCCAGCTTTTCATGGTATGTTTCTTTAAACTCCCTCAAACAACAATAACAGCAAATAAGCAACCAAGCAAATAAAATAAAACTAGTCCATTGTGATAGCGTACACCTTTAATCCCAGCACGGGGGGCAAAGGCAGATGGAGTTTATCCTGGTCTCTATATTGAGTTCCAGGTAACCAGAACTACACGGTAAGACTGTGTCTCAAAACACAAAAGCAAAACTAAAGTGGCAACTCCGAGTTAACGAGTTACCTACAAATGAAGAGAGCAGGAAGTTTTCCAGTTCACAAACTGACTTCAATCTCTCTGATCTCAAAGTCCTTAGAGTTGATTTCTTCTCTTGTTTCTTCCTCTTTTTTTTTTATGGTGCTAGGCATTGAGCCCAGAAGCTTTCACATTCTAGAAGAGTGCTTCCCCAGTCCTACCACTGAGCCACACTTCTAGGCCTTCCAGAAACCTTTTGGTTGGTGTGTGACATTGTCTTGTCAACTTTGAACTCACTAGATACATGGTTTAATTATTTTGACTGACTTTGCAAAACACTTCTATAGTGTGTGTGTGTGTGTGTGTGTGTGTGTGTGTGTGTGTACAGATTTCTATCTTTTTGACGCCCTGATGTTGTAGGGGTAGCAATGACCAAAAGGGCATCTTCTGGGACTGAGATACCAAGAGGCAGCCAGGAAAGCACACGTGACTTCCTCCACTGGTTTGATCTACTGCAGCCCTGAACATCCTGTTCCTTCTCCCAAAGGTCACACAGAGTGGAAATTTGCATATCCTCAGAAGTCTCTTAGAAACAACAATTTAGTGAATTCAGGTAGTCTTATGAAATGCAAAAAGGTGATCCTTCCTGCTCCCAGAACTTTCTGCTCTCATTCTGCACTCCTCATACTCAGCCCAGAGACAGTCATCCCTACCCTGGCCAAAGATACTCCCACACTGCCCAGAGACATCCTACGTTATCCGGAGATACTCCCACACTGCCCAGAGACATCCTACGTTATCTGGAGATACTACCACACTGCCCAGAGACATCCTACATTATCCAGAGATGCTCCCACACTGCCCAGAGCCATCCTACATTATCCAGAGATGCTCCCACACTGCCCAGAGACATCCTACATTATCCGGAGATACTCCCACACTGCCCAGAGACACTCCTACATTATCCGGAGATGCTCCCACACTGCCCAGAGACACCCTACATTATCCGGAAATACTCCCACACTGCCCAGAGACATCCTACGTTATCCAAAGATACTCCCACACTGCACAGAGACATCCTACATTATCCAGAGATGCTCCCACACTGCCCAGAGACATCCTGCGCAGCTCAGAGACATTCACCCACAGCTCCTAAGCCAGCATCATGCTTGGCCTGGCTGCAACCTCGTTCTCAAGCTTTACATAGACCTTTTGCGTATTATGATTAAATCAACTCTTTTCTTTAATCCCCTTCCCCTTGAATGAAGAACCAGATAGGACAAGACTTAGAACAGATTGGTTGGCCTCAGATTTAATTCAAATTGTGGCTTTTTTTGGCTTTGCGAATTTGGAAAAGATACAAACCATTTCTCAACTTTTATACAAATGATTATAAGGCTTCATACTGCAACTGGAAGGCACCAAGAGCTAACAGTATAGTTTAAGGAAAATAAAGTTAACCACCCAGCAGTTTGCCTGTCACAAATGCTCAGGAATCCCTGCTTATTCTCTTCTCTATTTCCAGAATGTCTACCTATCAGCTTCTGCCCATCAGAATCACAAGCCCAGTCCCAAAACAAATCCTTGATGATTGACAGCTGTATGGCCATAACAAATATTTTAAGACACTTTGTCCACACAAAAACTTATAGAAGCTGCAATAATAACTACCAATACTTGAAGGCAACCAAAAGTTCTGGAAAAGATAAAAGTATGGAGCAGCCACAAGGTGACCATTATTTTCAGTGCTAACAGGAAGTGAGTCATCTGGCCATGAAAAGCTGTGGAGAAAACTTCACTTTGTTTATCTGTGTAAAAGAACCATCAAAGAAGGCTCCACTCAGTGTGACTCCAGTTGTAAAACATTTTGGTTGAAGCAAATTTATACAGTCTAAAAAATCTGGGGATGTCCAGGGTCAGGACCTGGGGTGGGGAACATTGAGTAGGGGCAACACAGGAGATGTTTGGGGATAGTAGAGTTATAATTAGGGAATATGTGTCATTATACATTAGTTAAAGCATAGAATATAGAAAGTATAGTATCAAAGGTGAACCTTATAGTAAAACAAAATCACTCTTGACTGATAATATCTTCAATGACTATAAATCTCATTTCCCCTACTTAGAATATTTTGTTGTAACCTATAGAAAATTGCTTTCAGCCTGCTGATTTTCAGTTTCTTATCTGTAAAATAGGAATAGAAAAAGTATTGTCTCTGAAGGCTGGTGTTAAATTGATTTTGTGTGTGAATGGTAAACACTTGACATGACATATTTAAGGGGTCAACAAATATCAGCTATTGTTCTGAAAACACAGAAAACGAGGTCAATGTCATTTTTATGATTTATTCTCCATAATACTGTATTTGATATATGAAAAATGGAAGCATAAATTAAAGAATAAAACAAAACTACCAAAGTCCTTGAATGAAGTTCTCTCTGTATAACCCAGAAAGGACCTGAGCCCAATGAGAAAATGTTTCAGAAGCAATCCAAAGACATCTGGTCTACCCCCACATATTAAACACCATGACTGAATACCAAGAAGAACAAAAACCCACAGAGCATTTCCAGACACCAGGGAAACTGGGAGATATCAAAGAGCCAGAGGCTTTCCACACAATCACAGCTTGCAGAACAGCATTTCCTTACTCTGCAAAGTGTGAAGGTCTCTCATCACCTTCACAATTGAAGATCAAACTCCAGAATTATCCAGCACTGAGTACACTGGGGTTTATATGGGATTGTCTCAGAAGCACAAGAAAGGTACAGAAGAAGTCATCTTCGTGTTGAAGATAGTGTCTCAGAGGAAGAAATTAAAACCATGGAAGTGAAGGGATTTGACTCCTGCCCCCAACTCCACTACAATTTTTGTATCATTCCATGATTTTTTTTTCCTTTTTCCCTTGCTTAGGTTGCTAGGGATTGAATTCAAGGCCTTGTCCATGTAAGGCAAATGCTCTATCACTGATCCATAACCTCTGTTCTTTCTTTCTTTTTTCCTCTCTCTTTTTCTTTCTTTCTTCCTTCTTTTCTTTTTTTTTAAAGAGAAGGTCTCACTAAGTTTCCCAGGCTGGCCTAGAACTTACTTTCTATCCCAGAATGTCCTTGAACTTTGAGCTTCCTGCCTCAGCCTCCTAACTGGAGACTGAAACTCTATGGCACCAGATCCGACATAAATTTTTCTGCATGAATGAACATGAAATGAAGAGAAACTGCCTTGAAGATTGTATTATTATCCCATGCCTGTGTTCTTGTATCCACTTCAGCACCAGTGCTGAAGAGAAAAGTTGCCTTCCAGCAGATTAGCAATAAAGCAAATATTGCTGACACCTAAGGAGAAAGCATGGGTTCTGGGTTTTCCTTAGGTGTCAGATCTGCTACAGGTGAAGAAAATAAGAAGGAAGGAGACAGAGAAGGAGGGAGGAAGGGAGAGAGGGAAGGATAGGCAGGAAGAAAGGGAGGAAGGGAGGAAGGAAGAAAAAGCAAGTGTTCCCAGGGCCAACTCAGTACCTAGGTGGCAAGTACAAGGTATTTGACAACCGTCTCTGTGATGTATAGATCGTTTCTGGGGACAGCTAATAACACCACAGGAAGTTAGTCTGGTGGTTCTTAAATTCTAAGATACATTAGAATCTCCTAGGAAATTTGTGAAAAACAAAAGTAGAAGTGGTCAACTTATTCACAAAGCCCCAACTCAAAAGGTCTGGGTTGCCAGATGTGGTGGAACATGCCTTAAACAGCAGCAGAGAGGCAGAGGCAGGTGGATCTCTGGGAGTTCAAGTTCATCCTGATCTATATGGCAAGTTCCTGGCAAGTTAAGGGGCTATATAGTGAGACCCTGTCTCAAAGAAAGAAATAAAAAGGGATTCACAGTTCGGAAATCACTAAATCGTCAACTTCTGAAGGCTGAAATCAAGAGAGAAGACTTTTAATAAGCACTGTGGTAGGTAGTGGGGGACTGGTGCTTAGGAAATGCTTGCTGTTCCCAAAGAGCTATCCAATAGTTGATGAATGTTATGATTATCATATTATTTGATGGTTTGGCTAAAAGCAGCAGCAAGTTATTAAGTGTTGTTTGACATAATGAGATCAGGTTATATCCATTCTGAAAAAAGTATAATTTTGGTTTCCTTTATCCCTGGATAGAATTCCATACTATACATGTCCTTTGCCTTTAATCTCTCATCTGCCTTTAGGTTAAATGAAATAAGCCAGATTCAAAGAGAGAAATACTGCAAGTTCTCTAAAAATGTGAAATCTATATTTATGTGTTTCTCATAAAAATAGAAAAAGGGCTCGGGCAGTGGTGGCGCACACCTTTATTCCCAGCCAGCACATGGGAGGCAAAGGCAGGCAGATCTGTGAGTCTGAGGCCAGCCTGGTCTACAGAGTGAATTCCAGGACAGCCAGGGATATAAAAAGAAATAAGGAAGAAGAAAGAAAGAGAGAAAGGGAGAAAGAGAGAGAGAGAGAGAGAGAAACAAAGAAAGAAAGGAAAAGAAGCAAAGAAAGAAGGAAGGAAGAGTATAAAAGAGAGGAGAAAGAGAACATGAGACAGTAAAGGAATATATTTTTTGATGGGTTGACTAAATATATATATATGTCAGAAATTGGGACCATTTGGGAATAGGAAAAGGATCAGCAAGGGGTAGGAATGGCTAATGGTAAAGGTCAATGAGTGAGGTAAATGAGATCAAAGTATAATAATACAAATACATAAAAATTTTGCAGTGAAACACTTTACGTGTATGTTAACTAAATGCTTTAAAACTAAATATTACTATATGATACCCATGATACTCAACTTTGTGAACACAAAGTTAAAACTTTCACACTATTTGCTTTTGACAAATTTGTATTCCATTCATAAAAGTAGTCTCTCTACACAAAACCTTTAGGAACTATCAACAAGCAACGCATTCCCCAGAGTTCCAGAAAATACAAACAAAATTATCTCATGGTTTGGTAACACATGGAGAAAACACCTAGATCTAGCTTTTGAAAGAGCAAAGATTGAGATCAGCAGAAGATACTCTACTATGAACTGACGGAATCACCTCCAAATAAGGCCATTCTCTGCATAGTTAAGAAAACGGGAAACAGAATTGAGAATTTCTGACAGAGCCATGCACTGAGATAATCTTGTTGAATCCATCACCTTTTTCTCCCCTGCTTGAAATCACCCTATGACACATAACAATTACCAGTAGTTAGAAATAGGAAAATGAGAACCCAAGCTGTTTGGGGCTGGTTAAGGATTGAAAGGTACTTAGTTCAGACTTACAGTACTCACTCTTCCCTTTGTTCCACGATACCTTAAAAATAGTTCATAAAAAAAGCATTTATCTGGCGTACAAAACTGATTTAAACTATTTTAGCTATCACTAAATAAGATTAAAATTTCAAATTTGGGGATAGTGGTCAAAATACTCAGATTTAAAAATACCCCGAAATTCTCCAAAAGTAACTCCTCAGACAGACAACCCTGTAGGTTCTCAATGTAGACCCCAAGGACAGCACCATCATGTGGGCTCTGACTGGGTGTTCCTGTCCAAGAAGGGGATAGCAAGCCCACAGACAAGCTCAAGCGGGAGCGTGGAGGAGTTGGAATTACATAATTTCTTGGCATGTTCAGTAACATAGATGAAAGAATTCAATGCATGATCCTTCTCCAGCGGCTCATCCCCCATCCCCAGGAAGGTGACAATGTTTGAAGAGATCATCTTTGGAGAGCGTGAGCTTCTGATTCTGACTCAGTGGGATATGACATAATGCTGTTGACCTTATACTCATCTGGCATTTTTCTGGAAGAGTGGTAACTGTGCCAGGAGCAAATGTTACTCATCCGATATGAAACCAGGAAGTAGGCTCTGCAGTCATATTTGGAGCTTGCTATTCCTCACTCAATATCAGGGCACAATGTAAAAATCTTGAGGGGGCACATGAATGACCTGTGAGTCACTTAAGGAGACTGGGAAATCTGAGACAATTAATGCACCATGCCACCCCCACTGTGACAGAGTTGCTGTTCCCACCTTGAACTTCCACCATGGGAGGAGATCTGAGAAGTCGTGAAAGCACAGCCTAGTAAGTTCTTAGGCTGCTACTCAAAAAAGAAAAGCGGGATTTTTCACACTTCCGTACTACAGTGGACTTGGAGAGTAGAATTCCCAGCTTGAGGAGTTATTATGGAAGCAGCCTGCTGCAAAGAGTGAGCTCTGCTTCTGATCAAAAGAACTCAGAACCTCGTTTAGGGAAACAATTGGGAAGAGGAGCAGGCAAAATCTTGGCCAAGAAATCTTCAGTATTCATAAAAACTTATCCCTAAAGTTACATTCTCTTAGAGACAGAGGCGTGGCTTTGTAAACCTTGCTTTGAAAAGTTTGTAGAACTTTTTGTGAACATGAATTCTCTCCCCCAAAAAATCTTCTTCATGTTCACCCTGAATCCACTGACAGTCTTAACCCAGCTTTGCCTTCCTCCGGACTGCACAGCCTGCTGTAAACCTAGTGGCCTCCTCTTCCAACCATCCCCAGTCCTGTCATCAAACTGCTTAGTGCCGGCTGCATGTGACTCCCTAGAGGAACTCACCACTCTGTGTCCCAGAGAACAAGGACTGGGGTTTCTTTATCTCTGGTTCCTAACAGTAATCTCAGATATTCAACCAAACAACAAAAACAGCCAAAAGTATGCATGTGACCCGAATATTAAAATACATGAAGAAGTCTGTGACTGAGCTAACAAACTAATTCTTTGTATCCTCAAAGGCAAGATATTCTTGTAGTAAGATTTCCCACTACAGATTAGCTGGGGGATTCTTCACATAACACTAACAGAGGGATTACCAAAACGTGTCTCTCTTCCTTCCCCCTCAGTGATTGAGAAAGTCTCCACTAAAATATTCTTGCACTAATTTAGCACCTAAGCACCTGTAAGAGCACATTTCCAATGCCCCCACTGCATCAGCACACTTCCTGCCAGGCCTCAAATATGACATTCTGTAATTAAATTTGCTGAGATGCTCACTTCATCTTTCAGACCAGGCTGGACCTAGGCCAGCAACTGTGTGGTCACATAAAAGATGACAGTGTCTCTTGTAACACTGTCCATCGCCCACGATTGTTGGAATTATCCTGGATATCTTTGGACATAAGGAAAGCAGCAAAAGCCCTGCCATTGGTATCTTCTACTGGGAATCACCCATTTCTTCATACTATAGACGAAGGGATCACTGCTTAAAAAGGCAACCTAGTAGAGAGGGCTGGGCATCAGACTGGCAGTAGGGATTTCCTGGTTTCTGTACTGAGTCTAGAACAAATCCTTTCCCTTTCTGGCCTTTTAATATCCTCATCTCTATGTCCAACCTCAAACAAAATGACTGCCCTGCAGAGTCTCGTGACAGCTCCATTGCAGAAGTTCATCAAGTCATGCCACAGAATCCCAAAGACTCGTCTCCAAACAGTGCGTCACAAGACCTTCTGGACCACAGATCGTAACACAGACCCTGCGGACTTAAGAGAAGATGCAACCCCCTTCCTCCCGAGAAGAGAATTCCCACTGGTAAGTAATGAACAGTCAGGGGCAGGGCATACCTAGTGCAGTGAGCTGCCGAGATTCATCAGCACAAAGCTGAACTCTTGGCATGTGCTCTGGGAGAAAATGAGGCTGGCAAAGATAAATAGTGAAGGATGAAATCCCGAGATTATAGCAGCAGGAGACTGGTGATGGGGAGGCTGATGAGAACGCCATTTGAAACTAATGCTTTTCAACTAATTAGCAGAAGAGAGACCAACTGCCGAACGCCAAAGGAAAGGATTCTCACTTTTAAATATCAACTGAAAAGAAAAGCAGGTGTAACCTCCTGCAAAATTCCTTACTGAATATCTCTGCCCTGCTTGGCTAAGGGGTGTCTGTCTTATGCCCCACTATTCTCATTTAACTGCCTTCTTTTCCACTGGGTAACAAACTATCAGAACAAGGAGGACTGCGTTTTTCTTGGTCACCATTGAGTCAGTGCCTGGTGGAAACCAATGCCTGGTGATCACTAATTAAAAAAAAATGAATAAAAGTTTCTGTAGTGGCATTTTACTTGCATTTTAATAAGTAAAGCTTGCCTGAGGATCAGAGAGTAAGACAGCCCTACTGGTCAGCCTTATAGACCAGGCAGTGGTGACACACACCTTTAATCCCAGTAGCCACACTAGTTGCCATAGAAACCGGGCGGTAACAGTGCATGAATGCCTTTAATCCCAGCCCCAGAGAGAATTCTAAAACGGGAAGAAACAGCTCTCAGACACAGTCTCATTCTGAGATTCCTGGAGGCAGGATCACAGTTTTCAGACTGAGATAGAGGTAAGAACCAGTGGCTTGCTGTTTTGCTTTTCTGACCTTCAGATTGAAACCCCAATTTCTGTCTCTGAGTTTTTATAAATCATACCTCAAGTTTTAGTGGGTTGAACAGCATGCCCTTCAAATGCAAGTCTGCCTAAAACTCAGAATGTGTCCTTATTTGGAAATAGATATAAATAAAGTTGTTACAGATATAAGTAGTCAAAATGACATCAACGGCATTAGGGTAGGCCCTAAATCTAACATGACTGATTCTCTTCAAAGAAAGAGAGAGGTTCCCCAAAAACAAGAAGGCAGCCATGTGAAGGGCAGAGGTTGGTGTGAAACCAAAGAACCTGAAGGACCTTTGGCAACCATCCAAAGTGAGAAAGAAGTAAGGAAGGATGCCTGCCTAGAGCCTTTAGCGAGAGCATGACCTTTCCAGCATCTCCAGCCTTCAGGACTGTGAGAACCAAGTCCTGTCGATTATAGCCACCCAGTTTGTGATACCAAACTGCGGACGCCCCCAGAAAACCACTGAGCAGTTGAATGTGCATTTGTAGGTAGTGTAGAAATCACAGACATATCATCACATTAATTACTTGACTTGGTGTTTTATAGGCACTAAACACATGTTGTACAATTTATTTTATGATGCAGCAAGGCCTTATTTTCCTCCCTTGCTGATAATGCTGATGTTCCTTTATACTTTCTAATATTAACTGTCACTATTAAAACCTTTGTCTGTCTACTTATCTGGATTCCAGGGTCCTGCTGTTGCTGCCTGCGGGGAAGCCCTGCCCTCAATGTCTGTCACTTAAACACACCGGAGTCCTCAATATGTTTCCCACGAACACAATGCTATACTTTGTAATTAAGACTTTTATCCATAATATTTATTAAACAATGTGAAAATAATTAATTTGAAAGTCTCTTTTTCTATCTTAGTTAGTGGGCATACTTAAAAATGTTATTAAGGCCAGGTGGTGGTGGCACATGCCTTTAATCATGGCACTCTGGAGGCAGAGGAAGACTGGTTTACAGATCGAGTTTCAGGACAGATCCAAATCTACACAAGGAAACCTTGTCTCAAAAAAAAAAAATTAGAAATTGTTATCAAAGGCAAAATTGTACAACTTGACGCACCTATGGGACATCTCAGATGAAAGATCTAAAAAGAAACCAATCACTCGGGTCATTTCAGTGTTTCCAATGTTGTGAGCCAGACCGCATAATCTTCTGCTGCTCAACAGCCAAGTCTCTGGAGAATTGGAAAACTAGAATAAACCTCAACAAAAACTGAAATAGCACGGTACATGTATTGTAATCCTGTAACTCTAGATTTTTTTTCAAAAAATATTGACTTATTTATTTATATGTATGTGCCTGCCTGAGTTTTTGTGCACCGTGTATGCGCATGTGCCCACAGAGGCCAGACGAAGGTGTCAGATTCCCTGAAACTGGAATCCCAGGTGGCTATGAGCCACTTGGTATGGGTGCCAGGAACCAGATGAAGTCCTCAGAATAGCACTAAGCACACTTATCCACTAAGCCATCTCTCCAACCCTGAATTCCAGACTTCTGAACCACATTTAACCAGACCCTGAACGTAATAACACTTCACAGCTTCATAAATTCCCCATTCTGTCTGCTTTTATTCTCTACTACAGCCATAAACAATTCTTAATTAGAACTCTACATTTAAAAAAAGAAAGAAAACAGAACTCTTTCCAAGGTGAATTTTTTAATTCCCAAGCAGAAATCAAGTCTGTGAAGCTATAATTAATCTTAACATGGTATGCTTGCTGAGTTATGGGTTGTAGTTGAATGCAGTTGAATGTCTGTGTTGACATACACACACACCCACTACAAAGTAAATGATCATGCAGCAGTGTGGTTATGTAAATATGCCCACGAATAGCAATAATAATCTTGGCATTTATAAAGCTTGGTTCTCAAAGGGTGGATCCTCCCAACCAAGTTCCAATTTCAAAAGTCTTAAACTGACATGCGGGGAATTGGCTCAGGGTCATGAAGCTAAAAGCCTGGAACAAGCCAGACGTCAGGTTCCTGGTTCACTGGGTACTCTGTTACACTTCAACGCCTTTGCCCGATGTCTAAGGTGATCTTCTGTGTTTCTGTACAAGGAAGTATTTTTGCTTCTTCTTTTAGAAAGCATCAAAACTAGCAAAGCACAGGATGTTAGAGAGTCCGGTTTCAAACTAACTCTTCTGTCTAGTTCATCAATGGTGATGGAGAGAGACGTGTGCTACATCGCAGCCTGGGGTTTCGCTGTCATCATTTTCTTTTTTCCCGTTAAGTCACAATAACACTGCAGTGGCTCCTCTGACTCACATAATCACAAAGGATTAGTGCTTATTTTCCATGAGCACAAAACCCCTGAAATGGGAAGAAAGTGGCATGCTCTTTGAGACTGCAGAGCACAGAGGTCATTGTCACCAAAATGAAAAGAAGACGCAAGGCAGGGTTGCTAGCCCCTTAGCAAGCCTGGGTCTTCAGTGCTAGTAGTTGTGGGCAGTGGTCAACAAAGATACGGTAGGGAAATCATATCCATAGGCCGGCATGTGTTTGTGTCTCTGTGTGCATTTGTGGGTGACATTTTTCAACCCAATTCCCATTCGCATTCTTCTCTCCTAATTTAAAGACTTGGGTCAGAACATACAAGTACCTAAATTGCTTGTTTAGAAAATACTATCACTGTAAGAACAAAAATAATATTTCCCAATAATGTTCCTCCTCATCTATGTGATTCCTGGGAAGAGGGTTTTATCTTAGATCAGCAGAGGTTACTACATTAATTTGGTTAAAAAGGAGAGCAGGCTGCCTTTAAGATGTTAGGGGATGGTTAGTTTTACTGTGGTGCCCCCTAGTGCCAGGGAAGAGTAGGTTAGTTTCTGTATTGCCAGTTTTTAGATCCCATGCCCAGAAGGAAAATGTGAAGAATCATCAGTGTTCGAAACCGCCCCCTCTGGCATAAAACAGAAGAAATCAAGCTTTCCAACACGATTTACAAGATCCTGTGCCATCCATGCCCGCCTAGATCTTCAGCTTCATCTCCTCCCTCCACTCTCTATGAACACTCAAGGTCAGCCGTACTGAATGATTTGCTAGTGTGCCTCCCTCCCCCATCGCTCCTGTCTGTGTGGGAAATTCCACTCTTCTCTCAAACATCAGTTGAATTATTTACTCTCTTGCTTCAGCTCTCCCAACTCCCCTCATACATACTCAGACATCTTGGACAAGCCTTCATCCTCCTCTCCTCTCCTCTTGCCCCTTGAGCAGGTTTCCACGTCTGCTGCCTTTTTGCCTCACCTTAAATCTGACCATTAATCCAAAGAACTTAAGACAGAAACAAACTCTTGTCCATGCAGTTACCCTATACTTCCAATAGTATCCTATATAAAAAGGCACTTAGAACGAAGGTAAGGATGCCCCAGCTGATAAAAAGAAGTCTAGTATAGGAGTCAAATTTGCCTAGTTAATTAAGTACATAGCTGATCGTGAGCAATTTACCCACCTTCTTTTGGCCTCTATTTTTTGTTTTTATAAAAGACTAGCTAATACCTCCTCAAAAACTCAGAGTCTTTGGGCCATTTCATTAATACCCACTATCAGAGCCTCAAATTCTTTATGATAAATTAATTCAACACTGCAAATGTTCTTTTATTAATTCTCAATGAGTTGCTCTAGAAAAGCAAATTTTACTTGCATTTGAAGTTATTTTATATATGTGGTTGAATAATTTCTAAGAAAAAGACATGTTTGATTACATGTAGTCATTTAAATTAAGCTAATTCTAGACAAAAAGTTAAGGCAAATTCCTCTTTCCGGTATTTAACAATACAAAAATAAATTGTTGAAGTTATGATATGAAACATCACCAAGAAACTGAATTCTAATTTTGGCTCTCCTTGACACAAACCACTTCTGCTTTTCCCAGCAGAAAATAAAAAGCAACAAGAAGGTGGGATTTGAAAAAAAAAAAAAAAGAAAGAAAAGAGAAAAAAAAGAAGGTGGGATTTGTTAAGGAAAAAGTCCTTAACTCTGGAAAAAAAAAAAAGGTCACAATAAAGGTGACACAGAGCTTGGAAGACTTCAACAGCCCCGGAACACACAAATATAATTTATAAAAGTGTCTTACAGGCTTGGGAGATAGTTCAGATGATATGGCATTTGCCTAGAAAACATGAGCAACAAAATTCAATCCCCAGAACTCACATAAAAATGCCAGGCGTAAGAGTGTGTGCTTGTAATCCTAGTTCTGGGAAGGTGGAGACAGGAAGATGTTTGGGTTCACTAGCCAGACAGTCTAGCCTAACTGGTGCACTCCAGACCAATGAGAGATGTTGTCAAAGAGAGGAGGAGGCACTTCTGAAGATGACATTCGAGTTCGTTCTCTGGCCTCCACGTGCGACTGCCGATACACACACAGCCTTGTACACCAAAGCAAGCACGCACTCATAAACCCATACATATACACCCCCACAAACACTACAATAAAAATAATAAAGATAAAAGGCTTCTCACCCCCTAGACCAGTTTTCCTTCTGCTATTGCTTCCTAGTTAAAGTTCCAGATAAGACCGAAGCCTGGCACTTTACTGAGCACCTCATGGCAACGCCCAGTGTGTAGGGCCAGCAACCGCAGCCTTTGGTTTTAGAATTCAAGCCACTGATATTCTAGAGTCTTCGTGTCCTTCCTCATTCTAAATGGGGTATTTTATGAACTCAGAATAGGTTATTTACATAACTACAGAGAGCATAAATTAGAAAGAAAGTGTGTGCAGGAAAATAGGATTTCTTCCAGGCTAGTCTTAAAAACCAAGAAAGCTGTGCATTTGGGCACAGAAATCTGCTAACACACCTTTTCTGTTCCTTCAGCTCTCGGCCTATTCTTTGAAATGCCATGTTCATTATCTGCTGGGCTGAAAGAGACCTCAATGTCCATCTCATACAGTCACCTACTCTTACCAAAGAGAAAACCAAGACCCAAAGGAGAAAGTGAACTAACTGCATGAGATGTACATCAGGACTGTCCTTTTTTTTTTTTTTTCTGTGGTGGGTATGGGGGGAATACATTCCAAAGACAAAAACTGCTTTTCATATATGTGAATGATATTTAACCCAGTAATTATTATTACTAAATAAACTTGAAAGAAAACTTGACAGCCAGAGAAAGTTTAAAAGCTGTTACTTCAGAATCTTGAATGTAGATAATAAGGCTTAAAAACAAAGCTAAGAAATAAGGGGGAGAGACAGGATTTTTTCAAAATACTTTGCTCTCACAACAGAAAAAAAAAAGGCAGTTTTCCTGGTATAGAATACGCTTTGCAATTCAGTTTCCCCTGACACAGCACTACAACATATGTCTCCCAGGAGAGCTTTAATTGCATCATCCCCACCACCTGATCCACCCGCAACCACAACACCAAACATTAGTGTTCTCAAGTGTTACGGGCCCCTTTGTCAGAGATATTATCTTTCCCTCTCATCTCTCCTCCATCAATACAATCTGACCAAGTTCCAGGGCAATGGTCAACCTATCCATGCTCTCCTCCCCTTAGTAAGTGAGACTAAAAAGAATGATTCCTAGCATTGCCCAGGTCCTACAATGCTGTAAATGTTCTAGATAACTAAGGCCCCAGATCATCTCTATCAAGAGCAATCAGGCTGCTTATTTCATCAGCAGACAGCTTCAATGTTCGATGTACCTCTCCTAACTTCTGATTCTACTTCTGAGCCAAGACCCCAGAAAACAAATTTTCTCCTAGACTGCAGTTTAACTTCAGGCCCTAGAGATGTGGCTTTCGTTTGGTTCCCCACCTCTGCAATAGAGTTGCTGGTGACTTGAAGAAAGGACCCCTATTCTTTCCATGTCATGGGGGACACTGAATACAGAGGCCCCAGGCACCAGCCCTTTATGCCTCTTTCACTTTTTGCTCTCTCTTGTTCTTCCTTGATGCCCCTGTGTACCTGGTTACCCTAGACTTGGGCCTTGTATCCTGTCTTCATCATCCCACAGAGTAAGGAAACACACAACCCTGCGGTTTGAAATGGCCCAAGACTCCCTGACCTATTCAATGCACTCTGCTGGTCTATTTTTGGTTACTCTGTTTGCTTTCTTCTGAAAAGAACCTAATTCCGGTCTGTATCTTAGGCATCCTACCACAGACACAGTACTCTACCCTGGTACCTTCTCCCCAGAGTGAATCCTTGTCATCCGGAGTCCTGTGTGGAGTGGAGGAAAGAAAACGGCAGTACTCTAACTGGTAAAGCAGACTTGAACATACACTTTCTAATTTATGCTCTCTGAGGTTGTTTAAATAACCTTTTCTGAGTTCATAAAATGCCCCATTTAGAACAAAGAAAGACATGCCAGCTACATTTCTGGAGTTTGTAGGCACAAGTGGCAAGCACCCGACACGGTTCAGCGGTCGTGAACACATACACTCCCACTAGCTTCTATATACTGAAAACCCCACTTCCTGTAAACAAAGACAAGCCCAGGCATTTGCCTGGACTCTTCATCATATCCTGGTTTAATCTGAGGTAGCTGTACCTCTGACATGTCCATTAAAAATAAGTTCCATTTTGCCTGTCATCTATCACGGAAAAGTTTCCTGAGATAAAGCAAACACTGAGGAAATAATTATGATGCCAGATCCAACAGAAGGTTCAGGGAGACTACAGACAGTTACCTTCTACAATGAAGAACATTTAAAAAAAAAACACACAAACACACAAAAAAAAAGCACACGCATAAAAAAAAACCCTCTGGGGTTTTAAAGTGGTTATCAGAAAACAAACGGCTATAAGATGAAGTTATATGAGCACACACACCAACAGATGTGCACACACATGTTGCAGCCCTTCAGATAAAAAGCCGTGATGGGAAAGGGCTGAATATTGACACCTTCAGGGTTATCAAAAAATCAGGTCCCTTGAATATCGGATAAAAAGCCGTGATGGGAAAGGGCTGAATATTGACACCTTCAGGGTTATCAAAAAATCAGGTCCCTTGAATATCGGTAGATGCGTATGATAGGATCTGTTACTGATCTCTTTTTTGTATTGATTCCTTGATTTGATAGTTGTTCCCAGAATGGATAGGCAAAGCAGTGACCCAAAGCTTCAGGGTGACAGCTCACCAAGACACATTCGGATTTTTGCATTACAAAGAAAATGACAAAAAAAAAACTAATCTAAAAGCAGGGCTTCTCTGCCCTTCAGCCTGCCCTGCCTCTGCACCTGTTGAGCTAAGAAGGGAAGGAAACACCAAAGGGCATCTGACCACACATTACAATCACCTGGTGGCAATGGCAGGGCCCTCACCAGTTTTAACATTCGATTATTTCCAGGAAACTGCAGCCGTTGTAACTGCCATTCACCAAGAGTTGGAGAAGAAGCAACACCCAGTGATGTATCTTACCGGAGCAGGATAGAGATGCAGGCAAATGTAGATCAGGCACAGAAGCAGCCCCACTCCCTGAATCCCAGAGACCACCTTCGATAGCTTCTTCCACTTGAACCTTGTTTCCAGATTCTCATTCAGGGGCTGAACCCCTTCCATCTTCACAGTCTGTGTGCAGAAACGATGCAGATGTGGGGAAGGGGAACCTGGGGAAGACTGATCTTTACCACAGAGAAGATAAGGGCACAGCCAAGCCTGCAGGTCAGAAGATAGACAAAGGTCCCAGAACCTGAGACAACAGGCAATTGAAGGAGTGAGGCAGACTCTCTCAGTTTTAACTCTGCAGCTTTTGCAGGCGGGGGAACTTCTATGTGACTAATCTGAATTTCCCCTTTACTTTCTTTCTTTTTTTTTCCCTCTGGGCTAACAGGGAGTTGTTTTTGTGGCATTCCAGTTATGAATCGAGTGACTTCGAAATGATAGTCACAAACATGTGCTATTAGGGTTTTTATTGTAGTTTTTTATTGCACCAGTAAAGATAGATAAAGATCATCTTTTGTTCTTTTACCCCCCCCCTTCTTTTTTAAGCACAGCTTCTTTATCAATCCCTCAAGATGTCTTAAACCACAGAAGAGATTTGAGGAAATTGCCCTGACATCCTTTCTGTATTATGTAATTAATCTCCCAGCCCTTTTTACGGACCCTAAAATAAAACTCTTGCAACTTGCCCTTGAGATGAAAAGGACAAAGAGGAACATAGGATGGTGGATTATGCAGACAGGCATAAAGGTGAGGTCTTAGAGTTACATAATGCTTTGCGTTAAACCAAATAAATTAGTATTTATTGAACAACTGCTATGTGTCAGACACTGTGTTAAATGACCTTGCAACCATCATATTTATTCATTTCAGGGAAACTCAGTAAACACATAATTATTTTCTTACTATCAGAAAAGATACAGAAGAAAATTCTGCCCTCCCCCCTACTCAACTTTTTATTTTCCCCACACATAATCTCTGCATGAGCAATTCGAGTTACCTTTGAGTGTTGCTCTTTTCTTCCAAGTGCTGGCTGCACTCAAAACCTGCTAAGTAAGAATATCTTCCCAGGGCTGGAGAGATGACTCAGCGGTTATGCTCTTCCTAAGGACTGGGGTTCAAATCCCTGCTCTTACATGGTGCCTGACAAGCCATCTGTAATTCTACCTCTAGAGGATCTGACTCCCTTTTCTGACCCTTGTGGGCACCAGGCATGCAAGGGATGCACATGCATGCAGACAGAATATCCATATATGAAAAACGAAAACAAAAAACCTTTACGAATATACCCTTCCAATAAACATTGGTCACCCTTTCTCACTGACATGCACTTGGAACTAAATAAATGTGAAATAATGTCAGGTCCAAAATGGTAAAATATTTACTGAATACGTGATATGAAGTCAATGCTATGTAAGATAGTGAAGGGATGCTAGACATTATTCTCTCTACCTATCTCTATGGGAAAGTATGTCTTATGGTTTCTCATGGAGCCTTCAGCGGATGTTTAAAGAAAGAATTGAGAGAAAACATATTCTGAATGCTAGAAATATAAGAAGATACATAAAACTTCAAATTTTTCACAATTAAAAACAATTATGGATATGAGTTATATTCAAAAGAAGAACAAGCATAGAAAATGGAAAGTACTTTGGCACAATATTCAACAATTTAAATAACGAGGCTTTGCCTTTGAAGAACATACTGGAACTAAGGCATACATCCAAGATTTAAAGCCAAAAGTGGGACTCGGGTTCTTCAAAAGCTACTCTGCCGTAAAGAGATTCCCTCAGCAAAGTGTGAGCGAGGCACAGGGAGCGAAGACAAAAGGTGAAAGGAAAATCTGTGTGTAACTCCTGCCTAGCATAATACACAGTTAAAAATACGGCTGAAAGAGATATTAGCGGAAAAGCCCTAAACTCTAATCGAAGCTAGACACAAGCTGAAACAGTAGAAAATGCATTCATATTGAAAATCACAAGGGATAGTCTGGCTAGGCGTCAGTGTGTGAGTGTGTCTGTGTGTGTCTTTGTGTGTGTGTGTGTGTGTGTGTGTGTGTGTGTCTGTGTGTCTGTGTGTGTGTGTGTTCAAGAGCATGAGTGCAGGTATTTGTATGTGGGGGTGGCATGTGCATGAGGGGGTGGCATGTGCATGAGGGGGATCCATGTAGGGGGCACATGCATGTGTGGCTAATGTAGTGGCTGGAGGTCGATGAACATCAAGTGTCTCCTTCAGTTGCTCTCCAACTTAGTCTTTGAGGGATGATCTCTCGCTGAACCAGGAACTTGCATTTTGACTAGACTGGCATGCATACAAAAATCCTCCTGTTTCAGTTTCCCTGGCTCTGGGGCTATGAGCATGCTCCACTGCAACCAGCTTTTACACAGATGCTGGTTCAGAACCTCATGTTTGCATGGGAAGTGCTTGACTGACTGAACCGTTTCCTCCAAGTCTTGGGAATATTTTAAATGACTGCCGAAAGGACAAAAATAAACAAACGAACATCTATGAGCACAAACCTGTGCAGCACGCACGTAGCTTCCCTTATCACTGGCATCATGCTCCTCTGAAGAAAAATTAATAAATACTTTTTTCTTCTATACAGTGGGAACTGTAGAATTGCTTGGTATCTTGTGCCAAGAAAGTAGAGCACAGATATGCTGTAACTCTCCCTCTTGACTTCCTACTGCTGTTTTGCTTCCTGTGATCTTTATTGAAGTTTAAGTAGTACCTTACTCTTGTTTCTTTTTTATTGACCACAGTCTCTTGGCTTCTTCACAGCCCTTATGAAAGGGAAGACACACAAAAAATGCATACACATACACACACACACACACACACCACACAAACACACCACACACACATACACACACAAGAGAGAGAGAGAGAGAGGTAGAAAACAAGCTGGGCATTCTGGATGAGCTCTTTGATAGACTGTGTGAGTGTCTCAAAGTCACCATTGGGCTGCTCTAGCATTTGAACATGACTCTTAAAAACTACTGGCAATTACATCATTGGTGGCCTTTCAGTCCTGAGCAAATGGGCAGATATCTTGAAAATACTTTTTAATAAAACATAGTTGAAAGGTTTGTAAAGAACTCGAGTGAATTACTAACCCTGTGAGCAGTGTGTTTTAAAACATCTTACACAAACGTGTCTGCCAGAATAAATTAGCTTTGAATCTAGAAAGTAAAATAAACCAAGGTGATTACTTATCATAGACATTAACCTCATATAGGAAGAACCAAAGCTATAGAGAAGTATGGAAAATAAAAATACTTCAAAAGTTGACAGAACATCTCATGTTCAGAAAGTAGCAAAACTTTTGGGGGCTTTTTTTTGGTTTGGGGGATTTTGTTGTTGTTTTGGTTTTCTGGTATTTGGGGCTTTTTGTTTGTTTGTTTGTCCATTTGAAATGTCTATGTATGTCATCATTTTCCACTCAGTAAGCCTGGGCCAGGTGCCTTAATACTGGTGCTGGGGAAAAACACGTGAGTAAAACGTATCCTGAAGAGGAGTCACAGAAAACACACGAGGAAAACATACCCTGAAGAGGAGTCACAGAAAAGAAGGTAGCACGGCCATAGCCTGGAAGATGTTAGAACTGAGGTATCAAGGAAAGGAAGAAGCATGCAGCAAGAGGGTACCACTCTACACTGAAATTTAGAAAGGTAGCTCCCCTGACATGAGTTGGGTAGATCTCAGAGAAACCAGAGGTCTGATCTTCTAAGGAAGCAGGGACAGGCAGCGGGGACAGAAGCAGCCAGTACACTCTGGGTAAATCTTACTTGTGCCTTGTGCATTCAGGGAATTGCAGCTAGAGAAGTGCATGGCGGGTGAGATTCTGGGAAGCTTTCCTGAAATGAATTTTGTTACAAGTCAAGGACTTTAGAATGTTCCTTGAAGAAGCCAGGGAAACCCTTACAGGCTTAAGCAGAAGATGATGTGACTTATATTTTAGACTTTTTAAAATAAGGACTTGGAATACGTCCAATGCAAATTGAAGGGTGGGGTTAAATGTCTTCCACTCGGGAGACCTGTGTAGGGTGTTCTGTGCCAACCAAAAATGTATGCTCTATAGAATCACCTCTGTTTCAGCTCCCCAAGCCCTTCATCTTTTATCTTTCTACAATGGTATAATCTACTTCCCAAATACTGAAGGACTGCTCCCTGCAGATTAATGTTCTTTTTTTAGTTCTTGAACCCAGAGAGGGCGCGTTGTTCCAATTCACACAATTATTTAAGTGAGAAATAGTATGATTATAAACCAAAGTAAAGAGACCAGTGAATGCAGAGATATTTACAGTGGCTCTTCACACACCAAATACTTGGAACATTCACAAGGAGTTATAACCAAGTGTATTGAGTGTTTGAGTAAGATCCGTGGGAAGGGATAGAGTTAAATGCATTTTCAAATACTAGGTTTGCCCTCGTTGTTATCAACCTGCTGTGGACCCTGATGTCCTGGTTTGGCTGCCCAGGACGCTCTGAGTCATAGAATCAGTACTGGCTTTTCTTTACTCTTGATCAGTCAGACTTTGCAGAGCCTCTGTCCCCAAAGTGGGGCTCCTGGGCTCATGTTATCTTATTCTTTCCATCCCTGCTGCTGCTGCTTTGACCCAAAACTGTATTTCTTCTTAGTTGAACTCCCAAATTAAACTTTCAGCCTCCCTCTCTACTTCATTCTCATTGATTCTCAAACCATTTGTTTCTTATGCTCAGTGAGATCATAACCATATGGAGAATTGAAATTCTCTGGGCAGGGAGGTGACTCGGCACACAAAGGACTTGCTGCCAAGCCTGACGACCTAAGTTCAAACACGTGCAAAGTCAGTCTCTCTCTCTCTCTCTCTCTCTCTCTCTCTCTCTCTCTCTCTCACACACACACACACACACACACACACACACACACACACATTTAAGAGTGAAAGAGCTAAAATTCTCTAACTCCACATTTAGTCTTTCTAAGTTTCCTCTCCAAACTTACCTTCCTCTTTTTCTGTTTCTGATATCCACTCTGCCTCAGAAACCTTTGTGTTTTATCGCTCGCTGCCAAACCCCTATGTACTTGCCCAAGAAGGATGCCTTGTGAGGTAGGGGCCTTCAAGTGTAATCTAAACAAAAACTTTAGAAGATGGAGCTGGAGGGATAGCAGAGAAATTAAGAGTGCTTCCTGCTCTTCCAGAGGACTCCAGCTTACTTCCCAGTATATACCCAGTGACTCACGATGCTTGTAACTCCAGCTCCAGGGAATCCAGCACCATCTTCCGGCCTCCAAGGGTACTTGCACTCAAGAGAACACACTCACACAAAAATCACACATACATACACACAATTAAAAAATCTAATAAACCTTGCAAACAATAACATTGGAAGAACACTGTGGATGGAATTCGAGGTTTGAGTAGAGCATTCTTAGCACCTACGGCCTCCAAAGCCTAATTGATCATCAGAGTCACTAGAAGAGCTTGAGAAAGACTCAGATTTCCCCATGAAGAGTCCAGAAACAACATGTTGAAATAAAAATATAAATTTATAAGCCTAAAGAAGTGGGTACTGACAGTCATCACTCTGTCAGCAACTAGGGATTGGTTTTTAACAATGGTTTTCTTTGCTTACAACCAGCAGCTCTGGCCAAGACCAAAGGTTAGCTTTTTCCAATGGCTCTCTGCAGCTAGGGGTTAGTTTTTTATGATAACTTCCCTGCCTCTTACAACTGACAACCGCCTTGGACCAAAGTTGACTTTTAATAAAGGTTTGTGCAAAACTCCTCACATACATCCCATCCCATAAACTTTAACCAAATGTTCTTACCTGACTTTTTTTCACATTGTTTCATGCTATGGGAAACTGGTTATGCCAGAAAAGCTGTAAACTTCTTTGCAAACACTATTAACTACAAAGAAAATCTGCAAGCTTATGTAAACGCAATTTAATTCAAATCTTGTTATTAGAAATTATAAATCTTAAAATGCAGTATGTCTCTAAGCTTAACCTCAAAATTGTAAAAATGTCCGCGCCTAATGCTTGCTTCTTACTATAAAAAGAAGGTCAGAACCCACCCTCATTGCCACAATTTTAGATGTCCAAACTCTGGCTATGGTCCTGGCTAGCTGGTGAGCTTTTTATGCCCCGTGGTGATTTTTGGAATAAAGTTCATCTCTGGTTTCCCAGACTTCAGTGGTCTGTCCCCCATTATTTGCCCCCGGACCCAACACCCATTTATTCCTCATTCTGACCCAGCACGTGAGGAGTAGGGTATGATAAACTATATTTCTGAGAGATCCTGTCAGAACCAGATCTTGAGTCTCCCCAGAAACAAACGGAGATCTGTTCCACCTTTACACCTCTGTGATAAGAACTCTTACCAGGGCCCCAAAGAAAATGCAAGTGTAGGGAGCTTTGGTTACACTTTGTTGTTTCTCTTAAAACTTCCTAAAATTGTTTCAGTCTTCCCCATGGTGACTATCCCTGAGCTCGGGGATGTTGTCCTGAATTCCCAAAAGGCCAGGAGAAGCTTTCTATAAAGATATGCCCAATTAATTTGAATTGCTTGCTTGTGGATCTGAAGTGCAGCCCTTCCAGAAGCAGAAGAGAGCAGTATTGAAAATGGCAATGTTAAATATTGAAGTCTCCTGGTGGCCCAGACTGTGATCTTCGATTTGAGGTTAACACAGCTGTGATGTGCGCTGCTAATTGAAACCAGACTTGCAGCAGCAGTTCAAATGCAAATGTGAACTCATAGAGTGATGTTCCACTTGGGTTTCAGAACCACTAGTCCCTTTTCTTCAGAGGCTAATTTTCCTTTTCAGTCTTCATATTAGTTGATGCTTCTTTTTACAGCTTGAATTGACCACTGGCAGCTATTTTAGGGCATGATGATACATTATAAAATTCAGAGGTACAAAACAGTCGCAGTAATTTTTCCCTGTATGAGAGAGAAGCCCATTGTATAGCCTACCCTTATAGGAAACAACCAGCTAGATAAAACTGTTGGTGCTCACAAAAAAATGTGTCAAACTGTATATCCAAAATATGTATGCAATACCAAGAGAGTAGGGAAAATGTGAGCATATTAGCCAGTAATACATATTTATTTTTAAAGAACTTCCTCACGCTGAAATAAAATTATGTACAATAAATTCATCTATTTAAGGCATACAGTAAACAAGCTTTGGCAATTCTATACAGTCATGATGTCACCCAAAATAAAAACTTCAAAATCTAACCTTCTTTAAATCTAACAATTGCAAAAGCTAGTCTACGTTGAGTTCATAAGAAATCTGATAGACCCAGAAGACAGATTGGTCCCCTAAGAGATAATTTGACAATATTTAAGTTATTTTTGGTCATTGAGACTGAACATAAAACACGACAGCTAAGGATGCTACTAAACATACCACAAGATACACACACACACACACACACACACACACACACACACGTGACTGAAACTGAGGAAGAGAAACCGTGGTGTCAATGGACCCTTGTCTATAACTTACCAGGAACCAGGCATTACAGCCTTCACTCCAAGCCTTTGCGTATGTTTGTTGCTCCATCTTTGTGATCACTGTGCCCATGATCATTATGAACAGGCACCACCCTCACCTTGACAACTACGTACGATTTCTATGCTATCCTTATAGTGCCACAGACAGACTGACATCTGGAAATTATAAGAATTGTGCCAAAATAACAGGATTTCTTGACTATACCTTCAGATATATCCACTTTATGATAGAAAAGGTTTTATCCTATCAGCTTCAATTTCTTTGTCAAAAACCCATTTCTTAAATGTTGTTCTTATGTTGAGGATTGAATGAAATCACCAATGTAATAAGTTGTTCTTATGTTGAGGATAGAATGAAATCACCAATGTAATAAACATAACCAGCATGTCTAAATAGATCAGTCCCTAGGCAATTGTAGCAGTGTTATTTGGGTTTGGGTGTTTTGTTTTGTTTTGTTAACCTCAAAGGTCCTTTTAATGTTAACTCTCTGGGTCCAGTCATCAATTGTTGTTATCCTTATGCAAATCATTGAATCAGACAAAGAACCTTGATCACTTTTGGTTTCCTCACTTTGAAGATGGAGAGTAGGGTTTTCTTCTGAGATGCTGCAGGATTTATATTAGCCAAAGTCTGTGCCTTGCATGTAGGAGTGTTTAACACCTGCAGGGAGTGTGATCCATCCACCATCAGGGGCTGTTCACCCAGAACTTGTTAGAAAAAGCAGAATCCTAGAGTCTGCTTCAAAATAAGTATACATATAAGAAACTTGAAAAGCACTAACCTAAAGCAGAGAGAGAGAGAGAGATAGGGGGAGACAGAGAAATGAGTGAAGGCTCAGGCAAATCCCTAACAGGCTGCTAGAAACTCCCAAAACAAAATCGTACATCTTACAACACACTGAGGGTTTGGCAAAACCCCACCTCCACCCCCATCATCAAGGACAGGGCTTCCCACTTCCTCAGGAATCTACCTTTATCTAGGCATCTTAACTTCATCTGAGTGGCAGAATAGCCTTTTACTTACTCACCCAACACTTCTTTGTTTTTAAATCATTGTGTGTGTGTGTGTGTGTGTGTGTGTGTGTGTGTGTGTTTACATGCTTATTTGTGTGTATGTGTGTGTTCATGTATATGATTGCAGGTGTCTGTGTTTCATGGCACATGAGGCGGTCAGAGGACACCATCAGGTGTGGGTGCTCACCTTCTACTTGCTTGAGACACAACTCTTGTTGTGTTAGCCCAGCTAACTGGACCATGAGCTAGCCCATCCCTGGAAGGGCTTTTCCTGTCTGCCTTCCACCTCACCAAAGAGTGCTGAGATTACAGAAAATTGCACTCCTCATCTACCTTTATGTTGGTTCTGGGGATTTGAACTCAGGTCCTCGAACTTATATAATAAGAACTTCACCCACTGAGCTATCCTCTCAGCCCCTCATCAAACATTTTCTGCCTTGCTCGCCCCCCTGCTCCCCTCTAGGGCCTGAGCTTTTAAACTCAAAAGTTAGGGGAATCTTTCTCTCTCATTTTGCTTACACTTTCATTCTTCTAAAGATAACGAAGTGAGATTGGGGGAGGACAGCAGGGGGAAGGAAATCACCAATTTTAAAATGTTGCCATAAGTCATTAAGAACAGCCAGCATGGAGTGACTTCTTGGCTGAGCCAGGTGAACGGAACTAGAGAGAGTAGAGAGTGATGAGCTAGACGTTTCTTTCTCTTTGAAAATGATACTGCTTATCTCCTCACCCAACACTATTCATTTCTGTCTCCTTAACCTGGAAGTCTTTGGAATGTGACGTCTCTGCAAAAGTCACACACACTCATCAGGACACTGATAGTTTATGCAAATCAGCCTGGGGGATTGCTATGGGCTTTTCCTTTCGAGGTTATACTATAA
Source organism: Microtus oregoni (assembly GCF_018167655.1). NCBI lineage: Eukaryota > Metazoa > Chordata > Mammalia > Rodentia > Cricetidae > Microtus > Microtus oregoni. Next base: position 37,354,978 of record NW_024543072.1, read on the forward strand.
TCCTTTGTGGTTTTTTAATCCTCTTATATTGACTCAAGGTTCTCAATTCATCCTGGTAAAATTGGGAAAGATTTCACTTCACTGGCCCAGAAGTCTGTTCCCCACATCCCTTTGCCTGTGTTCCACCTTGTTTCCTATTATACATTACCTTCCCTCTGCTATAGGCTCAGCCGGAGCTGGGGGGATAGATGCCTTTCATCTAGCACAGATCTCTCTGTTGTATGTCAGAGTGATGCCCATATGTGCCTGTCTGCCCTTGCTAGGGGAACTCTAGGCCCCATTCATCTTCATGCACCCCTATGTACACCTACTATCAATCTAGCCCAATATCTGAACACTATTAGATTATATCACAGGCTGTAGTTTCATTCTTGTCTATTCAGAGCATCTGTGTTCTGGCTCCAGCACTCCCATCACCATGGCCACCAGCCCTTTAATCTTACCTTACTATTCTTGACACTTGGCAAAAGTCAGAAGGTCTGTGTGTAAATCGGTTTCACTGCTTCTCATAGGACAAACTAGTTGACTCTTAGCTTTCATTATGCACTATAAGAAGAAGGAAGGGGGAGAGGGAGGAAGGAGAAAGGATGGAAGAGAAGAGACAAATACAAATGAGTCTACCACTTATTAGAATTCAATAATTGTTATTTATTACCATTTGTATCATTATCTTAGCTTGAAGTTGACTATGACAAGGATCCTTATAGCCAGGAAATCAGCAAAGGAACAAATGGGAATTGTTCTTTTCCAGAGAGCTACCCATCAGCATACAACAAGAGCCACAAATCAAAATGTTAAGATTTGAGGTCTATTAAGGTAAACGTAACGTTATTAAATTAATTTCACTTTCTTCTTTCTACTACTATTTTATGTGACTGCTAAAAATCTTAAATCACATTGTAATATTTGTATTGGTCAGTTCTGGTTTAACCCACGTAGTAGGATGATCCCATCATACCCAGGAGAATGTGGTCCTCGGGTATTTCTGGGCATCACGGGGAAGGTTTGTGGGCCCTACAAATCAGTCTGGGCTAATGCTGGTCACATCCATCACAAGTTCTCTGGACCATTTTCCTTCTTGGGTCCTCAGGCCCTTGCATTGTCTAACTGCCTTGACTTCCACACCGATCTGCTTCTCTATTCCTATGTGTTGTGAATTAGGTACGTACACAACCACTAGAAATGATTATTCAATAAGGGTAAACTGTGGGGTTTGAACTTTATAAAGTTAGCACATAAAATATTATTTCTTGTCATTTTACAATAATATTTTAGCCTTTTACTTATTGCTGAGAAAAAGAAAATGGGATGAGAGCTAACTGATTAGTTTTAGTACATGTGGAGGGAAACAATTCATGCTACTGTGTAAGTAGTAAGAAGCACTTAAGAGGCCAAATAGACCACAGTCCAAACATACACAGTGCTCAGAGATGGTTAACTAGACCATCGCTAACCTCAAATCACCTCCTCCAAAAAGAGTCTGAGCTTCATTCTCTCTGCTGGAAGGAAGAGCTAGGCAGAGGATGGGAGCTGATTGTTGGGTGTGGCATGGACACATACATCCTCTACTGCAATAAGGAACTTGTTATAGGGACATAAGTAAAATCCAGGGTCCAATGAGAAATATTTGATTTTAATTATCATTTAAGTTTCTGTGTATGGGTGTTTTGCCTGCATGTATATTTGTGCATCGTGTGTGGGGGGGGGTTGTCCAAGGAGGTCAGAAAATGGCATCAGATGCACTAAAACTAGAGTTACCAATGGTTTTAAGCCATTAAAAGTGTGTGGCTACCAAAAGAGAAACATAAACACAAACCCAGCCACAAAACCTTTGATCTACAATATGTCCTGCTCATTGCTAGGGCAATGGTAACACAAAGCTTGTGAGAGTAACCAGCCAATGTTGGATTTGACTTAAGGTCCACTCCATGAGATAGAACCCATACCCAACATTTCTTGGGTTATCAAGAATCAGAGACTAGATAAGCCCAGAGACCTAGATAAGCCCAGAGACCAAATACTACTGGTTTAAAAAGAAAAAGGAACAGTGCAATGACTGCTGATGACATTCTGCTGTACTCACAGATCAGTGCCTTATTCAGCCACCATCAGAGAAGCTTCCTCCTGCAGCAGATGGGAACAAACACAGAGACCCACAGCCAGACATTAAGCAGAGAAATAGACTGTGGAACACATAGTTCTTATGGGATATTGCCATCAAATCCCACCCCTCAAGCCCAGAGAACCAAAAGGAAGAGGAAGTGTAAAGAATGTAAGTGCCAGAGGGAATGAAGGACACCAGGAGAATAAGGACCCCTAAACCAACTGAGCATACCTCAGATGAACTCACAGAGGCTGAAGCAGCAAGCTCAGGGCCTATATTACATTCTGTACCAGGTCCTCTGCACACATATATTATAGCTCTCAGTTTAGTGTTTTTATGGGACTCCTGAAAATGTGAAGGAGTGATTCTCTGATTCATGTGCCTTATCTTAGGTCTTTTTTCCTTCTGTGGATCCATCTTGTCCAATTCTGATGTGATCGTTTTGTTTTATCTTATAGTATTTTAGTTTGTCCTGTTTGGTTGTTATCTCTTAGAAGCCTGTTCTTTTCTAATGGGAGACAGAAAGGGAGTGGATCCTGAGGGGATGGGTGGTGGGTAGGGACTGGGAGAAGTAGAAGGAGGGGAAAACATCATCGGGATGAATCAATTCTCAATAAAAGTTGGGGGAGGGGGAAGAGATGCTTAAAGAAAAGAAAATGAGCACCGCACACAGTAAAGGCAAAGGGTGATCATAACAAGAGGAGGCAAAGTCTAGGATGAGGAGAGCTGTTTATCATGTAGTTAATGGAAAGTTGCTAGAAGCTTTCAGACAAGGAGCGATTTCAAAACAGAATTGGCATCCGATTTGCGCTTTGCGAAGTTAGCTGTCTGGCTTGTGAGTGGCAGGTAATCACAGTGAAGCAGGGGTTAAAACAGGAGGATGAGTGGAGAGTCTCTCACCATTCAGGAAAGATGTGAAATGCCTTGACTTCTGGGTGTGGCAACAGAGGACACAAATGGTCACTTTCAATGGATCATTGAGCTTGAGCAACAAGATCAACTGGATTAGACATGCAAAGGGAAGAAATCAATGGCATTTCTAATATGCTGGGGCTGAGCTGCTGTGAGTTGGTATCACAAGCCAAGGTTAGACTGCAGAGGCAGGCAAGGGGATGCACTGTGCATGCTGAGAGCTCGGTTTTACACATCTCATTCAAGCACACCATGCTTTCCAAGAATCGCTTTCCTCTTCCCATTTCATAGGCCAGGAAACAAAAGCAAAGAGTTTATGCAACTTGGCTGGGATTACCAGTACACTCAGCCTATGTGACATTTCCCTTTCTACAGTACCATAAGGTTAGGATCCCTGAATTCTAATCCCAGGCACTGTTTACTGTTTCTGTAATCTTTCTCCTGCCTAATTTCTCTAGGCCCTAATTTCTCTCCTTTTGAAAAATGAACATTTTTTCCCATGAAAGTTAATTGGAGCTATATAGGCACTATTCAAAACATAGTGTCTAGTAAATGTTCAAGAGCAGTTCATGAATATTCAGCAGCTGTGGTTACCTGTGCAAGCGCCACACAAGATGGGGCCTATGAACATTCCATCTTGGATTGGGAAGGGCTCCTGCACCACTCACTCCCTGAGGTGCTTTGGCAGTTCATGATTGCAGGGAAGTTCATTTGCTTCAGTGGTGGAGTGATTTTTAAGTTGCCCACACTTTTTTTTTCCAGGTTTTCCAAGACAGGGTTTCTCTGTGTGGCCCTGGCTGTCCTGGACTCACTCTGTAGACCAGGGTGGTCTCAAATTCACAGAGATCTGCCTGTCTCTGCTTCCTGAGTACTGAGAATAAAGGTGTGTGCCACCACCACCTGGCACCTATACTCTTCTAAGTAAGCCCCAGCCATGCACATGCTAGCAATTCTAATTAAACTCAATGATCACAAGAAAAACAAAAGGCATGAATAAGCCCCTTTTCTGGGGGGAAAGAGGGGCAGGAATAAGAAGGTAATGAGAGGAGAACAGAGGTAGGATGAAAATGATGCATACACACACATATACATATAAATACATATATATGAAACTGTCAAAAAGTTTAAAGGTATTAGCATTATAGCAGTTCATCTCCAAAGACTATAACAACATTATCATCCTGGAATTACTCTTAAAAAAATAATAATACCTAGTTGTGTTTTCTCCATCCAGTTGGCCTTAGCCTATGGTCCTTGTCTTATTTCTCATTGTTATAACCGAATATCAATATGAGAATCTGATTGCCTATGGTGAGTGGTCTTTACAGGTGAAGGAAGGTACTGACTGATACCTGAAATAAAGTCTGACTAAGTCGACAAAACATAAAAAGCAAAAGACAAGATAGGAAAACTCCACTGCACGGGTCTGAAATGAGCAGAGGGAAAAGTCCCAACCATAACCAGGGAAAGTTAGTTGCATCAGCAAAGACAAAAAAAAAAAAAGCCACAGGCACTGCCATCATCACTCATGTCATGTCATAAGAATCTTGAAACTGGAAGTCCAAAAGGAAAAAGGAAACCTTCCCTGAGCCCAAACAGGTACAGCAGCCTCTGCTGCGCTGTAACACTGCACGCCCTGACATAAGGAAACTGTGTGTACTATTTTCTCCTTCTCTGCTGTAGTAAGTGCATCCTTTGGCAAGAGCCCTCCAGTCAGTCAGTGGTCAATGTGACATCTTTTCAATGACTTTTAAAGGTCAAATAAGAAAGTAATGATTAAAACGGGCACGGAAAGCAAAAGTCAGGCGTGGTGGTATGCACCTATAATTCCAGCACTTGGGAAGCATGATGAAAGCCAGAGTTCAAGGCTAGCCTTGGCTATATAGTGAGCTAGGGGCCAGCCTGGGTTGCATGAGACCCTGTTGTCAAAAATGAAAGAACAAACAACTGACAAGGGATGTATCAGAAGAAGCAGGGTAAAGGCAAAACCATGCAGACACGCAGCCATGGGGAGTTGTCTTCCTGTGTTCCGGAACATAAGGCAGTTTCTACCCATCCTGTGCCTTTCCCACAGGTCTTGTGCCAGCCTCAGCTGGCTTTCTCCTGCTTCCATCCAGACAATGCCTCTGGGTCCTTCCGTCCCTGAGGGACACCAGCACAACAGGACGACCTTGAATCCTGACTTGCCTTAGCCTTTCAGCCATAATGGAAGAATCATTGGAGGAACTGAGTAAAATACTTACCTTTTTAAAACCTTAGTTTTCTCATCAGTGAATATGGAGAAGAATATGAGAACCCCCTCAGCCCAGTCTCTTCTGTGTGCTGTGCATAGACACCTGCGAACCAAGACAGCGCCTCCCGGGAGCAAACTATGTCCGCTCCTTGGGCAGGCACTTCTTTCCTCCAGACCCAGGAGAAAATTGATTTCCGTAGAGAGAGAAGGGTGGGGACAACGATTTCACTTTCTGCCTCACCTCAGAGAGTTGCTACTAAGTGACAGTAAGACAATGCCTGTGACACATGGCCTTTAATAAACACATTTGCTTTATAATCTGGAGTTTCTGTCTCACTGGAACGGGGGCTTTGTTTTGTTCTGTTTGATTGTTTTTAGTGGGAATGAACCTTTAAAAAGAAAAACATGCTAAACTGGAAAAGGTGGCTCAGCAGTTTAAGAGCATTAGCTGTTCCTCCAGAGGATCTGGATTCAATTCCCAGTACCCACAGGGCAGCTCACAGGGGTCCATAATCAAAGCTTCAGGAGATCTGATACCCTCTTCTGGCCTCCTCAGGCACTGCATCCATGAGATACACACATGTGCTGGCTAGTTTTATGTCAACTTGACATATACTAGAATGACTGTGGAAGAGGGAATCTCAGTTGAGAAGATGCCCCAGTAACATTTTCTTAATTAGTGACCGATGTGGAAGGATTTAGGATATGTAAGTCAAATAAACCCTTTCCTCCCCAAGTTGATCATGGTGTTTTATCACAGCAGTAGAAACTCTAAGACAACACAAATGTAGAAAAAAACAGCCATACATATACATATATATAAAACCTTCAGTGAGAACTTTGTTCTAATTCATCCAATTTCTGTTGCTTGCTATCAGCCTAGAAAAATATATTGAGCAGTCATGTAAAAAATTCTAAATAAATTGATGAAGAAAGTTATATTATGGGAGGAGAGAGAGAGAGAAGGTAAAAGTGGATTCAGAAATTCATTGGGAAAGACAATGAGGAGGGCTGGCTAAAAGAAAGCAACCCTAACTTAATTCAAGTGTTCAAGTGTGACGGTCAGGATTGCGTCAAACTAGTCAAATTGTGGTTTCCTCTTGTATAGAATTTCTTCTTTCTGCAGACATCTCTTAAAAATAGGCCACCAGGAAAAATCATGTATTGACGCAGGAAAGTGGGGGAGAATTCTATGTCTCTGCATCTTGCCTCAGCAAGAGTCCAGGGGGAAGAAAAGGTGTTAGCCAGCACAAAGAGAAAGCAGTTGATCCCATAATACCTCAGCAAAGAGGGCTTGCCTGGGGCGGGAGGGGGCAATGTCCATCAACTAAGCAGAGACTGCAAGGATATGGCCCAGCCCAAACCCAGGGTGATTTCCTCTAAACTGGGAAACAGGAAACAATACAGATGGAATATAAACTCAGATGCCTCTAAAACTAAAACACATCATCATTTTTTAAAGATTTTATTCTATTTTTATTTTAGTGTGTGTGTGTGTGTGTGTGTGTGTGTGTGTGTGTGTACCAGTGAGAGGGTATGTGCCTGTGAACACTGGTCCACCGAGGCAGAGATGTCTGACCACCTGGAGTTGGAGTTGCAGGCAGTTGTGAGCCAACTGATGTGGGTACTAGGAATCAAACTCAGTTCCTCTGGGAGAGTAATAGGAGTTCTTAGCTACTGAGCCATCTCCCCAACCCCCCATTTCATTCTTTTAAACCATGATACCACCCTGGTCCCAACACCCATCCCCTCATGGGTAGATCTCAGTGATGAGAGCTATTCTTATTGAGTTCTTTGAAAACCCCCACTGGATACTTTGCATAGAGTAGCTTGTTGAGTCATCAAAAACATCAAAACAATGAGGAAACGGGGAAACGGGGGTTCACGAAAGCTAGATGACGTCTTCAGAGTCACACACGAGTGGGGCCAAACTCTGGCTGTCCCTGGCTGCAGTGCTGGTATTGTCACACACAGGTTATAGAGAAGAGTCATGGGACTGAGAACCTGGGGGTATGCTTACTGTATGGCGCAGCAGCAGGTAGAGACAGAACCTGAGCACAAGACAGCTTTCCCACCCAAGCCTCAGCTCTAGCCAAGCCTGTCCTTCCTGGCCACCAGTTCTTTGGCACCCCTTTGCAATGAAGTGACCTATCTGTTGGCAGAGGCCACTCATTCATTCCCAGCTGCTTAGACCCAAAATAATCATTCAGAAGCTATGTTATTTGCAATACTGTGTGACCAATCACTTAAGTGTATTGATAGCTAGCTCTTATATCTTTGATTAACCCATTTTTATTATTTTATATTTTACCACGAGGCTTGTAGCCTACCATCAAGGTCCTTACTGGTGGCTTGCATCTTTCTCCTTTAGTGATCCCATGGCTTCTCCTGATTCTGCCTTCTTTCTCCCAGCATTCAGTTTAGTTTTCCCGTCTAGCTCTATTCTGCCCTATCACAGGTCCAAAACAGATTTTTTATTAACCAATGATATTCACAGCATGCAGAGGGGAATCCCACATCACCCATAATGACACCATCTTCTGGTTTTCTCTTCTTATCTATATATAAGCCCTTATTTCTATTTCTGGGCTTTAATAGTACCATTCTGTTTTTCATCGGTTCTCACTGTAGCATTCCTTTGCATAGAACCACCAACCAGCTTTCCAAATAGTGTTTTTTCCTATCCTTGTTATCCGTAACAACTGGGAAGCAAAGGACCTGTGGGGAAAGGTTAACTAAATACCACTGGTTAGGTTGTGGCAGAGGTCTCCTTCCTCCCTCACAGTGAAAGAGGAATTTGCAATGAGAAACAGAAGTCACTGTTTCAGGTATGTACACATCTGCTTTCCTTTCTTTTTTTGACATCCAAATACCACCAACGCCTGATTTTCATACACTAATGATGGAATGAAAACTTTGTTGAAGTAGGAAAATCATAAATTAACCCCCAAATATCCATAGAAAGATTCTACATGGCAAGAAAGCAATCAACCGAATTATGGTGGTCAGACTGTTTGTTGCCCTAAGTCAGTCTGTATTACGTGATACTGGCCTTTAGGCTGCACCTTTCCCTGGGTGAATTTATTTTACAAAGCAGAATTTGACATCATGCAATGCACATAAATAATCCTACCTGTCCACCATCCAACCAAGAGGCACTTAAAAGTAAATGTGTGCAACCGGCCTTTAGGCCGTGCCTTGCTCTAGATGACTTTCTTTTGCAAAGCAGAATTTCCTATCTTGCTTGTGCATATCACCACCATCACCTGCCCAGTACCAACTAAGAGACACTTAAAAAGAAGTTACCACCTATAAACTTAGTCAAAAGAGATTGGAAAAGCATGGGTACGTGGAAACACTAAAGCCATATCAGATAAACCAGACCTAGGAACTTAATGAACATACTAAAGGGCCATCCCCAAAATAAATGTGTTGAACACTTGGTCCCCAATTGTTGGTGGTATTGAGAGATGATTAGATCTTTAGGTTCTAGCTTCATCAATGGGTTAACCCACTGAAGAGGTCATACTGGGAGGTTATTTGCTGATAAGTCTTGGCTGGAGGAAACAGATCACTGAGGACGTGTCTTTGAAGATATATTTTGTCCCAGGACCACTCTTTCTGTGGTTCTTGGTGACAGGAGGGGACCCGTTCTTCTCTGTCACACCTTCTGTCATGATTCTTCTGCTTTGCCAAGGGCTTAAATTCACCTGCACCAGATGATCATGGACTTAGACATTGAAAACTATGAGTCGAAATAAGTGTTCCTCTTAAATAATAACTCTCGAATATTCTATCACCGTGATTCAGACCCTCTCAGAAAGGCGTCTACAGATGTGCCTATCTCAAGCTCTGAATCTTGCTTCTGAACCTAACATAAATCGACTTGCATCTTTGAAATTTTCTTGGCTTCAATCTCCACATGTTCGGAGTGGAAGACCCTTGGTTAGATAGCATAGCAAGGTCCTATTGCTACAACAACAGGAGGCAAACAACCACCAAACCTCAGTCGTACAATAGAAACAGGCAGTTAAATGTCTGATATTTGTATGTCAGCTAGGGACCAGCTGACTGAGGCTTGACATGGCTGCATGATTCTATCCAGTGGGTCTCCTATTCTTTTCCAGAGAATAGAAGGAGATTCTGGGCATTTTGTTGGTGTAGGAAGTTCTTCTATCTATGTGTTGCTTTCATTGGTTGAATAAAGAAACTGCCTTGGCCTTTTGATATGGCAGAACTTAGATAGGTGGAGTAGACCAAACTGGACGCTGGGGAGAAGGGCAGTGTGGCAGATACCGTGAAGCTCCTGCCTGAGACTGATGCTGGTTAGAATCTTTCCCGGTAAGCCACGACCTCATGGTGTTATACAGATTATTAGAACTGGTCTGAATCAAGATGTGAGAGTTAGCCAATAATAGGCTAGAGATAATGGGCCAGTCAGTAATTTAATTAATACAATTTCTGTGTGGTTGTTTCAGGTATAAGCTAGCAGGGCGGGACAAACAAAGGGCCCATGCTCCCTACTACATTTTGTTGTCAGGGCAATGACAGAGCGAAACAGAATGATGTCAAGGTTCTGTGATAGACTGCTAGAGCCAAATGCCTCTGACAACTGAGTAATTTTTAGATGCCGAGTTTGTTTCTTACTGCTCTGGAGAATAAGTTCAGGGAGCTGGACAGAATCGCCATTACAAGATGGCTCTGACATCCTGTCTTGTTGGAAATAAACAACTCCATATATGGCTATGCCTTTGGGAGCTGTGTGTCCCTGTTTCCCACATGCGCAGTGGTTTAGAGTCCTTGGGCCTATCCTGATGCAGTCTAGTGTCAGCTGATGGTGGCAGCCAATCACAGGGCAACCCGTGTGCCTACTCCCTATATAAGCAGCTGCTTTTGTGCTCTCGGGGGCCCCTTTCTTCCTGCTCCCCCTCAACCAAGAGGCACTCCAATAAAGTGTGATCTGAGAAGAATCCTCGTGTGGTGGTTGTTCTTCCTCACTGGTCGAGAAGTTCGCCGCAATAAGAAGTACAAAATCAATGCAGTGACAGGTTCAACATTTAACAAAGGCCCAGCCACTGTTTGCAAGATGGTAACTCACAGTCATGCAGTAAAGAATGTGGTTAAAGGAAAGAACTATAATAAAAAATATAAATATATATGATAAGGAATATATAATAAATATATATAAAGAATATAATACATAAACAGACCTCAACTGAGAATGCTTCAAAAGTTTTCAGCTTAATAATGGCATGAAAGCCCTGTACATGCAATAAAACCAGAACATTTTGTAAAGTACATGTAACACCTTTCATAAGGATAGGTTCTACCTTTGATAGAACTGAGAGAAACTAATTTAGGAAAAGGGTCTCAGGGAGAGTCTGATAAGGTCTCTGGCCACACAGATTGCATAAGGGTCACCAAGCTAGGAAACACATTCATTCCAGCCTTCTAAATGGAAAACAGATTTTGTATCTCTTTCCTTGAAGGAACAACCCTCTGTGCTTGATATCCCAGGTTCCCCTAGTGCTCTTCTGTGAGCACAAAGACCTCTGGTCCCCTACAGAGTAGGTCCTTAAAAGATCTGCATTATGATTTCATCTCAAAAGCTCTAGTTGAGACTTTGAGTTTAATATATACTCTATTTTAAACTTTCCTTAAAGCTGATATATAAAAGATACCTAATGATTTTAAATATTATTTAAAGATCATCATATCACAAATCAAATTCCTTAGTTTGCCCAGGTGTAAAAGTTAAAAGTGAGACTCTAAATCACGCTTTTTAATATTACTGAGCTCATTTTCAACTATCGTTTCCAGTCATATTTTCTGCCTCATCTTCCCACATTTACTGCATATACTGTGGGTGCTGGCACTTTCACACTCAGTCACTCATATGACAAGGATTCAAAAGCGTTTCCAGCATTTTGATGTGTCATTTTCATTTTCTGTGCTTCCTTTATGTTCTGTGCCTTCTTTTTAATTACTTTCTACAACACAATTTGGGGCTTAGAAGCAAAAAAAAATTTTTTAAAGATCATGTAATTTAATAAAAAAGAAAGAAAAACATCTCCACTGCAGTTTGTTTAATTACTGATCTATTTATTAAATGTCATAGTAAGCGTGCTTTTGTGATAACAGTGAAGAGATAGTTACAGCTGAAGAGATAGAAAGGCATTTCATCTTTAGAAAACAGCTGAGAATACAAAGGCTAGAGATTGATGTTTTCCATCTATTGAGCCTCTGACCTCTGAAATCACTGAAAGCAACTTGTGTTTGTAAACAAGCAAAGTGTGGGAGGTTAGAGCACAGATCAGGACAGCCATGTGTGGGCTCCTGCTTGTGCTGGCTTACCCAGGCAGCCACCCTGACCTCTGGCATGTTTCTTGCTTTGCCTATAAACAGGTAGTAATCAGAAAATCAAAACTTCTCAGAAACCATGACTTATAAAATATTTCACATATGTATTTCACATAATATTCTTATTATCTTTCTGCCACATTTGTTCACTAAAAGCATTGATATTTTGCAAAATTTATTATCATCAAATACCAACTTAATTATTTTTCAGTGATATTCAAAACATTTATTAGATGAATATTAAATAATAATTTTTTTCTCTTGAAAGAAATAAAAGCTGGAAATTTTAAATCTATTTGGTATGGCAGGTTCTGTGCTAGGTATATGTAGACAATATGCTATTCTGTCAATAATGAAACACTTCAAGGAAAAATAATCTCAAAGGAATTTATTATAAATTATTTATAAATGCTCATCTGCTAGCTCAAGTTTATTACTAACTAGCACTTACAACTTAAATTAACCCATTGCTATTTATCTATGTGCTGTCCTGAGGTCTGTTGACCTCATCTGTGAACTTCTCATGTTATTTTTTCTGTGTCTGGCTTGTGACTCCTCTGACTTTGCACTTCTTCCTAATATTCTTAGTCTGGCTCTCCCACCTAACTTTATCCTGTCCAGATATTGGACAGTCAGCTTCTTTATTAAATCAATCACAGCAACATATATTCACAGAGTATAAAGGAATATTTCACTTTCTCCCCTTTTTGACCAATTAAAAAAAAGAGGTTCTTAACTTTAACATAGTAAAATTATATACAAGAAAAAGTTATTAGGTAATAATTACAGGTACAATACCCAGTCCATTTGTATTTGCCAAATTGGGGGAAATGCTCTATAGTTTATCTCGTCTTTCAGAGTCTAAAGTTTTAAACCTAATTTACCTTTTATCATAACTAAGGAAAACTTAAACTGTGACTATCGAGTCTTCAACTCCATCAAACACCCCAGAAGATAAAATGTTACTAATGACAGGGATATCTGGCTGCCTGAACAGTCACCCAAAGTTCTTTTGCAGTGTTGGAGCATCCATCTTTGGCATACAGACCTAGAATATCTGATAGACATTTTTGAGAAGCAGGGAATTTTGAAGGACTGCCCCTGTCTTGGCAAACTTTAGTAGTCACTTTTTTTTGCATCCTGCCGGTCCAGTTTGGACAGTATACTGTCAGCAATTGAGGTGAGGACGTTTTCTTTGCCCAAATGGCTAGCTTTTGTCATAAAGAAAGCAAACTCCATACAGAGTTTTTTCAATGCCCATCATTTTCTTTGAAGTATATTGATACTGCCAGAAGCAGACATGTCTCAGAGTCAAGAAAAACCTAATGTTATTAAAACATTTTAAATGCCATATTCTGTAGGTCTTTGAAGTGTTTGAAGACTAAAACTTCCTCCCCCAGACAAATCAGTCAGTTGCTTTGGAGTTTGGCTTTGCTCTATTAGGACACAGGCAGAACCAGATTGGTTTTTGGTTTGTTTTCATTTTTGTTTTGTTTTTGTTCTTGTTTGTTTTTTTCCCCTAAATATAACGAGAAAAGCCTATAGTCAGTCTAGCTCCCAACAGAGTCATCATTCTCCCTGGAAACCTCACAAACCTAACCTTTACTGTCTACATTTTAACTGACTTCCTGGTCTCCTGGGTCCCCCCAGAATCATCCATTAAGCTCTGTTTGCAGCATTCTACAGATTCTCCAGCTTACAGCAGCTCCAGACTCTTTCACCTTTTCCCATACTCTGCTCAGAAGGCCTAAGAGCCAGATGGAAAGATTTATCATTGCAACAGACCCACTTCTCTGGGCCAATCTTCTGTGCCATTCATATTTTCTCATTGGTGTGAAATACCTCTCAGAAGCAACTTAGGCAAGGAAGGATTTATGCCAGCTCAGTTTAAAAGTGGGGAAGGCAAGTAGTCATGAGAGTGGGTGCCTGTCCGTGGTATTGGGGTGGTAGTGCACTCACATCTTAGCAAAGCAGAAAGAAAGAAAGATCCATGAGGGGGCGGTGAGGATCTATAAAGACCTGTCTCCAGGTTACCCACTTTCTTTAATGAATCTGTACTTCCTAAAGATTTCACAACATCTCAAAACAGTACCACCAACTCTAACACATGAGACATTTGACATCCAAACTGTAATGTGCGTGTCTGTGGTATATGCACATCTATAACACATGTGTCTGTGGTATGTGCACATCTATAAAATGTGTGTTTGTGGTATATGCACATCTATAACATGTGTGTCTGTGGTATATTCACATCTGGGGGAGGGCAGGTGGTGCACATGTGTGAAGGTATCTACGCACACGCATGCATACATCAGAAGTTGACATCAGATGTCTTCCTCTATCACTCTCAGCTGCACTAGGGTTGCAGATGCATGGCCTGGATTTTACATGGGTTCTGTGAATCTAAACTCAGGTCTTCATGCTTATAGAGTAAGCACTTTACAATCTGAACCATCGTCCCAGCCCCAACCTTAACCTTTCTTTATATAAAAGGAGTGCAAAAAGTGGAATGATGTATTACTTTTCTCATTAACAAGAATGGTGATATTAGAGGGCTTTACTGCTCTGTTTTACTTTTTCAATTTATACTTTTGGAGTCAGAGAGTCATGGCGTCGCAGGTTGAGAAAGAACTTTATTCTATGATACATCTCATTAGACTCCATCACCATCCATCCATCCTCCCATTGTCCTGCCGCAAAGAGCCAATGCAAACTCATGGCATTGTCCAATGTCTTCAGAACAGATCTGCTAATGTCAAATACATCCATTATAGACCTCAACAGCCAGTCTGAAAATCCAACAGCCAGCTTCCAGAGAGGTGGCAAACTGATTAGCCGCCCTTTCCATAAGTCAATCTCTCCTCATGAGTGAAGCCATTTTATTCCATGTTTGTTCCCACCAAAACCGGCCATGAAAGTTTCTATTTTCATCCTTTTGCAGATCTCCCTTTGGCCTCTCTGTGTAATGCAACCTTCTTTCCTGAGAGGGAAGGATTTCTCTCAGACTCACACCCTCATTCCATGTTTTCCTCTCACATTTTTTTTCTGGTTAAGAACAATGTCTTCTCCCTGGGAATTTGTCTGTCACCTACTTTTCCTGATAAGAAAGGCCATCAGATTCTTTATAGAGTTATTAAGCTATCATGTCAGCCCAAAAGACTATCACAGGATAGGGGAAAATGGAAAGTGAGATGGATATAATTTTTAACCTCCTCTAATATAGTAGAATCCATAACCTTAAAACACAAAGACATAGTCCAAATGTCCAGTATCTGATGGTACATTAAAGGAAGCAGTAGTCATATAAAATACAGAGGCTTTCAAGCACCACTAATATGTTGATATTTCTACTGAAGAACAACTTCCTGCCTATGTAACTTTAGTTAGGTTTAAAATAAAATATAATCCATATAAATTTGATCACCCAGGCAGACATATTCCCTAGCCCTCTGTATATTTCATCACATTTGACTATTCCTGCCAAGTGACCACTGAGTCTCAGTTCTTTCATGAATCCAATGGCCAAGACACAACATCTTCTAGAAGAACCATATCACCCCTGGATTAATCTGTAAGAAACATCCTTGAGTGCTTTAAATTCAGCCTCCAGCCCTTGGCTCTTTAATGTTTGTAGATGTAGATCTAGAAACTCCCAATCATGGGTGTTTTCTGAAGATCTCTCTACAAAACATCAAATTTCCCAAACCATGGAATGCTGCAAGCTGGCATGATGAACAGAGCCTGGAAGGGCTAGGAACGGAGACATTAAGAGTTATAGTAAGCAGGGGAAAGCACCTGCTGTCAAAGCAGTGCTTAAAATGTTAGGTTTTTATAACGTGTGCTCATCTTTTCCCAGTAAGTTCCTCCACTGACTCTGGAGAGATGGCTCTGCAGTTAAGAGCACTGGATACTCTTGCAGGACAGGGCTTCGATTCTCAGCATCCACGTGGTAGCTCACAACTTTCTATAACTTCAGCTCCAAGGGATACAATGCCCTCTTCTTGCCTCCATGGCAAGAAAAACATAATTGTGCATACATACATGCAGGTGAAACACTTATACATATAAAGTTTAAGAATCTCTAAAAGAAAAAGAAAAATAGTTAAGGGGGGGGGGGATGATCCTCCTTGTGCTATTCTGTGCTTGCTTAACTTTAAACACAGACACACACCGCTTAATGATGAAGATACTTTGTAAGAAATGTATTTTTGCACTACTTTATTATTGTCTGACTATCATAGAGTATACTTAGACAAGGTAAGATTGCTATGATGATGTCACTACATAATATATTATTGGACCACTGTCATATGTACCATCTGTTGGTGACTGAGATATTATTCTGTAGCAAATTATTGTTAAATAAATGGTTGTTAAATTGGGGGGAAATGTACCATTCACAGCTTGAAATGAATTGTTTGTGGTGGTAGGATAGCACTACAGGGTTAATATTTTGCATGATGGAAAAATGAGAGTGGTATAAACACGCATCTCATTCCGGCATCATCACCTAGTGAAACTTTTTAAGATTCAGTTGCTTCTGATTTGTCATCTTGTCACCTTTAAACTCCCAGAAACTGAACTAGTACTTAGATCCAGGACCATTCAGCTCCTTGGAGACTTGCCTCTTTAGACAAGACAGAAGAAATACAGACAACACCAGGGTACTGCTTGACAATCAGTTCCTTCACAAGGAAATAGGGAACAGAATTCTTTCAATGGAACTACTCAGGTGAGTCTTCAGAGATAAAGAATCTCTCCATGTGGGTCTCTAACTACAGGAGAATGTCGGTAAAGAGAAAGGTGGCTTTGCTGGGTTTGAAGATGAAGGAAAGGGCAGGAGCTAATGAACTTGGGCAACCTCCAGCAGTTAAAACGAACAGTTCTGGCCTGAGGCTCCAGAAGGAAAGGTGCCCTACATAAGCCTTGATTTAGCCCAGTGGGACTAGAGGCAAAGTTCCTACTTTCTGTTCTTTTTTAGATGCTGGGTTTATGGTAAGTTATTGAAGCAACCATAGAAAGCTAAGACACATTCTTCATTTTGGGCAATTCTAAACTGAATAAGCATCTATCCACTCCCAAATCAAGACATGGAAAGTAAATCACAACTCTTCCTGACAAAAATGCTCCCAAGTCCCTAGGGCTTCCCCCTCTTTTTCACTGCCCTTTCCCACTGCCTTCTCACACCTCACCCACCAACCCACTGTGGTGACTTCTGTCTCTTTTGACCCCACGTTCGAGGACATAAGACCTGCCCACTCTTTGCCTGTCCCTGTTTTCACCTTCCTCTTTTGATTTTGTCCTCTCCTACTTCTACCCACAACAGGTTTAGTCATGTTACTGGGAGTAAGCTCAGTAAAGTGAGTCTGGACAAATACCGAGAAATGTCTTCCAGAATTGGGTTCGGTCACTTGCAACCTCCAAGTTACATCAATCCACTAACGTAACTTTAGAAGCAGATGATCTAGATAAATTCTGTCTCTATGCACTCTGTAAAAGTCACTTTTTCCTCTTATAAACGTTTACATAGTAATGAAGAGGAAACATTTAAATCTGTCCGAGTATGAAAACGATGCACTTGCAGAAGAAAATCGCCTGTCCCTTCGGAAGCAGTAATACAAGACTCAGACAAAACATTCTAAGTGAAATGGATTCTTTATTACATCTTAGAATTGAGTCTTGTGCCCAGTATGACGTGACTAGAAGCATTGCCTAGATGATGCTGCAGTTCATAAATATAGCTAACGACACTGAAACAAGAGCTTTGGGCCAGAGCCAAACAAGCTCTAGATTCAGTGAATTTCCTAAAGAAGCACCTAGAATTTTCATAAGGGCCCAGACGACTCCAGCTTCTGGGAGGCATGTGGATAGGTGTACACACTGAGTTACTTTACACTGTGCAATACAGAATGCTGTGGAGATGTAATATAGAATATATATAGAGAGAATACAATATACAGTTTTGTGGAAGCAACCTGAGGCAGGAACTGAAGCAGAAGCATGGAGGAGCCTTCTGATAGTACCCATGACCACCAGCCCAGGAGGGCCACCACCCACAGGGAGCTGGGCTCTTCTACACCAATCATCAATCAAGAAAATTCACCACAGGCCGGTATTATGAGAGCATTTTCTCAGTTGAGGTTTCTTCCTCCCAAATGACTCTAGCTTTTGTCAAGTTGACATAAAATAACCAGTATACCTCCTTGGCCTAGAATCTAGTTTCTAAGTGTTGAGGCCTGGAAAGAAAAAAATCAAGATGATATTTCTAGAGTCAATTGCCATCTCTGCAAACAAAGAGGGAAAATGAGAAATAAAACTTTGACCACACTTTAGGCTGGTGAAAACACTAAGCACTTGTGACGGTTGGCTCTTCTTTGCTGTCAGTTTAACTGTAGTAAGACGGGAAAGAATTTAGTTCTCTATAAAGAAACACATCACAGGAGAGGTCACAGAAACTGTGAATGGAGACAGAACTATAAAAGGAAACGTGACCTCAGGTGTCTCAGTAGAAGCAGGAATTATAGTCATTTCTCCCTCCATATGTGCCTCCAGATACCAGAGGAACTGACTCCTTAGAAAACATGCTGGAAGCTCATGGCTCCTGATAAGTGTTTTCAGATACTAACTGCTTCAAATGTTTCCAAACATTACTAAACATTTAGGAATTTGTATCTTTTGGTATGTTAGGAGTCTAAAGTGAAAAGTTCAGAAACGCTCCACACCCAAAGTCTACTGCTTAAGCCAAGAATTCTAAAACGCAGTTCATCTTGTCTGTACGTTTTTACATAGTAATGCTAACCCCATGGCATTTCCATCTGGGGAGAAGGGAGCTTGAATTTTACCTTATCTGAAACAGGAGCATTTGTCACTATGTTGCTGATGGCTCCTGGCCCTTTGATTATTGTTTTAGCACAATTTAATAGTCCACAAAGTTGGGTGGGGACAGCCTTTGGATTTCTTTCTTCAACTTAGTTCTCTTAAATCATTTGTAATGACTTTAGAGCTACATCATGATGGGCAAGTGAGGAGTAAATCCAACCCACTGCGCTGTCAGTTCCTGGCTGCTTTCTCTGTTACATTATTATAAAAGGACTGAACACATCTCCAGGAACACAGCAAGTTCAGGCAGGGACATATTAAACCTCAGCTAGACTTTGAGGCAATAAGAAAATGTGTGAACATGATAATTTGATCTGGATATCAAGAGAGGTCTTTTTTACTTTCCTCTTATCAAAATGGGAGCTTGAGGGAAACGTTGAAAGACAAAATGTCCATTCAATTTTGCCAAAATAATTTTAATTATTTCTTTCATTTTTTTGAGATTATAATGTAATTATTTCATTTCCCCCTTCCCTTTCCTCCATACAGAATTCCCCATATTCCCCTCTTTGCTTTGGGGGAACTATGCTCTTAGTGTCTTTAGTGTCTACATGTCCTGTCTCTGATGCAGTATGCCACATCCCGCATGCCAGCGGGTGGGAGAACCCAAAATTCAGCGCGAGAACGTGAACAGAGCACATGTGGCTGCCAGCCTATGAGCTGAGTCCATCCACTCATTTGGGAGTGCAGTTCCTCTCCCCACAGCACAAGCCTGTACACTGGGGACACCAGAGCTCTCTGCCCTTCACAATGACACCACCACGCACCACCAACAGCTTAGTATTCCATCCTCTTGACATTTTAGAAAATTGGAAATAACAGCAATACCTGCTTAACAGATTCTGTGAGCAGTAAAAGATAAAGCATTAACAATAGCCATATCACTTCCTGTTTCTCAAGAACATTAAATATTAATGATAGTGCTGGGAAAAATGTCGCACTGATAACTCATGACCGCAATATGATACCAAAACGCTTAAGTAATCAGATACACATATTTATTCCCAAAAGTTGAGTACTGAGCACATGTCATCATAGTCTAAACATTTGAAAGTTGACCAATACATCTATATATGGCCTACTACCATGCACCCATGCAACCATATATGGATAGTCAATAGCTACTCTCTGGATGGCATCAAGCTGGTAAGATAGTTCATTTCTGTCTGTTGATTGAGAGTTTTTATTTAGCTTTTGAATTATTTAAGTAAGTTTTATCATCATAGCATATTAACAGAATTTAGATGATTTTTTAGTTTGAGTTATAATTTAATTCATCATTGTGAAATAAATTTAGAGCATTATCTTTTTTAAATTATTAGATTATATTGATAATATGAAGAAGGGGAAGAGCGGAAATTTGTCTTATATACACAAAACCTCCAAGCATAAGGTTATTCATTTTAGTATTTACAGTTTCTTAACAAAGATCTCAATAAATATTTTTGGAAGAACAGAAACTGTGAAAGTGGGTGAGATCTTGGGATTTAAGATAAAATATCTGTAGACAGGTTAAGCTTACTAGCGATCCCGCCAGAAAGACTCATTATATGCACAGAGCCCCTGACAAGGGCTCTTGACTATAGTCCCTACGCTGGCACTGTCCAGATAACCAGGGAAGACATTAGATGTGTAAATTCTGAGGGTCCACCCAACATCCCTACAGAAACTGGTAGCAAGCAGTATAGCTCCACAGCCCATCCTGAGACACCTATGTTCTGCAAATCTTTGAGGAGGATAGCACAAAGGGAGCCCAGAGATTCACAGAGACCTCAAGTATTTAGAACATCAAGAGTTAGGCACCTGTGGAATTGGTCAGGTGACTCTGCTCCCAGAGATTCACAGAGACCTCAAGTATTTAGAACATCAAGAGTTAGGCACCTGTGGAATTGGTCAGGTGACTCTGCTCCCAGAGATTCACAGAGACCTCAAGTATTTAGAACATCAAGAGTTAGGCACCTGTGGAATTGGTCAGGTGACTCTGCTCCCAGAACTGTGCATTCACCCGAGACAGTCCCTACCATTTCACCACAGGTTCCCTGTACACATCACAGTTGCTACTTACAGGCTGCCCAACAAATATCTCAGTACCCTTCCAATGAGAGAATGGGACACAGGGAAAGGGCTCGCTCAGGTGGCTCCTCCAGCAATCTGAGCAGAGTGACGAAAACATTAGGTTTGAGTTGCAGCTTCAGCACCTTATGCCGGCTAATCTCTTCTAAGCTTTATTTTCCTTGATAACCACTTACAGGTCATAGTACTATTCTGTGGATTAGAAGAGAAACATATGGAGGAGACACGGAGGATGGAGGAGTGCCCGGAACATGGCATCTGTGCGGTTCTTACAACAGTAGCAGTTTTGAGTATGCTGTTTTAAGGACTCCGTGTCCTTCAATCTGTCTTATAAAATCCACGACCTGAGGAAGGAACAAAACTGACCCTGTTAGTTGGTGGTGGACTTTTGTTGTTGTTTTTCTCTTAGTCTTTTGGATATTTTGGGTCTTCACTCTTTTGGGGGCCCACCATCTAGCTCCCAAATAAATCCTACACTGGAGCTTATTCTTACTTATGAATGTCGGGTCTTAGCTTAGTTTGTTTCCACTCAGCTTTTCTTAACTTAAATTTTCTCATCTACCTTTTGCCTCTGGGCTTTTCCCTTTCTCTATTTCTGTATATCTTTTCTTTCATTCTTACTCCATGGTGTCTGGGGTGTGTGGCCCCTAGCGTCCTCCTCTCCTTCATCTTTCTTCCCAGGTTTCTCCTCATATTTATTCTCTCTGCCTGCCAGCCTCATCGATCCTTTCTCCTGCCTTGTGATTGGCTGCTCAACTCTTTATTATTATTGTTGTTGTTGTTGTTGCTGCTGCTGTTGTTGTTAGTCAATCAAGTGATTTAGACAGGCACAGTAACACAGAGTTAAACAAATGCAACATAAAAGAATGCAGCACATCCTTACATCATTAAACAAATGTTCCACAGCATAAACAAATGTAAACATCTTAAAATAATATTAAACAACACCAACTAGAGTTCTTCCTTGAATAATGAGATCCAGTTTCTTATGTTAAACTCTGAAAAATATCCATGTGCCCAGTTTCCACACCATGTTAATTCCACTTCTTAATCTTATGATAGAAAGAAAGCCAAAAAGGATGTGAGGGGTAAATCTTCCTGAAGTTATTTTTGTCTTAATTGTTTAAAGCACATGGGTTAGAGGAGAGCTGGATTGACACTCAACCGCTTCATTTCAAAATCAAAACATCTTTATACAGTAGTTATTTATGTGAAACCTCACCAAGAATTCAAAATTGTTGATGTTGTTGAATAAACACAGGTAGATACAGAGTCCTCTCATAAGCGAGTTTCTGATTTCTCTCTCCTTTAGAATAGTTGTTCATAGGCTATGAAATGACTGCTTGCTGTTGCCTTGTCCTGAGTCCAGGTGGATGGATGCTTGTTTGGTTTGCACAAAGCCCTCACATCTTCTCTATGCTGCAAGATAGCCTGGGCTCCAGCTAGGAAAACCACTCTTCCAAACAGAACAGGCTGTGTGCTTGATCACTGGAAGCAGACCCCACCAAACCCTAGAAAGCAGCACTTGGGCATCAGGGGGAGAAGGGAGCAACACTGAGACCAAGAGAGATTCCTCTAAGCTTAGAAGAATCTGCAGGCCTGTAATTCTCTTTTTTGGTTGGGTCTTTGTGTGGTTTTGGTATCAGGGTAACTGTCGCTTCATAAAAGGAATTTGGCAATGACTCTTCTGTTTCTATATTGTGAAATACATTAAGGAGTATAGGTATTAGCTCTTCTTGAAAGTTCTGGTAGAATTCTGCATTGAAACCATCTGGTCCTGGGCTTTTTTTGGAAGGGAGATTTTTGATAACAGTTTCTAATTCTTCGCGACTAACAGGTCTATTTAGATCGTTCACCTGGTCTTGGTTTAGCTTTGGTATATGGTACTATCATACAACAAAAGTATATGCTCAACTATGTTTATAGCAGCATTGTTTGTAATAGACAGAACCTGGAAACAACCTAGATGCCCTTCAATGGAAGAATGGATGAAGAAAGTATGGAATATATACATATTAGAGTACTACTCAGCAATAAAAAACAATGACTTCTTGAATTTTGCATGCAAATGGATGGAAATAGAAAACACTATCCTGAGTGAGGTAAGTCAGACCCAAAAAGAGGAACATGGGATGTTCTCACTCATATTTGGTTTCTAGCCATAAATAAAGAACATTGAGCTTATAATTCGTGATCCTAGAGAAGCTAAATAAGAAGGTGAACCCAAAGAAAAACATATAGGCATCCTCCTGAATATTAACCTTCATCAGGCGATGAAAGGAGACAGAAACAGAGACCCACATTGGAGCACTGGACTGAAATCTCAAGGTCCAAATCAGGAGCAGAAGGAGAGAGAGCACGAGCAAGGAACTCAGGACAACGAGGGGTGCACCCACACACTGAGACAATGGGGATGTTCTACTGGGAACTCACCAAGGCCAGCTGGCCTAGGTCTGAAAAAACATGGGATAAAACCGGACTCGCTGAACATAGCAGACAATGAGGACTACTGAGAACTCAAGAACAATGGCAATAGGTTTTTGATCCTACTGCACGTACTGGCTTTGTGGGAGCCTAGGCAGTTTGGATGCTCACCTTACTAGACCTGGATGGAGGTGGGTGGTCCTTGGACTTCCCACAGGGCAGGGAACCCTGATTGCTCTTTGGGCTGAGGAGGGAGGGGGACTTGATTGGGGGAGGGGGAGGGAAATGGGAGGCCGTGGCGGTGAGGAGGCAGAAATCTTTAATAGATAGATAGATAGATAGATAGATAGATAGATAGATAGATAGATAGATAAAGTAGCATGTTCAGCAGGTCAAAAAGAAAAAAAGAAAAATCTGCAGGAGGATGAGCTCAATGGTGGAGCGCTTACTTGCCTAGTATGCTCAGGCCTGTGGCTTGGCCCCACTCCTTCAGGGAGGAAAAAAATGCATTTCACAGAACATCATGGATTCAGCAAATTTCCTATACGAGTTCTAATTACAATGTGTCTGAGAAGTCACAGATGAAATGACTACAGGCTTCCAGAGGAATACATTTCAGAAGAGCCCCCAACATTCATATTCCTTCTGTTTATGGACTCAGCTGCAGGAAACTATGGAAGATTCCCTCCCTCTGCTTCCTTGCATTTAGGAATGTTTCCAGGTGTTTTCTTTGTTTGTTGTTTTTTTCTCTTACACCCATGTGTTCTGTCTTGTTTTGTTACTGTCAACTCCTCAAATTTGGTCAATGTCTTATTTAAACCTTTTGTTCTCTCATAGTCACCAGACATTGGTTTTTGTTTTGTTGCTCTTTTGTTGTTTTTTCTTCAAACTCTTTTTTTTTATTGAGAAAAGGAAAAAAAAAAACAAGTTTCCGCCTACTCCCAGCCTCCCATTTCCCTCCCCCTCCTCCCATCCTTCTCCCCCTCCTCCCACCCATCTACCCCTCTCCTAACTCCTCTCCCCCTCCCTCTCCGGTGCAAAGAGCAGTCAGGGTTCCCTGCCCTGTGGTAAGTCCTAGGTCCTCCCCCCTCCGTCCATATCTAGGAAGGTGAACATCCAAACTGGCTAGGCTCCCACCAAGCCAGCACATTAAGCAGGATCAAAACCCCGTGCCATTGTCCTTGGCTTCTCATCAGCCCTCATTGTTCGCCATGTTCAGAGAGTCCAGTTTTATCCCATGCTTTTTCAGTCACAGTCCAGCTGGCCTTGGTGAGCTCCCAATAGATCAGCTCCACTGTCTCAGTGGGTGGGTGCACCCCTCGTGGTCCCGACTTCTTTGCTCATGTTCTCCCTCCTTCTGCTCCTCATTGGGACCTTGGGAGCTCAGTCCAGTGCTCCAGTGTGGGTCTCTGTCTGTTTCTCCATCCATCACCAGATGAAGGTTCTATGATGATATGCAAGATATTTGTCAGTATTGCTATAGGATAGGGTCATTTCAGGTTCCCTATCCTCAGCTGCCCAAGGAACTAACTGGGGACATCTCCTTGGGCTCCTGGGAGCCACTCTAGGTTCAAGTCTCTTGCCAACCCTAAGGTGGCTCCCTTAAGTAAGAATTGTGCTTCCGTGCTCCCCTATCCAACCTTCCTTTATCCCAATCCTCCTTTTTCCCCAAGTTCCCCCCATCCTCCCCTTCTCCCTTTTCTCTCCCCATCTCCCCTTACCCCCATTCCACCCCACCCCCAAGATCCCAATTTTCTCCCCGGCAATTTTGTCTACTTCCCATAGCTAAGAGGATAACTATATGTTTTTCCTTGGGTTCACCTTCTTACTTAGCTTCTTTAGGTTCACCTATTGTAGACTCCGTGACCCTTATTTATGGCTAGAAACCAATTATGAGTGAGTACATCCCATGTTCATCTTTTTAGGTCTGGGTTACCTCACTCAGGATAGTGTTTTCTATTTCCATCCATTTGCATGCAAAATTCGAGAAGTCATTGTTTTTTACCGCAGCGTAGTACTCTAATGTGTATATATTCCACACTTTCTTCATCCATTCTTCCATTGAAGGGCATCTAGGTTGTTTCCAGGTTCTGGCTATTACAAATAATACTGCTATGAACATAGTTGAACAAATGCTCTTGTCATATGATAGGGCATCTCTAGGGTATATTCCCAAGAGTGGTATTGCTGGGTCCAGGGGTAGGCTGATCCCGAATCTCCTGAGAAACTGAAACACTGATTTCCAAAGTGGTTGCACAAGATTGCATTCCCACCGGCAATGGAAGAGGGTACCCCTTCCTCCACAGCCTCTCCAGCAAAGGCTATAATTGGAGTTTTTTATTTTAGCCATTCTGACAGGTGTAAGATGATATCTCAAAGTTGTTTTGATTTGCATTTCCCTGATCACTAAGGAGGTTGAGCATGACCTTAAGTGTCTTTTGGCCATTTGAACATCTTCTGTTGAGAATTCTCTGTTCAGTTCAGTGCCCCATTTTTTAATTGGGTTAATTAGCATTTTAAAGTCTAGTTTCCTGAGTTCTCTATATATTTTGGAGATCAGACCTTTGTTGCAGGGTTGGTGAAGATCTCCCAGTCAGTAGGTTGCCTTTTTGTCTTAGTGACAGTGTCCTTTGCTTTACAGAAGCTTCTCAGTTTTAGTAGGTCCCATTTATTCAATGTTGCCCTTAATGTCTGTGCTGCTGGGGTTACACATAGGAAGTGGTCTCCTGTGTCCATGTGTTGTAGAGTACTTCCCAATTTCTCTTCTATCAGGTTCAGTGTGTTCTGACTGATATTGAGGTCTTTAATCCATTTGGACTTGAGTTTTGTGCATGGTGATAGATATGGGTCTATTTTCATTCTTCTACAGGTTGACATCCAGTTTTGCCAGCACCATTTGTTGAAGATGCTTTCTTTCTTCCATTGTATACTTTTAGTTCCTTAATCGAAAATGAGGTGTTCATAGGTTTGTGGGTTAAAATTCTGGTCTTCTATACGATTCCATTGGTCGACTTCTCTGTTTTTATGCCAGTACCACACTGTTTTCATTACTGTAGCTCTGTAATAGAGTTTGAAGTCAGGGATGGTAATGCCTCCAGAAGATCCTTTATTGTATAGGATTGTTTTGGCTATCCTGGGTTTTTTGTTTTTCCATATAAAGTTTATTATTGTCCTCTCCAGATCTGTGAAGAATTTTGATGGGACCTTGATGGGGATTGCACTGAATCTATAAATTGCCTTTGGTAGAATTGTCATTTTTACTATGTTGATCCTCCCAATCCAAGAGCAAGGGAGGTCCTTCCATTTTCTGGTATACTCCTCAATTTCTTTCTTCAATGCCTTAAAGTTCTTGTCAAATAGATCTTTCACTTCCTTGGTTAGAGTTACCCCAAGATATTTTATGCTGTTTGTGGCTATCGTGAATGGTGAAGCTTCTCTGATTTCCCTCTCTGCTTCCATATCCTTTGTGTATAAGAAGGCGACTGATTTTTTGGAGTTGATCTTGTATCCTGCCACATTGCTAAAGCTGTTTATCAGCTGTAAAAGTTCTTTGGTGGAGTTTTGGGCATCGCTTACATACACTATCATATCATCTGCAAATAACGAAAGTTTCACTTCTTCCTTTCCAATTCGAATCCCCTTGATCCCATTATGTTGTCTTATTGCTATTGCTAGAACTTCAAGCACTATATTGAAGAGGTATGGAGAGAGTGGACAGCCTTGTTGTGTTCCTGAGTTTAGTGGGATGGCTTTGAGTTTCTCTCCGTTTAATTTGATGTTAGCTGTCGGCTTGCTGTATATAGCTTTTATTATATTTAGGTATGACCCTTGTATCCCTAATCTCTCCAAGACTTTTAACATAAATGGATGTTGAATTTTGTCAAATGCTTTTTCAGCATCTAATGAAATGATCATATGGTTTTTTTCTTTCAGTTTATTTATATGATGGATTACATTGATAGATTTTCGTATGTTGAACCAGCCCTGCATCTCAGGAATGAAGCCTACTTGATCATAATGGATAATTTTTCGGATGTGTTCTTGGATTCAGTTTGCCAGTATTTTGTTGAGGATTTTTGCGTCGATGTTCATGAGTGAGATTGGCCTGTAATTCTCTTTCCTGGTTGAGTCTTTGTGTGGTTTTGGTATCAGAGTAACTGTAGCTTCATAAAAGGAATTAGGTAATGACCCTTCTGTTTCTATATTGTGGAATACATTAATGAGTATAGGTATTAGCTCTTCTTGGAAGTTCTGGTAGAAATCCGCATTGAAACCATCTGGTCCTGGGCTTTTTTTGGTAGGGAGGTTTTTGATAACAGCTTCTAATTCTTCGCGACTAACAGGTCTGTTTAGATTGTTCACCTGGTCCTGGTGTAACTTTGGTATACGGTATTTATCTAAAAAAGTGTCCATTTCTTTTACATTTTCCAGTTTTGTGTTATACAGGCTTTTGTAATAAGATCTAATGATTCTCTGAATTTCCTCTGTGTCTCTGGTTATGTTCCCCTTCTCATTTCTGATCTTATTAATTTGCGTATTCTCTCTCTGCCGTTTGATTAGTTTGGATAGGGGTTTGTCGATCTTGTTGATTTTCTCCAGGAACCAGCTTTTTGTTTCATTGATTCTTTGGATTGCTTTCTGTGTTTCTATTTTGTTGATTTCTGCCCTCAGTTTGATTATTTCCAGTCTTCTACTCCTCCTAGGTGAGTCTGCTTCTTTTTTTTCAAGAGCTTTCAGGTGGGCTGTTAAGTCTCCAATATGTGCTTTCTCTGTTTTCTTTAAGTGGGCACTTAGTGCGATGAACTTTCCTCTTAGCACTGCTTTCATAGTGTTCCATAAGTTCGAGTATGTTGTTTCTTTATTTTCATTGAATTCAAGGAAGACTCTAATTTCTTTCTTTATTTCTTCCTTTTTTTTTTTTTTTTTTTTTTGCTTTTTGGAGACAGGGTTTCTCTGTGGCTTTGGAGCCTACCCTGGAACTAGCTCTGTAGACCAGGCTGGTCTCGAACTCACAGAGATCCACCTGCCTCTGCCTCCCGAGTGCTGGGATTAAAGGCGTGCGCCACCATCGCCCAGCTCTTTATTTCTTCCTTAATCCAGGTATGGTTCAGTAGTTGACTGTTCAGTTTCCATGAATTTGTAGGCTTTCTGGGGGTAGCATTGTTGTTGAATTCTAACTTTAATCCATGGTGATCTGATAAGACACAGGTGGTTACTAATATTTTTTTGTAACTGTGGATGTTTGCTTTGTTACCGACTATGTGGTCGGTTTTCAAGAAGGTTCCATGAGCTGCAGAGAGGAAGGTATATTCTTTCCTATTTGGGTGGAATGTTCTATAGATGTCTGTTAAGTCCATTTGCTTCATTACCTCCATTAATTCTCTTGTTTCTCTGTTAGGTTTCTGTCTGACTGACCTGCCCATTGGTGAGAGAGGAGTGTTGAAGTCTCCTACTATTAGTGTGTGCGGTTTGATGGCTGCCTTGAGTTTTAGCAATGTTTCTTTTATGTACGTGGCTTTTATATTAGGGGCATAAATGTTCAGGATTGAGACTTCATCCTGATGAACCGTTCCTGTTATGAGTAAAAAATGTCCCTCTCCATCTCTTCTGATTGATTTAAGTTTGAAGTCAACTTTGTTAGAAATTAGTATGGCCACACCTGCTTGTTTCTTCGGTCCATTTGCTTGATAAGCCTTTTCCCAGCCCTTTACTCTGAGTAGGTGCCTGTCTTTGTGGTTGAGGTGTGTTTCTTGTAAACAGAAGAATGTTGGATCCTGTTTTCTTATCCAGTCTCTTAGCCTGTGCCTTTTTATAGGTGAGTTGAGTCCATTGACATTAAGTGATATTAATGACCAGTGGTTGTTAACGCCGGTCACTTTTTTAGTAGTAGGGTTTGTGTGTTTCCCTTCTTTGAGTTGCGCTGGTGAAGGGTCTCTAGATGTCTGAGTTATTGTGGGCATTGTTGGACTCCTTGGTTAGTGATTTTTCCTTCTATTACTTTCTGTAAGGCTGGATTTGTGGCTACGTATTGTTTAAATTTGTTTTTATCCTGGAAAATTTTATTTTCTCCATTTATAGTGAACAAAAGCTTGGCTGGGTATAGTAGCCTGGGCTTGCATCCATGGTCTCTCAGTTTCTGCAGTACATCTATCCAGGACCTTCTGGCTTTCATGGTTTCCATGGAGAAGTCAGGTGTAAGTCTGATAGGTTTACCTTTATAAGTGTCTTGGCCTTTTTCCTTTGCAGCTCTTAAAATTCTTTCCTTATTCTCTATGCTTTGTGTTTTGATTATTATATGGCAAGGGGATTTTTTTTTTGATCCAGCCTATTCAGTGTTCTGTATGCTTCATAGGTATATCTTTCTTTAGGTTGGGAAAGTTTTCTTCTATAATTTTATTAAATATATTTTCTGGACCATTGAGATGCACTTCTTCTCTTTCTTCTACTCCTATTATTCTTAGGTTTGGTCTTTTTATTGTGTCCCATATTTCCTGAATGTTTTGTGATGAGAGTTTGTTGGACTTGCTGTTTTCTTTGATCAGTGTGTTTATTTTCTCTATGGTATCTTCAGAATCTGAGAATCTTTCTTCTAACTCTTGTATTCTGTTGGTTATGCTTGTTTCTGTAGACTCTGTTTGTTTACTTAAATTTTCCATGTCCAGCAGGCCCTCTGTTTGTGTTTTCTTCCTTGCCTCCATTTCAGTTTTCAAGTCTTAAACTGTTTCCATTATCTGTTTGATTGTTTTTCCTTGGTTTTCTACGGTATCATTCACTGATTTATTCAATTCTTCAAACTTTCTGTTATATTTCTCAGCCATTTCTATAAGGGTGTTTTTTACATGCTGTTTAAGGGCGTCAATCACTTTCATGAAGTCAGTCTTTTCTACTTCTTCTTGATTAAGGTGTTCATGTCCTCCCGTTGTGAGGTCGCTGGTTTCTGGTGGCTTCATGTTGCTTTTCAGCTTGTTGGGTGAATTCTTGCATTGGCGTCTGCCCATCTCTTCTTCCAAATGCTCCCTTTTGGATCTTCTTTTACCGGATCAGGTCTCCTTGCCTACTGATGTACATTCCCAATGATGGCTCTCCCCAGTGATGGCTCTCCCCAGTGATGGCTCTCCCCAATGTTGGCTCTCCTGGCACCGAGAGATCAGGTCTCTGTGCTGATTGGGTAGCTCGTAAACAAAGCGCCTACCTTGATTGGTGCAGGCAGGCTATAGAAACAAAGGAACTCCCACCCGCTTGGGTGCCCTGAGGATTCGGACCCAGTGCCCAGACAGGCTGGGCTGGGTGATGTTATGTGTCAAAAGAGGGCAGTGGGGCCGAAGTGGGGAGGGTTCTGGATGCAAGCTGGGTGGGATAGGAAGAAAGAGGCAGTATGCAGGGAGTAGAGGCCCTGCAGAGAGCCCAAGAAGGATAGGGGATTGAGGAACTTCTGAATTCCCTGTCCCGGGCTGGCGCCGCGGGGTCAGAAACTCACCCCAATGTTGGCTCTCCTGGCGCCGAGAGATCAGATCTCCGTGATGATTGGGTCTTTTCAAACTCTTTATGTGCATTGCACTCACATCCATTCTGACCACAAGGGCTCAGCCCTGAAGTGCATTTGTTTAGGATGGACATCAAGAGCAAGGACCCTGAAACATCAGTGAATGAACTCACCCAGAAAGAATGAAATTAGCCACGTGTGATACTTCACATCTGTAATCTACACTAGGGATGCTGAGGCAGAAGGAGTTCTGAGGGTATGAAGCTATCCCAGACTACATGGCAAATTTTGGGCAAATCTGGGCTAGAGAGTGAGGTTTTGTCTCAAAATAAACAATCAAACAAGTTTTCCCTCATTACCAGAAATTCTGATTTTACTGTCCTGAGAACAAAGAAAAGTGAACAAGACAAGTCTTGTGTTTTGTTTTCTTTCTTTATGCAACCAGTATTATATAGAGAAAATGCACAGGCAATCAAGTTCAGCAGGACCATATTATGATGCTTCTAACATGAATCTAATCCACATATAATTACAATGCTACCTTATACCTTTCTTCTTAAAACCTGCTCTCTATTTACACTTTCTTTTTGATTTCTCAACTTCTTTCAATGCTCCTAAAAGTAGTGAATAAACTTTGACAGGGTAATTGGAGTAGGAAAATTGTAAGCAAAAATCAGTTTTATAATATAAACTTTATTTATATTAAGTTATTGCTGACAGCCTCTAGGAGGTGCTCAAGCCTCCTTCTACCCACTTCCTTTTGCATTCCCTATGGAGAAGCATTTGCTTACTTTTCTGATGTCATTGCTTAGTTCCTATTCCCCAGCACTTCACTGTCAAGTTTACAGTTGTCATAATAAGGGTGTGGCCTTCTTTGGATTTCTTTGTTAGTAAGCTCAGTGGAAAAGAAGGTAAGATGGCAAGTGAATTTTTGTTTGGAGACAAGTAGTTCAAACCATCAGCTAATTAGACATATCATCAATGGAGCACAAAGTTCTTCCCAGAACCTACTGAGACTTCTTGGAGCTCTGTATTGGCTTAGTCCCTAGCCTCATAGCTAAGGGACATATTTTCTTTGTTTTCCTTTGTCTTACATCATTGTCATCATCTGTCAGATATTTCCCCTTCCTTTTAATCCACACCTTTCCAGCATCTACTTTCCAGCCTCCAGAGAACACATACTGTGGGAATGTAAGTCAGGAGCTCTTTAATGAAATGTTGCTGTAACGGCATTGCCATTTTTACTTTGGTTTCATTAAAAGAAAAAGGTAGAGATATCAAAGAGAGGCTACTTCTCATGACTCATTTTTGAAAAGATGAAGGAAGTACCAAACACCAACACTGAATCTCTTAGTTTGAATAGTAGATCAATAACAGTGCCCAGTATCATGTCCACAGAGACTTAAAGACATATTCTTCATGTGCAGAAATGAGGGCGGGGCAATCCCTTTCCTGCCTTCATGATAGGTGGTGTGGCTGGTACCTCTAACACAAAAGCCAGGTTAATAAAAGAAAAGCATAACAAATTTATTCAATCATAGTTTTACTTAACAAAGGAAACCAGGCTGAAGGCCTATAGAATCAGAGTCAGGATGAACTGCCCATTTTATGCATAGGTTAAATGAGATATGAGCAAAAGTGTAGACATGAGATGCCTGCATGAAGGGGAATGTGGCAGATAGCAGGCAAGACCTGTCTGTTTCAATTCTTCATAACGTCTCTCTGTAGCATTTTTTCTTCTGGGTGGAGTACAGGGTGCTTTGGAGAGTGTGGGGGATCTATGGTGTACAACCACACAAAGAAGCTCTTAAATTTTCTTTACTGCCAATCCTTCCACAGAAAGGTGGGGCCAAAACTGAGTCATTATTTAGGGGAACAGGATTGTTAGTTTTTCTGTCCTGCTTTGGGGAAAAAAAATATATTACTATGTCTTTTAACAGGGGGTGGGGGAGAGCTCAGAGAGAAACTTTGATCCTAAGTCCTCTTCAAAAGCTTTCACTTTGGGTTGTCACCTCCTGTTCCCACTTCCAAAGACAGACAAAAATGTCCATCTGAACTATTAGTAATCGATTATCAGATTTTGGCCAAAATAGCATTGGCCAGACTTCAGTCAGCTTAAGAACTGAAATTCAGCTGTGTCTAATAGATCACACCTGTAAAGCCAGCGCTGCAAAGCCTCAGGCATGAGTCACACTACATGTAAGGCTGGTATGTAATGCAGAACCCCAAAACAACCCAGGGTACAGCATAAGACTTTGTCTCAAATTTTAAAAAAATAATAGAATTTTATTTTCACAGTTCCAGACACTAGAGGCAAATCAAAGTGCCACCTAACTATCTAATTTCCAAACTGGGCCCTCTTCCAGACTTGCAGGTCCCTTCCTGCCATGTCCTGATATTGCAGATGAAGGCGCTGCTATCTATCATAAAAGCACTAATTCCATTAAGAGGGCTCCACCGTCACCTCTTCTTTTAAATCCAATTATCTCCCAAAAGATCCATCTCAGAATATTCGCAGTTCCCATCACATTGGGGGTCAGGACTTCAGCACAAGAATTTTGTGTGAAGAGGCACAACTCAATCCATTCCAATCATAAAAGAGAGAGTCAAATCAGAAGCCTTCATAACCTGCTCTAGACTCAGGGAAACAAGAGTAAACTTGGATAAAAAAAAAAAACTCTACAATAAGGCCTCAACTTACCTATTCTTTCTTCTTTTCTTCCACTTCTTCTGATTCTTCACCTTAGAAGCCTGACTTGCAACAATCAAAAACACTGTTGTAGATCTTCAAGCCAACCAGGCCACTCTTTTTAGCCACACACTTAGCTCAAAACAGTTCTCAAATACTTGAACACATCCATTCCTCTTGAGTTCATAACCTTCCAAAGAAGAGTGTTGTTATGATTTAAATATATTATTAGAGTCCAATGTATAATTGGTTCATATTAAAATTTTGGTGGTTGAGTAGAGGGAATAGAATCTTCTTCAATGCCTGCTACCTTTCTGTGGTTAACTAAACTTATTGCCCACATGGCTGGGGTGAGTTTGTAAATCCTAATCTCATTTGAGGAGAGACCATCCAACATCTCTACTTCGAAAATCTTGGAAAGAAATTCTGCAGCTCAAAGGTCAACGCAGCCTCGTTGCTTCAAAGAATCCCTATGTGCTTCGGCATAGGCAGTCCTCAAAGCCAGGAGCTCAATATGAGGATTCTGACATTAACCTTGTTCTGTTTGACCTACTCAGGTTCTCAGCATCATTGTGGCTTTAGACGCACTGCATCTGAACAGAAAAAAATAGGATTTAGATGGGACTCCATTAATATGCTTAAACGATTACCCTGAGCTGGGCCAAAGTTCTCAAGTTAAAGCGCAACTCTGCAGGCCCCACCTGGAAGTGCATGCAGTTGTGGAGGCCATTCTTACTCTAACTAACCAGAAAACTCAGGGAAGACCATTTCTGGTAATCCCTACCAGCTGGAGAATTTACTGGAATACTTCACAACACTACAGTGATCATTATATTTTTTACAACCAAATCTAAAGACAGAAATGCACACCTTGTGGAATATTAGTTTAAGATGTGTTCCCCAAGTGGCTGCAGTGGGCCATGAGTCCCAGGCAGGCAACCATGTTGTGAGTTAGAGACCTCGAAGGGGGAGTCAATTCCATGATGAGAGACAGATGGATGAGCACACCCCAAGACCACACCACAGGTCTTTGCAGGTCTCCGAAGGCAGCTGGTCCCAGGCAGGGAGCTACTCATGAGCAAGAGACAAAGACATGGATAGGCACACCATGCAGAGTGGGGTTGGATATTTATTTAATGGGTTATGGAGGGGAAAGGGGAGAAGGGAAGAAGAGCAGAGAGAGTCAGAGAAAGAGAGAGAAAATCTGAAGGGGGAAAGGGGAGAAGAGAAAGACAGAAGCTACCTCTTTGAGAGGGAGATGAAGGGACTCAGGCTGGAAGCCAAAGATTAGCTTTCCTCAGCAAACTGGGGTGGGAGTGGGCATGGCTTGTCTCTTAAAGGGACAGAGCAGACCATTACAAGTTTGCCAGTATTTTATTGAGTATTTTTGAATCAATGTTCATGAGGGAGATTGGTCTGTAATTTTCTTATTTAGATGAATCTTTGTGTGGTTTGGATATCAGGGTAACTATAGCCTTGTAAAAAGAGTTTGGTAACATTTCTTCTGTTTCTATTGTGTGGAACAATTTGAGGATTATAAGTATTAGCTCTCCTTTGAAGTTCTGGTAAAATTCTGTATTGAAACCATTCATCCCTGGGGTTTTTTGGTTTTTTTGGTTTTTTTTTTTTTGGTTGGGAAACTTTTGAAGACTTCTTTATTTCCTCAGGTCTATTTAAATTATTTATCTGGTCTTGATTTAATTTTGGTATGTGGTACCTACTTGTCAGAGACCAGTTTCAAAAATAATACCACTTGCCAAAATAGGGGCATGGGGATTAGAAGAGTTAGTAAAGGGTACTAAGACACAAGTGAAAATAATAAAACAGAAAGGATAGTACCAGGAGGGAGATCCAGGGAATACTGAAATCCGCCTGCTGCATTTAATTTTCCATACATTTTTTATCCCAATAAAACAGGGGTATGAAGACAAAAGACTGCTTTAATGTGATACAAAGGACAACTAGAATAGTTACTTCTTTAATAATTTGAGCCATCAAGCCATTAATCCATGATAAAAGCATTCTGTTGTTTAGGTAGTAAACCCACCCTAGACCAAGTATTCTGAAGACAGTCACTCCCAAGGTCAAACCTCCTTTTTCAAAACAAGGAGCAGAAGTATGCTTGAATTTCCTGACCCTTAGTCAGGGGGGAGTGGATCTACCTGTATGAGCCATCTTAATGTCAAAAAGACCAAGTAACCACATCCTAGGTCAGAATGTGTAGCATGGGTTGTTGGCAACAATTTTGAGCAACCTCAAACTCTCTGACCTTCAGACAAGATAGGCTCACATTTTTGGGGGCCTCCACACCTATCCAAAAAGTTTTCCACTTCTTTTAGATTTTCCAATTTTGTGGAATACAGGTTTTTGAAGTATGACCTAATGATTCTTTGGATTTCTTCAGTGTCTGTTGTTATGTACCACTTCTCATTTCTGGTTTTCTTAATTTGAATATTCTCTGTCTTTTGGTTAGTTTGGATAAGGGTTTGTCTAACTTGATTTTCTAGAAGAACCAAGTTTGTTTCATTGATTCTTTGTATTGTTCTCTTTGTTTCTATTTTATTGATTTCAGTCCTCAATTTTATTATTTCCTGTCATCTACTCCTCTTGGGTGAGTCTGCTTCTTTTTGTTCAAGAGCTTTCAAGTGTGCACTAAAGTGAGATTTCTCCATTTTCTTTATGTTGGTACTTAGTGCTATAAACTTTCCTCTTAGCACTGCTTTCATAGTGTCCCATAGGTTTGGGTATGTTGTGCACTCATTTTCTTTGAAGTCTAGGGAGTCTTTAATTTCTTTCTTTATTTTTTTCTTGATCCAGGAGTGAGTGAATTGAGCATTGATCAATTTTTATGAGTTTGCAGACTTTCTGCAATTAGTGTTGTCAAAATCTAACTTTAAGCCATGGTAATCCAATAAGATAAAGAAGGTTACTCCATTTTTTTTATTTGTTGAGGTTTCCTTTGTTACTGAGTATGTAGTCAATTTTAGAAAAAATTCCATAAGGTGCTGAGAAGAAGGTATACTCTTTTGTGTTTGGGTGAAATGTTCTATAGATGTCTGTTAAGTTCATTTGAGTCATGACATCTGTTACTTCTCTTATTTCTCTGTTAAGTTTCTGTCTAGCAGACCTGTCTATTGGTGAGAGTAGAGTGTTGAAGTTTCCTATTAATGTGTGGGGTTTTATGTGAGGTTCAAACTTTAGTAATGTTTCTTTTACATATGTTGGTACTCTTGTATTTGGGGCATATATATTCAGAATTGAGACTTCATCTTTTTGGATTTTTCCTGTGATGACTATGAAGTGTCCTTCTCTTTTGATTGATTTTAGTTTGAAAACTACTTTATTGGATATTAGAATAGCTATACCTGCTTGTTTTTTAGGTCCATTTGATTAGAAAATCTTTACCCAACCCTTTACTCTGAAGTAATGCCTGTCTTTGAGGTTGAGATATGTTTTTTGTATGCAGTAGAAGGATGGATCCTATTTTCATATCCATTCGGTTAACCTATGTCTTTTTATAGGTGAATTGAGTGCATTGATATTAAGAGATATAAATGACCAGTGATTGTTAATCCTGGTTTTTTTCAGTGGTATTTGACATTTTGTATGTTTTCCTTCTTTGGGGTTTGCTGGTGTAAGGTTATCTGTTGCCTGGGGGTTTTTCTAGAGCCAGGTTTCTTGCTAACCCCAGAATGGCTCCCTCAATCAAGATATCTCTTTCCTTGGTCTCATATGTGTCCTTTTTCCATCTCAACTATCCCATTCCCTCAAGTTCTCCTCAACCCTCCCCTTCTCCTATTGAGTCTGTCATTTATGATCCTAGAGAAGCAAAGTTATAAGGTGAACTCAAAGAAAAACATTCATAGGTCAACCTGGAAAGTGGAAACTGACAAAATTGCCTCACAAAATTGGGAACATGGAGGCAGGGGGAGGGGTAGAAGAAAGGGGAGAAGGGGAAGAGGACACCCACATCTTTCTATGCCCTCTCTGTTGCATCTTCCTACCATCCTGCTCTGTATGCCAGCTCTGTCACATAGGCCAAATTAGCATCTCTATCCCAGGCATTCTCCAAATTACAAAGAAGGAGCAGAACAACTTTAGCATATCCTGACCCTGGTGACAGCCTGTCTGTAAATGCTAGGTGACCACCTCCTGTGCAGCAGGTGTAAACTGTGGCCTAGGATTCTGGTTACCATACCATGTAAAAATATGGGTCTTCATCCATGGGCAGGCAGGCCCAAGACTCCAGGGAACAGAGGTGTGGTGGTGGATGGTTGCAGATGTGGAGAGGATGCTCCCAGATCACTGGGGCTTTGCTGGGTGGGGGTGGGGCACAAGATGTGCCTAGGGAGCTAGGGTCTAGAGAGATGGGCTCTCCAGCTGGGGACGCAGACACTCACCTCTCCAGGTGCAGTCAGGGCCAAGGCTCTGGTGGTCTCAGGAGGGGTGGGTGCAT
The DNA here is from genome assembly GCF_018167655.1 of Microtus oregoni. Classification (NCBI taxonomy): domain Eukaryota; kingdom Metazoa; phylum Chordata; class Mammalia; order Rodentia; family Cricetidae; genus Microtus; species Microtus oregoni. The sequence goes on from NW_024543072.1 coordinate 37,392,594, forward strand.
GTTGTATTCTTTTATGTGGCATTTGTTTAACTTTGTGAAGTTGTGTTACTTTGCCTGCCTAAAGCACCTAATTGGTCTAATAAACTGAATGGCCAATAGCTAGCAGAAGAAAGGATAGGTGGGCTGCCAGGCAAAGAGAATAAATAGAAGAGGGGAGAAGAGGAAGGAGGAGCAAGAAATGGAGAAGGAAGAGAGGACACCAGGGGCCAGCCACCCAGCCACTCAACCAGCAACAGAGTACAAAGAAAAGAAAGATATATAGACTAAAGAAAGGTAAAAGGCCCAGAGGGAAAATGTTGGAAAGTTAGCTAGTGTTGCAAGGAGGGCCTGCTTGTTGGTTTTATCTGCCTGGCTAGCTTAGCCCTGAAATAACCACACAGAAACTGTATTATAAATCACTGCTTGGCTCATTAGCACTAGTTTCTTATTGGTTAATTCTTAACCCATTTCTACTAATCTATGTATCGCCACGTGGTGGTGGCATACCGGGTAAAATTTCCAGTGTCTGTCTCTGAGGGATATATGGTGTCCCTCCCTGACTTTGCCTCCTTTCTCCCAGCATGTCATTTAGTTTTCCCCACCTACCTAAGTTCTGCCCTATCAACAGGCCTAAAGCAGTTTATTTTATTAACAAATGGAAGCAACACAAAGACAGAAGGACCTCCTATACCAGGCTAGAAACAAGACAAACTAAGGACAAGTATTCATAAATAAATATAAGCCTCCATGTATTTATTTGGGAGCTGGGTGTTGGGCCCCCAAAGAGCAAAGAGTGGGGGAAAGACCAACTACATGCACAAGATAAGTTCTGAGAAGGTTCCAGATTTGAAGCCTCTACTGTTTTCTCCCCCACATTCATGTTATTTTTCTCCTGCCATTTCATGTCTGACAGCATGCAGAGAAGTACCAATTAGTGAAGCCCATCCATTTGCCACACTCCAGGGTTTTATTATAATTTCAATCCATAGGCAACACTGATAGGGAATACTGTCTAGTTCATGTGTTTGAACTCAACTCCCTCCATTGTTTTCCAGAGACCTGGCCAATATCACTGTGGCTCAAAACGCCAACCCCTCTAATTACATGGTTGGCTTTTCTGAGTGACCAGAACCATATCCTGAGTCATTTCACTAATATTAACAACCAAATGTCCCACCATGAGTCATTCTGTTAAACTCTCAGGGTCTATCATGAATCACAAAGAGATGGTCCTTATCACTCAGGAAATTCCAAGACAGAAGCATTATACACAGAGAAGACAAGTTCTTTTCGGTGGCTATTTCAGCAAGGAGGAAATGCTACTTCTTTCATGATGGAAGAAGCCAAATAAAACAAACATTAGAGCTACTAATTGGTCTCAGCTGCTGACAAGAGTGGTCACATAGCAGCAACCATGACTGGGTCAACCTTGACGAGCAGAAGTCAGATTGCTGAACTCATGAATCTCGATCCTGCTGTGAGGACCACTTTGCTCCTGAGATCATTGGGTGGCTGTAGAGATTTTGGAGGAAAGACTAACTGATACCCAATAGATGAGTCTCCCCATATATTTAATTGTTGAGTTCTCTTTCACTGAAGTAACCCTTCAGTGAACATTTACATGAGACACAGACATCTTCATGTTTCCCCATTCATGAAAGCCTACTCACACTCTAAATTTCCAACTCTTTAGTCCTGTTCATCCCAGTTGTTGCCCTCCCAGTGACACTATAAACTATAGCCCAAAAATTGGTGTGGGCTCATTTCTCTGGCCCCTAGTTCTGCAAAGTAAAGTGAACAAGAAACTGTACTGCTTGAACTTCTGCCTACTTGGATTCCCTTTCACCATTGTCCTTCAGATAGGCCACTGCAAACGGGCTGTGACACAGCCACAACCCATTTGCAGGCAGCATCTCTAAAATAGGGCAAGTATTTTCTTACCCTGTCAGTTTATCAGAGGGAATTCCCCTAGGAGACCATGGTAAAGGTGGAAAAGAACTATTCTAACACTATAGTCCATGGGCATTTGAGCTGCTCAATCCTTGTAGCAGACTTTATGGCTTGGGGTGGCTAATAACCCTCAGTTCATGTGGGACTCTCAGGATGCATGGTTACTTGGTGATCTGTAGTTAACCATTATTCTCTTCTGAGGCCCAGTATAAAGCCAAGACCTACTTCTTGGAGGCCATTGTCTAAGAGAATGTCATGGTCTTGCTCCAAAATCCTCAGCATCTAGGATGTCATTTATCCACAGGAACTAGTCGAAGGAGCCAGACAGGATTTGAGCCTGTCAGTGGTGCCTGAAGGACCTGCTACTTGATGTAGACTACATAACAGAACATCTACAGCAGCCTGAAATTTTACAGCGCTCCTTTTTGTTCTGTGCTTCATTCAAAACTAGCAGTATTTAAAGGGTAAGGAGGATTAAATAAATGAGAGTAACACAAACAAATGAGGATTATATCACATCTAAGTTCCAAAGGAGACCAACAAACACTCTAGGTTATTTATTGGCTGTGAAAGATACTGCTTGCAACAACATTCCTTCATTGTGGAAGGGATATCTATTTTTTTAGAGTACATACGTTGCTTTATTATTTTTATTACATTAATACTCAAATGTCTGATGAACAGATATTGCTGCCTGAGTCCAAATAAAGCTTAACACTAAAATCAGTGCCAATCTTATAGGGAGAGAACTAAAGTACTAAAAATAAAATCAAGTGAAATTCTCTGAAGTATTATGCTAGCTCAATGAGTTGTGAAATTTTAATATTATCCTTAGAGACTCTAAATTTACTCTTAAGGATTATTTTCTGTTGCAAAAAATATTTTTGTCAGTGTGCATTTATATTTTAAATATTTAAAACCTTTAAATATTCTCTCCTTGGAGAATTTTATACAAAGTGTTTTGATCATATTCTTCCCTAATTCCTCCAGATCCAAAGCCTCTTCTTTACCCACCCAAAACTGTTTCCCTTTAAAAAAAAAACAAACTATCAAGTCTAATTGGAGTTCCCCATATATTCTTGGATGTGTGGGCTTCTACTAGAGTATGGTCAACGTATCAGGGGCTATACTCTTGAGAAAATGGATTCTCCTTCTCTCAGAAGTTATTAATTACCAATAGCTCCTTGACTAGGGGATGGGACTGCACACCCACCTCTGTTTTCCATGCTGGTATTTGGTCTGGTTTAGGCATTCAGAAGTTTTCTATGTGCTGTCATAACTACAATGAGTTCACATGTGCAACTACATTGCTGTGTTCACTTCACACTCTTTCCGTGTAGTCATCCTCTGCCTCTGGCTCTTATGCTCCTCCTTACCCTCCTTCTGCAAGGATCCTTGAAAGTTGGAAGTAGAGGTGTCCCATTGGGGTAGAGCATTCTTCAGTCTCTTATTCTCTGTGCCTTGGCAGTTGTGGGCCTCTGTGTCAACTGCCATCTACTGAAAATAGAGCTTTTCTGTTTTTTTTTGGGGGGGGGGGTTGTTGTTGTTGTTTTGTTTTTGTTTGTTTGTTGTTGGGGTTTTTTTGGGGTTTTTTTTTTTTTTTTTTGGTTTTTCGAGACAGGGTTTCTCTGTGGCTTTGGAGCCTGTCCTGGAACTAGCTAATAGAGCTTTTCTGGTGAGAATTGAGAGACACATTAATCTATGGGCATAATGATAAATGATTAGGAATCAGCTTATTACTATGCCCATTTATCAGAATAAAGTCGTAGGCTTTCCCCCTAGTGACAATGATCTGTCTATCAAAAAGCTCTTGGCCTGATAATGATGCCTGGTATAGGTTTAATTTTGTTGAGTGGGACTTAAATCCAATCAAAAATTTTTGGTTACTAATGTTCATGATACATTGCCCCAGTGAGCGTGTCTTATCAAGCCAGTCATTATTGTAGCTTGCAGAATTCACTGATGGATAAGAATGATTATCACTTTTCTCTTCCAGTACCATGTAAACACATTCCAGCACTATGAAAATTATTCAGTAGGGTTGAAGTTTGCAGGTCAGTATCAGTTTGATATCTCCATGCTATGACTCAAGTGTACAATGTCTTCAGAAATAGGGGCTTACCATAAAGTTCTAGGTGGTAACCAAGAGCATTGGCAATAGCCTATACTCATTGAGGGTCAACAGGACTTCATTGGCCAACAACTCTAAAAGTAGTAACCCATTCCATATATGTCACTGTGAGATGAAATGTGACTTGGTAAAACCCAAAAGTGTTTTGGATATAAAAAGCCTTAGAAAAAACTTTAGGGAAATTTGAGTGGAAATACACTTTCAAGGAGAAAAAGAAGTGATGTAAAATTTCCAATCGCAAAGCAAATACTTGTGTATTTTAAACAGTGGGTGACAGTAAGAGTAAACTTGGAGAGTTTCTGAACCAGCCATCACATAAAAGTAAGATATATAGAAATATATAGATGTAGATGGCACTTTCAACTAAAGGATATATATATATATATACATATATATATATATATCTCACATATATCTTTATATATATTTATATATATAAAAGACACATTCATCTATAAACTAAGGGATATATATACATAGGTATGTATATGCACATATATATCCTCCTCCTGTAGTAGTAGCTTCCCATGCAACTTTTTGAAAGGAATTCATGTTATCTATCCCTCCCTGGGTTATTTTCTCTACTAGCCCTCCCACTATATTTAACCTTTATTTTAACCTTAATTTTAGAGGTAAAATTATAAGAAAGAAGTCATTTCCTCTCCTTAGATACTATATTTTGCTAACAAATATGTCAAATTACACAGTCTAAAATGAAATTTAGGTGATTACAAGTTTTCTGTAGAATGTAGCAAGCATCCCTAGCTGGGGCAGTAGTCACCAACCTCTGTTTGTATACCCCCTTAAAGGCACTAAAAAAAAATAATCTCTCTTCAAAATATTTAACTATACAATCAAAGCTTTCATCAGTTAAATATTTGGTGATCTAGTTTCATTTCTGTTGCTGTAATCGAACACTCTAAACAAACAAAGCTCAGAGGAAAAGGGAGTTGATTTGGCTTGCACTCTGGTCACAGGCAATCGCTGAGAGCAGTTAGGACAGAAAATTGAAGGACCACTTGCTACTCTACACATTAACTCTGGCCAAGGAACTCTGGAGGAATGCTGTTTGGAGTAAGGCTCACTGACCCATGCTTAGCTAGTTTTCTTACACAGACCAGGACCGCCTGCCGAGAGAATGGTGCTGTCCACAGAGGGCTAAGCCTTCTTAACACTGATTAATAATCAAGATAATCCGCCACAAGCATGCTCATAGACTAATCTTATCTGGATAATCACACAATAGAGACTCCTTTCTCAGGTGACTGTAGGCTCTGTCCAGTTGACAGTTAAGTCCAACTGCGTTATAAATATTGACATTTGACACTAGAGCAGCAGCCGGTACTTCTGTGTGATGGCTCCTTCAGAAACTCTCCAAGTTTACTCTTACTGTCACCCACTGTATGTGCATGAGTATTTGCTCTGATTGGAAATTTTACATCATTTCTTTTTCTCCTTGAAGCGTATTTCCATTCAAGTTCCCCTAAAGTTTTTTTCTAACGTTTGGTTTTTACCCACTCACATTTCCTTTCACTGTTGACTACAATATCTTTTCTATTTTGTTTCCTGTAACTATAGGGCTCTGATTATCTCTTGTGTTTGTAGTCCTGGCTTACAAGGCTGGAGAAGCGGCTTTGTAGAGCCTTCTGCACTGTTCTTGCAGATGGCCCAAGTTCGGTTCCCAACTCAACTGTCTGTAACTCTAGCACCAGGTGGTCTGAACCCTCTTCTGGTCTCCATTGGCTCCTATGCTCACATGCACATACTCGCACACAGACACACGTTCATAGACATACTTAAAATAAGATAAACCTTTTGAGGTAGATTTGTTCTTAATGAAATTATAATTGTTAGTAGCATGCAATTTGTTGAGTAACGTATAAAATTGTTTGTTGTAATTGTACAACTCAGATAGTGTGATGGTTAATTTAGATTGTAACCCATTGAATAATACATAAAATATAATTTCATTGTAATTGTATGACTCAGATAGTGTGATTAATTTGGATTGTCTACTTGACTGAATTAAGAAACCAACCCCATAAGCCATTAATGATGCAAACTATTTTGTGTGTCTGTGAGAGTGTTTCCAGAGATTACCTGAGGAAGAGAGACCCACATTAGACATGAAAAGTAAAATCTCATGGGTTATGATCTCAAGCTGAATAAAAGGAGAAACCCCAATGGGCCCCAGCATTCATTTCCCTATGCTTCTTGGCTATGGATACAATGTGGGCATCATGTGTTCAGCTAGGATGGACTCTGTCTCCTTACACTGTGAGCCAGATAAATCCTTTCTTCCTTAAGTTCTTTCTGTAAGGTATTTTGGTCACAGCAGTGAGAAAGGTAACTAATAGGGTAGACAGAAAAAGTTTAAATGTATTTCATTTATTCTATGACGTATAATATTTTACGGTAAAATGAGAAACGTCATCATGAATTTTATTCCGATTTTAAATTTCCCATGTTAAGCTGTAATGCTCCTGAATTTTGTTGGAAGCAAAAACTTGATAACTACATAACCTGCTCAAAAGAATTACAGTTATTTATTTTTTGAATTTCTGGGAGATAACCCCCAAAAGGCTTTCAACAGTGATTAACAACTGTTCATTAGTTGTAACTGTTACTCTTTTGTGAAGAGTCACTTCCTTTAGTGTGAGCCCAAGATGTTCCAAATGGACTTTTAAACTCCGACATGGGACCTCACTGAGTATAGACTGATCCAGGAGTTGTAGCCTTGGGGATGATGGCTCCTTCAGCAGGCATTCATAGAGAGACTGGACCTGAGGGCTCCCATTGTTCTAGACAACTTTGTTTTAAAGGCCTTGAAGGGAAACTGTGTGGCACACTATTCACATATTTCAATATAAACATTTAAGGCAATGGACCTAAACAGACACTTTGCAAAAGAAGACATCCAACTGGCCAGCACGGATATGAAACACGCTCTACATAACTGACCATGGTTCAAACACGAGTTGTCACTTCACTCCAGTAGGAATGGCTGTTATCGAACAGACAAAGGATCACAAGAGCTGGCTAGATGGTTAGAAAAGGGAACGCTTAGGCACGACAGGTGGGAATGTACACTAGTCACTGAAGAAAACAACATGGTAGGATTCTCAAAACTTAAAAGCAAGCGTTTGTGTGCTGCAGCAGTCCCACTACCCGGTCCATAACCAGGAGCAATAAGACCATTGTGTTGAAGAGAACCAGTGCTACCATGTTCAACACAGCACTATTCACAAGAATAATAAATGGAAACAACTTAATGTCCAACCAGTGACTACATAAAGATAGTGTGGCACATGGACACTATGAATATTGTTAAAATAAAATAATAAAAAGTGTGCTACTTGGAGAAAGGATTAAGCAGTCCCCTATTCTATTGAACAATATGGCAAATATAGTAATCATAATGTATTCTATATCTTAAAAAAAAACTAGAAGAAGGATTTGGGATGTTTGTACCACTAAGAAATGGTAAATATTTGAAATCATGAATATTTGATTCTTAGCCTGATTTGAGAATGGCACAATGTACACGGCACCCCAGAACCATATAGAATCCTTATGTATTAGTTAAATAAGTAGTCTAATGGAGTCCTAAAAATAAATACAAATAAGTGATCATATTTAAGTACTTCACTTAATCCTAACATTTTCATATGTTTTCCTCCAAATGTTGATGTTTCAGATTCAAGGGCTATTTATAGAAAATGCCTTCCATGTAATTGAATGAACAAAGCAAGCTGTCATTGCTAAACCCATCAGTCAAATCAAACACAGCTCTGACATTATTTTTTTCCACTTAACAAAAAACTCATGTCAGTAATAACCAGCTCACTTCTGAGCTACATTTCTCAGAAGAGTAAGAACAGGACTCAAACCGCAGCCACTGATTGATTGCTAAATACACAAGACCAAGCTGAGTCCTGGATTCCTTCCAAAGTCTGTGTGTGTCCTCACGTGACCTCTCCAGGAGCTTCTGTAATCAGCAGCAGGAGTTGTGGGTGGAAAATCTGGTAAGGTGGTTAAGTAACAAAACACCAGGATAAACGGATAAAAGAAGGACGTTTCCGCAGCATACTTTGCTTTGAATGGAAATCAAAGAAAAGCAAAGGATGTTTGAAAAGAAATCAGTGTCTACTGACTATCAGAGACTTTCCTAAAAGCAACATTTCAACTGGGCCCTTCATTCTGAACTCTCAGGAATTATTACATTCCAGGCAATGTGTTACTATAACATTCAGAATGGGTGAGAGGTTTGACTTCACTCTTAAAAAGAAAAAGGAGGCTGAGAAAGAAATCCAGACTATTCCTAGCCCTGGGTGATGAAATGCTACAGGTTAACTTTAAGGGGGAAAAAAATCATTTAAAAATATGAGGACTCAAAAAAAAATCTGTCATGAAAAGTCCTTGTGATGACTCCCAGAAAATGCCTTGGTCATCTTCTGAGGAAGGACACCTGGGCTTCCGCCAGCAAGGATCAGGAAGAAGAGTTAGCGGTGATCAGCCGCAGAAGCAACAGGAGTTGGGTGCAGACGGACAGTTCCGACGGGCTCTGTGTTTTATGAGCACAGCTGAGACCACAGATAAGGCTCTTGAACAAGGTATATCAGCAGCCTCGTGAACATGAGAAGTGTTTGCATAAATGCTGCTCTTTGGTGCCTTTTCTTCTCTCCTCCTAAATTACTCTAACCACGCAATCTATTTATGCAAACGTTTTCAGTTCCCCAAGAACAGTTGACATCTAATCACGTGGCTTCCTTCCTATCTCTGGCTTTTCTCCTCTGCTCACCTGGGGATGGAACGCTTTTTCACTAAATTCTCTTACTGTCTGGCTTTGTTCCAACTCAGTGTTTTAATCTGGCCCTTGGTTATATCTTTTTACTTCCTCTATACCACTTCCTCTACAGCGTTTTCCCTGCCATAAACGTCATGATTTCTAGACGGCAAACCTAATCTTTAAACATCCTTCCTCTGAACTTTAACTCTTCAATTACTGCCTTTGGTAGAATAGAAAAGCAGCTTAGCCTTCAAAATCCCGCTCTGCTAACAATTCTGGCTTCATCTCTCCCTAGCTGTCCTCCCCTCTCCCATCTTGTCTCTGTATTGAACGAATTTTGCTTTCCCAGGGCTCAGTGGTCATTCATGTCTGCAGGCCTTCGCATATACAGAAGTCTTCCTCCCATTAAAATTTAATTCTACTTTAGAATCAATTCGATTTTCTACCTAAATTCCTCTCAACATATCCTACCATAAAACTGGCCTTATTCAGATTGTTCTTGCCAAAATATATCTTTATTTCTGCTGTTAGACTATGGAATCTTAAGAGTAGTTGTAGCCTAGCAGCGGCAAGGACTAATTACACCGTACCAACAAACTTTCACATTCGAGATTTATTGGAAAAAAATGACCGGACTGGGAAGAGAAAGGCGCAAAAGCTTGTTGACCTCTCTGGAGGGTCAGGAAAGGAAAGGGAGAACTGGCAGAGGTCACTGTTAAAGGGGGCTTAGAGCATGTGCTCAGACTACTTAGCTACTTAGCGGCCATAGGACAATGCATGCGTGCAGGGGATGTTCATAGTGGTTACAGTTGAAGACCCTGAGGGCAGGCTAGAGCGATGCCCGAAATGTTAGCAGGTGCATGCGTGTACGAAGTGGTTGTGGTTGGTGACGTGTGTGCTAGGTCCCGAAGGACAGCACAACAGCATAATCTAACAGTAGTGACTTGATGTGGGAGTAATTTCTTATTAATAAAGAAACTGCCTAGACCCATTTGATAGGCCAACCCTTAGGTAGGCGGAGTAAACAGAACGGAATGCTGGGAGAAAGAAGCTGAGTCAGGGAGTCGCCATGATTCTCCCACTCCAGACAGAGGCAGGTTAAGATCATTCCTGGTAAGCCAGCTCGTGGGCTACACAGATTAATAGAAATGGGTTAGATCAATATGTAAAAGCTAGCCAATAAGAAACTGAAACTAATGGGTCAGGCAGTGTTTAAAAGAATACAGTTTCCGTGTAATTATTTCGGGTAAAGCTAGCCGGGTGCCAGGACGCAGCCCGCTGCTCATACTACAACAGAGTGGCACCCAACGTGCTAATGAACTCCACGTAAAACCTGAGAGGGCTTAAAAAGGAGAGAGAGAGAATTTAAGACAGCTTTTTGCTGTTTGTGGGTTGCGTGCCACAAAGAAATTGTCCTGACTCAGCAGCAGGAAAAAACTGGCTGTTTTAAAATGCCGGCTATCTGGGCTGTGCCGCCATTGCGATCTCTGTCTGTCTCCTACTGGAGACAGAGCTTTTGAATGGAGCATTTGGAGTAAACCTCTATGGCTTGCTTGATGGCAATGTGGACTGCTGTGTGCCTGGAACTGTGTGTGGCTCAGGGGCACCAAATGGCTCTGAGGCAGGAGCGGCTTGGCTCAGCTCTGCCATGCTGAACTGTGCTGGTCTCAGGCAGGAACTACCATAATTACCATAAAAACAGCACAGTTAAGGTTTCAACTGGGCAGGACACGGGCGGTACCGTATTACCTGTACGTGGCGCAACTTAAGTTTTTAAGAACTGCTTAACATTTTAAGAAATGTTCCTGGATAGTAAAAAAATGTTACAGATTCACAATAAAACAGATTCAGACATAAAAGACCACACTGTTGGATGAATGCACATAGACTTGAGAGAGAGAAGAAAAAGAATATAGAAAATAAAGTTAATGGTTTAAAAAAAAAAGGTAAAGTCTTTAAAGAGACAGAGTACAGATAGTTAAGAGATTAAAAGAAATAAAGAAAAATAAGCCACATAAAAATGGAAAATTCACCGAGAGTCTGGATTATGTACATTGTGTTTTCTTTAAAATTTTTGACTGTGAAGGAGATAATTACAGAGAGACATTTCATTCTATGGGCTGCCAAGTGGAACCAAAACGGATATCATGAGGGTATGACTTCAGAATTTGGGTCTAAGGATATGATGCTTTGGAAAGGGTCTTCTTTTGTTTTCACAGAGGACCAGACCCTGTGGATTGCATCTATCCCAATATGGTATGATAGACCACGACCTCCCGAAAAGTTCCTGTGAACACCCTCAAAAAATTACTTCACTCAACTGGCAACTGAGATAAACCTGGCACACAGGTTACACCCTAAATGATCTGATTAACAGCGCCCCCATTCAGCAGGAAGCAGTTTGGAGAGAAAAAACTGCGCCCATGTTCCCAAAATATTGTTTGTAAATGTTCTTTTACATTTAAAGGGGGAAATGATATAGGTATGAGTAATTTGCATTGGTGTGGATTTTACAGTCAATTTTGTTATATGTATATGTATTTCTGATCTTGATTAAGGTATTGTGATTGTGTAGTTCATTTAAAAATGTAATGTATAATTAAGAAATATAGGTTAATGGTTAATCATCAATAATAGTCAATCTTATAGTCATGTTAGTTAGATTTTCTAGATATATAGAGATACATTTCAGTTAGATAGACATTCTTCATATCTTTCAAAGACTGCAGAATATGGCATTTAATGTTTTAATAACTTAAGACTTTTCATGACAATGAGACATATCTGCTCCTGGTGGCACCAATCTACTTCGAGAGGAAGATGGGCATCGAAGAGGATCCTTATGGAGTTGGATAGCCATTTGGGCAAGAAACTGCTCTTGCCTGGACTGTTGCATAAAATGGACACAGAGAACCCGCAGAGAGAGGACTGCTGAACTTGCCTAAAGGTGAGACGGTCTTTTTGGGTTCATGACTCATGAAAGAGTCTGCGAGACATTCTGCAGGACACAGCAGATAGTGTCTGAACTGTCTTTGAAATTTCCTGCTTCATGGAAATGTCTGCTGGATACTATGGGCCTGAAGGCTGAAGATGGATGCCCCAACCATACAAAAGAACTTTGGATGACTGTCCAGGCAGCAAGATGTCTCTGTCATTTCTAGAGTTTTCTTATTTCTTGTTTACTTAGGTAGTATTATATCCTTCTGGAGTCTTTGATGGAGTTGAAAAATGAATAGATAGTTATAGTTTTCCTTAGTTATGATAAAAAATAAAATAGATATAAATATTGTAACTGTAATTCTTGCTTGATAACTGTTTTGCTATATGTAATTTTACTATGTTAAAGTTAAAGCCTTTCTTTTTTGTTTAAACAAAAAAAGGGGAAATGATGTGGGAGTAATTTCTTATTAATAAAGAAACTGCCTAGACCCATTTGATAGGCCAACCCTTAGGTAGGCGGAGTAAACAGAACGGAATGCTGGGAGAAAGAAGCTGAGTCAGGGAGTCGCCATGATTCTCCCACTCCTGACAGAGGCAGGTTAAGATCATTCCTGGTAAGCCAGCTCGTGGGCTACACAGATTAATAGAAATGGGTTAGATCAATATGTAAAAGCTAGCCAATAAGAAACTGAAACTAATGGGTCAGGCAGTGTTTAAAAGAATACAGTTTCCGTGTAATTATTTCGGGTAAAGCTAGCCGGGTGCCAGGACGCAGCCCGCTGCTCATACTACAACAGTGACTGTACTTGATTGTTTCATACTCTTCGTACTTGGCACATAATAGGTCTTTCTGACCATCAAAACACATAAGATGATCACATTATAATAAGGGAATGTTCGCATTGGTTCATGTTTTTGAACATTTCAGACTCTGGCCCATTGCTTGTGTGCCTGTAGAGAAGCACTACAAATGGTTGGGACAGCAGGAGACAAACAGTAGAGAGGTGTCAGGGTTTCAATATCTTCCTTAAAATTACATCTCCTGTCCAGTTCCTCAAGATATGAGTTAGAGGGGAAAGGTATTCAAAGCCCAAACTATAACAGTATTAACTATTTTAATTATTGGCTGGTTTGGAGGTTGGGATGACTGTTTTATTGATTGACTTATTTTGGTTTGGGGTTTGTTGTTGTTATTGTTGTTTTGCTGTTTTGGGGGTTTTGAGGGGTTTTGTTGAGACAGGGTTTCACTTTATAGCCCTCGTTGTCCTGGAACATAGTGTGTAGAGCAGGCTGGCCTCAAATTTGTGGCCACCTTCCTGACTTGCCTTCCAAATACTAGGATTACAGGCATGAACCAAAACTTCTATCTTTTAAATGCATAAAATAGATTATAAAACAAGATAATCTTAATAAGACATAAGCTAAAACTATGTTGAAGCATATGCCAAGATAATTAGTGAATTAATTAAGGTCAGTACTTCTAAAATGAGGTGCTACAAAGTGAGCATTTGAAAACAGGCATGAGTTAGTACAGGAGCTGATGAGTAAGAGTATGGATGATGGCATAAATAACTTTTGTAGACATACAGAAATGAAATGTAGAAACCAGGAAAACTAGTTAAAGTACCACAATCAGAATACATACATGCATGTGTATGTCAAGAAAAAGTATAGCCCAATTTTGTAGAAAATGGGATAGCCTCCCACAAAGTAAAAATCCTCTTCAAAATAGGGGGATGCACACTCGCTTGTCTGGTTTCTAAAGTATATGGACACAAGTTAGCCCTCAGTAGGTAACAGACTTGGCTGACACCTCGCAGATTCAGCTCAGGTATCACTCCTACTGGAAGCCTTCCTTCTGCCAAGCCAAACTGCAACAGGAAACTTCAGTCATGCTCTCTTTGAGTTCCCCCAACACAGCAATGCCTATATGGTTTTCACAAGATTCATTTATGCGCCTGTCTTCCTTTCTAGACTTTAATCTCCTTCAAAGACACATTTGCTTATATTTCCCTAGAATCTATGATAGTGTTTTTTAGAGAGCAGTATCTTTGGAGAGCACTAAAAAAAAATATGTATTTTCAAATAATATAAAGACTGTCAAGATGGATCAGTGGGCAGAGGTACTTGCCACCAAGCCCGGGAATCTGAGTTTGATCCCCACATTCTAGGAGAGAATTAACTGACTCCTGCAAGTTGTCCTCTGACCTCCATATGCACCAAGGGTCATGTGAACACACACACACACATGTACTAAAACTAAGAAAAAATGTGAAAAATAAAAACCTTCATTTATTGTCTTTCATGTTTCAGGTGTTATTAAAATTTGGGTGAATCCAGGAACTAATTGGAAGCTCAAACTATATGAGATAAAAGAACTAGTCATTACTATTGTTCTCAATTCCACACTGTCATTAAGAAAATAAATAAAACTCTTACCTAAAACTCATATAAACAGCTTTCCCCTTAATACCTAGGATTCACTATGTGGTGATGTGGGATTTCCCTCTGTATACTGTGATTACCATTAATGAGTAAAGAAACTGCTTTGGACCTATAGCAGGGCAGAACGTAGCTAGGCAGGGAAAACTAAGCTGAATGCTGGGAGGAAGAAGGGCAGAGTCAGAGAGAAGCCATGGAGCCCTGCCCAGACAGATGCTGGAACTTTATCCAATAAGCCACAGCCTCATGATGATACACAGATTACTAGAAATGGGTTAAGCTAAGATGTAAGAGTTAGTCAATAAGAAGTTAGAGCTAATGGGCCAAGCAGTGTTTTAAATAATATAGTTTCTGTGTGGTTATTTTGGTTCTGGGTACCGGAACAAACAAGCAGCCTTCTCCTACAATGTGGACAGGGCTGCTCTACTCACATGCTAACTTTTTATGTGATACTGTTTTGGGGGTGAATACTGTCATCTGCTGGTATCCACAATTTCCATTATTACTTTTAACCATAAATTAAAATCCTAAGACATATTACTGATCAGATATGCATCCCTGTGAAAATTAAGGGATGGAATATAATTTATAGTCAAAATACAAACATGGTGACTATTTTAGAATTACCTATCAAAATCATATTTGCTACATTAAAGTCTGTAAGATCATTAGTAACCAAAATAAAATATGTCTTTTCTTAGAACACAGAGTTTTGGAGATAAAAAAGAAAAGGCTTATTCCCTTTTCCCTCAAATATGTACAGCAGTATGGTAAGTTCTGTTCCCTAGACTGTATCTGATCATAAAATGAAACAGTTAGCCAGGCCTAGGTACAGGCCTGTAATTCTAACTACTTAAAGGTCTGCAACAGTAAAGGACTAGAGATAGAGACATAGGTCAGTGTTAGAGCATTTGTCTGGTCTGTATAAAGCCCTGGAATCAATCCTTAGTTTTACAAAGATGGTGTTTATAAAGGTGATCAAGTCACAGGGCACTAATCTTATTAGTGGTATTTTGTATTCATAATCTATCATTGCATAGTAAATTGCCTCCAAACTTCATGACTTCAAAGAAGATGCATCTGTTAGCTGACATTTTATGTGGGTCAGTAATTGTCTTGGTTGTTGTGGCTCAAAGACTCTCAGGAAATTTCAATCATTCTTTTGCCCATGTTATCATCATCTGAAGGCTTGACTGAGCCTGGAGGATGTGCTTCCAACATTACTCACTGTCAAAACAACAGGATCTAATTTTCACATAATAAACAAAGAGCAGTAGGAAGGGAAAGGAAGTATTCCTACAAGAGGAAACCAATTTGAGTGGCAGATTTTTTTATTGATTTTTATTGAGCTCTACATTTTTCTCTGGCTCCCTCCCTGCCTCTCCCCTCCCCTTCAGCCCTCTCCCAAGGTCCCCATGCTCCCAATTTGCTCAGGAGATCTTGTCTTTTTCTACTTCCCATGTACATTAGATTCATGTATGTCTCTCTTAGGGTCCTCATTGTTGTCTAGGTTCTCTGGGATTGTGAATTGCAGGCTGGTTTTCTTTGCTTATGTCTAAAAGCCACTTATGAGTGAGTTCATATGATATTTGTCCTTCTGGGTCTGAGTTACCTCACTCAATATGATGTTTTCTAGCTCCATCCATTTTCCTGCAAAATTCAAGATGTCATTATTTTTTCTGCTATGTAGTACTCTATTGTGTAAATGTACCACATTTTCCTTATTCATTCTTTGATCGAGGGACATTTAGGTTGTTTCCAGGTTCTGGCTATGACAAACATTGCTGCTAAGAACATAGTTGAGCATGTGTCCTTGTGGTACAATTGAGCATCCTTTTGATATATACCCAAAAGTGGTATTGCTGGGTCTTGAAGAAGGTTGTTTCTAATTTTCTGAGAAATGGCCATACCGATATACAAAGGGGCTGTATCAACTTGCACTGCCACCAACAATGCAGGAGTGTTCTCTTTACCCCTCATCCTCTCCAGCATAAGTTGTCATCAGTGTTTTTGATTTGGGCCATTCTTACAGGTATAAGATGGAGTCTCAGAGTTGTTTTGATTTGCATTTCTCTGATGACTAATGATGTTGAGCATTTCCTTACATGTCTTTCAGCCATTTTAGATTCCTCTGTTGAGAGTTCTCTGTTTAGGTCAGAACCCCATTTTTTATTGGATTATTTGTTCTTTTGATAACCCATTTCTTTTTTAATTTATTTATTTATTTATTAAAAATTTTCACCTCCTCCCCTCCTCCTATTTCCTTCCTACTCTCCCCACTCCCCCTACCCCTCCCTCTCCAGTCCTAAGAGAAGTTAAGGTACCCTGCCCTGTGGGAAGTCCAAGGCCCTCCCCCTTCTATCCAGGTCTAGGAAGGTGAGCATCCAAACAGACTAGGCTCCCAAAAAGGATATGCAGTAGAATCAAATCCCAGTGCCATTATCATTGGCTTTTCAGTCTGCCCCCATTGACAGCCACATTCAGAGAGTTCGGTTTGATCACATGCTCGTTCAGTCCCAGTCCAGCTGGCCTTGGTGAGCTCCTATTAGATCAGTCACACTGTCTCAGTGGGTGGACACACCCCTCACAGTCCTGACTTCCTTGCTCATCTTCTCCCTCCTTCTGATCTTCATCTGTACCTTGGGAGCTCAGTCCAGTTCTCCAGAGTGGTCTCTGTCTCTATCTCCGCCCATTGCCAGATAAAGGTTCTATGGTGACACAAGATATTCATCAGTGTGGCTATAGGACAAGGCCAGTTCAGGCACTCTCTCCTCTGCTGCCCAAGAACCTAGCTGGGGACATCCCCTTGGATGCCTGAAATCCCCTCTAGAGCCAAGTCTCTTGCCAACCCTAAAATGGCTCCCTTAATTAAGATATCTTCTTCCCTGCTCTCATAATTACCCTTCCTCCATCTCAGCCATCCCACTTCCCCAAGCTCCCCCCAGTCCTCCCCTTCTCCTTTCTCTCTCCCCCTCTCCCCTTCCCCCCATCCCACTCCAACTCCCATGTTCCCAACTTTTGCCCGGTGATCTTGTCTACTTCCAGTTCCCAGGAGGATAAATATATGTTTTTCTTTGGGTTCACCTTATTATTTAGCTTCTCTAGGATGACCCATTTCTTGAGTTCTTTGTATATTTTGGGTATCTGTCTGATGTGGGGTTAGTGAAGATCTTTTCCCCTTCTGTAGGCTGCCATTTTGTCTTATTGACTGTGTCCTTTGCTTTACAAAATCTTTTCAGTTTTAGGAGGCCCCATTTATTAACTGTTTCTCTCAGTGTCTGTGCTATTGGGGTTATATTTAGGAAGTGGTCTCCTGTGCTAGTGCATTCAAGTGTACTTCCCACTTTCTCTTCTATGAGGTTCAGTTTGGTTGGCTTTATGTTCAGGTCTTTGATCCATTTAGACTTGAGTTTTGTGCATGGTGATAGATATGGATCTATTTTCATTCTTCTATGTATTGATATCCAGTTATGCCAGCACCATTTGTTGAATATGCAAGCAAGTTTATTAAGAAATGTAGCACCTTATATACTCTTGGTTGGGGAGGGGAGATGGACAGACTCATTAGAAAGCTCTCATACCATGGGATGACATTAGTTGGAAGCTAAAGAAACAATGTCGCATAAAAAGAACACAGATATCTCAAGTACAGACCAAGCACCTAGGGACCTTAGAACTGATAACCATAGCTCTATATGGTAGGAAGAGTTGGGCTCTCAGGAACTGAAGCCACAGCTCCCCACAAGGGCCTGGCCCCAGGCTGTTACCAGCTCTGCTAAGCATAGTCCTGGTTTTTGAGAATGAGCTATATTTCTTCTCCATACATTAGAACCTTGGAGAAAAGCTCCCAAGGCCCTGACTCAAGACAATTACTGGCTCTGCCAACCATGTTCCTTTCCCACATGTTAGGGCCTCAAAGAAAGCCTTGGATCAGCCTCAATGAGGCTGCAAGAAAACTTGTCCTCACTTAGCTCCACAGAGAGACTTTGGTCTAGGTCAGGAAGCAAGCATGCTGTCAGACCCAGAGAGAGAAAGAGAGTTTGTCTTTAGCTTTCACACCAGTGTGCAATGCATTTGTTCTGAAAAGGAAGTTTAAAACTAAAATTGTCATTAGATGTATTGGGGAAAAGCAAACACTAGAAAATTTCCTCTGACCAATCCACTTCTTATTTCCTTATCCCTACATCATGGTATCCACAAGGTTATGCAGTAGATCAACTGACATTTAGAAGGCCAACCCAACAGAGATGTACACATCTGATAGAGGATAAATTCATGTAGGCACACCCCGTGAAAATATTGCCTTTTGAATAGGCATCTGTCTCTAACCGCAAATGCTCTGGTGTGATAACATGCTCTTTTTACGTGTATTCCTCATCATAGGATGGGCAGAATTTTCCTGTGTTCTGTTAGTAGGATGACTTTTCCCCCACGTTCTGTAATTCTGGCAAATAAATTAAGACAGTCAAACCGTTTGTCCTACACTGCAATAAAAAAAAAAAAAACTTAGAAGCCTGTTCTCTGTAAGAATGAATTGACCAGAGAGAAGTCCTTATGGAGAGACCACAGGAGGAACTTTCACAGAGCAGAATGGCAGATGTCTGTCTTTGTTATATCATAGTCCTTCAAGAGATCAAGAGCACCCATGTTGTCCTAAGCCACCTGCACTGGAACCCCCCTGCTCTGACTCAAAATAGCAATTAATACCTGTTTTTGACACAAGATTTTAGTTGGCTGTTTTTGTTTAGGCCCTGAGATTCAGGTGGAAAGAAAGGCTGTTAACTGACTAACTAAGTTCAGATATTATTAATCACACTTAAGAAACATAAAATAGTACACATATTCTTTGCCTCTTCCTTAGACCCCCTCATTGGTTTAGTTTCTTCCCTTTGTAACCTTTGTAGCTGTCCCTTTAAGAAATAAACCAAACTTTTACAACCTGCAGCTGTTGTCATTCACCAATTAAGCTGTCCAAGTCTTTGCCTTGTAGTTTTTTCATTACTAACAAGTTGCTATATATATATGAATGGATGTGTGTGTGTGCGCGCGCTTGGGAATTTGTAATGGCAGTAGAAATAAGATTGGAAGAATAAAGAATATAGAAGGATAAAGAATGTAAAAAATGAAGAAGGAGGAGGAGAAGATGAAGGAGAAGGAGAAGAAAAAGAAAGAGGAGAAGAAGACGAAGAAGGAGGAGGAGAAGAAGAAGAAGGAAGAAAAAAGGAATCAGAGAATTAGAGCTAAGAAATTAGAGACCCTACTGGATCTGCAAGCATATGAGTTCATTCTGTTACCTCTTAGACTGGAAATTTTCTAAGTCCCTGTCACTATGCTGAGGCAACTGACCTGAACCTTGGCAGGAAGTCAGTAGAGCTCCTGAAACCTGGGAATACAATGCTGGCCATTCAAATGTATCTAAGCGACAGGGTCAGAGACCAGGTCTGCTCAGTGGGCAAACACCTGCACATCCTTTATATCTAGTGTGTAGGTTTGTTTGTGTTTGCTTGTTTGTTCATTTGTTTTTTTCAGGGAGAAGCAAGTTAAAGTCTCCTTTTCACATGAGAACTATAATCCAGAGGAAAAACATAATTGGAGAAAAGATGCTCACCATTCTGGAGGAATCTTTTCGTTTGGAAAATGTATCTGTCCGAGGCATAAGTTGACAATGACTTCTAGGTTAATTCCAAGAGTGTAAAGATGAATCATCACCTCTCACTTATTAAGATGCCATTCTCCACCCAATATAATAATAATGCCTAACATTGTAATACTACTTAAGCTTTCATACTTAACCCACTAAAATATCACTACAGTATAGTTGGTACTAATAACATATTAATAAAAACAATGAAAGTGTTTTAAGTAATTGTCAAAAGAAAAAACTTTAAAAAATCTTGATTTAAAAAAACTCTGAACGTTGGGCCACTGTGCCATAGCAAAAGTCACTGTTTCCAGCCATTTAACCAGTTATGATTCAGTAACTACTAAGCACCAAGAAGGGGATGGGTTCCTTCTGAGGCAGACAACAGCAGTAATCTATACACATAAACATGAATGTTTAGAAGATAACAAGCATACCACATCCGTTTAACATGAAAATGTCAGTTGCTTCCTCACTGGGTCTATGACCTCCCCAGCTATGGAGTAAAGAGCTTTAAAACACTGTACCAAAGATAAAGGTGACAGGGGATGCCAGTGTCATGCTTTAATTTATGGTGGTGGGCGTGGTGGCGGCTTTGGTATTGTCAATGCTTATTTTTTTTTATCTTATTTTGGTGTTTGAGACAAGGTCTCTCAACACGTAGCTCAGCCTAGCCTTGAGTTCCTAACCCTTCTGCATCAGTCTCCTGGGCATGGGGATTATGGGCATGTGTCACCATGTCTGGACTGGCTAGTGATAGATAGATAGATAGATAGATAGATAGATAGATAGATAGATAGATAGATAACAGATAGATAGATAGATAGATGATATATAGATAGATAGATAGATAGAGATATAGATAGACAAATAGATGGATGATACACTTTTTAATTCTTGCTACAAGTCTCTTGAAAGATTAATACAAATCTACCCAGCTTCTGAGTGGAGTGTGCCCATAGGAAAGACACTCCCCAAGTTGCAGGCCCCAGCCCTCTTGCATTATCTGTTTTTCCTCCCAGTTGCCTGGCTGCCATGAAGATCTTCACAGCAACTATGGTTAATTTCTTTTTTTTTATTTTCTTTATTTTATTTATTAAAGATTTCTGCCTCCTCCCTGCCACTGCCTCCCATTTCCCTTCCCCTCCCCCAATCAAGTCCCCCTCCCTCGTCAGCCCGAAGAGCAATCAGGGTTCCTGAACAGAGAATTCTCAACAGAAGAAGTTCAAATGGCCAAAAGACACTTAAGGTCATGCTCCTCAGCGATCAGGGAAATGCAAATCAAGACAACTTTAAGATACCATCTTACTCCTGTCAGAATGGCTAAAATAAAAAACAACAATGATAGCCTTTGCTGGAGAGGTTGTGGAGAAAGGGGTACACTCATCAATTGCTGGTGGGAATGCAAACTTGTGCAACCACTTTGGAAAGCAGTGTTTCGGTTTCTCAGGAAATTCGGGATCAACTATGGTTAATTTCAAATTCCCAGAACTGGGAAGAAATCCTGACCACTGTATCACTGCAATCACTCATCCACTTGTCCAGAGGAAAAACACATCAAAATGGAAGCATCAGAGAAGACTGGCAGAGTCCAAAGCAAAGTCAGTGATCTGGAAGCCTATGGCTAGAGGAAAGGTGTTATCTCTGCCCCTCCAGCTCCTCTGGTTTGCTCTTGTGATCATCACTGATTTGTGGACTCAAGCTCAGTGGTGATTTTCTATTTTACACTTCAAATTTGCAAACTTAATTGAATGTTGCTGAAAAAATTACTATTAATTCAAATTTTGAGGAAAGAGATTAAGCTAGGCTAGTGGAAAATTAGAAGTCAAGAAAGAACTTTTATGTCCTTGGTCCTTTCTATTCGAGAATCAGGCACTTCAACCCTAACAGCAGGCTCAGTGTTGGTGCCATTTGTTTGGAGCTGGTAGCTAGCTGTGACATCTAGCAGTGCTATGTTAGAGCCTTCACAACCAATAGCAGCATACCTCATTCTTACAAGAATGCACAGTTAGAGCTTGGCTCGTGAAACACACTTATAACCCTGCCTACTCAGGAGGCAGAATGATCATTTGAGTCCAAGAGTCTGATACCAGACAAAGCAACCGAATAAGATATCCTGACTCTAAAATGGAATAACAACAAAAGACATGATGAACATCTCTAAAATAAGAAGAGCCTAGTTCTTCGGAACACATCTGCTAAAATGGTGCCTCAAAGGTTCCAGACTTCTGTAAAGCCATCAGAGTGAAACCTTCTTTGAACTTGTTCAACCAGAGTGAAACTCTACCTGTGGTAAAAAGAAAACTACACATGGTTTCATGGTACTCACCCTGCCACCTTCCATGGGTGAGAGACAGAAACTAATCTGGGGTGAAGACCATGGGGAAATTTAAGGCACTTGGTATCTGTCATGAATGTAACCATTACAGCATCTGTGCTAGTGAACCAGCTACTGATGTCTCCTCCCAAAAGTCAAGGGAGGGTAGAGCCTGAAAGTCAAGAGTCCGAGCTATTGGAGACCTGCAATGTCTCACAAAGTCATTTGGATTTTCTCTGACTTTTCCAGACAACTTTAAAACTAAGAAAATGTTTCTATAGCCTCCCAATATATGCATCTAGAGAGCCTGTCTAACTCATCCGCTGTTACATTGGTACAATACTGCATAATGTTTGCCACAAAATAGATATTTAATTCACTCTCCAATGAGAAGGTTATCTATTAATATCCTTCCTCTGATCCTTTAAATGACACATTTCTGCTCCTCTCTCACCTCCCTAAAAAGCAAGAAATGGTTGTTTTTCTTCCTAAAGCCCATTTGTTTCCTTTCCAGAGTGCATGGACTATTTGAACAGCATTTCTGTTTGTCTCCAAGAAGTGACTTTACCACCATTGCATATGTGCACCATTTCCAGAAGCAGTAGGCAAAAACTTTGCATCTGTTCAGTGAAACTTTCACTAGACTCCAAAGCCCTCCACAACCCACACTAAACATCTTAATAAATCAAACACAATGGCAAGTCCCAGTCAGCATATAAACAATTTCATTAACACAGAAAAACCATATTTTCAAGAGAATGACACTTCAATTCTAATTGGAAAAGTAGTGTCATGGTAGACAGAGCAGAAGGAAGAAAGTCCCAGGGCACACATTGCAACTACCAGAAAGTTTCATAATAAATTGATATCATGATAAGAGTTAAGGGGATGGCAGGGCAAAAACTGTACAATAAAGCACTGGCATTTCAGTGTAAGACCAACCAACATGAATGTATAAAAGTGAATCAAGCCACCTATCTGCCAAGAAATCCCAAAGAAAACTCTGAGAAATTCACATAGTCCTCAAGAAAAAGTAGCTGTCTTCTTCATCTAACAAACATAAATTGCTACAGCCCGAAGGTCCTTCCTCCTGACTGTCAACTAGAATATTAGCCAAGAGGTTCCCATAGTAAACAGTAGGTCAAATCACAACTTGGAGTCTGTGTGAATACATAATGGTAACAAGGGCACTCTCACATGGATCTGGATATCTACATCAGAATACAAGAGATAGAAGAGAGAATCTCAAACTCTGAAGATACAATAGAGGAAATAGACTCAAGAGTAAAAGAAAATATTAAATCTAACAAAAGCTTAACACAAAATATTCAGGAAATATGGGACACCATGAAAAGACCAAACCTAAGAGTAATAGGTATAGAAGAAGGAGTTCAACTCAAAAGCACAGAAAATATACTTAACAAAATTATAGAAGAAAACTTTCCCAACCTAAGGAAAGATACGCCTATGAAGATACAAGAAGCTTACAGAACACCAAATAGACTAGATCAAAAAAAAAAAAGAGTTCCCTTACCACATAATAATCCAAACACTAAACATACAGAATAAAGAAAGAATATTAAGAGCTGCAAAAGAAAAAGGTCACGTAACATATAAAGGCAGACCTATCAGAATTAAACCTGACTTCTCATTGAAAACAATGAAAGCCAAAAGGTCCTGGTCAAGTGTTATGCAGACATTAAGAGAACACGGTTGCTAGCCCAGACTACTCTGCGAAGCAAAACTTTCAATCACCATAGAAGGACAAAACAAGATATTCCATGACAGAACTAGATTTAACCAATGCCTAGCCACAAACCCAGCACTACATAAAGTACTAGAAGGAAAAGTCCAATCCAAGGAAGTTAGCCACATCAGCAAAAACACAGACAATAGATGATCTCACAGCAGCAAATCCCAAAGAAGGGAAAAACCACACAAAATCACATCACCAAACAACAAAAACTAAAATAACAGGAGATAGCAATCACTGGTCATTAATATCTCGTAATATAAATGGATCCAACTCACCTATAAAGAGACACAGGCTAACAAATTGGATACCAAAACAGAATCTATCTTTCTGCTGCATACAAGAAACACACCTCAACCTCAAAGACAGACATCACCTCAGAGTAAAATGTTGGGAAAAATTTTCCAATCAAATGGACCTAAGAAACAAACTGGTGTAGCTATCCTAATATCTAACAAATTAAACTTCAAACTAAAATCAATCAAAAGAGACAAAGAAGGACATTTGATATTATTCACAGGAAAAATCCTTCAAGAGACAATCTCAATACTGAACAACTATGCCCCAAATACAAGGGCACACTCATATGTAAAAGAAACACTTCTAAAGCTTAAATCACTCATTACACCCCATACACTAATAGTGGAAGACTTCAGCACCCCACTTTCACCATTGGACAGGTCTGTCAGAAAAAAAAACTAACAGAGAAATAAGGGGACTATTTTATAACAGATGTTATGACTCAAATGAATTTAACAGACATCTATAGAACATTCCATCCAAACATAAAAGAATATACCTTCTTCTCAGCACTTCATGGAACCATCTCAAAAATTGACCACATAAGCCGGGCGGTGGTGGCGCACACCTTTAATCCCAGCACTCGGGAGGCAGAGGCAGGCGGATCTCTGTGAGGCCAGCCTGGTCTACAAGAGCTAGTTCCAGGACAGGAACCAAAAGCTACAGAGAAACCCTGTCTCGAAAAATCAAAAAAAAAATTGACCACATACTAAGTAACAAAACAAACCTCAACAGATACAAAAAAAAATTGGAATTACCCCATGTATCTTATGAGATCACCATGACTTAAAATTAGAATTTAACAGCAACACTAATTCCAGAAAGCCCACAAACACTTGGAAATTAAACAATGCTCACCTGAATCATTAATGGGTCAATGAAGAAATAAAGACTCCTCAAATTGTTCCACACAATAGAAACAGAAGGAACATTGCCAAACCCTTCTTATGAGGCTACAATTACTCTGATACCCAAACCACATAAAGACATTATTAAGAAAGCAAATAACAGACCAATGTCACTCATGAATATTGATGCAAAAATACTCAATAAAATACTGGCAAATTAAATCCAAGGACATAACAGAAAAATCATTCACCATGATCAAGTTGGCTTCATCCCAGGCTTCATACATCTCAGGCAGGGATGGTTCAACATATGAAAATCTGTCAACATAATCCACCATATAAACAAACTCAAAAATAAAAACCACATGATCATCTCTTTAGATGCTGAAAAAGCTTTTGACAAAATACAACATCCCTTCATGATAAAGGTCTTGGAGAGAGCAGGGATAAAAGGATCATACCTAAACATATTAAAGACAATATACAGCAAGCCAACAGCCAACATCAAATTAAATGGAGAGAAACTCTCAGCGATCCCACTGAAATCAGAAACAAGACAAGGTTGTCCACTTTCTCCATATCCATTCAATATATTTCTTGAGGTCCTACCTAGAGCAATAAGACAACAAAAGGAGATCAAGGGGATACAAATTGGAAAAGAAGTCAAACTCTCACTATTTGTTAATGATATGTTAGTTTACATAAGTGAGCCCAAAAATTCTACCAAGGAGCTTCTACAACTCATAAATTCTTTCAGTAATGTAGCGGGATACAAGATTAACTCAAAAAAATCGGTAGCCCTCCCTTATACAGAGGATACATGGGCTGAAGAAGAAATCAGAGAAGCATCACCCTTCACAATAGCCATAAATAGCATAAAATATCTCTGAGTAACCTTAACAAACAAGTAGAAGAACTGTATGACAAGAACTTTAAATCTTTGAAGAAAGAAATTGAAGAAGACACCAGAAAATGGAAAGATCTTCCATGCTTTTGAGTAGGTAGAATTAACATAGTAAAAATGGCCATCTTGCCAAAAGCAATCTACAGATTCAATGCAATGCCCATCAAAATCCCAGCAAAATTTTTCACAGACCTCAAAAGAACAGTACTCAACTTCATATGGAAAAGCAAAACACCCAGGATAGTCAAAACAATCCTGTACAATAAAGGAATTTCTGGAGGCATCACCATCCCTGACTTTAAACTCTACTACAGAGTTACAGTACTGAAAACAGCCTGGTATTGACATAAAAATAGACAGGAGGACCGATGGTATGTGTATATTTTATATATGCACACATATTTATGTATTCTACTGAGTCATGTTAGATTAATGTTTATGTGTACATGTATGTGTTCAGGGATGACCACTTGGGATTGAGCAACTTGTGTGGGAGTTTGTCCCTAGAAGAGATTGATTCTCTCTCTCTCAACAGGCATTGATTGCTTGTACCCCTTCATATAGGAGTGCAACCATGTGGAATTTCTCTCCACACTGGCATGTCAACCGATGCTGTCATTATACTGTTCTTGTTCATGCAACAGTATTGTTCAGGGTCCATGGGTACAGCTTTCCTATCATACATAGAAGACACTATCTCAGCAGAGGTCCTAGCCTTCTAGTTTGCACAAATTTTTGTCCCCCATGTTGTGATTTACATTGGGGGAAGCATCATCACCCCACCAAATGGCAAAACTTCCTTTAAATTACTTACATATGTATACATATGTACTTTTGTATGTATTTTAAAGAAACATAAAATACTTTTCCTTATTGCTTTTCAGCACCCATTAGTATTCTTCTTTCTCCTCTATCCCTCCCCCTCAGTGTTTCTCTCCTTTCCCTACCCCAGAGAGAGTCCCCCACACACACATTTTCTGCACTTCCCTCTTCACAGCACCCATGTTTGGCTATCTGCTTCTCTACAGCTCTTTCTTCCTGCCACCCAACACGCCATGGTCCTACTTTACTGTCCTGGTTCCTGCAGTTACTCCAGGCTCCATCCTGTCAGTGGAGCTAGGAACAGCAACTAAGAGGGAACCTACAGTCTTTGTTTGTCTAGAACTGGGCCACCTCACTCAATATATTCTAGTTCCATCCATTACCGGCAACTTTAATAATTGCATTGTTTTACAGCTGGATAGAATCCCATTGTTTATATCAACCACGTTTTCATTAGCCATTCATCAATAGAAAGACATTTAGTTTATTTCCATGTCTAGTTCTTATAAACAGAGTGATAATGAACATAGCTGAGCAAATATCCGTAGAGTAGGCTACCCAGTCCTTTGGGCATATGCCAAAGAATGGTACAGCAGAATCATACAGTAGATTTATTTTTAGCTTTCTTAGAATTCTTCACACTGGTTTCCAGGGTGATTGTAGCAGTTTGCAAATCCACTAACAAGGATTTCCTCATAACCTGACCAGCATTTGTTGTCAGTTGTTTTCTTGATCTTGGCCATTCTGACTAGGGTAGGATGAAATTCCACAGTAGTACTGACCCACGTTTTCTTAATTGGTTTTTCAAGACAGGGTTTCTCTGTGGCTTTGGAGCCTGTCCTAGAACTAGCTCTGTAGACCAGGCTGGTCTCGAACTCACAGAGATGAACATTTTTGATAAATTTCTGAGCCATTTCTATTCCTTCTTTTATTACTCTATTCCGATTGATAATATCCACCTAACCCCCTTTTCCAATGTGCTTAGGTGGTTTGCCAACATGCATGTCTGTGCACCATGTGCATGCAGTGTCCGTGGAGGCCAAAGGAGGGAGCAAGATTGCCTGAAACTACGGTTAGAGATAGCTATGAGACACCATGTGGGTATTGGGATGCTTTTTGTAGGAGATCTCTTCATCTTATGATGTCTTCTTCAATTTCTTTTTTCAATGTCTTAAAGTTTTTATTTATAAGTCTTTAAATACTGGGTTAGAGCTAAGACAAGAAATTTTGTGTTGAGGCTGTTGTAAAGGGTATTTCTGCTCTGATTTCTTTCTCAGGAGTTTGCTATTTATTTATAGGAAGGTCACTGATTTTTTTTTTTTTTTTTGGTCACTGATTTTTATGTACCCTGACACTTTGATGAAAGCGTTTGCCAGCTGAAGAAGTATTCTGATGTAGTCTTTATGTTTCTCTCCATTTATAATTATGCTGGCTGTGCACATGTAGGTGTTAAGAATTGAACTTGAGTCTTCTGGAAGAGCAGCAAGTCTCTTAACTGCTCAGCTCTCTCTTCAGCTCCATAACCAATTGGGTCTTTTTTTCTGGAGTCTTTGTTGGTTTTTTCGTTTTGTCTTCTTTCGAGTTCTTTATATATTCTGGATATTAATCTTCTATCAGACATGTAGCTGGCCAAGATTCTCTCATTCAGGGGGATACCTTTTCACTAGGTTGGTTGTTTACTTTGCTGTACAGAGAAGTTCAGCCTTTTAAGGTTCCATTTATCAACTGTTAACCTTAACTCACGAGTGAATGGACCCTGGCACCCAATGTCCTTGCATTTGCCTGTATCAGAGCATTGTCCATGCTTTCTTCCAGCAGTTTCAATGCTTCAAGTGTCATTCTGAAATCTGTAGTTGATATTCATGCAAGGTGATAGTTATGGATCTAATTCTGTTCTTCTAAGTTGATATTTGTACAAGGTGATAGTTATGGATCTAATTCTGTTCTTCTACATGTGGATATCCCACTTTCTTAGTGCCATTTGAAGATGTTATCTGTCCTCTGGCATGTACTTTTGGCATCTTTATCAATATCAGAGGGCTGTAATTACATGTATTCATACTCAGGTTTCTAGTTTGGCCCATTCATCTACGCCCATTACCATGCTTTTGCTTTTCTTTTCTGTTTTTAAACTGTACCTCTGCAATAAGACTTAAAATCTGAAACAGTGATCCCACTAGCATTATTATTCTTAGTCAGGATTACTTTGACTCAATTCTGGGGTTCTTTATGATTCTAGGGTTCTTTATGAATTTGGGTTTTTTTTTCCATTTCTGTGATAGATGTCATTAGGATTTTTACTGAAGGTGCTTTGAATCTATAAATTGGTTTTGGTAGGATGGCCACTGTGGCCACACTAGTTGTACCAATCCATGATCATAGGAAGTCTTCCATATTCTGGTGTCTCCCCCATCTTCCCTCAGAAATTTAGTCTTCCCTGACACATTTTTATTGCAAGAGGATAGGTTAATGTTATTTATAAAGGAATTACTTATGAATGCTAATAAATTATACCCTGGAGGTTGAACTAGGTTTATTATTTTTATAAATATACAGTATTACAGCAAAGAAATGTCGTTTGTTTATGTACTAACGCTGCAGAAGCAAAACTGACTAATTCTAATGGAGAAAATAGTCACTGTCGTTTTATCAGAATAGGTTTGCTGACTTCTGACCTAAAATAAAAAGACATGGAAAAGTTAAACTTTTCTACACCTAGTCAAGTAGGCTTCAAAAGCAGTAAAACATGTTAAGAGAAAAAATGAAGACATGATTTAATAGAAGAACATACTCACAGACTATAAAAATCAATATTGTGAAGATATCATTTCATTTGAAATTATACTATATGTTCAGTTGAATCACAATTTAAAATGTCATCAGAGGTTTGTTTGGTTTAGTTTAATAAACTCTTATGTCCATCCTAAAATTATAGAGGAAGAAATTGACAGAATATTGATGAACAGCTGAAATCTTCAGTTTGGAAAAAATACTGAAAATCAAAAGGACAAACAAGTTAAGGAAGGAAACAGATAAGACAAAAAATAATTAGAAAGAAATAATAAAAGTAAGAGAGAAACATATTCAAGTAGAAAAGACACAAAGTAGAGCACTTATAAAGCCAAGTTTGTTTTATTAAAGAATGATAGAAATAGCCTTCTAACAACATGCTCATTATTCAATACTGTAGCCATTAGTCACCTGTGGCTCCTTAAATTTAAATGCAGGCGAGTTAAAAATCAAATGTAGTTAACGTGGTTCCTCTTTCACAGTAACTACAGTTCAAGCATTCAGTAACCACATCTGGCTTGAGGTCACCTCACTGAAGAGGACAGAAAAGCATATTTCTACCATCATAGAGCAACGGCACTCAAGTCCAGGAAGTCTACTCACAAAAGAGAAGGTACATATGACCTTCCTATTCCCACATCTTACACAAGCAATCAGAATATGATAGAATTGTATAGTATTTCTTTGATAAATAAAAGTAAAAGACTGCTATAAGCAACCAACCCATATTTGCATTACTCTGGGGAGCCCTTTAGAGGCAGGGATTTTGAGGTAAGTGTGAGCTAACCACACAGAGCTGGGAAGCCAACATGCTTGGAGGGAAATCCTAACCTCTTGAAGACAAAAGACAACAGTGACAAGTTCATCCAACTATTCTATCCTGAATGCCTGGTTATGTGACTTTTGATCTACCAGACAAATAATTACGAAATTTCTAGTGTAGATAGCCGTTTATTGTAAATACTAGAGTAAAATAAAAGAATTGAGATGAGCCATGTCTTCAAAGAGCTCACACTGTGTAACAGAGATAGAGTGTAAACATACACACACACACACACACACACACACACACACACACACATCTTAGAGTGGTCTAAATCAACCTTAAAAGCGACTTGAGCTGCACACAAGTGAAGGAACCTTCATGTAAGTTATATGAGGTAGGATGGCTTTGTTAGCTAGTGAGAGACAGGGCAGGGCAGAATTGGCTTTGGCTATCAGCAACTATGCTTGACCCTGGGGAGAAAACTTTGTCTAACATGAT
Source organism: Microtus oregoni (assembly GCF_018167655.1). NCBI lineage: Eukaryota > Metazoa > Chordata > Mammalia > Rodentia > Cricetidae > Microtus > Microtus oregoni. Next base: position 37,423,464 of record NW_024543072.1, read on the forward strand.
TCCAGAACAGACAAGAAGCATGGTGTGCATGAACCAAAGTAGGAAAGAGTGAAAAATTATAACCAACGTACCCTCAGCACTGCATCTCAATGAGGTACAAAACCCTGGGCAAAGCATGCCCCCCAAAGCAGGCATTATCACTTCTCTTTCTTCTCAGAAGGCTGATGAGGGGAAGCCCCTCTTTCTGATGCTTCATTATGGAACAAATATGCATTAGCATTTCATGATCTAGGTTCTGGAGATACAATAAATGAGCAAGGAAAGTCTAGTCTTTGTGGTATCTGTTAGGAGAGAACAACTCAGAAGATACAGGATGGAGGGCTTAATATGACACTTAGAGCATGAGAAGGCTCCTCAGTCTGCCTCTGGAGGCTCAGAACATATCCATAAGCAAAATGCTTCCATTGTATTGGCACACCATCTAGTGTGATATATATCTGACACTACAATTTGCTTCTTTAAAGAAATCTTAGGAGCAGTGAGGAGACAGTTGCTCAGATACATGGAAATAAATCATTGGTACAAAAGTCACATTTCTCAGGGATCAAACAGTTATATTTCCTAACCATTGTGCATCTTATAATAAAATTAATGGGTTGTTGTCAAGGATGTGGATGCTAAAGTCACACGGTCCACACATTTGGACATAAAAGAAACCATGAATCAGACTTGAGCTCTTTCTGTCCTCCTGGGTTATTTGAATAATCCCAGCCAAACACCAACTCTCAGAGATGGAGGTCAAGCAGAGAAAAAAACAGTTTGGCTCCCAGGAGCAATTATTAGAGCTAATGGAAGAGCTGTCTGGATGTGTGTCCCCTGCAGGGAGTTTGTGAGGAAGATCATGAAACACACACAGCCCAGTGCCTTCTTTTCCAGAAGAGAGCGAGAGATGTATTTAGACCAGAAACCCTCCAGCGTTGGAGAAATTTGGTCTCAGTCCAGCTGCCAAATAAATAGCCTTCAACTCGGAGGAAATGATCCCATTTCACCTCCTCGGGGATGACAAGGGATTTTCTCCAGTTTTTGAATCAAAACCAAGGTTGTAGCATCAAAGTTGAAGTGGCTGAGCCCTCAAAGGAAATGTTTCTGATGCTACAAGTAGGATCTGGGGAAATCCACACCAGCTCTGGTCTGGCCTTATAGGATGCTAACTTCTGTTCAGGACAGGGACTGGGAAAGGGCTGATGGCCAACGATTAAACAATGAGACCACAACAAAAAAGAGAGAACAAACACAGAAACACTTAAAAAAATTAATGCTGCTTGCTTTCAAATGAGTCACAGTGGTACCAGGAAGGTGATAAATCTAAGATTTGGGCCAAAGACCCCGGAACTAGATAAATGCAGTTGGTTTTCCTTTCTTCCAGAAGCCATGGCTTCTCTTTGCCTGGCGAGCCGACAGGTGGTAAATAAGGTTTGGTTTTTTGGGGTTTTCTGTTTTTACATCTATAATTATATGTCTCTGTCTCTTTTGTGCTTCGTCTGTTTCATTTTGAATTTGCCTCAGTCAAGAGGGGCTTACTAGCAACGGTGGAGCAGAAAAAGCAGTCTTTGGTACTGGGGGGAAAAAATCCACCTTTCATGCCAACTCTCGCTTTGACAGCCCCTGCCCATTCCCCTCGGTTTGTGCCACCCCTACTTCACTCTGCCCTCCCTTCAAGTTCTGCAAGTTCTTCACACTGAGGTTCTTAGCTAACCACAGCTAGAGCTTCTCCAGACTGGCATTTTTAAAAGGCTTTGACTTCTATCCTTTGTTACCGAACCCCTGAGAAGAGCCATTTAAAAATGTCATCGTTGCCCATTTACCGATGAGAAAATAAAATGGCAGTATACTGGCAATGATCCAGGTGGGTCTTTAATTCAAGTCTCGGAGCTTTTGAAACAGATCACATAAATAAACACATAGTTTCTGAAGAATACTATTCATATAGAAATTTAGTAGCTATACAGCAAGTAGTAGCTACATAATTGGTACAGATGCTTCTAAACTAGCAGCTGTACACTACAATATCTTCCTTTTGGGTAAAATATTCCGTTCATATGTGAGAATTTTTTAAACAGAGGCACAGGGAACACAACTGGGTCATGTTGTCTCTTAACCCTCGAACTCACAGAGATCCACCTGCCTTGCCTCCCAAGTGCTGGGATTAAAGGCATGCACCACCACTACCCAGATGTTTGTTTGTTTGTTTTTACCTTTACTGACTTAGTGTCCAAGAAAAGGAATGCCAACAAATTAGATTAAAGAAAAAAAATAATATTTCCCATGATTTCAGAAAACCAAGATTGCTTTCTACATATTTCTTCAAGATATTTTCTACTGTTTTAAAATAGCAAAGTTCAAATTTGTGCCGTATTTTACCAAAAGGCAACCCATATGTGTCCCTAGTGTTGATTATATGATTTAAGAGCCTGTGACTAAGATCTTTTGTTTATGAAATAATGCATAACAGAGGTTTTTCCAGAAATGATAGAAATTTATAATCATAAGTGTAGAGTCCATCTGTTTCACGCTCTGCAATAACAACTAGAAAATGAATGTTCCAGCCTGACAAAAATGTGGGGTTTGGAGGTGACAGACAGAGAAAGGAAATGTGGGAAGACATTGCCTTGTCAGGGACAAGCTGAGGGATCCTTAGCCACAGAGCTGATGCCAAGCAATTGTTTTTAGACCTGTCTGTCCCTACCTCTGGAAGACATGTTTTACTGATTTTTAAAGTAAGCTTTTAATTTTTATTTATGAGAGGAATATTTTGTGCCCATGTGCAAAATGGAGGCCAGAAAGAACATCTAATCCCTCAGAGGTGCAGTTACAAGCATTTGTGTGATGCCCAGCTTATTATGTGGGCGCTGGGATCCAAACTCTGGTCCTCGTGGTTGTGCAGCAAACACTCTCAACCGCTGAGTCATCTCTCTAGCCCCTATTTTTTTTTGGAGCTTAATAGGCTTCTGGGTTATGGTGATTGTTTGACAGCTATTCATTTTAAGCTTTATCTCTCCCTAGATGGACAGATGGGGGAAAGAAAGGAAAAAAGGAAGAAAGGAAGGAAGGAAGGAAGGAAGGAAGGAAGGAAGGACGGAATGGTGAAATTAAAGCTGAAAACCTCAAAGTCCTTATTTCAGCCCCCCACTCCCACCCCACCATGCTGGGGGTTTCTCTAGAAAGGAAGCTCTGTGAGGAAGAGGAGAGCATTTCAGAGGCAGAAATCCTCCGTCATTCAGAGAAAACATGAAAGATGGTATCTGCCATGGATGCTGAGGTTGCACCTTATCGGTTCATAAATCTCGGAGGTCCCTGGGGCACTTTGTTGTCATAAAAAGAAGTTTCTAAGTTTAGGGATTTCCCCCAAGAGTCTCTGTTACGGTTTCATATTTGAGCTGTTGGGAGTCTGCTAACTTTCTCATGATCCAAATGGAACTGCCCTTGATTGACCGTTGAATGTCTGATGCTGCCGGCATTCACAGAAGCAAATTACACATTTTTCTGCACTTTCCCTCCAATTAACTCATTTAGGCAAAAGCTTGCATTCACATACAGAAGTGCCAAAGACTATCAAACTGATGACTGCCTCCGTGGGATAGTTTCATGAGAGGAGATACATTGTGGGATACTTAATCTATCATTCAATTCTGAATTTTTTATAAAAAAAATCCAAAATAGGGAGATGTCTCAGTGTATAAAAACACCGACAAGCCTGACACCCAAGTTTGAGCCACAGAACTGCATGTAAAAAGTTGGGTGGTGGCACACATCTGTAATCTCTGCACTTCTATGGCTTGCATGGAGGCAGACACAGGAGAATCACCCAGACACTTTCAAGCCATCTATCCTGGAGGAAACAGCAGAGACAAGAGAAATGCTTCAACAAGGTGGAAGCCACGAACTGACTACTGAAAGTTGTCCTCTGGCTTCACATGGGCAGCATGATGTACATATATCAGTACTCACTCACACATACATGCATGCATGCATACATACATACATACATACACATAAATAAACATAATTTAAGTATAAAACATATCCTTTTACAGTTTAAAGACTATAGCACCCTTTATAAGAACCAAGAATTACAGAAACCAAGAACCTTAAAGTAATACATATCCTTCTGCCTTCGCATGAACTCTCAGATTCTCCTGGAATGATGGGAGATCTGATGTGGGGGTTTAGTCACATCTTGGAACCATCTTCAAAGACACATGATAGTCCCTTACTCAGGGTTCTCTAGCTTTTTTTTTAAGTGTTCAAAGCCAATGATATAGAGCAAAAAAATTCTTTTCAACAGCCACAGACTAGATAGATACATCAAAAAAACTTTTTAAAGAACAATATTTTCGGAATAAATACATGTCACCCCGTCAATAGGTTTCTATTTTTGTGTCCAGTTTCAACTGCCCATGGGGGTTTCATTATTACAACTCTCTAGCTATGAAAACAATCACTTCTTTCTATCTTGGAGGCTTTAGACATTCTATGTCTAAAGACATAGATTCTATGTGTGTGAGAAAAATCACAAAATAGTCCTTTCTAGAACAAAGTCTCCAGGTAATGGTGCTTGCTAAAAACAAAATATTGCATGAGATTCAAAGTAAATATTACTCGGCAGCCACAAAAAAACAAAAACCTAACCACAATCTCACATGATGGCTGTGCAAAGCTGCCATATAAACTAGTTAATCTACATCTTGTCAAAATTCCTGAGGCCAGATAACTAAAGAGGTTTACTTAGCTGACAGTTTTAGTGGCTGGAAGATTCCAACACCGTGGTGTCTGTAGAGGATCTCCTGACTGCATCCCGGCACAGTGACCTGAGGAAAGGGGGAAAGCACGTGCATAGGGTCTAAAGGCACGCTTTCTCCAAAGTTACTTCATCACGGGAAATTAGCCTTTATCCATCCGTGAGGGTGAGGACCCTTGTCTGTTACTTTCCAATAGCCCCCACCTCCTAAAGTTTCCTACGATGTCAGACTGGACCTAAGCTTCCAGCACACAAAAATCTTTGTATGTTACATTTAAAAGGTATCCAAGCTATAGCACCAGATAAAAGATTTCAGATGTTGTTCTGGGAAGCAATGAGAATAGGTAGGGGTGTCTTCCTTTTTTTTAACTGGAGGAAAACATGATCAGATGAATAATACATGAAAAACTCCACTGGATAAGACAATGGTTTAGAAAAGGGGAAATTTCAGAGCAGAACATTCTATTTGCTCATGAAGGGAAAGTCCTTCAAATGTTTGGTATCATTACAGGAGAATCACCTGGGACCTTTACTATTGCTAGTTTCTCCAAGTTCAAGATATTAAGGGACAAGATTACGGAGGAAGCCATACATCTTCTAACGTGTCTCACAAGTCACACACTATTGCTTCCACGGTATTATTTTCAGTAGAAGTTAATAATTCGTTTAATCCACGACACACTCAAAGGGAGAGACACTACATACGTGTCATCTCCAGAGCAGGCACATTCCTGGGCGCACTTTAAATCGATGGAGGGGATAACTTGTGAGTTTTAGTTTTCTCCTTCCACTGTGGGGATTGCTGGGGGCAATACAGTTTCAAAGGCAGGCAGCCCCTTTCCCTGCTGAGTCATCTCCCTGGTCCTAATGGCACATTTTTTTCTTTTTTTTTTTAATTTTTTTATTGAGAAAAAGAAAAAAAAAAGTTTCCGCCTCCTCCCAGCCTCCCATTTCCCTCCCTCTCCTTCCACCCTTCTCTCCCTCCCCCCACTCCTCTCCCCCTCCCTCTCCAGTCCAAAGAACAGTCAGGGTTCCCTGCCCTGTGGAAAGTCCAAGGTCCTCCCCCCTCCGTCCATGTCTAGGAAGGTGAACATCCAAACTGGCTAGGCTCCCACAAAGCCAGAACATGAAGTAGGATCAAAACCCCATGCCATTGTCCTTGGCTTCTCATCAGCCCTCATTGTTCGCCATGTTCAGAGAGTCCGATTTTATCCCATGCTTTTTCAGTCACAGTCCAGCTGGCCTTGGTGAGCTCCCAATAGATCAGCCCCACTGTCTCGGTGGGTGGGTGCTCCCCTCGTGGTCCCGACTTCTTTGTTCATGTTCTCCCTCCTTCCGCTCCTCATTGGGACCTTGGGAGCTCAGTCCAGTGCTCCAGTGTGGGTCTCTGTCTCTATCTCTATCCATCACCGGATGAAGGTTCTATGGTGATATGCAAGATATTCGTCAGTATTGCTATAGGATAGGATCATTTCAGGTTCCCTATCCTCAGCTTCCCAAGGAACTAACTGGGGACATCGCCTTGGGCTCCTGGGAGCCACTCTAGGTTCAAGTCTCTTGCCAACCCTAAGGTGGCTCCCTTAACTAAGATTTGTGCTTCCCTGCTCCCCTATCCAACCTTCCTTTATCCCAATCCTCCTTTTTTCCCTAAGTTCTCCCCATCCTCCCCTTCTCATTTTTCTCTCCCCATCTCCCCTTACCCCCATCCCACCCCACCCCCAAGATCCGAATTTTTTCCTGGCAATTTTGTCTAATGGCACATTTTAAAGGACTCCACAGTTGAGGAACTGAAGATGGAAAGGTTGAGTTTCTGAAAGACATAGCTCTACAGAAACTCATGAAAGCAACAAGGAATGCTCCAGAGATTCATCAGGTACAGACCTGGGAGGGCTGCTCCCTGTTTATCTAGATACCTGAGAGGCAGAGAAGCCGGATGGGATTTTCATTGTACTGCATCCCGATTTTTACTTCTAACCACAGAAACTAGTATTCAGTCCTTCTGAATAATTTAGATGCATGTGCATCGGAGAAAGGGAGCCTTCAAAGGAGCCCTCACAACTTCCTCCCTTTCTGTCCTGGCGTTTGAGAAAGGCAAGTTTGACTCCAGTTACTTGATCATCTGATGGGGGACTACAGTTCCTGCCCATTTACTGAACGAGCGCATCCTTGGATGCCGGTAGGAAACAGCTCTGTCTTTGTAGGCGCTGTGCTCCTTTAAAACATCTGCATTAATTTATTTACTCTCCCCTGGAGGACATTTCAGGCAAATCATACTGTTTTCCCATCCAGTCTCAGGAAAGAAAAATAGTACAGCTGTTCTGAGGTGAATATAATTTTCTGGTTTGTTTTTGTTTTTGTTCTATTTGGGGGGGATTTGGGGGGGGGGTTGTTTTTTGTTTTGTTTTGGGGGGCTTGGGGTTTTTTGTTTTGGGAGTTTTTGGGGGGGTTGTTTGTTTGTTTGTTTAGTTGGTTGGTCGGTTGATTTTTCGAGACAGGGTTTCTCTGTAGCTTTGGAGCCTGTCCTGGAACTTGTTCTGTAGTCCAGACTGGCCTCGAACTCACAGAGATCCTCCTATGTGATCTGCCTCCCAAGTGCTGGGATTAAAAGCATGTTCATGGCTATATATATATATAAAATTTCCTGTTTTAACACATCCTCTTTGAAATTTAAGCCCCAATGTCATCTTGCAATCATAAGTAGAAGACTTCTTTTTCATTTTTTATGACATATGAAAATAATGACACATTATATAAAATAGCACTTACACTAAATGAAATGTGATAACCCCTTTCTGTGGGCATAAGAGATTGTAGTTGAGAACAGTAATTAAAATTATTCTCATTAAATTGCAATTGGCATAACATCTGAGAAGGCAATGGTGGCTTTAAAAAAGTCATGGCCGGCTCTCTGCACTTTTCCTTCAGTCCCTGACTGGCGCACTGGGACCTTCCAAGGTCTGCAGCATGCAAAGAAAGACGAATAAACAAAGTCATTCTCTCTCAGCACTTCTACACTTCTGTGGGCATCTCCTCTGCAATGGATGTTCTAAATGTCAATTTCTTTCCTGGGCTGGTTTTGTGGTATTTTTTCAAAGATGACTTCCATCATCGGGTATTTCTTGCTTACGGTTCCTCCTCCAGATGACCACTTCCAATTTCCCCTATCTTGTGACCCACAAAAAAAATTCAATATAAATCTTCAGGAGCTCATGCAAACTCGAGCAACAATTATTCCAAATACTAGAGGTTGTGGTGGATTCCAGCAGAGCCACCTCCCCTCACTCTGCTCTATCAGCAGATGTCATGGCATTGTTCCTATGGTCTTTGTATAGGAGACTACACAGAGGGTGGACAAATCCCACAGGTTTTAAGGCCACATCAACCTTAGATTTTAAAGGTATAAGGCAAATACTAGTCTATCCATCTCTCCAACTCCAGAGAGAATACCAAAAACTGTCTGAATGGTCCAGAAATATCCTCTTTGAATCTGAGAACACTACTCACTAATTTCTTCATGGAATGACCAGTCTAAAGCAATAATTTCACTTCTGTTTCTGGTTTTATCATCAACTTTAGACAAATACTTTATAAATATACGAAATGTGAGGATTTTGTGTTTTGGTTGTTAAATCAACTCATTCCCTACTTTTGCCTCACAGTACTGAGAAGTAACTTTCAACACCTGTTCATGTATAATCTAAATCTAATCAGGAGGCAATAGCAGCCACTCCCAGGTTCAGCGACATCATACAAAATAACTGGCTTATGTTCTCCCAATATGTAAATGACTTTAGGTGACAATGAAAGGCTAAGGGACCATTTCGAAATTGATGAGAAGATAGAAATTTAAATAAGCACAATGCATGAACATGTACAGGATCTTGGATTGGGAGAAAAATTCTGCTAAGCGCAATTGAAAACATGAGTAAATCTTCCAGTTTGATAACACACAGCAGTCATATAGAAGAATGTGATTTGCTCTTAAGAAATATTAAAATATTTAAGTCTAAAAGAACACACTTCCTAAGACTTTCAAATAGTTCAGTAAATAAATGGGCATACACAGATGTGATTCTGGATCCTATGAGAGAGAAGAGGGAGAGAGAGGAGGGAGGAAGGAAGGGAGTAGGGAGCAAATATGACAAAATGTTAGCACTAGGATAATCAGAGCAGGATACACAAACTGTAAGGCTGAAATTACTTCAAAATAAAAATTAAGTTATTTCTCATATTCTTTACAAACCTAAAAGTATGTCTGATAGTGCCCGTTTTATAGAAAAAAAGCCATGAAGGCTCAGAGATAACTGTAAGATTGTGTCTAAGCAAATTTATCCCCCAACTGTTCATTAACACAGCCCTTACTCTTTTCATCAATCTATAATGTCCTCCAAAGCATAAGAAAATGTCAGAGCAGATCCAGATCTGCCTGGGTTAGAAAAACTGCCATGAATCATCTTGAGGGGTAAACCCTGAAAGCCAGAATGACACTTGAAGACAAGCAGATTAGTTAACTCTGTTTCAGAAGAACAGACTAGAAAAGACCCTTCAAAATGACTTGCTTTTCTTTTCACTACTAAATTCCACAGTAAACTGCGTATGTGATGTTTGTGTAGGAGACTAAATATGCAGGGGGTGGACAAACTCCTCAGGCTTTAGGACCGAGATGGGGAACTTGTCTCTGCACAGAGCCAGGAGATGGGAACATTAGTTTGCTGTTATTGAACAAAAATATCAGAACAGCTCTTGCCTGTGTTCCATCAAAATCTGATTGTTACTGGACTTCAAATGGTAAAATACTTATGTTTGGTTTTTGTAAAGCCTTCCCTTCCTGATTTATTCTTTCTAACATTGTATTAAATGCATCCATGTTGTTAAGAATAAATAACATTCATTCACTCGCATTCATTGCTGTTTAACCTCAGTTCTACACATGTACCAATGTGCTCACTCTAACAATGATTAATATTTGGGTTGTTTCCCACTATTTGGGACTATCATGTTGCTATGAGCAGTCTTTTTCTATTTTTTTTTCCTGGATTTTCTAGACAGGGTTTCTCTGTAGTCCTTTTTAAGCCTGTCCTGGAAGTAGCTCTTGTAGACATGCTTGGCCTCGAACTCACAGAGATCCTCCTGCCTCTGCTTCCCAAGTGCTGGGATTAAAGGCATGTGCCACCACCACCAGTCTTTTTCATAATCCATGAAACAGAAGAACACAAGTTTCCACAAAATAAATTCCCTAGAGGGCAAGTGCTGGGCCAGAGGTACCACATCTTCTGTTGTAGAAGACATACTAATTTCCGCTCCAGCTGTGCCTCCTGCTCATGTCGCCCCGTTCTTCCCAGAACTTAGAACTGTCTATATCTTCAACTTCAAATTTAGTCATTATAGTGAGTATTAAATGTCATGTCATTAGGGGAAATTCTATTGTTCCTATTTGTTAAATGGACATAATATCAAACTAACTTCTAATAACAAACTGCTACACCCATAGATTCATGCATTTCTCTCAACCTTTATCAGTGAAGTTTCTTCTCCAGTACCTGGCAATTAACACAGAGGCCCACAACCTGACATTGTGCAAAGAACTAGAGGGTGTGGAGTGTTCTGCCCCCACTTAGGGGGCATCTGTATCTTCTCCTTCCTCTGAAAGCTCAGGGATCATCACAGAGGGGTGGGTAGAAAGATAATAACCAGAGGCTGTGAATGATTACAAGGAAACAGTCTTTCCCAAATACAACTGGGTGGTTGCATTGTGAATTCACATGCATAAGGATCTAAGCAACCTCAAGCCTGATAAACTCTCAGCATGGAGGGGGCGATGGTCACAAAATCCCACCTGTACCTAAGGAGCTATTGGCATTTAGTAGCTACTGGGAGTGAGTTTTTCCTTAAGGGTGTGGTCCCTGGTAGGTCAACTACACTCTGGGACAGACCCCATAAACATAACCTAGAGTTATGGCAACACAAACTGTATTCAGTGAGTAGAGAAAAATAGATAGGCAAACAGACAGACAGAGGCAGAGAGACAGAGAGAGAGAGCAGGAAGTGAAGTTGGGTGGGTAGGAAGGCGGGATGTTGGGAGTTGAATATGAGCAAAATATATTGTGCCAAATTCTCAAAGAATTCAAATATCGCTTTTAAAAATAATAGAATTCTCTGTCCAAAAGAGAAGAAAGGAAGTACTTTAGAAACCCACAAATACAGCGACTGACAAGAAAAAGATGGGTAACCACAGAAGAGAGGCCAAGCTGAACACAGCTCTAACCCTGTGCTAGGGAGCGGGAAAGGGTTCCAGAAACCACAACCGAGATGTCCTCCAGAAGGCCCCACTGAAAAGAGACTGGTAGTTTTACGGAGGGGGGTGGGGCACTAGAAGTCGCACAAGCCTCAAACCCAGCTGCAGATTTTAGTGAGAAAGTCATTTCTCAGATGAGTGGGTCAACCATGTCAGGAATCCCATTTTGTCACTCTGTGTGACCTGAAGGGAAGGGCTGGTTGCCATCTTGAATGAGATCTTATGGCTTCAAACTGAACTACCCTGGTGCTGGAGAACAGAGAACAACCACAAGTCAGAGACCCTAACTTTACACACCTCAAACCAGAAGGCATAGATTACACTCAAGGGGAAGCTGTGGAGAGCGGGAGGGTATTGAAAGTCAGAGAACAGGCTCCCAAGAGGCCCAGCTCCAGCAACTAAATACATAACCCAGTTTTCTGTGGCTGAGAGCAGATAACATCAACTGAGAATAGCCGGCATTCAGTAGGCCTGAGCCTGAGGTCTATGGAGGGATCAGCTTCTGCAGCCATTTATCCATACTTCAGTGCCATGTAAGTGAAGAGCTCATCTTCTCAACAGATAAATACTGAAAAGATGTTCAAAGTCTGAATGAAGACAAGTCCTCTGTCTGTAGAGATCTCAGTGCCATGGCTGTGTCTCACCCTCTCAGCTGGAACACCAGCACAACCAGGATAGTCTAAGAAAGCTAAGAGAACCTGTCAATCTCACAAAGCAAAGAACTGCATGTAGCCATTAGAGGCCCCTAGTACACAAATAAGAAAAACCACTAGCATGCAGACAGCTCAGGAGACCACTGTGGACACTTAACGCCAGCAGAAACTCAGGGAAGACAAGAATCAATGATCTCAAGCCATCACACTCCCACCTGGACTGCACCAGGCCGACTACGGATTTCAAGGACCTAGAAGAGGAAGCAGAAACAACAGGCCATCTTTCAATGTCATCTTTCTTTCCTCGTGTGTATTTGTTTGTTTTCTGCCCTTGTGCATCTCTCTTTGACTTTTAGTAAAATGTTAACAGTATCTTTACTTTGTCATATTTTTAATGTTTATATTTTATTTCCTTTTGCCCTTTCATACACATAAATATGATGGAGGAAGGTCATTGGTTAAAAAATAAAGAAACTGCCTTGGCTCATTTTATTGGTTAGAACATAGGTGGGTGGAGTAAACAGAACAGAATGCTGGGAGGAAGAGGAAGTGAGCTCAGACTCGACTGCTCTGCTCTGGAGCAGAGACGCCATGCTCCCCTCTCCCGGGCAGACACGATAGCTCTGCTCTCTGAGGCAGATGCCATCAAGCTCTGGCCCAGGATGGACGTAGGCTAGAATCTTCCCGGTAAGCGCACCCCGGTGCTACACACTTTATTAGAAATGGGCTAGTCCAGGTGCAAGAGTTAGCCGAGAAGAGGCTAGATATAATGGGCCAAGCAGTGTTTAAAAAAATACAGTTTGTGTGTTGTTATTTCGGGTAAAGCTAGCCGGTGGCGGGAGCTGTGTGGTGGAATGCAACCCGCAGCTCCCTACTACATAAATATTTACTTAATTTTATTTTCACATTTTTCTTCATTATGGTGCAGTCTTGTATTCTTATTTTTTCATTTAGACTGTCTTCCCTTTTATATTCTTCCTACTGTAACTATAATTTTATCTTGATCTTGTAACTCATGATTTATTGTTTTCCTTATCTTGCATTTGTCTAATTTTTATTTCAATGATTTTCCTCTGCATTGGGGAAAAATATTTTCTTTTTTATGTTTCTTATTAAAAAAAATTTCTGACCTCTTGATCTTTTCCATTCCCCACCTTGACATTCTTCTCTTCTTTTGCTTTTCATTCACTTAACCTGTTTTACTTCTGCCCTTCCTCTTGCCTTCTCCATCTCCTTTGTCTACTATTTTCACACTTAGAGTAATTAATGTGCAAAACATATTATGCTTTAATTCTGGCATCCTCTGTTGTCTGATGATCATTGCTAATGTATTAGTAGGTTTTGTATTCCTAAATTTTTTTCTTTTCCTTTAAGAAGATTCATTTTATTTTTAATTATGTATATGTGTGCATGTGAGTATATGCTCATGATTGCAGGTACCCTAGGAATCCAGGTGCCTTGTCAAATTCCCTGGAGCCAGAGCTACAGAGCACTGTGAGCTATAGGACACGGTACTGAGAACCAAACTCAGGTCTTCTGTAAGGGCTGGATGTATCTGTTCTTAACCACTAAACTATCTCTCCAGCACAGTTTTCCTTTTTAAGCCTTTCAGTATTTGACTTTCTGATTCAATACGATTATAAGAAAGAAACGGGTTTTGTGGTCAATCAATAACAAAACTGAACACCAGGATCAGATAGCAGCACCAGTGAAGTGAAAAGGTAAGCGGCTTATATGAAACAGGTTTTTGAGAGGAGATTATCCCAATCTTGAGACTAAGTAAGATTCAGACTCACTTCATTTACTGACTCTGGCTTTCTGTATCCTAGATAACACAAGAGTAATGTAACAAATCACATCAGTGTACTACTGTGAACCACATCAAAACCCCAAAAAGCAGTTTTGAATGTCAAGAGTATTCACTTCCTTAAAAAACAACTTTCCTGTCTGGGTGTAATATAAATCCACACAGTAATTCCAGAATACTGGAGGCAAAGACCAGAAGAATGAGTTCCAGATAATCCTGAGCTACAGAGTAAGGCACTGTCTCAAGGGGACACACACACACACACACACACTTCTTTATTGTTGTTTGAATATAATATTTCCTTGACATACATATACATATATACAAACATAATGAAAATGTTTAAAATGTCTGTAATACAATAGAGATTAACTATAAGAATTCTTGGTGTAGTGGGAGATTATAAAAACTAAAGGCATAAAGAAAAGTCAATAAAATCGCAGACTTTTTTTTCAAATTAAGAGGAAGAAATGGATATCAAAACCCAGGGGGGAGGTGAACGGAACCCGGTCGCGGAGGCAGACGGAGGACGTCCCCCGCAGCCGGTGGGGACCGGTTGGGACCAGAGCAGCAGCAGAAGACGCAGGTGGCAGGAACCATTGTGGCAGCAGATACAGGCTGCAGGGACTGCACACCGAGACCAGATCGCCCCACTACAATTAAATCAAAGAGGTAGGCCTTTGGTTGGGGAGGTCCCTGGCAAAGGAGGAGCTGGGTCCTATTCCTGAAGACCCTTCTGAAGGGTGGGAGGGACCTTGCCCCCCCCCCGCAGGAACCAGGAAACAGAGCAAGGGCATTTTGTAAGAGGAGCCCCTGGCCAGCAGGGAAACCTGAACCAGATTTAAAAGACCCATTAGATAGCATCCATAGGAGGAGATGGGCAGGTGCCAAGGCAAGAATTCACCCAATAATCCGAAAAACAGCATGAAAACACCAGAACCCAACGATCTTACAACAGAAGGTCTTCAACACCCTAACACAGAAGAAGTGGAAAAAATGGACTTTATGAAAGCAATAGAGTCCCTTAAACAACATGTGAAAAATGCCCTTGTAGAAATGGATGAGAAGTATAACCAAAAGTTTGAAGAAATGAGTAAATACATACATAATACCTGGGGAAACCAAGGAAGAATGATCAAACAGGTAATGGAAACAGTTCAAGAATTGAAAACTGAAATGGAAGCAAGGAAGAAAACACAAACTGAGGACCAGCTGGATATGGAAAATCTAGGTCAACGAGCAGAGCCTACAGAAACAAGCATAATCAATACAATACAAGAAATAGAAGAAAGAATCTCAGATTCTGAGGACACTATAGAGAAAATAAATGCAATGATCAAAGAAAACTGCAAAGCCAACAAATTCACATCACAAAACATTCAGGAATTATGGGACACAATAAAAAGACCAAACCTAAGAATAATAGGAATAGAAGAAGGAGAAGAGTCACAGCTCAAAGGGCCAGAAAATATTTTTAACAAAATTATGGAAGAAAACTTTCCCAACATACAGAAGGATATTCCTTTGAATATTCAAGAAGCATACAGAACACCAAACAGACTGGATCAAAGAAAAACCTCTCCTCGCCATATAATAATCAAAACACAAAATATACAGGTTAAAGAAAGAATATTAAGAGCTGCAAAGGAAAAAGGCCAAGTAACTTATAAAGGTAAACTGATCAGACTTACACCTGACTTCTCTATGGAAACAATGAAAGCCAGAAGGTCCTGGATAGAAGTACTGCAGAAGCTAAGAGACCATGGATGCAAGCCCACACTACTAAACCCAGCCAAGCTTTCGTTCACTATAAATGGAGAAAACAAGACATTCCAGGATAAGAACAAATTTAAACAATACGTAGCCACGAATCCAGCCCTACAGAAAGTACTAGAAGGAAAATCGCAACCCAAGGAATCCAACATTGCCAACACTGCCTACAATAACTGAGGCATCTAGCGACCCTTCACCAGCACAACTCAAAGAAGGGAGACACACAAATTCTACTACCAAAAACAATAAGAATAACCGGAGTAAACAACCACTGGTCATTAATATCACTTAATATTAATGGTCTCAATTCACCTATAAAAAGGCACAGGCTAAGAGATTGGATACGAAAACAGGATCCAACATTCTGCTGTTTGCAAGAAACACATCTCAACCACAAAGACAGGCATCTACTCAGAGTAAAGGGTTGGGAAAAGGTCTTTCAAGCAAATGGTCCTAAGAAAAAAGCAGGTGTGGCCATATTAATTTCTAACAAAACTGACTTCAAACTAAAATCAATCAGAAGAGATCGAGATGGACACTTTATACTCATAACAGGAACAATTCATCAGGATGACGTCTCAATCCTGAATATCTATGCCCCTAATATAAAAGCACCCACTTATGTAAAAGAAATATTACTAAAACTCAAGGCAGACATCAAACCACACACACTAGTAGTAGGAGACTTCAACATACCTCTCTCAGCAATGGACAGGTCAATCAGACAGAAACCTAATAGAGAATTAAGAGAACTACTGGAGGTAATGAAGCAAATTGACTTAACAGACATTTATAGAACATTCCACCCAAATAGGAAAGAATATACCTTCTTCTCTGCAGCTCATGGAACCTTCTCAAAAATTGACCACATACTTGGAAACAAAGGAAACCTCCACAGATACAAAAAAAATATCAGTGTCCACCTGTGTTTTATCAGATCACCACAGATTAAAGTTAGAAGGCAACAACCACGCTACCCCCAGAAAACCGACAAACTCATGGAAACTGAACAGTCAACTACTGAACCACACCTGGGTCAAGGAAGAAATCAAGAAAGAAATTAAAGTCTTCCTTGAATAAAGGGACAACATACTCAAACCTATGGGACACTATGAAAGCAGTGCTAAGAGGAAAGTTCATAGCACTAAGTGCCCACTTAAAGAAAACGGAGAAAGCATACATCGGAGACTTAACAGCACACCTGAAAGCGTTAGAAAAAAAAGAAACAGACGCGCCCAGGAGGAGTAGAAGACTGGAAATAATCAAACTGAGGGCGGAAATCAACAAAATAGAAACACAGAAAACAGTCCAAAGAATCAATGAAATAAAAAGTTGGTTCCTGGAGAAAATCAACAAGATCGGCAAACCCCTATCCAAACTAATTAAATGACAGAGAGAGAACACGCAAATAAATAAGATCAGAAATGAAAAGGGGGACATAACCACAGACACAGAGGAAATTCAGAGAATCATTAGATCTTACTACAAAAGCCTGTATACCACAAAACTAGAAAATGCAAAAGAAATGGACATTTTTTTAGATAAGTACCATATACCAAAGCTAAACAAGACCAGGTGAACGATCTAAATAGACCTGTTAGTAGCGAAGAACTAGAAACAGTTATCAAAAATCTTCCCTCCAAAAAGAGCCCAGGACCAGATGGTTTCAATGCAGAATTCTACCAGAACTTCCAAGAAGAGCTAATACCTATACTCCTTAATGTATTTCACAATATAGAAACAGAAGAGGCATTGCCTAATTCCTTTTATGAAGCTACAGTTACCCTGATACCAAAACCACACAAAGACCCAACCAAGAAAGATAATTACAGGCCTATCTCACTCATGAATATTGACACAAAAATTCTCAATAAAATACTGGCAAACCGAATCCAAGAACACATTAGAAAAATTATCCATCATAATCAAGTAGGCTTCATCCCAGAGATGCAGGGCTGGTTCAACATACGAAAATCAATTAATGGAATCCATCATATAAATAAACTGAAAGAAAAAAACCATATGATCATTTCATTAGATGCTGAAAAAGCATTTGACAAAATTCAACACCCCTTTATGATAAAAGTCTTGGAGAGATTAGGGATACAAGAGTCATGCCTAAACATAATAAAAGCTATATACAGCAAGCCGACAGCTAACATTAAGTTAAACGGAGAAAAACTCAAAGCCATCCCACTAAAATCAGGAACACAACAAGGATGTCCACTCTCTCCATACCTCTTCAATATAGTGCTTGAAGTTCTAGCAATAGCAATAAGACAACATAAGGGGATCAAGGGGATTCGTATCAGAAAAGAAGAAGTTAAGCTCTAGTTATTTGCAGATGATATGATAGTATACATAAGCGACCCCAAAAACTCTACCAAAGAACTTCTACAGCTGATAAACACCTTTAGTATTGTGGCAGGATACAAGATCAACTCCAAAAAATCAGTGGCCTTCCTATACACTAAGGATAAGGAAACAGAGAGGGAAGTTAGAGAAGCATCACCTTTCACGATAGCCACAAATAGCATAAAATATCTTGGGGTAACTCTGACCAAGGATGTGAAAGATCTATTTGACAAGAACTTTAAGTCTTTGAAGAAAGAAATTGAAGAGGACACCAGAAAATGGAAGGATCTCCCTTGCTCCTGGATTGGGAGGATCAACATAGTAAAAATGGCTATTTTACCAAAAGCAGTCTATAGATTCAATGCAATCCCCATCAAAATCCCATCAAAATGCTTCTCAGATCTGGAGAAGACAATAATCAACTTTATATGGAAAAACAAAAAACCCAGGATAGCCAAAACAATCTTATACAATAAAGGATTGTCTGGAGGCATTACCATCCCTGACTTCAAACTCTATTACAGAGCTACAGTATTGAAAACAGCTTGGTATTGGCATAAAAACAGAGAAGTCGACCAATGGAATCGAATAGAAGACCCTGACTTTAACCCGCAAACCTATGAACACCTCATTTTTGATAAAGGAGCTAAAAGTATACAATGGAAAAAAGAGAGCATCTTCAACAAATTGTGCTGGCGAAACTGGATGTCAATCTGTAGAAGAATGAAAATAGATCCATATCTATCACCGTGCACAAAACTCAAGTCCAAATGGATTAAAGACCTCAATATCAGTCCGAACACACTGAACCTGTTAGAAGAGAAAGTGGGAAGCACTCTACAACACATGGGCACAGGAGACCACTTCCTACATATAACCCCAGTAGCACAGACATTAAGGACCTCATTGAATAAATGGGACCACCTGAGACTGAGAAGCTTCTGTAAAGCAAAGGACACTGTCGCTAAGACACAAAGGCAACCCACTGACTGGGAGAGGATCTTCACCAACCCCGCAACTGACAAAGGTCTGATCTCCAAAATATATAAAGATCTCAAGAAACTAGACCGTAAAAGGCTAATCAACCCAATTATAAAATGGGGCTCTGAGCTGAACAGAGAATTCTCAACAGAAGAAGTCCAAATGGCCAAAAGACACTTAAGGTCATGCTCAACTTCCTTAGCGATCAGGGAAATGCAAATCAAGACAACTTTAAGATGCCATCTTACACCTGTCAGAATGGCTAAAATAAAAAACACCAAGGATAGCCTTTGCTGGAGAGGTTGTGGAGAAAGGAGTACACTCATCCATTGCTGGTGGGAATGCAAACTTGTGCAACCACTTTGGAAAGCAGTGTTTCGGTTTCTCAGGAAATTCGGGATCAACCTACCCCTGGACCCAGCAATACCACTCTTGGGAATATACCCAAGAGAGGCCTTATCATACAACAAAAGTATATGCTCTACTATGTTCATAGCAGCATTGTTTGTAATAGCCAGTACCTGGAAACAACCTAGATGCCCTTCAATAGAAGAATGGATGAAGAAAATATGGACTATATACATATTAGAGTACTACTCAGCAGTAAAAAACAATGACTTCTTGAATTTTGCATGCAAGTGGATGGAAATAGAAAACACTATCCTGAGTGAGGTAAGTCAGACCCAAAAAGAGGAGCATGGGATGTACTCACTCATATTTGGTTTCTAACCATAAACAAAGGACATTGAGCCAATAGTTAGTGATCCTAGAGAAGCTAAATAAGGAGAACCCAAAGAAAAACATATAGGCATCCTCCTGAATATTAACCTTCATCAGGCGATGAAAGGAGACAGAGACAGAGACCCACATTGGAGCACTGGACAGAAATCTCAAGGTCCAAATCAGGAGCAGAAGGAGAGAGAGCACGAGCAAGGAACTCAGGACCTCGAGGGGTGCACCCACACACTGAGACAATGGGGATGTTCTATCGGGAACTCACCAAGGCCAGCTGGCCTGGGTCTGAAAAAGCCTGGGATAAAACCGGACTTGCTGAACATAGTGGACAATGAGAACTACTGAGAACTCAAGAACAATGGCAATTGGTTTCTGATCCTACTGCACGTACTGACTTTGGGGGAGCCTAGGCAGTTTGGATGCTCACCTTACTAGAACTGGATGGAAGTGGGGGTTCCTTGGACTTTCCACAGGGCAGGGAACCCTGAGTGCTCTTCGGGCTGAGGAGGGAGGGGGACTTGACTGGGGGAGGGGGAGGGAAATGGGAGGCGGCAGCGGGAAAGAGACAGAAATCTTTAATAAATAAATAAATAACCCAGGGGGTATTTAAATCTGAAATAATCCTCACCAGAGAAGGACATCTCTGTGACATATTATAGTTAAGATGTCAACATGGGAAGCACAGAAGCAACATTAAAAACTGTAAAGGGGAAAATACCAATTCACTTACAAAAGCAAACAAATCATCAGACTTAGAAGACAAGAAAAGCAAGGGATGATGTATTTCAAACCTAGAAAGTAAATAACTGCAAACAGGATTACTATATCCAGCAAATATTTTTTGTTTTCATTTTCTTATTTTTAAAATTTTTACACAATATATTTTGACCATATTCTTCCCCACAATTCCTCCCCAACCCCAATCCCTGGCCACCCTACTTCATGTCCTCATTCTCTCTCTCTCTCTCTCTCTCTCTCTCTCTCTCTCTCTCTCTCTCTCTTGAATGTGAGGCCTGCCTGTCCTGGAGAGTGGTTGACATTCCCAGTGTCACTCCATGAGGTAACTTGGTAAATTGGTGGAGAAATAAGGACACTTCAAACACAAACTAAAGACCTGCAAGCTAACACTGTAGAAAATATTTAAAGGAACACTATCCACAGGGAAGGAAGAAAGCCAGTCTCAATAGTATAGGAACAAATACATTTGACAAGAAGACTAGATGAACAACAACAAAAAAGACCTGAGAAATAATCTACCTTATGCAGCCTAGAAAATCAGCAAGCCTTTGATAATAATAGGCAAAAAGTTTAAAAAATTAATAATCAACCATAAATACAACCATCAAAAATTACAGGAGTTTGTAAACCTATCTCAGGATTTTCTTAAATACAAATAAATTCAACTCACCAATAAAAATATAAGTGAATTAAAAAAGGATTCAGCACTCTGTTGTCCCCAAGAAACAACATTCACTGGTAAAGACATCCATAGACTGAGAGTCAAACCTGCAGAACTCACAGAAAGATCAGACCCAGTAGAACAGTAATTCTAACACCCTTACAATGAGACGAGAGGCAAAGACAGGACAAGCAACCCACAGGAACTCCTGGGCCAGCTATCCTGAAAGCCACAATGGTGAAAAACAAGAGTCTTGGCCTCGAACAGGTGGATGATAAGGTCCTCTGACCTCCACATGCACCAAGGCAAGGATGTGCCCACACTTACACACAGGAACATGCACACATATAAAGTAATGATTGTAACAGAACAGCAGTATCATATTATAAAACAAAATGAGGACATAACAAGCTCTAATAAAGGCTTTTTATCCATCCATTAAGATGATTGTATGATTTCTATCATTAAATCTATGTATTACTACATTTACTGATTTTCATAGCTCAAACAAATTTTGCATGTCTGGAATGAACCCAACTTTGTCATGGTGTGTAATCTTCTTAATATGTTCTTGAATTTGATTTGCAAGTATTTTATTGAGAAATTTTTTTATCCATGATCCTCAGAGAAATTCATCTAGTTTTTTCATGCATTATGTCCTTATCTGTCAGTATGCCCATATTTGGATATTTGAGATTAGAGTGATACTGGATTCAAAGTCTTAGAAAAGCAAAATCAAGCTTTTGGAGCACAAGTTATTGAAGTATCCCCCCCCGCCCCAGTGATGGTTTAAATGTTACGGAAATCTGCTCTAACCCCCCCTTTTCTGTCTCTGATTTTATTAATTTGAGGGTTTTCTTTCTTCTTTCTTTTTTGAATAATCTATTTATTCTTATTTTATGTACATTGGTGTTTCGTTTGCATGTATATGTGAGGGTGTCAGATCTTGAAGCTACAGACAGTTGTTAGCTGCCATGTGGGTGCTGGAAATTGAACCCAGGTCCTCTGCAAGAGCAGTCAGTGCTCTTAACCGTTGAGCCATCTCTCAAACCCCCTTTATCCATCTTTCTTTGGCTTAGATTTGTGTTTGTTATTCTTGTTTCATCTTTTTAAATAATACCTTTTCGTTTGGTTGAATTTATGTATAGTTCTCTTGGTCTGTATTTCTTTAATCTCTGCCCTAATTTTTCTTATTTTTTTTTCTGTCTATGGCTTCTAGGTTTGGCTTGATTTTGTTTTTCTACGACTTTGATTGCATCATTGTACTAACTGGTTTTGTATGTCAATTGGCACAAGCTATAGTCATCAGAGGAAGGAGCCTTATGAGATCCAGCTGTAAGGCATTTTCTCAATTAATGATCAATGGGGGAATGCCAAGCACAAGGTGGGTGGTGCCATCCTTGGGCTGGTGGTCCTGGGTTCTATAAGAAAGCAGACTGAGCAAGCCAGGGGATGCAAGGCAGTAAGCAGAAACCCTCGATGGCCTCTGCATAGCCCCTGTCTCCGGGATCCTGCCCTGTTTGAATTACTGTGCTGAATTCCTTTGGTGATTAACAGTAATGCTGAAGTGTAAGCTAAATAAGCTCTTTCCTCCCCAACTTGCTTTTTGTCATGAGTTTTCATCAAAGCAATAGAAACCCTAACTAAGACAATCATTAAGTTATTTGATATCTATTTTTTCAATATCGACACTCAAATTTTCTTCTTAAAACTGCTTTATCTTTACATAAAATAATACAACCAATGTCTTCCATGGGGGGAAAAGCTGCTTAATCTATGGCTAAAAGACCTTAGTAAGCTGTATTTCATTTTCATTTGATTCCAGCAACTTTTAAATTTACTCCCTGCTATCTTTAATGACACACTAGTAATTCAAAAGGGGAACTTAAGCCTCCAATCATTTGTGGAGTGTCTGTAGTTTATCTTGCTGTTGATTTCCAATTTCATTTCACCATGATCTGACAAAATAAACTATTTTCAGTCTTTTGTATCTGTTAAGGTTTCTTTGTCACCTAGAATGTGATCAATTTTAGAAATGGCTCCATAGAGAATATGAGAATATATATTCTGTATCTGTAAGCAACAATACTAATAGAGATACATTAAGTCCTTTTTCCTATAATGTAGTTTAGCTCTCAGGATTTTTGTTGACTTTTATCTCAATTTAGTTGACCTACCTGAAAATGACAGCCGGGAGCTGAAATCACTCACTGCTGTTGTATCATGACTTGTCTGACCTGCTGTGCCCTCTTGCTTTATGCTAAAAGAATGGGAGCTCTAACATTTGGTGGACATACAATTACAATTGTTATAATTGTTATACTCTTAATAAACGAGCTCCATAATGATATGTAATGTACCTTTTATCTCTCCTGACTAACTTTGATTTGAATGCTACTTCATCAGAATAACAGATTAACTATCCCAGCCTGATTTGGGCTTCTATTTTCTCAATAGGCTAACTTCCATCCTTTGACTTACACTCTATGGGTGTCTCTTCTAGTTAGGTGAGTTTTCTAGAACAAGTAGACAATTGGATCTAGCATTTGAAGGCAGTCATCTAGTCCGCATGTCTTTATAACTGAGTGGAAGCCACTTACATCTGGGGTTATTATTGAGAAAGGTTTACTGATTTCTATCCTCTTGTTGATGGTTTTTATGGTTACTTAGAGCATATTTGCTATTTTCTCTCCCCATCCATATTGGTGTTTTGCTCATCTACTGTGTTTGACATGACAGATTCTTTTTTTTCCAGCCCTTTTCTGTTAATCTATCCCTCTTATCAAATCTCACTGTTTCCTGTGTTCTTTTGGCCAACACTGTTGCATCCTTCTCTGAGCACACCATTCCTCTGAGAATCTTCTGCAGTGCTGGCATGAGCTGGTCTAGTTTGTGCTTGTCTTAAACTGCTCTATAAATAGTTATGTTTATACCCCTAGATCTGTGGCACTCTCTACCCTTGTCAGAGAAACATTTATTTTTGTAGTGGGGAGCAGTCAATTAGAGACTCTCAACTAGTGAATAATGCTAAAAACAATTGACTGCGAGTGTTCTGCCCTAAGTGGGACACTTAAGTCAATACGCGCACACACACATCTGCCAAGGCTCAGGGCACATCACAGAAAAGGAAGCAGAAATAATGTAAGACCTGTAGGATAGGAAGTTGATGTGAAATCCTTTCTGCAGAATATGGTATGGCTATTTCACTCATAAACCCACAGTATCTGTGGTCACCTGTACAAGACCTGAATAAGATCAAGCCAGTCAATATTCTAGCATCACTAGAAGACGCTCAAGCTTAGAATTTATTGAAAAGTGATGACTCCTAGGGGAGAGAATGTCATTTTTCCTGGGGGTATGTCAACTGGTGGGTAGGTGGCAGGGCTTCCAGTGAATGACCCCCAAACCATGGGCATTAAGCCAGCACTAATTGGACTCACTAAGATATAAAATAGAAAGAAGAGGAAGAGAAGGAGGAGGAATAAGAGAAGGAAAAGTGAAATTGGGAGGATGTGTTGGAAGGATTGGGGGATAGAAGGGGAGAAATGGGAAGGAGTGGATATAATCAAATATCTTCTACACATTTTTTAAATTCTCAAAGAATAAATAAAATATTATTTTTAAAAGTTAAAAAAAGAAATTTCTTTATTTTTCCTCTCAATTTTAAGAGATAGATTTCTGGATATTACCATCTTAATTGGCAGCTCCATACTTTCTGGACTTGAAATATATCATTTCATTTCTTTCCAGCTTTTAGGGTTGGTGCTGAGAGATATGATATTCTGCGATGTTTAATTTTGTAGATGATTTGGTGCTTTTCCCTATAGGTTTTTATACAGCTTCTCTTCTTTGTATTTTTGACATCATAACTATTATATGTTACAGACTGTAAATAGTCTAAACATATAATAATAAAAACATAAGTATGTTCTTATCTGGTCATGACTATTGGAGTTCCAAATGTGCTTTATGTTTGGATATTTCCTTCTCTAGACTTAGGGGGTTTGGCTATAATTTCTTTAACATAGAGTCCATCTGCCTCCCAAATGTTTATGTTTCTTCTCATAGATTAGCGTTTCTCTCCTTTTTGGTTAGAAAAGCTTTTTGCTGTAGGCAGTGGTTAATGCAGATACTCATAATGACTCCAAGTTCTGAGAATAAATGACTTTTGAGGGCTGAACCCTAAATGAGACATCTCACCCCCTTGAAGGCTCAGGGAATGTCATGGAAGACAGGGTGGAAAGGGTGTAAAAGCTAGAGAAGAGGGGAGAGGGCGCTGTGAGACACTTCTGAGCAAGGCACTGCAGCTGCAGTTACCAGCACAAACTGCACACAATGGGACCCATCAACACTCCATCATGGATGAGGAAGGGCTCATGGGGCATTACCCTTCCCAGACAATCTATTGGCCGCTAATGGTTGTTAGGGGAAGAAGGAGCCCATACTCCAGTAAATAATCCTTCACCCATGCTCATGTAGACAATATTTTTTGTTTACTTTTTTTATTCTTTGAGAATTTCATGCAGTAAATTTTTATCATATTCATTCCCATACCCCAACTTTCCCCAGCTCTCCCCACTTCCCTCTCCATCCAATTCTTGTTCTTTCTCTCCCTTAAAAAGAAAAGGAAAGAAAAAAAATACTAGTAATTATGGATCTAATTGTGTTAGCCAACATCTCTTGAGCATGGACACTGGAGTGTGGTTGATATACCCAATGTCACGTCATCGAAGAAAACGTGTCTTCCCCCTCCTAGCAGCTATGATTTGGGAAGATCTTCTTGGCGAGGGGAGGAGGATGGGACTGTACTTTGTGTTCCCTTCCTCTCCATGCTGGGATTCTGTCTGGCTTAAACTTGTGTGTATCTTGTGTGTGCTGTCTCAGTCTCTGTGAGCTCATGTGCATCTGTCCTGTTGTGTCTAGAAAACACTACTTCCTTGAAGCCACCCACCACCTCTAGCTCCTGCAGTCTTCCCACACCATCTTCCATGTGGATCTCTGAACCCAGAAGGGGGTGTGATAAAGACTCCCATTCAGAGCAGAACACTCTAAAGTCTTACTGTCTACATGTTGTCCAGATAGTGCAAAAGGAAACTTCTCTGGGAGGGTTGAGTGGTTCACTGATCTACGGATATAGCAATACATCATTAGGAGACATTTTATTGCTATGTTTATTAGCGGTATAACGGTACCTGGTTTTCCCTTGGACTCACGACTTATGTAGTCTGGGGTTCTTGGTCTCATTATGACAGTGTCAGATATGTGTTCCATCTCATGGAGTGGGCCTGAAATTCAATCAAAAGTAGTTGTCACTGCCATACTATGTGTACCACTGTTGTACCAGTGAGCCTGTCTTACAGGCAGGTCACTATTACAGCTTGCAGAGCTTGTAACTGGCTGAGACTAATGATCACTTTTCTCTCCAGTAGCATGTATAACACCTTCTAGCACTGTGAACACTAGCCAGTATTGGTGATGCTTACTTCTCTCTGTTTTAGGCTGTAGTTATATAGTGTCTTCAGCAATGGGGTCTTACTCTCAAGTTGTGGAGGGTAACTAATAGCATAGGCAGTAGCCTCTGATGTTAGGGGTCTGTAGGATCCCTTTGGCTGATGACACAAAGAGGTATAGTCCACTACTGGTACATACTAGGGCTTTTAAGTGGTATCATACGATGTCTAGTTAGGGTGTTATATCCACCATCATATGGTGATCGCATTTAAAGTCCTTTTATATGTGTGTGTATTTTAGGAAGCTTCTACCGCAGTAGGCTTTCAAGGGGCTTTTCAGAAGTCCGTTCATGTTCATTATCCTCCCTGCCTTCAGTCCTCCACTGTGCTTTCCATTCCCCAGTCCTTTAATCCTCCCTTTCTCGTTTCCCCTCTGTCCTTTCTTACACTGTATTGTATATTATTCAAACCATTTTTTTTATTTTTTAAAATATTTATTTATTATGTATACAATATTCTGTCTGTGTGTATGTCTGCAGGCCAGAAGAGGGCACCAGACCTCATTACAGATGGTTGTGAGCCACCATGTGGTTGCTGGGAATTGAACTCAGGACCTTTGGAAGATCAGGCGATGCTCTTTACCACTGAGCCATCTCTCCAGCCCTATTCAAACCATTTTAACTAAACTGAGTGGATCACTCGCATGTGTCAAAAAAACAAAAATAAAAAAATGAAAGTGGAATGAGGGCTTATTAGGAAGAAATAATTCAACAGAAGTGGGAGAATCACAAGAAGGGCAAAGGGGGGGGTGAGTATGATCAAAATACACGGTATACATGTGTGAAACTGTCAAAAAAAATTTTCAATATTCTTAGAAGAATAGTAAACCTAGCCAACCTTTTAGAATGTTTTTCGTCAGATCAGAAACACGGTTTTCAGGCTTCAGAATCAGAGGACTGTGTTTTAAATGAATTAAGAACTGCAATCAAAATGTCTAGTGAAAGACATGCAAGTACCAGGCAGGCCAGGGAAGAGAATGGGCTCAGCGAGGGGAGTGACAGGGAGAGATGGGGAGGTGAGTGTCATCAGAGCCTGCGATAAGCATGTGTGAACCGGCCACAATAGAAGGCGCTGCTTACACAATAAATATACGCTAGGGAGAAAAGGTGAAGCAGATAACAGGGAAGTTTCTTAAATCGTAATTTGTCATGGGGTGTGTGTGTGTGTGTGTGTGTGTGTGTGTGTGTGTGTGTGTGTTTAAAGATGCCCCACAGAGGACGGAAGATGGGTTTACAGCTGGTTATGAGCTAGCCAACGTGAGTACTGGGAACCAACTTCAGATCTCCTGAAAGAGTAGCAAGTGCTCAACCACTGAGTCACCACTCTGTTTCCACCCCCACTTCTCCACCGCACAGAGTCTTACTCTGACCCATTTCCCTCTCAACTCCATGCATACTGCACTGAGCAATCTCCCTCCGGCTGAACATATGAAAGGGTAAAGGCTGGCCATAAGCTAGAAGAAACCTTAAGCAAAACCCCTCACTTTGTAACACCATGAACTTGCCTGCTGAATACCTGTGTTGTGTGAGCCGGGATATAGATAAGACTCCACTGTCTCAGAGTTAGAATCTGCATAGGAGCTGCTACAAACTCACGCTTCTCACCTTAATGCCTGATGGGCTTGGCAGTGAACTTGACTCTGTGGTGATGCTGAGGGTGAGACCAGATTGGGTGATGATTATTGAGCAGATGGGTGCCTGCTTCCCTAACGACATTTCCATTGAGATTATTCTCTATAATGGTCAAATAAAACAAGCATCATAACTTGCCAACAATAAGGCCTTTATTTAACTCCAAGTAAATAAAATAAGTTTAGCTCTCTGTGCATTTTCTATGGAAAGCAAGACAGACTTGCATGATGGCAAATACTCATTGCAAGAGAGGGATGCCTAGCCTTTCGGGGCAAAGCAGCCAAAGCAGGGCACTACTGTCAGTGTCTCTGCCAAGAGTTTTCAATGAGGAGCTCAGATCTTGGAAAAAAGCAGCTTTTCTGGCTTGTGGTTACGATGTCAAGCAAACCCAAGTTCCACCTTGACGAGAAAAGCTATTACAACGAGAAGAGAAGATTAAATCTTCTATGGAAAATCTTACAACCCAAAAATAGAGTTAAAAGAGTCAGGTTCGGCACATCCAGGCAGAAGCCGATTGAGTGGAACTGATTTATTAGAAAATTGCTCTTTCGTTTTTCATAATGCCTTCCAGAAATCACATGTCATAAACTGTATGCTTGTTTGACTAGTTGAGGGTTTTGGTTTTTTTTTTTGTCTAACACCTAACTTTGATCCTTGTAAGGAACTCAAGTCCAGCTGTGTTCTTTGTATATGACACTTTTCAAGTACAACTAAGTTTACATCCTGCCGCAAACTTTTTTCCATGGCCCCAGCTATTTGTATTTAATGTTTTGCATGCACCCTCAGCAATATGTTTCATATTTCTGATTATGTCTGTTTGAAACTTACTTTCAAGAGGGTTTTTCTAATGTATGGGCCCAGGGGTAAATAGTAGGTGTAGTTGCTATGCTATCTGCGTATAAGAAGTGGTACGTTCTTTCTAGAAATCAACATGGGCTTGATGGTAGGAGCACAAGCTTTTAAATAAAAGAATAGTTATAAATCTAAAGAGGGCTGTGTGGCTTAGAACTCATGATGCCCTGGTTGTAATGACAGAGCAAGGCTGTTGCATGAGCAAAATATTCTCTTCATATTTTCAGGAAAGTATCGGGGTTATATAAAGTATGAGAATCATCAGACCCAGGAGAATTTAAACGCTTTTTCCAAGACCTCATAGCCACTTAGAAACAGCCCTGTGACTTTCTAGTGTGCCAACCCTAACCAGAGTTCTTCCCAACATTCTGCCTCACGCTGACCCACATAAATAACTCACCCCAGACAAAAGATGAAGCTATGACATGTATGTGGTAGGCTGCAAAAGGACTCCCAAAAGGTATTTGTCCCCTGGAACCTATAACTCTGTGACATTACATAGCAAATTAACTTTCTAATGCTGGGAGCACAAAGGTCCTCACGCTCATGGATAACTCAAGAGAAGTCAAGAGTGTTAAACACACAGGGTTGTCTTTTCAAGGAAAAATAGGTATAACCTGTTTTTCCACCCGGAAGGCTGGGAATGGAGGTGTCTAATTGCCTGGTGTTCTGCAGTTTTGGAAAGAGCCAGGTTATAGCAAGCTCCCACAAGCAGGACCAGAGGGAGCTAATAGTCTAGGAGCCCTTTGCATGGTCTGCATGGCCAAGAGCTCTTCAGAGCTCCCACAAGCAGGACCAGAAGAGGCTGATAGCTCAAATGACCTCTACACTATCTGTCTGACCAAAGCCATACCAGACCCTTCCCTGGCCCTTAAGACAGCACTTGTAACCTATTTATAGAACCCATCTTCTTGGAAGAAGTGACTCGTAGTCTGAGTTTTGATGTAATTATGCCTCCTTGTGCACAGTGGAGAGTATTACACCAGAAAACTTCTTTCCAAATAGTTCTGTGCTTAAATATGTTTACAATAAACTTCTCAGGATCAGATTCTAGAAGTTCGAACCAGCATCCACTAAGTCATTCCAATCAAATTCCCTTCTTGCTTCTCATAGATCATTTTTCTGTCAACCATGGCATTTGCTACAATTAAATAAAAGATTTTTGATATGGGGAAAGGTCCCAGATTCTTCTGTCAAATCTAATGCAATCACAGAGATCCTTGTGAAAGAAAAGTAGGATTGTCGGCACCAGAAAAGAGTCTGTAATGATGAAAGAGAAAGTTAAAATAATATAGAATTGGGAACTAAAGAATGCGGGCCACTCCTGATGCCAGAAAAAGACAAAATAATAGGTTCTACTTAGGCCCAAAAGACACAGATTAGGCTTGCTGACACCCTGATTTTAGTCCCATGAAACTGATTTTGGACTTCTGTCCTATGCCTGATTATTACAAATCTGTTGTAATAATGCATATAAGTTGTTATAGTAGCAATAGGAAAGTCCTGGAATGATCCTCTTGCACTGTTTTAAGCAAGAATTTAACTAAAAAAAGGAACAGGGGCCAGCGAGATAACTTCCTACTGAGCCTGACAACCTGAATTCCATCCCCAGGACCCACAAGGTAAAATGAGAAAACTAACTCCTGAAAATTGTCTTCTGGCCTCCATACACAGATGTGCACAAACACACACACATACACACACAGAGAGACAAACAAGCAGACAGATAGATGATAGATAGATAGATAGATAGATAGATAGATAGATAGATAATAGAAATGAGGAGAACAGTATCAGATCTCACATAAGTCTTATTCTTATAACACATTATGAATAACTATAACTACTGGGTAGTCTTCATTCTTAAAAGTTCATGTCCTTCCTTTCTATATTCTAGTTTCTAAGGTAAACTTGGCTTTTCCTAACAAATACTTACATTTAAAATCATACTGGACTACATACAGTAGGGGAAATAAGACAGCGTAACAAGACAGAAGTTGTTTTCTCAGTGACTGGTATGGCTGCTCCATCAAGTCAGGCATAAATTTCTTTTGTCATCCTCAGCATGTCTCTCCAACATGGTGTTTCAAGATGGCTGCTCAGTCTCCAGCCACCACATCCTCACTGAAACCAATAGGAAGGCAAACAGAAGTGTAAGGCCATGTCCCCTGCCTAGAACACAGTATGCAGCATTGGCACATATGATTACCTTCTACTTGTCCAATTTGGCCACAAAGCATATTTGGAGATGTAGTCTTTAACTGAGAATATTGGTTATAACCCTTTCCTTTATAAACACAGGGAGTTCTGATAAGATAACGGAATTTCTTGCCTTATAAGCAATTAGAAGACAGTCACATTACTTAGTAGGGTAGATGTTAGAAGATTTCCAGAGGAACTGTGCCAGACATATGTTCCTTATTTCTCATAACAAGGACATCTTACAGATGAGCCCTATTGGAGCATTGCCTGTTTTGTCATTGGAATCAAGCTCTTTCACCCATGCTAATATACAAACCACCAGTTATTGGATCTTTTATTTATGGTGCTATTGACTTAATCCTTTGGGGGATGCAAGTCTACAAGTGTACTTGACTCATCATTTCATAGCAACAAAGTAGCAAATAACACTCATTTGTGCTACAATAAGTTTCTACAAAAATAATACTTTGGAGGTGTATTCTGTGTGACTTTGCATTACCCACAGTTCCTGGAGTTTTATATTTAAGGCTTCTACTGGCTCCTTTCCTGAGCACACTTTCTGGTCCTCTCCCGGACTTGCTCTCCCATCCCATTTACCAGGCAAAACATAACCCACCTTCTGAAAGTCTGCCAAGCTACTCACATCACAGCTGCAGTTTCCTCTCCCTCTTCTTCTCCCCCTACTTACCCTCTGCACCCCCCCCCCGTCCACTCTTCCTCCATTTCTGTTCAAAAAAGGGCAGGCCTCCCATAGATATCAATTAAACATGGCATATCAAATTGCAGTAAAACTAGGCACTTCCCCTTGTATTAAGGCTGAACAAGGTAACCCATTATTATGAAAAGGGTCCCCAAAGCAGGCAAAAGAGTCAGAGACAGCCCCTGCTCCCACTTTTAGGATGCTCACAAGAAGATCAAGCTATACAACAGCAACATATATGCAGAGGGCCTAGGTCAGTCCCATGTAGGCTTCCTGGTTGTTGGTTCAGTCTCTGTGAGCCCCTATGACCCCAGGTTAGTTGATTCTGTGGATTTTCTTGTGATGTCCTTGACTCCCCTAGTTTCTGTAGTCCATCTTCCCTCTCTTCCAAAAAATTCCCCAAGCTCCACTTAATGTTTGTCTGTGGGTCTCTGCGTCTCTTTCCATCAGCTGCTGGGTGAAGCCTCTCTGAAGACAGTTGGGCTAGGCACCAATCTATGAGTACAGCAGAACATCATTAGGAATCATTCATTGCCTTTTTTGGCACAATTTCTGTGCCACCTTTACACCAGCACATCTTATAGGAAGAACAAATTGTGTGTCGAAGGGTACATGGCTTGGTTGGTTGTCCCAACACCTACACTGGAAGTCTTGTCTGGTTACAGAAAATGGCCAGTTCAGGCTCCATATCCCCCATTGCTAGGAGTCTTAGCTAGGGTCATCCTCGTAGATTGCTAAGAGTTTCCATTGCACTAGGCTTCTAACTCCTCCCTAGGATGCTCCCAGTTCCACTTGTCTCTCCCAGTACTCTCTCCCTCCATCCTTCCCTACCTAATTCCTCTTAATCCAATCACCCCACCCCACCCCACCCCTTCATCCTCAATGTCTGTTCTACTTTTCCTTCCCAGGGAAACTCATATGTCATCCCCCCTTGAGCCCTCCTTGTTACTTAGCTTATCTATGTCTGTGGGTTATAGCACGGCTATCCTTTACAGCTATCTACTTATAACTGAATACATACCATGTTTATCTTTCTGAGTGTGGGTTACCTCACTCCGGATGATATTTTTTAGTTCTGTTAATTTCCCTTCAAATTGTATGATGTCATTGTTTTTAACTGATGAGTAAATATTCCATTGTGTAAATGTGCATTTCTTTATCCCTTCTTTGGTTGAGGGATATCTAGGTTGTTTCCAGACCCTGGCTATTATGAATAAAGATACTATGAACATAATTGAGCAAATGTCCTTGTGGTATGATGAAGTGTCCTTTGGGTATATGCTCAGGAGTGGTATAACTGTGTCTTGAGGCAGATCAAGTGAAAATTTTCTGAAAAACCACCATATTGATTTCCAAAGTGGCTGTACAAGTCTGTACTCCTATCCACAGTGGAGGGTGTTCCCCTTGCTCCACATCCTTGTCAGCATGAGCTGTCACTTGTGTTTTTGATCTTAGCCATTCTGAAAGGTGTTAGGTGGAATCTCAAAGTCATTTTGATTTGCATATCTCAAAGTTGATTTGATCTGCCAAGGATGTTGAACATTTTTCTAAGTGTTTCTCAGCCAATTGAGATTCCTTTGTTGAGAATTCTCTATCTAGATCTGTACTCCATTTTTAAAATGGACTATTTAGTTTGTTGATGACTAGTTTCTTGAGTTCTTTATTTATTTTGGAAGTTAGCCCTCTGTCAGATATGAGGTTGGTGAAGATCTTTTCCCATTCTGTGGGTTGGCATTTTGTCCTATTGATGGTGTGTCCTTTTCCTTACAGAAGCTTTTCAGTTTTGTAAGGTCCCATTTATAAATTGTTCATCTTAATTCCTGCACTCTTGGTAATCTGTTCAGGAAGTTGTATCCTGTGCCAATACGTGCAAGATTATTCCCCACTTTCTCTCCCATCAGGTTCATTGTATCTGGATAACTAAATATTTTTTATAACACTATTTTTCTATGTTTCTTACTGAATATTCTAACAATGATTTTGTGCTATTTTCTACATAAGAAACAGACTAGTCTTTCTTCAGTGGAATTCGTGGGAATATGTTTTTCTAATTATTGATAGTTACAAGTTGTTTTCTGTACCCATTACTGGTAACAGTGTGCAAAATATTTAGGTAGGACTATCGTCATGTAAAGAATTCTCCATCAATTCTCTCTCATAGTGAACTTTACATTTCAAGCCATATAAAATTTTCTTGCAGTGCCTGATATTAAATTGTTGTCCATCAAGATCATGAATGAACAGTCATTAGCCAAGGCCTTTGTCATCAGTGTTCTCACAGCTGTGGCACACGGTAGGTTTTAGTTTACTCCTATTGGCTTTTCTTTTGTATCAAATCAGCAAGAAATTTTCTTTATTTTCAACATGCCAATAGATTTAATTCCTCTTCACTAATTCAATTTTCAAAGAAGTTGAAAGATGATTACTTCCTCTCTCTAAACACATATTTTCCTCCTCATGAAATATTTATTTGAGATACGATCTCACTGATGTTTCATAAGGAACCTCCAAGCTTTGTCAGGATGAGATTCATCAAATACACTATGTATTGTAATATACTCATGTGTGTATAACATCGGCTTCATATAGAAATATACTCCTGGCTTACCATGCTGTTCATGTGTCCTGTAAACACTAGAATTCTAATAAGTTTGATGTCACACCCCTCCTCTGAGAATAGTGGATGTCACACACTTGTCTATTCTGCCTTGCAAATATATACTTAACATGACAGAATTTCTGCTCTGTGGACTTTTGTCCTCTGGGCCTCTTATATCTAGGTCAATCTTAACCCCAGGAAGGACTCCTGCCAATAGGTATGCAGGATTGTTTTTTGTCAGATTTGGGAGGGTGAAATGATTTCAGCACAGTGCTAAGAACACTGTATCTCCCCAGACTGACCTCCCCAAGTTCTTCTTCTCTTCCTATTGGACAGATAGCATTGGCAACAGTCAGTTTTGAAATTTGGAAAACTTCCATTCCAGTGGCTCAGGGGGTGTGGGAAAACAATACTACAGCATCCTTGCAAGCTTTCTTCACTTTGGAGAGTATTTGAAAATAAAAGCGAAATTCAGTTGAAAACTCTTCAAACTTTTCAGCTACATTCAAAGCTGACTGTATTTGCATTGAGCTATTATTGAATATTATTAAATATTCCCTGAAGGACACTTACTTTTAGGGATTTAAAATGGTTTTCTTTTTATTTATTTATTAAAGATTTCTGTCTCTTCCCCGCTGCCGCCTCCCATTTCCCTCCCCCTCCCCCAACTAAGTCCCCCTCCCTTGTCAGCCCAAAGAGCAATCAGGGTTTCCTGCCCTGTGGGAAGTTCAAGGACCACCCACCTCCATCCAGGTCTAGTAAGGTGAGCATCCAAACTGCCTAGGCTCCCCCAAAGCCAGTACGTGCAGTAGGATCAGAAACGCATTGCCATTGTTCTTGAGTACTCAGTAGTCCTCATTGTCCGCTATGTTCAGCAAGTCCGGTTTTATCCCAGGTTTTTTTCAGACCCAGGCCAGCTGGCCTTGGTGAGTTCCCAATAGAACATCCCCATTGTCTCGGTGTGTGGGTGCACCCCTCGCAGTCCTGAGTTCCTTGCTCGTGTTCTCTCTCCTTCTGCTCCTGATTTGGACCTTGAGATTAAAAAAGAAGAAGAAGAAGAGAGCAGCAGGAACTGGCACATGCCACTAGGGAGAATCTAAACTGATACCAAGCACTGTGAGAACACACTGGGAAGTGGTGCCTAAATACATCACACATGCTAAATTCCAGTAATCCCATTCCTAAAGAACTGACTTCACATTAGCACAAGGACACAGGCAGAATGTTGCTCATAATTGCCCTGAAACACAAATAATCCAGTTGTCTTGCTATGAGGAAATAAACCTAACTGCCCATCAAAATAATTCATCCCACTGAGGTATTTCATGTGTAGTCTGTCTCATAACTAAGAAAAAGAATGAAGACATCAACACCAGTGAATCTTAGAAAGCATCTTAACAAAATCTCAAAACTCTGAACAATAATTATCTAAAATTTATTTGTATATGACAAAACTCAAAATAAAATAAATTTAAAACCCAAAAAAATAAAATAAAATAAAATAAAATGGTTTTCTAAATTAAAGTTTTTTTTTTTTTACATTAGAATATGGCTCCCCCATGCAGAACTAATCTGCAGCATGAAAAACAAAGACATTGGTTGCTCTGGTGGGAGGGGGAGTGGTAAGTAAGAGATTGAACTTGGAGCTCCTATAGTTCTGATTTTATCTGCTTCCTGATTTCAGGGCAAGGCTAAGAGGTACATATTCTTTATATACACGTATCCCTTCAAGCTGGTTGTTTAACGTTTATGCTATTTTTTATGGGTACCTTATGTGTCAGCAAATAAATTAAATTTAAAAACAGTGTTTTGACTTTTAAAATCCACTGTAAACACAAGATGATGATAGTGTTTTGATGTCTTAATCTCTAACACCCACAAATCAACAGTGAATCATCAAGTTAACCTACAGAGAAACTGTGGTTTAACAGGAATTCAAAGGAGAAGTTCACAGAGGGACTCACACACGCACATACACACACACACACACACACAACTAGTGCTCTATGTAATCTTGTCATGCAAAACAGTAGGTGATTATCAATATGTAAATTGACTACCTCATTATTAATGTCCCTTTAAATGTGTGTGAGAAGATTCAAAAGAGGTGGGGAGATTTGGTTATTATAACAATTCCAATGATATTTTTCGTGGAAGTCAACTGCTTCCCTACTAACAGCATGTGTGATGTCTACCAGAAAGTTAACCTGGCACAAGATGTTGACTTCATGGCCACACCCTGGTACTCTACTGCACTGATAACCACCTGGATCAGCCTTGTCTATTAATCCCATCAAATTGTATGCCAAGCCCTGTCTTGTAGAGGCAAGAACCCATATTTATACCTGCTCTATCATCTGAATGAACTGTTCCAGAGATGTACAAGATTGAGTGCCATCTAAAGACAGGCATATGTATATAGTGAACAAGCATATGAACGGCATAATCGTGAACAATGGCAATGTGATGGGCATGAAATAAAGGAAGA
Organism: Microtus oregoni; assembly: GCF_018167655.1. Taxonomy (NCBI): domain Eukaryota; kingdom Metazoa; phylum Chordata; class Mammalia; order Rodentia; family Cricetidae; genus Microtus; species Microtus oregoni. Next base: position 37,460,182 of record NW_024543072.1, read on the forward strand.
GGCGACCTACTGCAAACAACTGATCCTGTAATCCCAGATATCCCCTGCCAATTCACTTCTACACAGCCTTTCCTCTTTCATTCAAAAACTAAAAAACCACACAAGAATTCCTCAGGGCTAAAGCCAGAAATGAGAGCATTAGATGAAGCTCCTTTGAGAGAAGGGTCTTGCATGTATGGACCAGGCTCGCAGCGGCTGCCAACGCCTTGGGTACCACTCTGTGTCACACAAACCTGCCAGCCAATCTGAGTTCCGTTCCTGAATCAGTGTCACCTCCTCCACAGGCTCTTCTGTGGCTGTGGCAGGCTAACCCAGTTATCCGTGTCATCTGTGTTCTTAACCATCTATCAAGAACATGGATACTCTGCTAACTCATCACCCCCAGAATGAGGTCAACAGGAAGTCAGACATCTGTATGTGCATGACCTCCTCTGCACACAACATGGCCACACAAGGCACATTGCCATCCTGTCACCAGCACCACAGTAGAGACTAGAGAACTGGAAAAGGAGGCCAAACCTCCATTGAAGTCACCTGGACCCATTGACTGGAAGTTTGTGACTGTCTGTAACTTGTCTGGGCACACTGATAATGGTTCTAAGATCCATGTTTCCTTTCCCTGCCCCTATGATTTGGGTCTGGGTTACCTCACTCAGGATAGTGTTTTCTTTTTTTTTTTTTTTCGAGACAGGGTTTCTCTGTGGCTTTGGAGCCTACCCTGGAACTAGCTCTGTAGACCAGGCTGGTCTCGAACTCACAGAGATCCGCCTGCCTCTGCCTCCCGAGTGCTGGGATTAAAGGCGTGCGCCACCATCGCCCGGCTTAGGATAGTGTTTTCTATTTCCATCCATTTGCATGCAAAATTCGAGAAGTCATTGTTTTTTACCGCTGAGTAGTACTCTAATGTGTATATATTCCACACTTTCTTCATCCATTCTTCCATTGAAGGGCATCTAGGTTGTTTCCAGGTTCTGGCTATTACAAATAATACTGCTATGAACATAGTTGAACAAATGTTCTTGTCATATGATAGGGCATCTCTTGGGTATATTCCCAAGAGTGGTATTGCTGGGTCCAGGGGTAGGTTGATCCCGAATTTCCTGAGAAACCGAAACACTGATTTCCAAAGTGGTTGCACAAGATTGCATTCCCACCGGCAATGGATGAGTGTACCCCTTCCTCCACAGCCTCTCCAGCAAAGGCTATCATTGGTGTTTTTTATTTTAGCCATTCTGACAGGTGTAAGATGATATCTCAAAGTTGTTTTGATTTGCATTTCCCTGATCGCTAAGGAGGATGAGCATGACTTTAAGTGTCTTTTGGCCATTTGAACTTCTTCTGTTGAGAATTCTCTGTTCAGTTCAGTGCCCGATTTTTTAATTGGGTTAATTAGCATTTTAAAGTCTAGTTTCCTGAGTTCTCTATATATTTTGGAGATCAGATCTTTGTCTGTTGTGGGGTTGGTGAAGATCTTCTCCCAGTCAGTAGGTTGCCTTTTTGTCTTAGTGACAGTGTCCTTTGCTTTACAGAAGCTTCTCAGTTTTAGTAGGTCCCATTTATTCAATGTTGCCCTTAATGTCTGTGCTGCTGGGGTTACACATAGGAAGCGATCTCCTGTGCCCATCTGTTGTAGGGTACTTCCCACTTTCTCTTCTATCAGGTTCAATGTGTTTTGACTGATATTGAGGTCTTTAATCCATTTGGACTTGAGTTTTGTGCATGGTGATAGATATGGGTCTATTTTCATTCTTCTACGGGTTGACATCCAGTTTTGCCAGCACCATTTGTTGAAGATGCTTTCTTTCTTCCATTGTATACCTTTAGCTCCTTTATCGAAAATGAGGTGTTCAAAGGTTTTTGGGTTAAAATTCTGGTCTTCTATACTATTCCATTGGTAGACTTCTCTGTTTTTATGCCAGTACCACACTGTTTTCATCACTGTAGCTCTGTAATAGAGTTTGAAGTCAGGGATGGTAATGCCTCCAGAAGATCCTTTATTGTATAGGATTGTTTTGGCTATCCTGGGTTTTTTGTTTTTCCATATAAAGCTGATTATTGTCCTCTCAAGATCTGTGAAGAATTTTGATGGGACCTTGATGGGGATTGCATTGAATCTATAAATTGCCTTTGGTAGAATTGCCATTTTTACTATGTTGATCCTCCCAATCCAAGAGCAAGGGAGGTCCTTCCATTTTCTGGTATCCTCCTCAATTTCTTTCTTCAATGCCTTAAAGTTCTTGTCTAATAGATCTTTCACTTCCCTGCAGCAAATCTTGAAAGATGGGGGAGGCGTGTACCTTTTTCTGTTTGTCCTAACTAGGAGGTTTCATATAACTGAGCAAGGTTAATATGTAATATTGCATACCCTGTGTTAATAGGTGAGACATAAAAGAGGCCAGAACAGTGGAAAAACACTGTGAAGGAGATATGTTGGTGGTAATAGCAGTTAGTATTGTTACGATCCCCTGGGTGAAGCGTGACTGGCTTTACATGCTCAATTCTGTGCCGTTTCGCTCACTCTGTATGCTACACTGGAAAGGGCAATACTAACTATCATCCCATTTTACAGACCAGAAAACTGAGGGCTCAAAAGGCAAACTGTGTGAGCAAGAAAATAGAATTGTTAGATGGCAAAGCACAGCCAAATTTAAAACCAGATTTGTCAGAGTACAGCAAGATGCGTTCCCAGTGGCTTGTAATCACTTTTCAGGCTTGATGAGCGACAGATCCCCAGCCTTGTGCCAAAAGCTGTGAGAGCGATTCTTGCACGGCCTAGAACCACACCACCCATCTGAACTTAGTGACCACCACCAAAATGTGCTCTTACCATGTGAGGGGACTTTCGAAGATGCAGATGTGTATAAAGACTGGGCCACTATGGAGACCTTAGGATGCATTAGCAGGAGTCTATGGGGAGCTGGTTCCCTATCTCCCCGTGTCACTGGTCTCTAGGCCCTCCCACAAATGTCTTCCCACCTGCTGCCAGTGCAAACCCGCAGATGCTCCCTGATCTGAGCCTGCTGTGGGACTTGCAGTTTTAAATGCTCCCCAGAAATGATTCAGGGTTTCAGTGTAAAACCTAGGAGTAATAGCCCACTAGGGAATAATGTATCCAGACCTGAATAGTTCCTGAGGTGATATTTTGTTTTGGGGGTGGGGGGGATATTTGTTTTGCTCTGATTTTTGTTTGTCCTTCGTGAAGGATTTTTAACAGGAAGGGTTAGAAAAATCCCTCTGATTTTCCACAGATAAGGATATTTTACTCCGCCAAGAGTCAAAAAAAAAAAAAAAAAAAAAAAGGAGAAGGCAAGTCTAGTCTGCCTACAGCCTGAGGAGAGACAAGTGTCATCCCTCACCACTTCCCCTCAGCCTTCTCTGTTCCTTTCCCTGGTGGCTAGAGGGGTGGGGTTCACTCCAGGAGACTCCAGGAGCCAATTGTTTAGCTGTGGTGTATACCATCCACGTGCTGATAAGCAAATTATTGATCATTTTTATTTCTTTTTTAAAGGTTTTTTATTTTATTTACATGTATGTGTGTCTCTCTGTGTGTGCCACGTGTGTGAATGCTCACGGAGGCCATAGGGGTTTGGATCCCCTGGAGTGTAAGCTAGAGTGTGGTTGTGAGCCACCTGACATAGGTACTGAGAACCGAAGCTGGCTTCTCTCCCAGAGCAACAAGAGCCCTTCATCACTGAATGCTGTGAGTGGCATCTCGCCTTGGCTTCTTAATGTGCACTACTAAGGAGTCTTTTAAAATAATTTCCAAAACCCTGTAGAATCGGGTCATGACAGTGAGCATTCAGTGGGGTTTGGATCCCCTGGAGTGTAAGCTAGAGTGTGGTTGTGAGCCACCTGACATAGGTACTGAGAACCGAAGCTGGCTTCTCTCCCAGAGCAACAAGAGCCCTTCATCACTGAATGCTGTGAGTGGCATCTCGCCTTGGCTTCTTAATGTGCACTACTAAGGAGTCTTTTAAAATAATTTCCAAAACCCTGTAGAATCGGGTCATGACAGTGAGCATTCAGTAAACACTTGACCAAAGGACACCGAAATGAATCTTCCCAAACGCTAACTGCCCAATCACACATCCTCTCGGGCAGCCTCGGATCGGTAAGTACCCAGGAAGCTCACACTTGCCTTGCTATGGCCGTGGCCCACCTCAGAGACAGATCCGCACACCTTTCTGCTTTATGACTCCACTTCTTTTCTATATCCATTTCCACTGTTGCTTCCGTGTATGCGTGCACACACACACGCAAACCACAGTGCAAGTGTCAGAGGTCAACTTTTAGGAGTCGAATCTCTCCTCCCACCATATGGGACCCAGGGATTGAACTTGGGTCCTCAGGATTGGTAGTATGCACCTTTACCTGCTAAGCCATCTTGCTGGTCCTCAGTCTCCATTCTGACTCAGCCTCCCCTTCTGAGAACCCTCTAATGCAACAGTAAGAAGGAGCCATCTGCCCCTCTCTCAAAAGTCATTAACTAGGGCCGGGTGGCGGTGACACACTGACCCACACCTTTAATCCCAGCGCTCAGGAGGCTGATGCACGTGGAGCTCTGAGTTCAAGTCCAGCCTGGTCTACAGAGCAAGTTCCAGGACAGGCTCCAAAACTACACAAAGAAACCCTGTCTCAAAAAAAAAAAAAAACAAAAACAGAAAAAGTCATTAACTGGCTCGTGATCTGAGGGACCAAAGATTTTGAAAACAGAACCACTTACAAACAAGACCCAAGACTATGTGTGATGGCACACACCTTCCCTCTCAGCACTATCAGAGCTCTGAGTTCAAGGCCAGCCTGGTCTACACAGCAAGTTCTAGGCCAAGCAGGACTAGGCATTGAGTCAAAGACAAGACCCAGGGGATGCCCTTAGGGAGAATTGGGAGGTGTTTCTGGAAGAACAGAAGGTCAACAGCAGATGAAACAACCGATATCCTGCAGTGAAAATGAGAGAAGGATGGGAGACAGAGGAGAAGCAAAAGAGAGAGACAGAGACAGAAAGATGCAGCGGACCATCACTGGCCTTCATCTCGGGTTCACCTGTGGCTGGGGCTCCACTTCCTTCTGCACACTATGAAAGATTCCCCTAAATCTATCAGGGAATTTATCTTTGAGCTGACTATCAACTGTTCAGGAAGTCCCCTGCCTCATGAATCTTAGCAGGAGGCAGATTCAGTTCCCACTCTCATTGCTGAAAACTCTGCCTGCTCACCCCTTCCCTGCCTGCTCTACAGTGTGGATACCATGGGCACCCCTCTCTGCCAAGGAACTGCCATTGCTCCAGAGTCTTGAGGACCGCAGGAGCAACTGTGTGGGACAATCCAACAGTGCTAATACACACACATATACACACATTAAAAGATAAGGAAAATAAATGTTTTTTAAAAGGCTAGACATGAAGCCGGGCGGTGGTGGCGCACGCCTTTAATCCCAGCACTTGGGAGGCAGAGGCAGGCGGATCTCTGTGAGTTTGAGGCCAGCCTGGTCTAGAAGAGCTAGTTCCAGGACAGGAACCAAAAAAGCTACGGAGAAACCCTGTCTCAAAAATTAAAAAAAAAAAAAAAGGCTAGACATGCCTGGGCTGTAGAAAAGGGAAATAGCAGAAGAATAAGAAACTAGGAAGGGGTACTGACGGAACCAGTGCCCCTACCCCATCCCTGTGTGGTTCAGAAAAGCCCAGAAGACAGAAGACATAGCAAAGGCTCTTGGGGTCAGAGCTGCCAGGCCACAACTAGACTCCACTGACATCTATGCTGTAATAGACTCAGAGTTTTGGAACACATTTAAACTCTTTTTTTAATTTTTTTTTATTGAGCTATACATTTTCCACCCCCTTTCCTTCCTCCCTTCTCCCCTTCTGCCCTTCCCCTCACCACTCCACGTTCCCAGTTCTCTGGAGCTGTGGGTTATGATCTGATTTGTTTGTAGTCCTTTGCTTGGCTTTTACACTTCTATCCACTTATGAGTGAGAACATACTGTGCTTGTCTTTCTGAGTCTGGGTTACCTCACTCAGGATGGTCTTTTCTAGTTCCATCCATTTGCCTGCAAATTTCATGACGTCATTGTTTTTTACCACTGAGAAGTTCTCCACTGTGTAAATGTACCACATTTTCTTTATCCATTCTTTGGTTGAGGGGCATCTATCTAGGTTGTTTCCAGGTTCTGGCTATTACAAATAATGCTGCTATGAACATTATTGAACAAGTGTCCTTGTGGCCTGATTGAGTATACTTTGGGTATATGCCCAAGAGTGATATTGCTGGGTCTTAAGATAGATTGATTCCCGATTTTCTCCACCATACTGATTTCCAGAATGGCTGTACAAGATTGAGCTCCCAGCAGCAGTGGAGGAGCGTTCCCCTGACTCCACACCCTCTCCAGTATAGGCTGCCCTCAGTATGTTTGATCTTAGCCATCCTGACAGGTGTAAGATGGTATCTCAGAGTCATTTTGACTTGCATTTTCCTGACGATGAAGGAGTTGAGCAATTCTTTATATGTCTTTCAGCCATTTGCGTTTTTTCTGTTGAGAATTCTCTGTTTAGCTCTCCACCCCATTTTTTAAATTGGGTTATTTGGTATTTTGTTATCTAGTTTCTTGAGTTCTTTATATATTTTGGAGATCAGCCTCTGTCAGTTGTGGGGTTGGTGAAGATTTTTTCCTATCTGTAGGCTGCCGTTTTGTCTTATTTACCAGTAACACGTTTATTTTTCTAATGGAGATTTATTATAAACTCTGGACCTGACTCAGTTGAGAGGTTTTCCCTGGACTCACGCTGTCCTGAATTCACAGTGCCAGTTTAGAACCCTTGTCCTTATTAGACGGACTAAACAGAAACTCTGCTAGTGAGCCACATCCCTCGCCCTCTGCCTCCCTCACGTCAGCCTTACTTGATTCATGAGTAAAAAGAGATACCGTGATTCAAACACAATTCAATTGCTCGGTTTTTTGTTGATGTCTCTGTACTTCTTCCTCCCCCTCCCAATTTTTGCTGCATGATATATTTATGTATTTTAAGCACATCTGCTGAACAGTATGATACAAATACAAAGCTTTTTATTTTATATATTTCTTTTGTTTGTCCCTTTAGCTCCACTCTCTGAATTTGTTCTGTCCTGGCACACTGGATAAAATACAAGCAACACCTCAGATATTCTAGAAGCCACTCTTAGCCATTAAACAAAAAGATCTTTGTCTTGACTCAATGCTGAACACTCTACCTGATCGCCTCTGCATTTCTTCAGTCCCAAGGAGGAGGGCATAGATTATGTCACCACTCTCCTTGCTACACTCCCTTAGCCAGCTGCAAGTCCTCAAGCCTCAGGTTTGGGAGAGAAGAAATCTGAGCAAAGACACAAGGCCCATGGACCTTACTGTCTTGACAATGATTGTCCTCTAAGCGAGCTCTTGCTTATGTTGCAGATAGAGTTCATGGACACCAGAGGGCAGCAAAGGCTCTTTTTTTCCAGAAGATGCCACTAGTTCATTTCCCATGGCCGCATTTCCTTAGAACACAGTAAATTTTCCCTCACTTCAAAACAAAACAAATAAAATAAGCACCTGAGTCACAAACATGTCAACTTCAGTTACAACCCATCTTTCCCCAGTCTAGACTTAGACATCTTTCCTCAATGGCTTCCTGTATAGCAAATTGCCAGTTAAAGACCACCATTCATATTACACTGCCAAGGGTACGCTAAGTCAGAAACAGATAAACATGCTTGTGTCTTTCCAAGACATAAGAATTTTTTGAATGAAATAAGTTATGTCAGCTGCAATTGGCAGACATGGTTTTAGTGTTTCCAGGTGTCCATATGTCCTGGTCTACTTTTATAAGTTTATGGTTGGTAGTTTTTGCTTTGAGGAATAAGTTTTTGGTCTGTGCCTCATGGTTGGCGGTGGAGGGCGCAGTATCTGGAGCCAAATTCTGCTTTGTAAAATGGAGTCACCCAGGGCAAGGCACAGCCTGAGAGCCACTGTCTCACACAGGGTGAATGGAGCATGCTACAGTCTGAGCTCCACAATACTAATGTGTATTAATATTCTAGTATTAATTCATGCAGACTAGTTATTAGTATTGTAATAATAAAACCCATCGGCTTTTCAAGTTAAAAACTTTACTAACGGTACGAAATGTAATACTACTTTATTATCGCAACACCCCTAACATGACAATTCAATTTATCACCAACACACCCCATGCAAGACTTCTGGGAAAGGCATCAAGTGGCTGGTTAAATTTGGATTTCAAATACACAACAAATAATAGTTTAGTATATAACCCATGTAACATTTAGATCACACTACATGGAACTTCAATAAATTTATACTAAAAATTGCTTCACTAGACCAGGCGGTGGTGTAGGCCTTTAATCCCAGCACTTGGAAGGCAGAAACAGGTAGATCTATGTGAAGTCAAGGCCAGCCTAGGCAACGTGAGCGAGTTCCAGGACAGCCAGGGCTATACAGAGAAATCCTGACTCGACCCCCTTCTCCAAAAAAGAAAAAAAAAATTCACCAAAACTCAAATTTAGCTAGCCTAAATTGGACAGGTGGAAAAGTGTTTTCTGTATAAGGAAACTGATCTTGGGGGGAAGGAAGTGGGGAGGAGGAGGGAGGGGGAAGCGGGGTAGGAGGCAAGTAGCCTGACCTGAGTAGCAGCTGGGAAACAGCTTCCTGAGCTCCAAACCCCAGACGTCTGGAAATGCTCTCCCACTGTGCTGCTGGCTCCTTGCTGTGCTGGGACTTCCCGTCAGTCAGCTGCTTCCAACACAGGTAAAATAACCCTTGCCATTGTTCCCAGCTTACTAGAAAAACAATTCTCCCTGGCCAAGGACTCACCAAGGGGGTACACTCCCATAATGCTTTTCAACTTGCTAGCTTCTGTTTATTCAGAAGCACAGTGAAAACCTCCCTCAAGCTCCGCTCTTATTTTCGACACTGATAGTTCATGCTTCTGTAACTCCTTTTCAGGCTAACTCCAGTAAACTGAGATTTAAACACAATAGTCTTCATGACTTGGTCCTGTGGCTTAAATTACCTGAAGCTCATTAAGGTAATTTAAACAGAACATAAAGAAAAAACAAGATAAAACTATTGTGGATAAGGATACTGGATACTTTGTAGACTTATAGTCGTATCAGCCAACTTGGATTTCGTTAAAGGATCTAGTGTACTAAGGAAGGATTGTAGAAGGGTAGTCTTCCCTTCTCCCTAAGTTAGGGTTAGTCCCCAGTACGGAGGTTCTCAACCTGTGGGTCACAACCCCTTGAGGGGGTGTACAATTACAAAGGTCACATATCAAATACCTTGTATATCAAATATTTACGTGATGACTCATAACAGTAGCAAAATTATAGTTATGAAGTAGCAATGAGATAATTTTATGGTTGGGGTCACCACAACATGAGGAATTGTATTAAAGGGTCACAGCATTAGGAAGGTTGAGAACCAGTGCCCTAGCAGAAAGAAAAATAAAAACAAAGGTTCATTGAAAATATTGTATACAAGTAAAGCATTCAAAACAGTGTCTATACATGTAAGTTATTGTTGTCATTTTTACTAACACCTAGGAATGTGTTGTTATGTCTGGAATGGTCTTCATGCCTGACCAACCCATAAATATCGCAGAATGGAGCGTTGGGGCCCAGAAATAAAATGATAAGACTGAGAGACAATGGAGAAAGTCTACTCGTCCATTCAGCAATCACACCATAAGTACTGTGCACCAGTTTTGAAGGTCTGGGGAGTCTAATAAAATAATTTGATGATGGAGAAACAATGCCTACTACATGGTGGAAATACAGAGTGGAGTTAAGTCAATCCAGGATGTCAAAACCAATCAGAGAAGTTCCTACAGGGATATTCCAGCTGATGCTCACTGGGCTGGTAACTGCTGACCAGGCTAAGATAGTGCCTTCCAGGTAGAAAAGATGCTTCAAAACAAGAGTAGAGGTATAAGATACCACAGTGTGTCTGGAGGAAATGGAAACAGCTCATTAACCCTCTCCTGGAAACCGGAGACTGAGCAAGCCACAGTGCCAGTAATAATGGAACATCATCTATGGTACCCTGCAGAACGAAGTCCAAAGGAAAAATTCTTCCATCTTCAGCAGACAAAAAGGACACCACAGGACGAGAGACTTGGGAACTTGGAGAAAAGAGATCTTTGTATGCTGACCACTGAAGATGCGATGTCAAGTTACATTCTGATTCATCTTAATAATCTTGTTGCAATGAAGAGTTTTTAGCCAGTGTGTGGGCTTTCACACATCTTGAGAACCATGCTATCACATGGGTCTCCATTATTTCCATCTTATGTCTGAGGAAACTGATTGCAAAGCAATTGGATGATTTTCCTCAAGACGCCATATCCAGTAACAAGAAACCTAAGAATCAACATTTTTGTCATGAGTTATTTTATCCTCCCTTCCTTACTACCTCTTCAATCAAAACAAACCTTTTATCTCATCTTTTATTAAATCAATACCCTGAATTCCATACTTCTGCCAAGTTTTCCCAAGCCTCCCCCATTGCACAAAGTATGGAGCCTTTTTGTCTACCAGGCCGGCACTCAGCGCCACCTTGACAATGGGTACTGACCACTGACCATCAGTTATCAACCTGGGTGGACAGCTGTGTCCCCAGCACTAAGGAATCATAGTCATCTAGACCCATCTAGGAAAGATCGAACTTTGATCCAGGTCTTGAAGAAATCAGCAACCCTTAAACAAACAGGAAGGGGGGGGGGGGGGGCAACTATTCCTTGCATGGTGGAGAAGAAAGAATTGGTACACAGGCCAGGTCACGACCCTCCCGTGCCTTTGGCTTTAAATCAGGTATGTGTCACTGAATAACAGGATATGCCCCAAGAACTTTATAACTGGGCAATTCTCTTGTGCAAACATCACACATCATACTTTCTTAAACCCAGATGATATGGCTCACCCTCTGACACAGCAATCAAGAGAAGGAGTAAATATGGGCTATCCATGGGGGCTGCCATTGTAACATGCACATCGTTTCATAATAAACCTTTCTTTACAGGTAAGAGTAGACTCTAAAATTATAATGAAAGTATAGCGTAGTAAATATATAATCCAGAAACAAGATTTGTCACCACTATCAAGCATTATATACTATCATAATTATATTGCTGTACTTTCACCTGTCAGCACAATGGGCTATTTAAACTGCAGTTATCACAGACACGTGACCAATGCACTTCAGCTCTGACATTATGATAGCTACTATTAAAGGACAGAGGCTTTTCAGCACCACTGTAATCTCATGGGACAGTCATGGTATATGCATGGTCCATCATTGACCAAAACGTTGATACATGGTGTGTGGCAACACCATCATGGCAAACATCATTTATACGGTGTTTAGTCCATGTGTGCCACTACTGCAAAAATGCGTATGACTAGGCAATTTACAAACAATAGAAATTGATTTCTTACATTTGGGGGGGACTGATCAAGATCCAAACTCCAGACACTAGCAGATGTGATGGCTGCTATGTGCTCACAGGGAAGACGTGAAGAACAGAACAAATTCACTCCCACAAGTCCTTGTCTGGGCGCTCTAATCCAGTCTGCAAGAACTCCAAACTCACGGCTTGATCACCTTTCCCATCCAAGCACTAAGAAAGTTTATCTCACGTAATAAAGTGAGATTGGACACATTCGAGGTGGTAAGGTAATAAATGTGCCTACTTCTTAACACTTCCACGTTGGTGATTGAATTTAGACATATGAATTTGGGGGAACAGATTCTGACCGTGGCTGACTTACATTTTGTGCTACACATATGTTTTAATGTCTCTTATTAGCAAGGCTATCTGGGAAGCTCACTAGGAGAGGAAGAAGGGACACAAGTGTCGAGACTGGAAGGCACGACATAGAAACATCCACGAACACTAGAGAAGTGCTATTAGTCAGACACAAACAGCGGCAATCCTGGACAGCTCTCTGGAATCCATGTGTTGCTTCCAGGCTTTTCAGGATGAGATTTTCAAGAATCAAGATGGATTCCAGTCCATTCCAGGCAGAAAGAACTATAGTTAAAAATACAGGACCTACTAGCTCAGGTCAGCTGTTTCTGTGGGGGTCCCAATCATGATCTTGACCTTTTTGCTCATATTATCACTCCTTCCTCTCTTCGACTGGTCTCCAGAGCTCTGCCCAGTGCTGAGCTATGGATCTGCATCTGCTGCCATCAGTTGCTGGATGAAGGTTCTATGATGACAATTAAGGTAGTCATCAATCTGATTACATGGGAAGGCCAATTCAGGCCCCCTCTCCACTATTGCTTAGGGTCTTAGCTGGGGTCATCCTTGTGGATTCCTGGGAATTTCCCTGGTGCCACATTTCATGCTAGCTCCATAATGGCTACCACAATGAAGACATCTCTTTCCTTGCTCTACACCTCTGTCCTTCCCCCATCTCAACCTTCCTGTTCCCTCATGTTCCCTTCTCCCCTCCCTCTCCCCTTCCACCCTCCTTCCCCCTCCCATGCTCTCAGGAGATCTTGTCTCTTTTCCCGTCCCAGGGAAATCCACGTATGTCTCTCTTAGGGTTCTCCTTATTACTGATAGTGGGGGATTCTGCATCAGACCAAACTAGGCCTTCTGAATGTGGGTCACAGTTGTGTGGCTGGGGCAGTCTATGGGACCATGGGCAATGGGACCAGGATTTATCCCTAGTGCTTGAACTGGCTTTTTAGAGCCCATTCTTTTTGAAGGGATACCTTGCTTAGCCAAGATATAGGGAGGAGGGCCTTAGTCCTTCCTCAAAGTGATGTGCCAGACTTTGTTGACTCCCTATGGGAAGCCTTACCCTCTCTGTGGAGTGAATGGAGGGCTGGGGTGAGGAGGAAGGAGGGAGGAGTAGGGGAGGGAAGGGAGTAGGTACTCAAATAGGTATGTAAAATGAGAAAAGGTTGTTTTAAAAAAATAAAAAGAAAATAGACAAGGTCCAGCAAAGAGTGGGGAGTTAGGTTTTATTATAGCATTGTAATCTAGAGAAAAGGTTTTAAATTAACTTTTTAACATGGATGATGATAAACTATCCTATGGAAAAAAATATGGAACTTTGGATTCCTAAAATAGAAGTCTGATTCTGCCACGGACTTCCTTTGGGACTTCGGATAATTTACTCAATCCTGAGCCTCAGCTACCTCAGCTGAAACATAAGATCACACAGTCAATCTTCGGGTACACATAAAGTGGTGTCTGTTCAGCCAGTTGCCCAAGTATTTATTCAACAGTTTTGAAAGAAAGAAAAGATGAGCACTCCCTCAGGTAGCAATTCCCAGGCTTTCTTATAGCACTTCAAGCATGTTCAGTATTCACCCAACTAAACATTATCCTGTAGTTAATCTAGTAATCTGAGTGCATCCCTTTCTTTGTACTTGGCACAGACCTTCAGCAGGGATTTATGTTAAATTTCCTTACTAATCATGTCTTATTTCACCTATACGCTGTGACATTGAATCTCTGGCTTCTGGCTGCCCCTTGAATTAGCTTAGCTCAGAATGGTTACAAGGATTACATGTGCAGACCATTCTGTTAAAACTGTTATATTACCATTGACACTAGAGCCATAGAGGCTGAGGACAGGTAATTTAGGAAGACTATTTCATAACGCAAGCAAAGGGTCTAAAGTTCTAAGATAAAAAGAACGGCTCTGGGAATAGGGAAGAAAGGATAGATTCTTAAAGTGTGTGTAGAAATGGGATCCCCAGGTCTCAGCTCACTGCTGTGTAGGAAGGAAAAGAGGGGCTGAGCTCCGTCTCTGGGAAAGCTGGAAGATCATGAACACTCTAACTGGAGAAGAGGAGAGGAGCAGGTCTGAAAGGGAAGCCAGCGGCTCCATCTGGGTCACACACAGTTTGAAGGGCAAGTCACAGAGCAGCTAGGCAGAGAAAGACACCAGGCAGTTATAATTTCAATCCATTCAAGAAAGAAATGAGGGCCCATGCAGCCTTGGTGTGCCCTGTGAGTCTATGGACTGGTCTCCAGGAGGCCAAGTCTCAGCACTGTGAACACAGTGAAGCTGAACAGAAGGATGAGAAAGTGAGGGGACTGGGAAGGAAAAGAGGCCCAGGATTGTCCAAAGATCTGGTTTGCCTGTTGGGCTGACAGTCGGGAAACTTCAGACATAGAAAGTCAAAATTGCCTACAGAGACAATATGTGAGTTCCTAAAGACACCTCAAGGAAGAACATTAAAGACAGTAAATAAACCGGGCTTACTGGGGAGTAAGTTACTACATTTGGCATTTTCTCTCACTCCTACACCTAAAACATGCCCTTTTATAAATCCACATCACTTGGGTATGTTCTTTAACAAATGCCTATGCTGCTTCATACTGGCTCAAACCTGAAATCCTTTTATTACTTACTTTTTAATGGAGAAGCCAAGAATCCTGATTTTGTCTGAATGGAGATTCCTAAAGTGGAAGGCAACACCTCAGACTGCAGCTTCCGTGACATCTATCCCTATGTGACTGATGAACCCTGGGGCTAATCCCACACTCTACACCCTTCTGTTAAGGGTCTATGAATCACTTGATAAGTTCCCATACTCCTGACTTTTACTTACTGAGTATGGTAAGCAGAATACTTGCAAGACAAAAGACGCCCACATCCTAACCCTGCAACTTATGAAAGCTCTGTTCCATCCCCTGGCTCTTGGGAACAAGACCCCAAAGAGAAACATCCTCAAAAGATTCGCATGCAGTAGCAAGCACAAGTACCACATCCAGCAGCTGCAAGGAAGGTCAACCACATCTTCCCCCTGGGAATCACAGCACCTCACGCTGTGCCTGGCACCATAGTTGGTACAACATAAATATCTGAGAACGGAAGGAGGGAGGGGACTCTGTGGGTTTGCATTTTTTCATTGCCATGCAAGAAAAATTTTATAGAATTTTTCTAATATCCTCTAAATCTCCTTAGATTTTTCTGGAAGAAGAAAAATTTCTCATTTAAAAAGGTTGTTGCCAGGGAACCTATAATATGCAGCAGAGAGAAAGAACTGCCATGCAGTATTTCAGTGATCTGCATTTACCCCAAGAAGCTTTAATGTGCCCAAATGTATATCCCTTTACAAGGCTGAGTTACAGAATTCAAAGCTGCTTTGTGGGCTGGATCTAACAGTTTGAACACGTGCATGGCTGCTATAACTGGCTGAGACTCAGGAGGCAGGAATCAGGAACAACTGTTCGCTCTTCCATGTCCAGACACTCCTTGCCAACCAAGGGAAATCCCCAACCACATTTAGCATGGGTAAGTCTCCAACCAGCCCACTTTTCTATATTATGAGTCAGGAAGTGTAGGGAAGGTGCCCAGAAGATGAGGCAACCCAATTTCATACAGTTAAACAGAGAGGGATTCCCCCTACCATAATATGGGAAACCTGGGCAGGAGCTTATACTACGGAGTCAAGGGATGGCACTCTGAGATTCTAAGGAGAACTTGGTGTATGGCCAAATCTTGAAGACTAGTCATGGCCCTCGGTCAATGGGCAGACTTCTTCACTCATCATGCCTGGACATACCCTCTGCCCGTGAACAGAATGGGAACATATCTTTACCCATGCCTGGGGTGGAACTCTGAGTCAGGTCTTCCTACTATTCATCTGTTACCTAAATATCATCCCTAAATCTTCAGTTTCAGGACAGTTAAAGGTCTGTAAAAAATAAACAAGCAGGTTAAATATGCTTCTTTTCCATTTCACAATTTTTGCTTCTTTGTCAAAAATCTGTAGTTCATAGGCATGTGGATTGATATCCAAGGTGGATTGATATCAGTTCCCTTGGTCCTCATATCAATTTTTATGCCAATATCAAGCTGTTCTCAGTACTGTGGTTCTGTAATGAAGTTTAAAGTCAGAGATTGTGATGCATTCAGAAGTTCCTTGATTGTATAGGATTGTTTAGGATTATTTAGGTTATCCTGAGTTTTGTTTTCCTTATGAAGCTGGGGATTGTTTTTTCGAGGTCTGTGAAGAATTTTGCTGTAATTTTAATGGGCATTTGCATTGAATCTGCAGATTGCTTTGTAGCTATTTGTAAAGGATGACGTTTCTCTGATTTCTACCTCAGCTCATTTATTTATTTAAAAGGAGAGCATTTGGGTTGTTTTCAGATCCTAGGTATGACAAAATAATTCTGCTGTGAACATAGTTGAGCACGTGTCCTTATGGTATGGTTGAGCATCTTTTGTGTATAGGCCCAAAAGTGGTATCACTGAATCTTAAGGTAGATAGATTGTTACCTAATTTTCTGAGAAATCACCGTACTAGAATCCAAAGCAGCTGTGCCAGTTTGCACTTCCACCAGCAATGGAGTTTTTTCTTTACCCCACATCCTCTTCAGCATAAATTATCAACAGTGTATTTAATCTTGGTCATTCTTACAGGGATAAGATGGAATCTCAGAGTTTTGATTTGTATTCTTCGGATGGCTAAGGATGTTAAGCATCTTTTAAGTGTCTTTTAGTCATTTTGGGTTCATCTGTTGAGAGTTTTCAGTTTAGGTCTGTACCATATATTTTTATTGGATTGTTTGTTCTTTTGATGACTAATTTCCTGAGTTCTTTGTATGTTTTTGGAGTGGATTAGTGATTAGTAAAGATATATTCCCATTCTATAGGCTGATATTATGTCTTGATATTATGTCCTTTGCTATACAAAAGCTTCTCAGTTTTAGGAGATCTCATTTATTAATTGTTTCTCTCAATGTCTGTGCCGCTGAGGCTGTGTTTGAGAAGTGTCAATGCATTTTAGTGTACTTTTAACTTTTCTTCTATGAGGTTCAATATTGTTGGTTTCATGTTGAGGTCTTTCATTCATTTGGATTTGAGTTTTGTGCATAGCAATTAATATGGATCTATTTTCATTCTTCTACATGTTGATACTCAGTTATGCCAGGATCGTTAGTTGAATGTGCTTTCTTTTTTCCATTTTCCTGTAAACGAGGCAGTCTTACAACTTAAAAGGAAGATAGTTTACAAGCTCAATTAGATATACAATGGCTAAAGCCTAATTATAATATTCTTATGGTAAATCTTGAGCTAAAAAGTAAAATTCTTAAAGGGAGCAATGAGCCAATTTCCAATAGACAGTTAACAAAAACTGCCAAACAGGTACTCAAGCAGGTAGAGTATATTAATGTGATTCAGCTATAGCAAGTGTGTATATTACTTATTTGGACTTCCCACAGGACAGGGAACCCTGATTGCTTTTCGGGCTGAGGGGGGAGGACTCAATTGGGGGAGCGGGAGGGAAATGGGAGGCGGTGGTGGGGAATAGACAGAAATCTTTAATAAATAAATAAATTAAAAAAACAATAAAATGAAGTTTCTGAACGAAAAAAAATCCATGTTTTTAAAAAAATAAATAAATAAAATAAAATAAAAAATAAAAAAAATAAAACTTATCCTACAGTAGTTTTACAGAAAAACAGAATGTCTTTTATGAGTGCACCTTCCCATTTTGCCAGTTAGGATATTAAACTCTTAATTTAAAGCAGTAGCTTGTCTAATACAGAAGAGCAGGATGGAATCTGGTTCCGCTAATGCGTCATCTCTCCACATTTACTTGATCCATTTGAGACTTGATTTGTTGAATGCTCAGATTTTTTTTATCTCTTCTATTGCCCAAGGTGTCAACCACCTTATATCATCTTTTGAATATGTTTTCTTCATTTCAATCACATACTAGATTCTCACATATAGTGTTTCCCTCTGTCTGTCCCATCTGCATACCCATTCAGAACCATCCTTACATGTGTGTGGCTTTATAAATTAACATTCCACTGCACACAGCTTTCCTACCTATTGCTTCTATTTCAATCTTCTTATTTCCTATCTCTCCCATCATAAAATTTTATGCAGCCCAGGAAAACACTTAACTCAGAACATAAAAGGGAAGTTAAATCACTTTGTCAGTGTACTTGGAATTACATTAAACAAAAACTGATTTGGGGAAAACTTGCTTGAAATAAATTTGTTTAAAAATCAATTTTCCAACGCAGGAGCACAGTATGCTCATAACCCAAAAAGAAAAACAAGCATTTTGAAAAGTTCATATTCCTCATATAGATCCAGCTAAGGTGAAGGAAATAAGTTTTTTGGGTTTTTTTGGGGTTTTGTGGGTTTTTTTGTTTTGTTTTGTTTTGTTTTTTTGCCTCCAGAAACTTTCGCTTCTACCAGCATCATAAAACATCAAGTATGCCCCCCCAAGAAATCTGAGAAGGTAAAAAAAAAAATACCTCTGTAATTTTTAGGTGCACATCTTTGACTTCCAAGTGTATTCACCAGACACATTCATTCCTTTCTTTGTGAATGTACCTTCTGCATCACAGCTGGGGATGAGTGGTTAAAAGTGCTTGCTGCACAAACCTAAGGGTCAGAGTTCAGATTCCAGCACCCACATAGCACCCAGCTATTCCATAAACACTTATAACTTCAGCTCCAAGAAATCAGATGCCCTTTTCTGGCTTCTGTGTGTACACTCAAACCCACGGGTGCATATATACTCACACAGATATGCAAACATAAATAAATACAATAAAATATTGAAAAAAGAATCATATGGTTTTGGTATGGTGGCACACTCTTTTAATCCCAGCACTTGGGAGCAGAGACAGGTGGGTGGATGTCTGTGAGCCTGAGGCCAGCCTGGAGTACATGGCAAGTTCCAGGTCACCTAGGACTTCACAGTGAGACTCTGTCCAAAACAAAAAGAGTAATATTTTACTATAGACATATTTTGCTGCACATATTATTTGTATCTTAATTTTATTTGTTTTCTGACATGTAGATTTTAATTTTTCTCATATTTTCAAGTCTGTTCATTATGGTTTCTTTAATAATGTTCATATTTAGGCTACTAATTCAAATATCATATAATATTCAAATGTTCTTCCATCTATTGATTTCTGTTCTGCTTGTTTTATATCTCGCATTTAATTTTAATTCCCTAATTCCTGTGGAATTTGTATTGGTTTATTGTCTAAAGAGCTGGGTTTGTTTTGAATGCTAAAGGTTGTCTGATTGGTCTCTCTGTTGAACCCTGGCTGCCCGTTTGGAGTTGTTTCTAGGCCAAGACCATTTGGTTTTACTAAGCAACATCTTGGCACATGCTGTCCAGTAAAGTAACAGAATGTTCTCGTTCTGGAAGAACTAAGAAATCACAGCTGAAGACCCTTTACCAGCTGCTTTAGCTCAGATCTGGAATGTCCTTTAAAGGCCTGTGTAATGTGGCTTATTCGCCAGCCTGGCACTATTGGGAGAAGTGGGATCTTTAAGAGGTAAAGTCTAAGAAGTTTTAGGTTCATGAAAATTTGCTCTCAAAGGATGCCCTCTTCCTCCCTCTCTTTCATACCCAGAGAGATGGATGATTTGTTTACTCCCCACATTTCTGCCATGGTAAGCTGTCCCCCCACCCGAAGCTACATGGTCAGTTGGCTATAGACTAAAATCTCCAAGACTAAAACTGTTCTTTTTATAAATCAGCACACTAGTGTATAAGACAAAACACATTTTAGTTTAAAGGATAATAAATACTTCAGTCTGCTGGAGTTGTTTGTGAGTCTGTAAAAGTCTAAGGAGAATTAAACATGTTCCTTTACCAAGCACCATGGTAGAAGTGCGTTGTTACAGTCCACAGAGATGAATCAATTCCCTAAAAGTACAAAGTCAAGAGTTTCACATT
Organism: Microtus oregoni; assembly: GCF_018167655.1. NCBI lineage: Eukaryota > Metazoa > Chordata > Mammalia > Rodentia > Cricetidae > Microtus > Microtus oregoni. The sequence continues at coordinate 37,479,908 of NW_024543072.1, forward strand.
CTTACCAGAAAGTTGCTCAAGCTGAGAGAAGTATGAAACTCTGATAATTCCAATGTGTTTGACAGGCCTGATGCAAGATTTCTAGCTCCATGCTAACAACATAGCAAACATGGGAGCAGGAGATATGGCTCCCAGAATGGCTTGTGGTAGAATGCACACTGATGTCCTTGCTCTGGCACCAATAGTTTGACTTCAACTAAATTATCTGATGAGTTTTAGTTTACTTTCTTACACACTAGGTAATTTTATAAGACTGTTGAAAGAAGAAAGGATATTGGTATGAATATACTATGGAAGCTATGAAGCACTATTCAAATATTGGTAGCAATTAATTATGTGCTTGTGTATGTAACATAATATTCTACTCTGTGTGTGTATGTGTGTGACAGAGAGAGAGAGAGAGAGAGAGAGAGAGAGAGAGAGAGAGAGAATATTCTACTTCCTTCTCTTGTTCAGAAGGAGACTTGGTAACAACTGTCCTTGCCTAAAGAAATACTATCAGGACTCTGACTCTCTCTCTCTCTCTCTCTCTCTCTCTCTCTCTCTCTCTCTCTCTCATCCATTAAAAAAGAATTGAGCATTGACTCTAGGCAGGGGTGGAACGACCCTATTCTAGCCACCATGTATCATATGCTGAAAGATTATGATACTTTATAGAGAGAAGTGAGGACAGGGCCTTGTCACTATTCTATCCTAATTCTCTGCTTATACTATGATCGTGAAGTTTGTGATAAGCCAGCTTTTGAGAGAGACTAGCAGAGTGTGGGGTGGGGGAGGATATTGTGGGTAATCGAGAGGAGTCAATGAGAGCCTTGCACAATGATTCAAAGACTTCACTGACTCAAAGATGTATTTGTGCAGTGTATCAGATGTTCTCATTCTTCAGATGACAGAAAGATGCATTCCATCTCTGCTTGTTCATCCGGGATGCCTTTCATATCTCCTTCATTTTTGTCAGACTTTATCCTTCTAACCTTTAAATCCAACATCTCCACAGACCATTTTTTAAACTGATGCATAATAGGTGTACATACTTTCAGTGTATAGTGTGATAACTCAACAAACGCATATACTGCACAATGATCAAATTGGGGTCCTTAGCATTTTATTATCTTTAAACGCTTAGCATTTGTGTTGAGAACGTTTGACCCCTTCTAATTCCAGATAGGGAATTTAGAAACAGGAAATTATCAAAGCACTTGAACATGTCCTGAAAATCTAGAAATTAGGGCCATCACGATAGCAGGTAAAGATACTTACTGACACAACTGATGGCCTTAGTTCAACCCTAGGACCCACATGGCAGAAGGAGATACTGACTCTAGCAAGTTATTCTCTGACCTCTCGAAGCACGCTATGACACACACGCATGTGCACGCACACACACGAGCACACACACACATAAATAAATTAGCACAAGGAAAGACAAAAATAGAAAGTATTATGGGAAAGCAAAAAAAGATCTCAAGGAAGATAGAAAATAGAGCAATGGATTATGGGAGGAGAACAGTAGAGAGCAAAGTGAAGTGACATATGCATGAATATCCCATGAAAACCCAATACTTTGTATGCCAACCTAAAAAAAGAACTTTAAAAATAAAATAAACAAAAGTAGAAGACAATCGTGCCTATCAGATTATCTTAAACTGAATCATCACCTATAAAATGAATATTTGTCTATATTTCAAATTAAGACTGCGTGGAAAATAAAAAACACCTGGAAGCATTTGAAATTAAAAATTGTAACTCAATATGATTAAAATGAAAAATTTTAAACTCCACCATCAATTAACAAAACACACTTTTTCCTAATTCAATATAAAATGTAAACAGCAACAGCTAAGGCTGCTTCGGCATCCCTACACTGGTTGCTACCGTTTGGGTCTTAAGTCCCCCGCCCCAAATGCCTACTTGTTAAAGGCTTGAGCCCGATTTTAGTGTTCCTTGGAGGGGATGGAACCTTTCATAGTGGAGCTGAGTGAAAGCTGTTTGGGTTATTGGGAACAGCATGCTGTCAAAGAGGATTGTAGGAAGCGGTTTCTCTTGTTTCTTTACCTCTTGCTTCCCAGCCATGAAGTGAGCAGTTTTGTTCTGTCGGGAGTTTTCTGGCATTGCCATCTGTCATTTCCAAGAGGCCTGCTACCAGTGGACCTGCCTGACCATGGAGTCACACATCCAAAACTGTGAGCCAAAATATATACCCTCTCTCTACAAGGTGATTGTGTCGGGTATGCATTACAGTAATGGAAAGCTGGTATACACACCCAGTGTCACAAAGAAGCTAATCCACCCTCCTAAGAGTTGCTCAAAGACTTGAGGTTAAGATTTGCTTGTTAATTCAGACTTTAGCCAAAAATTCTCAACAAGTACCTAAGACCAAAGAGCCTGACATTTCTTGATGTCTCTGGCCAGTTCATGACAAAGCCAAAAGTCATAACACAGTATATAGATGGCACTGAGGATAAATGATCAGCATGCAGCTCTTAAAAAGATTATTCTGGGTGTGTACTGAAAGAAAAAGTAGACACACCTAGGTGATGGCATAGTGTCGCCAGCTTGTTAGGGTATCAGAAGGTCAACTTGTAAATCTTCCCGATGCCATGTTTAAGAGCACTGTGTTGGTAGACAGATAGTCCAGGGTGTTCCTTGACACCAAGGAAACTTTCATATGCTACAAGTTAGGCCTTCCCCAACGCCGTCACCATGAGGCTTTTGCCAAGACACTGCTACACAGATGTGTACAGTATCTGGAGCAAAGGGAACAACAGCTTCATCGAGGGTAACAACGATGATGTTAAGATGACTGAATGGATTTACAAAGATATTTGAAAACGGTACTGGTAGGTTCTGGGGACTGGATATGTAGTCCAGTATTTAAGCAGGTGGGGGAAATAAGGCTGTCTCCCATATTGATTAGAAAGTCAAACGTAGCCGGGTGGTGGTGGCCCACGCCTTTAATCCCAGCACTCGGGAGGTAGAGGCAGGCGGATCTCTATGAATTTGAGGTCAGTCTGGTCTACAAGAGCTAGTTCCAGGACAGGCACCAAAGCTACCTTGTCTCGGAAAAAAAGGGGGGGCGCAAACGTTTTGAGGTAATAATTTGAGACAGGGACAGTGAGATGATCTTGAAATCCCACACTCCACAGCTTGGCTCACTCCACTCCTCCCGGCTCACCTGGACCACTGTCCTCTCCCCCTTAGCCAGCTTTCATTTGTCTGTTAGAAGACTCCTTGAGCCCCAGGGTCTTCCCACACAGAGTTCTCTATGCCTAGAAAGTTCTTATCTCAGATCTCTGCGTGGGCGGCTTTCCTCCCTCAGGTCTGTGCTATTGGAGGCCTCACAGTGCCCGAAGTAAATCTCCCACCTACTCCATCTTCCACCACAACTGGTTTGTATCCATCCTAGCACTTACCACAACTTACAATCGGTCTGCTTATTTTGTGTTCTATCTCCTTAACCAGACTGAGGCTTCTTAAAAATAAACAATAATTTCTGACTCCCTAGCATCTAACATAATTCTCTGGAAAAAATAAATATGCAAAAGAAGTAGCTAGCAGGGATCAATACTCCATGGCCTCTGCAGTACAGATCTCTAGAGGCCTGTCTTAAAAATCTAAGGAAAACAGGCAAGATACTGCAAGTCGTTCCTGTTCAGAAGAGAACAAGCAGAGGCAGGTCCAGGCTTGGTCCCGGCTTGGTCCCTCGTCACACTGCGTGGGCTCTTCTGACCCCGAGTCTGACCCAGCTAAAGAATGGGGAAGTTCACTGTACAGTGGCAAGTGTGTAAACACCTGGAAGTCTCAGGTATTACATTTCTATAGCAGTCACAGCTCACAGAAGATGGCTTACATTCTCTGTAAAGTCTTAAACTGACCCAGTAAAGAGAAGAGGTTACTCACCGTTTTCTGGGTGGATATGAGGAAGCTGAAAGGACAAAGTTTTGCTCAAGCTCATGGGTTTAACAAGCATAAAACTGAATTGCAGTCTAGGTGACCGGCCTCCAAGTTCACAGTTCTGTGCACTGCAGCGTGTGGTTCCATCTACTATGTAAACATGGGCAAGGCCCCAGGATCTGTTCTCAGTGCTGTGAGAAAACAAAGCCTATTACAAACAGCTTAGCATGCCTGCTTTGTGCAAACAAACAGGGGTTTCAAAGGAAATACAAAACCCCATCCTTGATCTAACACAGACAAGTACACCCCCAAAACAATGTGAACCTGCCCCAGACCACCAAATGTATAGCTTATAAGCCATGAAATTAGTCCTCTTCCTGGCCAAGGAACACAGTATGTCCGTCCTTGATTCCATTTTGCTTGAAGATGATGCTGTTCTTCAGGACGACATGAGGCAACATTGTCCAACAGCGAACTCTTCAAACAGAACACTGTTGTCTTCCTCATAGAACGCTGGGCCTTGTTCCCTTCCTCCTGCAAATAAGAGTCAAGCATTGTATTCAGAGCTCTTTAATAAACAATACACCCATATTTTCTGCAGAAATGAAACTTCTCATTTTACCTGCTTATGTCTTGTGCTTTTTATATCAAGTCCTAAAGAGACTAAATAAACAAACCCACCTTTTGAAAACAATTGTCTTCAAGCGAAGTCTATAAACATTGTGAAACGTAGCATTCTCGAATGGGGTTTTGAAATAATTAGCATAGGCTAGGAAGATAACTTAGATGGTGGAGTGTTTGTCAAACAAAGCCCTGGGTTTGATCCCCAGAGCTGGGAAAAAAAAAAAAAAAAGACTTGTCTCACATGGCAGTAATCCCAGCATTCAGTAGGTAGAGGCAGAAGGATCACACATCCAAAGTCATCCTTGGCTACGTACCAAGATTGATGCCTATCTTGGCTTGAGACAATAATAACAGTAATAATAATATAGGTTATATTTAAGTCTACCAATGCAAAATACAGGCTCTATTTATATAATTTAATATAAATCACTAAATCTTCAAGGATAAGTAATTGTGTCAAAGGTAAAGATGTTCACAACTCCGTGAGAAAATTCACTAGTTATCAAAAACAAACAGTAAAGGTAAAAGATAAAAAGCTAAAAGGCACTACTCAGAACTGCCCATTATCTGGGGTGCCTACTGGAGCAGAAGTGACCCTCCCCCTCCTGCCCTTTGCCCAAAAAAATCCAGAGAAATTCCAGCCACCGCATCCCCCCTGTACCCAGCACGCTCCTCACTGATCACTCCACGCTGCACATCTTTTTCCTTGAATGTTTCTAGTTCTTTTCCTTGTTCTCATCCCTTCCCACTCCCGTCTTGTCTTTCCCCATTCTTCACCTCCTCCTCATTCCTTCCACTACTTGTGCTTTCCTCCCTTGGCATTAAAAAAGGCCATAAAACCAAGTCCAAGGATAAACTGCTATTCATTAGTTGCTTTGAGAATCTTCTTTGTTTTAAATGTGGGTGTTTTGAGTGTTTCCTGTGTTTTCACCCTAATGAAAAGCCTGCAGAGCCAGGGGTGATGGCACACAGCATTAGTCCCACCACTCAGGAGGCAGAGCCAGCTGGATCTCTATGAGTGTGAGGCCAGTCTGGTCTATATAACGAGTTATAGATAGCCAGGTCTTTGAAGGGAGACCCTGTCTCAAAATACAAACAACCAATGAAAAGTACATGGGTGTGGGCATAGAGAGAGATGCGTTGGTGCCTACATTATTCATGTTGGTCTCCTGGAGGTGAATAGACTTTAAAAGAAAGAGTGGTCCCCACTCTAGAATTGTATAACTTTGGCTGACCCATCTGAGATCTTCTAGGACTGCGCCTCTGTACAAAGATTGCACTTCTACCGGCGGGAAATGATCTCTTTGGTGTCTGTGACACACTGAAGACCACATCTACCACCCTTTACCTCCCTGGGCTCTCACAGTTGACAGAGCCAGCACCTGGCCTCTCCCCCAGGAAAACTTCCACTTTATGCAAACTGACTCAAGCCTTGTTCCCAAGTATAATTAGTCTCTTCTTCATTTGCTCAAGCTGTTCTTCCCTACAGAGACACCCGTTTGCCTTCCCCTCTCCCATGTTCCAAGAGCTCCCTTCAATCTTATTTCTCCCCTGAACCCTCCTCTGAGGTACTTTTCTAGCCTCGGGATCAAGGTTTCCTAGACTGAAATTTAGCTATATGTTTGTTAACCTGCAGTCTGTATGTACATGCCAAGTATATGCTGTTTTGTTTGTGAGGAAGTACAGTAGTTTTTGTCTGTATGAAAAATAACTGAAAAATTATAAAGAGAATGGTTTGTTTGGTTCCCAGGTTTGATGGTTCCGGCCCATGATGGCCGTTGTTTGGGGTCTGTGGCGAGGAAACACATTGTGGCAAAACTACTCACTTCACGGCCGGAAGAAAAGAGAGGAAATGCCTAGAGTATCACTGCCCCCTTTGGGAACACCCCTCCCCCCAAAGACCTGAAGATCCCACTATGTCCTGCTCTCTGTAAGATTTGAACACCCCCCAACAATGCCATCCTGGGGACCAAGAACCAATAGAAAAGGGATCTGCAGCTGCTACTCCCTCTACTACTTATCTGCACCGACTTCCAGCCCCAGCTCTTTTGGTCTTGGACACTAATTGCTTAGTGAACACCTTCTGGCACAAAAGATTCTCTTTTCTGAGAAGGGAAGAGTGACAAAGGTCTTGGCGGCCTGTATTCTAGCTTTACCCAAAGCTAATTCTCAGTTTCTCAGCAGATCACAGAAAAGGGAAAGGATTATGACAGGGCTGATTTCTGTCCAGTGTTTATCCCTTTATTTCTACTGGCTGGTAAGCTCCTCAGCTCCTACCCAGTGTCTCCGTCAACCAGTGTTGCCATCTGTCCGTCTTCCATTTCTCACCAACATACCAGCTAAATGTATCTCTTAGTGCACCTGGGATTTCGTTCTTATTCAATTAGAGTGAGGCGACATATCCCTGGAAGAGGGATGGAGAGACAAACAAGCAGAAGAGAGACTCAGAAAGCCTATCTAAGTTTTCAAAACACTGCATATGACTTAGAGGTTAAGAGCCCTGACTGCTCTTCCAGAGTAACAAAGTACAATTCCCAGAACCCACATACAGCTCAGAACTGTCTGTAACGGACAGGCACCATGCACAGACATACATGTGGGTGGAATTTCTCTATGCCCCGGCAGCCGCTCCCACACAATCACACAGTGTAACGGCGTAAACGAATGCAGACAGATTGTAAAAATATATATATAGTTTAATGTCGAAATAGACTTACAGAACCACCGTTGCCGCGGAGACCAGGAAAGCAGAAAGGGACAGCTGGGAGCATGCTTGCCAAATTTATAGGCCAACATTAGCCCGAGGCGAACACGCCCCCTAAGGGGCGGGACTTATCCCTACAACACAGAGACTTATTAATTATAAATGCTTGTCCAACAGCGTGTGCTCATTTTTATCTAGCTTCATAACTTAAATTAACCCATTTCTATCCTTCTATGTGCTGTCCCAAGGCTCATTCACCTCATGTATGCACTTCCCATCCCACTCGCTCTGCATTTCATGGCATCCCCTTAAACTACACCCCCCTTCTTCTCCCCAGCATTCCCTCTGCCCCGAAAATCCTGCCTAGCTATCAGCCAATCAGCTTTTTGTTAGCGATGAGCGGAACACATTTTCAGAGCATACAGAAAGATTATTCCACAGCACATGCGTGCAAGCATTCACAGATACTTACCAAATAAGTAACTAAGTAAATGAAGAATTTCAAGGGGCAGTGGTGCTGGAGTGATGGTTCAGGGGTTAGAGCACTGGCTGCTCTTCTAGAGGACTCAGGTTCAATTCCTAGCACCCATCTGGCAGCTCCCAACTGTCAGTAACTCCAGTCAGCTCAAAGGAGTCAGGTACCATCTTCAAGGCCCTGTGAGCACCAGGCATACACACAGTACACAAATGTACATGCAGGCAAAATATTCAGACACATAAAACAATATAAATGATTTTCAAGTCACTCCAAACACTTCTTATTGCCGCTAGACCCATAGCTGATTGGGTTAATTTTCAGTGTGCCCCCGTGGCTAGAGGTGGCAGGAAGTCCTCGGGTATAACTCAGGTTTCCAAATGTACCTCTTATCCCAGGGATCCTCTACTTGTTCTGCAGAGGGAATGTGGTCCAAAACAGCCAAAAGGTTTTATCCTTCCCAAATTCTTCCTATGAAGCAGTCTGGCATGGACCTAATATCTCATCTGTGTCCTTCTCTGTCGCTTCCTCCTTTGACCCACAGTCTCTGGCTCTGACTCAGCACCAAAGACTTAAATACAAAAACTCTGGCTTGTAAAGAAAACTAGAAAAGTCAATATTATTTGCTCATGCAGAGTATGCTCACCTGACCCCTTAAATGCCAAGCCTAGTCTCTTGAGTTCCCCTCATTAGAGTCAGCAAATATTAGGAGAGTTCAACAGATGATGTTGAACAAATAAAAGAGACCATGTGATAGGCAGCTATGGGAACAACAAAACTTGGATCCTCCAGTGCTCAAGGTCTGTTCTAGCTTAACAATAAGCACGGGGCTTTGCATTTTCATGGATTGGCCTTACTGGGGGAAGTTCCAAGCTATTTTCTGTTGAATGACATAATTGTATGTAACTAGACTTCTCGTGGGAATGGTAACTGGACAGAGACAATCCCGAAAACTAAGGTTGTTTCGTGGGGAAGTGAGGCTTCTACTTATGCCGAAGGAGGATAAAAGTCAACTTTGAAAGAGCATGTTGTGAGAACAACACTATGGACTTAACCTGAGTAGGAAACCTAGCATTGCCTGTGTTATCCCCATACCTCCAGCTATCCCACACTGTATTATGTTCACCTGACCACTAACATACCCGGCCTAGTAGGTTTTGTTAGTGACGAATGCAAAATGCAGACTCTACACACACAAAGACGACTCAAAACCTGAGCCTTCCTGATTTGGGTCATCTAAACTTAATAGCCAAATACTTGCATATGGAAAGGAAAGAAAGAAAGCAAGAAAGAGAGAAGAAGGGAGGGAGGGAGGGAAGACAGACAGACAGAAAGAGGAAAATAGAGGGAAAAAAAGCAGGTTTTAAAGGGGGAGAAAAGGCAAAAGAATGGAAAGAAGATAAAAGGGAGAAAAAAAGGAAAAGACTATTTAGCTAAAAGTTTGGAGGAACTTTATACCAGCGTTTTGTACACTTGGGCAAACTAGTTATTGGCTGGATAGATAGATAGATGAATTGGTAGATAAAGTATATGAATAATTTAGTTTTGAAAATAGTTTTAATATCAAATAATTCTGAAACTCTGCTGAAATATTAAGTAAATCTATCTGTATATAAGAAGTCAATACCATTGGCATTCCCTCCTAGACCTTTAAATAGAAGTACGTTCTTCCCATTGTCTATCCTCCACTAGAAATGTTTGTCTATAAACCAGACACCTACCCTGCCCAGTTCCCTTTCTACAAGAATACTGATCAGAGATGGGCCTGTCATTCAGCAGGGCAAAATTCACAGTTATGCATGAGGCCTGTACCTTTGGTTTGGTTTTCAGAATCCAGGGTTTTCTCTCAACTAAGATGAGATGCAAATGAAGACTGCGTGCTCACTGATGAGAACTGACTGCACACTTAGATACAGCAAAGTAGAACCCAACAAGAAAAATAAATAAATTCTGGGCTTTCGATCTACCAGTCAAATTTTAGCAAAGAATTGTAGTTGTTAATTGTGAAATAGCTCTACCTGCCGAGGAGACTCTTGGGATGGAGTACTGCTGATGGATACCAAATGTAAATACTCTGCTTACACAACTCTAATTGTGCATCCCTCCATAAAATAAGAAATTTTATGTTCGCAGCGCTTAAGTTCGGTGGTCAAGACCTAGGGCAAACACAAGCTCTGGCTCAGAACAATAGCTTGATCCCAGGCATTTAATAAAGATGACTCAGCACTTAGAACACTTAGAGCAAATCTCGGAGATTAAAGAGACTGCCTGTGCCAGATGCCCTGTTTCTTCCACCAGGACTTTGTCAAGACAGTGAAGTACCAGTGATGCAGCCGGAAAGCTACAAGTGTTTAACTTGCTACTGGCAGTGCAGGGCGTGATGCTGACAAGTGCTACAGAAGACAACCGTCACCATGGATATGTTTCACTAAACTGAATTCTTCTATTTAAGAGTGTTAACATTAAGTAGAGGACCAACTTAGCCACATTCCTCCCCCCCCCCCCCCTTTGGAGCCTGTCCTGGAACTACTAGCTCTTGTAGACCAGGCTGGCTCAAACTCACAAAGATCCGCCCACCTCCCAAGTGCTGGGTTTAAAGGCAGTGCCACCACCACCCGGCTCTTAAGCACATTTTTTTTTTAAATCTATTTCTTTATTATATATACAGTATTCTTGGTATTCTGTCTGCATGTATGCCTGCAGGCCAGAAGAGGGCACTAGATCTCATTACAGATGGTTGTGAGACACCATGTGGTTGCTGGGAACTGAACTCAGGACCTTTGGAAGGGCAGGCAGTGCTCTTAAACACTGAGCCATCCCTCCAGCCCCTTAAGCACATTCTTAAACAAAAACTATTGTGTTTAAGAATTTGGAGTCTGTTGATTGGTCAGGATTTCTTGGCCCACACTCCTCTGCAGGGAAGGCAAGTAACTCCTTGAAGAATCACCTGGTAATCTGAGCAACTGAGCAACACCCATAGGAACTTGAACCTCCTGGTGTGTATGGTGAAAACAGGAAGGCTTGGGAACTACTTTGAAGGAAAGTATGCAACCTCATCTTTTGTGCGGTACCTGCTCCAGACTCCTCAGAGAAAGACAAGCTCCCTCTACTTCAGGATTCAAGGTTGTCAGTTCATTTCAGTCCAACTGTATGCCCCAGTTTTAAGTTTGAGGTTCTTCTTTCCAGGATCAAAGACTTAACTTTCATATGAGAAAATCTGCCAAGCTGTGATTTCCAATGATGCTATAATCTGGCAATTAGACAGCTGAACTTCAACTTTTAATAGCATCAAATCTTATTAGCTCAAGAACTGAGCCAAGCGTTTAAGAACCTTAGCTTTTCATCTTGTCTGTAAAGATTCCATTCCACTCAGAAATGTCCACCACAGTCCTTACCATGCCCCTTGCTGCCCTCAGGGTCAAGTGCAGCAGCTACTTGGACTGCCAAGTACGTGCCTCTGTTAGCATTTCCTCACAATCAACCATCTGTGATCATTTGATGCCATTGAGTGCCATGGGTTCCAAGTCTTATGTTTTCCATTAACAATGGGTTCAGGCCTAAGCAATAAAAGTATAGGTATTAGAGTATCTCTCCCAGGACTCTTTCTAGCATAAATTTTATCAATCAGGATTCAGGCAAGAGACAGAAACCACACAGTCACTGAAATAACAAAATTGCAACTTTAAGGAACTGTTAACCTTGTAAAAGGGTAATTCACTGCTAAGAAAGTAAATTTTAAAGTATGCTAGAAAGGTAGTGGCCATCACAAACTGTGGGTACCACTTCTTAGACTAAGGGACAAGTAAACGGAGGTAGACTGGAATGTAGAAATGACTACAACACACAAGATTCAGGCCTTTTAGGAAGTGGCTCAATTGCTTTAACTTGTCACCCACCACTGGAATGAAGTCACAACCCCCATGTCACTTGCTGGAGCCATGGGAGCAATTTACTCCCTAGAGAATGCTACCAGGGTCACACCACCTGAGTGGGTTTTTTTTTCTCTGTTCCTGTGGAAATTATAAATAGGCAAGATAGAGTTCCTTCAATATCGGGAGTCCAATGTCCAAGGGCTCTTCAACTCAGAGGCTTGTAGCTCTGGGCCTTGAGAGTCATAGACTTATGACTCTAGGCTTTGAAATTGCGGGATTTATTACTCTGAGCTTTCTCAGACTGAGGCTTTTGGCAGTAAGCCTGTGAACTAGAAGCTTACGACCCTGAATACTCAAGTCACAGGCTTAATTCTCTGGGCTTTACATACAAGTGGCCTTGTACCCAAAAGCTGGTATTCCATCTCCAAGCTTTCGCTGTCAGGGCCCTCTCTAGAACTTTCCCAGAAAGGGGGGGGGGGGGTGCATGGAGGGGAGGTTCTGCTAATCCTTCCCTTGGCGCTTGGTAGTCTTTTATCTTCTACCTTCTGAGGTCTTCTCAAACTTTTTCTTTTTCAGCTTTTCTACAGTCATTCATAGTTACAGTTCCCACCCATTCGCTGGAACTCTCCAGTGGCTTCCTGTCTGAGGAAGCCAAGAACATACATACTCAGGAGTTTCCCAGGGCCCATAAACTGGGACATCACTCTCCAACCACCCTGAAAGAGATACTACGGAGTACCTGCTGAGTGTCTGGAAGCCCCAGGGTCTGTCTGCTCTAAATGGAACCAATTCAGCTACTCTGCCTGTTATAAAGATAAGCCAGCAATAAAGAATTATTCCGAGGACTTTTATTGGGGCCTTCTATTACAAGAGAGATAGTATTCAGGAGGGAAGCCTCCAAGACTGGTCTGAGGAGAGAAGTGGGTGTTTATCTAGCCAGAAAGGGCAAATGATGTTTGTATCCAACTTCCAGTTCTACCAATTCCAAACTTTTAATATACAGTCTGCCAATCGCTGCCTTGTTTTTCATTAAATTCAGTAGCTGCCCCTTAAGCGACTGCTATCCTAATCGGCAATTGCAACTCACATCTTCCAGCAGCAGTTTGGCTGGGCTGGCTGTAGCCAGGCAGGAATTCTGTCCCCTCAGATACCAGCTCTACCACAGTCACTAAAGGAAACTTCATCTAGATCTCTATAGTTCTATAGAACTCAGGATCCAAAGGTTGAGGTGAAATTCTGCTCACTCAGAGAGGCCAAATCAAGTAACTAATCTCCTCTCCTAGCTGGTCTCCTGATAACGGGACAGCCTTCTGTTCAGCCCCCACTTAAGAACCCTAGTTATACATGGTTCCTCCCTACCACTTCCATTCAGCTCAGCCTCCCGACCGAAGGTTAATTTTATTTAATCGAACAAATGTAACATGTCTTTGCACCATCAAACAAATATTTCACAACATAAATGAATATAACACATCTAAAATTAATATTCCACAGCACAGACTTTTTGCTGAGTCTTCAGGGAAGTGTTTTCTTCCACTAGCCTGAATAAGAATTGTTGAAAGATGGGCGGGGCCATTCAGAACAACTGCCATAAGATCATGGTCAAAGAGAACCTCTAGAAGTTGTTAGGTGTTGACTAGAGCAGCTATGAATGGAGCAAGTCCGCTCAAGCAGATGTGGTGGCTTCTGACGGACTGGTTTTCATGACTGGTGTGAATTTTTCTCAGGGCATCCATGAAGGGTTCTAAGCAACCATGATCACTGTCTGGATGATTGTCAAATAAAAAGGTTTCTTGATCGACAGGCTACCACTTAAGGTGGCTGGGCACAAGAAAAAGGTTTGGTAACAGTCAACTAAAAAGTCAAAAGAGTCACTCCTAAAGAGCACATTCAAAAACAGCTAGCCATAAAGGCCTCCTGTGACATTAACACTCTGAACAATATTTAACAGTGTTTAACTCCCAGGCAAATAACCCTTGAGGAAAGCTGAATCCTTGTGATCTGTGTCACCAAAGCCAACTGTGGGCTAATCTGCTCTCTGTTGTGTAAAGGGGAAAACAGAATAGGAAAAAGATAAAGCCCTTCTTTCTCCAATCTTGATGATCTTTTTCAGCACACGCTCGGCTCCCGAGGACAGACCCTAACACATGGCCATCTGCCAGAGGGGATGTGATGTGCACAGTTCCAATCCCACTAGGATGATGAAAAGCAAGTATGCAGTTAAGAGGGAATGACGAAAGAGTGGACTTCAGTAAAAAGGAAAGGCAAGACAAAGGTCAGTCATGTTCTGAGACACACTTTGCAGCAAGAGTCCTCACCTTTGAGACAGAATATGTCAGGTAAGTTTGTGGCAAGGGCCAGCAAAAATTGAAGAATTTATTGGAATTGCATATTGGGAAAAAAAGGCAGGGTAGTGATGGCACACACTTTTAATCCTAGCACTCAGGAGGCAGAGGCAGGCGGATCTCTGTGAGTTCGAGGCCAGCCTGGTCTAGAAGAGCTAGTTCCAGGACAGGCTCCAAAGCTACATAAAAATGCTGTCTTGGTATTCTCTCCAACTGTTAGGCTGCTTGAAAGTATTTTCTCCCTGATACCGGAACCTTCCATCCTTCATAGTAAACGTTTCCTTCCCCTAGCCTGGGTCTTCCTCTTCTACATTCTGGCTTACCTGTGGAATGCCTCTCCCACAACACTTCCTTTCTCATGGTCTTCTCACCAGCCCTTGAGAAAATGGTATTTCCTCCTGGGACTCCCTGGCAGCACAGTTGTTAAGTCAAGGTCAAACTCACTTACTTACAAGGGTCAACACAGTGTTCTTCCAACTTTATTCACATACTAAATACATGGGAACATTCTTTTGTTTGTTTTGTTGTTTGGTTGGTTGATTTGTTTTGGTTTTTGTTTTTTGAGACAGGGTTTCTCTGTGTACCTCTGGTTGTCCTGGATCTCACTGTATAAACCAGGCTGGCCTTGATATCCCAGAGATCCTCCTGCCTCTGCCTCCCTGAGTGTTGGCATTAGAGGCATGTTCCACCACCATCCAGCAATGGGAACATTCTTCACTTTTACAAAAAAAAAATGTACTATGTCAGGTTTTTGCCTTGAATAAAATAGCCTTCATCTTTCATGTTCACAATATGACAAACAGAAAGGAAAAAAAAAACTAAAACATAAAGAAAAAGCTGAGCATGAGAAGAACGCTACTTTCTGTCCCGTCTCAGAGTGGGCTACAGCCCGTTGTTGCTATATCTTCTGACTTTTCAGAAGACAGAAACTGTAGTGTTCTGTGGGAGGAGAAAAGCGTGTTCTTAAAAATGTTAATCTCTACCTTAAAAGAATTTCAATTTTTGTTAAGACTAAAACAGTTTGCTGGATCATCGCCGGCATGCTACTTGTGGCACTACAAATTGGATTAGGTGTTTATCTTATTGTATTTGCTTAATTTACAACTGGAGGCTATGTAATTATGCCTTTGATAGCAATCAATCATCTGTTTCTGTACCCATTCACTGTATTGTGGCGTATCTGATTTAGCCCATCTGTGCAACATGTTGCTCATAGTGCCTTAAACTGGATCCATTCTCTGTATTACGGTGTATTTGGTTCTCAGCCCAACTTTGCAACACGTTGCTCACAGTGCCCTAAAGTTGGGCTACTTTGCTTTCCCTACTATGAAAGCAAATGAAGTTGAGATATGTGCTTTCAAACAGAAGGGTGGAGTCAAGCTAGAGACTTATTTTAACTTTAAGGTTTTTGCCAGTAATCTCTCTGTAAGTCTGTGCACAATGAAGTAGGTCTGATCAACATGCACGTAGAAACAAAGGCAGAGCACATCACTGTACCGAGAACACATGTCACAGTGAGCCACCACACCCAGCACTGCCACAGAGTTCCTTCAAATCTCCTAAATCTGTTCCGAAGGATTCCTCACGTTGAATCCCAACCATCGCAGCCTCCCTATCAATGTTACCTTACATTATATCATAATTGTATGTAATTCACTTTTCCTGTAAGAGCTGGGACAATCTCTCACATCTATCAAGCAAGCAATAAGGAAAGAGTTTTTGCATGAATTATTATCATCATCTAAATAATAGCTACCACTTCCAGAGCACCTGCCATGTGCTGAGCAGTTAACCATGTTATCCTCCGTGCTTTCCCAGACTGGGGCACACAATCTGAAGCCAACCGCCATTACCCTTACCTTACTTATGCAACCTTAATTTTGTTTCTCCATCTAGGGCTTGGTGCTTTATAACATATCCTTCCCCACTCCACCCTAGTGCTGGTGACTGAATCCAGGGCATGGTTCTCAACCTTCCTAGGTTCCTTCAACCCTTCACAACAGTTCCTCATGTTGTGGTGACCACCCTCCCACCCCACACACACACCATAAAATTATTCCGTTGCTACTTCACAAGTGCAATTTTGCTCCTGTTATGAATCACAATGTAAATAACCTGATATATGACCCAAAGGATCGCGATCGTAGGTTGAGAATCGCCGACCTGGGCCTCCTATAGTCTAGGTAAGCATTCTACCACAGAGCTGCTTCCCAGTCCCCTAGAGGCGCTCTTAGTTAGTTCCCAGGTTGACCTTGAACTTTCTCTGTAGCTCAGAACTTAACGAACCTCATTTCTCCAGAGTAGCTGGGGTTTCAGGCTTATAATAACCAGGACCAGCTTCTGACCGATTCTGGTTTCTGGGCAAAATGTCTGCCATCTATCTCTAACAAAGGAGGCATCCTCTCTACTTTGTGCTTGGGAAATAGGAAGTAAGTGGACCAAAACCTGCCACTTTCCCAGGTGAAAACTGACTGGCATACACGTTCGATCTCAGGAAGCACCTTGTGAAACTTTTCTTTAAACTTTAGGACTAATGTGTTGAATACTTTATAGTTCATCCCCTCCAGGGATGGGGAAGCAAAATAAAAAAGGTTGTTTCCATTGTCCTCTTACTGACGTTGGTACAGAATTTTTGCTGCAATAGCCACTTCCTCTGGCTTTCATCCCCTCACACATCTGGTCTTGCCACATCCTGAGAAACCTCTGAAGCCTAGGTTGGCTGAGGAGTCAGCGCTAGATGCTCACAGTGAAAGAGGGGTGCACCACTAGACCCCTCAGTTGGAAGTCTGACTGGAGTGGGGCGCGGGAGAGCCTGGGCTGATAGCCTAGAGCGTCTTTGCAGAGCCACGGGACCCTATGCCCCCCCCCCCCCCCCCCCCCCCGCGATTCTCCGCCTTAAGCTACCTTCCGATTGCACGTGGCCTCCTTTCGCTCCTGAATCCTACTCGCTCAGCAGGCTCCACGTGAAGCTTGACTCACGACCGTCCCGGACGGGCCACGTGAAGCTTGACTCACGACCGTCCCGGACGGCCCCGCCCCCGGCCCCGCCCAGGCTCGCCCCCGGGCCCGCCCACTCGGCCAGCTCTGAACTAGGCTTCTTCGGAGCCCGCCGGCTGCTTGCTGCTGCGGCTGCGCCTCCTTGTTCCTCGCGTCACCGCTGCCGCCATGCCGGGAGGGCTGCTTCTCGGGGACGAAGCCCCCAACTTTGAGGCCAATACCACCATCGGCCCAATCCGCTTCCACGATTTCCTGGGAGACTCGTAAGTGACCACCGCGTCGTCCTGCCAGATGTCAGGTCCCCAGAACTGCCTTCCCGGCTTTTGTCTTCCCCGCTGCGCTCGGCCCCGGCGCGCCGCTGGTTTAGTCCCTCACCGGTTCCCGCACGTGCCCGCTGCCGGGGTTCTGCTGAGCATCCCCGGGCGTTACTGGGGACCTACGACCCCTGGCCTGCCCTTAGCTGATCTCCGGATCCCTTTCCTGACTCAATGTGGCTGGACTGGCATGGGGGAAGGGGTCCTTACCGCGGACGGTTTGTTGTCTATTTAACCTGGCTTTATAAACAATGCTCATTTGTAACGCTGTCAGACCGAAAACCCAGGGGAGGTGGAGCAGGGGTGTGCGGTGTTGGAGGTCACTTCCTGGGACGCTTGCCCAGGGTCGCGCTGCCCGTCCTCTCGCCGCTCTAGAATTTGCACCCGACGGAAAGTGGGTGCAGAAAGCCTTAGAGTACACAGCCACAGATTAGCGAGATTGTTCCGCGTTATCTAAAGTCCTGCTTAACTTCTGAAAGTGGAAGTTTCGGGCTTCTGAAAAATTTTAAAACTACCATGTGCCAAATAAGTAGCCAGAAGACTTTTTGTCCAGAGTCTACGTCAGTGGTCAAAATAAGATTTTTGTGTAACGGCTTTGGGAGGAACCAGGAACACTGTGTGGGTGTGGCTGTCATTCCAGAATAAGCAACAGTTTGAATGTAGTGGCATTTCATTTTTATTTTAATAAGTAAAGCTTGCCTCAAGTTCAGAGAGTTACAGCCGCACTGGCCAGCCTTACAGACCAGGCCGCTGTAACACACACCTTTAATCCCAGTAGCCACACTAATTTGCCATAAAAACCGGGTGGTGCACGCCTTTAATGCCAGAACTAGAGAGGTTTATAAAACAGCTCTCAGTCTCATTCTGAGATTCCTGGAGGCAGGATTGCCATTTCGGATTGAGGTCGAGATAAGAGCCGGAAGGTGGCTCCTTTGCTTTTCGGATCTTCAGCTTGAATCCCAATTTCTCTCTGAGTTTTTATTAATCGCTCTTGAGTTTGCGAGAGGGCGTTGTTCAGCGCCTGAGGCTATTTTGCCACCTTAGGCCATTCCAAGGCCAGGACGCGTGCGTCCTCACTTTGAGACTCTTTTGTTTCCCAGTGGCCCCCTCCCCCTCTGCCTTTGCATCCCGCGCCTGGCCTTGCGGCTGATAACCACAGTGGTGGCCTTTAATGGCGAGGAGTACACCAACGTTGCCTTCGTTTTACAGCTCCTGAGGGCTCTAATGCTCTGTTTCCGTCAACATTTTGCATACGTGTCAGGTTCCCTTGTAGTTCTGGAGTTTCAGTGCCCCTGCTCCATTGTGTGAACAAACTCCTGGGTTTGTGTCCTTTTTATATCCAGTATTCCGGTGTGTGTATGCGGGAAGTCTGTGCAGTTTATGAAACTAACCGGTAATCAGCATTAGAGAACCAGGTGAGGATTCTTGCCTGGCATCCATTTTCCATCTGCTGACCATGGCCACGCAGACGGAGCTTTTCAAAGAGAAGGGCAGGCTAGGAAAAAGTAGCAAATGAACTCTCAGACCCCGCAGAAGAAGACTAGAGTTAAGCGTGACTGCCTGTCTCATCCTCAGAACCTAGGTGTTAATATTTATCCAGGACTGCAGAGAGGATTTACACAGTGTTCTTTCCCGGTCCTGCCTGCAGCCACACCCCCGTGAAATGTGAGACCTTGCTGGAAGTCTTCATGGTATGGATTACAGATAATTGTGACTCTAAAGCACGATCGCTGTGGAGATAACTATGGGGGGAGGTCCTTTGTGGTTGTTTATTGACCTACATCTATCTAGGTTTGCTTTGAAATGCTGTTTCCCATCTGCATCCAGATGTGTACGCCTACTTATTCCAGCAACTCCAACTCAGGAGACCCAGGCAGGAAGATCCTAAATTCAAGGCCAATCTGGACAGTTCACTGAGGCTCTGTCTCTAAAGAAAAACTCAAATCAGTAGCTGGGCCGGTGGTAGGCACGCCTTTAATCCCAGACAGAGGCAAGTGGGTAGAGGCCAGCCTGGTCTACAAAGCGAGTTCCAGGACAGCCAGGACTGTTACATGGGAAAACCTGATCTCAAACAAACAAAAACTAAACTATTTAAATAAGTAAATGAAATGACCTCCTCTTAAGAAGATGAAGTAACCTTCAAAGCAAGCCCAGAAGTGGGCTTAGAGTGACACACGACACCCCTGTCATACCTGAGGAAGGCTTTTCCGCTCTATGTATCATTACAATATGTGGAATTTGCCTATTTTTTTCCCTAACCCTAGCTCCACTCTGTAGATAATCTCAACTCAAACTGCCAATTACGAACTCAAGTATCCTTTGGAGGGAAAGAAAATGAACTTTAAACATTACAGGTGTCTGCTCTGCCTCTTAACACTTGGAAACAAGGATTTGGGTGCTGTGTGAGTTTGCTTAGCTTCGTGTGGCCTCTGGATGTGGAAGATCATCTTCGTAGGGTTCCTCGCTAATCAACACCTACCTGTACCAGAAGTTTTCTGGCAGAAGTAGAGACCCTTCTCTTAGGAGAAGAAAGCTTTTTTCCTATGAAAGTGAGGAAGAAACGGGATGATGTAATTGAATTTCTCCAGAGAGCAGGACAGGTGGGCCCCGGGGAGACAGTCTCGGAATACCCTGAGATAGACTGGAGTGTGTGAAGGAGCGAAAGACCAGTCCCTCAGCATGACTCAGCAAAACACACTTGCCTCACAATTTAAAAAAAAAAATCCAATTCATCGCTTCTAGATAACACATAAAGAAATGCCCTGTTTCTTTTCTTTCTGCATCTTCTGGAGCCTTTCTCTAAGTCGCATTTGAACCTTACATCGGTTCTTTTCCACAGAATCTAAGGGTTAAGTGTCACAGCCAGATTAAATCTTGAAAGATGTCCCTTTTACTGCCCGTATTAAGAATTCAGCGCTGCGTCCCTCCACAGTCTTCAAGCATTGCCTGGCTGTTTTGCAGGGCCTTCCTTCCTTTTAAGAAGAAGGCCTCACCTTGCCCTGGGAGCCGAGTGGGAGGTGTCTGTGGGAAGTAGTAGCTGCGGTGGAAGGCAGTAGCTGCGCCTGCCTTGCTTGAGCTCAGGGAAAGTTACCAAACCCTGAGTATCTAGGCCAGATTGAGCAATCTGCTGGTTTGAGACCTTGCCCCTGGGTGGCTCAAACAGCGGGAGTGCACAGAACCCAGCGCTGCGTTTTCCTTTCACTTGTAAGAACGGCTTCTGTTGCCAAGAAGGAAATAGTGCTCCCCAGTTTCTTGGGAGCCTGAGTCAGCCTCAGGATCTGTACCTTAGACCTTTACCTAAGAATTGTAGAGTGGAAATCTATGTTGTAGGGTATCTGTGTATTTTCTACCTGCTTGGTCTAAAGTGAATCTGCACCTGTTGAAGTATTGGCATGGTGTAAATGTGGCCACCTTGCTCAGCAGGTTAGCTCAGTCAAGTGGCTTTCTGAAAGATTTTGTATCCAGCTGCTTACAGAAAGCCAAGTACCAACCTAAATTCCACCTAGAAATTGAGGCTAGAGCCCTGTCCGCTCTGGATTACATAACCTGTTTATTGCTGTAGCCAGGCATCTATCTGTTTGGATCTGGGACATCGTAGACGCTGAATATCAAAGTTTGTGCCAGAAAACAAACAAAAGTCCTAAGAAATATTTCAATAGAGCCCTTGGCTTGAATAGCACACATTTTATTAACTGAAAAGGAGTCATGGTGACTTCATAATTAAGAAGGGGGCTGGGTATGGTAGTGCACGCTTTTAATCCCAGCACTCAGAAGGCAGAGGCAGGCCCTCTCTCTGAGTTTAAGGCCAACATGATCTACAGGTCAAATCCCAGAACAGCTAGCCAGGGCTGCACAGATGCCCTGCCTCAAAAATAAATAAATAAATAAAACGAGTCCTTTTGAACCATTTATCATGATTTTTTTATATATTGGATATATAAAATTGTATATATTGATAGACACTTGCTGTCCACTTGGGCTTCTCTGGAGGCAAGGTTGGAACTAAATTGTTTAAAAGTCTTCATTAAGCAGACATTTGAAGACAGAAAACCTGTTTTGAATGCAGGTATTGTTTTCATTCTGCCTGATGACAGTACCTGTTCACTAAGTTGTGACCCTCTTCTTCATTCCAGATGGGGCATTCTCTTTTCTCACCCGCGGGACTTTACCCCAGTGTGCACCACAGAGCTTGGCAGAGCGGCAAAGCTGGCGCCAGAGTTTGCCAAGATGAATGTTAAGATGATCGCTCTTTCGATAGATAGTGTTGAGGACCATCTTGCCTGGAGCAAGGTATAGTTCTATCTGTGATTTTAGATGTGTGTGTGTGTTCTTCCTTTCCTGTTGCCTTCCACACAGTTCCTAATATCCTTAACTTCTTGGTGACTAGCAATGTCACGGAAGTCTTTGTGTTCCTTAGTAAGGGAATGGGCACTTTGCTTTCTTCCCCCTCTGTATCAGAAGTATTGATTGGCATTTGACTTTGATTCTGAGGTTATTAGATCTTAGTTACATAGAGTGTAACTTGGTTTCCGAGATGAAAGTGTACATAAACTTGGGGATCAGAAAGTCAGACTTCAACTTCGCAGGATCTCTGGGTTTCTATGTCCAATGATGGATTCTCAGTCACCGTCTTCCCTGGTTCACCAATAGCATTCAGCTCAACTGATCTCTCTAAACCCTACCTCTTTTCCTAGCACTCAGGATGTTGCTTCCAGCTGTCCGTGCGTAGAATCATTCTTCCTTGTCTTCCAGTTCCTAATTTGTGCAGAACTTAGCCCAAGCTTACTTCATAGGCCACTTCCCTTTTCTATCCCTTCATGAGCTCTTTCTTCCGCTCACATCTTCAGGTAACACCCATGAATTGCTTCTCAGAGTCCCATATCCTGGCCTCCAGGTCAGTAAAGCCAGCCTATTCTGCATTTCCCTGGGATATCTAAACCCTCTAAACTTAGCGTATCTAAAATTGGGCCCCATTATTCATTCCAAGATCGTTTCCATCTCCACTATTAGCAGCAACATTTTTGGTGTTGCTGAGTCGAAACTCCAGAGCCATTCCTAACTCCTTGTGTTTTCACATCCCACGTCTGGTTTATCCACACACTCCTCGGCATTCCACAGGAAGTACGTCCATCTGCCTTGCCTATACTGCTTTGGTGCACCTCAAATGCACCTCATTAAAACCCCCTTTTTGTCCTTGTCCAAAATTAGGAGGCATGATGACTCTCTGTGTCACTTCCCATGACACCGTCTAAATCTCTGCAGGTTGCTAATGTTTTCCCCACTTGTGAGTGTAGGACCCTGCCAGGGTAGACTCTAGTTCACTGCTACAGAATAGGTGACGGTCAGTAAATTGTTGAACTTGTATGCTTTGTGCAGAAGTATTTACATGTATTTGGACAGGATGTTTTAATTGACCTTGCTACAGTATACCATGTAATACCTACCATAGGGGTGTGTGTGTGTGTGTGTGTTTATGCACATACCAGGCACTGCCAATCACATACAACACACATTTTGGTGTGTTAGTTGGACTACATCCCATGGCCATTTCACACCAATTAATCCCAAATGTCTAGGATCAAAAGGGTGATGGATAATGAAGGTCACCATCTTCCGTGAGGTAGATTTTTTTCATTCTGCACACCTTGGCAGTAAATGGTAACTGGCATTTCCACAGCAAAGCCCTTTACCATAAGCTATTTTTGTGAATGAGTATTGGGATGATTCCTCGAGCTCAGCCGGTTGGAAAGGGGGACGTCAGTGTGATCAGAACCCCAGCCGGTGTTCTTCCAGTGCTGGCTGGTAAAGAGTGAAAATAAAGACCAAGTAATGTGGTGCTTTGATGTCTGTGAGTGTAATGCACTGTCACAATTAAGCAAGTGACAAGGTCAAGAATTAATGACTATCAATATTAAATCACAGATTGCCAAGGGTTTAGAGTTCACACCTGTATGTACAGGAAGGAACACATACCACACACCTGTAGGTACAGGAACATACCCAGGTTCATTTTACCTGCCCTAAAAGTTTCCAGAATTGTGATTGTCTGGAACAGAAAATAAATCCAAACTTCAATAACAGTGCAAGCTTCAGCATGTGACAGGCCGCATAGGAAAGCGCCAGGTGTGCAGGCAGGAACCCACATTGGTTATTATTTATCTGGTGACTAAACAATAGGCAGCCAGTGACCGACAGCCACAGGCAACGTGGGTAATAAAATTAATGCGTGTGTTCAAGTCCGCTGCTGTCCATTTCAGAGTTTTAATGTCACTCTTATCTCCTCTCATCTCTGAGAAATGCAAAATAGGTTTCAGGTCTGTCCATGAGCTTCACACGGATAGTAAACACCTTTTTCTAATCTTAAATCCGCTTTCTTGTCACTTCCTAAAATCTCACTTTCCTACACTGGTTTATGTGTGGACTTCCTGCATGCTTCCTTAATGTTGACTTCCCCAAATGCCTCGCTTTTCCCAGTGAAAGCCTTCCCGTCTTTCAGAGCCCAGGTAGAAGACATTCCACCTCTTTCTTGCGGCCTTCCTCCCTTCACCCCCAGGGTCCTATAAATTTAGAGTTCAGTGTGGAAAGGGCTTTGGCCTGTGTGTGCCGTACTCTGCTAATACTCCTGCCGGTGAATAATGGCAACCACAGGTGTCCGCTTGTCTCTGACTGAGACCCCGGAGAACATGACTGTGGTGGTTCCTTAGCCTGCAAATTGTTGATTCTTCACTGGTGAAATGCACAGAACTGCGTGAGGTTTAAAATTCTCTTTCCCCTTTCTCCTCCGTTTCAGGACATCAATGCTTACAATGGTGATGAGCCCACAGAAAAGCTCCCGTTCCCCATCATCGATGACAAGAAGAGGGAACTTGCCGTCCTTTTGGGCATGCTGGATCCGTCAGAGAAGGATGAAAAGGGCATGCCCGTGACGGCCCGTGTGGTGAGTCCTACAGCCCCATGGGATTGAGCTGACTCAAGGAAACGGGAGGAATATCTACTGTTCTGAGGCAGTGTGAGCCAGTGGCTGTCCTTTAATATCCGGATGCTGGGGCAGAGTGGCTGAATAGTCAGCCCAAACTTGTTTAATTTGTAGCTGTTGGATGTATCTACACATCAATGAGTAGTTCATCCAAAACTGTTTGCTAGTGTTTAAAAAAAAAAGAATCTGTATTACCTCCTGCCGGCCATCTTTAAAGCAGTCTGACAGGCCAGTCCTTGGCTCACTGGGGACCAAGCCTGGCGGCCCCGATGCTCAGCTCACGTTAGCAATACGTTCATGATGACCAGCCCTCGGTGGCCTACCACAGCTCCCTGGGGCTCATCCCTTGAAAATGACACTTTCTTCTTTCTGGGACAGCAAACTTTGAAGAGTAACAGAAAAGGGAGTGACCTGTGTCTCGGACAGCTTTGTCTACTCTCTCCCCCGCCCCCCTTTGTTCTCTTTCTGTGTTTTTGCATCTTTGAACACTTTAAATGACGGCAGAGCTTTCTGGAGACTTTGGGACAGGGACCTTAAAACAATGAACTCCAAAGAATTACAGTTTCTCCAGGAATCCCATGCTAGAAGGGAAAGGTGAAGGCATCTGTACCAAGATAAGAACTTTGTTCCCACAGCTCCGAGTAAATGGATATGTATGTGTTCCTGGCATCTGCACTATCTTTTCTATAGCAGTGTTACGCTGGGTCAAGCAAAATAGCTTAGGCAGGTAAGGGCGCCAAACCTGAGGATCTGATTGGCTTCCTGGAACCTATGCAGTGCTGGAGAGAACCAATGCTTGCAAGCTGACCTCTGACCTTCACTATCACACTGGCATGTGTGTACACCTACACCCTCACATGCAAAATAAATAAAATTCTTTTTAAATTACAGAGGACTGTTAGAGCAGCAGTTCTCCACCTGTGGGTCGCCACCCCACTGGAGTGTCAAGCAACCTCTCACAGGGGTCGTATATCAGATCTTTGCATTACTGTTCCTAACAGTAGCAAGTACAGCTGTGTAGTTAAGTAACAACTAAATAACAATAAGTATTATTATAAATAATAGCAACTAATGTAGAGCTAAAT
Organism: Microtus oregoni; assembly: GCF_018167655.1. Taxonomy (NCBI): domain Eukaryota; kingdom Metazoa; phylum Chordata; class Mammalia; order Rodentia; family Cricetidae; genus Microtus; species Microtus oregoni. The sequence continues at coordinate 37,505,194 of NW_024543072.1, forward strand.
AAATAATTTTATGGTTGGAGGATCACCACAACATGAGGAACTGTATTAAAGGGTCACAGCCTTGGGAAGGTTAAGAACCACTGTGTCAGAGGAATTGTGGACAGACTAGGAGTCTTTTACTCCCTGGTTTGGCTGCCCTATAATGAAATCCATTTTCCTTTGCCAGTTCTGTCTTCTCCTCTGGAATAGGGGGAAATGAGGCAGCGAGCTCTTGAACCTGAGCATCTGTCTGTTAACAGCTTTGCTCTCAGACTAAAGAGCCCCCCGCGTGTCTGCTTTACAGGTGTTCATTTTTGGCCCTGACAAGAAACTGAAGCTATCTATCCTCTACCCAGCCACCACTGGCAGGAACTTTGATGAGATTCTCAGAGTAATTAAGTCTCTCCAGCTGACAGCAACAAAACGGGTTGCTACCCCGGTTGATTGGAAGGTAAGGCTGCTCCAGAACAAGCTGCCCCACTTGCCCCTCGGGAAGGTTGAGGGTCAGTCTCTAATGGCCACCTTCAAGATCTGGCTTTCCTGGGGTGTTTCTGTTGCCCCGGTCTAGTATACCTGGAGGATTTGTTTAAGAGATCATTTACACTGTCTACATAAAACAAAACTTTATGATTTTTGCTAACTGTTACAAACTTTCAACACATCTGTCACAATGGTCCCTTTTTTTGTCTAGAAGTTAAACATCCCTAATCCCAAATATCCCAGGTCCACAGCTCCAAAATCAAAAATTTCTCGATGCGTTTCATCACGTCAACTTTTGGAGATCAGAGGCGTTCAACTGGATGTGCACATGCTCCATATCCAAAAACGTCCAAATGTGAAAGAAACATTTCCTCTTTAAATACAGGATACTCGACGTGAAGGATTCGATAAGAATCCCTTCATCTAACCATTACCTGATGAGCAAATATTTATAGTAAAACCTTGTTGGATCTGGACACTGCGGGACTTGTGATCCTAGAGGCCGGGGCTGGAGCATCACAAGTTCAAGCTCAGCCTAGCTACACAACAAGGAAAGAAGAGCTTAGTCGGCTGCTTCACGCCTGTCGTGGCGGCTCCATGACTGTGGTGTGCTGGTGTTACAGAGCTTCTTTTCTCCAAAGCTCCAACCTTGTGCACGTTAGTCTAAGGGAGCACATTCTCGGGCTTGTATATTTGTGTTTGAGCATTTAAGATAAAGTCTCAAGGTCCCCTGTTGCTCGGGCTGGCCTTAAAGCTCACTAGTTTGCCAAGAATGACCTTGAGTTTCTGATCCTCTTGCTTCCTCTCAGGTGCTAGGATTTCAAGCCTGTGCCACCGTGCCCAGTTTTATAAGATTCTGGGGGACTGACTGAACCCAGGGCTTCAAGCATCCCAGTCAAGCACTGTGTTTTATTAGTTAAGCCCTGCCCCCACCCCTTTTAAAATAGGATCTCAGTATTTATAATGGGCTGGCCTTGGATTTTTAATCTCCTACCTCAGGCTTGTGCGTGCTGAGATTACAGGCATGCACCACCACACCTAAATTGTTCATAAACTATTAATACCTAAGAAAGATCTCTGCAGATTAATAGGACAAGATTCACCAAGAGTATCTTAGTATTGCTAACCTGTGTACTGGTTTTTGATTTGTCTGACAAATCATCTGCAAGTCATCTGCATTTTCAGGAAGTTGAGTGGGGAATGGGAGGTGAGAGGGAATGTAGCTCGATCCAATCCTGTAAACCAAGGAGTAGATTTAGAATTACATTTTTATTTATTTATTTATTTATTTAAGATTTCTGTCTCTTCCCCGCCACTGCCTCCCATTTCCCTCCCTCTCCCCCAAACAAGTCCCCCTCCCTCGTCAGCCCAAAGAGCAATCAGGGTTCCCTGCCCTTAAGGTGTGATGGATGGCTGGAAGAGAAAGTATCAGCTCAGGACCCCCAAACCAAGTTCTCAACTCAAAGGAGATTTGCCTCAGAGAGATGAAGACCAGGGAATAAGAGACAAAGACAGGAGATGAGGGCGAGGGGGAAGGGGACAAGAGAAAGGGGCGAGCAATATTTGTGAGGGACACACGGACAAAGGACTCCCTCTGAATAGAGAGGAGACAGTCATGGCACATAGGAAAATGGCGGTTTAAAGGGGGAAACCTTGTGTCCGGCTGGATTGTTTAATTTTAGTTGGGCATGTTAAGGTAGCCAAGGGGGGGCTTTTAGTTGCTGGACTTCAATGCTATGAAAGCTGAACCTTGGTAGTTGGCCTTAGAAGAAGGAAGTGACCAAATAAGGGAAGAGACCTTGGCGGCTAGCTAAATGTTGTTGGATTGTAACCTAAGGATTTTTAGCAAAGCAGAGGGAATGGGGGAGAAGGGCAAGGCCTGCCAGAGCCATGCCTGTCAAGCTCAAGCTGGCTAGAGTCCCTTCTCTGCCCAGCTATGATGGGATTTAAAACCGCGCTGTTTCTACCTTAGATGGAGAAATACTTTCCTAACAAACATGTCAGAAATCAATTTGTAAAACTGTAAGTTCCTCAAGAGAAGAAAAAGTACTAGCTTCCCTTCATTGCCACCATCCTTGACCAATCTCCCGTAGCTAATTCTTATTAAAGACCTTTTACCCTTGCTGTAAGATTGAATTGCACCATCTCCCCAACAGGAGGGCGAAAGCGTCATGGTCCTGCCCACTATCCTTGAAGAGGAAGCCAAAAGTCTATTTCCCAAAGGAGTCTTCACCAAAGATCTCCCGTCTGGCAAGAAGTACCTCCGGTATACCCCGCAGCCTTAAGTCTTTGTGGGAGCTGGCTGCAGCTGCTTGGACACAGTGGACCTGAGGATACCAGCTGACCGCTATCTGTCCTCGCCCAGTTCCATAGAAACCTCCTGCTGTGTGATCACAGCCAAAGTCATTAGGTCACTTTACTACTGGCTCATTAAATGGAAATGGCACCAACACTTTCTTGGGGTTCTTTACTCTGTGTCTTCACCAGCCTTCTACCCCTCCGTCCATCTCAGGGTTCTGCTGACCAGCTTTCTCTGAAATGCATTCTGTAGTAGAAACTCTGACCTCTGCAGGGTTCTGGAGTGTCAGGTAGGGATAGGGGAAGCTCACTCGGCTCCATGGTAGAATGACTATCACCTTTTGTAGCCTCCTTGGAAAATAATGAAATGGGGGAAACTTTCAGTTCTGTATTTTTCGTAAGTAACAAACTTGGGAACAGCCCGGGGAAATTTCTAACTATTGTGCTATCAGGAATCTGATGCGTTTCTATCAAATGGGGGCTCAGAAGAGGCTTCCTTTGCCCTGCCAAGGAGGGAAGGGCACCCAAGACCGCTCATCCCTCCAGGGGTTCCTGTTTGTCTGCTCTGGTGCCATGTACATGTGAACACATCTTGTAAGGACAGGCGGTGACAGAATGGTTCGCCACTAAACTGTCCTAGCAGTAGGTTGCCACTTTCCTGAATTCTGCTTTTTGGGGTTCAACAAATAAAATCCTTTGTTGAAACTGATCAGAAAATTGTGTTGTCACGTTTTGAAGTCCTAGCCTAGAAGACTTAGCCTAAGGAGCAGAAGCAGGCTTCCTTCTTGCTAGGATTGACATGGGTATTTTTCTCCAAGGACAAATAAATAAGATTTCACGTGAAACAGGAGCCACTGAAGGATAGGTTCTCTCACGTGTGTTGGGCCACTTCGTTACTTCCTGTTTGCCTAGGGTCTCAGGAGTAGGTATGTAGATTACAGCCTTAACCTAATGTCTCAGCAGTATAGGGAGACAGAAGAAAGAGCTTTGGGGGACTGGAGAGATGACTCAGCGATTAAGAGGAGGCCCTTAGTTCCCAGCAACCACATGGTGGCCCACAACCATCTCTAGTGGGATCTGCTGCCATCTTTTGGCATAAAAGCATACATTAAGAAAAAAAAAAAGCTTTTGAGATGGTGGTATATATTTTTTCCTACTCCAAACTGAATGGTTTGGGGAATACACAAAGCGACTAGACAGGGTAGAAAGGAGGTCGGTCTAGGTCTGGGTTGCTTGAGCAGTGGATATTTAAGGCAGTGGTGGATCCTGGGTCTGGTGAGAAGCCCCTTGTGTTGTAGACATTACCCAGACAGTTCATTTCCTGACTTCCTTGCCGTTGTCTCCTGTCATTCCCTACCTATCAGGTACCTCACGACTGGCTCTGTTTTAGTGCTTGCTTTCCACGGGAAGTCTGGCTTCAACTTCCTGTTGAGGTTTTTGCTTTCTGTTTGTGATACTATCTTGCTTTGCTGCCCAGGCTGGCCTTGAAATCAGTCCTGCTGCCCCAGCTTCCCAGGTGCCAGGATTTGCGAGAGGACGCCACCACGCCCTGTTAGTTGACACTACAACTAAATCTAAATTGCCATTGTTAGTTGCTCAAACTTGAGTCTAGTTTTTATTGATCAACGGACTGTTTACCACTGAATTAGTAAATTCGAAGCCAGATTCATTGCCTTTTCCCTCATCTCCATAAACGTGTTGCACCTCCTCACGCAGGCTTCTAAATCTTGGCATTTTGACTGTTGCGCCCACATTAATAATGTCAGTATAAAAATTCTTTAAAAACTGAATTCTGGTACTTCTTACTAGACAGTTTTGAGACTGAGGCTTGGTACAAGTATCCTTTACCAAATACAAAATACTCAATATTAGATGGACATTTCCAAGGCATGAGTGATCCTGAACACGATTTTAAATGTTGGGGGGTAGGGATAAATTTTGGACTGAATTTTTTTTTTAATGAATTTTATTATCTATGTAAAGATTTGTTTCTTGAAGCTGAATAATGACTGCAGGAAATTTTTTTGTTGGTTTTGACTTGAAACGGAAACTCACAATGTAGCCCAGACTCCCAACTGCCAGGATTAAAGGTGTCTGTGCTACCTCCGGCCCAAAAAAGTAGGAAAGAAGAGGCAGCTTGAATGGCTCTTCCAGAACTAAGAAATGCTCTATTAGAGCGGACGGCCTTCTAGGTGAGCACAGTGACAAACTGAACTCTAGGGGTGCTTGCCAAAACTGGTTTCACCCCCACCTTCATAAAGAGGCCAAATCAAGCTGTCAGTTCCTACATGCAAGCTGAGGAAATAGAATTTTGACTCTGGCTTGAGTGTATGTTAACTGGTTTTTTCTTTTAAAAAAACAAAATCCTTACCTGGGAACTGGGAAGATATTTAATTGGTGAAATGCTTGCTGTGCCAGGTGTGGTAGGGCAAGCTTGTAATCCTGGCGCTGAGAAGGCAGAGACAGGTGTATCTCTGAGCTACCTGTCCAACCAACCTAAGCTAATCTACAAGCCCCAGCTCTTGTGGCTAACTAGTTCAGAAATGGGTGTGTGATAATTCTTGCCCATGAGACACAAATAGAAGGTTCCTAGGGGTTTCTAGAATTTCTCTGCCCCCCCCCCCACACACACACACAGGGAGAGACAGTGTTGTGTAGGTGAAACTGGCCTTGAACTATTGAACTCTTGGTCTTTCCTCCCAAATGCTAGGATTCTCGGTGTGAGCCACCCACCATGTCATGCTTCTAAAATAATCCTTTAGCTATAGAATAACTCAAAAGGGTCTGGGTTTTGTTTTTTGTCTGCTATTGGTTGTGATCAGGAAAACATGCAACCGCAGAATTAGGACAGAACAGCTGAATAACAATAGAAGGAAAAAAAAGTAGTCTGATAATTTCTACCTTCTGAAAAACCTGTCGTTGGGTTACGTAATGATAATAAATTTCTTTGGTGTTACAGCTTTTGAGTTGTTTTCTAATCATCACCTGAAGCACAAAGCATTCTGTAAATGAAGTATCATCCTTCCGGTCATTTCAAATGCAGGCTAATTGACTTCCTAAGCAAGACTGTAAAGCTGTACCGTTTCCAGTACATCTGGACCACCTACACTTGACTGCAAGATTAAATATGCATTTAATCATTTATGTACTGAGCGGTACGTTCAAATGAAGAGCCCAGGATTGAGAACACAACCATTTACAGGACAGGCCAAGCAACACTGTTGTTGCTCATTGATGTTTCCCTCTCAGGCCTGACAGGTCAGAGTAGCAAGGGGAGGTTCCAGCTCATCTCAGGGTAACAAGCATGTGGCCATGTGACAGTTCTGGTCCAGGAAGAGGACCCTTAACTGCAGAAAGACAAGGCCATCTGTTGTGTAGTGAGAAAACACCCTGGCCAAAAGTGACAGAGAGAAAGGTGTATTTCACTTATTGACTAGGATATAGTCCATCGTTTTGGGGAAGGCAAGGCAAGGAGTGGTCACTTCACATCCCCAATCAAGGACAAAAAGAATAAATGTATTTTTGCTTGAAAGATACTTAATTTTTTTTTCCACTCTTAAACAGTTCAGGGCCCAGCCTATGAAATGGTACCCCCCACACATGACAGGCTGGATCTTCCTACATCAACAGTCAGGGCAATCCCCACCACAAACATGTCCACAGCCGCCGCCCCCCCCCCCCCCCCCGATCTAAGTCATTCCTTAGCAGAGGCTCTTCAGGTAAATTCTACGTTATGAAAAACTGACTATTCAAGCTAAGCAGCCTTCCATCAGAATCAGAGTTCTTCACATGAGAGGCCAGGGCCACGGATGAGGGAGTGGGACACTAGGAGGGACTTGGCCCATGACACTGTCAAGCGGCAGCACCATGTGCTCTTATTTCCAGGCACGTCACATCAGAATGTGAACCCATGTTGTCAGTGCAGTTAGGGTTCTGTAAGGGTGCAGTCACACCTGGCATTTCCTGACACAGTGAAGGCCACTCAGGACCTGCCCTGAGAAGTTTGAAAGCTCAACTTTTTCTCCCATACATTTTTCCTATTCTTACCTGTGTTATTCTTAAAAAATATCCCTGGGCGGGTTGGCGGAGCCCGCCATGAGAAAAAGTGGCTACAGCTTCCCACCAGCTGGAGGGCACAAGCCGCACTGGCGGTGGCGGCCGTAACAGACATATAAGCACAGGAAATAGCCATAAATGTTTATTAAAAAGGAGAAAAAGAGAGAAAGGGAGAGAGAGAAGGAGGAGGAGAGAGGCAAAGCCCCATGTGTACACTGGGAGAGAAAAGCAAGAAGACAGCGATGGCGGGCAGGGACCGAAAGAATAACATTCCCACATCTTGCTTTTAATAAAAAGCAAATTAGACAATCCAGTTTGAAGGAATTGGGGCAGCGAATTCTCGAGACTGCTTCCGGCTGATTGTGGGCGTCGTCTTTGGGGGGGGGCGCGAGAGAAGGCTGGGTGTTGGTCACATCCTAGCATAGCTGGTCTCTTTGTTTCTGACCGACGTTTGTGGCATGGAAATGTCTGGTATCTCTTATCCTGTTTAAGGTATTGGCAGAACAAAGAACAAAGTTAAATTAAGGGAAAAAAAAATTAGGACCAGGGGATTAAGGGGGTATCTGACCTGTTTAAGATGGATTCTTTAATTCGGCTCCCTGGAACTCACAAGAACTCCTTGGGTTTGTGAAAACAGAAGTTTTAGACATATAATGACTGTAGCATAAGAGATAAATTTGGTTTGAAATTTGTTTGGTGAGGTCACCTTGCAAAACCTCTCAGCTGTCAAACTGTCAGAGATCTTTGAGAAGGATAAGATTTTACTTGAGTTACTGATTAAAAAAATGACAGAGAACATACTTGGTTGGCACTCAGAGCTACTCTTTTTTGGGTCCTCCATGGTCGCGGAAGGTTGCACTTTACCTTTGCTGTTTAGCGCAGGGCCTGCCAGGCTCCAGAAGACCCTGTGGGCTAAGAAATCTGTAGGAAAACAGGCCTACCTTGACCTGAGCAGCTAGGCTGTCAATTCCAGTGATTCCATCCACGTCTAGAGGTCTTTACTTTAGATGAAAGGCAGGTTTGCCCAATGGTCAGCGCTCTGCAGTCGAAGCGAAATGTAGAAGGACGGTGTTCTGCACGCTTCTGACTTCTTTGGAGGGAGCAGAGAGCTGCTGCTAGGAGCCAACCTGTCTCTTTTTTGTTGTTGTGAAATGTTTTTAATAATTAAATACTTAAATATCACATTCCCCAGATCTCTGAGCAGTTGAGAGCTGTTTATCAGGTATAACTATAGTATAGAATTTGTTTGGAAAGTTGGGTCTGAGCTTGACCACACTGGCTCTCAGCAGGTGAGATTTACATTTGTAAAAAGGCAGAGAGAGGGAAAAAACTGCTTGTAATATAAGGTTAGTGGCAGAACTGACAATGGTAGAGAACAGCTTAAGAGACTTAAAGGTACATACCAGTTTAAAATATAAGACTCACATTTTGTAGTCTGAAATGAGATGTAATAAATAATTTTTATACGTAGAGAGAGTGAACAAGAATTGGGCAACGTGGACACCTCTGATGGGCCCTGTCAAAGGCATTTAACCATTGCTCAAAACACATTTAGCAGAGTTAGCATGAGGAGTTTAGTGAAAACCGAGTGAAGAGGCAGGGTAAAACTGGGAGTAAAACTGGGAGAGTGTGGTCACATGACCTGGCCCTCTGCCAAGATGACGACCGCCATGTGTAGTCTGCTCTGTTAGAGAGCCCGCCATGCCACAACAAAAGCCGCACAGGGAAGGGGCAGAAGGCTGGAACCGAAAAACGGCTGTGTATAGTTTTAATGGGGCCATTTTTTGGACAGAGACAGATAAGTGTAAGGCAGTAAAGCATGAGGCCGGAGTGATAGGTCTGGATGGCTTGGCTCCCATGGTCAAGGCCATGCAAATACCTGCAAAAACCGTGGCACCTCAAGCCTACAACGAGAATGGCTCCCCGTTAAGGAGAGATGCAGATGGCACGAACCCCCAGGCCCTATGAAAAGGCGTCCGATTCCATAGGGGGGCCTATAACCTAGCTGAATCAACTCGCGGGCAGGAGGGATCCAGCCTAGGTCAGGCCGCACCATAGCGGCGTGCTGCACTGTAGCAGCAGTTACGACGAAAAGAAGGAAGAAAAAGAATGAAAAAAGAAAAAGAGAAAGGACTGGAGGCCCCGGGCCTCCAGGCCGCGGGTGGGCACAGGCTTAGCACAGGAGACAAGCAAAATTGAATGCCAGCGAAGGGAACAACCGAGGCCCTGAAAGCCCGCAGTTGGAGGTCCTCCCATCCCTAAAAACCGTGAAGGGTTGCCAGGAGCTCAATGGTCAATCCCTTGGGTTAAAAGAGATGGTTAAGCTGGCCGAGATGGAGACACTCACGATTAGTTGATTTGTTGTTTGGAGGAGCTGCATCCAGGCAGATGGAACACGTGGTCATTGAAGAGAAGATACTCAGGTCCTGATTCTGCCCCGGGAGGGAACTCAGAGTCCCGGCAGAACTCTGGCCCCAGGTAGAAGTCCGGGGCGCACGAATCATCCGAGTCATGGTACCATTTGTTATTCTTAAAAATATCCCTGGGCGGCCTGGCAGAGCCCGCCATGAGAAAAAGCGGCTACAGCTTCCCACCAGCAGGAGGGCACGAGCCGCACTGGCGGTGGCAGCCATAACAGACATATGAACACAGGAAATAGCCATAAATGTTTATTAAAAAGGAGAAAAAGAGAGAAAGGGAGAGAGAGAGAGAGGGAGGGAGAGAGATAAGGAGGAGGAGAGAGGCAAAGCCCCATGTGTACACTGGGAGAAAAAAGTAAGAAAAGAGCGGTGGCGGGCGAAGGTCAGAAGTTAAAAGGAGTGGGCGTGGCTAGGGCAGGGACCGAAAGAATAACAACCTGTATTATGATTTTCCCAAAACTATTATATATTCTGAGTCTTGTTGATAAGAAATAATGGCTTCTAAAAAGTCATTTATTGACCATAACATTCAACTTTATTTGACTTTTAAAAAGAAAATGGAAAGTCACATCAAGCAGGACTATGAAACGTAAGGATGTGGATTTCTCCTAAGCTTTGCTCCCAGTAACCAAGATTGTAGACCATTCTCCCACTTTTCAGCACATACTAAATTAGAGGGGGAAGATACAAAGTGTCGGAGAGGCATCAGTTATGGCGATTTCACGAGTATTGCGCTTCAGACTCCGACATAAATTGCACACCTCATTTGCCAACTTACTCTGTTACCGTTTGTGCTAAGCTAGGGGAAGGTTTCCTTCCCTCCATTTTAAAGAATTGTGTATTATCCTGAAGAATTTTGAGTATCTCAAGCATAATGCAACTACTCAAGATCTGAAGTGTCTGTGGTCACCCACTGATTGCTTTTGAAATGAAGGCAGCGGCAGACAGCTCAAGCAGTGGCTAAGTCAACATCGTTTGTGCCGGGTGTCAGCTCCACCGTTACCTGACTCCACACATCATAACGGCCGTGCTAATTTGTCTTTCTAAAGAGATGGCCACCTTCAAACTGCAAAAGAAAGGCAAAAACATTAGACTATGAACACTTCAGGAAAAGATTCTTACCAATTAAATGGAATCAAAAATTGCTCGAAGGCTTCTATCTTATTTTTGCTTAAAAGAGCTTAAATACTAAAGTCTCTAAGTTAAGATACAATTAAGATGTATGTTTATAATTTTTATTTGTTTATTTTTACTTTTTTGCTTTTAGCATTTTTTATTGATATTTATTGAGCTCTACATTTTTCTCTGCTCCCCTCCCTGCCTCTCTCCTCCCCCTTCAACCCTCCCCCAAGGTCCCCATGCTCCCAATTTACTCAGGAGATCTTGTCTTTTTCTACTTTCTACTTCTCATGTAGATTAGATCTATGTGAGTCTCTCTTAGTGTCCTCATTGTTGTCTAAGTTCTCTGGGATTGTGGTTTGTAGGCTGGTTTTCTTTGCTTTATGTTTAAAAACCACCTATGAGTGAGTACATGTGATAATTGTCTTTCTGTGTCTGGGTAACCTCACTCAAAATATGTTTATTTTTACTTTATATGCCTCAGCATCTTGCCTGCATGTATGTGTTGTTTTTTCTTCAGTGCAGAGGCCACACTTTGACTGCTCTTCAGCCAGTCATTGCAGCTCCACAGTTACTGGCCTGCTTCTCTGGCAGAGGCCTGGCCACGTAGGTCATGGCCTGGCAGGAATTCTGTCCCCACAGGCACTGGCTCTGTTGCTGTCACCAAATACAGTTTTTAATTAAATCCCTATAGCTCTATTTATCAATAAGGCATGGGAGTCAAAAGCTGGGGTGAAAACCTGCTAGCTCAGAGAAGTTGAGTAGCAACTAGCTGACCTTCCCTCTTTGCTGGTGTCTCTGAAAGGGAGTGTCCTTCCTTCTGCCAAACAAAAAAATCAAAAACCCACGTACTCAAAGCCCCTCCCTACTACTGTCTGTGTGTATCTCTATCATCTTCCAGATATATGATTACTTTCTGTCAATTAGTGGCTAACTCAGCCAGCCCCTGCCCCAAGGCTGATTTTATTCAATTAACGCAAATGCAAACTTGGGGTTCACAGTGCTATCAAATATCCCGCAACATGTATGTATGTGCACCATGTGTGTGCCTAGTGCCTGTAGAACCTGGATTCCCTGGAACTGGAGTTACAGATGGCTGCGAACCACCATGTGGATGCTGAGAGCCAAACTTGGGTCCACTGCAGGAGCAGCAAATACTCTTAACCACTGAGCCATCTCTCCAGCCCCTGTGTGTATTTCTATACTGTAAAGAGATACTGCATTAATTTAATTAGCAATTGATATTACATTAATTCAACTATCAAAAGCATGCTTAAGGAAAAAGAAGGGTAATGAAATTTAAATTCTAGTTAACTTTATGACTGATTACAGAGTCACTGGGAACTTTTTCCATAAATAGTGGACGTGAAAACTTTTTCAAAAATCCCGGGGCCTGTGGGCTGGGACTGTGACTCAGTGGTACTCTGCCCCTGGCAGGCGCACGGGTACTAGCGTGCTTTTAGGCCCTGGGTTCATCCAGTTGCCCAGCCCTGCAAATAACGGAGATAGTGATGACGCCTAGAAGAAAGAGTAACAAGTGTGGAGCCCAGATGTTTGGTTCTCAGGATCTCCACCTGTGAAATGAGGTTCCTTTAGAGGCAAGCAAAGGATGACCCTAGACGAGCCACCTTAACAGAGCTGAGTTGTTTTAAAGGAACTATTGCCCATGACCTTGATAGGAGCAGCTTCCATTTTCTTTTCTGACAAGCACACTGCTTATCACCCTGATAGTAAATGTAGGTAACAGGATTAAATTTACTTTTAGAGTAGCCTCATGGATATCTCCTTGAATATGGAGAGAGAGAAAAAGAGTGTGTGTGTGTGTGTGTGTGTGTGTGTGTGTGTGTGTGTGTGTGTATGTGTGTGTGTGTGTGTGTATGTGTGTTTGAGAGAGAGTATCATATATGTGTGTATCACATGTATCAGGTGTGCGTACCATGTGTGTGTGGTACTGTGTGTGTATCATGTATGTGTGTGTCACGTGTGTGTGCGCCACTTGCATGTCTGTGTGCACGTGGGTGTGCGCATGTGTGTGTATCACTTTTGCTTAGAGGACAGGCTTTTTTAGGGTGAGCTGGTATCTAGCCATTAGAAATCAAAATGAGGGAGGCTAATGAACTCCTATACCCTGTCACCCTGTGAGATCTGCTCATGCACCCCACCCAGAAGTACGCATTGCTTCAGAAGAGCTATTGAGGGACTGAAGAGAGACCCTATCATCCGGGGCACGCAGACAGTTCCTCCACCTGGGTTCTACTCTATTCTGGCCCGGGGTTAACAAGTCCCTTGTCTCCCCAGATCTAGGCATGGCTTCCAGCGTTGTTCAGATTTCTCCACATCAGCTCTGGCAGCTGAAGAGATCAAGAAAAGCGAAAGCAAAACTACACCTGGCTTTGAAAACGTGTTTCAAACTTTCTGGTTTTTACCGTGATGTCTGGGAACCGCAGCAGTGATCAGCACTGAAGGGTATCCCTGAAAGTGTAATAATGGCCTTTATGAATTGGTTGCAACTAGCAGCTGTCTAGTTGTATTTGAGGCCCACTTGATAGGAAGGAACTCATGTCTGATGGTGTAAACCTAGCCATCTCCATGTGCCTAGTGAGGTCAGCCATCTCAGAGGAAAGCCTGCTACTGCCCGTTTCCTAAGCCAGTTTAATGGCCAACCGCACTTTAAATACTCGTTCTTATACCCACAGCTAAGCATAGCTTTCCCGTTCGTCAGGGAAGCTTCTTCTGCAGCAGGCAGAGACCAGTACAGAAAGCCACAGCTAGTCAAAATGCAGAGAACGACTGACTGTGGGCTGCCTGGCTCCATGGGATACATCTACAATGCAGACCTTCTATCCAAGGCTCAGGGAGCACCACAGAAGGTGGTGGACAGAGATGGTCAGAACCAGAGGAACGGGAAATGGGCTGCAAGATTGTGTCCTACATTCGTAAAATCCCAGCAATCTGGCTGCCTAACAAGACCTGAGCAATGACTGCAGTTAACGCAATGCCCCTGTGGATTGGAGAAAACATCCCTAGATGAAGGACTACAATGACAGACTGAGGAGGGAGGAGAATTAACCCCACGTGGAGGTGAACACCCTAAATGGTTATTTGATCACCAAGTGGTCAGCCCCCTCAAAAAATACACATGGAAGCAACACTAAATGGACTCTTCGGGTGGCACGTGTGTGTCTATTTACACAGACATATATGTGAACAACAATGATTACAAAATAAGAGGCCATGAATTTGAAAGGAAAGGGGACCATGAAAGGTGTTAGAAGAAAAAGAAGGGGCAGAAATAATGCAATGATATTTTAACTAAAAATAATACTTTTTAAAGTTTTTGGCTTTATTTTTTTAAGGTCCAAATAAATTTGCCATCCTATTCAGTAATGGTTAATACAAAACTTTTAGTTCAAGCAAACTAACAGTTAATTTGGTTGATACTCTAGGAAGCTGCCTCTGATTGAACTGTGGCTTCCCCCAGCTCAGTTGTCCCAGCCACCCAGATAGCGCATTCTGAAAGGGAGAAGCATGGACGCTCAGACAACAATACCTAAGTCTGACTTGATGGATGTCCCTCCTCATCACACAGATCCTTAGGCTCTGAATTACTAGCAAGGAAGGAGAATGAGGAGAGGAAGCCAGGGTGCGTGTGTCCATTAGACATTTCAGTGTTTGGACGTGCACACGTGTACACAGGCACACTCCACTGCGTGTGTGCCTGGAGGGGTAAGGGAAGATGATGCCCTCCACTGCGTGTGTGCCTGGAGGGGTAAGGGAAGATGATGCCCTCCACTGCGTGTGTGCCTGGAGGGGTAAGGGAAGATGATGCCCTCCACTGCGTGTGTGCCTGGAGGGGTAAGGGAAGATGATGCCCTCCGATGTCTCCCCTATTATGTCTCTGCTTTTTACTCTTTTTCTTTTTTTTTCTTTTCTTTCTTTCTTTATTTTTGTAATTTTTTGTTTTGTTTTGTTTGTTTTGTATTTTTGTTTTCCAAGCCAGGGTTTCTCTATGTATGTATCCTTGGCTGTCCTGGAACTCACGCTGTAGACCAGGCTGGTCTTGAACTCAGAGATCCACCTTTTTAGAGCAGCTGGCCAGTGAGCCCCACAGTTTACCTACCCTCTCTACCCACAAGCCACAGCTCGGTTGTACGGCCATGCTTTTATGTGAAGACTGGGATCCAGCTTCGGTCCTCAGGCTTATGGAATACGCACACTAGCCACTGAGCCATTTTGCCAGCCTTCCAAGTTACACAATTCAAAACAATGGTCCCTGACTTTAGTTTTCAGGTAATACCGTTAGCTTTGTCTCAGTTGGTCTAGTTTAGTGAGCTGTAAGAAGCCGTCTTTTCCTGCTGCTGCGTTTTGCTCCTCCATCCCACTGAATATTTATGTATTTGCTTACAGACAGGGTCTCCTACAGCTTATCCTGCCCTCAGTCTTGCTAGGTAGCTAAGAATGACTTAAGCTCCAGGTCCCAAGTGCTGAGATTATAGGAGAAGGGACTCTGGCCAGTTGGAGTGTGGTGGACACAGCTCTGGCAGGCCTTACCCTTCTCTCCATTCCCTTTGCCTTGCTGAAAACTGCTAGGTTGTATTCCTAACACTAGCCAATACTAGGCCTGCTCCCTTATTTGGCCACTTCCACCTCCTGAGGCTGACTACCAAGGTCCAGTTATCAAAGTATTGAAGTCCAGCAATCAAAAACCCCCTTTGGCTCACCTAAATAACATGCCCAATTAAAATTAAACAACTCATGCTAACACAGGATTTCCT
Organism: Microtus oregoni; assembly: GCF_018167655.1. Classification (NCBI taxonomy): domain Eukaryota; kingdom Metazoa; phylum Chordata; class Mammalia; order Rodentia; family Cricetidae; genus Microtus; species Microtus oregoni. The sequence continues at coordinate 37,520,321 of NW_024543072.1, forward strand.
TTGTACCTTTATAAACCACCATTTGCCCATGGGCCAGTCTGTCTCCTCTCTATCCAGGGACAGTCCTTTGTCCCTCAAGGACAAACACCCTACCCCCTCTCCCTTGTTCCATTCCTTATCCCTGTCCTCTGTCCCTCTGGAGCAAATAAATCTCTGTGAAGAGAACTTGGTTTTAGGGATCCTAAGCTGATACTTGTCCCTTCCATAGGTGCATGACATCACGACTGATTGTGCAATTTATTTTAGCTATGTAGATTGATATTCACAATGAGAAAAATCTGTTCCACCAGGCTGTGGTGGCACACACCTTTAATCCCAGCATGCAGGAGGCAGAGGCAGGCAGATCTCTGTGAGTTCAAGACCAACCTGGTCTACAGAGTGAGTTCCAGAACAGACTCCAAAAAAAGCTACACACAGAAACCCTGTCTTGAAAAAATCCCCTCCCCCCCCCCAAAAAAAAAGAAAAAAGAAAAATCTATTCCAAGTGCCCAATTTATTACCTCATCTTTTCTCTTCCAGTTATAGTCTTTCTTGGTTGTTCGAAGATCACCACTGACTGAGGTGAACAGAATAAAAAAACCAGTTAGGAGTATTGGAGTACCGTCTGCTCTCTCCACAAGCCTTCCCCTCGTTTCTTCCTTTGTAACATGCTCCTCAAAATCTAACATCCAGGCTGGCAAGCAGGTTCCCCAAACAAAGCAGCCTGTATACACCCTAGAGCGTACAGTGTGGGCTCCAGAGGAAGGCCTGTTCCCCTGCACAAATCAGTTGATGTCTCACTGACTCTTGCTACATGTGGGAGTGAGGGCTGCATACTGGTAGGTCTCTCTCTTTTTTTTTTTTTTTTTTGATGAAGACCTCAAAATCTACATTTGTAAACGTGAAACTTCTACATGTTTTCCCATGGCAACTCATTGAAATTTTTCAAAGCAAAATATGTGTCAGGGTCCCAACTCAAAGAACTGGGTTGAGACCTGGTCTTAACCATTTGTGAGTTGTGTCTCAAACCCACGAGAGACTACTAATGATTGTGCTCTCCTTTGTCCAGTACCTTCCAGAGAGCCTGAGGCAGGAGAGAACTACTCTCAAAATAGCAACTCATTCAGAATTGCATGGTCTCATGCTCTGTACACTCAGTTATGTTTCAAGGCTGACTCCGTATTCAAGCTGGGACAGGTGGGATGGTGTTGACAGAGCCCAGCAAGGCAAGGACAATGAGCACAGGATGAAGTCCTTGAGTATGTTTCCCCAGAACAAAGCCTTCCTACCTCCTCTTCTCTGTAAAATCAGCGCTCAGCGACATGATTGAGAATTGCCATCTATTGACTTCCGTTACTTAATGACCTCCAAAGTGTAACCAGAGCAATCCAGTCCACTTGTGGCACTGAGTACAGTTTGTAATACTCAAAGAAGGTGGGTCAGGTTTCATATTCCCTTCAGTTGCTGGGAACAGACCAGCTCCCCGCCTTTGACCCCAGGGTGGGAGTCGCTCCTCTCCCCATTTTAATAGCACCCCAACAGCACTTTGTTGACCCACCCGACCAGGGCTGGTTGTTTGTTATCAAGGTGTATGCAGGGAAGGACAGAGGAGAGGCAAGAGCCACATGGATTTTAGTGGCTGATAGGTACACTCCCAAAACCAAAGTGGCAGCCAGCGTGGGCCCTAGAGTGGGGACCACCTCCAATCACTTTGCAGAATTAAAAGACTTTGGCATTTGTCCACATGCTTCAAGGTAGTTATCATCCCTTACCCATGGCAGGGGTAGCTGCATCATTTTTGACAGGTTCAGATGCCAGGATTATCAGAAGCTTGCTTACATCTGAAATTCCCTGGATCTAAAGGCAAAAGAAATAAAAATTAGTCAAAAGAACATCGATCCCCAAGGGCTGCTTCCCAAATGTCTTTGTAAAGAATGCAAGAAACAAGGTGAAACTTAGCACTAGGTCTCCAGCCTAAGCCGTGTGTGTGTGTGTGTGTGTGTGTGTGTGTGTGTCTGTCTGTCTGCCTGTCTGTCTGTCTGTTTCCTTGTCTTCTGAGACAAGGGGCTTGTAAGAGTTAGCCAATAAGAAGTTAGAGCTAATAGGCCAAGCAGTGATTTAATTAATATAGATCCCGTGTGATTATTTTGGGTGTAAGATAGTCGGGCCGTCAGGAACAAACAGGCAGGCCTTCTCAGTCAGATTGGGAGGTCCTTCTTTCTCCCAGCATTCAGTTCTGTCTTCCCTGACTACCTAAGTTCTGCCCTATCAACAGGCCAAGGCAGTTTCTTTATTCATTAACCGATAAAAGCAACATATAGAAAGAAGGACCCAGCTGGGCGGTGGTGACGCACATCTTTAATCCCAACACTCGGGAGGCAGAGGCAGGCTGATCTCTGTGAAGTTTGAGGCCAGCCTGGTCTACAAGAGCTAGTTCCAGGACAAGAACCAAAAGCTACGGAGAAACCCTGTCTCAAAAATCATAAAGAAAGAAGGACCTCCCACACTAGGGGCTGGCCTCCAACTCACTAACATCTCTCTCAGTCAAACTGCTGGGACTCCAACACATATCATACAAACCCAGGCAAGCCCTATCCTTTTACTTCGAAATCCCCTTCCATGTTGTTTCAAAGAAATATTAGGCCAGAAAAATAATTGTCTTTTGCCTATTTGTAGAAGCAAAGCAAAAATGTCTACTTTCCTTATAACCGGACTAGAATACCTCGTTTAGAAAGAAGGGAATGGCCAGCAAGCCATGAATGACTGTTACACCTACACTGAAGATCAACGACTCAAGACCAGCCTTCCCACTGGCTTCCCAGAATGCTAGGAGAGGAACAGTGATTGCACTAAGGTCTCTAAATTCTGAATTATCTCACTGAGTCCTCATACTGGCCTAACTGTTAGGATTTGTGGTGCGGGTGACCCTGGCAGGACGTGGTGGGAGGGGTCGTGGAGAGTGGTAAACAGACAGATACTCCATGCAGAGAGAGCTTGGGTATAGAGTTTATTTAGTGGGTATTGTGTGGGTATAAGGATAAGGAGTTATGGAGGGGAGAAAAAGAGGGAGAGATAGAGGGACAGAGAAAAAGAGGAAAGAGGAAAGGGGGATGAGGAGAGGCTGCCTCTTTAGAATAAGGGATGAAGAGAGAAAGAAGAAGAGAGAAAGCATGAGATCAGATTGGAAGTGGGCAGAGCTTGTCTCTTAAAGAAACAGGGTACCCAGGTGATTGGGTAGGCCAGCATATTTACTATAACACTAACAGCATGGCTGCTGCCTGCATCTTTTTTACATTAAGTAGCAAGCCAAAGATCAAAACAATTGGGCAGCGTGCTTGGTTCCTGCATCCAGTAGGTACCAGTCTACTGTTAAATCCTGGCTCCAAACTTTGCTGTCTTAATGACTAGCTATTTTAAGCAGACAAATAACTGTTGTCATCTGAGTTTTAAAGCTCCTTATGGAGCACAATGCAAAGCAAATAGCTCTTTAGAAATTATACTTTTTACCTGATCACAGGACTTAGGAATAATGCTGGGTGCAACAAGCGATTCTTCTGTCTTGCTATTAATCACATTGCCGTACACAAGAATAACGATTTTCATGGCCACATGATTGAGAGTCATTTCATTATAGCTTGACAGAGTCTCCACATACGCATAATTGGACACCACACACTTCTGAAACTTTAAATCCTACAAGAAAATCACAATTCTTTATAAATCAAACAGACGAATTCATGCTATCAGGAAGGAAACAGGTGCCCTTCTCTGAGTTCCTTGAGGATGTCAGAATGCACGTAAATTCTGGAATTGACAGAATCTATCTAACGTTTAGCATGGCTTTTGCAAATGTCCCTGAATTTGGTTTCCCTGTTTGATGAACAAGCCATCAGTATCACCGTGTGGTCAGCCATGTGCTACTGGACTTCTAGGCTTAACCAGGCTGAAGACTCATAGGTTTTTTCTAGCAGTAAGCAAATGTCTCACTTGACAAGTGAATGTGCAATAATAACAAAGCCCCAAACCAAGGCAAGCCAGGCATTGCATCTGGGCCATACAGCAAGGCTCAGAAACGTAGACTTTGGAATGGAACAGCAGCTGTTGTGGATATACTTGAGTTCGTACCCCAAAGGTTTAGATGAAGCCCCTGTGTCTCCGAATATGACTTTATTTGGGAGTAGAGTCTCTGTAGCCAGGGAAGATGAGGTTATGTAGGAGTGGGGGAACTTTGTAGAACAACTTGAATACAGGCAGAATGCTACATGAAGATAAAGGCACCCAAGTCCAACCCAAGGAAAGAAGGCTGAACCAGATGTTTCCTGTCTGCAGAAGCTCGCCTTGCTTTCGGGGAAACCTTTGGTTGCCAGTCACTGACAGGCAAGCGAAGGACTTATTTTCTGGGGGCATCATCTCAGCCAGGTCACCAAAAACATAAGAAAATTAGCAAACAAGTTATGGAAAATTTTGCAACAAGTAAGGGGAAGAACCTAGAAGTATGGTATCAGGGTTTGAAAATGCGAGAATATTTCAATAGAGTGGAGAAGTAAAGAGCATTCATGAATGTCTGGGGTGCTAAAAGTCTTCTTTGGTTAACTCTTTCATGGGGTTATCAGAAGGAAAAGAGTCCTAAAATCTTCTCACAATTGTTCTCTCTTTTTGTTGCTGTTGTTGTTAGTGTTTAAAAAAAAAAACAGCTTCCCTCTCATTTCAGGTTTTCACACCTAAAATTATTTTTGTTTGTTTTGTTTTTGGCTTTGTTTTAAAGCAGATTCAGTCTGTAGTTGAGGTTGACCTCTCGGTCTTGATCCTCATGCTTCTACCTCCTTACCCTCAGTTGAAAGTGATGTTTTTAAAGGATTGCTTATAAAACCACAATGTCACTAATGAGTTAATAATAACTAATTATGAAATCCTTAGTATCACCTAATAGTCAGGACACAATCAAGTTTCTCAAGTTGTGTAAGATGCGATTTAATACCCAAAGTACTAAATTTGTTTTTTCTGTATTTACATTATTCGATTTGGACAGTCTCTCCTCCCCTTCTTAAAGCCACTGAGTTATTGGGGGAATAAATGAAATGCGTTTTTGCTAGGCAGAATAAATGAGGTTCTGAACTTATCTGATGGGGTAGGGGGGAATCTAATAGATATTCCTTGAGGAGTAAGACTGGAGAGGTAATGGTTAGTGCTGTCAGTTTGAAAGAATCTCGAATCACCTGGGAAGTGGCCCTCTGGGTGTGTCCATGAGGGATTATCTTGACCTGTGAATTAACGTAAAAAGCTCCATCTTCACTGTGGGCAGGACCATTCTCTGGGCAGGGGACCCTGAACTGGCACAGAGTAATGAAGGGAGGCTGAACACTAATCTACATTCATCCCTCTCCACTTCCTGACGGCAGGTGTGCTGTGACAGTGGCATCATCCAGCATCCTTGACTTCACTGCCAGCATGGGCTGTGCCCTTGAACTGTGCCCTCAAATAAACACGGGTGTTGCTTTTGTCAGAATATTTATCACAGCAATAGTGTGGCTAAGTAGGTTGTGGATAAACATTATTGTCCCTGACATTTTATATTGGAACATTCTTATTTACATCATGAATTTGCAAGGCCTGTGAATCAACATGTAAGTATAAAGAATAGTTGTCCTGCTGTTGAAAAAGTTCAACATCCTGGTCTTAATGGCTCATTCTAGACGAGCAATTGTCTTACTCCTCTGGAGAGGCAACATAAACGGAAAAGGCTCTTACTCGCCTTACTCCTCCGCCAAGGTTTTCCTGAAAGTAATTATCGTTTGGAAACAAAACCTGACTGGCTTGGAGGATGCACTGTTTCTAACCCAAGGTTTACAGTAAGCGGAACTCGTTGAGCTTTGGGTCTTTCACCTCCTAGGCTTCTGACTCACAGTAGGGGTGAGAATAAAGACTAAGTCACTTACAAACACAAGACTACAGATGACACTGGCTAGGGGCCGACTGGAACCACTACACTTAGGAGGAAAAGCTCGCCGACAAGTTCTGTAAACCTAAGAGATGTGTGTCCAGGGTTGTTCATTAAGTTCTTCTGATTGGATTGATGATAAGTTCAGCTTTGGGGGTATCTACCTATTCAAAAGCTTCTAATTCTATTCTTTAGAAGGATCTTTGAAATAGCCTGTGACAAGAGGATTAACGGCTCACAGGGATTTAGGATAAGACAGCTGTTAAAACCAACTTTAAAAAATCAAACACCACCTTTCTTTCTCTTTGTCTGAAAAATATGGGATGTACTTCATTTTTAAAAAAAAATTAGTGCCTACAAATGTATTTACATTTTCTTCATATAACTTACCTCACCAGCAATAACTTGTTCAAAATACTGATTTGCAACACCAAGAGCAAGCTTGAGCCATATTTTATATTCCAGAGATGGCCAGAAGACATCAAAACCTTCATATAAATCCTCCAAGGAGATGAAGAAAGCCTGAAATAACAAGGTACCAGGACACAGACAGCTAAATTAAAATCAGTCATTAAACAGGATGGCCACCATCTCCTCAGACAACCAGTTACCAACTCAAGGATACTCTAGCATCAATATGGTATTCTAATATTTAAAAGAATTAGCGTTGTGAAAAGATTATATAATATGATAAAAATCTGTGGTCCAGTGAAAGGTATACACTTTAAAAGTAGCCCCTGAGGGGCTGTAGAGATGGCTCAGCAGTTAAGAGCTCTGGCTTTTCTATAGAGGACCCAGGTGTGGTTCCCAGAACCCAGGTCAGGTGGCTCACAACCATCTGCAACTCCAGCTCCTGGGATCCAATGCCTCTGGCCTCTGCTGTCACCTGTACTCACTCACATACACACACCTGCACACACACACATGTACACACATACACATGATTAAAAATAAAATATTTTTTTAAAAAAAATGTATACCCAGATATTCATCATTCAATAGTTACATTGAAATTCTGGCTCATGAGCCTGAGATTCGGGAAATGGGTTTCTCACCGCAGTTCATTCACAGTGCTCCCGACTTACAGGGTCCCTTTTCAGAAGCAAACTCCTTCCTCTCTGCCAGGACTCCAGCATAATGAATTGTCATGAGCTCATTCAGATCTGTTACTAAATACATCCCTTCTCTCCTCTCCCACAAACAACAATTGGACGATGCACCATTCCTTCCTGCTTCTCCACATCCCCCTAAGACTATGCTCCTTCTATCAGCCTAGAAAACTGAGAACAATTTGTAATAGGAACTGCAGATCTTTTTGGGAGGGTTGTCCACACCAAATGGTATTTCAGTCACTTTTTTGTTGAACCAGTAACTAAAGTGATACTTGGCAAGTGTAAACAAAAGGAAGGGAGTTTGAAAACAAATGAGTATTCTTCCATGCTTTCAGAATGGTGCAATTCACACAGCATAACACTGCAGACCATAACGTCATCTAATCTCCATGGCATCGAAGGACAGGCTTCCTCTCAACTTAAATACAAAGGAAACCAAGACTCAAGGAGGCTAAGTAACTTATCCACAGGCAGGATGCAGCAGAGCTCAGCAGAGATTCATTTGTGAGAGATTAAGTCTCTTTTCTCTGAGCTAGTCCATACTGCTACCATTGGCTGATCATGTGATCAAATAAAATATCACACCCCAACTAGAGAAAAGATACTGGCATTTCTTATCAAGAATTAACTAATAACCTACAACTGAAGTATTTTGTACCTGCAAAGTAGTTTCACAGATGGCAGTATATTCAATTTCACGCTTAAGCAAGCAGCTGAGCTCACCAAGTACATCTCCACTGGTACAGTACTCTGTGTACATAGTCTTGAACTGTCTGTCAGTCCCCCGGTTTGAGTCTAACCCAAAGGTGGGAGATGAGCTATGCAACTGTAGGGGAGAGATTATGAAAAGGGAAATAAAAATATTAAATTCTTTGAGTATTCCAATAGCTTCAACTCTGTCTTACGATTGTTCTAGAGCAAGTTAAAGATTTTTTTTTGACGAGATGTGTCAAGAATTAAGGAAAGAGTTGACTTTCACAAAAGTCATGGTTTAGTCTGTATTTTAACACTTCAAGGCAAAGGTTTTCCTCACATAAAAAGTCAAGTTGTTGACCTAGGAATGTAGCTCGGGGGTACCAGTGATGGAGGTGGGTCTTGTATCTTATCTGTTGCTTTCATTGGTTAACTAATAAAGAAAACTGCTTGGCCTGATAGGACAGAAAATTAGGTAGGCGGAGTAGACAGAACAGAATGCTGGGAGAAAGAAACCAAGTCAGACAGTTGCCATGATTCTTCCACTCCAGACAGACGCAGGTTAAGATCTTTCCTGGTATGCCAGCTCGTGGTGCTACACAGAATATTAGAAATGGGTTAGATCAATATGTAAGAGCTAGCCAATAAGAGGTTAAAACTAATGGGCCAAGCAGTGTTTAAAAGAATACAGTTTCCGTGTAATTATTTCTGGGCATAAGCTAGCTGGCGGCCAGGAGCCGGGCAGCAGGAACGCGGCCCGCAGCTCCTTCAAAATACCAGCACTGGCCTAACATGCTTGAGGCTTCAAGTTCAATCCTTAGCACTGAAAAACAAAACAAAAAAAAAAAAAACAAGATTCTTTTAAGGATTAAATAACAAATCACATTGCCTTTCTCAAGTACTTTTATAAACCTTAAGAGTAACCTCTTCCTTTCTCCATCACTTTTAACATACTCCTGGTTGGAGAGCCCTAACCTAAGCTAAATCTAAAATGCTCTGAAATCTAAAATGCTCCAAAATCTGAAAATTTTTGAGGAGTGAAATATCACCATTGATGGAAAATTCTACGCTTGATCTTGTGGGATGGATCACAATAAAAATACTGTATACAACTGCCTTTAAGATATGTAGAAGGCTTACAAAGAAACAAAAATGAATTTCATGTTTAGACTTGAACATTACTCCAAAGAGATCTCATTTCCAGGCTGAGAATAAGGATGAGCCACCCACAGAATTCCTGGTGTCAGAAGAAAGACTCATCTATCAGGAGAAGAGATACCATGTGTATATTTTCTGACTCTTGTTTACATTCTGTTCATTTTTATGAGAAATGCATAAAGAGATAGAGAATTGTCCTCTTCCCAGTTATAGACAAAGCTGCAATAAATTATTTTTCCCATTCTTTATGCTATGTTGTTTTCTTCATAGGCAGTGAGAGACACTAACACTTTGAAAGAAGAGAGGGGGAGAGACAGACAGACAGACAGACAGACAGACAGGCAGGCAGACAGACAGACAGGCAGACAGAGAGACAGAATAGTGGCACAGTCCTATAGTCCCTGCACTTGGTAGGCAGAGGCAGGTGGATCTCTGGATTCGAATCAAGTCTGATCTCCAGAGTTCCAGGACAGCCAGATCTATACACAGAAACACTCTCTCAAAAAAACAAAACAAACAAAAATTCTCAGGACCAGATAGCCACAGGTAAGATTCTGGGGGTGCCATATCCAAAAGACCCAACATATTGTCCCTTCCTGGCCACCAGTTTTGTTACCAGAAACACACACACACACACACACACACACACACACACACACACATATACACAAAGTCTGTCAACTTCTCATAACCTAGAATAACCTGAGATGAGTCTCAAATGAGGAATGATCTAAGCCAGGCACTTCTATGGACATGTCTGTGAGGCATTGTCTTGATTTTTTAAATTGACCTGACCACTGTGGGTAGCATGATTCCCTAGGCAGAACCCTGAACTTTACAAGAGTGAAGAAAAATGGTTGAGCACAGGCAAGCAATGATGAGTTTGCTCAGTCTTTACATCAGAGGTCCTATGGGGGCATCTTTATCCCTGGCATGAAAATTTCCTGGAGAAATCCTTATTCATAGGATACCTCTTTTACAATACTAAATGTGTATATATTTAACTTATTTTATATACCATGTCCTTTCTTTTTATCCTTCCACTGGAAAATAAGTTCCAAATGAGCTGAGATTTCTGTCAGTTTTTTCAACCCAGTGCTTACTCATGATAGCAAAAAGTAATCTGTTCAATCAACAAACTAAACTGCCTAGAATCAAATCCCTGGTATTACATTATTTCTTCATATTATTTTTATCACAGTAGCTTATTTTCATTAGTGTGAAAGTTTCTGAAATACTCATTTTAAAATTCAAAAGCTAAATATACTCTTTTCCCTAGGATAAAGGCTTGTCACATAAAATCATCAGCTGGGAACTAGGAACTGATCAGTGTATAAGCCACGCTGACCACTGTAGTCAACTACTAAGATATCAGTATGAAGGAGGAGACAGGATTCTTGCCTCCCATCACACTACAGAATTCATATTCTATCTATCTATCTATCTATCTATCTATCTATCTATCTATCTTGTGTGGGACAATTGTCTATATTCTGTCAATTATGTTTTAAATAAAACGCTGATTGGCCTGTAGCCAGGCAGGAAGTATAGGCAGGACAACTAGACAGGAAGTAGAGGCAGGTCAATGAGAACAGGAGAATTCTGGGAAGGAGGAAGCCCATTCCTCCCCAGTCCTGTCCAGACACTGAAGAAGCAAGATGTGACCTGAGAGACATGTGTACTGAGACATGCGGCTAACATAGACAAGAATAATGGGTTAATATAAGTTAAAAGAGTTAATAAGAAGCTTGAGCTAATGGGCCAATCAGTTTATCACTAATATAGACCTCTGTGTGATTTCTTTGGAGCTAAATAGCTGTGGGACCTGGTGGGAGGACAGAAACCAGGCAGGAGAGAAACTCAGACAACATCTGTCTATCTATCTATCTATCTATCTATCTATCTCTATCTCCTCAAACAAATGTCTCCTCATTGATCAACTGAAAAGTTTTGTTTTGTTCTTCATCCAACTTGACCTGTGAGATTCAGAGCTGCAGCCAAGCCCTTATGCCTGAACGGTCATTTAGGTAAATGAGTTCAAGTGCTTACTGGTTTCCACGCCTGAACTACTAATTCCTCCAGCTTTTTTGTGAAGAGTAAGTAACAACTCTGAGTGCACTTTGTAAAATGGGAAGCACATTCGAGTATTAAGTGTGAAGATTCTGTCGCGGCCGCCATCCTTACTCTCCACAGGAATGGTATCATGTGGAAGAGACATACAATTTCAAGCTTTTCAGCTCCAGAACTTACCCCTAAGTTACAACTGTATATTCAAAATGCATTTAAATGAAGAAAAATTAGTTGTTCTTACACTTGCCATTCCTGAAATAATTAAGAAGATTCCTTGGGGCATTTCACCTTCTCTACAGATGATATCGCCGTAGTCAAAATAGGTGAGTCGAGTTCTTTCCTGAATGGCAAAATAAAGTAGGGGAGAGCTCAATCCTAAAATTTCGTAGACCACTTGTCTAAACAGAAATAAGGTTTTAAAATTAAAAATAGTTTTCAAATAGCATAACAAAGGAAAACATCTTCTGGGATTCTTAGTTATAGTATATGTACATATCACATCAATTTGAAGAAATAAAAACACAGGCAAACAAGAAAAAACTTCATGCTGAGTACTTATCACAGCAAATAATGCTAGCACCCAGTAAATGATCAAGGGATGACTGAGTAAATGAACAAATAAGAAAGTGTTTAACCCTCACTGGGGCTTGGGCTGCAAATGTCAAGCCAGGCAGCCCACTCTGGGCCACAGAAGGGCTTTTAGGTGGGACAGGTGTTGTCAATAAAGTGTGGTGGTTGTGGCAATGGAGATGAGAATGGGGCACTTGGAGACGGAGAGGAAAGGAGACGGGGTTTTTCCCAGTTGTTTGTGATACCCTCACCAGCAAGGTGGGGATAGCTAAGCTGAATCCCGAAAGAAGAGCAGCAGATAGCAGATACATGTGAAAAGACCTAGTAGCAAATACAATGTATACAGTTGAGATAACTGCAAAATATTAAGTATATCTCAAGCAGAGACAGAGACCAGACTTAGCAATCCCTAAGCATCAGAATATTGTAGGTATCTGGGGCTCCAGATAATTTATATACTCACAGAAATGTTTAAATTCTTTTAAAACAGTAATGAGAATAACGTTTTTTATAAAGAAAATGCTTTAATATATTCATTTTTAGTGTGTATGATGTGTGAGTTGATATGTATAATGTGTGTCTGTGTATGTGTTTGTGTGTATATTTGCATGTGAAGTCAGAAGATAATCTTGGGTGTCTGTCCTGGCCTTGCACCTTGTTTGAGACAGGGTCTCTTGAGACACTGTGTGCACTAGGCTTCCTGGCCACAAGCTTCCAGGAATTTTCCTGTTGCCTTCCATCTCACCACAAGCTGGGACTACAGAGGTGTGCTACTGTGTCCAGCTTTATGTGTATTCTAGGGACGCAAATTCGGGTCCACATGCCAGCCATAGCAAACACTTTCCCATCTCCCCAGTCTAATATCCTTATTTTTATAATAACACCAACAGATACAAAGTAGAATTTTCTACATATTTTTGTGGAGGAACAGGCCTACAAAAGCAAAATTGCTTAAGTCCTCTCCCCACAAAAGTCATAGCATAACCAAGTCCAGATCCAGGTCTTGAAGACACTCATGAGCGTAGAAAAGAGTTTGGGCTTTAAACAAAGTGAGCTAGTGAAGGGATTGTAATAGGAAAACTATGGTGGTAGTTGTCATTTGAGAAATAAATGCAATCAACAGGTTTCCAAATCACCCATACTGGCCATCTCAGAGCGTGGAGTTGAGAAAAGCAGCTCTCACCCCACACTCTACGCGGTTCTCAATTGTGTGATGGCGTGCAAGCACTGGCAAGGCTACAGATAGAAATCCAAGGGATCTAAGGTTAATGACTTGTTTATGTATTATTTCAGCCTTGGTTTTCTACCAACCTCTTTACACTGATCTTTATAGACTATTCTCGTGTGTGTGTGTGTGTGTGTGTGTGTGTGTGTGTGTGTGTGTATGGAGGGCAGAGGACAGTCCCAGGTCTTGGTCCTCACCTTCTACAATGTTTGAGACAAGGTCTCTTTTTCATTGTTCACTTCTTCATACTCAAAGACAGCTGATCTAGGAGCTGGCAGGAATACCTGTCTCTGCCTTCTCTCTCACCGTGGGACACTGGGACTATAGACATGTGCTACTACACCCCACTTCACACGGGTTCTGGGGATATGAACTCAGGTCCTCACGCTGGCACGGCACATGCTTTACCTACTGCGCTGTCTCCCCAGACTGATAATTGCCATTGTAATTAACTGTTGGGAGTTGGAAGCAGGGAGCAGTAGAGAAAGTTAGCTTTGCATTTGGCTCCTCATAGCTAGGACAGACAGTGAGGATGAACTCATCTACAATAAGAGATGCTTCTGCTCTTTTGTCTTGCGGATTTGTCAACCCAGGCAAGAGTACTGGGCTGTTGCTGATTAAAAAGACAACCACAAGTTTCTAACTCGGTGTGAGTTTTAGCCTGGTGAAATCTGACTTAGATGGCAAAACTTAGGAAAGTTAGGAGTCACCTAACCAGCGCATTGCATCTGTAGGCAGAGGGGGAAAACCCAACAGCCCTGCAGAGTGTGACTAACTGTGGAGGAAAGGAAGGCCGTGCCCGAGCTGTCCATAAAGATGTTTGTGAGTCCTTAGCATGTGGAGTTATCTTCTCATCCTTCTCTTTGGGCTGACAAGGGAGGAGGCAGAAATCTTTAATAAATAAATAAAAAAATGAAAAAAATTTTGGTTGTTTGAAAGCCACTTGGTCTGTAGTACTTTGCTATAGCAAATCAACCTATGATAGCCAAATGGCTCTTCACTTGTGAAAGCAACCACATTCTTCAGAACATTTTCTCCTTGTTTAAATTGGATTTCTGATGTCTTCAATAAAAAAAAGCTTATTTAATTAAAGTCATATTTCTGATAAGCATTTCTTTAGTCATTGGTTGGGGCAGGGGAAATGTTTACATCCTGTACCAGAACAGAAGACGTTATTACCTTGAAGAACTCAATGAGAACATCTTTATTTTCCATCCAAACGATGTTGGGTAGGTATTTGTCTGGGGTTGGAGGTGGGATTGCCATTGGAAAGTTATTCAAGGCTTTTATTTTTGTAAGAAGTACCTAAAAATGAACATGAGTAATTATGGTGATCATTTCTGTGACAAAAAAAAAAAGGCATGAAGTCAAAACCAAGGAAATCTAAATGCTAAATACGCTTCTGCTGTACGGACTTTGACTCACAACCCCCGCTCCCCACTGCCGTGTGTATTATACTCTTCTTGTTCCTGTTACCTTCCTCTTATTTCACTTATTAACTCAGATCAAACTTCTCATCTTTATAATTCAATTATTACATCCTACCCTCTCTTACACACAGAGAGAGAGAGAGAGAGAGAGAGAGAGAGAGAGAGCCCTACAAATATGTTATGGTCTCCACAAATGCCCCAGTCGGTGGAATTGTGCAATACAAATTTTACCAGTAAATGGAGAAGAGGGAATCAATCAATCAATCTGAGTCTAGCTAACAAGCCAGAGGAATGTTTCAGAGACAATCCTGATAAGAAGTAAGGAATCTTGAAATTTTTCTAAGTCTTTCTTTAAGTCCCTTCCTGAAGCCTGGGCACACAGCCTGCAAGTCCTCTGTGTCCTGTTTTTTATTAAATCTCCACGCTTGCTTCTTCACTGAATTTAACTGAAGTTGGCTTTAGTTGCTTGAGTCAAGGTGTTCCAACTGCTGGAGCATGCCAGGCAGCACTGGCTTTGATTGCCACGGGCATTAAGAATGCCCGGAATTGTCAAAGTAGCTCCTGTGGTTAACCGCTTTCCCCAAACTCCTCCTCTCATTACACCCTGGGACTCCTGAGCTTCCAGAATCACACAAGGTGGGGACCGCATTACTACCTTATTCATTTCAATGCCCTCGTGCTTGTCAATGATGCCTCTTGACCAGAGGAAGGTGAGGTTTTTCAGGGCTTTAGCAATCACATGGCGGATGGCCTGCTTTGTCTTCAGGGCAATGACAACATCGCGTCCTTCGTGCTCTAGGAGCCCTGGGAAAGAATAGACTTGGTAAGCAACCTACGCAGTAACCACAATAACAACTAATATTGTACCATAGCCTTTCATTCTCACAGAACTCCTGGGGCTAGTAGGGTGAATTTGCATCCCATCAAATGGATGAGAAGATTGAAAACTAGTTTCTCCCACAACTACACCACTCTCTGTCTTATCCCCCATGGTATCTCACTACCTATTTCTGTGTCAAAACTCAGTTCACTAGAGTATTGTTTTGACATCTCTGCCTCATCCTCTATGTATTCTTTGGTGGTTGGATGACTAAACGCCTTTCGTTAGAAAAAACATCTGGTGTGAGATCAAGTGACATTCTCATTCCTTTGTAATAATACAAGAAGTCAGGGACTAGACTCTCGGCCAAAATTAGCATTTTATGTGTCATCTTTACGTTGAGCACCATGTCTGATGTATGTATGGAAGGTACTTACACATCTTTTTTCACTAAAATGAGGTGACCAGTAAAATAAAGGGTAGCCATGATCTAGAGCATAGATTTTTAGTACCAGATCCACCAAAGCTAGAGATCTGACTGCCACCTACTAGCCACGTGGCCTCAGGCAAGCTAACCACGCTAAGCAAAACAACTTCTTGTCAAAGCTAACCTTTGTGTGTTTCTTCCTAAAAACCTTGAGGGCCCTGACCTTGCATCTGAGCAGACACCCCTGCCTCCACCTTTTCCCTACACTGACACAGCACCTGCCAGGCTCTCTCTAATGTTCTGTACCAGGCTTCCTTCTTTCAGGCTGCCTGCCAGATCCCAAACCATGACATGGAGACTTCTTACTAGTTATGAGTGTATGGCCTAACTTAGGCTTGTTTCTGGCTAACTCTTTTAACTTAAGTTAACCTGTTCCTCTTTATCTACCTTGTGCCTGGAGCTTCTTGCCTTTCTTTCTTTCTGTATTTCTTACTTTTCTGCTACAGAGCCCTGAGGAGTATCTGTCAAGAAAAGGCTCCCCCAGGGAGACAGGGGTTGCATCTCTGTGCAACCTTCCCTATTACAAAAGGACAAATGTTCACTGAAGAGTTGAAAAGCTTAAATAATAGAGTGTATGCCCACAGAGGAAGGAGAAAATACCCATCTGTGGTTGAATTCCTCCAGAGAGTTCTCTGGCTCTTTGGAATTTTTTCTTCCCAGAACTTTTTCACTCTGACACCAACAGAATTGTGCTGTCAGTGACCCACAATCAGAGCGGGAGCTCTAATCCATGTGACCAGTGTCACATGCAGGAGCTCTAATCCATGTGACCATATTTAGAAAAGGGCCTTCACAGAGGTGATGAGGCTTAAAGGGTGCCATAACGGTGGAGTCCCCACTGTGTAAAGATGGGTTCTCATCCTTATAAGAGAAATTGGGTACCAGAGTTCCTCTGTCCATGCAGAAAAGGTCAAATGGGGACACAGCAATGAGGCAGCCATATTTACCCCCCAAGAAGCCAGGCTTCACCAGAAACCAACCTCGATAGCACCATGATCTGGGATGTTGGCCTTCTGAAGCACAGAAAAATAAAATCTATAGACTCGCAAAACAAAACAGAGAAGCAAATGCTCCAACCACTCACCTAGTTCTTTAATAGCCTCTCGTTTGTTTTTTTCTAAAATGTCATACAGTTTCTGTAAGAAATTAAGGAATGGTTCTTATTACACCAAGTACAATCCTGGTTTTATCACCTGAGAAAAAGTTAAAGAAGCGTCACAAAGGAATTCTCACTTAGTTTGATTTCGGGGAACTTTTGTCTTCCAGAAGAATTTCACTGTATTCCCCAGACTGGGACTCACATTGCTATGAATGGTGCAAGGCTGATGTTTTGCATAAGTACCTTGCTTTACTGTAACTGTTTTTATTTTGAAAGAAAGAAAGGAAGGAAGGAAGGAAGAAAGGAAGAAAGAAAACAGGGAGGGAGGGAAGGAGGAAGGAAAGTACCCTTCACTCCACTGTGCACCACTAAGAATTCTCATTGGCAGAGACCTATTTGAATGCATGCCTAGGGAAACAGCTATTTGGGGATCTACTTTGCCAAGAGCACATTAACAAGTGGAATGGTGTGGACATGCTCTGTAAACGAGTTCATGCTCCTAAAAGCCACTCCTTAAATAATCGGAGAAGTAACTCCACACTGAGGCAAACAGATGGTGTGATTGCTTTTTCAACCCCACGACAGCTACTGTGGGCTGCTCACTGTGTCCCAGGCACTGCTCCTCATAAAGCTCACTCCAGCTGTCAGTCTTTCCGGAGCATTTTCTTAGCCATACCAACTCGGAGGCAACAAAGCACAGTCCCCTGGGTTGTCACATATGGGTGCCTGCAATGCCCTCAGATACTGCATTGACGCTGAGACAAAAGTGCATAGTCCCCTGGGTTGCCACATACAGGCACCTGAAAGTCATTCAGATACTGCTTATCGGAAACAATAGGTTTGTTATCTGAAGCTTAAACAAAAAGAAATTGTTTTTTCCTGTTTGTTTGGACTTTTAAAAAATTACACCTAGTAAATCCCTTTCTTTGTATATGCAAATGAGATATGTCATCTTTTATGAAACACTTCGATATTAGTAATAGTATTAGACATGGCATCAACATACTCATGTCCAGCCCTTTTTGAATTATGCTAAGTCTTCTTTGTGCAGAACTGAATTTATGTTCACACTGAGATTCTGGGCAACAGTACCCTGCCTTCAAAGATACCACTACCAGAGAAGCAATGTCGGTCACCTCACTGCAGGTAAACTGCCATAGGCCAGTTTCCAGAAACACCCGGTGTTGTGGAATTTAGTTTAAGATGTGTTACATTCGTTTATGCTGTGGGACATTTGTTTAATGACGCGAAGGTGTGTGGCATTCTTTTAGGCTGCATTTGTCTAACTCTGTGAAGCTGTGTATCTTTGTCTGTCTAAAACCTGATTGGTCAAATAAGGAGCCAATAGCAAGGCAGGAATGAGGACAGGTAGGGCTGGCAGACAGAATAAATAGGAAGAGAAATCTGGAAAAGGAAATCAAGGAGGAACAAGAAGGAGAAGGACTCCAGGGAGCCAGTCACCCAGCTTCACAGCAAGCCACAGAACAAGAAGTAAAGAAAGATATAGAGAACAGAGAAAGATAAAAATCCAGAGGCAAAAGGCAGATGGGATAATTTAAATTAAGAAAAGCTGGCTAGAAACAAGCCAAGCGAAGGCCGGGCATTCATAAGAAAGAATAAGCCTCCGTGTATTTATTTGGGAGCTGGGTGGTGCCCCCCAAAGAACAAAGAGACAAAAAAGTAAAAAAACAACCCAGTCACTTCAGAAGAAGCAGCTACCTAATACATATCTCAAAAAGTCACTGAAGTCTTTACTGAAGTCCTCTGTTTCTGAATTTTTATTTTCTTTTATGTGTAGGGGTGTTTCATCCAAATTTATGTCTGCACCATATGAGTGCTTGGTACCTGGGGGAGTAGATGCCAGCATCACATCCCTGGAGCTAGAGCTAAAGATGACTGTGAGGTGCCATGTGCTGCTGAGAAATGGATATGGAGCCTCTGAAAGAACAGCCAGTGCTCTTAACCACTGGGTCATCTCTCCCTTTAAAGTGCCAATGGAGGCTTCTTTTCTACCTTAGCTATCAAGGCAACTCCTCCAGATCCCTCTGCCAGCTCCTAAATGTCTCCAAACGTCCTTAGAGCCCTTCCTTAGCGCCCTTCCCAGTTTGTCTTCTCTCATCTTCCTCCTTCTAAAGCCTTTTCCCCTGTGAACTTCTCCACATTCTCTGTTTTGTTTCTTTGTTTTCTGTTTGGGGAGGGCTGTGGCAGGGGAGGGAAAGGGTCCCATTATGTAGCCTCAAGCAACCTAGAACTCACTGTGTTGTCCAGTATAACCTAGAAACAATTCCCACTTTTGAAATGGGACATCAAGGGAGCAGAAGGCATGCAGGAAACAGAAACTTTTCAAATAAGAGATTCAAGAGACAGAAAGAGGGAGAGAGAGAGAGGGGAAGAAAGAAAGAGGGAGAGAGAGGAAGAAAGAAGGAGGGAGGGAGGGAGGAAGAGAAATCATTGCTTGGAGAAAGAAATAATCAAAATGATGGTCAAAAAAAATTAAAGCAACATTTTAATGGGTCTGCAAATGAACAGAAAGAATGCAACAGAGGGCTAGCGAACACGCAGAGGGCTAGAGAACACGCAGAGGGCTAACGAACACGCAGAGGACTAGAGAACACGCAGAGGGCTAGAGAACACGCAGAGGACTAGAGAACACGCAGAGGGCTAGAGAACACGCAGAGGGCTAGCGAACATGCAGAGGGCTAGAGAACACGCAGAGGGCTAGCGAACACGCAGAGGGCTAAGCATTACATTTAACAGGGGCTGTTTCTGGCTGGGCGGGAGCAAGCGGAGTCACTTTTACTTGCCAACTCTTCTTGGACCAGTGACTCATCACGACTCACTCACTCTTTACACCCATCTCACTACCAGTACTGTTCCCACGACCATCAGCTTCACCATGAGGCTCCGTAAGCGCCCAGCTCACATTTGGCTTTGTTCAGCATTTTCAGTTCTCTTTTTGGTGGGTAATCATCATCATCATCATTATTGCTTTTGCTTGTTGTGTCTTGTCTTGTTTTGTTTGAGGTAGGGTCTCACAGAGCACACCCAAGTGCATACACACACAACCATACACCCACATATGTGCGTATGCACACACATACACACACATACACACATGAAAGTTTATACTGTTCTCTGAAGAACCTTGTATAACAAACATTTGAACCTGTGTTGACTACTGAGATCTGTCTGTTGGTCACATACCTGACAAGCTGATCCTAAAGACATGAGTATACCTAGGTAAGGTAATTCCCATCCACCCCGTCCTCTGCCTGTTTCTCACCTGATAGATTGATTCACGACCAGAAATTTGCCTGACCAAAAGTTTGGCATCTTCCTGACTTTTGACATAGCCTTTTGTAATACTGTACATCAAACTGAGGCTCTTCTTGATCTGTACGTCCGCAATATTTATTAGTATTGGTATTATAATCTGGAGCAATAAGGTGAAGGAAAAATCATGCATTTAATTGTTTTCTCTTTCATGAGGGTCGAGTTTACAATGCTATGGGCATACACGTAAGCAGGAGAGAGTGTAGGTACAGGCTGTGGAGACCAGAGAAGGGAATTAAAGGCACTGAGCAAGGCAGAGGAGGCAACAGAGCCGTGGGACAGAAAAGTGGAAAAGAGACTGGGGTGCACAAGAAGAGGCAATAGGGTGGTAGAGGAGGGAGCAAAATTAATAAAAATATAGTTTTATTTGAAAACCCTAGATTGAAATCTAATACTGTGTGTTAATTTATTTTTTTAACAAAAAAAAATCATGAGGAAAACACCCATTCTGGCAGAAATTCTCCAAGTGTTAAATGTAGGCCAGCAAAAAACATGTCCAGGAACTTTCTAGAAATGCAGAATTTGGTCCTGTCCAGAAGTTCAGTGTCAGACACTGTGGTGTGTGGTCAGCGGGGCCACTGACTGCATCCATACGCACTTGGCTTTGTGACCACTCCCGAAAGTCAAAGTTCTGTGAATAATTGACTGTAGCTTTAGGTGGAGTCCCAGTCCCTGTACCACAGTCTCTCTCCTCTTCAATATCAGAAAGCAGAAGTGGTGGCCCAGGGCGTTGAGAAACAGCTTTGAGGAATAAATGCTCTCTCTGCACCATGCAGGCCTCCTTCCTTCCTTGTTCTACATTTCTCTACTTTTAGGCTGCGGCCACCTAATGCAGGGACTTAAGAGGTTGAGATCTCTTATACCATCTCTCCAGTCACTATCTCTGTTACCTTCAGCAAACTCCCTGTGACTCTGAGGACTCCGTTTCCTCCTAAGCAAAATGAAACTAATATGTAAGGCCTAGGAACCCAATGGAGCCACTGCTCCAAAGCCAACTGTCACAGCAAGGTGCTTCCCATAGAGACAATGCTGGGTCAGAGCACAGGAGCATTTGGTGAGAGACTCAATATCAGTAGAGGAGAAAGTAACAAGAAAATAGTACCATGGTGCCGGAATTAAAAGAACAGAGTTAGAACGTATAAGGTGCCATTTGATTACAAACTTGGGTGTAGAGGGATTTTGTTTAAAGAAAATGTTTTTAAAGCCTTCTCTTGTGATACACTGACACCCCCTGAGCTGACCACTGATGCCTAAGGCATCTAAAATAAAGATCTCCAATGTTTTCCCAATCTTTGCCAAGGCAGAGATGTTTCTTTTTGAAGTCACCTTGGACTGAGTCTAATTTTTAGGGCACCTAACTTTATGTAGAAGTTACACCTACCCCAGAAGGTTATTGTAAGAGTTTAACTGGATAAAGTATATAAAGTACTTGCCCCAGTTCCTGGCAAAAAGTAAGTGCTTAATTAAAAAACCCAACTATATAATAATATTGATTTATTAAATACACTTTACTATGATTTTGTTCAGGCAGTACAAGACAGGAGGGTTAACTAACTGATTGAGAACTGCTGGGCACACTCTCAATAGATTTGTGTTTGTTTAACCATCTCCTCTAAAATGAAACATTCTATTCTGGAGGAAGTCTCCTTAAGACTCAGAAAGTAAACCACTCACAAGTATCAGAAAGTCCCTGAAACTTACAAGGCTCACAAGGTCTCTTCCCCAGATTATGTAATGGTGAGGACTGCTGGGGAAAGAAACTGACCTGCCAATTCTGAGTCACCTCTGTAAGTAAAGCCTCACCCATACTTCTGTTAAGTAAACCCAAGAAACTCTGCCTGAAGAACATTCTGAAAGAGACAGCTCCTTCTCTCATTTTCTCAAAAGAGTGAGGCTTACTAAACTCACTTAGTAAACCATGCGGTGAACCAGTATTTTAGCATAGGAAGCCTTACCTTAAAGATAGGAAGAAACCTAATTATTCTTAAATATCCTATCACCACTGTAAACTGGATCAGAATCAAGCTGTCTGGTCTCAGCTTGACAAAGTAGATGCACAATATATCAACGATTCCCATAACTATGATGAAAAAATCCAAAGTATTCCAATTCTGAAGAAAGTACTTTTTTTTTAAAATCATTATCTGTTTAAAAACACAAACAGAACATATGTTACTCCATAACAACTATATATTGACATAGGGGAGAGGGAAATATTTAAACTTGTAAGTTAGCTAGAAGTGAGTTACACCCTAGGTGTGACCTTTTTGTTTTATGTGTGTGTATTCACCTGAGCATATGTTTACGCATACTACCTGTGTGCAGGTGCCCATGGAGTCCAGAAGAGAGCATCTGATACCCTGGATCTGGAGTTACAGTTATGGATTTCTGAGGAATAATCCTTCTGTGTACTGTGAAAATGTGTTGCTGTCCTTTTTAATAAAAAACAAACAAAAAAAAAACGATTGACTGATAGCTAGCCAGGATTTAGGGGGCAGAGAGAAGACTGGGGAGAGTCAGAGGATCACATAGAGTGATAGAAATGGGTTGACTGAAGTTACAAGAGCTAGCTAAAAATAAGCCTAAGCTACCGGCCAAGTTTTTATAATTAATATTAAGTTTCTGTATGGTTACTTAGGATCCGGCTGGCGGGATAGAGCTGATTGACGGGACAGAAAAACTGTGTCTACAATGGCTAATTGTGAACTACTCAGTGTGTTTGCTGGGAACTGGACTCAGACCCTCTAGAGGGCACTGCCCCTTCTTAAGCTCTGAGCCATCTCTCCAGTCCCATGAGTTGTATTCTAAAATCTGAATTTTGCCGGGCGGTGGTGGCGCACGCCTTTAATACCAGCACTCGGGAGGCAGAAGCAGGTGGATCTCTGTGAGTTCGAGGCCAGCCTGGTCTACAAGAGCTAGTTCCAGGACAGGAACCAAAAGCTACGGAGAAACCCTGTCTCGAAAAATCAAAAAAAAAAAAAAAAAAAAAGAAAGAAATAAAATCTGAATTTTAAGCTACTTGTCTGGAATTCCCCCAAATTATTAATACACATCAAAATGTTTAGTGAGACTCAAAATATAGCATCTATAATGGAGCTGAAAAACCAAAATAATAATTTAAAGGCAGTAGACAAGTTTGCTGCAATACTATTAATAGCAAAGCACCATCAATTACCATTACTGAGTCTCCTGTCCAGGCACGTGACTCTCAAGCCAATTCATTTGTATTTGCTTATACATTCCATGAATCATGTGAGGGAAGTGTTTATGCCTGAAATACCAGTTTTCTATCACCTAACCCTTGGGAGTCTCTCTACTATGATGAGATGCAGCCGATGGCCAAGACTGACACTAAGGCTGTGAACATCCCAGGATCCATCAGCTGCAATAACAAATAGCTTCTGGTATCAAGTTATTTTGATAATAAGATAACAGAAAATGGATTCAAAATATCTGAATTATTCTTTTTTTGTACAATATATTTCTATTTTCCACAGTACCTTCAGTGTTGATTCTAATGTGTATAAAAACATAAAATAGTAGTTTATGGATATCAGTGCTGATATATTTAGCTCTCTTGCAGTTGGCCATATGTGTATTATCATAGGGAAAATATACATTACTGCTACAACATATGTGGCATATTCAAATTCTTCTGAAATTATAATGCGATAGACAAAAATCAGAAATTTATTATTCCTGAAAAAAATAAGAGCAAATAATATCAAGTCATTTAAAGTATAACAAGTAAGCAGTAAAGGCCAACATCAGTCTAAACAAATCAAACTAGACATAATATTAAATACGTAAGTAAAAAAAAAAAACAAGCCTACAGCCAGGCCTTTAGTCCCAGCACTTAGGAGGCAGACACAGGTGGATCACTGAGTTTGAGGCCAGCCTGGTCTACAGAATGAGTTCCAGGATAGCCAGCGCTATACAGAGAAACCCTGTCTCCAAAAAACAAAATACTGCTACTACTAATAATAGCTAGCATACTTTACATAGAGATTATAGTAGAGGAAGAGAAAAGGCTGACTCTGTTAATGTATATAATAAATTAAAAGCAAGAAACAATAAACGTAGAGGAATATGTGTTATTCGTTAGCATTGTTTAAAATTTTTAAATGGGAGAAATATTCAACAATTACCATATTCGTGCCGGGCAGTGGTGGCACATGCCTTTAAACCTAGCACTCAAGAGGCAGAGGCAGGCGGATCTTTGTGAGTTCGAGGCCAGAACTCACAAAGTTCTGGTCTACAAGAGCTGGTTCCAGGACAGGCACCAAAGTTACAGAGGGAAACCTTGTCTCGGAAAAAAAAATTACCATATTCATTTCTTAAAACTTTCTAATCCATCCAAAATAGAAATGAACAAAAGAGGTTTCTGGATATGATAGCTGTTTACTTGGCCAACTTGATTGGATTAAAAAACATCTTGGTTGTGAGATTTCTTCCTTATGACTTCTTGCCTAGGTAGCTCCCAGAGGCTTCCAAAACAATATAAAGGCTATTGTCGTTGTTCCTGCTTAACCACTAGAACTAGATATTCTACATTTCTAAATCCTTATCGCTGACGACAACATCTACTCTGGACACAGAACACAGAGGGGTGAAGCTGAAACTGAACTGGACTCTTCCTCCCTGCGGCTTGCACTCACAATGATGGAACGTACTATCTAGGCTGTCAACGGAGAAAAGTCATCAACAGTCAAATGCAACTGTGGACCTTGAGGGTGTTCGTGATAAATTGCCTGGCAAGATATGCCCACTGGCCGGGCGGTGGTGGCGCACGCCTTTAATCCCAGCACTCGGGAGGCGGAGGCAGGCGGATCTCTGTGAGTTCGAGGCCAGCCTGGTCTACAAGACCTAGTTCCAGGACAGGAACCAAAAGCTACGGAGAAACCCTGTCTCGAAAAAAAAAAAAAAAAAAAGATATGCCCACTGGTTCAATATTGGCATGGATGTGCTGAGAGAAACAACCACATCTTGATTAGATTGGAGGCCCACTCCCCTGGACGGAATATATGCCTACCACTATAGATCTAGCCAAAAGCCCATGACCAGGAGCTCCCAGTCCTCCCAGTGGCCCTGCACTCGATGCTTTGTCAAATGCCTTCCAGATATATATGTGTATTCTCATAGACTCACACGGCTCTCGGCCTCCATCTTTTACAGTCCAAGTGGGACTCATGACTGGTCAAAATAAGGCACTGCTGAGTGTCTGGCCTCAAATGGGACACTGATGCCGCCTTCTCTGAGGCTCAAGGAACATCTTGGATGGGAGGTGCAAGGACCGTGAGAACCAAAGGATGAAGATGGATGTTGTGGGGCACTATCTTCTGGATATGGCATGGCTGTTGGAATCATCAACACACAGCAGGTGTGACTACGGTGGGTAGGGCAGTGCACAGAGGAAGAGAGGGGGAAGGGAAGCAGAAAGAGACAGACAGACATCCTCTCTCACTGCTCCCAGATCTGAACAAGCAGCCTTACTCTCCCAAGGTCACCCTTTCTCTGACGATCTACGCCCCTCAAACTGTGAGCCAAAGCTATTCCTTCTTGAGCTGCTTTGTGTCCAGAATCCCATTACAGCAATGAGAAACAATGCTCTTGAACATACGTCAGGATGTTAAGGGTTTACTTTTTCATGTTCTCTTTAAATTTATTCAATGGAAGAAAGCAGAAAATATTCCCTGTATGTTCTTGTTTTTGCGTCCTCTTTTGGAAAAGAGAAGCTGTTTTCCTGCTCTAAAATTATATAAGTGCACGGTCTATCTAACAAAGTAAAAACTCTACCCAGGCTAAGCAAAGCATGTATTTAATAATATTTTGGAAAATCAGGCATTCTTAAGGTACAGTTGATTTTCCCTTAATTTTAGACATTTATCTGACAAACAAGGTTGCCTTGGGCTAGATTTGGGCCACTGCAGGTATGGCTCACGCTTTCCCAGTCCTCTACCCAGATGAGTAGTGCAAGAAACCTGGTATACGAGCTAGCCCTAAAATGCCATCATCTTCTTCTATACGCATGTCAGTGAAGTTGCTGAGCTAGAAGAGGCAAACACACTGTTCAGTCACTACTTAACCTGTAAACATCTGTCACAAAATTAGTTTAAATAGGAGGGGAATCTACTCTAAAAGTGTTGCAGTGGTGATATTCTGGGTATGATGCTCTTAAAGGTTCATAATACTTACCCAGGTACAGTGAAAAGTATCCTTTCTTTGTGATATTCCAAGTAAGTTAACATGTTTTTAAACTTTATAAGCCAACTTCTAGCTCTCACATAAGTTGAAACATCAGAAATACTCATGAATCTAAGAAAAACACATGTGTGTTGTTAAAAATAGTATCTCAGTTAGGACAATAAAAGGGGAAGATATACTAAATATTAATGTCGGATTACTGAATATGCTGTCTTAGCCCTTTGTTCCTGCACCTATCCATATCCGTGGTCATATTTCAGTAACACTTTTAGCCTGAGACTCCTGTGCCCATGTTCCTAGAACCCTTCCTGACCTGAGACAGGACCTAATTAAAGTTTCTCTAGACCAGCCCCTTTAGGAGTTTTAGAATTAAGCTTCCTTTTTCTCATGTTACGTGACCCTAAAGGCAACTGAATGCCCCACCTTTCCCAAATATAATCCCCAGGCCAATGATAGGTCTCCCATAGAGATGACCAGACTGCTGATACAGTAATCACCACCCAGTTGTTATCTCTGCCACTGACTCACAGTTTTGTCTCAGATACCCACTCACTAATGCTAGCCAGGACAGTGACCGGATATTGATACATCTTTAAGACAATGAGCCTTTCCCACCACACTGCATGGCATCTAGCCATACCATCATTTAGGCCAACTACTCCAGAGCTCACTCTATCCCCAGAGAGCAATCTATGAACAAAATCCAGGCTGCTGTTCTTTTTCCAATAACTTAGAGAATATGATACAAAAGCAAAATACTTAGAAGAGCAATTAAAGCTCTCTAGAATCTTATTCATGGATTCCTTTGTCTCTTATCGAAGCCTGATCATCTCCAAAGTTATGAAACTCATGAGCGTGGGAGGCAGAATAAAGAGGGACGTTCAGAGTAGATAATGCGGGGTAGGGATAGTGATGAGAGTTTACCAAGCATGTTCAAGACCCAGCGTAGAAAAAAGAAAGGGAGGGGGAGAGGACAAAAGGAGGGAGGGCAGATAGGAGGGTGGGAGGAAAGAAAAGGAGCGGGAGTAAGAAGAGGGAAAATGTTATTGGACAGATGGATGAGGGCACAGGTGGACAAATAGATGGACACAGAGAGAGCCAAGATGATAGATTGGTTAATCCGGACATTTAATTCTCAGTTTGTTCATAGCCACATATTCATTCAGTCTGGGAAAAAAAATAAAGAAGTGTCTCACTTACTTTCCATGGATGGGGCAGTAGCTTTTGGTTGCACCAATTAATATCCGGGCCGCCTCTACCCCAAGGACCCCATCATTACATTGCTTTTCAAAGCTGCTCTGAAACAGTTTTTATATTTTAGTATTTTATACTTATAAATATTTACATATATTTATATTGAAATAAAAATTACAAAGGATCAAAACATTGATGGAATGGCTGAGAACTGTGGCTCACGCCTGTAATCCCAGCACTTGAGAGGTGGGAGGATTATCATGAATTCCAGGACTGCCTGAGCTACAGTGAAACCTTACTTCAAAAGAAAGAAGAAAAAGTATAAAATAACTTATGCTACTCTTACAATTTTACTCCATTGTTTTTTAAATTTATTTATTGTGTGTGTGAGCACGAGAAGGTCAGAAGACAATTCATAGGAATAGTTCTCTCATCCACTAAGTGGATCCAGGGGATAGAACTCAGGTCTTCAGGCAAGAAGACAAGGGCCTTTACCCACTGAGCAGCTGGCTTGCCAACTCCCATTGTGGGCTTCCTGGTTCTTGCATAACTCACATTATAATTACTAACACCAGTTCTCAGCCTTGACACATCATGGGCTCTGTCAATTTATTACACTACTAGAAGTTAAATAAGCAGCCAGGGGAATCTCATATAAGAGGAACACAATGTATTCAGTTTCCATAAAGCAGTTTCATCTGAATGTGGTGACAAAAGCCTGCAATCCCAGCACCTGGGAGACTGAAACGGAAGAATCATGAGTTCAAGATCAGCTTGGGATACCTACTGAGACCCTGTCTCAAAAACAAAATAAAACCTTTCAGCTGTTTAAAGGGCCACAAAGTGACAGATAAAACTTACTAGTCTTAAAAACAAAATTTTTGTAACCTGAATTCAAAGCCCAAAGAAGGAAGACTTGGTTTTGTTAAGTTTTAATAACTCAGGCTGCAGAGATGACTCCATCAGTAAGGCATTTGCCTTACACGCACAGGACCTGAGTTTGGATCCCAGCATCCCTGTGAAGGGTTCAGTTCAGCTCAGCTCCAGCCTGTACTCCCAGCAATGGGGAGGTAGAGACAGGAGGATGCCCCAGGCCTGCTGGCCAGCCAGCCTAATCAATCAGTGAACTTCAGATTCAGTAAGACAAACTGTCTCCAAAAATAAAATTGAAGAGCAATTGAGAAAAACACTCATTGTCAACCTTCAGCACATGCAGGCAGAGCTTTTGTCTGGCCAACGGCTCCCAAATAAACACACTGGGGCTTATATTAATTACAAATGCTTGGCCGATAGCTCAGGTTTGTTACTAGCTAACTCTTAAACTTATATTAACCCACATTTTTTATCTATGCTCTACCATGTGGCTTGGTACCTTTTCTCAGTATGGCATGCTCATCTTGCTTCTCCCTGTATCTGCTGGCGACTCCTCTGACTCTGCCCCACTTCACCCCATCTCTCTCAGTTTGCTTGTACCACTTAATACTTCTTGCCTGGCTACTGGACAATCAGCTTTTTACTAACCACTGAGAATAATGCATATTTACAGTGTATAGAAGGTTTATTCCACAGTGCACACACACGCACACACACACACACACACACACACACACACCAAATAAATAAATTTCTGTAACTCAAAGACTAATTTTGACAGTCCATAGATTATTTCAGAAGACAAAAAGGTTTTCTAATTATCCAAAAACTATAAGGATTAAAGGCTTGTGAGACAAAAAATAATAATATTGTTTGAATAATACCAACCATTTGTATTATAGCTACATGCAATCTGGCCTCTTCTATTAAAACTTCATCTGTTGGGGACTCCTCTATTGGACCATGAAAAGAAGAAACCTGAACAGTGTGCGTCTGTTTTAAAATCTAAAGAGACAAAGTTGAAAATAAGCAAAAACAGGCTAAAACAAGATAAACATCATACTTAACAAAGATTTTAGTAACTCGCTCAGAATTGCTACAGCAATAAGCTGTATATAACTTGATTAATGCTTTGCCATATGTGTCTTAGTTATGGTTCCTATTGCTGTGAAGATACACCATGACCACGGCAACTCTTATAAAAGAAAATATTTAATATGCAGCTTACAGTTAGAGGTTTAGTCCATTATCATCATTGTGGGAGGCAAGCAGGTAGACGTGGTGCTGGAGAAAGAGCTGGGAGTTCTATGTTCTACCTCTTGCAGGCAACAGGAAGTGAACTGAGACACTGGGTGTAACTTGAGCATAGGAGACCTCAAAGCCCTCTTCCACGGTGAGACACTTCCTACAAGGCCACACCCACTCCAACAAAGCCATACCTCCTAATAGTGCCATTCCCTTTGGGGGAGCATTTTCTTTCAAAGCATCACAATATTAGACCATTGACTTCAATTGCCATGAAGGAAATATTCCTTTGAGAGATTTAGAAGCCAGTTTACCCTTTAAGCCTGTCTATACTTCACTACTCTCTACCTTAGCCTATGGTTTCTACTTTTTATAAAACACAGAGAGAGATCTCTCAGGATCTCTACCTGTTGGAAGCATCATCTTAGCCGAGGTCATTGCTTGGAATTTAACCAGCAATTTTGAACAAACATCCATTTTTCTTGTATCTAATATAAAGGCCAATCATGAAGACTTTCTTTTAGGGACAGAATTCAAAGAAGATGCTTCACCAGGACATCAAAGTTAATAGATTTCCCCCTCTATTTTCCGGTATTTGGATAGTAGACTCACGTTTGTGCATATGCGTATGTACACAGATGTAAGTTTGTGTATGTGTGTGTACATGTGTGTGGAGGACAGAGATCACCTCAGAAGAGCCACTTTGGTTTTGGTTTACTTTTCAAAGGGATTTTTACTAATTAAATTTGTTCTCTGACAATTTTAGACATTTACTTTTTGAAACAGTCACTCACTGGAAGCAGAAGCTCACAGATGAGGCTAGGATGGCTGTCCTGTGAACTCCAGGGCTCCCCAGAACTGAAATTACTAGCAAGTACCCTCACACCGGGCTTTTCCATGTATGTTCTGGAAATCGAACTCAGGTCTCCATGCTTGCGTGTCGAGCACTCTACCCACTGAGCTGTCTCTTCAACCCCAGAATCGTGTCTCTAATACTGAGTCAGGGAAGACAGGAAGACCCAGAGGGGGAAAATAAGATGACCATCATGTCTATCAACTCACAGGATTGTATCCAATATTTGCCTTTTCTTCTACTACATTCCAGTTAACATTTGTTAAAATTTTTTCTGTTTTAAATAAATTTATTGCATTCTGTATATTCTGTTGTATGTGTTCAATGGCATTTCGAACAGCCATTTGTCTTGGAAGGGAGAGAGCACACAAACCTGCGATCAAAAAGAAGAAATGAAGGCATTAGCATAGTTCCCACCCCAGCTTCCACCCCTCCCCCTTGTTCCCACTGCTACCAATGCTCTTCTGCTGGATTTCTCTATATGTTTGTTATTTTACCGTTCTCATGTAATTATATTATAAATAGGTTCAGATTCCTCTTAGATGTTATTAAATGTCCCTATTTATGATTTTATTGTCTCTATGTTTACATTTGTCTTTGAATTCAATTTTTTTTTTAAGATAAGCAGCTTCAGCAGAGCTTGGGAAGCATCTCCCTATGTCCTTTCTCTCCTTCATCCTTCTGCCAACAGAATTTCTGACTTCTGACTAAAAACATGGCCAGCCAGAAAAAAAGTGATTTTCGAGGTTCTGTCACTCCTGTGTCTCCCGTAATTAAGCTCGAGCCTATGGAGTGTGCATTAAAATGATACATCTGTCCTTAAAGAAGAGCTGCTTGTCCTCCTGTCCCCACATTCCAACTTCTTGCTAGCTGGTTAGACTGTGGACACGAGCAATTTCTCTCGTGTTAGTTAGACTTTGGTACAGAGCAGTTTCTACCCTGCAAGCACAAAGGCAGCCTATGGACTAGAGAAGCAGTAAGAGAAAGGGGGCCTGGGTCTCTGGATGACCAGACCCAGCAGAATCATCCTATCATTCTAGACATACTGGTAGAAGGGAAAGACCTGGCTTTTTGGGGATTCTTTTCATATGTTTTTATTAAATTATATGAACCAATAATGCAGTTAAAGAATAATTTATATGCAATTCATTAATGAAAAGAAATCATGTATGAGCCAGTTCCTGTAGTCCATAAGACATGTCTACACAACCTTCCATTAATACTCTATTTGCATTTTCTCTCAAACAAACCTCTATATAATACAACATAATATAATATTTAAAGTATATAATAATACTTTACCTAATGTCTTGGCTGATCGAAGCATCATATGTGAATTTATTCCTGTTGTCAATATTGATAGTATTTGTATATAGAATATAAACTAAAACCAAAACATACAGATGTTAGAGCCAAATATCAAATACTCTTCCCAGGGATAAACAATGTTCATTTAACCACCTGTAAAACTCTAACTCAATCCGCATTTTTAAATTCTGTCTCAACAAGCTAAAGTCAAAGGGTTATTTTGTGGACAACTGTTTGGCCAGAGTACATGAGGCAAAACTTAATTTTCAATTTGAATAAGAAAAAAGGGTTAGTCATGTATATTCTGGGCTAAGGACACAGAGAGAGATCTTTCCAATGCTTTGGGCCAGTTAAGCCCTCCAAGCCCCAGTGCCCTTCACTGAAAAATGAAGTTGATAACAATATCTCCTCCAAAACATTTCCCCAAACTGATCAGAGTCATCCTAGGTACTTGCCAAACATT
The DNA here is from genome assembly GCF_018167655.1 of Microtus oregoni. Lineage (NCBI taxonomy): Eukaryota > Metazoa > Chordata > Mammalia > Rodentia > Cricetidae > Microtus > Microtus oregoni. Next base: position 37,552,375 of record NW_024543072.1, read on the forward strand.
CTTACTCCCCGGTGCCTGCCCAGAGTTGTGACTATAGGTTTGGAGTACAACACAGGGAGTTCTTAATATCATGTCGACTTGGGGAACACAATAAAACAATACCCAAATGTTAGCTCACAGCTCATTGGTTTGGGGAACACAATAACACAGTACCCAAATGTTAGCTCACAGCTCATTGGTTTGGGGAACACAATAACACAGTACCCAAATGTTAGCTCACAGCTCATTGGTTTGATTTTAGGCCAGTTCATTGCATAAGAGAGAATCTGAGAGGCTAAGTTTTTGGTTATTGTACTTTTCCTTTGAGAAAGGTTTCTAAGAAATTTCTCTACCTTGTTCAGTACTGCCATATACACAGAGGTGCAGGGACTAGGGCTGTGTTAACATATTTGCTTAGCATGTACAAGGCCCTTGGTTTGATCCCCATCACTGCAGAAACAACAATGGTGAGGTCCCCTCACACTACCAGCGTATCAGGGGTGTCTGCTTCAGTGCCACACCTCTGGACTGCTAGAACCCACTAGCGAGCCCAAGGCTTTGAGAAAGAGGAAAGGAAACCAAGTTTTGTTTGTCACTACAGATCACGAAGTCTTCAGCCAGACTTTTTTGAGACAGAGTCTTTCTACAAAGCTATGGGTGTTTTGGAACTTCCTATGTAAACCAGGCTGGCTTTGAATTCACAGAGATCTGCCTGCTTCTGCCTCCCAAGGGCCGGGACAAAAGGCGTGCACCACAACTGCCTGAGTTCAGCCAAACATTGTTAAATGAGTCTGAAGACTAAAAAATATGCTTAATGCAACAATTTATAAACTCAAAAGATATATATTCCTTTGGTACACATCACTAGCATCTCCAATTTTGTTCTGGCAGCTACATGAATTTGAATGTCCTAGATGAAGGCATTTTATTATCACTTTTCTGATAGTTATTAGGGGGGGAAATGGCATTTGTATGTTTGGTAAAACTTACTGAGCATTTATTAGGTGTCAGCTATTTTTACAACCCTCAATTAGAAGCTGAGATTCAACGAAGCAAAGGTATATCCCCCAAAGTCAGCCGGTCTGTGAATGGTGGAGTCAGGATTGGAAATCAAACATACAAATAACCCTATTAACAATCACTGTGTGGATGCTGGCCCCTTCCACATGATCAACATAAACTTTTTTCTGACAATGTCCTTTTCTACTGAAAAAAATGCATTTAAAAAAAAACCCTAATTCAAAGTTGGTTAACTTTAAGATGAGGTATAGTATGCTACATAGTAAGTAATAAATGAGTCAATAAAAATATTCGTAGCACGTGATTATTTTCCTTACCATATGCGGTGCCTCTATTTTACGTTCAGAAAAACTATAAATATCTGGAGCCAGGAGTAAGCTAAAAACACCTCTGATGCCAGACCATGCGATGACAACGCCCCATCGCCAGTCATACTCATAACTTGAATGCATCAAAATAGGGCTCACGAAGAGAACAGTAAGCAACCTGTGCACAGGAAAATGGTATAAATAAATAAAACGTACATGATACAGTAATGTTATACATGGTTAAAATTGTGTACTCAGCACAAAACTTCACTTAAGAGTTTCCAGGGATGAGAAAACAGCAGAGGTTACCAGTAAGTCCCTGGAGCTAATCTGAAGTTTGTGAGCACTATAGTCTGTGTATAGTGGAAGAGTCTACACAAATGTAAGGATTTATCGCTAACACTACGGTGTATAGTTTGCAGCTAGGTAGTAAATTCTTTTTTTTTTAATTTATTTATTTATTAAAGATTTCTGTCTCTTCCCAGCCACCGCCTCCCATTTCCCTCCCCCTCCCCCAATTAAGTCCCCCCCCCAAGCCCGAAAAGCAATCAGGGTTCCCTGTCCTGTGGGAATATGGACAGTTCTCCAAAGCATCCTGACAAGTTCATCTGTTCTGTGACAAACCACAAAATGACTGAGAAACTGGAATTGGAAGAAGTGATGATCAGACCACCCCCCCCCCAAGAAAACAAAATTACTATAGACACATTTATAAACTTAACCAGGCAAATTTTTTTAACCTCCTACAAGAAACATACGCTAGGCCTGGGGAGATGGTTCAGGGATGAAAAAAATTGTCGGAGAAGTATGGAGACTGGAGTTCAGATCATAGAACCCAAGTACACACCTGGTGGATGTGGGGGTCCACCTGCAATTCCAGCCTCAGGAGGCAGAGGCAGGAGATTCCCTAAGCAGACTATGAGAATAGCTGTATCAGGGAGCCTGAGCCCTGGGCCTGACTGAGAGACTACCTCAGTGAAGAAAGTGGAAGATCAGCAGAAGTAGAGTCTCAAAATCAACCTCAGGGCTCCCCCACAAGCATGCATACACACACATGTGCATGCACATCCCTCACACATACACCCACATACATGTAAAATATGTACATATATGCACTATATACATGCCCACAGATACACACACACAAATGGGTGGAAAAGAATCCTATACTTCAATGTGTTTCTGCTTATTTTAAGGCCACTTTTCAATAGGATCTTGTGAAAAAATTCAGAACCTAACCTTCTTTTCATTGTTTTATTATGTGTATGGACATTTTGCCTACATGTATGTCTGTGTATCACCTGGTGACCTAGTGACCTCAGAGCTCCATAGCTCCCGTGTATCAAATGAGGTCCAAGATAAAATTACACTGCGCTCATCTTCTCCTCCAATCCAGAAATGCCCCCTCATTTGCCTCATTTGTCCATAAATTTTCTGCTAACAACTCCTCTCTCTTTCTCTCTCTCTCTCTCTCTCTCTCTCTCTCTCTCTCTCTCTCTCTCTGGACCCATTTTTCTTGAATATGTAAATCTATCACAGAGCAGACATTTCACAGAAACTCATGACTAGCTGTGGACCCCCAGGGACTGAAGAGATGGGTTAGTGGTTAAGAGCACTGCCTGCTCTTCCAACGGCCCTGAGTTCAATTCCCAGCAACCACATGGTGGCTCACAGCCTGTAATGAGATCTGGTGCACTGTTGAAGAAGAGACCTGGTCAGTTATCCTCATCAACTTAAACCATGAAATCCAGTATGGACAAGTTCAACAAATATACAGGCTGCCCATGTATGCTTCAGCATTGCCAGGGCATACATTTCGTTCATTTTTTCAAATTATAAAGCTTAGTTTCCTTATGTTACAATCATTTGAATATTTCTCTTATCCTACCAACAAGATGGCAGACTTCTTGAAGAGAAAGGCACTGTACTTTCATTGCCACTGTGACCCTTGAGACTTTTACCAGAAGCTCTTGTTGTGTTTACCTAGCCTCTTTGCAAATGAAAAGATGTGGAACCGCTGTTTGCCTAGAATGCAGCTTGTGGTGAGGGATATCACTAGAGAACAGTTAGGAGAAGCACCACTTTCTGGAGACTCTAAGTTGAGAAAGCAAATCTGCATAGCCAAACAACCAAACACCTTGGAAGAGCTGGCTAATCCAGCCGGTCCTAAGACAGTAGGAGATGGGTGTTTCTAGGCCACTCTCAGTTTAGGGCGCTAAACAGGAGGAAGGGAGAGGGGACATGGCAGGAAATTTCCCACTGAAGTAAAAGCTTGATGGCTTCCTACAGGTCTAGAGTCAGGGATTCAAAGGGGAGACCTTTAAAAATGGGGAAGCTTGTGAGGAAATGTAGTTCCTGTTGATGGCCCAACAGCAGGTGGAAAGTGAGGCGGTTTCTTGGGGTGTGGCAGTAGCCCAAAGAAGCTGGATAGAGCAGAGGCCTGACCAAAGCCTCCAAAGGCACTGTCAGTTCCTGATATCAGAACAGACCTGGCTAGAGAAGACCACGGCAGTTTCCGTCATCACTATGATTTGCCAACCACTCCCATCTATTCCCATAAGGACCGGCCATTTACATAAGGGATCTCCCCAACCTTTGAGTTGAAAGAAAAGTATCAGAGTAACTGTGTGTGTGTGTTTTGTGTGCATGTGTCCACATCTGTGAGTGTGTTTATGTGTCTGTATATGTCTGTAGGTATGTCTGTTTGTGTGTGTATGTCTCTGTGTATGTGTGTGTTTGTGTATGTGTTCCTCTGTGTGTTTGTGTGTTTGTGTATGTGTTCCTCTGTGTGTTTGTGTGTCTGTGTATGTCTGTGTATATGTCTGTCTGTCTGTGTAAGTCTGTGTGTGTGTCTGTTTGTGTGTATGTGTCCATATCTCTATATATCTGTGTGTCCGTGTGTGTGTCTGTGTGTTTATGTGTTTCTCTGTCTGTGTGTCTGTGTATGTCTGTGTATGTCTGTCTGTGTGTGTATGTCTATGTGTGTATCTGTTTGTGTGTATGTCTGTGTGTATATGGTGTGTAACGTCATAATGATTCTGATATGACCTCCACTTACATGATAATATGTAACATAAAGTTACAGAAACAAAGTTTTATTTTTGAGGCTATTATTTAATACCTAAGTTATTACAGACATATAAGGAAAATGGTTTCATATTATACATGTCAGTGTCCAAGTCAGAAACTGGACCATGTGCCCAAGGCTATTGTAGAACATCTCAGAGATGGCAAGTATGAGAGAGTGATATGAGCCCAGAAATAAACTTGGACCTACAAATTCAGGTAGGAAGCAAGGACTGATTTGCAAACCAAAGATGGTTAAGAGACCTACTGATTTAACAGCCAAGTGTAAACAGTAAATGTGCAATAGATGTGGCACATGCTGGACAGAGTGTAGGAGTGGTGTGTTAGATTGCATGGTAATGATTCCTGAATCATAAGACTGGATTCAAAATAGCATCTTATAAAGCAAGGTCCTTTGGCCACTGCCCTGTATAGAAGTCACGCTGTCAAGAATCCTTATAGAAGACATGCTATCAGGGGCAGGCAATGGCATTTGAGTAGGGAGTTCATTAAGTCCACCTTTCACCCCAGCTCTGTCCTTGCAGGCTGGGTGGCTGACTCCAGGCAAGTTTCTGAGGTCCCTGGAAACTTCCTCTGTAAACTGATGCAATAACATCTCTTTCGTGGAGCTGAGTTACTATCAGTGGCTTAGTCCACAGGGCAAGTGCTTAGACAATGACTTTACCGAAGGTTCTGATTACCACACGTGATGAGAAAGTCAGCAAGATGGGGAATTCCATTCATCTCGTCCTGTGTGCTCTAACTTTGACCTTGAGTCCAAAGGACCTGACAATACACAGAACTGCTTTCTGGATCTCCCCTCTGCTCAGTCAGCAGAATCAGTAAGGCAGGCCTGGGACTCGGCATTTCTATCACACTCAGGGGTAAGAAACCCGAAAAAAGCCACTCACCCAGGGCTTCACAGCATGCCACTGCCAAGGCCCCATCAACAGCGCACATTCCCCAGCACAGAACATTTCTTCCCCAGACTCCACTGCTTCCAATTCTAACTCTGAGCTTAAGAATCTAAGTGTGGGCGGGAGGGGGGTTGGGAGATGGCTCAGTTGGCAAAGTGCTTGGGGCACAAGAGTGAGGACTTGAGTTCAATCCCCAGCACCCACATAAGAGGCGGGAGTAGAAGTCTGTACCTGTGACCCCAGTGTTCAGGAGGCAAGATGGGACTATCCTTGGGGCCTGCCAGTATGTCAGTTGAGCTGAAGCAGAGAGCTCCAGGTTCAGGTAAAGACTCTGTCCCAAAAAATACAGTGGAGGGCCCAGTGGAGGTGACTCAGCAGATGAAGGCACTTGCTGCCAAGTCGGAAAACCTGAGTTCCATCCCTAGGACCTACGTGGTGTCAGAAGGGAATCAACTCCTGCCTTTTGTCCTCTGACAGCAAAATGTGTGAATATATGTGCATGCATGGAAATATATATCAATAAATAAGAAAGCAAATAAACATGTAGTTTTTAAATAAGATAGAGAAAATGTAACGGAAGACATTCAACATCAGCCTCCACATGTATGCACACACATGCACATGCATACACACCTGAATACATAAATGCATATATATATATACAAAAAATCTAAGTCCAGCAAAGAAAACTTTAAAATGAATCATTACCTTGCAAAATTCACTGTTACAAATAAGGTGACAGTGAAAACTAGTGAGTGGAATCTGAAATATTTGATTTCTCCACAGCCAATCACAATGCCAAAGAAGCCATATATTAAATGTTCATATGCAGATGAACACATTATTAAGAACCTAGGATGGATAAAAAAAATCACATTTTAATTGATGCACTTTCAAAAATATATGCTTTTTCACATAAAACTACCTCTGTTCTGACTAACTCGGTTATGACACTGTTATCTCAGAGGAAACTGGGTCCTCCATCCTAGTTACGGTCAACCACCTAGACAATCTAAGACATTCAGGTCACTGTTTACATCACACCACAACTCCTGGTGTGCCTCTCACAATGCAACAGTATGAGCAAAGAAGAGAAATAACACCATCCCCAAGCTGGTGATACACCGATTTCTATGGGGTTACCCAGCGGTTCATCTAATACTGGAGCTGAATGTCCTGCGTGAGAATGGCTACAAAGAGCCACGTGGGTACTGCAAAGTGACCGCTGAGGAGGATGCAATGCCACTTCACCACTTCTGCTGTGACTTGCATTTGGAAAGCCTCTCTTGTCTGCTTTTCAGTCTGCTGAATTCCTACACATCTGGGCAACCTGGTTCTTGCCCTGTGTTCTCCATCTGACGCTCTCTGATTAGCCATGACCTCTTCTGAGCCCCTGCAGTGTTGATTGCCTACACCACCACAGTTAAGCAAGGGAGACCAATAGGTTGTTCTCAGATGGCTTCTGAAAAAGCTGTGATGTGGCATATGTAGGGTATGCTGGCTTGCATGAGCCAGGACCAGATCTGACATCTCCAGGCAGATCTCAAATCCTGCCTCCTCTCGATTCCCTCTCTGAGGACTTTGAGCTGCTTTGCCCCAAAGCCTCACCAGTGGCTCTCAAGGTCTACACTGGGGAAGAAGTGTTAGGAAGCCACATTTTAGCTGCAGGTAAAGCATGGTATCTGGTATAACTAGGACATAGTATGACTCCCCAAGAGATTCCCGTCTCCTGATTCAAACCACTCAGAGCTCCTGTGGGGAAAAGCATGAATGGAGGACCTCAAACCCCAGTGCTTAGTTCTCAGCTGTCATAGAATAACTAATGAGTTGAATACTTTTTAAATGATTTCCATAGAGTCTAACAATGCCTTTGCATATAATAGGGCCCCCAAAATACATAGTTTTAGAATACTTATCACTAGGGTTTTTTTTTTTATAAAAACAAGTACACCCTTTAACAATAATGGGTTTGTTTTGTTTGTTTTTAGAAAATGTCTTTTTCCCATTGCTCAGGCTTAAAATTCAACACCCAGGCCATAGCAGCAGAAAAAGATTGGTGGCTTAAATGAAGGAATAAACAGCTAAGGGGCTGGAGAGATGTGCTTCCAGAGGTCCTGAGTTCAATTCCCAGCAATCACATGGTGACTCACATCCATCCATTTTGAGATCTGGTGCCCTCTTCTGGCCTACAGGTGTACATGCAGGCAGACTAATGTATACATACAAAATCCTATGGAATCTATACTGAATATGCGGCAGAAAACTCACTTAGTAATTATGAACTCCATCCTCGGTTTAAAACTTAATGAATCTAAATTCAGGCCTACTGTAACCAAAGCGACAATTCCTGACATTCCAAAATATTCCACTGGGGAGAGAGAGAGAGAGAGAAAAGAGTTAAAAGTAAATGCATTGAAATCTGCACACTGGTGTGCACTGAGTAAAGACAATAGGAAAGTTGAAAGTGGTGTTTCTCATTTAGAAAGTTGCTTCAGGGAATTCGCCTAATACTGTAGGTCGGGAAATAGCAAGGTTTCTTCTGTAACTGGCCGCCCCATAATAAAAACCTAACCTTTGTGAGCTGTAGGGGACCTGTCACCGCTATGTCCCTCCGCGATTACCCTGTAAAAGAAGCCAGAGCTAGCATACAAACTAATGACTAGCCAACAGAACTCTGTGGGCTTTCAACTTCATATGATCTCCATCTCCATGAGCTACCTGTAGTTTATTCTGCTCTTTTTTACAAAGCTATTTTCAGCTAAGAGCAAATTTGACCCAGTTTGCTAATCCTACATTATCACCAAGGCCAGGGTTAGTGGGGAAGTAGAACCTCAGGGACTTTGTGCTCCCTGTACCAGGAATTGCTGACAGAACTTACAGCTTCCTGAAGCTTCTGCCTCCCCCATGCTCCCTCCCCCGCGCCGACTAAAGGTTAATTCGTGGGCTCTAGATGTTGAAAAACCTAGTGTAGGGAAAATGTTTGAATATCGTAAATGCCATTGATGCTGGGCTATAGACAAAGAGCCCAGTGTGACAGCAGGCAGAAAGGAAAAGAAAGAGCATGCAGACAAGAAGTAAAAGAGATGATGGCTTTCTCCACCAGAGTCTGTGCGCGTACAAAAAAGGCGTGAAACAGCAGCCCCTCCCAGACCTACTGCAAACATTAGATTAGATAAGATAGTGCTCGGCACGTCCCCTGGGACGACACCGACACCGTTGTGACTGTGGCCTCTGCTCTCCAGCCACTGGTTCTGCTGCTCGTTAACAGTGAGGAAAGATTTCCCTGTTCTCGTTTATCTATTCACAGCTTCACCCTAGACTTTCTCACCTACTTTCCTAACTGAATTTCACTTAAACAATCAAGTCAAGTAAAGCTAATGGTTCCGCAAATGTGATGACAGGGAAAACGTCAAACTCTTTTTTCCGGCTTTTATCATAAGTACATACTAGTTTTTAGTTTTGCTTGATTGATTTTTATATAGCTTGATTTCTTTCGTGCCGAATTTTGAACACATTTTTGTCAAATGTTTGGGTTTCGTTGACTTGAGCTGAGCTGATCAAGCCCTTTGATCCCACAGTTGAAGGAAAATAAGGAATCCACACTGTTAATTAAGGAACGACCCCAGCTCAGCTTGAGAATTCTTTGTCCAGGCTGGGGAACCTCTAAAGCGAAAATGAGGCTGAAATGGTTTGCAGCCAGGTCTTGCCCCTCTACCCTCAGCTCTCGTCCATTGAATCTGTTTAAAGGGGCACCAAGCGTTGACTGAAAACATCTCCATTCTAAAAGAAAGAGGAAAGGAACCAGTGTTTATGAACCTCCCTGCCTGGAACCCAGCCAGTGGAGAGCTGGCAAAGGCTTAAAAACTAATCTCTGGCGGCTGGGGACTGGGATGGGGCGGGGGAGGGGGGGGGTTGGAGAAAGACTTGCTAGGCGCCATAAACTGTCACTCAAATGAAGGTAGGAGGAGATTTGCATAATGAGCTCCTATCAGCCCCTAAGTACCTCCAGCTCCCAAGCATAGCGAGTCCCATCACAAACCTTCCTTCATTAATACCTGCAGTTCCCTGTACAAATGAGGTAATTTGAACAGATGAAGAAACAAGCTTTGGGCTAAGTATGTCCCAAGGTTGCTGACTGATGAAGTATATCTGGAGTCTGCTTACTCAAAAATTAAGTAATATTTGTTTATTCGACCATCGTGTATTAAATTATTGTCAGGTATTTAACAAGCTCTAAGCTTGGCTGAGAGCAAGAGCTGACTATGAGCCGCGCTCAAGCTCCAGAGGCTCACAGTCTGGTAGGGAGATGGAAAGATGGAATGGAATCTTCTTTGAAGATAAGGAACCCACAAAACTTTCACACAGGAGAAATATAATGGAGTTTAAGGAAATGAGCTTCCTGGGGGGGAAAATCTGCAAATGTTTTCTCTAGTTTGACAGGCTCACAGTCCTGAGCAACCACTAGGTGGCGATCTGTCCGTTGGGAAAACAGTGCTTTTCCACAACCAGTCGTGTAAAGAGCTCTTGAGATCTGAGGTCTTGCCTGAAAGTCACTCGGTGACAGCAAACGCAGTTTGGTCATAGTTACTATGGCTCACGGTAACTGTAACACTCCAAGTCCCAATTTTATAGGATTGAGCTGACTGAAGGCCCGCACGGATGGAGCTCTATTATATTACTTCAGCAGTTGTCCCGCCCCAAGCTTCTCTGGGGACAGAAGCACCTCTGATCTCTCCTTCTTTCCTGCCTTCTAGATTGAGGGAAAAAAGGCCGGCATCTCAGTAGCCTTCTCGGCTTACTAAGTGAAGGCTATCGAGCTGGGAAAGATCTCAGGAGCTTCTTCGCCAATTTCCCCTTTTTTACAGGCGAGCTGCTCAAGAGTCAGAACAGATAGGAACTCCATGTTCTACTAGGGGACAACCAGGAACGGCCTATCGGGTTAGAGAACAGAGCTCAAAGGGGTAAGAGAGTAACCAGGGGTGGGGATGCAAACAGGAAGGGATATGGAGTTACAATAAAGAGGATATTAAGAGAGGGAGGGAGATAACTAGTCAGAGAGGTGAAGCGACAAAACAGAAGGGAAACGGCAAAGAGGCGGGAATGGTTGCGAAGTTTCTGGAGTAAGGAGCAGAGCAGAACCAAGATTCCTGCGCTTTTCCGGAGAACAACAGTGTTTGCATTCCTTTGCCTTACCGAGGTAGAAAGTCATGTACACCAGAGAAAAACAGAGAACAACGTTAGTCAGTGTGTTGCTAAAAAGGTCGGTCAGTATAATCCGAATGAATCTCGTGCACCAATATCCACATATTGCGCTTCCAAAAATGTCAAAGCTGAGTCCAATGATGACATGTAACTCTAAAAAACAGAAGAAAGGGAGAAAGAAAAGCTTGAGTTTAACGTCTGGGGGGCTTGTTTGTCTTTGGTTTACTCTTGAGGCTTGTGAACAGGGAGCCTGTTCTTCAGCAAAGAGAGCGCCCCCAACAAACTTGTGAAAAAGAGGCTGTCTAGGAGCAGCCTTCCCATCTTAGGAGTAGCCTTCCCGTTCAGTCTACAGCTTATGATGATTTCTCCAGGGATAATAAACAACTTCCACCCACACTCCTATCAACAATCCCAGTGAAACTCCTTGGGTCACACACAAAGACAATAAATAGAGGGGCTAGTTGAAAAGAGGATTAATGGGAATGAGGAAGAGACAAGAGAAAATAACAAGGGTGAAGATAATTGAGATACATTGTGTACATATTCAAAAATATAACAAAATCCATTCATATTTAATTAGTATATGCTAATGAATCATTTCTAAACCGTCTACCCAAATTACCGGGGCTCCTTCATTGAAAAGGACTGTGAATGTCTCTTTTCCACCCAAATTTTTCTGCTTTCAGGCCTTGTCACCCCTCTCCTATAGCTGTCACATAACAAGAGGACACTTTCCCCCATTCATGCTATATGGCTTGACTTTCTCTTTCTTCTCTAGCTACCAGGACAACATCTAGAAACCTGTCAGGGGAATATATTCCACCTTCCAGTTATCGTTAGCCACACAAACCCAACTCTTTTCATTCTTAGGGTTGTTCTATCAATACTATAGGAATCAAGTTTTCAGCATCAAATCTATGACCAAGTCAACTCTTTCTGTCCACTGAGAAACATAGTGATCCTAGCTCAAGAGACACCCTGAGCCAAGTGATGTAGTGATGTATATGTGCAGGCATGCTAGGGGAGGGAAGTGAGGGGTTTCATTACTATTGTTTGAATTACTTTTTTATGCTTTGAGATTATAAAATTATATCATTTCCCCTTCCCTTTTCTCTCTCCAGCTCTCCCATACACTCTTGTTTGCATTTCGCTTATCATACAATGTATACTTTGTGTTTTAAGTGATCACTAAAGTACCAAGATGGTAGTTATTTTCCTGTTATCTAACTTTTAACTGACCCCAGAGCAATGTATAGAGAAAGATGCAAAGACGAACGCACTTTCATTTCAATACGAATGATTTTAGAGAACATACGGACAAAACACGATGCTCTTACCCCTGAACATGGAAACATTAGTTGTATGGCCCCGGAAAATTCCAAAGAAAATGCATGTGAAGCTACAAATGATCAACGACTCTCCTCTGATAATGTCCGTGTACATCTTAGAAATGCCTGGGGAGGGGAACAGGAGCGAGAGTTGAATGTGGTGCGATGGTGCTCTTGCGTAGAGAACAGGGAAGAGCGAGTATGTGCTAGGGAAAACACAGAAAGCAGGCAGTCATAACTGGCATGCACCCGTGAAACAATCACAAGCAACACTTTTCATTTTCGTGCTAAGCCTTCTGACTCTTCAGCTGCAAAGGAACACAACAGAAGCAACCCTTGTATCACCCTGTCCTGGTTTTGTTTCTGTTGCTGTGATAAAAAAAAAAATATCCTGACAAGCTCACCAAGGCCAGCTGGACTGGAACTGATGGAGCACGTGAGCAAACTGGACTCTCTGAACGTGGTGGACAATGAGGGCTGACTGAGAAACCAAGAACAATGGCAATGGGTTTTGATCCTACTGCATGTACTGGCTTTGTGGGAGCCTAGTCTGTTTGGATGCTCACCTTACTAGACCTGGATGGAGGGGGGAGGACCTTGGACTTCCCACAGGGCAGAGAACCCTGACTGCTCTTTGGACTGGGGGGGGGGGGGGAATGGGAAGAGGGGAGGAGGTGGAAATTTTTAATAATAATAATAATAATAATAATAAGAAGAAGAAGAAGAAGAAGAAGAAGAAGAAATATCCTGACAAAAAGCAACTTATAGGACAAAAGGTTTATTCTAGTTCACAGCTCTAGGTTATAGTCCATCATGGCAGGGAAGTCAAGACATCGGGAATTTAGAACACCCAGTCACATCACACACACTATCAAAACCAATGCATGCACACTTCCTTGTACTCAGCCACCTCTCTATACTAATGTATGGAGTACTTACGTACACTTGCACAGTCCAATATCCCCTGCCTAGGAAATGGTAGCACCCTCAGTGACCTGGTTTTTGCTATATTGATTAATTCGTAATCAAGACAATCACACACACACACACGCCTACAGACCAACTTTATTAGACAATTCCACATTGATACTCTCTTCCCAGGTGACTCCAGAGTGTGAAAGTTGGCAGTTAAAGCCGACCTTTAGATGCCCACTGCCCCTGATATTTTCTCATTTCCTTTTACTTTATGTTTGCATATGCATGTGTCTGGTTGTCAATATGTATTCACACCTGTGCACATGGACACACGTTTGAGGGGCCTGAGGTTGACGTTAATTATCTGCCTCAATGACTGTCCCCTCATATTTAGAGGCAAGGTTTCTCACTGATCCCAGAGCTCTTTGTTTCAGCTAGTCTGGCGTGCCAGCTTGTTCCAGGGATTCATAGTCTCTGCTCTCCCCACACTGGGATTATAGGGAAACCACTGTGTCTGCCTGGCTCTGAAGTGGGTGCTGAAACTCATTTTAGAAAAGCGCAAAATATCCAGATGTTGTAGCACACCTTTAATCTCAAAACTGGGGAAAGGATCTCTGTTGAGTTGGAGGCCAGCCTGGTCTACATAGTGGGTGAGTTCCAGGACAGTCAGAACTACAAAGAGAAATGCTGTCTCTAAAGGAGAGAGAGAGAGAGAGAGAGAGAGAGAGAGAGAGAGAGAGAGAGAGAGGAGAAGGAAGGAAGGAAGGAAGGAAGGAAGGGAGAGAGGGAGGGAAGGAGGGAGGGAGGAAGGAAGGAAGGAAGATGTAAACTATAACCTAGCAATAACATATACATGGTTGTTTGCATATGAATGTTTAATATTATTCACAACAGTTTCGTGTTAATCAGCTAATGGGTGCATAAATGCCAGGGGTACACCCCTCTAGCTGGACATTATTCCTCCACAGAAAGAAATGCTAATCCAATCACAGCACAGTGAACCCTGGGAACCTTATAAGTGAAAGATGTCAGACACGAAAGCCGTGTACAATAGCCTGGCCTGTCTGTGATCTTACTCTCCGTCGCTTCAGTCCTTTGAGGTCAGCTGTGGTCCCAAAACAGAAAATAAAAATTGTAGAAATAAACAAAGCATAAGTTTTTAAGAAATTAATTACTATATATTGTGATAATTCTACTGGTTAGTTATTACACATTGTTGTTACTTTAATGAGGCTAACTTATCCAGTAAGTCTTATCATAGATGTGAATATCTATGTATATCTAGTATATCTAGGTAGGACTCCATCCTATCCGTAGTTTCAGACAAGCGCTGAGGGTCTTGGAACAGACCACGAGTAATGAAGAACCACTACACTGTATGGTTTGATTTAAACCATGTCCAGAGCAGACAAACCCTCAGGCAAAAAAAGTACATTAGTAGTTGCCAGGGGCTTGGGTAGGTCAGATTCCACGTCCAAACTTCCACCTGATACAATTCTCTTTCTGCCTGGAGGCTTTTTTTCACATTTTATATGGTACAAATCAGTGGATGAGAAATCCATTCAGCCTCCACGTATTTGAGAAAGCCTCTATTTCATCTTTACTTTAAGATACTGAGTCTAACCCGACAGTAGTTTTCTTCTAAGGTTCTAAAAAATGTTGCTGTGCTGTCTTTGGGTTGCACCCTGTGTTTCTGAGGAGGTTTCTCTAGTCATTATTATATAGTAAATATTTTTACCGTTTACCTCTGACTGATGTTCAGGGAAATCAAATCATTGATTTTCAAGGATTTTATTTTGATTTCCCATGGAATGATTTTGTTTTTCTTGGACTTGGGAAATTTTTTTGGAGATATTTGAACCTTTGAGTTTTCACCAAATGAAGAGGTCTGCCACCTTTGGGGAGTCATATATTGGGTCGCCTGTGTTTGTTCCACAGCGTATCAAAGCTCAGTTTTTCCCAGTCTGTCTTTCACATTCCTTCTGGATTGTCCCCATTGCTGTGTCTTCAAGTTCACTGGCCTTTCTTTGCAGAGTCTGTGTCTCTAGAAGTTTTGATTGAGCCTCTTGTATTGCCCATGTTCAGTGGTATACCAATAAACCAGATCTCCAAAACTAAACTGGACCAAACTGGGCTGGAGATCTAGCTAAGGGGTAGAGTTATCGTCTAACATACACAGGGTTTGGTTTCTAGGCCCTCTTTTTAAAAACAGACGAAGGGAAAGCCTGATATGCCGTGTTTGTCATGTGTAAACACGCATTGATTTAAAGCTCCTGCCCTGGTCTGGTTTCTCTTGCTGTGATAAACACGACAACCACAAGCAACAAGGGTAGGAAAGAGCTCACTTGGCTTCCCTCATTGAGGGAATTCAGGGCACGAACTCAAACAGGGCAGGAACCCAGAAGCAGGAGGCCATGGAGAAGTGCTGCCTGCTGCTTGATCCCTCTGGCTTGCTCAATTGCCTTCCTTCATTTTTTTTTTAATTTTACATATTTTTTAGTTTACTTTCCTATACACCCACCTATTTTAAAAGCAGCTGATAGGCTACACTCAGGAGGCAGAGGCAGGTGGATCTCTGAGTTCAAAGCCAGCCTGGTTTATATAGTGACCTTTGGGTAAGCCAAAGCTACATAGTAAAACCCTGTCTCAAGAAAGAAGATAAATAAAAGCAACCACTTAATATAAACCACTGAATTAAAAACCCAAACTGATCACAATAAGTGACATATTATCATCATTATGATTACAGAGACAACTGGACCTGTCTAATGTTCTTTTACCTTGGGGTTTTGAAACAACAATAACTGAAAATATGTAGCTGAGATGCTATCGCCATCATCATCATTGTTGTTATTCCTAAGGTAGTATATCTATTTTGTTTGAAGAGGAATCTGTTTTCCAGTTTTCAATCTGGATGTGAAGTAATGGAATGCTTCGACATGACCTCGGAATGACAGGGTAAATACCAGCTTACTCAGAAACTGTGAATGGATTAATATTTAGGTTTGTCTCCAGGGACTGTCTTATCTGTGTTGCCTTTAAGTCGGTCATCTGTCCTTGAGAAAACAAAGCACTAATCCCTACTCTGAAGAAGACACTACAATCCAAAAGAAACAACGTATCCTCACTTCTGCCAGGTGAGAAAAAGGAACCTGACATGGGGGAATAACAAGGTATCCTCACATCTGTGGAGCGAGAGAAAAGAGGAGCGAGAGAAAAGAACGGACGTACCAATCGTTTTTAGCGAGTTGACGGAATGGAGAGGGTCTATTATGCACAGTGTGATGGTGAAGAGTAAACAGCACTGCAGATCCCACGAGTCTTCGTTGAATTTCAGAACCACATACGCAATGGTGACAAACGCTATCCCAAAGCTAATCACTCCCGTCAGCAAAACCTGTGAACCAGTTCATCACACAGGGTCACATCTACCCAAATATAACAAGACTGCATTTACCCGCAATGAAAAACCATATCCTGGGGTACAGATATTTGTTACTTTATTATTTTTAATAATGTAAAATTTTATTTATTCTCTGAGGATGTCATGCATGCATACGATGTATTTTGGTCATGTTCACCATTTTATTCTTTTTAACTTTGTTTCTTCTTTTTTCTTCCTTCCTTTCTTTTTTTTTAATGTTATGTGTCCTACCTATTTGTATATCAGTAGCATGTGTACAACCTGCCTACCTGGTGCCCAGGGAGGCCAGAAAAGGGCATCAGATCCCTTGGAAATGATGTTACAGATGGTCGTGAGCTGCCATGTGGGTGCTGGGAACCAAACACAAGTCCTCTGGAAGACAGTCAGTGTCTTAACTACTGAGCCATGTCTCTAGCCATTACTTTATTATTTTTAACTGGCATAGAATTGTATAGAGTTTGAGGGTGCCCAAAGGTATACCCAGAGGACTCTAAATCAACACACCACAGATTCACACCCTGTAGACATGGTTACATGCCCTTAAGCCTAACAGGCAGAACGTAAATTCAAGACTGGTTTGCTCTACACGGTGAGTTCCAACCCAGCCAAAGCTACATAACTAAAAAGAGAATAAATGTACCCCCCCTCGAAAAGCATTTAAAAGTTAGAATTGAATAATAATGAAAACACGAAACATCAAAACATGAGATTGGGTAAAAGGTGAAAAAATAAACATTGAACATGCAAAACACCATAAAAATGCCACAAATCAACTAATTTTAATTCAATATGCTAGAAAGAGCAGAATTAAACTAAAATAGGGAAAACGTTCTCTAAAAACACAAATAAAATCGTGAAAGGAATGTAATTACAGAAAAGAAGATATGATAAATAAAGTCCCAGCAATTAAAAGAAGACACCGTCATGATGAAACCAGGTTAGGACCAGCACCCAGACCCAAATATTTCCAGACCCTCTTGTGACTTATGAGCTTCCGTTCACTTATGGGCAAATCTAACATGTTGTTTACTCAGATCCCAATGTAGCAGTCCCTCAGCAAACACTAATTCCACCCCCCCCACACACACACACACAGCCTGCCCCTCAACTCTTTTAAATTAGTTCTACAGAGCACTAATTTAAAGTGTTTTCTTACCTGCCATAACACATTCTTTACTATATAAAAGTCCACGTCCAAAGCAGCCACAAATACAATTAAAGGTAAAAAATAACAATAAAGTGAAAAACTTGGTGTTTTTAGAAGAGGGTAAACAATTTGGTGCACCTAAAGGAACAAATGCATGGAAAAATTAGTCTGTTGCTTGTGGTGGTTTTAAAGTGTGCCCCTCCGCCTCCGCCTCCCCCACACCGCCCCCCCACACCGTCACCCCCACCGTCACCGCCCGAAAAGATTCGTGTTTTGAGGACTTTGTTCCAGCAGGTGGCGCTATTGAGAGGTGTTTGGATCATGAGGATGCTAATTTCATCCTTGGGCTTTTAGGGTATGGACGCTGCAGGAAAGAAAGTCACAGATGTGGCGTTCTAGGGCGTATACTGTCCTGACCCCGGCCTTTTTAGCTCTTTCTGCCATGATGATGACCCATCCATCTCCCCACATACCACAGACATGAAGCCAAACAACAAACGACTGAAAATCGTGAAACCATGAGCCGAAAATCATCTTTCCTCCTTCTGGAATATTGTTGGTTCATTTGTTTGTTTGTTTTATTTTTATGTATATGAATGTTTTTGCTACATTTGTGTACATGCATACAGTGGCCCAGGAGGCCAGGGTTGGGTGTCAGATCCCTTAGAACTAAAATTATAGAGGGTTATGAGCTGTTATGAGTGTGTGCTGGGAACCAAACCCAGATCCTCTGCAAGAGTAACAAGTGCTCATAACCACTGAGTCATCTCGCCAGCCCTTCCTTTTCCACTCTTTCCTGCTTTTAAACTGATCTTCCCTGAAATATGTTACATGAACATGACTTAAAATTTAAAGGTGGTCCTTCCAAAAATGATATAATATCCCTTACCACTGATGTTACCTGAGATAATACTATGAAATTCCAAGAAAAAATATTAAGCTATTAGGTATTTATTTTAATATATCTATTATATGTTCTCACACGGATATTTGTGGCTTTGCAGTTATCTGCTTGGAATTGAAAAAAAAAAAAACATTCCAGTTAGTCAGCAGAGAAATCTGATGTTTAGATGGTGGTATAATCAGTTATATAAGGCATGGATGATGGAAGTTGTACATAAGTAATAAAAACAACAGTTGTGGGAGTGCTGTAAATGTTCCAATCTAACAACTGCATTGTCTAATTTCTCTGTGCCTCCATCTGCAGAGGGCTGGAGAGTGTACTGCCATCGAGTTCCTGCAAGAATGAGTGAGTTAAACTCAAGGATTAATGAGTTGAGTATAAAACACACGGTAGGCACTCAAATGGTGTTGGCTAGTGGGAGCGGAGGAACTTCAGGAGGGTGACAGGCTTCTGCAGACCTAGATAAAGGTGCTGCAGGTGTTATTTCCATCTCAAAAGATAAAACATTGAATGGAGACAACCTATTAATGTACATTGCATCGCTGTTAAGGCCAGGCATTAATAAGTTAAAAAAAAAAGGAGGAATATTTTCTTGTGGCTATATTGTGTATAATGCGTGCTTTATATCTGATCTGAGAGAAAGGGGCAATTATGTTTTATCATGAAATAACTGCTGCAGGGGATGGCAAGATGGCTTAATGGTTAAGAGCACTTGCTGCTCTTGCCAAGGACCAGGTGAAGTTCCCAACACCCACATGGTAGTCTGGCATGCATGCATGAAGCCCTGGGTTTGAGTCCCAGGACTGCAGAAGAGAAAAAACTTACACATTTGGAGTGGGTCTTGTTTGAGGTGCTCAACCTCTAACTTAGTATAACTTAGTAGGTATAGAGTACCTCGACAAAATGGTAAGCCAGCTGCCCTGTCACAAATCCTGACACAGAGAGAATCATCAAGACAAAGACCTCGGAATTCTTTAAAAGCATCTTTGAAAACCCTAAAAAATAAAAATACAAGTTATAATTTCAAAATAGTAATTATCCTATTTGATCATTATGCATTATATGCCTATGTCCAGTTGTACTGTAACCTACCACTATATATATATATAGCATGTCAATTAAAAATAAACCTTATTGAAAGAGAAAAATGATTATTTATATTTTCAAAATGATGTAATTAATTGTTAGTCTAGCTATTTAATTTTCAACTTCTGAGTCATAGTGTGTGTGAATAGTTAATAATTAGTACAAATGCTATTTGGGTTTAGGAAATTCTCTCTGCGCGCACACTTGTTGAACCGGTTCTCGCCCTCCACCTTATGTGGGTTCTGGGGATTGAACTCACGTAGACATGCTTGTGTGGGAAGTGCTTTTAACCCCTGAAATCACCTGGCTGGCCCACAAATACAATTTGTTAAGTGTCAGATACACATAATTAGGCACCGCTGACAGAATAATATGAAAAATGCTGAGGTTTCACAAGCCTTACACGTGCTTGCCCAGAAACGTGTTAGGGTCGCTCTATAGGCATCTTACCAAGGGGTTTGTTGGTGACAATTAATCAAAAGGCTGGACTTAGTATCCATGTACTTCATTTTATGTTAATAACCATTCATCCTATGCTAAAAATACACATACACCAGAATTTTCCTGGAAGACAGAGATACGTGAAACTGACTGCGGCACAAGGAACACCTTCTTCACAGGACTTGCCACTGTCTTGCTGCCTGTAAGTCTATTCTGTCTGTTCTTTCCCCTAGAGACAGGAGACAGACTATAATCCTATGCATCTGTGCATAAAGCAAGACCCACTGACAGTTCAGCTTCTTGCATCCTGCCTCCCAGCTTGAAGTTGAACCAAATCAGTAAATAATTATTGAATACTTCTTATGCTTAAGTTTAGGTAAAGTGATGGTATTACCGCTGTTTCTGCAATGCCCTTGATGCTGGCCACTTAACCGTTACATCCTCAGAGTGTATCTAGAGTCAGCAAAGCTCACGGTCACCAGGCCATTGTGGGTATCAAAGGAACCAAAGTCCTTAGATATTATATTAAAATCTCTAGACAAAGCAATTCACTCCCTAATAAACCCTAAAATGAAGATGCTCTTTGTACATATTTGTCTCATTATTTGGTCCTAGATGATCTCATCCTCCTGACTCCAGAAAAGGTTTTGGAGCAGGTGGTGTTTTTCCTAAGTAAATATTCTTTTACAGAGACCTAGAAACTTTCATCACAGAAGTTAACTGTGGAATAAGGCACCTGTGTTATTGAGTAGGCTACTTCATCTGGTATTCATGTAGGAATACTATTCACTACACCTGCTGGATTCTTAATCAATATTTAGGAGGCCTTTGTTTACAAAGTCCTCTCCAATTTTCTTCTAGGCAGGAAAAGTGGGTGGAGTAAAGAAAAATCCCATCAAAAGTCAAAATAGGGGCTGGAGGGATTGCTCAGTGGTTAAGAACACTTGCTGATCTTCCAGAGGACCCAGGTTCGGTTCCCAGCACTAGCATCCTTGGCAACTCACAAACAGCCATAACTACATAGTTTTAGGGACTCTACTGCTCTCTTGTGGCCTCTGTAGGCACGGCATGCACATGGTACATAGACATGTGTGCAAGCAAAACATTCCTACACCTATAATAAAATGAAATGCTTTTTTAAAAGCCATAATATGACATCAACTATGCAAATTGTGTCCTCTTTGTCTGTTTGCCAAGCAGTCTCCCCTCCTTTCAGATGTTTTATCAGGGTCGGCCTGGTCATGCAGGCAGCATCAGGATCTCCTTCTTCCTTATTAGTAGAGAATCCTGGCAATATCTTTATGTCAACACTCAACACATTGCCTCATGGATATTTGTTTGCCTGTCTCCCCCATGAGAAAGTTCCGTAATGGCAAGGACTGTCTTGGTCTCTTTAATGTACCACCCCCTTCCCGTGTCCAGCTAGTGTTACTGAATAAAGGGCTATACACAAGTGCTCCTTAGAAACTGAATGAAGCTGGCCTGACAGTCTCCACCGTCAGCTTAAGGTTTCCTTGGCTACTCTTGTAACGTAGCTGTGACCTCCTGCTATGGTGAGAAAAGTCTCTAATGACAGAGGAGTTCCGCATGACGACTTACCTCCCAAAACAATAATGGCACTTATGATGATTGTGAAATGCTTCTGGACCACAAAGTAATCGGCTGGTCTCCCACAGAGCAAGTCAGGCTTGCTGTCATCTTTTGCTGCCCAGAAAGAAAAATTGTTGCTTGGCATTGCTTTTCCAGAAGTAAATTGCACTTATGGCAGACTACCCTGCTGTAAAATGGGAAAAATAAGAGGGGGAAGAGGCATGAGTCCTACTAGGGTTCAGTTTATTCACGTTCCACATACTGAGGGGGTAGCACACTCAGATATGAGCACATTTATGCCCTCACTTGCCTTCATTTAGAGGGAACTAGCAGCAGCATTTGTGTTCCTTCATCATCATGCTACCTACACATGGGAAGGAGTGGGTCGGGACTGGACTGGACTCTTTTGGTGGTGACCTGATCATGTGCTTGCTTGGAGCTGTAAGTCTCTCAAAGGCCAAGACTGAGTCTTTGACTTTCATTAAGGCCGTAAACATGGTTCACAGCACAAGCCAGGTTCACCATAAACACTGGCAAGTGAACTCTCTGAGGGGGAAGGAGCAAGGACAAACGCCACGCTCCTCATTCTCTGTGAGTACAAGCCACTCTGGAATGCCACTTGGCTACTTCAGCTTCAAAACGTATTGCTCCTCTCTCAGCAAATGAGAGGCAATGTAAGTGGCATCACGTCAGCTAAAGTTGGGAGGGAAGACAAGGATAAACAATATTTTTTAAAAAACTAAAAAGACGGAGGTTGAGGTTTGATTGTGTGAAATCTTTGACTGCGGTAGAAAAGGCAGTTCTTGCTCCAGGCCATGAAGCCTGACCACAGGCAGTGGCTTGTCATGTCAACAACAGGCAGGATACCGTTCCTAATGGCCCCCACTGAACTGGTGTCCTGTGTAAGACATAGCAGGCATAATGATCTGACAGTCCTGAGAAGGATTTGGCTTCGTCTGTTTCCCTTATAGCGAGCCTTAATCTAAGAGCTCCTGAAGATTCCTGAAGTCATCTCAAGAATAGCCTTCATCTTTTGCCCCGTTTTATACTCATTTGCTACCACTCACAAAGATTCTAAAGTAAAGAAGGAAATGGTCACTACATCTTTAAGTTACTCCCAACCCTCAAGCAGCTAGTCGGGTCCTTCTCTCCAAGCCCTCATCCCCATGTGAATGACCTTAAAATCAAGTTCTTTCCCAGAGGTGTGTTCTTCCAAGCCTAAAATGGCTCAGAGTTGACATCAAACTGTAGCCTTTCAAAATCTCAAAGAACAGGGCTCAGTTGGGCTCAGCTCTGCCTCTGTTTGCCAGGGCCAGTACCACCAACTGATACCAAAGCCAACGCTGTTTCCATGCTGACCTCCCATTGGTTTCCTGCCAACCTGATTTTGTTCTGATTGGCTGCACTCATGATTCCCACCTCCAATCCCAAAGGAGTTATGGAGTTGCAGAGAAGCAGGCTTTTAATGGCCACATTGTAATCCGCACCAACAACTGTTTTTAACTGATTTCCTTTGCCTGACATAACAGAAGAGGGGGGCAAAGACAGCCACATAGACAGAACCTCTGGGGTTTTAAAAACTCACGTGATGTTTTTCTTATGCCAATTCTTTCCAGCTCAGCCCTGATCCCCTTCAACACTACTGCCTTCTCGCTCATTTCTGAAATTAGCTCTTAGCTGGCACACAAAATAATGGGTGGGGTTCATTGTAACATCTTAGTACATATGTATATTGCTCACATTTGTGCCTCTCACTATCCTCCCACATCCCTACTCCCCACTTTCTGCCTTCACGTTGTATCCATCTTACCCACCCATCACCCTTCTGGTCCCTTTAGACTTCTTCCCCTACCCAGACCCCCTGATTCATTCTTATTTACCATTTTCCTTTTCTTCCTCTTCTATTTACTAACGTCCTCATTTTTCTCCATTCAACTCATCACTGAATTTCAGTTCTTCACTTGAAGGGACAATGTCACCCACTCTCCTGAGGATGTATTCTTCAACAAATTCTTGATGCCTAGTATGTGAATCTAAATCGCTACAAACAAACACTGTTAAATATTTCTTCGGTGAATGCTAGTCATCAACTTGCAGTTTGCTGCTGTGGAAGAGTTACACTGTGTGCAGGGAACTCTTTTTCTTTCTGTTCCTTACTAATCAAGGTTGCTGTGTGTGCTCTTCCAGAGAGCGCCAAGGGGAGCATCACACAGGAAGCTGGCTGAATCCGTCATCTGCATCACTTCTGTGGTAAAGAAGCTCTGAAGGATGTCTCGATTCTTAGAGACTGAATTTCAGTCAGAAGTTCTATATCTGCCCCTGAATTACAACTAATACATCCATGCCACCCTAAAATGATCTCTGCAACTTTCTTTGTATCGATGTGTGGTTTTCCCTCACGTGATGCTCACCTCACCAGGCTAGCCCTCGCTTTCACTTTCCATTGTTGGTTGTCACTTTGGCGCCACTGAGGCTGCACTGCCTCAGGTCATTTTAAACTATGCCCTTCCCTGCTGGGTTTAGCTCCTGTTTCCCCGTTGTGATTCCCCTGCCCCCAAGCTCTCTTGGTTCTCCCAAACCTTGTAACTACAACTCTTGTAGTTTTAAGTTTCAAGACTCAGGTTCTCCAAGTCCACGTACCTCAAGAAACTTGGACAAAATGTATATTTAACATGGTTCTGAAAGTCAGAGGGCACCTAACTAAGCTGCAAGGATGATGGGGCTACTCTTCATTATAACCACCCTGGTGGAGAACCTTTTCAAAAGCAATAATACATTTATATTTTGCAATTGGAAAGCAGTGTCCAGGCAGATCTCCAAGTTCGAGGTCAGCCTGGTCTACAGAGCAAGTTCCAGGACAGCCAGGGATACACAGAGAAACCCTGTCTCAAAATAATAAATACATTTTATATTTCACCATTCTGAGTAAAGCCAGCAGAAGTAGGTGTTGATAGCCCTGGAGAGCCCAGAGGCTAAAGTGTGCTTTCCCCCTCGTGTCTTCTGACAACGGACTATGCTATGTGACTGAGACAGGCCTGTAATACAGATGAGTCACTCATAGCTTTCCATCTGCCAATAAGTTGATTTGGTCAAGGGTGGACATGGGACTGCAGACAGGTGGGTCAGACAGGTCCTTGGGCTGGCATATGCCACTGCTGAGAAAGGGAATGGACGTGGCAGTTCCATCACCATCTGGGTAGAGTCGCGGTGACTATCCCAGGATACCTGGAAACCATCTTCCCGGTCATAGGGGGGAAAAAACCAATTATCTAAGAACCCCGAGGTACCATCTGAGGTGTTTCCGATTTCTTAACAGATGCCCCTGTAGTTCTGCCCTGGGTTTTATCTTTTCCCAGAAATCACTTCTTGGGTTAATAACTTTTGTCACCTAGAAAGGCTGGAAAATGAAGAGTAACTTCCATTTCAAACCCAGTAGCTACTGGCACATTTATTTACTTGAAAGTTGGTGGGTTCCTTTCTTCAGCTCAGATCCTTCCCCTCACACTTTAGAAAAGGCAAGGTGGCACTGGGACCAAGTTGGGACATACTCACTGAATCTTTGGGCCATTATTTAACATCATAAAAAAAAAAAAACAAAAAACAAAAAAAAACCACCTTCCTGTGGCCTCATAACAAGAGCCTTTTTCTCTAGCCTGCAGGGACATTCCCCTTTCTCATTAGCCCCCTCTAGTAGCCTCACAGAGGATCTGAAGGCTCTGATCGGGCTGTACTTCAGTCCTGGAGGCTGTCACTCATGCTCCCCGCTAGACTTTTGCAGCTTCAACCCACCATCCACTTTCAAAACCAAAGCCACAGATTCTAGGCTTTGTTATGTCACCTGACATTTCTGAGTTTCAACGTGTGTGTTATATTTTACTGTGTAACCAATAAATATAAAACTGGGTGACTTAAAACGAAACATTTATTTATCTCAGAAGTCCGTGATTCTGAGAGGAGTCAGCAGAGAATGTTGCCTCCGCTCCATACAGCATCCAATAGTGGCTTGATTGGAGAATCCACTTTCATGATGACTTCACTCCTAGTCAGGCAGGCTGGCAGCAGCAGTTAGATGGGTGGAGAAGGAGTCAGAGCTGCAAGCTTGTGAATCTTTGAGAGACCTTTCCTTGTTGGTCTTCTCACAGGCCGGTTTCTAAGGTTACCGGTATCTTAAGAGATTGAGGCAGAAGCCACATCACCTCTTATAACGTAGCATTGGAAAAGACACAGAATCACTTTCAACTGTAGTCATGGGCTCCCCAGATTCAAGACAGCTCAGAGATTCCTATTTCTACACTAGGAATGACAGGACCACACAGCGAGAGGAGTATGTGAAATGGGAGACTAGGTGATCTTGGACAGTATAATCCGCTGCATATTAGACAAATACTGGGTAACTGTCAGCCTTTTTACAAGGGATTTTCTGCTAAAATAAATATCAGTCGGCCTCCACTGGTCGAGTGCAGTAGTTGTCAAAGATTAGATACTACAACCATACTGGTGTATGATAAAGTTTTATCATCTGTGGTAAAATGAGAAAAGTAAATCTCACATAAAGTCCTCTGCATCATCTAAGCCTAAGTGTGGCTTAGAATGAAAATAGCTGCAACAAAGAAGGGCACCTGGCCTCTTCCCAATGACGCCAGTGCTGGGATGCACAGAGTGTCCTGGAAAACACACATTAAAAGGGCCCAAAACAGATCTCCTTCTGCCAGCAGTGAACGCTCAGGGTGTCTCGCAGATAGACTAGCATCAGTGCTTCTGCTGAATGGGAAATGCTCACAGAGTGAAAAGATCTCAAAAGTGAGATTTGGGGACACATTTACACTAAGATTATCTCAATGCCGTGACCAAGAGAACATGGCCTGGCGAGTGTTACTAAAAGGCTTCCTTGTTTTCTTTCTCCTCTTTTTTTGCTGTTAAAACATCTTTTGTTACATCTTTTGATAAGGGACAGAACTTGCTATTTTAATAATGTTATATTAATATCCTACCTTTATATTTTTACATTTTTTATGATCAACGAAACATAAACCTAAAGAACTACCATCTAGAACTAATTATAACACTGAATTAGCCTTTGACTACCTTTTGAATACTATGGAGGCATTCCTGAATTGTTAACATGAGCTTTTAAAAACATAACTACCCTATGCAAGTTCAGAAGACACCATGCAGCTAATGAATAACATCAAACTCACAGCATAAGTGCATTGAAATCTATTAATCTAGCTATAAGTCAGTGCAACAATAGGTAATAATTGATATCGTCTTTCGCAAAACAGAAGTTATAGATCCACAGATATAAACAAGTGTTCAGAGCTCCACATCAAAGGAATCTCTAAAATAAGATCCAAGAACCTCTTGGAAATCACTAGGCCATGACAATGAGATGACAGTTCAAGAAATACAAAGCTGAGGGAAGGTGGACATAGACCCGCAAGGTTCGATGTGGGTATGGCTTGTCTGTTGGGGGAGTGGGTATTGCAATAGTGCACCGACACAGCGTAAGATAAGGTTGCTATCATTTCTATAATGCAATCAGGCTCTATAAATGAATGGAGATTTAATGAGTTCTAGGAGTACTAGGTAATGTTAGGTACGGGGAGTAAGGTGAATCAATTCAACTTTTAGTTAATAACTTACTATTGTACAAGCTCTTTAGGTATGACAAAGAGAAAAAAAAATCTTTCAGAAAGATCATTGCTCATCCACATGGCGAGACAAGCATGTTAATAGTTACACTGAGCACAGAATGAGGCTCTGGCAACAGAAGTGCCCCCAAAGAAGGAAGGAAGGGTTAGATCTCTAAAATACAGGAGAGCGGGACAGTCACGGGGTGAAGAAAAAATTGTCCCGCCAAGAATCAGAATTCAATTCTGAGAGTTTCTGACAGCGAGGGCCTAGAAGAAGAGACGCTAGAGGGGAGTTAGAAAAGTAGATTATAAGAAAGTTGGGGTGTTGGTATAAAGGTGCCAATGCAAGGGATTGTAAAAATACAGTGTGAGCAAGTGTATCAAAGGCTATAAAATGTTTGAGGACAAAGATTGCAAGACAAAAGAGGGAGAGAGAGGTTATTCTAGTAGATGGTAAAAATGTTCCTTTCTTCCCTGGGAATAAAGGTGGCTTACGGGTCTCCCTTCCTACTCACAGGGAGCACAGGCCTGGAAAAGCACTGCTGCCTTCATGGTCAAGGCTCAGAAAAGGTGGCTTTGAATGAAAATAACAGCAACAAAGAAGGGCACCTGGCCTCTTCCCAATGACGCCAGCGCTGTGCACAGAGTGTCCCGGAATACACGCATTGAAAGGACAAACACAGGTCCTCCTGCTGCTGCCAGCAGCGAACACTTGGGGTGTCTCACGGATGGGCTAACATTAGTGCTTCTGCTGAAGGGAGCTGAATAGAAATCGCTCATGGAGTGAAAAGATCTCAAAAGTGAGACTTGGGGACATATTTAAATCAAGATTATCTCAATGCCATGGCCAAGAGAACAAGGCCTGGCCAGTGTTAGTGAAAGGCTTCTGTTTTCTTTCTCCTCTGAAGGGAAAATAGTTTGCATAGCAAGGCAAAGAGGAGGAAGTGGTAAGAACGGGGACTATTCTCTCTTTCTCCTCTTTTTTACATTTTATTTTCTATAAAAAACTTTCCCAGAGAGTCACAAAGGAATAGGAAGTTTAGGGTCATGCTTAACTTGACTAGAAAAGGGCTTTCCAAAGACCTTTTGGGTAACCATGACCTTTAAAACCTGGGCAATATGAAAGAGAATGGCAGGAAGTGGCATGGTGCCAATTACAATATCTGTATTACCAAACCTCCTGGGGGAGGGAAGCTAGGCAGATTTGTGTTCATTAGGGATATTAAAGGTAACAGTGGACTTCTCTCAGAAACTGTCTCCACCTTCCAGGTGAATTTTAATTCAGACATAAAAAGTAGCAGCCAACACTAGAGGACCCTGCCCCAAACAGTTCCTAGTATTTTGAGAATCCTTTAGAAACGGCCTAGTGCATCATTTAAAAAAATGGATTTCCCTAGTCTACTGGAAATTTCTTGCCTCGGTTACATAGAAAATTATTAGCTTTTCCGTGTGGCTTTAAATCCTTGCTCAGCTCTTCTGAAGGAACACAGGAACTCATGAGGAGCCATGCTTGGAGGACTCGTGAGGAGATGTGTTTGGGGGAACAGAGGCCCAGCCTCTGAGCCAGGTATGAGTGTTCTGAACAGCCTGCCACAAGGTCAGGGTGACCGAATTTGTACCCAAACATTTCTGCAAGACCTGAGTCTATTTCTTGAATTTGGCTGGCAGGAACGGTTTTGTCTTATCTAACACTGGGAAATAACATGGCTGTCTACACCATGTGGGGTCTGTAGAAGGCGCAATCTTGACTTCTTTGCTGATCACGGCTTAGATTATCGATTTGGCGCTTTTTACTTGCCCTGAAAGAAGCACATTTTAAAATGACATTTGATTAGCTTGAGATATGGAACACGATGAAGCCAGTTTTTCAAACAGTGGACATGGAATACATCAGTATATCCTAGCCTGAATCAGCCATTAATTAAACCCTGGCACTTGGGTACATCAGTTCCAACAGTCTCCGGCTCTCCTGTGGTGCTAAAAGCCACAAGGACACACTTTTCATGTCCCCGTTTTTCCTGGTGCTTCTCAGCTGAAAGCTGTCTGATAACTTCCAGTAGTCTTAGTAAAACGATCACAAGCTAACTCTGGCCCTATTTTCCTGCCCTGCCTTGACAAAAGGACTACAGCCAGCCAGATGGGAGCTCTCCACTCCCTTACTCTCTAATCTGAACCCGATATGGGCAGCCTGTGTGTCCACTCTAAAACTGTCAAACTCTACCCTGGCTTCACGACAATTCCTGCTGCTTCAGGGAACTTTCTCTATGTTCCTTTGGCCTTCTCTAAAGTTCACCTTCCTGGGTATACACGCTTTTCTCACAATCTACAGAAGCAACTGCTTAAGAGGTCGGGGGGGGGGCACTCTAAAGACTCTGTTCTCCCTTCAAGGTACCTAGGAGAGTGCCAGCCACCTGCTCAGTATATATTAGTTATATAGATGGCAAGGGTGAGCCCCTTTACCACCTATACTAGCCTAATTGTCTCAACCTCTTAAAATCTACAAGCCATCTTGACAAACACAAAAGGCTTAGGTAATAAATGCCACACACACACACACACACACACACACACACACACAAAAGTGAAGTTGAATTCCAACCCATTCTATGTACAAGAAAAAAGAAAGGAAGGAAGGAAGGAAGAAAGAAACCTCAAACTTTATCAGAGGACTAAATGCAAAAACTATAAAACTCCAAGAGAAAATCATTAGTTTACATCTTGATAACCTTGGACTAAGCAATGTATCTCAGCTACGACACCGAAAGACTAAGCTTTGGGGCTTTAAAAGATACAACCAAGAAAATGAAGACATGCTCACCCAGTCAGACAGCGCCATCTCATTACATCGATCAAGGCACAAGAGGAGTGGACAGCTGTCCGCAGAACCCCGGGCTCTGTTACCTCACAGCACCACACATTACACTGAGTGGACAGGGTATCGTTGGCTCAGGTTGTGGCAAAGCTGTTCGTTAACTGAGCCGTAACCCAGACAAGTGCCACCCACATTCCTATTGGGGGCTGGAGCCTGGAATTTAATCTCACTCTTTCATCTTCAGCTGCAGTTTGGATGTGCCTGCCTCGATGGCCAGTTTCTTCCTTCTTTCACAGGATGGAAATAATTCTACTTAGAGCCTTTTGCTAACTCAAGAAAATGCCCTCACAGACGAGGGCAGTTAGCCAATTTGTGCCTTTTTCCTAATTATTCTGGGCTGTCCAAGTGTGTCTCTGGAGAAGTTCTGGAAACTTCCACGAAGTCTCTTTTGACATTTAAAACATTGTCTCTCCAGCAACTGACTTGAATGAGAGACCAACAAGACGAACCCCTTCTTTATATTCCTGGCCCCAGCTCTTCTTCCATACCCGTCCTTCCTTCAGCTCTCAGGGAACACAGGAACAAAGTGTATTTGTCAACAATGGGTAGTGAATAGCCTAAGGTGACCTCAAACTCGTGATCCTCTTGCCTCGGCCTTCCCAGGGCTGAGATTGCAGGCATTTGTCACCATGTCCAGCTCAGAGTCATTTCTGATATTAGACTTGTATCCAGAATATATAAAGAACTGTTATAACAAGATACTTTACTTTTAAATTTTAGAGGAATCAAAATTAATAGTTCTCCAGAATAATCATACAAATGACCAATAAGCACATGAAAAGATGTCTATAATTAATAGTGATCAGGGAAATTCAAATAAGAGTATGATGTCATACCCACTAAGTATGTCTAAGATATTTTAAAGACAATAATAAATGTTAACAAAGGCATGGAGAAATTGGAATCGTCATATGCTGTTGATGAGATCGGAAAACAGTAGCCCCCTAGAAGACTAGACACAGAGTTACCTATGACACAGAAATTCCACGCCTGTTTATATACCAAAGAAAAAAATAAAAGTATATGGCAATACCCACAGTTCATATCAGCATTATGTATACTGGCCCAAGCGTGGAAACCAAAATGTCCTCTGGTTGGTGAATGGATTAAATTAGTATCTATACAATGGAATGTTATTTATCCATATTAAATGGTAATACATGTTGCAAAATAAATAAACAAGGACTATGTCAAGGGACAGAAGCCAATCACAATGAGCAATGTGTTGGTATAATTCTTTCTATGAAGAGTTCAGATCTAAACTGGGCATGATGTCTCACATCACATCCACCACTTGACTAGATGAGGCAGGAGGATTATAGCAAGTTTGAGGTCAGCCTGGCCTACACCACAAGCTCCAATCCAGGTAGGGTTACATAGCAAGACCCTCTGTTGAGCAAATCCATAAAGATAGAAAGTAGAGCAATGATTGCCAGGGCTTGGTGGGAAGGGATAGAAGGCGCCTGTTCATAAGTGTCAGACTTCTTATGGGGTAGCAAAAGGCCTAAAACTAGAAATGGTGATAATTATACAACTTTCTGAATATACTGAGAAACATTCATTGGTGCTTTCAGGGATAAATTTCATGAAAATTGCATAACTATAATCCTGCCGTTTTAAAATCTTAGATATAGCTGCCAATGAGATTTGATGTGTGCATCTCTTCTGGTCTCAGGGTATCATTGCCACAGTGGTGTTCCCCAACCAAAACCAGAATTATAATACTGAGAGTCTTTTCCAGACTGTGATAAGCTGTCTCCCAGAAGAGTATCCCCTCCTGGGTGAGAATCTCAGGTCAAAATCTGTTGCATTAGTTGGGGAGATGGCACTTGTGATCCAAGCACTCAGTGGGCATCAATGACATAAGCTTGGAAAGGAGGCAACAGTGATCCAAGCACTCAGTGGGCATCAATGGCATAAGCTGGGCAAAGTGGTACCTGTGCTCTAAGTACTCAGTGGGCACAGGCAACCTGAGCCACGCAGTAAAACCTTATTCCAAAAGACTCAAAGGCAGGGCTGGGAAGATCATTCAGTGGCTAAGAGGACTGGATGCTTATGCAGGGGACCTGGGTTCAATCCCCAGCACCCACATGGTGGTTCACAACCATCTTTAGTTCCAGTTCTGAGGGATCTGATACCCTCTGATCTTCAAGGGCCCCAGGCGCGCATGCAGGAAAAACACTCATAAAATAGATTAAATAAATCATAAAAAGATATTACAAACATATAAAATTTAACAACTGATAAATGCAATATCAGGATTAGAATCAGGCATATCTTACAAAAATAATTCAGTTATTATTAGTTGAATGAACATAGTTAAAATCATAGATATTAGAAAGAACAACACTGAACTGAATTATTCTATATCCTGACACTCAAGCCCAAAACTTACGTGGTGTAGACATTTTTGTGAGGATGGGAGTCATAATCTCCTCTAGTTGCTGTTTCTGCTCAAAAAGCTCACTGATAGAAGCTTCTGGATGGGTTTCCAACCACTCATTCTTCATACGGCACGCATTGAGGATAGTGTTCTAGGAAAGAAATAGAGAATTTACTTCTGCTTATGTATTGAAAAATAAGACTAGTATCTCTGGGATCAGCAGGACAGCTCAGTGGCTAAAGGCACTTCCATCAAACCTGATGACATGAGTTCGATACATGGAACCTACACAGTGGAAGAAGAGAACAGATTCACCCAACTGTCCTCTGACCTCAACACCTTGGCATTCACACACACAGGCACACATGCACGCACACACACAGGCACATGCACACACACAATAAATAAATGTAATATTGTCTTTACAAACTGGAGTATCTCCAAGACTGTGCTATCTGAACTTTATCCAACAGAGTAACCCTTAGATATATTTAGCTCTTGAGTATTTGAAGTCTGGCTAGTATGACTGAAGAACTAAATTTTGAATTATATTTAATTTTAAATAATTAAAATTGAAACAGCATATGGCTTCTGACTACTGAACTATCTAACCAGTAGAATGAGAAGCCATGAAATTCACCACTGAGCATCAAGAAGCCTTAAACCAAGCTACCCTTTCTCCCTGATTCTCTGTTTCTATTGAGCCCTCTTGATGAAAGAAATGTTTGCAAAAGTTGGATAGTTTGCAAAAGGTGGATAGTAGGGCTGGAGCTATGGCTCAGTGGTTAAGAGAACTTGCTGTTCTTGCAGAGAACCTGAGTTGAGGTCCCAGTACCCGCATGGCAGTTCACAACCATCTATAGCTTCGGTTCCAAGGGATCCTACGTCCTCTTCTGGCCTCTGTAGGTACTGCACACTCATGGTGCGCATACATACATGCTGACAAACACTCATGCACATAAAATAAAAACAAATAAAGCTTTGGGGAAATGTCAGGTGGGATGAGCTACAGGAAACTCCATGAAAATAATATTTTACTTCCTTTCAATAGTGTTCTACCAAACAGCACACCCACACACATTCCTGATGTCTGCTTAAAGACAATTCTCACATGTGCCTCACACAGACAGACAGAATGTGCCAACCAAAATTAAAAATAGAAAAGTGTTTGTTACAGTAATATTTATAATAATGAATAAAAATTGACAGCCTGTTGGTGTATGCTTTCCATGGTGCTAAATAATAAGCCGTAGATAAGAAAGCTTGCCAAAGAGACAGATTCAAGGAAGTGTCCTTAAGATACCCAGAGAGGGAAAAAGCAAGCTACTAATAGTAATCTATATAGCAGGATCCCACTTTTACAGCAATAGACGCCCTTTATAGACCTCTATTATCTGTGCTTATAAAAATGAAGAGGAAAATATGATAAAAATAACACAAAATCACTATCAGAACTCCAGGGCAATTAAACTGGAAATAAGAAGGGAACTAAGTTCATTCAAGATCATTTTTTCCTAATTAATTCTGTGTCCATAGTACATTTTTTTAATTGAAATTTAAAGGTTTTTTTTTTTTAAGCCACAGTTGACAAAGCACTGTTCCTTCCTAGTGAGAACTCCATGAGTTAAAGGTTCAACAGCCCTCGTGCCTGCTCCAACCAAATGCTTCCTGTACTTTCCTCGTGCCTGCTCCAATCAAATGCTTCCTGTACTTTCTTTCACAAGAAGTACTGTAAAATAGTTTATGAAGAGATAAAGTACAATGTGTGCCTTAGTGAGATTTGGTGATGCCCACTAAGCAACAGCTAACTGTCATTTTCACCAAATAATGTCAAAACAAATTCTCATGTCTCCTACACAGAAACACAGAGAGCAATTTAAAGCCCTCACACATTTCTAATACCTGGAACTATTCACTTTTTTGATACAGGGTCTTATTATATAGCCCTCCTTGGCCTGGTTCTCAGAGTGCAGCCAGTCTTGCCTAGAACTCAAGGCAATCCTCCTGCCTCAGCTTCCTAAATGTTGGAACACAGGCTGCCACTATGCCCAACTTATTGAGCACAATTTTAATGTATATCCAAACCGATTTTTTTTTACTTTTTTCTCATTATGGAAGATTTGATACATGCATTATATACATATACATACATAGAAAAGTGTATTATGTATGTCTTTTTTAATTTTATTGATTTTTATTGATCTCTACATTTTTCTTTGCTCCCTTCCCTGCCTCTCCCCTTCTCTTTAGCCCTCTCCCAAGGTCCCCATGCTCCCAATTTACTCAGGAGATCTTGCCTTTTTCTACTTCCCATGTAGATTAGATCTATGTATGTCTCTCTTAGGGTCCTCATTGTTGTCTAGGTTCTCTGGGATTGTGTATCATGTATGTCTTAAGCTTTGAAGCGAAATATAGAATTGAATATCAGAGGAGCACAGTTCTCTAACAGAAGAATAGAAAATTAACATCTCCCAGTTCTCCTCACCTACCTTCCCCAGAGACAGAAGCACAAGCCATACTTCTCCCTTCGTAGTTTGACTATTAAAATAGGTGTCCCTGACAATATGTGTTGGGGAGTGGTTAGCTTTCTAAAAACCTTTGCAAGTCTTAGTGGGTTTGTTTGTTGTTTGTTTTTCCAAATCTTCACTCAATACAACATTCTAATACGCACCCATGTGGTCAGGTGTGATATTGTGTACATCGGCCTCATTTACTTTGTATCATCTCTTCTCTTATCAGAAGCTTACTAAAGAAGGGAGAGGAGGGAAGGAAGAAGGCGAAGGAAGGAGTAGGAGGAAGGAGAGGAGCATTAAGAAGAACCGTCTACCTCCAGAACATCAGGACAGGTAATAATCACAACATAGTACCTTGTCTTCCTTGAGGAGTTTTCCTGGTCCCTTTTCTGGGTCAGTAATGATGAGAGAGGACTTTGTGATAAACTTTTTCAGAACCAGCCTTGCATCTGAAAGAACAGGACAGAAAAATATAAGACAAGGCAAAAAACAAAGGGCAAGGCATCCCGACTGTGCAGCCACCGCACAGGCAGAACTCGGTGCGGTTTGTGTAGAAGGTCCACCGGCACTGTCTTTGAGGATTCTGAAAACCAGCACTCAGGGACACATCACTTCAGAGCACTCAGTGTGTCCCTGGAATTACAATAGGATTTTTGAAGACCCAAAGAAATATAGAACATGATACCGGGTCCCAAACTGTCATATTTGTTTAAATGTTCATTCTGGAGAAAAGAGCAACAAGAGAAAAATATTTCCAACAGACAGATTGTCACTTTCTTGAGCTTTAACACACACACACACACACACACACACACACACACACACTAAAAAGAAAATCTCTTTTTAAAAAAATGTTTAAAATACTTTTATTTACTTTAATACTCATAGTCATCACACAAACACACACACACATCACAAGATCTGCTTAAAAGTATACTAATCTGAGAGAATTAAGAGCCTGAAATAAATAAAAGGGCTTACCATATTCTTACACAGAATTACTGAATGCTAGAAATTGTAGATTAGTCCCAAATTACATTCTGCGTGATAAAATAGTTTTCTGTGGCTGCTGTATCAAATATCCAGAAATCAGGTGGGTTAAGACAGTTCAAATTCATCCTCTCACAGTTCCAGAGGTCGAACAACTGAGTTCAATTCTGCTGACCTGCAGGCCCTGAGCAGAGACACTGATCCTTGCCTTTAACTTCCACCGAGCCGCCCGTATTCCTCGGCTTGTGGCCCTTCCCCCATCTTCAAATACATCCTTCTGATCTCTGTTTTTATCATCAAGCTACCTTCTCTTCTGTGCCAATCCTCCCTCTGTCCCTAGCTTATAAAGACACAAATTACATGTGGGCCCAACCTGGATAATCTTCCTAATCAAGGACTCCAAGGATCTGCAACGTCTCTTTTGCTATATGATTCAACAGTCACACGTTTCAGGGATCTGAATCCAGTTGTTTGGTAGCCATTATTCAGCCTTCTTTCTCATCCACTTACAATTCACATGCATCTCACAGGCAAAACACATTTACCCATCCCAATACCCCCAACACGTATGACCACATCAACTCAAACTTGAATTCTCATCTAAATCATCACAACTCAGAAATTTCAAACCTCAAACTCTCAAGCATGTGTGTAAGGTTTGGGTGAGACTCTATGTGATCCATCCTGGGCCAAAATTTTTCTCTATCCATGAACCTGGTGAGCCAGAAACAGTTTATCTTCTTCCAAACTATAATAGTGGCACAAGCACAGAACACAGTCATAGACACTGCCGCTCAAAATAATGTCAAAATATAGCATACAGATTCCACTTGGCTTCAGACCTGGAGATACCTTTCTAATCCTGCAGGCCTGTTTCTTTACCCCCTGGACCCAAGGATCCACCCACTGAATCATCTCTCCCTTATCGTGAATTATATCATGTCACCTGACCTGGTAGATTCAAAGCTATAATTTCAAAACTTAAAAGGCTGAGACTGAAAGATCTGTGGTTTCAAAGCCATGCTGGATTACAGAGTTCCAGGACAGCCTGGACCTCATAGTAAGACCCTAATTGAGGAGGAGGTGGAAGAGGAGGAGAAGAAATGACGGAAGGGAGGGAGGAAGAAAAAAGAAAGTGTGTGCTAACAGTTGAATAGCTTTATCAATCTGTTCCTGCCTACAAAATTTTGGTAGACCAGTACTCTTCTTTTTATTTTAATTCTCTCTGTCCCTTTGTTGAAAATGGTATTTCTATCTATGTAACGCTCTCAAAGTCCTTGTGAGACTCCCTACATATCACAGAGATTGATCTAGTCAGAAAGAGGCTCCTCCTGATCTTTTGTGGATAATTTAATTCCCATCCTGACTTATGCAGAGATGGCTGGGAGTATGCATGATACATGCTCCCCAGCAATTCAGTGGCAAAAAGATGTCCATCTATATTGATGTCTTTCCCTCCAAAACTTATTTTCTTGATGGGGACTCTCTTGATATTTAGTACCTATGCTCTTAATAGACTTCTGCCACTGTAATAAAATGACTGAAATATGAAACTTATAAGGAGGAAAGGTTTATTGGCTCAAGTTTCAGGTTTCGGTCTCTAGGTGGTTAGTCCTGTTGCCTGGCCTATGACACGGTAGCAATATCACAGGGAGTGTATGAGAACCAAGACCTTGTAGTCAAGAGCAAACACAAAGGACAGGAAGGGACTGAGATCCCACCAGTCACTTCAAGGGCCCATCTCCAGTGATCAGACCTCCCACTAGGTCCCACATCTCACAGTCTCCAGTGATATGCCTTTGGCACAGGGGCTTTGAGGGAACACCTCAAACCACAGGAGCTTGTCCTGTGATCTGTGTGTGCTGCATCCCCACACTGCCAAGCTCTGCTCCCCTTTTGCTTGACAGTTCTTCCAGTAATTTATCCCTTTCCTCCCACATCTTACCATAGACAGCAAGAAAAGACCAGCCACACCTTCAACCTTTTGCTTGGAAACATCTTCATCTAAACTTTCAAGCTTTCCCTCTCATTCTGTTTTCCATACAACAGCAGGGTCCAAAGCAGCCAATCTTCCTGCTGTTCCATAGCAAGCCCTCACTGCCTTTGGGAGTGTTTGCTTGTTTTCATGAGGTTTATTATTTTGATTGCATGCCTATTGCTAAGTACATTCCCTGGCAAAAACATTAGCAGATTGTCCGTTTTCAAGAAACCTATGATGATTAGCTGGGTACAACTTTTCACCCCAGTGCATTTTCTTAAATGATGTCATTGAACTTACCCCTGAGTCACTATGACTGACGATGTAACAATGATCGTCACTGTGTATTTTGCTAGGTGTGCTGGGCTGCCTTAGCAGGATTATCTGAAAGGCCTTGACAGAAGCACCAAATTAACTAGCATCTTCTGCTCTGTCTGACCAATTTTTCAGCTCAAGATTTTCTTCTTACTTAAGACAAAAAGATGTCTAACCAAAGAAGATCTGTGCTTTCTCCCCTGCTGTTCTTCTGTTTCTTCCGAGAGAGCGCCTGCATTTGTGATGGGACAATCTGGACGAAGGTCGGATGGGAGATTTTTCCGGAGGAAGTGCACTCCCTGAAAGCTAAGGCTCCCCCATCCCACTGTCTACCTTACCCTCTGGACAAATTCTGCTGCAACTTTGCTAACGTGGACCTAATCCAGAGTTCTTTACGCCTCACGTACATCTTAGTGCAAGCTCTCTTCTTAATTCTGTTTGTTTTATCTGTGCATTATCTATGGATGAAATGGACGAGACACCAAAGAAAGGTGAATTTGCGATGCAGATGGGAGGAGTTGTGACATCTCAAAGGTGGCACAAGGTTACGCAATTCTCTGAAGTTAACCTTCCCTGCTCCCCACTCGCCTGCCCCACTTCCAATATCTAACAGTGCCCTGCACACACTTATGAGTTCCACAGAGGTGTGTTTAATCGGAAGGTCCTTAAAATTATCTCCACCAGCTCCTTCTTTCAAGTTACCAAATACACCAAAATACTGAGATGTGGTAGGTAGGATTGTAGGAAATGAGGTTACCTGTCTGTCCTTCGGTAAGTCACATATTCTTCCTCAGCCTCCTCATAAAATGATCTGAAATAAGGGGGTCTCTTAGAGAACCTGTGAGTCTATCAAAGCTCACTTCAAAAGTTGGCATAAACTTCTCAGTGGAATGGGCTTTAAACTGATTTCTAAATGTTAGAATTTAGTGGGAAACGGGCTGCATTCCCAATTTTGCCAATAGATGGCACTATAATTCAAGACAATCAAGAACATTCTTCCTTGACCTTCAGAGTGACCTAAATATGTGTTTTCTTGTTTTTAAAATATTACTGTATTATGTAGTGATCTTTCTTAGTAAAAGAAAATACTTTTCTGTAACAGGAGGGACTACTTATTGGGGTTTCTGTCTTGCCCAGTTCCCACAGCCGTTTAGCTCCAAAGAATCACAAGAAGTCTACATTAGGATATAAACCGATTGGCCCATTAGCTCAGGCTTCGTATTAGCTCTTATAACTTATATTAACCCATTCTTTTTTATCTATATTAGCCACATGGCTCAATACCTTTTTCAGCAAGGCAGGTCACATCTTGCTTCTTTTGTGGTCTGGGCAGGACTGCGTAAAGAGCCTCCTTCTTCCCAGAATACTCCTGTTCTCATTGTGCCACCTCTACTTCCTGTCTGGTTTTCCCACCTATACTTCCAACCTGGCTACCAGCCAATCAGTGTTTATTTAAAATATAATTGACAGAATATAGAATTGTCCTACACCACTTTTCTTCTATTTATTTGGTTCTGGGATTAAACCC
Source organism: Microtus oregoni (assembly GCF_018167655.1). NCBI lineage: Eukaryota > Metazoa > Chordata > Mammalia > Rodentia > Cricetidae > Microtus > Microtus oregoni. The sequence continues at coordinate 37,591,914 of NW_024543072.1, forward strand.
AGGGCTTCCTACATCCTAGGAAGCTCTCTATAGCTCACTGAGTTCTGTCCCCAAATCCTAACAACAATCTTAAGGACTCATTTTATGTTCCAGGAACCACGGAGTGATTTTACTCAGGTCAGCCTGCCAGGAACCACGAACTTAAAGAAAACTAGCTCCCCACTTCCCCTGAAGTTGTTGACTGTCCATAGTTCCTTATGGAGGGGTGAGGGTTTGTGAGCCCTTCCCCATGCCATGCTAGGATGTGCATTGTCCTGCTCTTGTGAGGATCTTGTGCAGACAGTCATGGGTGCTGTTAAGTTCACGAGTGCAGAATTCCTGTCCTGGTCAGAAGATACTGTTTTGCTCTCATCCTCTCTGACCTCTGGCTCTTTCAGGCTTTCTGCCCGCCCCCCATGATGCCTGATGGGAAGGGGTATGATACAGATGTCATGTTTCTGCCTGGGCACTCACATTTATTTCTGCACTTTGACCAGTTTTAAGTTTCTGCATGAACTATCTGCACAAAGAAATGTCTCTGATGAAGTCAGAGAGTTGCACTGATCTAAGTGGGGAGAGATACAAGTTTAGACTGCAGTTTGATACTATGCCTACTTAGCAAAATAATATTAGTAGATTCACCAGTGGGACCTGTGAGCTCCACTCCCATGGGTTCATGGCCAGATATGCAGTACCAGCCCCGTGTTTCCTCCTGTGGAGCAGGCAGGCCTTAGATCCAATCAGAAAGACCAGGTTACTCTAGTAGGTCCATGCCACAGCTTACCATGCCGGTCATTGCTGCAGTGCACAGGGCTGACAGCTGGGTAAGACCAGGGCAGCAATACTGTGAGGGCTAGCCAGCAGGGAGGAAGCCATCGGGTCAAAACGGACTCAACTTCTCCATGTCTTGAAGGAAAGCATCCTAATTTCTCTGGGCAAAATGTTCTAACCCTAGAAAACACTAGCCAGTGTTTGCTGGTGGTGACGTGTAAATACGTGATACGTAGATCTTAGTAGTATTTAAGTTTGCTTTTTCAGAATATCATTTCACTTTGAAATAAAACAAAAATCATTTGTTTTTGTTCTTTCAGCTGAAAAAGCAAGCCTCTTTAGAGAAACACGGTAATGACCTAGAGAGTCCATCCATCTATGACATTGAACAAATCCTCTGCAGACTGCTGACCACGACATCAATGATGACCAAGTTCCTGAAGCAGGTGTCCCAACATTCTTCCCTTAAAAAAGTTAAGCGACTACATAAAGTAAAGAGGAAGAAGAATAAAGGAGAGGAGCTGAAGGATTCTAAATCTAAGCACATGCAAATGTAGCCCAGTCAAGTACAGAAGCGTACAAAGGCTCTAGCAGAACTACCTGAGGATGAAAAGGGTTTTTTTTTTTTTTTTTGGAAGTTGGTGTAGTATTTTGGTTTTGGGGATTTTTTGCCATAGCCTTTACTGAAAATTTTTCAGACAAGTCTGGATTTGCATTCAACTGCAAAATAGTCCACACTTACTAATGTGGCTCCCATAATAAAATGAAAACACCTTAACATAAAAGTTATAATCTGGTGGCTATTATAGCAGCAACATTTTTTTTCCAGCCTGACGATTTTTTTTTCATCATGACAGGTAGCTGCTATGTGATTTACACTGCACCATTTAGCTTTCCCAAGTCTCAAAAGGAAGGATTCATCACCGGCCCCTCCTTCCAGAGAAGGGAACTTGGGTACAAAGAATTGGAGTACTCTGCTCACGCTCACATAGGATTCATACCCAAGCATCCTCTAGGGACCAAGTGCTTACCCTTTCCACCAGCACTCTAGATTACTATGGAAGCTATGGCATGGGCTCCAGTAAGGCAATCTTGTTACATTCATTTCCAGACCTAACATTTGACTTATGCTCTTAGCTCTGCTACTATGTATTCAAAGCCCATTCATCTGGCAAGGTCAAGTTGAACTCAAACAAGTTGGCTTCCTGTTCTATCTCAGGGCAGGGACTGCCTTTCCTGCCAGTTTTTCCCTTTAACCTTTCTCTTTATGCTCACATCTTTCTGATACTGTTATATAATTGCTAGATGCCTTCTAGATGATTGTCCAGATGGCAGAAACAACCAGTCGTGCCTACAACAATATTAGCACATTCAGTAGCGGGCATTCCATCAATGCTCGCTAATCTAAGCTCATGCATGCAGATAGCCGTACAAAATAACTTGAAGTCTATAGGCACACAGCAAGTTACACAGGTATGTCTTTTTAAAGGCTTTCCAAGCTGTGGTTTACAGATCTGGAGAATAATAGAGCAAACTGTGAGCAAAATTCAAGGTAGCATATAGATTTTTGGACTTTGTTGAAATAGAAAATGCATAAAAGACATGAAAAATTCTAAGTGCATATCTCAATGAATTTCCATAAACAAAATATCCATGTAACCAGGGGCCAAATTTAGAAAATAACAGGTCTCAGAAGTCCTCCTGTGCAATAGGGTAATTGGGATTTGGGTTACTAACACCATAAGTTAACTTTTCCTAAGAAAATAATTTTTTTAAATTTTCAATAACAACTTTTTCTCTGGGGGGTCAAATATATTACTGATTACAAATATATTATTTAAACATTTAAATATTTAAACGTTTAGGTAATAGTGTACTTTGCCTAGGTCTTTCAGAGAACAACCTTGAACATATATTGTATAATTTATTGCTTCAATTGTCAGAAGTTGGTAAACCAACAAGACACATGCCGGGGGCGGGGGGGGGGCAGGTAGTTAGGAGCAAAGTAAAAGAGAAAAGAAAAATGAAGGCAATCTTCATAGATTGACAATAGAAAATACAGTATCTAGTTGGAAGGTAAAAATGTCAATCATCTCATGCTATGGCCTCAAACATCTTAACATCACATGTGCTCCTTACCTGCCCAGTCCAGAAAATGAACACACTCTGTCTGAGAATAGCGAGCGGCCACATCTCGAGCTTTCTCTCCCCGGAAGTTCAAAGCGTCTATATCGACGTCCAGTTCCACCAGGGCCTTCAAAGTTTCCAGGCGGCCCCAGGCTGCAGCGCAGTGTAAGAGAGTGTATCCTATCAGAGTAGAGATGGTCAGGTCAAACAGATTTAGGAGGGCTTGGCAGTTTTTAACTTTATGGTGGTAGAAAAGGCATTCACATTCTGTAGGGAGCACACTTGAAGACTTGTTTAGCCTTTTCAAGGCCCATAACGTGTGTTCCAATACTCTGATACATTGATGCTGGACAGCAACAGTGAGCAGCAGCCCCCAGGCAACCATGTAATCACATGAATAAACAGCTCCCAAGCATGTTCTCTGGTATACAGAGTTGCTATACTATGATAACCAGGCTAGCTAAGTTTCTGCTTACAGTACTTTATAATGGGTCCATTGGGTCATTGGTGTAGGAGGTCCTTCTGTTTATGTGTTGCTTTTATTGGTCAAATAAAGAAACTGCCTTGGCCTTTTGATAGGGCAGAACTTAGGTAGGCGGAGTAGACAGAACTGAATGCTGGGAAGAAGGGCAGACAGGCAGATGCCATGGTTCTCCTCCCTGAGAAGGACGCTGGTTAGAAGCTTGCCAGTAAGCCACAGTCACGTGGCAACCCTCTCCTTTCAACTGGTCATGATTTCATCACAAGTCAGGGTACATCTGTATGTTTGTTATTGCGGACTATTTTATGTAGTGGATTGTAAACGTAGCCAAATACTGAACAGTTACTAATTAACCAGTGTTCTACATAGTAAATTCATTGAATTTTAGAGACCTTATAGCATCAGAATTATTATAATCCTCATCTTACAGACAAGAAAACTAAAATTCAAAGATGCTCAGAAACTTGCCTCAAGGAATGCGGCCAGGAAAATGATGGATGCAAGATACCAACCTGGGCAGTCTGACTTCTGAGCTCCTCCACATCTGCTAAGGAAGAGGGCAATCTCCCTATCAGCCGCCCACTTGGGAACCGCCAGCCTATACGACTTTAAGGAACTTTCGTCAGACTCTAATTACCCTCGCTTTACTCTTAATTGAAATCATTAACACTGTGTATGCTTTGATTTGCAAATTCATCTTTTGAATTAAATCTGACAGTGTGACTTGCCAAACTAGAAAGCAATTTCCTGGACTTAGTGAGGTGTGCAGTAAAGGGGGAAACACAGGGTGCACCTTCAAGAGTTTTTCCCGCTGATTTGTTTAAAAATCAAGGATCGCTGTTCTATTGTCCTGAAACGCCCCAGGTAAGTTGGGCAGCCAGGGCTAGGAACACAGCTTCCCTAATATGCACAAGGCCCTGGGTTCTAGAACGCAATTAAAAATTATCTAAATTCAGGTTCCAACACCAAAGCTTCTAGCAGCCCTCACTAAAAGATCTTGGGAGTCAGGGGCTCACAGGCTGCCCTTCACAAGCCCCATGCCTTGCACACCCAGAAGGTCCTTCACACAGGAAACATGTACACTGGTGGGTGACCTAGGGGCTCTCATTTGGCCCGTATCCAGAGACTACTTGGCCAACACTTGTCTTAAGAACCCAACCCTTTTGTTCTCGAAGCATCCAGGAATGTTCTGGCTTTAGGCAGCCTCTGGTTTGTCGGAGGTTGCAAACACTATACCATTACCAGGGAAAGGAAAACGCTTTTACTTACAGACCCTGCTATGAGAAAGTGAGTCAGCTTTGTTCACAGGTCACTCAAAACAGAAAATGTGCCAACTGGTGACAAGTATAAGGGAATGGATTGTAACTTTAAATTTGTAACCAATTCCAAAGTGACTCATTTAAAGAAATACACACACAAATACACACACATACACACACACACACACACACACACTCTTGAATGCAGGTGTGGTGTGTGCACACATATGCACACACACACACATGCACACACACTGCTGGTAGAGGAGGTGTTATTAAATTCTTATCTCTGGCCATAGGCCTGAGTCATTTGGATGTAGTGTAGACCTGGTACCCAGGGTGACTGAGTCATGCTTCTGATATGAGAAATTTCAAAAGAGAACTTGAGTCAATATAAATTGTAACAGTTCAGTACACTTATCCCTAAGAATAGACTTATGACTCCCTTAAATAGCCAAAGAGAGGCAAAAAGAGCTGAGCAAGAATTAGTGTGTTGAAGCTCTTATGAAAGGACTTTGTATGTCCTTAATTTAATCACTACAGTAGCCCTAGGAGGGAGGTATTCGCCTCTTTATAGTATATAATGGAAAGTAAAGGCCAGCAAGTCTGCACTTTCCCAAGACCACGCTGGTAGTACATCCCCAAGTTTTTAACATCACAATAAGCAAAATATTTAAGAACTCTAAGAGCCAGAGCCTGGCTGGAGCATTGTCTCATGTCTTTTTTTTTTTTTTTTTTTTTTTTTTTATACCAAAATGTGTTTATTGGTATGGTTCCCACTCATCTCGAATCCGGTGCTTTTCAGTGCTGCTTCCTCCTGAAGGAGCATCCTTCTGTCAGTCTTGCTTTCCCGCCTGTAGGCTGACAGAGGACAGTGGAGCAGCCGACACACAGGACTACCGTCTGTGCATGGCTAAAGACCGTGGTGATTTTATAGCATCCTGGGCACTTCACATCCATAAAGTAGGAATTGGGGCTCTGCACCAGGCGCTTTTTCTTGTGTTTCCTTTTTTCCTCCTCTGGTGAGGGATGAAGGAGATCCTTTGCGAGAGGCATGTTCTCGTAGGGAGGTCGTCACCGCCGGAAAGGCTGTCTCATGTCTTTATTCTTGACGCTTTTAATCCATTATAAAATTAACAGAATCTCTCACAATGTGGAGGTGTGAGGAGTCTGAGGTCAGAGTGTTGATGTGGACTTTGCCAAGGCCCCACATGGTGGGAAACACAGAGATGCTCTCCAAGCCCTTAGTCCACTGCCCGAGGTCAGAGTATTAGTGTGGACCTTGCTGAGTCCCCACATGGTGGGAAGCAGAGAGATGCTCTCCAAGCCCTTAGTCCACTGCCCGAGGTCAGAGTATTAGTGTGGACCTTGCTGAGTCCCCACATGGTGGGAAGCAGAGAGATGCTCTCCAAGCCCTTCGTCCACTGCCCGAGGTCAGAGTATTAGTGTGGACCTTGCTGAGTCCCCACATGGTGGGAAGCAGAGAGATGCTCTCCAAGCCCTTCGCCCACTGCCCGAGGTCAGAGTATTAGTGTGGACCTTGCTGAGTCCCCACATGGTGGGAAGCAGAGAGATGCTCTCCAAGCCCTTCGTCCACTGTCCATCTGTGGGAGATTCTCACAAAGACTCACTTCCCAGCGCTCCCGCAATGGCATCCATTTCCAGCTCATGACTTTTGCAGGGGACATACTCAGACCACAGACTATGAGATACCACCCTTACCATTCCTTCCTTCAGTCTGAAGGTGGAAATCTTCCATTAGCTGAATGGTCCAGGGGTCCTGATTCACTGAGAGAAAGACACTCTCTATAGACAAGGCACTGCAAGTGTGACCAAGAAGCCAGTCCACATAGGAGATAATCTGGATCTCAAAAAAACTAAAATCTGGATCTTCTCTAAGCTGAAATAACTCAAGGTGTCATCTACTCATTAAATTCACTATGACAACTGAAAAGTAGGTGTGAAGGGGGGCTGTATATTTTAATATAATCAGTTTAAAATAAAACTGTTTTAAACAAGCTTTTTACCAAGAAAAATTCAATGTTTTTAATCCTTTGCTGGAAATAGTCCATTTTGTAAAAAAAAAAAAAAATACAAACACTTTGCAGTACATTAACAGCATCACTATTCCAAGAGAAGAAAATCCTCTAACATTATTTCAGGCCCAGCAACCTGGCTCAGTGATCAAAAGTGCTTGCCGCCTGACTCAGTCTGACAACCTGAATTTAATCCACAGAATTCATATAGTAGAACAGATGCCTAGGAATTGTCCTCTGACCTCCATACGTGCACGTGCACACACACACACACACACACACACACACACACACAATGTAAAATAAATTTTTAAAGTAGGATTCCAGAAAACATTCAGATAAGAATTGGATCTTTTACCTGGTGCATGTTTTTCTAATCCCTGCACTTGAGAGTTAGAAGCATATGGATCTCTGTGAGTCTGAGATCAGTTCTGTCTACATATCAAGGTCCAGGCAGGGCTACACAGTGAGATCTTGAGAAAGAAAGAAAGAAAGAAAGAAAGAGAGACATAAAGTCAGAGAAAAGAAAGAAGTAAGGAAGGGAAGAAAGTAGAGAGAGAAAGAAAGAAGAAACAAAGAAAAAAGGAAGGAAGAATGAAAGAAAGGAATAAAATAAAGAAAAAAGGAAGTGAAAATAGAATTGGACTGGCAATGAGCTTTAGATTCCAAAAAGAAGGATACAGACGGAGGATTGGAAACCCCACAGAAAGAAAGAGAAGGATTCTAAGGATGAAAGAACAGAGGTGCATAAGAAGTAGCACCCTAGCTTTCTTTCCACTGCTGTGGTAAACACCATGACCAAGAGCCACTTGCTGAGGAACCGGTTTATTTCATCTTACAGCCTACAGCTCACAGTCCATTATGAAGGAAGACAAGACAGAAACTCGAGCAAGGCAGGAACCTAGAGAAAGGAACTAAAGCAGAGACCTCAAGGAGCGCTGCTTACTGGTTTGGTCTCCATGGCTTGCCTTTTTATACAACACAAGACCACCGTCCTCGTGTGAGCAACACCTACAGTGGGCTGGGTCCTCCCATATAATTACCAAGAAAAACGCCTTGCTGTCTTGCTGACAGATGAATCTGATGGAGATACTTTCTTATTTGAAGTTCCTCCTTCCCAGATGATCCTAGCTTGTATCGAGGTCCTGAAACACTAACCAGCACTGGAGGTCACAGTGAGCCAAAAGATCAGTTAAGCAGGAAAAGCAGTCTTCTCCTTGTGCAGGCTTTGTTCTGTGAACCTCACAACTGCCAGGGCATTCAAACCTCATCCTGATCCCGACACAGCACTGGGGAATGATGTTGCTCTCAGTGATACATAAGGACCTGAAACACAAAAGGCTGCTTCTAGTTATAGAGTGTGCCGAAGATAAGTTCAACTCGAAGAACTGAAATAATGAAAGGCAAGAACAGAGAAAGCAACCATTTCTACAACTAAAAAGGCAATGGCTAACATAAAAAAATAAAATGAAGTGGAGGCTGGAGAGCTGGTTCACTGGCTAAGAGCTAGTACAGGAACCTCGTTTAGTTTCCGGGACCCAAGACAGGAAGCTCACAACTGTTTGCAATTCCAACTACAGAGGATCTGGTGCCCTCTTCTGGCATGCACAGGCAACTGCACTCATGTGCACATACCTACACACAGACAAATATAGACAAAGACACACACACACACAGTCACTGAAAAATAAAAATAAACCTTTCTAAAAGGAGAAAATATAAAACTTAGCAATAGGAGAGGCTATCTTAGTTAGGGTCACTGCCTCTGTGATGAAACACCATGACCAGAGCAACTTGGGGAGGAAAAGGTTTATTTGGCTTACATTTTCATATCGTTGTTCATTATTGAAGGAATTCAGAACAGGAACTCAAACAGGACAGGAACTTGGAGGCAGGAGCTGATGCAGAGGCCATGGAGGAGTGCTGCTTACTGGCTTGTTCCTCATGGCTTTCTCAGCCTGCTTTCTTATAGAACCCAGAACCACCAGCCCAGGATGGCACCACCCACAACTAAGAAAATGCCTTACAGGCTTGCCTACAGCCTGGTGTTTTGGAGGCATTTTCTTAATCGAGGTTTCCTCCTCTCAGATTACTTTAGTGCATATCAAGTTGACATAAAGCTATCCAGCACATAAACACACAAAGAAAAAAATGTACCTCAAAACTATACAAATCTTCAAAGACAATATAACAGAAAATAACAAAGGTTATGCAAAAAACAGAAAATAACTAACAAAATGACAAGAATAGATTGTTACATACTACTAATAATCTTTAATGCAAGTAACTTGTAGTCCCTAACTAAAAGATGTGGATAAAAAGACAGGGAAAGAAGAAACAATACCCATCTATATGCTTCTTGCAACAAACTCACCCTACTGGTAATAAAACATATAGACGACATGATAAATTAAAAGATGGAAAAGAGATATTTCCTGCAAGTAGAAAAGGATACCAAGCAAAAGTAGTAATATTTAAATCAGATAAAAACCAGCTTTTAGCAGTCAACTTTAAATTATCATAATGATTATGAAAGGATTAATTTATAAAGAAAATAAGACTTATTTGGGCTCAATTATGGGGGCTCTCTTCTAGTGTGCGATGAGGGGCTGACAAGATGGTTCAGCAGGTAAAGGGGCTTGTTACACAATCCTGACGACCTGAGTTCAATCCCTAGAACCCACATAAAGGTGAAAGGAGGGAACCAACTCCGCAATGCTGGGCTGAATCCAATAGGTGCACTGTGGCCTTGTGCGTACTCAAAGTGCCCACTACCAACTGAGCCACTGACGATACTCTGACTGCTTAATCTTTTAGTGTAGGGAACTACACTAGTTGTTGGTTTTTTTAAACGTTATAACTAATCTTTCATTCGTGGCATAAACACAATGGGCCAATAAGTTTGGGCTTGATAAAAAAATTAATTTAACTGTTTGTTTTCACTACAAAATTAAAAATGTCTTGAAATAGTTATATAAAGTATAAAGCAGGCACATCAAACTTATCTAGTCACAAAGACTGGGAGACACGTCCTCGGGTGGTCACAAGTGATACTGACGGAAGAGGAAATACCTCTGGCGGTTTTCTCGTTCAGATTCACCCCATACTTTGCCAAGGCTCTAACTACATCACTTTTCCCAGCCATGCAAGCTGCATACAGCAGGTTTCTCCCAACAATGTCTTCTTCCAGAAGCAGTTGCACAGCGTGCTCATGGTGAGGGTGTTCGGGATCCTCGAAAATCTTCTGCAAACCTTCTACATCCCCCGTGAGAGCCGGCTGCAAGAGGGGGTTCTCTGGGCCTGTTTCATTTGCTTCTTCTTGGAATTCTTCATAGTCTTGCTTGGAGGAAAATACTGACTTTTCTGAACCCTCTGATTCTAGAGATCCTTCTGGCTCCATTCACTCCAGCAATACCTAGCACTGAGGGGAAGGGGAAGAAGGCAATTCAAACATATCAGTATTTGTATATTTACTTTTTTAATTTATTGAGACAGAGTCTCACTATGCAGTTCTGGCTGACCTGAACCTGCTCTGTAAGCCAGCTGGCTTTGAACACTCCAGATCCACCTACTTTCTTCCCAAGTGCTGAGATTAAAGGCTACTTATTTATCTTTAATCAGTTCACTGACAATATAAATGTAACAAAAATATGTACTTGAAAATAATTATGATCATAAAATAAGCTGCTTTAGCCGGGCATTGGTGGCACACGCCTGTAATCCCAGCACTCTGGAGGCAGAGACAGGCAGATCTCTGTGAGTTCGAGGCCAGCCTTGTCTACAAGAGCTAGTTCCAGGACAGGCTCCAAAGCTACAGAGAAACCCTGTCTCGAAAAAGAAAAAAGCTGCTTTAGCCATTTGATCAATAAAATCTACAATGAGTAAACATGTGGCCTCAGTATATGACAAAATACTAAGTATATAATATAAATAGTAAATTCAATAGGAACAGATCAAAATGAACTAAATTCATTAGGAAAAAATCAAAAGAGAATTGTTAAATAAATTTATCTGCCTAAAAATGATTCTTGTAAGGGAGAATTAAGAAATACAGTTGGATCATTAGAGCCAAATTACCAAGACTTAAAAAAATTAGGCACTAGCTTTTAAACAGAATCTATTCAAACAGAATTTATTAACTTATTATGTATTGAAAATTTATCAATGTTATTTAAACGTTTATATAAATTAAAAACACATTTGTTTTGTTTTGAGATGTTTTGCCTTTCCATGTAGCCCTGGATGGCCTGAAACTTGCTCTGTAGACCAGACTGGCCTGGAATTTGCGGTGATCCCCCTGCCTCTACATCCTTGGTGCTGGGATTACAGGTGTGGGCTACTATACCCAGTTTTAAACAAACAAGTTTGTCTTCTTTCCTCAACAATCTCCTCTACACACAGGAGAAAATATAGCATGAACAAAATCTATGTTACAAAAAGTGACAAACAGTAAGTGCCATAACATGAAATTCTATGGGACTCTAGAGAAGCCAAAATTAATTCCGGTCAATTAAGGAAATCTTAACAGGGCTCACTCTGATGGAATGTATATCAAACTGGAAATGACTCAGGGAAGAGTACCATGGTCCCCCATACACACCAAATGTTATGCCCTCACACCAAATGTTATGCCCTCACACCAAATGTTATGACATCACATCAAATATTATGACATCACTATGTACTCAGAACAGCAAAATCCTTAAGGGGAACATCGTGCCCAGAAACGGGAGAGATGACTCGGCAGGCAGGAGCGCTTATTGCTATTGCAGAGGCCCTGGGTTTGGTTCCCAGTACCCACCTGGCGGCTCACAAGCACTTCTACCTCTAGTTTCAGGTCTGCTCTGGGCTCCTGCATATACCTGGCATGTATAAATTTATGCAGGCTCACATACACACATCTGAATAAAAATAACTTTATTTTTTTAAATAAAAAACTAAAGATAGCAGTTGAATAGGATGAGTTTCAGCAGTACACCATGTGACCAGATTCTTCTGCTGTGGCTCACAGTACCCTGCTCCAGATGTCCATGCCTTGTGAATTCCATCACCTTTTGGCATGGACTGCACATCGCTTCTAACGAATGGACACAGCGGCAAGAATAGTGTCCTAAGGGTGTGATGGATCCCAGTAGACTGTGGCTCATATTTTCTTCCTGGCTCTTCTCACACAGCAGAGGGAGCAACCTTTCAAGAGCCTGAGGGCAAACTCTGGCAACAGCTGGCCAGAAGAAGAGGCCCTTAGCCAAGAAGCCTATAAAGAGTTTAATTCTGACAAAAAACATTTAATGCGCTTGAAAGCAGCCCTGTCTTAGATGAACTTTACCTGGCCTGCAGCCTCCTGCGAGACACTGAAGTAAGGGAGCTAGTTAAACTGTACCCAGATTCCTGACACACAGAGACTGTGAGATAACCTGTGTGCTATTTTAAACACACCAAGCTTGGCTAATTTGTTCCTTAGTGCTAACTATAACAAGGTGCATAACTCAACACTATTTTGTTGAGAAAGCAAATTCAATGGCACATATAGAACAGAGAGTATCTTTGCTAAGTCAAAAGCAATTAAAGGTAAATTAACGTTTTAAACATGCAAGAAGATGCAACTAACACTCAGTGATGGTTTGAAAGAGACTGCCCCCACCCCACCCCTGTCATAGGCTTATATATTTGAATACTTGGTGCTGTTTGGGAAGGACAAACTTAGTGTTTGGGAAGGATACACCTACTTAGTAATGTGACCTTGTTGGAGGAGGTGTGTCACTGAGGCTGTGAGATTTCAAAAACCTATGACATTCCCTTTTGGCTCTCTTGGTTTCACATTAGTTTCTCAAAATGTGAGCTCTCAGCTACTGCTCCAACGGTATGCCTACCTGCCTGCTATAATACTCCTGGCCATGGTAGTCATGAACTGTGACCCTCTGAGACTGTAAGCCCCACATAAGAGCATTCTTTTATAAGTTGCCTTGGTCATCACAGCCATAGGAAAGTAACTAAGAAACAACACGTTTTAAAACAAGAGAGGGCTGGCATGGTGGACTATTCCTGTAGTCCCAAGGAATTGAGAGAGTGGGCATGCAGATTGCAAAAGCAAGACTTTTATTTTTGCAAATAAAACAATTGCAAAACAGATAAAGACCCATAGGCCATAGTTTTCTGATCCTATTCTTGAGACAAAACAAATATATTTTCTTTGCTCACATGTATACTAATATATTACACAAACTTCATAAACTATACAGGCATAGAGAGGAGGGAGGGTAGTGGGCCTATAATGTAGAATGTCACTCTTTTAATCTTCTTTATTATTATGTATCAAAAAGAAAAGGAGGAGGAAAAAGAAGAGGAGGGGAAGAGGAGAGGGGAAGTGGAAGGAAAGAAAAACAAAGCTAGATTGATCACAAGGTTCAAGATGTTTACCAAAAGGTTCTTGGCAATAAAGAACGAGCAAGACTGTGTTACTGAGAAGAACCTAGAGAGCAAGCCCACAGAGCCTTTTCATAAATAAACAAACCGAGTGGGGCCGTAGTGGTGCACACCTTTGATCCCAGCATTTGGGAGGCAGAGGCAGGTGGATCTCTATGAGTTTGAAGACAGCCTGGTGTACAAAGTGAGTTCCAGGACATCCAGGGCTGTCTCAAAAAAACAAATTTTAAAGAGAGAGAGAGAGAGAGAGAGAGAGAGAGAGAGAGAGAAGAGAAAAAAAGAGAAATCAACCAGCTTAGTGAAAACCACTGAAAATGAGCAGGCGGTACATGCACAGAGACAGGTGAAGGTTGCAGCGAGCAGTCTGAACTGGATTCTGCAGGCAATTGGCAGGTGATTGCTGAAGGAGCCAGTGCTGGGAACTAAGTGTATTTCAATAAAATTGATCTGACAAGCCTTGGTATGCATTAGATAAATCAGATTGGAGAGGCAAAAAGGAATGGCCAATTATACCATTACTGCAAAAGTTCAAACTAATGAGTGTAGCATGAATTCTAATTGGTACTACTAATAAAACCCAGAGTCAGATATAGGGGTTAATGCTGACGATCAGAGAAGCAGAGCGACTAGAGAGTTCTTTTACCTCTACCAATGCTAAGTAAGACCCGAGGGGTGATCCTGTCCTCAGACTGCATCTCCTGACTGCATCTGTCTCCACCAAACCTCAGACTACCTTGAGCTCCTGTCTCTTCCTGCCTTATATTCCTCTCTCCACCCAGCCATATTACTCCTATCTCCACCTCCCTAGTGCTCGGATTAAAGGTGTATACCACCACTCCCTGGCCTCTAGTGGCTTAGCTCAGCACTCTGATCTTCAGGCAAGCTTTATTTGTTAAAACACAAACACAATATCACTAGTTAGACAGCTCTAACTAGTCCCTCATCTAAGTCAGGTCCCACTGAGTTTCTTCCATTTCAAGGCTTCCTCCATTCAGGGTACTTATGGATACGGGCAAGAAACAAGAAAAGTAAACGAGGCCATTTTAGATTGTGATGTGATAATAAGCATGACGAAGAATCAGGAAACAACAGGGAAGGAAAGAGGAGGGAGAAGACTTAAAACAGGAGGGATAAGGAGAGGAGACTGACACAGGGCTGCCTAGGGTACCAGAAACGACAGCCTCAGGAAAATGGTACCTTCCAAGTAGGGGTCAAGGGTCAGATGGCACATTACTTGGCTTGTGTGGTCGACTGTGTACCACGTGGTTACTTCCTTTGTTGCAGGGGACCAATCACAGGTATCACACAAATAAATGGGTATGGCTGTGGCTAAAATATTTGCAAAATGGATATTGGCCCACAGGGCATAGTTTTCAGATCTCATTCTTAAGGAGACAAAACAAATTATGTTTTCTATGCCCAGATACATAATAATATGAAGCACAAGCTTAGTCATAGAGAGGGGAGAGGAGACTGAGCCTATGAAGTCAGAATGTCGCTAATTTATTTCATCTTCACTTAATTGAATTTTCTAGAGTGATGCTATAACCTGCTCTGACTTACTAAATGGTTATGAAAGGTCTAAAAACTTCTCGACTACACAGTGGGAACATTTAGAGGCTGCAAAGTACCAAAAATAGGAAATTACACAAGTGTGGTTGACAGCCCACAGTCTAATCAGCAACGGCAGAGACAAAGGACGTAAGGGCTGTAGGCTGAGCTTATTCTAACTGTAAGGAGGATGTGCTGCAACAACAGATTGGGAGAAGGTTCCAGAAGGATTTTCTTAGGGGGATGATACTTCAGTATCAGGGTGGCAAGGCTTAATGGTGATGAGACTGGAATCCTACAAACAAAGGGTAGGAAGGCAGGTGCGGCTCCCAAAGTTACAGTGGAGTCGACCCCGAAGGCTTTTCTAGCCAACTGAATTATTTCTTCAGGGAATAAAATAACAACAACAACAACAACAACAATAATAATAAAATAACTGTCTCTTAAGGATTCCTAAGTCCCAGCTCACAGAGGAGCTGGGTCCTCGCCCAGCGAAGTCAACTCTGAATACCCAGAAATTCAAAAAAGAGGAAAGGCCTGAGGATCCACTGACAGAAAGCCAGCCTTGGGCTATAACCAGGTCACCTGAAAAGAGAACAGTGATTCCCTGAGTTCTCCCTTTCGCCTTCCAGCCCTGCCCTTATGCAGCCTCGGGATGCTCAAAGCCTGGACAAGATGCGCAAGCCCCGGGACAAGATGCGCAAGCCCGTGGGAGACACAGGCTGAGGACGCCTTGGTTGACGCCCACACCGGCAGTCCCTACCACACGTAGGGATGATGTGGGTGTATCTTGCCCCATCGCCCCCGATCGCCCACCCAGGACCTCAGCGCCTGGACTCCTACTCACCTCTCCCAGGGCTCAGGCTTCCGCGGTTACCATGGCGACGGCGCACTTTGCGCAGCCGCACCTCACCCCAGCGCCTAGGTTCCAGCTGTGCGAGAAGGTCTGGGATGCAAAGGCACGGGACGCTGGAGTGGGAGAAGCTTAGAGGAATTCTCCCCCGAGTGACGAAAATTTGAGTTCCTCGGTGGCGTGCAGATGTTTTATTTTGTAAAAATATTCTGTAATTGGTCTGTTTTGAACAATTTTTAAACTGTAATAAAAAACAAAGTATGTTTGTTGATGGCTCGTTTTGGTCCCCTCTTTTGCCATTAAATGGATTTCTTTTTGAAAATATGAGGATGAATCCTATTTTAAAAAAGCAACTAAATACCTTGCCTAATTTCCGAGTTATTTGGGGAGTTTATATAGTTAGTGTTACCTTGACTGTCTCCTGACAACTCACAAATGCCAACTGGGTAGAAGCAGAAGGAACTTGGAAGTTAGATGTGTTAGATTCTTTCTTATTCAGAAATTTAAAATTCAAAACAGCCCTGGAGGTGGGGATGGCCAGGGGAAAACTGAAGGAAAAACCTGCAGAGAAGTTGCCACCTTACTTGTTAAGCAGTACATGTGTTCACGTGATTTGGCAGAGAGAAAACCAGGAAGTCTTTGTTCTGAAGTCAAGTGTGAAGGGAAACATCAATTCTGTTTCTACAGTGAAATTGTTAAAGAGGAGGTGATAGTTCAGAAGGGCTTGGCATTTGAGCTGAAGATGGACACCTCTTAAAGCCAATGTTTGAAGGCTGAAAAAACGTCTTAGTGGTTAGTTGAGAGCACACACTCTCACAGTTCAGTTCTGGCATCCACATCAGGCAGCTTACTAACACCCTAAAACTCCAGCTGTAGGGAGCTGACACTCCTCTGACCTCTTTAGGCAAATATACATCTACACATATATGCACATACACAAGGATAGATGATAGATAGATAGATAGATAGATAGATAGATAGATAGATAATGTGGTACACACCTTTAATCCCAGCACTCAGGAGACAGGCAGAGGCAGGCAGATCTCTGTGATTTTGAAGCCAGCCTGGTCTACAGAGCAAGTTCCAGGACACCAGGGCTGTTATACAGAGAAACCCTGGCTCAAAAATACATATATACATACATACATACATAACATGATGCTCAATGAAGTTAATGTATTTTTTTATCTTCTTGTTTTTACAACCCAACCGAAGCTTCCCTTCCCTCCCCTCTTCCCAGTGCTTCTCACTTTCACACACACACACACACACACACACACACACACACACTCACGTGTGCGCACCATCCACTCCTCCACCACTGTTTCTCTTCAGATATAGGCGGGCATCCCATGGATATCACAGTTATATCAAGCTGCAATGAGACCAGGCGCCCCCTCCTCCACCAATATTGGATGAGGCAATCCAGCAGGAGAAACAGGTTCCAAGAACAGGCAACAGAGTCTGAGACGTCCCCTGCCCTCACTGCTAGGAGTCTCTCAAGAAGACCAACCTACACAACTGTAATATATATATACAGATGGCCTAGGTCAGTCCCATGCAGGCTCTCTGGTTGTTGGTTCAGTCTCTGTGAGCCCTTATGAGCCCAGGTCAGTTGATTCTGTGGGTTTTCTTGTGGTGTCCTTGACACCACCGGGTTCTGTAATTCTTCTTCCCTCCTCTGTTTCAGGATTCCCCATGCTCCACCTAATGATTGGCTGTGGGTCTCTGCATCTGCTTCCATCAGCTGCTGGGTGAAACCTCTCTGATGGCAGCTGGGCTAGGCACCAGTCTATGAGTATAGCAGAATATCTTTAGGAATCATTTCATTCATGAATGGTTTCCTCTCTCAGCAAGGGTGTCAGCAAAAAGCAAGCTTACAGAAGCAAAAGCGTGGTTATCGGAATGAGGCGGGGACATGAATGGTTTCCTCTCTCAGCATGGATGCCTGGCAACAGTCATCCTGTTCCTATCTTATAGCTAACCTGCTTTGTTGATATCCTATCTTATTGACATCTTGCCTTGCAGTCTTCCTATCTCTATCTCCTGCTCTGTCAGGCACATGGGATGTTCTTACGGGAGCAGGCTGGCTGCTGATCCGGAGAGTTTTTTTTTAAAGCAAACAGGACGTTCCCCGGGAGCATGCTAGCTGCGGGTTTTGAGGAGGGGGTCTGTAGGGTCTTTCATTTCCCCCTTTTTCTTTTTGTTAATGAGTTAAATCTTTTACTCAAAGCAATTACAGAACCTCGGTATCTTGTTGTGGTAACATGTGATACTGATGGGTCAGTACTAGGGCCTGAATGACTGACAGCCTGTCTTTTATAAACTGGACCAGGCGGTTTAAGATGCAGGGCCCAAACAGGAGTATCAGAAGGAGGATAATCAAGGGACCCATCAAAGAAGACAATAGAGTTGTAAACCAGGGAGACTTATTAAACCATCCTACGAACCATCCTTGCTGTGATTCAAACAGCTTTTGTCTCTGCTTTAACCTCTCTCTAAGCTTTGTCATGGATCTTCTAACCAATCCAGTATGGTCAGCATAAAAGTAACATTTTCCCCTGAGTGTAACACAAAGACTCCCTTTCTTTAAAAGCAACAGGTCCAGGCCCCTCCTGTTATGGAGCACCACCTTTGAAAGATTTGCTCAGACAATAGCCATATGAAAACTAGTACAACTGATGGGACAAAATAACTTATACTTTATAGAGCAGTATTGGGAGAAGATAGTAGAACATCTCTAGGGTGTGCAGAATAGCTCTTAACAAAATTATCTGAATGAGGCTTGAAAGTAACTACATGGTAGACATTGTGAACCACTGTAGACCCGAGAATAGCACCCAACACTGTGGCAATAATAGTCTATTGACTACAGAGAGCTTAACTCAGCCCTAAGAAACACATGGATGCCTTCTTATAAGAGGCAAGTTCAGTATTATGAAGACGAATCTCTTTTGCTGTAGACGCCAGGAGTGTTGATCCTCAGCTACAGAGAATGTGCCAGAGAAGTCAGTTTTGGTCCAGCTGGCATCACATGGCATTTACGGGTTTCCATTGCATCCTGTAGCATCAGCTTTATCCAAATGTACAGGGTTGTGTCCATTGTGAGAACTTTAACAAACAATGAGAGAAAATGCAATACAGGATGACAAATGTTTAAAACAAAACAAAAAGCCCTAAAGCCAGAGGACAACCAATGAGGACATAAATATCTTTTTGAGACTGACCTTACCCAGGCTTTACATTTGTAAGTACAGCATTAAAAAAAGTTTTAACATCCCATTGACATCCATTTTATCATATACTAAACCACTCTGTTTATCTTTTGAAAGCCATATCATTTCATAACCCCACAGAATAAAGTAAGATTTTCCTGTAGAAAAACAAAACCTGTCAAGAGGTAAGGAAGCTTTTTATCTGCACAAAACAGACTGATCCGGAAAAATCTCAAACTGTACAAAATAATTCCTGTCAATAGGTCCCAGACACACAGTGGAGGAACAGAACAGAATTGCCTTTTGTTTCTGCTGTCTGATATTGTGCTTCAAAAGACACTAAAAAAATGAGCAGAGCCCTGTGGGTTTCTGGCTCTAGGAAAGAAGAGCCTTAAAGGTGATGTAAGCCCACCTTATAGCAGATATGCCTGTCCTGTGTAAGCCTTGAGCTCAGGATTTCATCACCAGGGTCAGCCACTGTCAGCGGATACCTGAGCAGCAGCTAACTAGCCAGGCAACAGAACTAGTGGCAGCGATTGCCGGGGTGTTTTGAACCCAGAACAGGACAGGAGGGAGGGAGGTCTGCCCAGTCATTTTTGCTGGTCTCCAGGGCCAATTATGTCAATTTGTTCTTTAGAATCTTATTTATCCTATCTATCTGACCTGAGCTTTGGGGTTGGTAAGCTTAATTTCCAATTGATCCCCAATGTCTTGGCCACACCCTAACTTACCTGGGCAACAAAGGCAGGTCTATTATGGGACATGATTATCTTGGCCATCCCAAACCTTAGGATGATATTTTTTTTTCTGATCTTCTTAGCCATTACATTGGCTGTCTCAATCTTGGTCAATGTATGATGGCTATCTTCTTTGGCAAATGCGTGGCCTTCTGGAGGCTCAAAATTTCCGCAGATGTCAGTCCTTTTTGTCTGTATATTGCTTTGAAGCATACCTGCTGTTAGTATAGACGTTCCCGCTGCCATCTGTAGAGCTTGTATCAAAGCCACAAGTTCAGCGTTCTGGTCGGGCCGCCATCCCTGAAGGGAGGCTACTGGCCCAGATCATTTGCTTCCTGTCCACCAATGTTGCCCCCGCCTTCCGCTTACCTTCAGTCTTGTGTACCTGCTTAGCTCGGACCGCCAGCCTTGTGCCCCTGGCAAGCTTCGCCCTCATTTTCGGCTCTGCCTGGCACAGCTTAGCCTGCCATTTTGCCATTCGCCTGTCCTTTATGCAGATGCTGGTAGGATCCATAGTCCATCGACGTCAGCCCAGCACAGGAGCAGTAGTCTGGCACAGGAGGGCACCTGTGGTAGCACGGTGACTGCTGTATCACAGTCTGACATGGGTGAGGGGAGCAAGACTGTAGAGTGAGCAGTCAGGGCTCATGCAGGCTTTAGAGCAAGCACAGCATCAAGGCAGTTGCTAGGAGGTGAGGATTTCTTCAGCGGTGAAGGCAGGGAGAGGTGGTCATCCTGGTGAGGAGGGCGTGGTAGAGGCAGAGGCGGACAAGCAGCCTGCGTCTCCTGCAGAACTGAAAACAGCAGGGAAAGCAAAAGTCCCTCTTCTGGTCAACAAAAGGCTTTGGTCATACATTCAGAAGTGACCAGGGAGGAACGAGTCATTTATTTGTCTTTTTCCCAAATTTATAGTTCGTAAGGTGTCCAGTTTGTATTCTTTTTTTTATATTTATTTATTTATTATGTATATAATATTCTGTCTACACGTATGCCTGCAGGCCAGAAGAGGGCACCAGACCTCATTACAGAGGGTTGTGAGCCACCATGTGGTTGCTGGGAATTGAACTCAGGACCTCCAGAAGAGCAGGCAACGCTCTTAACCACTGAGCCATCTCTCCAGCCCTGTATTCTTTACTCAGTTCCAGTGTCCCTCTTCATTTGTCTTTGATCTTCTGTTGCCCAGGCTCCTTATCTGTCTGAGTCCTATCTTTCTTTTGCTTCCCGCCTCTCTCTCTCGTTTAACTTTTTTTTTTTTGTCTCTCCAAATTTTACTAGGTATAATCTTGTAACCCATCTACTTGCTGTAACTTTTTCTTATATCTGATGTTGCCTGTCCTATGTAGGCCATGGCTACTGCTGTCTGCTGACCTTCAGAGGTTGGGTAAAATGCCTGTAAACTTTTATTAATCATTTAAGGAACACAGATTTTAACTGGCCCCTGGAGAACCTCTCTTACCTTGGCCGAATTAGTGGGGTGCCTTGCAGCCCCCCCCCCCTGAAATTTGCCATGAGCCCAGCATTTTGACTGTCAGTTTCTCCCTTTAAGAATTAATTAGACATTATCATGTAGAAGAATGAAGATAGATCCATATTTATCTCTATGCACAAAACTGAAATCCAAACAAAGACCTTAACATAAGGGCAACAATATAAATAGAATTTTGAACATAGCCTCAGTAGCGTAGACATTAAAGGAAACAATCAGTAATTAAAATCTCCAGAACTGAGAAGCTTTTTGTATAACAAAGGATATAATTAACAGAACATAATATCAGCCTGTAGAATAGGAAAGGTATCTTTATCAATTATTTTAAAACCATACAAGGAACTTAGAAGCTTAATCCTCATAAAAACAAATATTTCAGTACAATTATGTCACAGACCAAAACCGTAAATTCTCAACAAATGAACTTGAAATGACTGAAAGATATTTAAAATTTGCTTAAATATAACGTCCTTAATCATCAGGGAAATGTAAATTAAACAATTCTGAGATTTTATCTTATTTCTGTAAAACTGACCAAGATTAAAAATATCATTTGACAATTTACGCTTACAGCTACTTTGAACATTAGCATGGTGGATTTTCAGAATTAGATAACATATTACCTTAAAAACTTAGTGACATCCTTTATATTATCATAGACAGAATCTGAAAACAACCCAAAATGCACCTTTTTTATATTAATAATAAATGAGAATCTTCGCCATGTTTTTTTTTTTAAATAGCCATAAACATTATAAAGAGCCAAAGGTCCATTTTAACTCAACCTCATCATTCAGTAACACCCCCTTTGCCATCGTAGTGGGGTGAGAGGCTTTAGCAGATCTTTGCCATGTGGGGCAACTCGGGGCCCCCACCTTATCACAAGCATTGTGAGCAGACAAGTGTTAAATTCAGATCTAAACATGTGCTGGCTTAGAAGCTCAGCTGGGCTATTCATATGGCCCTGGCCCTGTGCCAGGCCTTTTACAGCAATAGTTCTTGAAGACAGTGTAGTCCTGCATCCATCTAAACAGAGCTGGGAATTTACTTTCCTCTGGACACACTGCATAGTAAGAAATATAGAAACCAACAATCTGTAGTTTTTATAAGCACATTATTTTAAAGTGACTTAATTTAATTTTCCCAATTTTTATTTTTTTATTTTTTTTGTGTTTTCAGTATTATATTTAATAACAGAAAAATAATATATTTAATGACAGACATTTAATAACAAAATTTTTACAAGAAAAGGGTAAAAAACAACACATTGCATGTCTAGTTTGAGCTCGAGGTTGTTGTTCTTAATTTCTGCGGGTTGTTCTTAATTCCTGCGGGTTAGACGAGGGTTACGCTAGAAAAGACACAGACACGCGGCGGTACCACGTGGTACACTTTTTAATGGGAGGGGAAAACACACTAGGAAAAGTAAAAGGAAGGGACAAAGGGAAGGGATAAAAAAGGGGGCGAACTTGTGGCTTGTCCTTTAACAGAGGATGCAAAGGCTTCTGGGAAATGTGTCCCGCGCTTGCCGTGCGCTGGAGTCCAGAGGGATGTTGGGAGTTGTAGTGTTGCAAGGGAACAACAGATGTATTTTTCATTGTTTTTATTTATCTATACATTTTTCCCACTCTCCTTTCTCCTCTCCTCGCTCCTTCTACCCTCTCACATGACCCCCATGCTCCCAATTTACTCAAGATATCTTGTCTTTTTCACCTTCCTATGTAGATACATATATGCCTCTCTTAAGGTCCTCTTTGTTGTCTAGTTTCTCTGGGGTTGTGGCCTGTAGAATGGTTTCCCTTTGTTTGATGTCTAAAAGCCACTTATGAGTGAATACATATATTTGTCTTTCGGAGCCTGGGTTACCTCACTCAATATGTTTTTTTTTCTAGATCCATCCATTTGCCTGCAAATTTCAAGATGTCGTTATTTTTTACTGCTGTATATACTCCATTGGCCTTTACCCTGGATGCAGCACATGATGACTGGTATAGAGCATCCCCAGAAGACAGATGCTATCAGGGCTGGTAGGCCCTTTTAATGTCAGCTTACTCCACTACTTACCACTCCTGAATCCACATTCACCATTTACCAACAGCCACAGGGATATTTACTTGCAATCTCTTGCCCTACTGCCAAAACGGAAAGGTCCAGGTTCTTTAGGGGACCTTTGCTTTTTAATAGGGTATCCTACCCCAGAGAAATAGCCTACTGCAGGTTCCCAGGCTTACTGGGTCCTGTGGGGAGGAATTAGCACCAGCTTGGACCCTACTGGCTGGCATGTGTCTCCACAGGAGGCCTTAGTTCCGTGACCCTGGCACTAGCACCAGCTATTTCCCCTGGGCAAGGGCCACAGATCTTTGGCACAAGGTTTTACATGGCATTTGCAGATGGGGGCTGCCATTCAGTCTCTAGCACCTTATATTCCAAGGAAAACAAGCCTTCTCCACAGGGAACCCCACTGGGGATCCTCCCAGGACCTGGCTTCAGCCTCAGCTCCGGTCCACAGTGAGCTCCTAGTTGTATAGCACAAGCTTCCCACACCCCACCTCAGTACTCGCAGCAATCTAGCAGCTTTTCTCTGAATGGGGTTCCAGAGACCCCAGGAGGCATTCCCTCCAGGGAACTTGTGAGGTCAGGATTGGTCCGCCACCTGGAAGCCTCAACTCAGTTCCTCTTTAGCCCTCACACTGCCAGTAGCAGCTGGGAAGACCTTTGCATTGGCTGTAGGGGGAGGGAACACCTTGGACTGTCTAAGGCAGCCCTCCTCCCCCAGTCCTCCCATGCGGTGCTGGTGGACTTCAGGTCAGCAAGGGAGGACGTCACTCTCAGCACAGGGATTTCAGGGGGGGCCATGGCTGTCCCCTTCTCTGATTTGGGCCAGGGATGCTGCCATGCCCCGCCCTAAGTCCTGCTGAGAAGTTTGCTCAGAGCTGGAGCTGGTTGCCCCACCTAGGCCTGGCTCCAGGCTGTGCCGGAGGAGATCACAGCCCTGCTCCCTCCCCCTCGCAACAGCAAGCAGGGCAGTTCAGCAGCACAGCGTCAGCAAGGTACAGCCTAGAGAAGTAAAGGAGGGGCAGACTGTCAGCGTTCCTTTTGGATTTTCATAGAGTTAGGGTCAAAGAGATGGTTATTTACTGCCCCATGGTACCAGATTTAGACTCAAGTACAAACAGATATACAAAACAAAGAACATATTAAACCCAAGAATACAACAATTAGACACAGACAACACAGATAACACAGATGCGCTGCGCCAAAGCCGAAAGCAAAATTTCAGACGGAGACTATGGGAGTCCGGACCTCCCTCCTCCAACCAGATCCTTCCTATACGGGTTGAGCCCCGAAGGCTTCAGACGCCCCTGGAACGTCTTCCAAGGCTGCGAGGGAAAGTCCGAACTCGTCAGTTCCTTTCTACCTCGCCAGATTCAGAGCACTCAGATCTGAGCGTACAGAGCTTAACAAAGAACACAAATGACACAGACACAGACTAACGAATCGGTGCTGGCCAGCTTACCTCCCGGTGGTGGGTCGGCAGCTCCTGGGTGGGGGTCTTCAATTCCCGGCCAACGCACCAAATGAAAGACCCTCAGAGAGGACCTTTCCTCTCTGATGAAGACCCCAGAACCAGGACACTCTGAGGCCAGGCCACAGGATGCAATTAGCAAGAGGTTTATTGAGTAAACACAGGGACCTGCGGGCAGCAAGTCTTTCGGAGGACTTGCGCGCCTGCAGACTGGGGGGAGGTCTTTTTATAGGGAAGAGCAAAAAGCAAGTTTACAGAAGCAAAAGCGTGGTTATCGGAATGAGGCGGGGACATGAATGGTTTCCTCTCTCAGCATGGATGCCTGGCAACAGTCATCCTGTTCCTATCTTATAGCTAACCTGCTTTGTTGGTATCCTAACTTATTGACATCTTGCCTTGCAGTCTTCCTATCTCTATCTCCTGCTCTGTCAGGCACATGGGATGTTCTTACGGGAGCAGGCTGGCTGCTGATCCAGAGAGTTTTTTTAAAGCAAACAGGACGTTCCCCCGGAGCATGCTAGCTGCGGGTTTTGAGGAGGGGGTCTGTAGGGTCTTTCAATCCTACTATGGGGGTTCCCCCTTCTTTTAACCTTTATAAACCATGCTTCTATAGGCCATGTCTGTCTCTCTTTATCCAGAAGCCGTCCTTTTATCTCCCTCTTCCTTGTTCCCGTTCCCTCTTCCCTCGTCTTCTAACTCTTATCATCTTATTCCCTGCCCTTTGACTCTCTAGGGCAAATAAATTTCCTTTGTGCTGAGAACTTTGTCTTGGGATGTCCAGAGCTGATCCTGATCCCTTCAGTCAAAGAGGTATTTTTCCACTCAAGAAATGCATCGGTATTTTCTTACTTGTATATTGTATATTCTAAATACATTTGACTTTTGTAGGGTATAATGACCCAGCCTAGTCATGCCAATTTGAGGCCACACTAGTTTCATTGTAACCTGTTGGGCAACAGTTTCATGAGCGATTGAAACATTCCATCCTACAGGGAAGCTCCTCAAGCAGTAAACAACCCAAAAATAGCTTCAGGAAGTCCGTGAAACTGACCAGATTCACTAGTCCCCTCCCTGCCTGAAGAAGGGGGAAGAAAAGGAAACTGAGCTGCAAAGAAGACTCTTACATGAGCCCAGATGCCAAAAAGATTTAGAAAAGCTAAGTTACAAAGAAGACTCTCAGAAGAGAAAAGCTACAAAAAAAAGTTTTTCTAACCAGATAGATGCCTTGAAGAGATTTAGACCAACTGAGGCTCCTGGAAAGGACACCCGCTGTTGAACGAGAGAGGGCCTGCTTTTGGTCCTGGCCACCAAGCTAGCTTACACCTGAAATAATCACACAGAAACTGTATTAATTAAAACACTGTTTGGCCATTAGCTCTAGCCTCCTATTGGCTAACTCTCACATCTTGATCTAACCCATTTCTATTAATCTGTGTTCACCACGAGGTCGTGGCTTACTGGGAAAGATTCAGCTCTATATTGGCTCTCTCTGACTCTGCCTTCCTCCCAGAATTCAGTTCTGTCTCCCTGCCTATCTAAGTTCTGCCCTATCACCAGGCCCAAAGCAGTTTCTTTATTAACCAATGAAAGCAACACAAATACAGAAGAACCTCCTACACCAACCCTCCATCCTGTTGAGCTGCCCACAGGCTCTGCAGTGTACTCCAGGTTCCCAGCTCTGTGAGCTGTCACTCATGCTGGTGATGCAGCTGTCTTTGAGTCATTTCTGCTCCTGTAAGTAACCCCCTACTCATATGCTGTAAGTAATTCAATAAAACTCATTGGTTCACCAAGGTGGACTTTGGTGATACCCGTACTATGGTCTGTAATGGGCTCCCTATCTAGGGTGAGTAGACATATGTGTTCCATCACCCCAGAAAAAGTTTTGTTACATAGCACAACCTCAGAATTTCCAATAGGACTTTGCTGGGGGTTGAACCCATAACTCCATGTATACAAGGTGAACACTTTAAAAACTGAGTTATATCCTCAACCTCTAAAAATAACCCTCTACTCAGAACATTATCACATGAACATGTTTCATTCAGAACATGAAACATCATATAGGTAAGAAAACTGAGGTTATGATAAAGGGTTTGCTTGAGATCATGAGATCAGCACCAGGACCCAGGTCTTCTGTTTCCCCATCATAGGGCTCTCTGTGTTGTTATGACAAAATATCTATGCCCAAGGACTTTATAAAGAAAAGTTTGCTGAGGTCATTCATCTTTGGTTGGAGTGACCAAACAACATTACATCTCATGCTGGAAAAACACAGCCCACCCTCTTAATATATTTTAATACATCACAATAGCAGAAAAGGATATGACTAAGGTATCAATTACAGGGTCAAACAATGTTGAAGGGTATCTTAAGTGCTGCTAACCATACTTCCCCTATCACTGAGACCAGATTTGGGTTCCCTATTAGTTATTTTGTTAGCATCCTGTATGTAATTTTCAGTTATACCACTATTGTACCTAAACAATCATGTAATTTGTGGTTTAATTTTATAATGTCTGTCTGTTCCTGCCACAGCAGCAGCCTGCCTCTGCTGCCGTAGTTACGTCATCATCACCTGTTGCCAGGTGCCTTTCCATCATCAGCTGTGTGACATGTACAACCCTTAAAAGTGCCCGCCAGGTACAGCTCTCTCTTTGCCTCGTCTTTCCTCTATTGTCTCTTGTTTCTCTTGTCTCTTTTTTCCAAAGCAGCTTATTAAATATTTATTCATAGCCTTGTTACAAAGTGTACATTCATCTATGCAGTGTCCTGACACACCTCATAGAAAATTTAAGTCATCCATGTTTCTAAAGACCAAATTCCCAAATCATTAAGGACACCCCTAAGCCACCTGTTAGCTCCCACGTGTCGTTCTGGAGGTGCTGGTCAGCTTCAGACACCCACCTGCCAAATGAGTAAGAACCAGTTAAAAGAAACCACATTCCCAGGGTTGGGCAGTACATTCACCCATATACACAAGTTACAATAGATTTTCTGTTACTCATGCAGCTCCTACACCCAAGATACCAAACTCCAGGGTAAAAAAAGGCTACAAGGCATTAATTTATGCCTTTTTTGACACCACATTCATTAGTGACCAAAGGCGAATGGACAACACAAAGGGCATTGCCTCTTTCTTATCTCTTTGCCTCCCTTTTCCTCTCTTTGCCTCCTCTTTTTCTCTCTTGCTTCTTCTTTCCTCTCTTGCCTTTCATGTCTCTTGCTCCCCTTCCCTATTCTCTGCCTCTCTGTCTGTCTGTCTGACTGCTTGCCTGCCTCCTCTTTCACGTCACCACTCCAATATGGCCTTTCACTCTCTCCCTCCCCCAATAAACGTCTTGCATTAACTCTATTGCACATGCCATGTTTGCTTAGTTGCATACCTTGGCAGGGCCTGCCAAGAAGTACCCACTTCACCTTTCTTTTTTATTTATCTTTACAGTGTCTATTTCCTCAAGAATGAGTACTTGACAAAACAAGAATCCCATGGGTCTTGTTTACACCTAAACCTTGGGATCTATGTAGTTCATACATGACAAACAAGATATTATTTCTAATTGAAAGTCTAAAAGTTAAGCTCATTGGTCTCTAAAGTATTAATTGTTACCACTGTCTCACATACTGTAAAACCAATTTTTAAGTATATTTTCAACTAGAAATTCATGATCCCCAAAGATGAAGACCTAGTGGGATTGTAGGAGTTCTATAATAATTGGAAATACCAGGTTTTGATTATGCTTATTTCTATGTATAGTTTGATAGGTCTTAACATAAACAGGAAGAGCTGATTCACACCGAACTGCTCCCCTTTGAAGAGAGAAGTAGAAGCATAAGCCAGATTACAGTGGGTTGAAGAATGAATCATAAATTTTCAAGAATAGAAACTATTGCTTTTTTCCCTGGCCATAGACTAAAATTCCATCTTTAGTTACTAGCATTGCCTAGTGGTTTTTATACCTCGTTATCGAAATTTATAGCTATAAAATTATAATTCATATTTTGGGAGACTCTAAGGGTCACTTTGAAGATGCCTTTTAGGCAATTCACACAAAAGAAACCTTACTGCCAGCTGCGCATATAAAATGACGTTTCAATTGATCAGAGAAATGTACATCCAATCCATTTGATAGCCACCAGATTGGCAAAACAAACAACGTAAGTCCAGGCTGTAACCCTGACATGCTGTGTATTCCAAAAGGGTGCTTTGCAGGTGCCCTTGCAAGTTATCTAATGCTTTGGTGCCATCAGCAAAATAAGAATGATGGTCATAAATCCTTCAGTATTGAAGACCAATCATCTCCAACTACAAGTTTATTAATAAAAGGTATATTTCCTCTCAAAAACAACTGCAGCGTCTGTAGATTTCATGTAAAGATCAGTTAAAAAAATTTAGTTACGTCTACTATAGTTTTCAACAAATCAGCAACAGTCTTTTACTGATATACTTAAAATTGTAACCCTCACTTTCTAACTATTTCGTTGGTTGCTTTCTAAATATATTGTAAAAACAAGACGACCAATTATTGAGGAAAATTTTGGAACAAAATACAAAAAGCGTTTTTCCTCTTAGGATTAAAGTGAGTTCACCAAAGAAGCATCTAAATTAAGGAAAAAGGACGCCATCAGAATCTTGGATTAAACTCCAATATCTTGAAACTGTGCTGAGGAAAAACTAGAGGGTAAAGTACCTGTGGTAGCGTCCTCAGACTTGCACATAGTAGGGGACTGACAGAAACTAGTCAACTCCTTGTGTGCATGTGGTAATTCAATCCACAATCATGGACAACATTTGTCGTCCCCCCCCCCCCCCCCAAAAAAAAAGGCGGAGGTGGGGGAACGCCGCAGCTACAAGCAAATCAAAATTCCTAGTTTCCGGCAACTATTTCCATCTTTATATTGCTTTTGCTATGAAACATGTCAGGGGATGGTGAAGAAGAAAGATGTTTTTAAATACATCAATAAATTATCCGGACACATGCTAACGGTTCCAGTACTGGGAAACACATAGCGAGCGGCGCAGCTACTTCCGGACCCAGAACGGAACCACTTGCCCGAACATGGGCAGTTTGGCGGGAAGGATTTAGGGACAGGACCACTTCCGGCTTCTGGATAGGGGCGGGTGCGGAGAAAGGAAATTGCTGCGGGAGCCGCATCCTCCGTGCGCTAGCGGCGCCAGAGGTGGAGACAGAGAGGGCGGAGGAGGCAGCGAAAGGTGCCGCAGAGAAAAAAGTGTCAAAGCCAGTAAGTCAGAGCCTTAGAGCAGGGGATGGAGAGCAGGGCTCCAGGTCTCGCTCCGCAGATCTGTGATCTCAACTTGCCGAACTGCCCAGTGGGGTTAGGGCAGCTCTTTGTAGGTCGCCTGTCAGTCTGTGCCGAAAAGAGACTATTGAGGCGCCTGGGTCGGGCCTTGCGGGGCGCCAGACTGCGCTACTTGCCGGTGTCTTGCCGCCAGGGGAAACCTGTGCTGTGCTGTCTGGGGACGCTAGGGCTCCGCATCCTGGACAGCTTCACTTGGGATTCTGAGGGAGTGAGCACTAATGCCTCCCATTTTACCTTTGGAAGCCAGCGAGATCCTGGTGGTGGACGGTATTTCGGGAAGTAAGACGATTGCTTGGGAGAGCGTTAGTCTGGCGCTGTACTTTCCCTGCCCTTGTTCAAGCTGTCCGGGCTGGTTGGAAACTGAATTGTTTTTAAAAGCAAATGCCTCGGCCTGCCCCCTGTCACTTCAGAACAAGTTAGCCTTCAGATCCAGTGTTCCTATCCCACTCATTAAATTACTACTGCTCTGGGTATCTAGTGTTTGCTTTGGAAATACACTTGAAGGCAAAGTTAGAGAGAGAGAGAGAGAGAGAGAGAGAGAGAGAGAGAGAGAGAGGAGAGAGACTCCAAGCGCTTTTCGAACAGAGACAAAACCGACTAGCTATCATTTCCACTTTCACACTTTGCCTCACCCTCCATATAATCAATCGACTTAGCATCCTCAATTAATGATGGTCATCTTAAAGACACTGCTTTCCGTTATGATTGTGCGTCTGGACAAACATTATATCGGGATGCAAGATTCTTGATTATAGACGAAATGAGTGGAATGATTATGAAAGTTGCTGGAGAAATCAGAAAGTTTTTAGTAAGTTACTGCTTTTCTCTTGCTTAAGGTACGGCTTTAGAATACGGTGAAGAATACTTTTCATGGTGCATGGAAGGAAAGCCAATGCGCAGGTAAGCCATTTAAGAAGAAAAAAAAAAAACATTGATTTCACTACTTGAAGTTTAGTGGCTATTAACGGTGCATCATTTAAAATTATTTTATTCACAATCCTTACTAAATCCTGCTTGGAATTAATCACTCTTGTTTCAAATAAAACTAATAATGTCAGAAATTCGCAGCTTCTTTTGTTTGTTTTGGTTTTTGTTGTTGTTGCTTGGTTTTTGTTGTTGTTTTAAACAAGAATTTACTGTGTAGTCCTGGATGTCCTGGAATGTACTTTGTAAACTAGACTGGTCTCAAACTCACAGAGATCCACCTGCCTCTGTTTCTCTAAAAGTGTGTACCAACACACTCTGCAACTTGTTAATGAAATGTTGGAGTTAGGTTTCTAAAGAGAGTTTGAATTTTTTGGTTCTGAATACTTAAATCTGCTTTTTTGCACAGTAATTTTTGTTACACATAACGATAAGTGTACTGTGATGCTTTGTGTGTTTATTATAAATTAAATTCCCTGTATAATGTAGAAGATTATGTTGCCAAATAAAAGTAATATTTTTAAGATACTGTACTGCATTCCTAGTTATGGTTTGGTTATCATACTGGTGTTCAGTAGTCTATTATGTTTATTTATTTATTTATTTATTTTTGGTTTTTTCGAGACAGGGTTTCTCTGTGGCTTTGGAGCCTGTCCTGGAACTAGCTCAGGCTGTTCTCGAACTCACAGAGATCTGCCTGCCTCTGCCTCCCAAGTGCTGGGATTAAAGGCGTGCACCACCATCGCCCGGCTTTTTTTGTTTTTTTTTTAAAAAATTATTTATTTATTGTGTATACAGTGTTCTGACTGCATGTATAATTGCAGGCCATAAGAGGGTACCAGCTCTCATTATAGATGGTTGTGAGCCACCATGTGGGTGCTGGGAATTGAACTCAGGACCTTTGGAAGATCAGGCAGTGCTCTAAACCTCTGGAGCCATCTCTCCAGCCCCTCTATTATGTTTATTAAGAAGCTACATGAAAGGGAAGATTGAGGACTAAAATAGATGTAGGAAAATAGAAGTGTGAGGAAACATTGTGCAATTACAGGTTCTCTTGCCTCTAGAATTTACTAATACCTTTTCTCAGTCCATCCTAACAAATTATACTAGAATCTTTATTGAAACAAGTCAGTTCTATTTATTCATTGTTTAAACTCATATTATTGTTATCAAACCCTATTTTGTCATATTGCTTAACATCAAAGATATCACAGACTTTTTAAGAAAAGAGAAATTACAGGATAAGGACAGGGCTTAGAACTAGAAAAAGGGCTGGTCATGACTGTGCAGACCTGTAAAACTCAGCACTTTGCAGGCAGAGGCAGCTAGATCTCAGGATCAAGTTCAAGTAAGAGGAGTAGGAATATATGTCCTTTTCCAGATTGCTGTTGATTTATCAGCTTTTTTTTTATGGCTTTTAACTGTTAATGCCCTGTTAACTTCATTGGTGTATCTGCCGTGATATTTAGAATTAGTAAATGTTCAGAGATGCTTTAAGACGTCCAAATGAAAAGACATCATAGAGGTGACACATTCCATTACCCTCCTTACATCTTACCATACAATACGAATCATGTAAGACATGTACTGGGAGAAGCCAACTACACAATAATAAGTGCTTCACCATTTCATTTTCTAGCATGATTACAAAAGCCACTGATTTTGCCTCATCCTCAGTTGCCGTAAATGTTTTATCTTAAGTAATTGGTAAAATATGAACTTAATATTTTTAATTAAATTTATTTAATTTTTTTTCATATGATATAGTTTGATCATATTCCTTCCCCTCCTCCAACTCCTCACAGAACCTCCCCACTCCCTATCCATGCAACTTCATGTTCTTTCTCTGTCTTAAAACATACACACACAACAACAACAATAACAGAAAAATGCTGTATGTTTGGTGTTGGCCAGCATACTTTGGAGTGTGGTTGATAGACTCAGGGAAAACTGACTTTTCCTCTCTCAGTAACTCTCAGTTGCAAATAGTTTCTAGGTTAGGGGTGAGGCTTTGTGCCTATATCTCCTCAGTGTGGCGATTTTATAAAGGAAAGTCAGGTTACGGCAATATTTTTAGTTTACTAGTAATTTCTTTATAAAATATTCACTTAATCACTCAGTCTGAGGAGCCTTTTTGCTTGTCTTATTTTTATTACATCGTATATACTGTTCTTCAAAATGATATTGTATAATTCTAATGCCGCCAGTTATTGACTTACAGCTCTTTATTTCCTCGCTTGGCCAGAGGCCAGCCTGCCCACTCTTCTTACCTTCACTTAATGCTGCCTACATAGGCCAGCCTGCCCACTCTTCTTACCTTCACTTAATGCTGCCTACATTAAGCTTTGGTCGCACATCCCTATCTTTCCCTTCTACTAAAACCTGTAAGGCAGTGCTAGGCCTGTACTCAGCTGCTGCTAAAGAAACTGAATAGAAGTAACTCTTTTTATTGTGATTATCTGGACGCATGCTCATCTTCTTTACAGATTGTACGTTCACCCATCGCACCTAATGCATGACGTCATAGCAGCCATGACCCCTCATGATCAATGCATAACTGTCTGAGTGAGCAGCTTCCAGCTTTTCCCTAGGTAGGGGCAGGTCTTTTGTAGTTTTAACATTCTCTTTAATTGTATGTATTTATGCAGTAAGGTGTGATAATTTAATACACACACATATAATGTGTAATGATCAAATCAAAGTAATTAATCTATCTCCTAATATGTTTTTTTTACCCATTATAAAAAACACTATAAAAATTCTAAAAACAGAACAAAAAGTAACACTAGAACTGTCACTTGGCTAGCTGTCCCGTTACTGGATATCCATATCCAAAGGAAATGGCATCACTGTATCAGAGAGATTCCTGCCCTGCCATGTTTATTGCAGCACACAGACATGAATAGATACTTCACCTGAAGTGTCCACTGAATAGAGAAAGTATAATAGTAAGTCTACACCACACCCACGCACTATTATTTAGCACCCCCAAAAATGACACCCTATCATTAACAACAACCTTCATAGAAGTTTGTTAACATTATGTTAAATGAAAGAAGCCAGGTGTGAAAATAAAGCTGCATGTTCTCAGGAGTAGAATACTAAAGTAAACTGATTTGAGATAAGTAGAAAATAGAATATTGCTAGGAAAAGCAAGAGGATGGGGGGTTTAAGGAGGCTGAATAATAGGTTCCCAGATAAGAAAAGTAAGTTTTAATGTTTTTCAGCACAATAGGTTAAGGTTTATAAGAATTTATCGTATGTCTTATAAAAAGATTAGAATTCAAAGGTTCCCAGCACAAAGAAATGATAAATATAAATAAATACTTAAGGTATTATAATTCATAACTATACAGTTTTATAAAATCGACTGGAATTTTATTAGCATAAGTTTCATTTATTTAACTCTGTGTATTTGTGTGTATATGGCATTACATTTAAAAGATAAAATTGCATATTCAAAATTGGGCATAGTGGTGCATGCCTGTGATCTCAGCATGTGTTAAGTGAAGGCAGAAGGATCAGAAATTCAAGGTCATCCTCAGCTGCATAACAAGTTTGAGGCCAGTGTAGGCTATAAAAGATTTTGTCTTAAAACAATAA
Organism: Microtus oregoni; assembly: GCF_018167655.1. Taxonomy (NCBI): domain Eukaryota; kingdom Metazoa; phylum Chordata; class Mammalia; order Rodentia; family Cricetidae; genus Microtus; species Microtus oregoni. Next base: position 37,626,207 of record NW_024543072.1, read on the forward strand.
AAATGACAAAAAAAAAAACAATAAAAATGACAAAAAAAAAAAAAAGAGAATGTCTTCCAAGACAGATCCCAGGTCCCACTATTCTTCTCCCAAAGGCATTTGTTTGTTTTTTCTGCATTATTCTTAAAGCCTTGTAATTCCTGTACAAGCATAGAATATATTCTCTTAAAAAAATCTTCAGGCTAGGATACTGGCTCAGTTGGTAGAATTCTTGCTTATTACGCTTAAAGCCCTGTTTGATCCCAAGCACTGAATATGCAAAGTTGAGTGTCATATTACTGTAAAGTGACTCGGCTATATAGCAGATTTGGAGTCTGGACTATACGAGTTGCTACCTCAAAAATCAAACAACCACCAAAAAAAGAAAACAAGAAGAGGAGGGGGAGGAGAAAGAGGAAGAAGAAACACAACAATACAACAACAGCAGCTCTGGGCTTCCTCTCTCTTTAGCTGCAGCTGGACAAACAAAACAAGAATTGTGGAAATCAGACCGTAACCATGAAATAGTTTGTCCTTTATCATTTTATCCCTTTAAGAGTCAATGTGCATTGACGTTCAGATCAGACTCTAAGAGGTTGCTGTCCAGCACTGGCTAGAGCTGAAGTTGGATTCTGAATAGTTCTGAAAGGAAAGATTTAGAAAAACAAAACTATAATGTCAACATATCGTGCACATTGCTCTGTTTCTTTACCACTTGACAAATTATCTTGTGAGCCAGTGTGATGGCATAGTCCTGTAATCCCTACTCTCAGGAGCTGAGGCAAGAAGATTGTGAGTTTGAGGCTAACCTAGGCTATACAGCAAGACCCTGTTTCTTTTTTTTTTTAAGTAACCAATACACATAAACCTCTCTTATTCTTTTTTATAGTTACATAGTGTTATGACATTTCTACACACCACACTTAAGCAAGTTCTATAGTGAACATCCATGTAGGTGATTTTTGCTCAAATGTGTAAGCATAATATGTCTTCCTTCCTATTTTACATGGTTCCCAGCATCACACTCAAGTGTTTGCACTTAAGCAGCAAGAACTTTTATCCACTGAACCATCTGGCTGTCCAAGAACTCTAAAGAAGGGGTTAGGACAGGCAAGATGGGTCAGTGGGTAGAAGTGCTTACTTTGTACAACCTGACAACCTGAGTTTAGTCTAAGGACTCATACGAAAAGCTAGGTACCATGACACGCACCTGTAATTCCAGCACGCCTACTGTGAGATGGGAGGCAGACAGGAGCATCCTCTGAAAACTGAGAAGGCAGAAACGAGAAACCCTTCCTCAAGGTGGAAGGTGAAAACCTACTCCCAAAAGTTGTCCTCTGACCTCCACACATGCCCTGTGACACCACACACACTCACACACATGCACACACAAAGGTAAATTTTTAAAATTTTAAAAAGGGCTGTTAGAACTGGAGACACAGCTCAGCATAGTGGCACAGCACTTGCCTTGCATGTGTGAGGCCCTTGGCTCGGGTGGGGGTGCAAAGTGTGGGCATGGAAGTAAGCAGGGGTAATTAAGGACACTGTAATGAAGAAGAAATGTAGAAGGAAAAGCTTGTGGGGAGGGAGACAGTAAGACTTAAGTGTGGGAGTTATATGCATGGTAAGTGTATCTTAAATTTAATTATGTCATTTGTGAATGAAGAAGGGCAAACAAAAATTGTGGAAATCAAGACCATAACCATGAAATAGTTTGGCCTTTGTCATTTTGTTACTTTAGGAACCAATGTACACTGACATACAGATCAGATTTGTTTGGGCTGAATTCTAGGCAGGTAGTAGATAAGCAAGAAAGAGGAGAAAATAATAGTAGAGAAATTAACATGAAAGAGTTCTGGTAGTTTAACTGAAAGATTACCTGGGGTAGATTTATGTTGAGGAGACGCCAACAACTCCAAAGGTTTCAGCTTGAAAAATTGAGTGCTGCCCTGATGGGATACAATACAAAACAAAAAACCAAAACAAACAAACAAAAAAAAACCGAGCAAGTTTCCTAAACCTCCAGCAGGTTCTCATTTGTTTTAGGAGTTTTGTGTCTAAGGAACCAACTAGCAGTGCTTGGCTTATGAATGGATAGAAAAAAGATTTATGCTGGAATTTCATAAGTCATGAGTCAATCAATATGCAGAAGGTTCTTCAAACTATGGTATGAATGAGGGAATAGAAGGGATGACACCGAGCAGAGAACCCTGCGGACCAGGAATGATTGCCCTAAAAAGAAGACAAGTAAACATTCTAAAACAAGTGAAGCTTTAGCTGCAGTTTCCTGTTCATCCCAGCTAGTCTGAAATGCATTCTTAAAAGTAGTAGCAGATAGATCTGTGTGATTTGACTGTTCCCCAGGGTGGCATGCATGTGCTGTACGATGCCTTGCTCACAAGCACCTCCTCTTCCTTTCTGGGACTCAAGAAAACTGAGTACTGTGCTTCGTTTCCTTTGGAGATTGCGCTGTTACCTGGCTTTCTTCTAATGAAGTGTTGGGACAAGGTTTGAGTGTACTCTAGAACTGTCTTCTACTTCCTGCCTTACAAGGAAGCAGTTTACTTACATGGCCACTTGTCTTTCCCTTTTTTTTTTTCCTTGATCACTGGGGTGGAACTTAGACTTTTATCCGGTAAACGATGAAGAGATGTCTTAGAGTTAAAACATCTACAACTTTTTTCTAATTTTAAAAACAGGCAGGGGCTGGAGAGATGGCTCAGCAGTTACAAGCACATACTGTGCTTGTAGAGGGCCCTTCAAGCTTGGTTCCCAGCACCCGTATCAGGCAACTCACAATCACCTGTCACTCCAACTCCAAGGGACTCTGAGGCCTGTGACCTCTGCAGCACCGGCACTTGTTTGCACACACACCCACACATGCACAAGAATGCATAATTAAACATAATAAAAACAAATCTTTTTAAAACAGGCAGCCAGGCTTTTTGGTCTGGAATTAGATTGAGATCTAGTATTTAGTGGGTGTCCTTCTGGTATGCAGAACCAGCACAATGAGATATTATTTGTTTTCAAGTGTATTTATAGCTATAAATGAGAGTTAGCTCAAACAAATCTTAAAGTACATGCTGTTAACTTCCAAATTTTAAAAAAAATTAAGTAGTAGGGGTAAAAACACACTTTTTTTTTACACTGTTGGCAAAGGTATAAAAGGAGAGATGTACAGGTCTAAGGAAACAGTCCACTCCACAGATCTTTGGTTATAAATGCTTTAGAGTGGAAAGATGTTGCTTCTAATATTGTTATTGCAATTGTTTACAAAATTAGCCATTTACCGAAAATGATTTCTTAATGGAGACTGCTGTTAGTATAGTAATAGGTTTTAGGAATATTTGACTGTTTTTCTCAACTCTAGATTAATTCAGGAATTTGTATTCTCTGATCCACAGTAGTGAGTATTGTCAAACAAAACCAACCACAGAGAATCCACGCTACTGTGTTCATGATAGAATGTCACTTGGCTGACGATGTTACCCAGCAGTTCTGTGAGTCCTTACTCATTGCTTCATCATTCTACACAGCAAATATCCCACATCCTTATCCATTCTTCCCATGATCTGTCACCTCTCTTCCTGACTGCCACCAAATGATCTGCAAATTAATCTCCAAGGGAAACTCTTCCTTCTGCATAAGAAACTTTTCTTCTGTGTTATAATCTTATACATTATTACTCTCCAATGAGCCACTTACTTTTTCAGTGCCTTTGTTCTACCAGGCAAAGAAACCATGGGCATATAAATGAGCAAGGTATAAACATATATTTCTAGGTCTCTTTTAATTTCTCATTACAGGTACCTAAGAAAACATAAAATAATTCTTTCATAAGCTCTCTGGTGAAGATGAGACTAGGAAAGGAGGCTAGATTCTTAAATACATTTACAAAGATAAATAGCAGAAACAGGAGAAACATATCTAAATATATAGAACTAAATATAATTTCTAGACCTACACACTTCTAGAGTTAAATACAGCTTCCCAAAATATTTAAAACTAAAATCTCAACCTACCAGTGACCCCTGTTCTTATGCCCTCTTATTTTGAAGAACAGCATAATACAGCCATGCGACTACATGTTTGCTTTTTCTCCTAAGAATAATAGGCACATAGAGCAGATTTCCAAAATCATTTCCATTTTAAATACTTGATCCGGTTGTTCAAGGCAGTTTGTAACAATAAAGATCTGCACTTGGAGTCAGAGGACCTAATTTAGAGAAATTTCAACATTGTCAGTCTTTATGAAGTAAGTATAGTTATTCCCCACATATTCATGATGGACATAGAGATGAGACATGTACTGGCTACTTTTATGTCAACTTGACACAAGCTAGTGTTATCTGAGAGAAGGGAACCTCAACTGAGAAAATGCCTCCAAAAGATCAGGCTGTAGGCAAGTCTGCAGAGCATTTTCTTAATTAGTGGTCGATGTGGAAGGACACAGCCTATTGAGGGTGGGGCCACCCTTGGGCTGGTGGGTCTGGGTTCTATAAGAAAACAGGCTGAGCAAGCCATGGGGAGCAAGCAAGTAAGCAGCACTGCTCCATGGCCTCTGCATCAGTTCCTGCCCCCAGCCTCCTGCCCTATTTGATTTCCTGTCCTGGTTTCCTTTATTGGTGGCCGGTGATGTGGATGTGTAAGCCAAATAAGCCCTTTCTTCCCTACTATGCTCTTTGGTCATGTTTCATCACAACAATAGAAACCCTTACTAAGACAAGACAGGTTAGGTAAATTTCCCAGCCTAGGTTTGACCACTGTTTGCCTAGTTACAAACCTGGCATTCTTGCATGAGAACTAGATGAGAAGATTTGGAGGACATGCTTTATTTTGACAAGAAGAAAAGTTAATTCATTAACAGCTCCTTAATGGGCTCTGGAGCCAAGTGTTGGGGTATAGCAGCATTGGAAGACAACAGCATTTGTCCTCAAAGCACTTTCATTTTAATTGTAGGAGAGGGCCAATATTTTATGTATTTATGAAGAAACGTTAAACAAGGTGAATGATTCTGAGTACTAGACATGAGTTATTTCAGAGAGATGCTCTGACAAATTGGTAATCTAGCAGATGCATGGAATGAGTGAAGGAGTGAGCTCTACAAATCTGCGGGGGAAGAACTTTCAGGAAGAAAGAATAAAGGTCTAAAGCAAAAGAAGCCTTGACTTTGTCCCCAAACCAGCAAGAAAGTGTAGCTGGAGACCAGGGAGCAAGGGGACACGAGGAGACGGGTTCGAAGACTTAGAGAGGAGAGATTCCCAAGAGCCTGCAACCTTAGCTCTGCTTTGATGCCCTTCTGTGGACATTTTCAAAGGATTTTGAGCACAGGGGTGGCTCTAAAGATGCGATTTACTTTCCTGAAGGAACTCTGGTTGTAGTTTAGTGAAGGAAGTATAAGCTGGCAAAAAGAGAATTAAGACTATAATTCTTAAGTTTGTTGTAATAGTCTAGGTGAGAAAAGCATGGGAATAGCCAAATTAACATGAAAGCCAGGCTAGTAAGGATGTAGGGAGACAGTTGGATCCTGTTTGAAGGTAGGATAGCAGGATTTGCTGATGATTGTGTTTGAGGGTGTTTAGAAAGGGACTCCAGGAGCTTTGGATTGAGCAGCTGAAATTCAGAATGGAAATTTTCTCTATTAATCTGGGGAAGTTTAAGGGAGAGAACCAAGGAATCAGTTTTGGTGATAGTGTGACATTCACATGAATCCAGATTCAGTATTACCCAAGTAGGAAATAGGAATCCTTTAGCCGTTTGTATGTGGGTGATGGGAGCTATTACAGTAGATCAGTTCCTCCAAATTGTTTATCCAGAGGAGAGAATTAAGGAGAATTAAGTGCTTTGGAGAATGACTCCCTTCTTTCACTCAGGAATGGTGTGGTACATGCCTTAGAGCTCAGTAGTAGGGAGCTAAAGTAAGAGGATCATAGTAAGGTGGAGGCCAGCCTGAGCTACTTAGTAAAGCCCTGTCTTGAAAAACAAGACAGAAATAGAATTACTTTCTAAATTTGAAAAGTAGACCATTAATGAGACTATAGAAAAAGTGAGCAGGGGATGGGGAGACCTTGGTCCTGTCTCAGTGAGGTGATGGGACAGACTTAGTTGACTTGGGGGAGGCCTTATCCTCTCTGAGGGAGGGACGGTGGAGGGAGCGGGAGGAGGTGGGGGAGGGGGAACTGGGATTGGCATGATAATAATAATAATAAGGAAAAAGAATATATATTAATACAGTAATCAGAACACAAAGTTTATGTGTTGATATATGTATGTATAATGCTAAAATAAACTTGGGGGATTGCTGTCTTTTGTTGATAGGGCCTTGGTATGTACCTCAGGCTCTACCCTTAGCCTCCCTCCCCAAGTTCTGGGATTACACCACACCTCACTTAATGTTATACTTTTAAAAGAACAAAGTAGTTATGCAAAAATTAGTTTATTCACATTTTATCTAGCTGAAAAAAAGACATATTTAAATAAGAATTCAACAATACTATCTCATTTAATTCATAATTTAAGTCGGAGCAGTAACACTTTGGTTTCAACATTTAATATCAGTGCTATGGGAATTTTCTAATTAGTCTTCCTTCCTTAATGATGATTTTGTTTTTCTTTCAGAAGCTTGATCTGTACGAATGTTAACCATGTCATTTTTTCTTCCATCATCTGCTACATACAAGGCAGTTAGGTACTATTAGAGATATCTCATTAGTTAAGAGCACTGGCTGCTTTTCCTTAGGTCCTGGGTTTGATTCTCAGTAACCACATAGCAGCTCAGAACTTTTTTTCCTCAAGTTCCCGGGACTATGACTCTTTCTTCTGGCCTCTGCTAGGCACAGACATGGTGCACAGACATGCATGTAAGCCAAACACCCATATTCACAATATATATTGATTGTTTATATAGGTGGTAAGATTATCCTTTAACCACTCAGCTTTAAGTATCCATTTTTAAATTGTCAGGCACAAACAGTGTTGCTTGTAGCATGAATAATAAACACCCAGAGACAGTTATTGGGATTTAAGCTGAAGATCAGAAAAGCAAAGCAGCCAACCACTAGAGAGACCTTTTACTTCTACCAAAGGGCAAGGTCCTGTCTCCACGAATCCTCAGACTCCATACTCCTTTGAGTTCCTGTCTCTTCCCCTTTATATTCCTCTCTCCGCCCAGCCATATCGCTCCTGTCTCCACCTCCCTAGTGCTGAGATTAAAGGTGTATGCCACCACTACCTGGCTGCAAACTATATTTTTAAGCTTTTGATAAATAATATACAACAAACATTGCCCATATTTAATGTATACATTTTGATGAGTTTGAATTTACAAACACCTGTTGTGTTAGTTATTTTCTTGTTGGTATGACAAAATATCTACCAAAGCAATTTAATGAAGCTTATTTGGCTCATATTTGAGGGTACATCTTATCACGGCAGGGAAGTTCTGGGAAGAGCATGAGAAAGCTGGTTACGCTGCATTCAGTCAGGAAAAGAGTGACAAACGTTGTGCTCAGCTCACTTTCTTTTTTTTATGCAGTCCAGGACCCCAGCCCGTGGACTGCCATTGCCCACATTTGAGGGGACCTGCCCACCTCTGTTAACCTAATCTAGACAGTCCCTCCCAAATAGATGGACCTGAAGCGTGTCTCTCAGGAGATTGGGGAGTTTATCCCTCATGTCTGTGTCACCGTCACACAATGCTGCATATATCCATCACTCCAAAAGTCACTTTGTCTGACCTGGTTGTAACTCGTGGTGGAGCATTTACCTTATTCCCGTCATCTCCCCCCAAAATAAATAATAAAACATTAGTTTATCAAGTAAAAATGCTTTTGTCTGGGCCATATTTTTTATCTGATTTATTCCTTCCTTCCCCTTTTCTTTTTTGTTTGGGTTATGTTTGTTTTGTTGATTAGTGTTGAGTGGTTTTGGTTTGCAGTTTTTCGTTTGCTGGTCTTGGTTATTTATTTTTGAAATAAGATCTATAGTGTCACTGAGTTGGCCTCTAACTCACAGTTCGCTACCTCAACCTTCTAAGTGCTGGGATTACTGCATGTCCACTCTTGAGTAACCACGTTTTCCAGTTGCTTCTTGGTGCACATATGAATTTTCTTCAGTTCTGAGTAAAAAGCTTTGTATATTATATAACAGATAGACATAGGTTCTTTTTCTCTGTGTTTTCACAATATAATGGTTATGAAAATCCAAATTTCCTAATTCTAATTATTTGCCAGTTATATTAACTATTGTTTATCTACGTGGTTCGTGCTTCCATATCTGGATCAGAAACTATAAATTGCTTCTCATATATTAACGGAAATAACCTTTTTTAAAGATAATAAACCTTAAATGTATTTTAGAAACTAAGAGATAATATTGAAATTTGGAGGCTGGCAAGATAACCTAGCAGGTCCATGTTTGACACTCAAGCCTGATGATCTGGGTTCATTGCTCAGAACCCATAGTGGAAGGGGAGAACCAGCTTCAGAAAGTTGTCCCTTGATGTCCAAGCACAAATGTTTTGTACACACACACTCACAGAGATACACTAACAATAAATAAAAAAATAAATAAATCTTCTTATATCACCACACAGTGGTGATGCACGCCTTTAATACTAGCACTCAGGAGGCAGAGGCAGGTGGATCTCTGGGAATTCAAGGCCAGTCTGGTCTACAGCGAGTTCCAGGACAGGCTCCAAAACTATAGAGAAAGAAGTCTGTCTCTAAAAGCAAAGGAAAAAAAAATCTTCTTACATCATTTCACTTACTTTTATCTGGGAAAGGGGGGCTTAAATTTAGTTGTTGTTTTTTTTGTTGTTGTTGTTGTTGTTGTTTTTATTTTCGAGACAGGGTTTCTCTGTAGCTTTTTGCTTCCTGTCCTGGAACTAGCTCTTGTAGACCAGGCTGGTCTCGAACTCACAGAGATCCGCCTGCCTCTGCCTCCCGAGTGCTGGGATTAAAGGCGTGTGCCACCACCACCCGGCTTAAATTTAGTTTTGTTATGCTACATCTGAAATTCATTTTGTAGGCCTCTTTCTCCAAGTTATTTGAGTCTCCCATGTTTTACTAGTGGAGGTTTTCATGATGACTGAATCAAAATAATCTGTACTTGGTGGAGTTCTAATTTTAAAGAATTAGAGTAGTACAGAAATCTGCATAACTAATAATAATAATAATAAACCTCTATTTTATTGCAGACTGGTCCTACAAACTGCCCTCCTTGTAGCACTCACACAAATCAACTCCAATAGAAAACTGTGGTTTGTCCCAAAGCTTCAGGAGACCTGCTGTGAGGGCCAGGGCTTTAAGACAGTCATAGGTAATCACAGTAGCTTCTTTATCTAGATCCAAATCTACCTGCTTTGAGTGGGATAACAAATATAGTGAACAAGGAAGGACGCTTTTCACATTTGGAAACTTGGAGATGTAAAACTTTAAGACAGTCCTGAAGCCATTTTTGACAATTCTGAATCCTCTCAGCCTCTGTGCCATAGTGCTTCCCCTCCTCCCTTGGGAACCAAGGACCTAACAGCTACACTCGCACGTACTCAGTTCCTGAACAATTACCCATATACGTATGTTTTGGTTCAGTCCCCTGGGAAACGGGGTCAAAATGACCTCTTACCTCATCTGATCTGACAACAGCTCTCCAGTCAATTATTGGTACTAGCTCTTTCGAATAAGCCAATCAGAATAGTCAAAGAACAACCCGCCTTGCTTCTGTGGCCCCTTTAAAAGTAGACTGTACCCGCTATTCGAGGTCTCTCGGCTTCCCGAATGCTGAGGGACCCTGTAATGACAAAATTAATAAAATCCTCGTGCTTTTGCATTGGCTGTGGTGTGTGAGGTGGTCTCTTGGGGCGACTCCTTCTCGGTGTTTGGACGCTAGAGTCCAACAGAGACTATCAACATGCAAAAACTGTAGATACACACAGAGGCAGAACCTGTTCTCTAGTGCAGTGGGCATCATATTGAAGTGACTTATAGATGCTCTCCCACTCCACTTAGGTTATGGGGTTCTGGGTTTGTTGTTGTTTGTTTCAGATCTTAAAGAAAAATAATTTTTGTGGCCTATAAAACATGTCCTTTTTTTAAAAAAAAGATTTATTTATTTTTATTTTATGTGTGTGGGTATTTTCCCAGAATATACGTCTGTGCACTGTGTGTGTAGTATCCTCATATAGGAGCTCACATGCAGAAGAGCACGTGAGCATGTCAGATGCCCTGGAACTGGAGCTACGCTTGCATGAGACATACTTAATATACAGGAAATACCCAGCTTACAGGCCTCGGCAGTGACTATTTATATACACATGCAGTCCCAGAGCTCCAGCTGTCACCCCACCCTGACATATCTACTTGAAAACCAAAACCAATAGCAACAAGTTTTAGAATAACTCTTTAAGAGAGGCGTCCTCTCCCTTCTCTTTGTACCCACATTCCTGACTAATAGAATGCATGTAACTATTTTCTTGCCCGTTTGCCTGTTGTTTCATTTTTTAGCTGTTTGTGAGGCACTCTCCATTTTACAACTAAATCTAATCTTATTTATAACACTCTTGTTTTAGAAAAATCCAGACCTCCAAACAACTGATGTAAAATTAAACTCTCAGAAGACTATGTATAAAGTAAAGACGCCTGTGAACTTACACATTTTTCTTCTTTTATAATCATAGTAACGCCTGGCTGCTTCTAACTGATCTGACATATGTGGTGCTTTTAAATAATACTTGTTATGCTTAGTATTCCTGGGCCCAAAGTAATCTAATCTAATGTTGGTCTAGAAACTTCTGAGAGTGGTGCAGGGACACCAACCACCTGTCCTGGCCTGTGAGGCAGCGGGTGCCACTATCGATGAACAGATCCATAGTGGAGAGCTGGGAAGAGAGAGTGCTCAGTGGGAAGACGGGAGAGAAAGAAGGGAAGCAGTGTGTGCACTGTGGAGAGAGGTGGAGCTGGGAACAAGCCAGGATGAGGAGTCTGTGCACTCCCCCCAACCGTGGTGATGTCCTGGGGCAATGTTGCCACTGGAGGCCTTACTGATCTGAGTAGACTGTGCTGCCACCTGAGGCCATGGTGATGTCAAGGCCCCAGCTACTGCCAAGGGCCATGTCTGGGTCCATGGTGACGATTTGCAACCGTGGACCACTGGGATGTTTGTTTCCTGGGCCCCCCCCTGAGGCTGTACAGATAAGGGGTGAGAGAGGGGAGGCGTGTTGACACAGTGTGGGGTGGGCAAACTGATCAGAGTATCCTGTGCTGCCTCCTGGGACCATGATGATGTCCAGGCCTGTGCTGCCACCAAGGGTCATGTCTGGGTCTGTGGCCAGAGTCCATGTTGATGATGTGGCCCCCAGATTGTCACAAATTCTCTGTGGCCTAGGCTGCCACCTGGACCCAGGGGGTCTATGTCTGGGTCTGAGGTCCTACTGCAGCTGTGATCTGTGTTGATGTCCATGATCTGTGTTACTACCAAAAGCCAAGTGCATGTCCGTGACGCCATGTTGATGTCTGAGTGCCGTGAGTAACTGCCCCCACCACTCACCAGCTGCAGGAGAACTGGTCCCCACTCTTCATGGCATAGGCACAGGAGAGCTGGGCCCACCCCTCACTAACTGCTGGCTCCAGGGTGTGCTCTCAGGACAGACAGTGGCAGGTGGCTCAGGTGAGCTGGCTCCCAGGGTGTGAGCACAGGAGAGCTGGTCCCTCCCCACACTAGGAGTCCTGAAGGCCCGAGATTGGTTGAGCTGGCCCCACCCCTCACTGGCTTCTACATTCTTGAGAGCGGATTCTACACTCGCCTAGGCAGCTTAGTAGAGCTCACCCTGGTGGTCTGGTCAGTTTGGGCAGAGCACAGGAGAACTGGCCCTGAGGGCCTGAGAATGGGAGAGCTGGCTCCACCCCTTGCCTGGGCAGTGCTGGAGAACTGGCCCATGATGGAGGAAGGTCATTGGTTAAATAAAAAGAAACTGCTTGGCCCTCATTGGTTAGAAGATAGGTGGGAGGAGTAAACAGAACAGAACGCTGGGAGGAAGAGGAAGTGAGCTCAGACTCCACAGCTCTCCTCTCGGGAGCAGACGCCTCAGAGAGACGTCTCCCAGCTCCCAAGCAGACGCACGCGATGAAACTCCGACCCAGGATGGACATAGGCTAGAATCTTCCCGGTAAACGCACCTAGGGGCGCTACACAGATAATTAGAAATGGGCTAAATTAGTATGTGAGAATTAGCCTAGAAGAGGCTAGATAGAAATGGGCCAAGCAGTGACTAAATGAATACAGTTTGTGTGTTGTTATTTCGGGCATAAGCTAGCCAGGCAACCGGGGTGCTGGGAACGCAGCCCCGCCACCCCTATTTACTACAGGCCCAGGTGCTGTGCATGAGGGAGAGCTAGCCCTGATGGCACGGACAGAATGTTTTTATTCTTCTCTCATACATTTCATCCGACTGCAGTTTCGCCTCCTTCCCCTCTCCCCAGTATCTCTCTGCACCTCCCCTTTCTTCCAGATCCACCTCCATGCCCCCCATCCTCCTTTCCCCACCCCTACCCCATCTCCCCATAAAAAAGAGCAGGCCTCCCAGGGACATCAACCAAGCACAGCAAAGCAAGCCACAGTAAGACCAGGCACTACCATCACATCCAGGCTGGACAAGACAACCTAGTAGGAGAAAATGGGTCACACACGTAGGCAAAAGAATCAGTGATAGCCCCGAACTCCCATTGTTAAGAATTCCACAAGAACACCAAGCTACTCAGCCATATTATATATGCAGAGGACCTAGGTCAGACCCCTACAGGCTCCCTGATCTCTGCAAGCCTCTATGATTCCCAGTCAACTGATTCTGTGGATGTTCTTATAGCATCTCTGACCTCTATGGTTCTTCTGATCCTTCTTCCCCGTCCCCTGCAGGACTCCCTGAGCTCTGCCTAATGTTTGGCTGTGGGACTCTGCATCTGCTCCCATTGCTGGATGTAGTCTCTCTGGTCTCTTTGGTGATGATTCTCAAAGATAGGACCGTTAACAGAAGTAGAAAACTTTAGATCTCAAAGATGCAGCGCCTAAGAACCACCTCACTGTATCACTCTTGAGGACTCACGTGATGAAACTGGATCCTTTCCTTCCGTGGCCACCAAGTGGAGGTGAATACAAGCAGAATGGTACTTCAGACATAGAGTGGTGACACTGGCAACCTCCGTATCCTCTACAGAGTGAAAAACAGTCCCTCAATGTTGGTGACTGCTCATTTACACTAAACCTACAGGAGAGGATAATGGACCAAAACCAGGAAGAAATGTGATTCCAGCTTCTGTTCATTAAATATGTATGAGTTTTCTTCACTGCTAGTGAGAAAAAAAATGTTAGTATGACAGAATTTATTTTACCCAACTGAGATCTGGTTTACTTTATACTTTTGTAGTCTATCACAAATATTACCATAAAGTCTTTTCCAGCATGCTTTGATCAGAAATGGAAAGAAGAGCCCAGCTCTTTGTTTCCAGCTGTTACTGCCTGCAAAAGAGTAAATGCATCGCATCACGTGATTGTCACTAAGGTAGACTACTTGATACTTTAGTCAAAGGGAGGGTTATCCCTCATCCCCTTCATTTATGAACAAAACCTTTGCATACAAATAAGTAATGCAAGTAGGAGGCCTGAATGATTGATAGGTTTGAAAAAGAGTTGAATATTAAATCTGCATTGATCACTTAATCATAAAGGACATTTGTCAGTTAAAAAAATTAGCTGAGGTTGGGAGGAGGTTACCACTGGATCTCCAATCCTGGCTTCTCCTGCCACAAGTGGATGGATGGGTTTAGCTGAAATTCTGTTCGGAGTATGTCTTCATTGAACCTAGTAAGATTCGGTTTTTAAAGCAATCACTTTAGGTTCTGTATCTTTAAAGTCTAAAGTTTTCTACTTTGTTTCTGTTAAGAACAGAATTTTTAATGAATATTTTTGATTTAAAATCATTTTCTGCCAGGCAGTGGTGGTACACATCTTTAATCCCAGCACTTGGGAGGCTGAAGCAGGAAAATCTCTTGAGTTTGAGGAGAGCCTGGTTTACAGAACAAGTTCCAGGACAGCCAGGAAAAAAAAAAAAAAAGAAACCCTCTCTCAAAACAATAACAACAAACAAAAAATTTTATACAGTGTATTTGAATCATGTTCTTTCCCATCCCCCAACTCCTTCCAGATCCTCCCCACCTCCCTATTACCCCATCTTCATGTTCATTTTCTTCCTCTCTGAAAAAAATAAAAAACAAAAATCAAAACAGTAAGACAAAAACAAAAAACACACAAACACACAAACATGGAGTCTGTCATGTGTTGGCCAACTACTCCTGGATTGTGGTTGGTACACCCAGTGACACATCGTTGGAGAAAACTGATTTTCCCATTCATAGCAGAAATCAGTCTCAAATAACTTCTTGGTTAGAGGTAGGACTTTACCCACTTCCCCTTCTCATGCTGGGATTTTTTTCTAGTTTGAACCTGTGTGGGACTGGTGTGTACTGTCATAGTCTATGAGTTCATCTGTGCATCCATCCTGTTGTGTCTGGAGATGCTGCTTAAAGTCATCTACCACCTCTGGCTCTCAAAATCCTTCTGCTTCATCTTCCAATAGATCCCTGAGTCTTTAAGGAGGGGTTTGAAAAAAGACCCATTTAGGGCTAAGAGCTCCAAAGTCTCTCACTCTCTGTCTAGTTGTGGGTCTTTGTGTTAATTATTGTGTACTACAGAAAGCAGCTTCTCTGATGAAGGCTGAGCTATGGGCATAGCAGTATGCCATTAGGAGTCATTTTATTGCTATGTGCCTTTAGCAGAATAATAGTAATAAGTTTTTCCCTAGGGCCGGTGATCTGTCTAGTCCAATAGTGTTATAAAGAAATAAAAGGGAAAGTAGGATAAAAAGAGCAAATGGGGAGGAGGATGGGAAATCAGGGTAAAGTAGGGATATGAGGAGGAACAACCAATAGTAAAAAGCCTTTTGAAAAGCCGTATGGAAGCTTACTACTGTAGAAGCTTCCTAAAAATATATACATATACAAAAGGAATTTAAATGGAATCACTATATAACGGGAGAGACAATGCCCAACTTATGCCACCAAGTAAAACCTCCAGTACCAGGAATGGATTACATCTTGTTGAGTTGTTGGGTCCCATGATCCCACCACCACCACTCAAACATCACGGGCTGCTGTCAAGATACTGGTTTCTCTCTATAACCTGGTCAGGCCGTATTGCTGGAGATACATTACTTATGTCATTGACCATGCCTTTCTAGCTGGTGCCCAACTAGAAATTTCATCCCTACCGACTAGAATGCATGGTGCTGGAAGGTATTTTTTATGCTGCCAGAGAAAAAGAGTACTCATCAGTATTATCAGCTACAAACTCTGTGACCTACAACAATGGCCTGCCTTCGAGATATACTGGTACCATAGTAGCACAAATGTTCTGGGAGTAACCAACTACTTTTTAATTGGCTATAAGGTCCACTCCATGAGATGGAGCCCATACCTGACACTGTCAAATTGGTCAAGGACTTGCAGAATTCTTAAATCAGTATAAATTTAAATATTAAGCATAGTACTTTTAATTTTTCTATCTGTATATGTACGAATGTGCTTGCCCTAGGACACAAGTAAAAGACAACTTGCAGGAGTTGGTTCTCTCCTTCTCCACTGTAGGTGCCTGGTACTGAACTGAGCTCCTCAGGCTTGGCAGCAAACTCATTAACCTGCTGAGCCATCTTGCCAGTCTTTGTTTGTGTTGTGAGACAGGGTCTCGCTCTGAAATCTACCCAAAGCAATCCTGCCTCCATCTGCTCAAGAATTCACAGAGATCTGTCTGTCTCTGCCTCATGAGTGTCAGGATTAATGGCATTCCCACACCCAGCTAGAAATTTTTAATTGAGACAAATATAACCAACTTATTTAAGAGAAATTTAGATGTTTTTATTACAGTAATATTTCTAATGTAAAACTGCAAGTGTGTAACAAGCAGGAGATGGGAAGCTTTCTGAGTATCATCCTACCTGTCTTTGTGCAGTGGATACCAGCTGAGAGTTAAAGAAACTAGAAGCCAGGTATGGTGTCTGTTTTGCCTGTACTTGGGAGGTTGGAGCTGGAGGATTATCATGAGTTCAAGGCCAATCTGAGCTATAGAGTGAGTTCCAGACCAGTCTAGGATATAAAAACCCAGTTTCAACACATCAGAACAGAACGAAATAATTAAAATGATTAATCATAGCTAAAAAGTTTGGATAAATACAAGATTTATAGCAGAATAGTGTTAGTACTTGAGTATTAGACTTGATGAGAGAAAATCCAGATTTAGGCAGGGAAAGGAGCTTTATTGCTTCACACTGTTCATTTCTGCCTGTAAATAATTCTTTCATTTTTGATGGGCAATCTGCAGTAGTTCTTTACCAACTGCCCTGTTCATAGGACATACTGATTCCCTAACTTTAGAAATGTAGGCACAATACTAAAGTTACTCAGAGCTTCTCTTACTGGTGAAAACCTCGCACTTACGTAATTTTTCACTATTAGTCACAGTTGGATTTTAAGCTTTCCTCTCACTAGAGATCGCGGCACCCTCTGACTATGTGTGGCTTTCCGCAGTTGCCCAGCGTCAGGCTGACATGCTGTTCTTTATATAACTGTGCTCTTGATTTTGTGATTTGGAGTGTGTATGTGGGCGGGTATGTGCTGACTTTTCAAAAAGTTCTTTAGAACCATTATAATTGACAGTATATTTTCGACACATATTTATTAGATTAAATAGCACTGTTTTTGAGACAAGAATTTGCTATGTAGCCAAAACTGCCCTTGATCGGCTTAGCTCAGCCTTAAGTACTGGGATTACAGGCATGCATCGTCATGCCTGACTGATAAGACTTCCTAAGATGAATTACATGTCATTTGTAGTAATAGCTCATCCCTTGAAAGCTAAGTCAAAGAAATAGAGTATTAAATATGCTGTATTAATTTGGGGGGTTATGGCTGTCTTCTTTTCTTCCTGACTTTTTATGTAACATAAACTCTGTGTTACAGACTTTGTGCTAAAAATTGTAACTAGAAATATAAAGTGAATATAATGAAAAAGAGAAGTCAATGCCAACTACTTTAGGAAAGTAACAAATATCAAGATTTGAATCAAACTAAGTTTAAGAAAAAAATTTTAGGGCCAGGCAAGTAACTCACACCTTTAAACACAGTACTCAGAGATAGAGCCCAATGAATCTCTGAGTTAGAGGCCAGCCGGGTGTATGTACAGAGATTCTGTCTCAAAAAAAAAAAATAATAATTAATTAACTTTTTAAAAAATAATTGAAATTTGGGCCCAGCAAAATGGCTCAGTGTGTAAAGGCAAGTCTGATGTTTTGCTTTGGTTTTCAGACTCCACATGGTGAAAGATAAAAATCTTTAAAGAAAATAAACATAATCAAAGTCTTTAAACAGTTTTATATGTCTGATTTGTCTTGTTGGGAGGGGTGGGTTTTTTTTCCAGAAACAAATTTTAAATGCTTTTCACGAATTTTTAAATTTTTATTTTTTTATATTCAAACCTTTATTTTTTAAAATCACCTGTTACAATTATATAAGTTTGAGAAAACTCCTTTTTAAACATACAGAGTTAGTAAAGTGAATACAGAAGAGCAAACTCGGGCTGGAGAGATGGCTCAATGGTTAAGAGCATTGCCTGCTCTTCCAAAGGTCCTGAGTTCAATTCCCAGCAACCACATGGTGGCTCACAACCATCTGTAATGAGGTCTGGTGCCTTCTTCTGGCCTCCAGACATACACACAGACAGAATAATATTGTATACATAATAAATAAATAAATTAAAAAAAAAAAAAAAAAAGAAGAGCAAACTCATTTTAGAGCAAGCTGGCAATGGTGCATGCCTTTAATCCTAACACTTAAGGAGGTAGTAGCACCAGGCAGATCTCTTTCGAGGCCAGCCTGGTCTACAGGACAGCCAGAGCTGTAAAGAGAAAGCTTGTCTTGAAAAAAAGAAAGCACATTAAAAAACTGAAAAAACTGCTGAGTGGGGTTGGCGCAGGTCTTTAATCCCAGAACTCAGGAGGCAAAGGCAAGTGGATCACTGTGAGTTTGAGGCCAGCCTGGTCTACAGAATGAGTTTCAGGACAGCTAGGGCTGTTACACAGAAATCCTGTCTCGAAAAACAAAACAAAACCAAAGAAAAAAGAAAAAGAAAAGGGAAAGAAAAAATAGGCATCTCTCCAAATTAAAAGAGCTAATGTCACCCTCATGTAGTTGGTACAAGGTTGTTAAGGGAGCCATAGCCATCCAAATTTATAGCTGCCTTCCTCCACTTAGGACTGAAGAAGAAAATTTAGATACAACAAAGGAACAATGTTCGCGATAACATCCTGGTTTGATGTTGAGTTTTTCCATTGCTAGTGGTCCTTGGGTTGTTTCCCCATATGAACTTCTATCATTCACTGTAAATTAAATCTATACTTTCTTCAAACAGAGCATGATATTAGGAAATAAGCTCTGATATCGAAAACCATGGGTTCCTATGAGTGAACTTTCAATGAAGGTGCCCATGGAAGAAATTGTGTTCTGGTGCCACAAGAGGTCAGAGGGTAAATGAACTCCAAGACAGGCAGGACTCTGCTCACAGATGGCTGGCTAGACACAGCTCGAAACTCGGGCAGCATCTCATCCGCATAAGGTATTCCTCTAACAGGACATGGAGACAGAATTCCCAGCATGCTATAGGGAAAAATTCCTCCCTGTCTATCAGCCCACCAAGCACCAGTAGGTTCCCAGCACAGAGTCCTTTGTGTCCACAGATCCCAAAGCAGAGGGAAGCAGAAAACAGGCTACAGATATTTTAGTTCTTAATTCATATGCAAAATGACAGATTTGCTTAGGGCTCTCTCAGACAGTCTTAGTTTGTTTTTTTTTTTTTTTTTTTTTTTTTTTGGTTTTTCGAGACAGGGTTTCTCTGTGGTTTTGGAGCCTGTCCTGGAACTAGCTCTTGTAGACCAGGCTGGTCTCGAACTCACAGAGATCCGCCTGCCTCTGCCTCCCGAGTGCTGGGATTAAAGGCGTGCGCCACCACCGCTTGGCAGACAGTCTTAGTTTTGACTGGTTCTTCTCCCCTGTCAGCTTTTCATCAATTTTATTAATGTAAGTAATGTGGACAAAGATAGTGTGATACCTCTGGAAAAAATATCTTTTTCATAAAATTATATAATAAGAGTAGTCTGGAATGGAATTAATAACCTGGGGAGAAATGTATGAATTCTAGAGTTCTTTCTTTAGGTAATTTCAAGTTTTCTTACCACCTATCAGTACCTTAGAGCAAGAAGAGAACTAATAATAATTCCCTCTCTCTCCATTCCCTCATTCCTGTAGGTGTACCAACATTCGACCAGGAGAGACTGGAATGGATGTAACAAGCCGCTGCACCCTTGGAGACCCCAACAAGCTGCCAGAAGGGGTTCCCCAACCTGCTCGCATGCCCTATATCTCAGACAAGCACCCTCGGCAAACCTTGGAAGTGATCAACCTTCTGAGAAAGCACCGAGAGCTATGTGATGTGGTGCTAGTTGTGGGCGCTAAGAAGATATATGCCCATCGAGTCATCTTGTCGGCCTGCAGTCCCTACTTCCGAGCAATGTTTACAGGGGAATTGGCCGAAAGCCGCCAGACAGAAGTAGTGATCCGAGACATAGATGAGAGGGCTATGGAACTACTGATTGACTTCGCATATACCTCCCAGATAACTGTGGAAGAAGGCAATGTTCAGACCCTCTTGCCTGCTGCTTGCCTCCTCCAGCTGGCAGAAATACAGGAAGCCTGCTGTGAATTCTTAAAGAGACAATTAGACCCTTCTAATTGCCTGGGCATTCGGGCTTTTGCTGACACGCATTCTTGCCGTGAGTTACTAAGGATTGCAGACAAGTTCACACAACATAACTTTCAAGAGGTGAGTTGTGGGCTATGGAGATAGCTCATTGGATAAAGTTCTTGTCATTCAAGCACAGAGACCTGAGTTGAGCTCCTGACAACCAATATAGAGCCTGGCATGTCAGTAGGCACCTGTAATCAGCTTTGGAGGCACAGAAACAGAAAGATCCTGGGGCTTGCTGACCAATCAGTCTTCCTGAAACAGTTCCAGGTTCAATGAGAAGCCCCACCTGTCTCAAATAAAAAATAATAATATAAGAATAATAAGAATGATAAAGGAAGAGACCCAACATTGACCTTTGGTCTCTACACAAATATGTGTGGACAAAGTGCACCACATACATATGCACACACACACACACACACACACACACGTTGTACTAAGTGATTTGAATGTATTCATAATCTGTTTGTTAAAAGAGCAATAGGGGGTGATTTATTTTGGGTTTTATTGCTTTGAAGAGGCACCATGACCATGGCAACTCTTATAAAGTAAAACATTTGATTGGGGTAGAGGCTTACAGTTCAGACGTTCAGTCCATTGTTATCATGATGGGGAGCATGGCAGCGTGCAGGGCAGTATGCAGGGCAGCGTGCAGGGGGCAGCGTGCAGGGCAGTATGCAGGGCAGCGTGCAGGGCAGCGTGCAGGGGGCAGCGTGCAGGGCAGTATGCAGGGCAGCGTGCAGGGCAGTATGCAGGGCAGTGTGCAGGGCAGTATGCAGGGCAGCGTGCAGGGCAGTATACAGGGCAGCGTGCAGGCAGACATAATGCTACAGCTGAGAATGCTACAGCTTGCAGGTAACAGGAAATCGACTCAGAGTTATGCTGAGGGAAGCTTGAGCAAAAGAGACCTCAAAGCCTGCCCTCACAGTGACACCCTTCCTCCGTCAAGGCCATTTTCCTTCAAACCACCACAGGGAGCCAGTGAGATTGTTCAGTTTGGTAAATCTGTATTGTATCGCCAGAACCTATCGTGGAAGAAGAGAATGTTGTCTTCTGACCTCCACACTTGTGCCATAGCACACATACACACAATAATAATAACAACAACAACAATAAATACTTTTTAATTTAAGAGAGCATAATTTATGCTCTCTTATGAACATAAATTAAGATTTATGTTCTCCTAAACTAACTCCTGTCTTGTATTCTGGTTCTTGCTTACAGTGTCAAATAAATAGGTTGCTATAAATTCTAAGCCTATTAGTGATTTTTTTTTTTCTAGACAGGGTTTCTTTGTGTAACAGCCTTGGTTGTCCTGGAACTTGTTCTTTTTTTTTTTTTTTAATATTTATTTATTATGTATACAATGTTCTGTCTGTATGCCTGCAGGCCAGAAGAGGGCGCCAGATCTCTTTACAGATGGCTGTGAGCCACCATGTGGTTGCTGGGAATTGAACTCAGGACCTTTGGAAGAGCAGGCAATGCTCGTAACCACTGAGCCATCTCTCCAGCCCCTGGAACTTGTTCTGTAGACCAGCTTGGCCTCAAACTCACAGAGATCTGCCTGCCTCCACCTCCCAAGTGCTGGGATTAAAGGCGTGTGCCACCACTGCCCGGCGCCTATTAGTGATTTTTAAAGGCCAATATTGTATTCTACCAGCAAAAGTTGTTTCTTTCTAATTATCTTCATAAAGGGTTTATTAATAAGCCAAAACCTGGTTTATTTATGCATGAGAGGACCTGTGCATCAGAGAAGTGATTTCCTATAACATTTTCCTCCTGATTAGACAGTTTATTCAACAGGATAAGTTATACACCAACTATTTGGTAAATTAAAAAAAAAAAGAAATTTAGATGGTACCAAAAGAATTTTCATTAAATTCACTTTTATTATTTATTCAGCATGGCAATAATATGAAACAATCCCTATTTGATCTGGAAATGAAGAAGCATTTCTAAGTGATAAACTAGAAAGGCTAAAATTCAAAACCATCAATTTTATCACATATAGAATTTTTTGTGATACTAAAACAAAGGCCAAATACAAATTGAGGGAAATATTTGCAACCTTTATTTACTATCAAAAGGCTAGTCTACTTAATGCATTGAGAGCACCAGTAATTCATACCAGCGAGCTAGCAGAAAAATAGACAATACACAGCGAGAGAAATTTAGACTGTCCTTAAATACCTGAAAGTCCACTTGTTTATTCGAAAAAAAACGAAAAGACAAATTACAACTCACCAAAGTGCCTTTTCCCTCCAGCTTTGTTTTTTGAGATGCTGTCTTGCTTTTCAGCCCAGGCCTTGAACTCAGCATCAGCCATCCTCAGCCCCTTACGTGCTAGCATTTGTAGACACACCTAGTATATCTAGTCAAAGCACCATCTTTTGGGTTGCAATTATCCTTAAATGTAATATATCTTCTTGGTGAGGCTGTGGAACATAGGTTCATTGCTGGTATAAATATGCATTGACACGACCTCTCGAAAGGAAATTTGGCAGTATCTATAAAGATAACTCCTTACACCGACTTTTAAACCCGGCATTCTCAGGAACTTATACTATGTGTACTAGAAAGCAGAGAGTTTGAAGAGGTGGATTGAGGTTCTGTATTTGGTACTGAACAGGCAACTCTTTCTATGGATCTATATTCCTTGAAGGGTTAGCCTGAGATTAAATCTTGGTTCAAGTCTCTTTTAAGTGAGATATAACCTAGAAGCCATAAAGGAAAAAATTAGATTTAGCTTCTAAATATGTGAAGCTTTTTTGTTTTTAAAACAGATCCATAAATGTGATTAAATAATGCCAATGAGACCCCCTGTGGAGATAGAGGAGCGCCTTGCAGCCTTCCCAGTACTGATGGGTGGTTAGCAATGGAGTGACTGGCATTGGGTGATAGAAAAGGAGAAAAGAAAACCAGAAGCATAAGGTCAGCAGTGCAGAGTTTCTTTTAAGAGGACTTTCATGGAGTTGGAGCATTGGCTCAGCACTCAAGAGCACTTGTTGCTCTAGCAGAAGACCTGGGTACAATTCCCATCACCCACATGGTGCCTCACAACTGTCTATAACTGCAGTCCCAGGGATCTGACATCCTCTGACCTCCATGGGCACCAGGCATGCACGTGGTAACACACATACATGCAGGCAAAACACTCATACACACAAAAGTAATAAAATGAATAAGTTTTTTCAAAAGAAAGCTTAACATATATTACATATACTTCCTACTTATATGTATATTATATTTCCAGGAAACATCTGAAAATTAATATTAAGGTCATTGGCCTTAAGTAAGTATAAGCATTTTGATACTAGAAAACAGTCAGATTAGTAGTGTTAAGGAGCCCAAGTTGGCCTTGAATTGACAGGAATGCTTCCCCTTCAGCCTCCCAAGTGCTAAGATTACTGACAGAGCCACTGTGGGCAGCTAACTTTGTACTCTGTAAGGAAAGCCTTTCCACTGTGTATACCACATTTTCTTCCCTTGTCTATTATGGACCCCAGACGGACTCCCTGACTTGGCTGTTGTGAGCAGTGCTGCATTGAAGATGGCTGTGCAGGTATACTCCATGCTCACAGTGACTCCTTTGATTGTCTATCTAAGTCACGCCAGGATCGTTCTCCTTCAGTTTCTGAGAATTTACGTACCACTTTCCATAGCAGCGAAATTAATATATGTTCTTAGTAACCATGCATAAGAGGTCTTTCCTACCCTCATTTTTTCAGCATTTGATTTAGCTTGTTTTATTTATTACAGCCCTTCTGACTATGGCAAGAGAAAATCTCAGTGCAGACCTCGTGGTGGTTTATAGTGCTGGGGAGAGAACCCAGGCCCTTGCACACGCTAAGTAAGACTTTTACCACTGGGCTACATTCCCCAGCCTGCTAATATTTGTTTTTTAATCCATATAATAGAAAAAAGTTATCTTCTGATGAAATTTTAAAACAATGTTAAGGCATTTTTAAAGATGCACAATACCAAACTTGAACTTAAATAAACTGGGAAATACATAAGTCGACAGTTAAAGGTAGCCGCAGCTGAAGTTTGCAGACCACAGAGGCCGGAACTCTTATTAGAAGTAGGCCTAAATGTTGTTTCTGGACATTGAAGAACCTACAGCACCCAAATTAGAGTTGCCCAGTAAAATGGGCTCCAGTTAAATATAAATTCCAGAAAAGCAGCACATTGCTTGTGATGTAGATAGGTCCTGGTTTATGGGGGGTTCCCCTAAATCTGGCAGCCCTTCACAGGAAGTGAGATGCAGCCATGTTCATTACTGTTTCATCTGGCTAACTAGTTACTCAGGTGAAGTGTCAAGGTTAACTGTTGAATATCCTGACCCCTAGAAAGTCAGATAATTTTAATCCTCGTGCCATAAAAGTTAATAAATAACTTGTGATTTGTATTTTCTCTAATGTTTTTTGAAAGAAACATTCTTTTTTTTTTTTTTTTTTTGGTTTTTCAAGACAGGGTTTCTCTGTGGTTTTGGAGCCTGTCCTGGAACTAGCTCTGTAGACCAGGCTGGTCTCGAACTCACAGAGATCCGCCTGCCTCTGCCTCCCAAGTGCTGGGATTAAAGGCGTGCACCACCACCGCCCGGCTTGAAAGAAACATTCTTGATCAAATGTTTAGAGTATTATTAAGCCCCATCATGTCCTGCTAAATATTCTAACCTTTTGATGAACAAGAAAATAGCCCTGTCCCAAAAATAATCCAGTGTGCTCATTAAAGGCAACACAGAGTCTGAACTTGCAGCAGTATAAGACGTCATGTATAGTGTACTAGAGAAACCACTTAGAGGGTAGCAACAGTGTTCCCCTTCCCCCATTTCACCCTGTCTGCTACATCACAATAAATAGATCTTCAAATTCATGGCTGGCCTGCACCAAGCAATGTCCTTATTGCCACACCATTTCCATTCTGATAATTCTCTAAGACTTGGGTAAAAGTAAGCATGGATGTGTGTAATTTCTCACTAGAATATTATCTCATAGTGATTTGGTCCTCAGAAGTTTCCCTCGGTCCAATTCTTCATTATATTTATGTATTCAGTGGTAACTTTATATTCTTGTAAACTGAGTCCATGATGTTTCTGTCCTTTTAGCAGCTGATCTTCCTCTTAAAGCTTTTCCTGGAATTTATATACCTCCTATCACTATGAAGTTTTTTTTTTTTTTTTTTTTTTGGTTTTTCGAGACAGGGTTTCTCTGTGGTTTTGGAGCCTGTCCTGGAACTAGCTCTTGTAGACCAGGCTGGTCTCGAACTCACAGAGATCCGCCTGCCTCTGCCTCCCAAGTGCTGGGATTAAAGGCGTGCGCCACCACGGCCCAGCCAACTATGAAGTTTTAATTTAGTATGATTGTGTAGCTTATTTTGAATATAAATTTTTATCTTATTCATTAATTTTTTAAAGGGGAAAACTTTTAAACTAACTAAACAAGATTAACTTTGGTAACATTGTGTATTTCTTGTTCTCCTTTATTCTCTTTTGAAACTTTTCTTTTCCTCCTTTTTGTCTTAAAGATTTATGTATTTATTATGTATACAATTATGCCTACAGATCAGAAGAGGGCACCAGATCTCATTACAGATGGCTGTGAGCCACCATGTGGTTGCTGGGAATTGAACTCAGGACCTTTGGAAGAGCAGCCAGTGCTCTTAACCTCTGAGCCATGTCTCCAGCCCTCCTCATTTTAAACATTGTAGAATATAATTTTTCCCTATAAGAACAACAACAAAACAAATAAAGGTAAAAATTGTGCTTATAGGTTTCTTTTTTC
The DNA here is from genome assembly GCF_018167655.1 of Microtus oregoni. NCBI lineage: Eukaryota > Metazoa > Chordata > Mammalia > Rodentia > Cricetidae > Microtus > Microtus oregoni. The sequence continues at coordinate 37,651,871 of NW_024543072.1, forward strand.
CTACCTAAATCTGAGCAGGTAATGGAGAGTGAAGAATTTATGTTACTTCCAGCCAACCAACTTATTGATATAATATCTAGTGATGAGCTCAATGTTCGGAGTGAAGAACAAGTGTTCAATGCAGTGATGGCCTGGGTCAAATACAGTATTCAGGAAAGGCGTCCTCAGTTACCCCAGGTAAGAGTCAAAATGCTTTTCCGAGAGGCTACTTTATACTAGACACAAGTAATGTGCAGAGACAAAACAGTCCTTGTCTCCACATGATCGAGGCAGTAAATCTTCAGAAGCATTTGCCTGCTTATTGTTGGGAACTTACTGCTCCTTTGCTTCCTGTCTGTTTGGGATTCATTCTGTTTCAACTGTTACACAATTCAGAAATTATATAAAATTACAAAAGAAAGCAGGAATGTATCTGCTCCCTTAGGTTGGAAGTCCTACCACACTTTGAAAAGTAAGTGGGCTCAGCGGTCACATGTATAAGATTCATTCTTGTCATGACTGTAGTCCGCCTTACTCAGAAGAGATGCATTCCAAGATATTTAAAAGATGCCTAAAACGTCAAACCCTATATATACTGTGGGTTTTTTCAGTATAAATATATATATTCTATGATAAAGTTTTTTTCTTATAAATTAGATCCAGTAAAGACTAGCAGTAACTAATTATAAACAATATTTATAGTAGTACTGTAATAAATATTACTTAACTTACAAATTTTTATTTCTGGAATTTCTCATTTATTGTTGTCTGACAACCAATAACTGAAAATGCAGGAAAAAAATTAAAGATAAGGGGAATGTGTATTTTTTTAATATTTTATTATTTATTCTATTATTTTATATGTATGAGTGTTTTGCTTACATGTATGTAAGTACACTATGTGTGTGTCTGGTGCCCACAAAGGTCAGAATAGGGCTTTGGATTCCTTGGAACTGGAGTTACATCCAACACGTGAATACTGGGCATATGACCAGATCCTCTGCAAGAGCAGCAAGTACTTTTTAACTGCTGAGACATCTCTGTAACCTGTAAAGTATAGTCTAAGAGTTTAGAAGTTATTGATGAAAGCATTCTAAAAGTGATACTTGTATGTATATGGTTTTGTAGCTAGTCTACATTACTGAATCGATAGAATAAATTTTAGATTTACTCTTTATCTCTTACACCCTTCTAAACTGATTATTAGATCCCAAAACTTCTGGATGCACAGTCAGTAAACATGAGTCAATACTCCTAACAAATTGTGATGGGAGCTATGCCTTAATTATGTTTATTATGCTGTAGGTGCTGCAGCATGTTCGCCTGCCTTTGCTTAGTCCCAAGTTCCTGGTGGGCACCGTCGGCTCTGATCCTCTCATTAAAAGTGATGAAGAATGCAGGTATGAGTGGATAAGAAAATTCAACAACTGAACATTTCTAATTTTTGTTTTTCTCCTTACTGGTATTGCTTCTGAATATTGTATTTCTTATGCCAAAACTAGGGTAGTCAGTATTTAACAAGTTTTTCTTCTGGACTAGGGTCAAGGGGAGATGGAAGAGAGGACTGAGCTTTGAGAATTCTGTTACCTTAGGAGTTTTTGTTGTTATTGTTTTAATATTTATTTATTGATTGATTTTTTTATTTTATGTGCGTTGGTGTTTTCCTTGCATGTACATCTGTGTGAGGGAGTTGGGTCCCCCGGAAATGGAGTTACAGACAGTTGTGAGCTGCCATGTGGGTGCTGGGCACTGAACTGGGTCCCCTGGAAGAGCAGCCAGTGCTCTTAACTGCTCAGTCATTTCTCTAGCCCCTTTTGTTTTGTTTTTTAATGTGTGGTGTTTATTGGAGAAGTGGCAAAAAGAAGTAGATTTCTAAGTTTTGATGCAAGTTTGACTTTGAAAAGTCAATTCTCTTTTATTGTTTTTCCATGAAATAAATAAATAATGCTGTGAGTCTGTCTGTGAGTACTTTCTCATTGATTACATAATGTCTAACAGAAATAGGATAGATTCACTCGAAGATTATAGACAGTTAAAGTCCTGCCCCTCCTTACATAGTTTTGGGAAGGTCATTGATATAGCTCAATGAAATCATTTCCAGATAGGCTTGAGAATGAAGACCTTATTGATTTACTGAGCTATCTCTGTAATAGAAAAAGAAATTTGGAATTATCCAGATCCTAGAACGTAGGTAGGGCATATAATCCATTGCATTTCCTCTGTGATCTTGGGCTTGCCATTAGTGAGAAATGCAACATTTGAGATTAGATGTTTGTGTTTTCAGTTTGAAAAAGTACATGTTTGGGGTGGGGAATACTGATGAGATGGCTCAGTGGATGCAGTAGCTTGCCACCATGCCTGGCAACTTGTGTTTAATCCAAAACACACATGGTAGAAGAACAGAACTGACTTCTGCACATCCATGTTGTGACACTTGCATCCCATACGCATAAATAAAAGTTAAGTAAAAACTTTTACATTTGTAAAAATAGAACAGCATAGATCACTAGTGGTCAGTTCCCCTAATTATATGAATAGCAGAAGGGAAATATGTAAACTAACACAGGATGAAATATAAAAAAATAATACAGAGATATCCCTCCCCCAATTAAGCATAAAACAGATTATATTGATCCTGATATGGGAAGTAAAGTACTTTTGAAGTTGACACCCTAGCCTTGACACTGGGCAGTGCTTACTTTGTGCTACAGCTTCTTCATCTGTAAAGAGCGAGAGGATAAGTACCTGTTCCACATGCCTATTAATTATATGAGTGCAGGGGTTGGAGAGATGGCTCAGCGGTTAAGAGCGTTACCTGCTCTTCCAAAGGTCCTGAGTTCAATTCCCAGCAACCACATGGTGGTTCACAACCATCTGTAATAAGGTCTGGTGCCCTCTTCTGGCCTTCAAGCATACACACAGACAGAATATTGTATACATAATACATAAATAAATAAATAAACAAATAAATAAGTTAAAAAATTATATGAGTGCATATATTAAGAGCTTAAAGCAGAAACTAGGAGGTCGCCGTATTGTTGCAGTTAATTCTTTGTTGGATGCTAAGTGTTATCTGTGCTGCAGTCTTTTTAGAACCTTTGTCTTTAGTAAAAGCTGACTCAGTCAATCTTTCAATTTTGGGGAACCAGAAAAAACTCCTAATCTTTGGTTTGACTTCCTTTTAATTTTTGTTTTGTTTTCTGTTTATTTTGTTACTAGGATAAATAGATTAAGAGGAAAAAGTACATTTTTGGGTTATGCATAGCACCAATCATGTATGAATTACTCGTTGTAGTGTAAATAATGAGAAATTAAAACACAGTAGTTCAGGGTACATTTGGAGTTGAAGTATAACAGTGTGGTAGAATTTACATAAATCAGGAACTGAATCTCCTAAAATAGTCATATACAGGATATTGTACTATGTTAATCTCTAGGCTGTGCTCTTAAAGGAATGTTGGGAAATGTTTTGTTTATGTCTGTGGACTAATTGTATGAAACCACTCTTAGATACCTACTGCTCTCACTGATGTCCTTTCCAGACACCTTGTAGAATCTCTAAGCAAGCTGGTGATTGTGTTGGTTTTTTAGGGGAAGGGGTAAGATGTTCTCTGTCCTTTGATTGTTGAGCTTTAGCTTAGAATTAGCCTCAAGTATGAAGTTACGCTAGAAATGCCCATCAACTCAGAAATCCTACTGTGACTTGCATCGTGGTTCATGTCTGTGCCAATTTTAGTATTGACAGGCAACAGGGTTTGGTTTAACTTGTGCTTGTTCCCTTTTACTAGCATGTTTTCTTACATCATATAGGGACTTAACTTGCAACATTTTTTAGTCATTTGAAATAAATGCAAAGTTTTTTTTCTACAGAGACTTGGTAGATGAGGCTAAAAACTACCTCCTATTGCCTCAAGAACGACCACTAATGCAAGGACCAAGGACAAGGCCACGGAAACCTATCCGATGTGGAGAAGTGCTCTTTGCAGGTGTCAATCTTTATTTGTTTGTTTGTTTAGTTTTCTGTTTTCTTTAAGTTAAATCTCACTGTGTTGCCCAAGCCATCCTAGAACTTTCTATATGGTGTAGACCCTCCCACATCATCTTCTGTCTATATACCACCATGTCCAGTACAGGCTTAACTTTTTTTTTTTTTTTTTTTTTTTGGTTTTTCGAGACAGGGTTTCTCTGTGGTTTTGGAGCCTGTCCTGGAACTAGCTCTTGTAGACCAGGCTGGTCTCAAGCTCACAGAGATCCGCCTGCCTCTGCCTCCCGAGTGCTGGGATTAAAGGCGTGCGCCACCACCGCCCTGCTCAGGCTTAACTTTCAATATACCGTGATTAAACAAATATTCTCAGGTATGTTTGAATAATCATTTACATAGTTGTGATACCTGCGATCATAAGATACACAAAGTAAGTCAACAAGGCTATTCTTCAAAATCTGTCTTTTCAACAGGGTTTGGTGGTACATGTCTTTAATCCCAGCACTTGGGATACAGAGGCAGATGAATCTCTGAGTTAGAGACCAATCTGTTCTACAGAGTGAGTTCCAGGATAGGCAGGGCTACATAAAGAAACCCTTTCTCATTGAAGAGGACACCAGAAAATGGAAAGATCTTCCTTGCTCCTGGATTGGGAGGATCAACATAGTAAAAATGGCAATTCTACCAAAAGCAATCTATAGATTCAATGCAATCCCCATCAAAATCCCATCAAAATTCTTCACAGATCTGGAGAAGACAATAATCAACTTTATATGGAAAAACAAAAAACCCAGGATAGCCAAAACAATCTTATACAACAAAGGAGCGTCTGGAGGCATTACCATCCCTGACTTCAAACTCTACTACAGAGCTACAGTATTGAAAACAGCTTGGTATTGGCATAAAAACAGAGAAGTCGACCAATGGAATCGAATAGAAGACTCTGACATTAACCCACAAACCTATGAACACCTGATTTTTGATAAAGGAGCTAAAAGTATACAATGGACAAAAGAGAGCATCTTCAACAAATTGTGCTGGCAAAACTGGATGTCAACCTGTAGAAGAATGAAAATAGATCCATATCAATCACCATGCACAAAACTCAAGTCCAAATGGATTAAAGACCTCAATATCAGTCTGAACACACTAAACCTGATAGAAGAGAAAGTGGGAAGTACTCTACAACACATGGGTACAGGAGACCACTTCTTACATACAACCCCAGCAGCACAGACATTAAGGACCTCATTGAATAAATGGGACCTCCTGAGACTGAGAAGCTTCTATAAAGCAAAGGACACTGTCGCTAAGACACAAAGGCAACCCACTGACTGGGAGAAGATCTTCACCAACCCCGCAACTGACAAAGGTCTGATCTCCAAAATATATAAAGAACTCAAGAAACTAGACTGTAAAAGGCTAACCAACCCAATTATAAAATGGGGCATTGAGCTGAACAGAGAATTCTCAACAGAAGAACTTCAAATGGCCAAAAGACACTTAAGGTCATGCTCAACTTCCTTAGCGATCAGGGAAATGCAAATCAAGACAACTTTAAGATACCACCTTACACCTGTCAGAATGGCAAAAATCAAAAACACCAATGATAGCCTTTGTTGGAGAGGTTGTGGAGAAAGGGGTACACTCATCCATTGCTGGTGGGAATGCAAACTTGTGCAACCACTTTGGAAAGCAGTGTGGTGGTTTCTCAGGAAATTCGGGATCAACTTACCCCTGGACCCCGCAATACCACTCTTGGGAATATACCCAAGAGAGGCCTTATCATACAACAAAAGTATATGCTCTACTATGTTCATAGCAGCATTGTTTGTCATAGCCAGAACCTGGAAACAACCTAGATGCCCTTCAATGGAAGAATGGATGAAGAAAGTATGGAATATATACATATTAGAGTATTACTCAGCAGTAAGAAACAAGGACTTCTTGAATTTTGCATACAAATGGATGGAAATAGAAAACACTATCCTGAGTGAGGTAAGCCAGACACAAAAAGAGGAACATGGGATGTACTCACTCATATTTGGTTTCTAGCCATAAACCAAGGACATTGAGCCTATAATTAGTGATCCTAGAGAAGCTAAATAAGGAGAACCCAAAGAAAAACATATAGGCATCCTCCTGAATATTAACCTTCAGCAAGCGATGAAAGGAGACAGAGACAGAGACCCACATTGGAGCACAGGACTGAATTCTCAAGGTCCAAATCAGGAGCAGAAGGAGAGAGAGCACGAGCAAGGAACTCAGGACCATGAGGGGTGCACCCACACACTGAGACAATGGGGATGTTCTACTGGGAACTCACCAAGACCAGCTGGCCTGGGTCTGGAAAAGCCTGGGATAAAACCGGACTCTCTGAACATAACGGACAATGAGGACTACTGAGAACTCAAGAACAATGGCACTGGGTTTCTGATCCTACTGCACGTACTGGCTTTGTGGGAGCCTAGGCAGTTTGGATGCTCACCTTACTAGACCTGGATGGAGGTGGGGGGTTCCTTGGACTTCCCACAGGACAGGGAACCCTGATTGCTTTTCGGGCTGAGGGGGGGGGACTTAATTAGGGGAGTGGGAGGGAAATGGGAGGCGGTGGCTGGGAAGAGACAGAAATCTTTAATAAATAAATAAATTTAAAAAAAATAAAATAAAAAAAAACTTGAAAGGAAAAAAAAAAGAAAGAAATCTGTCTTTTCATAGTTTTGTAGGTTGAAGCCCAAAGCCAAGTTACCAGCAGTGTTGCTGAGACCTCCCTCCTCCACATGCAGAGTACCTTCCTCTGTGCCCTTGGCCTCACACGGGCCTTTTCTCTGTGTGAGTGACGGATGAGACAGTCTCTGAGGTCTTTTCCTCTCATTGGTCCTACTATAAAGGTCCACCTTTATGGCTCCATTTCACTTTAATTACCTCCTTAAAGGCAGTCTCCAGTCACAGTGGAACTTTGACTTCAACATATGACTTTTGGAGATCCACAGTTAAGTCTCTAATATCTAATTATGTCATCCATGGTTGACATGGGGATCACAGTACACACAAAACCACCATGATCTCGAACTTCTCTAAGTCAATCGGCAAGATTGAAGTTTTGTTCCTGAACGGTTCCTTTTTTCCCTTTTGATATTGAAGAATACCACTTACCAGGTATCATTAATTTGATATGAAATCATCAGTCCAATATAAAGCTGGTTTTAAGCTTTCCACTATTTAGTTGTGCCAGATATTTAATGATTGGTTGATCTCAAAGATTATGAGCCCTCACATTTCCAGCCTAGGGCCATTTTAGAGTTTAGGATGTTTTCTCTGATACTGAAATTCCTTATATATGCCCCATTACACAGTTCACATTTAAGCAAATTACTCTATACAAGACTTGCTGTGGTTTAGTACTATGACTCTTCTAATTTGAGTGAAACAACAGTAAAGTAAAATTATATCACGGTGAGATTTGGAATAAAGAAAGTGAACTTTTGGTTTATCTAGAAGGTAGTTAATATTATTCTGCTCTTAATGTAGCTCAGGAATTTATTTGACATCCTTTAAAACTAGTAGTTCCCAAAGTGTTTTGAGCATAAAATAATCTTATTTTTTTATGTTTCAGAATCACTCTTATTTTATGTTGAAATGGGGATGATTTGAAAGCAAAATTTAGTATATCTGCCATTACCACAGCCCCACCCCCATGGTCATTTAGAAAACAATAATGCAACTTGGCTTGGCAGTTATTTTAAATCATACTCACTCTACTAGTCTACCCAGGCTGCCATAACAAAATAGTAATTCAGATCAAAGAAATGGATTTTCTTGCAGTTCTGGAGACTGAAATCCAAGATCAAGGTTACAGCCCAGTAACTGTTGGTGACTTTTGGTGACTATAACTTGACCTGCTTCTGCCATGTGCTTGGAGAGTCAGAGCTTTAGATCACAGAGAGGCTAGCAGTCTACCTTAGAACAGGTATTCTCTTAACAATTTCTATCCCTCCCTAGTTGGTGGTTGGTGTAGTGGAGACGCCATTTCCAGTGTTGAACGGTACGACCCACAGACCAATGAGTGGCGAATGGTAGCTTCCATGAGTAAAAGGCGATGTGGAGTTGGAGTCAGTGTTCTTGATGACCTGTTGTATGCGGTAGGCGGCCATGATGGATCCTCCTATCTCAATAGTGTTGAAAGGTAAGGATAATTTGAAAAAAGTCCCTATGATTTAGTTTGAGATGTTAATTAAGAAACAGATGTGACTTACTATTTTAGTCTTACATCTGTGAGACCAATTAACAGTGTAGACTCCTTAGAATGACACACAAGACCTTTGTGATCTGATCTCTACCAATCTTTCTGGTCTCTTCCCCATGTACACCATTTTCTAAGCTTGCAACTGCAGATACAACAAATTGCTACAACTCTTTGGACATGCCATTGTCTTGCCTTCTTCAATACCTGCATATATGCATATTGTTCTTCTGCTCTGAAATATCTTTGGCACTTTAAGGCTTATAAGATTTGAAATATTTCTTCCTGCATAAAACCTTCTTTGACTACAGATGAGCTACTCATTTCTCTGCTCTTTCATGAATATTTTAAGTATGCTTGTACATGTTGTACTAGTCAATTGTTGAGGTACCTGGCATATTGGAACTCTACAGTGAGTGATAGTTTTTTAAGTTTCTTATTGCCACACACTCTCTTTCAATAAGCAGTGTTGACCTACAATGATTTTATCATAGTTCCATAGCATATCCATAAAACCTAGTGTAACCAGTTCTGGATATTGGTTCTAGATATGACATAGCTAAAAAACAAAACCAGATAGCCAGGCGGTGGTGGCGCACGCCTTTAATCCCAGCACTCGGAAGGCAGAGGCAGGCGGATGTCTGTGAGTTCGAGGCCAGCCTGGACTACAAGAGCTAGTTCCAGGACAGGAACCAAAAGCTACGGAGAAACCCTGTCTTGAAAAATCCAAAAAAAATAAAATAAAATAAAAACAAAACCAGAGGGTTGGCTCTACAAATTGGGGGGGGGGTATGACAGGTAGAATGACACTTAGACATGAATCAGTGGGCTAAATAAATCAAAGTGCAAATGACTAAATATTTATAGCTTAACAATTAAATTAATATATCCCAAATGTATAAAATGTAACTAAGGTAGTACACAGAGACAAACATATGAATGATATGCTACATGGGATTTTTGTTGTTGGTGGTGGTGGGTTTTTTTTTTGGCTTCTCAAGAGAGTTTATCTGTAGCTTTGGAGCCTGCTGTCCTGGAGTCTGCCCTCGAACTCAAAGAGATCCTCCTGCCCCTGCCTCCCCAGTGCTGGGATTAAAGGCGTGTACCAACCACCGCCCGGTGCTACATGCTTTTGAAAGTAAGAAAAATGAAAGCAACAGGTGGCACACACATGTAATCCCAGTGCTTGGGAGCCAAAGCAGGAGAAATCACAAGTTCAAGGCCAGTCTGAGATACGTAGTGATACCCTGTGTCAAAGAGAGAAAAAGAGAGAGAAAGCAAACCATGCTTTTAAAGAGCAAAAAAATCCGGCAAAATAGGAAAAAAAAAAATCGAGAAAGAAAGAAAAAGTAATGAAAACTTAAAAAGTAAAAATGGATATAGCTACACAAGGAGCAGCTTGGTATTCTTTTGTTTTTGGTTTTTGGGTTTTTTTAGTGGTTAAGAGTCTTGTACGTGCTAGATAAGCACTCTACTATTGAGCTATGTGCTCAGCCTTGTAGTTCCTGATTTTAATTATCAGAGTGTCAGAAACAACCTAAGAATATAGCAATGAGAATAGGAGTAAGGGACTTGAAAGATGGCTCAGTGGTTAAGAACACTGTTACCTTTACAGAGGAACTGAATCCAGTTTCATGCACCCAGTTGGGCAGTTCACAACCATCTCTTGCTCCAGCTTCAGGAGCTCCACCACCCTCTTTGGACTTCTGTGGGTACTACACTCATGGGCACATACACACAGATACACATACACACATATAATAAAAATAAGTCATTTTTAAAAAAAATTGGGTTAAACAGTGCATCTCACATTACAATATAACAAAATAGTTCAAAGGAAAATCTATACTTATATTAACAAAAAGATTTCAAAAATACATCAAAGGAGAAAATTTCATAGTGTGTGATATTATGTAAATAAACATTCCTGCATTTAAATAAATGCACAAGTAGATAATATATTTTATTACAGAGGCTTAAGGGATGTATGCCAAATCCAAATGGAAAGAGAATTGAAAAGGAATTCTGTAGCATCCTGATATTTTAAAGAAAAATATATTCAAAATAAATGTTAAAATAAAATTTAAAAAGTTAATTAGGTTGGGGTATAGGTCTATAGCAGCACAGTTGCTAGCATGTGAGCCCCCAGTTCAATCCCCAGTACTGCTCAGTTCGGTTTTCATATGCTTGATTATTAGTCAGCCTGTTTGAAGGAAAGAACAGCCCTTAAATAGAAGTATATGCTTATATGCTCCAAATACTGAAATGAATTTTTATTTGGGCCATCAGCTCACAAAAACTGACATGGAGACTTATTATTAATTATGAAAGCTTGGCCTATGGCTTAGGCTTGTTCCATTAGCTCTTATAACTTAAATTAACCCATTTTTATTCATCTGTGTTTTCCCTTGTAGCTTTTTACCTCTTCTGTCTTACACCTCCTGTTTCTTTTCTGTGTCCTTTGGTGTCTCTCTCATGCCTAGATTTGTCTCTTCTTCTCTCTGTGTGTGTCCAGCAGTCACACCTAACCTCTTACTGCTTAGCTCCTGGCCATTCAACTCTTTATTAAACCAATCAGAAAGCACCTTGGACACATCTTCACAGTATACAAAAAGATTATTCCACACAAAATACCATAAACACAGCCAAACTCTAACGTGTAATACAAGCTCTCAATGTGTTCTTTGCAGATATGACCCCAAAACAAACCAGTGGAGCAGTGATGTGGCCCCTACAAGCACCTGCAGGACAAGCGTTGGTGTGGCAGTACTTGGAGGTTTTCTGTATGCCGTGGGCGGACAGGATGGTGTCTCTTGCCTCAATATTGTTGAGAGGTGATTTATTTTTAATCAAAATAATTTTCATTTTTTAATGAATATACAAAGTTCTTTTGCTTTTTTATATATCCCTAAATGGCCTACTATGAAAGAGAGAGACAACGTGTGTGTGTGTGTGTGTGTGTGTGTGTGTGTGTGTGTGTGTTTGTGTGTGTGTGTGTAGATCAGATGACTTTGAGAGATTGGTTCTCTCCTTCTACCATTTTGTGCCCCCCCCCCACCATCTGTTCTTTAATTGATTAAAAATATATTTGTGGTAAACATGATATGTTCAAATATTTAAACCATGTAGAATGGCTAAGTCAAACTAATTAACTGATTTATTTCCTTACATACTTTGGGGGTTTTGGCGAAAACAGTTAAAATCTACACTCAACAGTTTCAACAGTAACTACTCACCTATTGTACTTTAGATTTCTTGAACTTACTCTTTGACCAGCATCTCTCTGATCCTGCCAACCCCTCGTTGCGAGAGAAGTCCGTTCTACTCTTTGCTTCTACAAATGAGACTAATTTAGATTCTATCTTCGAGATATGGTATTTTTTCTTCATGTGTCTGATTTATTTTACTTAACAAAATGTCCCCCATGTTCTTCCTATTGTCACAAATAACAAAATACGGCTTTTAAAAAAACTGAATAGGAGGTGTGTGCGCCCATACATTTTTTTAAATCTAAGATAAATCTCTGTATCCGTTATATCTCTTGTGATTTCAGGCCTGTGGAAACTACTTGGGCCAACAGGAATGTTTTTCCTCCCTGCAGGTATGATCCAAAGGAGAACAAGTGGACTCGGGTGGCTTCTATGAGTACTAGAAGACTAGGGGTTGCTGTGGCTGTGTTGGGAGGGTTCTTATATGCTGTAGGTGGCTCTGATGGAACGTCTCCACTCAACACAGGTTAGTTCCCCGTAAGGCAGCCTAAGTCCCCAAAGCAGCATGTTTTTCTGGGGAGAATCCCTCTGCACTGGCAGGCTTTCTGTGCAAACTTGACATGACCTAGAGCCATCAGAGAGGAAGGAGTCTCAGATAAGGAAATGCCTCCATGAGATCCAGCTGTAAGGCATTTTCTCAATTAGTGATCATTGGGGAAGGGTCCAGCCCATGGTGGGGGTGCCATCCCTGGGCTAGTGATCCTAGGTTCTATACGAAAGTAGGCTGAATAAATAAGCCAGGGGAAACAAGCCTGTAAGCATCTCTCCTCCATGGCCTCTGCATCAGCTTCTGCCTCCAGAATTCAGTCCTGCTTGAGTTCCTATTCTGACTTCCTCCAGTGATGGACTATGATCTGGAAGTGTAAACCAATAAATCCTTTCCTCCCCAGCTTGTTCTTTGGTCATGGTGTTTCCTTGCAACAATAGAAACCCTAAGACATCCTTTATACAAAATATAAAAAGCTCAAGTTACTTTGTAATTTTCACTATAACATCTTTATTAATTCTTTGAGAATTTCATACAGCATATTTTTATTATGTTCACCTTCCTACTTCTCCCAGATCTACTCCCTCCTCCCCATTCCCTCCCTTTTATCTCTTTTCTTTTTTTAATAACCCACTAAGTCTAATTTGTTCTGCTCATATATTCATAAATGTATTTGATATTTAAGAAAATGTTATGTTTTTCTCTCTAGAGAAATGCAATTCATGGCTTCTAGTATGTTTCCCAAAGTTTTCTTTCTCTATATATTTTATAAGCTGCTAAAAACTTATACTGAATTTTTTTAAAAAAATCTGAGGCTGCAGAGATAGATCAGGGGTTAATGGTTAATAGCACTTGTTCTTGCAGAGGACCTGGGTTCAGTTCCCAGTTCCCACATGGTGGCTGATGACCAGTAACACCAGTTCCAGGGGATCTGTTGAGGACACCAGGTATGCACAGGGTGTGCATACATACATGAAGGCAAAACACTCACATTAAATAAGTGGATAAATAAATAAGATGTAGGCTACAACTGAAAAAAATCTACTTTCTAAATAATGACTTCCCTTCTTCCCATAATCACAACCTACCCTTAATAAAAAATAATTCTTTTAATATAAGAATAAATAAAACCTTAGAACTACAAGCTTCTTTGCCTTTTCTGTCTAGACATAGTGGGTATTTTCATCTAAGGATGTGTCAGTGGCACACCCATGAGATTCATTGTTATGCCTCTTCAGAGGCTTAAAAGACACTGGCATGGGAGAGCACTTGGGAGGCAGGAACAGGGGGATCATGAGTTCGAGGCCAGCTTGAGCTATGTAGTGAGTTCTAGGCCTGCACCGCAGAGCGAGACTCCATGAGTAATTAGACGAGTAATGTGAGGAGTACAAGTGCAGAAGCTGTCAGTTATTACAGTAAGATCCTAATGCTAAACTGACCTTAGAAATCATAATCTAGTTCCCCACTGAAAGAGAACAAGCACACACAATTAGTTATGTAGCCAAAACTAGAACGTAACAAATATCCTTTCCTCGGAAGTTGACTGCAAGAAACTGGTTCCCATCAGATTCTATACTGAAAAGAGATGCCATCTTGTTTGGTGGCTATGAAGAGAGCAGATGAGTGGTCACTTACTGGTCTTTTCTTTCCCTGCAGTGGAGCGCTACAATCCTCAGGAAAACAGATGGCACACCATAGCCCCTATGGGGACCCGAAGGAAACACCTAGGTTGTGCAGTGTACCAGGACATGATCTATGCTGTAGGAGGGAGAGACGACACTACAGAGCTTAGCAGTGCTGAGAGATACAACCCCAGAACTAACCAGTGGTCTCCCGTGGTGGCCATGACGTCCCGCAGGAGTGGAGTAAGTGCCAGCTGCCGAGAGCTTTGTAAACAAGCACAGAAGGGGTGTTCAGATGGAATGCTCTGTGAGCTACACTAGGGCACCCTGGAGGTGAAGTGCTGGTCTCCACGTGCTTTATTTTCAATTGTCTCAGCTGTCAAGATGCTTTTAGACAAAGTGAGGTGGGGAACCCCAAACCAAAACAGTTTATATTTCTTTTGATTGCTTCTAACTCCAGTAGCTAGATATTTTCTATCCATTCATATATTTAATTATGTAGTTATTTTTTATTATTTATCTTCTATCAGCTACTTCTCCAGAAGGTATCTTCTCTATATTGTCTACCCCTCTATTTATTACTGGAACTTTAACAGACTTTTAGTTATATTCCTGTTATTCTCACTGCTTCATGTTGATTGTATTTCCATTCATTTGGAAGGCAGAAATGTCTACAAAATTCTCCTTATAGAGCTCTTAGTCTGGTGAAGGAAGCTGAGGTGTTTGCAGTACCTGCAGTAAAGATGTGCTGTGGTCGTAGTGTATGTGACAGAAGGACATGGGCTTAATTCACATGCGTGAACACCTGTACGCTAGCTCAGAGCCTAACAGTAGAATGACCAGAGCATAGAGTCCATTAGGACAGGGAAATGTGGGGGCTGAGGCCAAACATGGTGCCTCTAACAGATTTCTGGCAGTAACACTATGGACTTAAACCTGTCACTGGGCAGGGGTGACATGTTGTTAGAAAGTGGATTCGAGTGAGCAAAGCAGGCTCAGTCATAGTTTGGAGGTTCTCGCTCACATGTAGTGAATGGCTTTCTAAATTTTACAAATATATGCTCTGATTCTTGTGTACATATAGTAATTTGATACAGAATTTAACGGTTCCCATAATGTCATAGATTACTGCTACTTTTTCTTTCTGAATTCATGTAAACTATAAAATGAAACCATAAGAGGTTTGAGAGAGTTAGAATTCCCCAGTGGTTGTCCCAATGCCACTGTGCTCTGCCCTTACAGGTTGGTCTGGCAGTGGTCAACGGACAGCTCATGGCAGTGGGAGGTTTTGATGGCACTACATACTTGAAGACCATTGAAGTTTTCGACCCAGATGCCAATACTTGGAGGTAACCTTTTCATGTTGCAAGTCTTTTCATTACTGACTTCAAATCATGAGCTTGAGAAGGATCATGACCACCAAAACCAGGATGGCCAGGGCCCTGAAGTCCTCGTGTGGTTTCCTGAAGGGAGCTGAGTTAACTCAGATACAATGATGCATTTTAACTTGCTGTTCTGAAGTGTCTGATAAAAAACTCCAAAATTCTTCTAATAATCATCTCATTTTATATAAGTAGAGGTGAGGAAAACACTATCATTTCTATTCTCATCACATCCTAATGGCGAAACCAGAACACCATGAAAATAAAAGATGGTGCTTAAATAAGCTAGTGACATAAGTAGACTCAGCCTGAGCCTTCAGTTCTCAGTTTGTCTGTACAGGTTCTTGTCTTTGAGAAGCCTTATTTCTGGGGGAAAAGTGTAGTTACTTTCAAAAAAAATATTTTAAAGCCTATTCTTTCTTTAGCTTTTAAAAGTGTATTGCTATAGAGTCTTCTGTTGTGAAATCCAGCCTGTTTTAATTTTCACTTTTAGGTAGGAAGCTATACCTTATTTCTGAGAGTTTAGCTATATTGAACTTCATTTTATAGATTTTACGTTTCTTTTAACTCCTCAGGCCCAGGGGTGGGCACAGGGGTAGAGTACATGCCTAGCTGGAGGAGAGCCTGACCTCAACTTCTAGCGCTCTCCCTGTCAAAATCCAGAGGCAGATGCTGAGCAAGCACTCCCTCCAGTTCCTGTACAGAGACTGAGAGCACTTCCTTGAGATTCTCTGTTGAGTAGTCGCATTACTGAGGTCAGATTAATAACAACATGGTACTTTTTGCTCAGACATTACATTTTTCATGACCAGTTCATTAGATTTACTGAATATTCTGATCCCAGAGGAAACAAAAGTGAAGGAGACAGCTTCCTTGCAGTCCTAGCTCTGGCATTGTAGTGTCCTGCTAGGTGGAGGTGCTGTGTGATTTAGCAAGCTCAGAAGGGGGCTGAGATGGCAGGGAGGAATGTTTCTGTAAAGGGCAGCCTGGGAAGCCCCACTGAAATGGTGAGGACAGAGAAGAGCAGGTTTACACAAAGAAAAGCCTGCCGTTTGCAGAATGTTCTTTCCTTTATACAGTTCTCTGTGGGAATTCAGAGTAGGGCACAGTTTAAGAAATAGCTACATTTATTCCTGTCTCATAGCTGCTGTGATTTATGTATAGACTTTTATCAGCAGCCATCACTCGAGTTAGTGGTGTATGGTGAATAATATTCATAAACTTCTTAAAAATAATCTACAGAGGGGCTGGAGAGATGGCTCGGCGGATAAGAGCATTACCTGCTCTTCCAAAGGTCCTGAGTTCAATTCCCAGCAACCACATGGTAGCTCACAACCATCTGCAATGAGGTCTGGTGCCCTCTCCTGGCCTGCAGGCATACACACAGACAGAACATTGTATACATAATAAATAAATAAATATAAAAAAAAATCTACAGAGAAGTTGATACCTAAATCTCCGTAGTTTCAAAAAGTATGTCAAACTTGTTTGTTGGTTTGAGTTTTTTGTTTGTTTGTTTTGTTTCATATTTTGAGACAGGGTCTCTACTGTAGCCTTACTGTTCTGGAATTTCCTATATAGATCAGGCTGACCTCAAACTCAGAGATCCACCTGCCTCTACCTCCCGAGATCTGAGCTTAAAGGTGTATGTTACCATGCCCAGCCCAAACTTTTTAATTTTGTTTTTGTTTTGGGCTTTTTGAAGCAGGGTCTCACTATAGCCCAAGCTAACCTGAAGTACACTCTGCAGCCCAGGCTGCCCTCAAACTCACAGCAGTCCTCCTACCTTAACCTCCCGAGTGCTAGCTAGGATTAGAGGTATGGAAAATATCCCTCTATAGCCCAGGTTGGCCTAGAACTATGTAGGCCAAGGTTAGCCTTAAGCTCAGATAATCATCCTGCCTCATGCTTCCATGGTCAGTGATTACAGATATGTGTTATCATACCTAGTACACATCCTAAATCAATTTTATCTCATTGCTGAATGAGGAGGTAGGTTTTTTTTTACCCTGAAAGTCTTCAGCTTTGAAGATGATCTTGTTCACAAATCACATAAACTAAATGCTGCTATGATGCTACATAGACAAGAAATAAACACAGAGAACTGGTGGGTGGAAAGAAAGGACCGTTGGCAAAATGCTTACTGTGCAAGCATGCGGCCCCGATTTCATCCACAGTTCCCACATAAAAAGCCAGACACATAGCAGATCAGGGGAGGCAGAGACAAGGCGGACCCCTGGGCTCCCTGACCAGTCAGCCATGCCTGCTATTTAGGTGCCAGGCCACTGAAAGACCCGGTCTCAAAAAACAAACCAGACTGACGTCTTCTGAAGAATGACATCTTAGGTGACCTCTGGTCTCCAGACATGTGTGTACCTTTGCACAGTATATAAAGATACACAAAAAGAAGTGGAAGGAGGGAGGGAGGGAAAAGGAAGGGAGAAACTGAGCAGCTTGTCTAGGTGGCTCATACCTATAATCCCAACCCTCTGGAAGCTGAGGTAGGAGGATTGCCATGGGTTTGAAGCAACCAGACTGGAGTAAAAACAGCTAAAAAATAAAATGAAATAAAAAATAAAAGTAATTGAGGCTGGTACAGTGATACATACCTATAATACCAGCACCTCCACAGCCATAGGTCTAAGGAGATCCTAGCAAGAGCCTATCTCAGAAAATAAAACATTAATTAATAATTGAGAAAGTTTTAGGCAAAGAGAAAATGTGTCTGGGAAAATAAATATCAGGCATAAAATTCGACACAAAAGCGTGGAACATAAGGTTATGTGTGTTAGAAGCCGGTCTGTGTGTAAGCTCTAGTACAAAAGGTGAGCAGACGGCCTCATTCCACGGAGAGCTTTCCAGCTCTGGTCTGCATTAATTCTGCTACGTGACTGTGATCAGTTTGCTTCTGATCTTTGGAGAGTTACATAAAGCTGAAAATGTTGTGAGTGACGTCTTCGTTGAGAAGGCGCAGTGCTTTTTCCGGTTAGAAACTATGCTTTTGTTTCTATCTTTGCAGGTTATATGGAGGGATGAATTATCGTCGGCTAGGAGGTGGCGTAGGAGTTATTAAAATGACACACTGTGAATCCCATATATGGTGAACACAGGAAAAAGTCTTGCATACGCTCCTTTATATTTGGAAGAGCCTTGACTTTGAAGCTTTGTACAGCTCGAGAAAACATTAGAACAAATGTTCACTTTGCCGGTGCCTCAACATACAGAACTACAAATCTAATGACAGAACTCACCTGCAGACGCCACCTTTGCACACCTTTCTGCTCTCCGCAGAGAGCGTTTATTTTGGGCTTTAATTTATCATGGAGTTTTGATGGTGATTTGTTTTTGTTTTGTTGGTTGGGTTGTTTTGGGTTTTGGGTTTTTTTTTTTGTTTTGTTTTTTAACTTATCTTTTGTACCAGAGGGGGCAAAAAGGAGAAAAAAATTCCAAGCTGCAAAATTTACTTTGCTTTCTAGGTTTGGTTTCGTTTTTGAAAATACTGATAAGGGCAGAAGGGCTATGGTTACTCCAATTAGATACTATCCATCTACAAAGATTGCCAGTGATAAAAACAGATATGCAAAGTATACTCACTAGTTACTATTCTTGCACTAAATATTAGAGCACTCTGAAATGTAAAGGGGACTGGAAACGGTCCGGCGAGAGTTGTGTGCTGCTTGCTTTTGCAGAGGACCCAAGTTCAGTTCGCAGCACCCACATCTGGCAGCTAGGTCAGTGGTTCTCAACCTCCCTAATGCTGCAATACTTTAATACAATTAGTTCCTCATGTTGTGCTGACCCCCAAGCATAAAATTATTTTCATTTGCTACTTCATAATTGTAATTTTTGCTACTGTTATAAATTATAATGTAAATATCTGATATGCAGGAGGTCATTCCACCTCCCCCCCTACACACACACACATACAGGAGTCATGACCCACAGGTTGAGAACCACTAAGCTAGGGGCTCCAGAACTCTCTTCTTGCCTCTGCAGGTATCTGCACTCCTGTGCATTCAGTACACACACAAACACACAAGTACCCCACAAGCATGAGTAATTCAAAATAAAATTTAAGTATAAAAGAAAAAACAAGAAAACATCTCGTTAGATAGGACACTTCAGAAGGAATATTGAATCCGTAAAGGCAGGACAAGCTACCGTTTTCATTCACCAGGTAACATTTACATCTCTAACTGAACTTGCTTTCTACTCCATTTCCATTTCCTTCCTTAACATTTTCATAGTTTCTGCCACTTGTACCTAGGTCTCTGCTCAGTGCCTCTTCTAAAAACAGTGTGAGTCTCCTCCGTTGTCTTGAGAACTCCGGTAAAATCAAGTGCAACTCTGTAAGAGTTTTTGTTCACAGATGTTACCCCCTGCAACTTTCTTTCCTATCTTCTTATTGTCAGTAGGGGCCACCAAGGAGAGGTGACCTCTCTTCAGCAGTGAATTCTATTTTTCAGTTTACGCTGGCTGTTCCGGCTGGTGAATCTGAGCTGACCTTCAGTAACACGCTCTAAATGGAAGCTGTCTCCAGTTCATGTGAGCAGTACAAGTGAAGGGATGTCAGGCCAGCCAAAGCATCCAATCCGATCAGGAGTCTTCATGCTAATCATATCTCACAGTCTTTCATCCTATAAGGCCACCGTTACTGTGTCTCTTAAGTCGCACTTTCTGATGAAAGGTTAACATTTTTAAGGAAATAAATGAAAATTTTAGTGCCTACAGTCCTCCCCCATTGTAGTCAGAGACTGCTTTTTTTTTTTCAGTGTATTTTGCAGGAAAACCTTTGAATGAGACTTATCCACAACCAAAAGGAATAACCTTGACCTTCTTCCTCTCCCCTACAACAAAATGTTTGGCAACTTTTGTGTTTACATTTAAACATCATTTGCACCTTTTTCAAGGAAAAAATAAGTATTTGGTAAACAATTGTTTACATGTATCATTTATGCTTTTTTCTAGCATGTATAACTTTTTAAAATAAAGGTATTTACCATAAAGTGTTTGAAATTTTTTTTTAACTTTTTTACATTGTGTGTGTGTGTGTGTGTGTGTGTGTGTGTGTGTGTGTGTAAGGGGTGAGGTGGAGCATGCCCCAGCACCAAAGGACAATTTGTAGGAATCATTCCTCTCTTTCCTTCCTATGGATTCCAGAAATCAAACTCAGTTCATCAGGCTCTCAGAGTATCAGCTTCAGGCCCCAGTATTCTTTCTAAGTATCCATGAACCAAAGCAATTTTCTTAGTAAAACTACATGTTTGGCTGTTCACCGGCAAAGTGCTGGTGCCTTAACACTAATGAAGGCGGCAGCAAACTGTGACCAAGTATCCCCTACCATCAACAGACACGAGTCTTGTCTATTTGGGGGGAGCACCAAACTGTGACCAAGTATCCCCTACCATCAACAGACACGAGTCTTGTTTATTTGGGGGGTTTTGTTTGTTATTTTTTGAGACAGGCCTTGATATATAATCCAGGTCCGAAATTTGTGGGTCACATTCAGCTTTGAATAAGGGTAGTAGAGATTTGAACCTAGGTCCTCAAGTTACACCTGTAATCCCAGTTCTGAGAAGGCTGAAACAGGAGGAAATGCCTGGCATTCAAGGCCAGCCTAGGTTCTATAGTGACTCCTCAAAAAATCCAAAACAAATGTTGAACAAACACTGCTCCTAGGACTGTGAGTTAGCTCAGTTGGTAGAGTACTTGTCCAGCATGCACAAAACCCTGGGTTCAAGCCCCAGCACCACAGAAACAGGGCATGGTGATGTATTCTATAGCCCTAACACTTGGGAGGTGAAGGCAGGATCTCAAATTCATAGGAGACCATCTAAAATAAATAAATATCAATAAAAGTAAAAAAGTTCATTGTTTAATAAGAGCATTGGCTACTCTTCCAGAGGTCCTGAGTTCAATTCCCAACAACCTCATGTTAGCTCACAACCATCTATAATGAGATCCGATACCCTCTTCTGGAATGCAGGCATATATACAGACAGAACATTCATACATAAAATACATAAAAAATATTTTTTAAAAAGCTTCAAATGTGACACAAAATCTTACGCTCATAAAGTAAAATGACATTGAGACATAACACAGGCAAGTTTCTTAGGTGGCTTCACCTCACTTATAACCTATACAATAGAAGACTTAATTAAAATGTATTTGATCTATGAGTTTTTACTGAGAACTGGTCTAAAAATGAGGTTAAGCATGATTATTTCTTCCTGGTAATGGAGCTCAGGGGTGATGTTCCCGCTGTGGTCCTAGATATGATTCTGAAAGTTTGTGCCTTGTGAGCTGAAGCAAAGGCACTAATTGAAAGATGCCATTAATATACACTGGATGATTTTTCAAGTATATATTTAATTCAGTACTACAATTGAATTAAAAACAAAAATATATTGGTGGCTCAAGACCATTTATTATCCTCATTTTTCAGAAGGTTTTGATGGCAAATTCTCTACAGCAAAATGATGTAAGAAATATGTCTAGAAGATAAAACTGGCTGGGGATGTAGCTCACATGACAGTGTTGGTCTAGTGTGTACCAGACCCAGAATTCGATGCCCAGTTCCATATAAACCAAGTACATTGGCTCACACCTCCTATAATCTTTGCACTCCAGGGCTGGGCTCCTCCCTAAAACTACATAGCCAGATTAGTCCATGAGACCCTGTCTCCAAAAGAAGAAAAGAGGAGGATGAGGAGGAAGGAACGAAGAATGTTAACACAAATCTAAGATGCTTTTAAAGAGATTAAAATTTTTAAATTTTTTTATTAAAAACATCTTTTTCCTTTATATAATCAATTCTGATTATGGTTTCCCTACCCTCTATTCCTCCCAGTTTCTCCCTACCTCCCCTCTTGTCCCAATCCACTTTCTTTATGTACCTCTCTCATTAGAAAACACACAAGGGAGCTGTAGAGATGGCTCAGTGGTTTAAGAGTTCTTGTTGCTCTTGTAGACCCAGGTTCAGCTCCCAGCAACCATATCATGGCTCACAACCATCTGGGGAAAACACACACACACACACAAACACATGAAGCAAACAGGCTTCTAATGATAATAATAAAACAAAAACAAACACATTGGAATCAGACAAAAGGAGCAAACTCAAGGAGAGCAGTACCAAGAGAAGGCACAGAAACAGACTCATTCACACACTCAGAATCCAATAAATTCTAAACTACCCAGGTGGTGGTGTCACATGCTTTTAGTTCCAGGACTCAAGGAGGCACAGGCAAATGGGTCTCTGAGTTCGAGGCCAGCCTGATCTACAGAGGAGTTCCAGGACAGCCAGGGTTACATAGAAAAACCCTGTCTTGGAAAACAAAAACAAAACAAAACACTAAACTTGGAACCATAATATATTTGCAAAGGACCTGGTACAGACCCAGTGTGCCTGCTTCAGTCTCTGCAAGTTCATATGAGCTTTGGTCATGTTGATTTAGACTCTAAATTTTAGAGAATCTTGATTTTTTTGGTGTTCTCTATCCTCTGACTCTTATACTCTTCCATCCTCCTCTTCCACAGGGTTCCCGGAGCCCTAAGAATGAGGGTCAAGGGGAACCTTAAGGGAAACATTCAATTTAGGCCTGAGTGTTCTAAGGTCGCTCATTCTCTGTGTAATATCTGGTTGTAGGTCTCTGTTATCCCTATCTGCTGCAGAAAGAAGCTTCTCCAATGCTGGATGAGTTAGACACTGATATATGAGTTTAACAGAATATTACTAACAGGACAATGTCTCCAGTACAGGTGAGCAACCCTACCATGGTTGGCCCTGAGAAGTGCAACATAGCTGAATTGCAAGACAAAGATTAAAATAGCCTTTATGAATATGATAGAGGTTTCTAAAGAGGAAATGAATAAATCCCTTAAAGAAATCTATGAAAACACAAATAGTGGGGCCAGACACGGCGCGGAACGGCGGCGGCCAGACGCAGCAGAGCGGCGGCCAGACGCGGCGCGGCGGAGCAACACCGCATACAGGAAGAGGCTTTTGGGGACCGGCACAGCGGCAGACCCAAGCGGCAGGGACAGGCATGCAATAAGGAGAGCAGATCGCCCTACTACAATTGAATCAAAGAGGTAGGCCTTTGGTTGGCCAGGTCACTGGCACACAGGGAGCCTGGTCCTGTCCTGAAGATCCTTCGGAGGGGTGAGAGGGTTCTTGGCCTGCAGCAGGAACCACGAAAGAGAGTGAGGGCATTTTGTAAGCGGAGCCCTTGGCCAGCAGGGAAACCCTGATCCAGTTTTTAAAAGACCCATTGGATAGGATCAATAGGAGGAGATGGGCAGGCGCCAAGGCAAGAATTCACCCAATAATCTGAAAAACAACATGAAAACACCAGAACCCAATGATCTTACAACAGAAGTATTTGAACAACCTAACAAAGAAGAAGTGGAAAAAATCGACTTTATGAAGACAATAGAGTCCCTTAAACAACATGTAAAAAATGCCCTTATAGAAATGGATGAGAAGTATAACAAAAAGTTTGAAGAAATGAGTAAATACGTACATGATACCCTGGGAAACCAAGAAAAAACTATCAAACAGGTAATGGAAACAGTTCAAGAATTGAAAACTGAAATGAAGGCAAGGAAGAAAATACAAACTGAGGACCAGCTGGATATGGAAAATCTAGGCCAATGAGCAGAGTCTACAGAAACAAGCATAATCAATAGAATACAAGAGCTAGAAGAAAGAATCTCAGATGCTGAGGACACCATAGAGAAAATAAACGAACAGATCAAAGAAAACAGCAAAGCCAACAAATTCTCAACACAAAACATTCAGGAACTATGGGACACAATAACAAAACCAAACCTAAGAATAATAGGAATAGAAGAAGGAGAAGAGTCACAGCTCAAAGGCCCAGAAAATATTTTCAACAAAATTATGGAAGAAAACTTTCCCAACTTAAAGAAAGATATTCATTTAAATATTCAAGAAGCATACAGAACACCAAACAGACTGGATCAAAGAAAAACATCTCCTCGCCATATAATAATCAAAACACAAAATATACAGGTTAAAGAAAGAATATTAAGAGCTGCAAAGGAAAAAGGGCAAGTAACTTATAAAGGTAAACCGATCAGACTTACACCTGACTTTATGGAAACTATGAAAGCCAGAAGGTCCTGGATAGAGGTTCTGCAGAAGCTAAGAGACCATGGATGAAAACCCAAACTACTATACCCAGCCAAGCTATCGTTCATTATCAATGGAGAAAACAAGACATTCCAAGATAAAAACAAATTTAAACAATACGTAGCCACAAATCCAGCCCTACAGAAAGTAATAGAAGGAAAATCGCAACCCAAGGAATCCAACACTGCCAACACTGCCTACAATAACCCAGGCATCTAATGACCCTTCACCAGCACATCTCAAAGAAGGGAGACACACGATCTCTACTACCAAAAGCAATAAGAATAATCGGAGTAAACAACCACTGGTCATTAATATCACTTAATATTAATGGGCTCAATTCACCTATAAAAAGGCACAGGCTAAAAGATTGGATACGAAAACAGGATCCAACATTCTGCTGTTTGCAAGAAACACATCTCAACCACAAAGACAGGCACCTACTCAGAGTAAAGGGTTGGGAAAAGGTGTTTCAAGCAAATGGTCCTAAGAAAAAAGCAGGTGTGGCCATACTAATTTCTAACAAAACTGACTTCAAACTAAAATCAATCAGAAGAGACCGAGATGGTCACTTTATACTCATAACAGGAACAATTCATCAGGAGGACGTCTCAATCCTGAATATATACGCCCCCAATATAAAAGCACCTACTTATGTAAAAGAAATATTACTAGAACTCAAGGCAGACATCAAACCACACACACTAGTAGTAGGAGACTTCAACACACCTCTCTCTCCAAGGGACAGGTCAATCAGACAGAAACCTAATAGAGAATTAAGAGAATTATTGGAGGTAATGAAGCAAATGGACTTAACAGACATCTACAGAACATTCCACCCAAATAGGAAAGAATATACCTTCTTCTCTGCAGCTCATGGAACCTTCTCAAAAATTGACCACATACTCGAAAACAAAGGAAACCTCCACAGATACAAACAAATATCAGTGTCCACCTGTGTCTTATCAGATCATCACGGATTAAAGTTAGAAGGCAACAACCACGCTGCCCCCCAAAAAACCCACAAACTCATGGAAACTGAACAGTCAACTACTGAACCACACCTGGGTCAAGGAAGAAATAAAGAAAGAAATTTAAGTCTTCCTTGAATTTAATGAAAATAAAGGGACAACATACTCAAACCTATGGGACACAATGAAAGCAGTGCTAAGAGGAAAGTTCATAGCACTAAGTGCCCACTTAAAGAAAACGGTGAATGCATACATTGGGGACTTAACAACACACCTGAAAGCACTAGAAAAAAAAGAAACAGACACGCCCAGGAGAAGTAGAAGACTGGAAATAATAAAACTGAGGGCTGAAATCAACAAAATAGAAACACAGAAAACAGTCCAAAGAATCAATGAAACAAAAAGCTGGTTCTTGGAGAAAATCAACAAGATCGACAAACCCCTATCCAAACTAATTAAACGACAGAGAGAGAACACGCAAATAAATAAGATCAGAAATGAAAAGGGGGACATAACCACAGACACAGAGGAAATTTAGAGAATCATTAGATCTTACTACAAAAGCCTGTATGCCACAAAACTGGAAAATACAAAAGAAATGGACATTTTTTTAAATAAGTACCACATACCAAAGCTAAACCAAGACCAGGTGAATGATCTAAATAGACCGGTTACTTGCGAAGAATTAGAAATGGAGACAGAGACCCACATGGGAGCACTGGACAGAAACCTCAAGGTCCAAATCAGAAGCAGAAGGAGACGGAGCACGAGCAAGGAACTCAGGAACACGAGGCGTGCACCCACACACTAAGACAATGGGGATGTTCTATTGGGAACTCACCAAGGCCAGCTGGCCTAGGTCTGAAAAAGCATGGATAAATCCGGACTAGCTGAACATAGAGGACATTGAGGAATACTGAGAATTCAAGAACAATTGCAGTGGGTTTTTGATCCTACTGCACGTACTGGCTTTGTGGGAGCCTAGGCAGTTTGGATGCTCACCTTACGAGACCTGGATAGAGGTGGGCAGTCCTTGGGCTTCCCACAGGTCAGGGAACCCTGATTGCTCTTCGAGCAGATGAGGGAGGGGGACTTGATCGGGGGAGGGGGAGGGAAATGGGAAGCGGTTGTGGGGACGAGGCAGAAATCCTTAATAAATAAATAAATTTAAATAAAAAAAAATGGTTATCAAAAATCTCCCTTCGAAAAAAAGCCCAGGACCAGATGGTTTCAATGCAGAATTCTACCAGAACTTCCAAGAAGAACTAATACCTATACTCCTTAATGTATTTCACAATATAGAAACAGAAGAGTCATTGCCAAATTCCTTTTATGAAGCTACAGTTACCCTGATACCAAAACCACACAAAGACCCAACCAAGAAAGAGAATTACAGACCTATCTCACTCATGAACATCGACGCAAAAATTCTCAATAAAATACTGGCAAACCGAATCCAAGAACACATAAGAAAAATTATCCATTATGATCAAGTAGGCTTCATCCCAGAGATGCAGGGCTGGTTCAACATACGAAAATCTATCAATGTAATCCAGCATATAAATAAACTGAAAGAAAAAAACCATATGATCATTTCATTAGATGCTGAAAAAGCATTTGACAAAATTCAACACCCCTTTATGATAAAGGCCTTGGAGAGAATAGGGATACAAGGGTCCTACCTAAATATAATAAAAGCTATTTACAGCAAGCCAACAGCTAACATTAAATTAAACGGAGAAAAACTCAAAGCCATCCCACTAAAATCAGGAACACGACAAGGATGTCCACTCTCTCCATACCTCTTCAACATAGTGCTTGAAGTTCTAGCAATAGCAATAAGACAACATAAGGAGATCAAGGGGATTCGTATTGGAAGGGAAGAAGTTAAGCTTTCGTTATTTGCAGATGATATGATAGTGTACATAAGCGACCCAAAAATTCTACCAAAGAACTCCTACAGCTGATAAACACCTTTAGTAATGTGGCAGGATACAAGATCAACTCCAAAAAATCAGTTGCCTTCCTATACACTAAAGATAGATAAGGAAGCAGAGAGGGAAATCAGAGAAGCATCACCTTTCACGATAGCCACAAATAGCATAAAATATCTTGGGGTAACTCTGACCAAGGAAGTGAAAGATCTACTTGACAAGAACTATAAGTCTTTGAAGAAAGAAATTGAAGAAGACACCAGAAAATGGAAAGACTTCCCTTGTTCTTGGATTGGGAGGATCAACATAGTAAAAATGGCAATTCTACCAAAAGCAATCTATAGATTCAATGCAATCCCCATCAAAATCCCATCAAAATTCTTCACAGATCTGGAGAAGACAATAATCAACTTTATATGGAAAAACAAAAAACCCAGGATAGCCAAAACAATCTTATACAATAAAGGATTGTCTGGAGGCATTACCATCCCTGACTTCAAACTCTATTCCAGAGCTACAGTATTGAAAACAGCTTGGTATTGGCATAAAAACAGAGAAGTCGACCAATGGAATCGAATAGAAGACCCTGACATTAACCCACAAACCTATGAACACCTGATTTTCGATAAAGGAGCTAAAAGTATACAATGGAAAAAAGAGAGCATCTTCAACAAATTGTGCTGGCAAAACTGGATGTCAATCTGTAGAAGAATGAAAATAGATCCATATCAATCACCATGCACAAAACTCAAGTCCAAATGGATTAAAGACCTCAATATCAGTCTGAACACACTGAACCTGATAGAAGAGAAAGTGGGAAGTACTCTACAGCACATGGGCACAGGAGACCACTTCCTACGTATAACCCCGGCAGCACAGACACTAAGGGCATCATTGAAGAAATGGGACCTCCTGAGGCTGAGAAGCTTCTGTAAAGCAAAGGACACTGTCACTAAGACAAAAAGGCAACCCACTGACTGGGAGAAGATCTTCACCAACCCCGCAACTGACAAAGGTTTGATCTCCAAAATATATAAAGAACTCAAGAAACTAGACCGCAAAAGGCTAATCAACCCAATTATAAAATGGGGCACTGAGCTGAACAGAGAATTCTCAACAGAAGAACTTCAAATGGCCAAAAGACACTTAAGGTCATGCTCAACTTCCTTAGCGATCAGGGAAATGCAAATCAAGACAACTTTAAGATACCACCTTACACCTGTCAGAATGGCTAAAATAAAAAACACCAATGATAGCCTTTTCTGGAGAGGTTGTGGAGAAAGGGGTACACTCACCCATTGCTGGTGGGAATGCAAACTTGTGCAACCACTCTGGAAAGCAGTGTTTCGGTTTCTCAGGAAATTCGGGATCAACCTACCCCTGGATCCAGCAATACCACTCTTGGGAATATACCCAAGAGAGGCCCTATCATACAACAAAAGTATATGCTCAACTATGTTCATGGCAGCATTGTTTGTAATAGCCAGAAACTGGAAACAACCTAGATGCCCTTCAACGGAAGAATGGATGAAGAAAGTATGGAATATATACATATTAGAGTATTACTCAGCAGTAAAAAACAAGGACTTCTTGAATTTTGCATACAAATGGATGGAAATAGAAAACACTATCCTGAGTGAGGTAAGCCAGACCCAAAAAGAGGAACATGGGATGTACTCACTCATATTTGGTTTCTAGCCTTAAATAAAGGACATTGAGCTTATAATTCATGTTCCTAGAGAAGCTAAATAAGAAGGTGAATCCAAAGACAAACACATAGGCATCCTCATGAATATTAACCTTCATCACGCGATGAAAGGAGACAGAGACAGAGACCCACATGGGAGCACCGGACAGAAATCTCAAGGTCCAAATCAGGAGCAGAAGGAGACGGAGCACGAGCAAGGAACTCAGGACCACGAGAGGTGCACCCACACACTAAGACAATGGGGATGTTCTATTGGGAACTCACCAAGCCCAGCTGGCCTAGGTCTGAAAAAGCATGGGATAAATCCGGACTAGCTGAACATAGAGGACATTGAGGAATACTGAGAATTCAAGAACAATTGCAGTGGGTTTTTGATCCTACTGCACGTACTGGCTTTGTGGGAGCCTAGGCAGTTTGGATGCTCACCTTATGAGACCTGGATAGAGGTGGGCAGTCCTTGGGCTTCCCATAGGTCAGGGAACCCTGATTGCTCTTCGAGCAGATGAGGGAGGGGGACTTGATCGGGGGAGGAGGAGGGAAATGGGAAGCGGTTGTGGGGACGAGGCAGAAATCCTTAATAAATAAATAAATTTAAAAAAAAAAGAAAAAGAAAAAGAAAAAAAAAGAAAACACAAATAGTGGAGCAGAATTGATAAAAATAGTTCAAGATCTAAAAGTGGAAATAGAATCAATAATAATTAATTTAAAAAAAATCTGAGGGAAATCTGGAAATGGAAAATTGAAGACCTTAAAAAAGAACCATAGAGGCAAGTCTCACCAACAGAATAAATAACCTAAATCAGAAACATCAGATTTTAGATATATTTATTTGATTAAGCTGGATACTTTTATGTTAACAATTCAGCATCTTCTATAGCATTTATACATAACGGGACCACAGTGATCTATGGACACACAAGCACATAACCATGGCTCACCCATGACCGCTGCTGTGTTTCAGATCCACTCGAGCAACTCCAAAGACACCATGAGAAAACAGGTGCTACATTTCTTCCACTGTCCCGCTTGGAATAGCAACTCAGAAAGTAACTGAAAGGGTTTATAATGCATCACTTAGAGTCCATACTAGAATTCACTCAATTTGAAAAATTGCCAGTTCTGTCATATAGGCCAACACACCAATAAGGTATTTACGACACAGAATCTGTAAAAGAAAAAAAAGAGAAAAATTTACAATTAAGATAGTATTATGACAAAGCAATTTGATATTGGGTTTTTTTTCTGTTTTATTTTTGCCTTGGTTTTTGTTGATTTTACTTATTTAATCACATAGTTGTGTGTAGGTATACGCACATGAATCCAAGTGCCACAAGAGGCCAGAGGCACTGCTCTCCCAGAGCTGGATTTACAGGTAGTTGTGAACTGCCTGGCGTGGGTGCTGGGAACCAGACTCAGATCCTCTGCGAGAGCAATGCAGTTCTCCACCAGCCGAGCCTGGTTAAAACCAATTTTAAAAGACCAGTTCTTCTGGAGCTAAGTTACAGGTAGTTGTGACCTACCCAGTATGAGTACTAGGAACTAGACTCTCAGGTTCTCTGCAAGAACAGTACATGCTCCTTTAATCCCAGCACTCGGGAGGCAGAAGCAGGCGGATCTCTGGGAGTTCGAGGCCAGCCTGGTCTACAAGAGAAACCCTGTCTCAAAAAACCAAAAAAAAAAAAAAAAAGAGCTAGTTCCAGGACAGGCACCAAAGCTACAGAGAAACCCTGTCTCGAAAAACCAAACAAACAAACAAACAAACAAAAGAACAGTACATGCTCCTAATCACTAAGTCATCTCTCCAGTTCGAATTTTAGTTTTTTTGAGACAGGGTGTGAAGTAGCCAGTGCCAGCTTTGCACTCCCTTTGTTGCCAAGGACGACTTTGAACTACTGACCCTCCTGCCTCTACCGACAAATGCTAGAATTAGAAGCATACCCCACTATATTAAGTTCCTTTTGTTTTTAATCCTTAGCTCTTCTTATCAAAATTACTTCCAGCCTATTGTTTCATCTTGACCTCCAGTTTAAAAATGTGAGTTATTCAGTACTCAGTTCAAATAGTGACTCCTTTCTTTTTTATAAAAAATTGTTTGTTTTGTGCCTTTGTGGATGTGTGTGCATGCCACAGCACGTGTGGGAGTCAGACGCTAACTTCCAACATGTAGGGTCCAAGGACCAAAGTCAGCTCATCCTATCGGTCTGCAGTAAACCTCCTCACCCACTGAGCCATGCCATGCCCACAATGCCAGCCCCATACATCCTTTTCTTTCTGCTCTATCTTGAATGTGTCACTTAAATTTATGCTGGCCTTGATTTCCTTGTTTTAAAATAAAACATAGAATACAGTGTAGTTCTAAAAATCAGAATTACTATCTACGAGGCCCAGAAAGACAAATACGGCATGCTGTCATTCATGAGTAAAAGCTAAGAACACTGATCCCGATGAGTAGTGGCACACACCTATAATACCAGTACTTTTGAGGGGAGGCAGGAGGATTGGGAATTCAACATCATCTTCAGCTAATGAGTTCAAGGCTAGCCTGGGCTACATGAAAACTTTCCTCAAAACAAAACAAATCTCATAGAAGAAAATAGTGGTCACCAACAGCTAAGAGATGGAGTGGGGTTACATAATGGGTAGTAAAATACACCCAGTTAGGAGGAATTAGTTATAATGTTTTTTAGCACAGTTGAGTAACTATAGTCTATAATTTATTAACTCTTTCAAAGTAATTAGGATAAGATAGAGATAGGAGTGCTAATTACTATAACTCACTTTCTGTGCCATACCATGCAGATAGGTATGTACAAATACGACAGAAAGAGGGTATGGAGCTCAGTGGCTGAGTACTTGCCCAGTGTTCAAGACACTATGTTGAATTCCTACCATATACACACAAAAGGACAAATACACATCAAAAATTTAAAAGTAGAAAGAAAAGGTAGAATTAAACTCTGTTAAGAGTGTTAACAATGACAAAATAATAGCAAACAGTCCTTGGATGTATATAGAAACATGTATTTAAATATGTCTTAAGAGGGCTGAAGCGACAGCTTAGTGGCTAAGAGCACTGGCTGCTATTCCAGAGGACCCAGATTCAATTTCCAGCACCCACATGACAGCTCACGACCAAACTCCAGTTTCAGTGCATCCAAAGGTTTTGTCTTCTGTCCTTTATGGGCACGGCACACACATGGTGCATAGAGACATGCATGCAGGCAAAACACCCATGTACAGAAATAAAAATTTATACATATATATAGACACACACATATCTTAGGAGCCAACTATTTGTTTCTTTATAGAACATAAAAACCATTTCTCTGTGATTTCCTGTCTAATAGCAATTTAAAAAAAATCTAAAAGGCAAAGATGGCATTCTGTCACTGGCTATAATCTTATCCCACACATAAAATGTTGCTACTTTAATAATTATTTCAAAATCTGTCAATTTTGAAAATTTCAGTTGCTTGAGGGTAGTTCACATTATTCAGCTCTACAGTGCACAGTACACAGTGCCCTTCCTCTTTAAGACTGGCTCGAGGTGGTCAGAGGCATTGGGAGGTCATGTATAAAGCAGAAAATAAGTCTATTGTCTTGAACTACTATGCAGTCAAGTGTATTTCCCCATGTAAAAATATAATCACCACACATATGGAAAACATGACAAGAAGGAATTTAATTAGATGTGTTCAAACTAACCTTTATTTTCCCATCAGTGTGTGCTGAAGCTACAGATGTCGAGACACGAACCAATCTTGTGGCTGATAAGTGAATTTTGAAATGCCTGTGGAAATGTGAATAAAGGCAGTCCATAAATAAGTCAACTTCCTCCTGGGTAATCTCCCCAGGTGTTTTGTGGACACTGTCCCATAAAGCTTTTGCATCCTCTGGATGAATTGCATAAGAAATATCCAAGCTTTGAGGGCTACAGGGCACAGACCAAAAAAATTCAGTGGTAGCTGTGTAATGGTCCATTTCACAAGCAGTCCACATGGCAGCCATCCAGGAAAGATTAAATGCACTGATTGCTAAAGGACTGAAGCAACAGTCGAAAGTCTTCTGAAACCAGCCTCCAATCAAGGATGTATTGGCCTCTGCTCCATTTGCAAGGAACAAGGGTAGACAGGTGAAGTCTCTGGAAGCAGTCTCCAGAAGACTATCTCCAAACACACAGCAGAACCAACCAGTCCACAGCACTTTACCCTCTCTGTGCTCACGTGATGACTGAGACTTTGAGAAAATCTACAAGGGAAAGTAAAACAAGTTCATTAAGTTCAAAAGACCATTTGCTCCTAAATTTTATCTTCTCAAAAATTAATGAGTATATTAAAAACAAGGCCAAGCATGGTGGCACATGCTCATAATTCCAGGTTGAATCAGGAAGACAAGGAGTTCAAGGTCAGCCTTGGTTATAGAACAAGTTTGAAGCTGGCCTAGTCTATGGGATACTTACTGTCCCAAATGAGAGAGAGAAAGAGAGAGAGAGAGAGAAAGAGAGAGAGAGAGAGAGAGAGAGAGAGAGAGAGAGAGAGAGAGGAGAGAGAATAGACTTCCGATTAGAGGCTGCTCCACAGGAAGCTCATGTCAGGACTATAAACATAGGCTCTAGTGGGCAAAGTGCTTCTCTTTTATTGCTTAGTGGACACAAAGTCCCTACCAAATTGCCTTCTAAAAATATTTATGTTGTGCTCATAGATGAATAAATACTGCTGTCATCTTTGATCAGAGAAGTTTCTTTTTGCTGTGGGCCACAGTTACCACAGACGCTTACAACTGGCCAGGGCTGAGAGTAAGTGGAGGTTAACCCTTGGGGAATAGCACGCATGGGCGAGTAGGCCCAGAGGAAGAGGTGGAGTGATACGGCATGTTGTCTTCTGGGCAAGACCTAGTACTGCACTCTTGAATTCTCAGCAGCTGGGATTACCTGCAGAAGATTGGGTTCATAAACATTCTGACTTGAAAGAGGGAAAAACTCACAAAGCCCCACTCACCCCTGAGGATATACAGGCAGTTAATGGTTTTCATTAGTGGAAAAGCCACTGGAAGTGCCGATGTGGCAATAAATAACCCCTCAGCCATGTTGCTGTAAGCAGCTCTAACTAAACTCCTGGAAAGTAGAAGGGGAACTAGTTGGAAAGAGGAGGGAGAACAGCAGGAGTCGGGGGGACACAGGGATAATGATCAAAATACATCATATACATGTATGAAACCCATTATTATAAGTAATTTACATATGCTAATAAAAACACATTTTTTAAAAAGAACACAAAACAAGAACCCAAAACAAAGTGCTGGATTACATGTGTGAGTCACCATGTTCGACTCCTTTTTTAAAATACTATCCTTTTTTAAATACTGTCTCTCTCCCCTAATATCTGTAATTAAATATGTACTAAAACTGATTCTTAATAAACTCCAACTTTGCTTCATTAAAAAAACTAAATTAAAGTAATAACAATAGTTGATACAAAACCACAAAGAGGAGCTTTTCTAATCATTATTAGGGCTTATCAAAATAATGACTTTTGGCCATATTTTTCTATACTACAGATAAAGTAGATGACAAGATCTTGCCAAAAATCAAATTAAGAAATCCTTATATGGTACATTCAGGTACAATATCTTGGGGAAGAAAAATAACAACTCGACTCTAGAAGAGCTACACAAGTTCCCCACACCAACAGCTTACATTTTGCCATTTCCCACAGCAGCTCTTTCCATCAGCTTAAACTGTTCCATACAGTTCCCATCCACTGCATCGCCTTCTTCGTTACGGGCATGTAAGACAGATAAAACCTAATCTCTTTTCTATAGGAAAGGCCCTTCAGACACCTGCTGGTCCATATAACACATACACGGTCAAATTCAAGGTCTCCACTGCCTTCAACCCATTCTTCCTAGGATATACACTCACAAGACTCTTCTCTGAACTTCTTATACATAAGAGCCATCTAAAAGTGAATATATTTATTTCAGAAAAGTTTACACACAAGGCCCTAAGAAACAAACTCTATAGAAAAGTATGTAATGTATACAAGGCTCTAGGTCAGAAAAAAAAAATCTGATTAGATCACCATCTTTGACCTAGTTAATATAAGTAAGATTACAGACCTCTAGTTTTTAGTTGACAGCTTTAAAGAAAATGCCCAGGGCTGAAGAGATGGCTCAGCAGTGAAGAGCACTTGTTGCTCTTGCAGAAGACCAGGTTTGAGTGCCAGCACCCACATGGTGGTTCACAACCATCCATAATTTCAGTTCCAAGGGATTTGATAGCCTCTTCTGACCTCCAAGGGCACCAAGCACACATGTAGTCAGACATACATATAGGCAAAACACACATAAAATAAAATAATAAATCTAATTTAAAAAATTTAAGGCCTAAATCATTCATTATATGTAAAATGTAAATCTCCCCTCAACCATGATTAAGGCAGTAAATTTACTTCTACCAAATTTAAAGTTCTTTCATTTTGGTCCAATGCACAAATTTGTTCAAGATAGTTTAAAAATCTTATTTTCCCAAAGATTCAAATTTCCCATTGTGAATTACATAGCAAACATAACTTCAAAACATTCATGATAGTTTTTGTTAAAGTACTAAACCAGGGCAACATTTAAATCATTGCTCCATCATAGCTTTTGTTTTTCAAGACAGGGTTTTGTTGTAAAACATTTGTTTAATGATGTAAAAATGCATTCTTTTATGTTACATTTGTTTAATTCTGTAAAGCTGTGTTACTTTGGCTGTCTAAAATGCTTGACTGGTCTAATAAAGAGCTAAACGTCCAATAGCTAGGCAGGAGAGAGAAATAGGTGGGACTGGCAGACAAAGAGAACAAATAAGAGGAGAGAGAGGGAAGAGGGAAAAACAAGAAAAGGAAAGGATGACACTGGGAGCCAGCCACCCAGCCAGCCATGAGTAAGAAGGAAAGAGAGGTATATAGAACAGAGAAAGGTAAAAACCCAGAGGTAAAAGGTAGATGGAATAAATTAAGCTGGCTAGAAACAAGCCAAGCTAAGGCCAGGCATTCATAAGTAAGTATAAGTCTCTGTGTATTTACTTGGGAGTTGGGTGGTGGGCCTCCAAAGATAAAAATAACCTGGAACTTGCTCTGTAAACCAGGCTGGCCTTGAACTCAGAGATCCACCTGTCTCTACCTTCCAAGTGCTGACCGCCTGACCCCAACGTATTTCTTAATAAAGGATCATTTAGGGGGGGCTGGAGAGATGGCTCAGAGGTTAAGAGCATTGTCTGCTCTTCCAAAGGTCGTGAGTTCAATTCCCAGCAACCACATGGTGGCTCATAGCTACCTATAATGAGATCTGGTGCCCTCTTCTGGCATGCAGGCACACATGGAAGGAATGTTGTATACATAATAAAAATAAATAAATCAAAAAAATAAAATTTAAAAAAAAAGAAATGAGATTTTGAAACCCATTGTTTTCTAAAGTTGCTGCAAAATTTTTTTGCATTGCATGAGGGTTCCAAGTTCTCTATACTTTCAGCCACATTTATTATTATTATTATTTTGCTTTGTTTTTGAAATTGGCTGGCTGTACTGGAAACCACTGCATAGACCAGGATAGCCTCAAACTCAGAAACCTATCTGCTTGCCTCTGCCTCTCAAATGCTGAAACTGAAGGCATGCATCACCATGCCCAGCTGTATAATTTCGCTGGTTTTTTTTTTTTGGCAAAATCATTTCTTTATTGATATTAAGTAACTACATAAGTTTAATAATAACGTGGCATAGTTATCCTTAGCTATGGGCATCTATATCACTAATCTAATCTACAAATCTTTTTTTTTTTTTGGTGTCATCCTTCTTTATTTTTTTTTTCCTGTTTTAAAGACATTTTTATTTTATATGTAGCAGTGTTATCTTAGGGTTTCTTTTTTTTTTTAATTTATTTATAATCTACAAATCTTACGGATGAAGAAGATGCAAAAAAAACCAACTCAAGCTTTACAAAATAAAAAATAAGTGAGAAAAACCATTACAATGGAGAAATTTGGGTCTCTGTATAATAATATGCTAAACATTTTAAAAATGGAACGATTAAATGAGAGGATATCTAATTTAGATGGGATTTATGTAATATCAATTGTAAACATCAGCTTTATCATTTTTGTCTTATTACTAATAGTTGGTTAATCTGAGTGCTAAAATACAGGCCTTAGGAAAAACAAATAAATCATAGAGATATTCAAATCCAGACAGAAGAATTTCATAGAGTCAACACTGCATTATAAGAATAGAGAGGAACAGCCTAAGATTTTCAAACAACCAACCTTAATATATCCAGTAACCTTAAAGGAATTGCCAAATGGCAGAGGCTCTGTTACAGCTAACTGGATTCCTGTGCCAATGTTAGATTTAAGGAGATTCAAGGAAGCAATAGTCTCATATGGCAAGCATTCACCTTTTGTGAAACAAAAGTTAAACTCATGGTCAGTTTGTAATACAATTATCCCTAACAACTGGACAGACTTGGTTAAAGGTGTTTTACAGTCTGGTCCACAATTATAATGGAGTGCCTGGTTCAGAGAAGAGGCTAAGATTATTGAACAATGGAGTAAAGCCAGAGGTATGGAAATCTCCGAAGATTAAATTCTTGGAGGAGAATACTATGGAAAGGCAGGCTATATATGATAACCACATCCTGGTTTTAGGCCGCACAGCAGCTTTGAATGCTTGAGACAGAACTGGAGAAATAGGAAAGAAAATTGAGTCATTTACTAAAGCTATACAGGGCCCAAAGGAAGCCTTTATGGATTTCTTACAAAGATTGACTTTAACAGTAAATTAAAGAGCATAATGCCTACTCTAAGAAACCATACTGCTATAGAATAGAATAGAGATAGAATAGAATAAAATAGCTATAGAAAAGAGAACAAAAAATTCAGGAGATATCATAAAGCAAGTATTTCAGCAAATTTCTATAAATGAACAAAGACCAAAATTAAAAATATGAATAAATGTCATTGAAGATCTGGCAGACACCAGTGCAGATGTAACAATAATTTCATCAGAATCTTGTTATCCAAATTCCGGATGTAAATGTTCAGTTTTTAAGGGTTGGAACTTTATCTTAGGTACAGCAGAGCACAAGATGGGTTGAATGTATAGGGTCAGAAGAACAAAGAGGAGTTCCAGGACAAAGATACACAGAGAACCTGTCTCAAAAAGCCAAAAGTTAAAAGTAAAAATAAAAGAAATAGAGGTTAAAATAAAGCCACGTAAAGATGAAAAATACACAGAGAATCTTGATACTGTATGTTATTATGCTCTCTTTAAATTGTTTGAATACTGAGAAAGAAGCAACAGCTGCTAAAGGATATTTGTTTATAAATACTGCTGAATTAACCCAAGATAGGTATTTTTTTAAATACCTTGAATTCAAAATTGAAGTCAAAAGATGTTACTTTATGGGGGCTAGGGAGATGGCTCAGAGGTTAAGAGCATTGCCTGCTCTTCCAAAGTTCCTGAGTTCAATTCCCAGCAACCACATGGTGGCTCACAACCATCTGTAATGGGGTCTGGTGCCCTCTTCTGGACTGCAGGCATACACACAGACAGAATATTGTATACATAATAAATAAATAAGATGTTACTTTGGAGAAGAGATTTTGCTTTTGTTTCCACAGGAAACAAGAGGCTTTGGATTCATTCTAAATTAAGAAAACTCAGGTTTGATCAAGTAAGACCACCTAAAAAATCTCCAGTAGGAACAGATGGTCCGGATGTCTGAGTTCTACATCTAAAACAGGTTCAAGATGCTGCCTGAGATGATCAAGCCTTACAGGATACTCCAGTCAGGACTTAATCATAATTCTAAATTTTCTTTAGGTCCACATAAGATTATGAGTGCCCCCAATCAGCAGGAAGTAGCCTGGAATATTACACCCACATTCCCAAAAAATGGACTATGGATATTTTCCTTTATTTAAAAAAAAAAAAAGAGGGGGAACTGGTATGGGAAAATGTCTGTATTCTGTCAATCATATTTTAAATAAACGCTGATTGGCCAGGCAGGAAGTATAGGTGAGTCAACCAGACAGGAAGTAGAGGCGGGACAATGAGAACAGGAGAATTCTGGGAAGAAGGAAGCCCATTCCTCCCACTCCTGCCCAGACCACCAAAAGAGCAAGATGTGATCTGCCCCACTAAAAAAGGTACCGAGCCACGTGGCTAACATAGATAAGAAAAATGGGTTAATACACATTATAAGAGCTGATATGAAGCCTGAACTAAGGGGCCAATCAGTTTTATAACTTATGTAGACTTCTGTGATTTTCTTTGGGACTTGCTGGCTGTGGGAAACAGGGCAGGAGATAAACCCCAAAAAGCAGGACCACATGTTACATATTAAAAGTGAAATCCAAAATCTCTGTCTCATGTCAGAAGAGTCACGTGATATAGAACAGAAGAAAAACAAAAATTTAAGTACTATTTTAGTGCTAGTAATCTCATAATCTTTTAGTTTTATATTGGCTCTTTAATAGCATTTCTTAAGGTATAAAATTTATAAGAGATATATGTGTGTGTTATATATATAAAACTTTTTGTCTTGCTGGGCAGTGGTGGCGCACACCTTTAATCCCAGCATTTGGGAGGCAGAAGTAGGCGGATCTCTGTAAGTTCAAGGCCAGCCTGGTCTATAAGAGCTAGTTCCAGGACAGGCTCCAAAGCTACAGAGAAACCCTATCTCAAAAAACAAACAAACAAAAAAAAACCCACAACTTTTTTGTCTTGATATTAATGGTCATATAGAGTACTAACTAATATTAGAAAAAAGGTTTTCTCTACCTTCCTGTACATGATTTCAGGTTTGTGTCTCTATCAGTTTCCTGCCATGAATTATGAGCCTAACAGCAACCTTTGAAGTCTTCATAAGGAGGATGGGGCCCTACAACAATTCTTCCAGGACTATGATAACACCACTAAACTAAAAAACAACTCCTACAGATTGGCTGTGGACTACAATATGTTCAGGACAATTTTGAGGTGGCTAGCTGAGAAGATCCAGCCTTACAGACTACTCTATCATGACTTAAGATAAACCCTGCACTTTCCCATTACTCACAGACGAAACAACAAATGATAAAGCTACCTCTCTCAGGACTTGACAATTAACCAAAAATTTTCTTTTCAGGATTCCCTAAAATTGCTGTCACCCCCCAGACAGCAGAAAGTAAATTTAAGAATATGATGCCCACATTCCCAAGAGGTGCGATGGATAGATTTTGGCCATTCTTAGGGGAGCTGGTTACAAGTTGTTATTGATTATAGTCAGGAGGAAAGTTGAACAAAGGAAATTAGACTCAGAGTTCATGTTTCAAAAAGAAAAAAGGGAGATACAGATATGATAGGATAAAAGGGGAGAATCTACTTTGAAAAGAAAATAGAGGCAATATAGATGTGATAAAAATAAAAAGGTAGTTTATTTAATCTACTTTTAGAAAGAACTACTAGTTTTGTAGAACTCTAAAATAACTCTAAAGCCATTTCTGACAACTCTGAGGCCAATTTTGAGGCCTCTCAGCAGTAGTGCTCCGCTCCCTGGGGACCAAGGATCTAACAACTATACATGCACGTACTTAAATGTTAGAAACTTTCCACCATCTCCCTGAGTCCTTGTGAATGTTCTCCAAATAGAACTCAGTTATTGAATAGGGGCAAGATAACCCTTAGGTGTTGACTCAGTTCCTGGTGTTTTGACTCAGTCCCTTTTGACAAAGTGACCCTCAGACGTTTCCTCTTACCTCATCTGATCTGGCAACCACTCTCCAGCCAATTATTGGTAATAGCCCTTTTAAATAAGCCAATCATAATAGTTAAAGAACAACCTCCAGACACCGCCCTTCCTTTTGTGGCTTTTTGCTTTAAAAGTAGCCTGTACCAGCTATTTGGGGGTCTTTCTGGCTTCTTGAATGCTGAAAGACCCTGTCATGACAGAAGTAATAAAATCCTCATGCTTTTACATCAACTGTGGTATGAGAGATGATCTCTTGGGGCGACTCCTCCTGGTAGTTAGACTTCAGGGTCCAACAGTTTTAAATGTTTTACATTGGATTGGACTTTGTATATTGATACAAATTTGAGATTAATTTTGTTAGAGCATACTGTACATATGTTTCTCCTTTCATTCAAGGTATTGTACCTATATAACTCATTTAACAATGTAATGCAAATTTCTAGTCCTTGAAAATTATATTATCAACTTGTTTAGGATAATAAGGAAATGCAAGTTAGTAGTTTATCATATAGTTAAACTTGCAGTCACATTAGGTATGTTTTCAAGGTCAAACAGATATATTTTAAATAGACAGGTCATCTTCAAACACTTCAGAGATCTATATAATAGGGCATTTAAGATGTTTTAATAACCTAGGTTCTTTTTTCTTTTTTCTTTTTATGATAATGAGACATGTCTGCTCCTGACAACAGCAATCTACTTCAAAGATGATAGGTATTGAAGAAACTCCACATGGAGTTTGCTTTCCTTGTGGCAAAAGTAGGCCCCTGGACAAGAAAGTGTCCTTGCCTCAACTGCTGACATGTGCTGTCCTAATGGGACAAGCAGGAAACAAAAGAGAGTGACTGGCAAAACTTGCCCAGACAAAGCAGGATAGCCCTTCAAAAACCTTGCTTCACAGAAAAGTCTGTGAGATAGTCTAGGCCTGTAGGCTGAAGATGGATGCCCCAATGTTGGAAGAATTTTTAGTGACTGTCCGAGCAACCAGCTGTTTCTGTCATTACTCACACTTTTTGGAAGTCGCTCGCATATACTTCCTGATTACTCAGTTAATATTATTTCCTTCTTGAGTCTCTGAGGTAATTGAAGACTAGATAGTTATAGTCATAGTTTTTATTGTTTATGAGACTCAGAAAAGAAATTCACTAAAGAAATGTAAAGTATATAAGGTGGAGAGATATCAAAAGCTAGTTTTGGATAGTAAAGCAAGTTATGATAGAAATTAAATTAGGTACAAGACTTTGGGACTTACCAAGATAAGATAAATATGGAATATTTTCTTTGAATTTGTCAAATG
The DNA here is from genome assembly GCF_018167655.1 of Microtus oregoni. Taxonomy (NCBI): domain Eukaryota; kingdom Metazoa; phylum Chordata; class Mammalia; order Rodentia; family Cricetidae; genus Microtus; species Microtus oregoni. The sequence goes on from NW_024543072.1 coordinate 37,693,671, forward strand.
AAAATGGACTAGACATTGTTGATATATTTATTGCCTGCATAAATTATAGTTATTGTAATAATATTATAATAATTATAATAAACCTATTGCATATAGCTTTTCTTATATTAGTAATAGTCCTTTTTATTTTAGACAAAAAGGGGAAATATAGTGATATTTAATTTATGTTTTATAAATAAAGCTTGTCTGAAGATCAGAGGGTAAAACTAAGCCAGTAGAGGCCAGGCAGTGGTGTTACACACCTTTAATCCCTGGATTTGGGAGACAGAAGCAGATGGTTGTCTGAGTTCAAGGCCACCATGAGCTATACAAGATCAATGTAGAAACAGATCCTGGTGGCTGCGGTTCACACCTTTAAACCCAGTACTAGGGAGTCACATACCTTTAATTCCAGCACTAGAGAGGAATATAAGGCAGGATGAGACAGAAACTTGCTGTTTTTCAGTCTGAGGATTTGTTAGAGGTAAGAGCTCTCTAGTGGCTTGGCTGCTTTGCTTTTCTAATCTTCAGGTTGAACGCCTGAATATCTGTCTCTGGGTTTTTATTATTCTTGCTACATTTAATTTCCATTTTCAAAGGTTAAGATTAGTTCATCTGAGCTGGGCATAGTCACACAAACTTTTAGTCCCAGAAATTAGAAGGCAGAGACAGTCAGATCTCTGTGAGTTCCAGGCCAGCCAGTGCTAGACAGGAAGACCTTGAGGGGGAGGCAAATGTGGCAGGGTATGGCAGGACACACTTGTAATTTTGAACTCAAGAGGATCTCTGAGTTCCAGAATCTTCTGGTCAATACAGAAAGTTCTAAGTCAGCAAATCCAGGGCTATATAGTGAGACTCTTGTCTCAAAAACAAAATCAAATCTCTTAACTAATCAAAAGGTAGGTTTTCCTGCACAATTTACAGGAAGAGATGTGAAGCACTATATTTCTGAGAGTCACATGGCATCACGTACCATATGAGATGATATAATGCACATGATTTTATTAAACTTTTTCTTCTAGGAGCTAAAACCTAAAAAAAAAAGATCCAATGAATAATAGTGTGTTAGTTTTCAGTCACCTTGATACAGCTATAGCTGTAGTGGCATTTCACTTGTATTTTAATAAATAAAACTTGCCTTAGTATCACAGAAAAATAAAACAGCCACACTGGTCAGCCTTATGGACCAGGCAGCAATAACACACACCTTTAATCCCAGTAGCCACACTTGCTCGCCATAGAGACCAGGTGGCAGTTGTGCACACCTTTAATCCCAGTCCTAGAGAGGAATATAAAATGGAAAGAGACAGCTCTCGGCCTCAGTCTCATTCTGAGATTTCCTGGAGGCAGGATGGCCATTTTCCACTGGGGCAGTGTTAAGAGCCAGTGGCTAGCTGTTTTGCTTTTTGGACCTTCTTTCTCTGAGTTTTTATTAATTGTGCTTCATAGAGCCATCTGGGAAAAGGGAACATCAATCGAGGCATTTCTACACCAGACTGGCCTTGTAGACAAGTCTCTGGGGCATTTCTTTTTTTTTTTTAATTTATTTATTTATTAAGGATTTCTGCCTCCTCCCTGCCACCACCTCCCATTTCCCTCCCCCTCCCCCGATCAAGTCCCCCTCCCTCATCTGCTCGAAGAGCAATCAGGGTTACCTGACCTGTGGGAAGTCCAAGGACCGCCTACCTCTATCCAGGTCTAGTAAGGTGAGCATCCAAACTGCCTAGGCTCCCACAAAGCCAGTACGTGCAGTAGGATCAAAAACCTACTGCCATTGTTCTTGAGTTCTCAGTATTCCTCATTGTCCTCTATGTTCAGCTAGTCCGGATTTATCCCATGCTTTTTCAGACCCAGGCCAGCTGGCCTTGGTGAGTTCCCGATAGAACATCCCCATTGTCTCAGTGTGTGGGTGCACCCCTCGCGGTCCTGAGTTCCTTGCTCGTGCTCTCTCTCCTTCTGCTCCTGATTTGGACCTTGAGATTTCTGTCCGGTGCTCCAATGTGGGTCTCTGTCTTTGTCTCCTTTCATCGCATGATGAAGGTTAATATTCAGGGGGCTGGAGAGATGGCTCAGCAGTTAAGAGCATTGCCTGCTCTTCCAAAGGTCCTGAGTTCAATTCCCAGCAACCACATGGTGGCTCACAACCATCTGTAAAGAGGTCTGGCGCTCTCCTCTGGCATGTGGGCATACATGTAGGCAGAATGTTATATACATAATAAATAAATATTTTAAAAAAAAAAAGGTTAATATTCAGGAGGATGCCTATGTGTTTGTCTTTGGATTCACCTTCTTATTTAGCTTCTCTAGGAACATGAATTATAAGCTCAATGTCCTTTATTTAAGGCTAGAAACCAAATATGAGTGAGTACATCCCATGTTCCTCTTTTTGGGTCTGGCTTACCTCACTCAGGATAGTGTTTTCTATTTCCATTCATTTGTATGCAAAATTCAAGAAGTCCTTGTTTTTTACGGCTGAGTAATACTCTAATATGTATATATTCCATACTTTCTTCATCCATTCTTCCGTTGAAGGGTATCTAGGTTGTTTCCAGGTTCTGGCTATTACAAACAATGCTGCTATGAACATAGTTGAGCATATACTTTTGTTGTATGATAGGGCCTCTCTTGGGTATATTCCCAAGAGTGGTATTGCTGGGTCCAGGGGTAGGTTGATCCCAAATTTCCTGAGAAACCGCCACACTGCTTTCCAGAGTGGTTGCACAAGTTTGCATTCCCACCAGCAATGGGTGAGTGTACCCCTTTCTCCACAACCTCTCCAGCAAAGGCTATCATTGGTGTTTTTTATTTTAGCCATTCTGGCAGGTGTAAGATGGCATTTCTTGATTAATGATTGATAAGGGATTGTGCGCAGATGGGCCTGGATTGTGTAAGAAAGCAAACTGAAAAGGCCGTAAGGAGAATGCTAGTAAGCAGTGTTCCTTCTGGTCTCTGCTTGAATTCCTGCCTGGGCTTTACTCACGAACTGTATGTACTGGAAGGGTATGCCAATTTATAAATTCTTTCCTCTCCACGTTGCTTTTGGTCAGTGTTTTATCTCAACGGAAAAGAAGTAGAAGCCAGGTGGTGGTGGCACACACCTTTAATCCCAGCTCTCTGGAGGCAGAGGCAAGTGGATCTCTGTGAGTCCGAAGCCAGCCTGGTCTATAGAGCAAGTTCAAGGATAGACAGGAAGAAACCCTGTTTTGAAAAACAAACAAACAGAGGAAAGAAAGAAAAGAACTAGAACATTCATTTCTATATCTACAAAAATGTAGAATTCCTAATTATGAGTAATTATCTACAGCCAAAACACAAAGTATAGACAGTTAGATCCCAATTTTAAGACTATACTGATCCAGATAAACAAATAGATGTATACCAAAATGTTAAATTATTATTTTTTTTTTGCTGGCAATAAATAAAATATCTTTATTAGGATTATTTAATAGTTAAAATCTGCATGTTTCCTTAGATAAAGTAGTTTATAACAGATAAAAAATTACAAAAGGCAAGCTCTTAATGATTCATTTGAATTAACTATAAAATCAAAATACTGCTAGTAATTTAATATCTTCTAAAGTAACACAAAATATATTAAATTATTATTTTTAAAAAGGTATTCTTTTTTTTTTTTAAATATTTATTTATTTATTATGTATACAATATTCTGTCTGCGTGTATTCCTACAGGCCAGAAGAGGGCACCAGACCTCATTACAGATGGTTGTGAGCCACCATGTGGTTGCTGGGAATTGAACTCAGGACCTTTGGAAGAGCAGGCAATGTTCTTAACCGCTGAGGTGAATGCATGACTCAAGGGTGTGTGTGCCAGAACGGAATGTAAGATCAGAGGACACCTTTGTGTAAACCGTTCTCTCCTTCCACCTTTGGTTCCAGGTATGGAACTCAGACCTCCAGCCTTGCCCACGTGCCTTGACTTCCTGAGCCATCTTGCGAGCACAAGTTTCTTAAGCTTCCTTTATACCGTTGTGTGTTTTCTAAAGTCAACATCACATTCCACCCACAAAAAAATTTCCTACACATGTAGGAAACAAATTATGTTAGCTATATCTAATTATTATAATATAAAATTAAATTTAAAAAAAGACAAAATAAAACAAAATACAAGAATTGGACCAGCAAGATGGCTTAGCAAATTAAGGCACTTGGTGCCACAACTAACAACCTGAGTTTTATCCCCAGGATACTACAAGTTAGAGAGAGCCAATTCCAGTAAGTTCTCCAAATTCCACAAGCACACAGTGGCACACAATCACGTACATATACACATGAAATTAAATAAATACATAAATGTAATCAAAAAAACTTTTTATATCTCAACCTTAGGAGTTAAAAATAACAAAAAACAGACAAGCAATAAGAAAACACTATAATTTCCATTACAAACCAACAAAAGACAGATTTTTTTTTCCCCTCTGTGAAGCAAATGCTAATACATATTACTATACCTGCACAAGAAATGCTTCGGGGTCCCTTTGTGTTCCTTTTACTCCAAGTAGAGTCGAGAAAATCACTTTGATGTTGAAGTCTTCTCCCACTTCCACAGCAAGTCCTTTTTGCTTTTCAGCAGCAATAAATGCACTTAGAAGTCTAGAATATTCTTTGAGGTTAGTGTAGGAGAATTTATACAGAGGAGTTAAACTATATACAGTCCATTGTTTGTGAAGGAGAAATCCCACCTTCTCAGGATCGATTTCTTCCTAAAACAACAAAAAAATTAAGATAAAAGTATTAAAAAGTAAAATCATGGATAAAAATTTAATCATAGCAATTTATATATTTGATATAAATTTACTACTTGATACATGATTCTGTTGTCCTAAGATTAATCTCAAATGGAGCTTGCAGGACTTTATAGGTCATCAAATGGTCCTCTGCCTTTGCCTCCCTTTCTGTATGGAAAACTCTTCCCTGAATGTTCATACAAGACAGTTCTCCATTTCATTCAGATCTGTCCTTAGTTCCTATCTAGGAGGCCACTCTAAAGTAAATGTATCAGGCCAAGTCTGTCACTATCTCCTAAGCCTTTCACTTTTATTCATAGCACTTACTATGATCTGGCTTTTGACACACCTGCGTACGTGCATGCACGCGTGTGCGTGTGCGTGTGTGTGTGTGTGTGTTATTTTTCTTGTCTCCCTTTCCAATCAAAGTACAAGCTTGTTGGGGACAGGGTTTTATCTATTCTATTGACTCTAGATGGTTGGATATAAATGAATGGCATTTCACAGGATTTGAATAACTATGTCACAGATGAACACTTATGTTCTACTACACAGACATCTTGAAAACAGTGGTGCTGTCACTTAATGGCATAGTGCTTGCCTAGCACATTCACGCCCTGAGCTTCCACCAGACACCAAAAATAGTTCTGAAGGATCTAGTTTGATTAGTCTTGAGTAACTTTTTTTTTTTTTTTTTTTTTTTTTTGGATTTTTCGAGACAAGGTTTCTCTGTAGCTTTTGGTTCCTGTCCTGGAACTAGCTCTTGTAGACCAGGCTGGCCTTGAACTCACAGAGATCCGCCTGCCTCTGCCTCCCAAGTGCTGGGATTAAAGGCGTGTGCCACCACCGCCCGACAGTCTTGAGTAATTTAAAGAATTATTTGATAGCAAGTTCACTTTCTGCAACAAAGTCTAATTCAGTATAATATATACAACACTTGGAAATACATTTGTCTATTCTCTATTAGAACCACAAGTGCCGTCAAAAACAAAATAAACCAGTGCACACTATGAAGTCAGTGTGGAGGTTCTGTAAAACACTAAAAGATGACTCAGCTAACCACTCTTGGGTATGTATCCACAGGACTCTGAATAACACACCAGAAAGATACATGCTCAATTTATGAGCATATTAAGTAAAAAAATGTGTTAGACCAGGCTTGCTTTTAATTCTAGCACTCAGGAGGCAGAGACATGAATCTCTGGGAGTTTGAGGCCAGCCTAGTCTACATAGTGAGTTCCAGGGCAGCCAAGGCAAAGGGGAGAAAAAAGAAAATGTGCTATAAATACAGAATTAAAATTTTTTAAGCTGTAAAGAAAAATGAAGTCATGACATTTGCAAGAAAATGGACAGAATGCGAGATTGTTATGTTAGGCAAAGTAAGCCAGACTTGGAAAGACAAGTACCTCATCTTTTCTCTAATATTCAGAATTTAGGGTGTGTGTGTGTGTCTGTAGTCATGGAAATAGAAAAGGGACCATGAGAGGGAAGGAAGAGCTAATAAGGGTAGGGATAATAAGATAAGACAACACACAGAAAGGAGAATTATTTGGGAGGAGGAATAAGATCAGATGGGGCGGGGGGGGGGGGAAGATAGATAACTATGAAGTATAACATATATATGAGCATTCCTCAGGGAAATCAGCCAGTTTGTATGCTCACTTAAAAAAAAAATTCATTTAAAACATAAATGTGTGCTAGGCATGGTGGTATACAACTGTAACCCAAGGTCTTCTGGGGCAGACAGAAAGATCAACCACAAGTTCAAAGCCAAACTGGCCCAGTTTACACAGTGAGTTATAAGCTAACATTCTGTTTCAAAGAAATAAAAACAAAAGTAAACAAATGGAAAACAAACAAACAGAAAACCCCTAGGAGGGTATAAAAGTATTGACAGTCTCAAAGCTCCTAGCTCCCTCCTGAGGAACTTCTTCAGTCCACACTTTCTGACATGGTCTCACAGCTCCAGCTATCTTTTAGAACAAAAGGGCATGTGTGTGGGTGGGTGGGTGTGGTTTGAGAACAATGTTTGCCACAGTTACAGCATTCATTGAAATAGTTACATACTTTTTCTTATTAAATAGATGGGAAAATTATAAAAAAGCACTAAACTAGACATTTCTATCTTTATATAAAATATCTCAGAGGGGTTGGAGAAATGGCAGAAGAGCTGGGTTTGGTTCTCAGCACCCACATGATGGTCATGATCATGAGTCACTCCAGTTCTAGGAGCCCAGTGCCCTCGTCTCAATTACTCAGGCCCACATGTGGTACAATATATACATGCAGGCAAAATAATATAGTCATATAGGTGCACACAGGTAATCTCAGCTCACAAGTGGAAGGAAGGAAGGAAGGAAGGAAGGAAGGAAGGAAGGAAGAAGTCTCTCAGGCTAAGGATATAGTTCAGGGGTAGAACTAAGCTTAACATATACAAGGCTCTGCATTAAAACCCCATTAGCCCCACACTAAACTCCCAAAAAACTTTCTGGCTGAGAACTATTACTTTCAGTACCAGCACTAGCAATTTCTCATCAAAATGTCATAAGAAGCAAAACTTGACTCCTAACCCAAAAGGCACTAGACACACACCATGGGCAAGAGGAGACGGCTACATTGAAGGTACCAAAGAATCAAAGATCCAATGAACCTATCAAAAATGCTAGACAAGAATATAAACTTTAAACATTGGGAAACATAAGAAATACAAAAATGAGGAACATTGCAGTCAAACAGGGGAAAGTATGAGTCTGTATTCTTCAAAAATGACAATGTCATAGAAGAAAAATATTGAGGAAATGAAATGGATTAATGGAGATTAGGAGAAACAAAAAAGCTACTGTGGTTAAAATGTGAAATTATTTCCTGAACTGCTCCTCATTATCTGTCAGCTAGAAATCGGTATGTAAATGGATATATTCTTATTCATATATTTTCAACCACTGACAGTCCCAAAGGCAAACAAACCATACCTGCAACTGTGAACACTGGGGTAATTTTCTCCGAGGTGGACTGGGAAAAAATGAACTCTGCCTCCTGACTGATTCCAGCCGTTTCTGCAGAGGGGTGGCACCTATAAAATAGTCTTTCAGACTTGAGGTCCTTCGTCTAGAAGTTGGTCCAGGTGAATTATAAGAATCCATAGTCTGCAATAAGAAAAAAAAGTAACTCTAGAATTCTAAGCACTAAAATAATTCCTGCACATTGCTCTACAGGAACGTCCGACTCTGTTTCCTTCCCACTCCCACCTTTTCCACAACAACCTCTTAGTTCCTGCCTGAGTCACTGCTCTCTTGCTGTGACGAGAAATACCAAAACAAGAACTTTACAGTACAAGCTCTAGAGTAAGTCAATTACGTGATCTATGTTGGCCAAGAAAAGCTGCAAGACCACCATGAACAAGGGGCACAGCAGGGGCTCCATGATGACCCTGGAGCTGCCTCTAAATCGGCCGGCCCAGTTCAAAAGGAGAGAGAAGACATGAGGTGAGTTTGCGTGAGCAAATGGAAAGACAGAACACTTATGACAACTGGCACAGTGTGGGGATGGCTCTCTTCCAGGGCCCTTGGAGGTTGGAGGACCCAAGGGAGCAAAGGCTAGTCCTAAGAGAAAAGCCAGCCACCTCACAGTTGTCTCCTCCCCTTTCCTGAAGGAGGCTGCAAAGCAACAGCAACCGAATGTCCAGGCACTAGACTGGCCCCAGATCAATAAAGAAAGAGAAAACCATGTTCCCAAGCTGGAGCTCTGCTAAATCCTGCTGGCTTTGCCACTTAACACCCTCAGCAGCCAGAAAGAGGTGAATTTGCTAGTCAAAACACTGGAGGGTATCTTTAGAGCCACAACCCCAAACCAGCAAGACCCTGTAGCCAAAACTTGACTTGCAGAGGAAATACTTCAACTGTTGCTTTCCAAACCTGCCTGTGTGAGGGATTTCCTTTCTTACCAACCCTCCTTCAATCAGAAACATAACAAAACTGAGCCAGACAGGATATAGAGTCAAGATGGTGCAACTGTCAATGGACCTGTTGATGGATGAACTGAGACGAGAATCGCTCTCATAAGCATGGTCTGGAAAGCAAGATGACCTGCACAGGTACCTCAGGGGGCATGGCCATTTCCTATTCCACAGGAGTGGTATACCACAGTGGAGGATGGTGGCAACATTCTCTGGGGAGGGTAAACTACCTAGAAGAGCCAGCTGTCTATATTAGGGGAACAGTAACCTCGTCTTCTATTCCTTCTCCATTTGCTTTGGCCCCTTCGCTTTACCTGGATTCTCAAAACTCCAGGGCTGGCAAGATGGCTCAGCTAGCAAAGGAACTTGCAGCCAAGTGAGATAACCTGAGTTCAATTCCTGAAACCCAAACAGTAGGCGAGAATTGACTTCTGCAAGTTTCCTCTGACACCATACCCTTGCCAAAGCACATGTGAACACACATGTACAATATTTAAGAAATAAAAACCACCACAGATAGGGAAGCAGCATTTAAACAGGCATTTTTCATTTTGCCATAGACATAAAGTATTTCCATGATGTGACCTTGGCCACATTCCTGGGTAAGTCTCCTGGTGTGAACTTCAGTTAGGTTTAGGTTACAGAATTTTTCTATGGAGTGTGCTATTTGGGACAATAATTGCTAAGCATTCATTATTTTCCAAGTTTGTTTGTAACCACTTAACAAATATCAAGCCTTTAACGACTATTCTCCTTTTGTTTTGGGAGTGTTTTGTTTATAATGACTGTGTTGCTTAGGTTAGCCTAGAACTCACAACAATTCTCTTGCCTCAGCCTCCTTTATGCTGGGACATATCTGGTACTAGCCTTGCATTTACTCCTCAAATGACCCATTATGTAAAGCTACTGTGTTGCCAGTTGACAGAAGGGGAGGGTCCGAAATCGTTCCCAAGCCTTAACCCTCTCAGCAGTTCTTTAGTATCCACAGAACATCTCTCGCCAAAACTTCTCTTGTTGCTAGTTCATGAAAAAAGGGCCCTTGAGTTAATCACTGTAATACTGCCACAACTGTCAATCGACTGTTCCAATACCAACGTTCACGTTAACGCCTCTGGGTTCCCATCTAAACACACAAAAGCATTGCAGAGACAATGACCACACAACAGAGCTCAAGGCAGTACATAGCCTATCCAGGACCCACCCAAAACATCTTACCAAAAATATGTCGTGATGACGTTGTCATCCATTCCGGATTCACGAATCATTCTTCAAGTCTGGCTCCAAGACTACGACGAGAGGAAATTTTGATTTCTTTTGTTTTTGTTGGGGAAAAAAAAAAAAGAAAGAAAGAAAGCGGCCAAAATGACTGCCCAGAGAGAACCGAAGCAATCCCTGGTGACTTCAGAAGGGACATCAAGGCCAGGGAGGGAACCTGGATTCCCTCAGACGCGGGTAACACCTGCGACGTCACCTTGGGAGAGACAGTTCCGCTTCCCTAGCGGGCGGGCTCTGCGACCCTCACTCCTCGGGAGCTAGCGTCTGCCCACGAAAGACAGGCGTCCCCGCAGCCCCCTCTCGGAAGCTCTCCTGTGATCGAAAGTAGACTTGAAACCTCCCTTCGCGAGCGAAGGCGCAGCCCCTCGAACTCCAAGCCCTCCAGTTTAAAATTATTTCCCGACATGCTCTGCGGCCGACGCAGACAGCCTCTCCTTTGGCCCGCCGATTTCACGTAAATTAGCAACTGAAGTCGCCATTTTAACTAAGGGCAGGGCCTGTCCCATCAAATTCCCGATTGCACCGCGTTCCTCTTCCGTCTTACAACTGCTGCGAAGCTTGCTCTCAAATTTCTGCCCACAATAAACGTGGCGGAGGCGCCTTCGTTCTGATTGGCCGAATACTTTACGTGAGTTTGGCGCTCACGGGGCGTTAGAGGGACTTCGGAACATGGTTAGTGTTTGGGTTCGAACCTCCGAACCTCTTCTGTTCGCTCTCCTTCAGAAGTTCGTGTTTCACGAGGTTGAACTGCCTTCTTCTTATGCCCGGGTCACCTTCGCGAAAACGTGGAAATAAAGGAAGGACGTGCTCCTGGTGACCGGCCTCCCCGCGCCTGGACTGGGCTGGGGTCCGGCTAGCGCTGCGGTTGGGAATCTTTTGGTGTCTTCCTGCCGCAGCCTTGTTTAATTAAAGTGGGAACTGATGCGCCGAAGGAAGCAAAGGTTTTGCCCTATCCGTTCACCCAAGGGCCCTAGAGACCTTGCGGATTAATCCACTTTGTAAATACTGGAACGTTCTGCGGAGGAGGGTCTGGATGCATTTGATTGGAAACTAAAATTTTAAGGGCCCGGGTATTCCGGAAACGGAGTTTTGAGCATCACACCCGCGGCGTAGGATTCGTGATCGTCTCTCGCGGACCTGCGACTTCAACATGTATCTTGGTTCTTGGTTAAGTCGTCTATCCCGGGGTTTATCCAGACCCATTGGAAAGACCACCCAGCCAGTCTGGGGTTCTCTCTCCAGAAGTCTGACATTGGGTGCGCAAAGAATTCCAGGTGAAAGTAGCAACGACCTTCTGCCTGTTTTCGATAGCTTGTTTTCCCAGTCTTAACTGCATATTTATAGCAGATCATTCAAATCAATACTACAAAAAAAAAAATCTGAATAGTAACTGCACTTTCAAACTTAGAAAATTTCTAAGGTCACTTGGCAAGGAAACGTAGTATTTAAAATTGGACAATTACAATTTTAGGTCCATGCAAGTGCTAGGTCATGTAGAAAGTTTAGATTTCTAAACAATGCAAAATTCACTTGGGCTTTAGCACATTTGCAGGTAAACACGATAGAGGGATTGTATGATGTAGCCTATTTATAAATCTCATCAGGCTATCAGGATGGTTCAGTGGGTTGAGGCACTTACTGCCAAGCCCGAGGACCCAAGTTCATTTCCTGGGCCCACATGGTGAATGCAAGAACAGAATCCAACAACTTGTCCTCTGACCTCCACAGGTGCACCATGACACGTGGGCTCCCACCTGTATGGTACACACACACACACACACAAATGTAATTTAAATTTTTTTTTTACTACACCCATTGACCTGAAACAACTAATATACCATGAATGGGGAATATTTTAAACAGACTACAAATATTTTTACTGTTGCCTTATACATTTTTTTTTCTCTTTCTAAAGAATTTAGTAGCTTTGTTGCTCGGACCAACACATGTGGAGAATTGCGTTCTTCCCACTTAGGCCAAGAAGTCACTCTGTGTGGATGGATTCAGTACCGAAGGTAAACTGAGGCAAATGGTTTAGGAATACATGAATTGGATTTATTCCCAAACTATTCTAACCTTTACTAATTTTTATCCAGTCAGAGAATTATATTTTGCCACTTTCCTCATTCTCTCAGAATTCACTGCATTTTCGGTCTGTTCTGTTTTGGCTGTCTCTTTCCCTTTCTGTTTGCTTTTTAATATATTACTGGAGGATGACTCTTCCACTGCCCCCCCCCTTGAGATTTTATTTATTTTTATGTGCATGGGTGCAAGTATGCATATATGTTTGTCTGGGTACCATGTGAATGCCTGGTGCCCACAGAGGCCAGACAAAATTGTTTAATTCCATGAAACTAGAGTTACAGACAGTTGTGAGCTGCCATCTGGGTGCTGGGAATCAAGCCTGGGTCCTCTGGAGGAGCAAGAAATACTCTTAACCTCTGAGCCATCTCTCCATCCCATTTCCCTTTATTAATAAACTACTTTAAAAAAAGAAGGAAGCCGGGTGGTGGTGGCGCACGCCTTTAATCCCAGCACTCAGGAGGCAGAGGCAGGCGGATCTCTGTGAGTTCAAGGCCAGCCTGGTCTACAAGAGCTAGTTCCAGGACCGGAACCAAAAAAAGCTACGGAGAAACCCTGTCTCAAAAATTAAAAAAAAATAAATAAAAGAAGAAGAAAAAGTTTAAGTTTCTTAAATAATAAAAATTTACTCTTAGAATTTATTCCATTTTCATGATTACAGACATTATAGAAAAGAATAGGCAAACAAAAATAAAGTAAGTGATGTGCTGGTTAATATAGCTGGAGCATAAACTCCTTGTACTTCAGCCTCTGCACAGGTACTCCATGTACTCCTGAACAACAGTGAGAGCTCTAGAATGGGGTTCAGTGTTCTTGACACTTTCACCCCTTAATCCAGCACCTCTTACTAAAGGGGACAAATTAGTAACTATATGAATAATTAATAAAAATTTAAGTTGAAAAAAAAAGACAATTTGGCCAGGTATGGTAGTCCATGCCTGTAATCTTAGCTAAGGCAGGAAGATGTCTCAAGTTCATGGATAGCCTGAGCAACAAGGTCTTCCTCAAAAAGAAAAAAAAGTCATAAGATAGTTGCATGAATATAGCTTATGAAAGCACATAATTATAAAAATGGGGAAATTACATGGAATTTTTATTGCTGGTTTTGTCTTTAAATTTTGAGCCGAAGCCGGGCGGTGGTGGTGCACGCCTTTAATCCCAGCACTTGGGAGGCAGAGGCAGGCGGATCTCTGTGAGTTCGAGACCAGCCTGGTCTACAAGAGCTAGTTCCAGGACAGGCTCCAAAACCACAGAGAAACCCTGTCTCGAAAAACCAAAAAAAAAAAAAAAATTTGAGCCGAGAGACTTTATCCTAAAATATTCTTTCTCTTTCCATTATTCAGGCAAAACACCTTCTTAGTCCTAAGAGATTGCCACGGTCTTGTTCAAATTATCATTCCCCAGGATGAGGTAATAAAAGGTTTCCTACCATTATCTAAGAGCTTCTTTGATAGGATGTAGTGTAAGCTAAGTAGTTTGATCAGCGTATTGGAAGTTTTAATTTCAGAAGTTAATTGTTAATAAAAACTGAAAACTACTTTTATGTACAACATTATGAAATGACAAACTGAGGGAATAAAGAGCTGGCTAATCTGCAAAGAGCACCTGCTGCCTTTGTCAAGGACCAGGGTTCAAGTCCCAACACTCAGATGGCATCTTACAGCCATCTCTAACTCCAGTTCCAGGGAATCCAACGTTCTCACTGGCTTCCTGGGGCACCAGGCATATGTATATTATACTCACATCTGGCAGACAGCTAATACCAGAGACAAAGGGCCAGTTTCTCTAATATGAAAAAAACTACACAAAAAAGGGAGGCAGGGGCCCCAAATGGCAAGATGGCTCAGAGGGTATAAAGGTGCCTGACCGCGTGAGTGCAAAACCCACATGGTATAAGGAGAAAACGACTCCCACAAGTTGTCTTCTGCCTTCCATGTATGCCGTGAGTGTCTGTGCATGCACACACATATACAAAATAAATGCAATAAACTAGCTACCAAAAGAAATCAATAAACCAGAATGTGCAGATGAAATTTATAGAAAACATAACCTAAAAATAATTTTCAAAAAAAATATAAGTCAGGGATGATAGCATACATTTAAATTGGGAAGCAGATGCATGAGCTCAAGAATTCAAGGCCAAGCCGGGCGGTGGTGGCGCACGCCTTTAATCCCAGCACTTGGGAGGCAGAGGCAGGCGGATCTCTGTGAGTTCGAGACCAGCCTGGTCTACAAGAGCTAGTTCCAGGACAGGCTCCAAAACCACAGAGAAACCCTGTCTCGAAAAACAAACAAACAAAAAAAAGAATTCAAGGCCAGCTTCATCATTATAGTCCATCAGGACCAGCCTGGACTACCTGAGTCCCTATCTGAAATACATATAGATAATGTGTACACACATACACATACATACATGGAAGTATACCAAAGGCAAAGATGTGATTTAGGACTGTGGAGGTGGCTCAGTGGGTAAAAATTCTTGCTACCAAGCTGACAGCCTGAGGTTGATCCCTGGACCCATGTGGTAGAAAAAGAACCAATTCCTACAAGTTGTCCTCTGACCTCTACATACAAGCTATGGCATGTGCACATATGTGTACACAGTCATACAAACACACACTAAATAAAGCCAGCCTAAACAACTTAGATTGTGTCTCAAAATAAAAGATAGATGGCAAGCTAGGCATAGTGGCACATGTCTTTAATCCCAGCACTTGGGGGGCAGAAGCAGGTAGATCTCTGTAAGTTTGAGGCCAGACTGACTCGTCTGCATAGTGAGTTCCAAGACAGCCAGAGCTCTATAGTGAACCCTGTCTCAAAAGAAAGAAAGAAAAAAAAAAAAAGTAGCCAGTGGACATGGTAGTGCATACCTACAATCCCAGCATTTGGGAAGCTGAGGCAGGAAGGCTGAGCATTCAAGGCCAATGTGAACTATATAGTGAAGCCCTGTCAAAGGGAAAGAGGGAGGGAGAACTCTTGGTGGTCTTGCTGGCAGTGTTCTGTGGAGCCAGAGTAGCAATGGGATTTACCAAAGCTTGTAATAACATCAGTGAGACAGCTCCAAGTCAGTAAACTGTGAATTCCGTTTTTCCAAACTATAGGCTTACTGAAGAGTTCTGTAAGTTCATTTATTCTTAGACCTGACTCCTGTCCCCCTCGTTTTGCAGTCGGCTGCGTCTGTGAAGAAGATCTTATGTGAAGCTCCTTTGGAATCTGTAGTGAAAGTAACTGGGACAGTTATCTCCCGGCCTCCAGGACAAGAGAATCCAGTGAGTAGTTTATAGAAAGTTTGTCTTTGTGCATATACATTAACCGCATAGATTGAGTTCCTTGTGGACACGTAGAATTAAAGCTCTTGAGTTCCACAGATGAACTCACAGATGTGAACCACCCATATAAGTGTGCACAAAGAGACATGTCGATCTTGACAAATACGTGATGATATTTGTTGATCTTAGGAGCCATAGATATAAATAAGAATGTATAAGTTATATATTTATTATTTATAACCTCCAGTATAGCTTGACACATCTTATATATGTATATAAATGCATGTGTTTTACCAATGTGTATTGCATACATGTCCTGAAAAATAATTTTCTAA
Source organism: Microtus oregoni (assembly GCF_018167655.1). Taxonomy (NCBI): domain Eukaryota; kingdom Metazoa; phylum Chordata; class Mammalia; order Rodentia; family Cricetidae; genus Microtus; species Microtus oregoni. The sequence goes on from NW_024543072.1 coordinate 37,709,310, forward strand.
AATAGTTTTTTTTTTCTCTAAGAAAATGCCAACAGGTGAGATTGAAATCAGAGTTAAAACAGCTGAGCTCCTGAATGCCTGCAAGAAGCTACCCTTTGAGATTAAAGACTTTATGAAGGTGAGGGCCTCTCATTAGTACAATCCAGTATCTAGAAAGTGATGATCAAAAAGTATCATTTTTTTAAATACTTCTTTTTTAAAGAAGTTTACCTTCTATAAGATGAGTATTTTATTATCAATTATCCTAATGAATTCTACAATACTGACAACTTACGCTCTTGGAGTCCAGACAGGTTGAAATGTATTTTGTCTTTAAGACTTGATGTATTCTATTGTTCAAGTTTTTCCATTGCTATTGTTTAAAGTGTTGAAAGAAAATTTATATCTGGCTTGGAAATGGCTAAGTTGCATAGGAGAATCTTTTTCCTATTAAGTTGAAACTGCTAACAGTAATAAAATATATGCTTAGAGCAATTCTTGACTTACCAATCATAGAATTATGGATGTAGGATGATTTTTTTTCTTTTAAACTTTATTTTATGTGCATTGGGTGAAGGTATCATATTCCCTGGAGTGGAGTTACAAACAGTTGTGAGCTCCCATGTGAGTGCTTGGAATTGAACCCTGGTCCTCTGGAAGAACAGCCAGTGCACTTAACCACTGACCCATCTCTCCAGTTTCAGATTTAGGATGATCTTAGCCAAAAGTTTCAAAGTGTGATAAAGGTAGTCAGCACTGATTATACCCAAATTTAAAAAGAAAGAAAGAAAAAAAACACGTATATCTAGATAATCTTTAACTTTGTCACAGTTAGACTTGTATATACTTTTGTTTGTTTGTTTGGTTGGTTGGTCTTTTTTGTTTTGGAGACAGGGTCTTACTATGGTAGCTCTGGCTGTCCTGGAACTCTTTCTGTAGACCTGGCTTTCCTCAAAGTCACAGAGAGCCTCTGCCTCCCGAGTGCTAGGATTAAAGGCATGCACCACTGAGCCTAGTCTATGTACCTACTTTTTAAACCAGTCTACTAAGGTGTTTGTGTGTATGCATGTGCACATATGTGTGTATGTGGAAGCTCAAGGAAGGCCTGAGTGTGATTCCTCAGGCACTGTCTACCTTTAGACAGGGTCTCTCACTGCCCCGGAACTCACCAAGTAGATTAGGCTGGGTGGTCAGAAAGCCCCAGGAATGTGCCCGTCTTCACTGCCTTGTGCTAGAATCACAAGTGTGCACCCAACTCCTTAGGTCCTAAGGATTGAATTTAGGCACTTGTGCTCACAGGACACATACTTTACCAGCAGTGATAGTTGGTTTTAAGTCAGCTTGGCACAACCTAGAATCACATGAAAAAGGAGTCTCAATAAGGGATTGTCTTGATTAAGTTGCCCATGAGCATGCCTTCAGGGAATTTTCTTAATTGGATTAATAGATGTGGGAAAATGAACCCTGTAACGTAGGGGGCATCATTTCATGGCCTGGTCCCTGGACTGAATGAAAAGGAGTAAGCTGAGCACTGGCGTGTGTGCACTGATCTCTTGTAAGCTGAGCGCTGGCATGTGTGCACTGATCTCTTGTAAGCTGAGCGCTGGCATGTGTGCACTGATCTCTTGTAAGCTGAGCGCTGGCATGTGTGCACTGATCTCTTGTAAGCTGAGCGCTGGCATGTGTGCACTGATCTCTTGTAAGCTGAGCACTGGCGTGTGTGCACTGATCTCTTGTAAGCTGAGCCCTGGCGTGTGTGCACTGATCTCTTGTAAGCTGAGCGCTGGCATGTGTGCACTGATCTCTTGTAAGCTGAGCGCTGGCATGTGTGCACTGATCTCTTGTAAGCTGAGCGCTGGCGTGTGTGCACTGATCTCTTGTAAGCTGAGCGCTGGCATGTGTGCACTAATCTCTTGTAAGCTGGGCGCTGGCGTGTGTGCACTGATCTCTTGTAAGCTGAGCGCTGGCATGTGTGAGTTGATCTCTTGCAGTCTGTTCTTGGCTGAGGGTGTGATGTGACCAGCTGCTTTAGTCCCTGCTACCTTGACTTCCCTGCAGTGATGGGCTGAACCCGAACTGAGAGCCAAAGTAAACTTTCTCCCTTACATTGCTTTCGTTAAACCGAACACCAACTAAACACCACTAGGCTGATGTCCCCAGCCCTATTGAGAGATTTTTAATTATATGACCACTAAGTCTTATATTCAAGTTTATTGCTTGAAAAAAATATAATTACAAAGTTGGTCCTATTTTGGCAAAGAAATAAAATAAATTTCCCAAAGTAAACGTTCATAAAAATAAGTTATAGGCATTTCTTACTATTTCTGGTATGAAAGAATCAAGCTACCTACATTAAAGGACTTTTTTTTTTTAAGTTTTCAGTAATAAATAAATAAATAAATATAAGGATTTACAGCCCTGAAAATAAACAAACCTGAAGTGGAAAGATGGCTCAGAGGTTAAGAACATGTGCTGCTCTTACAAAGAACATGGGTTTGGTTCCCAGCAAGTGCAGCAGGTGGCTCCCAATTACCTGTAACTCCAGCTTCCAGGAATGCCTCTAATTCCAAGACTACCTGCCCCCATGTGCACAGACTCAGGCCCAGACACTCACACCTACACATACCCCTCCACCAATAAATAAATATGCTTAAAAAACTAAAGATAGCTACCTTTTTTTAATGTTCCAAAATGTTTAAGCATAAAAATCTTTCATCTGTGTAGAAGACGGAGGCTCTTCGTTTGCAGTATCGGTACTTAGACCTGCGAAGCTTCCAAATGCAGTATAACCTGCGACTGAGGTCCCAGATGGTCATGAGAATGCGGGAATATCTCTGCAATCTACACGGTGAGCCTGGATCCATTCTGCTCCCTTACATACACTCTTCATTGTTGGGTCACCTGTTCCCCAAAGTCTGACTAGATCAGTGTGTAGACTGGTTGCAGTAAGTCATAAACATGTCCTTTAAAGGTAATAATGTTTATTACAGTAGCTAGTATTTCCAGTCACTAGAGGACAGTCTTTGTTTCTACATAGTAAGTTTCTCTCCTACACCCTGTTGAGGACCGGCCTTGACAAAAACACCTCTTGCCAGGGTAGAGGTGTGGGAATTTAGAAATGTAAGTAATAAATATGGAGACACATGAAGAATAACAGAACAGAAACCATAGAATAATACCAGGAGGGCATTCCAGTGATTACTGAAAATCACCTATGTTTATTTTTCCATAGGTCTTATATCCAATACAAACTGGTGGGGGTGGGGAAGTAACAAAAGGCTTTATTAACATGATACATGACAACTCAAACAGTCCATGGCTTCATCACTCTGAGACATCAAATCATTAGCATTCTGATGTCTAGGTAGCAAAGCTGCTCTAGACCAGGTATCCTGAAGGCAGCCCCTCCCCAGGTGAACTCATAGTTACAAAAGAAGGAGCAGAAGTACATTTACATGTCCTGACCATCTTTCAGGATGTCATGGACCTACTTGAATGAGCTGTTTTAATGTTAAGAGAAACAAGCAATCACATCCTGCATTGGGATGTGCAACTATGCTTGTGAGTCATTTGAGCAACCTCTAACTCTCTGACGTCAGACAAGGTGGAAATGGACTCATATTTTTGGGCCTCCACAACACCCCCACCTCTAACAGTTTAAGTTCTTGTAATTCCTTTTTGTTTGAAACAAGGCCTCACGGTTGCAGTCCAGGATACAGGACCTTACTATGTAATTCAGGCCGGCCTAAAACTTGAAACAATTCCCCTGCTTTAGCCTCACAGGTTCTAGAATTACAGTATGAACAACTTCACCCAGCTTTTATTTATTTATTGGTTTGTTTGTTTGAGATATGTTCAGGCTGACTTTGAACCCACAAGCTCCTCAGCCTCTTCAACTCTGGGCTTTCAGGTGTAGACCACAATGCCCATGCTTATACACCATTTGTTGGGAAGTCTGAAATTTCCCCTGAGTTAAAGTAGCACACTCCTACATACTTTTTATTGTTTCATCATTGCTGTACTAGCAGAACATTTGAACACCAGAGCATTTCAGTAGACATGAATCCATCACACATTTAGATCATTTCCTGACATAAGCGTCAGCTTTATGAGCAGAATTACAAGTTTTAGCCTCTAATTTATACTTTACTATTATGAAGAGATGGGACCCAAGGCCGGTCCCACAAGTGGCAGCAGTCCCATGAGAGGCAGCAGCAGGCTACCTGGGACCTTAGCAGGTCCCTTTCCTTTGTCTGGTGAGAGACCCCGGGGGGGGGGGGGGGGGGGGGGGGGGGGGGGGGGGGGGGGGGGATGAGTTTATTTATTATGGAGGGGAAAGGGAAGAGGTGAAGAGGGGGAGAAGGAAGAGAGGAAGAAGTTGCCTGTGGGGGGGGGGGGAGGTGGGAGATCCCCTTGCCTTGGCAGAAGGGAGGTTGGGAATGGGCGGAGCTTGTCTCTTAAAGGGACAGGACACCCAGGTGACAGACCAGGCCAGCAGATTACAACAATCATTCTTGGCAAATTCCTCTGTACTGACTGTTTTTTCTCTATTTTTAGGGTTTGTGGATGTAGAAACCCCAACGCTGTTTAAGAGGACTCCAGGGGTATGTATATTACTTATCATCTTACTATTATTATCCTCTTCATTATAAAAGTGATTGCATTGCCTTTATTGTCACTTCACTCATTTTTATTTACTTTTATTATTACCTCATAATCTTCACATCAGCTAGACTATTTTCTGCCCACTTTCTAAAAAAGTACAGGAAAAGAACATATCAGGAAGAATAGCTATATGGGAAAGATGGAAAGCAGGGACAGATCCTTCTTTGATGGAGATAATAAGATAGATCACCCTTAGGCAAAAGGATCTGTCTCCACAGAAAATGGTTGGCTTTGAATTTGACACAAGGAAAACAAATGCCATATTAATAAGAAAAAAAGAACCAGGCGAGGTAATGAATACCTGAGAGACCAGCATTTGGGGAGCGAAAGCAGGAGGATCACAACTTTGAGACTGTGTCTACATAGATCCTGTCAAAAAAGAACTGAGGTTTAAAAAAGACAAAAACAACAAAAACACTGATATTTAATAACTATTCACTATAGACTTTTAAAAAAAAAACCAAAAAACAGTTTAGGGGCTGGAGAGGTGGCTCAGCAGTTAAGAGCACCAGCTGCTCTTCCAAAGGTCCTGAGTTCAATTCCTAGCACCCACGTGGTGACTCACAGACATCTATAATGGGATCAGATGCCCTCTTCTGGCGTGCAGGAATACATGCAGATTGAGCACTCATCCATAAACTAAATATATGAATCTTAATAAAACAACAACAGTTTATGTACTAGGTATATAGTTCAGTGGTACAGTGTCTGTGTAACATGTTCAAGGTCCTAAGCTCAAAAACAAAGAAATACCTACTTTTTAATTTAGAAAAACATTTAAGAATTACTTGCTAGGACTGAAAAGATGGCTCAGTGGTTAAGAGCACTGTCTGTTCTTCCAGAAGACCCAACTTCAATGTCCAACACTCTATGGCAACTGTCAGTAACTCCAGTTCCAGGGTACCCAACACCCTCATACAAACATACATGCAGGCAAAACACCAATGCACATAAATTTTTTATTAATTAAGAAAAAGAATTATTTGCTTAGAAAGTACAATGATGCATAAAATTTGTTCTGCTAATAGTAAAATTGAGAATTTGTTTACACATACACACACTTAATAACTACTATATACAAGCAGTATTTAAAGCTTGTTGTAGGGGCTAAAGAGATGGCTCAGCAGTTAAGAGCACTTGCTGTTCTTCCAGAGGTCCCTGTGCAGTTTCCAGCACCCAAGTCAAGTGGTTCTCAGGAGCCTATATCTCCAGTTTCAGAGGTTTGGATGCCCTCTTCTAGCCTGTGTGTACCCACATGCACATTTGCATGCTCACTCACATACAGACACGTAAAAATATACAATAAATTAAAAAAGATAAAGTTTACTGTAGCTGGTCATGGCACATGTTTTAATTCCAGTACTTAAGAGTCAGGAGCAAGTGGATCTCTGTGAGTTCCAGTCCAACCAAGCTACATAGTGAGACTTTGTCTCTAAAAATAAATAATAAATAAATAAATGTAATTGTATACAAATTGTTTTAGGGGCTATAAGATGAACCAGAAATTGTCTGTCTTGGGAACTTGCTCTTTAATTTCCTTGGTGTGTTTAAGTATTTACTTGCACTATACACTAGTCACTTATACTTTTGAGTTTGTTTTGTTGTTAATTTTGTTTCAGGATTTTTTTTTTTTTTGCTTTGTTTTGTTTTAAGACAGAGTCTTGCTTGTGGGTCAAGATGCCCTATACTTACTATTCCTCTTCCTCAGTCTCCTGAGTGTTGGAATTGCAGGCATTTGCCTGCTTAGGTTTTTCATTAGTTTATTTTTCAATAATGTTTCTCTTCTATCTTCTACCTCTCTCTCTCTCTCTTTAAAAGGGTGCCAAAGAGTTTTTAGTACCGTCCAGGGAACCTGGAAAGTTTTATTCTCTCCCTCAAAGTCCTCAGCAATTTAAGCAACTTCTGATGGTTGGTGGTCTAGACAGGTAAATCAGCTTTTTTGTTTTTTGGTAATGCTATTATTCATCCAAAAAAGGAAGAAGAAAGACCAAGGGGGAGGGAAGGGACAGAACTTGTCTGCTCTGGGAATGGTGAGATAACTCAGAGGCTAAAAGCTCCTGCTGTAAGACTGGCAATGTACGCTCAATCCTTTTAACCCACACACAGGTGGAAGGGGAGAACTGACTCCACGAAGTTGTCCTGACCTGCATGTGTGTGCCCTCACACCTGTATACCCCACCTGTCATTCAGCAGTAATAAGAAAATATTTAAGTTTTCTGATTTGAGAAGGTTAAAATTTGCACATGAATTTTGAGATTGCTTGTTCCCTAAAAATTGTAGTAGTAATCTCTTAAAGTTTATCAGCTGGCATTAGATAGAAAGCTGGTATTAGGTAGCTCTGACAGGGGATTAAAAGTAAATTTCTGAGCTGGCTTGCTGGTGGTGCACGCCTTTAATCTCAGCACTTGGGAGGCAGAGGCAGACAGATCTCTGAGTTGGAAGCCAACCTAAGTCTACATAGTGAGTTCTAGGACATCAAGGGCTAGACAGAGAAACCCTGTATCTAAAAACACCAACCACATGGTGGACTCACAACCGTCTATAGTGAGATTTAGTGCCCTCTTCCGGTGTGCAGGCATACATGCAGGCAAAATACTGTATACATAATAAACAATCTAAAAATCAAAACAACAAAAAAGAAAGCTGGCACTAATCTAGCCTTAATTTAAGATGACCCAAATAATTTCCCCCAAGGTTTTGGCAATTCAGGCTATGAAACAGATTAATACTGCTCCTTAAAAGAAACTTTAGTTTTTCATTTTATTTGTGGTGCTACAGCTCAAACTCAGGCCCTTGCACATGCATAAATGAATAAATAATAAAGTTTTGCTCTCCAATGAATAAGACTAGTAAATAAAATGGGATAATAAATAAAAACAACTGTGAAAAAATATAAACTGAAAATATATTGAAATTTACAAAATATTAATCGTTAGAAATTATATTGGTTGGGTGGTGGTGGCACACACTTTTAATCCTAGCACTCACTCAGGAGGCAGGGGCAGGCGGATCTTTGTGAGTTCAAGGCCAGCCTGGTGGTGGTGGCATACACTTTTAATCCTAGCACTCACTCAGGAGGCAGGGGCAGGCGGATCTTTGTGAGTTCAAGGCCAGCCTGGTCTACAGAGTGAGTCCCAGGACAGCCGGAGCTATATATACAGAGAGACCCTGTCTCAAGAAAGAAAAAGAAGCTATATTGTTTAGGGAAATACAGTAAGCATTGTAATCAGACTGGAGTAATGTCTTGGGGCTTAAGAGGATGTACTGCTCTTGCAGAGGACCTGAATTCAATTTCAAGTACCCAGGTCAGACACAACCATCTATAACTCCAGTTCCAGGGTGATCCAACACCTCTGGCCACTATGAACTTCTGGAGGCATGTATTGTCCCCACATAGACATAATTTTAAAGAGAAATTAAGAAAGCCTTCTGTGTTAGACCCACTGAGACAGAGAACTAACTTCATCTCTGAAGGTGGAGGTGAGAATTGGAATGGCACAGCACAGGAAGAGTCCATGCGTTGACAAACAGTATTTCAGCTTGTAGAAGTAAAAGTACATATGTAAAGAAACATGGACTGGTTTGAATGCCCATCTAATATATGAGCATCCAAAGGTGTTATACTTTGAAATCCATCTATAAAGTACTAGCCTCTCATAGGTCAGCTGTGTAACTGATTAGATAAAATAAAGCTCCTGAGACTGGAATACAGCTTCATAGTAGAGTGCTTGCCTAGCATGTGCAGGGGCCTGAGTTTGAGCTGTAGCACCACAAATAAAATGAAAAACTAAAGTTTCTTTTAAGGAGCAGTATTAATCTGTTTCATAGCCTGAATTGCCAAAACCTTGGGGGAAATTATTTGGGTCATCTTAAATTAAGGCTAGGTTAGTGCCAGCTTTCTTTTTTGTTGTTTTGATTTGTTTTTTAGATTATTTATTATGTATACAGTGTTCTGCCTGAGTGTGCCTGCACACCAGAAGAGGGCCTTAGATCTTATTACAGATGGTTGTGAGCCACCAACCATGTGCTTACTGGGAATTGAATTCAGGACGTCTGGAAGAGCAGCCAGTGCTCCTAACCTCTGAGCCATCTCTCCAGCCCTTAACTCTAGTTTTCAATTACAGATATTTTCAGGTTGCCCGGTGTTATCGAGATGAAGGTTCGAGACCAGATAGACAGCCAGAGTTTACTCAGGTACTCAGTTATATACACTTGCTCTTACAAATTCATGTTTGCTACAACTAAGGATTTTCAATACTAGGACAATAATTTTATGAGTTTTTAAAAATTAACATAAAAGGTAATGGGTCTCATGTTTTATTTTCATACACACTTCATTTTTGTTGATCCTCTTGCCTTCATTCTTCTCTAGTCCGCTCTGTCCCCACTGTTCTGCTTCCCCTGCCATCCGCTTCCTTCCTTTACATCACATGCATCACCTGCTTTCTATTGCTCTCCCTTAAGATCCCTTCTTTCCGCTCTTATAGTTCCATGACCTATACCTGCACACATATATGCACGTATTGTAACAATTAAAATCTAGAATCTACCGTATGAGAGAAAGCATGGGGTACTTGTACCTGGGATATTTCATCAAACATAATTTTTAATTTCATTTTCCTGCAAATGTCATGAGTTTATTTCTCTTTATGGCTCAATAAAACTTCATTGTGTATGTATATAAAACACATTTTCCTCATCCATTCATCCATTAATGGGTATCGTGGCTGTTTTTGGTTCTTAGCTATTATGAATGGTACAGCAATAAACATAGATGTGCAAGTATCTCTGTGCTAAGTCTTAGAGCTTTTGAGTATATAACCAAGAGTGGGGAAACCAGATCATATAGTAGTTTGGTTTTAGTTTTTTGAAAACTTAAATACTAATTTCCATAATGGCTGCACCAGTTTACACTCTGACCAGCAGTGAATAAGGGCTCCTTATTTCCCCAATTTCTGCCCAGCATCTATTGTCATTTGTGATCTTTTTAATAGATTTTTTTAATACTTTTTTTTCCAGGCATAGCACAGTTAAGACAAGTTCTAGGTCTCTCTGTGTTGCCTTGGCTGGCCTTGAACTCCCTAAGTAGAATAAGTTTGGCCTCGTACTCATAAAGATCTGCCTGCCTCTGTCTCCTGAATACTGACATGAAAAGGTGCCCCACCATGCCCAGCAAGATTTTATTTTATGTGTGTGAATATTTTGCCTCCGTGTGCATGCCTGGTGCTCATGGGAAACCCTAGAACTGGAGTTACAGATGGTTTTCTGCCGTGCTGTTGCTAGAAACTGATCAGATACACTGCAAGAGCAGAAAGTGCTCTTACCCACTAGACGAACCGTCCCTCCATCTCAATTGATTTCTTGGCATTCTGCAAGGGCAGAGACAAAATCTCAAAGTAGTTTTAATCTGTTTCATTCATCCTTTTCATAAGGAGTGTGGTCATCAACTAAGGCATGCCAGATCTTCCTAGTGTTTTAATGTTTATGATATGATAAAGTCTTTAAAACAAGTATTATCCATCAAATAGTAGTACTCCAGGGACCAGTGAGGTGGCTCAGCACACCTTTAATGCCAGCACTTGGGAGGCAGAGGCAGGCAGAGCTCTGTGAGTTCGAGGCCAGCCTGGTCTACAGGAGCTAGTTCCAGGACAGGCTCCAAAGCTACAGAGAAACCCTGTCTCGAAAGACCAAAAAAATAAAATTAAAAAAAAAAAGTGCAAGCCTAACAGCTTGAGTTTGTGCCCCAGACCCAAATAAAGGTAGAAGGAGAGAACTGACTCCAGAGTTGTCTTTTAACCTCCATATGTGTGCTGAGGCACACCTGTGCCTACCTCTACATTCTACATTCACAAACATATGTGTGCTGCGGCACACCTGTGCCTACCTCTACATTCTACATTCACAAACATATGTGTGCTGTGGCACACCTGTGCCTACCTCTACATTCTACATTCACAAACAGAATAAGAAAAATACTAAGCCAGGCATGATGGTGCACACCTTTAACCCCAGCACTCTGGAGGCAGAGGCAGATGGATATCTGAGTTCGAAGCCAACATGATCTTCAAAGCCAGGGCTACATATAGAAACCTTGTCTCAACAAACAACAACAAAAATAAAGTTTAAAAGGAGAATCAATATTCCACCAAAAACAGGACAGAGTTGGGGCTGAGAGATGGCTCAGCAGTTAGGAGCACTGGCTGCTCTCCCAGGACCTGGGTTGAATTCCCAGCACCTACATGGCTCAAAACTGTCTGTAACTCCAGTTCCAAGGAAACAGACACCCTCCTCTGGCCTTCATGAGCACCAAGTATGTATGTGCACATATAGGCAAAACACACATACATATATAATTTTAAAGGGGGGGGGCAATGCTACCTTTAAAGCAAATAATTCTATATGCTGATATTTATCTAATCAAAACCCTTATTTGGTTTTGTTAAGATCGCATTAATCAGTGTGATTAAATGCACAAATCACAAATTTAGAATCAAAAAACCAGGATCAGATGTAGCCTGATTACTTACTGATTGCAGTATGCAAGAAATTTACTTAGTTTCTCTGAGACTCATCCGTGAGCTAGCCATGGGAACTAAACAAGTTGGTGTATGTTATGCAATAGCAGTCATAAAAATGAAGTATAATGATATTTATACCCTTAACTATGTATTTTTTTCTGGGCAGTTATTTATATGGTAACTTAAAGCCAAGAAATATATATTGTGACTATTCATATTAGTTTCTATTTTATTTTGGTTTCAGATTGACATAGAGATGTCTTTTGTAGACCAAACTGGCATTCAGCGTTTAATTGAGGGTTTGCTGCAGTATTCCTGGCCTGATGATAAAGATCCTGTGGAGATTCCTTTTCCTTCCATGACTTTCGCTGAGGCACTAGCCACCTACGGAACTGATAAGCCAGATATTCGCTTTGGGATGAAGGTACTTTCTTCATGTTTCCAGGACCACCCCCCAAGTAGTTCAGCCATCTTTTCAAACATTTTGAATAAATTTATAAGTGTTACATTTTTGGATAATATTCTTAATGTTCCTTATGTTGTTACCTCTGTTGTTAACAAACTATAACAAAAAGAATAATAGCATCTTAGTGCTGTGCTACTTATTCTTTCAAGTTCCCTTTCCAAAAGCAAGACGTGTGTGTGTGTGTGTGTGTGTGTGTGTGTGTGTGTGTATACGATATATACATCTTACCTGTGGAATAGAGAAATGGTTGGTTCAGTGGTTAAATGCTTGACACACAAATGTAAGGACCTGAGTTCAGATCCATAGAACCCATGTAAATGCTAGATAGTCATGGGGCCAGCCTGTAATTCCAGCACCTAAGAGTGGAGGCAGAGCAAGTGGACTAGCAAGATTAGCTGTATCAGGAGCTCTGGGTTTGATTGAGAGACCCTGTCTCAAAAGATACAATTGAGGATGATTCCTGACAACCTCCAGCCTCTTACATGTACATGCACAAAAATACATTTGCCTCTATATATGCAACAGTGCAACTGTATGTACATATACACATACACACACACCCAAATACATATGAAAATATAAAGAAGCAAAAAAACATTTGTAAAATATTTTGAGGTGAAAATGGCTTTATCCATTTTTATCTGTTTTATAGATTGTGGATATCAGTGACGTGTTCAGAAACACAGAGATCAGATTTCTTCAAGATGCACTGGCTAAGCCCCAAGGAACTGTCAAAGCTATCTGTGTTCGTGAAGGAGCAGTAAGTGAAGCGTAATGCTATGTTTTCTCTAGAATGTATATTTTGAAAGAGAATATATTCAATATTGGTACGTAAACACTTGATAGCCTGAGCTATATAGAGACCCTATCACAAAGAAAAAAATTCAGATAATTTAGAAAACATATATATTTAACGGAACCAGAAATCATCAGAATCTGGATCCTCTTGGTCTGACGGTTGTAGAACTCACCTTTGTTTGTCCTGCACACTGCGTGACAGTCACAGCAGTCTCCACGAGACCTATGATAGGGAAACAGTGCGATCCCGTGAAAGTTGCAGCAAGCCTTAAAACATATGTCATTTTGAAGAAGAGATTAAAATTTTTATTAATTCCCACTCGTGTTGGAAAGACATGAACAAATGTGCTTATATCTTCTTTTTTTTTTTTTTTTTTTTTTTTTTTTTGGTTTTTCAAGACAGGGTTTTTCTGTGGTTTTGGAGCCTGTCCTGGAACTAGCTCTTGTAGACCAGGCTGGTCTCGAACTCACAGAGATCCGCCTGCCTCTGCCTCCCGAGTGCTGGGATTAAAGGCGTGCGCCACCACCGCCCGGCTGCTTATATCTTCTTATTTGACATTGTGAACCTGTTCATAAAGCTGAGTGTCATATTGAAGAATTTGCTTTGATTTTCTTTCATCAGAAGTACTTGAGAAAGCAAGACATTGCGTTCATTAGAGACTTTGCAACTCACCATTTCAGTCAGGTAAGGGGCAGCATTTTGTGGGAATCTGTTCTAACAATTGCAGCGCTCTAGTTTTGGTTTGGTTTTGCTTTTTTAGATTTATTTTTGTTATGTGTGTGGGTGTTTTGCCTGCATATATGTATGTGCACCAAGTGCATGCCTGCTACCTGTGGTCCCACAAAGGGCTCTGAATCCCCTAGAATGGAGTGACAGATGATTGTGAGCCACCATGTGGGTTCTGGAAACTGAACCCAGATCCTCTGCAAGAGCAACTGGTGCCCTTCACTGCTGAGCTCCTAGGTTTGAGAGTCATTATTTCAGATCATGTTTTTACTATGCATCTATTTTTACTGAAAGACTTCAATTTAGACAATTGAATCTCTTAATAATTTGTATCTTATGTACATGGGTGTTTTGTTTGCATGTGTGTTTGTGTGAGGATGTCGAATCCCCCAGAACAGGAGTTACAAATAGTTGTGAGCTGCCAGGTGGGTGCTAGGAATTGAACCCAGGTCCTCTAGAAGAGCAGCCATTGCTCTTAACTGCTGAGCCATCTCTCCAGCCAACAATTGAATTTACTATCATACTGAAAGTTAAGCCATATTCTTTTAACATACACAAAAGTATTTTAATCCAGTTTTAAAATTTAAATAAATGGGGCTGGAGAGATGGCTCAGCAGTTAAGATCACTGATTGCTCTTCCAGAGGTCCTCAGTTCAATCCCCAGCAACCACATGGCAGCTCACAACTGTCTATAACTCCTGTTCCACAGGATCCAGCACCCTCACACAGATATGCAGGCAGCAGGCAAAACACCAATGTACATAAAATACAAATAAATAGATTATTTTTTAGAAATTAAATGAATGAATAGTTCCTTGGTGGTCAAGGTTGACAGTGGCATGACTAGGGTGGTTCTTCTCCTGTGTCCATTTTTTAAATTATGAGTACACCTTTGACCAACATATTTTTACGTTCTGGGCTTAGAGGATAATCTTACTAAAATGAAGAGCAGGAGCAGAAAATTTTTACATTACTGGACATGTAAATTGTCTTGGGCATTTTCGAACCAGAGTCCTGGCAGCTGGGCATGACAGCATACTCTTTAGTCTCAGCACTTATGTGTAGGTAGGAGTTCAAGGGCAGCTTGGTTTACTTCAGATTCTGTCTCACAAAACAAAACCCAGAAAATAAAGTGAAGAGTCAAGCCCTTAGTGTCAGAAGTTTTCTGTGATATGTTTTAGATGCAGTATCCTAGATATAAGGAGATTTTATGCTCACCACAGTATCATATATAACAAGAACAGAGTGAACATACAGGGATGCTTAAATAAGTTATGGTATAAAGAAATTAATATTAAAGTTCCTTTTGGTTTTTGTTATTTTGCTTTTTTAAGGCAGGATTTTATGTAGCCAAGGCTTCCTTGAACTCTTGATCATAAAGTTTTCATCTTGAGTATTGGGTTGTAAGTGTGCACCATAACACCCACCTCTCAAATTTCTTTTTAAGTGGACTGCTTACTTCACTTGCCTTGTAACTCAAGCTCAAAGAGGGATAAAGATATTTTAATAAGAAGGAAACACGAGAACAGGATGCTGAGGCAGGAAGGTCATAAGTCCAAGGCATATCTAAGTTACCTTGTGAGTTAAGGCCGCCTGCGTAACATAATGAAACCCTGTCTCGAACTTTAAATTTAAAGAAATACTGAGAGTGCCTGGAGTGGTACTTGTGGGGCGTGCTTGCTTGGCAATACAAGGCCCTAGATTCGCTCATCACTTCAAGGAGAATAAAAGGGGGAAAGGGGTTTCCAAAATGGATCAAGGCAAAGTTTTAGAAAATAAAAGACTGAAAAACTATTCATAAAAAATTAAGGAGCCATCCTTTCTTTCTCTCTTTCTCTATAGAGATATTCTTTTAGACTGGGCATAGTGGCACACATCTGTACCCCGTATTCAGGAAGTTAAAGCACAACCACTGTGAGTTCCAGACCAGCCTGGACTAGATAGCAAGACCCTATTGCAAACAAAGACAAGCGAAATGTTTATGATTCCAACACATGAGACACCAAAGCATTCTCTACCTGGTGGGACTGTTACTACATTTGTTAAAAATTTATTTACTTCTTATTGTATGTATGTACTTCTTAGTGTGTGTGTGTGTGTGTGTGTGTGTGTGTGTGTGTACATGATGGGGAGTGGGGATACATGCTGAGGTCACACACTTGAGTTATCTCACTGGCCCCCAACTCAGTCATTCTTATTCCATTCACTTGTAATCCGCCAAAAGTGAAAGGGAAAAAAAATCACAGACACTTCTAGGGCCTCTCTCAAGTAGGCAAGTGCTCTACTATTAAGATCAATTATATCCTCTGCTGTCTTTTTATTTTTCCTTTTTTTAAGGCAGAGTCTCACTAAGTTGCCTAGGCTGGCCTTGACTCACTCTTGTAGCTCAGGCAGGCCTCCTGTTGGAGTCTCTTGAGTAGCTGGGCTTCCATGCCTACACCTCAGGCCTAACTTTTAAATTGTTTATTTTGTATCACTTTGAAGAGGTCCATGATGGAAAAGACACAGTATCATGTAAGTTGTCATCTGCTCAGAACAAGAAATCTTTCTTCTGTGAGAAAACAAATTCATCTCACTTTTGAAAATTAACAATAGCTGGGCAGTGGTGGCACACGCCTTTAATCTCAGCACTCAGGAGGCAGAGGCAGGCAAATCTCTGTGAGTTTGAAGCCTGCCTGGTCTACAAGAGCTAGTTCCAGAATAGGTTCCAAAGCTACAGAGAAACCCTGTCTCAAAAAAACAAATATATATACCTTTTTCTTTACCAAGGAAGTCCTGCCTGTATTTCTGAATGCCAAGAGGAACTGGAGTTCACCATTTGCTAAATTCATAATGGAGGAGGAAAGATTGGAATTAAGCAGATTGATGGAGATCCAAGAGGAAGATATGGTGCTCCTGACTGCGGGGAAACATGAGAAAGCAGTGAGTAAAATTGTCTCAGCACATGGCTGTGTGCAAAAGGCTGCCTCTTCCTCATGTTCGTTTACGTATTTAAGATGGACTGTTAGTTTCATAAAGCAGGGTTGCTCTGTGTAACTTGTTATGTAAATGTATTTCACTACTTTATAATACACTATATAAAAACTAGAGCCATTCTGTGCATGGTGGTATGGAGAGCAGGAGACCATCCTACACTACATAGTGAGATCCTGTCTCAATAAAGCAAAACTAAAACATGCAAGCCAAACTGGGGTCTTGGGGCAGCGAGGTGGTTGTGTGGGTAAAGGCACTTGCTGCCAAGTCTAATGGCCTGAGTTCAGTCACTGGGAACCCACAAGGTAAGAGAGAACTGACTTCTGAAAGTTGTCTCCTCTCTCTCTCTCTCTCTCTCTCTGTCTCTGTCCTCCTGTCTCCATCTCCAGCTCTCCCATTCTCAGACACACACAATGAAAACTTTAAAACTGGAGTTTTTATCACTTATCAACTTTATTGGCATTATACAGTCAGATCTGGCTCTTATCAAGAAGTCAATACAACTATGAAAAAATATTTTGAAGGTTTGTAAAAGAAAGGAATTGGTAATTACAAACTTTTGTATACAATATATTTATTCCCAAAACTATGGAGGGACAATTCAGTGCACTGGAGGGTGGGGCTGCTGGCTGATAACTGCTGTGGTCAAGGCAGGACTGGTTTTCAGTCACAGGTGGTGAGTGCAGCCATGTGCCAACAAAATCACCTTCTGTCATGAAATAGATGGGAGAGTGGATGTAGTTAGAAAGGCCCTTGTGAAATATACAACACATTACAGAAAAACCCACATGAATATTAAAACTTGTAGAACTGGGCATGCTAGCTCACTCCTTGGCAGGAAGAAAAGCCACCTAGGCCACATATCTGAGACCACATAGAGATACAGAGGTGAATGGTTTTCTTACCATAACATACCTAGAAAGTGGAGAAATCAAATCTAAATCATTAACTATTTCCCAAATTCACATTTTGTGTGTGATAAATGTGTGGTATGTCTGTATATGTGAGTGTATACACACGAGTGCCTGTGTGAAGTAATCCTGAGTATTCTTTCTCAATCTCTACCTTAATGTTCTGAGACAGTGTTTCTTACTGAACCTGGAGTTCTGATCAGCTAGACTAGCTGCTCAATAAGTTCTAGGAATATACTTGTCTCTGTAATTGGAGGCTGCTCGTTCATTTGCTGGCTGCCCAGACCTGAATAATCACACAGAAACTATATTAATTACAACATTGTTTGGCCAATAGCTTAGGCATATTCCTTGCTATCTCTTACATCTTAATTTATCCCCATTCTGCCCATCAATGTATCATCATGAGGGTGTGGCCTACCTTAAATCAGGTTCTGACATCTGTCTCCTTCAGCAGCTACATGTTGTCTCTTTGACTCCGCCTATTCTCTATATATGTATCTCTTTCAGCCTGGCTATATTCTTCCCTGCCATAGGCAAAAGCAGCTTTATTTATTAACCAATAAGAGCAACACATATACAGAAGGACCTCCCACATCATGTCTCTGCCCCACAAGTGCTATTGTCACAGATAACTGCCTTTTACATGGGTATTGGGGATCCAGCTGGTGCTCATGTTTTCTTGACAGGCATTTTTCTGAGTTGCCTCCCAACCCTCAGAATTTAGCCTTATAAATCAACTTCTAACTCATGCCACCTCTAATCATAGCCAACAGTTTCTGACTATTAAGTGCATATCAGACATTCACCAAATCCTCACCATATCCCTTCAGGAACGAAAATTGTAATAATAATAATTAGAATGAATGAAACTGACCCCCATACTCTACTGGGTTCTGTACCTTATGTCTCACTTAACTTTACAAATCTTATCCATGCACCTGTGGTCCCAGCTTCTCAGGGTTGAACCAGTTTTGAGTTCAAGGCCAACCTGGAAAATAAAGCAATTCCCTACCTCACCTCAACACTTCAGTGTTGGAGTAGGTATTTTATCCCCATTTACTTATAATGAGAAGCAAAGAAATTAGTAAGTAGACAAACAGGCTCAGAGCTTGGTCTGTGAGGCTCTAGAGCCTGTGTTCCCGGTCACCCGTATGAGCTGCTCACACAGTCAGCTCAGGCTGCTGGTTGTGTGTGCTTATCATCTTTGTCCCCTGAGAAAATGTGTCTCATCTAGTAATTGGCCAGTCTTTTACTAGAGTCTGGCCTTCAAAATTTAGGTTGTCTATCCAATGCCCATCCTGACAAAAAGCTAACTTAATGTTTGTGTCTTTTGTTTACAGTGCTCTTTGTTGGGAAAGTTACGAATGCAGTGTGCAGACCTTTTGGAAATGAGAGGAGTGGTACTCCGTGACCCAGCACTGTTTTCTTTCCTTTGGGTGGTGGACTTCCCACTCTTCGTTACTAAGGAAGAGAGTCCCACAGAGCTGGAGTCAGCCCACCACCCGTTCACTGCTCCTAACCCTAGTGACATTCATCTCCTCTATACTGAGCCTGAAAAGGTATTGATCTTTTATTTTATTCTTCCAGATAAAAAGGAAATATCTAAATAGACACAAAGGACTTCAATATTCACTCAGGAGAGCCAAGGGAAAACTGAGCCTACTGTTAATAAATTGTTTTTAAGTACAATGTCGTGGTCCTGTAGAATTGAAAGTCGGGAATTTTCTCTAACATGGAAATCCTGTGAATCTTGTAGGTTCGTGGCCAACACTATGACTTGGTTTTAAATGGCAGTGAGATAGGAGGTGGTTCTATCCGAATTCATGATGCACAGCTACAGAGGTACATCCTGGCAACATTATTAAAGGTAACAAATGCCTTCTAACCTTGCCTTTCTTTTGACCACGTATTTGTTGTATGAAACATTTGTTTAAAAAGGAGAGTTTACTAAATACAAAATGTCAGCTTTTGTATGTAGGGACTGAGACAAGCAAATGATAATATTATTTGCTTATTAATGCTTACTGTTAGGGTTTCTATTGCTGTGAAGAGACATCACAACCATGGCAACTCTTATAAAGGAAAATATTTAATTGGGGCTGGCTTACAGTTTCAGAGGTTTAATCATTATCACCATGGCAGGAAGCATGGTTGCATGTAGCAGACATGGTGCTGGAGAAGGACCTGAGAGTTCTATATCTGGATTAGCAAGCAGCAGGAAAAGATATCTCACACCAGGTGTGGTTTGAACATCTGAGACCTCAAAGCCCACCCCCAGTGACACACTTCCTCCACAAGGCCACACCTACCCTATGAGCCTATGGGGTCATTTTCTTTCAAATCACATGCTTACTATGTGCCAGGGGCTACATGATATACTGCCAAATGTGGTGGCTCATGCACTTAATTCCAACACTTAGAGGTTGAAATATGAGGATTGCCTTGAGTTCCAGGCCATCCTGGGCTATATATCAAAACTCTGACTTAAAAACAAAATAAGGGGACCTTAGGAGAAGGTTGAAGGGGAGAGGCAGGAAGGGGAGCAGAGAAAAATGTAGGACCCAACAAAAATCAATTTAAAAAAAATGAAAAAAAAACAACAAAATAAAACAAAACAGTACCATATATTCACTGATGTGTTATTTAACCTTCACAATAATTTCTGTAAGTGATGCCCTCATTATGCTCATTTTAAAGATGAGAAACTGAGGCAGGTGCTAGGCCAAGTCACAAAGCACAGAGGTGGCACGAGCCTGAAATCTGCTTTCAAGAGGCTGAGGTAGAGTTGCTGAGTCAGCTTGGGCTACTAAAGCCCTGTCTCAGGTAGTTTAGGAACTGAAGGACGACTCTCGAGAACAAGCTCCTGAAGTGTCATTCCCAGTGAATGATAACATTGAGAGGAAAAGCCAGGTGGGCCTCTGTGGACTTAGTAGTGTTTTGGGTTAAGGCTTGTCGCCCAGGCCAGGCTGGCACTCATTGTCTCCCTGCCTTCTCCAGAGTGCTGGAGTGGACTTGTTCTAATCTGTTGAACTTTAACCCTCTTAAAGTTCTGTTGTTGTGTTTATATTAACATCTCCCAGTGCGTTGTTTAAGTCATGTCTTGTTTAAAATGAACTTCATTTCCCTTACTGTTTATTTCAGTCTGTGACAGCAGACTTGCATTCAGTATATTTAAATGAAACGTGTTTTGCATTTCAGGAAGATGTGAAATTGCTTTCTCATCTGCTCCAGGCTTTAGACTATGGGGCACCCCCTCATGGAGGAATTGCCTTAGGTAAACAATTTGTCATTTTGACTAAATTCCATTCCATGGCACCATCTCAAATTCAGACTCCCAGTTTAAGGGGAAGGAATTGGGAGGAGCTGAGTCTCATTTTGTTCAGTAATTTATGAGGTGAGATTGAACCCAAAGCCTTGTGCAGATATGAACACACTTCATTTTTATTTTACTGTTAGGTGTGGTGGTGCGCGCACACGTGCAGAGAAGAGGGAAGGAGGGAGGGAGGGAGGGAGGGAGGGAGGGAGGGAGGGAGGAAGGGAGGGAGGAGAAAAACACAGTTGGGAGAGTTGAGAGGCAGAGGCAGGCAGATTTCTGTGAATTCAAAGCCAGCTTGGTCACCATAGCAAGTTCCAGGTCAACAAAGTCTACAGTGTGACAATTCCCCCTCCCCCCCCCACACCCTTAAAAACAACACAACAACAAAAAAGTACCTGCTACTGTCAAAGAGGACTTGAATTTGTTTTTTGGTTTTGGGTTTTTTCCTTTTAATTGGAGAAAAAAATTGGGGGCTAGTGTCAACTTTTTGTTGACCTGTCCAGATCTGTCTGTGAGACCTGGGATTTGAGGTCCTTAAAGAATGGGTAAACAACAGTCTAATGCTGTAGACAATTTTACTTTGGTTTCAGTGTGCTTTATCCACTAATGAAATAAAGCAGTGATCCAAGGAAGGTTGTTTGGGTTCAGAAAAACATTTAAATAAGCACCAGTAAGCACATACTATTAACAGAGCATCCCTTTCCCAGAACTTTCTCAGGACAGAGAAAGCACAGTTGCCTGACATGTAGATTATATGGAAAAGCATGAAAGCGAGGCAGGCGGCCATATCCAGATTGAGAGTACACTGAGGATAGTACTCAGCATGTCCTTTCACCAGCTTAGGGTCTATAGCTATATTCTGATATCCAGCGAGAATAAACATGCCTTAAAATTTAATGCCAGTATTTGTTACAGGAGGCACAAAATTACAACTTAGAACAATCCAGGGAACAAACTGCACCTGAGGTGAAAAGCCCTCTGCCTTTTTTTCCTGGTCTCTCACACAGTTCCCCAAGGCATTGTTCATCATATTTTATTCTTTTGACTGCAATGAAGACCCAGGTTCAATACCCAGTACCCACACGGCAGCTCGCAACGGTCTATAACTCCAACTCCAGGGGAAATGACACCTCACCCAAATATACATGAACGGTCTGTAACTCCAACTCCAGGGGAAATGACACCTCACACAATATACATGAAGGCAGAACAATGATGCACGTAAAATATAAACATATCATTTAAAAATAATTTAAAAAAAGAAATAATTTATACAATAAATATATTTTGAGTCAGGTGGTGGTGGTGCACACTTTTAATCCCAGCACTCGGAGGCAGAGGCAGGCAGATCTCTGTGAGTTCAAGGCCAGCCTGATCTACAAGAGCTAGTTCCAGGATAGGCTCTAAAGCTACAGAGAAACGCTGTCTCAAAAAAAACAAAAAAACAAAACAAACAAAAAAATATTCTGATCACAACTTTCTGTCCCCCAGCTCCTCCCAGATCTCCACCTACCTTTCTTTCTTTCTTTGGTTTCTCTCTGTAGCCCTGAAAATCATGTAGAGCAGGTTAGTTTCAGGACTCAGAGATCCACCTGCCTCTGCCTCCTGAGTGATGGGCTGCAGCACTACCACCTGGCCTCTTCCTTCCTCCCTCTTTTTAGAAACATAACAGGCCAGGCAGTGTCTCAAAACACCCCCCCCACACACACACACACAAAGAGAGAACAGGCAAACAAAACAAAAAGAAACATCAGTAAACATACACAGAAACCAAACAAACATAAAAACACAAAATCAGAAACGATAACATACAAACAAAAGACCAGAAAGATAAAGAATATCTGAACAGAGCAATAAGACAAAAAGTCTATAAAAATTCTATAAAATTATCACTAGGTTCCTTTTGTGTTTACCATCTACTGCTGGGCATGGGGCTTGCCATTGAATAGACCCGCTGGGATTCAATTCGAGATAACTAAGTTTCCTTTACAAGTTGATTGGAGATGGTTTCTTGATTAAGGATGGGAAGCTCAAGTTGATTAGAGCTAGTTTCTTAGTTAGGGGTGAGGGGAGCTCATGTCCACTTCCCTCTCACCACTGGGACCCCCGTCAGGCTTGAGTCTGTGCATACTGCCAGTCTGCTTTTTTATGTGCACCGGATACAGCCTGAATTTTAATTCCAACACCCACATCAGACAGCTCACAATTCCATAGAATTCCAGTGTTAGGGAACGGGGATTGGACCCCTCTGGCCTCAGTGGGCACCTGCATTCATGTGCACAAATAACACAATAAAAATAGTAAAAATATGAGAGCTCCAGGCTAGCCTAGAGTACGTGAAATCCTGGTGGCGCATACACACACACACACACACACACACACACACACACGTATCAGATGTGTGAGTTCGAGGCCAGCCTGCTCTACAGAGGGAGTGTGAGTTCCAGGAAGGTCAGGATTGTTAGACAAAGAAACCTTGTCTTGCCCCTACACACAAAGAATGAAATCCTTTCTCAAAAACAAAACAAAAAATGAAATACACGTTCTCTACAGGCCTGAGGTTTTCACAACTCAGCGGTAGAGTACTTGTCTAGAATGCATGAAGCCAGGTTAAGAAAAAAAAAAAAAAAGCTCTCTACATCTTTTAAGGAAAGAACACTGAGCCAGGCATTGGTGGCACACGCCTTAAATCCCAGCACTTTGAAGGCAGGAGTAGGCAGATTTCTGTGAGTTCAGGGTCGGCCTGGACAACCAGCAAGTCCAAGACAGCCAGGGCTATATAGTAAAACCTCATCTCCAAAAAGGACAGTAGAAAATACCAGGTTCCTTCCAAAAGTTAAGTTCTGTGCATTTCTCGTCTGTTAACTTTGTATTTTATATCGCAGGGCTAGACAGACTGCTGTGTCTTGTCACTGGAGCCCCAAGCATCAGAGATGTCATAGCCTTCCCCAAATCCTATCGAGGACATGACCTCATGAGCAGTGCTCCAGATTCTGTGCCTCCTGAAGAACTGAAGCCCTACCACATCCAAGTCACATGGCCAGCAGACTCAGAAGAGGAGAATGCAGCAGCCACACCTTCCAAAAACTTGAGCTCTTAAGTTTTGTCTTCTTAGTTCCGGAATGGAGTGGAAGCAGTCATCACTGCTTCATAACAAACAGAAGCTACCCAATTGTGATTTGGTAACATGTACCATTAGGACTTTCTGTGGTTGTGACTTTTGTGGAAGTTTTAATTGAAGCATTGTAAAAACAAAACAGAAAACATATTGGAATTTTTGTTTTGTTTTTGAGACAGTTTGTGTAGCTTTGAAATCTGTCCAGGAACTTGCTCTGTAGTCTAGGCTGTCCTCAAACTCATGCCTGCCTCACAAGTTCTGTATGCCACCACCACCCCGGCAAGTCTTCGTGTTTTACAAAACCCATATAGGTTATTTAGGTCAGTCATACAGAGTATTTGCCTCTGTAGACTACCAAATGATGTGAGAGGGCTTAAATTCATCTAGCCTCACTAGAACCATATAAATTGAGCTTTGTGGTAACCTTTTAGACATCAGTATAATATACTGCGAAGTAAGCACAATAGAATTGGGGGGAAAATCTCAAAATTCTATACAGTACTACACCTTCAGCAAGTTAAATTCTTAGCCTTTGTCACTTTTATGTTAATGACACTTGTCCTGGCTATTTTACAGAATCCATGTTGCCAGAATCAGTTGAGAAATGACTTGGAATACTGTAAAGCAGGGCTGGAAATGCACAAGGCCACACCCCTTAACCCTTATTACTTTTTTAAAAAATGATTCTCCCTGCTAAGCATTCAGCTTATTGGGGCCACTTATTCAAACCACCAGAGCAGCTCAGTGGTAAAGCACTTGTATAGAACCCAACTTTTAGTTCAATCACCAGCATCATCCTGTTATACAGTGCTCAAGATGTTGAGATGGAAGGACTAAAGAAAATGAGCACCTATTTGGCAACTAGTCCATCTTTTTGTTCCTATAATTTTTTTTAAATATTTATTTCTTTATTATGTATACAATATTCTGTGTGTTTGTCTGTAGGCCAGAAGAGGGCACCAGACATTAAAGATGGTTGTGAGCCACCATGTGGTTGCTGGGAATTGAACTCAGAACCTTTGGAAGAGCAGGCAATGCTCTTAACCACTGAGCCATCTCTCCAGCCCTGTTCCTATAAATTTAACAGGCTAAAACAATACTGGGATGCAACACTTCCCTGTAGGAAAGGTCACATTCTGTGTTCTGTAAGAAATGGAGGACCATTTCTTACAGAACACAGCCTGATCTACACTGGGAATCCAAGGCTAAGGCAATACAATGAGTCCATTTCCAAAGAGATCTGTCAAGCAAGATGGCACCCTGGATAAGGGTGGTTGCCTTCAAATCTGGAGAACTAACTTTTGCCCATTTAAAATTACATGGTGAAAAAATGACTGGTCCTCCATCCACATGCAAACCTAACACATGAGAATCTAAAAATATGGAGTTGGCCTGGAATATTGCTAATCAGTGATGTAGTTCAGCTTTGGTGAGGCAAGTGTGATGGATGGGGCAAATCATTAATCCTAGTACTGAAGGGACATGGAGATCCCCGAAGCAGGGTCAGTCTATTGGAGCAACTGGGGAGTTACCCACCCCATCTCTGGTGGATTGGACTTCCTCTTTGCTCTATGAAGTCAACTCAAGGAGGGACTCCATCTCAAGCCAGGGCAAGCTAGCAGGCTGATTGTAACAAAACCATCCACATATTGTTCCCAGTCGGACAGCAGACCATATATGCTGCAACCTACACACCATCTCGGCAGATCTACCTACCTCTCCCCCCACACTTATTGCTTTTTCCAACTCCTGAGAACCCACAGGCCAGGAGGGTTAAGCGCAGACGTTCACCTCTACTCTTTTCAAACCAATCAATCCTCTGGTTTCATTCCCAGCTGTGCAGCCCAAATGCTTCCAATAACTAGTTTGCCTGCAGCCCTCACACCTTTTTCTAGTTGCTATCAACAGAACCCAGACCTTTTCAGTGCTATTAACTCAAGCAGGCACCACTACCTGCCAATATACCAAAGACCTAATCAAGGCCCATAGTTTAGGAAACTTCCCCTTTTTTAAACTGAAGCTATGAGTCATGTGCTTGCTTTAAAAGCTCATCCTGAGAAAGGCTTAGGAACACATGTAGACATAAACCCATGCCTGAACAATCTTCTCTACTTGTTCCTGTTAGAGAACCAAACACACACTTTGTATTTAATTCCATTCAGTTTATTGATTAACTTTTTGAAGTTAACTATGATGGGAAACAGCCTGAGGAATAATCTTCTGAGTCTCCATCCAGTCACCTGCAACAGAGGTACCTGTTAGGCACATCTCCATATTTCCATTTAAATGGTAATTGTTAAGACAGAATATCAGATCCTTTACAGTCATCAAGTAATCAGTGAGAGAGTTCAAGTTGTGGTGAGATCATCACATATTCTGTAGTAGATTCGTGGTTAACATCTTCATTTCTCACCTTTTAAATAGTGAGGTGAAATTGCCAATCTGTCCACTTCTGCCATAAGAGCCCTATTAAAAAAAAACAAAACCTCATTTCTCTGGTTTAGACAACCTGTAGGCTACACATTACTATAGTAACCTCAGAAATAAAATGGAACGGTTTTAAAGTTGATATCACTTTTTATCATTTGGCAGAATCATCACATCACTGGTTACAGGCAATTATAATCTGTAAAAATCCAAGGTGACTTACCTTGAAATTCAAAATGAAGGATCTGTTTGAAGACAAGAAAAAAATTTTAGCCCAGAAACTTGAGCCATTCAGAACATTTTACTATTCTTTAGGTATTGAGTTTGAACAGTGTTTAGATTAGCTCTCAATCCTCTTGCCAGCATTTTATGTTTGAGATTTTGCCACCATGCTTAGAAAACTGGCAATTAAAAAGCCTTGACAACCTTTATGAGATCTGGGATTGAGACCAAAGCCCACACCAAGGTTCCATGTGCTTGTCATTGTCCTTCAGCCTTAAAACCACAAACCACACTTCTACTGTGTGCTAAAATATTGCAAATTTCACAAAAATATTCCTTCAAACATTACAGCCAGATACATCAGATAGGAGCGAAAGACATAGGATTGTTCATCAGGTTATGTCTGCTGAACTATGTTATCATCACAGTATCGGCTTTCATTTAGAACAGTTCTTTTTAAAAAACTCACGTCATGTATGTTTCATGAGCAAAGAACAGTTCTTTTTAAAAAACTCACGTCATGTATGTTTCATGAGCAATGGACACTTACCTTCATGTAAAAGCTTCCTGGAGCCTTCAGTCAAGGAGAGCCATGCAAGACACCTGTAGAAATTCAACCCCGTTTATTAAGACATTCACAACGTACACTTACTTAACAAATTCCTCAGTACTGTTTCAGCATAAGAATCAGTCTTCAATCTTATTCAGAGAGATTCCCATCTGTTTAACTTTATACATCACTAACAGTAGTATTGTATTTCTAAGTAGTCTACAAAAAATATTCCTTACCTTCATTTAAAAGGTGAACTTAGAAGAGCAAAGACTGCTTCTCCAATGCACTCTTCTAGTATGTAGGCAGAGGATTCATACCTAAGAAAATACATTCTTTTAAAAGGCCAAGTTGGAGCTGAAAAAATTAAGGCAACATTATGGTACTGAAGAAACACACGCATGGGGCTGGAGAGATGGCTCATTGGTTAAGAGCATTGCCTGCTCTTCCAAAGGTACTGAGTTCAATTCCCAGCAACCACATGGTGGCTCACAACCATCTGTAATGAGGTCTGGTGCCCTCTTCTAGCCTGCAGGCATACATGTGTAGACAGACTATTGTATACATTTTAAAAAACCCATGCATGTTCAAATTTACTGTTTAAATACTGTACACAACCCTCATTAGCACAAGAGTCAAGAAACTGGCTTCTTACCCAAGCAAGCCATCCAAATGAAAACATGCAACCAGTAGCTAGAATTAAAAGGGAAAACTTCTCATAGATATGTTAAGCATTATTTAATTATCCTTAATTGCTTATGCCAGGGTTCTTCAGTGTTAAGATTTCTCTACAGGTTTTTTTTCAGGTCAGACATTTGATCAACATCATTACAGAAACCCTGATTAGAGCACAGCAAACATCCACAAGACAGTAAATGTTGCTGTCTGGATCTACACAATCTTTGCATGCCCCTTTAAATCAGTATAGTCACTGTTTCCCAATACTTACTTTCAAAGTTGTCCAAGTAATTCCATCACCTAGGAAGAAAAAAAAATCAATTTTAGTATGGTCAAAAGCAGAATTACTAGTGTGAAATGCTAACTAAGCCCGTTATCAGATAGAGCTAATTAAGACCTTCATGTTAGTCAGCATTTGCTTGTCATCATGCAGGCTGAGTTCACACAAAGGAGACACCTAACACATAGCAAGCAACATTTAAAGTATGCAACCATACCAGGCCATGTTTGCCCATTTATCTGCCATCTCCAACACTTCTCGCATTTCATCTTGTTTTTCCATTATAGCACCTACAATTTAAGAGGCAAAAAGAAATCTAGGTCAGTACAATCACCAGAAAACTGACACAAAATGGTAAATTTGATTTATTCTGCAACTATGCACCACCACGATGGGATGTTTTAACAGCTCTGCTCATACTGAAATTCACTTTGTAAGCTAGGCTGGCCTGAACTCACGACCATCCTGCCTTCCTTGTGCAGTTAATTAAAGTTACTACATGACTGGGCACTTTGTAAGGCCCAGAGCCCTCCAAATGGAGCTTCCCACACCATTCTGACATTGCACGAATAGCAATGTCGAGCTAACTCAAACCTCCTCGGACAAGCAACGGCAATGGCCTACTTGGCTTCAGGTATCTCTATAAGTACTCCATAAAATTGTATCTGCATCAGCTGTTAGCTTGGGGGGAACCTCCCAGTTTCTACTCAGGTGGGAGTGGCACAGGCCTTTAATCCCAGCACTCAGGTGTAGACAGGGAGCTAAATTCAAGGCCATCCTGGTCTATAGATCTAGTTCCAGGATTGTCTTCATCCCACACCCAGGGCAGCTAGCGAGCAGTAAAGATTGACTTCACAGCACCTAATAAGGTGAAAGCAACCCTGTTGGTGGCGGCAGTCTTTCGGAAGCATTAGCTAATGAGAATGTTTAACTGAACAATTATAATTGAGGATTGAGCTTGCTGAGGTCTAGACCTTTAACCAACACTAAGAGGCAGGCAGATCTGTGAATTAGGAGCTAGTTCAAAGTCAGTCCAAGCTACAGTTAAGCTCCCTGTATTTGCCAACCTTTCCTTTGTGCTAACAAATGTCTTTCAATTGGACATAAAGAAAATAAAGCTTTTCTTACTCTGCACACCCATGGCTAATCCAACTTCTTTCAGTTCCTGGAAGGGAAACAGACTAATGTAAAAATCTGTGCAGTCTGTCAGAAACCCCTTAGTCATGACCCTGTATGCCTCAGTTACAATCTCGGTGGTTTAAAGCTATCGTCATCCCACTGTCAAGAGTAGCAAATATAATGTCATCATTGTGGCACTGTTCCCTGGAAGGACTCACCAGGGCCCAATTCAGTACTTACCTCACTGTTCATCCCACTTTGCCAAAGATCTGGGAAAAAAAGATGGTAATATTAAGATCTCTTTCCAGCATTTTTCCTTCCCTTCCCTTTCTCCGAATTAAAGCCTCAGAACATTGTTTTTCAGAAATCCCTTCTGTCCACTACTCTCATACCATCATGGGCTTTTGGGTTGATAGTGTTTTAAGATATTCCCCTTATTTTACTTAATTCTTACCTGTCTGTATGATGCCAACGGTCCCAGAGATACGGTACACGGCAACATACCTAAAGAAAACATGCTAGTTTAGACATGTCTAATTACACCAATTTTACACACAAGAAAAAGAATTAAAGTTCACAGACTAGTGTTACTGTGGGAATACATCTTTCAGTATTTCCTTAAATTTCTAACGTATACCTTGCCTAAGACTGCGCTAGCGGCTTTGTAAATGGTCTCTCACAAAATCCCACTTTGAGCCAGTTGTTCGCTAAAGCCTTTAACCTTGTGATTTTTACAGTAAGATAGCATTGCAGTGCGTTCCTTAACCACAATAAAGTCACTACAAAAGGCCTCGTGAGATGACTCAGCATGGTCCGCCATCAGAGTTGTTGGTATTCATCAACAAGGTCAGTTGTCCCTACCAACATAGCCTTCATCACAGCGAGAACACAGATGCCAAGTCTTCTATGGAGACTTTCCGTAAAAGAGCAAATTAAAAAAAGCTCAAAGTACCATTTTGGTTCGCACATGCACGCAAAGCCAAATTCCCTTCAGCTTTAGAAGCTTACAAGGGCATTACTGTCCGCCAAATCCCGCCAATTTGCGGTGGTCCCAACCGCAATACACAGGCCTGTGCAGACATCACACATGAACACAGTAAACAGTACCTGCAGCAAGTTAACTCCGAGCTCCGAAAGACCGATATGGCGGCTGAGTCCAGTATTTAAGCTCTCCGTGACGTCACGACGCACGGCCGTCCGCAGCGTGCTTCCACAGAAGTCCCTCAGACTCCTCCTCAAGCCCCACCTCCTTCCCGCCCTCCAGTCCTCCCGCTGGCCCCGCCCTACAAGGCCCGTGGGCGGAGTCCCCGCGATCACGTCAGCCCGGCCCCTGCCTCCCTTTGGAGTCAGGGTTGAGGGGAGGGGGCTCCGGTCCGGAAAGCGCTGGGGGAGGGGCGGCGTGAGGGTGACTGATTTCCTTCCGGCACGCCGCCCGCTCCGGAGGAGGGGGGGGCGGGGGTTTCACTTCCGGGACGGTGTTCCGGCCCATTCCGGCCCATTTCCACCCCCGGAGGTAGGTGCTGCTCCTTGACTGGGCTCGGGCTCCGCACCCCCGTTAGCCTACACCGGACGCTCCTCGGCCGCGTCTCGGCTGCAGCCCGCTCCCGGAGCGTTCGGCTGCCCCGCCCCACCCTCCCCACCCCCGGCACTCGGCGACCTTCCCTCCCCCCCCACACACTCACACACACACTCCCTGGCTCGGGGCTGCTGAGCTCGCGGGCCCGCCCCCTGCCAGCCCCTCCCTCAGGACCCCGCGGCGGGGACACACCCAGACACACCCCCACCGCGGCCGCCTCCGCCGCCCTGCACCGGGTCCCGGGGCGCCGCCCCCTTCCCCCTCCAGCGCCTCACCTGAGCGCCCGCTCCTCCGCTCGCTCCTTCTGCTCTCTTTTCCCGGGTTCTGTGCCATCTCCCCGCTTAGCCAGGTCTCCCTTTTCCCGTGCTCCCTTGACACACACGGAAGCCGCTCCCGTACCTGACTGGCCAACCCCAAGCGTTCCCGATTCTCCCTTTTACAGCTCTCGCCCCTCCAGGGCCGACGCTAGAGAAAGACTTTACTCCAGGGGCTTCTTCCTCACTGGGGAATTGCTGGAAAGAGCAAACAAAAAGGCGCTGGTGTAGGCTCCAAAATAAACATCTGAATTCGTGATGGCATCGACAGAGGCTCTTAATGGATTAAAAGTTTCAAAACAAACAATAACGCTTTGGAAAAAGGTCAGATTGGCTAAAGTTGCTTCTTGAAAGCGGTGTTTGCACTTCCCTGTTTTACTCATTGTGTTGTCAATGTGGGGTGATAATGTGAGTCTGTTAGGACCACTTCCTGGTGTGTTGTGCAGTCTCAGAAATTTAGAGGCAGATTGGATGCACAGCGAGCCAAAATCATTGTGATATCCCCGAGCTACCCTCAACTAACAGACCGTTTGATGCAGTTGCAGGCTGTCAGTGTAAAATTTAGGCTTTATTCTCGCCAGCTGTGGAAAACCAAGTTCATGAATTTAAGTAATAGTACCACTTTGAAATTCCCAACCTCAAGTTTGTTGGATAAAGAAAGATTTACCTAGTTTTTGCCTAGCCGGGCATGGGGGCGGCACACTTTTAATCTCCGCAGAGGCAGTCAGATCTCTGATTTAGAGAGCAGCCTGATCTATCTACATAGTGAGTTTCCAGGAATAGCCCGTCTCAAATAAATGCCAGCTGTGGTGTCTTAGTCCCAGCACTCGGGAGGCGGAGGCACTAGGTCTCTGAGTTCCATATGCAGAGCAGGTTCCAGGACAGCAGGGGCTAGCTATATAGAGAAACCCTGTCTTGAAAAAAAAAAAAAGTGATAATACTGACCATTCACATAGGAAATTAGTCCCTTAAACAGCCTGTGCCACATGTAAATCATAATCAACCTGCATATAATTACATGTATTTTAAAATTTATTTTCTCTAGAAAAAAACTAATGAATTTTTGTATTCAGTCTGAAATTCTTCTGTTTGATAGCCCTCCTTGATAAACTCCTTTCTTGACGTTATATAGCTTATTAATAAAGTCTGGTTGTAGCTTATGTTTTTAGCAGTCTAGCAATCACTTTTTGTTGTTGTTTTGATTGTGTTTTACTGTGAAGTCTAAAACACCTCTTGCGAGGCTTAGCAGCTCACGCTAACGCTAGCACCGGAGGTGGGATCAGGAGAGTCACCACAAGCTTGAGGGCTGCCTTAGAATGAGACCTTGTTTCTAACAAAATAAAACACCTGCTGGCAATTCCTATTACTGCGTCCAGGCATCGTGAGGAAGGCACCTCTTCATACATGGCGATTTCAGTTTTTCTTCTGAGACAAGTTTTCATTTATGTAGCCAAGACTCAAGATTCTCCTGCCTCAGTGCACCAGTGTTAAAATTATATATGTGTACCTGGCACTCCTGGCCAGGAGATTTTACATTTTTAGGGATGTTTAAACTAGAAAGCACAAAGGGAATAAAGATGGTGCTAAGAATATGGTTTGCTCTCTCAGCAGGGTTGAATGTCTGCCTGTACTTCCAGGCATGACCATGGAGAAAAGTGGGAACATACAATTGGAGATCCCCGACTTCAGCAACTCTGTTCTGAGCCATCTCAACCAGCTGCGAATGCAAGGCCGTCTCTGTGATATCGTGGTCAATGTGCAAGGACAAGCTTTTCGGGCTCACAAAGTAGTTCTGGCTGCCAGCTCTCCTTATTTCCGGGATCACATGTCCTTGAATGAAATGAGTACTGTGTCCATTTCTGTCATCAAGAACCCTACTGTTTTTGAACAGCTCCTTTCTTTCTGTTACACAGGACGGATATGCCTGCAACTAGCAGATATTATCAGCTACCTAACAGCTGCTAGTTTTCTGCAGATGCAGCATATTATAGACAAATGTACACAGATCCTAGAGGGCATTCATTTCAAAATTAATGTGGCTGAGGTGGAAGCAGAATTAAGTCAAACAAGGACAAAGCACTCAGAGAGACCTCCAGAGTCTCACAGGGTTACACCACCTCTAAACCGCTCACTTAGCCCACGACATAATGCTGCAAAGGGAAACTGGAGAGGACAGGTCAGTGCTGTGCTGGATATCAGAGAGCTCAGTCCCCCTGAGGAGTCC
Organism: Microtus oregoni; assembly: GCF_018167655.1. NCBI lineage: Eukaryota > Metazoa > Chordata > Mammalia > Rodentia > Cricetidae > Microtus > Microtus oregoni. Next base: position 37,742,174 of record NW_024543072.1, read on the forward strand.
ACCAGTCCTCAGATAATTGAGCAGAGTTCTGATGTAGAGAGCCGGGAGCCCATTCTTCGAATCAACAGAGCAGGGCAGTGGTATGTGGAAACAGGAATAGCAGACCAAGGGGCGCGGAGCGGTGATGAAGTTAGGGTTCTTGGAGCAGTGCACATCAAAACTGAAAATCTGGAAGAGTGGCTTGGGCCCGAGAATCAGCCTTCTGGAGAAGATGGAAGTAGTGCAGAAGAAGTCACGGCCATGGTGATTGACACCACAGGCCATGGTTCTATAGGACAGGAAAGTTACACTTTAGGGTCTTCAGGAACCAAGGTAGCTCGGCCAACCAGCAGTGAAGTTGACAGGTAAGTTTTGCTTTCTTATTTAAAACTATTGTGTAAACATAATTAAATGAGCCTTCTGTGTTACAGAGAGCATTTTTCTTACCTGATGTTCCTATTCAACTTACTTTGGGAGACTGGAAATATGTCAGAAGACTTCCATTATTTTCTCAAAGCAGGAAGCTCCTGGTTCTGAAGTACTCATGATGTTATGAGAACTGTGGTAAAAATCAGCTACTACCATGAATCAGATAGCACCTGCAGCCACTCTAGGATCAGTTACTGCCAGGGCTTTCTGGACTCTAGGCAAGGAGCCGATTGTCAGAAAGTGCCTAGTAACATTGCCCTTTCTCTGTAGAGCACCACACAGGTAGGTAACTTTGGGGAGTTTTACTTTCCTTGTAGCAGTGTGTGTTATTTCCATTTGCCCTTACCTACCAAATTAGAGTCTGGCGCCATCAGTGAGTGTTCTTTTCAGATTAGAGTAATATAGTACAGTAAAAGCTTTTTGAATTTTTTCAAGTGTGACCTCACCTAGTGATGTTTCCCTTGGATCCGCTACTGCCCTAGGCCTGAGTGTCCTACCCCCACCGTCACCCCACCCCCGTGCTGCCATGGCCTATGGTCGTCACTGTTTTCTTCCTAATGTATTAAATTTTAGAACATTTTCTTTTGATGGAAAAAGCACTGTCTTTGGTCTAGTCAACTGAAAGAAAAATGTTATTAGTTTAGATTGGTAACTTTGTATGTTCTTTTTTTTTCTCTCTCACTTTTTTATTGAGAAAAGATTTCTGTAGCTCAAGTTTTTTGAAATTCAGAGCAGTCCTCCTGCCTCAGCCTCCTCAGTTCTGGGATTACTGGCATGAGCTACCATATTTGGATTTCGTTGTTATTGTTGGTTGTGTTTTGGTTTTGAGATAGGTTTTTTTTTCTTGTGTGTATAGCCCTGACTGTCCTCGAACTCACTGTGCAGACCAGGCTGTCCTGGAACACAGATAATCCCCCTGCCTCTGCCTCCCGAATTTTGGAATTAAAGTTGTGTACCACCACCACCCAGCTTTGAGACAGAGTCTCACTCCATAGCTCAAGATGGTCTATTGCTTACTATGTAGCCTAGGCTAGCCTCAAACTCATGCATTCTTCCGATCTTATGCATCCAGGCCTAGATTACAAGCTAATTTATTCTTGAAATAGATTGAAATGGGTAAAGGCACTTAGAGCCTGACCATCTGAGTTCAATCCCTGGAGCCCACATGGTAGAAGAAAAGAACGGACTCTAATAAGTTATTGTCTGACCTCTACACATATGCTGGCATGTATATGCTTCATAAACAAACAAATAAATTTGAAATTGATCTTTGGAACAATTAAAACCAACTAACTCATTTCTTTGGTTTATAACTAATGTAGACATTTAGTAGGAGATCTTAGCCACATAGATGGTCTTGGTTTGAGTATTTCCCATTATGTGACCTTAATAGTCTAAATATTCTTGAATACAGAATATATATTCATCCCCAGTGTTAGAAACTGTTGTCCTATATTAGAACTATATCAGAAGTAGTACCTTCTTAAATGGAAAAAAAAGTTTTAGTCTATATGAACTATGAGTAGATTACCATAAGAAGAAAGAGCCAAAACCCCAATAGTTAACATAAAAGAACTGAAATTGTGTCAGGCATAATGGAACATGCCTGGAATCCTAGCACTTGGGGTGTTGAACCAGAAGGATTGCTATAAATTCAGGACAACTTTGGAGCCTGTATAGTGAGTACCAGACCCCCCGCCCCCAAAGGCTTCATAACAGAACCATAGCTCATAGAAGCAAAACAAAACTACGGACTGGGTTTCATACATGTTTTTATTCCCTTTACAGTGCTTACTAGGATAGAAAGCTTGTATTTAGTCTTATCTTCACCTTCTCATATGGTCTGTTTTTTGTTTGGTTGGTTTTTTTTTTTTTTTTTTTTTTTTTTTGGTTTTTCTGTGGTTTTGGAGCCTGTCCTGGAACTAGCTCTTATAGACCAGGCTGTTCTCAAACTCACAGAGATCCGCCTGCCTCTGCCTCCCGAGTGCTGGGATTAAAGGCGTGCGCCACCACCACCCGGCATATGGTCTGTTTGTCACTTTGAAAATATTTCTGTTTGATTTAGTCCCATTCCTCAGCTATAAGATAGAGGAGAAACAGCATTCAAGTTCTTTGGCACTACTTGTCTATTGGTCCCCTTTATGCTCCTTTTCCAACAGATTTAGTCCCTCCGGCAGTGTTGTTTCCATGACAGAAAGATACAGAGCCAGAAGTGAGTCTCCTGGGAGAGTGGATGAGCCTAAGCAACTTAGCTCCCAGGTATGTAGTTTTGGACTTAGGGTTGCTGTGTTGGTGGAAGAACTTGTCACTGAATAAACAGAACATAATGAATAAGAAAGGTGTAGGACAAACAACAGTGGCCTTGTTGCATACTGGATTTGATATATATTAGTTTTTTCTTAATCTTACTTGTGATCATGCTAGAATTAGGATTTGAGACGTAGAAAGAAAAAAAAATAACTGTGGGGGTGGAATTATGAATGGCTCAGCTGTTAAAGGTACTTACCGCTCTTGCTGAAAATACTAGTTTGGTTCCCAGTACACAACCATCTCTAACTCCAGTTCCAGTGCCTTCTTCCTCTGACCTCTGCAGACACCAGGCACATTTATGTTCTGTGTGTGTGTGTCTGTGTGTAGGCAAAGCACTCCTACACAGAAATAAGTTTTTTTTAAAAATGTGGAATTTTTTCTGATTGTAGATATACCTGAGAGTAAAATTAATTCCTTAACCTTATACCTTTGAGTCATTTAGAACTTAGATTAAAAATAATTTGATTTAGGCTATGTAGGGAATATATATGGGTATATAGTTGTTAGTCTATATAATACTTATTTTGTACATATAAGTAAATTGCTTATGCATTTCTATGTATTTATTCTTTTGTATGTATGTATCTTTTTATGTATTTGCATCCTGATCTTCTATCATACTACAGAGTTCTAAAGGCTAGATGTGGTGGTGCACAACTCTAATCCCAGCACTTGGGAAATAGAGGAGGCAGAATTGCTGCAAATTTGAGGCCAGCCTAAGCTGCTTTTAATAAGTTCCTAGCCAGTGAGTGCTGTAGAGTAAAACCCCATCCTTAAAAACACAAAGACTCATGAAAATGATGTTTTCTGTATTCTTCCCAACTCTCCTTAGCTATTGAAGTGATCGGTTGACATTTTTGTTTGTCTTTTACAGATCTTTAATACTGAGAATTGATTTTTTTTCAAAGCTGTAACAACATAGAACACAATAAATTAGAAACTTTAGTCCGTAAAAAGGAAAACAAGTAGGTTAACATTGCCTAACTTCAGACAGATCTCTGTGAGTTCGAGGCCAGCCTGGGCTACAAAGTGAGTTCCAGGACAGACTCTAAAGCTACACGAAGAAACCCTGACTTGGGAAAAAAAAAAGATTGCTTAACTTTTAGGAGGCAGAGGAAGGTCCTCTATGAGTTCGAGGGCAGCCTAGTCTATAGAGCGAGTACCAGGACAGGCTTCAAAGATTCACAGAGAAATTCGGTCTCAAAAAAACTTAAAAAAAAAAAAAAAAAAAAAAAAAAAGGTTGCCTACCTTGCAGACATGACAGCACTGGGGAGCAGAGGCAGGTGGATGGATCTCTGTCATTTAGAAGCCAACCTGGTCTACATAGCAAATTCCAAACCAACCAGGACTAGATGGTAAGACCCTACCTTAAAAAAAAAAAAGATAGCTTATTTAACCTCCATTACAATGTCTTGTTATCTAAGCCACTGGATATATTTTTTGTGTATATTGGTATAGTACTGGCAGTAAGATATTGTTACACACTAAATTTTTTAGTTTTGGGGTTTTTTGTTGTTGTTGTTATTAGTGGTGGTAGTGATGTTTTGAGGCAGGGTTTCCTTAACCCAGGCTGACCTCAAACACGATCCTTCTGACTTTGCCTCTCTGGACTTGGATTTCAGATGTATGCCAATATACTGCATTATTTTTTAGTTTTGATTTGAGTGGTAGAGAAAATGTTAAGAGCTAAGTGGGAAAGTAATAAGAATGCTTTTTCTCCCCATCTCTCAAATCTTGTATAATAGCATGCAAATGTAACTAGTTATGCAGATAGTTGCAGTGATTAGGGCAGATATTATCAGCCTTATAGACTAATCATACAAATGTCCTAAAAGAATACAAGTACTGAGGGCTGGAGAGATGGCTCAGAGGTTAAAAGCATTTCCTGTTCTTCCAAAGGTCCTGAGTTCAATTCCCAGCAACCACATGGTGGCTCACAACCATCTGTAATGAGGTCTGGTGCCCTCTTCTGGCCAGCAGGCATACACACAGACAGAATATTGTATACATAATAAATAAATATTTAAAAAAAAAGAATACAAGTACTTACAGGCATTTATAAGACTTAGTGTCCACATAATGCAGGTACAGTTAAACAGATGTGTATTCGTGTGTGAAGGTACTTGTTGTGCAGAGAGTGATTCACACATATATATGCGGAGGTTAGAAGTAAACCTAGACCTTTTACCTTGATTTTTCTTGAAAGGGTCTCTAACTGGCCTCAGACTCAAAGGCTCTGCTAGGCTGGCTATCCAGGGATCCCTGTTTGTCTCTTCATTCCTGGGGCTGGAATTAAAAACTCGTGCCGCCACACCCAGCTTTTTTACATAGGTTCTGAGGATTGAATTTAGTCCTAAAGTTTGCATGACATGTAAGTACTTTACTGACTGAACCATCTCCCCAGCTGTGGGGTTTTTTTTTTCTTCTAACTAAGCAGATTTTAAATGCAGCTTCTAGCTTCCCTTTTCTTCCTCTTCATTAAGAAAAAGATTTATTTTTAATTATCTGTATCTATGTGTAATTTTTTACACATGAATACAAGTGCTTACAGAAGCCAGAAGAGGGCCTTGGTGCCTGCAGTGGTTTGAATGAGAATGGCCCCCTAGGCGCTGTAATTGACTGCTTAGTTCCCGGTTGTGGATTAGGAGGTGTTGCCTTGGAGGAGAGGTGTTACTGAGGGTAGGCTTTGAGGTTTCTCTCTGCCTCCTATGTAAGGGTTGGATCAGATGTGAACTCTCAGCCCCTACTACAGCACCATGCCTGTTATAATCCCGACTATGATCATGAACTACCTCTCTGAAATTGTAAGCAAGCCCCCAATTAAATGCTTTATTGTATATGCTGCCTTGGCAATAGTGTTTCATCACAGCAGTAGTAACCCTAAGACACCTCCAGGAGTTCAAGAGGTTGTGGATGCTGGGAATAGAACTCAGGACCTCTAGAAGAACAACAAATGCTTTTAACTACTGAGCCATATGTCTAGCTCCATCCTTCCCTATTTTGAGATAGGAAATTATGTTGCCCAGGCTGTTCTTAAACTCTGGGTTAAAAATCTGCCTGCCTTAGTTTCTCCAAGTAACTGGGGCTGCAATTATACACTACTCTGTCAGGATTTAAATGTTTTTGAGTTTTGCCTCAGCCTCCCAAATGCTGGAATTAACAAAAATACAACACCATCATGGCCTAAATGTAATTTTTTGTAGCACGAATCTAATTGGTCCTAATAATAAAAACCTGGAGTCAGATATTAGGGGATGAAAGCTGAAAGATACAGCCACTAGTTCTTAACTCTGCAAAATCCTCAGATCGAAATGGGTATCCTGTCTCAGACTGAATCCTGAGCTCTTGTCTCCTCCTGCTTTATATTCCTCTCTCCGCCTAGCCATATCACTTCCTGTTTCTACCTTCTTAGTGCTAGGATTAAATGTGTGAGCCACCACCGCTTGGCTCTGTTTGTCTTTTAGACTGATTTGGTCTTTTATGTAGCCCAGGGTGGCCTGAACTCACAGAGATCTGTACATCTCTGTCTCCGAGCGCTGGGATTAAAGGTATGTGCCACCATTGCCTGGCCTTTATGGCTAACTAGTGTGGCTAGCTCTGCACTCTGATCTTCAGACAAGCTATATTTGTTAAAACACAAGCAAAATTTCACCAGTTTTCAATTGTAATTAGGATAGAAATAATATTGGATTACATAAGGGTGTTTACCTGACTAGAACAAAAGAGATAGTCTATAAAGAAATAGAATGTAAATAGTACTACATAATGCTAATGCAGTGACTCCTCAGGTGAGGCCAAGCCTGGCAACCTGACCACATGGTGAAAGGACAAAACTGGGTGCTATAAACTGTCCTCTAACCTCCATACACATCACATACATTCTCTCTCTCTCTCTCTCTCTCTCTCTCTCTCCCCCTCTCCCCCTCTCCCCCTCTCTCCCCCTCCCTCCCTCCCTCCCCCTTCTCACTATAAGTAGATTTAATCTTAGGATTTTTTTTTTTTTTTTGGTTTTTCAAGACAGGGTTTCTCTGTGGCTTTGGAGCCTGTCCTGGAACTAGCTCTTGTAGACCAGGCTGGTCTCGAACTCACAGAGATCCGCCTGCCTCTGCCTCCCGAGTGCTGGGATTAAAGGCGTGCACCACCACCACCCGGCTAATCTTAGGATTTTTTAAAAAAAATTTTATAGCTGGGGGACAGTGCCCAAGGAGTCTGTCTGATACTGTAGGTGTTGAGAACTGAATACAGGTTTTCTGGAAGAACAGCAAATACTGTTAAACACCAAGCCATCTCTCCCTAATAAATGTAATTTAAAAAAATAAAAAGTACTATCTAGAAATGATTCAAAGGATAAAATACATCTATACATTTTAATATATAAGAAGATGTATTGGGCTGGAGAGATGGCTCAGTGGTTAAGAGCATTGCCTGCTCTTCCAGAGGTCCTGAGTTCAATTCCCAGCAACCACATGGTGGCTCACAACCATCTGTAATGAGGTCTGGTGCCCTCTTCTGGCCTTCAGGCATACACACAGACAGAACATTGTATACATAATAAATAAATAAATATTTAAAAAAAAAAGATGTATTATGGTAAATCCACTTACCAGTTATTTCCCTATGCCACAGAAGACCAAAGCGAAGCAAAGATTTATATTTGCATGTGTGTGTGTGTGTGTGTGTGTGTGTGTGTGGTGGTGGTGAATGGATATCAGGACAGCTTGCAGGAGTTGGTTCTCTTCCATCATGTGGGCTACTGGGAATCAGCAGGAAGGCCCTTGATATCTCAACTGGCCAACTTACATTATTATGAACAACAAAAAAACAGAAAACTAATGTATTGAAAATCCTGGAGCAACTGGGCAATGGTGGCACACATGTTTAATCCCAGCAGTTGGAAGGTAGAGACAGGCAGATCTCTCTGAGTTCCAGAACAACCTATTCTACAGAGTGAGTTCCAGGACAGCCAGAGCTTACAGAGAAACCCTGTCTCAAAAAATCAATCAATCTATCTATCAATCATTCAAAACAAGAAAATACTGGAGCAACCAGGCAGTGGTGGTGTACACCTTTAGTCCCAGTACTTAGGAACAAAGGCAGGCTGATTTCTCTGAGTTTGAGGCCAGCCTGGTCTAGAGAGTAAGTTCCAAAACATCCAGGGCTACACAAAGAAACCATGTCTCAGGAAAAAAACAAAACAAAACTGGAGCTGTAGCTCAGTGGCAGAATAGAACACCTGTCTTGAAGACATGAAACCTAGGCTCAATGCCAATATGTAAAAAAAGAAGAAAACAAAAGTTTTACCTTACATGTATTAGGTTCTGCATTTGATCTTAAAAAAAAAAAACCAAAACAAAACAAAAACTGGGACCAGCAGGATGGATCAGCTGGTAAAAGCCCTTGCTGCCAATCCTGATGGCCTGAATTCCTTCCCCAGCACCCACATGACAGAAGGAGAAAATAGAGTCCCCCAAGTTGTCTTCTGACTTCTCTGCACATAGTTCATGAAAATGCAATAAAAGATTTCTAACTCATTGATAGACTAGACTCTGACTGTAAAGGGTGAATCTGGAACAGATACCAAAGTTACTTCTTAAAAACATTTTCTTTTTTTTCTACCACTGGAAAGTTACTACTACCACTTGGCTAATTATCCATGTAAGTTACAGTCTTTCCAGCTCAGCTGTCCCACTAAGCAGCATTTGCTGTCTATTTTGACTTGTAGACTTCTCAGTGCATACTATAACTACATCAGATTCTGTCTTTAGTCTGAGATTCCTCATTCTTGTGAATCCACTGAAAGCCCCACTCCCAAGTTCTCCTAAATGTCTTTTGATCCTTTTTTTCTCTTTTTTTTTTTTTTTTTTTTTTTTTTTGATTTTTCGAGACAGGGTTTCTCCGTAGCTTTTGGTGCCTGTCCTGGAACTAGCTCTTGTAGACCAGGCTGGCCTCGAACTCACAGAGATCCGCCTGCCTCTGCCTCCCGAGTGCTGGGATTAAAGGTGTGCGCCACCACCGCCCGGCGATCCTTTTTTTCTTAAACAACTATTATAGCATTTCACACACTGTGCATTATTTTTCCTTTTTTTTGGGTGGGAGGCAAGCACTCTGCACCAAGGAAAATTCCTAGCCTCTTACCTTTTCCTGATTCTCTACTAATTCATATAAATTATTTCTTTCCTGTTTGAATTTGTGTTAGTTATCATTGTTATTGAACTAAAGTGCTCAAGTGTATTAGTTCATTCAGTGCTCAACACAGCCTCTGCAGGAAATGATTAAGAAAACTAAGGATAATAAATGGAACTCAGATTTGAACCCAGGGCACGCTTAACTGTTATGTGATGTAATGCTTTCAGATTTTTCCAAAGTACCTGAGTTTGATAATATAATACCATCCACACAGGCGACCAAGCAGGAAGATATCTTGAGCTAGGAATGTTTATGGCTATCCCGGTCGATACATTGAGATCCTGTTGCAAAAATAAGGTTTTGTTTTTGCGATCAAGTCTCACAGGTAGTCCTGACTGACCTTGAATTTCTGGTAATCTGCCTGTGTCTACTTCAGTGCTGGAATTACAGATTACAAGTATGAGCCATTATGTCCTTTTAAGGTTCTTAAAAATATATCTCAAGGTACTATTAGCAATTTTTAATCTCAATCCTATAAAATTGGAACAACATGTGATGTCCTTTTTATGAATGGAAAAACTGAACCCCAGAGAACTTCCTGTGTTTTGTCCTTGGTCACTTAGGATTATTAGTAAGATTCTTCCTATTCTTTCTGTGCGTTCTGTTTTGATGACCCAGGAAAATTAATAAAAATTCTTTGTGAAACAACTCAAAAGCTAGATGCTATAGATCATAGTCTGTTCTCCTCGTGCGGGAAGTTGAGGTAAGAAGATTGCCAAAAGTTTAAGACCAGCCTGGGCGGCTACATAGTGAGACCCTGTCTGAAAAAAACATCAACCTTGATTTTATGTACTGATTTCTAGATCTGCTGAGGAGCTGCCTCCTTCAGAAATGCTGAAAAGTCTCGTCAGGCTAGCATGTGAGAAAGAGACAAAAGATTGCTTTTAGGAACTAAAGCTTATGGAATTGCTAACTAGTTGAATCTTTCTCTAGTTAATACAATATTTTCTTTGTATTAATACCTTGGCTTCTGTTCAAAATTGTAATTATTTCCTGCATGACTTTGTTTAAGAAAATTGACTGTAATGACTTTAGTTGTCAACAGCCCCCCCCCGAAAAATTAGTAATTTTTTAAAAATATTTATTTATTTATTATGTATACAATATTTTGTCTGTGTGTATGCCTGAAGGCCAGAAGAGAGTACCAGGTCTCACTATAAATGGTTGTGAGCCACCATGTGGTTGCTGGGAATTGAACTCAGGACCTTTGGAAGAGCAGGCAATGCTCTTAACCACTGAGCCATCTCTCCAGCCCCCAAATTAGTAATTTCTGAATAGTGATATTTAACATAGAATTTTGAGCTAAAGGTGTTTATCACTCTAAAACATATTTTAAGATTTATTTTTATTGGTTTATTTACTTATTTATTAGACAGAGTTGACTATGTAGTCCTGGTTGGCCTCAAACTCAAAGAGTGCTTACCAGTCTCTGCCTTTCAAGTTTTGGGATTAAAGACATGCACCACCATGCCCTGCTTTATTATTTTTTTTTAAATTATGCTTATTTCTGTGGTTGGGGGCTATGTGCAGATGTCTACAGAAGCCAGAAGCTTCAGATGCCCCTGGATCTGGAGCTACAGACAGTTGTAAGCCACAGACGTGGGTGCTAGGAGCCAAACTCTGATCCTCTGCAGGAGTTATGTACACTCTTAACAACTAAGCCATCTTTCCAGACCCCAATCTAAAATTTCATAAGTTACTTGTTTAAAAGAATTTATTCTTGGCCAGGCGATGGTGGTGCACATCTTTAATCCCAGCCCTTGGGATTAAGGATTTCTGTGAGTTCAAGGCCTGCCTGGTCTACAGAACAAGTTCCAGGGCAGGCTCCACAACTAGGTAGAGAAACCCTGTCTCAAAAAACAAAACAAATAAACAAAGAATATGTTCTTATCCTTCCAGCTTTCAAATGGGAAAACCCCATGTCTTCAGCCAATTTAGCCTGAAATCACTTAAAGCTTTTTAGTTTTTAGGAGGCCCGAGAGGTAACTCAGTGGTTAAAAGCACTGACTGCTCTTCCAGAGGACCCAGATTCAATTTCTAGCATCCACAAGGTACTCAACAACTGTGACTCCAGTTCTAGGGGACCTGACACCCACTTCTGGTCTCCAGAGCACATTCACACATGGTGCATAGACATACATGCAGGCAAAACACCAATACATAAAATAAAAAATGTTAAGAAATGATTTTAGTTTATAGCATGATAATGATGTGCTGATGTATTACATTATTGCATATATTTTTTATAAAGGTAGGTAACTGCTGGTTAACATAGTAATGATAGTGTCATAAAGGAAATTTGATTGTATTTGCCTTTATATACTCCATTCTTTCATGTATGTTTCATACTAGACATAAGCACATTTGAATTTTTGTTTAAATTAGTTAAAAGCAATTTAAATTTTTCCTCAGTTGCATTAGACATGACAAATGCTAATAGCCATGTAGTTACTTCATTGAGTAGTTCAAATTATAGAACATTTCCATCACAGAAAGTTCTGTATACTCTGTGGTTGATTGTCTAGAATACAGTTGTAAGGATAGACTCAAAGGATGGTATTGTGGGCTTATATTTTCCTATTACTGTAAAATAGTATTAAAGAAGAAGTTTTCAGTTTGACTTTTGGTTTTAGTTTTTGAGACATGTCTCATGTAGTTCAGGCTGATCTCCAACTCCCTATGTAGCCAAAAATAATCTTGAGTTTCTTATTCTAATGTAGCAGAGGCTTAATAAGCATCCAATTCATCAGCCAGAACTTTGTGTTGCTTGTTTTTTATTGTTTTTTTTCTTTAAAATTTATTTATTTTCACTTTATTTGCATTGGTGTTTTGCCTGCATTGGTGTATGTCTGTCAGATCTTGGAGTTACAGCAGTTGTTAGCTGCTATTTGGGTGTTATTGGGTGCTGGGAATTGAACCCTGGTCCTCTGGAAAAACAGTCAGTGCTCCCAACTACTGAGCCATCTCTCCAGCCCCTCTGTTCTTTTTACAGTAATAAAAGAATACTCTCAGAATTCTTCTTAAATTATTATGTTAATATATTTACTTTTTTGGTAATGAGTTTCCCTCTTGGCTCTCCATTACAAATAAGTGTGTATGGGCTAGGAATGTAACAAACATTTGCCTAGCTTGCACAAGGTCCTACGTTCTAGTCCTTACACCACACAGACACACAAACGTATATATCTTAGTAACAGGAATAGGTAGATTGGGTTGCTTTTAACATATATGCTTAATGTTATGTAATATTTACTTATTTTCTTCTGTCACAGGTAGAAGAGTCAGCAATGATGGGAGTTAGCGGCTATGTGGAGTATCTCCGAGAACAAGAGGTATCTGAGCGGTGGTTCCGGTATAATCCCCGCCTCACCTGCATCTACTGTGCCAAATCTTTCAACCAAAAGGGAAGTCTGGACCGCCACATGCGCCTGCATATGGGAATAACACCCTTTGTCTGCCGCATGTGTGGAAAAAAGTATACCCGGAAAGATCAGCTGGAATATCACATCCGCAAGCACACAGGCAACAAGCCCTTTCACTGTCATGTTTGTGGCAAAAGTTTCCCCTTCCAGGCCATCTTGAATCAACACTTTCGAAAAAACCACCCTGGCTGTATACCCCTGGAAGGGCCTCATAGCATTTCTCCTGAAACGACTGTAACATCCCGGCAAGCTGAGGAAGGGTCACCTTCTCAAGAAGAAATGGTTGCTCCTGGGGAATCTGCCCAGGGCTCAGTGTCTACTACTGGGCCAGATTGAAACATTGAGGGGGAAGGGGCAGACCCTCTTCCCCTCTGGGCGGTAAGCAGCCTATATCAAAATCATGGGCTGGTACTTAGATTCACAAAATGCCACATCGCTTGACTAGAAGACGTTCCCATGGTGTTGCCAAATTAGAGGATCATACAGAAAGCACGAAAGGCTCTTCTCCTCTTTCCCACCTCACTCACACTTTGGAAAATAATCAAGCAAATCAGCTTCTAATTCAGGGATCAACAGCCTTGGTTTGTTAACTTTATAAGAAAAAAATGTTTTTAACAAAACTGATCAGTGAATGGTCATTTATCTACCAGTCATGATTGAACACTGTACTTAGGTTCATATCATCTTGATGGGTGAAATACTAGATCTAAAAAACAAACAATCAAAAAAAAAAAAAAACCAACAACAACAGGAGCTTTGGCCGACGGAAGCAGCCTATCAGAAGTGGGAAAGGTAGTCACACCGGTGAGAAAGAGGAATCTTTCCTTCCTCTTCCCTGCCAGAGCATGCATTTCCGTATTTTAAGAAAAAAAAGTGAATACTGGTGATTCTTGTTGTTCTAAAAGGTTAGACTGTCTTTGCCCTGGGGAGGCATCTAGTACTTTGTCTTGTTTTGGCTACCTACTAGCAAGCATCATCACCTGAAGCACGTTAGGTAGGTAGAAGTAAAGTGAGAAGCCAAGCGTTTTCAGTGGGCACTTACACATCTGGGAGCATGAGGAGGAGCAGGAAAGAAAGTGTTCTTATGTTTGCAAGTACTATACATTGCAGAGCTGAACTGCAACTTTCTGATTGGTGTTTGTAAACCATAACACTTGCATGCCTCCTTGGGTGTTTCAAAAATGTTTCTAGTTATGAGTTATCCTGTTAGGCTGACTACCAAAATTCCATCCTCTTCAGCTCCTAGTTTCCTATAACAGCAATATTGTACATCAGAAATGTCACTTTTCAGTCAAATGAGCCTGGATTGTTTTTTTAAATCCATGGGTCTCCACATTTGATAACTTTTATATGAAGTTTTTAAACATTTTTTTCCGCAATACTGTAGTTGAAGAGAGATTCGACACTGTTGTTCTTATTGCAACCACAGCTTCATTCCCTTCTGCGTGTTTTGTACTTTATATTTTCAGTCCAATGAAGAACCTCACTTAAACCTATGTCTTGGTTTTGCAAGTCTATATATAATTCATAAACCAATTAGCAAATTGCTGGAAACTCTTAAGAGTTTTTTTTTAAAAAAAAATAATACACTACAGGGCACTTCACTTACAAGACAATATCTTGCACAATCATGTTGCAATAAATGATCAAGGGATCAATTTTTAGCAGGTGTGGTTACATAATCATTCCTAAGATTTTTAAAACTTCAAGGGACTATTTTAGTGATTTTGAGTTTTTCTGAGATTCTTAACCCAGCTCTGAAAGAATTTACCAAACACATAGAACTTTATATGCCCTGTCTTGCATGCAGAGAAAGGAGTAGGAATGTTAGACAGTACAGGCAAAAAGATGCCAGAAGTCTACAATGCAAGTAGAAGTCTCTAGTTTCTCCTGAGTGGTTTTTAAAGAATATTTAAAGGTGTAATGGTTTGAGTAATTGTTTTGGTACAGGGATATGTATGATTCTAAGAGATTTGGGAGAGGGGTTGGTCCTGCCTGCACTAGTGAGCCATTTATGACAATGTGAAGTTTGTGCTCCTTGTGAGCACCTTGGGTATGGAAAAGTGGAGAAAATGCATTTTTGGTGGTAAACTGGAATGCAAAGGGTAGCTTTAAGCAATCTGATAATTGTATATACTGTATCACTAGAGAAAGGTTTTCTCTTGTGGAAAAAGAAAAGAAATTCATTTTAAAAGGAGTATTATGGTGCTCCAAGAGAAGAGCCTGCTCTTAAAAACAGCACGGAGGAGTTGTGTCTTATTGTTGATCATCATAGGCAGGCTTCTTGCTACTTAGTTGGGCAACAGCATGATAGAGTAAAAACTGTCTCATAGAGTTACCTTAGGGATTGCTATGCTCTGTGGCATAAAAACATAGAGTTGAAGTTCTCGGGAAACATTTTAGCTTCTATTCAAGGCTTTCAGTGGACAGACGTTGTCATTACTGAACAGGCAGGTACCTGGGAAGTACAGAAAATGCTGCTTTAGATGATTTTTTTTAAACCAGCCAAAAATATTTTACATCTGCCCTACTTTTGAAAAGTTAAGCTGTATGCTAAAAAGTTGTTTTTTGCATTGTTAACTTTTTAGGCTATATATGAGAAAATAGAGCTTTTAACTATTACCAAATTATAAAGGTTCAGGTGCAGTAATTTTGTACAGAGAAACTCCATCAAGTTCAGCCACTAACATCTTGAATGGGTAGAGACTGTTGAGATGTCAGGCATGTTTGGCAGGTTCCCTTCTGTTTTCATTCTTTTCTAATAGGTTTTCATTATATTGATACTGTGAAGAGTGCTTCCGGTCCTGAGACCACATCAGCACAGTCTTCTTTGCTAGTCTCTCCTATAATTGGCCTAGCCAGAGCCATGAAATTCATGAGACTTGTAGCCAGGCTACCTTTGAAACAAATTAAAGTTTTCAAAGATAATCATCTGTGTTATTTAGAAATGGTACCTAATTCAAATATCCAGGATTCTTATCCAGATTCACTGTGAGATTGCCCTGCTTCTTTGCTAACATCACTGTCGGGTCATAAGTAGAATGCTCTATATATTAATGAATATTGGTATGCACAAGGAGTATGGTCATTAATGGTGTACTAAATGGGCTTTAGCTGATGCTGAAACTTACTACCAAATCTTGACTTGCACATGTCACCTGTGAGGGGAACTGCATTAGCAGTGAGAGCTAAATCAGTAGATAACTTAATGCCATGGAGTTGCAGTATCAGAACTATTATCATTGAGGGATACTTAGCAGAGAAGCTATCTAGTATTGTCATCCAATGCAGAGAGTTGGTCACATGTGTATCTATTTTTACTCTAAATAGACTTTGTATTCTCTCTAAATTCTGATACTGATATAAACTGTGGCGTTCACATGGCAGTAACACTGTATTTACTCAGAAAGGCTCTTCTTCTCTTTTTACACAGAACCGTAATTACCTCTAAACTGAGTTGAATTTTATTTTATATAAATTCCAAGCAACTTCATAGTTTGGGGGGATCTTGTTTTGTTTTTAGTATTTGAGACAGGGTCTTTGCTATGTAGTCCCTTGCTGTCATGGTCCTCACTATATAGCTCAGCAGGGCCTTGAACTCATAGGAATCCTTCTGTCTCAACATCCTAAGTACTGAGAACTAAATCTAATTTGGACTACATAAAACTGAATTAGTTTGTAAAAGACAAAAATGAAAGAAAGCAGTTAAGAAAAGTTTTCTTGTATGTTTGCCTTTTTTTCTGTTTCCAGATCCCTTGACGTCAGTGAAACAAAGATGGTGTGAGAGTAAACAGAGACTGTCCCTGCCTCTTCACAGTGGGGGTTCAGCTGTAGGTGGGACTGTCCCTGCCTCTTCATAGTGGGATTCAGCTGTAGGTGGGACTGTGGTGGATGGGTGATGTCTAGAACTTCATTTGTATAACTGAGTAGTCCTTTGTCCACAAATAGCTTTGCACAGCCTTACTCTTAATGCATACTAGTTGTTTCTTTTAACTGGCGCAATTATTTGTTTAACAAGGAGGTCTAATTTAAAGAAATAGAAGCACTGGAAAATGGAAAAGGAAGGACTTTTTTCTTCTTGTTCTTTTGGTTTTCAAGACAGGATTTCTCTGTATCGTTCTTGCTGTCTTGTAACTTGATCTGTAAACCAGGTTGGCCTCATACTTAGAGATCTCCTGCCTTTGCTAGGACTAAAGGCATTTGCTATCATTGCCTGGCAAGGAAAGACTGCTTAATGTAGTAGAAAAGCTCTTAATAAGAAAGAGTTGGCATCCTATAGGTAAGCAGGCATAATTTACTTTTCTCTTCCAAGTATGTTCTTTTCCTTATTTGTACACTTATTTATTCAAGGAATATTCAGTGAATCATTACTGAGCAATCTTTGGAAATGGAGCTTTTTACATGAGGCCACAATGGAAAAGAACTTAAAATACTAAAATATTTTCATAGCTGAGTTAGGAAAGAAACAGCAAGCTGTTGCCAGGTAAATCACTGACTTTGAGAGTAGCCCTCAGCAAAGCAGATCCCTAGGGTTTATGGGTTAAATCAGGGTTCAGCAAACCATGGCCCAAAAATCAAATATGAAGAAAAGTATACCCTAACACCTATTTGTTTAGCTATTGTTTATGGTTTCTTTGTACTATGATGATAAAGTTGAGTACTTGACTAACAAAGCCTGAAAATACTGTGGAAGGTGTCAAAGGTTTGCCATCTTCAGCTTACTTTTGGAAGGTTGACTCTAATTACTCCTACTATTTCACCTTTAGCATAGTGTAATTGAGGCCTTAAATTCATAATCACATCTGCATTGGATACTTGAGAAGAGTGTGTCATCTTTTCCTAGATCCCCATAAACCCTCTTGGTTTTTCTTCTGCTTGATTCCCATTCCAGAAAGGAAAAGTAGAATGGGTTATAAGCCAAAAAGAAGCTGGATTATGATTTGCCCTTGCCCAAAAGGTATAAGTAGATTAAGTTTAGCATAGTAGTTGTTTATAACAAAACATCTCTTATAAGAAAAAATCCCACTTATAACAGTGTGGAGTTAAATGGGTACCCTATTCAAAAAGTTAATGCTTTTGTAAATTTTGCCATTTCTGATCTTGCTTAAAGTGATTTGCATAATAATGGCATAAATGAACTTAACCTCCTAGGATTAAAGAGTAATTTCTGTTATGGATAGTTATTACTAGTTGTGGTGACTCTTGCCTGTATCCTAGCACTTAGGAAGGAAGGTGAAGATAAGGCTCAGGAGTTCAGATTTATCCTTGGCTACAAAAAGTTTGAGGGTAGCCAAGGCTATGTGAGACTGTCTCAAAAAAAACATAACAAAAGATGTTTTGATTCTTATCAGATGTACTGTTTTTCTAGATTAGATACCTGTATTTTTCCCTTTATTTTAATCTTAGGTAAATTCACTCTGTCCTCATTTAAACAAAAAAACAAAAACAAAAAAAAACCTCTAATCTTTTTCTTTTGGATGTGTTAAAGCATAGATAGTAAAATGTCAAGATTTCAAATTTTTCTTAGGCCCATTCTTATATAACTGCTATTGTCTAATTTGTTAAAATATATGTTGGACTATTACATATTTACTTAGGGAAGATTCATTCTTAGTGTTATACAAGGTGTGGAGAAATGTGAAATGCTAAATGTTTTCATAGAAATCCTTGTAAGAAGAGAATATGATTCTTCCCCATTTGGAAATACGTGGGCTTCAGAGTTTCATTTGGGTGGTTTACTAGACTATGCTAATGCAGTACAGTGAGTTTGATTTGTTGTTATGAGTCCTAGTGTAGATAAAGATAGGATGAGTCACTGGTCTCCACATAAGACATGTCTTTCATTCTTTTGGTTTGGTTTGGTTTGGTTTAGTTTTGCTATTTTTTGTTGTTTTTTTTATTTTTGTTTTTTATTTATTTGTTTTCTGATAGGGTCTCACTGTGTAACTCTGTCTAGTCTAGAACTCCCTATGGAGGTCATACTGGCCTGGAACTCACAAGAGATCTCTCTGCCTCTGCCTCTGCCTCTCAAGTGCTGGGACTAAAGGCATTTGTTACCCCACTGACCACTGCTTTGTTCTTAAAGTTGCCTTCTAATAAGATATTTCTGTGTTTTATGTGATATCACCTCTGAAAAATTGATAATCCTCATTGTAAAGTTTCAGAATATTCATCTAAGTTAAGTCTGTTTGTCTCAGAGCACATTACACTTAGTCATAATGGGTTTTCTGGTTGATCTGGGACCTGTTACTTGAGAGAGAACTTGGCTGCACATAACTGAATCATTTCAGCTGTGCACTGTTTGAGGTTTTGCTAATAGATGTCATTTAGGGATTGATTGTAAGTATTGGAGTTTGCCAAGCGTTGTGATTAATTCTCAGTGTTTTTGCTTCTCTGCTTTCTAGTGTTTTTCCTGGTCTTCAGAGCAGGATTTTTAAATGGTGCTTTTTCCCAGGCTGGTGTTTTACTTAAGATAGTAAGTAGGCTTTCTTCCTCAGGACAGGCCAGAGTTGAAAAGTGTGCGTATGTTAGAATACCTGAGCTTGTTACATTACAAAGAATTATTGCTAAGGACAGTGACCTAAAACCTTTAGAGGTGTCTGTACAGATCATCCATTTCGGTTGTGTTAGACGATCTTTTCTCAGATGATACACAGCAATACTAGAAAGACACACAGTTACCTGAAATCTACATTATCTTTACAGAGGATATAAAAATATTTTTTATAAATAATTTCTAATCTTACAGCCTTCCCCTTCTATATCAGAAACACTTCTTAACACAGTTAAAAGGTCTCCAGTAGCTCAACTAGTACAAGCTTTAAACAGCAAAGCTAACTTAGGAAGGCAGAGCATAGTGTGTGTGGCAGGGTGCTTTTCTAATGCTTGTTATCTGTGTTTACTCAGTAGTTCCTGTGGAGGAACCTTAAGTGCATAAGGTAATCTATATTGAGCATCCCATGTGACCAACACCATAATTTAATACCATGAATTTTAGGATATGAATTATTCCATAATGCCAGAAGTTAAAGTATCTCATAGAAACGTATGCAACTACTTATCTTCACTGGTAGGTAATATATAGGAAACTATGTCCATAATAGGCTGGGCGGTGGTGGCGCATGCCTTTAATCCCAGCACTCGGGAGGCAGAGGCAGGCGGATCTCTGTGAGTTCAAGGCCAGCCTGGTCTACAAGAGCTGGTTCCAGGACAGGAACCAAAAGCTACAGAGAAACCCTGTCTCGAAAAACAAAACAAAACAAAAAAATAAATGTTAAATACTTTTGGTACCTGACAATGTGGTTGGAATTTGTAAAACAAAACCAGCTTTAGTTAGTTGTGGCTTCCCATTCTTTTGAGATTTGGGGGGTTTTTTTGTTTGTTTGTTTTATTTTCTGGTTTTTTTTTTTTTTTTTTTGAGAGACAGGGTCTCTCTGGGTAGCTCTGGATGTCCTAGAACTTACTACATATGCCAGGCTATCCTTGAATTCATAGAGATCTGCTGCCTCTGCATCCTGAGTATTAGTATTAAAGGTATGCTCCACCATGCCCATCATGGCTTCCCATTCTTGAGAGTCTCAAACCTACTTGTTGGGAGTCTGAGACATGATTTTTCAGGGAGCTTGCACTTTTTACTATAGAAAGAGTTCTGAAGAAGTACTTACCTATACTGTGTGCTCTACTAGCATGACTGCAGTTACATCAAATACTCCTGAGGTGATAAGAATACAAGAAAAACAGCCAACTTTTTTGGGTGTTTATGTGCCAGACACGGTTTCTTAATTTATCTAATCCTCGTGTTAGTCTGTTGGGATTATTGTTACCTTCATCTCAGAGAGAAGGACACACTTCGTCTCTTCATAGGCAGTCTAACACCAGATTTCTCTGGATAGCCTCTAGTGCCTTCAGTGAGTGTGATTATGGCACGTTTTATAGATGAGAAAGCTGATGAGCCTAAGGGTATATAACTTTACAGTTCGTATTTACCAATCCAATTCCAAAGTCCTGACTACCTCCAGTATGTCACATTTACTTTCTATACAGTATCCAGTAATATTCCTACTTTTAGTGAACTTGCAATCAAGGGCAGAGGCTGGAGAGATGGTTAAAGCTCGGTGGTTAAAGCACTGACTATTCTTCATGAGGACCTAGATTTGCTTTCCTACATTACAGCTCACAGCTTGTTATTATAATCCCAGAGGATTCAGAGGTCTCTTCTGACCTCTTCAGGTACAGACATGCACATTGTACAAAGACATAAATGCAGGCAAAACAACCATAGACATAAGTAACATTTAGTATAACCCAAGAGTAAGTTATTAGCAGATTTCTTCAAAGAGTCTTGTAGTTGGTCTCTATGCAGACTTGAGTAGGAATCTTGCCCACTTAAAAGAGTTGCCCATTGGAATGTCTAATTGTGAGTAAGTTGGGTGAGTTACTATTTTAAAATGAATCTTTTTTTCTGGCTATCTATTGCTGCATAACAAAGTACCCTAAAGTTTAAAGTGGCTTAACAACCATTTTATAAATCTTGACTTTGTAAAAAGTTAGAGGTTAAAGAAGAAGGGGCAGGTGGTTGAACTGGTCTGGAAGGTCCAAGATTATGTCATGCATGCCTAATGTAGGGAGACCTGAAAAGCTGGCTTTAGCCTTTCCATTGAGTTTCAAGGAGTTTGGGTCTTTCAAAATAGGGTTTCCCTAGCTCTGGCTGTCCTAGAAACTAGCTCTGTAGACCAGGCTGGGCTCTAACTCAGAGATCTACTGTCTCATCCTCCCAAGTATTGGGATTTAAGGCGTGCATCACCACTGCCTGGCACATAGTTGGGCTTCTTAATATGGCAGCTCTTAATAGACTGCTAAAAGCTGGGCAAAAGATCTGATCTTCTTAAAGGCCAGACCTACAATCATCATGGGGTCACTGTCATACTTTAGTCAGTGGTGAGCCCAGATCTTAGAAGAGAGGAAATACCCTAACACTTGTGAAAAATATGAAGAGATTTGAGGCCATGTTGAATTGTGTACAGGAAATATTAGATTTTGAATTTTCTTTTTTAAACCTTTGAGGGTCAGTTACTAGTGCCCTTGAAGCCATTTATTAGATCTGTTGTGGCATAGTAAAAGACATAGAAGGAGAATGAGACAAATATTTGAGTCTCATTTCATTGGCCTTACCTTAGATTCTACATATTTTAAAGCAGTCCTTCCTTTTCCACTCTATACCGTGTCCCAGGCTGTGAGCTTTTGCTAAAGTTGCCGTGAAACCATGATAGTTAGACAGGCTGAGCCAAAAATACTTCCAAGGAAGTAAAAAGCTTGCTGCTTGGGCTGAAGAGATGGCTCAGAGGTTAAGAGCACTGCCTGCTCTTCCAAAGGTCCTGAGTTCAATTCCCAGCAACCACATGGTGGCTCACAACCATCTGTAATAAGGTCTGGTGCCCTCTTCTGGCCTGCAGGCATACACACAGACAGAATATTGTATACATAATAAATAAATAAAATATTAAAAAAAAAACTTGCTGCTTGAAATGTTGGGGTTTTGTTTGTTTGTTTTGAGACAGCTGTATTTTAAGTTTAAGTGGAAAATTCCCGTGATGTGGCTACTAAATCGTTTTCAGGAATTTCTCTTGTGTGGCTACATATCATATTGTTGAGATCATAAAAGGTTCTTGTACTGAGGTCTTACACATCAGTCAAACGCACACTTTAACCACCGAGCTACACCTGCAGCTTATGATAGTAAACATTTTACTCTCTTTATCTCATCTCTATCTTTACCACTTCTCCTATAATTTTGTGCTTAAAGATGAATTGGTTGATCCCATTCTTACTGCTTTTCTTACAGGAAAATCAATTGCCAGTTTTGTGTGTCTTTAGTCTCTTAGCAGCTGTTACCAGCCTCTCTCTCATTGAAGTTTTTTGAGGCTGGAGTTGTCAGATTTATAATGCTTTTATTTAAGCCCCTGGTGACTTAATCAGACTGAAAAACTTACACTAGTTCTGGATTGAGGAGAAGATGGTAGAGAATGAGCTGTGCTCTAGTTATCCCAAGTCAGTACCCTTCCAAGAGAGGAGATTCCAAGTTGTCATGCAATATAATGGTATCTGTTGCTAAGAGAGGCCTAGGGAAATGGAAGGGTTCTAAGGAGCCAGGGACTTGTACTGTAGTTAGATATCCAAAGGTAGAATGGAGATTAAGTAGATTTTATCATGTAAACATTGGGGGAAGTTTTTAGTGAATAAAAAGGACAGAGCTTCCAAAAGAAAAGAAAGACTAGAACTTAATTTAAAACTGTTTTTTCTTGATTCTCATTTCCACCATTATATAATTTATCTCCCCCCGCCCTTTTTTTTTCTCGAGACAGGGCTTCTCTGTGTAGACCAAGCTGACCTTAAACTCACAGAAACCTGACTGTCTGCCTCCCTAGTGCTGGGATTAAAGGCGTACACTGCTACTGCCCAACAAACTGCCCTTCTTGACAGAGACACTTTGAGATTGCAGTCCCAGGAAATGAGCTTTACTGTGCTAACCTATGCTGTGACTCAGGCGTTGTTGTCTGACTCATTGGAAGCTTCTCGGGAACCTCTGTGGTCTCAAGTTTGCAGTCATTGGATGGTTGCTTAGGAAAAGAGAGCAGGATGAGAAAAGGGAATCCTGCTGTTGACAGTCTTTGGTTTCAGCGTCGTGGTCACAGCAGTCTGAGAGAATGGTCTGTTCCCAAAGTCATAGAAACCCAACTGTAGTGGTTAAAAACCACTCAGAAACAAAAATGCTATGCAGGGAAGAAAGCTTAAATGTGTTTTCTCTGGAAGCCAAATTACTAAAGTGGTCACTAAAAGTGTGCTGAAAGTCACCTCTGACATGCTGTCAGATGACGACATACTAGGATTTATATGGAGTTTCTAGTGTTTTTACAAAATTAACTTTAAATCCAGTAATGAGTTTTATTGTTGTTTTTAATGAGCCTATTTTCTTTTTGGAAAAAAAATGGCTCAATAAAAATATCACTAAAGAATTGAGTTGTATATGCATGTGTATTAAACACAGAATGGTATACTGAAGATGGTTCATGCAAATAACTTTTATGGGAAGTTTAGCTATTTTCTTAATGTCTTTTCATAAATGTATGTTATAAATATATTTACTCACCCACCTAGATCTTCATAGCATAGAAACATTTCATTTGTTGTGTTGTACTAGAAGTTAAATTCGTGGCATAGTAGGCTATGGGAGCTTTAGTGAACTTTGTATTTGGGCTTTAAAAAACGTTTCTTGCACTTTCTGTTTATAAAGATGGTATAACACATCTAGTAGTGCAGCTGCTTTTTTAGAGCCAGCAGATGTAGGTATTAAAATGATATATATGCTTAAAGCCCCCAGAAAAGAAAATATACATATAGCTACCTGAAAAGGGTTAGGGATCAATACAAAATACAACCTGAAAGTAGCTATTGGGATAAACTTACTGTTGCTGTGAATTGCAATATGTTGCTGAGTTGTCAGGTATGTGTGTGAATTACATGTATGTAAGGAAAAGATGTTTAATGAAGGTAGATAAGTCAATGTAAAATAGCCTACCTCCCACTAATATGAAAATTAGCATATTCAAGATTGCCCGGTAGCCCATGGACATGAGCCTAATTCCTCAGCTCCTCTACCCCCATCCTTTTCTATCTACATTTCAGCTCCTCTACCTCTGGGCATTTGCCTGAAAAAAATCGGGTTAGCTTTCTGTAGCAAGCAGGGGAAAGCTAGACTCAAAGAACGGAGGTTATCATGTAGATGTTAATGTTTGATTCATGTTGCCCAAGCCACGCACCTGTCTCGTAGAAGTGTCTTGTAGAGGTAGAGAAGAGGCTTTCCTGGTTTTGCTGTCTATGTGTGCCTCACATATATGCAGTTTTCCTGTGTTACCCAGAGTGGCCTCAAGCTCTCCATCCTCTTGACTCACCCTCCATTTTTGCTGTTTGTTTGTGATGTTCCCAAGGAAGAACCCTAGGCCTTGCTTTGCAGCTCAGGCTGGCCTTGAACTCTTATTGTTCCTGCCTTGGCCTCTTGAGTGCTGGCACTACCAGCATGTGGCACCACACCCACTTTTTGTGTTTGGTCCTTAAGATGCCCCCAACTCCTTTGAATGATTGAAACATCACTGTTCTTTCATCACCATTTGCAGTTCATTTTGTAGGGACTAGAATATTAACTACATTTATTTTCTTTTTCTTTTTTTTCTTAACTACATTTTCCTGATAACGAGCCTGCTACCAATATCTTACGTGGGTATACATAAAAAGGATTTTTGGAAGATCTGTTTTGCTTCTGATTACTCTAAAGAGAGATGCGCTTTTTAAAATACCAATTACTGTCATAATAGTCAAGATTTGGATTTTGTACATGGCAGGAAAGTTGATTTCACCAGTAAAATGCCACCTAATCAGAACTGATTTCTCCTTGAGGTAGTAGTTCCCGGAGCCAAGTTGGCTTACCTACCTTTTAAACACTTGTTTGCTGAGGACTAACTGCTGGCTCTAACAGCTACCCTAGAATGCTTACTACCTTTTCATTCTCATGCTCTGTCATGGTTAGAAATGAAAATTAGTCAGTTATCCATTTTCAGATCTTT
The DNA here is from genome assembly GCF_018167655.1 of Microtus oregoni. Classification (NCBI taxonomy): domain Eukaryota; kingdom Metazoa; phylum Chordata; class Mammalia; order Rodentia; family Cricetidae; genus Microtus; species Microtus oregoni. Next base: position 37,767,118 of record NW_024543072.1, read on the forward strand.
AGGGTTGCCACTTTTTTCTGGCTGTTGTTTTCTTTTCTTGTGACATGAGGTAAGGGTAGGTAGGGAACACAGACAATGTGAAATTCCCAATAGGGAGAGAAGCATTCCATGTAAGTGACTGTGAACAGTTTGTGAGTAAATCCAGTAGGAGTTCTCCAACAAACATGTTGAGTCTCTTCACAACTCTTTCATTGCTTAACCATAGAGTAGCTCTCGGTCTTAGCCATGCTAGTATTTCAGACTCAGGAATTAAGTTGTGCTTAGGAAAGTTTCTTCCTCCGGCATATTGTTTTTGTATAGTCTTGTCCTAGGCCTGCCCCCTGATGTCTTGCTATAAACTATACTTTAAAACACATGCTTAATTCTTACTTAATAATATTTTGTCAGTGTTGCTGCCTTTTTGGTCAAACTGATTTATTTGGAAAGAAAAAAGTAAAGATGTGCCCAGGTAATTTTCTAAGTTACGTTAAATTCACGAATCTAGAAGGAAACAGATTTTTACTCTCTTCTCTGGCTTTGACGAGTATTGACTTTTGTCCGTTTAAAATCACCTGAAATCCCTTCCAGACGTTCACTTTTGACTGGTCTGTTTTGCATCCCAGGCTTTCAAAAGTTCTCTAGGGATGGGGTGGGCGTGCAGTGTGGCTTTGTTGGAGAGCTCCTACTTAGCATGCACAAGACCCTGGATTCATTTTCCTGGACAACAACAATAGAAACCTACTTGAATGGTTCTGATGTACAGCCAGGGTTGGAAGTGACTTTGTGGGTAGTCATTCCTAGTCTTGGGCTGGATAATCTCAAGTAGCAGTTTCTCCTTCCCCAACTCCAGAAGTGAAACAGAAGTGGGTTTTGTTTGTTTATTGTTGTTTGAAAAGAGAAAGAACTCCTTGGAATGAAAGGGACAGGGACGCCAGGAGAAAAATGCCTGGAGCTATTTTTCTTGACCCAGGTACCTTTGCTGCTATCTCTTTTAAAGCTGGCAGTGGGCCAGAGCTCAGACTCATCTGTTTCTTCTCAGAGTATGTCTGGAGGGAAATGTTACAATCGATGTAGTATCCTCTGCCAAATACTAAGCGTGGGTAAGTAAATGAAAGCAGTTTTCAAGGCCTGTTCTCTAGAGTCCTTTTCCTCTGCGTATGTGACTTGAGTGAAGTAGAGCAGCACTTCCGTGTACTGTAGAAACACAAGTCCAAGTCCAAGCTGTCCGCAGCTACTTTCCTTTGTAAATCAAACAAGCTGTGTTGCTACTTGATGGAGAAAAAAATAATCCTGTCTTGGGCAATCATAACCCTTTGGATTATTTGTCTCTTAGCCCTAGTAGGATTTCTTTGTCAAGGGACTCTTGCTTTTCCTTTGCTGTTTCTTTCTGTATGAAATGAACTAGCCAAGGTTTAATTATTTCTGACTAGTATGTGACATTTTAACACTTTGTTCTAGAATGTTAAAAGACCTAACCAGGGGGCTGGAGAGATGGCTCAGCGGATAAGAGCATTGCCTGCTCTTCCAAAGGCCCTGAGTTCAATTCCCGGCAACCACATGGTGGCTCACAACCATCTGTGATGAGGTCTGGTGCCCTCTTCTGGCCTGCAGGCATACACACAGATAGACTATTGTATACATAACAAATAAATAAATAAATATTAAAAAAAAAAAGACCTAACCAGTTATTCCAGAGTGAGATTCCATAGCTTCCAACCTTACCCTAAGTAGAAGAGATGTGTAATGGCCATGACACTTTATTGCCTGCCTGTGGCAACCTTGCATGTGGTGATAGGGAGGGAAGAGTTGTTCCAGCAGCCATAGAAAATGAAAACCACTTTTCAAAGTAGCTACTAAGAAGCAGCTTCTGTCTGCTGAAAAAGATGTGTGCTCTGAGACTCAGTGGAACAGACTCAGCAAATCCTGTTCATGCATTGCCCGTTAGTAATTGAAATAGGTGGTGGAAGAAAAGGAGGGTTAGGGAAAAAGCTGGTGAGAGTGGAGGACTAATAGCATCAGACTATGAACACTTGTTCTGAGTAGCTTTTAAGGCATTGGTGTTGACTGGCTGTATGTAAATCCTGCGGCCTCAGAGACCCAGCTGCCTCCCTAGCCTCAGGAAGCTCTGAACTCCTGCTGGTAGGGAGTGGGCTTGGAAAGCAGGTACTGTTGAAAACCCCTAGAGCTTTCATGTTGGAGAACTTTGTGGAGTACTGGGAAAGCTGTTGAACTTTTTGTAGATTGTACCACACTGGACTTTTAAGATTTTGAAGAGACAAAAGAGGAAAGTGGGGAAGTGGCAGTAAACGGTAAATATGTTAGCTTTTGATACTTTGAGCAAGGGGTAAAAGAAATTTCTAGCACTACTGTAAAGTCGGATCATCTTCTGCTCTAATGTGTTGTCTTGCTCGTTCATTCATTCATTCATTCATTCTGCCTTGCCCTCTTGTTTTCTTGCCCCTGCCTGTCTTTCTTTTAGTCCTGGGTATTAAATGGTATTAGACCCGAGAACCCGGAGCATGCTGGGCAAGCATTCTACCACTGAACTATATATTCGCAGATCCAGATCCCTTCTGAAATAGCTAAGCAACTGCTGGGCTGATCACAGTGGGACCTTGCTCCATCTCCTGGCCCTCAGTAAAAGCAAAAGTCATTGCTGAACTCTAGGCCAAGGGGGTGTCCTCTCCTCGGCGTCCATTCTCACCGCAGTGTCTCTTCACAGCTTCAGCCTGTGGCATTGTTTTCTGTTCTGGTGGATTTTTACTCAGGGCCCAGTGGCTTCCGTTCCCCTTACGACATCTTTAGAGCAGCACTGTAGCCTACCTAAGTGAGGGAAAAGCAGTTGCGGGCATGTAGATCTCCTGGCTTCTGTCTTAGGATGGGGCCCACTCAGGTGCTGCCTCTGAAAGGCTGAGGGTTGGAAGAGGAAAGTCAGTGCAGCAGAAAGCTGGTTTCCTTCAGATGGGCCTGTTCTGAAGGAGCTCCAACTACTCTATGGTGCTTACTTAATGGGTGACAGCTGCCTCCCAGCTACCTGTCCCTGGCACTGTGCCTTCCCACTGGTCACTGTGAAAAGTAGGTCACACTGGACTCAGAGGCCAGAATCCAGGACAAGATCCCTCTTCCTGAGCCCATTACTTCTTCATGCAGCTTATAATGTAGCATTAACTTCTTTTGAGAACTCTGGGGCTTTTCTTCCCAAGAAACAGTAAAACATTTACAAGAAAACAGAAAAGTAGATTTGGGCTATAGCTGTCACCTTAAGAAATCACAGAAAGATTTCACTTCAGCTGCTACTGAGTGACAGCAAGAACAGCTGTGGTCTCTTCCTGTTTCTGAAGCTGACACAGTAGCGGTTCTAGCAGCAGACTCACCTAGACAGTTTCCACGGGTGTTCATCAAGGATACTGAATGCATACTGAAACAGACAATCACTTTCTAAGACATTAGTCCTGGACGGGAATGGGGTATGTTTTGAACTATAAGAACTTACCAGTCAATTTTCTTCCTATGAAGAGTCTTAACGTTTGAGATTTGTCTTTCATCTACAACAATTCCTCCGTTCATAGTAAAGATGCCTCAGAAAAGGGTGCCCGGGAAGGGCTCCCACACCTCTGAGAACGCCAGGCGGGCTGTGTGCATCGTGTCTCCTAAGACTTTGTGTTTTGTTGTTGTGACCTTGGTTATAAGGATCTATATAGGAGTAGGGTTTCTCTCCCCAGCCTCCTTTAACCATCACTTTAGTGTGAGCCCTTCCACCCCTTTACTGAGAAATATATATATATATATTTAAAAAAAAAACACAAAAGGTATGCACTTTAATTCCTAAGGAGTGTGGTTGTTCCTGGCCCTTAAGCCAGAACTCAGGAGGAGAGCTGAAGAAGGAAACTCTTTGCCAGACCCTGTAAGATTTAACCAAATGTCTTTGCCTCTGCCCCCTAGTGCTGGGGATTGAGCCAGGGCCTTACTCGTGCTAGGCAACTGCTGCCCCAGTCACAGTATCTTAAAGTGAACACAAAGTACCATGTTTGCGAACTGCCACCGAGCGCTCCTGCCAAAGGGGTAAGGAACCACTAAATAAAAGAGTCCAAAATACTTACCCTGATTTTGGAATTTTTCCTGAGGGAAATTTTATTTTTATTGAATTATTTTTTTAGCTACCAAAGTATAAAAAGAAAAGTCTGTGTTATTTTGTGGTAAGCTTTCTTTTCTTCTTCTTTTGATTAAAAATCAAATGAAAATACAATAGCACTAAAATATTATTCAGAATTACGTCATGTCTAAGTACCGGGTTCATTTCCCCTTAATTTAGCAGGTGTTCTCTGGTTCTCCTCCTGTAGATTCTGTCTTTCCCCTGGTGACAAGCCAATAGTTCTTGGAGGGCTAGCATGTCTCCTAGAGCCCTGTTGTATCGGGGAGGGGGGAGGGCAGGAGGGCCAGGGGAGGGAAATTAAAGAAGAGTTAAGAGGTGGGTTTATGTAAACATATTTAAAGCAGTTAGCAAAAGCTTTCTCATTGAACAGCTTTAAGAACAATGTGAATGAAACCTTAGCAACTTGGCTAGTAATCTGAAAAGTCTATTAATGTATACTTGAAATTCTGTTTGTATAAAAAATGCATTTCCTCTTTATTTTGACACTGTATAAGAACATTATGCATGTGAGTGGTTTGAGAAATAAAAGGTTTAATACTCAAATTTGAATCTCTGTCTTTTCTATATATAGAGATTAATTTGTTTATACTCTTGGAATTTTGTAGTATGGTAGGAAGATTGAGAATTTAAAGCCCTTTACCCTTTCAAGAAGCCTGCTCTCCTCCAAGATGAAATAATAACATATTTACGTCTTTTATTCTTATGGTTTTCTGTTCTACTTTTGGGGAAAGGGAGTCATCTTGAGACAGGGTCTCTCCCTATGCAGTCCAACCTCAACTGTTGATCCTTCTGCTTCTGTCTTCCAGAGTGCTAGGATATAGGTGTGTGCCACCATGGCTGGCCTCTTCCCCTTTATTTACCCAGACATTGTTACTGGGTAGAGAAAAATTGGAAATGTCACTTTCCCAGATTCCCCAACAGCATCTTAATCTGCACTTCCTCTCTTGTCTTCGTTTTGAGTGGAAGAGCCCATTCTTGTGAGGTGGCAGCCATATTTATTTTTACTTCTGGTCACAAACAGCAAAAGGAAAAGGTCAAAGACTGTTTTCGCTCACACAAGGGTTAGCCACTCTCCCCATGAACAGAATAGTGTTCAGAGCAACTTCCCTGATAAGGACCAGGAAGGGCCTGTTGGCCTTGAAGGTCACCCTGCTTGGGTTCAGTGAACGGCCAGCAATCACGACTGCAGTGCTCGCTGCTGCTTCGCTGCCTTCCTCATTCACCTGCAGGTCACACAGGAAACAAGCATTAGCTACCCTGCTAGTCCACACAGCTAATCCACACACACAGACCCTGCAGCTCCTCACACTGATGTTTTCCAGTAGCTAGTATGAATGAAATGTATGCCCTGGCAAAGCTGCAGCCCATACGGGGCGGTTCCGTTGAACTTCTCCATATTGGGGTTCATGGTCTTAAGCTGATGAGGATGATTGACCAGGTCTCTTCCTCAAGAGGGCACCAGGTCTCACTACAGATGGCTGTGAGCCACCATGTGGCTGCCGGAAATTGAACTCAGGACCTCTGGAAGTTAAGGCTGTAACCGCTGAGCCATCTCTTCAGCCCTAATATGCTTGGACACAAATGATTCCCTCCAGAAGCCTCCTCATTCTTACATCCAGTGGATGCAATGCACTGGGCTCATCCAAAGTCTTGCGAGAGTTGTACAAGTGTGATTCCTGAACTAGAAGTCACAGTCTGGTAGCATGGTGGAATGCTATCGTAGGGCATTGTTTTGAACCAGCTGCTAATAGAAATTCAGGAGCAAGATCAGACATCTATAATTGAAATAGATTCACTCTTGTAGTATAAAAAAATCCTAGGTATAACTACCCCCAAACAGCTACACAGAAGCTGTGCCTTATGAAAAGACAGTCCTCCAGTTGGATGAGATGTTTTTCTTGGAGTAATAACCTGAGCATGTGTTTGAATGACACATCCGAAGGGCAGACTGCCTTCAGAAAAATCTGACCATTGATAACATTATGTGTTACTGTCTTCTCTGGGATAGGATCTTGCTGTGCTTTCTAGTAGCTGAGGCTAGCCTGTCATTCAGGATCCTCCTGTATTAGCCACCTACTCTGGTTTCTTTTAAACAGTCTTATTATATACCCTCTTGCTGGCTTTCAGCTTTCTTTATAGACCAGGCTGGCCTGGAACTTGTGGCAATCCTCCTGCCTTTGCCTCCTCTCCTGGACCATTAAGTAAGTGTGATCTCTGTGCTTTGTGGGGCTGGTTAATGTTTCCTTCCCTTCCCTTTGGCTGTTCCACATCTCCAAGTTCATGCTAGGACTAAATTTCCAAGTAGTGTGAAGATAAGATACAGCCAGCTCCCACTTCCCTCAGGTCCCACTGAGCTTGGCTCCTACGATTAGTTCTCTGGCACTTACTCTGAACCTTTCTCTCTGATTGCAGCCTTGCAAACTCAAGCCCTGTAAACTTTGTCTAATCTTGGCCCATTTCCTTCTGCTCAGTCTTTGCTCCCAGGATGAACAGCCTACACCACTCGGTGTCCAACCTGAACATACGTGAAAACCCTTAGGCTCCTCCCACGCCCATCAGTCTCCAAGGGTAAAGATCTCCACCTAATGCTAAGGAGCCACACTTCGGTATCTGAGAATCAGAACTACAAGCTGGCACGACTTACCCTAACACAGTTCTGTGCTCGCCTCGGTTGGGGGAAGAGAGGCTGAGCAACACTCCACGATTTTCCAAACTGAGACTTCTCAGATCTCAGCACACTATTGTGTGTAGTGAATCTCTCAGGATAAACATGTGCCAGCCTAACTAGGTTTCTGAAATGCTGTCTCTCACAAGAGTCTCCTAGAACACACCTGGGAACACTAAGGCAAGCCACACTCATTAGTTACCCCTTTCTTATGTTCAATTGCTCTTCACCTGCTTCACTTAAACACACGCCCCTCCCCATTCTGTCCAGATTGGGTTTTAGTATTTTGCCCCCTGTTTTCCATATTCCTGAAACATCCCAGAATTCCCTCTCAGTGACTTGTGCTGGCTCCTTTTCCTTGGGCTTCCCTCTAAATATGCTTCTCTGGCAGGAGAGGAGGTCAAATAGCTGGAGCTTGAATGTCGTACACAGGCAGACCTCACGGAGAAGGCTTCAAGCTTCTCCTCGTGCATGATTAAAGGAATATTGCAAACTTGCCTCTTCCCTGTTCTGTCCTGCTGCTAACAGACCTGCTGTGTCTGCCCAAGAGCGCAGCAGGAAACTCCAGATACTTGTGCAGACTGATAGCAATGCAGAAAAGGCAGAAGGTGGAGGGAGATGAACTCACCTCAAGAAACGCTTTGTGGAATGCATCAGAGACATACAGGTCATTCCTGCCGTCTGCAACAATCCCTAGAAAGGAAGATCAGGAAAGCGGGTTTGTGATTTGACTCCAGGCCACACAGGAGATCAGTCTGAATGAAGACATTCCTCTGAGTGGTTTGAGAAGTAGAATGCTGAACTCCCCTCGTCACAACCTCCACCCCCTCACTGGATACCTCTTAAAAACAAGGAGGTAGTTGGACTTCTTTGACCTGGATCTTGTGAATTTAATCTCATGTCAGCTTCTTGGGGAAGGTGGAAGGGTGGGACTCTGTTCTTAAAGAAAAACCTGACTATATCAAATAAAAATGTTTTCCCAGACTGGTAACATTTTTGAGAGGTTTGGCTTTCACAGCTAGTTTAAAGGTTAACTCAGTAAAGATAAAATCAGATTACCTGGTTGATACCTTTTTAAGATAGAGTCTCTTTGGGTAGCCCGGGCTGGCTTTAAACTGTCATCCTGCCTTAGCCTTGAGTGTTGAGAATATAGTTGTGTGCCACCATGCCCACTTCTGGGCTTCTTTTTGACAGAGATATCGGGGGTCAATGAGATTGTTCATTGGGTAAGGGCACTTTGCCCCCAACCCTGACAACCTGAATTTTTTTTTGTTTTTTTTTTCGTTTTTTTTTATAGATTTATTTATTTATTAAGTATATAGTGATCTGCCTGCATATGTCCCTACAGGCCAGAAGAGGGCAGCATATTTCATTACAGATGGTTGTGAACCACCATGTGGTTGCTGGGAACTGAACTCAGGACCTTTGGAAGTGAAGCCAGTTCTCTTAACCTCTGAGCCATCTCTCCAGCCTCTGACAACCTGAATTTAATCCCTGGGATACACATGTCTTTAAACACCTGAAAGTTGTACACACACACACACACACACACACACACACACCATGGCACTTGTGCATCCTCATACACAGATAAGCAAAAGATATTGCCAGACATGGTGGCACACACCTATAATCCCAGCACTCAGGGTGGAAACAGCACAGTCAGTTGAAAGTCAGTCCTAGCTGCACAGTGGTTTCCAGGCCAACCTGGGCTGCCTAAGACCCTGTCTCAACCAAAAACAAAAAAAAAAAAATGAAAAGTATTTTAAGGTCCATTTTTTAGCTTTAATTTACTGTCATCTCGTTTTTATTTTATTCAAGATTTATTTTCTCTCTCTCTCTCTCTCTCTCTCTCTCTCTGTGTGTGTGTGTGTGTGTGTGTGTGTGTGTGTGTGTGTAGGCACCTATGAAATCAGATCCCCTGGAGCTGGAGTAACAGGAAGTTGTGAGATGTCTGCCTTGGATTCTGGAAACTGATCCTGGGTCTTCTGCAATAATGATCCGTGCTCTTAACTGCTAAGCCATCTCTCTAGCTTCTTTTTTATTTTGCTTTTGAGACAAGGGCTTCTTAAATAGCCCAGGCTAGCTTGGATCACTATCTTTCTGCCCTACCTCCCAAGTGCTGGAATTATAGGCATGTCTCAGCATGCCTCACTTTTAATGTCTGTCTCTTTGAATTCCAATGGTGTCCTCTCCTCTATTAGATACAAAATCATAGGATGACAGTACTGGCTAGACTCCTGGAAACACCCCCTGTCACAGTGGGGCTGGGTAGGGCAAAGGATTGCCACAGCTTATCACAGAGCCCAGATCAGAATCCAGGTATCTTGACTTGACACTCTTTTCTGTGCTTCCCTTGACTCTCTCTCCCACATGTGGTCAAGCCTTCACCTTGAAGTAGAGAGGAGGTAGTTTTCTCCTTTACCAACCTGGGAGTTGGGACTTCTCAGGGTTGAACAGATCCACAAGGCCCATGTCTTGCAGCTGCTCCTTTAGACTGAAGCTATCCTCAGTGCGGAAGCGAGGCATATGGACCACAAGCATGGTCTCCGTCAGCTCGTCTAGCCATTCCTGGAGCAGCTCTGGGGAGAGTTCCCGCTCCACCTTGGCCAGGCTCTTCTCAGGCTTGGGCAGGATGAGCACCATGGTGATATCATCGCCCTTGAAGGGCAGCTCCAGCACCTGGGTGCCTTCTGCTACACGCCGGTATTTGAATTTGCCTTCCTGGTACATCATAGACACTGGGCATGTCTGCTCATCAGCCTTGTAGAACATCTCCCTCCTTGTGTTCTCAGGGCTAAACTTTGACTTCCACAGGCCCTGAAAGATGTCAGATTGGAGAATCATAAAGCAAGATCAAAAATATCCTAGCTGAATACGTCCTGACATGGGACATGATCATTGTCGGATTGCATCAGCAGATAAATGCAGCTGTTAGAAAAGCTAAATGTCTCTTAAAAGGCTAAGAATTATGTGTGAATGGCATGGTTACTTCTGTGTATTTCTATGTTTTTCAGATTTCCAGCAATATTAGTATCATTACTTTTAAAAAAAATATTTATTTATTTATTTATTTATTTATTATGTGTACAGCATTCCTTCCATGTGTGCCCGCAGGCCAGAAGGGGGCGCCGGTTCTCATCATAGATGGTTGTGAGCCACCATGTGGTTGCTGGGAATTGAACTCAGGACCTCTGGAAGAGCAGTCAGTGCTCTTAACCGCTGAGCCATCCCTCCAGCCCTAGTATTATTACTTTTACGTGTGAGAGGAGGGGTTTGCCCCTGTGCGTGTATGGACATCAAAGGGCAACTTATCACCATGCAGGGACTGGGTCTTTCTTCCCACCATGTGGGTTCCATGCTGGAACTCAGGCTGCCAGGCGTGGTGACAAGCACCTTTATCAGCTGAGCCATCTTGCCAACCTAGTATTTTTTTTTTTTATCAGAAAAGTCTAAATCCAAGACTAGCCTACAACCCTGTTTGCAAGTACATTCTGCCTTGTGTTTCTGCTGACAGCCTCCAGAGCTCGGAGCTCTATCCCTGATGAATTAGAGGGCAGACTCAGACAGCAAGCCCAGGAATCTGTCTGGAAATCCTGCCTGACTTCCGGCACTAATCTTTCTCGTTGTCTGACTCTTTGCCCTTGTGATAAGTTATTTAACTTTGAGCGGTGGCTTCTCACCAGCAAGTTAGGCATTAGAAAGAGCCAATGGCTTTAGAATGTGAACTGTGAACTCTAAGGGTGTACAAATACCTCACTGAGCATTTCACGTGCTCACCTACTCTGACCCTTTGATAATCCTGTAAAGTAGGTGAATTCTCGTTACCATTTTTTAGATGCAGAAATCAGGCCATAGGAAAGTCCCCAATATCTCCCTAGTAACTCACAAGAATTTGTATACTTGGGCTGGATGGTGGTGGCACATGCCTTTAATCCTAGCGCTCAGGAGGCAAAAACAGGTGGATCTCTGAGTTTGAAGCCAGCCTGGTCTACAAAATGAGTTCCAGGACAGCCAGACTGTTACACAGAGAAATCCAGTCTCAATAAACAAAAACAAAACCATATACTTACAAACAAGAAGTCAAGATTTCAACAAAAAATCATACTGCATAAATGGCCCAGGGTCCCACTTGCAGTGGCAGGAAGATCAAGAGTTCTAATAAATAGCAAATTGTCCCATAAACTGTAGGGTGACACGCTGTGGGAATGCAGTCTATTGTTCTAATAAATAGCAAATTGTCCCATAAACTGTAGGGTGACACGCTGTGGGAATGCAGTCTATTGTTCTAATAAATAGCAAGTTGTCACATAAACTGTAGGGTGACATGTTGTGGAAATGCAAACTATTGTTCTGGAGGAGAGGGGATCTCCAAGAGGCAGAGTGATTGATACTAGCAGTGACTGGCTAAGTCCCTGGGCCACAGGAAGGAAGGAGAAGCACCAACATTGCATGTCTAAGGACAAAAAATACGTCACAATTCCAGCTGCTCTGCAGAATGTCCATGGTGTCTTTTCCACTATCCTTTCCCTCTCCTTCTCAAATGTGGTAAAATTGGAGTGGTCGTTAGACCCCTGGACTCTGAGGAAAACAATTCATATATATGGCCACCTCACAGGCCCCTTCTTAGTCTGCAATGAGCCCAGTACTCAGAGCTTCTGAACCCCAAGGAGCTGTATACAATAGAAATTGCTCTAGGCAGTGGAGAAATCCACCAGTAAAATCATTTTGTTTCAGATTTTAAATACATTAACTGAGCATAGTTTGAATGCACACGCCTTTAATTCCAGCACTCAGGAAGCAAAGGCATGTGGGTCTCTGGAGGCCAGCCTGGTCTACTTAGCAACTTCCAGGACAGTCAAAGATGCATAATTTTAAAAAAAGGAAGAAGATAAAAAAGAAAAAAAAACATTAATTGCATGGCAGAAATTGTCATACAAGGGGGCTGGAGAGATGGCTCAGTGGTTAAGAGCATTGCCTGCTCTTCCAAAGGTCCTGAGTTCAATTCCCAGCAACCACATGGTGGCTCACAACCATCTGTAATGAGGTCTGGTGCCCTCTTCTGGCCTGCAGACATACACACAGACAGAATATTGTATACATAATAAATAAATAAATATTAAAAAAAAAAGAAATTGTCATACAAGTGCAAAAGCTTGTTAGCCTTGAAGGATAGTTCACCTGTTCTGCCCCAACCTGGGGACATGACTAAGCCCCTGGACTGCTGGGCTCTTCAAAAATTTATATGGCTGCCTAGCTCATGCACGGACCATTTCTCAGAAGGGATCTGACTACACATGCCCCAAGATGTGGAAGGGGGTGAGCTTCATAGTGAGGGGAAGTCCCTGGGGTCTCTCTAGGACCAACTGGAGTACCTTGAAGTAAATGGTATTAACCAACACCAGGGCTGTGAGCTCGTTGATGGCTCCCTGGGGGATGACGTCTTTGATGCGGCCTTCAGTCTTATTAGCTACCCAGTCGTTGATGCTCACTCGGGATTGCTCTGCATTTTCCTAAAGAACACAAGGAGGGTGAGTGGGGAAGCGGGAGAGGAATGGGAGGAGGGAAGGAAGTGTAAATTTTTGAATGGAAAAAAATAAATTAAAAAAAAAAAGAAGTAACCTGTGACCTGTACAACTCAATTACCCTTGAATTTCAGGTCCCCCCCCCCCCCCCCCCCCCCCGCACAATGCATTTTGTTCTCTGCTCTCGTCCAGTGTCTGGTTGAGAGGCCACCGCTTTAGCCCACTTATGAAGCCTCACACATCCGATATACTGTCACTTGTGTTTTCCTATGGTTAATCTTTTGTCATGCCAGCGGTCAAACCAGGAACCAGCCCACTAATCAATGTTAGAAGAAGAGAAAGAAAGAGGAGACCAAGGATCAGGAAAGAAGGACGCGGAATGCAGTCTGAAGGGCAGAAGGCCCGGCGTTATCTACTCTGATGCTGGAAAACCTAAACTCACAGGAGCATCTTCTCCAAACATGGGAAGAAATGAGTAATGATGTGGTTAAGAGGAAAGGGGGTAGTCTTGTGTAGTAAAATAAGTTTAGAGCCGGGCGGTGGTGGCGCACGCCTTTAATCCCAGCACTCGGGAGGCAGAGGCAGGCGGATCTCTGGGAGTTCGAGGCCAGCCTGGTCTACAAGAGCTAGTTCCAGGACAGGAACCAAAAGCTACGGAGAAACCCTGTCTCGAAAAATCAAAAAAAAAAAAAAAAAAAAAGTTTAGAAAAGGTGGTGGTGGTGGTGTGCACCTTTAATCCCAGCACTCGGGAGGCAGAGGCAGGTGGATCTCTGTGAGTTCAAGGCCAACCTGGTCTATAGAGTGAGTTCAAGGCCAGCCAGGGCTACAGAGTGAAATAAAATGCTGACAGAATTAAGCTTGGTGGTTGGAATGGGAACAGCCCCATCGCTTCATGTGTTTGCATACTTAGTCCCCAGCTGATGAAGGATTTTTGGAAAGGATTAGGTGTGTCCTTCCCGGAGGAAATATGTAACTGGGAATCAGCTTTGAGGTTTCAAAAGCCCATGCCAGCCTCAGTCTCTCTCCCTGCTTGTGATTAGGCCTGTGGCTGCCAGTCTGCAGCCACGCTTTCCACCATGATGAAAATGGACCACGCCCTCTGAAACCCTAAGCAAGTCCCCAGCTAAATGCTTTCATTTTTTTAGAAAATATTTATTTATTATGTATACAACATTCCTTCCATGTATGCCTGCAGGCCAGAAGGGGCACCAGACCTCATTACAGATGGTTGTGAGCCACCATGTGGTTGCTGGGAATTGAACTCAGGACCTTTGGAAGAGCAGGCAATGCTCTTAACCACTGAGCCATCTCTCCAGCCCTAAATGCTTGCATTTTTAAGAGTCACTTTGGTCGTGGTATCTCTTCACAAAAATAGAACAGTAACTAAGATAGAAGTCAAGGTATTTTTTGTTGTATTATACTTTATAGGCTTGGGTGCTTCATGAGCTCCAAGGGGGCATGCACCAGTTTTATTTTACCATGACATATTGGAGCTTGGTAAGATTAAATAAAAAAGTAATGTGTTACACAACATCTTTAGAGAACCCCCAAGCCGGGCGATGGTGGTGCACGCCTTTAATCCCAGCACTCAGGAAGCAGAGGCAGGCGGATCTCTGAGAGTTGGAGACCAGCCTGGTCTACAGAGCTAGTTCCAGGACAGGCTCCAAAGCCACAGAGAAACCCTGTCTCGAAAAACCAAAAAAAAAAAAAAAAAAAAAAGAGAGAGAGAGAGAGAGAGAGAAGCCCCATAACAGGAGGCGTGAGTATCGTCGCTCTCTGAAGTCTGGAGTAAGGGTTACTGTGCCAAGGGTTTTGATTTGTCCTCCGCCTCCACCAGCCATTGGCAAGTACAGCAGTGTTTATTTGGATCCTGTTTCTCCCCCTTCTCAGTGTGAGTGGAGAGGACGCCGATGTCTACAACTCACCTTGAAGTCCAGGGGCTGGAGCTTGGCTCCATAGACAATCTCACTAATGTCCTGATAGGTCTCGTTGAAGGTAAGGGATTTGTCTCCAAAAAGGCGATTCGCTGCTACCAAGTTGGAGGACTTGTTGGCTTTTCGATAGAGTCGGCAGTTCAGTTTGGCAAAGAAGAAGTGGATCTGATCGGATGTTTTCTCTGAGATGGTATCAAACTTAAAAACCTATAGTGACAAAAGAAAACAGTCGGTGTGATTGGGCAGCCCAGTTACCACGGGTACCAGGTACAGTGCTGGACCAACAGCCGTTCTCAGCGGCTAAGTTCCCTCCAGTACAGTGCCTGGTACAGCAGCTCATGTTTTGAAAACGACTATGCAAGAAAAAGAAGAGTAAAAGGCGGGGAACGTAATGGGGAAAGACCAAAAGACAGGACTGCCACTGCTCCTTAAGGGACTGCAGACAATGCAGGATACTTTCCGACCCCATGTGGGGAAAGCATCTTGGTAATTCTCGACAGATCGAGGAACCAAGATAGTGGATCTCACTGTAAACAAGCATTTCCACAGCATCTGCTTGGGTCAGCACCTCTTCAGGGCTCTGCCATGCTGGCTGTGGAAGGGCTGAGAAAGGCAAAAATTGTGTCAGCAAGGAAATAAATAAACCCAGAATCAGAGTCTTGGGGTTAAAAGGACTTAAAAGTCCCTCATACCAGTCAGAGCCATAGCAGCTGCCACAGACCCAAACCACCTTCTTCATCACCAGCACACAATGGAGAGGCTGGCCCCTCCCCCTCTATGCTCTGTCCTCCGTGGGAAAAGGCTTTTCGGTTTTATTTATTCTGCAATTCAGGTTTTCCTGATTTTGTTCTAATATGTACTCTGTGCTTGTGTGTGTGCCATGTGCGCATGGATGTGTGCACACATGCAGGTGGAGCTCAGAGGACAACCTCGAGTCTTGTTACTCAGGAACCATACACCTTTCTCTCCACCTTAAAACAGTGTTTATTTGGAGGGTGGTGAATGAATGCCTCGTGTGTGGGCGTGCCTAAAGAGCCCAAGAAGACTCTGGATCTTCTGCTGCTGGGACTACACAGGTTATGAGCTGCCAGATGTGGAAGCTGGGAATCTAACTTGAGTCCTCTGGAAGAGAAGGAAGCTCCTTTCACCTCCGAACTCTCTCTCCAGACCCATCTTTCCCTTATGTGAGACAGTCTCTCACTGGCCTGGAGCTGCCGCAAGGGATCCGCCTGTCTCTACCTCCCCAGCTCTGGGATCCGCCCGTCTCTCCGCCCCAGCTCTGGAATTACAAGCCTGTGCGTAAAGCCCAGCTTTCCGGGTCTGGAGCTCAAACTCAGGACTTGTGCCTGCAAGGCAAGCTCTTCACCCTCTCCCCAGGCCCCTTTTGGATCACTCTTGGCTAAAAGCTCTGTGGGTCTCTTGGAGAGAGAGTCACACCAATTTTCTATATCTGACATCCCAGAAGATGTAGAAGAGACTCAGGACGTGTTTGATTACAAGTGATGTCATATCTCTGGTGGGTTTTTCTGCCTGTCTTTATTTTGCGTTGGCAGAAATTAAACCAAGAGCTCTGTGAATTACTAGTCACGTGCTCTACCCCCAACCACGTCTCCAGCTCTTGTTTCTTTTCATAGGAAGGATCACATTTAAGTTCACATTTGAGGACAGGGACATTTGAGACTGAGGCCAGTGTGTGAGAACTTACTGATAGGGGGCAGCATTGTGACAGGAGTTTCTAATGTGCTGCCCAGCATCCTTCACAAGAGCACCAGGGACAGACTACAGGGAAAGGACAGTCTCTTGTCCACTGTGCTGGCGACACCGAAGAAGCAGCCTCTGAAAGCTGAGCCCTCTTCTGTGAGAGCAGGTGTGCATTGCCTCAGCCCTGAGCTGAACAAATGAAGTTTAGTGGAAACCGGCCACTGGCATAGATAGAGGTAAACCTTCCTAACTTCCAGAATTCAGTGACTTGGAATCACAGGACCACTATATGCCATGCTGGAGGATTTTCTGCCTCCCTGTCATTTGTCCTTGTTTCCAGAGTGAGATTCTGACATAGGATTCCCTTTTGTATACTATGAATATGTTTTATTACCAATGGTTAATAAAGAAGCTGCTTTGGGCCTATTGCAGCACAGAATAGAGCAAGATGGGAATTCTGAGCAGAGAGTTAAAAAAAAAAAAAGAAGGTGGAGTCAAAGAGATGCCATGTAGCAGCTGAAGGAGACAGAACCATGAGCCTGGTGGCAATACTTAAAATAATAAAAATGGTTTAATTTAAGATGTAAGAGTTAGTTAATAAAAATCCCAAGTTAATAGATTAAGCAGCGTTTTAATTAATATAGTTTCTGTGTAATTCTTTTGGGTCTGGGGACCTGGGAAATGAACAAGCTGTCCCTGTCTATAAGATTCAACCTGAAGAAAGCCAACAGGGCACTCAAGTCAAGGGCAGAGTAAGGATCTAATGTTTCCACCCATGGTTTAGGGTGATACCAGTGGCTACTTCATTCATGGTATTTCTTATTATCTTGCTACACACACACACACACACACACACACACACACAATATACATATACATATATACACACACATATAAATGATAAAATAAATGAATATACACATAACTGGGCATAGTAGTACACACCTGTAATCCCAGCACTTGGAAAGTAGAGGCAGGAGGACCACAAGTTCAAGACAATATTGTTGTAAGGAGGCTGCTTGTTCATTTCCCAGCTGCTCAGACTCCCAAAATAACCACATAGAAACTGTATTAATTAAATCACTGCTTGGCCTATTAGCTCTAACTTCTTATTGGTTAGCTTTTACATATTAATTTAACCATTTGTATTAATCTGTGTATCGCCACATGGCTGTGGTTTATCAGGTAAAGTTCCGGCGTCTGTCTCCGGTAGGGCTACATGGCTTCTTTCAACTCCACCTTCCTTCTCCCAGCATTCAGTTTAGTTTTCCCCACCTAGCTCTATTCATTTGCCCTATCACAGGCCAAGACAGTTTCTTTATTAACCAATGGTATTCACAGCATACAGTGGGAAATCCCACATCACAACATGCATGAGACATTGTTTCAGAAAATGAGTGAATGAGAGAGAGAGAGAGAGAGAGAGAATGACTAACAAGAGAAGTTGCTACACCAGCCTTCTCCCATTTATAAATAGTACAGAGCATGGGCTGGCAAGAGGAGTGAGCAGGTACAAGCACTTCTTGTCAACCCTGACAGCCGGCATTTGATCCCTAGAACCCACAAAAAGTCACATGAGTAGCTTGCATCTGTAATCCCAGCGCTCCTATAATATGGGGAGGAGAGACCAAAGAATCACCTGGAAGTTTGTAGGGAAGCTAGCCTGGACTCTGCAGAAGGGCAGAAATGAGGGACCCTCGCTCAACAAAGTGGAAGGAGAGAACCGACTCCTGAAAGTTGTCTTGGGCTTCCACACACATGCCGCAGCACTCAAATAATAATAAGTAAAATAATTTTTAGATGCAAGAGACAAGGAAACATTTATAAAGAAGACATTCAGGTAGTAACTCCTTGACTAATTAAAAAAAAATAGCCACATGGTAGCTAATACATGTAATTCTGCTATTCATAAGGCTGAGGCCAAGTGATCGTCACAAGTTCAAGGTCAGTCAGAGCTACTTATTGTAAGTATGGGGTCAACCTGGGCTACATAGTAAAAACCTTTCTCAAAAACTGAAGGGTTATTTTGAAAAATAGTCCTGGACAGGAGAGATTGCTCAGTGGTTAAGAGCATTGGCTTCTGCTTTTCCAGAGGCCCCGGGGTTCAATTCCCAGCACCCACATGGCAGCTCACAACTGTCTGTATGTTACTCCAGGTGCAGAGGAACTAACAGAGACACATGCAGAAAAGAAAGAAAGAAAGAAAACAAGAAAAAAAGAAAAAAAGAAAGAAAGATCCCAAGACACGAAACAATAATTCCAAGAGAGTCATAACCCACAGTGAGTTCACGATCATTAGACATAAAGAAGTTTGAGAGATGTTCCCCAGCAAGGAAAGAGGTAGAGAACTTCACACTACCTCCATCAGCTGCTTGAGGGTGTCATTACAGGCACCCAGCTTGGTCATAGCAAAAGCCGTGGAGATGCTCAAGGGCGACAAGAAAATGTTGTCATTGTCATTCTTGGAGTCTGCCAGGTGCTGATAGAAGGTGGTGGCAAATCGAGAGTTGGCCTTGGACAGTTCCCAGACCCGGCGGTTGGTGGCCTCTGGTATCTTCTGCTCTTGGCCATCCTCGTCAGTGGCCTTCTTGTTTGGAGGGCGGTAAATGCACATGGGATTCACAGGGATGTCCCGGGGCTTCGCTATGCAGATGTCATCCACAGAGTTTCCATCACAGATCACACAACCCCAGGCACCAATGAGTAGCAGGGAGAGGAGACGTACCTTCCTGCAGGGGGACAGAACTGTGACTACCCATGCGCACTGGCCACCACAGCCCTATCCCCGAGAAGCACAGGTTCTGGTCTTTGCATTTGAACTAAGCTTTGCTGTCCAGAAGACCCATCCTAGGCTCCTTGCATGGACACAGTTATATACTAGAAATATGTGTGTGTTCTTGCTCTGAAAAGGAGAACGCACTTTCCCTTGGTGAGTGGAACACACACATGTGCCCTCTAGAGAGACAGAGAGCAAAGGGAGCCAGTCCCCAGACACAGATGGAGTATAGCCTGGGAGGCTTTGCCCAAGAGGGTAAGAGAATGAATGCAGCCAGTTCAGTGTCTGCTTGCTGAAGGTTCCCAGATCCATAGCCCCAGCCTGACTGTTGGCCAGACAGTCCCATCTGGAAGGCCTGGGGCTGCCGTCATGAGATGTGACCTGCTGAGCTGGTTTCCCACCCACACATCTGCTCTTCCATCCTACAGCCATGGATCCTGAACCAGGAAGTCACCCTGAATCCTTCTCCTCCTCATTTAGTCTGACCTTAGATTCTGTTAAGGCCACTTCCGTACCCCCTGACCTTTACTGCATTCGCCTTGGTTCTGCCCTCATTCTTTTCTGTACCCTGAATTTTCCCCCATAGCTTCTAACAGGGGTCACTAAAAGTAAAGATAATCTCACACTGAAGGTGTTAGGATTCAAATAGGGTTTCAGGAGCCTAGGTTGCTTCATCCTCACTGTGCGGCTAAGGATGACCTTGAACTTCTGATTATCCTGCCTCCAGACCCCAAATGCTAGGATGGTTGGCAGGTATAATGCCCAGTTTGATATCTTTCTAAAAAAAATGAAATAGTAGCCAAGTGTGGTAGGGTATATATCCTTAATCTCAACATTTAGGAGGCTGAGGTAGGAGGATCATGAATTTGAGAGCAGCCTGAACTATATGATACCTCAATTTAAAAAAAAAAATGAAGTAGTGAGATTGGCAAGAGAATCTGGACACTCAGTAAAGCAAACCAAGGAATAAATTCCCCAGAATATGCCTGTAGCTAAAACAGTGTGGGCCAGGCTACCCCCAGTTGCTCTGGGGTACCTGAGCCACCTGAAGGGAGTCTGTATCTGGGCACTGAGTCCGTCTAGTCCCCTTCTGGAAGAAAAAGTCAGGCACAGAGTGCAGAAAAGACTTGCTGAGGAAGTCTGCTCTGTGGGAGACTCGGTGGGCTGTGGAGGCTGAGGGCAGGCAAAGGGTGTGTGGACTTTTGTATGGTCTGAAACCAATTCTGCAGCTTGAGAAGTGAAGCCATTAAGGGAAAGGAGGAAGGGAGGGTGACAAGACGGAGGAGGGGTGAGGGAAGGGAGAGAGAGCTACGGTCCCTATCTCTCCATTGTCTGGTGTCCCTCATTTTGTACTTGGGGCTTATGGAAACGTGAGTGGAGGCGGGAGCGTAATAGAAACTACAGTGGCCAGGCCAGGCTCTCCTCGCTTCCAGCTTCCTTCAACACTTACATTAAGAAGGGTGTGGTAGCCAGGAGGGAGTCTCTCTATGACAAGGGAACAGGGCTTTGGCATTAGTCAGAGGTCCCCGAGACCGGGGCAGCTGCTTCCGAGAGGAGCATCAAGCAAATTAGACGGCTGCCCTGGCCGCGTCCTTCGCATGGCCCATCTCTTCCCCTGGGAAGGCCTCCCTTGCGTCGGGAGCTAAGAACTTAAGATAGGGCTTAGGTGAAAGGACATCTTCCAAGTAGGTCATTAACTACCAGGGAGACAGCCTGGTCTTCTCAGTGTCAGAGGTCAGCCTTGTGAGTCCTTCAGAAAACTCAGAGAGATCCCTTACCTGTCTCCAGCAGCCGCGCTCCCTAGCCCATTGGAATACATGGCCGATGCGCTTCTACAGAGGAGGACAGGAGATGGTGCTGGCTGAAGCGGTCGCTCTGAAAACTGCTTCTTTCCTCTAAATCTTACAGAGGTCCAGAGGCCAGGTGGGGGTGGGGGAGGGAGCTGGTCAGGAGCGAAGGGCTGAGGTCAAAGGCCGATGACCCATTCCCAGGGTTAAGCAAAGTATAGAACTCGGTGTTGTTTAGTTAGTAGGCAAGTTAAAGTTCAGTCAGGCCTAGGGAAAGTGTGGTCCCCCTTTCTTGCCCACAGCCCTTCATTCTCCCATCACGTTTATGAGGGAAAGGGAAGAACACAGAGAATTCAAAGCTGCTTAGGAAGTCCCTGACTCAGGAGGACTCTGAAGGAAAACAATTCTGATTAATCAAATCAGGAGCTAGCAGAAGTAGAGGGGAGCAATTGGGAACAGCCGCTGTTATGGCTCCCCACCTCAGTGGGCTGGCCCCACAGTTGTGTAGTTAAAGTTGACCTTGAACTCCTGATCTTCCGGTTTCTACCTTCCAAGGGCTGGGATTACGGGTGTGAGCCTCCACCCCTGTTTCCTTTACTGTCCACAAGAGCAGCAACTGTTGAAATATCTTCCTTTTATTTTTTAATCTCAAAAGTTTATTTAGCAAAGAAGTTTCATATGTACACAGCCCAATTCTACACCACAGTCAACAGGCCCTTTGACACCTCTGCTGAACGCCAGTGTCTAGACTCTTCCCAAGCCTTCTAAGATGACGAAGCCGTTTGCTAGGATGACCACCGTGCCGGTGTTGTTCTGCCACATGCACTGGCTGCCATCTCCACACACTCTCCAAACACAAGATTCATAAAGGGATCAAAGCCCCACAGAACTCCTCGTACATGTCTGCCACCATTTAATGTCAGCAATAACTTCTTGTCCATAAATGTCTTCAGTTCAGGGAGCGGGGGAGGGAACCTTGTTCATGGTAGCTCCTCAGTAAAATCAGCATGACAAAAAATACTTCATTTTGTTTGTTTTTTGAGACAGGGTTTCTCTGTTTAACCCTGGCTACCCTGGAACTCACTCTGTAGACCAGACTGGCCTCAAATTCAGAGATTCACCTGCCTCTGCCTACCAAGTACTGGGATTAAAGTGTTCTTTAACTGGGATTCAAAATAGTTCTTAAATACCAAACAAGCCAAGTTGTGTCTCTTGTGTCTGTGTGTGTTATTAGTAAATTCAAACTAATGGATACAAAGGACTATTTCTGTCTTCCTCTTCTTCTTCCTCTTCTTCTTCCTCTTCCTCTTCCTCTTCCTCTTCTTCTTCTTCTTCTTCTTCTTCTTCTTCTTCTTCTTCTTGTTTTTTTCAAGACAGGGTTTCTCTGTAGCTTTGGAGCCTGTCCTATAGACCAGGCTGGCCTCGAACACACAGAGATCCACCTGTCTCTGCCTCCCGAGTGCTGGAATTAAAGGTGCGCACCACCACCACCAGGCCCCTGCTTTCCTCTTCTAAATAGTTAAAAATCCTATCACCAGAATGACTGTTACTGTGTTCAGTGTTCTATGATGTGGGGACTTGCGTTGTCCTCAAGAACTGTAGGGAATGCTTCCCTTTCTAGACAGGAAAGCATCAAGACTGCATCCATGTTGAGTTCTTGTCTGATGGAGCAGGATACTTCCAGGACAGATGGTCAAGCTGGTTGCTCACAGGAACCCATCACCCTTGACCAAAGAAAACTGAAAAATTGCCTGTTTAGCAAATAAAGGGGCACGACCTACCACAGGCACATGCTAGGAACCGTGTGAGGTTCTCCTCAGGGTCAGGGAGTAGCCATATACCTAAAGTGGGTATAGGACCAGCAAGATGGCTCAGTTGGTAAAGGCACTTGCCACCAACCTGAGTTTGGTCCCTAGGACTCACATTAAAGGCGTGTGCCACCACCGCCTGACTTTTTGCATATTTTAAGCACTATTTCCCCTCTATCACCCCAAAAGAGGTTCTCTTCTCTCTCTCTCTCTCTCTCTCTCTCTCTCCTCTCTCTCTCTCTTCTCTCTCTCTCTTCTCTCTCTCTCTCTCTCTCTCTCTTTCTCTCTCTCTCTCTCACACACACATACAGAGACACACATACACAGAGTAGCGCACACCTATAAGGAAATTGAGGCAGGATTTGAGAGTTGTGAGATCAGCCTAGGCTACACAGTGGCTGCCCTGTCTTTAAAAGAGAAAGGAAAAAGAATTCAAACTGGAGGACACACGTTTCTAAAGCTTCGAGGAAGCTGGCCCTTTCACTGATTACTCTGGGGAATGCAAATGGCCAGAGCTGCCATTCCGCATCAGGAATCCAACCTACACATGAGCATAAACTCCATCATCAGCATTTGGAACCTGCTTGCTGATAATTTTTTTTATTTTTTTTTTTTTTTGAGACAGGGTTTCTCTGTGTAACAGCCCTGGCTGTCCTGGAACTTGCTCTGTAGACCACGAAGGCCTCGAACTCAGAGAGATCTGCTTGCCCCTGTCTCCCAAGTGTTGGAGCTGGAATTAAAGGCATGCACTACCACTACCTGGCTGGAACCCAGTTTGTAATAACAAAAGACTGAAAATGATTCCCAGTTGGAGGTGACCAGATAAATAAAGAACAGTAGCGTCCCTATGGTGAGAACTAGCTTACTGTGATAACAGTGGGGGTTCTCCTCCTGTGCTGATAGAAGATCTAGAGCATCTAAGTAGGAAGAAAGGGACTGTAGGCATTACAGTACTGCACCTATTACAGTACTGCACCTTTGTAACGGAAGGGAGGGTGGTGGAGGAAACAGTGTAAGACCCAAAAATATGTAAACAACCCCTATTTCTTTGAGACAGGGTCTGCTCTATCTCAGGTTGGCCTTGAGGTATAACTAAGGCTGACCCTGAAGTGCTGGTCTTCCTGCCTTTGCCAATACCCATTTTACACAGTGCTGAAGATCTACCCTAGAGTTTCCTGCATGCTAGGCAACCAGTCTACCAACTGGATTTTCTATTTTTGTTGTTGATGTCTGTTTTAGGGTTCTATTGCTGTGATAAGATCATAAAAGCAACCTGAGGAGGGAAGGGTTTATTTCATCACAACCCCCAATCACAATCCCTCATCCAAGGAAGTCAGGGCAAGAACTCCAAGTAGGAACCTGGAGGCAGAAACTAAAGCAAAGGGGCTAGAAGGACACTGCTTTGTTGGAGGAGGGCTTCTTGTTCGTCCCAGCCATCCAGATCCGAAATAATTACATATAACAAAACAGTTATCAAGCAAGAATTACAGTTATAATATTTATATTTACTTTACCTTTTATTATAACTAAGAAAAACTATAACTATAAATTCTTCAATTCCATCAAAGACTCCAGAAGGATTTAATATTACCTAACTAAACAGGAAGTGCATTGTAAGCAACTCCCCAAACTCTAGAAATACATACATATCTGTATGTACATATCTGGCCATCTAGAAAATCTAACTAACATGACTACAAGCTTGACTATTATAGATGATTATCTATTTTTTAGATGATTATCTATTAACCTGTATTATACATTACATTTTAAATGAGCTGGACAAACACAATACCTTAATCAAGAGCAGAAATATGCATATAACAGAATTGACCTTAAATTTGTATCAATAAACAAGATCCATCTGCAAATATCTATAGCATATTCCTCTTTAAATGTAAATAAACATTTATAGACAGTATTTGGGAATAGGGGCGTAGTTGTCTCCATACTGCTTCTTGCTTTTTGTTGGGGAAGTAATTTCTGAGGGTATTTTTGGGGTGTTCAAGGCAACCTTTCAGGGGTCTTGGTCCATCAAATCATATTGGTCTGGAAGCAATCCTTAGGTTCTCATCCTCTGTGGAAACAAAAGAAGAACTTCCTTTTCAAAGCAACATATCCTTAGACCCAAATTCTGAAGTCAAGATACCTTTGTAATATACATGTTGGTTTAGCTTAGCAGCCTATACAATGAAATGTTTCTCTGTACTTAGCTCCTTCACTGTCAAAAAATTCAAAGAAGACACAATAATATACATAATCCAGACTCTCTGTGTATATTACATCTTTATGTGGCTTGTTTATTTTTACTCTATTTCTTTTTAATATTTATTTTATTATCTTTACTCCTTTAATCCATTACTGTACTCTGTCTCTTTAAAGACTTTGTTTTAGTTTTTAAAAACCATTTACTTCTTTTTATAACTCTCTGTACTCTTTTTCTCCTCTCTCCCAAGCCTATGTACAGTTATCCAACACTGTGACTCAGTTAGAGGTTTTTATGTCTGAATCTGTCCAACGCTAAGCCCTTCTTATGAACTTAAGTGGTGCCATTGCTAGGGGAAATACAGTACTGCCTGCTTGCCCTGCCCAGTCCAGCATGGCAGAGCTGTTTGCTGCCTCTGAGAGCCAGGCTCACAGTTCCATTTTTAGGCACAGTCAGTCTATATTGCCATTAGCACTCTTTTTACTAATCCCATTTAAATGCTCTATAGCTGGACCTCATCAGCATTCGCTGGCAGCATGGTCCAGAAAGCTGCAGTTTCAAAACAATGTGGCTTCTTTTTTAAACCACAGAATCGTGAAAACTTCTCTTAAAGGAGCCATGCCTCTGCTTGCTTCTAGCAAACAGAGCCCACCCAAGAAAATGCAGCTACTGAACCATGATTAACTGTGTTCTTTTGTGTCTAGGATTCTCAGGTTTTACATGGATTTAGCCCACCACGATGGCACACCAATTTGTTGTTGGAAGGCCGCTTGTTTGTTTTCTACTTGCCTGGCAGTTTAGACTAGCAAAATTTCAGCACCTCTGTCTCCAGCAGTGGCTCCAAAGCTTCTCACTAACTCTTCCTTTTTTTCTCCCAGCATTCAATTTAGTTTTCCTCGCCTACCTAAATTCTGCCCTATCAACAGGCGAAGGCGGTTTCTTTATTCATCAGTGGTAGTTACAGCATACAGAGGGGAATCCCACACTGCTTCTTGGCTTGCTCAGCCACCTTATAGCAGGCTGATATAGCATCTTCCATCCATGACTGCCAGCTTAGGGGTGATTACAGTGGTCTGGGCCCTCCCACATCAATCATCAGTCAAGAAAATACATTACAGGCTTGCCCAGAGGCCAATCTAGTGGAGGCATCATCTCAATTTTGGTTCTCTCTTCCAAAATAGTAGCTTATGTCAAGTTGACATAAAATTAGCTTTACTCTATGATCCACCTGCCTCTGCCTCTGAGTGTTGGGATTAAAGATGTGCACCACCACCACCAGGTGGTTTTCTGATTTGTCATTTATGCAGAAAGGTTTTGACTTGATGAGCCACAAGGATGTCAATGCTGCGTCACAGAGGCTTGGGGGGGGGGGGCTTGTGTAGGATGAGGGTGGCAGTACCCAAGAAGAGGGACTGACTGATCCCTGAGCTGCTGGGAAGGGAGAGTAGGAAAGGCCCCCTTCAGTCTGCTGGTCAATTCACAGATCTTTTTAACGTGTGCTCTTAACCACTGAGCCATCTCTCTCCAGCTGCTCTTCTGTGTGTTACTAAGGAATTGTCCACGTCTTCCCTGGCTACAAAATAGAATTCACTTGGTTTTCTTTCCTCTCTTCCCTCATTTTGAGACAAGCTCTTACTTAATAAGGAGCCCAGGCTAGTACCAAACTCTGTCTTTTTTCCTCAACTGGTTGTTTTTCTTCACACAAAGCTTAGACCTTCACCCACCATTTGGTTCTTTTCCTCTTGATAGTCAGAGTTTGTTCATAATGCTCTCAAAACCCAGGTCCCAGGCCGGGCGGTGGTGGCGCACGCCTTTAATCCCAGCACTCGGGAGGCAGAGGCAGGCGGATCTCTGTGAGTTCGAGACCAGCCTGGTCTACAAGAGCTAGTTCCAGGACAGGCTCCAAAACCACAGAGAAACCCTGTCTCGAAAAACCAAAAAAAAAAAAAAAAAAAAAAAAACCCAGGTCCCAGAAAGGAACACAAAGGCTGTTTCTTTGGCTACAGATATTGTAGATAGAGTATGCTTGTCTCTGATATGCATCCCAGATGAGCATGGCCACAGTATATGGCCTCTGCATTTTGTGTAACCAATTCTTTTTTTTTATTAACTGTATTTTATGTGCATTAGTGTGAAGGTGTCAGATCCCCTGGATTTACAGACAGTTGTGAGCTGCCATGTGGGTGATGGGAATTGAACCCGAGTCCTCTGAAAGAGCAGGCAGTGCTCTTAACTACTGAGCCATCTCTCCATCCTAACCAATTCTTTTTAGCAGCTCAGCTTCCATGTTGCACGATGAAGTCATAACTACTTCAAAGGCCCAGAAGTTACCAGCCAAAGTATTCCCTGATTCTCCAGCTCTTGAACCCAATGTTTTTGGGATATGCTCCTGGGATTCCATTTCTGAAAGAAAAGAACCTGACCATGTTTTTGACCAAGAAGCAAATACCTGTCTTCCTCTTCACTATCCAACATTAGCATCAGAAAGACAGCAGCAGGTCCAGGAGACAGTCCTCTTTGCTGTCCAACATTGCCATCAGGAAGACAGCACAGCCAGGAGACAGTGCTGCTGTGCTCACCTTTATACTGCAGCAGCCTTTTGAGAATTCCCAGAGTTCTTTGGTTATTTATTTATTTATTTATTTATTTTTGATTTTTCGAGACAGGGTTTCTCCGTAGCTTTTGGTTCATGTCCTGGAACTAGCTCTTGTAGACCAGGCTGGCCTCGAACTCACAGAGATCCGCCTGTCTCTGCCTCCCGAGTGCTGGGATTAAAATCATGTGCCACCACCGCCCGGCCCCAGAGTTCTTTGGGAGTCCTTCCTGCCAGCCTGGCTTCAGCTCTCTCTCTCTCACACAACTCCCCTTAGCTTCTGCTGTGTTGAAGGATCCCAAATCTCTTTTCTTTTGGTTCATCTTAGCTGGTTCAAGAAAGTGGGGAAAGGCTATATACCAGCCAAACTAACTTGCGACTATATTCCCCTTCTCATGAAGAATATTTTTTTGTTGTTTGCTTTTTTGTCTTGTTTTTGTTTTTGGTTTTTCAAGACAGGGCTTCTCTGTAAAACAGTCCTAGCTCACCTTTCTGGCTCCTAAAATGCTTGTATCAGGTAAAAATTTTGGGGAGGATCCCCATCATTTTTCTTCACTGAGTAGAAGCAAGATTGGAAAGCATGCATGGGCCTTCCCGTTCTTGCTATTAGGGGTTGGCTTGACAATCCATTGAGAGAAAAGAATACCACATTTGGTTCCCTTTCTATTTTTCTTTCTTTTTCTTTTCTTTTCTTTTCTTCTCTTCTCTTCTCTTCTCTCTCTCTCTCTCTCTCTCTCTCTCTCTTTATGACGAGATTTCTCTGTGTAGCTTTGGAGC
Source organism: Microtus oregoni (assembly GCF_018167655.1). Lineage (NCBI taxonomy): Eukaryota > Metazoa > Chordata > Mammalia > Rodentia > Cricetidae > Microtus > Microtus oregoni. Next base: position 37,795,023 of record NW_024543072.1, read on the forward strand.
TTGTCCTAGAACTCACTCTGTAGACCAGGCTGGCCTAGAACTCAGAGATCTCTCTACCTCTGCATCCTGAGTGCTGGGATTAAAGGTGTGTGCCACCACCACCCTACCCACTCTCACTTTTCTGACCTCCTTCAGGTCAGTAGCTCCTTTCTTCACCAGCCTCCAGTGTGAGTAGTAACTCTTGTGGGTAGGTGTTTCATGTGGCCTTTGCCTGTTGTCTCATATCCTGGGCTATGTGTTCTGTTTGGCCCCCACAGTAAGACCTTGGCAAGGAGCAAAGAGTAGCTTGGATTCTCCTGTGGTTACTGAGTAACTCAAGGTTTAGCCTTTCCATGGAGCTTTGGTACAACACATAGCACAAAAGCAAGAGAATCTCCAGCTCCTCTGAATTGTTCAAAAAGATCTTGGACTAATAATAGCATCTTAGGGTGACAATTAAGGTGGGATGAAGCTTATCAAAAACAAACCGTGCATTATCACGTTGGCCGCTTTTCACAGGTTCTTGAAGTGTCTTACTGGAATTTGCCCCAGTCCTCGGAACAGATAGAAAGTTCAGTTTGGGTTTCAGAGAAATCAAACCAAACAGCAAATATTTATTGAACATATCCAGTGCACACAGCTGTGGGCTTTGAATGCACTGGGACTCAATACACATTTATATTTGAAGAGGTGCAGATTCTGAAGTTTGCTGAGATATCAGATAGTACTTCCATAATGGAAAGATTATTAAGTCTTTTTTTTTTTTCAAGAGGCATTATCACTTCTTAAGAGAAATACTAAGCAAGGTTGGGAGGTTGCACAAGAGAGAGTTGCACAGGGTCAAAGCTCATTATGTGTCCATTAGTCCAGAAGCTGTAGGTGGTAGGAGAAAGCCAGAGAAGAGGAACTGCAGAACACATAGACAGTGGGAGCAAAGTCCCCACTGGGGGGATTTAGTCTGCCCTGGAAGCAGCAGGAGGAAACATGGTAAAGCTGGGCAAACATGCGTGCTGTGATGACTGTAGACCAGGAATACGACTGTTGCCTCTTGGGCACATCTTCCAAGCCTTGTTCCAGAAAATCTCACCAAGTTCATTCCAGGGACAAGGAAGACCTGAGGAAGGAATGTGCAATGGCAGTAAGCTGGCTCCTATTAGAACTTAAAGATCTGAGGCCCAGGGCTAGAGATAGCACAGCAGTTAAGAGCACTGGCTACCCTCCAGAGGATCCAGGTTCAATTCCCAGCACCTACATGGCAGCCCATAGCTCTAACTCTGCTTTCAGAGGCTATGATGCCTTCTTTCGGCTTCATTGCGCACCACATGTATGTGGTTCAGACACATATGTATGTAAAAAAAAAAAAACCCCAAAAAACTTACACAGATTTAGAAAAAAAAAAGAAGCCCTCCCACTATGGGGAAGTAGACATGCTTTGAGTCTAGATACAACCTAACTATCTAGGGAGAGAAAAGTCTAGTGAGGAATATGGCAGGCATGTTCAGAGACAGAGGGGTACAAGATGGTACCCTTAGGGTTTAACTGGATTTGGGAGGTTTAGGAGTATGACAGACTGAGATAACTATAATTATTCCCTGCAACTATTTCAAATGGCTTTGATGCCACAAAAATGACCTGCTTGGTCAAGGGATGTTAGGAGCATGTCCTCTGTCTTCAAGTTACCTCCAGGCAGATCTGCCAGTCTCTCAAACCCTTTCCTTCTGCTTCATCCCTCTGAGCTGGCTCAGGCCCTAATTTCTTGTAAATTAATCACAGCTGGGAACCCTGCCTCAGAGATCCATCACATCAAGCCCCAGCTTGACTTCTGTATTGGAATTTAATTGCTAGCAGACAAAATCCAAATGATTCAATAATTTTAATCCAGTCTCTTAAAACTATGCTCAGCTCTGGTCTGGAGAGCTGGCTCAGCAGTTAGGTGCACTTGTTTCGGCAGGGAATCCAGGTTTGATTTCTAGCATCCATATGGTGGTTTACAGTCATTCGTAACTCCAATTCCAGGGGATCCAACACCTTAACACCTTCTTGGCTTCCACAGGCACTGGGCACACACACATACATGTATGATAAATCTTTAAAAAAAAAAAGACCCAGTTGGGCAGCGGTGGTACACACCTTTAATCCAGCACTCAGGAGGCAGAGACAGGTGAATCTCTTATGAGTCTGAGGCCAGCCTGGTCTACAGAGCAAGTTCCAGGACAGGCTCCAAAGCTACAGAGAAACCCTGTCCCAAAAAACAAGAAACAAACAAACGAAAAATCCGCAACAAAAACTATCTAAACTCCCGGAAGCCTGGCTGAGACTCATTACTTGGAGCAGCACTTATGCACTACCTGGGAGGCCCCTTGCTCTTCCCCTTAGTCCCCTTTTCAGATGTAAAGCCAGTGGAGAATCACCCTGCTTCGCTTCCCCTTAAAGTCTTTAGGTAGTTTCACTAAAATTTAAATCTCTGAAAGCCAGAAATAGGATCCGTTCCAGATCCTTCTGTGATTATGTTCCTCCAAGCCCCACCTGAGACAGGCGGAACTGGGCCTCAGTGAATGCCGTGCATGTGTGAGAGAGGCAAGCAGATCTTCAATCATTGTGAATAAATAGGCACAAATTTATATCCTTTGTTCCCCACATATTACCCCCTGCTTACATTTCCTTTACTTTCAGAACAAGCCCATTTTTAGTTTTGAGACAGGTCCCATATAGCTCAGGGTCTTGAACTTGCCACGCAGCTGGAGCTGCCTGGCCTTGAACTTCATCTTCCCAAGCATTAATCTGGAATTAGAGACTAGTGCCACCACACTTTAGTGTGGTCTGCAGCCCTTGTGATAACCCTGCCTCATCTCCAGCTGCCCTATCAATAGTTATGACTGCCTCATTTCCTTTGAAGATCAATTCAGCATCTTCCCTGAGAATTCACATACCTTATTTTCTCTTATCAGGCATCTTCATCTCTAACATCCCACTCCCCTCACCATGCTCCACAGTTTCCCCAGGAAATCTTTACCAGCCAACTTGTATATTTTATTACTATTAACTTTTTTTTTTTGGTTTTGTTATTTTGGGATAGTGCTAGGGATCAAACGTAGGGTCTTGTATAACAAAATTAAAACTTGTTTAGTCTCACAGCTTCTTGTTCTGAAGATAATTGTGATTTTTTGATAATTCTGCTTACTGTTGTTATTTTATTGAGTCATTCTCACTATGTAGCTCTGGGTGGCCTGGCATTGAACTGTCTGTGTAGATCAGGCTGCCCCGAGTCTCACCTATCTCTGCCTTCTAAAGGGTGGGAATAAAGGTGTGTGCCATCATACCCAGTGAGATGAAGCTATTAAAGAAAACCTGTGTCAAGTCCTATTACTAGAGCTCATTGAGGGCAGACGGCACTTTTCTCGTGTCATTTTGTTAAGCATAAATAAACTAAAGGAATAGTTTAGTAGGTGGTGAATTCACTCTGTTTTGAGACATGGCGTAGCCCACTCTGTATTTCACTATGGAATGTAAGTTGGCCTCTCGTCTCTAGTACTTCGTTTGGGGGCATATGCTACCATCTGCAGCCTTGGGAGTGGGGGAGACAGGGTTTCTCTTGGCTGTCTTGGAACTTCCTGTGTAGACCAGGCTTGACCTTGAGCTCACAAAGATTCACCTGCCCCTGCCTCCTAGTACCCGATCGGATTAAAGGTGTGTGTGATCATTTTAAGACAGAGAGACAGGGCTGGCCTCAGCGGCATGTACCACCAACTGTCCAGTGCCTGACTTCAATGTTAGATGTTCAAAACAAAAAGAGGTATTTTTAAATTTTTGGGTTTTTTTAAATATTATTTATACAATATTCTGTCTGTGTGTCTGCCTGCAGGCCAGAAGAGGGCATCAGATCTCATTTCAGATGGTTGTGAGCCATCACGTGGTTGCTGGGAATTGAACTCAGGACCTTGGAAGAGCAGACAATGCTCTTAACCACTGAGCCATGTTTGTTTTTTGAGACAGGGTTTCTCTGTAGCTCTGGATGCTGTCCTGGAACTAGCTCTTGTAGACCAGACTGGCCTTGAACTCACAGAGATCACCAGCCTCTGCCTCCAGAGTACTGGGATTAAAGGTATGTACCACCAACCATCCGCCCAGCGTATTTTTAAATAGCCAACTAGGTTGGAAAGCATGGTTTAACTAGCTGACCATTGCAGATTAGCTAGTCACAGAGATAAAACATTTATGTACACAAAACAAATCCATTTTAGTCTATATGAGCTTCAGTCCAACAGGTCGGATAGTTCCTTCCTGCTTATAAGCCTAGTTTAAGTGGCAGACAGGCCTGGTTTTGGAATTCCCTCTCTAGATGTCACCATCTTTCAAGGATGGATCCAGTACTATCTCATACCTTCTGAACTCCCCTTACCATGGCTCATCCTGTTGAGTACCAGTGGTCCCCAAATTTAGTAATTGTTGGTAGGAGGTGTTACACCATCTCCATTGCTGGTAAAGCCTATTAATTTCATTAAGAAGTATTTTAAAGTAAATTCCAAACAATCAATTTATGCATCTTTAAAAAAATATAGGGAGTAGAAAAAAAAAAACAAAAAAAAATATAGGGGCCAGAAAGACAATTCTCCAGTTAAGAGCACATGTTGTTCTTCCAGAGGACCTAGGTTCTAGTCTCAGCACTCACAGTGGCTCACAACTATCTGGAACTCAAATTCCAGAAAATCTGATGCCTTCTTTGGCCTCCACAGGTACCGTATGCATATGGTATACAGACATACATATAAGCAAAATACTAATACACATAAAACAAAAACAAACCTTAAAAAGATATTGTCTTATGTAACTTTGCTACTATCACCTGAACAAAAACACACACGCCCCGTCCCCCATCTTACTAATATTCAACACATAAACATTCCTAATTATATAAATGTATCTGTTAGAATCTACATTTATTCATAAATGTCCTGAAATGTGTAATAACTCATCTCGCTTAAATGCGCGCGCGCATGCAACAGAGGACAAAAGCAGGGTTGGATCCCTGGAATTAGAATTATAGGTAGTCCTGAACTTCCTGTTGTGGGGCTAGGAACTAAATTCTGGTCTACTGGAAGAGCAGGCAGCACTTTCAACTCCTGAGCCATCTCCTCTAGCCAGTAATCTTCCTTCATGCCACCCAACTGTTAACTAGTATATGGTCTGTAACAGACCACATAAACTTAAATCTGTTCTCTGTCAGGAGTGACCAACAAGGCTTCAGCACAGGAGTCAGTAAGTAAACAGACAGATATTTTGTCTGAGAAAGACCATTTTGCTTGGGCAGAAAGATGTTCTTGGTTTGATGAGAAGCCATAAAATCAAGCCGTGAAGGCTTGCTGAATACTGGCCCCAGCAATCTCAGAATTAACCCTCTCTCTGAACCACTGCATACTGAAGTGTGCACTGATTCCCACGCTAGAGAAAGCTAGTGATCCCCAATTCGTGTACTTGCACAAATTAGCTCTTTAAATCTTTCATCATCAATCCCCAAGAGGAGAGTTAGATGACAGAGACCCCTTTACAAGAAAAAGACTACACATTGTTCCTCCTCGTTAATTTATCATTTAATATAAATGCTGACAGAAAGCAGATAAAGACCTTGTAGACACTTTCATATATTTACAATCCAAAAGGTGAATCACCTCCTTCTATTTGTTAAAATGAATCCTTTTATCTGCAACTCACAAGAGCCTTAACCCTAATTAGGAGCAACAAGAGGCTGAGTCAGTTCCCAAGGTAAGAAAGGAAATAGCATTTTAACAAAATGTGGCATCTTTACTATAAACAACATGCACACAAATAATGCGAGACTGAGAAAGAAGGCCTCCAGCTTCTCAAAAATGTGCAGCAGTGGAACGTGTACTTATTCAGATCAGAGTTCTGCAGCTCTGAACACATTCCTATTTCTTTTCTTTCACCTCATTGTTTTGAAGGCTGTTTAAAAATGGAAATAACAAACAGATTAAGCAAGAAAGGGAATGTTCCATTTCAGGCAAGGTCCTTTTTTCCTACTTAAAAAGAACTTGCAAAAAATAATGCCTCCAGATAAAATCTCAGCGTTGGCCAGATGCTAAGTAGTCAGTCACGGGTTAGTGAATTTCAACCCATCCTTTGTTCTCAATTGGAAACATAAGGAAAATGTAAAATTTCCCAAAATTCATTAATTTAAAAGTCAATTGCTATTTTAATGCTCAATTGAAAAAAAATCTGAGCAGGTGGGCATAGAATGACATAAAAATAGGGAGCTGAGGCCACGGGAAAATATAGGAATGTAAAAATCTTTAAAAATAAGTATTTACGTAGCACTGATTCTGAGAAGGGAATTCACATTATCCAAAACTGCAATTTCATAAAGTCATTTCTATTCTGACTCAAATCTCATGGGCTCCTTTATTAACTTAGATTACTTTTGTTAAGTATACCTCTGCAGGGCACAATCACATACAATCAATACGATTGGTAAATTACACAAGCTCTATCCCAAGCAAATATGAATCAATGTTAAAGTTATTATTTTAAAAAAAAACAAAATAACAAAGTAAATAAAATGCACCCAAAAAGGTGATAACAACTGCAGAATGTCTCAGGAGACTGATATGAGCCAAGAGACCAATTGACCATAGTCAGGGAAGGTTGGCAGGGGGCAGAAAGGAAGGACCACACACGAAGAGGAACCTCACAACTGGAAAATGTTTAGGTGGGTGAAAGGTCTGCTCACAGCCTCAGCTCACTTTCTGCATTTCTCCTGGAAAGTCACAGATATATTACAAAGGAAGACACTGAGACCCATGACCAGGGAAGGCAATTTTTTTTTCAGTTCTTTTACATCCAGAAGGTGGGGAAAACAAAGGATGAGTGGAAAGTTAGGCAAAATACATAAGGGGGAAATCTCTCAGGGAATGCAGAGCTGAAAAGCAAAAGCTTTAAAGGCCTTTTAAGTAGAGAAATAAAAATTTATCAGGTGGTTTGGATATTACTGTGAAATGCCAGCCAACCAGAGACAGGCTACACTAATAAATTACAGAAATAACAACGTTTTAAAGGAGGCCAAAAACAAACAAAAAATCCAGACCATCAACCACCCAGTATGTTTGCATTCATTTCTTGACCTTTCATGCCCTCAATAAGAGTGGGACCACCTGACAGTTTCCAGTTCTAAGATGACTCTGCACAATCTAACACGGGAGCCAAAGACTTGTGATCTGTCTACTCAGCATTAAAAGACAAAACACACAACAGTCACCAGAAAGTGAGTCTTCATACAAAATAAAGTCATCTTATCTACTAAATAACATACATCAGGATAACAAATTCCACAGGGTTTAATTTTTCTAAATACACATTTTTTTCTGACACAGTACTGTCTTCAGATTTAAGTTTTCCACCTTGAGTTAATGTGAAAAGAAAAGCCATTTTGCTCAAGGGTAAGTTCAAGAGATTCAGTGTCTGAGATCCAGAGGCTCTGAGAGCAATCCCAGTGCTAAGGGACAAAGGGGTTCCAAGGGCTTTCTCCCCAGTTTATTCAGTGTGGTACCGAAAATCTACCTACAGAGAACATACCCATTGGAAGGCGTTACTTACTCCTGCGGGTGGCAGATTCCTCTTCTTTATTAATGTAACTAGTATTACTAATCAATTAGAATAGGTTACCTATGAAAACACCTTTAGCAGTTACAGAAATAGAATCTTAAAATTTCAAGTAACAAAAAGGTTTTATTTGAAATTATACCTTTTGAAAAAAGCAAAACAAAACCAGCTCTTTTTCTTAAGTGGCTCAGAAAAGGTGATTGAGAACTAAGAATTTACCAAAACTCCCAGCAAGTCATTTCAACAATTAATTTTCAAAAGCTGAGCTGAAGAAATAAATATAAAAGCTGTAGCTGTCCAAGATAGACATGGACGTGTTTCTGCAAAACAAGCATGCAGATAAAACAGTAGTAGACTACTTGTGTTCAACTCTATGGAGAGTAAATAGTCTCAGTGAAGTCAGTTACTCTGAGCTCTATTTTCAGATGAGATCCCTTTGCAACACTATAAACATGTATTAACAAGATTTTAACACACTTGAACATTATATAGGGTAAGGGTGTAATAGTGTAAATAAACTGTAGTTTATTTGCAAGGTCATTAATTCCTCCTTAAAACTAATTAGGCCATATCTTTTAATAAAATATAAATCATTACAGATGATTTTTTACACAAGATTTTACATACTGAACTCTTTACTTGATTTTTAAAAGCCCAAGTGGAGAATATGGTGAAATTTCATTTTATCACCATTTGTACATATAAATAATAGCACATGAATCCCATTTAGTGAAAGTACGCTGACCCTGAACATAGCTGAACAGGTATTAACTACAATTAACTATTTCTCACAAGCCTCAAGCTCAGGAAAAATTCCTAGCCCCATGACTTGACCATAGTGAAATACATTGTCCTGTAGGCACAGGTCAGAGTACAGAAAAACACAGAAGATACTATTCCATCAAGATAATCCCCAGAAGGGAGAGTGAGTTGCTTAAACAAATATTGTCAAGGATGATTATTTACTGGTTTATAGAAACTGATGAATTTTCATTACTTTTACATTTTATAAGGCCAGCTAACCTTACAGTTAACTTTAGACATCTACACAGTACAATCAACTTACAAATACTACCAGGTTTCATAATCAAAATGGCTACTATTTCCCCTAAAACCAAAACAGAGTAAAGCACAAGTCTTTGGCGCTCCTTAAAGAAATAGCAGGTTATCATTCTTTACCAGACCTTTGCTTGCCTGCCAGTAGGGCAAATACCACATCTGTGCATCACTGAGTAATAACGCCATTAGAAAAGGCAACTTCACAGAAGTCATTGGCTAAGCGAATTCATTTGAATGCTCTGTTTAGAGGCAGCAAACTGTCACTGTTACAGATTGGGTAAGTCAAGGGGAAACTGCAGAATGGCAAGGGGTCAGGAAGAAAAAAAAGATAATCATGGGAAACTTAGGAACTAAATTTCAAGCTCCCATAATGAAGCTCATGGGAGTCCGATGGGACCATGTATCCGAGTAGCAAGTGAGAATCACGTCAATCTCTTGCCTTTAGGCAAAAGAATAAATAAATGGGGAAAAAAAAAAACAGAAGGGAAGGAAAATGAGAGAAGGGAATAACACACATTAATGCCATACCAGATGAGTTCTTACACATTCGGAGTAGTTGAATATTAATTGACATTAATAATAGTGTCTTGTCACTTGAACATTACTATTAGAAACTTAGGCGACAAGTTCTGTTTAATTAGAAAAGTGGTAAAGAATGGCTCTTTGGTCACATCAGACTAAGTTATCCTTCAGAAGAGGGTAGCTATTAGACTTGTGGCTATAAATTAGGAAAGAGGGTCTAGATATTTCATTCTCATTTTTATCATTTTCCAAAGACTCACTGAAAACAGAATGAGCCCCAATACTTTTATATATTCACTACGATAATACACTGGCTTTTTGTTTCTGAACAAGTATGAACGTAAGGCTCCGAACCCTTCCAGAATTGTCCATGTTCATCTTAGATGATTCTTGGTCTTAAATACAGTAAAAAGCAAATAGTCATCCTCAGAAGAAACCATTTAAGTGAAAAACCATGCATATTGCCGAGCATGGTGGCAAATGCCTAGAATCACAGTGCTCAGAGGCTGAAGGATCCTGAGTTCAGAACCAGCCGGGGCTGCATGGTAAACTCTATATCTCACAAAGGGGTGCTGCTGTAAAAGTTTACTTTTTATTTGATGAGGGTCGTTTCTTAATGTCTCTAAAGACAAAAATAAAAATCAATGCTTTTCAGATTCTGACAAAAACAGCAGTTAAGAGTCATTTATGCTTCAGTTTATTGTTGCCTCATAACACAAAATCTGTTAAAGGGAGAAAACATCCTCAAGGTTGTGGGGTTTATTGAATCCCCACATCTGCCAGTGGGCACAAACAAACAACCACTCCCCCAACACATAAAACACACCTAAGAATTTGTAAGGGAAAATGACCAATTTCTTCAACAGAGAAATTGTAGGCACACCGTCTTCTACTTTCCACCCCAGCCAGACCGGCTAGAGGCTGGGCTTGGGGAACTCAACCCAACATTAAGAGGCTAATTTTCTCCCTAAGTGAGAATAACAGCTGGAGGGATGCTAGTGCACCGCAGAAGAGTGCATTCCGGGGGTTTCACATACTAGTGCACCTCAGCAGAGTGCATTCCGGGGGTTTCATATGCACCACAAGGCAAATTTACTTTTATTAACTCCAATAAAACCAATATGCAGATTTCCCCCCTAGTCATTGCAATTTCTAAAACAAACCTCCTGTTTCTCATACTTAGGAATTATCTGACATGTCCAAAGGAAATAAGTCCTGCCCAAATCTGTTTACTGAAGGCAAGAGGCCAATAATGTGGCATTTTATAGATGTGCATAGAAACAAAAATCTTGTCAGACATAACATTTCTTTCCTTCTCTCAATAAATAATGAGTATTTAAAGTATAAATGTAAAAGATGTTTTATCTTTAAAAAAAAAAGCCAAGAAAGCAGATGTATAAACGTATATTTCAAATGAAAAGAAAAATGTATGTATCAACTGAAAATGCCTCACTGTCATTCAGTGCTTCTACCTCCCAATCGGTCATTTTATTGCAACAGCTGCGCTCATGCGAAGAAATCTTTAAAACATACCCAATATATATACAGATATAACAATGTATATATGTATATATATAATATATATATAAATTTTTATTTAAATAAAAAAGAAAGCTCGAATCCCAAGCCAATATGTGTATATCAAATCCTTGACCAGCCAGGTCTGTAGGGCATAATCAAATTCAATGTGAAATAGTATATAAACACGGTGCCTTGACTGGGCAAATTAAATAATCGCTACTCAAATGAGTGTTCTGTTTGGATTTCCTACTGGTAGGCAATGGCAGGACTATTTTACCCTTCCCACCCCACCCCCACCCAATTGTTTCCATTAACAACATGACAGACACAGAGCAGACTGAGGTGGCTCTGACCTCAGCAGGAGTTAACGGGTAGGAACATAAGAAATAAGAAAAATATAAACTTTTGCTTTTACCCAACCAAAGCAATGCAGTAACTTATTACATAACCAGTGCTTTCTTGTTTAGTAGTAGTATCTAGAAAGGGAAACTGGATGTCAGGCAGTCAGAGGGATTGAGTGACTGTGGAATAGTCCCCCAATGAACTCATTTTACAGGGGCTTAGTGAATTAAGCATACAGTGGTAGCATTAGAATATGTGCAGCAAAACTAAGTAAAAATCCTTCCTTACTCTTTAATAATGTTTTCATAAGCAATTTTAATGCCAGAAAGAAAGTCTAAAAATCCGCTTCAAGTTATTTAGTTATGCTAGTAATTTCTGAGCAGCACAAGTAATCAATACATAAACTATCTTCAAGACTCAGTTTTTATCTGCCAAATCTTTTATACTTTTGGAAGAAAAATAAAAATTCCACTGAAATGTGTCCCCGTTTATTTAAATTCACATCAAATGTAAACCTTATGTATTTTATGTGTGTGTACACGCACCCATGTGTGTCTGGTGCCCACAAGGTCAGAAGAGGATGCGATATCCTTTGGAACCAGAGTTACTGGCAGTTGTGAGCCATCTTGTGGGTGCTAGGAAGAACCTGGGTCCTCTGGAAGTGCAACCAGTACTGGTGAGCCAACCCTTCAAGTTTTAGAACATGGTTATTGTGATTTTTTTGAGCATTTGAGCACAGCTCCAATTTACATCATGAGCTCAACATAGGAGGACAGGAACTGTGTTTCCACCATTAACAAGTTGAAGCTCATTTATTTTCTTCTTTTTGGTTTTCTCCTGCCTCAGCATCTTGAGTCCTGGGATTACCAAAATGAGCCACCATGTCCTGTTATGAGTTCAAAGATAATCTTAATTTAAATCTAATTAAGCAATGTAAACACCAAACAGGCTTTCAGATTTTATGGAAAGAATGCAAGGAATCCTTAGCATGGAAAAGTGCAGCTCTAACAATCAACAGCCTGCTGAAATCTCTAAAAAGTTGAAACTAAAAGCCTACCCCTACTCAAATGAAGTTTTAATGTTGCAAGAAAAGTCAGGAAGCTAGTGATCCTGAATCAGGGTGGGTGTGGGTGCAGTGTGGGGCGCTGAAGAATAGCTCTAAAAACCTTAGTTTGCTGCACAGCTTCTAATAAGACAATCTAATATCACAGAATTCTTGGAAATAGTGCTTTTAGTTTACACGGTTGTGGAGTTGGAAAGGACTGGCAGAAAGGAATTTTACACTGGGTATGTAATAATACCAAAATACAAGAAAAACCTACTTCATTAAGATCATACAATTAATCAAACAGACTGTATATATAATATCTTTTTTTTTAAAGCCCTGGATCCAAGGCGTCCAAAGTTATTAAAATAAAGTTCATTCACAGAACAAAAACAAATTTAATCTGAATTGCTTGCAGATACTGCTAATTTTCTTTTTCTTTAAATTAAAAAAATGCATTAATGTGAACTATGTGCAGGGTTTGTTTAGTAGTGGTGTTGGTGCACATTGCCTCCGGTGCTTTTCCTGGATTTCGCTGACCACCCAGAGAAAAAGTTTAGAAGTTATCCATTCTTCTATCCCTATGTCCTATGAATTGATTAGGAGCAGAAGGTAGAAGCAGGGCACCCGTATTCTAGGGAGCAGAACTGGAAGTAACTCCTGATCTCTGGGAATCTTTGTTATCTCCTCCTCCCTCAGAGTCTTCTGACAGGTTCAAGGAGCTGGTCTTGTTTGATAGGAGGCTGAGATTCTCCTGTGTCAAAGCTGATCCATTCGGCACATCACTGTTAATTACATGAAAAAGGTTGGAATTTTTAAAAGGAGAAAAGCAAATACTCTGAATAAAATCCAGTCAACAGGGCTTATCATTTAGTATTGTACAAAAAATGTTGAGTCAGGAGTGGTGGTATACGCCTTTAGTCCCAGCAGGAGCCAGAAGCAGGCTTATCTATATCAACTTTAGGCTAGTTTGGTTCCAGGCCAACTCAGGCTACCCCCCCCCCCCCCCCCAAAACTAGAAATAGCTTCCAAAATTTGATTATAACTCCTCATCCACATTGTAGCAAACAAATTTACTGTTTTAGAAATACAGCTTTTGTCAGAATACAACCTGCCTATTTGTTTATCTATCTATTGCCACTTCCACATTACAAGACTGAGCTACAAGTTACAATAAACAGTTGTGGTGATACCCAGCACTTGGTAGGCAGGGGTAGGTGGCGAGAGATGCCCCTCCAGACTGCCTCCAGCCCCCAACATCAGGACCCATACTTTAAAATAGTTGCTACCTGGCATTAAAAAAAACAAAAACAAACAAACAAAAAAACAGCTAATCTTTGATTTACCAAGTTTATTTGCACGGTAATTTATTTTTAACCTAGGTTAACATATGGATTTAAAATGGTCAACAGTCAAGAAGAGAGCAACAAGGCAATTAGAAATTTTTGGTGTTTATTTGCTTTTTTGTTTGTTTTTGAGACAAGGTCTTTCTACATAGCCCTGGCTATCTTGGAACTCACTACGTAGAACAGACAGGCCTCAAACTCATAGTGAGTACCAGGATTAAAGGTATGTGCTACCTTAATTCGTGGTTAGGTCATGAGGAAAGTGATGAAGGACTATGCATTCAAATGCCTCAAAGATGCCAAAGAAAGTAAATAAGAATAAAAAGTAAATTACATACCATGTTATGAGAGATCAATTTAAAGATGTGGCTGAGATTGGCCTAGAGATGGTAGTGCATGCCTTTGATCCTACCTTGTCTCAAAAGACCAAAAAAAAAAAAAAAAAAAAAAAAAAAAAACAACCAAACTACCCAGAACACTAAGCAAGGCTTAATGCTAAAATGCCATTAAAAGACAGGCAAGATAATGATGGAATGTAGAATTATGGGTGCTTTAAAATTTATATCTTTTTGTCAGGCTATGGTGGTGCACGCCTTTAATCCCAGCACTTGGGAGGCAGATAGGTAGATCTCTGTTAGTTCAAGGCCAGCTTGGTCTATAGAGTGAGTTCTAGGACAGGCTACAAAGCTATAGAGAAACAAAGTCTTGAAAAAAAAATCGTACTTTAAAAAAGTTCTATCACCCGTGGCTTTTTTTTTTTTTTATATAATATAAAATGAAATGGGGGAGGACTCCATGGAATACAGCTTGGTGGTAAAATGTGCTTAGAATTTATAAGGCCCTGAGCTCAACACCCAGCATGAAAACAAAATAAAGTGGGAGACAGGTGGCCTTTTAATCATTTTTTAAATTTCAATTTCTACAGTAGCGCTATGTTTTTTAATTAAAAAGCTATACTTAAACAACGAGAAGAAGAAAATGTAACAAGAAAATATATTTGTTAGGGGTTAACAGATAATTCAATCCTGTTTAAATCCTAAATTCTCTATGTGCATATGTTGAGACAGTCTCACTTTGTAGCTCAGACTGGCCTCAAATTCCTGTCTTCTTTTCTCAGCCTCTCTCATGCCCATAGTTATATGCCACACCAATTCCTGAGTATTATAATTTCTAGATTTAGCAAAAATATATTCTTTTCCCCTGCTGGGCAGTGGTGGTACACACCTTTAATCCCAGTACTCATGAGGTGGATCTCTGTGAGTTGGAGGTCAGGCTGGTCTACAGAATGAGTTCTAAGATAGTCAGGGCTACACAGAGAAACCAATATATTCATATTCTTTTCTCACTATACAAAAAAAAATAGTTCTTTTAAAAATCATAGGATATGGCAGGTGGTGGTGATGCACGTCTTTAATCCCAGCACTTGGAAAGCAGAGGCAGGTGGATTTCTGTGAATTTGAGGCCAGCTTGGTCTACATAATGAGTTTCCTGTCTTGGAGAAAAAAAAAAAATCATACAGTACTTTGGGTATGGCTAGATAATACAATTATTTCTCTTTGGACATGGTTAAATACAACTATGGAAGTATCCCTTTACCTGAATGTCAATGCAAGGTCTTCAGCTGGGACTTTGTTTTGTGGCTCCGGCTGTCCATTTTCTGTTTGTTTACTTGTACCCAGTTTATTTTTCATGTCCATAGGACACTGGTTCTCCTTTAAAAGAAGAGGAAATAAAGTCAGTAACCTGTGCTGTAATGGAATAGAGCAAATGCAAACACAATGATCAAAAGAGAATCATTCCTAGTTTATTAAGAATTAACAAAAACAAATAGGCAGATGACAGAGAGTATACACAAAAGCATAACAGTACAACTGCCTACTATGTTAGAAAAATGCAAAACTAACACTGAAAAAACATCACGGAACAGTGTATAAGCTATAACTCCTTTATAAAAAGAGGCCATCAATACCTCAAGGGCCATGAAAATGATTATTTTTGTGTAAATCTCTCTATTTTTTCCAGACAACGTTTTTCTTTTTTTTTTCTTTTTTTTTCATTTATTTATTATGTATACAATATTCTGTCCGTGTGTATGTCTGCAGGCCAGAAGAGGGCACCAGACCTCATTACAGATGGCTGTGAGCCACCATGTGGTTGCTGGGAATTGAACTCAGGACCTTTGGAAGAGCAGGCAATGCTCTTAACCACTGAGCCATCTCTCCAGCTCCAGACAACGTTTTTCTATATAGCCCTAGCTGCCTTGGAACTTGCCCTGTAGTAGATGAAACTGGCCTCGAACTCAGAGATACACTTCCCTGTGCCTCCCAAGTGCTGGAATTAAAGGCCTGCACCACCACCGCCCAGCTGTATCTTATTAATATCTTAATATTACACGAAAGTACAAAAGATTAAACATCACCCCATCTGTTTCTCTAATGTGTATGTGAAACAAACTTTAGGATTTTCAATTAATTGCCTTCTCTCCAAATGTGACTAGAAAATCAAGTCTATGACAAAGGACAAACTCAAACCAACAGGAACTAAGAGAAGAATGATACAACCAGGTGACAACTAATCTTTATCAAATTACTCTAAACATTAGTCTGATGTGGGATGTCCTATATATGCACTGCATTTATTGGTTGATGAATAAAGCTGTTTTGGTCAATGGTCTAGCACAGTAAAGTTAGGTAGGAAATCCAAACAGAGATATATAGAGAGAGTAGTTGGAGTCAGGCAGACGCCAGCCAGCCAGTCGCCAAGGAAACAAGACATGTAGAAAATGAGGTAACGCCACAAGTACGTGGCAATACATAGACTAAAAGAAACTAGTTCCTTTTCCAACATCAGCACTTACCATACTCAATTCCCGCGTTCTCTTGCCAATTTCCCTTTCCACCTGATGTAGTTCCAAGCTTAATTGCTCACTTGAGATCATTCCAGGCCATTTTGGAGGCAGTGGAGAGGGCTGTGGCTGTCCTGCCAGGGTGTTCACCTCCCTCTGTACCACCAGTCGGTTATTAACAGCCTATGCACAAAGACAAGCACACACAACTCAGCATACTTCACACTATATAGAGAGTGCCCCATCCCAAGTATCCACACTAAATAGCCATGTTTGCAATGAAAATGATCCAACAATAAACAAAATCTCTTTTTAGTAGCATTTGAGTAAAAATGGTTTTTAAAAATATTTATTTATTTATTATGTATACAATATTCTGTCTGTGTGTATGCCTGAAGGCCAGAAGAGGGCACCAGACCTCATTATAGATGGTTGTGAGCCACCATGTGGTTGCTGGGAATTGAACTCAGGACCTTTGGAAGAGCAGGCAATGCTCTTAACCACTGAGCCATCTCTCCAAGCCCAAAATGGTTTTATTTTTAAGAGATGTATTTTATTTTTAGAAAAATGTTTGTGTCTGTGCTTGTGTATGTGTGCGCGTGTGTGCGGTGCACATTCCTAAGTGTAGGTACCTATGGATACCCAAAGAGGGTGCTGATCTCCAGGAACTGGAGTTATAGGCAGCTGTGAAACAGGAACCAAACTTGGATCCTCTGCAAAAATAGCCTGGGCTGTTATACAGAGGAACCCTGTTTCAAAAACCTCAAAAGAACAGTAGCTATCTCTCAAGGACCAAAAATGCAAGGTTTTTTTCTTATTTCAAAGAAATCAATTATAAATGTTTATCTTTTTGTTATTTTCCCTGACATAAATCTTGTAATTTTTTTTTTTATTAAAACTCAATGATGGAGGCTGGAGAGATAGCTCAGTGGTTAAGAGCACTAGCTGATCTTCTAGAGGACCCAGATTAAATTTCCAGTACCCACATGGCATTTCAAACTGTAACTTGCCAGGTGGTGCTGGTATACATCTTTAACCCCAGCACCTGGGAGGAAGAGACAAGTGGATCTCTGTGAGGTCAAGACCAGCCTAGTCTACAGAGTGAGTTCCAGGATAGGCCCCAAAGCTATAGAGAGATCCTGTCTGGAAAAACCAAAACAACAACAACAAAAAGAGAGAGAGAGAGAGAGAGAGAGAACGAAAGAAAAGAAAGAAAGAAAACACCCGTTCTAGGGGAACCTGACAACCTCACACAGACATATATATATATACAGGCAAAACACCAATGCACATAAAATAAACAACAGACAAACAAACAAAAACCCTCCATGATGGCAAGGATTGTTTTTTCTTTTTCCCCTAGTATTAGTCTCAGATACTTAGTCTGTTTCTTTAGCTATGAAGCTATTCCTGGAGCACTCTCTGCAGATCAGGCTGGCCTTGAACTCACAGAACTCTGCCTGCCTCTGTCTCCTAAGTGCTTGGATTAAAGGTATGTGCTACCACCACCCAGTTAATTATTCTTTTTCTATTAGTCAAGAATTAAATCTAATTCTGAAATCTCTGTTAATGGTTATTTATACTAACTCTCAGATAATGGCTTTAAAATTCTATCCTTACGGTACCTCAAAAACTACCATTTAAGGGGACTAGAGAAGTGATTTGGTGGTTAAGATCACATACTGCTCTTGTTGAGAGGATCTGAGTTTTCTTCCTTGTACCCATGTCAGGATGCCCACAATTGCCTATAGCTCTAATCTTCATCCAGCACATGCACTTAGATGCACATACCACCCTACCAAACACATATAAATCCAATCTAAAATCCTTGGAAACCCTTTGAAACTGAAGCAGAAAGAGTTGCAGTGCTGAACACCTGTAATTTCACTTTAAGTACTAAAGGTGGACAACACAGGAAGATCATGTGTTTAAGGTCAGTTGGGCTGCAGAGTGATACTTGACATCAAAACCCCCAACACAAAAGTATCTGTAAGTCTGTACCTCTAGTCCACGAAGCTGGGTCTGCTGGCTAATCTGATGGTTCAGTTGCTGCAATTCTAACCGTAGTTGTTCTCTTTCAGCAGACAGAAGGGTTTTTCCATGACTGGTCACTTCTGCCATGGATATTTTCTCCCTTTGGTAAAAAAGAAATCAGTAAAATTTTGAAGTTATTTTGTGAAATCATTACTGATTAAAAAAATAAGAGCCAGGTAGTAGTGGTGCACGCCTTTAATCCTAGCACTCTGAAGACAGAGATGATGTGGGGTAATAAAGACTTTTCATTCGTATTGGTTTAATAAAACACCGATTGGCCAGTAGTCAGGCAGGAAGTATAGGTGGGGCAACCAGACTAGGAGAATTCTGGGAAGAGGAAAGCCAGTCAGTCACCAGCCAGACAGAGGAAGCAAGATGAGAAAAGGTACCAACCAAGCCATGCGGTTAAGCATAGACAAGAATTATTGATGAATTTAAGTTGTAAGAGCTAGTTAGTAATAAATCCAATAGGCCAGTTTATAATTACTATAAGCCTCTGTGCGTTTATTTGGGACTGAATGGCTATGGAACTGGGCAGAACAGAAACTTCTGTCTACACAGAGGCAAGTGAATCTCTGTGAGTTTGAGGCCAGCCTGGTCTACACAGCTAGTTTTAGAACAGCCAAGGCTATTACACAAAGAAACCCTGTCTTGAAAAACAAGAAGAATAAAACAAAACAAACAAAAAAGTAAAGAAAAAGAAGGTAAGAAAAGCTGCATGCTTTTAAGTGTTTAAACAGGGTTAAAAAAATGAACCGTACCTCTCGATGAAGTGTCCCTGAGGAGGTATGTTTGGATGAGGTGAGTATGGAGAATCTCCCCAGCCACCATGAGCTCCATATGAACTGTAATCTTTAAGGAAACAATTTATTGTGGTAAGATGTAATTCATAGATTTGAATCATTTTCTATGGTACTATATTCAAAAAAGCAAAGGCACATATATCTGTCCAGAAAGTTATATTCCAAAATGATCATAATGTCGTTTCTTCCCCACGGAACCTAGTTTTTATATATTTTCTTCTTAGTGTGTACACACGAGTGCTCGAATGTAGAAGTGATGCTTGATGTCAGGTTACCTTCCCAAAGCATTGGGATTATAGACATATGCCCACACAAGTCTGGATTTTATGTGGGTACTAGGGATACAAACTTAGATCTTTATCCAATCAGTCACCTCCTCGTACTCCAAGAATCTATTATTTTAGTAAAGCCATGAAGTCATTTAAAGATAAAAACCACAGGCAATTTATTTTTTTGAAACAGGGCTTCTAGCTCAGAATAGCCTCAAAATCATTATATACCCAAGGATAAACTTGAACCTTCTGATTCTCTGTCTTCTCCATCTTCCCAGTGCTGGGATTATTGGCATGTGTCTTAACACCTGGTTTATGTGATTGTGGTTTCATTTATATTAGGCGGACTTTTACCAACTGTGCTACATTTCAGCTCCTCAGGCAATCTTAATATATAGACAATTAATTTTAGTTTACCCTCCTAAAATTTCCTGAGTTGTGATTGCTTTCTTATAGGAAGTTAAAAAAATCATTGCCTCGAAGATTCTTAAAAGCACTGGTAGAATTACACTGAGAGTCATGACTACTCTGGGTTCTTACCTGAAATGCTGATAGGTTTTGTGGGTGCTCCCTGAGGTGCTATAGCCTGCATTGGGCCAGCACCCTGATACAGTGTTTTGGATGTTCGAGAGATGGCACCAAACCGAGATACTGTTGGTCGGTCTCCAAAGGGGATGAGGTCATCATCACTAGTTTCCACTGCTCTTCTCTGGAGTTCCAATCTCTGGTCTCTCATTCCTTTACTTTCTACATTCTGACGAAAAGCGAAAATGAGATGCTGTTTAGCATAATTTCCATTAGTTCTGTAGAGAGGTTAATAGAAGTATGATGTTCTTATTATAAGAATAAGCCTCTGTCATAAAGCACTGCTTTTAGATCACAGTAGGAAATACATGACAGATGGTAGAAAAGGATAGATTCACCTATTCCTAAGTACTATATACAAACATTAACTTGTCAGGCAAGCACTTTACCACTGAGCTAAGCTTGAAAAGTACTGTTATGACTTCTTTCGTGTATTTGGGAGAACTTTTAACGGCATCTATACTAGGTTAGTAATTTTATTACTGTCTACTGATGAAGTAGTACTACTGTTACTTCAGTGTGATAGTCCCCTGGAAACACCTTACATAACTATTCTGCTTCAGCTCATTCCAGTAAAGTCTTCTGTGGTGCAGAAGCATATGCTTAGCTAATCACAGCCCACACTGAAAAAAAGTCTTCCTTAAATTTAACTTCATCCTATTTAGGGCTGGGGACTGAGCGCAGGGCCTAGCTGTGTCACTTTGCCAGTCCCCTTGCAGCTTGATTATTATTATTATTAATTATTATTATTATTTCTCTCTCTGGTCTGTCATCAATTGGTAAATATTATCTATGAAAATCTATACAAGTCATTAGGGAACCATTTTAGAATTAACAAGGAATACTTTTTTTTTTTTTAAACAGACTGGGTCTTACTATGTTACCCTGGATAGACTTGTACTCACTTATGGAGACCAACTTAGCCTTTGGCTCAGAGATTTACACCCATCTCTGCCTACCCCAGTTCTGGGATAAAAGGTATGCAACACTATATCTAGCCTTTTTTTTAAAAAAATATTTATTTATTATGTATACAATATTCTGTCTGTGTATATGCCTGCATGCCAGAAGAGGGCGCCAGACCTCATCACAGATGGTTGTGAGTCACCATGTGGTTGCCGGGAATCGAACTCGGGTCCTTTGGAAGAGCAGGCAATGCTCTTAACCACTGAGCCATCTCTCCAGCCCCCCCCCCTTTTTTTTTGGTTAAGAGCATTGCCTGCTCTTCCAAAGGACCCCAGTTCGATTCCCAGCAACCACATGGTGGCTCACAACCATCTGTAAAGAGGTCTGGCGCCCTCTTCTGGCCTTCAGGCATACACACAGACAGAAAATTGTATACATAATAAATAAATAAATATTTAAAAAAAAAAAAGAACATATAGTTCATGGTGGCTCTGACCCTGCCTGCCTCAGTCTTGGAATTATAGACATGAGTTATCTGTCCAGGAATACCATGTCTAAGCATAAGTTTCATAGGTGTGCACAAGGGAACTCTAGAAAGTGTCCATTAACATTATACACAAGGGGCTGGAGAGACAGCTCAGCAGTTAAGAGCACTTGTTCTTGCAGAGGACCCTAGTTTGGATCCCAGCAGCCACAAGGCAGCTCACATCCACCCCTAACTCTAGTTTCAGCATATCTAATGTTCTTTGACCTCTGAGGACACCAGGCACACTAGTGAAACACTGACATACATGTGAGCAAAACACTCATATGCATAAATATAAACAAATCTAAAAAACTTTTTAAAATATGAAATGCTAAAAATTATCCACAATAGTAAAAGATCAGGGTACAAAGATCTATAATTGTAGCTATTAGGAAGGAAAGAGTCTGAAATTAGCTTGTGCACAAATGAGTTCCAAGCTGACCTGAAAATTCAGTTACGTTCTGTCTCAAAAAGAAAGAAGTAGTAGCCGAGCATAGTGACTCAGTAGACTGACAAAAGAGGATACTTTAGGGTAAGGTCATCCTGAGCAATACAGGAAAACCAGGGATTTGTTTTGTTTTGTTTTAATTTAAAAAGGGCCAGGTAGTGGTGGCGCATGCCTTTAATCCCAGCACTCAGGAGGCAGGCAGATTTCTATGAGTTTGAGGCCAGCCTGGTCTACAAAGTGAGTTCCAGGACAGTCAGGGCTGTTAAACACAGAGAAATCCTGCCCACAAAAAAAAAAAAGCCAAACCAAAAACAAAACAAACAAATGGTGTGTATATAAAAAAACTAAGCATTAAAATCAGAGTAATGGGTTATTTACTGATAGGGAGCAGTAAAAGAGAAATGAGATCACTGCAAAGTTTTATTTCTGCTAAGAGGAGGGGATAATTAATATGTAAAATGCTAATATATAAAGAACAGATACATTAAACCTTGGCTTACTAGCTACACAGCTACATATTTCTTATTTAAAAAAATACAAAAAACTAAATACAGAGAATTTCAGGGTCTTATAAACTCATAGCAACTATTATAAGCCAAGCAACTATTCTGACTCAATTGCAATTTTCTTTTTAACCACAAAAAAGTTTTCACACATAAATCAAGGAATTCCTGACTATGTATATTCCTAAAAAGGAAAAATTAAAATGTGTTTAAAAATCATTTATTTGGAAAAAAAAACATTTGTTTGCTTATTTATTTTATTTTATTCATTGTGTGGATGCATATACCCTCCCGCCATAGTGGATATGCACAGTGCATGCCAAAAGACAATTTGCACGAGTTTGTTCTCTCCTTCCACAGTGTGGGTTCTGAGGACAGCACTGAGACAGCTTTCTAGCCCTCAATGTGCTTCTTAGATTTTATTTTAGGAACAGGGAGGGATTTATATTCAGGTCAATATTTCTGCTATTCCTCTTCAACTGATTTTTGAAGGGAGTGTCTTTCACTGAACCTAAGCTTACCGACTAGCAAGCAAGTCCCTGGGATCTTCTTGTCTCTGTTCCCCAGTGCCAGGATGCAAGATACCCACCATCACCCCCCAGCTTTTTATATGGGTTCTGAAGGCTCTCATGCTTGCATGGCAGGCACTTTAACCACCAGACCTTTCGAAGTACGTTCTGCTAAAAACGACACCGTAAATCCCAAAATAAAGATTTTTTTTTTTTTTTTTTGGTGAGATAGTATTTACAGAAATGAGAAACTAGGGACACACCAGCTCAAGCTGGTAATCTCAATGACTAAGGAAGATTGAAAGTCCAAGGCCTGCCTGGGTTACAGAGAAGTGAGAACCCCAAATAACTGAATTTTCAAGAAATTTAAAACAATCACTCTTAGAAACCGACACTACCACAGGCAATCTCTCAGTGTTAGAAAGTTCGGGGTACCTTACCACATTTTCATTCACATTTATGGGGTCTTTGAAAGAAATGCTCCAGACACTTCAAGTACATTGGTCCCTTTACTCCCACAATCTTTAAACCTGACAAATTTTTTTGTTTGTTTATTTAAAGACATAATGACGGTGACAGTAATATATGCCATGGTCATGTGTGAGCTCCAAGGCTTTTGTACTACCCCATATAGGAGGAAAAATAAGTTTTTAAACGTTAAAAGAGTTTAATCTTACTTTCTGACCCAATCAACACTTGTTTTCTTGATTCAAGTTAGTTGTTTAAATTATAGACTTGTAAAAATAAAGTTTTAACTTATTTGGTAAATAAACCTAAAATCTTGAAAAAAAAATCTATTATTGTTTGTTTATTTTTTTTATTTTTTATTTTTTTTAATATTTATTTATTTATTTGTTATGTATACAATATTCTGTTTGTGTGTATGTCTGTAGGCCAGAATGGGGCACCAGACCTCATTACAGATGGTTGTGAGCCACCATGTGGTTGCCGGGAATTGAACTCAGGACCTTTGGAAGAGCAGGCAATGCTCTTAACGTCTGAGCCATCTCTCCAGCCCCTTTGTTTGTTTATTTTTGAGATAGGGTCTCTTTATACAACCCTGTCAGCCTCTGGCGCCCAGGTGCTGAGATTAAAGTCTTGCAATACCATGGCTGGCAAATTATTTTAATTGTCTTTGCACATCTGTGTGTGGGTATGTACACCAAGAGGCCAGAGTTAAAGGTGGTTGTGAACGGCCCAACAAGGGAGCTGGGAACAAAGCTCAGGTCCTCTACAACAGCAATATGATCTCTTAACCACTGAATCATCTCTCCACCCGAAATCTAGGATCTTGATTAAATGCCTAAAATTATTTAACATGGGTTCTGAACAATTACTGGGAAATTGATACCTAAAATGATATACAATAGATACTTCTTTGTCAAGATAATAAAATACTTAATTTACACTTAGATGAAACAAAGCAAAACTAAATTATTTGTCCCTGGCCTTTAATAGATAAACATTTATGCATCTAGATTTGTATTAAGTATGGCCTAGTCATTACACATACCATCATTTCCACACTCCCTGCTGCCACAACATCTTTGGGTTTTGCATCTTTGGTTCCAATGTAGGAGCCGATGGTATCACATGACCAAGGAGAATATTGGCTATAATCATTTGCTTTATATTTCCCAGCTATCTTGAATTCTTCATCCAAAAACTATAAATGAAAAAGGGGGGAAAAGAAAATAGAAAATGGTCTATAAGTTAACAAAACAGGAAAAATAGGGAACTTCTTAGAACATCAAATTGAAGCAATATAATGTATATAATGTATAGTTATTTGATTAAGTGTCAGAATAGATTTATATAGACTGAAAAATGTGAAGATTATTTTAGCCTTTATATTTGTTATTAGCAGTTATATATCCTTCAGTGAATCCAGCTAGGATCTTAAGAAGTTTATTCAGCAGCTTATCCACCATCTTAGAGAAGTCAGCAGTAGTAAATATATACCATGCCACACATTTGCTAGATTGTCGTCAATGAGCCTTAGTAACACCTCGGGCAAACGAGAACATTCTAAGCCCCGTGGTTGATTAAGTAAAAGGGTAAGATGCCTCATTTTTACCTTTTTTGACTCAAGGGCTGTGGTTATCCAATAACAATACCCATTCCAAGCCCAATGTATTTTTTTTATTGAATTGTGCAGAATTTACACTTCTATAATGCTTAAGATTTTTGAAGTCCTTTCATATACTATCTCATATAGAAAAGATAATTTTTAAAACATATTACCACCTAACAAGTATGCTCTTCCACCTGAATGTTATAAATCATGCAGCTACAAAAAAGAATGAGGTAAATGCACATCAATATGGACATCCAAGTTAAACAAAAGGGGAAAAAACCCCACACAAACACTAAATGTGTTTATGTGCATAAAAAAATTGAAATGCATAACAAAACTGTCAGGAAATGAGATTTGAAGAAAGTATTCTTTCTATATCATGTATTTCTATAATGTATGAATTTAGTACAACTATATGTAGACTGCTTATAATCTGAATGGAAGTTTAAATATAGAGCTGGCCAGGCATAGTAACGCAGGCCTTAATTAACCCCAGCACTCTGGAGAGACAGTGTTACTACGAACTTCTACTTAGATTACCTTCATACATTAAAGAAATTACTATTGGTTGTGTACAATAACCTTCACTTTATGGTTTTATAAAAAATGGAATCCAGTGTTCTCGAACTCATGGTGATTCTCCTGCCCCAACTTCCTGAGTGGGAAGATTACAGGCATGTACCACCACACCCAGCTTTTATTTTCTAACTTTCATTATTTGTTATGCATAGTTTGTCAGCTGGCAATATTGTTTAGACTCATAACTCTACATATAAAGAATATAAAATATATTCTT
The DNA here is from genome assembly GCF_018167655.1 of Microtus oregoni. Taxonomy (NCBI): domain Eukaryota; kingdom Metazoa; phylum Chordata; class Mammalia; order Rodentia; family Cricetidae; genus Microtus; species Microtus oregoni. The sequence goes on from NW_024543072.1 coordinate 37,820,752, forward strand.
TATTTGTTTTTCAAGACAGGGTTTCTCTTTTAGCAGCCCTCACTGCCCTGAAATCCCTTTGTAGAGCAGGCTGCCCTCAAGTCACTGCCTCTGCCTTCTGAGCACTGGGATTAAAGGTGTGTGTTACCACATCTGGTGTAAAACATATCTTTACACATATTATTTGACATGAAAAAGAAATTTGTACTCCATTAGATTCATTATGTGTAACATAATAATAGACTATATAATATATTACAAAACAAGGTTTCATGTATCCCAGGCTGGCTTCAAACTTGTTATGTTGACAAGAATGACCTAGAATTTTTGATCCTCTTGCTTCCTTGTCCAATTTACAAGGTGTTATAGATCGAACCCAGAGATCTGGGTATGCTGGGCAAATACTCAATTTAGATACATTCTCAGTTCAAGTTACCTAAGTAAAAGACATAAAATTGACAAATTCCTAGCAAGACTAACCAATGGAAAAATATTAGTATCAGAAATGGAAAAATGAAGACAACACACATTAATGACAGCTATAAACAATGTTTTGCTGGGCAGAACTAAGCCTAGCACTTAGACGGTTGAGGCTGTAGACCCATCAAGGCCAGCCTGAGCTACAACATAAGTTTAAGGTGAACCCAGGCTACAGTATGAGATTCTGTTTGAAAAAAATTGCCAAACCAAAACAAATCTATTAGCACTATTTTATAGAAACATAAATGTAATGGTCAAAATTATGACATTATGGTACATAAACCAAGCATCCCCTCAAGTTTTACGGTCTATTCTCATCTGCACATCTTTCCTTTTTTTTTTTTGTTTGTTTTTAAGACCACACTGCTGGTTTATTACCAAATTAAAATACAGCTTAATTTATGTCTCAATTATTTTAAACTTATGGAAATAAAACAGAGACTTTCTCAGACTTGCTCTGTAGACCAGGCTGGCCTCGAATTCACAGAGATCCACCTGTCTCTGCCTCCCAAGTGCTGGGATTAAAGGTGTGTACCACTACCGCCCTGCCTGGTATTATTTTTAAATCAGAAACACAAATGTAAAACCATAGTGATGAATCATCAGAAGCTTTCTCTACACAAAGACCAAAGCTGAGTCAAGAAGACCTAGTACCACTCTTATTCAACATCATACTGTAGAGCAACACGGTAAGAAAATGTGTAATTCTAAAAGGAAAAAAAAAGATTATACACTAGGATATAGCAAATACTAGAATTAGGGAGGAAATTTAGCAAACCTGTTGAAAAGTCTATCAATAAAAATCTAATTCTTTAAAAATATGTAATTACAATTACATTCTTTGTGTATGAGTCTGTGTATACACTTAAAAGTTTATTTCTTTTAAATAAAAAAATAAAAATTGAGGGTGATCAAAATGGCTCAGCACATTAAGCCTGATGACTTGAGTTTGGTCCCGGGACCCACAGGAGAAAGAAAATAGATTCCTAACAATTGTTCTCTGACCTCAAGACACACCCCTGGCCCCAAAATAAATAAATACAGTTTTAAAAAAGGGGGGGAGGGATTTTTAAAAATAATTACATTTAAAGTAGTTTTTAAAAGTATATGGCCAGAAGGTGGTGGTGCAAGTCTTTAGTCTGAGCACTTGGGAGACAGAGGCAGGAGAGCTCTGTGAATCTGAGGCCAGCTTGGTCTACACAGTGAGTTACAGGATAGGCTCCAACGCTACACAGAAATGCCACAGAAATGCCGTCTTGAAAAAGCAAACAAAAAAATAAGTTAGTTATGCAAATACATCATGCTGATGGAAAGGTATCATTTCTCTGAATACTTATCTAGAGCAACACTGTCCAACAGAAGTTGAATATGGTCCATATGTGTAATCATGAATTTTAATCTATCACATCCAAAATATTAAAAACATGAACAAAGGCCAGGTTTGGTCATGTTGTTAATCTAAGCACTCAGGAGACAGAGGTAGGCGGATCTCTATAAATTCTGGCCAATGTGGTCTATATAAGTGAGTTCCGGGCCAGCCAGGGACTGTGTAGTGAGACCCTATCTCAGAAAGCAAAAATCAAACAAAAAAATTAACGCAAGATTTCAGTTTTGGGTACTGAATCTTTAGCTCTAGTGTATGCTTTATGTTTACAGAGAGTGTAGAATTTATGTTTACAGCATGTCACATCTGAATTTAAACCAGACACATATTATAATAGTATGTAGCTATGTGGCTAAAGACTACCTGGCCAGCATCAATCCATCTCAGAGTCAATAAATCCTAATATAAACTAAAGCAGATGTTTTTTATGGAATCAACATTCTGATTCCTTTGTGGCTTTCTGTTTTGCTTTCGAGGTGCTGGGAACTGAACCCAAGGCCTCATACACGCCAGTCAAACGACATTAATATTGAACTTCCCAACATGTTTACTTACTTTTTAATTTAATACTGAAAATCCTATACCAATAAGTCAAGACTGTAGTAAAAGTACATCATTAGAATGAGAGGTCAGCCAGATGAAGTGTATATTGTGCACATCTGATGACCCAAGTTTGGATCTTTCGAACCATCTTCTCACCTTCACACAATTAACGTCCCAGCCCCCTAACACACACAAAATGAATGAATAAATAAATGCAGTATTGGCCTAAGGACAGAAATAGATCGATGAAACAGGGCCTCTCTCTATGTAAACCAGGCTAGCCTCAAACATATAACCCTTCTGCTTCAGTATCCTACTGTGCCTGAATGACAGATATTTGTCATCATGCCCACCCTAAAGTAATCATGACAAAGCTGACTGCAGAACACTGAAAAAACAACACTCAACTCATTAAATGGTATAGGGCCAATGAACTATCTCTATAGAAGAAAAATGAACCTTGATTCAAATATATTCCAAATAGGTTATGGATCTAAATGTAAAATAAAACAATAAATCTCTGAAAGAAAAAAAAGAAAATTAGGCTCATGATTTTGAAACTTGATAAACATCTCCTTGGAAACACAATCTATTTCTTCCTTTTTCTTTTAAAGACAGAATTTCTCTGTGTCCTGGCATCCTGGAATTCACTCTGTAGCCCAGGTTGGCCTCAAAGGCAGAGATATGCCTGTCTCTACCTCCTGGTATTAAAGGTGTGTACCACCACCAATCACCCTGCTCTCATAATTTCTTTTTTTTTTTCTTTTTTTTTTTTTTTTTCGAGACAGGGTTTCTCTGTGGTTTTGGAGCCTGTCCTGGAACTAGCTCTTGTAGACCAGGCTGGTCTCGAACTCAGAGATCCACCTGCCTCTGCCTCCTGAGAGTTGGGATTAAAGGCGTGCGCCACCACCGCCTGGCTCTCATAATTTCTTAAACAGGTTATATTACCATTAAAAATGATAATGGTTAAGATTAATAGGAAGGATTAAAAATGACATGCTTACTTCTTCTTGATGGAACGCAGGAGGCAATGTTGGTGAAGGTGCAAAAGGAGGTGGAGAGATAACCTTTCTTTCCTCGAGCTGGGCCATTATTTCCTTCCGTCTGCGATGTAGCTCATCCAGGCTAGGATGGGGTTGGGGAGGAGGAAGTCGACTATAAGAAGGATCCTGAAATTGAAAGATTATTTAAAATTGACAAAAAAATTCCAGCACATATTAATTAAGCATACATATACTTAAATGAGAAGCAGAATATATACCGATCTTGACATTCAGAAATATCAGCACTAAAGAGAAGAAAGGAAGGAAGGAAGGAAGGAAGGGTAAAAGAAAAAAGAAAGCTAGCCCAAACTCTCAAGATCTTCCAAATTTCCTAGCTGATGTAGACTTAGTACACAAACTGTGTTTAGATTGGTGAAGTTTCCATTTATGTTTTAGGACCAGGGAGATGGCCCAAAAGCACTAGCTGTTCAAGCCTAACAATCCTTGTCTGAGCTCTAGAACCCCTGAGAGAGTCAGATGTATCAGGGCACACATGTAATCCCAGTCTAAATGGTCATATGGGAGGAATAGACAGAAGAATCAGTTGGAAGCTATCAGACAAGCTTACCTTAGAGTATGCTGAGCAGCAGCAAGAAGAAGAGAGACCTTACCAAACAAGGTTAAAGGTAAGAACTACTCTCTGTTCTCTGACCCAAATGTGTGGTGACACACACGCATCTGTGTTCTCACATACACACCAATTATATATACATATACAAAAAATAATAAGTTTTAAAAAGGTTCCAGATTTCAATTCCTAGCAACCACATGATGGCTCATATACAACCATCTGTAAAATCTGGTGCCCTCTTCTGGCCTGCAGGATGAACACTATACACAGCACTGTGGGACAATGGTCTGTACCCTATCACTTGTATTTTAAATAAATGCAGATTGGTCAGTAGCCAGGCAGGAAGTAGAGGTGGGGCAATGAGAACAGGAGAATTCTGGGAGAGAAAAGAGTCAGTCTGCAGTCATCACCCAGAGACAGAAGAAGCCAGACATAGAGCAAACAAGAAGTGACCGCCTTGCTGAAAAAGGTACCAAGTCATGTGGCTAACACAGACAAGACTTATGGGCTAATATAAGTTATAAGAGTAAATAAGAAGTCTGAGCTAATAGGCCAATCAGTTTATAATTAATGTAGACTTCAGTGTGTTTATTTGGGGCTGAACTACTGTGAGACCAGGCAGGACAGAAACCTCAGTCAACATACATAATAAATAAACAAATCTTTAAAAAAAGAAAAGGAAAAGAAATGTTTTCATGCAAAAAGAATCAATTGAAAGGTTTATTACCATAGCAAATAAAAATCCTCATAAATATAAATTAAGTTTATGTAATAAGTTAAAAAAATATAGCATACCCTGGGGTATGAAGGTCTGATCTGAGCTGGATGAGGGGCCACTGGATAGTAACCCTCTACCTGTTGGTATCGTTCTCTGGACTCGGGCACATAGGATGGTACTGCTGCAGATGGAATCTCAATGGGTATTGGGCTTTCCCGGAAAATCTCCTCTCTTGTGTAAGACTGAGCAGGGTACACACGGCGGCCATCATAGTGAGGTGGGTACATAGGAGGGTACTGTTGTGGTTGTGTGCCATACTGAGAGTTTATGACACGATCTTGGAGGTAGGGTGGATAATGATCCAAGTATGGCGGACCAGGTTCAGGAGCAGATGGTGGAGGTCGGACAAAGCGGGACACACATGGTGGTGGAGTATAGTACATACCTGTATAATACAAAAGAGGAACACAAAATAAAAATAAACATGCCTGCTTTTTTTATATAATCTTTGTTTCTCCTTTTAAAACATTCAAACAACTAAATGTTATAATCTATTCATTTCTTTATAAGCTTTCACAATACTTGTATTGTTTGTTCGGTTAGCTTTATGAAAATTAGTGAGCAAATACTATCCTTAGGGCCAGGAGTGTAGCTCAGTGGTAGTGTTTGCTTGGAACTGGTAAATTCAAATACCTCTTCCAAATAACAAGTAATTATTGAAATAAATAGAAAAGCTCAATCTACATATAGTCTAAAATAGTAAGTTTATCCTTTTTTCTGGTTTGTCCTAATGCAACAAAGTCACTAGGAATCTTTCACAAGCATCTGTGATACTTGGAATCTACTTTAGTTTCTCCTCTGTAGCCTTTTATATTCAAGAATGCATTCATACTGGTCAAGTACTTCATTATTGAGCAATCTTCTTAGCCCTTTTTAAATATTTCATTTTGAGGCAGGGTCTTCTGGTTGCCCAGATTAGCACTGAACTCACTTTGTAGCCCAGGCACACCTAGAACTTGAGATCCTCCTGCCTCAGACTCCTCAGTAGCTGGAATTAAAGGCCTGCTCTACCAGGCCCTGCTACTGTAGAGTTTCAACTTTAAAACTATTATGCTAGATGTAACAGGTCACAGTCCACAGCATGCACAAGACCTGAACAGGCTCCAGCCAGTCCAAGGAAAGAGGGAGGTGAATATGTAAGCCACCACTAGATGAGGAACTATTAGCATCTGACAGTTGAGAGGGAGACATTTTTTCTGTTAGGCACTGCTACCAAGCAGGTCCCACTCCCAAGATTACCTGAACTTGATGGAGAAAGAAAAGAAACAACAACAAAGAGGCAACCTCAAAGTTGGGTAGGAAGTGGGATACAGATATGAGAGGATAAAAGGGTGGATTATTGAATCTACGCTGAAAAGAAAAAAGGGAGGATATAGCTATAATATAAAAGGGTAGATTATTGAATCTACTTTTAAAAAGTAGTTTTAAATGTTTTACATTGGATTGGACTTTTGTATATTATATACAAATTTTGGATATTGATATAAATTTGAGACTAATTTTGTTAGAACGTATTGTACATACATATCCACTCTTGTTCAAGGTATTGTACCATACAGCTCAATTAACAATGTAATACAAATCTAGTCCTTGAAAGTTATTATCAACAACTATTTTGGGTAATAAGAAAATGCAGGTTAGTAATTAGTCACCTATTACAACTTATAGTTATATTGGGTATGTTTTCAAGGTCAAATAAAAATACATTTTAGATAGACAGGTCATTTTAAAACACTTCAGAGATCTACAGACTATGACATTTAAGATGTTTTAATACCATAGGTTCTTTTTTTTTTTTTTTAAAATGACAGTGAGAATGTCTGCTACTGGCAGCACCAATCTACTTCAGAAGATGATGGACATCAAAGAAACTCCACACAGATTTACTTTCTTTGTGGCAAGAGTAAGACACTGGGCAAGAAAGTGTCCTTGCTTTGACTGCTGACAGTATGCTGTCCTAATTGGATAAGCAGAATGCAAAAAAAAAAAAAAAGTGACTGCCAAACCTTCTCAAGACAAGGCAGGACAGTCTTTCAAAATTCCTGCTTCATAGAAAAATCTGTCAAATATTCTAGGCCTTTAGGCTAGATTGCTGCAGATGAACTTTGGGTGACTGTCAAGGCAGCCAGCTGTTTCTGTCATTTCTCACATTTTTTTTGGAAGTTCCTTGCTTGCACTTCCTGCTTACTCAGTTAATATTATTTCCTTCTCAGGTACTGAGAGAATTGAAGATTAGATAGTTACAGTTTTCCTTGTTTACCAGATGCAGAGAAGAAACTCATTAAAGAAGTGTAAAGTGTATAAGGTTGAGAGACATCAAAAGATAGTTTTGGATAGTAATACAAGTTATGATAGAGAGTAAATTAGGTACAATACTTTGGACTTACCAAGATATAGGATAGATATTGGTTATTTTCTTTGAATTTGTCAAATGCAAATGAACTAGACATTGTATATAGTTGTTGTACTTATATATAGCTTTTAATAAATTAGTTATAGCCTTTTTTATTTTAGACAAAATAGGGAAAACACGGTGATATTTTGTTTGCAATCTTACAAATACAGCTTGTCTGAAGATCAGAATGTGGAGCTAAGTCAATACTTAGTTAGCCTTAGAAGCCAGGCAGTGGGTGGTACACACATTTAATCCCAGCAAACTAGGAAGTCACTGTGAGAAAGCCAGAGTAAGAAGCACCCCTCCATGGCCTCTGCATTAGCTCCTGCTTCCAAGGTCCTGCCCCATTTGAGGTCCTGCCTGACTTCCTTCAATGATGAACAGCAATGCTGAAGTTTAAGTCAAATGAATCCTTTCCTCCCCAACTTGTTTTTAGGTCAGAGTGTTTGGTTGTAGCAATAGCAACCCTAACAAAGACAGAAATCATACTGTAAATTTAGTTTGTAGCCACTACACATTTTTTTTTCAGTCTTATTAATACAGTCTATAAATTTGATAGATTTTTATCCTTTTTGCTTATATGATAAATCTGGGTGACTTAAAGATATTACCCTGCTGATAAGGTGGTGGCTCAAATGCTGGGGCAGTTCCTCGAGGATCCTGGTAATAAACATCCGCTTGTTGTGCTGGATACAACTGAGAACCTCGAGGTACCATCTGTATTGGTTTGGTGACAGACATAGGAGGCAGATCTGTTGGCCCCCTTGGAGGTACAGGATGTGGATTCACAGGTAAGGCAGAAATACTCTTAGGGGCAGATTCCAGCCTAAGAAAGCAAAATTATACAAGACAAATGTAAAGTCTCTAAAAAACTGCTAGTATTTAGAAAACTGATATATTCGAATGCTGATCTCTTCAAGTTAAAAAAAATTAACCATCCTTAAAAAAATTATTAGTGAAGAAAAAATAAGTAAAAGGCAACAACACAAAGACAAAAAAATTATTTTGGGGGGTCAGGTTGTAGCTCAGTTGTTGGGTTCAGACCCCAGCACAACATAGCTGGGAGCTGAGCTAAGAGACCCAGGTTTTCATGGTTATCTTTGGCCAAAAAGTGGGTTTAAGAAGAGACTCTGACTTACAGCAGAAGAAAAACAGCAACACCTAGTAAACACTGGCTTTAGAATCAAACATTTCTTTTCCCTCTACTTAGTTTACAAGGAAGAAATGTGAAGACGTACAGGTCAGGAGGGGACCCAGGAGCACTGCTGCTCAGGTGGTCTAATTTTCCTGGCTTCAGACTAGAATCAAAGCTGGGGTCTGTCCCACGTGGAATCAGCTGTGTCACTGTGCTCCCTGCTGATACAATTCCATTTGGAAGCGCAGGAGGTTTCCTGCTCGACAAATCCACTGCACTTTCATCAGGAAGCATGGGTGCTGAAGGCAGGCCCACCTCATTAAGTTGACCCAAAGAGGCACTCAGGGGTCTTCTGGGAACCAGACGTTTGTTCATTTTACGAAATCTATACGAAAAGCAAATATTTCAACTAAAAATATACTACACAATAAGTAAATATCAGTTAAAATTGTTAAAAAGTACTGAACTTTGTGTAGAAATGACTCATTTTGTTAACTAGTTAATGATAAAATATAACTTCATAATTATAGAAACAATACAATAAAAATGAAAAATACTTTTAAGAAATGTACTTAATTCATAAAGATTTCTTATGTATTGAAGAGAATTCAATGATTTTTTTATATTTTTTAAAGGCAACAAATTATTTCTTATCCAAAAGTCCGTGTCTCATGGTTTTCATACTTACTTTTCCAGTTCTTCTTGTGAGTGTGCAAAGGTACAGCTGGCCCCACGAGGGCATCCTCCCCTCTGCTTCATATCTCGACACATGTATGTTTTGTATTTGCTATGTTGTGGAGGCTAAGACCAAGACCAAACATTAGACATAAAACAAAACACACAATAACAAATGTAATTTTTATGTTAACAGTTTAGGATTCTGATAACATAGATGAATTTAAGCTAATTCCCACATATTTAAACTATCCAGAACAAAAGTATTATAGGGGGTGGAAATCCCAGAGTTCAAAATGAATTTTTTTTTTTTTTGGTTTTTCGAGACAGGGTTTCTCTGTGGTTTTGGAGCCTATCCTGGAGCTAGCTCTTGTAGACCAGGCTGATCTCGAACTCACAGAGATCCGCTAATTTTTTTTTTAAAGGTTTATTTATTAATTTATACAGCATCTGCCTACACGTATCCCTGAAGGCCGGAGGAGGGCACCAGATCTTATTACAGATGGTTATGAGCCACCATGTGGTTGCTGGGAATTGAACTCAGGACTTCTGGGAGATCAGTAAGTGTTCTTTACCCCTGAGCCATCTCTCAGCCCCCAAAATTACATTTTTAAATTTTATTATTAGTGTGTGTGTGTGTGTGTGTGTGTGTGGAGAGGTGGACAATGGAGGACCGAAGACAATTTTGTGGAGTTGGTTCTTTCTTTATACTTTTACCTGGGTTCCAGGTATTGAACTTAGTTGCATAAAAGCCTATTTTCCTTTTTTTAGTTGCATAAAAGCTTTTGCCTACTCAGAGATCTTTTCAAGTCCAAAATTAAAATTTAAAAGTAGTATAGGAGGCTCAGAGTTAGGGCTGTTCTTCCGGAGGATCTGAGTTCAATTACCCACATGGCAGCTCACAATCATCTACAACTCCAGTTCCAGGGAATTAGGCACCCTCTTCTGGCCTCCACTGGCACTAAGCACATATATGTACATGCAGACAAAACACTCATTCATACATATTGAAAATAAAAGTGCTTCTACTAAAACAACACAGCCTGAGTGTTGGAGCAATCCTGAACTGGGGTTAGTGCAGCTCTCAGACTGTGTCAGAGATGAGGTTAACAAACTCACAACTGCTCAGAGTGCAAAGAATAGGTGACTACGGAGGGCTCAGCTACAAATGAGATGTTTATGCCACTTGTTCTTTTTTTTTAATGCTTATTTATTTATTATGTATACAATATTCTGTCTGTGTGTATGTCTGAAGGCCAGAAGAGGGCACCAGACCTCATTACAGATGGTTGTGAGCCACCATGTGGTTGCTGGGAATTGAACTCAGGACCTTTGGAAGAGCAGGCAATGCTCTTAACCACTGAGCCATCTCTCCGGCCCCAAGTCACTTGTTCTTATATGTATACACATACACACACACACACACCCCAAAACTTAAGAGTTCAACATGGATGAGGAGTCTGGCAGAAAGACTGTACATAACCACACCAGTGCACTCATGAACGTCAGCAATTGTGATCGCCTGCATAAAGTAGAGTCAGTCAAGATTCTGACATGGAATGGGACTAGGCTCATGAGCCCCTGAACCAACTGAGAAGCTTTGAACAGTGATGACTCATGAAGGAGGACGACTAGAAGTATGTTGACCATGCTCCAGGGCTGCTCTTACATTCAGAAGTATATAGATAGTACAAATTGCATTGGTGGGCTATGAAATTTAAATTTTAAAAAAAGAGGACTTTAAGTTGGAGGTACAGGTGAGTCTGAGTTAAGGGGAGGGGCTGGGCAATGAGCATGATCACCACTATATAAACTTCTCAAAGAAAATGAAAAAAGAAAGTTCTAACATGCTGATATTCTCAAATACATGTGGTACCAAAAACTTTTAATTTAATTATTAATAAGCTAGATATGACTCAGTGGTTAAGAGCATTTTTGTAGAGTTCGGGGGGTTCAGCTTAATTCCCTGCACCCAAGTGGAGACTTACAGGCATCTGTAACTTGAGTTCAAGGGGATCCAATGCCCTCTTCTGACTTATGAGGGCACCAGGCCAACCATGTTGCAAATATATACACAGAAAAAAAAAACATATACATAAAATATTGAACTTTTTCCCCCTCAATAAATTTCAGGTTCTCTTTCCATATTTTAAAGAGTTTAAGACTTTAACAGCAGTCTCAGCATCTAGAGGTTGAGGAAGGAAGATCAAGCAGTTCAAAGTCTTTCTCAACTATACAGTGAGCTCATGGTAGGGGAGCAATGGACCAGCCTGACTATCTTGTTATAAGATCAAAATAAGTTCATTCCTGTTTCCTGTAAAACTTGGGTTCGACCATGTCTTGACCCAATTTTTGGAATTTGGTATGTTCCACAACCTATAGCCTAATCTTCACCCTGATAAGTAAGATGTTCTAACAAATAATTTTTGAGATGTTGGGCCAAGTTCCTATGTAACCAAAAACCCAACCCTCTAGTCTTGTAGGGGCTAATATAAACCCCATTTTAGGGAGATAGCTCTGCTTAACAAAGCTTGCATAATTTGGCCAAAGAATTTAGTCTTTATACTTGTTCAGTGGGATTAAGAGTGGGCTATGTGAGACCCTGTCTCAACAAAAAGACTTTCAAAATTTGCACTCTTTTAACATTTGTATAGTTATCATATAACTGTGCATTAAAAAAGAAAACACACAAAATCTGGGCCAGCAAGATGGTTCAGTGGGTGATGCTGCCAAGCCTATCAACCCAAGATCTTTAGGACCCACAAGGTCCTCTCACCTAAACATGTATGCCCACACATAAACAGAAATAAGTGTAAAAAATATCTTTTAAAATTAGAAGATGAGGGCTGGAGAGATGGCTCAGAGGGTAAGAGCATTGCCTGCTCTTCCAAAGGCACTGAGTTCAATTCCCGGCAACCACATGGTGGCTCACAACCATCTGTAATGAGGTCTGGTGCCCTCTTCTGGCCTGCAGGCATACACACAGAAAGAATATTGTATACATAAATAAATAAAAATATTAAAAAAAAATTAGAAGATGACTCTGCACACTAGTGAATATAAACATTATTAATGAAATTCCTTAAAATACCAACAGATTAAAAAAATACAAATATATGATAGGTACTAGTGATACAACATTGGTTTCAAAAGTGACATTATTATATTGAAATGTAATATAAAGTTAAGAGAGTAATCATTTTTAAATGGAATAAGCTTTACCACAGAATCAAATTTTATTCATCAAATGTTGCCATATCTGATGTAAAATGACCCCAAAACAATGACCAATAAGAATCATTGTCAAATAAAATTACTTAAGCAACACAAACACACTAACTGCTAACCATGTTAACTTATAATTTCTACAGTGTTTTTTCTTTGAAAAACAATTTTAAAAATTATTTTATATGTAAGGGTGTTTTGCCTACATGTTTGTCTGTGCACCAGTGCATGCCTGGTACCCACAGAGGCTAGAACAGGGCATCTGATTCCCTTGAAACTGGAGTTACAGGAGGTTGTGAACCAGCATGTGGGTGCTGGGATTTGAACCTGGGTTCTCTGGAAAAGCAGCCAATACTCTTAACCACAGAAACTTTTGCCAGTCCCTATAGTCAGAAACTTAAAATATCTATATCATTTTCTGTTTTGTATCTCTACCTATACTGGCCAGTTTCTAGGTATACCTAGAGTGACTTATCTGCATATTTCAAACAGCAACCTCTTACCTGCTGTTGGTCTGCTCCTTTTTTACTGTGGTTCTGAATATAATCAACCAGTCCATGTACTACTGTACGTACAGCAACCAGGCCATTTTCTAACTGTTCCCATGTTGGAGGAGGAGCATCTATAAAATTAAAAATTAAACAATCTATAATCTTATGCAATGTTTTATCCAATATTAAACCAATGAAAGAAGTATTTGATGCAATCAACTTTGATGCAATCAAGTTGATCATTACAGACAGAGCTTTCAGAATCTTACTCATCTGTGATGATTAGTGGTATCAAATGAAAAGGACCTAGGATCACCTGAGATGGGTCTCTGCGTTTGCCTGTGAGGGATTCTCTTAATTATGTTAATGTATATAAAAGACTATCCCCTAGTATCCTCTAGGCTGGCGGTAGGGGGGCTAGAGAAACAGCATCAAAAATGTGTCTGTTCTTACAGAAGACCCAGGTTCAGTTGCCAGCAAGCACACATGGCAGTTCACAAACAGTAGTAACTCTAGCTCCAGGGGATCCAGTGCTTTCTACTGGCCTCAAGGGACTTACCAGAAGAACAGATAAACTATGTCTCAAAGGGTATGTAGAACAAGTGAAAGAACATTCAGATGAAAAAAATAAACACAACTAGAAGAATAAGCATCAAAGATGAACTCACTTTGAAACATGGAACAAATCATGGTACACATCAGGAAGCATTTGGGAAATGGGTCTGGAGTAATGATACTAGCATTGACAGAGCTCTTCGGAAATCTATTTTTTTTTTTTTTTGGTCCTGTGTGAGTCTATTTTATACAGAGGTAACTCTTGATACTAAGAATGCTGAGGAAATAGCTCCAAGGGCACAGACACTACTTTTGTGGGTGGGGGTAAAGTGGGGTGATGTGATGTGGGAGTCTCCTCAGTGTACTGTGATTACCTTTAATGAATAAAGAAACTGCTTTGGATCTATAGCAAGGCAGAACATAGGTAGACAGGGAAAGCTAGGCTGAATGCTGGGAGGAAGAGGGACGGAGTCAGAGAGACACTATGGAGACTCTACCAGAGTCAGACATGCCAAAACTTTTGCTGGTCACGTGGGATAAATTAAGATGTAAGATTTAGCCAATAAGAAGCTAGAGAAAATGGGCCAAGCAGTGTTTTAAATAAGCTAAACCAGCATGTATATTATAAAGCATCATGACTTCCAAATTTGGGTCTAAGAATATGTTGCTTTGGAAAAGCGGTTCTTCTCCTATTTTCACAGAGGATAAGAACCTGTGGATTACTTCTGACTAACGTGGTTTGATGGACCAAGGTTCCCTGAAAAGTTGCTGTGAACACCCCAAAAAATACTCTCAAATACTTACTTTACCCAATAAAACAGGAAGCAGTTTGGAGAGAAATAACTATGCCCATATTCCCAAATATTGTTTATAAATGTTTATATTTAAAGGGGGATATGATATAGATAATTTGCATTGGTATGGATCTTGGTTTATTGATACAATTTAAGGTCAACTCTGTTATATGTATAATTGTGCTCTTGTGTTTGTTTGTACAGCTCATTTAGAAATGTAATATATAATTAAGAAATATAGCTTAATAGAGTCATCTATAATAGTCAAGACTGTAGTTATGTTAGTTAGATTTTTCTACATGTACAGAGAATGTAGTTTAGATGGATAGGTATTCTTTTTTTTTTTTTTTTTTTTTTTGGTTTTTTCGAGACAGGGTTTCTCTGTGGCTTTGGAGCCTGTCCTGGAACTAGCTCTGTAGACCAGGCTGGTCTTGAACTCACAGAGATCCACCTGCATCTGCCTCCCGAGTGCTGATGGATAGGTATTCTTCAAATCTTTCAGAGAACTACAGAATATGGCATTTAAAATATTTTAATAGGGCATCTCTTGGGTATATTCCCAAGAGTGGTATTGCTGGGTCCAGGGGTAGGTTGATCCCGAATTTCCTGAGAAACCGCTACACTGCTTTCCAAAGTGGTTGCACAAGTTTGCATTCCCACCAGCAATGGATGAGTGTGCCCCTTACTCTACAACCTCTCCAGCAAAGGCTATCCTTGGTGTTTCTGATTTTAGCCATTCTGACAGGTGTAAGATGGTATCTTAAAGTTGTCTTGATTTGCATTTCCCTAATCACTAAGGAAGTTGAGCATGACCTTAAGTGTCTTTTGGCCATTTGAACTTCTTCTGTTGAGAATTCTCTGTTCAGTTCAGTGCCCCAATTTATAATTCGGTTGATTAGCATTTTACAGTCTAGTTTCTTGAGTTCTTTATATATTTTGGAGATCAGATCTTTGTCAGTTGTGGGGTTGGTGAAGATCTTCTCCCAGTCAGTGGGTTGACTTTTTGTTTTAGTGACAGTGTCCTTTGCTTTACAGAGAGCACGAGCAAGGAACTCAGGACAGCGAGGGGTGCACCCACACACTGAGACAATGGGGATGTTCTATCGGGAACTCACCAAGGCCAGCTGGACTGGGCCTGAAAAAGCATGGGATAAAACCGGACTTGCTGAACATAGCAGACAATGAGGACTACTGAGAACTCAAGAACAATGGCACTGGGTTTTGATCCTACTGCACGTACTGGCTTTGTGGGAGCCTAGGCAGTTTGGATGCTCACCTAACTAGACCTGGAAGGAGGTGGGAGGTCCTTGGACTTCCCATAGGGCAGGGAACCCTGATTGCTCTTCGGGCTGATGAGGGAGGGGGACTTGGTTGGGAGAGGGGGAGGGAAATGGGAGGCGGTGGCGGGGAGGAGGC
Source organism: Microtus oregoni (assembly GCF_018167655.1). Lineage (NCBI taxonomy): Eukaryota > Metazoa > Chordata > Mammalia > Rodentia > Cricetidae > Microtus > Microtus oregoni. Next base: position 37,836,216 of record NW_024543072.1, read on the forward strand.
AGAAATCTTTAATAAATAAATAAATAAATAAATAAATAAATAGAAAAATAAAATAAAATGTTTTAATAACTTAGAACTTTTCATGACAATGAGACACATCTGCTCCTGGCAGTACCAATTACTTCAAGAGGAAGATAGGCATCGAAGAGGCTACTTATGGAGCTTGCTAGCCATTTGGGCAAGAAACTGCTCTTGCCTGGACTGCTTAACTGGAAATGCAGGACCCGTAGAGAAATGACTGCTGAACTTGCCTAAAGGTGAGATGATCCTTCAGGGTTCCTGCTTCATGAAAGAGTCTGCCAGATATTCTGCAGAAGAAAGTGACTAACAAACTGCCAATAAAGGCAGACCTATCTTTGAAATTTCCTGCTTCATGGAAGTCTGCTGGATGCTATGGGCTCTAAAGATGGATGCCCCAAAGGTACAGAAGAATTTTGGTTGACTGTCCAGGCAGCGAGAAGTCTGTGTCAATTCTAGAGTTTTGGAAGCTGCTTACAATGCACTTCCAGTTTACTTAGGTAATATTGTATCCTTCTGTGGTCTTTGACGGAGTTGAAGAATTTATAGTAATAACTTTCCTTATTTGTGATAAAAGATAAAGTAGATGTAAATATTTTAACTATTTCTTGCTTGATACCTGTTTTATATGTAATTTTGCTACGTTAAAGTTTTCCTTTTGGTTTAAACACAAAAGGGGAATTGGTCCTTCTGTCTATGTGTTGTGTTTATTGGTTAATGAATAAAGAAACTGCCTTGGCCTGTTAATAGGGCAGAACTCAGGTAGGCAAGAAAAACTAAATGACATGTTGGGAGAAAGGAGGCAGAGTCAGTGAGAAGCCATGGAGCCGCTGGAGACAGATACTGGAAACTTTAGCTAGTAGGCCAAGACCTCGTGGTGATGCACAGATTAACAGAAATGGATTAAATTAAAATATAAGAGTTAGCCAATAAGAAGCTAGAGCTAATGGACCAAGCAGTGATTTAATTAATAGTTTCCGTGTGGTTATTTAGGTTCTAGGCAGCTGGGATGTACAAGCAATTCCTCAAACAGTGATGCATATTAAAAATAAAGCAGCGGAAGCTTTTCTGTAGCAAAGAGGCAGCCAATATTAATAAGCACTGAAAATATAGGAAATAGCTCAAGAGTTCGACATCGTCTCCAGAAGTAGTAACTAGAAAACTGTAGTAGCTGTATGAAGCGCTACCTCTGCTTAGAAGGGAACCTTGAGAAGACTAAAATATTGTTCAGCTAACAATTTCAGGTCAAGGAGGGATGAGAAAGAAATGCCCAAGTACTATTAATGGAACAATCTATGTGAAGATGGGGTAAGAAGAAGGCACTAAAGGAAACCTGAGAAAACAAGTTGTGGCACAGATGTGAAAAGAGTAAAATACAGAATGGTGTGGCAGGAGAGCTATTTTCTTAGTGAGCAAGGCAGTACAATATAAAGTACTGAATGAATTTTAGTTGAGGTGAACTAATGAGATAAAGAGGACATTATCTGTGGCAAAACCTAAAATAACTGCTGAAAATATCTAGGAAACGACTTTGGGAAACTTTAGAGGAATGTACAAAATGTAACTGAAGAATCACCAAGCAATACTGAGGTACATATAATAGTTCATTCATTTCTCTTGGCTTTACCTGGACTAGGGTCAATGTTTGCTAGTAGCTCCAAGTGGGGTCTTAGTCGGTTCAAGTTTGCTGGGTCTCCAGTTCGCTGGAGAGCAATTGTTAGCTCCTGAACACTCTGTGCAAAGGAGGCAGGGGTCTGCAACTTAAAAAGAAAAGGTTAGCATTAATTTGTCATTTAAAACATTAAAACCCTTTTTAAAAACACAGTTTATTTACACCTTCATTTTTGCAATTTATTAATTTTAGTTTGTGTCTATCCACCTAACCTATACTTTGGCCAGACTGAATTACTTGCTGACTAAACAAGATCTCTCTAACCGCCGGGCGGTGGTGGCACACGCCTTTAATCCCAGCACTCGGGAGGCAGAGGCAGGCAGATCTCTGTGAGTCTGAGGCCAGCCTGGTCTACAAGAGCTAGTTCCAGGACAGGAACCAAAAGCTACGGAGAAACCCTGTCTCGAAAAATCAAAAAAAAAAAAAAAAAAAAAAAAAAGAGCTGCCATGGTCTTGGTGTCTCTTCATAGCAATGCAACACTGACTAGACAATAACCTAGATATCTGTAAAGTTTACAAACTTCTCTGATTCTACATGGAAGGAATAATGTAAGGTTGCTCAAAGGAAATTACTTAAGATCATCCAGGTATACAGTATTTAATAAATGCTAAATATTTTTTAAAATACTCTTAGATTTTGACCCTATCTTTAAATTAAATATACTATAGACTTTCGAGTTGACAGTCATTTCTGAAATTTTAAATATTCAAGGAAATAGGATAAACTAAATAAATACTAATATTAGTTAGCAAATTACAACATAATATTACACAGTGCTCTAAGACTTTCTGTTCCACATTCATACATTTTAGGTTGATATGCAACAATTCTTAAACTATTACTGCAGTTTTAAAGAAAACACATTCCTGCATTAGATATAAATAATAGAGCTAGACCTAACAGTTACTTCTAGCAGTCTTCACATCAAAAGAGACAGTAGATAAAATAAAAACGAGCTTACTGAAAATTTCAAACTTAACATGGAAGACGGTAACTTTAGTATATGTAAAATTATTCTGAGTGAGAATCATAAAGCCTCAACAGATCATTCATTAAATGGGAACTATGTAAGATTAGATAAAAGCATTTGAAAACAGGGTTTAGGAACTGGAGAGATGGTTCAGTGGTTAAAAGTACTGGCTGCTCTTCCAGATATTGTTCAACTCCTAGTACACACGTGGAAGCTCACAACTATTTGTAACTCTAGTTCCAGGAAAGCCAAAGCCCTCTTCTGGTATGGGAGAATTGTCTGTATTCTGTCAATCATGTTTTAAATAAACGCTGATTGGCCAGGCAGGAAGTATAGGCGGGGCAATGAGAACAGGAGAATTCTAGGAAAGAGGAAGGCCACAGAAGGATGTGACCTACCCCGCTGAAAAAGGTACTGAGCCATGAATAATAAGAATAATGGGTTAATATAAGTTATAAGAGCTAATACAAAGCCTGAGCTAATGGGCTAATCAGTTTATAACTTTGGGACTTGATGGCTGTGGGAACTGGGCAGGACAGAAACCCCAACAAGCAGGCCCTTTGACCACACTCTTCTGGCTTTTTCAGGAACTAGGCACTATGTGACGCACCGACATACATGTATGTAAACAGTAATACACATAAAATAAAAATAAATAAATAAACCTAGAAATACGCTGTAACTATTATGGTAATCCAAATTCAAAGAGAATAATAAAGGAAAAGCAGCGATGACTAGGAACATGGGCGAAGACCAGCTGAAGGAAGCACTGCAACACTAACCAAATGTCGTTCTGATGTACTAGCTGTGATCTAATTCTCAGCCACATTTACAGAAATCTGACATATACTATTATGTTGATATTCATTGGTTAAAATAATTACAAAATAACTTATCAAGACTCCAAAATTGTTCATGAGGTAAGGAACAAAAAGAGCCTACCTTGTCAATAATGGACTGCATATGAGATTTGTGAGACTGGTCTCCATAAAGCAAAGAGGACCACTGGTCTGGTGCAATTCTTAAGCCTGCTTCCATAGCAATCTGCACTATCTGGGAGTCATGTTCTCGTCGCAGAGCTTCATAAGTCCTAAATTCTTCTTTCAGCTGCATCAAAGAAGAGTCTTCATCACGTTTGGTGACCTAGAAAAAACACACAAAAAAATCTAATAACACAAGTCTCTTATTTTATATAAACACATGTAGACAAAAACTGTAACTTTTGCATGTCTTAGTTTGATGTGTGTGAGCACTGCATGTGGCAGGCATATAGGAATCAGTTCTCTTCTTTATGTGGGTCCCAAGACTACCATTGTGCCATTGTCCCAACAAAAAATTTCAAAATAATAACTTCCTTTTAGCAGCAATAGCAAGATACTCCATTCTGCCTTCAATACATTATAGATGTCAAAATCTTACACTTTTTTTTTTGACACAGGTTTTCACTATATAGTTCTGGCTGACCTGGAACTCAAAGATCTGCCTGCTTCTGCACCAAGTGATGGGATTAAAGACTTGCAACACCATACCCAGCCACAGATGTCAAAATCTTCTCATAGAAACAATACAGTTTATTATACTTGTACACAGACATTTTAAAAAAATATGTAATGAGTGCAAAAAAAAAACCTTCATAATGTAGATTACAACTCTAGGACTTACCTAATAAGTTATCTGACACTAATAACAGAACTTCCAATGTGTGTAATTTTAAATGTGACTAATTTGAACTATCTTAATTTTTCCATTGAGTTTTGTGAAACAGGCCACAGCCAAAAAGTATAGAGCATGAGATGCTGGAAGAGATTAACTTTTAGTAATAAAACTTGCAGCTGCAAGTGGTAGTACTTGGGGTTGAGGCAGGACCATCTGGTTCAAGGTCAGCCTTATCTATTTAACAAGTTCAAGACCAGGGAGGGCTACAGAACACTGTTGCAAAAACAAACAAAAACCAAGTTGTTTTTTTTTTTTAAGACAAAAAAACAACCTTTTTTAAAAAATGAAAAGGCAGGGAGGGGAGCTGGAGAGATGGCTCACATGGTAAAGCGGTTACTTGCTTCAGATCTCCAGTACTAACCAAATTGGGGGGGGCGGGGGACACGACACGACCCACATCTATAAAGAACACTGAAGAGACACAGACCTCCTTAGGCTTGTACCCAGCTATCTCAATCAATGAGACCACCCACATAAAAATTAAAGTAGAGAGCAACTGGGGAATGTTGTTCCCTTGCAACACTACAACTCCCAACATCCCTCTGGACGGCAAGTGCGGGACACATTTCCCAGAAGCCTTTGCATCCTCTGTTAAAAGCAAGGACAAGCCACGAGTTCGCCCCTTCCCTCCCCTTCTTAACCCTTCCCGTTGTCCCTTCCTTTCACTTTTCCTAGTGTGTTTTCCCTTCCCATTAAAAAGTGTACCTACCACGTGGTACCGCCGCGTGTCTGTGTCTTTTCCCTGCGTAATCGTCTTTACCCCATAGGACAAACAGAAATTAAGAACAACATTTTGGTGCCGCCTCATCGACTTGGAGACCTCTCCGTCCGGTGCCCGAGGCTTTGCCTCTGGGCTTCACCGACAAGGTCCAAAGAACCTACAGCCTTCGCTCACCACCACCTGTTTCCACGGCCATTTCAACAGCTTCATCCTGATCCGTGAGTTACCCTGAGTTGGCTTCCTTCCCCCTGGGGCGTTCAAAGACTGTCCGGCCGGCTTTCTTTGCACACCTCGGGCTAAGGCTAGGTTGCTAACCCATTTCCCCGAGTTTTTTTTTTTTGCCCTCGGCCTAAACGCTCAGTCCGCGCACCCGGAGTTCGGTGCTCCGGGCTTTTTTTCTCCTTCTTTCTTCCTTTTTTTTCTAACTTTTTTCCTGTCCACTTTCGGGCCACTTTTTGTGGCACCTCCGGGCCCTGTGCCCTAAAGAGCTTAATCGCCTCCTCCCAGCCGGGACTTTCTCTCCCGTACGGTTGCTGGGCTCGGGGCAGTTAAGTGTTAGCACGCCCCAAGAACGCCCGGGACGCCAGCGCTCTTGGCTTGCCGTGTTCGCGGTAATTGTCTCCTCCCAGCCGGGGCCGGGGCTTTTCCTCCCCCCGTACGGTAGCTGGGTTCGGGCCAGTTGCCTTTTGCGGACAGACTTCGTTTCAGTCGTGGGCTCTGTAACCAACCCCCACATCTGGAAGGCTGGTGCAATGCCATCCTTCCGGGGACCCTCTGCTCCTGCCGCTGCTATGGATCCCGCGGACAAACCTCAACCCCCCTGCCTCCACACCCCCCCCACCGCGCCTCGGGGGGGCCACTCACTCTCGCTCCGCCCAGTTGAGCGACAGCGACAGCTCACCCGTTCCTTCTCCCGGCCAGCCTCGCCCCACTTCTCCCGCAACAGGTCGTGCGTGTCTTCCGTTTCTTCCCTGTCTCCTCTCCACCACAGGCCACACAGGCAGCTTGGAGCGTCTCCTCCCTGTCCTACGCCTCCCCCTCGATCTTCCAAGGCCCCTCTAAGCTCCCGCTGTCACTAACCACCACTCTCCCTTTGTTACGCCTGAGGACATCAGGTTTCTAAAAGCCACCACTGCCTCCTGTCAGATCTGCCAAAAGTCAGATCCCAGGACTAAATATCGTAGCTTCCCTTTCCCTACCCACCAAGCAAGGGGCTCCCTTCCGGGAACTGATTGGCAGCTGGATTTTACTCATATGCCCACAGTCAGGAGGATTAAATATCTCCTGGTTCTGGTGGATACAATGTCTGGGTGGGTTGAAGCCTTCCCCACCTCTAACAAGAGGGCCCAGACAGTCTCTGATATTCTCCTCCGAGAGATTATTCCTCGGTTTGGACTCCCAACTTCTCTCCAGTCAGATAACGGTCCAGAGTTTACTTCTCAGATTTCTCAAAATCTGTCTAAAGCGCTCGGGATCCCCTGGAATTTTCATATACCGTACCATCCTCAGTCGTCAGGTAAGGTAGAACGAACTAACCGCTCTTTAAAGGAAGTCCTCATTAAGATGTCACAAGAACTCCACCTCGACTGGGTAAGGCTCCTGCCTTTAGCTCTTTTCCGACTCCGAGCCCTTCCAAGGGGCCCCCTCCTCATCTCACCCTTTGAACTCATGTATGGGCGGCCGGTCTTAACCCCCGGCTTCTCATCGGAGACTTCCCCCCTTCCTGACCACCTGCTCACTCCCCTCCTGTTCCACTTACGCTCACTACTATGGGACTTCACAGATCACTCACTACCTCGACCATGTGCTAATACATGTCCGCCGCCAGTTAAAATAGGGGATGAGGTATTACTCTCACCCCCAGGCCAGCGCCCTTCACCCCTTTCCCCTAAATGGCAGGGCCCTTTCAAAGTAATTCTTTTAACTCCCACAGCTGCCAAGCTTAAAGGAATTCCTCATTGGATTCACCTGTCACATCTTAAACCGTTTATCTCCACAGCTCAAGATAATCCTTCATACACGGTGACTCAAACCGGACCCTGTACTCTTAAGTTCCAAAGGACGCCAGATTCAGCCCCCCTACTACAGTCTAAGGACAACAATGGTCCCGATCCGTCGCTGTATTAACACACCCTCCCTTCTTTAAATTCATAAATAACCGTCTAGCTGTCGTTACAGGTACCCCCAACAAATGCGAAGACAAGTGGTAAGCAGATTCTCCTCTACAAAGCTCTTACGTAACAGGTCAGCCGCTGACTGCAGCAGCGGCTCCCTAAAATGTTAAGAGATGTATGGTTAGAATCTATTTCCTTTAAGACAGTTTCCTTAAGCTCCGGGATGCCAGCCCAACGGATCAAACACAAAGGAATAAGTATCACAAAGGAATAAGTATCACTTAATTTTTTTTTTTATCATTTCTTAACCCCGGACATCCTAAGACCCTCTCCCCCCCCCTCTTCACCCCAGCTCTCCAAAAATCCCCCCCCTCTTTTAATTTCCCTCTCCCCCCCCTCTTCACCCCAGCTCTCCAAAAATCCCCCCCCTCTTTTTTAATTTTTTCTTTTACTAATGCAACTTTTGCCTTCCAGCATCTTAATGATGACCCAGCTACTCAGGAAAAGCCACACAGATTTCTTCAATCAGCCGCCTCAGACGACAGCCAGGACTTCAAACATCAGCGACCGACTACACCAGCCAGCAACTCTGGACATCATTGACCAACTACACCAGCCAGCAACCCTGGACATGGACATCAGTGACCAACTGCACCAGCGACCGCAAACGCCAGTGGGACATTGCCAAGATAATCGGACATTCCCTGGACCCCTCAACGCCCAAAGTCAGCAGGAAGCAGCCATGAGAGACTGGACTACGCCCCCATTCCCTACCCTTTAAGGTCCCCCAATTTTTTTTTAATCAAACCAAAAGGGTGAAATGTTGTTCCCTTGCAACACTACAACTCCCAACATCCCTCTGGACGGCAAGTGCGGGACACATTTCCCAGAAGCCTTTGCATCCTCTGTTAAAAGCAAGGACAAGCCACGAGTTCGCCCCTTCCCTCCCCTTCTTAACCCTTCCCTTTGTCCCTTCCTTTCACTTTTCCTAGTGTGTTTTCCCTTCCCATTAAAAAGTGTACCTACCACGTGGTACCGCCGCATGTCTGTGTCTTTTCCCTGCGTAACCGTCTTTACCCCATAGGACAAACAGAAATTAAGAACAACAGGGAAGATACCTGATACTGGCCTCCAGCCTCTGCCTGCATCTGCACTCCACATATTTACATAAATATGGTTTTCCTATACAGGATTTCTCTGTGTAGCCCTGGAACTCACTCTGTAGACCAGGTTAGGCCCAAACTTGGAGGTCTACCTGCCTCTGTCTCCCAAGCACTGAGATTAAAGGCATGTGCCATCACTGCTTAACTCAAAAATATTCTTTAAAAAAGCTACCTTGGTATGTGTTAGACGGTATATTAAATTACCCAATGAAACCATTATAATGCTGTATTAACTCACTTTAAATTTTGTAGCATGTCTGACATAAGTGCTATTGTTATCCCAGTAACTTATACTTTAAGTCAGGGGGATTTAGGCCAAAGGCTTAAAAACTTAAAATAGCCGGGCGGTGGTGGCGCACGCCTTTAATCCCAGCACTCGGGAGGCAGAGGCAGGCGGATCTCTGTGAGTTCGAGACCAGCCTGGTCTACAAGAGCTAGTTCCAGGACAGGCTCCAAAACCACAGAGAAACCCTGTCTCGAAAAACCAAAAAAAAAAAAAACTTAAAATAATTCTAACTGTTGTGCTTTCCTGTCGCTTTAAGGGACAAGCCACGCCCACTCCCATTACCTCTGACCTGCCTGCGGCCATCTTGGGTCCTTCCTTTTCTGCTTCCTTGACGTGCGTGCTTTTTATTATAAGGAAGACCTGGGAATGTTATGGTTTTGGTCCCTTTAAGGGACAAGCCACACCCATTCCCCTCCCCATCTGCTGAGGCAGGCTGATCTTCAGCTTCCTGCCTGAGCTCGTTCTCTTTTCCATCTTCCTCTCTCCCCACTTCTCTGCTATCCCCCTTCTCTGTCTCTTTCTCCTCTTTTCTCTCTCTCTTTCTCTCTCTCTCTCTCTCTCCCTCCCTCCCTCCCTCTCTCTCTGTCCCCCCTTCACCCTTCCTCCTCCATAACCCCCTGAATAAACATTCAACCTCACCCTGCATGTCGTGTCTATCCATGTTTCTGTCTTCTGCCAGCCCGCCATGTGTCTCCCTGCCTGGAACCAGCCATTGCTCGGGGACCAGCAGCCAACTCTGCCTGCGGCCACATGGCCCGCCACCACTGCTCTGGGACTAGCAGCTGTCTCTGCCTGGGACTGGCTGCTCCCAGGGCCTGCTGTCCGCCGCCACATGGCCCGCCACCACCACCGCTCAGGCCACCGCTCTGGGACCAGCAGCCATTTCTGCCTGGGACTGGCTGCTCCCAGAGCCCACTGCCTGCCACCACAAGGCCCGCCGCCACCATTTGGGACCTACAGCATTTCTGCTGCCTACTGCTGCGGGGATCTTGCAGCATTTTTTAAAAAAGAATAACATCCTTAACACATTTTAAAAAGTATTTGGAGGTTGGAGCTGTAGCTTGTGGCAGAGTGGTTTTCCCCATATTGCCAAAAGTAAAAATCTTATTGTATTAGCCTTTTATTCCCATAAGGACCCATGTTATTAATGTAAAAAATTTCCATTTTTAAACTTTTTGCCTAAGAACACTGCAGAGTACAACAGTCAGAAATTATAAATCACACTTATCTTATTTTTTTCTAAAGCAACACTGGGTTTTATGAAGTAAAAAGGTACAGTCTCAGAGAAAGATTCAAGTATGGTGTTAAAAGAAACAACACAACTTCATCCTTATAACAAAGTAAGCTAAAACAAACAAACAAACAAAAAACCAAAGTAAGCTCTAACTAAAGTTTTCATTAGGAAGTCAAGTGAAGAAACACAAAAAGTACTGTAGTCAGAAAAACTTAACTACATTTTGCCATTTTCCAAAGACAAAATCCCCCCAAAACATATACATGTATGAAAGTAATTCCTCAACATAGGCTAACCCTCTTTAAAAGGTAGTTTTCTACATGATACAGTTGTTCCCTGGACATTTTATTTGGGTTGTGAGTGCTGAGGATTGAACCCAGAGCCTTGGATATTCCATAAACACTCTATCACTGAACTATATTCCCAACACCTTCATCATTCTAAAAATAATCAAGAACTGGTTATGCAAGACAGCAAGATGCTCTACACTTGGCATAAGCCTAACAACCTGAGCTCAATCCCCAGAAACCACACAAAAGTGGAAGGAGAAAACCAAGTCACAAAACTGTCCTGTGACAACTATTCATATGCCATGGCATGGGAGCGTCTACACACGAACACACACATATGCGCGCGCGCACACACACACACACTTTATTTTTTATTTTTTGGTTTTGAGAAAGGGCTTCTTTGTAGCTTTGTAGACTAGGACAGCCTCAAACTCAAAGAGATCCCCCTGCTTCTGCCTCCCAAGTGCTGGAACTAAAGGCATGCACCACCATGCCCAACATTCCAATAATTTTTTTACATTTTAATTTTTTTTTAAAGGTCAGGAACTGGAGAAATGGTTCAGACGTTAAGAGCAGTTGCTAGTTTTTTTAAAGAATCCAAGTTTGGTTCCCAGCATCATTTTCTTGTCAAGTGGCTCACAAACACCTGCAACTTCCAGCTTCAGGAAATCTGATTCACGTCTGGCACACACTCACACATATACATACACATTAAAAGTAATAACTAAGCCGGACGGTGGTGGCGCACGCCATTAATCCCAGCACTCGGGAGGAAGAGGTAGGCAGATCTGAGTTTGAGGCCAGCCTGGTCTACAAAGCAAGTTCCAGGACAGCCAGGGTTGTTACACAGAGAAACCCTGCCTCGAACTGCACCCCCCCAAGAAATAACTAAATAACCTAAATAACATTAGAATTTAAAATTTTCTAGAGCCAGCAATATGGGAAAGTGGGTAAATATACCTGCTGCCAAATCTGATGACTTGTTGATTTCTGACCTGATGACAGATAGACCTGATGACAATTCCTGAAATCCACGTGGTGAAAAGTGAACTGACATCCACAGCTATCCTCTATCTCTATATGCACACAGTTATACATGCATACCCACCTACTCTCGATCCCCCACATTATACAAAATAAATAAAATTTAGTATACATATAATTTTTAAAATTTTATATCTACATACAGTGGCATACAACTATAATTCTGAGGTAGAAAAATCACTGAGTTATCTAAGCCAGCCAAACCACACAATGATTTTTGTCCCAAAAAACAATAGGAACAACAAAATACTATTTAAATACTTGCTAATGCTTTATTAATTGATCATGATACTAGCTCATCCAGGGCATCATATATACTAGGAAAGGACTTCACCTAAGAAACTTCATATACTTTGTTTCTGTCTGTTTCTGTTGATAGAATGTTAGTATTCAGGCATCTGTACTGGCCTGCCCTTGAGGTCCTCAAGATACAACCTCAGCTGCAGCCAGCCACTAAGAGGATCTCTGTGTGTGTTTGCTATGTTTCCTTTTAAAAGGTGGGCCTTGCCCACCTCCCCGTCTCTTTTCTTTTTCCCTTTCTGGTTCTCTGCCTGTCTCTGCCTTTGCCTCTCTTGTACCACACCTGTCCTCAAGGCTGGCCTTCCCTCTCACCCCGCCCCCACTCCACTTTCCTATTCACATTCCTCCCCCTCCAAAAAAACCTTCTCCATCTGAACTCTGTTGCAAGCAGTCTTTTCTCTCACGTGCCGCTTTTTTTTAAAAAAAAATTACAACATAAAGAATAATAACATGGAAAGCATAGACATTCTCAAATATATTCTAAATTATATTCACTGAAGCATTACATTACTCTTTTTAACCATTACAATAAATGTAAAATACTATATCTAGAAACAATCTGGACTGAAGAGAGTAATTGTGGTTTTAAGTCCATACAAAAAACTGAGACCCCATTCAGTAGAGTATCAGTTGAAGAATTATGGTGATTTCAGGAATTTTCTTATAGTTAGCAAGCTAATAAAGTATTAGTTGTACGTTATATCAGAAGAAAGAAAACTTTTAAAAAGATAGGAAAATAAAACAGGATGAACAATAAGAGACACATGATGGCTATCAATGTTTGAGACAGAGAAGATTCAACCTGGAATACAAGAAAATATGTCCAGCATTATCTTTTATACTAAAGCCAAATGGTAAGGATGTCTGGAACTGTACAAGCACAATTACTTAAGGAACAGCCCCTCCCCCACTTTTGTTTTTGTTTTTGAGACAGGATTTCATTCCACAGCCCTGAAACCAGGATGGCCTTGAATTCACAGAGATCACCCTGCCTCTCCCTCCTGAGTGCTGAGATTAAAGGCGTGTGCTACCCCAGCCTGGGTAGGAACAAACTTACAGTCTTGGTGGGTGTGCTGGCCAGTTTTATGTCAACTAAACAGTTGTTTGGGAGATAGAACTTCAACTGAAAAAAAAAAATGCTCCCACTAGACTGGTGTGTAGGCAAGTCTGTGGTGTATTCTTTTCATCAATGATTGCTGTGAGCAGGCCCAACTCACTGTGAGCAATGTCACCCCTGGGCTGGTTGTGGTCTTGGGTGCTACAAGGTAGCAGGCTGAGTAAGCAGCACTCCTTCACAGACTCTGCTTAATTTCTGTCTTGAATTCCTTCAATGATGGACTATAGTGTGGAAGTATATGAAAAATAAACTTTTTCCTTCCTAAGTCTGGTCATGGTGTTTTCTCACTGCAATAGAAACCCTAACAAAGTAGAAATCCTAAGACAGTGGGAAATAACAGGTGATTAGTCTCTTCATTTAAGTCCAAGAATTTGAGGCTATATTTCAGCAATAGAGTACTTGACTAACATATGGAAGGCTCTGGATTCAATCTCCACCAGTGCAGACAAACCAAAAACAAAACCAAACAAATGAAACACAACAATACAATAGAACTTAACTGGAATATAATACAATCTGCTTTCTTTAAAAAAGAAAAAATATGTTGATTAGTTTTAGGAAAGCACAGAAAATTGTATTAAAGTACAAGGTCGACATTTAAAGTCTGGAGAGAAAGCAATGTTCCAGCCTGAACTCGAGTTTAGTTAGATCCATACCTTGAAGCAGGAGGCTCTGTAAAGGAGCTGAACAACATGTCCAATGCTGGTTTTAGAGGCTTGAGGAAAACGTGGTTCCAGTCTTTGTACCACAAAGAGAACCAACACTTTCCGTGACAAAGCAGAACCATCTTCCAAGGCCAGCAAGACAAGCTTCAGTGCCTCCTCCTGCATTGCTAAAAAAAAAAATAGTACAAATCAAAGTGTATCATGAACAAAGATGACATAAATCCATTATCTGAAGAGCAACGTAATACCATGCAATTAACAAACAATACAATGAGCTGGCATAGTGGTGCACATCTTCCATCCCAGCACTCTCTGGGCTCCTGGTAAGCCAAATCTACAGACTGAATTCTAGGACAGTCAGGGCTATACAGCAAACCTTGTCTCAAACAAAAACAAAACAAAACAAACCCCAAGCAATACAATGTATTTAAAATTACATTTTAAAGCCATGCTTGTGGGCAAATCTGTCTTATATATTTTATTAAGTAGATAGATCATTGATAAAGAAAAAAACATTTCAAAATATATAAGCTTCTGTTATCAAGAGAAAAATCAGTGAATTCTCTGAAAAATTAACATCAAATCTGGATTATCACTGGGATAGTACTTGATAAGAGAATTTAACAAAAGATGAGGAATTTGTACATTACTTAAGGGGTTTGTTTTATCCCATACTTTTAGAATACCTTGTAAGGGTGGGGACTGGGCAGTCAACAGCAACAACAGTAACAACCAAACTTTAATTATATACCTGGTCCAAGGAACTGGCAGCCCCTAGCTCTGACTGCTGCCCAGAGATTAGAGGAGAGCTGCTGAGGATTTTGGTGCTGGAGAATGAGCTCTGTAACTGTGCGTTCACCTAAAGATCGAGCAGCCCTCATAGCACGGATCCTTCCTTCTTCTTCCACTAGCTGGCAGTGGACTAGAGTCACAAGCTTCCTTTGCATTGGGCGACTCAGAACACTCTGAGTAGTGCTATTCAGACCCACTCCTGCAGACAAGAACAAAGAAGCTATTTCTAGGTTTACTGGGCAATTTTGTGATCCAAGAGCACTTCCTCTAGAGTGGCTGATTTGTAGACATGTGACTAGTTCTTGATCCTCTTAGAGTATTTAAAGTAAACAATAAGTTAACAGTTTGGTGTCCCAAATCTTTAATTCCAGCACTTGAGAGACAGAGGCAGGCTGATCTCTATAAGTTTGAGGCCAGAATAGACAGAGCTACCTACACAGAGAAACCCTGTCTTGAAAAAATAAATAAATAAATAAATGAATAACTATACAAGACTATCATTTAAAAGTAAAACAAATGAAAGTATGACATTCAAAATACTATTTTTTTTTTTTTTTTGGTTTTTTGAGACAGGGTTTCTCTGTGGTTTTGGAGCCTGTCCTGGAACTAGCTCTTGTAGATCAGGCTGGTCTCGAACTCAGAGATCCGCCTGCCTCTGCCTCCCAAGTGCTGGGATTAAAGGCGTGCGCCACCACCGCCCGGCCAAAATACTATTTATTATTCATTTATTATCTCAGCACTGGGAGGTATAAACAGGAGGATCAGAAGTAGTTCAAAGTCATCCTTGGCTACAAAGCAACTTTAAAGCCAATCTGGGCTAGACCTTGTCTCCAAGGGAAAAAAAGAAGGGGCTGTCAACTGATGCAAAGCCCTTCTAAACCACTATTATATGCAGTCATTTCTACAGCCATTCATATTTCCAACATTACTTAAACTCTGGATTTAGTACTACTTTATTTGCTGTGATTTATATTATTATTTAGCATGAAGTAGTAGAGCAAAAAATCCAGAAACAGATATTGGGGTTCAACCTGAAGGTCAGAAAAGCATAACAGCCAGCCACTGGCTCTTATCTCTACCTCAGTCTGAAATGACGATCCTTGCCTCCAGGAATCTCAGAATGAGACTGTGTCTGACAGCTGTCACTTCCAGTCTTATAATTCTCTCTAGGGCTGGGATTAAAGGAGTGCACTACTACCACAGTAGTAGATTAAAGGTGTAGGTCACCACTGCCTGGTCTGTAAGGCTGACCAATGGGCTGTTTTACTCTCTGATCTTCAGGCAGGCTTTATTTATTAAAATACAAATGAAATATCGTGACAAAGTGGGTTTGGTTTACAATGAATAAATGAATTCATTAGCATTTACTAAGGCTGGCAGTAGAGAGAGATAGCTCAGTGGTAGAATGCTTGTCTAACACTGAAAACTAAGTAGGGAAAAGAGTGCAAGATGAAGAGAAGAGTGAATGAGAAAGGGAGGAGAGAGAGACAAAGTTTTAATACATTAGTATTCATTTATAGCATGCAATTTTTATGGTAATAGAAGTATCCTTAACAGATATTTGGCCAAGTGTGGTGGGACGCAACTTTAATCCCAACACTTGAGAAATAGAGGCAGGTCGATCTCCCTCAATGTGGCCAGCCTGATCTACATAGAATGTTCTAGGCCAACCAGGGCTATACATTGAAACCCTGTCTCAAAAAACAAACTATTGTTTGTTTAGCATGAGTTTTATAATTGCATTTACCTCTAGCACTGCTGAGTGGTTTCAGGTACAAGGCTAATTCTTCTACACATTTCTTGGCTTCCTCATAATGCTTTGTATCTTCAACCCCACTACACAAAGTAATGGGCTGTTGCTCAGGGATCTGGAGGCCAAAAGAAAAGTTTTGAATATTTCATTAATTTATTAAATGTTTTATTGAGTACAATTTACCTGTTGATAGTCCCAATGCTGGCAACAATATAACTACTAAATTTGTAAATTGCTTTCAAAAATTTTCTTGTACATATACCATCTATTATTTTTCTATAGCAGCCTTACTGAAAGAGAATTCAAATACTATATAATTAATAGGCTTAACATACACAATTCAATGATTTGTAGTATTAACAGCTAGTACCACCAACTGAAAATTTTCCTCACTCACAAAGGAAACCCTTTTGCCCCTACTCTCATCCCCACCCCGAGAGAGGGTCTCAATTGCAGCCCTGGTTGATCTTGAATTTGTTATGTAGACCATGCTGGTAGTCTGCCTTTGAAGTACTGGGATTAAAGGTGTGTACCACCACATATAACCATATCATGTTTTTAATCAACCTGGTTGATTTTGTTCTTTTGATGGATATATACAGAGAAAAGAGGAAAACCTCAGTGGTTGTTTCTCATATACCTAGAGACAGGGTTTCTCACTGGCCTACAACTTTTCAAGTAGGCTAGGCTGACTTCCAAATAAATTTCCAGCCTTGAGATTATAAGTATGTGCTACCATACTTGCTTCTTTTTTTAATGTTTATTTATTTAATGTGTATTGGCGTTTTGCCTGCAAATATGTCCATGTACCACACATATTACATTAGTTGGATTGTAAGCTGCCATATGGGTGCTGGGAATCAAACCTGGATCCTCTAAAAGACTAGTCAGTGATTTAACCCCTCGGCCATCTCTCTAGCCTTTATACCCACTTCTTCCATCTGGATTCTTGGAAGTAAATTCAAGATTCCATGCTTGCAAGGAAAGTGCTTTACCAGTTAAGCTATATCCTCAGTCCTCAATACTTCACTCATTTTTAATTATTATTTCATTATTTAATTATATCTCATTGTATTTCTGTGGTCTCCAATCTGCCTACAAACCTTTTAATATAGTTACTATATACTTATCACCCACTTTTTTCTCTTTGTTTTTAAGGTGGGGTTTAAACAACCCAGGTTGGCCTTGAGTTTTAGCCTCTCAAGTGCTTAGACTACAAATGTGTCTCAATATATCCTATTTAGCTTTCTTAAAGAGCCATTGCATTGGGTACAAAGTAGTGCCTCAATGTTTGATTTTTAAATCAATTAAATGTCTTAGTGTTGAGCATAAATGTTTATGAAGTAAAATATGATTCCCATATCAGCCTGGTTTACATACAGATTGAGTTTCAGGACTGCCAAGACTATACAGAGAAACCTTGTTTTGAAAAACCATTAAAAAAAGGAGGAGGAGGAAGAAGAAAAAAAAAGAAAAAGATGATTATCATCATTTCAGATACCTTGTGGCAAAAGTATTTAAAAATCTCTTTCAGTCAGTGTGGTGGTGCACGGCTTTAATCCCAAAACACTCAGAAGGCAGAGGAAGGCAGATCTTTGAGTTCAAGGCTAGCATAGTCTATATAGCAAATTCCGGGGCAGCCAAGGCTATATAGACCCTATCTCAAAAGTCAAAAAAAAAAAAAAAGTTCAAAATATACACGATTTAGATTAATATATTTATTCATTTATTTTATCTGTATGAATGTAAGTACACCATGAACATGTCTGGTGTCCAAAGAGGCCAGATGCAGGTATTGGATCCGAAGGAACTGCAATGGTTGTGAGTGACTTTCGTAGGGACTTAGAACTGAACCTGGGTCCTCTGCCAGAGCAGCAAGTTCTCTTAACTATCAAGCCAGATCTCTCCAGCCTTGCTTTAATAATAATAATAAACATTAATAATACTAAAGTATGTGTGTGTGTGTGTGTGTGTATATATATATATATATATATACACACATATATATGAAACGTCAAGACTCACTAAATGTTTATATATTTAATCCTTTGACATCCCGACATGATTTTACAGATAATATGAAGGATGAAGAGGTTAGAATCAGCAATGAAACAGAACACAAAACGCTTAAGCTGAGACATACAGGTGGCAAAACCAAAGCTGAAAACACTTGACATTGTAAACAATACCAAAGCTAAGTAACGGGATTAAACTGTATATAATTTAAACATTTATTAAAGCTTTATTATAAAAAAACTTGCAAGTAAGCATCACACACCAAAATGAACAAGTTAATTTTTTAAAGATTTAAACTTTGTTTCTCCTTATATGTATCTATCTGCATTTGAGTATGCACGTTGCTGCCTGATGCGGGAGCTGGAACAATTAACTGCTGAACTATCTCTATAGTCCCTAATCTGTAAAATTTGGTGAACTGCTGAAAGCCTTTGTTTTTCAAGAAGCTCAGATATGTGTTGTGTATGATACTTTCACCTGAAAGGAATTTAGTAATTTAAGGAGTAGATATACTTTTGTGTCACTAGAGGGAGCTTCAACAAAAAGTAGAACAGCCAACTGGTAGCAGTGCAGGAGTGGCTTATGCCTCAAACTGTCATTCAAATTTGCTAAGAAAAACTTGTGTTTTCAGGGCCAAATGTATCACACAGATATAAAGTTATTTCAAGATTTAGTATTTGGAGTCACAACATTTATAGCTGGAAAGATTTTTCTGATAACTCTGAGGCTTAGGAAATTTTCTACTCAACTACAATGCCTTTTGTTCCGATGAAAACACGAGGACTGGCATAAACTTATTTAAAATATTTTGGTACAAAAGATTTAGATTCTAAGCCAGGCGGTGGTGGCACACGCCTTTAATCCCAGCACTCGGGAGGCAGAGGCAGACGATCTCTGTGAGTTCGAGGCCAGCCTGGTCTACAAGAGCTAGTTCCAGGACAGGAACCAAAAGCTACAGAGAAACCCTGTCTCGAAAATAAAAAAAAAAAAAAAAAAAAAGAGAGAGAGAGATTTAGATTCTAAAATTCAATGCTTTTTTTGGTGGAAAGGATGTCTTTTTTTGCCTATGTAAATGCCTTCTTGAAGTATATTGTGAGTTCCCCTTGACTCTTCTCATTCCCTGTATTTGATATGCATAGTAATATATCCTTAAATATCTAATCATGTGTATGAAGATTTACAGAACTTAATGGTATGCTAAACTTTGCCACTGGATTTGGTCTGTTTGTTTTGTTTTTGAGACAGAGTCACAACTATATAATTCTGGCTGTCCTGGAACTCACTATGAGACTTCAATCAAACTCACAGAGATTAACTTGCCTCTGCCTCCCAAATTGTCAATGGCTTTTAAAATTGATCTGATGTGGCTCAACTGGTAGTGCTTTCCTCACATGCATAAAAGTCCTGGAGTCAATCCTTAGCACCTCATAAGCCAGGTATGATGGCATATGCCTGTAATTCCAGCATGCAGGAGGGAAAAGGGTAAGAGGATCAGGAGTTTAAGGTCATATATATATATAGTGAATATATATAGTGAATCTGAGACAGCTTGAGATATACAAGATTCTGTTTTTTTTTTAAAAAATAATTTTAGTTTTGATTTCCACCATAATTGTGGGGATTTAGGAAACTTCCGTAAATGTGTAGTATTTCTGTAGTACAGACTACACAGTGAATCACTGTGATATTTAGGCTATTTCTCAGTTGCTTTTATAGACATGGTGACATTCCTCTACCGGTCCCCCTTGTAAGCATGTGTTAAATACCTGGAAGTGCAACTGCTACAGTTACAGAGCTGTATGCACGACAGCTTTATTTTCCCGAGCTTCCCAGAAAACACTCTCCCTAGCAACACACAAAAGTCTGCATTTCTAAGTCCATGACCACCACTAGTCAGACACTGTTTGTGGCAAGCTAAGGAGGTAAAAAGAAAAAAAAAAGTAACTATCTAAACCTGCATGTCCCTAATTATTAGTAAGATTAAACATTTTTTTTCTGGTTTAAAAAAAGATTTTATAGAAGCATTTTAATATTACAGGAAAATGGCAAAGACAGTTCAGAGAATGCTTATCACACCACACTTTGTCTCATTATCATGCTGTGTTGGTAGAATTACTGACATTGATATGCCAAAGTTAAGACTCATCATCATTACAGCTAAAAATCCTGATTTTACTCAGAATGCCTCACTTTCGCCTAACAGCCTTCCTGTGTTCCAAAATCTCATCCAGGATACCTAATATATTATTTTTTATAAGATTCCAGAAGTTTTGACTATTTTCCAGTACCGCCTATGTTTTGATGATTTTTAGTTTTATATCTCTGGTATGCATGTTATATACTGACTTTTGACAGGATCTTGTTTTTCTCATAAAGAGATTGGGGTTAGATATTTTTGGTATTAGGTCCATAGAGGAAAAAAATGCCACTTTCATCACACCATGCCAAAGATCTACTATCAATATGATTTATCTGTTCACATTAATCTAGTTCACCTGGCTAAGACAGCATTTGCTAGGTTCCTCCAACATTACTATTTGTATATGACAGGGGCTGGAGAGCATATAGGGTTCCATTCCCAGCACCCACCTTGCAGCTAACAACTGTCTCTATCTCCAAGATATGACACTCTCACACAGAGATACATGCAGGCAAAACACCAATACAAATAAAATAAAAATAAATTTAAAAATATTTGTATGCCGGGCGGTGGTGGCGCACGCCTTTAATCCCAACATTCGGGAGGCAGAGGCAGGCGGATCTCTGTGAGTTCGAGACCAGCCTGGTCTACAAGAGCTAGTTCCAGGACAGGCTCCAAAACCACAGAGAAACCCTGTCTCGAAAAAACAAAAAATAACAACAACAACAAAAAATTTGTATATGGCTTAAGTTATTCATCAAAATCACTCTTTAATCATAGCAATAAACACATGTGCTACTTATACGTAAATGAACAACTGAAAAAGCCAGAGATTACACATATATTTTCAGAACTGTAATAAAGTTCAAAGATGTAATCTGAGAAGGAGCATCAAGATGGCTCAAAGGATGAAGGTGCTTGTCACTGAACCTGAAGACCTGAGCTCAATTTCCTGGACTCACATGGTGGAAGGAGGAAGCCAATCCTTTGTTTGTGACTGTAGCTACAAATATTCTCTATTCTGCTGGTCTCCCTAGACTGGTTTCTCTTTACTCACCTGGTCCCACTCATTGGCTCCTACAGCTGTTTATGAAATAATTACATATGCTTTGGCCTATTAGCTCAAGCTTCTTATTAATTAAGTCTTATATCTTAAATTAATCAATTTCTACTATTTTTTATTTTACCACGAGGGTCATGGTTTGTTACCTCTTGCTTCTTGGATGGCAACATGGTATCTCCCTGTCTCTGCCTTCTTTCTCCCTGCATTCAGTTTCAGTTTAGTTTTTCTGCCTAGCTATATTCTGCCTGTATCTTCATATACAAAAAACAGCAATGAACAAAAACACAATTAAAAAGAGTGTAATCAAAAAAAAAAAACCATTGTCTGTTTCCATCAGTTGCTGATCAAGGTTCTATGGTGATATTTAAGATTATTCATCAGTCTGACTACCAGGGTAAGGCCAGTTTGGGCACCTTCTGCTCTACTGCTAAAGGTCTTTTTTTTTTTTTTTAAATATTTATTTATTTATTATGTATACAATATTCTGTCTGTGTGTATGTCTGCAGGCCAGAAGAGGGCACCAGACCTCATTACAGATGGTTGTGAGCCACCATATGGTTGCCGGGAATTGAACTCAGGACCTTTGGAAGAGCAGGCAATGCTCTTAACCACTGAGCCATCTCTCCAGCCCACTGCTAAAGGTCTTAACTGGGGTAATCCTTATGGATTTCTGGGGATTTCTCTAGTGTCAGGTTTTGGCTCCCTCAATCAAAATATCTCTTTCCTTGTTCTCATCTCTGTCCTTCCTCCACCTCGACTATCCCATTCCCTCAAGTTCTCTTTCCTATTCCCCTTCTTCCCTCATCTTCCTCTTCCGCCCTCCTTACTCCCCTCACCCCCATGCTCCCAATTTTGTCAGGCGATCTTGTCTATCTCCCCCTTTCTAGGTGGATCTATGTATGTTTTTCTTAGGGTTCACCTTGTTACTTAGACCCACAGCGGAGCACTGGGTTGAGCTCCAAAAGTCCAGTTGAAGTGTGGGAGGAGTGAGTTCCAGGGCAGGCCCTAAAGCTACACAGAGGAACCTGTCTTGAAAAACCAAAAATGAATAAATAAATAGACATATAGATAAATAAGTAGTAAATAAGTTTTTGAAAATAAGGCTTTAAAAAAAAGAAGAAAAAATAAAAATCAGGTTTGAGACAATGACTTTAAATCCCCTAAATGAAATTAAATCACAGGCAGAAGAAAGTTAAAATTATGAACACCTAAGCAAAGCTATCTTTGTGTTATTTTTCTATTTCAATTTTATCTGCATAAAGTCCTTTGATTGTTACAGTTCAGTACATGACTATTTATTTTGCTCAAACCCTTCTAGCTTTTGCCACTGGGAGCTCTTTCAACTAGCTCTGATATGCCCTTGACATGGTCCTATCACTTTGTTTGAATACTTGCACAAAATACTCCAGGACTGTTTGAGTACATGCTGTCCTAGCCCTAGAACTGACCATTTCTCCCAAGAGTTCTGGTTCCTTTTATTGGAGAGTTGTTTAGAAACCAGTATCTAAACATGAAATATGTACATTGCTATTGGAACTGTGGTACCCTTAAGATTATCTTGGCTGCCAGACAGTGATGGCACATGCCTTTAATCCCAGCACTTGAGAGGCAGAGGTAGGTGAATCTCTCAAAATTTGAGGACAGCCTGGTCTACAGAATGAGTTCCAGGACAGGCTCTAGACCTACACACAAAAAAAATATGTCTCAAAAAACCTAAGAAAAGAAAAAAATTTTGGCTAATAGAGCAAGGAAATACACAAATAATCAATGTATGTACATATCTATGACTATTTCTGTATGCAACATCTGTATCTACATTGAAGTAAACACACCCAAACATAGATACATATAATTAAAAATAGTCAATTAAAGACAATAATCAGTACTAAGTTACTATCTTACCTGAGCACCCACTAGCTGCAGTAATGCTGAGTTCACAGGAAGGAGCTCAATGTCTGTATTGATAGTGGTCTGGTCAAATGGGCAAGCCTTGCGGTGGAGTTTATTCAGGCACATTTTGCAGACAGTATGGCCACAGCCCAAACTGATGGGCTTTCGAATTGTTTCGTCGAAAGTCTGAGTGCAAATTGGGCAGGAAAGGAAATCCGTCCATTGTGGAGCTTGTACAGGCATTGCTTCTGGAGTTACAATTCACTAATACACACACATACACACACACACACACACAATCTAAAGCAAAGATTCCACTGGAATCAAAATCTTGGAAAAAAGTTTATCTTTTTTTTTTTAAATATCTTCTGTAGATACAGTCAGCACATAGTGTGAAATATAACCTGAAAAACAGAGAAAGGAAAGAAATTAGAATGATCTGACGCTTATTTTTTTTTAATTTCAATTAAACTGTTGAAAAGAAATCATTAAGTCCAATTTTGACTCTACCACCTTCATATTATTTTAATATCACAATAATCTCTTTTTACATTTTTATAAAAGCAAAGCTATGGTAAATAATCAATTCCATCTTCCATATATAGTATATATAAAACAAACTTGAAAATAAAAAAAAAATTCACACGCTGAATTTAACCAGATCCAAATTCAATACATTTTCTAAATCAGTTATTTGCATATGTTCAAACTGTTCTCATAAACAAAAAATAGTAAACTGTAAAACTGCCTACATTTTAACTTCTATAACATATTATAAATACTTTAAATAAAACTCAGCTATAAATAATACCTAGCAGGTTTGTGTTATTAACACTTACTATGAGACATCATGTGGATATTAAAATAGAACTTGTAGGCCAGGCGGTGGTGGCACACGCCTTTAATCCCAGCACTTGGGAGGCAGAGGCAGGCGGATCTCTGTGAGTTCGAGGCCAGCCTGGTCTAGAAGAGCTAGTTCCAGGACAAGAACCAAAAAAAAAAAAAAAAAAAAAAAAAGCTACGGAGAAACCCTGTCTCGAAAATCAAAAACAAAAAACAAAAAAAAAAATAAAATAGAACTTGTATTACAGAGTCAACTACTACAATAAAACATGTTTGCAGCATGTTCTAAGATAAAGTAAGAAGTATTGGGGATGGATAGGATGGAAATACATTGTGTAAGTATATAAAATTGCCAAATAATACATTGTAAAGATACCCTTTCTAAATAATTTATAGCTAGAAATCTTCCTTCCCAGTAAAATAAAACACGTGGGCTTGGCATGGGGGCTAACATCATTAATCTCAGCACTGGAGAGGTAGGTAGATCTCTCTAGGTCTGAGGCCAGCCAGAGGCCAGCCAGGACTGCATAAGGACACCTGGCCATTTTTTTTTTTTAAAGAAGCATATTTATTGTGGCTCTTTTGTTCTTTGCTAAGTCTGGTGCTAAGGATTTCAGTGGCAAGTAAGCTAAGTCACAAGTCTATTATGTCTCCTTCTGCTACATTATATAAACAATAATCAAAGTTAAACTGATGGTTGCAAATTGTTGTACATTTATGAATGGATGATACAGTTCAGGGAGATAAAAGCACATATATACAATGGAACTGTACCAAATTTGGACAGGTATGTGTGGGATATTGTGCACTAATAATGAAATAATGAAAGTTAAAATATACGGTAAAAAATAATTCCTAGTATTCTAGGTAAAGTAAAAGGCATAACCATAGCTTTCTGAGCCTAGATAGATTATAAAATAAGTGAAAGGCCAATAAAACAAAACAAAAAAAATATAACAGACAACAAGAAAAGTTAAAAGAGGACACAAGGGCTAGTGAGATGGTTCAATGAGTACAGGTACTTGCCACCAAGATTTGATATCCTGAGTTCAATCCCTGGAACTCATGTGGTGGAAGGAGAGAATTTATACAAGTTGTTCTCTTGCCTCCACATTGCGTCATGGCACACACTCTACATGTAAAAAAGAGATGGGGTTGCAGAGACCACTGAGAGCACTTGCTGTTCTTCCAGACAATCTGCACCCACATAGTGGCTCACAACCAGCTGTAATTCTAGATCCAGGGAATGCAACATCCTCTTCTGGTCCCCACCAGCAACCCCCCCCCCCCCGCCACCATATATCATAAATGAAGGCAAAACACCCATACACATAAAAATATTTTTTCTTAATTTAAAAAGAGAGTGATCACAAAAGAATTAGCAGAGCTCAACGCAAGACCTTCTAACTCATTATGGTATGTGCTCATTTGAAGGAGTAGAATCCCATGCACTTTCATTTTCAAGCCAAATGATTGGTTTGACAAAGGTGCTAAAAATATAATTTTCAATAAATGGTGCTGAGAAAATTGGACATCCATATGAAGAATGAAAATAGAACCCTCTTTCTCATCAGTTATAAGAACCAAATAAAAACATATTATGGACTTATATGAGATCTGACACTACTACAAGAAAGCATAAAGGAGGGGGCTGGAGAGATGGCTTAGTGGTTAAGAGCATTGCCTCCTCTTCCAAAGGTCCTGAGTTCAATTCCCAGCAAACACATGGTGGCTCAGAACCATCTGTAATGAGGTCTGGTGCCCTCTTCTGGCCTTCAGGCATACACGCAGACAGACTATTGTATACATAATAAAAAATTAATAAAAAAAAAAGGAAAGCATAAAGGAAACATCAGGACACTGAAATGAGTTGGGGTTTTGTTGTTATTATTGTTTAAGGTTATCCTTAAAAGCTCAGGAAACAAAAATAATAGAAATTGGATTACATCAATTAAAAAGCTTTGAGGGTGTGCCTGGAGAGATGGCTCAGTAGTTAAGAGAACTAGCTCTACCAGAGGACCTGAGTTTGATTCTCAGTACACAAGCAGGCCAGCTTACAGCAACCTGTAACTCCAATTTCAGAGACTTGACCTCTTCTGGCCTCTGTGGGCAGCTCCACACACATGCTCATACACATACACATAAATAAATGAAGACAGAGGGTAGATGGTGCTTGTTGATCATCAGTCTAGCTTCATGTTCAACAAGAAACCCTATCTCAAAGGAATTAGGCAGCAAGTGATAAATAGAGCAGGCTACCTTAAGTCCTCCTGTGGTCTCAAAGCTCAAATGCACATGTACCTGTACTCATAAACCATATTCATTCATATTTTTTTCTCTCCCTAATTAACTTAAAAATCAATTTTTAAAAACCTGTAAGTCGCCGGGCGATGGTGGCGCATGCCTTTAATCCCAGCACTCGGGAGGCAGAGGCAGGCGGATCTCTGTGAGTTCGAGACCAGCCTGGTCTACAGAGCTAGTTCCAGGACGAGCTCCAAAGCCACAGAGAAACCCTGTCTCGAAAAACCAAAAAAAAAAAAAAAAAACAAACCTGTAAGTCGCCAGGCGGTGGTGACACCATGCTTTTAATCCCAGCACTCGGGAGGCAGAGGCAGGTGGTTCTCTGTGAGTTTGAGGCCAGCCTGGTCTACAAGAGCTAATTCCAGGATAGGCTCTAAAGCCACAGAGAAACCCTGTCTCAAAAAACCAAAAACAACAACAACAAAAAAACCAAAAACCAAACAAAAAAAAAAAACCCTATAAGTCACTCTTAGGTAATCTATTGCGAGAACGATAAACTACAAAGCAAAGATTCTCAAAGTTTGAATTAACTGTAGAAAATGATCTAAAAATTCCTACTTTTTCATTCTTTAAGTTTCTTTTTCCAACTTCACTTTTTAAATATTCAAAGTTTATCAAATATGGTTATTCACATCATCTCTAACATATATACAACACATATATGCACATATGCACACACACACACACATACACACACCATACAGGATATATGGTTTGGTTTAATGAATGCAATAAACATTCTTCTACTTGGGCTAAGAGCAAACACATGAAATAAAATTATTAAAATACTAACATCCAGATTCTTGGACAAAGAGGTGAATCATCTCCCAAACAGCACAATTCCATCATGTTACTCAGAAGAGAGTATAATTTAAAATTTAGGACTTATTTCAGGAGTTCTTGTTTAATATATTTTGAATCATTGTTGATTTATACTGTATATGCTATCTAATTGTTTCTTAATAGCCATCTTGGCTGTTGGATCCCTGATTCAGAGAAAGATTAAATTTAAAATTTATCAAATACCTGTTTTAAACTAGTTTTTCTTCTTAGGAACCATTATAGCTATTTATAGATGATAACTTCCTGGTGTTGGGCAAGGGGCTGACATGGGCCTGACAATGTAGCCCTTGCTGGCCTGGAACCCATTAAGTACCCATTTGTGTTGAATAACCTCTCAAAAAAAAGGCCCCAAAGTACAAAATCAATGATGCAAAGGAGGTATCAGGGTATGAAGCACACAGAGAGACTATGTACTATGTTCTATCCCTAGAGTAGCACTACCTATGATTTAAGGCATCTGCTGGGGGTCTTGAAAATTACAGTTACTACCCAATTTAAAATTTTAAAAGGTTACATACAGAGAGGTGCTCAAAGTAAATGGCAGGGCTATGATTCAGGGAAGCCAAACTCCTAAGTTGCTACCTTTAAACCTATAATTTGTGTTACCTTACAGATGGAAATTAATAGTGGTTAACATTAGCAAACGGGAAATCTAAAACCAGATTAACTGTAATAGTTGCACAGCTCTAAACTAAAGTCACTAATTCTACACTTATGTGAATTTTATTTTCTGTAAATTATACATCAATAAACCTACTAAAATCATTAAAAGTCTTTTTATAGCTTTGTTTCTCAAAAGTTTATTTTAATTTTCAAATGTCCACTGGTCAGATTTTTCTGTGAGCACAGCAATAGCCTTACTAAACAGCTAAATTACACCATATTACCATCTCTTGCCATAAAACTACAGGTTAATTTTATACTTCCTTAATTTAGAGAAAATTAGAAACTAAAATTCATTATTACCTGCTGTGAGTTCTTCTCCTGATGTAAGTATACCTGTTTATAGATGATAAACACTTGATGATAGTGGGCAGTATTTTCAGCCCAGGGCTAATTAAGTCTTGAGTTAGGACTTAAACACAGGTTTTAGTTTACTTTAGGCTTAGAGGCCAGCCTGGCCTACAAGGCTACAGCAAAACTCTGTCGAAAGAAAGAAAGAAAGAGAAAGAGAGAGAGAGAGAGAGAGAGAGCGAGAGAGAAAGAGAGACGAACAAAAGAATTCTTAGATCACTTCTAATTCTACGCCACATGGCAACTGTGGTGATTTGAAAGAAAACAACTCTCAAAGAGAGTGGCACTATTAGGAGGTGTAACCTTATTGGAGTAGGTATGGTCTTGTTGGAGAAAGTGTGTTTGTGGAGATAGGCTTTGAGGTCTCATATATGCTCACGATATCACCCAGAGTCTCAGACCACTTCCTGTTGCCTACAATATATAGGACTCTCAACTACTTCTCCAGCACCATGTCTGCCTGCACACCACCATGTCCCACTATGATGATAATGGACTGAACTCTGAAGTGTAAACAAGCCACACCAATTAAATGTTTTCAAGAGTTGTCATGTTTTGGGAACCTGTTACCCATGCTGGATTAAATTGTTCAGCCTTAATACAGGGGGAAGAGTTCAGGCCTACCTTACCTTGATGTGCCATGCATTGCTCAAGCCATGAAAACAAACACTTAGGAAATCAGTATGGTGGTTTCTCAGAAAACTGGGAATCAACCTACCTCAGGATCCAGCAATACTACTCTTGAGCATATACCCAAAAGATGCTCAATCATACTACAAAGGCATTGTTCAACTATGCTCACAGCAGCATTATTTGTAATAGCCAGAATCTGGAAATAACCTAAATGCCCCTCAACCAAAGAATAAAGAAAATAGGCACTTTTACACATTAGAGTACTACTCATCGGTAAAAAAAGTGACATTTTGAATTTTGCATGCAAATGATTAGAATTAGAAAACACTATCCTGAGTGAGGAAACCCAGGCCCAAAAAGATGAATATGGTATGTACTCACTCAAAAGTGGATACTAGCTATAAACAAAGGATACTGAGCCTATAGTTCATGATCCTAGAATAGCTAAGTAATAAGGTGAACCTTAAGAAAAACATATAGATCCACCTGGAAAGTGAAAACAGACAAGATCACCTGACAAAACTGGGAGTATAGGGGTGGGGGGAGAAGGAAGAGTGGAAAGGGGAGTGTAGGGGATAAGGGGAGGGGAGAGAACTCAAGGGAACATGATAGTCAAGAATGAGGAAGGACATAGATGAAAGCAAGAAAAAGAAATATCTTGATTCAGGGAGCCATTATAGGATTAGCAAGAAACCTGGCTCTAGAGAAATTCCCAGGAATCTACATGGATGACCCCAGCTAAGACCCTAAGCAACAGAGGAGAGAGGGCCCAATCTGGCCTTGCTCTGTAGTCAGACTGATGAATATCTTAAATGTCACCACGGAACTTTCATCCAGCCACTGATGGAAACTGAGGCAGAGACCCACATCGGAACACTGGACTGAGCTCCCAATGTACAGTTGAAGAGTAGAAGGAATGAGAATATGAGCAAAGAGGTCAAGACCACGATGGAGTCACCCACTGAAACAGTCTACCTGAGCTAATGGGAGCTCACCAACTCCAGCCGGATTGGGAAGGAACAAGCATAGGACCAAACTAGTACCTCTGAATGTGGTTGACAGTTGCATGGCTGGGGCAGACTGAGGGGCCACTGGTGGTAGCACCAGGATTTATCCCTACTGCATATCCTGGCTTTTTGGGAACCTACTCTCTTTGAATGATAGCTTGCTCAGCCTACATATAGTAGGGAGGGCCTTGGACTTTCCCCAAAGCAATGTGCCTTACCCTCTGAGGATTGGATGGGGGTGGGGTGGGAAGATAGGTAAAGGGAATGAGAGGGGAGAGAGTGGGAACTCGGACTGGTATGTATAATGAAAAAAAGAGAGCTTGTTTTCTTTCTTTTTTTATAAAAAAATAGGCCGGACGGTGGTGGCGCACGCCTTTAATCCCAGCACTCGGGAGGCAGAGACAGGTAGATCTCTGGGAGTTCGAGGCCAGCCTGATCTACAAGAGCTAGTTCTGGGACAGGCACCAAAGCTACAGAGAAACCCTGTCTTGAAAAACAAAAAACAAAACTATATATATATATATATATATATATATATATATATATATATATATTCTCCAAACAATAAATAAATGAAAAATGTTAATAACATAAAAAAATGGGATTTGAGCTTTTAATATGTCTTATATAAGTATATACATTACTGAATCCCAGAGCTAAAAGATGCTTTTAATGCTTCCAAATAAAAAATAATAATATAGAGTTGTCATGGTCACAGCAATAAAAACCTATAGCAATAGAAAGACAACAACTTTTTAAGAACCACTATTTTTGACCTTAACCTAATTTATCACTTCTCTGGAACATTTCTATAGCAACCAGCATGAAGGGACCACATCAGAGAAGAGAAAATTTGTAACTGTGCTGAAAACTGAACCTAAGTAAGAAATAACACAAAGAAAATTAAAGGCTTATTATTACACTTAAGTGATGTAATTCCCAGTGGAGCATCAGTAACGTAGAGAGGAAATTATAGTTTAAGCCTTGAAGATT
This sequence comes from Microtus oregoni, assembly GCF_018167655.1. Lineage (NCBI taxonomy): Eukaryota > Metazoa > Chordata > Mammalia > Rodentia > Cricetidae > Microtus > Microtus oregoni. Next base: position 37,866,815 of record NW_024543072.1, read on the forward strand.
AGAAGTTTCTAGTAATGACACCCTTTTTGAGGAAAGACACAATTCTGACTGTAAAAATATCTCTCCATAAAATATATGGGTTGAATTCTAACCGTATAGCACACAATACACTAGATATAATTTCATATGCTAATGTTTCTATAAATGTACAACTACCCAAGACATACATTAAGTAAAAAGGTATTGAGTTAGAGGGTAAAAAGCCTGACAAATAGAACTTGATATTATATAATAAAATTCCTTTTTTGATGAGGGTCTCTGCCTCTGTTTCCATCAGTTGCTGGAAGAAGGTTCTATGGTGACATTTAAAATATTCATCAGTCTGACTACAGGGCAAATGAAGATTGGGTCCCCTCTCCCTATTGCTTAGGGTCTTAGTTGGAGTCAGCCTTATGGGATTCCTGGGAATTTCTCTAGAGCCAGGTTTCTGCTAACCCTATAATGACTCCCTCAATCAAGATATCTCTTTCCTTGCTCTCACCTCTGTCCTTCCTCCCATTCCCTCAAGGTCTCCTCAACCCTCCCTTTCTTCCCTCCTCTTCCCCTTCCACCCTCCTTTCTCCTCTCACCCCCATGTTCCCAATTTTGTCAGGCTCTACCCTGTCCCCCAGAGCTGTCCTATTGTGGTTCTACCCCTCCAGAGCTTTCCTATTGCGGCTCTAAGTATACCCTGGCTTCCCCATAAGTCAGGCTATCCCAATACCACTACTGTATTACAGGATTAGCCTGGAAATTGCTAACTAAATCAGTGATTTTCAACCTGTGGGTTGTAATCCCTTTGGGATGGAGAGACCCTTTCACAGGGGTGAAATATCATATATTTTTACATTATGACTTCATAACAGTAGCAAAATTACAGTTACGAAGTAGCAAAGAAAAGGATTCTATAGCTAGGAGTTACTACAATGTGGAGAACTATACTGAAGAGTCTCAGGATTAGCAAGATTGGGAACCACTGTCCTAAGTAAACTAGGCTGGCCTTAAACTTATGGAGATCTCCTTGCCTCTGCCTCCAGAGGCTTACTTTTAAGGAGGAACCTAGGCACACAATTATGCCAGTGAATTACCCCAGTGAGACACCAATGAGACATGGAGGGAATTGAACATAATGAAAGAAAGGTAAGAAGCCACATAGTAAATGTAGATTTATAGAAGCAGGTTAATTTAAGTTCTAAGAGTTAGTGGGACAAGCCTAAGCTAAGGTCAAACTTTCATAATTAATAATAAGTCTCTGTTATTTGTGAGCAGGCAACCCAAAGAAAAAGCCGACTGCAAAAGGTAAAGATCATAGCCATAAGAATGCCTTTTGTGGCTACACTTAAAATTTGAATTCTATAAGCCTTTGAATGAAGGGCGAAACTCCTCACTCTTTTGGTAATGAAGAGCCCGTCATTGCGTGGGTCTTCCATTAAAGAAGGATCCACTTTGGGAGAAAGGAACACCATAAAAAGGTTTAAGTAGTAAATTCCCACAGAAAAGGTCACAATGTACCAACCCCGTAAACTCTAATCATGAAGACAATACTCAGGCCTAGTATCATAACACTTAGTTATGAAAAGGGTAGGCCAGGATTGATAAATCTGTCTAGCTATGTGAAAAAACAGTAAACCACTGAGGGTTTCCCATGGACACAGTCTCCTACAGTGTCCCATTCAGACATCTGTTAACTCTGCTGCAGAGCTGCAGTCTCTCACATGGTTCAGGAGAATGGCAGGTAGGGCAGCTGCCAGAGCTCCGCTCAGAATCCAGGAACCTGTACAGGCACTTCTATTCTGCCCTGCAGCACCACCTCCAGCTGCAAGATCAATTGATTTATTTTTACGTGTAAGAGTGTTTTGCCCGTATGTACCTACGTGCACCATGTGTATGTATACCTGGCACACATAGAGGCCAACTATAGTTACAGATGTTTGTTGAGTCTCCTTGTGAATGCTGGGAATTGAACCCGGGTATTCTAGAAGTTCTCTTAACTGCCGATAATGCTCTATCCTCAACCTTGTTTTCTGAGACAGAGTCTCACTCTGTAGTACATAATCAGTTCCAGAGTCAGCGCAATGGCTCACTGAGTTAAAAGCACCTACCCTCTCAAGTTTGACAACCTGAGTTCAGTCCCTGAAACCCACACAAAAGGAGAGAACCAACTACTCCAAATTGTCCTATGACCTCCACATATGCACCATGATATTCATGCAAACATACATGCCAAATGGAAAAAAAATATAATGGGGAAAATAGGTGTGTGAGGGAGGTGGGAAGAACAGTGAGTTACTCCTCATGGCACACACCTGTAATAAAAGTACTCAGGAGGCTGAGAACATTTTCTCTAAAATAAAAAGACAGGATTGTCCACTCTCCCTTTTATTATGTGATATAGTGCACCAAGTTTTAGCTATAGCAATTAGACAACAGCAAGACATAAAATGCATAACAAGAAAGGGAAGAAGTCAAACTGGGTCTACTAGAAACCTGTCAGACTAACAAACACAGTAAAGTTGCAATATACAAAGTCAATGAAAAAAAGAAAAGTAGCCTTCTCTAATAAACAGTATACTCTTAGGAAAAGAAGTCAAGAAAAATATTGCATTCAAAAGAACTCCAATAAAAAGAAAAAAAGTATTTGAAAATACATCTAACCAAAAAATGAAAGACCCTGTAACAAACTTCAAGATACTAAGAAAGGAAATCATACAAGATACTAGACAACAAAGCCATTCCACGCTGGCAGAATTAATATTGTAGAAACGGCTATACTACCAAAATCAATTTACATTTAATGCAACACCCATCAAAATTCTGATATATTTTACAAGCTTAGCCAAAAAAAAAATACAAGCATACATATGGAACCACAAAAAGACCATGTGTCTTAGTTAGGGTTTTACTGATGTGAGAGACACCATTACCACAGCAACTCTTATAAAGAAAAACATTTAATTGGGGCTGGCTTACAGGTTCAGAGGTTTAGCCCATTATTGCCATGGCAGGAAGCATGACAGTGTGCAGGCAGATATGGTGCTGGAGAAGGAACTAAGAGTTTTATATCTTGATCTGTAGGCAACAGGAAAAAGAATGAGTAGGCCTAGTTTGAGCATCTGAGCCCTCCAAGATCACCCCCACAGTGACACACTTTTTTTTTTAAAGACTTATTTATTTACTTATTATGTATACAACATTCCTTCCATGTGTGCCTGCATGCCAGAAGAGGGCACCAGATCTCATTATAGATGGCTGTGAGCCACCATGTGGTTGCTGGGAACTGAACTCAGGACCTCTGGAAGAGCAGCCAGTGCTCTTAACCGCTGAGCCATCTCTCCAGCCCCAGTGATACACTTTCTTAAACCAGACCACACCTACTGCAACATTACCACACCTCCTAATAGTGCCACTCCCATGGGTCAAGCATTCAAACACATGAGTCTAAGGGGGCCATTCCTATTAAACCAACACACCAAGAACAGCCAAAGAAGGAACAAGAACACTGCTAGAGGCATTACAACACTCAACCTCAAATTATACTACAGGAATGTAGTCATAAAGACAGTCTGGTAACTGGTGCAAAAACAGGAAGATCAATGGAATACAACTACAAAGCTATGCCCACTTAAGTTTTGAAAACGAAGCAAGACTAGCCTTGAACTCTCATGTATGCCTCTGCTTCTGGAGTGATGGGACTAAAGGCATGCTCCACTATGACGGGCTCAAAGCAGCAGCCACTAGCTACGTATGGCTATTAATCCTCTGAAATATGCTGGTGCAACTGAGGAACTAAATTTTAAATTTTATTTAACTGACATTAAATTGATGCAAGCAAAAATATTACTCAGTAGTAAATGAATGAGCTATCCAGCTATGAAAAGACATGAAGGAACCTTACATACCATGTGAAGGGAAAAGGCAGTCTAAAATGCTTCATACCACCTGGCATTCAGGGAAAGGAAAACTATGGAGCCAGTAAAAGGAGCAATCATTGCCTGGGGCTTAAGTGCAACATGTACATAGATACATGTTATACACAGAGGTAATGTAGCATTATGCATTGGGCAAAAGTCACAAGTTAAGGGGAAAATAAATCTTTTTGCACAATTTTTCTTTAAATCCAATCTTCTCTAACAGAAATTTATATAAGGGCCTAGTTAGATGGGGTTATTGGGTAAAAACCTTTGCTGCCAAGCCCCAATGACCCACAAGCACTGTGACACATACACACACAAACTAATTAAATAAATATAATAAAATGTTTCTTAAAAATAAAATCTATTGCTGGGTGGTGGTGTCACATGCCTTTAATCCCAGCACTCAGGAGGCAGAGGCAGGCGAATCTCTGTGAATTCGAGGCCAGCCTGGTCTACGAGAGCTAGTTCCAGGACAGATGCCAAAGCTACAGAGAAACCCTGTCTCAAAAAAAAAAGCCGAAAATAAATAAATAAATACAAATTTTTTTGCCAGATATAGTAGTATACACCTTTATTCCAGTTCTCAGCAGGCAGAAGCAGATGGATCTCTGCCAATCAGGTCTATATAGTGAGTTCCAGGACAGCCAGGGCTATATAGTAAGACCCTGCCACAAAAATAAACAATAAATAAAATCTATTTAAAAGCTTACATTCAAGATGTTGGTGAAACGGCTCAGTGGGTATGAACACTTGCTGTAAAGACACAAGGACTTGAGTTAAAATCCCGGTAAGACTGATGCTACACAGATTATTAGAGATGGGTTGATCGGGATATGAGAATTAGCCTGTAAGGGCTAGAGTTAATGGGCCAAGCAGTGTTTAAAAGAATACAGTTTGTGTGTTGTTATTTCAGGTAAAGCTAGCCGGTGGTGGGAGCTGGGTGGCGGAATGCAGCCCCACAGCTCCCACAACAGAACCCGGGTCCTCTGAAAGAGCAGCCAGTGCTCTTAACCTCTGAGCAGTCTCTCCAACCCCCCTGGGGGGGGATACAAAGGGGCAATTTCTTTTACTAATCTCCTTGTTAAATATCTTACCTATAGCTCTTCTACTCTCACACTTAGTTTACAACTTTTATTCTGCTTTACAACTACACAAAAGGTAGTCAAGCTTTGCATAATTATGAGTAAGGCATTAAGTCTTTTGGTCTGAATTGGCCTGGAACTCTCTATATACCTTAGACAGACTGCAAACTTCTCATCCTTCTGACTCAGCCCCTCCAGTGCTGAGATTATAGGAATATACAACCAGGTCTAGCTCCTTTGTTCAGATTTGAAGATTCCTGTATTCATTAAGAAATATTGAAGAGAGGGCTAGCAGGATGGATCCACACTTAAGAGCCTTGTTGGTCTTTCCAGTTAACCTGAGTTTGGTTCCCAGCTCCAAAATTGGGTGGTTCACATCAATTCACAACTCCAACTCTAGGGAACCTGACACCCTCTTTCTGAACTCTGTGGGCACCTGCATTTTACAGGTACACACACACACACACACACACACACACACACACACACAGGGGAGAGACAGAGACAGAGACTTACTTTAAAAATAAATCGTTAGCCGGGCGGTGGTGGCGCACGCCTTTAATCCCAGCACTCGGGAGGCAGAGGCAGGTGGATCTCTGTGAGTTCGAGGCCAGCCTGGTCTACAGAGCTAGTTCCAGGACAGGCTCCAAAGCCACAGAGAAACCCTGTCTCGAAAAAAATCCAAAAAAAAAAAAAATCGTTAGCCGGGCAGTGGCGGCGCACTCCTTTAATCCCAGCACTTGGGAGGCAGAGGCAGGCGGATCTCTGAATTCGAGTCCAGCCTGGTCTACAAGAGCTAGTTCCAGGACAGGCTCCAAAACTACAAAGAAACCCTGCCTCAAATTTATATATATAAATCTATCTTTAGGGGGCTGGAGAGATGGCTCAGAAGTTAAGAGCACTGGCTGCTCTTCCAGAGGTCTTGAGTTCAAGTCCCGGGAACCACATGTTAGCTCACAACCATCTATAATAAGATCTGGTGACCTCTTCTAGCATGCAGGCAGAATACTATACATAATATTTTAAAAAATAAATCTTTAAAAAAGACAGACAGACAAGGAACTTAAGGAAATGACTCAAGCCAGTAAGTGCTAGACATGTAAGCATGAGAACCTGAATTCAGATCCCTAGAACCTGAGGGTACAGGTTAATGTGCCTATAGCCACAGTGCTGGTGGCACTAATCTCATTGGCCAGACAGCCCAGCTATTAAATAAGCTTCAAATTCACTAACAGACCCTGTCTCAAAAATTAAAGGTGGACAGGCCTCAAAGATGATTGCTCAGTGGGTAAAGGCACTTGCCACCAAGTCTGACAACCTGAATTCAACACCTGGGAACAAAAAAGTAGAAGAGAATCAACTTCTTCAAGGTGTCCTCTGATTTCCACATGCATGCTGTGGTATGCACACACCTCCCCGCCTCCCCACACACACAAAGGTCATAGTGATACTGGGAAGATTCTCAACACCTTCCTCTGGCTTTCACTTGCAAACACATACTCACGTTAATAGGCATATGCACACACACAAACATACACACAAAAGAAAATACTAAAGGGCTAAAGGACACACAGGGTCTGCAGACTGAGAAATCTCATGCCTGAAAATATAAGAAATATCTTAAACTCTAAAGTAAAATAATTTCTTTATATTAATGTCTGATGAACATTCTAACCTCCAAAGGTAATTCAAATCCAGCCTTGCCCAGGAGATACTGAACTAAATAAATCCTAGGAAGCACAATGATTTTCAAATCTATAAGAGTTCTGGTACAGACAAATCTGAGAAGTCTTTCTGAACCCAATCCTGAAGAATACCTGACCCCTGAGCATAAATATAGTCAGTACCAAAGCTAAACCAGGTCAGAAAACCCTGCCAAGGAACATCCTGACCCGAGACAGTCACCAAACAGAGATCACTTAACAGTTTATTCACTGTGTGGCAGACTGACCACTGATAGATACATGAAAAACAGACTAATCGGGCCCTACCAAATCCATACTAAGCCCCTAAGGTCTTGAAGACTTTGCAAAATTCTAAATGCACTATGGCATAATAAAGGAAAAAAAAAACATTAGTGAAGAAGCTCAAGATGACCTAACTTAACAATATTAAATATTAAAATTATTTTTAATTTTTCATAAAGTAATTCAAAGGTACAATTTAGTAATTATGTGACAAACTATAGCAATGCCAAAAATCTGTCTTGCTAAAAATGTGAATTTGTAGGTACTGGAGAGATGACTTCAGAGATAAAGGGCACCTGTTGTTCTTGCAAAGAACCTGAGTTTGGTTCCCAGCACCCATATGGTGGCTCTAGGCCTTCTGGGAGATCTATCCTTTTCTGACTTCTGCCGGAACCAAAATGGTGTACACACATACACTCATACACATAAAATAAAAATTGAGATATAAAAAATATGAATGTCCATATTTTATAGCATTTGGACCTGCTTTAAAAAAAGATTTTTTTTTAAAGAATTTAAATGTATACCTTTTTGATCATATAAGTGTTTGGCAGTATGCAAATAACAGAAAGTTAGGGGTCAAGTACACTATTATAAAATATAATTCATAGTAGGAAAAAGATATGTCAATATAAAAGATGCTTTTAGGTTTAATAACGATACATATGGTGGCTGTTGTAAAACAGCAAATTTGACCTAGACTTGAGGTCATTCTTACCTATTAATTATGTGACCTTTTCGTTATTTACTTAGCTGCTTCTAACCCCAGATTCTGTTATTGTGAAATAAGGCTAACAATGCAACATAACTAGGAGTAAATAAATGGTTTTAATGAACATGCTCACAAAAACTACACACACACATACACACACACACACACACACACACACACACACACAGAGTTTTGTTTGTTTTCTTGAGGGAGGCCTCATTCTAGTCCAGATTTATCTGGAATTTACTCTGTAGCCCAGATTAGCCTCAAGTTTGCAGTGATCCCTGGCTCTACAATGCTAAAAGCAATGACCCACAGCTTTGGGGGTCTTTTTTGAGTTTCATTGTTTTGTGCTGGGGCTGGAATCTAAGCCCCCATGAATGCTAGGCAAGCACAGAGTCATACATCCCCAACCCTATAATTTTTTAAATGATGTACAACAATATTCCCCTTTCCAATCTCTTCATTGGATTCAACAAAATTTTTAACTCTATTACTAAGAAACTGTAAATCTAAAGGCTAGACATGGTGATACAAGCCTTTAATTCCAGTACTCAAGAGGCAGAAAAGCAACAATCGCTAAGAGTTTGAAGCCAGCCTGGTCAACAAAGTCAACACTTACTAACATAATAAGACCCTGCTCCAAAATAAATTAATGAATTAATTCATTAATTTAGCCAGGCAGTGGTGGTGCACACCTATAATCACAGCACTCGGGAAGCAGAGGGAGGCAGATCTCTGTGAGTTCAAGAGCAGCCTACACAGCAATGTCTACGAAGCAATTTCCAGGACAGTCAGGACTGTCTCAAAAAAATAAAGAAAGAAAGAAAGAAAGAAGAAAGAAAAATTTAAAACTTTCTTTTCTTTTTTTGAGATAAGATCTCACCTTGTAGCCCAAAATAGTTTCAAACTTGAGACAACACTCCTGCCTTTGTGTCTTAAGTGCAGGGGTAATAGGCATGAGCCACCACACATAACTGTAATTTAATACTTAAACTATAGTTTCAAAGATTTATACAGGAAATGTTTAAATAGTTGAGAAAATCTGAACTAAAGTAGTAAGACTACACTGATACTGAAGATATAAAAACTAAGGAATCATATCGTAAAACAGTTTTGACAGAAAAAAAAATCAAAACAATGCCCAAGGAAACATTTTAATGTTTAATAAAAATAAGGATGCTGACTCTAAAAAAAAAAATCAAAAAACAAAATAAAACAAAAGGATATTGAGTCTATCCACAAATGGTCAATATCCAATTTCAGATTTAAATTTTTCTTTTCTTTTTTTCCAGACAGGGTTTCTTAGTAGCTATGGAGCCAGTCCTGGAACTCACTCTGTAGTCCAGGCTGTCCTCAAATTCACAGAGATCTGCCTGCCTCTGTCTCCCAAGTGCTGGATTAGAGGTGCGCCACCACCACCTGGCTCCATGTAGTGATTTTTAAAAAGATTTTAGGCAGGTAGTTTTGGTGGTATACTGCGCCTTTAATCCCAGCACTTAAGAGGCAGAGGCAAGAGGAGCTGTGAGTTCAAAGCCAGCCTGATCTATAAAACAAGTTCTAGAACAGCCAGGGCTGCACAGAGAAACTATCATTAAAAACAAACAAAAGAGTGTGTGGGGTTAATATGTGCATGTCTATATGCAGATAAATAACATACAGGGAAGCACTCACCTGCCACTCTCTAGCATTCTGCCTTATTCCTTTGAGACAGGATTTCTTACCAAACCTGGAGCTAGGCTGGTGACCAATAAACTCCACTCACTGATCCTCCTGTCCTGCCCCCACCACAATGAGAGGTTAGAGGCATGCATAACAGCCACCATTTTTTACATGAGTGCTGAGGATTTGAACTTATGTCCTCACAACCACACAGCAAGCACTCTTAAACACTGAGCCATCTCTCCATGATTCCCTAATTGAAGACTTTCGTCTTTAGAAAGACAGTAGCAAATGAGATTAGTAAATCCTTGATAAAACAATGTATTTTTTTCTAACTTAAAAACCTACAGGGGCTGGAGAGATGGCTCAGAGGGTAAGGGCACTAGCTGCTCTTCCAGAGGTCCTGAGTTCGATTCCCAGCAACCACATGGTGGCTCACAACCATCTGTAATGAGACCTTCCTTGCCAGCAGTACATTGTATGCTTAATAAATAAACCTTTAAAAAAAAGAAAAGAAAATCCAGAAATGGAAAGACAAAAAAAAAAAAAAAAAAAAAAAAAAAAAAAAAATAAAAACCTACAAACTTGTCTACGGCCATACCACCCTGAACGCGCCGGGAAGCTAAGCAGGGCCTGGTTAGTACTTGGATGGGAGACCACCTGGGAATACCAGGTGCTGTGGGCTAAAAAAAAAAAAAAAAAACCTACAAACTTGGGCTGGAGAAGTGGCTCAGTGGTTAAGAGGCACTGGCTGCTCTTCCAGAGGTCCTGAGTTCAATTCCCATCAACTACATGGTGGCTCACAGCTACCTGTTATGAGATCTGGTGCCCTCTTCTGGCATGTAGGCATATATGCAGAGCACTGATATATAAAAACATAAATACCAGGCGGTGGTGGAACACGCCTTTAATCCCAGCACTCGGGAGGCAGAGGCAGGCGGATCTCTGTGAGTTCGAGGCCAGCCTGGTCTACAAGAGCTAGTTCCAGGACAGGCTCCAAAGCTACAGAGAAACCCTGTCTCGGAAAACCAAAAATAAATAAATAAATAAATAAATAAATTAAAAATAAAAAACATAAATAAATAAAGCAAACTTAACTAAAGAAGGAAATAAGATTAAAAAACCTACAAACTCATAAGTTAGTATTATGTATTTCTTTTTTTTTTTTTTAAATATTTATTTATTTATTATGTATACAATATTCTGTCTGTGTGTATGCCTGCAGGCCAGAAGAGGGCACCAGACCCCATTACAGATGGTTGTGAGCCACCATGTGGTTGCTGGGAATTGAACTCAGGACCTTTGGAAGAGCAGGCAGTGCTCTTAACCTCTGAGCCATCTCTCCAGCCCCAGTATTATGTATTTCTTGTAATATGTTTAGGGCCACAAATTAATATAAGTATCATTATAATACAAATGATACTCCATCTGTTTCTAACAAAATTCAATATGAAAAGAAAAACCAATTTGAGTTTTCAACAACAAAAAGAAAGTGTTCTGAAATTCTAAGTCACCCCCTCCAAAAGTCACAAGTAACATTAGCAGGAACCATGTAAAAGTTGTTTCTCCATGACGCCAAAGATCAATTCATCCATGACAATGCTATGCTAAGCCATAAAATAAGATTGCTGATATGAATCTGCTATACTATACTTCAAATCATAAACAAGATGGCTCAGTTTACATTTTAAAATTATTCACCACCAATCCTTGCAGCATTACTAGAAATTAGTACTGCTAATTAAATTTTATATTACTGAACAACGACAGAGATAAATTCTAATTAGAAATTTACCCTAGAACTTTTGGCAAAAAGCTATCATCAATCAGTATTCTCTCCTCTCTTCCTCTCTCTCTCTCCTCTCTCTCTCCTTCCTCTCTCCTCTCTCTCTCTCTCTCTCTCTCTCTCTCTCTCTCTCTCATTTTTCGAGACAGAGTTTCTCTGTAGCTTTGGAGCCTGTCCTGGAACTAGCTCTTATATAGACCTGGCTGATCTCAAACTCACAGAGATCTGCCTGCCTCTGCCTCCCAAATAATGGGATTAAAGGTATGTACCACCACTGTCTGGCCAGTATTTTGTTTGTACAGGTCAACTTTCCTTTTAAGAATGTTAACTCACAGCCGGTCGATGGTGGTACAGGCCTTTAATCACAGCACAGGAGGCAGAGGTAGGTAGATCTCTGTAAGTTCAAGGCCAGCCTGGTCTACAAAAGCTAGTTCTTGGACAGGCACCAAAGCTACAGAGAAACCTTGTCTTGAAAAAAACCAAAAACAAAAAAAAGAATGCTAACTCAGTTGCACAGTGGTGGCAAACACCTTTAATACCAGCACTCAGGAGGCAGAGGCAGGTGGATCTCTGCATTTGAGACCAGCTTGGTCTACAGATTGTGATCCAGAACAGCCAGGGATGCAGAGAAACCCTGTCTCAAACAGAGGGGAAAAAAAAAAACAAACACTAACATTCAGGATGCTGAGACAGGAAAACTGTTAATTCCTGACCAGCCTGTGTTACAAGACCTTGTCTCTGAAACAATAAAAGGAAGAAATACAAAGTCCCTGAATATTACGCAGGCTCCTTGAATGCATTCAAGCTTTTTAATATAATTCTTCTCTTCCCCCTATACTTGAAAATACATGTGGTAAACGACTTGAAAAGTTAACGTTTAGTAGAAATAGTTAACTTTTAAGTTTTAAGATATTACTGAAGTATATAAAGAAGGGTTGTCTCACCCTAAGCCTAGGCACTTAGAGCACAACTCTTCCTTGTTTTTGAAAATTATCAGTAAATGTTTCCACTATTTAGTGTTTGGTTGGTTGATTTGTTTTTATTTATTTATTTATTTTGGTTTTTCGAGACAGGGTTTCTCTCTGGTTTTTGGAACCTGTCCTGGAACTAGCTCTTGTAGACCAGGCTGGTCTCGAACTCACAGAGATCCGCCTGCCTCTGCCTCCCGAGTGCTGGGATTAAAGGCATACGCCACCACCGCCCGGCCTTATTTATTTACTTATTTTTATATGCATTGGTGTTTTGCCTGCATGTAAGGTGTCATATCTTGGAGTTATAGACAGCTGTTCGGTGCCATGTGGGTGCTGGGAATTGAACCCAGGTCCTCTGGAAGTACTGCTTTTAATCGTTGAGCAATCTCTCCAGCCCTGATTTGGTTTTTTTGAGACTGGTCTCGTCAGCCTTGAATTCAAAATCTTTCTGTCTCAGCCTCTGGAGTGCTAGGATTATAGGCGCATAATAATGCCAGGCTAAAAGTTTCTGAAATCTTAGAAAATAAGCTTTAAATGTGAAAATTCAAACAGAGAAGAAGGTTCCATTCCAATTACTTTAGAGGGCAAACTGGCGAAAATATCAGAACACGGGACAGACACAAGAAATCCTAAGGGGACAGATGAACCAGTCTTCTCCTGAGTAAGTGTTTCAAAGATCGTCACTGTACCAGAATGGTTAATGTTATTTCCTCTGCCGTACACAATTCAAAACGGCTAGCTGGAAAAGTTCTGCTCAAACCTTAACAATCTGTCTCCGAGTTGCCAGTAAGTGGCTTTGTTTCCAGTTTCACAGACTATTCTGGGATGTCAAGAGTTATATTATTGCTGCTTCAAAAGAGCCCTTGTTTCAGTTCATTCTCAAAGGGATGTGAGTCCAGTGATGTTTACAGAGACCTGATGTTTAGATGGTGTTAGGAAAGGTCCACCCCTTTAGAGCTCCATCCTTTACCGACAACCATATTTTGTGTATTTTTGTTGTTGTGGCACTTACGCCTTTTTGAAAAAGGCACCTGCACATGGTTTCGCCTCGGCCAATAGGGTGTATCTACAGAAACTCCAGGGAAACCGACACCCTAAAACCCACTTGGCCGAGGAAGGGGGCTGGGGAGGGAGCAGCCACGCCTGGCAGCGAGGCAGAAGCCGCGGCTGTTTACAGGCGCCTTCTCCCTCCCCCACCGCACAGACAGGGGTCCAAACAACATTTCCTGCGAGCGAGCAACTCTCCGCCCGCCGGCTGTCCTCCAAGGGACCGTGGACCGGGAAGCCACGGACCCCTTACTCCTCCCGCCTTCCCAGCCTTCTTTTGCTCCAGGGCGGTGTCTGCACCGCCCCTCGGCCTACCTACCCCGGCAGGCCCTCCGGGCGGAGGCCTAAGGCCTAAAGGACGCCGGCCACTGACAAGCCCCGGGGCCGGTCCCGAGCGCAGGGCGGGTGAGGACAGCCCCATCCCCGCCGCCGCCGCCTATTGTTCTCGGCCGCGGCCGCCCCGCTCCGCACGCAGCCGCCCGCCACTTGCTCACCGCGCTGGTCCGAGCAGCAGCTCCTCTCAGCTCCGAGTCCCTGCGGCCGTCGCCACCGTCGCGGCAGCCTCCGCCGCCGCCGCCACCATCGACTCTGACTCTGTCCCAGGCCGCGGGACCACGGCCGTAGCCGCCACCGCCAGCGCCGCCTCCAGCCCCCCACCTGCTGCTGCTGAGGCTGCTCCTGCAGCAGGGGCCATCTTGTTGGTCGGCCTCCCCTTCCTCCTCCGCGTCCTCCGCCGCCCGTCGCTCGTTGTCCTCGTCCCCTTCCTCTTCCTCAGACTCCGGCCCGCCCCGAGACTGGGGCGGAGATGAGGGCGAGGCTCCTCCTCACGGGGTGGGGCCAACGGAGTGGAGGGCGTGGTCAACGGGGCGGGGCGGGGCCGACGAAGGGCGGGGCCCGAAGAAAAGCTCTGAGTCACTAGCCCCAAAGCCCTGCCCGGAGCGGGCGACGCGCCCCGCCCCGCCCGTGTCTCGAGCGCTGTTGCGCCCTGAGTGGGGAAACTGGTCCCACCTCCTCCCCCGCCGCCCGCCCGGTCCGTGGCAACAGTGCCTTTGATCCCGGCAGGCAAGTAGCCAGGCGGTGCCCGTAGGCTCGCTCCTACGGAGTCTCCCACTGCCTCTGAGCTTGTCACTTTCTCAACTCTGGACCCTTCTTCTACTCTTGCATCTTTTTACATCCCACCTTTTCCCAACCGTGTGTGTATGTGTGTGTGTGTGTCCGTCTGTGTATATCGTGGTGTGTGTATGTGTGTCTGTCTGTCCGTCCGACCGTGTGTGTGTGTGTGTGTGTGTTAGATGGTTTCTTTTATCCCGGCCTCTGTCCCGCCAGTTTTGCCTTTGTCAACATTCTTACTGAGTCCTCAAAGAGTGCAGCCTCTGCCCCCAAGGCCTGTATGGGACTGCTCCAACGTGTCTTAAGCTCTATTGGTACTCCACACCAAAACGAGAGAAAAAGATTTGGAGGAAAGATCTTCTAAACTTTGGAACTTTCTGCAGACAGTTTTGACTCCTACTGGAATAAAGGTGCTGGTTTTTATTTTGGGAAAATGGGCATAATTTTGGACAGAATTCAGTTTAGCCAAACACTGGTTATAGAGAACAGAAAGAAATGGAATTCTAATACAATGAAGTACTAATTTCTCATTAAAATAATTCTCAGGTCAACACCTGTTTTAATACTCCCCACACTGCACTCTGCTTTTTGTTCAGCTTTGGTTGTGAAAGCAGAGAATTTGTGATCCTGTCTTTTGTTTTGTTTGTTTTGTTTCTGTTTTCTGAGACATCCTGTCTCTATTATGTAGCCTTGGGTGTTCTGAAACTCACTCAATAGACCAGGCTGATCTCCAATTCACAGAGATCCTCCTGACTCTCCCTCAGGAATGCTGGGATTAAATATGTGTGCCCTGTGACCAGTCTGTCCTTTCTCTGGTGTAGAATCACCAACGTTAATTAAAAAAACAAATAGCTGGCGGGCAGGCGGTGGTGCAAACGCCTTTATCCCAGCACTCAGGAGGCAGAGGCAGGCAAATTTCTGTGAGTTCGAGGCCAGCCTGGTCTACAAGAGCTAACTCCAAGACAGGCTCCAAAGCTACAGAGAAATCCTGCTTTGAAAAAACCAAAAACAAAAACAACCAAAAAAAAAAAACCAACCAAACAACAACAACAAAAATCCAAATAGTGAGATTGTGGTGGTTCACACCTTTGATCCCAGCACTTGGGAGGCAAGGCAGAGACAGGTGGATCTCTGTGGGTTCAAGGCCAGCCTTGTCTACAGCGCAAGTTTCTGGACAGGCTTCCAAGCTACAGAGAAACCCTGTCTCCAAAAATCAAAATCAAAAACAAAACAAAACAACTTCAACCTCTCCCTCAATAAACAATAACTTGGTGGTTATTGGTTTGTTTTGATGGTTGATTACTTGGTTGGTTTGGTTTTAGTTTGCCTGGGTTTGTTTTGTTTTTGTAACAAGTTATCCTATAGCACAGACTGGCCTAGAAATCCCTATCCCCAGCCTGGCTAGGCTTTGGTTCTTTTGTTTGTTTGTTTGTTTGTTGTTTTGGTTTTTTTTTTTCTGAGACAGGGTTTCTATGTAGCTTTAAAGCCTGGCCTGGAACTAGCTCTTGTAGACCAGGCTGGCCTTGAACTCACAAAGATCTGCCTGCCTCTGCCTCCAGAGTGCTGGTATTAAAGGCATGCGCCACCACGACCCAGTCTTGAGACAGACTCTTACTGTGTAGCCCAGGCTGGCCTGAAACACATATGGAACTCATGGGGCTAGCCTCTCTTCCTCTTAACTTTGGGGGACTAAAGGTGTGAGCTGCCACATCAGCTCGATAGTTTTTATAATTATCTCCAAAATACCACGCCCTTTCCTAAACATCCAGGAAAAGGTCTTTGTTGTTAATTGTAACTTCATGGCAGTAAAAATTTCAGCTTTTTTTATATTCATATTTATTTATATTAATTATATTTTATTTATATTTATTTCTTGGTGTCTTTATTGAACATGTTTGCTGCTTTTGATGTGACCTAAATCTATAATCTCTTTACTGAATATGGTAGTCCCCACTTATCTGAAGGTTCTGTGATTTCAGTCACCTCTGGACAACTGCAAACCAAAAATGCTGTGAAAAAATCCAGAAATAATTCATGAGGTTTGGATTTCTCTAATATATTGTTATAATTGTTCTATTTATCATTAGTTGCTAACTGTGCCTAACTTGTAAATTGAACTGAATCAGTCTTATACATAGGTAAACACAGAGAGGGTTCTGTACGATTTTTCTTCAGTCTAGTCTTCTGCTTAACACCTGGGAACACATCTGCCAGATAAGAGTCTGGCTCTTGCAGTAAACTCGGGCCTAATTTCCAGCAGTCCTAAGGTTAGTCCAGCCATGTACTAACCGAAAAGCTATCTCTGGGAAAACCTGTCCCTCCTCAAACAACCAGGCTTCTGTCCCCTACTAGGAAAATCAGATTAATCTGTTCCTCCTGCTCCTCCTCCTCCCTTCTCACTCCTAGGGAACCTTCCACAACAGAAGGTTTCGGCTGCTGTTGCTAGGCAGACATGCCAACTTCTCTGTTTAGGTGAAAGCAAGTAACTCAGCTTCCATTACAAACAGCCTCAATCAGGATAGTCCCTTAAAATAGGAATAGGGATACCTCAGTTGGCAAGGGTCCTTCAAAGTACCCTCTGAACTATGATTTTTTTTTTAAAAGTTAAATTTGTTTCAATATTTTCAACTAAAAATAAGTTAAAAACAGAGGTTGCTCAAAGTTCATTTTAGCTATATAATTAAGCAAATGCTTGACCGAAGAACAACATCCCTGAAGAAACAACTGGCTGTAATAAAAGTAACCTGCAGGCAGTTGTTTGTCTTGAATCCCACAAACTAGAAGTGAGATACGGAAGGTAATGTGCCCCTTGAGACAAAAAAAACAGATAGTGTAGCCGGGCGGTGGTGGCGCACGCCTGTAATCCCAGCACTCGGGAGGCAGAGGCAGGCGGATCTCTGTGAGTTCGAGACCAGCCTGGTCTACAGAGCTAGTTCCAGGACAGGCTCCAAAACCACAGAGAAACCTTGTCTCGAAAAAACCAAAAAAAAAAAAAAAAAAAAGATAGTGTAAATTTTACTCCCAAATTAATATCTATTTATAATTTTTAGCTAGTAAATTAATCTCTCACCGGTAAATCTCTGTGAGTTCAAGGGCAACCTGGTCTAAAGAGTGAGTTCCAGGACAGCCAGGGCTGTTACACAGATAAACCCTGTCTACAAAAAACAAAAAAAAAAACAAAGAAAAAGTAAAAAAAAAATGAATCTCTCTCTTCTTAATTTTGCTGTTTAAGTTAAAACAAAACAAAAAAACATTACTAAAGTCTTGAAATTCGCTAGAAACTAATTAAAAGACTGAATTAGATAGGATGTTGAAGTTTATATGTGTATATAATTTAACCCGGCACTCAGGAGGCAGAAATAGGCAAATCTCTGTGAGTTTGAGGTCAGCCTGTTCTATAATGCGAGTTCCAAGACAGCCAAGACTATCACACGGAGAAACCCTGTCTTGAAAAACAAACAAAAACCTTTAGAAATTGAAGCCAGACTTGGTCAATCTAGCACTCAGAAGTCAGAGGCAAGCGTACCTCTGTGAGCTAGAGACCACCTTACTCTACGTAGTGCGCTCCAGGTCAGTCAAGGCTCTCTAGTGAGACCCTGCAGAAAGAAAAGAAGGAAGACAGACTTTTTAAATTAAATTAAAAATATATTGATAAAGACTACTAAGTTTGATGACATAGGTCTTTAGTCCCAGCACTTAGGAAACTGAGGCAGAAGGGCTAAAATTTCAAGGCTAATTCACCAATTTCCACCCTGGAAATCTCTACCCTGGAAAACTCCACCCCCGAGAAATCTTATATGAAGCCTCCCGGCTCAGTTCTCTGTTGTTTCTCTCCAGAGAAGAGGCAGCCACCCTCTTACGGCTTCCTGATAAATCTCTCTCTCTTTTTTTTTGTTTTTGTTTTTGTTTTTGTTTTTCAAGACAGGGTTTCTCTGTGGTTTTGGAGCCTGTCCTGGAACTAGCTCTTGTAGACCAGGTTGGTCTCGAACTCACAGAGATCCGCCTGCCTCTGCCTCTGCCTCCCGAGTGCTGGGATTAAAGGCGTGGGCCACCACCGCCCGGCCCTGATAAATCTCTTGATGTGACTTTGTAGTAATCCTTGACTCCTGACTGTCAGGATACCTTTGCCTCCAGAGCTCTAACCCTTCCACTGGGGAAAACTCCCCTTTCAGATCTGCAACACTTCTCCTGGAAAAGCCTTTCCCGTCAGAGCTGTAACTCTTAAAGTCTGGGTTATAGTATAAGATTGTACCCAAAGTTAATTAATCTAAAAAAAAAAAACAAAACAACAACAACAAAAAAAAACAAACAAGCAGGTGGATCTTGGTAAGTTTGAGGCCAAACTAGTCATGTTACAAGTTCTGGGCTACATAGTAAGATGGTTTGGTTTCGAAACTGCTACTTAAGACAAACAATTTAAGTGTTTTGTAGTCAAGTGCTTAGAATTCTAAGCCATTTAGTTTTATTTCATTTATTGGGGGAGGGGTGATGTGGGATTCCCCTCTTCATGCTGTGAAAACCATTGGTTAATAAAGAAACTGCTTTGAGCCTGTAGCAGAGCAGGGCAGAACAGAGCTAGGTGGAGGAAAATTAAACTGAATGCTGGGAGAAAGAAGGCGGAGTCAGGGAGATGCCATGTAGCCCCTCCCTCGCCTCCTCCTCGCCCCCCCCCCCAGCCAGAGACAGACTCCTGGACAAAACTTTACCCAGTAAGCCATAGCTACATGCCATGTGGCAATACACAGATTAATAGAAATGGGTTAATTGGAAGCCAGGCGGTGGTGGCGTACTCCTTTAATCCCAGCACTCAGGAAGCAGAGGCAGGTGGATCTCTGTGAGTTCGAGGCCAGCCTGGTCTACAAGAGCTAGTTGCAGGACAGGCTCCAAAACCACAGAGAAACCCTGTCTCGAAAAACAAACAAACAAACAAACAAAAAAAAGGTTAATTGAATATGTAAGAGCTTGCTAGGAATACACTAGAGTCATTGGACAGTCAGTAATTTAAATAATATAGTTTCTGTGTGATTATCTCTGGGTGGTTGGGAAACAAACAAGCAGCCTCGTACAAGGGAGGGGGTGTTTGAGACAGGGTTTCTCTGTGCAGCTCTAGTTGTCCTGGATCTCACTCTGTAGACAAGGCTGGCTGCAAACTCAGGGATTCCCGTCCCCACCTCTGCCTCCCAAAGTGCTGGGATTAAAGGCATGTGCCACCACCACCTGGCTTACTAGTTTATTTAACTTTAATGTGGAATGGTCAGAAATTTAAATTCTGCCCATTTCTCCACCACTAATATACTACTAAAATGATCCACTTTGTGTAAAACCACTGGTTTGCAGCATACAGTAAATACTCAGTGATTCCCCTGTCTCTATTTCCCTCTGGAAATTTTGTGGAGTTAGATTGGGTTTCGCTGTGCATCCATCACTGACCAGGAACTCACTTTGTACACCTACCAAGTCTCTAACGTACTATAATCCTCTTGCCTCTACCTCCTAAATGCCCAGATTGCAGGTGTGTACCACTGTTTTAGGGTTCCTATCGCTATGAAGAGACACCATGACCACAGCAACTCTTACAAGGAAAACATTTAATTGAGAGGGCTCACTTACAGCTTTCAGAGGTTCAGTCCATTATCATTATGGCTGGGAACATGACAGACAGGGTGTTGGAGGAGTACCTGAGAGTCCTTTATCTTGCAGGCAACAGGAAGTCAGCTGAGACACTGGGTGGTATCCTGAGTATAGGAAACCTCAAAGCCTGCCCCTACAGTGACATACTTGCTCCAGTGTGGCCTTACCCACTCCAACAAACTTCCTAATAGTGCCACTCCCTGTGAGATTATGGGGGCCAATTCCATTCAAACTATCACAATCATCATATGCAGCTCAATAAATAATTTATAAAATTTATTTTATGGGCATCATTACAATCATTATTTTATTGATTATGCCAACCATAGTGGATAATACCTTTAGTACTTGGGAGACTGAGGCAGGATAATTGCCCCTAGTTTGAGGGCAGCCTAGGCTATAGAGTAAGATTCTGTCTCAAAAACAGAAAAAAATAAAGCAAGTAATGATGATGAACTGATTGGTGGCACATACTTGTAACACAAAGACTCAGAAGACAGAGGCAGGAGGATCTCTAGCTGAAGACTAGCCCAGGCTATGTACACAGCAAGATTCTGTCTAAAACAAATAGAAACCAACCAAATAACTGACAGCAAAATAAAACAAAAATCAATTGTAAGACATTAACTAAAGTCAGTACCTGTTGCTGTTCTTGATAGGGTCTTGTATAACCAAGGCTGGCCTGATCATACTGTGTTGAAAGAAGGAGCCACCATGTGGCAGAGTATAAATAAAAAATATGAGTTAAAGCCGGGCAGTGGTGGCGCACGCCTTTAATCCCAGCACTCTGGAGGCAGAGGCAGGCGGATCTCTGTGAGTTCGAGACCCACCTGGTCTACAAGAGCTAGTTCCAGGACAGGCTCCAAAACCACAGAGAAACCCTGTCTCAAAAAACCAAAAAAAAAAAAGAAAAAAAAAGAAAAAAAAAAGAAATATGAGTTAATATAAAATGTAAGAGTAGCTAGTAACAAGCCTGAACTATTGTCCCAGCATTTATAAGTAATTCTAAATCTCCGTGTTGGTTATTTGGAAGCAGATGGTCTGGACAGGAAGACTTCACCTATACTGGCCTAAAGTTTACCATGTAGCTGAGGGGACCTTAATACCTGAGTCCCCTGTCTTCACCTCTCAAGTACCAGATTATAGAACGTTTTTTTTTTTTTAAAGATTTATTTATTAATTATGTATACAGTTTTCCCTGCTGCAGGCCAGAAGAGGGCACCAGATCTTATTACAGATGGTTGTGAGCCACCATATGGTTTCTGGGAATTGAACTCAGGGCCTCTGGAAGAACAGTCAGCGCTCTTAACCTCTGAGCCATCTCTCCAGCCCTATAGAACAGTTTTGTACCAGATTATAGAACAATATTTTTTTTTACCTTGAACTTTATTTTTTTTATTTTTTATTTTTTTTTGGTTTTTTCGAGACAGGGTTTCTCTGTGGTTTTGGAGCCTGTCCTGGAACTAGCTCTTGTAGACCAGGCTGGTCTCGAACTCACAGAGATCCGCCTGCCTCTGCCTCCTGAGTGCTGGGATTAAAGGCGTGCGCCACCACCGCCCGGCTTTACCTTGAACTTTAAAAGAGATCGGTGCTATTTTTAGATATACACAAATCTGCTGATGCTCTGTGAATTGTTCAATGTTTCCTAATATACCCGTGTTATACTGTGTTCTGTCTTTGGTTTAAAGACTGAAAATGAAAAATTAATTTGGGACTGCTAGTGGGATTGTACAGCCGCCATAAAAACCAGTCTGGAGGTGTGGTGGTTTCGGTGGGAAATAGCCCTACAGGCTGGAGTTTGAACTCTTCATCCTCCGTTGGTGGTGCTCATTGGGGAAGTGTCAATCATGGGAGTGAGACTTTGAGAACAAGAAACTTCAGGCCAATCCCTGCCCTTTCTTTCTCTCCCTCTCCCCTATACCCTTACCTTACTCCACCTACTCACCCTCCATGACAAACTCTTATTCCTCTGGAACCTTCAGCCAAAACCAGGTCATGGTGTTTTAGCACAGCAATAGAAAACAAATCAATACAGGAGGTTACAAAGGAAAAAAATAAAACCCCCAAAATAGAACTGCTTGTATGATCCAGCTTTAAGAACTTAGAGAAACACAAGGTACACATTTTAATGACCAAAGTATGAAATGTAACCTGGCTGCAGGAGTCATATAGGAGGGTGACCAAACTCATCCCCTGGAATGGACAAAGAATTGAATGTCTGGGACAATTCTGAAAGGGGGAAAATAACAGTTTTTTTCTTCCAGATAGGAAGGTCCTAAGTCTGGGACTCCAACTAGACATTTTATAACCCTCCCTTCTACTCGCACTTCCTCCCATTTTCCCTATTGGGCTAGTTTAGATACTGGCCCCTGTGCCTCCCCACCCTTTCTGCTCTGGGAACAAGAAGCTACCATCTGGGTAGGGGGGGCCCACCTTGACTTTGTCTACCTTTGTCTTTCTAACTCTCCTTTATAAAGTGCAAAGAAGCTCCTGGTAGTGGTAGCTCACTCGGGAGGCAGAGGCAAGAAGATCTTTGTGAGTTCAAAGCCAGCCTGGTCTACAGAGTGAGTTACAGGACAGGCTCCAAAACTACAGAGAAAGCCTCTTGCCAGAGGCTTCTCATTTGTTCCCTGCTGTCCAGACCCAAAATAATCACTCAGAATCTATATTAGTTGCAAAACTGTTTGGCCAATAGCTTAAGCATGTTGCTAGCTAGCTTCTATATCTTAAATTAACCCATTTCCATTATTTTATATTTTACCACAAGGCTCATGGTTTACTGACAAGGTCTGTCTCCTGCAGCAGCTACATGATGTCTCTTTGACTCCGCCTACTCTCTCTCTCTCTCTCTCTCTCTCTCTATATATATATATATATATATATATATATATATATATATATATCTTCCAGCCTGACTATATCTTTTTAAGCCAAAGCAGCTTCTTTATAAACCAATGGCAATAAAACATACTCATAGCATACAGAGGGGAATCCCACATCAAGAGCCTGTCTCAAAAAACAAACAAAACAAAAACCCAAAAAAAGAAAAAGTGCTAAGAAATCATAAAGTTTCAGAAGAGTTAAATCTTCTCTTTAATGTCTTGAATGTTCTGACGTGTGAATGTAGGACCCAGTCATGACAAGCTCAATAGAGGCCTGAGTCTCAGTAGTTGTGACAAGAAAGACCACAAACTGAGACCACCCAGGCACCACCCAGGAACAGACCATCCAAAAAGAAATTCCTAACATTCTAATCATTGTAGATAGGATCACTTGACTGCACATACCCATTGCCTTTCATCAGGACATCCCTATACAAATGTCAGCCAATCAGGGGTCCTGAACCTTAGAAATCTCTCACCCCTGCCTTCACTACTATAAAAACCCAACCCTAACAGAGCTTAGGGCTCTCCAGTCACTCCAATACATTGGACATAGAGAGTTTGAGTTTGCAAACGTATAAGAATAAAGACTCTTTGCTTTTACATACAGGACTCGGTCTCTGGTTGGTTTTGGGGGGTCTCTGTGATTTGGGCATAACAGAGACAATACTTGGACGTATCCTGAAGTTCTCAGTTTGAGACATAGGGGATAAAAGAGGACAAAAGAGAAACTACTATTCATTGAAATAATGCTTCAGGGAGACATCTTAAGCAATTACACTCAGGATATATGAAACCAACGTTGTCTGTTACCCCTTCATCTTTGAGTCCAGCCCAAAGCCAGGCATAAATCAAATGTGTAAGTGAGCCCTAAATGGTTGCCTTAGGTTCAGCATAACGATCTTCAAAAGATGCAGCCCAAGTAGAATTCTTACAGTCATATCCTTGTAGACATGATTTCAAAAGAACTATTTAAAAAATATATTTCTGAGCCATCCATGAAACTGTTCCTAAACTGTTGTGCCTTTCTTGGAAATCTCCAGCCCCACACTGAGCAGTCTGAACTTCAACTGACCCCATGAGATTTATCTCCTGGTGAGAGTAAACACAGGGCCTTAGTGAAGGAATCATTAGTCAATGGCCAACACTGCCAAAGACAGAGCATTTCCACTTCTCACCAGGCCAAAGGCATTGCAAGCTCCTGGCCGTTTTCTTGTGCTGGTTTGTTAGGGCAGCCTTACCAAACAGCTCTATGACTAGACAGCATAAATAATTTTCTTACCTGTTGGAGGCAAGACTTCCAAAGTCAAGGTCAAAACTTAGACCCTCAGAGACCACTCTCCTTGGCTTGCAGAAAGGCACCCACAAGTCTGTAGGGTCTGTCCTAATCTCTTCTTTTGGATTAGGGCCTACCCACTTGACCTTATTTTACCTTAATTATTTATTAATTTTGATTTTTTGAGACTGGGTTTCTCTGTGTAGCCCTGGCTGTCCTGAAACTCACTCTGTACATCAGGCTAGCCTTGAACTCAGAGCTGTATCTGCCTCAGTATCTTGAGTACTGGGATTAATGGCTTGTGTCACCACACCTGACTACCTTAATTATTATTTAAAAGGTCTTATCTCATCTCTAAGTACCTTGTCTGAGATACTGGGAGTTAGGGCATCAACATATTTATGGAGGGTATGTAGCATTAAATAACAATTGTTAATTTCCACCTTAAGGCCTTCTATCATGATATGTGTCTACTGAGGGGACCCTTGGGAGATCTGAATAAATATGGATATTATTTTCCATATCTCCAAAACTGTGAGCAAAATCTCTTTTTTTTCTTTTTTTTTTTCTTTTTTTTTTTTTTGTTTTGTTTCTCTGTGGCTTTGGAGCCTGTCGTGGAACTAGCTCTTGTAGACCAGGTTGGCCTTGAACTCACAGAGATCCACCTGCCTCTGCCTCCTGAGTGCTAGAATTAAAGGCATGAGCCACCACTGCCCAGCTGACTGGAAGTTATTAAAATAATAAAGTATCTTTACATTTTTTATTTTCTGGGTGATTTAATCTGATTTTCTTAGGTAAGAGCACTAATATAAGTGGTCAGCAATCCTTTGTACTAAATGACCAGAAAGTAAATATTTTAGGCTTTCTAGGCCATATGGTCTCTATCAGAGCTATTCAGTTCATCACCATACAATGGGAACAGTATAGATAGTTTGTGAATAAATGAGAATGATTGTTTTCCAATAAGATTTCATTGATAAAAAGAGTTGTGGGCTCTTATTTGGACCCCAGGTCACTGTTTTCTGATCTTAACTTATGTGAAGAAAGATTTTATTTGCTATAGCTGGGTAAAGTATGTTTTGTTATGTCCAATAACATTCAAAGTCTTACACATAATGACAAATGTTGGGTGTTATATACAACTAGTTAAACAGACAGGGCTCTTACCTTCAATAATCTAAACAATAACAGCATAGACACAATATTTACAACCCTGAGTAGATAATTATTATATGAATGGGTGACTATGTAAGACTAAAGGTAAAGCTGAGTTCTGGGATGGATAGATTTCTTCTAATGCTCTTAGTTTACAAAGACTGGGTAAAATAAAAAGAGCTAAGAGATAATCCATGACTGTGTGTGAAGAACAGAATAAAGCCTTAGCTTAAAAAACTATTTAAGTGGCCTTAGGGAACCTCTCACAGCAGCTAGGAACTGAAGTTCCCTCAAAGAGGAGGGTGATTTGCCTTCTCTCAATCCTGATTTCTTCTCAAATGCATTAGTTTTATCCTCTTGAGTTCAGGGGATATGCTATGGTTGGCTCCAGTGATGTCAATAACACAGGCTTCTGTAGTCAGGAACAATGAAGTGTCTCCTTTTCAATAGGAGTAGCAGAATTAGAGAAGTCAGAGAATGTTAGTGTAGCGGCATGTATCCATATGTATGGCTATGCCCGGACTTTTACAAACTAGCAATTTAGTGACCTATCACCTACTGTTGTAGAAATAAAGCAACATTTCTCTATGGGAGAAGGCAAGAGTCTTATACACTCTTGGGAGATAGGTAAATGTGAACATTGGTAAGTTTGGGACTATCTAGATTCTGACCCCTTCCTGCTTCCACTGAGAACTTTCCCCTTGGGAAATGCAAGGGGTAGTAGGATGTCTTCCTCCATTACAGGGACCAGAAGTCAAGACACTTGTCTGGCTTTCCCCAGCCCCCAGTTTAACACCCAGTACACTCAGGCCAGCCTAAGAGAAAGTGATGGGAGCTTGGTTAACTATATGTCCTTGGTTTGGGCTTTGAATCTGCTGTGAGTTACAGGAAAGTAAGCAGGCTTCATCCCACAGCACAGAGGTACCCCCAGACTAGCAGGAAGGACACCATAGATGAATGGCTGCAATGCCTGGACTCATTCCCTGTTGAAGGAGCTGTGGGCCTCTTCCCACAGCCCGACTCCTGGGCGACTGGCTAGCTTATGCCCCGAAATAACAACACACAAACTGTATTCAAACACTGCCTGGCCCATTTCTATTAATGTGTGTAGCACCGAGGTGCGCTTACAGGGAAGATTCTAGCCTATGTCCATCCTGGGTTGAAGCTTCATCGCGTCTGCCCCAGAGAGCAGAGCTATCGAGTCTGAGCTTACTTCCTCTTCCTCCCAGCATTCTGTTCTGTTTACTCCACCCACCTAAAGGCTGGCCTATCAAATGGGCCAAGCCAGTTTCTTTATTAGCCAATGACCTTCCTCCATCAATGCCCAGTATCAATGACATCAGACCATTTCAAGACTAGCTTTGGATCCCTCACTTCTTGACTTAGAACTACTCATTACCCAACCTTCTCCCAGTAAACGCCCCTTCTGCTTAAGCTGGATACTGGGATGGTTTAACACAAACAAGGAAAGGAGCAAAAATCAAGGGACTACAGATACAATGTATTTTTCCATTTCTTATATAGTTGCCCTATTCTGGGCTTACTGGAATCCTCTGTATTTTCCTATCTATGCTCTGATTTTTACGACCAGAGTCATCAGCCTTAAAACTTAAAGGTCTGGCTGGATCCATTTCACTGTAACTAGAATGAAGGTATCCCAAACTACATGTTTCCCCTGTGAACTTAGCTGATTATTTCCAAATATAATAAGCACTCTTCTCACAATTTGATTTGAATTTTTAATTCATCAGCCAAGACTATTTAGATTCTAATTTAAAAACCAATATTGCAGGTTTCTCAAAGGGAAAAGAGCTGTCTGAATCTCTCTGCTGAAGA
The DNA here is from genome assembly GCF_018167655.1 of Microtus oregoni. Classification (NCBI taxonomy): domain Eukaryota; kingdom Metazoa; phylum Chordata; class Mammalia; order Rodentia; family Cricetidae; genus Microtus; species Microtus oregoni. The sequence goes on from NW_024543072.1 coordinate 37,893,825, forward strand.
TCATTACAAGCACATTGTGCTTCCTATTCCTTTTGCCAACAAGAAATTTCTTAATCAAGCACTTCATCCTGGGCGATCAAATGTTCCTCATTAAAATTACATGTAAAAAGATTCATTTTTAAGTTTTTGCAAAAATATTTAAATTGCCAAATTGAAATGTTTGTCTATAGTTCTTTTGTGCAGAGAGTCTAAACCTTGTTTTTGTAGCATCTAATCAAAACCATAGTTGTTCTCTAGTGAGCACATTAAAAAAAAATCACAGAAATTGATTTTTGAGACATAGCCTTGCTATGTAGCCCAGACTGGTCCAGGATTCGCTATATCAGACTCCAAAGTGCCGAGATTACAGGCTTGTGTCACCACTTGCCTTAAATACTTTTCCACTGACCTGACAAAACACCATGGCCAAGGCAACTTATTAAAGAAAGCATTTAATTTGGGGATCACAGCTCCAGAGGGCAAGACTCCATGACCATCATACGCTCCTGGCAGCAGGCATGCAAGAATGGTGCTGGAGCAGCAGCTGAGATTTTTAAAAAATATTTATTTATGTATTTTATGTATATGAATGCCCTATTTGCATGTATTCCTGTGTGAGAGAAGAGGGCATCAGATCCATTATAGATGGTTGTGAATCACCATGCAGTTGCTAGAAATTGAATTCAGGATCTCTGGAAGAGCAGCCAATACTCTGAACCACTGAACCATTTCTCCAGTCCCCAGCAGCTGAGGTGTTACATTTTGATAAACAAGGGCAAGGTAGAGAGACCTAACTGGAAATAGCTGTTGAAACCCCAAAACCCACCTCTAGAGACAAATCTCTTCCAACATAAAGTCGCACCTCCTAATCATTCCCAAATAACCACATGAGGTCTGAGAGACCAAAGAGGAACATGATAAGATTTGCTTGTTAAGGAAATAATTTTGTAATAAAAGAGTAGAAAATGTATTGGAGGCTAATGAGTGAGAAGATCTTTATCACTCCATTGCTTGAAAGCCTCTCTTCCTTAGACTCAGGAAATGGCACCTGGTTTTTGTTCTACTCTTGGCCCATCCCCCCTTTTTTTTAACTCTGTGTGTGTGTGTGTGTGTGTGTGTGTGTGTGCGCGCGTGTGTGTGGTGTTGTTGTTGTTGTTGTTGTTGTTTCATGAGAAGGTTTCTTTATTTTATGCTGACTGTTCGGGAATTCATTATGTATACCAAGCTGGCCTCGAACTCATAGATATCTGTCTGCCTCTGCCTCCCAAGTGGGGGATTAAAGGCATGGCCACCACTGCCAGGCTTCCCACTACTTTTCTTTAAGGGATCTAGCTCAATTAGACATTTAAATGTTGCTCTCCTAAGACTGGCCACACATGGAACCCTAAAAGCATTGAAACATAGTTGCCACATGAGTTCTGTTGTCATTGTGACCTAACCCCAGACAGGAACAGTTTCAAGGGGGAAGGTCTGTTGTGGCTCACAGTTTCAGAGGACTCATTCACAGATGCTTGGCTTAGGGTACTTGGGCAAAACACTTTGTTACAGGCAGGAGGAAAGGGCAGGAGAGAGCAAACCCAATGTCTATTAGGAATGAATCTCTAATACATGGCTTAACTGCAAGTGTGTGCGTGTGTGCACACATATGGCTTTTATTCAATTTCTGTATTTTAGAAGGAGGAGAATTCTGTCACATTGGTCTGACTTGAAGATATAATTCAGTTCTTTCCCTATAGGTTCAGTGAGTAAAGGCGCCTGCCAACTCCTACAAGCTGTCACATGCAGTGTATCACATGTAGTCCTCATATGCACATGTACAAGATAAACAAATAAATAGATGCAAAACAAAGTAACATGCTAAATGAAGTAAGTTTCAAAACAGTAGCTACTGTATGATCCCTGTTATATGAAGTATCTGAAGTAGTCAACTGGAGGTTGAAAGTGTTAAGTTGGGAGCGTAGCCCCAGGCCTGGGAGTAGTATTGGTCTGGACTCCAAATCCCAGCATGCCAGGTCTGGGGGAGGGGGCGTCAGGACCACGCCCACAGGGCATTTTAGTGAGCTCCCAAAGGAGAAACACCTGGTCTCTTTCCTCTCCCGGTTCCCCCTCGGGGCCACCGGAGAGCACAGGAATCCCATTAAACCTGGATATTTTTAATTTGGCTTGTTGTGATTTGGCTTGATTGGGATTTTTGCGTAGGCAGAGAGCTCACGTTAGGAAAAATTCCTAACAAAAAGAACTGTGGTTATGGCAACTAGGGGCTTAGGGAAGTTGTTTGATGAGTGTGGAGCTTCTAAAATGAACAGATCTGAAGATTAGAGCACAAATACAGTTAATACAACTGAACGATACACTTAAAATGGCAAGGATGATGAATTATTTGTTTGTTTGCTAATTAATTTCTGGAGACAAGGCCTCACTATGCAGTCCTGGCTGGCCTGGGACTCTCTCTGTGAGACCCAGCTGACTGTGAACACAGAGATCCCCCTTTCCTCTGCCTCTTGAGTGCTGAGATTGAAGGTGTGTTGCCACCATGTCCAGAATGGTGGTGAAGTTTGTTGTGTGACTTGTTATTGCTAACATTAAAGGTATTGTAAGGGGGCTGGAGAGGTGGCTCAGAGGTTAAGAGAACCGACTGCTGTTCCGGAGGTCCTGAGTTCAATTCCCAGCAACCACATGATGGCTCACACCCATCTATAATGAGATCTGGTGCCCAGAACACTATATACATAATAAATAAATTTAAAATAAATAAATAAAGGTATTGTAAGGTATCTGAGTTCGAGGCCAGCCTAGTCTACACAGAGAGTTTCACATTAGCCTAGTCTACAAAACAAGGTCCAGGCTAGCCATAGTACCATACAGTGGCACTCTGACTGAAACAAACACAAAACCAAACCAAAAGGCTGGGCGGTGGTGGCGCACACCTTTAATCCCAGCACTCGGGAGGCAGAGGCAGGCGGATCTCTGTGAGTTCGAGACCAGCCTGGTCTACAAGAGCTAGTTCCGGGACAGGCTCCAAAACCACAGAGAAACCCTGTCTCGAAAAACCACAAAATAAAAAAAAAAAAAAAAAAAAAAAAACCAAACCAAAGATGCCATTGTTGAATGATCCCCAAATGCTGTCTACACAGGGGACCTCCTTGATTCCTTTAGCCTTGATCTCCATATCACACAGGATGTTCCTGTGTCAGGTGTCTTCCTGACATCTTTGACTGATGGAATGAGTTTGGAGTGCAAACTCCAGGTTCCTCCCAACCTCCCACTTGAGATGTTATCAGGACACCATCTGTACCCCCCACGGCCTTAGGTACTTAGATTACTGCAGTCACCATAGGCCTGGAGCTCTTTTCCTTCTGCTCTTTGTCCCTGTAGCCTGGCATTGTTAGTGGCCAACCTCTGGGTTGCCTTTTCTAACTCCCATTTCTTGGGTGAAAACTGTTTGATTTAGATTCTTCAGTACTCTTCTAAATCCAATGGAGATCTACCTGGCACAGACATTCCATCGGCCAGTGTCACAGATAGGATATTGCTAGTTTGAACTGAAGGTCCTTTCTTCTCACCCTGCTGGTGAGATGATAAAATCATTATTATCATTGCTACTTGTGTGCATGTGTGTTGTGTATCTGTGTTTGGATGTACATGAGTGTGGAGTATATGTGTGTGCACGTGCCTGTAGAGGAGAGAAACATTCCTCTCTCCTCACTAAACCTAAATAATTCACCTCAATTCACCTCATAAAACCTCACAGCTCCATTTACAAAAGCAAATCCTTAAGATAAAAAAAAGTATACCAATCCTTCCACCATTGGCATTTTAAAGCGTAATTGTAAAACAAGTGTAATTTTTGTTGGCTTTTTGTTTTTTCTTTTGGTTTTTCGAGACAGGGTTTCTCTGTAGCTTTGGAGCTTGTCCTTGTACTACCTCTTGTAGACCAGGTTGGCCTCGAACTCACAGAGATCCACCCACTTCTACCTCCCAAAGGCATGCGCCACCACTGCCCGTGTAATTTTTATTTATTTATTTATTTTGGGTTTTTGAGACAGGCTCTCTCCATGTAGCCCTGGAGGTCATGAAATTCTTTAAATAGATCAAACAGGCCTTGAACTCATAGAGACCTGTCTACCTCTGCCTCCTGAGTGCTGGGAATAAAGGTATGTGTCACCACCCCTGGTTTTTTCATTTTTTTTTTAACTAAACTTTTTTCATACTGTATATTTTCGTCAGACTATTTCCCTTTCCCCAACTTCTTAATTTTTAATCCTTGTTGTACATGGCATTCTTTGAGCAATGTAGCATAAAAAGTCACAGAAATGTGTGTGTGTGTGTGTGTGTATGTGTGTGTGTGTATGTGAGCGTGCATGCATGGGGGGGCTATGTGTCAACTGTGAAGTGAAGATACCTAAGTGTGTATCTGTTGTTAAGTTACCTGGCTGCATGTCATTTTTTAAATGCCCAATTTACCCCTATTTGAAACATCTCTACTTCTTTAGCTATTAGTTTTGCTTCCCTCTGACTCATCCTGAAATTTTCTTCAGGGGAGTCAAGAATCTGGCTTTTCCTGAATGGGGACCCCTGAGCAGAGAACTCCTCAGGCTACTGGTGGTTACTAGGCTGTGTCCTCCCTGTTGCCTTTGACAGAACTACAGTTCAGATGTTTTGCTACTGGTCTGTAATTCCCATGACCATACAAGCAAATATGTTTTGCATAGTAAGGAAATAGATGTTCAACAGGCCGGGCGATGGTGGCGCATGCCTTTAATCCCAGCACTCAGGAAGCAGAGGCAGGCGGATCTCTGTGAGTTCGAGACCAGCCTGGTCTACAGAGCTAGTTCCAGGACAGGCTCCAAAGCCACAGAGAAACCCTGTCTCGGAAAAAAGAAAGAAAGAAAGAAAGAAAGAAAGAAAGAAAGAAATAGATGTTCAGATATACTAAGTATCAGATGTTCACTACTGAGTATTCAAGTATCTTTTGAAACCATGGGAAATCTATACTTCTAGACATCTTTTTTATGATATAATGACTTTATTGTTGAACAAAAGAAAGATCAAGTTGAGTTAGTAGGCCACATGCACCTATTTAATCTATTTCAGAAATATTTGTTGGGAAAATACTGTGGTAAGGACTTATTAAGAGTTGAGTATACAGCCAGGCAGTGGTGGCACATACCTTTAATTCCAGCATTGGGGGAGGCAGAGGCAGGTGGATCTCCTTAAATTCGAGGCCAGCCTGGTCTACAGAGTGAGTTCCAGGACAGCCAAGGCTGCTGTTACATGGAGAAAGCCTGTGGGGGAAGGAGAAGTTAAGGATACAGAAATGAATAAAACATCCTTGTCCACAGGAATTTTTGTCCCAAAGCAGGAGACAGAGAGAGGTAGCAAATATATATGAGGATATGCTAAAAACGGATCAGAATCACAAACACAGACTAGATGAAGGTGTGTGAGCTCTGTGTGGGAAGAATTCAGGAAAAGCTTACTTGGGGAAATGATATTTAGCATAGATTACGAATGTAGAATGTCCCCCAAAGGCTGTGTCAAGTGCCAGTCGCCATTTATGGTGATATCTGGAATGCTGTGGCGGTTTGAGGCAGGCCTGACTGGTGGAAGTAGATCACTCGGATCAGGATTTTAGTCCCACTTAGGAGTTTTTGCTTCCTGGTTCACTGTACGTGAACAGCTGCCTGAAGTCATTCTGTCAAACTTTCCCCACGGTGTGGTGTCTTTAATGAGAATGGCTTCCGTGGGTTCATATATTTGAATGTTTGGTCCCCAGTTGGTAGAACTATTTAGGAAGGATAAGGAGGTGTGGGCTTGGAGGAGGAATGTCACTGCAGGTGGGCTTTGAGCTTCCAGAAGCCCACACTATTCCCAGTTAGCTCTCTTTCTCCTTCTGCCTCATGCTTGTGGATAAGATAAATATAAGATCTCAACTGCTGCTCCAGCTTCCTGCCTGCTGCCATGGTCCTGGTTTTGACGGGCATGGACTCTACCAACTCAAACTGTGAGCCCCAAATTAAATGCCTTCTTTAATAAATTGCCTTGTCATGGTGTTTTGTCACAGCAATAGAAAAGTAAGTAAGATAGATGGGTTAAATTCCTGTGGAACCATCACCACCACCACCAACCCCCCTCAAACAAACCAAACAAAAAAACCCAGAGAGATGATTTCTATGACCGGGGGAGATGGTTTCTGGCAAAAATACATAATATGTAGATAGAAGTGTGTGTGTATATTATATGTATACATTATATATACATAAAACAGAAGCACCTATCAATAGTCATATTTATTAAGAGAGGACTAATTGGCACAGCAAATAGGAGATTGTTAACAAATTCCAAGGTGTTTTCAAAACAAGGAAGGAGAACTAATTAAACCAGAATGTTGTAGGATACCAAATAAAGAGGTACTGTGTGGAAACTGTGTCCCAGGAATCTCAGAGATGATGGAAATATGTCAGGGCCCCTTTCCAAAGTTGATAAATGGTCAGAGAATATATATATATATATATATATATATATATATATATATGTATATGTATATATGTGTGTGTATGTATGTATATATACATATATACATATGCATATATATGTGGTCAGGTGGTAGTGTCACACACCTTAAATCCAGCACTCAGGAGTCAGAGACAGGTACAGGTGAATCTGTGAGTTCGAGGCCAGTCTGGTCTACAGAGCGAGTTCCAGGACAGGCTCCAAAGCTACAGAAACCCTGTCTCAATATATAGAACACAGAGAATGAGTGACATTTGGGAGAGTGTCTAAGAAACCATTGTACACTGGAGAACCTTTGATATTACATTTTTCCAATCTATTTAGAAGACAGTGCTACATTGGCCATTTGTTTTTTCCTTTTTCCTGCCCTCAACTCAGTACACACTTGTTATGTAAGCCATGCCCTATCTTATTCTAAGTGTAAACTATGGAGAGTGTATAAAAAATTTTAAAAAATGTTCCATACAAATTAGAAAGGTCTAAGGAAGTGATTTGAGGTATGAAAAATGTTTCAGTTTTCTTTCCCTCTTTATGCTTTTGTTATGCTAAGACTTCAAAAGTTCAGAGTTTTAACACTAGTCACTGGAGTTCTGATAAGCTATTTAGCCCTGCCACTATTCATCATAGTGACCGCTCCTAGTATGTTTGGGGAGAAGGTTTATTGAAGATATGAAGGAGAAAACAGCCAGAGACATCTGGAAGGGTCCAGACAGAGCATGGCCATGGGAGGAGAGGAGACGGGAGAGAGCAAGAGAGGAAGAGAAGAGAGGGAATGACAAAGGGAGTAACTGGGAACCCAGAGACTAAGAGACCACATACAGGGTTTTCCTGTTTGTTTGTTTGATTAGTTTTTTTTGTTTTGTTTTGTTTTGTTTTTTGAGACAGAGTTTCTCTGTGCAGCTCTGGTTGTCCTGGAACTTACTCTGTAGACTAGGCTGGACTCAAACTCAGAGATCTGCCTGCCTCTGTCTCCCGAGTGCTGCCGTTAAAGGAGTGCACCTCCACCACCTGGCATCATATATAGTTCTTAGTGTACTTATTCACTTAAATTTTTTTAATTATTTTTTTACTTTTTAAATATTTGTTTACTTTATTTTATGTGTATGAATGTTTACCTTCACAAGTGTATGTATACCATGTGCAAGACTCATGCTCACAGAGGTTAGACAATTTCAGACTTCCCTTGGAGCTAGAGCTACAGACAGTTGTGAGCTGTCATGTGGGTGCTTGCTGGCTTCTGAGGAGCACCCAGTGCTCTTAACTTTGTAGCCACCTCTCTAGCTCCCAATAAAAATTTTACAACAGCATTATAAATGGGGAGTGCAATTGTTTTAGTTTGGTTTCTGCTGCGGTGATAACACTCTATGACCAAAAGCAACCTGGGGAGTAAAGAGTTTATTTAGCTTACAGTTCTAGGTCACAGTTCATCATTGAGGGAAGTCACAGTAGGAACTTATGAAAAAACTGAAGCAGAATTTATGGAGGAATGCTCTTATGGCTTCAATCTCTAGTTCACTCAACTTTTCTTTTAAAAATATGTTCATAGCCGGGCGATGGTGGCGCACGCCTTTAATCCCAGCACTCGGGAGGCAGAGGCAGGCGGATCTCTGTGAGTTCGAGACCAGCCTGGTCTACAGAGCTAGTTCCAGGACAGGCTCCAAAGCCACAGAGAAACCCTGTCTCGAAAAACCAAAAAAAAAAAAAATATGTTCATTAATTCTCTGATAATTTTGTATAATATATTTTGATTATATTTACCAGTTCTCCTTAATTCTTCCCAGATCCACCCTACCTCCTTGCCATAACTCCAGCTTCATGTCTTTATTATTATTATTATTATTATTATTATAACCCATCTATTCAAATTTGTTCTGTCCATATACTTTTTTGTATTGGGTCATGGAGTGTGGTTGACTTACCAGAAGCCATAGTCATTAAAAGAAAACCTGACTCGAGCTGGGCATTGTGATGGAAACCTTTGATCCCAGTTCTCAAAAGGCAGAGGCAGGTGGATCTCTGTAAATTTTAAATTTGAGGCCAGCCTGGTACACAAAGTGAGTTCCAGGACAGCGAGGGCTATTAGATGTAGAAACCCTGTCTCGAAAAACAGGAACAAGAACAACAACAAAAAAAAGGAAAACAAAACAAAACCCTGATTCTCCAAACCCCAGAATCCAGTAAGTGTCCATCACCCCCTCCTTGGGGACAGAGGCTTAACCTCTTCCCCACCCTGTACTAGAATGTTGAGTGGCTTGATTCTGTGCAGGTCTTGTACAGGCAGCTACACCTGCTGTGCCTTCATGAGTGTAGAAGACACTGTTTTGCTCTGATCCTCTCTGAATTCTGGCTCTTCCAATCTCTCTGTTCTTTTTGAGATGGTACCTGGGCTTTGGGAAGGTGTTGTGATACAGGTGTCCCATTTGTGACTGGGCACTCTCCACTTGCTTATTCTCTTTGCTTTGACAAGTTGTGAGTTTTTGCATTAACAACATCCACTGCAGAAGAAACTTCTCTGATGAGGTCTAAGAGCTGCATTAATTCTGGTTCAGAACCGTTCACTCCCTGGGTGCACAGAAACTGCTGGAGGTGCTGGGGGCTGCACAACTTCCTGAGTGCCTGTGAGTCTTAACAAGAGCCACAGCCAGTCCTTACCCTCATCTGCAACATCTAACTTTCTTTTAAATTTAGGCCAATTTGTCTAGGGATGGTGCCACCCACAGTGGACTGGGACTTCCCACATCAAATCACCAATCAAAACCACCTCTGGGTGTTAGAGAGATGGTTCAGAGGTTAACAGCACTGATTGTTCTTCCAGAAGATCCGGGTTTGAATGAGCAGATGCACACCCACCCACACCGTTTGTAACTCCATTTCCAGGATATCTAATGCCCTCTCCTGGTTTCCATGGGCACCAAGAACTCATATGGATAAACATACATGCTGACAAAACACCCATACATATAAAACAACTTTTTTCAAATGTTCTTTAAAACAAACAGACAAGCAAAAGGTCCCTCACAGACATTGCCACAGGCCAATTTGATGAGGGCCATTCTTCAACTGAGGCTTCCTCTTGCCAGGTGACTCTAGACTGTTTCAAGTTGACAAAAGCTAACAAACACCATTATTATCACCATATTAAAAACAACAAGGAGGTTGAGGAAATAACAAGGTTGTTAATTGCCCAGAGGTCATGCATCAAAAAAGTGGCAGAGCTGGTAATTGAGTCTTTGTAATGGTATCAGAATCGGGTCTCAGTGTAGGAGCAAAACCACCCAATGTTTCCGAATATGCAAATATATATATACTTAATGGGGATTTTGAAATTAAATCAATAAATCGATTTGATTTTGAATGCTCAGAAAATGTTGAAAACTGGGGCTGCAGAGATGGCTCAATGGTTAAGAGCATTGCCTGCTCTTCCAAAGGTCCTGAGTTCAATTCCCAGCAATGACATGGTGGCTCACAACCATCTGTAATGAGGTCTGGTGCCCTCTTCTGGCCTTCAGGCATACACACAGAAAGAATATTACATACATACATAATAAATAAATAAATAAATATTTTAAAAATGTTGAAAACTTAGAAATGTTTGTTAATGGTCTGGGTGCATTTGACGAAGGTCCACCAGTGTTCTACATAACCCAGAGAATTCCTTAGACACGATTGATTTCAGTACCTTAGGAAGTGTGCACACAAAGCACATTCTTGGCTAGTAAACAAGAACTCACTTGTATTATAAATAATTTTATCAGTTAAAGGTTCAGAAACTCTATTTAAGGCATAGAGCTGAGTGTGAGAGCAAGCTTTGGGCCCATCTTTAGTTACAACATCAGTTCTTGTACATAAGGATGTTGTGAAATATTTCTGAAAGTTCAGTGACCCCTCTGGACTCCCGGACACTTCTCTTTTCTCTGGGGTTCGTGTCATTCACCCTGTATTCCCGCGGTTTTTATAACTGCCATTACACCTGTCTGTGCACTCCCTTATGAGACTTCACGTTAGCCTCCTCCAGCTACCCTTACTACTTCAGAAGGAAAATCTATAGACCTTTTTCTTCCGAAGAATTGCTTTTAATTCATGGGAAAACACATTTACAGTAAAAACAAATTGACAAAAACAAGGAGGAAGTTATAAATCTTCACCAAATTTTAACAAGTTTGCTAAGCTATCCCTACGTTTTACCAAAATGAGTCAGTAGGCTGAGCCTAAGGTAGCTTTATCATTATAATCTGTTTTGGAGCTTGCTTTTTTTTCATGACTGGTATTTATTAGCTTTTAGATGCTGGGCACTGTATGAGTCAGTCACTGCACACACATCAACTCCTTAGAATCCTATTTCACACGACGAAACAGACACATTATGATTGGCTATTGGCCCAGTGTGTTTGTGGCAGTTTATGTCTTAAATGTCTCCCCAAAGGCTCGTGCTTGGGAAGATGCTAGGGGGAGCTTGTACAAACTTGAGGGTGGAGAGGCCTAGGGGTCACCTGTAGTGCGCCCTTGAAAGGAGCCGTTGGAGTGCAGCCCCCTTCCCTTTCTCTCCCTTTGCTCCCCCACATGTGAGGACACAGATGTGCTTTTTGTTTTGTATTCTAGCATTATGCTACAGCCTTACAACAGGCCCACGAAACGGTAGCACCCAGCAACCATGAACTGAAATCTCTACAAATGTGAGCCTGAATCAATCTTTTTTTCCTATGCTTATCTCAGTCATTTGTTTTGGTGACGGAAACCTGACTAACACTGTGACTTAATAAATCACAGTGATGCATGAGTCACAGTTTGTGAGGCTGCCTGGCTCATAAAGCCTGTGGCCTATCTGGAGTAGCCCACGCCAGGACAGATGCTTTGACAAGCAGAACTGTGGGACAGGTTTGCTTGTTTGCCCTCTGTTTTGGTGGAGGTGGTTGCTGCTGTGTGAACACGGCTCTGGCAGTCTCTCTTGGCCAGACTAATTGGCAAGGTCACCATTGTCTTGGTGACTGTTCCTCAGCTTTGGGGATTCATAAACTTGATTCTCTCGATTAACCAGAGATGATGTATATCTTGAAGGAAATCCACACTGATAAAATGTACAGGGTGTTACGGTTTCAACCTCACGAAGGCACATTTTTTTTTTTCCAGTCAGAAAATATTTTCTCCCTATCTGGAACTCAGTCTTTTGCTATCAGGGAACCTAGAAAAGCCTGGGAGGAACTTTTTTTATCTATCTATCTATCTATCTATCTATCTATCTATCTATCTATCTATCTGAAACCAGGTTTCTCTGTGTTTCCCTGGTTTTCTGGTACTCACTCTGTTGACCAGGCTGGCTTTAAACTCAGAAATCTGCTTGCCTCTGCCTCCCAAGTGCTGGGATTAAAACTGTTTGCCACCATCACTGGGATGCCTAAGAGTTTATTAATGAGAGTGAAGAAGCAAGAGAAATAGAAAATTTGAGGGGTAATATTTCCCTTAGGTGTTAGGCATGATAAATGCAATATTTAATATTCCTTCTATGCCAGAAAACCCAGCCGACGGTCTGTAGTCTCAGGACTAAAGTCTTTCTTCATGAGTCAGAAACTGAGGTGGACGTACATAGTAATTGTCAAAATATTTGTCCTGTTTTTGAAAATAAAGGCCTTACCCACACTGATGATGCTCTGTGAGTCATTAAACTCGAGGGCAAGCTACAGAGTGCATTAAGAGTGGTCCCTGCATCCCGGAAGTTACAGCTTCACCCCACAATTTTACGTAGGTAAAACTAACAAACAGGAAAACCTGTGGCCTAAACCCTAGGTGTCCAGAAGCCAAGTAGGACAGAACAGAAAGATCACGGGGAGCTGGAGTAATCATGGAAAGCTTTTAAATCGACAGGAAACCACAGGAGCGAGTTAAGTTTAGAGCACTGAGAAGAGAAATATGGGACACCCTGATGACATCGGAGTTCTGAACGAGGCCATTCCTCCCGGGAGAACCACGTCAGGGAATGGATGGTCAGTGGGGATGGGTAAATTGGGCTTGATAACAGCAGGCCTTCTAGGGCAGAAAGGGATTTAGACATGATTAGTTGGGAATGCAGGCTTAAAATAAGCTCAGGTGTGTAGCAAGGGAACGGTTGTGGTAGTCCAGATCTGAGATGTCGAGGGACCCAACTGAAGCAGATGGGACTGGATGAACAGGATAAATTGATACTTAGAAGGTCTTATCATTAGCGGAATAAAGTAGAAGAATACTCAGGTTTGGGGCTGGAGAGATGACTCAGCAGTTAAGAGTGTTTTGTTTGCTGTCTTGTGGAAAATGCAAGTTTGGTTTCCAAGCATCCACATTGGGTGGCTCACAACTGCCTGTAATTCCAGCTTCAGAGAAGTTAACCTCCTCGCCCCCAATACATGGCATAGACACACACACACAATGCACACATGCACCCCATAGAGATACATACATATACACATAAATAAAAATTAAAAATAAGTCTTAAAAAAGGATAGATTAAAAAATAAATGGTTTTTCACCAGGTGGTGGTAGCTGGATCTTCGTGTTTCAGGACAGCCTGGTCTACATAATGAGTTCTAAGACATCGAGGGCTATCCAGAGAAACTCTGTCTCAAAAAAACAAAACAAGCCGGGTGGTGGTGGCGCACACCTTTAATCCCAGCACTCGGGAGGCAGAGGCAGGTGGATCTCTGTGAGTTCGAGACCAGCCTGGTCTACAAGAGCTAGTTCCAGGACAGGCTCCAAAACCACAGAGAAACCCTGTCTCTAAAAACCAAAAAAAAAAAAAAAAAACCAACCAAAACACTAAAAAGCAACTGGTTCCTCCTATGCCCACTGATCTTTATATTTACACCGTTTTCCTTCCTCCTTTCTTTGTCCTGTTTTTTTTAACCTTTCTTCCCACCTACATGCAAAACTTGGAGGAATAAAAGATTTCTAGCCGGGCGGTGATGGCGCACGCCTTTAATCCCAGCACTCGGGAGGCAGAGGCAGGCAGATCTCTGTGAGTTCGAGGCCAGCCTGGTCTACAAGAGCTAGTTCCAGGACAGGAACCAAAAACTACGGAGAAACCCTGTCTCGAAAATCAAAAAAAAAAAAAAAAAAAAAAAGATTTCTAATAAGGGCTGGAGAGATGGTTCAGAGGTAAGGAGAAATGGTTCAGAGGTAAAGAGCACTGCTTGCTGTTCCAGAGGTCCTGAGTTCAATTCCCAGCAACCACATGTTGGCTCACAACCATCTGTACTAAGATCTGGTGCCTTCTTCTGAGCTGCAGGCATACATGCAGACAGAACACTCACTGCATACATAATGAATAAATAAATCTAAAAAAAAAGATTTCTAATAAGCTAGCTGGGCAGTGATGGCACACGCCTTTAATCCCAGCACTCGGGAGGCAGAGGCAGGCGGATCTCTGTGAGTCTGAGACAAGCCTGGTCTATAAGAGCTAGTTCCAGGACAGGCTCCAAAGCTACAGAGAAACATTGTCTCGGAAAACCAAAATAAATAAATAACCAAAGAAAGAAAGAAAGATTTCTAAGAAACTAGTTCCTGACAGTTTATAAATAAATGTCCGTCTCAGTGAGGAAAGTCTCAAGAATTGGTTTTGTTTGTTTGTTTGATTGTTTGTTGGAGACAAGGTCCAAGACGTCTTTGAACTCACTTTGCGCAGTTGAGTAAGGGCCTTGAGATGTTTGTTGAACCCCTGTCACCATCCCTAAGGACTGGGATTCCAGATGTGTGCTGAAACTCTGGGCAAGGGATCTTTATTATTGCTGTAAGCTGTCTTCTTCCATCTTTACTTATATGCCCCCCACCCTGCTTCATTACTTTCCTTCTGTCTTTTTTCTTTTTGATATTTTCTATTCAAAGCTAAAGTCTATAAGAGCATCTTGATCATTTGTGTACTCACCTGAACAATATCTCAAGTTCCTCGCTGTTCCTTCAAATACTGTTTCATTTTATTTTAAACAATAAGAAAGACAATGTAGTTAATACTCAGTACAACCTTTTGTTCAGAAATTTTCTTCTCATTCTTTACAACGTATCCCCGTGTTATTATTTTATGTAGTCACACTGCTTTTCATCTTGTGCCTTTCATCTGAAGATCATAATGCATGCAGAAAACACTAATTAATTCTTACAATAGCCTTCTGAAGTATAATTTGTATGCATACATAGTAGATGAATCACCCCAAAGACCAGCAAAACATAGCTTTTATGGGAAAGAATAGGCTTGGCACAACTTAGTGCATAAGCAACTGATTCAAATACTTTAGGGCAGGGAAGGAGACATTGATTTTTTGTTTGTTTGTTTGTTTGTTTTTCGAGACAGGGTTTCTCTGTGGTTTTGGAGCCTGTCCTGGAACTAGCTCTTGTAGACCAGGCTGGTCTCGAACTCACAGAGATCCGCCTGCCTCTGCCTTCCGAGTGCTGGGATTAAAGGCGTGCGCCACCACCGCCCGGCCGAGACATTGATTTTTAATTTAAAATAAAAAAGAGTTTGGGTGTGGTGAGTATCTACACTTTCAGCACTCAAGAGGCTGAAGGGAGAGTCCAGCCTGGACTACGTGATGTGGAGAAGAGACAGGGAAAAAAGGAAAGGAGGGAGGAAGGGAGGGAGGGAGGGAGAATGGGAAAAAAAACACAAAGGGATTTAAGTAAGAAAATATCTAAATAATGACTTCTGTAGGTTTCCACAAGCAACAATTGGACTTTCGCAGCAAATATCATCAATAAAACAAAGACGTGTTAGAGGCTATTAATGGTATCCCTTCAATCTTGTCACTCCCTAGACAAGCTCCTTAGAAACAAAGAAAGCCTTGTCATTAACTGAAGCTTGATTTAGGACCATGCAGAGAAAGTGTGCCATGGGCTGACTCATCGACCTAGCTTCTTTCTCAGATTGCCCTGGAGTTTCTGTCCTTTGGGTGTGCAGTGGCAGTCCAGGAGCAACTCAGCCCAAGAGAGAAAAATCGTCACTACTGATTTTAGACTACTCTCTTTAGTAATAATCAAAACAACCAATAATAGGAGGCCTGAGAGATGGGTCAGTAGTTAAAAAATGCTCACTGCTTTTTCTAACAACCTGAATTCAGTTCCCGGCACCCAAGTTAGGTGGTTCTCAGCTGCCTGGAGCTCCAGCTCCGAGCTGATGCTCCCTTCCGGCATCTTCAGGCACAGACCCATGTGGTACAGACAAACACATAAATAAAAAGAATTTTTTTAAAAAAGCAAACAAGTCCAGTGTGGTGGTGCATGTCTTTAATTCCAAAACTCAAGGGGTAGAGGGTAGATCTCTGTGAGTTTGCGTCCAGCCTGATCTATATAGCAAGTTTCAGGACAGCAAGGGCTGTGTAACAGAGAGACCCCATCACAAGGTCGGGCAGTGGTGGTGTGTGCCTTTAATCCTTTAATCCCAGCCCTCGGGAGGCAGAG
This sequence comes from Microtus oregoni, assembly GCF_018167655.1. NCBI lineage: Eukaryota > Metazoa > Chordata > Mammalia > Rodentia > Cricetidae > Microtus > Microtus oregoni. The sequence continues at coordinate 37,909,731 of NW_024543072.1, forward strand.
GCAGGCAGATCTCTGTGAGTTCGAGGCCAGCCAAGTCTACAAGAGCTAGTTCCAGGACAGGCTCTAAAGCTACAGAGAAACCCTGTCTCAAAAAAAAAAAAAAAGAATTAATATGGAGAGCTAGGTGGGGGTGGCTCATACCTTTAATCTCAGCACTCAGAAGGCAGAGGCAGGAAGAGCTCTGAGTTCGAGGCCAGCCTGGTCTATAGAGCAAATTCCAGGACAGGGAGGGCTACACAGAGAAATCCTACCTCAAAATAAATAAACAAGTGCCACCACTGCCCAGCCATAGTCAATTTATAAGACTATGTTGTAATATGAGCGGCGGGGCTGCGTCCCCAGCACCCTGGCCGCCTGGCTAGCTTATGCCCCGAAATAACAACACACAAACTGTATTCATTTAAACACTGCTTGGCCCATTTCTATCTAGCCTCTTCTAGGCTAATTCTCGTACCTGGACTAGCCCATTTCTAATAATGTGTAACACCGAGGTGCACTTACTGGGGAGATTCTAGTCTACGTCCATCCTGGGTTGGAGCTTCATCACGTGCGTCTGCCCGGGAGCCGGGAGCATGGTGAGAAATACGTACACTGAAGCAAAATGTCCCAAACTCTACGTAGTAAGATGACTTTTTACTTGCCATTTATTAAATCAGGTGCCAGATATTTTACTCAGCATTTACCCAATATGCTTGCCTTTTATTTAACTTTTTTTTTTAAAGCAATAGTATATGGTAAATATTAAATCCCAGTATAAAAGGTAAGGACTCAGAGACCTGGAAAAATTAAGCTACTTAAAGTCATAAAGCTAATGGTAGTAAATTCACAGCTAAAGTACCTAACTACCAAGTTCCTTCTTTGTTTTGCAAACTGAAGAAGATCCTCTAGGGCATAGTAAAAAAAAAAAAAAAAAAGACCACAACAAACCTGTTAAGAGGAGAAAGTGGTTACTTAACACTGGGGGAGGGGAGAAAACTCATAAAAATTGTCATAATGTTTTACTAAAGCTAAGTAAAGAAAGGAGTCATGCAGGGCGGTGGTGGCACACGCCTTTAATCCCAGCACTTGGGAGGCAGAGGCAGGCAGATCTCTGTGAGTTCGAGACCAGCCTGGTCTACAAGAGCTAGTTCCAGGACAGGCTCCAAAGCCACAGAGAAACCCTGTCTCAAAAAACCAAAAAAAAAAAAAAAAAAAAAAAAGAAAGGAGTCAGTTAGGCTGTGGTGGCCCAAGCCTTTAATCCCAGCACTTGGGAGGCAGAGGCAGGCAGATCTCTAGGAGTTCAAGGCCAGCCTGGTCTACAAAGTGAGTTTCAGGACAGGCTCCAAAGCTACAGAGGAACACTGTCTTAAAAAAACCAAAAAAATAAAAAAAAAAATATCAAGGAATCAAGTCTTCTTTACCCCATGAAAAACAAAACTACATAGCCTAACATGACCTAATGAATGCTTAGACTGCTCGTTAATATAATTTAAAATGTCCATGTTTGCATTTTAATCTAGGTCGCTGTTGCCGTGCTAAGTCAGTTGGTAAAATAAACCACCATTAATGTTAGAACTAAACCTCTTTGCTTATGCTGTCCTAGTGCGGTGCTTTAGAACTTGAATTTTATTGTCTTAGTCATCCTTATCTTTCCTAAAGATAAACTGTCAAAGTTCCAGTAAGTAGGATTTGTTTGCTACATTTTTCTTTTTTCTTCAGTTTAATTTTTGCATCTCCATCACTCCTACCCGCCCTGCTGTCCTCGCTAACTCCACCCATGTCCCCTAATTCATGATCTTCTCTTTAATATCGTTGTTACATGTATAAGAGGAAATAAACCCTTTCTCCCCCAAGTTGCTTTTGATCATGGTGTCTATCATAGTGATAGAAAGCAAACTAACCCGGTCACCCGACAGTCACGTGTTTTCTGCATTTGACCATTTATGGTTCTCGGCAGTGGTCTCCACCCATTGCCGAAAGAAGTTCCTTAGATGAGGGGTGAAAGCGTCACTTATTTGTGGGTATCGAGATAAGTATTCAGAATACAGTTAGAAATGTATTGGTGTAGAAAACTGGTAGTGGTAGGCTTAGACGCTCTTCTTGGGACCTTGCTCACATTTTTCTTAATAAAGGACCCAGTACCACCAGTTAAGAATGTTTTTTTTCTTAATGTGTTGTTAGAGCAAAGATTTTAAAAAAATTTTTCTTTTGCACATAACTTAATCTCATTCTGTTTTATTCACCACGGTCCTTGGATCAATTGACTAAATCATGAATATGTGAAGTAGCCTAGGTTTTTGTAAGTATACTAGCGTACACTATTCACACACTGACATCGCCTGATCAGGCTATAGCACATGGTTATGTGTCATAAAATAACTTTTAGTTAAACTTCTAATCTGATCAGATGTCCTATACACATTACCCCTATCGCTTTCAGATTATTCTTTAAATTATAATCCTTCTTCCTTCAACTCTTGAATTTTTTTATATAAAATAATTTTGAAGTTCTTAGTGTTTTTTGTGTTGTTCTGACAAAATATCCCAGGCTAGCCGGCCGGTGGTGGCGCACGCCTTTAATCCTAGCACTCGGGAGGCAGAGGTAGGTGAATCTCTGTGAGTTCAAGGTCAGCCTGGTCTACAAGAGCTAGTTCCAGGACAACCTCTAAAGCTACAGAGAAACCCTGTCTCGAAAAAAAAAAAAAAAAAAAAAAATCCCAGGCTGGGGACCTTATGAACAATGGGAATTTGTTTTTCTACTTCTGGGGACTGGACAAATCTAAGATCAGGTCTCTGAGGCTGATCACCGGTCGTGCTGTCTTCTCTCGCAGAAGGAGGAGGGAGGAGGGGCAAAAGGGGTTGAAGTTTTTCTTCCTGTGAGACAGACTTTGCTTTCTGTGCTTGCCGGGAATTCACCCCGCAGAGATCCTTTATGGTCAGCCGTCAGTGTTGGGGTGACAGTGCTGCCACCATACTGGCCTCGGCAGGTGTTGGTTCTGTTTGCGGCACCTAACTGCGCCCTAAAGACACCACTATTTAATACTATTGCATTTGACAGTAAATTCAACTTGAGTTTGGGGGACACGATCAGACCATAGCGCGCAGTCCACTGCTCAGCTACCGTCGCGAGCCCCATTTCCGTCTGATTTCGTTTCCCTGGAGACACTGTTTTATTTTTTTTGTGCTGCTGGCTCTCCAGGGCTGATTTTTTTCAATGCTACATCACACTCTTCCTTGACTTTGTGTCTTTTGTCTCCATCCCTCTCTTGTTGGAGTATGTTCTTAGGAAAATCTAGAGAGGAAATGACAAATTTCCCGAGTCTTTGAATACAAGATAATGTCTTTATCTACTGGATTTGAAAGCCCCTCAGATTTCCAAAAACATTGTTGCTTAACTACAGTTTGGAATCTAATATTAGTAATATAATCCTGGCGACATTTTCTCTAAGTTTCTAGAATCATCCATTATTTCTCAAGTTTTTGAAGGTTTAAAATTTCATGATTACAGCTGAAGGTGGCAACGTTCACCTTTAACCCTAGAACTCTGGAGGCAAAAGCAGACAGACCTATTTGAGTTCCTGCTCTACTCAGAGAGTTCCTGGCTAGCCAGAGCAACAATTGGAAACAAATTCTTCCCAAAGGGTGTGTGTGGGCAGCACCAGAGACATCTCCAAGGTCAAGCGTGCTGCCTACTCTCCAGAGCCCTCTGGTTCAATTCCTAGTATTCATATGGTACCTCACAATCTTTTGTCACTCCAGTTGCATGGCATGATTCCTTCTTCTGGACTCCATGGGCACGAGGCATGCAAGGAGTACACAGACATACATGCAGGCAAAACACTCATACTGTGGGGTCCAGGCTGCACAGCTGCCAGGGCAGACAGCACTGGGTTCCCGGAAAAGCCAGAAGCTGACACCACCCAGGAAGGGCCAGGAGCTAACATTCCAACCTTTAGATAAGATTAGATAAGATCACCAGAAGTCCCTGAGCCCAGCACTCACCTATTCCCCTTTTGCCAAGAACTCTAAACCTAAACAAATGTCAGTCAATCAGGGTCCTGAATCCTGGAAATCCCCTCACTGCAACCTCCACTCTGATAAACCCTATCCCGACAGAGCTGGGCACTCTCTGCTCTCAACCGCTCAGTCTGACAGATGGAGAGAGAGAGTCCAAGCTTGAATAAAGGCTCTTTGGTTGTACATGTGAGTCCAGACTCAGTGGTGTTTTGGGGGGACCCTGCGATCTGGGCATAACAATACAGATTTTGAAGAAATTTGTGAGCTGAAACACTGGCTCTTTCTTTCATTTCTCTTAGATATTAGTGAGGAGAAAATGAGCGATTTAGTGGCAAAAGTGAAAACTATGTTTCAAGTAGAGAGGAACAAAGAACCAGGAAGTAACAAATGGAATAGCTGTTATAGGGGTAACTGTAGGTATTCTTAGTTTGATTAGCTTTTCCCCCCTATTCTTCTAAGACAAGGTCTTTTTTTTTTTAGCTTAAAATTTTTTTTCCCATGATATTGATTGAGCTCTACATTTTTCTCTGCTCCCCTCCCTGCCTCTCCCCTTCAAACCTTCCCCAAGGTCCCCATGCTCCCAATTTACTCAGGAGATCTTGTCTTTTTCTACTTACCACTTCCCATGTAGATTGTATCTATGTAAGTCTCTCTTAGTGTCCTCATTGTTGTCTAAGTTCTCTGGGATTGTGGTTTGTAGGCTGGCTTTCTTTGCTTTATGTTTAAAAACCACCTATGAGGGCTGGAGAGATGGCTCAGCAGTTAAGAGCACTGACTCTTCTTCCAGAGGTCTCAGGTTCAATTCCCAGCAACCACATGGTGGCTCACAACCATCTATAAGAGATCTGCTGCCCTCTTCTGGGTGCAGGTACACATGCAGGCAGAATACTGTATACATAATAAATAAATAAATCTTTAAAAAAAACCACCTATGAGTGAGTGAGTACATGTGATAATTTTCTTTCTGTGTCTGGGTTACCTCACTCAAAATATTGTTTTCTAACTCTGTCCATTTTCTTGCAAAATTCAAGATGTCATTATTTTTTCCATTGTGTAAATGTACCACATTTTCCTTATCCATTCTTTGGTTGAGGAGCATTTAGGTTGTTTCCAGGTTCTGGTTATGACAAACAATGCTGCTATGAACATAGTTGAGCACATGTCCTTGTGGCACGATTGAGCATCCTTTGGATATATACCCAAAGTGGTATTACTGGGTCTTGAAGAAGGTTGTTTCCTAATTTTCTGAGAAATCGCCAGAGTGACATCCAAAGGGGCTGTTTGCACTCCCACCAGCAATGCAGGAGTGTTCCCTTTTCCCCACAACCTCTCCAGCATAAGTTGTCATCAGTGTTTTTGATTTTGACTATGCTCTTACAGGTGTAAGATGGAATCTCAGAGTTGCTTTGATTTGCATTTCTCTGATGACTAAGGATGTTGAACATTTCCTTAATTGTCTTTCAGTCATTCTAGATTCCTCTGTTGAGAGTTCTCTGTTTAGGTTTGTACTCCATTTTTTTTATTGGATTATGTGATCTTTTGGTGTCCAATTTCTTGAGTTCTTTGTATATTTTGGAGATGAGACCTCTGTCTGATGTGGGGTTAGTGAAGATCTTCTCCCATTCTGTAGGCTGAAAGACAAGGTCTTATGTATACCAGTCTGGCTTTGTTTCACTTTGTAGATGAGGATGACTTTGAACTCCCAATCCACCTTTCTCTGACTCCCAAGTATGGAGATTACAGTGAATGCTAGGACTTCTTAAAGGTGGTTAGGCCAATCCTATTTTAAAAGTCAACAGTAAGCAAGGTGTGGTGGCACACCTTTAATCCCAGCACTCAGGAGGCAGAGTCAGGTGGATCTCTGAGTTGGAGCCCTGCAGGGCTACACAGAGAAACCCTGTCTAGAATAATCAATCAATCAATTAATCAAACAAACAAAACAAAAACAAAATCCCCCAAAAGTTAACTGTGCTATAATGATGTAGCATAATTATTGCAATAAAATATAACATGTTCAGAGTGCTTCTGTGGGGGAATGAAGATTTGTTAGGCCATTTTAGGATTCTGCCTACTACAGAAGTGCAGATGTATAGATGTATTCTAATTTGTGATCCATAGTACACATCTTATTTTAACCTCTGGAAGCTCATGAAACTTTCCACTGTCCTCAGGTTTCTGCAATTTCATAATATGACTTTGTATGAGTCTGTTTTTATCGCTTGCACTGCATACTATATGAGCCATTCCAATATGGAAATTCACATCCTTAAATCTGAAAATTTCCATTCAGTATTTTCTCTTTTGGTTTCTGGAATGATGATTATTTGGTCTGTTTGGATTAGTGCTCTAATTTTGGTCACCTCTTCTGTACATTTCTTGTCTTCGTTTTTTGTTTTACTTACTTTTTCCAACATCATCTTCCATATATTGAGTCTCTTCATTTGGGTACTGAAGATGTTAGTTTATAAGACTTGATTTTCTTTTAACAATTATTCTATTATTTTTTCTTTTTTAAAAAATATTTTTATGCTTTATTTAACTTTATTTTATGTGCTTTGGTGTGAAGGTGTCAGATCCCCTGCAACTGGATCTTCAGACAGTTGTGAGCTGCCATGTGGGTGTTGGGAATTGAACCCGGGTCCTCTGGAAGAGCAGTCAGTGCTCTTAACCACTGAGCCATATTTCCAGCCCCCTATTCTATTATTTTTGTGTTTGTGTGTGTATTGCATAAATGCTTATCAAGTCTAGAAGAAGGTGTTAGATCCCATGGAGCTGGACATAAAGGGCTGGGAGCTGAATTTGGGACATCTGGAAGAGCAGCAGAAACTTCTAACTACTGAGCTCATGTGAATGGATTTTCTTGGTTCTATTTTATATTTATGACATGAGGGTTTTTTTTGTTGTTGTTGTTGGTTTTTTTTTTTTTTTTTTTTTTGGTTTTTCGAGACAGGGTTTCTCTGTGGCTTTGGAGCCTGTCCTGGAACTAGCTCTGTAGACTAGGCTGGTCTCGAACTCACAGAGATCCGCCTGCCTCTGCCTCCCAAGTGCTGGGATTAAAGGCGTGTGCCACCATCGCCCAGCCTGTTGTTGTTTTTGGAGACAAGGTTTCTCTGTGTAGTTCTGGTTGTCCTGGAATTCACTCTGTAGAGCAGGGTGGCCTCCAACTCAGAATTATATAGAATTACATAGAATTATATAGAATTGTAAATCTATGTTATTCAAGGCAGGCTGTGATTACAGTGCTATGAACCACATTTCAAACAATTTCAAAGATGGGGAGGGTTAGTTCTAAGCAGGACCACTGGGCAATCTCTCCAGCCCCAGTTTCTGTTTCCACACTAGGTGAAATACTTAGAGTGCATTCTTGTCTTCTTTGTCTACCGATCTTTTCATTATTATTACTGGGAAGAGGTGTTGGCCAAGTCTTGCTAAGCAGTCCAGATGGGGCTCAGACTTAGAATCTTCCTCCCTTAGACTCCCAAGTGCTTGCATTATAGGCATGTGCCACCACGCCCAGAAGAGTCTACTTGATTTTGACCTGCCTAGAACTAATCCTTCCCATCTTTGCAGTTGCATGAAATGTGAATCATAGCACTGTAATCATAACCTGACTTGAATTATAGATTTTCTTTTTACTAGAACAGACTGAGAGCCTCACTGTTTCAATAATGGGCTTTCCCAATGTTTTGTCCTGTAACTTGGCCTGCAACTTGGCCTGCATGAATATCAGAGTAGATAGTGATTAGAAACATTACATCAATATTCTCTGAGATATACTTTTACTGATTCCTATTGTATTTTCTGGAGACAATGGTGTAGGAGGTTTTTCTGTTTATGTCTTGTAACAAGACAGACTGTCAATCTTATCCAATGGTTTATTCTCAGAGTCCATTTGACAAAAGTGCATTATATGATTAGAAATGCAGCAGGAGCCTGCGGCAGTGGTGGTGGTGGCGGTGGTGGCGGTGGTGGTGGCTCACGCCTTTAGTACCAGCACTGGGAGGCAAAGGCAGGTGGATCTCTGAGTTCAAGGCCAGCCTGGTCTACAAAGAGAGGTCCAGGACAGCCAGGGCTGTTCCACTGGGAAACCCTGCATCGAAAAGCAAAAAAAAAAAAAAAACCAAAAAAAAACAAAAACAAAAACAAAACAAAAACAAAGCAAAACAAAAAAACAAAACAAAAAAAGAAACACAACAGGAAAAGACATGCACCTGCCTACCATCTTCTTGGGCCAAGAATCTCCCCCTGCCCAAACACCACAGTAAAGACTTCAAGTATGGCTATTATAATATGCTTTCCCCTTTCCTTCCATGAACCACTGACAGATCATCAGGTTTTCATAATGGCAGGCATTATCAATTTTAAAATCACGATCCTGAGCTTCCTTATGAATGGTTCAGACGTTGCACATGAGAAAACGTCTATTTATTTTCTTTATTCTCTCTGCAATTCACTCTGAGCCACAGAGTGCTTTTCCTCAACAAAGATTTCTTCAAAAAGCCGGGCGGTGGTGGCACACACCATTAATCCCAGCACTTGAGAGGCAGAGGCAGGAGGATCTCTGTAAGTTTGAGGCCAACCTGGTCTACAGGAGCTAGTTCCAGGATAGGAACCAAAAGCTACGGAGAAACCCTGTCTCGAAAAATCCAAAAAAAAAAAAAAAAAAAAAAAAAAAGAAGAGGAAAAGAGATCCGAAGGGACAGGGACTCACACGTGCTTGTCCTGTCTCTAAATCGTTAATCTCATGAAACCCTGTTCCTGTCTGTACATAAGGAAGGAGGATTTCAGCAAAATGTCAGCAAAGAGGATTTCCCAAAATGTGATCCTGATGACCTTACCCCTCCAGTACCAAGAACTAAAAATTAAATTGAACTATCCTACTGGCCTGAGAAGAGGGAATAGTCAGGCTAAAATTAGTGTGTACCAGCCCCAGGTGCGAGGCCATCACGGAAGTCAAGGAGGTTCAGACATCGAGAACCTTAAAAGTGTAGTGGCAAGAGGCTTGGCTCAGGCAGTGAAGTGTACAGGGACAAGGTGTCTCTCGGCTAGGAGATGAACTAATAATAATAATAATAAAATAAATTTGGAGATGACAAATTTGCTAGCTCCAAGCCTGGACTCAGCTAGTAGATCATCTCTATGGAGATCTATCTGCTAGGAGGCAGCTGCTCTAGAGATTGAAAATTCTGACGTTCTAATGGGCTATTTGATATCTACAGATATAGGCCTGCAGCAGGAGAGAGTAAATGCTTGCCAGGTTTCCTTCGTTCCTTCCTTCCTTCCTTCCTTCCTTCTTTCCTTCCTTCCTGTCTTTTTGTTTGTTTTTGTTTATTTTAAGACAGGATTTCTCTGTGTAGCCCAGTCTATCCTGAAACTCCCTCCCTCCCTCCCTCCCTCCCTCCCTTCCTTCCTTTTTTCCTTTTTGTCTTTTTGTTTGTTTTTGCTTATTTTTAGACAGGATTTTTCTGTGTAGCCCAATCTATCCTGGAACTTGCTTCTTGGTCCAGGCTGGCCTTGAACTCAGAGATCTGCCTGCCTCTGCCTCCTTAGTGTGGGGTTAAAGCTGTGCACCTCCACTGCCTGGCTGCTTACCAAGTTTTCAAAGTAGAGGGAGAGCTCTGACTATAGATGAAGGGTTATGTTTACTTCTCCCAATGCAGATTCCTCTCCCTGTATTGAAAACTAGCCATCTTAGTGTGTGTGTGTGTGTGTGTGTGTGTGTGTGTGTGTGTGTGTGTGTGTGTCAGGAGGGTCAGAGAACCTGCCTGGCACAGGAACTGCAGACATAAGTGTTAACAGCAGAGGGAAGTAGAAATTAAAGTGAAAACTGCTCTGACATCCATTAATTGCCCAGTACAGGCTCGGCACCAGCATCAACCCGAGGAAGGACAAGAGCACACAGAGAGAACACATGCCCTTCCCCTCCAATTTTTTTTTTTGTTTGTTTTTTTGAGACAGGGTTTCTCTGTAGCTTTGGAGCTTGTTCTGAAACTAGCTTTTGTAGACCAGACTGGCCTTGAACACTGCCCCTCCAATTTTATAGAAAACTGTTCTAATGCTGTTTTGTAATTCTTTTTCTTTCTTTCTTTTTTTGGCTTTGTGTTTTGAGACAGGGTTCCTCTGTGTAGCCCTGGCTTTCCTGGAACAGGATCTGTAGACCAGGCTAGTCTTGGCAATTCCTTTTCTTTTCATTATACTTTTAACAGCATTTTTATTTCACTAAAACCTTAATATTCTTATGGTTTTCATTGTTGTTGTTTTGGTTATTCCCTTTCATTCATGTAATTTTGTTTATTTTTCATTATTAGGTTATGTTTTTCAATTTTCTTTCTTTTTGGTCCCCTGTATTTTGTCCTTATTCCATCTTCTCTACATTTTGTAGAATTGGAGTTTGATTCTATTAACTTTCTTTTAAGAATAGTTTTTTTATATTCATTTATTATGTATACAATATTCTGTCTGTATGTCTGCACCAGACCTCATTACAGATGGTTGTGAGCCACCATGTGGTTGCCGGGAATTGAACTCAGGACCTTTGGAAGAGTAGGCAATGCTCTTAACCACTGAGCCATCTATCTCTCCAGCCCTTAAGAATAGTTTTTAAGCTGGGTGGTGGTGGTGCACACCCTTAATCCTAGTACTTGGGAAACAGAGGCAGGCAATCTCTGTGAGTTTGAGGCCATCCTGGTCTACAGAGTGAGTTCCAGGACAGGCTCCAAAGCTACCGAGGAACCCTATCTTGAAAATAAAAACAAAACAAAAAGAGAATGAAAACCTGTAAGAGAGACAGGTGCAATGGTGCATGCCTATAATCCCAAACTGCAGGAAGGTGAGGCAGGAGGACTGCAGTGCAAGAGCTACATAGTGAGTTCAAGGTCAGCTTGGCCAGCCTCAAAATGAATGAATGAATGATGCAAGAGAAAAATATCAATCCACTTTCAGGGCAGAAACACCAAACTAGCACACTATTACTTACCAAAAACTCTAAAAGATATAAGAAAAAAAATGCTTTTGCAACAACTTCAAAATCAGATATACAGAAATAAACTAAAGAGATGAAAGAGGAGGCTGGAGAGATGGCTCAGATGCTAAGAGCACTGGCTGTACTACCAGAGGTCCTGAGTTCAATTCCCAGCAATGACATGGTGGCTCACAACCATCTGTACTGAGATCTGGCGCCCTCCTCTGGCATGTGGGCATACATCGAGGCAGAATGTTGTATACATAATAAATAAATCTAAAAATAAAAGAAGAGATGAAAGAGCACTACAAATTAAAACTTTAAAACTCTTGCCGGGCGGTGGTGGCACACGCCTTTAATCCCAGCACTCGGGAGGCAGAGGCAGGCAGATCTCTGGGAGTTCGAGACCAGCCTGGTCTACAAGAGCTAGTTCCAGGACAAGCTCCAAAACCACAGAGAAACCCTGTCTCGAAAAACCAAAGGAAAAAAAAAACAAACAAAAAAAAACAAAACTCTAAGAAAGTTGTGGCTGGAGAGATGGTTCAGCGGTTAAGAGCACAGATTGTTCTTCCAGAGGTCCTGAGTTCAATTCCCAGCAACCACATTGTGGCTCACAACCACCTGTAATAAAATCTGGGGCCTACTTCTGGCCTGTAGGGACACACACAGACAGAACATTGTATACATAATAAATAAATATAAACAAAAAAAAAACTCTAAGAAAGAGAAATTGAACAAGACACCAGAAGATAGAAAGAGCCCCCATGCACATAAAGTTGTAGAATTATTATGTTGGAAATAGTTATAGTATCAGAATCCATTCACATATCCAATGCAACCACCATAAAATATTATGTATTTTCTTTCAGATGTGGAATGTTGCTTTGATTGTACACAAACATATATGGCACAAAAATGAAAAGAATTATATGAATGAAGAAGAGGGCCAAGGAGAATAAGAGGGGAAGGTTGGGAGGTCATTGATATATAGTAAGTTGATCTTCCTCACGTTTCATTTTTACATAATAAACCTACAAGTGCTGGGATTCCAGGCATGTGCCACCATGCCTGGATTTTAAGGAATCTCTGTAGCCCCAGAATTAAAGAATCTTTTTGAGCTTTAAATGGAGGAGGATCAGAAGTTCAATGCCACCCTTAGCTGTATGATGAGTTCAGTGCCAACCTGGGCGATGAGGCTACACCTACCATACATAAGTTTGCTGGGAGCCCAAATTTTTATCATATACTTTCTCTCTGTCTTTAGCACAAATTATTCTCTGCTTTGTACAATTTATATCACATTAAAAAGTAGGTTCTTTTAAAATTACTTTATTCAAGAATATTTTTGTTTCCAAACTGGTTTGCATTTTAAAGAAGAGAGATATTTTTCAAATTTTATTTCTTTTTACGATTTTACTTTTTACTTTTAATTATGTGTAGGTGTGGGAGTTGTAGGTGATTGTGAGCTGCCAGTGTGGATGCTGGGAACTGAGCTCAGGTCTTCTGGAAGAGCCGTGAGTGCTCTTAACCACTGAACTGTCTTTCCTGCCCTCTAGTTTCATTTCTATAGACTTAGAGGGTAAAATTCAGTTACTCTATAATAAATTGATTGAAATATAATTTTTACATGCGTCTGTTTATTTGTGTGTGTGCGTATGTATATGTGTGTCAACAGGTGTGTATAACTGCATATGTGGAGGTGTGCCATGGACAGTGGAGCTCAGTTCATGAAATAAGATTTGGCATCTGCAATGTGAATTTTCATTGGAGGAGGGAGGGGACGCACAGAGCATTTGAGAAGCTCCAAGGATACAGATTAGGATCAAGTACACGCAAAGATACTATACAGTCATTAAACCACGTTTACAAGGAATAGAAGGCTTTGCTTAACAGATCACTGAGGGAGAACAAAGACAAGGAAGTGTGGGCAAGAAGTACATGGGGACGTAAGAAGCCTTCATGTCTTAGCGGACTCGCACATTCCTGCTTCCTGAGCTGGAAAGCCATTGTGCACAGTTTCCTTCTGTGTCTGGTGTGCCAAAGGTCAAAATACTCTCAAACACAGAATGTATTTCTTTCTCAGACAAGGGTGTTGGCAACAGAGGTCAGAGGACATCTTTCAGGAGTTGGTTCTCTCCTTTCGGACCATGTGAGTTCCAGAACTTGAATTTAAGTCACCAGGCTTGGTGAGGTAAACACCTTTGCCAGCTGAGCCGTCTTGCCAGACCCTTCACTTTAGCTTTTGAAAATGGATCTCTCACTGAGCCTGAACATTGACTGTCTAGATGGGGTGACCTGAGAACCCCAGGAATCTGAAGAACCCGCCTGTCTCCATCATAGGCTAAAAGCCATCTTATAGCAAAGACAAACTAGGTTTGTTCCTGTTTATGATCAAACTTGTTTCTCAAGGACTGGGCTAGGCCCTATCTGTAACCCTAACTACAAAAGGTTCTGTACTTCCTGTTTCAGAAATGACAATCATGCTTTTGTTTCAAAAAGTTAATAACCATCTTGTAACCCTACCTTTGTTTCAAAAGGGTTGTTATGGCTGCCTCATGACTAGTTTGCTATACCCGCTTTGCAATCATGCCTTTGTTTCAGGAGGAACGGACTTGCTATGTTTATGTTCTGCTCCTGTAACCCTGCCTATTTTGCCCACCGAATCCCCCTTGTGGAAACCTTCTACCCCTGAGCTATAAAAACCGTGTCCTCCTCACATCCAACTCTAACCTCTTGAACCCTGCCTTAGTGGGAGGTAGTCCATTTACACAAATAAAAAAGCTTGCTTTAGTTAATTGATTACTTTAATTAACTTGGCCGTGATGATTTGGGTCAATGGTCTTTCTCCTCCCGTTTTTAGGGATTTGCAGAACCTCCTGTCCCTGCTGCGTGCAGCTCCACTGTTACCGATGTGCACTCCTGGGCCTGGCTTTTACGTGATCCAAACTTGGTCTTCACGCTTATGCGTTAAACACTTTATCCATGGATCCATATCTTCCCATTTTTACTCAGAATAAATTCTAAACTCCTAGTGTAGCCTACAAAATCCTCTTTGAAACCCAGGTGTGGTGCCACAAACCTGTAATCTCAGCACTTAAGCAAGAGGATTACAAACTGAAGACCAGCTGTGGGTAAATAGTGATACGATAATGACAATAACAAACACATTTAGAACAACAATAAAATCCACTCTGCTGTGATTTCAACGGTACTCTCATCCTCCTTTCAAGCCGTTCTTCTCGTGTGCCGTGCACGCTCTGCTTTTCTTTCAGTGCCCCAGCAACGTAAACCTTCATCTCCTGAAACAGAGGAAATGACAGCATCTCTTTCAGACTTGACTTCCTAAACACCCTAACAAGGTTTTCCTCTGTTCCTTTTATTTTATCACATGCTCATTTCCTTTCTAAACTCTTCACTATCACAATCCTTTTACCTTTCTCTACACACACACACACACACACACACACACACACACACAGACACCCCGTCATATCAAATGCTTATTCTTAATATAGCCACAATGGGCAGGGACTGTTTGTTTTTCCTCCCTTTCCCTCCGCCATACACAATGTATCTCTATCACCTCCCACAGGACCTATAGGAACTGTTCAGAATACACTTGATTTCATTAACAATAGAGTAGTAGAAAAGGCAGACACTAATTTCCCAGCAGTTCTGTGGTTCCAGGAGTTTCCAGTGGTTCTATGATTATTAAAAGGCAAATTTCGATGAGTGATATTATTTCATTTTAAAATCATCATTTGATCTTGCTCTTTATTTTGATGCATATAAAAAAAAAAAAACCAAGCATACCCCTTTGTTTCTGGAAACATTCCTCACAAAGGTGATGTGGATGTGATGGCAAGTGTTCCTATGAATAATGAGGCTTGCAAATGATAATGGGTGTTGTTTAAGAAAATGAAAACATACCAACTAGATGCACATCCCTCCCCCATACTGCGAGAGTTCTCTATGCAGACGGAGGAAAGTGTGGGGGAAGCAGCAGACTCACACGTGAGGAAAAGGCGCTTCTGTGTATGTTCGTGACACTGATTGGGATTTCACTGTGGAAAGGAGGTATACAAAATATTACCAAGGATATGGGTGTGGTGGCTCATGCCTGTAATCACAGCACTCGGGAAGCAGAGGCAAGAGGATTGTCCTCAGTTTCAGGCCAGTCTAGTGATATAATGAGTTCCAGACCAATCTGGGCTACAGAGTGACACCATTAACCCCAAACAACAAAAACAGTAGTAGCAGCAGCAGCGGCAGCAACAACAACAAATTAAGAAGAAACTGGAGAAGGTGTCCTGGAATTGACACCGTAGTTTTTTTTTTTTTTATGGATCTTTGCCTCCACCAGCGTGATACATGTGACTGCTGGTGGAACCAGCCAGCTGTCTGGATGTTCTTTTGCTCTCTCTATATTGGGACTGTGCAAGGGTGAGAAGTGCTTCCAAAGATCCTGCCTAGGCCCTTGAGTGTTCAAAGTCTAAGTGCCAGGCTGGTAGAACCAGAGATTTACGGTTTTAAGCTCTGAGAGCTAGCGGCTTATTACGCTAGCCTTTAGAAGCTAGAGACTTATGCTACTAGATGCTTAGCTAGGAAGCTTATGGCCCTGCCTTTTCATCAGTAATCACATAGAACTTGGCAAGTTTTGTAATCCTCAGTTTCCAAAACAGTGCACTAGCTTCAAAAAGCAACAGAGGTAGCGGTGGTGGCGGTGATTGTGCCTTCTGATATTACAGTACTCATGGAGCTGGAGAGATGGCTCAGTGGTCAAGAGCTGGCTGTTCTTCTGGAGGATTGGAGTTCAGTTCCCAGCATCTACGTGGCAGCTCACAACTGTAACTCCAGTTCCAAGACATCCAACACCCTCACATAGACATGCAGGCAGGCAAAACACCAATGCACACAGAATTAAAAATAAATTAAGAATTTATTACAGCACCCCTATGGGCCTTATCTGTGGGAGCACTCAGCCCTACAGTTCTACATCACAATCCCCATCAGCCACTCTTCTGGGAACCAGAGCCTATAGTTCTTCATTCCACAGCCCGAATTGCCAGCTCTACTCCAGCAGACATGATGGTCAGTTCTCAAGCATATCTCAGCTGACACTGCCCCTCAGGTTATCCCATCATCCCCCTGTCCCTACCTGTTACAGGGTCCTCCTGACTAACATACCCTACTCTAGTTTAGGGTAGACCCTAAACTTCTACAGCCCATGGACTGGGCTGGGCCTTCCTTTCCCCCCGCTTTTCTGATCCCTATATTACCACAACCATTTTGGTTACACAGTTCTTTCTGCCCTCTTGGCCAGTCTCTTAAGTCAAGCCACCCTTCTTGGATGGCAGTTCCTCTTTTGCTCTCCTTCCTCTCCCTCTTCATATGGTTCAGTCTAGATTCTCGCAGGTACCTCTACCTCTGTCTACTATGCCTCTGGCCATGCTCTCCCTCATATCTGCAATAAACCTCCTCCTCCACCATACCTAGGAGCAGTCATGCTCCTTTTATTTCTTTTTTTTTTCATTCAATGACCTGTCGAGCTATGCTTTTTACTTATTTTTTTTCAAATTGAAAGATTATTGTTTTAAATTATGTGCTGGTATGTGTGTCTGCATGTGGGTATGTTTACATGTATCAGATCTAGAGCTGAAGTTATAGACAGTTGTGAGTTGCCTGATGTGGATGCTGGGAACCAAGCTCCATTCCTACGGAAGAACAGCAAGTGCTCTTACTGCCAAGCCATCCGTCAAGACCCAGGCTAAGCTTTTTATGGGCACTGTGCTGCCATACCAGGGGCTAGCGTAGAAGAGTGTCCACTGGTTTGCTTACAAAATATGCTGGGCAGCCTGCTTAGAGAGCCAGAGGGGTATGTGGCAAGGATATCTGCCCCAGTCACAAAGGAAGACTGCATTCGCTTCAGCCACAGCATAATCCCTGAACTTTAACCAATCACAACGGTCCCTCGTGTAAACGAAGGACTTTGTCCCTAGCAATACAGGCCTGTCCCGAGGCCAACAAGAGAAGCCCTCCAGATCTAGTTTGGGTGAAAAAGTTGTCACGGTGAACAGGGTCACCTAGAATTCATGCTGGCTTGTGATTGCAAAAAGTTTGGTCTAAGCAGTTTGAAATGGTCGTGACTAGTACAACCTCAGAGCCTTCTGAGGTTAGAGCTGGGCTTCAAGAGGAAGAAGCCGCTCTGATTGCAGTGAAGGCAAATGTCCTGAAGGTGTCTGTGGAGTGTTCAAAACAGCTGCTGTTGGCATGGTTACAGTCCAGCTGGCTGCTTGGCTCACAGCTTTGTTCTAGGCGGCCAGGGAACAAGGAGACCGGAGATAGTCCTAACAGCTACCGTTTAGGAAGTCAGTTCAGCCCACTGCCAACATTTTAGCTTATCTAAAATAAATAGTAAGAGGGTTGTTTACAATAAAAACTTATCATTAGCATTAAAAGTGCTTTGACAATATGTAACTGAGCTTAATTCCTGCCCCCATATCACCAGAAAAGGCGACAGATCCTTTGGCCTGTCTTGTTAGAAGGTTCCAAAGACATCTCCAAGCCTGGAATTCAAAGATCATATGTAAGACTGCATTTTGTTTCTGGGATTTCTTTTTCTTTCTTTTACATTTATTTAGTTATCGTGTGTGTGTGTGTGCACATGTGCTCACACTCATGTGGAAGTTGTAAGACAACTTGCAGCATTAATTCTCTTTCTACCATGTGGGTTCTGGGGATCAAACCCAGCCTGTCAGGCTAAGTAGCAAGCACCCTTACCCTCTGAGCCATCTTGCCAGCCCTGGGATTTCTTTTTATAACAGCATGGCTTTTCATATTTTTAATAGTATTTTAGGGGAGCAGGTGTGGAAGAATACACCTATAATCTAAGCTCTTTATGAGTGCTAGCCTTAACTAGATACTGAATTCAAGGCTAGCCACATCCATATTGCTGTTTATCATTAAAGAAACTCAAACAAAGCTGGGCGGTGGTGGCACATGCCTTTAATCCCAGCACTCGGGAGGCAGAGCCAGGTGGATCTCTGTGAGTTCGAGGCCAGGCCAGGCTCCACAAAGCTACAGAGAAACCCTGTCTCGGAAAAAAAAAAAAAAAAGAAAGTCAAACAAAAAAGCAAAACAACAACAATAAAAAACAACAACAACAACAAAAAAAACCAAAAACAAAATCCAAAAGGTAAAACAAATCAAAATAATAAGAATAACAACAAAAAAACCCCAAAGGACACATGTGCGTACACACACACACACACACACACACCTCAAAACTAACAACAAAACCATAGTACTGACTGCATTTGCACATCTATTCCATTTTCACACTAATAAGAAGGAGAGAAATTGACATCACTTTTTGTTTTTATTTTCTTGAGACAGGGTCTCACTATGTAGCTCTTATTTTCCTGGAACTCACTCTGTAGACCAGGTTGGCCTCAAACTCATAAGAAGCCCCTGCCCCTGCCTCCAGAGTGCTGGGATTAAAGGCATGCACCACCATAGCCATTTTAGCATCACCTTTTAGATATAGAAAAGGAGATTAACTATTTTTTTTCTGCCTTTTATCATTAGTAAATGGCAAAGACAAGAAGAGGGGAAACTACTCTCAAACTCTTCCATTTTTGGCCTCTAGTTCAGGGTTTATTCCAGTAGACAAGCCGTCAGTCTTTTACATGCCAGATGCGATCTTGGCATATTCTGTTGATCTGAGTAGAGGCTTGCAAGCAAATAATAGGAAGTATTTCATAAGCAGAGCAACTTATGAAACATCTAGAGCACTTCCAGTGTTCACATGTTGAATTTCCTCTCATTCATGGGTTATTTTAGTTTGGGGACATTTAATGCTTTGATCGTGGGAAGATAATTCTCTTAACTCTGTTGTGATCCGAAGTTCTAGATCACCTAGTGCCCTCTGCTGTAGCAAGCACAGTAGAGCAAATGACTAAGCACTCCAGGATCCAATTTTTACTAAGAAACTTATTGCTGTTACACCTCAGGGTAACAAAGGGATCCCCCCCCTTTTTTTTTTTTTTTAGCAATTCTTCATTTATAGGCATATTATATTTTAAATGAAATTTTTATTGCTAATAATTCAGTGGCCAGCTCAGAGGACATTTAAATATTTGGTAATTTATTTGTGCTTTTGTTTATGCTAGTAGTACTCATGTGAAACCTATTGTGGCATTCTATGATGATTTTAATTGGCTCTCAGAGACAGTCTCTTCTTCTAGAGCAGTGACTCTCAACCTCCCGGATGCTGCTACCCTTTAATACAGCTCCTCATGCTGTGGTGTCACCCAACCATAAAATTACTACATTGCTACTTCATAACTGTAATTATGAACTGTTGTGAGTCATAATGTAAATATCTGACGTGACCCCAAAGAGGTCGCGACCCACAGGCTGAGAACCACTGTTCTCGAGGCTTCCCTCAGGATTCAACAGCACAGCAGCAAATCTATCTGTTCCCCTTGGATTCTTATTTTTTGGTTTTACTCAAAATACGTTGGAAGTTTGTGAGAGCTTAGATGTTTCAGTAAGATATGAGTTTAAATCCTGGCTCTACACTTTAAGTTACTTTTTTTTTTTCTTTTGAGACAGGGTTTCTCTATGTAGCTTGGCTGTCTTGAAACTCACAGAGATCCGAAGGCCTCTGCCTTTCAACACTGGGCGGTTACTCATTCTTTTAAAGGTTTGTCTTTGTTACGCTTTCTCTTGCTGTGATGAAATACTGTGACCAAAGCAACTTGGGGAGGAAAGGGTTTATTTGGCTTACACTGACATAGTGCTGTTCATTAAAGAAAGTCAAACAGGGCAGGAACCTGGAGGCAGGAGCTGATGCAGAGGCTGAGGAGGAGTGCTGTTTTCTGGCTTGCTTCTCATGGCTCGCACAGCTTTTTTTCTTTCTTTCTTTTTTTTTTAGCATCCAGGACACCTGCCCAAGGGTGGCACCGCCCATAATGGGCTGGGCTCTCCCCCATCAATCACTAATTAAAAAAATGCCCTATAGCCTTGCCCACAGCCAGTCTTCTGGAGGCATTTTCTTTTTTTTTTCTCCTTTTTTCTTTATTTTATTTTATTTTTTTCCGTTTATTTATTTATTAAAGATTTCTGTCTCTTTCCCGCCACCGCCTCCCATTTCCCTCCCCCTCCCCCAATCAAGTCCCCCTCCCTCATCAGCCCAAAGAGCTATCAGGGTTTCCTGCCCTGTGGGAAGTCCAAGGACCACCCACCTCCATCCAGGTCTAGTAAGGTGAGCATCCAAACTGCCTAGGCTCTGGAAGCATTTTCTTAATTGAAGCTTCCTCATTTCTGGTGACTCTAGATTGTGTCAAGTTGAGATAAAATTAGTCAGTACGCAGGGAATTCTGTGAGAGAGGAGAGAAAGGATTGTGGGAGCCAGAGGGGTAAAGGACATCACAAGAAACTCACAGAATTAACTGACCTGGGCTCACAGGGACTCTCAGACTGAACCAGCAACCAGGGAGCCTACATGTGACTGACCTAGGCCTTCTGTGTATATGTTATAGTTGTGTAGCTTGGTCTTCTTGTGGAACACCTAACAGTGGGGGCAGGGGCTGTCTGAGTCTTTTTGACAGTTTTTGGAACCCTAATCCTGGTACTGGGTCACCTTCTCTAGCCTTAATACATGGGGAGGTGCCTAGTCTTTCTGCAACTTCATAGTCCATGTTTGATATCCATGGGAGGCCTACTTTTTTTTTTTCGGCCTACTTTTTTTTTTTTGATTTTTTTGTTTTGTTTTGTTTTTCTAGACAGGGTTTCTCTGTAGCTTTGGAGCCTGTTTTGGAACTAGCTTTTGAAAAGACCAGGCTGGTCTTGAACTCACAAAGATCTGCCTGCCTCTGCCTCCCAAGTGCTGGGATTAAAAGCGTGTGCCACCACTGCCTGGAGGCCTACCTTGAATAGAAATGGAGGAGGAGTGGATAGGGGGACAGAGAGGAGAAAGAAGGGGTTGGGAGGAGAAACTGTAGTTGGGATGTAATAATGATGATGATGATAGAAAATAATTTTTTTTTCTTTTTTCTTTATTTTGGATTTTCGAGACAGGGTTTTTCCGTAGCTTTTTTGGTTCCTGTCCTGGAACTAGCTCTTGTAGACCAGGCTGGCCTCGAACTCACAGAGATCCGCCTGCCTCTGCCTCCCGAGTGCTGGGATTAAAGGCGTGTGCCACCACCGCCCGGCAGAAAATCATTTTTTTAAAAACTTGCCAGTACAAGGTTTCTATCTGTAAGGTGCAGACAGGAATGCAGCCCAGCATGTAGAATCTGTGAACACAAAGGGCTCTACACCGTCCTAACTACCCACTGCTCAATTGTCACTAGCTCTATGGTTTTCAGCGTGTGTTGACCTAGGTGGGCTCTGTCTTGAGTAGTCTGTTTTCTGCCTGAGTGGATGCTTTAGAGGACCACTCTGGTTGTTACCATACTTGATGGAATTTGCAAATTGTATTTTTTTTTTTTGATTTTTCGAGACAGGGTTTCTCCGTAGCTTTTGGTTCCTGTCCTGGAACTAGCTCTTGTAGACCAGGCTGGCCTCGAACTCCCAGAGATCTGCCTGCCTCTGTCTCCCGAGTGCTGGGATTAAAGGCGTGCGCCACCACCGCCCGGCCGCAAATTGTATTTTTAAAATAAAACTGTGTCTCCAAATGGCTGTGAAATGCTCTGTTCTGGGCACAGCACAGCCAAACTAATCATGATTTTCAAGTTGCTATTGCTGCCTGCAAAGGCCTGCATGAAAATGGGCCTACCGGCAGTCAAGCCTTCATGAAGGAGGGTGCCACAGGGTGTTGCCTCTCGTTGATGATGCCCTGGCTAGTGATGGACTCTGGGGGAAGGAAAGTCATTGTCTACAGCGGTGGACCTGAGAACAAACTCACCAGGCTCCAGTGGATAGTCCCAAGCCGTGCTTACACAGAGTATTTTGGTTAAACTCAGTTGGTCTCAGAACAATAAGATGTGAATGTGGCCAAGGGAAGGCTTAATTGCAGTAGAAAGGAGATGAGCGTGGGTGTGTATAGGGTTACCATAAACCAGAATGTCCTTTATATACGTATGAAAATTTAAAAGAACAAATTCAATAAAAGTTACTTTAAAGAAGATTTGTGGATGGAAAAAATCTGTCTCCATGAAAGAAATTTCTGAATTAAACCCTTACAATTCTATAATTCACTTTTACACCTTATGTGCTAACAATTTTCAGCTAAAAGACGTGCCCTAGATTGCTCACCCTGTCAGGACTCTTTATCCTTATCAATCATTTTTATTAGTTCTTCCTCCTTCCTAGTGAAGATTGCAAAATAATCTCCACTTAATTAAGTATGAGGGACCTGGAACACAGAGAAGAAAAGAACCTGCAAATCATAGATTTGGAACAAGACAGGAACAAACAAGTTTTATTGCTTATTTCCCTGTGCCTACATTTTAATTTAATAGTACTTTAACAAAAGAAAAGGCTTCAATTTTCTGCGTCATTTATTTAATTTTACAATGTCAGCCAGCTGTAGTGGTGTGTGCCTGAAATCCCAACACTCGGGAGATAGGGGCAGGAATATCAGGTGTTCAAGGTCATCTTGGGCTATGTACAGTACTCAAAATCATCCTGGACCCTATCCCAAAACACTCACCTTCCAAAATTTAACATTTACTATAGAATACAGTTTAAAAAGCCGTATAGTGGTATAACATTTGCTGTGAAAAACATGATCTTTAATTCCATCTATGCTTCTCCCCCTGCAGTGTCTTCATCTCTCGGGGATCGGTGTTTCTTGTCTTTTAATTAGGCAAGAGATGTGTATATCACCATAATATATATATCTACAAACACACATATGCCTATATACAGAGATTTAATGTAACGCGTTAACTCATGTAACCGTGAAAATCAAGTCCCACAGCTAGCCTTGCAAGCTGGAGTCCCAAGAGAGCTGATGAGATGCTGAGAAGGCCTAGTGGAGTCCAGCGGGGTCTGAAGGCCTGAGCAGCAGCAATGCCAAGGCAGATTATCTATGCATACAAGTTTGGCAGGCAGGCAGTGCTAATTCAACTTTTGTTCTACTTAGGCCCTCAACAGATTAGATGTTGCCCACACGCGTGGGAGAGCTATGTTTTATTGAGTCCACCAGCACAATTGCTTATCTCTTACAGAGAGACCAGCAAAGCCACACCCTGAAGTTAGCAAATAGTCGGGCACACTGAGGCCCAGGCAAGTCAATGCAAAATTAGCCACCACATTTGAACTGAATTTCTAAGTAACATACTCATACTGCTGTTTCTTGTTATTTTGGGGGTTTTGTTGTTAATGCTTTGTTTTTCAAGACAGGGTTTCTCTGGGTAATAGCCCTAGCTGTTCTTGCTGAACTTGCTTTGTAGACCAGGCTGGCCTCAAACTCACAGAGTTCCATCTGTCTCTGCCTCTCAAGTGCTGGGATTAAAGGTGTGAGCCACCACCGCTTAGCAAAACACATTATTTTCAAGTATGGAAATGCCAATAAAAATTTTAAACTTTAAATAAATACAAATTAAATTTGTTAGGGCTGGAGAGATGGCTCAGCGGTTAAGAGCACTGGTTTCTCTTCCAGAGGTCCCGAGTTCAATTCCCAGCAACCATATGGTGGCTCACAACCATCCATAATGAGATCTGGCCTTCTGGCCTGTAGGCAGATATATAAATCTTAAAGATATATAAAATATCTATCTATATATATCTATAAGATATATAAAATCTTAAAAAGCAAGCAAGCAAGCAAGCAAGCAAATCAGCAACAACAAACCAAAAGAAAGCCTGAAACCTGAGTGTGACAGAGAGACACGGGCCTGCATGGGGATCAGGATGCCACTCTGTGGGTTTAGCAGCATTGAGTTGGACTCTGGCATTTGTTGTATTTCTTTCTGGTCATGACTCTAAGCAACTAGTTTTTCTCTGCTAGATTTTAATTTTCTCTTTAAAGAAAAAAACATTAAATTTGTTGTCTAAAATGTCTGTTTATTTTTAAACGTGTGTGTGTGTGTGCACACAAATATCTGCAGGTGACCTCAGCTGTGTGTTGCATGTATGGAGGCCAAAGGCTGACATTCAGTGTCTTCACCTAACCTGTGCATTATTTTTTGAGACAGGTTCTCTCCCTGAACCTGAAACTTGTCGTTTTGGCCAGACTAGCTGAACAGCAAGTCTCCAGGATCTGTCTGTTCCTGCCCCAGCTCTCCAGGCCTGAGTTACAGATGCATGCCTCAACCTGTGTCTTCAGAGAACATGTTCGATTAGAACGATAACAGCATGGAAGGCATTTTAGGCTAGAAATCGTATTTTCTCATCTTTTTGTTTCTTCATTATTTTATAGCTTAATTATTGCTATTGAGAATCTTGAAGATATTCTGGTTATTAACCCTTTGATGTAACTTTTTTTTTCCTACTCCAAAGCCCTTAGTATCAGGTCTGAAGTTAAATAATAATGAGTCATTTACTGTGCTATCTACTCAATAGATTTTATTCAGTCTGAAAAGTGTCTTTCAGCAACCAGAAACTTATTTATATAAGTTTTTCAGTTTTTTTTCTCTATTTTTCCCTCCAAATTTGGGCATTAGAGTTCTATTCATCCTTAAATTTTTCCTTTTCTTATTTTTCTTTTCTTTTTTTGTTTGTTTCTTTCTTTCCATATAGGGACTCTCTATGTAGTCCTGGATCCCTGGAACTCTGTGTAGATCAGGCTGGCTTCTAACTCAGAGAGATCTGCCTGCCTCTGCTGCCCAAGTGCTGGGATTAAGGCTATGCACCACCATGTCCAGCCCTTTTCCATAGTTTTAATCTCTCTCTTTTTTTTTTATGGTGTGTGTGTTTCTTTCTGAGAGGTTTCCTCAACCCTATCTCTGAATGCTTCTACTTGATTAAAAATTTCTGCTGTATTTTCCATTTTCAAAATAACTTTCTTGTTCTCTAAATGTAATGACTTTTTATGTAACTTTTAAAGATTTATTTTTTTAATTTATTTATTTCTGTGTATGGGTGTTCCATTTTCATGTCTGTGCACCACATTCGCACCTCAAGGATGCCGAAATAGGGTAGGCATCAGATCTCCTGGAACTGGAGTTACAGATGGTTGTGAGCCACCATATGGATACTGGAAAAAACAAACAGGTTCTTTGGAGGACCAGCCCATGCTCTTAATCTCTGAGCCTTTTTTCCAGACCCAAGATTTATTTTATGTCTAAGAAATGTTTTGTGAGCTGGGGAGATGACTCAGAGGTTAAGAGAATTGGCTGCTCTTTCAGAGGACCCAGGTTCAAGTCCCAGCACTCACATGGCCGCTCACAGCTGTCTGTAACTTCAGTTATTGTCAATCTGACACTCTCACACAGACATATATGCCAAATACCAATGCACATAATTTTTTTAATTACAAAAAGAAGTGTTTTGTCTGCATATATGTGTGTGCACCATATACACACTTGGTACCAGTGGAGGTCTGAAGACGGTGTCAGGTTATATAGGACTGGAGTTACAAATGATTGTAAGCTACCTACCTTGTAGGTGCTGGGAATCAAATCCAGGTCCTCTCAAGAAGAGTAAGTGCTTTTAATGGCTAAGGCATCTTTTCAGTCCTTGTCTTTTTATTTTTAAACTTTACTTATTTGGTGCTGGGATAGAATCCAACCCAGGGCCTTGAAACAGTGCTTCACACATCCCAGGCTAACCTCTACTACAGTACACTAACAGTTTTTTAAAAACTAATGCTGTCTGGTGGTACACATCTTTAATCCTAGTACTCTGGAGGCAAATGCAGGAGAATCTCTATGAGTTCGCGGTCATCCTGGTCTACAAGAGCTAGTTCCAGGACAGGTTTCAAAGCTATAGAGAAACCCTGCTTCAAAAAACAAAAAAAACAAAACAAAACAAAACAAAAAAATCCCAGTGATATCAAGCTGTACAAGACTATGTAGGCCTGGAGTGATTGCACTCAAGGGGCCAAATCAAAAGTTCAAGAGCTTGAGTTGTGTAGTGAGATCCTGTCTCCCTTCTCCCTCAACCACAAACAAACCAAAAAACCAGATTTGTTATTTTTTTAATATTTATTTATTATGTATACAATATTCTGTCTTTATGTATGCCTGCAGCCCAGAAGAGGGCACCAGTCTCCATTACAGATGGTTGTGAGCCACCATGTGGTTGCTGGGAACTGAACTCAGGACCTTTGGAAGAGCAGGCAGTACTCTTAACCTCTGAGCCATCTCTCCAGCTCCCAGATTTGTTATTTTACTTCATCAATGCTATCTATTCTTTTATCTCTCAGATGATTTTGAGTTATTTGTAAAAATAAATTCTTTTTCCGCTGTTATCTCACTGCTGAGTTTTCTCGAGTTCATTTTTCTTGTTTCTTTTGGCCCCCATCATAGAGTTCCTAATGCACTTACAGTTTCTGTCCTTTCGTTTATATTTATCTTTTAGAAATAAAAAATGTTCACCAGATCTTGCTACGTTTGGAGCTGGTCCAACTGGGAGGCTTCATTGAAAGGATATCAGCTGGCTAGTTAATTTCCTCAGTGATAAGTCTTCTAATACAGTTTTAACCAAAGAATTGTCCACACTGAGATGAGATGCCCGTTTTGGAATGTAAACCAATGTATCATTGTATCAGTACCTGCTTCCTTCATTTAGAAAATCTTGCTATGGAAACCAAATAAAAAGAAAACAAAACCCAAGCTGAACTACCCAAGCAGTAGTCTACACTTTGTGGTTTACATGTGAAATGTCCCCACAGGCCCATGAGTTCCAAGACTTGGTCCTTGGCACATGGTGCTGTTTGGGAAGACTGTAGGACCTTTGGATGGGTCACCCAGGGAAGGGCTTGAGGCTTTCCACTCCAACTTCACTTCATGTCCACTTTCTACTTCCTGAGTGGGAGATAAACTTATGAAGTTTAAGGTTATGAAGTTGTTTTTGCTTTGTTTTGTTTTTTTTTGAGACAGGCTTTCTCTCCATAATGTTGCCTTTCCTAGAACTCATTCTGTAGATCAGACTGGCCTCACACTTACAGAGATCTGCCTGCCTCTACCTCCTGAATGTTAGGATAAGGGGCATGTGGCACCACACCTGGCAAGACTTTTTATTTCTACTGCTAGTGAGCTAAGGTATTTTTACTTATCACTCTCCTAATTTTTTGGTATTGATTTGTTAGAAATGTTTACACTTATG
The DNA here is from genome assembly GCF_018167655.1 of Microtus oregoni. NCBI lineage: Eukaryota > Metazoa > Chordata > Mammalia > Rodentia > Cricetidae > Microtus > Microtus oregoni. Next base: position 37,936,910 of record NW_024543072.1, read on the forward strand.
TTCCTATGAGATGTTGGCTCTTGGTTCTTGTTTTTTTTTTTATTTTTATTTTTTTAATTTTCGAGACAGGGTTTCTCTGTAGCTTTTTTGGTTCCGGTCCTGGAACTAGCTCTTGTAGACCAGGCTGGCCTCGAACTCACAGAGATCCACCTGCCTCTGCCTCCCGAGTGCTGGGATTAAAGGCATGCGCCACCACCGCCCGGCTTGGTTCTTGTTTTTATGTGTTTTTGTAGGTGTATTGCAATATTATTTTCAGGATGTGGTGTCTGAGTAATTCGAGCCTCAGAATAAGTAGGTGAGTAATTCATTCTTTTAAGTCTTGGAAGAATTTGCATAGTGATGATATTATTTATTTTATAAATGATATAATTTCCCAAAGACTTAACATGGATTCGAGTAGTTTTATTTAAATAGAAAAACTTTTAACTACAAGTGAAATTTCCTTAATAGTCTTATTGGAATGTCTTATTTTTGGTATGCTCTTAGTCAGTTTATGACTCTATCAGTGAACTTTGGTCAATTTTTTAAATTGTTTTGCTTAATTTTTAAGTTGCTTTATTATGGTAAATCAAGTATATTGTTCAGTTTTGGTTAAAACCAAAAATTACTTGTAGTCTATATATTCTGCTCTATTTATATAACATGATAATATACTATTATTATAAACATGATATGAATCATATTTACAATGCTGTTATATGTCATGATTTCCTCAACAATGTTTTATATTGATTATGTTCAAGTTGTATTTGTAGCTTTATTTCCTTTGTGTGTGTGTGTGTGATTGATCTAGAACTCGCCAAATAGGCTAGAATAGCTGGTGAGCCAGTCTCATGGATCCACCTAGATCTCCCTTCTCAGCATTGGGATTACAATGGATACAACCATGGGGAATTTTTTTAAAAATATTTATTTTATTTTATTTATTTATTATGTATACAATATTCTGTCTGTGTGTATGCCTGCAGGCCAGAAGAGGGCACCAGACCTCATTACAGATGGTTGTGAGCCACCATGTGGTTGCTGGGAATTGAACTCAGGACCTTTGGAAGAGCAGGCAATGCTCTTAACCACTGAGCCATCTCTCCAGCCCCATGGGGAATTTTTGGAATCACATTCAGATCCTCAAGCTTGGGCAGTGTATTAGTATTTATTGGTGTTGTCTCAAAAAATCCAATAAAAGCAATATAAAAAAAAAAGAAAGTGTTGACTGCGGATTAGAGTCCAGCACCTAGATGCCATAGGTGCAGGAGCTTGAGGTGCCAGGCACACGTATCCACAGTTTGGAAGCGTAGGGCGATAAATGCTTGTATCAGCTCACCATCCTTTTTCTGTAGCTCATCATCCTTTTTCTGTAGTTCCAGCCCCCAGCCCGTGGTATGCTACCGTCCACCTTGAGTTGACTCTTTCCACTTCAGCTAGCCAAGGTAGAAAATCCCTCACAGATAGGCTGAGATTTGTTTTTTATGGTGATTTTAAATCTCTGCAGGTTGATAAGATTAATTATAATACAAGGCCACTACTTTCCCAGCTGGGGAGAACTATCTCCCCAGCTCCCATTTTTAAGTATTCAAAATATTTTTACAGTACAATTTTAAACTAAAAACTTAAAAATATTTAAAACTTGTAACACTATACCTAATTAATACAAGTTTAGCAAAAAATCTTACAAATGTGTATTTTAATGACTATGTAAATTGCATTCCTTTTTGCATAGATTTTTTTCTAAAGCAAAATTTTGATACGCTGCCCATTAATCTATCTCATTGCCAGGGATCTTGTAATTGTTAATTACTGCCAGAAATCTCTTGAGTTAAGACACTTGATTAACATTCCTCGGTGAAGTTTAATGTGGTAATTGCTTCTCTCTTGTCTCTGGTGATTAAAATGCTGCCACTTGGCTTCCTTCTCTTAGAGCCTATTATTCTGAAATCAAGGATGTCCAGTTTCGTGGCCAACTTTCCTACCGTAATTGCTGACTATAAAAAAAAGCTAACAGTTTTTCAAATCCTTCCTCATAGACAAGGCAAACTATTAGCATTTTTTAATTTTTAAATTAGTAGTGGCTTGATGAAGGGCCACCAGGAAGTATACTTTATATAGCTGAACATATCTGCTCTTCCACGGCCATTTTCTTCTGTATATTTTATTCCTATACCACAGAAACTTCGGCCCTCAGTTTCATTAACCATAGGTCCAGATTGTAGCCAGGCTCACACACACACATACCCATTAAGTCTTCATATTTGTACTGATGGAGTTTGTCAGATCCAAATGCACACAATTTTCCTCCTGGAGTGATGATACCTTTCGAATATACTATCAATGTGCTCTCTCTACTTCTATTTCCTGCGTGTATTGTATTTTCTCCCTCAGTAGACCTTGCTACTTTTCTGCTGCTGCGATAAAATGCCACCATCAAAAGCAACTTATAGAAGACAGTTCATTTGGGTTTACTGTTCCAGAGGGACAAGACTCTAGTTGGTGGGGAATGCATGACTGAGGCAGGAAGCTGAGATCACACCTTCAACCACAAACACAAAGCAGAGAGAGCAAACTGAGTGTGAGCTGAGGCTAGGAGCTCATAGCACCCCCACCTAGTGATATTCATGCCACCTCTCTGAATAGCAACACCAACTGGGACCAAATATTCAAATACCCAAGTCTATGGGGATCATTTAACCTACTCTAACGTTATCTATTGCTGTGAGGTTAAAGTTTTGATTAGGTTCTTTAAATATTTATTTATTTGTTATGTATACAATATTCTGTCTGTGTGTATGCCTGCAGGCCAGAAGAGGGCACCAGACCCCATTACAGATGGTTGTGAGCCACCATGTGGTTGCTGGGAATTGAACTCAGGACCTTTGAAAGAGCAGGCAATGCTCTTAACCTCTGAGCCATTTCTCCAGCCCCTTTGTTTTTGTTTTTTTAAAATATTTATTTATTTTGATTAGGTTCTTTAAAAAGTATTTATTTACCATGTGTATGTGTGTGCATACGTGCATGTGTGTAAGCATGTGTGTGTGTGTGTGTGTGTGTGTGTAGACCCAAGGACACCTTGCAAAAGTCAGTTTTCTCTCTTGCTGGTTTGTGTGTGTGTGTGTGTGTGTGTGTGTGTGTGTTTAAGACTTTGTCTTCATCCTTAGCCCTGGCTAAGGATTAAGCCTGGTTTAGCAGACCAGGCTGACCTTGACTTTATAGAGCCTGTCATGCCTCCCAGCGCTGGGATTAAAGGCACATGCCACCACACCCTGCATTAGTGGGATTCTTAAGGTAGGTCTTGAAGAGAAAGATATTTTTTAGCTTTGTAGCATATAGATTATATTTAAGGTGGAGGTTTAATTGTAATCACAGAGAGAGAGAGAGAGAGAGAGAGAGAGAGAGAGAGAGAGAGAAAAGAAAAGATCAAGGGTCAGACCCAGCATTCTGAGATCAGATTGAGCAAGACAACCCAGGAAGGAAGAATAGCCAATGAGGTCAGGAGAAAGAACAGCGAGGGTGGTGTTTCAAGGAGAAAGGAATGATCAGTGGACTGAGAACTGCGGTTGGGTGTGGCCACATAGAGGTATTGCTGACCTTACTAGGTAGTTTGAGTTGAATTGAGTGACCAAGCTTGAAGCATATTTTGTTATTGTTGTTTTTTTGAGACAGGGTTTCTCTGTGTACCTTTGGAGCCTGTCCTAGAACTAGTTCTGTAGACCAGGCTGGGCTCGAACTCACAGAGATCTGCCTGTCTCTGCTTCTCAAGTGCTGGGATTAAAGGTGTGCACTACCACTGCCCTGCGCTTAAAGCATATTTAAGAGAACACATGTGTAGGGTTTATATATAGAGAGAATATAAACAAAATTTATGAAGAATTCTGTCAAAAAAAAGAAAAAAAAAGAGATACAGAGCAGAAACTGGAGGAGGGGCATGTAATGGTCTGCTCTATCCCTTTAAGAGACAAGCCATGGCTGGGCGATGGTGGTGTGCCTTTAATCCCAGCACTCGGGAGGCAGAGGCAGGCAGATCTCTGTGAGATCGAGACCAGCCTGGTCTAAAGAGCTAGTTCCAGGACAGGCTCCAAAGCCACAGAGAAACCCTGTCTCGAAAAAAAACAAACAAACAAACAAAAAAAAAGAGACAAGCCATGCCCACGCCCCCCTCCCTCCACCGAGGCAGGCTAATCTTCAGCTTCCACCTTGAGTCCCTTCCCTTTCCGTCTCCCTCTCTAAGAAGCAGCTTCTATCTCTCCCTTCTCCTCACTTCTCCCCATTCCCCCTCTGTTTCTCTCTCTTTCTCTGCCTTTCTCTCTGCTCTTCTTCCCCTTCCCCTCCATAACCCACTAAATAAATACTCAATCTGCACGGCATGCTTATCTATGTCTCTGTCTCACCTGACACATGGCTCCGTTCCTGGGACCAGCCCTCGTTCGGATACCTGCCATGTAATCTCGTGGCATGCTCATCTATCTGTCTCTCCTCGTGGGACTGGCTGCCCCATCAAGGTCTCTCACGCACCACGAGGCTCCCTGCCTGGGATCCGTGCCGGAGACTCGCTGTTCCTCGTGGCCCACTGCAGCCACTTTGGACTGTGCCATCCTTGACTGAGACTGGCTGCTCTCGGGAGCCGCAGCCCCCTGCTTGTCGCCACTTTGGAGACCCACTGCCCGCTGCAGCCACTGGGGATCTGCAGCGTTTTACTTTTACCATTACAGGGGTTAGCTAGTGAGAAAATACATGGCATTTAGGAGCAGAGATAGTTTGTTTTTATAAGGACAATATCTGGCAGAAATATGGGGGGACAATAGATGTGACTCAAAAAAAAAAAAACAAACCCACTGTCCTGACTGCTTTTATTTTGTTAGTTGATTAATAGGTTTTTAAAATTTACTTTGTCTTTGGTTTACTATTAGTCCTGTCCAATTTCTTCTGAATTGTTCTTGACACAACCATAAGTCACAGTTTGGGTTTTATTTCATCTTCCTTTGTTCTTTTGCTTCATTTTGCATCTGTTAAACTTTTCAGAAAGAAGAATCTATTTCCTTGAAAAACCATTTTCAGAGAGAATTACAATTTTTTTGTTTTTCAAGACAGAGGTTCTCTGTGTAACAGTTCCAGCTGTTCTGGAACTAGCTCTTGTAGATCAGGCTGGCCTTAAACTCACAGAGATTTACATGCCTCGAGAAGTAAATCTTAATGTTCTGGATTATTTCCCTTTTTCTTTCTAATATGATTTTTTTGTATCATTCTTGGGACAAGAAGGGGGTTTAGTATATGTCTTAGATTCCTATTACTGTGAAGAGACATCATGACCACAGCAACTCTGATAAAGGAAAACATTTAATTGGGATGACTTACTTACAGTTCAGAGATTTAGTCCATTATTGTCAAGGCAGCACATGGCAGACAAGGTGCCTGAGAAGGAGCTGAGAGTTCTTACATCTTGACTTACAAGCAGGAGGAAGTAGTCTGAGACACTAGGCAGGGACCTCAAATCCCAACCCTAAAGTGAGATACTTCCTCCAATAAAACCACTTGCCTAATAGTGCCACTCTCTATGACCTTTTGGGAGGGTCAAGTAGATTCAAACTATGACAGTACATGCGCGCACGTGTGTGTGTGTGTGTGTGTGTGTGTGTGTGTGTGTGTATACAAAATGGTTCTAAGGAATTGCAGTAGGGTGTATGCAAGTAAGCAGGACTGGCCATCAGCTATGGACAGGACACAAAGTGAACTGAACTCTAAGCACCTTGCCAAGAGGCCCTAAGAGAGAAGCAAACAGTAATCAAAGACATGGAGTCTGTGTGGGATGATTGAAGATTTACCAGGTACCCTGGTGGGTGGGAGACCACAGCTAGTGGGAGACAGAAAGATACACCATGCAGAGAGAGCTTGGATATAGAGTTTTTTCGTGGATATTGGGAAGGGTATTAGTGTGAGGGGTTATGGAGGAGGGGAGAAAGAGAGAGAGGGAAGGGAGAGGCAGAGATTGCTTCTTCAGAAGGAGAGAGAGAGAGAGAGAGAGAGAGAGAGAGAAGAAGAAGAAGAAGAAGAAGAAGAGAAGAGAAGAGAAGAGAAGAGAAGAGAAGAGAAGAGGAAACTCCAGATTAGTTTGCTTTGGCCTCCAAGGCAGAGATTGGGAATGGGTGGAACTTGTCTCTTAAAGGGACAGGGTACCCAGGTAATAGGAAAGACCAGCAGAATTATAACAATGATCAATGAAGAAGTTTATCTTTTGCAAAAGTTGTCAGGCTAAACTGACCTTAGGTAGTTGGAGCTAGAGACAGCATCAGGAATGTCAACCTCAGGAAGTAAACCATGAGTGTGTGTGTGAAACTTTTTAAAAATATTTATTTATTTATTATGTATACAACATTCCTTCCACCTACCATGTGTGCCTGCAGGCAAGAAGAGGGCACCAGATCTCATTATAGATGGCTGAAAGTCACCATGTGGTTGCTGGGAATTGAACTCAGGACCTCTGGAAGAGCAGCCAGTGCTCTCAACCACTGAGCCATCTCTCCAGCCCTGTGTGAAACTTTTTCAGAGTAAATATGAAGGGGAATTTTTAAGAATTCTTTTTTTGGTTTGGATCATCTTAAATGCCTCCTTATTTTTCTTATCTTTCTTCAATATAGACTTTGTATATCCAAATAGGAAATGTAGACTTCCTTTGGCTCTACTTTTAGCTCTCTGATGACTGGCCAAATTAATATGCCCAAGTTAGAATACTTTCAGTGTCTTCTGTTTCCTTACTCAGATAGGAACCCTGTATTTGGACACTACTGTTGCAGTGTCACAGCCTGAGGAATGGGAACTAACAGACTCTCTGACGACGAAGCCAGTGGAATCCAAGAGCTGATGTCTGCCTGTGGAGAGTCACAGGACCAATTTTGCTAGAACAAATAGAAGATACTGTTTCCATCTATCCCATCCTTCTCCACTGAGGTTTAAAAGTTCCAGTCTCCAGGTGTATAGAAAGATGACAGCCATCAATTGACTGCACTGTCATCAGGCCTCAAAGAAGAATTTCAGGATTTGGAGGCAAAAAAAAAAAAAAAAAAATACCAACTGTGTGGTTTGTAGCTCTGGAAGGACCCTGTCGTCTTTGTTCAGTAAGCATGACCATGGCAGGAGGATGCTCAGCATTTTACTTTCTATTATATGGCCGGTTATGTTCTTTACCATTAAGCGGAGTATGGATAGCCCACCAACTCAGTTTCTCTAAATCTGACTTCATTAGTTTGTTTGATAATCTTTGGGTAATTCCTTCTAGCAATTAGCAATGAGCAGCTTGTTCACTTTTGTGCTCTGCATTGGCATGGTTTTTCTCATTTTTTTTTTCATTCTTTTTTTTGTGCTTCAGGAAGCATTTGAGAGAGGCTGACTCAGAGGTGTTAGCCAAATGGCATTTATACCTAGAAATGCCTCATTGACTTTATTGTGATTCCATCAGTCGATTCTCATTTCTTTAGTCTCTGACTCTGGGGTTTCCCATGTGTAGTCTTTGGCTGGGTGTTCTGTCTGCACTCTTCTTCAGAGCAGTCACCAAAATCCCACAAAATAAGCCAGGTGGTGGTGGCACACACCTTTAATCCCAGCACTCGGGAGTGAGAGGTCAGCAGAGCTCTGTGAGTTCGAGGTCAGCTTGGTCTACAGAGCAAGTTCCAAGACAGACTCCAAAGCTACATGTAAGGGTTAGAGAAACCCTAACATTAAAAAAAAATCCCACAAATTTCCAAGAAGAAAAAAAAATAGGTCTCTTACAAAGAAGCAAGGATCAGAATGGCTTTGTTCTTTATAATAGCCATACCAGAACGCAGAAAGCATTGGAGAAATGGCCTAAAAATTTTGAAGGCAAATTATTTCTAATTTTAATTATGTAGTATATATTTTCAGACCAGCAGATTTTTAGGAAAAAATTTCCTATGTATTCTTTTTGAGAAAGTGACTGAAAGTCACACAGAACATCTAAAGAGGAGCTCTGCATCAGACACAGTGGAAGGGTTTTTGTCAGGTTTTGAAAGGGTGTTTGTCAGGGAGGAGCCTAGAAAAACAGCTGTGCAATAAATTGAAGCTGGGATGGCAGGACAGAAACATTCAGAGAGATGAACCTCATAGAAGGCTTAATGTTTCTGGTACAGAGTTTGAGTGAGTCGGGAATTATAAAATTAAACGCATTAGTTTAATACAGATTATAGACTCTAGGAGAAGCAAAAACATTTTGCAGGAAATGAAAATAACCATAATTGACATTGCCTTGTCCTGAAAGCACATGTGTAATGCCTCCAACAAAGAAATATGAAATAGCAATACAAGTGTGCTGTTTAGAGTATGTAAATATGTATAATGAGAACCATGCAGAGTTGAAAATAATTGCCTTTGAAGGCAGGAAGTGATTGATAAAATGACTGAACATTATTATTATTATTGGTTTTTTTGAGACAGGGTTTCTCTGTAGCTTTGGAGCCTCTCTTGAAACTAGCTCTGTATACCAGGCTGGCCTTGAACTCATAGAGATCCACCTACCTCTGGATTCTGAGTGCTAGGATTGAAGGCATGTGCCACCACTGTCGGCTCACGTTCTTTTTCAAGTCTTAGTTAATATATAAATAATATTGAGTGAAGTGATTGTTTCATTTTATTATAGTGAGATCTGCTCCTTTTGGTGCCAAAAACCTAAACTCTGCCGATCCCTTCCATCCCCGATCAAGAAACAAATTATACTAACTGGCCATGGTGGCCGGTGCACACCTGTAATCCCTGTACTTGGGAGGCAGAGCAGGATGATTAACAAAAGTTCAAGGTTGGTTTTTCTCTAGGAAGCAAGCTCCTGGCCATCTTGGGCTACACATCATACTTGTATCTCAACAAATAACAAACAAACTAACAAGCAAAGTTTAGCAGGCAACAGTTATTGAAAAAGAAAGAAAAAGGAAAGGGTGGAAAAAACAATCAAAATGCAAAGAAAGAAAGAAATGATTTTTTTCTATAAGAATTGTTACAATATTTTTATTGTTTTTATTGAGCTATACATTTTTCTCCACTCCCCTTCCTTCCTTCCCTCTCCCCTTCTAGCCTCTCTTGTGACTCCCATGCTCCCAATTTACTCAGGAGATCTTCTCTTTTTCACCTTCCTATGTAGATCCATCATAAGATCCTCTTTGCTGTCTAGTTTCTCTGAGGCTATGGCCTGTAGGCTGGTTTTTCTTTGCTTTATGAGTGAATAAATATTATTTTTGTCTTTATGGGTATGGTTTACCTCACTCAAAATGTTTTTTTTTCTCTAGGTCCATCCATTTGCATGCAAATTTTAAGAGGTCATTATTTTTTTTACCGCTGTGTAGTGCTCCATTGTGTAAATATACCATATTTTCTTTATCCATTCTTCGGTTGAGGGGCATCTAGGTTGTTTCCAGGTTCTGGCTATTACAAATAATGCTGCTATGAACATAGTTGAACACATGTCCTTGTGGTATGATTGAACATCTTTTGGGTATCCAACAGCGGTATTGCTGGGTCTTGAGGTAGATTGATTCTTAATTTTTGAGAAATATCTATACTGATTTCCAAAGTGGCTGTACCAGTTTGCACTCCCACCAGCAATGGAGGAGCATTCCTCTTACCCTACATCCTCTCCAGCATAACCTGTCATCAGTGTTTTTGATCTTGGCCATTCTAACAGGTGTAAGATGAAATCTCAGAGTTGTTTTGACTTGTGTTTCTCTAATGGCTAAGGATGTTGAGCATTTCCTTAAGTGTCTTTCAGTTCTTTGAGATTTCTCTGTAGAGAGTTCTCTGTTTAGGTCTGTACCCCATTTTTTTTTAAAATAGGATTATTTGTTCTTTTCATGTCAAGTTTCTTGAGTTCTTTGTAGATTTTGGAGATCTGTCTTCTGTTTGAAGTGGGGTTGGTGAAGATCTTTTCCCAATATGTAGGCTGCTGAGAAACAAATAGATTATGCTACAGTTTAAATGCATTACCTCCCAAATTCAGATGTCCATGTGGTGTTGGGAGGCGGTGCCTTCCTTTATACTATGATTGAGTCACAAGGACTTTTCTTTCTTGGGAGGGGCTGGATGTTCTTGCAAAAGGGTTTTGATGAGCCGGGCGTTGGTGGCGCACGCCTTTAATCCCAGCACTCGGGAGGCAGAGGCAGGTGGATCTCTGTGAGTTCGAGACCAGCCTGGTCTACAGAGCTAGTTCCAGGACAGGCTCTAAAGCCACAGAGAAACCCTGTCTCGAAAAACCAAAAAAAAAAAAAAAAGGGTTTTGATGGAGGGCGGCATTCCTTTGGCCCTCCCACCTTTTACCGTGTGAAGATACTATGTTCTTTCTTATAAGACTTAGCAAAGCTACCACTTTGCAAGCAGAGACTGGATCCTAGCACATAATGAGCCCGTCAGTTCCTTGATTTGTACTTTTAGCCTTGAGTGAGAAACTTTTATTGTTCATAAATTATGTAGTCTGTGCTCTATCATCACGGCATCTCAGACAGACTAAGGCAAAACTTATTTCTGAGAACTTAATTTGGACAAGACGGATCACAGAGTTCTTATTTACTATATTGCACATTATTCAGTAATAGCCATATTATATATTTATTAGCTATATTACTTCCTCTAGGAAAAGAATGTGAGAGAGTGTCAAGGTCAGCCAGAGAATCAGGCATCACCACGCCCTCAGATCATTTGCCCTAATCCAAACTTCTGTGATAAGCACATCCTGAGGAGGTGTGAGGAAGAAGTCAAGAGGCTTCATCCCACTTAAAATTAGCAGCAGTGCAGTCTGTCTGCTGCTAAAGTGTTGACGGAGAAAAGACAAAGGCTGGTGTGTAAATTCAGATTTCACTTTGTTGAGAGAGGTTAAAAATAGAAAGGAGTTCTGTTTGGGTTTAGACAGCTAAAGTTGAGAAGTAAAATCTCTGTAAATGGGTAGGCTTGAGATTTTTTTTTTCTTCTACTCAGGAGCTGCCAAAACAAACACCCTGCCTGTCTGCTCGTGTTTCTAGTATCACGATTCATCACAAGGCTGCCCTGCATCAGCAATTTTAAACCTATAAATTCACAGCTCAGGAGAGTTATTAGGAGATTATCCAGACACTGAAGTGCTGGTGTGTGTGTGGGGATACAAAGGAGCCTCTTCACAGTGGGCGTTTCAGTTCTCTTCTAGTTCTCAGGCACTTGGTAATTTCACAGTGTAGATACGGAGTATTTGCCAAGTAAATCTCTTTCAACACCTTCTCTTCTCCATGCTTCTAACGGGGAAAGAAGTTATTTTAAGTAGATGATTCTCCTGCTCTCTGTTTGGATTTTGTTTGGTTGTCCCCTATATGGAATCTCATTTTCAATATCATACCTTAGAGCAAACAAACAGCAAACCCTGAAAGAATACATCCAGGACTCAAAGAACATAAATGTTATTCAGAAAAGTTTTGAAAAAAAAAATAGGGTCCTGGAAATAGTCACTGGAAGAAAATACTAGTTATTGCTATTTAAATCTGTCAAAAGGGGATGGAGAGGTAGCTCTGTGGTTAAGAGTCTTTGTTGCTCTTATAGAGGACTGGCATTCAGTTCCCAGAACAAAGTAGGGGGCTAACAACCACAGTAACTCCAGTTTAGGAGATGACCCCCTCTTCTGGCCACTGTGGGTACTTGCACTCTGTGCGCTCATACACACAGATACACACATTTCTCCCCACGTCCCCTCCCCCACTCACACACACAAAATAAAATAAATATTTACTGTCCTGGAACTTGCTCTGTAGACCAACCAGGCTGGCCTTGAACTCACAGAGATCCCCTTGCCTCTGCCTCCTAAGTGCTGGGATTAAAGGTGTTTGTCACCACTCCTAGCTTGTTTCATAACTTTACAAATGTTTGCACATACATCATTGGAATTACTTGATGCAGGCATTAAATTATTTATAACTGAGGAAATTGAGCTGGGACATTGTTCAGCAACATGACCAAGGCCCGACACTACACCATGAAAGGCAAAACCAGAATTCTTGTTTCAGCGTTTTGTTATTTTTTTTTCTTCCATTAGTAAAAACTATATCTTTGGGGCTGGAGAGATGGCTCAGAGGTTAAGAATACTGACTGTTCTTTCAGAGGTCCTGAGTTCAATTCCCAGCAACCACATTGTGGCTCACAACCATCTGTAATGAGATCTGGTACCTTCTTCTGGCCTGTAAACATACCTGCAGACACTGTGTACATAATAAATAAATCTTCAAAAAAAATTAAAAAACTATATCTTTGATTAGTTACCAGCATTCTCATTCTATAGTTCAATATATAAAGGCAAAAATAAAAGAATCTTAACATATTTGTCCAAAAACATGGTGTAAGAGGAATAAGAGTAAGGAAAAATAAAGGCAAACCCTGCCTCCAAATGCTTTGCCTTCGATTACTTGACCACAATAATTGTTGAGTGAATTGCTGAAGAGCTAGATGTTCAGCGCACACTGTCCATTACTGCTCTTAATAAGGTTTGCCCTACTTAAAAGATTTCCACTAAAATCCATTTCTTCTTGGCAAACACTGGAGTCTTTGTATAATTATTTTTCTCCTCGGGAAATATTACAAGCAACTGAAAAAAATTTAAGGTAAATAACAGAAATGGAGCATATTTTAAAATAATGATAAAGCCAGATAGCCTCAAATCGTAATGCATACGTAGAGGATTGCTTCCATCACAAAGCTATGTAGTATATACCATTATGTGGCCAGTCATTATGAAGTGAGTATAGAGAATCTGGTTAGCATTATAGTTTCACACAGTTTCTTTCTGTCCCCTTTGCAGGGAGGGACTAGACCTTTCAAATAGACATTTGATTTAGAATTTTGACTCACAGAGACAAACAGTATCTTTATGACTCTGAGTCTGTAATTTGGGCTTTTTCCTTCTCCCTGTCTCTTTCCTGCCTTCTTCCCTTTCTCCTAATGGCAGACTTGTTGTAGCAAACTTGAGGCCCAGGTGGAGAAGTGGTCAAAGGCAGATTGCATTTTCTAGTATTTGGTATTTGTGATGCCAGCTGTAGGCCAACCACTTTCCAAGATACTTTCCATGTTTTAGCAAGAAATCCTCAAATACTTAGAAACCCCTCAGACTTAAGAAAACCAGAATGGGGTTGGTCCTATTACTCAACTCTTTTTTTTTTTTTTCACCAAATGAACTCTAGTTCTGGGGATAGATTACTCTTACTACTGTCTTCTCTCCTCCCCACTGGCCCTTCAGCAATTCTCAGTACCTTAGAAGAAGGATGTCTAACAATCTGCAGCAGTCTGAATGCCTGTGCATCTGTCCTTCCTCCACTCCTCAATTCATAAGTTAAATCACCAACGTGATGGTGTCAGGGGATGGGACTCAAGAGAGGGATTTTTGCCCTTATATGAGAGGCCTTAGAATGTGCCCTTGCCTTTTCTGCCACGTGAGGACACAGTGACTAGACACTAGTGAACAAGGACATGGCCTTTTACTAGATGCTAAACTTCTGGTCCTTTGATCTTGAAGTGAGAGGACTTTTTTTTTTTTTTTGTAAGTTATCAAGTCTATGGCGGCTCAAATAATATTTTCCTTTTTCTTTCCTTCTATCCCTCCCTCCTTCCATCCTTCTTTCATTCCTTTCTTTCTCCCTTCTTTCTTTCCCTTCTTTCCTCCATTCTCCTCCTCCTCTACTCCTCCTCCTCTTCATGGTGGAGTCAGAGTTTCCTTGGTAGCCTGTCCTGCCTTCAAATGTATGCTCACGCCCCCTTCCTGCCTTCCCTTCCCAAATGCTGGGATGGCAGCTGTGTGCTGTCATGACTGCCCTGACAATATCCTTTAATCAGCCAATGGTCTACTTAAATCAGAAAGAGCTGATCTCTATTATTCCTGCCAATACTCTTGACCACAGTAGACACCCTGTGCTTGGGAATCCATGCCTCCCCATGGTCCTATGAATCACAAGGACACAGCTCAGCATACACAGTTATTACAGACTGCCCTTGAAGACAGTGAACATCTTGGCATTTTGAAAGTTCTGTAAAAGGACGAATAATGGTTATTCTTGTTATTATTTTTTTAAAATTTATTTAACTTTATTTCATGTGCGTTGGTGTGAAGGTGTCAGATGCCCTGGGACTGGAGTTACAGACAGTTGTGAGCTACCATGTGGATGCTGGAATTTGACCCCAGATCCTCTGGAACAGGAGCCAGTGCTCTTAACCTCTGAGCCATCTCTCCAGCCCCGTTCTTGTTATTTTTTGAGATTTTGAGAAATTGCTAGTGGTTGAGACTATTATTTTTCTTGGTAATAAGATAAGCAAACATAGCCGGGCGGTGGTGGCTCACGCCTTTAATCCCAGCACTCGGGAGGCAGGGCAGGCGAATCTCTGTGAGTTCGAGGCCAGCCTGGTCTACAAGAGGTAGTTCCAGAACAGGAATCAAAAGCTGTCTCAAAAATTAAAAAAAAAGATAAGCAAACATTACAGAATATAAAATCATTTAAAAGTAAAGTTGTTACATTTTCTCCCAATCTGTGCTACTTTGTTGTTACTCTGACCTTTTCCCATCCATTTCTTTCTTTCTTTTTTTTTTTTTGTTTTTGTTTTTTTTTCGAGACAGGGTTTCTCTGTGGTTTTGGAGCCTGTCCTGGAACTAGCTCTTGTAGACCAGGCTGGCCTCGAACTCACAGAGATCTGCCTGCCTCTGCCTCCCGAGTGCTGGGATTAAAGGCATGCGCCACCACCGCCCGGCTCTTCCCATCCATTTCTAACCTAGACCATCTCCAAAGTTAAATCCTCCTGCCTCAACCTCCTGGAGGTTGGGATTATAGATATGTGCTACTGTATTTGGCTCAACTTCACCTTCATAACATCTATACTTTGATTTTTATATACTTTGGAGAGAAAACCTTCAATTAAGATATAGCTATATAATTTACAAATGTTAGGGGTCAAGCTGTATATGTCATTTCAGAATCTGCTTGATTAGGAGTACTGTGAATTTCTTTCCAGATATATCACTTTACACGATTGCACACTTTTGCATTGTGAAGAAGTATCATGCTGTCAGCAATAGATTTTGCCAGATATGGTGTCAGATCCCCTGGAACCAGATCTTCAGACAGTTGTGAGCTGCCATGTGAGTGCTGGGAATTGAACCGGGTCCTCTGGAAGAATAGTCAGTGCTCTTAACCACTGAGCCATCTGTCCAGCCCCCAGATATTTTTAGTTTTAATAGGTGTCTTAAGGGTTTCTATTGCTATGATGAAACACCATGACCAAAAAGCATGTTGGGGGAAGGAATGGTTTATTTGGCTTATACTTCCACATCATAGTCCATCACTGAAGAAAGCCAGGGCAGAAACTCAAACAGGGCAGGAATCTGCAGGCAGGAGCTGATGCAGAGGTCATGGAGGGAGGCTGCTTACTGGCTTGCTCAGCTGCTTTCTTACAGACCCAGGGTCACCTACCCAGGGTGGTCCCACCCGCAATGAGCTGGACTCTCCCCCATCAACCACTAGTTTTGAAAGCCCTTACAGCTGGATCTTATGGAGCCATCTTCGCAACTGAGCTGCCCTCCTTTCAGATAGCTCGTTTGTGTGTCAGCTTGACATAGACTAGCCAGCACAACAGACAATACTGTTTAAAACTGAACATTTAATCACTGACTACTTCTGATTATTTCTCAAAAGTAAATATTAGAGATGGAGGTTTTTTTTTTTTGTTTTTGTTTTTTGTTTTTTTGAGACAGGGTTTCTCTGTCCTTTGGAGCCTGTCCTGGAACTAGCTCTGTAGACCAGGCTGGTCTCGAACTCACAGAGATCCGCCTGCCTCTGCCTCCCAAGTGCTGGGATTAAAGGCGTGCGCCACCACCGCCCGGCTAGAGATGGAGTTTTTTAAAGCAGAAGATATGTTTATTTTTAAGCCTTTCTTATATTTTTCCACATTGCTTCCCAACTGTTACCATGAGACTGCATACTTCCACCTTCAACAACTCCTTGTCAATCTTCTGATTGACAACTAGCGAGATAGCCCTTTTATCGGCTACTAATGAGGTTACACATTTTAATTTATCTTTGGCTTTGTGTTCTCCTTTTGTGAGTTTCTTGCTCCTAAAAGCGTTCATTTTTATTCTATGTGGATGTGACATTAAACACTTGCATGTTGAAATGCACAGAAGCAAACTCAAATTCTGAAAGCAATTATTGCCTCCCGCCTCGCCCAGAATTGTCATCATTTGGTTTGCTGTTCTCATCCAACTATTTGGATTTTTACAAATTACTTCCTTTCTTCAGTAGCTTTCTAAGTGATAATTATTCTTTTATTCCCCCTCTCAAGAATATTTTAGATTTTCAAAATGTAGTTTGTTTTTGCCAAGAAATGCTCTACTCAGATTGAGTTATTTATTTTAAAATTGGAAGCCTGGAAATTTACATTTATTTAGGAAAAAATTAAGCAAGCAGTACCAAAACATAATCTAACTTACCAGCTTCCCCCTTAGGTTAAAGATATTATCTTTTAAAAATTATGTTGTAGGATAGTTTCTATTTAAAGAACATATAACAATTAGGTAAAATAGTGATGGCACTGCCGTTTGTCACAAGGTAGAAACTCAGAGGAAGGAGGATCAGTATGGGCTGCAGTGCTCACTGCCTGTTTTCTAAACACTTGGCTATTTTTGTTGTGCTGTTTTCTTATTAGATAGGGTCTCCTGTGCAGTAGTCCTACCTGGACTGGAGCTTGCTGTGTAGACCAGACTGGGCTCAAACTTGTCTCAGGCTTCCTGCTTCTACCTCCAGGAAGCTGGGGTTACAGGGGTGTGTTGTGGCATCTGGCTGGGCTTAGCTGTTTTGCTGCTGACCTAAAGTCCGGTATTACTGCAAAATCCATCATCACCCACTCCAACAGCCAACTCACTGGGTGCTGGAGGTTGTTGGTATCAGTAACACCAGAGGAGACACTCTTAGGGGTTTTGATGGTGCTCATATCTCCACCTTATTTTTAGGACTCTCAAGCAATGTTCAGGACGTTAGACATTCCTTTACTTTCAGTGTCTCCGTGCACACAGTCACCCTTTCCTTGACTCATGCCTCTCACATCTTAGGACCTTTCACCCAGATATTTCCTGTGCCTCCACTGACCATATGGCCTTTGCTTTTTTGAGAGTCCTAATTTCAGGTATCCTGTCCTGCTGCCAAATTAAATGCCAGACCATATGCTTCATATTTATTTAGGGGAAATGTATCAATTACCTAGACTTCAGTTTCCTAAACTCTGCTTATCAATATTTGTTAGACAGTTGATGACATTTATTTCCTCAGAGTGCAGTTTAGATGTTTTCTTTCTCGGGAAGCTTTCCTTCACAGCTTTCCTCTCTTAAATGCCTTCTTACCTATGATGATGGATTTCCCTAGTGTATTTGGGAAAAGTGAAAATCGAAAGGGGTTGTACCACATGTATTCTGACTTTATCCACTTCTGCCCTGCTGTTCAGGAAGGCCTCCCTTGCCTAGGCAGAAGACACCTTCATTTTTCTGCTGCTAAGTGTCTGAATCAGTCCTTCTTCCTTCTAGTAGGTCTGTGGATCTGAATAGTCTTAACAGGCCATTTCCTGTCTTGCCTGTTTCAGTCTAGAATACTACAGGGAAGTTACTGGGTACCAACCCAGGTAGTCTTTCCACTCTTAAGTACACATGCGTAATTTAGAGGCTTGATGGTGTATGTGTATGTCTGTGTGTGTGTGAGAGAGACAGACAGAGACAGACACAGAGTTGCCCGGTCAATGCTAGGGATCCAATCTAGGTCCTCTGGAAGAGCAGCAGCAGCCGGTGCTCTTAATCACTGAGCCATCTCTCCAGGCCCCTGTCCTATAATGTTTTAATTTCATTTTGTGCCAGGGATTTGTTATATAAAATTGCCTAGAAAATATTTCTTTTCCTTCTAATCGATACCACTTTGGAAACTGATGTTTGTTCGTACATGTGCCTAAATATCTCTCAGATTCTTAGAATGCTGAATTTACTCATCCTTAGTTACTTGTCCTTAAGTGCACACACACACACACACACACACACACACACACACACACACGCGGGGTTGGGGGAGATGTAAATGGTTTTTGCTGGAGCCATCACTCCAACTCATTAATCTTCATTACCCTCACCTCTCTTCCCCTTCCCTTCCCCTCCTCCTTCTACCCACCTCTACCACCCTGCTTCTTGACCCATACGATCCCTCTGACTTTTTTTTTTTCTTTTTGGTTGAAGAAATGGTTCAGTGTGCAAAGCTGTACGAGCATAAGCATCTGTGTTCAGCTCTCCAGAATTCATGTAAAGGTGGTGTGGTCACCGGAGTCTGAAGCCCCAGAGCTCCTAGGATGAGATGGGAAGTGGAAGCCAGTGAATCACTGGAAAACAGGCTAACGACAAAGAGACCCTGTTTCAAATAAACCTTTCTCTTTAGCTGGGAATATAGAAAGGTGCCCAGCACACACCGCTCAACTCTCACAGTGTCACTGCCTGCACTAAGGGCGAACAAAGTCACTAGGGAAAGCTTGAGTCTTTCTTTTGAGTGTAGATGTTCTTCTTACACAGCCTGTTCATCTTCTTAGTGAGGAAGATAAACTTGCCACGTTCAGCTCTCCTGACACAATGGACCTAGTTTCCACAGGAATACTTATTATGCTAGCTAATAGTCCATTTGACTGAGTGTCAATATGTTAGCCCAATTGTGCCAAACTCTCCCATTCAGCTGTTTTGGAACAGATCAGAGAGATTCTGATGACTTGGTAAGACCTGAAAAATGAAAGACTCCAAATACAAATTTACTCATATGCACACGTGTAACATAAGGACTTGGGTTGTCACTCATTGGGAGAATACTTGCCTACTATGCTCTGGGTTTATAAGGACTTGGGTTGTCACTCATTGGCAGAATACTTGCCTACTATGCTCTGGGTTTAATCCCCAGCACTCAAACAACAAACACACAATGTCGTATCTACACTCGATTGAATGGATTTTTGCTATTGTCACCGAATGATTTTTAAAACATGTTTTTTTTTTTTTTTTTTTTTTTTTTTGGTTTTTCGAGACAGGGTTTCTCTGTGGTTTTGGAGCCTGTCCTGGAACTAGCTCTTGTAGACCAGACTGGTCTCGAACTCACAGAGATCCGCCTGCCTCTGCCTCCCGAGTGCTGGGATTAAAGGCGTGCGCCACCACCGCCCGGCCTAAAACATGTTATTTTTGTCACCCACTTTCCCCCCTTTTACCTCCATTACTTTTGCTCTTGTTCCTTCCGTCAAGTATATCTTATTCCCATCTTAATCTTTCAGAATTCTGCCATTTCAAATTCCAATGCCTTCTCTGTATAACAGACTTCCACTTTGTATCAACAATGATTCTCACATAGACTTCATTACAGAGCAGTTTGAATGCATGCCTCTCCTGGCCAACTGTTCAGGAGACTTATGAGGATAGAAAGCCCAGCACACCAATCTTCATGTCTGTCCACTGAGACAACACATGGCATTTTATGGCGTACTTCTGACGGAATGAATGATACATGAAAGCCTTGGTCAGCCAAATGAATAGCCAGCGGCCTTAAGAACACCTACATGTCAAAGTGGAGTATATCATCTGTGATATACTATAGCTGCTCTCTCATACTCGGTATTCATGTATTCCCCTATTGGCTTAGGTACACTGTCTTGTAGTGAGATAATAAAATTGATGAACTGGTGGCGTCTAAGAATGGAACAGGATGCTGAGTAGAAAAAATTAAGTTAATGGACCCCAGATGCAGAGGGAAAAAATTCAGTCCAGAAATTCCTAGGTTGTATTCAGTTCACCATAAGAACTATACAGTATATCAAAGAGCCCACGATTATATTGCATAATAAAAAATATTGATGGGCTGGAGAGATGGCTCAGAGGTTAAGAACATTGCCTGCTCTTCCAAAGGTCCTGAGTTCAATTCCCAGCAACCACATGGTGGCTCACAACCATCTGTAATGAGGTCTGGTGCCCTCTTCTGGTCTGCAGACATACACACAGACAGAATATTGTATACATAATAAATAAATAAATAAATAAATAAATAAATATTTAAAAAAAAGAGAGGCGAGGTTTAAAAAAATATTGATGACAGAGTGGGGGGAGTGGGAGGGAAATAGGGGGAGGGGAAGAGGTATAAATTTTTAATAAATAAATAAAAAATATTGATGACAATGAAGAAGATGGCAATGGTGATACTGACATCTAAACAACTTGTATTTGCTTAATACAAATAATATTATTTCTGAATGCGATTGAAAATTATAGTTAAGAAGGTATTTATGTATTTTCATGATATATATATATATATCTTTGGACATATGCATTTCATAATGGTGAGTTTACAATTATTCTAAATTATTTTTTTGAAACAGAGTCTCATTATGCAGTCCTGGCAAGCCTGAACTCACTATTTAGCCCAGGCTGGCCTCAAAATTACAATGATCTCACTGCCTCTGCCATCCAACTGTTGAGATTAAAGGTGTGTGCCACCACACCTGGATAAATTTTTGTTTAAATATATTAACCTTATATGGTTAGCACTTCCAAACTTTTCCATGAAATGGTTTGTCTTATGATCAGTCAGGCCCTCAATACACTTGCCCTTTTCTCTTTTGGTATTTGATTGGCAAAATCTCTAGCTGGTGAACACAGTTTCTCCTCTATTTAGTGCCCAAACATCTGGAGAAAACAAGTTCTCATGATGACTGAACTAAATTTTAACTTATGACTTCAAGCCTCAACTAGATACTCAGGATTGCCCAGGGGTTCTTTGCATGTCCTTAAGTCATTTGATTCTGCCACTCTTCCAGATAACACTCTTAACCTTTAAGCCTCTTTTTCGATTTTCCACCTCAGCTGATGACCTTGCTTCTTTTGTGAGAAAGAAGAGAAAAATTCCACCCTGTCACTGCTTCTGCTCTACCTACTGACGTCTTATCTGCCCTTATGTTATGAAAGCTGAACTGTTCCTGTTTTCTATGAGACACAGACATAACTCTCTTCCTGTGCTCTGGGCCTTAATTCTCTTTTGCTCTTAAAATTATCCCCTATCTTTCATTGACCAATTCGTTTCTTTCTTATAGGTTAATTAATTGATAAATACAACAAACATCTTTTATTTAATAAAGAAGTCTTTTAAGCTCACGTCCCTTGTCAGCTGCCGCTCAATTTCTTCACTCCTTCAGGAAAGTCACAGAAATGCTAGTCCCTGTGCTAGCATTTCTAACGCCATCTTATGTTTACTCCAGGAAAGCTATTAGAATTCACTGTCCCACCAGTGATGGATGCAACAAGCATACCATGCACCTTCATATCACCAAACTGTAGTTGGTCACTTTACTCTGTTTACTCTTTGCCTCTTTTATGGGCCTGCCACCCAGCTCCCAAATAATCTCTAATGGAGACTTAATTCTTACTTATGAATGCCCAGCCTTAGCTGGGCTTGTTTCTAGCCAGCTTTTCTTAACTTGAATTATCCTGTCTATCTTTTGCCTCTGGGCTTTTATCTTTCCCTGTTCCTTTATACCTTTCTCTCCTTCTTATTCCATGGCTGGTTGTGTTGCTGAGCGGCTGGTCCTTTCTTTTCTTGCTCCTTGAACTCCCTTTTCTCTTTTTCTCCTTCTATTTATTCTTTCTGCCTGCCAGCCCCGCCTATTCTTTCTCCTGCCTAGTTATTGGTCATTCGGCTCTTTATTAGACCAGTCAGGTGTTCTAGATAGGCAAAGTGGGATGGAGAGATGGCTCAGTGGTTAAGAGCATTGACTGTTCTTTCAGAGGACCTGAGTTCAATTCCCAGCAACCACATGATGGCTCACAACCATCTGTAATGAGATCTGGTGCCCTCTTCTGGCCTGCAGATATACATGGAGGCAGAATGTTATATATATATAATAAAAAAAATAAATATTAAAAAAATAGGCAGCCGGGCGGTGGTGGCGCACGCCTGTAATCCCAGCACTCGGGAGGCAGAGGCTGGTGGATCTATGTGAGTTCAAGACCAGCCTGGTCTACAAAGGGAGTTCCAGGACAGGCTCCAAAGCTACAGAGAAACCCTATCTCGAAAAACAAAACAAAACAAAACAAAAACAAACAAACAAACAAAAAAAGACGAAGAAGAAAAAAATAGGTAAAGTAACACAGTTTCACAGTTAAACAATTGTAACATAAAAGAATGCAATGCATTTTTTGCATCATTAAACAAATGTTCCACAGCATAAACAAATGTAACACATCTTGAAAATAATATCCCATAGCACCAAACCCAGTGCTGATCTCTGTCTTTATCACGCTTGACTTCATTGGAGTAGCTAATGCAAATGATCTCCTGGAACACATTAACTTCCAAGAAGCTTCTTTTGGTTTTCCCCGCCATGTTTTTGGACACTTCCCAGTTTTCTTTGTTGGTTCCTCCTTACAGACTCTGAGAAATGTCAAAGCTTGGAGTGTCCTGAGACTCAATACTCAGTTCTCTTTTCTCTCTTTCTTTATCCCCCAGGAACTTTCAGCCAGATTCACAACACACACACACACACACACACACACACACACACACACACACAATTTTCTTTTTTATATATAACATAATTCTTTAGTGATTCTTTGGGAATTTTACAACGTGAACCTTAATCCTACACACTTCCAGTCCCCTCCATATCTGCCCCTCACCCCTGCAGCATCCTCTCCCAAAAGAAACCCCCCAAAATTAAAAACAACAAAAAAGTCACCTCACTTCTCTGTCTTTCCCGTCTCTCCAACATCTCTTCATTAGTCCTAGAGGCATTGAGAACTGCAGCATTATACCCTTTTGTCCAATCTGCCCCACCTGCACATGTTCACTGCAATGAGTCATTGGTCTGGTTCAAGGGCCCTGGCACACTATCATCACTGGACCCTCACTGAAACCTTTTTTGGATAGCCTGCTATTTATTTGAATCATGAAGGTCATGTGGAGTGAGTCCATTTGAGAGCTCCAGCAGGCTATAAATGGGGTAGAATCAGGATGGGTCAAAGTAAGGCCCATTATGTGGGTCTGGATGGTAGCTGGGCTAGTCAGTCCGGGCCACTGGGACTGCCCCTTTCAGACAAGAGACAGAGCCAGCTCTCCTAGGTCCATGTCATAGGGACAAGCTCTCGCATGCAGGTAGCAAGGGGTGGGGCCTGCTTTCTCCTGAATACTGTGTGTGTGTGTGTGTGTGTGTGTGTGTGTGTGGACACAGCTCTTACATGAGGGGTGGGACTAGTTCTCCTGTTGCATTGTTCAGCGAGGGGCAAGGCCAGATATCTCAGGACCATTGAAGGATGGGACTAGCTCAGCATGGCCCTCATATTTCAACAGTCATGGTTCCTATGGCCCCTGTGGCAGTACAGGCCAAGATCATCACACATACCCTAGCTTCAGTAGGAACATGGACCCAGTCATGGCCTTCAGCAGCAGCTTGGCCCACATGTCACATAGAATATAAAAAAGAAAAATGCACCAAGAATATGTGAATAAAAACTAACTAGCCAACCAAACAAAAACTCCAAGAGTCAGCATGCATGAGTTTACAGTGGCTAAAATCTTTGGACAACTTGAACATTAAATAAAATAACTATAGAAGCAGATTAGGGCCAGGGATGGCTCACATCCCTGTCAGGAGGCTGAGGAAGGAGGAACCCGAGTTTGAGGCCAACCCAGGCTACATAGTGAGGTCTTATTTCAAAATAAAAATGATGTGTTATTCCCCTCTGTATGCTATGAATACCATTGGTTAGTAAAGAAACTGTCTTGGGCATGCACAGAGCAGAATAGAGGTAGGTGGGGAAACTATTTTTTTTTTTTTTTGATTTTTCGAGACAGGGTTTCTCCGTAGCTTTTGGTTCCTGTCCTGGAACTAGCTCTTGTAGACCAGGCTGGCCTCGAACTCACAGAGATCCACCTGCCTCTGCCTCCCGAGTGCTGGAATTAAAGGTGTGCGCTACCACCGCCCGGCTAGGTGGGGAAACTAAACTGAATGCTGGGAGACAGAAGGTGGAGTCAAGGAGAAGCCATGTAACCCCGCTAGATACAGACATCAGAACTTTACCCAGTAAGCTACAGTCTCGTGGTGATGCACAGATTAATAGAGATGGGTTAATTAAAGATATGAGTTAGCTAGAAATATGCTTAAGCTATTGGCCAAACAGTATTGCAGATAATATGGTGTGATTATTTTGGGGTTGAGCAGCTGGGAACAAACAAGTAGCCCACCTACTACAAATTGGTGCTCCAATGCATGCTAGCTAAATCCACATAAAACCTGAGAGGGCTTGGAAAGGAACTCTAGACACTAAAAAACAAAATTTAGCCACATTATTTTCCGGATGGGTTCTGCTTGCTGGAGGCATGCTGTGGCTCCTTTAAGAGAGGTCCTACAGATTCAGTGGTAACAGAAAAAACAGCTGTGTGATTTTGAAACAGCAGCTTCCTGGGCTGTACTGCCAGTATGAACTCTGACAAGGTCTGGCTATGGAGCATTTCAATGGAGTCTGTGAGCAGATTGCTACAACTTGCTTAATGGCAACGCAGACTTCCTACAACCCAACCCTAGATCTGGGGCAGAAAGAATAGCTCTCAGAAACAATGAACAGACTGCTGCCATGTTGGACTGGGCAGAACAAGCAGTTAGGGCCTTGTTTGCCTTAGCAATACTGTCGCTTAGGATTTTAAGAAGCACTTATGATCTTAAGAAGTGCTCCTGGACAGAAAGTAATTACAGATACACAATAAAGGCAGATTCAGATAAAAAAGACTTCTAAATGGGTCACAGTGTGGATAAATGTATATAGGCTTGGGAGAGAAAGAAAAAAGAATATAGATAGTTATAAAAAGAAGTAAATGATTAAAAAAAGGTAAAGTCTTTAAAGAGACAGAGTACAGACAGCCATAGATTAAAGGAGTAAAGAAAAATAAGCCACACAAATATGGAATATACACAGAGAGTATGATTTATGTATATTATTGTGTTTTCTTTGAAGTTTTTGACTGTGAAGGAGCTAAGTACAGAGAGATATTTCATTGTACGAGTTGCTAAGCTAAAACAGAATATGTATTTTAAAAGTATCTTGATTCCAAAATTTGGGTCCAAGGATTTGTTGCTTTGGAAAAGAGGTTCTTTTTTTGTTTCCACAGAAAATGAGAACCTGTGGAATCCTAGACTAATGTGGTTTGATGGACCAAGACTCCTAAAAGGTTGCTGTGAACACCCCCCAAAAATTGCTTCACCCAACAAAAGCAGAAAGCAGTTTGGAGAGAACAACACCCATATTCCCAAAAATTGTTTATAAAAGTTTGTTTACATTTAAAGGGGGATACGATATAAAGATGAACACTTTGTATTGGTATGGATCTTGGTTTATTGATACAAATTTAAGGTCAATTTTGTTATATATATTTCTGCTCTTGATTAAGGCATTGTGTTTGTGTTGTGGAGTTACAGAGAGGTATGAGCAGCCATGTGGATGCTAGGAATTGAATCCAGGTCCTCTGGAAGAGCAGTCAGTGCTCTTAACTGCAGAGCCACCTCCTCAGCACTTGGTCATTACTCTTAAATATCTAAGGGAAAAATTTGTTTTTACAACTTTCCTGTAATCTTTAAGATTTATTTACTTATTTATTTTTAGGGTTTCTTTGTATAGCCCTGCCTATCCTGGAACTCTGTAGACTAGGCTGTTGTTGAACTCAGAGATCTGCTTGTTTCTGCCTTCTGGGATTATGGGATTACAGGTGTGCACAACCACACCATTACTGCTTTAAGTTACCATGCTGTTTTATTCAGTCATTTAAACTAGCTTTCTAACTCAGGTCCTTGCTTCTAGCCTTGGTTCTGCACTATTAAACCTTAACACTGCAGAAACATTGGTCTTTTCAAAGGGTAGAACTAATGTCATTACTTCTCTACTCAAAATGGCCTTCCATCAATTTAGAACAAAACCTCAGCTCTTTTCATGGTGTTCTAGGCTCCCTCTAGAAGGGCTTTCAACTACTTTTCCAAACTTGTTTCCTATCACTTTTCCTTTCATCTTAGTCTTAACCATGTGGGGCTTCCTCTGTGTTTCAAGAGCATCATGGGCTGTCATCTCAGGGCACTTACTCTTCAGCAGTCCTCACCTCATTACATCTGCCCAGACTCTTTCCTGACTACCCTATCTACAATGATGCTTTCTATTCCTTTACACTGCCCTGCTTCTCTTCATTGCATTGACCATTGGCAGACATTATAAGGTCTAATTTTTATTATGATTGATGGTGTTTCCACAAATATCTGAGGGCTCAGGCTTTTTTCTGTCAAATTTATTGCTGTATTCCTAATGTTTAAATGGTACCTCTTAACCAAGAAGTACTTAGTAAATATGGTTCAATTCAACCACTGTGACCAAAAAAAATTATCCAGTAAGCTTTGACCAGGAAGGGAGGACAGGGTTTTGAATAAATATCATTCAAAAGGCAGGATTTTGATGGGCAAAAGAAGATGAGTCAAGGTTGAAATACATACATACATACATACATACATACATATAATACATAATAAAAAGCAATAACCAAGGTCATCCCAATGAGATAATATATATACATGTGCAAGTCATGTATGTATGTGTTCACATGAGTGTGTGTCCTTATTTTAACAGATTATTATTGTGTGGGAAAGACACAGGTACACTATGGCCACTTTTAGCTCATCATCTGGCTTGCACAGAAAATACTATCTGCTGAGCCATCTCGCCAGACCCTCCATCTTCTATTTTGAGAAAAGGCCTCGGGCTGGAGAGATGGCTCAGAGGTTAAGAGCACTGGCTGCTCTTCCAGAGGTCATGAGTTCAATTCCCAGCAACCACGTGGTGGCTCACAACCATCTGTACTGAGATCTAGCGCCCTTCTCTGGCGTGCGGGCATACATCAAGGCAGAATGTTGTATACATAATAAATAAATAAATCTTTAAAAAAAAAAAAAGAAAAGGCCTCTCACTGAACCTCAACTGTCTTGCTAGTTTGACTAGCCAACAACCTCAGTGATTTGCCTTTCTCTGCCTCTAGCACTGGGGTTACAAATGAACACTAGGGTGGTTGGTTTTGCATGTGGGTGCTGGGGATCTGAACTCACGTCTTTATGCAGCAAGCTTTTTAACCACTGAGCCATCTTCTGAGGCCCAAGGTTGTTATGTTTATTCTAATAGGAGGGGGATGGCAGGGGTATGAGTGTATGATATACCTGTATTTCCCATTCCTTTTCTCTGTTTAGGTATTTTGAAGGAAACCAAAGCCTTTGGAGAAAGACATAAAGCATTCAAAAGTTGAACTCAGTAGTAAGCTGCATAAAATACTCAATGGGATTATTCCACAAATTAAAAGAGGTAGCCATATATCTAGAGGGACATCTGATTTTTTAACAAAGAAAAAAATAGATTTTTTGGAAGGGAGACTTCAGAGTCTGTTAGAGGAAGGTTTCTTTAGCTGTAGGAATTTGAGGTTTAGTGGAAAAGAGGATGTAGGGATGAATTAAAGCAACATTTGATCACAGTACCTATGTTTGCTTTGTATATTAAACAATGCTGTTATCGTTTATAATAAGTTTGCCGTACTCTTGTTTCAAGAATAGGGTCTAATACAGATAATTTTTTTTGAAATTGTGCTACTCTAGGTTAAACATGTCTCTGTTAAGAAAACCTAGCTATTTGAACCTTAAAGCTTTAAGAAGTGTAACAGAAGGCTACATAGGAAGTGTTGACCTAAGCAGGCTGAGAAGGTGTGATATTCGGAGTGAAATGCCAGACCACCAAGCAGAAATTCAAAACAAGTTTCCATGTCTAGGTGCTTCTTAAAAACCACAAAGGTCACTCAGTGGAAACAGAGCATGTGTGGCAGATGTTCTTTAGGAGGGTCTGACTGTGCATTCCTTGGCCCCTCTCAGCAGGATGAGGAGCAGGCCCTTGCCCTTTCAGTTTAGGCTTTCTTAGTGAATCTTAGAGAACTAGAGTTGTAAGGTTTCTCAAGAGAATTTTGAGGGTCAGAAAGTGAATGCCTAGCAACCTGATACTTGCTCTGTAGACCAGGCTGGCCTTAAACTCACAAAGGTCCATCTGCCTCTGCCTTCCCAGTGCTGGGATTAAAGGTGTGTACCACCATTGCCTGGTTACCTTTATCTTATCGGGGAGGATCTACCCAACAGCCCCTTCTGTTGGTCAAGAAAAAGAATGCATAATGCATTTGATGGGCCAGATATAGGCTACACAGAAGTGAAAGCCAATATGGAGATTCTTTATATTTTTGCCCAAGAAAACTGCCTGGGATGTCAATTAGGCTGAAAACTAAAACAAGCAACAACAATAACAACAGAAAAAAAAAAAACCCAACAACAACATGGCATAGATGAAAAGCAAGCAAGCAAGCAAATAAACAAACACTTTTTCCAGACAAAACAAAGAAAGCCATCACAGTAATGAAGAAGTGGCAGCAAGAGAAATAAAACATATGGTTCATATCACAGAAAACAAAGGAGTTGGACTTTTTAGTGTTCAAGCACTGAGAAACTCACATGAACGCCTACAGGAAGGAGCCAGTGTCAAACACTTGCCCTTCCCAGAGAACACAAAGCCATGTCAGTGCGGTCCACCCAACCAGGACCTATCTGTACCAGGCTTTTTCTTCTGGACCACCAACCAGCTCCCAAATCTTGACACAGAGACTTATTACTAGTTTTGGATGCTTGCCATAGTTTAGGCATGTTTCTGGCTAGCTCTTCTAACTTAATCTGTTTTCCTTTATCTACCGTTTGCCTCGGGGCTTATTACCTTTGTTACTTCTGTGTATCTTACCTCCACTGCTTCTCTATGTCTGACTGGTGGCTGTCTGGCTTCTTGCCCCGGCATGTCCCTCATTCTCTCCTCCTTCTCTAGTTCCTCTTCTCTCAAGCCTAGATTTTTCCTCCTATTTATTCTCTCTCCTTGCCAGCCCTGCCTATCCTTTCTCTGCTTAGTTATTGGCTATTCAGCTCTTTATTAGACCAATCAGGCACCTTAGGCAGACAAGGTGAAACAGATGCAACATATCTTTACATAATTATTAACATACATCTTTACATATTAAACAAAGGCAGCATAAACAAAAGTAACACATCTTTACACAGTCAAAGTAATATTCCAGAGCATAAACAAATGTAACACGTCTTTGCTTGGTTAAAGCAGTATTTCATAATACCCATCTGCTCCCTTTTTCTTTTCTTTCTCTGAACTCCAACCCTGAGTTTCTAACATCAGCCACTGAGAAGGGAAGAACTTGAGGAGGAAAGAAAAAGTGATGTTGGATTTCCCTCTGAATGCTGTGAAGACAATTAGTTAATAAAGAAAGCTGGCTTGAGCCTATGGCAGGGCAGAGGGCAGAAGGCAGAACAGAATGCTAGGAGAAAGAAGTGTGGAGTAAGAGAAAAGCCATGCAGCTCCTGCCACGTGGTGACACACAAACTAATGGAGATGGTTAAATTAGTATGTAAGAGTTAGTCAATAAGAAGCTAGAGCTGCCAGGTGGTGGTGGTGCATGCATTTAATCCCAGCACTCGGGAGGCAGAGGCAGGTGGATCTGTGTGAGTTCCAGGCCAGCCTGGTCTCCAAGAGCTAGTTCCAGGACAGGCTCCAAAGCTACAGAAAAACTCTGTCTTGAAAGAAACCAAAAAAAAAAAAAAAAAAAAAAAAAAAAAAAAAAAAAAAAAAAAAAAAAAAAAAGAAGAAGCTAGAGCTAATAGGTTAAAGTGATTTAAATAATATGGTTTCTGTCTGATTATTTTGGGGCTCTGAGCAGCCAGGGACCAACAAGTTGCCCCTCCTACTACAAAAAAGGAAAAGGAAACTGCTTGCATTCCTTTCCTCTAAAGCTTTCCCTTCTAGTGTCAATTGAGGTTGAATTTTTGTGATTTAAAAATGTAAGACTTTCTATTTTCTACAAGAAAACAGAAAAGTCATGAGATTTGCTGGAATTTGCACCAGGGGTAGGGGGCAGGAAGGCAGGGGGAAATCCTGACCCACTGAGATAATTCAAGAATACAGTTATGTTTTGACTACTCTCCCAGTTCACAGTGGCCTAACTGTAAGGTGGAGACCTTCCAGAACCTTGAAACCATCCTAACTACACATTAATAAAACAAGAGCCTTACACCAGGCAGTGGTGGCACGTGCCTTCTTTAATCCCAGCACTCGGCAGGTAGGGGCACTAGGATCTCTGAGTTCTGAGGCCCATGGAGTGAATTCCAGGGCTGCTAGGGGTAAACAGAGAAATTTTGTCTTGAAAAATCAAAAACCAACCAAACAAACAAAAAACCCAAAAGCCTTGCAATTATTGTATTTGTTCTATTCGCCAACAACTACATTAGACTCCCGAATTAAATGACATACAAAGCACTCAATTTTTATGGAATAAATAAACATTTGATCCCCAGCATCGTAAAAACAATCAAACAAAAGAACCTCTCAAGACAAAAATTAAATCTTACATTTTACATGAAAAAGTCATAATGGAAGTCCATTAATCTTCACAATTAATATATATGGATAGAAAGGGAAATAAAGATTGTGATGAAAAAGTTCAATCAAATGGTGTGAAAAATGCAAGCGCTTGCGAAGAACCAACTTGCTTCCGTCTTAGGCGTAAAAGTCATCTTATAGCAAAGACAGACTAAGTTCATTCCTGTTTATGATTAAACCTCTGCTGCTCAAGGGTTGGCTAAGCTCCACTGTAACTCTAACAGCAAACAGTTCTGGACTGCCTGTTCCAGGAATGGCAATCACGTTTTTGTTCCAAAAAGTTAATAACCATCTTGCAACCCTACCTTTCTTTCTAAAGGACTGTTCTGACTACATGCTGCTACGATCACCTTGCAAGCATGTCTTTGTCAGGAGGTGGTGAGGATAACGTGTCCTGCTTATGCTCTACCCCCGTCGCCTTGCTTATTCTGCCCACCACACCCCTCACTGGACACCCCCTGCCCTGAACTATAAAAGCCTTGTCTTTTTCACAGCCAGTGCTGACCACTCAAACTTGCTTTAGGGAAAGGCATCCCTTATACATGAATAAAGAAAGCTTGCTTTAATTAATCTGGCCATGATGATCCAGTTTAGTGGTCTTTCTCCTCCCATCTTTGGCATTAAAACTTGTAATAAAAGGAATATCTAACTGGCCATTTTTTTATTTAGTAAAATTTATTTATTGTAAAAATATTATATTTATTTATTTGTGTGTGTGTGTGCCATGACATGATGCTCAGAGGGCACCTTTGGCAATCTCGTCTTCCATGGTCTGTTCCTGGGACTGAACCTCAGTCGGCAGGCTTGTGCAGCACTTTACTTGATGGGCAGTCTCGTTGGCCCAGTCGTGGTTATTGAGATTAAAAAAATTACTGAAATGTTCATGCAAACTTACTTTTTAAATATTTATTTTATATGTGTATGAGTATTTTGTCTAGGTGCATTGTGCACTGTGTGCATGTTTGGTAGTCAAGGAGGTCAGGAGAAGGTATATGCTACCATGTAGGTGCTGGGAACCCTACCCAGGTCCCCCTGAAAGAGCAGCAAGCACTTACATAGCAAATGTAAGACCTTTGAATGAAAGGCTGGAGAGATGGAACCTAAATTCAGCTCCCAGAACACCTTTCTTCATTTGTAACTCCAATTCCAGGGTCTCCAACAGTGTCTTCTGACCACTTAGCCACCTTTGCGGCCCATGCCTACTTTTTACTTATTTATTTCTTGAAGAAAAGATTTATTTTTATTTTATGTATATATGAGTTTGTATGCACCGTGTGTGTTGGTCAGAAGACACTGTTGGAGACCCTGGAATTGGAGTTACAAATGAAGAAAGGTGTTCTGAGAGCTGAATTTAGGTTCCATCTCTCCAGCCTTTCATTCAAAGTTCTTACATTTGCTATCATTCCAGATAGGCTACATCTAGATGGAGAATTTTCATTTTAAAAGAATTGTATTATTATAAAACTCCTTTAGCTCATAGGGTGGCCCCTGTTCTCTAGTTAGAGATGGTTGTTAGACTATATCATTACATTTATTTTCTAGGCAGTAGGAGGGAAGAAAAGGGGAAAGAGAGCCCAGTTCCTCTCTTTGACGGAAAGTTCCCCCATTCAGTCATTTCATGGCTGCAAGGGAGATCAAGGACTATCGTCGATTATCTTTGTTTCTTTAATCTTGAATAAATCAGGAATTCTGTTACTTAAGTGGAAGGAGAATACGGATACTGAGGCAAGTATTTAGAAGTCACTTGAAACAAAAGACAAATGTTTAGTAACATGTAAGGAAATTCAATAACCTGCTATCTTATTTAAGCTCCGTCTCACTGAGAAGAGAAAACAGCTTAGAAATTTCTTGCACAGATTTGCGGATGTGTTTCCTCATTCTATCATTCACACAATGACTTAGGAGTACCTAGAAAAATGACATAGTTTCTGTTTTTCCAGGGAGGTCATCATCTAGGAGAGAAAGATAGTCATGAACTAAAACAGGATCTTTGGTGGACAAAACTGGATGTCTTAGTTCTTGGGAGACACAAAAGGGAAACATCAGTTATTCTGGGGGGAAAAGGGTATGTATTCAAAGTGAGGCAAAAAATCAGTGATAGGAGCTAGGTGGTGGTGGTGCACGCCTTTTATCCCAGCACTTGGGAGGCAGAGGCAGGCAGATCTCCATGAGTTTGAGGCCAACCTGGTCTACAAGAGCTAATTCCAAAATAGGCTCCAAAGCTACAGAGAAACCCTGTCTCAAAAAACAAAACAAAACAAAACAAAACAAAAAAAACCAAAAAAACCCAAAACAGAACACAAAAACCAAACAAAAAACACACTGATAGATAGAATTCAATTAATAAGAATCACACAATTTAAAATATACCAAAAGGTATAAAGACTAGGAAAGAACAGAGAATGCAGCTCAGTTGGTAGAATGTTTGTGTAGCATGCATAAAGCTGTATAAACTAAGCATGGTAGTTTATACATGGTGGTCTGAAATCTCAGCACTCAGGAGGTAGAGGCAGAGGGATCAAAAGTTCAAGTTCATTCTTGGCTCCATAGGGAGTTTAATGCTATCCTAAGACACTCATGATGCTGTCTCAAAACCAAACAACAAAAATCTCATAGAGAATCCCCTAGTAAGCGTGTTCATTTAGTTGTCATGAACTTGATAACATAATAAATTTCC
The DNA here is from genome assembly GCF_018167655.1 of Microtus oregoni. Lineage (NCBI taxonomy): Eukaryota > Metazoa > Chordata > Mammalia > Rodentia > Cricetidae > Microtus > Microtus oregoni. The sequence goes on from NW_024543072.1 coordinate 37,970,146, forward strand.
ACTATAATTATACTGGAAAAGTACCCTTAGAAGAGCATGACTCTTCCTTCCATAGTATGTACTGAAAAATTTAGCCTTGACTGCAAACAATAAGAAGCTAAACTCATTTTAAAAATTATAACTAGCTAAGAACACGTCTTGACTCAGAGAAATGACTAAATCTAGAAGTAGGCTTCGGGCTTAGCTTGAACTCTTTCATAACGTGTCAGTTTCACCTGCAGGCCAGCTTCCTTCATGGTAGCAGAGTGGTCTCAGTAACCCTAACCACCCATGAGAGCAGCCAGGGTGAGAAAGACTTTTCATTCTCCAAACCCTAGGTGGGCCTGGCCCTCATCAGTGGCTAATATGGTTGGTTTGACAGGATACAGGATTATCTGGGAGACAAGACTCTGGGTGTGCCTGTGAGGGTGATCTAGATTAGGTCAACTGAAGTGAGAAAACTGACTTTAACTGTGAAGTCTCACCCTTCTTTGACCTGGGGTCTTGGGCTGATTAAAAAGGAGACAGTGAGCTAAGTGTTCATTGTCCCTTTTGTCAAATAGCTTGGCTCCATTTAGAAGACAGCAGAAGGTAAAACCTATGGCTTTCTCATGTGTGGATTTTCTCATAGAGTCTGACTCTCACTATCTACTCCTTGCATATTTACAAAGAGACTCCAAAAGCTTGGAAATCAACAGATGATTTGTATTATTTAAACCCTAACTTTATTAGGTATCAAAATTTAAAGCATTTGTTGGGTTAGGGTTAGGAAGGCTCTCAGGGTTCAGAGTTTAACAAAAATACTGCCTGGAAAGAACCCAACAGGGAGGGAAAACCCAGCTTAGTTGGAACATTCTTGCTGTGACCCAGCATCTGTAGGCATTAACATTAAGAAAAAACGAGAAAAGAAACTTGGGTTTGAAAGCCCTTTGACAAATGTTACATTTCTCAAAGTAGCTTTTGGATCTGCGTGGGCAATAAGGCCAGGGCAATTGAAGTACTACAACAAAAGAGAATTTTTAACTCAAGAAGTCATTCTAGAGCTCACATCGCTGGATACATTTAACTCAAACAGTAACATTTCTGACTACTTTCCTATAAACCAGGTAGGACACATCCTTGAAGAAACAGAAAGGAATGAAGTAGATCCTTCTGGAATCTCTAAAATATTTCACAGATTAAGGTTACACATATAGGTGCCATAAACCTGGGGGAAAATGTTTTAGGAGACTGAAGGAATGGACAGGTCATTTCTGGCTGCTTGATCTAGAAAGGAAGATATTCAGAGTTCAAAGATCAGAACAACATTTGTAGTAGAAAATAGATACTTCTTTAGCTCATCTGTCCTCCAAAATCTCTTCTCCGATAGGATAAAAGGTGAGCCCCTGTTGCCTTCACAGTTGTGTTCAGCGCTTTCCTGTGTGCTCATCTGAGTCTGGAGGAAACAAGCAAGGGGGATGCTTCGCGGAGCAGAAACACCTTCAAAGGACGCAGAATAAGTCCCGGGGAAAAGTTAGTCCTCCGAGGTGATTTACTGGCTGCGCAGACTGGAAATATGTAACACCGGTTTGTAAGGCGAGAATCTCCTCAACAGCGAATCATCTTAGAACTCAGTCACTGCAAGGGCCGCCTGGCAGCCCGCCTGCAGGAGGGCCTCGTGCGCTCCTACTCTTCCTGCTCGCCTCGGGTCAGGTTTGTACTCGGCGCTCTCGGGGCCAGGCGGGGTCAGGCGGGGCTGTGTACTCGCGTGCGCGCCGCCGCCTTGGGCAGAGAAGGCGCCTCCGCCCTCGGGAGCGCGCACGCCGCGCCGAGGAAGGGGGGGGAACGGGCGCGCGCGCTCCCGCCCGCCTCCTCCTCAGTCCGCCCCCCTCCCTTGCCTCTTCCTGCCGGGCGGTCCTCTCCCCTCCTCAGCCCGCTCCCTCCGCCCCGCTCCCTCCGCCCTCCCTGGGCTTCGGCGGCAGCGGAGTGAACGGGACGGGCCCGGCCGCAGAGCTCGGGGCGGCGGGTGGGACTCGGACGACTGACAGAGTTGTTGTTCCGGCAGCGGCCGCGGAGACGTGAGGTGAGGTGAAGGCGGCCTTCGAGGGGCCCGAGGGCGGCCTGACGGCAGGGAGGCGCGGGCCGGTGGGTCTGGGGCGTTCCGGGCTGGGGTAGAGAGGGTCCCCGTGCGAGGCCCAGCCCTGGACCGGGATGCTGGAGGACCAGGGCGGAAGGCATCCGGCGGGCTCAGCGCCGTCGGCCGTCTCCCGGACACCCGGGTTCTCCGGGTGGCTGCTCGTCGCGGCGGGGCCGCCGGGCGGGAGGCGGGGTTGGCGCCCCTCACCTGAGGCGGGGTGGTGGCTTGGGCGGCCGCCGCCTCCCACTGTGCCCTCCTGACATTGCCGCCGCCCCCGCCGCCCGCTGCCGGGATGTGGCCGCTGCCGGGTTCTCAGTCCCAGCCGCCTGAGTCCGGGGGGGGGTGGGGGTGGGGGGGCTTGTGGACAGGGTTATTTTCTTCCCCACTTGAAAGCGTCTGTTGGATCCCGTGTCCTTCCCTGGCTCTTCCCTTTCCTCCGCCCCGCGCACTTTGCTCCGTTCCTGCTGGCGATGCTTGTGGTTTTGCTGTCTGGGGTAGACTGTTTTTTTAGGCAGATCTCTACCTGCAAGAAATGCCCTGCTTCAAAGTTGACCGCGTGGGCCGTGACAGACACCCATCCACACCCCCGCGCTTGTTGTGGGTGCTCCGTGTCTTGATAACTGAGTCCAAGTTTCTGAGACTGGGCTAGTACTTTGCTCTGATCGCCAACGGTGCAAGGCTGGGCAGTGCGTCAGCATGTGGAAAGGGGCCACTGGCCATCGCGGGAGGTGGCCAAGAGAAAGGGGGATGAACTGACAAGAGTTCATTTCTGATCTCAAGACAGTTTCGGTCAGGTGGTGGTGTTTTCTCCTTTGACTTCTCAGAGTTAGTTATACCAGAAAAAGACTCAAATTTAGGCGATTCTTCTTTCGGAATTGATGGTATTATGCAAATAAAATGATCCGCTAACCTTTCATTGATGGCAAGGGCTTGCTTGACACGTTTATTGCTGTTTGAAAACTGATTCTAAAGCCTGCATTATTGTCACTGGGAGATTTAGATAATTTTAATGCATTTAAGTTTTCTTGTGTATGAGAAGAGGTAGGTAGTTGATTGTTACAATCCAGGGAACACAATTTCATGAAAACCTTAGGACTTTTCTAGTAGTGTTTACAGTTGACATGTGCTGCACTTCGGTAGAATATCCATCAGTGACCAGAAGGTCGAGACAAAGTTTGTGGTTAAATTGGAAGTGGGTTTTGCTCATGGAAAATATTAGTTCACAAGCTCCCAGGAAAGGGAAATTGGCATGTGATTAATTATCTTGGTTGAGTGCTTTACATGAAACTGACACCGAGGTTGTAAAGAAGAAAGGCTAGATGAATTTAATGTATACATTATTACAAAATTGTACTGCTTGGGAAGCTAGCTAAGGCTTTGAGTTAGATTGATGCCCGTACTGAATTAGTTCAAGATGTACTCTAATACCACTAAATAATCTGGAGGAGAAATAGATGTGGTTGTGTATGGCTTATCTGTGAGATAGTATAAAGCTTAATTTGTGCTCTGGGAAGCTGCGAACATGAGGCAAATAGTAAACATACAAACCAAGTGCAAAAGATATGACTGGAGATCTAAGAAGTTTCCTACTTTCTTTTCTTTTTTAAAACATTTGATGAAAAGTTTTGTATATTATGTTTGTGCTGTTCTGAGAATTTTTGGTTGTTTGATCATTGCCTCATGAGTTATACCATTTTTTATTACTTGAGGGGTTATGTTGTTTTCTTGGGGTATTAATTTATTATTTTTTAAAATATTTATTTAATTTTATGCCTGTGAGTGTTTTGTCTCCACATATGTCTATGCAACCCTTCTGTGCCTGGTGGCAGAGGAGGCCAGAAGAGGGCGTCAGATTCCCTGGAACTGGAGTTACAAACAGCACCATGTGGGTCCTAGAATTGAAGCCAGGTATTCTGGAGGAACAGCTAGTGCTCTTAAACTGTTGAGCTGTCTCTACAGCCTTATTTACTTATTTTTTGAGACAGAGTCTTATATGGAGGCTTTGACTGGCCTGAAACTCACTATGTAGCCCACATTGATCTCAATCTCAGCCTCCTAAGTGTTGGGTTTATGGATATGGACTACCAAGCGCAACTGTATTTATCTTTGACTGGCAAAATATTATTAAGCATGAGAAACAAGAGTTTTCATTTCTATCAACTCATCAGTTCCAAATTTGTTACTTCTGAAAACTCTTCTTTGCCTTACCCGAAACTTGAAATGGTTTCATTGCTGTGTATTTATTTGAACTCTCAGATACTACAGTGAAGCTGAAAGTCCTAGGTCTGGGGGAGTAGTAAAAAGAGGATATTTTGTTGTTCTAAGTACAATTATTATGTGGGAGAGATTAACAACCTTCTGGATACTGACTTTGAAGAGAGGAGCACTTAAATATCAAAAAATCTCTTGTACTGGAGGTGTAGATCTGGGGCTTCAGCCTACCTTTTTTTTTTTTGAAAATTCTTTTGATATCTATCTACCTACATACCTACCCACCTATCTCTGTATCTATGTATCTATCTATTTGTATGAGTGCTTTGCCTGCTTGTATGTTCGTTCTCTCTGTCTCTCTCTCTGTCTCTCTGTCTCTCTCTCTCTCTCTCTCTCTCTCTCTCTCTCTCTCTCTCTCTCTCTCTCTCTCTCTCTGTACCTGGTGCCCCTGGAGGTAAGAAGAGGACATCACATCCCCTGTATCTGGAGTTAAAGATAGTTGTGAACTACCTTGTAGGTGGTGCTGGGACCTCTGCAAGAGCAACATGTGCTTTTCACTGTTGAGCCAACTCTCTAGCCCTAGTCACCAATCTTTAAATGGTATGGAGATGAGGCTGTTAGGAGATTGAAGTCAATAATGTAGTAAGTAGCCTTTGGAAGTCCCAAAACAGAGAGCCCCTCTCCTTATGTCTTATAAATTTCAGTCATTCCTTACATGTTTATAACATCTTTTAAACATTATTTTAAACTTTATTATAAAATGCATTGCCAAAATTGAAACAAAACAACAACAACAACAAAACATCATTGAGGTTAATCAGACCCAAAGTATAACTTCTCATCTCATATAAATGATTCAGCCCTGTGGTTTGAGGATGATTGTCAGCCAAAGACTGACAATCTTATTTTTTTTTCTCTTTTTCCTAGTTGTTTTTGAGACAGGCTCTTGCTGTGTAACCCATCCTGGGCTCCAGTTTACTATGTAACCTAGTGTGCCTTTGAACTTGTGATCCTCTTTGATTCTTGAATCCTGGGATTTTACCACTATGCCTGGCCAACCCAGGGATTTCTCCATAAATAGTTTTATGGTCATTTGCTATGAAAAATTGGAAACAAAAATCAGAGTTTAACCTGAGTAATGAAGACATGTGCATTAATATTTTATTTTAAAAAATTTATTTATATGCAAGAGTATTTTGCTCACATGTCTATCTGTGCACCACATGTGTGCCTGGTGCCCTTGAAATTCAGAAGAGGATGTTGGATTCCTTGAAATTGGAGTTGTGGATGGTTGTGAGCTACCACATGGGTCCTGGCAATCACACCTGGGTCCTCTGCAAGGCTATGTGCTTTTAACCGCTAAGCCATCTCTCCAGCCTGATATATTCATTTTTTTTGACTTGCCTGCTGTCTTTTCCGAGTAGGCAGTAGTTTTGACTTTATAGTTAATATTTGAATTGGGTATAGGTATGTAGACATTATTGGATTCTAGGAAGTAACAGTTAATGGAGTTAAGCAGATTTACTTCTCAACATTTTCTATTTTGTATTTTTTTTAACTTTCCATATTGCTCTTATTCAGCCAACAAAATGTCACAATTGTTTGAATATGGCAAGTTCATGCTCACGCTGACTCATTTTTGGTTATCTTTGGACTTTTAAAAAATATATAATTTTGGGTGATTTTCCTAGGAAACCTGTAGGCATATTTTTAGTTGATTTAGAGTTATATTTGGGCTAAGATTATTAGTGTGCTTGAAATTTTGAGCCTTCTTGTTTTATAAATAGTCTTAAAAAAAGAAAACACACTTTTATAAATACTCATGAAAAATCTGGCTACAGGCGGTGTTGTTGTGATAGACATAGTACAGCCAAAAATATATTTAGGAAACTTCTTTGCTCCTTATCCAGTTTAGTATGCTAAGTAAAAAGTTAGAAAAGTATTTCAACAAAACTTGATTTTTTTAGAGTACAAAGTCTAAACAATAATTTGTGAATTTTATTTCACTTGCCTGTTATAAGCTCAGCAAGTTCTATCTGTCTTTAAGAGTAAAGTAAAATCCTAATTTTAATAGAGGATTCTTACTTAGTAATAGAAGTACTATTGGAAGATGCAAGCTTGTGTTGAGAATTTGGGGGAAAATTGGTAATGGAAAATTTGCTTTTTTTTCTGCACTGGTTTTTCTGTGTAGGCTTGTCAAGTGGATAAGGGCATTGACACCAATACCAGAATCCATGTGAGATTTTTGTTTTTCATAATATAGAATACTTGGGAGTCATTGGTATTAGTAGTACTGTGTAATGTATTGTGTCCATCAAGCATATGGATCTGAACAAAGGTAGAGAATCTTGACCCTAGCTGATACTTTCTAAACCACATGCCTACTTCCTATAACTTATTTGACTTACACCGATATCAACAGGTGTCTGTACTTTCCTTTTTGAAGAGAGCTACGAATTATGATGAAGAGACCATGTAACTAAGAATAAAATTTATTGATTTGTATACATGAAGGATACTGGAGATTGCTCTGCTGAGCATTTATTAAACTGTTTTCACTATACTCCACAGGATGAAATATTGAATATCTTGCTTGTGTGCGCTCTCTCTCTCTCTCTCTCTCTCTCTCTCTCTCTCTCTCACACACACACACACACACACACGAACAGTGTGGTAAAATTATTTTTATCTCACACACACACATACACGAACAGTGTGGTAAAATTATTTTTATCTTTCAGGGCTGTACTGATTGGCTACTGAACTTGGAACAGAAATTGTACAATTCTCTTTCTAATTAGCTTTGTGTGTAGTGATATTGTCATAGTCTTGCTTGACTGGTCATAATGGTATTATTTATATCAGGGACCACCACCAACTAGTATAATTTAGACTCCCTGCTGTAGCTAGTTGTTAAATGTAAAACATATTACTGGCTTTAAAACACTTGAAATATTCTTTTCATGTCACTTATGAGAAGATGCTAGGATTTAACTTTGTAATTAATTTTACACTCTAGTAAGGACGACCAGCCGCATTTAATATAAGCACCATTTCCACGAACATCCAAAAACAAATGAACAAATAGATGGACATATATACAAACAAAGTAGTTTAGCATACTTTTCTAGCCTGCAGATGAACATACAAAAACCTAACACCCAAGATCATATGCGTGTTTATTGGCAAAGTCAGGGTTCTGGATTGGATTTCAGTATCTATGTTTTTGCCTGCCTCAAAGAGACAGACTTTCACATAGCTTAAAATTACCCCAGATTCCCTTTGAGATGATCTTGAACTCCCTGTCTTCCTATTTCTACCTCTCAAGTGTGAAGACTGCAGACATGCATCAGCTAGTGGGCTTCTGTCCTTTCCTAACCCAAGCTATTCATTTAATTCAGCTCCAGGACTCTGTTAAGCACTACGCAATTTGAATAGAGATGAATAAGGCAAGGTCCTTGACCTTGAAGTCTTCATACTTATGTAGGGGATTAAATATGGGGATACAGGTATAGTGTAAGTCAGAAAGTAATGGGTAGTAAAGAGATAAAGTACTACAAGAGTTTAGAGAGAGAGGAAAATTACCCTAGTTGTAGTAACAGGGGAAGAGGACATTTTAATTATGCTTAGAAGAATGGGTAGAATTTTGAACTTGTGGAGATAAGATGACTAGTTTGGAAGGAAAGCCTTCCTGGGCCATGAGCTTGTGTGATCAGAGGCTTAGAGGCATGGGTGGGGAAGAGTATTGAAAGAGCTAGGTGAGACTGCCAGTCACTCTCAGATGATTAAGAGCCTAGAATGTGTTTTTCTTCTGTTTTAGACTTATCTTTTGTTTTACATCTAGAGTCATCTTGTACTTCTTAGCATTAAACCAGTTTTATATGCTGTGCTCTTTATTAAAACATGACCTTAAGAGTGGTTAAATTTATTTATAGTAAAAGTTGAAGAGGAGAAAATCTGTGTTAGAGAAAAAAAAACCTGGTGTTCATTGGCTCTCAATGTGTTGGAAAGACAAAATCTTTTAGAAGATATTAGTATTTCTTTCATTTTGCTTTGTTCAGTATAGAGCATCAAATTGGCTATACCAGAGCAGGAAATAATTGTTTTCAAAAGATCTGCTAGACTGTGGTTTCTAAATGACTGTGTTCTCACATTTTTGAGGCTGTTGCTGGTTCAGACAGAAAGTAGTTGAACTATTGGCTTTAGAATTTAAGGCAGCAATGTAAAATTTCATACCAAATCCGTATGGGAGAGATTGAGTATGTAGATGTACGTGTGTGTGTATGGCTGTGTATCCATGTGTGTATATGTCTTTTCATGTGTCATATGGGTAGGTATGTGTAGAGGCAGAGGTTGATGTCTGGTATCTTCTCTGATGACTTGTTTTCCACCTTGGGTATTGAGGTGGGGTCTCTTGAACTGAGAGTTTGTTGGTTGTGTTAGTCTAGCTATCCAGCTTGTTTCAAGGAATTCTTACCTCTATATCTGACCTTTGGGGTTATAGATGGGCTTGACATTTACTTGGGTTTTGGGAACCTCATGCTTTTGTAGCAAATATATTATGCACTGAACCATCTTTTAAGTCTAAGTCTTAGCTCCAAAAGATTTCTTGGATTTCAGTATTAATTGTTGACAGCCAGTATGATTGACTATGTTTTAAAGTCTTGTATGGAGTATACCTTTTTCTGCAGGGGCACTGGGTGGCTAGAAATGAAGATAAATGGCCGTACGTTGTCTATAGACTGAAGCACTGGTAGCAGTTCTCCAGCTTTTCTGTCTTCTGGTTTCTAACTAAAACCATGCAGTTTGAAGGAGGGTTGCTTCTCTTTGACCCTTTAGTTCTGTAAAGGTAAAAGCCTTCTTTAGTGTTGCCCAGGTAACAGTATACACACAGGCTTTGATAGTTCATTACTGAAGTGTGTGGAAAATTTTGGAAATCTTGGTAATGAGGTTGCTATAGTAAATAACTACTTGGTTGGTAAAACACAGAGTTTTGGAGATGAGTCTTGGTTCCAAAATAAATATAAATTGTGTCATTGCTAAACTGTTTTTCTTATTTATTTAAGCTTCTGCTATGTTAACTATTTTGTCATGTCTTTTTAGACAGTTGCAGCGATTTCATGAACTGTTCTACAAGACAGACAGCATACTCTATATGCTGTCTAAACCACACTCTGTATATGTCTAAACCATGGTGAGAGTTTAGATGTAGCATGTCTTTATGTAAATAAAGCAGCTACTTAAATCACCACAATTTTTTTCTTTCTTTTTGAGACATAGTAGGTTTTACCAATTGAGATTCTTAAATTTCTTCTAATTTTCTATCATAATTTTAAAAAAAGTGTGATGTTGATCTCCCTAATTTAAGTGGTGCTATCAGTTCTAGGGTTATGCACATGATATTAGTTGTTGGACTATGTGGTGAAAATATGGGCTGCTTGGTAAGTGACTGAAAATATGAATGCCTTTTGGCTCCTGGAAGACTTATGTGAAAATAAGATAAAACCCAAATGCAGTTTTTATATGCCAAATTCCTGGGAAGAAACCCATTTTACAAGGCAAGCGAGAATTCATTCATGTATCAGAGAAATATTTCTTACTTTTATTATATGTGTACATGTATGTATATTATTATGCCCTCAATTCAGACGTATTTTTTGCACATTATACAAACATACTTTTTATTTCTTTGTTTTATTAATATTCTGTCTCTCTCTCTCTCTCTCTCTCTCTCTCTCTCCCAAGATAGGGTTTCTCTGTGTAACAGTTCTGACTGTCCTGGAACTTACTCTGTAGACTAGACTGGCCTGGAACTCCCAGAACTCCTGCCTCTACCTCCCTAGTGCTGGGATTAAAGGCATGCACCACCACTGCCTGGCTTTTATTGATTCTTTGTGGATTTCACATCATGCATTCTGATCCCACTTATCTCCCTGTCCCCTCAAATCTGCCCTTAGCCTTTGCCAACCTCTCCCCCAAAACAAAACCAAATTTAGAAGAAAAAACAAAAACAAAACAAAGAAACAAAACAAAAAAAAAAAAGAAGAAGAAGAAAAAGAGAAGAATTGTGTCTGGAAGCTGTAGTATGACCATTGAGTCACACAGTTTACCCTTTAGTCCATTCATCTTTACTTGTATTCTTTGCCATGAGCCATTGGTTTGGCTCAAGGCCTCTGGCTTTGTGTCATTGATAATGTGTCCTCATTGGGGCAACCAGACTTATTTTTACACATTATGCAAACAGCAAACACATTTTTTTCTTTTTATTCGAGACAGGATTTGTCTGTGTAACAGCTCTGATAGGAACTCACTCTTTAGATCAGGCTGGCTTTGAACTCAGAGATTCACCTTCTTCTGCCTCCTCAGTGCTGGGATTAATTTGAGTGCCACCATCACCTGGCTCACAAATTTTATAAAAAATTCAGTCCCGTGATTTTCAGTTTTAAGGTTTAAGAGACATATACCCCCAACTTTTGATAAGCCTTGTTACAGAGTGTTTATTTTATACTTTACGATGCATTTGTTAAGAACTTTAAAAAAATGTAAATGGTTCTGAGAATGGCTACTAGGTGATTGTGTGTGTATGTGTGTGTGTTATATTTAGAGAGTGTCTTGTCTCAGATTCTTTAACCTTCCTTCTGCCTCAGCCTCTTGTGTATTGGAATTACAGGTAGATACTATGACTCTTAGCTCTATGTTATTTTAAATTGTTTTTTGTCTCTTTAATTGAGTAGTTTATTTTTCATGGTATACTGTGATTAGAATATATTTGTAAATTAATGAAAAATTAACTATTGCATGGAGCCTGTACATATTTTGGCAGACAGTATGATTTTTGAGGTTCTTTTAGAGCAGTGGTTCTCAACCTTCCAAATGCTGTAAATCTTTAATACAGTTCCTTATGTTGTGGTGACCCCAACCATAAAATTACTTTTATTTCTGTGCCGTAACTGTAATTTTGCTTCTGTTATGAATCATAATGTTAATATTTCTGGAGATAGAGGTTTGACAAAGGGGTCACCACCCACTGGTTGAGAACTGCTGCTTTAGTGTTATTTAGTGACTTAGCAGCTCTTTGCCAACAGACTTCATCAATCTTTGCTCATAGAAAGATATATAGTCGCCGGGCGGTGGTGGCGCATGCCTTTAATCCCAGCACTCGGGAGGCAGAGGCAGGTGGGTCTCTGTGAGTTCGAGACCAGCCTGGTCTACAAGAGCTAGTTCCAGGACAGGCTCCAAAACCACAGAGAAACCCTGTCTCGAAAAACCAAAAAAAAAAAAAAAAAAATAAAAAAAAAAATAAAAAAAAATAAAAAAAAATAAAAAAAGAAAGATATATAGTCTATCATTGTAAATCCTTGTCTTATATTTGTTTATCACTAGTCACACTTGGAATCATATTTTCCTTTGCTTTTGATCTATTATAAAGAAAAATTATCAAGTCACAGTCAAGAATTATTTAGTCAAATGTCTTATTTTCTCCAACTTTTTACACTGCCGTCCCTCAACATATAATCCCAGTAGCACAGCAATAAGAGCAACATTGAATAAATGTGACCTCCTGAAACTGAGAAGCTTCTGTAAAGCAAAGGACACTGTCATTAAGACGAAAAGGCATCCTAATGAATGGGAGAAGATCTTTACCAACCCCGCATCAGACAAAGGTCTGATCTCCAAAATATATAAAGAACTCAAGAAACTGGACATTAAAATTCTAATTAACCCAATTAAAAAATGGGGTACTGAACTGAAAAGAGAATTCTCATCAGACGAAGTTCAAATGGCCAAAAGACACTTAAGGTCATGTTCAACCTCCTTAGCGATCAGGGAAATGCAAATCAAAACAACTTTGAGATACCATCTTACACCTGTCAGAATGGCTAAAATTGAAAACACCAATAATAGCCTATCCTGGAGAGGATGTGGAGTAACGGAAACACTCATCCATTGCTGGTGGGAATGCAAATTTGTGCAACCACTTTGGAAATCAGTGTGGCGGTTTCTCAGGAAATTGGGAATCAATCTACCTCAGGATCCAGCAATACCACTCTTCTTGGGAATATACCCAAGAGATGCCCAATCATACTACAAAAGCATTTTGTTCAACTATGTTCATAGCAGCATTATTTGTAATTGCCAGAACCTGCAAACAACCTAGATGCCCCTCAATGGAAGAATGGATAAGAAAGTGTGGAATATATACACATTAGAGTACTAGTCAGAGGTGAAAAATAATGACATCTTGAATTTTGCATGCAAGTGGATGGAAATAGAAAAGACTATCCTGAGTGAGATAACCCAGACCCCAAAAGATGAATATGGTATGTACCTACTCATTAGTGGACTCTAGCCATAAACAAAGGATATTAACATTAAGCCTATAGTTCACAAGCTTAGAGAAGCCAAATAACAAGGTGAACCCAAAGAAAAACATATATAGATCCTCCTGGAAATTGGAAGCAAACAAGATTGCTGGGCAAAAGTTGGGAGCATGGGGGTGGGTGATGGAGGAAGGTCATTGGCTAATAAAGGCACTGCCCTGGCCCATTTTATTGGTTAGAGGATAGGTGGGAGGAGTAAACAGAACAAAATGCTGGGAGGAAGAGGAAGTGAGCTCAGAGTCTCGACAGCTCTCCTCGCGGGAGCAGACGCCAGAGAGAGACGCCATGCCCCGCTCCCGGGATGAAGCTCCGACCCAGGATGGACTAGGCTAGAATCTTCCCGGTAAGCGCACTTGGGGTGCTACACACAGATGATTAGAAATGGGTTAAATTAATATGTGAGAATTAGCCTAGAAGAGAATGGGCCAAGCAGTGCTTAAAAGAATACAGTGTCTGTGTAATTATTTTGGGGCATAAGCTAGCAGAGCAGGCGGCCGGGGTGCTGGGAACGCAGCCCCGCCGCTGCCCCCTAATTACTACAGGTGGGGGTAGGGATGAGGGTGGGAATGGGGGAAGGGGAGAGGGGGAGAGAGTAGGGAGAAAGGAAAGACTGGAGAGAGCTTTGGGGGAGTGGGAGGGTGGAGATGGAGGAAGGGAGGATATAGGAGCAGGGAAGAAGATATCTACATTAAGGGAGCCATTTTAAGGTTGGAAAGAGACTTGGCTCTAGAGGGGACCCCAGGTGTCCACAGGGATGTCCCCAACTAGGTCCTTGGGAAGCAGAGTAGAGGGTGCCTGAACTGGCCTTGCCCCACTATCACACTGATTGGTTTCTGATTTAGGATCTTCCTTTGATTTCCTGCCTGGGCTTCCCTCCATGATGAGCTGTAATTTCTAAGATGAAATACATTCTTTTCTCTACTCATTGCTTTTGGTCATAGAAGAGTAACTAGAACATTTCATAAAAAAAACCTGGTGACTCTAAGGAAACTTACTGCATGAGTTATACAACTTAGTTTTTGTTGACTCTAGGCATCCTAGTTTTCTTTTAAAGTTCTGACATGTCCATTTCTAGTCAACATTGTCATTAATTTTGAGAGATGAAACAGGTTTTGCCTTCTGTATTAGGCATTTTGAACAATAAATTTACAATCTTACCATTTGAAGATAGATAAAAGAATAATATAACAATCGATTATGGAAATGAGTTTGTTCTATTTTTCTTTTTGGGTATGAATTTCATTATCCTTTTGTGCTTTGTTCCATTGAGAAGTTTTTATTTTATTTTTTTTACTTTAGCAGGTTTTCTGCTTTTTGGTATTTTCCTTTGACAAAGATAAAAATAGTACCTTTTACTGACAGGTGTCATAACAGATGTTTTTAAACCTACCACTAGGGAGGCAGAGGTAAGAGAACTGAGTCAAGATTGAGGGCAGCATGGTATCGAGTGAGTTCTAGACTAGCAAGGGCCACAGAGCAAGAGAAAAGCAAAAGCAAACGAAATAAAATAAAAGCTTCAGGAAAAAAGGAGAAATTAGTAGTTGTTCAATGTGGAGGGAAAGGAATAGTCCTTAAGGTATAAATGGCTCAGAGCATTTTTGGCTTTGTGGAAGATAGTGTAAGTGGAATTCAGGACCTTAATTCTAGGTCTAGTGCCACTGTGAGATTCAGACAGAATAAGTTTTAGGTCAAAGTTTCTTTTCTGTTCTGTGTATAGAAATAACAAGCCAGCATTATTTATATCAGAGTAGTTATTAATAAGATAATATACACTTTATAGTTAATCTTTTCTCCTTAGATTTATTTATTTTATGAGTATGAGTGTTTTTCCTGCATGTATGTATACCATGTGTGTGACAACAGAGATCAGAAGATGGTGCCAGATTCCCTGGATCTGTAATTACAGATGCTGGTGAGCCAAACCCAGCTCCTCTCCAAAAGCAGTAAGTGCTTTTAACCTCTGAGTCATTCTATAAGTAAGTGTTTGAAGTAGGAACTATTATGTATTGCTAGTTTGCAAATGAGAAAGTGGTCTTATAGAAATCTAACAACTTGCCTAACAAAAAGCTTTATAGAGAGGTTTCTTCTTCCTAAATTTGTCCCGTATGGATTCTCAACAACTTCTCTGTATTTATTATTTGTAAACAATCTTGATAATACTTGTTGTGGTAGTTTGAATGTAATTGACCCTTGTAAGCTCATAGGAAGTGGCATTATTAGGAGGTGTAGCCTTGTTGGAGTAGGTTTCACTTTGTTGGAGGAAATGTATCCTTTTTGGGGTGGGCTTTGAGGTCTCTTTTTGATGAAGCTTGGCTCAGTGTGACACTCAGACCACTTCCTGTTGCCTGTGGGTCAAGATGCAGAACTTTTAGCTCTTTCTCCAGCACCATCTCTGCCTGCATGCCTCCATATCACACCATAATAATAGTCTAACCATCTGAAAATGTAAGCCACTCCAATTAAATATTTTCCTTTATAAGAGTTGCTGTGATCGAGACCAGCCTGGTCTATAGAGCTAGTTCCAGGACAGGCTCCAAAACCACAGAGAAACCCTGTCTCGTAAAACCAAAATAAATAAATAAAAAAAAAGAAAAAAAAAAAGAAAAAAAAAAGAAAGATAAAAAAAAGAGTTGCTGTGATCATGGTATCTCTTCACAGCAATTGAAACCCTAACTAAGACACATGTCATACCTATTTTATAAGGGGTGGCTATATTCATTTTATTAGATCTTATTTGAAATCTTGCATTTTGTTAAGTCGTAATTAGTAATCAGTAGTACCAAAGAATAACAAATGAAGATTTGAATGTCTTGAGAAGTAGAAGACATATTTTCCGTTTGTGTAGAGGATCAGTGAATAAAATGCAGAGAAAGACAGAAATATAACCGTGTGTTAGGCAAACATGAATTAGATGATTTGTGATATTTTGAGTTCCTTTTTTTCTATAATGAAGAGTATTATAGTTAGGTGATATTAGATTACCTATAAGATTCTTTCATCAGCAATAGTTTATGAATCCAAAAAGGAAAAATAATATAAATAAAAAAGAACAACATTTATGAGTCTGTCTCCACCTTCCTCTTCTCTTTGTATGTGTGTCTGATTACATTTGTTATTGTTAGACAACTCTGTGACTTTTTTGTTTTTCTGAGACAGGGTTTCTCTTTAGCTCTGACATCCTGTAAACCAGGCCAGCCTCAAACTCAGAGATTCATCTGTTTCTGCCTCCGGAGGGCTGGGATCAAAGGTGTGCGCCACCACCACCTGGCAACTTTTTGTTTTCTTAAAAACACTCTCTCTGCTCCAGATAAACAAAGTCCAAATAAATGAAGAGTCAAGATGTCAGTCTCGTTAATCTTCAGTCCTGATATTGTGTGAATCAATAAGCAGCAACCACTTGTGATAAGTGATAGATTGAAAGTGATCGTAAAATTTATTAATGTTTTTCTATTTTTAAGCCATCCTTAAAGAAAATCACGTATAAGGGTGCCTCCTGGTAGCCCAGCAGAACAGCTATACTATTTAAATGGATTTGTATTTTCACCAATAAAGAACTGGTAACTTTTGAGATTAGTAGACATGTACTTGATTTGTTCTGCAATTCCTGGCATAAAAGAGTTTACTTTTTCTTCTCTCTATTGCTTACTTGTCTTTGATTGGCTTCATGTAATCTTTGATAACTATCTCACGGCTTACTTTGTGAAACTGGTTTCATGCAAGTTTACGATAATATCAATACCAGTGATTATTATACTTTGAACCCCAGGGCCTTCGGTGAAGGCATTTCCACTGATGACAGCCGCCAGTGGTGCCTTCTTCCTACAGATCATCTTCTCCATGTCCAGGCATATCCTGTTGGCCATCTCTGGACTCTCATTTCAGAGGTCACCTGACTGTGTTTGATGAGGCCTAGGTAGATATTTCTGATGCTGTCTGGAAAGAACACTAACTTGGCAGTACCTAAGAGCTCAAAGCTGCTTAGTGTACCCTGAGCATGGTTGGAGAATGGGTTGGGAAGGTGAGGAGGAAAGGGCTTATTTTAATGTTTTGTGGTATATATAGATGTGTGTGTAAACAAAATTTTTCAAACACCTTTTTAAATTAATTTGGTGCTTTGGCAATTTCATATATGTATATAATGCATTGTGATTATTTTCTTCACTACCCTCTCTTTCTCATATTTCTATTATCCTCACCCCTTACTAGCCCCTTTTCAGATTTATGACTTTTGGTTTGGTTTTGACAAATTTAATTTAGCCAAAACCATCTGTGTGACCATTGGGTTGTACCCAGTGGAGTCTGGTGGGATCATTAGTAGGTATATAATAGAACACAATGATTCCCCTTCTCCCCAAATCTGTCAGTAGCAAATAGTTCAACAGTGAGCGGTAGGGTAGCCTGATCCTTTTGTCTATCCATGGCTGGCTGATGATAGGCCCATTCATGTGCAGGTGTAGTGTAGCAAACCACAGTTGCTGTGAAGTGCTTAGAAAGTGGCATTTTGCCACAGTTTGTCCTTGTGTTCTTGATCTTACATTCTTTATATTCCCTTCTGCTGATTAGTTTTTGTAACCTTGATATAACCTAGATGCAACCGAGAAGGAACCTTAATTGATGGATTTCCTCCATCAGATTGGCCTGTGTACACATCTGTGGGGTATTGGGAATATTCAGCCTGGTGGTGGGTGGTGCCACCCTCTGGGCAGGTGGTTCTGGGTTAATATGAGAAAGCAGGCTGAGCAAGCATGAAAAACAAGTTAGTAAACATTATTCTCCATTGTTCTGCTTCAGTTCTTGCCTCCAGGTTTCTGGCTTGAGTTCCTGCTCTGACTTACTCCAGTGATGGACTATAACCTGTAAGGTGAAATAAACTTTTTCCTTCAGAAGTTGTTTCTTTTTGGTCAGTGTTTTATCATAACATTGAAAAGCAAACCAGAATACCCCTCTTTCAGAATGTTCTTCAGCCTTAGAGAGGAAGATGTAACTGTCATGTTTAAGGCTAAGTCCTCAACCTTTGCTTAATATCAGCACCTTGTACAGCTGTCAGTCTCTGCATTCTCCACTGTTCATTAGAAAGAGAGGCTTCTCTGATCAAGACTTAGAATAATATTTTTTTAGTGTAAATATAAATATATGGAAGGTGGTTTGATGCTATGTCAAGATAGCTAAATGTGTGGTTTGAATAAGCTCATATATTTGAATACTTAGTCACCAGGAAGTGGCACTATTTGAAAGGATTAGAAGGATTAGGAGATAAGGCTTTGATGGAAGAAGTATGACACTGGGGTTGGGCTTAGAGTTTTCAAAAACTCTTGCCAAGCCTAGGATAGGATATCTCTCAGTTACTTCCCCAGTATCAAGCCTGCCTTGCCACCAAGCTCCCTGCTGCATGTTTCCTGTCATGATGATAATGGATTAAGCCTCTGAAATTGTAAGCAAGTCTCCAATTAAATGATTTTTTTAAAAAAGACTTGCTGTGGTCATGGTGTCTCTTCTCATTAGTAGTGCTGTGACTAAGATACTAAATAACAATATTAAGTTACATGCTAGGGTCCATCTATGACCTTCATTATTATTGGATTTTGACTATGGTTTACAGTTTTAAGTTCCCTCCTTTGGAGCAGTCCTCAAATTCAGTCAGAAGGTGGTTGGTTACCCCTATGACTTTCATGCCACTATTGCAAAAGTGGGCATATCTTACCTGGAAGGTTGATATTGTAATTGATGGGGGGTCACAGATGGTTAAGACATTCATGGACTTTGTTTTCTGTCTGCCTGCATAGGTAGGGGGAAGCTTTCTAGCTCAGTTGAATTTCTGTATGACATGCAACCAAACTATGTGATGTGTTCAGCAATAGTTTTAGCACCTAGTTATTTTTTAAATTATAATTTTTCTTTATTGTTGAGAATTTCATACACGTAAACAATGAAATATAATACTTACCACCATTTCCCTTTTCCAGCTCTCTCCATATCCTTCCAACATGTCCCGTCTCAACTTTATATCTCTCCATCACTTTTTGATAACTCACTAAGTCCAGTTATTGTTGCCAATATGTGCATGGGTGTAAGGTCATCCCTTGGATCAAGGGAGACCTACCAATGGTAATATCCTTAAAAAAGAATGATTCTCTCTACTACAACAACTAATCAGTTGCTGGTAGCACTTCATTAAGGGTTGGGGCCTACAGAATACCTCCCCCATTCATGCTTGAATTTAAGCTGGCTTGATTCTGTGCATGTAATCAACAGTTGTTATAGTTTATGCGTGTAATAGCCATGTGTGCTCCAAAAGACAGCATTTCACTGCATTTCTCCTCGTCCTCTGGCTCTTACATTCTTTCTACCTCCTCCTCCATGCTGTTCTTTAAGCCTTTGTGGGTTGGAGTAGAGGGATGTGTTATAGATATGTTCCCATTTAGGGCTGAGCCCTCAGTCTCTTATTCCCAGTACTTTGACCAATTATGCATCTGTTTTAGTTAGAGTTTCTATTGCTACAATGAAATATCATGACCGAAAGTAACTTAGGGAGGAAAGGATCTATTTCATTCATCCACATCAGAGCACAGGACTGAGCTCCTAAAATCCAGTTGAATAGTGGAAGGAGTTAGAGTATGAGCAAGGAATCCAAGACCATGAGGGGTTCATCAACTGAGACAGTTTGCTTGAAGTAATAGTATAGGATTGGAGGGGGTGGCGTGGAGGGAGTGGGAGGAGAGTGGGAGGAAGGGAGGGAGTGGGAATTTGGATTGGTATTTTTTTTTTAAGTAATAAAAAAAAGGAAAAAAAAAAGGGAAAAAAAACCCTTAAACTAAAAAAAAAATAAAAAAAAAAAACCCTTAAACTAACCTGTTTCTTTTCATTTATGTTTTGCCTTTGGGCTTTTTACCTTTTTTTCCTTTTGTATGTCCTTCTCCATGTCTATCTGTCTGTCAGTTTACTGGCCCCAGCGTCTTTTCTCTTCTCTCTGCTATATCAAGCCTAGATTCCTCCTTCTACTTATTCTTTCTGTCTGCTAGCACTGCCTGTCCATCTACTCCTAGATATTGGCCATTCAGATTTTTTATTAGACTACTCAGGTGCCTTAGAGAGGCAGAGCAATACATCTTTATATCATTAAACAAATGCAGCATAAACAAATGTAACACATCTTTGCCTAGTTAAAGTAATATTCCGCAACATTCCAGAGTTTTTTTTTCTCCCAAACAAGGTTTCTCTGTGTAGCCCTAGCTGTCCTGGAACTCTCTTAGTAGACCAGACTGGCCCCAAACTTACAGAGATCCATCTGCCTCTGCCTCCCAAGTGCTGGGATTAAAGACATGCACCATCACCATCCAAACATATAATTACTACATTTTGCATCTTCTCTTCAGTTTCTGTACAGTGCTTTTCTTAAACTGAGTCAAGAATGTGTAAGGCAGGGGAAAGTAGGCATACATTTTGGGGTGTACCTTATAACAGTTTGAATATGTCATAAAATTTTTAAAAATTTGTGTGAATTTTATATTTGTTTTATATTGTTTATATAAATACAGAAATATTCCAGTTACTGAAAGAAAAAATACATTGCTTGTTCATTAATTTTGGAAATAGAATGAATGCAGAGATCTGAAACTAAATGACAAGTTTAGCATCCCCTTTCTCTTCCTTATTGTCTCCAGTGTGTTTCATTTTGTGCATGGGGATATATGTTGCTGGTTTGAGAAAAAAAACAAACAAACTGGCCATTTATATCATGAAACTTTACATTCTTGATCTCTGTAGTGTAACCATGTGCAAAACTAGTGTTTGCTGTTCTTATAAATCGAGCTAATACTGAGTATCTATAGTTATTTGGGAGGAGATTATGTACTGGTTGCTCATTAAATATTGATTAACCACTTTCACCATTCTCTCCCATGTTCCCTTTGCTTCTTTTCTCCTTGGTGTTAGCCCTGGTCTTATGTTTGATCTCACTAGTGCATCATGACCAGCTTGCTTTCTGCCCTGTTTGCTTTTATTATCCATGACTGGAATAATGTTAGAAGATGTGTAGAGAATATAGAAGTTTGTGCAAAACTAGAGACAAGTCTGGAGTGGTCACTACCCAGGGAAACAATCAGATTTAGCTCACCAAAGTAAGTAAAAGTTTAGAAAGGTTCCTTCATGGATACAGGGAAAGAATTGACTATGGTAGCTAACATCTGTATTCTTAGTACTCTGGAGGCTGAGGCAAGAGAACAGTGAGTTTAAGGTGAGCCTGGAAGATAAACAAACAAAGGAAAGATGGGCCAGATTATAAATGTTAGGCTGTAGGACTGAATGCCCTTGTAGACCATCTAGTTTTTGAGAGTAACAAAATCAGGTAATGTTGATTTAATTCTTTTTATTATATTCAAAATATTAAAACAAGTAGTTTGAAGATTTTATAAGTCAAGTAAATGCATGTTCAGGAATAGATTTATGAGACTGGAGTGATGACTCTTCCAGAGGTCCCAGGTTACCCACAAAGTGGCTCCTGACCATCTCTACCTTCAGTGCTAGAGGATCTGATACCCACTCACTATCTTTGGCCTCCAACAGTGTTGCATTCACGTGGTGCACAGACATACATTCAGGCAGAACACACATACTTAGAAAAAATAATAAAATAAAACATGTGAACAAGTTTTATTAAACATGTAAGTAAGTTTATTATGAAGCCTTGCAAATACACATAAAAATTATGTTACTGGCTTAATTTTAAATGACAGCATCTGTTCCTTGTTCCTTTGATGTTGGCAGTGTGTTTTATTAGGGACAACCACTTCATTTTGTACACCATCTCTCTATAACCACACTGTCAGGTGGAGGTTGGAAAGGCCAATTAAGTTGTTTCTTCACCCTTGAAGCTCTTAACTAAGATCAGACATAGGAAGCTGCTATAGTGTATCAGACATTGATTAATAAAGAGAAGATTACAGTTTTAGTATCTTTAATGTCCAAGATGGAGTGGCCTAATCTGGTGAGAGCTGCCTTCTTCTGTCATAAAATGGCAGAAGGCATCACATGGAGTAAGTGAAGGAGGATGGGGAAGAAAAGGACTCCAGTCTCTCCCGCTTTATAACTCACTTACTCTTAGGTAACTAGTCCACTCCTGAGATAATGACATTTAACCTATTTGTGAAGGCTGAATCCTCATGATCTAATTAAGGTTTCATCCCTTAATATCATTAAAATGGCGATTAAAATTTGACATAATTTGGGGGGAGATTCAAGTCACAGAAGAAGCCAGATGTGTGGGAGTAAAGGTGAGTTGGAAAATGTGGTGAGGATGCCAGTACTCCATTCCTTCCAACAAGTGAGAATCCCACATAGAAACAGGGCAACAGAGAGAGGTTCTCACTGCAATGGATCATGATGCCTTTATTGTTGTTGTCATGTCGGCTGAAAATCTTGGGCAGGGAGTTGGGCAGGCGTGTTTAAAATCACTTGTGCAAATTTCTCCTCAGACAATAATTAGACTTGAGATATATACTTGTCCAGTGGGCAGGCCGCCATTGCGGGAGGCAGATGACTACACTTGAAAGTAATTTGTCTGCCTCAAATCTGGATTCAATTTTTACTTAGATTTGGTAAACTAGAACAAATTATTTGCTCTTTTTGAATGTAGTCTTCCACTTGTACACTCAGAATAAAATTGGTTAAGTGACTGTTGTAAATGTAAACTGAAAGATAATCAAAATTACCAGAATTTTTATATTATTAGAAATAAGTAAATAGTAGTAATAAAATAATAATTAGTAAATGTGGTTTAGGGGACCTACTTTGAATCAATGACTATTGAATGATTAAATCTTTAAAAAAATTACTTAAAAAACCTTAAATATTAAATCTTTAAAAAATTATGTGTTGAGAGGTGCCACATCCCAACACATAGTTTTGATGATTGTTAAATTTCTAAATTATGCCATTAAAATGGGAAACATTTTTCCTCAATATTGTTATTGTTTCTTTGAGCTACTCATTTAATGAAATTAAAAGGCTATAATTGCCTTTATGACATGCTGTTACATAAGCCCTGATGTTACACATTTGAAAAAATTAACATAATGTGGAATGCTGACTATAGTGTTTGATTTTCCTGTGAGAATGAAATTATGGGACTATTTTTCATCGTTTGGAGAAAGTGAGTATATGAGACAACCATGCATTAGTCTACATGTTCTGTTTTGCCATTTGAAATACAAGTTTTAAGAAATGTGTGTATTTAAGGTAAACAATATATTTTGACATGTACAATGCAGTAAATAGTATGGTGTCATTTGAGCTTGTGGATGGTGTGAAAAATGGGTTATTAGTAATAGGATATAACAAATTTACAAACATTGATCTGACGTAAATGTCTTGCAGATGCTTACTGTCTAGTATGTATTTGTTCACTTGCCACTTGCTGTGCATTCATTTACCCAGGTGCATTAGCAAAGATCCTATAGTGCTCCACTAAGCATTTCATACACGGTGGCACAGGCCTTTAATCCCAGCATTTGGGAGTCAGAGAGACAGGCATGGAATCTCTGTGAGTTTCAGGCCAACTTGCTGTACAAGTGATTTCCAGGACAGCTAGGACTATTACATAGAGAAATCCTGTCTCGAAAAACCAAAAACCAAGACAAAACCCTAAAACCAACCAACCAACAAACAAAAAACCAACAGAGTTTCATATGCAGTGTCACACACCTTTAATATTAGCACTGTGGAAGCAGAAGCAGGCAGATCTCTGAGTTCAAAACCAATCTGGTGTGCAGAGTTCCAGGACAGTCAGGGCTACACAGAGAAACACTGACTTGGAACAACAACAACAACAACAACAACAACAACAACGAGTTGTGTTATGTATGCATAGTAGACAGTCTCACTACTTTAGAAACAAAGACCATCTAAAATATATATTTAGTTGTATCTAGTTTGTTTGATGCTAGAAGTCATACGGGTTTGTGATTTCTGGTAGTAATGTATTCTTTAGCGAAAAAATTCTGAATTTCCTTTTGGAATAGTTATATATAGTTTATGGATTTGGTTCTAAAAAGTATGTGATAGAAATCATTTACTGTGTGCCTTCCCAGGTTTCCTTGTTTGCATTAAACCTCCTGTTGTTATTTTCATCATTCTTTCAAAGGAGGAAATTGAAATGTGTTCTTGGCTTATAGAAGTTTGACATGTTTGACAAGAGTATGAAAAGTTGAAAAAGCTTCATCTTTTGCTTTTCATAAAACCTTATTTTCTGTTACTGATTTACTACATTAGGCATTATCAAAGAGCTGTACTTGGGTTATAATGGAAGGTTGATAATACCTAGCATTTTAGGCACAAATTGCTAATTATACATGTAAACAAACAGTTTAAGGTGCTGAGAGAAGCATAGATTGGAGGGAGGCAAGTTACTTGCTGATACTTAAAAAGGGAAGTTTACTTGAAGAGTTTGCTGTGCTGGTTTCTGTGTTTTTATCTTGAGAACTGTTTCCTGTTGAAGAAAAGATGGTGATTTTGTAATATTAAAATGTCACATCTATATGTAATTTTTATGTGTTAAATAGGGAGAAAGCTACTTAACAAGAAAGATAATTTTGATATAAAATACATAAAATTTTATTTCAGTTCCTTTGTTCTGGAGCAGGACATCTAACACATCCATTAGTGATGTATGTATGTATCGAGTATTTGTGAGCCTCTGGGTCTCATCCCTAGCACTGTGGGTAAAGTTGATGAATCTGAAGCAGAAAGGAATTTCTGTCTTAGGATAATAAATAGTCTTTTTGCAGTCTGTTAGGAAGATAATTAGGGAATTTAGTGGGAAAGTGCCTTTTTACTTTGTGTTTGGGTTGGTTTATCATTGTAAAGTCCTCAGGTATATACTTGAAAAAGTGTTTCTCATGCAGCATCATTGCTGTGTGGCTATACACTTATGATCTGGGTCTATTACCTATTATGAGAAATCATTTGTTTTATTTTGACTTATAACCTGTTTTGTGTTTCTTATGGCAGAAATAAGTATTTATGGTGGTATTAGCTCTCTGTAAGCAACTCTACTAAAAGAAGTGCCTTTAGTTAAACTGAATATCAGATCTTCTAAAAAATGGCTTGAAGAAAACAGCATTTATCTTTCTTTTTTTAAAAAATATTTATTTATTTTATCATGTATACAATATTCTGTCTGCATGTATGCCTGTAGTCCAGAAGAGGGCACCAGACCTCATTACAGATGGCTGTGAGCCACCATGTGTTTACTGGGAATTGAACTCAAGACCTTTGGAAGAGCAGGCAATGCTCCCAACCACTGAGCCATCTCTCCAGCCCCAGCATTTATCTTTCTAACATAAATAAAAGTAGCATGAGATAATGTATAGTAACTTTAAATTTATTAAATCATATTTGTATACTTGTGCACCACCACCACCTGGCTGAACATTTTATAATTTTTATAATAGGATTTGTTTTCAAAGTAAGAATAGAGCTTAATATAACTCGATAATATCTCTCTTTCTCTCTCTTTTTTTGTTTTTTTGAGACAGGGTATCTCTGTGGCTTTGGAGCCTGTCCTGGAACTAGCTCTTGAGCCTAGGCTAGCCTCTACCTCACAGAGATCCTCCTGCCTCTGCCTCCGAGTGCTGGGATTAAAGGCATGCACCACCACTGCCCGGCTTAACTCGATTCTCTTAATGTCTTTCTTTATCTTATGTTTATAAAATCCACTTGAGTACAGAATAAAAATTGTTATTATGATTGTTGTTGTGAGAGCCTTGAGATAAGATAATTTCATCCGGTGTGAAATTCATCACACTATATTGGTTCTTTCCTGAGAGCTTCAAATTATTTTATTTTGTAAGAGACTGTGTCTCCTTTTTCCCTGGTTGGCCTTAAAACCCCTATGTTGTTGAGCATCGCCCACCTCCTGATCCTACTGCCTCTGTTTCCAAAGTGCTGGAAGTATAGGTATGTGCTATCGTGCCTGCCTTGAAAGTGGTTATAGACTTAATGATGCATACAAAATTATTCTTGCATCAATATAACCTCATATACAAGATGCATGATTTATAACCTGCAGTGCAAGTTAAGGACTCAGGGAGTTCTATTTAACATCTTACAGATGGACACTTTCTTTCTGTACTGTATTTTTTATTTTTAGTTCTGTTTTGGAAGAGAGTCTCATTTTATGATACTTATTTATTTATTTATTAATTATGTATACAATATTCTGTCTGTGTGTGTGCCTGCAGGCCAGAAGAGTGCACCAGACCCCATTACAGATGGTTGTGAGCCACCATGTGGTTACTGGGAATTGAACTCAGGACCTTTGAAAGAGCAGGCAATGCTCTTAACCTCTGAGCCATCTCTCCAGCCCCCTCATTTTATGACTCTTTATTTAATTTTGATACCTTCCCCTCTCCTGCCCCATGTGTGTATAGATCTGGTTGTTCTGAATGCTATGTAGATCAGGCTGACCTTGAACTGAGTTTTATTTTATATTCATGTTCAGTAAGAGACCAAGCCAAAGGGTTTGCTCTATATGGCTTTATGTTTGTGGAAAGTTGGAGGAGAATGTTGTAGAAGTTCCATTTTTGTTTTTGTTTTTTTGAGGCAGGGTTTCTCTATGTAACAGTCCCGGCTGTCCTGGAACTCACTTTGTAGACCAGGCTGGCCTCATGATCACTGAGATCCTCCTGCCTTTGGCCCCAAGTGCTGGTATTAAAGGCATGGGCAACCACCGCCCAGGAGAAATTGTTTTCTTGATTTTTTAAAAAGAGAAAACAACCAACAAGGTATATATGATAATTTGTTGTAGGTACTATTACCTGAAGAGTCTATAGGAGAATTCCTATTTATATTCCCAGATTATAGTATTAAGTAATATACATGATGGACTTAATAGTAAATGTTTGAATGAATGAATTCATGGCATATACCTTAAAAATCTTTGGTGTCCTTTGCACCAGTATTTTTTTTCCATTTTTGAGATTGCAATTAAGAACTATAATACATCATAGTTATTTGCTCTGTTATCTCATAGTTATTTATTATTTATTCCATTATCTCAAGGTTAGATAGATGTAATTAGATATAATTTACAGAAATTTTTACTTTATCTTGCACTTTTTTTTAAGTAGTCGTTTAAGGATTAATTAGATGTTTGAAAGATGAAGTGACTAGTTTCTCATTCCCAAATCATTCCTACTTTTAACCTCAATATAGGTATGCTCTGTCTCCATCATCACCTTCAGGCTATTAACATCTTCTAATTCTGTATATTTTAAAATAGAACATGGGCTCTCTTCCTGCTCTTCTGAAGAGTCAAGCAGGTCTCTCTGTCTCTCTTTCTCTCTCACCTCTCCTTTCCTTGATCTCAACAAAAAAAGCTTCTCTTAAAAAAAAAGAAAATAGAACATGATACATAATTACCACTTTGTAATAGACCTAGAGTTTTGTTGTTCTTGGGTGAGTCAGTCCTTCTTTTAGTCCTTCCTTCCTCTGCTTGTCTTCATTCCTGCCTGTGTTGTTCTGGGGAGTGAACCTGGGGCCTTAAGTTTGTTAAGCCAGTGTTCTGTTAATGAGCATTATCTCTCGCCCTTAATTTAACACATAATCCAGTGATAAGATAGGAAGTTCCTAGATTAGCAACTGACATATAGTAAGATGGTAACTTGAATAATAAATAACAACAACTGTAGTTGACTGTGTTTACTAATGGAAAAGCAGAGTTAATCAAGAAGGCTGATGATACATTTGCACTCAAAGATCAAGGAAGATCTAGTAATTTTCTGTTTTAAGATATTGCTTGTTTTCTGGATGTAGACTACTTTTTCTCTATCTTAAAAAGTCATTGATATGGCAAACAAGAAATATGTGTTAATTGAAAAATGTTGATGAAAATTCTTGGAAAGAAGTTGTATCTACAAAGACTGATTAGAGCTGCAGTGATGTGGAGTATTGGGATGTTCCAAGTCCAGGGCTAATTACCTTATTTTGGGATAGCTTCAGCCCCTCGAATCATTCCTTACCTTTCTCTATGTTGGGACCTAATGTTCTGTGACTAATAGATAAAAAGATTTTGAAATCTATTGACTTAGTAGGTTTCTAGTGTTTATCAGCCCAGAAGCTAGGAATGTTTTCAGAGAGACTGAAGCCTATAGAAAAGCTCCCCCACATCTTGTTGTGATCACCTTGCCAGTGTGTCCACTAATCTATTTTGAGCTTGCTGGAACACCCTGTGACTAAACAGCTAAAACCCTTTTGAAATCTATTAAAACCACTAGCATCCCCTAACCCAAAGGCTAAGAATATATCATCAGGCAGCATCAAGGGCCCTATAGAGAAGCTCCCCTATCTTGCTGTGACTGTCTCACTGATGTACACATCAGTGTATTTTGAATTTGCCTTACTTTATGACTTATTTTGTTTTGTAAAACTATAAAACTTCATGAAATGGCTTCTACATTGGAACATTGATTTTGGGATAACCTAAATCTGTGTTCCCTGGCCTTGATCACTCAAAATGGCTCTGGAATAAACTCTTATTCCCTTTAAGGTGATTGCTGTGTTTTCTGTGTAAAAAGTAGACATGTAAAATTCTGCAGTTCATCTTGTAATTCTATGAGGAATTTCCTGAAAAAGAAGTGTATATAATATAGTCTCTGCTATAAAATAAAATGAATTTCAACTCAGTAAATTGTAGTAGTAGTAGTTTGTGTGTGTGTGTGTGTGTGTGTGTGTGTGTGTGTGAGAGAGAGAGAGAGAGAGAGAGAGAGGTTAAAATAAGGACAACCTCTCTATTGCTTCAGTCTGGCTATATCTCTTATGAAAATAAAGTATCACAGGTTATTTCATTGGTCAGATTGATTGTCTTACTAACCATGTAATTTTTGAGATGCCATTTAATATTTTCTTATTTATTTATTAAAGAAATGTATTAATATTAATTCTGGGTTGTATTAGAGTTTCATAAAATAGAATGTAAAGTTTTAGGCCAAAATAAACACTCAATAAATATTAGCTGTTATTTCTATACTTTTTTTTGAGAACCATGATTCCATGAGGAAATCAGGTTTTCTGGAATTGGGTAGATTGGCTTTGATTCTTATCTTAGCTATTTATTTACATGTGACATTGGACACATTACTTAACTTTCCTCTTCCTGTTTTCATTTCCATAAAAGGAGGATAATAGTTACCTTACAGAGTTTTCTAAAGTATTTTAAATACATAGGTATTTTGTAAATGGTAATTATTATAGGTGTTGTGTCTAGATTCCAAGTCAACAGTGTTTTCTTGGGTGGCAATATGAGCAAATTGTTGAGGTTTTTCTCATACTTGACAGCCAGTCAACTGAATTGAATGTTTATCCTCTAATCAAGTTTAATTTTCCCATATATGTGAAAGCTTATGCCAGGACTGGTGTTATATACCTGTAATGGCTGTTATTCCAGAGACTGAGGGTAGAGGATTACTTTATTTATTTATTTATTTATTTATTTATTTATTTATTTATTTATTTATTTATTTGAGACAGGGTCTTCTTTGTATTCCTGGCTGTCCTAGAATTTGCTTTGTACATCACATTGGCCTCTTTGAGTGATGGTATTAAATGCGTGGTCACCATACCCAGCTGGATTACAATTTATTTGAGCTTAATTTTGGCAGTGTGGTAGTTTACGTAAGAATGATCCTTATGGGTTGATATATTTGAATGCTTGGTTCCCAGTTGGTGGAAGTGTTTGGGAAGGATTGGGAGGTGTGGCCTGTTGGAAGAGTTATGCCAAGAGGTAAGATTTTAGATTTCAGAAGTTCATATTACCATTAGCTCTCTCTGCCTCACGCTTGTGGATCAAACAAAAATTCTCAGCTACTATTCTAGTGCCATGCACCCTGCCTGCAGCCATGTTCCCTGTCATCGCAGTTATGGACTCTAACCTTCTGAAACTGTAAGCCTCTAATAAACAATTTTGTAAGTTGTCTTGGTTGTGTTTTAGCACAGCAATAGAAAAGTAACTAAGTCAGGCATCTTAGGAAGACCCCTTTTAAAATAAAACAAAATAAACCAGGTCAGTCCAGATCTGAACAACAAAATAGAAAAAGACAAAGGTAAAAGAGCACTTATTATTTGTAAACAGAGACTGCACTTTCGTTTCCTGGTCGCCCAGACCTGAATAATCACACATAAACTATATTAATTACTACACTGTTTGGCCAATGGCTCAGGCATATTTCTAGCTAGCTTTTATATCTTAACCCATTTCTAAAAGAGCACTTACCTACCACACATGAGACAAGTTTAATTGGGTTTAATTGCTAGTTCCTGAAAACACGCACACACACACACACAAACAGAAAAGTTAAAACCAACCTGGTAGCATTTACTTATTTAAAACGTTTTAATATGAAATAAAATATAAAATTTAATGAGTATGTGTATACAGTGAGACATATAGGTTATGGAAACGAGAGACAATTCTGAGGAGTTCTCTCCTGCTACCTTGTGGGATCCAGGGATCAAACTCAAGAGTCTTAGTTTGTGAGGAAGTACCTCTAACAGCTGAGACATCTCACAGACTTAAAAATAAAACTTATAGTACAGTGTACTTTTTATGTCCTTTTATTTATTTCTGTAAAACCATGTAAAAGCAACATTGGCTTGTTTTTAGGATAACAAAATGCTATTTTAATTCCTCAGGCTGCCTTCTGTCCTGGTTTATGGGAGGTTATCTTTAGACCTTCACATATAATGGAACAGTGGTAGCTGTCTACCTTCTTGAAGTGAACTTGCCCCTATAGCACAAAATCCCTTCCCACTGTCTGCTACACCCCATACAGATTTACTTCCTTCATGCCCTTGTACATATATGATTTTATGTATCTAGATATGTAAACTATCTAGAACCCATAAATTAGAGAATGTGGTATTTGTCAGTACCACCCATATTTCCTTAGAGGAAATGGTTAAAAAAGTATGATCTATATACTCAACAGAAGTTACTTTGTGGGAAAATAGTTATAACTGGAAATAATCATAATAAATGAATTATTCTTCTCATAGTGTGCTGTGAGCAAGCTGTCAGTGGGGATCATATTGTTCAACTCCCAGCATAGGCTTGTAAAAAGATGAACAGTTTTCCCTCAAGAGGATTCTTTTTTTAGAATTTACTAAACAGTACTGGGTACAACATTAAAAAAACAAAATAAGCAACAACAACAACAACAACAACAACAACAAAATGAACAATGAAAAAAATCAGATCTCAAATATAGTCAGCTCTCACAAAGTTTTCTAATTTAGTAGAGATGTGTTTATGAAGAATGTTAGCAAAGGGTTTGTATGTCCATTTAGATATTCAACTGTCATGGTTTATCACAGAGACAAAATATGTACTTTTGTGTTTTTCGTTATTTTTTTTTTGAGAAAAGAAACTAGGTATACACTGAAACTTAGATTTGTTAGCATATTCTTGCTAACCACCGCATTTCTGGTGAATAGTAGCCATTTAACCTATGTTTCTCTTTATCTTTTGGAAGATTGATCATGTGTTAATTCCTAATATTTATTTTTAATTTTTAAAGAGTTATTTTGAGTGTATAAATGTTTTGCCTGAATGTACATATTTATTCCACGTGCTCATAAATGTCAGAAGAACTGGAGTTACAGATGGCTGTGATCCTCTGTAACCACTGTAACCACTTAGCTCTTAACTGCTGAGCCATCTTCCTCATCCTAGTTACTAATATAATTCACATACCATAAAATTTACCTTTGTAAACTTTGTAAAGGTACAACTGGTTGGTTTCTAGTAGATTCAGAAAATTGTTTACCACTCTCTAACATTAGGTAGTGAAGCTTCCCTGCCTCTCCCAGGTCTTGTGTGTTGCCCAGGCTGGCTTCTTCAAACTTGTAACCTTCCTGCCTTAATCTTTCAAGTCCTGAGATTAAAGTCATGTGCTATATACCTGCTTCTAGAGTATGTGTTTGTAGAAAGACATATATTTTAACTTAGCTCTCATTTTTTTTTACCTTGAGAAAATTGATTTTTGGTTTTCCTTTGACTCCTCATTAGGAGTTTGGAGTTTGCTGTAGTTTCATTTTACAGTGGCAGATCATCTAGTTATTATTTACTTATCTTAGCTGTTGGTGTTTAGCATGTATTCTAATTGCAGAATCTTCAATAAATTTTGATAAGTTTCTTTAAAAGATTTATTTATTTATTATTCAGTGTTCTGCCTACATGTATGCCTGCAGGCCAGAAGAGGGCACCAGATCTCATTATAGATGATTGTGAGCCACCATGTGATTACTGGGAATTGAACTCAGGTCCTCAGGAGGAGCAGCTAGTGCTCTTAACTGCTGAGCCATCTCTCCAACCCCAGTTTCAATAAATTCTTAAGTGTATCTTTCTATATAAGTTTAACTTTTAATTTATTTTGGAATTTGTGAAGCTAGGAAAATATGATTTTGCATGACTTTGCTATAAGAATGAAAGTTGTTCAGTTAAGTATTTCTTTTCTTAACATTTATATTGTGTGAGAATTTCTTAATACATATAATACTTTTTTTTTGATCAAATCCACCCCCTGTATTTCCTTCCAATTTTTCTATCCTGCCCACTACTTTTCTTTTCCAACCTTATGTGCTCTCTCTCTTTCCCTTTTTAGATTAAGTTCACTTAATGCTGCCTGTATGTGTGAGTGGAGCTTGGGTGGCCTCTCTGTCACTGAATCCTGTAAAACAAACAGCTCTAGCTCCCTTCAGTTGCCCTGAGTTAACAGTAGCTCCTGTTAACATTAGTCCGAGCGGTAGGACTTAAACCCCTTCCCCATCTGTCCATGTTGGGAATTTGGCTGACATGATTTTGTGCAGGTCTTTTTATATGCTGTCACAGCCTCTCTGTGTGTCATGCACGCAAAGCTGTTGTCATGTCTGGTAAGTACTGTTTCACTGAAGGTGTCTACTACTGACAGCTATACAATCTTTCTCTCCCCCCCCCTTTTGTGAGGATACTTGAAACAGTGAAATATTTTTTGATAATCCTCTATCTCTTTTATGATTTATTAGATTTTATTATAAACTATTTTTTATAGGATGAATATGACCATTTTCCTTATCAGCTCACAGTAGTACAAACATTTTATACACTGATGTATATTTCCTATATAGTTTTCAATTGTATAGAAATTTGACCTTTGAGGAAGGTGGATCTCTATGAGTTCAAGGCCAGCCTGGTCTACAAGAGTTAGTTCTAGGACAGTTATGGCTGTTACACAGGTGCTTTATTCACTGTGCCTTTGCTTATCTAGATAAATATCTCCTCTTGTCTTATTATAGCTACATGAAGGCCATCATTTCACATACTACTTTTTTTAAAAATTTATTTATTTATTAAAGATTTCTGTCTCTTCCCCGCCACCGCCTCCCATCCCCTCCAGTTAGGTCCCCCCCCCCCATCAGCCCGAAGAGCAATCAGGGTTCCCTGCCCTGTGGGAAGTCCAAGGAACCCCCACCTCCATCCAGGTCTAGTAAGTTGAGCATCCAAATTGCCTAGGCTCCCACAAAGCCAGTACATGCAGTAGGATCAGAAACCCATTGCCATTGTTCTTGAGTTCTCAGTAGTCATCATTGTCCGCTATATTCAGAGAGTCCGGTTTTATCCCAGGCTTTTTCAGCCCCAGGCCAGCTGGCCTTGGTGAGTTCCCAATAGAACATCCCTATTGTCTCAGTGTGTGGGTGCACCCCTTGCGGTCCTGAGTTCCTTGCTCGTGCTCTCTTTCCTTCTGCTCCTGATTTGGACCTTGAGATATATGTCCGGTGCTCCAATGTGGGTCTCTGTCTCTGTCTCCTTTCATCGCCTGATGAAGGTTAATATTCAGGAGGATGCCTATATGTTTGTCTTTGGATTCACCTTCTTATTTAGCTTCTCTAGGATAGCGAATTATAAGCTCAATGTC
Organism: Microtus oregoni; assembly: GCF_018167655.1. NCBI lineage: Eukaryota > Metazoa > Chordata > Mammalia > Rodentia > Cricetidae > Microtus > Microtus oregoni. Next base: position 38,003,775 of record NW_024543072.1, read on the forward strand.
CTTTATTTATGGCTAGAAACCAAATATGAGTGAGTACATCCCATGTTCCTCTTTTTGGGTCTGGCTTACCTCACTCAGGATAGTGTTTTCTATTTCTATCCATTTGTATGCAAAATTCAAGAAGTCCTTGTTTCTTACTGCTGAGTAATACTCTAATATGTATATATTCCATACTTTCTTCATCCATTCTTCCATTGAAGGGCATCTAGGTTGTTTCCAGGTTCTGGCTATTACAAACAATGCTGCTATGAACATAGTTGAGCATATACTTTTGTTGTATGATAGGGCCTCTCTTGGGTATAGTCCCAAGAGTGGTATTGCTGGGTCCAGGGGTAGGTTGATCCCGAATTTCCTGAGAAATCGAAACACTGCTTTCCAGAGTGGTTGCACAAGTTTGCATTCCCACCAGCAATGGGTGAGTGTACCCCTTTCTCCACAACCTCTCCAGCATAGGCTATCATTGGTGTTTTTGATTTTAGCCATTCTGACAGGTGTAAGATGGTATCTTAAAGTTGTCTTGATTTGCATTTCCCTGATTGCTAAGGAGGTTGAGCATGATCTTAAGTGTCTTTTGGCCATTTGAAGTTCTTCTGTTGAGAATTCTCTGTTCAGCTCAGTGCCCCATTTTATAATTGGGTTGATTAGCCTTTTACGGGCTAGTTTCTTGATTTCTTTATATATTTTGGAGATCAGACCTTTGTCAGTTGCGGGGTTGGTGAAAATCTTCTCCCAGTAAGTGGGTTGACTTTTTGTCTTAGTGACAGTGTCCTTTGCTTTACAGAAGCTTCTCAGTCTCAGGAGGTCCCATTTATTCAATGATGCCCTTAGTGTCTGTGCTGCTGGGGTTATACGTAGGAAGTGGTCTCCTGTGCCCATGTGCTGTAGAGTACTTCCCACTTTCTCTTCTATCAGGTTCAGTGTGTTCGGACTGATATTGAGGTCTTTAATCCATTTGGACTTGAGTTTTGTGCATGGCGATAGATATGGATCTATTTTCATTCTTCTACAGGTTGACATCCAGTTTTGCCAGCACAATTTGTTGGAGATGCTCTCTTTTTTCCATTGTATACTTTTAGCTCCTTTATCGAAAATCAGGTGTTCATAGGTTTGTGGGTTAAAGTCAGGGTCTTCTATTCGATTCCATTGGTCGACTTCTCTGTTTTTATGCCAATACCAAGCTGTTTTCAATACTGTAGCTCTGTAATAGAGTTTGAAGTCAGGGATGGTAATGCCTCCAGACAATCCTTTATTGTATAAGATTGTTTTGGCTATCCTGGGTTTTTTGTTTTTCCATATAAAGTTGATTATTGTCCTCTCCAGATCTGTGAAGAATTTTGATGGGATTTTGATGGGGATTGCATTGAATCTATAGATTGCTTTTGGTAGAATTGCCATTTTTACTATGTTGATCCTCCCAATCCAAGAGCAAGGGAGGTCCTTCCATTTTCTGGTGTCTCCTTCAATTTCTTTCTTCAAAGACTTATAGATCTTGTCAAATAGATCTTTCACTTCCTTGGTCAGGGTTACCCCAAGATATTTTATGCTATTTGTGGCTATCGTGAAAGGTGATGCTTCTCTGATTTCCCTCTCTGCTTCCTTATCCTTAGTGTATAGGAAGGCAACTGATTTTTTGGAGTTGATCTTGTATCCTGCCACATTACTAAAGGTGTTTATCAGGTGTAGGAGTTCTTTGGTAGAATTTTTGGGGTCACTTATGTATACTATCATATCATCTGCAAATAACGAAAGCTTAACTTCTTCCTTTCCAATACGAATCCCCTTGATCTCCTTATGTTGTCTTATTGCTATTGCTAGAACTTCAAGCACTATATTGAAGAGGTATGGAGAGAGTGGACATCCTTGTCGTGTTCCTGAGTTTACTGGGATGGCTTTGAGTTTTTCTCCGTTTAATTTAATGTTAGCTGTTGGCTTGCTGTAAATAGCTTTTATTATATTTAAGTAGGATCCTTGTATCCCTATTCTCTCCAAGACCTTTATCATAAAGGGGTGTTGAATTTTGTCGAATGCTTTTTCAGCATCTAATGAAATGATCATATGTTTTTTTCTTTCAGTTTATTTATATGATGGATTACATTGATAGATTTTCGTATGTTGAACCTGCCCTGCATCTCTGGGATGAAGCCTACTTGATCATAATGGATAATTTTTTGGATGTATTCTTGGATTCGGTTTGCTAGTATTTTGTTGAGGATTTTTGCGTCGATGTTCATGAGTGAGATTGGCCTGTAATTCTCTTTCCTGGTTGAGTCTTTGTGTGGTTTTGGTATCAGAGTAACTGTAGCTTCATAAAAGGAATTTGGTAATGACCCTTCTGTTTCTATATTGTGGAATACATTAAGGAGTATAGGTATTAGCTCTTCTTGGAAGTTCTGGTAGAATGCTGCATTGAAACCATCTGGTCCTGGGCTTTTTTTGGTAGGGAGGTTTTTGATAACAGCTTCTAATTCTTCGTGACCAACAGGTCTGTTTAGATTGTTCACCTGGTCCTGGTTTAACTTTGGTATATGGTATTTATCTAAAAAAGTGTCCATTTCTTTTACATTTTCCAGTTTTGTGTTATACAGGCTTTTGTAGTAAGATCTAATGATTCTCTGAATTTCCTCTGTGTCTGTGGTTATGTCCCCCTTTTCATTTCTGATCTTATTTATTTGCGTGTTCTCTCTCTGTCGTTTAATTAGTTTGGATAGGGGTTTGTCGATCTTGTTGATTTTCTCCAAGAACCAGCTTTTTGTTTCATTGATTCTTTGGACTGTTTTCTGTGTTTCTATTTTGTTGATTTCTGCCCTCAGTTTGATTATTTCCAGTCTTCTACTCCTCCTGGGCGCGTCTGCTTCTTTTTTTTCTAAAGCTTTCAGGTGTGCTGTTAAGTCTCCAATGTATGCTTTCTCTGTTTTCTTTAAGTGGGCACTTAGTGCTATGAATTTTCCTCTTAGCACTGCTTTCATAGTGTCCCATAGGTTTGAGTATGTTGTCCCTTTATTTTCATTAAATTCAAGGAAGACTTTAATTTCTTTCTTGATTTCTTCCTTGACCCAGGTGTGGTTCAGTAGTTGACTGTTCAGTTTCCATGAGTTTGTCGGTTTTCGGGGGGTAGCGTGGTTGTTGCCTTCTAACTTTAATCCATGGTGATCTGATAAGACACAGGTGGACACTGATATTTTTTTGTATCTGTGGAGGTTTCCTTTGTTTCCGAGTATGTGGTCAATGTTTGAGAAGGTTCCATGAGCTGCAGAGAAGAAGGTATATTCTTTCCTATTTGGGTGGAATGTTCTCTAGATGTCTGTTAAGTCCATTTGCTTCATTACCTCCAGTAGTTCTCTTAATTCTCTATTAGGTTTCTGTCTGATTGACCTGTCCATTGCTGAGAGAGGTGTATTGAAGTCTCCTACTACTAGTGTGTGTGGTTTGATGTCTGCCTTGAGTTTTAGTAATATTTCTTTTACATAAGTGGGTGCTTTTATATTAGGGGCGTAGATATTCAGGATTGAGACGTCATCCTGATGAATTGTTCCTTTTATGAGTATAAAGTGTCCATCTCGATCTCTTCTGATTGATTTTAGTTTGAAGTCAGTTTTGTTAGAAATTAATATGGCCACACCTGCTTTTTTCTTAGGACCATTTGCTTGAAAGACCTTTTCCCAACCCTTTACTCTGAGTAGATGCCTGTCTTTGTGGTTGAGATGTGTTTCTTGCAAACAGCAGAATGTTGGATCCTGTTTTTGTATCCAATCTCTTAGCCTGTGCCTTTTTATAGGTGAATTGAGACCATTAATATTAAGTGATATTAATGACCAGTGTTTGTTTACTCCGGATATTCTTATTGTTTTTGGAAGTAGAATTTGTGTGTCTCCCTTCTTTGAGTTGTGCTGGTGAAGGGTCGCTAGATGACTCAGTTATTGTAGGCAGTGTTGGCAATGTTGTATTCCTTGGGTTGCGATTTTCCTTCTATTACTTTCTGTAGGGCTGGATTCGTGGCTACGTATTGTTTAAATTTGTTCTTATCCTGGAATGTCTTGTTTTTCTTTGTTTGTCTTTCTTTAACCTGTATATTTTGTGTTTTGATTATTATATGGCGAGGGGATGTTTTTCTTTGATCCAGTCTGTTTGGTGTTCTGTATGCTTCTTGAATATTCAAAGGAATATCTTTCTGTATGTTGGGAAAGTTTTCTTCCATAATTTTGTTAAAAATATTTTCTGGCCCTTTGAGGTGTGACTCTTCTCCTTCTTCTATTCCTATTATTCTTAGGTTTGGTCTTTTTATTGTGTCCCATAATTCCTGAATGTTTTGTGATGAGAATTTGTTGGCTTTGCAGTTTTCTTTGATCAGTGCATTTATTTTCTCTATGGTGTCCTCAGAATCTGAGATTCTTTCTTCTATTTCTTGTATTCTATTGATTGTGCTTGTTTCTGTTGGCTCTGCTCGTTGATCTAGATTTTCCATATCCAGCTGGTCCTCAGTTTGTGTTTTCTTCCTTGCTTCCATTTCAGTTTTCAATTCTTGAACTGTTTCCATTACCTGTTTGATCGTTCTTTCTTGGTTTCCCGGGGTATTATGTACGTATTTACTCATTTCTTCAAACTTTTGGTTATACTTCTCATCCATTTCTATAAGGGCATTTTTCACATGTTGTTTAAGGGACTCTATTGCTTTCATAAAGTCAATTTTTTCCACTTCTTTTGTGTTAGGGTGTTGAAGACCTTCTGTTGTAAGATCGTTGGATTCTGGTGTTTTCATGTTGTCTTTCGGGTTATTGGGTGAATTCTTGCCTTGGCGCCTGCCCATCTCCTCCTATCAATGCTATCTAATGGGTCTTTTAAAGCTGGTTCAGGTTTCCCTGCTGACCAGGGGCTCCTCTTACAAAATGCCCTTGCTCTGTTTCCTGGTTCCTGCCGGGGGGGGGGGGGGGCGGCAAGGTCCCTTGTACCCCTCAGAAGGGTCTTCAGGAATAGTGCCTGGTTCCTACTTTGCCAGGGACTTCTGCCACCCAAAGGCCTACCTCTTTGATTTAATTGTAATTGGGCAATCTGGTCTCAGTGTGCGATCCCTGCAGCCTGTATCTGCTGCCACTACGGTTCCCACTGCCTGTGGCCTGCGTCCTCTGCTGCCGCTCGGGTCCCAGCTTGTCCCAACCGGCTGCAGGGGGCGACTTCCGTCCGCCTCCGCGACCGGGTTCCGTCCGCCGCCGCGACCTGGTTCCCGGGTTCCGTCCCCCGCCACGACCGGGTTCCGTCCGCCGCCGCGACCTATCAGTATGTCTGCATACCAGAAGAGGGCACCAGATCTCATTACAGATGGTTGTGTGTTGTGATAGGAGCGGCGGGGCTGCGTCCCCAGCAGCCCGGCCGCCTGCTAGCTTATGCCCCAAAATAATTACACGGACACTGTATTCTTCTAAACACTGCTTGGCCCATTAGCTCTAGCCCTTACTAGCTAATTCTCATATCCCGATCAACCCATCTCTAATAATCTTTGTAACATCAGTCTTACGGGGAAAGTTTCAGCATGTCTGACCTGGCAGCTTGCTTCAAGGCGTATGCCCCAGAGAGGGGAAGCATGGCCTCTGCTCCAGAGAGCAGAGCTGTTGAGTCTGAGCTCACTTCCTCTTCCTCCCAGCATTCTGTTCTGTTTACTCCACCCACCTATGTTCTAACCTATGAGACCAAGCAGTTTCTTTATTACTTAACCAATGACCTTCCTCCATCAGTTGTGAACCACCATATGGCTACTGGGAATTGAATTCAGGACCACTGGAAGAGCAGCCAGTGCTTCTAACCACTGAGCCATCTTTCCAGCCCTGAAACTATTCTTTAATTGTAAGATATTTTTTGTCCTTTCACAGTTTATTTTATTTAGATGCCATATAATGTTCTAGAGGCTAAAGAGAATATATTTTTTATTTTAGTCTTATATAGATGTATATGAGTGTTTTGTCTGCATGCATGTCTATGTACCACGTGTGTCCTGATGCTTGTGGAGGCCAGAACAGGCATCAAGTCTCTCAGCTCATCATGGACTAGAATGGGCTGCCTTTTGGGTGTTGGGGGTCAAATCCATTCCTCTGGAAAAGCAGCCAGTGCTCTTAATTACTCAGCCATCTCTCTGGCCTCATGGGTGTGTGCACCTGTGTGTGTGTGTGTGTGTGTGTGTGTGTGTGTGGTTAAACTAATCTTTGTTGTTGTTGTTGTTATTATTATTACCTTCATTTTATCTTTTTAAAACCTGCTTGACAAGTTTAGAAGCACACAAAAAGTTAGGCGAGTGATATAAATATTCCCATGACCTTTAACCACCCTTAGCAGGTGATGGTGCTAAGGTGCTTACCATCACCTGCTGACTGATCCTTTGCTTGTCTTCTGTTTTACTCAAGGTTATATGAAGAAAATATCAGGCAATTTTATTATTGTAGTTATTTTAGTCTGTATTGCTAAAAAACAAGGATCCCTTTATAATAATGCTATATAAAATCTCAAAAATAATCCCACATAAGCACCAGCTATTCATTTATCATTATTGTTTTTTTTTCATAAGTGGTATATTTTCATAGAGATTGGGAGGGAGAAGGTGAACGAGCACAGGCTGTTCATTAATGACTAGGGATGAAGCTCAATATTGTGCATGTGCCCTGATATCAAATGGGAATAATTTTGTTTTTTTATGTTTATACCTCCTATTGTACAGAAGATTATATGAGGAAAATTCATCACTAGTGATAGAAAAATAAAATAAAATGCCAAAACTTTGATGAGGTTGTAAGGTTCTGGATGGCTATTAGATTTTTCAATAACTGAACTCACTCAGTCTTAGGTATATATTCATTTATTTATGTAGCATATACTTTATTTTTTTAAAGGAACTTCTTTTTTTTTAAATATTTATTTATTATGTATACAATATTCTGTCTGTGTGTATGCCTGAAGGCCAGAAGAGGGCGCCAGACCTCTTTACAGATGGTTGTGAGCCACCATGCGGTTGCTGGGAATTGAACTCAGGACCTTTGGAAGAGCAGGCAATGCTCTTAACCACTGAACCATCTCTCCAGCCCTGTAGCATATACTTTAGTGACTGCTATGTGTCAAATTTTCTCTATGGTTGGGTTACATTAGTGAGTAAGTATCTTTGATGTATTTACCTTTTTTTAAATTTTTTATTTTATTTTTTTTAAAGAGTTATTTATTATGTACACAATGTTCAGCCTCCATGTATGCCTGCAAGCCAGCAGAGGGCATCTCATTACAGATGGTTGTGAGCCACCATGTGGTTGCTGGGAATTGAACGCAGGACCTCCGGAAGAGCAGTCTGTGCTCTTAACCTCTGAGCCGTCTCTCCAGCTCCCTACCTTTTTTTTTTTTTTTAATTCAGTACTTTTTTATTGCAGTGACGAAAGTGCCTGAGAAAACAACTTAATGAAGTTGAGGGTTTTTTTTTTTTTTTAGTTTGGATCATTGTTTAGCACCATGCACTGGGACAAAACATCAAGGCAGTGTGAATATGTGGAGAGGGGAACATCTTGGTTGACAAGAGTTCTTGCGAGGGGGATACATGAAGAGGCCAGGAATGTATTCCCAAGTGACCTGCTTCTTCCAGCTAGGCCATATTACCTACATTTTACCATCTTCCAATAATGCTATCATAATATGAATCAATTAATGGAACCTTTATGATCAAATTGTCTCTAGAAATATTATCACAGATGTACTTAGAGGTGTGCTCTGAGAATCTTAGCTCTTAGTCTTACTAAGTTGACAAAATAATCATCAAACTTCCTTTGACAATTTAGTATACTATGAGAGAAAAAGGTCATAAGCAGTGAACTCAATGTAGAAATAGGTTAAATATTAGAAGAAAGTATGCTGAAAAAGAAGAGTAAGTAGAGCAAGGTAAAGGGAGGACTGGTGATGCTTGTGGGAAACCATGTTAGATGAACTGATCAGAGCAGATCTCTCTAGAAGACAGTGTTTGAGCAGAGAAATTAATGGAGGGCTAAGAATGGTGGCCAAACAGATATCAGAGAGAAGAATTGTGATGGTACAGAGCAAGTCTGTCAGCTGTGTTTTAGTCTAAGGAAGGGAATTGTTACAGCTGGAATTGAGGAAACAAGGGGAGAATTGTAGAAGATGGGCTTTAGAAGTAAAGCTATGTGGTGTGGGGCAGTGATGAGGAAGGTTGGCTTTGTACAATACCAAGAATATAAAATACTTAAAGGATATTTGACATTTGTTCTTGGTAATATAGGAGAGCCAGAAAGAGCTCTCTCTCTTTCTCTCTTTCTGTGTATGTGTGTGTATGAGTGGTACCTTGCATATCATCCTTAGAAACACTGCTCATCTACTTTGATTTCTGGCTGGCCAGTGAGTTTCCGGAATCTGCCTTTCTCTGTCTCCCTAGCACTGGATTGTTAGTGTAAACCATCATGCTTGGCATTTTTACAGGTTTTTGTAGATTAGACTCAGGTCTTCATGCTTATTAGTCAATCACTTAATAACTGAGTACCTCTTCATCCATTGTTATATTTTTTAATATTTGAGACAGGGGCTCATGTAACCTTGGCTGACCTTGGACTCCTGCCTTCTGAGTCCTGATATTACAGTGTATTTTTATAAAAAAATATGTGGTTTGATTTGAGTGAAGGCTTATCCTCAGAAAGGTTTGGTTATTACTGGACAAATAAAAATAGATATCCATTAGAGTAAAATTAATAAAGTTCTTTTGATACCCTGTCAGGGTCAGAGATATACTTGCATGCAAGTTGGTATAACTCTTGCCTGGGAACTTCTAAAGCAGTGTATGTATTATTTAATAAATGGGTCATGGTAGTTTTTTTCTGGACTGGATCAGTCTTCAAAACACAGAAGGACTTTGGTTGACAAATGTCCCATATTATTCATGTCCACTTACTTATAAAAGAAGATTATCTCCTTTTCTACAATTGTAAAGGATATTCTGTAGTTTTTATGCCTAGTAGTTCTCCCAGTGTATATGGTATAGACTCACACTTAAATTTTTATGTTTCTATTTTTGTTTAAGAGACAATTGGAAATGAATAGGTGCAGAAAACTGCACAATTTAACGACATAAGAGGGCTAACCACATTTGGCACAGAAGGAGATTAGATTGTGTGCACTACAATTTCATACTTTTGGCACTGTTATTTTGTGAAGAAAATACACTTTGTTGAATGTTGTTATACAGTTTCTAGTATGTATCTGAAAATTTTAGCTCTAAGCATTCATGTGTGGTATGAATTTGGGAATCATCATTGCTCACTGAGCAAAAAGAGTGTTGAATTAAAGTAAAATTTGAAAGCTGTTTGACCGAGCAGAGTTGGTAGAGTTGCTATTGGTGTGTGGGGAGTGGGGTTGTGTAGGTGTGTCTATACATGAGTCAGTGTAGACAAAATATTCATTGAGTTCCTTTAAGATTACAATAGTGGAGGATGGGAGGGAAACACACTCACACATTCATGTATATAGTCACTCATATACCCATACACCAAACTTCTTACAGCACTTTAGTTTTGTGTACCTTTAAGATTTCTAGAAAATGAAAATGTTTATGTTTAGATTATAATACCTTTTATTTTTAAAAACATATCCTAAAGAGACATGAAAACCCTTTGACAGATTTTATATTCTGATTTAGTATTAGGAAATTCCTTTTAAAACAGGTTTGTTTTTAATGTGCTGCTTTCTTGGATATGCATGTTGAAGTGGGATGTATTCATCTTGAGTTTACAAAACCATGAACTCCATATTATTTAAAAGACCTTTAATAACTTCCCAACTGGTATTGGTCCAAAATAGATTGCCATAAATACATTTTATTATTTTACATATTATCTTGGTTTAACAAACTGCTGTGTAATAGTAGACAGTAAATTATATTTGAGATGGTATATTGGAATGTATGTCAGCAACTAACTGGATATTACATAGAATAAGAATGTTAAGAGTAATTTACTTTAGAAATAATTTAATCCAACTTTCTATCTGATGCTGGATTTATCCTTGTATATCCAAAACAATTAATTTATTCATTAAGAAATATTTATTGAGCCCAGGCTGCTTTCAGGCATCGTGCTAAGGGTGTGTTCATGAAAAAAGTAAAAGTAGGCAAGTCCGTGCCCTACTGAAGATAGTTCAGTGGTCTCTCTTAAAATTAAGTACTCAGTGAGTATCAGCAAATTATTTGTTTATTTAGTTATAATTTGAAAATTTCTTTCCATGCCTGTGAGATGACTTAGCAAGTAAAGGTGCTTACCACCAAGCCTGACAACCTGCGTTTGATCTCAGGACCCATATGGTGAGGAGAATCAACTTCTACAAGTTGTTCTCTGATTTCTACATGTGCATGGTGGCACGCATGCATACAGATACACACACATAAGTATACACCATACATGAATAATGTAATAGTTAAAATTTTTTCCTCAGTGATTTTTAAGTTTCCAATATAGATCCTGTACATTTTTTTGATTATACCTGTGTTATTTTTAGAAAGCAGTATTGTGCGCTCTTTCTCTCTCTCGCTCTCTCTCTTGTGTGTGTATTGTATTGGTGTTTGTGTATTTGGGAAGCCTGAGGTCAGTATTGTGTGTCTTTCTCAATCACTTTCTACCTAATTAAACATTTTTTTTTTTAAATATTTGGCGTTTTTTTTTTTTTTTTTTTTTTCTCGAGACAGGGTTTCTCTGTAGCTTTGGAGCCTATCCTGGAACTAGCTCTTATAGACCAGGCTGGCCTCGAACTCCCAGAGATCCGCCTGCCTCTGCCTCCCGAGTGCTGGGATTAAAGGCGTGCGCCACCACTGCCCGGCAATATTTGGCGTTTTTGAGACAGTGTTTCTCTGTGTAGCATTGACTGTTTTGGAACTCACTCTGTAGATCAGACTGGGCTTGAAGTCAGAGATCCACCTGTCTCTGCCTCCTGAGTGTTGGAATTAAAGGCATGTGCCAGTATTCTTAGCTTCCACCTAATTTTCTGAGACAGGTTCTTATTGAACCTGGAACTCATTGGTTTGTTTAGACTGGCTGGCCCTGTGAGCTCCAGAGATACCCCTCTCTGCCTCCAGTGTTGGAAGTACAGATGCATGGCATGGTGTCTGGCCCTTTTTTTCTGGGTTGTGGAGATCACATTTAGATCCTGATGCTTGTGGGGTAAGCATTTTACTGGCTGTGTCATTTCCCCAACCACAGTGTTGTCTTATGAATTTTATATTCTAATTGTTGTGTGGAGGAAGACATTTGCTTTTGTATGTGAACCTTGAATTTTGCAGCCTTTCTATATTTGCTCATTAGTTCTAGGTTTATTTATTTGTTAATTCATTCATTCATGGTAGGTTCTTTGAGGATTTTTGCTTTGGAATTCAGGTGATATGTGAGTAAAGACAGTTTACTTTATTCATTTCAAGTCTGTCTTTCATTTCTTAGGGTGTTAAGTCAGAATGTCAGAGAGGGCAAGTTTGTATTGTCCCAGTATGTCTTAAGTTTTTGCTAGTTGTAGGCTTTTTTTTCGATTTTCTTTTTCAAATGGAGAAAGTTCAGTAAATGTTTCCGTGAGAATTTTATTCATAAATGAGTGTTGAATTTTGTCAATTATATTTTATTAGCTGATCTAGCCATGGTTTTCTTTAGTCTTGATACATTTGATTACTTAGGTAGTATTTTTGTGGATGTATGTGTATATGGTGTGAGTGTTGGTATGTATGGGTGTGTACACTTTGGTGCACATGCATGTGGAAGCTAGAGGTTGATGCTGGAGGTTTTCCCTAGCCACTTTCCACCTTATTTTTTTTGACATAGACTCTTTAGATGAGCCCTGAGCTTATCGATTTTGCTAGTCTGGCTGGCCATTGAAGTGCAGGGATCTACTTGTCTCTGAACCTCCAGTACCCCAATTATAGATGCATACTTCAGTCCCTGACTTTAGTGGATTAGGGTCCAGACTCCATTTCTAATGCTTATGTGTCAACAGTTTATCCGCAGAGCTACTTTTCTGGCTCTCATTGATGGGTTTTGAATGGTGAACCAATCTTGTATACTTCGTGTACAATTTGTGTGCATTGTTAGGTATTGCTTTCTAGTATTGAGAATTTTTTAAAAATCTAGATAGATTGGTCTATAGTTTTTTTGTAATCTAGTTTTAGTATAATGCCATGATACCAGGTCTCTACCAAACTTTTAAAAGATAATATTAATTCTCTATGATCACTTTAATGGTGTTGTAGCTCTTATTTTTTCTTTATTGATGATTATGTAGGATTTCCTCAACCCTGTTTTCCATTCCTCGTGCTATTCTTTCTTTTGCCTGGTTGACTTCATTGGTCCTACTTTCTGCTGTTGTCATTGTTGTTGTCTTCGTTTTCTACTACTACTACTATTATTTTTACCTTCTTTCTTATTATTTCCTTGACCTCTGTCCATGTAGAAGTCAGAGGACAATATGCAGTAATTGGGCCTCCTGTTCCACTATGTGTGTTTTGGATCAAACTCTGGTTGTCAGGCTCTGCAGCAGTTGCCTTTTCCTGCTGAATCATCTTGCTAACCTCCACTCTGCTTTTTATTTGATTTCTTGAGTTCTCCACTTTTAACATTTCTTTACATGTATGTTCTTAAAAATTTATTTATTTATTTATTTATTTATTTATTTATTTATTTATTATGTATACTATGCTCTATCTGTGTGCATGCCTGAAGAGGGCACCAGACTTCATTATAGATGGTTGTGAGCCACCATGTGGTTTGCTGGGGATCGAACTCAGGACCTCTGGAAGAGCAGGCAATGCTCTTAACCGCTGAGCCATCTCTCCAGCTCCTACATGTATGTTTTAAAATCTCAATTTCATGGCAGATTTTTTCCCCGTGTCGTTTACTGTTTCTTATTCTTTGACCTACATTGTTTGTATTTTAATCCATTTGGTTCAGTTCCCCCTCCCCTCCCCTCATGTTGCTTATTTTCCAGTGCCTGAATTATGGTCATCTGCTTGCTTATATCTTCTTTGAGGTCACTGATCATTTTTACTAGTAAATTTCTGACCTTTCACTTAGTCTTTTACCCATTTTTAGTATCTTTGAATCCAGTAGCTCAATTCTTTTAGAGTTTTTTTTTTGTGTGTGTATCTGTTGTGTGATTTGCCTATGTGTAGGCTTCAGTATCTCTTCTGACTTTATTGCACTTGAGACCTTCTTCTTTGTTACCACTTAGAGAAAAGGAAACAATTATAATAGCAATAGTGTCAAACTATGCAAGATATAGAAATACACTTAATGTCCATTAAAGCCACTTATACATCATTAGTGACCACAGCCCAAGGGAATACTAATGTAGAATAGTATTCTAGTCCCCTCCGCCCCCGTTGCTGTGATTAAAAACATTCTGATGAAAAGAAGCATAGGGGAGGAAAGAGTTTATTTGGCATATATTTGTGGGTCATAGCCCATCATTGAGGGAAAGTCAGGGCTGGAACTCAAGTAAGAAATAGAAAGGGATCTCATCAGCCCTCATTGTTCGCCATGTTCAGAGAGTCCGGTTTTATCCCATGCTTTTTCGGTCACAGTCCAGCTGGCCTTGGTGAGCTCCCAGTAGATCAGCTCCACTGTCTCAGTGGGTGGGTGCACGCCTCGTGGTCCCGACTTCTTTGCTCATGTTCTCCCTCCTTCTGCTCCTCATTGGGACCTTGGGAGTTCAGTCCAGTGCTCATGTGTGGGTCTCTGTCTCTATCTCTATCCATCACCAGATGAAGGTTCTATGATGATATGCAAGATATTCGTCAGTATTGCTCTAGGATAGGGTCATTTCAGGTTCCCAATCCTCAGCTGCCCAAGGAACTAACTGGGAACCTCATCTTGGGCACTTGGGAGCCCCTCTAGGGTCAAATCTCTTGCCCACCCTAAAGTGGCTCCCTTAACTAAGAATTGTGGTTCTGTGCTCCCCTATCCACCTTTCCTTTATCCCAATTCTCCTGATTCCCCAAGTCCCCCTCCTTCCCTTCTACCTTTTCTCTCCCCATCTCCCCTTACCCCCATCCCACCCCACCCCCAAGATCCTAATTTTCTCCCCGGCAATTTGGTCTACTTCCCTTAGCCAAGAGGATAACTGTATGTTTTTCCTTGGGTTCACCTTCTTACTTAGCTTCTTTAGGTTCACCTATTGTAGACTCCGTGGCCCTTATTTATGGCTAGAAACCAATTATGAGCGAGTACATCCCATGTTCATCTTTTTGGGTCTGGGACACCTCACTCAGGATAGTGTTTTCTATTTCCATCCATTTGCATGCAAAATTCGAGAAGTCATTGTTTTTTACCGCAGCGTAGTACTCTAGCGTGTATATATTCCATACTTTCTTCATCCATTCTTCCATTGAAGGGCATCTAGGTTGTTTCCAGGTTCTGGCTATTACAAATAATACTGCTATGAACATAGTTGAACAAATGCTTTTGTCATATGATAGAGCATCTCTTGGGTATATTCCCAGGAGTGGTATTGCTGGGTCCAGGGGTAAGTTGATCCCGAATTTCCTGAGAAACCGAAACACTGACTTCCACAGTGGTTGCACAAGATTGCATTCCCACCAGCAATGGATGAGGGTACCCGTTCCTCCACAGCCTCTCCAGCAAAGGTTATCCTTGATGTTTTTGACTTTAGCCATTCTGACAGGTGTAAGATGATATCTCAAAGTTGTTTTGATTTGCATTTCCCTGATTGCTAAGGAAGTTGAGCACGACTTTAAGTGTCTTTTGGCCATTTTAACTTCCTCTGCTGAGAATTCTCTGTTCAGTTCAGTGCCCCATTTTTTAATTGGGTTAATTAGCATTTTAAAGTCTAGTTTCTTGAGTTCTCTATATATTTTGGAGATCAGACCTTTGTCTGTTGTGGGGTTGGTGAAGATCTTCTCCCAGTCAGTAGGTTGCCTTTGTGTCTTAGTGACTATGTCCTTTGCTTTACAGAAGCTTCTCAGTTTAAGTAGGTCCCATTTATTCAATGTTGCCCTTAATGTCTGTGCTTCTGGGGCTATACATAGGAAGCGATCTCCTGTGCCCATCTCCTGTAGGGTACTTCCCACTTTCTCTTCTATCCTTTTCAGTGTGTTCGGGCTGATATTGAGGTCTTTAATCCATTTGGACTTGAGACGCCAAGGACAATGGCACGGGGTTTTGATCCTACTTAATGTGCTGGCTTTGTGGAAGCCTAGCCAGTTTGGATGTTCACCTTCCTAGATATGGACGGAGGGGGGAGGACCTAGGACTTACCACAGGGCAGGGAACCCGGACTGCTCTGTGGACTGGAGAGGGAGGGGGAGAGGAGTGGGGGGAGGGGGAGAAGGGTGGGAGGAGGGGGAGGGAAATGGGAGGCTGGGAGGAGGTGGAAACTTGTTTTTTGTTTATGTTTTTTTTCTTCTTTTCTTAATTAAAAAAAATAAAAAAATAAATAAAAAAAAGAAATATATATATATAAAAAAAATAGAAAGGGAATCCGTGGGGAAAAAAAATCTACTTGCCAGCTTACTTATACATAGGTTCATGGTTTTCTTATCAGCCCAGGATCATCTTAGTAGGTACAGTACAGCCCACAGTGGGCTGGACTCTCCTATATCAAGTAACAATGAAGACAGTCCTTCACAGACATGCCTTCAGACCAGTCTAATCTATTTAACTTCTCAGTCAAGGGTTCTCAGATGATTCTATGTAGTGATATTTCATTTGAATTTTAGTAAATAAAGCTTGCCTGAAGAGAGTAAAACAGCCTCACTGTGATGCCTTACAGACCAGATAGTGGTGACATACCCCTTTAATCCCAGTAGCTACACTAGTTTGCCATACAAACCTGGTGGACTAGAGAGGACTGTAAGATGGGAGGAGATAGCTCTCACACACAGTCTAGTCCTGCATTTCCTGGAGGCAGGATGTCCATTTTGGACTGAGGTAGAGGTAAGAGCCAGTGGCTGGCTGTTTTAGTTTTCTGACCTTCAGGTTGAACCCCAATTTCTGTCTTTGGGTTTTTATTAATTGTGCTACAATTCTAGGCTGTGTCAAGTTTACAATTAAAGTCAACTAGTAAAAAAATGTTTTCTGATGTTAAAGATTATTTAAGATTGTGTAAGAAGGAAATGAATAAGATGAAGAAAGGAAGGGAAAGAAAAAAATATAAAAACAAAGTTAAACAAGGGTTGGAGAAGGATGTTTTAGAGTGAAAGAGAAAAGACCAAGAGTTTATAAAAGCTGAAAACGAAAAATTAAATAATAACGTTTAGAAAAAAATTAGATAAGTGTAAGAAGAAGAATAAAAATGAAAAGAGGTTTACTGTTTATTTTTGAAAAACAACAGTAACAATTACTGAACGTGTAGTAGAGAGAAAAAATAAACATGGTGGTCAGGGGAAAGAAAAGCAAAAGGATGGCCCAATAATGAAAAATATGTAAATAAAACATTTTTAAAGCTATAAGGAAGCAAAACTACTGTTTAAAATCTATTAAAAAGAAACAGGGGGAAATACCAGTGGGTGGGGTGGGGGACAAGAAAGGGAAGATGAAGTGGTGGAGCAGCTTCCTGTGGGTTGGAGGCTGTGTGTACTTGGGCCACTGAGGAACATCTGTTGAGTTTGTGGGCTCTTGTGTTTCCCTTGTTTAGGCTAGTGTTGAACTTTCTGGAGGATTTTCCTGTTTCCCATCTTCCTTCTAGGGAGCTGTGCTCATCTTGGCTTCTTTTCTGTGAGCACCTGCCTGTTTTTCCTGAACTTTTGAGGTGTCCTATGGCTACCTTTGTGAATTTTGACACCCTTCCTTCTCTTTCTCTGTTTGGAATAGAGTGTTTTTTTCTTGCTATGATTCTTCTCTTTCATTTGGTCACATGGGGGTAGCTTCTGGTCTGACATCTGGCACAAGGTTGGGAGATCACTTCTGATACCGTATGCAGTTTCTTTCTTTCTTTCTTTCTTTCTTTCTTTCTTTCTTTCTTTCTTTCTTTTTTTCTTTCTTTCTTTCTTTAAAAAGCTGGGAATTGAACTCAGGACCTTTGGAAGAGCAGGCAATGCTCTTAACCTCTGAGCCATCTCTCCAGCCCCTACCATATGCAGTTTCTTGTGGAGACGAACTGTTCACATGAAGATGATTAGTTCACATTCACAGAAGTCATTCTTATACTCATAGGAGGCTGTTGTGAAGTTATGCTTATAGTGTGTGCTACAGTTCATTTTACACACTTATGATAATTGAATCTTTGTGTTTATACATTTCTCTTGAAATGGTATTGTGTATGGTCTGTTAATGTTTGTGTGTCTGTGTTTTTGATAAATTTTAATGTTTTATAGGTTTATTTGTATTTTATAATAGTAAATGATAAAAGCAGACTGTCATCCACTTATATGTTATACATTCATGACAGGCCTTTTTAACTATTACTGCTTAAAATTGTGATAAAAACAGCTTAAAATTCTGATCTATTGGGAGAAAGTTTATTTTCACAGAGTTAGAGACTTCAGTATACAACTGCTATGAAAAACATGGGGCCACTGAAATAGAGCAATGTAAAAGAACCTACTTTTCAAATGAATTAATTTCTAATTAGCTTACAAAGTAATATGTTTCCTTGTAGCATTTTCATACACCTTTTGTAGTACTTATATCAGGGTGTGATCTTGATTTGTTTTTTCTAGATTCTTTAATGAGAATGTTAGCTTTATGAAGATAGAGACAATGCTTTTATTAATGAGTATATTTTCTGGTGCATAGTAGGGACTCATGGAGTATGTGTTAAACGCATGAATGAAAGTGAATAGTAGAAGGTGTAGTAGTCCTGAGAGTCAAGTCTGTAACATGGGAAAGAATTTGCTTTGATTAAGGTGTTCTAATCAGAGAGTGTGCACCTAGTAAAGCTGGGTTCTGTTTGAATTATAGCAAAAATGATTTTAGTCTCAAGTTTAAGTTGAATATAATTTTTATGTATGCTCTCACATATCCTGTTTCTTCTGTTGGAAGTATTTTTCTGGAAGTAGATAGAGGAGGGGTTTGTTTTAGAGGGACTGACCATAACCTGCTGACAAAGAGTGAAGTAGTAAGGATGACATCTAGTTTTCTTTGATTAAGTTGGTAGAAAGTGGCTTAGTTACTAAAACGAGAAATATGGATGAGAAGCAGTGATGGAAAGTTGACTGGAAATTCTGTTTGGTGGACTGGAAAGATGACTCAGTGGTTAAGAGCATTGGCTGCTCTTCCAGAGGTCCTGAGTTCAATTCCTAGCAGTCACATGGCAGCCCACAACTGTCTGTAGCTCCAGTTCTAGAGGACCTGACACCCCCCCCCCCCCCACAAACATACATGCAGGCAAAACACCAATGCACATGATAAAAAAAGGAAAAAGAAAAATTCTCTTTGGTCACATTTGACTTAAAGACACTGATAAAACTTCTTTGGAAATGACAAGAATGGTTTTGGATTCCAAGTTAGGAAATGAGAGAAAATATTTGCGTTGGGATAGAAATCTGTGAGACTGTGAGCATAGTGAGATGGTGGCTACAGTGAGTTGGCAAGGGAAAAGAACTTCCAACATTTAGAGATCAGGTAGAAAAATATAACAAACAGTAGCTTGGAGAACGATTGACCACACATTTGATACTTTGTGTGATGCTTTGGCAAGTAAGGATTCAAAGTGCAACTTAAAAGAGGAGAAGAGAAGACAAACCCATACTGGAGTTTCATAAACACAGAACATAATAAATGAAGGATCTTATATAATAGCAATACATGACAGATGGCTGAGGAGTATACTCCTTTTTTGTGGGTATTCATTGGAATTTTGATTTTTTTTGAAAAAGTTTAAAAGTAAATTTTAAATGTGCAATTTGAACTTAGATCCCCCCCTTTTGTGTGTCTAGCTTAGTGGTTTTAGTGCCACCTACTGTCAAAGTGGAATGTTGCAGTCACATTTATATGAGCAGCGAAAAGTGATGTATTTGGAATAACATTTCTGGGTTTTTTGTTTGTTTGTTTGTTTATGGACTATCTGTGGATTGCAGGGTTATGTGTTCATTAGGTCAGCCTGTTATCCTGCCCTCGTCATATTGACATGTATTGACAGTGTACATCATTTAATTTAAGGTTTTTTTTTTTTTTTTGTCTAAGAGTTCCTTTTCTACCAACGTACTTAAAGTTAAAGTTACTCTTACACTCAATGCTATTTCCTCTGTCATTTGCTGTTGTACTTTCTTTATAACTTTTAGATTGGGAATGATCGCTCTTGTTCTCTTTCCTTCCCTCTTCCTCTTGTTTTCTTTCTCCCTCCCCCCTCTTCCCCTCCCCTTTTCTTGCTCTTTTATCCTTCTCTAGTATTTAAACTTTGGGACAGTGACTCCCTGCCTAGCCTTCTTTAGTCGTGCAACCAAAGATTAGGTCCAGTGTCTGTTATGTAGGCTATAATACCCTCAGTCACAATTAGTTGTGTGAACGAATGTATGAATGTCTAGAAATTTTGAGTTTCTGTGAAACTGCAGATCTATCAAGAGAATGGAGTTTCATTGTATTTAATTATTGAGACTGAACTTGGTATATCAATACCCTGTATGAATAGTTTTTTGATTGTTATTAAATATTAGTATCTCTGGAAAAGAAAGACATATCTTAGGGTGTTGAATTTTTATTAATTTGTCAGTTTCAGTGATCTCCCAAATATTTCAAAGAATAGTACTTGGCCTTTAGGAGATAATTTTTTAAAGCATTTGGAGTTGATAAAGTAACTGAATAACTATATATTTTATGAGACATGGTTTTTGCTATGTTTTTCTTTCTTGCTGTGTTGAACTCTGCTTAAAGGCTTTTGCTGTCTCAGACCTGGGTATCTGAGATTACAGGCATGAACAGTTGTTTGTGTAATTTTCAGATTTTTTTCTAGTCACTTGCTTACTTTCTCTGTTTGTTGAAACAAATGAATAAAACCGCCAGTATTTCTTAACAAAATAGTTAAGCAGAGGTAAATTTTTGGTTGAGATAAGGCTAGTTTGTGTTTTTCAGGTAACACTATTTTTTTGGTCTGAAAGCTAAGAGTTGGGAGAATGCATTTCCACCGTGTGGCCTAGTCCAAGAAGACAGTCCCCTAATTTGTAGACAATCTGTGCCAGGATTCTTTTTATATGAACCGTCGTATAAAGTTTTCTTAGTTCATTTTTTAAACTACTTTGTTTTTAATCAAGTTTTACTTTTTTTTTTGTACCCTTTAGTTTTGCCAGGTGGATGTGGGAAGAGACGTTTGCAGAAGTGAAATGGAGGTCAGAGCTTCATTACAGAAGGTTAGTGGGTCATCTGATTCTGTGGCCACAGAGAACAGTGAAGAATTTGTTTTGGTTCCTCAGCATGCAGATGATACTTCTACAAAGGATGATGGAAAGCCACGGCTGAAGGTATTTTTCCTTTTTCTAATATGGTACCATTTTTCATTAAATTTGTTTTTTCTTTCAACTATTTGGAGCACACGTGAGGATGAAAACTGAAGGGTTTCTTAAAGTACTGACCTGAATAATAAAAATCAGTGTTTGATTGATTCTTTTAGATGATCTTGATAATAGTAAAAATATTTAATGCTTTATTATCCAGGGGCTAATTATTTGGCTTGATTTTTAACTTTTTTTTTAAAAATTCTTTTTTGGTTATTTACCTTCTAGAAAATCAGAAATTTTAGGAGGAAAAAATACAAGGAAAATTAGAGAAAAAGTAATATGTAGATTAAACTTACTGGTTAAATCTTATATAATTTTATTTGATTGCGTTTCTCTTCTGAGTTTTAATTGAAAGATTTTCTCTTAGGTATTTTATGCTTTGAATCATGTGGTGAGAATCTGGCAGATGGTTTAGTAGTCGACTGATTAGTTTAGAAGTGCATATCTTATATTTTTGGCAGTTGAATTTTCATTTGGATATTTTTCTTTTCTTTCTCTTTTAAATTTTGGGTTGCCTTTTGTAAGTCAAAGAATAGAAAGCAAACAAACCTGGTTATATGTGCATAGGAATTGGTAACTATTCTTTGTAAGCAGGATTGGAACTAACCAAGTGCTACTTTATTGATGACTGTTCTTAATATTAAGTATGGTATCAGAATGTATCAGTGAGTCAGAAATATAACTTTAAGAAAATTAGCATCACTCTGGTAGCTAATGAAGAATTTATAAAGAAATTAAAAAATGTTTATAGGATGATGCTAAGAAATATAATTGTTTAAATGTTATTTACAATATACCATATTTAAACATTCATTTTCCTCTTAAAACACATAAAATTAAATTCTGGTGTGTGTGTGTGTGTGTGTGTGTGTGTGTGTGGCATGTGTGTGATACCGTATATTGTGTGGAGGTTCAAGTACAGTTTTCGTGAGTTGGTTCTCTCCTTTGACCATAAGGAATCTGGATTGTAGGTAGAAATTGCTTTTCCCACTGAGCCATCTCACTGGTCTTGTATCAATAGGATCTTGTATCAAATGTAATTTGAAAGTACCTGCAGTGTTTTATGAAGAATTCTTTTGTGGAACTAATAAGTCCCTTTTCATTCAGTTGATTTTATCATTCAGGATTTCAGTGTGTTATGGATATGTGAAATTAGGTATCACTGAGTAAATTCTCAGTATTTATTGACTATATATTTGAATTTTTAGATCTTAGTTTCTCAAAATGAATATTTTTAATGAATTAAGCTTCATAATTAAGAGGATTGAAAAAGAATTGTCTTGTTCTACCTATAGATAGCTTCCAATGGTGATGAACAGTTGGAAAAAGCCATGGCAGAGATTTTGAGAGATTCTGAGAAAGGACAAAGCAGCCTACTTGTTGATTGTCAGGGTTCCAGTGAGATTTCAGACTACTCCTTTGGAGATGTTCCAGCCAGTCAAACAAATAAGCCCTCTCTTCAGTTAGTTTTGGATCCATCCAATACAGGTAATGAACCAGATACTTAAAGATGATATGAGGAAATGGGATAAAGAAACAAATAAACAAATAAAAAAAGACAAAAACTAGAAAAATGTTAGTTTAACATTGCCTTTATATTGACAAAAAGATTTGTGTGTGTATGTATATGTGCCTGTGTCAACATAAGCACATGCCACAAGCCTATGCACCCACACCACAAATGTCAGAGAATGTTGGCAAAGAAAGCCTTTTTTTTTTTTTTTTTTTGTGTGTGTGTGTGTGTGTTTGAAACAGCATTTCTCTGTGTAGCCCCAGCTGTCCTGGAACTTGCTCTGTAGACCAGGCTGGCGTTGAACTCACAGAGATCTGCCTGCCAAGTGCTGGGATTAAAGGCCTGAGCAACCACTGCTGGACTAATCATTGAGATTCTTCAATATAGACACTTATACATTTAAACTCTTGCTAGTTAAGCCTCTTTCTTCTCCACATTAATTCTCCTATATTCCTGGAATTTACTTAACAAAGTGTTAGTCATTTGCATACTGTCTCCTGCTTGAGCAGAGTCTTTCCTGGGTGCTTTCAGTTCCTTCTCAGGTAGTTTTTTTTTTTTTTTTTTTCAGTTGAAGAAATTTACTGCAACAGTTTTTCTTTCATAGAAAAAAATCTCCTGCTTAATAACCTTCCAGAGAATGATTCATGTTTAGATCCCATTTTACTCAGATTTAGAATATTTTAGTTATCCTTTCATTTTTCTACTCACTTTGTTAAAAAAATTAAAATCCTTATTCATATTTTTAATAATTTAAGTCTTGCTTACTAATTTTATTGTCTATATTTTTAGATCCATTTATCTATATTGTTTTGTGCTTAGAATCTATAGTTATGAATATTTTGTTACATAGATAAAATTTTCTCTTCATTTTTAGAAATTCAGTTGCAGAAATATCAGTAAGCTTCCCTATGTATAATGTTTTTACTACAGGACCTTGTTTATTGTTTCATATGTCTAATTTGACAGAGATGCATAACAACATATGTACATATAATACTAATACTAAAATAATTAAATATTGATATTTATAGTTCAAATAAACAATGGCTTAAATGATTTATAGTTTTTAAAAATGAATTATCTTTTTAACATGCAGATAGATATTATCTAACAATAATGAGTTCTTTAAAAATGTGTGTAGAATTACAAATGTACTCACTCTGCTCCCTGCACCCGTCATTATATAGAGAGGAAAATTGGGTGAAGCGATCATGAAAATCAATAGAAAGAAAAGCAGCTTCATTAGAAAACTTAATAGTTTACACAGGCTAGTGAGCCAGTGGTAAGGGAACAAAGAAATGACTTGTTTTTGTAATGCGTACTAGTGACTTGATTGTTTTCATTTTTTCCCCCAGAAATTTCCAAACCCGGACCGTCTTCTCCAAGTGGACTTCCTGAAGAAGACAGTGTCCTATTTAACAAATTGACCTACTTAGGATTTATGAAAGTTTCTTCCCCACGTAGCGAAGTAGAGGCTTTACGGGCAATGGCAACCATGAGAGCTTCCAGTCAGTGCCCCTTTGCTGTTACACTGTATGTGCCCAATGTTCCAGAAGGTTCTGTGAGGTAAATTTTCTTTTTCTTAGTGTATAATTAAGTATTCTGAGTGTTGGTGAGTATGTTATAAATCAAATGTGGGACTGAAATGTGAGTTCACATACACTCTCTAGATTTATAATGCAAATCAAAAATTACATTTAGGCTTAGAACTTGTTCTTGCAGAGGGTATTTTCAAATTATTAATCTAGTAAATTAAGTACTAAGTATCTACTAATAGCATTGTAAATTTAAAATTTTTAAAAAAGATTTGTTTACTTTTATTTTATGTGCATTGGTGTCTTGTCTGCATGTTTGTCTGTGTGCGAGGGTGTCAGATCCCCTGGAACTGGAGTTACAGACAGTTGTGAGCTACCATGTCGATGCTTGGAAATGAACTCAGTTTCTCTGGAAGAGCAGCCAGTGTTCTTGACCACTGAATCATCGCCCCAGCCCCCAAATTTACAAATTTTGATAAAAATGCCTTTAGTGTCTTAGGAAAACATTGTGTTAATATATTCTTTGTGTGAAATATGTGTGGGGACATGTAGGTGTCTGTGGAGGCAGAGGACAGCTACTGGTGGTATTCTGTAGGTGCTATTTACCTTCTAAAAATTTAAATTAAAATTTTTTGAGTCAAGAGTGTCTTGCTGGCCTGGAATTTGCCAAGTTTGCTAGACTGGCTTGCTGGCTAGTCTGTGGGAGCTTCTGGAGCTACCTGTTGACTCTCTTGCACTGGCATTGCAAGCACAGGGCGTGCAGCACTCAGAGTCTCTTCTTTCCTAAGGTCCTAAATGTCTAACTCAGGTCCTCTTACTTGTAGAGCAGTCACTTTCCTTTGTCTCCCAAGCCTTCAAAATGAGAGGCAGTGGCAGGCAGATCTTTGGGTTGCTGTTGTTTAGCCACAGGTCCCAGTGAGATATTCTGTTTCAGCAAACAAAGTGAGCAAGAACGCTTACTGTACAAGACAGAGGACCTGAGTTTGAGGTATTACCATTAAAGTTAAAAGAAAAAAAATTCTGGTGTGGCTTCATGCTTGTAACCCCAATGTTGAGGGACAGGATTGATGGGACTTGTTGACTGCCACTCTAGCTGGGAAAGATCTAAACAACAACAACAAAGAAAATAAGATGGAATAGCTCTTATGGATTGATAACTGAGGCCGACTTTTGACCTCTTCAAGTATTGTACACCTGCACACACAAACATCTACAAATACAAACCCTGTGACAAACACACACAAGCACATACAGAGAAAAGGAAAGGAATAAAAAAGAAATGGACTGGGGCTGGAGAGATGCCTCAGCGGTTAAGAGCACTGACTGCTCTTCCAAAGGACCTGGGTTCAATTCCCAGCAACCACATGGCAGCTCACAACTGTCTGAAAATGCAGTTCCACGAGATCTGACACCTTCACACCAATGCATATAAAAATAAAGTTAGATAAATCATTAAAAATTATTAAAAAAAAATAAATGGACTTTCTAGGAATGTTCTGTGCTAGTCTTTCTCTTTCACTCCCCCTTTACATACCTTTATTTCTAGTGATCTGAAAAATGCTTCTTTAAAAAAGTTCTTTAATGGGTGTGCTCATGGTGAACATCCTAGGTAGAGGCCGGTGTATCTGAGTTTAAGGTTAGTCTGGTCTATACAGTGAGTTTTAGGACAGCCATAGCTTTGTAATAGAAAGACTTTATCTTGAAAACAAACAAACAAACAACAAATACAAATAAAAAAACAAAAAAACCCCAAATTCTTTGACAATATGATGCATATATATGCTGAGTTTTGGGTATTTTCACACATCCTCTATTATCCTTGTCTAGCCCCTCCTTTCTTCTGCTGAAACCTTTTTTTCCCCAACAATTCTCCTACTTCAATGTCTTTTTCCCCATTTACTGGCATTGCTTTTAACAGAATAACATAAAAACTTGGAATGAGTGATATATATATATCTATATGTATATATATATATGGTACGAAACAGATATGACAATATAGTTATAGTTTATATATATATATATAAAATTGACTTTGGTGAGTATGTGAGTTGGCTCATAGGAAACAAGA
Organism: Microtus oregoni; assembly: GCF_018167655.1. NCBI lineage: Eukaryota > Metazoa > Chordata > Mammalia > Rodentia > Cricetidae > Microtus > Microtus oregoni. The sequence continues at coordinate 38,029,334 of NW_024543072.1, forward strand.
ATGAAGAAATTGTTAAAATGAAATGATTTTGTATGTGTGTTTGTATATATAAAATTTTGGGGGCTGGAGAGATGGCTCAGTGGTTAAGAACATTGCCTGCTCTTCCAAAGGTCCTGAGTTCATTTCCTGGCAACCACATGGAGGCTCACAACTATCTGTAATGAGGTCTGGTGCCCTCTCCTGGCCTGCAGACATATGCACACACAAAATGTTGTATACATAATAAATAAATAAAAAATATTTCAAATTTTGAGTAACATGAAGACAATTCATTTATTTGTGTTAATAACCATTTTGTGATTTTAAGATAAATATGTCATATTGGTATGGCTTGTTTTTTGATAGTTGATATCCTTATCTCATTTTTTGTTGTTTCAGAATCATAGACCAGTCAAGCAATGTGGAGATAGCATCTTTCCCAATTTATAAGGTGCTATTCTGTGCACGTGGGCATGATGGGACAATGGAGAGCAACTGCTTTGCATTTACAGAGAGTTCTCATGGTTCAGAGGACTTTCAGATACATGTTTTCTCCTGTGAAATTAAAGAGGCAGTAAGTACGATATAGTGTAGCAATTTTCTTGAGTTAAATTAGGATTTTTTGAACTCTTGATTTCCCTGTCATAGAAAGACATATATAAACTAGACATTATATAAACTTGGAGTCTGTAGCAACCATGTTAATATTTGCATTGGCATGGCACCGACTATAGAAAGCTAAGTCTGGCTGGGCATTAGTGGCACACACCTTTAATACCAGCACCAGGGAGGCAGGTGAATGTCTGTGAGTTCAAGACAAGACCAGCGTGGTCTACAAGAGCGAGTTCCAGGATAGACTCTGTACTAGGACAGGCTCTGTAAATGTGCTTTGTGTATGAACATGATATTGTAGGTAGAGCATGCATAGTAGAAAATGCCACTTGGGAAATTGTCCTTCTACCCTACCATTGTAATATTTGCTTATTTATGCTCAGAAAGGATGAGTATTTTTGTGACTCTTCTTATTTTGCTCAGGTTCATTTGTCCAAATGGCTTTTAAAAAATGCATCTTCAGTGCCCGATTTTCTGCTGGGCTTGGTAGTTGTGTAATGCTTTCACTTACATAGTATACTGACATTATTTCTTTTTTTTTCTTTTTTTTTGAATTTTTATTGAAACAGGGTTTCTCCGTAGCTTTTGGTTCCTGTCCTGGAACTAGCTCTTGTAGACCAGGCTGGCCTCGAACTCACAGAGATCCACCTGCCTCTGCCTCCCGAGTGATGGGATTAAAGGCATGCGCCACCACCGCCTGGCCTGACATTATTTCTTAGATCTCTTTAGATTTCACTGGTGATTCCTGTTTATAACTTTAAGCCTTGAATTCATTCTTGAGTTGGTCCAGTAAAAAAATACAGATGCTTTCATAGAGTTAGGGGAACTTCTCTTTTGAAGATGTCAATTTATTCTTAGCAATTATTATTAATTAGTGATTTATTTTTCATTGGAATAAAAGTTCAGAATCAAATATCTGCAAATGCGTACTTTTCTGAGTTTACCGACTCGTCCCTGCACTACAAATTGTATTAGTTTAGTACTTGAATATATTTCAAAGGTTTTGAAAAGTAGGTTTGTGTGAACAATTTTCAAGTATGCTCACTTTTTAAAATTTAAATTGTCAACAGAAACAGCTAAAAGCAGCACCATTTTAGTCTTTATTTATTATGCAGCATGTACTTATAATTTTAATTATAGACACTTATGACTACAACACAAGAATTCATAGAAACATAGCTCTTTGTGAGTTTAATATGAAATATGTTTGGTGTGCTATTTCTTATGCCATAGTAATTATTTGGCTTTACACTAAAACATGTGGAAACATATAATTTATATTGTAACTATAGAAATTCTCTGCCAGAATTCATGACTTAATGAAACTTCAAGTTGTTAATTTGCTTTTTCAGGTAAAGCCTTAATCTGTTTCCTCCTAAAATTTAAGTCTGTAATATATACTCACTACTTTCTGAAAAACTGTGGTTGACAAGAGTGAGTTGGTCCAAATGTGCTAATATTTTATCTAGACACGAATGTAAGTATGTTGAAAGAATACAAGGGTTTTTGTGAGAGGACCATTTGTGATCCTTATACACTTCACTGCAGAGTTGGGGAAACAGATTGGTAGAGTCCCGGCATTTCATGTTGACAGATGTCACTTAATACACCTGTATGGTTACTGGATCACTGTTGCTGAACAGCAAGGGGACGAACTCTGAAGAATTGAAGAACTTGCTGTTTGAGAGATGGAAATCTGCCCTAGGAGGAAATTGAGAGGGAACCTTATTGCAAGCATTTATGTAACTGATGGTATGTATGCAACTCTCTTTGGGGATTATAACAGCTATTTATTTATGAATGTAGGAGATGTCTTTGTTTAAGAGCTTTTAATAGTTGGGTGGTCAGTGGGAAAACGTATGAAATTCATGATAATTTTGGAGATACCGCTGTCCATTATATTTCTAGACAGTGTATTGCTGGTTGTAAGAAAGTGATTTTCATGTATTAGTTTTTAAAAAAACACATTTTTTTTTTTTTGGTTTTTTTCGAGACAGGGTTTCTCTGTGGCTTTGGAGCCTGTCCTGGAACTAGCTCTGTAGACCAGGCTGGTCTCGAACTCCCAGAGATCCGCCTGCCTCTGCCTCCCGAGTGCTGGGATTAAAGGCGTGTGCCACCATCGCCTGGCTTAAAAAACACATTTTTGAAAGTGTTTTATTTTCATTCATTGCTGATAAAAATATATTGTTTGAAAAAGGAAGGACAGGACTCTGGCTATTAAACCTTATTTGAGAGGGAAAATTTCTAGATGTTGAGTAACCCAGTGTATATAGAGAGCTTATGCCAGACATTGTAGGGAGCATCTACTTGATTGATGCTCATAACAAACCATGGTTTGTATGTGTAGGAATTTTTTAGACAACTGACTTTATATTTGCCTAGAAAAGCCTTAATTTATGCTTTTTGTCCAGGCATATTACTAATACCTTTATATTTAATTCAAAAAATGTTCTGGTTTATATGATATTTTGTGTGGTTACCTTTTGCTTGATCCAAGACAAAGAGAATGGATAAAAGAGCTGGGCTTAAAAGTCTTTATCTCAGAAGCACTATATATTTTCAGCAACAATTTTCTTGTTTAAATATTGTAAAAAGTAGGGGTCTAAGAGATGGCTCAGTGGAAAAGCATGCTTGCTGCTAAGGCTGACTACTTCAGTTTTATCTCTCGCACCTCTAAGATGGACCTATCCTCTGCCTTCTACTCACATGTGCAACACACACACACACACGGGGCGGGGGGAGAAATAATGTAACAAAAGATAAAATTAAAAAAGGTAAAACATAAATGTAAGCTTTTGTTTCTCATTGTGTTTTGAAAGTAGATTTATTAGATCTACTTTCATAATTGCATATAATTGCATTTCAGTTATACTTGTGGTTTACTTAACTCTTTACACAATCTGTCAACATCTTTCTTGCTTTATCCAAAAAAAAAAAATAAAAAGAATATAATGTAATTACACTTTAAGTTGATCTGAAATCTTTTAGTTATCTGTTTCCCAGGGGTTATCTGTTTTGTGGTAAAGGGACAAATACTATTTGAGTCCTTTTTGGTAAGCACAAAGAACTTAGGGACTAAAGGACAATTTTATCACTTATGCATGATGTGTATCAATGACATTAATTACTTTCTCTTCCCTTTCTTTCTCCCTAAGGTTCCTGGATGGTACCTGAAGGTTTTTCTATGGCAGGGAAGCAGATACGTCTTCAAGCAATAACAGCATGTCTTTTACCAGCTGTCTTCTTATTTCATCACGAATGTCTTCAAGCAGCAGATACCAGCAGTGGAGAAGGGTGCCCAGCAAGAGTGATGACTCTCTTGGACACTGTGATATCAGGATATATTTAACTTATTGTCCTGGGTAGTCTTCTGTAGGACCCTATTAGACTGGATCTTTGTAACATAATTGAACAGTCCAACCAGATGTATCTTAATGTCTGTGATCTTTGTATAGGGAGAATAATGCAAGATTTCTGCTGAGGTATTGCAGACAAATCAAAATGTCAGAAGTAGTGAAAAAATGATAAGGATTTGCCCATGCTTCTTGTATCTTTGTGGATATGGTACAGAGAGCTTTAAAAGAATACTTTAAAGGGCATTGGTAATGCTAAGATATACCCCTTCCCATTTGTGTGTGATTATGGGATATGTCCCTGTAAGTATTCATTTGTGTGTGTATATATGTATGTGAAGGTGTAATATACCTGTGGTCTCTATTTTCCTAGTTATAGGATTTATAAGTATCCATGCCCAGCTGTATAGTAATTTTTTTCTAAAATTCTTCATTTTGGCCATTTTCAATGATAATGCATTTGAGCAAGTTGTAAAATTACAAGTTGTTAAATAAAAATTGGTAAAAGGTTTTTTTGTTATTTTTTTAGATAGGGTCTCAGTAGATAGCCCTTGCTGATCTGGAACTCACTATGGAGCCCACAGAAATCTTCCTGCCTCCACTTCCCAAGTACTGGGATTAAAACTATGTGCTAAATATACCTGATCACATGCTTGTCTCATATTTTTATGTTCATTTTTTTTTGAGACAGGGTTTTCCTGTGTAGCTTTGATTGTCCTGGAACTCACTCTGTAGACAAAATTGTCCGGACCTCCTAGAGATCCTCCAAGGGCTGGGATTAAAGACATGTGTCACCACCACCCAGCATTTTTTTTTTTTTTTGAGACAGGGTTTCTTTGTGTATCCTTGGCTGTTCTGGACTACCTCTGTAGACCAGGCTGGCCTCAAACTCACAGAGACTACTTGCCTCTGAGCCTTGAGTGCTGGAGTAAAAGGCATGTGCCACCACTGCCAGATTTGACTGAACATTTCTTGATAGTATTTCTAAAGAATAGATTGTTTTATGAATATTAATGGAAAAATTTTATGTTTGAAAAAGAAAATATATTTAAGTATGTACCTCTGTCACTTAATAGCATCATTTGAACTTTAGCTGTATAATATTTACTAATTGGAAAATACTGAAATAAAGAAGATAAAGTTACCCAAACTCTATCATAGTTAGGATTGTAGGTTATCCGTAGTATCAGATGTCTATGTACTACATCCCCACCTCCAGTAGCAGCAGATACCTAATTTTATGTCTAATATTTTCTGCAGATACTTTCTGTGGAAACAATCCTATTGTACTATTTGTCAATAAACCTTTGCCTTGCACACAAATGTGTCAATTTTAGATTGTTTTTGTGTGTATATGCTTTAATAATGTGCCATGTATTGAAGTGTTTGCAATGGTATGTATTTTCAATTTATTTTATATAGTATATAGTGCTCAAAGAACTGCTGTTGGTAATCACTGTTTCTGAACTTTCCTAATATTTGCATCACTTTTGTTCTATTCACTGACTCTAGAATTCACATATAATTTTAACCCTTTTGGTGGAAATAGCAATTTGTAAGACATGGCATTTAAATTAATGGGCTACATTCTAGTGAAATTTGAAACTTAAACTAACATTTCTGATTTTGACTGACCTAATGATTCTTTCTTGGTCAATATAAACACATCTTATTTGTATTCATTTGAATATGTTTTATATTCTTCAATGTATATTCATAGCACCTAGAATGTTACTTTGTGTGCAGAAAATGCTCAAAAATTTGTTTAATAAGTTATTGTTTTCATTGAAAAAGACTTGTTTCTACTTCTATTAATACCAATTCTTTACTATTATTATTTTCACTTGTTTATACCAGATCATAGGGGTTAGCTAAAATACTGTATAGTTATGAATGTTGTGCTATAAATATGGATCTACTGTTAATAGTCACTATATAGGTTTGCAGTGATATTTCTATAGCACTGTTAGTGTTAAAATATTAAACAGTTGATTTAAGAATTGATATGATATTTGAAAAGTAGTTTAGGGTAATCAAAAAATAGGGAAGTCAAAATGTGACTGTATGAGTTTGAGGACAGCTTGTTTTAAAATGTAGGATGATTGTGTATATATAAATATATATACATACACATAAACATATATATGTACATATATATTCAGGAAGAAGTTAACTTCCAGAATATATGAATTAAGCAAAACAGAAAAATGAAGTAGCATATTTTATTTGAAGTAACAAATGGCATTTTGAAGTGCTGAGGTCAGTTGTAGCACCTTGCTTATGCTCAGGGCACCACTGAGCTACAATTGCAGCTCAACAGTTTCTTCTATTTAAAGGAGTATTTTTGCTTTAAGAAAATTTTAAAAGCGGTTTCCAAGATTAATATGTTCATTGATAATTTGACTTTCAAATTGAGAAATTTGTTAATATTCAGTAAAATCTCATTTGTGTTTCCTAAGGTGAGGTATTAAAAATAGGATTCTTGTTTGACTCCTCTCATCTCAACCTATTTTTATTGTCCAAACTATGTGTTGATGGACTGCGAGATTGGAGGTCTTTGGTGTTTCTAGTGCATAGTTTGAGATGTTAGTTCTGACACTTATTGTAAACCCAGGGATGAGAATAGCTTTTGGAAAGTGTTGTATTTATAGTTCCTGCCCACTTTGGGAAAAAATCTGAGTAATAAATAAATATGAAAATACAAATATAATTTCACAGTCACTAGAGTGCCCTAATGCTAATAGAATAGCTTCAAACTTTTTCACTATTTATCCTGGAAATAATTTTTGTACTACAAAACACCAAATGAAATACCAAAAACTTTTCAAATCATGTTACCATAAACTGCTGTATGCTGAAAGGGTGTAGCTTCATTGCTGTAGCTCAGTATTTAGCTTGTTAAAGCTGAGGGAGTTCCATAGAGAAACTGAGGACTTTAATTAAAACCTTGTTCGTGAATATTCATTGAAAGATGTAGATTCCACCTTCATTTTTGCTTTCATTGCAATATTATGTAGCCTAGAGACATTTACAAATAAATATAGTTTCTTTTGTGAACTTAACTTAGTTCAGTTTATCCTTTTTTGACACAGGTTTTTATAGCCAAGCCTAGCATTCAACTAGTGACAGTTCTGTTTCAGCCCTTCTAATGCTGGGAGTAGAGCTGTGAGCCAACTGTACCTGACTTTAAAAAAATACTTATTTAAACTGGGCAGTGGTAGCACACACCTTTAATTCCAATTCCCAGGAGGCAGAGGCAGGGAAAGCTCTGTGAGATTGAGGCCAGCCTGGTCTACAGAGCAATTTCCAGGACAGCCAGCCAGAGCTACACAGAGAAATCCTGTCTCAGAAATATTTATATTTATCTGATTACCTGTGCATCTGTGCACCATATCATGCAGGAGTCTGCAGATTCCAGAAGAGGTTGTGGATCTCCTGGAACTGGGATTATAGACAGATAGGAGGACACACGGGGGTGTTGGGAACCAAACTTGAGTCCTCTGCAAAAGCAACAAGTGCTCTTAACCACTGAACCATCCTGGATTTTTTTGTTTTAAAAGTTCATTTTTACCGGGTGGTAGTGGTGCATGCCTTTAATCCCAGCACTCAGGAGGCAGAGGCAGGTGGATCTCTGTGAGTTTGAGGCCAGCCTGGGCTACAAGAGCTAGTTCCAGGACAGGCTTGTCTCAAAAAAAAAAAAAAGAAAAAAATCCTTTTTATTAACTTTTTAAATATTAGAGTTTAAAGAAACAAAGCAAGAATATTTGACAGAAAAAGAAAAGAAAAAAAACCCTAAAAAAATCCAAACAACAACAAAAAAAAGAATATTTGACAGACAGCTGTTAAGTTAGACAGTTCTTTCTTAGTGAGGCTAGTCTTGTTCAATATGAGTACACTTGGGCATATTTATGTAGTCTTGGTTCACACATAGGCATTAATTCACTGATCCTGAGTCTCTTCTCTACTACTCTGTTAGAACAAGTCTTTGATAATAGAGAACTGATGAAAACAATGCAACTTCCTTTAAAAGTCATCAGAGCCGGGCCGTGGTGGCGCACGCCTTTAATCCCAGCACTCGGGAGGCAGAGGTAGGCGGATCTCTGTGAGTTCGAGACCAGCCTGGTCTACAAGAGCTAGTTCCAGGACAGGCTCCAAAACCACAGAGAAACCCTGTCTCGAAAAACCAAAAAAAAAAAAAAAAAAAAAAAAAGTCATCAGAACTCTAGACTCTACTTTACTGGTTTACAGAAAGTATTGCAAATACCCATTGGCTTGTTTTGTAAGATTAGTCAAATTATCCAAGTGGAGTGGTATGTCTGAACTGAGTTGGTCAACAAACTCATTGTATCTGAAGCTGTATATATAAGAGATTTGTTCTGACTGATGATAGCAAATAATATCTATTTTCTACAATAGAACAATCTTTCATGTATCTGCCACCCAAAAGACCCCTGCTCTCCCCTGTGACAAATGTGTTGTACAGTTAAGCTGTTTCTTGAAATGTTGCATTGTGTTCATTAGATAATATCATCTGGGAAAACCTTTCAAGGAAAATATTCCTTAATAATCAAATGCTCTCTGATTCACAAGGTTTTTTTTTGGTTATGTGTTTTGTGCATTTTGTTAGTAAGAGAGGTTCTGAATCTCAGTTAACAGTGCTGACTCGCTGTCATTCCTGAGTGGACCTGAACCTGCTGCTGGTGTTCATTCTCACATTCCAGTTCCTAGCTTTAGCTCTTCAATATTAGTTCCCTTCAGGTCTCTAGGGTTTATATTGATAGTGTCTACAGTGAATCTTAACTGTGTAGGTGTAAAAATATCTATCATACTTGAACTTAATTTGTGAAATGATGCATTACTGTTGACTTCATATACTTAAACCTTCCATGGAATTAGTGTGCTTTTTGAGGAATACTTTAGCAATATTTTTTTTTAATTTCATGCTAATGTTGTTATTCATGTATAATAATTTAGAATTAGGATGGTCTGCATTTACTATGTATGGTTATGTACCTATCACTTTTTTTTGTTTTTTTTTTGGGGGGGGTTGGTTTTCGAGACAGGGTTTCTCTGTAGCTTTGGTTTGGTGCCGGTCCTGGAACTAGCTCTTGTAGTCCAAGCTGGCCTCGAACTCCCAGAGATCCGCCTGCCTCTGCCTCCCGAGTGCTGGGATTAAAGGCGTGTGCCACCACTGCCCGGCTTACCTATCACTTTTTAATGCATACTTAATAAAAATGTTATTATATAGCATTCGAATAGTTGAGAGATGCTTATACTGTATTTACTTTCAAATTGTGGGTATGGAAAGTTCATTTAGTGCTTTGGTCTAATTACATTTCCATTTTTACTTTTTTTAGGTAAGCAGAATTTTATATAGTTTCTGTACTGCATTCAAACGTTCTTCCAGACAAGTGTCTGATGTTAAAGATTCAATCATCCCGACCCCGGACAGTGATGTATTTACCTTTAGTGTCTCCTTGGAGGTAAAAGAAGATGATGGAAAAGGAAACTTTAGGTGAGACTATCTGAAAAGAATACTCTGAAAAGAAAGCATTGTGTCTGTAATACAGTATTCACTAGCATACCTTCTAGACACCAGATCGTGTTTGTATAAGGCTTTAGACAGGCCCAGAAATATTTGGTGAATAATTATAGTTCACTCTTCTCACTCTTCTCTCATAGTCACACAGTTTTTTTTTTTTTTTACTGATAAAAGGATCTGATATTATAGAACATTAAAATCATAAAAACAGGGCACAGGCTGTAATTTTATCAGCCATGGAGAATCACTTTTTGTTAAAAGTGCTAATTTATTCTCCATTTTCTTATTTATTTTGAACTCTTTTTTGAGATGAGGTCTCATTGTAGCCTGGGCTGGGCTTGACCTCTATATAGCTAAAGCTCGTCTTGAACTCCTGATGTTCCTGTGTCTAATCCCTGAGTGCTAGGATTATAAATGTGTCACTTGCCACTTTCAGCTAGTTAATTTTTCTCCTTTATTGTATTTGTAGGGAAAACTTTACAGCTATTTATATACATTTTTTCCTCTTTCAATTTTTTTTATTATTTTTTTAAAATCAAAGCTTTAAAAAAGATGTATTTATTTTAACTGTATGATTACTTTGCCTGTGAGTATGTTTGTAAAATGTACATGCCTGGTGTTCACAGAGCTCAAAAGAGGGCATCGGATCCAGTGGGACTGGAGTTGCAGATGGTTGTGAGCTGCCAGGTCAGAATTGAACCTGGATCCTCTGCAAGAGCAACAAGTGCTCTTAATTGCTTATCCAGCCCTCTATCCCCTTATAGAAATATTTTTCACCAAAAATATTTTTAGTGGTTGCTGTTAGCATATTATGTGGTTTGATCATCATTTAACTTTTTTCTATTATATATTAAAATGCTTTTTTCCAGTTAAAAAGTGAGCAGTTAATAGCAAATGGCCTATTTAACAATCGCTTATGTACCTTAACAATGTCTTAATTTTTTATTTTTTATCTTTTGATTCAGGGTCTCACTGCATAGCTCTTGGCTGGCCTTAAACTCAAACTCATGGAGACAGGCCTGGCCCTGCCTTCCAAGTGCTGGGATTAAAATGTGCACTACCACACTTAGCCTTTAGTTGTAACAATAATTGCCAGATACTTATGTGTATATTTACCATAAAAAAGTGAATGTCAGATTAAATAAGTTTCTGGAAGCATTTTTCTTTTCTGACAGGGCAACCTGTATTTTAAGTTTTATTTGTTCATTATGAGAATATTTACTTTATCCTTTGTTAGACTTTGATTAACTTTCTGTATATGATTTGTATCTTTTTTGTCCATCTTTTATTTATATTTACTTGGATATGTTAAAGTAGTCTTAAATTCTTGATATTTAAAAGAATGAAGTGTTCCTTACTGTGTTTTTCTTGGTTTAATTATGGTACAGGTGCTCATGACCACCCAGCAGCTGAACCAGAATATGACAGTCTTTAAAAATTGAATAAGCAGGCCGGGAGGTGGTGGCGCACGCCTTTAATCCCGGCACTCGGGAGGCAGAGGCAGGCGGATCTCTGTGAGTTCGAGACCAGCCTGGTCTACAAGAGCTAGTTCCAGGACAGGCTCCAAAACCACAGAGAAACCCTGTCTCGAAAAACCAAAAAAAAAAAAAAAAAGCAGTATTTGAAAATTTGTTATAATTTAAAAGCTAAATTTGAAATTATATTGTTTTCATAGTTTTAAATACTGCATTTATCTTGATTGAGAGATAAAATTAGAAGGATTTTGTAATTCATGTTCAAAATTTCTGTTTTATTTTGCTGGTTGCCAAATTTACTGTTCTCTACTTGTAGTCATGTGAGATTCAGCATGACTTAAGAATATATGCCTGGTGATGGGGGCATACACCTGTAATCCCAGCATTTGTGAGGCAGAGACAGGCAGATCTCTGAGTTCCAGACCAGCCTGGTTTATACACTGAGTTCCAAGACAGCCAGGGCTGCACAGAGAAACCCTGTCTGGAGAAACAAACAAACCAACAAGAAAGAATATAATGTTCTTGGCTTAATACTTTGTTGTTTTGTTCTCATTTTAGATGGTGTTATTTTATTCTACTATTATATCGCTAATTTTTGTTCTTTTTGAATATTTCAGTCCTGTGCCTAAGGATAGAGATAAATTTTATTTCAAAATAAAGCAAGGAGTAGAGAAGAAGGTTGTGATTACAGTTCAGCAACTTTCTAACAAAGAATTAGCTATTGAGAGGTAAGCAGCTTGTTCTTATGTCATAGCTCAGACTGGGATTGTCATTGTTAACATGTATCAGATGCTTCCTATTGAATCTCAGCTGTACAGCTCACTGTGGTTTTCAGTGTATCTTGCTTCTGTCTGCCATGCCCCTCCCACTTCTCCATCTCTCTTACCCTGTACTGCCCTTACAGAGCCCCTTTCACTCTTTAAATCCTTTTTGTTTATATTCTATTTTTATTAACACTTATTTACATGGAGGGAAATTAGTTATTTTTACTTTGTATCTTTTAAAGCTTCTGAAATTCCAGCAACTAATGGGAAAATGTTGGAGGAGGGGGCACTTGTTTGTCCTGGCTGCCCAGAACTGAAATTATCGCGTAGAAACTGTATTAATTAAAACACTGCTTGGCCCATTAGCTCTAGCTTCTTATTGGCTAAGTTCTACATCTTAATTTAACCCATCTCCATTAATCTGTGTATCACCATGAGGTTGTGGCCTACCAGCAAAGTTTCATCATGTCTCCTGCAGCGGATCTATGGCATCTCTCTGACTCTGCCTTCTTCCTCCCAGCATTCCGTTTAGTTTTCCCCACCTAGCTCTGTTCTCCTACAGCTCTGCTATAGGCCCAAAGCAGTTCCTTTATTAACCCATGAAAGAAACACATAGACAGAAGGACCTCCAACACCAGGAAAGTGTATGTGTATTTATTCATAGGAATGCTTTTAAGTAAGTAAATGTTTTAGAGGGCCAAAAAAAATTTTATATAAAGTCACTAACATCATCATTTCTCCCAGAATTTGATTTTAGATGGCAGTTATTATTTATAATGTAATATATTTTTAGTGGTTGACAGAAAACAAAGGAGAAAAATGGACAAGAATATGAATAGAAAAATCGCTGGAAAGTTATTCAGTTCTAAAGTCAATTTACAAATAAAGAAGATCCACGTTAAAGGAACCATATGATATTCAATTACAATATGAAGTAAAGATGGGGATATGAGAAAAAGATATTCTTATATTATTAATGGAATTATCAATTGTTGCATACACTCAAAAACCAAACCAAGCTAGGCAGTAGTTTTTATTTGTATTTACTTGATACCTAAAGAATGATGATCATTTCTTCATGGATTTATTGGTCATTTGTACTTACTTTGAGGACTATTCAGTTCATTTGCTCATTCATTGATTGGATTATTTGTTCTGTTTTTTTAAAGTTAGGTTTTATATATTTGTCCCATTCTGTGGGTGTCTCTTCATGCCAATGCTTGTCACTTTTGAAGAAGCTTTTTAATGTGTACAGTCTCATTTGTTAATTCTTGCTATTATATTCTGGTGTATTAGAGTTTCAGTGAGAAAGTCATTGCCTATCCTTACACCTGAAAGTGTTTTCTGCATGTTTTTTTTCTAATAGCTCAAAATTACAAGGTCTTTGATCCATATTGAGTTGATTTTTCTAGCAGGTGAGATAACTATCTTGATAATCTCATTCTTTCAATTATATGTTGCATTTAGCAATTGTAAATGGTAGAATTTAATTATCCAGTAGGTGGCAGTCTCATCAAGAGAATTCTTACACTAACAAAGTAATTTTTGTAGTAGAAAGACAGTTGGTGTGAAAGAATATACTTCAGGTTACATATTCTGAGTGTGTCTTGTCATGGAGAAAATAAAATTTATTTAAAAATCAAATATATAAAAATCAAAATTAAAATATAAAATTTCAATCACACCTCAAAGTAGAAAGAATAATACACTAAACCCTAGGTGCTCTAGTTTTTTTGTTTGTTTGATAGACTTCAGTTTTTGTTAGGAAAGAAGTCACTTTATTTCTTTGCACTCTTGGGCACCTCATATAGTGATATTTCATATGTTGATATTGATATATTTCAGTTGTCTTTCTCAACCCTTATTAGAAAGTACTATGCTTATCTTAACTCCTAGCACAGTGCTTGAAACACAGTTTTAGAGTTACTTCCCCTCATTTAACACTTTCTGCTCTGAGCACTGTTCTAGGCACTGTGACCTATGAGTGTAGATGTTATTATGTTGTTTCACAGTTGAGGAAAGTGAGGCATGAAGGTTTAGTGCCTTAACTGTGACAAGACAGATAATTTTGAGTTGAGTCTGTCTTCTACTATAATTCATGTTTCTACTTTTCCACTTCTGTTTGCAAATTCAGATAAATGAATGAACTGTATAAAATTTTTATTGCCTAAAATGTGTTGAAGTATGAAATACATTATTTAAACCTGTATGTAATAAAATGCTGTATTGTTTGAAGAGATATGAGAACTGTTCCCTGTCTCAACAATTTCTACTATTCTTTCCTTTTCTGGCTTATCCATGTTAGATGTGACATATAAAGCTTTAAGAACTGGACAGAAGATAGAGAACACTAACACTAATTGTTACACTTGTACTTAGTTTTTACTTTATTTTTCTACATGTTGATATCAAGTTATGCCAGCACCACTTGTTAAATATGCTTTCTTTTCTCCATTTGATATTTTTTGCTTATTTGTCAAAAATCAGGTGTTCGAAGATGTGTGGATTGATATCTGTGTCTTCTATTAGGTTTCATTGGTCCTCCTGTCTGTTCTTATGCCAATACCAGGCTGTTTTCAGTACTGTAGCTTATATGGGTTACTTTTAGAAATTAACATATAACTTACCATTTTGACAAAGTACGTATAATGGGGCATACTGCGATATTTCTGTACATGTATAAATTTGTATCATAATGTCCATCCACCTTTGTTCTATCTCGCACCTCACCTTTCCCTCTTCTCTTCAAGCATTTTTATCTTTTTATGTCTGTCTGTCTGTCTATCTATCTATCTATCTATCTATCTATCTATCTATCTATCTTTGTTTTTTCGAGACAGGCTTTCTCTGTGTAGCTTTTGATCCTGATCCTAGCCTGGAACTCACTCTGTAGATCAGGCTGGCCTTAAACTCATAGATACTTGCCTGTTTCTGCCTCCTGAGTGCTGGGATTAAAGATGTGCACCACCGCCACCTGGATTTGTCTTTATTTATTTATTTATTTATTTATTTATTTTATTATTATTATTATCATTATTATTGAAAGAAATTTCCGCCTCCTCCCTGCCTCCCATTTTCTCCCCCTCCCCCCACTCCTCTCCCCCTCCCTCTCTAGTCCAAAGAGCAGTCAGGGTTCCCTGCCCTGTCGGAAGTCCAAGGTCCTCCCCCTTCCATCCAGGTCTAGGAAGGTGAACATCCAAACTGGCTAGGCTCCCACAAAGCCAGTACATGCAGTAGGATCAAAACCCCGTGCCATTGTTCTTGGCTTCTCATCAGCCCTCATTGTCCACCGTGTTCAGAGAGTCTGGTTTTATCCCAGGCTTTTTCAGACCCAGTTCAGCTGGCCTTGGTGAGCTCCCAATAGATCAACCCCACTGTCTCAATGGGTGGGTGTACCCCTCGCGGTCCTGACTTCCTTGCTCATGTTCTCCCTCCTTCTGCTCCTCATTTGGACCTTGGGGGAGCATGGGATGGTTGTGATAAAGGAAGGGTGGATATGGGAGCAGGGAAGTATATATTCTAATTAAGGGAGTTATCTTAGGGTTGGCAAGAGACTTGACTCTAGAGGGGCTCCCAGGTGTCCAAGGAGATGTCCCCAGTTAGTTCCTTGGGCAGCTGAGGATAGGGAACCTGAAATGATCCTATCCTATAGCCATACTGATGAATATCTTGCATATCACCATGGAACCTTCATCTGGCGATGGATGGAGATAGAGACAGAGACCCACATTGGAGCACAGGATTTGTCTTTTAAAAGGATCTTTTTAATGTTTTCTCATTTGTCTCCCCTTCTGCTCTTCCCATTTCTAATGTCTACTGTCAGACCTCTACAGGCTATTTTTTTAATATATGAAAGAATGTGTATTATTTTGTTTTTTTTTCTGTGTCTGGCTTGTCTTCTTACCAAATTAATGCAAATGACTACATCTTATTGTGTGTGCATTTCTATGTGTGCTTGTGTTCATTTGTGTGTAGGGCACATGTATGAATGTGAAGTCCAGAGA
Organism: Microtus oregoni; assembly: GCF_018167655.1. Lineage (NCBI taxonomy): Eukaryota > Metazoa > Chordata > Mammalia > Rodentia > Cricetidae > Microtus > Microtus oregoni. The sequence continues at coordinate 38,045,063 of NW_024543072.1, forward strand.
TTACCCTCAGGTGTTGTTCTTCACTGCTGTCTACTTCTCTCCTCCCACTCGCCCCCCCCCCCCCGCCCACGAGATAGGGTTTCTCTGTAGCTGTTGTGCCTGTCTTGGAACTAGCTCTTGTAGACCAGGCTGGCCTTGAACTCACAGATTCGTCTGCCTTTGCCTTCCGAGTGCTGGGATTAAAGGCATGTGCTACCACCACCCAGTGTAACTTGTATTTGTATCTTAAATAATTTTCTGAGACCCTCAGTATTTATTTAAGCTTTCATACCTTAAGCTTTCATATCCTCAGACCCTTATATATATATATCTCAGTCACAGATTCTCATATTCTCAGACCTTACATAAACTTTACATTTAAAATTTCTTTCTCAGACCCATACGTCACTTACGGAAACTTCCATGGCTTACTTAAACTTTCATATTTTAGAATAGTTTCTTAGATCCTCAAAACCTGTGTTATTTATACATGTGTGATATCCATCTAATATATATGTATATATACATATACACATACATCTAATCATTTATCAGAGACATAAACAGCTACGATTGAGAACAGTAATTTAAAATCATGTCCCTTTAGTGGGAAGTTATAGCTGAAATCTGTTTATTTTTATCTCTTCTGGAATCTGGTAGCAAAGTAAGCTGTTTTGAGACCTAATAGTATCTTTAGGGAAGTGAGGCCTGTGACCTGATCTTTACTTAAAAAGAGAACTGACAAGGCAACCGCAGCCTCTCAAAAGGAACTGGGTGCTTGTTTCTCTCAAAGTACAGTCAGTCAATACCCTCAGAGATCTGAGAAGGATTAATATATATGGGAGTGTGGACCAAACAGCTTCTGAATCTATTAAAAGTGACAGAGACTAGTCTATATTAGTTCAGACAGCAATCCCAGGCTTCCATGTCCTCTTCAGCCCTATCTATCTTAGAGGCAGAGGAGTCCTCAGGACAGGAGCATCAGTCTTCAGCTGCCAGGCCTATAATGTGAGAGTTTTTCCTGTGGAGGAGGAACATGGGGAAGACCAACCATACTTTGTCTAGGCAAAGGGGGTCAAGCAATTCTCCAGTGTACTGCTTTTTCACAGTCTGGGCTGGGTCTTGGTAGCTGCTGTTGCATTTGTACATCTCACCCAGTTGTCATTGTTATCAACAATCCTGGTGGAGTTGTTGCGTGATTCCATTTGTTTTCTTTGGAGACCTTAGGAGTCTTTTCTAGGAGCTGGGAGTCCCCATCTGTTATAATAAGTTATTTATTAAACATAAAATAAATGCCATATTATGTAGATCTCTGAAGCATTTGAGGACTGTCTGTTATTTACATATGAATAGACAAACTTTGTTTCTAGTTACTTCTTTTAAGTTTAACTTTGAAAACATATACAGGGGACTAAGTAAGGCTTATCCCTGTAATTAATTATATTATTTCTTAGCATGACTACAGTTGTCGGGGTCCAACCTTGATGGGTTTGTATGTTTCACAGTAGGGGCATGTGGATTATAAATGTTAGGCAGCAAAAAACAGATATAAAAGAAAAGACAGAGATATAGGATAGAGTTGGGGGGCAACACAGTGAATACTGAATCCACCCATGTTTATTTTTCATAGGCTTTATATACCCCAATCCAAAGAGGAGGGGAAAGACCTCTTTACCAAAATGCAAGGAACAAAGTGATTATCTTCTTAGAAACCCAAAGCATAAAGTAACCACACCCTAGGTCAAAACGTCCCGTTAGTAGCCACACCCTGGGTCAAACTTTCTGTCTGTAACCTTGTAGGAACAAGAATAGGCCTGAACTCTATGACCTTTGTTCAAGGTGGAATGAATCTACATCTGTGGGCTCTGACAAACAGTTAAAGAACTTGATCATCTATAAGACGACTCACCATTAACTTGTGTTCCTTACCAGCCTACAATAAATTAGTAGCTTTCATAAGACTAGGACTTTACATTCCATTCCTGTCAGGTTTAGCCTTAAAATTAATAACTTTGAATTGAAGCTCTTCTAGTATCAAAAATAAAACTTTTTAACATAGATAATGGGCTCAGTAAAGAAAGCAAAATAGCTGTTCTATGGGTGAACGTGTAACAAGTTTGCTCCAACCTAAGGCTGTCTTATGAGAAGGCAAGGAATAGTAATAGTGACAAGGGAAAGATCCCCCAGGGCCAAATGGGGACAGGAGAAAGGGGCTTATGAATTGGGGTGTGGCACATGAGTAGGGAATGAGGGAGCCTGTAGGCTAGCACTGCTCTTGACAAGCCATGGGGGCACTTGCCTAAATCCCCAACCCTTGGAAAGGGACCCTCAGGTGACCAGAAACTCCATTGTATAATATATATCTTATTTATTAAATATTTTGTTTATCAAACATACATTTTAATTTATCTAAATTCTTTAGAAGCATGGATTGAACATTTGACAAAGACATAAGTACTTGGGTGTAACTCTCTAAGTCAGCTTTTGTTAATATGAATAGGCCTTTATAATCTTAAGTTTTCAATCACCATATGGAGTATATATTAAAAAAAGAGTTGAATCACATATACAGTATGTTGTAGCAAATATAACTTTACATTTTCTATCATCATAAACAGCCCATTCCAGTTCTCCAGTGCTGCTGTTCTAGGTCTGATGGTAACCATTCCCTATATCAAATATAAAGTTAGAGCCATATTTTTCTGAAATAACATCCTTATAAGTATTGCTTTTTGTAGACCGGAGTTCTGCATTCGTTTTGCTTTCATCTTATCAGCACTTTTAAGAAACAGGTTTGGACTTTTCTATGAAACTGAATAGCTAAGAGCTCTAGTCTTGTCATTTTATAGAAAGCCAATCATATATAGCCCTGCAACCTAGAGGGCTATGGTATAATGATTAATTATTAACTTGCATTTTTAATTATACATTATATATTTTTAAAAATAAGCCTGACATGGAACCTCAGTCCTCCTCTTTCCTATAAAAACATTTTATAGAAGAATCATCAGCTTTGTTTTTTTAAATGAAGAAAACCAACCAGACTTAACATAATGTGGTCAAATCTCATACCCCCTCTGGTTAAGCCAGACATTTAGGCAACTCCTTTTCCCCTTCTCTTCTCTTTGTTTTTGTATTCTCCTGCCTTTTCTCTTGCTTTTCAGATAACATGAAAACTTGTGTCAAAGTCCTTCTTGTGGTTTACTTAAGTAGACTAGAATATTGTATGGCTATAGTACTTTAATTGAGAACAAAAGCATGCATACACCATAACAAAAATAACTCTAAATTTGCATCAGCACATAAAAACCTGCACCAACATGAAACATCTAAGACTAGCAGTAGTTTTTTCTTACTCTAACCAATAGTAATTTGTAACCAACCCCTGTAAATGTTGAGAAATATTTATAACCCACTGGATGTAAATGACCAAAACTATATAATTTTCTCTGTTTAAGCAAAAGCATCATTTTTCAGAAATATAATATTTTATAACCTGGTTCCAGCAGTTTCTTAGACAGTGTCAGGACAGGAAGGGCTAAGGGGAAGTAGTTGTGGCAAGGACCTTGGTCCACAGTGAAGAATTTGGCCCAGGAAGGAAGGGAAGGGGGGCACAGCAGCTACACGGGCAGCTTGTGGCCAGAGTGACTGCCTGACAGACAGTATCCTGCAAAAAAAGATGGTCAGCTTCCCTGGTTGCAGGCACTGGCTAAATTGTCACAGCAGGGTCATTGCACTTTAGCAACCATAGGAGGTTTCTCCCCTTCACCTGTCATGCTCATATCAAGCGTGCCCCCACCCTCTCTGGATAATTAGCCCCAAGTCACCAACTTGGGCCTGAAATTCCTTGGAATGGTCTAAAATAAGACTTAAGGGAGGAAGTTGAGTTCGACTGACCCACTCCTAAGAAGTAGGGAGGTAACTTTACAAACAGACAGAAAGACATGAAAATAACACTAACAGAAATGTACCAGTACGGTGCACAGAAAAGAAATCAGGAGAAGGCTGATGGAATATCTTCCTGGGGGAATCCCACATTATTGCCCCTTTTCTGTCTTAAATGAAAAGGAGGGTTTTAACTTTAACATAGTAAAATTACATATAGCAAAAACAGTTATCAAGCAAGAATTATTGGTTATAATATTTCTTTGTGAGTCTAAAGTTTCATATCTAATTTATTACTTATCATAACTTAGGAAAAGTATAACTATCTTCTTCAACTTTATCAAAGACTTTAGAAGGATACAATATTACCTAAGTAAACAGGAAGTGCCTTGTAAACAACTTCCAAAACTCTAGAATTGACAGAGACATCTTGCTGCCTGGACAGTCACTCAAAGTTCTTCTGTAATGTTGGAGCATCTACCTTCAGCCTAAGGCCCATAGTATCTGGTAGGCTTTTCCATGAAGCAGGAAATTTGAAAATCTATTCTGCCTTGTAAAGGCAAAGTTCATCAGTTGCTTTCTTCTGTGTCCTGCAGAATATCTGGCAGTTTCTTCTGTGAAGCAGGAACCCTGAAGGATCATCCCATCTTTTGCAAAGTTCAGCAGTCACTTTTTTTTTTGTGGGTTCTGCATGTCCAATTTATACAGCATACCTTCAATCAGTCCAGGCAAGAGCAGTTTCTTGCCCAAATGGCTAACAAACTCCATAAGGACACTCCTTGATGCTCATCTTCCTCTTGAAGTAATTGGTGCTACCAGGAGCAGACATGTCTCACTGTTGAAAAAAGTCTAAGTTTTTAAAACATTTTAAATGCCATATTCCATAGATCTTTGAAGTGTTGAAGATTATTTATCTAACTGAAAAATATCTCTGTATATCTTGAAAACCTAGCTAACAAACTACAAGATTGACTATTATAAATGACTATTAATTTGTAATTTTTAATTATGCTTTACATTTTTAAATGAGATTCATAAACATAATACCTTAAAGAAGACCAGAAATATATATAACAAAATTGACCTTAAATTTGTATCAATATACCAAGATCCATACCAATGCAAAGTATTCATCTCTATATCATATCTTCCTTATTTTTTTTAAAAGAGATTGACTGTGACTATTAATGATTTATACCCAGTTCCTTTTAAATGAAAACAAACATTTATAAACAATCATTTTGGGAATTTGGGCATAGTTTTCTCCAAACTGCTTCCTGCTTTTTGTTGGGTGAAGTATTTTTATGGTTCATGAAGACCTTTTGGGGTGTCTTGTTCCATCAAACCGCATTAGCCTTGAAGGAATCCACAGGTTCTCATCTTCTGTTGAAACAAAAGCAGAACCTCTTTTCCAAAGCAACATATCCTTAGACTCATATTTTGAAGCCAAATACCTTTAAAAATATATATATGTATTTTAAAGGTATATATTAAATATATATTTAATGGTATCTTTATATATATCTTATGGTATATATATTGGTTTAGCTTAGCAGCTCATACAATGAAATGTCTCTCTGTACTTACCTCATTCACAATCATAAAATTTAAAGAAAACACAAGAATATACATAATTCAGACTCTGTGTGTATTCCATCTTCATGTGGCTTATTGCTTTACTAGTTTTTAATATTTATTTTATTGGTGGCATGCACCTTTAATCCCAGCACTCGGGAGGCAGAGGCAGGCAGATCTCTGTGAGTTTGAGGCCAACTGGGTCTGCAAGAGCTAGTTCCAGGACAGGCTCCAAAGCTACAGAGAAACCCTGTCCCAGAAAACAACAAAAAACACTTATTTTATTATCTTTCCTCTTGTCTATACTCTTTTTCCTCTCTCTCCCAAGCCTATGAACATTTATGACTACACTGTGACCTGTTCAGAATTTGTTTTTTTTGAATATCTATAATCATTTTCTGACCAGGAGCACCCCCCCCCCTTTTAATGCTAAGTAAGCAGGCTTGGCTAGGACCTACTCTACACCTGTTGGCTCTACCCTGTACTACATGGGGTAGGTATTTTCACTACTTCTGCAAGTCATGCTCACTGCCCCAGGTTCAGGGATACAGTGGGTCTGTGTGGCCATTAAGCAGCTAAGTAGTAGCACATTGCTCACAAACCCCACCTAAACCTTCTAAAAGGGCCAGAATTGTTCATGCAGGTAGCACGGAGGAAGCCTTCTTAAAGGAGCTGAACAGTTTTTGCTGCTACTGCTGAGTCAGGAAGGCTTCTTTGAAAGGAATTGTGGCTCTGCTTGCTTCTAGAAAACAGGGTCCACCTCAGAAATGCTGCTACCAGGAAGTTGTGCTTAACTTTGTTCTTTTGTGTCTAGAATTTTGTTCCCAAACTTGCTCAGGTTTTATGTGGATGTAGTTGGCACACGCTGTGGTGCCATTTTATAAACGGAGATTGCTCATTCCTTCCTAGCTGCCCAGGCCCAAATAATCATACAGAAATTGTATTGATTACAATACTGCTTGGCTTTTAGCTCAGGCTTCTTGTTAACTATCTCTTACATCTTAAATTAACCCATTTCTATTAATCAGTGTATCACCATGAGACTGGGGCCTACCAATAAGGTTTTAGCATCTGTCTCCTTTGGCAGCTACATGGTGTCTCTCTACTCTGCCTACTATCTCTATCTATTCCAGCCTATTTATATTAATTTCCTGTTATAGACCAAAGTAGCGTCTTTATCAACCAGTGGTAATAAAACATATTCATAGCACACAGAGAGGAATCCCACGTCAGTTTGCTATGCGAGTGATCTGCTTCCCTGTTCAACCAAAGAGACCTTCTGTCCCAGTTCAATCAAAGGGACCCTCTGTTCCTCCTAGGTCAGCCCAGGATGTCTCCAGGCACACAGAGCAGTGCTTCCTCTAATGCATCTATCAGGCAAATCTCCAGCTGTCAGATTCAGTTAGTTTGATCCTCTTGGGGAAAAAACAAGAAGAAGAAGAAGAAGAAGAAGAACAACAACAACAAAAACAGAACATGGATCAGAATAGTGGTAGTCAGAACAATGACAGACCAAACCAAAGAGTGCTCATACCTTTACCAGCCAACCAGATTTTCTATACTCAGGAGTTTTGAAGGGACTTCCTGATAATGCACCATATATTAGGGCCCATGGGAAGTCTCATAAAAGACAACCAGTCACGTGTGAAATCAACAAGAATGCTTTATTAAAATTTCAACATGTTGGGGTGCCACATGGCGATGACAAGAGAAGCCTGTTGGCTTCTTTTAAACAAGATCAGGTGAATTCCAGGTAGGAGAGGTTAGTCTGGGGACTGATTGGTACGTTTAAACAAAAAGTTTATGGGTTTCTATATGATTGGTTGGTGACTTAGTGGTTAGGGTCTTTTCAGCTGCAGGGTGGGAAAGGTAAGTTTGCACAAGGATGTGGGGCACCCTCTGATTGATTGCCCCTGGTTTGCTGCTTTCCCAAGAACTGCTGGTCAGTTCCAACAAGTTCCAATAAACTGGAACTAAGGCCTGTCTCTGGGAGGGCTACAAGCAGGGCCTGCCATACCCTATTTTCTCATACCCTATTTTTTAAATGGATTATTTGATTTTTTTGATATCTAGTTTAAGTTCCTTATATATTTTGGAACCTCTGTTGGGTTTGGGGTTGGTGAACATCTTTTCCTATTCTGTAGACTGCCGTTTTTGTCCTATTCATGGTGTCCTTTTCTTAAGTAAAAATTCTTAGTCTATGAGTATTAAGAAAATTATCTGTGATTTTTTTTATAGCATAGTAGTTTTCTATTGTGGTTTGATATTACTAAAGTCAGTGGATGATCAAATTTGTATTTTTGCCTTAGCTAATTTGATTTTAGGGTGTTAGGGATGTATCCCCATTGGGGAGGACTTCACCACCAAATTCCTAGGTTTGGTTTTTATTTTATTTTTATTTTTTTATTTTTTTTGATTTTTCGAGATAGGGTTTCTCCGTTTTTGGTTCCTGTCCTGGAACTAGCTCTTGTAGACCAGGCTGGCCTCGAACTCACAGAGATCCGCCTGCCTCTGCCTCCCGGGTGCTGAGATTAAAGGCGTGCGCCACCACCTCCCGGCCTAGGTTTGATTTTTAGCATCATAAAAGAAAACAGTCTCCTGTCCTACTGAGTTGATGTTAGATCTTTTACTGAATTTTTTGGGTACTTGTTTTTACTGCTAACATTGCAAGTTATTATACTTTTATTTAGAAAGAAGCTCAGATCACTGACTTAACGCTGCCTAGAATTTAGTGTTTTAGCTTGTTTTATTCTCTTATGTAAATTTGTATATTCATAAACACTTTTTAACAAATCAAGTATTTAAGACATCCTAATAATTAAGAAAAATTAAAGGGATAGTTTATACTCTGCATAATATTTTAAGTGTAAACTTATTTCTACTCTGTTGTTTTTATTCAGGGAAGCATGATTTAAGTCCTGATTTTTTCTTCTTGTTTTTAAAAGATAAAATATTATTTGCACAAAATTACTTTCAATGTTCTTTCACAGTGATTTCAAGTGACAATTGGTAGAGAGCAGTTGGCATTATCAAGTGATTTGTGTGATGGATTATTGGAAACTCCTATTTATCTCAGCCTTTTAACTAGAACTTTTATTACGTTTGATACTTTATCTTGTAGAAGGAGTTGGCACCATGGAGTAAGTGTTAACTATGTGAAAGTAATATAGTTACTTTTCAAAATTTTTATTTTAAGGAATACTTTTTTATATACTGTAGTTAGGGTTTCTATTGCCGTTATAAAACACTGTGACCAGCTGGGCATGATGGCCCATGCCTTTGGGAGCCAGAGGCTGGTAGATCTCTGTGAGTTCAAGGCCAGCGTAGTCTACAAAGCAAATTTCAGGATAGCCAGGACTGTTATACAGAGAAACCCTGTCTTGAAAAGCCAAAAACCAAACCAAACCGACACAACCCACCATGACCAAAAGCAGTTTAGAGAGGAAAGAGTTCGTTTGTTTTATATTTCCCAGAGAAGGCAGTAACTGAAGCAGAAGCTACAGATGAAGTCTTGTTTGTCAGCTTGCTTCCTTAGCTTGCTCAATTACACAGAGTTGCCTATAGTGCAATCTGATGGAACCATTTTTTCAGTTAACCTCCCTAGAAATGTCTAAGTTTGAGTCAAATTGACAAAAACCAAATAATACACCATATAAGTAATAAAACATACATTTTTCTGTAGTTTATTCTTATATTTGGTTGATATCTTAGAGTTCATTTTTTTGGATTGGCTATTTAAAAAAAAGACATACTCTGTATCCCTGCTTGACTAGCAGCTTATAGTGTAGACCAGGTTGGCCCTGAACTGGCAGAGATCTTCCTCTGCCTTATGACTGCTGGAATGAAAGGTATGTGGTCCCCTCTCTGGCTGAGTTAATTAAAAATTTATAGTTTGAAAAACTATAGTCTCAGAAGAAATTGTATCACTATTACAGAGGGGTTTCATTCACACATACTCAGTTTTCTCCAATGGTAACCCTCTTACACAGCTATAGTTCAGTATTACAAGAGGAAATTGATATTAATAAAGTCTGCGGGCTTCAGATTTCTTTGGTGCTCTTCTGGAATTTTTTTTGTAAATAGTATACTTATATGTTATAGTACAGATTTCACAATTTATTGCTTAAAAATATTTATAAACTGGAATATTGGTAATCTGTATGTCAGTTTATCTCTCATACTTGCTCCATGGAGCTTTAGACAGTTTTCCTTTTCCAACAAACACAATATCCAACAGTGACAGTAGAGGGTGCTGAAGGGACACTTCAGGAAGAAGTTATTTTGCCTTCTGATGTGCTGTTCCCCACAGATCTGGGAGTGATGTAGTATGCTAGCTGCATGTCCATACAGTTTCTTCATGATCTTGTACATTTGGTTTTGGCACAGCAAGGCACTCATGCGAACTTCTCAAGGTACACATAGTGTGCTCCAGGCTCTGTACCACTTGGTTTAAGTGTTGATGTCAGGAATTTTTGATTTTCTTTGCTCTTCTGCCTACCACACTTAGCTGCCTGCTTTCTGACTTTGCCTGTAGAGTTCAGCAAACTTTGCTTTCCAAAGGGTTGCAGTCACTTCTGCTTTTATAGGAAGATCTGAATGTCAGGGAAAAAATGCTACCCATTCTTTCCAAACTTGCTCTTACTTGGGATACTTTCCCTTTCTTTATAATTATCCTCCTATTACAGTAAATGATTCTTTTTAATTTTTAAATAATTTAAACTATGTCTATATGCCTGTCTGTGTGTGGGTATATACATGTGAGTGTAGGTACCCACAGAGGCTAGAGGAGTTGGTTTCCTCTGGAACTGGCGTTCCAAGTGGTCGTGGATGGTGGGACTCAAACTCTGGTGCTCTGGAGAAACAGTATGTGCTGTTAACTTCTGAGTCATCTCTCCAGCTCCCTAAGTATTTCATTAGAGTAAACCTTTCTGGTCAAATTTTTATGTGCTCTTTTTGCTAATTGAATCTCAATTGAATGAGTTTCTTTTTTTCTTTCTTTAAATCTTTTTTAAATTTATGTTTTAAATTTCATTTTACATTCCATCCACAGTTCTCCCTCCTCCTCCCTCCCCTACCTTCACCTCTCCTCTGGCACACTTCCCCCATTCATTCTTCCCAATAGGTAAGGGCTCCCATGGGGAGTCAACAAAGTCTGGCACTTTAATTTGGGGCAGGACCAAGCTCCTCCCCTGTGCATTAAGGCTGAGTATGGCATTTTACCGTAGGAAATGGCTCCAATAAGCTAGTTCATGCACCAGGGATAGATCCTGGTACTACCGTCAGTTGCCTCACCAATAATCCAAGCTTGACCACTGTCTCCCACATGTGGAGGGCCTAGTTCTGTCCCATGGAGGCTCCCTAGCTGTCGGTCTAAAGTTCATGAGTTTCCATTAGCTTGGTTCATTTGTCTCTGTAGATTTCTCCATCCTTGCTCATATATTCCTTCTGCCTTCTCTTCAATTGGATTCCCAGAGCTCGGCCTGGTGCTCGGTTGTGTATCTCGCATTGGTTCCATCAGTTACTAGATGAAGGCTCTATGATGATAGTTGGGGTATTTACCAATCTGATTACAGGGGAAGGCCAGTTTGGGTTCCCTCTCCACTATTGCTAGGAATCTTAGCTGGGGTCAACCTTGTGGATTCTTGGAATTTCCCTAGCCCCTGGTTTCACCCTAACACCATAGTGACTCTATCAAGATCTCTCTTTCATTGCTCTCCCACTCTGTCCCTCTCCCCCAAGACTATCCCATTTCTTCATATGCTCATCTCCCATCCCCTCCCCTTTTTTGCCCCCAGTTTCCCCTGAAGATCTCATCTAATTCCTTTTCCCATGTGTCCCTCTTAGGGTCTTTCTTGTTACCTAGCTTCTCTGCAGCTGTGGACTGTAGTCTGGTTATTTTTTGCTTACATCTAACATCCACTTATGAGTGAGTACATAACTGTGTTTGTCTTTCTGAGCCTGAGTTACTTCACTCAGGATGATTTTTTTCCCTAGTTCCATCCATTTGCCTGCAATTTCATAATGTCATGTTTTTTTTTTCTAGCTGACTAATACTCCATTGTGTGAATGCTACCACATTTTCATTGTCCATTCTTCAGTTGGGGGGCATCTTCGTTGTTATTAGGTTCTGGATATTATGGATAATGCTTAATGGTAATTAGAAAAGTAATTTATAATTTGAAATATGTTACAGTTTACAGTTCACTTTCTCTGTAAGTGTTTTTCATATCACCGTTTCATTAACATAAGGAGCAAGGTGATACTTGTATTTGGAAATGTGGAAAATTAGGCCTTTAATGTTTTGCCTTGATAAGGTTCAAGGTTGGGGCAATGGATTATGGGTTTGAGGGTAACTTGATACATAGTAAGGATCTGGACTTAATGAAAGAGGGGAGGGAGGAGACAACATGACACTATAATACAAGGGGTAAGCATGTCTATATTAAATATATATGTCAGCCATAATTTTTCAGGGTAATAAGACTACATCTAAATGTTTCATAAAAACCACAATCTGAATTTGGATGAAACTAAAGAGCCTAAAACATTAAGAAGCAAAACTATCCTATTTTCAGGGACCTATATAAGGGAATTTATAGTTTTTTCTAGTGATCAACCTGCAGGTTGCCGACTGTCAATCAAACCATGGAGTTTTGTGGTGGGAGACACCCAATCAACTCCTAATCTTGTAACTCAGGGTTACAGTTATCTAGCTTTGGACAAATCACTTCCTCCTGAAAATTAATTTTATTAATTAGGTATATGAGGTCAGATTGGAAGTATAAAAACATTAGTGTAGTATATTTGGCAATAAACAGCTGCTACTATAATGATTATAATTCTCATTAACAGTTTGGCTTTTCATTCTCAGGATATTTGACATAAAATTTTGGTTCATTTGCATTATTAAAGGTAATACATGGGTGTCTGCTATTCACTTAATGGATATTGTGTAATGGGCTGGGAATGTAGCTCCTCTATTAGAGTCCTTGCCTAGCCTTCGTCTGAAGTATAAACTGGTCATGCTGGCACAGATCTGTTCCCCCAGCACTTCTGAGGTTGTGAGTCAGCCTGGAATACAGGAGACTCTGTCTCAAAAGCAAGCAAGGACGTAAATAACAAAGAAACATGGGAGAGCTAGTTGGCATTTAAGAGTGTACTTCTCTGTAGACAACCTGAGTTCTGTTCTCAACACCCACATCAGCTGGCTCAACTGCAGCTTAGGGGGATCTACCACCAACATGTACATATAGTCTAATAATAAAAATAAATCTTTAAAACCAACTAACCAGGCAGTCATTTTGTAATTACTGGCATCATAGAACTTACCATATCTGACAGTAATTTCCTATTTACTTCCTTTTCTCTCCTGTTGGACTGTATGCTCATTGAGAATACAGGTGGGACAGCAGTTTCCTTTCCTGCCTTGTTCATGGAGTTAAAGAAACGTGCATGCTCTGAAATCTGCAAAGAACCATTTAATATTGACATGAGGTGTTGTGTTACTTGTAATACCTATCCTAGTTCCTGACTTACTCCTAATAGATATTTTTGTGGTGTTTATAAGAAGTCTTATATGTTTTAATGAAGTATAATTTTGAAAATGACTAATAGAGTTAGATAAAAAAAGTGTAATTTTATTGCTGGAGGAAATAAAGTTCCTATGTTGTACTTCTCTTGTGTTTAGCCCAAGGCTGTTGGTTAGGTGCTTTCTCAAATGTCATACTGCTGACTGGTGGCAGTACTTTTTATTTATAAGCTGGGAAAAGAGGAGTGCATCAAATATCACTAAACTAAAGTGATGAATGAGTATTACTATTTAAAGGAAACCTGAACTTTAAAGGCTCTTTTTTGTTTCTGTAGTAAAGAATTATTATGTAAAACTATTTTTATTTATTTATTTATTAAAGATTTCTGCCTCCTCCCCGCCACCGCCTCCCATTTCCTCCCCCATCAAGTCCCCCTCCCTCATCAGCCCAAAGAGCAATCAGGGTTCCCTGCCCTGTGGGAAGTCCAAGGACCACCCACCTCCATCCAGGTCTAGTAAGGTGAGCATCCAAACTGCCTAGGCTCCCACAAAGCCAGTACGTGCAGTAGGATCAAAAACCCATTGCCTTTGTTCTTGAGTTCTCAGTAGTCCTCATTGTCCTCTATGTTCAGCGAGTCCGGTTTTATCCCATGCTTTTTCAGACCCGGGCCAGCTGGCCTTGGTGAGTTCCCGATAGAACATCCCCATTGTCTCAGTGTGTGAGTGCTCTCTCTCCATCTGCTCCTGATTTGGACCTTGAGATTTCAGTCCAGTGTTCCAATGTGGGTCTCTGTCTCTGTGTCCTTGTAAAACTATTATATGGGGTTATTACGCTAAGATAATGTAAAAATTATAGTTTTACCATTTATGTTGAAGTGATTAAGAAGTGATAGTATGATATTTTATATTTTCCAAAGCGATCAAAACTCTTAACATTGGTTTAGTCAGTATCCTTGAGAAATAAATTTTTTAAAAAAATATATAGAACTTTCATGTTTGTAACTTAAAAAAGACTTAAAATCTAGTAGCTCATCCTCAAAAAACCCAAGGAGATGCTAGAGAGAGCAGAGCAGGCAGGAGAGCATGAGATAAACCCATGCGATTGATCTTAGGATACACACTGTACATATGAACAACAATTGCATTATTAATTATTATTAGCAAGAGAGAAGGCAGCAGTAGAAGACCTAATACAGCAAATGAGATAATTAAATTTAAAGGAGATAGTATAACCTAAAAATTTGAATATTTGAAGAAATTGTTTTTTACTTTGTTTCTAGTGGTACAGAATGTGTTTGGAAAAGTATTTTCTGAGTTTATATGCTTTATGTTGGCTATAAGCATATTCTTTGCTGGAGACCTAAAGGAAGTCTTGAGTAAGGCATCCTCACACTTGCAGCAAGTATAGTCACTACTTACTGGAGTCATACTTGTGTAGAAACATGTTGCTAGGAAAGCAAGCCTTTGCATAACAGGAAGGAGCAGATTCAGTGTTGACTGGCCAGCTGCCAGTATAAAAATAAACACTTGATTTCTTTTTTTCCTTTATTTCTTTTTAATTATTATTTTTATTGAGCTTTACATTTTTCTCTTCTCCCGTCCTTACTTCTTCCCTCCCCTTCAACCCTCTCCCAAGGTCCCCATGCTCCCAGTTTACTCAAGAGATCTTATCTTTTTCTACTTCCCATGTAGATTAGATCTATGGGATAATTTAAGTTAAGAAAAGCTGGCTAGAAACAAACCAAGCTAAGGCCAGGCATTTGTAAGAAAAAAATAAGACTCCATGTGTAATTTATTTGGGAGCTGGATGGTGCCCCCCCCCCCCAAATCCAGAAGAGTAAAACAACAACAACATTTTGGCATTTTATTGTGAGACTAGATTAAAAGAAAATCCAACTACAGATTTCTTCATGATTTTATTTTTCCTCTACTATCTCAAGCTCTGCACATCCAAATCCTCACACAGTCTGTACTTTATATGGTCTTTGTATTATGTCTTGAATATTGCTTATTTTTGCTATGGCCTTATGCATTAGTAGTAATTTGGTAGCTCCACCAGAAGTAAAAATATGTCATAGCTATTTTTCATCTAAAAGTACGCTAGCATTTGATCAAACAGTCAGCAGCACTTTATTTCACTTATTTTGTTAGGGATAAAACTCAGGACCTTATGTATGCCAGATACCTCCATACCCCTGAGCTATCTATCCAACTTCTGGCACTATTTGAAATATTTTAAAATTAATGTTTTATTTAGATATAGTCTTTACTTTTTATATAAAATTCCACATAGAATATTTTTATATTTTCAGATTGCTGTTGTTAAAATAGCTATTAAGTGTGAGTATGCATTGGCAGAAAGACATTCTGGACTGTTTACACTGTTTACTGAGTTGTAAGACCTATTTAGTAGCAATATAAATTGAGTGCATTGTTGAACTGATCTGGACATGGCTTTCCTTACCTAGCAGAACTATTAATAGCCTAGAAATTATATAAAAATCTGAATTTTAGAGCTTATTTAAACCTGTTCCAAATAAAGCAGTATTAGTAGGATTCCTGAATCTATGTTAGAACCAGGAAACATGTACAGTAGGTAATAATTATTAATATTGTATTGGATAATATTGTCACCAGTATGATAGAAAAGTCAGTAATAAGGTTTATGTAATTGTTTTTTCTCTCACCTGAGTATATAAAACTACAAGCTATACATGGTTGACATGAATCTTGAGGGCCAGTGTACTATAAAATTTTATTTTGTTAATCTGACTTGATACAGAGCACAGTGTCTTTTTCTTATTTTAAAAGTACATTTGAAACTTACGTGGGTTAATTTATTATGAATTATAGTTTTGGAATAGCAATAAGGCAAATAAATTCTTTAGTTTTTCTAGGCACTGAATGATATCTTACTTCCATATTAAGAATTTACTATTACTGTTAGGTCATTTTCTGATCTTGAGAAAGACCTGAGAACTTTGAAAATTTATTTTTCTGATTTGTATATAATTTTGTGATATGTCTTGAGTTTTTATTTATTGTGTTCTAGGAAAAACAAGCAAAGCTATTTGTGATTATAAAACTTAGATTGTATAATTATTATGAAAAGGCTTTTGCTCAGTGGGCTTCTGTGTTTTTCTTGATACCTTATTTTTTTCTTTTCTTTTCCCCCAATATTTTCAGATGTTTTGGGATGTTACTAAGTCCAGGTCGAAACGTGAAGAACAGTGACATGCATTTACTGGATATGGTAATAACAACCTTAAACATCCTAATTAAGTACAGAAGACAGTTATTTTGTATTTAATTTTTTTCATTTTGAAAGTTTGTTATATTGTCAGGGTTGTTTTGTGATAGCAATAATTAAATTTGGACAATCTAAATTACTTCTGAAGGGAAGATTAGGAAAATTTCTACCTAACAATTTTCTGTAGGACAAAAGTACATAAAGGAACCTATTGTGACAGTGCCATCTTTTTGCTTGTTCAGCTTTTTAGGAAGATGTCTTTTTTTTGAGCCTAGAAGAACAACCACGGTTATAACAAACATTTGCAATGTTGCTTTGCACCTTTCATTTATTTAATGTACTGTCAACTCAGGGCTTTGACGATGCTCGTTTTCTTTGAAGCATCTCCCTTTCTGAGTTTGTATTTAGCAATGAATATTTACAATATTTCTTTAATAAATGCTACTTAGAGAGTAATGATGCACGGTTAGGGTTTGTTGTTTGTTATGAAGGCAGCACAAGGCATCTTAGCTCTTAAACCCAAGTACCTTCTGATGTTGCCAATAATGAAAAATTCACTTTAGATTTAGAATGTTACAGAAATATGCAGAGTAAGCAGAGAATTCCTTACTTTGTGAGAATAGATTTTTATATATTTTATGTATTTTTATATATTTCCTTTGAAATGTGTTTGTTTCATAAATTTAAGTATCACACTGGGAACCTTTTATTTTCATTATTTCATGATAATTCCATCAGCATTAATTTCCTAGCAATACTGGAATGTTTTGTTAAAAATTTTGGGTACCTTTTTGTATGCCAAACATTGTATGAGTTTTAGATTTGTGTAAAATACATCTCTTACTGGCTGTGGTCTCTTAGTTTTGTGATGGGATCAGATCTTTTCAGTGTGTAATTGTAGCATTGGGTTAAGTGCTTTCTCAGGTGTATAGTATGCAGTCTTAGGGCTTCTATTGCTGTGAACAGATACCATTAAGGCATGACCCTGGTAGGTCCCCTGGCGGGTGGGAGACAGGCAGATATATCATGTGGAATGAGCTTGGGTATAGAGTTTATTTAGTGTGTATTGGGAAGGGTATAAGGGTAAGGGAACTATGGAGGAGAGAGGGAGAGAAAGAGGGGTGGAGAGGAGGAAAGGAGAGGCAGTGGTTGTTTCTTCAGAAGAAGGATGGAGAGAGAGAGAGAGAGAGAGAGAGAGAGAGAGAGAGAGGGAGAGGGAGAGGGAGAGGAGAGAAGAGGAGGTGTGAGGTCAGCTTGCCTTGGTGGGAAGGGGAAGACTGGGAGTGGGCAGGGCTTCTCTCTTAAAGGGACAGGGTATGGGGGGTACCCAGGTGCTAAGGAAGGCCAGCAGAATTATAACATTACCACATTTCTCTTATAATAAAAAGATGAAGAGTTCGGCATGGTAGTTTAAGGGGATGAGGGTGTCAAGTTCTCAGGACTGCTTCCTGCTGATTTGTGGACGTTGGGGGACCTGAGAAAACTGGGATGCTGGTCATGGGGTAGCTGGTTGCTTCACTCCTGTCCAGGATTTGTCGTGTGGAACTGTCTGGTGTCTCTCTGAACTTGTTTAGGAAGAAATTTTTTTTTTCTTTAAGTCTTGGTAATTGAGGAAGAGGGTGTCAACATTAGGGAATTGAGAGAGGAATGTTATCTGACTTGTTTAAGGTGAATCTTTCAATCTGGCTTCATGGAACTCTCAAACTTCTTTGAGTTTGTTTTAACTTAAGTTTTAGACACATATATTGTATAAACAGCAGTATATTTATACCAGAATAACTGTGACAGATTTTTTTATATTTTTTTATTTTTTCCATTCAAAAATTTATACTTCCTCCCCTCCTCCCATTCCCCTCCTGCTTCCCCACTCTTCCTCCTCCCTCCCCCCCTCCTTAAGAGAGGGCAGGGAATCCTGCCCTGTGGGAAGTCCAAGGCCCTCCCCCCTTTATCTAGGCCTAGGAAGATGTGCATTCAAATAGACTAGGGTCCCCAAAAGCCAGCACATGTAGTAGAAACAGGTCCCAGGGCTATTATTGTTGGCTTCTCAGTCCACCCCCATTGGCAGCCACATTCAGAGAGTCCAGTTTGATCACATGCTTGTTCAGTCCCAGTCCAGCTGGTTTTGATGAGCTCCCATTAGATCAGGCACACTGTCTCAGCGGGTAGACCCATCCCTCATGGTCCTGACTTCCTTGCTCATCTTCTCCCTCCTCTGCTCTTCAACTGGACCTTGGGAGCTCAGTCTGTTGCTCTGATGAGGGTCTCTGTCTCTATCTCCATCCATCGCTGGACAAAGATTCTATGGTGATATTTGAGATAATCATTAGTGTGATAGTGGGCAAGGCCAGTTTAGGTACCCTCTCCTCTGTTGCCTAAAACTAGCTGTTGACATCCCCATGGACACCTGATCCCCTCTAGAGCCAAGTGTGACAGATGTTTTTGCACAATGAAAAGTCTTTAGAAAATGACCAAAGAGAATTTAAAGTCTTGCAGTACAGTACTCTGCCAGAGTTAGATTAATAACCTACCAGTATTTTATTGATAATGTTTAGACTATGAACAGCAGCGTAATGAGAGAGAAATTTGATAACTTGCATTTGTCCTCAGACCTTTATAACTTGCATGTACACATATTAATAACTTGCATTTGCATATTTTAAAACACCTTTTATTTAAAACATAGTAAGAAGTTATACTGAAATTTGTTTGGTGAAGTTGTCCTTTTTAAACTGGCAAAACCTCTCAGCCATCAAATTGCATAGAGATCTTTGAGAAGGATAGAATTTTACTTGGGTTTTTAAATTAAAAAATGACAGAAAACTTACTTGATTGACTACCTAGAGCCACCCCTCAGGGTCCTCCATGGTCATTGAGGGCAGGTCCACTTAGGGCATTTGTCTTCTGTTGTTAATGCAGGGCTTGCCATGCTTTAGAAGATCCTGTGTGTTAAGAAATCTGTAGGAAGATAAGCCTACCTTTCCCCGAGCAGCTAGGCTGTTGATTCCAGTTCTCCTTTATCCACGTCTGGAGATCTTAAGGAGTTTAGATGAAAGGCAGTTATACCCAGTGGTTAGAGCTTTCACTTGCTGGAGCGAATTGCAGATGGACATTGTTCTGTACCCATCTATTTTCTGTCTTCTTTGGAGGAAATGGGGTGCTGCTGCTAGGAGCCAACCAGTCTCTCTTATGAAAAGCCTTTTAATAATTAAACATTTAAATGACATATCCCCAGATCTCTGAGCACTTGAGGGCTATTTATCAGATATATATATTTAAAGTTATGACTACAGTATAGGATCTGTCTGGAGAGCTGGGTCCAAGCTTCACTGTACTTGTTTTTAACTTAATAGGTGAGATTTATACTTGTGAAAGACGAAGAAAAAGATGTTTATGTTGGGTCCAGGCAGGTCGCACAAAGACGAGAAGACCACCAAGTCTAATAAACCAGAAGCAAACTTTATTCCAGAAACCAGATCCTAGGAAAACCAGAAGCAAACTTAAAAATAAAAAATAAAAAAAAAAACACCACGGGGCACAGAAGCTTATCAGATAGCTGAGACCACAGCCATAGATGGTGTTTGTTAGGCTGTGGCAAAAGGCCGGTTTCTGAACCCACTTTTTATAGTAGGGGCACCAAGCATTAGCTCTGAACAAAGGAATTTTTACAGTCTTGCTCTGACCCATGGGTCAGTCAGCACGGGAGGTGAGTGGGTTTTAATGTCAATGGGTAACTAGGCAGCTATCATGAAATATGTTTCAGAGTAGATTACAGTGAAAGTCACTAATTACAAGAAAACAGATGTCTTTTGCAATTAGTCAGAAAAGGGACTGCTAGTAATACTAGAAGGTTGATAAATGAGAATAATTGGTTCTTAGGCTGAGAACTTAGAAGATAGCAGAAAGTTCTTTACACTATCTCAAGGTAAAACTCAGATACAGACTGCCTTACTTTACAACCTCCATTATCAGATATCATTAGTCAAACCCGTGTTTCTACCTTGTCCCATGTGTCTCCTGGTACCTCCAGACAGTGTATACTGGAGTCCCATGCCTCCCCTTTGGTGGCGCTAGTTTCCCATAACAGAGACAGTGCCTAAACCAGAGGTCACATATGTCGTTTATCAAGGATGGCCAAGACACTACTCTCAGTTTGCAGGGAGAAGCTCTGGCTTTGTAAATAGAACAGCTAGTTGTAAAATGGAATGACCTAAGCTGATGGAGGCTTCCCAGGCATCCGAGAAAATAGCTCACTGTGAATGAGTGATCCTTGATCTGCCGAGAAAGCTGCTGATAGTCTGTTCTCATTCTCTTAGACTTATAACTTTATATTTCTTTATTTCTACATTCTTATTTTTAGAATCTACATTTTTTTATTTTCTTATTCTTGGACTCTTCAGTTTACAATACAAGCTTAACAGTAAAACTGACAGTAGTGGAGAACAGCTTAATATATTTTAACACAGGGTTGGATCACATATATAGTATGTTGTAAGAGATTTAAAAGTGCATACCAATTTAAGATATTTCAGACTACTACTTTCTTAGTCTGGAATGAAATACAATGAACAGAGCCACTGATAGATATCTCAGTGGGCCCTGTCAAGGTGAACCATCAAACAAACATACCAAATGTAACAAAGCATAAAAGTAACTTTTATTGTTTATTTTTGTTTGTTTTTCTCTTGTGTACCTGCCTCAGACTGTCCCTTGTAATGTATCACATATCTCCAGAATAAGAAAGAATTTGAAAGCCATCCGTTTTCAGGATTGCTGACTCAGCTACCTTTTAAGAATTAAACTATTTTATAGAAACCTCAATAAAAAAAAGTAACTTTTAAATGCTTAAAGTAGGTCATGTGGGGAACCTGCTATCAGTACCATTTGGCTAGGGGTGGAACTTCATGAGGCTGTAACTCCTCCCTTTCTTAAGCTCAAACAAAATGGCGGCAGTCGTGGTTTTCCACATGGTGTAACTCTTTACATTTAACCATCTGCTGGTAGACATTAGAAATGTATATGGTTTTGTTAGCCTGTTTCCCATGGGTGAGGCAGAAAAATAAACAACTGGCTCAGGCTGTTATTCATTCAGGGGCCGAGAAAGGGCAGTAGCTCAAGAAGAACTAGGCTGAGTGGGGAATCAGATTCTGAAAAGGATCTAAATATCTGAGAAGCGAAGGCACCAACTGTTCAGGTGATGCTAGGGTCCCTGGGCCTGAAAAATGAATGTACTGCTCAATGAGTACAGTGTTAGGGCAAAGTCCAAGAACCTTGCTTGTGGGAAGTTCCAGAGATGATTGCCAGCAAAAGATGACTGGGGCCACAAGGGGATCTTACCAATTGTTCCAGCAGACAGAGAGTTGGGAAGTAGGCTGGTAGCAGGTCCAGGCCCAGGATCCTTACACGCCAGGAACCAAAGGCCAACAGACAAACATAGAGAAAGGAAGCTGCATTTCCAACTGGCTATCACTGGCAGAATGTAAGCTGATGGTAGGCAGTTTCTGTAGCTTGATACCTGAGGCCGGAGGCGCAGTCTCCATGATTGAGGAAAGAAGGTCCAGAGACTGAATTCCAGTGTCCCAGAGGTTCAGCATGGATTTTTGCTCAGGATGGCCTTGTGGTGTCTCTTACAAAGTCCAGAGGCCATGAGAACCGGTGGGCTCAAACTAAACCCCTCTGTCATCACGTGGAGTCAGAGCCTGAGTTAGGGGTTTAAGCATGATGCATGATAGGCAAGTGGTTGACCAATACTGGGTCTTTTTACACGGGAGGAAGGGGGGGCGGAACCACTGCCAATTGATTGCACACTCACGGAGGCATGGCCAGATGTGTGGGAGGAACCTACTGTTAGTGTTGATGTTGGATGTAGAATTTCAGCGATTTTGAGTTGGAAAAGAGACCCTATAAGAAGCGTTAAAGGTTATAGGAACTCTGAGCAGTCCTCAGCTGCAAGGGAGAGCCTGTGGAGTTTATTATACCAGTGAAAGATTTATGACCCTGGCAGGTCCCTTGGTGGGTGGGAAATTCCAGCGGGCAGGAGACACCAAATATGCCATAGGGAGAGAGCTTGGGTATAGAGTTTATTTAGTGTGTATTGGGATGGGTATAAGGGCAAGAGTATTATGGAGGAGAGAGAGAGGGAAGAAGGGAGGGAAGGAAGGAAGAAGGGGGTCGGAGAGGAGAGAAGGGGGAAGAGAGAGACAGAGGTTGCCTCTTCAGAAGAAGGATGGACAGAAAGAGAGCAAGGAGAGGAGAGGAGGTTCGAGACCAGCTTGCTTTAGCAGAAAGAGGGAGATTGGAGGTGGGCTAAGTTTGTCTCTTAAAGGGGCAGGGTACCCAGGTGACAGGTAAGGCCAGCAGAATTATAACATCCATGACCGTGGCAACTCATATACAGGAAAGCATTTAATTTGGGTGACTTACAGTTCAGAGGTTTAGTCCATTATTGTCATTGGCAGGAAGCAAGGCAGCATGTAGGCAGACATGATGCTAAAGAAGAGCTGAGGGTTCTTAATCTTGATCCCTACAAACAATAGGAAGTGATCTGTCTTCACTGGGTGTGGCTTGAATAGATATGAGACCTCAAAACCTGCCTCCACAGTGACACACTTCCTCCTACAAGAACACACCTCCTAATTTTGTGTCACACCTCCTAATTGTGCCACTCTCTTTGGGGTCCGTTTTCTTTCACACCCTGTCATGTGCCATATACATAGAGAGGAAGTACTGTTTAGACACGTCAGGTGAGGACAACCAATTATATAAAATATGTAAGCATAAATTAGATATTGATCCGTCTCTCATTTACCCTTCTCTACAACACATCAGTAATGAATGTTGGTTTTCCTAAAGTAAGCCATAGTATTTTGGTGCCATTAGAATTCTATGAGGGGGGGTCATTTTGAGAGTACTAGGTATTAGAAAAAGTGTTAAGATACTAGGTTCTAGTTATGGTCTTATAGAATATAAAGGATTAAAATGAATCATTATTAGAGAGTTTTCCCCCAAAAACATAAAATGAGATTATAGAGTTATAAAACTGGTGTGAACTTCTGAACCTCCTTAATAACATCTGTGTAATTTAATCCCACATTTGAGTTATCATTATCAATGGCCTTGACGGTGCCCCTATTCCTTACCTGCACAACAAATAGTTGGGTAGTGCTAGACTTCGCATTTTTAATTATCAGTAGTTGTGGTTTACTGTTATCTGTTGTCTTCATATCTTAATAGTTAGTCACTGACCCTTGGCTAGATTTTTGTCTAGTAACAAGTGTAGTAATAAGGGCGGCGGGGCTGCGTCTCCAGCACCCCAGCCGCCTGCTTGGCTAGCTTATGCCCCGAAATAATTACACGGACACTGTATTCTTTTAAACACTGCTTGGCCCATTCTCTTCTAGGCTAATTCTCACATATTAATTTAGCCCATTTCTAATCATCTGTGTATGGCACCCCAAGGTGCGCTTACCAGGAAGATTCTAGCCTATGTCCATCCTGGGTCAGAGCTTCATCCCCGGAGCGGGGCATGGCGTCTCTCTCAGGCGTCTGCTCCCGAGAGCAGAGCTGTCGAGACTGACCTCACTTCCTCTTCCTCCCAGCGTTCTGTTCTGTTTACTCCTCCCACCTATCCTCTAACCAATAAAATGGGCCAAGGCAGTTCCTTTATTAGCCAATGACCTTCCTCCATCAAACAAGGAACTCAGTACCTCATATCGAAACTGACGAGGAGGTTTTGGTTATTGGCAAATTATTCTTTGTAATAAGTACCAGTTACACTTTTTGCAACTTTGCCCAAATACTTTTGGTTTTGCTCTTTTGAGTAAGATGTTAATACTTTTGCTCCTATGACATACCCAAATATCATGTGAAACTGCAATCAAGTTTTCTGCCACTTCATTTACTTTAACAGATTTTGAGAGGCATGCAAATTACATTTAATAGTTTTTATACATACATTTATACATTTACCAGTTTTATTCATAGTGAACAATATGATTAAAAATTTACTTTTAGATTTTTATACTTGACTAAACTGAATTTACATCATTCCTACCCCATTGCTCCCCTGTCTCCACTTTTTCTTGGATTCATGATCTCTTTTGTAATTGTTATTGCTACTTACATACATACACGCATATATGGTCACAACTTTATGACTTGTTTAGTGTTACATTTAGTGTTATTGGTATGTATATAAGTTTAGAGATGATCACTTGATATCTGATAATGAATCAGGAGATTCATCCATGGAAAATAGTGATTTTTCTCTCTTATAGGAAGTATTGACTGCCTATTGTTTTTCATCTAGGAAGAGGGCCTTAGGAAATTTCCTCCAACTCCAATGCCATGTTCAGCGATATGGTTTTTATTAAATTCTCTTTTTAGGCCACTATAGTGCTGAGTTTTCATGGTTGTTGTTTTTTTGTCCTGCCAATTGGTCCTCTGGCTCTTAGAATCTTTTCTCTTCATTTTTCCTGATATTCTTTTAGCTGTAGAGGTTGTGTTGTAGATATCTCATTTGGGGCTGACACTCCATGGTCATTTGTTCTCTGCATTTTGACCAGTCGTGGATATTTGTTGTAGTCTTTGTTGCAAAAAGAAGCTTCTTTGGTGTGGGATTCCTCTCTGTATGCTATGAGTATGTTTTATTTCCATTGGTTAATAAAGCAGGTTCTTTGGCCTATGGCAGGACAGAATATAGATAGGTGGGAAAACTAAACCGAATGCAGGGAGAAAGAAGGTGGAGTCAGGCAGACGTCATGTAGCCACACAAAAAGCAAGAGGTAACAAACCATGAGCCTCATGGTAATATATAGAATAATAGAAATGGGTTAATTTAGGATGTAAGAGCTAGCTTGGAATATGCCTAAGCCATTGGTCAAGCAGTGTTATATATATTTTTTTAAAAGAAAACAAACTACCTTTTTCATTATACATACCAATCCATGTTCCCATTCCCTCCCCTCCTCCCAGTCCCTTCACCTACCTTCCCACCCCATCCATCCACTCCTCAAAGAGGGTAAAGCACATTGCTTTGTGGAAGGTCCAAGGCCCTTCCTACTATATCTATACTGAACAAGGTATCATCCAAAGAGAATAGTTTCCCAAAAAAGCCAGTACATGCAGTAGGAATAAATCCTGGTGCCACTGCCAGTGGCCCCCCAGTCTGCTTCAGCTATGCAACTGTCAACCACATTCAGGGGGACTAGTTTGGTCCTATGCTTGTTCCTTCCCAGGCCGGCTGGAGTTGGTGAGCTCCCATTAACTCAGGTAGACTGTTTCAGTGGGTGTCCCCATCAAGGACTTGATCACTTGTTCATATTTTCATTTCTTCTACATTTCAACTGGACTTTGGGATCTCAGTCCAGTGTTCTGATGGGGGTCTCTGACTCTGTTCCCATCAGTGGCTGGATGAAGGTTCTATGGTGATGTTTAAGCTATTCATCAGCCTGACTGCAGGGCAAGTCCAGATTGGGCCCCCTCTCCTCCATTGCTCAGGGTTTTAGCTGGGGTCATTTTTGTGGATTCCTGGGAATTTCTCTCTAGCCAGGTTTCTTGCTAACTCTATAATGGCTCTTTGAATCAAGATATCTCTTTTCTTGCTCTCATCTCTGTTCTTCCTCCTTGTATGATTATTCGGGTGTGGGTGTCTGGGAAGTGAAATGCAGTCTCTGAGCACACTTCTTTAATGAGGAATGAGAGTTACACTTATCTGTAGTTATAACAAGAAATGCTTAGAATACAGTTAGAAGTTATAGTAATTTAGAAAAATGATAGTAATAATTTTTCCTTTAGGATCTGTGAATTTTCCACTCATGTGTGGATGGCTAGGTTTATGGTACCAGGCATGAATTCTCTTGCATTATATGGGCCTAAAGTCCAATTATGCAAGGTGCCAGAAGAGAAAAGTAATCTGTAGTTCTACCCATTTGTTGAACTGACAGCTGTAACAACAGTCCACCCAGCAAGATGTTCCCAATGGTGCAATAATGGTACTTATCTTTTGGGTATGCTGAACTATTTTTTAACTAATAATGACTTTTCTTCCATAAGCATATTTTCCAATTAGGTGAATTGAAACTTTATCAAACTTTTTATTGTAGTTTAAAAGCTTCACAAAAGGGAAAGTCATACTTAAAAATGATAGTGTTTTTGTTGTTTTCTCATTGCTATGACAGAATACAAGATGAAAAGCAATTAAGGGAAGTAGGATTTCTTGATTCATAGTCTTTGATAGCAGGGAAGGCCTGATAGGTACATTCAAAGTGGGAATAACATTCAGGTGGGATTCCTGACATCCGGGAAGACCAGGAAGCAAAAGAAGGACATGCTAGCACCCTCTTCCCTCTTCCATCCAACCCTGGTCCCTGGGGCATGGAATATGTCTCACACATTCAGGGTGGGTGTTTCTCACTTAAATTTCTTTGGAATTGCCCTTACTGATGCGTCCAGAGACTTGTCTCCCAGGTCCTGTTAATGTAACAGACTAAGGTCATAAACATATAGTTTCATTTGTGTTTATATATACATATATATGTATATATAGTCACACACATACATATGTGCATAATAAAATTGTATGCAACAAAATTCTAGTGTTTTTGGAAAACTGAAGAGTACAAGTAACAGAGACTCAATCTTCTACTAATAATGAGAATTTTTTGATCAGGGAAATTGTAGGGTAGGAAGTAAGTGGTTTTAACCATATCTCTTGATACAGTTTTAACTCAGGAAAAGCCTAACAGCAAAATACCATGAAAGACAGAAAACTCAGTAAATATATGTTCTGTGGAGCTGCAGTACATATATGTTACGTGAAGATGGACCACAATTTATTAGAGTTACTCCATAGTATGTGGATCTTTATAATTAACCATATGTTGACATTAGATTAAAAAGGCACATTTTATATTGTAATCAGTTTATTTGGAATGTATATGTATGTTCAAAACATGGAGGTAAAGTTTCGTGAAGCAGTTTGTCTGTATGTGTGTGATAAAGTGCTGCCCCCCCCCCCCAATACCATCTTTGTCTTGTGGATCTCCTTCTCTTCCTTTCATCTACTTCCATTTTTTGTCTGGACAGTATATAATTTTAAAGTTTTTTTTTGAGAGCATCTTGTTGTATAATCTAAGCTTGGCTGTAACTCAGAATCCCTCCTTCATTTATGAATATTGGGATTGTAGTTCTGCACAAGCAGACCTGGCTTAAAAATGGGTTTTAGTGTCTCTTTCCTTCACTCTTTCTCATCTTTTTAACAGTTTCCTAGTACAATTAAATCTGTTCTTTATATTTTCACTTCATAGTTATTTTTTTTTGCTACTTTATATGTGGCTTGTCACAACTTCAGTTCTTACTGAAATCTTTAAACTTCCGTGGCTAACTACCTAATTTCTGTACTTGTTCATTGAAAGAAAGATTATTACTCTAGTTCATTTTTCTGTACTCAAACACAGGAAACATTCAAGCATTGGCTAACTACCTAATTTCTGTACTTGTTCATTGAAAGAAAGATTATTACTCTAGTTCATTTTTCTGTACTCAAACACAGGAAACATTCAAGCATACAGAAATAGCTGGCATCTTTTAGGTAAGAAACTCATTCCTGTACTGAATGGGGACTAGTTAGTGTGGATAGTGAAGAGCTACAGGACTGTGTGTGTGCGTGCATGTATCTGCGTGTGCGCTGTGATGTGTGAGGGAGAGGGAGAGTGAATTTATGGATGTTTTTAGGGAGGAGTTGCTTATTGTGGTTCCTTTAAAATTAAATGCTCTTTAGTTACTTCATCTCTGGAATGCAAGATTCTTGGTCTTATACAGTTGGACTAAAATTGATAGATATATTAGAAGAATATAATAATCAAGTGACTGATCCAGTTTTATAGGAATTTAGAGAAATGTCTGTAAGGAATGGAAAAAAGTTTTCTTTGTTTTGGTCTGGTTCCTTTTTCACTGTTCATAGTACAAGTAAATACAAAAATGGAAAGTTCTGTAGATAGCATTCATGTGTCTTGGCACATGTTATCATGCTTCTGTGGGTGTTTCACAAGCTATCATTTTGGCCTGCTTTCTCTGCAACATATACGAAAACTCATTTATGGCCTTGTTTTCAATAGTCAAGAGCTGATTAAGTGAAAACTTTAAAATGGAGGAGATAAGGAGGGAACAGAAAAAACTAATTTGGAGGGGAGGTAGGAAGAAGGAAGAGGGTGAAGAGAGCCGGGTTGGGGAGGAGGAAGTAAGAGTGATGGAAGAAGAGGAAAGAGAGATAAAGCTACATTTGTTGATTAGAATTAAACCCTCCATTGTGATTTCTTATTGATTTATAGATACTAGAAAGTTATTAAGTTTGAAGTTTGAAGATATTGCCATAAAAAAGTAACATTACTCCTTTTCCCTTCTGTAGTTGAGTCTTTCTGTAGATATTTGTGAGTGGGTGTATTTTATTATTTGGTACTGGGAATTGAACTTAGTTCAGGTAATTTTATATTGTGGTCTTTTATATATAGACATTTTGACCTCAAACAAGCTATCACATTTAATATACCTTTACAACTTTATGTTTTTATGACTCAGCATGAATAGGTATGCTTCTTTTCATGCAAGAAGTACATGTGTTTATACCGAACCTGTGTTTGAAGATAGCTAGAATATAACAATACTCAAAGAAATGCTTTTGTATGAGAAAATTTACATTAAAATGTAAGCTTCTATTTGAGTGTAGATATACATTTTAATAAATTAAATTGATTAAGGGTATAATTTTAAAGTGTGATAATTTTCCTTGTGCATACTGCCCATGATTCCTGTCTGAACTTTTCTAGGAATCCATGGGAAAGAGCTACGATGGTAGAGCTTATGTCATCACAGGCATGTGGAACCCCAATGCACCAATATTTCTGGCACTTAATGAAGAAACTCCTAAAGGTGACTTTCCTTTAATATTTTTATTACTTCTAAATTTTATTGTGAGTAATCTTGTTTTATTACACTTTTAGAAAGTACTTCTGCCTATTTAAATTGAAGATATTCATATTTAGAATCATGGTGGATATTTATGAAGTTCCATTTCATATTTTTCATGTTTTTGTGGGGAAAAATTCATTAGTTAAAAGAATAACTTTAAAAACCATGTTGATTAGTTATATTAGATTATGTGGAAGACATTTGACTTTGTGATTTAAATATTGCTTTAAAGTTGGTTGTTTTATTTGGATGAGAGTGATGGAATGGAATGTGTAAGCAAACAAATTTTGGAAATTTGCATATCCTTGTTTACCATTTTTAACTAAGCATTATAGATTACTTATATTTTTTTTAGATTACTTATATTTTTATTAATTACTTCATCTAGATCTTAGATCTTTGATCTGCTTAAACTAAATTTAAAGTTTTACTTGCTTTACAGTTATACTGAAAATGAGTTATTTTTCATTCAGTTAAATATGTATGTTCAGAATATAACAATCAACTTGTTTCATCTTTAATTTTATGTTATTTAGTTTATACCCATATTTGACTTTCGGCTAAAGACAAGAAGCATCAATGATCACTCATAGGAAAATATGCTGTTCTTGTAAAGAACATTAAAATGATAGCTATTCTTTGTTGTCTGTAAAGAGAGTGGGTGTTCACTAGTTCTACAAAGTACATGCATTTGATTACATACTATGTTTAAACAAAGTATGTTACAATTAAAACATAGAAAAAAATGTTTATATGAAACTGAACCTTGGACTAGGAAGATATCTTAGCAGTTAAAGCATTCACTTCCTCAGCATGGAAGGGAACAATAATTCGGATCCCCAGTATCCAATTAAGTGCTTGGAATGGGAATCCACCCATAATTTCAGCCTTGGAAGGAGGAGACAGCATCCCTGGAGGAAGCTGGCCAGCTAGACTTGGCATGTTGAAGATCTAGATCTGATTGAGAGACCGTGCCTCAAGAAAACAAAAACAACAGCAAAAAAGGATCTTGAGATTCCCAGCATCAACTTTTGGTCTCCATGCTCATGACAAATGTGCATGCGCACCTCCTCACACTCATTGTCCCTCCTCATGTAAATATGCACACAGATGTACACACCGACTTCCTTTCTCACACACATATAAATATGCATATATATGTACTCATAAGCTCCTTCCTCCCATATGTAAACATGCACAATCTAAACACACATGCTGTCTTTCATACATGCATGTAAACATGCCTACAACCTCAGATACTCAATTTACCTGCCCCCTCACACATGCACACATCTGTTTCCCTTGTAAACACACACATCCATTCTGAACACACATGCTCTCCCCAAATATAAACATGTACACACATACTGAACACATATGCTCTCACCACATGTAAACATGTACATACATGAACATGCATGCTTCATCCCCATATATAAACATGCACACATGAACATTTATGTACCCTCTCATACATATAAACACACATGAAGACATATGCTCCATCCTTACAAACTTGTAAACACATGCACACACATGAACACTCATGTTTCTTCTTTGTAAATGTAGCATGATTAATAAAAACCCTGAGACAGAAATTGGGGTTCAACCTGAAGGTCAGAAAGTAAAACAGCCAGTCACTGTCTCTTACCTCTACCTCAGTCTGAAAATGGTGATCCTGCTTTCAGGAATCTCAGAATGAGACTGTGTCTGGAGAGCTGTTCCTCCCTTCTTAGATTCCTCTCTAGTGCTGGGATTAAAGGTGTGCACCTGTTTTCTGTGGCAAACTAGTGTGGCCACTGGGATTGAAGATGTGTGTCACCACTACCTGGTATGTAAGGCTGATCAGTGTGGCTGTTTTACTCTCTGAACTTCAGGCAAGCTTTATTTTTTAAAATATAAATGATATATTACTACACCTATACTCATGTAAACATGCACACATGTGAACATATACATATATATAAGAAAGTAAGAAACAGTTTTTAAAATTCAGCCTTATTCATTTTAGTATCAAATTATTGTTACAGAGTTTACTTTGGAGACGGGTTTGTAGTAGCACCATATAACCTTCTTTCTTATAACCACTGAAAAAGAAAATATAAAGTTGAGAAAAACTTCTATTTTAATACATTTTATTCTCAATTAAAAGATTATTTTGTTAAAATAAGCTTTATTTATTTATTTTTTGAGACAGGGGTTCTTTGTAGCTTTGGTGCCTATCCTGGAACTCCCTCTGTAGCCCAGGCTGGCTGACCTCAAACTCACAGAGATCTGTGTGACTCTGCCTCCCAAGTGCTGGGATTAAAGGATGTGCTACCACTGCCCTGCTAAAATAAGCTTTTTATGCTATTTATATCATACTGTTAGGATCCAAATGATGTTTCTTTTGAAATTATTTAACATGCTATGCAAACATGTTGCCTTGACTTTTTAAAAATTTCAAAGGACATTTTTGAAATTATATATTACTCAGAATTCACAAGCCAAAGAAGGCTTGATTTTTTTTTTTTAGTTTTAAAAGGTATTTAATATTCTTTTTTTTTAACTTTTTTTTATTGAGAAAAGGAGAAAAAAAAAACAAGTTTCCTCCTCCTCCCAGCCTCCCATTTCCCTCCCCCTCCTCCCACCCTTCTCCCCCTCCTCCCACCCTTCTCCCCCTCCCCCCACTCCTCTCCCCCTCCCTCTCCAATCCAAAGAGCAGTCAGGGTTCCCTGCCCTAGAACCTTTTAAGTCCTAGGTTCTCCCCCCTCCGTCCATTTCTAGGAAGGTGAACATCCAAACTGGCTAGGCTCCCACAAAGCCAGCACATTACGTAGGTTCAAAACCCCGTGCCATTGTCCTTGGGTTCTCATCAGCCCTCATTGTTCGCCATGCTCAGAGAGTCCAGTTTTATCCCATACTTTTTCAGTCACAGTCCAGCTGGCCTTGGTGAGCTCCCAATAGATCAGCTCCATTGTCTCAGTGGGTGGGTGCTCCCCTCGTGGTCCCGACTTCGTTTGTAATAGCCAGAACCTGGAAACAACCTAGATGCCCTTCAATGGAAGAATGGATGAAGAAAGTGTGGAATATCTACACATTAGAGTACTACGCTGCGATAAAAAACAATGACTTCTCAAATTTTGCATGCAAATGGATGGAAATAGAAAACACTATCTTGAGTGAGGTAACCCAGACCCAAAAAGATGAATATGGGATGTACTCACTCATAATTGGTTTCTAGCCATAAACAAGGATCACGGAGTCTACAATTGGTGATCCCAAAGAAGCTAAGTAAGAAGGTGAACCAAAGGAAAAACATATAGTTGTCCTCTTGATTTTTTTTTTTATGAAAACATTTTAGGCACTAGAGATGAAATATCTCTTAATTTTGTTTGAGATCCTTTTGAGTATTTAAATTTATATCTTATGCACTGTTCTTCACCCTGTACATTTATGGTACTCTAGTTGAAGTACAATGTCTAAAGAATCTTAAATTAAATTCTCTTGAATTGGTAGGGATACTTGTCCTTAGTAAATACTTTCACTTAGTAATATTTACACTTATCTCAATGATGCCTTTGGTTATTTGTATTTTCCTTTAATTTAGAATTAAAAACAGGAAAAGTAAAATTTTAAAAAATATTTAAGAAGGCTGGGGCCATAGAGGAATATTGCTTAAATTCCAGCATTTGGGAGGCAAAGTCAGGCAGATCTCTGTAAGTTCAGACCAACTAGGGCTATATTCTGAGACTTTGTCTAAAAAATCAAAACAAAATAGATTTAAGAGACAAAGAAAAGATTATTCATTTATATGGTATGATCAAGCCATAAGTCCAAAATTCTCAATAAGTATCAAGCAGGAAATTAAATAAAATGGAATTCATATTTTAGTCTATCATGATGGAGAAAAATAGGTACTGGCTTAGAATAGTCTACATTTAATAACAAGTTTTGCAACAAATGGAATATTTTAAATAGTAAGTAGAAATGTGACCGATAACACTATAATCCCTTAAAACACTTTCTGTACTTCTGCTTTTACATGTGTAAATAATATGTGCACATGTATACATATATGCGTTTATACTCATATATGTACATATATGTGAAAACTGCATGTTGTATTTCACTGAAGTTTTAGTAATGGTATTTTTGATGTGTGAGTATGTGTATAATGACTTATGTGGTATAGGTGTGACTGGGGTGGTGCATGTACCTGTGTGCCCATGTGGATGGAGACCAGTAAAAGATGTCGGGTGTATCATTCTCTGTCTTAGTCCCTTGAGACAGAGATTCTCACTGAATCTGGAGCCGGGCTGGCATTCAGAAAGCCCAGTAATCCTGACTTGCACTACCCTAGTACTAGGACTGTAGGTATGTCCAACTTGCCTCACTTTTTAATGCACTTGCTGGGTATTTTCCTTTCACCCAAGTGTACAAGTGTTGTTGCTGACATCTCCCCAGATCAATTAATTATTTTTACAAGAAAATATATGCATTATGAACAGTGAAAGTATTGAGAATTCTTCAGAGGATGTTTTTCTTTGTTCACAGCACATGGAGATATTTATATCAGCAGTGCTCTACTATACAGATTTAAAATGAGAGGCCTATGCAGCTCCTCTAGTTTGCAAACATACCTTTCACTTTCTGCCATTTCTGTTCTAGGTTGAAAGAATGCATCTTTGATTTTCTAGTGATTGTCTAAGAAATTCAATAATTTTAGAGTAAAAGTTATCTTCAACATTTTATCTGCTTTCCTGCTGTATGTATGTATGTATGTATGTTGCTGGAAATGCAACCCAAGGCATTTTCAAATTTCTCCACAGTCTTTATTTGTTATATTAAGCATTCTATTTAGAGAATGGAAAAAGACATCTGTCAGGAGATTTAGATACTTGATTATGATATAATAATAATAATAATCTGTGACTGAGACATTCTTGTAATACTTGATTACTTATTAGTGAATAATTAGAAAATATTTAAAAATAAATATATAGAAGTTAATTTGCTTTTATAGTACTGTAATTCTTGTATAAGCCAAGGAGATCTTATTTTCTTCAACAATCAAGGAATAATAAAACCCAGAAATTTTCTGTTGCAGATAAAAGGGTGTACATGACTGTGGCAGTGGATATGGTAGTCACAGAGGTGGTGGAACCAGTTCGCTTTCTCCTGGAGACAGTAGTTCGTGTATATCCTGCAAATGAAAGATTTTGGTATTTTAGCAGAAAGACTTTTACAGAGACTTTCTTCATGAGGTTGAAGCAGGTAAGATGTTTTTGTTCTTTGTGTAGGAGCATTGTTATCTCTAAATTTTCCTTCCTTCCTTCCTTCCTTCCTTCCTTCTTTCCTTCCTTCCCTCCCTACCCCCCTCCCCTCCATTCATCCCTCCCTCCCTCCCTCCCTCCCTCCCTCCCTTCTTTCCTCCCTCCTTCCGTCCATCCCTTTCCTCCATCCCTTTCCTCCATCCCTCCCTTCCTCCCTTCCTTCCTTCCTTCCTTCCTTCCATCCACCCATCCGTCTGTCCATCTTTTCTTTTTTCACAGGATCGCATGTATCTAAGGGTGGCTTCACACTGATTAAGTAGTTAAGGATGACTTTCCTCCACTTCTCAAGTATTAGGATTATAGATGGATGCCACCACAACCTGTACATTGCTAGGGCTCCAACCTAGGGCCTTGGTAATGCCAGGCAAGTCCTCTGTCTACCAACTGTTTTATATCCCTAGTCCACCTGCTTTTTATTTGAATGTAAATACACTCCATTACAGCATAGCAAAAGCAGTGAAGTTCCTTTAAAAAAACTAAGTTGACTTTAAATAATGTCAACCCAATATAACGTTTGAAAACTATACATTTATGTAATGCACAGTTATGTGTCTAAAGAAACCTGAAATCAAGTTCCTGTAAAGGAAGATCGTATTTACTAGAAATTCTGCTCAAGAAAACACTAAGTTTCTGCTTTTGTCTACATTACTTGAAACATTTACCCCCCAAACAAACCAAAACAAACAAACAACAACAAAAACATAACAGCATCTCCCTAAAATAAACAGATATGGAAATATTCTATGCTTATAAAGTTAAAATAAAAAGTTCAAGTATATCTAATGGTGTTCTCTTTTTGTAATAAGTAATCTTATATTAGTTAATTTTCTCACTTTGCTTATCAGTCCACTTTTCTTCTTATGGCTGGGGTCCCATCTGGCTTAGACTTATGCAGGTTCTTTGTATGCTGCCACAGTGTTTTTTTTTTTTTTTTTTTTTTTTTTTTTTTTTTTTTTTGGCCACAGTGTTTTTGAGTTCATGTGTGTTAGTCCTGTTTTGTCTGGAAGGCACTAAACATGTATTTTCTGTTTTAAAATAAAGGAAGAAGGTAACTGGAAAATAATGTAAAATCTAATAGTGTCAGTTTGTAAAATGTCTATTTTTATTGTGTAAAAATCCTTCATGTGTGTTTTGTTAGTTCACTTACTCTCCTAATTTTATAATAATATGCCAGACAGTGGTGGCACTCACCTTTAATCCCAGCACTTGGGAGGCAGGGGCAGGCAGATCTGTGAGTTTGAGGCCAGCCTGGTCTACAGAATGAGTTCTAGGATAGCCAGGAGTGTTTCAAAATAATAATGTCTGCTTTGTAACTGTTAATATTCAAAATGCAATGTGGTAAAATCAACAAGTAAATACAGAAGACATTTATTCGGTTTCATATTAAAAATATGAATATAGCTTAGTTAGGGCTCATTTGTTAGGTACTTTGAAATTACTATGGTTTTTATCTTTCATTAAATTATTTTAGCTGGTAGTTTTCATCAGTTTTTAATTGTTGTGGAATAGTTTTGTAGTATATTGTAAAGAACATTATATAAGCAGTATTCAAACTTCAGTCTTCCAAATGTCTTTTAGTATTTTATGGGATTTCCCACTTTTTCTCCATTTACTTTTCTTTTTTGCCTTTTTTCTTTTATTCTTTTTGATAGCTTATTTGCACTGTCAAGGAATTAATTTTTTCCAAAGGATTATTTAAAGTTGTATAAAGGAACTGTATAGAAAATTGGTTGTCATTCTTATAATGACAGTCAATAATTATGATATAAATTCTGATTCCTGGAGAACTCGGAAAAGTTAGCTTTTAGTGTTCACATAAAATTTCTGTTTCTTTGTCTCTGCCTGCCTGCCTGCCCTCTCCCCTCTCCCTCCTCTCTCTCCTTCCCTCTCTCTGTTTGAATACACATACACACACACACACACACACACACACACACACACACACAAATTAGAGTATTGCAAAATATTTTATCATTAAAAATTGCCAATGTTAATGTGGCTATTGTAAATTCTATCAGAGTTTTCTTAGTAATAGCACAAGACTGTTTAATGTGAAGTGAAAAGGTTAAATTAGGTTCCTTGTAACATTCAGTGATTCTAAATGTGAAACTGATTGAAATGCATCTTAAATCTGAAGAAAGTGGATTCTAACTTTAGCAGTATGATCTCTATTAAAGGAAACCTATGGAAATCTGTTGAAAATAGAGTATTGATTAATCAACAGAAATACTTGTCTTGAACAGAAATAGTAAAAACATAGTATTGTTTTTATATATATATATTTATATATATATAAAGCTTGAATAATTAATAATATCCACATGACTATTCATAGTAAGAGCTGAGATTATTATCCTCACCTCTAGCCAGACTGCTCCAAAGATGGCCAGACTATCTTCTTGTAACTCCAGATACTGGGGCAATTTGTGGCTGTGGGTCGTAGCTGGGAGATTTTAGTATAGATTGTCAGCATTGGTAGAAGGAAGGAATTAGGTGGACATTTGATGTAGTTAAAATTGCCTTAGAAAATCTGAATGCAGGCATGAATACTTTATTCAAAGGAAAATGGTTTGAGTTTCAGAGAGATTTAGCACTCCATGTCCAGAGCTCCTTTTATTCTAAGAACATTAGATTTATTTGATGGTCTAAGAAATCGTTCTGTCCTCAGATAGGTTTACTTCAGATTCTTGGGGAAGACACCAAATTGCATGGGATGTCCTTTCACAAGCTGTTTTTTCCTCATATTCTCTCAAATAATAGATGAAAGTCAGATCTGTTATAGTTTGTATTCTAACACACAGTACTGTGCATTTTCTATTTGTATAACCTTAGGTAAACTCTCTGAAACGAGGACTATAATTATATCACCTCAAAGAGATGTCAGAATTAACAGAGGCTAATCATGCAAAGTCCTTAGAACAGGGATTATGACTTGATAACTGCTTAGTTGATGGTAGTGATTATTATTTTTGTTTTTATTTATTTTTTTTAAATTTATTTTTTTCATTCAAAAATTTACACTTCCTCCCCTCCTCCCATTCCCCTCCCGCTCCCCCACTCATCCTCCTCCCTCCCCCTCCCTCCATAAGAGGGGGCAGGGAACCCTGCCCTGTGGGAAGTCCAAGCGTTCCCCCCCCCCCCCCATCCAGGCCTAGGAAGCTTTGCATCCAAACAGACTAGGGTCCCAAAAAGCCAGTAAATGTAGTAGAAACAAGTTCCAGTGCCTTTATCAATGGCTTCTCAGTCCACCGCCATTGTCAGCCACATTCAGAGATGTTGGATTGCATGCTCATTCAGTCCCGGTCCAGCTGGATTTGATGAGCTCCCATTAGATCAGGCACACTGTCTCAGTGGGTGGACCACTGGATTTGATGAGCTCCCATTAGATCAGGCACACTGTCTCAGTGGGTGGACCACTGGATTTGATGAGCTCCCATTAGATCAGGCACACTGTCTCAGTGGGTGGACCACTGGATTTGATGAGCTCCCATTAGATCAGGCACACTGTCTCAGTGGGTGGACCAACACCTCGCAGTCCAGACTTCCTTGCTCATCTTCTCCCTCCTTCTGCTCTTCAACTGGACCTTGGGAGCTCAGTCCGTTGCTCTAATGAGTGACTTTGTCTCTATCTCCATCCTTCGCGGGATGAAGACTCTATGGTGATATTCAAGATAATCATCAGTGTGATAGTGGGGCAAGGCCAGTTCAGGCACCCTCTACTCTGCTGCCCAAGGACCTAGCTGGGGACATCCCCGTGGACACCTGGGATCCCCTCTAGAGCCAAGTCTCTTGCCAACCCTAAAATGGCTCCCTTAATGTAGATATCTTCTTCCTTGCTCCTATATCTGCCCTTCCTCCATCTCCACCCTCCCACTCCCCCAAGCTCTCTCCAGTCTTTCCCTTTTCCCTTCTATCTCCCCCTCTCCCCTTCCCCCATCCCCACCCTCGTGCTCCCAACTTTTGCTCGGCAATCTTGTTTGCTTCCAATTTCCAAGAGGATCTATATATGTTTTTCTTTGGGTTCACCTTGTTATTTGGCTTCTCTAGGCTTGTGAACTATAGGCTTAATGTCCTTTGTTTATGGCTAGAGTCCACTAATGAAATCTTCAGTGATGTGGCAGGATACAAGATCAACTCAAAAAAATCAGTAGCCCTTCTATACACAAAGGATAAAGAAGCAGAGAGGGAAATCAGAGAAACTTCACCTTTCACGATAGCCGCAAATAGCATAAAGTATCGTGGGGTTACACTAACCAAGGAAGTGAAAGATCTATTTGACAAAAACTTTAAGGCTTTCAATACACAGATATACAGACACATATATGCACAGACATACAACAGACATACAAACCACACCCCCAAACAAGCATGCATTTTTTATCTTTGCTTTTTTCTTCTCCTTCTGTTACCGTTCTTTTTTCTTTCTGTTGTTGAGTTTACTAAAGCATTACCATGTGGCCTACAACAGAGATACAGTCCCCTCTGCTCCCTGTCTAGCAAGTAGATTCTTTCAATATACTGAAAATTTAACAAATGAAACAAATAGGCTTGTTACTTCTAAAAGACAGTATGACAGCAAGTCTGTTTGAATATAGTGATATATATATATATATATATATATATATATATATATATATAATGTAAGTGATGTTTAATGTTGGAATTTTGCCTGTCTTATTGCTTGTTCAATGTTTTGTTGAGAGCATGCATGCTTTTATGGGCATGTTCATGCATATAGGGAATAAGTGTGTGTATGTTGAGGCTAGTGTCTAGTTCAGGTGTTGTCCTTAGGTATTTCTACCTTCATTTTCGAGACAAGCTGAATTTGGAGCTTGCCAATTCAGTATGTTGGCCAGCTAGGATTCTCCAGGGAGCCTCCTATCTCCATCTCCACAGCACTGGGATTACACTTGTACAGTATCCTACTCACCATTTTAATGTGGGTACTGGGTGCTGGAGATCAGATCAAGGTTCTAATGATTTCATGGTGGTTTACCAACTGAACTCTCTCCCCAGCTTCTAGTACATTCCTCAACATTTGGAAATCTGTTCTTTTAAAAATAATTGCTGCCTATGAAAGTGATTTATGCTTTTTGTAGTGTCAAATGTATAGAATCATTTTTTTTTTGTTTTTGTTTTTAAGGCAAGATATAGAAGCTCAGGCTGGCCTCAAACTCATTATGTAGATGAAGATGTTCTTAGATTTTTTGATCTATCTTACAACTACTGGTGTTGCAGGTGTGTGATATCATATCTGGTTTTATGTGATGATGGAGATTCATTCCAAGACTTTTGACATGGTAAACAAGCACTGTAAATGCTGTAAAATAGATGGAAACAGACTTGTTTTTAGGCGTGAAAGAACAGGCACATAGAGATAGAAACTTGCAAAATGCAAGTGAATTAATTTGTTTTGTTTCATAGTTAGGCACATTTGATGATCTAGTCTGCCAGAAAAAATAGGTGATTTGGGTAGTTTGGTGAGGTTTCTATAAAATAGTTTAATTCTTAAAAGGTAGCTGAGTCAGCAATCCTGAAAACGGATGGCTTTCGAATTCTTTCTTATTCTGGAGATATGTGATACATTACAATGGACAGTCTGAGGCAGGTACACAAGAGAAAAACAAACAAAAATAAACAAAAAGCAGAAAAACTAATGTTATAAAAGAGATGCTCTTATGATATTAACCTTAAAGTAATAGCAATATAATACAGTCATTTATGAAATAACATTGATACCAGGATAACATTTATAAAAAAAATGCAGATTTCTCCCTATTCCTACCTCTCTGTTTCTTCCTGTTTTGTGAGAGAGGATTTCACTCTGTAGCTCCCAACTGTCCTGGGACTCATTTTGTAGCCCAGAGTGACCTCAAACTTGATGGCAGTCTGCCTGCCTCAGTTTCCAAAATGCTGAGATTACAGGCATGAGTGACTCTCTTCTCAGCTCTAGATTGGCATTTCATAAATAAAATCAGTAAAGTTGGAATAATTGAAATAGTATCTGTTAGCATATCTGATGTCATATTTCAGCACAAATGTTCTGAAAAACATACTGCTTTTTATTATGTTTATTATGGAGAGTTTCAACTCTAATAATAAATGAATTGCATTTATTTATTGGAACATCTGTCTTGAAGTGATATTCTGAATTTTATAATGACTGTGAAAAGAATTACCTCTCATTATATGTGTTGTTTTATGTCATATGTTTTGGATTTAAACAGATGAAATAAACACTTAGAGCTTAAATATAAAGTATATATATAAATATAAATATTTTAAATACTTTAAATATAAAGTATATATATAGTGGAGCAGATGGGCTTCTCCACAATAGACAATAAAAACTAAGCCTGAGCCGGGCGGTGGTTGCGCACGCCTTTAATCCCAGCACTCGGGAGGCAGAGGCAGGCGGATCTCTGGGAGTTCGAGGCCAGCCTGGTCTACAAGAGCTAGTTCCGGGATGGGCACCAAAGCTACAGAGAAACCCTGTCTTGAAAAACCAAAAAACAAACAAACAAAAAATCAAAACCAAAAAAAACCCTAAGCCTGACAGGAATCCTTCTCTCTAACTATAAAGTAAGGAAACTTTAGTAAGGAAAGTAAAATTTTCTTACTTTAAAGTTAGCTTATGGGTTAATAGTATTACTAAAGACCTTTATGACATTGGGATTAGTGAGCACCAGTGAAGATAATTCAGTGACTGTCATAGAGTAACTGAAGGACAGATTACTTTTGATATATGTGGTATAGTATCTACAATAATGGTATAGTGTTTAAACTAAACTCCAAATTCTACTGGATCTCCGTGTTAGTAATAAGGAAATATATAGATATTATATATAGCTATGCATATGACACATGTAGATGAAAAGAATGTCCAGTACTGTGCTCTAGGGCTGTAGAGAGCCACAGCAGTAAAATGACATAGGGGATAGGAGAAGCTCCTTTGAGGAAATATATGCCATTTTCTATGAGCCTTGTAGAAACTTAGGGTAGAGCCTGTGTTCACAATGAAGATAATATGTATATTGGTGGTTTTGTAAAGTTTAAGTTTTAGTTTTTTAAGATTTTAATAGGTGACTCTTATTAAGATACTAGGCTAGCCTCAAACATTTTAATTCTTCTACATTATAATGCTTCCTGAATAGCTGGAATTGCAGGTTTATTCTACCTCACTGAGCTCTGTTATTGTGACCAAGCAAAGACTCCCTTTTCAAAATTAATAGAAGGCATACTATGGTACTGGGTTTTTTTAAATTAAAAATTTTATGGCTGGGCGGTTGTGGCGCACGCCTTTTATCCCAGCACTTGGGAGGCAGAGGCAGGCGGATCTCTGTGAGTTCGAGGCCAGCCTGGTCTACAAGAGCTAGTTCCAGGACAGGAACCAAAAAGCTATGGAAAAACCCTGTCTCGAAAGTCCAAAAAAAAAAAAAAATTTATCAGGCAATCAGGGATTGCTGAGAAAGGCAAGTACATCTTTTCTCCAGGAATGAGATCCTTGTTGTTTTATCCCATCTCAAGTGGTCAGCCCTAAACACACGTATATATTAGCAACACTGGATGCACTCAGTAGTGTGAATATGTATTTATGAATTTGTGTGAATATATATTGATTAATTGGAGGGAGAAGAGGCAGATGTGGAAGTGTTGTCAACACAACTCTTATCTATGATCTTCTAAAGAAAATAAAAAATTAAATTTGAAAATGTTAAAGTAAAAGCTTTATCACACATTTAGCCATCAATGAGAACAAGGCCTGTAAGTTCAGGTTGGCTTGCCCTATCTGTGTCTGAGGAATTATGGCAAGGGAGAATGTTTTGGTGATTGGTGGGTGCCCCTACACAGAAGACGTTTTTTTTTTTTTTTTTTTTTTTTTTTTTTTTTTTTTTTTTTTATGTGTAGCACATGCTCTGGAGATTTTGAGTTCGCAATATCATTGGCTGGAGAAACTGGCTTCATTTTCTTTTGTCTCATCTTGAAAAGCCCATTCTAAATGCTAAGGATCATCAGCATCAGATCTGGACTTTTCCTGACAGTCATCTTCGTTAATGAAGGAATTTATGTGTTGGTGATTCCAGGGTTTAGCTGATTTCATCATCACTTTTTAGACTATAACATGACAATAAGTGGAAATGATAATAATTTTATACTAGGTATGAAACTAGTTCCCTATTCTGTAATTTGGTTGTGTTTATAAACTGTTATTTCTTTATTTGTAAAGTCATGATAGTATCTACCACATAGTGTTGTTTGGTTATTTTCTCATTCATTCACCAAACAATAAGTGTCTCCTTGGTGACATTAATTGATATGGGCTCTGTCCTAAGTGTAGATTTAATGTTAAAATAACCTGTATTTTCTTTATATCTCTGTCTGATTGCTGACATATTGGCTGAGGATTCTTTGGCTCAATTTAACTTAGATATCATGAAAAGGAAATGTAGTATTATAGCCCTGACCAAAAGTTCTCAGCAGCTGACAGGCACTAACTGTTTTCCTAGCTGCTCTTGGCAAGACCTCCAAGCAAACACTCAGTAGCTGGAGTCAGTGGCTACCAGAAACTTTTAGCAGCTGTCCATTGTTGGATTAGAAACTGCTGGCAGTTCTAGAGCTTCTCCAGCAGCTTTTCTGTAGCCATCCCAACCATCTCAGATTTTGGTAGCTTTAGCAGGTCTATGGATAGTAGGCATTTTCTAGGCCTGTAGCTCTTGGTAGTAATGTCATCAGATCAACTCACTCTACTTGA
This sequence comes from Microtus oregoni, assembly GCF_018167655.1. Classification (NCBI taxonomy): domain Eukaryota; kingdom Metazoa; phylum Chordata; class Mammalia; order Rodentia; family Cricetidae; genus Microtus; species Microtus oregoni. The sequence continues at coordinate 38,088,310 of NW_024543072.1, forward strand.
GGTACAAATGATGAATTCTGGATTGAATATTTCTTAATAGGTCTAGCTCTTTAGAGCAAGCTGGAAACCACGGGTTTGAACTATGCCATAACTTAAACCAAGCATGATGCCATATGCCCATAATCCCAGCACTCATGTGGTAGATGCAGGAGGGAGGATTAGGAGTTCAACATCATTCTTGGGTACATAGCACGCAATAGGTCTGCCTGGGCTATTTGAGACCCTGGTACAAGCAAGCAAGCAAGCAAGCAAGCAAGCAAGCAAACAGACAGTTGGCAGTAAAATCATTCCAGGAAGGCTTTATTAGGGTCGATGCTATAGCACATAGCACAGAATAGAGCATAGATTTTCTAGCCTGGCCTAAAAGAAAGTGAAGAAATCTGCATATGTAGTTGAAAAGAGCAGTCCAAAATACATGTTGTTTTCTGACTGGTAACACAGACTTTCTGCATTGCTGGGCAGTCTTCACAGGCTGTAATGAGGAGGAGTGGGCTTGCTTTTTTAGCCACCTGGGTAGCGTAACCCCCGAAGTAACCACACAGAAATTGTATTAATTAAATTACTTCCTGGCCCATTAGCTCTAGCCTCTTATTGGCGCTCACATCTTGATTAACCCATTTCTATTAAATCTGTGTATCACCACGTGACTGTGGTTTACCGGCAAGATTCTAACCTACATCCATCTCAGGCCAGAGATTCATGACGTCTGCCTGTCTCTGCTCTTCTTCCCAGCATTCTGTTCTGTCTTCCCTGCCTATCTGAGTTCTGTCCTATCAACTAGGCCAAGGCAGTTTCTTTAATAACCAATGAAAGCAACACAAATACAGAAGGACCTCCTACACCAACAGGCATACTGGGCTTGTCCTGACTGTCAGTGGTGAGAGAGGTATTTCTCAGAAACAGGAATAGGGACATATAAAGTGGTTGCAGCATTGTGGAATGTGTCTGGAGTAGTCATAAGTAGTACCCTAGTGAAATATTTTTAATGACCATACTAGCTGTGACATCAGAACAAAGTTTTCTCTACAGTTATTATAGAGGTTATATCACTAGGTAGGTGCAATCTCCAAACTCAGCTATTGTACTTCCCAAGGCTTCCCTTGGGGCACTAGTGATACTGGCAGCTAGATTTTGACCTCCGCTGGTGTCATGACAACCTGAATCGGCCACTGACATAGCCTCCAATTGATAGCTCCCATGGCATTTGTGGAGATTATGATGTCAATGTTCTGGCTTCCAGCACCTCTAAGGGACTGCGGAGGAGCAGTAATGATGATTACAGCCTGTATTAGAGGGCCACAGGCATGGTAACTCCAGTTCCAGTCTTGTATATATCTCAGTGTAACCTGGTAGATCTGCCAGGCAGTGCTTCAGAGCATAGACTATTAACAGAATAGCAACAAACAACCCAACTATGGTAGCTATTGCTATCTTCTTTGATTCTTCTTGGGTGTCTACAGTTTGTCTCTAGTGTTACAAGTGGTGTGGCCCCCCAGATCTCATCCTTGCTCTTCCTCTGCTCTGTCTTGTAGGCCTGGTCTGACTTACTGGCTGTACCTTAGGGTGGTGGCAGCTGCAGCTGAGTAGTGGCTATAGAGAACTTGACAGCTGTAAGCTAAGCATCTGAGCATTGACACTTGTCCCTAACAATCCCTAACCCTCTGACCATTTTAGATGAACAAATGGAAAAGTGTTTTAAAATAAAGTGAGTGAAGAACATCCCCTGAAGATATGAATGTAGAGATGGCTTGATATATGTTACCGCAGAGAGCATAATCCTTGATTCTGTGAAGAAAACCAGAGTTCAATATAATGTTGCATTCTTTAGTAAACAGTCCTGAATGTACTCTGGTTAATCTGACTTTGTGGGTGGTGCCATTTTATGGGCTTGGGTCTCATACCTGAAATAAAGAGAGAAGTCATGCTGAACACAAGCATTCATCATCCTTTGTCTGCTGACAGGCTGCAGTGTGAGCTGCTACCTCACTTTACTGCTACCATGCCTTTTCTACTTGATGAATTGTGCCCTCAAACTATGAGGTCCCTGTTGTGTGCCCCCTTCACGCTTAAGTTGTATTGATCAGACATTTCTTTTGTTGTCACTAGGAAAGTAACTAATACATTTTCTCTACCTATTACCTTATAAAGAAAATATATCAGATGGCTCAGAGGTTAAGAGCACTAGCTGTTCTTCCAGAGGTCCTGAGTTCAATTCCCAGCAACCACATGGTGGCTCACAACCATCTTACAGATCTGATGCCCTCTTCTGGTCTGCAGGCAAACACGCAGACAAAACATTGTATACACAATAAATAAATCTTAAAAAAAAAAGACTTAAATTTAAAAAAATAAAAGAAAATATATCCCATTGGAATTGGAGGTGGGGTCGAGGATACCTAATTACTCAAAAATCTCTTCTCTTTTGGGTGTCTGACTTTTCGTTAGGTTGGAAACTAAGAACTGCTAATGTTAAAACGGATAAACAGAAATGAAACATACATGGCATGAAGTTAGAAGCGAGGACTGTTTTTGGAAGGGGAGGCAGCAAGAGGGGAGCATGAAGATGGGGAATGCATTATAAGAGGGGCATGAATAGGGACAAAGTGTGGTGGCATATGTTAAAATGTCACAATAAAACACATTACATTCTTTGTGAATTAGAGGACAATAGAAATAGATTAAAATGAATAAAATGAAAATTACCATTGAAGATGCTTTTCAATTTATACCTATTTATATAAATATGCTCAATAACTAAGAGAAACTGAATAATAATGATAAGAATTCTTTCTGCTGAAAGCTGAAAATTAACAAGCTATGGAAAGATAAGATATAGGATGTATTTTTGTTTTGCTGACTTAGCATTTCTATTTATAGTATAATTCTTATTTGTCTTATGAATAGGCAAATAAAACCTCCTTGGAAACGAATTCCCTATTTATACAGACAATTTTTGTTAAACACGAGATCTTATATATCAGAATTTCTTAACTTTTTCCCACTCAGGATTCCTTTTTGTATGAGAAATTTGTGTACTAAACTAGGTATATAGATATTTAAAATAAGTATAGAAATAAAACATTTACAATAATAAATCATTCATAAATTTATTACATAACAATTCTTTGAAATATAAACAATCTACATGTTAATGAGAAACATGTGCTTTTTTGTATAAAGAATGAACTGTTAGGTGAATAGTTGATACTACAGAATGCAGAGCATCTTCAAAGTCTTTCGAAATTGGTTGGTATTTTGATTTTATAATCAATTCTGAGAATGGTGCTTTGCATCATAAAGTACAAAATGGCGAAGTGTAGTTAAGGCCATTTCAGAAATTTTGGAAATTCTGTCTAAGTCCAAGCAAAATTCATAGAATTTTAAAAGAAGATAAATCTCAATTATTAACTCAAATAATAATTTTAAAAACAAGTGATATAATGCAATATAATCCAAAGTATACTAGCTTGATAGAGTAACATGCTGAGGAATGATGGTAGGAAAAAGTGAAAGATCTTTATTTTTTGTAAAGTATGTTTTCAGACATATGTGTAGTAAAATACTATTCATAATATTTGACAGTCAGAAATGTGAGCCATTTTTTTCAGGCAGTAATTGTTATGTGTGACATGATGGCATATGCGATGCAGAATGGACATGTTGTATTCAGAGCCAGGGCTTCATTGTAGTTATGTGATGTAATGGTGGGAATTTTTCTGCCAGAAAACCTTGGGTTTTACTGCATGTTTGCTTTAGAATTAAGTTGTTGCACATTTAAAAACCTTTTACTATAGCCACATTTTTTATGACCTGTACATCATTTACTTGATTCTGTGTAGGATAGTGACTCACAGGTTAGAAGGCTGGTTTATAGATAGAGGTTTGCAGTTCATCTCTGCACCAGCATTGCTGTGATCCTTTGAAAATAAATCTTGCTTCTGAATCCTACCCCAAAGATCATGAATTATGTGGGAGTGTCATATATCAATCTGTTGATTTCATTGGTTAATCAATAAAGAAACTGCCTGCCCTGATAGATTAGAACATAGGTGGGTGGAGTAAACAGAACAGAATGCTGGGAGGAAGAGGAAGTGAGCTCAGATGTCATGCAGCTCCTCTCAGAGCAGACGCGATGAAGCTCCGACCCAAGATGGACGTAGGCTAGAATCTTCCTGGTAAGCACACCTTGGGGTACTACACACATTATTAGAAATAGGCTAGTCCAGGTGCAAGAGTTAGCAGAGAAGAGGCTAGATATAATGGGCTAAGCAGTGTTTAAAAGAATACAGTTTCCGTTTAATTATTTTGAGTGTGCTTACTGGGAACATTCTAGCCTACGTCCATCCTGGGTCGGAGCTTCATCGTGTCTGCTTTGAGAGGAGCTGCATGACATCTGAGCTCACTTCCTCTTCCTCCCAGCATTTTGTTCTGTTTACTCCACCCACCTATGTTCTAACCTACAAGGCAAGCAATTTCTTTATTGATTAACCAATGAAATCAACAGATTGATATATGACACTCCCACATCACATGACCAAAGAAATTAGTGTTTTAAATTGAAGAAATGCTTAGCCTGGTGTCCTTACTTATAGCCAGTGCTCTGATCCTTGTAAGGATTTGTATATTATTAGAGATATCACCATATTGTCCTTTGTATTTTTCATACTGAAAAAGCTTTTAGAATTAATTTGTATAACTAATGATCCTTTGTAAGTCAACCTATACTTGTTAAGTACTTATTATGTATTTAAATTTATGCTGCTAAACTTGACAGTTTTTTCATAAATACAGATTGAAATTTAGTTGTCTAATAGTGTATGACTATTGAAATTAAAATCATATTAGTAAAAGTACCTCATTCGAAACTTACTTGCTGAGTACAATATTTAGGTTCACAACAGTAGATTTGTATAGAAAACTGAGTGCACTTCTCCATTACAGCAGCAGAGTTGAACAGTTGTGACTTGTAAAGTCTAAAGTATTTCTTGTATTGCCCTTTGTAGAAAAAAAATTGTTGATGTCTAAGAAGGATAATGTTGTAAGGAGGCCACTTGTTGGTTCCTGGCTGCTGAGCCCCAAAATAATCACACAGAAACTATATTATTTAAATCACTGCTTGGCCTATTAGCTCTTGCTTCTTATTTGCTAACTCTTACATCTTAATTTAACCCATTTCTAAGAAACTGTATCACCACGAGGCTGTGTCTTACCAGGTAAAGTTCCGGTGTCTGTGTCCAGCAGGCTACATGGCTTCTCTCTGGTTTTGCCTCCTTTCTCCCATCATGCCCTTTAGTTTTCCCTGCCTACCTAACTTCTTCTCTATCAGCAGACCAAGGCAGTCTTTATTAACCAATGGTATTCACAGTATACAGAGGGGAATCCCACATCAGGATAATTGTAGTATTAACATCCTATCTGATGAAGTCCTCACCAGTACTTTTTTTTTTTTTAAATAAACAAGCAACTCAAAACCAGATTCTGTCTAGTAGTGGTGAATAATGAGCATTCTTGTTTTGTTCTCCAACTCAATAGGAAAGCACTCAGTCCCTTACTGCTAATTTTGAAGTTAGTTATAAGCCTTCTACTGGTTCTCTTTAGGATGAGAAAACTGTGTTATATTTCTAGTTTGTTGAAGGTATTTTAAAAACATGGATGAATTCTGAATTTTCATATTTTGTATCAGTTGATTTGATCCTGGGGTCTTTCATTTTTTAATTTGTTAATATTATGGAGTACATTGACTTCTTTTTTCTCCCAATGTTGAACTAGCTTTGCATTTCCCAGATAATTCCTATTTTATTCAATGTATTAATATAAAATTAGTAATTTGACTTTTATGCAAATGTATAATAAATTTAATTAAATTTGCTATATATTTCTGTGGATAAATAACATTTTAAACATTTATCATACTAATAGTTAATATTCCTACTGTATAATTATTATATAACATTAATAGTATGTGTATTTATTGGCATACATAATAGTGAGTTTCAATGTGATATTTTCATACATGTACATAATATATTTTGATCACAATCATATCCCCTCCCCCTTTATCCTTTCTTGTCCTCTTCCTACTTACATCAATTCTTTTCCTCTTCTCAACTAGCCCCACTTTTTTCTCTGGGGTTGTTTGCAGGTATATGGGCATCTCACTGGTGACTAAGCTTTTGAACAAATTATCTCTCATTCTCTATCAGTCTTTAAATGCATAGAAATCTTTAGGGATGTCTGGGCCCTGACTCTTCTATCAGAGGGTGTTTTCTGGTTCAATTTTGTACATATAATCACAGCTGTTCTTAGTTCATGGCTATAGCCATGTCATGCCCAAAAGTTAGTGTACCATTCCACACCTTTACCCTAGTTCTTAATTTTTTTTCTGTCTCTTCTTCCATGTTGTTCCTGAGCCTTGGATGGGTTATCTCATTTATAGCTGGGCATTCAAAAGTCATTTAATTTTAGTACTTTAAACACTTAATGAGACTCTGAGGTCACTGCTGACTAAGGCATAAAGAGCTATTCTTACCATAGCTGACAGACAGTAGTACTAGTTTGTGGGTACAGTTATGTAGAAAGCAATATGACAATCATATCATGTCCATTTAATAAAAGAGCTACAATAGCTTCCCTACTGTGACTTATAACCCCCTCAGTTGTGAACTTTTGACCTTGTTTGTGGGATCAGATTTGAATCCTCTCCTTGGACCAGATGACAAATGTGTTAGAAAGTGGTTGGTTACCCTATGAACAGACTAGCCACTGTTGCACCCATGGGCTCATTTGGCCAACTTGTCAGTATTATTGCACACAACATCCATAGGTGAGTCAGATCGTGGATGATAATTTTCCTTCAGTAAACTGGCAAATAGCTGATTTTGATTTGCTAATGTAGATATATTGTTGTATGTTGTTGCAGATTGTTCCCTGGGACTTGTGAATGCTAGATAGGTACTCTGCCACTGAACTGAAATCCCATCCAAGATTTGGTAATACATAGTTGAGATTTTTGTATATTTTTATGAAGGATATTAGTCTGTGGTTTAGACATTGAAGGATTGGCCCCAGATGGCGATATAATTTTTCTTGTCCCTCATTCCTTCGTGTGTTGCTGTTTTTCTGCCTCATATCTGGCACGAGGTGAATCACTTTGCTCTATCATGTACTCACAGTAACCATGATGATCTTTTCTAAGTAATCATAACTGTAGTAAATCTCCCTGTATACTGTGTTTAGGTTTAGATGTTACTCACTAGCATGATTTGCCGTGTTTCCATTTTTAATTCAGTTTGAAATGTATTCTGATTTAAACATTCCTCTTTGGATTTTTTTTTTTAAAGACAGGGTCCATGTAACTGAGCCTGGCTTTGAACCTGAACTCTTGATCCCCCTGTCTCCAGTTCCCAAGTGCTAGGATTACAGATATTCACTTCCATGGTGCAATTGGTAGTATGCTTCTAAGCAAGCATGCAGACTTGAGTTTAGATCCCAAGCCTAGACTCGGAAAAGAAAGTGGTTACATAGAGTTACAGTCATTAGTTGGTGAGTCTAGCTGTTATTTCTTTCTCAGCATGAGATAGCCAATAATCAGACATCGTTTGCTGTCTGTCCTAAAACTTGTGATGTCTTGAAGAATAATTGAATTATATCAAAATGGTTAGTAAGTTGAGTTTGGTATATAATGCTAGAAGCTTACCAACATGTACACATCTCAGCACTGGAAAAAAAATCATAGGCAAATCATTCACTTAAATATGCCAAGGACAATGTACTAAAAATCTTTCAAATTCTACATGGTTTAGATAAATGTGATATGTTGTTCTTCATTTTAGTTGTTTTTAATGAACTATTTTTATACTATTTATCCCATATATATGTATGTGTGTATATATATATGTATGTATATATACACACATACATATCCCTTCCCCTTCCCTAACTTCTCCCAGGTCTAGCTCACTTATTTCTAATATTCAGATATATGATTTTATCTTTATCAGTCTGAGGGAAAAGGCCATAGCAGTGCTGGAGATGCAATATATGAAGTGGTGAGTCTTCACAGAGAGTCTGACAAAGAAGAGCCAGTCACTCCTACTAGTGGAGGGGGGCCAATGTCACCCCAGGAGGATGAAGCAGAAGAGGGTAAGAACTTGAATGTGTTCAAAAGTGGAGTGTACACGTGTGTGTGCATGCGTGTGTGTGTGTGTGTGTGTGTGTGCGCGCGCGCGTGCATATACACGTCCTCAATCTGGGCAGTTCGGTGATTGATAGTTGTTCCTAGCTCCTGACACACTTATTTTAGATTCTTTGACATGCAGAAGGAGATTTGGTCCATTTGGTTCTTTCTTTGGTTGCGCAGTCCCCAGTGCCTAAGCATTATTAAGCCACTATTTAAACTTGGTAATATTGCTCTGCTAATTTGCTTCCTATTTGATTTCAAATATTTGTGAAGTATTTAATGAGAATTTACAAATTCTCTGAAGTATTTTTAGAATTTCTGTAATATATTCTGCTTATCTTTGACACTTTTCAGTTTCAACCTGTTTTTATTGTTTCTATATTCTTTACCACTTACTTCTGAAGTAGCACAGTATTTGTTCTATTTACTATATGAATTCTGGTGAGAGATGCTTAAAAGACTCTTATGTCATCTGACTATGGGCACAGTTCTCTTGATAACAAACTACGGCTAAAATGACAGATCTTAGCTTTAAGCTTTTACATGATTGCTTCTAGTATGGGATTTGTTAATAGCACATTTAGTTTTTACTTTTTAAAAATAATATATATATATTTTCCGAGACAGGGTTTCTCTGTAGCTTTGGAGCCTGTCCTGGATCTAGCTCTTGTAGTCCAGGCTGGCCTCGAACTCACAGAGATCCGCCTGCCTCTGCCTCCCGAGTGCTGGGATTAAAGGTGTGCGCCACCACTTCCCGGCTTATATATTAATTCTTAAAATCCTGTTTCTTTATATTATTTTATGTCATTTTGACAATCATAAGTTATTATTGATTAATAATTATTGTTTCCTTTTTTACTTATGAGGAATCATTCTGTTTCTAATGTATCAACTAATTTATTGTTTTTGAACTGTACACATGCTTTTATTTACTTGGCTCTAGGGATGGAACTAAGGCACAGAGAACAGAAGCCACTTGCTTATGTCACTCAGCTGCATGGGGCAGTGCTGATATCTGAACCCAATCTGTTTGATTCTGGTAAACTAGTCTGTCAAAATTAAACAAGTCACTAAATTTATAAGCATCATTTTAGAACTAAGGCAATTTTGTCCTTAATTAAGAAAATTAATCATTTAAAAGCATAGAATATGTTAACATTGTTGAGATAACATCTTTTTACTTTCAAAAATTTTCATCATCCAAGAAGTAAAAGCTATTATCTAAGAAGTCACTTCTTGTTTCTCCTTACCCTAGCCCCTGGCAACCAATAATTTGCATTTTTTGTTTTTTTCCCCTTGTCTAGGAGATTAATGTGAATAGAGTTATAAAAATACTGTCTTTCATATGTGTCTTCCTTTTCTTGGCCTAATAGTTTTGTCAAAGTTCTCATTGATGCATATTACAGCATCAGTATTTTATACTTTTCTTGTCTGAATAATAGTGATATAGTTGTGCCAAGTAGTAACCCATTACAAGTTAAGGCACATTTGAGTTATTGGACCAGTTAGATGTTATAAAGAATATAATGAACATTTATATGAAATTATTTTTGTTTATGTGAAATCGTTGTGCATCAAAAGGCATGCAGAGAAAGCATAACAGGAAGTAAATGATTTCTTGCACAGCAGCTTGAAGGAGCACCTTCTGATACTATGAAAGTTAGCCAGCATGGAAGAAGCTTTCACTCAGAGCAAGCTTGATCTCATAATGTTCTACAACTCAAGTGTGAATAATACTTCAATAACAATATAAAACAGTATTGTTTATTATGTATAATATATTACTAATATATTACACATTATTATAAATTTTAAATATACTTATTTAATATCTATATTACCTATAAATAATAAATATACCTGATGAATATATGCATTCTTGGGTAAAAACCTACTAGTAGGCTGACTATATATTAAACATATATCTACATAAGAAACCAGCTTTCCAAAGTAGTTATACTAAGTTTTCATCAAGACCATCAAAATGAGTCCTTTGTTTTTATATGATTATTTGTTCTTTGTATCAAATGTCTAGTTACATAAATTTAAAGTTTTTAATGAAAAATCTTGTGTAGTTTGAACATGTCATATGAAAATTGGACTACATGGATCTGACAATCTGCAGTGGCTCCAAGGACCATAGTTTTCAAAATGATACTGTTTGTTGGCAAAAACATTAGTTCTTCTTCACATTTTTTTGTCCATGTAGTTGCTTACATGTCTTTTTGATAAGGACTGACCTACACCAAACAGTATGTTTGAAGAGATAAACTGTAGTGCCTTTAATTTTCTGACTGTGGGTTATACAATACGAAGTCCATAGTGATCCAGCAATTACAGGGTTTACTTCTATAGTAGGTTCCCCTATTCTGTTTACGAGAAAGTTATTAGAACACCACATTTCAAGTAGTATCATAACAAAATGCCATTACCTTTAGAAATGTAAAAAGCAATGATCAAATCAGAACAAAACAAAATTAATATTCATTAAGAACTCCTTATACAAGTTAGTAATTCTGTTTATTTAGTAAAGAACTTCTTCTAATTTTGAAGGCTAAGTAGCATGAATTAAGTGGTAAGTTATTTGGGTGTAACCGAGGGAAGCCTGTGCCATCTTACCCTGAAGCCCATGGGACTTCATAAAGCATGAATTATGCATTCATCTTTAAAACACCACATAGCTAGAATGCCACTTTCCATTTCTTGAAAGGTAACATTTTAAACATTTAAATATTATTCTAGATATATCATCTAGTATTTTCTAGATAGCAGTATTTAGATTATCCAGGTTTGTCTAAAATTGTACACTTTAGACAGGAAAATATAACACAACCTAATACGAAACACTACCTTATTATTTATGGTCTTTCATCATATTTGGAAACATCAACTATCGATGTTAAGGTGACTGAAAGCATTGGAATCATTCATCTTTTCACTTGAGGGGAAAACTAAATTTTTCTTGAGGTTAATTTTTATGTACTCATTTGTAAGAACTGTCTTGATAGAGCCGCATAAAAGTAACCACCTTGAAATGGAAGAAACAGGAACAAAATAGATTTAGGAGTAATTTAGAGTTAAAATTAAGGAAGTTTATCAGTATGGCTATAGGATAGGGCCATTTCAGGCTCCCTCTCCTCAGCTGCCCAAGGAACTAGCTGGGGACATCTCCCTGGACACCTGGGAACCCCTCTAGAGTCAAGTCTCTTGCCAACCCTAAAATTGCTCCCTTAATTAAGATATATACTTCCCTGCTCCCATATCCACCCTTCCTTTATCCCAACCATCCCATTCCCCCAAGCTCTCCCCATCTTCCCCTTCTCACTTTTCTCTCCCCATTTCCCCTTACCACATCCCAGCCCACCCCCAAGTTCCCAATTTTTGCCCGGCAATCTTGTCTACTTCCAATATCCAGGAGGATAACTATTATGTTTTTCTTTGGGTTCACCTTCTTATTTAGCTTTTCTAGGATCACAAATTATAGGCTCAATGCCCTTTATTTATGGCTAGAAACCCAATATGAGTGAGTACATCCCATGTTCATCTTTTTGGGTCTGGGTTACCTCACTCAGGATAGTGTTTTCTATTTCCATCCATTTGCATGCAAAATTCAAGAAGTCATTGTTTTTTACTGCTAAGTAGTACTCTAATATGTATATATTTCATACTTTCTTCATCCATTCTTCCATTGAAGGGCATCTAGGTTGTTTCCAGGTTCTGGCTATTACAAATAATGCTGCTATGAATATAGTTGAACAAATGATTTTGTAATATGATAGGGCATCTCTTGCATATCACCATAGAACCTTCATCTGGTGATGGATGGAGATAGGGACAGAGACCCACATTGGAGCACCGGACTGAGCTCCCAAGGTCCAAATGAGGAGCAGAAGGAGGGAGAACATGAGCAAGGAAGTCAGGACTGGGAGGGGTGCACCCACCCACTGAGACAGTGCGGCTGAACTATTGGGAGCTTACCAAGGTTAGCTGGACTGGGACTGAAAAAGCGTGGGATAAAACCAGACTCTTTGAACATGCTGGACAATGAGAGCTGATGAGAAGCCAAGGACAATGGCACTGGGTTTTGATCCTACTGCATGTACTGGCTTTGTGGGAGCCTAGCCTGTTTGGATGCTCAGCTTCCTAGACCTGGATGGAGGGGGGAGGACCTTGGACTTCCCACAGGGCAGGGAACCCTGACTGCTCTTAGGACTGAAGAGGGAGGGGGAGAGGAATGGGGGTGGAGGGAGAGGGAAATAGGAGGCGGGGAGGAGGTGGAAAATTTTAATTAAGGAAGTTTGTAAATGAACCAATTACAGCAGAAAAGGCAGGGGCAAGCAGCAATCAAAGGCTTCACATTTGTTTATAGTTTATGTAGTGATTGGATGATCTTGTAAAAGGGGAATGCAGGAGGAAGAGTAGGTTTATAGGTGAGGGTCTTGAAGATTTATTTTAATTTTATTATGAATAGTAAAATAGACTTTTTTTTTTTTATTGAGCTCTACATTTTTCTCTGCTCTACTCCCTGCCTTTCCCCTTTCCTTCAACCCTCTCCCAAGGTCTCCATGCTCACAATTTACTCAGGAGATCTTGTCTTTTTCTAGTTCCCATGTAGATTAGATCCCTGTTTGTCTCTCTTAGGGTCCTCATTGTTGTCTAGGTTCTCTGGTATTGTTATTTATGGGCTGATTTTTATTGCTTTATGTTTTAAAACCACTTTTGATGAGAACATGTGATAATTGTCTTTCTGGGTCTGGGCTACCTCACTCAAAATGATGTTTTCTAGCTCCATCCATTTACCTGCAAAATTCAAAATGCTGTTATTTTTTTCTGCTGTGTAGTACTCCATTGGGTAAATGTACCACATTTTCCTTATCCATTCTTCAGTTGAGGTACATTTAGGTTGTTTCCAGGTTCTGGCTATGGCAAACAATGCTGCTATGAACATCGTTGAGCACATGTCCTTGTGGCACATTTGTGCATCCTTTGGATATATACTCAAAAGTGATATTGCTGATTCTTGAGGAAGGTTGTTTCCTAATTTTCTGAGAAATCGCCACACTGACATCCAAAGGGGCTGTACCAGCATGATTCCCACCAGCAGTGCAGAAGTGTTCCCCTTACCCCACAACCTCTCTAGCATAAGTTGTCATCAGTGTTTTTGATCTTGGCCATTTTCTTACAGGTATAAGATGGAATCTCAGAGTTGTTTTGATTTGCATTTTTCTGATGACTAAGGAAGTTGAACATTTCCTTAAGTGTCTTTCAGCCATTTTAGATTCCTCTGTTGAGAGTTCTCTGGTTAGGTCTGTACTCCATTTTTTTCATTGGATTATTTGTTCTTTTAATGACCAATTTCTTTGTATATTTTGGAGATCAGACCTTTGTCTGATGTGGGGTTTGTGAAGATCTTTTCCTATTCTGTAGGCTGTCATTTTGTCTTGTTGACCATATTCTTTGCCTTACAGAAGCTTTTCATTTTCAGGAGGTCCCATTTATGAATTGTTTCACTCAGTGCCTGTGCTGCTGGGGTTATATTTAGGAAGTGGTCTGTAAGGTAGACCTTTTCAGTCATTAGAAGTAGTCTTGTGCTGAGAAGTCTTTTATAGTTAGAAACTTGTGAGAGTCATAACATGAAGTAATAAGAAGGCCTGAAATTATTTTAGTGGCAATGTGGAATAGTTGGGATCAAATTAGACATTAGATCACTGATATTTTAGCAATATGTCCAGACCCCAGCTAAAGGGTCTGCAGAAAAATAATCTGAACAATCTAAGGAGGAGAAGGCAGTGCAATGCAGGTGCATGAGTGGAAATTCTGAAGCAGATAATACTCTGCCTTGTCATAATGGAGCAGGAAGTCCTTTGGGAGAAGAATTCAAACCTGAGCATTGGATTTGTGTATTTGAATAGTCCCCTGGTCTTCTTGAGAGTGATTCTACTGTATTGAGAATGAGCCTTGATTTTGATTGAATAATAGAGATGAGGGAGGGGAAAACAGTGTTTGAGATATTCTTTCAAGAAATTTGATGAGTAGATTGAACTAGAAATACTAGGTTATTCTGGGCAATTGATGGCATTTTTAGGGTACAAGAGGTTTAACTGTCTTTGTAGTTGAATAGGGAAAGTTAAAAATAGAAAGGAATTCACACACTTAATTCTTAAGCATAGGTTTTCTGACTTGCTTCTCTGTGTCTTTATAAATGCTGTTTGCTCTGCTTAGCAGGTTTCTTACACTCAAGTCCACCTGAGTAAGTCTTTTCAACCATGGTGAAGAGAAAACGGTAATTTTAGTAAAACAGCAGATTCTATGACATTTTTTAGTATGTTCCTCAGGCAAATGATATTTAAATATACTTAGTGAAGAAGACTAAGGAAGAGCTTTGCAAACCCGTGTATCATAGTATAATGTAGTCATAGCAGATAATGTTGTCAGAGAGAACCATTTCAGGATTTTGGAAAATGACCAAAATCTGAAAGATGAAAACCGGTCTATTAGAAAAATTACTAAACCTTGCTTGTAGAGATTTGTTATAGTGAACTCTGATAATTAAGTTCCAAGGAATACTTCAGCTCATTCTCAATACTGGTTTATTTTTATGATAATGTTGAAAACAAAACCCCAAACCAGTATTACTTTTGATACTGGAAGGAATTTTCTTCATGTGAAGAGCCTATAAAAAAACATTATTTCTGAAGCATTGTTGAGAATAGTAGTTGTAATTTTTTATAGCAGCAGATGGGAACAAATTCTCGTTGACAAACCATAGGTCTGCCAACATCTCAGGAGTTTTGAAACGTCACAAAATTCTGTTTAGAAACCTGTCTATACATGCAACACCACATACTCCCAGGAGATAGCAGAGAGGGCACATATCTCCGTAATAAACATGAACCATAGAGTATTGTTTCCAGAATCATGTCTCCTAAATTGTTTGTTTCATTCTTTTATGTTATGTCGAGTGAGCTTTTTCCAGGTCCCATAAATGACTGATTATCATACAGCCAAGTCCTCAGTATTTCCTTATCAACAGGTGGAACTCTCAGACCCGAGATTTGGGAATCAAGAATCTAAGCACTACTTAGCCCTATCTGATCTTTTATTCTTCTTTAGTCTGTGTTACTTGTATCAACTATCATTTTGAAATTGGTTGTATTACTTCTCTTAGAAGTATTGGTGTTTCTAGGCCTGAAGTAGTGACACATTTCTTAAATCCTAGCACTCGGGAGGCAGAGGCAGTTGGATTTCTATAAGATCAAGAATTACATCCAGGATTACACAGGGAGACCCTTTCTGAGGATGAATTAGTAATGTTAGTATATCTCATTTTATTTAGCATAAATTCATTTACCATAGTCCTCAATCATATTTTACCGTTCTGATTTAATTTCTCACCATGTATGCCTCTGACATTCACACTTGTAGAATATACTTTTGCTATTTTCCCGTATTATTTTTAATTAATTCATTATCTCTCTATCTCTCTGTCGTTGTTTCTATCTGTCTCCCTCCTTTTCCCCTCCTTCCCCTCTCTGTTATATTTTTTGTCTGTCTGTTGGTCTTTCTCTCTTTTTGCATTTGTGTGTGACTCACATGTTTTGGAGTGCATACAGAATCTGTGGAAGAAAAGATGTAGAAGTTGGTTCTCTTTTTATCATGTAGTTTCCAGGTATCAAACATAGATTGATAGCTTCAAGCACAGCAGATACCTTTGCCTGTGCTTTGTGGAACTTGCATTTGCTTGTCTTGTCTTTCTTTTTTTTTTTAAATTTTTATTTATTTATTTTTTATTTTTTTAATTATTTATTAAAGATTTCTGCCTCCCCACCACCGCCTCCCATTTCCCTCCCCCTCCCCCGGTCACGCCCCCTTCCCTCGTCAGCCCAAAGATCAATCAGGGTTCGCTGCCCTGTGGGAAGTTCAAGGACCACCCACCTCCATCCAGGTCTAGTAAGGTGAGCATCCAAACTGCCTAGGCTCCCACAAAGCCAGTACTTGCAGTAGGATCAAAAACCCATTGCCATTGTTCTTGAGTTCTCAGTAGTCCTCATTGTTCGCTATGTTCAGCGAGTCCGGTTTTATCCCATGCTTTTTCAGACCTGGGACAGCTGGCCTTGGTGAGTTCCCGATAGAACATCCCCATTGTCTCAGTGTGTGGGTGCACCCCTCGCGGTCCTGAGTTCCTTGCTCGTGCTCTGTCTCCATCTGCTCCTGATTTGGACCTTGAGATTTCAGTCTGGTACTCCAGTGTGGGTTTCTGTCTCAGTCTCCTTTCATCACTTGATGAAGGTTAGTATTCAGGAGGATACCTATATGTTTTTCTTTTGGTTAACCTTCTTATTTAGCTTCTCTAGGATCACGAATTATAGGCTCAATGTCCTTTATTTATGGCTAGAAACCCAATATGAGTGATAACATCCCATGTTTATCCATTTGGGTCTGGCTTACCTCACTCAGGATAGTGTTTTCTATTTCCATCCATTTGTATGCAAAATTCAAGAAGTCATTGTTTTTTACTGCTAAGTAGTACTCTAATATGTATATATTCCATACTTTCTTCATCCATTCTTCCATTGAAGGGCATCTAGGTTGTTTCCAGGTTCTGGCTATTACAAACAATGCTGCTATGAACATAGTAGAGCATATACTTTTGTTGTATGATAAGGCCTCTCTTGGGTATATTCCCAAGAGTGGTATTGCTGGGTCCTGGGTAGGTTGATCCCGAATTTCCTGAGAAACCGCCACACTGCTTTCCAAAGTGGTTGCACAAGTTTGCATTTCCACCAGCAATGGATGAGTGTACGCCTTTCTCCACAACATCTCCAGCAAAGGCTATCATTGGTATTTTTGATTTTAGCCATTCTGACAGGTGTAAGATGGTATCTTAAAGTTGTCTTGATTTGCATTTCCCTGATTGCTAAGGAGGTTGAGCATGACCTTAAGTGTCTTTTGGCTATTTGAAGTTCTTTTGTTGAGAATTCTCTGTTCAGCTCAGAGCCCCATTTTATAATTGGGTTGATTAGATTTTTACGGTCTAGTTTCTTGAGTTCTTTATATATTTTGGAGATCAGACCTTTGTCAGTTGCGGGGTTGGTGAAGATCTTCTCCCAGTCAGTGGGTTGCCTTTTTGTCTTAGTGACAGTGTCCTTTGCTTTACAGAAGCTTCTCAGTCTCAGGAGGTCCCATTTATTCAATGATGCCCTTAGTGTCTGTGCTGCTGGGGTTATACGTAGGAAGTGGTCTCCTGTGCCCATGTGCTGTAGAGTACTTCCCACTTTCTCTTCTATCAGGTTCAGTGTGTTCGGACTGATATTGAGGTCTTTAATCCATTTGGACTTGAGTTTTGTGCATGGTGATAGATATGGATCTATTTTCATTCTTCAACAGGTTGACATCCAGTTTTGCCAGCACAATTTGTTGGAGATGCTCTCTTTTTTCCATTGTATACTTTTAGCTCCTTTATCGAAAATCAGGTGTTCATAGGTTTGTGGGTTAAAGTCAGGGTCTTCTATTCGATTCCATTGGTCGACTTCTCTGTTTTTATGCCAATACCAAGCTGTTTTCAATACTGTAGCTCTATAATAGAGTTTGAAGTCAGAGATGGTCATGCCTCCAGAAGTTCCTTTATTATATAAGATTGTTTTGGCTATCCTGGGTTTTTTGTTTTTCCATTTAAAGTTGATTATTGTCTTCTCCAGATCTGTGAAGAATTTTGATGGGGATTGCATTGAATCTATAGATTGCTTTTGGTAGAATTGCCATTTTTACTATGTTGATCCTCCCAATCCAAGAACAAGGGAGATCCTTCCATTTTCTGGTGTCTTCTTCAATTTCCTTCTTCAAAGACTTAAAGTTCTTGTCAAATAGATCTTTCACTTCCTTGGTCAGAGTTACCCCAAGATAGTTTATGCTCTTTGTAAAAGGTGATGCTTCTCTGATTTCCCTCTCTGCTTCCTTATCCTTAGTGTATAGGAGGGCAACTGATTTTTTGGAGTTGATCTTGTATCCTGCCACATTACCAAAGGTGTTTATCAGCTGTAGGAGTTCTTTGGTAGAGTTTTTGGGGTTGCTTAAGTATACTATCATATCATCTGCAAATAACGAAAGCTTAACTTCTTCCTTTCCAATACGAATCTCCTTGATCCCCTTGTGTTGTCTTATTGCTATTGCTAGAACTTCAAGCAGTATATTGAAGAGGTATTGAGAGAGTGAACATCCTTGTCATGTTCCTGATTTTAGTGGGATGGCTTTGAATTTTTCTCCGTTTAATTTAATGTTAGCTGTTGGCTTGCTGTAAATAGCTTTTATTATATTTAGGTATGATCCTTGTATCCCTAATCTCTCCAAGACCTTTATCATAAAGGGGTGTTGAATTTTGTCGAATGTTTTTTTCAGCATTTAATGAAATGATCAAATGGTTTTTTTCTTTCAGTTTATTTATACGGTGGATTACATTGGTAGATTTGCGTATGTTGAACCAGCCCTGCATCTCTGGGATAAAGCCTACTTGATCATAATGGATAATTTTTCTAATGTGTTCTTGGATTCGGTTTGCCAGTATTATGTTGAGGATTTTTGCGTCGATGTTCATGAGTGATATAGGCCTGTAATTCTCTTTCTTGGTTGGGTCTTTGTGTGGTTTTGGTATCAGGGTAACTGTAGCTTCATAAAAGGAATTTGGCAACAACACTTCTCTTTCTATATTGTGACATGCATTAAGGAGTATAGGTATTAGCTCTTCTTGGAAGTTCTGGTAGAATGCTGCATTGAAACCATCTGGTCCTGGGCTTTTTTTGGTAGGGAGGTTTTTGATAACAGCTTCTAATTCTTTGTGACCAACAGGTCTGTTTAGATTGTTCACCTGGTCCTGGTTTAATTTTGGTATATGGTATTTATCTAAAAAAGTGTCCATTTCTTTTACATTTTCCAGTTTTGTGTTATACAGGCTTTTGTAGTAAGATCTAATGACTCTCTGAATTTCCTCTGAGTCTGTGGTTATATCCCACTTTTCATTTCTGATCTTATTAATTTGCGTATTCTCTCTCTGCCATTTGATTAGTTTTGATAGGGGTTTATCAATCCTGTTGATTTTCTCCAGGAACCAGCTTTTTGTTTCATTGATTCTTTGGACTGTTTTCTGTGTTTCTATTTTGTTGATTTCAGCCCTCAGTTTGATTATTTCCAGTCTTCTACTCCTCCTAGGTGAGTCTGCTTCTTTTTTTTCTAGAGCTTTCAGGTGGGCTGTTAAGTCTCCAATATGTGCTTTCTTTGTTTTACTTACGTGGCCACTTAGTGCTATGAACTTTCCTCTTAGGACTGCTTTCATAGTGTCCCATAAGTTTGAGTAGGTTGTTTCTTTATTTTCATTGAATTCAAGGAAGACTTTAATTTCTTTCTTTATTTCTTCCTTAATCCAGGTATGGTTCAGTAGTTGAC
This sequence comes from Microtus oregoni, assembly GCF_018167655.1. Lineage (NCBI taxonomy): Eukaryota > Metazoa > Chordata > Mammalia > Rodentia > Cricetidae > Microtus > Microtus oregoni. The sequence goes on from NW_024543072.1 coordinate 38,107,925, forward strand.
TGTTCAGTTTCCATGAATTTTTAGGCTTTCTGGGGGTAGCATTGTTGTTGAATTCTAACTTTAATCCATGGTGATCTGATAAGACACATGTGGTTACTATAATTTTTTTGTAACTGTGTAAGTTAGCTTTGTTACCGAGTATGTGGTCAATTTTTGAGAAGGTTCCATGAGCTGCAGAGAAGAAGGTATATTCTTTCCTCTTTGGATGGAATAATCTATAGATGTCTGTTAAGTCCATTTGCTTCATTACCTCCATTAATTCTCTAATTTCTCTATTAGGTTTCTGTCTGATTGATCTGTCCATTGGTGAAAGAGGAGTATTGAAGTCTCCTACTATTTGTGTGTGCGGTTTGATGGCTGTCTTGAGTTTTAGTAATGTTTCTTTTACGTACGTGGGTGCTTTTATATTAGGGGCATAGATATTCAGGATTGAGACTTCTTCCTGATGAATTGTTCCTGTTATGAGTATAAAATGTCCCTCTCCATCTCTTCTGATTGATTTTATTTTGAAGTCAGTTTTGTTAGAAATTAGTATAGCCACACCTGCTTTTTTCTTAGGACCATTTGCTTGAAAAACCTTTTCCCAACCCTTTACTCTGAGTAGGTGCCTGTCTTTGTGGTTGAGGTGTGTTTCTTGTAAACAGCAGAAGGTTGGATCCTGTTTTCGTATCTAATCTCTTAGCCTGTGCCTTTTTATAGGTGAGTTGAGCCCATTGATATTAAGTGATATTAATGACCAGTGGTTGTTAACTCTGGTCACTTTTTTAGTAGTAGGGTTTGTGTGTTTCCCTTCTTTGAGTTGCGCTGGTGAAGGGTCTCTAGATGTCTCAGTTCCTGTGGTCATTGTTGGACTCCTTGGTTAGTGATTTTCCTTCTATTACTTTCTGTAGGGCTGGATTCGTGGCTACGTATTGTTTAAATTTGTTTTTATCCTGGAAAATTTTGTTTTCTCCATTTATAGTGAACGAAAGCTTGGCTGGGTATAGTAGTCTGGGCTTGCATCCATGGTCTCTTAGTTTTTGCAGTACATCTATCCAGGACCTTGTGGCTTTCATGGTTTCCATAGAGAAGTCAGGTGTAAGTCTGATAGGTTTACCTTTATAAGTAACTTGGCCTTTTTCCTTTGCGGCTCTTAATATTCTTTCTTTATTCTGTATATTTTGTGTTTTGATTATTATATGGCGAGGGGATGTTTTCTTTTGATCCAGCCTATTCGGTGTTCTGTATGCTTCTTGAACCTTCATAGGTACATCTTTCTTCAGGTTGGGAAAGTTTTCTTCTATAATTTTATTAAGTATATTTTCTGTACCGTTGAGCTGCACTTCTTCTCCTTCTTCTACTCCAATTATTCTTAGGTTTGGTCTTTTTATTGTGTCCCATAGTTCCTGAATGTTTTGTGATGAGAGTTTTTTGGACTTGCTGTTTTCTTTGATCAGTGCGTTTATTTTCTCTATGTTATCTTCAGAATCTGAGATTCTTTCTTCTATCTCTTGTATTCTGCTGGTTATACTTGTTTTTGTAGTCTCTATTCGTTTATCTACATTTTCCATGTCCAGCTGGCCCTCTGTTTGTGTTTTCTTCTTTGCCTCCATTTCAGTTTTCAAGTTTTGAACTGTTTCCATTATCTGCTTGATTGTTTTTCCTTGGTTTCCTAGGGTATCATTCACTGATTTACTCAATTCCTCGAACTTTCTGTTATACTTCTCATCCATTTCTATAAGGGCATTTTTTACATGCTGTTTAAGGGTGTTATTCACTTTCATGAAGTCAATTTTTTCTACTTCTTTTTGATTAAGGTGTTCATGTCCTCCTGTTGTGGGGTTGCTGCCTTCTGGTGGTTTCATGTTGTTTTTCAGATTGTTGGGTGAATTCTTGCATTGGCACCTGCCCATCTCTTCCTCCCAATACTCCCCTATGGATCTTCTTTTACAGGATCAGGTCTTCTTGCACACTGATGTACCTTACCAGTGATGTCACTCCCCAGTGATGGTTCTCCTGGTGTCCAGATCGGATCTCCGTGCTGCTTGGGTGGCTCGCACACAAAGGGCCCACCCTGCTTGCTGCAGGCAGGCTATGGAGACAATGAACTACCACCCTCCCTTTTGCCCTCCCGATTCGGGTTCGGTCCCAGCGCCCTAGCAGGCTGAGCTGGGAGGTACTATGCCGCCAAAGGGGGAGGGAGGGAGTGAGGGAGAAAGACAGGGGGTAGGGGGTTCTGGATTTAAGCTGGGTGGGATAGGAAGAGAGAGGAGGTATCGGGCAGTATAGCCCCTGCAGGATGAACAGGAAGTGGGGGGGGGTATGAGGAACGTCTGAGTTCCCTGATCCCCGCTGCGGCCACACCCACTCACCACAATGATGTCTCTCCCGGTGCCCAGATAGAAACTCTGTGCTGCTTGGGTGGCTTGCACACAAAGGGCCCACCCTGCTTGCGGCAGGCAGGCTATGAAGACAAAGGAACTACTGCCCTTCCTTTTGCCCTCCCGATTCGGGTTCGGTTTCAGCGCCCTAGCAGGCTGAGTTGGGAGGTGCTATGCTGCCAAAGAGGGTAGGGAGCCAGTGAGGGAGAAAGACAGGGGGTAGGGGGTTCTGGATGTAAGCTGGGTGGGATAGGAAGAGAGAGGAGGTATCGGGCAGTGTAGCCCCTGCAGGATGAACAGGAAGTGGCTGTGTTTTGATTATTATATGACGAGAGGGTGTTTTTTTTTGATCCAGTCTGTTTGGTGTTCTGTATGCCTCTTGAATATTCCAAGGAATGTCTTTCTTTATGTTGGGAAAGTTTTCTTCCGTAATTTTGTTAAAAATATTTTCTGGGCCTTTGAGCTGTGACTCTTCTCCTTCTTATATCCCTATTATTCTTAGGTTTGGTCTTTTTATTGTGTCCCATATTTCCTGAATGTTTTGTGATGAGAATTTGTTGGCTTTGCGGTTTTCTTTGATCAGTGCGTTTATTTTCTTTATGGTGTCTTCAGAATCTGAGATTCTTTCTTCTATTTCTTGTATTCTATTGATTATGCTTGATTCTGTAGTCTCTGCTCGTTGACCTAGATTTTCCATATCCAGCTGGTCCTCAGTTTGTGTTTTCTTCCTTGCTTCCATTTCAGTTTTCAATTCTTGAACTGTTTCCATTACCTGTTTGATCGTTTTTTTCTTGGTTTCCCAGGGTATCATTTACGTATTTATTCATTTCTTCAAACTTTTTGTTATATTTCTCATCTATTTCTATAAGGGCGTTTTTCACATTTTGTTTAAGGGACTCCATTGCTTCCATAAAGTCAATTTTTTCCTCTTCTTCTGTGTTAGGGTGTTCAAGTCCTTCTGTTGTAAGATCATTGGGTTCTGGTGTTTTCATGTTGTTTTTCAGATTGTTGGGTGAATTCTTGCCTTGGCTATCTCATGGGTCTTTTAAAACAGGATCAGGTTTCCCTGCTGGCCAGGGGTCCCTCTTACAAAATGCCCTGTTTCCTGGGTTCCTGCCGCGGGCCAAGATCCCTCTCACCACTCAGAAGGGTCTTCAGGACCAAGACCAGGCTCCCCGTTGGCCAGGGATCTCGCCAACAAAAGGTCTACCATTCTGCATGCCAGCCACCAAAATAGAGAAACTCCTGCTGCCCTCTATCCCGAGCTACCGACCCAGCGCCCAAACAGGCTAAACTGGGTGATCCCGTGGCCCCACTGTAGGGAGGGGGAGTGAAGGAGGCCTCTGTGCGCAAGCTGGGATGGGTCAGGGAGAGAGAGGTCGCAGCAGAGGAGGAGCAGCCCCAGCAGAGGGTACCAGCCCTCACAGACTTACGGGGGGGGGGGGGGGTCAGGGGTTCGGGGAATGCCCCCACTCTGTTTCCTATGTCCCGCAGTGGGCCAAGAACACTCTCCCCACTCAGGAGGGTCTTCACGGACAGGACCAGGCTCCCGGTTCACCCGTGGACCTCATCAATAAAAGGCCTACCACTCTGGAGGTCTGGCCCCAGAAAACCTGCTTGATTTAATTGTAGTGGGGCGATCTGCTCTCAGTGTAGGCTTTACTGATTCATGCTTGGACTATCCCGCATCCGCTGCGTCTGCGCGCCGGTGTCTCCGCCGGGCGTCCCTTGTCTTTCTTTTTATCCCAGATAGCCACACTGCTCTCTCTGTTCCTTCTCTTGAATGCTACTTTTTCAGTGAGATCTTGCCTGCTCAGTACTGCAAGTAATAAAATTTAAAGAAAGAATGGAAATTAATAGTTATATTTTCACAGTATCTTTGATCATTCAGTATTAGGGTAAAAAATAGCATTTGTCGAATTGAAAATTATGAAAAACATACATTGAAAATTCTAATTTCTCATGTTCATATGTTATAAGAATACAAATAAGACATCAAATTTCTATTTTTCTTTATTTTTTCCTTTTCTGTTCTTGACAGTTTTGACTGAGATGTTACCTTGATTTTTGAAAAAAAAAAATCTTTCCGTTATCACCTCTGTAAAGCTACAAAAACCATCGAATATAAAATAATAGTTTCTTTTTTAGATAGGCATTTATGCATTTTCAATAAACTATATTATTAGTTCAGTAATTGACATTCCTGTCAATGTGTCAACGCACACATCAAAAGTTAGAACTGGGGGTGGCACAGAAACGTCTGCCTGCTGGGAGGAATTGGAGTGGAGTATTCTCTTATTTAATTATTTTCAACAATTTGCCTGTCAAAGCAAAAGTGGAAGTTCAAGTCATTCTAAATTGTCTTACTTTAGTCTGTAATTTAACTAAAATGGGAATACAGATTCAAAATGACTGAAATTGCTTTTAATTTTCCGGGAAAGATCTAAAGTTAAGCGAATTAAGGTGTCTGCTTATTTTTCAGATGCTGTTCAGAAAGTATATTAATTTGAAAGGGTATTAATTTGAGTGCAAGGAATCTTAGCAGAAAGTTAAGTCCATCACAGCAGTATTATAAGGATCACTGTAAAATTACCTTGTCACGGTTATACATTCCCACATATCTGATTTGCCCTGTACTCTTGCTATTTCCTCATATGAATTTTGAACTGGCCGTTGATTAGCTTCATATTTGCTTTTAGTTACTTATTACGTATAAGTGACAAGAAATTACTTAATGAGATTGATTGGCAGATATTAGTATACTATTCTTTAGTGTACATAACCAAGACTGACAAGATGGCTCAGCCAGTAAAGGCACTTGTTGCCAAGTCCGATGACCTGAGTTTGACTCCAGAACTCACATGGTAAAAAGAGAGGAACAATTCAGGGATAGCAATCAAATTGTTGTCCAACCTCTACACATGTACTTTGGTGTGTGTGTGTGTGTGTGTGTGTGTGTTTGTGTGTGTATACAAAATACTTAAGTGTAATAGAACTCTAAAAAATGACACATACATCAACTACTTTTAATTGACCTAGTTAACAGTAACATATGGCCTTTTATGTTTATCATTATCTTTATTTATTTTTGTTTTTGTATTTGACTGACTGAATTCCTTTTCTAAATTAAAAAATGCATCCCAGTTTGGTCTTCAACTTGTAGTCTTCTGTCTTTGCTTCCTAAGTGCTGGGATTCCACATCTGTGCCACCATCCCTAGATTAATGTTAATATCTTTAAAAAGTTTTCCCATACTGTTTGGGAAGACGGAAGGACCAGAAGTAAGGGCAAGGGCAGAAAAGAGAGGATAATGGGGTTGGGAGGGAAAAAAATGTGATAAAACTATATGATAGACACATGTGATGGTGTCATATGATATCTAATATTTTGTACAATAGATATATGCCAGTGAAAATTAAAGATAAATTTCCCTTGATTTTACTGTTCATTAGCTGCACAATACTATTCATGATTCACAGCCAGAGAACAAAATAGTCTCAAACACTGATGCTTATTTTCTTGTAGCCTCTCAATTCTTAGTCTCATTAGGCAGAAGGCAGTCACCAGCAGCAGTTACCATGCATCCATTTCACAAACAGAAATTGCTTGTATTTGGCAGCTGCTTAGGGAGCCACAGCCACACAGCTGTTAAGTCGCCCTACTGTTGTGAGATATTCAGAAAAGTATAATTTTTCCGTTTCTTTTTCCAGATCCTGGGCATGTATTTTCTGTCACTTTGGGCTTTCTCACTCTTTTCCTCTGAAGTACCCCTACACCCCTTCTGCCATGTGCCTGCTTGTCTGCCATGTGGCTGCTTGCTGAACATGCTGGACTCTAAATTAAAAGGCATGGCTTTCTCTCTTTCTCTTCTCCATCGCCAAGAGTTACAGCTTGCCTGTTCTATTTTTCCTTCTTTTTTCCCCCCTCTTAAACTTTAATAAAATGTCCTTGAGCTTCAAAAACAAAATTCTTTATACTCAAATGGAGAGCATATAGAAGACATTAAAAAACAAGCTGTTTATAAATGTGACAGCTATATACTACTTAGCTGTGCAGCTGGGCTTTAAATGGTCTTTCTCTAAAAAGTAGGTGTGTGTGTGTGTGTGTGTGTGTGTCTGTGTCTGTGTGCGCGCTCGCGCACGTGCGTACTTTCCTGGAGTTTTGTTTTATATTTGTTTTTTTGTTTGTTTATTTATTTAAAATGGTGCCTCCCTCACTCTTTAGGTCCCACCTGGAACCTGATAAACATAAACAGTCTCCTACCTGGTACCACTACTCTTGTTATTTCAGTCTTGTAGCAAGGGCTTAACTTATGACTCATTAAGTTGGTCCTTATCTTAATCACATTAAGGTAGAGTAGATATAGTTATATTCATTTTATAGTTGGGGTCTTTAAAATTGGTAGAAAATTCTGTAGAATGTAATATTTAATTTAAGCGACATGATTCTTGAATTTGGTAGATTGAAATTTGTTTCAGATGCAAGCAGAATTTGAAATACATTTGGAGGCATCGTGAGGTTGGAGAGTCAAGTTGACAGCAGTTGGTGGAGAGACTTGAAGAAATATGGACTGTGTGGGCTTATGTCAAAACCTTCTCAAGGCTTTGAACTAGGTCATACCATCAGCAAAGAAAAGTTTGAGTTACAGTGATCCAGCCAGAAGCAAGATTTGTAAAGTACACTTATCAAAGAGCTTATGATACATACATTTGATTTGAGTATATAGAAGCCTAAATTAGTATAATGGCTTTGGAAATAAAGACTGATTTTAGGGCAATGATTGACAGGAAAAGGTTACTGAGTCATACCTGTCACTATTAGCAATTCGAAGGCTCAACTAGGTTAGATTGTCCTGAATTTATGTATTCAACATTAATTTCTTACATGCGCTTTTTCCTTTTAAAATTTTTAAATAAAAGTAGCAATGATAGATTACAGAATACAACTTGCTAAGGTATAATCTTGCTCTATTCTAAGTAATAATAATTTTTATCACTTGAATAGAATAGTATTTATATATGATTTCAGATAAATATAAAATAATGTGATTCCAGGACTGGAAAGATAGCTCAGCAGTGAAGAGTCAGAGGGGAGGGGATTATTGCCTTCCCTCAGAAAGGTTTTCCTTCTGCCAGATGTTTGAATGTTTGCTCTGTTGGCTCTGTGACCACTGGTCACATAGGCCTGCTTCATGCTTTATAAGCTTCAGCATTACTTGATGTGGTATAATAAGTTAAAATATATATATGTTTGAGAGACAAATCTTTTTTATCATAATTTTTATGTGCATTGATTTTTTTTGACCTGCATGCATGTCTCTACAAGGCTGCCACATTCTCTATAACTGGAGTTACAGATAGTTGTGAGCTGCCGTGTAGATGATGGGAATTGAACCAGGGACCTCTGGAAGAGCAGCTGGTACTCTTAACCTCGGAGCCATCTTTCCAGCCATCCCAAGATCTTAATTTAATCGCAATATTTCTCCCTTCTCTTCTCTCCAATTCTTCTCACATACTCCTCACCATCTTCCTTCAAATTCCTGATCACTTTTTTCCACTAATTGTTATTACATTCATATATGTATATACATATATATGTTCATGAAGATAACCTGACAGGGTGATTTTCATCATGTTTCAAGTGACTTTAAAAATCTAAGTGTTCTGGAGAATGATCATATAGTTTGTCAGCATTGCTATTTGGTGCATCTGGTCACTAAATGCAGGTCAGACTCGGAACTTATTTTTTTTTTTTTTGTTTTGTTTTGTTTTCCGAGACAGGGTTTCTCTGTGGTTTTGGAGCCTGTCCTGGAACTAGCCCTTGTAGACCAGGTGGTCTCGAACTCACAGAGATCCACCTGCCTCTGCCTCCCGAGTGCTGGGATTAAAGGCGTGCGCCACCACCGCCCGGCTTGGAACTTATTTTTGTGATCCCTGTATACTGCTCTCTTTGCTACTAATAGCAATATTATTGAGCATCTCTACATGCCTGGGATCATTTTCAGTATTTTCTGTCTTCATGATGTGAAGTGAGTTCTCTTTCTAAGCAGCAGTAGATCTGCAGTTCTGTGGAGCATAGTTCTCAGAGATTTTATGTCTAGGAGTGCTTGCACGGTCACCTTACCCTCTCCTTGAACGTCTACTGATTGACTTTTCTTGAAGTAGAACCCTTTTAATATTTGATGGGTTGTCTTGCCACTGTAGAAACAGATTAACTGAGTCACAAAGCAATTAATTCTACTTTCTAGTTATTAATAATAATGGCAAATATTATTAAATACTTATTTTGTGAACTATTAATTTACTTCTCACAGCACCATTAGGTGGCATTTTATCTATTTTTTTTTTCTTTTCAGGAAAGTAGATTGAAGCTTGTTTAAGGTCACATATTTTGTGAATTTTTTTTTTTTTGCTAAAACCTTTTCTTAGGTCTTGCTTTAATTTCTCTTTCTCATGTGCCTGTCCCATTTTATGCAAGAACTGGATAAAGTACAATTTTCATTATCAACCTCATTCTGGGGTTTGAGTTGGAGGCAGAAATTGCTGATAACAATTCAACTGTGAGTTCTGAATGTATGTCTGTCTGCAGGCTTGGGGAGGTAGGTGTCTAATTTGGGTTCTCTTCATATAGTCTGTCACATTCAGGACAATGTTAATAAGCTAAAACCATTAAATATTTAAAATCAGGAGGCTGGTAACAGCTTAGGTATTATTTATTTTTAGCCAATATATTGCTAGAATTTAGTTACACCCAACCATTTCATTTATGCTTCTGGAAACTGAGAGTCTGAGATTAAGTGATGGTGTCAAGACCATGACTACTTTAAAATGATGACCTGTAAAGGATTAACCTCATAGCTGGAGCCAGATGGAGAGTTTGTAATGAAGCCACCACTTAATGAAAGCCTGCCATATCCTAGGGGCTTAAAGTGTTTCCGCAGGTTGGTTTACCTGTGTCAGTGCCCGTGTCCTCTTGGTTGGATGGTTAAGGTCCCTGAGCTGCACTTTATTATTCGTTTTCATCTTAGCACAGGGTCTGCTATGATACATGCTCATAGACTGCTGATGTGGACTCTTTTCCTTTTCTTCTGTTTCCAGGCAGTCTTCTTTTACACAGGGAGACAGGGTTAACCCTCCTACCATCTTGCTTTAATCATTCTTTAAATACACCAGAGTAATAATTGTTAAAATACTATGTTATAAAATGGCCTTTGTTTATTCATCTCTCTCATTTTAGAATATACGTTTTTAAGGGGCAGATGGTATGGTGTTCCTCTTTGAATTCCTATGATCTAGTCATGGAAAGTGGTCAGTAAATGTTTGCTAAATGAATACAAATATATTTGAAAGTTAGACTTAAAAAACAGCAGTATCTTTTTGGCTTTGTTGGCGTGCTAACAGTAAGGCTTGGCAGTGATGAGTAAATCTTCATAATGGAAGGCAGGCAGATTTACAGACAATTACACAGAGAGCTAAGTGTTATTTTATGTGATTCAGAGAATATTTAACTGAGCCATCAAAATGGTATTTTCTACTCAAATCTTTTTTTTCCTGATTTTTCAACTCAAATTTTAGTTTCTAATTCTCTATATTTTTATAGATTTTCATGCTTGAGTATTTATATTTATTTATTTTATATTTATATTTTTATATTATTTCCTATTTGTCTCCTTTTCACTACTTTCCCTTTCCTTGGATATATACATACTGAGGAACGACGAGAGTTACTTTGTCATTATCATTTTAATTTTCTAATTTGTACAGTAAATCAGTATTATTTCTATTTAAAACTTAGTGTATTTTGGAACAGAATTTTATAAAAATCTGAGTGTAGACGCTAGCCTGATCTCATTGTTACTCTTTTGATGGCCCGATTTTATGACTCCATTCACTTGTTATGAAGGCACTTCCCTTTCTTACTACTTTGTGGTTGTTTTTTCTTTGAGTTCCATGCCTGATTCAAGAGCATGATCTCTATTTTGGAAAACTCTATCCTGTTAGCCTATAGATGCTGGTGGTTAAGTTTAATCAGCTGCTCTCTGCTCTGACATTACTTTTCCTCTGGTTATGTCCAACTTCTTTTTGTTCTAATTAATTTGCTACATTAAAGGAGTCGTTCCTTGAATGACATATTTGAAAATAATCTTTTCTTATAGCTATTTATTGTTCTTTCTGTTAATATCCTAGGAGTACCTTTCCTTTATTCTTCAATTTATTGTGAAAGGTGGGTATAAGTAATAATTTTAAATAGATGTTTCTGAATTTTAAAAATGATCCTTAAAATTTATATACAAGATTTATGGTTAAGAAAGAGTTTGCTTAATATTGTTAATTGTTCTTCTGGCAAGGTATATTGACTGACCTAGTTTTTTTCAATATCATTAGCACTTTTCACTGATTAATAATGAATTTTTTGTTAATCACGTCTGCTTAGAGATTTTATATATATATATATATATATTATAGAGATTATTAATTAGAGACTTGTGACTAGATTCAGAATGAAAATGGTGATAATTTACTTGGGAAGGAAACATTCAGCCTGGTTTTTCTTTGCTTTGAACATATTCGTTTTTAATAAATCACCTTGCTTTTGATGATGAGGAATGTTATAATAGTTTGGAAATTAAAAAAGGTTTTTTATGTTAACCTTAATGATTGTTTTCAAGTATGTCAGCTTTCATGCACATCAAATACATATTTTGGCTCTTTTATGCATGGCATTAGGTTTTACATTGCATGTAAAGTCAAATACATTCAGCCTTAGTATTAGGCTGTCCTAATGATATTGTTTATGTAAAAATAATGACAATAGCTTTTCTACTGGGCCAGAGAGATAGATTGTTTGGTAAAGGTACTTGCTGCACAACCGTGGTCACTGAGTTCAGTTCCTGGATCCCAAGGTAGAAAGAAGGAACCTACTACAAAAAGTTGTTCTCTGCACTGTTCCCAACATGAACAGTGGCATATACCCCACCACACATAATAATAAATGAAAAATAACTTTGATATTGTTTTAGATGGACAGGTTTCATAATTAAATTTTCAGATTTATGTAACTATACATGATTTATAAATATTTTGCTACGTTCTAATTATGTAGCTAGAAGAATTTATAGATTTTTTCAAGATATTATTTCAGAAAGAATTTATTTACTCAAGTTAAATTGAAAGAAAATGCTCTGAAAACTCACAGTCACCACATTTTTCTATGTTTTTTTATGTTATAAGTTAAGTTATTTTAAGTTTATGTTCTTTTGGAAAATAAAAGACCTATAATTCAAGCATTTGGGAGGCTGAAATAGGGTGGTTATTAGTTCAAAGGTTAGTCTGGGGTTTGTAGTGAGAGACCACAGCTTAAGACAAAGCAAGGATCCCACAAAGCCAGTTCCTGAAGTAGGATTGAAACCTAGTTCCATTGTCCTTGGCTTCTCATCAGCCTTCATTGCCTGCCATGTTCAGAGAGTCCGGTTTTATCCCATGCTTATTCAGTCCCAGTCCAGCTGGCCTTGGTGAGCTCCCAATAGATCAGCCCCACTGTCACAGTGGGTGGGTGCACCCCTCGGAGTGGGGGGAGGGGGAGAGGAGTAGGGAGAGGAGGAGAGGAGTGGAAGGAGGAGGAGGGAAATGGGAGGCCAGGAGGAGGTGGAAATTGTTTCAACAACAACAACAAAAAAAGACAAAGCAAGGAAAATGGTGACATTTTTTACTTCTTTTAACCTAATGTAATTTATTTTCAATTAATAAGATTTGCATATATGTGTGTTGGTGATATATATATATATATATATATATATGTTATATAATTTATTTGTTATTCCATTTATAGTATCTAGTTCAGAAATTTCCCTTTCTCGAGTAGGATGAAATTTACTGATAGGAATACTTTTTTGTTTTTCTTCTTTTCCCAAAACAGACTGTGGCCAAAGTGGGGAGAGGACATTTAATTAGCTCAATTGAAGTATTATACATATTTATTTTGTTAGATCTAAAAATTTTAGTTTGATCTCTTGTTTCTTCTCTTGGTGCGGCACTGTTGGCTACTGCACTTGCATGTTAAAATCTGTGAATAATAAGAGTTAAAAGAAACTTGAAATGCTTTTCCAGTTCCTTTGAAGTGCTAGGCAGAAAACTAGGAATTCAGGTGCAACAGTAATGAATTAGGTAGATAAAGCTTAGGTGCCGTGGTGTATGTACCAGGCTCTGTGTTTAGTACTTTGTAAACTTTTTCACTTCGTTATTTTTCTGTTTTGAGATTAAGATGTCATTTCTATTTCAGACATGCTTAAGTTTGAGAAAGTAGTGTTCTGGTTGCATGGCCTAATGCTGCTCTAAGTGTACTATTTTACTCTGCCTTTTTGAAGTAGACAGACATACTGAAAAGAAACTGGGGAATGTGTTCATGGAAGGTGTGAAATATGTTGTGTGCTATTCCCTAAATTAGTTATATCCTCTCAGAAGGCTCCTCTAACTCTGCAGAGGTCTTTGAGACTGTTTTTAAGTTCATTTAACCCCATTTAAATCTATGAGGGATCCTTACAGCACACACATAGTCAAAAGATAAAATGCTCTTCTAAGTTACAGTCCTCAAACTTGGTAGCTTGCATGTTTTTAGGGAAATTATCTGGTTCCTCACCTTTCTCTTTCCAGTTTTTTCTCCCAGTTATTTTATATTTATGAGATATCAATGATGTTATCAAATCCAGTTCCTTTTATTATGTCTACATGCAAGTGCCTGTGTTGATTTTTTTTTTAAACTATTTACTCTTTTTGGGGCCCACCACCCAGCTCCCAGATAAATCACACATGGAGGCTTATTCTTAGTTATAAATGCCTAGTCTTAGCTTGACTCGTTTCTTGCCAGTTTTTCTTAAATTATCCTGTCTACCTTTTGCCTCTGGGCTTTCACCTTTCTCTGTTTCTGTATATCTTTTCTTTCCTTCTTTTTCCATGTCTGGCTGTGTGGCTGTCCCCTTCTTTTCATCTTCTCTTATCTTCTCTTTCTCCTTCTGTTTATTCTGCCTGCCAGTCCCGCCTATCCTTTCTCTGACCAACTATTGGCTGTTCAGCTCTTTATTAGGACAATCAGCTGTTTTAGACAAAGTAAGATGGCTTCACAAAGTTAAACAAATGCAACATGAAAGAATTCAGCACATATTTGCATTATTAAAACAGATGTTTCACAGCATAAATAAATGTAACACACATCTTAAGAATATTCCATAGCATTCCTGTATACTGAAGGTCACTGATTTAAAAACTACACATTTTATTAAAATTAACTTTATTGTAATTAAAGTATTATATTGGTAAGTATTAAGATTCTAGAAGTGAAGTTCCTGGATCAAATATATTTTGATAATATTCACCTTCATCCTTATTTCCTCCCTCTAACTTCTCCCAGACCAACCACTACCTTTCTACCCCCACAACTTTATATTCTGTTTTTCTTTTTAAAATTAAGCCAGCAAGTTCAATCCATGCCTCCTGGGCATGGAACTGCCCACTAGAGCATGGTGAATCTATTGGGGCTACACCTATAAAGAAAACTGACTCTGTTTAAGATTACTGTTTTTTTTTTTTTAAGGTACATGTTTTTCTCTGTTTGTATTAACTTTTCCTTCCATGTTTTTCTCATGGAGGAAAGTTTAAACATTTATATAGTCTTACCATTTATGACATTCATATCTACTTCTCTTCAGTGAAATAGACCTAAAATGGGGAACAGTTAGCATAGTGTGGAAAGAGTAACCCCTAACCTGTGTTTCAAGAGAAAGTCAAAACTTTTTAGGACATACAGATGGGATAGGAAACCAGATTTTTGTATTTGCATTTTCTCTGTCCTTCTACTTTCTGATGTCTTGTCTGTATGTTTTGCTGTCCATTGGTCTTGTATCTTTTTCATTCTTCTTTTTTACCCCTCTGCGTTTGTCTGACATTTATCTAAGAATTTTGTTTTACTTTATACAGTACAAAGTTTCACTTCTTTTTCTCTAGCATGTCAGTCAATAAGTATTTAGAAACTCATGGTTATAGATTTTTGCAGCAAAGAAGATAGGTCTGGTGCACATTTTGGAGTTACTAAAATGTTAATTTCACTGTTTTTGGACAAAAGGAAATGACACTTTTTGCATCCATTGATATTGGATCATCTGGCCCAGATGTTAGTGTTTCATGGTCATGCTGCCTTAAATGGATTTGCCTTTTTATTTATTTCTCTGGCTCTTAGTGTTTACTAGAAGTTGGCATTTGACTTACATACTGGTATCTTCTAAATGCCAAGTATAGCCTTTTCTATAAAATATATTATAGATAACTGTAAGAAAAAGAATATTTAACTCTGGATTCCAGCTAAGGTTAAACTCTGTCTGTCAGTCATTTATAGAGAAACCTTGAACAAATTACTAACCCTACTGTGCAGCAGTTTTGTCCTTCGCAGAGTGGACAAACTCTTTAAGTGATACATATGATTAAATGAGGGAATGTCTATAAAACATTGAGCCTACAGTAAGGTTGCTTTTTAAAAGGAAAATATTCAGTATAAGCCTTTCTATATTGTTTTTTTTTAAATATTTTTTTTTTATTGAGAAAAGGAGAAAATAAAAAAACAAGTTTCCACCTCCTCCCAGCATCCCATTTCCCTCCCCCTCCTCCCACCCTACGCCCCCTCCTCCCATCCTTCTCCCCCTCCCCCCACTCCTTTCCCCCTACCTCTCCAGTCCAAAGAGCAGTCAGGGTTTTCTGCCCTGTGGTAAGACCTAGGACCTCCCACTTCCGTCCTTATCTAGGAAGGTGAACATCCAAACTGGCTGGGCTCCCACAAAGCCATCACATTACGTAGGGTCAAACCCCCGTGCCATTGTCCTTTGCGTCTCATCAGCCCTCATTGTTCGCCATGTTCAGAGAGTCCAGTTTTATCCCATGCTTTTTCAGTCACAGTCCAGCTGGTCTTGGTGAACTCTCAATAGATCAGCTCCACTGTCTCAGTGGGTGGGTGCATCCCTCGTGGTCCCGACTTCTTTGCTCATGTTCCCCCTCCTTCTGCTCCTCATTGGGACTTTGGGAGCTCAGTCCAGTGCTCCAGTGTGGGTCTCTGTCTCTATCTCCATCCATCACCAGATGAAGGTTCTATGATGATATGCAAGATATTCGTCAGTATTGCTCAAGGATAGGGTCATTTCAGGTTCCCTATTCTCAACTGCCCAAGGAACTAACTGGGGACCTCAGCTTGGGCACCTGGGAACCCATCTAGGGTCAGGTCTCTTGCCAACCCTAAAGTGGTTCCCTTAACTAAGAATTGTGGTTCCGTGCTCCCCTGTCCAACCTTCCTTTATCCCAATCCTCCTGCTTTCCCAAGGCCCGACCTCCTTCCCTTCTAACTTTTCTCTCCCCATCTCCCCTTACTCCCAACCCTCCCCACCCCCAAGATCCCAATTTTCTCCCCGGCAATTTTGTCTACTTCCCTTAGCCAAGAGGATAACTATATGTTTTTCCTTGGGTTCCCCTTCTTACTTAGCTTCTTTAGATTCACCTATTGTAGACTCCGTGACCCTTATTTATGGCTAGAAACCAATTATGAGTGAGTACATCCCATGTTCATCTTTTTGGGTCTGGGATACCTCACTCAGGATAGTGTTTTCTATTTCCATCCATTTGCATGCAAAATTCGAGAAGTCATTGTTTTTTACCGCTGAGTAGTACTCTAATGTGTATATATTCCATACTTTCTTCATCCATTCTTCCATTGAAGGGCATCTAGGTTGTTTCCAGGTTCTGGCTATTACAAATAATACTGCTATGAACATAGTTGAACAAATGCTTTTGTCATAAGATAGGGCATCTCTTGGGTATATTCCCATATTCCCAAGATTGGTATTGCTGGGTCCAGGGGTAGGTTGATCCCGAATTTCCTGAGAAACCGAAACACTGACTTCCATAGTGGTTGCACAAGATTGCATTCCCACCAGCAATGGATGAGGGTACCCCTTCCTCCACAGCCTCTCCAGCAAAGGTTATCGTTGGTGTTTTTGACTTTAGCCATTCTGACAGGTGTAAGATGATATCTCAAAGTTGTTTTGATTTGCATTTCCCTGATTGCTAAGGAAGTTGAGCATGACCTTAAGTGTCTTTTGGCCATTTGAACTTCTTCTGTTGAGAATTCTCTGTTCAGATCAGTGCCCCATTTTTTAATTGGGTTAATTAGCATTTTAAAGTCTAGTTTCTTGAGTTCTCTATATATTTTGGAGATCAGACCTTTGTCTGTTGCGGGGTTGGTGAAGATCTTCTCCCAGTCAGTAGGTTGCCTTTTTGTCTTAGTGACAGTGTCCTTTGCTTTGCAGAAGCTTCTCAGTTTTAGTAGGTCCCATTTATTCAATGTTGCTCTTAATGTCTGTGCTTCTGGGGTTATACATAGGAAGCGATCTCCTGTGCCCATCTGTTGTAGGGTATTTCCCACTTTCTCTTCTATCAGGTTCAGTGTGTTCGGGCTGATATTGAGGTCTTTAATCCATTTGGACTTGAGTTTTGTGCACGGTGAAAGATGTGGGTCTATTTTCATTCTTCTACAGGTTGACATCCAGTTGTGCCAGCACCATTTGTTGAAGATGCTTTCTTTCTTCCATTGTATACTTTTAGCTCCTTTATCAAAAATGAGGTGTTCATAGGTTTGTGGGTTAAAATCCGGGTCTTCTATACGATTCCATTGGTCGACTTCTCTGTTTTTATGCCAGTACCACACTGTTTTCATTACTGTAGCTCTGTAATAGAGTTTGAAGTCAGGGATGGTAATGCCTCCAGAAGATCCTTTATTGTATAGGATTGTTTTGTCTCTCCTGGGTTTTTTGTTTTTCCATATAAAGTTGATTATTGTCCTCTCCAGATCTGTGAAGAATTTTGATGGGATCTTGATGGGGATTGCATTGAATCTATAAATTGCCTTAGGTAGAATTGCCATTTTTACTATGTTGATCCTCCCTATCCAAGAGCAAGGTAGATCCATCCATTTTTTGGTATCCTCTTCAATTTCTTTCTTCAATGCCTTAAAGTTCTTGTCAAATAGATCTTTCACTTCCTTGGTTAGATTTACCCCAAGATATTTAATGCTGTTTGTGGCTATCGTGAATGGTGAAGCTTCTCTGATTTCCCTCTCTGCTTCCCTATCCTTTGTGTATAAGAGGGCGACTGATTTTTTGGAGTTGATCTTGTATCCTGCCACATTACTAAAGCTGTTTATCAGCTGTAAAAGTTCTTTGGTGGAGTTTTGGAGGTCGCTTAAGTACACTATCATATCATCTGCGAATAATGAAAGTTTAACTTCTTCCTTTCCAATTCGAATCCCCTTGATCCCATTATGTTGTCTTATTGCTATTGCTAGAACTTCAAGCACTATATTGTAGAGGTATGGAGAGAGTGGACATCCTTGTCGTGTTCCTGAGTTTAGTGGGATGGCTTTAAGTTTCTCTCCATTTAATTTGATGTTAGCTGTCGGCTTGCTGTATATAGCTTTTATTATATTTAGGTATGACCCTTGTATCCCTAATCTCTCCAAGACTTTTAACATAAATGGATGCTGAATTTTGTCGAATGCTTTTTCAGCATCTAATGAGATGATCATATGGTTATTTTCTTTCAGTTTATTTATATGCTGGATTACATTGATAGATTTTCGTATGTTGAACCAGCCCTGCATCTCAGGAATGAAGCCTACTTGATCATAATGGATAATTTTCCTAATGTGTTCTTGGATTCGGTTTGCCAGTATTTTGTTGAGGATTTTTG
This sequence comes from Microtus oregoni, assembly GCF_018167655.1. Lineage (NCBI taxonomy): Eukaryota > Metazoa > Chordata > Mammalia > Rodentia > Cricetidae > Microtus > Microtus oregoni. The sequence continues at coordinate 38,126,060 of NW_024543072.1, forward strand.
CGTCGATGTTCATGAGTGAGATTGGCCTGTAATTCTCTTTCCTGGTTGAGTCTTTGTGTGGCTTTGGTATCAGAGTAACTGTAGCTTCATAAAAAGAATTAGGTAATGATCCTTCTGTTTCTATATTGTGGAATACATTAAGGAGTATGGGTATTAGCTCTTCTTGGAAGTTCTGGTAGAATTCCGCATTGAAACCATCTGGTCCTGGGCTTTTTTTGGTAGGGAGGTTTTTGATAACAGCTTCTAATTCTTCGCTACCAACAGGTCTGTTTAGATTGCTCACCTGGTCCTGGTGTAACTTTGGTATATGGTATTTATCTAAAAAAGTGTCCATTTCTTTTACATTTTCCAGTTTTGTGTTATACAGGCTTTTGTAATAAGATCTGATGATTCTCTGAATTTCCTCTGTGTCTGTGGTTATGTCCCCCTTTTCATTTCTGATCTTATTAATTTGCGTATTCTCTCTCTGCCGTTTGATTAGTTTGGATAGGGGTTTATCAATCCTGTTGATTTTCTCCAGGAACCAGCTTTTTGTTTCATTGATTCTTTGGATTGTTTTCTGTGTTTCTATTTTGTTGATTTCAGCCCTCAGTTTGATTATTTCCAATCTTCTACTCCTCCTAGGTGAGTCTGCTTCTTTTTTTTTCTAGAGCTTTCAGGTGGGCTGTTAAGTCTTCAATATGTGCTTTCTCTGTTTTCTTTAAGTGGGCACTTAGTGCGATGAACTTTCCTCTTAGCACTGCTTTCATAGTGTCCCATAAGTTCGAGTATGTTGTTTCTTTATTTTCATTGAATTCAAGGAAGACTTTAATTTCTTTCTTTATTTCTTCCTTAATCCAGGTATGGTTCAGAAGTTGACTGTTCAGTTTCCATGAGTTTGTAGGCTTTCTGTGGGTAGCATTGTTATTGAATTCTAACTTTAATCCATGGTGATCTGATAAGACGCAGGTGGTTACTAATATTTTTTTGTAACTGTGTAAGTTAGCTTTGTTACGGAGTATGTGGTCAATTTTCGAGAAGGTTCCATGAGCTGCAGAGAAGAAGGTATATTCTTTCCTCTTCGGGTGGAATAATCTATAGATGTCTGTTAAGTCCATTTGCTTCATTACCTCCATTAATTCTCTAATTTCTCTGTTAGGTTTCTGTTTGATTGACCTGTCCATTGGTGAGAGAGGAGTGTTGAAGTCTCCTACTATTAGTGTGTGTGGTTTGATGGCTGTCTTGAGTTTTAGTAATGTTTCTTTTACATACGTGGGCGCTTTTATATTAGGGGCATAGATATTCAGGATTGAGACTTCATCCTGATGAATTGTTCCTGTTATGAGTATAAAATGTCCCTCTCCATCTCTTCTGATTGATTTAAGTTTGAAGTCAACTTTGTTAGAAATTAGTATGGCCACACCTGCTTGTTTCTTAGGTCCATTTGCTTGATAAGCCTTTCCCCAGCCCTTTACTCTGAGTAGGTGCCTGTCTTTGTGGTTGAGGTGTGTTTCTTGTAGACAGCAGAATGTTGGATCCTGTTTTCGTATCCAATCCCTTAGCCTGTGCCTTTTTACAGGTGAGTTGAGCCCATTGACATTAAGTGATATTAATGACCAGTGGTTGTTAACTCTGGTCACTTTTTTAGTAGTAGGGTTTGTGTGCTTCCCTTCTTTGAGTTGCGCTGGTGAAATGTCTCTAGATGACTGAGTTATTGTGGGCATTGTTGGACTCCTTGGTTAGTGATTTTCCTTCTATAATTTTCTGTAAGGCTGGATTTGTGGCTACGTATTGTTTAAATTTGTTTTTATCCTGGAAAATTTTGTTTTCTCCATTTATAGTGAACGAAAGCTTGGCTGGATATAGTAGTCTGGGCTTGCATCCATGATCTCTTAGTTTTTGCAGTACATCTATCCAGGACCTTGTGGCTTTCATGGTTTCCATAGAGAAGTCAGGTGTAAGTCTGATAGGTTTACCTTTATAAGTAACTTGGCCTTTTTCCTTTGTGGCTCTTAATATTCTTTCTTTATTCTGTATATTTTGTGTTTTGATTATTATATGGCGAGGGGATGTTTTTCTTTGATCCAGCCTATTCGGTGTTCTGTATGCTTCTTGAACCTTCATAGGTACATCTTTCTTCAGGTTGGGACAGTTTTCTTCTATAATTTTATTAAGTATATTTTCTGTACCGTTGAGCTGCACTTCTTCTCCTTCTTCTACTCCAATTATTCTTAGGTTTGGTCTTTTTATTGTGTCCCAAATTTCCTGAATGTTTTGTGATGAGAATTTGTTGGTTTTGCTGTTTTCTTTGATCAGTGTGTTTATTTTTTCTATGGTATCTTCAGTGTCTGATATTCTCTCTTCTATCTCTTGTAATCTGTTGTTAGTACTTGTTTCTGTCATTCCTGTTCGTTTACCCAGATTTTCCATCTCCATTCTTCCCTCGGTTTGTGCTTTCTTCATTGCTTCCATTTTATTCTTCATGTCTTGAACCGCTTCCCTAACCTGTTTGATTGCTTTTTCTTGTTTCTCTTGTTTTTCTTGCGTGTCTTTGAGCGATTTATTCATTTCCTCTACCTTTTTGTTTGTAATCTCTAATTGTTTATGGCAGTTTTTCACCTCCTGTTTAAGGTCCTCTGTTATTTTCATATAGTTCACTTTTGAGTCGATTTCTTCTATTTCTTCAGGAGTAGGGTGTACAATTCTTCTTATTTCGGGATCCCTGGTTTCTGGTGGTGTCATGTTGCCTTTCAGGTTGTTGGAGGAATTCTTGTATTGGCGCCTTCCCATCTCTTCCTTCAAATGGAGCCAGGAGAGGCCTGGTCTCTTGGTCCAGTCTTTGCTGTGATTGACTCTCTGGGTATATCTCTTCAGTGTAGAAGCAGGAACCGTTCCCGTCCTGATGGGATTCCTCAGCAACTAAACGGGGCCGCAGGTAGCCCCATGATCCAGGGCCAACAGGATGAATGGAGCAAGTGGGGGGGGGTGGTATCCAGGAGCGCGCAGGAAGCCTGGCGCCAGAGCTGAAGGTGCCTGGCTCCCTTACAGGGGACCCTGAGGCCTGCCCGGTAGGCAGGCACTCACTGCTCTGTGTGGGTTGCCTTAGTTTAGGAGCTTAAGACTGTAGTTGAGCACTGGTCCTAGCATACAGCAGGGCAGGGTTGGGGAGGGGTGCTGGGGGTGCTGGGTCGTGCGAAAGAAAGACAGCCCTGCAGAAGGAGCTGGGGGAGGGGGTTTGTGCTCTCTTCCTGGACAGTCCGCCCCTGATTAGCACACACTCACCCGTCCTGATGGGATTCCTCAGCAACTAAACAGGGCCGCTGGTAGCCCAATGATCCAGGGCCAACAGGATGAATGGAGCAAGTGGGGGGGGGGGGGTGGTATCCAGGAGCGCGCAGGAAGCCTGGCGCTGGAGCTGAAGGTGCCTGGCTCCCTTACAGGGGACCCTGAGGCCTGCCCGGTAGGCAGGCACTCACCGCTCTGGGTGGGTCGCCTTAGTTTAGGAGCTTAAGACTGTAGTTGAGCACTGGTCCTAGCATACAGCAGGGCAGGGTTGGGGAGGGGTGCAGGGGGTGCTGGGCCGTGCGAAAGAAAGACAGCCCTGCAGCAAGCCTTTCTATATTGTGATGGCTAATCCTGGTTGTCATTTTGACAAAAATGGGAAGAGAGAAACTCAATTGAAGAAGTGTTGGCATTAAATTTGCCTGTTGGCACTTACTTGGGGGGGCATTTTTTTTTTTTTGGTTTTTTGAGGGTTTTTTTGGTTTTCGGTGGGTTGTACCATACCTGTAGAGTTGGCCTAACTGTAGAAGTCACTGAATGTAAACCTGGAGTGAGACTGCAAGCAGTGTTCCTGCGTGGTCCCTGCTTCAGTTCCTACTTCCAGGTTTCTACATTGAGTTTTCTGCCTGGCCGTTACTTGAAAGATAAGATGAAATAAGCCCCCCTCTCCCCAACTTGCATTTAGTCATAGTATCTATCCCAGCAACAGAAGAGCAAACTAGGAACCATGTCTTCTTTGATTAAATTTTTTTATTTCTTTCAAATATTTAACTTCTATTTACTGCCACTTAGTCTGTAATTATTTCCAAGGAATCAGGTTTTATTTAAAAATTGTTTATTTCTTTTTATCTTTTTGTGTCTTTCTTCTGGCAGTTTGTTTTTCTAAGGTTATGATTTCTTTGTTGGGATGGAAAGCAATGGGAGATTGCCAGAAAGAAAATTCAATGCTGTTATCAGTGACAATTTTGTGACTCATTAGTAAGGGTTTAGAATAATATATTTTTACTATATATGGCAATAGAGACTATTCAAAAGAAAAATCCCCGTTTCATCATTATCCATACTTTTAAAGTCTTAGAATATATCAGAAGTATAGCATTAAAAATGAAAACTATATTCTAAAAGTATTTACTTAGTGCTTACTATAAAGAAAGACAAATGCTAAATGTGAATTTTAAAAATTCACCAACTTTTAAAGGTCTTTGGCTTTAAATAATGTCGGTCCCAAACTTCCTTCTCATCACAAACTTGCTTTTGTAGATGGTTTTCATGTTACTGCATAGAGATACAATGTTCCTTATATGATGCTTCAACCTGAAGTGTTTAAGATTATGTGGCGTTGTTAGGATCTGGGGGATATTTGTCTTTATTGGTTATCCATTCCAAATTTGGAAATCCAAAATCTGAAATGCTCTCAACTGAGAAACTCTGAGTGTCATAATCTTGGAACATTTGAATTTCAGATGTTTGGATTAGCATACTTGACTTGTGTAGATTTTTTTTATCTATTAAATTTTTTAAAAGATATCAGTGCCAGTTCCCACTCCCCTCCTCCCTTTCCCTTCACCTATTCCTTCCACACACCCTGCAACCCCACCCCCATCCAATCCTCAGAGAGGGTAAGGCACATTGCTTTGGGGAAGGTCCTAGGCCCTCCCTACTGTATCTAGTCTGAGCAAGGTATATATCCAAAGAGAACAGGATCCCCAAAAGATAGTAGATGCAGTAGGGATAAATCCTGGTGCTACTGCCAGTGGCCCTTCAGTCTGCCCCAGCAATTCAACTGTCAGCCACATCAGAGGGACTAGCTTGGTTGTATGCTTGTTCCTTCCCAGTCCTGCTAGAGTTGGTGAGCACTTATGAGCTCAAGTAAACTGTTTCAGTGGGTGAACCCATCATGGTCTTAACCTCTTTGCTCATATTCTCATTCTTTCCACTCTTCAACGGGAATTTGGGAGCTCAGTTCAGTGCTCCAATGTGGGTCTTTGCCTCTGTTTCCATCAGTGGCTGGATGAAGTTTCTATGGTGATACTTAAGGTATTCCTCAGTCTGACTACAGGGCAAATCAAGATCACTTGCCACCTCTACCCTATTGCTTAGAGTCTTCGCCGGCGCCATCTTTGTGGATTCCTGGGAATTTCTCTAGAGCTAGGTTTCTGCTAACCCTATAATGGCTCCCTCAATCAAGATGTCTCTTTCTTTCCTTGCTCTCATCTCTGTCCTTCCTCCATCTTGACTATCCCATTTCATCAAGTTCTCCTCAACTCTCCCCTTCTTTCCTTCTCTTCTTCTACCCTTTCTTCTCCCCCGACCCCATGCTCCCAATTTTATCAGGCAATCTTGTCTGTTTCCAGTTTCCACACACACACACACACACACACACACACACACACACACACACACACATATGTTTTTCTTTGGGTTCACCTTATGACTTAGCTTCTCTAGGATCATGAACTATAGGCTCATTGTCCTTTGTTTATAGCTAGTATCCACTTATGAGTGAGTATATGCCATATTCATCTTTTTGGATCTGGGTTACCACACTCAGGTTAGTGTTTCTAATTCCATCTGTTTGCGTATAAAATTCAAAATGTCATTGATTTTTACCGCTGAGTAGTACTCTAATGTGTAAATGTGCCACATTTTCTTTATCCATTCTTCAGTTGAGGTACATCTAAGTTGTTTCCAGATTCTGGTTAGTACAAATAATACTGCTATGAACATAGTTGAACAAATGGTTATGTAGAAAGATTGAGCATCTTTTGGGTATATTCCCAAGAGTAGTATTGCTGGATCCTGAGGTAGGTTGATTCCCAATTTTCTGAGAAACCGCCATACTGATTTTCAAAGTGGTTGTACAAGTTTGCATTCCCACCAGCAATGGATGAGTGTTCCCCTTACTCCACGTCCTCTCCAACATAAGGTATCATTGGTGTTTTTGATTTTAGCCATTCTGACAAGTGTAAGATGATATCTCAGAGTTGTTTTGATTTGCATTTCTCTGATGGCTAAGGATGTTGAACATTTTCTTAAGTATCTTTTTGGCCATTTGCGATTCTTCTGTTGAGAATTCTGTTCAGTTGTGTACCCCAGTTTTTAATTTGGTTATTTAGAATTTTAATATCTAGTTTCTTGAGTTCTTTATATATTTTGGAGATTAATCCTTTGTCTGATGTGGGGTTGGTGAAGATCTTTTCCCATTCAGTAGGCTGGCGTTTTGTCTTAATTGACTGTGTCCTTTGTTTCAGGAGGTCCCATTTACTTATTGTTGCTCTCAGTGTCTGTGTTACTGGGGTTATCTTTAGGAAGTAATCTCCTGTGCCAATGCATTGAAGACTACTACTCACTTTCTGTTCTCTGAGGTTTGATGGAGGAAGGTCATTGGCTAATAAAGAAACTGCCTTGGCCCATTTTATTGGTTAGAACATAGGTGGGTGGAGTAAACAGAACAGAATGCTGGGAGGAAGAGGAAGTGAGTTCAGACTCGACAGCTCTGCTCTCTGGAGCAGAGGCGCCATGCTCCCCTCTCCAGGGGCAGACGTGATAGCTCTGCTCTCTGAGCCTGATGCCATGAAGCAAGCTGCCAGGTCAGACAGCCTGAATCTTTCCTGGTAAGACTGATGCTACACAGATTATTAGAAATGGGTTAGTCAAGATGTGAGAGTTAGCCAGTAAGAGGCTAGAGCTAATGGGCCAAGCAGTGTTTAAATGAATACAATTTGTGTGTTGTTATTTCGGGGCATAAGCTAGCAGGTGGCCAGGAGCCGGGTGGCAGGAACACCACTACAGACATATTATACATAAGTGATAAGCTGAGAGTGAAATCAGAGAAACATCACCTTTCACAATACCCACAAATAACTTAAAATATCTTTAGGTAACACGAACCACAGAAGTGAAAGTCCTATATGACAAGAACTTTAAGTTCTTGAAGAAAGAAATTGAAAAAGATACCAGAAAATGGAAAGATCTTTCATGCTCTTGAATAGGTAGGATCAACACAGTAAAAATGGCAATCATACCAAAAGCAAACTATAAACTCAATGCACTCCCCATCAAAATCCCAACATAATTCTTCATAGACCTTGAAAGAATAATCAAATTCATATGGAAAAAAAAAACAAAAAAAAAAAACAGGATAGCCCAAACTATTCTATACAATAAAGGAACTCCCTGACATCAAGCTCTATTACAGATCTACAGTAATAAAAACAGCTTGGTATTGGCATAAAAAATAGAGAGGTTGACCAACAGAATTGAATCAAAGACCCAGATATTAATCTACACACCTAAGAACACCCAATTTTTGACAAAGAAGCTAAAATTATACAATGGAAAATAAAAAGTATCCTCAGCAAATGTTTTTGGCATTACTGGATGTTGACATGTACAAGAATGAAAATAGAACCATATCTATTGTCATGCACAAAACTCAAGTCTAAATGGATTAAAGATCTCAATATAAATCCAACCACAATGAACCGGGAAGGATTCTAGCCTATGTCCATCTTGGGCCAGAGCTTCATTGCGTCTGACCAGAGAGGAGATGCATGGCGTCTGGCTTGGAGAGGAGAGGCATGGTGTCTTACCTCACTGCCTTCTTCCTCCCAGCATTCTGATCTGTCTACTCCACCTGCCTAATTTTCTGACCTATCAGACCAAGCAGTTTTCTTTATTGATTAACCAATGAAACAACAGATTGACAAATTACCTTCCCACATCATATGTCTATTGATTTTTTTTTTTTGAGTTGATCTTGTATCCTCATCACTAAAGGTATTTATCCCCTGTAGGAGTTCTCTGACACAGTTTTTTGGGTCACTTAAGTACACATATCATCTGCAAATAACCAAAGTTTGACTTCTTCCCCTCCAATTTGAATCACCTTGATCTCCTTTTGTTGTCTTATTGCTATTGCTAAAACTTCAAGTACTATGTTGAAGAGATATCGAGAGAGTGGACAGCCTTGTCTTGTTCCTGATTTTAGTGGACTCGCTTTGGGTTTCTCTCCATTTAATTTGAACAAATATGCTATAGTTTATCTAAAGTACTTGTGTTAATAGATTATCATTAGTTTTCAATTTCTTATTATTACAAGCATTGTCACAATAAAAGTTCTTTTTTATTATGAATAAAAGGCTTTATTGCTCCATGAGTGAGTTTTGGGAATAAATCACAGAAGGGAATAACTTTGGGCATTTTTTGATGCAAGCCCATTATTTACATACTACATGCATGTTAATCATAGAAAGAAAAAAAAGTGTTGATCAAAATAATCACTGAAGATGAGCAGGCCAATGTCCAGGCCGGTGTCCTGTGTCCATCATAAGCGCGTTGGCCATACTTCCTGGAGATCATGGTGGTGGTGCACTGAGCATGTCCTGGATGGACACAGGACAGAACATCTGTGTTGTCAGAGAGTTTCCACTAGAAACCCTGAGTGAGGGCTGCAGGCATGAAGGAAAGCCTTCCAGGACCCCAGATGTCATCTATGACCTTGACCTGGGACTCCAAGCACCAGCAGCTGGCTGAGTTCTTAGACGTAGACATCTCCACAGATATCCAAACTTCTGACCAGGAGCTGAAGGTAAAGATGGCGGCTCCAGTTGCGCACTGGTTCCTACATGGATCTTTCTGATCTCTGTGTGTGTGTATTTCTGGAAGGTATGATTCTCGAAGTGGAAGTTCCTGGATCAAATATGATATGGATTTAAATAAACACATGCTTTTTATTTAATTTTTATTACTTAAATTTATTCTTTTACAATTTCTTACCAGTATATAATTTATTGTGCTTACTTTCCTCCACTTTTTCTAGGTCTTCTTTTTTCTTTTCTTCTAAGATGGTGTTTGTCTGAAACCTTGACTGTCCTGGAGCTTGCACTGAACACCAGGCTGGCCTCAAAACTCAGCGATCTTCCTGCTTCTTCCTTCTGAGTGCTGGCATTAAAAATGTGTATCATCACTGTCCAGCTTTTCTAGATTTTCTTTGTATTTCTAGCAACACCTTGCCTCCTTCCAAGTTTATTCCTCATATCCATTGTAGTAGGAGGCCACAGGTGTGTTTCCAACCACCCTTCATTTTTTTCTTTCTTGGCTGCCCAGAGTCCAGAAATAACCGCACAGAAACTGTATTAATTAAATCACTGCTTGGCCCATTAACCTTAGCTTCTTATTAGTTAACTCTTGCATTTTAATTTAACCCATCTTCATTAATCTGTGCATCACCATGAGGCTGTGGCCTACCAGCAAAGTTTCAGCGTGTCTGTCTGCTGCAGCAGCTCCATGGCTTCTCTTCTGACACTGCCTTTTTTTTTTTTTTTTAGACAGGGTTTCTTCGTAGCTTTTGGTTCCTGTACTGGAACTAGCTCTTGTAGACCAGGCTGGCCTCGAACTCACAGAGATCCACCTGCCTCTGCCTACCAAGGGCTGGGATTAAAGGCGCGCCACCACCACCTAGCCTGACTCTGCCTTCTTTCTCCCAGCATTCAGTTTAGTTTTCCATGCCTACCTCTGTTCTACTTAGCCACTGGCTGAAACAGGTTCTTTATTAATTAGTGGTATTCACCGCATACAGAGGGGAATCCCATTTCAATCCATGTCTTTTGTTTTGCTTTTAGATCCAGTGGGTTTAACTTGGGCTGTGTAGTTAAGGGCGTAGTACTCATGTGATCCTGATGGGTTCAGTAGTGGATATACAACTGAAGGCAACCACTTCTCTATCCCAGAATATATCTGTAGCCAGAAGTTCAGCTGGAAGGGGTAGTGACCCTTGAACTCCTTCATCCATGCCTGGCTGTTGACAGGCTTCTTTGTGTGCGAGCCCAGTGCAGGCAATTGCAAGCTGCTGTGAGTTTGTGGTTGTGATAGCTGTATCATACCCAGGAAGTAGGATTTCCTGTTCCTTCTCCCTGACTTCTTGCATTTACAGTCTTTTCTTTTTTTTTTTAAATTTAGTTAGCTTTATTTTATGTGGATTGGTGTGAAGGTATCAAATCCCCAGAAACTGGAGTTACAGACAGTTGTTAGCTGTCATGTGGGTGCTGGGAATTGAACTCGGGTCCTCTGGAAGAACAGCCAGTGCTCCTAACTGCTGAGCCATCTCTCCAGCCCCCATTTACATTCTTTTCTGTCCCTATTCTGTAATGTCCCCTGAGCCTTAGAGGGGGTGCTATAGATGTCTTGTTTTGTGCCGAACATTCATTGTCATCATCACTTGGAGCAGTCATGACAATATGCATTCACCCATAAAGGAATGCTATTGCTTAAATATGAGCCTCTTTCCCTCCTTTCCCCCATTCCTCACTTTTCCTCTTTCCCTTCCTCTCTCTTCCCATTCTTTTCCCTTCTTATCCTCTCCCTTTTCTTCTTTCTGTTGCTCTCCTCTCTTTCCCTCCACTCCCCACTAGTGTCATAGGGCTGGAGATTAAACACAGAACTTCACACTTGTTTGGCAAATGGTCTATCACTAAGCTACCTCCCATTTCCATTTACCTTCTTTTTGATTCCTCTATACTTTTGTCTGTATTTTCCCAATTTACCTAGCCAATATGTTTGTTTTATTTTGCATTTAAGATTACAGTGGAGTTTTATTTATTATTTTCATTGGGTGCTTATATTTTATGTATTATGTATTGTACTATGTTCTTTTTTCATTATTCATATTTTTATTTTATTTTATATATTATGTTGTGCATGTGTGTGCACATACATCCCATAGTATTCATATGAAGGTCACAGTACAACTTGAGAGAATAAGTTCTGTCCTCCCGCACGTGGGCCCTGTGGATTGAACTCACATTGTCAGGCTCAGCAAAAATGCCTTTACCCACTAAGCCATTTCCCCAACCCACTTCGTGGCTCATGTAAAGCTTCCACTCCTCCTTAAGCAGGTTGTTATAGTGATGCTATGAAACAAGAATCTGGAAAATAAATCTGTGGATCATGATTTAAAAGTTTGGGGTCAGCATGTCCATAAAATTAAGACTAAAGAGGCAATTTGATGTATGAGTCTATAGTTTGGGGGCAAGGTGTTTATTGTTAAGACATCTGATTGACATCTAGCTTTCCTTAAAATTTGAAGGCTGAGTTCACAACCAATGTACTAGTACCCACCTGACTTACAAGCTCATTTCTTAGAAGAATTTAGAAAATGTATGAGGGTTAGCTTTACAAGCTCAATTCAACAATAAGATAACACAGCAACTATAAGGGTTCAAGCCAATGAATTTAGAAATGGTGCGTCAACTTAGAGGTGCTCATAGAGTAAGAACTGCTACCACTTTGCCATAACCATACTCAACAGCCACTTCTATCGCATTCACCACATCAGATTTTTAATGTTTTATGATTCATGATCTAACCATGGATACCAGAAAATGAGATAACACTGAACATCAAAATAGCTGAAAATTATTGTTCATCCACAATGTACAGGGTACTAAATAAATTTATTATAAAAATTGTCTCAATTTATCTTCACAGAATTTCTCCACAAAAACATTTTTCTTTCTTTTTAATTCAGTATAGTATTGTTGATCTGGGAGTCCACAGAGTTTGAGGTTACATGCTTGAACATCTCTAACACTGTCTAATTTTTATTTTACAAAGGACTAGAAATGAGTTTTGTTTCCTATTTTTATGCCAGGCCCTGATTTACAACAATCTAAATGTGGTTTGGTGTTTGGTCTCTGTCTACACATATGGTGTTATGAGTTTCATGTTCTGTTACTTCCTGAATATATTTGACTGAATTACTTGAGTAAAGAAAAAATGTTTAATGAGCAAATAGACATAGGGTGAATTAATCAGTCTCTGTTAATTGCAGATAATCATATTTTAGAGAAATTTTGTACTATGTTCTTGTCTGGCTCAATTTCTAGAGGTTTATACTTTATTTATTAGTAAAATTGTAGTATGTTGGAGAAAATAACCCCTTGCAATATGTTGGAAACTTTTATGCATTAAGTAATTGAAGTTTTACACTTATAGGTATATATATTCCTTTATTTTTGTTGCATCTTATTTTGTTTCATGCTTAGGCATTCCTTTATCACCAAGACTAATAAGAATCCAAATAATTCTTTTATCACAGTACTTTTGATTTTTATTATACTTAGAGTGTAAGATGTCCGTGAATGTTTGTTTTTTCTCCCTTTTTATCTTCTGAATTTAGTGTGTACAGTGTGTCATCAATTACTTTGAAATCTTCACATCCTCTTATTTCCTGTGGATCAGAATAAGATGGTGTTGTCTTATATACTTCCTAATTGAATACCAGGTTATGAATACTTAGACTTACTACAAATCTGTTAATTAGGACAACTTCTATTTATTTACCTGATATAATCTAAGTATAGTCTGTTTTTAATTGTAACTTTTAACAGTCTCTTTTCTCAAAAGTGCCTAAATTTCTGTGGTAATGTAGAATTATATGGGATACTTGTTTATGTGGTTGGTTCTTTAGGATATTGTAGTACTGAATCTTTAGTGGTTTGTGCTAGCACTCACTGTTCCTCTCATATCAGTGAGACTTTATTTGCTTTAGCTTTAGAATAAAACCTCATTTCTATTTGTTATGATGAATTTGTTATTAACTTCTAAGTTGTGTATGTGAGCTCTTTACAGAGTGGATCATACTCTTGTCTTCACTCCATTACACAGAGCTGTGCTCAGATTTTAAATAGAATATCCCAGGTCTTATCTGTTAGTACTCTAAAATAGTTAAGCATTTTTCTCTGTATGTACATATGTTTTGATTTTTCTGAATTTGTGAGTGGCTATGACCAAGTGTTTTAGCCTGCCCAAATGGACCTTTATTAATTAAACGAATGTTTTGTATATCCCATCTGTGAATTATTTTATGCTGGCTTATTGTCTTTTGTAGTATCTTCAGAGGTTCTGATTTTTAACATAGATCCTTTTGTGGGAGCTGCTTACCAATTTGGAGCAGCATTGATAAATCTTGGTACTTGTGGTCAGATAGACAATTTTAAAAACTATCTTGTATTATTAGGACAGTGCTTTGCTAGCCTTCCTTAGTTCTTTGCCAAATCCCTTTTATAATTTAGATAAATCATGTCCATAATATTCCCTTTCTCTATCTCATGTACCCCTTTCCATCTATGGTAAAATGTTGATGGTTTAGTGTTCTTCAGGCCTCTGTAGGTAGCTACAGCTGCTATGAGATCACTTGCACATCAACCTCATCACTTCCAGAAAACAGCTGCTCTCAGCATTCTTTCACCTCTGGCAGCTCTTAACATTCTTTCTTCCCCCGTTTCTTCATCCATGTTTCCTGAGCCCAGGTTATGGTGTCTGTGAAATCTTCTGGGGCTGAGCACTGAACAGTCAGTAACTTATTCTCAGCACTTTTCACCAGGTGTAAATTTCTTCCTGTTACAAAATCTTTACCTTTTTCAAATGTTTACTTTGTTTTAATGTATACTTAACATATTTATCAGGCCAGTGTTGGCTGTTGTCTCTGATACGTGTCCCAGATGGCAGGAACAATAAGAGTATCATTACAATCTATGTACTATGTCTTCATTTCTTTGTATGTATCAAGTGGCCATGCCATGCCATTCTATTCAGCTCTAGTCAGAGAGCCTCTGAGCATCTTGTGAAATTGGCTTCCTTCTTTCTTTCTTTTTTTCCCCTTTTTTCCCCCCAGAAATTGTGGGGACCGGGTAACCCTCTCCAACCCTGTGTGCCATGGGGAAAAGGGAGAAGGGAGTGCTTTTGGAGTGAGACTGCCCTCATACCCTGTCATTTGGGTTTTGTTTAGTTCTCTTTGCTATTTGGGCATCCCAAGCGTTTTCTCAAGTTAATATGGTAGATGAACTATTTGAGAGAAGGAATGAGACCCAACACCTCTCACTCTGCCATCTTCTAATATAACAACTTGCTTTAAACTATTGTTTTCGGATAAATCTATTTAATATAACTGTCTTTAGAGTTTTATCTGCAGATGAGAATTTTCATAAAACTATTTGACAGTTTATTTGGGCACTTAGTGTTCCCTTTTGTAAATACATAGCCATGTCTTATGGTTTATGATTTGGAAGTTCTTATATTTATATATTGTATATATTTTTTTCCTATAGAGAGTGATAATGAACTCTCAAGTGGAACAGGTGATGTGTCAAAAGACTGTCCTGAGAAGATCCTCTATTCTTGGGGAGAATTGTTAGGAAGATGGTAAGTGTTTATTTTTCTTATTCAAAATTTATAATTACATATTTTGTGTTAATTTTTATACTAATTAAAAATTTATCAGTAAATAAAATTTCAAACTGTAATATTAAAAGCTATATTAATATCTTAGTATATCTTAAATTATTTAATGTGTTTATATGTATGATGGTGTGTTTGAGGGTGTATGTGTATATGTGTATGGTGCTCAGAGAACAATTTTGTGGATCCAATTCTTTCTTTCCATCTTTGTATGTGTTTTAGGTACCAAACTCAGGTCTTCAGTATTAAACAGCAAGGGCCTTTACTAGCTGATTACATGGACCCTTGATATTTAATAACATAGAAATCAAAATGTGGTTTATTGATGCCCTTCATGTGTTGGCCTTCTAGATCTTCCCCCAGTATGGGCTCTATTTAGTTTCTTTCAGAAGTTATTTTTCCCACCCAAACTTTGAAAGCCAGGTGAAATGAACAATTTCTGGATAAAGTCTAAAGTGCCAAATTTCACTTGAAATGAAATAACCCGAATGGTTTGGTATCATCCAATTACTTTTTTTTTATAAATATAATTTTCTTTCCTTTTCTTTGTTTTTTTTTTTTTTTGAGAAGGTCTTTCATAAGCTGATCTTAAATGTTGCCAAGGATAACATGAACTTCTCATTCCTCTTCCTCTATTTAGCATCACTGGTGTACCAGCCGGTGTAGTTCATGCAATGTGGGACTTAGTCTAATCAGCCATTCTCCCAACTAAGCTATATGCCCAACACTGCTTAATTTTTTTTTCTCAAAGAAAGCTTAAAGCCTAATTATAAAATTCCATCAAATATTTATTAAAGGTGGACTGTTAAGTTTTATAAGCCTTTCTCAGAATATAGAGGGTAATTATTTTCAATTAATGCAATTGAATTTAAGTAATTATTTTAATTTATGACAGTAACATACACTGATCACAATACCAATTTAAAATATTGTTACAAAATTGCAGTCAAGTATGCCTTATGAACATATGCCCAACAATAGTAAGAGCATATCAAATTCAGTGATGTATGAGAAAAAGAAAAGTAAAGCAGAACAATGGTGTTTATTTTGGGTAATCAAATGTGGGTCAGTATATGAAAATAAATTGTTAAGTTACCATATCATCACCAGAAGAAAAACAACAAGATAAATAAGATAAAAACTATCACATTGAAATTGTACAAGACACACCAATAGACAGGAAAGAGACCAAGATAAGTCACACAAATCAGAGACCTACTTGTTTTCACATTCAGGAATCCTATAAAAACAGTAAGCTCGAAGTCATATATAAACAGAGAGACCTATTCAGGCCCTGTGTATGTTGCTTAAGTCTCTGTGAATTCCTATGAACTTTGCTCATGTTAATTTAGAGGGACTTGTTTTATGGTATCCTTTATTCCCTCTGGCTCTTCACATTCTTTTCTCCTCTTTTTCCTTGGGGTTCCCTGATATCTGAGCGGAGGGATAGGATGGGTCCTATAAGGCTTTGTCTTCTAAGGTTTCTCACTCTGTGTAATGTCTTGTTGCGGGTCTGTATATTTTTTTCCCATCTACTGTAGAGGAAGATTTTCTGGTGATGACTGAACAAAGCACTGATCTATGAATATGCCATTAGGAGTGATCTTGTCACAACCAACCTTCCTTCCTTCCTTCCTTCCTTCCTTCCTTCCTTCCTTCTTTCCTTCCTTCCTTCCTTCCTCTATTTTTCACTCCAGTACTATTTAATTTTACCCTAGGTCCCTGAGCTAGTCTCAGATCCTTGGTCATCCAAGCAGCGTCTGGTATGGGTTACATCTTATGGAATGGGCCTTAAGTCAAATCAGTTATTGGTTAGTTATTCTCATTTTTTCTCATGTAATTTTCTTACAGAAGGAAAAGGCAAAGAAGATTTGAAAGGAGGATATAAAATGGTATCTAATTTTCAGAAACATAATTTTCATTTTTAAAAAATCAAAAGGTTTGTATAAAACAGTCAGATAAACAAAACCTAACTTTTGCTTTATATATTTTATTTTTCTTTTTTTAAGATAGAACCTTACCATATAGCTTTGGCTTGTAGACAAGGATGGCCTAGAACTCAAAGATTTCTGCCTGCCTCTGCTTCCTGAGTAATGGGACTAATGCCATCCATGTACCACTACTCCTGGCTTCATTTTACAATCTTACAGAATATAAAGTGAACACTAATTCTACTTAATATACTAGCAATGAAAAGTCAGAGATGGAAGACATAAAACATACAAAACATATAAAACAAAAAAGCCATGAAACACTTATATTGAAATCTAGCCAACTACTGTCTCTGCTTTGAAGCACTCAAAGAGCCCATGGAATGACAGGATCAATATTAGTGAGATTGAAGTTGTTTCCTAAGTAACTTATCTTTTCAGGAAAGCTTCAGTATTTTATAGCTACTAAGCTGGTCCTAAAATTTATATGAAATACACATTGATTATAACATCCAAAACAATTTTACAAATAAAGAGTAAAGTAGGATGACACAGTATCTGATTTCAGGGTTTGCTGAATTAATTGTCAGCACTTGCAATGTAAAGGTAGACATATGGCTTCCTGGCACAGAATGAAGAAATAAGAAATAGAGGCAAAATTTCTAAATATTTCCAGATGAATAGCTGAGTTTTAAAAGATACTCAACTTAGCCATCAAAGGAATAATAAAATCTATTTATTGAATAGTGATTGAAAGTACCCATGCATGAGTTATTTCTCTTACACATTTACACTGATTCAACTCCATGAACACTTTATATATCTGTATTTTTTGTTTTTGTTTTGGCTCTTATTTTAGTTTTATAACATTAAACCAATTAACTTAACCATTTATCCAATTAAAAAACATTTAATTTAAAACCATTAACCACTGACTCACTTACTCAGTGTCCCTTTTTTTTTTTTTTTTTTTTTTTTTTTTTTTGCAGACACTGAAGAAAGCGTTATGCCCAAATACACGAAGTCCCCCCAGAAGCCAATAAGGAGACCGAGTCCCATATGTAAAAGCAAAGAGTCTTTATTTTGTGCAAATTTCTCAGTGTCTTTTTTGTTTAATGATATTTGTTAGGACTCCATGGACACTGATGATTTAGAGATGGCATGTGAGCTAGTTTATACTTTATCATGTTATAAAGGCAAACATACATTTAAAACGATAATCGTATTATATTATATAAATGGTTATTGCAAATATTATAGACCCAGTGGAAAGTTTGAATATATATAAAATAGAAAAATGACAATAAGTAATCATATTTCCACCCATCCAGCTTTAGTAGTCACGGAAATCAAGAAAACACCTACACATTCTTTTCAGATTTTCTTATTGGTATTTTAAATATTTACTTTTGCACATAATTTTTTTTGACAGTGATAATTAAATCCAGGCAAACATTCTACTCTTGAGTATTACCTTCATTTAAAAAACAATTTTAAAAAGTTGAGACAGTGTTTATGTTTGTATGCCAGTTTTAGTGCTCCAAGTGCTGAGCTACTGGTAGGTATCACTATATATGGTGATGCTTTTGCTGTTTTGGTACAGTAACTTGGGTGTAGGGACAAAACAAAGGTGTCGCTTGATTGTATGCAATGATCAGGTCCTTACCAACCGATGAACCTTGTATATGGAGAACAATTTTTAAACTAGACTTCTGAGATAGAATTGAGAAGATTTCTCAGCTAAAATTCAATATACAAATATTTTTAAAAAGTAAAACAATATATGTATGACTTATATTTAATTAATATTACTTTAGATATCGATAAAAATTAATATTAATATTTTATTAATGACATCTTTTAGAATTAAAGAAATTCCTCAGACGAACCCAAGAGAACTGTTGAGGAACTAAGACAACTAACTGATTTTATCCCCTTACAAAGCTTGCTACATTTTTTTAAATTTCATATCTTTTATTTCATTTGAATTTATTATTGAACCTATGTCATAGCAGAGACATAAAAAACATAGAATTTTCCTACGAAATTTTAACTGTTATAGAAGATTGGCAATCTAAAGATAATCATACTCAGAATTTCCTTGTTTAACATTCTTTTTTTTTTTTTTTCTGAGACAAGGTTTCTCTGTAGCTTTGGTGCCTGTACTGGAACTAGCTCTTGCAGACCCAGTTGGCCTCAAACTCACAGAGATCTGCCTGCCTCTGCCTCCAGAGTGCTGGGATTAAAGACATGCACCACCACCACCCGGCTAGGTTTAGAAATGTTTAAAGTTTTGGGATTAATAGGTTCACATGACTTTTTAAAAATTTACTAGGATGAATAATGTTTTGCATAGAGTTATATAGTTTATGGTTTTGGAAAACCACTTTTTCTCCTTCCCTTTTTATTTTTAGAGTCTAGGTCTTAGGGTAGCCCAGGCTATCCTTGAGCTTTTGTTTCTCCTGCCCAAGCTTCCTAAGTTCTAGATTCTAGTGTATATCATCATAATTGGTATGTGTTCTTAATCTAATTGAGGTCTTACACATTGCTAGGAATATGAAATATGAGCTGAATAGAAACTTGGAAGATTAAAAATCACTAAGTGTAAACATCCATAGCTTTCTTAGTTTTCACATTAATGCATTCCTTTTTTGAAATTGTTGCAGCAAAATTTCAGCAAAGCCACAAAAAATCTAATAGAAATATATATTTTTCATCTTATTAATGACTTTAATTTATCCATTTTCTTGATTTCTTTCCTCCTCTTTTTCCTCCTGTTTTTCTTACCCCTTCTTTGTTCTTCTTCTCTCTCTCCTCCCTCTTTTCTTTCTTTTCTCTTTTGAGCTCTGTCTTGAAGTTTTTGTGTATTAGGCCAACACTGTGCCTGTTTCTTATACTGTGTATGCAGCTTCTGCATATTTAGGACCTGCTAGTGTGGGGAGTAGAAATTCCAATTACTTATTGATATTTGTCTTGATATTTCAGTTTTAATTTTTACCATATGAGAATTTTAAAAACTGTGCCAAGCTACTGTTTTAACATTCTCCTAAACTCTAAGTGTGTGTGTGTGTGTGTGTGTGTGTGTGTGTGTGTGTATTTGTTATAAGGATTAGGGTTTTGGATTTGTTGTAGAGTATTACTTAGCATGTGTAATCCCCAGCGCCACTAAAACAAAACACAACAAAATTTGAAAATGATTATTGTGTAAATAGTATATATTTGGTTTATATGCTAATTCTGTTATTGTATTAGATATCTATCTTGATTATAGGGCAGACTCAGCACATGTGGTTAGTTGTCTGTTCCTGATGGCTGTTCTTAGTGTCCATCCAAGCAATGGCTATATGTTGTCTTTTTTTTTTTTTTACTAGAAATATTGAAAGCATTGGTTAGTTAATACATTACTTTTGTGTCAGTGAGGTGGCTCAGCAGGTAAAGGTGCTGCCGTCTAATAGGCCTGAGGACATGAATTTGGTCTGCTGAATCCATGCGATTCAGGAAGGAAGGAAAGAACCCACTCTACAAAATTGTTCTATTTCATGGGATTCAGGAGGAAGGAAAGAACCCACTCTACAAAATTGTTCTATTTCATGTGATTCAGGAAGGAAGGAAAGAACCCACTCTACAAAATTGTTCTATTTCATGGGATTCAGGAAGGAAGGAAAGAACCTACTCTACAAAATTGTTCTATTTCATGTGATTCAGGAGGAAGGAAAGAATCCACTCTACAAAATTGTTCTATTTCATGTGATTCAGGAAGGAAGGAAAGAACCCACTTTACAAAATTGTTCTATTTCATGTGATTCAGGAAAAAGGAAAGAACCCACTCTACAAAATTGTTCTTTTTCATGTGATTCAGGAGGAAGGAAAGAACCCACTCTACAAAATTGTTCTATTTCATTGTGCGCACATCCTACTTGCACAATAGTGATAAAATGTTTTTTTTTTAAGTTTTTTTTTATCCAAAAGTTTTTTTCATCTTACATACCAACCACATTTCCCCCTTCCTCCTTTCTTCCCTTTCTTCCCCACCAGCTTCCCCACCTATCCCCCATCCACTCCTCAGAAAGTGTAAGGCTTCTCATGGGGAGTCAGAGATGGCTCAGCCATTAAAGGCTAGGCTTACAACCAAAAGATAAAATGTTTTTTTTTAAAAAAACTAATTTATTTAAACTTTCCATGGTTTAATATATATATATATATATATGTATGTATATATATATCCATTTGTAATTAGTGGTAGTATATCCATTACTAATTAGCTAAATATCCAGAAGTAATTATCTCTTAAGTAAGTATATGTTTAGATAGTTTTAATTGCAGTTTTGTTCTATGGAAACCAGCAAAGTAAGAATGTTAATTTATAATATTATAAGTGGCCCAGTTTTCTAGAAATATCAGCCTGTAAGATAAAGAGTGTCTAGAGTTTTAATGGCAGAGAAAAAAGAATTTTTATTATACCTCACCAAACAAATGCCCGAGGATCAGGTAGCAGTAGAATGTTGATTGAATTGAATTATTTAATACAGCAGAAATGTTTTTTGACTGTTGACTAGTAACCTTAATATGTGTATCCATATGTATAAATGAGTATATTTATATGTATGACCTCAAGTTTCAAAATTCTGGGTAAATCATTATACAGAGTCTGTTCTAACAGATTGTTTAATTAAGCTTATTGTTTTTTTTTTCATTTGGCCTACAATGCTAGAAGTATTGTAAAGAATGAATGTATATTAGGAGGCTGTTGCAGAAGTGTAGGGTAGAGAAAATTGGTGATGATAAAAAAAAGTTCAGGGGCTTGTTAGAGGGTAAGAAAATATGATTTGTTAGGTGTGATAATGGGCTAGGGATGAGCTGTGGGATGGAGTGTTATCAACAGTATCAACTAGATTTTTAGTGTGGATAGATTATGGTGATAATCACTGAAGTTGAGGTAATCTTGGAAAACAATCAGATTTTGAGAGAAGAATGAGGACATGACTGATTTTAGTGTGCTGTTGAACCCCAGGTACACCAAAGACATGGAATAATAATGCATATAAACAAGACAGCAACAGAATTAGATTACTGGTGATAAGAGTAGAGAAGCAATCATTGGTGGATAAGACTGGAGATTTTATCATTGATTTCTAGGGAAACAGTGAAAGGTCAAGAAAATGAATAGTCAGCACTGGAGGGCTTGAAAATACCCATTGAGCTTAGTGACATGGAGAGATGTTGGGATGAGACAGAGCAACCCTGCTGAACTGAACTGGAAAATGTATGTGGGGAAGAAGTAGATAGTGAGTATGCAGGACTTCTGAAAAATCACACTGCTGAATCATCACTCAGAGACGTTAGAGGGCTTTCTTGAGAAACCAGTCAAGCATGAGTTTACTTGTAGGTACCTTTTTGAATTGTTAGAGATCATGGTTTGTTTATCTAATTACTTTGAATCTCTCTTCTGTAACTTTATATATTATATAATTAGTAATTTACAGTATTTCCTTCAGCTTCAAGGAAATGTACTTAGACACTTTTGGACTCAAACTGTTGCTTTTAATTAGCTTACCTATAGAATCCATTAATTCAACTAACTTCAAAGTATACCTTTTTTGAAACAAAAGTATAATCAATGTCATACATTGAATTACAAAAGACATATTTTGAAGTAGTCTTAGATTCAGTTGGATAATGATAAAAAGAGCTTCTAGGAAGTTCCAGGCATCAAATAGTTTATTCAGTTCTTCTTCTCAAGCATAATTAGTACTTTTCTTTGTGTCATATTTTGTGAAATGCATTAAACATGTTTGCCCCCGCTAATTAAAATTAATCTTATTTAAATATATAAAGTTACTTTAAATAATTAAAGCTAATTTTAATTATATATTTTATAATTATACAAATAATATGCATGAGTACAATTATATAAATGATTATGTAATTAATATTTACACAAGAATTTAGCATCATTGCAATCAATTTAAAAGAATATGGAAATTAAAAATTAAAGGAATTTCTTCATACATGCATATATATATTACATATATAAATATATGCATTACATATGTTCTTCCAAATTTATTTCATGTTTAAAAGTAGGTTAAAATAGTCTGTATAGAACATAATGCCTTTATACTCTTTTGAATCCTGTCCCTTACCAGGCATAAGTATCTTTTCTAATAATGTTAATTCTTTTATGTTCTAATCTTTTTACTTCATTTTTATGTGAGTCCACCAATTTTACCAGATTCTCTTCTCTAATTGTCCCAATCCTCTCAGCAAAAACATTTAGCTGAATGAAAGCAGATTGGCCATAAATGTGATGATTTACACAAAATCCTGATGTGATAAGTTTACTTTTACTTATTATGTAAGTTTGGAACAGTATGATTTTCTTCAAAGTATGTAGATTATGACAATATGTAGGGGGAAAAAATCTTTTGAACACATTTTCGGAAGAAGATGCCAAAATTTGGGTCTGGGCTGATGATAGAAGAGTGTGCATAATTTGGAGAAGTATGTGGGATACCAATTATGTAAAATAGACATATGGATTCCATGACTTTTCAGTTTTAAAACTTGAGATTAGAGCCTGGTGTGTTAGTTCAAATTGGGATACATTATCAAATTTTGGAATTGGGTGGTTGCATCAGGGTGAGCTTTTTGACATAGTGAGCAGCAAATAAGAAATGTCTGAGCACAAAAAGCCTGAACTGTACCTCTTAGGTTAGGTAGGTGGTGAAGAATGGACTTGGATTCATGAGACTGGAACTGTATTCATTTTTTTGACCAGCTGGCTGTTGAGCTTGATAGCATAGCTACTATGTGATCATTGACTTTAGACAACAGCTTGACTTTGCTCTGATTCTAAACAGCCCTTGATAAAAGGATAAGACTGATAGCATAAGAAGTCCCTCTAGCAAGATGTACTTGTGTAGGTTTTGGTGTTTGTAGGAAAGAGTTAAGTCCTCATTTTAGGGAGTGCTTGTAGTTCAAAGAGGCCAGCAAGACAAATCTAGAACTGACAGGAACTCTTCTTAGCATAAGGTTCACCTTGGGTATTTTGAATCTAGATGGTCCTCTGTGCTTAAGTATAAACCGAAACAAAGTGTTTGAAATTAGGTGAACAAGACATGCAGCTTCCCAGGCCATCCTTGGGTCGAGATGTGGGGACTGTAAGAAACTGAATTTGCCTTTGCATTCCTGTAACATAGGACCCATGTTTTGCATTTGGCCAGGCTTAGTCTGCCTATAAAGACGTGGATACTGTCAAGGTCTGAAAGGCTTCAATATCTCAACTCTTTCTCTGGCAACACACTCAAGTTACTGTACAACCAATGCAGGGGATTTAAATGGTTCTTTTTTATGTAGTAATATCTTAGATATAAACAAAAACCAAATACATATGTTAATATGTAATTATCATAGAACCATTAAAACATAGAAATGATACAGTGGGAAAAAACCCTTTGCCTAAAGATGGTATAACATGGCTTTTCAAAATATAGGATGGAATAAATAATGATTTCATTGATGTTTAAGCACTATTTTTGTTTAGTGCTCCCAGCCAATTTTCTTTTGATCCAGGATTGTACTTTTAAATAAACTGATAAATATTCTTTCCATAACAGTAGCAGTTCAGGGCATGGATTATGAAAGATTTATTTTCTTCTTTCCTTAGGCACAGTAACCTTGGTACCCGGCCGAAAGGGCTACACACTTTGGTAAAGAGTGGTGTTCCTGAGGCATTAAGGGCAGAAGTATGGCAGCTATTAGCAGAATGCCATGACAACCAGGCAATGCTGGATAGTTACCGAATTCTTATCACAAAGGTAGGACATTCTTTTAGTAATATTTTCCTGATCATTGAAAAACATTGGATCATGTTTTTCAAAGCTCCAGTAACTGATCATTACCTTGAATATCTTTAAAACTATGTCAGTGGTATCCTGTCAGTATTTTATTCTGTTCTAAACACTTGCAGGATAGTGGTAAACAATGTCTATAATAGTTTTAAACACTTTATATCTTGGTTTTATTTTAAAGTTCTGATGAAGAAACTTGAACTAATAAAATTGCTATTATAAACTTTGCTAATAAACTTGCTTACAAAATATTAAGTTATATTAAGTTGAATTTAGCTGAGGGAGCAGTGTCTCCAGTATACTTATGAGGATACATAGTGTACTAACCAAGCTTGTGGAAGCTGTAGGATTTAAAACTTCATATCATAATTTAAGTTTAGGCTGTGGAGAAATTTTTTGCTGATGATTGTTTACTCAGGTTGACCTCCAGTTAGGCTGCATTCCTATAACAAAAGGAGACAGTCCTGACTTATAACCAGCCTTTAGGCCCATCCCCAATCAAACAACATGCTTCTATAGTACAGCTCAGGGAGGCAGTGCAGGATCCCACATATCTTTAAGTTCTTGTCTTCCATTAAATCCCTTGTACTTTTTTCAGGAAAAGTGTAATTTTGTCAGATGGGCAAGATAAACCATGGTAGAAACTATTTGAAGAGAAGTACACTGGTGTATTTAAGAAATGATGATAATATCTTTGCTGTATAAATCTCCTGTGTGCCCAAGTGGCCAGACTTGTGGTCTCCTGCCTTGTACAAAGTGTAACCTGGGGCCATAACCTGAAAGAGATATAAGGATGGCAGCCTGTATAGAATGCATAAGTCTAAGGTGTATATACATTAGTTAAATCTTCTACTTGTGGTCACCCTTGATTAGTAGCTGGTGTCATAAGTTTTATACAATTTAGCAAAATGAAGTAGTATGTCCTTTGTTTCAAGTTTATTCACACTGGAGGAATAAATTCATTGACCTCCAAGAGTCCATCTTCAGAGTCCTGACATGAAATTTGGGTTCAGAGAAGCCACAGTTAAACTAAGCAGTCTGTCAAGGTATGGTTTTGCTCATTAGTGACCTTTCATTTACTCGGTTCTCTTTCTTGTAACGTGGTATGAAAAGTTGTTAGAAGTGTATGACATTTCTTCCTGGGAGATCTCACTCTCTCAGGAAGTTTTCTCTGTTGAGCAGTGATACCTAAATGTAAGCCAAATAAACCCTTTCTTCCTCATCTTGCTTTTTAGTCATGTTGAGGAATGGTAACCCTAACTAAGATTGCCAATTTGGCTAGACCCGCTTTCCTGTAAAGTTTCCAGACCCTTCTGATCTCCACCCCCCAGTCCTGGGATCTCAGGCACACATGGCTATGCTCAACCTTTTACATGGTCACTGGGGATGCAAACTCAAGTAATCATGCTTCTCCTCCTCCTCCTTCTCCTCCTCCTTTTTTTTTTTTTTTTTTTTTGCTTCCCAGTTGCTGCCTAGCTAGTGATGTGATTTGTATTTTTACAATCTAAGAAATAGGAGTCATATTTGAACCCATTAGGTTGAAAAGTTTAGAAAGCTATAGACCATTAACACTCTTTTATTCATAGTAAGTTTTGGAAATTATAATTACATCACTTGCCTCTTTTCTTTTTTCCTTCCAACCCTTCCCATGCATGACCTCTCTCATGGCCTCTTCCTTTAATTGCTGTCACACACACTCCTAAATACATAAACACAACCTGTTCAATAATATAATCTCACCTGTGTGTATATGATCTTAGGTCTGACTGCTTGGTATTGGGTAGCTAATTGGGGGGCTCTTCACTCTTCCCGGGGAAAGACCATTTCTCACTCAGCATTCCCCAGCATGTTTATGATTGGGAACTCCACGAGCTTTCTCCTGTTAGTTTCCATCTGTTGGTGTCATTGTTATTCAGGTCTTATTGGCAGCAGTGTTGATTAGACTTCATAGGTACAGCCTCACATAGTCTCACAGCAAACTTCCTGTCCCTCTGGCTCTTACAATATTTTGCCTTCCTCTTCCATAATGATTGAATATTAAGTGCAAGAATTGTGTTGAAGATAATATCAGTTGCTACTGGGTACCACATGATCTCTTTTTCTCTTCTTTTTTATTGTTAGTGTTTTCTGTATGATGGTCTCCATCTGTTTCAAAGAGAAATTTTCTTTATGAGGCAAGTGAACCAAACTCATCTGTGGATATAGGGATATGTATATAGAATGTGGTTATGAATTATGCAGATTTAGTTCTGTGGTATTGTAGGTTCTCTTCCAAGATCCACGAGTGTGCTAGCCTATGGTGGTTGTCTAGGCTTCAGGTAACAGACATCATTTAGTGTTGTTAAACAGGCTTTACTGCCTTTGGTCTGGTATAAAGGTTCTTTAAAAATAAATAATTAATTGTTAAATGAGAAGCCAAGGAAAAAAAAGCAGGCTCTCTCTTCTTCCTAATGTTCAGATGTTCATGAAGATTTATAATTAATGAAGGCCTGTTCTGTACTCATGTGAAGTGTGCATGAGCCTTCTGCGTGAACCAGTAGAACAGAACTGAAGCTCCTAACTCTATGCTTCTTTCAAGATTGGTGTGTCTGTTGTCTGTGAGAATAAGCTTGGATTTTCATAATGGTCAAATGTGATTTGCCATTCCTGCCTGTGATTTTCAGCCTGGGCCAAGGGTAACACTGCCTCTGAGGAATTCCCTGAGAGTTATTAACCACCCTTGTCTGAAACCATTCTTCAGAAACTCATTATTACTGAGAGTTTCATTATTGCTTGCTTAACTAGCGTTCTTCATAACTTTTGAGGTGATCTCAGAGGATGTCTATCGTTTGCCCCTATATAAACAAACAAATAGAATTCAAAGCTTTTGGAATGATGATGAAGTCTTAATTACTGGCATGAGGAACCACTGAGTAGTAGTCACGTTTTCACATAGTCTGAGCCATTTGTTGTGGGGGAGGCTTTGTATATTTTAGGGCAATTTGAATGTTACATCTTATTACAGAATTGTATGTGCAGTTCTGTAATTATATGACATATATGATACAGTTGATAAAATCCACTAATTAGTTCTTATGAAAAATAAGAAATACTAGGTTGTGGGTTCCAGCTTTTGTAAAAGTGATCAAATCTGTAACAATCGTACCATTAAAACCATAGCACAGCTAGCAATAATCTTTCAGAAATGGCAATTAGCTTTTTCCCTACCACTTGACTTTTTGTCTTTTACTTCCAAATGAATATTTTGTTCTAAAAGTACATGTGCATAAACATACAGGTACTTTGTGTTTAAAGAATTTATATTTTATTGTTTGATAGAACTGAATCTGAGCCACACATCTCATTGGAGCAAATTTTTGATCTTCTGAGCTTCTGGTATTTGTAGATTATGCATGACGATAGCTGCTACTGGGATTGTGCAAAATAAAATGCTGAACTGTTTGCCACATATTAAGTGCTTCTCTGGTAACATGCATAGCCACACCCAGAGATATGTTTCCATGGTGATTCTAAATAATGATTAACTATCTGTGTTGCAGCCTCCTTTTCTCTCTCCTTCTCTTCTGCTCTCTCACTCTTTCTTTTTCTTCCTTCCTTCTTTCTACCATTAACCTTTTTTTTTTTTTGTCATAGTAGGGCTTCTACCTATGGTACTAAGCATTCCAAATCAACATCTTCTCCCATTTTTGATTTCTTTATAAAATATTATCTCACTTTGTTTTCTGTGCTGGTCTCAAACTTGGCATTTTTCTACTTTAGCCTCCAAAGTAGTTGAAATTGGAGGCATGCTTCAGTATGCCTGGCTCCTTATCCTTTTTCCCTATGGTTAGAGTTTTGTCTGTGTGGGATGCCGAGGATGAAGTGAATTTACTACTTGAGTGGACCAGGGATAACAGAGGAGAGAATGTCTGTGATAGGAACCTGGCCAGCTACATCTTTTATTCATAGACCAACTTGTTCTTTCTTAAGGAGAAAAAATTCAGTAGCGGTTGGTTTGTATTAGAGCTAATACATATACTGAACAACTCAGAAAGTGGATGTCATATCTAGGTAATGGCACAAAAGAATATTTAATTGGCCATTTAGGGCCAATTAAACTGACAATAACTCTCAGTGTCTATAAAATATGCTTGGATACAATCATATTGTATGCCAGGTATTGTGAAGGATGGTGATGTATTAATATTTTATGTCAACTAACAAAAAATGTCATTTACTGGTGGAAATAAATCATGGAATTGTAAAAGATCAGCTCAGTTTTATAAATTTGTTGTTAAAAAAACAATAACCCATATTACAGGGCAAAGTTGTAAATTGTTACAAAATATTATTTGGGTTGTTGATACCAAATATCCTTTTTTGGAAAAATAAGTTAAAAAGCAATCAGAATAGTGGCCTGCTTCATGATTCTGTTGTATGTTTGCTTCTTTCCTTCCTTCCCTCCCTCCCTCCCTCCCTCCCTCCCTCTCCTCCTCCTCTTTCTTTCTTTCTTTCTTTCTTTCTTTCTTTCTTTCTTTCTTTCTTGGTGAGATTCTAATTTATTGCTTAAAATTTGAACCAGTACAAATTCAAAGCAGAGTGAAATGTATGCTTCTTTCTTGAGGCACTGGATGGGCAGCTAAACCCTCACTGTTTATTATCCTCAGATTATTGGTATACTCAGAGTAAAGACTATTTTCACTCTGGTGTCTAGTGTACTAATTTTGTAAGTAGGTTTTATAAAATGTCTAGCCAAAGAAAAAAATTAACAAAATGTGCTATAAATATAATCCTGTAAATTTTAATGAGAATATATTTAAATTGATACTTTTCTTATGATTTAATACCATGTCCTAAATATTAGGTTGAATAGTCAAATTATGGTATTGATTATGAAGGGCTTTTTTGTTTGGCAAGTTTTTACTAAAGGAAAGTTCCACATGTCATTTCAGGTAAAAAAAAAATTAAAAGTTAACTTTTTAAGAATCTTATGCAGTTTGTTATTCAAATAACGGTGAACATTGGAATACTTCGAGAGCCAGAGTGGTGCTAAACACATACTGCTCTGCTCTCTGTTAACAGCTTGTCTTGTAGAATGTAACAGAGAGAGGTAGTTCCGGCTGGGTCTGTACATTAGTACTAACAAAATCACTGGCATTTATACCACTATGGTACTGACACAAACATAAATTTCATTAAAGTCACTTTAGTAAATTTTCAGCTCTTTAAAATCTTCTAATGGGTAACTGATTAAATACAGTCGGAATGAAGAATATTTATTGTGTTGTAGAATATTAATTGTGTTAATTCCTGGAACATACAAATGCTAGAAAGTATAAAAATGAATAAGAATTAGTGAAAGAGTTCTGTTAGAAAATTTGCCATTTAATTCTCCTTTTTTTCTGTATGAAAGGGTTAAGGTCTCCTGTCACATACTTATATAGATTCATAGTATTTATTTTCCATTGCATAATTTTAAGGATATTCCCTTGGTCCTTATCTCCCTAGGTCTTTGCTTGCATCTCATCTGTAGTGGTGTCTATATGTATAAAAACTCTAAGTATAAGATATATTAATTTCTGTGCTTACTCTTCAGCAGTTATTATTTCTAAATTAAAAAAGAACTTATGGCTTTGATGAATTTATTGATGTGTTCAATTACTAGAAACAAATATAATTTTTTATCATTTATACTGCTTTTTTTTTTAAGACACCATCCCACTTTGTTGTCAATGCTGTCCTGAAACTTAGAGCAGAACTCCCTCTTAGAGTTTCTGTTCCCAAGTGCTGGGATTATAGGCACGAACCACTATGCTAGGTTTTGCTCTCCATTAAACATTATTCTAGACAGATGAAGGAAACGTTCAGATATTGCATTAGAGTATGTGTGTAGTCTTTTGAAGGAAGGCTTTGATGCTCTCCTTGTGCACCCTACAGTCTATATTGTTACACAGCATAGATGTATTTATAGACACACAATGGAAGATAAAAAGAAAGTGATGCTACTTTTCTTAAATTTCACAGATATTCAAAAGCCTGGGATTTTATTCTTGGAGTCCAATAACTTTATTGGCTGAAATATATTTTAGAACATACTTGTGTTTGTTTATACAATGTGGCACGATGGGGCTTTTGTGGCTGGGATCTTGCTTTGGCTTTATTTTTCCTTTCAAATCTGTGTTTAGATTAAATAGTGCCAAGGTGACAGGGATAGGTATAGAAATTCATGAGGCAGGTACTGAAAATCCTCCTTGTAATTCACACAACAGCATCACATTTCTGTTTGTGTTTTCAAAGTTGTTCACTTTTGTGCCTTCTTGGTCTAGTGTTTTGTGAAGCTCTTTCTCTGCATCTTCTTTTTTTCTCTTTGTGTCTCTTTACATCCTACTTCACCCTTCCATCCTATCTTCCACTCATTAAATTTCCATATATTCAAGAAAAACAGTTTTCATTATGTTTGCCTTTTGTCTTTGTGTGTATATGATGTGAACACATGTGATGTATGTACATGCATGTGTGTGCACATGTACATTTGTTAGTGTTTGTAAGAGCATGTTGAATATATGGAGGGGACAACATTGGATTGTTCCTTGCCTTCAGCCTTGTTAGAGTCTGAGGTCTCTGCTGTTGTTTACTGCTGCTTATACTCTGCTTGCTGGTTCACAAACTCATAACAGTTTTCTGTTCCCACCTACCATTTCACCATTGGGTTACTGCTATTAACAAAAGCACCCTCCTAATGCCAGGTTTTATATGGATTCTGAGGATTCTACCTCAGATACTCCTGAGACAAGTGCTTTTCTCAGTAAGTCTTCTCTATACATCTACTTATAGTCTTACATTTGCAGAATTTCACATTTTCTGTGCATTTTTTCCTTTTAGTTGCAGGACTTCCTGTCGATTTTTGAGCTGTTAAGATAGGCTGTGCCATCATGAATAACTCTCTTTCTCATTTTTTTTGTACTCTATATCCCTAGAGTTTAGCAATAGCCCTTGATAAGTGTTTTGAATGACAAAGTGAATTAAAATCGATAGCTTGGTTCTCCATGATTAATAACACAATAACAAAGCCACAGCAGAAAAAAAAATCCAGAAAAGAGGAATTGGATTTTTCTTTTGTTGTTAATTTTTATTTTGTTTTTGAAATTCTCCTTCTCTTGTATATTGCATCCTGACCACAGTTTCCCCTCCTTTCCCTCCCCAGACTCCCTGTCCCCAGCCTCCTCTCTAACTCAGATTCACCCTGCCTTTGTCTTCCTTTAGAAAAGAGCAGGCTTCCCAGGGGCATCAACAAAATACAGCGTAATATGGTACAATAAGACCAGGCATATCAAGGCTAGACAAGGCAACCCAGTAGGAGGAAAAAGGTCCCATAAGTAGGCAAAAGAGTCAGTGACTGCCATCTTTCCCACTGTTAGGAGTCCCACAAAAACATTGAACTACTCAGCGTAACAAATGTTCCGAGGACCTAGCTCAGTCCCCTAAGGGTCCCTGATCTCTTCTTCATGAGTCCCAGTCAATTGATTCTGTGGGCCATGTTCTCACAGTGTCCCTGACCCCTCTGGAGAGAAGTCAGATTTAAACTTAAACTTTTGAGTTGTTTCATAGAAGACTTCTAAGTTATAGAGCATAACTGATTGGTTGAAGTCAAACTGCTCATTGAAAAGTTGACTTTTTCTGGGAAACTAGATAGGAGACTACCAGAGGGGAACAAAAGTGCTGAGAAAGACGGGGAAGACAAAATGTGGCAAGTGACATGAAAATGGAAAGTGGGATGACATAAGACAGGTAAGAAGGGTGGGGAAGAATCAGGAGAGAGAAACAGTGAACAAAAGTTTTAGAAAATTCGATAATAAAGCCTGATTCTTTGTAACCTGACACAGTTCTAAAAAAGAAAAATTATCTTTTTAATTTGTTCAGTGTTTTCCATTATAATCATTTTTTACTGATTACATAATTGTTCATATATACACCAACACTTTACAATATGACCCTCTTTTATAACTATTTTTATGTTGTTTCCTTTTTTCCAATGAAGAGAAAAATAAAATGAATTAAAATAAAAAAGATAAATAAATTTAGCAAAATTTGGAACTTTGAAAAATGTTCTGTGAAATTTTGTGAGCTCCTTCAAAAAGATGCTATATAAATGTTATATTTGGTTATGATTTATTTTATTTATTTTAAATTTTTGCTTCACAAACTGGCTTTTGAATTAACTGATATGTTCTTTATCTAGTTTTGTTTGATTGCAGTCATATGTTATAGTAAATTCAATACATAATTTTAAGTAACATTTATACTGTAAGAATTTATTAGTATTCTTGGGTCAGTAAGGTGGCTTATTTGGTATAGGTCCTTGCTGTCAAGCCTAATAACCCAAGATTGGTCCTTGGGTCATACATAATTCAAAGAGAGCTGATTCTTGCCAGTTACCTTTTGATCCAAAAATATGTGCTCCACTAAATAAAATATAATAACAGTTATTGAAAAAGATTGGCCAAGAATTTGAAAGAAAGCAAGGAGGCTATAGGGGAGTTTGGAGTGATCAAAGGGAAGTGTAAAATGAGATTATATTGTAATCTCAAAAACACAAAGGTAAAAACCCTTTAAAAGTGCTTATTAGTATTTTTGATTTAGTTACTTTCCCTTTTATATTTACTGCTTGTTATCTAGTTCTACAGCTTATTTATCAATAATCTTTCTATTAGGCACATGGTAGATTTCCGTTTTTACATACAAGTGTGTTTATTTCTGAGTGATCTAAAGACAAGGTAGAAATTGTTCAGAGCTTTTTATTCTTGAGTTAGAATGTCATGGGTATGCATACTTCTTCCCTAAGAGAGAATATTAATTGCTACTGGTGTCAGAATTTCAGTCACTTTTACCTTTTAAGAAGCTGATCTTTGACGTGTTTATGAAAACTGCCTAATCTTTTAATAGATGACTAATTTTTTGAAGACGGCATCGTGACGCTTTTATCTTTGTATCTGCAAAACCAATGTTAAAAAAGGAGCAGTTTTCGTTTGACTCTTAAAAATTTTCTAGTCTAGTATGTAAAAGTAGAACTGAGATTGTAGATGACAAGCTTCTACTAATTATTCTGTATAGTTCATATTTAGGTATTCTACTAAATAAGTTTTTATTTTATAATGATTGTTTGTTGTCTTTCTTACTTTACAAGGCTTTCAGATTTTCTTTTCTAAGTTCAGTGCTTGCAGAGTCATAAGTGGAGACTGCATATTAATTTCCTGGCCACCCAGACCCAAATAATCACACAGAAACTTTATTAATTACAACACTGTTTGACCAGTAGTTTAGGTGTGTTCCTAGCTCTTACATCTTAAATTAACTCATTTTCATTAATCTGTGTATCAGCATGAGGCTGTGGCTTACTGGAAATATTCCAGTGGCATCTTTCTCCTTTGGCAGCTGCATGGCACCTCTTTGACTCCCATGTAGTGTGTGTGTGTGTGTGTGTGTGTGTGTGTGTGTGTGTGTGTATTTTTGTTTGGATTTCCTGCCTGGCTTTATTCTGCCCTGCCATTGGCTGAAGCAGCTTCTTTACTAACCAATGGTAATAAAACATATTCATAGCATACAGAGGGGAATCCCAAATCACAGAGTATTTGATTATGTTTGAAAAATGTGAGTTTTATTGAGTTCCTGTATCTGGGCCTGTGTTCAGAGGTCTGATTTAGGGCTGAAGATGGGAGTGGTAGCAGTGCTTTTCTGGCATGTGCCGTGAAGACCCTGGGTTCAATAACTTAAGCCAACCCAAGAATCAGAACTCCAAATCTGAAAAGGGATGATCTTTTCCTACGTAGTTTTTAAAATTAAGATTTTATTTTTCTGAGTGAGTTATATTACAACCCAACATTAATTCTTGAAAGATTTTCCCAGATAATGCACACATTCCCTTTGTGTGCTGCAGCTGAAGATGCATGTCTTGATGTTGGACTTTGGATGTTCAAGTAATTCCATGAAAAGAGCTTTTTCCATTTAAGGCAGAAATAAACTGACCTTAATCCTGATGAAGAGTTGATGTTTATTACCATGAGGAGAATCAGTTCTGGGTCCCAGTGGCACAGAGGAGGCTTTTATTAAGTGTTCTGGGACTAATTAATCAGGAAATGATTCTAATTAAAAAGGAAGCTGCTCATCAGCTGTCTGCTTAGGGTATTTCACAAACTGGAACTGTAAGCCTGGGTATTTACACTTCTGTTTCCCTGACCATTCTTTTTAACTGTGTCTGGCTCCGTTGAAATAGAAAATGAAAATATTCTCTTAGTAGGCTTCATTTTGTACTAATAAATTTGGATATCAAGTTGACTTCTTTCAGTTGTAAATTTACATGAAAGAAGTAATTTTGCAGTTAGACAAGTGTGGTTGATCCGAAAGACCTTTTAATTTTTATTTATTCTTTATTTCTTATTGCTTTCTTTCTTGCTTATCTATATGTCTGTCCATCCATCCATCCATCCATCCATCCATCCATCCATCCATCTATCCATCCTTCCTTCCATCCATCCATCCATAT
Source organism: Microtus oregoni (assembly GCF_018167655.1). Classification (NCBI taxonomy): domain Eukaryota; kingdom Metazoa; phylum Chordata; class Mammalia; order Rodentia; family Cricetidae; genus Microtus; species Microtus oregoni. The sequence goes on from NW_024543072.1 coordinate 38,160,859, forward strand.
CCATCCATCCATCATCCATCCATCCATCCATCCATCCATCCATCCAAGAAATAGCTCTGTAGATCAGATGGGCCTTGAACAAAGCCTGTAACTCTTTGTATTTTATCCCAGGTTTGCATCTTCACTCAATGGCTCTTAATATATTCTAAACATATTTTTATGTGTTAGTTGCTTTTAATAAGTAGATACAGGTCTGTTAAAATTATAGTCTGTTTAAACAAAGAAAAGTTACTAAGAAGTATCAATCTTTTATATACAGCACATCTGTTGGAAACAAAACTAAATTGAATAAGACTTCTGTAACCACAATTCTTACTCAAGTTTGCATCTTTAGGTTTATTTTATTTCCTCTGAACAGTAGTTTTGTGAAATTTTGCTAATTTGTGTATTTTAATTTCACAAGTATTTGCTTTATTTGTAGTACATGTTTAATGCATTAGTTATTTTATTTAGTCACTGCTGGGATTTATCTATGATGCATCAATTTCCATAATGTTGTGTGATTCACTCTGTAATACGTTTGTAGCATGATTTGTGATTGCTGTGAAAAGATGAACAAATGAAGTAATGCAGTTTAAAAGTTGTAAAAGGTCAAATAGAAGATGCAGTATCAGAACTGAAAATAAAATCTAGAGCTATTGATAGTTTATCTGATTCCCAGCCTTCCTTTTTATGTTTTACATCAAATATCACTAAGGGAATTGTTTTTTTTGTATTGTAATTAGAGTATAGGCTAATCAGAATTTCCATCCATAAATAGTATTTTCAGAGACTAAACCATAAGAGGTGACTTTCTGGATTTCTAGGCTTGATCTTTCAAGTGCTGTGGACAACTTGCATAGAGGCATCACTTCTTTGCCTGTTGTCTGGTTTGCTCACAGATGGATATTTATTGCCTCTTCTCCTTATGGCACATTAGGCATTGGATTGGTGCTGGGTAATGTTCCTAAATGATGTTTAGTTGATTCAAATTTGATTCTAATTTTCTAAGACAGCATGCCATATGCAGAATCAGCAAGGTTATAAGAATTATTTATTTCCTGATATGTTAAATCATATAATTTTGGATATTCTGAGTCCTTGGGTGGTATATTAATAGTTGAAGAGGGTGGTTATGATTAAGGTGCAACTATGTATTTGTATTATGGAGATAAAAACTTGTAAAAATCCCTGTATTAGTTAAGTATCCTTGAAAAATGAGAGAAAATTCTTTCCTTGATGAGTTTAACATTATTTAGGGATTCCATAATGCTTTAGGAGCACTGAAAGAATTCTTTAGTCCCATGAAAATACAGTAGCATAATATGTGCCAACCATTATACTAATTTGATGTGATGTATTATTTCGGCTTTGAACACAGATAAGGTGTACCTTTCTTTACAAACTGATATCTGTCTTAGTTCTTGGTATTCTACTAGTCTTGTTTTGCTTATATTGAGTTTTAATCATTACTGTGTTTTATTTGTTGCAAGCATGATCGAGACAGATCTTGGTGTTTAATGTTTGCTCATTTTACCAGTAGAACTTGTTAAAAACTGAGATTTGTAATGTATGGGATAGAGTTTGAAACTGTAATTTTTAATAGTCTTGTCAACAATACTATTAGTTTATTGACCATACTTTGAAACAAGGATCATGGTTCTTGCCTGTAAACTATGAAATATTCCTCAACTATTTTGCAAATAATTATTTAGTCAATGAATGCATGTGATGTGGTTGTTTCTAGGTTACTTTGGTTTTAAGAAAAATGTATATGTTAAAAGACATGAGGTGTGCCAGCAAGATGGCTCAGTGGGTGTTGTAATAAGAGCGGTAGGACTGCGTCCCCAGCACCCTGGCCGCCTGGCTAGATTATGCTCCGAAATAACAACACACAAACTGTATTCTTTTAAACACTGCTTGGCCCATTTCTATCTAGCCTCTTCTAGGCTAATTCTTGCACCTGGACTAGCCCATTTCTAATTATCTGTGTAGCCCACGAGGTGGCTTACCAGGGAGATTCTAGCCTACGTCCATCCTGGGTCAGAGCTTCATCGCGTGTGCCTCAGAGAGCAGAGCTATCCCTGCGTCCGCCCAGGAGAGGGGAGCATGGCGTCTCTGCTCCAGAGAGCAGAGCTGTCGAGTCTGAGCTCACTTCCTCTTCCTCCCAGCATTCTGTTCTGTTTTCTCCTCCCACCTATGTTTTAACCTATGAGGACCAAGCAGTTTCTTTATTGCTTAACCAATGAAATCAACAGATTGATATATGACACTCCCACATCAACTGGGTTAAGGTATCTGCTGCCCAGCCTGATATCTTGAGCTTGGTCTCAGAGACCCACATAGTGGAAGAAGAGAGCTGACTCCCTACCGTTGTCCTGTGTTTTTCACATGATGCCATATCAGACTCTCACAAATCAAACAGTAAGAATTAAAAATTTTAAAAAGTCATAATGTATCTTACCATAGAATATATAGTTTTGGGTCAATAATGTTTTTTCTTATTGTAATAGGGAGTTTGAATTATAATTTATGATTTTTGTGAAAAGATAGATGAGATCATACATCTTATAAACTTAAACACATAAATTTTCCTAGACAAAGATTATTATGTAAACTGGGAACATAAAGATATGTATGCAGTCCCAGAATTTAGGGACTAAGGTACTAGGGTTATGATTGGAAGGCCAACTTGAACCAATATTTCAGTCCCCAGTCCCCAAAGTGTATTATGTAAATTAGTGTAAACTGATAACCATGAAAACAGGTCAAAGACTGTTGTAAGGTTTAAGTTATGATTCTTAAATTTATGTTTTCTGTAACATGTAAGTCACCTGATGCTTACTCTTTAGCTATGGAAAATAAGGAGGAAAGTCAGAGAATCAAAGTGGGCGGGGGAAGGTGGTTCTCTGGAGTGATTTTCTTTCCTGTGTTTTGGTGTCTACTTTCATTTTGCTGCAGGCTTCTCCTTTAGCTCTGAGAATGTATGGAGGCTTTTAGGAGCCTAAGTAACAAGGCTTTTATACAGCCCAAAGTAACTTTTACTTCCATTAATCTTCATTGGTGTATTGCTCAACATATCACCTTCAAAACCATAATGCAAGTTCTTCCACAAAAGATAAGTCTTTTTTTCATTCCTCCTGTAATAGTATATTGAGAGAAAAAGCCTTTAGCACAAAAGACAGCCACGTTAATTTAACATATTCTATGATGACAACTGTAGGTTAACACAGAGTTTGAGGTTTATTGGAGCCCTACCTCCTGGCCCCTGAAAATGGAAAATGGGTCATTATGTGCACAGAAAGATATCTAAACAAACATTACTATAAGAAAACTCAACCAGTGTTTTTCCTGTGGCAATGAAGTGCCACATAACAAATTTATTCACTTAAACAGTGTCTTTATTTGTGTTACTTTTTAGAAACTACTCTTTAATAGGTGTGGTTGGGGCTGTGATTTTTGACAAAAGAAGCAAAAACTATCAAATGGAAAAAAAAGCATATTTAACAATTGGTGCTGGCATAACTAGATATCAACATGTAGAATGAAAATAGATTCATATCTGTCCCCATGCACAAAACTCAAGTTCAAATAGATCAAAGACCTCAACATAAAGCCAGCCACACTGAACCTCATAGAAGACTTAAGTGGAAGTACACTTGAATGCATTGGAACAGGAGACCACTTCCTAAATATAACCCCGGTAGCACAGACACTGAGAGAAACAACTAATAAGTGGGACCTCCTGAAACTGAAAAAGCTTCTGAAAAGCCAAGGACATGGTCAAAACGACAAAATGACAGCCTATAGAACAGAAAACGATCTTCACCCACCCCACATCAAACAGAAATCTGATCTCCAAAATATACAAAGAACTCAAGAAATTGGTCATCAAAAAAAACAAATAAGCCAATAAAAAAGTAGAGTACAGATCTAAACAGAGAACTCTCAACAGAGGAATCTAAGATGGCTGAAAGACACTTAAGGAAATGCTTAACATCCTTAGCCATCAGAGAAATGCAAATCAAAACAACTCTGAGATTCCATCTTTCACCTGTAAGAATGGCCAAGATCAAAAACACTAATGACAACTTATGTTGGAGAGGATGTGGGGTAAAGGGAATACTCCTGCATTGCTGGTGGGAATGCAAGCTGATACAGCCCCTTTGGATGTCAGTGTGGCGATTTCTCAGAAAATTAGGAAACAACCTTCATCAAGAACCAGCAATAGCACTTTTGGGTATATATCCAAAGGGTTCTCAAATTGTGCCACAAGGACATGTGCTCAACGATGGTCATAGCAACATTGTATGTCATAGCCAGAACCTGGAAACAACCTAGATGCCCCTTGACTGAAGAATGGAAAAGAAAAATGTGGTACATTTACACTATGAAGGAGTACTACACAGCAGAAAAAATAATGACATCTTGAGTTTTGCAGGAAAATGGATGGAGCTAGAAAACATCATTTTGAGTGAGGTAACCCAGACTCAGAAAGACAGTTATCACATGTACTCACTCATAAGTAGTTTTAAACATAAAACAGTGAGCTCAGTGGAGCTGATCTACTGGGAGCTCACCAAGGCCAGCTGGACTGTGACTGAAAAAGCATGGGTTAAAACTGGACTCTCTGAACATGGCGAACAATGAGGGCTTATGAGAAGCCAAGGACAATGGCACAGGGTTTTGATCCTACGCAATGTGCTGGCTTTGTGGGAGCCTAGCCAGTTTGGATGTTCACCTTCCTAGATATGGACAGAGGGGGGAGTACCTAGGACTTAACACAGGGCAGGGAACCCTGACTGCTCTTTGGACTGGAGATGGAGGGGGAGAGGAGTGGGAGGAGGGGGAGAAGGATGGGAGGAGGGGGAGAAGGGTGGGAGGAGGGGGAGAAGGATGGGAGGAGAGGGAGAAGGGTGGGAGGAGGGGGAGGGAAATGGGAGGCTGGGAGGAGGTGGAAACTTGTTTTTTTCCTTCCTTTTCTCAATAATAAAAAAAAAAATGAAAAAAATAAACATAAAACAAAACCAGCCCACAAATCACAATTCCAGAGAACCTAGACAATTAATAATAAGACAAAAAATAATAAGGACCCTAAGAGACACGTTCATAGATCTTTTCTACATGGGAAGTATAAAAAGACAAGAGCTCCTGAGTAAATTGGAGCATGGGGACTTTGGGAGAGGTTTGAAGGGAAGGGGAGAGGCAGGGAGGGGAGCAGAGATAAATGTAGAGCTCAATAAAAATAAAAAAATAACCCTATTCTCTAGAAGAAAATGAGCTCAGATTTTTGATATCTTTGATTGCTGGCAAAAACATAATGGTTTGATTCTCAAATATGCTGTCTATTAATTACACTATTGGTTTAGAGGAGATAGAAGTGCTTCTTGTCCTTCAGGAAATCTCTAATATTACAATGCAGAAGATAATTTAGAAACTAGAGTTAAAGTTTCATTCCTAGTAAATATTTTCTTATTTTATGCTATTTAGTTTTGCTTGACTATCAGTATGTGTTTGGGTTTGTGGACTTAAACCTTTTACAGTTTTGAGGGAATTATTTATTGACAAGAATAATTTTTTCTTGTGTGAGTTATGCCAAAGTAATGATTTAAAAATATTTTTAGGTAGCACATTTCTCCTAGAACAAAGTGGATATTTATACAAGTTTCATCTTCTGTAGTACCACCCAACAATAAAATACTCTCTGCTTTTCTTTTTTCTCTATTTTCTGTTTTCTATTTATTGATTTTTTTCTCTCATTTTACATGCCAATCCCAGTTCCCTCTTCTGCCCTTCCTTCTGCTGCTGCCATCTTCTACCCACCTAACCCCCCTCCCCCCAATCCATTCCTCAGAGAGGGTAAGATAAGGCTTCCCATGGGAATCAACAAAGTCTGGCACATCACTTTGGGACAGGATCAAGGCCCTCCTCCCTATATCTATGTTGAACAATGTTTCCCTACAAGGAGGATGGGCCCCAGAAAGCCAATTCAAGCTATTCATTCAGTAGGGATAAATTCTGGTCCCATTGTCAGTGGTCCTACAGTCTGCCCCAGCCATACAGCTGTCACCCACATTCAGAGGGCCTAGTTTGGCCCTATGCAGGTTCCCCGCTCTCAGTCCGAAGTCATCGAGCTCTCACTAGCTCAGGTCACCTGTTTCAGTGGGCATCCCCATCACTGTCGTGAACCTTTTGTTTATATTTGTTCTCTTTCTTCTCTTTGACTGGACTCTGGGTGCTTGGCCCAGTGCTAGCTGTGGATCTCTGCTTCTGCTTCTATCTGATGATGGGTGAAATTTCTATGATGACAGTTAAGATAGTCATCAATATGATTACAGAGGAAGGCTAGTTTAGGTACCTTCTTCACTATTGCTTAGGGACTTAGGTTATTTTTGTGGATTCCTGGGAATTTTTCTAGTGCCATGTTTCTTGCTAGCTCCATAATAGCTCCCTCAACCAAGACATCTCTTTCCTTTCTCTCCCTCTCTGTCCTTCCCCCATACCGGGCATCCTTTCTTCATGTTCCCCTCTTCCCTCCCGTTCTGCCCTCTCCCTTCCCTTACGCCCCCCCCCCCAATTTTCTCAGGAGATCTTGTCTATTTGCCCTTCCCAGGGGAATCTCTGTATATCTCTCTAGGGTTTTCCTTGTTACCTAGCAAATGTATGAAACTAGAAAAAACCATCCTGAGTGAGGTAACCCAAACCCAGAAAGACAAACACGATATGTTCTCACTCATATTAGATATAACACAAAGGATAACCAGCCTATAATTCACAACCCCAGAGAAGCTAGGTAGCTTTCTGCTTTTCTTTCTTTTTTCTTTTTTCATTTGAAATGTATTGATATATTTGGAAAGAGCATGGTTTTTATGTTACACCTGAGATTCATCATGGCATTTCTCTGTTATAGTTGCTGCTGCTAGAGGTTTAGACAACAAGAGCCTTCCATATGAAGGATCTATTTTTTTTTCCCTGAGGACCTCCTTTCTTACAGTATGTTTTATTTTTTTTTTGATTTTAGACATTTTATTTTATTTTATTTTTTTATTAACTTTTTTTATTGAGAAAAGAGAAAAAAAAACAAATTTCCTCCTCCTCCCAGCCTCCCACTTCCCTCCCCCTCCTCCCACCCTTCTCCCCCTCCCCCCACTCCTCTCCCCCTCCCTCTCCAGCCCAAAGAGCAGTCAGATTTCCCTGCCCTGTGGTAAGTCCTAGGTCCTCCCCCCTCCGTGCATTTCTAGGAAGGTGAACATCCAAACTGGCTAGGCTCCCACAAAGCCAGCACATTACGTAGGTTCAAAACCCCGTGCCATTGTCCTTGGGTTCTCATCAGCCCTCATTGTTGGCCATGCTCAGAGAGTCCAGTTTTATCCCATGCTTTTTCAGTCACAGTCCAGCTGGCCTTGGTGAGCTCCCAATAGATCAGCTCCACTGTCTCAGTGGGTGGGTGCTCCCCTCGTGGTCCCGACTTCTTTGCTCATGTTCTCCCTCCTTCTGCTCCTCATCGGGACCTTGGGAGCTCAGTCCAGTGCTCCAGTGTGGGTCTCTGTCTCTGTCTCCATCCATCACCAGATGAAGGTTCTATGATGATATGCAAGATATTCGTCAGTATTGCTCTAGGATAGGGTCATTTCAGGTTCCCCATCCTCAGCTGCCCAAGGAACTAACTGGGGACCTCGGCTTGGGTATCTGGGAGCCACTCTAGGTTCAAGTCTCTTGCCAACCCTAAGGTGGCTCCCTTAACTAAGAACCGTGCTTCCGTGCTCCCCCATCCAACCTTCCTTCATCCCAATCCTCCCCCTTTCCCAAGCTCCCCCCATTCTCCCCCTCTCCCCCCTCTCTCCCCATCTCCCCTTACCCCCATCCCACCCCACCCCCAAGATCTCTATTTTCTCCCCGGCAATTTTGTCTACTTCCCATAGCCAAGAGGACAACTATATGCTTTTCCTTTGGTTCACCTTCTTACTTAGCTTCTTTGGGATCACCAAGTGTAGACTCCGTGACCCTTGTTTATGGCTAGAAACCAATTATGAGTGAGTACATCCCATGTTCATCTTTTTGGGTCTGGGATACCTCACTCAGGATAGTGTTTTCTATTTCCATCCATTTGCATGCAAAATTTGAGAAGTCATTGTTTTTTACCGCAGCATAGTACTCTAATGTGTAGATATTCCACACTTTCTTCATCCATTCTTCCATTGAAGGGCATCTAGGTTGTTTCCAGGTTCTGGCTATTACAAATAATACTGCTATGAACATAGTTGAACAAATGCTCTTGTCATGTGATAGGGCATCTCTTGGGTATATTCCCAGGAGTGGTATTGCTGGGTCCAGGGGTAAGTTGATCCCGAATTTCCTGAGAAACCGAAACACCGATTTCCAAAGTGGTTGCACAAGATTGCATTCCCACCAGCAATGGATGAGTGTTCCCCTTCCTCCACAGCCTCTCCAGCAAAGGCTATCATTGGAGTTTTTTATTTTAGCCATTCTGACAGGTGTAAGATGATATCTCAAATTGAATAAATGGGACCTACTAAAACTGAGAAGCTTCTGTAAAGCAAAGGACACTGTCACCAAGACAAATAGGCAACCTACTGACTGGGAGAAGATCTTCACCAACCCCGCAACAGACAAAGGTCTGATCTCCAAAATATATAGAGAACTCAGGAAACTAGACTTTAAAATGCTAATTAACCCAATTAAAAAATGGGGCACTGAACTGAACAGAGAATTCTCAGCAGAGGAAGTTCAAATGGCCAAAAGACACTTAAGGTCATGCTCAACCTCCTTAGCAATCAGGGAAATGCAAATCAAAACAACTTACAGTATGTTTTAAAGATTGCAATTAAAGAACTCCTTAGAAAACTTTAATTGTTTCAGATTAAGAACAAGATCCAGATTTTAGTTTTACTGGTCTTGATGTTCTCTATCTATTCCTGGAGATCCTTTTCTCTTTTATCATTGCCCTTGAACTTGAAACACTTTTTTTAGTGCCTCCTATGGTTCAGGTTCATTCATGAATACCTTATATTTGATTTTCTTTATTTGGAAATGTCTGTTCTTAACAAGAAATTTTCACTGGACATAAACTGATAAACGAACTTCCATAACTTTAAAGAAAGCTAGAAGGCTATAGAAAATCATCTTCAGAATGATGAAAAACTATCATCCCCTCCTGGACCCTCGGTCTGTCCAGAAAATCTCCTCTATTTCCCCTTCACAAGGAGATCCATGCGTCCCATCCCCCTTTATGACCCCCTGTTACCTAGCCTCTCTTGTGAATAAAAAACTTCCATGGCCTTCAGAAATTTTTGTTTTTAAGCTATTCATTCAATTTGTATTAAAACCAAAAAGGCTCAGTACCCCAGATGGCTGTCATGATACTTGCTATGTAGTCGTCTTGAGATTGTTGGTAATTCCAGGTCGGCCTTAAATTTTCAATCCTCCTTTTGAGAATTTCATACATGAGTACTCTAGTTATATCATTTCCACTTTTCATCCCCCACCAACTTCTGTAACCCCTCAATTTCATAATTTATTCTTTAATTATTATATAGATACATAGACACACAACATACATGGCATGCGTGCATGCACACACACTCACTGCCTACTGAGTCCATTTAGTGCCTCTAATGTGTATCTGTCTTTAGGGATGACCACTTGCATTGGATATCCTATCAGGGGTGTTCTCATTCCTGGAGAAGATTGACTATGCCTCTCTCAGAAGCCATTCATTGTTTACACCTAATTTTCTGTGTGTCTAAAGCCAAGTATTTCGAATACAGTTAGAAATTGTGCTGGTTTAGCAAGGTGGCAGTGGTAGGTTCTTCTCTAAAGCCAATGACCGTACCTAAGCCATGGGTGGTTGGCTAAATTTATAGCATCAGGCATGATTTTCTAAGGAGAAATATTGAATAGCTATTAAGTCCAATTAGACAGATATTGGTCACCCCCAAGATATAAGTGCCACTATTTTGCCTTTGGGGATGTCTTGCTATTCCAGTCATTGTTGTGGTTCATAGGCTTTACAGCTGGACAGGACCATTGATAACCTTTCTCCCTTACCTTGCACTTTCCATATGCATCTTCCACATGCTTCGCATAGCACCTTCTAATGCCATGAGAACCAGTTTTCAGAGAGTGAATTTGCACTCCTCTAGCTTTACTCTCCCACGTGTGAAACATGTCGTGTACAGTTGTGTTGCTGTAACTTGCTTCAGCTGGTTAGCATCTTCTCCGTGAAACATATAGGGTTGGGAGAAGCTGTGACTTCCTCTTTTTCATCCATTAATAAGTGATCTGGAGCTTTCCTCTTGCAATTCTAGTGATATTTGACTGAGGTGTGAAAAATACTTGCTACAGACATATTTAGAATTCTATGCCAATTTATATTGTCATGAAAACCTCCCAGAATATTAGGAACAAGTTGGGTAGATGCAGTAGTTTTCTTCTAATAGATTTTTGTAACCTTAAACACGACAAAAGAACAAGCTCCTGCCTACTATCTTTTTTTAGGCAGTGAGATTTAGATAAGTATTTTCTATAAACACAGCAATGCAACCATTACCTAATAACTTACTATGTATCTAGACTTTTTTCAAGTTATTTAAATCTGTCTTGTATGAAGTAAAAGTTTTAATGTATAAAGATATCCCAGGGTTACTGGGTAAATGACCTCTCCAAATATTTCTAAAAACCCTTTAAGTCCCTATTTTGCTTACAAGTAAAATTTTAATTGTTATGCTATATATTTATAATAAACAAATTTATTAAACTAAATTAATTTATTAAACTAAATTAGTTTATTAAGAAGTTCTAAAGATTAGAATTATTTTTATAATTAAGTTTCATTTACCTCGAGGAAACTACTAATTGAGTGTTTATTGTAATTGTTTTGCTTCAATGGCATAATTTTACTGCGTGTTACGATCAATTAGCCAATATATCCTCATGAAGCTCTCTTAAGAAATACAGCTTGTTTAATACCTTTGCTCTTGAACAACACAGTAATTTCCCTTTCCTTTGGGGCATACAGCTGTTCCCAGCCTACTCAGTGCCATGTCGGGGCATAAAATCATCTTGACAGAAAGCTCTAAATTATAAATAGTCACACAATGACATTCAGCTTGGGCGGTGCATTTTCAAAAGGAGTTATTAAGCAAAATGTCATTTCAACCCATCACTAGAACTAGAATACTGTACATTTTTTCAGCCATTTTTTTTTGGTACCAAGATAGTATTTGTAAACTTGAACATTTAAACAGATAGGACTGTGATATGTATATGTATAAAATCACACAAAGCTATTAGATAAATGGCTTATGGGTTTTTTTTTTGCCATTGCTAACATTTTAATTAATAACTTTTTCCTAAGAAGACCACTGAAAACTTAGGATTAAAGGAGGCAAAATTAGAATAAATTTGTTTCTGATGTTTTAATTAGCTTTTGTTTGTGGTTATAGCTTCGGGCATCTCCTCACAGTTTAAATACAGTGTGCATTCTGATTTGCTGAGCCAAGGAGTTTGGCTGAAGAGTATAGAAACAGAGAGCAGAGAGTGATTTATTATTTTTTTTGAAAACACTTTCCTAATAAAAAATAAAGCAGACTTCTTTATTGTGTCAGTAAAACTGTCCCATTAAGAATTTGTCTTTTGCTTGCTTTCTTCCAGTTTCTTAGAAGGTCGCTAACTTAGTTTTAGCTTTGTTAACTCGGAGCTTTAACATGAGTTTCTCCAGTTTAATTAGTTCTGCTGGGCCCAGTGCAGAAACTTAAACTAAGACCCCGCTACAAATTCTTTATATATGATCAAACAAAAGAACAAAAAGTTGATTTATGTCATTATTTTAGTATAAAGAACTTTAGGATATTGGGTATTAATTAGATTTTTGGTTTTTTTCCTATTGTAAATGTTAGTTATATGTTACCTAATATTAGTGTTTGATCTTTGAATACACAATTCTGTCTTATTACATAAGTATTTTGTAAGTCATATAAGAATCATGAAAAATCTGCTTTTAACCCATTACTTTTCTTTGAACAAAATTAAGTACCATTTCAAAAATTTAACATTTTAGTAGTTTGTTGCCATAAATCTTCTTATGTTTTATAATGCTTGTGTCCTGGTTTGTACATGATTGCAGATGATTGCAGATAAAGCAATGTAAACAAGGAAATCTGAAGATGGTAACATCTTGTTCATAGTCATTATGTGAGAAAATTTAGAGCATTGCAAGATTGCAATTGCATTGTGAAAGGTTAGATACTAGGATCATCTAACCCTGTTGCTATGCATGAATTTATACATGTGTGTGTTGATTAATTTCATTTAAATTAATATAAACTAGTTATTCTGTTTGCTTACAATGTTTCGTTTAGCGAGTCAAAAGGTACACGAATGTTGATTTCCATTTCATCTCTGAGTCTGCTTTTGATCACCTTGTCTCCTTTTATCACAGACCTTTCAGAATAGAGGTACATTTTTTTTCTGGGCTTTTTCCTGTTTAGTAACATTTGTTCCTCTTTCATACATGTCTTGAAACAGCATCATAAGTTTATTCTTTCTTTTCTCATATTCTGTCTCTTCAGAGTGATTTCTGTGAAAGGTTCAATGTTCTGAGTTGTTCCCTGTGCTACCTAATCACTTTAGCCACTTAGCTTTGAAAGTGCCTGGTGAGAAAGAAGAAAGTTGTACTGGCAGATGTAGGTCATTTCAGCTGATTTGCCACTTTCTCATCCCTCATAACATGGCTCAAAAGTGGTAGAAATAATACAGTATTTCTGACTTTTTCTGAAAAAGCATTAAATTCAAGGTAATTTTAAGCTACTGTTGCTTCTGATACTCATTTAGGCCCCCCCCCTTTTTTTTTACAATATCAATGTGTGTGTGTGTGTGTGTGTGTGTGTGTGTGTGTGTTTAACTAACCAGAAAGGAACACAAATTCTCTTATCCTTTTATATAATATCACTATCCTCTATTATGTGCTAGGCAGAGTGCTTGCCATTGACGACATTAGTTAAAAGACATTAGAAAACTCATAAGTTTAATGTAAAAAGATCATAAACTATGCTTAAGTCTTTTGGTTGATATATTTAGTTACCTAATTAGTTATTCTATGCCTGGTACTTAGAACATCTCTACTTCTTTATGGTCAGAAGTGGCCATGTAATTGTTTCTGTTTCATCCCATCATATGTTAATATGAACAGGAGTAGACCAAGTACACTGCTTATAAAGTCAGTAGATTATTATGAACAATTTCGCAGAAATGAAAATATTGTCCTTTGAACAATGAATATGAAGTATTTATGAATCACTGTATGTTGAATTTCACTAGTAATAAAAAGATAAATGAGACAACTTTCTAGGTCTGGGAGCTGTCAGTGTTGCATGGGCAGAGGAGAAGAAGACATTTGCTGTGGGATAATGCTCTTGTACATTGTAAAGATTTGTCACTTGTATTAGTTTAATAAAATGCTAATTAGCCAGTAGCCCAGCAGTAAGTATAGGCAAGGTGACCAGACTAAGAGAATTTTGGCAAGAGGAAAGGCAGAGTAGATAAGTCAGTCACCAGCCAGATGTAGAGGAAGCAAGATAAGAATGCTTTACCAAGAATAAGTACCAAGCCACATGACTAAACATAGATAAGAACTATGGGTTGATTTAAGTTGTAAGAGCTAGTTAATGATGAGCCTGAACTAATAAGTCAGTTTGTAATTAATATAAGTTTCTGTGTATTTATTTGGGACTGAATGTCTTTGGGGCCAGGCAGGACAGAAACTTCTGTCTTCAGAGATTTGAAGGAGAGATGAAGAGGTTACTGGTGAAGATGTTCTTCTAAGTCAAGCATGGTAGTGCATGAGTATAATCCATCATTCAGGAGATAGAAACTGGAGGATTGCTGCAAGATTCAGGCCTGCCTGCCTGGTTAGCCGTTTCTTCCAGTCCAGTCAAGAGTTATAATGGGGCCCTATTTTAATCTCTTAATATCACTTTCTTAAAAAAAACAAAAAACAAAAATCAAAACTTTACTGAGTTAGTATGAGAATGTGAAGGACATTCTTGTGTGTGTGTGTGTGTTTTTCAAGACACGGTTTCTCTGTAGCTTTGGAGCCTGTCCTGGAACTAGCTCTTGTAGACCAGGCTGGCCTCGAACTCACAGAGATCCGCCTACCTTTGCCTCCCGAATGCTGGGACTAAAGGCATGTGCAACCACCGCCTGGCTTATTCTTGTGATTTTTAAACTGTGGCTTTTCTTATCTTTATTTTTTATCTTTCATTATGATATAATTGAATATATTATGATATAATTGAATATTTCTAGAAGCTGAATGGGACAGGATTGACTCAAAATTATATTAGTTTCTTTAGTTACGTTGTTCTCTTCAATGGTACTTTCACCTTCAACTTGTACTGATTGCTGGAGTACTTAATCATCACTATCAGAAATCTTCTTCTGAATATCAATTATACATGACAGAATTTCCAACTTTGAATAATAAGCAAACCATTGTTGACTATTTCAGCATTGTATAAATTTATTAAGACAGAATTTAAGTATAAAACTCCCTACATTTTTTCTCTCATGACCACAGTGAAGCTAATAGGCACACATTATAAAAAATTAATTACATGTTATGAATAGCTTCCAGAAACTAAATTATTGAACATGATTTTTAAACTACCTTATATGGTTAATTTATTTTGTTCATTTGCTTATATGTGTTTTCCTTTGAATATTTATGAGACCTTGTGTTTTTAGATGGCTCAGTTTCTCAGCATACTTTTCCACAACACTCTAAAAACTTGATATATAGAATAATGTTAGACAATATAACCTCTTCTTTATTCAATATTTTTATACTTGATTTCTATGTTCTTTTTTCAAATTTAGAAATACTTGGTTCTTAACATCATGGTAAATATTTCAACAAATGGTGACACCATCATTGCATTACAATAATTTGTTATGAGAGAGCACCTAGATTACCTGAACCTACTGCTAATAAAGACTCTAGATTATTGTAGAAAATTAGAAAAAGACAAGATCTTCCGAGTAAATTAGGAGCATGGGGACCTTGGGAGAGGGTTGAAGGGAGGGTAGAGGCAGGGAGGGGAGCAGAGAAAAATGTAGAGCTCAATAAAAATCAATAAAATTAAAAAAAGGAAAATTCTGAAAATAACTTAGGTAATATTCACAAAGAATACTTCTGCTGTACTTTGGGAAATACTATAAAAATTTAATATTTTCATATAAAGAGGCTGTTTATATATGGTATTGACAAATAAAATAACCCATCAACTTTTATAGTATTAATCTCTCAAGCACTACATGAATATAGATGAATATAGTTAAAATCATGATCAAATTAATTACTGAATAATCCATTCTTATTTTGTGAACGACTTTAAGCACTTAATACAATTGTAATAAAGTTAGATTATATTCTCTTTAGTAATTTTGAATGATCTTAGTTCTTTGTAAAAGTTAGGAAAGGTTATATTTTGTTGCGTGATACTAATAAACAGGGATTAACAGTATACAAAGATGAACAGTAATTAAAACAGAGACTCATAGTTGATCAATTGCTAAGAATGTGTAACTTAGCCTTAAATGGGAAGTTAATATGTGTTACCAATCCAAGATTTAAGGAGTATTGTGGAGGAGGGAACAGAAAGAATCTAAGAGTAGCTGGATGAAAAAGAATTGTATGAAATCCTATTTTGAAGAAATGACATGTGGTTTCATTCATGAATTTAATGCAGCTATGTTTACCTGCTCAAGGATCTGCAAAAGATAAATTGCAGCACTGCCTGTGGAGGAGCTTATGTGGTTCTACATGTAATTGAACTGTTGGTAGTTGGTGGCTGCTAGGGGAGCTTCACTTTTTCTTTTTTGGGTATGGATACTACTAAATTTCCCATGCTGCAGTGGATGGCTCCACTCTCATGTGAGATCTGGCAGTAGAACTACTTTGACTTAGTCGGTTGTTAAAAAGTAAAAGAAAAGGTTGCTGGAGAAATTGGTTAATGGGTTAAGAGTTTTTACTGCTTTTCCAGAAAACCTGGATATGGTTTATCTCACCCATATGGCAGTTTCCAACTATTGTACCTCTAATTTCAGAGGATTCAGTGTCTTCTTCTGGTCTCTGCAGGCCCTGAATGCACATGGTGCACATAAATTAGCTAGCAAAGTAACTAACGAAATAAGCAACTAACTGACTAACTGACTCTCACACACTCACACACGTAAAAATAATGAGTTAAAAGGAATCGTACATGAAGTTGGAAGGAAGAGGAATGTGTTAGGTAGGTAGTTGGAGTGGATATGATCAAAATATATTGTGTACAAGAATGAAGTTCTCGAAGAGTAAGTACAAATGTACTTTTTTATGTTGCTCTCATACTTTATTATATATATATATATATATATATATATATATATATTTCCATTCAAAAATTTCCACTTCCTCCCCTCCTCCCATTCCCCTCCCATTCCCTTCCTGCTCCCCTCCTCCCTCTCTTCCCTCCCCCTCCAGTCTTAAGAGATGGCAGGGTACCCTTCCCTGTGGGAAGTCCAAGGCCCTTCCCCCTCCTTCAAGGCCTAAATTACAAAAGAGAATACTGCAGTGTTTTGAAATCATTGCTCTGAAGGACTGTATATACTTCTATTTTTATGAAGATAGTAGGATCTTATTAGACTCAGGATTATAAAGATAGTGATCATGGCTAGTGCTGTTAATTACTGGGTAAGATATCGAGGGAAGTGAACTAGTGTTTTTGAAGGAATTATCACTTTACAAAATTACCAAGATTTAAGGTATATGCAACAGTAGGCTGTCACCAAGTATTGCAGCCTTCCATACCTAAGTGTGAGGAAGAAAGTGTGTTTCTCAAGTTTCTTTACTGACTTATAAAATAATACAATTATTTGAATAGGGGGATACCCAAAACAAGCAAACCAACAAACAAAACTCCAAAAGTGTTAGGGGTATGAAAAAGCAGAAGGATGTGGAATGATATTGATAGAAGTCTGCTCTAGAGAGCTGGCGTCAATTCCTGAGTGCTGAGGAAATATGATATTGTAATAATGTGCATCTCTACATTTGTTGATAAATCTTGAGGATTAGGAAGGAACAAATGAAACTAAAGGCTTTTGATTTTGTAACAGAAATATTTAAATCTGTTTTTATTTCCCAGTTTGGCCATCTTTAGGAAAAGACATTAATTCCTGTTACTTCCCAGTTTAAATTCTTTAGAGGCCTTACTAGTGCTTATGAAACACTCATGAATTCCCCTTGTAAGGCAAACAGCATGCCAGAGCATTGAACATGCCTAGTATTTGACAGACCTTCAGTAATTTTCTAATATAGCAGACCTCTAATGAGATGGATCTGGGCATGGCTTTGCAGTAAGTAGTATCTTTAACCTTTGGTGTTTTCAACTGGAGCACATGAGGACTCTGGGTAAGAAACAAATCAGAAGGTCAGAAAACTCAGATTTCATACAAACAATTGTGTTCAGTTATTGGACCTTGACTCCATGATCATCCATCTGCTCCTCATGGAGTTTGACAGTATGTAAGATTGTTAATCCATATTGATGGATGCCTGTACACTATCTCTGATTTAAATAACGTAGAAATGATACTTCAACTCTTACCTGAATATTTTGGTTTTTTTAAATTGGATTCCAGAAACAGTTGCAAAGACAAGATCATGAATATTTCAAGTTTGCTTTTCAAACCTGAGTCATAGATGTCACATTTCAAGTTAAGGTTTGATCATTCTACACTTCATGGCTCTTTAAAATTCTAGTTGCTATAACAACTTTGATATTTCTTTATTATTTTTAGCACATCAGTTGCCATAACAATAAGATACCTCAAAAAATAGCATTTTTTTTATAATGGAAAACTTCCTTTCAATTAAAAATGAGTTTAAATTAACCTTTCTTTATTTAATGTAAACCTGTTATTTAAAATGTGATGTTCTCACTACTGTTTCCATACAATTTTGTAGACATTTTTCAAGATATATTTTACAGTTAAATTTTACCATTATGATTATACTGTACAATATTTGAAGGAAAATTAGGTTTTATGTCCTTTCTGTAAGCTAATATTTAAGATTTCACTGATGCAAAATTGTTTTAAATAATTTAATTTCCATATGAACTTCCATTAAATAAGAAAAACTCTTATATATGAGATTTAGGAAAGCTTGGCATTTTTCTCCTGTGTTATTTTGAAATGCACTTCCAGTGTTTTAGTCACACTAGCAGTGGTGCCATTTCACTTATCCAGAAATAACTGGCAGTCTAGGACTGAACTATGACATTTTCCTGGTAGAGAGGTACTTTTATGTAAGTTTTGAGAAGAATTTATCATAAGCTTTGTTTCAGGTGTTAAGCCTCTAGGAAATTGCAAATAATAAATTGAAAGAGGAAATAGAAGATACTATTTTGTGTTATGCATAGAGAGCCAGAATGGTGGGTACTGTGTATTACTTTTAGTTTCTAATCATCTGTAGAATGAAACAGATCTGTCTCTATCTCTCTTGTTGCTCCTGCTGTCTCTAACATACACACTCATGGTCCACAGTTGCAAAGGTAAGTTATGTTATGAGGCAGTGTTTCAATTGATGTTAACAGTGATGATCACAAACTGTTTGGCAAATGTTAAATGAACATTCCTTGTAGACAAGTGAATTCACAAATTCATGGTTATCTTTGGTAATAATTTATACCAAGCTTAAATGTACTATTTCATCATTTTTCCATGTATACATGCACATGATCATACATTTAACATACAGAATGTTTCCCTCATCTTGTTTTTTTATAAAATTCTTGACAGTCAGTTATTGAATTTTTGTTTTTGCTCATGTATGCATACACTTGTATATACATGTTCATATGTGTGCATAAAAGCACACTTTTGTTCCAACTACTGCTCTGTTATAATTCAACAAAAATTTATTTTATGTTTTAGAACTTCATGTAAAGTGTGCTTTTTGAGGCATGACTTTTCCCTTTAGTGTTAGGTTCATCTGTGGTTTTTTTGGTGCTATTTTCAATTTTTTTTGTTGCTAACCAAAGTTTCTTCATGTATAAACTTGGTGGTGAATGTGTATATTGTTTGCAGTTTGGGCTGTTTAGTTTTGTATATACTACCAAGAACATTTTGTGTGTAAGACTTGATATCTAATGATTATTTTGTGGATGTATTTGCAGGTTTTTTGTAATGAGCTGGTAGGCCATAGTGTAGATTCGTTTACTACAATAAGGATTTCCAAAAA
This sequence comes from Microtus oregoni, assembly GCF_018167655.1. Classification (NCBI taxonomy): domain Eukaryota; kingdom Metazoa; phylum Chordata; class Mammalia; order Rodentia; family Cricetidae; genus Microtus; species Microtus oregoni. Next base: position 38,180,138 of record NW_024543072.1, read on the forward strand.
TTTTTGTTATTTTTACTAAATTTGGGCCATTTTATACTACTACCAATAGTTAGTAGAAATTTCAGTTCTTTACAATCTTACCAAAAATTTTATTGCCATTCTGTTAATTTTATCTACTGTAGTAAATTCATGGGTATCTTATTATTGCTTAATTTTAGCCTTGAACTAATTGATACTACGCATGTTTCATTCCTGTTCCCTAAAAGTTGTACATATTGATGGTACTATATGGTGTTTTGAGTCATTTATGATTATGTATGATTATGTTGTAATCTAATTCAACCTGAACATATAAATCTCTTGAAAAGTTGGACTTTCTTGGTGGTGCCAGAATTATATATTACTTTTTTCTAATTAAAAATAAAATAGTAGGCCGGGCGGTGGTGGCGCACGCCTTTAATCCCAGCACTCGGGAGGCAGAGGCAGGCGGATCTCTGTGAGTTCGAGACCAGCCTGGTCTACAAGAGCTAGTTCCAGGACAGGCTCCAAAACCACAGAGAAACCCTGTCTCGAAAAACCAAAAAAAAAAAAAAAAAAAAAAATAAAATAAAATAAAATAGTAAGGTACATTTTGGTAATCTGTATTCCGTTTGCTGGGCAATATCACATCAAAACTTAGTTCTCTCAACTTAGTATTCCTTGACTAACATCTTCCCATCTCTTCATTACTGTTGCCAGTCCATGGTAACCACAATTTTACTATCAGTCTCTATTATTATAATTTTTGATTTTTTGTATTTTATTAATTTATAGTGTCAGTAACAGTATTGTAGCCACAGTTTACTTTAAAATTCCTTCGTTAGGTGTGTGTTTTGTTAGTAACTTCATTCAGTCTTTTGACTTGCTGATTTTCTTTTGGTAAGAAATTTGGAAATTAAAATTTAGCCTATTATTATAGTTCAAACTTTGCTTCTGTGCCATGAATAGATTCCTGTAATGTATTTTCTTTTAGAAGTTGTTTATATTTTAAAACTTTTATGTTTTGAGATATCATTCAAGTAATTTTTTTTTTTTTTGAGATAAAGGTTTTTCTGTAGCATTGAAGCCTGTCCTGGAACTAGCTCTTATAGACCAGGCTGACTTAAAATTCACAGAGAATCACGTGCCTCTGCCTCCTGAGTGCTGGTATTAAAGGCATGCGCCACCACCACCACAAATAAATTTTTATGTGTAGTATGAGGTGACCTTAGTTCATATTTTATCAATGGGTTTCCAAATTTTTTAACTACTATTTACTGAAAAGATCTCCTTAAGCCCAGGCTTGTTTTAAAGATCTTACTGATATTCAACTGACCAAAAGCTCTGGTCTCAGTTTTTTAGCTTTTACTGTGTTACAGATCTGTATGAGGCCAATCTCTTGTACCATGGTTGTAAAGTAGGTCTTGAAATCAGGTTGTGCCAGTCTTCCAATTTTGTTTTTATTTTCTTTTAGAAGATTATTTTACAACAACTATTCAAAATTCTTTGTGTTTATATATAGGTTTTATAATCAGAAGTTAGCTAGTTTTACCAAAAAATCTGCCTAGATTTTAATGTGAGTATGCAGTAGATAAACTAGTGGGAATCTGGTCTATTTAATGATAGCAAGTCTTCAAAAGCATAAGGATGGTATATCCTTCCATATCCTTAAACCTTTAGCTTTGTCTTTGTGGCATTCTGCAATTCTCAGAATAGAGACATCCAGATTTTATTAGATGTATCCTTGTGTTCTGCTGTATGAGCCTATTTTAAATGATTTATTGTTTAGTATTTTACTTCCATTTTTTGTTGCATTTCTATAGTAATGATATGCCTCATATTCTGACAAAGTGTATTCATTTCCTTGTAGGTTAGGAGTAATTATTTTAATATTTCTCACACATATAATTATGGCTTTCCTGAATGGCTTTTCATTTTCTTGTTTATTATATTGACTGAAACTTTCAGTACAGGGTGCATGGAAGTTCATGCTTGTATATTCCATTTCTTTTTTTTTTTTTTTTTTTTTTTTTTGGTTTTTCGAGACAAGGTCTCTCTGTAACTTTGGAGCCTGTCCTGGAACTAGCTCTTGTAGGCCATGCTGGCCTCGAACTCACACAGATCTTCCTGCCTCTGCCTTCCGAGTGCTGGGATTAAAGGAGTGCGCCACCACCACCCAGCGAGGTCCTTCTTTCTATATGTATAATATTTCCAACTATAATACCCAAAGTCCAAGTGATAAGAATTCATAAATGATGACTGGTCTAGAGGTTCTTTGCTAGGCATGATAACATATTGTATGTGCATTAAGATTAGAAAACTGGGAACGGCAGAGTTTCATATCTTTTTTTCTTTTTAAATTAAAATAATGTTTGTTGTCTTATCAGTATGTTTGTTTTCCCTTCATGTATGTATGTGTGTCTGTGTCTGTGTGTGTGTATACATACACATGCACATATACCTGGTGTTATGGAGCACAGAGAAGGATGTCTGATCCCTTGGAACTGGGGTTACATATGGTTCTAACCAGCCATTTGGTGCTGAGTATGGAACCCCATTCCTCTGCAAGTCTTAAGTGCTCTTAACCACTGAATATTGTCTCTAGCTCTTAGAATTTAAACTCTTTAAATGCAAGATTTTTGTTGTATTTTTAACTTTTTGCATTTAATTGTACTTTTATTTAATGTTTGTTGTGGATTGTGATGTATATGTCAATAACAACAGGTAGGCTTACAGGCATTTTTTCCTCTATTTTCCTGATGATAACATGTCACAGAACTGTAGTACAGTATCACACCCATAATGGTACCAGCTACACCATTCAAAACACAGAATGATTCTATCATTCCAATATCACTAGTGTTTGTCCTTAAAGGCCACCTCAGTCTCCCTTATTTTTCAGGTCTAAAGGTCAAGTTTTAATGATTTTTTTCAAACATTGGTATAGAGTTGGATTTAAATAGATGTATAAATTACTAATACTTATCTAGTATTTGAATATATGAATAGATCAACTTTTCTCTGTTGCAATTTGGTCATATTTTTTACTTCTTCCTAGAAGTCTTTGTTATACAAGGGATTGTAATGAAATTGATCTATTTTCATCTTACAGAACTTTTTTCTGTTGTACTAATTGTCTCACATAAAAGTTAATGATGTTAGACATATGTTTGTTAAACTGCTATCCAATGCCCAGCAGTCTAATACCAGCACTTTAGATAATGATGAACAAAGCAAATATTTGCTCCCCCTGTGCGACTTCAGCTTGGTCAAGAAAAAATGAATAAAATAAATAATTACAATGATGATAAGTATAGAATATGGTACTCTGTGGGAACTCAGAGAAGGTTTCCTTTGGGAAGAAGTTCTTGGAGTAAGGTGGAAAGATTGAATGAGGGAAGTGGTCGGATATTGAGCAACTGGTGTGAGTACTCTGAGGCAGAAGGGAACACAGTGAGTTTATGTGGGTTTGGGGCGTATAGTGACAAGGTGTGGGGAGTTTGTGTAACCTGGATAATTTACAAGGAAAATGAGATTAGATAGTTAAATGGAGACTAGCTTTTATAGGACCTTTTATAAAATGCAGATTAAACTAAAGTATTTTAAGGAAGGAAGTGCCATGTTTTGTTTGAATTTTGGAAAAGATACTCATTTTTGTGCATAACAGATTGAAGAGAAGCTACGATCAACACAGACCAGATTGGAAGCCACTGCAATCGTCTAATTTAAAAGTGATGCTGGTTTTCCTAAGGTCATGACAGTGGAGACAGAGAAATTGAATAGTTGAGGAATTAAAGTCTGAATCCACACACTGTTTGCTTCCTTTAAAATATCTTAAGAGATGACATTTAATTTATCTTCTCCAGTTCTTTGAAATGTTACTGTACTGCTCATGTGGTTCTTTGGAAGTCACCGTTTGTTACTTATCCTACTTGGCATTAATAGCTAATTTCTGCCTTTACTGTTATATTTCTCTTGCTGTGATAAGACACTATGACCAAAGCAACTATAGAAGAAATAATGGGGTGGGTGTAGTTTCAGAGAATGAGTCCAAGACCATCATGGTGAGGAGCATGGAAGCAGGTAGGCAGACATGGTAATAGATCAGTAACTCAGAGCTTGCATCTTGATCTACAGTTACAAGACAAAGAGAGCTAACTAGGAGTGGGGTGGGCTTTTGAAACATCAAAGCCTGGCCCCAGTGACACACCTCTTCCAACAAGACCACACCTCTTAATTATTCCTAAACAGTTCCACCAACTGTTGACCAAGTATTCAAATATATGAGCCTATGGGGACTATTCTCATTTAAACTATCACAGTTACTTTATTTTCTAGGACATTGATTGGATTTTTAATAATAAAACAGCATATATAAAATATAGGATAAGGTAAATAATATGTAAATACTAAATGGTGTTTCTTCTAATAAATTAGTTTGGGCTTTTAGGAAGTAAGTATAAAGTAAGCTTAACTTAAGATATTTCTGAGATGATTCCTGGTTAACACTTGCCAATTGAAAGGAGAGGGAAGTAGATGGTAGTGATGATGACAAATAGCAGGGACACCAGACCTCTAAAATGAGAAGACTGGCTCTTGAATTAAAAAGAAAAAATGGCATATGTGATGTGATATGTAATTATATGTAACTGCTCTTTTGTTATTGAAGCTCCACATTCTAAATTATTTCCTGTAATTACCACGCCAGAAAAACTGATACAAAAAAATTCAGGGGCTAGTGAGTCAGTTATTATAAAGGAGAGTATGCCTTACTAGAACTTCTAACACTTTTTTTTAAAGCTAGTTGAAGGAAGGATGGAGGCTTAGTGGGTGAAAAGCACTGCTTTCTGAACTCTCTTTCCCACCATTACCTTTTATCTTGGAAGCCTATGCAACCGTGGATTGCTTACAATACTTTTAGAATAAAATCCATCCTAGTGTTATGTTTTGGAAATATATGAAATTAAAGCAATCTAGCACTTTAATTTCTATAAAAGATTTTTTGTTTGTTCTCTCCCTCTCCCTCTCCCTCTCCCTCTCCCTCTCCCTCTCTCTCTCTCTCTCTCTCTCTCTCCAGGATTTCTCTATTTAACAGCCTCGAACTCACGGAGATCCGCCTGCCTCTGCCTCCAGAGTGCTGGGATTAAAGCTTGTACCTTTGCTCACCATTTTCATAATTTTAGGGATACTATAATTCAAAACTATTTTGAAATGTGTCTTTTAAAAAAGACTTAAATTTTGTTAACTTGAGCATTAATAATATTAAGTAAGAACACTTTTTTTTTTAAAAAAAGACCTTTTAGATTTACTAATTTAATTTTATGCATTTGTGCTTTAGTGTATGCAGTTTGCACTTGTATATTTAGGAGTCTGTCCAGATCAAAAGATGCCATCAAATTTCCCAGAACTGGAGTTTGAGTTTGTGGTGGTTGCACACGGTCACGTGGGTGCTGGGAGCCAAAGCCAGGTCTTCTACAAGAGCCATAAGCTTTCTTAATTGCTGAGGTATGTCTCTAGCCCCTAGCACTTGGCCTTTTAAAATTGTTTTGTAGTAAAGCTTAATATTTTACTTTTCTTAGTGTGGAATGGATAACATGTCTACATCCATAAATATTTATCAAATATAATTTTATTTTGAATATTTATTGTTGTAATTAAGAGTATTCTCATCTTTCCAAGCATGGTGGCACATTCTTTAAATTCCATCAGGGAGGCAGATGCATCTGGCTCCCTGGGTTCTAGGCCAGCCTGGTCTACAGCAAGAATTCCAGGACAGCCAGGGTTACACAGGGAAAATCTGTCTCATTCTTGTGCTACCTTGTTTAAATGGTTTTAGGTATCTGTGTAAATCCAATATTTCTCTGTAAAAAAAAAATACATTGTAACTTGCAATATACTTAAATTTTAACTTTACAAAACTGAGTGTATTTATTCTAAGATTTACTTTTCTAATTTGTCTCATTAATATTTCTGTTGAAAGGTGTACTTATCTTTCTGTATTTGACCACCCATGAAGATTTTAAAAATAGCACGGTCTTCTAAAAAAAAAAATCCAAACAAACAAAAACTAAAAACTGTTTAACATGGGGGACAGATTAGGCTTTCTATCCTTTTTAAGTCATTTTTATAAAACATGAAGAGATTTTTCTAAATGACAGACATTAGAAGAAAGAAGAGAATGGGATTTAGTGGTTTGGTGTTCGGAATGACAGTTTTGACAATTTTTAGTCCCAGTTTCTTACCTCTGTAGTTGTAGTCAAACCATGTTTTCCTTCAGTAGTCCCCACTTTGCTTATTTGGGAAATAGTTACTATACTGATTACGTAGATATCTGAGCTTTAAAAATAGTTTGTAGGGATCAAGGCAAAGGGTGAAGGAGTGTAGTAGTATCAAAGAGTCCCACAATCGCCCAGGATGGAGTATAACAAAAGTGTATTTATTTGTAGATAAACTCACAGTAAGAGTATCCATCTGCAGTCCTCTGTATGCACTGGGATCTGGAACCAAATCCAGCAGGAAAGGGTGGCCTCACAAACTTTTCATCTGCACTTATAGTCCATGAGACCATGCCCAAAGTGGGCCAGTATCTTAAAAGCTACCGGCTGAAGGATTTCCCACAACAAAGGAGAAAAAGGGGAGGGAAGGCAGGAGAGGGGAGTAGATCAAGTTAGTGTGTGTGGGCATACTTGTGCTCATGTGAGAATCAGGAAAACTTGTGAATTTCTCTTCTGTTCTTCCTCAGTGTCATGGATGTTTATTAAACTTGGGTTGTCAGGGTTGTTGGTGACAAATGTCTTTTATCTGCTGAGCCATTTCAGTTCTGAGATTTAAGAATTTTATGAAGAAAAAAAGTATAAAAGCACATAGCACATTTTCTGGCGTATAGGGCATGTTTTCAATATGTATTAGTTTCCATTGCATTTTTATTTTCCTAATTTGCTTTAATCCTGTGACAATTATAAATTTTTTTCTGGTGGGGTTTTCTTTTGATGTAATAAAGCATGAGAAATAAGTTTAAAATAAATGAATGACTGCATGTAGTAAGTAAACCTAGATACAAATGTTTTAATATACACCAAATACTTGAGCAATTTTTTTTGCTTCTGCTAACTTATATATGTAATATATGTAGCTCAAGTACTGTGGGATATTAATTTTTTTACCTCTTGACATATTTGATATAGACAGATAACCATGGACTAAGTGCTTCTATTTATTCTGATGTCCCTGTCCTCTTAGATCATATTGACCTAGGTATTTCTCCAGACAGGTTTCACTGTCGCGGTTCTTTCCTGGTGTTTTGTTGTGCAGGTTAGTGCCAAATTCAGCATAGTCATGTGTGTGGGGGCATGTACTGGAAAGATGAGTAAATGACTTTTAATTTTTATTTAAAATATGATCATTTACCTTATAGTAAAAAGAAGTAGTTGTATTTTAAATTAGTTCATGAGGACTTAAATGATTTTTAATAATTTATAATTTTTTTTCAGCCAAAGAGTATTAGATTACTGCTGACTTTTTAGTGTCATAGTACCTTGTGGTACTTTCTCTACAAGGTTTAAAAGTATATGCCAGTTTTGTTTCCCTAGCACTATACATAAGAAATAATTTCCACAAATGCTGTAAAAAGAATGCCTTCAGAAGCCATTAAATGCTGTTTACATCTTAAAAGGATTGGTCAGTTTCATTGTCTTTCTTTGTCAATCTTGATCGGAGCTCACAGCCTAAGTCTATAAGCCTGCATGTGCCTGGCAACTGTTACCTAGTGACAGTTTCAGCTGCAGTAGCCATTGGCTGTGCTGACTGGGGCAGGAGGACCGAGTCACCTTTCTGATGGTGAGTTCTTCTGCATCAGCTCTGGATAAGGAGGAGGAGCAGGCTCTGGCTCAGGTGGAAGCAGTGAGACTGAGAAACTGTAAAGACTCTCCCGGCAGCATCTTGATAACTGCATCACAGTAAATCGGACTTCTGAATCAAGCAGCCCTGCTTCACAGCTGATATGAGTGAATTCGCATGAGAAGCATTACCTTATTCCTGTAACAAGAGAACTATTTTGTGATAAGTGAAACTCAGCATGTCCAAGGAGGAGTATTCTGTGGCTGACATAAAAGAAGGACTTCCCTGAATGGTGTGTTGCTGCACGAGAAAATAACTTTGAGAAGAATGCTTTCTATTAAGAAAATGTTTTCATTTCTAGCGCATGCTATTTCTTGAAAAGCTATGCCAACAAAGAGTGACAAGAGACTCCCTGAATTGCTTGTACTAGGGGGAAAGACTTTGGCAAATGTTAACCCGGTGCCAGAATGACCTTGGAAGCCTTTTGGATGGATTCTGCCCTGCCAGAATCACAGTATGTCAAAGCCCAGGATTTAAACACATCTTGTTGTGTTGAGATATTTTAAAACAAAGACTATTTCCCAGCCTACCTGATGGTCCTGCTTTAATTGAGTTTTTGCTTAAAATAGAATACAGAAACAGAAGAGGCATTTTCTTAACATATGGCTGCTAATAACTGCAAATATAATAAAACAAGGTAAATTTCTACTTTCAAATATTTAGTTAAAATAATGATTTAATGTGTTAATCATCTAATGGAAATAGGAAAACTGTAACAAATTGGAATATGAAACCTACTAGAAAGACTTAATTAACAGACACTAGCAGCATCTTTAGTGAAATGTGCTCAGTGTTTAGGGACATTTATATTTCTGTCTAAATGTCATCTACATTTATGATATATGTGTATTGTTGAATATGTGAGGAATTACTTCGAGCTATGTGTTTTATTATGCTTCTTTACAAGGACGTATCCTACCAAATAATGAAAGTTATTTTTAGTTATAGAAGCTGAAGTTAATAACATAGATTTATTTTGATATAGAAGAGCTATAAATTGCATTGCTGTCAGCATATCAGCAACTGTGGTGGTCTAATGCTAATTTCATATAAATGTTCAAAGAATGAATAGAGAATTAGGACTTTAGACATTTATTCTGCTTTTAGTTTTAGGTGTTGTTACACTAACTCATTGTGTAATATCTTCTCTTCTGGAAATTATCTTTTATTTTCATAAGCATTATATAGCAATCTGGAACCTGATTTTTATCCCTGTGTACCTCATTGTGTCCATACAAATGGTTCTTTTGTAATTAGCCTTTATAGAATTTTTGTTCTTACCTTTTAACAAATGAAAGAAAAATGGTTCCTAAAGTCTTTCCATCAGTATTAGATGTGAAATGAGGCTAAGAACACTTTTTATCATGTGAACTTTTTCTTGGCTTTTCATCTAAAACTAAGATCTTAATTATTTGAATTCTAAAATATGAATACATTTTTTATTGTATTTCATCACAGTTGAAACAGGAGACCTTAGGCAGTTTAAGACTGTTTCTTTTATTTTTCTTTCTAGCTGATCTCTAAAAAACTGTATCTTGAGAGAAACATTTCTTCCCTTGACAATGTTGTTTTTTTATTTTTTTATTTTTTTACAGATTTATATTTCATAGCACTAGCTAATAAATCCAGTTTCTCTAGAAGTGCCTGTATGTCCAAAAGTTGCTTGAAAGCACTGGAAGGAGTTAACAAGAGACCTCTTTTCACCTTTCTAGCTCATCCTCCTCCTTTATCCCCCAAAGCTGAGATGTGTCACTGGTGACCTAAGGCTGATGAAGAGACCTGAGCACACTGTGAAATGCTCAGCTGTAATACAGGCATTGGCACTTTCTACTGAAGCAGGTTCTCAGACACTGATTTGCAGAGTGTCTGGCACGGGCACCTGCTTGCTGCAGCCAAAGCTACAAATTTTCCTAATTCCAAGCCATGAATGAATCCAAGTGGACTGAATGGAGGATCCTGAACATGAGCAGTGGCATTGTGAATATGTCCGAGCATCATTCCTGCCCACTTGGATTTGGTCACTACAGTGTGGAGGATGTTTGCATCTTTGAGACAGTTGTTATTGTCTTGCTGACATTTCTAATCATCGCTGGGAATTTAACAGTCATCTTTGTCTTTCATTGTGCTCCACTGTTACATCATTATACTACCAGCTATTTCATACAGACAATGGCATATGCTGACCTCTTCGTTGGAGTTACCTGCTTGGTTCCTACTCTGTCTCTTCTACATTATTCTACAGGTGTCCACGAGTCATTGACTTGCCAGGTGTTTGGATATATTATCTCAGTTCTAAAAAGTGTTTCTATGGCCTGTCTTGCTTGCATCAGTGTGGATCGCTATCTTGCAATAACCAAGCCTCTTTCCTACAATCAATTGGTCACCCCTTGTCGCCTGAGAGTTTGCATTATTATGATTTGGATTTATTCCTGCCTAATTTTTTTGCCTTCTTTTTTTGGCTGGGGCAAACCTGGTTACCACGGTGACATTTTTGAATGGTGTGCCACATCTTGGCTCACCAGTGCCTATTTTACATGCTTTATTGTCTGTTTACTTTATGCTCCTGCTGCCTTGGTTGTCTGCTTCACTTACTTTCACATTTTCAAAATCTGCCGGCAGCACACCAAAGAGATAAATGACCGGAGGGCCCGATTCCCTAGTCACGAGGTAGATGCCTCTAGAGAGGCAGGACACAGCCCCGATCGTCGCTATGCCATGGTTTTATTTAGGATAACCAGTGTATTTTACATGCTATGGCTTCCGTATATTATTTACTTTCTTCTAGAAAGTTCTCGTGTCTTGGACAATCCAACACTGTCCTTCTTAACCACTTGGCTTGCTATAAGCAATAGTTTTTGTAACTGTGTAATATACAGCCTCTCCAACAGTGTTTTCCGCCTTGGCCTCCGAAGACTTTCTGAAACAATGTGCACATCTTGTGTGTGTGTGAAGGATCAGGAAGCACAGGATCCCAAGCCCAGGAGACGGGCAAATTCCTGTTCCATTTGAAGAGAACTGCACAGTAAATCAAATGTAATGTGACAGTGGTTTTGGATTGTATTCTTGATTTATTTGGAAATTTGCCCTAGAGAAATGTTTATGTGAATAGTTGACTAAGAAGTGAGGAATGACATTAAAGGTCTCTTTTATTTCCTTTTGTGCAAGAAAAAAAGCAAAAGGAAAGGATATATGGAGAATAATCTCATAAGAGAATTATAGCTTGTGAATATGTGTTCAGTGTTTGATTCTCATCATTGAGGATCGAAGAGATACTTCAAATCTGCAAAATATGAGCGCTTCTTAGCATCTCTTTTTCTACATTCTCTCTGCCTATGTCTCTGTCTTTTCTTTAGACTTATTCTGTGTTTTTACTCCTTGTACTTGTAGTTGCTCATTATTTACTAACCTGTCCTTCATGAAAGGTGCAAGTACTACATATATGAGGCCAAGTATAACTTTTCCATCATAGTACTGAGACATGCAGTCTACATCAATTGTGTTTAGGGAGGGTACACAGTAAGTGTTACGTTTTATTATTTTTCATACCACACGTGTTTATGTTCTTGTCATCTTCACAGCACAGATTCTCCACTACAAACAGAAAGGAGCAATATCTTTTTTTTCTTCTGTAAAAGGACTTTTGGTTTCTTTCCCTCTCCCCAACACCTGCAATTGCCAAATCAATATTTGATTCCTCTGAAACAAACACTGTAAGTGTCTGAGCTGATGAACGAATCCTCTATATAAGGGAGTCAAGGTATTAAATAAGGTATTTTTTATAACAAAGAAATCTAGTAGTTAAGAGATTGTGTTTAATACTTTGATGGATTTTGGAAACATTTTATCTGCTTTCTTTGAAGATTGTTCATTTGCCTAAAGGTTTTTTTTTTTTTGCTATAGTAAGGTTTTTATATTTTCTCTATAAAGCCCAGAATATTCCTAACGCAGATGCAGAATACTCACCTGTGATGAATATCACTCTTTGTGCTACTCATAAAGCCCTTTAGAAAAAGTTAAACACTGAGATTGCGTATTAGGTTTGTAACAACTTATTTCATGTCCACTACTCATTTTTATGGTATGTAGTTACATAGTCCATATTTTTTTTACAAAAGTATAAATTATATTATGTGGCTTGTGCCTAATGTTTTCATATATATATATATATATGTTGTTTAAGGTGTCAACACTGGAACCATATGTATGGACTTATTTTGAAAGGAAAATACTTTCGTGTAGTGGTTTAGATATTTAGAGTAGAGGAAGCTGCCTTCTTAGTGCTGCTGGTGATGCAGTATACTTACAAAAAGCAGTTTAGAGATGTTAATAATTTGTTTTATAATGGTCTGTTTTCAAATGTGGAGATTAATTAATTTTGTAATGGGCTACTTGAGAGTAAACAATAAGTTGGTGGGAGTTTAGGTTCTGCCATAATAAAGTAGATGTGAACAGATTAGCTTATATTTTTATCCTAAGTTCTTGCTAGAAAAGTTTTAAAAATTTCTATTACACTGCTAAAATTTTTCTTCTTAGCACTTAAGATTTTTTTTTTAATTTGTCTTATGAAAAACATTTAATGAAGCGTGCCTATGACTCTAACATAGAAGCCAACCATGTCTGCACACTGGTGTTTTGACTTTAAAAGTCTGTTAAAGAAATGTTGTCACTTTATTGAGGTTGTTCTTAACCCCTGTATATTTTTAAATATGTAAGAAATGTTTAAAATAAAAATAAAATAGTATTCTATATATTAAAACCAGACTTTGTATCAGTTTACTAAAACACCAGGAACAAGAGTTATTTGTTGGGAGATTAGAATCGGATTGTTCTGTACTTCCATTTCTGGGATTTGTGTAGACTCTTCTTTCCTGTTTATCAGTAGTATCTTAGATGAATTGAACTGTACCTTTTAAAATAGTATTTCTTACTCTTCAAATATGAGAAATAAATTCTCCAATATTATGCATATGTTACAGGAATCTATTTTTGGTTTGTTTAATTTAGCATAGTTTAGAGGGGTTGGAAAGAGGGCTCAGTGGTTGAGAGCACTTACCATTCTTACAGAGACTTGACTTCCATTTCTAGCACCCAATGGGGCAGTGTAATACAACAACTCTGGTGGATCCAGTACCCTCTTCAGTCCTCTGCAGACAACTACAGTCATCTGTACACACCCCTTCAGACATACATACACAGTAAGAAATCAATGTTTATAGAAATTTAGAGGTTTGGACAGAAATCTTGGAGATATTCCCTCTCCTAACATTTCCTTGTAACGTTAAGTAGTTTTGTGCTAGGCTCAGTGGTAGGATTTATGTGTATTATAATATTTAATCCTCTCTACAGCCTTTGCTCAAATCACAGTTAATTTCAGTCTAGAGCTGAGGAAAAATGACTCACTCACGATCGCTCATCCAATTATGGAGCCTTCTGCACATTTCTCTGGCCTGATGTCAAAGCCTGTGTCCTCTGCCAGCGTACTACACAGTTGTCTACACCTGGCTTAGTAAAAAGGCTGAATTACAATCTGCATTGCTGTTTAGACAAGCTCTCAGACCTCTGCATCTCTCACTGTGCCCTTTACTTCAGTTTTTTTCTAGGCATCATTTATTTTTCAGTGCTGTCTTTTGCCTCAGTTTTTTTCCCTGTGGACTGTCATTTTCTTTGATATCATATACTTCTTTTATTAAAACTTCATCCTGTTAATTTCAACCTTACCAACGTATTTTGTAATCAAACTAGAATTCTGGGGACATACTAACTCCTTGATTTTTGATCATTTGTGATAAACTTTCATTTAATAGCTTTTTCAAAGCTCTTTGAACTTTTTTGAAGGGCAAGGGTGAACAAGGACTTTCTTTTAATAAAGGAGATACTATCTTGCAGCAGAAATCCCGTTCCTCTGGCTCTTGAAATCCTTTGCTTCTTCTCCCAAGACATTTCCTCAATCTTCCTTGTAGGGACTGTGTTTCACACGGCTCAGTTAGAGGCTCTTCATATTCAGCTGTTCTCTGATTTTTGACTAGTTGTGACTCTGCAATGTTGTCCATCTGCCACAAAAAGAAACATTTTTGATGAGATGTGAGAGTTTCAATTATCTGTGGATATAAGGGCCTGAGAGTAGATGGGGAGGAATGAGAGTATAAATATAATTAAAATATGTTGTAGTATTCTTATGTATTTCCTCCAGGACTCCCTGGGATCACAGATCTCAGGGCTGCACCATCAGCTACATCAGCCAACTCTTCAATTCTGCTCATGGTCCTGGGGAGGAATCCATATATTCCCTTGACTTCTTAAAAATGTTTGTATGTATGCCTACAGGTGTTCATGTGTGCATATGATAACACGTGTCCATATGATTATGTGGAGACCAGGGGTTGACATAGTATGTCTTCCTCAATTGCTTTCTTTCTTTTTTTTTTTCTTTTTGGTTTTTGAGACAGGGTTTCTCTGTAGCTTTGAAGCCTGTCCTGGAAGTCGAACCTTAGGCCAATCTGGCCTCGAACTCACATAGATTCATCTGCCTCTGCCTCCCGAGTGCTGGGATTAAAGGCATGTGCCACCACTGCCCAGCCCTCAATTGTTTTCTATCTTACTTGATTTTTTTTCATTTATTTAATTGTGTTTGTGTCTGCACATGCATGTCCCCAAACACATATGCACCATGGTACACATGTGTAGGTCAGAAAACAACTTGTGAGAGTCAGTTCTGTCTTCCTGTTATGTGGGTTCTAACAGTTATCAGGCTTGGCAGAAAGTGCCTTTACCCACTGAATCATCTTGCCAGCAATCTACCCTGTTTTTTGAGATGGGGGTCTCTTATTGAATCTGGCTAGATTTTCAGGCCAGCAAGCTCTAAGGACCCTCCTCTCTCTGCCTTCCCAGTGCTGGGATTACAGGTATACCCTTATACCTGGCTTTTATGTGGATGAGGGGCAACTAACTGTACTTGGATTTTCATGCTTGTGCAGCAAGCACTTCAGAAACTCAACTCTCTCTCTAGCTCTTTAGATGATGTTGGTGGGCTTCCTGGTTGACAAGACAGGAGGGCGGTTACCTGCTGTCTGCCTCTTAAACCGTTTTGTCCTTAACTTTTCTTTGGGGCCTGGCTAAAGACCAGACACACTAAATGTACATAGTATAGTACATTTTCTAAACTGTGTTTGCCTCAGAGCCTCAGAAACAGAAATTTTATTAGGGGACAGAGAATTTCAACTTTTGCTGTTTGAAAAATGTACATTACTGAATTTTAAAAAAAAGTTTTTTCATTTTCTTTTAAAAATAATGTACTCAAAGATTTATAAAAATATATTAAGGGGCTGGAGAGATGGCTCAGAGGTTAAGAGCATTGCCTGCTCTTTCAAAGGTCCTGAGTTCAATTCCCAGCAACCACATGGTGGCTCACAACCATCTGTAATGGGGTCTGGTGCCCTCTTCTGGCCTGCAGGCATACACACAGAATATTGTATACATAATAAATAAATAAATAAAAAATATATTAAAACGTTTGTCATATAGTGAAAGGGACTATGTGAGGAACACTCTGGACTCTGTAATTTCCTTCTTTTTGTTGTATTTCTATATATATTTACATAACAAGATGGTAAATCAGGACTGTCCTTTTAATCTGTTAAGAATGGGTTAAGAAATATGATATATTTCATGGCATTATATTTTGTAATACCTACCTGGTTTGTTTATAAGTGAGAGTCAGAAATTATAGTGTACTTTATTACTCAGGGATTCTATTATGTGAATAATGTTTCTACAGCTTTGCGGTATTGAGGTATTTGCATATCACTAACATAGAAGCTTGGGCTGAAATCTTAGCTCAGTGGTCTTGGATTGATACTAACTGTTTTAATACCTCAGTTTTCTCATTGACAAAAATCAGAGGCTGGTTCCTCTTGTTACAAAATGTGAGGACTCAGCATGGCTTTGCATAAAAAGTATTTAGAATGCTTGAATTGCTGTTTTAAGTTTTTGCTCCCACATTTATTACCATCACAACTGAAAGCTAACCAATTACGACTGAAACAGAATTAATCCTTTCAGAATTAGGTTTAAAAGATACCATCTTTTCCTGCTTAAAGGTGTTTTAAAGCCAGATTTTGGATTAGACTTAGATGTTTTTAATTACAGAAAAGTCCACAGCGTCTGAAGACATATTCCCCAGGAATAGTTATTTGTGGTTAAAGATCTCCCACAAGCAGTTGTTTGACAGTCAGGTGTGAGCCAGAGATTGCTTTCTTATTTCTGTGTATTAATTAATGTTTAAAACAATCTTTTAACAACAGGCTTACAATAGTAAATAAGGATTATCTTACTATTTTTTGTAATATGAACTGTCATTTATTAAAATAGAATTTGATATATTTGTCACATATATTTTTCAATTATTAGTAAGCTTGTTTAATCTTCAGATACAATGAATTGTATAATTTTAAATATAAATGAGATTGTTGGCTTAAAAGGATTTTCTCAGATCCTCCCCATTCTCTCATCATTAGATGTGAGAAAGGTGCAACTATGTAATAAGCAGAGTAAAAAAGAACAAGATATAAGGAATCTGACAATGTGACAGATATTCTGAGCAAAGTGTCACCTATGCTCAGCCAGGACTGTCACTGGGCACAGTGGTCTACACTGTTGGGTCATTGCTATGCAGTTTTTTTGTATTTACTGTGAGTGATTTTCTTCTCTGTGTAAAGCTATTTTATAACTAGGGATGTAGTTCGTCCTACCATGCACAGAGCGCTGGATTCAAATCCATAGGACAGCATAAACCAGAGTAATTGGTAGTAAATACTTAGAAATTCATGTTCCAGGGGATTCGTCGCCTTCTTCTGGACTCCAAGGGCGTTGCGCGCATGTTAATGCACAGATATACATGCGGGCAGAACAGCATACCCATTAAATAAAAATAAATCTTTCATAAACAGCCACTTTATTTAGGATTAAGAAAATAAGTAACTACTGAGGAAAACGAAACAATTATATTGGAGAAGTTGATTTCTTTTTAATATTTTTGAAGATGAATGTTTTCTCTAATGCTAGTTTTGCTTCATAATTTTAAAATATTAACAACTTTATTTTAAGTAGTATAAAATGATTATAAATATTAAGATATTATGATGTTTTTGTTCTTTGATAGTCTTCTGTTGTTTCTTTTGTATAATGAGGAATTATTTTATGATCAGGGAAAGAAAATTTTTGTTTCGCTAAATGTTAAAAGTATAAATATTTTGAGAGGCCAGTAAAATTGCTTAGTGTGTTGTCACCAAGTCTAATGACCTGAGTTAAATTCCCTAGATGAACATGGTGTGAGGAGAGAATGGACTTCTAAAAGTTGTTCTCTGAACACACATACAGACCCTGTTGTTACAATTATTCTGAATTTCATAAGCCAGTTTTTGTTAATATAACAAGTAACTAATAATGTCAGAATATCTCCCTATAAGACACTTTATATAGCATTGTGATTTCTGAAATATTTATTTCTGGTATTTTTTGTCCTCCCTCCCTCCCTCCCTCCCTCCCTCCCTCCCTCCCTCCCTCTCTCCTTCCCTGTCTTCCTTCCTTTCTCCCTCCCTGGCTCTTGAAAACTTGTAATACTAGGTGTTTTTGATATATTTTTGCTTTAACCTGAACAATTTGGGGTCATCACTGAATTTGAAATTATTTCATTCTCTGCTTTTAGTGAACTATTGAATGCATCTTTCTGCATTTTTTCATATCTTTAGCAACAAATGATTCTGCACCAGAGAAATAGAATTTCTTTGCTTTATTAACTGTGTTTTCTAGATAATAGAATTCTACTTTTAGTTCCCCATTTTTGAAAACCATAGTTATATTTTAATAACAATGCATTTTTATATATGATTCTAATGATTCTATCAGTCAAGGTAAAGCAAGTCACAATAGAAGATTCACTCACACTGTATCTCAGACTAAGCTGGAATTCACTCTGTGGCCCAGCTGGCCTTGCACTCTTTGTGACCCTGTCTGTGTTCTAACATCTTGAGTATTTTGGGCTCAAAGACATAAACCACCATTCCTCGATTTTAGGACTGAGAAAAAAAAGTATACACTGAAGAGTTTGCTATTCTGAAAAGTTTTTCATTTTTTTAAATCATAAAATATATTTTAATAAAGTACCCATGCTTCCAAAACCAAGACATGCATATTTACATAGTAGATATTTATTGAATAGAGAAAGCAAACTTGTTAAGATAAATAATCATAGGATTTAGATTATTTAAAAAGGGAATCAATTTTAAAGCATTAACTGAAGAAATGATGACTGGAAGGAATGAAGACACCTCTACCTATCAGAGCTACAGATATTTAAGGCAAACATGACTTTTGACAGCGCATGGGGGAGTGTAGTGTGCTGACAATTGCTTGCTCTGGAGTTAGGCTGCTTGGGTTGCATTATCACTCTTCAGTTACCAGATGGGTTGGTAAATTTGAGCCTTCATATCATTATCTCTCAAGGATAATGAAAACACTTCTTAAAAGGCTGTAAATTGAAATGTCTAGGCATAACAGGGAAGTTACAACTGTGAAAGTCCAGTCCAACAAGATGGTCACCTAAACAAGACCTGTGTAAGACAGCACTAGTTTACAACGAACATGGAAAAATTTGCAAGGCATCTGGGTAAAAAAGCCTATTGATTCCTCTTCTCTGATCCCAGCAGCTCATTGTAGGCAAATGGCTCACTGTAAATGAAGCTCAGAAGCTTTTCTAACTAGGTTTCAGTTTATCTGCACACAGTGTGTGTGTGTGTGTGTGTGTGTGTGTGTGTGTGTGTGTGTAGATTTGTATTGGAGAAATTCTTTTGCTTATGAAAATTTCTGTTCAACTATAATAATATTTTAAATATGAAATCATTGCAACATTGTCATAAGTTTTAAACATCAGAAATGTTGAGCTTCTCATCAGGAAATGAAACTATTATAGCCTTAAACAGCCGACTTGCTTATAGACAAGCCTCTTTTGCAGTACCTCATTAAGTAGTAAAACAGAAAATTGAGCACTATAAGTATCAAACTTGTATGCAGTTCTAAAATGTGTATGACCTAATAGAATTTATTATTCTACATAGATTTAGTAGGTTCTTGACAGATTGTAAGTTAGAAAATAAATTTACTCCTATTTAAGAATAATATTTTTATAAAATCATCAACCAAATTAATTCTGATGTTATTAATGAATGAGAATAGAAAGCAATTTCAAGTGAGCAATAGTATATTTTTACTCAAAATTATACAGTCTTAATATCTTGGTAATTTTGTTAATATTCTCTCTTTCTTTCTCTGTCTCTGTCTCTGTCTCTCTCTGTCTCTCTCTCTGGCTAGTAATATAGTTTTAAGCTGACCCGTCAAAAACTTTGATTTTCTTCAAGTTTAGTAAATGATTGAGAAAATAAATGATGCCGATAATTATTTTGCTAACTTGGTGCACTGTAATGAAAGCAAACATCTGTATGTGGTTTTGTGCACTAAATATTATTTCAAGTCACTCACCTAGTAGGATCATTATTTGAACCATGTAAATCTCAATGGATATGTTAATGCCTGTACTGGATAGTTTTATGTCCACTTGACATAAGTTAGAGTCCTTTTAGAAGAGGGAACTTCAATTGAGAAAATGCTTCCACCATACTGTCCTGTGAGGAAGCCTGAGCCACATTTTTTTGATTGATGATTGATTTGAGAGGGTCCAGGGTCTGGCTCACTGTGAGCAGTGCCACCTTTGAACTGGTGGTTTTGGGTGCTACAAGGAAGCAGGATGTCCAAGTCCTTAGGAGAGAGACAGTAAGCAGCACTCTTTCATGGCATCTGCATCAATTTCTGCTCTGACTTCCCTAGATTATTACAGACTGTAAGATGGAATAAACCTTTCCCTTCACAAATTGCTTTTGGTCATGTTTTTATCACAGCAATAGAAAAGTAACTAAAACAATGCCTTTGTTGTGTGTTTTCTTAAAAAAAAAAAAGATTAGGAGCCTGGGCATGGTGGTGCATGCCTTGTAGTCCTAGCCACTAAGGTAGACTGGTGGGAGCAAGGGTAAGGAGTGAGCCTTCTCACAGTCCATGATCATCTTGGGTAGGATAGAAATAACTCACCTTAAAAGAAAGTTTCATTTATTGCTTTGGATTAAAATATTATTGAAAGAAAATAGTTATTTTATTTTATGTGTGCATTTGTCTATAAGAAAGTATATGCACTCTGTGCATAATTCTCAAAAGAGGTTATCTAATAATCCTGAAAGTGAATCCGATGCCACCATGTAGGTTTGAGAATGGAACCTTCGTCTTTTGCATGAGTGACAAGTGTTCTTACCCTCAAGCCAGCTAGCTCCTCAGTGATTCCCCTTCATTAGTTTATCTTTAATAAAAAGAGTTCAGAGGGAATCATTAAGTCCTCCTACCTTTTCCATCGCAAGCAAGGTATAGTTGTTTAAGTGAAAACCAGCAATTGCTTGTAGAGATGAATTGATTAAAATTACATTTTCTTTCCCCCCCTGAATATACCTGCCAGTTTGCCTTTTTATAAGATACACATTCTGGTTCCTCACAACTCTGTAACAGTTTGTGTTGTTAATCCCTGTGAATTGATCCTTAGATTCTAACTCCTGTTCCTTTATATAACTATCTTCTTTTTTTCTCTTTAACTGAGATTCTCTGTCATTTTTGTTTCTGATCTCCAAGGATATGTTGCTTCAGAAGAAAAATCTGGGGTATTTTAAATAGAATGAGAGAGAGTAGATCATATAGTGTTCCCTCACCTGATATAATTAGGTAGAAAAATAACCACTGATTCTGGTTTTCTTTTGTTCCACCCCCCTATGAAGTAGGAGTTTTGAAATGCAGGGATTTTAAGATGTAGTTATTTATATCTTAAACATTTATTCATCTTATGGCATATTCTTCATGAAAATCTTTATAAATAAAACTTTATCCATATGTAGTATTTTTGTAGTTTTAAAAGAGGAATACTAAGTAAAATTGTGATATTCTCCATTTTCCTAAATTCTTTTTCCAAAAAGAGCTGAATTTGTTTAAGTAAAAGAGTTCAGAGGGAATCATTGAGTCCTCCTGCCTATTTGTGCACGAAGCTCAGAGTTTCTGAAGAAGCTTCACCCTCAGCAATCCTATAGAACAAATGCAATTAGGCTCCTGAGTTTTCAGTATATCCCTTTCTGAATCCTACAAGAAATTCTCATATTGTACTTTCTTTTCCGAACTTAAAATAAAAGCAAAAACAAATATCTTGATACACATAAGTTTTTGAAAAATTTTTGGACTGAGGTCATCTTCCCACTTTAATTTCCATTTACTCAGTGCTGCTTCTTTGGTGATTAAAGTAATGTATTCTTTGAGACATTGAAGTTGGCTATTGCTGTTCTTCCAGTATTAATTCGGTCTTCATTGTCGGCTATTTTATTGTATCTGGTGTGCACCATACTTTGAGAAAGGGTAGTATTTTCCCTTTGGTAATGCTGCCTCTATTGTAGCAGTGATAGCGTCTAAAGGTGTGTGTGTGTGTGTGTGTGTGTTGGGTAGGGGGGGCTCACTTAGGCAAAATCTACTGAACAAAACCACCAGAAGCTTTGAGGCCTGTTCGTGGATACGAAGACTTCAGCTGTTGAGAATGTGGACCCCAGGGCTAGTGTGGGATTTAGGATTCCCTAACATGAAGACCATATGTGGAGATCTTACAGTGGCCCTTGGAATGCTTTGTCTACAGTGAATATTACATTAGTTTTAAGCTTGTACAAGGTGATCTCTGCATTGTAAGTAGTTTATTTGTTGAGCTGAAGTAAATTTATTTAGAGGTGTTTATTATTATTATTATTGAAAAAATATTTCCGCCTCCTCCCCGCCTCCCATTTCCCTACTCCTTCCCCACTCCCCCCCCCCACTCCTTTCCTCCTCCCTCTCCAGTCCAAAGAGAAGTCAGGGTTCCCTGCCCTGTGGGAAGTCCAAGGTCCCCCCCCTCCCAGATCTAGGAAGGTGAACATCCAAACAGGCTAGGCTCCCACAAAGCCACTACATGCAGTAGGATCAAAACCCAGTGCCATTGTTCTTGGCTTCTCATCAGCCTTCATTGTCCACCATTTTCAGAGAGTCCGGTTTTATCCCATGCTTTTTCAGACGCAGTTCAGTTGGCCTTGGTGAGCTCCCAATAGATCAGCCCCACTGTCTCAGAGGGTGGGTGCGCCCCTCATATTCCTGACTTCCTTGCTCATGTTCTCCCTCCTTCTGCTCCACATTTGGACCTTGGGAGCTCAGTCCGGTCTCTGTCTCCATCCATTGCCAGATGAAGATTCTATGGTGATATGCAAGATATTCATCAGTATGGCTATTGGATAGGGCCATTTCAGGTTCCATCTCCTCAGCTGCACAAGGAACTAACTGGACACCTGGGAGCCCCTCTAGAGTCAAGCCTCTTGCCAACCCTAAGATGGCTCCCTTAATTAGAATATATACTTCCCTGCTCCCATATCCACGCTTCCTTTATCCCAACCATCCCATTCCCCCAAGCTCCCCCCATCCTCCCCTTCTCACTTTTCTCTCCCCATTTCCCCTTACTCCCATCCCACCACCCCCAAGTTCCCAATATCTGCCCGGCAATCTTGTCTACTTCCAATATCCAGGAGGATAACTATATGTTTTTCTTTGGGTTCACCGTCTTAATTAACTTCTCTAGAATCATAAATTATAGGCTCAATGTCCTTTATTTATGGCTAGAAACCAATTATGAGTAAGTACATCCCATGTTCATCTTTTTGGGTCTGGGTTACCTCACTCAGGATAGTGTTTTCTATTTCTATTCATTTGCATGCAAAATTCAAGATGTCATTGTTTTTTACCGCTGCGTAGTACTCTAGTATGTATATATTTCATACTTTCTTCATCCACTCTTCCATTGAAGGGCATCTAGGTTGTTTCCAGGTTATGGCTATTACAAATAATGCTGCTATGAACATAGTTGAACAAATGCTTTTGTAATATGTTAGGGCATCTCTTGGGTATATTCCCAAGAGTGGTATTGCTGGGTCCTGGGTAGGTTGATCCTGAATTTCCTGAGAAACCACCACACTGCTTTCCAAAGTGGTTGCACAAGTTTGCATTCCCACCAGCAATGGATGAGGGTACCCCTTTCTCCACAACCTCTCCAGCAAAGGCTATCATTGCTGTTTTTGATTTTAGCCATTCTGACTGGTGTAAGATGATATCTCAAAGTTGTTTTGATTTGCATTTCCCTGATCGCTAAGGAGGTTGAGCATGACCTTAAGTGTCTTTTGGCCATTTGAACTTCTTCTGTTGAGAATTCTCTGTTCAGTTCAGTGCCCCATTTTTTAATTGGGTTAATTAGCATTTTAAAGTCTAGTTTCTTGAGTTCTTTATATATTTTGGAGATCAGACCTTTGTCTGTTGCGGGGTTGGTGAAGATCTTCTCCCAGTCAGTAGGTTGCCATTTTGTCTTAGTTACAGTGTCCTTTGCTTTACAGAAGCTTCTCAGTTTCAGGAGGTCCCATTTATTCAATGTTGCCCTTAATGTCTGTGCTGCTGGGGTTATACGTAGGAAGTGATCTCCTCTTGAGTCTCTTCCCTACAGTTTGTTTAGCTAATTCTTCTAAGAGTGGAGTTTGACTTGACTATCCTTTTCTTCTCTGCTTTCCGGTTATAGTGTATAAATAGAAAAGCTTTTGCAAGGAGTATTTTCGGAGATTTGAAAGATTGCTTAATATAGCTGTCCATCTTAATTGAATTTTTCCTTCCAGAGTTCACATTTAGTGGACTTGTAAGCTGTTCTTAAATATGCATCTTAAAGGAAGTGAAGTAATTATTGGACTGGTTGTGGCTTTTAGGTAATTTTTCTTATATTCAGCTAAAATGAACATCTGGGTTCTGAATGTTATTATATAAGGAATTTTATATTTTTATTTTACCCATGAACTTTTTTTGTACTTTATTAGAACCATTGTTGTTGTTGAGTATTTGCTAAACCTTGAGCCATTCTTAAAACATTTGACTTAGAAGATTATCACCAGCTTTTCTCTGAATAAACTCCTAATATATTCTTATTTAAATGGGATCAGAGCTGACTATAATGTTTTTTTGCATGTGATATGTCCAATAATAGATGACTATTAATCTATTATTTTTTTGGTTTATATATTTTACTCTGGTTTATTCATCCAAGAAAGTAAATCAGATTTAAAGTTATAACTAACTATATCATATATCCATTTTAACATGCCAAATTTATTTTCAATGAATACATTTTTAAAAATGCTTTATTTCATTTTTTCTATCTGTATGACCTTTATGCTTTTTACAAATACAGTTTTACTTTGGGACATAGAGGCAGGAGACCCATAAATTTGAGGACAGGCTATACTACATAGTGAGACTCTTTTCTAATAAGCAAAAGAACAAAATAAAAATATTTTATTTTTTTTACATCATTCTGTAGTTTGGATCATAATATTCCCAGAGGCCCTTTTAGTCAAGGTTTGTTTCCAACACAATAGTTTGAGAAGTGGTGGGAACTTTGAGAATTTGGCTCTAGTAGGAGGTCTTAGGTCTGTGGGAACATTCCTCTTGAAAGGAATTATAGGACCCTGTCCTCTTTTTTTTGATTCCTGCCCATAATGAGATGAGCAACTTCCTTCAACCATGTGTGCTTTCTGTGACATCTTGATTTGTCTCAGGCTCAAAACAGTAAGGTTGATAACCTATGTACCAAAACTGTAATACAAAATAAAACTTCTATCTGCCCCATCTGCTATAGCCATGTAATACTGACTAACACATATCTTACATTTATTTCTTTTGTACTTTACCTCATTTGTCTCAGCCTTTGTCATTTTTTTTGTTTTTCTTAGTATGGTAATATTTTTATTTGCAAATGTGATAAATATACCTTTAGTAGATTGTTTGAAAAGGTATTGCCAAACCCTGCGAGGCATTCCTTTTACCTTCCTCATACTTGGAGATGTGTTAGAATATTTGATAATTAGTATTCAGCATGTAATTCCACTCGTGTCTGAGATTCATTGCAGCAAAAGGACATGAAAAGGAATTAGTCAAGAGAACAGGTTGTAGTATTATTGAGTCCTCTGAGTGAGGTCACATAGGGACCATTTTATTCTTCTCGCACTGAATTGTGGTTGCAAATGTGAAGTGTTGTGTATCTGTGGAACTCATTTACTTAGCATCCCAAGGCCTCACTTCACACTGGTCACATACGAATCCTTTTCTCTGGCACTTACCATAGTTCTAGATTCCAAGAAATAAACATATAATTAATATTAACCATGTATCTGCACTGCCAAGGCATAGTCAGCCATCCTTTTCTTTTTGGGGAAATTTTGTTTAAGTTTAGAGAACCTTTTTTGGTCAAGTTTTCAAAGCCATTTAGGGGCCAACTTTGCAAGTGAGCTATTCTAAGGACAAGTAGACTCTAGAAGAATAGATTGGATGTAATCTGTTGTTACATTGACTTTCACTAAAATACATATGTTAGCATTTTTAGATATTGGTGGAAGACAATTTCTGACAGTATATACCAACAAGAGTCATTTAGTAGGCTTTATGTTTATAGAAATTTCTTTGAATGAAGACTTTTTATCAAAACATTATATCTCTTATTTTTATATCAATAAACTTTTCATTTGTGATATACCTTAATCTCATCTTGCCTTCTTTGTTGTTTTTCCCTAATAATAGTTTCAGTTATTGCCGTTCTCTTTCTCATTATAACTAATTGCAAATATTTTTAGATAGGCAGTTGGCAGAGATGTTATACAACTTACAAAGCTTAGTTTTCTCCTAATGCTTGACTGTTACTTTTAACTATAATTTTTTACTATTAAGGGGAAATTTTACTTGGGAAAAATACAATTTAAAAAATGAAACCAGCTGAATCTTCAAAATTTAACTTTCATGAATTATGTTTTAATTAGTTTATAGAAAGATGTTATTTATTTTACAACATTTTGCTTAATGTAATCCAGAAGGTATTTTGGAGTTGTTTGAAGATAGCATACTCTTCCAAACTTATAATATTGAAATACAGATTTTTAAAAATATAAAGCCAAGCCCTTTTGTTTATTCATTCAGCAAATCAAAGTATAATTTATCATATGATTATTTGTACTCTATGACTACCCTTTAAATATAGAAAGTCTTTTTAATATGGGTATCTTTAGGACTTGAAATGTAGTTTGCAAGAAGATTTTCAAGAATACCTTTCAGCAGAGATTTTGAAGATGAAAGATCATGACTGTTGGGGCTTTTATTTAAGTGCAGTACCACACAAGCGCAGATGATTGAATGACTGACTTTGAAGAATGACCTTTTTAAAGGCATTAGTTTGTTAGTCCTTTCCCGTTGCTGATTTCCTTGTTTTCTTTACATATTTCCACAGAAACCCCATCCATGGTCAGAGATTATCATTCTTTTTCCCAGTATTCCAAAGTAGACCTCACCAGATCTGGCCTTCAGCCTTTACTCTGGTCACATTTAGACCTCATCAAATCTGGCCTTCAGACTTTACTCTGGTCACATTTAGACCTCATCAGATCTGGCCTTCAGCTTTTTTCCTGGCCATATATAGACCTTGCCAAATCTGGTTTTTAGCCTTTTCCTCTGGTCACGTGATTTTGCTACTTTAGTCCTTATGCTGTAGATTTCTGATAAAAATTAACTATAATAGTTACAAAGAGAATTTATCCATGCCAACTTTTATTTTTTAAAAATATAATAACTTTTGGTTTTGTTTTCTTGTTAATGTTTTTAGTGTCAGGATTTAACTAGACTTCCAGTTTATAGCTTTGCATGTTAATGGATGATCACTGAAAAAAAAACTGTGGGGACCTTGAATCTCCCTTATTCCCAATTCTGTACAGTTAGTTCTTAGCTGCCTTGACTCCTCTGAATAGCCACTTAGTTTGCTTTTTTTTCTATAAGAATAATTGCTTTCATTTATTTAGTTCTCACATCTCTTCTTTTTGTGCCTTACCCTACTTCTACCAAGGTGAGGGTAAACTCAGAGCTCTGGTTGCATTGGTATTCATGGTCAGTCCCAGGCAGTTCTAGAACTCATAGAGGCCCTCCAGATTCATTTTTCAGAGTCTGGGAGGTATTTGGCTCATTATATCCTCCCCAACCCTCCATACCCCCTTTCTCTCTGCGTGTATGTGTGTGTGTGTGTGTGTGTGTGTGTGTGTGTGAGAGAGAGAGAGAGAGAGAGAGAGAGAGAGAGAGAGAGAGAGAGAGAGAGCTGAAAGAGAATGCTTATAGGCCTCACATTGCTAAAAGAGTACTCTACTGCTGGTCTATATTCCTACCAACTGGCTTATTACATTCTTTATGTGATTTTATCACTGCTTTAGACTAACAAATAATTATTCTTTTATTGATTTTTGTTGAGCTCTACTTTTTTCTCTTCTCCCCTCCCTGCTTCTTCCCTCTCCTTCAACCCTCTCTCAAGGTCCCCATGCTCCCAATTTACTCAGGAGATCTTGTCTTTTTCTACTACCCATATAGATTAGATCTATGTATGTCTCTCTTAGAGTCCTCATTGTTGTCTAGGTTCTCTGGGATTGTGATTTGTGGGCTGGTTTTCTTTGCTTTATGTTTAAAAACTACCTATGAGTGAACACATGTGATAATTGTCTTTCTGGGTCTGGGTTACCTCACTCAATGTGATGTTTTTTTTTTTAGCTCAATCCATTTGCCTGCAAAATTTGCGATGCTATTTTTTCTGCTGTGTAGTACTCCTTCATAGTGTAAATGTACCACATTTTCCTTATCCATTCTTTGTTCGAAAGGCATTTAGGTTGTTTCCAGGTTCTGGTTATGACAAACAATGCTGCTATGAACATCGTTGAGCACATGTCCTTGTGGCATGATTGAGCATCCTTTGGATATATACCCAAAAGTGGTATTGCTGGGTCTTGAGGAAGATTGTTTCCTAATTTTCTGAAAAATTGCCACACTGATATCCACAGGGGCTGTACCAATTTGCACTCCCACCAGCAATGTAGGAATGTTCCCTTTACCACACAACCTCTCCTACATAAGTTGTCTTCGGTGTTTTTTATCTTGGCCATTCTTACAGGTGTAAGATGGAATCTCAGAGTTATTTTGATTTGCATTTCTCTGATGACTAAGGATGTTGAACATTTCCTTAAGTATCTTTCAGCCATTTTAGATTCTTCTGTTGAGATTTCTCTGTTTAGGTCTGTACTTCATTTTTTTTATTGGCCTATTTGTTCTTTTGATGACCGATTTCTTGAGTTCTTTGTATATTTTGGAGATCAGACATCTGTCTGATGTGTAGTTAGTAAAGATCTTTTCCCATCCTGTAGGTTTGTTTTGTTGATCGTGTTTTTTGCTTTTCAGAAGCTTTTCAGTTTTAGGACGTTCCATTTATTATTTGTTTCTCTCAGTGTCAGTGCTACTGGGATTATATTTAGGGAAGTGGTCTCCTTTGCTAGTGCATTCAAGTGTACTTCCCACTTTCTCTTTTATGAGGTTCAGTGTGGCTAACTTTATGTTGAGGTCTTTGATCCACTTGGATTTGAGTTTTGTGCATGGTGATAGATATAGTTCTATTTTTATTCTTCTACATGGTGATATCCAGTTTTTCCAGCACCATTTGTTAAATATGCTTTTTTTTTCTATTTGAGATTTTTTTTTTGCTTCTTTGTCAAAAATCAGGTGTTTGAAGGTGTGTGGATTATTATCTGGGTCTTCGATTTCGTTCCATTGGTCCACCTGTCTGTTTTTATGCCAACACCAGACTGTTTTTAGTACTGAAGCTCTGTAATAGAGTTTGAAGTCAGGGATTGTGATGCCTCCAGAGTTCTTTTATTGTACAGGATTGTTTTGGCTATCCTGGGTTTTTTGCTTTGTCATATGAAGTTGAATATTGTTCTTTAGAGGTCTGTGAAGAATTTTGTTGGGATTTTAATGGGCATTGCATTGAATCTGTGGATTGCTTTTGGTAAGATAGCCAGTTTTACTATGTTAATTCTGCCTACCCAAGAGCATGGGAGATCTTTCCACTTTCTGGTGTCTTATTCAATTTCTTTCTTCAAAGATTTAAAGTTCTTGTCATACAAATCTTCCACTTGTTTAGTTAGATTTACTCTGAGATATATTATGCTATTTGTGGCTAATGTTAAGGGTGTTGCTTCTCTGATTTCTTTCCCAGCCCTTTTATCATCTGTGTACAGAAGGGCTACTGATTTTTTGAGTTAATCTTGCATACTGCTACATTACTGAAAGTGTTTATGGGTTGTAGAAGTTCCTTGGTAGAATTGTTGGCATCTCTTGTGTAAACTATCATATCATAGCAAATAGTGAGAGTTTGACTTCTTTTCTGATTTGTATCCCCTTGATTTCCTTTTGTTGTCTTATTGCTCTAGCTAGGACCTCAAGAACTATATTGAATGGATATGGAGAGAGTGGACAACCTTGTCTTATTCCTGATTTCAGTATGATTGCTGGGAGTGTCTCTCCATTTAGTTTGATGTTGGCTGTGGCTTGCTGTATATTACCTTTATTACGTTGAAGTATATTCCTTGTATCCCTGCTCTCTCCAAGATCTTTATCATGAAGAGATGTTGTATTTTGTCAAAATCTTTTTCGGCATCTAATGAGATGATCATGTGTTTTTTATTTTTCCGTTTTTATATGGTGGATTACGTTGACAGATTTTCGTATGTTGAACCATCTCTGCATCTCTGGGATGAAGCCAACTTGATCATGTTGGATGATGGTTCTGATGTGTTCTTAGATTTGATTTCACAGTATTTTATTTAGTATTCTTGCATCAATGTTCATGAGTGAGATTAGTCTGTAATTCTCTTTCTTAGTAATGTCTTTCTGTGGTTTGGATATCAGAGACCCACATTGGAGCAATGGACTGAGCTCCCAAGGTCCAAATGATCCTAGACCTGTACTGTATCTGTGGGGTCCATAGTGGAGTCTCTTTTTGTGTGTTGGTGGGTGACACAAAGGAAGGGAGATAGGCTTGGTGGGGAGACTGAGAGGTGCAGCGGGGAACATCTAGGAGAACCCTGGTTATATACTAAGA
Organism: Microtus oregoni; assembly: GCF_018167655.1. Lineage (NCBI taxonomy): Eukaryota > Metazoa > Chordata > Mammalia > Rodentia > Cricetidae > Microtus > Microtus oregoni. The sequence continues at coordinate 38,210,121 of NW_024543072.1, forward strand.
GGTGGAGTCTCTGGGGGAACTAATTTAGCATGGAAAGAGGGGCTCCCGCTGGCATGCTGTATCAGGATTAGGAATAATTCTCTAGAGACTAGAATGGAGAAATGGGAAGATAGGAGAAATCGAGTACCTATGTCTCAGCCAACGTGGACACTGAGGGGTCCCTGGTAGAAGGTGGATTGGTGGGTTTGTGGGTAAAACAAAGGGATGGAGATTGGCTAAATGGGAACAAACACTGAATGAGCCAGTGTGAAAGAGCTTTGGTGACCCTGGGTCATTACCAATAATTAGTCCTATGAAAATTTTATCATAAATGTGTGTGTCGGGGGAGAGAGACAGAGACAGGGAGATGGAGAGGAGAGATTGATTATATTTTTATGCAGTTTGGCTACATAATCAAGTCCACTTCAGAGCCATGACCCATCTTGACACGGGATACCTACTTCATTTGTCAGGTACTTAAATGCTTTAGCATTTTCTATGTCATGGAGTAATTAGCTTTTCGTGCATTGCTCTCCCTTTGCACTTCTTTCTCTCATCAACCAGGAACTGATTTCAGAGCTTAATCAGGCATTCATAGTTTCCTCGTATTTTAGTGTGGAAAATATATATGCATATTCATTTTAAATTTGTTCATACCAGAGGAGCAAATGATAATGTTTTCTTTCATGTTCAGAGATGATTATCCTACATTATTTTCATCAGTATTCAGAAGGAATTGTGTGTGTGTGTGGTGGGTGTTTTCTTGTTTTTGTGCATGTATGTGTAAGCCGGAGGTCAGGATCTGAGGCCTTTCTCAGTTGCTCTCCACCTGTGCTTGCATCTGTAGTTTCTGTTCGTTTAGTCAGATTTTCCATTTCCAGAATTCCTTTGGTCTGTGTTTTCTTTATTGCCTCTTATTTATTATCAAGTCTTGCACTGTTTTCTTCACCAATTTGATTGTTTTTTCTTGGTTTTCTTTAATAGATTTATTGATTTTTTCCAAAATTTTATCTTTTCCTCCATTTCTTTAAAGGATTTTTTCATTTCTTCTTTATGGGTCTCTATCATCTTTATAAAGTTATATTTAAAGTTGTTTTCTTGTGCTGCTTCTGGGGTAGGATGTTCAGGTTTTCCTGTTTTACGGCCACTAGATTCTGGTGTTGCCTTGTTGCTTTTTAGGTTATTGAATGTTATTCTTGCATTGGTTGCTACCCATTTTTTTCCTGCAGTTGGTGGAGGCAGTGTCTTTGTGTCTTGGTTAAATCCTTTCAGTAGGTGTCTGTGTCTTAGGTAGCCACCCTTGGTCTGCTCTATGTAGTTGCTCTCTGTATCTCAGGGAGCTGCTGAGGTCTCTAGGATGGGTGGGTTTGGAGGTAAAGTGGGTCTGATTTATGTGGGGGGGGAGTGTTGGAGCAGCCTGCCTCATATGGCTTGCCTGCTGGCCAGCTAGTAAATCTGAGGCAGGTGGGAGAGTGGCCAGGGATTTTGCCCTGTGGCTGTTCAGCTGGGAATCTGGTCACTCACTTCTTGCTCTACTCTCTGCAGTAGCAGTCTATGCATCAGAGATCTTCTGAAGTCTCAGGTGTGTGTGTGGGGGGGGTCAGTTTAGAGGCAGAGTAGGACTTGTAGATTACTGGGGCCAATCAATGGGGAGGGGTTGGAACAGTCTACCTGCAGGAGTCTTGCCTGCTGGCTGGCTAGTAAAGCTGAGGAAGGTGGGAGCGTGGCCTGGGATTTTTCCCCAGGGACTTAGGACTAGAGACTGGGCTGTCCAGCTGGGGAGCTGGTCACTCACCTCTTGGTCCACTCTCTCAGCTGGATTCTAATAAATGTGTTATTTTGATATTGGTTAAAATGTTTAAAGGTAGTACTATGAATTCTAGTTTTTGTTAGAGAAGTTATCAGAGTGATGCAGGAAATATGATACTGAATTCAAAATTTTTATGCCTTCATTATATTTTATAAAAAGAAGTTTTCAACAGAATACTCATTCTTTTTCTATGTAAAAATATTTTAATTTGTTCTAAGGGTGTAGATTTTGTAACCTCTCAAATTTTATCTTTATCCTCTGTTTAAAACTATCAAATTGGGTTTGGAGAATTTGCCAAGTTGTTAAGAGTGCTTGCAGCCTTTGCATAGGACCCAAACCCAAAACCTACTGTAACCTTGATGCCCTCTTCTGGCCCCTTGGGCACCTGCACTCATGTACAGAACATCCTACACTCACATACAGAAAATTAAGAATAAAACAAAAGTTTAAAAACAATATCAAATCATTATATTCTAATGTTATTTAATATGTAAGTTGTATTTCTTTCATGTAATAATGTGTTTTAAAGATTGCACTAATAATTTCCTGATCTTTAGCATTTTCTGTGACAAACCTTTGTAGTTAATCTATATCTTGAATAGAGGCCACATTATTATAGTATATGAACAAAATAGCATTGCAACTTAAAATCATACATTTCAAAAGCAGGAATTGTGCCTCTGTCTGTTGGAATTGCTGTTTTCTTGGTTACAGCCACTGTTACAGTGATGATACATAGGACTCAGGATGGATGGAAAGGGGAATGTTTATTTATTGTTGATCAGGGTGTAAACTGGTAGAATCATTGTGGAAATCAGTGTGGAGTTTCCTTAAAAAGATATAAGTTTATGTACCACAATATCCATCTTTACTATCCTTAGCTATATACTCAAAGGACTCTATAACTTTCTACAGAAATACTTGCTCATCTGTATTCATTGATGCTCTATTTGCAATATCCAGAAATTGGAAACAGCCTAGATGTCCACCATTTGACAAATGGATAACAAAACTGTGTTAAATTATACAATATTATTCAGATGTTAATAAAAATGAATTATGAAATTTTGAGCAAATAGAGCTAGAAACTATCATCCTGAATTAGGTAAGCCAGAAATACTGAATGCTTTATCTTATATGCAAATGTTAACTTTTAAACTTAAGATATATTGTTTTCAATTAGAATAGCAACAGAGGTTAAATAGCTAGTATGGGACCATTCGGGAGAGGAGCAGATCTTCCATGAAAGGGTAAATACAATGTAGTGTTATAAAGGGATAAATGAAAACTAGAATAGGAAAATTAAATGAGGAGGATGGACGGGTAGGGTAAATTAAGTGATATAAGAAAGGGCAACGAAAACTAAAGGCTATAGAAAAGCCATACGGAAACCTACTACTTTAGAAAACCTTCCTAAAATATATGTGAAAATAATACATTCTTGACAAGAATTTAAATGGAATCACCATATAATGAGGACACAATGCCCTAGCTAGACATCTTATACCGCCAACTAAAATTTTAAGCACAAGGTATAGGTTACATCTTACTGAATTCTTGGCCAGAGGGGTCCAAGAGACCCCTCTAACCATCACAGGTTGCCAAAGCTATTGGTTTCTCATCACAACCTGATAGTAAGGTTCTATTGCTAAAGAGTACTTACTTATGTCATCAAATATGAAGAAATTTGAGCTGGCTCCATATCAGAAGTTTCCTCCCTATAGACTAGTATTTATAATGCTTGGAAAATATTCTTCAGTTTCATTCTGCTACAAACCCTGCTCCCCACAACAGTGACTTTCCTGAAAGATATACAGATGTTATGGGAGCAACCAACCACTTTGACTCGGTTTAGGGCCTACTTTATGAGATGGAATCCATACCTGACGCTACTAAAGTGGCCAAGAACTTGAGATGAGGTAGGACATCGGCATTAGTAGAAAAAACTATGGCTAAACCTTCTAGTACAGGAACATGGCAATAAAATGACTCCTAATGTCATATTGCTATACCCATGAGAAACCCTAATGAGACAAGCTACTTCTTGTAGTAAATAATTGACACAGAAATTCACAACTGCACAAGGTGCTAGCAGTGAGAGACTCCAAAGCACTGAACCCTAAATGAGATCTGTATCAAACACTGACTTTTAAGGCTCAGAAATCTGTGTGAAGAGGTGGAAAGAACATAAGAACGAGAGGTGATGGATGACTCCATGGAAACAGTGTCTTCCAGATACTGTAGGGCTGATACACAAGTGTTCTCACATAGACTGACTGCATACACAAGACCTTCAGAAATTTAAACCAGACATATTACCAGCACAAAGAAGGGAAAGTGGCAACAAAGTCCCACCTATAACCAAGAAACTAGTTGTAGTTGATACCCACTGGGAAAGGGAAAATCAGTTTTTTTCAGTGCAGTAACACTGGGTGTATCAACTACACTGGAAAATAAAACAAAAACTTCCAATGGGCTGTCACTTCACTTTTTTTAACCTATATTCAAACTAGTTATTTTTTAACAAATATTTTATGAAATGTCTTAATATATGCTTACCTCAAGTATGTGGATACATGGGATGGTATCACTTGTAGATTATACTGAATTAACAAGTAAAATCTTGGTTTTTATTTATATCTTAAGTAATTTTAAATTAAAAACTAAATTAACTCAGAAACCATTACTGTTTGTGAAACTTCTCTGTATAACTTTGCTTATTCTTGGTTGGTCCATTTTGAATAGCTTCTGTATTTTATTATTAATGTAATACTTGGACTTCCCAACAGGTCAGGGAACCCTGATTGCTCTTCGAGCTGATGAGGGAGGGGGACTTGATCAGGGGAGGGGGAAGGAAATGGGAGGCGGTGGCGGGGAGGAGGCAGAAATCCTTAATAAATAAATAAATTAAAAAAAATACTTGTTAGAATAAAACAAGTGTTATTACCATGAATGTTTTTAGATGAACCAAAATGTACTCAGAACCCTCCTTCCCTTTTTCAACAGATATTTGACTTTTCTTGTCTTGCTACAATGCATATGCCAGTTATTGGCTACAACATTAATACTAATTTTTGGGTACCCTAGGAAAGTCTGAACCTAAGACTAGCTACTCTAGACCAATAGATCTAAGCTTTAATGAAAATTACAGATCTTCTGAGGCACTTGTTGAAACAGAAATTTTGGTTCAGCAAGGTTGGGAAGAGTCCAAAGCTCTTCATTTCTGAGAAGTTTCCTTGTGATGCCACTGTCTTGGATAGAAGCTTGGATTACATATATCTAGTGCTTATCAAGTTTACTGAGATTTTTAGATTAGTAGCTTGCTCTCTCACTGGCTGAGGCTCAGCTAACTTTTGCATACACTAGACTCACATAAGATAAAGTTTGCTAAAACTCGACATTCCTAGCCTCTGATCCACGGAATGTGTTTTTGTGGTACTTAGGAACACAGGAATCTGCACTTCAATGTTTTAAATTTCTGTGCAGGCAAACTAACACTATAGGTTACAAAGGAATACTTTATTTACATTTTGAAGTTGCTATATGAATTCATGGATTCTTTTGTACAAAAATTTTTATTTAAAGTCAAAGATACAGTGGAATTTCTGAAAGGTAATTACTTTTGTTGTTAGTATTAGGTTAATAAAGAAGCAGTGGCTGTTTCTCCATGCTTTGCTTCTTTGTACCATTGCCGCAGGAAGACTGCATAATTTATTATAATATATCAGTGGCAAAGATATGGCTTTCTTTGCTTCCTAATTAACCTCAAAGGGTCTTAACTGCTTAACTGATTAGAAGTAATAGATGTGTAGATATTTGAAATTCTGCTGAAGATTGATTCTTCTCTTGGTGATGACCAAATTATTTATTCTGTCTCTGGGAAACATTTAAATCCCTAATATTACTTGAAGTTATATTCATCAAAGTGTCCCATATAAGTGTGTTCCTCATGTAAAACATAGAATTGGCTCTTGCATTTTTAAATATTTAAAAATTCAAATAATAGATGAACTATTTGCCATTTTAGTTTTGACCTAATTTCTGCAACTATATCATTCCAAAGTAATTTTAAAAAATTATATTTCTTAACTTTCTAATTTATTCTTCAGCTGATAATTTCTTCTAATTTATGGATGTGAGTTGTATTTACATAATACCTAATTGATCTTATGTAAATTATTTAAAGCAGAAGGGTTATACAGAGGTTGCATTTATTAGATAATCTTCCCAGAAACATCATGCGCTCTTTCGGCTGCATGGCTCAGCAAACTATAATGCCAACAAAGTGATTTAAAAGCTTTATTCAGGATTAATCAATCATTTGCTTAAATTTATCACATTATTTTTTTCCAATTTGCATATGATTTTTAAATTCAGAAATATTAAGCAAACAGTAATGGATTACAGAATAAATTGAATTAAAGCAGTGTCCTAGTTTGCTTTTATGTTGCTATAATAATCACCATGGATCAAAAGTAACTTAGGGGAGAAAAGGGTTTATTTGGCTTACACTTCCAGCATCAAAAATTCATCAGCAAGGCAAGTTAAGACAGGCCTGAAGCATGAGCCTGCAGTTGAGTCCATAGAGAAATGATGCTTCAGACTCAGAGAGTTCATATATAGCCCAGATCCACTGGCCTAGTGATATACAGCCCTCAATGATTGTGTCCTCCTAAATCAGTACTCAAAAAAACGCCCTACACTCCGTCTCCTTCTGCTCCTGATTTGGACCTTGAGATTTCTGTCTGGTGCTCCCATGTGGGTCTCTGTCTCTGTCTCCTTTCATCGCCTGATGAAGGTTAATATTCATGAGGATGCCTATGTGTTTGTCTTTGGATTCACCTTCTTATTTAGCTTCTCTAGGAACATGAATTATAAGCTCAATGTCCTTTATTTATGGCTAGAAACTGGGGGAGCCTAGGCAGTTTGGATGCTCACCTTATGAGACCTGGATAGAGGTGGGCGGTCGGTCCTTGGGCTTCCCACAGGTCAGGGAACCCTGATTGCTCTTCGAGCAGATGAGGGAGGGGGACTTGATCGGGGGAGGGGGAGGGAAATGGGAAGCGGTTGCGGGGAGGAGGCAGAAATCCTTAATAAATAAATAAATTTTAAAAAAAAAAACGCCCCACAGTTATGCCTGCAGGCCAATCTGATTGTGACAGATCTTCAGTCGAGTTTCCATCATCTAGATTATGACAGGTTGACAATAAAAGCTAACCCAGGCAAACCTATGTAGTCAAGCCTGCTCTGGACAGAATCATGAAGTTAATGATCTGATGTGACATTGCTCTACTGCTCTACCCTGAAGAACAGTTTGATTCTGCTGTCTCTGCATGCTTTTATTCCCTGCTACAGTACCATCTATAACAAAGACCATCATAACCAAGTGTAGTAAATTCTGTGTGAGAATAATCTCTGTTGCACAAAAGGCTTTGTGCTCAGAAAGAGGAGTTTTGGTAAGGGGAAGGGAAGTCCAACAGACACATCAGAGACAACAAAAAAATAGTATGATCTTTTCTTGCGTAGGGCTCTTGGGCCAGATGACCTTTATAGGTAACTGTTCAGAATAGTTTATTAATAACCTAAGAACCATGCTTTATAATGCATGGTGCTCATAACACAGGTCATTACTGTTGGAGAGAGTGTCTCCTAATCTTAAAAAAAAACTTAAATGATTTGTAATTCATGTTAAGAAGTTATTTTATTAAAATACGAGTAGCCATTTTACTTTGACATTCTCTAGCATATCAGTTCTTAATAGAATTTTATCCCATTTTTCTAGGTATTTCTTTTAGTATTTCAGCTGCTTTAAGAGACTATCAGATATCTCTAATGGATAACAAAAAATAAATTAGTTTTCTCCAAAGGGGTCTCACTGGGGAAACAAACCATTCTTAAGGGTAGGCCTCATTCCCAGTGGCTGATGGCCAGGGTAAAACTAATTCAACAGCATCTTTGGAGGTCTTTTTGTCTCATATGTTAAATCAGAATGTTTTTTGTTTCTTTGAGTTGTTTTTACTTACCGGTTCTTTGCATCTATATTCCTGACTTCTGGTTTTAGGACTTTATGGGATTCCTGTGTGTGCACGAATATGTGTCACTCTGTCCACAATTGTTTCGTGTGCTTTTCCCTTAGCTCTTTTTCTCATTTGTTCACATTATCCTATTCTGATTTGCTTGCTTTTTGATTTATCATAATATGTTTTAGTTTATTATTATTTCTAAGATGCCTGTTTGTTTTCTAAGGAGAGACAGAAAAGGTGTGGATCCAAATGGGAGGGAAAGTGGGAAAGAACTAGGAGGAGGAGTGGGAGGGAAAGACACATTCAGAATATATTGTATGAAAAAAATACTATTTTCAATAGAAGAAGATAACAAATAGGAATGTAGAAAATCTCATCTTTACTCAAATATTTAAATTTCGTTCAGTTTTTAATAGCAGTGTGTTTATAATTAAGTAGAAAATAAGGTACTTTTTGTACCATATAGAAAATGTTTTATTATAGACACCCTGAAAAGTTATTTTCATTTTCAAAATTAGCAAGAAGTATCATCTTAGTTTTTGAATATATTGCTTGACATGCTTATTTAATAAAATTCATTTAGCAAAATGTGATTAAAGGCATGTCTCATGAAAATGGAAATAATGTTTGAAATTTTAGTTCACTGTTCCATGAGAAGTAAAGTAGAATTTTATCTCATTGTTAACCAATTCAGTCAGTTTTGGTGTTTTGTGATAGCAATAGCTGTGAGCTACAAGTTGCTATTAAAATTAATTTAGATTAAATAAAACTAGAGGATCTATTTAGCATATTTATGAATATTTTCAGTGCTAAATTGGGCAGCAAGCATTCAGAAAATTTCCATCCTCATAGAAGGCTCTATTGGTGTACACTAGCATAGGCCTTAAAATACACCAGGTGTGTAATTACTGGAATATGCACATAGCGTTTCTTAAGAGTAAGTTTATTTATAAAATCCCAGATAGCTCTAAGGAAAATTACTAAGTTTATAGGAAATACAAGTTTATTTTCTTCCCATGAGAGTGAAGTCTGGATGTAGATGCTCCAAGCCTACAGTTGGCTCCATGATGCAGAGAAATGAACTCACTCTTTTCTTGTTGCTGCCCTGTCTGTCGTGTCTTATCTTGCATTTAAGCTGGCAGCTATAGCTCTGGCCATCAAGTGCACCATGAAAAACGAAGGGGAAAAGTAAAGAGAAATTCCTCATGTTAACATTCATTCTCACTTCACTACAGTAAACATACTCACTTTTATGTCTCTTTCAAAGATATATATGAAACCTTTTAAACTAATATATAAATATATATATTTATGGCATACAATGTGATATTTCCAATAATTGTAAATATTATACATTACAGTAGATGTATCTATTTCCTCAAACATTTATAATTTCTTTATAGAAAAAATTAAAATTTTCTTCTAGCTTTGAAAAATGTTTATAGTGTATTTTTGTGCAAATGTTTTAGCTATAATTTAGTCCCCTTTAACTAACTTTCTGAATCTCTCTCTTTTCCTTCCCTCTCCTGAACCTGTGGCAACTACCCTTGTACTTTCAACTTTTAATTTTTTATTCTTGAGATAGGGTTTTTTTCTGTAGCTCAAGTTATTTTTGATTCCACAGTGCAGCCCAGTCTGGCCTTGACTCTTGGCAAGCTTCCTGTCTCAGACCCCTACATGATGGATTTAAGGTGTATGATACCATGTCTAGCTACTCTTACTAAGATTGAAAATTTTTTTGAAGATTCCACATATGAATGAGAACCTTCACTGTTTCCATTTTCACTAGATATTGAATATTTTGAGGTCAGCGACAAAGATATTTTTAGGTCATCAATCAGAGCTACATATAATGCATGTTTTTATAAATATTTACTGAATGACATCATGAAATGTAATAGTTAAGTTTGTTGAGCCAGGTGGTGGCAGCTCACACTTTTAACCCCAGAACTCGGAAGGTGGAGGCATGTGGATCTCTGATTTCAAGGCCAGCCTGGTCTACAGAGCTAGTTCCAGGACAGCCAAGACTACACAAAAATCCCTGTCTCAAAACCCTCTTCTCAAAAAGTATTTTGAAATATTATATTCCATTTAGTTAGACATAAAAATTATTTGGACATTTATAATCCTATCTGGTATTAAAGTTATTAATAGTCTAAAGACAGATTATAACCTTAAATAAAAAAATCTATTTTTTCTTTGAAATAAATTATTAGAAATTTATCCAGAATTCAAAGTTGACATTTAATATCTAGACTTACAGTTATACTTTTATTTTTGAACATACATCCTCTTTGGCAGTTTCCATTTCATAGTGAGATATTATTTTTCAAGGAAAGTATTTTTTCTTTGCTTTTTCTTCATTTTTTTAGAGCATATATTTAGAACATTGACGTGTATAATTTCTTAAGAGAGAAAGTGGCATTGATCTGCTTCTTTCCTTTTAAAAATAATACTCTGTTGGTGTCTTGGATGGGTTTATGTAGAATTAAGTGGGCTTATGTCTGTAGATGGACTCCTGCAGATAAAGCCACAGCCATCTTCAGCCTGGCAGCTTTTGTGTTGATGTACTGTTTTTCCCTTGGGCCAGTAGATGTTGTTTCTTATAAGATAAAAGCATGGCAGGGAAGGAAATTTGTTCTTTTTTGCTGCTATTTTAAGCACTACAGAAGTTGTTGGTAGACCTAGACACTCTTCATCCCATCCTCAAGTAAGTGCCATTTATTCAAGATAATGTTTTGCAAAACAGCTACAATTTACAAGTGATTTCATGCTTTCCATGTGGAATGAAATGGTTCTCTGAGGATTCTGCACTATTTATATCTGGTGTTAGAATCTCAATTATTGGATTGCTTCCTCCTCCCATTTAGGTGATAAAAATTTAATAAAGCTAATTTATTTCCTCTATTTTCATAACTAAAGATAGTTTATTGAAAGAATTCTTTTTTAACATTTTATTTATTTATTTATTAAAGATTTCTGTCTCTTCCCTGCCACCGCCTCCCATTTCCCTCCCTCTCCCCCAATTAAGTCCCCCTCCCTCGTCAGCCCAAAGAACAATCAGGGTTCTCTGCCCTGTGGGAAGTCCAAGGACCACCCACCTCCATCCAGGTCTAGTAAGGTGAGCATCCAAACTGCCTAGGCTCCCACAAAGCCAGTACTTGCTGTAGGACCAAAAACCCATTGCCATTGTTCTTGAGTTCTCAGTAGTCCTCATTGTTCGCTATGTTCAGCGAGTCCGGTTTTATCCCAGGCTTTTTCAGACCCAGGCCAGCTGGCCTTAGTGGGTTCCCGATAGAACATCCCCATTGTCTCAGTGTGTGGGTGCACCCCTCGCGGTCCTGAGTTCCTTTCTCGTGCTCTCTCTCCTTTTGCTCCTGATTTGGACCTTGAGATTTCTGTCCGGTGCTCCAATGTGGGTCTCTGTCTCTGTCTCCTTTCAATTGAAAGAATTCTTAACAGCTCAACTCTGTGTTTTGGAATTTTAAACTACTTTCCCTTGTTTTTCTATCCCTCTTTTTGCTGTTTTCCTTTACCCTAGGAGCTAGATTTCTATGAGTTGGATGATATACCTGGTGCCCAACCCACCCCCAAATGCCGAGTAAGGCTGCACAGAGTTTATTGTATATACAGATATGTCAGCTGGGGAGTCCCATCTATGAAGAGATACTCAAATTCTGCAGGGAAGACATCTCTTGTTAGGAAGTAGCACTTGCAGCAGTTTCCATCCTTGTCTTTGTGATGAGAAGAGTTGACTCTCACTGCTATGAAATATGTGCCCAGCAGCCTGGGTTTTAAAGACTTTTAACGAATGTTTGCTGCAACCCAAGGATTCTATACATCTTGTGAATTATGGAAACTCCCTCCCTCTGAGAGATGTTGTTCTTGATATCCTCTGTTCACTTTCTTCATGTCCCCCAAATTTGTGGGATTTCTGAAATTAGTCAGAGGGTAAAGCTTTGCATGTTTTTTTGTGTGTGTGTGATTAAAGTGCCATAAATTTTAAAACTGTAAAACCTTTGTCCTGTTGTCAATGGGTGTCCTCTTCCTCACCCATGGGATTTTGGTGTTCATTATTTTGAAACTAAGATCGCTATAGCATCTGGATTATTGATAAACTTTGGACTATTTATTCTGGGATGTGTGTGTGTGTGTGTGTGTGTGTGTATAATGTTTTAATTGATTCTTTGGGAATTTCCCACCATGCACCCATTCCCATGTATTTTCCAATCCCTCCCTATCTACCATTCACTCTTTAAGCATTTTCCCCAAAATCTATCAAAACAAAACAACAATTAGCTCTTCCAACTTTTCTGCCTCTCCATCACCTCTTCATTTTTCTTATTGTCATTGGGAGCTGGGGTGTGTTAACACAGTAAACCCTTTTGTCTACACAGCTTTACTCTGCAAATGTTCATTGTGATGAGTTGTTTGTTTGGCTGAAGGCCTCTGACTTTTGGTATACCATTAATACTGGACCCTCACTGAAACTCCTTTCAGATGTCCTACTGTTGCCCCAAGGCAGGAAGATCCTGCGACTATGGTTCCATAGGACCAGTTGTTTCATGTGCTCCGGCAGGTTTTCTCATAATAATATATAGATTATTATTATTATTATTATTATTATTATTATTATTGGAAATAATAGATTGGGAAAATATTAGAGTGATCCAAATCAAAACCCTAGATGTGGACCTGGGTAGTAGCTGAGTCAGTCCTTCTGCTGGGACCACCCCTCAGAGGAAGGGTGAAGCCAGCTCTCCTGATTTAGGGGCCAGCTCTCCCAGCGCCTTCTATTTTATTTTCTGTAATGAATTATCTTAAAATAAAATGCAAGTAAATAAGCAAAAGACATGAAAGAATATAAATGTATATAAACTTCTTCCTATTTTGCTCCCCCTATTCTCACCCTCCACAGTAGTTTTTCCAGGTCTGTTTATGGAGGAGATATATAATTTACACACTTGCACAGATTCCTTTTATATGTCTTTACTGTAGTTTTCTATCTATAGAGTCAAAACTACTTCATTCTTTTATCATCTTTCCATAACCATATTCTGTTGGTGGATATATCAGTTCCTAATCTTGTGATTTAACAAATAATAATGATGGGAATAACACCAGTCACACATTATTTTACAGACATTCTGAGTTTGTTAGAACACATTCTTAGAAGTAGAATTGCCGGATCAAAGACTAGTTTTTTTTTACTTTACATTTTAAGTTAGACCATTGATTAATGTCTTGCTTTCCCTACACATATGTTCAGGGGTTGACTCTCTAAAGTAGGTGACAGGTAGGTGTTGGTATGGATAGTGGTAGAATGAAATACAGCTGAAGTCTATGCGGGTTGGATGGCATATTTCATGACACAGACTTTCTGGGAGAACTGAAATCCTAAGAGTGTTAGTGTTCTAGTCAAAGGCTATAACTAGGACCAGTTCTAGATTGTGTACCAAGCTGTATAAATCTCAGAAGCAGAGGCTACAGTCAGAGTCAACTGAGGACACTAGTGTCCAGATTGAATAACAGATGTCTTTGGTGAGGCTAACTAACTGCCTTGTCTTTAGTGAATTAACTATTTCAATGTCTTCTCTCTAACCACAAAACAATGACCTTATAATTGCCTATAAATCTCTTCCTTATGCCTGTTTGCCATCCTGTGAGAAGGAGTAGAGAGATTCCTTAATCCTTAAAAACATTGAATTTGCAATTGAACTGTTTACATAAAGAGACTATAAACTGAGACAGGGTTGTCTCTACTTAATAAATTGGTGGCAACTCCCAACTCTACTCATGACTATTAGAGTAAATGGATACCTAAAAACAAATGGCAGAAAGTATAGAAAACTTTACATTGTACATTTGCTGTGTTTTTTTGTTGTGTTTAAATTGTGTCATTCTTCTCCAGCATAACAGATACATACATGAAATAGATAAATGTATCTCTCCCATTACCTCTGTACACATGTAAAACATACCCAAAATTGATCCATGGAGGATAATAACTCAGACTTCAGTTTCTGTATTACTTCTGTAATATAATTTAATAGAATTGTTTGAGTGTGACTATAGAAACTTTTAAATTCACTGTTATTATAAATATATGACTTCTCCTTTTATAAGGTATATGGATAGGTAGCATGGAGTGTGTATGGTGTGCTTGACACTGTGGCCATGAATTATACTCTGTAATGATAGCCTCATTGTTTATGTGAAAATTTGTGCCAGGAAGTTTAAGAACTTACTTGTGGGCCTAGGCATGGTGGTGTACACCATTTTTTCCCAGCAGACAAATCTTTATGAGTGCAAGGCCAGGCTGATCTTCATAACAAGTATCAGAGTAGCAACGGCTACATAGTGAGACCCTGTCTCAATAAACAAAACAAAACAACAACAAAAATCTCTCATGTGAAATTGAAGTTGATACTCATTTTCTTTTGATATTTTACTTAAAATTTTTTATGTGTGACATGATCTCAGATAGCCTAGGCTTACTTTGTGACTGAGGCCTTGAGCCTTGATCCTCTGTCTGTACTTAGTGCTTAGGGGTTATAGGTGTGCTCTACACTGCTTGGCTTTGGAATTCATATATTTTTTTTAAATAGAGTTTAATTTTTTTAAATTGTGTGTGTGTGTGTGTGTGTGTGTCTGTCTGTCTGTCTGTCTGTCTCTGTGTGTTTGGAGATACATGTACATGGCCGCAGATGCCTGGGCAAGCCATAAGAGGACGTCAGATCCCTCATAGCTGGAGCTATAAGTAACTGCAAACCATCCAGTATAAGTGCTAGGGACTGAGATAGAATAGGGTCCTCTGTAAGAATAGTAAGTGATTGTAACTGCCATCTCTACAGCACCTGGAATCCATATTCTTCACAAGAAAATTAATGTATTTCATCACCTCTTTTTGTGCTTCTAATCTTTCATATGCTCTGAGTTCTTGTAAATCTCTGTCTTCTCTGCTCTCCTATCCCTTCCTCTTTTCCCATTTGTTGTTCTGCTATTGCTGTGTTGTATGTGCCCTATTTGCTGCCTTTTATATCTCCAGCTTGTCCTGGCACTGAGTCCTGATTCTCTGCTTCTGTTTCTTATGCTTCTCTCTCCTCCCACTCCTTGCCCTTTTGTCATTGGCAGCTACTTACAGATTTTCTTGCTCTTTCTTTTCTCTCTGTTAGTTCGACAAAGACTGCTTAGAAAGAGCAGCAGCCTTGTCATTTGAACAAAAGATTCTGACAACCTTTTCTAGGTGTGCTATTGCTTTGCTTAGTTAAAATATGATTAGCCTCTTCATTTCTTGTTGAATATTTCTATTAATATCAGGGAGTTATAGGCTGCAGTATCAGATTAATTTTTCATACTGATTTCTATCTTAGAGGGCTTAACTGTACAGTGATTACTGTAACACCACCCAGTTTAGTATTTATTGGTTAATCTTACATACAGTAATTAGGAAAGTAGGAATATTTGTTCAGCTAAGGAGTAAAGTAACATATGAGTGCATATTTATATCTAACTATTGATATATGCATGTGCTTCTCTGAATTTTACTTATGTGATGATTATGCATGTACTACTGTGTATATTAAAATATATGATTTTTGTTAAAATGTTTTATCTTCCTTGTAATGATTTCCCATTATTACTTGGCAGACATTGGCAGTTCTAATCAGTAAGATTCACTGAATGCCATAGGAACTAGATATGGAGGGTACATATTTTAGCTCAGATGAAACTTAATTGTTTATTTATTGTGTTGCTGTAATAAAATGAAGCCTAAAACCCCTTTTCTATTCGTTAATTTTTTAAAATCTCACCCAAGAGAGACCACCTTTACAGTATTGTTTTATAAAACAGGATTTCGTTACAGCTCAGATTATGTATTTAGTAAATTTATTATGTACTTATGTTTTCACCGTCTTACGCTTTTTTTCTAGACCAATGCAGTTATGGTGTTTACTTTTCTATTGAATCACAGATTTACTTTCTCATTTATTAATACTGTTTTTCATAATTTCTGCTGTGTTTGCTTTGGAAGAATCTTGATTACTTTGTAACTGAATGATACCATAGCCTGAGAAAAGTGGTTAAGGTCTGATGACATTTGATGAATTGGCATGTCACTTGTAATAGTGTATTCTACCCAGTTCTGTATTTGATAATATTTTCCACTGGGAGTGCTGGAAAATTGTTACAGCATCATTCCTCAGAAAAATTATTGACAGTAATATGTCCATGGGACATACCTAAACAAGGGTGATAGGATGGTAATAATTGGGCTTTCTTAACAATTACTACACATTTTTGTTGAAAACTAGTTTTTTTTCCCATCTTGAAATAATTATAAGAACAAATCCTGTGGCTTTGATGAACTACAACTCTCACGTAAAAACAATAATTGTTTATTTCTATAAAATATTCAAGTCTTCTCTAGTTTCATTCATTTTGTTAGGAGTGAAAAAACAGCACACTTACTCTTCATAATTAGTTAAATTTGGTGACTATACTATTATACCATATTTCATATGTCGTGAGCATTGTGTAAATAGAGATGAACACAGAATTCAGGGCAAGGTAGTTGGGATGTCTTTAGCTAAAAGGTCTCTGGGAAAAATAGCGGTTCTTCACAGTGTTGGACTAAAGTAATTAAAGTTTGAAGAAGAATGATGACAACCTTTTGTTCGGATACCCTTTGTTTATTTTCAGTTTAATGCCTTAAGTTCAAAATAGTGAATCCTAGCTTAGGAATGTCTGGTTAACCAGCACTGGTCCAGGAAATACTGCGAGTGAGATAAACATCTCTTCCTTGCTGAAGAAAGGCAATATGTGTTATCTAGTAATATGACTGCTTACAAATTAAAAACAGTAATTTTGCCTTTCTTTTAACTCATTTCAGCTTTCCATTTATATACATCATGCCCCAACATTCTTCTCTTCTTTTCTCTTTCCCAGGTAGTATGTGGGAATGCATTTTGGTAACCTAAATTGAGATTGCTGAGTTTTTAAATTTTTCCTCTTAACTCTTGACAAATAACTAACCATTTTTTAAAAGGGTGATAATATAGGTGTTCTTCAATTAGCTGTATTTACTCCTTTCCTCTCACCCTCCCTTCTTTCTCTCTCCTTTCGTTTCTTCTTCTTCCCATTCCTTGAGAATTTTGCATTTCTCCCATCACACTATGCAATAATACTTGAGAGGATATTTCTGTTCTTTACATTTCCTAGACCCTCAAACTTCATTTCTAGTTACTATCTGGGTTTTTATACTTGACATATAATGGAATCTTCAAATTAATGACTTCAAAGTCAAAAGACCCTTTCTAGTATCTCTAACTTCCTGCCCCTGTTACCCTAAAGCCTTTGCTATTTCAGTTCATGGCAACCTGCATAAAGGGGCTTAGTTTTGGAGACCTGGATCATTTGCTAAAAAAGCCCAGTGACTTCTTTCATCTTTGCTTTATCATTTATAAAGCACAAACAGTCACCCCAAGTTCATGTTTTGTGTCCAGTTATTTGGTGAATGAAGAAAAATCCCGATCTCAATGGAAGTACTCACTAAGTAGATACAAGGTCTCTTCATGACTATAATACCATACTTTTGGCTCTGTGTAATAAAGAAGTTTAATGAGAGCTCTGTATTAGCCAAACAGGCTTTTACTCTAAGATCCTAATTTAGTTCACGAGTTAATGAATTTTCAAGGTTCCATATGGCATTTATTTTCTTAATAAGTTACCAAAAATTTAAGCAAGAAGAAAAGGAGTTGTGATGTAAATTTTATATCAAAACTCAAAGTTTTTGCTAACAGATATGTTTAATAAAGAATCAAGAAAGAAGATGGGAGATTCCAAGTTTCTCTCCTAATAAAGAGTTTATTATATATATGAAATATTGCTAGATGGTAACCAACCATTTGAGTTCAGGGATAAAGGATAGCTTTTCAAGCAGAGTGAGCTTATAAGATACTCAAGGCCACACTTCAAAGAACTTGAGATAGTTCATTTTTTTCCCTAACAAAACACTTAGATATAGATGTATGTTTTCACTGAACATTAGCAGCTGGTAAAGTATGCAATTTCCCTGATAATAAAAGAATCTTGGAAGGTTCATGTATAATACTAGAGTTGGAATTAATTAAGTTTGCACTAAACATACCCTTTTAGAACACTGGCAGTAAAATAAATTGAGGTATAATTTACACCAAAGAGGAAGTAAAATTTCATGCTCATTATATGTAACTACTAGAATACTTGTATGGACTTTCATGATGCTTCTTTCATTTGATTAAATTTCCTGACTTTTCATCAAGTTATTTTGTTAATTTCTTTCCTGGTAGGCTTTTCAATAGTTTTGACTTCATACAACTTATATTGTGAATATTTTAGATGCTTTTTAATGAAAAAAATCAATCTAATTAGTTGGAGAAAACAAAGTGTCTTCATTATATTTTCTCAGAGTAAAAACATGCTCACCAGGAGACACAAGACAAACCATTTCTATTATTGTATTTTGTTTATAGTGAAGCTAATGGCTGCCATATTCTCAGGGACAGTGGTAGTAATGCCACGCTTATGAAATGAAAAATGAAATTTATGCCCTGGCGATGCAGAAGTATGCATGGGCAGCCCATATATGGTGGTTTTGTTGAACTTGTCCATATTGGGTTTCATGGTCTAAGTTGATTAGGATGACTGGCTAGGTCTATTCCTCAAGAGGGCACCAGATCTCATTACAGATGGCTGTGAGCCACCATATGGTTGCTGGGAATTTAACTCCGGACCTTTGGAAGGGCAGGCAGTGCTCTTAACCATTGAGCCATTTCTCCAGCCGATCATTCTTATGGCTTCTCCTCTAATCACTGCCTTCCATTGAACTTTTCATTATGATTTTTCCTACTAACACTTCACATAATTTCTGAATTGTTTTGTGGCAAATATTTCCTTCACTTTTATTGTAAGATAGAGACTAAGAAAAACATAGAACCTCTGCTGAGGATAGCACTAGAAGTTACACGTCATTTTCTGACACATGATGTCCTTAGAATGCCGAAAACAAGGAGAACGCATAAGCTCTCAAAGCATTAAAAACATTGGTTTTAAATTTCAAGATGGAACAGAGATCAAGAATCCAGGATGGCTTAGGTGAGAAAAATCATCTCTAAATAT
Source organism: Microtus oregoni (assembly GCF_018167655.1). NCBI lineage: Eukaryota > Metazoa > Chordata > Mammalia > Rodentia > Cricetidae > Microtus > Microtus oregoni. The sequence goes on from NW_024543072.1 coordinate 38,229,093, forward strand.
TTAGATTTGTGTGTCTTACATGTGAATTAAAGGGCCCCATTAACAGGAGTGTCAGCTGTACTGTGTGAATCCCCAAAGTCTAAAGACATTGTTTTCAGCTATGTTGTTCTGCTTAAGAAGTGCGCACACTTAAACAAGTATACATGTGAAACAGTATTGAAATTAGGAAACCTTTAAATGCAAATATGTTCTAGCTCTTACTCACTGTGCTGTTCTAGTGCTGTGATGCCATGGCCTATCATGCTACAGGGTCATAGGTACACATTAAGAAAAGCCTCCATGAGAGTTGTTACTTTGGAATATTGCATTTAATTCTATTTGGTTATTATACAAAACCAATGTTAATACCCAAGAAACACACTGATTTTTAATTTTTCCTCATGAAATGTATTTAAAATGCTGGTTTTATAGCATTTCTGAGTTAATAGTTTTCAGTAAAATTTTAATATCATTTATTTTTATTTCGTTTGAAATAAAATGAAACGTGGTATTCAATAGATTGTTTGCTAGGTAAAGAAAGAATTGAGCCTAGGAGGTTTTTGTTATCAGCTACTGCTTTTTTAGGACACTTTTTTTTTATTATAGCCTAAAACATTATTTGCATCATTTTTTGATTAATGCAGCAAATAGTTTTAAACTTACATTTATTCATAGGATATCTATTTTGTATGGAATATATGCTAATGGAATTTTGAAGTTATCATATATTAATTTTATTCTGATGAAATTCTATATCTAAATATAAAGGACAGGTAATAGATTTTTGTTAGCTCTGTAACAAATACGTATTACATTCAAAGAATCATATTTTGCATGAAAAATAATGAAACCAAACTAACAAATTAATTTTTCACATTTGTATGATTTGATGATTTGTTTGGGGGATGAAATCTAGTAACAATGAAATCAAAAGAGGCAAGGATATTGAGAAATAAAATGTGATAAAGTGAATGTGGTTATTCATATAAATGTGAAACTTGGGTCATCAGAGCAGGAGTACTTCTGATAAGTGTAAAAAGAATGAATCAAGGAATAGCAGTGTAAACAAATGGATATTTAGATGTAGTGTTAAATGTTGCTAGAAAATGATTACTTTGTCGTAGAGAGATTGTGACTAAAAAATGGGTAACGGGCTGTTTTATACCATCTGTTTTTAAACACTGAATTGTCTTCTATTTTAAACCAAATAAGCAGTGTAGAGAATCTTTAATAGGTGGGACTCATATGATTTTTTTTAAAGGCTTAAGTGAGGAGGATGAAGTAGTAGCCATACCTCAAGTCTTTAAGAGATGGAGATCAAATCGAAAAATGACCATAAGCCATGAAGAAGCTTCATCTTAAAGAGCTACAAGGCAATAAAAGACCCTCGGATAGGCAGGGTACTTTGCTATAGATTAAAATTAATAAATTGGCTATATATATGTACTATATGACTTATTACTGATTTTCTTCTTTGACAATTAGTGTATGAACATAATATATTCTGGTTACTTTTAACCCCACTCTCTCCCTTTCAACCCTGTCAATCCCCTCTTTTCTTTACAAGTAAGTCCCTTTCTCAGATTCCTGTCTTTGTTTTTTATCTTGTGAACCACTGAGTGTAAATAGGGCCATTTGTGTAATAATGCATTTCAGACTGTCTCTTGAGCCTAGTAAACTCACCATTGGTAAACAATGACTGCTTTTGCCCCAGAATCCTCCTTTTGGTAATAGTTTTGCAGGATGAGTTATGATCAAGTCCCTGATCCAGACTTGACTGATGAGGGGCCTTGTCTTGTCCAGGCCCAATACAGGCAAAAGTAACTACTGTGAGATTATTATTTTAATGATTATGTGTCTTATTCACTGTTCTATTGCTGTGAAGAGACACCATGATCATGACAACTCCTATAAAAGAAAGTATTTAATTGGAGTCTTGCTTACAGTTTCAGAGGTTTAGTCCATGGTGACAGGCAGGTGTGGTATTGGAGAAGTTGCTGAAAGCTATATCCTGATCTGTAGGCAGAGAGAAGAGCCTGGGCCTGGTATAGGTTTTTGAAACCTCAAAGCATTTCCCCAGCAATATACTTCCTCCAAGGCCACACCTCCTAATTCTTCTAATCCTAATAGTTCCACGCCTTGGTGACTACTCAGTCAAATATCTGATCCTGTAAGGGTCATTTTTATTCAAACCACCACACTATGCCTTGCCCATAATCTAGCATTTCATAGACCTCCTTCATATCTTCCAGCTCTTAGCGTTCTTTGATCCCCTTTTCCATGATGTTTCCTGAGTTTTAAAGGTGGTACGGGTGTTTTGTGTAGAGCCGACCGCTCAACTATCACTTATTTTCAGTGCCTTTACTTGTTCTCTGCACCTTTTGGCATAATGAAAGGTAGGTAATAGGAATAATGTTTGCAACTCACTGCCAGCTTTAGTTCTCTATATCTTGCATTGAAGGTGTGTGGTATCTTCAGCAATAGGATCTTACCAAATAATTCTGGTGGTACCCCACCAGAGGAATTGTGAGAGAATATATTTTGGGGCTTCTGGAGCCTCCATAATCCACAATTCATAAGGAAGTGCCCACACCTGTGCGGGATCTTTTTAAATAACCTGTTGTTTTTAGAAGCAGCATCACTCAGCCATGCATGACATGTTCTTTCTAAATATTTTTACCTTATTTTTTTAATTAGCTTATTCTCATTTGTTTAAATGTTACACTGGCATTCAGCAATAGTTAAGTAACTTGGAATTTGGAAAATTCTGTGCTTGAGTGTACAGAGAGCCAGAATCAGAAACTATAGCCCCAGGAGTCTGAGATTGGGAGTAATGTCAAATTTCTTTCTTTCTTCTTTCCATGACTTTTACTTTTCCCCATCTTTTTATATTAACTAACCTTGGTTTCTAGATCAAGATGATTTCCTTCTTTGTTTTCACAAAGTATTTCCCACCATACCACATTGTTTAATCACAATTCTTCTTGACAGGTTTTTGATTGAATCCAAATTTGTAGTCTGGGACATCAGAATCTGATTTATGTGTCTGTTACAGCAGTTTTTGAACATTTTCACCTCAGAACTGCCTTATATCCTGGAATTTTATTGGATATCCTTTAAACTTTTTGATTTTATGGATTTTATTTATTCATAGTCTCCAAACTAGAAACCCAACATGGGAAAACTTTAAAAATCTTTCAATTCACTTAAAGCAATATTTTTAAATCCATGATATTTCAACATTATGTTTAAAAATTAGCTTCTGTATAACAATCAGTGGGGAGAGAGGTGTTATATATGTTCTTCAGATATATTTACTATTTTTAATACAATTTTTGAAGTACACTGCTTTACTACCATTGCCCCCTTGTTATTCAGCTGATATACAGCTAGTGGATTATTCTAAAAAGAAACCTAATGGAAAGTCTCTGAAGTTCTGCTAATGGGAGGATCTTGATCCATATATGGATAATGTATCACCAAGGTATAACGTTTTTATCATTAGTGAAGTAATGTGAGGATGGATTTAGCATATAATATTTAAAATATTAAATGACATCATCAAGTTAAACATGTTCTAAGCATGTTCCATAGAAAAAAGTTGAGATGCATCGTATTTTTGGTTTTGAGGTCACAATTTGAGAGACACACTAAGATATTATGTGATCTTTTTATCCTTGAAATTCCATGCAATAGACTCTGTCTTTATTCCAAGACAGCCAGATGTGATCTCTTAGCAATTTGACTAGACAGGAGCTACAATATTATATACTTGGAATGCCTAAGTTACAGCACTTCAATTCTAGGTGCTCCCAATATAGCTGTTGTGTCCATATGAATCGATGCTATAGAGATAAGCCATACAAGTCACATCTATGCTTGTTAAATCCCTTTTTAAAATGCTGTGAGAAATTAGCTACCACTGTTGGGAGTATTATTTGGCTATAGTTTTTTCTTCCATGGATACTGCACATACTGCACTGGGTTAGCAAATCTCTTTTTCTAGAAAAGTGGTGGCATTCACTCCCAGAGTATATTTCACAGCCATCATTTGATGTACATGGTCATCAATATATTATTGCCAAAGTCTGTATTTTGCATTGCTTCATAATTTTTCATAGGTGACATTATTTTAGATATCATTTTATATGAACCTAATTCTGTATATTGATTCCTTGTGACATTTATCAGTTGAGTATTACCTATATTCTTTAAAACTGTCACATAAAATATTTTAGTTCTCAGTGGATGTAGAAGTTTAATGTGTCTTTATCTTGGAAGACTGTATCCTAAAAATTATTAGATTTGTGGTTTCAACTCTGTTTGTCCATTGGCATTACACAGAGAAGTTAAAAATAAACAATAACAAAACCCACATTACACAACCAAAACACAAAATAATACCAGGACTTGAGATTCTGGTTTAACAGTTAAATAACTTGGCAGGTGTTTTTGATATGTGTCCAGGGTTGGCAGTCTTAGCATAGAACTCTCTATATAGTCTGTTTTCCTCTTATCCTGGCCATTAAGTACACATTTAGCTATAGCAGTGCTGAAGGAGAAGCCGTTTATATTGTGCCCTGTGTAAAGGCATTCCTCCAGGAGTGAACAGAGCCACCCGCAGCTGGTGATCTGTTATGTAAATAAGCAGCTCCAATAGTCACTGATACAGAAATAGACTGCCATGGTAGTAGCCTTCTATGCATTCCTCCCCAGTTCCAAAATATGACTAACAGCTTTGATAGTCATTCTTCCTTAAATAAATGAGATATATGTAATAGAACAACTAGGGGTAGAGGAAAGGTCTTAACATTACAGTATCCTAAGGAATAATGTGAACTGTATGTGAATTAAATTTTCCTTGGAGTTTTAGAACTAAAAGAATGTGAGGTCAAGTGTAGCAGAAGGGCATTTTTACCATTGCTGATTATAGAAGTGTTACAGCAAGCATATATTTTTAAAACAGAACAGAAAAATAAAAATACTCATGATTATATAAAGAAATACTGTGCCAAATAGCACAGAATAATGAATACATGCTGTATCTATTGCATCTTTTTCTAACATGACCAATACATTCCTACTAATTGTGCTTAGGTTTATTACATGTCAATTAATCTTCACTGATGTAAAATCAGTGAACTTTAACACTTTGATTTCATATCTGTGTATGAGACATAGATTCTCAGTCCCATTGTGTATGCTTTTATTGTGGTGAATAGCAAGGCAGCAGTTAATTATAGTCCTACCATTTCTGCTCTTCACCTCATTATCTCTGTCTTGCACTATTATTTTCTGTTGCTGCTGGCTATACAACATCAGGCCTGGCACCAGTGAAATGTGAACACAATGCCAGCACTGTATTCAGCACAAGAATAGAAAGGCAGATGGCAGATTTTACTATTTATAGCTGGAGCCAATCTGCCTGAGGTGAGCCCTGTTGAAATGGTTTTTATCGAGATGTTTTCATTTATTAAAGGGATGAGGAAATGAAAGCCAAGGAAAATACTAGTCCTCTGGACTCTGAGAGTAAAAATATTGCTATAGATTGCAAAGCAACTACAAGTATTGATTAAAAATTTGTAAATTGGAAAATTATATATTTGCTCCCATATTCCCTTAATAAAGACTTCAAGCCTGCAGCATCCTTTGTGGCAGAACTTAAAGGGTTTATTGTTTAGTGATGTTGAGCTGCCATAGCAACCGTTACAGTGAGAATTTTAATTATTGGGAGCAAAATGATAATATGATGACTAATTATTTAAGACCATTAACTATTTCATGTAAACTCAGACTAGTTTTTACTTTCTCGCTAGTCATCTCTTGACTCCATGGGAAGAACACAAAAGGACTCTATTTCAAATTTTATTCTTCATATTTTTTAAGGAATATAATGTTCAAAATTGATAAATATTTTATGGTATCAGTTAGTATACTGATGTAGACTTTGCATTCAAAATTAAATCTGTAAATAGTTATCTAATCTTTGTTATTCTTCAGATATCATTGTTTAAAAACTGATTCATCTCTACAATTACAGTGAACTGGTAATTTAAATGCTTTAGTGGAGAACCTAGGTCATCCAGATAATATGAGATACAGTCATGAATAAGAAATGACAGTTAAGAAAATTTACATTCCATTCATAATAAATGACTATAATATAGGCTGAAGAAATTAATTGGATCCAATTATAATAATAACATATTTTAATTGGATTTATTAGAATTTAGCAGATTACTTAGACATATCCTAAAATATGCCACATCTTCTGTTCTTTTGAAGTCATGATTAAATATGTGTCATATGAATTTATTGGTTTTATTTAGAGGGTGGGCTGATTTGAATTTTCATTTCTGATACTTTGATAGGTTAAAGAAAGTTTATGGAAAGCTAAATTTAGAACAGGACAGTTGCAGCCTAGGTTTCTCGCTTTGTTAACTTTATGTTCATGGTTAAATACAGCCAATGATAACAGTCGCTTTTGTTTAGGGACAGCTGATCATTCCCAAAGTATCTCCAAATGGGAAGCCCAGGGTTTAACATGTACTAATTTGTAAAACTGAAAAAAAATGCAGGGTGGTCAATTAAAAAGGCTGAAGCTAAAAGGCAGATGGAGAAAACGTGGCTCTGTTTGCTAAAGAAAATGGAAAAAGCTATCATCATATAATACTCAAAAATTAAATACTATCTACTGCCAGATCCTCCTCCTTCTTGTCAGCCTCCCTCCCTCCCCATCCCGTTTCTGTAAGTGTGTTCCCACACATATTCATGCATGTATGCAGAAGCATGTGAATTCAAGAAATTGACAGCTCATGTTTTAACTAATTGCTCTCCTTATTTTTTATTTAAAATTTTTATTCATTTTACATAACCACAGTTTTCCCCCTCCCTCTCCTACCACTCCCTCAAACCACCCCCCTTCGTCCACTCCATTATATGACTTTTTGGTGTCCACCTTGTTTTTTGACAGAAAATCTTTCACTGAATGTAGACCTTACTGATTGGACTAGACTGGCTTATCCACCTATCTCCATCTCACCAGTTCTGGAATTCTAGGTGTTCAGCCTTATGATTGTGTGCTGGGCTTCCATGTTCAGCCTTATGATTGCGTGCTAGTTTGTGCTCAGTTCCTCATACTTACGTGGCAAGCAGCTTACTAACTGAGCCATCATTGCTGTCATTACTAGTAATGGCAATAACTAGCAACTTCTTTAAGGAAAAGTTGACGTGACTTCACTAAGAGAAGAGCATTTTTTCCCTTTTGTTTCTGGTTATGTTTTATAAGTCTCATTGCATAGATATTTTGTGTTCTGTTCCACATAGTTTTTCCTCAGTTAGGACTTAATGATATTCCTAATCTATCTCTCTCTCTCTCTCTCTCTCTCTCTCTCTCTCTCTTTGTGCAAGCATTTTCTTTCTTTTTTTATTTTTTGTTTATTTTTTTTAGTTGTTGAAAAAAAAATTTCAGCCTCCTCCCCGTTTCCTAATTCCCTCCCCCTCCCCCCTTACTCCATTCCCCCTCCCTCTCGAGAATGAAGAGCAGTCCAGATTCCCTGCCCTGCGGGAAGTCCAAGGTCCTCCCACTTCTATCCAGGACCAGGAAGGTGAGCATCCAAACAGGCTAGGCTCCCACAAAGCCAGTTCATGTATTAGGATCGAAGCCTAGTGCCATTGTCCTTGGCTTCTCATCAGCCTTCATTGTCCACCACGTTCAGAGAGTCCGGTTTCATTCCATGCTTATTCAGTCCCAGTCCCGCTGGCCTTGGTGAGCTCCCAATAGATCAGTTCCACTGTCGCAGTGGGTGGGTGCACCCCACGTGGTCCTGACTTCCTTGCTCATGTTCTCCCTCCTTCTGCTCCTCATTTGGACCTTAAGAGCTCAATCCGGTGCTCCAATTTGGGTCTCTGTCTCTATCTCGATCCTTCGCCAGATGAAGGTTCTAAGGTGATATGCAAGATATTCATCAGTATCGCTATAGGATAGGGTCATTTCCAGTTCCCTCTCCTCAGTTGCTCAAGGTACTAGCTGGGGACATCTCCCTGGACACCTGCGAGCCCCTCTAGAGTCAAGTCTCTTGCCAACCCTTAGATGGCTCCCTTAATTAGGATATACATTTCTCTGCTCCCGTATCCACCCTTCCTTTATCCCAACCATCCCATTCCCCCAAGCATCCCCCCAGCCTCCCCTTCTCACGTTTCTCACCCCATTTCCCCTTAGCCCCATGCCACCTCACCCCCAAGTCCCCAGTCTTTGCCCGGCAATCTTGTCTACTCCCCATATCCAGGCGGATGACTATATGTTTTTCTTTGGGTTCACCTTCTTATTTAGCTTCTCTAGGATCACAAATTATATGCTCAATGTCCTTTATTTAATGGCTAGAAACCAATGATGAGTGAGTACATCCCATGTTCATCTTTTTGGGTCTGGGATACCTCACTCAGGATAGTGTTTTCTATTTCCATCCATTTGCATGCAAAATTCAAGATGTCATTGTTTTTTACTGCTGTGTAGTACTCTAATATGTGTATATTGTACTACTCAGTGATATTCCTAATCTTTAGGGGAAAAGATTTGTTCAGACTTTGAGTTTTGTTCTCTAATTGTGTTTATTGCTTTGTATTTCATAACAGACACTTAAGAAAGAGAGAGTGAATTACCTGAGCTGATTTAGGGGAAAAAAATAGTTCATTTTTCTTCTATATAGATGGGCAATGGAGAAATACATGATTTTCTTTTGAATTTCATTAATATAAAAGTAAACAAACAAATGAAAGAGATTAAGGTAAAAATGGTAAATTATCTCTATAATTTTTAAGTAATTATCAGAATTATATTAGAGATTTTTACAGGAATTCAACAACACATAATTCTCTTAAGAAGAAATATGCATATAATCCGGAGGGGCAAAGTTGAAATACTTATTCCTATGCCAATGTGGAAACTGTCAGATGGATACAGGTCTCTATATATATGGTCCTGACATAATCTGAAGGAAAGAAGTAATTATTTACATTTCTTGTTGACATTTGTAGTTTGAAGTATGCTTTTTACTTGTAATATAATTGGAAATGTATATGAATCTGTTTCCCATTCGTAATTCTCATTTTCCTTTTTACATAGATCTAAACATTGATTAATTGTGGTATGTACAAGTGTATTTCATTAAATATTAAATCATTTAAAACATACAAAGAAGCATATACATATAGTTTAGCTTCATTGTGTTTTTAAAACTCAGTTGAATTCAACTATATTGTCATCCTTGGATGTTGTGTGTTGCATAAATCTGTATGTTTGTATAAAAGAAATTATATTTGATGGCTTTAAATTGTACTTAGATTGATCCTATGGTCTTATACATGCTAGGCAAGATTACTATCACTGAAGTAAAATGTCTTCATGGAAAACATTTGAACTTTTATGCATTTCATCATTTCATTTGGAGATTTAAATGGTGTTTTTATTGAAGCTTTACTTTTTATACATTATGGCTTTAAAGTTTTACCTTCCTGACAGGAATGCATAGTGCATGCATACAGCAAACCAGCAAAAACAAAGCCCACAAACTGACTACTGTTGTTAAGCCTATTCTGTTAGACCTAGAATTTTTATTTATTTATTTATTTATTTATTTATTTATTTATTTAAGATTTCTGTCTCTTCCCTGCCACGGCCTCCCATTTCCCTCCCCCTCCCCTAATTAAGTCCCCCCTCTCAGCCCGAAAAGCAATCAGGGTTCCCTGTCCTGTGGGAAGTCCAAGGAACCCCCCACCTCCATCCAGGTCTAGTAAGGTGAGCATCCAAACTGCCTAGGCTCCCACAAAGCCAGTACGTGCAGTAGGATCAGAAACCCAGTGCCATTGTTCTTGAGTTCTCAGTAGTCCTCATTGTCCGTTATGTTCAGAGAGTCCGGTTTTATCCCAGGCTTTTCCAGACCCAGGCCAGCTGGTCTTGGTGAGTTCCCAGTAGAACATCCCCATTGTCTCAGTGTGTGGGTGCACCCCTCATGGTCCTGAGTTCCTTGCTCGTGCTCTCTCTCCTTCTGCTCCTGATTTGGACCTTGAGAATTCAGTCCTGTGCTCCAATGTGGGTCTCTGTCTCTGTCTCCTTTCATCGCTTGCTGAAGGTTAATATTCAGGAGGATGCCTATATGTTTTTCTTTGGGTTCTCCTTATTTAGCTTCTCTAGGATCACTAATTATAGGCTCAATGTCCTTGGTTTATGGCTAGAAACCAAATATGAGTGAGTACATCCCATGTTCCTCTTTTTGTGTCTGGCTTACCTCACTCAGGATAGTGTTTTCTATTTCCATCCATTTGTATGCAAAATTCAAGAAGTCCTTGTTTCTTACTGCTGAATAATACTCTAATATGTATATATTCCATACTTTCTTCATCCATTCTTCCATTGAAGGGCATCTAGGTTGTTTCCAGGTTCTGGCTATGACAAACAATGCTGCTATGAACATAGTAGAGCATATACTTTTGTTGTATGATAAGGCCTCTCTTGGGTATATTCCCAAGAGTGGTATTGCGGGGTCCAGGGGTAAGTTGATCCCAATTTTTTAAATTAATATTAATATTTCTCTTCATGGAATATGATATTTTTTGAATATGATATTTTCCACCACTTTCTTTCACTATACATGGCTGAATCAATTATAAATTTACTGAGCACCTCATTTAATACAAACTTACATGCATTTGGTCGCATATCCCATCATTTTTTTTTCTTCAATTCCGCTGTGTCTCAGGAGACCAGGGCAGTCCAAGAACTGTGCAAGGCTAATTATTACGGCCTGCATACTCTGCAATAATAGGTCTGAGTCAGCAGTGATTGCTTATGGTCTAAAGTATAGATGCTACATGGTATCCAGCCTGTAAAAATGCCCAGTTAGCTGGAGATTGGTTTGCCAGAGAGAGTTTGTCTTCAGTCTTTCCTGTGAGAGAACAATAGGAAAGGCAGTTGGTGTGCATTAAGTGTTCAGAACCCTTTTTGAAGAACTCAGTGTTCAATGGGAACAACGTGGTTCTTTCATATCAATGAATACAGATTTCCATTTCCCAATGTCTTCAGTCTTTCTTAATCCTGAAAGCCATGTTTTCCTTATTTTGGGAAAGAAAATAATTACTTTTGTAATGTAATCAGTTCCTAAAAGGTTAAAGATTAATTCAAGAAGAGGAAAAATGGTTATGAATGGAGGCTTTCCATCAGCTTTTAGAATTGCTTCACAGGGGGGGAAAAAAGCACCTTTATTCCTGTGCGTGTCTGGTATGCGTATACGTGTGTCCGTGTGTGTGTAAGCCAGAGGACAACTGGTAGATTAGTTCCATGTAGCTGTCAACATTGATTTTTGATCAAGGATCACTGGTATTTTGTATGCAATGCTAGGTTGGCTGACCAGTATGCCCATGTGTCCTCCTCTCTCTTTCTCCCCACAAAAAACACATGTTTGGGGGCTGGAGAGTTGGCTCAGAGTTTATGAGCACTGGCTGCTCTTCCAGAGGCCCTGAGTTCAATTCCAAGCAATCACATGTTGGCTCACAGCCATCTGTAATGAGATCTGATGCCCTTTTCTGGCCTGCAGGCATACATGCAGGCAGAGCACAATATACATAATAAATAAATAAATCTTTAAAAAAATACATATGTGGATTATACACCATTGTGGGCATATTAATATCAAAGAACAACTTCTGATATCCTGCTTTATCACTTCTCTGCCTTACTCTTTTGAGAAAGGGTCTCTTACTGATTCTGGAGCTAGACTAGTAGCCAGGAAACCACAGCGATTTTCTGCCTCTACTTTCCAAGGATGCAGGGGATATAGGTGTATGTATGCCAATGACTGTCTTTTTGCTTGAGTTCTGGGGATTTGAATTCAGGGCCTTATGCTTGTACAGCAAGCCTCTTACCCATCAAGTCATGTCGTTAGCCCAATCACTTAGATTAATTTTATATGGATTCTGGAGATCAAACTCATGTTTGATTATACGTGTGATATATACATATGATTATACAGCAAGTATAAAGTTATTATCTTAGCCACACTAAACTCCTATATCTCCTCTAGAACAATTCCTTCATGTAATAGGTACTTTGCAAATATTTATTAAACAAAGAATACAGGATCATATTAATAGAATTCACAAAATAATATCAGTGTTTATATTCCTACCTTATATTTTTACCATATAATAACTTTCCTCTTTTTTCGACTGCCTTTTTAATCTTATTAATAAAGTCTGCTATTGGGGGAATGTATTCATAATGAACGATTCCAGTATTGGGCTAAAGGAGGTTGCTTGAGAAGTTTAATGTTTGGTCTTTTTTCAGGTTGAGGCATAAGAAAATCCAGAGAAAATAATTTTATTAACAATTTTTTGTGGTTTGCTAAATGGCTTAGTAAATAAAGATGTTTGCTACTGAGCCTGAGAACCCAAGTTTGGTCCTTAGAACCTACATAGTGGAAGGTGGTTAGGACTTCAGTAAAGTGTCCTCAGACCTTCACATGCGTGTGATGTGGCAAAATCGCACAGAGACCCATGAAATAAATAAATAAATAAATAAACAAACAAGAAAGAGGATGGACACTGGTACAGTGGTGAAAAGTGCTTTCTGGTGTTGTAGAGGACTTGAGGTTTGTTCCCAGCACCCATGTCAGGCTGCTCAAAGCCTCCTTTAACTTTATCTCCAAGTGCTCTAATTGCCTCTGAGCTACTGCACACACACACACGCACACACACACACACACACACACACAGCTACAAACACATAATTACATAGTAGCAATAATAAAATTTAAAAATAAATGTCAAAATGTATTTTATTGGCATGTTTTCTTATGCTTGATATTAGACTTCATAAGGATATTTTCATGGAAAAATATAACCTACTTTGAGCATGCTCCTCTCATCCCTCCCTCCCCACAATTTTTCAGTCCTCTTATATTCTAGAAGTTCATATCTAGTTAGTTATGTATAAATACTCACAGAGCAGACTTCTGCCTGTCCTCGTGTGTGTATGTGTGTGAAATATTGAAGAGAGTGGGGGCAGGGAGATTATGTATGTGTGTATGAGAGAGAGATGTGATTTCTGTCAATTTGTAAGTGATTGAGTGATTAAGTAGAAAAACATATTTTAATTTTATATGTGTATAGTATTCCGTTTTTATATCTAAAATATATTTTCATTAAAATAGACAGTAATAGTATTAGCAGTAAGTATTACTTGAATTGCACTGATAGTTGTTTTTCCAATAATTGCCTGAGTCAGAATTCCATGGATAAAATCTATCTTTTGGAAAAGTATGTGTACTATGTTGTAGTAAAAATATTTTATAGTCAGTTTAATTTCTGAGCACTTTACAAGATAAATATTTTTGGGAAAAGGCAAAGTATATGCATTATTCCTTGACTTGTTTTCATCACAGACCTCTTAATATTTTTCTTGAATTACATGAAAACAATATATTGAGATGGTTAATTTTACATTCTAAAGAGATTTTCTTTGGAAATGTATAAAGCTAATTTTAAACCCAAGAGATTTTTAAAGTTACACAATATATATGTAGCTATTATAACTTTCTATTGTTTCTTCCAAAGCTGTTCTTTGACTTAATGGCTGTCAGGATCATTTATTGCTCCTTAGTGCTTTTTTGCTTTCCCTCACTAACTGTAATTTCATAAATGTCTTTCCATCTGAACTTTCATATTTTGTCAGGTTTTCAACAACTTAGAAGAGGGTTCAATTAAAAATAGATTATAAACTTACAAGTGGGTGGTGATTGAGTGAGTTGCTGTGACAGTTCATATTAAGAGGTTGAATCAAGTGCAAAGTAGCTTAACAAAATTTGAGAACTATAGAGCTATGTTAGTCCCAATGACTGCTGTCTTTTAGCATGGGCTGGATGCTAAAGAGCTCACCTTGTTCTTGTAGAACAAGTTCTACATGGGGAAAATGGTGAAAATTGGAGCCATTAAAGTCACTGGTACTAAGAACCCACCTTCCTAAGAAATACTTTCTTTGCGGTGTGTGGTTATGGGTAAAAGATATTAACGATATCAAGGCTTGTTTGTATCTCCCCACCATACCAGTTCTTGGGGAAAAAGGTTTAATAAACACTACAGACCAACATCCCTTTCTTAAACTTCCTGATCCCACTTCTTGGGAGGTGGAGGCAGGTAAATCTCTGAGTTCGAGGCCAGTCAGATCTACAGAGAGAGTTTCAGGATAGCCAGGGCAATACAGAGAAACCCTGTCCTGGGGGAAAAAAAAAGGAATCTCCCCCTTTATAGAATTTGTAAACCTCTACCGTTTTCTATACTCATTTTAATGGAATTATAGATTATTATGAACCAAATATGTATGTAAACCATTTTGGCATTTTATTATTAATAGGCTGTTACACATTAACTATTAAATGTGAAGTAAAACATTAACTGGTTTCAGCTTTTATTTTGTTTTGACAGGACTCCTTCCTCCCTTCCTTCCTTCCTTCCTTCCTTCCTTCCTTCCTTCCTTCCTATTTTGTTCAGGTTGGACCTAAATGCTTAGACTCCAGCAATCATCTTGTATTGGCCTTTTAAAGATTGAGACTTTAAGTGTGTACTACTATTCCTAGCTTAAGAAGTCTCAATTTTCAGAAAACTTCCCATTTCATAATCCTGGAAACAGAAAACGGGAGGAAATTGAAAAAAGGAATGTAGCTAGCTCTAGTTTGTAATGTTTTAATATTCAACTGGCAGATAAAAATTATATCTATATTCAGAGTATCCTGGGATGTTTTGATAAATATGTACATTGGATAATGTTCAAACAAGAGTCAGCATATTTACTTCCCCTAATAATTATTACTTCTTCATGGTGAAAATGCTTAAAATCCTTTCTTCTGATTTTTAAAACTAGTAGTATATTGCCATCATCTACAGTTTCTCTATTGTGCAAAAGAATACTAAAATTCTGTCTCCCATCTCTTTGTAGCTTGGTGTTTGTCTCTCCCTTCTACCTGCTCTCTACAGCCCTTGGTAATCAGTTATTTTTGGTTGTTTTTTTTTTTTCTTCAACTTCAGTGAAATCAAATACTTTTAGGTCCCACGCAAATAAGGCAGTACAGTACTAGGTCTTTTGGTGCTTGAGTTATTTTACTTCACTACACAAAGTTACTGTTTTAAATCTGTAAGACCTACTGAAAAATTACTTTCAATAATGTTCTTCCACAATTTCTCATGCCTCATACGTAGTATTATTAATAATTACTCATCCACCTAATTGTTCCTTTCTAAGTCAATCTGCTAAAAGTGTTCCTAGAACAGTCTCTTTGAAGTGCATATTGTGTTGTGTAATTTTCTTGATTTCTTTAGTTTAAAGAAAACTCCATATTTCTTAAATTGTCTAGATACTCTCTGCCATCTACACTGAGCCAGACTCCAGTTTTTCCCTTACTGCCCCCTCCTCATGTATGCATAATGGAGTGATTTCTGTATTATCTTTAAGAAAACCAGTTATTTGTTTGTGTTGGCTCTTCTATTTTTTCGGGGGTGGAGAGCTGAGACAGGGTTTCTCTGTGAAACAGTCCTGGCTCTCCTGGAACTCACTCTGTAGATCAGACTGTCTTCAAACTCACAGAGCTCCATCTGCCGCCTCCAGCGTACTGGGGATTAAAAGCCTGTGCCACCACTGCCCAGTTGGAATTCACACTTCTTTTATGAACATTATATCTGATCTTAATGCGAGTCAAATGTGAGTTTCTAAAGGATTTTCAACCTGAAGTAATTTTTCTGTGCAAAATTATTTGTAACTTTTCCACAATACTAGCTAACATCATTCTTTCTTATGATTACTTATGCTTCTACCCTTTCTCATTCTGCCACATTAAGAACTAGTTAAACACATGAGCCTAGTGAGATGACAGGAAAGCTAAAATCACTTACTGCTCTTGCAGAAGACACAGATTGGTTTCCCACCACCTACATGGGACTCTCAACAATCTGGAACTCTAGTTCCAGGGAATCTGGTGCTATCTTTTACTTCCTGAAGACCTCAGTCATAGATGTGGTACATGCAGACAAATATACACATAAAATAAGCATAAATGAGTCCTGAAAAATAAATATGTAACAATGAAATTTTAATTTAACAGCTGCCCTATATCCTATATAGTTTTTGTTCCATAAATGTGTACTGAATTGAACTTACACTTTAAGTGTAGCCTATGGACACACCACTCATCCAGAGACATTTGTATTCTACTCCTAGTGATACCATTTACTCTTTGAATTTCATCTTGACATTTAATTTTTCTGTGACTTAGTTGGTGTTCTTACTTACAAAGTGGGTGTAATGATATTTCACTCTACATTATAAAATTATTATGTTTTTTACTGAAGAACTTCTTTGAACTCTTCAGAGGAAAATGGTCATATTTATAGGAAGATAGTAATATTTTTGCCTCTGACACATGAAAAATTAGGGTACAATTTAAAAATAATTTTGTTCAAATGCCAAATAGCCAGAAATTATATTATGGTACACATATATATTAATACACAGGTGTTGATAATGGTTAAAGTTTGTAAACTCATTTTTTAATGTTGGACTAGGCCAAGGTTCATATTTTTAGTAAATTTCAAGAGACTAAAATTGTTATATAAAAGCTGATTACATTGGTGCAGTCATTGAGAGACTGGGCTTTGGAGATGGGTTGAATCTTGGTCCATTTTGTGATCATGAATAGTCATTTAAGTTTTTTTTTTTATTTTTTTTTAATAATTTTTTTATTAAGAAAAGAAGAAAAAAAACATAAACAAAAAACAAGTTTCCACCTCCTCCCAGCCTCCCATTTCCCTCCCCCTCCTACCACCCTTCTCCCCCTCCTCCCACCCTTCTACCCCTCCCCCCACTCCTCTCCCCCTCCCTCTCCAGTCCACACAGCAGTCCAGGTTCCCTGCCCTGTGGTAAGTCCTAGGTCCTCCCCCCTCCGTCCATATCTAGGAAGGTGAACATCCAAACTGGCTAGGCTTCCACAAAGCCAGCACATTAAGTAGGATCAAAACCCCGTGCCATTGTCCTTGGCGTCTCATTAGCCCTCATTGTTGGCCATGTTCAGAGAGTCCGGTTTTATCCCATGCTTTTTCGGTCACAGTCCAGCTGGCCTTGGTGAGCTCCCAGTAGATCAGCTCCACTGTCTCAGTGGGTGGGTGCACGCCTCGTGGTCCCGACTTCTTTGCTCATGTTCTCCCTCCTTCTGCTCCTCATTGGGACCTTGGGAGCTCAGTCCAGTGCTCGAGTGTGGGTCTCTGTCTCTGTCTCCATCCATCACCAGATGAAGGTTCTATGATGATATGCAAGATATTCGTCAGTATTGCTCTCGGATAGGGTCATTTCAGGTTCCCAATCCTCAGCTACCCAAGGAACTAACTGGGAACCTCATGTTGGGCACTTGGGAGCCCCTCTAGGGTCAAATCTCTTGCTCACCCTAAAGTGGTTCCCTTAACTAAGAATTGTGGTTCCGTGCTCCCCTATCCACCTTTCCTTTATCCCAATTCTCCTGATTCCCTAAATCCCCCCTCCTTCCCTTCTACCTTTTCTCTCCCCATCTCCCCTTACCCCCATCCCACCCCACCCCCAAGATCCTAATTTTCTCCCCGGCGATTGGGTCTACTTCCCTTAGCCAAGAGGATAACTATATGTTTTTCCATGGGTTCACCTTCTTACTTAGCTTCTTTAGGTTCACCTATTGTAGACTCCGTGGCCCTAATTTATGGCTAGAAACCAATTATGAGCGAGTACATCCCAAGTTCATCTTTTTGGGTCTGGGACACCTCACTCAGGATAGTGTTTTCTATTTCCATCCATTTGCATGCAAAATTCGAGAAGTCATTGTTTTTTACCGCAGCGTAGTACTCTAGCGTGTATATATTCCATACTTTCTTCATCCATTCTTCCATTGAAGGGCATCTAGGTTGTTTCCAGGTTCTGGCTATTACAAATAATACTGCTATGAACATAGTTGAACAAATGCTTTTGTCATATGATAGAGCATCTCTTGGGTATATTCCCAGGAGTGGTATTGCTGGGTCCAGGGGTAAGTTGATCCCGAATTTCCTGAGAAACCGAAACACTGACTTCCACAGTGGTTGCACAAGATGGCATTCCCACCAGCAATGGATGAGGGTACCCGTTCCTCCACAGCCTCTCCAGCAAAGGTTATCCTTGGTGTTTTTGACTTTAGCCATTCTGACAGGTGTAAGATGATATCTCAAAGTTGTTTTGATTTGCATTTCCCTGATTGCTAAGGAAGTTGAGCACGACATTAAGTGTCTTTTGGCCATTTGAACTTCCTCTGCTGAGAATTCTCTGTTCAGTTCAGTGCCCCATTTTTTAATTGGGTTAATTAGCATTTTAAAGTCTAGTTTCTTGAGTTCTTTATATATTTTGGAGATCAGACCTTTGTCTGTTGTGGGGTTGGTGAAGATCTTCTCCCAATCAGTAGGTTGCCTTTGTGTCTTATTGACTATGTCCTTTGCTTTACAGAAGCTTCTCAGTTTAAGTAGGTCCCATTTATTCAATGTTGCCCTTAATGTCTGTGCTTCTGGGGTTATACATAGGAAGCGATCTCCTGTGCCCAGCTCCTGTAGGGTACTTCCCACTTTCTCTTCTATCAGGTTCAGTGTGTTCGGGCTGATATTGAGGTCTTTAATCCATTTGGACTTGAGTTTTGTGCACGGTGATAGATAAGGGTCTATTTTCATTCTTCTACAAGATGACATCCAGTTGTGCCAGCACCATTTGTTGAAGATGCTTTCTTTCTTCCATTTTATACTTTTAGCTCCTTTATTGAAAATCAGGTGTTCATAGGTTTGTGGGATAAAATCCGGGTCTTCTATACGATTCCATTGGTCGACTTCTCTGTTTTTATGCCAGTACCACACTGTTTTCATTACTGTAGCTCTGTAATAGAGTTTGAAGTCAGGGATGGTAATGCCTCCAGAAGATCCTTTATTGTATAGGATTGTTTTGGCTATCCTGGGTTTTTTGTTTTTCCATATAAAGTTGATTATTGTCCTCTCCAGATCTGTGAAGAATTTTGATGGGATCTTGATGGGGATTGCATTGAATCTATAAATAGCCTTTGGTAGAATTGCCATTTTTACTATGTTGATCCTCCCAATCCAAGAGCAAGGGAGGTCCATCCATTTTTTGGTATCCTCTTCAATTTCTTTCTTCAATGCCTTAAAGTTCTTGTCAAATAGATCTTTCACTTCCTAGGTTAGATGTACCCCAAGATATTTTATGCTGTTTTTGGCTATTGTGAATGGTGAAGCTTCTCTGATTTCCCTCTCTGCTTCCATATCCTTTGTGTATAAGAGGGCGACTGATTTTTTGGAGAATTAGTGGAGGTAATGAATCAAATGGACTTAACAGACATCTATAGAACATTCCATCCAAATAGGAAAGAATATACCTTCTTCTCTGCAGCTCATGGAACCTTCTCGAAAATCGACCACATAGTCGGTAACAAAGCAAACATCCACAGTTACAAAAAAATATTAGTAACCACCTGTGTCTTATCAGATCACCATGGATTAAAGTTAGAATTCAACAATAATGCTACCCCCAGAAAGCATACAAAGTCATGGAAACTGAACAGTCAACTATTGAACCATAGCTGGATTAAGGAAGAAATAAAGAAAGAAATTAAAGTCTTCCTGGAATTCAATGAAAATAAAGAAACAACATACTCAAACTTATGGGACACTATGAAAGCAGTCCTAAGAGGAAAGTTCATAGCACTAAGTGCCCACTTAAAGAAAACAGAGAAAGCTCACATTGGAGACTTAACAGCCCACCTGAAAGCTCTAGAAAAAAAAGAAGCAGACTCACCTAGGAGGAGTAGAAGACTGGAAATAATCAAAATGAGGGCTGAAATCAACAAAATAGAAACACAGAAAACAATACAAAAAATCAATGAAACAAAAAGCTGGTTCCTGGAGAAAATCAACAAGATTGACAAACCACTATCCAAGCTAATCAAACGGCAGAGAGAGAATTTGCAAATTAATAAGATCAGAAATGAAAAGGGGGACATAACCACAGACACAGAGGAAATTCAGAGAATCATTAGATCTTACTACAAAAGCCTATATGCCACAAAATTGGAAAATGTAAAGGAAATGGATACTTTTTTAGATAAATATCATATACCAAAGTTAAATCAGGACCTGGTGAACAATCTAAATAGACCTGTTAGTCGCGAAGAATTAGAAGAGGTTATCAAAAACCTCCCTACCAAAAAAAGCCCAGGACCAGATGGTTTCAATGTGGAATTCTACCAGATCTTCCAAGAAGATCTAATACCTATACTCCTTAATGTATTCCACAAGATAGAAGCAGAAGGGTCATTACCAAACTCCTTTTATGAAGCCACAATTACTCTGATACCAAAACCACTCAAAGACTCAACCAGGAAAGAGAACTACAGGCCAATCTCACTCATGAATATCGACGCAAAAATCCTCAACAAAATACTGGCAAATCGAATCCAAGAACACATCCGAAAAATTATCCATTATGATCAAGTAGGCTTCATTCCTGAGATGCAGGGCTGGTTCAACATACGAAAATCTATCAATGTAATCCAGCATATAAATAAACTGAAAGAAAAAAACCATATGATCATTTCATTAGATGCTGAAAAAGCATTTGACAAAATTCAACATCCATTTATGTTAAAAGTCTTGGAGAGATTAGGGATACAAGGGTCATACCTAAATATAATAAAAGCTATATACAGCAAGCCGACAGCTAACATCAAATTAAACGGAGAGAAACTCAAAGCCATCCCACTTAACTCAGGAACACGACAAGGCTGTCCACTCTCCCCATACCTCTTCAATATAGTGCTTGAAGTTCTAGCAATAGCAATAAGACAACATAATGGAATCAAGGGGATTTGAATTGGAAAGGAAGAAGTTAAACTTTCGTTATTTGCAGATGATATGATAGTGTACATAAGCGACCCCAAAAACTCCACCAAAGAACTCCTACAGCTGATAAACAGCTTTAGTAATGTGGCAGGATACAAGTCATTTAAGTTTTTAATATTTTGTCTACGTGTATAAATCAGAATAATAGAATTTCTTCTTACAAGATAGTTTTTAAGACTAATGTGTTTCAAATGAGATAATTATATATTAATTCTACTATCCTAACCTTTCTTTGGAAAAATTCTGCATAGTTGGGCTTAATCAAGAGTCAAATCTAGTGATTAATAATTCAGCTGTAGGTAAACCTGAATTTTTAAATAGTTATTTTTGCTTTTATTTAAAATGAATTTGTTCATACAATATATTCTGATCACTGTTTTTCTTTCCCCAACTACTCCTAGATTCTTTAAGCTCACCTAACTCCATGATTTCTCTCTCTCTCTCTAGGAAACAAACAAAAATAACCAGAACAAAAAAATTTAGAAAGCACAAGAAACACATATAAGCATGTGCACACTCACATACACACTCGCATTCCAGGAAAACACAAAATTGCAAACTATAATATACAAGCAAAAGGCCAGTAAGACAAAAATTGTTCAAACCAAGCGTTATGAGACAAAAAATTCTACAAAAGTATTATTGAGTTCATTTTGTGTTGACCTTCTACTGCTGGGCCTGGAGCCTATCTTTAACAGTGGTTAATATACCCAGTGAAACATCATAGGAGAAAACTAATTTTTCATTTGCAAGTGGGTGTCAATTGGAGATAATTTTTTAGTTAGGGGTGGGAACTTGTGTCTGCTTCTCACTGACAGTGCTGGGACCCCATCTGGCTTGAACCAATGAAGGTTCTGTGTATGCTGTCACAGTCTCTTTTGAGTTCATATGTGCTTCAGGCCCTTTGTGTTAGTACATCACTGTTTCTTTGGTGTCATTTATCTCCTCTGGTTCTGCTTCCTCTTGTGAATAGCACCCTGGACATTAAGAGATTTGATGATGACATCCATTTAGGACTGAATGTTCCAAAGTCTTGCTCTATCTAAAGATTGTCTAAACACAGTTGTGGGTCTCTGTGTTTGCCCCCACATATTGAAAGAGGAAGTTTCTCTGATGATGACTGAGTGAAGGACTGATGTATGGGTATAACAGAATGTCATTGAGTCATTTTATTACTATATTCCTTTGACAGAACAGTAGTATTTAGTTTCTCCAAGGTTCATGTCCTTTCCAGTCTCAGGTTCTTGGGCACTAGAGCAGAGTCAGGCAAAAGTTCCATATAGTAGAGTGGGTCTTCAATCCAGTCAGATAGTGGTTGGTTACTGCTACATTTGTGCCATTATTCTATCAGCAAATCATATAGCCAAGTCACCATTGCAGACAACAGGGTTTGTAGCTCTTAACCTTGAGTTTTAATTCTCACCATTTATGATGCTGCATATAGAATTTTGTAGAAATTACTTAATTGCTTTCTAGACTCCATTGGATTTCAAAAAATTTTTTGAAATCTAAGTGTCATAGTACATATAAAATGACTAACCTTGGTGATGTTAATATTTAATGCATACTAGTGATTTTATTATACTTGGAATGTTGTGTCTTTTCTACACACAGGCTGATTCAATTTCATGTAACATTTTAGCACCAAAGTGGAATGTTTTAATTAAAAGGAATTTTATTTTTGTTTGTTTATTAGATTTTAAAAAAATACCAATCCAAGTTCCCTCCTTTCCCTTCTACCATTCCCTTCGCACACCCTCCCACCCCAACCCCTCTCCAATCCTCAGAGAGGGTAAGGCACATTGCTTTGTGGAAGGTTCAAGACCCTCCCTACTATATCTAGTCTGAACAAGGTATACATCCAAAGAGAATAGGTTCCAAAAAACCACAGTACATTCAGTAAGCGTAAATCCTGGTGCCACTGTCAGTGGCCCCTCAGTCTGTCCCAGCCCTGCAACTGTCATCCACATTCAGAGGGACTAGTTTGGTCCTATGCTTGTTCCTTCCCAGTCCGGCTGGTTTTGGTGAGCTCCCATTAGCTCAAGTAGACTGTTTCAGTGAGTGAGCCCATCATGCTCTTGACCTCTTTGCTCATATTCTCATTCTTCCTACTCTTCAACTGGACTTTGGCAGCTCATGAAACTGAGAAGCTTCTGTAAAGCAAAGGACACAGTCAATAAGACAAAATGACAACCTACTGAGTGGGAAAAGATCTTCACCAATCGCATATCAGACAACAGACTGATTTCCAAATATATAGAGAACTCAAAAAAGTAGATATTAAAATTATAAATAACCCAACTAAAAATGAATTACAGAACTAAATAGAGAATTCTCAACAGAAGAATCTCAAATGGCCAAAAGATACTAAAGGAAATGTTCAACATCTTTAGCCCTCAGGGATATGCAAATCAAAACAACTCTGAGATATCATCTTACACCTGTCAGAATGGCTAAGATCAAAAACACTAATGATAGCTTATGCTGGAGAAGATGTGGAACAAGGGGAACACTCACACATTGCTGGTGGGAAAGCAAACTTGTGCAAACATTTTGGAAATCAGTGTGGCGGTTACTCAGAAATCTGGGAATCAATCTACCTCAGGATCCAGCAATACCACTCTTGGGAATATACACAAAAGATGCTCAATCATACTATAGAAGCATTTCTTCAACTATTTTTATAGCAGCATTATTTGTAATAGCCAGAACCTGGAAACAACTTAGATGCCGCTCAACTGAAGAATGGATAAAGAAATTGTGGCATATCTACACATTAGAGTACTACTCAGCGGTAAAAAACAATGGCATCTTGAATTTTGCATGCAAATGTATGGAATTAGAAAACACTATCCTGGATCTTCGTGTCAGCAGCTTTGGCATCTGCAGGTTAGTTGCCAACATGCAGCTCTTTATATGCGCCCAGGAATTACACACCCTTGAGGTGACTGGCCAAGAAATGGTCGCCCAGATCAAAGCTCATGTGACCTCACTGGAAGGCATTGCCCTGGAGGACCAAGTCATGTTTCTGGCTCGCTGCTGGAGGATGAGGCCACCCTAGGCCAGTGTGGTGTGGAAGCTCTGACCCCTTTGGAAGTAGCTGGCCGCATGCTGGGAGGTAAAGTTCATGGTTCCCTGGCTTGTACTGGAAAAGTAAGAGGTCAAACTCCCAAGGTGGCCAAACAGGAGGAGGAGGAGGAGAAGAAGAAAAAGAGGAGGAGGAGGAGGAGGAAGAGGATGAGGAAGAATTATGCATTCCCCAACTCTGCCCTTGGAATTATCATGTCATGCTAGTTTTTGTTGTTCTTCCCAGGTGACATAGCTGTGTAGGATTATTGATTGATTCCCTCCTTTGGATTCTTGCAGGTAGTGCCTTCTGGTATTATGAACACTGGTCCCTAGGGAAGAGGCTTTCAGATCGATCTAGCTCAGGTCCTCTGGAACCCTTCTCTGAAGTATAGACAGTCTTTTTTCCGAGGTGCTGGATGTCCTAACCTAACTCAGGTCCTTATGTTTGCCCAATAAGCCCTTTACACTGTGAACCCTTTGGCAACTGAGTTTTCTGTCCTGCCCAGTTCCCACAGTCGTTAAGTCCCAAAGAAATCACACAGAGGTCTACATTAACTATAAACTAATTAGCTTAGGCTTCTTATTAACTCTTATAACTTATATTAGCCCATTATTCTTGTCTATGTTAGTTGCGTGTCTTTGTACCTTTTTTGGTGAGGCATTTACATCTTGCTTGCTCTTTGGCTGGGTCAGAACTGCAGGCAAAGCTTTCTTCTTTTCAGAATTCTCCTGTTCTCATGTCCTGCCTCTACTTCCTATCTGTTTGTTCCACCTATACTTCCAGCCTGGCTACTGGCCAATCAGCGTTTTTTTAACTGACGAACTATTGTCTCACAGCATCCAAGCTGTGATTTCACTTCTTAAAAAAAAAAAAAAAAAAAAAAAAAAAAAAAAAAAAAGCATTCTGAGGATTGCTTTTCTTACCTAGTGATGAAATATCTGACAGAAAGTAGCCTAAGGGAGTAGTGACTTTTTTTTTTTTTGTGCCTCACAGTTCAAAAGGTGCGTTGCATCATGGAGGAGGACATAATTGTGTTTTAGTGTGAGACTGGTTGCTTTCATCAGGTAGATTAGGAGTCCTAGTGAATGCTGGGTCTTGGCTGCCTTTCTTTTTTCTAGTCATTCTGTATTCCCAGTCCATGGGATGCTGCTGCCCACTTCATGGTAGATTTCCTTCTTCAATTTATCCTCTCTGGAAACATCTTCACATGCATATCTAAAGGATCTCACCAGACAGCCTCAATAAGCCTAAGGCATTCTTGCTTCTAATTCAATCAAGTTGATAATAAAAATGTATTATCACAGGGTTTTCTTAAGTGCCTATTTTACAATTAAGTTTTGGTATATTGATTTAAAACCAGATCCAAACTTCATGACTCATTTTGTTAGAAGTGATATTGCTTTGTGTCTGAAAAGTGGGAGACAATAGTAGCTATCTCTTTTTCCTGTTAGCAAGCAGGCACTTAGTGAATACCAACATTTATTATTATTAGGCTAGCCAATGGAGTGAAAAAAACAAGTATTTCTTTTTTATAAAGATTTATTTATTTACTATGTATATGGTATTCTGCCTGCACACCAAGAGAAAGCACCAGATCTCTATAGATGGTTGTGAGCCACCATGTGGTTCCTGGGAATTGAACTGAGGACCTCTGGAAGAACAGCCAGTAGTACTCTTAACCTCTGAGCCATCTCTGTAGTCCTCAAGTATTTCTTACAGCAGATATCTTGACTAACTTTGTGACAATGTCAATTAAATCTAATTTCTAGAATTTTTT
The DNA here is from genome assembly GCF_018167655.1 of Microtus oregoni. NCBI lineage: Eukaryota > Metazoa > Chordata > Mammalia > Rodentia > Cricetidae > Microtus > Microtus oregoni. The sequence goes on from NW_024543072.1 coordinate 38,254,910, forward strand.
TAGGGATGAAGAATTTCTTCATTAAGTTTTTATATGTCTTAGTATTAATATGTAAGCTGACCTCATATGTTAGTGTATGGCTTTTATATTTGGGAAGTAATACAGTTAATTTGATTGTTTCTTGGTCATGGGTGATTGTAAGATATAGCTAGGTATATAATGATCTCTATGGCGTCCTGTTAACAACTAAGATTTAACACTGGATTCTGTGTTCTGATCTCTTACACATCTTGTTCTCATTTTTTTCATGAACCTTAAATGTACAAGTGTGCCTCTCATTCCCCAACTTAACAGGAAGCTAAATGCCTGTTAAATACATCACTGTGCATGCTGGTTTCGTGTGCACTCCTCTGGGTGGGAGGTTATTGTTTAGACGCAATTTCTGTGGATCTGTTTTTAGGTAAGTATCTCATAAGTTTACAGTTGAATTTTTATGTAAAACTTTCAGATTGAAAGTATTTAAGTCAAAGAATGATCTACAGATTGAAATGAAATAATTCAAGATATTTTTCTGAATTCATTATATCATTAGTTTACCTTCTTTATTAATTCTTTTAAAAATACAATTAGATAGAGAGTACTTTAACAGCAAGTATACTGTTGCCCTTCTTTAAAAGTCCTTACTTTTGATTATAGAAAATCAAGAAAATTCTTTATTTGTTTGTATATGGCTTTCTCATATTTACTTTTTAGTCTGGAGATAAATAAAATAATCAATGTGATTTCCCTATGGAAGTTTGCAGATGAAATTATTCTGTGCTTTCTAGAATAGTAAAACATCCATTTCTAATGTGATTCTGAAATCTACTTTTTATTTCCATCTTAATTTGCAGAGGGCTTATATATGCCAGCTATTTTCCAGTGTCCCAGCCCTTGGCTAGGTCCTGCATATTTTGCTTAACTGATGCATTTGGTTGGAAGGTGTTACGATGCAGAAACTTGAGATCCTCTTTCCTTGCCACTTTGCAGATTTTTACAGTTTACTTTCGGTGTTCACTTGGTGCTATTTTAGGTGTGTAAATTCTAGTGACATTGCATCTATACCTGAATCTCTAACTATAAATTCCAGTCTTAGGTAGAGGTGCCACGAAGCGTTTTTCAAATAGTTTAAGACTATGATTATTACTTAAGTTGAAAAGAAAATCTCACAACTCCAAATTTCTTACTACTATGCTTACCCCATGAGATTTAATAATCCACCATCTGATATCTGTATAGGTAGGCATACAGGTATGTGCTGTCGTCTTCCATAGAGCTGAAGCTCTGTCCTTGAGTGTGAACATGTAAGCGGAATCCTGAGAACAAGATTATATGTTACAATCTGTGTTATCGTCAACTCCAGCACAATAGTAAAACTGAAGACTGCTCTGTGGAGAGCTTATTCTGGTAGCTTTCAAATTGTGATCTTGCTCTTAATGGGGGAAAGACAGCTTCAGTGTACTAAGTAATTATTGAAATGAAATAGAAGAAACAGGCTTACCTCTGCAATGTGGACTATTATTTTGACTGTTCCTATTTTCCTAATAATAAAAATTATAGGAAAGAAAATCCCACAATTTCCTTAGCTTATGAAGGATAAGAAGTGTGGTTTCTGTGAGAACTTGAAAGATAGAATATAAAAACATTGAAGAAGGCAGCTGGATTTTCAATATTGAGATGTAGTTCTGCATAAGTGTATAAACAATTCCGATTAATAAAGGCTACTTTGAATCTGTAAGAGGTTGATTTCCACCCCAGGCTACAGTGTAGAGGTGTGCCGAAATGAACCTAGAGCTGTTGGTAATAACTCTTGAAATCTCAAGGACTGAAACAAATTGAAGAACTAAAACTTGAAAAGCCAGGCCAACTCGTTTCTGAATCCTTCAAACTAAGAATAATTCTAGAAGCCTAGGCTTTCCCTATAAATAGTATAAGTGGATTAGCTTTACCTTTAAATAATTGAGAGTTATTCTAGTCTGAAACCCTGAAGATTACAAGTATCTGGAAATCAGGTTCAATTTTAGTTTATAATCCTTTCTTCAACTTTTCCCCTTAGTTTAATTATAATTTGAAATTACATATTTAATTTAAATATAATTATTGGGGAGACTTTTTGTCAATACTATCATAAATTTATTTATTTTACACCCTAGCTGCAGTTTCCCCTCCATCCTCCTCTCCTAGTCTCTGCCCCAACTGTATCCCTCTCCTTCTGTTCCCATCCACCCAATCCACTCCTTCATTTCTGTTCAGGAAAAGGCAAGTCTGCCAGGAGTATCAGTAAAACAAAGCATATCAACTTGTAGTAATACTTAGCACCCTCCCCCCACTTATTAAAGCTGGGTAAGGTGACCTAGTATGAGGAATAGGCTCCCAAAAGCCAGTAAAAGAGTCAGATTCAGCCCCTATTCCCACTATTTGGAGTCCCACCAGAAAACTAAGCTACTTAACTGTAACATACATGCAGTGGGCCTAGGTCAGTCCCATTGCAGGTACCATGGTTGTCTGTTCAGTCCCTGTGAGCCCCTGTGAATTCAGATTAGTTGGTTTTGTGAATTTTCTTTTGTTGTTCTTAACCCCCTAGCACATACAGTCCTTTCTCCCTCTCTTTTGCAGCATTTCCTGAGCTCTGCCTAATGTTTACTATGACTCCGCATCTGTTTCTATTAGTTGCTGAATGATACCTCTATGATAACAATTGATCTATGCACCAATTCGGTCGCAGGAGATGTACAGTTCAGGCTATGTGTCCACTATTGCTAGGTGCCTTAGCTGGAGTCATCCTTGTAGATTCCTGGGAGATTCCCTTGCTCCAGGTTTTTACTTGACCCCAAAATGCCTTCCCTTTCCAGCAGTTTTTTTCAGTACTCCGCTGCCCCCCAACACTATTTTCTTCTGTAGTTTATAATCTTCCAGTCCACTACTCTCTTCATTTCTAAGATATTCATCTACTTATGTCTATCTCTACATAGCTCTACATCTGAAGTCCAAAGTCAGAACTGTGAAATACCTATTTCTTGACAATTTTGATTTGTATTTGTTCTTTATTCAGTGATTTCTTTATGCATCTTACACTGGCACTTTTAGACTGCATTGACTGCCTGGTAGTTAAAATTTTCATCAAATTACAAAATTTCAACTTTTAGAACTATCTTAGTGTACATATTTTCATGTGGATACACACATATACATCTGGAGATTAGTAGTTAAGACTGGGTGATATCTTTAATTGTTCTACTCATTTTTTGAGTCTTTGTCTTACTCTGAACCTAGAGTTCACTGACTGAACAAAGCTAGTTGACTTGGAGCTTCATGGGTCATACTTTCGTTACTCAGTGCAAGGATTATATGCATGTGGTACAATTCCTAACTTTTATGGGGGGTAAAGGATACAAATTTAAGTCCTCCTGCTTGCACAGCAAATACTTTATGCCTAGAGTTGCCTTCCTAGTCTTAGAGCAGCTATATTTCTACTAGGATAATTGACATTTAAATGATTGTAATGGTAACACTAGTTAAAACCTGTTCCTCTAGTCTGGAGAAACAGTTCAACTATTGACGACTAGACTCACAACCGAAAATATAAAAACTGTTCCTCTGTTTCTATACATCTGGACAGTGTATTATGGTCTCTCCTACAGATTTTTCTAAGGAAAAGTCAAAGGGAGAACTGAGAACTAAAATGTTAATTTTAAAGAAAGGAAAAAAATGTTCTTTCCCCAATGTCCCAAATCATGAATGAGTACCTGTCAATAACTTCAGACCAATATACATGCTATGAAAATCGACCTATCAGTACTAGAATATCCCCATTCCAGTGGTCATGCTTCTAAAGAATGAAGAATGACAGTACCAGGTCTGAACACCACTCAGCCAGTAATTGCTATTCTATGCACAGAATCCAGGCTCTTAATTTAGTACTGAATGTTCAGAGAACAAAGAACAAAGTAGATCTAATGTGACCATGATAGAGGTTATGTCAAAATGAAAATACATTGTAGATTCCCATCTTAGCAACTGATAGAACTTCCTAGGCAGAAAATCAGTAAAGACATGAAAGATCTAAATAGTACAATCAGCCTGTATGCTTTAGTTAACACATATGAAGCATTCTGTATAAGATTACACAAAGAACAATTATCATAGTAGGGCCTGTCTATGAAACAAATTCTAAAGATTTTAAAGACTTGGAGCCATCCAGAGCCATGTTCTCTGACCACATTAGTGTTGAAATGGAAATTAACAGAAGTACAGCAGAGGGGGTCTTCTGGGTTTTGTTCTTGTTTTTTATTTTTAAGAAAAGGGAAAATTGAGCAAATTATACACAGTGGAATGAAAATAAAAGCATCCAAAGTTTGAGAATTTGTGATAAAAAATATTACATTAACAGTGAGGTATTAATGCCAGCAAAGAGGAGGGATTGCTTCCTAACCCCCCCTTTTTTAAATTTATTTATTTATTAAAGATTTCTGTCTCTTCACCGCCACCGCCTCCCATTTCCCTCCCCCTCCCCCAATCAAGTCCCCCTCCCTCGTCAGCCCAAAGAGCAATCAGGGTTCCCTGCCCTGTGGGAAGTCCAAGGACCACCCACCTCCATCCAGGTCTAGTAAGGTGAGCATCCAAACTGCCTAGGCTCCCACAAAGCCAGTACGTGCTGTAGGACCAAAAACCCATTGCCATTGTTCTTGAGATCTCAGTAGTCCTCATTGTTCGCTATGTTCAGCGAGTCCGGTTTTATCCCAGGCTTTTTCAGACCCAGGCCAGCTGGCCTTAGTGGGTTCCCGATAGAACATCCCCATTGTCTCAGTGTGTGGGTGCACCCCTCACGGTCCTGAGTTGCATGCAAATGGATGGAAATAGAAAACACTCTCCTTAGTGAGATAAGCCAGACCCAAAAAAGAGGAATATGGGATGTACTCACTCATATTTGGTTTCTAGCCATAAACAAAGGACATTGAGCCTATAATTAGTGATCCTAGAGAAGCTAAATAAGGAGAACCCAAAGAAAAACATATAGGCATCCTCCTGAATATTAACCTTCATCAGGTGATGAAAGGAGACAGAGACAGAGACCCACATTGGAGCACCGAACAGAAATCTCAAGGTCCAAATCAGGAGCAGGAGAGAGAGCAGGAGCAAGGAACTCAGGACCTAACCCCCTTTTTGAAGCTGATATTATTACCCTGAAGCCTGAAATGGTTCAGAAAAATAATTTTTCGTACCATATTTCTTGTGAGTTTGCATGCAGAGCTCAACAGTGTAGGATGCAAAGGAATTAACAGCTATGTTCATCTTCTATGTGATCAGTAGCAGCCTGCCACTCACAACATAGCATCAGTGCTCTTTCTGTTGCTCCTGCTCCAGCCTCCAAGGGGAAAGGCTCAGTCATAGTCAGTAGATTTTAGAGTTTCATTTTTATGACTGTACTTTCAAAACTAGTTTGCAAAAAAGTTTATACGTTAAATTTGTACTTTCTATCATTTTCTGTTTCTTTTCTTTCTTTTCCTTTTTTTAAAAAAGAAATACCATTCAGTTTTCTTCTCTTTTATTTTTTTTAGTTGTTGAAAAAAATTTCCGCCTCCTCCCCATTTCCCATTTCCCTCCCTCTCCTCCCACACATCGCCCCTCCCCCCACTCCCTCCCCTTCTCCCTCTCCTCTCCCCCTCCCCCAACTCCTTTTCCCCTCCCTCTCAAGACTTGCCCTGCGGGAAGTCCAAGGTCCTCCCACTTCTATCCAGGTCCAGGAGGGTGAGCATCCAAACAGGCTAGGCTCCCACAAAGCCAACTCATGTATTAGGATCGAAGCCTAGTGCCGTTGTCCTTGGCTTCTCATCAGCCTTCATTGTCCACCACGTTCAGAAAGTCCGGTTTCATCCCATGCTTATTCAGTCCCAGTCCCGCTGGCCTTGGTGAGCTCCCAATAGATCAGTTCCACTGTCGCAGTGGGTGGGTACACCCCACGTGGTCCTGACTTCCTTGCTTATGTTCTCCCTCCTTCTGCTCCTCATTTGGACCTTAAGAGCTCAATCCGGTGCTCCAGTTTGGGTCTCTGTCTCTATCTTGATCCATCGCCAGATGAAGGTTCTAAGGTGATATGAAAGATATTCGTCAGTATGGCTATAGGATAGGGTCAATCTGTTCTTGAGCAAAGGACCTAGCAGACAGCAGGGCAGGCTTGGGGGGGGGGGGGGCTGGGGGACTGGGTCGTGTGTAAGAAAGACAGCCCTGCAGCAGGAGCTGGGGGAGGGGGGTTTGTGCTCTCTTCCGGGACAATCCGCCCCTGGATAGCACACACTCACCTGTCCAGATGGAACTCCTCAGCACCTAAACAGGGATGCCTGGTAGCCCAATGAGCCGGGGATAAAAGGAAGAACGTGGCAGGCAGGGCGGGGTCCAGTAGAACACAGGAGACCCTGCAGCACAAGCTGAAGGTGCCCGGGCTCCCGGCAGGCACTCTCTTCTCATTTTCTTAAGTGTTGCACCTACCTAACCTGAAGTTCACATTGATGGAGGAAGGTCATTGGTTAAATAAAAAGAAACTGCTTGGCCCTCATTGGTTAGAAGATAGGTGGGAGGAGTAAACAGAACAGAACGCTGGGAGGAAGAGGAAGTGAGGTCAGACTCGACAGCTCTCCTCTCGGGAGCAGACGCCTCAGAGAGACGCCATGCTCCAGGGAAGATGCACGCGATGAAGCTCCGACCCAGGATGGACTTAGGCTAGAATCTTCCCGGTAAGACCGGTGCTCACTAAGACCGTGCTCACAGATTATTAGAGATGGGTTGATCGGGATATCAGAATTAGCCAGTAAGGGCTAGGGCTAAAGGGCCAAGCAGTGTTTAAATGAATACAGTTTGTGTGTTGTTATTTCGGGCATAAGCTAGCCAGGCAGCCAGGGTGCTGGGAATGCAGCCCCGCCGCCCATATTACTACATCACGTCTTTTAAAGGAGCTATTTAAAAACATCTCTTACAATGTGTTCAGATTTGATTAAATATCCTTCCTTATGATCAGGTGGCTATAAGGCTAGAGTCAATTCAAAGTAGTCAGCTCTGCCTGGGTCACTTAGCATGTGCAGTGGGCCTCTTAAATGCTTGCTCTGCTGGACCTTCACAAAACAGGGCTTTCCTTTTACAGTGAAATATGTCATAATATGTTTCTTTAGAAGAAATATTCCCTTGTTACACTGTGCTTCCATATCATGTTCCCTTCTTTAAAACTAAGTCTTGTATTTGTTCAAAATAATTTAGTTTCAGGCAGAGTACATTCCTAGAAGTTTAAAGTTAATATTTCATCCTCTAAATTAAAGAGATAATCTTTTGTGAAAGTTAAATATCTACTGGGCTGTAGAGTAAGAAGTGTCACACATTTTTTTAAAAGGAGAAAATAAAAATCCTCTTTTAATTTGTTGGTAGCATTTCATGTTTATTTTTTGGTATTAATTACTAGAGGTAATAATAAACTGTAATAGCATTTTTTTGGACATAGCTTAGTGAAGTTTCCAGGGCCAAAATTCAGACGATTAGTTTTTGTTTCGTAATAGGGTTTCCAACAGTTAGAACAAATAGGAAGTTGCCTGGTACATGACATGGTATATCCTGATGGGGTTTTCTGGGTCATTGATAAAGCAAATAAAAAACATTCATAAATTCAGAGTTGCATTATTGCTCATATCTTTTAAATAACCCCAGCAATGTTATTAATAACTATCAGATGATTTCTCAGTCAGTTTCAACAAACATTTAAATATGTATACATGCATATTTTTCTCTTGTATATTTATTTAACCTAAACTTTACAAATTGAAGTTGAATATACATTCAGACAAGTGCCCAAAAATGAATATGTAATTCGGTAACTTTAATAGTGAACTCTGTATAAATCACATTCAGATAAATAAAGGAAACCTTGCTAGACCCTAAAAAAAAAAATTCACTCACAATTACATTTCTGTATAAATGAGATTTCTTCATTTAGAGTTAAACATTACATTTTATAATATTATGTGAACTAAATGCAGCATGTACACATTTTTTGATTTTTTTTTTTTTTGAAGCAGGAATTCTCTGTGTATCTTTGGTCTTGAACTCACAGAGCTTTGTCTGTCTCTTGAGTGCTGGATTTAAAGTTTTGTGCTACCACACCTGGCTTGCATGTATACTTTCTAACCCTTTAAAAAATGTAGTGGCATTTCATTTATATTTTAATAAATAAAGTTTCCCTGAAGATCAGAGAGTAAAACAGTCTTACTGGTCAGTCTTATAGACCAGGCAGTGGTAACATACAACTTTAATCCCAGTAGCCAGAACACTAGTTTGCCATAGAAACTGGGCGGTGTATTCCTTTAATTTCAGTGGTGTAAAATTTTAATCCTAGTCCTAGGGAGGAATATAAAATGGGAGGAAACAGCTCTCAGTCTCAGTCTTATCTTGAGGTTCTTGGAGGCAAGATCACCATTTCAGACTGAGGTTGAGGTAAGAACCAGTGGCTGGCTGCTGTGCTTTTCAGACCTTCAGGTTGAACCCCAATTTCTCTCTCTGAGCTTTTATTAATTGTGCTTTTAAAAAAGACTAGTCAGAGTTAGTAGGTTATTTTTGACTGGTTTGCAGATGTGGTGATTGAGATTGAGTTGCACGGAGTGTCATCATCAACTAGAAACAAGTCTCACTTCTTTCATGTTGATAGGCATGTTTGTCTCTTAAGTATGTTCTGTCTTCAACTAGTGGCATGATTTCAAACATTAAACCATCAGTTCTCCTTCTTCCTGTGACCCCACTTTTTGCACTTTTTTCTTCTACTTTAGAGACCTGAGCCCCCATCATGTTTTTTTTTATTGCGAAAAGAAGAAAAAAAACATAAACAAAAAACAAGTTTCCACCTCCTCCCAGCCTCCCATTTCCCATCCCCTCCTCCCACCCTTCTCCCCCTCCTCCCACCCTTCTCCTCCTCCTCCCACCCTTCTCCCCCTCCCCCCACTCCTCTCCCCCTCCCTCTCCAGTCCAAAGAGCAGTCCGGGTTCCCTGCCCTGTGTTAAGTCCTAGGTCCTCCCCCCTCCGTCCATATCTAGGAAGGTGAACATCCAAACTGGCTAGGCTCCCACAAAGCCAGCACATTAAGTAGGATCAAAACCCCCTGCAATTGTCCTTGGCTTCTCATCAGCCCTCATTGTTCGCCATGTTCAGAGAGTCCGGTTTTATCCCATGCTTTTTCGGTCACAGTCCAGCTGGCCTTGGTGAGCTCCCCCTAGATCAGCTCCACTGTCTCAGTGGGTGGATGCACGCCTCGTGGTCCCGACTTCTTTGCTCATGTTCTCCCTCCTTCTGCTCCTCCTTGGGACCTTGAGAGCTCAGTCCAGTGCTCCTGTGTGGGTCTCTGTCTCTATCTCTATCCATCACCAGATGAAGATTCTATGATGATATGCAAGATATTCGTCAGTATTGCTCTAGGATAGGGTCATTTCAGGTTCCCAATCCTCAGCTGCCCAAGGAACTAACTGGGAACCTCATCTTGGGCACTAGGGAGCCCCTCTAGGGTAAAGTCTCTTGCCCACCCTAAAGTGGCTCCCTTAACTAAGAATAGTGGTTCCATGCTCCCATATCCACCTTTCCTTCATCCCAATTCTCCTGTTTCCCCAGGTCCCCCCTCCTTCCTTTCTACATTTTCTCTCCCCATCTCCCCTTACCCCCATCCCACCCCACCCCCAAGATCCCATTTTCTCCCCGGAAATTTGGTCTACTTCCCTTAGCCAAGAGGACAACTATATGTTTTTCCTTGGGTTCACCTTCTTACTTAGCTTCTTTAGGTTCCCCTATTGTAGACTCCGTGGTCCTTATTTATGGCTAGAAACCAATTATGAGTGAGTACATCCCATATTCATCTTTTTGGGTCTGAGACACCTCACTCAGGATAGTGTTTTCTATTTCCATCCATTTGCATGCAAAATTCGAGAAGTCATTGTTTTTTACCGCAGCGTAGTACTCTAGCGTGTATATATTCCATACTTTCTTCATCCATTCTTCCATTGAAGGGCATCTAGGTTGTTTCCAGGTTCTGGCTATTACAAATAATACTGCTATGAACATAGTTGAACAAATGCTTTTGTCATTTGATAGAGCATCTCTTGGGTATATTCCCAAGAGTGGTATTGCTGGGTCCAGGGGTAAGTTGATCCCGAATTTCCTGAGAAACCAAAACACTGACTTCCACAGTGGTTGCACAAGATTGCATTCCCACCAGCAATGGATGAGGGTACCCGTTCCTCCACAGCCTCTCCAGCAAAGGTTATCCTTGGTGTTTTTGACTTTAGCCATTCTCACAGGTGTAAGATGATATCTCAAAGTTGTTTTGATTTGCATTTCCCTGATTGCTAAGGAAGTTGAGCATGACCTTAAGTGTCTTTGGCCATTTGAACTTCTTCTGTTGAGAATTCTCTGTTCAGTTCAGTGCCCCATTTTTTAATTGGGTTAATTAGCATTTTAAAGTCTAGTTTCTTGAGTTCTCTATATATTTTGGAGATCAGACCTTTGTCTGTTGCGGGGTTGGTGAAGATCTTCTCCCAGTCATTAGGTTGCCTTTGTGTCTTAGTGACCATGTCTTTTGGTTTACAGAAGCTTCTCAGTTTAAGTAGGTCCCATTTATTCAATGTTGCCCTTAATGTCTGTGCTTCTGGGGTTATACATAGGAAGCGATCTCCTGTGCCCATCTGTTGTAGGGTATTTCCCACTTTCTCTTCTATCCTTTTCAGTGTGTTCGGGCTGATATTGAGGTCTTTATTCCATTTGGACTTGAGTTTTGTGCACGGTGAAAGATGTGGGTCTATTTTCATTCTTCTACAGGTTGACATCCAGTTGTGCCAGCACCATTTGTTGAAGATGCTTTCTTTCTTCCATTGTATACTTTTTGCTCCTTTATCGAAAATCAGGTGTTCATAGGTTTGTGGGATAAAATCCGGGTCTTCTATACGATTCCATTGGTCGACTTCTCTGTTTTTATGCCAGTACCACGCTGTTTTCATTACTGTAGCTCTGTAATAGAGTTTGAAGTAAGGGATGGTAATGCCTCCAGAAGATCCTTTATTGTATAGGATTGTTTTGGCTATCCTGGGTTTTTTGTTTTTCCATATAAAGTTGATTATTGTCTTCTCCAGATCTGTGAAGAATTTTGATGGGATCTTGATGGGGATTGCATTGAATCTATAAATTGCCTTTGGTAGAATTGCCATTTTTACTATGTTGATCCTCCCAATCCAAGAGCAAGGGAGGTCCATCCATTTTTTGGTATCCTCTTCAATTTCTTTCTTCAATGCCTTAAAGTTCTTGTCAAATAGATCTTTCACTTCCTTGGTTAGATTTACCCCAAGATATTTTATGCTGTTTGTGGCTATCGTGAATGGTGAAGCTTCTCTGATTCTCCTCTCTGCCTCCATATCCTTTGTGTATAAGAGGGCGACTGATTTTTTGGAGTTGATCTTGTATCCTGCCACATTACTAAAGCTGTTTATCAGCTGTATAAGTTCTTTGGTGGAGTTTTGGGGGTCGCTTATGTACACTATCATATCATCTGCAAATAACGAAAGTTTAACTTCTTCCTTTCCAATTCGAATCCCCTTGATCCCATTATGTTGTCTTATTGCTATTGCTAGAACTTCAAGCACTATATTGAAGAGGTATGGCGAGAGTGAACAGCCTTGCCGTGTTCCTGAGTTAAGTGGGATGGCTTTGAGTTTCTCTCCGTTTAATTTGATGTTAGCTGTCGGCTTGCTGTATATAGCTTTTATTATATTTAGGTATGACCCTTGTATCCCTAATCTCTCCAAGACTTTTAACATAAATGGATGTTGAATTTTGTCAAATGCTTTTTCAGCATCTAATGAAATGATCATATGGTTTTTTTCTTTCAGTTTATTTATATGCTGGATTACATTGATAGATTTTCGTATGTTGAACCAGCCCTGCATCTGAGGAATGAAGCCTACTTGATCATAATGGATAATTTTTCGGATGTGTTCTTGGATTCGGTTTGCCAGTATTTTGTTGAGGATTTTTGCGTCGATATTCATGAGTGAGATTGGCCTGTAGTTCTATTTCCTGGTTGAGTCTTTGAGTGGTTTTGGTATCAGAGTAATTGTGGCTTCATAAAAGGAATTTGGTAATGACCCTTCTGTTTCTATCTTGTGGAATACATTAAGGAGTATAGGTATTAGGTCTTCTTGGAAGTTCTGGTAGAATTCTGCATTGAAACCATCTGGTCCTAGGCTTTTTTTGGTTGGGAGGTTTTTGATAACAGCTTCTAATTCTTCGCGACCAACAGGTCTGTTTAGATTGTTCACCTGGTCCTGATTTAGTTTTGGTAGATGGTATTTATCTAAAAAAGCGTCCATTTCTTTTACATTTTCCAGTTTTGTGGCCTACAGGCTTTTGTAGTAAGATCTAATGACTCTCTGAATTTCCTCTGAGTCTGTGGTTATGTCCCCCTTTTCATTTCTGATCTTATTAATTTGCGTGTTCTCTCTCTGCCGTTTGATTAGTTTGGATAGGGGTTTATCAATCTTGTTGATTTTCTCCAGGAACCAGCTTTTTGTTTCATTGATTCTTTGGATTGTTTTCTGTGTTTCTATTTTGTTGATTTCAGCCCTCAATTTGATTATTTCCAGTCTTCTACTCCTCCTAGGTGAGTCTGCTTCTTTTTTTTTCTAGAACTTTCAAGTGGGCTGTTAAGTCTCCAATATGTGCTTTCTCTGTTTTCTTTAGGTGGGCACTTAGTGCTATGAACTTTCCTCTCAGGACTGCTTTCATAGTGTCCCATAAGTTCGAGTATGTTGTTTCTTTATTTTCATTGAATTCAAGGAAGACTTTAATTTCTTTCTTTATTTCTTCCTTAATCCAGGTATGGTTCAGTAGTTGACTCTTCAGTTTCCATGAGTTTGTAGGCTTTCTGGGGGTAGCATTGTTGTTGAATTCTAACTTTAATCCATGGTGATCTGATAAGACACAGGTGGTTACTAATATTTTTTTGTAACTGTGTAAGTTAGCTTTGTTACCAAGTATGTGGTCAATTTTCGAGAAGGTTCCATGAGCTGCAGAGAAGAAGGTATATTCTTTCCTCTTTGGGTGGAATAATCTATAGATGTCTGTTAAGTCCATTTGCTTCATTACCTCCATTAATTCTCTAATTTCTCTGTTAGGTTTCTGTCTGATTGACCTGTCCATTGGTGAGAGAGGAGTGTTGAAGTCTCCTACTATTAGTGTGTGCGGTTTGGCGGCTGCCTTGAGTTTTAGTAATGTTTCTTTTACGTACGTGGGTGCTTTTATATTAGGGGCATAGATATTCAGGATTGAGACTTCTTCCTGATGAATTGTTCCTGTTATGAGTATAAAATGTCCCTCTCCATCTCTTCTGATTGATTTAAGTTTGAAGTCAACTTTGTTAGAAATTAGTATGGCCACACCTGCTTGTTTCTTAGGTCCATTTGCTTGATAAGCCTTTTCCCAGCCCTTTACTCTGAGTAGGTGCCTGTCTTTGTGGTTGAGGTGTGTTTCTTTTAGACAGCAGAATGTTGGATCCTGTTTTCTTATCCAATCTCTTAGCCTGTGCCTTTTTATAGGTGAGTTGAACCCATTCATATTAAGTGATATTAATGACCAGTGGTTGTTAACTCCGGTCACTTTTTTAGTAGTAGGGTTTGTGTGTTTTCCTTCTTTGATTTGCGCTGGTGAAGAGTCTCTAGATGTCTGAGTTATTGTGGTCATTGTTGGACTCCTTGGTTCCTGATTTTTCTTCTATAATTTTCTGTAAGGCTGGATTTGTGGCTACGTATTGTTTAAATTTGTTTTTATCCTGGAAAATTTTGTTTTCTCCATTTATAGTGAATGAAAGTTTGGCTGGATATAGTAGTCTGGGCTTGCTTCCGTGGTCTCTTAGTTTTTGGAGAACATCTATCCAGGACCTTCTGGCTTTCATGGTTTCCATAGAGAAGTCAGGTGTAAGTCTGATAGGTTTACCTTTATAAGTAACATGGCCTTTTTCCTTTGCGGCTCTTAATATTCTTTCTTTATTCTGTATATTTTGTGTTTTGATTATTATATGGCGAGGGGATGTTTTCTTTTGATCCAGCCTATTTGGTGTTCTGTATGCTTCTTGAACCTTCATAGGTACATCTGTCTTCAGGTGGGGAAAGTTTTCTTCTATAATTTTATTAAGTATATTTTCTGTACCGTTGAGCTGCACTTCTTCTCCTTCTTCTACTCCAATTATTCTTAGGTTTGGTCTCTTTATTGTGTCCCATATTTCCTGGATGTTTTGTGATGAGAGTTTGTTGGACTTGCTGTTTTCTTTGATCAGAGTGTTTCTTTTCTCTATGTTATCCTCAGAATCTGAGATTCTCTCTTCTATCTCTTGTATTCTGCTGGTTATACTTGATTCTGTAGTCTCTATTCGTTTACCTAGATTTTCCATGTCCAGCCGCCCTCTGTTTGTGTTTTCTTCTTTGCCTCCATTTCAGTTTTCAAGTCATGAACTGTTTCCTTTATCTGCTTGATTGTTTTTCCTTGCTTTCCTAGGGTATCATTCACTGATTTACTCAATTCCTCGAACTTTCTATTATACTTCTCATCCATTTATATAAGAGCGTTTTTTATATGCTGTTTAAGGGTGTCAATCACTTTCATGAAGTCAGTTTTTTCTACTTCTTCTTGATTAAGGTGTTCATGTCCTCCTGTTGTGGGGTCACTGGCTTCTGGTGGTTTCGTGTTGTTTTTCAGATTGTTGGGAGAATTCCTGCATTGGCGTCTGCCCATCTCTTCCTCCCAATACTCCCCTTTGGATCTTCTTTTACAGGATCAGGTCTTCTTGCCCACTGATGTACCTTCCCAGTTATCTAACCTCCCAGAGATGTTTCTCCACAATGATGTTTCACTCGGTGCCCAGATCGAAACTCCGCGCTGCTTGGTTAGCTCGCGAACAAAGGGTCCACCCTGCTCGCTGCGGGCAGGCTATGGGAACAAAGGAGCTACCGGCCACCCCTTTCTTTGTCCTCCTGGTTCGGGTTCTGTCCCAGCACCCTAGCAGGCTGAGCAGGGAGGTGCTATGCCCCAAAGAAGGGAGGGAGGGAGGGAGACAGGGGGTGTGGGGATCTGGATGTAAGCTGAATGGGATAGGAAGAGAGAGGCGGTTTGGGCAGTATAGCCCCTGTAGGATGGCCAGGAAGTGTGGGTGGGCTGAGGTATGTTCCCAGCTGCCGCATCGGTGCCCAGATCGAAACTCCGCACTGCCTGGTTAGCTCGCGAGCAAAGGGCCCACCCTGCTCGCTACGGGCAGGCTATGGGAACCTTTTTTTTTTTTTTTTTGAAACAGCTGCTAGCTAAGGAGTTTCTATCTATCAAACTATACCTGAGTCACTATAGCTACCCAACCAACCTGATGTGAGGAGAGTCAATTCAGGAGCGAGTCCTAGTGTTTCATTAAGCTTTCTGACAAACTTGTGATGCCCATGACAAGCTAGTCTTAGCTAAAGGTGTTTCCTGAGAATTCAAAGCCTGTGGAGGGTGTGCTTCCTGTCTAACTCCATAAAACAGTATGGAACCATTGCTGGGGGACAGAGTGTCACATCCTTTGAGACATACACTGCAAAAGGGTGATTGCTGAATAGGAGGGGCCATTGTTTCCAGAGTGAGGAAAGTGATGTTTATCACAAGAACTTGAGATCCCAGTGATCAGAAAGCAGGCCTTCTAGTGCTGTCGACTTAGTCCTTTCATACCGACTGCCCCAAGTTCCAAGAACTATAATGAAGCCTTTTGGAGCCATTTCTAAACATTCTCCTTTTCCTGTAGTTTTCCTCAAAAGTTGAAGGGAGAGATCTTTTTTTTTTCTTCCTTTTTTTGTTCCTCTGTTAAAGGCAAGAGTACTTCATCCCGTATACTCTTTGAGACATCAAAATGTCTAAATTAAAAGCTGTGTTAATCTTTCCACAATTCAGTTGTGTTGACCTCCTTCTTCACTTAAAAGGTCTGCCCTGGAGCTGCTTGCCAGCCCCCTTGGAACATTCTATAACGTCCATGATGTGTTGTCTCAGCCTGAGGGAACTCATGCTGTTTTAGTTTCACTGCCAGAGTGAATTGACATTTCCACTTCATGCACACATGCACATGTACATATGTATGTGTGTATCTTAATACATTTTCTGCTTTACCAATTTTAACCTTGCCTCACTTTCAGAATTTTCCCATTGTTAACCTAGAGAAATAGCAATTTTTCCTGTGACATTTGTCATTCTTTTGATCCCTATGTTGATTTAACTCATCTTTACAAGCAAAACAGGATTAGTTATTAAAGATAGAAATATCAGGATTCTTCTCTTAAAAAAACTCAAAGTTATATTTAGAGGTTGTATGAGCTCGTGTTTGGTGTGTGTGTGTGTGTGTGTGTGTGTGTGTGTGTGTGTGTGAGATATGGGTGATATAGTATCTCTGTGTACATGGAGAGGCTACAATAGGACCCTGATATCTGGTGTCCTGTCTTAAATAACTATACCTTATTCCTTTGAGACAGTTTATTACTTAGCTTAGAGCTGTGCTTGCAACCTGAAAGTTTCAGCAATCCTTCTATATTCATCCCCTGCAGTGCTGGCATTATAGCTGTGCACATGAGTTTGTTGTGTTTTTACATGGATACTGGGGATTAAAATTCAAGTTTTCATGATTGTGTAGCAAGCTCTCTCACACACTGAGCCATCCTCCTGGAGGTGCTACCACTGATACTGTTTTCAGCTCCAGGATGCTGATGCCTTCCCACAATTTTAAGTGACCTGTGATACTTTTCCTTCCCAATAAATGAGACATTCCTAGGATGGTGGCATTAGAGGGCAAACTCTGGTGAGTATTGGATGAGGCTGTAAGAAAATAAGGAAATGACAAATGTGTTGGCATTTTCTTTGGTTTTCTGTCGTTATGGGTTTTGGGTTCAACACAAGAGAGAAAGTGATGGAAGGAGGATGTTGGTAGTAACTGAGCTAGTGACGGAGAAAGAAGGAGTAACAGAAATGCGCCACTTAGTAGTCGTCTTTGCTAAACTATGTTCACAGAATACCATGTGGTTTATCATATACTCCGTTCATACTTTGAAAGTATTTTATTGATTTTTATATTATATGAGATACTGTATTTTTATTTTTCCCATTAACGTTAGAAGTTGCAGAACTTTGTGTACTTCAATTTTTTTTAAAAAAAACTTAGATATGTTTCAATCTGTCCATCAAAAATCAAGAACTGACACTCCCACAGAAGCATACATTGAACAACGACATCATTAAATGTTTAAGATTGCCAAGAATTACAATTTTAGCTCAATACTTGTTTTAGACATAAGGACCTTAAACATTGTATTGTCAAGGCACTCATCTGCATCTTATTTATAGTTTTGATAAGTAGCCTTCCTCAGTGCTGGGGCCAACTGTACTAGACTGTTAGTGTGTTAGGAATGTGCTTCAAGTATCCTGAATTGAAACATCATTTTTTAGTTTACATACCTCTGCGTTCATGATGAGATAAATAATTTTCCTTACACTATTGAAGCTGAAACCAAGCTAGAAGATTAAATGGATGAAATTGTACTTGAGCTACTCTATTTCATGACTTTCCTAAATGGTCAGAATGGTCAGTTTTTTGAGTTTAGGTTCCTTTGAAGTCTTGATATTAAATAGGGATCATAGATCCCACTGTATGTTCTGAATGCTAATGGATTCTTGAATTTTTCAAGTCCACACATGCCAGAAGCCTTGGCACTATGAAAATAGATCTTGCTTGTGTTCTCTAATAGCTTACGTTTATGAGAACTGTATTTCTGGATTATCAGTCATTGTCCCATTTGGATTTCATGGAAGAAGTACTAAGGGTTTCGGGAACGTTTTTCTTCCATGTTCCCTGTTCCTGCAGACTGTGAACTATAGCTTATCCACTTTCATTAACAAATGTACCCATATATGTTACTCAAAATATGGTTATATATTAGTTATTTTTTTATTCATTGCCAGATTGTATAGTGATATGTATTCCATAGTGTGAGTTAATAAAATATTTTAAAAGTGGTATGTAAAACATAACATAGATACTGGTGGATTATTGTGAGTAAGGAGAGAATACGGGCAAGAGTTATTTCATAAATCATTTGTTAATTTGTGATGATTCTTGTTCATGATATTTTTCAAACAGTGAATTAACATTTCTACATTTCATTTTTCCCTGCTATGGTTGAATTGTATGATAATCCAAGGCCTAAAAAATTGAATTTATTATTTTAGATTCATGTTTTTTAATTCTCTGATGGTTTCATGCATGTATATGATGAATTATATATAATGAATTATACTTGTTTTTGTGCCCCAAATTGTCTCCTTTGCAACACATCTCCCTCCTACTATTGTGTCTTCCTTGTGTGACTCACATACTTTAACTAGAGTTGCTTTCATGAGCATGGGTGGGAGATTATTTACTGGAGCATGGGCAGCATGTCAGGGGCTCTTTCACTGAAGAAAATTACCCCCACCCAGCAAATATAAACTGCCAGTAGACCTTCAGGGATGGGTGGAGCTTCATGAATCCCTCCTTTGTTCATGATGAAGTGCAGAGGGGTCCAGGCTTGTGGAGATAACTAAAGCTTCTGTCAGTTCACTAATGGAATGACTATGTCATGTCCAGACGACATTTTTTTAGACCCATTCTTTGGCTCTTTACATTCTTTCTGCCCTCTTTCCCATGATGTTTCCCAAGTCTTGGAGGAGACAGTATAAATGTCCTACTAGGATTGATCATTCCACTCTCACTTATTCTCAGAATCTTGACCAATATGGGTTTCTGCATTAACTATTTCCTGCTGCAATAAGATTTTCTTTTTTTAATTGATTTTATTGAACCATACATTTTTTTCTGCTCCCCTCCCTGCCACTCCCCTGCCCTTCAACGTTCTCCCATGGTCCCCATGATCTCAATTTACTCAGGAGATACTGTCTTTTATTACTTGCAATAAAATTTTCTGATGAAGACTGGATGCAACACTCATAGGTAGAAATAAATGTGAGTCTTTCGGATGCACATTTTTGGTGTTGGGGGAGGAGACCATTTGTTCTTCCCTGCTGCCTGGCTAGCTTAGACCAAAAATAATCACACAGAAACTATATTAATGCTACAAGAGCTAGTTCTAGGACAGGCTCCAAAGCTACAGAGAAACCCTGTCTTGAAAAACAAAACAACAACAACAAAAAAGAAACTATATTAATTAAAACATTGCTTGGCCAATTAACTCTAGCTTCTAATTGGCTAACTCTTTCATCTTAATTTAACCCATCTTCATTAATCTGTGTATGGCCACGTGGCTGTTGCTTACCAGGTAAAATTCCTAGCGTCTGTCTTCCGTTTCATGGCATCTCTCTGATTCTGACCCCTCTTTTTCCCAGCATTCAGTCCATCTTCTCTGCCTACCTGAGTTCTGCCCTATCAACAGGCCAAGGCAGTTTCTTTATTCATTAATAGTAATCACAGCACAAAGAGGGGACTCCCACATCAGTTTGGCATTGTGAGCATTTTAAAAATCCATAGGAGAGTCCCTCTTAAAACCTATGAGCTCCTCAGTCATAGGCTTTTGACTTTATTTATAGGTCAGGCATGAGTTCCATCTTGTGAAGCTGGCCTCAAATCCAATCAGAAAGTAGTGAAAATAAAATTTTAAAATATAAGTACTACAAGCATTAGGTAAAATTCTTTGAAGGTAACATAGGCATTAAAGTGTCAGGACCAGATATATGTTTAACTGCTTAATGGTTTACTTTCTGAGCTCATGTACATCCCAGCACATTCTTTTGTTTTCTGTAGGAAAAGAGATAACCTTGCCTACTTCCTACTCTTTATAGATGGTAAACAAATAGGCAGAGAATATGGGATTATTCTTCAGGATTGCTAGAGAATGCTCTTTTAAGAGGGATAGTAAGGACACTTAGGATAATTTTGAGTTTGGGATCATTCTGGCATGTAGAGGTAGATCTTGTCTCAAGTGCCTCCTCTCAAAAGGCATAAGTTAAAAGTAGTCACTAAATACTTGGCCACTTTTAAAACGAAGATTTTTTTCAATATTGGCATACTTGGTAATTTGTTACTATTGTGCTTTTTGTGGAGGATTGTTCTGTATATTTAGTATATGTATAGGAGTATACTTGAATTGTAATGTACTTTGTCAAGACAATAAAAATGTTTCTAGGATGGGTGAGACGGTTCAGTAGATAAAGGTTTCTTTTGTCAAGGGCCAACATGGTTGAAGAAAGAAACCAACTCTTGCAAGTTGTCCTTTGATTTCTACATATATATACTCTGGCATATGTGTTCTCTCTCTCTCTCTCTCTCTCTCTCTCTCTCCTCTCTCTCTCACACACAAACACACACACACACACACACGAACACACACTAAAATAAATAAAAATGTCTAAAATTAAACTTGCCTCCAAAAACGTCTCTAGCCATTTGTGGATGGCAAAATTTCTGCCTGTTGAGAACCAGTGCTTTAGACCACATAATGCATGCACAACATTTTTAAAAGATGCACTTAGTCTTATCTCACAACACTGGAGTTTGTATTATGTGAATCTCATCTTCACTTAGAGCATGATTGAACAAACCAAGCCCTTGGGTAAATTTTATTTGACTTTATTTAGTGATTGAGAACATTTGCACATTATTTATGGCTCCTAGTCTAAAATTAATTTTTAGAAATTTATCAAGGGGCTGGAGAAATGGCTCAGCATTTAAGAGCTGCTTCTGCTAAATCATAGGGATCTTAGCACCTATGTTGGGTGGCTGGCAAATGCCTGTAACTCCAGCTCCAAGGGATCCAAGCTCTCTTCTTGCCTCATTAAATGCCCCTCAAACATGCATGCATATATATACATAGAAACTTGTATGTATGTATGAACACTGACATTCACACTGATAAACAATAAAAAAATCCTGAAAAGAAAAAGGTCCTAGAATAGTTTTCACATATATCTGTGTTGACTGTCATATGGAACAATATAAATCATCAATTCTAAAAGCATAAACTTAGGAACCAGATTTCTGTGGTTCAAATCCCATCTCTATGCTTGAGTTTCATCATCTCTAAGATGACGATAAGATTCTGACTTCTGAAAATGAAGCCCATTAGTATTTAGAACAGTAACATCAAATAAACACTATGATTATTAGTATGTTGACTATTAGTATGTTAACTAATGCCAAAAATCAACTCAGCTTTACCTACAAATTATTATATAGCAGGACTATACAAATATGTGAGTCTATAAAAGCTGTTTTTACAGTAAAAGAAGGGCAAATCATTTCACTTAATTTGTTTCTTCCCTTAATGTCAGCAGCCTTTGTGACATTTTCTGTTTTGTTCTGATTGTGCAGAAATGGATGAATAAGTAGAAAGTTGTTCAGTTGGCTTCTAACCAAGCTGCTTTTTAATTCCACAGATTAGTTTAAACACACACACACACACACACACACACACACACCAATAAAAAAGTACATTACCTTAGATCTTAGCAGAAAACTCATAACTGAGAAAATCAGTAAAATAAAACAAACTGAAATAATCTTTGGCTTTTTCAAAATATATGCCACCTCCTTTGTCTTCTGGCTGGAGATTCCAGCTTGAGGGAAGCTCTTCCATACAGTAGTAAGGGGTTTAAGCTCCTATGGAACTTGCCTCTCCTTGCTTCCTGGAGATGTGTGTTTCCATGCGATTTCCTATTCCTGGAGTGCTATTTTGCGTAAAAATGATTCAAAAACAGTCACACTGTTCTATTGTATAACAATAATGGTATGCTTTTCCTATTTTTGTACAAGTGAGTCTGCCATATTAAATTAGGCACTCCGCATGAATTGATTTAATTCTCACAGTAACTCCTGAAATAGTACTCTCATCACCATTGTTTACAAATGAGGATAGTGAAACAGAACAGACGAGTAGCCTAAAGTCCCATACCTGGCAGAGTGGCTTGCCTGAGTAAGCCTGTGCCCAACTGTGAAATTTGTAGCCACTCTCCTGTTCGCCCTTTCTTCTTGCTTTCCTACTTGGTTAAAACTCCCTAGAGCCTTGGCTTGGGAGACCTAAGTAATTCAAGGACTCTGTATTCCAGGCAACTCAGGTGCCTTGCAATGCTTTTTGCTGACTTAGAAATGTTAGATTCTGGAGGTTAAATCTATGTGAAATGGAAGAAAACTCTTATTTAATGTTTGTTCAGAACTGTTGAGATTTTACAGATAGAAACTTGTTTTAAAAGTGGTGGGCATAAAATAAGATGGGCTACTTTGAATACATGCCAGGAATTAGCTGCCTTTCTATTCCTGCAATATACAACCCCCTCTGCTAAGTTACTTTTAATGGGCATATTATTCATCCCTTTGCACACTGCAATCATTTTATCCTAGAATAGCAAATATTATCATAGCTTTGGTTTAATGATTCTATTTCAGAAGACAGAGAGCTTGTGTTGTAGCATATGAAGGCAGTGCTGGCATGACAAAGGTCATATTGGGAAGAGATTAGAAATTTAATTATTAGGGAAGATTATGGGAAGGGGATGTGTTTGTTGAACTTACATTCTTTGTGAGAATTGCTTATTTATGTTTAATACACAGAAACCACAGAAAGTATGTAAATGATCATCAAGCTTGATTCAGAAACAAATAACAGGCCCAGATTAACTGAATGCCATGCTCAGGCAACCATCGCACAAAGGACGTGTGTCTTGTGGTTTGGATGTGGCTTGAGTGTGTCACCCAGCATTCCTGTGCTGAAAGCTTGATCCTCACGGTGCTGATGTTGGATGGCAGATCCTATAAGAAAGAGGTGGGGCCAAGGAAAGGTGACCCTAGGAAAGGACCATTACAATTTTTTTGGGGACCCTGGTTAGTTCTTGAGAGAGAAGGTGTTATAAAAAACTGAGGTTATCTTGGATCTCTCTGTCTTCCTGTCTTGTATTTTTTCTATCCATGTTCCAGTCCTTTCATTGCTGCTGCTCAGCTATTTTTTCTAGAAGCTAAACAGATGTGGGTGCCACCACCCATTTGGAATTCAGCCTCTGAAACTGTAAACTAACAAAATGGGTGTGGTGGTATAAATCTGTAATCTCTATTCAGGGAGTGCGTGCGGGAAGGATCACTGCAAGATCTGCATAGTGAGTTCCAGGACAGCCAGAGCTACACAGTGAGACTGTACCCAAAACAAAACAAAACCTGACAGAATTAATAAAAATATTTTACACTTAAAAATTTCTTCTTTTATATATTACATCTTGACCATGGTTTCTCCTCCCTACCCTCTTTCCAGCCTCTCCTTCCTACCTTCCCGTTCCTCTAGATTAACATCCCTCTGTCTTCCCTCAGAAAAGAGCATGACTCCCAGGAACATCCATCAAACATGACATAGCCTGCTCCAATCAGACCAGATACATACCGACACATGAAGGCTGTATGAGGCAAGTCAGTAGGAGAAGGGTCACACAAGTAGGCAAAGGAATCAATGACAGCTCCTGCTCCTACTGTTAAGAATTCCACAAAGCAGGTTTGGATTTAACTCAGTGGTAGATCACTTACCTAACAAGCAAAAGGCCCTGGGTTCAGATTCTAAGTCATAACATATATGCAGAGGATCTAGGTCAAATCCGCACAGGCTCCCTGATCTCTGCGAGACTTCATGAGCCCCAGTCGATTGTGTAGTAATAAGGGCTGCAGGGCTGCATTCCCAGCACCCTGGCTGCCTGCCCGGCTAGCTTATGCCCCGAAATAATTACACGGACACTGTATTCTTTTAAACACTGCTTGGCCCATTCTCTTCTAGGCTAATTCTCACATATTAATTTAGCCCATTTCTAATCATCTGTGTGTAGCACCCCAAGGTGCGCTTACCGGGGAGATTCTAGCCTATGTCCATCCTGGGTCGGAGCTTCATAGCGTGCCTCTGCCCAGGAGCTAGGAGCATGGCGTCTCTCTGAGGCGTCTGCTCCCGAGAGGAGAGCTGTCAAGTCTGACCTCACTTCCTCTTCCTCCCAGCGTTCTGTTCTGTTTACTCCACCCACAGGGCCAAGCAGTTTCTTTATTGCTTAACCAATGAAATCAACAGATTGATATATGACACTCCCACATCACGATTGATTCTTTGTGCCATGTTCTTGTGGTGTCCCTGACCCCTCTGATTCCTCCAGTCCTTTCTCTCGCTCCTCCACAGGACTTCCTGAGCACCACCTAATTTTGGACTGTGGTACTCCACATCTGCTCCCATCTGTTGCTGGATGAAGTCCCTTGGCTCTCTTTGATGACAGTCCAGCTAGTCTCTAGACTCAGAACACTCTAAAATCAGGAAAAATTGTAGGTTGAAGGTTTTGTGGCTGGGTTGGTGTCTCAGTCCCTCCACTGAAGGCCTTGCCTGGTTACAGAAGATGCCTGGTTCAGGCTCTGTCTCCCCTATTACTAGGAATCTTTTCTAGGGTTACTTTAATGGAGTATTATTACTCAGCTGTTAAAAAACAGCTAAGACTCTTAGCAATAGTGGAGAGGGTGTCTTGAAAGGGCCTTCCCCTTTAATCAGATTAGTGATTACCATAATTGCCATCATAGAACCTACGTCCCGTAACTGATGGAAGCAGATGCAACTGGGGTTGGTATGTAAAATGAAAAGTGAATTTTTTAAATGAAAAAATATGAAAAGAGGTACTTGGACACAACTCTTTAGTAATATAGAGAAGGTGCTATGTTGTATGTGCCATGGGGCAGTGATCTTTTAGGATTAGATTGATCAGACCTATTCAGTGTAAGAAAAGTATGGTGAGGAGTTGCCTGCTTTCAAGCGGTCTTTTTCTGTATGCATATGGAGACTTGAATGTCTGAGACTATTTAATAAATATAAAATCATAATTTGGTTTTCATGCAAATATATCTTACAATATCTTATTATAGTAACAGTTCTTATTTTAAGTTAGGATTCTTAAGTATCTTTAGAATTAATTTCCCCAAATTCAAAGATGTGTTAGTGATGTTTCCCGTCGTTAAATACCCAGTTATTCCTTGTCTTTTATTGTCTCTCCTTTCTATGGAGTCATACAGTGATGAGTCAAGCAGGCCTGCTTTTCGTCCCGCCTGGCTCCTGCATGGCTCCCGCACGGCTAGCTGAGCCCCAGTATAATTACACGGAAACTGTATTCATTTAAGCACTGCCTGGCCCATTAGTTCCAGCATCTTATTGGCTAATTCTCATTTTATCCCTACCAGAAAACAAACAAAAAAAACCTCATAAACATTGTTAGCACTCTCGCTGTTGTGATTCTATCAGTGTAGATTGGCCCTGCCTGATATACAGCTTTTTGTAAATGGAAATATACAATATGAAGTCTTTTGTGCTTCTTTCATCTAATAGAGTGTTTCTCTGGATGGGTGAATTTTTTTTGTTTGTTGAACAGGGCACTGTTCTGTTCTTTGTATCATGATTGCCATTATCTCTGAACTCTATTTCAAATTGCCAGTGACAGTTTCTTCCCTCAGCTTGTGACTGTCAACAATCTTTAAATATTTCCAGTTGTCTTCTCAGTCACAGGTCACCCGGGGTAAGAACAAAGGTAGTTTTATATTTCTAGAATTAGTTTGTATCATTTTATGATTGAGTGATATTCTTTCATATAGAGATACTTCTGTTTTCCTGGACAGTAACTGAAGGGCAGTTCTTTGGTCTGTTTCTAGCATGGTCACAGTTACTATATATATTCTCATACAGACTTTTTGTGGGTGTGTTTATTTTTATTTTGCTTAACTATTTATGAGTAGAATATGTTGTGTTTAGCACTCATGCCCCAATATTTTTCTGAAGAATTTTCAAGCATGTAAAAAGTTGAAATTGTATTTAGTGAGTATGAATATAGTCAACATATACAAAAGTTCTCAACCTATGGGCCATGGTATATCAGATTTCCTACATATCAGATATTTATATTACAGTTCATTACAGTAGAATAATTAAGCTCATGAAATAGCAAGGAAATAATTTTATTTGGAAGTCACCACAACATAAGAAAGTGTATTAAAGGGTTAAAGCATTAGGAAGATTGAGAACCACTGATACATATTCTTCTGTTAATATTTTTACTGTATTTGCTTTATTGCATCTGTTTATTCTTCGGTCAATCCATGCTATATTTTGACATATTCCAGAATAGGTTAAAGTTTCTCTGGGGATGTTTGCTTATTCATAAAAGGGGCTATCAGTTTTCTAAAATTATTTTTATTATTTTAGCATTTGTTCTTACCTTCTTAGTTATCAGTTCTATTTATGAGAAAGTTATAGGAAATCTAGAACTTTGTCTACTCCACAGAAGATAGACAATAAGAGCATCTACTAGCAGGAAATATCCTTCCACCCAAGACTTGTGTATCTAAAAGAGATCCAAAAAGTAATAGAACATAATGTTAAAGAAGGTCACATGTAACAACTTTCTGAGAAAACTTGGGTCATTAGGGTGGTTCAGTAGATAAAAGTAACTGTTACCAAGCGTGATGATATGATGAGTTTAATTCCTGGATCCATATGACGCAAGGGGAAAACTGACTGTCAAAAAGTGTTCTTTGACCTCCACATGCATGCTGTGAAGGTCAAGAAAGATGGGGATGGGGAAACAAACCCACAGAGAGACACACAGAGGTAATAAAAATAGAATAAATGTAAAAAGTTTTAAAAAGCTTTATTGAAGAACAAAATTGCAACAAGGGTCTGTTTTTTTTTTATTGTTGTCAACCATGGAAACAATTGGAATATTCACTTTATGTTCTGTAAACATGGATATATTATATAGTTAAAAGACATTTATTTGACTACCTAAGTACTTATAAATGGTTTGTTGAATTAATACGTTTCTGCAGTTTGTAAGTGCTTTTGTATTTAGGTTTGGCTTTTTATCTCACCTGGCATGTACTTCAGTGTTGAATTTAACTAGATCTCTAAATATTTTTCTGGAATTAACATCCTAGGGCTCATGGCCCATGAGAATTTAGTTTAATTTTTTCAGTATGGAAATCAAATACAAGGCTTTATGTGTGCTAGATACGTGCTCTACCTCTGAGATACACTCCCAACCCATGTGAATTAACCCCAACCATTCATATTGAAGACATGTAACCATCTTGTGGATCAATGGATATTGTGTAGGAAAGTCTGGTCAGATTCTAGTCTGTCTCCTACAGTAAAATCTGACTAAAAATATTGTTAATGTAAGAATTTATATACAGGGCTGGAGAGATGACTCAGTTATTAAGAAGAGTTGCTGCTCTTGCATAGGTCCTGGGTTTGATTATAAGCACTCAAATGGCAACTAACAAGCATCCGTATATTCTTTTTCAGCTGATCAAATTTCTGACCTCCACAAGCTTGCAAGTGGCACATAGACTTAGATGTAAGCACACAACTTTACAGAATCATTAAAATTATCTTTTAAAGTATCATTCATATATAAAGCTCCAAAGCAGTGTCACCAACATCATTATGGATTCAGGTGAAGACCTTGTGGTCAATTGGCTTTATCTTAAATTAAGAACATATCCTCCTATAGTGATGATAGGGAATATAGTGGAGAGTCAGATCAGGAAATGTAGTTGCTTAGTCTTTGTGAACTGTTTTGAAGTCTTTCTATACCACCTATTACAACTGGAGTTCAGTCTACTTAAAACCTAGTGCAAGCTGCTTCGTAAGACTCAGAAACTGATTTATAAAATGAAAATGCCATGGCATCAAATATTAATATTTTGCTAGCAGCAGGCAGTCCAAATGTTAATGGCTGGTGTGCATTTGAAAGCCTACTTAACTGTGAATTTTATTAGGACCATTTCTCAGTGCTGGAGTTATAAATGGCCTTATAAATGAGAAATTAGCCACCCCTCTAGGGAGCAGCAGTTTCTTTGAAATCTTAATTAACTCATCATACTGATCTTCTCTTCCTTCATTTGCCATCACTTTGTTTAATGCTGAGGAAAACACCATCCAGCTGGAAACAGCTTAAGTAATGGGAGCACCATTCTGCTATCAATTTGAATAATAGTTATAGGATGAAAAAGAAGAATTTTGAAATGTTTCATATTTGCTTGTTTGAAGTTTATGGGTTTTTTTTTTTGTTTGTTTGAAACAGGGTTTCTATGTGTAGCCTTGACTGTCCTAGAACTAGCTCTGTAGACCAGGTTGGCCTTGAAGTCACAGAGATTCGCCTGTCTGTCTCCCACGTGCTGGGATTAAAGGTTTGCACCATCCCCTCTCTCCCACCAGCTGAAGTTTGATGTTTAAGGGTGTTGTTGTGGAATAGAATATTTCTCTAAATCAAAGCTTAAATATTCAACTAACCTATGAAAAGATGCTTAGTGGCGATAACCATCTTAGAAGTCTGGATGAAAAGCAAAGTGATGTACCCGTTTTTACTCAGTCATCTACCTCTTATATACTTCTGTTCAGGATCTGAAAATACTGCAACTGCTTTGAGTATCATAGAGTTCTTCTGAGGCATAGCAATGCTGCTCACATATATGTACCTGTAAAAACTAAAAGCATATCCTTATTTATAGGTATTTATAGCAACACTGTTCATAACAGCAAAAAAGTAGAAATATCCAAAATATTCATAGTATAAACAGAATGTGCTAAAGCCATACAATGTAATATAATTGAATAATAAAAAGAATGGAAGCTGTTTCATGGTATAACATGGATTTTTTTAAAGATGTTATGTTAAATAAAGTAACAATTCAACATGAATGGATTTTAGAAGGGATATGCTAAAAGAAAGTAACCAATCACCAAAAACCACATGTTATAATAATTCTGTATATATGAATGCTAGGAACAATTCAATTTTATAGAAACAGAAAGTAGAGGCCTGCCAAGGGCTGGAGGAGATGAGAATCTTAGGGTGAATGATGACAAGATAGTATAAAGACTATATGGAGTTATGAGAGTGCTGTAACCTGAATTTGTGACAGATGTTCTGGCTGCTCAAAGCCTAACAGTGGGAAGGAGGACATGTGTGTGAAGAGAGTTAACTATAATGGGGCATGAAAATGAAAGGAAAGAATGCTTCAAGGAGATCATGGGTTTGACTTTTAGGATACTCAGTTTGATGTACCTGTGAAGCAACTCTGTGGAGAGGACCAGTAGGCAATTTAAAATATAGGTCAGGCGGGCGGTGGTGGTACACGCCTTTAATCCCAGCACTTGGAAAGTAGAGGCAGTCAGGTCTCTGTGAGTTCGAGGTCAGTCTGGTCCACAAGAGCTATGTCAAGGACCAGGCTCCAAAGCTACAGAGAAACCCTGTCTTGAAAAACAAAAACAAAAAAACCAACCAAACAAACAAACAACAAAAACAGTAGGTCAGAACATGGAGAAATAATTTGAGAATCATTAATGAATGACTTAAAAGTAAGTGATTGTGCATTTAAAAAGAAGAGGAGACAAGAACTCATGAGAATTTTATAGAAAATGAGCTGCTAGCAAGAGACAAGCTACAGAGAAAAGAGAGGAAATCAAGCTAGGTATGCCCAGGAACCCGTAGAGGAAATGGTTAACTTTCACAGCTGTTTCACATCATACAAATGGGAAAAGGGAAAATGTCCTTTGTGCTGCATAATTTGGTGGTCACTGCAATCAGGAGCTACAGTGTTATTTTGAGAGGAGAAATTAGCAAGGCTTCCAATGAGTTTTTTTTTTTCCCCAAGATGTCATTGAGTTAGATTTGGGAAGGAAAAAAATCTGTATTCTTTAATTATTAGTACCAGAAATTTTCCTTTTATCCATGCATTTCTATTCTATGATACTTCATTGTTTAAAAATCACATGTCCTTTAATCCAGATTGTATTTTCTTTGCACAACCAAAAATAGCAATGCAAACTATAGCATCTTACTATACACATTATTAAGACTCTCAAATTATGTAAATCTCTAACTCCACACACACACAAAAGGATTTCTATGGGATTCTATTTATGCAGGCAAGAAAATTCCTCTCACCAGAGCCTTAACTCTTACGTTTCCAAGTGCTGTTATACACATGTAACAAATGGCTCGGGGGTTGAGAGGAAACAAATGTGTTTTTCCCAGTGATGTTTTTTTTTTTTTATCATCTAGCTAACCAGTTGCACTTTCTCATAAAATGAACTAGAATGGTAGGATTTGTGATTATTCTAGTCTTCTCCCATACCTATATTTGAGAGTCCATTTTATTTTATTTTATTTTTTATTTTTTTATTTTTTTTAGTTCTTCGAGACAGGGTTTCTCTGCAGCTTTGGAGCCTGTCCTGGAACTCCCTTTGTAGACCAGGCTGGCCTCGAACTCACAGAGATCCTCCTGTCTCTGCCTCCCGAGTGCTGGGATTAAAGGCGTGCGCCACCACCGCCCAGCTTCAGAGTCCATTTTAAACAGATTCATCTTAAAGTTGCCTTTAAAAAGTTCTTACCAGGGAAGACAGATGCTGTATTCTTTCCTGTTCTGCATTTCCTATGAAGTAAGATGTTTCAAGACTCTTTGAAATTCTAGTGTATGCTAAGGCAGTGTGGTGTACAAACTATTGCTACTCTCCTTCTATATTATAGTTTAAATATGATGATTATCCCATAAGAACCGTGGGTTAAAGGCTTGGTTTCCAATGCAGCAGTATTCACACATGGGACAATTAATAGATGATTAGATTATGAAGGCTCTAACCATATAGATGATGAGTTCATGCCTTTAATGAGTTCTTCAGGAGTAGGACATAGTTGAAGGAAAAAGGTCTTTGTGTGTATGCCTTTAAAGGATATATCTTGTATTTATCCCCTTTCTTATTTTCTTTCTTTCCTACATATCATGAAGTGAACATCTTCGCTTTCCTTCATAGTATTCTGCATTGTCATAGGCTGAAAATGATAGGACATGTTGATAATGGATAAAAACTATGAACCAAAATGAACTTTGCCTGTTTTAAATTGACGTTGGCAGGTGTGGCAGTGATAAAGCTAACATACCAGTATATCATCTGTGAATACTTATCAATCACGAGTAATTTTTTAGGAAATGATTATATGAGATGCATTTTGGTAATAACTATTTTCTTTTTCCTTCTAGTTCTTATTATTTCCAACAGTGTTGAGTAGTAAATCATAACTATTAAGCAATGGCAATGATTTAGATTTCCCACAGTTTACAGAGAAATAAGAGTGATGACTGTATATTATGAACCTTCAGTCCTTCCACTGTGTTGGATCTTAGTAGCACCAGGAAGCTCTAGAAGTCCCCTAACTTCTAGGAGGTAGAATTATTTTGTCCTCTTGCTATATAATTAATATGAAAGATTTCCAGACTTAATATCCACTGTGAATTGAAGGCTGCTTACTGTGTCAGGGACTCTGACTGGCAATTATTCGCTCCATTTTCTTACTAAGTAGCAAAGGAAACAGAAAACAAGGCGTAGAAACATTAGGAACTTGTCTAAGAAAGCATTGGGTTTTTTTCATTGTTGCATTCATTCATTCATTCATTCATGGCAGGATTTTATATAGAACAGGCTGGCCTCAAACTTGCTGCTTGGCCAAAACTGGCCTTGAATTCTGATGCTGGGATTTTAGCCTTGTACCACCAGCACATCTGCTTCCGGTGGTAGCCCAGTTTTTCACTTTGCCTTTTAAAATGAGCATTCCATTGTGACAGTCATATTTCCTTTTCTTCCTTATAGTGATGAATGTGGATTCAAAGACATGGAGTGACTAGACTCTGGATGAGGCTTGGATACCCTAACTAGCATCCGTACTGCCTTAAGGGAAACTCAGAATAATTACTTCATTCCCCTAGTAAAGATTAAACATATTTTCTGTAATATTTGATGGTCCTTAGAGCAAAAGTTATAACTGACATCTGCACACCATGGAGCTGTCAGAAGCCAGTGTGTAGAAAAATTTTAAGACCACACCCCATTGTGCATTTTACTGGTGTTTGTCTATTAGCCTAGGATAATAGGTTAAAACATTGTTTATTCTATTATATATGACACACGAATAAGAAATTGCAATCTTTTTTTTATTGAGAAAAGGAAAAAAAAACAAGTTTCCGCCTCCTCCCAGCCTCCCATTTCCATCCCCCTCCTCCCACCCTTCTCCCCCTCCCCCTACTCCTCTCCCCCTCCCTCTCCAGTCCAAAGAGCAGTCAGGGTTCCCTGTCCTATGGAAAGTCCAAGGTCCTCCCCCCTCCGTCCATATTTAGGAAGGTGAACATCCAAACTGGCTAGGCTCCCACAAAGCCAGCACATTAAGTAGGATCAAAACCCCATGCCATTGTCCTTGGCTTCTCATCAGCCCTCATTGTTTGCCATGTTCAGAGAGTCTGGTTTTATCCCATGCTTTTTCAGTCACAATCCAGCTGGCCTTGGTGAGCTCCCAATAGATCAGCCCCACTGTCTCAGTGGGTGGGTGCACGCCTCGTGGTCCTGACTTCCTTGCTCATCTTCTCCCTCCTTCTGCTCCTCATTGGGACCTTGGGAACTCAGTCCAGTGCTCCAGTGTGGGTCTCTGTCTCTATCTCCATCCATCACTAGATGAAGGTTCTATGGTGATATGCAAGATATTCGTCAGGACTTCCTGGTCATCCTGCAGGGGCTATACTACCCGATACATCCTCTCTCTTCCTATCCTACCCAGCTTACATCCAGAACCCCAACCCCCTGTCTCCCTCCCTCCCTCCCCTCTTTGGCGGCATAGCACCTCGCAGCTCAGCCTGTTCGGGCGCTGGGACTGAACCCGAATTGGGAGGGCAAAGGAGAGGGCGTTAGTTCCTTTGTCTCCGTAGCCTGCCTGCAGCAAGCAGGGTGGGCCCTTTGTTTGCGAGCTACCCCAGCAGCACGGAGATCCGATCTGGACACCAGGAGAACCATCACTGGGGAGTGACATCACTGGGAAGGTACATCAGTGTGCAAGAAGACCTGATCCTGTAAAAGAAGATCCATAGGGGAGTATTGGGAGGAAGAGATGGGCAGGCGCCAATGCAAGAATTTACCCAACAATCTGAAAAACAACATGAAACCACCAGAACCCAGCGACCTCACAACAAGAGGACATGAACACCTTAATCAAGAAGAAGTAGAAAAAAACTGACTTTATGAAAGTGATAGAGGCCCTTAAACAGCATATAAAAAATGCCCTTATATAAATGGATGAGAAGTATAACAGAAAGTTTGAGGAATTGAGTATATCAGTGAATGATACCCTGGGAAACCAAGGAAAGACAATCACACAGATAATGGAAACAGTTCAAGACTTGAAAACTGAAATGGAGGCAAAGAAGAAAACACAAACAGAGGGCCGGCTGGACATGGAAAATCTAGGTAAACGAATAGAGACTGCAGAAACAAGCATAACCAGCAGAATACAAGAGATAGAAGAAAGAATCTCAGATTCTGAAGATAACATAGAGAAAATAAATGCACTGATCAAAGAAAACAGCAAGTCCAACAAACTCTCATCACAAAACATTCAGGAACTATGGGACACAATAAAAAGACCAAACCTAAGAATAATTGGAGTAGAAGAAGGAGAAGAAGTGCAGCTCAACGGTCCAGAAAATATACTTAATAAAATTATAGAAGAAAACTTTCCCAACCTGAAGAAAGATGTACCTATGAAGGTTCAAGAAGCATACAGAACACCGAATAGGCTGGATCAAAAAAAAAAATTCCTTCGCCATATAATAATCAAAACACAAAGCATACAGAATAAAGAAAGAATATTAAGAGCCGCAAAGGAAAAAGGCCAAGTTACTTATCAAGGTAAACCTATCAGACTTACACCTGACTTCTCTGTGAAAACTATGAAAGCCAGAAGGTCCTGGATAGATATACTGCAAAAACTAAGAGACCATGGATGCAAGCCCAGACTACTATACCCAGCCAAGCTTTCATTCACTATAAATGGAGAAAACAAAATTTTCCAGGAAAAAAACAAATTTAAACAATATGTAGCAACAAATCCAGCCTTAACAGAAAGTAATAGAAGGAAAATCACTAACCAAGGAGTCCAACAATGACCACAATAACTCAGTCATCTAGAGACCCTTCACCAGCGCAACTCAAAGAAGGGAAACACACAAACCCTACTACTAAAAAAGTGACCGGAGTTAACAACCACTGGTCATTAATATCACTTAATGTCAGTGGGCTCAACTCACCTATAAAAAGGCACAGGCTAAGAGATTGGATACGAAAACAGGATCCAACATTCTGCTGTTTACAAGAAACACACCTCAACCACAAAGACAGGCACCTACTCAGAGTAAAGGGCTGGGAAAAGGCTTATCAAGCAAATGGACCTAAGAAACAAGCAGGTGTGGCCATACTAATTTCTAACAAAGTTGACTTCAAACTTAAATCAATCAGAAGAGATGGAGAGGGACATTTTATACTCATAACAGGAACAGTTCATCAGAATGAAGTCTCAATCCTGAATATCTATGCCCCTAATATAAAAGCACCCACGTACGTAAAAGAAACATTACTAAAACTCAAGGCAGCCATCAAACCGCACACACTAATAGTAGGAGACTTCAACACTCCTCTCTCACCAATGGACAGGTCAATCAGACAGAAACCTAACAGAGAAATTAGAGAATTAAGGGAGGTAATGAAGCAAATGGACTTAACAGACATCTATAGAACATTCCACCCAAAGGGGAAAGAATATACCTTCTTCTCTGCAGCTCATGGAACCTTCTCGAAAATTGACCACACACTCGGTAACAAAGCTAACTTACACAGTTACAAAAAAATATTAGTAACCACCTGTGTCTCATCAGATCACTGTTGAAACAAGGGCGCTGGGCTGCGTCCCCAGCACCCTGCCGCCCCGCTGCTAGCTTTACCCGCAATAATTACACGGAACCTGTATTCTTTTAAACACCGCTTGGCCCATTATATCTAGCCTTTTCTCGGCTAACTCTCGCACCTGGACTAGCCCATTTCTAATAATGTATGTAGCCCACGAGCTGGCTTACCAGGAATGATCTTGACCTGCATCTGTCTGGAGTGGGAGAACCATGGCGACTCCCTGACTCAGCTTCTTTCTCCCAGCATTCTGTTCTGTTTACTCCACCCACCTAAAGGTGGGCCTATCAAATGGGCCCAGCAGTTTCTTTATTGCTTAATCAATGAAATCAACAGATTGATATATGACACTCCCACATCACTTCCCCTTTTTCTGTTTAAAAAAAAAGGAAGGCTTTAACTTTAACATAGCAAAATTACATATAGCAAAACATTTATCAAGCAAGAATTACAGTTACATTTATATCTATTTTATCTTTTATCATAACTAAGGAAAACTATAACTATCTATTCATTCTTCAACTCCATCAAAGACTCCAGAAGGATATAATACTACCTAAGTAAACAAGAAATAAGAAAACTCTAGAAATGACAGAGATATCTCGCTGCCTGGACAGTCACCCAAAGTTCTTTTGTACCGTTGGGGCATCCATCTTCAGCCTTTAGGCCCAAAATATCCAGCAGACATTTTCATCAAGCAGGAAATTCCAAAGACAGTTCAGTCACTTTCTGCTGTGTCCTGCAGAATGTCTCGCAGACTCTTTCATGAGTCAGGAACCCCGAAAGATCATCTCACCTTTAGGCAAGTTCAGCAGTCCTCTCTCTGCGGGTTCTCTTTGTCCAATTTATGCAACAGTCCAGGAAAAGCAGTTTCTTGCCCAAATGGCTATCAAACTCCATAACGATCCTCTTCGATGCCCATCTTCCTCTCGAAGTAGATTGGTGCCGCCAGGAGCAGACATGTCTCATTGTCATGAAAAGCCCTAAGTTATTAAAATATTTTAAATGCCATATTCTGTAGCCTTTGAGAGATATGAAGAATGCCTATCTGAAATATATCTCTATATATCTAGAAAATCTAAGTAACATGACTACAAACTTGACTATTATTTATGATTATCCATCAACAACCTATATTTCCTAATTATACATTACATTTTAAAAATGAACTACACAATCACACCTTATTCAAGATCAAAAATACATATACATATAACAAAATTGACCTTAAAATCCATACCAATGCAAATTATTCATAACTATATCATATCCCCCTTTAAATGTAAAAGAACGTTTATAAACAATATTTTGGGAACATGGGCGCAGTTTTTTCTCTCCAAACTGCTTCCTGCTGAATGGGAGTGTCGTTAATTAGGTCTTTCATGGTATAACCTGTGTGCTAGTTTCATCTCAGTTGGCAGTTGAGCGAAGTAATTTTCTGAAGATGTTCACAACAACCTTTCAGGAAGGCGTGGTCTATCATACCAAATTGTAATAGAAGAAATCCACAGGATCTGGTCCTCTGTGAAAACAAAAGAAGACCCTCTCCAAAGCATCATATTCTTAAACCCAAATTTTGAAATCATAATACCCTTATATCCATTTTGGTTTAGCTTGGCAGCTCATGTAATGAAATGTCTCTCTGTACTTAGCTCCTTCACAGTCAAAAATTTTAAAGAAAACACAATGTACATAATCCAGACTCTCTGTGAATTTTTTATTTTTATGTGGCTTATTTTTACTTTATTTTTAATCTGTAACTATCTGTACTCTGTCTCTTTAAAGACTTTACCTTTTTTTTTTAAGGCATTAACTTTATTGTCTCTATTTTTTTTTTCTCTCTCAAGCCTACGTACAATTATCCAACACTGTGATCCATTTAGTGGTCTGTCTGAATCTGTTTTATTGTGAATCTGTAATTTTTTTACTATCCAGGAGCATTTCTTAAAATGTTAAGCAGTTCTTAAAAACTGAAGTTGCACCATGTAGGGGTAATATGGTACTGCCTATTTACTGCCAAGTCTAAACCTTAACTGTGCTGTTATTATCGCAGTTCCTGCCTGAGGTCAGCACAGTTCCTCATGGATCAGCCGCTCCTGCCTCAGATCAATTTGGTGCCCCTGAGCTGAGCACAGTTCCAGGCACACAGCAAGTCCACATTGGAGCCGCACTCAGCAGTTTAATTCTGAGACTGAGCATGCAGCACAGAAACTCTTTTTATTCAAGTTACAACCAAATCTGACACGCAGAGCACTGCGCAGTCTGAAAACACGTCTCTGTCGGCAGTAATCCACCATGCTCTTCTCCCTGCCTAAGCCTGATTCTGCCATCTGCCTGGCGGGGATTGCTGTGCCATCGGCAGGGTCTCAGAGCGCTCTCCTTTCGATCCCAAGCGGGAACACAAACATCCAGTCCCATAAAATCCATTGAAATGCTTTAAAGCCAGAGTTCATGCTGGCAGCACAGTCCCAGGAAGCTGCGCTTTAAAATGACATAGTGGGTTTTTTTGCTGCTGTGACAGAATCAGGAAATCTCTCTACAGCATGCCACCAACAAACAGCAAAAATCTGTGTTAAACTCTCTCTCCCTTATTTTTAAGCCTTCTCAGGTTTTTAAGTGGATTTAGCCCCACGTTGGGTGCCACTCTGTTGAAACAAGGGCGGCGGGCTGCGTCCCCAGCACCCGGCCGCCCCCACTGCTAGCTTTACCCAAAATAATTACACAGAAACTGTATTCTTTTAAACACCGCTTAGCCCATTATATCTAGCCTTTTCTCGGCTAACTGTCGCACCTTGACTAGCCCATTTCTAATAATGTATGTAGCCCACGAGATGGCTTACCAGGAATGATCTTAACCTGCATCTGTCTGGAGTGGGAGAACCATGGCGACTCCCTGACTCAGCTTCTTTCTCCCAGCATTCTGTTCTGTTTACTCCACCCACCTAAGGGTGAGCCTATCAAATGGGCCTAGCCATGCAGGGCTGGTTCAACATACGAAAATCTATCAATGTAATCCATCATATAAATAAACTGAAAGAAAAAATCATATGATCATTTCATTAGATGCTGAAAAAGCATTTGACAAAATTCAACATCCCTTTATGATAAAAGTATTGAAGAGATTGGGGATACAAGGGTCATACCTAAATATAATAAAAGCTATATACAGCAAGCCGGCAGCTAACATAAAATTAAATGGAGAGAAACTCAAAGCCATCCCACTAAACTCAGGAACACAACAAGGCTGTCCACTCTCGCCATACCTCTTCAATATAGTGCTTGAAGTTCTAGCAATAGCAATAAGACAACATAATGGGATCAAGGGGATTCGAATTGGAAAGGAAGAAGTTAAACTTTCGTTATTTGCAGATGATATGATAGTGTACATAAGCGACCCCCAAAACTCCACCAAAGAACTTTTACAGCTGATAAATAGCTTTAGTAATGTGGCAGGATACAAGATCAACTCCAAAAAATCAGTCGCCCTCTTATACACAAAGGATATGGAAGCAGAGAGGGAAATCAGAGGAGCTTCGCCTTTCACGATAGCCACAAACAGCATAAAATATCTTGGGGGTAAATCTAACCAAGGAAGTGAAAGATCTATTTGACAAGAACTATAAGGCATTGAAGAAAGAAATTGAAGAGGATACCAGAAAATGGAAGGACCTCCCTTGCTCTTGGATTGGGAGGATCAACATAGTAAAAATGGCAATTCTACCAAAGGCAATTTATAGATTCAGTGCAATCCCCATCAAGATCCCATCAAAATTCTTCACAGATCTGGAGAAGACAATAATCAACTTTATATGGAAAAACAAAAAACCCAGGTGCAGGCAGGCTATAGAAACAAAGGAACTCCCGCCTGCTTGGTTACCCTGAGGATTCGGACCCAGTGCCCAGACAGTCTGGGAGGGGTAATGTTATGTGCCCAAAGAGGGCAGGGGGGCCAAAGTGGGGAGGGTTCTGGATGCAAGCTGGGTGGGATAGGAAGAAAGAGGCAGTATGCAGGGAGTAGAGGCCCTGCAGAGAGCCCAAGAAGGATAGGGGGTTGAGGAACTTCTGAGTTCCCTGTCCCGTGCTGCAGAAATTGCAATCTTAATTATGAGTTTGGCCACTCTAGCAGAGACTTGGGCATCTTGGAGTACTGGATGGAAGAAATGGGAGACCAATTAGTTCCTCTCTGTAGAGTTTAGCTATCTCTGAGAAACTCCAGAATATACTTTTATTTTAATTAATAAAATTTTTCTCATTTTACATACCAATTCCAGTTCCTATTCCCTCTTCTCCTCCCGCTCCCTCTACCTTCCCCCCATCCACTCCTCAGAGAAGTTAAGGCTTCCCATGAGGGTCAGCTAAGTCTTACACATCACTCTGAGGCAGGACCAAGGTCCTCCCCTATCTTTAGGCTGAGTAAGGTATCTCTCTATAGAGAATGGGCTCCAAAAAGGTAGTTCAAGCAGTAGGGATAAATCATCCAGCAACTGATGGAAACAGATTCAGAGATCCACATGGAAGCACTGGCCTGAGTTCCCAAAGTCCAGCCAAAGAGAGGGATGAACAATAATATGAGCAAAGGGATCAAGACCATGATGGGGAAACCCACTGAAACAATTTACCTGAGCTAATGGGAGCTCGCTGACTCCGAACTGACAGCCGAGAAACCAGCATAGTCCCAAACTAGGCCCTATGAATGTGGGTGACAGTTGTATGGCTGGGGCAGTCTGTGGGCCCACTAGCAGTGGGACCAGAAGAAAGGTTTTAAGAACATCATTTTCATTCTTCTCACCTCTTCTTGTCAAAAGACATGTCTCTCTTCTCTCCCCCAGAATTCTATACACAGAGAAAAGTTTGTAACCAAACGATGGAAGGAAGATTATATTGCTTCCATGTTAAGGTCTAGACCTACACTGTAGACACTTGCTATGTTACAGGTCAGAAAAAAGTGCAAATGTAAAAACACTTCATATCTTCATATCACTGTTTATAAACTACTGTAAAATGAGAATATAAAATATTTTAAGAGTTTTTAATGTTGATTACAGGTGAAGGTGATATTTTTGTTTTGTTTGCTTGCTTCTCTGTATATTGGTCAGTTACAAAAAGAAAATTAAGTTTGTCCCAATTGAATCGGATAGGACCATGGATTTGCTAAAGGTTGTATAAAGCAAGAGTCAGGAAACCCAACAAACTCATTTTACACTCTCACTAGCTGAGAGTGTAAACTAATGAGAGTATTGTTTTTTGTTTGAGCTATCAAATTGGGGGGAGGGGAGATTTGTCTTTATTTCTCAGTGTTTTCACTTTGCTAGTTGCCTAAGTATGTGCTCGTTGGAACATGGTCCATGAATGAAGTTGTACAAGGGAAATTCTGAGTGTTTGTGAGAAAATGCCAAGAAAACAAGAGTCTTGCGATTCCATTCTCTTCAAAAACACTGAATTGTTCCTGGAGTGTGTTTTCATGCCCCTCCCTGGTGTACTGGATAGGAGTGAGTTTGATTTATGTTATTCATTACAACTGGCTGTTGTTATTTATATGCTTCTATGGGGAAACATGTTTTGCCACATGTGGCTTGTTCTTATAATTATATACTACTTGAACTCATGAGAACCTTACTCATGTGACCTTTCTTAACCCTCAGTGTATAAATTGTCTAGTCCTCTGAATAAAGTTGACTTTTATATCAGACTTTTGTCCACCTCCTTAGGCTCCAGTCTCCCAGGTTCACACCCCCTTTAGAGTGTAAACCCATGTTGTATCAGATTGATTGCAATGGGCTTCCAAAGACTCCCCCACCAAACTTAGGTGAGTCCATCTTTGAAGAGTGAGATGCCAAGTTAACAAGAGCCCTCAGAGGAAAACAGATGGCTAGTTTAAAACAAAAATATAGAAGTTACTGATGGAAATTATTTTATTGAAATTGTCCTAGTGCATGTGTAGAGCGCAACCACATAAGGTAATGAAGTGTCTGATGAAATTGTTTTTATTTTAAAATTCCGAACTTTAAAATGCACAATTTGAGAAGAAAGTAATTTTCTGTTAAATAATTTTATCCTTTAAAGAGACTATTTGTTTAGATGTTTATCATTATAGTCAGAGTGTGTACCATAAAATTTTAATAAATGAGTTAAAACCAACAGGCCTTGTGGTACATGACTTTGACTCCAGCATGGTGAAGGCAGAGGCAGGAAGATCTTTGTGAGTTCAAAGCCTGGTCTACATAGCAAGCTCCAGGCTAGCATAGGCTATACAGAGAGACCCTGTCTCAGAGGGACAGAGAGAGAGAGAGAGAGAGAGAGAGAGAGAGAGAGACAGAGACAGAGACAGACAGAGAGAGAGGAAGAAGGAGGAGAAGGAGGAGGAAGGGGAAGGGGAGGGAGAGGAGGAGAAGGAGAAAGAAGAGGAGGGGAAGAAGAAAAATAGAAAAGAGTATTTTTTAACTCCTCAGAAAAATAATTAAGAATATTTAAGTATAACACAGCATTGGGAAAAAACTTGAAGCATAAATGCTAACATTATTTAATTAAATATAATTATTGAAAGTATATAGCCTATGAATTATTTGCCTTAAAAGACAACTGCTTCTTTTCCCCCAATCCATGATTTCACTGTCTTTCAGATTGTTTCCTGATAATTCTTTACATTAATATTTGCAATTTGAATACTAGAGAAAAAATTGCCATCCGCTAAGGTACTAAAATCTCAAGTGTAGGTTTATGTCATGTGCTAATTTCAAAGCATCTTTTCTTAGGTGACTAGAGAAATTTTCAAATGTCAATCTCCTTGATTTGGCTTTTGATTAGAGGACAGTGTTGATGAAATGAGCATTCTCAGTTTCTTTGTCATTCATTCAGTGGAGGGATCATTGTCTGTTCCCTGCCTTCTTGTGTTCTGGGACTTCAGAAGAGTCTTCTTTATCTTAATGTGATCTTGCTTTCCGGGTCATCAATTCAGTTTTTCTGGTCCTCTAAGACTCAGTGTTCTCATTAATGATGGTGTCTGTCCATTGTTATCTAGATGTCCTCATTTCCCTCCCAGTCTTTCTGAGTTTAGATCACATCTTTGTGAGTCTATTCTTAGTGGTTTCTGTAACTTTACCAAGTGTCTCCCCACTTTCACCAAGTAAATTAACACAGCTTGCTTAATATCTTAATATCCAGTGCAGTTATTTTAATATCAAACAGGTACCTTTCAGACCTTTAATTTAAACAAAGTCAAAATAGCAACTGAATATATTCAGAATTTGCTTCTCCTGACACTGCAATGTGAGCATGACTGCAGGATTTAGTGAATTAAAATATAGACTGCCACTTAAATGTCAGTTAATGGTAACTAACAACTAAACTTTAAATGTATTTCCCATATTAAATTTCTCAAAACATAGGATTTTTTTGTAGCAACCCTAAAGCTGGGACAAAGACAGAGGCTTTTAATCCTATCGATTTGGAAGACAAAGTCTGTTTATTTCAGCATTTTGACTGAATGGGTTTTTGTCATAGGGCGCTGGTCCTTGAAATAATTACACTATTGAACTCTCACTTCAGCAGCCACAAACAGAAAGATAGTAAGTAAAAGTTCTTTTGCTCTACAGTATTGGCAGGCTCCTCATGGGCAGTGGTCCAGGGGCACCCCTTAGGTCTGCTTTCCTGCCAAGGATCTCTGTCTGTCCCTAGCTTTCTACGAGAATTTCAATAAGAGGGGAGACAGAGTGTCTTCTTGGTGATACTCAAAATTATAATCCTAAATCTTTGTTCTTCTGTTAAGAAAGCTAACAACCATTATTCCCCTATCCCTGTAGGTCTTGGATTTGCTACATTCATAAATAAATAAATAAGGAAATAAGCAAATAAATAAATCTGTGTACCACACTACCTCAGTTGCCTTCAAGGGCTTTATTTACATTACAATCTTGACACAGTATCATATCCATGATTGGTATCTGGAAATATTCCCTTGAAAGAATGTTGCTTTGGTTTGCTATTTAGGTAAGGTGCTGTACTTAAACCATCTTTATAA
The DNA here is from genome assembly GCF_018167655.1 of Microtus oregoni. NCBI lineage: Eukaryota > Metazoa > Chordata > Mammalia > Rodentia > Cricetidae > Microtus > Microtus oregoni. Next base: position 38,297,789 of record NW_024543072.1, read on the forward strand.
GCAATTTAGTCTAATTTGAGTCGATTTGAGCAAAAGTGTGCTTCATAAATCTGTGTAAGAAGTTATTTGATTCTTTGTCCCTACACTTCGGGAAGTTGAGATTGTAAACAAGGTATGGTGACTTGTTCCAAAGTTACTTCCAAATCAGTCCCTATCAAGTAGAACTTTGAACAGTGAGATCATTTGTTTCCTGCGAGTGAAAATGTTAATGGTGGCATTGGCTGTTGCTACGTTCCCATTACGTAGATTCTGCGTTGTGACAGTTTTCATGAACTCTCTTCTCTAGGAACCAGCTTATAGCATTAAAGGGTACATGTAAATGTGCAACAAAGGAAATTGTTTCTCACCTTAGCTTTCATTTATGGCTCAGTATGTGGCAATGCCCACCTTCTCCTTTTTGTAAACTCTTTTTGGACTCCTTACCTTTTTGGTTTGCTTCACCATTTTTATTTCATAGAATTATTTGCTCAACAAACACTTCTTCCATTGTCTATGTAGGGCACTGTATTGTACCATAAATTAGGTGTGGTTCTTTCACTAGAGAGAGAGATCAAACATAGCTTACAGCAATATATCGGAAGCTTTATATAAGTATATGGAGCTGGACATTGTATTAATATAGAGGAAGGATATATTTTCACCTGAGACCATTAGGAAAGTGCTATGAAAGACATATAATGAGCCTTTGCAAATGAACAGTATTTCAGTTGGTGGAAAGTGGGACTGTTTAGACAGAGGAAATTGTACAAAAGAATTGAAGCTAAAAGAACAATGCAGCTTTGCAGATGGAATGTTATCCAGATAGAAATGAGAGTTTTTCACTTTGAGCCAACAGCTGGTACCATGTTGTAGACTTATTTGAATGCTACTAAAGGGCAGCCTAGTGCTTTAGATAGATTAGCCTAAAAGGACTTTATGGGCTGATTGAGAGAAGGAAAATTTAAAGATGTGATGATATATTAGCTGTTGAAATTCTCTAGGTGTAAAGTGTAAATAATATTCTGAACTGCGCAATAGTTCAATCAAGGGATACATCTCCCGTGACCTGAATGGTGGTCTAATGAAAATACAAATTGTGTTTATATAGTGAACTTCTTAACATTTATCTAATTAACATGCAAAAATGTTTTGATATCAACAACTGAAACCTTTAAACACAATATTGAGGTTTTGCTTGTAGTAATAAACTCAGTAAAACCACAGAACCAGATAAGTTCATAGGATGAATCCTTCTTTTAGTTTCCCAAGCCACTGAATCAAGTCAGATAGCACATAACACACTTAACATAGGAGTAATAAGTGAAATTTCTTTATTTTTTTCCCGTTTTCATAGTAATTGTATATTCTTAACCTTTATTAAAAATTCAGACCTTTAATCCCAGCACTTGGGAAGCAGAGGCAGGTGGATCTCTGTGAGTTCGAGGCCAACCTGGTCTACAAGAGCTAGAGCTAGTTCCAGAACAGACCCTAAAGATACAACAAAATCTTGTAAAAAAAAATCAGACTTTTAAAGTCCCCTTTTAGTTTTTTGTGTCTGTTAAGGAGAAATTACCTAAAAATGGCTCGAGTGGCATGAAAATCAAAAGCAAATGTGTATAATAGTTAAAGCCATATGGATGTGTTTTAAATGTGGCAAAGAATTTGCCATATATTTTCTTGCCCCCAAATTTCAAAGGACTTTTATATACCACAATGCAGAGGTACATTAAATAGGAATTTTCTGATTCTTAACTAAGCCTGTCAGCTTCAAGCTGTTTTACTAAGAAAAGGCTAACATGTCAATAATAAACTTAAGGTGTACATGAGTGTGTTTGCACGCACACATGAACTGTGTGTATTATGTATAGTGGAGATTAAGTCTAGGGCCTTGTATATGTTCAGTACATGTTCTCCCACTGAGTTATACTCCTGGACTAAAACTTGATTTTTTTTGTTGTTGTTGTTTTCGAGACAATGTTTCTCTGTAGCTTTGGAGCCTGTCCTGGAACTAGCTCTTGTAGACCAGGCTGGCATCGAACTCACAGAGATCTGCCTGCCTCTGCCACCCAAGTTCTGGGATTAAAGGCGTGCGCCACCACCGCCTGGCAAACCTGATATTTTTTTAAAACATATTTAATATAATTTACTTTTGTCAGATTTTGAACCTATTAATAATTATGTGACTTGTTTCTTATTAAAATAATGACTTATTTTTTAAAAGGTACATTAGGACTTGGTAGATGGCTCAATAGCTAAAGCAATTACCTAAGTATGAGGGCCTGAATTTGAATCCTCAGAACCCATGTAAAGCCAGGTGCCATAGTGTATATCTGTAATATAGTACTCCTATGATGAAATGGGAAGCAGGGATAGAAGAGTGTACTGATGCTTATGGGCCAGCTGTCCCTGTTTGAACACTGGTTAGGAACCAAGAGACCCTCTTGCAAACAAGGTGTAAAGTGAAGCACAACACCCAAGGTTGCCTCTGACCTTTACACCATTGTCATGGTTCGTGTGTGTGTGCCTTCATATGAATGTGCACATAGATATCATACGCATGCATCATATGTATACATATGCACACATCTACATACAGAGAGTTTTAAAAAGTGATGGGACATTTAAATGCATCAGTCTTTTCATCTTTACACATATAAAATTAACTATTTTCTGGGTCTAGGGATTGAACCACTGCCTCATGCATGCTATGCAGCTGCTTTGTCATTAAGTTATATCAGAGACCTCCCTCTCCTGCACCTCTCTCTTTTTTAAATTACTTCTAGCTTGAAATAGAAGGCATAATAAGAAAACTCCAAAAAATTCCGTTTTAAGATATATGTGTGTGTGTGTGTGTGTGTGTGTGTGTGTGTATGTATATAATCATTCTCATTGTGTCTTTTGTAGTTTTCAAATTGCAGATTCTTTGGTACGTATTTTGCTGTGAAATTTTGTAAGTCATTGATTTTTCACATAATAAGCAATATATGCTGTTTGCTTTTCTTACTCATTTGTCTGCTTTTCATGTACTGCTTTTCAGTACTCATTTACCAACTGCCTATTAAAGTCTGAGGCACCAGGAAAATAAAATTGACCATGGCTTACTTGAAGGTGGCAAACAAAAGGGTCATCCAAGCATGAATCCCAGTTAATTAACTGGCACAGTGAAGTTCAGAGAACCAAATGGTTAGCAGGGTAAAAGGGAGAAAAAACAGCCATACTGTGTCTCCTCAGAAATGGACATGAAGACCTATGGGGAAACTTTGAATTGAGGTTTGGACTCGTTTTAAATGTAGAATGACAGCTCTGTCGGGCATATAGTTCCTAGATAACAGTTTTTGCACATTTTCTGGTGGGTTACATAGATACTTGTTAAAACTACAGATTGCTTGCAAGTGCTGTAGAGATTTTGGGAGTACAAATCTAAGTAGGATCTGTGAAGCAGCTTCTCACATAATACTGATAGTCAAAATCGTTTGCCATCTGCTTTGGAAAAGATCCAGACGAGGAGAGTTAGTTGTTGATATCAGAGACAATCATGTCACTTCCTCAGGAGAGCTTTAAGAGGGTTGAAACCTGAACTGAGGATGGAAACACCCTATAAGATTAGGAGTGAGAAAAGAACAAAGAACTACAAAGTGATAGAATTTTTCCTGGAGGTAGAATGTTTACTTATCTAAGCCTTTGAGTGATAGCCTGAATTTCTGGATCCACACAGAAAAAAAAAATGTTGAATTAAAAAGTGTAGGGTAGGAGCGGTAGTTCAGTTTGTGCGAGTGCTGACGTTCCTCTGGAGGATCTGGGTTCCGTTCTTAGACCTCCATGATGACACTAACAGCCATCTATAACTCCAGAGTACTCTGGATCTCTGGTGCACAGACATACATGCAGGATACACATAAAATATATAGATAACTCCTTTTTATGTATGTTTCTCTTGTGATTTGGCTTTATCACAAAAGAGTTTCTCCTCTTTTTCTATCTCTTCTCTTTCCAAAAGTGAAAGAGTTAAAGCTCTGAAGACCTTGTAATTGACTGTCTTGGGTGGGAAGAATGAAAAAGTACATTATACAGAAAGAAATGTGAAACATTAACTAGAATTTAGGACAGCAAAAAGGGATCCTACTGTATGTGATTAGGATATTTAGCTAGCTGAATTGGGCTTTATGATTGGTGATGAGAACTCATATAGTCTCTTAGGAACAAAACTGTTTATTCTTACATAGTCCTATTTCATTTAGTATTATCATAATTTGTACATTTTCTAGTCCTAGATAAGTAACAACTTATGTCGATGGAAATGTACTGTCATAAAAAGAAACCCTGTCTCGAAAAATCCAAAAAGAAAAAGAAAGAAAAGGGATAAAATGGGAATTATATAAGTTGATTTGGTATAAAAATTAATTGCCTGTTTTAAAACCCATATTCTAGGATACAGGACTGGTTGACTCTAATGTAGTTTTCACATATATACAGTGTATCGTTTAGCTCTTTTTGCATGCAGAAACTGAACTGTTCAGGTTTTTTTCTTTAGATAAGGAAGTCTAGAATACATTGACTTTGTTTTGATATTCTAGGTGATCCGTTATACAAGTGAATTAGCAAGATCATTTCAATAATTACAAGGTCTGCTTTTCAATTTGTGTATTTCAGTTCATTAATAAGGTGTAGGTGTTTCCTTAAACAAATGATCAAATCGTTCACAGTAGTTGCATTATATATAATCTCTGAAGATCTATGTTAAAAGCTCTCTGTGTGTGTGTGTGTGCATGCACTTGTGCTACAATGATGTCCAAAACCAATGCCCATGACCCCATTGGGCCCATCTAATTGTTTCAATGTATCAGTGTGTGGTATACATATGTACAATGATGTCTGAAAGAAATGTCCATGACCCTAGTGAGCCCATCTAGGTTTGGAAATGTGTCAGTATATCACGTTTGTGTTTGCATTTGCAGTTATGTATGGAGACCAGGGATGTTGGTTTCTTCAATTGTTCTAAATTTTATTTTATTTTTTTGTTCCATGGTTTCTCACTGAACACGGAGCTGACAAGTTGGTTAGACTATCTGATCAATGAGTCTCTGAGACCTGTCTTTCTATAGAGTACCTGGTATGATGGGTACTAGGGGTCCAAATTCAAGTCCTCATGTTACACAGCTGCCATTTCCCCAGTACCCAGATTTTTTTAAGTTACTTGAAATAAAATCAAATGAAACTTTTATTTTGAATAATATCTTGTTGTAGAGAGGAAAAGGTTGTGGTGGTATCTTTGAACTTAACAGATTTGTCTGTGAGAATACCACAACGAGTTCTCCAGATTTGTTGATTTTGCTGGGCATGGTGGAATACAGTGGTCAACTAAGCACTTGGGAAGCCGAGGAAGGATTGTGTGAGAGAGATCAGCCCAAGCTATGTAACAATTTTGACTTTAAGAAGAAAAATATTGGGTGATTTATGAGTCTAACCAACTGCAGAGTTAGAGTCCACACCAAATTACCTTGACCTAACATCAGAGGTAAATGCAAGAGGTTACAAAAACCCCCATCTGGTTTATAATTCACTAGAGGCAACCATGTCTCAGAGAAAGCAGAAATGGTCACAGTTAAAAGTTTTCACATGTAAATGATCCAGAATAAATCTAGTCAAGGGCAGCGTATAAAGGCAGCATCCAGGAAAAGCCCCTCAAGTCTTCTTCCACTGGAATTATGGATATTTATTTCCTGACACAAATGTATGACAATATACATGAACTATTGTTAGCTAAGGAAGCCATCCCAATATGCTGAGCTGAGTTTTTATTGGGTTTAAGTTGCATGCAGCCAATGTGACTTTCCTTAGTCTTTACCTCTCACTACAACTACATGACTCAAAGCCTTCATTCATCCTTGGTCACATTATGACCAAGGCCATCCATGATATTGTATGAGCTTAGTGATCACTTCTAAATATCCAATGTCAAAAGCCTGTTCTTGTTGGGGATAATATTCTTTATTCACCACCCATCTACAGTTCTCAAATAGTGAAAGTACACAAGACCAAATTGAAAGAGTGGTTCCTAAAATATAAGTCAGATGAAATAACTCTTTATTACCTACTAGATTAAATTAAAATGTTTTTATTCCAGATCACCTTTCTATGCTGTCTATCCACTCAATATCTTCTTTTATGTATTCCCTTCTTAGCTAATTAGAATCTTATCTCCTGAGGTTACCAACTGCTCTTCTGCTTTGGAGCCTCTGTGACACCATTGTTGCTGTTAGCGTCACAGACTTTCTATTTTGAACCCATCTATCTATCTGTGGTGCCTATGACAACCTTCCTGTATCTCATGTAAAGGCCACTATGCTACCTGAATACTTTTGGAGCCACATTTTCTATTGATCTACAGTTATCATCACCTATATGAATTATTTATCTGTTAGCATATCTATCCTTCTGTCATGATTATTCCTCACTCGTCTTTATGGGTAGATGTTAAGCCTCTTGCTATTCAGAAACCATAGGTTTCATAACTTTTTAATTAATAATTAATAAATAATTAATAAGGTACTATTGTAGTACCTTATTGCACAGTAGCACATGTTAAGTAAAATTTTAAATGGTAAATTTCATAGGTATATGTATAACTAGGAGTATTCAAACATATAAATTGAAGCATTTTGTAAAATCATTTAAATTATATTTTAGAAGTTTTTGAGATAGTATTAATCAATAAAAGTGTAATAAATTTTGTTTTAAGATATTTTGCAAACAAAATGGCCACAGAATGTTTTGAAGTATACCATCAGTATGAGTATTTAGGCATCTGTACTGGCCTGCCCTTGGTGTTCTGACAGGATATGACCTATACCATAGCCACTAAGAGCACCTTCTGTGCACATTTATTATGTTCCTTTTTGAAATGGCCTTGCCCATCCCATCTTTTTCTCTTTCTCTCTCTGTTTTCTCTCTGTCTGTCTGTCCATCCCTCTGCTTCTTTGCCTGTCTCCCTGTCTCTCTTCTCACCTACTTGGCTGGCCTCCAATTCATAGAGATCTGTCTGCCTTTCGCTCCCTGAGTGCTGGAATTAAAAGTATGTTTCACTCCACCTAGCTGCCTTTAGTTCTCATAGTTCGCAATTCCCCTGAGAAATTTCTTTTCATTTTCTGGCACATGTATATATTGCCTTTCTGTCAGGCTTTTAGACATTAAGAAGCATGTGTATGTTGTTTATAGCAGGAAACTTATTTATTTAATTTAAATATATTTATTTATTTATGTGTATGAGTGTCCTTTATTCACACACAGCAGAAGAGGTAATCAAATCTCATTACAAATGGTTGTGAATCACCATGTGGTTGCTGAGAATTGAACTCAGGACCTCTGGAACAGAAGCCAGTGCTCTTAACCGTTGAGCCATCTCTCCAACCCCAGCTTATTTATATAATATAACGGTTTAATTTTAACTTTTGTTTTGGTCAAGACTCCTCTCCATATTCAAGAGATAAAATTGGCAGTGATTCAACATTTCACTACTGTTTGATGCTCATGGTTTTTTGCAACGCATTTAAAACTAGAATACACTTTGAACGTCCACGTTTTATCTTTGACTGATTTTTGGCTAGCATCAAGGCAGATAAATGAGACCCACCACTGCAAACCCATCTGCTTTCAGGGACACATCAGTTTGTGATGGTTTACCATCCAACATAGAATTGAAGGAAGATCCCTGTGGGGTAAGAATAGAAGACACATCCTAAGGTCAAAACATTTTTAGCTGTGAATCATTTATCTTCCTGCTGTTTGTGGCTAGCAGTAGTTCACCTTGACATTTTTAATGTCTCTGAAAGATTGAAAAGATGCTCATCAAGTTGGATTGATTTTTGTGGTAGAAAAGAAGTGACACCACACCTTATACTTTAGGGGATGATAATAGGGACTGATAAGAAAAGGTTCTGTCCCTTCATCTAGTAACTGATGGAAGCAGATGCAGAGATCACAGCTTAAGCACTGGGCTGAATTCCTGGTGTCCAATCATAGAGAGGAAAGAGCCATATTATGAGAAAAGAGACCAAGACCATGATGGGGAAATCCACAAAAACAACTGACCCAAGTAGGTGGGAACACACTGGCTTCCAACTGACAGCTGAGTAACTAGGCCTTCTGAATGTGGGTGACAGTTGTGTGGCTTGGGCAGTTTGTGGGGCCATTAGAAGTGGGACTGGTATTTATCCCTAATGCATGAACTGGCTTTTTGGAGCTCATTTACTATGGAGGGTTTCCTTGTTCAGCCTAGATCTGGAGGTGGGGGTGGGGGGCTTAATCCTGCCTCAAATGATGTGATAGACTTTGTTGACTCCCCATGGGAAGCAAGCCTCACCGTCTCTGAGGAGTGGATCAGGATATGTGAGTGTGATGGGGAGAAGGTGGGGGTAGCGAGAGGATGGGAAGGAGAGGGAACTGGGATTGATCTGTAAAATAAAATAGTTTTAAAAATAAAAAATATAAAAAAGGAAATGGTTCTGTCATAGTGCTAGGAATATGAAAATAAAAAGGTGTTGTCAGGTGTTTCGGTATGGAAATAGTCACCCTCACTGTAATGCCGTTTTAGTTCTTAGCATCTCAAAAATTGTTTCATAAAAAAAATAATAGACTGTGCTTCTTTAACGCTTGTCTTTCTAACGTTTCTTGACACTTGAGACAAATGAGTGATGATTCTCATCTGGTAGGGATTGTGAGAATTACAAGAGTGCCAGGTATATAGGTGACACTGGATGAATATCTCATGCAATATTTTTGGTAGGAGACTTCAATTTGAATGTGCTTTCTGATAAAACAATCTCTTTTATCATGTTTGGTTGGTGTTAGACTTGTATTCAACTAATTGTGTGTCACTTCTGTTGGATCATTTACTAGACATTGTTGCATTTTTTGAGAAGAAATTCAATCTAAGGACTAAAAAATTTGGAAAAGAGTAAAAATTGAAAGGTAGGATTCCATTTCTATATGGTGATAGAGTTAGGCATGCAGAATAAAAATGAACCTTTCAGACTTGGTTACCAATTTTTCTTGCCTTGTTGTCCCAAGAAAACTTGGGGTATAAGACAACCTAACAAGGCAGTAGAAAGGATCCCCTTTAGGATTTTTTTTTTTATTGAGAAAAGAAGAAAAAAAACATAAACAAAAAACAAGTTTCCACCTCCTCCCAGCCTCCCATTTCCCTCCCCCTCCTCCCACCCTTCTCCCCCTCCTCTCACCCTTCTCCCCCTCCCCCAACTCCTCTCCCCCTCCCTCTCCAGTCCACAGAGCAGTCCGGGTTCCCTGCCCTGTGGTAAGTCCTAGGTCCTCCCCCCTCCATCCATATCTAGGAAGGTGAACATCCAAACTGGCTAGGCTCCCACAAAGCCAACACATTAAGTAGGATCAAAACCCCGTGCCATTGTCCTTGGCGTCTCATCAGCCCTCATTGTTCGCCATGTTCAGAGAGTCCGGTTTTATCCCATGCTTTTTCGGTCACAGTCCAGCTGGCCTTGGTGAGCTCCTAGTAGATCAGCTCCACTGTCTCAGTGGGTGGGTGCACGCCTCGTGGTCCCGACTTCTTTGCTCATGTTCTCCCTCCTTCTGCTCCTCATTGGGACCTTGGGAGTTCAGTCCAGTGCTCCTGTGTGGGTCTCTGTCTCTATCTCCATCCATCACCAGATGAAGGTTCTATGATGATATGCAAGATATTCGTCAGTATTGCTCTAGGATAGGGTCATTTCAGGTTCCCAATCCTCAGCTGCCCAAGGAACTAACTGGGAACCTCATCTTGGGCACTTGGGAGCCCCTCTAGGGTCAAGTCTCTTGCCCACCCTAAAGTGGCTCCCTTAACTAAGAATTGTGGTTCCGCGCTCCCCTATCCACCTTTCCTTCATCCCAATTCTCCTGTTTCCCCAAGTCCCCCCTCCTTCCCTTCTACCTTTTCTCTCTCCATCTCCCCTTACCCCCATCCCACCCCACCCCCAAGATCCCAATTTTCTCCTCGGCAATTTGGTCTACTTCCCTTAGCCAAGAGGATAACTATATGTTTTTCCTTGGGTTCACCTTCTTACTTAGCTTCTTTAGGTTCACCTATTGTAGACTCCGTGGCCCTTATTTATGGCTAGAAACCAATTATGAGCGAGTACATCCCATGTTCATCTTTTTGGGTCTGGGACACCTCACTCAGGATAGTGTTTTCTATTTCCATCCATTTGCATGCAAAATTCGAGAAGTCATTGTTTTTTACGGCAGCGTAGTACTCTAGCGTGTATATATTCCATACTTTCTTCATCCATTCTTCCATTGAAGGGCATCTAGGTTGTTTCCAGGTTCTGGCTATCACAAATAATACTGCTATGAACATAGTTGAACAAATGCTTTTGTCATATGATAGAGCATCTCTTGGGTATATTCCCAGGAGTGGTATTGCTGGGTCCAGGGGTAAGTTGATCCCGAATTTCCTGAGAAACCGAAACACTGACTTCCACAGTGTTTGGACAAGATTGCATTCCCACCAGCAATGGATGAGGGTACCCGTTCCTCCACAGCCTCTCCAGCAAAGGTTATCCTTGGAGTTTTTGACTGTAGGTAAAGTTCTTGGTGATGTTCCGCAGGAAAGCATTCAATAATTGCAGTGCCATTTGTCATCTTCATAACAGTGACTTCATCTCTCCTGTTCTTTTGAATCTGATTTCTAAAGTAATGGTAGAAGTGGCTACTGCCTTGGAAAATTTGCCACAGCTTTACCATCTTTCTCATCCTCCTTCTTCGTTTATTTGCCTATAGTTTTCTTTGTTGGGCAGTTATATAAAACCTGAAGCCAATAATTTTCCACTCTGATTTTGTCAGAAGGTTAATAGAAACAGTGATAATTTAGGACTTGAATGTGTGAAAAGTATTTCAGAGTAGAGTATGTGTAGATTAATATATCGTATATAAATTTCAGAGAATTGGCTTCATAATCATGGTGTTTATGTTACTCAAAGATAGTCATTTATTTTATTTAAGTATGGAAGGTCTGTAGAATTTCTGAAGTATATACTCATGCAAAATGTACACAGTTAAATATAGCATGCTCAATTTATAACAGGCAAAATATTACTTGCATTATTTCACTCTAAACAGTACTATATATTTGATGTTAGCCTATTTCACAGATAGAGAAACTGATATTCCATAAGAGTAAATAATTCATTTCAAATTCTACTGATATTGTGAGAAAAACAGAAGGATTATTAGAGTCTGACTGCTGAACCACCACAGTGAATTCTGAAGAGCAGAATGGGCACTGTATCTCCTGAGAAGTAAATTATGGGTCAGGTTGGGAGTCTGGACAGTGATGAAGCAGGAGCCCATGGAAGGAAGATTTCTTCTTCTCACAGTGGAAATGATTGCTGTGTCTTAGACGAGTTCTGCTCTGAGGACTTTCAAGAAAATACCTCAGATCAGTTTCTGCTGTGCTAGGAGAGGTTTTAGAAATATATAAATAGCTGCTTTCCGCCGGGCGATGGTGGCGCACGCCTTTAATCCCAGCACTCGGGAGGCAGAGGCAGGCGAATCTCTGTGACTTCGAGACCAGCCTGGTCTACAGAGCTAGTTCCAAGACAGGCTCCACAGCCACAGAGAAACCCTGTCTCGAAAAACCAAAAAAAAAAAAAAAAAAAGCTGCTTTTAAACTGAGCTCCTTTGCACACATTTATCTGGTAAGTTTTTGATCCTTCTTCAGATGGGTGATTCCTCAAAAGAGAGAAGAAGCAGTATGACGTTATAAGATGGGTAAAGTAAGTATACTTGGCAGCACTAAATTGAGTATTTGAAAATAACCGATATAGAAGGTGTTTGTTTGTTTGTATTTTCTGTGTATTTTTCACATCATGTATCTTAATCCCATTTACTTACACACACACACACAATTGTAATGGGCTTGCTAAGTACCTTTTTTTGAACATTGCACATTACCTTAGCCTGTCTATTCTTATAACAAAATACCTAAGTCTGGGTAATTTTTAGCACCCCAGATGGGCCCTCATGTTTGTAAAAGCATGTGTGAAGAGGGAAAGATGACTTAGAACAAGAAAATTGAGTCAGGATGATCTATTACTTCCTTTTTCAAACAATTTTCTCACAACACTTAGCCTGACATCCACAAGAACTACAGTAATTCTTTTCAAGGAGAGTGCTCCAACCACTGAAGTAACCATCATACACTAGGGCCCAGGTTTAAATGTTTCACCATCTCCTACCTATTACCCCCAAATTAGAACGAAACTTTCAGTGTGATGTACTAAAACCTCATCCAAATTATAGCACATTATACTTGAATCTGTATTTATATATCATTTCAAATTAGATGCAGTTAAAATAGTGATCACAGAAGAGTAGTTGTCCATTCAAGGCCCTATATTGGATGAACTTTTAAAAAGATGGAAAAGGAAAAGTGTTGATTTTATTTTTCCTTATTTTTGACTATTGGTTTATAAATAAGGCAGATCAAGAATGCATAGACAAAATTATGCTTGGTGTTAAGCAGATATACTTTTAAGAAATTTTTACCAATTTCACTCCTCTGAACCAGACTATTTGGTACCATGTAAACTTAAAATGATGATGCGTGTATAAGCAGTTTCTAGGGAAGATGGATCTACTGATTTTCCCCATAAAAATCCTGTAAAATCCAAAGAGTTGTCCTGTGGGCCACTGGGTACTTGTTTGTGCCTGAAGTTGTTCACCCATGGAGGTGTCATTCTGTTCATCTTGTTTCCTGTAGGTTACAAGTGCAATGTAAAGAGAAGCATCCATCAGTAAAACTTGGGAAGTGACCATTCCTGTCTCTGTGCTTATCGGGTTTTCATATTCAGAATGCCACATGCTAAACAAGTGCTCCACCACTGAGATACAAATCCTTAGCTCTGTAATATAATTTTTATATATTAAAATTTGTCCTACCCTTTTCCAAACCTCTTCCAAGTCTTCACTGTGTTTGAAAATTGATTGCCTTGTCAAGTGTCAATTTTTTATGAATGTATTCTCTTTACTTAGGCTATTTAAAACTTGCTTTAATGATGCCGGTTCCCTCTCCTTGTAGCTGAGAAGTACACAAGGAGCAGGCAGTGAACAGTCCAGTTAGCCAGGCCCTTCTCTTGTGCCTTTCTCACTTCAGCTGCTACTTAATGCTGGGTGGTAATTAGATCATATGTCATGTAGAGAAAGAAAAGAAGCAAAATGATAACTTCCAAATCTGCTAGTGCACATCTGGTAAGGCAATCCAGAGGACATTCTTATGGCTTACAGGAATGGAACACTGAAGCTTAATAAACATGGAACTTCAATGTTTTAAATAGCCTAAGTAAAGAGAATACATTCATAAAAAATTGACACTTGACAAGGCAATCAATTTTCAAACACAGTGAAGTTCATTTATCATATTGTACATGATTAAAAAGTATAAAATACATTATTTAACAAATGTAAAGAAATATGTGCTCTATTATTATTTGAAGTACATATCTCTATGGCAGCTCTAGAGTGAGAATATCTATATCAAATCTGAAAGTACAAGTAGGCATGGTAATCCATACTTATTTTTTTTTTACATTATGTGGTTATTTTAACTTTTAAAGTGGAATAGGAAATTTAAAAAAACATGGTAAGTTGGCAAATTTAAAGCAATAAAATAAATTCTGAAGGAAATTGCTTTGTACTTGAGATAGTTAGGAAGGAAAGCCCCCCCCAAAATAAAAGATTCTAAGGTCATGCAAATGGAACACTAACAAACAATCTTTCAAAACTCACGTAAGATGCAGCACTTCTGAGGCCTGGCTACGGCCTGGTGCCAGTGGGAGAAGGAACACACTATTATAATGCTAGAATAAATGATTCCCCTTCATTTTTCCCTCAGTATACATACCTTAAAACATACTCTGTTTGCAATAGAATTTTCCTCTCTACTTATTTCACTGAAATTGCTTCTATTGGCTTGAATGGATAACCATACACAATATACTTGTTAAAAATAAATCTTAAAAGTCCATCCATTTCCATGTTTTTTGGGGTGGTGTTTGATATATTCTCATCAATATGATGCAAATCTTAATGTAAAGGCACAGGTGAAACAAAAAATAAGTGTACATTCAATTCAAAGCATAGTTTGTAATGATTACTGTGTAGCAATCTTTTTTATTGATTTTTATTGAGCTCTACATTTTTCTCTGCTCTCCTCCCTGCCTCCCCCCTCTCCCCTTCAGTCCTCCCCCAGATCCCCATGCTCCCAGTTTACTTGGAAAATTTTGACTTTTTATACTTCCCATGTAGATTAGATCCATGTAAGTCTCTCTTAGTGTGCTCATAGTTGTCTAGGTTCTCTGGGATTCTGGTTTGTAGACTGGATTTCTTTGATTTATGTTTAAAAACTACCTATGAGTGAGTACATGTGATAATTGTTTTTCTGTGTCTGGGTTACCTCACTTAAAATAATGTTTTCTAGGTCCATCAATTTTCCTGCAAAATTCAAGATGTCGTTATTTTTTCTGCTGTGTAGTACTCCACATACTTATAATTTCAGTACTCTGCAGATGGAGGCAGGAGAATCCAGTTCAGTTAACCTTGACATCATGAATACCTGTCCTAAATACAACCCAAAGACGAAACAAAGTTTAAAATGAATACATGACCTAGCTGTTGAATTTTTGGTAATTTATCCTTGAAAACACACACACACACACACACAGAGAGAGAGAGAGAGAGAGAGAGAGAGAGAGAGAGAGAGAGAGAGAGAGGCGCAGAGAGAGAGAGAGGCAGAGAGAGAGAGAGAGAGGCGCAGAGAGAGAGAGAGGCGCAGAGAGAGAGAGAGGCAGAAAGAGGCAGAGAGAGGCAGAGACAGAGAGACAGAGAGAAAGACAGACAGAGATGCACAGGTACACACGTGTAGGGGGCTGAAGAGATGACTTATGGTTAAAAAGAGTTGCATTCTGGAGGACCTGACTGAGTTCAGTTCCCAACACTCATGTCTTATGGCTCACAACCAACTGTAACTCCAGTTTGAGAGGTTCTACTGCTTTCTTTTGCCCTATGTGAACACCTTCACACATGTGACATAATTTCATAAACACACACACACAAACAGAAAAAATAATAAATTAGAAATCGTTAAAACAAAGCACACACATACAAAAGTGTTCTTTATGAAATCGAAAAATAGAGAATGTTAATTGGCTAATAGAGTATATCTGAGAACAGATGTATTTTCTTCTTTTTAAAAATTGATTCTGTCTTGATAAAGAACAGTGTGTAATTCATATCAGTAAGTGAAAAAATCATGCGGTTTGTCTCTGAAAATATACAAATTTCTTCTTTCAGTCTTCTTATATAAACATACACAAACACCTATACATACACAGACCTGTGTATGGACATGTGAAAGGACAAAATTGGTGGTGGCACTTAAGTAAAGGAATGAAACTGTGTTAGAAGGAAAGAGGGTTTTGTTCTGTTTTGTTTTCATTTTATTTTATGTGGGCACACATGTATATATACGTGTGTGGGTATTGCATGCCATGGCATGCATGTAGAGTTTAGAGTTTAGTTCTTTCCTACCACCATATAGTCCTGGAGACCAAGTACAGGTCATCAGATTTGGTTACAATAGCCTTTACTTCCTATCTCTCCCTGATGACTTTTTTTATTTTAGTTTTTTGTTCTTTTGAATGAGTAGTTTTTTAGGTATGCTTTTTATATCCTTTAAATTTTAATGTATATTTTATTTTACATAATTGAAAAGAAATTTTTACATGAATAGTCAACTCTGGTTTTTGTTTTCCTGTTTAGGACTCTGCACAGGAGAGTGTAATTACTCGAGATATCCATCGTACATTTCCGGCTCATGATTACTTCAAAGACACTGGAGGAGATGGACAGGAATCTCTCTATAAGATCTGCAAGGTAGGGCTCTGCTCTCATGTTTTCGTATTTGTTGATCAGGGCTTTATTTTTTTTTAAGGGACCTATCATAGAGATTGTTATATTTTGTAACTCTCCCGGTGCTTTCTTTGCACTGGGTTCTCTGCTTACCCATATACCACCACATCCTTTATGCTGAGCCTGGAAGGTGACCTTCTTGCTTTCTGTTCTGAAAGAGGCACAACACAATCCCAGTTTGGCTCACCCACTAGCAGAAAAAGAACAGAAGGTTCTTTCAGATGAGATAATGTGAGAATTGCCTCCACTTTTTGATGATAGACAAGCATGAGAACTGGTGTGGGCCGCTTGTTGAGTACTGGCAAGTTCCAAAATCTTTTGTGTGGTTTTTACATTTCATTTTGAAATCTTTCATCTTCCCTGTCATTAGTAGACCTAGAAAAAAGCTGCTTCATTGTTTGTAGTTGAAGATTCTGTTAGAGGAGAAGATCCAATAACTTACTGATTTCGTAGGTTAAATCAGAAATACAGAGTGAAGCACGGTGGGCCTACGTTCTGTTTTCACCTGCCATTTACATTGAGACTGTCAGTGCTGATGATGCAGAGAAAAACATACCACGTTTGATGACCAGTTTAGCCTTTCTAAAGGGTAGCAAAGAGCCAGTAGCTACTCTGAAGTATTTACAAATCCATTTCATTTGGTAGTTGCTGTTGTTTTTTGTTAGCACTCACAGAAATGTCTGCCTGCATTGAAAACCAAGAATAGTTGTTAAAGTTTGGATATTGAAATAGCAGTAGAGTATCTCTCAACAAAATGCTTCTTGCATATCATGCTTTCCCTTTTTCATATTCTTTTCTTCCTTCTCTCTTCTTCCTCCTCCTCTTCCTACTTCTTTTTCTTCCCTCTTTCCTTCCTTCTATCCCTTTTCCTTTTCCTCCCTCCTTCCCTCCCTCCCTCCTTGACTTCTCTTTCTCATTTTTCTCCTCTTCTCCATTCCCTTC
The DNA here is from genome assembly GCF_018167655.1 of Microtus oregoni. Classification (NCBI taxonomy): domain Eukaryota; kingdom Metazoa; phylum Chordata; class Mammalia; order Rodentia; family Cricetidae; genus Microtus; species Microtus oregoni. The sequence goes on from NW_024543072.1 coordinate 38,314,682, forward strand.
TCTCTTCTCTAGCTCTCTACCTCTCCTGGTCTAGCTATTTCAGAATATTATATACAGATCAGAAAGAGGGCTGTGGATATGCTTCAGTAGTAGAGTGCCTGTCTAGCGCAAACAGGGCTCTGGCATTGACCTTGAGCACCAAATTAAAACAATATAATAAAGTAAATAAATTAATCTATTTTTACATAAGTCTTTCTTTTTGAAACAGAAATATGTAAATAATTCAATTTTTGTGTAAACTGAGCTCTGCAAAATCTAGTTTAAAAGTCAAATTTTTAAAATTTTAAAATCATCTAGTTTAATAATCATCAAAATGATATAGTCATTATATACCAATAAAAAGGTAAAAGTAATTTGACAGTTTTTCTTTACACTTCAAAATTCTGTAAGCAAATTAGCTCTGGTTCATATAAAAAGTGTAGGAAATTATATAAAGTTTTAAAGTTGATTTAGAAGAATCTAGCTTGTGGCATATGGAGTGGCATTTCCCACTCGCACTTAGTATATTTTCAGCCAGTCATTGGCTTTTCCCTTACTTTTTCTCTGCTTATGCTACTTTTTTCATATGAATAAAACATATGGATCTATATTCCTTCAGTTCTATCATACTATTTGGATCCATTGTAGTAAAAATAGTATTTGCTTCATTATATAATATTTAAAAGAGAAATTTCTGATAAATATCTGAACACAAATACATAGGTTCACTGATGAGCACTTGTAATTTCTTGATATCCTTTGCTGTGTTGTTATGATAAATACTCCTGATCCTCTGTAGTATAGTTGTCAGTGCATTTACATACACATTACCTGATAATCTTAGGCTCTCCATGTATTTTGCCACATAAATCTAAAATGGTAAAGCTCTTCTGAATGAAAAATGTTACAAAATGTGAATCTAAGATACTTAATGAGGAGTAGCTTAAACTATATTAAATTTTTGAATATATGGAAGATAAAATAAAATTCAAGGGATCAAAAAAGTTATTCATGAATTTAATCTTATTATATACATAAAATATTTTTCAGTATGTTTTTGGCATAGGTTGACAGAGATACATCTATGAGAAAATATTGTAGAATCTAAACTTTGTTAGAGTTCTACTGCATACATAGACCACTTAACTTGTGACTGACCTGTGTTTACTTTAATTTGCTGTTGTTTAGTAGTCTGAGCTTATCAGGAAGCCTTAGTTGGTAGTATAGTATAAAATAGTTTTGCATGATTATAGTGTGTGTGTGTATATAATAGTATTTGCTTAACTGGTGTTGGACTAAGTAATTATTTTTAAGCTGCTTTCTCCTCTTTTCTTGCATGTTAAAAAGTCATTTATTTACTCTGTGTATGTGGATATGCTGGAGGGTATGTGTGTACATATGAAGTTCGGGGAATTACTCATAGGAGTCAAATCTCTTTTTCTACCATGTGAGTCCCAGGGATCAAAGATAGGATGTCAGGCTGCTTGGTGGAAGGTACACTTACCTGCCAAACCTGCTTGCTCGCCTTGATTTGCATATTGAATCCAATGGAAGTTACAGTCCTGAAGGCGTAAGTCACAAACAATGCCACACCAATTTGGGATTATGATTAATAGGGTGGTATTTATTTAAAGGGGAAAAAAACTTACAAATCACTGTCCCAGGCAACAGCCCTCTACGCAACCAGGAAAGGAGTCTAGTCGCCAGGAGGAGCAGGAAGTGAAGAGAGAGAGGAGAGGGAAGTGGCCGCTTTTTTTAAAGGGAGAGAGACCACGCCCCAATGGGCTGGTATCTCAGCGGTGATAGGCTGGAGGAGTGGGAGGACCTCCCGCAACACAGGCCTTTCGTTTTGTAACTCTCATTCATATCTGTATAAGCCATTTGTGTAAACTAGAGGCTACTGGGTGAAATTTTTCTCCTTTCATTTTTTTATTCCTAGGATAATATTCAGCAATATGCCTATGAGTCTTCTTTGTGCATATCTTTCTTAGAACTGAGCAAACATTAATGATTCTTTGTTCTTAATAAGTTACTTTTATACTAATCTGAATTAGAGTAATTCCACTACATCTTTGTAAATCCTTCTTTTTTCTTGTCTTATTCAACTTTCATCACCTCTAGTTTAGTGAAAAATTAAATAGCCATAGTTCAAATCCTTGTATTGTCTCTGATTTTAAAAGAAAGAATGATTTTACATACGAGAATCAGAGTTATAGGCCTTTTACAAAACAGCAGTGTTCCCTATATGATAGTACTTTCACATTTGCATGGTGTTTTCCACATATTACTTCATTTCTTTGTGGTAATTTCTCATCAGTGGATATTTTCCTCAGGTGTAATATGCTTGGCCTTCAAATTAAGCAGATATTACATGTAGTGTAAACATGTTGTTATTATAAACTTAGGAACCAACTCCAGGTTCAAGAATGTCGTAGTCTGCCATTGTAGTTGAGTTCTGTGGCCTAATGAACCAAGTACTGGTCTGATTCTTCAGATTGAAGGACACTACTGAACACTTGTTGGTTTTAATGAACTTGTCAATTCCAGTTTCACCTCTTAAATCTTTTTTCAGAGTAGGAAGAAATTGAGATGATTCAAAGCTTCATCTGTTGTCATAAATTCGCTTGGAGAGAGTTTGTTTGAACTCAGAGATTTCTGAAAATGAAAATGTCCCACCACCGCCCACTTTCTTTTCCATTCAGTATCATATTTCCAGAATGCCCTTGAAGGTATACTGACTGTGCTGTTGATCCAGTAGCTATTTTCCAATTACATATGATGTAAATGTGCTTTAAACTGTGAGACAATTTGGTATCATTTAAGCACCAGGCTTTAAAAATCCTGAGTTGGGTTTTGAGCCTTCCATAAAGCAATGACAGGTCTCAGACTGGAAAAGAACAGGTTAAAATTTTCAGAAAAAAACTCTTGAGTTTTTTCCTCAGTGGAGGTGTGGCCTCCCAAAAGACTTTTCTACTTCTGTGATTCTAAATACTGTTTATATTTTACTCTTTTCAAATATGACTGATAAATACAGAACTTAATAATTAAGCCTTGTGTCAGTTATCTCTCAGTATGTATGCTATTAAGCTTAGTGTCAGGAATTTGCATTGCTTTCTGTGTGGTGTTTGTGTTTGTACCACTACATGGAGTTTGCATAGATTGACTTTTAGACATACATCTCTTTGTAAGACCTAAGATCAGTCAGTCATAATAATCAGTTAAAATATTTCTTATGTGCAACAGTATAGATTGAAGCGACTTTAATTTGTGTATACTGATTTTTCTAATGTTTTAATGAACACTAATGCTTTCTGAAAAAGAGACTACTGCTGTGAATTTAATGAGAAAATTTAATGTATTACAAAGGGATCAATACTCTTGCTTATGTGGGTTATAATTTGGTAATAAAATGTTTTGCAGAAAAACAAATAAATACAACTTCTATTATGTTAAGTACTTTAGATATCAGAACACTATTGGATTTATTTTAAAGGCTAGAGTACTTCAAGTTTTTTTATATTAATAATGAAACATGCAGGTTTGAGAAGACAAACAATACGAATTTATGAATGAATAATAATGCTATTAGCATTGTCTTCTAGACTTAGAGAAGATATTTATCATTGAGAATTCATTACTTTTCATTGAGTTAATGATATTTTTAATAGAATTTTTGGCTACCTTATTTCTTTTAATTAAATTCTCTTCTTTGGGGTGCCTGAATAAACTTTAATTCAAATAAAAGCATTTATCAAACAGATGATAATCTACTTGGTGTAGCTTCATGACTTAAGGTTGTCATTTTGTGACAGACTTCCTAACAGAAGCAAAGGGAGTGAAGCATGATTAATAAAAATTCAGAGAGAGAAATTGGGGTTCAACCTGAAGATTCAAAAACCAAAACTGTTAGTTAGCCACTGGCTCTTACCTCGACTTCAGTCCGAAATGGCGATCCTGTCTCCCGAAATCTCAGAATGAGACTGTGTCTGAGAGCTGTCTCCTCCCATTTTATAATCCTTTCTAGGGCTGGGATTAAAGGCGTGCACCCCCATGATTAAAGGCATGCACCATCCCATTTCTATGGCAACTAGTATGGCTACTGGGATTAAAGGTGTATGTTATCATTACCTGGTCTGTAAGGCTAACCAGTGGGACTGTTTTACTCTACAATCTTCAGGCAGGCTTTATTTATCAAAATACAATGGAAATGCCACTACAAGGGAGAGAAGATTCATTTTAGATCAGAGGTTTCAATCCTGGTTCTATTTCTATGGGCCTGGGGTGAGGCAGCATATTGTGGCCAAACATGCTTGGTTGAGCACAGCAGCTTGCTTTGTTGCAGATTGGATGGCAAGAAGCAGGTAGCAAGTGGTCAGAACAAAATATAGAATGAGGGCAATGATCTACTTTTGTAATGCTGTACATACTAGGGTTTTCATTGCTACCAACTCAGAAGTAAGTATTGAATATGTAAGTCTGTGAGGGAACATTCAAACCGCAGTACCACCTTTGTCTTAGCAACCCCTAAGAGTCTCATTCTTGAGCTAACCAGATTCAAAGACATAAGAGCCCTTTGGTTTGGAGGGAGGTGCTCTTGAATCAAAATATGCCCAAAGAATTTATTTCAGAATATTTTATTGCAGTTGGGTTCACAGCTTGTATCCAAGCTAGATTCAACCACATATCCTCAATAAGCAAATAATGAGTAAAATTTATAGTGGCACATAGAAAAAGGAGATTTGTTAAATGTGGCTACGTTGGAAAGAGGTACAAAGAGATCCAGTGATCCTTCCAAGTCTGTCTTGATGTGAAATTTAAGTAGAAGATCAAGGATGTGAAGGGTGTGGACATCTAATTAGTTCTGGCTGAGGTATTGTCTTACCACTGACCAAAATATCCTTGTCTGGGATTTAGTTTCATCTTATAAGGTATCTGACGAGTCGTTAGGACTATGTGAAGTCTCTTTCTAGGACACTAGTTCCTCTTCCAAAAGACTGGAACCTTTTCCTTCTCCTAGCATGAGATTCTTGAGGAAATTTCCGTGTGTGGAGTGGAAGGCATTGTTTCTGTAGTCTGATTGAGAAACAGATGTCTCCTTAAAATATCTGTGTTTCTTCCAGGTGGGTTATAAATGGTACCTTGGAGGATTCAGAAACCCCTTGAAGAATTAAGCAGACATTTAAATTCTGTGCAGATCACCTCTCTTCCTCTTGAGTCCTGGTGAATATCTTTGAGTTAGGACATAATTTCTAAGATAGATCTAAATATTGGCTGCTGAGGAGTCCTTTGAACCCCTGGGCCTGCTTGCTTTGTTGGCACATCCTTTAAAGCACTTTATTACATGTTTTCAGTAAATCTTAAGGAAGATACTGTATTCTCAAAGAAAATTAATTTTCCTAAGGAAAATGAATTATTTCAAATCTTCTTAATGTTGAGCAACACAAACACACTAGAAATTCGTGAAACCTTGTGGTTTAGAAAGCACTTCTGAACTCTTCTTATTTGACAGCTGTTGTTATTATAGGGAAAACAGAATTTCCTACATTTCACAAATGATATTCAGAGAGTTAAATGAGTCTGAAAATTATATAGTCACTACATGGCCAAGAGTGACATTAACTCAGTTTAAAATTCTGTAGTATTATTTTGATTATATATGTTTAATGAAAAATACTTATGAAATAACTCCCACATGTTAGGGACTATGCTAGGCGCATTTATAAACACCATGTTATGCATGTCATCCTGATATTAGGTTAACTAATCCTCAGGAAGTCTGTGTCTTGGCTCTTGTCACCCAGACAGGACATTAGATATCTAGGCTGTTCTAGCTGACTCTAAAACCCATGTTGTTTATAATCCTGAGTGTTTTCTTAGTTTTGTAGGTACAGTATTTAAACAAGTGAATCTAGCATCATCATCATAAATGAAAGTTGGAAGACTGTAAAATAATACTAAAGTACAAAGAAAAAGTAACCTAGTTGTCTCTGTACATGCAGATGTGTTACCTTTATTTTTAAGTGAAACTTTCAGGTTTATAAAACATAATTTCTCTATGATTATTCTATGTTTAACCATCATCATTAGAGAAACATTTATTAAACTATAATAAGATATATAACATAATAAAATTATATTATAAAATGCACATATAATAAAATGCACAAATATTTTGGTTACATAACTCAGTGACCATTTATTAAGTCTAAACACCTTGAGATAAAGATAGGGAACTTTACCAGCCAGTGCCCAAGAAACCTCTTGTCTAACTCCTTTGATCAATGTCTCCCCGAAAGGTAACCAATATTCTGGACTTTAAAGAATTACTCAAACAACATGAACTTAGATAGTAGTAGTTTGTCACGCTTATCATTGTTTAATGTGTTAACTGTATGAATGTACCATACTATATTATCTATTTTATTATTGGTAGACATTTGAGTTGCTTTCAGTTTCTAGATATTATTAATAATGTTACTGCATACATGTGTATCACAGATGCTTTGATGTGCACACATGCACACATTTTTGTTAACTATATACCAGGGAGGAAATGTCAGAGTCAAAGAGTTTTCATCTTTTTAAGTTAACTTCATACTCCTGAACATATTTTCAAAGGATTTCTATTTAATTTCAAATTGGAGCTATATTTATGTCTAGCATCTGTCTATACTATATCTATATTTAGCACCTATCTATACTTTCTAATCACTGTATGGTTTGACAACAGTTGGTAAATTCTGAACTTAAAGCATTTTTGTGGTAGTGTTGTAGTATCTCATCTGTAACTAACTGAATATAAGCATCTTTACACATGCTACTGTCCATTAGGATATCTTTTATCACAACAAAACATTCTGTTTTTTATTTGTTCAACAGTTGAGTTTTCGTTTATAATTTTGTAAGTGTTTTATATGCTCTGGTTTTGGATTTTTAATAATATATATGTTATTAAGTTTTTTGTGTAACTTATTGTTTTACTATTTTAATGGAATTTTTATTATCAGATATCACTTTTAAGGTGGTCTAATTTATTATCTTTTATGTTTAGTAATTTTGTCTTTTGTTTTTAAGAAATTATAGATAGCCGGGCGGTGGTGACGCACGCCTTTAATCCCAGCACTCGGGAGGCAGAGGAAGGTGGATCTCTGGGAGTTCGAGGCCAACCTGGTCTACAAGAGGCACCAAAGCTACAGAGAAACCCTGCCTCGAAAAACCAAAAAAAAAAAAAAAGAAATTATAGATATATGTGTGTATATTACACACATTATATAATATAACTTGATTTGAACTTTCTGGTTATAGACTCTCATTGAAGAGAAGTCAAGCCAGGAATTCAAGCAGCTAGTGATAGCACAACCACAATCAAAAGCAGAGGGCAATACATGCATACAGGCCTACTTACTTGATTCCCTTCTCTCAGCTAGATTTTTCCTCTTATACTGCTCATGAACCCCCTTGTTGTTTTCAAGGCAGGCTGTCACTATGAAATCCTGATTTTCCTGGAACTCATTTTATAGATCAGGCCCTCAAACTCACAGAGGTCTGCTTGTCTTTGCCTCCTAAGTTCTGGAATGAAAGATGTAAGTCAATATACCTGGCTGTAAAATACATATTGTATGAACAATATGTAAAAACAAAAAAAAATGACTTAGAGTTCTGAAAAGATACTGTAGAAATCTTAAATGCATTTGCTTCTTACATTAAAGAGTGTGATCACCTACAGTTTACTTGTAAAGTAGGTGCAGGTTAATTACTCTCCATTCATATTCCTAGGGGATCCAGCATTCTCATTAAAGAGCCATATTTTCCTGACTGAACTACTGCATCAAGTTTGGGTTCTGTGTATGTGCAGATGCCTCTGGATCATTGTGGGCCATTGATCTCTGAATAAGTCTTTGTAACCAGTACTTCATAATTACTGTGGTTTTAGTTCCTCTACTAGGAAGTTAATTAGCTGATTGTATTAAATCTCCCATTTTACTCTGCTTCACAGTTGATTCTGCTATCTTATTCCTTATAGTTCCATGTATTATAATCAATTTATCAGTTTTGAAAACAAACAAACATCATCCAAGATTTTAGCTGGGTTCTTGGGACCATGTTGATTCAATAATATATCTTTTATTTATTTATTTTTTTTTAATAATATATCTTTTAAATATGCGTATGCTTTACAAAGAACCAACCATGAGTTGGTAGGTTTTACACATTATGTATGTTACTTGTTTTTAACTTTATCAATATATGAACGCTGTTTTTTATTTTTAAGTTCAATTTGCATTATTAAAAACATTTTTCAGAGTGATATTTATACCAATAATATTTGTGCATTTCTTACATCTTGTTATTTTTTTTACTGTAGACTGTTTTATTAAGCAAATATTTGTAGCACAAATAATAAAAATCCAGAGACAGATATTGGGGTTTGATCTAAAGATGAGAAAAGCAAAGCAACCAGGCACTGGCCCTTACCTCTACCTCAGACTGAAAATGGGCGATCCTGCCTCCAGGAATCCTCAGAATGAGACTGAGCATAATCTCAAAGCCTACAGATTATTCCTAAATACTTTGGTTTAATTAGGGTTTTTATTGCTGCAATGAAATACCATGACCAAAGCAGTTTGAGGGGGAATGGTTGATTTGGCTTAAGCTTCCACAGTTCACCTTCAAAGGAACTCAAGCAGGGCAGGAATCTGGAGGCAGAAGCTGATGCAGAGGCCACAGGGAACTGCTGCTTCCTGGCATACTCATCATGGCCTTTTCAGCCTGCTTCTTTTGGATACCAGGACTGCCAGCTCAGGGGTCGTCCCCACCCACAATGGGCTGAGCCTTCCCATTTCATAAGAAAATGTCTTACAGCCAGATTTTATGGAGTCATTTTCTCAATTGAGGCTTCCTCCTTTCCATTGATTTTAGCTGTGTCAAGTTGACATAAAGCTAGCCAGCACATTTGTTAAATGCATCTTTACAAAGCATATCCTATTTTCCTGAGCGAATCTGTAATTTTTACAGCCATCTCATTTAAGAATATAACTTTTTACAAATATCTACATCTGCACAATTACAATATACTACCATGTCCACATTCCAAGCGTTCACGTCATACCAAAGAACTCTTTCTTAACCCATGCCTAACCCCATATATTTTTCTCTGTATCTATATAAGCCTTTTGTATAGAATTTAATATGAATACACTGTTTGTTATATACTATGATACTTTTTGTTATTTTCATGTAACATGATTCTTTCTCAGATTATGCTGAATTTCAGTAGCGATTGATTTTTTATGTATTTTATAGTAATCATCAATTTTGATACATAATATATGTTAAAGTACTTTAAGGTTCTACTCTGTTGACATGCAATACTTGATAATTTATAATTTTGTCTATTCTTTTGATTTTATTTATTTTTTAATGTTCCTTCTTTATCATTTTAAATAGACTGGTAGATCTATGGATAAAAAGTAATGGTCTGGATGATGCTATTTTTCTCCATAGTAAATTTTAAATTTTGATAAGAATTTAGAAGTATTTGGGTTGCTTTGATCTTTTTTATTTTTTTATTTTCTGAGGGCTTCATCTAGGACTTTAATATGTTTATCATGTACTCTACTACTGAGTTATACTCTAGCCCCAATGATTTGACAAATTTTAGACTGTTGTTTCTTGTATGGAAAATTACAGTCTTTCAAAATATCACCTAAAACCCTGAGTTGCTTCTTGAGACTTTGCTATGCAAATTAGTGGGAGACAATGAAGTCTTTGATATTTCTCAGCATTCTTGTTGTATGGTTTTCTCAGCAGTTCTCATTCTTCATGATATATTTATCATTAGTGAAGAAGTGTGAGTGATCAGTATTTTTACACATAATTGGTTAATAGTTTTACATTTTCTAAAGAAGAGAATTTGTACCGATCCCCTTGTCTCTGGTAGAATAGAGGAGGTACCAGGTTTGCATCTTGATATATCTCATGATTATGAGTTTTAATTTTAACACTCTGAATTATTTTGTAGTATCTGTTCTTGAAGCAGTCTCTAATTCTGCTTCATGACCAAGTACAGTTTTTGTTTTTGGTTATTTTAGTTTTTATAATTTTTTTTTACATTTCATTTTACATTCCAACCACAGTTCTCCCCTCCTCCATTACCCCCTCCCCCAGCCTACTGTCCATTCACTCCTCCCAAAGATTAAGGGCTCCCATGAGGAGTCAGCAAAGTCTGACAATTAAGTTGGGGCAGGTCCAAGTCCCTCCCCCCTGAATTAAAGCTGAGCATGGCATCCCACCACAGGGAATGGACTCTAATAAGCCAGCTCATGCACCAGGGATATTAAGGATTTCTGCCTCCTCCCCGCAACCGCTTCCCATTTCCCTCCCCCTCCCCCGATAAAGTCCCCCTCCCTCATCTGCTGGAAGAGCAATCAGGGTTCCCTGCCCTGTGGGAAGTCCAAGGACCTCCCACCTCTATCCAGGTCTAGTAAGGTGAGCACCCAGACTGCCTAGGCTCCCCCTAAGCCAGTACGTGCAGTAGGATCAAAAACCCACTGCGATTGTTCTTGAGTTCTCAGTATTCCTCATTGTCTGCTATGTTCAGCTAGTCCGGATTTATCCCATTCTTTTTCAGACCTAGGCCAGCTGGCCTTGGTGAGTTCCCGATAGAACATCCCCATTGTCTCAGTGTGTGGGTGCACCCCTCGCGGTCCTGAGTTCCTTGCTGGTGCTCTCTCTCCTTCTGCTCTTGATTTGGACCTTGAGATTTTAGTCCGGTGCTCCAATGTGGGTCTCTGTCTCTGTCTCCTTTCATCGCCTGATGAAGGTTAATATTCATGAGGATGCCTATGTGTTTGTCTTTGGATTCACCTTCTTATTTAGCTTCTCTATGAACATGAATTATAAGCTCAATGTCCTTTATTTATGGCTAGAAACCAAATAGGAGTGAGTACATCCCATGTTCCTCTTTTTGGGTCTGGCTTACCTCACTCAGGATAGTGTTTTCTATTTCCATCCATTTGTACGCAAAATTCAAGAAGTCCTTGTTTTTTACTGCTGAGTAATACTCTAATATGTATATATTCCATACTTTCTTCATCCATTCTTCTGTTGAAGGGCATCTAGGTTGTTTCCAGATTCTGGCTATTACAAACAATGCTGCCATGAACATAGTTGAGCATATACTTTTGTTGTATGATAGGGCCTCTCTTGGGTATATTCCCAAGAGTAGTATTGCTGGGTCCAGGGGTAGGTTGATCCCAAATTTCCTGAGAAACCGAAACACTGCTTTCCAGAGTGGTTGCACAAGTTTGCATTCCCACCAGCAATGGGTGAGTGTACCCCTTTTTCCACAACCTCTCCAGCAAAGGCTATCATTGGTGTTTTTTATTTTAGCCATTCTGACAGGTGTAAGATGGTATCTTAAAGTTGTCTTGATTTGCATTTCCCTGATCACTAAGGAAGTTGAGCATGACCTTAAGTGTCTTTTGGCCATTTGAAGTTCTTCTGTTGAGAATTCTCTGTTCAGCTCAATGCCCCATTTTTATGCTGGCAAAACTGGATGTCAATCTGTAGAAGAATGAAAATAGATCCATATCTATCACCATGCACAAAACTCAAGTCCAAATGGATTAAAGACCTCAATAACAGTCCAAACACACTGAACCTGATAGAAGAGAAAGTGGGAAGTACTCTACAGCACATGGGCACAGGAGACCACTTCCTACGTATAACCCCAGCAGCACAGACACTAAGGGCATCATTGAATAAATGGGACCTCCTGAGGCTGAGAAGCTTCTGTAAAGCAAAGGACATTGTCACTAAGACAAAAAGGCAACCCACTTACTGGAAGAAGATTTTCACCAACCCTGCAACTGACAAAGGTCTGATCTCCAAAATAAATAAAGAAATCAAGAAACTAGACCGTAAAAGGCTAATCAGCCTGAGATTTTTGAATGGACTCTAGGGAGCTCAACTCAAGTTCTTGTGTTATAAAGGCAAGTACTTTAATAACTGAGTCATCCTCCCAGGTCCACAATAAAATTAATTTAAATTTTTTTCAGTGAAGCCAGGTATAGTAGTATATGCCTATAATCCTTTCCTTTGGAAGGCTGAGGTAGGAGGATTGAGTTAAATCACAGTCTGTTCTACATAATGAATTATAGTTCAGGTTTGCTAAATGCCATGGCACTCTCTCAAAATACAAAAACTAAAACAAAGTAAAGCATTACTCTTTGGATTTATTGTAGATGATAATTTGAATAGTCTTTCTCCATTGTTTCCTATTTTTGTACCAAAATGTTATCTACGAAGTTCTATTTTGTGTTTAGTCACTAAGTAATAATCACCTCCTATCATAAAGTTAACTTTACATATTTGAAGCTATAAAACAGATTGTACATTTCATATCCTGTGAGAAACCTGTCAAGTAAGACAGGATTCAGTGTTTAAGAAATATATTAGGGAATGGGGTGGGGCATACTAGAAGAGACATTAGGCAAAGAAGAGACAATGTAATACTATGGTATAGAAGAGAGATTAGATGAAATCTATGTTTACTGTGTACTTAAAGAAGAGAAGATCAAATGGAGACCTCGGCTGAAGTTAACCTCCATCACATTTCCTCCAGCAGCTTTCTAGCATGTGACCTTGCAATGAACACAAACTCCTAAAAGGGTTCCTTGTTTCTACCAACTCATTCCTCTGCAAAGTATTTCATATTCCCAAAGTCTTGTAAGCCATAGCGTTCCTGCATTTATAGAGCTCCTGAATGGTGTTCCTTTGCAGTATATACTTTACAAAGCCTTGAGTTTGAGAACAGAAACTGAATGCAGTGAACAATTTCGCATAGTCATGTAACAGTTTACTCTTGTGGGTACATTTAAAAGGATGTGATAACCAAGATTTTTGTTTGTTTGTTTTTACATTTACTGTTAAAGGAATCAGCATAGTTCTAAATTATTGCCAAGGGCTTCCTGTGAAATCTATATAAAAAGAAGTCTACATCTAGGAATTATGCCAGCTATGTTAGATAAGAAAGTGGCTTGGTAAGTGAACATCTGTGAGTACATCTAGCCTCGTTCAGAGTATTTCATGTCATTGAGTCTATTTTTAGAGTTCACGTTCATACTCTTCTTGTTACCAACATATAGGACAAATGACATCTGATAAATAAAATACTGTGGAATTTGTGTATAAATGTACATGTACATATAGTTACTTATACATGTACATATATTACATAGTCTCAAACTTACAGGAAAGTTACATGGTTAGAATTTTGTTTAACTGAAGTATTTTTACTGTAATTTGCTGGCACGATACCTCATTGCCCCCCCCCCAAACTGTAAGATGCTTTTCTTACAAGCATGGACATTGTCCCACATGATCATAACTCAGCTCCTAATCAGTCACATAGCACTGAGGCACTGAAGCTACAGAGCAGCAGACATCACCCATGTTTCACTGATGGTCAGGTTAGTGGATGTCCTGTTTAGAAAAGGGGTCAGCTTCAAATCATGTTTTATTTAATTATCACTGACTTCTGGATTTCATCAGGTCTGGAATATTTTCTTACTGTTTCCTTCATTTTCTTAGTCTTAAAGTTTTTAAGGATTATCCGCCAGTCATTTTTTTAGATTGCTGAGTTCAGTCTTATCTAATGCACTCTCATGGTTAGATTTGAATTATGCATCTTTTACAAGAATCATACAGAAGAGATAGACTGTACCTATTTCTTCCTCTTAGTTCCTATACAGTTTCACGTTTCTCATTCTTGGTTACCTTCACTTTGATTATATAAGTAAGTTTTTTCTACCAGGAATATTCATTATTATATTTATTCATATTCCTTTTATTTATTCCTTATAGCTAGTAGGAGGAAGAGACCTGGTCAGTCGTCTTCATCAACTTAGATCATGAAACTCCAATATGGACAAGTTCAACAGAACCACCATATATAGGCTACCCACGCATGCTTCAGCATTGCCAGGGCATAATTTTCAAAATTCATTATAGCTAGTAGATATTTCATGGAGATAATTTGTAACTAAATAAGTTTGTCATTTTGAATCAGATTTTTGATATATTCATTCATTTATTCATTGTCATATCCATGTTTGCTCAAGGATTGCTTTTTTCAAGTTAATATTTTTGTTAATTATATGATAATTTCATACATGCATGCAAAGTATTTTATCTGTATCCTCTCTCTTCTCCTCTCCCTAATTTCTAAGATCCACCTCTAATTCCACCCTTCCTGATTTTGTGACTCCCCCTTTAAAATAACCCACTAGGTTCAATTTACTGGGATCCTTCTTTTATTCCTCCTATCATATATTATTTTCTTTCATTAGTGTTACTAATTTTGTGCTCAAATTGTCCCCAAATTGGCAGTGGGATACCTTCAAACTGACTTTTATATCCTTCTGGCAAATTCTCTAACTTTGTACCCATGGCCTTTTGTTTTGGCTCAAAAATATGTCCCAGGCTTATTTTGTATTTCTTTGCTTAGCTTAAGCTTATCAATTTCTACAAAAGACTGTTATTTTACTCAAAATTGTAAGAAACCAAGATCTGGATGTGAATAGTGATGGCTGTTTTGGGGTGTCATTGCTTGAAAAAGATGATAGGATATATGTATGTACACTTATATGTACATGTGTATTTGTAAGCATGCCTTTTCACCTATATTTTTATTATTGATAAAGCTCATATAACGTAAAATTCAGTACAGTTCGGTGGATTTCAGTACTATCTTCACTATTTAATTCGGAGCAATTTCATCCGTTCAAAACGAAAGCTTGTGCTCATTAGAAACCACTTCCCATTGCCTCTGGACGTCTTTATACTGTGTCTCTGCTCATGCACTTCATGCTATTGTTTGTAATTGTTTGTTTGTCTGGTAGCTTTGGTGAACTAATCCCATCAGTCACTGAAATCTCTCCTTGGTACTTGATTGATGATTGAATTAAAAGTTTCTCCAATTCTTGGACCTAGTAATTCTGCCATTCTTTGCCAAGGGGCAGGTCAGGTGTATTTCAGATTATTTTTCCTTTACTAGACTCACCAGTGGTGAACACTGTCATTCCTTACTTCCTGTTTATGTAGAGTTTCATGATATTCCATAAACAAGCATTTTGGAGCCTTCTCTGGTCTTCCCTGGGCAGGTAAAAAAACTTCAGTTTGTGTGGTGCGCTAAAGGAGTTAGTGCTCTGAGGTTTCCTATGCTTTGTGGATCTCTCATTCCCCAGATTTCCCATTAATAAGGGCTTTGGGATTAGTATACACTCTGTCTTGTTTTATCGTTTACCCTCGATAGGCTTAAAGCTAAATAACAGCCTAGAAGTGTTTTCAACAAATGCTTAATGGAAAAGGCCTTTGACACTAGGTATCCTTGTAGGTAGAGTGTTGTTGGGAATCAGCAAAGGAATCTGATTCTCTCTAATGAGGCTCTGCAGCAGCTCTAACCTGGCTTTGTCCTCTGGACTGCAGCCAGGCTAGTTGTCCCTGCACATGTAGGTTGTTGATTTCAGGTTTATTGAAGAGCTGAGGGATGAGACTTTCCAGGCAGCTCAAAATCCAATGGCTTTGCTGGAATAATTATTTCTCTTTGCTTACGTTTTAGAGTTCTGAAAATGATGATTAGACAATTTTCTCCTGCTTATTAGGAAGAGCAAATGTTTGAAGCTCCTTGTTTTGCCTTTGTAGAAACTGCCATGGCTTTTTTTCTTTCTGTATCTACTGTGTGAGCTGCAAAGTTACAGATTTATAGCAATATTTTAGATTCTATCTTCAAGAATAGAATCTTTATTGTAGTGTTCTTTCTTTCCACACAACAGGCTACACACACTACCTTTCCCAGTGGCACATTTTCAGTCCATATAGAAATCTTAATCTCTTACCAGCTAATTTCTCACCAGCTCCACTCTTATTATCCTGGTTTAAATTAACATTATCTCTTCCCTGATTGTCCTGCTTGCAGTAGCTTTTTATTTTATTCAGCATAAAATCAAAAGACCTTACAGAGGTTTACCAGGCAGTAAAGGGCTTATCTGAATATTCTCACTACCATTTTGGCTTGAGCACATGTACAGACAAGCTCATAGTCAGAACCCTTGTGTTAAACTGATTTTTCTTTTACCAAGAAATCTACCCAGCAGATTTACACAGCTTACTTTTCAGCCTCCCTTCAAGGGTTTTTACCCCCCCTTGGGAAGTATGGCCTGTATTAACCACTATTAAAAATTAAGTCTCTTCTGTGTCTCCTTAGTAATGCCAGAAGCTACACCCATGAAGTCTCATCAACACAACTGCCTAAACATTAGCTGGACAAGAACAACAGCAATAAACATGCCAGAGTGGGCAGGGGAAATACCATGAGCTCTCAACCCTACACAAAGAACTAAGGAAGCTGAGAGTGACAAATCACTATTCCCGGAAATAGCCTACAACTTGGTTATCTGTTGTAATATGGGCTGTGTTCTGCCACCCAGCTCCCGCCACTGGCTAGCTTTACCCGAAATAACAACATACAAACTGTATTCTTTTAAACACTGCTTGGCCCATTATATCTAGCCTCTTCTCAGCTAACTCTCACACCTGGGCTAGCCCATTCTAATAATGTGTGTAGCACCCCAAGGTGCGCTTACCGGGAAGATTCTAGCCTATGTCCATCCTGGGTCGGAGCCATTGCATCTGCCCAGGAGAGGGGAGCATGGCCTCTGAGCTCACTTCCTCTTTCTCACAGCATTCTGTTCTGTTTACTCTGCCTACCTAATTTTCTACCTATCAGGGCCAAGCAGTTTTCTTTAATTGGCCAATGAAAGCAACAGATAGAAATATGACCTTCCCACATCAGTTATCTAATACCAGATGGTCAGCCTTGAAAACATGTAGCTACAAATAGTATTCTATAGACTGATTAGGTTATAATGAGGAATATGTATGTATATACATATGCATATATTCATGTAACAACAGTTAGTGAAAATAGACCATCTATTTAAAGAGATAAAGGAGAAATGTGGGAGAATTTGAAGGAGGAAAAGGAAGAGCAAATGATGTAGTTATAATCTCTAAAAAAAAAGAAAAACAATTTAAAAAATAAAACTCCTTTTAGTCCATTTCTCTTTCATTATTCACTACTTATTCCTACTGTTTCAAACATGCTATATAAATTAAAACCTGAGATGCTTAACATTCAGAGACACTAATAGAAAACTTCTAAGTAGAATTTGAATCCAGAGTCTTAGAATATTATACTAGTAAACTGTTGTCCCAGGTACTAGAGCGATGGAGGCTACTTTGAGGTTGTCATAACTGTATTGTTTTTATGGAAAAACACATGGTGATTTTCAAAGAAAATAGTGATAAATGAACTTCAATAAAATCATTCATAATTGTGGACTAATTGTTCTAAATATTGAATGGATATGGAAATATATTTGTTAATGAGTCTAAAAGATTGGATGGGGGAAACAGTACAAGGGATATTAGGTACTGAAAATTTTTAATTAGAATATTCATCTAGAAGCAAATTCCAAGTGTAACACTATGGGAATAGACCTATGCTGATGTTGTGCATGAGTTTTCCAGTGTTTACCAATTTTATAAAACCAATAATTCATTATTATAATTATTACCAATTTTGCTTTTATGCCTCTGGTCTACAAGAGCTAGTTCCAGGACAGGCACTATATATATATATATGAATTTCCCTTTACCCCACAATCTCCCCAGTGTCCCAGTGTAAGTTGTCATCACTGTTTTTTATCTTTGCCATTCTTACAGATATAAGATGGAATCTCAGAGTTGTTTTGATTTGCATTTCTCTGATGACTAAGGATGTTGAACATTTCCTTAAGTGTCTTTCAGCCATTTTAGATTCTTCTGTTGAGAGTTCTCTGTTTAGGTCTATATTCCATTTTTTAAAAAATGGTTTATTTGTTCTTTTTATGACCGAATTCTTGAGTTCTTTGTATATTTTTTAGATCAGCCCTCTGTCTGATGTGGGGTTGGTGAAGATCTTTTCCCATTCTGTAGGCTGTCGTTTTGTCTTGTTGACTGTGTCTGTTGATGTACAGAAGGTTTTCAGTTTTAGGAGGTCACATTTATTAATTATTTCTCCCATTGTCTGTTCTACTGAGGTTATATTTAAGAAGTGGTCCCCTGTGCCAATGCATTCAAGTGTACTTCCCACTCTGTCATCTATGAGATTCAGTGTGGCTGGCTTTATGTTGAGGTCTTTGATCCATCTGGACTTTAATTTTGTGGAAGTACAGCCCCTTTTTTATATCTGTATGGTGATTTCTCAGAAAATTAGAAAAAAAAACCTTCCTCAAGACCCAGAAAATCCACTTTTGGGTATATATCCAAATGATGCTTAATTGTGCCACAAGGACATGTGCTCAACGATGTTCATAGCAGCATAGCAGCATTGTTTGTCATAGCCAGAACCTGGAAACAACCTAAATGCCCCTCGACCAAAGAATGGATAAGGAAAATGTGGTACATTTACACAATGGAGTACTACACAGCCGAAAAAATAACGACAACTTGAATTTTGCAGGCAAATGGATGAAGCTAGAAAACATCATATTGAGTGAGGTAACCCAGACCCAGAAAGACAATTATCACATGTACTTACTCATAAGTGTTTTTTTAAACATAAAGCAAAAAAAAAAAAAAGCCTAGAAATCACAATCCCAGAAAACTAGACAACAATGAGGACCCTAAAAGAGACATACATGTGTAACATGAGGGCCTGCTTGTTGGGGTTTCTATCCTGCCCAGTTCCCACAGTCATTAGGTCCCAAATAAAATCACACAGAGGTCTCTATAAGTTATAAACTGATTGGCCCATTAGCTCAGGCTTCAGTTATAATAACTCTTATAACTTATTCTAACCCATTATTTTTATCTATATTAGCCACATGGCTTCAGTACCTTTTTCAGTGGGGTAGGTCCCATCTTCCTTCTTCCTTATCTGGGCAGGACTGGGGAGGAAAGGGCTTCCTCCTTCCCAGAATTCTCCTGTTCTCCTTGACCTGCCTCTACTTCCTGTTTGGTTATCCTGCCTATACTTCCTGCCTGGCTACTAGCCAATCACCGTTTATTTAAAACATAATTGACAGAATACAGAATTGTCCTGTACCATTTCCCCCCTCTCTCTCCTTTTTTTTTTTTTTAAAAAACATCCATAGTCCATTTTGGGGAAATATGGGCATAGTTTTCCAGGCTACTACATGCTGGTTGGGGGCACTGATAATCTTATAGGGACCTAAAGAAAATTTTGAATTATGACCAAGTCCTGACTGGAGTATCCTGTGAGTCTTGATCATCTAAGGCAGCAGTCTTGAACCTGTTTTGGATGTAGAACTCTGACATCTGGGCCATCTGTTCCTACTGGATTTTTGTCAGGTGGTCTTCCTTGGTCAAATCTGATTTTTCATAACTCAGAATGAATCCACAGCCTCTCATTTTCTGTGGAAACAAAAGCAAAATCTCTTCTCCAAAGTAATATACCTTTTGACTTCAATTTTGAAGTCAAGGTATTTTCAAAATAACTATCTTGAATTAATTTAGCAGCATTTATAAGCAAATATCGTTTAGCAGCTGTTGCTCTTTCCTCAGCATTCAAACAATTCAAAGAGAGCATAATAACATACAGTATCAAGGTTCTCTATGCACTTTTCATCTTTATGTGGCTTTATTTTAACTTCTATTTCTTTTATTTTTACTTTTTGGCTTTTTAAGACGGGGTTTCTGTTTGTCTTTGTCCTGGAATAACTTTGTAAACCAGGCTGTCCTTGAACTCACAGAGATCCACCTGCCTCTGCCCCCCAAGAACTGCGATAAAAGGTGTGTGCTACCACTCCTTGAACTCACAGAGATCTGTCTACCTCTGTTTCCTACGCATTAAGATTAAAGGCATGTGCCACCAAACCCAACTACTCTCTTTTTTAAGTACTTTAACCTCTTTCTTTACTCTTCCAAACTTGCATATATTATTACACTGTAAACCATTTTCTTCGTCGTTGAATCTCTCTTTACTGTATCTCTCTCTCTCTTTTTGACTACATGAGTCTTTAATTTGCTAAGCAATATGAGTAGGATTAAAGCCGTGGCTTTGTCGGCTGGATCCAGCCCATTTCTTAGCTTTCAGCCTCATGGCGGAGGTACCGGCTATAGCCACGTTTATTGCCACAACTCTGCAGCGTTTCAAGGTCCCTGCCAGTAAGCAAGCTGCAGCAGTGTGCTCACAAACCACATTCAAATGCTCCATAGTTGGACTACCTGCCTGATAGAGTCAGAGTTTGCCCTGGCAGGATGGCCAAGAAAGCCGGCATATTAAAAAGGCACAGCTTTTTTCTGCTATAGCTGAAAACTGAAAAGCATGCGGTCAGCTTTTTATCAACACTATTTAAGTGTTTCTTGGCAGGACCTCTTAAAAAAGCTGCAAGGTGTTGCAGCTAAAGCCAAGTCAGAAAGCCTAACTTAAATGAGAGCGCTTGCTTATCTCTAGCAAGCAGAGCAAAGCCAAGAAATTTCTGCTACCAAGAAACCATGTGTAATGCTGTTATTTTGTTCTAGAATTACTTTCCAAGCTGTCTGAGGCTTTATGTGGATGCAGTTGTCCACACATTGGCGCCATTTGTAACATGAGGGCTGCTAGTTGGGGTTTCTGTCTGCCCAGTTCCCACAGCCGGTAAATCCCAAAGAAATCACACAGGCCTACATAAGGTATAAACTGATAGGCCCATTAGCTCAGACTTCTTATTAACTCTTATAACTTATATTGCCCATCATTAGCCCATTATCATTATCTATGTTAGCCACATGGCTCAGTACCTTTTTTAGCAGGACAGGTTACATCCTGCTTTTTCGGTGTCCGGACAGGACTATGGAGGAAGCTTCCTTCTTCCCAGAATACTCCCTTTCTTCTTGACTCACTTCTGCTTCCTGTCTGGTTGTCTGGCCTATACTTCCTGCCTGGCTACTGGCCAATCAGTGTTTATTTAAAACATAATTGATAGAATATAGAATTTTCCCACACCACTTCCTCCTCTTTTTTTTTAACAAAGGAAAATATCTATATAGTCCATTTTTGGGGAATGTGGGAATAGTATTCCAGGCCCTTTGCATGCTGCTTCAGTCTCTGTGTGTTCAGTGTGCTTCTATCATAATGATTTATTGGTCTTTGTTTTCTTGGTGTCCTCTAACTCTTCTGGCTCTTATACTCTTTCTACCACATCTCCAGCAGGATTTTCTGAGCTAGGATTCCCTGAGCCCTAAGGGGAGGGATTGGATAGAACATCCACTTAGAGCTGAGTATTCTAAGGATTCTCACTCTCTGTATAATAATGCCTGCCTGTGGGTTCTGTTGTGCTCCCACTGCTGCTGGAGGGAACCTCTCTGATGACAGTTAAGCATAACAGAATGTCATTAGGAGTCATTTTATTTCAAATTCTTTTTTCTTTATTAGACTAGTATTGTTTGTTTTCCCTTAGATCCCTTGGCTATCTAGAGTCAGGTTTTTCATTATGCAAGCAATGTCAGGAATTGGATGGCTCCTCTATCTATTTTTTGATAATTAGGAATCTTTTGATGGTAGAGATGATATTATTTATACAATAAAACATTATTATTCTTTATGACCTTTGTCAGAGTCATGCTTTAAAGATTCCGCACTGGATTGCCCAGAATATCAAAATGCTGCTATGATCTTAAAGTCTTAAAGAACCAGAGAACAAACTGGAAACTATAGCAGCCAAAAAGTAATAGTGGGAATTTTAGATACAGTTTAGTACAGTTTAGTAACAGAATAGGAAGTATATATACAAAATTCCCCTAGCAAGTTAAATTGCTAGTAAGTTAAAATGGCAAATAATAATAATAATAATAATAATGATAATGATAGTAACAAAAATAAAACGCATTTGGCAGCTGCCACTGGGTCAGAATTGTCAGGGAAAACATGGGTAACTTCTGTATCTCAGACCACACAGTTATGTATTTGTCAAAATAATGAAACAGATTTTTCTTTACATTTTTGCATCTCATTAACAGGAAATCTTACTTAGTGGAAAGACCTGTTACCATTACTGAAGTCTAGGTAGATGTCTGTAAGGTACTTTGAAATAGCTTAAGATAATAAGATTTGTTAAATAAAGAAACAGATCAGTAGATAAAGGTATGATAATATGTTAACTGTTGTCTCTAGGTGGGAAGTTTATGAATCTTCACTGTTCTTTTAGTTTTTCTATATATATAAATCTTCCTATGTCTCTATAAGAACTTTCTAATATATAAAATGACTGGAGGAAAATCTGTGGGTATATCAAGTCCCTTTCTGATCTAGACCATAGTAACTTTTCTGCCCAGTTTATGCCTTCATTTAACCAATCGATATTCCTTTATTATTTAAAATATATGCTAATAAGATCATATTTTATAACATAATCTTCTTTTACCTTAACTGTAAGTAATTAGAACCAAATGCATTACTCAAATACTTACCTATCAAACACTACTAGGTAAGGCAGCGCTAGAGATAAAGACAGTCCATGGAAGTAATCAGTGAAAGGAAACTGTAATGCTGACAAATATATGGAAGTTCAGAGGAAATGAATGGGCAAGCAGCTTGGGGTTCATAGCAGAGTTAAAGTCAAGGAAGAAATTGAAGACAAGGTACTCTCTTATTTTGGGGTGGAAGATCCCTATATTCCAGACTGGTCTCTAGTTAAAGATGATCCTCTTGTTTTTGCCTGTGAGTGCTGTGATTACAGGCATGTGAAGCTGAAGAGAGCACAGACATAAAGTAAGAATGAAAAGGAAATCAAAAGATGTCTCTTCTATTTCAGAAACCAGTATGTGTTCCATGACCCTTAAAAATGAAAAGGAAATCAAAAGGTATCTCTTCTATTTCAGAAACCAGTATGTGTACCATGACCCGTAGAACCTGTTTTTGTACTTCTCTTGATTAGGAATATCATTTAAACTTTGACAAGTACCATGACTGTCCCTCTAATCTAAAATGTTAGCCATCTCAACTTTCCGACTCAGCCTCCTAAAACCAGGTGTACATTGTTTGAAGTACTAGTTAGCAAATATTAATCGAACAACTTTATTTCCTTTCCTTTGAAGACAGAGAGGCAAGAATCAAGCTGAATGGCGTATTCATTACTTCTCAAGGAGTACTGTTTTCTTTGAGTGGACTTCTTTCATTGTTTTCCAGCTGGCATAAAGTGATGGGAATTGTATAGAATAGCCAGAGTATTTGCAGTAGTGAGCGTATGTATGTTCTTAGCATGATGTACCTTTAGACATTCTGCAAAACATGCAGTCAAAGTTAAATGATGCTGTTTTGCTCAGCAATATACATAAGAAGATCCATTTTTACCCTTCAGCATTTAGAAAATAGACAGTAGTTTGAAGTCCACTAAGAACTTAGAGCAGATATATACAGTCTTTTGAGTTTGCAATGTTTTTTTTTATCTAAATCTCAGTCATTCGATTTTATCAATAAAGAGTTGGGAGCAAGTTCTGGGGTAAAAATCTGCTAGTTCAGAGAGGTGGAGAAAGCACCCAGCTGCTTCCTCTGCTGTCCAAGAAAGAGAGTTTTTACTTCCTGTGTTTGCCCTCCCTCTCCTCTCCCCCCTCCCTTATCCTTATCCTCCTGACTTTCTCTTACTCTCAGTGGCTTTTTTTTTCTGTCAACTGATTGCTTGCTCTGCCTCTCTGCCTATGGTTTGAAGTAATAAGGGCGGCGGCGGGGCTGTGTCCCCAACACCTCAGCCGCCTGCTAGCTTATGCCCGAAATAACAACACACAAACTGTATTCATTTAAACACCGCTTGGCCCATTCTCTTCCATGCTAATTCTCACATATTAATTTAGCCCATTTCTAATCATCTGTGTTGTGCCCCTAGGTGCGCTTACTGGGAAGATTCTAACCTATGTCCATCCTGGGTCGGAGCTTCTTAGCGTGCGTCTGCCCAGGAGCCAGGAGCATGGCGTCTCTCTCAGGCGTCTGCTCTGGTGAGGAAAGCGGTCGAGTCTCTGACCTCACTTCCTCTTCCTCCCAGCATTTTGTTCTGTTTACTCCACCCACAGGGCCAAGCAGTTTCTTTATTGGCCAATGACCTTCCTCCATCAGTCGGTAGAGCATGAGACTCTTAATCTCAGGGTCGTGGGTTCGAGCCCCACGTTGTTAATTTTATTTAATTCTGTGTCAAGCAGAAAACTCTTGGATTAAAGATAGGTGCTAGGGCTGAGTCACACCATAGCTAGAAATAGGTTCCTCCAGTAAACAACACAATTTCAGAGTTTACAGTGTGATCAAATATTCCGCAACAATGCAAGGCAACATTATCTGTGAGCTTGCATTCTATAACCTTACCCACACACAATAATTCTGAGTTGTTTACAGTTTTGTGTTGGGTCATATTGATAGTGGTTGTTTGCATTGGCCACAAGTTGTACAACTTGTTTGAAGGCATTAGTGGTTAATTTTTGTTCGTTTTCAGAATGGTGGATCTATACTATGGTTTTGAGAAACTTTTAGACATTTCTGTTGTAGTGCAATAGGACTCTCATATCAGCCTTAGAGCCTTGTACCTCCCCATCATTTGACCAGTCTTTCAATAGGCTTGTGTACTTTGGCCTAACATTAATAATTTTGGTGATCCGAATATCTGTTTATTTTCATATCTTGATGGTGAACCTGTAATAATGGAACATGTAGGACTACATTAGAAATGGTGTCTTAGAGAAACCTGACTGTTTTATTGGCATATGGCCTTAAACTGAAAAAATAGTGAAAATGTGACAGAAAGGTCAAGATAAGACAAGCAGGCACCTAATGTGAGTCAACACTAAAGTTATGAATCCTACTATGACTTTTTTATTGTCTTTCTCTAGGCCTACTCTGTGTTTGATGAAGACATTGGGTATTGTCAAGGACAGTCTTTTCTTGCTGCTGTATTGCTGTTGCATGTAAGTAATTTTCCAGGTGCTAAATAACATATTGTTACTAAGTTCATCTTCTACATGATTTTGATATTCCTTCTGATTTCCTAGTTGAGGAAGATTATACATGGCATATCTCTTTAAATTATACCTTGGGTAATAATTAAAAGATCTGATATACAGGACAGGATAGTTTTTCAATTAGTTTTGCTGACTAAAAGCAAATAAGTTGCTTATTTGGAGTTAATTTTAGCTCAACTATCTTGAATAAAGAAATCAGCTTAAGCTTAAATATCAGAACTTAGATCACTATGAACTACAATACTATAACAAGAAAATATAGATTTTCTGTGATTTATTTTAATATACTCCTCCTTCTAGTCAGTCACTTTCATTTAGCATCAATTGACGGTTCTGGGCTTCAAAATGAGATAGAGATGAATCATTTGTAATTTTTATCCAGGATGGGACACAAATAATATACATACTAACTTATTTTTATTCTTCTTTCTGTGACTTTATTGATTTTTATGACGAGAGAAGCAATACATGCTTACTGAGAATTTAGTGTGTTTATCAAAGTGAAGCACTAGGAGAGATAATAGATAGGAGATTTGCCCAGCTCACTTCTGCCAGAACTGTTAGAAAATTTTCTGAAGCAGGTGGCTATTATGGCAAGAAATGATAACTAAAGTTGATAAATTGTAAGCAAAGGAACAAGCATAAGTATATGAAATGTTACTAAAGTTAGAGAAAAACTACCCTTTACTACATGTAGTGTGGGGCAAATGGTAAGATAGGCAGAAGCCACATGATAAATACTACAGAGTCATTTTATTAAAGTGACTTTCTTCTAACACAAATGAGCAGTCACTGAGCAAGTGTAGACATTCATATTCTTGTTTTTTTCTGTTTTGTTTAGAGGGCAGAGCTGAAGAGAACAAACATCTGTAGAGAGCCTAGCTAAAAAACATCAATCTTCACACTGTGAAAAAGAAGAAAGTGAGAGGGATTTAGAAGGAAAAAAATAGCAGATTGTTGAATAGTAAAGAAAAGTCAAAGGTGGGATTAAATGAAAGAAGTTTGGGGTTAATGATTAATTTTCTTTTCAATTCTTTGAATTTAGATTTTTCTGAGACACTGTTAGAGCTGTCCAACAACTCACTGAAACTAGAGACTGATAACCTGGGAGACATCAAAGCTGACATGATGAGAGTAGATCAGATCACCTCAGTGGTGTAAACAAGACTAGGAAATGAGAGTGAAATCTGAAAACACAAGACAGTGAAATTACTGACTTACTAAGTAAGAAGGAACAATACATAGTGCCAGGTGCAGCAAAGAGGCCCCAAAAGTGTAAACTGAAGCATTACTTTAAGGTTTGCACTCTGAAAATGAGCATTTATAGTAGAGTTGCTGTCTTAATGTGGATTACCTCATTCTAGTTAAGTGCTGCTCATGGTTCTGTTGTCATGATTGTCTTTACTTCCCTTTAGGTTAATCCCCCTCTGGGTGTATCATCCTTTATTTATGATCCTATCTGTGTTCTTGCTTTCCTTTTCTTTTTGATATCTTTACATCCTGTCTTCTTGGGTTGCCCTGTGATACCAAACACTTTATAATCACAGTTCTTTGGGGCCCTTCTTCCAGCACTGAATGCAAATAGTATATAAAATAGTTAGGTGCCTCAGGAGACTGGACAGTGTGAGCAGTGGTATATGTTGTTCATGGCTCAGAGCCAACTTTCTTCTAAAGGAACCTTTGTATTCATTGAGATAAAAAAGTGAGATTCAAGTCAAAAGTGGTATGGCTTTGTTTTGTACAAAATAATCTTTGAATATTCATATAGTGACCATTTTTTATCTCTCTCCACTGTGTGTCACATTTGGGGAGAAGATGTGAACAAGTATCTACTTATCTTAGATAGGCAGCAGTGGCAGACCAGAACCCAACTAGAAGAGCAGATAAGTTTATTGGGATACGATGCAGTCGCATCACCAAAAAGTCTGCTTCTGCCTAAATGACAACTCACAAAAGCTGAATCCATGAAGATACCTATGCAATTTTTAGCTGGAGAGTCTTCTTTCCTAGCAGTTATCACTGTTTAATAACCTGGAAGAAGAGACTTGTGACTTCTAAGTTTATTTCATTCCTGAGTCTTGTAAGACTTCTAAGTTTCATTTACTTCCTGGATCTTAAAGAGCCTCCCTCCAAGATAGACTGCTGGATTTAAAAGAAATCCCTACCCAACATAGCCCTTTCTATAAACACATGATAATATATTGATTAAAGTTGAGTGAGAATATAACACTAACAAATCTGTCATGAGGTTTTTTGGGAAGCTTAGCTAATTTCCAGATTTGTAACTATTTGAAAATCTACCCAAATAACAGTTCTTACCACCTAAGGAGAGCCAGATGAGTCAAATAACTAGAAAAGTTGAATATTCCGAACTTTTACGTTTTACCTATTTACAGTAATGAAGGCCATATAACTAGTCAGTCTTTGTGAACTTGGTCACTAAAATAGTTCCCAAGACAGATATCATTAATGTTTCTCATACTCTAACTTAATTGAATGAAGTAGTTGTTGCCATGAATTTTAAAAATATCTTGAAAGACAAAAATGCCTTCAGGATCCCTAAGAAAAGATTAAGTGATACTCAGCATTATACTAATGAAAATGTATTCTAATTTGTAATTTGTAATTTTTTTTATAGATAAACCAACATATTTTGTTAACCTGTTAAACTGTCAGCTAGTTGAATAACAGAAAGGCTTTTTCCCGTGTCATTTTTCTCTGGTGTCTAAGGCAGTAGAACACCATAGGCTACCTACCCTAAAGAATTCATGGAGCACATCACCTCAGCTCCAGAGAGATGTATTTGTTATTAGGGTCTTGCTGATTAATAATTTTATCAGTTATATAAGCTGCTCCTACTTTTTGCTGAAGTCGTCCGTGGCAGCTGCATGTTAATCATGACTGTAGCCTGCTTCTTTGTGGAGTGCTGTCCTTTTCTCCCCCATGATCATTACATCAGAGGAAAGAAAAACCAAAAATAAAAGAATATTCACAAAGAAAAGTCTGAATTTTTCAAGAGTTTCATGTTCAAATCGTGTCAAAATTAGATTCTTCTGTGTATAAAAAATTTTCAGGGACTTTGGTAATAGTTCCATGGCATTGAATAGTTTAAGCAGTGCAAGTATTATCAAACAGATGCTGTTATATCCATTTAGTGAATTGTAAGAAATATGTTATCTGTAGTTAAAGGGTAATTTAGCATAGGTAGCTTAGAACAACAACGATTTTCAGTTACTTTAGAAATTAAATGTTGATTGTCTTTAATATCACTATGTTTATATTAATATCTGTTCAACTAGAGATACAGTGAATGATTATATATTTAATTTTCTATAAAAATCTTGTGCAGTTTTAACATAGTATATTTTTCTACCATATTTATTGCCAAGTACTTTTTAAACTAATTTAAATTGTTTTTGATCTTTAGAAATTCATGCTCATTTTTAAGGTTAAATTACTATATTTTAAATTATTTGGCATGTAGAGAAACTCCAGCTGCAAGAAGGGTTATCAAATAATCCATAATATTTAAAAGTATTGTGTTAAAAAAATCTTTAAGTAGGCACAAGTCCTTTAATTTTTTTCTGGTGGAGGTGTACAGTGATCTCACACATGCATTTTAATATTTTGGTCAAATACTTTACACATATACAGCACAATTCCTGGTGAGAATTTCTCTAGCATTAGTGTTTATAATCTTTTGGTCAGTTCTCAGCACCCACATGATTGCTCACACTGTTTGTAACTCCAGCTTCAAAGGTTCAATACGTTCTTCTGTTCTCCACAGGCATATGGCACACATGTGGTATACATTTAGGGAAAGCACTCATACACATAGAATAAAATAAACCAGTGTTTTAAAACAGCAGCAAAAATATCCACTATTGCAATCCCAACATTAAATTATAATGAAACATTAAAATGGATATATGGTGGTATTTTGTGTAGTAGAATGTTATAGAAATAAAAAGAATATTTACTCTATATAGTTTATTATGAATGAATTTTCTAAGTATAAGTTTGCTATGGAAAGAAAAGTGAATGATTATATTTGGTATGATTCAATTTTATATAACGTTCAATAATGGGCAATTATATTTTAAATGGAAAGAACTATATAGTACAACAATATAATGGTTTCTGTTGAAGTCAGAATAGTGAATTTTTTTAGGGAAAAACTGTATTGGGAGGAGTTCATGACTGAAAAGGCTTACACAGGAATCTTCCATAGTAAAACAGTATTTTCTTTCCTTTTTATGTTCATGTTTTATTTAATTAAAAATTAAAACAAACTATATTTTTTCATTATACACACCAATCTAAGTTCCCACTCCCTCTCCTCCTCCCATTCCCTCCACATACATTCCCACCTCACCCCTATCCACTGTTCTGAGATGGCAAAGCTCATTGCTTTGGGGAAGGTCCAAGGCACTCTTTTTTATTTTTTAAGAATTGTTTTTATTTTTTATTTTGTTCTCTTTTTTCAAGATAGGGTTTCTCTGTAGCCTTTGAGCCTGTCCTGGAACTAACTCTTGTAGAGTCTTTGAACTCACAGAGATCCGCCTGTCCCTGCCTCCTGAGTGCTGGCATTAAAGGTGTATGCCACTACCGCTGGCAGTATTTTCTTCCTTCTACTAGCTGGTAGCTGCATGGGACCTTATAGTCATTTATTTTTTCTTTATGACCAGTTATTTATTAGAGCATACATTTATCTTTTGTGTTTTGTGAATTTTATTTTAAAATGAAATATTTAAACAGTCATTAATCCTTTAATGGAATTTCCCTTGAAGACAGGATTAAGATGTGACTTCCCTAGTGGCAAGCAGATCAGGATGGAGAGATGGCTCAGGGGTTAAGAGTTCCTACTGTGTTCTAGAGGCCTTGAACTTAGTTCCTAGCACCCAAGTCAGAAAGCTTACAGCCATTAACTCCAGCTCCAGGGGACCTGAGGTCTTCTGGCCTCTGTTGGTACCCACCCATGCATGTGGCATACATACATGTACATAATACTCAAACACATAAAACAACAATAATAAAGTAGTATAAAAAAGAAGAAACAGAGCTACTTACTACTTGTCTTGGAAATTAAAATTCCACAGAATCAAGATATCAATGTCCAGATTTTTTATTTGTAATATGTAATATCTATTACATATATGTATATATATATATATATATATATATATATATATATATCCAAAGCTATTTATAACATTTTTTCTGAGCTTTTTTCCCCTGTGGATAATAGACCTTGGCTCAAGGGACATTTATTGGCATTAAACTAGGAACTTGGTGGCAGAGATTTTGATGTGGTTGAAATCCAGGCTTCATAAATTGTCATCTTAAATTTCTGAAGTTATGCTTGTCTGCCCTTTCAAAACAGAACCCCTTCAAAACATATTTAAAATAACAGCTATGAATTTGAATCATTGTTTAATGTATTTTAGGTTAATGTAACCTTGAGCAGTATTCCTAAACTGGGGTTCAGTTTCTTCATTTATAGTATGTAAATAATATTACTCTTGTTGGCATATTGAGCACCAAGGACCTTGTTATGAGTGTAAAGAGTATGACTTACTTTGTACATGTCACAAAAGAGCAGTCTTGATATGAAATTCACTTTCTTTAATGGACTTAAAGTTATTGGTAATCAGTCAATTCTCTGAACCTCACTAGTGATGGAGGACGGTCATCTGTCTATGTGTTACTTTCATTGGTTAATAAAGAAACTGCCTTGGCCCTTTGGTAGGACAGAAAATTAAGTAGGTGGAGTAAACAGAACTGAATGCTGGGAAGAAGGGAAGTGAGGCAGTCGCTATAGCCCTCCTCTCCAAGATGGACGCAGGTTAAGATCCTTCCCAGTAAGCCATCACCTCGTGGTTCTAAAACTAACAATTGTATGCTCTGACAATTTTCTTTTGTCCACTTATCCTGCTCATTTAATTGGTAACACATAGGAAGCTAATGAGCAAACATTTGATTTAACTGTGTTTTGCATCTATTTGATTTAAAGGGAAAACTAAACAAATAGCTAGTAGTTGACATTCTATTTGCATTTCAACACATAAACAGAAACTAAGGCTAATGAGCTTATGACTTTCCAAATACTCAGCATCTATCTTTATTTAAAAAGAAGTCAGGAAATCAATAGAATATTCACCACCATCGGAGAAGAAGGTAGATAATTCTAAAGGACGCAAAACCTAGTGAGGTGGAATAAGAAACACTTTTTTTTTCTATGTTAGTTAGGTTTTCTTTTTTTTTTAACTTTTTTTTTATTGAGAAAAGAAAAAAAAAACAAATTTCCTCCTCCTCCCAGCCTCCCATTTCCCTCCCCCTCCTCCCACCCTTCTCCCCCTCCCCCCACTCCTCTCCCCCTCCCTCTCCAGCCCAAAGAGCAGTCAGATTTCCCTGCCCTGTGGTAAGTCCTAGGTCCTCCCCCCTCCGTGCATTTCTAGGAAGGTGAACATCCAAACTGGCTAGGCTCCCACAAAGCCAGCACATTCCGTAGGTTCAAAACCCCGTGCCATTGTCCTTGGGTTCTCATCAGCCCTCATTGTTCGCCATGCTCAGAGAGTCCAGTTTTATCCCATGCTTTTTCAGTCACAGTCCAGCTGGTCTTGGTGAGCTCCCAATAGATCAGCTCCACTGTCTCAGTGGGTGGGTGCTCCCCTCGTGGTCCCGACTTCTTTGCTCATGTTCTCCCTCCTTCTGCTCCTCATCGGGACCTTGGGAGCTCAGTCCAGTGCTCCAGTGTGGGTCTCTGTCTCTGTCTCCATCCATCACCAGATGAAGGTTCTATGATGATATGCAAGATATTCGTCAGTATTGCTCTAGGATAGGGTCATTTCAGGTTCCCCATCCTCAGCTGCCCAAGGAACTAACTGGGGACCTCGGCTTGGGTATCTGGGAGCCACTCTAGGTTCAAGTCTCTTGCCAACCCTAAGGTGGCTCCCTTAACTAAGAACCGTGCTTCCGTGCTCCCCCATCCAACCTTCCTTCATCCCAATCCTCCCCCTTCCCCAAGCTCCCCCCATTCTCCCCCTCTCCCCCCTCTCTCCCCATCTCCCCTTACCCCCATCCCACCCCACCCCCAAGATCTCAATTTTCTCCCCAGCAATTTTGTCTACTTCCCATAGCCAAGAGGGCAACTATATGCTTTTCCTTTGGTTCACCTTCTTACTTAGCTTCGTTGGGATCACCAATTGTAGACTCTGTGACCCTTGTTTATGGCTAGAAACCAATTATGAGTGAGTACATCCCATGTTCATCTTTTTGGGTCTGGGATACCTCACTCAGGATAGTGTTTTCTATTTCCACCCATTTGCATGCAAAATTTGAGAAGTCATTGTTTTTTACCGCAGCATAGTACTCTAATGTGTAGATATTCCACACTTTCTTCATCCATTCTTCCATTGAAGGGCATCTAGGTTGTTTCCAGGTTCTGGCTATTACAAATAATACTGCTATGAACATAGTTGAACAAATGCTCTTGTCATGTGATAGGGCATCTCTTGGGTATATTCCCAGGAGTGGTATTGCTGGGTCCAGGGGTAAGTTGATCCCGAATTTCCTGAGAAACCGAAACACCGATTTCCAAAGTGGTTGCACAAGATTGCATTCCCACCAGCAATGGATGAGTGTTCCCCTTCCTCCACAGCCTCTCTAGCAAAGGCTATCATTGGAGTTTTTTAAGTTGACCAATGGAATCGTATAGAAGACCCGAATTTTATCCCACAAACCTATGAACACCTCATTTTTGATAAAGGAGCCAAAAGTATACAATGGAAGAAAGAAAGCATTTTTAACAAACGGTGCTGGCATAACTGGATGTCAACCTGTAGAAGAATGAAAATAGACCCATATCTATCACCATGCACAAAACTCAAGTCCAAATGGATTAAAGACCTCACTATCAGTCAGAACACAGTGAACCTGATAGAAGAGAAAGTGGGAAGTACCCTATAGGAGATGGGCACAGGAGATCGCTTCCTATGTGTAACCCCAACAGCACAGACTTTAAGGGCAACATTGAATAAATGGGACCTACTAAAACTGAGAAGCTTCTGTAAAGCAAAGGACACTGTCACCAAGACAAATAGGCAACCTACTGACTGGGAGAAGATCTTCACCAACCCCGCAACAGACAAAGGTCTGATCTCCAAAATATATAGAGAACTCAGGAAACTAGACTTTAAAATGCTAATTAACCCAATTAAAAAATGGGGCACTGAACTGAACAGAGAATTCTCAGCAGAGGAAGTTCAAATGGCCAAAAGACACTTAAGGTCATGCTCAACCCCCTTAGCAATCAGGGAAATGCAAATCAAAACAACTTTGAGATATCATCTTACACCTGTCAGAATGGCTAAAATAAGAAACACTTTTATAATTGATGTCCTTGCCTCCTGTTACCACTGAGGGCTGTGCGGATGCCCAGGGTCTGGTCAGCCACCTGAGACCATGTTGGTGTCCAAGGGCAATGCAGCAGAGGCAGGAGAGAAATATCACACACAGACACACAGATACACACACACACACACACACACACAGACACACACACAGACAGACAGGCACACACACACACACACACACACACACACACACACACACACACACCATCTCCATCAACTGAGGGAGGTGGAAGAGCTGACCCTGAGGTTATAAGAGCAGGAGAGCTGTCCCTTCCTCCACCCCCTAGTACCAGCTGCAGCACCCTGGTCTGTGATCCCTACACCTCAGCTGGGCAACACAGTAGCTGGTCCTGAAGGTATAAGTGTGGGAGAGCAGACCCTGAGGGTGTGAAAACCTGAGAACTGACCCACCTCTTGCTCATTGCTGTGATGGGTGAACTAGTCAGGGAATGCTGGAGAGCTCACCCTAGTGGTGAGTCTCCCCCAAGTTGCTTTTGGTCATATGTTTTTATCACAGGAACAGAAATTCTAGCTAGGATACTATTATATAATACAATAAAATAAAATACCTAGGAATAAAGTTAACCAAAGGAGTGAAAGAGCTCTATAATGAAAACTCTAAAACATTGATGTAAAAAATTGAAGATATCTCAAAACACCCATATACAAAAAAATAAAATAAAATAAAAATTTTAAAATAGAAATGATAAATATTTACAGAGGTCATATATTTAACCTGATTTAGAAATTATACAATGTAGCTGGCTATAGTGGCACATATCTTTAATCTCAGCACTCAGGGAGCAGAAGCAAGTAGATATATCTCTATGAGTTCAAGACCATCCTGGTCTGTGTAGTAAATTTTAAGCCAGCTGGATCTGGAACCAAAGCCAGATCAGCCATAGTGAAACTAAAATTTCAAAACAAAAACAACATAAAATTTATATATGTATCAAAACATCACATTTTATCCATTATTATAATTAATATAATTTTTAGATATTAATTTTTTAAATTAAACAAAGTAAAACATCCAGGAAATCTAAAGGTATGCACCTCACCTAGGCATCACAAGAATCAACCCTGTTGGTGAAGTGTGGTGAACCAGCCCTTAAGGTGTGAACATGGGAGAGTTGTCCCCATTATGCCTCTGTCTTGTGGCTGCAAGGTGGGGGAGAGATGCCCCCCCCCATCAATACCTAAGGCAAGTAGAAAAGCTGGCCTTGAGGTCCTAAGAGAGAGCAGGAGAGTTGTTCCAGCCCCTCATCAGCTGCAACACTTGGGAGAGTGCCTCCTACACCTTGCCTGGGCAACACTGCAGAGCTGACTGTGAAGGTGTAGGTGTGGAGAACTGACCCTGAGCGTGTGAAAGTGGGAGAACTGTCCCTGCCCTTTGCTTAGTGCTGCAAGGAGTGAACTAGCAGGGCAGTGCAAGAGAGCTTGCCCTGGTGATGAAGATGGAATCGCTGGTGGGCTGACCACCCCTGCAACCACCCAGGCCCAGAACCAATGTTACATGTTTGTCCACCCCAATATTCACCCCATTTCTGATCTGTTGGAGCATGGGGGTGGGGGTGAGGGTTAGTCCTGTGGACCCAGGGCAGCAGGATCTCCACGACACAGAGCAGAAATGGAATGTCTATAACAAGTCCCAGTGGGGCCTCGAACCAGACCTATGAGTCTTCGTGATGAACACATGCATGTAAAGATGTATGGATAAAGGTGTTTACTGTGTGACTTTGTCACACTGCAGCTTCCACGATAAGATTTTCCCATTCTTTCTTTTTTTCTTTTTTCTCTTAAATTTTATTTTGTTTTATGGGGTGGAGTTTGCAGGAGCAGAGGGGACAGGAGATGGGTGGAATGGGATTCATGATGTCAAAGACACAAAGAATAAATAAAAACAAAGTTTAAAAACGCTTTTAAGAATATATATTCCAAAAAGTCATTTTAATAGTATAAAGGATTAAAAAGCAAAGTTACTTTTGTAGTTTCCAACAAGGTAAAAATTTACTCATATACTCCTTTATCTTTCTGGGTAGTTTTATGTAAAGTACTGTGATGTATAAGGGCGTTCCTGTTTTCCAAGGAGAGAAAGAGAAGAGAAATGTATATTGCCTATCACATAATTTCATTTAATCCTTAATGGCATTTCTTTGTATGTTATTATTTCTAATTATTTAAAACTAAAAATATTAGTCACTCAGAGCTTATCTGTTCAGAATCACCAGCTCATAACTAAAACATATCTAGGAATTTGTATATGTTGGTATGACTTCACAGTCATATTCTTCTGCTGCAGTGTCTTTCTTTTTAAAGAAAAGAAATCTATTGAATTATTTATATTTAAGTGATTGTGTTGTGGTATATATGCATGTGAGTATAGGTGCTTTTAGAAGCGAGAAAAGGGACTATATCCGTTGGATCTAGAGTTGCCAACTATTAATGAGTAACTTAATATGAGTGCTGAGAATTTGACTCGGGTCCTCTGCAAAAGCAGTGTGTTAATTTGCTTTACATTGCTATGATAAACACCTACCAAAACCAATTTTTGGAGGTAAAGGTTAATTTCATCTTACAGAAAAGTAAGGGCAGGAATTGGAGGCAGGGACTGGAGCAGAGAGGATGAAGGAACAGTGCTTACTGGTTTGCGCCTCTGACTCACATTTAACTACCTTTCCTTTTTTTCTTTTTTCTTTTGTCCCCTTTGGAGTTTTTCAAGACAAGGTTTCTCATGAAGCAATAGCTCTCCTGGAGCTTGATTTATAGACCACCCTGACCTCAAACTCACAGAGATCCACCAGCCTCTGTCTCCTGAGTGCTAGGATTAAAGGTGTGCACAAATATCACCCTGCTTTAGCTACCTTTCTTATGCATCGAAGAACCACCTGCCTAAGAATGGCACCTCTCAGTCATTGATCAAGAACATGCTCCCACAGTCTTGTCTACAAATCAAGATGTTGGGCCTTTTGTCTATTAAATGTTTCTCTTCACAACTATAGCTTATGTCAATCAAAAACAAAAAGCTAACAAGGGCAAGCACCCTGCAGCTCTCTGCATCTCTGCATCTCTGTGGCATTCTTCCTATACTCACCATGCATTTCTGGAAATCATGAGGAGCATGACTGACTGTAGTTTATTATAGATTAATGTGTCATATAAAATATAGTGATAGGTCTTTACCTAACCAGTGCATTTCTACCTTTCTCTTCTTGTAACTTACTTCTCAGAGAGCAGTGAAATTGCTCAGTGAGTAAAAGTTAGTATCTCTGCTTTAAAACTCTTGTGTTTTCCCACTGCACTTAGAGTAGGGCTCCAACTTTTTTAAATTGATTTTTATTGAGCTATACATTTTCTCTGCTCCCCTCCCTGTCTCTATCCTCCCCTTCAACCCTCCCCCAAAGTCTCCATGCTCACAATTTACTCAGGAGATCTTGTCTTTTGCTACTCCCCATGTAGATTAGATCCATGTATGTCTCTCTTAGTGTCCTCATTGTTGCCGAAGTTCTCTGGGATTGTGATTTGTGGGCTGGTTTTCTTTGCTTTATGTTTAAAAAGCACTTATGAGTAAGTACATGTGATAATTGTCTTTCTGGGTCTGGGTTACCTCACTCAATGTGATTTTTTTTAGCTCCATCCATTTGCCTGCAAAATTCAAGATGTCGTTATTTTTTCGGCTGTGTAGTACTCCATTGTGTAAATGTACCACATTTCCCTTATCCATTCTACGGTCGAGGGGCATTTAGGTTGTTTCCAGGTTCTGGCTATGACAAACAATGCTGCTATGAACTTTTTGAGCACATGTCCTATGGCATGATTGAACATCCTTTGGATATATACCCAAAATTGGTATTACTAGGTCTTGAGGAAGGTTGTTTCCTATTTTTCTGAGAAATTGCCACACTGACATCCAAAGGGGCTGTACCAGCTTGCATTCCCACCAGCAATGCAGAAGTGTTCCCTTTACCCCATAACTTCTCCAGCATAAATTGTCATCAGTGTTTTTGATCTTGGCCATTCTTACAGGTGTAAGATGGAATCTCAGAGTTGTTTTGATTTACATTTCTCTGATGACTAAGGATGTTGAACATTTCCTTAAGTGTCTTTCAGCCATTTTAGATTTCTCTGTTGAGAGTTTTCTGCTTAGGTTTATACTCCTTTTTTTAGTTTTTTTTTTAATTTAATTTTATTTATTTTTGATTAAAGATTTCCACCTCCTCCCATCCCCCTCCCCCTCCCCCATCCCCCTCCCTCTACAGTCCAAAGAGCAGTCAGGGTTCCCTGCCCTGTGGGAAGTCCAAGGTCCTCCCCACTCCATCCAGGTCTAGACAGGGTTTCTCTGTAGCCTTCTAGCCTGTCCTGGAACTAGCTCTTGTAGACCAGGCTGGCCTTGAACTCACAGAGATCCGCCTGCCTCTCCCTCCTGAGTGCTGGGATTAAAGGCATACACCACCACTGTCCGGCTGGATTATTTGTTCTTTTGATGACTAATTTCTTGAGTTCTTTGTATATTTTGGAGATTAGACCTCTGTCTGATATGGGGTTAAGTGAAGATCTTTTCCCGTGCTGTAGACTGTTGTTTTGTGTTGTTGGCCGTGTCCTTTGCTTTACAGAAACTTTTCAGTTTCAGGAGGTCCCATTTATTGTCTGTGTCTGAGTTTTGCCGGAGCTAGTTTCCATCAGCTCCTGAGAGCCAATTGCTAAATTTTCAGAATTTCTGAAATTATCAGTTGTTTTAAAATTAGATAATGTGATTTTAGGTCTTATCTTGATTCTACATGCCTTTCTCGTTTTTTTCAAACACCATCCAAAGAACCAAACGAAGAATTCAAACCACATAAAAGCTGTCAAACTTGGAACAAAAGCCCGACATTTGACATCTATGCTAGCCACTGTGAACCTGGTTTTATTATTGTGAGAATGACTGGTTGCACCTTCATTCCCAGGGTAGGCATTAGTTTTTTTAATTTCTCTGTAGATGAATTTCTGATAGGGAATTGTTGAACCAAATTTGATATGAGGTCCTAGGAGAGTCCCCCTAAGTCATTTGCTGATGTCAGAGGGTTACCTTACATGTCCCTTGTTGATCTGCATTTATCACTTCTATACCAGCTTTTGCCACATCTACATACTCCAGAAGGCTGGAGCATTCTGTTTGGACTACCTCTAGATAAAACATTATTTCTAGGAATGTCTTACCTATAATCCCTTTTCAGATGACCTTGTTTACCACAAGTACTGAAAGAAGTATAGCAGCGTCAAGAAGATTCTGAAAGGATAGCATTACACTATCAAAATTTAAAACATGACCAAAGATTGATGGTCTAACAACTATAACCCTAGAACTTAGTAGAATTAGGCAGTACATAATGAGCTCTTGCGAAAGAAAGAAAGAAAGAGAGAGAGAGAGAAAAAGAAAGAAAGATCCATTTATTCTTTGTCAATCTAATCCTTTTTTTGTGGCTATACCTTACCACAGTCCATCCCTGTGTCGAAGGTGATATGTAGACAAAGTTGCTTGTTGAAATTATTCGTGTTAAAAAATAATAATAACTCAATTATCCATTGATAGGAAGCTGATTAGATTAATTCTGGCATGTTCAGACAATGAAACACTCTACAGCTATTATAAAAATAAAGATGCAACTGTTTATATAACAATAGGGAAATAATTTTAATTTGTTAATGGGAGAAAAGCAAGCTATGTTATACATGTATGTAATATATATACCTTTTGTGTAGGACAGGGGAAAGTAAATAGAACGTAATTATTTTATAGAAAAAATATGTAAAGTTTTTTTTTATGCAGAAACAGTGGCAGGACTCAGAATTACTGAGTAGTTAGGAGAATTTTCTCCAGAGACCAGGGGCAGATGTGTCAAACTAATGATATAGTACACTTTCAGTCATTCCTGTGAAGGACTTGAAAGACCTTTTCATACATTCTGAACAAATGGCATTCATTCATATTTCATATGTGTGTTTCCTGTAGATGCCAGAAGAGCAAGCATTCTGTGTCTTGGTGAAAATCATGGATAAGTATGGATTACGAGATCTATATAAAAACAATTTTGAAGATCTCCATTGCAAATTTTATCAACTTGAGAAACTAATGCAGGTAAGGAAAAGCGGGAAATTCTGTCACCCACAGGTTTGTTGTTATCAAAAATCCCTAATATGAGCAATAATTAATTATGAAGCTTTAATGAATACAACTGAAAATGTAAATAGATTTATTTTATTAATGCTTTTGACTTTTCAGATGTAAAAGTTACTTTTTCTGAAAAGTCAGTGTTTCTTGTACGATTTAAAAGTCAAATAACTATATTTAATTAATGAAAAATTAGTTGGGCCTAATAATCATTTA
This sequence comes from Microtus oregoni, assembly GCF_018167655.1. Classification (NCBI taxonomy): domain Eukaryota; kingdom Metazoa; phylum Chordata; class Mammalia; order Rodentia; family Cricetidae; genus Microtus; species Microtus oregoni. The sequence continues at coordinate 38,354,489 of NW_024543072.1, forward strand.
GATACTTTATTTAAACTATCAAGTAGATGTGTTTGGGTCCTTTTTGAAGTAATAATTTTGTACAATAGTGTGTGTGTGTGCATGTGCATGTATGTGTATATGTTTATGTGTGAGCTATTTAAGAAGAAAATGAACATGATCTCTTCTGTGTCTTTGCTTCTGTTTCTCAGTTATGGAAATGCTTTGTGCTTGGCCTCTCAGACCTTTGAAAAGCATTTGCATGTTTAATTAATGAAAGAGTAAAGGTAGCCTAAAGGGCTTGTTAGGAGCTAGTTATCTTTATTATACTCTTGCATACTTTTACTTTTTCATTTTTCATATAATCAAGATTGGATTGTTAAAGATATATTTTATTTTTTATTTACATGAATATATATATACACATACATACATACATACATACATATGCAAATGTATTTGGGTGTCCAGAGAGGGCAGCAGATCTGGAGCTAAAGCTGCAGGTAGATGGTAGCTACCTGACTTGAGTGTAGGGAACCAAACTCAGGTCTTCTGGAGAATCAGCAAGCGCTCTGAACTGCTGAACCATCTCTCCAACCCACAGATAGGTTTTAGTATCTGGTTATGCTTTGTAGTTTTCCAAGTGTTCAAGAATATTTTAAAATCATACTATATACCTTAGATAATGTTGTTTGATGATTTATAAGGTAAATATATATTTTGTTTCTAGGTAAGTCGGAGGTGAATCCTGTGTCTTACCTTGGAGTCACAATTTTCATTAGAATGCAGGTGTTCTGAGAGAACAAGATTTCCCCAGGAAGCAAGAACACTTGTGTTAGCAAGGATAATCTTTGTTATAAGTCTTTGCTGTCTGCACTCATCTGTCATCTGTTCAATTCCCATCTCCTGTCATCACTTCTGTACACTGACAAACCACAAATCAGTGCTGGAATACAATTCAGATACAACAGAGACTTGATAGAAATTGCAGTTGTTGAAGAAATAAAGCTTCTTCAACAATCGTCCTCCTAACTCTTTTATTTTGACTTTTAGGAACAACTGCCAGACCTGTACAACCATTTTTGTGATCTGAACCTAGAAGCTCATATGTACGCATCCCAGTGGTTCCTCACACTTTTTACTGCCAAGTTTCCTCTCTGCATGGTGTTCCACATCATTGACCTACTGCTGTGTGAGGTACAGTGGCCAGCTTTCATACTTGTAGCAAACTAGCAAAGTCTACTTAAAACAAGTTCTTTTTTCTCATACTTTTCTTCTTAACCCATACTCACAGACCAAAATTTCATTTGAATTTTTAATAGAGATTATGTAATTTTATTATTTGTTAGTAATAAAAACATTAAGGCTTATGTAATTCCCACAAAATAAAATTAGATGGTTGAATTTGTGTAATTATATTCCTAATAAGCCTATATCTGTGAATAATATATCAGCAGTGTAACTTTTAGAAAGGTTAAATAAATGAATTTAGAGCCAGAGGTTTTTACTGTTAATGCACTATTATTACATCACGAAATATGATTGAGCCCCCCACGCACCCCCAGTAATTAATTCCTTCATTTGTTAGCTCCCTCTGTGTGTATGATATTTTTGGTTCCTCCAAGAGAGAAAACTAATACAAATTTTGGACCATGTAATCTTCCTTCTTTTCCTTTTCTTCTTCACTTTCTCTTTCCTTCTTGCAATAGTAGGATTCAAACTTTTGGCTTTGTGCTTTCCAAACAAGTGTTCTGACACTGAATTACAGTAGAAAGTGTCAAGAATTCATTTTCAAAAATTCCTTTGGTGTTTGTCTTTGTTTACTCTATTCTTTTCAGTTCCCTTAGTTCACTATATTCGTTTTCTTTCAGAGTGGTGGTGTGAGGGTTGAACCCTGCCTTATTCATGCACATATTCTACCACTGATGTTCAACCCCATACCCACTTTTTCCTTTTAAATAATTTATTACAATACACATCTAATATTGTATTGTCTGTCAAAGTGCCTGACAATTATCTTGAAAGGTAGTTTGATGGGCCAGGCATATGGTGCACACCTTTAATCCCAGTACTCAGGAGGCAGAGGCAGTAGAATCTTTATGAGTTACAGGCCAGCCGGAGCTACATAGTGAGATTCTGTCTTAAAAAGAGGGAAGGATAGCTTGCTTGATGAAAAGAAAAATATATATTTAAATGTAAGTATAAATGTACATAAATGTAAGACTACATTTTAATCATTTTAGACATTTAATTGTACATAAATGTAAGACTACCTATTTTAATCATTCTAGACATTAGTAATTTGACTTTAAAAATAGTATTTGTATAATCTAAGTGTTATTTCTCAGCCTAATGAGAAACATTTTATATGCAAACATTGCTGGACTTTTGTTCTCAAAGGTCCTTGTTATTAGTTGCATAGCATCTGAAATTGGAAAGCATTTTGTAGGCAAGGAAGGTTTTGAATAGTTTCTGAGGTATTTTTATTTTTTTTTTCATTAAGTCATTATTTCTCCTTTATTATTAGGACAGAAAGCAAGTATAGAGAAATACAACATGACATTTGACCAGTTGATTAACTGGTGTGAATATGGAAAAGATGCCAATAATGATGATGTGACTAGAGATGGTCAGAAGCACCACCCATTGTCCTTTCCATGTCTTTGTGTTAGGTCAGCATGGGATGGGTTTTTAACCGATAGTGATGCCATGCCAGAATGTCCTTTTCACAACTTTATAGACCTAAGGAAGAAACATATTAAATTTGTACTTTTATGAGGAAAATAGCTTCAAATCTTACTACTGAGGAAAATCCATATGTGATAATAATATTAATACTATATTTTTCATCTTGTGTTCTAATGTACCCTTCTGCTATAAATGAAATTAAGAAAGATAACAAAAGTGCTGGAGTTGTCAAGACGATAAAATATGCCTCAGAAACTTAGAACTCAGAAGGTTGGGCCTATGTTTTGTACCATTCTTTTGAAACAGCTCATCCCACTCCCTGTGGTAGAAGGCTTTCAGAATTCTTGTTCCCTGTGTCCTCCATTGTATTTCTGTTGCCTGTATTATCGTAGGCTCAGCTTTCCTCACTTTAATCTTCTTGCTCATCTTTAACTCTCACCAATGATGAGCCTTTGTTTTCATCTAAGGCTTGCACTCCTGCCAATATCTTTCATGTATTTCCAGGAAGAAATATTTTTCTTTTCTGTAATAACAGAGACATTATACATCTGCAGTTTGAAAGAGCCACAATTCTAATTTTACTTGTATGTGATTATTTGTTTAAATTAGATTGTAAATTACACATAAAGAGAAGAAAATATCCTTGTCTCTGTAGAGTATTCATCTGTGGGTTTTTTTTTATTTATTTTTTATTTTTTTATTGAGAAAAGGAGAAAAAAAAACAAGTTTCCACCTCCTCCCAGCCTCCCATTTCCCTCCCCCTCCTCCCACCCCTCCCCCCACTCCTTTCCCCCTAACTCTCCAGCCCAAAGAGCAGTCAGGGTTTTCTGCCCTGTGGTAAGACCTAGGACCTCCCACCTCCGTCCATATCTAGGAAGGTGAACATCCAAACTGGCTAGGCTCCCACAAAGCCATCACATTACGGAGGATCAAACCCCCGTGCCATTGTCCTTTGCGTCTCATCAGCCCTCATTGTTCGCCATGTTCAGAGAGTCCGGTTTTATCCCATGCTTTTTCAGTCACAGTCCAGCTGGTCTTGGTGAGCTCTCAATAGATCAGCTCCACTGTCTCAGTGGGTGGGTGCATCCCTCGTGGTCCCGAATTCTTTGCTCATGTTCTCCCTCCTTCTGCTCCTCATTGGGACCTTGGGAGCTCAGTCCAGTGCTCCTGTGTGGGTCTCTGTCTCTATCTCCATCCATCACCCGATGAAGGTTCTATGATGATATGCAAGATATTCGTCAGTATTGCTATAGGATAGGGTCATTTCAGCTTGCCTATCCTCAGCTGCCCAAGGGACTAACTGGGGACATCACCATGGGCTCCTGGGAGCCCCTCTAGGGTAAGGTCTCTTGCCAACCCTAAAGTGGCTCCCTTAACTAAGAATTGTGGTTCCGTGCTCCCCTGTCCAACCTTCCTTTATCCCAATCCTCCTGTTTTCCCAAGGCCCGACCTCCTTCCCTTCTAACTTTTCTCTCCCCATCTCCCCTTACCCACATCCCACCCCACCCCCAAGATCCCAATTTTCTCCCCGGCAATTTTGTCTACTTCCCTTAGCCAAGAGGATAACTATATGTTTTTCCTTGGGTTCCCCTTCTTACTTAGCTTCTTTAGATTCACCTATTGTAGACTCCGTGACCCTTATTTATGGCTAGAAACCAATTATGAGTGAGTACATCCCATGTTCATCTTTTTGGGTCTGGGATACCTCACTCAGGATAGTGTTTTCTATTTCCATCCATTTGCATGCAAAATTCGAGAAGTCATTGTTTTTTACCGCAGCGTAGTACTCTAGCGTGTATATATTCCATACTTTCTTCATCCATTCTTCCATTGAAGGGCATCTAGGTTGTTTCCAGGTTCTGGCTATTACAAATAATACTGCTATGAACATAGTTGAACAAATGCTTTTGTCATATGATAGGGCATCTCTTGGGTATATTCCCAGGAGTGGTATTGCTGGGTCCAGGGGTAGGTTGATCCCGAATTTTCTGAGAAACCGAAACACTGACTTCCATAGTGGTTGCACAAGATTGCATTCCCACCAGCAATGGATGAGGGTACCCCTTTCTCCACAGCCTAACCAGCAAAGGTTATCGTTGGTGTTTTTGACTTTAGCCATTCTCACAGGTGTAAGATGATATCTCAAAGTTGTTTTGATTTGCATTTCCCTGATTGCTAAGGAAGTTGAGCATGACCTTAAGTGTCTTTTGGCCATTTGAACTTCTTCTGTTGAGAATTCTCTGTTCAGATCAGTGCCCCATTTTTTAATTGGGTTAATTAGCATTTTAAAGTCTAGTTTCTTGAGTTCTCTATATATTTTGGAGATCAGACCTTTGTCTGTTGCGGGGTTGGTGAAGATCTTCTCCCAGTCAGTAGGTTGCCTTTGTGTCTTAGTGACAGTGTTCTTTGCTTTCCAGAAGCTTCTCAGTTTTAGTAGGTCCCATTTATTCAATGTTGCTCTTAATGTCTGTGCTTCTGGGGTTATACATAGGAAGCGATCTCCTGTGCCCATCTGTTGTAGGGTATTTCCCACTTTCTCTTCTATCAGGTTCAGTGTGTTCGGGCTGATATTGAGGTCTTTAATCCATTTGGACTTGAGTTTTGTGCACGGTGAAAGATGTGGGTCTATTTTCATTCTTCTACAGGTTGACATCCAGTTGTGCCAGCACCATTTGTTGAAGATGCTTTCTTTCTTCCATTGTATACTTTTAGCTCCTTTATCAAAAATGAGGTGTTCATAGGTTTGTGGGTTAAAATCCGGGTCTTCTATACGATTCCATTGGTCGACTTCTCTGTTTTTATGCCAGTACCACACTGTTTTCATTACTGTAGCTCTGTAATAGAGTTTGAAGTCAGGGATGGTAATGCCTCCAGAAGATCCTTTATTGTATAGGATTGTTTTGGCTATCCTGGGTTTTTTGTTTTTCCATATAAAGTTGATTATTGTCCTCTCCAGATCTGTGAAGAATTTTGATGGGATCTTGATGGGGATTGCATTGAATCTATAAATTGCCTTAGGTAGAATTGCCATTTTTACTATGTTGATCCTCCCAATCCAAGAGCAAGGTAGATCCATCCATTTTTTGGTATCCTCTTCAATTTCTTTCTTCAATGCCTTAAAGTTCTTGTCAAATAGATCTTTCACTTCCTTGGTTAGATTTACCCCAAGATATTTTATGCTGTTTGTGGCTATCGTGAATGGTGAAGTTTCTCTGATTTCCCTCTCTGCTTCCTTATCCTTTGTGTATAAGAGGGCGACTGATTTTTTGGAGTTGATCTTGTATCCTGCCACATTACTAAAGCTGTTTATCAGCTGTAAAAGTTCTTTGGTGGAGTTTTGGGGGTCGCTTAAGTACACTATCATATCATCTGCGAATAACGAAAGTTTAACTTCTTCCTTTCCAATTCGAATCCCCTTGATCCCATTATGTTGTCTTATTGCTATTGCTAGAACTTCAAGCACTATATTGAAGAGGTATGGCGAGAGTGGACATCCTTGTCGTGTTCCTGAGTTAAGCGGGATGGCTTTGAGTTTCTCTCCGTTTAATTTGATGTTAGCTGTCGGCTTGCTGTATATAGCTTTTATTATATTTAGGTATGACCCTTGTATCCCTAATCTCTCCAAGACTTTTAACATAAATGGATGTTGAATTTTGTCGAATGCTTTTTCAGCATCTAATGAGATGATCATATGGTTATTTTCTTTCAGTTTATTTATATGCTGGATTACATTGATAGATTTTCGTATGTTGAACCAGCCCTGCATCTCAGGAATGAAGCCTACTTGATCATAATGGATAATATTTCGGATGTGTTCTTGGATTCGGTTTGCCAGTATTTTGTTGAGGATTTTTGCGTCGATGTTCATGAGTGAGATTGGCCTGTAATTCTCTTTCCTGGTTGAGTCTTTGAGTGGTTTTGGTATCAGAGTAACTGTAGCTTCATAAAAGGAATTAGGTAATGACCCTTCTGTTTCTATATTGTGGAATACATTAAGGAGTATAGGTATTAGCTCTTCTTGGAAGTTCTGGTAGAATTCCGCATTGAAACCATCTGGTCCTGGGCTTTTTTTGGTAGGGAGGTTTTTGATAACAGCTTCTAATTCTTCGCGACCAACAGGTCTGTTTAGATTGTTCACCTGGTCCTGGTGTAACTTTGGTATATGGTATTTATCTGAAAAAGTGTCCATTTCTTTTACATTTTCCAGTTTTGTGTTATACAGGCTTTTGTAATAAGATCTGATGATTCTCTGAATTTCCTCTGTGTCTGTGGTTATGTCCCCCTATTCATTTCTGATCTTAATTTGCGTATTCTCTCTCTGCCGTTTGATTAGTTTGGATAGGGGTTTGTCAATCTTGTTGATTTTTCTCCAGGAACCAGCTTTTTGTTTCATTGATTCTTTGGATTGTTTTCTGTGTTTCTATTTTGTTGATTTCAGCCCTCAGTTTGATTATTTCCAATCTTCTACTCCTCCTAGGTGAGTCTGCTTCTTTTTTTTCTAGAGCTTTCAGGTGGGCTGTTAAGTCTTCAATATGTGCTTTCTCTGTTTTCTTTAAGGGGGCACTTAGTGTGATGAACTTTCCTCTTAGCACTGCTTTCATAGTGTCCCATAAGTTCGAGTATGTTGTTTCTTTATTTTCATTGAATTCAAGGAAGACTTTAATTTCTTTCTTTATTTCTTCCTTAATCCAGGTATGGTTCAGTAGTTGACTGTTCAGTTTCCATGAGTTTGTAGGCTTTCTGGGGATAGCATTGTTGTTGAATTCTAACTTTAATCCATGGTGATCTGATAAGACGCAGGTGGTTACTAATATTTTTTTGTAACTGTGTAAGTTAGCTTTGCTACCGAGTATGTGGTCAATTTTCGAGAAGGTTCCATGAGCTGCAGAGAAGAAGGTATATTCTTTCCTCTTTGGGTGGAATAATCTATAGATGTCTGTTAAGTCCATTTGCTTCATTACCTCCATTAATTCTCTAATTTCTCTGTTAGGTTTCTGTTTGATTGACCTGTCCATTGGTGAGAGAGGAGTGTTGAAGTCTCCTACTATTAGTGTGTGCAGTTTGATGGCTGCCTTGAGTTTTAGTAATGTTTCTTTTACATACGTGGGCGCTTTTATAATCGGGGCATAGATATTCAGGATTGAGACTTCATCCTGATGAATTGTTCCTGTTATGAGTATAAAATGTCCCTCTCCATCTCTTCTGATTGATTTAAGTTTGAAGTCAACTTTGTTAGAAATTAGTATGGCCACACCTGCTTGTTTCTTAGGTCCATTTGCTTGATAAGCCTTTTCCCAGCCCTTTACTCTGAGTAGGTGCCTGTCTTTGTGGTTGAGGTGTGTTTCTTGTAGACAGCAGAATGTTGGATCCTGTTTTCGTACCCAATCCCTTAGCCTGTGCCTTTTTATAGGTGAGTTGAGCCCATTGACATTAAGTGATATTAATGACCAGTGGTTCTTAACTCCAGTCACTTTTTTAGTAGTAGGGTTTGTGTGTTTCCCTTCTTTGAGTTGTGTTGGTGAAAGGTCTCTAGATGACTGAGTTATTGTGGGCATTGTTGGACTCCTTGGTTAGTGATTTTCCTTGTATAATTTTCTGTAAGGCTGGATTTATGGCTACGTATTGTTTAAATTTGTTTTTATCCTGGAAAATTTTGTTTTCTCCATTTATAGTGAACGAAAGCTTGGCTGGATATAGTAGTCTGGGCTTGCATCCATGATCTCTTAGTTTTTGCAGTGCATCTATCCAGGACCTTGTGGCTTTCATGGTTTCCATAGAGAAGTCAGGTGTAAGTCTGATAGGTTTACCTTTATAAGTAACTTGGCCTTTTTCCTTTGCGGCTCATAATTCTTTCTTTATTCTGTATATTTTGTGTTTTGATTATTATATGGCGAGGGGATGTTTTTTTTTGATCCAGCCTATTTGGTGTTGTATGCTTCTTGAACCTTCATAGGTACCTCTTTCTTCAGGTTGGGAAAGTTTTCTTCTATAATTTTATTAAGTATATTTTCTGTACCGTTGAGCTGCACTTCTTCTCCTTCCACTCCAATTATTCTTAGGTTTGGTCTTTTTATTGTGTCCCAAATTTCCTGAATGTTTTGTGATGAGAATTTGTTGGTTTTGCTGTTTTCTTTGATCAGTGTGTTTATTTTCTCTATGGTATCTTCAGTGTCTGATATTCTCTCTTCTATCTCTTGTAATCTGTTGTTAGTACTTGTCTCTGTCGTTCCTGTTTGTTTACCCAGATTTTCCATCTCCATTCTTCCCTCGTTTTGTGCTTTCTTCATTGCTTCCATTTCATTCTTCATGTCTTGAACCGCTTCCCTAACCTGTTTGATTGCTTTTTCTTGTTTCTCTTGTTTTTCTTGCGTGTCTTTGAGCGATTTATTCATTTCCTCTACCTTTTTGTTTGTAATCTCTAATTGTTTATGGCAGTTTTTCACCTCCTGTTTAAGGTCCTCTATTATTTTCATGTAGTTCACTTTTGAGTCGATTTCTTCTATTTCTTCAGGAGTAGGGTGTACAATTCTTCTTATTTCGGGATCCCTGGTTTCTGGTGGTGTCATGTTGCCTTTCAGGTTGTTGGAGGAATTCTTGTATTGGCGCCTTCCCATCTCTTCCTTCAAATGGAGCCAGGAGAGGCCTGGTCTCTTGGTCCAGTCTTTGCTGTGATTGACTCTCTGGGTATATCTCTTCAGTGTAGAAGCAGGAACCGTTCCCGTCCTGATGGGATTCCTCAGCAACTTAACATGGCCGCCAGTAGCCCAATGATCCAGGGCCAACAGGATGAATGGAGCAAGGGGGGGGGGGGGGGGTGGTATCCAGGAGCGCCCAGGAAGCCTGGCGCCAGAGCTGAAGGTGCCCGGCTCCCTTACAGGGGACCCTGAGGCCTGCCCGGTAGACAGGCACTCACCGCTCTGGGTGGGTCGCCTTAGTTTAGGAGCTTAAAACTGTACTTGAGCACTGGTCCTAGCATACAGCAGGGCAGGGTTGGGGAGGGGTGCTGGGGGTGCTGGGTCGTGCGAAAGAAAGACAGCCCTGCAGAAGGAGCTGGGGGAGGGGGGTTTGTGCTCTCTTCCGGGACAGTCCGCCCCTGGATAGCACACACTCACCCGTCCTGATGGGATTCCTCAGCCACTAAACAGGGCCGCCTGGTAGCCCAATGATCCAGGGCCAACAGGATGAATGGAGCAAGGGGGGGATGGTATCCAGGAGCGCCCTGAGGTATTTTTATAAGGAAGATCTGAGTGCTTTGCTAAATTTACAGAAAAAGATTTTTTACTCTTGATTATGTAACAACTATTAATGCTAATTGATAATATATTCATTGTCCTTTTCATTTTACTCATAAATTGGTCTATAAAATGCCATTTTAAATCCAGGCAATGGTGGCACATGCCTGTAATCCCAGCATTTGGGAGGCAGAGGAAGACAAATCTTGTGCATTTGAGGCCAGACTGGTCAACAAAGCTTTCCAGGGTAGCCAGGACTGTTAGGCAGAGAAAACTTGTCTTGAAAAACAAAACAATAACAACAAAAATGCCATTTTAAATGTAACCAGTGAGAGAACACAAGCTAAAACCTTCTTCAGTATATTATGATCATAATATGCACAAAGAAAACTTGGGCATTTATGGCCTTTTCCTGATTATCCTGAATGGTTTTGACCCCTTTTTAAACAGAGTACTCTTTTAGAAGAAACCAAATTCAGATGTTTGAGTTCTATAATTTTAAAACCAGCTAATATTCATAATTAATTCTGCTAAGTCTTCATAGGCTCTCCCAGGTTATACACTGAGTTAAGGATAGTATTTCATGAAATGAGGAGAGTGACTATGATATATTAATGGTTTTCGTATTTTATTCAGTATGAACTTGAAATTACTTACCATCACTTCATACTGTTTTCTTAAAGAGGTTATCTGTGTTCATACTAGATTAGTTTGTGATTTTCAGTACAGAGGTTAGTGTGCTTAACTGTTCTTCTGAATGGATTTCTCTATTGCTTCTGGTAGATAGTATTGCTGTAGTGTCATTTGCTGGATAGATGATGTTCTGAAATTGTCTCCTGAGCTATGACGCCTGGCACTGTTTGTGGGTCTTCTGGAATCTGGATTCACATTTTTTTGTGAAATTTAATCATAAAGACACTTTAATTTCTAATGTTTAATACTAAGAAAATCACTTTATAGTAAAGAAATGCAAACAAAATTTAAAAGCCTTCATGTCCTTTGTCATCTGTGATCATAGTAGATGATTGCAGTTAATAAAACCACCAGATGTTTCATTCTTTTTAATTTATTTATTTGTTGTGTTTGGGGTTTTTGCCTGCACCATATACATGTATATGCCTGGTACTTGTGGAGGCCAGAAGAGGGCATCAGATCCCCAAGGACTGGAGTTACAGGTGATTTTAAACCATCATGTGAGTGCTGGGAATTGAACCTGGGTCCTTTGGAAGAGCAGTCAGTCCTCTTAACCACTGAGCCGTCTCTCCAGCCAGATGTTTCATTCTTTCACCTTCAACTTATATTCTGAAGCTGCTTTCTGTTTTTAATTATCATACAAAGTAATTTTTCATTATTATATTTTAATTCATTGGTTTTTTAAAATTCTCCTTTATTTTTCTTTAAAAATTCTTTTCTCCCCTCTCATGGACCCTTTCTTTGTGAGACTGGGTTACCTCACTAAATGTAATAATTACCAGATTTATTAATATTACCAAAAGTTTCATTTTTCCTTATGGCTGAATAAAAGTTCAATATATATATATATATATATATATATATATATATATATATATATATTCATTATCCATTCATCTGTTGATGGACTTCTAGGTGGGATACACTTCATGGTTATTGTGAACAGTGCCTCAGTGAACATGGATATGCAAGTATCCATGCTACTATTCAGAGTTTTTAGGATGTACCTCATAGTGGTAGAACTGATTCATAGGAAAGTTTTAGGTTTAGGTGAGTAGGAAGCCTCTTGTCCAAATTTGCTTCTCTGTTGCTATGATAAACGCCTTGACCAAAAGCAACTTTTTTACGGGGCTTACACTTCCTGATCACAGTCCATCACTGAGAAAAGTTAGGTCAGGAACTCAAGCAGGAGCAGAGGCAGGAGCAGAGGAATACTGACTTGCTCCCTGGGTTTTGCTCAGCTTCCTTTGGTATACAGCCCAGCCCTACTTCCCCAGGGATGGCACTGCCTGCATGAAAACGCGCCAATTGCTGACATTCCCATGACATTTTCATGGAGGCAATTCCTCAATTGAGGTTTCCATTTGCCAGGGGGCTCTATCAGTATCAGACTGACCCAGCCAGCACACTTCCAGTGATTTCCATACTGTCAGCACTACTTTACATTCCCAGCTGTGAATAAGTGTTTTGTTTTTTGTCTGCAGATCCTTGCCAGCATTTATTTTATTAATGATGGCCATTCTGACTGTAGTGAGGTAGACTCTTAACGGAGTTTAAATTTGCATTTCTCTGGTAGGTAAGGATATTGGATATGCTTTATAACTTTATTGGCCATTTGTTTTTTTTCTCTTTTAAGAAGGGTCTCTTCAGTTTATTTGTCCATTTATTGATTATTTATTGATCAGCATTTTTGTTTTATGCATATTTAATTCTTGCAGTTGTTTATATATTTTAGGTACTATTACCATATCCAAATTTGACAGAAATTTTCCCCCATTCTGTGGGCTGTGTTTTCACTATGTTGATATTTCCCTTTCCTATGCAGAAATTTTGATTTAATATAATCCCATATTTAGCATTTCTTATACTGTTGGAATCCTTTTTAGAATGTTCTTGCTTTAGCTGTTTTAGAATGTTTAAGAACATTACCTTTGTCCTAATTTATTTTCTCATAGCAGGTTTTAAACTAAGGCTTTTGATCCATCTTTGTTTGTTTTTGTGTGTGATATGTAGGCGATATGGATCTAATTTCATTCTTTTGTATGTGGCTATCCAGATTACCAGTACTATTTGTTGAATGGGGTACTTTTTCTTTAGTGTATTTTTTGACTCTTTTGTAGATAACATTAAATGGTCAAAAATGTCCATTTAATTATGGATCTTCTCTTCTTTTCTACTGGCCCACATGTTTTCATGCCAGTCCTTTGCTTTCTTTGTCACAATATTTCTGTGGTATAAATTTGAGGTCAGGTGTTGTCATAGCTCCAACAGTGTTCTTTTTGCTTAGGATTGCATTCGCTATCTGTGTCTTTTGTGTTTACATATGAATTTTAGAATTATCTTTACTAGTTCTGTGAAGAATGTATTTGTGGGATTGCATTTGAATCTGTAGATTAATTACTTTTTGCTAACAAAGCCATAATTACACATTCTGCTAGTTTTGGAGCATGGATGTTTTTTCTGTTCTATAGGTTTCTTCTTCAGTTTCTTTCTCTGGTGTCTTAAAGTTTTCACTTCAGAGATCTTTTACCTTATTGGCTAAGCTTATTTCTATACCTGCATATAGCTTTTCAAAATGTAGGGTAGGTTATAGTCGTAGCATCATTATTTCTAAGGAAGAACAGAGTAAAGTAGCTTTTCAAAATAAACTCTGTAAGAAACAGCATTGTAGTGTGCTCAGGATGTTCATTCTTTCCACTAACTCATCTTTGTCATCTTTGTCAAGGATTATTTTGCAAAGAAGCTTTTGAATAAACTTTGACTTCCTGCCTGTCTGCTTTTTCTCTTTGCCATTTTCCTTCTTCTAGTTAATAAAATATTTATAGCAAAAGCTATTCTTTTCTATGTACTAAATATTCTAGTTGAAGAACTGGCCTTAAATAAACTACATAGCAGATCTTTTCCATATCTTTTTATAAGAAAACAATACAGATCTTGATATTTGTCAATTAATATCTGATTGCAAATGAAAGGCTAGGAAATTCTTACAAAAACATTGGTTTTTCAAAGTCATTCTAGCTAAAAAAATATTTATGAGTAAAGAATTTTACTCAAAAATCGTAGTATAAAGTAAAAAAGAAAGATATTGAGTTTGTCTTTATACTTAAGGGGCTGATCATCATGTCATGTGTTCCTCTTTTATTCTGAAGTTAGGATTATAAAGCTAATTTAGCAGAAAAAATCATTTTGTCAGTACAACTTGAGATTTTAAAACCTCCCAGTTATTAATAATTGTTATTTACAATACTTAAACCTGACTGTGTGGTGGCCTGTGTAGATTCTGTAATTTGGTTGAAGATGTGTGGCAACAGGGTTTAAATAAATTAAGCGTTCTGACACATACTTCTTATACTAAAATGAATACCCTATCTCTAAACTTTTAGCCAGCAATTGAAAGGAAAATCATTTTAACTCACTTTATTAATGTATGTTTTTGAGATAGGAAACCTACACATATTATAGTGCAAATATTGTGCTGTTAACCTACCAAGAATATAATGCTGCATGTTTTGAAATAGCTTTTTGTTAGCATGACAAAATGAATGTTAATTAGGAATACTTGATGATTTTTCACATAAGGTAGTCAACACAAAACAGCATCTCATCTGCATTTCAGACTTGCTTTAGAACCTCGTCTAAGTGTGTCCTGATATCCAGTGTACATTTGTCTTACTTGTTTCTGTACTTCTGTAGTCACACAATAAGTTTCCTATATTATTTCTCTTATTCCTGTCATGTTTTTAAGATTCATCTACATTTTTCCATCTAGATATGGTTTGTCTTTCTCATTGTAACTACACTGCCACTTATTCGTTCTTCCGTTCCATTGTTGATAGCCTTAGAATTGTTTCCACATTAAGGGTGTAAAGATTCGCTGTGGGTGGTCTGAATCTTCCTTTTGGTGAATAGCCACACACTTCTGTGGATATTTCCCAGAAATGAAATTGCTTGGTTTGAGTGTATGTACACTAAATACGAGTAGATACTGCCAAATGCATTCTAAACCACTATAGCCATTGCCTCTTGAGTTGTTTAATTCAGTTTAAGTACTCCTTGTAACCAAGGGAAAGAGATTTGTTGTGCTTTTTGTTAGCTAATCCTAGGCCAGGTTATAATTCACAAAAATGCCGCTAAATGAAACTCATTTGGAGATCAAAGAGATTAACTTGACTTCTGAAATTCCATAGAGATGGAGTCAGGGCTAGATCTAAAAGCTGAACCACACCTTTCCCCATTGTCTTGAAAACAGATCTTTTTTTGCCACACATAATATATCCTGATTAGAGTTTAATACAGATTGACTCCCTGTTTCTTCTTAGAAAACAAATGGGCTTCTAAGTGATAATAATCAATAAAGGTGGGGCTGGAGAGATGGCTCAGAGGTTAAGAGCATTACCTGCTCTTCCAAAGGTCCTGAGTTCAATTCCCAGCCAACCACATGGTGGCTCACAACCATCTGTAATGGGGTCTGGTGCCCTCTTCTGGCCTGCAGGCATACACACAGACAGAATATTGTATACATAATAAATAAATAAATATTAAAAAAATAATAATCAATAAAGGTAAGATAAGATAAAACAAAAACTGACACATCAGAATTTAATAAAATAAACAGAAGGGCACAAGAAAAAGAGACCCTCATATTCCCACTCTCAGAAATAACATAAAAACACTAAATTGGAAGCCATATACACATAGGACCTGGTGCTGACCTATGCAGGCCCTGTGCATATTGCTTCAGTCTCTCTGAGTTCATTCTTGTTTTGATCATGTTAATTTAGAAAGCTTTGTTTCTTTTTTTTTAAATATTTTTATTTATTATGTATACAGTGTTCTGTCTTCATATATGCTTACTCGCCAGAGAGGGCACCAGATCTCATTACAGATGGTTGTGAGCCACCATGTGGTTGCTGGGAATTGAACTCAGGACCTCAGGAAGAGCAGTCAGTGCCCTTAACCTCTGAGCCATCTCTCCGAAAGCTTTGTTTCTTGATGTGCTCCGTGCTCTCTGGCTCTTATGTTCCTTCCACCTCCTCTTCCTTAGGATTCCCTGATAGAGACTCCCATTTAGCGCTGAGTGTTCCAGGTATTCTCACTTTATGCATAATGTCTGGCTATGGTTCTTTATTTTTGTTCCCATCTGCTGCAGGAGGGAATTCTCCGATGAAAACTGAATAATTTACTTATTAGTGAGTATAACAGAATGTCATTAGGAGGTATTTTATTGCTTTTTTTTTTTTAGAATAATAGTATTTGTTGCAGTCTACTTCCCACTTTCTCTTCTATCAGGTTCAGTGTGGTCGGATTTATATTGAGGTCTTTAATCCATTTGGACTTGAGTTTTGTGCATGGTGATAGATATGGATCTATTTTCATTCTACAGGTTGACATCCAGTTATGCCAGCACCATTTGTTGAAGATGCTTTCTTTCTTCCATTGTATACTTTTAGCTCCTTTGCTGAAAATCAGGTGTTCATAGGTTTGTGGGTTAATATTCAGGTCTTTCATTCGATTCCATTGGTCAACATCTCTGTTTTTATGCCAATACCAAGCTGTTTTCATTACTGTAGCTCTGTAATAGAGTTTGAAGTCAGGGATGGTAATACCCCGGGAAGTTCCTTTATTGTATAGGATTGTTTTGGTTATCCTGGGTTTTTTGTTTTTGCGTATAAAGTTGATTATAGTAGTATTTGGTTTTACCCTAGGTTCCTAGGCTATTCTATTCTCAGATTATTGGTAGTGGTTATGGGTTCCATCTTAAGGAGTAGGCCTTAAGTTAAATCAGATATTGATTGGTTGCTCCCACAGTGTAGTACCACAGTTGCCCTATCATATCTTGCAGGCAGGACAGTATTGTAGATCAAAGCGTTTGTGACTGGGTTGGTTCTTATGTTTCTTTTTTTGTATAAAGCAGCGTAACTTCCTGTACCAAAGATATTAGAACATAGGGGTAAAGGCGCTATGTAGGCATCGGCTCAACTTCTACATGTTCAATGAATTATATAGGTGTTGTCTTCAGCAATGAGGAGAGTACCCTATAGTCTTGGCAACAGCCTGGGTTATTTGGGGATTCCCATAGGACCCCTTTGGCCAACAGCACTATTAAATATAAACCAATCCCAGGACTGAATCACTTTTGTCCCTGTATGGCAGAAGTTACCCTGTTTGGTAACTTCACAGATAGAAGAAGAAACATAGAGACAGTATAAAATTAGCTAATAGTTAAGATATTAGACTTAAGATATTGATCCTTTCTGGATACCTTGCTCATGTTAGTTAACCCATATAAACCTCTATAGCTTTAGTTATAAAATAAGACTATCTCTCAGGTCAAGTAAGATTGTAACAGAGTATTTAGCTTTAAATATCCCATTTATTATAAACTTCTCTTATTCTGTGCTCTGCTCATCTTTTTAGCCCTTTTAGTTATTTCTCATTTTAAAATAAGCCAGTCAAGCCGGGCGTTGGTGGCGCACGCCTTTAATCCCAGCACTCGGGAGGCAGAGGCAGGTGGATCTCTGTGAGTTCGAGACCAGCCTGGTCTACAGAGCTAGTTCCAGGACAGGCTCCAAAGCCACAGAGAAACCCTGTCTCGAAAAACCAAAAAAAAAAAAAAAAAATAAGCCAGTCATATTAATCTCACCCCCAAACACACCTAATTGAGATATTTTTTGGTAAAAGCAAAATTTTAGCCAGTGGCCTTAATTGAAGTTTCCTTTTACCTTTTTTTTTTCCTATTAATGATTTAAGTAGTTCTACAATGTTTTGTTTCCTTCACTTTCCCTTCACCTTTCCAAAAGAAGTAAGGAAAACTGCAGCATTTTTCTTAGTCTTGACAAGATAACTGACAGCTGGTGTTTGAAGTTGACTCTTACTAGATAGTTTAATTTTAAAGTATGAAATATATTCAGCTTTATATAGTAACTTGATATTTCAAGAAAATTAAGGAAATCATTGACCGTTTGAATTAGAGTATGTCTCTAGTGCCTCCTTTATTATAAAAATGATGAGAAAATGACAGTTCTATATTATCAGATTAATATGACTAAGGGCAGTTTCTCTTTTAAGGAAGTTTTCTAACAAGAAATGAATGGATTCCTTATATAACATAGTCCCCTTTTAGCCCCAACACTCCTATCCCTAAAAAACCTTTTCAGAATAAGATGATCTAAGGACAGTTAAGACTTCTGGAAAGAATACATGTTTCTGAAAACTCTCAAGAGTTGTTGGTATTAGACCGGGTGGTGGTGGCATACACCTTTAACCTCAGAACTCAGGAGACAGGTGGAGCTTCATGAGTTCAAGGCAAGCCTGGTCTACAAGAGCTAGTTCCAGAACATTTAGGACTGTTACTCAGAGAAACCCTGGTATGAAAAACAAATAATAAAACAAAGCAAAACAAAAAGAGTTGTTGGTATATATGCATAAGAATATAGAAAAGAAGTGCTTTGTATAAATCAACAACAGTAAAACCTGTATAGGCTTCTTACAGTTTTATTTACCATTGGAAGTTTTGAGAGGCAAAAAAATTTAAATACAGAACTAGCATAATTTTACAATGAAAATTATAAAACAAAAACTGCAAAGGCCTCCCATGTTCAAGTGTTAGACAATTTAGTATTATTAAACTCACAGACACAATTCAGCCTTCATCAAAGTATCAAGATTTTCTTACCAAAACTAGAAAAGTAATCTCAAAAGGAAAAAAAAAATGTAAAAAGAACAAAGCTGTAGGTACCACAATACCTGATTTCAAGCCACTGTAGGAACCATAATAACAGAAACACAGAACCAGATATGTAAACCGATACAAATACAGTATGAAACCCAGAATCCAAGAACTTGCCTTGCAACTACAGCCCTTTAACAAAGGTGCCAAAAACACATTTGAAAAAAGACAGCCTCTTCAGTAAATGGTTCTGAAACCGTAGTGTCTTTCCCTGTACAAAACTCAACTCAAAATAGATAAACAGTCATAATATAACACCTGAAATTATAATAAGAAAATGTGAGTAAAACATTGAAGATTTTGATTTAGTTAGCAATTGTCTGGATAAGCCCAAGAAATCAAAATTGATATTATATATCAATCTAAAAATTATTTGTACAGAAAACAGAAGAGACAACCTACAGAGGAGAAGAAGAGAATAGTATATAGGGATAGGAAAAATTCTGAGGAATAGCAATTATTGATGAAACAGCAGTAGACTCAGGTGCAGCTGCTGTGCCAGTGGAATAACATCATTTACTATTATACATCCAAATGAAACAGTGCCAGGCATTTAGATTTAAATTTATTTATATTAATTTAGTTAAATAAATGTTCTTCAAAGCACCCATTCTTCCATTTTGACTTGTAATTCCTGACCCTCTTTCTAATGTCAAAAGTAATGAAAGCAGAGGAAAGGAGTAAAGTTATCTGATTTGAGAACCATCGAGATCCTTAAATATGGGGAGGAGTTATGTGGTGTACAGTAACAGGATTACAATTATTTTTATAGCACCCATCAATTGTACACATTAATGGGAGTCAGTATGATATTCCTCAGTTACTGGCTCTGATTCTCAGACAGTGGCTTGTCTTTTGTGTCCCACTGTATTGCCTCCTGCTACTGCCACCAAATGTTGTTTTTAACTAAATCTCTATCATTCTATTTATCAATGAGACTCAGGAACCAGAGGCTGGGGTAAAAATCTCCTAACTCAGAGAAGTTGAAGAGCAACTAGTAGTTGTAAATCATAGATATGGGTTACCGTAGGCAAATTGCCCATCTGTGGTCCAGTACTATGTGTAGGTAATTGAACTGAGCAAGTCAAATGGCCTTCAATCCTCCTACCAGGATCTGTATATAAAGGCAAAGTTCCTGAGAAGAGACATCTTGGATTTGACAGAGGAAACCATTTCTTGTGTTTCTATAGCTCATAAAGTAGAATTCCTAGTGTTGACTACATTAGAAAGTAGCATTTGATAAACTTATTTATTAAATAAAATTCTCTTGTATCTCAAAGACAAATTATATTTTATATAGGGAGTAGAACAATTGCAAAGCAGGATTTAATCTTTGCAATTAAAGTTCAAACCTTAAACTGTTTACTTTGTTCTAAATCATTCCACACTTTTTTTTTACGTTTATGGTTTTTTATTTATTTATTTATTTAAAATTTCCACCTCCTCCCATCCTCCCATTTCCCTCCCACTCCCCCCACACCCCCTCTCCCTCCCTCTCCAGTTCTAAGAGAAGTCAGGATGCCCTGCCTTGTAGGAAGTCCAAGGGCCCCCCCCTCCATCCTAGGAAGGTGTGTATCCAAACAGACTAGGCTCCCAAAAAGCCAGTACATGCATTAGAATCAAAACCCAGTGCCATTATCATTGGCTTCTCAGTCTGCCCTCATTGTTAGCCACATTCATAGAGTCTGGTTTGATCACATGCTTGTTCAGACCCAGTCCAGCTGGCCTTGGTGAGCTCCCATTAGATCAGTCCCACCATCTCCGTGGGTGGACACACCCCTCGCAGTCCTGACTTCCTTGCTCATGTTCTTCCTCCTTCTTTCTGCTCTTCATCTGGACCTTGGGAGCTCAGTCCAGTGCTCCAATGTGGGTCTCTGTCTCTATCTCCATCCTTTGCCAGATGAAGTTCTATGGTGATATGCAAGATATTCATCAATGTGTCTATGGGAGAAGGCCAGTTCAGGCACCTTCTCCTCTGTTGCCCACGGACCTTGTTGGGGACATCTCCTTGGACACCTGGGAACCCCTCTAGAGCCAAGACTCTAGCCAACCCTAAAATAGCTCTTTTAGTTAAGATATCTTCTTCCCTGCTCCCATATCCACCCTTCATCCATCTCAATTATCCCATTCCCCCAAGCTCTCCCCAAACTTCCCCTTCTCCCTTCTCTCTCCCCCTCTCCCCTTCCCCCCACCCAACCCCCAAATTTCCAATTTTTGCCTGGCAATCTTGTCTCCTTCCAGTATTCAGGAGGATAACTATATGTTTTTCTTTGGGTTTACCTTCTTACTTAGCTTTTCTAGGATCATAAAATATAGGCTCAATGACCTTTGTTTATGGCTAGAATCCACTTATGAGTACTTACCATATTCCTCTTTGGGTCTGGGTTATCTCACTCAGTAAAGTGTTTTCTATGTCCATCCATTTGTATGCAAAATTCAAGATGTCATTGTATTTTACTGCTCAGTAGAACTCTAAAGTGTATATGTGCCACACCTTCTTTATCCATTCCTCTATTGAGTGGCACCTAGGTTGTTTCTAGGTTCTGGCTATTACAAATAGTGCTGCTATGAACATAGTTGAACAAATGCTTTTGTAGTATGATTTGGAATCTCTTGGGTATATTCCCAAGAGTGGAATTGCTGGATCCTGAGGTATGTTGACTCCCAGTTTCCTGAGAAACTGCCACACTGATTTCCAAAGTGGTTACACAAGTTTGCATTCTCACCAACAATGGATGAGTGTTCCCCTTACTCCACAACTTCTCCAGCATAGGCTATCATTGGTGTGTTTGATTTTAGCCATTCTGACGGGTATAAGATGGTATCTCAAAGTTGTTGTGATTTGCATTTCCCTGATCGCTAAGGAGGTTGAGCATGACCTTAAGTGTCTTTTGGCCATTTGAATATCTTCTGTTGAGAATTCTCTGTTCTGTTCAGTACCTCATTTTTTAATTGGGTTAGTTAGAGTTTTAATGTCTAGTTTCTTGAGTTCTTTATAAATTTTGGAAGCTTCTCAGTTTCAGGAGGTCCCATTTATTCATTGTTGCTCTTATTGTCTGTGCTACTGGGGTTATACGAAGGAAGTGGTCTCCGGTGCCCATGTGTGGCAGATTACTTCCCACTTTCTCTTCTATCAGGTTCAGTGTGGTTGGATTTATATTGAGGTCTTTAATTCATTTGCACTTGAGTTTTGTTCATGGTGATAGATATGGATCTATTTTCATTCTTCTATGTGTTGATATCCAGTTATGCCCGTACCATTTGTTAAAGATGCTTTCAACACTTTTTTTAAAGACAACATTCCTGTTTGACCTATATTGCTCATTTTAATGACTACCTGCAAAGCTGTGTGGAGTATTTGAGTACTTCCCATTCTCAGAAAGTTGGGTTGTAAAGATACTTTTTAATTAGTTCTTCTGGACTTCCACTCAGTTATTTTAGTACAATATCCCCTTATTTATAGATTAATTATATTGTCTCATATAGTTGTAACTGAAGGTATATTCCTAAATGAGACTGTGTGTGAGAGAAGCTACTTGCATTTATTGTTCTGTTTCATACATAGCCAAGTTTAACTGATAAATTTCTGGACTCTTCTTTTTAAGTTTTGAAGAACAATAGTATGTTAGCAGGAGGGTTTTATTGGAGTGTTTGTGGACGTCACACCCTACTAAAAACTATATACCTTGTTCCAATCCACCCACAGTATTACTTTATACATATCTTATATATTTGGCCAATTTAGAAATAGATTTTTGCACTTAAAAATTTTTAAAGAAATTCTGATTATTCTTGTCCTTCAGGCCCACAGAAAATAAATATGTTCTTTTTCTTTCTTAAGACAAAAGTAAATAAGTTATTAAAATAAATCATTTACTCTCCTGTTTATGTTGAGATCTTTTCAATTCACTGTTCAATTCTGTCTCACTGCAGTGCTATTAATCTCATATCACAGGTGTGTCTCACTGCTCTGACTGAACTTCACCATGATAAATCACTTTTGGGGCTGCATTGTTGGACATTTTAACCAAACGAAGGTTTGTTCTTTTCTGTTGTCCAGGGCCTCTTAATTATAGCTGTGAGTACATACCATTACTAACATGCTGTCAGTTATCCAGTTGTCTTATACTAAGGTTGCCATTGTACTGGGCAGAAGAGGCATAATAAGACCTTTTGGCCTCCTATTTTTTTAGGTTGTCTCACCAGAGCATTCAAAAGCTCTGATGTTTTGGATGTCCACTTGACATTTTATTCTTTTCCATGTTCTAGTAGTGTAACCCATTTTGCTCTTCATTTCTGAAGACTAATGCAGTAAAATTCTTACATAATTGAATAAAACAACTTTTTGTTTTTACATTGCTTCCTTGACCTAAGAACTGGAGTTTGGGATGTACCATAGTCTGGTTGTTGATTCTTGTTTGTTTGTTTTTTTTTTTTTTTTTTTTGGTTTTTCGAGACAGGGTTTCTCTGTGGTTTTGGAGCCTGTCCTGGAACTAGCTCTTGTAGACCAGGCTGGTCTCGAACTCACAGAGATCCGCCTGCCTCTGCCTCCCGAGTGCTGGGATTAAAGGCGTGCGCCACCACGGCCCGGCTGGTTGTTGATTCTTAAGATACCTAATTGTTCCTTATGTAAGACACTTAAAGCATTTAGAAGTGCAATTACTTAAAGTATGTCTAGATGTTCTTCTTTTATCCCAGTGAAGTAGGTACATACTACTTTAGACAGGGATTTTGATTTGCTTATTAACAAACACACAAGTTTCTATTTTGTTCATAAGATTTTTTAATACAAAGAAAATTAGTGTCTTTTAATGTACAGATCATTTATGAGTGAAGAGGCTAGGGAGTGAGCCTGATCTTGAACATGTTAAACAAGCATGCTACCACTGAGCTAAGTTAGGGTGTTGCTAACTGACCCAGGCTAGCCTTGGCTCACTTTTTAGCTCAGGTCGGCCTTGAAACAGATTTCTGAGTAATGGGGATTATAGGACTGTGCCACCAGGCCTAGCTTCCTAATCTCTTTTACCCTTCACATCTTCTTTTTTTTTTTTTTTTTTTTAATAATTTTTTTTTTATTAAGAAAAGAAGAAAAAAAAACATAAACAAAAAACAAGTTTCCACCTCCTCCCAGCCTCCCATTTCCCTCCCCCTCCTCCCACCCTTCTCCCCCTCCTCCCACCCTTCTACCCCTCCCCCCACTCCTCTCCCCCTCCCTCTCCAGTCCACAGAGCAGTCCAGGTTCCCTGCCCTGTGGTAAGTCCTAGGTCCTCCCCCCTCCGTCCATATCTAGGAAGGTGAACATCCAAACTTGCTAGGCTGGACTCAACTCACCTATAAAAAGGCACAGGCTAAGAGATTGGATAAGAAAACAGGATCCAACATTCTGCTGTTTACAAGAAACACACCTCAACCACAAAGACAGGCACCTACTCAGAGTAAAGGGCTGGGAAAAGGCCTATCAAGCAAATGGTCCCTTCACATCTTCTTAAGACATTGTTTATTAGTCGTAACAAAACCCTCTATGAAAAGATGAACAGGAGAGCCCTGATAGTATTTAAAGCTGTAGTTTTTGAACCCTTTCTTTTCTTACAAAATGGAATCAAAATACATTTTATCCAACAGTTTTCAACTTGAAAATTAGATAAATTATGATGAGCTGAAACTATTATTTTTTGAACAGATTTAAGTGAACACACTTAAGTTTTCAGGGCTCTGAAAAACAACCCTTACTACCTCATGCTACTCTGCCTGCTTACCTACCCAGGGATGTGCTAACCCTTGCTCCATATCTTTCCCCACCCCCTCTTAATCGTTGTTTCTTTGTGTTTATGTCTGGAAGTGAATTACACAGAAAGTTTAGAAATGCTGTTTTTGAAATATCTTAATGTCAAATACAGTTCAAGCCTAAAAGTTCCAGCATTGTCACAATGTTAGATGATTTGTCATACAATTGAGTCATTAAAATGGAGAGAATGACTATGTTCTCTGAGCTCCACTTACACATTAGGGTCTACAGGGAACCCCTCTGGGATGAGACTTCTCTACATGTTGCTCTTGGGCAACACTAGACTCTACTCAACAAGTCCTTTCTTGGTACTTGAAGTGCTTCTATGTAGAATCTTCTTCCTCTCGTCCTCCCACCCTATCTTTTTCCTTTTTAGTCCTTTCTTCTTTGGTCTTCCTTTTCTGAAGCTTTCTGCCTGTTTTTCAGTTATTTAGTTTGACCTAATATACTAGAAAGTGTTTCAACACTGACTGGAATGAAGAAGATGAAAGAAAGAAAACCTTTTTTTTTCTTTTTTTTTTTTTATTGAGAAAAAAAAATTTCCGCCTCCTCCCAGCCTCCCACTCCTCCCCCCCTCCCCCCACTCCTCTCCCCATCCCCCGACTCTTCTCCCCCTCCCCCCACTCCTCCCCCCCTCCCTCTCAAGTCTGAAGAGCAGTCAGGGTTCCCTGCCCTGTGGAAAGTCCAAAGTCCTCCCCACTCCGTCCTGGTCTAGGAAAGTGAACATCCAAACTGGCTAGGCTCCCACAAAGCCAGAACATGTAGTAGGATCAAAACCCAGTGCCATTGTCCTTGGCTTCTCAGCAGCCCTCATTGTCCGCCATATTCAGAGAGTCCGGTTTTATCCCCTGCTTTTTCAGTCACAGTCCAGCTGGCCTTGGTGAGCTCCCAATAGATCAGCCCCACTAACTCAGTGGGTGGGTGCACCCCTTGTGGTCCTGACTTCTTTGCTCATGTTCTCCCTCCTTCTGTTCCTCATTAGGACTTTGGAAGCTCAGTCCAATGCTCCAGTGTGGGTCTCTGTCTCTATCTCCATCCATCACCAGATGAAGGTTCTATGGTGATATGCAAAATATTCATCAGTATGGCTATAGGATAGGATCATTTCAGGTTCCCTATCTTCAGCTGCCCCAGTAACTAACTGGAGACCTCGCCTTGGGCACCTGGAAGCCCCTCTAGGTCCAAGTCTCTTGCCAACCCTAAGATGGCTCCCTTAATTAAGATATGTGCTTCCCTGCTCCCCTATCCAACCTTCCTATAATTTGATATCCTAAAGAAGCTAAATAAGAAGGTGAAAGAAAACCTTTTGCATTGGTCTTAGGATATGCCCTGTACATCTCAAAAAGACATTCTTAGTTGCCAAGGTGACAGCTCTGTTTCAAGGATTTCTGCTTGAAGCTATTTTGTAAAGACTTCTTTTATTCTGGTTAGGGAGAGTTTAGTTTTAAAAGGAGAAGGAGGAACTTGAATTCTCCAGTAACAGATCTGATGTTATAGTTGATGTCTCTCTGCTTTTAGTATCTAATTACCTCATTCATTTTTGAGACCCTTGGTAACTTATATCTGTATACACTCTTCTACTGAGGATCAAACATTCCTTTAGGTAGATCAGGTTTAGTGTGAGGACAGTGGAGATGCAGAGCAGTCTCGTGAAATACTCTGCGGGGTGTAGTAATAGCAAAAAAAAGAGCCATACTGAAAGTAACCATAGCCAAAACAGTGGACTGCTGACAGATCCCTCAGGCAGGGGCCCCACCTTCTTCATAGTGACATTGAATCTCTGAAGCTTTCTTCATGCAAGTGTTTAAAGTAACTTTTAATGTCATGTTTAGCATCATTTTTAACTATGTATTATTCTCTAAGATATGCAAACCACTTTTAAATATCTTTGATAAAGACAATTCAGAATTTTATCTGAAGTTTACCAATAAACTTTTACCTACTTTATTAATTATCTTTAACTTTGAAATTTCCAGTAGATTTAATACCAGATAATACTTTGAACCAACTGGAATGTCACCCATTTACTCTAATCTTGTAAGCTTTGGAATTCACCACGTCAGTACACATTCATTAAATATTCTTAATTTCAGGAAGGGTCTTTGAACTTTATCATTTTTATAATAACTTTGGAATAATTGGTATTTGCTTACAACAAAA
The DNA here is from genome assembly GCF_018167655.1 of Microtus oregoni. Classification (NCBI taxonomy): domain Eukaryota; kingdom Metazoa; phylum Chordata; class Mammalia; order Rodentia; family Cricetidae; genus Microtus; species Microtus oregoni. The sequence goes on from NW_024543072.1 coordinate 38,380,734, forward strand.
CAAGGAATCAGCACTCTTTTCCATTTTTCTTTAATGGTACTACGCTGATGATTTTAGATCAGACATGACCAATTCAAATACAATAAAGAAAATAAAATAGGCTAGGTACAGAATAATGCAGAACACATGGAACTATAGTTCAAGCTCACATTATTTGGCCAAAGAGAATACATCATCAGTCCAAATTTGGCTGAAGCCTGCAGAGTGTGGCCTTTGACTTAGTGAGAAAAAGAACATATAATTTCGTGGAGGAAGATTTGGAAATGATGAGAGTGACTTAATCATGATAAATTGCCATGTTTGTGTTTGGAAGTATTGCAAAAGCCACATTTCTGATTACAGAAACAAGACTCTGCTGGAAGAGCTTAATTACACTTGAAAGCATCAGATGGCATTTCTCCAAGCATAGTCCATAGACAGTTTTCATCAGAATAATTTGGGGGCAGGGAGCAATTTCAAAACTTATTAGAAAGCTACAAAAATAAAAACTATGAGATAGTCAGATGTGGCAGCACATGCCTATAATCCAATACTGCGAACTGAGGCAAGATGACCCACCACTAATTTGAGACTAACCTGGGCTATATAGAAAGATCCTATCTGAGGAACAACAACAACAAAAAAAGATAAGGAAAATAATAAGCAACAACATGTGAGCTAATAGCATAGATATATAACTATATATTACTGAATTGAGGAACTAAGATATTATAAAGAACTCATGTAGTTGAGCGCAGTTGATTTTTAAACCAAGGTGCCATGGCAATTAAATAATGAAATATTAGTCTCAAAGAAAGATTATTGGATAACTGGATACTGGCATTTAACAGAGTAAAATTACACCTGTACCTCACAGTATATATACAAATGAATTCAAAACAGAGTGAACAGAGATGTAAATGTAAAAGATAACTCTATTGTAAATCTTAATAACTATGGGTGAGCTAAAGAATTCCTTTATAAGATATCCATAGTGGCTGGAAAGATGGCCTAGCAGCTAAGAGCACTTGTTGCTCTTCCAGAGGACCTGCGTTCAATCCCAGCACCAGCATGACAATTTACAACTGTCTATTACTCCAGTTCCTAGCCATCTGACACCCTCTTCTGGCCTCTGTGGGCACAAGACAAGCACATGGTGCACAGATAATCATGCAGGCAAAACACCCACACACAATTTTTTTTTAAAGACATCCATCGTGATAGTAAAGGAAAGAAGGAACAAGAAAGCTGGAAGTGTATAGGGTAGTGGATAGAGGACCTGCCTAGTATGTGTGAGTTCCCTGGGCTCTGAGATTGCTTCCTAGTTTCTCAAGAAACTTGTCTGACGTGAAAGATTCTTTCAAAATGCAGTCCCAGAGTACCTGTTTCATAAAACCCCCATTTGTTCAATTACTCATATTTGAAGAAATATGAATTGGCATATACTGAACTATTGAACTGAGTTTGAATTAATGAATCTGTGCTTTAATATAATTTCTGTCAAATGCAACCACTGCCGAGGATAATTGGGGTAAAATGTTCTGTTCCACACGGGAGTTACTGAGTTATATGGGTATGGTCTTCTCTGTGGAGGAAAGTGAAGAGCAAGATGGAGAAGCAGGGTAATGGCTAAGCTATGCAGGTGGAGGAGAGGCAAAAAACTGTACTCCTTTCAATTCTTTGAGTTCATTAGTGTGTTAGGTTCTAAGAATTAAGATAATAGTCGAAGGTAATGAATTCAGAGAAATAGAAATTTTATAGGAATATCTATCAGTGTTTCTTTGGTTGCGGCATTCTTAGTGTTGATTCTAGGGTAAAAATCGTGCTGTGCTGACTTTTTTGCAAGGCTTCTTTTGGTCAGATGTTACCATGAGCATATCAACAAAGCCAAGTTGACAGAGAACAGACACACATTTTAACAGCAGAACTTCCTCAGCAATTGTATCTGGATCTGATTTGTTTCACACCATTGCAGAACCAATTGTGATTAAAAACAGGCATGAGGATTTAGACAAGTGGAAACCTTTTAGAGTTAGCAGTTTCTAACCCCAGGGAAGGCGAGTCTGCATTTTCGCATTACAAAATATTTGGGGGCTTATTCAAATGTTTACTTCCATTGAGTTAAAAAATTTATAATCTTTAATTGTGTCCTATTAATATTAATTAAAACATCTTTTAAAGTCTATAGCTGCTCTTTTTTCAAATTAACACAATTTTTTAAAAATCCCTAATTTCAGATATCTTTCTTTGGGGTAGTTTCCCCTGACCTGACTGGACTTGAACTTGCAGTGGTACTCAAGTTTCTGTGTACCAAGTTGCGAAGATTACAGGAGTGAGCTGCCATACCTTGCTCGCTTCACAAATGCCATCTTAAAAAGAAGTAGGGCCAGTGATGAGATACTAAGTTGGTAAAGGCATTTGCTGCCAAGCCTGATGACCAGAAGTTGATCCTCAGGATCCACATGGTAGGAGAGAATCTATCTACTTAATGCAAATTGTCCTTTGACCTTCTCACATGGCTTGTGGTATCCCTCCCTTCCAAAAACACAAATGAATTAATGAATGTCAATTTTTGAAAGAGTAATACAGTTTGATACTTAGTAAGTTCTGCATGATTGATATCATTCTCTCTTACTTTGTATGACTTTCATTCCCTTTTACTTTATTTTCTCTGTTGACAACAAAATAGATAACCAAGCTTAAAAGATTGTACACTTAGGTATTTTAGAATAGTTCTGTTAAATATAAATGCGCTCATATAATATAGGTCAGGTGTTTTGTTCAGTTTGGGTCTGGGATTAGATTACCACTTGTCCCTTTCTTAAAATATACATTTTTAATTAAAATATAACTGTCATTTTTCCTTTTATTTCCCCCTCAAGCCCTCTCAAATTAGTGACCTTTCTTTCTTTGATTGTTATTATACATACACACATATATATATATTTGTATTTGCACAAATATATAAATACAACTTGTTAATTTTTGTTTCTGTGTGTGTGTGTGTGTGTGTGTGTGTGTGTGTGTATGTGAGTACATAATTTCAGGGTTGACTACTTTGTGAAAGATAACTAATCAGGGAGTTCATCCCTAGGAGAGGCTTCCTCTCTCGGCAGCCTATAGTTCTTTGTCTAGCATGTCTTTTGATGTTGTCATTGTTCAGGTCACTTCTCCATTTGATATGAGCTTCTGTCCATGCTTCCTTTATGTCTAGGGGAATCCACTGTGCCTCACCCCGAAGCATGAGGATCTGTTTGAATCTTCTTTCTATCAAATTTTGGGGCTTTGGATGGTCTTTCATCTTTTGGGTACAATGGACAAAGTTCAATCCTCAGACAACATTTTTGTGTTCTGTTTTAGGCCAGTAACATTATTTAGTGACACAGAATTGATAAACGTTTTTAGAAGGAGTCAACTTAGAGTGACCAGCTACAAATAAATAGATGCTATGCCGGACCATAGGAATTTGCATATAGATTCTTGGTTGATTTGGGTGTTTTGAGGAAAGATGTCATGATGTAGCTTAGGCTGGCCTGGGACTTGATATCTAACCCAGCCTGGCCTCAAACTTATGGTTCTCCTCTCCCATTCCTGAATACTGGATTATGGTTGTATATCATCATGCCTGCCTACAAATTTGCAGTTTTATAAGTATAAAATAATCAAACACTAGCAGTTCCCTGTGTTTCAGTATTTGAAAACAGTGATGTGTTGGGAAACTAGAATCCTCTGATCCTTACTGTGGACTGTATGCTATTGAGTCTCAGTGTTTCTGACTGAGACAGTCACTACATGACACATGAATGAACTCCTCTCTGTTGAAAACCTTCATACTTACATTTGGCTGGCCAGTAGAACCATAGCTGTCTTTGTGTTGTCTTATCACATATTCATGTGTTCCAGTAAAAGTAGTCTATCCAAAGAGATGTAGCATGTTAGCCTTGGCTTCCTCTCTTCACACCTAGCTTTCTCTACCTGAGGAGTTTGAAACCCCAGTTTGGGAACTACAGTTACATAAATGGTAAGCCATTGAAAATTTAAATTGTGCCAATCACTGATGGTTTTATAAAGGTATCTGAGACAGCCAAAGTCACAGTAGTATAGTATCAAATGACCCTGTGTACCTTAAGAACAAATGCTGAGGTGAGCATGTTAGTGCATGCCCATAATCTCAGCACCCAGGCTGAGGCAGGAAGATGGTGAACTTAAGGCTTCCTTGAGCTACACAGCTAGTTCAAGACTGGTCTGGGCTACATAGTGAGATCCTGTCAAAAATAAACAATGAAATGCTGAAATGATTTATTCATTGCTTTTATGAATTTACCCTTTATCTTTTGTGTCTTTTAAAAATATACATTTATGTGGACAGCGATTTCTGTCCTACCTGGTCTCACAGTTGTTCAATCCCAAAGAAACACATGGAGGTCTACATTAATTATAAACTGGTTGGCCTATTAGCTTAGGTTTCTTGTTAACTCTTGTATCCTACATTAACCCATAATTCTTGTCTGTGTTAGCCACATGGCTTGGTTCCTTTTATCAGTGAGGCATTCTCATCTTGTCTCCTCTGTGTCTGGGTGATGACTGCAGACTGAGCCTTTCCTCTTTACAGAATTCTCCTGTTCTGGTCACCCCACCTATATTTCCTGCCTGGCTACTGACCAATCAGCACTTTATTAAACCAGTACAAATGACAAATCTTTACAGGGTACAAGACCATTGTCCCACAGCACATTTACTTTTGAGGAGGGTACATGTGCCTGCGTATATGTGAGAAGGTCAGAGGCCTACTTTTGGTAGTCATTTCTCTCCTTCCACTGTATGGATCTGATGCTTGAACTCAGGTCATCAGGCAAGTGCCTTTACCTGTGGAGCCATCTCTCCATCAATAGCAGTTATTTCCTTTATCTTCTGTATTAAGTGTACATTCAAAGGTATGTTATATAATACTGAATTGTCTAGCAGTAGTTTATTTCTGCAGAATTGTGGGGGAAGAAACATATTATGTAATATATGCAGAATTTGCGGGCTAGATTTTCTGGCCGGTTCTCCGAAGTGGTTTCTTAAACTTGGTGAAAATAACTCATAGAAAACATTTTTCTGTATTATATTCATCACGATAACTTGACTTTTGAAGGTTATGTTGCCAAATCTCCATATTAGAATCTTTGAAGGTTTAAGGACATTGAAAGGAGTGAAAACTGATGACTATTTAATTTGGGACACCAATATGAGACAGACTAAATAAGACTCACAACAGGGAGGAGGATACCAGGGTAGCCCAGAATAGCTTGATATAAGACTTGGTCTTTGTCTCCAGAAAATACCCAATAGTTCATTAATTCAGCATCTAGGGTACCAGAAATGCTAATTTAAAAAATTTCACCTCATTTATTTATCAAATAATGAAATTAATATTGGATACAATATATGCTGATATTGAGTTAATCCTAAGAGATACTGTGGCTAATAGAATAGACAGTATTCTTATATCCATGGTGCAAGCTGACTAATAAATATAGACAATAAATACAAATATATGTATTATGATATTAAAGAAAGTGCTATGAAGGAAAAGATCAAATTACCTAAGATTTTTATAATAATGAAACTTATTTTAGCTTAGAAGTTCGAGAATGTTATTTTTACTTAATAATTATACACATTTATGGAGTACAGTCTGCCATTTCAATACATGTATGCAATGTATAGTGATCTGGTCAGGGTAATTGATGTATCTTTCACTTCAAACACTTGTCCGTCCTTCCTTCCTTCCTTCCTTCCTTCCTTCCTTCCTTCCTTCCTTCCTTTTTTCCTTTAGTCCTTACATCTTTCCTTGCAAATGTTCATTGCAGTGAGTCATTAATTTGGTTCAAGGCCTCTGGCTTCTGTTACACTATCAATACTAGATCCCCATTGGGACTCCTCTTGGATCTCCTGGTTTTGCCCTATGTCGTGGAGATCCTTTAGTTTTGCATCTGCAGGAACAGCCCCTCCATGAGCTCCAACAGTTTATAGATGAAGTGGATATTGGGATCTGGACCTGGGTGGTAGCTAAATTGGTTAGCCTGTCAGTTCTCCCTCATCCTCATTACAGCAATTGGAACTGAGATCTGAGAGATGAGTAGCAGAAATTCCACTGATGGGAGGTGGAGGTGCACATAGAAATTCTTGGGTAAAAGTCTCTTAAAGTAGGAACTTTAGAACACAGAGGTCAGTAGGCCAGAGGTAAGTCGGAACCAAACTGAAATACTTTAATGGCTTCCCTGAATCTATGGGGTTCATTCTAACTTCATTGAAAATCTTTTAAAATTTCTGTCTCTGTCTCTTTCTTTGTGTATTATGCATGTGTGAAGGTATAGGCACATGTAAGGGACATGTGTGGTGGTCAGAACAATTTACAGGAGTCGGTTTTGCCTTCCACTTTCATGTGGGTTTTGAGTATCAAATTCAGATTACGAAGCTTGCATACCAAGCACTTTTACCCACTGAGCCATCTCACTGCCCATCCCCCCTCCTCCATGAAAGATCTTAAATGTCCAAGTAATTGCAAGGTGTGGTTTTAATGGTTCTGAGATGAATGTGGCTATAGTGAGTGCAATTAATGGGATAATGAGCCCAGAGAGACACTACTGCTTGGGAAGAGCTGATGGTGGTGGTTAGCTGGATTTGGGTAATTGCAGATGAAAACTTAAAGCTTAAAAAATAGATTTGTATCAGTCACCCACACACTGAGACAATGGGGATGTTCTATCGGGAACACACCAAGGCCAGCTGGCCTGGGTCTGAAAAAGCCTGGGATAAAACCAGACTTGCTGAACATAGCAGACAATGAGGACTACTGAGAACTCAAGATCAATGGCAATGGGTTTTTGATCCTACTGCACGTACTGGCTTTGTGGGAGCCTAGGCATTTTGGATGCTCACCTTACTAGACCTGGATGGAGGTGGGTGGTCCTTGGACTTCCCACAGGGCAGGGAACCCTGACTGCTCTTTGGGCTGACGAGGGAGGGGGACTTGACCGGGGGAAGTGGAGGGAAATAGGAGGCGGTAGCGGGGAAGAGACAGAAATCTTTAATAAATAAATTAATTAATTAAAAATAGATTTTTTGTTGTGTTTAATGAAGTAAGTTAACTGAGTCTTTAATTGAAAATGAGCATGGAGGATAATAAAATGAACATGGTAGTTATATAAATGACATACTGCATAGGAATTAGAGTAATGACTAAATGCCTGAAAAAAAAGATAGGAGTTATGACACGTCATAAACTTGTGAGAGATTAGGGATCATAGGAGGGGTTGAATGTGAGAAGGGGTGGAAATGATGTAAATACAGTACTCATATATCAAATTCTCAGAATTTTAGATGTTGAAAGAAGAAGAAAAATACTTTCTGTCTAGGTCTTTGCATGGGTGGATGGATAATCTAATGTTGCTTGGAAACAGCTTGACAAAGGCTTTCCAGACCCTGGGGACTTTACACTATATATAATGGGGTTCAATACTAGGGAAAAGGTGAAATAGAGATTGACATCAGTGTATGAACATGAGGAAGAGCTAGTATATTTCCACATGGTCATGGTGGTGCACACCTCTAATTCCAGCACCTGGAAGGCAGAGACAAGGTTAGTACTCCAATTCCAGCTTTAGCTACATAACGAGTTTCAGACCAGCCTGGGTTACATGACACCCTTTCTTTGCTGAGTTTACCTAGAAAAGCATACTTGTATAGGACAGTGGTAAATGATATGTCCCAAAACTTTCCATGTATAACAGCTTGGAATATTGCAAAGAAAATTTTAGTGAGACCTGCTTATTGTTGTTACTTGTTTTCTGAAACACTGTTTCTGTTTTTTATTTCCAACAAGTTTTCCATTTGGGAAGAAGGGTTTAGTAGAGTTTAGAGCTAAAATTCAATAAAGTCAAAATGTATAATTGCCCCCATTACTTTTAATTTTCATTTTAACCCCAGATGTTCTAATTTATAACTTTTCTAGAAGTTGAATTTATGATGTCCCTTTGTGTTTTGGAAGGAAGATGATGCAGCACTTCATGGTTTCAGGAATGAAATAGGCTCTGACAGTGTCTACTGACTTGCTGGGCCATGCAGAGCAGCTCACACTCTGCAGTGTTTGATTTAGCCTGCTTTTAGGTTCCCGTGATAGTTTAAGGGAGCTTCTGGAATCAAGGAGTTACAGTGAGGTGACAATAAAAATGTAATTCCTCATGAGCTGTAGTGGACAGTACCATGAATTATATTTGGTGATTGGCATCTTTGTTTGATGGTTGGTTTTTTATCACATTCCAATTGTTTTATGATTAATTTGTATTTTTACAATGATTAAGTAGTTTGAGATTTCTGCTTAAATATTTATTCTTCTATTAATCTTTGCCAGACTGTGTTTTGTTAGAACTTTTTAATACCTCTATTGAAAAGTTTTACTTATAGATGGGTTTTTCACTAGGATTTTCCAGTTAAGGGAAAATTATTGGCTGTCTCTTGTCTCCTTATGTAATCTACTCATCAATGCTGAGTCAAAAGTAACATATGATTTCATTTTTAGAGAATTACCAAGAAGAGAGCTTTTAAATTATCTGTTGTTATTATATAAACCTAGCTCTTTTTGCACAAGATAAACAAATTAATTTTAATATGACAGTATGTTCACATTACAGTTTCTAATTGTGTATGAAGATGTGTGTTTTTTGAAAACTGAGTCATCTTCTAAAAAATACATACTCTGACTGCTTGGCTTTCATCACATTTCCTCATTTCTCCACTGATGAGTAGCGCCATCTGCTGTTTGTGGAAAGTAGATTTTGAACTACTATATAGGATAGATATGTGTTATCTATGAAAAATGCAAAAATAGATTAAATAGAACAGGCAGAAGTGTGGCTGGCAAAATGGCTCAATAGGTAAAGGTGTCTGCTGTCAAACCTGATGATCTGAGGGAGAACCCAGGGACCCAAATGGTAGAAGAAAGAGAGAACTGACTCCCACTGCCTGTCCTGACTACTTCCATGGCCACATGAGCACCTACACACATATACCCAAAATAAGTAACTTCTTTTGTTTTTTGAGACAGGGTTTCTCTGTGTAGCTCTGGGTGCCCTGGAATTTTCTCTGTAGATCAGACTGATCTTGAATTCTTGAAGATCTATTTGCCTCTGCCTTTAGAGTTCTGGGATTAAAGATGTGTGCCACACCCCCCAGCTTAATAAATTCTTAAAAATTAAAATCAAAGGAAAACCAATTTGAAACTTTGTGGGCTGTGTCTTATTTACGTCTCTATTATATAAAATTATTTTAAAAATCTGATAATATCTTTTATTCCTATTCTGTTATAGTTTTGTTTACTTGCTCATTCTAACTTACTTTTTGGAGTATCAGTCCTCAGCACAGAGTAAGTAATTAGCCAACACATGTCTGCTGGTGTTTGGTTAGCTTATCCTTGGTTTGTTTTTGTGACTACACAGGCACTTTTTCTTCAAGTTGCTTCTCAACAGCCACAGCCTCCTGCAAGTCACCTGGTTTTCAGCTTCTCTCATTCCTTTTGTGTAAGAAAACATGGGTCATAGACTAGAGAGATGGCTGCAGTGAAGAGCCCTGACTGCTCTTCCAGAGGGCCTGGGTTCAATACCCAGCTTTCACATTATCCAGCGTTCACAAACATCTGTAACTGCCCGCCCAGGAGGTTTGATGTCCTTTTTGGTGCATATATGATGTACAGACATACATGCAAGTGAAACAAACATTTACATAAAATAAAATAAATATTTTAAAAATTAAAGACAACAAGAGCTAGAAAAGCAGGGTCATTACAAGGATCAGATGGGATAATCCTTGATATGCCTAAACCAGTCCTCTCCTTTCACAAAACGTTACTTTAGCAAAAGTTTGTTTTTTGTGAATATCATTTTTATATTATTTCAAAAACATAATTATTTATGAATCAGATTTTAGTCAAGTGTGGTAGAACACACTTATAGACCCAGTATTTGGGAGGCAGAGGTGGGTGAATCATTCTAAGTGGGCTCAGGCTAGCCAGGTCTATGTTAAATATATATATGAAGGGAGGGAAGGAAGAAGAGAATCAGATTTTGCTTATTACAAACTCTCACAACACACACTTCTGCAGCAAGGCTCCTGAGAAAGTGAGCGAGAACAACTAGTCCAGATCTTGACCTTCTGCTCCAGGCCATTCATGTCATGTAGTCACTGAAACTGCATTCCACACTAACTTCTTAGACTTTACTACCAGCACTGATTTCGTTCTCAGCAGTAGCATTTTTCTCTTCATAGCAGTATTAATCTCCAGCAACATTGCTAAAGAATGTTGCTAAGAAAATTGCGTGCAAAATCCAATTATTGTTACATAAGCACTGTCAGTTTTGTAACTGACACTGTAACGTTTACTGTATTGTAACTTTTTTTTTTTTTTTTTTGGTTTTTCGAGACAGGGTTTCTCTGGGGTTTTGGAGCCTGTCCTGGAACTAGCTCTTGTAGACCAGGCTGGTCTCGAACTCACAGAGATCCGCCTGCCTCTGCCTCCCGAGTGCTGCGATTAAAGGCGTGCGCCACCACCGCCCGGCTTGTATTGTAACTTTTAAATACTTTATTGGAAAGAATCACAATTTACTACAGATCTAATTGCTGTTTATATTTGTTGCCCAGATTTGGTGTTATAAGAACCATAGCTGATATGAAGCTTAAAGCAACAGTAGGCACAAAGTTCTTTAGTAGCTGTCTGCACCATTATGCTACAGTCTGTACACTTTCACTACAGAATTACCCCTAATTTAAAAATGTGTTCATTTATTCACTGCCAGAAGATTACAGTAGTTTTGAGGAGAATTCATAGGCTATCAAGAAAACAATTTATAATTAATGTGTATGAAGACAAGTTGAAGGAATTAAGAATATTTAATCTGAACAAGGATATGGTCAAAAACATCATGGATAATATAAAAAAAAATATGACCAGGTGTTCTCCATTTCCTGAAACTAGAAAAAAGGAAATTTACACTCTATAAAAGTGACAGGAGCAATAGGTGTGAGGCCAGCCCACACAATAAAGCTGGAAAGCACAGAAACTGAGCAGCATTGGGGTGTCTGGCTGTTCTTCCCAAACTCTACTTAGTATCCATATCTATTCCTTCTAGTTGGGATTTGACATCTGAAGGCTCAAATGGATACTTGTCCCCTGATCCTGTCTAGCTTAGGAACAATGAGACACCTGCTGATATCAAATTACAGTGCAAATAGACCATGGAAATCATTTATATTACCAACTAGAAAAGAGGAACAAATACCAAGGATTACGTTCATCAGCTTCTATTATTTCCTAGAAGGAAAGACTATAAACTCTTATTGAAGAGGGACACTTAAAAGAAATACCATACTAGCTCAGAATTGAGTATAATAGAGAGTTATTTATTTAGGGGTAGACTTACAGATCACAATCCTCTGCTCAAACAGGAAATTGCAACAAACAGCAGCCAGGAAAGAGGCCAGATGCATACTTTTCATTGGCATATATAAGTGTAAGAGACCAGGCCCAAGGGGGCAGGTAACTTAAAGGCTACTGGCCGTAGGAATTCCTACAGCACCTCACCCCTTTGTTTAAATAAGAAAGTTTTAAGCCTAATACAAAGTTATATACAATAAAAACAAACATCAGGTATAAAAATTAGAATTACAACCAACACAAACAATATCAAGCAAGAAACGTGTAATAAATGTTTCAATAATTATCCTAATGACTTTAAGTCTTGTATAATAAATAACTTAGCCAAGTCACAAGAGGAAAGTAACTACAACTATCTAGTCTTCAACCCCATCAAAAACCCGAGAAGGGAAATAATATTACTTGAGTAAGCAGGAAGTGCAATCAAGCAGCTTCCAAAATGTGCAACAAATGACAGAGACAACTGGCTACCTGAGCAATCACCCAAAGTCTCATTTGTAACATTGGAGCAACCAACTTTGGCTAAGGTCTAGAGTAACTGACAGACCATTTTTAGAGGCAGGAAATTTTTCAAAACTGTCTTACCCTGTCTTGGCAAGATTTGACAGTCTTTTTTTCTTGTATCTTGCTTGTCCTGTCCAGGACTTCATGCATCTTGTCAGTGGTTGATACTTGGGCAGTTCCTTGCCCAAAGACCAGTTTTGCCAAGAAGAAAACAAGCTCTAAGTGTTCAACATTCTCTCAGGAATAGATCAATGCTGCCAGGATCAGTTGTATCAGTGTCAGCAGAACCCTAAGTTATTTAAATGCCATATTCTACAGCTCTTTGAAGTGGTTGAAGACTACTTATTCATGCAGAATACAGTCTCCATGTATCTAAAGAACCTGATTAGTCTAACTAAAGTATGACAAACATAGATGACTATTGGTCTATCATTCTTAATACCTATATAAGTTAAAGACTAAGATTAGAATATTGTACAATAAGAAACAGTGCAACAAATGAGCACAATGTCCTCAAAATGTATACGTATCTTAATCAGAGGTAGAAATATATATGCAATATGCAATATGATAAATATATCCTAAAACTGTATCAGTATACAAAATGTCTTAAGCAGAAGTAGAAGCATGCATGCATACAATATGACAAAATAACTTTGCCTAGGTATACAAATATTGTGAACAAAAATAGGAATATATTCAATATAACTTAACTTGTATCAATATACAAGAATCTATGCCAATGTAAATTACCTATAAATAATAGCTCACAAGTATTCACTCTATTACTCACTATTATTATTAGTGTGAGTAAGCTAACACTAATCTATTATCCCATCCAATTTCCTCTTTTTTTTTCAAAGAGATTCCTGATCCTACATAATTTCCTCCCCAAACCCCAACCCTATACCAATTATAATCAGCCCCTAAATGATGTTCTTAATCCTGAGGACAAACTTTGTTGGGAGAGGGGACTTCGTCTTCTAGAATTACTTCCAGCTGTCATGGGGACGATGTTCTTTCTATGGGATCCTGTAAAAGTAAAATGATGGTTAAGTTCCAAGATTACTGTCTGGTATAATTGCAAATAGTCTCTAAGTATTCGGTAAGGTTTTTCTGAAGTTCCTATTTGGAGTTCTAGCCAGAATGTTGTAAAAAAAAGTGCACCATTCCAGCTAACCAAATTGGAACCATCTTGAGCAGCTGGTACCCAAGACAGGTCTTATCAGGTCTTATCATGCACTATCAGCATCATGACGTCATATCAACCAGGTGGAGTTGTTGTGGGTCCCATCTTCTTCCTGGAAACTTCAAAAATAACTGCAGGAAAATTTATTGTTCATTGTGGAAAACTTAAACATTATTTATATAGACATATACAGTCATATATATTCAATGAAAGGTAAGATAGAGACAAAAAAAGGTATGAAGAGAAGTGAATTTTTTTCTAAATTCTTTCTTCTTTCTGTTCCATACCAGATAGCTCTTGACGTGAGACAGAAACTCTGAATTTTTCTTTTAACAACATGCTTGGATTTAGAGAAGGACAGAGCCATTGGTCAACTCCAAAGCCAGCTCTACATATTCATAGATTTAAATGTATTATGTTTTTTATCACCTGCCCTTACAAGTCATATTTCTTTCTTTTTTTTTTTTTTGATGTTCCTTATTGGATAGTTATTTTTCCTTCTTTCAGCATCCAAACATTCAGGGTGTTTTGAATTTTTGATGTTGTGTATTTTTCTGTAAAGAAAAGAGCAGAAACCTGCCCCAATCTTAAATGGTTTTCTTACCACATGTATGATTGTTGCCATTGTGGATGAGCTGTCATTTCTCAAGAGACTGCTCTTTTTAAAAGTGAATCTTTATTAATTTTGATGGTATCCATAGTTTTTCTTCTCCTGTAGAAACAAGAGCAAAACCCCTTCCCCAATGTAGCACATCTCTTGTCTTCCATTGTGCGGTTAACACATCCTTGAAATACACCAACTGATTTAATTCAGAAGACTTTTCTATTATTTAATGTTTCTGCTGCTATTGCCCTTTTCTCATTAATGTTAAGAAAATTCAAGGTTAATAAAGCATTATGTAGTCTATTTTGGGGGATATTTTCCATCCCATTCTGTTTATTTAACATACCCTTTATAGTTTGATTTGATCTTTCTATAACTGCCTGACCTGTAGGAGTGTGTGGTATACCTGTAATATGCTTTATATTATAATAAGCAAAAAACTGTTTCATTTTCTTAGAGACATATGCTGGACTATTATCTGTCTTTATTTGTGCAGGTATACCCATGATGGCCAAAACTTCTTATAAATGTGTGATTACTGAACCATCCTTTCTGAGCTTAAAGCAGCTTCCCACTCAAAACCTGAATAGCCTTTCCTGATTTATTTGCATCAGTATAGAATGTATGATTCCAGTTATTGGTGTGTCCTGTACAATGTGGGGAAGGATCCAAATAGTTCTCTTTATAAGGTTAATTCTATCACTTTTGGGATAATTGCTATTAATCTCTCCTAAAAAACTATCACAAGCTCTTTGCAAAGGTGCATTGTCTTCCCATAACTTTTTTATTTCATCAGAAGTAAAAGGCACTATAATCTCTTCTGGGTCTATACCTGATAGTTGATAAAGTCTCAATGTTTTTTTTTTTTTTTGTGGTTTTTCGAGACAGAGTTTCTCTGTGGTTTTGGAGCCTGTCCTGGAACTAGCTCTTGTAGACCAGGCTGGTCTCGAACTCACAGAGATCCGCCTGCCTCTGCCTCCCGAGTGCTGGGATTAAAGGCGTGCGCCACCACCGCCTGGCTCAATGTTTCTTTTATAATTAATTCAGAGACTTATTCCACATAAGTTTTTAATTTTTTACTTGGTTTATGTGGAAAAAATATCCATTCTAAGATAATATCTTCCCTTTGCATTAAAATTTCTATGGGGAAAATTTTAGAAGGCAATATGACTAGAATGCAATTAAAATTTGGCACACATATGTGCCTCCTGTAATTTTTTCTTCAACAACAATCAATTCCTTTTCTGCTTCAGCTGTTAATTCTCTGGGGCTATTTAAGTGTTTTTCACCATCTAAGGTTTTGTTTAAATGAACTATTAGATCAGGTGTTATCCCAACAGCTGGTTATAGACTGGAAATGTTTCCTAATAGTCTTTGAAAGTCATTCAGAGTTTGCAATCATTCTCTCCTAATTTGTGCCTTTTGTGTTCTAATTTTTTGTAAGTCTATTTTATAACCTAGGTGATTGACAGAATCTCCTCTCTGTATTTTTTTCATGAGCAATTTGTAATCCCCATTTTGGTAAAACTTTTTTTACTTCTTCAAACATTCTTTCTCAAGTATCTGCATTTGAATCAGATAATAAAATGTCATCCATGTAATGGTAAATTATAGACTTAGGAAATTGCTTACATATTATTTCCAATGGCTGACTTACAAAGTATTGGCATAGAGTGGGGCTATTGAGCATTCCCTGTGGGTGGATGGTTTTTGATATCTCCTAATAGGCTGAGAATTATTAATAAGTAGGCACTGTGAAGGCATATTTTTCTCTATCCTTTTCTTGTAAATGTATAGTGAAGAAACAATCTTTCAAATCAATAACTATAAGAGGCCATCCTTTTGGTAATAGAGAAGGTAAAGGAATTCCAGATTGTAGAGGGCTTGAATTACCTTACTGACAGCTCTTAGATCTGTCACCATTCTCCATTTACCAGATTTCTTTTTAACAACAAATACAGAAGAATTCCAAGGGCTGGTTGATTCTTCAATATGGTGAGCATCTAGTTGCTCCTGTACCAGCTGTTCTAAAGCCTGCTGTTTATCTTCTGTTAATGGCCACTGTTTAACCCATATTGGTTTCTCAGTTAACCATTTTAAAGGTAGGGCCATTGATACCTCTAAATGTTTGCTAGTTGCTTTGTACAGCCTGAATGGCTGGTGACCTTTGTGTATAGTACCTTATAATATCCTTTCCAGAATTATGAGTTTCTGGGCATGCATAAATGTTAATCTGGGTATTCAGAAATTACCACAGCAGGTCACAACCCCATAAATTCACTTCAATATTTGCCACATATGGCCTCAGCTTTCCTCTCTGTTCTTCTGACCCTATGCAGTCAACCCATCTCATGCTTTGTTTCACTGGAGATAGAGTTTCGATTCCTAGTAATTGAACATCTGCCTCTTGAAGAGACCAATTCTGGAGTAATGATACTCACGTCCACACCTGTGTCAATCAAACCTACAATTATGATGCCATTTATATGCCCCCTTAGCTTTGCTCTTTGATCATTTATAGAAGGTTGCCAGAATATACATTTCCTATTTCCTATTGGATTTTTAAATTTATCTTCCATATTTATTCTATCATCTAGAACAGTATGATTTTTTACAGGAGGCTCTAGATTTTTTAATTTTCCTGGTGAGACATGTCTTCCACAGTGACTGGAAATGACTGTACTACTTTTGGCTTGGGGGCCTGCAAGAGGTTCACCCAAGGAGTTTCCCAATGGTATTGGGTGCTTTGTCTGTCTTTTGTTGATCTGCATTCATTAGTCCAATGTCGGCCTTTGCCACACCTCCTACATATACCTGAAGGCTGAGTCCTCCTATTCTTCTCTTCTCTTTCAGAGGAGACATTATTCCTAGGAATTCCTTGTCTACAATCCCTTCTCAGATGTCCTATTCTACCACAATTAAAACATTTGGCATTTTGATGTCTCCTCATTCCTTTGGAAATTGCTTCTCCAACCCAAGATTCAGTATTATAGTCAAATGTCTCAATGTTCATTGTATGCAGGATCCATTCATGCATTGGTGCTGATCTAACTTTTAAAGGCCCAAGTATCTTGAATTCAAGTAACTTGAATTCTAAGTTGGCATTTTCCAAAGCCAGATATTTAATAAGTACTCGTCTAACAAACCACTGGGTCTGTTACTCCTATTTGTACTGTCTTAGTTAATTTGTAAAAGTCACTAAAGGGTTCTCTCTGACCCTGTTTAACCCTGGTATATGATTCAATTATTTTTCCTATTCTTGTATTCTGTCCCAAACATTTAAAGCTGCTGTGTGGTGTAGGGACAATTTGTTCATCATAAAGATCTTGAGTCTGTGGGTCACCATAAGTGCTCTCACCAAGAATTTGTTCTTGGGAAGTCTCAAGTCCTTTTACTTTTCCCTGTTGTTCTAAAACTTTTACCTCTTCCCTAAAATAACATTTAAACATCAGTTGAGGCCTGTCATCCAGGACTGCTGAAACCAGTCATGTGGTGTCACCTTAATGCTAGAAGCCCATGTCTTTATCATCTCCCTAACAAACAAGTGCAGTATACAAGTCATAAGTTATGACAGCTTGCTTGATTTCTTTTAGATCATTCATTCCTATAGGTATCCATCTACCATCTTTGGATCCTTTGGAGCCTTTAGAACTTAATGCTTTGTCAGAGTAGATTACAGGGTAGGAAGCTAAAACTCTGGGTAAGTCATCTCTGACAGCTACTGGGGATGCTGAATCCTGTCCTTGTACCTTCTTTCTCTGCTCATCAGCTCCAGTAATTTCCTCAATCATTTCAAATCTTTTTACTATTGTCTTTTGTAAAGCCTGAATCTCCTGTCCTGTATATATTTCTAGTGATTTCATTGAGGCACCTTGCTTCTGGTCCTTATTCTGCATGTGTGATTCCAAGGTCTGAAGTTTTTTCTTTAAAGATAACATCTCATCTTTGGACATTATTTGGATAGCGTGAAGATTGCTTTCCTGGAGAGATACTCTATCTGCTAACCTATCATAACTTTTTAACAGATTTTGATTGTCAAATTAAACAATATGAATTCTTTCATTTAATTTATCAGTATCCTTTGACATGGATTCAATTTTGTCTGTCAAATTATGGTTACCCTTTTCAAGAGTATTAATTTTTTCAGGTAACTTTTGATTTTCTTTTATTTTATTGAAGGAGAAAAAAAAAGAAATTCCCGCCTCCTCCCAGCCTCCCATTTCCCTCCCCCTTCTCCCACTCTTCTCCTCCTCCCCCCATTCCTCTCCCCTTCCGTCTCCAGTCCAAAGAGCAGTCAGGGTTCCCTGCCCTGTGGAAAGTCCAAGGTCCTCCCCCCTCCATCCAGGTCTAGGAGGGTGAACATCCATACTGGCTAGGCTCCCACAAAGCCAGAACATGAAGTAGGATCAAAACCCAGTGCCATTGTCTTTGCTTCTCATCAGCCTTCATTGTCCTCCATGTTCAAAGAGTCTGGTTTTATCCCATGCTTTTTCAGTCATAGTCCAACTGGCCTTGGTGAGCTCCCAATAGATCAGCCCCACTGTCTCAGTGGGTGGGTTCACCCCTCGTGGTCCTGACTTCCTTGCTCATGTTCTCCCTCCTTCTGCTCTTCATTGGGACCTTGGGAGCTCAGTCCGATGCTCCAGTGTGGGTCTCTATCTCTATCTCCATCCATTGCCAGATGAAGGTTCTATGTTGATATGCAAGATATTCATCAGTATGGCTATAGGATAGGGTCATTTCAGGTTCCCTATCCTCAGCTGCTCAGGGAGCTAACTGGGGACATCGCCCTGGGCACCTGGGAGCCCCTCTAGGTTCAAGTCTCTTGCCAACCCTAAGATGGCTCCCTTTATTCAGTTATGTGATTCCCTGCTCCTCTATCCAACCTTCCTTTCTCCCAATCATCCCGTTTCCCCAAGTTCCCCCCATTCTCCCCTTCTTACTTTTCTCTCCCCATTTCCCCTTACCCCTGTCCCAACCCACCCCCAAGTTCCCAATTTTTTGCCCTGCAATCTTGTCTACTTCCCATACCCAGGATAACAACTATATGTTTTCTTTGGGTTCACCTTCTTATTTAGCTTCTTTAGGATCACAGATTATAGACTCAATGACCATTATTTGTGGCTAGAAACCAATTATGAGTAAGTACATCCCATGTTCCTCTTTTTGGGTCTGGGATACCTCACTCAGGATAGTGTTTTCTATTTCCATTCATTTGCATGCAAAATTTGAGAAGTCATTGGTTTTTACCTCTGAGTAGTACTCTAATGTGTATATATTCCACACTTTCTTCATCCATTCTTCTATTGAAGGACATCTAGGTTATATCCAGGTTCTGGCTATAACAAATAATGCTGCTATGAACATAGTTGAACAAATGCTTTTGTAATATGATAGGGCATCTCTTGGGTATATTCCCAAGAGTGGTTTTGCTGGGTCCTGGGTAGGTTGATCCCGAATTTCCTGAGAAACCGCCACACGGATTTCCAAAGTGGTTGCACAAGTTTGCATTCCCACCAGCAATTGATGAGTGTACCCCTTACTCCACAACCTCTCCAGCAAAGGCTATCATTGGTGTTGTTGATTTTAGCCATTCTGACAGGTGTAAGATGATATCTCAAAGTGTTTTTTTTTTTTTTTTGGTTTTTTTTTTTGTGGTTTTTCGAGACAGGGTTTCTCTGTCGCTTTGGAGCCTATCCTGGAACTAGCTCTGTAGACCAGGCTGGTCTCGAACTCCCAGAGATCCGCCTGCCTCTGCCTCCCGAGTGCTGGGATTAAAGGTGTGCGCCACCATCACCTGGCTTTTGATTTTCAATGGTATTAATCCTGTCAGCTAGCTGTTCATTATTAGTCTGTAAAGACTGTATCATTTCTAAAGGTGCCTCATTTTTGGCTCTGTTATCAAACCATTTTCTTAAGGATATAATATGAAAAAAAACTGAGTCCCAATAGCTAATAAATGGATGTGTCACAATAACCATTTAAGCCTTGCAGAACACAATCCATAGTATTAGCAAAAAAGTTACTAAACGTTTCAATGGTAATGTTGTCTGTCATTATATAACTTTCAAGTTTTTTGATTTATTAATTAATAAGATATTTACTTGGTATGAGGTCCGGTAAATTGTTTTAGGTGTAATAATCTTTATTATCAAGCAGGTGCCGTGGTTGCAGAGTCGCAATTAGAGGTGCAACCTGGTGCCACTAACAGTCCTGAGCCTTTTGGCTCTTGCCTTGGTGCTGGTTAAATACTGAGAGTATGCTTTGCTTGACAATTAAATCAATTCCGTACACAAAGCAAAATTCCCAGAACTTATGGGGAGGGAACACAAACTGGAAGCTGTGCAAGTCGCCATGCGGCAGGGAACCATGGCAGGGAATGCAGCAGTGGGGGCGGTGCTTGGGGGGAGGGTGTGCGCACACTTGAGAAATTTCCAAGCCACCACACTCAGTTAGCTCCACTGTGGTGGTGGTTCTACAAAAGAAATCACTTAGGTAAAAGCAAACCAAGCATGTAGGGGTGGGAATCTTTCTGGGTTGTGGACCTAAGCCTTTAAGCCCGTTCCACCTGGTGGTGTGGTGTCTGGCTCCACATGGGCGCCAGATGAAGAAGGACGCTTAAAATAAATCCCACACTAGCTCAGAATTGAGTATAATAGAGGATTTTTTATTTAGGGGTAGACTCACAGATCACAATCCTCTGCTCCAATGGGGAACAGCAGTCAAATCCAGCAGCCAGGAAAGAGGCTGGACTCGTGCTTTTCATTGGCATATATAGTATAAGAGGCCCCGCCCAAGTGGGCAGGTAACTTAAAGGCTAATGGTGGTAGGAATTCCTACAACATCTTATTTCTATCCATTTTTTAAAATATTTTGTTCTTTGACCTGTTTCTTCTAAGGTGATAGCTACCTCCAATTGTCTAGTGACCCAAGCTTGTTTGTTTTTGGAAACAGGGTCTCATGTAGCCCAGACTGGCACCAAAGCCAGTACATAGCTGAGAATGGCTGATATTTTGCCCCTCCTGCTCCACATCCTAAGTATCAGGAATACATGTCTCACTGTGCCTAGTGAGTGATTGTGGGGATTGAACTCAGGCCTTATGCATGCTAGGCAAACACTTTACAAACTAAATGAGCTACTCCCTCAGGTGTTCTTTTAAGGCTAAGTTACTGAGTGTCACGATTGTATCGACTAGCTTGGAAAAGGGAATAAGTGTCTCAAAAAGTTAAAGAAGAGGGGCTGGAGAGATGGCTCAGAGGTTGAGGGCATTGCCTGCGCTTCCAAAGGTCCTGAGTTCAATTCCCAGCAACCACATGGTGGCTCATAACCATCTGTAATGGGGTCTGGTGCTCTCTTCTGGCCTGCAGACACACAGACAGAACATTGTATACATAATTAATAATAAATTTAAAAAAAAGTTAAAGAAGAAATGTACAGATCAACATTCATCAAAATGCATTCCATAGATTCCTGGGGTCCTTGGATAGCTGGAATTCCAAATGAAAATTCTGAGTTCACCTTTAGGAACTTTGATACAAGGATTCCTAAGATGTGTGGTGCTTACCTGTGTGTCAGACAGTGTTCTACAGTCTTCGCATGTAGTTATCTATGTCGTCCTCACAATGGCCATATTAGATAGGTGCAGCTTGTGAGGAACCTGAAGTGTGTAGAGTTTAAGTTCTATAATTAGAAGAAGATGAAAAATTGATTCAGAAGTAGGAAGCCAGGTTCCTAAGCCTACCTCATAACTACCTCTTCTTTTCCAAAAGAGATAAAGACAAGAAGTAAATAAGATTTAATTCTGAAGGAAAGGTCTGTGACATTGCCCAGTTAGCTCTAGATCAAATATAAATTGGGACCAAGATAAGGAACATTGTAAGGACACAGGAAGCCAGTGATCAGTGGGGCATCTTCCTCCACAGCCTGGTCCCTTTTGTGCAGTGTGTGTTACAGCCTCCCTGACGTCCAGAGTATGCAGGCTACCCCTTCCCTGTTCTTACCAGTGCTGCTCTCACTTTACACTACTTCCTCCTTGCGCTGTATATCTTTGTGTTTAGTCTTTAAACCTTGTTCAAGATGCTACTGATTTGTAAGTACCAGACTCCCCACCCCATGTGTGTGTGTGAAACTTTTGCAAGTCTCCCTAAGGACTGACTGATATTTCTAACTTGAGCTTTCCCTGCGACACTTTCCTTTACCTGTGTCACCATCTTTCTTATGTTTTCATTCATTCTTTTGAATGTAAACTGTACATACACAGTGAAATCAGTCAACCTTAGCTTCTGATGTAATGAAACTTATAAAATGTAAGTTAAAAGCAAAAACAATAAAGGACTTTGAGTAAAGAAATTTATCTGATCTTCCCTCCCCTCCTCTTTTTCTCTTGTCCCTGTTTTTCTCCTTTATTCTCATTAACCCAGAACTTTGGAGTTCAAGCAACCTTTCTTTCTCAACCAGGCCACCTTAGTAGCTGGGACTACAGGTTCATGCCACTGCGTAAAGATTTTTTTTAAGGCTACCCAGACTTTAGTGTAGGGTTTCAAGAACAGAAACAGGAAGCTAGGGGGTCTTTTGTATAAACCAAGTTGAAGAAGTGATGGTGGGAGCTGGAGAGATGGATCAGTGGGTATGAGTACTTCCTGCTCAAGTGGGAGCACCTGATTTTTGATCCCAGAATTCATGTTAAAAGCTGTCCATCTAAACAGAACTCTCAACAGAGGAATCTAAAATGGCTGAAAGATACTTAAGGAAGTGTTCAATATCCTTAGCTATCAGAAAAATGCAAATCAAAACAACTCAGATTTTTTTTCTTACACCTATAAGAATGGCTAAGATCAAAAACACTGATGACAACTTATTCTGGAGAGGATGTGGGATAAAGGGAACACTCCTGCATTGCTGGTGAGAGTGCAAAGTGGTATAGCCCATTTGGATGTCAGTATGGCTGTTTCTCATAAAATTATGAAACAACCTTCCTCAAGAACCAGCAATACCACTTTTGGGTACATGTCCAAAGGATGCTCAATCATACCACAAGGACATGTGCTCAACTATGTTCAAAGCAGCATTATTTGTCATAGCCAGAACCTGAAAACAACCTAGATGTCCCTCGACCGAAGAATAGATAAGGAAAATGTGGTATATTTACACAATGGAGTACTACACAGCAGAAAAAAATAACGACATCTTGAAATTTGTGGGCAAGTAGATGGATCTAGAAAACATCATATTGAGTGAAGTAATCAAGACCCAGAAAGATAAATATAATATGTACTCACTCAGTAGTGGCTTTTAGACATAAAGCAAAGAAAAATCAGCCTAAAGTTCACATTCTCAGAGAACCCAGACAACAATGAGGACCTTAAGAGAGAAATATATGGATCTAATCTACATGGGAAGTAGACAAAGAAAAGATCTCCTGAGTAAATTGGGATCATGGGGACCATGGGAGAGGGTAGACTGTAAGGGGAGAGGCAGGGAGTGGAGCAGAGAAAAATATATAGCTCAATAAAGACAGTAAAAAAAAAAAAAAAGCTGTCCATGACTGTTTGCATCTGTAACTCTGGCACTGTGGGGAGCTGAGATAGGAGGATTACTCGGCTTGCTGACCACCAGCCCAGGTCTGAGTTCAATAAGAAAACAGTCTCAAAGGATTAAATGCGGAGTGCTACTGAGCAGGACACCCAGTATCCCTCTGACTAATGTACATACATGCATAGCATAGGCACCTATGCACACGTGTACAGTCACCTCAAACACAGACACATATGATTATGTCTTGCATATATTGGGAAATTAAAGATGATAAGTAATTGAATAAGTAATATATTCATTCAGTTAAATAGAGCTCCCAAGATTTATTGATGAATTATAATCTTTTTGGTAGAACATCTAGAATAATAGACATGTATGTTATAGGAATGCGGGAAAGATTGTAGAAAAAACAGATTTATGCTAGAAATAAAGAATGCAGAATTATAAATGTCTCAGATTTCTATTAAAATGACAGGAAGGGATATTTAGTTTGATCTCTACTGTTTGTAACTTTTTTCTTTAAATTTTCTTAATTCAAAAATGCAGAAATGAGGCTTATCAAATGGGGTTTATCTCAATGCTACAGTGGCTATCTGGCATGCAAAAGGCCCTGAGTTCAATCTTCAGAGGTGCAGGTGTACATGCACATGTGTGCCCATGGACACACTCATAGACACACACGAAACAAATGTGTACATGCACATGTGTGCCCATGGACACACTCATAGACACACATGAAACAAATGTGTACATGCACACGTGTGCCCATGGACACACTCATAGACACACACACGAAACAAATGGGTCCTGGAGCTCATTTTACATTGTTAGAATCTACAGAGTAGGGTAAATGAACTAAAATATATGATAGGTGGTCACACTCATGTTGGACTTCCTTAATCAGAATATTTCGGATTGAAATCCAAGAATGGAACATTTAACAAATCCTCTCACCGTTCTTCACCAACATTCCTCATTTATCTACTTAGCAATCCTATGTACAGAGAAGAAGAGACACTACCAAGCTAATTAGAAGAAGAATTGGAACCATAACAGGTGCTTTCTAAAGCTTTTGGCTTAAGATGTCATATTAATGAATTGCTACATTTAACTGCCAGACTGCTTAATATTAGGCCTAATTTACTATATTTATTGGAGGTGGATTTAACAGGACTTCTAGTGCCTTTCTCTGAATTACTGATATTTTTCCAGCAACTAGGACATTCCTGCTTCTATGGTATCGTTTACTAATTAGGTCTTTGCTTTGTTATATAGTGTTCTTGTCACACACACACACACACACACACACACACACACACACCAATTGTTTTGTTGATCTCAGACTAATTATTTGAACTAAACCTTCCATCCTTTCTTTAAAAGGAACATCTTCTCCTTGCTCTCTGGAAGGCAGACCTGTGATTTCCAATGTAATTTCTTGATGTGAGAACAGCATTTCTTAGAAATAAACTTTTATTATTAGTAGTTTAATTATCCTTCCATTTTCCATGGATGCTTTCCTCTTGTTGGTTCTTATAAAAGGAATAATCTCTGTCTTCTGTCTTATGGTATTAGCGTGGTTGTACTATATCCAGAAGCTATCAAATAACTAACCCATGTTTCATGGAACTAGAAATTATGTTTGCCCCTTAAATTATATTGTATAATTGAAAACATACACAAGGTCATTTTTGATTTGCCATCTGAAAGAAGAGCAGGTAATTATTATGCTTTACTAGCCAGAGGTTACATATTTCAGATATCCATGATATGTGGATAGATGGACAGAACTTAGGAAAGCGTGGTTGTACATCTCTGTGTTTACTATGATTTTGCCTGACTAGAACATGTAAACCTGTAGCAATAAGAACTTTGCCAATTTAGATATATTTTCCTCCAGGAAAGCCAGCTGCTCATCAGAGTACTGTGTTACATTGCTTTTGTCATTTCTTTTTTTATATACATAAGTAACTTTTGTTTCGTTATAACTTCACATTGAAGTATATGTTATTAGATTGAAAGCATGTATGTGTTTAGCTCTCCTGGCCAGGAATGGGATTTCCCAGGAATCAATTAAGATGTATTTGCTTTAAAATTTTAAAACACATGATGAGCAAATATTTATTTTCAACAGAATTTTAAAGATAATAATATTAATGGCTCATTTTCTCTAAAATTTCTACTAGTTTCATCAAATTTAACTGCTTGTTTGAAGTTCTGTCACATTGCTTTCCTTGTTTGCTCATTTATTCTCACTGTTAGTCTGTCAATATTTATCACATTCAAGCTGTTACAGTTTATTAATATTATAAAGCACTTGCCTAATGTGTGAAGGCTTGTTGTGTTCCATCTATAGCACTAGAAAAAGATATGTACATACTCCAGTCTCCTATTCATGTTTGTATTTTACTAAGCTTGTCTTAGTCTCCTGTAGATTTATTTATTTAGAAACAGGATCTTGTTTTCTAGCCTTGCTATGTAGAACTTTCTATGTTGATCACGCTGTCCTCAAACTCATTAGAGCTGTCTGCCTATGCCTCTGGAATGCTGGGGATAAAAGGTGTGTACCATCATGCCAGACCCATTCCTGTAGATTTTTAAATGGTTAATATATAGCTTCCTGATAAAGTAGAAGACTACTTCAGTACCTCAGTACCAGAATGTACTCAAGTACAAATCACTGAACAAACACTGAGGTTTAATAGAAATTACATGTCCTCAACACCTTTCTAAATGATTGTCACACATTTTTTACTGCTGGCAGATAATATAAAGGAAAAAAGACAAAAACTGTATTTTCATATTTCAATTAACATATTTTGGTAGAATAACATGTTCATTTAAAAATGTTTTTATTTATTATTTTATTTTATGTGTCTGAGTGTTTTACTTGCACATATGCCTACATGTATACCTGGTGCCCTTAGAGGCCAGAGAGAGTGTCAGATTCCCTTGGATTCGAGTTACAGATTGTTATGAACCACTGTATGGGTTCGGGGAATTGAACTCCGTTTCTCTGGAATAGCACCAGTGCTTTTGACTGCTGAACTATGTTTTCAACTTCACATTTGGTGAGTTTAAATGCATGAATCTAATGTTACCTCGATATTGTAAATACTTTGAGATCTTTGCATAATAGAAATACACTCATGGACTGGAGAGACGGGTCAGAGGTTAAGAGCACTGTCTGCTCTTCCAAAGATCCTGAGTTCAATTCTCAACAACCACATGGTGGCTCACAACCATCTATAATGAGATCTGGCGCCCTCTTCTGACCTGCAGACATCCATGTAGACAGAACACTGTATACATAACAAATAAATAAATCTTTAAAAATGCACTCATTTGTTTGCTGTGGGACACATCAACTCCATTTCCTTCATAAATTTTTTATGAATATGAATGTGCATGAAAGGAATACTCATTAGGGAATTGGATAGGTTATATTTTGATAATACTATATGATCAGAATTTGCATGTACCAGAGATTATTTAACATTTTCATTAAGTCATTTTTCAGTTTCTGAAACAATGTTCTCCTTCCTGTGCAGATGAATGAATTTCAGGTTTAGTTTAAATATATATTACTTCTGTTATTTTCACATTGATTCCATATATCTTAATAATTTCAGTCGACTTTATTTTAGTATCTTTTAATTTTGATGTTGAACCTCAAGAACTTTCATAAGTGATTTTTGAAAACATTTCAAATATTAAGAAATATAAGTAGACTTTAAGTTAAAGAATTTTAAGATTTGCTTGTTAAAAAAATAATTCTCTTGGTTGCATATCAAAACGCCTGAAAATTTAAGGCCTCACCTTGATCAACTACATTAGACTCTACAGTGTTACTCATACTTTTTAGGTAGTTCTGACAAGCAGGTGGCTTGCTATTTCTTGTTAGTGTGCAGTTTTCATCCTGGATTCATGGTAGTATTACCTGGGAAGTTCTTAAAAATGCTGCATGCTGCTTCTGAGAAGTGTTTTTGTTGTTATCTGGCTGTTCTTTGGTGGAGCTTCTGCCTCTGTGTGCTATAAAAGTTCTCCAAGTGGTTTTTATTAAGTAGCCATGGCTAAGAGACACTGGTCAAATGCACAGAGAACTGAGCTGGAACCAGAAAACTGGACAGTCCACTCCTGATTTCTGTGAACTCAGGTAAACCATCTGGCGTATATGAGTCTTCTTTGTAAAATAGAGCTGTGAGTGATACCTTCTAAGCCTGACAGATAAAAGGTTAGTATAATTTTTTATTTTTTAAATATCACTGTATGTGAGAATGCAATCATGCAGGTGGAAGTAGGATAGCAGTATTCAGGAGTCTGGCGTCCTCGCTTGTTTATGCTGTGCAGCACACTCCAAGCCAGCTAGCCTACAGCTTCCAGGAGATTCTTCTGTCTCCACCTCCTATCTCTCTTGCTGAAAGAATACCAGAATTGCAAATGCATACCACTGCATCCTTATTTTTACATTGGCTCCTTGGCTAGCACTGCAAGTGCTAAGCCACCTCATGAGCCCAGTTGTTATAGCCAAAGGAAGCAATATTCTTACAGTGCTTTACAATCAAGTGCTGAAAAATGGTAGCAGTGAAGTCTTACAATGGGAAGAACGATCTCTTCAGGTCTCTTATACTTTGGGAAGGAAGATTTTAGATCTCCAAAGTACAAGTGACTTGGCTTCCTCGATTGAGCTCAAAGTATGCCCCAATTCTTAGAGTTTTCACTACATTTTTTTTTTTTTAGATCAGGCTGCTAGTGGCAATAGGTGGTTGGAAATCAACAGGGGGTAGAAGAAAAACTGTAGTTGCTCTAAGATGGCAATTTGAAAAGAAAAGAAAAAGAATATGGGCTAGGAGTGTAGCTCAGTAGTAGAGCTGTTGCTTAGCATATGGGAAGTCCTGGATTCTGAAGAGAAGCAGGGGAGGGTGGCAAATCATGTAACTAGAGTCACTTTTCTCACATTTACTCATTGCTTTACACTCATTCAGTTAACACTGAACATCTTTATCCCAGTGTCCTGGCAACTGGAATGTACAACTAAAGACACAGGTTCCAAAACTTAGAGCACTCTGGTAGGGGAGTGCATAGTTAAGCAATGAGATCCTGTGTGCAGCAGGGGAAAGGTGCTAGTCCACACATCTTTCTTCTTATTCACTACTCGTGGAAAGGGAGAGTAAGACTCACCCGTTGTTTGTATATTTTACATTGTGTTTGTCATCAGTATAACCTAGAGTAGATTTAGCCATGAGGGTTTTTCTGAGGGTCTGTGAAATCTGTTACATGAATCAGTTGCTTGATTTTCGTGCTCCAATCCTGACCTCTAGTGGCTGCCCATGAAAATTCCCCAGAACCAAATCACTTCTTTTTGCTGATTACCTATCAAATTCCAATTTAGCTATCCTAAAAGAATGGACCTTTAAAAAATATAAAGAGAGGCAGAGCAAATAGTTTTAAGAGAGGCACAGTAAAACAATGGACTTTTTGTCTAACATGCTGCAGTATTCTTGCTGAAGGTCTTATATTTAAAAGCAGCCAGTACCTCTTTACTTTTGCTTGCTAATTATCTATCACTTTCTCCATTCGTTGAGGAAGCGAAGGGTATTACTATACAGACTATAGAAGAGAGAAATTTCAAAGAAAGGTAAACTGGATTCTCTTCTGATTATGTGTTGCTTGTTGCGTGGTCTTGTTGCAGTTTTGTGGTGGGGCATTGCTGTCATGTGGCCTCCTGGTGGTGTGTGCAGAGAGCACATTGTTACTTCTGTGATATTTGTGCAAAAACATAACCTAAATTTAATTTTAATGGAAATAAAATTGAGGAACATCGTACAGACCAGTATTCTTCAGAAGTGCCAGGACCATGGAAATGAGGGTGAAATCTGTCCTAGATGAAAAACTAGGTAGATCAGACTTCAAATTCCTAAGTAAAGTTCAGAGTTTTATCCTGGGTCAGAAAAAAAGACATTTGACAAAGATTTCCTCCTTATTTCTTGGTTTGGTTCATTGTATATGATTTGATTATGTAACATACTGTCATTTGGTGAAACTCATTCTTGGAACTTTATTTACTCAGTTAGATTATACACTCCTACACCATCAATGAATGTTTTTAAAATTAAAAATACTTATTAATTTTGCTCATGGTCTCATGAGTTACCTATTTGAGAAGGGCTCAGATGTATGACCATGTTTTGATTCATGTGATATTAACTAGACCAGTCCAATTGACTGCCAAGATCTCTTCTCTCATGTAATCCCTGGTCTTGACCAGTGACATTGTCTGGTCCACTATACCCTCTTATTGTTCATCTTCTTAGAACAATGAGAATAAAGGTCTAAGTGCTCTTATGCTTCTTATATGATAATTTAATTCCAAGAGCAAACAGTCTAGGAGATGGGCAATCTAGGAGTTGGTTCCTAAAACCCTCCCACCATAGTCTTATCATCAGAGTGGTAACATACTTTCTCAGATTTAGAGGAGAGTTCAGATGCCCTACCGCTCAATGGAAGAAGTGTCAAAAGTTGTAGCCTTCATTAAGCCACCGCGGATACCTAACTAAAGTTTTACTAAATAAGCACCTGAGGTAAAATTAAAATACCAAGGGCCTGTTTCATTCTGACACTCCTAAGCTCTGTTCATGGCTTTAAGAGTGTGCTGTCTCTGAGATTCAGTTTTCTTGTCTCAAAAATGATTACAGTAACAAATATGCCATAGATTTGTTGAGGAAATATCATCTAGAAATAAAAGCCATAAAGTGCTGAAGATGGTAAATAAATACATGACCTAATAATAATTGCTAGCATTTGTCAGATACCAAATAACCCCTCAGTTGATAGGTTTTTTGCAGGCTGTTGCTGTTTCCTTTGGTCAGAACACCTTCCTGGGGTGATGTATCCTCTTTTGGATTTAACAGATAACCAACACCCATTCCTCTTACTGCCTGTGGTATCCTTGTATTTTGGCTCCTACAAATCTGTTGACTTTGCACTCCCTTGTTAACTTTCCATTCCTACATGCTGCTTACATACGTTGATTCTGACTAATGACCGAGGTGCTGATGCATATGTAGTCCTTTCTTGACATTATCTCTTCAGCATTTATACTCAGTGCTGTTAGCATAATTTTTGACAGTGTCTCTCCCAAGCTACCAGGCTTCTCTGAACCCATGGCTGCCTGCTCATCACAGCCATATATTCAGAGTCTTTCTTGCAGTGAGTGTTCAACTGCCGGCCTTTATTTATGCATGATTGTGCTGCTCAGTCATTAACCTAATCAGAAACACTGTGATCTGTACTTCATAGCAATTACTCACTTTGGGGCAATTAGTTATAGGTGTTCTTGAAAGCAAAGCTATTGTCAGACTGTGACTGAATTATGAAACAGCAGTGTCCAGATCAGTTGAGGAGCACCTCTTCTTGTACACAAGGCTGATGTCAATCTA
This sequence comes from Microtus oregoni, assembly GCF_018167655.1. Taxonomy (NCBI): domain Eukaryota; kingdom Metazoa; phylum Chordata; class Mammalia; order Rodentia; family Cricetidae; genus Microtus; species Microtus oregoni. The sequence goes on from NW_024543072.1 coordinate 38,411,457, forward strand.
CTGTCACAACAGGAAAATGGTGACCCTTTCTTTCTGCAGCAGTCTGGTTTTTTAGTGTCTCATAACCTGAGAGCAGTCAACCACTTTTTGTTTGTGGATGCTTTCAATGTAGAAACAAATAATAGAATCTTGTTTAGATAGAATGCACCTATTTTTGCTTTATGCTCTGTAATTTTACTTGTATTTAAATGGGAGGAATTACTTTAATTCTCTGAATTTAGAGGCTATATTAAATAATACCGGAACACGGCACAGGTTCATCTGAACTTTAGACTATTGTAACACATATCCAAGAAAATCAGTTTGCAAGGAGAAAGGGGTTATTTTGACTCAAAGTTTATAAGTTTCACCATGTGATTAAATGACTCCATTTCTTTGGAGTTATGGAGTTCATGACTTCATGAAAAGAGTTCAGAACAAAACCTCTTTCTTCATAGTCAGAAAGTATAAAATCAGGGAGAAGCCAGAGTTCCACAATCCTGTTTAAAAGCATTCTCCCAGGGACCTAAAAACACCTACTTAGCCCCACCTTTAAAAACTGTCACACACATGTGTACACACACACACACACACACACACACACACACACACACACACACAAAGCAATGCCACCCCAGGAAGCAAGCCTTTATCACATAGGGCATGGGTCTTTTGATATGGAAGCTGTAATATTCACATGTCAGTTTCTTCTCTAACTTAGTGGTTTAGAGAATGACTTTTATAATTTGATGCTTAAGTTAACATACTTGGTCTGTTTTGTGAACTGTGAAGCCCTAGAAAAATCAGTGATTTCTATAAAATCTATTTTTTTTAAATTTTTAAGTAGGGCTTCATTATATAGCCTATGGTGACTTCGACCTTATCATCCTGCTGATTCTTCTGGTTTCTGGTAGATACACTACCACTCCTAGCTCATTCTGTAAATCATAATTTATTTTTGTGAAAGTTTAGGATTGATGTGTAAGGAATAAGAGTATGCTTTTATGTAATTAACTCAGATATTGGCACATTTAAATACTAATCTGACTATCCTGAAACTCACTGTATAGACCATGCTGGCCTTGAACTCATAGATATCTCTATGACTCCTAAGTTCTGGGATAAAAGCTGTTTATCATTATGCTTGGCTTATATATTCTTGTTTATTATTTTGCTCTTTTTATGGTTTATTATTATTATTATTATTAAAATTTCCACCTCCTCCCATTTCCGTTCCACTCCCCCACTCTCCCTCTCCCTCCTTCTCCAGTCCAAAGAGCAGTCAGGGTTCCCTGCCCTGTGGGAAGTCCAAGGTTTTACCCCCTCCATCCAGGTCTAGGAAAGTGAGCATCCAAACAGACTAGGCTCTCACAAAGCCAGTACATGCAATAGGATCAAAACCCAGTGCCATTACTAAAATATAGTAGTTAGACTTATTATTGAAATTAACAGATAGTCATAGCAACGTATTTATTGATTTTACTCTTTAAAAAATGATTTATTTATTATATATAGTGTTCTGCCTGCATGTATGCCTGCAGACCAGAAGAGGGCACCAGATCTCATTACAGATGCTTGTGAGCCATGATGTGGTTCTTGAGAATTGAACTCAAGACCTGGAAGAGCAGCCAGTGCTCCTAACTTCTGAGCCATCTCTTCAGCCCCTTGATTTTACTCTTAAGAATCCTCTGTTCTTGTTTATTGAATAGCACATAAACAGTGGACATTTGCTTCCTATCTACTGCTTCCAGTGAATGAAGCATTCTTAACAGGCATGTTTTATTTTGGGTCAGGGGACTGGATTACACGTTGTATCTAAGGCCAGTACAATTAGTTACTTTATAAAGTCAGGTTAAATGAAAGCAGGCTGAGCAGCAGGAGAGAAACAGATTGAGCACAAAGTTTTAATTGCTGCAAGGCATAATATTAACTTTGTTGTAAGGTTGGGCAAAAGTTGAGTTCCTGAAGGTGAGAGGTATTTCCAGAAAGTTATTACCATACCTACTAATAAATTACTAGACATAACTTATGCCTGAGCAGTGGAAACATTTTGGGAATGCCCCCTCCCTTGTTTGTTTTCTAGAGCTATTTTGGCTATTTAGAGATTTAAGGTATATATATATATATATATATATATATATATATATATATATTTCTCTGTTAATGTTTTTCATAGCTTTGTTGCTTCAACATTAGTTTTAATAAAATTCAAGAAAAGAGATTTTTACCATAATATGAAGGTGGTTCTGTGAATCAGCCTAGTTGAATATGAAGGGGAAAGAGTCAGCTACAATGAATTAGGATGGCTAGTGTAAATCACTAAATAAGCATGTACCGTGTGTATGCCTGCATTGTTCTGTGAAAGGTCATTGGATTATACACCACAAAACTTGGGCTGGAAGTGATCTAACTCTGCTACTAAACATGTATATAAGCTTAAGCTAGTCACATTCATACCCTGAAACCTGAGAATTATAGCCTACATTATTATGAGAATCAGTGAGATTTTCATATTGTGTAAAAACAGGGAAGTATGGCCAGTGTTTGAAGTGATGCTGTGACTGACAGCCATGATGGTTGAATATGCAGTGGAGTTTTCAATAAAGCCATGAAACAGTTTTGGAAGGAAAAGAGGAGTGTGGGCTGCTGTAAGAGAAAGTGTGCAAGTGTTATACATTTGAGGGAAATAGAGAAATGGAAGAGACACTTAAATTTTAAGTGTGGACTGGACGTGCTGGATTTAGTCTAATGCAAACCCTCAATTGGAAAGCTCTCAATTATGAGAGTTCATTGTATCTCACTGCTATGACGGGGTACATAGTGTTAAGACTGGTTTTTGTTTGTTTAATTCTGGCGTACAAACTTTGGCAGATAAGTCAGTAGCTACTTGAGTTGGTTAAAATATAAGTTTAGATTGTGAAAACAATTGTAATTTTAGCCCACATTTAAAAAAAATCTAAGATAGCCTTCTTGCCTTTTCCTCCGGCTGGTAAGTTAGAATCACAGTCAGTCTGGAATCATCTCTAACAATGGTAATGTCAATGTTTTCTTCTCTCATCCCAGTTGCACTTTCCTTCTCATTTTGTAATTAATTAAGTAAGCCAAAACCAAAATATTAGGTTCATAACTTTTAGTTTAGTCTGCCAAATAGTTTGTGTTTATCATTCATTTTTTTCTGTTATTCTTTTGTAATTTTGTTACCTGGCTGTAGAAGGTTGCCTAGTACTCCATTACAGAAACACTAAATATCTTGTCCTACTCATTACAGGACACTAGGTATGTGGTCCTAGTCACTACAGGACACTAGGTGTGTAGTCCTAATCACTACAGGACACTAGGTGTGTGGTCCTAATCACTACAGGACACTAGGTGTGTGGTCCTAGTCACTACAGGACACTAGGTGTGTGGTCCTAGTCACTACAGGACACTAGATGTATGGTCCTAGTCACTACAGGACACTAGGTGTGTGGTCCTAATCACTACAGGACACTAGGTATGTGGTCCTAGTCACTACAGGACACTAGGTGTGTGGTCCTAGTCACTACAGGACACTAGGTATGTGGTCCTAGTCACTACAGGACACTAGGTGTGTAGTCCTAATCACTACAGGACACTAGGTGTGTGGTCCTAATCACTACAGGACACTAGGTGTGTGGTCCTAGTCACTACAGGACACTAGGTGTGTGGTCCTAGTCACTACAGGACACTAGATGTGCGGTCCTAGTCACTACAGGACACTAGGTGTGTGGTCCTAAGCACAATTTCTGGTTTGGAGAGAGAAATCAGAAATCCTTTGTAGAACACACTTCTCATGGTACAGTTCACATCTAGAAGGCAGATAGATTCTTTGAAGTGAGAACATTAGCAAAGCCTTAGCTTATGAGAGATGTTAACTGAAAGATATTTCTTCTCACATAGGAAAACTTGCATGAAAAGAAACTAGAACATTCTTTGGAGACATTGTTTCTGATTCTGTTATTTTGAGCACATAAGATTCTATATCTCTTGGATTTAATTGCTCAATATTTCTTCAGTCAGTGGGCTGAGCCCAGAGTTCAGTTTAAGCTCCAGTATGGCTTCCACAGAAATAGCTTATCTTTAATGAAAATTTACATGATTTTCATGAAAATGGGGAAAGGTTCCTCATCTACACAAATAATACACACACACACACACACACACACACACACACACACACACGAGCACTAAGCATGCAAACACTAAGCAGACAATAGGAGTACCATGTGTTGAAGTCAGGTTTTTTTGTGTGATCTTCCCACTCAGCAGGAGTTTCTCTCTTGTTTTTTTCTGCCCCTTACAGGATATCTACATAACCAAGAAGTACAGAGTAGAATTAGAGAATTCAGTCAATAATTTTAAAAATCACCATCTTTTTTCCATCTTTAACAAGGAACTTGGATATAGAATATAAGCCTTACATATAGGGAAATAAGCCACAAATGGATAGAATAAACAGGCCTTATACATGGAGAAATAATCCAAAAATGGATAGAAGAAAATAAGTTTTTATAAAAAAAACTACTTTTATGTATTAAATAGAACATTGAATTTTCATAAGTATTTTAAGAAAGCAAAATACCTTTTGAGAAGTTTTTTTTTCTCTTTTTAAAAATTATTCATTTTATTTTATTTTTTATTTTTTTTATTGAGAAAAAAAATTCCGCCTCCCATTCCTCCCCCCCTCCGCCCACTCCTCTCCCCCTCCCCCACTCCTCCCCCCTCCCCCCACTCCTCTCCCCCTCCCTCTCCAGTCCAAAGAGCAGTCAGGGTTCCCTGCCCTGTGGAAAGTCCAAAGTCCTCCCCCCTCCATCCTGGTCTAGGAAGGAGAACATCCAAACTGGCTAGGCTCCCACAAAGCCAGAACATGAAGTAGGATCAAAACCCAGTGCCATTGTCCTTGGCTTCTCATCAGCCCTTATTGTCCGCCATATTCAGAGAGTTCGGTTTTATCCCATGCTTTTTCAATCACAGTCCAGCTGGCCTTAGTGAGCTCCAATAGATCAGCCCCACTGTCTCAGTGGGTGGGTGCACCCCTTGTGGTCCCGACTTCTTTGCTCATGTTCTCCCTCCTTCTGTTCCTCATTGGGACTTTGGGAGCTCAGTCCAGTGCTCCAGTGTGGGTCTCTGTCTCTATCTCCATCCATCGCCAGATGAAGGTTCTATGGTGATATGCAAAATATTCATCAGTATGGCTATAGGATAGGATCATTTCAGGTTCCCTATCTTCAGCTGCCCCAGGAACTAACTGGGGACCTCGCCTTGGGCACCTGGAAGCCCCTCTAGGTCCAAGTCTCTTGCCAACCCTAAGATGGCTCCCTTAATTAAGATATGTGCTTCCCTGCTCCCCTATCCAACCTTCCTTTATCCCAATCATCCCGTTGCCCCAAGTTCTCCCCATCCTACCCTTCTCACTTTTCTCTCCCCATCTCCCCTTACCCCCTCCCACCCCACCCTTAAGATCCCGATTTTGTATTGGCACCATTACTACAGAATACCCGATAGAAGCAAGTTAAGGGAAGAAGGACTCACCAATGGAAGGGATGGTGTCATCATGGCAGAGATGGCATAACCACATCTGGGGCAGCAGGAGCATGAGACTGCTTGCTCACTTTAAGCAGATGAAGAAACAGTTCTCTGGCTTGAAATGGAGCTGACCTATGATTTTTAAAAAAGATTTATTTATTCGTTTTTATTATGTATACAGTGTTCTGCCTACATGTACATCTGCACACCAGAAGAGGGCATCAGATCTCATTACAGAAGAACAGCCAGTGCTCTTAACCGCTGGGCCATCCCTTCAGCCCCTGACCTGTAATTTTTGTGTTCTTTCCTACACCTACAGACTAGGCCTTGCGTACAGCAGGTCCTATTATCTATGAAAACAACACTACCAGATAGGCCTGTAGCTAATATTTCACATCCAACCATAATACTATTGTAAGTAAAAATGAGAGAATTTTGGAGTTTTGTTAATAATGTATGAAGTATTGGGAAAATACCCAGTAAAATAGTGGTAGGTAGGAAATGTGATCCTGTTGATGTTCACATTTATTTATTTATCTATCTATCTATCTATCTATCTATCTATCTATTTATTTATTTATTTTCTGTTTCAGGGTTTGAACATAATCTTTCATGTAGCCTTGGCTCTCCTAAAGGTACGTCTATTTTCATCGTAAGTTATCAAAATATGTTACCTCTTTTGCTTGGTACTGGAATCATTCCACTTACAGCCTGTGACTCACTTTAGACTATTATTTATGTTTTGCATATATGTACGTGTTTGGTGTGTGTGTTTGTGCATCTCTCTCTTCTCTGTGTGTGTGTATGTATGTATGTGTTTGTGTCTCTGTATGACATGACATGTGTGTAGAGGCAGAGGACATCCCTCAGAATCAATTCTCTCCTGCTGGCATAGAAGATGACTCTCTTAGAAAGTCTGATCCTCTCCCTGTCATCCCTTAAAGTTATCATTTATTTGGTATTTGTTTTTCCTAAAATCCATTTAATCTTGCTAACACTCCAAAAACATAAAAGATGTTTTCATTCATAAGAGCTGTATAATAGGAGACAAAGCTGAAACCTATTTCATGTCAAAATGAAACCATCTTTGTTTTTCTAAAAATACTTCCTATAACATTCCTAAACATATAATTGAATTATTTAAAAGCTTCTATATTATACTAAAAAAGAAACTACTACATTTCAATTTGTTGTTCTTTTCCTGATAGCTGGAATTATATGATACTTTAGAATTCAATTATAATTACATTGCTGAATTTTATATTAATATATCAATATAGTTCTAACCATATAGTAACAATAGGACATTTGTGACAGAGTTGGTTTTTTTTTTCTTAAAAAAAAAAAAGTAGCCCAAAGAAGACATTCTGCTATTGAAGACGAAAATTACCTTTCTTTCCCCAATAAGTTTGTGGTGAAACCACAGACAATGGACCTGGACAGATTCAGTTCTGTTTTCAGCCTTTTAGACCTTGCTAAATTAAGTGCTTAGAACTTCAGTTTTGAGATAATAATAAAATTAATTTATGGCATTACAGTTAAATAAGATGGTATATTAAACTTCTTAGTAAGTGTCTAGATATTTACTGCCCAATTACTGTCAGCTGAGGTTATTACAGTCCCGCCCTCAGGTCCTGTGACTGTGGAGCAGGTGCTCTTAATCTTGGAGTCAGCCCTCCAGCCCCAACTTAAACTGTTTTCATGGCATAGATATATTTACTTACTCCTTTCATAGTGGACCTTAACGATGATTTTTTTCCTGATATTAAAATAAATCAACTTTATCACATGCCCTCTCAACAATAAATAAAGCTTAATAATGACTAGGCAGGGAAAGTATTATGTGGTTGAAACTAAAAATACCATTAAATCATAAGTAAGTACAAGGAAGTCCAACAAGGTTCTATTTTTAGCTATAATTTCTAATTTTCTTTTTCACTATCAGGCATTTTATGTTTTCCAGAAATCTTTTCCTATATATTTGTAGCTCATTTCCTAATGTTTAGTCTGTCTTTATGTAACGCAGTGCTATCCCTCTAGATATAAGACCTGTACTGTACACCAACTTAATACTGTAGCTATTGACTAATTGCTTTCTTGAGTGATACACTGAGTAAAATATTTGTAATATTTTAATTTTTTTAGCATTTTAAACCTAGATGTATCCTTGTCAGAGGACATTTTTTTTGGCTTCTGAGTAGAAAGGCATCTTTTACCTTCTCTAGTGATGCTTGAACATCCTTCAGACATCATACTGCAGAATTAAAGCAGTTAGAAAAGTTAAAGGAGAAACCACTGGTAAAGTAGGGATCTATGCTTATAACTGCCTTATATGAATCCTGAAACTGACTCCACACCGAGGTGGAAGATGTGGGACTACATTGAAGTGAATGCCATCAATCTGATTGCCCTACCTGATAGAATAAACATTCAAACATAAACAATACTGACTGACTTCTTATTTTTTCATATGTCAGAAAAAAAGAATATGCATCTGTTTATATAAAAGTTACAACTTGGATAACTTTATAGAAGTTCTGAGCCTGACTGATTTTTGAGTAGACCCTATGTCTGTATTAGAAATGATTTCTTGTGCATCTTCTGAGCAGACTATTAGCAGAAGCACAGCCTAGGTCATAACTGAAGAGGCTGCCCAAGGTTGCCTAAAATGTTATATCTCAGTAATGACAAAGCTTGAGTTAGTTATTTTCTTTTTTACCTACTACTAGTACATATTAATTGAGTTCAATAATAGAATTCTTTTTAGTATTTTCATACTTGTGCATAATATACTTTGATATGGTTACCCAGTTACACTTGCCTACTGTTCCCTTCCTCTACTCTAATAGTCCCCTTTCTTTCCTGTCCTTTTTTTTTTTTAAACAACTACATTCATCATGTGGAAGAAAATATGCAATATTTTTGTCTTCCTGGGTCTGGCACATTTTGCTTAGCACAGTGACCTTCTGTTTCATTTATTTTCTGGAAAATGACAACAATCCATTCTTTATAGCCAACAAGTCCATCATGGGTGTTTACTACATTTTTTTTATTGTCTGTTGGTGAGTACCCAGACTGATTGTTTATTTTGCCTATTGTGACTAGTGTTGCGATAAACAAAGTTGTGCTGGCTTGGATTTCTTCAGGTATATATCCCTTAAGAATGGTACAGCTGGAAGTTCTATTTTTAGTTTGTTAAAATTTTTGTATAGATGTTCAGAATGACAGCATTAGTTGATATACCTAACCAACGGTATAGTAAGGGTTCGTTTTCCCTTTGACCTCACCAGTGTTTTTGTTTTGTTTTATTTTGTTTCTGTTTGTGTATGCTTGTATTAGATAGGTCTCACATATGCATATAATAGTTAAGATTATGTTGACACTGGAGCCAGACTATTTACCTTCAAGTTTCATCTCCAGAAGTGCATCCAGTGATGCATTCAGTTTGTCCCCAAGAGTCTGCAAACTCTTTACTTTCACGCTGTTTGAAAGTCCAATTAAAGTCTCCTTAGACTGCAGCAACCTAAACTCTCAGCTCCATAAAAAGAAAAAGTCACAACAAAAGTTACATGCTTCCAAGATACAGTGAGACAGGCACATGCAAACATTTATATTCCAAAGGTGGGAAATGGAAAATAGTAAGAAATCATCACAAAGTAAGACAAAAAACAAACAAAGCCTTCATTAAAGCTTAAGTCTCTGTGTCAGTTATTTATACTGGTGGCCTGTAAGCACTGTGAGCATGGGCAGCACCACTCCTGCAGCTGGACCGATGGGACCCACAAGACAGCTCTCCAGGCTGGCTCTGCTCTCTACCTACAACTTTCCTCAGCAAGTTCTGCTCACTGCTGCTCACTCTGCCTTCCTGGAGTCTCTGCTGCTACTTCACACTTCATCCTCACAGCTACTGCCTACAGGGATTCTCTCCCTGCTGCACTGCCTGTACTCCCAAGCTCTCCTTTGACATCTCAGTGAAAGCCTCCATGACCCCCACAGGTTTTACATTCTTCATGACTGCAGAATTAGCATTACTTGGATGTTGCCAGGGTCTTCTGCCTGCATAAGCTATTCCTGGGCCCACTTAAACCATGACTAGCCTTTCAGCTAGGTATGGGAAGTGAGTCTTCAGGATCTTCGGTTGTACAGGGCACCCCAGATCTTATTTATCTCAAGTAATGAAATCAAATTTTCATTTCTACATCCATGAGCCCTAGACAGATGGGATAGTCTTGCAGAATACTAGGATTTTGTTGAGGCAGTCACCTTCTTGTCCAGGCATATAGTACTTGGCTTTTTTATGTTATAACAACTTCATATTCCTTGGTCCACATTTTATACATGTTCTGTTTCGGACTTAACTGCAAATTAAAAAGACAAAAGGTCTGCTCTTTTCCTTTCCCTCCTAATTAGCACTTTAAAACTGGTTAAATTAGCAGTCTGAATGTTTTACTTCCTTGAATGTCCCTCAAGGACACTATACACTGCTTTGGTGATAAATAACTTTTTGTGATAAATATTTGAGAGAAATGTTATTTTTAAAAGCAGAATTTAGGCAGACATGACAGCTCTGTAGCTGATTGCCACCAAGTCTGATGACCTGGGTTTGATCACTAGGAACTTTGGTAGGAGAGAACCAGCTCCGGCAAGTTGTTCTGTGATTTCTACAAGCATGCTGTATCATATATACCAGTTGCGTGTGTGTGTGCACACACACTCAGTAATTAAAAAAAAAAAGCTTTTTGAAGAGGAACAATTTATTTTGGTTTCAAGTTTAGATTCAAGTTCCTCCAAGGTTTATTGGATAGTTTGCTTTGAGAATGTGGTGATGTAAAGCTTCCTCCTGGTGGTCTAAACACATGGCAAAGGCTCCTCACCCAAGAATGGTCAGAAAGCAGAGAGAGATGAGGAGGGTTCAGCAGGAGATAGCACCACAACAAATTTCCTTTTCCAAGTAGGTCTACTGCTGAGAATTTCCACCTCCCTCTGAGACAGGATAGAAAGGAAAACTTTGGTGACAAGAGAATGGAACAGGGCTTCTCATCCAGAGCCCAGTTGAATCCTCCAGCCATCAAAAGCAATAAGGATCCAGCACAGTGATCAACCACTTAAGGCCTGTCTCCATTCCCAGCTACAAACTTGCCATAACTCCTATCAAAAGAGGATAAAGAAGATTTCTTAGCAGCCTTTTGAGATGTAACATGACAGTCACTAAAATGGTATAAATGGCTAATGACTTTCTTGTAAAGCCTGTACCCACATTTGGGTATCTTTTACCTTGTGAAATTCTCTCCAAGAAACCCACGCCCATGCGAATCAGCATATTTTTCTTTCTTTCTTTCCCTGAGAGCCTCTTTTCCTCTTAACCCTAATGCCTAAGACTCTAATATAAAGTCTCCAACTCTGCTTAGTTTTAAAGTGACTAATCCTGCAATTCTCAATGTTCATACTATAAATTCTAGTTTGACTTGAGTTCAGGTCCCCAAAAGCTTAGGGAGACTCTAAGCTGGAGTGACAGGGTAGACCTATGTTTCTGCAACTTCACTGCTGATAGTCCCAATAGTGCCATCAAGTTACATATAAATCTGTCAGTAGGTTGATTCATTAACTAGGTCAGAGTCATCATGTTCCAATCTCTTCTCAATGATTAGATGTACCACATGGAAACAAAGGCTTCTACATGAAACTTTTATGGAGGATACTTCTTATGCAGACCATGCTAACCTTTATTGTCTACCTCCCACAAAGTATCAGGCCATGGACAAAATGAAGCTAAGTGTGACCTCTGTCTGATTTGGAAGAAAATTTCCATTTCTATTTGATAAAACTAAAGCTTTTACTGCCCACATTTCTATCAGTTTTCTGATCTTCCAAGCTGTGACTTGAGTCACTTTCTAAGCTCTGCTTACATCATTCTAAACTCTCTCTAGGTCACTTCTCCAAAGTTTTCCAGATTTCTCCTGGGAACTAGTTCCAATGGCTTTTCTCATTGTCTATCTTATAGTAATGACAATGACCCTACTTCTTTGAAACGATTTTCTACCAGCCAGCCTCCAGGCACTATAATAAATGCTTGAGATAACCACACCTTATTAAGAGAAAGAATTTATTTTTGTTCATGATGTCAAATGTTCTAGTCCAGGACTGATTGGCCATGTTGCTTTTGAGTCTATGGTGAGGCATCATATCACAGCCACAGCATATAACAGCAAAACTGCTCCCCTCAGAGCCAGGGAGGAAAAGGAGAGTAAAGGGAGCAGGACTCACAGTCTACTCCTTGGTGTCCTGAGTACTCTAATGGATACTATAACCTTCCAGAAGTGCTCTCATAGGACCAAACCTTTAGCATATGCTCTTTTGGAGGATGTTCTGGGCACAAACAATAGCAATAAGGCACAATTCGTTTGCTGTTAGTGTCTTCATTTGACCAAAGGAGAAGTGAAGAAAATGGGCTTAATAGAGAACCAAGAGTTCCATAATTAGGAGCTGTTTATGAGAGGTGTAGGAATATACACCCAGTTATTTAGCACTAGGCTGATGATTTGAGTATTCCTTTGACCTTCCAAAAGATGAGTCCCAATTTGCTCTCTGCTGCTCTCAGGAAGAAGGACTGCCATGCTCCAGGGGCTCTGCCTGTGCTGTGTAGGGCCTTGCTTGAATATGTGCTAAGGGAGGAAAACATGATCAATCCGGACAGTGAGTTTTGTCTCCTTGGCATTTGGCACAGCACTTTTGAGTTCACAGTTCTTGTTTCTGTGCTAAAAGATGGTTGAATAAGAAAAACTGAAGATTGAATTGTGATTTCTTCAAGTTAGAGGTGGAAAGGCCAGGGGTTGGAGCGGAAATTGGTGACCCTTCCCTCAGGTTGGCAGTGGTTCTTGCTGAAGGATGCTGCTCTCCTGCGGGTGGCAGTAAAGCTCCACTCATAAGTGTGCAAATGATTTAGCATTGAGTTCTGTGGCCTTGGTCTTTCCTCTGTTGTGTCTCTCCCAAAATCATACCAACACCTGCCTTTATTTGATCTGCTTTCTATTTTAGTCTAATGTATTCTCTTGTCTTATGATAGATTAATGTGGAAACAAACCAATAAATACATATATAGGACTTCTACTTACTGTAGAATGCTCTCAGATAATTTTGTTGCAGAAATAATGCATTTTATGAAATGCGGATCTATATTGAGGGGAAAGTCCATTATCACAGTGCATTGCACATATCAAATCTTATTTTAAGTCTGTTGAGGCAATGCTTCATTGTTTATCTCTCATAAGGCAGTCTAAAGTGCCAGGAATCAGGGATAGTTTGGTAAGCATGTCTTTGTCCCAAGAAGCCAGTAATTAATTTGATCTCATTGTACCTTCAGAAATATGAGACCATTTGACAGAGACAGAATAAAACCTCCCTGCCCCATTTTTGTGAGCAAAGTACATTCTCAGCATAAATTTACTCAAGCTTTCAACCCCCTTACTTAAAAATCTTTCTTCTCTTTTATCCTCCACTGCTTTGCTTCCTTCTGCCTGTTAGCATGGATATGTTCAACACTCCATTCCTTGACCAGCTTCCCAGCCATGTTCTTAATCTCATCTTCCTGCCTCACTTTTGAGAAGCCATTACTGTAGTTTTCCTGTTTTGTTTAGGTCCTGGATTGTGTGTGCATAATGAGGAGAAATAGAGGTAACATTTGTTGTTCTAAAGTTGTCATGGTTGTAGTAGGAGAATATGATTTAAATCATCCTGTCTTTTAAGGAACTTTGAGGCTAGGCATAATGGCATACTCCTTTAACTCTAAAATTCAAGAGGCAAAGGCAGGCAGTGTTTCACTCCAGCCTAATCTATATAGTGAATTACAGGTAGTGTTAGAGTTAGGGCTAGAGTTGGGTTAGGAATACATATCAAGACTCTGCCTCCAAAAAGTAAAAGTAGGGGAAGGTTTGGCAGCCTAAACATGGGGTACCAGCTTTATTCTGGGAAAACCAGGAAAGATTTTTAAAAGATCATAACTAAACTGATAACAGAATATTTTAGGCAGGGCTAGCAGCATTCAAATGTTCACAAAAGGAGAAATTCAAATGGCAAGTAAATATTCAGCATCTCTAACCATCAGGGAAATTAAGTTAAAACTAGAGATGGCTCAGCAGTTAGAGCACTCTCTGCTCTTCCAGAAGATCTAGGTTCAACTCACAGTACTCATATGGTGGTTCATAGTATCCAACTCTCTCCTTTGATTTCCATGATCATTAGACATGTATTTACTGCACATACATGTATGCAAACATTCATAAAATAAAGTAAATATTAAATATTTTTAAAAAACAAGTAATAACAAATGCTTGGAGGATATGGGGAAAGAGTAACCTATATCCTCTGTTGTAGCCATAATTAAAATCTGTATAAAGTCTACTCAAAAAAAACAAAAGATATAGCTACTATATGACCCAGCCTTCTCACTCCTGCACATATACCTAAAGGACTCTACATCCTACGTAAGTGCACATCCTTGTTTATCATTGCTGTCTTCACAGTAGCAAAGAAGTGAAATCAGGTTAGATGTCCCTCAACAAAATGGATTATGAAAATGTGACACATAAATACAATGGGATTTTATTCAGTCTTAAAGGAAATAGATGTTATGAAAGTTTCAGAAAAATTAATGGAATTGGAAAACACTGTATTCACTCAGATGACCCAGACTCAGAAAAACAAGTACTATATATTCTCTCCTTGTTTTCTTTTGTTTTTATTTTTCAAGACAGGGTTTCTGTGAATAGCCCAGGCTGTCCTAGATCTCACTCTGTAGACGGGGCTGGCTTTGAACTCATAGAGATCTGCCTACCTCTTCCAAGTACTAGAATTGAAGGTGTATACCACTACTGCTCAGCACGTATGTTCGCTCTTACATGAAGATCCCAGCCTTTATCTGTAAGATATGTGTGTCCGGGAAATGTAAATATGAGTAGAGGCCAAGAATAGAAAGGGGCCCATTAATGTGGGAAAAGTAACAGTGAGGACTTAAGGGAGAACATGAGGAAGACAATAGGACAAATGGACGGGGCATGGGCAGGGACAGATAGTGTAGCAGGGAAGGTGGGGGTAGAGAGTGAAATATGAAAATCACATATGGAAATCTGCTACTTTTTAAGCTAATTTAAGTGAAATATATAAAAATAAGATAAGTTGTTAGTGAAACTGTCCAACTTGAGTCCTTTAGTATGAGGTTCTGAATGTCTTTATGTTGCTGTTTGTCTATTTGTGCATTTTCATCTAAAACTAGATTTTTTTAAGGATCTATTTTTATTTTATGTATATGAGTGTTTTGGTTACACATGTTTCTATGTACTGTATGTATGCAGTGCATGTAGAGGCAGGAAATGGCATTGAATCCCCTAGAACAGGGATTGCAAATGTCTTTAAGCCACCATTAGGATGCTGGGAATTGAACCCAGGCCTTCTGTAAGAGTAGCAAGTGCTCTTAACTGCTGAGCCATTGCTCTAGTCCCTGAAACTAGATTTTAACCAAACTAGTTAACTTTCTGAAATTTACTCCTTTATAAAATGAAGGGACAAGAAAATACAATTTGTAAGGCTCTACTTTTCTTTTATGCAAACAATATGTCAATCTGTGCTACACACATATACGTATGTTTATCTTTATGTATATATATATACCTCTATGCATTTTAGATTTAATACATATATGTATTTGTGTTTTATATGTCTCATATAACTTAATAAATGAATAGATTGCAAAAATTATAATTATGACATTTGTTAAGGTGCTTGACTAAATTTATATGTGTTTATATTACTTAAAAGGAAATTGGCACAGGGCCTGGAGAGAGTGCGTACTGCTCTAATAGAGGACTTGAATTTAGTTCCCATCATCCATATCAGGTAGTTTACAATCTCCTGTAACTCCAGCTCCAGGGGATTCTGATACCTCGATACCTGTGCTCATTCTCTCTCTCTCTCTGTCTCTCTCTCTGTCTCTCTCTGTCTCTCTCTCTGTCTCTCTCTCTCTCTCTCTCTCTCTCTCTCACACACACACACACACACAAAATTAAAGTAAAATAGATCTTTTTGCATGACAGGATAATATAAAATTAGGAGAATATTCTACTTTGTGTATTTATTTATAAGTGAATACCAGAAGTTTCTAGTCTACCTAGGAATCTGTTTTAGAAGCATGTTTGAATGTTACTGGTGTGCTGTTATGAGCCTAGTGCACACTACTGTACTATGCTCATCCTGTCATATTTATACATACTTAAGTAATATGTTGAGGCTATGCAGAAAAACAGCTGACTTCTGTTATGTAATTATTTTATTGGTTTTACTATTGTGATATCAATGGATTCTCAAAGTCAATCATCAGATTATCAACACTTTAGTGAGCAAAATTAGTCTATTTCCTACTAAAAAGCAATACTAGCAGTCCACAGAGATAAAGAGTTATGAAAATTTATTGATCACTGACAGCCTCCAACCAAAGCCCTAACTGTGTAATCCCAATGTAGCTGTACAGAATCTACAGGTTACGGGGTGCACCTAAATGTCCTTTTAAGAAATTTATAAATAATAGAAAGGTACTTGTCTTTTACTAAGTACCTGAAATGTATCAGGTGTGGTGTTAAGCACTTGAAATTATCTTCATGATTTTTAATTTTTTCTCCTTATTATAGTGAAATACATATAACATAAAATTCACTCTTTTAACCTTTTTATGTGTGCAGCTTGTGTATTTGAGGGCGTTTCCATTATTGTACAATAATATCAATTGGGCTGGAGAGATGTCTCAAAGGTTAAGGACGCTTACTATTCTTCCAAAGGTCCTGAGTTCAATTCCCAGCAACCACAAGGTGGCTCACAACCATCTATAATGAGATCTGGTGCCCTCTTCTGGCATGCAGTCATACATGGAGGTAGAAAAGTGTATTGTATACATAATAAATAAAAAAGTCTTTACCAAAAATAAGACAGTAATATCGATCATCTCCAGACTTCTTTATCGTCCCCAGCAGAAACTGTGTATTTCTCATTGTCTTCCCAACTACCTATTTTCCCAACTATCCAACTATTCTATTTTCAGTTTTATGAATTTTACTATTCTAGGAACCTGAAATAAGTGTAATGACAGTATTTGTCCCCTTCACTTAGCATAATGTGTAGCCCTTAATTTTAGCAATCTTATTACTGTTATATACTGACTCACTGCTTAGGACCTTTGGCTCAAGTGTCCTTGTAGACAAGTGATGCAGCAGAATCACAGTTAGTTCTCTCTTACTGTGGAGCCAGTGTTTGCCCCCTTAACTCTAGTGTGTATGCATGTGTTAAACCTTATGGATACTCTGTAGAGAAGAAACTTCTTATATCCCACATGCTATTCACACTTACTAACTCTCAAGTTCCCTGCTTTTTCATCTTGTACAGCTGGGGATTCTTGGATTGTAGTAAAATCAGGCTCTATTTCACAAGTATTGCTTTTGTAGGATGAGTTAAAAAGAAAGCTTTTTAGTGAAATTATTTAAAGACTGAGTGTTTAAGATAGTTGTTCCAATTTTTAAAAATGTAACTGGTTGAATAGGACAGAGGTAGAAAAACCCAGAGCCATTATATGAACAAATGATTGAATTTAGACTGAGGAACTCACTGTCATAAATGATCATAAAATTAAAATATTCTCTGCTCTTGACAGGCTAGAATAATACTTGATTCCTAAGTTCTGCTAATTCAGTGTTCTTTCATCGTCTCTCAGATGTATGAAGTCATTCCTGAATGGCATGTAATGCTGTAGTCAAACTCCATTTTACTGCAACCAGTCACTGTGTGTGAGCTCATCATAGGGAGATATTATCAGAAGCCTTTTGTCAGAGGCTGTCATTGCTCAGTAAGTTCTTATGACACTTTTTATCTGTGCAAGTTGCTAGTATTGCTTTTCAACATGAAATAGACTAATTTTGTTCATTAAGGTGTTGACAATTTGATGACTCATTTTGAGAATCAATTGCTGTCATCACAATGGTATAAACCAGTCAGAGAAATTTTAACTGAAACAAATTTATTTGATACTCAGTTTGTGCATGTTGAAAGAGGCTTAAATATTCTCCTTTTACTAGAAATATAGCAACTAATACTCTGGCTTTCTGTGTCTCTCCTCTTGCTTTTCTTTGATGGTAAGAATTTAGTTTGAGGAAAGTTAAATTAATTTGAAGCAAAATCATTCATTTGTAGCATTTATAATATTGAGAGGTATATTTTTAATTTCTATTTTTAGAAATAAAGATATACATAAAAAGGGTGCTATAAAAAGGTAGTTTTAATAGACAGAATATTCCTCTCCCAGTACAGAGGATTTTCCTAAAAGGTAGGTATCCCAGCTCCCTGCCATCATTCAGACTCTAGCCGCGCGCATGTGTGCGTGTGTGTGTGTGTATGTGTATGTGTATGTGTATGTGTGTGTGTGTGTGTGTAAATGTTTCCACAGGCCCCTAGGGTATTGTCTTCATGTGCAGGTTAAAGCTAGGACATTCCTACATCTACATCCCACTAAAAGGAAGAGGAGAGGAGCAGAGAGTAGTGGAGAATGGGAAGTTTCCTTTTATGCAAATGAATAAATCACTTTTATTTACATTCATTGAGCAAAAATTTTGTTGATGGCCACGCTGCTGTGGAAGAACTAGGGAAATATAGTCTCTTCCTCAGTAGTCATGTGTCTTGCTACAACTTTAATTTGTACAGCAGGAGGAACACATTTTCCTAGAGAATGATTGCAACCTGTCACTCTGCCGCACTAATCATTCAGTATTTGTGACCAGCTTCGTTCACACACAGATACTTCCTCCAATGGAGTCACGCCAAGGCTCCATTTAATTACTTCAAAATCATAGGGTTTTGGTAACCTGTATGTCTGTGTTGTAAACAATGGCTGCTCTAAGGGGCTTAGAGTCCTAGGAACAAGGAGCCACAGAATTACACCAAAGTTCGAGCTAAGAACAACCGCCTGTTGCAGCAGCAGCAACAACAACGAAACTTTTACAAAAGTTAGATTCATTTCATGAAATTCACTAAAGGGCAATTTCAGCCTGTCTACTACAGATGTAAGCAAGACCTTCATTACTGCAGCTAGAGCTTTCACCATCCAGAATTATCTTACCAAGTGAATGATGCAGCTAAAAAACAACCATAGACCCCAGCCCCAGGCCTCGCCTTTCAGAGACTCTAGTGAGTGGATCATAATAAAGCTGGACATGGTGACACAAGCTTTTAATCTGTACTTGAAGACAGAGGCATATGGGTCTCTCTGTGTTTGAGGGCAGTTTCTCCACATAGTGAGTTCTAGGCCAACCAGAGCTACCTACTTATATCCTGTTTCAAAAATGATTGATGGATGGATGGATAGATAGATAGATAGATAGATAGGATACATACATATAAGTAATAGAAAAGAAACAAAATGAAAACTACATAAAAAAGAAACAAAAATTAAAATATGTGGAGAATTGTCCTCAACTCTAATGCCAAGTGGCTTCAAAAGAAAAAATATGAGGAAGAAAGCTAACAAAGTATGGCCAAGAGAAACCAAAGAGGAGGGACACCTCAGAGACTCATGCAAAGATGAGTGTTCTGTGCAGCAACCTGACCCCAGTAGTGGTAGTAGATGCTGTGCAGGATGAAAAACCTAGGTGGCAAGAGGGAAAAAAAGCGATGAATTCTTTCTGGGGGCTACTGACCACTTGGCTGTGAGAGCACTGAGAGCAAACTGTGGCTGGAAGTCAGAACAGATTGAGGCCAGGATGTTTGGCCACTGTGCTTTATTGTTGTTGTTGTTGTTGTTGTTATTGAGACAAGTTCTTATTTGCCCTAGGCTAGCCTACTACTTCAAATGTAGCTGAAGATGACTTTGAATTTCTGACTCGTCACCAAGCCTACTATAAGTGATACAAGGGATTTGCTTGGAACTTTGTACATGCTAGACACATACTCCACCATTTGAGCTATATTCTCAATCTGAACACATCTCTTAACATGTTTTTGGATTGTCAATCTTGCCTATTCATAGCATCTTTCCCAAATTACCTTCCTTGGAGAACTAATTTGAATATTAAAGTTCATAGAACTCAGAAACAGCTAAATTCCTTTTTAAACTCTGCCTTGCTGCCTGGGAAGTCTGTATATTTTTTACTGATTGTGCTGGCTCACTTTAAAGGATCAGCAATGGAAAGCAAGCCACAAACCATTTCTTCTTAATCTTTAAATTATAAGTGATTCTCTATTAATCATGAAATGGTGGACAGTAATATATTTCAGATATGACCCATTCTGTTCTCATTGACTACATGAGTTCTTCAGACATTCCTATTCTGTATTTTGGAAGTTGAGACTATGTATGGCATAGTATTTCTAAGTACAGTATTGTCATCTCAGTGATTTCAGCGTAGAGAATTGAGTTTTATCCTTAGGTTAAAACTAGTTTATCATTCAACTACCAAAATAAAATTAACAATTTCAATAAAGGAATTTCAAGTATAATTTATAGTAATCTTGACTTGGCATTTTATTCTATATAGGCAACTACAAGTTAAAGAGAAGAAACCAGAGTTCTTTCTCACCACACTTGTTGCTTAGACGATATTTTTTTTTTCATTTCAGAGCAAAGACAATAAAGCTGTCTCTAGTCTTTGAAGAATTAAGAAAAAGCAATGCCCAGGGCCCGTTGAGTTCTGTAGGAGTTCCTGAGCTCTCATACTCCCTGTCATGCTGTCATGTGTGTGCACCTGTACCACTACACTTTTGTACAGACCACGAGCTGTGCAATGGTGACAGATGCTGAGGCCCCACTGCCTTTCCCACAGAATGCTCTGTAGATCCTAGCAGGAATGTGTGGCATAGTGGTAAAGCTAGAGGCCAGAGTGCAAAAGAGAACAAGAGAAGGGACTTCTTTCTCCTTACCTCTTTCAAGATCATATGCCCAGTGACTGAAAGAGACCTTTCACTAGACTCCACTTCTCAAAGGTCTTACCAACAGTAGCAGCAGGGACACTGCTGATGCAGACTAAAACTCTTGAGCTTGTTTATTCCTCTTGCTGTCTTAGTCTGTTTTGTGTAGTTGCTTTCCTTCTCTTTTCTAAACTAATTGACAGTAACATGTATTATCCAAAGCTCACAGAACACTTTCAATAGCAACATTATGGTAACTTTATTGTTAAGTTTAGAAACATTTCTGTTTTGTACCAAACTTACAGTGACTTGGCTATTTCCATGTCTGAAATGGTTTTTTCATTTTTCAGTAGCTAGTCCTTATGATAGTTATAGGTTAATAAAATAGCCTTTTAGGGAGTGAACTATTTGGTATCAGTTTTTACATTCTCAAGGAATCACTGCACTTAACTGGGTTAAATCAACTAAGTTATTTAGTGTGTGTAAACATGGATACCAGGGAGAAATAAACAACATTCAAGAAGGATACATTTCAAAATGCTTTAAAGTTTTCTGTTTCTTTATATTACTATGACTTTTTAAACTCAGTTTATTTGTGAAATTAAAACAAAGTAATTGTCTTGCTATAAGAACATTTAGTATTGTAGAGGGAAGAAACTATAACTGAAGCATACTTGGCATCTGCTACACAGAAGTAACTCAGTCATTCCCAAGTAAACCCACAGTTTACTGTGTCGTATCCCTGTGGAGTATCTGAGGAAGAGAAAAATGAATACTAATTTTATAAATGTCAAGGGGTCATTTTAGTTGATTCTTGCTTGCTAAAAGAAAGTTCAAAAGCCATGTAAAATGATAATACTTTAAAAGTAAAAATAAATCATTGACTAGAATCTGCTATGGCAAGAATCTTATTTATATGTTCTCTCCTTCCATTATCTTGTCAGAAGTATTTTGTTTGTTTGTTTTGTTTTTGACTCATCAAAACAGGATTTCTCTGTGTAAAAGCTGTGTCTATCCTGGAACTCGCTTTGCAGACTAGACTGACCTCGAACTCATAGAGATCCACCTGCTTCTAATTCCTGAGTGCTGGGATTACAGGTGTGCACCACCACTGCCTGACAAGAAAGGGTTTTAAAAGCTATACCTTCTTTCTACTGGGACCTGCACTGATAGCCCAGTATTCCTTAGGCAGAGAGATAGTATTTAAGAAAGAAGAGAAAGTCTTGTAGTGATGGATGTTGTGAACTAATACAAGAAAATTTAATGGGTTGCTATTTTCCAGTACGTAAGAAAAGACCTCTGTCAGCCAAGCAACATTAAAGCTGAATGGTACTCTAAAACTAATTATATAAAGATCAAGACAATAATAAGTACCAAGCTCTGAGGAAGGAGAGTTTTCTTATGTTCAAGAAGGCCAGCGTGACTGGTGTTTAGTAAGATAGTAGGAAGCAGGAGAGAAGAACTGTGGTCAGAAGCCAAATCCATAAGAACTTTTAGGCAAAGTTTGTGTGTGTGTGTGTGTGTGTGTGTGTGTGTTCATCAGTAAACTATTATAAGTTTTAAGCAAGTAGAAGTTATACCTGAGTTTTGGCTTTTAGGGCATCATTTTGATTGAGGAGAGCTGGTGTATAGAATATACATTGAAAAGGATAGCCATAGAAACATGGAATTTAATAGGCTTATATTGCTGTGAAGAGACACCATGACCACAGCAATTCTTATAAAGGAAAGCATTTAATTGTGGTGTCTTGCTTACAGTTCAGAGTTCAGTCCATTATCATCATGGTGGGACATGGCCATGTGCAGGTTGACATGGCACTGGAGAGGAAGCTGAGAGTCCTACATATTGCAGGCAATAGAAAATGGTCTGAGACGCTGGGCAAGTATCTTGTAGCATGATTAATAAAAACCGAAAGTCAGATTTTGGGGTTCAACCTGAAGGTCAGAAAAGCAAAACAATCAGCCCCTGGCTCTTTCCTCAGTCCAAAATGGTGACCCTGCCTCCAGGAATCTCAGAATGAGACTGTGTGTGAGAGCTGTCTCCTCTCATTTTATATTCCTTTCTAGTGCTGGGATTAAAGACATGCACCACTACCACCTGGTTTCTATGGCAAACCAGTGTGACCACTTGGATTAAAGATGTGTGTCACCACTGTCTGGTCTGTAAGACTGATCAGTGCAGCTGTTTTACTCTCTGAACTTCAGTCAAGCTTTTTATTAAAATACAAGTGAAGTATCACTACAGTATCTTGAGCATTTATGAGACCTCAAAGCCTGCCTCCATAGGGACATACTTCCTCCAACAAGGGCCACATATACTTCAACAAGGCCACACCTTCTAATAGTGCCACTCCCTTTGGGGACCATTTTCTCTTAAACCACTGCAATAGTTAAGATGTTATTTCAGCACACAAAACTGTAAATAATACTATCTTGGGCTAAGGTAATAAATGTGAATATGGAAAAAGATCAAATTCAAGATACTGTTTGAAAATAGGGATGAAAAGACTTATAGATGATTTGGAAGGTGGAGATAAAGTGAGGAATGAAAGTTATCCTAGTCCATGTGTGTCACAGAAACACAATATCTAAGGCTGAATAATTTGAAAATTGAATGAATTCATAATTATGATAGTTTTAAGGTTCAAAGAGTGTAGTGCAATCATTCTGGCAAGGGTGCCTTGTGGGGTCACAAAATAGCGGAAAAGTAGAAAGGGAACTGGCCATGTGAGACAGAATATAGAAGAAAGTAAGACAACTGAGTACACTTCCTGACAACCCATTCCAGCAGGAACTAATGCTCTACTGCAGTCACAGTTCACTCCATAAGGCCAGCTTCATTCTTCCTGAGACTAGGGACCCCGGACCCAATTATGTCCTATCTTTTAAATGTTCTACAGTTTTAGTGCTGGCTTCAGACCAAGCTTTAGCACACGAATCTTCACGAGACAAACCATAACAGAACCTCAGTAAAGGATGCTATGGAGATAGCACTGGTTAATTTAGGCAACTATAGGGAAATCCATGGAGTCTTTTGAAATAAATGGACAATTGACATTAATAGGATAAAAAGTTGAATTTATTAATTTATTAATATTTTCATGCCTATGAGAACCCTAAACTAAAAGGAATTTTAGATGGCTAAAGCTTAAATACTTTCTTAGAACAGATTTATATTATTTGTTCATGGGTGTGTGTTTATGGAGCCCAGACTTCTGGTATTAAATTCTTAATCCACCTATCTCTACCTCCTAAGTGCTAGAGTTACAGACATTCATATGCCACCAGGCCTCACTTGGGTACCACTATTCTATTGCCAGTTTCTTTGTGAATAATATTTTGGCTTCTATATTTACATGAAGACATGTGGTATTTGTCTCTCTGTGCTTGACTTCACAACCTTTAGCACATTACTGTAGATGATAGAATTGATTTTTTAGGGCCAAATATTATGTTGGAGGGGTGTGTGTGTGTGTGTGTGTGTGTATGTGTGTGTGTGTGACATATTCTGTAGACACTCATCATTTGATACCTGCGTAGGCTGATGTCATCTCTTGGCTACTGTGAACAGTTCTGCAAAAACATTGTAGTGCAGATGTCCCTTCAGCATGTAGATTTCTGTCCTTTGACTGCATACCAACTGTGGATCATGTGGTAGTTCTAGTTTTAGTTAGTTGGGTTTTTTTTTTTGAGACCCTGCATAGTATTTTCTATAATGGACACACAAATTTACATTTCTGCCAACAGCTCCACTTTTCCCACAGCTGTACCAGCATTTTTTATATTTTTAAATGATTTATTTTAATTTTAAATTCTATGTCTGGAGGTGTGTGTACATAGATACAGGTGCATTTGGATGCTAGAAAAGGGCTTCAGATCACCTAGAACTGGTGTTACAGGCAGCAGTGAGATACCCAGCTTGAGTGTTGAGATGGAAACTCCAGTTCTCTAAAAGAACAGCAAGTAATCTAACCACTGTTTATTTTTGTCTGTTTCATAGTTGCCATTTTAACTGATAAGGTGACATCTTACTATGGCCTGATTTATATTTCCTCAGTGACTAGTGATGTTGAACTTTGCCATATACCTTTGGCTATTTGTATGTGTTCTTATAATGAACATCTACTTATGTCATTTGCCCATCTTTAATTGAATTATTTGGTTTTATTGATGTTGAGTTGTATGTGTTCTTTATATATCCTGGAGATTAATCCCTGTGAGATAAATACTTTTGCAGGTTTTTTTTCCCATTCTGCAGGCTTTTTTTCTCTTTTGATTGTTTCTTTAGTTTTCAGAAGTATTTTAACTCACGTGAACATCCTTTTGTCAGTTTTTGGTCCTGTTGCCTATATATGAGGCCATATACAAAGAAAAAGTTTTTGTCCAGACCAGTTCCCTAAAGCATATCCCATTTGTTCCCCTCCAGTGATTTCAGAGTTTCTGGTGTTACATATAAGTCTTTGCTATAGTTTGAGTTGATTTTTTTCACATGGTGAGACATAAGAAGTCCATTTTCTTTCTTCTTTATATAGATATTCAAGTTTTCACAGCAGTGTGTGTGTGTGTGTGTGTGTGTGTGTGTGTGTGTGTACAACTGTTTCCATACATGTGTTTGGGCACATGCAGAGATCAGAGGTTAACTTCAGGAGTCATTCGTCATTCCTCAGGTGTCACTTAACTTGGTCTGTCACTGATCTGGAGCTCACCAATTAGGTTGTAAGACCTAAGGATTGCCTGTCTCCTCCCGACACCGTGTCACATTCTCAGGTCTTTTGTGCTCCCATATTATTATTTATTTTTTCTAAAACTATGAAGAATGTCATGGGCATTTGATAAGAATTTCCTTGGCTAGTATGGACATTTTGGACAGTATTATTTCAGTCCATGGACATCTTAGCATTTTTGCACGTGTGTTCTTATTTTACTTCATCAGTATTTTGTAGTTTGCACTGTCGACACCATCTAGTTCTTGAATTAAATTTATGGGTTTGTGTTTTTGTTAACTATTTTGAGTGATATTGTTTTCTTTATTTCTCAATAGTTCTGTTACTGGTATATCAAAATTATTGATCTTTATACAGTGAATGTTGAACTCTGTGACCTCTCTGAATTTGTTATATATTTAAAAGGTTTTTTTTTTAGAGTCCTTAGGTTTATATAACACACACACACACACATATATATAAAATCATGTCATCTCTAAACAAGGACCATTTGAGTTCCTTCGTTCCTGTTTGAATGCTCTGTTTCTTTCACTTGTCTTTTTGCTATGACTAATGCTTTTAACATTTTATTTAATGAGTGGTAGAGTGTCTTGTTCTTGATTTTAGAGGGTCAATATCCTCTTCCCATTTGAATGATGTAAGTTATGAGTTTATCATAAATGACTGTTATTGTGTTAAGGTACGTTCCTTCTATATTGAATTTTTGGAGAGTTTTTTTTATGAATCATTATTAAATTTTGTCAAATGGTTTTCCTGTGTTCTCTGAGATCATGATATGACTTTCTTCCTTCATTATATTGCTACAATATATTGCATTTCTCCACTGTGTATATTGAAACATATTTACATCTTTGGGATAAATCATCTTCATTATTATGTATAATGTCTTTTAGCTGCTATTCAATTTATTGATTTTGATTTGATAATATTTTCTTGAGAATTTTTGCACCTGTTTTCAGCAAAGATGATTGTCTACGTTTTTCTTTTCTGTAATACTTTTATTTGACTTGTGTATAGAGCCTGCTGACCTTATAGAATGGATTGGAAGGATTCCCTTCCTTTTTATTCTTTCTCTCACTTCAGAACCCTTTCATAGAAAATTTGTATACGCTACTATATATTTTTCTTGACAAATTTAAATCAAATGATTATAAGCTTCTAGGTGAATATTGCATGAGATTCTGTTATTCTTCAGCTTAGTAAATGTTTGCTGGATATGAAGAACCCCTATTGAAAGGCACCTGTGACTGGATTGACATTACTCTTGAATTTGGGACTGCTTATTTATATTTCCATCAACATTGAATGTATGATGGGAGAGATGACATCAAGGCAGGAAAAATGGATATTTAATGCCCTGTCAAGCACATCAGTGGTCCTAAATTAACTTGTAGATCATTATGGTGTTTCTGTGTGATGGTTTAGATGAGGCAGGAGGTTCAAGAGGACACTAAAATGGATTTCTTGAAAACAGGGATGTTATTAGAAGAGTTATTGACACTGTATACAGACAGACTAAGGGTCAGTAGCATGATTGTAGCTCAGAGGATAGTTCAGGCCCATGCACCAGAGATAGATACAGCATGATGGGGCTTCCAAAGAGAAATAGACCCCACAAGGCAAGGGAGAGAGGTCTCTTACCATTTTTGAAGGGGAGAGCTTCACAAGACATGGATGCTCACTTTACCACTATATCCAGGAGCTCTGATTCCCAATTGGTGGTAGGGAAAGGGTTGGAATCAGTGTGGCATTCTTAGGTGAGATGTCCTGGCACCAGCAAATTGGTGAGCTTAGGATCTACAAACAGAGTTTCAGTAGGGTGCCTATCAGTATGTGAGAAGAGGCCTGATCATTCTTACAACATTGTACTTCCTTAACTTTAAAAAAACATTTTAATATATTCTTAGCTGGATATGGTAGAACATGCCTTTAATCCTAGCACTCAGCAGGCAGAGACAGATTTTTATGAGTCTGAGGTCAGCCTGGTCTACAGAGCAAGTTCCAGGGTGGCCAGGGCTACACAAAGAAACTCTGTCTCAAAAAAAGCAAAAAATAAAAATTATTTTAATATTTTTTTTTATATCTGAGTGGAACCCCGTGAGATCACATATTGATTTTTTTTAAGCCAGTGGTTTTCAAGTCTAGTTGAATCTAAGAACTCAGAAAACCAAAGCAAGATAATTGGAAGTTCTAAACCAACAGTGGACTATGCTCACTAGAGCTAGTTCAGACAAGTCTGCACTGTATAGCAAGACTGCCTCAAAACAAACAAACAAAAAAAAAAAAACAAGTAGAAATTCGCCTGGGAGCATTTAAAGAAAAATAAGACCTATGTTCCATTCTCAGAGAGTCCATTCAGTAGATCTTATGTGGCCCTAGAGTTTTAAAAAAAATCTACCAAAAAGCTACGGAGAAACCCTGTCTTGAAAAAAAAAAAATCTAGTAGTCCTATATCCAAATATTGAAAACCTCTGCTCTTAAAGTTATGGATTAGGGAAATTTTTCCTAAAGAAATCCTATTATTTAACATTTTTTTTAATTTTTTTTATTTTTTTTTAAATACAGAAAAAGTATTTAATCAAAATTCAGTCCTCTTTCATGTTATAAAGCTGATGTGGGAAAGATATTTTAAGAGAGAAGAGAGTTAAAGGAGGTGGGAGGGAGACAGGACAAGGTATGAAGTGAGAGCAAGCAGAATGCATTACATCCATGTGTGAAACTGTCAAAGAAAAGTGGAGTAAGAAGTAGACACACATACAAATTGTGCTATATGCTGATAGGATGTTTTGCTTCTTCCTTGGTATCCAAGTGCTTTTATTTCTTGCCCAATCTATCTGAATAGAACTTCTAGCATTATGTTTATTATTTAACATTTTAAGTCAAGTCTTCTTAGTAGCAAATGAGGCTGGGGAAAGAATGCAAGGCTAAGATCATGGTGATGCAGATATTGCTCTTTAACATAGTCTTAGCTTTGCTCTTTTGAATTTGTCATTTCCTTCTGAATCAAGATACCATAGTCCCTCAGTATTTTTATAACTATTATGTCCATCAGACGACTTTCTTGGATCCAACCTGTTTAACTCTACTTCCTTCATTATTTAAACAATTCAAAATAAATTTCAAAATTTCAAACATTTAACTCTTTGCTTTAATTGCAGCTACCACTTGTTTACATAGGACTAGAAGCAACTTTGTGCTTATTCTAAATTCTTGGGTCAGGAATACCTAAGAAAAGATCAAAAAGAGAAAGCATGTTTCTCCACCTTGCATCAATTGTAGCAACATGAGAAAAACATAAATGAATGTTATATAAGAATTCTATCACGCAGGATTCTTTATAGGGAAATGAGTACCCAAAGGAATACTTTAGTTCAAGAATTCTTATACTGAATTTGGTGAAGAATGGAGATCTAAAGAAAAATTTACCAGGAAAACTAAGAGTGGTGAATTCGAGGAAAATTTAGCAAGGCCCATTCAGTAGGCTTTCTCTGCTTCCCCAGCTGAAAAGATAGTGATGCAATGCTTCATTCTTAGAAGAGACTCTTCTGGCTGGGTGGTGGTGGCATACACCTTTAATCTCAGCACTCAGGAGGCAGAGGCAGGCAAATCTGTGCATTTGAGGCCAACCTGGTCTATGGAGTGAGTTCCAGGACAGCTAGAGCTGTTGCACAGAGAAGCTCTGTCCTGGAAAACCACACACACAAACGGGAGCCCTCTGATGGTGGTGTTAGCTTGCTCCAAGACAGCTCCCAGATGTCTTGTAACACTTCAGTCTAATATGTCATTTCTGAATAACATAACCTGAACCCCATCACTACCCATCTGACCTCAATCAAATAATTTAATGTTTCCAAGCTCAGATATTCCCTGAGTGAAATGAGCACAGTTAATTATTCAGATTAAATGTTTTCATACATATTAAGTCCTTAACATAGTCCATGACCATTAATAATCCCCCCCATAAGAAAAATTTAAAAAAAAAGTTGTCCATACTTTTAGTTACTTGATGTGCAAGTTGCTGTATTAAGCCCCACTTTGGGGGGAGGAGAGCCTGCCATAATTAAAAGAGCCTATCAGATAGGGAAGGCCCACATGTCCTTTATACTTATGTGTTACTATCCTCATACAGCATAGGCTATGTCAGTATTGAGGGTGGACAGCCACTATTAATACTCACAAGGGAGGAGGAGGGAATAATCACCACCACAAAAATAAAGGAAAATTTACCTCTACTCTTGCTTTTTTTTTTTCCTTTTTGCTAGCTCTGAATTCTAATGATTCCATTTGAAGCTGTGAGTGAATGAGTACGTGTTGGTAGGGTGGAGTATAACAGGGCTCTACTCCCTATTACAGCTTGGACTTGTCCACTTTAAAAAATGAAGGTCTCCATCTTGACATGTTCATTTTGCAGAAACAAATTCACTTGTAATACAGGAGTTGACCCATATAACTCCCTTACAGAAAATATTATTTTTCATTGTGACAGCTGTTAAACTAGCTCTAGTATTCTATGAAGCATAAAAGATGTCAGAGATTGCCAATTTAATGGACTTGGAGATGAACCAGAGAAGGTTGAGACGATTAACAATTTGCAAAATTAGTGCAATACTCACTATTTTTCACAGTTGCAAAACACATACATAAATGTAAGAATGTAATGCTAGTCAAGCTTAGAGGATCACAGATTAGCTTAGATTCTATGTAATCATTTTATCTGATCAACTTTAATTTTTAAAAGGCTCTTATAACATATGTTTGTACCTTCTGCTCAAGCATGAAAATAAATATGAGCTTTATTTACACTTCCAGGAATGATGATTAAAAAAAAACCTGAGATAGTGTTGTATTTTAAAATTATGTCAGAAGCATGGCTTCAAGAAAGAAACTTTGTGTGAATGGACTTTGGCAGAGCTTCCAAGATTATAGACTATAGGGACTGTCACTTAAAGTTTAGATGTGCTGTATTATCAAAATACATATTGAAAAGTGACTATTCTGAGGCAGGCAGTGACTCTCCTCCACCCAGGCTCCTCCTACACCCAACCATTATGAATGTTAGATTCTTTCTGAGCAGATGGCAGGTACAAGTCCTGGACCAATTCTATGCAGATATAAGGTAAAGTATAATTGTGATAAAATGATTTTTTGGTGTTTTATTTATTTATTAAAGATTTCTGTCTCTTCCCCGCCACTACCTCCCATTCCCTTCCCCCTCCCCCAATAAAGTCCCCCTCCCTCGTCAGCCCAAAGAGCAGTCAGGGTTCCCTGCCCTGTGGGAAGTCCAAGGACCACCCACCTCCATCCAGATCTAGTAAGGTGAGCATCCAAACTGCCTAGGCTCCCACAAAGCCAGTACGTGCAGTAGGATCAAAAACCCATTGCCATTGTTCTTGAGTTCTCAGTAGTCCTCATTTTCTGCTATGTTCAGCGAGTCCGGTTTTATCCCATGCTTTTTCAGACCCGGGCCAGCTGGCCTTGGTGAGTTCCCGATAGAACATCCCCATTGTCTCAGTGTGTGGGTGCACCCCTCGCGGTCCTGAGTTCCTTGCTCGTGCTCTCTCTCCTTCTGCTCCTGATTTGGACCTTGAGATTTCTGTCCGGTGCTCCAATGTGGGTCTCTGTCTCTGTCTCCTTTCATCGCCTGATGAAGGTTAATATTCAGGAGGATGCCTATATGTTTTTCTTTGGGTTCTCCTTCTTATTTAGCTTCTCTAGGATCACTAATTATAGGCTCAATGTCCTTAATTTATGGCTGGAAACCAAATATTAGTGAGTACATCCCATGTTCCTCTTTTTGGGTCTGGCTTACCTCACTCAGGATAGTGTTTTCTATTTCCATCCATTTGCATGCAAAATTCAAGAAGTCCTTGTTTTTTACTGCTGAGTAGTACTCTAATATGTATATATTCCATACTTTCTTCATCCATTCTTCCATTGAAGGGCATCTAGGTTGTTTCCAGGTTCTGGCTATTACAAACAATGCTGCTATGAACATAGTTGAGCATATACTTTTGTTGTATGATAGGGCATACAACAAATTTAAATGATTTTTAAATAGGCTAATTGAAAGATAGCAAATGCACGAAATGCTGAATTTCCTGCTGCATGTATGTACTCTTGGATTTTGGCTTCCTGCAGGTTTCAAGGCTGTGACCTGTCACTCATCTGTTGTCTTGATCTTTTCATCAATAAGATATATAAGTTATTAGGTCTTAATATCTTCTAGAGCCCAAGACCTCATATTTTACAATGCTGTTATAAGATCTAGAATATTTTTTCAATGTGGTCAGCACTGTATTGAAAGACATTATCTAGAACCTGGAAACAACCTAATGCCCCTCAACCAAAGAATGGATAAGGAAAATGTGGTACATTTATGCAATGGAGTACTACACAGCAGAAAAAAATAACATCTTGAAATTTGCAGACAAATGGATGGAGCTAGAAAGCATCATTTTGAGTGAGGTAACCCAGACCCAGAAAGACAATTATCACATGTACTCACTCATAAGTGGATTTAAAACATAAAGCAAAGAAAACAAGCCTACAAATCACAATCCCAGAGAACCTAGACAACAATGAGGACTCAAAGAGAGACATACATGGATCTAATCTACATGGAAAGTAGAAAAAGACAAGATCTTATGAGTAAATTGGGAGCATGAGGACCTGGTGATGGGAGAGGCGGGGAGGGGAGCAGAGAAAATGTAGAGCTCAATGAAAATTTTAAAAAAAGCACAAAAAAAGAAAGACATTATCTAAACACCTATACCTGAGGCAGCAGGAAGGATTGTCAATAATGCTCACAAAATCAGCCCACAGGAGACCCAGTGAGAATCAGGGAAGATTAACCTAGAGAAAAGAAATTAAGTCTGTCTTCAAATAGTTTAATTAATGTCACATGGTATGTAGGGTAGACTTGCCCTCTCTTATTATAAAATACTTTAATTGTGATAAATTTCATATTAAAGGCTCTAACAAAAAGAGAAGTAGTACAAAAAGAAATTTTTAGAGATGGATAAGTTTATGACATTGATAGTGATAATTGTTTCATGGATATATATTTATCCCTAGATACATTATATTCCTTCAGGTTCCCAAAGATGTGATAAAATACCATGACCAAAAGCATGGGGAGGAAGGGATTTATTTTGCTTACACTTGCATTTCACAGTCCATTATTTAAGAAAGTCAAGGCAGGAACTCAAACAGCAAATCCACGAAGGCAGGAGCTGATACAGAGGCCATGGAAGAGTGCTTACTGGCTAGCTCCTTGTGGCTTGATCATTCTGCTTTCTTATAGCACCCATGGCCACTTACATCAGGGTGGCACCACTGGCTGGGCCCTTTCCACATCAGTTGTCAATCAAGAGAATGCACCACATCTTATCCACAAGCCAATCTTGTGTAGGCATTTTTTCAGTTGAGGTTCCCTCTTCCAAATTGACTCTAGCTGTGACAAGTTGACGTAAATCTATCACATACATCAAAGTCGTATACATTATCTCTCTACAGTTTTATGTTTGCCATTCATATCTTAGTGTGTGTGTAATATATCCAGGACTTATTACAAGTTTCAGGTTTCTGATTATACAGTGCTCTTCTAACAAATGAGATGTACGGTAATAATGGCTGCCTCCTGAGCTACTGTCAGTGCTGATGTTTGGAGCAGAGACAAACCAAATGTCTTAGGGGAAAAAAAGCTGTAAATGCCCCTTGTGAAGCTGTTCCTGCCATTCCTCATACCAGGAAGGAGCTAGCAGCCTTAGGGACAGAGATGATATGACATGGATTATCTACAATATGGAGTGTATTTGAAAGTCTTCTAAGTAACATTTATCTACATAAGTTTCTCCATATATTTTCCATCCTGTAGTTTGTCACCCTAGAAACTCAATGTGCTTTTTCTTTGCCTTGTTATTTCTCTGAAAAAAAAATATTGCTCTTTATTAAGATGCTATGCAAGCCCAGGATCTGCCACTCCTCCAAGTGCCTTATTCCTCGGTGCCTCCATGTGTCTGTATCCTGCAGGTATTGAACTTGGTTGTTGTCCCACCTGTGGTCAGATTTATTTGCAGAACTTCAACTGAGAAGCAAGGTAGATAAAGATTTTTCTCTTCTATGGATGATTTATCCAAACTCCCTTGTTATCATGAGGATATTTCTTAGAATAACAAAAAATAAAAAGGAAAAACCCTTCTATTATGGTAATGTAAGAAAATTTGAGATGGGCATTGGTGGTGACTCATGACTTTAATCCCAGCACTGGGAGGGTAGGGGAGTTCCGGAGAGGAGGACAGAGGTAGGAGAACAGAGTAAACTCCAGGACAAGCTTCAAAGCTTCACAGAGAAACCCTGTCTTGAAAAAACAAAACAAACAAACAAAAAAACCTAAACAAACAAAAAAAGAGGCATGTAATTTGCTTTTGGGGCTGGATAAATGGCTCAGCAATTAAGGGCACTGATTGCTCTTCCAGAGGACCCTGGTTCAATTTCCTGCACCCTCATGGAAGCTCACAACTGTCTGTAACTCCAAGATCTACACCCTCACACAGATATACATGCAGGCAAAATACCATGTCCATAATAAATAAAAATAAATATAAAAATATTTTTAAATAGAAAATTTGAGAAATCAACTATTATGAACTAGTTAACACAGAAGTTACTGTTCCAATTATTTGCAGAACTATATAAGTCAAATCTTTTTCTTTTTAAAAAAATTTATTTTTTTATTTATTAAAATTTTCCACCTCCTCCCATTTCCCTTTCACTCCCCCTACTCCTCCTCTCCCTTCCTCTCCAGTCCTAAGAGAAGTCAGGGTGCCCTGCCCTGTGGGAAGTCCAAGGCCCTCCCCCCTCCATCCAGGTCTAGGAAGGTGAGCATCCAAACAGACTAGGCTCCCAAAAAGCCAGTACATGCAGTAGAATCAAAACCCGGTGCCATTACCATTGGCTTCTCAGTCAGCCCTCACTGTCAGCCACATTCAGCGAATCCAGTTTGATCACATGCTCATTCAGTCCCAGTCCAGCTGGCCTTGGTGAGCTCCCATTAGATCAGTCCCACCATCTCCGTGGGTGGGCGCACCCCTCGTGGTCCTGACTTCCTTGCTCATGTTCTCCCTCCTTCTGCTCCTCATCTGGACCTTGGGAGCTCAGTCCATTGCTCCAATGTGGGTCTCTGTCTCTTTCTCCATCCCTCGCCAGATGAAGATTCTATGGTGATATGCAAGATATTCATCAGTGTGGCTATGGGAGAAGGCCAGTTCAGACCCCCTCTCCTCTGCTGCCCAAGGACCTAGCTGGGGACATCTCCTTGGACACCTGGGAACCCCTCTAGAGCCAAATCTCTTGCCAACCCTAAAATGGCTCCCTTAGTTAAGATATCTTCTTCCCTGCTTCCATATCCACTCTTCCTTTATCCAATGGTCCGTTTCCCCCAAGCTCTCCCCAATTCTCCCCTTCTCCCTTTTCTCTCCCCATCTCCCCTTCCCCCAACTCCACCCCCACCCCCGTGCTCCCTACTTTTGCCTGGCCATCTTGTCTACTTCCAGTATCCAGGAGGATAAATATATGTTTTTCTTTGGGTTCACCTTCTTATTTAGCTTCTCTAGGATCACGAATTATAGGCTTAATGACCTTTGTTTATGGTTGAAATCCACTTATGAGTGAGTACATACCATATTCATTTTTTTGGGTCTGGGTTATCTCACTCAGTAAAGTGTTTTCTATTTCCATCTTTAAGAAAATGTTCTGTATTTTGTTACTGACTCACTTGAACAG
This sequence comes from Microtus oregoni, assembly GCF_018167655.1. Lineage (NCBI taxonomy): Eukaryota > Metazoa > Chordata > Mammalia > Rodentia > Cricetidae > Microtus > Microtus oregoni. The sequence goes on from NW_024543072.1 coordinate 38,446,418, forward strand.
TGAGTAAGGTATTTTGGGCTTTGAAGACAGAAGAAAAATTCTGAGGTGACAGTAGCTCTTCTGTTGCTTTAAAAATTCCCAGAATCCAGTCTTCCACTTAGCTGAATGGTGTTCTAGAATAGTTAATTTTCTTAATATTGACAAAGATTCTTTCTGAAAAAAACAACTGAAAATGGACTAAGACAACATCTATAAACTGAAGGCAGACATAGCGTTTCTGAGGAGCAGTTGATAGGGAAATTGGGGAAACTGAGAACTATGACTATCTGTTAAAATGATGCTTACATTGTTTTTTATCAAATACATCAAAATATTTTAAATTCTTTTCTTGCTGATATTGTATTTTAATTTTTGAATTTGCTACTTAAAATTTACTGTATAAGCTTGAGAAACAAACCATAGAGTTTATGGTTTAAACAATAGACAAATCATAATGATTTGATTCATTTTTACTTTTTTTTTAAACCAGAATCCTTTTGGGAAATAAGTTTATCATTTCTAGTTTATATGGGAAAAAAAACTTAAATGTCTTAAGTGTTCTTTGATACCAAGTCATTTGAGTTGAAATAGCTCCAGACCCTTTTTTAAGAACTAATTATATGAATTAGTATAAGCCTGGCATGATGGCATACATCTATAATTTAGAACATGCAGAGGCAAGAGGACCAGAAGGTCAAGGTCAGTACACACACAAAGATCGTTCAAGGCCAATCTGGGATATGTAAGACTCTCTTTCCTAGAAAAATTTCTGTAAGCTAAGAAGTCGCTGAATTCTTCCTCCCTCTTCAAGCCAGAATGCTCTGGGTTCTGGATTGTTTATGTGGTGTTTTTCACAATCTCCTTTAATAGCATTCTTACTGTTCTTTCAGGAACATGAGTGTAGACATGGTAAAAACTAAGACACCTCTGTGTGTGTGTGTGTGTTGTGTATAGAGAATGAAAGGCCAAGAACTTCTTCCTTAGTTTCCTAGTTCTAACACAATGTGCCCCATTCTAGGCAGCACACACACACACACACACACACACACACACACACACACAGATCACATACACTAGATCCAAAGTTTTCATGGTAAAAAATGTACTTTATAAAAGCTTTTTATTAATCCGTATTTTTATTGTTTAATTTTGAGATTATAGTTTAATTATATAATTTCTATTTCCTTCTCCCCCCTTCAAACACATATGCCCCTTCTTTCTCTCTTTCAAAATCACGGTCTCTTTTTTATTAATTGTTATTGTATATGTATATGATTGTGTAAAAAACAAAGCCTTGCCAGCCAAGTGTTCTACCATAGAACTATATCCTCAGCCCTTTGTTTCTGAGTCAGGGTTTTGCTATGTAACCCAGGCTGTCCTTGAATTTATGATCCTCCTGCTTCTCAAGTGCTAGTATTATAAATGTGTATCACCATTTCTGGTGGAATCTTAAGGTTTGTTTTTGTTCTTTTGTTTTTGTTTCTAGTTTTCTTGAGATTTTGGGAACAAATCAAACAACATTTTGTTGAAGGAGGCAATAAATCCCTTCTTGTTTCTTTTCCCTGTAATCTCATTACCATAGTTATTCTCTCTTTTATTTGGATTATAAGGACATGTCAGTAAGTTTGCATTTGATAACTTCCAGATTCGCAGCTCCTGTGTGATAGGCTGTCCTCAAACTCAGAGATCTTCCTGCCTTGCCTCCTGAGTTCTAGGATTAAGATCTGACTTAGAAATTTACAAATTTTAAAACATGGTTGATTCCTAATGTTAGCAGCCTCTTTAGGGAAGAATTTATTTGATCAGAAATGGCCGAAACTATATTTTGTATAATAAAACATCAGAATTAAATTTCTATTTATCAAGGTCTGTGGCATATGAAAATTATTTTGTTTTAAGAATTTCAAGTTTAATAGTTTCTAAATAGTACTTGTAGTGTTGCACTGTAGGCTTTTATTTTAGCATATTACATGTATATAAATGTGTCCAGCCTTCCCAATGTGTTGTATTGCTCTGTATACTCTACAATTACATGTAATTACAAAAGGACAGAATATTTTCATAAACTCTTTAGCTTGAGGGTGTGTCAGTTACTGAATGCTGATGCATGCTCCTCTGTTCATAGTCTGTCATTTTACCCTAACACTGATCTTGTATGAAGATTTGGGTAATGTGACAAGAATCGGAGCTTCCCACTTTAAACACACAGAATAAGATCAGATTTCTATCTGTTCTTACTAGAAAGCAAGAGTGAATAGGGTGAGCCTTTTAGCTGTCTGTCTGTCTGTCTGATTTTACTGTGAGCACCACATGTAAGGAGAAGCTAGTTCATCTGTCTGTGTGATTGGGATTCAACAGCATAAACTGTCAGACTAACACTGATTGAAGGTGGACTGGGAAGGGAAAGCCTATCTGTCCAATGGCTCGCCATTGGCTTCTTATTACAGCATTCTCCCCTGAGACTCACTCTGCATGCTCATTCACCTACCTCCCCCTTCTGCTCGCTCCCCTTCCTTTCTTACCCCTTCATTACTGATTCACAGCTAGAGGCAGCACGGTGGCAGCCGCAGCAGTAACAGGGCAGCAGCAGCGACAGCCACAGCAGCAGGGCTGCTTGTCAGGAATCACGGATTGCAATGAGCTCATCCTTTTCTCCTTGCAGCTTCACAACTGCCCTGGCTTCCTGGCTACTGCTACTGCCGCCTGCTCATACAGAGATATCTTCTCTCTCTCTCTCTCTCTCTCTCTCTCTCTCTCTCTCTCACACACACACACACACACACACACACGGTCACAGTCACACATGCTAGAGCCCTCTGAGCAGCTTGTCCATCTTTACACATGCATCTGAACTCTTCCTGCTCCGCTCCTGGCCATTTTTCTGGGATTCAATTGCTTTTGCCATTTTTTATTTACATCAGCCTTTGATTTCATCCAAACCAATCTACTCCAGGGCTTATGCATAGTTGATAATTCAGCCAAAATGTTTTTCTTGTGGCGACATTAGCTGACAGTTCCCATCATAGACCATCTTGTGCATCCTCCTCGGGAGACGTAGCCTGGCTCCCTTCTCTCTGCAGTTCTTAGGATTGTGGATGAGAGATCCAGCTTTCTCATTCTGGATACCTATTTACTGCTCATGGAAGAAGGGGTACCCTGCCCAGCCCCAGCTGCTAAGCTCACACCTCCTGTCAGAAAGTCCCAGGACATGCACGACGAGAGGAGCAAGCTGGTGAATGAGTATGCATGTCGGGTGCTGGAACTTCTGGGAATGGGGCATCGGCTGTTTGTGCCCCGGCTTCTGGCGGTGAGACTGTTTTTCATTGAACTTAATTTGTAGAGAATTTGTGTCGTCCTGTGAGAATGTTGCTCTAGAGGCTTGTGGGTTCCTGGTTTCTTCCCTTTTCACCCTTTCCTACTGAGAAGGAAGACTGAGTGCTGTGTAGCTTCCTTGAGCCTGGACCATGCCACTCCTTAATTGGCTTTAAGAAATTACGGCTGTTTTCTCAAAGTCCAGGGTCATATCAGTGGCATTATCTCTGAAGCAAGGGAGAAAAACAGATTTTCAGGCAGCTAGACTCAGCAATGAAGCAGAAAACCCCAAAACTTGATGTGGGTGTCATATTATCTGTGTTCCCAAAGGGTTAAATTTTACAATAGAAATAACCATCTATCTAGACTATGCGTGGCTGGCTTTTCAAGCCCTGCAACATGATTCCCAATTAGATTTTGGCAATAGGGATTTATTACCTAAAAATCCTTGAGTAGGAAATTGCAGATTTCTCTCCTGGGGTGATTGAACTGTGTGTTTATTAAACAGCATACAGCTACTGGGTCGGTTCTGTGAGTCTGAGGAGTCAGGTTTGTTTGTTATTTGATTTCCTGAACAAGAGAAAAATCATCCTTTCTTATTTCCTACCAAGGGTTAAAATTAAATACCCACAATTGCTGTGGCAGGGTTTCTCTTCAGTGGTTCCAGAGCTGTGCCTAGCAACTGTTGGGTGATATAATTGGTCCACGGTAGTCCTATACCATCATTTGATAATTGAAAACAATAACCCAGCTTTGTCTGTTTTGTAGGATGGAGTTTTAATGCTATTACAGATTCATTTGATTCTCTCAGATGTGTATCTTTTTGGTACAATGTTGTTTATTAGACTGTATTTAATTCTCACTTCTCTTCCTCCATTTCTTCTGTCTGATCATAACAGACATTCTGTAGTCATGTGTATGAGAAATTTCCCACTATGAAAAAAGTCTGTTCATCATAACACGATGAAGTTAGGTGTGATGAGCAGTATACAATTATAGGGAGGTCATTTAAAAAATATAACAATTCCTTTTCCATGTAGGGAAGAATTTTTAAAAAGCTCAATACATATGTTTTAATGCCTAGTTGAAACAATTGTTTTCCTGATTCACAGTTTATAAGGGACAAAACTGAAAAATCCTAATTATATTAGAAATGAATGTTGTTTTATTTTTAATTTCAGGAATTTGGCACCAGGAATCGCTGACATACATTTAAACAAATTCCTTGTATCTCTGAGTCTTGGTGTGACAAATTTCCGTATCTTAAAGGCCAATTAGCCAACACTTGAGGGCTTCTATCAGTGACTTCACAGCCATCTGGTATAGCCTTCTTAACATTTACATTTTCAGTTTTTTGAAGTAAAACAAAAATTGATAGCTAAGATGTCTCACACTCATCTATACTAGAGATAAATTTAAACTTCTAATTCAAAACATTTAATTAGCAATAATATCCACAGGGAGTTGGATATTATCTTGAGATCTTAGTGAAGTTACATATTTCCCTATGTTGCAATGGGACAAATCTGGTTGCTAAATGAGGTATTTAAAGTAAATGCTTTCCTCAGGATTTTTTGTACTGTATATTTTAGAGCCTAGACCATGGTGCTAACTGTATGGCATGTGACCAGCATATGCTGACCTGTGTATGTGGCTATTTGGAAATCTCTGGCCTTATTTTACACTGTTATCCTTGAAAGATTGTTGATAGAATCCTGGTTATATGTGGTTTATATTTGGGTGTCCTTTAATTAACATGGTGGCTATAAATTGGGATCTGCTATCTAAAGAGTTACCACTCAAATTTTCACATATATACTGGGAAATGGGTGGGTGGGTTCAGGTGCTCAGCATATGTTATTGGACTGACTGATGGTTCAGGATTGAGGACTGGTTAGTATAGGGTGGTCCTAAAAGACATGCAGTATTATTATCATTTTATTTCCACTTAAGAGGACAAGACTGAAGTTTAAGACATGACTGCCATTTTAATCATGTTTTATATATGAAGACATACAAACACTACAGATCCCCAGTTTTTGACAAAAGTCAAAACTAGGCATAACTGTGCTTGCCTGTGATCCAGGCACTCAGGAGGCAGAGGCCAAAGGTCAATTTGTGCTACATAGTGAGTTCCAGTCCAGGCTATGCTGCAAACAACTGTAAACATCTCATACGTCAGCTAAATAACATTTTCCTCTTCTACAGACTCTTAGACCTACAGCAATTGGGGGGACCGTAAATAGAAATCCTATTGGACATCATAACTGAAAGAAGAAAAAAAAGACTATTTAGAGTAAAAACAGCACAGATGGGAAAAGAACCATGCAAATTTTCCCCCTAAATACTTACCTAGAATTTTATTACTTAGGAAAGACCTTGAGGAAAAATTTCTCATCCAAGAGTTCTTAGAAGTTTAGAATAGAAACATCTGGAACACAGATGTTAGATCTATTTCACCCAGTTTGCTTCTTAAAAAAGAAAGAAAGACAGACAGACAGACAGACAGACAGAAAGAAAGAAAGAAAGACCCTGTCTCGAAAAACCAGAAAGAAAAAAAGAAAGACAGACAGGAAGGAAGGAAGGAAGGAAGGAAGAGAAAGAAAAGTCACTTGAAAATGTGTTATTCTTACACTGAATTTTTCAGTGGGAAAACACATTCAAAGTGGTGTCAGCACTGGCTCATGGCCAGAGGTTGTGTGCTGCAGGGACTCTGGTGGGAGAGGAAACGCCTTTATTCTCTTCACAGTCAGAATGCTTCTTTTCCTCTAGGGTTTCTCTTTTTGCAGTCATGTGACATGAGACGTTATTATCACATCATTATATATTAAAATTAGTGATAGCTATAGCTTCAATACTGATATCCTGGATAGTTCTACAGTGAGTTCAAAGGACTTCAAGCAAGAAGTGTGTTTTTGTGTGTGTGCTTGTGTGCATGTGTGTGTGTACATGTGTCTTCAAGCAACTATTCTAGCTGCCCATTTAGCAACCATTGCAACATGTTACTTTGATGAAATTTCTTAGGCTTTCAAAATATGCCCTAATATGTTCTTTGTTTGTGGACTTTACTGAAATATTTGTTTAAAGCAAAGGTAAAATACTACTGGAGACAGAATGGCTCCTGTTTTTAACTCTGTCTCTAAAATCCATAAAGATTGCTCCCTGAAGAGAGATTACAACTTTTTAAAAAGTTAAAGACCCCAATACAGAAGGTGTCATGTATATGCCCCTCAGAAATCCCAAATCATCTTTATATCAAAGTAAATCCAAAGTCAGTTCCCTAGTTTGTACTGTGTAAATATTGGCTCTTACCCTGGGTCTGTTATACCTAGAACCTGTAGGAATCTATAGACCGCAATTATGTTAATGTCTCTTGTGTGCCTGATGATTTCATTCTTCCCACTGAGGCAACTGCCAAGAACATTATAGTAAAACCACCTCTTTCTTCTGGATATTTTTTTCTAACTACTTGAAAAGAAACTGAAATAGAACTTGTATAAGTGTCTTAATCATGCCCATAATCTTTATATATAATTCTGTTCAAATGAAGGAATGGGTGATGTCTCCTCTGCATATGTAATTGATAAATATGGTTCACATTATTTGAAACATTTGTCAGAAAGCTTGAGAATCAGAAGAGACATGTATTGGTAATTCACTGACTTTTAGATGTTATCTTTAAGTAGTTCTGGTTTTAAAAGTGGTTGAGTTTTTAATTTAAAAGTGAAGAAAAGACATTTGCTTAAGGATCCCTATGTTACCTTTTGACCACTGTTACTTAACAATGTTGGAGAAGTTTATTTTTTGAGAGTTTATTTTTTCCTTGCAATTATTCAAAAGCATTATAGAAAAACTCTTAAGAATTTGCCAATAAGATGCAAAAAGTTGGCTCATCTTCTATGGGCTAGGCTTATAACCAAAAATATAAGAATTTTCCAGTAGAAAAATAATCACCTTTCCAGTTTAATTCAAGTCTAGCTTGATGGAATTCTGGGGTCAGAAGCCAGGACATCTTTTGGGGGTACTTGGTTTGATTAGGGAAGTGTTGGTCTTCCTGTTAGGGGTACATATTTAAAGCTTAAAAGTTATCATGAAATCATGTGCTAAGCTTCTCTTCATTGTCAGGGATTAATATTCATACAACTATAAGCCTAATTATATCCATCATTATCATCATTATAGCTAGGTAATTATTAATTTGTGTGTATTAGAACTAGTAATCCTGGCTGAGACAGCACTTCTTGTGTTTTAAATTAACAATAATATAAATGTTTGACATCTGTGAAACATATGTCTTTAGTAAAACAAGTTCAGTGCTACTCAAAATCTGAATATATAAAGTATTTCATATATGTAGTATGTATTTAAGGGATATGGGGAGGGAGAACAGGCAAAGTAGCAAAATGCTAGGATGTTTGTTTCTGAGTTGTGAGGCTTTGTGTTAAACTTAAAACCTTGTCTTTCTTGGGCTGAGGAGTTGCAGCAGTGGGTAAAGTGCTTAAGAGTAAGGAAAATGTCATTTCTAATCAGCAGCATCCACATGAAAGCTAGGTGTGTGATGGTGTGTGCCTGTAACCTCAGTACCAGGGAAGAAAGTCAGGATCCGTGATTTCACGGGCCACCAGCCTAGTTGAAATGACAGTGAGGTTCAATGAGAGACCCTGTCTGAAAGCATAAGGTGGAGAGGAAATTGAGGAAGGTGTCTTGTTGTCAATGTTGCACACATGGGCAAGTTTACCAGTCCTCCTTTTTGCTTTAATGTGAGGAGCCATGACTATGTATTCTGAAACCAAAAACAAACATACAGTGAATCTTCCAGGTACACATACACACACATAGATAAATTACTATGTTTTACAATTTTTTAAAAAGCAAACTAAGGATATGTAGGTTGGGGGTAGAAATAATGGTTAGTATGGGTGAGGTCGCGGTTCGGTTCCCAGCACCTGTTTTCTGTTAAATTCTTAGTGAAGTATCCAAATCTTTGCAAAGTATAAAGTGTCTGTGCCTCAGTTATAGAGGGAAAACCTCTTAGATACAGTTGTCAGAAAGTAGAGAGGTAGCCCTATAAGCTTATAATCTACTTATAGCATTACAAAGGCATTTGAAGTGACAATGTTTATAGAGGTCTCTTAAAGATAGAAAATTGGAAGAAAATGTCTTTAGAATCAAAGTAGGACTGCAGGTTGTCTTTAGAACACACAGGAACAAGGTTTTTTGCTTAATTTTTAATTTTGTTACTTTATTTCATGTGTGTGGGTGTTGTGTGTGCATGAATGTCTGTATGCCCTATGCATGCAGTGCTGACAGAGGCTAGCTACCAGAAGCCTTCAGATCCTCTGGAACTTGAATTACAGACAGTTGTGAGTGGCCATGTTGGTGCTTGGAACAAAACCCAAGTCATCTTCAAGAGCAATAAGTACTCAACCACCGATCCATCTCTTTGGCCCCCAACGGAGGTTTTTAAGTATCCTTTGCCTAGATGATATCTTTTTATCATCACAGTGAAATAGTTTTATTGAAATTCACAAAAATATAAATTATTAGACCTAGGACTATAGAATGTTTTATTTTTATTATGAATGACTGAATGGGAGAGGTACAGATGGGCTCGCTTGTACATGTGCACAGATGCTGGAGAACACCTGGGTGTTCGCTCTATCATTCTCTGCCTTTTCTCACCTCGCTGACCCTGGAGCTAGGCTGGCCAGCCACAAGCCCTAGCAGTCCTTCTGCCTCCCCCGCCCCCATAGCACTGTAGTTGCAGGTGTGTGAGCTTTCACACCCAGCTCTTTACATGGTGCCAAGACTCAGGCGCAAGTCTTCATGTTTGCACTCTCAGTGCTCTGACCACCGAGTAACCTTCTCTAGCCCCTGGACAGCTTCCTTTGTGGAATTAAAAGTATCAGTGAGTGTAGGCACTGTTTTTAAACACAAAATTTTATTTTCTAAGACTATTTGAGCAAAGCAAAGGTAACTTACCAAATCGTCATCCCTTATATTTGTTTTGGACGTAACAAAGTGTATTCATATACCTTAGCTTACTTCATTTTCAAGATGGAAAAATGTGCAACATCACAAGTTAGCAAGATTTGAAATTAGAATGAGTTTATTTCAGTGTCTGTAATTATATTTCACTACCTTTATGTACCATCCAGAGATTTAGGTGCCGGTTTCTGTATTTTCAATCTTGGGCCTCCTTGTTTTTTTGGTGTTTGTTTTTTAAAAGATTTATTCATTTATTCTGCATACAGCGTTCTCCCTGCATGTATGCCATCGGGCCAGAAGAGGACGCAAGATCTCATTACTGATGGTTGTGAGTCACCATGTGGTTGCTGGGAACTGAACTCAGGACCTCTGGAAGAGCAGCCAGTGCTCTTAACCTCTGAGCCACCTCTCCAGCCCTGGGCCTCCTTGTTATGTGGCTGTTATAGTTCTTTTATTTCTTGGGTTCAACTGACTTAGGGAAGCCAATGCTAATAGTGTTTTCTTATTATTGCTATTATCTTCATCACAGTGTGTGTGAGGGTGTGGGGGGTGAGTATGTGTGTGGCGGAAACATACACAGGCACAGATTGACATCAGAGAGTAATATTGTAAAGTTCATTCTCTCCTTACACCTTTACATGGATGCTGAAGATTAAAGTCAGGTTGTCAGGCCTACATAGCTCCCTAGTTAGGATTACTATTGCTATGATGAAACACTGTAACCAAAAAAAAAAAAAAAAAAGTTGGGGAGGAAAGGGTTTATTTGGCTTACATTTCTACATTGCTGCTCATCATCATCCAAGAAAATCAGGACAAGAACTCAAAACAGAGCAAAAACCTGGAGGCAGGAGCTGTTACAGAGACTATGGAGGGGTGCCTTACTGGCTTTCTCATCATGACTTGCTCAGCCTGCTTTTTTAAAAAACCTGGACTACCAGCCTAGGGATGGCACCACCCACAGTGGGCTGAGCTCTCCCCCATCAGTCACTAACTAAGAAATGCCCTATAGCCATATCTTATGAAGATATTTTTTCCAATTCAAGTTTCCTCCTATCAAATAACTCTATCTTGTGTCAGGTTAAAATAAAATTAGCCAGTACATCTAGCAAGTGGTTTAACCACAGGGCCATCTTGCCAGCCTGCTCAAGTAGACAGCCACCAGGTGATTTGATTTCTGCTCTACAGAGACTCAACCTTAGGTAGTTTGAGCACAACCCTCATGGGGAGACCTACAAAGCACTGCCTTTGAAACTGTGGTTTCCTCCAAGAGCCACAGTCTACAATGCCATTCCCGCCTGACTAATGTCTAATGTGTGAAGAGAAAGTTTTCTTCATTCTTGATCCCTTTTTTCATTTATGTGAGCTCAGTGACCAGGCTTGATATTGGGTCTTGTAGATTTAGAAAATCAGGTAGCCAAGCTACCAGCTCAGAACTTACTTGAGTTTTCCAGCTTTTATAATTCAATTATGTGTTGTCTTCAGCAATAGGATCTTACTATCAAGTTCCAGAGGGTAACAAAGGGCAATGACAATACCCTGTAATATTTGTGTATCTATGGGACCACACTGGACAACTCAAAAAGAGATAACTCATTCCTGGCACTGGGAGTTTTGTTCACTAGCATGTGGTACCTACTTGGGTCTTGTCCCTTCACTCTAGGCAACTTCATTTAAATTCTTTAAATATGTATATAGGTATTAATTTTAGGATGCAGTACTAGGTTTCCATATGGGTTTTTCAAAGGGCCTGTAGAACTAACTACCCTCCTCTACCCTGCCCTCCCACCCCTTCCCATTTGAACCTTCCTGTTACATTATTTCCCTTTCTCCCTTTATATTACTGTGTTCTTTCTCCCTTCCCTTAAAAGATCCCTGCTTTCCCCATGGGCCCTTAGTAGTTTTCTAACCTCTGTGGGTATTCCAGTTAAAACACACATATCTAAAGGTTGAAAGTTAACATTCATATATTAGAGAAAACATGTCAATTACATAATATCTTTAAAACATATCTGTGTGTGTGTGTGTGTGTTTTGAGGTAAGTGTACTGGAACTCACTACTCAGACCCAGCTGGCCTCATACTCATGGTGATCTACCTACCTCAGCCTCCTTAGTATTGGAATTTCAGGCCTGTGACATTTTTCCTGGCTAAAATATTTAAATTTCAGTTTTACTTATTTCTGTGTACCTTCTACCTAAATACTTAGTGTGTTTAAGAAATTTTGCCATAGTTGTTTTCAATTTTTTAGTAGAATATTGCAGAAAATACTGCAAAATCTAGAGAAAAAAAGTCACCCTGATCCTTTTATGTAGGCAAACATTTTGTTTTGTTTCCTTTCAGTTTTTTTTTTGTTGTTGTTGTTTTGTTTTGTTTTTTGTTTTTTTGGTTTTTTTTTTTTTTTTTTTTTTTTTTGGTTTTTCGAGACAGGGTTTCTCTGTGGCTTTGGAGCCTGTCCTGGAACTAGCTCTTGTAGACCAGGCTGGTCTCGAACTCACAGAGATCCGCCTGCCTCTGCCTCCCGAGTTTTGGGATTAAAGGCGTGCGCCACCATCGCCCGGCTTCCTTTCAGTTTTTTGTCCTATGTGCAGATGTTTTATTGACTTCCACATGGTGACTTTTTAAAAAGTGAATTTGGCAAACAGGTTTTTAGTAAGAAGTCAGTAGTTAAGTGGTTTGCTTCGTTTACTTGTTCGTGGCATTCTCTAGTTGCTGGATCGATGTCTTGTTTTCTTCACTTGAGCTGCTGTTGTCATTAGTTGAAAAGGAGCAGTCTTCCCATCAGGTGTTTGTTATGTAACTCTGATGGGCTTTGATTACTTTGTTTGTGTCTTCAATGAGGTTTCTAATAATCTTTAAAATCCTCATCAAGGTAAAGTCACGAATTAATACAGAGTTTACTCATTTTCTTTTTCTTTTCTTTATTTTTAAGCTTCTTTTATTATTATTATTATTTGTTCCTTTCTTCTAGATTGGTAAACTTTGCTGGGATTCACTAATGTAATCTCCATATAATATGAATTACAAGTTAATGTGTTAATAATTGTCTCTTACATTGCTTTAGGGTTTATAATTTCAGCATGTAACAGCAATATTTTCTGAATAGTAGAAATAATGAAAGTATCTTCTAAAAGTATATTCATGAAAATCAACAATTTTTTGTCGTGCATTTATTCATATAATGTGCACAGGCTGAAGTGTGGTGATATGTCTTGGTGATTGTTTTTCAGACCTCAAAGGAAGACCTCCTGCAGGCTGATTTTGAAGGCGCTTTGAAGTTCTTCAGAGTTCAGCTTCCAAAGAGGTACCGGGCAGAGGAGAATGCAAGAAGATTGATGGAACAGGCTTGCAATATTAAAGTAAGATCCATGAACTTACATATGATAGCAGTATAATTTGCATGTAGAATAACATAAACATAGCAAATTGTGTTAAACTCCTTGTGTGTGTGTTGCTGTTTTCTGAGTGTGTTTTAGGGATTTTGTATACAAACTAGTCTCTCCTAGACTTTTCTGTCATCTAGGATGTTGACAGTTGTTCTATCTTTTATCAGGACTTAAAGTGAAAGGTTGATGGCTCAGATTGTAATAAAAGGGAAGCAAACATTTATCTTCTAGGTGGGGCTCTGATATCGGCTGCTATAATAGTGGTTTCCATGGCAGCCGACTTGGTATTTTAGCTTTTGCCATCTGTTTTAAGATTATTTAGACATGCCAAGTAGGTCTTTCCCTTTTTTTAAGGTACTTAGGCAGTTTGAGTCTTGATCTGGCCAGAAACCATCTCACATCTACCAGATGTCTGTAGATATGTTGGTCCATGTCATGTGTCTGATTAAGCAAATCTTATAAATTATCTTAAAATTGAAAACTGTATACAGACAATTAAAAATTAAGGTGAAAAAATGTATTTTCTCTAAAAGATTTGGAATCATTTTGCTAATTACTTATGCCTCCAAAATATATACACCTAACCATGACATAAATATAAATCTGTTTTTTTAGGCAGACAGAAAGCATTGTGGACTTTATATTATTACAGAAGAAACAGACCATAAAAAATTAACATGATAATTTATTTATGTTGGAAGGTGAATTAGTAGATATAGAAAAAAAGAAAGTAAAAAGGAAATAGGTGAGTTGTGATGTTTTTACTAGTGTGTGTAGACCCCAATGGGAAATGAATGAGACAATGAATAACTCATGGACAAGTCCTGGGAAATAGTATTCCAGGCAGGAAATTGTTCAAATGTCCTGAGACCAGTTCAGGCCTTGTGAGTTTAAAGAATGCCACATAGGCCATTAGAGCTAGAGCGGAGTTTATGGAATCAGAATTGAAGTGAGAGTGCCCGCAAGGAGCCAAGAGTTGTCAGCTATTATATTTAGGTTTACTTTGCAGTGGGGGCCCTGGCAGGGAAGAATAATTTGTTCTGGGTTCTGAGAAGATCACATCAGCTATATTGATGGGCAAGAATGGGTAAAAGAGGAAAAGAGAGCACACAGAACCTGATGTAGTCCCATGGACAGATAGTGACCAGCTGAACCAGTATAGCAGCAGTAGTGAAGAAATATATTTTGAAGTGGTTAAACCTGGGAAAACCTTGAATTTTTCATTATGTGTAAGTATAGCTGTGAGAGGTCAAGGCAAACTCGTTCTAGATTTTGATTTAAGCAAATAAAACAAGTTTCCATCAATTTAATAGGCTTATTGCTTAAGATATAATTATATGCACCTAATAAATAATTGATTTGAAGTTCTTCTAGGTACTATTCCCTCTGTAATACTTAAACAAAACAAAACAAAGTAGGGTCTCACTATTTAACCTTAGCCGGCTACTATTTAAACGAGGCAAACCTCAAACTCACAGAGACCTGCCTGCCTCTTCCTCTTGAGTTCTGGGATTAAAGGTGTGTGACACCATGTCCAACTTGTAGACCTGTAAAACTTTTCTCAATAACAATTTTGATTTTTAGTTCTAACTTATTTTAAAATAGATTACAAATGCCCAAAGCATAAATCAATGCTGAAAGTAAAAAAAATCTAAATGTTTTTCTGGTTTCTCTAGAAACCTTCAACAGTATAAATGTATATTTAGGGAAAGGAGAAAGTTATTTCAACTTTAGTTAAGGTTTGTCAGCATAAGGCAAAGAAATGGCAATGATATGTTAGTAAGATATATCTCAGGTAAGGGGACAAAAGTAAAGAGAAAAGAAAGCATCCTAAATTTGCAGTTCCTGCCAATTTTCATGGTGTAAATGCAACTGCTGCAGTCTGTTTTAATCTACCAGTGACTTAATAGCCATATCATTTAATTTCCAAATATTGACAGTCATTCTTCTATGCTAGAGACTACTGCCTCAAGCTCATCCGAGGCTCACGAAGATGAGGCTAGTGACAGGAGAGTGGTTAACAGTATGAATACTGAAGTCTCATTAAAAAGAAAGTAAAGGTAGATTGGGACTAAGTGACTAAAAATGGAAGAGTACAACAAAGAATTGTTGAACTCGATGATAGAAAGAACAGTAACAGGTGATCACATGACTTATTTGTAGTTATTCAAGGAATAAAATGTTTTTCAAAAATTCTTAAAGGTAGTTTTCTGATACCATTATCAAAATCATTTGGTTTTTTCAGCTCAAATTACTTGGTTGCAGTAAAACCATGCTAGTTGCTATTGGCATTCCTAGCCAGCTGCTGTTATATGTTCTCTTCATCCTAACAATGGGGCCTTTATTGCTTTTGGTTTGTACTGATCATACATCAAAAACCTTGAAATGTGTAAGGAAGAATAAGCAAAAGTGACAAAGGCAAATGAGTGTCCTGGAGTGAGTGAGGAAGCCCCTCTTGGCTAACTGGAAAATCCTAACCTGGCCTGTTGCTTATACACCAGAATTATCCTATTCTGTTCTGGAAAAGTAGCTACCAATGGCAAGATTTTACCATAGTAACTGATTGCCTCAGATAATTCTAAACTATGTTCTATCTTAATTACCTATATACTGGGCTAGTCAATTTCCAGTCTTCCAGAATAGATGAATACAATTTGATCTTACCTTTCATAAACCATTATTTTAATGATGGTGGTGAATTCCTTTACCTTTTTTTCCTCTGAGAACTCCATCCATAGTTATAACCATGGACTTTAATTCATTTGAGAATTAAATAACTTCACTCTAGAGAAAAACTATAAAGAACATTAATATTGAAATCAATTTGCTTCTAATTTCTTCATGCTGTTTGCTGTTTATTACTGCCCCTGTTGTTGCATATGAATAAAAGTGTACTCTCCCAAGTGGAGGTTTCTTTGAGTTATCAGAAGCCACATAAAAGCTTTGGTTAATTTCATGGGTCCACATTCTCTGCCTTTATGTACAATATTGAAGAGGTTCTTTTATTTTTACTTTTTATTTCATGAAACTGTGTCTTGTATTCTTCTCCTATAAAGACTTCTCTGTAACATGGGAAAACACCCTTGGGACATTTTGTTTAAAATGACATAATCCCTTGCTGGAGAATGTTCATTACATTTTAAGATACAGCAATCTGATAATTAGTAACTGATAATGAAGCAATTTATCAATACACTTCCTTTATTTATTTATTTTTGAGACTTCCAATAGTATTCCTAATCCTCAGTGCACCTCAGAACTGGGACATTATTTTGTTTTCTCCCAAGAAGCTAGGAGCATGTCAGTGTTGGATGCTGTCTGAAACAGTTGACTGTAGGTATAGAAGACAAGCCCCCCTCCACCCCACCCCGCATAGGCACCAGGACCTTGTATACTTAGAAAGCTCAGGCTTTATGTTGCTCTTGAGTGATTGCCACGCATGGGTTCCTTTGTTTGATTCTGTATTTCATCTTTACCCTGTATCTACTTCTGCAGTTCATTAAAAAGAAAGCCATGTAGATATTTAAAATTTAAGTTGATGGGTGAATTGTGCATTCTCTATACATCTTTAAATGCTCTTTTCTCACATAAAATAAGATAAATAGACACAAAAATTGATTTTTATATAGATGTTTCTTTTTTAGAAGAAAAAATATTAAACCACAGGAATACTGCTCTGTAGACTTGTGTACAAATTCAAATTAGTACTGTTTTCTCCCTCCATGTAATTAACAAGAAAAAGAAACATCAGAATTGCTTTCTCATCTAGTAGTTTCTCTGTCTCTAGAAACTTTACCACCACATACACACACACACGTCTTGTTCTCTCCTAACAATCTTTGAAAGCTTCAGTAAGATTAATAGTTATGCTTTAAAAGGGAGTTTTTATATTTCTTAATATAAAGTGTTAAGCCAGTTGTTATGATTTATATTTAACAATGTTGAAGAATAGACTTAGGTCTTTTCTCTAATTGAGAATAGCAGATAACTTTCCTATAACTATTTATGATAAAATCCACATATATTTGAGTTATATATTTATTCTCATATCTTATTTCATGTTTAAGATTATATTTTAATTGTGCTTAATAATTTGGTTTGGGAATCTGATTTTTACAGGAAAATGAATATAGTATTCTTCTGTCGCCTGTAGCCTGCTCATTGTAAATAATTTGATTTTGTTCTTTTAGTTAGAAATAAAAATAAAATTAAATGTCTTATGCATTTAGACAAAGTTAGTTTAAGAATACAGTGATCTTCCTGGGAGCTCAGTAGAATGTTCTTCAACTTAGGATGAGATATATGCATGCATATGAGTCCATCACAAAATTGCAAATATCATTAGATAAAAAAAGATAAATCTAGAGTACCTAACCTACTGAAACAAACATAGCTTAACAACACACTACACTGTAGAATATTGCTTGTTTGACCTTTGATTTTGTGACTAGCTGGCAAGTGCATCATGACAATATAACATATACCAATCATGGTGGTAAAGGTCAAATTTAAGATTCAAAATTGTAAAAATGGTTTCTACTGAATGTGTATCGCTTATATGCCACAGTGCAATTGAAAAGTACTTTTGCTGGGTGGTGGTGGTCCATGCCTTTAATCATAGCACTCAAGAGACAGAGGCAAGTGGATCTTTGTGAGTTCAAGGCAGCCTTGTGTACAGAGAGAGTTCCAGGACAGCCAGAGCTAAGCAGTGAAGCCCTGTCTAAAAAAAAAAAAAAAAAAAAAAAAACAAAAAAAAACAAACAGAAAGAAAGAAAGAAAAAGACAAAAAAAAGAAAAGTACTTTCAGTTTAATCAATCTAAATTGGGAGATGTTTGTAGTCCAAGCACTTAGCCACAGCAGTTTCAGATACCATTGCTTCTACTTAGAAACAAAATATAATCACATTGTGTTTACTGGTTTATTATTTATATTCTCATTTCTCTAAGTCTTCAATCCATTTGGCATTTCACTGGCAAGCAACCTGAATCTAGTACCCTGGATAGCTACTTATTTTACTACTGTGCCCTCTTCTCTTCCTCCTATTTACATCTCTCCGTAAACACTTGGTTTTATACTTGAAATGGTGGAAAGAATAATATAAATGAGTAGAGCACCCTGAAAAGAAAATGTGTGTTATTCACATATCTCATAAGTCAAATTTTATAAAGTTCCACTCAAAGACAAACTTTTAAGATCCCTCAAACAACATGATCAAGTGGAGAATCGTTTTTCACTGACAAGTTCTCTGGCTTGGGGGTTTTCTATTACTACCATCTATGGGAACAGAGCCATCTCTTTCATCTAGAATGTCTGTCCTTGGTGTTTTCTCTTTTCTCCACCTGTGGTAGTTATCCTTAATTGTGAACATGCTCAATAAGGTACACTCTGGGTTTCCTGATATGATTAAATCTTAGAGTCCTGACTTGATCAATGGACTTCATTTAAGATGGCATTATTGGGAGATGGTAGAAAGTAAGGAGGTGTGGCTGAAGAGATGACTCGGTGGTTTAAAGCACTTGTTGCTCTTGGAGAGGACAGAGGTTCTTGTGGTCAGAGATAAGCACAAGGGAAACTAGGAATGTTAAACATGTAGGTTTGTCTCTTCAAAGAGAGAGAGAGAGAGAGAGAGAGAGAGAGAGAGAGAGAGAGAGAGAGATAACCTGTTTTCTGCTCAGAAGACTGAGAGTGGAGATGTTTAATGGCCTAGTGACATTTGCACTGTGTGGCCCACACCATACTAGAACTTCCCCTAGAGTCTAGGGGGAAGGCCTAGACTCTTGTAGTGAGCTTGTTTTTCTCAGTCAATCTGTAGACTCTATCTTTATGGAAGATGTCACATGTAGTCAGTCTATAGAACCCATCTTCGTGTGAACTTTACAAAGAGTTTTAATGTAGTTATGTCTTAAGCTTTATTGTGTACATGGGATTAAATTAATTATCACCAGGAAATTTTTTCACCTAATTGTGCTGTTCTTAAATATGCATAAAATACAATACTTGGAGTCAGATATTTTGGTTTTTTGAGACATGGTTTCTCTGTGTAACAGTCCTGGCTGTCCTGGAACTCGCCTCATAGACCAGGCTGGCCTCGAACTCACAGAGATCAACATGCCTCTCTGTATGTACTGGGATTAAAGGCATGCACTACCACTACCCAGTCCTGGAATGGCTTTCATCTCATAGTATCTTCAAGTGTTTGGAGTCAGACTTTTGAAGTTTGAACCAACACCAGCTACTAAGTCATGCTGAACCAAACTTCTTTCTTATCTCACATGTATGGTTACTCTGCTGGCCTTGCTGATCACAGGGACACCCCGCCCCGCCACACACCCACACACACCCTCAATGACCCAGTTTCAATTCCCAGCTCCTACATGGTGGCTCCCAAACATCTGTAACTTCAGTTTCAGGGGATCTGATGCCCTCTTCTGACCTGTACATGTGCTGCATAGACATATATTCAGGTAAAACATTCATACACATAAAAAAATATGTAGTGGTAAAATATTCATACACATAAAAAATCTGTAGTGGCATTTCAGTTGTATTTTAATAAATAAAGCTTGCCTGAAGATCAGCGAATAAAACAGCCCCACTGGTCAGCCTTACTATCAGGTAGTGGTAACACACATCTTTAATCCTAGCCACACTAGTTGCCATAAAATCTGGGTGATACACCTTTAATCCCAGCCATAGAGAGGATTATAAAACGGGAGGAGACAGTTCACAGTCGCATTCTGAGATTGCTGAAGGCAGGATCACCATTTTGGACTGAGATTGAGGTAAGACCAGGGATCTTCAGGTTGAACCTCAATTTCTCTCTCTGAGTTTTTATTAATCATGCTTCAAAAATCTAAAAAAAAATAATTAAATAGAAAATAGGAGATGGCACCTGACTGGAGAAAGTTTGTAACTAGGGGCAGACCCTGGGAAGATGCCCCTTTTCTCTGACTGCTTTCTGGCAGCTGTGAGGTAGGACGTTCTGTTCCACCATAATCTTCTGCTGAAGAACTAGTCAAGGATCAACAGAACCAAGGATTGCTGACAAGCATCTTCAAAACTACAAACTGAAATAGCTTCCATCTCATGTTATCTTCAGTGTTTTGTCATATCAAGATAAAACTAAAATATTGCTTAAGGAATTGCCTACCCTGATCATAGTATGTAGCTCATTCAGTCTCTTTCATATACTTACTAGGTTTATTTTACTGTAAAGGAGTCTTAGAATGCAAATCATACAAAGAGGTATCACAGTCAACTAATGGAATTTTCTGTTACTCAGTTTGGCACAAGTTCAACACATGTCTCAGTGTTGTCTGTGTGTATTTTATGCTCTGTCCAGGCACAAGGTTTCCCCCCTGTTATTCCTTACCTGATCATTATACTCCCTATTACCTCTTAATACTTTTGTCCTAAAAAGTTTAGTCTAAAATTTCTCACATGTATTTTTCAAGTTTTATAAAGTTTCACTTATAAGCAAATAAATCACTAAGAAGAAAAGTTCTCCCCTCCCTTTCTCTCTCCTTCCCTTCTCTGCTCTGTACCTTTTCTTTCTCTCTTCACTTCCCCCATCTTTCCATTTCTCCCTCATTTTCTGATGTCTGAAGGTATCTTTTTTGTGTCTATATGCATTTGCTTTTGCTATGATGGCCATAGCAAGAATCTTACACAGCCTGTGAGTCTCAAGCAACAGAAATTTTTTTTCCTAAAGTCCTAGAGACTAGATACATAAGATCAAAAGATCATCAGAATTGGTTTTTGAGAGACTTCTCTCAGTGGCACACAGTAGTCACCTTTTTGTACCTCCACGTGATCACCTCTTGTCTGTGTATTCTGTGTCCTAGCCTCTTTTTACCAGAACCCAAGTCACTTTAAAGTAGGAAGCACCTTCTTTGAATTTGTTTCTTGTGTAAAGGCTTTATGTTCAAATACATTCAGACACACTGGAGATTTATGGTTTTAACACATAAATTTTCCCATAGCCGCCTTCTTTTCATAGTCCGTTGAATATAAATGCCTTCTTGGGTTCTCTGAATGTATTCTTTTTATCTGAGCATGAGTCTTACTTAACAGCACTGAGCTGTACCTCCAATATCTGCTAACACATGGTAGTTTCCTATTTTTGTCAGCATACTCAAGCTCTCCAATTTTCTCTCATACCCTCAGATTATCTGAAGGATCCTACATTTTTTTTAACAACTCCACCCCACTTCTATCAGCCCACTTGCTTGGCAAAGAATTTCAGCTGGCATACATGTTAGCAGAAAGTTCCAATTTACCTCAGTGCCTGCACCAGCGTGAGTTTTCTGCATAAACTTACTTAAGTACTGGATACTTCATAAAAACTCACCCCCGTTCCATTCTTTGCCTAAAAGAGAGGCAATGAATTGTACAAGTAAATGTCTTAGCACAATGTCCAGTGGAAGAAGAAAGCCTATGCTGTATTTTAACAGAATGAATATTTTAAGCAAGAACATGGTTTGGATAAAATGTTTTGCTCAATTTTAGGAAAGCCATTGCTTTAAAAGTTTGTGGCAGATGTTATCCACAAAAAGGGAGGTTTTGAAAAAGGATGTCTGATGGAGTAGGATCATCTGGGAACATTCAGAATTTATAATTTCAGGCTGCTGGCATTGCTGTGTGGAATCTGGTACTCATCTCTGCCTTACTTCCTGTCTCCTCCAGTTTTCTTTACATACTGCCTCCTATGTGCACCTTAAACAGGTTCTCTCCCACTAAGGGTCATCCCCAGTCCAGGGGGATAGCTCATCTAATAATCACTCCAAAGGGCAGAGAAAACTTCAGTCTCCTTATCCAAAGGATATCCCCTCACACCGTTCAGTGCAGCACTTTTACTCTCAGTCCACATCAGAATGCCATGTCTTCTGTAGAGTTCCTGGAGAAGACAGGGATTTTAGAGGCAGACCCATCAAGGTTTGATGTTGTCTCTAGTTCTTACTAACTAAGGGATCCTGAGAAAGTTACTGAATTTTCTTTAACATGATGAGTTCCTAATCTGTCATGAGCCAGCCACCTTTTTGGGGTGATTCCAGCCATGATCCTGGTCACGGTGGGTTCCTACGTTCCAGGGTAGGGGTGTGAGGATTAGAAACATTAGGTAGGAGAAACAGAAATAAGAAAGAAACACAGAGACACAGGATAGTACCGGGAGGGCAACTCAGCAGATCCTGGATGCTGAATTTTTGTTCTGAGTTCACCCGCATTTATTTTCCATACACTCTTATACCCCAATTAAAAAAAATGGTGGAAGAAGGCAAAAGATGACTTTAACATAATACAAAAGACAACCAGAACTGTTACTTGCTCCAATACTTGAAACATGAATCCAGAGTAAAAGTATTTGATGTTTGGGGCAGTGAGAACAGCCTAGACCAAGTATCCTTCAGGCAATCACTATCTAAGTCAAACCTCCTATTTCAAAAGAAGGAGCAGAAGTATGCTTGAATTCACTGACCTTCAGTCAGAATGGAGTGAATTTGCCTCTGTAGTCCATCTTAATGTCCAAAACACCAAGTAACAACACCGTAGGTCAGAATATCTTGTTTTGTAGCCACGCCTGTTATCAACAGCTTTGAAAGAGCAAAAATAAGCTCAAACTCTCTGACCTTCAGACATGATAGAATAGCTCACATTTTTGGGTTCCCACACTAATTGTGAAATATGGCCAATGCCAACCACACTGGAGATCATTAGAAATAATTAAGCAGATATGTGACTCAATTATTTTCCTACTTCTTACCATGACCATGTGATCAAGCAAATCCATGTATTTTTTAAGACCAGAGCATATGCTGTTCCCTCTGATAACCTAGACTTTTATTCTGACTCTGCTGTTCCTCCATGAGACCTCATGAGAGGATAAGAATGTATTTTCCTGAAGTAGTGTTAGTGGAATTCAAGTCTTAGTTTTCTACTTACCAGCTCTGGCAGGTCTCTTTGGTTCACCATTTCAGTATTCTCTTCTTTAAAAATGGTGATGATAAAGAAGATTGCTGTGCTGATTGCATGAGTGTTCTTTAGGCAAGAAGCATAGCAGAAAGAAGTGTATAGAATTTAGCATTTAATATTTCTTTTTTTTTTTTGCTTTTTTTTTTTTTTTGCTTTTTCGAGACAGGGTTTCTCTGTGGTTTTGGAGCCTGTCCTGGAACTAGCTCTTGTAGACCAGGCTGGTCTCGAACTCACAGAGATCCACCTGCCTCTGCCTCCCGAGTGCTGGGATTAAAGGCGTGCGCCACCATCGCCCGGCATTTAATATTTCTATAATAGTTTTGAGTCTGTCTCATTGCAAGTTCTATCTTGCCTCTCTTAGATTGTGTGTCTGATCTAACATCTACCATATTATATGTGTAAAGGAAGTACACCTACTAATTGTTTATACTTATTTACTTAATAAATTCCATTTGTAAGATATGAAGAATCTTGAGCTTCAGATTTTCCCTGAAAAGATTGATTGTTTGCCTTTTGATAAGATCAGGGGTAATTTTTCCTGAAAATTCTGATATGGATAATCAGGAAAACCCTCCTGTGTAATACTGAATGCCATTCTAGCTTTATTCACTGTAGAAAAGAGAAATAAAAATGAAATTAGACTCTGGAAATGTAACTCATTTGGCACATGAGTTAGCCTAATATACATGAGTCCCTGAGCTGGATCTCTACCACTAAATAAACCAGGAGTGGTGATTCATGCCTGTGATCCCAGCATGTGGGAATAGGGGCAGAAGAAGTTTCATGATGAGCTTGAAAATAGCCTAGGCTACATGATCCAAATTTAGTGGCTTTTGTTTCTTGAGTATGTATGTATGTACGTGTGTGTGTGTGTGTGTGTGTGTGTGTGTGTGCTCACACACATGCATGTGTAAGCCAAAAGACAACCTTGGTTATCATTTCTCAGGATCTAGCCACCATATGTTTTGAAATAGAGTCTTTCATTGGCCTGGAACTCAACAATTATGCTAGTTTGGTTAGCCAACAAACCCACTTGCCTCTACCCCCCAGCACTCAGATTGCAAGCATGCACCACTTAACCAACTTTTTTACATGGACTCTGGATAGTAAACCCAGGTCCTGATGTTTGCATATCAAGCATTTTACCAACTGAGCTGTCTCTCTAGTTCCTAATGATTTTTCCTTAAACTAATCCAGGACTTTATCATGACTAATTCTGTTGTAGAGTGAGATATTTACAGCAGTGAAAGTTATCTTAATGTTGATGCTAACACATAAAATGGCCTTATCACTGATTGAGACTGCAATATGGAAGGGTAATAATTTATATCATATGATAAGAATGCTACTTGAAAGAAAGCTGACTGTTGTTTACATACCAGTAATCATTTTATCTTTCACACCTTACCTTGCACTGAGCTGTGTCTTTTGTGTAGGACATGCTTTGTAGATAATGGCTTAAAAGAAGTTAAACCCAGTGGATTCAGTTTCAGAAATAGGGGTGTCTCCTAGAATAGCTGTATGACATAAGCTTCTGAGAGCCATGCTCCTAAGACTGGTCAAAGGCCAGCTTTGCTTCAGTGCCCCAGCCCTGACTCTGGCAGATAGTTTCCAGAGGTGTTAGTTGAACTTTGCTGAGCAGAGGGAGGGGTGATATCGATGACTCCCTGTGATACTTAGTACTTAGCCACATTTTGGATTTCTTCTTGCATGTTTGTCTTTCGAATGGTGTTTTTCCTAAGTCAGATACAAAACCAGCTGCACTCTGAACCCTCCACCCCATCACAAATGGTTTGCTACTCAATGACATGAAGTCACCAAAGAAAGTAGGAAGTACAGTGACTGTCATGTGGTAGTCGAGTTTTTCACAGAATCCTGTGCTTTGGGGCAGTATTATAAAAAAGGAGGCACATTACACATTCTGTCTCTCTGTGTGTGTCGTATATGTGCACATAGACATGCATGAAGCCAGAAGTGGATGTCGTGTGTCCTTGTCTATGATTCTGCAGATTTAAGATAGAGAATCTTGCTGGGCAGTGGTGACAGGGGCACACACCTTTAATCCCAGCACTCAGGAGGCCGAAGTGGGTAGATCTCTGAATTTGAGGCTAACCTGGTCAACAGAATGAATTCTGTGATATCCAGGGATACACACAGAAATCCTGTCTCATAAAGGGGGGGGGGGGAGGAATCTCAAAGCTCTTTCAGCACAACTGGATGACCAGTAAGTCTCCTGAATTACTGCCTTCCTGCCACACACACTCCACACTCACTCATTCATATCGCCTATGTCATGCTTTTTACATGGATACTGTGGACCAAACTCAGATCCTCATGTCTACTTAGCAAGCATTTCCATCCCACATACATCTCAGGTTTTGCCATGATTCAAACAGGGACCGATTGTTTTTTTCCCCCCTCCTCATTGACTCTCATGAATGAATTGCTTGTTGTGAAAGAAACAATACACTTTTAGGTCCCATATTACGAATGTATTGAGACTAAACAACTTCACCTAAAAGTATTTTTATCACTAAAACACTAGGGGAAGAAAGCTACCATGTTTTATTAAGCAGGGACTTTTCATTGTTAAAAGTGAGATGATTCCTTGAGAAGCCATATACACTGCCAAAGGGAATTATGACTGAGACATGTTTTGGGGGAATAGATGCCAATGCCCATCTCACCTGATGATTATCGTTCTAATGTTTTCCATTAGCTACTTTCAGCTCAGGAAATAGATTAGACCCTTAATGGCCTATGCAACCAGGAAATGAGCAACATATTCATAGATTCTACTAGTGAATTTGAAATAAAACTTCCTGCCTTTTAAAAATGAAGACTCCTGTCTGGAGAGATGGTTCATTGGTTAAGCACACTTGCTGCTTTTTCAGAAAACCCTAATTCAGTTTCCAGCACCCACAAAAGGCAGCTCACAACCATCTGTAACTCCAACTCCAAGGGATCCAACACCTTTGGTCTCCACATGTGGGAGTATGCATACCTACACATAACTAAAAATAAAAAATAAGGCTTCTAAAGATTGAAATACTCAGTGTAAGGGCACCCCTCACCCCAACATGTTATAAAAGAATTTATTTTTCTTTCTTAGTCCAGCCCTTTTTTCTAGAATACTTTCCTCACAATAGTTAAAATAAAAGAATATAAATATAAAATCACATTTTTAAAGAAAGCCTGATTTTATGTATGAAGTATAAGGTGTCAACTTTCCATTGAGCCTAGACCTTATGTTCTGTGGTAGTAGAGAACAGCCCATATTGCTTCATTCTGAAGTGTAAAGGAAGTATGACCCAGGACAGCTATGTGGAGACTCTGATGGCCCCATTGGGGCAATCTTAGTCTCAACTTATTTTGCACCAAGTGTTTAGCTGTGCTCTGTGGAGTAACTGTAGGAACAACATTAAGAATAACTGTCTTATACACAATCCAAAAGTAAGTCATACTTTTAGCTTTCCTTGGGGCCTTATGTGCCTGAAAGACTTAAGTTCCCATCTGAAGTTTGCCAAAGCAGCTCTGTGACTTGGAAACTGATACAAGCAGTTGAACTAGAAGATGTCAGAGGGTTTTTCCAGCTCTTTTATCACAGTGGTATAAATTTCATCAGTCGTTTCTTCAATTCCCAGATTCTGCTTCCACAGCCTTGTTTTCTATACCTAATACAAAACTCTTGAGAAAGAAAAGATTTAAATGATAATAAGGTTTTAAAAAGAATCAAAGTCCTTGGAAAACACAGGATTCAAAAGGAATTTTTTTGAAAAGGTGTTTGGGGTCTGGTCTCCCTTACCCCACCCCCACCCCCACTGTGTGTGTGTGTGTGTGTGTGTGTGTGTGTGTGTGTATGTAGACATATACATATATTTTCATTATATGTAAAATTTTTATATTATTGTTATAGCCCATTGATAAAAATTGTGATAGGTTGTGAAAATAAGGGTCATTAAAGCCATGTGCCTGTATGTATATCATTATTACTGCTTGTCAATTCTGACTTTCACTCTTACCAAGACAGTTAGATCTTCACAACAAAATTTGGTTTGGTTAGAGGCATTATTATGACTATGGGTGTTGTTCTTAATTCTGCGGGTTAGATGGTAGAGAAGTTACGCGAGGAAGAAGACACAGACACGCGGCGGTCCCACGTGGGTGCACTTTAATGGGGGAGGAGTAACAGACAGGTAGGGGGCGTGCAGACACGGTAGGAAAGGCGGGGAAGAAAAGAGGAAGAGAGAGAGAGGCTCGTGGCGGCCCTGCTTTTTAACGGGGAATGCAAAAGTTTCTGGGAATTGTGTTCCGCGCTTGCGTGCACTGGAGTCCAGGGGAACGCTGGGAGTTGTAGTGTTGCAAGAGAACAACAATGGGTAAACAAAGTGGAAAAGCATCCAAAACATCCCACCATCTAGTAACAAGTGCCCCATCTAAATAGTTCAGTTTGAATAATTTGAGTGTGGCTGGTGACTTAGCTCTGCAGACGAGCTAAGTGTGAAGCGCCAAGTTTGATTCCCAGCACCATATACACAGATTGAATAATTCTTTCATAAATAGCAATTCTTACATAGCAGTGTGTTTTAAAGTGGTGTCAAAGTAAGTGTAAGTAGACTTGGCTTCTCTCCCATACTGCTGTCTTAAAGTAAAACACTGATGTGGTGTATTATTACAGAACACAAGCCCAATTATATCCCAGAAACAAAACACGTCTTTCTCTCCCGTGATGATGCTCTTCATGTAGGACACTTTCCTGCGATCATTTGTAACAGCTGGCTTCAGCTAATTTCTTCATTACATTTTATTCAGTGTAGACTTTAAAAATACTTGAGTACTGGTGACCCTGGTTTCCCATACTTGTAACTCTAACTGTTCTGGAGGCTGAGGTAGAAAGATGGTGTAACCTCAAGACCAGCCTGGGAAACTTAGTGATACCATGTCTTAAAATCTTAAAAAGAAAAGAAAAAGAAATAAAGAAAAGAGAAATGGTTTGAGGATGTAACTCAATACCTGTCTTTTATGCTTAGTACCCTGGGTTCAATCCCCACTATTTGCATAGGGGTAGGAGAGCATGAGAAAGAATTCATTTAGTGATTAGGGAGGTTGGTAATTGTTCCCTGGTACCGTTTATATGATTTACAGTATAATAATAAAAAGTGAAATAGTTAGGCATAATGGCACATGCCTGTAATTCCAGCACTTGGGAGACTGAGGCAGGAGGATTGTGAGGTCAAGGCCGACAACCTGGCATATGGAGTTTTCATACCAACTTGAGGGCAGTCCATCGCATGACCATGTTTCATTCAAAAAGGGGAAGAGGAGGGCTGGGAAGGTAGCTCATTGGGTAAGCACTTGTCATGCAAGCACAAGGACTTGCGTTTGGATTCTAGGAACTCACATACAGCTGGACAGTAGCACTGTAATCCCATTGCTCCTTTGGTGAGATCAGAGGCAAAAACAGGAGAAGCCCAGCTCTCAGGCAGCTCACCTGGTGCACTCAGCACTGATCAAGAGACCTTGTTCAGTAGAAGATGAAGACTGGCACCCAGTGTTGTTTTGTGATCTTCATACATGTGTTGTGGCATGCCTGTATTTATTCACACATATAAATACAAACATGCATGCATGGCAAAAACAATATCTATTTTCTGACAATTTTAACATACAGTGTAGTTCCAATGATAATCACCATACTGTACTCAGAATTGAACCATTCAGTTTTGCATAATGGCATGTGCCTACAATGGGATGTAGAAGCAGGCTACGTTATAACTGAGAATTTGTGCCCTTTGGTCAATATCTCCCTATTGCCCCCTACCCTCAAAATCTGGCAACCAGACTTCTATGAATTTGATATTCTTACACTGTACATTTGTACATGTAATTGATATCGGAAAGCATTTTTTTTCATTGTGGTAGCTTATTTCATTTGGTATAATTTCCTCCAGGGTCATCTAGTTTCATTTCAAATGGCAAAATTTTCTTTTTTATAAATTAGTATCCCATTTACATATATAAATATATACACCACATGTCTTGTATGTACCCACCCATTAACTGACACGTAAGTTAATTCTTGGCTATTGTGAATAATGCTTCAATGAATTTAAAAGTATGGATATCCCTTCAAGATAATGAGATCACAGGGTATGAGTGGGAGGAGCATGTCTTTAATCCCAGCACTGGGGAAGTAGATCTCTGAGAGAGTTCAAGTCCAGCCTAGTCTACATAGTAAGGTCCAGGCTAGCCAATGCTAAATAGTGAGACCCCCATATCAAAATGATAAAGGAAGGAAAGAAGGAGGGAGGAAGGGAGGGGGGAGGGAGGGAAGGAGGGAGAAAAGGAGGGAGAGAGAGAGAGGGAGGAATGAAGGAAGAAAAATAAAAGAACAAAAACAAAACTTCACTAAGTAAAGGATGCTGGCTTCCTCAGGAATGGGATTGTAAGACCAAAGAACATTTCTCTCTCTTTTTTTTAAAGATTTATTTATTTATTATGTATACAGTATTCTGCCTACACATATCCTACAGGCAAGTAGAGGGCATCAGATCTCATCAAAGATGGTTATGAGCCATCATGTGGTTGCTGGGAATTGAACTCAGGACCTCTGGAAGAGCAGTCAGTGCTCTTAACTTCTGAGCCACCTGTCCAGCCCAGAACATTTCTCTTAATAACTTTTTTGAGGAATCTTCATGCTGTTTTCTGTAATGATTGTGAAGATTTACAAACCAACAATGTATAAGGTTCTATTTTCCCCACACCGTCACCAATGTTTGTCCTTTTTTGCTGGTTTTTGAGACTCACTATGTAGTTTTGATTGTCCTAGAACTCAGAAATTCTCCTGTCTCTGAGTGTTGGGAGACATGCTGGCTCTCCTTGGCTTTTTTTTTTTCCAACAGTAACTGTTCTTACATCAGTAGTTGTTGATTTTGACTTCCATTTCTCTGTGATTCCCTGTTCTTTGGGAAAGTGTCTGTGTATATTCTTTGCCATTTTTCCAGTAGAGTCATTCTGTTTGTGTGCTTGTTTGCTATTGAATTGTTCATGTTTCTGATGTATTTTGATTAATAACCTCTCATTAGATACATGATTTGAAAATATTTTTCCCATCCCCTTACTTCTTTTCATCTTGTTAATTATTTCTCCTGCTCTTGTTCTTAAAAAATATCCCTTGAGTCCCCCGCCCCGCAGCAAACTCTGGCGGGTCCCAGCAGTGCCGGGCGCCGGCTCTAGGGTCCGGCAACCGAGAGCAAGCGGCTACAGCTTCTCACCAGCGGGAGGGCACGCACGCGGTGGGTCAGACATACAAACACAGAAAATAGCCATAAATGTTTATTAAAGAGGGGGAGAGAGAGGAAGAGGGGGGGGGAGAGGAGGAGAGAGGCAAAGCCCCGTGTGAGAGGGAAAGCAGGAAGAGAGCGATGGCGGGGCGGAGGTCAGGAGTTAAAAGGAGTGGGCGTGGCTAGGGCAGGGACCAAAAGAACAACACCTGCTGTGTAGAAGCTTTCTAGTTGGGTGTTGTCCAATTTTTTTATTATTATTTTTACTTTATGTTGTCCAAGAAAAGAGGGGGGTTGGGAGGTGGGGACAGAACCAGTGTGAAGAACTTCATCCCAGTATTTTCTGTCACAAGCTTTGTGATTCAAAAGTTTAACTAATAATCTTTAATCCATTTCAAACTAATTTTTATGATTTATTTTATTTTATGTGAATGAGCATTTTTCCTGAATGTATATATGTGTCTGGTGCCCTGAGAGATCAGAAAAAGGTATCAGATTCCCTGGAACTTGAGTTACAGACATTTGTTAGGTACCATGTGCATAGTGGGAACTGAACCTGTTCCTCTGCAAAAGCAGCAAGTGGTATTCTTGACCAGAGAGTTAATTTTTATGATGGTGTACAAGTCTACATTTACTTTCTTGCACATGTATGTCTAGTTTTCCTAGCACTTATGGGAAGGGACTGTCCTTCCCTATTGTGTATTGAAGATACAGTAGTTCCTGTGCTACGTTATGGAGCTATAGTTGTGTCTTCATTTACAGTAGTATTCATTTTACATGTGGGGTTTTTTTTGTTTTGTTTTTTTGCCTGCATGTATTTCTGTATCTGGAGCCCAAAGAGGCTAGATGCAGATGTTGCATATCCTGAACTATTGACAGTTATGAGTCACCATGCCGATGCTGGGAGTCAAAACTGGGTGCCCTGGAAGAGCAGCCAGTGTTCTTAACTGCTGAGCCAGTTAAGTACACTGGGTGCCCTGGAAGAGCAGCCAGTGTTCTTAACTGCTGAGCCAGTTAAGTACAAACCAAGGCTGTAGCACACACTGAAACTGATATGGTTGAGGACTCTTTGAGAAGGGTATCCATGGAGATCATGGTCAGTAGTAGTTAGTAGAGTGTCTTGATCTAAGTTAGTTTGAGGTATTCAGTGTAACCAAGCTTTGAGAATAAGGTATTTTGATCACTATTTCAATAAAATTATAATCTTGATTTGCTGAGGAAGCATCTCATTTGCTACCAGTTGAAAACCTCATGCTTTTCGACTTTAACTAAGCCACTAAACTTAGAGCCCAGTTTCTAAGTTAATGCTTTGTTCTTTTCTGCTATTCCTTACTTTTTCATTAAATTTGTCTTTTCTGGGAAGCCTGATAATTCCATGCACTTTAGCCCTATAAAAGGGAATTTTGCTTACTGACTAATAGGTCTATACCATTGGTAAACTTGGAAAGTCTTGGAAAACTTCTTTATTTGATATTTATATCTTTATCATGTATTAATCATCAGAATCAAGAAGAAATTGTTTCGCTTTTCATTTCTTCTAATTTCTGATTTTTCTTGGTAACTAATTTATAAGTTGATTATTTGTATCAAACCAAACAATCCGAAAGGAAGCATATAAAATGTGATCATCTCCTTTCTCCTTTCAGCTTTGCTTTCCTTCTTTCCTAGTACAGCCTAGGTGGAATATGCTGAGTAAGGAAACACTAACTCATTATAAATAGGATTGTCTAGTTTTGTTGTCAAGTGCTAAGCTACTTTGTTGATAGAAGACATATATTAAGAGAGAATTAGTGATTAAATTGAAGTAATGGCTGTTTGCTTGTATTCTATTCAGCAGAAGTATCTCAGTGTTTAGTCTTAGGCAGCTGTGGGGCTATTGCTGTGTATTCTTTCAGGCTTCAGGAGCCAAGGCTTGTTTACCTGTCAGAGGGTCAGGTCCTCCCACTGTTCACTACAAAGCAAAGCATTATCTAAATCTTAATTCTGTTTCCTCATTCTGCTTCTATTCAATAGCCCAGCAGTAAAAACAAGATCTCATCAAGTTTGCTCACTACTCCCTCTGTCTTCTTCGATTTTTGACAAGTTCAAGATGGCTAGTATGAATTTTTTTGTTATTTATTTTTTTTTCAAGACAGGGTTTCTCTATGTAACAGCCCTGGCTGTCCTGGAACTCACTTTGTAGTGCGACCTCAAACTCATGGAGAGTCCATGCTTCTGTTGCCTGAGTGCTGGGATTAAAGACATGCACTACCACTGCCTGGTTTAGTATGGAAATATTAAATTGACCTATTAAATGTTAAATAAGTTTAGTATAGAAATATTAAATAGAGCACAAGCCATCTCTATTCATAGTGCTAAGGGGTCTCCTTTGAACTTTTGGTTCAGAATCAAGCTCCTTCACAAAATGGATGTTTCACAATTGTATTTTACAATTCAAGTGATTATATTCAGGGGATTCAGGTGTTTATAGCTTATTTTCTTTAATGGGAAAAGCTCCTGGATATCATTTTGCTTAGCAGTCAGTTACCTTCAACACATATAAGAGGTAGGTTTTTCTTTTTAATGGAATGCACACAGTAAGACATTATCCTAACAAACACACAAAAGTATGTGTTTTTTAAAGCAATATTAAATTATTGGTAGCTTCAGTAATTTTAAATAATAGAATAGTTTATATATGATTAGCTAATAAAGGACTAATTTATAAACTGCAATCTTTAAGGCCATAAACTGTGTGCACATCTCATTTATATTGCCAACCCTGTGTAAAAGAACCGTGGTTGGAGTTAAGCTTAAAGGCATGTTTTTAAAATACTATCTGATAGAAATGCAATGGATGAGCTAGGCGTGTAGCTCAGTGAGTGACAGAATGTTTGCCTAGTGTGCATGACATCTTCGGTTTGATACCCAGCTCTGAAAAAAAGAAAAGCAAAAATAAATAAATAAATAAATGCATATGTGCTTAAGAGTTTACAACAAAAATAATCTTTTAGGAAATAATTATGCTTAAAAGAGATGAACAGAGTTTTTTATTAAAAAGTAAGCAGATGTCTTAACCTACTAATGTTCAAACAGTTCAAATTTCCTTTTTCTCATCTCTATATCATACCCTTATCCATCTGTATAAATTTCAGCATTGGGCATCATGGCACATGCCTATAATTCCAGTTCTTGGGAAATGAAGGTAGGAGAACCAGAAATTCAAATCCAGCCTTAGATACTTCGGGTACATGCATGCATGTAGTATACATGAACTCAGACAGACAGACAGATACACACACACACACACACACAAATAAAAGCTAAAAAATAAATATTTTAAAAATACATATTATTTTTCCTAGCCCATTAGGCAATTGACTGACTCTGTTGTTCGGTTCGGTTTGGTTTGGTTTTTGGTTTTAATTTTCCAAGGCAGGGTTCCTCTGTGTAGCCCTGTCTGTTTTAGAACTAGCTTGGTAGACCAGGCTGGCCTTAACTCAGAGATCCACTTGCCCATTTTTGTTTGTTTGTTTCATTTTGTTTTTGTTTTGTTCTGTTTTAACACTACCAACAGACCATTCAGAGTATCTACCTCAGTCATAATGCTTTCTACTACAACACAGACTGATGGCTTGTCTTCATCAGTAACGAGAGGAAATGGATAGCTTGTCTGCAGTTTTCTCTTTGTACTTAACAATGTCGTATACATAATACTGTTGGACACATGTGTTTTCAGTTCACATTTTAAGTATAGAATGATATAGTAAAAGCAAAATAATAAGAGAAGAGAAATACATAATGCAGTTTTGGAAATGCAAACATTTGTTTCAAAAAGTGGACTATTGAAAAGTGAATCAAGGGATGGAGAGATGGCTCAGCAAAAAGTTAAATACTCTCGTTGCTCTTGCAGAGAGCCCAGATTCAGTTACCAGCACCCACATGGTGGTTCCATGGCCATCCATAATTCCAGTTCCAAGGGATTCAGTGCCATCTTCTGACCTGTGCAGGTACCAAGCACACATGTAGTGCACATGCATATATGCAGGCAAAATACTTACATATAAAATAAAAGTAACACATATTAATTTTTTTCTGAGACTTGATTTTTTTATTTAACAGCTCTGGCTGTCTTGGAACTCACTTTGTAGACCAGGCTGACAGAGATCTACCTGCCTTGCCTCCTGCTGGAATTAAACACATGTGCCACCACGCCCAGCTCAACTAATTACTTTTAAGTGAATTGAAACAAACAGTAGTGACTAGAGAGATGCCTTGATGATTAATAACACTAACTGTTCTTCCAGTGGATCTGGTTTCTATTCCCAATACCCACATGTAGCTCACAAGCACCTGAAGCTCCAATTCTAGAGGACCTGTCACCTCTTCTGGCCTCGTTGGCTATGAGGTGTGCATATGATGCCCAGATATACATGCAAGCAAATAACATTCAAAAACTGTTTGATTTTTAAAGAGAGATTTGATAATGATAATAACAATAAAAAAGACAAAACAAAACATACTAACAAAAACCCCTAGTATGATTGTGCATGCCTTTAATACCAGCACTCTGGAGGCAGTGGCAGGAAGCCTGCCAGCTGATCCCTATAGCAGGTTCTAGGCCAGGACTACATAGTGAAACTCTGTCTCAAAAACGAGACAACGCCCCCCCCCCCCAATGAACAAACAAAAAACAGGTACAAACTGAATGTATCTAACTTCTTCAGTCTTGCACTTGTGATGAACCTGATACAGACAGGAAAAACCCTGAACTTTTCCAGTCATTCTTCAGTTCTCATCCAGACTCTGACTTACTGATGATACAACTCAAACTACTTGACCTCTTAAGGCAGGTAGCCTCTTAAAGTGAGGATAATATATACTGCCTCATGTATTGTGTGACAGTGAGCAGAGTTCATGTCACTCACTGCAGTGCGCCAGGCCCATAGTTAAATGTTTTACTTCTCCCTTCCCTCCAGGTACCCCTAACCCCAACTCCTTGTTTTGTTGTTCAGTGCCAAGCTTCAGGAAAATCTGCAACTCCAAATTATCTCACAGGATGTTTCTTCTGACTCTAAGATACAAATGAACAGTGGAAAGCCTTATTACAATGCAATTATAAAGAAGGATGATTTATTTCCACATGATAGCTCATAGTAATAGTGTTTTGTTGATCAGGTTATAACAGATGAATATCATTATGCAGCAGATGCTCTCTTTGTTCCTTGTTCTTGTCACAATTGCTCAATTTAATAAAAGGTAATTGATTAAATTTCTGTTTGTCTTGTAGTCAGGAAACTAGAGAAGATAAGGAACAATGGGAGACTGATTCTCACTGCACTGTTACCTTCCACCACCTCTCATGTGTGTCAGTCATTGCTAACAGGGTTCATGTCACTTGTCAGAATGCTCTCAGACACTACAGTGGCTACAAGGAGTATGTTTCTCAAGGTGAGCTGGTGTAGGATTGCTATACAACACCTTTTTAAATTATTGTATCTTTCACATCATGCCTCCTGATTCCGCCTATCTCCCCCCCGACACACACACACTCCAAAGAAAAATAAAACAACATAAAATTTAAGAGAAAAAGGAGGAAAGGAAGAAGGAGGAAATCTCAGTATGGAAGCTACAGTGTGACACAGTGAGTTACACAGTAAACCCCTGATGTGGGATTCCCCTCTGTATGCTGTGAATACTATTGGTTAATAAAGAAACTGGCTTGGCCTGATAGGGTAGAACATAGCTAGGCAGGGAAAACTAAACTGAATGCTGGGAGAAAGAAGGGCAGAGTCCAGAGAAGCCATGTAGCCCCATCAAAGACAGAAGCTGAAACTTTTCCTGGTAAGCCCCAGCCTTGTGGCGATATATAGATTAATGAAGATGGGTTAAATTAATATATAAGAGTTAGCCAATAAGAAGTTAGAGCTAATGGGCCAAGCAGTGATTAATTAATACAGTTTCTGTGTGGTTTTTTCAGGAGTCTGGGAATCCGGGAAAAGAACAACTGGCCTCCTCACAACAAAGACCTTTATCTGTACATTTTTACATGCATGTGTTCATGGCAAAGAATCATTGGGACCTCCTGTCTTTGTCACCAGGGTGAACTCTTCAGCATTGCCCTGGCTAGTTCATCCCTTGCAGCAAGGGAGGAGCAGCTCTCCCACGTTCACATTCTCAGGGTGGGTTCTCCACACCTACACCTACCTTCAGGGCCAGGTCTACCGTGTTGCTGTGAAGTATAGGGGCCACTCTCCCAAGTGCTGCAGCCAATGAGGGGCAGGAACAACTTTCCTTCTCTTATGACCTCAGGGTCAGCTCTTCCACCTGCCTCAGGTATTGATGGGGGTTGGACATCTCTTCCCTGCCCATGCTGGCCACAGACAAATGCATAATGGGGGTAATTCTCCCATGCTCACAACTTCAGGGTTGGCTCACCCACACCTCCACCAACAGGGTTGACTCTTGTGATGCCCAGGCGAGCTGCATACAGCACCTTTTATTTGTCATCTAGGATCTTTTTCTTTGTTTAATTTTTAAAATGAATATCTATAAATTGCATTAATTATATTAATGGATAAAATGTAATATACATTGTATGTTGTTTTGTTTTGAAATTCTGGTCTCACTACGACTAGTCTGGCTTTGGTTCCAAATCCAGCTGGCCTAGAATTCATTATATAGACCAGCATATGTCTCATGGAGATATATCTACCTGCTTCTGCTCCCTGAGTATTGGAATTAAAGGTGTGCACCACTATAGCCAGCTACATTGTATAATTTCTAAATTAAGTTAAATATATGATCTCCTTAGATATTTATTATTCCTATTTTAAAATACCTTTATATATATGGGTGTTTTGCTTGCATGTATCTGTATGCGACCTACACAGAAGTCAAAATAGGGCATTGGATCCCCAGTAACTAGAGTTCTAGATAGCTGTGAACCTCCATGTGGATTCTGAGAATTAAAGCCAGGGTCTCTGGAGGAGTAACCAGTGATAACTGCTGATCCATCTCCCCATTGCCCTATTTATCTCAGTATTTTATGGTGACAATATTTGAAATCTTTACTTTTTGAAATACACAGTAAATAATTATCTATTGTCACTCTATAATATAGTAGCCAGTATATCTGACTTTTACCTTACTGTGACTTAGTGTCCTTTGAGCAATCTTTCCTAAACCCTCTTCACTCACTGTCCCCAGGCTCTGATAACCACCATTCTCCTCTCAGCTTTCATGAGAACAGATTTTGTGGATTCAACATACAAGTAAGATCACATAGGTACTTTGTCTTTCTGTACCTGGCTTGTTTATTTAGCCTAGTGATATCCAGTCCCTGCTTTGTGATCACAAATAACAGATTTATCTCTTTTTATGACTGATTATTATTCCATTGTGCCTGTGGCTTACATTTTTTTATTCACGCATCTGTTGGAAATCTCTCAGTAGTATGAACATTTAAACATTTTTATTCTTGTAACCCAAGAAAGCTAGAGGTCTTTAATTTTTTTCATCAATGTTTTAGAGTTTTCATTATAGAGCTTTTTTGCTTCTTTGATTAACTTTACTTCTAGGTATGGTATGATATTTTATTGTATTACATTGCATTATATTGTTTAATAGTATCCTAGCTAGAATTTTTCTTCCTATGATAAAAACACATGACCAAACTCAACTTGGGGAGGAAAGGGTTTTTTTTCAGCTTACACAGCCAGGTCATACTCCTTTACAAAGGGAAATCAGGGAAGGTACTCAAGGCAGAAACCCAGAAGCAGGAGTTGAAGCAGAGGCCATGGAGGAGACTGTTACTGATTTGTTCCCTCATGGCATACTTAGCCTTCTTTCTCATACAACTCAGGACTACCTGCCTAGGGTGGCATCTTCCACAATAGGCTGGGCCATCCTACATTAATCATTAATCAAGAAAATGGCCAACAGGCTTTGCCTTCAGGCTAATCTTGTGGAAAACCTTCTCTAATATGAGGTTCGTTCCTTCTCAGATATCTCTAACTTGTATCCAGTTAACAAAAAAAAAAGCTAGCCAATATACATAATCACCATAAGTGAGATAGCTTTCTTCATCTCCATTGAGCATAACTCACTATTGGTACCTATAGCAATATATATATATATATATATATATATATATATATATATATATAGTTTGTCTTGGGGGTTTGTTTTGGAGTTTGGTTTAGGAAGCGAGCCATCCAGGCTGCAAGAGAACCAGAGACCGGTGAGCACCCAATGAAGCCCCCCATGTTCCCTAGACCAACTCCTTCCAGTCTTGTGGGGGGAAAAAGCTGATGCAGTACTTCACATCACTTAAAGTGGTTTGTTTGGGCTACTAGTAAAGCTTATGAAATCATTGACTGCTTTAGAAATTAAGGTAAAATCATTTGTAGGTAGAATTTAGTTGTACTCTGCTCAAAGAGCCATGATGGGTCTGAAATAACCTTCATTTGGAAAAATAGCAAATATTAATGAATACCTAGGGTCACTTAACATAATCGGTGTGGGTTAGATCAAGTTTAATTTGAATGCATTTGCTGTGGATTTTAATGTTTTAATTGAGGCAGAAAGCCGAATTATTAGGGACATTCTTTCCTCCCTTGCACTCTATCTCACCCTTTCTTTGTGGTAAGATGCAAATGAACAGTAGGATAGCCAGGGAGCCTGTCAGGCAGGTATTTATGTCCATCTGGTTTTCTTTTCTCACTAATGCCATGGGCTTGTTTTTTTATGTTTGCTGAGGTTTTAGATTTGCTCAGCAGTGGTTTTAGATTTGCTTAGCAGTTGTTAGCAAAGATAGGAAAGATAATGTGCTGAATGGCTGGAATTCAACACAAGAATAATGGTTTTCTTTTTTTTTGCATAATTTTAAGGAGAACTAAGGTTTTTCTTCCCTTTGTTCTTGTACTTTTCCACTCAGCGTCAGTGGACTAATTGAAATTACTAGTTCTCTAGGAAGCTCTCTTGTTTCTTCCTAGTGTTTCCTCATTCACATTGTTTTGTAGCTTTTGTTCTGGACTTGCAGCACTTGAGATTTTTGATGTTCACTAAGTATAGATAGAAATAATGGGTTTTGATGTTTAACAAGAATTCATCATTTTACCTCTGTTTTTCTATATCAGCCCTGCGGAGTTTTGTGGTTTGGGAGATTCCTTATCATTAAGTCCGGAACACCTAAAGCGTGTTTATGCCCTGTTGAAACCAGGTGTGAGGGTCACTAAGCAGGAGCAGCAGTTTTCTTCAGGGCATTGCATGTGCACATGAACACTCAAACCTCTGCTCTCTGGGCCATATTTCTGCCTGGGTTATTTTGTTCTCCTTTCCATTTGACCTGATTTAATGGCCGTCATGGTGATCATGTGCAGCAGGTAGACCCTGACACAGGGAAGAGTCTTTGCAGGACTCTCACCACTCAGGAGGTGAGAGAACTTTCTTCTGAGTTGGGATCATTTTTAATATATTTGCTTCTTGGTGAATGACAAAGTTCTGTTCTCACAATACGACTCTTGCTGCACTGTGTTTGGAGAGAACACAGACAACAAAAAGGTCATCAGAGTCAGGTTTTTCCTACTTTTCATTTTGGCTGTTCCTGTTTCTGAATGTATCTTTTCAGAACAGATGCTCTTGGAAGGCCAGGTTATTCAACTCAATCTTATTTAGTGGGAAAGAAGTGTGGTTTTGTATAAAAAGCATAGTTTTAGAACTATGACTTGGGGGGGATAACAGTCCTTAGAACAAATGATCCTCCTCAGTGCACCATCTTCAAACCATTCCAGATTCAAATCTGTGCTATGTATATATGCATGGAGAAATATCTTTACATACATCTGGGGGAGTATGAAAGTAGAAAGGACTATGAGAAAGAGGGAGATTTTAAGGGAGAGAGAAGGATAGAGAAAAAGGATGATAATGAAATATGAAAGCAAACAGTGGGAAAAAAAGAGACCAGCAAAGGCCTGGCAGGGGTGGTGTGGTTGGTAGTGGGGGAGGGGCATAATTAAAAATAAAGCATAATGGCATATGTATTGAAAACCATAATGAAAATCTTTGTTTTTTGTGTTAATTAAAAAAAGTTTGGTGATTAAATTTAGTCTTTTAAAATTATTAAAACGTTTGGAAAAAATTCAGATTATCTATTTTAGTTACTCTGGCTCTAAGCAGAAAGTCTCTGAACGCATCAAAATTGCTTTTTCATTGAATCCCCTTTTCATGGTACAAAGACTTGATATTAGAAAACATCAAGTTAGCTACAGAGTAGACTGCATTAATTGAAACACATAAAAACTCTGGGGACTTTCTTAAAATCTAGATTTCATGTTACCCCTAGTTTTTTACTCTGTAGAGATTAAAAGGGCATTTGCTCTTTGAAATTCCCCTCTTAGCCCTTTAAGTGCAAAAAAACAAGACACATTGCTTTTGCTTTTCCTTACTGGGGAAACTACTTACTGATCTAGTCTGTCCCTCTCAATTTACATGACCAAGAGGAAACTGAAACCTAGCTAAGTTTAAATCACTTGCCCTGGGATAGACAGCTAGCAGTTTCCTGTTTGACTTCTGTTTGCCAGAAGTGCCTTGGTTTCTGCTGCCTGTGGATACACAGCGTTTCTAAGCAGTGGTGTCCTCAGCACTTGCCATAGTCTTTGGTCACAGGTAATTCTCTTCCCACACTGCCATTTCTCCCAGTCAGTGGCATGCTTTGAGGTTCAGATTTTCAGAAACCCAGGGAGATGATCTAGTGGATTTCAGTCCCCCAATGGGCAGGTGGATGGGTGACGAGATGTTTTGTGAAAGTAAAAGGCTAGATTTAAACATGATAGTGAACAAAAGCTGCTGAGGTTTGGTGGGGTGTTAGCAGAACTCTCTAGAGACAGTAGAAAATGAATAGGAAAAGAGGAAAAAAATCAATATAGGAACAAGTTTTTTCTAACAGTTCTTGAAGAGCATGCTTTTTGTTTATATAAAGAAAAAAGTAGTTTTCTCCCAAGACCCAGAATGTATATTTTAAGAAATATTTAAAATGGCAATAATAATAATAATAATAAAGAAAAAAGAGGATGGAGAGAAAGAGGTTAGAAATTCTAGTTAGTTGTTGCTCAAGAAAATCTAAGCACTAGGTGGACTTGGAGACAGTTTTTATTTAGAAAGGAAATGTGGCTGTTAGATTCTTTAAGGAATTAAGTCAAGAACGTATAGAATTGTTTGTCTGAGAAAACCACTTTGGTTGTTTTTCTAAATCTATTTTTGCATGCATTTCGATATCTTAGATCTTATTAATTTACTACGTAGCCCCTTTAAGGTGCGGTGTTCTGTTTTCCCATGTGCTTTTTTTCCCCTTGGGATTGAAGTGTTCTTAACCAAAAAGATAACCTATTGTTTCTCTAATGCGCTCTCCCTAAGCACAGAAGGGACCGCTCAAATGAGCTTAGAATTGCTGTTTGCCCCTGGGCGGTTGCCAGCTGGAAGAAAGGCATGATGGGAAGTAGTTTGGTTACCTTTCACAACAGGTGTCTTTGTCAGCGCACCTATTCAGATATCTGAGTGTGGAAGCCCTGAGTCACCGCGGAAAGGAAAGTACGAAAGCAATTGCTCGGGCGTTCACATCTAGAGAGCCACGCTGCAAGGTAAAGCTCAAGTCTTCTGGCGCTCTTGAATATGTGAAGAGATTCACAGTATCTTTAAAAATACTACTGAACAGATAAAAAGGAATTTAAAAGGTATGAACAGCCCAGATAATTTATGATGCCTTGAGTCCTGATTATCACTTAATTTTTACTTGGCTAGTTATCTTTAAGATAAATGTACTGGGAAATTCTTAATGGAAATAATGTTCTAAATACAAAGCTGCATTATGGGGGGAGGGCGGAGGAAATGAAGTAAAATGCTTTACTGGCTCCCATAAGGGTCAAACACAGCTTGAAGCTGTTTTAATCATGAGAGTTTATTTAAGATATTGCATTTTCTGTTTAAGTAAGCCTATTAGACTTGGTCATTTCCTAGCCAGGGAAGTTTGCCTTTCTGTGAGCAAGTGCTTTTAATAATGAATGCTTAACAGAAGTTGCAGAACTTCCATAGTCATATTTAAATGACACAAGATAACAGTAATCATGCTAATCTATAGAAGATGAAAATTCTTTAGGGAAAATACACTACATCTTGTTCTGAGTTTTGTTTACCCAATTTTCACAAGCCAGTGAGTTTAAAAAACATAATCCTGGTATTGGTAGTGAAGGGCTAAAGACTCGAACACAGCAGTATTTCTTTTTGTTTTAAATAGACTAACAAAAAGCACTTCTCAGTGCTGTAGTACCGTTAACACTTGGCAGATACAGGAATCAGGTAACAGGCTTTTGGAGGAACTGTACTGTCTTCTGTCTTCATTGCTCAGTACTGTACTGGCTTAAATAACTTGGGGGTTTAGGGAAATTTTCTTCTTGACACATAAAGCCTGTTTGCCATCTCCAGCTGTTCTCCAAAAACCACTTGTGGTAACTAAGGAATGGATAGTTTGTGACTATTAGCTTGTTTGAGTAATTAAAAGAAACCTCTAAACTTAAAAGGAAGAATATTTATTAAGGGGAGAAAAACAGTTTATACATGAGACTCTTGTGTTTCTTCCAGAATCACATCAGATATTTGTGTTATTTTAGTGGGAGAAAGGAAAATTATTATCAACTAGTATTGTTGTCCCAAATGAATTGTTTCCTTTTTTTATATTTTGATCTTTTTTTTTTTTTTTTTTTTTAAACAGAACTCCTCTGGGGAAAGAATTCTTTATTCTCCCTTCAGACTTCAGGAGATAAATTTAACAGCCCTAAGAGTTCTATAAATTCTTAGAAATAATAATAGATTGCCATCTTTTTATTTTCTAAGAATAAGAAAAAATAAGCACTGATTGCTTTAAGAAAAATCTAGTTTTCTCCTACAAGGAATCTTCATATAAATAACAATGAAGGAAGAAGATGAACTATTTGAAAATGTTTTAATTACCAAGGAGATAACGTAAATTAACTTTTGTTTGGGGTGTTTCATATAGGATATTTCTAGTCAGGAAACTTCCTTTTATTTCTGGTTTTTGAAGTTTAACCATTTCCCAAACCTGGATTTCTCCCTGTGCTGTGCTGAGAATGCAGAAGGCGTTTATGGCGTACACTTCCTGCGTAGATAAGAGACCACTGCCAGTTTTTCACTAAGGGTGAATTGCTAGGCAAGCCTTCAAGAGCAGCTGGCTTTTCTTTTTTTCCTCCTCTCTTTTTCTCTCTGGATTTTGACACTCAGCCCCTGGATCCCAGGTGGGCGTGTATACTGTCTGAGCTGCCCTAGGAGTTTTCCCCTGGATAGTCTGATCTGGAGCTGGGGAAGGAAGAGCAGCTGGCAAGATGATGGAAGAAATCTCCATTATGGTAGCCTATGACGCCCATGTTTTCAGCCAGCTGCATGATGAAGATTTCCTCACTAGCCTGGTGGCCATCAGCAAGCCCAGGTCCATGGTAGGTGTCTCCTTGCATACTACACTGTGGCTCCTCTTTTTCGAACACTATGGAGAGAGAGTTAGGTTCCTGTGAAGTAAAGAGTAGCACTGCTGTTGACTTTCTGTTACAGGCTACAGCAAGGTCTGCCAGTTTTCAGTGGTTTTGTCTAGAGTATGCTTTAAATACTACTGTAGTGAGGTTGAGAAGAATTTTTTAATTTCAAATACCACTTTTCTTTGTGTCTTGTGTAACTGTTAGATGAAACTAGCTACAGTTTCATATATTCCATTCAGTCACTCTAAAGTAGAACATTTCTTTTAATGAGCCATAACCTCTCTGTAAATTGAGCTATCTAGAAATTAAATAGCTTTCAGGTCTTATATTATCCCCAAGAAAACTATGTTCTTGTGTTTGCTGTC
This sequence comes from Microtus oregoni, assembly GCF_018167655.1. Classification (NCBI taxonomy): domain Eukaryota; kingdom Metazoa; phylum Chordata; class Mammalia; order Rodentia; family Cricetidae; genus Microtus; species Microtus oregoni. The sequence continues at coordinate 38,490,217 of NW_024543072.1, forward strand.
ATCTTTTTGCTGCCCAGTGAGGCTCACACAGTGATCTGTGTCTCGTAAGCAAACTCTCTCTCTTTTTTTTTTGATTTTCGAGACAGGGTTTCTCTGTAGTTTTTGGTGCCTGTCCTGGAACTAGCTCTTGTAGACCAGACTGGCCTCGAACTCACAGAGATCCTCCTGCCTCTGCCTCCCGAGTGCTGGGATTAAAGGCGTGCGCCACCACCGCCCGGCTAAGCAAACTCTCTTAACTGTGCCTGTGCCCCTATGTGATGTTTAGCAATGCATTGCAGCAACAGAATAAAAAGTTTATCATGACTGTTCGGTCTTACCAGTATGAAAACCCACTTCTCTATTTTAAGGCACAGGAATACTAAAAGTACGATGTGGCAGGTTTTTTGTTTGTTTGTTTGCCAAGTCTTAAATTACCATGGAAAAGATAAAGGTCAAATTCTGGGTTGATTCAAAGAGACTTAAAGATTTTATCGACCAGATGCAATGTTTCTACATTGTTTAGCTGTTGATCTGAGTAAGGAATTCAAAAAAGAAAAGTAAAATAATGAAAGAGGAGGGAGGAACTGGCCTCCGATTAGTTATTTACTGATATTAATAAATTTATTTAATATTTGTAAGGCAATTTGATTATTTAAGAATAGTAACTCAGATATACTTTGAAGAATAATGAAAAAATTCTGGAGGATCCAGCAGACCCAGCAGAGGGACTGGTGCTGAAGAAGGAAGTGGTGCTGTTGATAATGGCATCTCAGTGAGAGCTTATAGGGCTTCATTAGACTGCATTTCCACCATGATTTCTAGATGCACTTAAAAGTAGGTAAATGCAGCAACAGCAGAAGCTTAATATGGTTCTGGAGGTGTCTATTAAAAGAATCACCTGTCCAACTACATGTTTTATTAAAAATATATGTAATTTTATTTTTTTAATTTTTTTAGATCTTTTTATGTGTGTGTCTGCATGTCTGTCTGTATGTATACCATGTATGTGTCTGGTGCTCAGGGAGGTCAAAAGAGGGCACAGGATCCCCCAGAGTTATGGATAGCTGTTAGTAAACATGTGGTTGCTGGGAATCAAGCCTGGGTCCTATGAAACAACAAATGTTCTTAACCAATGTGCCATCTCTCCAGCCCCACAATTTCTATTTTTATAATTATATACATTCCGTGAAGTTTATTGCCTACTGCAATACATGCTCAGTCAGGATGAGAAAGTCCTAGATACTTAAATTCCATTATATCCATTGATTTTGTAATAGTCCAAAAGATAATTTCTTTCCTTTTTCTTTCTTTCTTTCTTTTTTTTTTTTTTTTTTTTTTTTTTGGTGTGTTTTTGAGACAGGGTTTTTCTGTAGCTATGGAACCTCTCCTGGAACTAGCTGTTGTAGACTAGGATGGCCTTGAATTCACAGAGATCCACCTGCCGCTGCCTTCTAAGTGCTGGGATTAAAGGCATGCACCATCACCGCCCGGCATTTCATTTCTTTATGATGGTTTTGCCAAGATCCTCTTAAGAGTCCGAACTGACTCTTCAGAAACTTAAAGGTGTTTTTCAGACCAAAGGGGAGAAGAAACAAAACCAGATTTGGGCAGTGGGTGTAGCTCAGCCACAGACTACTTGCTGGTCATGTTAACCACCTTGACTTTGATCCTTAGTACCACAAAGGCAAACAAGCAAACAGTCCCACAGAATGTAAGTGGAGAGGACAGAGGAGCTAAAGAAATAAACAGCTTCTGAGTCATGGGGAGCATCTCACTGCTCAACAAAAATGGGCATTGTATTCATGTGTGCGGAGGGAGGAGAGGACGTGAGGGAGAGGGAAAATGGAAATATGAATGACTGCATGACTGAATCTCAATGCGCTTTTCCCAAATTAATTCTATGTGTAGATAATTTATGTATATTTGATGTAGATTTGGTTACTGACACAGAAAGTTTAATATAAGATGCATATACCAATTTTTTATTTTTTAATTTTTATTAATTTTTATTTTTTCTATACCAATTTTTTAAATAAAAATTACATTTTAGTCAGATGTGTTAGTACCTGATTTTAATCCCAGTACTCAGGAAGCAGAGACAGGCTTCAGTGTAAGTTGAAGGGTAGCCTCATATACACAGTGAGACCCTGCCTCAAAAATAAAACAAATAAAAATTACACTTATTTATTTTGTGTGTGGGATGGTATGCATGTAAAGATCAGAGGACCACTTTTGGAAGCCACTTCTCTCCCTGCTCCCTGTAGGCCCTGGGGATCTAACTTAGGTCATTAAGATTTGAAGGCTTTACCTACTGAGCCATTTTGCCAGCCCTATACTAAATTTTTAAATAGTTTAGATATTGAGGTGCTTGTTTTATAACTTCATAAAGACATTTAGATTCCTTTATCAGATGTGTTGTTTAAGATAATCTTTTGTAGGAGGTAATAGCTGATTTTGGTTTGTCTGGAAAAACCTAGAATAAATAGGACACACTGTTCACCATTTGATCTGGTTTACATTCCATATTGACTTTTTTTTTTTTTGCTGCTTTGTTTGAGATGGACCCTCAAAACAATATAAAAGAAGTTGTTAGGCTTTCTATAGTATAAAGCAAAAGGCCTCCAATTTGAGTCACTGCTGTGCTTCAAGGAGGTGACACCCTTATTAACTTGCTGGAGACTCTTCCAGCTGGGTTGACCTTTAAAAGAGATTTAAATGCTTAATATAGGATCAGGTCTTTCTCTGTAATTGGATTTTATTTCATAAGAGTAAATATGTTGATTCCTTAAATGGAAAAGATGTATGATTCTAAGGTGTGGACACTGAACCTTTTATTTAGAAGTGTGCACACACATGTGGAGGTCAGAGGGTAACCTGCAGAAGTCTACTCTCCTTTCATTATGTGGATTCCAAGAATTGAACACAGACTGTCAGGAGTTGGGGGCAGGCCCCTTCACCCACTGAGCCATCTGAAGGTTTTTTTTTTCTTTTAATAAAAATATAAATAAATTGACATGTGTAATGAAAATTTGGAAGTTAACTGGTGTGTACTTAAAAACAAAACCATACCACCACTTCCTCTCATGCATATACAAGTCTTTTAACCTAGCTGGGATGCTCACAGAAACAATCGAGGAACTCCTTATGAATGGAGTGGCCAGCCTCTTCCACCTCTGCCTTTTCTAGTTCTTTTGCAGGTTTTTCTTTTTCCATGCAGCCAGGTTGTCCTTGAACTCTTAGGCTCAAGTTAGTTAGGTAGCCTTTCAGTAGCTAGAACTGCCTGTATGTACCGCTACTATGTCCAGCCTCAGCTGTTTTTAATTGCCTAGTGAATTAATGAAGGGGAAAGCCACACCTGGTACACTTATTGTATTACAGGGAAAGCTTTGAATATGTATTTAAATTCAAAATGCATGAGCTCATGTTTAAATAGTGAATAAGCCTAATCACTAATGCATACCCCAGCAGGCACAAATATTTCGAATTAAGTGTTACTTTATATTCTGTTCAATTATTTCAACTTTCTAATTTATTGAGTAGTGATGAAAGGAATATTGCTTTTGGGTGTATGTTAATCATAGTTAATATGTAGAGTGGTTTAATGTTTGTTTTAATACAGTGTTCTAGGCACAAGTAAACTCTCTACCCTTCAGATTCTTCTTCCCCCCAGTCTTATAAGAGAAGGGACCAAAGTCAATATTTATGAGACTACTATTAGATATTATAGGTAGAGCCAACTAGAGCAGTGGTTCTCAATATATCAGATATCCTGCATATCATATATTTACGTTACAATTAATAACAGTAGCAAAATTATAGTTATGAAATAGCAACAAAATAATTTTCTGTTTGAAGTCACTATAACATGTGGACCTTTATTAAAGGTCGCAGCATTAGATTGAGGACCACTAACTAGAGAGTAATTGCTACCCTTGAACAGTGAGGAAGACAACTCCAAAGGAAGCTTGGAACAGTGGGTTTGTCTTTGGAGGCTGACCAGGTGTTTGCTAGGCAAGGAAGCAGGTAGAGCCTTTGTGAGTAAGGAACAGCTTGTGCAGAGTCTAAAAGACTGACAACTGTTTAAGGTACTTTATTTTCAGGGAGAAAGATGAGGTGAAGAAAGGGTTTTTACCACTATAGCTTAAAATGACCTGGAACTCACTGTGAAATCTAGACTGACCTTGAATTTGCAGCAGTCCTCCCACCTCAGCTTCCTGAGTGCTGGGAGTATAGGTACGAGCCACCATACCTGGATTTGTTAAGTAAAATATTTTGAAGTTACATGATCTTTTGGGCTGAGGAGTTAGCTTAGCCAGTAAAGAATCTGCTGTATAAGCAAAAGGATCTGAGTTCAGTCCCCAATAATTATATGAAAAGGTAGGCATGATGGTATTCACTTATAATCCCAACACTGGAATAACAAGAGCCTTACTTGCAGACCCCAGGTCCTAGTGAGAGACCTTGTCTCAGAAAACAAGTGGACAGCGCCTGGGGAACAACACCTGGGATTGACATTGACCTCTGGACTCCTTGTGAACCCTCATACAGGAGCACACATACTAGTTAAAAATTGTTTTAGTTACTTGGGAGCCAGGCAGTGGTGGCATATGCCTTAATCCCAGCACTAGGGAGTCAGAGGCAGGGATCTCTGAGTTCAAGGCCAGCCTGGTCTACAGAGCAAGTTCCAGGTTAGCCAGGGCCACACAGAGAAACCCTGTCTCAGTGAAAAAAGAAGAAGAGGAGGAGGAGGAGGAGGAAGAGGAGGAGGAGGAGGAGGAGGAGGAGGAGGAGGAGGAGGAGGAGGAAGAAGAAGAAGAAGAAGAAGAAGAAGAGAAGAAGAAGAAGAAGAAGAAGAAGAAGAAGAAGAAGAAGAAGAAGAAGAAGAAGAAGAAGAAGAAAGTAAAGTTAGTTAGTTAGTTACTGGGTGTCAGTTCAAGACTTTCCAGGAATTTACTGAATTTCTCTAAGCCTCAGTTTTCTTATGGGAGAAAAGAGGACCATCCTTGCTGGATTGCCCTTGTAAAGAGCTCACCACAGTGAGAGCTCTTACCAGTTACCTCCCTTCTGAGAAAGGGTGTCTTTTCTGAATTTCTGAAGGAAGTCTAAAGTAGGAGTGAACTGAGTAGATAAAGTGTGGTCAGGATGTAGAAGGAGAGGACACGTATGATAGGAGAAAGGACTGTTAGTTTGCACTGCTTGATTGAGGCATTAGTTCTGCAAGAAAATTGATGCTTTCTACCCTGAAGATTGCATAAAAGATATGCTCCTTGAACTCAGAATGGCTGGAAGGTAATGTGTAACCAATAGTGGGGAGTGTGTATGAGCCCTTGTCTGCTGAGCAGATGGGCTCAGTTATATAAGCAATAATGTGGCAAAAATGGGCAGGCAAGAACCAGATGGCCCCAGGGGGAAGAATGCAAAGGGCAACAGGATAAATACAGGTGAAAATTGTTGACAAGTGTCTGAACAATTGATAGTGGCAGCATGAGTCAGGAGTTAGTCTTCACTTGTTTACTAGTTCTTGCAATGGATAGATACAATCTTACTACTTAGGAAGCTATAATGAAAAGAGTAACTGATTGGGATAGATTGGAATTACTACAGGATTGTCATGGTGTTAGAATAGGAAAGTTAGATATTGTCCGAGTTCACTTTCTATCATGGTGATAAACACCATGATTAGAAGCAGTTTGCAAAGAAAAGGATTTATTTCATCTTACAGTAATACTCCATCATTGAGGAAAGTCAGGTAAGAGCTCAAGGCAGAAACCTGCAGGCAAGAACTGAAACAGAGCCATGGAAGAATTTTACTTACTGGCTTCTTTTCAATGCCTTGCTCAGCCTGTTTTCTAATACCACCCAGGACCACCTGCCCAGAAGTGGCACTGTCCACAGTGGTCGGGCCCTCCCACATTAGTCATTAATAAAGTGTAAGATACATATACTTACCTACCTTATTTTCAATTGAGGCATTTTCTCAATTGAGGTTCCCTCTTCCTGGGTGACCTAGCTTGTATCAAGGTGAAAAAACAGAACCATAACCAACACAGACATCAAGAATATATAAAGGAAAAGATGATCCATTTTGACTTTACCATGTCCTACACCTTGAAATTTAATATCATTCTGTCTCTGAAGGAGACTTGATTGACCAGTGGTTAACCTTGACCTTTAACAAAAGCTGCTTAACCATATAACACAGGCTTTTCTATCTTGGCACTGGATAGATATTCTTAACTGACAGTTACCAAAATAGTACAGGACCAGCAACGGAAGGGGCCTCTTTTGGGGAACTAAAGTTTTCTGTTCTATAGATGGAAATTGAGGGTAAGCATTCTGCAGTTTCTTTCCCCTTAGTGGTTTGGCACCTTACATTAAGCAAGTCAAATTAAAAAAAAAAATCATAGCAATTCCATATGCCAGAGATGAGGAAAATAATAAAATCATTGCAGTTACTTCTAAATCATCACTGAATAAACATTTCGAATATTGACTAGAATCAAACATTATAAAGCCAATTAAGGTCCTTCCATACTTCAAATTGTTTATTGAACATGTTTTATTCTCATTGTCATTTAGCATATTTTTGACTTGGCACCTTATATCAATTTCAAATTAGTCCAGGGAACCAAATCTTTACTCATTTGATTTATCAGTTTTGATGAGTTAAGGTTCTTAGGTAGAATCCTGTATTAATTGAAACAAGTGAGGGAGTTTATTGCATGGACACCGAGGTGTGTCCTTTGAATACAAGGGCACACTTTAAGCTAGGTAGCAGTACTGGGCCTGGTCTCATGCTGGCAGGCATCCTGCATCTCTTGCCATCTAATTAACTTCTTCCCTTGCATCCACTTTATTTATTTCTCCATCCCTGGGTTTTCTATCTTTCTCATTCCTGGGGCACAATACCTCTGCCATGCAGCACCTAGATTTATAGATCCATTGTAGACTATGAGTAATGTTGCTGCCTTTGACTCACAGATCTATGTGCCTTTGGAGAGAAACTGATTCAGTAGCTTTAAGTAAATTGCGACGATACTGAATAGAACCCATGAGTGCATGACTGGAAATAGCATTGTTATTCTCAATAGCTCCAATTGAGATACTAGCCAAAGATCCATCATGTGGTGAATGTCTAAACACCCAGTGGTATATCCATACAGTCCACTACAAATACCAGTTATAAAGAATGAAATACTGATACCTGCTACAATATAAATGAAACTGACAAACATGAAACTAATAAAAGGATCTAGTCACAAAAGACTAAATATTGGATGATTGCTGACACTGGACATGAGATTTTGAAAGTTGCTAGTGAAGATATGTGGTGGACTATTCTGTATATTTTGAAATTCTTTGTCACAATTTTTAAAAAGTTCCTAGTTACTTTTTGTTGATATTTCTAAAACACGGACTCTCAGTTTTCGCCTGCTACTAGTCATTTTGCTGCCTACCACTTTCTTGGCTGTTTTCTTTCTCTTTTTCCCTGACCTGGCCTGTAACATCCTCACAACATATACACACATGGAGTGTGTTGTGCTTCTATCTCAATGGAGGGGACATTCCTGCCCTGCCAGCTCACTTTCTTCTTCTCAACTTCCTCTTTCACTGATCATCTACTCCCCCTTAGTCCAGACAAAGCTAGCTTATAGTTCAGTTGTCTGTTTACATCTTATTAGAAGCTCTGCGGTTTTTCACATAGCTTCTTACACACTTCAGAGGTACTAACTACATCTTTGCTTCCAGACAAGCTTCCTTCCTGGGCACACCTATGAGACCAGGCTTTCTTTTTATATGTTTATTATCCTTGGGAGGAGTGACTGTTTAATAGGATATTTATATATTTACTTATTTATTATTTTATTTTAATTTGAGATAGAGTCTAACTACATAGTCCTGGCTGGACAGAAACTCACTATGTAGATCAGACTAGACTGGAACTCACAGAGATCTTCCCAGTTCTGCCTCCCAAATGCTAGGATTAAAGACATGCACAATCACACCTTGCTCTAATAGGATTTTGTAGGCATTTAGTTTACTGGGCACATGCAAACAAACCTCATAGTTCTGATTCCTTAGCTCCCTGTGCTCAATAATCCTAACAATCTGTGGTAGGTGCTTTAGATGAATATTTTTATTTATGTTTGATAGCCAGAGTTGTTATCACTGTCTAATGGATAATAAGATGGAGACTTCAGGAAGTTAAATAATGTTTCCCTAAGATCACATAGGAAGGAGGAAGTAGCTGAGACTGGAGGGAAGTCTACTTTGTTACACTCCTGAGCCTCTATAGACAGCCCTCTTGACAGTGGGGGTTGAAGCAGAGAGGAAACAGAAATATTAGAGGTGTCATCTCCACTGTTATCTTCTTGACTGGCTGTGACTGACATACTTGGGGACGGTTTCTAGGGAGTGGACTGCCAACAACACTGGGATTGGCATTGGAAAGAAGATTGCATAACTTTAAAACTAGCTGTCTCTCTGATATGGAGTGAATTAAAATAGGAATGGCGTACTCTAAACCTTTAGTCAGAAGACATTGTTGGCAGTTACTGTGTAAAGACTGCTTGCTTGCAGGACAAGATGATTACCGTTAGGGTGTTTTCATTGGAAATTTCTTAGTGTGCTCAATTTGCAGCCATAATGCCATAGACTGGGTGAGGGTTACTTCCCTCCGTTTTAGAATCTGCTATCTTAAGTCAGGGTGCCAGCACTATGGGACTCTCAATGTGGGTCCTCTTTCTGTTCATAGATGATTTTTTTTTGTAGTTTAGCATGCCAGAGGGCACAGAAAGAGCAAGCCTTCTTATGATTCTTCCTGTGAAAGAAAACCACCACCCAGGACCTAATTGCTTCCTAAAGGCCCCATGACCAAATCCTGTTAAGAATGGACTATCAGGGGCTGAAGACATGGCTCAGCAGGTAAGAGCACTGGTTGCTCTTCCAGAGGACCTGCATTCAAGTCCCAGCACCCACATGACAACTCATAACTGTCTAGGACTCTAGCTCCAGTTCCCTCACACAGATACATATTCAGGCAATACACCAATGTACATAAAATAAAAATAAATTTAAAAAATGAATTGAATATCAACATATGAATTGGTGTGGGGGGGCATAGTTGGCCCACAGTGCACACATTATTATGAAGTTCCAGAGCAGTAAGGGATAGGTTGTTCTGAAGACTTAGGAACATGGATGAAGGGTTACTTAGAAGAATATGGGTGACCACAAAACAGTTACACCACAAAGTCTCACCCCATTATAGATGATGGCCTCATGAAAGTTACTTTATACAAACCCTACACTGTTTCCTCTTACAATGGCACTGTTATTTACTGCTGTCTCAGATACTGAGAACTTGTCTTTATGTACTTACAAAAGGAATGAGGTTAATTTGTAAGTTAATTATAAATATTTTTTCATAGAAGGATATGCAGGAATAGTTCATGTTAAATGTACAATGCACTAATTTTTATTAATCTATTTTATAAGTTTTTACTTCCAATGGGTAAAAATACTCTAGGATTTTTATTGTTCTTCATTGGTCACTAACATTTTTATTTAGTTTGATCATCAACCAAACATTCATTGATCTGTTACTGTGTGCTAGCTACATTATGTTCTTGGCACAAAAGATCTAGATATGCAAAACAGTGCCTGGTAACTATTGTGAATCTTATAGTGGGAAAGGCAGGACACTAAACATAAACTAGTGATACTGTTTACCAGGCTTCACATTGAGTAGTATGTCAGTAAGTGAGGGTCCTACTCATGCCATCTGAGACCTGGACAACATCTATGAGAATGTTAGGAAAATGTGTCTCAAGTAACCTGGAGATAGCTCTCTAAGTGGAAGAACCAGAGAGTCAGTGTGGTTAGAACATCTGTCAGGGACAGCCTGGTAAGAGATGAAGTTGGGAAGGAAGTTAGAAGTCACGCTGTAATATAGGGCTGTGCAAACTAAATAGAGTAGTCAGGCTATGTTTCTTATACAACACATTGTAATTTAAAATCTAATGAATGAGATTTTAGTTGTGGTTAACAGAAATTTAAAATTATGGTTAAATTATTAGAGAAGCCTATATTGTGTCAAAAACTCACTGCAGAGCTCAAGCTCAATATCAAATTGTAGTATTAAAAGTCAATGCAAAGACTGTATGCTGCCTTAGAATAGGATTCTCAGCACAACAGACAACAGAAATAATTCTGAAGACCTGATTGTAATGCCTACATTCAGATTTCTTACAGACTGAAAATGTAGAAGCCCACTTTTATTTTTTAATTCTTCATTTTGTTTTGAAAAGTTAAGTTATTTGGGGCCTTAAATGCTAAGTGCTAATGCTCAGCAGCTAAGAGCACTTCCCCTTCTTCCAGAGAACCCAAGTTCTCTTCCCAGTACTCATGTAGGGAGGCCCCCTACTACTATTCTAGCTCCTGGGCACCTCACCCCTTCTTTTGATCTGTAAGTGTAGCTGTTCATACATAGCATACTCTCACACAAACATGCAGGGGTGATTTGAATGAGAATGGCCCCCATAGGCTCAAATATTTGAATACTTATCCCAAATTGGAGGATCAGTTTAGGAAGGATTAGGAAGTGTGATCTTGAAGGAGGTGTATTGCTGAGGGCTCACACCTCCTTTTGATGTTTCAAAAGCTATTGCTATTGCCAGTTAGCTCTCTCTGCCTCCTGCTTGCTCATAAGGATGTCAGCTCTAAGCTCCTGCCCAATACCAGGCTGGCCTGCCTGCTGTCATTTTCTCTGCCTTGGTAGCCATGGATCTTAACCCTCTAAACTGTAAGCAATAAACTATTGTTTCTGTAAGTTGCCTTGGTTATTGTATCTCTTCATAGCAAAAGAAAATTAGCTAAGATATACACATATATACATATAAAAAACAAGTAAATATTTAAAATTAAATTATTTTAAGTGGTGCATGAAAACAAAAATGTACATTTTTTTGTCTATCACAATATTTTGATACATGTAAAAGTTGTGGCATGCCTAAATTGATTAAATATATCTATTTAATTAAGAATTGATCATTTCTTTGTGGAAAAAACATTCCAAGTCCTTTATTTTAGCTCTGAAGATAAAACAAACAAACAAATACAGAGACTTAAGTAGTCCAGGTTAATTCTGAACTCTACATAGCAGTATGTACTTGAACTCCTGATCCTCCTACATGCATATCCCAAGTACTAGGATTAGGTCTGATCAACTTTTCTACCTTAAAAATATGTATAATACATTACTATTTTTTGTATTCACCAAACTATACAGTGATGTCCAGAATCTGTTTCCCTAACTATACAGCAGTTGCCGTTGATCAACTATTCCCCATTCTTCTCTACCTTGCTAGTCTCCTTAGTCTGTGGTAGCTAGTTCTAGCTGAACTGGAACTCACTATTTGGGCCAGGCTGGCCTTGACCTCACAGAGATCCATCTGTCTCTGCCTCCCAAAGGCATGCACTACCATGCCCTGTAGGAAATGGTAACTACTTTCATTTTGACATAATCACTTCCAGTCCCATCTCTATTTCCATAAATTACAATTTTTTTCCTCTTCCTTCTTTTGTTTTTGTTTTTGTTTTGTTAATGGGTAACTATATTCCCTTGGCATATAATCTACACTTTATCCACTTAGCTATTGGTGGACACTTAGGTTGTTTCCACTTCTTAGCTGTCAGAACAGATATCTCTATAGATAGATTTATAGTCCCTTGGGTATACAACCAGTAATGGGATTGCTAGATTATATAGGAGTTTATTTTTATCTTTTGAAGAAATTTTATATTGTTTTCTACAGAGTCTGTGCCTGCCTACATTCTACCAGCAGTAAGGGTTCTATTTACACAACATCTTCCTCAGCATTTGTTCCTGTATTTTTTTTGTAATTGCCGTTCTTCCTAAAGCAAGGTTAATAACTTACTGTGGCTTTAATTTCAACTTCCCTGATAATTTAACAATATTTAGTATATTTTCATGTAACTGTTATAAAACAGAATCCCTCATCGTATAGTCAGGACTGTATAAAGAAGTGGTTCTCAACCTTCCTAATTCTGCCATCTTTTAATACAGTTCCTCAGGTGGTAACCCCCCCACACACACATAAAATTATTTTTGTTGCTACTTCATAACTAATTTTGCTACTATTAGGAGTTGTAATGTAAATATTTTTGGCTATAGAGGTTGGTCAGAGGGTCGCAATCAACAAGTTGAGAACCTGTAGACTAAAGAAAATGATAGTTAAATATAAAGTATATATATAATGGGAGGGGGGTTCTCAATTGGGAACTGGTACTCACTCTGTAGACCAGAGTGGCCTTGAACTCAGAGAGTTTGTGTCTGCCTCTGCCTTCTGAGTGCTCAGACTAAAGGCTTGTGCCAGCACGGCCTGGCCATACTATCATTTTAATTTAAAAAAAAATGGTAAGTTTTGTCATAGGATCTCATAACTTTCCTTCTATAGAAATTCTGTGCTAGAAAAATTTATTTCTAGGTGCTTTGAGAGGGCCAATTACTGTTTTGTATGTTTCAGTTCATATTGTTTGTTTGTTCGTTTGTTTGCTTGAAGTAGCATCTCATGAAGCCCAGGATGGCCTCAAACTTGCTTAGCCTGCCCCAGAACTCCTGGTTCTTTTATTCTACCTCCCAAGTTCTGGGATTGCAGGCACATACCACTACCACTTGACAACACAGTTAATAAATTTGTGAAGCAATCTAATGGCCAAAGGTTAAAGATTTTTTTTAAAACCTTTTTATTTTACCTTTTTATGGTAGCATTTCTACTATCTACTGTGATAGTACATTTCTTTTATCCTTGACTTTATTGAGTCTTACAAACTACACAGCAGACTTGTATAGAAGTAATAGTTCATTTTCTGCTCATGTTTTTTTATGTATAAACATTAATAGGCTTGGGAATAAATGCAGTTACCTCTTATGAGAATAGCTTAATACTCTCAAGAGTTTAGTACTTTCAGAGCACTAGATTTCCTTATACGAGGAATGGAGAACATTAAACAAGCAAGAATATAGGGATCATATTTTTTATTGCATGTGGCTTCAGAGCAGGCGACCTTCAAGTACATTAGTACATAACAATATAAGTGTGTCTCTCCTTTGTGGGTAGCTAGAATTTGAATAGCTGACCGTGGCTGAGAACTGATGGGCACTGCTGAATTTTATTAGCTCTGCTGTCATTGTATGATTATGGACAAACTGTAAAGTTCGTGGTTACCTCAGTGGAAAATATTTGATCTCTTAAATGGTTGGGCTTTCTGGTGGGGTAGCTCAGACTAGACCTTGATCTAGCACACTGATTTTGTTTGTGTATGCTCCATTGACCAAAGTAAGGCCAAAGTCTACTTCCATCATGATGTGCTCTGTCATAGAAGTTAGAGGAAGGATGATAGTTTTGCAGATGAATATATTTGTGTATTGTACACACACATGCATCAACGTGTCAGGGAGTGGGGGGTGATTATTGACTCTTAATGCATTCACCATGGTTTGGTTAGCTATAGAAAATATTAATGGCATGTTTTTCATTACACAGTTTGTATTCATAAAATGTGTGTTTCCATGTCATCAGAAAATTATACACAATCATAGACATAGTCATGGGAAAATGTAACCAATTCTAATTGGAATTCAGATTTACCAGTACATTACTTTTGGGGGGATTTTTTATGATTACTGTCATGACTAGATCTAATCATGGGTTCACCTATACTGTTTCACAATACACCATCACTTCAAATACATATTTTAAAAAGTACTTATTTGTTTATTTTGTGTATGTGTGCCTGAGTGTATGTATGTGTGCTATGTGCATGGAGGTTCTTATGAAGAGGGCATCAGATCCCTAGGAAGTTACAAGTGGTTGTTAGCTGACCTCTGTGGGTGTTAGGAACAGAATCTGTGTCCTCTACAAGAACAACAAGTGCTCTTAATTGCTGAACCATCTCTCCAGTCTTCATCTAGATCTTTATATACCACCAGTTTGTATCCATGTGGAATGTTATTAGATAATTTTGTTCTGATATTATAGTATATGCTTCTTTATTAATACAGTAGACCGCAAGGTAGTGCTAGTAAGTCTGCTAACTATTGCAATGCCAAAAATGAAAAATATAAACAGTATTTTGAGATGGAAACACTGCCTGTAGAGTGGCTTAAATATTCGTAGTATTTTTTTGGTACACTTACAAATAATGCAGTTTATTCTTACCTACATTTATAACTGAAAGCTGATAAATTCAATTAGAGGTTCAGAGAAATAGTATTTTTTTTCTTCTGTCTTAGCACAAGAGTAGTGAATTTTCTCCATGTCTTAACCACACCTTCCTGGTGTGGTCTCTCTGAGTTTCTTTGGCAAATAAAATAATATATGTGTGTGTGTGTGTGTGTGTGTGTGTTATTGTTAATCTCTTACTAACTCTTAACCTTTATAAGAGCAAGAGTTATGTTTGGTTTTATTTACCATTTTCCTTCCAGCCCAACATTCTGTTCACTGTACACATCATGCATACTCAGTGAATAGTACTGGAAACCAGTAATGAACCATACAAGTCTAATTATTGGTCTGCTGTTTGCTTGTGACAAATACATCCATCGGTATTTATGCACATAGAAGGGGAAATATTAATTTAGTTGTGTTGAGGATTGAACTCTAGGCCTTATACTTTCTGAGCAAGCACTGTACTATTATATCTACAAAGTTATTTTTAAATATTTTTTTTCTATTTTTCTATTCTTAGATATATGTACCAAATTCTTATAAAACCAACTGTGGGCTCATATTAGAGTGTAGCTGTGTGCTTAGCTATTACCTGTTTAAAAGGTAATATTGCTCTTATTTGTGTTACACATTTGTTAGTGGTTTACATACCCTCCTCCTGTGTAACATGTAGCACTGTATTGAGTATTCAAAGACCTTCAAGCAAGTAACAATCTGTTTGGGGAGGCAGCAGTGTAAACAACTTAGCTGATGATGTGAACAGTATTAGATATGTAGGTGACATTGCCCCTTTGTTCCTATCATACTCTGTTCCTTCAGGCCCTCCCTGAAATGAGATATCCTTCCTGCCTTTCTAAGTTATGTGCTGAAATTCATTTTCCATATGGGTTGTTTTTTATTTCACCCCTCTGTCTAGAGTATTTCCTGGCACTGTCAACTGTAGGAGGAGGGCGCTTGTTGGTTCCCGGCCTCTTAGTCCCGAAATAGCCACACAGAAACTATATTATTTAAAACACTGTTTGGCCAATTACTTAAGCATATTGCTAGCTAGCTTTTACATCTAGAATTAACCCATCTCCGTTATTTTATATTTTACCACGAGGTTCATGGCCTACCTGCAAGGTTCCAACATCTCTCTCTAGCAAGGCTACATGGCTTCTCTTCCTACCTTCCTTCTCCCAGCATTCAGCCTAGCTTTCACCGCCTAAGTTCTACCTTGCTATAGGCCAAGCCAGTTGCTTTATTAACCAGTGGTTTTCACTGCATACAGAGGGGAATCCCACATCAATCAACAGGCAGTGTTTCTAGTGAATAAATAAAGGGATGTGAGCTGTATAGTAAAACTCTGTGCCAAATAAACAACATTTAACAAAATTCATTAGGCTAAATTGTTCTTCAAAGTTGCATTAATGAATGTATCTACCAGTAATGTTTATCCATGCCTATTTCAGTTCTGAGCATTATTTATTTTTTACTTATTTTTTCAGTTTTTCAAGACAGGGTTTCTCTGTGTAGCCCTACCTGTTTGTGAAACTTAATCTGTAGACCAGGCTGTTGTCAAACTCAGAGAGCATCCTGCCTCTGCTTCCTGAGTGCTAAAATTGAACGTGTGCACCACCAGTTAGGCTTTTTTTTAAAGAAAACTTTTTATTTATTTATTTAAGATTTCTGCCTCCTCCCCGCCACCGCCTCCCATTTCCCTCCCCCTCCCCTGATCAAGTCCCCCTCCCTTGTCAGCCCAAAGAACAATCAGGGTTCCCTGCCCTGTGGGAAGTCCAAGGACCACCCACCTCCATCCAGGTCTAGTAAGGTGAGCATCCAAACTGCCTAGACTCCCACAAAGCCAGTACGTGCAGTAGGATCAAAAACCCATTGCCATTGTTCTTGAGTTCTCAGTAGTCCTCATTGTCCGCTATGTTCAGCGAGTCCAGTTTTATCCCATGTTAAAGAAAACTTTTAAAAGAGCTTTATTTTAAAGAAAAAAAATCAGAATTTGTCAATTTGTCAGGATGTAGGGAAGAAAAGTATTCTAGACAGAAAGAATAGCACTTCCAGGAGCATGTGTGGGAGTTTTAACTTCTTCCAACTGCAGAAAGAAGTGAGAAAGTGGGATTAGTTGTGAGAATTTGTGAGTCTAACACTGAATTAAGTTCACTTGAGACTGGCTTCAAAATCATGGCAGACCTCTTATCTCAGCCTCTGAGTGATGGGATTATAGGTGTGAAAGCAATTATTTGCAAAGAGATAGTTATGATTCTTTCTAAAAAGAAGAGCTTTAAAATCCTGATCCATTTGCCTCTATAAACCTCGTTGTAGCTAGGTCTATACAATGAGGGACTTCCCTTACATATGCGGATGTCTTTCAGAGACATACAGTTTTTCCATTTCAGTTGTCTTTAAGAACCTACTGCATACCTTTTGTAGGTTTCTTTGTGTGTGGATTTTGTTTTGGAAACAGTTCCCTAGCAAAGCACTTCCTGATCTGGACAACAACACGGGATGCAGGGAAGGATGTGAAGTTTCATGGAGTTAGAGACTCAAAAGTCCTTTTCTGGAATAACCCTAATATTGTTAACAGCCAAGGGCTCCACTTGCAGTCTGTTGGAACAGTTGGTGTCATATCCTTCACAAGGCTGTTCTTAGAGTGTAGGAGTTAAAAATATGTCCACAGCAGTAATGTCCTGTCTGAACATATGCATCCTACTGTTAGAAAAGTGCATTGAGGCACCTGTCAATCACTCCCTCTCTCATTTTTATCCTAAGAATCACAAGGGGCTTTGGTGCACATTCTCAGCTATCTATTATTGTACTACTCCAAGCTAATAGATGGTGACAATTTTAATGATTGGAAATTCCATAATCCAAGGCAGTGTCGGAACTATACAGTATATAATAAATGCAAAGAATCAGGATAGCTCTTTTAAACAGCCAAAGTGTAACTCCTAAACTCTCTGTAGAGTGCTCCAGCCCAATACTCACAATTACATTAATTCAATTCCTTCATGTAAAAGGATCATTTTTATCACTACTGCCTGAAAGGTGCAAATTGCTTTCAGTTTTGAATGTAGGCTTCTCAGCTTCCTTCTTTTAAATACATGTCCCACTTAAAGCATTCATGTCACCAGTAAATGTGTAGTACAAATTGTCATTGACTTGAACTCTTCAGAGATCTGAGCAACATCGTGTAACCTTGAGAAATAAGGTGTAACTTGTCATTGAAGGTTGGTATGTGAGTACTAACTGCCTTAATGAGCAGCTTTCACAGTGATGAGACAGTGCATAGAAGAGAATACGAGAGTGGGCTAGGAAGGATCCGAATCTATTTTATTGATGACTGACTTAGCTGAACTCTCTGAAGTTCATTTTTCTCCTGAGACTTACCTCACAGTGTTTCACCTTCTTCCGGATTATTGTTAAGACTGAAGCCTGGGGGCTGGAGAGATGATTCGGTGGGTAAAGGTGCTTGCTACCAAGCCTAATGGCTTGAATTCAGTCTCATAGCGGGAGTAGAGAACCAAATGACACAGACTTTCCTCCTACCTCAGTGAAGAGAGCATGTACTTTCACATGTGTGCATGTGTGTGAGCACACACATACAATAAATATGTAATAATACTTTTTGTCAAGAAGGATTGAGACTTGGAGTACTACATTTGGTGCAAATGAGGGCTGTTGAGACTATACCAGGTTGTCTAACAGACTTCCTGGCAAAAGACAAGGGCCTTTTCTCCATTCTTATCAAGCTAAAACATGACAGACATTCCACTAAAACTGGGCAAATAAGTATTTATTTTGTTGTTTCTGCTAATTTTTTCTGTCAGCTCTCAGTGGGACTTACAAAGTATTGAAAATATTTGGATTTCATTATTTCTTTTGGCCAAGTAGTTATGTAACATATATATCATTATTATTATATATTATATAAACATATATATCATTTATCCATTAATCCCCTGAAAAGCATCTAGATTAATTTAATATTTTGACTATTTTGACTAGTGCTGAAATAAGTATGGGGTTACAAGTGTCTTTTTGTTATTACTATAAATATTTCCCTTCTTTTGGGTATATACTCAGTGGTAGAATTGCTGGATCAGATATGGTAGTTCCATCTTTAGTTTTGGGGAAATCTTGATACTGTTTTCTACAATGACTGCTCCAATACCCATGCCTAGCAGTCTTGTGTGAGGGTTCCTATTCCTCTTGGTCCTCACCTGCATTTGCTATTTCTGGACTGCCTGATAATAGCTGTTCTCACTGGGGTGAATGATGTTTCACTGAGGTTTTCGTCTGCATTTCTCTGATGATGGATGAGATTGGGCATCTTGTCAACACTGCATGGACACAGAATGAAAAGAGGAGCACATTCTGTGTATTCAGTCCTCATATTAACTTCATGATGGAGAGCCTTTATTTTCTTAAGGTTTATTAAATAACTTCAAGGTCACAGTGCTGGAAAGTAGTGAGAGCAGGGTTTGGGCACAGGCTTTCAGCTGTGGGTCTGTGCTGCTTATTATTATTCTTAATGCATAGCAGTTGTGCTTTGCAGTCATGTAGTAGTAGAATATTCCTTTGATTATATATCACTTTGATATTCAGAATCTGGACTTTTTTTTTACTGTTCAGTTTCTCAAAAGGTGGTAAGTTAGATATCAAATGTATAGTTATAATTTCCTGGATTATTGAAGCATGGCTTTTAAAGTTGAATGTTGCTTTAACATGATTGGCATTGTTTTCAAAATTTTATTCACTTTCTTTAGGGTATTTAAGTAGCAAAATAACTAAGCTTGTCTAAACTCCAAAAGCATTGTATGTGAGAAAGAAGTTTCGTTCCATAGCAAGCTTAACTGGAGTGTCTGGTGTAACCTGTTTCTTTTTCAGTCTTTTAAGCTAACTTTGTTGTTCTTAATTTCCTGCGGGTTGTTCTTAATTCCTGCGGGTTAGACGAGGGTTACGCTAGAAAAGACACAGACACGCGGCGGTACCACGCGGTACACTTTTAATGGGAGGGGAAAACACACTAGGAAAAGTAAAAGGAAGGGACAAAGGGAAGGGATAAAAAAAGGGCGAACTTGTGGCTTGTCCTTGCTTTTAACAGAGGATGCAAAGGCTTTTGGGAAATGTGTCCCGCGCTTGCGTGCGCTGGAGTCCAGAGGGATGCTGGGAATTGTAGTGTTGCAAGGGAACAACATTTCACCCTTTTGGTTTGATTAAAAAAAAAATTGGGGGACCTTAAAGGGTAGGGAATGGGGGCGTAGTCCAGTCTCTCATGGCTGCTTCCTGCTGACTTTGGGCGTTGAGGGGTCCAGGGAATGTCCGATTATCTTGGCAATGTCCCATTGGCGTTTGCGGTCGCTGGTGTAGTTGGTCAATGATGTCCAGGGTTGCTGGCTGGTGTAGTCGGTCACTGATGTCCAGGGTTGCTGGCTGGTGTAGTCGGTCACTGATGTCCAGGGTTGCTGGCTGGTGTAGTTGGTCAATGATGTCCAGGGTTGCTGGCTGGTGTAGTTGGTCACCGATGTTTGAAGTCCTGGCTGTCGTCTGAGGCGACTGATTGAAGAAATCTGTGTGGCTTTTCCTGAGTAGCTGGGTCATCATTAAGATGCTGGAAGGCAAAAGTTGCATTAGTAAAAGAAAAAAATTAAAAGAAGGGGGGGGGGAATTTTTGGAGAGCTGGGGTGAAGAGGGGGGGGAGAGGGTCTTAGGATGTCCGGGGTTAAGAAATGATAAAAAAAATTAAGTGATACTTATTCCTTTGTGTTTGATCCATTGGGCTGGCATCCCGGAGCTTAAGGAAACTGTCTTAAAAGAAATAGATTCTAACCATACATCTCTTAACATTTCAGGGGCCACTGCTGCAGTCAGCGGCTGACCTGTTACGTAAGAGCTTTGTAGAGGAGAATCTGCTTACCACTTGCCTTCGTATTTGATGGGGGTACCTGTAACGACAGCTAGACGGTTATTTATGAATTTAAAGAAGGGAGGGTGTGTTAACACAGCGACGGATCGGGACCATTGTTGTCCTTAGACTGTAGTAGGGGGGCTGAATCCGGCGTCCTTTGGAACTTAAGAGTACAGGGTCCTGTTTGAGTCACCGTGTATGAAGGATTATCTTGAGCTGTGGAGATAAACGGTTTAAGATGTGACAGGTGAATCCAATGAGGAATTCCTTTAAGCTTGGCAGCTGTGGGAGTTAAAAGAATTACTTTGAAAGGGCCCTGCCATTTAGGGGAAAGGGGTGAAGGGCGCTGGCCTGGGGGTGAGAGTAATACCTCATCCCCTATTTTAACTGGCGGCAGACATGTATTAGCACATGGTCGAGGTAGTGAGTGATCTGTGAAGTCCCATAGTAGTGAGCGTAAGTGGAACAGGAGGGGAGTGAGCAGGTGGTCAGGAAGGGGGGAAGTCTCCGATGAGAAGCCGGGGGTTAAGACCGGCCGCCCATACATGAGTTCAAAGGGTGAGATGAGGAGGGGGCCCCTTGGAAGGGCTCGGAGTCGGAAAAGAGCTAAAGGCAGGAGCCTTACCCAGTCGAGGTGGAGTTCTTGTGACATCTTAATGAGGGCTTCCTTTAAAGAGCGGTTAGTTCGTTCTACCTTACCTGACGACTGAGGGTGGTACGGTATATGAAAATTCCAGGGGATCCCGAGCGCTTTAGACAAATTTTGAGAAATCTGAGAAGTAAACTCTGGACCGTTATCTGACTGGAGAGAAGTTGGGAGTCCAAACCGAGGAATAATCTCTCGGAGGAGAATATCAGAGACTGTCTGGGCCCTCTTGTTAGAGGTGGGGAAGGCTTCAACCCACCCAGACATTGTATCCACCAGAACCAGGAGATATTTAATCCTCCTGACTGTGGGCATATGAGTAAAATCCAGCTGCCAATCTTTAATCATAAAATATTTATTATTTACTTTGCTCAGTGATGTGTTAATATTAGAGTAAAGAAAATGGGTGCATTTGGTTCCTGCCTTCCTGAGATTTGTGGTTTTAGAGATATTGATGTTGAAAAACTCATGTTTTATTTTGACACAACCTTCTATAATTCTGCAGTGTATTTGAGTAGTCACTGATGAAATTTAGATGTACAGCTAGAAAAGTAAATGTTTATCTAAGAAATTTTGAGGAAGAGATTTCTGAGCAACTTATTTACATTTTAGGATGAGTATCCCTAAACCAAAAATCTAAAGTCCGGATGCTCCAAAATTCAAACTTTTCCAAATACTGATATGTCATCAAAAGTGGACAGTTCCATTCCTGGCCTACCTTGAAAGCAGTTACAGCTTTAAAATATTTTAAATTTATGTATAAATTATATGTAAAGTATAAGTGAATATTATGTTTAGACTTGGGTCCTATTCCTAAGATACCTTAATTTTTTTTTTTTTTTTTGGATTTTCGAGACAGGGTTTCTCTGTAGCTTTTGGTTCCTGTCCTGGAACTAGCTCTTGTAGACCAGGCTGGCCTCGAACTTACGGAGATCCGCCTGCCTCTGCCTCCCGAGTGCTGGGATTAAAGGCGTGCGCCACACCACCCAGCAAGATACCTTATTTTATGCACCTGACTATTCTAAAAGACAAAGAAAAAAATCCCAAATCTGAAATACTTATGATCCCAAGCATTTTTGGATAAAGGATATTCAGTTAGTATTACTATGTAAAACCATATAATAGTGGGTGTAGGTAGATTAAAATAAAGGACTTAGCTTACAGCCAAGGCCTTTGGGCTAATGTCATACTGATAGTAAAGTTTACTATTATAGGAATAGTATCTGTATATAGACTGCCATTTCAGAGAAAATGGTCATGAGTTCATTTGGGGGGCTACTCTAAATTCTTTGCATAATGGAGGTAGTTTAAAGGTTGTTATTATAGGAGATTTGAGGTGATAAAAAAGCAAAGCATTTTTGATCAGGTATAAAGCATACAGTTTCAGACTCTGATAGGATGTTGAGTACATAAAATATTTGATGTTACCACACAGTCACAGTTTGGATGGATAAGGGGAAAGCTATAATATCAACTAAAGATTCACTTACATTGGAGAAAATGTTGGTTTAAAATTCTATATCAAATTAAAAAACATCAATGAATTACTTAATATGTTATTAAATGATATTGCTGTAGTGGCTTATGTTGGAGATTGTGGATTTTAATTTTTCCGTAATATGGTAGAAAACCAAAGCGTTGTTCATGTTAAATGAGCTACACCCCCAGCTTTTTTATTTTAAATTTGACATTTTAGTGGGTGAGGCAGTACCTAATTGTGTTTTTCTTTGATTTTCTAAATTGTGATAAAATGTATATAACAAACTTTGCCTTTTAGCTTTTTTAATTTATACCCTTCAGTAGCATTAATTCTATTCACATCAGGTGCCTCAGCAGTGCAGTAGCTATCTCGTCAGTCTCATATATTCAGATGTTATAGAAGTGCCATCAGACTTGTTCTCAAGGCCATTTCACACTCTCAAGACAGAGTCCATGTGCTTCGTTCTTCCGCAAGCCCTAGAACCTCTAATTTATTGACTGTCTCTATAAAGCTTTTTAAATAGTTCATATAAAGGAGTTTTATATAAATGTTTGTCTTCACCCAGTAATTAAGGATATTGAGATCTTTCCTTGAAACATAAAACCTGAAAGCATGCTCACAACAGCAACAATGTATTTTGGGAATGAGTATATTATCTATTTAGTAGTAGTATCTGTCTTTTATATTTCAAGGTGTTGAAATTGCCTGTTCAAATACTTTTATTATGAAAGTAAATCACTTATTGCTATTAAAACCAAAGTCTCTTCATTTTTCATGATCTGCTAAGGTGCTGTGTATAGAGACACAAAACTGAGCCGTGTGAGATGCTTTTGTGCCCAGGTATGGGCTGTGCTTATCTTGACAGTGGAGAGCGGAGATGAAGGTGTCTATTTCCAAACACCTCCCAGACTAGTACTGATTTTATTCCAGATACCCCAATTGTCACCACCTCCACCCCCAGGAACACCTACAATGTGCTGACAAGGCTCAAACAAATTCACTCTTCTTGTTCTGTTTCTGGTGCTGCTATTCACATTGGCTTCTACTCTCTGCAGCCTGTTTTCCTTTGTAGGTCAAGAGAGGCAATAATAAGATTTGGGTTATCTTTTTTTCACCTTTGAAAGTGAAAAGTATAAACTGAGTTGGGTGAACTCATTGTTTAGATAAAAATCAAAGCCATGAAAGATTGGTCAAA
This sequence comes from Microtus oregoni, assembly GCF_018167655.1. Taxonomy (NCBI): domain Eukaryota; kingdom Metazoa; phylum Chordata; class Mammalia; order Rodentia; family Cricetidae; genus Microtus; species Microtus oregoni. The sequence goes on from NW_024543072.1 coordinate 38,513,671, forward strand.
GGCATTTTGTGTGGCAGGCAGGTGTTAATGAGATACACCATATGCTCTGTATCCAAATGAGACAGATGATTGTGTTCTGTTCTGTAGATTTTACTACTTTCCGTGCCAACTGCCGCTCAAATTTGTCTCACAAAAGGTACCAGGCAGGAGCTACAGACAGACCATTCCACATTTATAGTACTGGAAAAATCATTCAAAGATATGTCCAAGACGTGTGTGTCATCCTACATAAGCTGATCTTGCACTCAGAAATGGCCAGAGCACATGTCTTATTAGAAGAGAGAGCAGCAAAAATCAAGTTTATGCTCCATAATCTCAAGAAGCTTCAGTGTTCTTGGAAGAGAGCCCTCAGATCTGGAATGCCTATGACTTCAAAGCAGGTTATAAGCAAGAACAGATTTGAGGGCACAGACGGAAAGTGTTTGGAACGGTGCCAGCTGTATCTAATTAGTAAAGCTTAGTTAATATGGAAAATGTGTATCATCTAAGAAAGAAGGTGTGCCAGTTAGTTGAAATTAGCTGAATTCTTATTCTTTTAGATGGTCAGAAAAGGATCTATAATAAAATTTATTTTGGTTATATATAGTCTATGTCTTAGGAGTTTTTGAACTCAGAAGCTAGTGACAATCATTGAAATATGTACCAGTTTTAGAAGGCTTTATTTTATTTTATGTATACAAGTGCTTCGCTTGAATATATGTATGCAATTTTACCATATGTGTGCCTGGTACCTGTGGAAGTCAGAAGAGGGCATTGGACTCTCTGGACCTGGAATTAAGGATGGTTTTGTGCCATCATGTGAGTGCTGGGAATTGAACCTAGATCCTGTGCAAGAGCAACAAGTTCTTAACTGCTAAGTTATCTCTCCAGCCTCCTCCCCAACTTTTCGTCCTTTTCTGTCTTTTGTTTTTTGAGACAGGGCCTCACTCTGTAGTCCTATGTAGCCTGTAACTCTCTATGTAGACCAGGCTGGGCTTGAACTCACAGATTCCTGCCTGTAATAGATATCATTTTAGTGGTGTCAGCTGCTGATTGCTTTCATTTTTGCTCCCATTAAGCAGCATCGGTCTTCAAATTTTAATTATTGCCTAGCACTGTAGGAAAGCATGCCCTTTTCTAAGACACAGTCAGTCTCATTGGGTCTCAGTGGAGTTATCCAACATAGGCTGTTCTCTCCAGATCTTTTTAGAAGAGCTATATAATAAAACCATCCAGCTCAAAGGATGTTGATGGTTTCCCTGAAGGTTTGACTTGCACATAGTTGTGATCAAGGTAACAGCAGTGTTTTCAGAGACACTCCTTTCACACCTGTGGGCTATCACATAGAGCATGCTGTTTCTCATGCTGAAGAACAGCATGCCTTCCCCAACCCTTGATTGACTCCTCTTGATAAGGCAAACGTGTCTAGCAAAACCTTTTATCCTGCAGATTTGATGAGACTTAACTCTGTGTCACCTGAGATAAAGAGCCCTTTGACTTCTAACCACGTCTCCTGGTATACCTGCCTGTTCTAGTATATTTATATTTTAAATTTTATTTTTTAATTTTTGAAATTTTTTGTCTTATTTTGTGTGTGTGGGAGTGGGCACATGTGAAGATTAGAGAACAGCTTGTGTGGTTTAGTCTCTTTTCTACCATTCAGGTCCCAGAGATTGGCAGCAGCAGGCACCTTTACCCACTGAGTCATCTCAGCCAGTTCTGTTCTGTTTTAAGTGGTATGGAATGTAGGTAAACTCACTCTTTACTATAAGTGGGTTGTCTAAAATAAAGGTTTTATAAAGGCTCATTGGAGTAACCACAGCAGAAAGGGGCAAGTTTTCACTTACTGCTATGTTAAAGTCAGTGTTTATATGGCATGAAAATGGTTGGCAGTTCTTTTCTTCAGAAAAGAAGTCTCAATACTCAAAAGATAGAAGCAAATTGTAAAGCTTTGGTAACTTCCTGAAGCACTCTTTAAATGCATACATTTTAGACACATTCTAGTGTCCAGGATAGATTTCCTAGCATATTTATCTACAACAGATCTTAAATATTGAAACTCAACAGAAGTTGATGCATACATTTTTCTGTAATTAGATAAGGACACACTTATTGCTAGTCTGAAAACGGTTCATAAAGACTTCCTAAGACTGTGTGCAGATGACAAATGTTGAGGGATGAGCTATATTTTTTTTCATGTTTTAAAATGCTATATCATCCTAAATTCTAGTGATTTTTTTTTCCTCAGAGACACTCCACATTTGGAAGGACCAAGGCCAGTTGGTATCTTAGTAGTTCTTATAAACTAATTCCATCTAAGGGTCCTGGGTTAAATTGTAGCTCTTGCCTAAGTGGAAGAAATTGAGGACACAGCCTTTCCTTGTAGGAGTGTAATTATGAAACTGCACATAGTAGCTTTGGCTCACAGCCACACCCAGTCATACAGTCTTCCCAAGCCTCAGACATAACTAACCCAGAATACAGTGAAACTCAGCTCAGAGAAAACATGAAGACAGAGCAGTGACTAGATGTTGAGTGACTGTTTTCTCAGTAATCTCTTCCACTGCCATAACCTGCAGTGCACACGGGAGTCTTTCATAGGCCCAGACTCAAACTGGGACAGGAAAGAACTAGTAAAGCTTTGGGCCAGCAGTATGGTGGTCTTACTTACTTGACTTTCGCATAGGAGTCCACCTAGATTGTTCACTTTTTAGAACAACTTTATAAAGAGATAATTTATATATCTTTTATTCACCTGCTTGCACCATACAGTGACATTAAGAGCTGTGTTCATTGTCTTACCCCAAAACACCCCCTCATGTTCATTTGCAACCACTGATTTTCCCATCATTCGATCTACTTTCTGCCTATACTTTTACCTCCTCTGAAAATATACAATTGCAATATTATGGAGGGTAGTATTTTTGTATTGGCTTCTCTCATTTAACAAACTGATTTTCGAGACTCATCTGCTATGGTATATATGAGTAGTTTCTTCCTTTTTAGTGCATATTAGTATTTCAAAGTGTGAGTGCCTCAGTTTTGTTTATATGTTGGCTAACTGATGAGCTTTTTGTTTTGTTCTTTTTTAAAAAAATTTTTTTGAGATAATAATATAATTACAACATTTCTCCCTTCCTTTTTCCTCCCTCCAAGCCCTCCCATACACCCCTTCTTGTTTTTCAAATTCATGGCCTCTTTTTCATTCATTTTTATTGCATACATATATGTATATACATATATATTCCTAAATATAACCTGCTCAGTCTGTATAATGTCACATGTATGTATGTTTTCGGGACTATTTGGTACGGATAACCAATTGGTGTGCTCTTCCCTGGAGAAAACTTTCTCTCACTGTCAACATTGTTTAGTTGCCTTTATGAACTTCTTGTTTCTACTTTTTGACTACTATAAATAATGCTGCCATGGACATCCACATCCAGATTTTTATTTCTCTTGTACCTACAGTCTTTTAGTCAGTATAAGTTTAACTTCTAAGAAATTCATGTTTTTTAAAATCACATTCTGTGTTCCCAGCAGCCTTGTAAGGGCATTTTATGTTATCCATATCCTCTTCTATACTTGGTGTTAGTCTCTTTCTTTATGACCTAGATAATTAAGCAAATATATAGTAAGTAGTTTTTCTTTTGAAATTTTATTTTATTTTAAGTTTATTTACTTTTACTTATGTGGCAGAGGCATGTGAGTACAGGCCGAACATCATATGATTTTGGAGTTAGAGACACAGGTAGTTGTGAGATGCCCAGCTTGGGTGCTGGAACCAAACTCAGGTTCTCTGAAAGAGCAGTATGCATTTGTGGTCTCTGAGCCATCTTTCCAGCTCCATCTTTCTTTGGAAATTTTAATTTGTATTTTTTTTGTTTGTTTTTGAGTGTGGAGTTTATTTGAGATAAAGGAAATGGGAATGGAAAAGAGAATGGGAGAGAGAGACAGAGAGAAAAGAGACGAGACAGGAAAATCCTACTGCTCCTTCAGAAGTGAATTTGTATTTTTAAATAATGTTGGACATTATTTTTTGTTTGTTTGTTCATTTTTCAAAACAGGATTTCTCTTTGTAGTCCTAATTGTCCTGGGAGTCACTCTGTAGATCACTCTGGCCCCAAACTCAGAGATTCATCTGCTTTTGTCTCCTGAATGCTGGGATTAAAGGTGTGAGCCACCACTGCCCAACTATTGTTGAACATCTTTTAATGTACTTAAAGAAGGATGCTTTTTAAAAAAATCTCACACTAGCTCAGAATTAAGAAATACATGTTTATTTATTTAGGGATAAACTTACAAATCAGAATCCTCTGCCTGGAGATCAGAAACTGAAATCCGCAACCCGAACAGAGAGGTTGGGAAAGAGGCCGGATGCAGGCTCTACATCAGCATATATAGTATAAGAGGCTATGCCTCAGTGGGTGGGTAACCATTGGCTCTAAGACTTCCTACAGCATGTACTTTATTGGCAACCTTATGTTTTCTGTAGAGTAATCTCTCTTCAAAGTATTTGCTTATTTTAAATTTAATTGCCTTGCTAGTGCATTGTAAGAGTTCCTTATAAGATACACACATGCACACGCGCGTGCGCACACACACACATACACATACACACAGTATTCTGGACACAAGCCCTTGTCAAATTTGTAAATATTTTTCTCAGTCTATAGCTTTTCTTGTATTAATTAAGTCTTTTAAAGAAAAAAAAGTGTTAGTTGGTTTTGTTTTTTCAAGACAGTTTTCCTGTTATAGCCCTGGCTTTCCTGTGTGTGAGTGAAAGAGAGGCAGACAGACAGACACACATATTGGGTGGAGCAGGGGAAACATGGGCATTCACACACAGCTACCCATGAAAGCCAGAAGTATCAGATCCTCCTGGAGCTGGAGTTTAAGGTCATGCGCTGTTTGATGTGGGTGCTGGGAAGTGAACTTGTGTCCTCTACAAGAACACTGCATGCTTTTGACTGCTCAGCGATCTCTCCAGCCACCTATTTCATTCTTTTTATAATTTCTTTATTTTTGATAATTTCATACATGTGTACAACAAAATACCATCATATCCACCCCCATTTTCTTCCTTCAAATCCCTTGTATACCCCCCAAACAATTTCTTCTTCCCAACTCCATATTTTCAGCTACTGCCCTTTCTGACCTTTTCTTGGTTTATTTTTGTTTGTTTGATTTTGTTTTTTGATAACCTACTAATTCTAATAGTGTTGTCCATATGTGCGATGAGTATACAGCCATCACTGGAGAATGGGAAACAAAACACCCGTGAGGAAGACAGATTTTTCTTTCCCAGTATGTATCAGCTGCTGGTAGCTCCTCAACATGGTGTGAGGCCTGCTTTGCTGTCTTCAGTGATGTTGCCTTAACCTTTGGGATCAAATATGCCTACTACACATGCTCTAGGTCTGTAAGAAAGAACAGACAGAATGGGGAAGGGGCGCATATCTCTTTCTTTTTTTTTTTTAAAAACCTTTCTCTCCTTTCTTTTTTTTATATTTATTTATTTATTTATTATTTATACAATATTCTGTCTGTGTGTATGTCTGCAGGCCAGAAGAGGGCACCAGACCTCATTACAGATGGTTGTGAGCCACCATGTGGTTGCTGGGAATTGAACTCAGAACCCCTGGAAGAGCAGGCAATGCTCTTAACCACTGAGCCATTTCTCCAGCCCCGCATATCTCTTTCTTTGAAGGAAGTTTCACATCCCACTTTATCTTAATTAGGTTTCTATTGTATGAAAAGTGCCATGACCAAAAACAATCCAGGGGGAAAGAGTTCACTTTATCTTATGCTTCAATGTAACCATCTATTATTGTGAGGAAGTCAGGGCAGGAACTGCAGCAGAAACCACAGAGAAACAATGTTCCTTGAGACTTACTTAGTTTTCTTTTATCATTCAGTACCAGCTGCCCAGTAGTAACACCACCCCCAGTATGTTGTGTCCTCCCCTATCAATTAGCAATCAAGCAATCAAGAAAATGTCCCCAAATTTGCCTACAGGAAATCTTAGGGAGGCATTATCTTTTTTTTTTTTTTAACTTTTTTTTTATTGAGAAAAGGAGAAAGAAAAAAAAAAACAAGTTTCCTCCTCCTCCCAGCCTCCCATTTCCCTGCCCCTCCTCCCACCCTTCTCCCCCTCCTCCCACCCTTCTCCCCCTTACCCCACTCCTCTCCCCCTCCCTCTCCAGTCCAAAGAGCAGTCAGGGTTCCCTGCCCTGTGGTAAGTCCTAGGTCCTCCCCCCTCCGTCCATGTCTAGGAAGGTGAACATCCAAACTGGCTAGGCTCCCACAAAGCCAGAACATGAAGTAGGATCAAAACCCCGTGCCATTTTCCTTGGCTTACAGTCCAGCTGGCCTTGGTGAGCTCCAATAGATCAGCCCCACTGTCTCAGTGGGTGGGTGCTCCCCTCGTGGTCCCGACTTCTTTGCTCATGTTCTCCCTCCTTCTGCTCCTCATTGGGACCTTGGGAGCTCAGTCCAGTGCTCCAGTGTGGGTCTCTGTCTCTGTCTCCATCCATCACCAGATGTAGGTTCTATGATGATATGCAAGATATTCGTCAGTATTGCTATAGGATAGGGTCATTTCAGGTTCCCTATCCTCAGCTGCCCAAGGAACTAACTGGGGACCTCGGCTTGGGCATCTGGGAGCCCCTCTAGGTTCAAGTCTCTTGCCAACCCTAAGGTGGCTCCCTTAACTAAGAATTGTGGTTCCGTGCTCCCCTGTCCAACCTTCCTTTATCCCAATCCTCCTTTTTCCCCAAGTTCCCCCCATTCTCCCCTTCTCCCTTTTCTCTCCCCATCTCCCCTTACCCCCATCCCACCCCACCCCCAAGATCTCAATTTTCTCCCCGGCAATTTTGTCTACTTCCCATAGCCAAGAGGATAACTATATGTTTTTCCTTTGGTTCACCTTCTTACTTAGCTTCTTTGGGATCAGCAATCGGTGTTTCGATTTCTCAGGAAATTCGGGATCAACCTACCCCTGGACCCAGCAATACCACTCCTGGGAATATACCCAAGAGATGCCCTATCATATGACAAGAGCATTTGTTCAACTATGTTCATAGCAGTATTATTTGTAATAGCCAGAACCTGGAAACAACCTAGATGCCCTTCAATGGAAGAATGGATGAAGAAAGTGTGGAATATCTACACATTAGAGTACTACGCTGCGGTAAAAAACAATGACTTCTCAAAGTTTGCATGCAAATGGATGGAAATAGAAAACACTATCCTGAGTGAGGTAACCCAGACCCAAAAAGATGAATATGGGATGTACTCACTCATAGTTGGTTTCTAGCCATAAACAAGGGAGGCATTATCTTAATTGTGGTTCCTCTTCCCAGATATCTCCATCTTGTGTTAAGTTGAGAAAACAAAACAAGACATACTTCTATTCATTCCATTGATGACAACATGTCACTGATGATTATAGATTGAAAGAAAACTTGATTGTGTACTTTGTAGCTGAAGGCTCCATCAATTAGAGTATTTTAGTCAGCCCAGGGTGCCATAGCAAAATATCAAAGACCAAACGGACAGTTACTTCTCACTGTTCTGAAGTCTAACACATTTAAGAACAAAGTGCCAGTAGATTTGGTTCTGGTGAGGACCTTGTTTTGTATAGGAAGCTGCCTCATACCTGTTCCTTCACGGAGGAGATGAAGAACCATTTCTATATCAGAATGTTAAACATATTATGGGTGGTACTCTGCCTTCATGAACTCTTCTGGACCTAATTAGCTCCAGGGGCCTTCCTCAAAATACTCCATTGCTGATTAGTGCTTCATCATCTCACAGTGGTTGGGGATGGGAGGGTGCACATGAACACTCAGTCCATGTGAAGGGACGTACATTTACAGACAATTTTCAGGTTATGCCTCTAACTATTAAACTTGTATCTACTGTAGTATCAATGCTCTGCTTAGTGACATTTAAGTTGGTGATGGACTATATGGACTGTATGGATCCATACAGAATATAATGATAATGATATTGTAGCAATCGTACTTTGTATAAGTTAAGTATATACAGATATTTGCATAATGTCAAAATCACCTAAGATAACACTTATCAGAATATAGCCCTATGGTTAAAACACATGGCTATACTTATGAGTCTTCATAGATAAAAAATATAATTCATCTAGTGGATAGTGCTCAGCTTCGCTGCATTTCAGAAAGCCTGAATACCTTAGATGGTCAGATCATAGTGTCTATATTCTTATGTTGATTCTTAAAATACAGTTTGATGTAATGCAATTTTTGGTATGACATTTAAAGTTCAATTGTCTCCTTGCATTTGCCAAATCACTTTGTTGTTCTAGGTCTCAATTTCCTCTACTGTAAAATAAGGGTAGTATAATTAACTCTATGTTGTAAATTTATATTCAGATATAAATAAAATTAATATGCAGAAAAAAAAATATAATTCATGCAAAAATAAACATTGGCAGCTGTCATGGAGTTACACACGTAGCCCTGGCACTTAAGAGGCAAGGCAAGAGGATCAGGAATTCAAGTCCAGTCTTAGCTACACAGTAAGTTTAAGCTAGCCTGGGCTGTATGGGACCTTGTCTCAGTCGAGATAAAACATAGAGCATTTACTATATACAGAGGCTCTGTTGTGAAAAAAGCAGAGACTGCTATCAGCGAGATTGTCACAGTTTAATAATTGGTGAATTGTAGTGGAAGTAATCACAGTGTTATAATAGATTTTATTTCAAAACTGAAATAGCTTTTTATTTGTTGAATAAAATCACTATAGATATAAAACATCACCATTTACAGGTTTTTAAGCTGCCTTTAGGTAGTAATTCTTCAAAACCATGGGCTTTTCATGTGGCAGGTACTAGGTATTTTTTCTATATCCAGAAAAGAAGTTATTTGGCTTTGGTTACAAAGTAGTCCTGTCGTCCTAAAGTATTGTAGTTTGAATGAATACTACTAAGAGTACTCCGCAATTTAGGATTGTATTTTGGAAAGAGCTCAGAACTGGAAGTGAAAGGAACTTAACGTATATCCCAGATCTGTGGCTGATTTGGCTGACCTTAGTTTCCTTGACTTTAGAATGGGGACTGAAAGGCTGAGAAAAACGTGTTTTCTTTTTCCTGTGTGCCCTTTACAGGTTATCAGAAGGGCATAGTGCTGTTCACATTAGAGCAAGCCTTTACCCTTAGTTCATTTCTCAGAAAAGGAAGTAGACTAATATCCCAGATTCTTCCCAACTCAATCAAGTTGACAAACAAGATTGTCCCAAAGAAGTAGCATTTAAAAATCATTCCATTGTTGTCCTCCTTTAAGACAGACTGAAAGACTAAGTGACATGGATGATCTTAGTGAATAATTCTATTGATTGTTAGGGGACTCCACATCATTCTTGTACCTTCTTCAGGTTAGCACTTGGTGGTGGTGGTGGTGGTAATGAGTATGTGTTCAACTAAACTTAGTTTTTTATTTAATGAATATTCCCATTTGCTTTATAAGAAAAGACAAATGGATGTCTTTTGTGTTATATTCTGAAATAAAATTCACAACCCCTGCTGCTAATGATGAGATTGATATTCTAGTACTCTATTTCTAGCCTAGCCTTGAGTGCTTGAATAAGGGAAGTCATTCCTTATCCATCCAACAGATGGTCCTTTGCCATTGATCTTCTTTTGGTACTTTCTTTGTGAGACCTTTGAAGCTGAATAGAAGCCAGTACTCCTTAACCAAAACAAAACTTGCATTGACTCTGTAAGACTTTGATGCTTTTATACAAAGAGAATAGAGAAACAGCAGATATATGTTACTGGGAGAGGGCTGCTTGTTTGTCCCGGCCGCCCGGTTAGCTTACACCCGAAATAACTACACAGAAACTGTATTAATTAAAACACTGCTTGGCCATTAGCTCTAACTTCTTATTGGCTAACTCTTACATCTTGATTTAGCCCATTTCTGTTAATCTATGTATTGCCACATGGCAGTGGCTCACTGGAGATTCTATCTGGCATCCGTCTCCAGCGAAGGATCCATGGCTTCTCTGATTCTGCCCTTCTTCCTCCCAGCATTCAGTTCTGTTTTCTCCGCTTACCTAAGTTCTGCCCTATCAGGCCCAAAGCAGTTTCTTTATTCATTAACCAATGAAAGCAACACATGAATAGAAGAACCCCCTACACCATATTGCCATGTGTTACACTAGGCTATACCCAGTCTAAAGTAGTCACTTTCACCAATTGAAATACATGAGAGGAAGGCAGAAGGCAGGGAGCTTTAGTTTCTATATAATAGAGTACTGGGTAGAACTGGTAAACAAAGATGGGCTTAGGAGCATCTAGTTATTTTCCTTCTTCCAATATGATTTGTTTCATTTTTAATCTGTGTAGATTTGTGCTTGCCTGTTTTATCAGTGTTAAATTGTTCCTATTATTGAACCCAATGCTGGAATTTTCCCTAATTTGCGTTCTTTATTGGATGATAATTTACTTTTGGACTAGCAAGCTACTGTAACTGCTTTGTTTTTTGTCTAGAGATTTTTCAAGGATTCTAATTGATAATCTGTAGGTCTCTAAAGTTAAAATAAATGGATTATCCTTTAGAGAAGATAATGAAGTGTTCTTTAGTCAGCCAATTTCCAGTTATAACCAAAACCATGGAAACGGTGATGCTGTATGGTATACCTTTCTTCATCAGTCTGTTGGTAACTATAGAGAATTTTTAAAAAGAAGACTTAATTGATATTTAATTTTTAAAATGCCCACGTATTCCTTTTATTACTTCCTGCAATCATGTGGCAGAACTAGTGTGAAAGACTGTATATACTGGCCTCTTGATTGAAGATGTTTTAGATACAGGCATGGCTTTCTTACAATTAAAATAAGAATTTAATTATAAAACAACTTTCTTTAGATTGATTGTGTATTATGATTATGTATAGTCCAATAGCTCTGGACTATCGGTAGGCTTGCAGTAACCATGGTAGAGTGACTGAAGTGGGAAGGACCTTGAGGTAACACTGGAAAATTTCCTTCCCTATGTAGGATGATATCAAAACCACTCCAGAGAGTTGGTCCTTTTAAGTTTTCAAAGAAAGATATTTATTAATTAATTGAAAGAATTTTTTAAAGAGCTGTGTGGTTGCACCTATGTTCAACTCTCTTTAACTATAACCATTCTGAAGTAATTTCCTATTTATTTATTTATTTATTCATTTTTTTATTAAATTTATTTATTTATTAAAGATTTTCTGTCTCTTCCCCGCCACCGCCTCCCATTTCCCTCCCCCTCCGCCAATTAAGTCCCCCCCCAGCCCGAAAAGCAATCAGGGTTCCCTGTCCTGTGGGAAGTCCAAGGAACCCCCACCTCCATCCAGGTCTAGTAAGTTGAGCATCCAAACTGCCTAGGCTCCCACAAAGCCAGTGCGTGCAGTAGGATCAGAAACCCATTGCCATTGTTCTTGAGTATGGTTTTTTGAGACAAGGTTTCTCTACAGCCTATTGTGAAACTCGCTCTGTAGAGCAGACTGGCCTTGAACTCACAGAAAGCCATCTGCCTCTGCCTCCCAAGTGCTGGGATTAAAGACCTGTGGCATCACTGCCTAGCTACTTTTGATTTTTGTTTTAGATGTGTGTATGTATGTGGTGTGTGTACACTCATGGAGGCCAAAGGAAGACACTGAGCATTCTGTCTTATTCCCTTGAGACAGTTTCGTATTGAACCTCATCTATGCTGGCAGCCCTCAAGCCCCCTCAGTCCTGTCATTCCCACACAGCACTGCAGTCCTCTGCAGGGCTGTACCTGGCTTTTTATATAGGTGCTGAGGATCCAAACTCAGATCCTCATGCTTGGATATAATATTCTTCTTATCCATGGAACTGTCCTCCAGCCTGTTATCGTTTGGAATACATTCAAGATCTTTTTGCACTTTCCAAGTAGCCCTGCCTCTTTGTAATAAGACAGCAGTAGTTAGAACCCAAGATATATGCAATATATGTTTATTGCTTCTAAGCTCCATATTGTTGTTTCTGGGTGAGCTCAGCAGACAGTGCTAGATGTCAAAGACACACACATACTCACACCCTCACACATACTATCTCTCACACACATACACACACTCTCTCATACACACAGACTCACACACACACATGCATACACACTCACATACACACATTTGCACTTGTACTTTTCTAATCTTATGCTTGAAAACTGACTTTGCACTATTACTCTCTTTACAACTCAGTACTGTCCAGCTCATTCCAGTGTTTTCTCTGTTGTAATTCCCCTGACAGTGATAAGAAGTCTGGATCTGGAACTTATTTGTTAAGTCTCCCTAGATGTGCCAAATTGCCATTCCTGCTGTCACCCCTGAATTGTGCAGCTGTCTTCCCCACACTGCCAGATTGTGCACTCCCATGGATCCTTTCCTCATTCTGCCTGGGTTCTTGCACACTCCTGCCAGACTGCCATGCTACGTAAATGCTTTTGTCCTCCTTGCTGTGCTCCAGCACAGCACACTGGACCATCTGTCTGCATGTTCACTTTCTCATTGTGGACCCAGTTCCCTTCCTCTGGGTTACTCCAGATCGAATATGTTGTTCAGTCATCTAATTTTCTTTTAACCAAACCCGTGAAACAGTGTTTATTTAATTAATTTAGATATTTTGTACTCTTTAATCATCTAGATTTTTTAAAGCACACCCATGAAAGCAGAGTTTAATTAATTCAGGTGTTTTGACATAGCCTCTCTCACTACACTCGCACTCTGTAGTTCAATCTGGCCTCTAACTCTCTAGCCTTCTATCTCAGCCTTCCAAGTACTAGGATTGCAGCCACATGCTACCTCTCTTAGCTCCTTATTTCCTTTTCTTAAGAGGAAATTAATGAAAAAAATGGTTTTTTGTTAGTTTTGTATTTTGAGGTAGGGTTTCTCTGTGTAGCCTTGGCTGACCAGGCTGTCCTCCAACTCAGAGATCCTCCTGCCAATGCCTCTGGAGTAAGTGCTGGGATTAAAGGTGTGCACCACCACTGCCTGGCTTGTGTTCTCAATAGAATCAAATTCTATATCAGATGTTCACCTCATCTGGATTAGCTAGAGAACGTGTACTTCATTTAGATTCCTGAGGTCACGTATGTCCTGTGTTCTTCAGCTTTTCTGTCAGCAAAGCACCCAAATGACAAAGGACTTTGCATTCAGGTTCAGGTTCCCTTGAATGGAAGCTGATTGATTTCTCCTTTCCAAAGGCAGTTGATGGGCAAGAGAGATGACTCAGTGGTAAAGTACTTGCAGTGAAAGTGTGAGAAAGAACCTCAGTTTGATTCCCAGCACCTGGGTTAAAAAAAAAAAAATCCAAGCACAGGTTGGTGTGTAGCTGTAATTCTAGTGTTGGGAAGGCAGAGCTAGAAGGGTCCCATTGTCTTTCTGTCTATTCATTCTGAGTGATTCAGCAAGCTCAAAGTTCAGATAGAGACCATGTCTCAAAAATTAAGGTAGATCATGATTGAGAAACACAGGCAACATTCACTTCTAGTCTCCATATGCAGCTACACACACATGCACATAACACATACAAATGTATAAGTATTTACACATACTCACAAAGATAACTGATTATTTCTGGGTTTTCATAGAAGTTCCTTATTATAGTTTTCTCCATAAAATTTTGTAAATATTTTTTGATTCTCAGTTTCTGTGTTATATAAATAAATTGTTTAGAGATTATGGAGGCCTAGTCTTTGGCTTTCCAAATTACTAAAAATACACAAACTCATGTGTGCACATGCTTATGAAGTCAAGGGTAGGAAATGAATTGTTTAATGTGGACTTTGGCATAACTTTTTCTAGTCCTTATACATTTGTATTTATAAATAAACTTTTAAACCATGCCTCAGAAAATTACCAACATAGAAAAAAGAAATATGGAAAAATGTAGGACTCTGAAATTTTTTAATACATTTTTAAATGGATGAATTTATCATTTGAGATAATCAGTGTTTGTTAGATTCCTGTAAGTCATGACACTAACACTTTGTAATTGTATAAAAATCTTGAGTATTGGTAAGGGATAAGTCTTGATGAGTTCAATTAACTGTCTTTTCGGTCTTTAGATTTAAATTTAACTTTTCTCTTAGTGGAAAATACCTCCAAAAATTAAGCCAACCTGTAGTTCTGGAAGTAAAATTGATGGAGTCCAAGGAAATGATGACTTTTAATAGGAAAAGATAAAATTTAAGCTTTCTTTAACTGGGCAAATTTTGTAGTGGTTTCCACTTATGTTAATGAACCTAAATTACTGTGTACTTTATAGAGACAACAAAGTGATTCTAAAGCTAACTTAATTATTATGTTAGCCAGTAACAATTTGCTCTTTGGAAGAGAAATTAAATTTTTGCTAAGAGTTAGGAAGTACCAGAACTTACCAGTTACTTATATCCTGTATTTATAGAGTCACCCTTAGGCCCAAGAAGTTACTTGCACTCTTTTCAAGCATGAACTTGCATTTTATATCTTCAAGTTATATATTATATTATAAGTGACATTTCCACAAATTATCTCAGAACAGCTTTCATATATATCAAAGCTTCTGGTAGTGAGGGATGAAGAAGAAGAAATGCCATATTTCTTATATAAGATTGATTTTAAAACAGTGTCTTTTTTTATTTATTAAAAATTTCCGAGCCAGGCGGTGGTGGTGCACGCCTTTAATCCCAGCACTCCAGAGGCAGAGGCAGGCGAATCACTGTGAGTTCGAGACCAGCCTGGTCTACAAGAGCTAGTTCCAAGACAGGCTCCAAAACCACAGAGAAACCCTGTCTCGAAAAACAAAAACAAAACAAAACAAAACAAAAAATCCGCCTCCTCCCATGCTCCCATTTCCCTCCCACTCCCTCCTCTCTCCCTCCCCCTCCCTCTCCAGTCCTAAGAGAAGTCAGGGTGCCCTGCCCTGTGGGAAGTCCAAGGTCCTCCCCCCTCCATCCAGGTCTAGGAAGGTGTGCATTCAAACAGACTAGACTCCCAAAAAGCCAGTACATGAAGTAGAATCAAAACCCAGTGTCATTATCATTGGCTTCTCAGTCACCCCTCACTGTCAGCCACATTCAGAGAGTCCAGTTTGATCACATGCTCGTTCAGTCCCAGTCCAGCTGGCCTTGGTGAGCTCCCATTAGATCAGTCCCACCATCTCCGTGGGTGGACACACCCCTCGTGGTCCTGACTTCCTTGCTCATGTTCTCCCTCCTTCTGCTCCTCACTGGGACCCTGGGAGCTCATTCCCGTGCTCCAGTGTGGGTCTCTGTCTCTTTCTCCATCCCTCGCCAGATGAAGATTCTATGGTGATATGCAAGATATTCATCAGTGTGGCTATGGGAGAAGGCCAGTTCAGGCCCCCTCTCCTCTGCTGCCCAAGAACCTAGCTGGGGACATCTCCTTGGACACCTGGGAACCCCTCTAGAGCCAAGTCTCTTGCCAACCCTAAAATGGCTCCCTTAGTTAAGATATCTTCTTCCCTGCTACCATATCCACCCTTCCTCCATCTCAACCATCCTGTTCCCCCAAGCTCTCCCCAATTCTCCCCTAGTCCCTTCTCTCTCCCCATCTCCCCCCCCCCCCCCCCGTGCTCCCAACTTTTGTCCGGTGATCTTGTCTATTTCCCATATCCAGGAGGATAAATATATGTTTTTCTTTGGGTTCACCTTTTTATTTAGCTTCTCTAGGATCACGAACTATAGGCTCAATGTCCTTTGTTTATGGCTAAAATTCACTTATGAGTGAGTACATACCAACCTCTTTTTGGGTCTGGGTTATCTCACTCAGTAAAGTGTTAAAACAGTGTCTTAATTAGGGTTTCTAACTGCTGTAAAGAGTCACCGTGACCATGGCACCTCTATAAAGAAAACATTTAATTGGAGCTGGCTTTCAATTCAGAGCTTTAGTCAATTATCATCATGACTAGGACCATGGTGGCATGCAGGCAGACATGGTGCTGGAAAAATAGCTGAGTTCTACATCAGGATCTGCAGGTATTAGGAAGAGAGAATGAGCCACTAGGCCTGGCTTGAGCTTCTGAAACCTCAAAGACCACTGCCTTATGACACTCTTCCTCGAATAATGCCACACCTAATTCCAACAGGGTCACACCTCCAATAATGCTATTCCCTATGAGTCTATGGAGGCCTTTTCATTCAAACCACCACAAACAGCAACACTATATTTAAGCATACATATGCTTATATTTGTATGTGTATGTTGTGTGTATATATATATATATATATATACACACACACACATTCATATACACACACATACACAAAACCAGTCAGTTGTAAACTCAGTAATGAATGTTGGTATTAACCAGTACCTAACTGTAAGTGTTGGTCTTGAATATATACTCCTTGAAATAAACAGAATTATACCTCACTGACAGCAACAATGAAAACCAGATTTCTGAGTGCTCCTCCATGGACTATTTTAGTATTCTTGTCTATGGTGAAGTTTACCATAGAGATTGTGGTACATGTAGGTAGCCCATTCAGACTGTGTACTGAATACTTTAGTTAGTGCTTTTGACATCCATTCTATTGATTTGTATTAGGAAGTCAAAAGACTTTATTTTCCAGAGCCTCCCCTAAGAAGAGCCTGAGTTACTGGAATCAGTTTGTGACAGCAGCCTCTCCAAAAAGTGAAAAAATATCTTAAAGAGAAAATCGAATTGTAGAACTGTAAAATAAAATGAATTATGTTGTTTTTCTTTTCAATTTTCCTATATATTTCAAATGATGGCATTTATTTCAGGTCATCAATGAGATATTTAACCTTGAGTTAAAGTCTTGTGCAAATTTCCATCAGAAATCATTTTACATATATATTCTAAAGCCCTTGGATGTACAGAGGAAATAATCATTAGTGATCTCTGCCTTGTGCTTTTCAATGACAGTAGGTAAGGAAATACAGATATACCTCACTGCCCAAGGAGTTTGGGTAGCAATACCATATGTTCATAGAATTTACTCCAAAGCTGAACTGGAGCTCTTTTGCCAAGTTCAGTGGACTCGGTGTTCTAACTTTTGGCATAGCTGACAATTTCCACATAGTTTCTTGTAATAAGTATAATTAAATAACATTTAAATGCTCAATTATTTCTCTCTCTCCCTTCTATCCCCTCTTCTCCATCAATACTGAGTTTAATGAGTTCTTCTATACTTTCCACACACCCTCTGCTCGGAGGAAGGTTGTGACATCGGAATGACTTGATGAGTGTCTCGCATTTTACTGTTTCTTACTGCACGAGCATTTCCTTGAAAGTGATATGATAGGTGAACTATGAAAGACACCAGCAAACTAAGCCTCATAAAATCTTAGCTTCATGTAGTGATACATAGGAGTTTATTAGGGAAAACATGATTTAAAAATTGTAATAGTAGCTAAAGACTGTCATTGTGGCTCTCACCTGACATTCAAGCAGCTGCATTCTTAGTGAGCTTTTAGCCCCAGCTGCTGGGTAGCTTCTTCTACTTTGGTTCCCATGGAAATGTGGGAAGGCTGGAAAAGTTAAAGGGATTTGAGGGTTGAAATACACATTTCTCATACTTTGTTTTTCATGTGTATACTATAGTGTACATACCTCAAAGAAACACTCAGAATTAGTTGAGCTTAGGCCTCTTTTACTTGGGTATAGAAGAAAGCATAATTTCAAATACGTTTTTATTTTATCTTGTCTACACATGAAA
This sequence comes from Microtus oregoni, assembly GCF_018167655.1. Taxonomy (NCBI): domain Eukaryota; kingdom Metazoa; phylum Chordata; class Mammalia; order Rodentia; family Cricetidae; genus Microtus; species Microtus oregoni. Next base: position 38,531,370 of record NW_024543072.1, read on the forward strand.
AGTATTCAGTACTCTTTCCAGTCAATATTTAGAATTACTTAGATAGTGCCTTTTCTGTTTCACAATGAGATTTTGGGGCTGGGGAAATAGAGGATCTCATTCTGTCAGGTGTTTATTCTTCACATGTGTTTTCACTTCATTCTCAGTTTGCTTCCTCCGTGACTAAAGAAAGGAATTCTGATAGAAAGAATATTCCCACAGCACAGCATACAAAAACCTCAATAGTCTCATTCTTATGTATTATTTTAGAAATTACTCCACAGAGTAGACGTAATTATTGGCTCTCTCAAACATATCGGGGGAAACTGCCATTTTAATTGGTTATCACAACTTTCTCATCTAGGGAACAAAAGTATCCTCTGTTGAGTAGGTTTCTAGGACTCTCCATTTATCAGCCCTGTGTCATCACACATCTCATAATACCCAGGCTCAAGGAAATACGGATGGGCACAGCCTTCATCTGTTATTTTAGTGCTCTTATTAACAGATTTCATTTGCATCACCAGATATTTAGAATACACTTCCTGAATAAATCTGCCCTAGAATTTAAGGGATCCCAGTAAGTATAGGAAAATTTTATATCATAGGAAAAAGTTACTGTAATTGAAAGTGCTATTTTTAATAATTTATTTTTATTGTATGTGCTCTGGTACTTTGCCTGCATGTCTGTATGTGTGAGGGCGTCAGGTCTTGAAATTAAGACAGTTATAAGCTGCCATGTGGGTCCTGGGAATTGAACCTGGAGCCCCTGGAAGAGTAATGAGGACTCTTAACTGCCAATCCATCTCTCCAGTCCCCAGAAGTACTTATTAAATGAGTGACTTAGACTCATGTTAGAGAAATTAAAGGGATAGTTTGGCCTGAACCTCTCTTATTGGTTCCTTTCTTTCAATTTTATCCTGTCACTTTCTTCACAGAGGCCTTTGTTCCTTAGTTTTGTAACTTTCTAGATTGTCTTTCAGATACTGCCTTTTCTTTTTCTTTATTCTTCTAGTTTAACATACAGGCCGACAGGAGGCATGCTTAGAGAAAGCACTGGAGGACCTAGAATTGTTAAACATGAAGGCCTGTTTTCTTTAAGGGAAGGAAATAATGCCTTTTCACCTAGAAGGCTGGAGTGGAAGTTGTCTAACAACCTGGTGATCTTTCTGTTATGCTATGGAGCCAGCCTGTACCTGAATCCCCCAAAATTATGAGCACTGTGCTGGCTATAAGGCTGAACTTTGTCTCTCAGTGAATAGAACCTTTCCTTAGGAAAAAAAAAATCCCATGTACTCTATCCTCCAGCAATAGAATCTATCCTACTTATTATCCTTCTTTCCTAGGCCGTTACCCTGGGCACTGTCTATCAGTCACTAGCACTTATGCTTATTGTAAAGGTCACCGGTGCTTTGCTATAGAGGTATACCTTGCAAGGAAATTATGCTGTAGCCACTCCTAAAGTTTTGTTGTGATAACTGTCGTGCAAAGATTTTTTTTTTTTAGTGCACTTAAATGTGTAAGAGAAATAGACAGCAAGGTCAGACTGGAGGTTTGAACCCAGCCTGCCAAAGTGGTGCCAACCCGAGCATCATTCTTCACCTCACATGGGTCATTTCTCTGCTGGCTGTGACACTTGCAGAGACCCCAACACATACCCTTTCCAGGTTAACATCATTTCTAAATATGTTATGTATGTGTCTATGTGCACATGCATATGTGACTGTGTGAGTATATGTACATATATACAAAGAGGCCAGAGAGGGAGTTGGCCCCTTGGAGCTGGATGCCAGACTTTTTATGTATATACTAGAGTCAGAACTCTGGTCCTCATGTTCGACAAACGATATCTCCAGCCTCTAAAGTAACAGTCTCAAAAAACTCGATTTCATTCTTTTATTTCTTCACTTGTATTAACTTATTTTTTTTTTTGCCCATCTGGGAATCAAAAGACTCTAAGGTTTCTTGCATGCTAGTGTTCCTCCTCAGCCCTACTATTCCATTTTAAAACCTCAGTGACTTCCTAAAAAATTATGTATTTATTTCTTCTCAGTAACTTTTCTTACTGCTGTTACCCAAGTATCTCACAAGAAGCAACTTATTGCCAGAAGGTTTACTTAAGCTCACAGTTAGAAGGAACAGTCTATCAAGGCAAAGAAGGCAGAACAGCAGGAGTATGAGATCCCTGGTCACATTATATCCACAGCCCAGGAGAGAGAGAAAGAGATTTTTACTGTTGTTCAGTGCCCACTTCCTTTCCATGTCTCTTATTTGATCTGGGATCCCAATTCAGTTCATTATGCAGCCCACATTCAGTGTGAGTATTCTTTCTTCAATTGGGGGTCATCACAACATGCATTAGGGAGATTGAGAACCACTGCTCTAGATCATAAAAATGGATAAAGTTTGAGGACTATTATTTTTTTGTTAAAAATGTTTATTTTATTATTTATCTATGTGTGCTTTTTGCCTCTGTTTGGGTGTGTATGTGGGTTACTGTGGAATCTTGTTGGATTGCCTGAAACTGGAGTTACAGGTTACTGTGAGTCACCCAAAATAGGTACTGGGAACTACTCTCATTCTTTGTGACAGCAACAGGCTCTCCTAACCACTGAGATAGCTCCCCAGTTCCATGCACTAATTTGTTGTTGTTGTTGCATATTTTCTACATAACTTGAGGTAATACATATGATTCAATAGTCAAGTACATGGTAAAGTTAAGCCACAGAAGCCTGGGAAGAAAAATAAGAGGCACAATTATAGCATTTAGATTTTATTTGTTTAAGATTTATTTATTTATTGTTTGCAGGTATGTGTCTTTGTGAGTTTATGTTCACCACCTGTGTACAGTTCTCAGGGAGGCTAGAAGAGGGTGTCAGGACCCCAGGAACTAGAGTTACTAATGGCTGTGAGCCAACATATGAGTGCTGCGAATCAATTCTTGAGTCCTCTGCAAGAGTAGTAAACCCTCAGGGGCTGGAGAGATGGCTCAGAGGTTAAGAGCACTGGTTGCTCTTCAAGAAGTCCTTAGTTCAATTCCCAGCAACCACATGGTGACTAGCAATCACCTATAATGGAGATCCAGTTCCCTTTTCTGGTGTACAGGCAGAACACTGTATACATAATAAATAAATCTTTAAAAAGAAAAAGAGTAAACTCAGGACCGCGAGGGGTGCACCCACACACTGAGACAAAGGGGATGTTCTATCGAGAACTCACCAAGGCCAGCTGGCCTGGGTCTGAAAAAGCCTGGGATAAAACCGGACTCGCTGAACATAGAGGACAATGAGGACTACTGAGAACTCAAGAACAATGGCAATGGTTTTTCTTTTGTTTTGTTTTTTTTTTATTGAGAAAAGGAAAAAAAAGTTTCCACCTCCTCCCAGCCTCCCATGTCCCTCCCCCTCCTCCCACCCTTCTCCCCCTCCCCCCATTCCTCTCCCCCTCCCTCTCCAGTCCAAAGAGCAGTCAGGATTCCCTGCCCTGTGGAAAGTCCAAGATCCTCCCCCCTCCGTCCATGTCTAGGAAGGTGAACATCCAAACTGGCTAGGCTCCCACAAAGCCAGAACATGAAGTAGGATCAAAACCCCGTGCCATTTTCCTTGGCTTCTCATCAGCCCTCATTGTTCGCCATGTTCAGAGAGTCCGGTTTTATCCCATGCTTTTTCAGTCACAGTCCAGCTGGCCTTGGTGAGCTCCCAATAGATCAGCCCCACTGTCTCAGTGGGTGGGTGTTCCCCTCGTGGTCCTGACTTCCTTGCTCATGTTCTCCCTTCTTCTGCTCCTCATTGGGACCTTGGGAACTCAGTCTGGTGCTCCAGTGTGGGTCTCTATCTCTATCTCCATCCATCACCAGATGAAGGTTCTATGGTGATATGCAAGATATTCGTCAGTATTGCTATAGGATAGGGTCATTTCAGGTTCCCTATCCTCAGCTGCCCAAGGAACTAACTGGGGACATCGCCTTGGGCATCTGGGAGCCACTCTAGGTTCAAGTCTCTTGCCAACCCTAAGGTGGTTCCCTTAACTAAGAATTGTGCTTCCGTGCTCCCCTATCCAGCCTTCCTTTATCCCAATCATCCCGTTTTCCCAAGTTCGCCCCATCCTCCCCTTCTTACTTTTCTCTCCCCATCTCCCCTTACCCCCATCCCACCCCACCCCCAAGATCTCAATTTTCTCCCCGGCAATTTTGTCTACTTCCCATAGCCAAGAGGATAACTATATGTTTTTCCTTGGGTTCACCTTCTTATTTAGCTTCTTTAGGTTCACCAATTGTAGACTCCGTGACCCTTATTTATGGCTAGAAACCAGTTATGAGTGAGTACATCCCATGTTCATCTTTTTGGGTCTGGGTTACCTCACTCAGGATAGTGTTTTCTATTTCCATCCATTTGCATGCAAAATTTGAGAAGTCATTGTTTTTTACTGCAGCGTAGTGCTCTAATGTGTATATATTCCACACTTTCTTCATCCATTCTTCCATTGAAGGACATCTAGGTTGTTTCCAGGTTCTGGCTATTACAAATAATACTGCTATGAACATAGTTGAACAAATGCTTTTGTCATATGATCGGGCATCTCTTGGGTATATTCCCAAGAGTGGTATTGCTGGGTCCAGGGGTAGGTTGATCCCGAATTTCCTGAGAAACCGAAACACTGATTTCCAAAGTGGTTGCACAAGATTGCATTCCCACCAGCAATGGATGAGTGTACCCCTTCCTCCACAGCCTCTCCAGCAAAGGCTATCATTGGTGTTTTTGATTTTAGCTATTCTGACAGGTGTAAGATGATATCTCAAAGTTGTTTTGATTTGCATTTCCCTGATTGCTAAGGAGGTTGAGCATGACCTTAAGTGTCTTTTAGCCATTTAAAGACCTCAGTATCAGTCCGAACACACTGAACCTGATAGAAGAGAAAGTGGGAAGTACCCTACAACAGATGGGCACAGGAGATCGCTTCCTAGGTATAACCCCAGCAGCACAGACATTAAGGGCAACATTGAATAAATGGGACCTACTAAAACTGAGAAGCTTCTGTAAAGCAAAGGACACTGTCACTAAGACACAAAGGCAACCTACTGACTGGGAGAAGATCTTCACCAACCCCGCAACAGACAAAGGTCTGATCTCCAAAATATATAGAGAACTCAAGAAACTAGACTTTAAAATGCTAATTAACCCCATTAAAAAATGGGGCACTGAACTGAACAGAGAATTCTCATCAGAAGAAGTTCAAATGGCTAAAAGACACTTATGGCAATGGGTTTTTGATCCTACTGCACGTACTGGCTTTGTGGGAGCCTAGGCAGTTTGGATGCTCACCTTACTAGACCTGGATGGAGGTGGGTGGTCCTTGGACTTCCCACAGGGCAGGGAACCCTGACTGCTCTTTGGGCTGATGAGGGAAGGGGACTTGATTGGGGGAGGGGGAGGGAAATGGGAGGCGGCGGCAGGGAAGAGACAGAAATCTTTTTTTTTTTTTTTTTTTTTTTCGAGACAGGGTTTCTCCGTAGCTTTTGGTTCCTGTCCTGGAACTAGCTCTTGTAGACCAGGCTGGCCTCGAACTCACAGAGATCCGCCTGCCTCTGCCTCCCGAGAGCTGGGATTAAAGGCGTGCGCCACCACCGCCCAGCCAGAAATCTTTAATAAATAAATAAATTAAAAAATAAGAAAAAGAAAAAGAGTAGTAAGCCCTCTTAACCACTGACCCATGTCTCTAGTCCCAGCCTATAGACTTGAAATAAACAAAACAGAATCAAATATACAATGATATTGAAATGATAGGTAGCAGTGTAGGGCCAGAACTTTGGACCTCGACTGTGCAGATTGAAATGAACCCCAACCTGCTAGCTGTGTAACCTTGGGTAAATCACTCAGTCACTCTGTGCCTATTTCATTATGTGTACAGTCAAGGTAATAATAGAGCTTACCTCATTAATGGCAAGCTCGAATGAATTAATCATACAAGGCATACAGCAGTTCACGCCTGACACTTAGGAATACTAGCTATGCTTGTTGGTCCTGGTGGAATCACTGCTATCAAGGCTGACAAATTCCAGTTTCTGTCTATATTTGTAGTTTTCCTGCATGTTTGTTTTGCAGTTTCCTACTCCAAGCAAGTAATCTTTATGTCTTGACTCCTTCATAAATGGTGCTTATACTTTCCTTGTAGAACCCAGCACACTGGACCCTAAATTAAAGAATTATCTGTAAGCCCTTTAAAAGCAGACACCACCTTTGTCTTTCTCAGCACAGACAGCCTGATTGTATAAGCCTGGCTTGCACAATAGCTTTTAGTAACTGTTGTGGGAATGTGAGATAGACTAGCAGGCACTCTGTGGTTCCTGAAACTCCCCTCCTTGCGAGAGTGATGCTTGTGTATTTCAGACCTCTATGGCCTTGGCTAGCAATTCCTCTATTTTCTTTGATCCAGACTAACATGCTGAATATGTGACCTGTGCAGCTATATGGGTCTCCATACTTGGTTTCCTGCTCTATATTGAATCCTTAGTTTTTGAACAAGGGACCTAGATCTTCATCCTACATTATGTTGGTAACTATGTAGTTCCTCCCATCTGTGTTCATTGTCCCTATACCTGAACATTTTTTCTGCCCACTTGTCATTGACTGACTTCGTCTGAGTTCACCTTCATTTCCATCCCCAGAGAAGGAGTCAAAAGTGGAATCATACACTCCTCCTCCTCCTTTACTCCTCCTTCAGAGCACTGAGCAAACTTTATGAATAAATAAAATATATGTTTTGATTTTATGATTATTAGGAAGACTAGGCCTACAGTATAATTGAAAGGCAGTAAATGCTGATGTAATGAGTAAGTGGATACATGATTGGAGGTTATATGCATTGTTTCTGCTGTTTCTTTGTTTTTTAAAACAGTGTCCAGTTGCCCTGACACTTATTCTGGAGTCTATGCTGGCCTAGAACTCTCAGGGATTCCCCCACCCCACCTCAGGTTCTGGGATTACTGTTGTGTACCCACTTAACTAGCATTCATAATTTTTTAATAGTGATATTGGGATAAATTTTTCTTTCCATGTTAAAAGGCTGATATGTTTGTGTGTGTGTGTATGTGTGTTTATAGTTTTGTTTTTGAAAAACAAAGACAGGTAAATTGATGGAAGTTCAATCCCAGCATGATCCATATAGCAAGTTTCAGGCCAGCCAAGATCATATAGACTCTGTCTCAATCAATCAATAACAAAAACAATGGCTTCAGTAGCAGCAAAAACAACAACAACAAAACCCATCCCAAACCTTAAAAAGTTGTTGTATAAAAACAGCAGTACTGTCTTGGTGCAGTTTAATACTACTGCTGGTAATAACTGTGTGAGGTCTACGTTCTTCAAAGTAAATGGAACTGGTAAAGATTACTCATTTTTCTTTCCAGCTGTTTATCTTTGTCAGCCAGGTATAGTAAAATTATATATATTGTCTTATACATTATCCTCAGTTAAGTTTCTCATAGCATAAATGTCTGTAGCCTTCAGCCTACATGTAGATATTTTGAACAAGAGATGGATCTCTTCTTGATCCAGTTGCCAATAATGACTGACATAGATGTACTTCTTTAGGTTTCTTAGCATCTTTTATTTATTTACAAAGTTAAATACAGTGCTGTTACAGTGTTTGTAGTGTTGGATTCAAATATAGAACAGTATTCCTTTGACTTTCTATTCTTTGTTTCTCTGTTCTCATGCTCCAGTTTCAAGTACGCTTAATTATCTCACTTGTGATGCTCAGCCATACAGGATTCCTCTGTCCCAGTTTTGGGCATGTATCTGATGAATCTAATTCCTAGAATGAAGCCAGCACCATCCCACATATATTCAAAATTAATGCAACATAAAATATCTTGTAATCTTAATTTCTAGGACTTGTTAGTCATTCTGTTACTCTCCAAACAATATACTGAAATTTCTAAGTGATAAATTTCTAACCCAAAAGTCTTTTAAAGATGGGATTTTACTTCAGAGGTTATAGTAGATTTTAAGTTCTTCTAAAAAAAATGTTAAATAAATAAATCAAAACATTTGGTATGATATACCAATTTAAGCTATTCCTTCTTCTTAATTTTTGCAAAGTGAAAAAGAATTAGAATTTTAATAATTTAGCTCCAGATTGAGGATAGCAATATAGTCATGGAATACTTATTGCTTAATTTCAAAACAAGCTAAATGGCTTCTTCCTCTTTTGTAAGTGCAAAGAATCCAAAAAGATTTAAAAAACAATAAAAATTCCACAGCAACTATTGTCTCCTGGGAGTAAAGAAAAGAACACAGAATTATTTGTATAAATCAGTACAGGATGCAGTGGGAGCAGAAAGGAATGAGTGTAGAAACTAATACATAAAGAAAAGCATTCTCAAGGAACATGCTGGCTTCAAAAGCTGTTCCATCTCAGAGCTGATGGATCCCAGTACCTTAAGGTGATTTGCTTTAAGCTGTAAATCTCTTGAGTCATTTATATTCTCAATGCTTTTATTTTTCTTCAGAAGGCTGTGAAAGGAAGAAAATATATTGTTTCAGTGTGCCTCTTCTTAAGACCTTATGGAATTTTAAACAAGTTTCTCCCAGAATTAAATTCCTGGCTTACCCACTCCAGAAACTTTGTGACCTTCTTTTTCCTAGTTTGCCCAGAAAAATCCAGGTGAAGGTGTTAATATGTTTTTTATGCCATGTATTGCCAAGGATCTGAGAGGTTCCTTACCTTCTGGCCAGGAGTTAAAATAATTGTATGTCCATCCTTGAGTAGCTCAGTTAGTTGTACATAGACACACACACACACACACACACACACACACTCTAAATGTTTTAAAAATAGCAAAATATCCGGTGGGGCTAGAGCAGAAAGTGTTTATCTCTAAACTCTTTGATTGAATATCTTTGTCAGTAAAAAAATTAATTTTACTCCATATTCATTTTATAATAAATTATGCTCCTTGACTATAGTAATTTAAAATAGGCACTAATATAGATATGTGTTGTAATGAGCGTGGGGCCCCTTTGTTCTGTCCTGCCCTGCTAGCTTATACCCGAGGTAACCACACAGAAGTTGTATTAATTAAATTACTGTCCGGCCCATTATATCTAGCTTCTCCTTGGCCAACTCTCACGTCTTGATCTAACCCATTTCTGCTAATCTGTATCACCACTTGACTGTGGCTTACCAGCATAAGTCTAACCAGCATCCATCTCGGGGAGGAGAACCATGGTGTCTGCCTGTTTCTGCTTTCTTCTTTCTTCCTCCCAGAATTCTGTTCTGTCTACCCTGCCTATCTAAGATCCGCCCTATCAACTAGGCCAAGGCAGTTTCTTTAAATGAAAGCAACACAAATACAGAAGGACCTCTTACACCAGATATGTTTAAACATGGCTTAGAAAATGCACAAGACAAAATGTCATGATCACCTTTTTTTTTTTTTCAAAATATGACATGGAGAAAATACAGATTTGGTATTCAGTAGATCAGCATACCCTTGCCAAGTATTTTTCCTAAGTGTATTGGGAAGCAGTTGAATATCTTAGGAAGCATAATGACTTATTTTCTTCTGAAACAAATTACAGTGAAATACAGGATACCAAGACTAGTTTAGAAGTTATGCTATAGTTCTGATAGGAGGAACAAGGAGTTGAACCAGGTAGGGTCTTGTCAATGAGGCTCAAAGGGGGAAGCAAGCATAAACTATCACACATTTGAGTACTAGTGAGGGAGGAAGTCAAGGATCACTCTGGGCAACTGACATGAGCTTTCAGATGGAAGAAAAGCATGCTGAGAATAGGGGTAGGGAGTGAGTATAGGTGTCAAATTTCTCAAATGGGAGCCACCCAAATGATGGTATAGACTTTCAGCTTTTGGATATATGGTTGAGTGCAGTGGAAAACTAATGTCTTGATTGGGACTACTATTGCTGTGATGAAACACTATGATCAAAGCAATTTGAAGAGAAAGTTTTGTTTGCCTTACACTTCTGTATAACTGTTCATCATTGAAGGAAGTCAAGAACGGGAAAAGGCAGGAACCTGGAGGCAGGAGCTGATAGAAAGGCCACAAAAGGCTTCTGCTCCCTAGTTTTCCCATCATGGCTTGTTCAACATTATAGAACCCAGGAGTACCAGCCCAAGGATGGTACCACCAACAATGGACTGGGCCCTCCCCCATTAATCACTAATGAGAAAAATACCCTGTACTTTTATGGAGGCATTTTATCAATGTAAGTTTCCTCATTTCAGACATAAAACTAGCCAGCACAACCATAAGCTCTAAATCTGGACATTTTGAACATATAAATAATATAAAAATTCCTTTACTTTCAGACATTATTTATTGATAAGAAAGTTTTATAATAGAAGTGTCAAGAAGTTCCACAAAAATAGTTTTCTAAATCTAAAATGACAGAATAAAAGATTAGGAATGGACAGGTAAGCGGATCCTATAAAATGTACATTTCCTAAAGCTGCTGAAGGCTCAGGACTAGACAACTTATATTTAAACAGGTCAAAGAAAGTTGAAATCATTATTTCAGGAGCTTTCATAGATGATGAATATGCTACATTCTAGAAAAAACAATGGACACCCCAAAATGGTTCACATACAATTAATCATTAATGAATCCAGGAGCTTGTCACAGGTATATATCATTAGGCATGAGTTATTAGGAAAACAGACATGTCAAAAGAGATAGAAGCAAGTTCAGTGCCATAGGTTGTTACTGTGAATGGAAGAGGGGGACACTTAGCAAGTTGATTGCTGTTGCCTTGTGAGTTAGAGTTATAGTAAGAAATGAGTGCATTCCTTTTCTCCACCCTCTTATATGATTGTAATCCTTAAGTTTTAGAGTCTAACAGTCTTTTATAGGCTCTGATGTTTTGTTAATTTTTTTCTTAATTTTATGGATAAAATATCATTGACTAGTACCCCCTTTCTCTTACTGTTAAATGCTCAGAGTCAAAGTAGTTTATTACTATCCAGTATGAAGGGTCAAAGTGAAACCCCAAGGACAAGATCTCTTCCTGGACATCTTTTGGCTCCTTCCATTTCCTCTCCAGTCCTTTAATTTACCAGCTGCTGCAAAATGACTGTGGCAACCACTGACCCACTTGATATCCAGGTGGATAAATTCTTCAGAAGAGACTGAGATTCTATCTTAGACACCCTCTTGGGTCGCTTACAATTTCCAAAGACTGTGACTATTCTCTTTGTCCAGGGATTAATATACAAAATGGAATGGTTCTATTCATCCTAAGAAATGATCTGGTATGTACAAAGCAACAGATAATGGTTAGTGGCTTTGCTCTTTAATATGAATTTCTTTTAGCACTTGGGCTTATGACCTATAAGAACATTTTATTTGAAAAATATTAACCTGGGGCTGTGGCTCATATGTCTGATTACTTACTCACAAGGGAGTGGGATTCTTTAAAAGGATTAGGAGGATTAGAAAGTGTAGCTTTGTTAGAGGAAGTTTATCACTAGGAGTGGGCTTTGAGGTTTCAAAAGCTCAGGCCAGGTCCTATGAGTCACCCTCTATTTCTGCCTGGGTTAGGATGCAGCTCTCATGGTGTGCCACCATGCTCCTGCCATGATCCTACCATGTTCTCCACCATGATGATAACAAGTTCATCCTCTGAAACTGTAAGCAAGCCCCTAATTAAATGTTTTTTTTTTCATACAAGTTGCCTTGGTTATGGTATCTCTTTCTTTACAATAATAGGATGGTGACTAAGACAGGCTCATATTAACTTTTAAATTTAACTTATTAAGCAGGGATTTATCTCACCATCTTTTATATACATGTTGCTTTTAAGCACAGGAGAAACGGCATCTTCTTATTGAAGAAAAAAGGGTTCCAAAGCAAGCACATTGAGACTTCTCCTCACTGGGTACTCCTCCCTCGCTGCCTCTCAAACCATAAATTCTACTACTGTCTGCCCACTTCTAGCTGTTCACCAGCTGCATAACCCCATGCTGCCTCTCCTCATTTTTCTCATTTGTAAATTCTGAATGACTTGCCTCAGAGTCCTTAAGAGGATTAAGTGCTGGCATTTCTAAGTTATCACTCTAAAGCTGTTAGGAAAATTTTTGACCTGAAATAATTCCATACGTTTTTAATGCCACTTATTACTAATCAAAAACAAAAGAGCAGGCAGCTAGCATGGTAGTTCAGCATTTAAAGGCACTTGCCACCGAGTCTAATGATTTTTGATGTGGGCAGACAGTAGTTCTCAGCAGCCTGTGCTCTCTAACTTTCCTCTAACATAAGACAGGGCTACTTAGGAGGTTGAAGGACTAGACAGAAGTCCACATACATCTAATTACAACATGTTAACAGATGATCAAAAGGTACAAGGCAGAGCAAGAGGGAATTTATGGTTTGAGAGGCAGCGAGGGAGGAGTACCCAGTGAGGAGGAGTCTCAATGTGCTTGCTTTGGAACCCTTTTTTCTTCAATAAGAAGATGCCGTTTCTCCTGTGCTTAAAAGCAACATGTATATAAAAGATGGTGAGATAAATCCCTGCTTAATAAGTTAAATTTAAAAGTTAATATGAGCCTATTTTAGTCACCATCCTATTATTGTAAAGAAAGAGATACCATAACCAAGACACACACGATGGAAGGAAGGAAAGACCCAGTTCCTGAAAGTTTTCCTTTGACCTCATATATGCACCTTCCCACCCTCCTCCATTTCTCTCTCAAAATAAATAAAAATAATAGAAATAATTTTCAAAGGCAGAAGAAAAAAGCAGGATGTGGCAGCACTCATGTGTAATTTCAGCACCCTGGAGTATCAGGGATCAAGACCATCCTTGATCACATAGTAAGTTTGAATACAACCTGAGTTACATGGTGAGTCTCTCTCTCTCTCCCTCTCTCTCTCCCTCCTTTCCTCCCTCCTTCCCTCCCCCCCCCACACATACCCAACACCAACAGAAAGAAGCAGACACCAGAATATACCAATACCGTATTGAAAACCTTGTAGGCATCCTTTATTTATTGGCAGATCCCATGTTGATCATAGAGTCCTCAAACCTGTCAGCCTCTGTTTGAAAATAACCTGATTGTTAGAGCGATTAGTAAGTGAGATTAGTGGAGTCAGGGGTGACAGAGTAGGGCAGAATGTGCACAAATCTCCTCTTACAGCTCGGGCATGTAACACAGAGGTAATAGAGTGCTTGCCTAGTGTGGACAAGGTCCTGCATCTCATCTTTAGCACATATACACAAAAACAAACAAAAACTGTCTGATCCAGTACCATTAGTGCCTTCCTTTGAGGAACACTGCTAGTTCCTAGGTGCTTTTCTTCACTTAAATTCCAAACATCAAGTTTCCAAAAAAAAAAAAAAAAAGTTATTATTCCATAAGGCCCATCTAAACAAATGATCATGCCATTTATACTGCATATACCAAGCTGAAAATCTCCACATGTGTATTTTATTATGTGTTATTTCTTTTTCTCTGTTAATAAGTTGTTTTTAAGTTAATATAGCAAATGCATTTTTGTTACTTAAGAAATCTGTTATTGGGGCTAGAGAGATGGCTCTGGAGAGAGTTCTAGTTGCTCTTCCAAAGGACCCGGATTGGATTGCTAGCTCCAACATAGAGTTCCATAAGATCTGATGACCCTTCAGGACTCTGAGGGAACCAGGCACATATATGATGCACAGAAGAACCTGCAGGCAAAACAGCTATACATATGATACAAAAAGGAATTCTGCTGTTTAAGATCTGTGATGTTGGGAAGCACTTGAACTCCTAAAAATGCAAAGACTGATTGCATTTGTTCATAGGGAAACCTAACTAAATCACAATTATAAGAGAAATACATATTTTAAATCTTTGAATTGTGAGATGTTGGTATGTGTGCCACCACTCTGATGAGGAAATCAGGGGACTGAATTATAGAGTCAATTCTTTATGTGGCCTCTGGGAACTGAACTTACAAGACTTACAAAAGTACTTTTACCCACTGGGCCATCTTGCTAGCCTGAGAAACATATTTAATTCAAAATAATGTAAGTAAATTTTGGGCCAGCTAATGACTCAGAAATCTTGGCTGTGAGAATGACTTGGTGAGTAAAGGTGTTTGCCACCAAGCCTGACAACTTGAGCTTGATCCCTGGGACCCACACATGATGGAAGGAGAGAACCAGCTCCCACATTTTATATATTGTGGCACACATGTGCATGCACACACACACAATAAATCAGCAGTAATATAATTTATCAGAGCCATAGTACATATGAAATCCAAGGATTACTAAGTATTCAAAATAGATAATAAAGCAATAATTGATATTGGATTAGTAAGATCAAGACTATTACAAGTTTATTTGAAATTAATGTAGAACAATTAAGATTGTCAAACTGTTTGACTTCACCTAAAAATGAGAAATATTCTTTTTTTTTTGTACCCCAGTACACATCCATACATGTGTATATGGAGAGTACAGGTTGACCTCAGATGCCTCATCTGTTGCTCTCCACTTATTTTTTGAGATAGTGTCTCTCACTAAACCTGGAGCTCACTGATAGGCTGGACTGACTGTCTTGGCAGGTCCCTCGGACCCTCCTACCTCCACCTCCCAGTTCTGGGATGCTGGCTTATTTTCTTAAGTAAGTGTTGGTCATACAGGCTCAAGTGCCATGCTATGCAACAAGCACTTTATCCACTGAATCTTTTGCCCAGCCCAAATACATTCTTTAAATGACAATATGAGAGAGATTTAGGAAATAAAGAGAGTTGAGTGGGCATATTAAACATTCCTAATCTGAAATGCTCCAAAATCTGAAGCATTTTGAGTACTGTCTACCAGAAGTAGAAAATCCCATACCTATTTTCATACAGCAGGTCTTATTTAAAATGCAAGCATGGGGTTTATGCAGAGGGAGTTTTGTTTGTAAGAACACTCACTGTGAAAACACTAGGACCTGAATTAGGATCTTTTCATTTTGTTGTTTTAGTTTTTTTTTTTTTCAGGAAAGGGTTTGATATGGCATTCCCTTCTGTATACTATGACTATGTTTTATTACCATTGGTTATTATTTTTTTTTGTTTTTTTTTTGTTTTTTTTGTTGTTTTCGAGACAGGGTTTCTCTGTGGCTTTGGAGCCTGTCCTGGCACTAGCTCTTGTAGACCAGGCTGGTCTCGAACTCACAGAGATCCGCCTGCCTCTGCCTCCCGATTATTAAAGAAGCTGTTTCGACCAATGGCTTAGTAGAGTAAAGCCAGGCAGGAAATCTGAAGAAAGATATGTAGAGAGAGTAGACAGAGTCAAGGAGATGCTGTGGAGCTGCAGAAGGAGAAAGATGCCAATCAGAACCTTACCTGTAGGCTATATCTTCATGGCAATACACAGATTAATAGAAATGGGTTAATTTAAGATTTAAGAGTTAGCTAAAAATATGCATAAGCTATTGGTCAGACAGTGTTGTAATTAATATAGTTTCTGTGTTATTATTTGGGTCTGGGTGACCAGTAAATGAAAAAGCAGTCTCTGCCTACAAGGATTTCTCTGTGTAACAATCATGGCTGTCCTGGAACTCTCTGTGTGGTGTGGGAGGTCTTTCTGTCTATGTGTTGCTTGTATTGGTTAGTGAATAAAGAAACTGCTTTGGCCTATAGTAAGGCAGAATTTAGCTAGGCAGGGAAAACTAAACTGAAAGCTGGAAGAAAGAACGCAGAGTGAGGAGAAGCCATGTAGCCCCACCTGAGGCAGATGCCAGAATGTTACTGGATAAGCCACAGCCTCATAGCAATACATAGATTAACGGAGATGAGTTAATTTAAGATATGAGTTAGCCAGAAATACGCTTAAGCTATTGGCCAAACAGTATTGCAAATAATATGGTTCCTGTGTGATTATTTCGGGACTGAGCAGATGGGAACAAAACAAGCAGCCTCCTAAAACAACTGTGTAGACCAGGCTAGCTTTGAACTAATAGAGTTCTGCCTGCCTCTGCCTCCCAAATGCTGGGATTACAGGTGTGTGCTATCCATGCCCCCCTGGGTTAGGATTTTAGCACCCTCTTAAAAACTGGTCATGGTTGTGTACCACCACTAATCCTAACACCATGGGGAATGGGAGAGAAGGATGCTCCGGTCTTCTGTTCACCAGCCTAACTCCAGGTTCAGTAAAAGACCCTGTCTCGAAGGAATAAGGCTGAAAGTGAAAGAACAAGACACCTGATAACCTCCACTGGCCTTCATGTACGCACAAGTGTGCACACTTTCATGCATGCACACATGCTCACAAAACACTACACATGCCATAAAATGTTTAAATCACATTCTAGTTATTATATCAGGTCTATATGGAGCATAAATGAGTTTAGTTGTTACATTTGGGTCCCATCTCCAATGTAAAGGGACTTCATTACATATTTGCAAATATTCCAGATTACAAAATCCAAAGCATTTCTCAGCCTATGCATTTCCTTTAAGAACACTTAAATTGCTTTTTGTTGTTGCTGTTGTTCTCTTTCTCTCCAGTATCTCTGACTAGGTGAGGGTAATTGGTATGAAGAAAAAGCAAGACAACTGGATAATGACTGCTTCTCCTTTCCTGTTATTAGAGGTCACCATTCTACCACCCCCTCTGCCTTCACTTATTAGACTCTTTTCTTCATTATTTCCTGATAACAGTGGAATATGACTTATTCTCATTAGTAAGTGGCAGATGAAAGCATTATGCCAGCAGTAGAGTTTAAGTTTCGTCAGTGATTTTGAATTGATACCTATTAGGTTTTATCACTTGAAAAATAAATGAAAAGGCCCATTTAATGTAGTGTGGTGTCCTTCAAAATACTGGTCATCATTATCAGTTTAGAGGGCTGAAAGGTCATCTAAAAGTGCAATGCAATGAATCCATAATGAAAATACCTGTGAATAGTGCTTAGTTCCTTAGCAACGCCTGGATGCAACTTCAGAAATACCACAGCCAGTGAGATTAGTGATATGAGAGAGTAATTCCAAAGGGACCACATGAGTTTGGACTTCAAATGGAGCCCCATGGCCTTTACTTATCACTTACTGTATCTAGTTTTGTGTCCTTGTTTTTGTAACATAAGACATAACCATTTATAATTTATTTTATAATGGTATTCTTACAGTCATATGAAGAGGAGGAGGTGGTTTTCTCTTTTCAATTTTTAAGTTAGCATGGACAGTAATAGATTAAATTCTGGCATTTTCATATATATAAATATGTATATGTCATTCTTGCTTTTAGCAAATGTATAAAGACTTTTGACTGACTTCAGTTTGCAACCATTTAGCAGCACAACTAATAGCGATTACTATTTGTAATATATTGTTTTAATTCCATCTTAGTACCATAGTAAATCCCTGTAAGTTAAGTGGTTGTAAGGACATGCGTAGTACTGTATAGATTTGTAGGTTGGAAGAAGACATGGATCTCACGAACAAAAATGGAAGTGTTGTCAGGACCATGATCGTTTGTGGAGGTCCATTTCCTTTTTCTAGCATGAAAAGGCTGCTCATATTTCTTTACTGAGGGAATTCTGTTTCCCAAAGTCAGCACAGCACCAGCAGCAGTGACAACAGTGGATTGGCCCTTTGGCAATAGTCACATCTCAGTGAAGTCAGAAAAATCCTTCTCTCTTAATGATTCATGTAATTTCACAGGATTTACCCAATAGCCTAAAATATTTCTATCTCGGATTCCTAGGCTTAGTCACATTTGAAAATCCATTTGCGCTGTACTGTGAAACAGCATACTCACTGGTTCTGGGGATTCGTCTGAAGGCAGTTTTGAGTGACTATTTTTTTTACTTCAAGTTCTGCTTTCAAGTTAATTGTTTTCTTATAATAATAAGTCTGTGTATTTTTAAAGTTGAGTAAGAGAAAAAGCAGTAAATAAAATGTGTATGAATATCACACACACACACACAAAAGTGGCAGTAGTGGCAGTTGTATTGGGAAGAATCTCAGCTACAAGAGGGCCCACTCTCTGCAGGTAAAAATCCAGAAGCCAGAGGGAGTGCCAGGCTGCAGTAGGTCCAGTTGTTTAGCTTCTTTTTCCTAAAGAAAAGGTTGACAAGTAGGCAGTCTCCAAAAGTCCCTAATTCTGTGTAAGTGGATGTTTATTTCATGAGTTTCCATGTTGGGGCCAAGTACTGTGTCATTTGTCTCTAACATGACTGATTCAGAACATCGGTTCTGTCTGAAGATGCTGTCGTTCCAGAATGTGGCTGTCATCGATAAGTCAGCTTTTGCATGGATGCTGCTGCAATCCCCCTAGAGTTGGAATCCAGTTTTATTTTCCTATTTTGTTTGTTTGTTTGGTTGGTTGTTGGTCAAAATTAACAATAGCTTAGAAAACTAAATTCCAGATCTTTTGCTAGACAAAGCACTCTACAAAGGAGCTGCAGCTCTGCCTTTTTAAAGGGACATTTTGAAATATTGAGTGCTTGTTGTCAGTTGTTCTCCATTTCCTGAATTCAGCCAGATAGGAAGTTCTGGAAAGGTCGAGGGTGCTCAGCTGGTGAAATCACCCACACACTGCATCCATTCAGCACATAAAAGGAGAGCTAGATAATTCTTAACACATTCTTCAAGTGCATACCATCATTAAATTGATTTTTCTTAAGGAATAAGCATCTATACTTGATAATAAATTCTTTCAATTTTAATAATTTTAGTTGACCTTTTGTTCATTTAATGAAAACTACCTACTGAACAGGTTTTCTTTAATTCCATTCTTCAGTAAGAAAAATTGAAAATTTTCATATTCCCTAAAATAACATATAATTTGTATTTGTGCCTGAACTGTAGAAAAGGCTCCATTTTCCTGATTACCTCATACATACCAAGAGTCTAATATCCACCCCACTGTCTCTTTCCTCCATCTTTTCCCCTTTTGCATTGCTACAATTACAGGTGGATGCTTGGTTTCACCCAACAGCACAAGATAAATAAGCTTGGAAGGTTTCCTAGCAACACATTGCTCTGGGAACCTGTTCTGTTTCCCTGAAGAAGATAAAGCCAAGCACCATAGAATCTCAGCCAGATGGGAAAGATTCACTTACTGATGGTGTTTAGTGCGTTTAAAATAAGAATAATTATTTTATGTATATATTTTAAAAGTGTTAAATAAACCTTTTATTTTTTTCCAAATTGAAATAAACCTCTTCACATAAACAGTAAGTTGAGTTTTACTGCTTACAGCCTGGAGACACTCTCCTGTTTTCCCTTTGCTCAGGGCAGTCTCAGCACCAGGGACCGAGGCTTGATCTTGAGAGTCATTTTCAGTTTCTGAATGAATGATTAACACATAGAAAATTGAAAGAAAAGGAGAACACCATCAAAACAAAGAAAAAATGTTTTGCTGGTTCAGATATTGTATCTTTCTCCTGTTTAGCTAAGGATCTGTGAAGTCACTCAGTTGGCAGGTGGCATTTTCCTTTCTGTTCAATCTAGTTGGTCACAGTGTGCTTGGGAAAGTCTCTGGACTTGGAGTAATCAAGAATTAGTGTTTCTCGTGACAAGATTTAATCAACAGTGACTTGCAGTTCAGTCACACTCTGGAGAATGTCCTCACTTCTTAATTGGTGGAAAGATATTTCCCCATTAACCAGGTGAAAATTCACATAATGTGGTTATTGAGTGGATTACTCTGTGTACCAGATTTGGACCCTGTTTTGTAAAAATTCCCAGTCATGGTCAGCAGCAGATCACTGCAGTTCATCACAGTGCTTGTGATGGTGAGTCCCAGGGTAATCAGAACAAAAGAACAATCCTGGTCTCTATATTGAACAAACTCTCTGGCCAGATTGCAGGGAATTGACGTTATCCTCACCCTAGAAAAGTCTGAAGTACCTTCATGCAAGTAATTCTGTATTCTTTGCCTCTTCTATTTTCTAAACATCAATTAGTGAACTCAACAGGAAGCATTTTTGGAGGCTTAGGATGAATCATATCTTTTAATAAGTGTGTTGTGTGTTAAGGGTATAGACACATCTTCCTTGCCTTCACTGATTTCTCAAGAAGGCATGCATAACATGTTTATAGACTCTAAAACTACCTAAAATAAAACTTCCTTCATTTCAAGTTCTTTCTTTGGGATCTAGAATTAAGAGAATTTCGATGTTTGAAAGAATTATATAGGACTTTGATATAGGATGCAGGCACCACTAGAAAAAAAAAGAAGTTATATAGTTTTTTTATACAACAATGAAAATGGACTTGATCAGCCACATAGAACAGAATAGATTCTAATGCATTAATTTTTACTGCATATTTGTTATTAAAAACTTCTACAAACCAGGAAGTATTTTAGATACATGATATGTTTCATTATTTAAATCTCCTGGCAACCTTTACTTTACCAGGTAGAAATTATTTGCAGTTTTTAAGTGAAGAAACTGTTCTGGGCAACTAAGTGTCTAGTTGTTGAAATATTACAATTTCTAAATAGTTGTCATTCAAATACTGGCTTCTTTACTGATAGATAGTTCTGTGGTCTATATACTGTATTTATTTCTTAGAATTCTAATATTGAATCATCATATCCTTTAGAGAAAAATGAACAACTATCTTTTTTATTTTGTTTTGTAACAGGCTCTCACTCTGTAGCCTGCCTAGCCTGGAACTTGTGTAGACCAAGCCATCCTCAGAGTTCCACCTACCTCTGCCTCCTGAGTGTGCTGCCATGCCCATGTTAACAGCTGTCTTTTGAAGATGACATAATCTTAGCAAGAAATAGATGATTTGTTTAATTTTATTGTTTTATTCAGCATAATCATCTCACATGTTCAGGTTTCATTGTCAAACTTTACCACCTTTTTGTTTATGATATTTTACACATTTTTTTGCTTTTATAAAGAAGAACTTTTCACTTTTCAATATGACAAAGTAAATTACACCTAACAGTAGCTAAAATTAATAATATTAAATATATTCACAAAATAAGTTATGACATCAACAGTATAGTAAAACAGAGGCAACCCAGTTATTTTTGTAACATTGGAACAGAACCATACACGTTTGTTTGTCTACTACCCATGGAACCATTGGTCCCAGAAGAGTTGAATGGTTATAACATCAGTGATATGGCTTACAAAGCCTGCAAGGTATTCTATCTTCACCTTCACAGGAAAAGTCTATTAGACTCTATTCTAGAACCTGGTTTTTACTCCATTTCTAAGTTGGAAATACTGTTTTAGAATACCAGACACACAAGACGTTTTAAAAGGGTTTTTTTTTTTTACAATATAAGGTTTTTATCTAACATATTGTTCTCCAAACACTGCAGGTACCAACCAAAAAGCTGAAGAAATATGAAAAAGAGTATCAGGCAATGCGGGAGAATCAGCTACAACAGGAAGACCCAATGGATAGATACAAGGTATGGAGACACTTTGGAGGCACTTGGCACTTCCCAGGGCAAAAAGACCTTATTTTCCCTAATTCAGCAGCTGTGGTGAGTTCAGTTCCCTCTGCTCCACTCTGAACTCTTCAGACAGTGCCATGCAGACTATGCCCATGTCTTCATTTTCCACTGACTTTTGAGTATTCCACCATAATATTTTTTTTTCTCTCAGTTTGTATATTTTTAGGTAACTCCAGCTATTACATGTATACTGTGAATCTTCATGAGAAGCTGAAAGGGAAAAAGAAAGTGGCCTTCTTCTTTCAAAAATGAGAAAAATAAAACAGAAAATGCCAAAAAGTACTGTCTTAGCTGTGCATGATCACTTCCACAGAGACTCTTAGATGTGACCGTTCCAAGACTGACGGAAGGATATTGCAAACTTGTCCTTGTCTGTAGCAGATGTTAAAAATAAAAAACTCAGAAGGAAAAATAAAAACCACAAAGATGTATCAGTCACAGCAATGTATTTGTTGCAATGTTTCATTTCCACAAACAAATCATAGGTGGCAATGACATTTGCATGCAGTTTTAGAATCAAAATTATTTCATTTGTATCTTCATTGGTTTGGGTATTTTAAAAAATTGTTTCATCACAAAGATAGATCTTTTCGGTGATAATTAGCAGCATTGGTCACAGCATGCAATGTTGGGAAATAGTGATTTGCAATTTAATTTTTACCTTCTGAAATGTTACTGTCTTCCGTTAGCTGGTTTAATTTTTGAGACTCAAACAGATAGGTCTGAGTCCCTCCTTGCTACGTCAATATCCAACTGATGCCTAAATGCCCTTCCAAGGAAAGCATTATGGTGCCTTTCTTAATGGAACCATCCACACTGGGTTGACTTTTAATTCCATAACCAGAGTTGCCTCTGTGGTTGGAAAGGTATATGTTGGCAGCAGTCACACTATGTATCTTGATTTTATTGTTGAATAGAACAACAAGAAACGCTCACAGAGGAGCATGGCTCTGTGGGTTTCATAGTCAAACAGACTGCGGTTAAAATCCTGGCTCTCTGGAAAAGGCAATAGGATTCGAAACTATAGATGAGGACTTTGGTTCCTATTACTGGTCAGCATTTTGAGTCAGTCATTGAACCTCTCCTTGTGTCTGTAAAATACTTGGGCAAATATAATTTTGTGGTGAATTACTTTGAGATTGAAGGCTGCTGTGTGTTAAGTACTCAGAACATAATTGGTGTTTAATAAATGGTTATTGGTTTTTAAACTCCATTACCACAGGCATGACTAGAATAATATAATTTTGCTTGGACCTGCCTCTTCAGTCATTCACTGACCGTCTTCATATTTTGTATAACTATTACTACCCTATAGTCTTATCATCAGTCAGTATATTATTTTCATTCCTCTAGAACTGGCTTGAGAAATGAAAATAATTCCACATATGGTTATGATAGATAACTATTACCAGATTATATGCTTATAGAGAAGGTTTGATGACTATCCACTATTATCTTCTCAGTAAATTTCAGTTTTAATGCCAGACCTATGATACAAAAAGGCATAAATGGACTCATGTTGAACTGTTAAAGATCACATCATTCTAATTTTTAGAATACTACCACCATTATGAATAAAGTACTTTCAGATAAAAGAGAAGAAAATGATAGCCCAAACTTTCATAATTACACAGGCAAAAACTGAGCACAGTTGCATGCACCAATGTAGCTCTCTGTGATGGGATAGAGGATCATTTAGGTCCAGGAGATTGAAATTAGCAACATAATGAGATCCCATCTAAAAACACAAAACCACAGCAGATGCCTCACAGAGCCCAAAGAGACTGTAAAACAACTGTAACTATCTTACATCCTTTTTGTGTCAAAGCTGGCATGTATAAATATATCACTTATAAACTGTAAGATTACTTGTACAGTTTTTATTGATATCAAATCAAACTTTTAAAAATAGGTATTTTAGGTTCAAATATTGTGGGGTTTGATTTTTTGTTTGTTTGGTTGGTTTTATTTTGACAGTCTTTTTCTGTATTCCAAGCTGATCTTCATTTGGGCCTGTGCCACCTCTCCCATCCCATGTAGCAAATAATTGTACATGTCAGACACCCTCTATCACTATTTCTTTTTTATGATTATAATGGCTTTCTAGTATGTTATGTAATAAATGTTTCTATACCTTTTTAAAAAAAATGTATAGATATCAATCCCAATGATCTACTTGACAAAACTATAATCAAGTTATAATTACATTTCAAGCTAGTAATTGCCAGTGTAGCTCTAGTTATCAACAGATTTGATCCTTCAGGTACAGAAAAATCTGGTTTAAGACATAAATTAAGATTAACTGGAGAGATGGACTCTTCAGGTAAAGACACCTGCTTCCAAAACTGATGGCCTGAATTCAATTTCCTGACCCACGAGTGGAGGAGAAAACTGACTCCCAAAAGTTTTCCACTGACCATCACGCTCATACTGTAGCATATGTGTGCCTATATAACACACAAATAAGTAACCGCTGGGTGTGCTGGTACATGCCTTTGATCTCAGTGCTTCCATGACAGAGGCAAGTGGATCTCTGAATTAAAAACCGGTCTTGCCTACAGAGCAAGTTTTAGGACAGCCAGGGCTACACAGAGAAACCCTGGTTCCAAAAACCAAAAAAGAAAAGAAAAAAAAATAAGAAAGAACAGAAAATGAAAAGTAAAGAAAAAATAAGTAAATGCATTTAAGGAAGTAAATTATAATTATCTTAATATAACAAAGTACGTTCAAAAATACATTTAGCATCTTCTGGTCTCTTTGGGGAACAGGCACTTTTCGTTTATTAGGGAAACTCTTGAAGACAATGAGTACTCACACCTGTTCAGGAGTGATTCCTCCTTTACCATTGGAACCCATACTACATAAATTGCCATGTCAACCTCCAGCTTGCCATATGGCAAGAGAGTTGCTAAGACTGTGGATATTTCAAAACAAAAACAAAACCCTGAAATGTCATACCATAACTGTTCCAGTTTAGTGCTATTATTTATCTCATACTTGATGAGATTTAAAAAGGGCTTTTGCATAAAAGTGAGAGCTGACATTAATGATCCAGGAATGCATAGGTTACTCTCAATGGCCACATGTTTTGCTGTACCAATCTAAGCATGTGGCCTAGGGGTACCCTTCAGGGTAAAGCACTTAGCTAGCATGTGTCAGATCGTAGGTTCCATGCACATTAGCATTTCCCTTCATGCCCTCCCATCTAAGCATGTTCTTTGTGCCTATTACAAAATCAGTTTATATTACTGGACTATGCAACACTTCAGTCCCTACCATGAATAAAGAGAAGGAATGGTGTTAGTAGTTTTAAAATTCTAAGCACCATGAAATGTTCAGCAATTAGGTAGTGGTGATGACTGTACAGTTTCATGTAACTGAATTGTATACCAAAGCATAGTTTTGTTAGACATGGTGGTGAACAAGCTGCAATGCCAGCACATAAAAGGCTGAAGCAGAGGGTCAAGAGTTTGAAGTAAGCTTGGGCTATATAGTGAGACCATGGCTCAATAATCCCTCTTCAAAAAGCACATGATTTTATGGTATACAAATTAAATCTATACCCTAACCCAAGACAAATGTTCCAGAATATTTACTTTTAGACCACCCTCTTTCTTTTCTGTTTTTTCTTTATTTTTGGTGTGTGTATGTGTACACATGCATATGCAGGAACATGCACAAGTATGTGCAAATGGGCATGGAGGCTAAATGTCAGTGTCTGATATCTTCCTCAGTTACCCTGTACCTTTTGAGATGGATTTCTCAGCCTGAAGCTCTCTAATTTGGCTACTCAATGAGCTCATACACAGCTACACTGTTTTGTTTATTGTTTGTTTGCTTGCTTGCTTGATTTTAATGTAGGTGCTGAACACCTAAACTCAGGTCTTAATGCTTCCATGTCAAGCACTTTACCAACTGAGCCATTTCCCCAGCTACTGTGTTTTCTGTGAGGCAGTGTCTCCCATGTCCTAGGCTGGGCTTGAACTCAGTGTGTAGCTGAAGATTACGATGTCAAACTTCCCAGCCTCTTGCGTCTACTTCCTGAGTGTTGAGATTACAGGTATAAGCCGCCATGCCCTTTTTATGTGATGCTGAGAACTGAACTTAGAACCCAGGAGTTCTTGCACACTAGGCAAGCATTCTACCAACTGAGTTACATCCCCAGTATACCACCATTTCTTCTGTGAGACACAAGTCACTTGTGTCAAAATATAGTACTTATTTAGAAGTCATACTTCTGCAAAGGAGATCTTTTGTCAAATTTTGTGCTAATTTGTTGAACAATAGAAATGGTGCATTCCTTTTTAGTATTGCTCATTAATTTCTAGGTAGAGTATGTGGTGTTTCTATCCATATATACACACACGTAGAGTAATAAGCACAAACATAAATACTGTCTAATCTGGCATCAAATTTGTATTGAGACCCAGGGAACCCTCAAACAAGCCTTTAGTGGTGTCTTTCTGTTTAACTCCATAAGACTACAAAAGAGAAAGATTTTTCTGGAGGATAAAGATACAGTATTAATTCTGAACCTCTTTTTTTTCTCCTTCTTAACCTGATCAAATATATATGATATTGTTTTATTTATCTATTCTGGCCTTTTAAGTTATAAATTTGATTGAATTCAAACGTGAGCTATATATGTGGCTAGTGATGTCCCCAGAAAATATATTTTTATGTATAGATATATCTGTTTTAGAACATTTTAAAATTTAATAAACAAACCCACCAAAGCAGATAAGAATGTTAGAAATCAAAATTCTTTTTCCTACACATAGGACATGGTTGCTTTCATTGTGGGGAAAGAATTTCAGTAATACAGTCAGTTGGTGAAGAAGCTTCTAGAGAATTGCAGCTGTCATCTAATTTAAAGAAAGATACACTTCTTTTTTCATTTAATTAAGACCTGCTGATAGTAATGTGGGTCAGGTCTTTAAAAACACAAGTAATTAATTAAATTCAGTGAACTTCCCAAATCGTAGTAAAAACTGCCTGTTCTGTAGGGGAAGGTCCTGGGAAGAATGTGTACTGTTTAAACTGTTGGGCCTAAGACATGCATAGTATCATAAATATGTAACTTAGAGTTTAAATATATAGTCATGTTCAGTATAGTTAAATGTAGAATGTTTAACTGCCTTCATGAACTTAGTTAGGTATAGTAAATTTTTTAAAGTCAAAATGTAATTCAAGCAGCATAGATAATGGTGAAGGGCTTACCTAACATGTGGATGCGCCTGGATTTGATCCCCAGCACAACCAAACCATCACAAAGCTGAATAAAATATAATCCAAATAGAGATGATTCTTCTCCTTTTTTTAACTTTTTGATGACTCTATTGCTTGTCAGTGGTTTCTTACAAATTTATCTTTGCAGTAACATCCATCGTTACTCTCAAAAACAACACAGATTTTTAGCTATTTTTTTATATTCTTTTTTATTTATTCTTTATGTCTTTCCCATCATGCATTATAGATTG
This sequence comes from Microtus oregoni, assembly GCF_018167655.1. Lineage (NCBI taxonomy): Eukaryota > Metazoa > Chordata > Mammalia > Rodentia > Cricetidae > Microtus > Microtus oregoni. The sequence goes on from NW_024543072.1 coordinate 38,558,254, forward strand.
TGGGTTTGGGGGGGATTTTTTGTTTGTTTTGCGAGACAGGGTTTATTTTTTCTTTAATTTGTATTTATTTATATTTTATGTATGAGTGCTTTGCATATATGCCTGCATGCTAGAAGAGGGCATCAGATGCTATTATAGATGGTTTTGAGCCACCACCTGATTGCTGGGAATTGAACTCAGGATCTTTGAAAGAGCAGCTAGTGCTCGTAACTACTGAGCCAACTCTCTAGCCCCAGGAATGATTCTTCTAATGAGTGCTGTAAATCATACTAAGTTTTTCTTTCCTACCTGCAAAAGAAAATGTGGTGGTTTTATTTTATTTTTATTTCTTTATTTTACATTTATATATGTTGGGCCTTTCCTTACTTAACAAATGCCAAGAGAAGTAAATTTATCCTCAAAAACTATTGTTCTACCAATGAAAGTAAGTATATGTGTTACTGCTTTCATGTCATAGAAGCTGTTGTAGGCTTTTAGGAATACCTATCCTATAAAGTAAGGTGATTTGAATGAGCAATAATGGACATGAGGATGGCTTCTGTTTGCCTCTGTTAAACAGAATTTTCTTATCATTGTGTTAAACTTGAGAGGGTTCCACATTGTTCTGAGTCTGGATAACAATGTTACATGTTGTTGTAGCTCTAAGGAGGAGCAGATGGCTTCTGATGGTGCTGCCCATGACTCAGTCACTCTTTACGCATGGAGCTCTAAAAATGCTAAGCTTAAGAGAATTTTGTAGTGAGTCTATCATTGATCGCTAGCGTCCTCCAGTGTTTCTCTTGTATTTTCAGAAACCTTTTATTCCTATTATTGTTGAGAAAACTATATGTCAATAGTATGTTTCTATATCATGTGTAACTGTTTACTTTTTCTTTGTTATGTTTAAAGAGAGGGTCTCAAACTAACACAGACTGGCCTGGGAACTCACTATGCAGCCCAATTTGTCTCTGTGCTAGCATAGACAGCTATAGTGGCTGTAGGCCACATCTGGATGACTGGTGTGTTGTTTGGTTCTGCACAGTGGCCATCATTTAATGGAAATGTGGTCTGAGGTACCGAGATGTTTACTCTCCTTTGCTAACATATCACCCAACTTTGCAGGGGTTCTTGTTTGTTTGGTTTAATACATAAAGAAATACAGGGTGTTTTACCACCTGTAGTTATTTCTGACAAAAATTTGTTTTTAGTTTGACAATTTAAATGTTTAAATTTCCACGAGAACGATGAAATTGAATGTGATAAGAAAAGTAAGAAAGCATTAGGTAGTTTCCAAAGCTCAGAGGTTTCTCTCAAATTTTCACTTATGGTTGAAATAGATATCTAAGCACTTCATCTGTAGCCATTTATCTTTGTGTATCAAAACAACTGTCTTTTGAAAATCTAAGTGTGGTGATCAACTCTTTTAAAAGAAATATCCAAGAGCTAGAGAGATGGCTCAGTGGTTAAGAGCATTGGTTGCTCTTCCAGAGGACCTGGGTTCAATTCCCAACACCTACATGGCAGCTCACAACTGCCTATAACTTCAGTTCCAGATGCTCTGACACCTTCACACAGACATACATGCAGGCAAAACACCAATGCACATAAAAAATAAAAATTAAAAAAAAAGCATTTTTAAAAAGTTTCCAAAAGAAAACTTTCAAGAGTTAATGGCTTATCTGCTAATAAAATTGTGCTGGGTCTATGAGAGAAACATTTTCTCCTGACCCTTAAGTATTTTTAAGCATGTTCCAAGAATTCATCATAGCAACAGACAACACACCCAAAATATTGTGTGGTTTACATAGCCACTGCCTTCTGCATCATTTTTTCCCTGAAAGCTGACTTCATTTTCTTTTCCTTGCCAGTTAGCATTTCTCTGGTTTCTCCTTGCCATCTCTTAGATGGCTTCACAAAAACTTCAGCCCCAGAAATAAACAGGAATCAGGCACAATTTTCATTTGTTCTCCCCTGCTTAGCAATTTCAAAGAGGAACTATTCTGCAAAGCTTCTGATATTGTCCTGTGAGGAAGTTCCTCCCACCCAGCATTAACCCCAAATCAACAAGTCATCTGTAGTTGCTAATACTTCCACACACGGCATTTTCATTTTTATAAGTCATGCAAACTGCAAATAGCCGTGTGGAGAGGGAGGAGTTTGCAAGCCCGAGTCTTCCTGAGTTGAGACTTGCCCAGTGGCTGCCTCAAGCATACTTTTCCATTGAATGTTTGCAGTCACAGAGAGCACTTCACTGTGTGACATTCTGAACACACAGTGAGAATATTAGCACATGTCTGTTTCTGTTACCGCCGTTTCCTACATGTATTAGTAGGTGTGCAATTTCACTGGATATTCCTCTTTTTTTTTTCAATTGTCTTTGTACCTATGGTTGAAAACGGTAGTTGGTCTATGACTTTTGAGGAGGTAAGTTGGTTTTTTTTTTCAATCTGTGTATGTCTGTATTAGTGTCTGTCTCTGAAAAAAAAATGCAGTATCGTCCTCCTAAAAGTTACTGACCAAACTTTCCCAGCTGTATAAGTCCTGTGCCAGAAGGGAGGGAGAGATTCAGGAAAGTTGTATAATTTTTGTTCTCATGGTATCAAATGTTTGAGATGGAGCATGTTTCAGAAGTGTGATGCAAGTTTCATAAGAAGCTGTGCCTCCTCTAATCTTTTCTGAAAGGCAAGAGGGGCCATCTCGCCAATTTGTTTCCAGGTTCTGAGATTTTGTCATATCTGCCTTTATTAACATCCACTGTGTGGATATCTGCACTGGCTGAGGTTACCCAGCTGACTTCATGGTCTCTCCCTTGGGCAGACCCTTAGTTTAAAATGAACCAAGACTGTCAAACCTACTTTGTCCCCAGGGTAACGTTAGGGAAGTTTTTTCCAAAGTGGTCAGTTCTGAATAGTTTTGGCTCCTTAGGAAAGGCTAGAAAGGACACCTAAGCATTATACTGTTTTAATCCTTGGCGTGTTTAGGCATGTCTCAGCAGCAGGATCTCACAGTTGCTCTCAGCCACACTCTGTGCCTCCAGCATGAGGACACCTCAGTACCCAGGATTGCCCTCTGGAGGATGATACTGCATTTTTGGCCCCATAGCTTGCTTTCCCTTGTCTATGAGTGCAGAGCAGGCATCTGACACTTCCCACTGTGCCGCTTGCTTTGCAGACACCAAAGTGAAGCTGCTTGCTAAAGCAAAAGCCAGTAGGCATGCCTTGTGGGCCAATCTGCTTTACAGGGACTCTCAGAGACCTACTTACTCAGAGTGCCCCGTGTTCTTACCCCTTTGGTTGTGTGTCTGTGATGAAGGGTTCAGCTTTCATGAGTAATGAGGAGTTTCCAGTCAGAATCTGAGCTGTGCTCATCACAGCTGCTTCTGTAATATATAATTCATCAGACCTGCATTCTAATTGAGAGTGAAGTTGCTACCGGTACTACTTCCAAATACTTCAGTAAGTAACTTTCCCATGGACACCATATGACTGACTACCCAGAGGTTAACACATTCTAAACACAATAGCAGCAACCTGAAAAACTGGTAGCATATCAATATGATGTAACTAATAGTTGAGAAAGCATTTTGTATCTTTGCATTCTGGGAACACAGTCTCAGCAGAAGCAGGACATGTAACTCAGGAACTTGTGGTGAAGTCTTATCTTGGCCTCTTGAAGGATTTATCAAGAAATGAGAAAAATCTCTTCCCCACCCAAGCAGTCTGCCTTGTGAAATATGTGATGTTGAAATCATGCTGGGTTGCTGTTGTTTCCTGGCAAGGAGACATTTATTGAAAAAGTTTTTAAAATGTGTATTTAAAAATCTGATTTTCTGCATGCTGCACATGAGTCGTTTCCACAAAGAAGTAATAGACTCAGCCTCCAGCCCTGGTAGAAATCAGGTGCCATCAGCAAAGGCTAAGCCTCAAAAGCCTTTTTTCTATCTATTACCTGTGTACTTCAGTGGGAGAGTGGAGCTGTTGGAACATAGACTTTTAGCAAATACGAGTTGCCCTATCTGTCCAGGGAACACTGTCTTTTCAGGAACATATAAGGCAAAGAAGAACTTCTCAGGTGTTACATTGCATCTTGCTCACTAGAAAAGGTCCAGTGTGGTTTGTGTAGAAAGTGACTTTGTTTAGCAGTAAACTTAAATCTTTCCTCTTCTCCCTCTCTTCCTTCTCCTACTTCTTCTTTTCTTCTTCATATGTTAGTGCTTTATCCCCTCTAGTAGAATTGAAATTTTGAATTGAAGGGGTTCAGCAAAAGTTTTTTAAACTCCTATTGTAACTGTATTATTTATATTTGTTGTAGAAAACTTGGAGACATTTCAAGAAGAGAAAGATAATGCCAAAACTAACCCACTGCCTATAGCTAATAATCTGTTTGTTCATATTGTTATAAAATACGGTTTTCTAACTATTTTTAGAAAATTTTCTCTAATGTGTATTAATATATGAAATCTTATCACAGATATTTTTAAAAGATTTTAATAATTTAGAATTTCTCTTTTGCTTCTCAGTAGTAGATCTGTTTGCAAGAGGCTTTTTATATCCCCCCAACAGTCTCTGTCCATTTTTCCCAAAAGAAAAGATGTCATCAAAGTACAGGTCTAACCTTCAGCTTCTCTGCTGACCTCGTTCTTACCATCTGTTTTATAGACCTGATTCAGAAATGGAGAGGGCAGTGGGTTGTTAGGAATTAGGTTCTCTGTATAACAAACACCAAGTTCTGCAACAGGTGAAATCAAGCCGCAGTTCCAGGAGGCCATGCCACACCACCTTCCAGAACATACATGTGTCTTCTGTTTTTTCAGTGCTTTGTCTGGTTTGTCACCCTTTAGAAAACACTGACAGAAGTGTACATCTAACCCCAGAAAGAGCTTGTTACACTGAAGCTCTTCCTGTCCACCCCCTGCAATCAACGGTAGCAAAGAAAACATTTTTGATAGAATGTGATAGAAGACACTAAGCTGCTATTCTGAAGTAGACACACGTACTCAGGTTACAGTAGCTAGTAAAGAGTTGCCTTGCTTCCTAGGAGCTAGTCACTTGTTTCATCCATCATAACTTAAACTTTTCCTGAGAGTTCAAAGTGGGAGAACAGTAACTCAGTATTGTATTTTACCCAGAATCTTTTAATCAGCAGTTTGAAGAAAACAGAATAAACATTTTTAAAAAATACGCTCTCAGTAACACAAAAACAGGTATGTACAGAAATAAATATATCTTAAAGAAAGAATAAAACAATCAGCTGGTAGAGAATCACAAACTCATGTCTTCCTTTTACTTTTTTGAACCCATATAACTTGATTTTTTGTTTTCTGTTTTTAAACAGTTTCCATTAATGTGGTCCTTCATCTTAGAGAAACAATTTGAAAAAACAAAAAGCATTATCCCTGTTGTCTTGTAGACTATTTCTCTAGAGGTCAGACTGTGCATGTTTTAAACAAGAATTGTTTATGTCTGTGTTCTAGGACTATGTGAAAACCTCCCATAATTGGGAGCACATCTGGAAATTATGCTCTTTGTGAAGCATCTTACCTAATGAAGTTCTGTCTGGAGGGTTTAGGGGATGGTTGTTAAACTTCACTGGTAGAGAATCGCATCCGCACTGCTGGCTAAACTCACTGTTGTTTCCCAGACAGCAGCCTGCCTTCCTGTGCCACTGCGCCTTCTCTTTTACACCTTTGAGAGTTCACTTTGTTGCTGTTGCTTGCCCCACCCCCACCCCCGGCCAGTTTCTCGTCCTTTGTACAGGCACTGATGTGTACTTCTGGCTGTTGCTCTTTTTCTTCAGAGGGAGAACCGAAGATTACAGGAAGCCAGCATGAGGTTGGAACAAGAGAATGACGACCTTGCTCATGAACTAGTGACAAGCAAAATTGCTCTGCGGAATGACTTGGATCAGGTAAGTTTGTCCTTCACTGTATCGAGCTGTTACTACAACAGCTTCTTTGAGGGTGAGGACCAAGGTGCTCCCAAAGTATTCCCTCGGACTTTCTCTGTTCCTTTGCTTTGGTTTGGTTTTTTTGTTTGTTTGGTTTTATTTTGTTTTGAGACAGGGTCTCACTATGCTCTGGCTGTCCTGTAACTCACTATGTAGAACATACTGACCTGGAAGTCACAGAGATCCTCCAGCTTCTGCCTCCCAAATGCTGAGGGAGTTAAAGGTGTGCACCACCTCCCCTGTGTTTGCTCTGTTCTTGATCTGAGTGAGCGGCTGGATCACTGACTGGATGGGTGGCAGGTGGGAAGGGACGCCTGTGCTAATTACAGAGTGGAAAATGTAAGTCTTAGAGAAAGATTTGGATTACTTCCAAACAATTTCTGTGACACACTTTTTTAAGTCCTATAAACAACGCTTTCCTTCGTCAGTACTTTTCCTAAACCAAGAGCTGCCAGTGTAATTACCCAAAAATACTAGTCAGCAAGAGTATACTAATGCCATTTTGACACCTTTTTGTTATGGTAATAGTTCTCCCCTGTGACATGTAGAGTTGTGTGTGAAGTTAGGCCCGGTGTGGCAATACCTGTCTTTAATCCTAGTAATAAAGAGGTGGAAGCAGGAGGATAGGGAGTGAAGCTTCAAGGTTAGCCTGAGCTACACAAGAGCCTGTCTCATAAAACAGAGCAAGAAGGAGAAACAAAAGGCACTGTTCAAGAAGAGCTGGACGGTTGAGTTGACAGGCATCTTAGTGGCTAACGCTAGACTGCCTCTGTGTGAATATTTCTAACTGTATAACCTGGGCAGACTGTAGGTATAAAATGTATCTACTTCATGGGAATTATGTAAGAATTCAGAAAGCCCTTCAGTGTGTGCTGGATAGTTTTATGTCAGCTTGACGCAAGCCAGAGAGTGGTTTAGGAAGAGGGGACCTCAGTTACAAAAAAAAAAAAAAAAAAAAAAAAAAAAAAGCTTGTTACTTTTTTTGGATGGGTGTGGCAGGGCCCAGTTCACTGTGGGTGGTACCACCCTTGGGCAGGTGGTCCTGAATTGTATAAAAAGGCAAGCTGAGCAAGCCAGTATGTAGTAGCACTTTTCTATGGTCTTTGCATCAGCTCCTACTTCTAGGTCCTGCCCTGACTTTCCTCAGTGATATACTGTTATCTGAAAGTCTAAGATGAAATAAACTTTTTCTTCCCTAAGTTGCTTTTGGTGACTGTGTTTTATCACAACAATAGAAACCTAAGACAAGTAGTGTATGTTCATTACCTGGTAGCTGTTGCCAGGAAACGCTTTGATTGCATGGCTCCCTTTGTTCCTCATATCACTGACAGTCTTTGGACTTCCTGTTTTCTTTTGCAAGCATTTTCAGAGATAATTGCTAAGATGGAGCCAGTCATGTACCATTTTAAATTTCGGTTTTCTGCCTACTAACGTGAAAATATTCATAGTAGACCAATGTAGAAAAATTGAGACTTTTGATTCTAAAAGAGTAAATCACTGTTGCTTGAATGGTGATTGGATATTTATAGGATTTACATACAAATTCACTAATAATAGAGTATTCTTAAAATCAGAGGATGACAAAGTGGTCTCTGCCACAATTCTTTTTAATCCCTCACCTTAAACAGCTAATTTCTGGCTCATTTTTTTTTTAATTTTTTTGAATGTTTTGTAAAATGTGTGTCTGGTACTTGAGGAGGCCAAAAGAGGGAGTTTGATCCCCTGGGACTGTAGTTAGGGACCTTTGTAAGCTGCATATGGGTACTGGGAACCAAACTTGGGTCCTCAGCAAAGACAGTATGTATTCTTAATACAGAGCCATCTCTCCAGCCCTCAAAAGTTTTGAAATGGGAGATAAAACCTAAATATTAGGAAAAATAATAATAATAGGACGAGACTCCATACATATGCATGTGTACACACACACACACGCCTGCGCGCGTTGATCATACCTTTATTTCTTCCCTTCCTGCTTTGCTATTCTTATGGCTCTCTCTTTTAAAAAAGTGATATCCTAGAACCTTGGTTTTGTAGTTAATTTTCTAGAAGAAAGAATAAAAAACTGCTATTTCATACATATCATCTAACTTCTGACTTTGCAATTTCTGCCTCTGCAGGAGATCTTTTCCTGTCTTTCCTGTAATACAGCCTTCTGGCCTGCTGCTCTTCAAGGAAGGGCAAAAGACTGGCTTTACCGGCTCTTCCTGTTTTCCCAGGACCTTTGCTTTCACATATCAGAATCCAGTCTTTTAATCAAAATAGCAAAAATTAACAGACATGAAAGTGGGTTGTATGTGTAAAGACCATATGTAAAGTACATAAATGCTGACTAGGTACTTTTTTAAAATAAGTAATTCCTTGTGCTTGTTACTGTAGTGCTGGGTCAGATGTCCTGGACGCCCTGGGCAGCAGAGATACCTTAGCTTTTCTCTGGCACAAAGGACTCTTTTTTTTTTCCTGACAATTTACCCTTAGACTCCTTTCTAGTTAAGGATTTCTCATGGATCAGAAACAACCAAAGAAACACCTTCATTTCAGTGCTTTCAGGGCCTTTCTGCCCTACCCTACTTTCAAGGAACCAAAAATATGAAAAAATTAGTGCCTTCCCATGGATATATTTGAGTTCCTTTGACCATGGGCCAAAAGCTCAGGTCTTGAGAGGTACGTTCTTTTGTTTTGTTCTAAACTGAACAATTGGCTTGTTAGTGATCTGTATAAGATCCTCATCCCAGTTTACTCAAGCCTTTGATTGGGTCACTGGTCAATTTGTAATTAAGCAGGCATTGCAGTCACTATTTCTGTCCTATATTTATGTCACAGAAGCCACGAGCTTCAAATATCAATAAGAATTATAACTAAAGACTTGATAATGTTCTATTCAGACTATCAAATTATGATGGTTTTATGATTTGGGTTTACAGTAGTAGTAACTCTGTTTAGTATTGTATTTAAGTATTGTAGACAATTCCTGCTTGAACAAGGTATAGAATTGTTGGCTATAAAGGAAACCAGAAACCTGATTTTACAGTTGAAGTCAGGTCATTCGAGATCTGGTCCTATTTTGGTGAGCAGGAGAATGACTTCTACTTTACTATTCAACATAAAGGAGACTCTTGAAGTAAAGATTCCTAGAAGACTGTGGAACTGTACACACACAGGACTCACACACGCTATGTACATTGGACACTGTGTTAATAAATTATATGAAGCCACCTATCATGGTCTAACAATAAAAATTCAGTAGAAGAATGTACATAAAAAGATGTCTTCAGCATAAATATTTAGGTGTTTTTTTAAAATTATTTCACATGGAAGGGCTTCTGTTACCTATAGTTTCCAAAATTAGAAAATGGCTGAATATGCTACAAGACTCAAAAAACTTCCCCCAAAGTCTGCATAGCACTGGCTGTTGAAGTTCACAAGTATCGCTAAGAAGGCTAAGATATCACTCTTGAAGACACCAGATTTTTAAAGCATTATTTCAGAGTTTATACTGTGCATATTAGGATTGTTCTCTTTGCAAAATAAAATGTACTGGGTTATGGAAAAAAGGACTTGTTGCCATCTCTTTTTATTGGCAAAACTCAGATATTCTCAGGTAGAGCTGTACCCAGTGGGAGGCATATTTGGTTAGTTTCTAGGGACTTTGACATAGTTGGTTTCTTCTGATAGAGCATGCTATGACCATCCATCAGGGCTTCGAGGAGGGTCTCCTTCTGGGTGAGTCACCTGAGACATCTGAATAGCAGTTCTAAAAATTTACTTTTGAGCTCCTATAATCTCTGAGAGTCTCACAATTCATGAATACTTGGCTTACAGTTTTTGCAAGTTGCATTTTTGGAACTAACAGTAATGTTAATATGCCTACCTTCTCTTGTGATTTTTCTACTAAAGTTTAAAATAGTCTTATGTTTATTCATTGATTTATGGTGCATATGGGGATGTACATGTGCCCCTGCATGTATGTGGAGAGCAGAGGACTGCGGTGGGGGTGAATGCTCTCTTTTTGTCATGTGGGTTCCAAGAATAGAACTCAGGTTGTCAGGATTGGTGGCCAGTGCCTTTACCTACTGAACCAATCACTGATGCCCTCCACACCTAAAATTTAATGCATCAGAATAAATTGTAGAGTCTTTAAGCGAGGGAGGGGGCAGGGGAATAGTGGCGGTGGTGGTAGAGGTGGTGGAGGAGGAGATGGTAGTGGTATGTGTATCTCATGGAGTCCTCTTTGCCTCTGGTTCACTGTGCAGTCAAGGATGACCTTTAACTTCTTATCCTCTTACTTTCACATGCTGAGTGTTGGGATTACTGGCATGCACCCCCAAGTCCCATTCTGTGCTCATAGAGCTTGAACTCGGGGTCTTGTGCATGCTTGACAGCTGCACTGTCTACTGAGCCCCATTACCCACTCCATCGCTGCTGCCCTAAGTCTTTAAGATGCCTAAGGAACTTTTTCACCATAAATACCGAATTGCCCTGGATGCTCTGAAGACAGTTCTGACCACTAGAATATAGGGCAGTAGAGGCTGGAAGGCAGTGAGAACTGAGAAGCTGGGTTGCAGTTCTCTGCCAGTTAGCAGCAGGCTGTTCTGGCCTAGCCATCTAGACGTGTGGAAGAAATGGCAAAACACAAACAGAAGCCATCTTGCCAATGTACATGGTTATGTGGATAATGTGTGGCTACTGTCAGCTAAGGACAGTTTCTTCAGACAGTTGCCTCTCTTCTGCTTCAGGGTGTTCTCTACTAAACTCATCCTGTGACCCTCTGCCACCTTCTGTGTAAGCAGTCTCCTTCCCAGTGCCTTAGAAAGCCATGTGTTCATTCACTAACCACTTAAGAGTTTGCTCCTGTCCCCAGGGTGGCGTAGTGCCAGGGATACAGTGAAAAGCAAAAGAGATATAATTTCTCCTGGTGTTTAAAGCATAGGAGCAAGGCATGTAAGTCCCACACATATTTGTTACAGTGCCATGGAGTGTAGTAGGAGGAATAAAACAGTAGAGGCGGTTAGGTGGGAGCAAGTGGGGAAGAGTTGGGTCTATTCACTGTGATGTGCATGTGTGACTAGAACCACAGTCAGGCTAGGACCTCAGAGTATAAAAACAGACAAGGCTAGCTATATTAAATATATACAGGGAATAGTAGTTAATTTTGGTTCTGTATCCAAGTTAACAAAAAAAAATACTCTCTAAGTTCCTCATATGTATTCTAGAAGTGCAGTCTTGTCTGCCAGAATTTCTGGTACAAACTGCAGCTTTTCATAGCCTCTCACATAGGTTCTCTAACTTAATTTCGTCTTACTTTGCTCACAGACCTATATGAATGACTCTATGGGCCAGTTTACCCCAGCTAGTCTTCAAATTTTTCTACCAAAATATGTGCATGGATCAGTCTGTCTGCTTGTCCTCTCTGAGTGTCCGCTCTGTGTCCTCCCCATGTGCTTCCAACTAGAAGCTTCTGTGTGAGGCTCTTCCTCTTCATCAGCCCATCTCTTCAGAGTATGTGCTCTTGGGACATGTAAAAATATACAAGAAGGGTTTAGAAAGAACCCAGACTTCAATGTCATTCAAATTCAAGTCATACTTGTTATATTAGGTATTTAACCCACGATTGAGCTCTCCAAACCTTAGTGCTATTAGCTATACATTATTGTAAAGATTAGGAATAAAATTGGCTGGAGAAAAAAAACCCGCCCCAAGGTAAGCTGGAAGAGGGGAGAATGGCCTGAAGTAATGAACAGCATGCACATCCCCTTCTTTACGGCTGTCTGTTTTCTGATTTGTAGGCAGAGGACAAGGCAGACGTGCTGAATAAGGAGCTCCTCTTGACCAAGCAGAGGTTGGTGGAGACTGAGGAAGAGAAGAGGAAGCAGGAGGAGGAGACTGCCCAGGTAAAACGCACAGGCAGGGTTTTTCTGTGTGTGGATACACTTACAGGAAGTTGCTTAATATTGTAAAAATAAATAAATAAATGTAAAATTGATTTTTGTTTTTCCTCCTAAATAAAGGGAAATGATAAACAGTGATTCTCCCTTTGAACATCTTTTAGGAATTTGCCTTCACTGAGATGTCTAGCAGAAATGTTGAGTTTTTTCTAGACTTAGTGACCTTGAGTTATGATCCAAGAGCTTTGATGAATCTGAAGATTTTCTGTCATATTTCTAAGATCATGTCACTACTGAAGAGTTGTGAACGCTGCTGAACTGGGAGCCTGTAGTGGTTTCTGCCTGGCTCTGACAGGGGCCTTGGTCTCCATCAGTAGCTTCAGTTTCCTGAGTCACAGTGCAATGCTGGAGATGACATTGTAGAATTACTCACAGCCAACATCTCCTGCCCAGGACATGACTAACTTCCAGAGGGAGAAGTTTTCTGAAATCAGGAGTTTCTTCCTGAGGAAAATTCAGTAATACTAAATATAAACTGAATTTATTCTCAAGATTTTCAAAGGCCTTCATCCAAGCCGCCAGAGAAAAGTGTCAGTGAAGACACATATGTAGAGAGATGTCATCAGCACCTTCCAAGCTCTATAAAAAAGTTCTGTGCTTTTTTCCATTGAAATATGTTAAAAAGATGAATTCATGTCAGCAACACAAATTATGAATCGGAAGAATTCATCCTTTTGGGTTTTTTAAGATTTGTTTTATCTTCATTTATGTGTGTGTGTGTGTGTATACACACACACATATATATATGTATCTTCATATGTGTGTGTAACTCTGTATGTCATATATGTGTGGGTGCCCACAGAGGTCAAAAGAGGGTGTTGGATTCCCCAGAACCAGAGTTACAGATAGGTGTGAGCCTCTTGACAAGAGTGCTAGGAACTGAACTCCGTTCTCTACATGAGCTCAATGTCTTCTTTTCCGCTGAGCCATCTCTCCAGCCCTAGTAATTCATCTTTTTTATTCTGTGTGTGTGTGTTGAAGACTAACCAGAGCTATTTTTTGTTTGCATTCCTGTTTGTATTTCTGCAACTTGGCAGAATCCTGGTACCTGAGCATTTTCATTACTTAACCTTCCTCTATCCTAGAATTCTATAGCTGCTGGTAAAAATAATAATAATAATAACTGTGGCTGCTGGTACAATATTTATAAGTTAGCATGACACTGACTAAAACAAATGCCCCAGAGTTGTGTCGCTTTTTTCCTTCTATCTGGTTTCCTGAACCTTCTTCCTTCTTAAGAAGGAAGATAAGAGCTCTTATCTTCCATCCCTTCCTGACTCCAAACCTCTTACCCCTGCAATGTCAGTGGCAGTGGAGACAATAGACAGGAAGAACAAAATACAGCATAGCATCAAGAGTAACATACTTAGAAAATGGTGTTGACCTGGCAGTTTGTTGTAGACTCACAATAAAGACAGCTTCTGAATTGATACTTAACTTAGCAATACATTTATCAAGTACCTGAAAAGCAGAAGCAGTTTTATCATAGGACCACTTGTATGTCTTCCACTTTATAGAAAAGAAAGCCTTCTCCATCTCTATAATTGGTAGGTTTTGAATTATGGAAATTAGGAAGATTTATATGTAAATGTTTAGGGAAAGTGATTAACATTTTAACTGAAAGACTAGAGATATGGCTCAGTAGCTAAGAGCATTTGCTGTGCATGCAGAGAACCAGAGTTCTCAGCATCCAAGTTGAGCAGCCCACAACCAGCTGTTACTCCAGGCCTAGGGAACCCAGCATCCTCTTCTGACATTCACTGGCACCAGCACACATATGCATACCCACATACACAAAATTAAAATCTTTAAAAAGAAAACCAGGGGCTGGAGAGATGGCTCAGTGGTTAAGAGCATCGCCTGCTCTTCCAAAGGTCCTGAGTTCAATTCCCAGCAACCACGTGGTGGCTCACAACCATCTGTAATGAGGTCTGGTGCCCTCTTCTGGCCTGGAGACATACACGCAAACAGAATATTGTATACATAATAAATAAATATTAAAAAAAAAAAAAGAAAACCAAATTTGTTTGTCCTAATGTCTCTCTCTCTCTCTCTCTCTCTCTCTCTCTCTCTCTCTCTCAGCTAAAAGAAGTCTTCAGGAAGCAGCTAGAAAAGGCAGAATATGAGATTAAGAAGACTACAGCTATCATTGCTGAGTATAAACAGGTAATATGCCATGTGGGTTTTCAGTTATTTTTTTATAAAAGCAATTGCTTTTACTTAGGGTTTTTGTTTGTTTGTTGTTTCCAGAGACAATTTCTAGATTTACTGAGAACAGTGTCTTACTTATTCCCTACGCTGCAGTAGGCAATGATTGGATTTGCTTGTTGGTAACTTGAGAAACTTAGTACGCCAATACTACCTGTTGGGTTTTTGTTGTTACTGCTGTTATTCGTGTTGGATAGCTCCTATGGGATAGGAAACAGTCCCATCAGGACTCTTTCTAGTAGGTCACACTGGTAACATTTGCCTTATTGCAAAGCTTAGTAACTATATTAAATGGCAGTATCTAGGGGAATATGTTATCATCTGCTCTCATGGTTCAAAATGGTGCTTACAGTTTCAGAGGTTTAGTTTTTTATGGCAGGGAGCGTGGTAGCACGCAGGCAGACATGGTGCTGGAGAAGGAACCGAGAATTCTACATCTGGAACACTGGCCAACAGGAAGAGAATGTCACACTGGGCTTAGCTTGAGTATCTGAGATCTCAAAGCTCTCCGACACTGACACACTTCCTCCAAAAGGCCTCAGTAGTAGCCCAATAAGTCCACACCTCCTTATAGTGTCACTCCTTGGTGCCAGGCATTCAAATTCGAGTCTGTGGAAGCCATTCCTATTTAAACCACCACAGTGAGTAAGAGTTAAAACAGAGGAGACACAAGGGTTTGTTTGGTTAATATTTGTTTTGCTAGAAAGGACAAAGGTAATTTTGAGATTTTTGTGGGACAATTAGATGCAAATCAGCACAGGCAGCATTAAGACTGTGAACCCTGGAACCTGTCATCACATGCAAATGAATTTTAGTTGCCACGTTATACTTCTATATTCCAGATGCTACTAAATTTCAGATGCATAGCCATACGAGGCTTTTAACATGCGTTAAAACATGTATTTAGAGCCTCGTGCTTGCTTAGCAGTCCCTCTTACTCACTGACCATCTTTCCAGCCCTTTATTTTTTTTTAAAATATATTAACTAGAAGTTTTTTTGAGGGGCTAGAGAGATGACTCAGCAGTTAAGAACACTTGTTGCTCTTACAGAAGGCCTGGGTTCATTTCTATCACCCACATGATGACTCACCACCATCTATAGCTCCCTTCTAGGGGATCCAGTGCTTTCTTGTGACTTCTGTGGACACCGAGCACACATGGGGTACACACACATACACTCAGACAAAACACTTATATACAGAAAATAAATAAATCTAGATAGGTCATGATGGAGGAGGGTCATCTTTCTATCTGTTGTTTCATTGGTTAAATAAAGAAACTGCCTTGGCCCTTTAATAGGACATAAAATTAGGTAGGCGGAGTAAACAGAACAGAATGCTGGGAGAAAGAAGCTGAGTCGAGGAGTCGCCATGATTCTCCCACTCCAGACAGATGCAGGTTAAGATCTTCCCTGGTAAGCCACCTCGTGGGCTACACAGATTATTAGAAATGGGTTAGATTAATATGTAAGAGCTAGCCAATAAGAGGCTGGAACTAATGGGCCAGGCAGTGTTTAAAAGAATACAGTTTCCGTGTAATTATTTCGGGGCATAAGCTAGCCATGCGGGCGGCCGGGTACCAGGGACGCAGCTTGCAGCTCCCTATTACAAGGTCATATATGTTAATAGTCCAGTGTTCTCTTTGAAATATGATTTTCCTTGCTTTTCATTCATCTTTCTATTTTGTTTCATTATTTTTAAGATTTATATCCATTCATTTTTGTAAAAGAAAAGATTATTTTAGTCAATAGATTTGAACATCCTACCTTTTAAATATTTTCACCCTGGAAAGCATTTTTTCTTCTTGATCCCAGTACTTACTAACACCTTATTTCAGAACCAATCATTACATAGATTTTTATTAAATGTGTTCTTCCTGCTGGTCAGGTACTAAGTAGTTATAGACCTTCACATCCATTGTTTTTGTTTGATTATGGTAGCGTAGCACTGTTTAGTCATGATGGAACTAAGTGATACTTAAGGAAAGCTATGATTGAAAAGAGATATTCTGGGGCTGGAGAGATGGCTCAGAGGTTAAGAGCACTGATTGCTCTTCCAAAGGTTCCAAGTTCAATTTCCAGCAGCCACATGGTGGCTCACAACCATTCGTAGTGAGATTTGGTGCCTTCTTCTGGCCCGCAGGCATACATGCAGACAGAACATTGTATACATAATAAATATATCTTTATAAAGAAAAGAGAGAGAGAGAATTCTGAAACCTTTGGGAACTGTTGCTGGTTCAGAATTCTTTTCATTGAATTCCCAGTATAACATTTTATGCAGAGTAGATTCTCAATAGAGATTCTATAGGTGATTCCACAGGGAGTCTATGAATTCATTATTGCTAGCCATAGAAAACTAGCGACAGCAATAACCCCATCTACCCTATAATATATCTCTCCTGATTATGCTTCATGTTATACTGAGATCCAGAGTCCCTCAAAAATCAACAAGGAGACTGAGTCCCATGTAAAAAAGCAAAGAGCCCTTATTCTTACACAAGTTTGCAAACTCCAACTCTGTTGTATCCAATATATTGGAGTGATTAGAGAGCCCCAAGCTCACTTGGGATTGGGTTTTTATAGTAGCAAAAGTGGGATGGCCTGGTAAAAAGCAATGGGTGTGTGCTGGCAGGTGATCCTATCTACGATGGTCGGAATGTTCAGAATAATTTCCTTTGCATGGTCTGGATGGTACCA
This sequence comes from Microtus oregoni, assembly GCF_018167655.1. Lineage (NCBI taxonomy): Eukaryota > Metazoa > Chordata > Mammalia > Rodentia > Cricetidae > Microtus > Microtus oregoni. The sequence continues at coordinate 38,575,027 of NW_024543072.1, forward strand.
GCTTATGGCTTTTGTTTGAAATGTCAGGTACTTCCCCTTAGATGCTGGATCTCCGGGGTGATGTCAGCTTATGGCTTTTCTTAGAACCTGGTGCTGCCTGCTATGGCAGCTGTGCGTCCTGGGCCTCGTGTGGCCAGGTTGCCCTGGGCCCCACACTTCACATGTGGAGCTCACAGTCCTTCTGCTCACTTCACAATGACTAGGTTTGCAGTGCTGCTTATTGGCATGTTAGCTTGCTTTGTGAGTTGATAAACAGTTATGTCACCAGTCATTCTGTCTTCTAGTAAAGAAACTCTCTTCTCTGCCTTTAGATATGTTCTCAGTTAAGTACCAGGCTGGAAAAACAGCAAGCAGCCAGCAAGGAGGAGCTAGAAGCAGTAAAGGTAAGATGTGGGCTACGTCTGTGATATAATTCCTTCCAAATCCATCCTCAGAGACCCCTCTCCACTTCTTGTTTAATACACTTATACACTATGGAGAGTCTCCATCCTCTTCCCTGCACAGGGATGTCTTTCCTGATGTTTATGTTCCTATAAATGGCATGGGACTTCAGAGGCAGGTAGCAGGAAAGGAGAGAACAGATGAGCCCAGAATCTTGTGTCTTTCTTGGATGGTAGGAACCTGAGATGTTCAGTATCTCACACCTGACTGTTGCCTGAATTACAATCATCCTAACGTTCTCTGGGACAGCAAATACTACTGGCTGGAAAAACACTTGTTACTAACCAATTGATTTACCAAACAAAATGTTTTAATAATCAAATATAACATAGTAAAATATAATAAGATAAAACAAAAACTCACATTGGAGTTGGACAAAACAAGCAGAAGGAAAAGAGCCCAAAAGAAGGCACAAGAATCAGAGATCCACTAGTTCTCACACTCAGGAATCCCACAAAAATGTTCTTCTAGAGACTAATACCATTTATTTTTATGCTGCCCCCTGGTGGGTAGAATTCCTTATGTCATTTCTGTACTTGAGAAAAGTGCTTGCTCTTGTTTTTGTTTGTTCACTTACTTGCTTACTTGCTTTGTTTTGGTTTGACCTTTTTAAAAATTTTCTTTTGGGGAAGAGCTGCAGAGGTGAGGGAAGGATATGGAGGGACTGAGAGATCAGCAGAATTAGGGTACATGATGTGAAATTCCCAAAGAATCAATAAAGAAATTATGTTTACATCTTTTTAAAAAGGAATAAAAGTAATGGGAACACTGAATTTGATCAAAACAATTTGTACAAAACTCTCAAAGAACTAATAAAAATACAGCATACCAAATGAATTGTTATTCTTAATAATATCAATATATTTTATATATTCTTAAGAATACCAGTATTAATACAATGTTAGTTTACCAAATGTCTTTCTATTTGAATATATTCAGGTTTCATAAGTGTGTCCTAGGCAATTTGGCATTTAATGGGGTTGAAAAGTTAACTTATCTAATCTTGTTTTTCTTCAAAACAAAACATTGTCTATGTCATAATTTTAGAGGTTAAATAAAACAGTGTATATAAAGTACTTAGATTAATTTGGGGGACAATATATTTTATATATCCTACTAGGCAAGTGCACACACAAACAACATTTAGGAAATAGGGGACAGTTCTGCATTAGCTCATACTGACAGTCAGCTGTAGAGAAGACGAAACCTAACAGCTACATGCCAGAGGGCATTGGGAATACAGGACTTACAGGATTCAGTTAGAGAGAAGGACTTAAAAGACTATTCTGGAAAAACAATGTGAATGAAGATGTAGAATCAGCATTTTTAGTTATTCCTTAGAGGAGACAGATGTGACTAGGATAAATAGTAACTAGGAATGCAGAAAAACAAGAAGGTAAGATTGGCTAAAGAAAAGTAATGGTATCCTAAAAGGGAAAGGTGAACTTGTATCAGCCACAGAAGAGTGATTAGCATTTATTAGCACCTGCTGTGAACACCAATTGGCACTGCCCTAAGACTTTATGTGCATCTTCCCTTACATCTATCCTAGGAAACATACATGACTATCTTCTGGTGGTTAACAGGAGGCCCCAAACAGGTGGTTCATTGAATTACAGTGCTAGTAATCAGTAGAAGTAGGATTTGAACCCAGAGTCAGACTCTAATTCATATTCTTGGTCATTAGCCGTCAGTGCTGCTTCTGCTTCTCATTCAGTATGGTGTGGCAGTTTTTCTCCAGTGTCCTGTAACACTGTGGCATCACCAGTTTATCCTCTACAGCCTAATCACAATGATCATGCCCATATACAAATTTTACTACCTCACTCTGTGTGTGTTTATACTTAATTACATATAACCAACTCAAAACAGCACTGGCTTAAACACAAAAGGTATCATTTTGTTTTGTTTTTTTTAAGTTATCTAATACTAGAGAAGTGGATCCTTTGTCATTTGTGAACCATGTCCACATTATCCTAGTAAACAATAACACCAATACTTTGAAAAGGAGCTCCTCTTGTTCACTGTACCCCCAGGGCTTCCATCCTCAAGGTCACATAAAAACTAAATTATTGACTGAAGCTTACACCAACATTCCTACACTCCAAAGCAGAACGTCAGGCCAATGGAGATGCAAAGATGTAACAGCCTTATTCCAGCGGACTGAGATATTTTTAAGTAACCTTAGAAGCCTTTTGAACTACATTTCTACTTTTAGATGAGAACTTAATTCATGGTTACACGTAAATGCAAAGGCATCTAAGAAATATCACCATTTCTCTGGACATGCTACCAGAGCAAATAAAATCAGGGTCCTATTACTAAGAAAGGAAAGAAGGATATTGAGTAGGAGTCGGCATTGTCCGCCACACTTATCCACCAGATTGCAGCTCATAGAGTGGTGAATCTATCTCTAGCATATGCTGGTGGAATGGATTCATCATGGTATATGAGGACCTTTACACCAGGTCAGAGAACTCTGATTGCTTGCTTCTAGCTGCTGTGTCCCCTATACTCTGCCTTCCCACTTCAGAGTCCTTGAGATCTGTGAAGCTGATCTCTATGTTACTTTCTCTGACAAAATGTGGCATCAATCTATTCTTTCATTTTGTTCAATCTAATGAAATTGTTTGTCTATGATTAGATAGATACTCTTCACAGTAGACCAGTTGCCTAGTATGCATAAGGCCCCTTGTTCAATATTAGGTAACACCCCCCACACCCACATCGCAAGGCAGATGAAAGAGGTTGGGTAGGTTGCTTGCCTACCTTAGCAATTTTTCATTATTTGTAATCTAATAAAAGTCAGTATACATCTTACTTCAGTAACAAGTGTTTAGTTAACAATAAAAGTATGGCAGATGTAGCGCCTGCACTACAGGATGGTTCGTGAGCTGGGAAAGGGGGTGGAGATTTAAACACATAGAGACACAGAGACACAGGGACACATGTCATTCTTGAAACAAGAATGCCAACTTTATTGTGCTCCAGAGAAGCTTATATAGGGATCCTCAACTGATAGCCACGCCCCAGCTCTTGGGATTTCCAGCTGTAAAACCCACCAGAACCCACTCCCCTGCCATCAGGAACTCATGAGGGCCTCGTGCTCAGAGCAGCTACAGGCACAGGAAAACAAGTTGTTTACTCTATTCACTCCAAAAGGCAAAGGGTCTGAGGCAGGCAAAGAAAGTCAAGGGGCCAGGGGTCTGCAGCCCCCAACAGGCAGATATTTAGTGTATTTTGTTTTGTGCCAGAACTGGACTAATTATTGCCATAGGTTAGGAAAGAGGCTGAAGAGTGCTGTTTTTTCCATGTGTCCAGTGAATATTACTCAACAATAATGAGAGACAAACTGGTGAGGATGAGAGAGGCTGAGACTTGAGGGCTTGGGGACTGAATGAGAAGTGCTAGAACATGTCTAATCAAGAATCTAATGATGGAGCTACAGGAGTAGCTAATGAAGAGATAGTACCAAAGCTATCAGGCCTAACTGGTGGAGCTACACAGACATGTAGTGAAGTTACTTTACATACATGTGAAAGGACTATGGTTAACATTATGGACACAGTGAACTTCTTGTAACAGTAGCGCATCAAAATAAAGTATAATATACTTTATGTGTGATTCATTTTTTGATATTTTAGTGAAGCACCAACAGTGCTGTCTTGAAAAGAATTGCTTGTTTGATGCGGTGTGCATGACTAGCAACGGGAGCTTATGGCACCTTTATTCCCTTAAGCGATAATGTTTGTCTCTGCTTAAAACCAAACCAAAGGACACACACATGGAGTACCTGTTCTGGGACAGGTGGACTTTGTGCTGACTGTGACCATCTGGTGACAGCACAAGTCAAACAGTGTCTTCAGAAACAGGGCCATGTTTAAAAGTCTTTAAAAGTCATGTATTTTTCAATGTTTGAAGACTTTTAAAAATCATATATTTGGGGAAGTTGTTTAGCCTGAAACTACAGTTTGATGTTGGGTGTCTCTTGTGTATTTCAGGGTAAGATGATGGCATGTAAACACTGCAGTGACATTTTCAGCAAGGAAGGAGCGTTAAAACCAGCCTCTGTAAGTGGAGAGGACCAGGGAATTGAAGCCGATGATGAGAAGGACTCGCTGAAGAAGCAGCTGAGGGAGATGGAGCTGGAACTGGCGCAGACTAAGCTGCAACTGGTGGAAGCCAAGTGCAAAATCCAGGTTGGTGATGTGATGAAATGTCAAAGTAGCACAACACAAACAACCCTGCTTCACTCGAGAGCATTTACACACCCATGTAGAACAACTACAAATTCAACATGTACTGGCAACAAGTCAGGAAAAGTTCTATTTTTAAATAATTCTAATGTACATATTGTTTTACCTTTGAAGATGAAAGTAAATTTGGTTCATAAGATGGCATACTTACTTTTTTTAAGATTTATTTATTATGTATACAGTGCTCTGTCTGCATGGAATACTTACTTTGATAAAATAAATTTTGGCTGAATATTTCATGCTATGGGACAAAGAAATATTCTCAATGTTTTAGAGTTGATTCATACTTTAATTTTGTAATTGTCAAATCTGAGAATGCCACTTCAAATAAATATGTAATACCAGGATGTCAGAAATATGTTTTAGGCCATTTCAGAAACTATAAATTTTGTTCTAATCTCAAGACAAAGCTCATTTCATGGCTTATTTTTAATGAAATTTGCCAGCAACTCAAAGAGCTGTGTGTGTCTGTGTGTGTGTGTTTGTGTGTGTTAATGTATGTATGGGTGTTTTGCCTACATGTATGTCTGTGCACCACATGTGTGCAGTGCCTGTGGAGGATAGAAAAGCTCACTAGATCTGCTGGAAATGGAATTTTACAGATGGTTATGAACTACCATGTGTGTACTAGGAATTGAACCTGGGTCCTCCAGAAGAGTAGCGAGTGCTCTTTACTAGCCCTCAGACAACATTCTTTTGAAATCAAACATGTCTAACACAATACAATCCAGAGATATATCAATTTGATATTTATGTGCTGAGGAATGGTGGAAAATAGTAAAAATCGTTTCTATAAATATATCACTACTATGTTTCTTTTTCTATTTTTTGTTTTTTCTAGACAGGATCTTTGTGTAGTCCTGGCTGTCCTAGAACTAGCTCTGTAGACCAGGCTGACCTCAAACTCATAAAGATCTGCCTGCCTCTGCCTCCCAACTGCTAGGATTAAAGGCATGCACCACCACTATCCAGCAAATTACAATGTTTCTATAAGAACAGAAAGTTTTGTATGTACAATAAAAAGCACTGCAACACATAACATACAGTTGTCTAAAATCTGAGCCAAAGTGTTTGAAGTAGAATTTGTTGGTGCAGCCTGGCATGACTTCCTGCCCAGTGCAACATGCACATGTTGTATTCAGAACTAAGGCGGAAGTAAAGTCACATGATGTAATATGTATAAGTATAGACAGAAACACCTCAGATTCATTATGCATTCGGTTTTGAATTTTTTAACATTGCCAAATTTTTGTCATGGTTTTTCCCGCTCCTATATTCACTTACATGACCCCACATGGTAGAGGGTCTCAACACATACTTTAAGAAGCTAGACTGAATCAGACATTGAGGCACCCACCTTTAATCCCAGCACTCAGGTGGTGGAGGCAGGAGTATCTCTGAGAATTTGAGGTTAGCCTGGGTTATATAGTGAGACCCTATTCTTTAAAAAGAAGCTGGACTTTAGAAATACTATCTTTGGTTAAAGTTATGATGATTCTACATGTGGTTGGTACATTTTGTATCCCTAATGTATCCTGAACCATCACATCTTATAGCATGTATTCATAGACACAAACGTAAGTTAAATAAATTTTTAATAATTAAAGTTATATTTTATAGTGTGCTCCCCCTCCCCCTAGTTTACCCTGAAATGTTTGTCTCGGGTCCTTCACTTGGTCGTTTTTGTTGACTAATTTGAAAATGGCAGGCCAAACACCTCTGTTGTTCTTGCCTTCCTTCTCTGCATATTGGATAATAGCAATTAGAAAAACGGGCCTGGCTTCCTTGTGGACTGATCTCTTTGCTTTTCACCAGTAACCCCATCCCACTGTTGCATTGGAGATCCTCAGCAGTGTGTCTAGTCTGGACCCTGAATGTTCTCAAGGGCAGTTTTCAAATTGAAACTCATTTTACTCATATTTATTTGTGGTTTTAAACATGTAATATTCAATTGCAACCTAAACCTAAATTTGTACCTAAATGGCAGGGAGATAGGGAAAATAAAATGTGGTTAATTTTACTGTTCATAGAAAGCATGGATTCTCATTTTCATTGGTAACTGTTTTAACTCTCAACTTTTCTCTTCCATTAGGAATCCAACTGAATATCCCCTGGGCTTTGAGGGAGGGTGGGTTTCAGAGGCCTGGTGAACCTAAACAGTAGCTCTTAATTTCTTCTGGCATTTATGTAACCTGTGATCTTCTTCTTCCATTAGGAACTAGAGCATCAGAGAGGAGCGCTTATGAATGAAATACAAGCTGCAAAAAACTCTTGGTTTAGCAAAACCCTGAACTCTATCAAAACAGCCACAGGCACCCAGCCCCTACAGCCACCACAGGCTCCTCAGCCATCCAAGGAGAGCACATAGCTCCAGCCTCAGCCGAGCACAAGAGCACAATGATCAAAACAACAGAAACCGAGAATTCTTCTGTTGTCCCTTTGAAAGAAAGTAAAGGAGACCAGAAAGCAAGTTAGAATCTGTAGTAGCTCTGTCTTTCGTGTATGACATTTTTCAAAGGGATGATATTTAAACTGACCTGATTTATGTTGAATATCTATTTCTCAGCTTCTTCATGGAAAGCCACATTCACATCCGTCATAGTATTACACATTGTTTTATATGCCTGGAATTTAGTTGGAAATAAGTAATCTAGAACTAAATGCTTTTGTTTAGAATTAATTATTCATAATTTTTTTAATCTCACATAAAAATGGAGACATGTTATTCCAAGGTTAAAATGGTAAGATCTTTGTCACAGAATTCTGTTTTTCAAGGGAAACCTAACTTCTCTAACGTTCCAGGATTATTCGGATAAAGCACAGTGTGGAACTGTACATGACCACTAATAGTGACTTCCAGAGTAGTGCTACTCTGGAACAGACCAGGGGTTGGCTTGAAAGTTCCCCCAAATTATTTTGAGTTGGCTACCTTTGGAAATGGAGTGCCAAGCTGGAGTAGATGGGCTACTGCACTCTAGGTAAATAGAGACTCAGTAAATGTGCAATACAGTCATCTAGCTCTGGCATTCTAGCAGGCACTTTTAAGGACTCCACATGGGGCTCATTCTCCTGATGTGCCTTTGTATGAACATAGAGGTGACTTGTGGCAAATATAATCTCAAAGATGGATACTGTAAGTTGCAGACTTAGGGACCCTTCATTGGAGAAGTCTAAAAAAGGTCCATGTTAGTCATTGTACTTCAGTGGAATAGTACTGAGTCATTGGATGCTGACAAACTCATTAAGGCAAACACTGATATTCTGTACTTTACTAAAGGTTGGGATATTGCCAAGAAGTTAAAGGGAGCTTCCTAGCACGTTAGTGTTAGGCAACTTTTCTAACTTCTCCCTAATAACCCTAAAATAGTGTGCCCTGCACACCTGGGAATAAAGAAAAATAAGTGCATTTTTCACATTTTTGATTGACTAAATCTTTATAGAAATACTTAACTCATGGAAAGATAAGGTTACTGTTAAAAAAATTGGTGCAAATATTTTTTCAATTATATATGACATGCCTATATAAATAGCCCTTACAAGAAATTCTTTGGTAAGAACAAACTAATTTTTCTGTTTTCTAAGCTATTACGGAGGTCTCTGGTCCCTTTACAACAAGCAAAATACTGTAGGTCATGTACAGTAACATTTATTCATATTCATCTTTGGCTTCATTGTTAAGCACTGTTTTCAAAGTATCTCAAACTGTGTAGTACCAGAGCGGTTCTCCTCTGTGCCATATGTTGTAACTGTAATACACACTCGAGAGGTAAGCCTGAGATGGAGCCCCACCACCACCACCTTCAAGTTGCTCATGATAGACCCTTTCTTCTAAAATCATTTTTGAGTTCTAGTAAGTAAAATTTCATTAATATCTAAATGTCTCTATCACCAACAGGCCATGAAACTGATATGGTTGACATGTTACACTTATTAAACAATAACTCCCTTATAGAAATTTCTGTTTTAGTTCTGGTGTCTTTCATCAGAAGATTGATTTCTTTTTACCAAAAGGCAATAACCCAGCACTCCAGATATGTCTGTTGACATAACATTCCCTGCATTAGTGGTTTAAATAAGCTATTTTTTCTATAAAATCTAATGGCTAGAACATTACATCATTTCTATCAATCATTTAGTGCCGTCAGTTAGTCAAAGTACTGTGCACTTTGACTCCAGAAAGCCCTGGAACAGTCGCTTTTTCAAATAGCCAGCTAAATTCAGATGAACCTTTGTGAACCTCTTATTCCATCCACAGCTCTTCTAACCTCTGAAAATAGATACATTCCACAGAATACTTAAGTTGCATAATTTTCATAAATGGTAAATAAGGGAAACAGAATGGCTCTAGAGCAAGAATCTTTTCAGGTTCATTGCTCCTTTTCTTTTTCTGTTTAAACAAAATCACCAGGAGCATATATTTTAAGAGTTAAATATATCTTTGAGTTTTCATCTAGCTCTTACAAAAGACATAATGGCAATACATAATCTTTTTTGTTCTCCAGTACCATGTGATACTTGGGCAGGCATATTGGTATTTTGTTATTATGTTTAAACTGCCCTGCATTATAGCATCTTTGCGTTAGTAGCAGCAGTAAAGATTGAAAGAAAATTCAAAAGGTAATATGTGATTTCTTATTCATTATTTCACCATAGCAGCACCCCAAACTATACATTCCTTACTATTGCTTGAGAACTCCAGAATACCAACATAAAGTTCATCATAATTTCACTTACTATTTTATATATTTGACAATTGCAACTTTTTTTTTTCTTGAGACAGGTTCCAGTTATGTAGTCTAAGCTAGCCTTGAACTTAGAACCTTCCTACTTCAGCCTTCAAATGCTGAGATTATAGGCAGGTACCATAACAGCCAAAATTAGTCTCTTGAATTCCTTACAGAAAAAAATAAACCAGCCAATTACCCAAGAAATTTTCAAACATGGTACTTTCTTTCATCCTTTCCTAATATTTACATTATCATGAGCATCCTAAAGTGCTAATATTTGCAGCATCTGGGAATGATCATTTCTCTTCTCATTGTGTTCTACAGAATACAGTGAAGATTCAACTCATTCATTGCCTTTTATAACTTGATAGTTGCAGTATATTCTCAAAGCTGAAAGACACCATGCTGAATTTTGGAGTGCCTATGTTTAGTACACACCCTGAGCCAAGTCACATTTTGGTTATTTTTAGTACATGTAGTTTAATGTAAAGAAATTCTTGGTTCACTACACTTCAGTATATGAGATCCTGTCAGAAACAGTAATGGAAATGCCACATAGGCCTGCAAACTTATTTTTTCATACAGTATCTATCATTCCCTCACCATCTATTGAATTAGTAATTTCTTTTCCTTTGGCTTTCTTGAATTTACCTAATAATGTTGAAAAGACCCCTTTTGTACTGCTGATGAGATTTCAATTTTTATTTCATTTGTTTCTTAAAATGTTCACTTTTTCCTATAGTATATACTTATTTTTCTCCAACCCCTACTCCATTTCAACTATTTTCCGGTTAGTAACTAGTGGTTTCATTTCTTATCTAAAGTAAGAACACTGAAACAATATACAGGTGAGAGGGAACAGCAGATAAAACTTTAGACCTTTAGTCTGTTAGATCAAGAATCAGTTTTGGTTGTGGTGATACACATGCACAATCCCTACACTCAGGAGGCTGAGGTACAGACATACCTGTGAGGTCAAGGCAAGCATGGGCTACACAGTGAATTCCAAGCTAACCAAGCCCTGTTTCAAACAAACAAAAAAGAAATCAAATGTGTAGCTAATATCAGGACTTAGCTTTCTTGTGCTTTCAATGAAATCAAGTCTGCTAATGAATTCACCAAACCAGTGCATCCAACATTAAGGTGGTTATCTGTATTTTAGGACTTCTTTAAGTGGACAGAAAGAACATTTTAAAAAGACTTAGTTTTATCTTCTGAGAAAAACTTAGAAAATGATTGTATTACATAACTTATTCTTTATAATACTCTACAATAGATGATTCTCTTGCTTTAATATCTAGCAAATGAGATAATGAACAATTCTGTTGTATGGTTTGAATAGTTAGGGATGCGTCTGCGTGTGTGCACTGTGTGTGTGTTTGTGTGTGTGTGTGTGTATTGAAATTTTATAGGGTATCCCTGTTTCTTTTGTTTACCTAGATACCATGCAACCAAATACACATTAGGTTTCAAGAAATAGTGATCAAAACTGGAAGCCCAGACAGCAGCTCTGTGGCCTGCTTCCAATGACCAAGCATAAAATTCTGTCTAGTCTTTGTGCTGAGGGCCACACTGAACATTCTTTATTTCTTATGGTGGTTTATATGTAATACATGCAAGGCACTTTATGTTACCTATTTCCTTAACTTTTAAATTCTGCAAACATGAGGATCCCCATATGGACTATACCTCAACAAGTGATCCTGATCTCAAATTGTAAGAAAAGTAGATGTTTATGGAATTTAAGTGACTAGTCAGCTATCCTGTGTATTATTCTCAATTTCCTCTTAAAACAGACAAAAACTTACGTCTTGAGCTTACCTCCAATAAAACATGCTACCTGCTATAAAACTGTCTCCATCAATGTATTTCCCTCATTCTGCCCTCATCTCTGGTTTATCATTAACTGTATTTGAAAAGTTTAAGAAAAATGAATCATTGAGAAGAAAATGAATTACTTTTTATTGGCAACTGATTAACACATAAGATTATTTTCACTAAACTACAACTTTGAATAACTATATTACATATGGAGAGATATATTAAAAACTGGTTTTTGAGAATATAAATGCATCAAAAGACTAATGTCATGAAATCACAAGAATAAAGCTGGAGATGATCCCAGAATCCAAGATGTCCCAATGGCCTTCTATATTAATTTTGCTGTTCTTGACATTTTGCATAATGCGTGGATTCTTAGTTCAAATTAGGAGAAGAATTTTTGTTAGCCGCATTCTTTTCTTTCCAACTCCTGCTTATGCCTTACTGAGGAGATAGTACAAACCTTATGCTGTCTGTTTTTATGAGACATGGTTTTCCCCGGCATCTACAATGAAAACAGGTTTGAATAAAGGAGTTGATTAGTCTGGAAGTGCTAATTGACTATAAAAGTAACATTAGCCATCAATCTCTTCCTCTATAAACATTGACCAGTTAGTTGTTTCCATAATGCCATATATTATGTATAGTACACTCTATTAATGTAAATGTGATGCTTGTTAAGAAAGTGCAATTTATTGTACATTGTCTCAATAAATGTTTACTTTTATAATCGTTATGAACTTGAATTGGATTGGTATCTTGTGTAGATGTGTGTATGAAACCTTGTGAAAAAACAAATGTGACCAAGAAGGTAACAAGGTGGCTGTTTTTGTGAGCCAGTGATGTTTTCAATGCTTTGTGTTGCCCCTTTGGTCCCATTAAACAGTAATAAACATCTGTTTTAAAGTCCCTGTGTCTGATTTTTTTCAAGTTAACTTTATTTTGAATCATTGGACCATAGTGCTTATATAACATTTACTGATGTTAGCTTAGAAAGAAAACATGCTGTGGGATAATGCTCTTGTACACTGTAAAGATTTGTCACTCATATTGATTTAATAAAATACTGATTGGCCAGTAGCCAGGCAGGAAGTGTACGTGGGGCAACCAGAGTAGGAGAATTCTGGGAAGAGGAAAGGCAGAGTCAGTCATAAGCCATACACAGAGAAAGCAGAGAATGCCTTACAGAGAAAAGGTACCAAGTTACATGTCTAAACATAGAAAAAATATGGGTGATTTGAGCTAGCTAGTAATAAGCCTAAGCAATAGGAAAAACATTTTATAATTAATACAAGCCTGTATGTTTATTTGGGACTGAATGGCTGTGGGACAGGGCAGGACAGAAACTTCTATCTACAAAAACATAGAAGTTTGCTCCAGGATCAGCATGGCAGAATGACAGTGTAGTACCAGTGCCAATGGCCTATTGAGGACAATAAATTCCTTGACTACAAGTAAAGAAGGTCATCTTGAGCTAATTTAATAACCTTTAAAGACAATTATTTCAAATGAAATAAGGCCAAAGAGACCTGAAGAGGCACTAAAACCCAGGCAACTGGCTCCAAAAAAAAAAATCACTTTCCAAGTGATAATTATCTGATTCTTTTTTTCTCCAAAAACATGCTTTCTAGGTTCTAAATGCATATCCACTAAGTTTTCACTTTTGACTGTTGCTGATTTGGACTAGGCATCTGATCACCATGCCTATGGAGTTTTGCTTCTAAATGGTGTACAGGCACTTTTGTCAACAACTAAAGGAGTCAAATTGAGTTTATTTTATTGATTCCCTTAAGATGTGAGACTTGAAGTATATTTAAAATGCTTGCTAAAAGAAAATGAAGTGCTGGCTCAAGAAATGACTCAGTGGTTACATTTACTCCTCTCTTAGAGGACCATGGATTGTTTCCCAGTGTTGGGCCTCATGAGGCCCAGTGTAACTTCCTAAACCTAACTTGAGTTTGGTGAGGCCCAGTGAACTTCCTGAGCCTAACTTGAGTTTGGAGAGGAGTGACTCAGCACAGCCTGACCTAGGCCCACCTCTTCCCACCAACCACTGATGTGGCAGGTATTATTGGCCCTTATTCCTCACTCCACCTCACCCCATCCCAAAACTTCTCCCCACTACCTCAGCCCTATAAAAATTCCTGCCCTGATGCAATAAAGTGACTCCCAGCTTAATCTGGGTCATTCAACACTCACTATCCCACTCAGCCCCAGGGAGAGATGATTAGCAGAATTGGCTCTGCCCCAGCCCTATCTGCTGGAGAACCCCGCATCCCAGAACCCATCTGATAGCTCCCAACCATCTGTAACTCCAGTTCTAGGACAACTGATGCCCCCTCTTCTGGCCTCCACAGGCACTGCATTCACATAACACACATACCTAAGTGCAAATGGGACACTCAAACATTAAAAATAAATCTTTGAAAAGAAAGAAAATGCAATAGAAGAGAATTGTAATAATCAGTATTATGTGGAGAAATTTAGGTTCCTATCTTGCTATGTAGGTGAAGTAAATAATCAACAGCCTAGAAACTAGCCTAGTCGTTAAGAGAATAGTAAAACTGAAGATCATAAATCTATACCTACAGGCCAGTACAAAGAGAAAAGATGTCTTATGACTGCAATATTGATATAGCAATAATTAGGAAGTTGAGGGTGCTAAGAAAACAGAACTGTTTCCAGAATATGAGTTTTTAGAATGTTAGAATTTAGAAATAGGTTATTTCTGTAATATGAGGTCTAAGGTACAGTTATTTGATATTTGATAAGGTACAGATATTTGAATAAAAATCAGAACTACTATTTATGGCATATATGCAGATAAATGCATACATTTATAGGAAATGTGCCCTTTTTTTGTATCTTTAGTTTCTAAGCACTGCTTTAGTTAGCTATTCCAGTCCCTGATTAGACATGAGAACTCTAAGAACCCAAACCCTAAAAGCTAATAAGACCTTGGCACTGAATATGAAACAAAGAATGTAAAAACCTTTCTTCAACATCTAGGATTTGACTTCCAAACATCCTGGAAAAGAACATTTTTGGTTTTCTTCCCTGTTGCTGTGAGAATATATTAAATATAAAAGGAGAAAGAGAGTTTATTTGGCCCACAATTCCAGGTTACAGTCCATAGCTGCAGGGAAGTCAGGGTGGCTTCCTTGTATGAGATGAACAAACTATCTACAACTGCTCCCCAAGTAAGAAAAGACTAACAAACCACACCCAGCTCCAGCTCATGTTCTTACTTTCCCAGTTTGTTATGGATAAATCCTGGAGCACAGTCTACCTATGATCTTTCATTCCAGTCTGCCTGTCCTTCAGGTTCTGAATTTGCTTAGCCAATTTCTAATGTGTACATCAACTCCTTAAAGATGAGAGCAAATAACAGTAAAGCGTATGAGAAGTGTCTGAGTTTCCACCCATTTAAAGGTTAAGGTGGCAGAACTTGCTTCAGAACAAGGCTTTAGATGGAAGATTCAATATGACTCTTGAGCCATAATAATATGCAAATAAGCAAATAAGATGGCAGGTGACACTTCTATATGGTGCAACAGAGTATTTGTTCCGATTTTCAGTCCTCATTTCTAGTTAATGTTTGAACACTTTAAAAATGAAATATAATAAAACATACCTATGTTAGTTTGTTTCACTTCTTATGGGATCTTGCTAATTTGTGCAGGCTGGACTAGGACTAGAGTTCAGGTGATCCTTATACACCTCCTGGAGTCAATTAGTAATTTGACATGGTAACACAGTACAGAGGTTCCTCCATCTTTCTTTAAAAAAATATTTATTATGTATACAGTATTCGGCCTACCTATATGCCTGCATGCCAGAAGTAGGCACCAGATCTCATTACAGACGGTTGTAAGCCACCATGTGGTTGCTGGGAATTGAACTCAGGACCTCTGAAAAAGCAGCCAGTGCTCTTAACCTCTGGGCCATCTCTCCAGTTCCATCCATCTTGTATTCTTGTTGAGACCATTTTATGTTTAACTAAAATTTGATCGTTGTGGTGGTTTAAGTAGGAATGGTTGCCATAGTGAGTGGCACTATTAGTAGGTATGGATATTGGGGGAAGTGTGTGACTGTGGAGGTGGGCTTTCAGATCTTATCTTCTCGAGCTATACCCAGCATGGCTCACAGCCTCCTTCTGCTGCCTGTGGATCAAGGTGGAGGACTCTGCTCCTCTCCAGCACCATGTCTGCCTGTTGGCCACCATGCTTCCCAACATGATGATAATGAACTGTAAGTGAGCCTTAATTAAATGTTTTCGTTCAAAAGTGTTGCATGGTCATGGTATCTCTTCACAGAAACAGAAACCCTAACTAAGATGATCTTCTTGATGGAGAATCTCACGGGCCTCATTCTAGGAACTCAAGGTCAAGATGCCCCAGCTAAATTAGCTTCTGGAAGGATTGCCTATTTGTGTAAATCTCCACTTCCAGTTAACCACTTAGCTTCTGTTAAACTGTATGCTTACACAAAACCTTCTCCTGCATCTATTGAGATATGAGGATGTGGTTTTGCATTTAAAAAGTACTTACCCTAAACACCCAAGTCTACACTTGGGTCGCAAATACCTGAGTGTAGTCCTATCCGCCTGGAAACAAGACTTTGAATTAGCTATTAACTGTGTTAGAGTGGTCATCTCCAGTGGGCTCCCTGTAACACTAACACTTTGTCACCTTGAAAAATTCTCTTCTAGACCATAGGTTACCAAACCAATCATGCAACATTTTTGTTACAACTCATAATACTATAACCTGTACCCAAATCAAGAAACAATACTGTTAGGTTTCAAAGAAACCTGGGACAATTGTCAATCAGTACCTGTGGCTCCTATCAGCACTCCTCACCCTACCCCCTACCCTAAACTTCTCCCTCACTGGGGCTGGGTTTCTGGATCCTTTACCCCAGCCTAATCTGTATACAACTCAAACTCATTTTTGCTATACAGGTTTTTTGGCCCAAGCCAATTGATGGCAGTTCCTCTGGTGGTCTGGTTCAGTCTGCTGGCCATGTTCAGCCTGGACTCTTCCCTCTGCCTGTTTTCTCCATATATCTATAATAAAAATCCCTCTGTACTTTAGTAGTCATGTCCTCCTCCTTTTCTTTCTTTCTTTTTAATTATTCAAATACTCAAACCTCAAAAGGTTTTCTCATTGTCTTTGTAATGGAAAAATTAAAAATGCTGCAGGATCCCCTGCAGCAGTAGGCAGCAGAAATACTGTTGGTTCCCAAGTGGTAGTAGCAGCCATGTGCAGCGGGCCCTGAGAGCAGCCAGTCCCAGGGAGAGGGCTGCCTGTCCCAAGTGATGGCTGGTCCCAGGCAGGGAGACATGTGACAGGCGGGTAAGAGATACAACATGCAGAGTGAGGTTGGCTATTTATTCAAGGGGGTTCTGGAGGGAGAAGGGAGAAAAGGAGAGAGAGAGAGAGAGAGAGAGAGAGAGAGAGAGAGAGAGAAGAGGGGAAGAGGGGAGAGAGGCAGAAGCAAAGCTGCCTCTCTGAGAGGAAGACCAAAAAGAATGAGAGCTCAGGCCAATCAGGCCAAAAGCTGAAGATCAGCCTGCCTTAGCGGATGGAGGAGGGAGTAGGTGTGGCTTGTCTCTTAATGAGACAGCACAGTCATTACATTCTTCTCTTCAGAAAAAGATGGGTTTCATTTTTAATGCTACAGGCCATGGAAATGGTGGTTTGAAA
This sequence comes from Microtus oregoni, assembly GCF_018167655.1. Taxonomy (NCBI): domain Eukaryota; kingdom Metazoa; phylum Chordata; class Mammalia; order Rodentia; family Cricetidae; genus Microtus; species Microtus oregoni. Next base: position 38,591,980 of record NW_024543072.1, read on the forward strand.
CTTTTATTTAAAAGCAACTAAGCACCATGTGCTTTCCCACCTGATAAGTGATTTTGTACAAGTTTGTGCAATAAATTCACGAATATTGCAATGTAATGTAATTATACTAGTGTACTGTAAAATGTGGTATAGCAGCATTTTCCTTCAGAGTTGTTGATTCTAATCGCTTCCCTGGCATCTATAAAGCTGACAGCAGTTGCTTGACCTCTCAATGGGTACTGTTTATGTTTTCAACTGTGTTATAGATGTCTCTATACTGTCAGAAATTAAAATAATTTGAAACTAAATAGTAAAAGCTGGGGCTTTAGTATTCGGGTTGCTATAACCAGAATATGGTTCTAAGAATTCCTCTACATTTCTTACCTAGGATAATTTAATCCAAACCCTGCTGAAAACAACAAAATAACTGAGGCAAAGGCACTAGAAATCTTGTCTCAACCGCTCATAAAGGAAAGGCAAAAATCAAAATTTTGGCCATTGAAGACAGGCCGCCTTCCCACCAGGGTGCCTAGGGGTATGTCACATGGCCCGGGCAACCCTTCCTAAAATGCTACAAGATGGCGCCACGTCAAAGGTGCTAGACACAGGACGTTTCCAGAATTCCCATGCCCACCTGAAAACCGGAGTTCTCTTCAAAAGCCTTTCTCCCTTAACATATCCGTCCTTTCTGGACCTAACTGTGCTGCTTTAAGTTCGCTCCTTTGTTCTTTCCGCTCAGCATCTCACAGTAGCCAAAGATAAAATGGCGGCCCGGCGTCCTAGCGACGGAAGCAGCGCAACTCTAAAGACTTCCCCCGGGGTCCCCAAACCGCTAGGCGTTAGTTCCACGGCTACGTCAGGCGGTGGACCGCAGCTGCGACTGCGCAGCCAGGCTACGCCGTAGCGGAATGACGTCTACGTTGCAGGGGCGGAGAGGAAAAGGCGTGACGCTTCTTGAGCATTCGTTATCTCGCGAGAATTGAGCGTTGCTAGGAGACCTGGTTGGAGGGCGGGACCACACTTGGCGGGGCGGAGCTGGGCGGGGCTTCACGAACTGGCGGCGGAGCCTCGCGAAGGTTCCAGAGGCGTCGCGTGCGGAGGGCGGGCCGCCGAGTTGCGCCGGGTCGGTGTAGTTCGCCGCGGGCGCTGTGTCGCTCTCGGGTGTCGTGTTCCGCGTTTCCTGTCAGCTCCGGTGCACCGGTGCAACTCCGGCCTCGGGTCTGATCGCCACACTATGGCTTCCGCTTTGGAGGAGGTAAGGGTCGGCCTCGACCCTCCGGCCCGCGCCGCCTGGCGGCCGCGCCTTTCCCCGAGCTCGTGTCCTCAGCATTGCCTCCGTCGCGGGCCCGCGGCCTCCGCGCCGCCACCTGCCTGGGCCCCGTGCGCCCGGCCGCGGTTGGAAGGTCGGGGGTGTGTCAGGAGCCCCATGGTGGCGCGGGTCGTGCCAGGCTCCCGGGTGGGGGTCCCCTCTCGTGTGCCTGAGGTCCTCTCTGCTCCCGGTGACCGGCTAGGGAACAGGAGTCTCCGTTAACTCAAAGCTCATTGCAGAAGCTGGTAGCTCCGAGCAGAGGGCAATTGGGAGGAATTCCTGTGCTTCCACGACGAGCCGTGATATTTGGGGCCGCATTCATTCCACCGGGCGGTTATGCATTCTATGTTATTTCTAAACGACCAGGTAGTGCTTACGAATGACTTTAGTCATTTATTTAGCAGCGCCGGTGGAGGACCTGCAGGCCTTGCACATGCTAGGCAAGCGCTCTACCAATCTTTACGTAATAAACGCATTAAAAAATAATTGGAAGTTTAGTTGTAGGTAATGGTAGGAAATTGCGTGGGGTCTATTTTTAGGTCTGTAAACTATGAGCGTGGGTGACTTGACTTTTTTGGAGCCTCAAGTTTTACTCAGCTACAAAATAGGAATGATTGAATTGCTCGTTTTCTGGTCTATATGAGTTTTATGTGATTGGTATATTGTGTTCACAGAAGCGTTGGCTATCAGTTAATATTTGCTTTTCGGAAATTTCCCCCTCACTTAGAAAAGCCAGACATCTACTTTAAAGGCAGAAAGGTGAAGTTATGTTAAAGTATTGACGGGGGTATCATCCCACAAGTAAGTAGCCTGGGGCACCATGTGCTCACTTGGAGCCTTGAGTAGCTTAACAGTCGCTCACACGGATAGTTAGGAGTAACCCTCTCCAAAGCAAGGAACTCAACTTTAGATTTGGGGATATGCATATAAGGTCCCATTTTCCTTTCGGGACAAAATTCACCTTATTAAATCACAGTCAGGTGCACAGTTCTATTGTGCAACCGTGTTATTTAGAATGTGCAGAATGTGTTCATTCCTCAAAAAATTATATCGAGTGTTGGATAAGGCACTAGCTGGACTGGTGCCTTGCATGTTCCAGTTCATTTGTGATCTATCAGTACACCTGTGATCTATCAGTACAGCATTCTTTTTATGTTGAAAATACCCATTTTACAGATAGAGCACACTCAGCTGTTGGCACACGCTTCTTCCTCCGCTTTGACGACTCTGGATCTTTGTAAACAAGTTTTGTGGGCATGTTTTTAGTCTATGCAGTTGCCAGATATTAAGACAAGTCTTTGGACACTACCATTTCCACAAGAATTGCATAAAAGATAGTATTTCTCTGTATACTCAATAGCATTTGTTATTTTCTTGGGTGTTTTGTTCACAATGCCACTGAGTGTGTGCTAAATCCATACCACCTTATGGATTTTGTTGTGTGTCTCCCTAGATATGATAAGTCTATGTGTGTGTACCTGGTGTCCAGTTGTATGTCTTTGGGAGGAAAGTTGGGTTCTTTCCCCATTTTGAGCATTTTGTTTGTGGAGGTGGACTCAATAAATAGTCCTACTTGGACTTGCCATGGTAATCAGACTCATAGAGACCCGCCAGCCGCTGCTTCCAAAGTGGTAGGACTAAAGGTGTGTGCTGCCAGGCCAAGCACGTTGGTTTTAAGGCCCCTAGTGAACAACTAGGAGATAGATTCAAACAAAAATACATGTTCACACACAGACAACAAATACATGCCAAGAAAGCAAGAAAAAGTGTGGGATAAAGTGGATAGGAAACTGCTTTATCAATTTCGGTCACCTTAAAGTTTGGATGCAGAACCTGCACTATTTTTGGTTTCAGGCTGCAAATAGAAAAGCTAAGCAATGATTCTTCTATAAAACACTTCAGTTGACACCTTATTAAAGAGTACTTTAGAGCTAAAACTGGCCATGAAGAGGGCCTGGAAATTCTGCTATGCATTACCTAGAAATAGGGTTCCCATTCCAGTCAAAAGCAAAACCTAGATTTGATATGTCTCCTTTCTCTTAAGTAAATCCATATTCTGGGAGTATGTTCTTGCTTTACTTTTTTTTTTTTTTTTTTTTTTTTTTTTTTTTGGATTTTTCGAGACAGGGTTCCTCCGTAGCTTTTGGTTCCTGTCCTGGAACTAGCTCTTGTAGACCAGGCTGGCCTTGAACCCCCGAGTGCTGGGATTAAAGGCGTGCGCCACCACCGCCCGACCTTGCTTTACTTTTGATATTTAGAATCCACATGAATTTTGAAGCCACTGAATACTATTTTGAATGAAATGCTTTGAGTCTATATTCAAAAGATGAGTGCAGTTTTGGGTCTTAGAATCAATATTTCTTGAGATTGTAGGCAGGAGCATCACTGTTGTCCTTTTTAGAAACTGTTAGAAGTAAGTACAACAAGTGAGAGCATAAAGGCCATGGAGTAATTGCCATTATAAAAAGAAGGCTAGCTTCCTTTTTACTAATACCTAGCATTTAAAAGATTTAAATGAGATCATAATAAATTACATCATTTCCCCCTTCCTCCAATCTCCCATTTGCTCTCTTTCATTTTCATGGCCTCTTTTTTTCATTGTACATACATGCTCAAGTCTGTCCTCTTCCTTGGGGAAGACTTTCTCATGCTCGTAGCCTCTCTTGTTTGCCCCTAGTTCTTTGTGTAGGGTTGAGACGTCATGGTTTCCTTGTTCTCTTTGACGTGCCTATTGTCCTTGTTCAGTTCATGTTTAGGCAGTCCTGCTGGTGCGACTTTTTGGGGGTTAGGTGTAACTTTGGATATTTATAGGAGACAGTCTCACAACAAACTTCCTGATCCTCTGGCTTGTCCAGTCTTGACCTCTTCCACACTTGCCTTAGGTCAAGGAGTTAGTTATGTTGTAGATATATCTATTGAGTCTTCAGACTCCACACCTCTGCATTTTGACTGTGGTTTTCTGCTATTCACTTTCAGTTGTAAATGGGTCATTTAAAGCCTTTTATTTAGTATGAAAGGTATAAAGTAAGGTTGTTTTTATGTTCAGGTTTCCTAGTACCAAGGCAGAAAATCTTAAGCATTTACTCAGTTATGCCAGATGATGTTTGGGGAAAATATTTAGCCCAATATTTGTATATGTGTGTGTGCGTGTGTGTGCATGCCTGCCTGTATATGCCATATGTGTGCAGGTGGCCATGGAGGGCATCAGATACCCTGGATGTGGAGTCTGAGCTGTTGATGTTGGTGGTAAGAACTAAACAGCAACATGTACTCTTTAATTACTGAGCCATCTCTCTAGCCCCTGCCCATTGATTTTTCTAGCATTATCTTATGAAGTTCCACAGCATCATAAATGTCTGTCTAGAGAAACTAGAAGACTTATCTGATGTATTGGCAGACAAGAAAAGAACAGATTTGCAAAAACCAATTTCCAAGAGTTATAAGGGACTAGATAAGCCAAGGTTTTTTCTTGGTCTCAGATTCTAACCAAAATATCAACCCAACTGCTGAACAAGAGTTTTCTTAGAAGCAGAATAATTTTTTTACATTACATTATTTATTACAAGATCAGGAGGTCTTGGCTGGTTGTTATGGATTCTCCTTTTCCCTGGATCCTGGATATTGGATCTTGGTGTATCAGGCTTAGCAGTACCCTGAGCCATCTTGCTGGCTCTATTTTATTTTTTATCTTTTGTCTTAAAAAATTCAAATCTGAGAGGAAAATCAATGAAAACCAATCACTGAAAGTATAGCCTTCGGTACCTCAGCGACGTTGCCTTCACTTTGCCCAGTTAGATGGATTCTCATCTCTTTTACTATACTGTCAAATTCTCTTAATATTTGATGCCTAAACTTGGTGTTACAAAGGATACCTATGAACAGGTTTTTTTTTTTCTATTTTTGTATTTTTCTAAAACAGGCAGGTATTAGCCTACCAAACTAGAAAATAAAGACAATCACTTGATTAATGTTGTAGAAGGAGAATTGTCCTACACCAGATAAGATTGTTTTCCTTGAATAAAAAGAAAGTCTGGGTTATTTTCAACTCATTGAACAAGAAGAAATAATTAAGTTTGCAACTCTTAAAAAATTAAAATGAACTTATTTTGTTCTTCAGTCAGTTGGATTGGGTGATAGGCCTTATTTGTCCTAACATACTTCTACCTTAACACAGTTGCAGAAGGACCTGGAAGATGTCAAAGTGGTGCTGGAAAAGTGCACTAGGAAAAGAGTACGTGACGCTCTTACAAGTGAAAAGTCCAAGATTGAGACAGAAATAAAGAACAAGATGCAGCAGAAATCACAGAAGAAACCAGAACTTGACAGTGAAAAGCCAGCTGCTGTGGTTGCTCCACTTACAACAGGATACACTGTGAAAATCAGTAATTATGGTAAGGCCCATTCCACTACAATCTAGGGCTCTGCCCAGCAGAAGTAACTACCCCATAATATAATCGTGTTACATATACTTTTTGTATGTGAAGTTTTTGCTTTTTTTTTAAATGTTAATATTTGGTGTGGGTTAGATACTATTACATATATCAAAATGGTGTTAGATACTGTACGTATTGGGAGACCAAATTAACAGATTTATGGTGAAGAATTAGGATTTTTTTAAAAATCTATTTATTTATTTGGGCTTTTCCTTTTTGTGTGTGAGACAGTTGCTTATAGCCCATGCTGGCCTTGAACTGTGGAGATCTTCCTGCCTTTACTCCTGAGTGCTGGGTCACAGTTGGGTGCTACCAGTCTACTTCTACTTTTATCTTGAGGCCAGGCATCTTGGTATGTCATCTAGACTGTATTCCAGAGATCTTCTCACGTATGCCTCGCAAGTAGCTGGGCTCCTAGCTGTGCACAAGCATGGTGCTATGCTTAGGAACTGGAATCTTAAACTTACATTCTATGGCTTGAAAGGACTGGGGTTGCATTTTTTAGACTGGTAAGGGAAGTAGAAATGGTTATTGAATTAAACACTATTGATGTTTAGCTTAGTGTAGAATTGTTAATTTCCCAGAGACAGGATCTGAATATATGGGCTAGGCTGCCGTGAACTCAGTTTCATTGATGATGACTTTGAACTCCTGGTTCTCCTTCTGTGCTGGGATATAAGTGTATGACACCATGGCAAGATCTATCAAGTTTAGATTGAGTACAAAATTATTTAACAAAACAGGTAAATAAGCCAATCTTTGTATATTTGCTGGGCATAAACGCCCATGGTAGAAAGACTGTAAGTTTGAGACCAGCAGCGGCAGTTTAGACCTTTCTCAAATAGAGAAGAAACCATAGTGGTAGAGGCCTGCCCAGGGCTAAGGGGTCAGACGGGATTTTTTTTTTTTTTTTTAAAGATTTTAGTTTTGCTCTGATGAATAAAAGGATCATGGGCTTTGCATTGAGAAACTGATTTTACTCTACTTTGATCCACATGTTGGATGCCTATCTTTAGGAATAGTACTGTTTTGAGACATAGCTTCTCTGTACTGAGAATTTTTTTAATGATTGCTTTTTAGTTTTTATGTGCGTTGGTGTTTTGTCTGCATGTATGTCTATATGAGGGTGTCGGAGTTACAGACAGTTGCCATCTCTCTATCCATTCATCTTAAGAATTTTTTTTTCATGTCTCTGTTAGTGGAGTAACAGGGAAACTCCATTACTGAGTTTTATTTTCTAAATTTTATTTATGTGTACAGGTGTTTTGTTGGCATGCATGTCTGTGTATCACCTGCATGCCTCAGAGTCTAGAAGAGATTGTGATGCCCTGGGACTAGAGTTGCCGATGCTTTGAGCTGCCATGATGGTGCTGGGCTTTGAACTCAGGCTCTCTGGGGAGAACAGCTAGTGCTTTTAACTGCTGAGCCATCTTTCAGTTCCTACAACTGAGTTTTATGATATGCCATGTTCTATAGATAGCTTCAGACATGCCTGTTCCATCTTTGTTTTGCTAGGATGGGATCAGTCAGATAAGTTTGTGAAAATCTACATTACCTTAACTGGAGTTCATCAGGTTCCCACTGAGAATGTGCAGGTACACTTCACAGAAAGGTGAGTTCTTGTTACTGGAAATACAGCAATCATTGCCTTATCATAGAAATCTTGTCTTCTATATGGCTCAAAAATTCTGCTAAAACTTAAAGAGTTAACTATACTCTAAAAAAGTAGAACAACCAAGTCTACATACTAATCCAGCGGTTCTCAACCTGTGGGTCACTCTTTGGAAGGTCAAATGATCCTTTCATGGGTTGCATACCAAATATTCCACATATATTTTTATTGTGATTCCTAACATTAGCAAAATTATAGTAATGAGGTAGCAACGAAAATAATTTTGTGGTTTGCTTTGGGGTCACATCATGAGGTATTAAAGGGTTGCAGTGTTAAGAAGGTTGAGAACCGCAGAGTGCCCGTCATAGAACCAGAAAGATAATGCTTTTCCTGTTGTATTGTAGGTCATTTGATCTTTTGGTAAAAAATCTCAGTGGCAAGAATTACTCTATGATTGTGAACAATCTTTTGAAACCCATCTCTGTGGAAAGCAGTTCCAAAAAAGTGAGTATTTGGTGGTGGTGGGGGGGGGGGGGTGTCAAATCATTATAAAAATTTCATTAAATTGAATCTCACTGGTTTAGGGAAGAGATGAACTAAAACTTTTCTGCTGTATCTGGTACCAGTAAAGTGCAGTCCTTTTGAAGAAAGTTTACCAGTTCATTGTAGAATATATTATTCTAAGAAAATTGTTAAAATTAAGGAGAAATGTTTTAGGTTAGTAGTTGTGACCCCTGGCGGTTCTTGTCTCATTTTGCCCATTTGTACAGCGGGTAATTTCAAATAGGAATGGTATATTGATAAATAAGTAGAAAGTACTAACACAAATAGTATAGTATTAGGTATATTATATGTAAATTTGCGATGCATATAAGGATCTGTAAGTACTTAGCTAATTGTTGAAGTAGTAAAAAACAGGGAAGTTTTCATTAAAAACAAAACCTGTGCTTATAGTTTTTATAGACTCGTATGATCCCTCTTTTCTTACCAATTCAAAAAGTGATGTTTAATATATCAGATATGTATAGACATGTAATTCTTGCTTAAAGGCAGTAATAAAAGCAGTGTGTTAAGTAGCCAGTTCTCACCGCTGTAGCTCATTTGTTAGCATCAAGGAGTTACACTGATCATTGAGTTTAAAGTTGTTTCCCTTCAGACATTATACCCTTTATTTTTCCTTAAATCACCAAGATTCGCCCAGTCCTTTCATCACACCACAACTGTTTAATTTAGGAGCTATTCTTTCTGCTATGCTAGTTGTCTATGGTATGCTCCTTTTAGTTCTTACATTTCACTTACTTCACATTTTGTCCCAGAGAAGCCCTCTAATGAAGTTCTTTCCATACCTCCATTAACATTCTCTTGCTTGTGAGTGTGTGTACATGCATGTACACATGTATATGTACACACACCATGATGCATAGATGGAGATCAGAAGATCAGTCCTTACTTTCTGTTTTGTTTGGGACAGTCTCATGTTGGTTCACCACTATATGCACCAGGCTACCTGGCCCACAAGCTTCTTGGATTTCCTGTCTCCATCTCACCAAGGAGTGCTGGGACTACACTTACATATGACTATACCTGGATTCTGGATATCTAAATTCTGGTCCTCACGTTTGCATGACATGCTGTCATGAAACACCAAGACCAAAAGTAACATGTCCATATCATAGTCAGTCATGAAGGGAACTCAAGGCAGGAGCAGAAGCTGAGGCCAGGGAGTAAGTACCTGTTCTTTGGGGCTTGCTCAGCCTTCTTTTTTATGCAACCCAAGACTACCTGCACAGGAGTTACACTCCCTGTCTGTCAATCAAGAAAATGCCCTACAAACTTGCCAATGGGCCATCTGATGGAGGCATTTTCTCAATTGAGGTTCCTCTTTCTAGATATTCAGCTTGTCTAGTTGACACACAAAAATCAACTAGGACATATACACATAAGTTTTACCTATTGAACCTAGGTAGGCTCAGCCCAAGAGACTTTCTAAATAGGGTCTCAGGTAGCCCAGACCCATTCCACAAAGAAGGTAAACATGACCTGGAACTTTTGATAATTCTGTCTCCAACCCTGCTGGAGTTATAATTGAGACAATGTCCTGTTTTATATGATAGTAGGAATCAGACCTAGGGCTTCATGAATTCTGAGCAAGCCTCTACCTGAACCACATCCTCAACCCTATCTTCAGGTCTTTGATGGCATTAGCATTGAAAGTATTCCGGCCTATAATAGCATCAAGAATGAGTGTTAACATACTAGGCATTTAATTGGGTAAATTACCATTTTGTAAATATTTATGTTTACAAGCTCCCACTCTTTTTCTTCCAGGTCAAGACTGATACAGTTATCATCTTATGTAGAAAGAAAGCAGAAAACACACGATGGGACTACTTAACTCAGGTGGAAAAAGAATGCAAAGAGAAAGAGTAAGTTTACTCTAATAATTTTACTACTTTTGTCTGGGGTTATGGTTTCACTTTATGGATCACAGTTGTACAAGCAAATTGTTTATCTCCTGATGACTTCTGGTCAGCCTGTTTGTATCTGCTTTCAACTATCAGAACCTTTCTATTTTGAGATGGGGTCTCTCTAGTATGTAGTTTGCTCTCTTAGAACTTACCAGGCTAGCCTTGAACTAACAAAGACCCACCTGCCTCTGCCTTCTGAGTGCTGGGATTAAAGCTGTGCACTACTATGCCCAGCCCGTTAAGAGCCTATTTGCGGAGGGTAAGGGCCAGTTTAAGACAATTATTGTATCGCTTGTTCTTTAGCATTATTTCATTCCTGGGCATATTGGTATGTCTATACATACTTTGGCCTTGATCGTAAATAATTCTGCTCTAGGAATTTCAAGAAGAGTTCAACTACCCAAATCTTGATTCTTCAGATGTCTTTTAGGTGTAGTTGGTTTCACTATCATTGGTTTTATGTGACAAGGATACTTTTTGTTTTTTTTTTTTAAAGTTCTGTTGTGTAGCTCAAAACTTTTGTCTCCAAAGTAATGAGAGTGTATGCATTTACTATCACATCCAGATTTACTTTTATACTCCAATTTTATCAGATGACTTCCACTTGGATCCGTTTTAAGTTTGTTCCTATAGTTGGCAGTGCCTGCACCAAGTCAGTTACTCATCTTTGTCATTCCTCCCCTGGTAGCCAGAATGCATTTGGGAAGTGTTAATTAGGCTAGAGTTAGGAATATTTGACTACTTGTGGGTTGATTTAAGCCAGAGCTTAAATAATGAGACCTAATTCAAAAAGTAAATGTATACCTCATTGGCTCTATTTGGACATTCATTGAAGTAGAATTGTTTACTACATTAATTAAAGGCTATAGCCTCAACACAAGGCCCAGATCCATGGATTTCAAGTTTAGTGGTTTTTCTAATTAAAATGCATTAGTTTTCCTTATGTATCCATACTGTAATGCGTGCTTGTAGTGTTTTCCTGAGTGTTTTTTTAATGTGAAGAAACTTGCTTGTAAAAAAAAAAAAATCAACAAATTAGAAAAGCTATTATTCATATTTACACATTAAATACTTACATATTTTCTTTTGAAATTTCACTGCCACATGGTTAGTCCTTGCCATTTCGTATGCTATGCATATGTGGCTATGCACTTTGACCAGGACAAACCTAGGCATGCTATTGTGATATATGCCAGCATCCCTTCTCTACTCTTCTACTTCCTACCAGTTACAATCTACGAATGTCTTTCCATGCTTCAATTTTTCAATGTTTTCTTTTTCACAGAAAGCCTTCCTATGATGCTGAAACAGATCCTAGTGAGGGATTAATGAACGTTCTAAAGAAAATTTATGAAGATGGAGATGATGACATGAAGCGAACCATTAATAAAGCATGGGTGGAATCTAGAGAGAAGCAAGCCAGAGAAGACACAGAATTTTGAGACTTAAGTCCTTTGGGAACTGTTGTGGAATGCTCATGTTTCCAGTTGAACTGCACATAAAATTTGACAGATAACTATTTACACAGCCTTCTAAGTAAAAACAGCAAATTCTCATATCTTACTGGAGGATTTGATTTAAATAAAAATACTTATTAAACGTTCTCCATTAACATCCTAGTCATTTTGTTTAAGAAAGGGTTATATGGTGTTCCTTATTGTAATGTAAGAAGGAAATCTTACATAATGAAAATATTACTTTTGTTCTGGCTGAGAAACAAAAAATATTTGCCTGTCTGACATCATCTCCCACTAAAGTAAAAATAAAACCAAAATTCTTGCATAAGATGCAAATTTGTACACAAACTTGCAAGTTACTATAGACCTGTTACCCGTTATTACCAGCTTAAGCAGTGTGTGTGCCATACGTTACCATGTACTACTAATTAAGTATATTTATGAATATAAAATAAAAAAAACAGAAATGACAAAAAATAGACAAACATGTTGGTAAGTACTGTCGTGGATCAGATGGCTTATAAAAATATAACCACGATGCAAAACTTTAAAAATTAATCTATTCCTTTGTTCAATAAAGTTGAAGCTTTATGTAAAAGGTGAGTTTTGCTATCTGTAGTTTATTTGAAAAGTTAGGCTGTCACTGCGTCTACTGCATGACATTCAGAAAGCAAAAGGGACTGGATTGGTGATTACGCTGTGTTAAATGTTAAGCTCCACCACCAAGAAGAAAGCAATTAGATGCCTAGAAGGAAAGACAAGTAGAACCACTATAACTACAAATAAGAATTAGGCAAAAGTCAGAACTTAAAATTAACATACAGAAAAAGGGTGGCTGGGACAATAATGCCTCTAGAACTATGGTACTAAATAAACAGACTAATGAAATAGACTGGGATTGAATGTTAGAAGATTAGAATAAGAGTGGTATTTGGTAGGAGAAAATGAGTTGATACCACTATAGCTTAAAACAGCCATATTCTTCACATTCATAGCAAAAAAACAAAAACAGCGAAGTATACAACTACCAGAAAAGATGGAATTCCATTATAACCTAAGAGTGAGGTTAAAGTCTTAAACTATAAAAGGAAAATATGTAGCAAAATACAAACCAGAACATACTGAGAGGTTTCCAATAATTATAAGTAAATAGTTCATAGAAATAAGAAAGGAGTTGGGGGCTGGAAAGATAGCTCAGAGCACTGAATGCTCTTCCAGAGGTCCTGACTTCAATTCCCAGCAACTACATGGTGGTTCACAACCATCTATAATAAGATCTGGTGCCCTCTTCTTGCCTGTAGGCATACATGCATACAGAACACTGTACATAATAAGTCTTTTAAAAAAATAGTTGGGAGAAATGAGATTTTCTTGAGTGGGATAGTTGCTGGTAAGTACTCTAATAAGCAACCCTAATGAAAGTCATTGGGTCACCAAAACCAAAGGGAAGAAGGGGATCAGTGGATCTGGACAAGAGAAGATAATGAGAGGTATGACTAGCTCAAACCATTATCTTTGCTATGCATGCTACTTGGAAATACAACAAAAATCTGTTTACCCTGTTCCAAAAAAGTACTAAGAAAAACTATACCACCCTTAACTTACATTGGAGAAACCAATAGTTTTTATTTAAGAACATACTAGAAAATGCATAGGTGGGAAAAGAATGAAAAGGTTAGCTAGCTCAATTGTTAGTTTCTGTTGTAATTAAATATTTTGGTTTTTCAGGACAGGATTTCTCTGGTTAGCCCTGGCAGGCCTTGAATTTACATAGACCTGCCTGCCTCCTGGGAGCTGGTATTGGGATTAAAGGTGTGTGCTGCCACCACCTGGCTAGAGTCTACTATATTAATTTGAAAAGCTAGGGATTATGGAGCTGGAGCTACCTGGGGTTGGAAACTGAATTGTGGTTCTCTGTGAGAGCTGTTCATGCTGAGCCCTCTCCATCTCTAGAAATGTGGGGGGCTGGAGGAATGGCTCAGAAGAGAATATGTACTGTTCTCCAGGGGGCCAGAGTTCAGTTCCTAGCACCCCACCCACCTTGGACAGCTCAGAACCACTTGTAATTCACCTCCCAGGGGACTCCAACACCACTGGCAGCCTCAGACAACTATACTGACGTGTAAATACCCATACATGTACACATAATTGAAAAATAATAAAAATAACCTTTAAAAATGGACTCAATGTCACCAGCTTGTTTACTTTTATCACAATATATAAAAATTCCAGTATATTACTAGTACCACTAATTGTGGCATGATATTTAGAAACCATCTCAGTAATGGACAAATGAAAATATTCTAAAGATGATTAAGAATAATTACTACTAAATTCAATGTGCATACTATTGTTTAAATAGTTGTGTCTTCAAATGCATATTGAAATTTAACACCCAGTCCCTGGTATTAAAGAGTTGGGGCCTTTAGGAAGTAAGGCTGGCCATAGTTTCATGAATGAGATCAGTGCCCTAGGAGCTCCTGGAGGATTGCGTTCATCCCTTTTGCATCCTCTGACAAGTCAAGCTCTTATTCACCACCAAATAGACTGGCCCTTTGATCAGGACTTGCTACTCTCCAGAATGGTGAGAAATGTTTCTATAAATTAATAGCAGAAATGGACCAAAGTTAAATCCTGTTAATATTTGTTCGCAATTCTTTGTACACATAATTCCAATTTTTTTTCTGTTCCATAATTGTTAATAGGGATAGTTCTCTACAAGGAAAAAGAGAAGCTGCTAGAGTAGACAGAATTAGAAAATAACTACAATCCTTAACAAGATCAGGGTAACAGTCACAGTAAAATATGTAAGTCACTGGCAAAGGTGAGCTTTAACTGCAAAGATCAGGCTAGCCCTATCTGAACTCACTGATTAATATAAGCATTAAAAGTTGGGCAATTAGGAGCTAGAGAGATGGCTCAGTGGTTAAGAACACAGGCTACTCTTCCAGAGGATTGGAGTTTAATTCCCAACTGTTTATAATTTGGGATCCAATTCCCTCTGAGTACCAGGCACACACGGAGGACAGAATTACATGCAGATAAAACAACTCTATACAAATAAATACTTTAAAAAGATAACAAAAAACTACTTAGTAGTTCTCTTATTCACTGTCACACAAACGTGACACTATAATCTAATCTAAAAATCCTCTTTAGCTCTCCATCCATTATTCCAAAAGTCAGAGTAACTGTAGGCCAAGGAAATTAGCCTAGTGCTACAATGCCACAGAAAAGCAACTTGTCAATTAGATGGGACGTCTCTAACAATGTTTTGTGAAATCACTATTAAACTATGTTATTTTGTTACTAAACATCAAACTTGAAGGAAAACAACATACTTCCGCAGAAAATATTTTTATTTCACTCTTATGCCTTGTATGGGAGTAATATGCCTATTGTAAAGTTAAGAGGAAAGATGTTTCAATGACAGAAATCATATTTCTTCATTTAAAAATCTAAAAGTAATTTAACTGTAGACAGTATCAGGTAGGTTAAACATATTAGACCCTATAAAAACTAGGGTTTAGTCTATTAGTAAAGTCTCTTTTGCCAGGATTGGCTTCCCGGGCAGCTGAGTAGGCTCTGAAACTGATTTACCATATTGCTCGCTGAACTCCAGAAAGTAGCCCATGGTCAGCTAAGTGGCGGAAGACAATGCGACTAAGCCTCCAGCGACGCTTTACACCACGTGGACGGGATGTCATAACACAGCGATTTCTGATTCTCACAGGACAGCTATCCCGTGGAAGGGCAGCAATCTCTTCACTAGCTATTTCCTAGGGAAAAATCAGAATAGATCACAACTCAGGGCCTAAAGCAGAGGAAGGATGGGCTATAATCTTAGGCAAACACTGGATGTGGTATTAAGCCTTGAGTAAGAACAAACCAGGAATGTTTGATGTTTTTCCAAGATGATTTTAAAAATTAAAACAAGAAGAACCCAGAGACCATAATGACAAAGTTCAGTGTATGTTTATAAACAACATACACACATACACTGAGTAGCCAGCACTGATTTATAAAATGACACTATCAGCACCCAAAGGCTTTATCTGTGTCTCCCTTCTTGGGACACTGGCTAACAGCTACCAGGTTCACTAACACAGTAAGGTCACATTTCCCTGTTGTAGATTGTATGTAATATGCTCATATAACCTCTTTCTATTCATTTTTTTGGCTTTTTTATTCAACAATATGCTTGGGAGATCACCCACACTGTTCCAAGTGTCATTAATATGTCAGTCTCCTTGGTGTTAGTTTTGTTGAGTGTGCTGGAATTCCATTATCTTTTTTTTTAAATTTTGTTTTGGTTTTTTGAGACAGGGTTTCTCTGTGTTGCTTTGGAACCCTGCTGAGCCCCACATCGTGGCAGTCACCATCCTACTCTCTGCTTCCATGATCAACACTGTCTTGAGCTGAGCTGCCCAAGGCCCTCTTCTTTACTCTCTTAAGTGGATACACCACTGTAGTAAAAGCTCCAACAGAATGGCCATAGGATTTCAGTTTTCTGGTCTTTAACTTAAACCAGATGAGATTTAAAAGACAATAAACAGCCATGTTTAATCCCAGTGATCAAGAAGCAGAGGTCAGCCTGGCCTACAGATCAAGTTCCAGGAGAGCCAGAAGTACCAAGAATTCCTGCTTCGAAAAACTGAAGTGTGGCATGCAGGCAGACATGGTGCTTGGGAGATAGCCAAGATCTCTACATCTGGATCCACAGGCAGCAGGAAGAGACACTGAGCCACTAGGCGTAGCTTGAGCTTTCAAGGCATCAAAGTTCACCCTAGTGACAAACTTCCTCCAACAAGGCCATACCTCTTAATAGTGCCACTCCCTATGGATCTATGGAGGCCATTTTTTCAAACCACAATTGGCTCAAATATCTGATGTGTGAAATATGGTAGTTTAATGGCACCATGCTTCTCACCATCATGGTAAAGGACTAAACCTCTGAAACTGTAACCCACCATTTCAATTAAATGTTTTCCTTCCTAAGAGTAAGCATTGCAATGTTGTCACCTCACAACAATAAAAACCATAACTACGACAAAAAAAAAAAAAAAAAAAGAAAAAGAAAAACTGAAGTGTGGGGGAAGGGGAAGAATACATAACAAAGTCTAAATCATTCTGCCAGTTTATATAAATGTTTTGTTTCTATGAGGTAAGTAGCCTTGAGTTTCTAATTTCCTACAAGCCTACGTGTACTCTGTCACCACTTAAGTGTAAAACCATATGATGCAGAAGACCAAACAGGGTTGATGCCTTTTATTTAGCCAGACGTATATGACAAGAAAGGAAGGCTAAATGGGAGACCACCTAACCATGGACATGGAAGGGGCATGAATTCAGTGGGGGTAAGTTCTGAGGAAGGACCACATGCCATGTGTTTTACACACAGTCCGTGCATTAGAAATACCTCCAAATGCCTTGTTGTTTCAAAGACAGGGATGAAGTTGGGAGACCTTGTGTCAGAATACTTACAGTTTCTATGTGGTCACCACTCATTAGTACTCTCGAGGGACTGTATAATGAAATAGCTGAAGAACCAAGAAGGAGTAAACAGCTGTTCTTTATCCTAAACTTACCAAAGTTGGTTTTAAGGCTGTTCATGTTGACTTGAGAATTTGATCTTATTTTCCAGAAATTACATTAATACTAAGTTGCAGTAAAATAGCATCGAAAAGAATCTGAAATGATGTCAATTAATAATTTTTTGAAAGAAAGGGACTCAATTGGCTAACCTGAAGTTCTTTAGGCAAAATGGTGTTCTTTCTGAGCGAATTGATCCGAAGCCTCTCATCTGCATATTCATAAGCCATTTTCCGTCTCTTCACATCACGCAACATTTTCCAGTCTACATAGTAACTTCGAACTTGACTTGACGCTGATGAAGGAATCATCTGAAAGACAGAGACAAGGACCATGGGTAATGCAAGCTTTTTTTCCATGTAAACTTCCTTCAAGTCACTGCTTATGACTTTTAGCAATGAAAAAAATTACATGTGTTTGACACATGCAGGTACATGTGTGCTTGTGCAGGGATGGGCATGTGTGTGGAGGTCAGAGGACAGCTTTCATGAGTCAGTTCTCTCCTCCACCACACGGGCCTTTGGATTGGCCTAGACAGGCTTGGTAGCAAGAATTTTACCCACTGAGCCAGCTCATCAGACCAAGACTTAATATTAAAAAAAACCAAAACCCGACTTATTACATTTATTTGTGTGTGCATGTGCATACTCCAATACATGGAAATCCGAGGGCAATTTGGAGGAGTGTTCTTCTTTCTTAAATCATTGTCCCCTGCACCCACATCCTCAAGTTCTGATGACATCAAAGTTCCTTAGCTATAAAATCAGAGGCAATCTGAAGAGACTTTCCAAACTTCCACTACCATACCTGTCCATTCAGCAGCATTTGTACTACACTCTACACCCTCTCCTGCGGCAACTCAGGTCTCCCGCTGGTTGATAGCTCTGTCTAGTAAAACTGTCTCGAAGACTTCTCCAATTTCCTTTGCCATTTTCCCCAGTTTCTATCCGTATCACAACACCGTCACTCCTCAAGCCTACAGCTAATACCAGCCCTTTCTTTAATTCACTTTTCGGTTTTAGCGGAATGGCTTGCTCTCTACTCGAAATTCTGTCACCACCTGCTTCCAAGCCACCACACTCTTTGGTTGTCCTGACAGCCAGCTCCCTTCCATTTTCACGCAGTTCTTTACACCCCGAGTCAAGCTCTTAGCTTTCCAATCACGGCCCCCGTTTGCCGCTTAGGCCTCTCCTAACCAAGCCGGAAGGAGAAAGCGGATGGAAGGAGCCCTGGGATTGGTTTTCCGGGCGCATTACAGCTGACAGGTACAGGGGAACCCACGGGACACGGGGCTCAGGGGAGAAAGGAGCTGGAGACAAAGGCAAACGCCTGACCTGCCGGAAAGTCCGCAGCAGCGAGCCCAGCACGGACGCCGCCATGTTGCCCGACTCGCCAGCCAACCACCGCCGCGTTCCGACGCCGGAAACAGATTGGGCGAGGGGTGGGGCCTGTGCCTCAAAGGGCGGGCCCGGGGCGGGATTTAGCCTATAAGGAGGGAGGGGCTAAGTACGGGACTTGCGCTCTCGCGGTATTTCACGGAACCCGGGCAAACCATCCACTCGGCCCGCCCACTCTGGCAGTGGTGGTGTAGTGAGGCTGCGCGTCCTTGTTGTCTCCGTAAACGTTTCCGGCTGTGGCACGTGTCATATTTCTGCTGTAATGGTAATGGAGATGATGATGGCAGTGGCGTAGATAGAGTTTCTGTTTGCGTGTCTAGGGCTCTAATACACATTGCATCTGTATTAAGGTTAAATACGTTTTTGTTCCTGTGAAAGCTCCACCTCAAGTCTCGTCACCCCATCTCTCTCTCCCCAAACCGTGCCTCGTCTCAGAAAGCTGGTCAAACACTGCTCCTCCCGCGGAGACGCTCAAGACCACGCCCACAGGGTATTTAAACTGCCCGCCGCGCTGCGAGGGTTTCAGGTCTCTTCCCTCCCCCTACTCTCTGGGGAGGGCTGGATAATCATCCAGGTGCATATTATCCATTAAACCTGGGCTTTTCCTAATTCAGTTTGGTTTGGTCTGATTTGGATTGCTGCATCCATGGCTAGGCTGCAGAAACTTCAGTTTTAGCTTTTATTGTCGCTGAATGTGTGTGCCATTGAAAATCTCCTGTTTTCAGTCTGGTACAGGGTACTTTCTGTTATCCTCCTTGTTAGGAATTTTTCCTCTCTGCCGACGCAAAATCATAATCAAGCCAAATCAAAACAAGCCAAATTAAAAAATATCCAGATTTAATGGTATTCCTGCGCTCTCAGGGCAAACGAGGGGGGCGGGGAACACCACATCCTGTGGGAGTGGTCTTGACCCTCCTTCGGGGAGGGGTCAGGAGTCAGGACCTGGCATGCTGGGATTTGGAGTCCAGACCAAAGCAACTCCCTGGTCAGGGAGTCTGGGATGGATGCTAGGGGCTGGGGACTACGCCCCCTACTTCACTCCTTATGTGTTAATTCGGTGAGGAACCGCTTATCAAGCTGTTTACACAAGAACATCCTGATGAAGGAGACCCTTTTCTTTAGGCGTTCCAATTTATTGAACATTTCTAGTGGACTAGGAAGAGTCTGGTTAAAACCGTCAGACAGGAAGAGACAACAAGAACCCTGCCTGTCACACTAAGATCTAAAACTTCCTAGACCAGGAGCAGCAGGCAGATGTCTGTCTCAAACCCTTGCTAAGACCCTTCCCTCCCTACAGGGCGTCATCTACAGTCATCTCTAGATATGGGTATACAGCAAACTCCTCTGTATTATCTTGTTTCTTGTTTTAAGATGCCTATTTTGCAAAGGGAGACAGAAAGACAGAGTTTGGGATTAGATAGATGGGAAGAACTGGGAGGACTTGAGGGAGGGGAAATCGTGATCAGAATATACTGTATGAAAAAATATTTTCAATTAAGAAAAAAGGAAGAGTTTTGGTGTAGGAGGGTCTTCTCTCTATGTGTTACTTTCATTGGTTAAATAAAGAAACTGCCTTGGCCTTTTGATAGGGCAGAAAATTAGGTGGGTGGAGTAGACAGAACAGAATGCCGGGAAGACGAGCAGAGGCAGATGCCATGATTCTCCAACCCAAGACAGACGTAGGTTAGAACAGTTATGTGGTGATTCACAGATTTAATAGAAATGTGTTAATTAAGATGTAAGAGCCAATAAGAGGATAGAGCTAATGGGCAAGGCAGTGATTTAGTTAATACAGATTTCCGTGTGGTTATTTCAGGCATATGCTAGCCAGGTGGCCGGGAGCTGGGCAGGACGAAACCAAGGACCCGCTCCTCTTACAACAGAGTTTAAATGATGTGTTACTATTTCAGCAAAGTTTTTTTGGAAGGGGCATAAAAGTCAGACACACTTAAAGACTGTGGGGTAAAAAAATGAGTTTTATAAAATTACATTATTGCACAGACCTGTGAGATTATTGAATTCCTGAAAGGCCGAGAAAACAAATCTGAAAGATCAAATCCAATATTCATACTTACAATATCTTTGAAAGTTAAACTTTTAACTGCTACATTTTTTCCATAGTATATTTTTTAATTTTCTCCCAAGTACAGTGCTTTCAATCCCCTAAGAATGAAGGACATCAGAAGTCCCATACTAAGAACACAGAGATAAAGGAAGAGTTGGAAATATTGGCTGGAACTTGCAAGTTTAACCCAGAAGCCACAACTTTACAAACCAATCCTAAGGTGCTGTGCACTGAATATGCTGTGAGTATTCAAGCTATGTTGTCTGTGCATCACAGTTTGTCTGTATAGTTAAAGATTGACAACATACAAGATTATTCCCATCAGAATTTTATATTTATAGCAAAACTATAGTTAACATGCGTATGGCACCTGCCTATTAAACATCAAGCGGAGTAAGAATATGCATGTCTTTGATGACTGAGCACCCAACTACTGGCTTCACTTACTTGTCCAATGAATACATACCACATTTTCCCAATAATTAATTCAAGGTAATTCATGATAAAAGAAAAATCTCCAAAGAAAATAACTGGAAATTGAATTAGATACTCCTTTAATTGGGAATACGTTTAATAATAACAGTATACATTATTTTTTTAGTGAGTTTTCAGTTTGAGAAACTAAGAAGCAGAGCTAAATCTTAAGATTTTTTATTTGATAAAATTGGCAATTTATTGAAAAGTGGGAGATTCCTCAGCAAAACCACTGACAATACATCCTTCACCCAGAGAAAAGCCTTTTGGTAATTTGGGGGAGTAGCTGAGTTACCATATGACTTGAAGGCTGAAGCCACCTAGGAAACTGGCCCAGTGAGTGAAGAGAACCAATGATGGGTGATGGGTGTGAAATAAACATTACCTCAGACTAACCAAATGCTTAATTTTTAAATGGCTTTGAATTTTTTTAAAGATAAATGCATCATCGTGCTCTCATAGAAATGAGTCAGAAGACTCCAGAGTCCTGCTAAAGCTGGGAACACAAAGTAAATGCTGAGAGACAAGAAGTCACTCCAGATGTAGAATTGTAGAGAGTGGTCCTGGGAATGAATGGCACTGTGCCTTTGGCACCAGATACAAGGGCGTGCTGCTCTGGAAAGGAAGTGGGGACACTTTGCCTTAGCCAGTGGAGAGACAGATCCCAAGTGGAAGTGAGATTTTTAATTCTTTAGTTTACCTTCTGCTGCTCACATCTCTGCCTCCTCTGCAGCAACTCCAGCAGCTCAAAAGTCTGTTAGTGGGGTCTGCCAGGAGGAGGCCTGGGGAGAATGCATCTTCTCCCTCTGTTCTTGAATGATTTGGAGGCTTTTTTGAGGATCTTCTCATAATTCCCATGCATGGATGATAGTGTATGCTGCTAAACAAGCCAAAACCTTCCAGACAGAACTGGGCCTCCAGTTTCCTTGCTTCCATATAAAGGTTA
Source organism: Microtus oregoni (assembly GCF_018167655.1). Classification (NCBI taxonomy): domain Eukaryota; kingdom Metazoa; phylum Chordata; class Mammalia; order Rodentia; family Cricetidae; genus Microtus; species Microtus oregoni. The sequence continues at coordinate 38,613,712 of NW_024543072.1, forward strand.
TTTAGAGATCAAGCTTTCTTCAAACGTCTGCCTGTCAATCTTGTTCTCAGGCAGTCACCCCCACATCTCTGCAGGAACTTGGTCTGGAGCTGGCTGTTGATAGCACCACTGTAGTCTTACTGGGTGAATACCTTTCTGGACAGCAGTACATGCTGACACGTTTTGGAGAGGACTTGCTGGGCTACCCCTCTGCCATCCAACTGCGATCTTACTACCTTTATCAGCATTATTTGTGTAAAACTAGTTGTGAAAACATCTCCCCCCACCCCCTTGTAGGCTATGTTTGTATCTTGTATTATGGTATGACAAGGAACATTGCCAAGAAGTCATCTCTACAGTGTTTAAAGAACAGTCAGGAGAATTATATCTGTCTAGAGATAGGCACAGGACCTTGGTCAGATCTTCCCAACAAGTGACCAGAAAGACTTCAAGCCCCAGGAGCCAGGTAGATCTAATAGGTTTCTTTGTTGGAAATGGCAAACTAAACTAAGGATGCTAGTGCATAGCTGTAGTCCCAGCTCTTGGGAGACTGAGGCAGAGGATCAGGAATTTAAGGCTAGCCATCATGGGCCACAATGAGAGTTTGAAGTCATTGTAGGCTACAATGAAACCCCGTCCAAAAAGAACAAAAGCATAAGCAAACAAACACAACAACAACAAAGGACAATGACTAATTGGTGGCACATGGAAAAGTCTCTCAGGCCTGATAGAGTAAGTATTCATGATGTACAAGCTTTTGGTACTGTTTATCAGTTTATTATTAAGGGATACGGATACACAGACAAATAGAGGAAATGTATAAGGCTCTTAAGACATAAGAGAAGGGACACAGAACTTCATGCCCTTTCTGCTCTCTGGGAAACTCCACTCCAAACTCCAGAGAGTTCCGTTAAACATCATTGGTAACTATAAAAGTATAATAAAACATACATGATGCTTTAGTCTACTTCACACTTCTATAATAGGATACCTAAGACTGGATAATTCATAAAGAACAGAGATTGGGGAGAGGGAGGTAGCTCAGTTGGTAGAAAGCTTGCTGTGTGAGGATATATGAGGGATCCCTGGTTAGAGCCTCAACACTTCATAAACTTGGCTGGTGGCTCATGCCTGTCATCCCAGCACTCAGGAGATGAAGGGAAGAGGGTCAAAAGATGAGTTAAACAAAGTCCGAGACCAGTAGACTACATGAGACTGTGCCTCAGAAACAGCAAACACGAGTGCCGACCACAGAGGCCAGAAGAAGGCATCAGATCACCCCCAACTAGAGGGACAGACCCTTGTAAGCCATTACGTGGATGCTGGGAATTGCACTCAGGTTCTTTGGAAGAGCAGTCATCTTAACCACTGAGCATTCTCCAGCCCCATTTGGGGACCTTGTTGCACCATCACCACAGTGAAGCACGGTTAATAAAACTCAGAGATAGAAATTGGGTTTCAACATAAAGATCTGAAAAGCAAAAGAGCCAGCCACTGGCTTTTATCTCAATCTCAGTCCAAAATGGCGATCCTGCCTCCAGGGATCTCAGAACAAGAAGGTGTGTATCACTGGGACTAAAGGCATGCACTGCCCGGTTTCTATGGCAACTAGTGTGGCTACTGGGATTAAAGGTGTGTGTCACCACTGCCTGGTCTATAAGGCTGGCAGAGAGGGGAGTGCAGTGTGGTGAGGGTAGGGGTCTAAGCGTGTCAAATTTTCCAGGGCTGGATGCCATTCGGTAGTTAGTTATACCACACTTTGTTCCTCTCAATTGAAGTGTAATTGGCTTCTACCCTTTGAATAACCGTGCTGTGAACCATGTGAGCCAATATCTTAAACAGTATTAGTTTAAGCACTTTATGGGGTGTTTATCATTTTGAGAGTCTACGAAAGCAGTATTTATTTTGAGACAGAAGTCTGAGCTACTTAGAAGGATGAACCTCACAAAAACAGTTTAAGGTGTTTCAAATATACACACATATATATATATGCATATTACTGGCAATTTTATGATCTAAATTTTTTCCAGATTCCTTATAATTTACATATATTTCCTTAATACCTACATATATACAGAGGTTAATTTATAAATACTAGCTAGTTCTTATCTTCCAAATCCATCATTTCCATTTATATTTTTAAAATCATTTTATTATTATAGTTTATGTGTACGAGTGTTTTGCCTGCATTTATGTGTGCCTGGTGCCCATGGAGGCCAGAAGAGGACATCAGATCTCCAGGGACTGGAGTTACAGATAGTTTTGAACTACCATGTGGGTGCTGGGAATCAAACCCTATCCTTTGGAACTCTCTTAACTGCTGAGCCATCCAACCCACCAGCCCTCCAAATATTTTTAAAGTGTGTTTTTTAGTGGTGAAGGAAAGGGTCACTTCTGGTGCCTTTGTTTATCCCCAGGGACCAGGCTGTCAGAGTCATGACCAAAGCAGCAAGATGTTAGATGTCAGGGATGTTTGCTTCACTCGCGTTTACCCTTAGTGCAGATCCATTCACTCTTCTTCCTTTGGCCCCTCTTCGTCTGCCTTCAAGCACTGTGATATCAAAGGGTAGGCTTGGAATCCACTCCTAATACAGGATCCATGGTTTCCTTACTGTCTCTGGCTAGGGAGAATTAAATAATTGTTCATTTCTCTTACTTTGTAACCAGGAAGTAACAGAATGAACTTGGCACCAGCCTCTCAGTTCCACTGTGAGAGCGATCTCATGGGCTGTTCTTACCCCTTGTCTGTGGCTGTGAGAAGTCTCCAGTCCTTGGCTCTGACCCATTCCCATCCACCCTTGCAGTGCTTCACAGTGATGACGTTTGCAAAGGGGTCCGACCAGGCCTTTCACTCAAGAGCTGGGTGTGCTTGGACTCAGAAGAACTAGACTTGGACAAACAGAGGAGACATCAAAGAGGAGGCTAGTGGGAATGAGAAGAACATGTGGAGGGAAATGGAAAGGCACAGCATAGGCATGAACGCACACACAGACATACACTGATACACACACACTGATACACACACACACACACACACACACACACACTGATCTCAGCTCTAAAATGATGTATACAGGTAGACCATGGATGAAACCACTATTCTCGTTTTGTATCTGCCTTCATTTAAATTCCACCAAATAATAATTCTGTTGGGGCTATAGAGAGGGCTCAGCCATTAAAGGCTAGACTCAGAAGAACAAAAGAAGTTCTATTGGTTTACTAGCTTGGCTGCAGTGGGAGGGTAGGTGTAGAGTGGTCTGAAGGGCCCTCTCTTGCTTTCTTGCCTGTGAGTGCCTCCTGTAGTTGAGTGCGGTGAGCCATTTTGGACACAGGATGGCAGTAATATTACATCTGAGGTTGAACAGCAGGCTCTCCTGGCAGATTCCACAGGTCTCTGCTGTGTATGTACCCCCAACCTCAACTGCACTTCAAATAAATTATAACACCTTGTCTATCATTAGATGGGGCTCATGTCTGAGATTCATTTGCCACCTTTGCAGGCAAAAGAAGCCGTACCATGTGTAGGGGCCTGCGCACAATAAAACTGCAAGGGAGGTGCTGTCAAAGGAAGTTAAACACGAAGCATTTCCCTTTCTTTCCCAGACTCCCAACTTGTCACAGATTTTTTATTTGCTGTTTAATAAAGAAAAATGAAATCATTAAATTCAATTTTAAGCCATTAGCAGGCATGAGCCACTCATTTCTAGAGTATGCAATGCCAGCTCGCAATGCAAAGCGTGAGCATTTTAATTGCACGCAGAATCACTGAGATTACACAATTCATATTTTATAATGTGTGATTGCCTATGCATCTCATTTTTACCAGAACAGTGGGAATAGTGCATAAAACTAACTCAGTAGCTCTTTTTTCTTTTCTTGATTGGTGTATGCCCCTACTTCTATTGAAAGAGAGGGGGGAGCCAATTCGCAAGGAAATATATGTCAAGTGGAGGTGCTGCAGAGGGAGAAGGAGATTTATGGCAAGAGTCTGTTAGATGCTATGATGAGAGAAGGACTTTTGATGACATTTGAATGGAGAGCTGAAGGGTGTGAGGGTTTGAGCCCAGAGATTTCTAGATTCCGGGCCTCAGAAAGAATAACATATAAAAATATAAAGGCTGTGAAGTGGGAGAGGCCTTAACTTGTAAAGACAGAGAAGTTAAGTAAAAATAGAGAAGCAGAGGAGGTCAGAACAGTGGGGCTCCTGTCATCTCACAGAGGACTTTGGGTTCCTGACATGAACGTCAGTGGAGATCAATACCTCCAAATCGCTCCATGACTGACTAAGAGCGTCACCAGGAACGGCAGTGGCTTTGGCTTCTTTTCTTTCACACAATGCCAGCCACCACTGTGAACTCTCTCCGTCTCGCTGCTTAGTCTAGCTACTGCCTGGTTGACCAGTTTTAAGCAAGCAATTACTGGTTTAGTTCACTTGTATTAAAAGGCTCTTTGGGTTTAGCTCAGGCACCTCTCGGTTCTTGTCTATGGATTTTTCTGATGCTGGTTTGGACATCCAATGTACCAGGGGCCTGTTTGTCACTCTCTTACTCTCAACTCCCATGTCCAGTGAACTGACATTGAGGGGATACCCTAAACCAATGGTATGGGCTCCTCAGAAGGTTCTCAAGAGACACTGAGCAATGATAACCTGCCGTGGCTAAGTTGATATGACGACATCTTTGTATTGCTTCTCCATTTTTTCTCTTCCCACTGACCTAATCCCTTAATTTTGTACCAAGTTGATCCCCATTAATTACTTGCTCAAAAAACTTTATTTTGGATTCCACTTTGGGAAATGAATTGGGGAACGAAGGTGAAAATTAAAGATACCCCATCCAAGGGACCATCCCCATCTTGTTGGTTATACTGCAGGTCTTTAATATCCTTTATTCCTATTCTTGGTCCTGAGTTTAGAAAGTCTTCAACTCTTGTCTGTACTAAAAGTAACTGTATTTTATACTTCTCTTTTAGTCTTTCATCCACTTTTTTTGTTGTTTTGTTTTTGAGACAAGCTCTCAATTTGTATTGGCTTCAAACTCTCCATGTAGATCAGACAAGTCTCAAACTTGTAACTTCCACCACCTGCCTCCCAAACTTTACAGATGTGTGCCACCATACCAGACCCTCCTCCATTTTTACCTGAGCCGTTATTTCCTTAATGCTAGCACCTACCTTTTTCTACTGTCAGAGTGATCATCTCAAAACACTGCTTGCTTTGGGTAGGTAACTGCTCAAAATAAAATCTAAAGCCCTTGGTGTAATATTCATGATCACAGTAGAACCCTGATTTCCCAGCGTTCTCCCAAATACCTCTGACCACAGTGGGGTTGTCATTTTTCAACTCTTCCCTCAAAGCCATTCTTTCAACCAACCTTTCCATTCAGACCAGTTTAGTCCACACTAGTTTCTTTCACCCAAGAGGGTAAGGAGCAGATGGCAAAGTTGAGATAAGAGTTGAGATAAGTGTTCAGCACATGTCCTGTATGAACATAGTTCCATGTATGCATTTTTAGTCAGCCTGCTACAGTATAAGGTTCTAAAGCATTTCCACTAGGATGGAACTATTGCTTTGAGTTTGATAAAGAGAAAAGAAAGTTTGCTTCTGTAGAACTTAAGGTTGTCTTGTGGTAAAATCAAGTTCTGAGTGGAGCAAACGTGTGAGAAGCCTTTTCATTGTTATATTATTTATAAGAGTTGGTGTCTGGACAGAGACAAAGCAGTGTACACTGGCACATTTTAAATCAACAGTAGTGGAGAAAATAGTCACTTTTCACTTAGCATCCCCATGCAACATGGAAAAATGTTCAGTTTCTTCCCAGTAGCTGCAAGGAGAAGCAGGCATATTTGTTTTGATTGGTTACAGATAATATGCATGTAAAGAGGTTTTTCTTTCTGAGTCTCATTTTCCAGCCACGTATTCAATGTCTTCTTGACTTGAGGCCTCGGAATTCTTTCCACTTGTCTGGTTGCGCCTGCAGGGCCACTGGACACAGCATGCAAGTTGGCCATGTAGGGCAGGCCCAGACGCATGGGCACATGGGACTGACATACTGTCCATGGTGTTTGGCAGCCTGGCCTCCCTGGTTCCCAGTCTCAGGACTTTATCTTCCTTATTTCTTTTTGTGGCAGACATCAAGCACATGCTAGCAAGCATTCTACCATTTGGTAGAACTGAGCTATGCCCTCAATCCACATAACTTGCTTTTTTGCTGTTGCTGTTATAACTCTGCCTTGATTCAGATGTGCCAAGTAAGTGGCTTCTTGAGGTAAAAATGGTTTTAGGATGATCGTGTTTAGCTAACGAGGCATAGCTAAGCATTATGCTAATTCTAAACCCTCTGTCCAGCTCCCAGAGTTTGCGATGCCATTTAGTCTCTGTGTGAGTGACTAGTTCCCTCCTCTAAGGCTTTCCTTTATTATATCTCCTCATTAAATCACTTTCTTAGATAAAAAGTTGCCACAGCCTCAGCAGGTTAACACAATAGAAATATATCCTCTCACAGTCCTGGAGACCAGGTACCTCAAACTGAGACACCAGCAGGGCTTGTGCCCTCTTCGAAGGCTCCAGGGTGGGCATCCCCTTGCATCTTCACCTCCACCTTCTGGGACTCCCTGCTAATTCCACTCATCCTCTGGTCATTTTCTCTGTGTGTGATTCTCCGTTTTTGTTTGTTTCTCCCTTTGATCAGAACACTCTTATTTGGATTAAGGGCCCGTCCTTGTCAAAACAACCTCATTTCAAACTTTACTTTTATTATACCCCCAAAGACTGTTTTCATACAAGTTCATCTTCTGTGATTGCGGAAGGAAAACTAAACAACTTGCCACACTTGCCGAGACTTCAATGCAAACACCTTAACATCTCTTATCAGCTGTCTGACCTCTTTACAACTCCCCTGCTCCTCTTTTCTTAATTAACTCCCATAGGGCTGATTCATAATTTATGTGCACAAGACCTGGCAATTTTGAAAGGATATGCAAAGTAAGCACATAAAAATTAGAATTTCTCACAGAGGTAATACAAAGTCAGGGAAGGAGGATAGAGGAACTGACACCGTCACATACAAATCTGGTAGTGTGTTTGGATTATTTCCTCCCAGTTCATTGCAAAGTTTCTAAAGATAACACATTGCTTTCAAGTGTGTAGCAAAGGGTCTGGAATACCAGAGATGTTCAGAAATAGTTCTGGACTGATGATTTAAATTCTCACCTGTCATTATGTCCTAACTGCACCATGAACCTTAGTAAGAATAGACCAGATTAATACCAAAGTCTGTCTTCATTGCTCTTGGACTTTTTTCTCAATCCCAGTCTGTATGGATACAGCTGCTAGCCTAATATTTTAGAAGTGTCCTTCTGTCTCTTTGCTCAATGGCAAAAACTCACAAAATGATAATGGGGCAGCCTAGATGTTTTGTCTCTTTTAGAGAAAGACCAGAACAAAAGTATCCAGGGAGGGTGAGGTTTGCATGATCACCTCCCCACATAAAACAGAGTCTTAACATACACATACATATCTGTCCCTCTGATAGGAACACAAAGTTCAGAAATCAGAGAAGACTCAACTTGGTGTTTCAAAGATCAAGTGCTCTGTCCTGCCCAGAGCTAGCACCAAGTCTTATGAGATGGTGACCTCGGTGATGTTCACAAGACATAGTCAACACCTGGCTGGAAGCCAAGTAGATGTGCTCACCTTTAAATCCTCTAGAGCAGTGGTTCTCAACCTTCCTAATGCTGTGACCCTTTAATACAGCTCCTCGTGTTGTAGCGACTACCAACCATAAAATTACATTCATTGCTATTTCATAACTGTAATTTTGCTATTGTTATGAATCATAATGTAAATATCTGTTTTCTGATGGTCTTAGGTGACCCCCGTGCCTTTGACCCTCAGTGCTGTCATGACCCACAACTTGAGAACGGCTGCTCTAGAATGTGAAAGAACTTTGCTTGCTCCCTAGAGAGCCAGGGACACCAGATCAGCATCAGTGGAGTTGTGGAGGACTGCGGTGTTCCCTCTGCTGCCCTGTGCCTGAGCCTGACCTGACTGGCTAGCTGGTTCCAGCACTCACATCTGCCTCTTCTTACCAGAAGAACGTTGACATTTGGAGGTTTTGAATCTGACTCAGTGTCCTTTCGGGCGCTCTCTTCCAGCTGCTTGTGGCTCAGTCTGAACAGAATGTTTTGTGTGGTTTCAGAGAGAAGGCCACACCCATTTCCTTTTGCAATGCCCATAATGGGTTTTCACTTGATAGGAAAGCAGCATTTTCTTTCTTCCCCATTGTCTCTCCCCTGCCTTCTCTTCTTTCTCCACTTTCTAGCTCTTCTGATTCCAAACCCAACCAATGAAAAGGCAAAAATACTAGGATTTTTTGTCCTCGTAGTTATCTACGAGGACAAAACTACCAAAGAGCCATAAGTTAGTGAGATCTGAAGGTAGTAGACGTCAGTAAGCCACAGGGAGATGTCCCCATTCCCGCACTTAAAGGCACATCACCCATGTGGTCCTTCAGCCCCAGGACAGTAGAACAGCATATCATGTCATGCCCAAGGCCCACACCGGGGCCTGGAAAGAGCAAGGGGACAAATGGTCATCAAAGATACTCTCTGTACAGCTTTCTCTCGGGGGTCTCTAAAAACATCCAAAGAAATTCTGGAGTTCTACCCTCCTTCTCTCCAGGCTGGTTTCTGTTGGGTACTAGAAATGGCCCGGGGCTGCCAGGTCTCTTGTTGCATCTACCAATTGTCAACAAAATCAGGTGGCTGTGCATCCTGACTTATTTTAGAAAAGGAAGCTAAATTGTACGTGGAGACATTGTCGTTGTCTGCTCTATGGTGCTGTGAAGATCTAACATCTCTTCTGGTGGCCCTCGCTGGCTGTTTTCCGTCTCATCTCCAAGAACAGACCTATTCCAGCAGTGTTGCAGGTCACTGCACACACCTGAGGCTCATGGGAGTCACCCAGCCTTCCGTGGAGCCCTTGGGATCAAATAAGCTACCAGACTGAGCTCTACTCACTGGAGATCTGCTTTGAAGCTTCCATTTGGGCTCTTGTTTTTGCTTCTTTGTACGCGATCCATCATGAGCGGGTACTCTCAGCATCTCTGGTGTACGGAAGGAGGGCAGGGGAGGAAAAACAAACAGCAGTGACGACTTAATGGTTCGGCTCAACAGAATACAAGCTATTCTCAGTGTTCACTAATATCCCATACACTGCTGAGAAATGTACAGCATGTTCCTTAAAAGACACATGGAGATGACAAGCAATCATTAATTCTTTTATTCCTTTCATAGAAATACTGGGTCATGCTTCATTAATTTTCACTCCTTCCTACAAGAGCACTGGTTGATCTTTCCTTCTAGAATGTGAAGTCTATAAGAGCTGGGCTGGTCGTGATAACGGGTTTACCTTGTTTGATCCTATACCCCCACCTGAAAAACAAGTTCTACCACATAGTATGCACTACATAAATCTTTGGACATAAAGTTCAGACTATATTTGCTATATATTACGCTAGTCGGTGAAGCAGGGATAAAGCCACCTTTTTATACCTTGGGAATCTGCCTTTGAGGTTTGACATCAGATGCTCTCCCACTCTGGTTTGATTTTGGATTGTGTAAAAAGCCTCGTTCTCATGTGGAGGGAACCAAGGGGCTGCTTCTGGCAGAAGAACATTTGCCATATGAAGCAGAATGGGGGCCCAGCTAGAAAAGCTGGCGCTATGGAAATGAGAGCCCAGGCCTGCGCATGCATGGGTTCTTTCCTGCTGAGCCCGTCTGCCTGTGTGACAGTCTGTTGCTCCTATGAAGGGATAAACTTTATCCCTCTATAGTAATATTGGGTTCTGATTAAGGCTGCTCTGAGTACTGGGAAAATTCGAGGAAGGTTGGCATCAGTCCTTACTAATGGTCTTATTTGGATAAATACATGGTTGTAATTGAGACTGCTCAGATTATAAAGATTGGTTTGTTAATCTTGCGGTGACATCAATAAGGCCTAATTTTTAATCAGCTCCATTTTCCAGATGCTAAGGCCAAAGCAAACATGTTAACTTCATGCCAAGAAAACTAACCCTGATATTTTTTCTTCTGCCGTAGGCTTGTTGAGTTGTCCTTATTATCTGATGGGGAAATTGATCAGTTCTGAGATTCTAACGAACTGGTAAAATTATGGAGCTTAAAATGGTGTTTAATTTTTAATATTTGCTGATCTCTGACCCGCACACTGGGGCAAAGTTCAAGACATCTTTGTCTTTAGTTTTCAGCCTTAAGTGTAGGATGCAGGTTGAGTGGCAGACTCTGAAGCCAGACTACCTTAGATCTACTGTTTACTTAGCTTGCACATTGAGTCCTCATTGAAACTCCCCACAGTGCTGGGCTATTGTGAGGGCTGCAGGGTCGACCCATTTCACCCTTAGAGCACCTGGCGTTCAGCGAGCACCTAGTAAATGATCCAGGATGATCACAATGACAACGATTTCCCTCTAGCTGTAGCCCACAGGGATTCTTTCTTAAAATGTTGTCTCATGTCATAAAACGGCAATTTCTATGTCTAATTGATGTCTCATTTACAAAATATTATTTAAAATGAAACTCTCTGGGCATTTCCAGAGAAGAGTAAGATTTAGGAGGAATGGTCAAGAGAGAGAAACGTAACCAGTTCTTGAATTAACTCGAAAGCTTTATTATGCATCTGTCATATGCAAACCCTGTTCAAGGAACACATGCTATGCACCTGTGCATATACACATGCAAACATTACTGTTTTCTGACCTCAGCGCACTTACTTATTGCTGTCTTAGCCAGGAGGCTTTCCCTGGACCCCCAGGCAGAGTTAGTGTTCTCTTAAAATACTTCTGGCACTAGTAATGCTCACAGACTTTGTGAGAATTTTCTTTTCTTTAAGGAGTGTGTGTGTGTGTGTGTGTGTGTGTGTGTATGTGCGTGTGTGTGTGTAGATCTGTATACACATGTATGCTGAAGCTGGAAGACAACATCTGGTTATCCTCAGAAATGCTGCTCACCTCCTAAGAAACAAGATTACTTTCTAGCTTAGAACTTGCCAATTCGATTGGCCGGTTAGAGTGCAGTGCTCCTCCTGCTTCCCCTCCCAGAGATGGACTACAAGCTTGCACCACCACACTCAGTATTTTCACTTGGTTGGGTTTAGGGTGTTGGACCTGGGTCCTCAGACTTGTGTGGCAGCTCTTTATCAACTGTACCTTTCCTCCAGTCCGTAGATTGTACAGGAGCTTGGGGTCAGTTCTTTCCTTTCCCATCAGAGCACCCGCTAGCTTTTGTAGCCAAGACAGAGCTTACCTGCTGTGCACTTCCCGTTCTCCATGGTACTGGGACCCTTAGTCTGAGATCACTTTTGGATTCATTTGTTAGAGTGGACTCCTTTACGAGCCCTGTCCCCGGTGACCATCTGATGGTTGGTTTTGCCCCTTTCATGCCATTGAACATGTTATGCATCACCTGTGAGCAAAGAGAAAGAAGAGGCCTTTCTTCTTTAATGTGGGGCACCCTAGGAAGCCTAAAAGACTAAGTTCAGGCTTCCTGTGCTTTCAAAATCTACAAGTGGTCTCTCTCCACTCCAAAAGACTCCCCTGCCTGCTAAGGCAGAAGAATGATCCAGAACAAAGTGAAACCGGGACCTAGAGGAATATGTTATAGTCTTGATCAAAGAACTTTTGTTTGTTGTTTTGTTTTTCAAGACAGGATTTCTCTTTGTTTCCCTGGCTCTCCTGGAACTCTTTCTGCAGATCAGGCTAGCCTTGAACTCAGAGATCTTCCTGCCTTTGTCCCCAGACTGCTGGGGTGAAAGGCATGCGCCACTACCAACTGATCAAAGAACTTCTTGACCAACTTCACTTATCTTCCCCTTTCTTCCCTCCATGTTCCCAGGACCAGTCACTTCCTGACGGTGGCAGCTCTGCCCATCACATCTATCAGTTCAGTCTCTGTCACCTCTGACTTGAAGATTTTTTGAAAGTAACCATACACTCCACACCACCACAGTGTTTGAGCCAGGGCAATCTCCTGCGGATGTTCACAAACACCCTGCCGGTTCCAGCCACCTGTCTGTCAGCCTGAATCACTGTCCATCTCCTAGACTACACAGAGCAGACCATCTTGCTGTGACGTGCACGCTCCCCAACACGTGCCATCTACCCAGACATCGCCTCACGCTTTAGTCAGGCTCACATACTCGCCATAGCCCCCACGGCTCCTGCAAAGATGCAGCTCATGTCTCCCCCCTGCTGTGGCTGTGCTTAGCCAGAGCCTTCATTTCTAATTACTTTTGAAGCATAACTTTCAACTTCTCCCAAAACCACAGTGGCATGGTAGAAGGTAGGGTTGCCAAAAATTAAGAGTCAGGATGTCTGCTCTCCCCACGCCTCGGGCCATTTTCTTTGTTTGTGGGGCTTTGTAATGGAAAGGTGAACAGACGCTTCTGCTCTTGTCTGATGGCTCCTCTGGAGTATAAACCCAAAGTCCCAGGGTTCCTGTGGCGCCAAGACTCCATGACAGAGGCTCCTCGTTGAGGCTGTCGGATAAGCTGAATTTGGTTTTGGACTTGGCTAGAGCAGCAGGATTCTTGGGGAGTTTGTCATTGTCACTGCCAACAGGCTGCTCGTAAGAACTAAGCAAAAATAATGATAGCCCTTGAAATTCTGGGGTTTCCTCTCCAGTTCCTTCAAGTCAGTGCTGACTTGGTTTAGATGACACATGTCAAAGAGAAAGATATTTATTTTTTAAAAAGATTTTTATTCATTTATTTTTATGTGTGTAAGTGTTTTGCCTGCCTGTGTGTTTGTGCACCACACGTGTGCCTGGGGCCCACAGAAGCTAGAAGAGGGTGTTGAGTCCCCTGAAACTGGAATCACAGATTCTGACTTGCCTGTGGATGCTGGGAATTGAACCCAGGTCTTCTGGAAGAGCATCAAGTGCTCTTAACTGCTGAGCCATCACTCCAGCTCCAGGTTCTGGACTCTTAAATGACCTGTTTTGCTTCTAAATTCTCCTATAGGGTCAGGAGGCTCAGCTCACAAAATCCAGCACATGAATAGTAACTTTTTGCTATTGATCACAGAGGGGTTGGATACAGTTGGCCTCCAAAGTCCGGCTTCTATTTACCATTTCAACATACAGCTTCCTTCTTTCAATTTTTGCTTTGATCAAAATGCCTTTCCCCCCAACATTGCTGTCTTTCTAACGGACTCCCTTTAGGACCCCTCATCTTTCCCAAGTGTCAGTCTCCCAAAGACTTGCATGAGCTGCTTGGTCTTGCCCTTCTCCTTTTCCAATCTCCTCACGCATTCTGATAGCCTCAGCCACCACCACTGTGTTCTCCTATGTTTCTCTCCGCATTTTCCTACCTCTCCTGAATATCACACCCTGATCATCTCATTGGGTATACTGAGTGTCTCAGTGGACACCTCAAACTGAATTCCAAAACTGAACCGACCTTTTTTCTGGAGCCTCATCCAGCCCAAGCGAGCGAGCCCTAAGGTAGAGCCTAGTATCCACCACGCCTTTCTCCTGGCACCTTCTCACCCCACAGTGCAGTTCTTGATTCCTTCCTGACTCACACCTGTCTGCATATCCCAAGAGATGCTGTTTTGTGCCTGACCGTCCAAAAGAAAACCCTCTACCATGCCTGCATTTAGTCCATTAGCAATACCTCCCAGGCCTCCCTCGAGAATATTGCCCCACCTCTGCTTCCTGTTAAAAGAGTACGGGGAGTTATTAGGTAGTATGGGTCCTATACCGTATCATCTCCATGCTCTTTTCTCCCCTCCATTTCTCTTCCCGTTCTTCGATTTGGCCACTTTCCCTCCCCCGTCCGTATTACTGTCACCACCTCCTTATTGATATGTGTATCACCAGACTTAATGTCCTTTCAAGTCATTATTAATTTATTCCAACAGTGTTGGTGTGGTGACAATTGTGAACTGCTTGTCCTCGCAGGGCTTACATTCTGATAATTACATTGTGTCAGAAGATTGGGACTGGGAGGAGAGCCTCAGGTGCGGGGAAAAGAGAAGGACTCAAGATTGAGGGGAAGGCCACATCTTCAATCGGAGCATGAACTTCCTCCCCACAGCTGTGAGTTTGATCGCTCTGCCTTCATTCTTGAGACTTTCTCCCCACTGAGAAATGTAATGGACACTCACTGTGGGATATCTGAAAACACCGAGATACAAAAGAAACGTGCGTTTAGAGCCTCACCCTCTCCTGACACTGAAGCACCAACCCTTCAGCTCTGTCGACACAGTTTCAAAATGATATGCTCCATTATGTACATTAAGTAAGCCAGATGGAGAAAGACGAATATTTCATACTTTCCTTCATATGTGGAAAATTTATGTATGCATATACATGTGTGTCTGTATATGTGTATGTGTGTATCTGTGTGAGCATCTGTGTGTGTGTGTATTTGTGTATGTGTGTATGTCTGTGTGTGTTTGATGAAAGTAGAAGGGATCCTATAAGAGGAGAAGAAGAGGCCTAAAAGGAGGGGAGGGGAGAGGAGAGAAGAAAAGATAAAATATAACATATTTACTCTTATGCAGAATCCATATTTTATATGTGACAAAATAAAAGCATAAAGGGACTTTAGAGGGGGAGGGAGACTATAGAGAAGGGAGAGGAGGGATAGGGCGGGATGAATATAATCAAAGTGCAATGATATATGTGTATGGAATGTCGTAATGAAAACTAATATTTTGTGTGCTGATTAAAAAATAATTTAAAAATCCTCCTATAGTAGAATCCAATATGATTTTCCTTGTAAAGAATCTTTAGTGGCTTCCTACAAGCTAAAATCCCAACAGCCCAGCGCTTAGTAGTAGATATTAAATAGGACACTAAAGATTCCAACCCATATGACCACAGCTGTATTTAAGTACAGATTATATGGCTTAATAAATTGAAGATTTGTTATTAAAGATTAGCTGCTTTGGGATGTTGTCTTCCTATGTTTACACGTAAACATCTGTGGTGCTAAATCATCTACTGACAACATCCTGTCGTCATCTCTATGCCATCTTTTATTTATTTATTTTAATTGCATTATTTATTATCAGTGTGTCTGTCTGTGTGTTTGTGAATGTATGTGGACGTCAGAGGACAACCCACAGGAATCTTTCTCTTTTGATCACGAGGGTCCTGGGTTTGAATTTAGAATCCATGTGCTCAGCATTGGCACCTTTACCTACTGAGCCGTCCCATCGGCAAGCCTTCCACTCTTCCTTGGGTGGCTGAGAGCGGAGGACTACTTTCCCAAGCCCTCTGCCGCAGTGCTCCGTTTCTGAAACTGGCTAGCAAAAGCTGCTCTTGCTCCACACTCGGACCCCTCCCTTTGGCTCTTGGTTTATCACCTTTTCTTCACTTGCAACAGGAGTATGGAGTCTGCATCTTGAAGTCGGCCTCGAAAGAAAGAAACGAAAGGCTTGTACAGTTCGCCTTTATGGAGAATGGAATGGCATTTTGGCCAGTTATGGCTTCCTGTAATGGTGTCCGTTTGCTGATAAAGAAACTTCTTCGATATGGGGTGAGAGCTACTTGTGGATATAGAGGTAAGCACTTAGAATGCGGTTAAAAACTGCACTGATTTAGCTAAGTGGCAGTAGTTGGTTCTCCTCGAGGGCCCTTGGTCTCACCAGCAGCTATGTTTCCCATGTCTGTAGAGAATTCCCACCTATTGAGAGGGTCTTAAGTATATCCGGGATGGCTGTTGGTTATCCCTAGGATTTGAGTGCCACCATTGTGCGCTTTAGGACACCTTGCCATCCTGGCCATTGTCGATGTTCACAGGGGCTCCAACTGGGTTGGACCGCTGGCTGCTCTTTTCCCTTGGCAGCTTGCATAGCTCTGTGTGGTCCTGAGAGCTTATCCTCGGGGGTAACACTTCCAGGTCAGGTCCAGCTACATTCCTTCCAAGTCCTCTGTCCAAAGTATGTGGTGTCTTCAGTAACAGGGTTTTCCCTTCAGCGTCTGGGTGGCCTATACTATGTTGGGGGTGTCTTGTACTCCCCTGACCGACAACTTGAGAGGAGGTTGTGCCCAATCCCAACTGATGTATATGCAGCACAACCTCTATGCCTAAAGCCAAAGGAACATTGAAGGGACAGAAAGGCTAGGAACGTTGTAGCAGAGGACAGAGGCTAGAGGACTAGAAGACCAGGACAGGACATCTGCTGAGAGATAATGTCTTCTGTGGATGGCCGGGAAGCTGCACACAGGAAGTCTCAACAATATGGTTGCCTAAACAAGCTTAAAAAGCAGCAATGCCTGCTGACATGCTAATGTTGGTGGGGGAAGTTTCACAAGGCTCCAGCCACTCCACAAGAGATACAGGCGTTTAGTGGTTTCTAAGAGAGAAGAATCAGTCTTCTCTATGGATGAACCCTCTAATGGCTTAGCCAAAGTTATCCTAAGAGGTCAGCCTTAAATACATATGAATGACCCTAAATGATCTCAGACGGCTGTGTGTGTGTGTGTGTGTGTGTGTGTGTGTGTATGTATGTATATAAATAAATATATGTAGTAACAGCTATAATTAAAAGATAAGAGATCACAAATTTGAGGAGTGGGAGGGACACAGGAGGAAATAAAGGAAGGAAGAGATAAGGATGTAAATATAGTACTCAATAAAGAATCCTCAAAAAAATAAATAAAAAGATTTGAATTATGGGCAAAGAATTTTTCCAGGCCCAGAATGGATGGGAATCCTACATCACCAACTCATCTACATCAGTTATTTTCCTTTAGAATGAAAGATGTTTTTTCCAGACAGTGTTTCTCTGTGTAACAGCCCTGGCTGTCCTGGAACTAGCTCTGTAGACCAGGCTGCCCTTGAACTCACAGAGATCCGCCTGCCTCTGCCTCCACACCCTCACCACTCTTTAGAATGGGCGAATTTTTAAACAATGTTTCTCCCTTCCCAGACATAAATTTAAAAACCAACCAACCAAACAAACAAACAAAAAACCCGTTGGGAGAAAAAAACGGTTGGAGACCACCTGATGCCCAGCTCTCAATCTTACCCCCACTCTCTCTCCATCCCAAAAAACACCAATTAGCTCATCTTACTGTTGATGGTTAAATTTACATATGTTCTAGTCTAGGTAAGATGACCATGGGTTCAGTGGGGCAGGAAACTAGATAACCTCTCCTTTGACTATATTGTATATAAATCCAATTTTCTTTTTATTAGTGTCTGCTTCTTAGTATTTTTAAAAATGCAAAACCATGCAGGGGGCTTAATGAATCTAAAGATCCAGTAACACTTCTACCAAAGAGAAACCTTAGCCTGAGCTTTGGAGTGAGGTGGGAGGCAGGACTGTCATTGGTCCCCTGGCTTGGTAGGGACACGTGAGGCGTGGCATAACCTCTGAAAAGCTTGCTGCTTTGAAGCCCCCACCCCTGGCCACTGGGATTATCAGCGCTTGCCTGGAACTCTGGAAGCTCAGAACTTTCTCAGAGGTAGAGGCAGGTCTCAGTGCTGACCTCTGGACCGTGTTGTCTTTTATCTTAGAGCTACTGTTTGCCTGAGCTGTTCTCTACATCCCTTCTGAGGTAGGGTTGCAGCTTCCCCTTCACACACTTTCGTTCCTGACTTAGCTCCTAGATCTACAGCTGCCAAGACAGACAGCAGCTTGTAGTGTTTCGTGACTTCAGGTAAGATGTCTCATTCAGGAACAGAGAGTAATTTCGAGAGACTGAACTTTCTCCTGTAGAGCGGATTGCTGAGGGTGTGTGCGGGGACACAAATCCAAGGCAGGAGAGTATCTGGCAGCGACTCAGCATCCTCTCCGTGAGAGGAATTCCCAGAGTGTCTGGTGTCTCTCAGCCATCTATTGTGTGTGTAGCTGCATTAAAGCCTTGACGGAGCCCTGCTCAGATGAGGCTCCCCTCACACCTGTTTCATATTCTGTAAAATGATGGTTTTTCAGGCTGCATCTTGTCCTGGGAAACTCCTTTTAACCTGCAGGTTTAAAAAATTATTTTGTTTTATGTGTATGAATGATTTGTCTGTCTGTATGTCATGCATGTCTGGTGCCCACAGAAATCAGAAAAGGATGTCAGATACTCTGGAACTGGAGTCAGAGATGGTTGTGGGCCATCATGTGGGTGATGGAATTGAACTCAGGTCCTCTGCAAGAGTAACAAGTGCACTTCATTACTGAGCCATCTCTTCAGCTGTCCATGCAGCTTTTGACTCCAGTTGGAGCACAAACACAGAGACAAGATGAGTCTGTATGTTGGTGGGCACACAAACAGCATAGGCACCACCTGCATGGCACAGAAACAATTTATTCCTAAAATAAGGAGAGTCACAGGACAAATTTATCAAGGTAAACTGGAACCATGTGAGCTCATGGGTACATTAAAATACTTTGAGGAAAAGGGTACCCAAGAGCTCCCAAATATACCAGACTGTACAGAGAGGGTGCAAGTCCCTCACTAGAGCCCATGAAGAGGAGGACGTCTAACACTGTCAAAGCGGCACCACTGGTGCACACAACAAGAGTCTGCCTGGCAGTCCTGATTGTCCCAGAGCCCCGCCATGGACACTGCCTGGTCAAATCACTACCTCCCCATGCACCCGCTCATCCACCTGGACCTACTGTGTGTTCATTTGCTCACTCATCTATAGTTTTCTTAGTCCTGCACACATTTCTGCTGCTTGACTCAACCTGGGGCCCAAAACACTGTGTTTGTAGATTTAAAAGAAAAAAGAAAAGCAACGTTAATACCATTGCATCATCAGTATTTCCTTATTTCAGTGTCAGATTTTGGAATATTTCAGATTTGAGACTTTCAGATTGGGATGCTAGCCCAGTGATAGCTTTGGCAAATTTCCAAATTTAAAGAAACTTCTGAAGTGCTCTTTCCGAGTTTCTCAGTAAGGGATACTCATTCTACTCCTCAGGCCAAGAGCTTACATGACAGGAGTTTGTTTTCTCACAGATTTAGAGGGTTGAGCATCAAGATCTAGGTCTTAGCAGAGTTAGTTTCTTCTGAGGCTCTGTCGTTTACCCAAGGCCAGTTGGCTACTTGCGATGTCTTTGCGCGGCTTTCCATGTGTTTACCTGCACTTTCCGTTTCTTATAAGGACACCAGCTATGTTTGGTCAGAACCTACCCCAATGACCTATTTAAAATTTAATTATCTCTTTGAAGACTGCTTCTCCAAATATAGTGACGTTCTGAGGTATTTAGAATTAGGACTTCAACACATAGATCTGGGGAGCACTGTGCAGCCCACGGCATTTTCTGAATTGATCTACAAATTGAGAGTGACCCTCATCAATCCCAGAAAGGCTTTTCATAGACTTTGGCAACCTGAAGATTAAGAAGGTGTGTTGTGGAGTGTTATTTTAACTAGGTAAAGGTGTGTTCCATTTGTTTATGTTGTGGAATATTACTTTAACTGTGTAAAGGTGTGTTACATTTGTTTATGTTGTGGAATATTACTTTAACTGTGTAAAGGTGTGTTACATTTGTTTATGTTGTGGAATATTACTTTAACTGTGTAAAGGTGTGTTACATTTGTTTATGTTGTGGAATATTACTTTAACTGTGTAAAGGTGTGTTACTTTTGTTTATGCTGCATTTGTTTAACCGTGTAAGGATGTGTGCTTAATTATGTCAAGATATGTTGCATTTGTTTTACCTTGCCTGCCTAAGGTACCTGATTGGTCTACTAAAGAGATAAACAGCCAATATCTGGGCAGAGAAAAGGTAGGCAGGGCTGGCAGGCAGAGAGAAGGAGTAGGAGGAGAAATCTAGGCTCCAGAGAAAAGGAAGAGAATGAGAAGAAAAAGGAGAAAGAGGGGGACATTCCCAAGGCCAGAAGCCAGGCAGCTGCCAGCCAGCCATAGAGATAGCAGAAAAAGTAGGACATACAGAGAAAAGGTAAAAAGCCCTAAGGCAAAAAGTAGGTAAAGAAAAACAAGATAATTTAAAGAAAAAAAAAACCAGTCAGAAATGAGCCTGTGCTAGGCTGAGCCTTCATAACTAATAAGAGGCCTCTGGGTTATGATTTGGGAGCTGGTTGGTGGCCCAACAGTAAGGGCCTAATACAATGGTGAGACATACCTAATAGAGTCTAGAGACTCACTATAGAACAGAATAATGTAGGCATTGTTGGAAGCTAACAAATAGATCATTAGTCCAGAGTAGAGGATAGAGAGGCACAGTTATGTATGAATGGACCTTGGGAAAAAAAGGGGGGACATGGAATACATGTTTCTCTTCACTGACATCCAGCTGTTTTAGCATCATTTATGGCCCAAGATATCAATGGGGGGAAAAGGATTGACTACTTTATCTTGGACAAAAATACAATTCAAATGTATAGTAGATTTACATGTGTTAAAATACATTTTAAAAACCTCTGTAGAACAATATAGCTGACTATCTTCATGACCTAAGGATAAGAAAATGCTTCTTAAATAAGCCACAAACAGAACAAACCATAAAGGGAAAGGATGGTAAAGTTAAGCAAATTAAAATGAAAAACATCTGCATAATAAAATACCAGACAGAAAGGAACAGAGAAGTACAAATAAGGAGAAAACGCCAGTAATGTGGGAATATACTGTGCTCCGTGCAAACAAATTAGCGCGAGATGACACAGTAACCATCTTAAAATAGTCATTAGTTTGTTAGCGCTGGCTGTATGGGTTTAAATGCCAGCTCAGTATGCTGAGGAAAAGCATTTCAAACTTGTTATTTTCAAAATTAAAATGTCAGAGTATGTGGAATAAAATGTACATCAGAAAAGAGGTCATATTTAAGCTCTATATAGGCATAGTGGCTCATGTCTGTAATCCTAGCATGCTTGAGGCTAAGGCTAGAGAATTGCCTTGAGTTCAAGTCCAGCCTGCAACAGACAGTGGATTCTGGGTCATCTTGGGCTATAAAGTGAGAATCCATGGTGATGAGAGAGGGAGAGAGAGAGAGAGCGAGAGAGAGAGAGAGAGGCGCGCATTGGAATAATAATCTCACTTAAAAATGTTTCTGCATCTGAACGTTCCAAAGGGCATTTGTGGATGTGTGTGAAGGCCTGAGGTCAGTCATTCCTTATAGGCGCTGTTCACCTCGTTTCATTTTTTTAAAACACAGGATCTTAGCTGGGCGGTGGTGGGGCATGTCTTTAATCCCAGCACTTGGGAGGCAGAAGCAGGAGGATCTCCGTGAGTTCAAGGCCAGTTTGATCTACAAGAGCTAGTTCCTGGACAAGCATCAAAGCTATGCAGAGAAACCCTGTCTTCAAAAACCAAAAACCAAAACCAAAACCACAGGACCTTTCACAGGCCTAGATTTCCCTGAGTTCATCTGTTGGCTGGCCAGTAAATCTCTCCCTGTCTCTGCCTCTCCAGCTTTGGCATTAGAAGCAGGCGACACCAAATCTGAGTTTTTTGTTTTGTTTTGTTTTGTTTTAACACACGAGTTGTGAGGGTTGAACTCAAGTCCTTGCGCTTGCATTGCAGGAACGGCATGGGAGGAGCCGCCTTCCGGCCCAAAGTGCTTCTCCCTTGGCAGGAGGTAAGGAAGTATGATGAGCTAGGCAGACAGTAGAAACTGTAAAAGTGTTTGTATTTTACTTCTGAAGCTAGGCAGGGACCCTAGTGCCTTTCATGTCCACCTTTTGATATGTTTGAGAGATCCCATATTCTTTAAAGCGACCATCTTTAACTTCAGACTTTAAAGGGAATAACATGGAATAACAAAATTCATTGACAATGAAGTTTGCCTACCTTTCAACTCCCCACAAATTTATGTTTAGTAGAAGTTTTGATACCTGAAGGCAAGGATGAATGTGGGACAAGCTGGAGCCAGAGGCAGATGAGAAGAGGCAGGACTGCAGGGGTATCAGTCTGCAGAGGGACCTGTGGGGATCCTGTCTCAGTGACATGAGAAACTGCCCCTGGGACCACAGATGGCCTCAGATGGTGACCTCAGCAGTTCCACAGGAAAACCATGTCATTACCATGGCTTTGCCCTTATGTGCAATGGAACAGTTGCTACAGTGTGGCCTAGCTGTATAAAACAAAACGCTAAACACTGACTATTAGCGAGAATTACGCTGTCTTTTTCAAAAGCAGAAACAGCATGGCTTTGGGAGAGATGTTCAAGCTTGGGGGTGGGACTCAGTGGATAAGGAAAACGATGGAATTTTCCTATTGTCCCAGCTGTTATCTTCACGGCAGGGTAGTGGATTCCCTCATCTTTTTAGTTTACATCTGTGAAGTTTTACAGCTATTGCTAAACTTTGGTACAAAGGATCTTTTTAACTATAGGACCTACTGAGGGAATGTTCAGTGATATTCAAATAATGATAAACAGCCATCACTGCAGGGGAAAAAGGCTCTTTGCTGAATTCCACATTGTAAATATTCCCACAACCGCCTGATTTGTATGTGACATCTCTGAATGTAGAATTGGGGAGGGATGGGCACAGTGGGCTTTTGAAAACCCTACCAGGCTGGCTTTGACACGCTATTTCAAAGGTCCTTTCTACAGAATGGTGAGCAAGTGTCTCACAGAGAGGAAAATTTGTTGTGAGGTATTTGATTACACTGTGTAAAGAGATGTCACTGGGATGGGTTTACTAAAAAGCTAATCGCTAGCTAGGCAAGAGGTGTAGCTGGGACTTGTGGATAGAGAAAGCTCTGGGAAGAAGAAAGGCGGAGTCAGCTGGATATGGAGGGAGCAAGACATGCAGGAGGAGAGGTAAGAGCCATGAGTCACGTGACAACATGTAGATGAATAGAAATGGGTTAATTTAAGAGCTAAAATATGATTTAAGCCTAAGCTATAGGCCAATCTTTTATAGTTAATAACAAGTCTCCATGCTGGTGTGTGTGTGTGTGTGTGTGTGTGTGTGTGTGTGTGTGTGTGTGTGAGAGAGAGAGAGAGAGAGAGAGAGAGAGAGAGAGAGATGGTGGCTCAAAGAAAAATCAAACTACAAAGATTACCAGGGTAGAGGGGACTCCCACTCTCTCTCAGCTTGAAATGCCGAGATTTCATCATTCCACTTAGGATGTCAAGGCACTTCTTTCCTAGTCAAACATTTTTACAGGATACCTAAACTCTATGTCCTGTTCAGAAAAGAAGTAGAGATTTATTGTCCTTCCTGAAGATGTCAAAGACCAGAACTGGTACCTAAGTTTGATTTATGCACAGCTCTTTGCAAACCATCACCAGCCCAGAGGAGAAGTTTCTAAGGGTCTGTGTTGGTTAGAATGATCTGAGGACAGCTAACACCCTGGCTCAGGTTTCTTGTTAAGCAAAGACATAAGTGATGGTAGGAGATAAGACCTCAAGGTAGGAAAGCATCAAGACTGATTAATTCAGAAGATCAAGAATACCATAAAGAATTCAGTTTCTCCCATATCTCTGCCAGTTTGTCACCCTTTGTCCTGTTTAGGATTTCCCATAGCTGAAGATGGTAGCCATATTTCAGGTAACCATGGCAACTCTGATCTAACGAAAGAGCTAAAGCCATTTAAAAAGGAAAGAAGAAATTAGACCTCATAAAATGAAATTTTAAAAAACCTTTATGCTCAAAAGAATGCTATCAAGAAAGTAAAATGATAATTCAATAAAAGAGAAAGAAAAGGGAAACTTGCAAATTAATTTCTATTAAGAGTTTAGTAGCCTGGCATGGCAGCGCCGAGGACTTGAAAGGGTGAGGCAGTAATATGTTGAGTTCAAGGTCAGTCTGGGCTATGTAGCAAAACCATGAAAACAAAAGGCCAAAGCAAAACCCTAGAACATCTAAAGAAGCTTTGTAATTCAACTCTGAAAATACAAACAACAGTTTAAAAATGGGCAAAGGATTTAAAACATTTCTGTAAAGAAAATACATGAATGTCTAATAATTACATAAGCAATGTTCTGTATCATTCATCATTACACAATGAAAATGAAAACTACAAGAATCCTCTTTAGTGTCTATAATAAATAACGACAGACAGCAGTGAGCGCTGATGGGTCTTTGGAAAAAATTGGAATGCGGGCATGTTGCTGGTTGAATTGTAAGATGGTGCACATAGTTTGGGAGACATAGAACTAGCATACAGCCCAGTATGGTATAATCCAAGGTAAATAGCCAAATAAACAAAAACACATGTCTTCACAAAGCTTTGTACACAAATGTTCACATTTGCCTTATTTATAATAGCCCCAAATTGAAACTAGCATGAGTATGCATTGACTAGTTAATGAACAAAATATGATGACTTATAATATAACATACAGTATATAATAAATAGCATATTATTATCATATATACATGAAAAGATATGAAATTCTAATATATGCTGCAACAAGGCTGAAGCTTAAAAAACTCTGCTAAATGAAAGAAACCAGTCATAAAATAACATGTATTTCATAATTCCATTCTTTTTCTTTTTTTTGGTTTTTCGAGACAGGTTTTCTCCGTAGCTTTTGGTTCCTGTCCTGGCACCAACTCTTTCTAGACCAGGCTGGCCTCGAACTCACAGAGATCCGACTGCCTCTGCCTCCCGAGTGCTGGGATTAAAGGCGTGCGCCACCACCGCCCGGCCCCATGATTCCATTCTTATGAAGTTTCCAGAATAGGCGAATCCATAGAGAGAGAACAGACTAGTAACTGCCACAGGCAACTTGGGGAAGAATAAGACACAATTGCTAACATGTGTGAGATTTCTTCTGGGGTTCCTGATATGTTCTCAAATTAGTTAATGGTAGTGGCTGTACAGTCCTGTGAATGCACAATTGCCTCACACCACTTATAGGACACTTTCAAAGATAAGATAATAGTATGTGAATTTAACCTTAGTTAAGAAAAAATATTTATATGACTATTGCTTTGCTTTAGGGAAAAGAGGACAGAAATGCCAATGGGATAATAAATATTTTGCTTTATAAAATTTGTAAAACTAATCTGTGATTGAGCAACTTACTTATTTCATTTTATCCCCCCGTGACCCTTTGTCTTATGACTTAACTCTGGTGGTGACTGTCAACCCAAATGGTACATTCTAGAACACCAGGGGAACTTTTACAGACCAGAGTGCTTGAGTTCCATCCAAGCCCAACTAGATCAGAGTCTCTGCTTTGCTACCCACAATGTTGCTGTCTGACTTGGTTAAAATCTCCCAGGGAGAGGGCTGGGGATATAGCTCAGCAGTAAAATTTGTCATGCACATGCTTGTAATGCTAGTGCAAGGGAAGGGGAGACAGATGGATCCCTGGAGCTAACTGGGCAACCAGCCTGACCAAATCAGTGAGCCCTGGGTCTTAGTGAGAGATCTTGTTTCAAAAAACAAGGTGGTTCACTCTTGAGGAATGAAGACCTCTGTCTTCCACACACATACATACATGGACACACACACACACACACACACACACACACACTCACACGTGCGCTCTCTTCCAGCCATTTCTGTGTGTTGGCAAGACTGAGATAATTAAAGAGTATCCCAGGGTGAAGGCAACCCTGGGGCAAATTGCATGACAATCCTTTAATGAACTCTTCTGTTCTTAAGTCTAATGTTGTGATGTAGTTGGAGGCCGCTTGTTTGTTCCTAGCTGCTCAGCCCCAAAATAACCACACAGAAACTATATTATTTGCAATACTGTTTGGCCAATAGCTTAAGCATATTTCTGGCTAGCTCATACATCTTAATTTAACCCATCTCTATGAATCTGAGCATTACCACAAGGTTGTAGTCTACCAGCAAAGTTTCAGCACATCTGTCTCTGGCAGTGGCTCTACAGATTCTCCCAGCATTCAGTTTAGTTTTCCCAGCCTAGCTCTACTCTACCACATCATAGGCCTAAGACAGTTTTTTTATTAACCAATGGTATTCACAGTATACAGAGGGTAATCCCACATCACTTCTCCTTTTCTGTTTAAATAAAAAAGGTTTTAACTTTAACATAGTAAAATTACATACAACAAAACAGGTATCAAACAAGAATTGTATTTACAATATTTATATCTACTTTATATTTTATCATAACTAAGGAAAGTTATAATTATAAATATCTATTCTTCAACTCCATCGAAGACTCCAGAAGGATATAATATTACCTAAGTTAACAGAAAGTGCATTTTAAGCAACTTCTGAAACTCTAGAAATGACAGAGACATCTCGCTGCCTGGACAATCACCCAAAGTTCTGTAACATTGCGGCATCCATCTTTAGCCTACAGGCCCATAATATCCAGCAGAATTTTCCACAGAGCAGGAAATTTCAGACAGTTCTGCCTATATTGGCAGTTTGTTAGCCACTTTCTTCTGTGTCCTGCAGAATGTCTGACAGACTCTTTCATGAAGCAGAAACCCCAAAGGACTGTCTCACTTTCTTTAGGCAACTTCAGCAGTCATTTTTCTGTGGGTCCTGCAAGTCCAGTTCACACAGCATAACAGGAAAGAGCAGTTTCTTGCCCAAATGGCTAGCCAACTCCACAATGAGACACTTCAATGCCTATAATCCTCTTGAAGTAGATTGGTGCTGCCAGGAGCTGATGTGTTTCATTGTCATGAAAGGTCCTTCAAACATTTTAAATGCCTTATTCTGAAGGTCTTTGAAAGATTTGAAGAATCCCTATCCATCTGAAATGTATCTCTGTTCATCTAGAAAACCTAACTCACCTGACTACAAGCTTGACTATTATAGATGACTATCTATTAACCTGTATTTCTTAAACATACATTTTTAAATGAGCTGCATAAATACAAGAGCAGAAATATACATATAACAAAATTGACCTTAAATTTGTATCAATAAGCCAAGATCTGTACCAATCCAAATCACTATAGCATATCCCCCTTTAAATGTAAACAAACATTTATAA
This sequence comes from Microtus oregoni, assembly GCF_018167655.1. NCBI lineage: Eukaryota > Metazoa > Chordata > Mammalia > Rodentia > Cricetidae > Microtus > Microtus oregoni. Next base: position 38,640,558 of record NW_024543072.1, read on the forward strand.
ACAATATTTGGGAATTTGGGCATAGTTATCTCCAAAATGATTCCTGCTTTTTGTTGGGTGAAGTATTTTTGGGGTTGTTCATGGTGACATTTCAGGGGATCTTGGTCCATCAAGCTGCATTAGTCTAGAATTAATCCGCAGGTTCTCATTTTCTGTGGAAACAAAAGAAGAACCTCTTTTCCAAATCAATTTATCCTTAGACCCATATTTTGAAATCAAGATACTTTTAAAGTATATATGTTGGCTTAGCTTAGCAGTCCCCAGAATCAAATGTCTCTCTGCAGTCAAAAAATTCAAAGAAAATCCAATAGTATACATAATCCAGACTCTGTGTATATTCCATCTTTAGGTGGCTTATTTTTCTTTAGTACTTTTAATCAATGACTGTCTGTACTCTGTCTCTTTAAAGACTTTACCTTTCTTTTTAAAACTATTTATTTCTTTTTATAATTGTCTATATTCTCCTTCTTCTCTCACCTAAGCCTACATACAACACTGTGACACATTTAGAGGTCTTTTCCATTTGAATTTGTCTTTATTGTGTATCTATAATCCTTTTCTGACCAGGACTACTTCTTAAAATGCTAAGCACTTCTTAAAAACCTAAATGGTGGCATTGCTAGGGCAAACAAGGCCCTGTCTGCTTGTTCCACCCAGTTCATCATGGTGGAGCTGTTTGCTGCTTCTGAGAGCCATGACATTGCCTTATTTTTAGGCACACAGTGGGTCTATGTTGCCATTAAGCAAGTTGTAGCATTCTGTTCACAGAACCCATTTAAAAGCTTGGTCTCCAAAAAAAAAAAAGCTTGGTTTCCTGAAAGCCAGAATTTGCGCTGGCAGCACAGCCTAGGAAGCTGCCATTTCAAAACCATGTGGCTTTTTTTCTGCTACTGCTGAATCAGTAAGACCTCTCTTAAAGGAGCCACAGCATGCCACCAGCAAGCAAAGCCCATTCAGGAAAAAAAAATGCAGCTAAACTTTGTTTTTTAGTGTCTAGAATTCCTTTCCAAGCCCTCTTAGGTTTTATGTGGATTTAGCTAGCACACGTTGGAGCACCAATTTATAGTGGGAGGCCTCTTGTTTGTTCCCAGCTGCACAGCTCTAAAATAATCACACAGAAACTATATTATTTGCAATACTGCTTGGCCAATAGCTTAAATGTATTTCTGGCTAACTCATACATCTTAATTTAACCCATCTCCATTAATCTGTGCAGCACCATGAAGTCATGGCCTACAAACAAAGTTTCAATGCGTCTGTCTCCAGTGGTGGCTCATTGGCTTCTCCTGACTCTGCTTCCTTTATCCCAGCATTCAGTTTAGTTTTTCCAGCCTAGCTCTACTCTACTACATCACAGGCCTAAGACAGTTTTTTATTAACCAATGGTATTCACAGTATACAGAGGGGAATCCCACATCATTATGAGATAAGATTTATATAAGATGTGATTTATTTTATTTAAGCATAACCTCTTTAAAGTATTCATTTAAAAATACTTATTTTCATGTGTGTGTGTGTGTGTGTCTCCACAGATACCAGAGACCAGAGGAGAATTTAAATGCCCTGGAGCTGGAGTTACAGGTGATTGTGAACCACCCAGTGTTGGTGCTAGCATCAAAGGTGTGGTTTTCTGGGAAGATCAGCAACTCTACTTGTCCATAGAGCTATCTTTCTAGCCTTTAAAGGATGCATTTTGATGAGTCTTCACAGATAAATAGTTCTATAACTTCTATGGTCAATACACAGAGCATTTCCATAGCGCCCACATTTTTGTGTTCTTTTGTACTCATCTCTTTCCCCTATGTATTACATATGCATTTGAAAATGTTAGGAAACACTAGAAAGCAAGTCTTAAAAATATAGGTAAGAAAACAGAGGACAAAATTACTATATAAAGAGTAAAACGAAGCAAAAATTTCCATATAATAGAATTGTAGTTTGCCCAGTCTTTATTGAGCATGTGCATAGATAGGTATATTTTTCTATGCATATATTCATTTGTAGAAAAAACAGTGATTATCTCCAATGTTGAGAATTATAGGGAATATTAATTTTTAAATTATTTGTTGACATTTCCTATTTAGGCTATAACTATAATTTGCTTTAATAATGAAAATAATATTTAGAAAATAGCAACCACTGTGTAAGTAATACATAAAGAGATTCCTAAAGAAAACTGCCATCTCCACTGGGGTCCAGAGTCCTAGCTGTAAATCCAGCTCTCTGGCCCCATATATCTCAGGCAGCTGGCTTGTAGCAAGTGTTATTGCCCAAAGAGAATAATAGGAAGATATTGACTTCCAGTGAGATGGATATCAAAAAATATTGACACAAGAGGAGAAAATATTGATGGAAAAAGAATCAAGGTCTCTTATGGCCTTGAAAAAATAATAAACCTCCCACTTTGCTGCATTCCACATTCTGTTCATTTTTACAGGCAATTGCACATTTCAAGTCAAAGATGGCACATCCTGATAAGCACTGTTGGAAGCTTGAATTTAGAGTTTACTAGAAAAGAAATAGGGAGAAAAAGACAATCTTGTAGGTACAGAATAAGCATACTCTTCAGGATAGGAGACAGGATGTGTGCCAAGATATCTGACAATAAAGTCTGTTCAGGTTTGGTTTCAGCTCCATTAGACTCAGTAGCATCTTCGCTAACAACATTATAGGAGAACATAGCAACCACCTCAAATAGACCAGCTTCAGCTCTCCAAGGGAGACATCACTGATGTAGTCTCCTTCAGAGCCAGCACGTTGGTCTATTGTGTTTCTGGGGATTTCTTAGGACAAATACAATGGGAGATGACTATAACTGGAATGCTTTCTTCTACATTTTTCTCAAATAAAAGAAGATGACATAATAGCATGTTGGTTGAGTCACTGAACCAGACACTTTTTTCCAGGTTGTTCTAGAATGGGTTGTTTTTCAGTACCGTTAGACAAAAATGATGAGTTGGAATTTTTTTCATGTTAAATTTGTTCACTGGTTGTATGTGTTGTTGTGTTGTGTTGTTGTGTGAGACAGGGACTCATTAAGTAGCTCGTAATGACTTTAAATGTGCAATCCTCTTGTTTAAGCCTTTAAATGCTGGGATCACAAGTGTGTGTCCCCAAGCCCTGTTCTGGGTATAGGTTCTGATGTCATTTTTCCATTATTACATTAAAAGCATCTCTGAAATATAGTAACTTCAAATAATCATTGATTTCTCACTGTTCTTTGTTTTGGCAGTTTCATTAGGGATTGTCCAACAGATACTGGCTGAGCTTCCTCAAATGTCTGGTGTCTCAGTTAGGATGGTCAATGGTCATCTCTCTCTTTTCTCTTTCATTCTCCAGAGGCACTGTGATCTGACAGGGGATACCTATACCTACAGGGCACAGGAGGGCAAATCTTAGTCATAGTATGTCCTCTAGCTTCATCCTACTGGGAAAGAGAAGGCAACAGGGCTAGTTCTGGTTCAAGCAGTGGGTAAATGACTCATTCTGTGTGAGACGAGCAGCAGAGATTCCGTTTTCAGCCTTTCTGGTCTTAACTTATGGACAACAGAGTGGACCTAAAAGAACAATAACATTTGGAATTGGACTTTTCTGTATCCAAGTTATGACCTGCTACTAGATGAGATGTGACTCCACATAAGTCTCTGCTCTCTGCAGCACATCAGTAAATCCAGGTGCTACTAAGAAATGCGTTAGTTTTCTGTAATTCTTAGAATAATTGTAACTCTAAGGAACAAAATCCCGAATTCAGAAAATTCTGATATAGGAAAACATTCAGTAGTTTGGTAATGTCATCAAACCCGTATTTTCTCCATTTATTTCCTTCCGTTTTTCTTTCCTTCCTTTCTTCCACTCTCCTCCCTCTCTTCTTCATCCCTCTCTCACTCCCTCTCTTCCTTCCTTCCACTGTGTCTCATGCCCTTGAACTTCTGATTCTCCTTCATTGCTTCCCAACTGATGGTGTGATTTCTAAGAGTTCTTTTCCATTCTGTTAAATTATCCTTGATACTTTTCCTTTGTCTTTGACCAATGCTTTTTCTGGGGAGTTGTAAGGTGTCATATATGTCACTATTCTATACAGATGGGACAATACTCATCTCTTCTTCGGTGTGTGTGTGTGTGTGTGTAGTTTTCACTGAGTCTTTGCAAATATATTATCCTTTATGTCTTATTTACTCTGAATGCATCTCATGTTCTTGACTGAATTGATTTGTAGAAACTGCTATGGAATTAACTTGGTTGGCTTAGAAGAGCCTCTGCCTACATCAAGATATGAAGTATTCCAGCCACATGTACCCACTGTCATGAATCTGCTATTCTCCTTCACCACAGTGCTGGACCATACCCTCTGAAACCATTAGTCAAAATAACCTTCTCATTCCCAAGTTCATCCTGGTAGGGAGTTAGCCACAGCAAAGAGAACTAATACTGGTATAGAAATTTGGTATTGAGAAATGGAGACATTTATGTGACAAACTTTTACCATGTGATTTGTGGCTATTCTGGACTCTTTTTATAGAAAGAATGTTGAAGAGCATGGAGCTATAGGATTGAGAAATTCTGGGATGCAATAAGCTGAACTCAACAGGCCAACCATGAAAGTTTGGAAGACCAGAATGCCAACAGAAATGCAAACACTAAAGACTGTGTTTATTTCATTTCAGAGAATAGAAAGTTGCTGTCAACTGGGCTATAGAACATTCATGTTATATTTGGCAAAGGATTTGGCCATGCTTTGTGTCTTGAAAACATGAATGAGGCTAAATTAAAAACTAACGAACTACGTTGTTTGGTGAAAGGAGTTTTAAGACAATATAATACCCAGCCTGTGGAGCAGTTGTTGCTTGCTTTATTTAGCATGATATAGAGTGAGAGGGAGAAAGAGCAGAAAACGAGACAGAAAAATATGCAAATGTGCATCTTAGTGAGGCAAAAAGCACAAAGCCAGTTTAAGTAATGAACGGCATTTGTTTGACTAGTGTCTGTAATTGTTGAAGATGTTCATGCAGGTAGGAGAAAGTTTAGACTTTGCCTGGAAAAATAAGAAAGGTGTTTTTGAAGGACAGACTCTATCCATTGAGAAGTTCAGAGATATAATAATGCAAATTCATTTGAAAGAAGGATATCTGAAACCACAAAGCCCTCAAGATACCACCTGGAAAATAGTTGTCTAGGGGAATATTTTTTCAGGCTCAGTCTCAAAGGCACACAAAGTACCATGTCCAAGTTGACTGCAGAACCTGGAATCAATCATGCAGTATTGGTTTTATAGCATGCAAACTGTAGGTGCTATGGGGTCATGGAGGCTTGCACCAAGGTTCCAAAAAGCTGCTCAGCCCAGGCAGTATGACACAGGGATAGTGTCTTTGAATGGAACTCCTGAGTGGGGCTGTGTGGAAAGCCTATATTGTATTGAAGACCTCAGGATATTGATGATGCTACAAACATGAATTCTTTTCCAAGGAAAGCAGAAGCACCAAGTGAAGAAACAGAATTGGAGGGATGTTGTCATCACGAGTACTGGATGCTGGACATGGAGTTGTTGGGTTTAGTGGTGTTCGGCCCCCTGTGTTTTGGCCTGATCTTCCTGTTACTATCTTTTGGAATGGCAATGTTTACTCTTTATCACTGTATGTTGGAAGTATGGAAATCTCATTCTTCAGTTTTATTATATTTTCCAGAGAGTTGTAGTAAAGACACTGAAAATGTCAAGACTACGTGAACTTTTGTAGTCAGACTGACTGCATTCTGCATTGTGAGATGGCCCTGAGCCTCTGCAGGCCAGAGATGGACGTTACAGTTTGAGTGCAAATGCTTCTCATAGGCTCATGTGCTCAAATACTGGTCACAGCCAGTACTGTTGTGGGAGAATGGGGAACCTTTAAGAGATGGAGTCTCACTTGAGGAAATGAATCTTCAGGTGAGGGCCTTGGAGTTTTATAGCACAGACAGGCTTCCTATTCTGTCCCTGCTTTTGGTCTGACAGTGTGTGAGGGTCCCAACCAAATGCTCCCAACACTACAACTGCCGTACCTCACCACTGTGGACGACAGTCTTTAAATCTGTGAGCCAAAATAAATGTCTCAAGAAAAAGAAGAAAGAAGGAGAGGAGGAGCAGAAGGAGGATGAGGAACAGGAAGAAGAGTAGGAGGGAGAGGACTAGGAGCATGGGAAGCAGAAGGAGCAGCAGCAAAAGCTATAACCCATTCCTGGGAAATGGGCCCAAGACTTCCCTGGTGCATATTAAGAGGACACGAGTAGATCCTGAAATAAAATTGGGATTTTTGAGTAGGAGTGGTAGCTCATGTCTATAATCCCAACATTTGAGGATTGCCACAAGTTCAAGGCTATCCTGAGCTACATAGCAAATATTCCAGACCCTTTCTTTTATTTTCGTGTATTTATTTATTTATTGAGTATATTTGAGTAAAGTCTTTTTAAAAATTTTTAAATTGATTTTTTTAAAAAAAAACTATCTTTTCTCTTTTATATACCAATCCGAGTTCCCACTCTCTCCCCTCCTCCCATTCCCTCTACCTTTTCTACCCACCCCACCCCTATCTAATTCTCAGAGAGGGTAAGGCACATTGCTTTGAGGAAGGACTAAGGCCGTCCTTACTATATCTAGGCTGAGTAAGGTATCCACCCAAAGAGAATGGGTTCCAAAAAGCCAGTAGATGCAGTAGGGATAAATCCTGGTCCCACTGCCAGTGGCCCTGCAGTCTGCCCCAGTCATACAACTGTCACCCACATTCAGAGGGCCTAGTTTGGTTTTAGGATGGTTTCTTCCCTGCCAGACCAGAGTTGGTGGACTACCGTTAGCTCAGGTAAGCTCTTTTAGTGAAAGTCCCCATGGTGATCTTGACCTCTTTGCTCGTTTTCTCACTCTTCCCACTCTTCCCACTCTTCAACTGGACTTAGGGAACTCAGACCAGTGCTTCACTGTGGATCTTTGCATCTTCTTCCCTCTGCTGCTAAATGAAGGTTCTATGATGATATTTAAGATAGTCATCAATCTGACTACAGGGCAAGGTCAGCCCTCTCCACTATTGCTTAGGGTCTTAGCTGGGGTCATCCTTGTGGATTCCTTGGAATTTCTCTAGTGCCAGGTTTCTTGCTAGCCCCATAATGGCTCCCTCAATCAAGATATCTCTTTCCTTGCTCTCTGTCTCTGTCCTTCCCCTATTTCGACTATTCTGTTCCCTTAAGTTCTCCTTCCCTGTATCGTTCTCCCCTTCTCCTCCCCTTCCCCTCTCCCTTCTCCCCTCACCCCCATGCTTCCAATTTTCTCAAGAGATTCTCTCTATTTCCCCTTCCCAGGGGGATCTATTATATATGTTTCTCTTAGGGTTCTCCTTATTACTTAACTTCTCTGGGGTCATGGACTAAAAGCTTGTTATCTTTTGCTTTACAGCTAGTATCCACTTATGAGTGAGTACATACCATGCTCATCTTTCTGGGCCTGGGTTACCTCACTCAGGATGTTTTTTTTTCTAGTTCCATCCATTTGCATGCAAATTTCTGGATGCCATTGGTTTTTTTCCCCCTGAGTAGTACTCCATTGTGTAAATGTACCACTTTTCTTTATCCATTCTTCGGATGAAGGGCATCTAGGTTGTTTCCAGGCTCTGGCTATTGAAAATAATGCTGCTATGACTATGTCAAAAAATCATCCACTAGGATCAAGTCAGTTTCATCCTAGAGATGCAGGAATGGTTCAATATATGAAAATCTATCAATGTGATCCACCATATAAATAAACTGAAAGAAAAAAAACCATATGATCATCTCATTAGATGTTGAAAAAACATTCAGCAAAATCCAACACTCCTTCATGATAAAGGTCTTGGAGAGATCAGGGATACAAGGAACATATCTAAACATAATAAAGGCAATATACAGCAAGCTGATATTCAACATCAAATTAAATGGAGAGAAACTCAAAGTGATTCCACTAAAATCAGGAACAAGACAAGGCTGTCCACTCTCTCCATATCTCTTCAACACAGTTCTTTTTTCTTTTTCTTTTTTTTTCTTTTTTTTTTTTTTTGGTTTTTTCGAGACAGGGTTTCTCTGTGGCTTTGGTTCCTGTCCTGGAACTAGCTCTTGTAGACCAGGCTGGCCTCGAACTCACAGAGATCCACCTGCCTCTGCCTCCCGAGTGCTGGGATTAAAGGCGTGCGCCACCACCACCCGGCTCAACACAGTTCTTGAAGTTCTAGCTATAGCAATATGACAACAAAAGGAGATCAAGGGGATACAAATTGGAAAGGAAGAAGTCAAACTTTTGCTATTTGCAGATGATAAGATAGTATACATAAGTGACCCCAAAAACTCCACTAGGGAACTTCTATAGCTGATAAATACCTTCAGTAATGTGACAGGATATAAGATCAGCTCAAAAAACTCATTAGCCCTCCTGTATACAAATAATAAAGAAGCCGAGAAAGAAATCAGAGAAACATCACCAATCACAATAGCCACAAATAACATAAAATATCTTGGGGGTAACACTAACCAAATGACCAAAGAAGTGAAAGACCTGTTCAACAAGAACGTTAAGTCTTTGAAGAATGAAATGGAAGAAGATACCAGAAAATGGAAAGATCTCCCATGCTCTTAGGTAGGATCAATATAATAAAAATGGCAATCTTATCAAAAGCAATATATAGATTCATTGCAATCCCCATCAAAATCCCAACAATGCTCAACTTTCATTTTAAAAATGAGATTCTCTCAGGTAATAGGAAAGGAAGGGCTGTTGGGAGAGTCGGATAACAGTGCCTACCACCATGGCTCTGGCTCTGGCTCAGTTTGCTTGGTGTTGGAGTAGTTTGCTTTGTCCTTGAGCATCTTAAGGACAGATCTGACGAGATGTGATTAGAAGTAACTTACTAACGCTTTGGATCAGTGTTAAAGCAGCAAAGGAAAACGGTTACCTCTTTCTCCATGACTCACAACGAAGTGAAGAACACTGCATGGACAGATTTATCCAAGAGCCCATGAGCACAGAATGTATCCAAACGGGGTTCTGAGAAGAAATCCCACAATGCAGAGGCCAATCAAGGTTAAATGAAGTCATCCCCGATCTCAGTCTTACAGCCTACATGAAATCAAAGAATCCACTGCTCCTCCCTCCATCGCCAGCTTCTAAGACTTCTGTCCTGGGCAGGCAAGGGGCCTGAATTCTGTCACAGTGTGCCCTGCATCCTTTAGTCACCTCCTGCTCTTCAGTACTGCTGACCACGATGTGACCCAGTTCCTGTTTTTGGTTTATTTCCATTCATAGGAGCAGCTGAGAAGTGTTGGCGTGTGTAGAAAACAACCGAAGTTTGGGATGATGGAAAGTGACTCACACAAGTGTAAGTAATCTAACACTGGGTAGTCATTTTTGTTCTTAAAAATGATTTGACTTGTTTTTTGGTTGTGGGTTTGTTTGTTTGTATTTTGAGACAGGATTTCTCTGTGTAGCCCTGGCTATCCTGGAACCTGCTATGTAGACCAGGCTTACCTCAAACTCTGGAGTGCTAGGATTAAAGACGTGTGCCACCACCACCCAGCAAGTAATTTGATTTTTTTGTTTTGTTTTGTTTGAGTCGAGGCTGGGCTTGAACTCACAGAGATCTGCCTGCCTCTGCCTCTCAAGTGCTGGGATTAAAGCCGTGTTTTTTAAGGACTCTGATTTTATTCCTTCTCAGGCTCTGGCCTCGCTGTCTCAACCCATTATAACCTTGCTTGTTTTACCATTTCCAACCTTACTCTTTTCACTTAGGGTGGTTTAGTTTTGTAGGAAGGTATTGCTTCTTTGCAAGCTTATCCTTAGATCCCTAAATAATTTCTTAAACTTCCCTGAGGGAAATTTGGGGGCGAGTTGTTTAAAAAGTAAAACTGGGAGCCGGGCTCAGTGGTTACGAGTACTTGTTGTTCTTACAGAGGACGTGGGTTCAATTCCCACTACCCACATGGTAGTTCACAACCCCCTGTAACTCCAGTTCTGGAGGATCCAGTGCCTTCTGGACTCCATAGATAGCAGGCATGCGATACACATACACAGAGCACACACATACACACACATGAAATAAAATATATAAATCTAAAACTAAAGCAGGGTTTGCCCCTTAATTCAGGTGACCTAGTAGGAAAAATCAGAAAAGGTGTCATGGAGTAGGGCACTGAAAAATGAGGACCACATGGCTAGTGAAGGGAGGAGGAGGGATGCCATGTCTGCTCAGGTGGGGAGGAGCTGAGCAACACTAATCATTTGTATTTGTAAGTGGGAGGGGGGAGGAAGAACTTGGATACGGGGTTAAATAGAAAGGGCCTTGATGGCCTAATCCCAGAGAACTTGAGAAACCCAATCCCACAGTAAGAGTTTCCTGGGAAATTTTAGCATCAAGTCTAATATGATGAGAGAGACCATGATCTGAGAAGGCCATCTTTTTTTTTTTCTTTTCTCTTTTTTGCCTTTCTATTTTTAAGACAGGATTTTATTGCATAGTCCATGTTCACCTTACACTCACAAGATTCTTGTCTCAACCTGGACTTAAAGGGATAAACCATGACCAGTCATCTTAAAGGTTCTTCCCGATGCCATCATCCCTCCTAATAAACCCAGATGGAGTTAGAAGGATCTCCATCAGCTGCCACCATAGCCAGCAGCTGCTCCAGGTGAGAATCCGCAATAGTTAACTAAAAGTTACATGTGAACGAAGGAAGGATTTAAAGATTTCAAAACAAAAACAAAGGGACACTTAAAGACGCTTGGTACAGATCACCTTAAATAAGTGACCCAAGCTGCCAACTGTAGGATAGCTTGATTTCAGTGCCCTCTGATACAGCAGGATGAGGACGACTCCCAGCATCCTGCCAAAGCCACAAGCTAACTCTAGTCATGAAGGAACATTAGATAATAGTAAACTGCGGTGTTCTGTAGGGTGACTGACCCCACTCTCCAAAGCTGCCAAGGCCGTGATTGATAAAGGGAGGAGGACCCAGTCTAGGCTGCAGACAGATGAATGCCATCAATTATCCTGGATTGGGTCCTGGGACAAAAGCCACATATATATATATATATATATATATATATATATATATATATATATGACATTAGAGAGACAATTGATCTGGTTTGAATGCAATCTGTAAGCCAGGCAAGCAACAGTCTTATGTCAGTATCAATTCTGCTTTCTCCCATGATGTAAAAGTTGTAGAAGAACTTAGTTGCTTTGGGGGCCACTATGCACTGAAGTCATTTAGGATGAAGACGCAAACCATATCCCAAACATAGTCTCAAAAGTTTTAGGAGAATGTTGGGTCGAGGGGAATTCCTTATAATATTTTTGCAATTTTTCTCTAAGTCTGAGATGACTGTAAGATAAAGTAGTTTCATTTGCAAAAGCAATGACTTGCACTCTCTTCTGTTGTTATGCACTCCCCTGTCTCCTTGGCTGAATGATGGTTCTGGAGAGCCCTGGGATGGCAGCTCCCTGGCTAAGCTGCCTGTTGTGCTGTCGTGAGAGAGGAATCCGCCATCTTGTTTAGCTGTTGCAATGGGGGCACCAAGGAGCTTCTGTCGCTGGTGTAGTTACATCTACTGGAGGTGTAGAAAGCAGAGCAGCACAGAGCGTAGGCAAAGACCGCACACGTGGGAAGCACTGCCAAAAGGCTGGGAACACCATGAGGGGTCGCTGGCTTCCGGAGCAGCTTCTGTGGAGTCGCTGGCTTCCAGAGCAGCTCCTGAGGGCAGCTTGTGAAGTTAAGCAGAAAAGGAGCTCCAAGAGGGAAGGAAGATGTTTGGGGCTGGGGAGTTTCAGCATACCGGTCATTTTGACGATTGCCTTGTCCTAATTCCTGTGGCAGAGTGCAGAACTGTTTGTGGTTGTGAGGAAGATAGGCAACTAGGAAACATCTGGACTGAGATGGAGATTATCAAAGAGTATTTAGTGGGATACACAAGAATCAAAAGGGATAATAATCATAGTAACAGCAACAGTGGATACTGTTTCCTTGTCTTGTCCTTGGGGCTAGTCTATGATCTAATGTGTTTCAACTTGTTCAACCTGCACGATATGTGTAATGTTCCTGTTTCAGAGAGGAGTAAACTGAGGCATGGCAAGATTAAGCCAAAGGTTACTTGCTAGTTAGAGACACAAGCTTCAGACTCGAGCACCCTGACCCTGGGCTTGTCTCTAAACTGAATCCTGAGTGACCCCTTTAGACTGAACACACTCCACTCCCTCTCAGTTACTAGCTTTTATGACCAGTTTTCAAGACCTGTAACTAAGGGGTGTATCAGCATCTACCAGCTTTGCTATAGATGACCTCTGCTATGTGAGTCCTAAGAGGAAAACCTGCTTAAGTTTTATATTTTAGAATTTGGAGGTCACTTTTGCTATCTCAGATCAGTTGGAACTGGCCTGTCCTCTTGGACCTGTGCAAAGTGTAAGACCCTTTGACATCTGCTTTTTGATCCTGCTAGCACCAGCATTTTCTGAATACGTGTCCTGTGAAGAGCCGGACATCTGGTCATGCATACTCTAGCCTCTGACTACCTCTCCTTTCCTCGCCTCTAATACCCTTCCCCATGCCTCTTGACGGCCCTGCTTCTTTATCCCCTGGGCATACTGAATCCCAGTTTCAGGGAGATAGGTTTGAGGTTTTCTTTCGCACCTTCATCCTTGGCCCCTGTTTTTGTTGTCTTCTCATTTCCTCAACAAAACACCTGACAGACGAAACCTGATGGCAGATGAGTTTACTTTGGCTCATGGCTTATGTAAAGTCCACCATGGCGAGAGAGGCAAGACAGCAGGAGGGTATGGAGCCTGGGTGGCTTGAACCTGTCATCAGGAAGCAGAGAAAGACAAATGCTCCTGCTGCTTGCTCCTTGTTCATTCAACCTGGGACCCAAGTCCATGGGACGGTGCCATTGGCATCCCTTCCCACCTCTGTTAAACCTCTGGAAACCCCCACACAGCCACACTCAGAAGCCCATCTCCAAGGTGATTCTAAATCCCACCAAGATTAATTATCACAATAGACTTAAACCCTTTCTCTTTCGAAAAACATTGTTTCAGCATAGAGTCTGATGAGCAGAATGAGCCTGGTTCAACACCAAACCTGGAGACAACTCTTTCCCTCTGTCCCCATCCATCTCCTTTCTTTGACGGCAGAGGAGATGAAGTGGAAAGCCTTGGACTCTATCCATTGTGTTGTGATCTGCCCACCCCTCCGAATTTGCTTTGGGCAGAGCCGGAGAGGCGTGGTAGAGGAGGAAGATGCAGGTTGGCCTATCACCCGCAGGAACCCCACAGGAGGATGAAGGTCTGTACAAGAGAAAAACAGTGGCTGGGAAGAATGCTTGTCTTCCTTGGCTAGAGTTCCCATGTAGGAGGTTGTAGGAGGCATCTGGGAAGGTGTGTGGCACAGTGGGCCCCAAAGCCCCGGATCTGTTCTTGTCCTCAGTCCTCTTCGGAGTCCCGCCTCTCACAGGTGTGAGGTGATGGAGGCGTGGGGTCAAATCCCGGTCTGCCGTTGGAAGTTTCTGCTAACTTCTTTCTACTCTAAAGGATTTTTTTCTTATTTTAAGAGTAGTAAGCAGTAAGTTCTGGAATGTCTGGAACATGGAAAAGAGACTGAATAAATATACTTTCAAACCCGAGACTCAGCTCCTGGCCAGGAGACACGCAAACTTTTTAATATCCTTCTTCTGCATCTGCTTAAACGGAAACAGCCCCTGGTATTTTTAGCTGCTGTGTAATCAAAGGGGGAATGTATACTTTTTTCCTGTCCTCGTTAGAACAGGAGAATGAATTGCTCAATCCTTAGCAGAGTCCGGGAAAGGAGGAAAATCCCAGAGTCCCCACTGATTGGCCCCTCCTCTGTCCTGGCCAGGATTTAAACCCAGGGAGGGAAGAAGAGAGAAAAGTCGAGGGATAGACCAGCCCTGAGGTCTGCAGTACCCGGACCAGCTCACGGGAGGCAGGAGGGTTGGAAGTGGTGTCCAGCAACCTCTCAGGTAAGAATGCCAGCTCCTGACAGGAGGCTTTATCTGAGCTGGGGAGGAGGATGACCACTGTGGAGTGACTGCAGGCTGAAGTGCACTGATGAAAATCCAGGTAATGCAATATAGACCAAGTTCAAAACTGACTCCCAGGACCTGTGAGCCATGTCTGCAGCAGGTATTAGACTCTGTCCTCTCCACATCAGTAGGTACCGTCCCCTTACCTGCCGAGTGCTAGGGTGCTAGATTCTCTTGGGAGCAGTGCATTTGAGATGAAATGTTTCCTAAGTCTCTTCTTGTTTTTTCTTGCAAAGGCCTCTTTTCTTTGTGTAATTTCTTATGTGTTATAGTTCGCTGTTCTCTTAAAACAGAATTTTCATTCCAGTTGTGATTAGGAAACTATTATAACTTTTCCATCTTTGAGATTTTATGTGAACCAATGAAGATGATGTTTGTGAACTCCCACGAAGGGACTCATTTAGTTGTATGTGTTTTAATTATTTGTGAATAGGAGAATTTCTTTCCCTTCAATTCTCATATAGTTACCCTTTTATAGTGCCCCCAAAGCAGGCATTTTGAAATACTTCAAGAGTGATGTGGTAGACTAATTTTTGGAGATCTGACTTCTTATTTGTAATTTTTGAGGGTGGGAGAAGGTTGAGATAAGAAGAAGGGAGGAAGACCAAGTGGGACAAAAACAGCACATCACTCCTAAGGACAAGGATTGCTTAGACATGCATTTATGAAAGAATATGCTCAAGATAAAGATAACCAGTTATCCATACCAGTCAGTCATGGCTCTGCAGCCCTTGCAGACTCAGACTGAAAGGTGACAGTGTCAAGAGAAGAGACAGGAGGAAGTAGAGAGTATCAATACTGGGGTCATTTGCCCCAGAGACAAAGGGGAACTCACACCTGGTTTTCTTTCACGCCCCTTTGAATTCTTGTAATGTTTCCAAGTGTGTTGATGCCCAGAGCAAGGAAACCAGGGCACATGATTTCCAGCCCATCTTGTGGCTGTTGGCTTCCATGCCAGTGCTGTGCCGTGGTTTGACACGTAGGGTGGGCTGGCGCTTTTCTGAGATGATGCCTGAGGAAGGTATGCTCAGGCCATGGAAACTCTACCTCCCCATCGCTCACTCCAGAGCCGTGCTCCCATAGGGTCTGGCTGCAGGCATGAGATCATGGTATAGGTTCTGCTGGAGCATCTGGAACCTCCAGTCTGGGAGTGGATGGTGCGGCGCCATCGGGTCTGATTCCTGATGGCAGCAGCTTGGCCTGTTCCACCATAGAGGGCTCAGGCAGATGCCAACCAGCTGCTACCTAAATATGTGCATAGCCAATGAGGGTATGTAAATTCTTGGAAGTTAGCATTGCCCCTTCAGCTGGATGGGAGGCTGGAACTTTAAAGTTGTTTCAGTATGTGAAAAACACATTAAAGAGAGGAATTGTAACTTTGCTTTATGCATGATTAGCATTCACCTGCAGCCCAAGTGTCATCAGGCGTCCATCACCACCATGGAGAACTGGGATAATTGTAGAACAACTAACACTTTATCATTCTGGAGACTGGGTTGCTAAAAGCAGGCTCCCGAATTTAGATCTCATATCTATTTTATCTTTCCATTGTGAATGAGATTGGTCCATGGGGACTAACGGAAAGCCTTCCTGGGAGAAATTAATTCATTCCCATGGGGATAAATGACTGTCTTTGCCCATTGTTCACAGACAGTTTTAAAGCTCTTAGCATAGAGACTGATATATAAGAAGTGTTTAGAAAACGGTAGCTACCATTATCATCATTCACTGGACCCTTTGCAAAAGGCAGGTTAAGATTTAGTTGATAAAAGAAAATGAGCCTGTTGAAACTCCTGAAAAAGTAGCTGAGCTCCAGGGATGGGCTGGGTGTATCATCCATTGTCTCTTCTGTCCTGGATGGTTGGAAACATATTGAGATCGAGGGCGTTGCCTAGGGTTGGAGAGCCCTTACAAACTCTTCCTGGGGACCCATTAGGGAGACCCACTGGACTAGGAACACAGTGTAGAATGTGATATCATATAAAGCCACATCTTCGCTCTTGACTGGTCTCTCATCCTGTAAGGAATGCCTGTTCAGAGAGTTCAGCCACAGGTAAGAATATTTGTATGAGCTTGGCTCAACTGCAGGCTGGCCTAGCAGAAAGAGTGCTGCCTCCTATGCTAGATTTTCTTACATATCAAAGAATGGGAAATGGGGACATTGGTTATCTGAGGACTCCTGTCCTGGATGGGTCACATCACCATAGGTTGTTCAGCACCCTGAGAACTTGTTTTCCTAGACCAAGAACTCTTGTCGCAAGATTCAGAACAGCCCAGGGTCCAGGCTGTTGAACACCGGCAAACTAGGCTCAAGAAGAGTGGAGTGAGGAGTGAAGTTTGCCATGACATTCGTGGCTTCAGGACATCCACAGCCACCCGTTCCTTCATTTCTCCTTCATAGTTCAATGGGTTCAACCCTATTATTTGGGGAGAGCATATCTTCTTAGTGACTCTATTGGAAATCCACCGTAATACAGCTTTTCTAAGACCGAAAGTGGTACACTCATTTGCTTGTGGTTAACTCTTAGGCAGGATGAGGTCATGCAGGAGCAGAGAAAGCCTTGAATTTAAGTACGAAGCATTTTGCCATTGGCTAGAAGTTGGCAAGTGTTCATTTGATGTAAGTAGTATTTTTTTCCTGACTCAGAGTATGTGTCTTTCTTCGGAGAGAATGAGGTGACCCAGGGGCCAGTCAGCCCTTCCGAGAAGAACTTGACAGCTGAGAGACCATTCTCTCCTGCTAAGATTTGGTTGACATGAGCCCAGTGGATAGAGGTCTTGGTACCCTCTGCTGTTTCCTACCTCCTTGTGGGAAGTGGTGGGACCTAAACTGTCTGGAAGAGAAGGACAATTCATCATTCCAAGCATTGGCTTGCACTGGTCACAGGCCAGGCAGGCTCAGGCTTCCCACAATTCATCATTCCAAGCATCGGCTTGCACTGGTCACAGGCCAGGCAGGCTCAGGCTTCCATTGCTGATTTATTGATGTTTTGCTGAGTACCTGATGTGCCTTGGCTTTTCCCTTCCTTTCAGAGCCCTCTCTCGAAGGAAATATGGCAGGAAAGAGGGTATTCAGTGTTTTTCTTTCCACATCTACAGTATATATTGCAGAAAGATGGAGAATCCAGACATTAACAGTGGATAGACCTGGTGTGTGATCCCAGCTCTGTTGCTTGACTAATTGACTGTCTTTGACAATTATTTAACATCATTTGAGTGTGTATGACAAAGAATATTGTTGATTGATTCTCGTCATTTTGAGCATTAATTAAAGCCAATGTTTTAAAATTATTTGGCCCAGTACCCACCATCTAATAAACACACACAACTCTAGTGGCCCTTATTATTTAATTTACAAAATATTTGGCCAAAGCTGTGCTACGTGGCTAGGAAAACAGGAGGGACCTGAATCGTCCTAGCAATCTCTGAACTGATAGGCAATCTGGGCTGGGAATAGGCTTTCAGATTTGGACATGGTCCATCTGGGCTAGAAATGAAAGCTACAGGAGTATCTGCAGCCACCAAGAAGAAAGAGCACACAAACATAGACCCTTGTGACATCGGTGTGTCTCAAGGCTGATCCAGTGGACCATTCATCTAGGTCATGGTGAGCAGTAAACCCTGTGAAAGACTTTCTCAGAATGGTCACAGAGGCAGCATTTACTCCTGCCACTGGCCCTTACCTTCTCACACCACTCAATGCCCCTCCCACAATCATGAGACAGTAGTTCCTGGGGGACCCTTGGTTTCCATGGTTTCCTGTGTATAAATTCCCTTTGCCTTATGAATTCCTCCAGCATCTTCCCCACTTTCCACCAGAAACTCCCTCCCCATAGAATCATCTTTACTCAGAAATGTATCATCTGCCATTTTTCTTGGTGAAATTTGGTGTCCCCCTCCCCTACCCTGAGAACTGTCTGCGGTGTGCTCTGTATATTAATACAGAGGATGAGGTCATGCCTTCCTCATGCTGTTCGGCTAGGCAGGGCTCTCTGCCCCCACTCACTGGAGCCGGAGCCAGCATCTTCCCTTCTTGCTCACACTTGACAGTGTGAGATCGAGGATTTCCCCTGTCCATCTTCTTTCGAGCAATCACTCTGCCCAGGAAAATCTGAGCTCAGCATGTGCAACCCGAGAGGCTGTGATTAGCGAGGACATCTTGTTACAATTCAGGACAGGCGACACAGAAGGCTCCTGCAAGAGCTTCTGGGGCTTCTCGTATTCCAGGCTTCAAAAACAAACACTGGGAGACGGGGTTTTGGACAGCCTTGCTGTGGTTTATGGCAGGAGTTCCCCCACCCCTTTTTTTTTGGTTAGGAACTTCTTCAAAAAAAAAAAAAACATCTGCATTCCATTTAGGGCTCAGGAATAGTAAGCAGAGGGCTGGAGGAGGCGCTGGAGGGTAGGAGTGAACAGAGAAGTTGGTATTGTTGATGCTATCATTGCCCAGAGGGGGTTTTGGAGAGTATAGTTTATGTCTTACTACACCCACAGTAGGTGCTTGAGTGGGCACAGGAGCACACGGAAGTGAAGGCTCCACTGCTCACCTGGGTCCAAACCTGTGGCCTTGCATTTAGTGGTCACATGCTCAGCAGCAAGTTGTTAATGGTCGCTGCTCCTCAGCTTCCAGTTGGAGACTTGAGTGGACAGTTTGTGTTCGGTTGCTTTGTCATGGAGACGAACTTTTGAATGAATCTCTAGTTCATATTTCTGTTGGGCTCCTACCCTCCAACTCATTTTTGTGGCTCTCCCAATTCTGCCTTCTCACAGAGGTCTCAAGCAGATTCCCAAACTTTTCTATGCTTTGGGATTAAATGACTTTCGTGAAGTCAAATCCTTTTCCTTGTCAGAACCTCAGTGCCCTGCAGTGCAAGGCTTTTCCTTTGTCCTTGCTCCAGTTGCTGGTATCCACACAGTGTAAAAGTGTGTGTGTGTGTGTGTGTGCCTGGATGTTGTTTGTCCTCTTCTCACAACTTGTACAACTGTTCTGGCTTTTCCAAGTTGCTTTCTGGGGTGTGGTGTAATGGACACCTTTATTAGTTAGCTCTCTCAGTTACAGTGATGGTGTCTGTAGTACTGAATGCACACCCCTTTGTAGGAACTGTTCATGAGTGCCAGACTCCCTGTTTTCCCTGCTGGTACCTCTTACTTTGCCCACTAGGACAGAGAACCCCTGCTGAGCCTTGAGGCCCTGTCTGGCTGCAGCCTGGTTGGTTGCTCTGTGGGAGGCTTTGATGAGCCTCACTCTATGGCACCAGCCTGACCTAATCGAACTCCAGGATGGAGTTTTTGTGGCTCCACCCACATCTCTTCCAAGGGCCAATCTCTAAATTGCTCCTGGCTAGTCAGGCATCTGTCTCTTTTCCTGCCATGTCTTTCCATTCATCTTGGTTTCGCCAGCCTTCCTAACTTTCCGTAGATGCCTAGATGCTTCCCACCTATTTATTAATGGAACCCTGACAATAAGAGATGTCCCCTGATCATTCCATCTGGAGAGTGTTGCTTATTATCTGTGGGTTCAGGTGCGGAGTCTTGGAGACAGTGGACTTGGGTCTGAGTGCTCTCTGCCCTTCCTGGCTGTGGTGTCCAGGACAACTTGCTCAACCTCTCCAGCATCTACCTCCTTGTTGGTGCAAAAAAGCATGGTATGGTGGTAAGCATGGACCTGAGAATCAGATTGTGCAGTTTCCAATCCTCCTCCTGGGCTGGAGTATATGTAACTTAGTGATAGAAACTTGCACGGTAAGCAGAAGATCCTCCCTTCAGCATTGAAAGAAAAAAAAAATCCCATGACTTCTTAGCTGTGTACTTGCAATGTGCTTCCGTTCATGTCTGTAAATATGTATATATTTACAGATATATGTGTGTATGTATGTACATACGTATGTATGTATGTATGTATGTATGAATGTATGAGTGTAGTTCAGCATGAGAGCACTTGCCTAGCACGTGCAAGGTTAAGCTCAATTCTAAGACACATGAAAAAAGTCATGGGGTCAACAACAGGGTTGTTGTGATGAACGACCGAGTTAATAAATGTGAAAACTCAGAACAGTTCCTGTCACATAGAATGCATTCTATGTGCTCCTATTGCTGTTGATCAAAGAAGTGGTCAATGTTCAGGCTGCTATAGACACTAGGGATTAGGGTAATAAAGGCTGTCTTAGGTGACTGTGAATAGAAGCCCTTCCTGGCACTGTGAACAGTGTATGGACTCAGAATCTGCTAAAATGGGCACTTTCCTCCCTGCAAGCCTCATGGCTTTCCTTGTGTTCTTTTCCTGGATCTAGGCCTCCTGGAGTGTCTGATCCCTTTCTCCAAGAATGGGTCTTTGGGGGATCTCTGCCTTCCCCCTGGGGCTCCTGCTTGCTTCTGTGCTCCTGGTGGCTTCAGCCCCAGCCACTCCGGAGTCTCCTGGCTGCAGTGACAAGGAGCAACAGGTCACCGTCAGCCACACCTACAAGATCGATGTGCCAAAGTCAGCTCTGGTTCAAGTAGAGACTGACCCACAGTCCCTCAGTGATGAAGGGACATCACTCTTGGCAGCCGGGGAGGCTGGGGAGGAACAGAACTTCATCTTCAGGCACAACATCCGTCTTCAGACTCCACAGAAGAATTGTGACTGGGCAGACAGTGTCCAGGACCTGCTGGCCCGGGTGAAGAAGCTGGAGGAAGAGATGGCAGAGATGAAGGAGCAGTGTAGTGCCAACCGCTGCTGCCAGGGAGCTACTGGTGAGTCCCCCCCCCCCATATTCACTCTACAAACATTTAGTGAGTGTCTGCTATGTGTTAGGTTCTCCGCTAGCCTCATGGGTACTGTGAGATCCTGGTGCAGGCCCCTCTCACTGTCAGCTTTTCTTGGGGTGCAGGACACACCCGTGCTGTTTATTTACTGATACAGCTCATCGGGCATCTGGAAGTCCAGGCAGGGAGGGTTTGATAGGCTGGCCTTGTGGGCTCATGACACCAGAAGGGAAAGATCCCAGGACAGTCTTACTGACAGGCCTGATTGCTAGTCAAGAGGTAAGTATAGAAAGGGGAGAAGGGAAGCCAAAGGTGTTGTGAAATTTCTCCAACGAGGCTAATTTTATCAGTTATCACAGTTCTGAGACTAGAAGGTGTGTATTAGTGTCCTGGCCTATAGTAAGAATTCAGAGAACTAAACATTTTTATTAGTTATAAAGTACACTTTTTTTTTCAAAGAATGATGTTTTCTCAGCTTCATGTTTTGTTTCTTCTTTAATTTACTTAATTTTATGTACATTGTTGTGTGGGTGTCAGATTCCCTAGAACTGGAGTTACAGACAGTTGTGAGCTGCCATGTGGGTGCTGGGAATTGAACCTGCGTCCTCTAGGAAGAGCAGTCTGTGCTCTTAACAACATTGAGCCAGGGCTATTTTCTGTAGACTTGGTTCACAACCAGCCTTGCTTGGTCCCGCTCCTTCCACCTGCATATGGAGCCACTGGAGTCCTGCCCCTTTGAGGCTAGAGCCCAACCATCAATGTGGACCACTTAAATTAAAGTCCCTTTATAGAAAAACACTAGTCACCACCATTCAGAGAGGAAAGGACCCAGTGATTTCACCCAAGAAGCAGCGTTTTAGACAAACAAAAGAAAAACTGAGATTTGATGCCAGTGGAAAGTGTTTTCCTCACAGAGTCCCCACAAGATCCAGAAAATGTCAATCATCTCTAACCAGTGACCTTCACCTGTTTCTCCCCACCTGGCAGATCTGAGCCGTCACTGCAGTGGCCATGGGACTTTCTTCCCCGAGACCTGCAGCTGCCACTGTGAGCAGGGCTGGGAAGGCGTGGACTGTGAACTGCCCACCTGTCCCGGGGCTTGCAGCGGTCACGGGAGCTGCGTGGATGGGCGCTGTGTGTGCGACCAGCCCTACGTGGGGGTTGACTGCGCCTACGCTGCCTGCCCCCAGGACTGCAACGGGCATGGCGTGTGCGTGCATGGCGTCTGCCAGTGCTATGAAGACTTCACTGCGGAGGACTGCAGCGAGCAACGCTGTCCGGGTGACTGCAGCGGGCATGGCTTCTGTGACACCGGCGAGTGTTACTGCGAGATGGGCTTTACTGGCCCTGACTGTTCCCAGGGTGAGAGCCGGTAGAAGCGCTTTGAGGTCCACCCTTCCCACGATCCTTGGTCTCAGTTGTCCTAAGTCTATTTATTATGTGTCTTACTTGAGAATCTCTCCCTTTAACCTAAATAACGATCCTTTTGGAGGGCTCAACAATAGAGTTGGCTAGTGGGTGAGGGGCTCCTCAAGTTCCACCCCTACTCTAGGAGTTTAGACAATTGATGGCTCCTGGGCGTGGCTTGTAGTAGGTTGGTGAGCACCTCACCGAAGTGCGTATAGGAAGCACTAACTGGACTCAACCAGTTATATACAGAAAGAAAGATGGGGCGGGGGGGGGGGGAGTGGGAGGCAAGAAGCAGCTAGGGAAGGAGGAAAGGACCTCCTGGTGGGTGGAAAGGAAAGTGTTTAGGGGGTGGAAGTGGTAGATACGCCCAAGATACATTATACCTTTGTATGAAAATTTCAATGAATTAAGAAAGAATAAAGTGCTGGACCCCCGGCACTTTTTGGTAATACATAAAAGTTCCTGGTAGGGATCGAGAATATGCATTTGCAGGAATTCCCCTGGGCCTGCTCCTGGTGGTGATGGTCAGCAACCAGGCAAGAACTTCCTGGAGAGCAGTGTCCAGAATGGCGCGATCCTCGGTCTGCATCCCGCAGGCCTCCTTATAGCCGTAAATTAGTGCTAGTTCACTTGGCCTCCCAGCATCACCCTCTCCATCTTCACCTCTTGTTCCTGTTCCGCTTGCAGTGGTGGCTCCTCAGGGCCTGCAGCTGCTCAAGAGCACAGAGAATTCCCTGCTGGTGAGCTGGGAGCCCTCCAGTGAGGTGGACCACTACCTGCTCAGCTACTATCCCCTGGGGAAGGAGCAGGACACAAAGCAGGTCCAGGTGCCCAAGGAACAGCATACCTACGACATCACCGGCCTGCTGCCTGGCACCAAATACATAGTCACCCTGCGCAATGTGAAGAAGGACATTTCCAGCAGTCCTCAGCATCTACTTGCCACTACAGGTGAGACACAGCCAGACACCCTAGGTTTCTCCTGCTTTCCCCCACAAATGCTCTGCTGTTGATTGCCCTAACTTGTAGTCTAAAAACAGCAGCTGAGGTCCTGGGTGCTAGAGAAGCCACCTACTTCTCTGTGGCCCTCTTTCGGATTTCTGAGTCCTTCAAGCCAGCAATGGAAACCTGATGGACTGAGTCTCAAGAGGTCTCCTGTTTCCGGGAGACCAGGAAGGTCTAGTTGCCCCCACACTCCCATACAAGTAGCCAAAGAGCGAATTGTTGGTTCCTTACTGAGCTTTCGAGATCATTCAGCAAGTTCAATTAGGGCTGGGTGAGAAGTGGTTGAAGTTTCCTGGAGCAGGTAGATTCAGGTTTACAGAGTTGTTTACAGAGGTATGGGCAGTATTTTGGTAGCTGAACACTCAAGGTCTAGCAGCAATCATTCTAGCTCGAAGGACAGGATGGGCGTTGGTACACCGACCCAGGGGAAGCTGTAGGAAAGGCCGCCCAAATAGGGAATGCGATAGAGGGATACAGGCAGTCTGTGGCACCCCTGCCGGGAGAGTAAAAGAATCAATGGCTTGAGCTCTTTTCTGTTCTCCAATCTATTGCTGATTCCTTCTGGCTGAAACCAAACTGGAAGACGTAATTCACAGAGACAAAAACCTGGGACACAGAACAGGGTGGAGTCCTGGACACAGAGCAAGGAGAGGGCAGGAGACTGGCTTGAAGGACAGAGTCTCCACTGTGTCACCAAGTAACACTGAAATGATAGGAAGGATGAACATGGCTGCTTATGTCACTAAGTGCAATAGCTCATCTCTTGGTGAACAACCAGGGAATTAAGAGTAGACAAGGATTTATTACTTGCAGCAAGTAAGGAGAGCACTGGGACTAACTCTCAAAGCAGTCTTCTTTCCCAAACAAAAAAAGTGGAGGTAGGGAGGTATCAGAAACATATTGATAAAGGAAAAATTACTATCACATGTAAAGATGAGCACATTCCTGAGCAGGCTAAAACAAGCAAACAAACAAAAAGGCCAGGAACTTGAGTTTAGTTCCTAGAAGACATGTTACAAAATGAGCACAATTACTATTTGTAATCCTCATGCTGGGGATGGAGAGCAGGTGGATCTCCGGTCAGTCAGCCCTAGCCTGCTCAGTGAGCTACAGACCAATGAGAGAGCCTGTCTCAGAAAAACAAGGTGGACAGTTCTTGAGAAACAACCCCCTGAGGTTGTCCTCTGGCCTCCACACACATGTGTAAATGCATCCATGTATGTATACACACACACCATGAACATATGCAGTGGCTAATATTAGCCATTCGGTGCAAAGAAATAACGCCAATGAATGACTCAGAGTGTCTGGACTTATTTTGACTGGATCCTCGTTAGTTGCTTTAATGGCCTTTAATTGCAAAACCACCACCTGCACCATCATCACCACCACCAATAAAGTGACTTTGAGCCAACTATAGTGGCACATGTCTGTCATCCTAGCCCCCAGGAGCCAGATACAGAAGGATCACTAGCCCCAGGCCAGCTTGAGCTACACAGTGAGACCCATTTCAAAACAAAAGAATTTTGAAATTATGTTAAGTCGTTTAAAAGGGTGGCTGTTTTCCTCTAAGTGTGGAGTAGGAACTATACGTTGTGGCTGCCTGGCAGCTAACACTCTAGAAATCTAGTTTTTCATGAATATTCTTAAAGTGGCATTGACTTTGGGGAGTTTGCATCAATCTAGTTGTCCCAGTGACTCTGATTTGTTCCTTCACTCAACACTTGTTCACCAAGGAGCCACCGTGTGCCAGGTGCTGTTCTAGGTGCTGATCAAAATGTACTGCCATCACCCTACTCCCAGTCCTTGGGGGAAAGATCCAGATGGGTAGGATGTTGGCATGCAGTCGTCTTTGTGGAAACAGAGGCTGCCTGTCCTATTTCGGTGGCAGGAATAAGGTTTGAGTAGATCAGTGTTGAATGGCTGGGAGAGATGTGGCAGTTTTAGGGCGGGCCTTTTCAGGGATCACTAGAAACATCCCTGCAGCTGGACAGGTTGGATCTGTTCATTTCTTCCTAGGAAGATATCCATCCTGGAGAGCTCCAGCGGTGTCTCAGCAAGAATGCAAGGAAGGATTGGCTCTAGACTAGGGGTTGAATTAAATAACGGGGAGCGCAGGGCTTTGCTTTGGTGGGGATGCTATAAAGAAGTGGGGGGCAATTCTATGATTGAGTGTCTTAGGGGATTTTCTCCAGAGGGAGGGCTCACCAGAGACAACCAGAGCCGTGACTGGAAAGAGGTAGTGTGTTGCCAGTTAGTCAGGAGGGGGAACATTTTGTCATTTCTGTGGACAACAGTCTTGCTTTCGTCTGTGTTCAGACACGGTCATAGGATGGCTTTGTTTTTGTCTCAATCTTGCGTGCTGGCCGAGTGTCCTTGACTAATGCTAATGCTTTGTGAAATGGTTTATGAGCACGGGAGACTGCTGAGCACAGCTGCAAGAGCCAGGCCAATGTCTGATGGTAGGGGTTGCTTTTGTCTGCAGCTGCATTGTCTGTAGCTGCCTTGTCTGCAACTGCATCTGCATCTGCCACAGGCAGGACAGCGCTGAGACTCCCAGGAGAGGGCAGGAACATCTGGTGGAAAGCCTTAGCAACCCTTCTTAGAGTCTTCCTCTGAAGACTTGTAAAACCTTGCTACCTCACTACTTTGAAGTTTGTCTTTCTGTCTAAACTATTCAAGTTCAAACCTATCTTCCCTGCCCCTCGGGGGAGTTTTAACTTTCTAACACTTACTCCCATCTTGAACATTCTCCTTAAGTCCTTGCTGCCTTTTTTTTTTTTAATTTGTGAATCCCCCAATTCTCTTAAGCCATGTAGGATGTCTTCCACAATCCTGCAGTCACCTTGGTCACTTCCCTGTTGCCTTTTCACTGGGGGGGGGGGTTCCCTCTTTGAAAGAAGTCTCAGAACAGAACCTGGGGCCAGCAGATAGGAGCTGTAGGTGAGAAGAAAGGCTCTGAAGAGTTCCTTGTCTATAGAAGAGAGAATCTCAGATATTCAGAGCTGAGGGATCTTGAGATAACTGAGTTCATACTCTGCCTAATACGAAAGTTCCTTGTCTTATATCCTTGACAAGAGGTCAGTCAGAATGGGTGAAAGTGCCTCCAAGCTAAGGCAACATGACCTTGGAAGGGGACAAGGCTGGGAGTCTTGGAAGTTGTTTTTCCCTGCCTCAGACTTTAAGAGCGATCTCTATCAACCTGGGGTACAGCTGTTGCAGTTCTAAGTCTTCACAGAAGTCCTGAGTTGCCCCTCCCCAAAGGTCTTTGCTTAGTGTGCCATTCCTTTGTATTATAATTTTATGCTTTTCTTTCTAAGTGGCAGGGCAAATGTTTAACTCCATGCGGTTCACTATGAACAAAGTCATATGATGAATGTTCTTTACAGGACAGGGCCGTGTGGCATCATGAGCACACTGGGGACCTTGTGAAAGTAGTAGAATTTGATAGACAGTTCGGGAAGGATACAGAGACAGACCTAATTAAAAACCACCTGCTTTGTAGTTTTGCCTTGGGTTAATCTGTAGTGCATCTGAGCACTGTGGGCTCTAACTTGGGAGTTAGAGGAAGAATCTGGCTCTATTAGAAATGTAATATATTGAAAATTTGAAATGACTTGCCCCAGCTTTACATGCATCTATTCCCATGGCTATTGCTAAGGACAGGGGCTCAGTAGCCACAGGGAGAACACCAGTTCAGAGCAGCTGAACCCCAGGCTGGGTACTGTGGGTGCTGACCTGAGGGGAGCAGCTCCAGCTTGGTCAGAGTCTGTGTGGGAAGGTGGGATGTGTAGAACATAGTGGGATGAAGCGTGGGATCTTCCTACGAAGACTCTGCCTTTTGTGGAAAACCTCGAGACTAACATCCAGCTGCTGCCTGGGGAGCTCTAAGACCCCTGTTAAAGACTGTCCTGGGGCTGAAGCCAGCTCTCAGTGTGTCAAGGAAGGGAGCTGACTTAGTGGCCAATGGCCTATCTCAGACATGTGTGGTCTCTGTGTTCAACCCTTTTCGCTTGTCTTCTCTGATCTTTGTCCTAGATCTTGCTGTGGTGGGCACTGCCTGGGTAAATGAAGAGACAGAGACGTCCCTTGACGTGGAGTGGGAGAATCCGCTGACTGAGGTGGACTATTACAAGCTTCGGTATGGCCCCTTAACAGGACAGGAAGTTGCTGAGGTCACTGTGCCTAAGAGCCGTGATCCCAAGAGTAGATATGACATCACTGGTAAGAGTCTACACTGGGAGATTCTAGATGCTGGCTGCAGAAGCTATGGTGAAGGGAGGTGGTGTGCACTGGGTCTTAGGGATCTAGAGTCTAGATACCTAGGTGCAAGCCTGCTCCCAGAGCATGATGTCTCTGTGCCGGCATTTCAGGACTGGAACCCCAGGACACTTCTTAAACAGTCTACTTCTAAAGTGTCATTCCTATCAGCAGAGTTTTTGAGGTCCTATGTGTATTTGGGGCCGGAGAGATGGCTCAGTGGTTAAGGGCACTGCTCTTCCAAAGGTCCTGAGTTCAATTCCCAGCAACCACATGGTGGCTCACACCGTCTGTAATGTGAACTGGTGCCCTCTTGAGGAAGAGACCTGGTCAGTCATCCTCATCAACTTAGATCATGAAGCCCAATATGGACAAGTTCAATAGAACCACATGCTGAAAAAAAAAGTATATATTTTAGGATGTATTTGATGTTGTACAGGTACTTCTTTTGGAGGAATATTGTAGGGGAGTAGGGTGGGGAGGGAGATATCTATCTATCTATAATCTGTATATATAAATATACATATATATTATTGAATTATGTATATATGCATATATATATATATATTGCTGAGTACTATGCTGAGAAAGGTTTTGTTAGGCAAAGGGTAGGAATCCCTTCTTAGATGATTGAACTAATGTTACTGGCTCTCAGGAAAGTCTGGGATGTGCCAAACTTTGTAATACTCAGAGTCTCTATACTTTCCAAGGCCCTTTTAGAAAAGTGATATTATGTGATACACAGTCATGAGTATCAAGATGGACACAGGTCATTAGAAGAAGTCCATTCCAGTGAAGGATCCCCAGCTTTGTGGTCCATACTCTGGGTCCTCACTCTGCTGCCTACTCCCTCAGTTTCTTTCTGAGAGAAGAGCTTGCAGCTCTCCCTGTTCGTGGGGAGGAGAATGAGCATGTGGGCTTCGTACAAGCAACTGCTTGTTTCCATGTTGCCAGTGGAGTCTGAGTGGTTGTGTCACGAGGTCCAACCACTCCAGTTGTTTCCACAGCCAGATAACCTAGGCCAGATTCCTCCCTTTTCCTCTATTATAAGAACGAGTTCGGAGGGAATCTGCTTGTTAGGAGCTGGAAAACATTTGGACTGTAAATAAAATCAGGAAGTAAGTACTTAATAGTCAACAAAGAACAGGAGACCCAAGGACTTAGTGCCACTTGATCCCCACCCTTTCACGTTCTACTGATCCAGGGCTGCTTATCTGCCTCTCCTGGCAAGTTTGGGGATCAGCATAAATCTTACCTCCTCAAGAGAGTCCAGGTCAAAGCTGTGCGGGCGTGGAGTTCGGAGCCTGTCTTCACATACACACCTTGGCTTCTTTTCTCTAGGTCTGCAGCCTGGAACAGAATATAAGATCACAGTTGTTCCCATGAGAGGTGGCCTGGAGGGGAAGCCGATTCTCCTGAATGGCAGGACGGGTATGGAAGTTCAACCCATTTCACATTCTTGATTTTTTCTGGTCTCTGGGTGACAATTCCAGGATTTCCATGGAGAGATTCTCTGACTTTCTGGATGGGCAGAAGAACAGAGGAAATTTCTCCTGTTTCCCTTTGTTTTCTTGCCATGGGAAACTCTTCCTGGGATATTGGAGTCCAGGGGAGACAGTATTCGTGACACTTGTCTTCTGATTTCAATTGTTTCAATCACTGAATTATTGTCTCGAGAGACTTAGTATGTGTGCAGAAGTGCATTCCCCAAGGACAGCTGGTCTAGATTATTTTTCCTGTTGTATTTGTAGTTTTTCATAATGTCAACATCCAAGCAGTCTGCTTTGAAATGGGAAATGATGGTTAAGGCCGTCTGTCACACGGAATCATGATATAGTTAGCATTTCTCTGTGAGAATATTTATAAGAGGTTATGCAGCCTTTACCAGCCAGAATGGAACTTGAAAACGTTGTAGGTTTAAGTACATCTTGAACTGTGAGCCTCCTGCAGTGATTACGCTTCTGCCCACGCAGATTGGGCTCTGGAAAAGGCTGATACTTGGAGCCTGCAAAAAAGGAATCCTTCAGTTTTGAGTTTTAGTTTAAAAAGTGGCTTAATTCTTTCCAGTTCAGCCTTAGAAGTAAGTAGGTGGGGTGATGTAATAATGAGGATGAAGCAGTGTGAGGGTTGAATGAACTAGTTCTGTTTCCTATGAGACGGTTGGCGTATAGAAGGGTTAGAGACCTTTGCAATTATAAAGGAAGAGATGTAATTTAATTTATGGCCCAGACAAGATGGACTGGGTTAGTCTGCCTAAATGGTTGCTGAGATATTTGAGTGAGTCAGAAAGTGGTAAATACTTCCCTTGCTTCTGAGAGCTTTCTTTATGGCTTGATTGAGAAGTTAGAGATCAATCGAAAGTTTGCTATGTGCCAGGCAGCAAATTCCCTGGACATTTTTCATGGGTTTTGTCATTTAGTTCTCAAGCCAGTCTATGGATGAGCTATTACTATTATTTCTAGGTCCTATGCATAAGAAAACTTAGACTCAAAGGAGTGAAGACCAGGATCACCCAGCCAGGAAATGGCCAAGTTGGGTTTGAAAGAAGGATGTTCCCATTTAAACATTGGAGCTTAGCTACAGAGGCAAAGTGCTTCTTATTTGACCCTTCTGTGAGAGATTAATAAGTTTTCTCCTCTTATACAATCAATACAACATACAACATTTGGTCATTAAAGTGTGTGTGTGTGTGTGTGTGTGTGTGTGTGTGTGTGTGCGTGTGTGCATGTGCGCGTGTGCGCGTGTTTTCCACATGCACTAAGCTTCTCCATCAGATACCGACTGGGTATTGTACAAATCAATTCACTTATGATAGTACCTACTAGAAGTAGTGTTTGATCCCAACAAGTAAGAGGTCACTTGTTGCTCTTGTACAGGACCTGGGTTTAATTCCCCAAACCCACATGGTGGTTTACAACCATCCAGAACTCCACTTCTTGATCCAACACCCTCTTCTGACTTTCTTGAGCACCAAGCACACATGTGAAGCACATAGGGATGTAAGCAAAACACTCATACACACAAAAATAAAATGAATAAATGGTTAAAAAAATAATAAAAGATCCCAAGGCTGACGGGTCAGAATTTAAAAATGGGTTCAGAAGGGAACTGGAAAACTCTCTTATTAGAATTGGAAACACAAACCTCAGCAGCCATGGAAGGAGATGGGTGGGGAAGAGGTGGAGATGTGAGTTAGAGTCTAAAAGAGCTGCTTGCTCAGTGGTGTGGTAGTGTAGGCTGGCAAGTAGCTGTATGGTAGGGGGTGGGGCGATGCTTCAGAATGAGAAAGCCCAGAATGTTGGGAAAAGCACACTTCAGATTTTGGTTAGTATAAAAAAAAAAAAAAAAAAAAAAAAGGAAAAGTATTTCTTTTTAAGTCTGAACTCGAAACAGCAAGCATGCTTGGTAGAGCTGATAAGTACACGATTGCATTAAGGGGATAATTATCCAATTCATCGCCCTATCATGTGTTCATGTCCCTTGCCTATGGCTAAACGTTTGGTCTTCAGTGGATTAACTTTTGAGAGAGAGACAATAGCATGTCCTAATCTTTCCAGCAGATCAGAATGGCAGTGTCTCCACCCAGAATACCCAAGAAGAGAGGTGAAACTCAGCTTCCCTTCCTTGACCAGGGGGAGCTTGCTTTTCCTTAATGGATGTAAGGAGCCCTGATACCTCCATCTTTTCATGTGTTATTTTAAACCTCAAGGAAGTCAATTGTGAAGCTTCCCTTCCTAATGTTCCTGGGGTGGGAGTAGGGATGGGGAATGTAGACGCAGGATATAGAGCCTGAGGGAGGATCAGGAGGGAAGATCCACCCTTACTGGCCTGCAAGTCAACTACAAGTCAGCCAATCCTGGTGGCCCAACTTCTACTTCTTGACTAAAGCCTTTCATAGTCACATTAAATGTCACAGTCTCTGAGTTCTTACAGCAATTAATTGCATGTGCCATTGAGTTGGTAGTTAACCTTTCAAGTATATTATCCCAACTAGACTATTAGCATCCGAGAAGTGCTTTTTATTGTCAATTATATCCTAAAACCAGGATGAGATGCTTTATTGGATTGCAAATAAATCTATGGTATGTGCCCTACTAAAATAAAAAAGAAAAAGATTCTATGGTTTCTGAGGCCAGGAAATAATCTCAGGCCTGGTTAAGACTATTAGTTAATTTAGGAGATGAAAAGATTTGTGTTCTCCAAATGTTTTGCACCTCACAAAATGAAAAAGAGTAACTAAGTTTAAGGACAGCACATGCACAGGCAGGGAGGGAAGAATGTAGTTCAGTTATTTTCCACTTAGCAAGTCAGCCAGTGGAACTTGTTAAACCCAAACTCATAAAGCCGAAGGGTCTCCAAATAAGAGTTTATTAAGCTGTTACAGCTGCTTGACAGAAGCAAAACAAAGCAAAAGCCTGACCAGGTTCTTGGACAAGTTCCTTTGACTATTGGCAACAAAACTAAATAGCAATCGAGATATGCGCATGGGATATGGAGTCAGGAATATAGTTATAAAATTCTGGGAAGGAAAATGTACATATTAAACACTGAGTCTGCACTGACAATAGGTGAGAGATTGGATTATCATTGGCAGCAGGAGATATCCACATTGTAACTCCACATCGACAGCTCTGCCTCTTGAGTTCTCCCAGGGACCTCTCCTCTGCTACAGTCAGGACCTTGAAATACGCTGCAGAAAAGAATTTGAGGACAAAGCAATGAAGCACAATTAGGGTTTAGGAAGGAAAACAGTGGTTAGGAAGGAAATGGTGGTATATACTCAAGGCATAGGTACAGGCTTCTCAAGGGACAGAGAATAACAAGCATTTGACAACATCTATGAAGGATTCTGAAGTCAGATTGGTCAAAGGACAAGATCTGTATCTAAATTGAAAAATCTAAAATTAAAAAGGTGAATTAAAGTGTTCTAATATACTTATTTTTAACCCAAGACATACCTGTCAGTGAGATTATAGGATGGTTTATGAGTGTATTCTTCAGGTTCATGAGTGAGCACAGGGAGTGCTGAGAAGGAAAGTTTCCGTCAAAAAGATTGAAGAAGTTCTTACTATTTCTAGATCAGAAGAAAATCAAAACCTCTTTATCAAGACCTCTTTTTGACTGTCAGCTCTATTCACAACATTTTTTTTAGGTTTCCCCCCCCACACCAAAAAAGTACAGGTTTATGATAAAAATCCTGATGTGGCGAACTCAAAGGCCACTAACATTTTGTTCTTAAACATGGCTGATTGGTTGTTTTAAGTATTCTGCTTCATATATCTCCCAGGAAAAGTGACAGTGTTGCTATGCAGTCTTTACAATGGGGGTATGTGGTGACGGAACCTTTCCTTTCTCACCTCCCCTTAATTTTCCCTATCTTCCTATCCTGCTTCAGGGTTATGTAGCGTGGAGCATATGCAGAAAGAGCAGTGTCAGTGTAGAGCTCAATAAAAATCAAGAGAGAGAGAGAGAGAGAGAGAGAGAGAGAGAGAGAGCAGCATCTTTTGTTCTGGATGAGTTGGTATTAGTACTTCTGACAGCTTACAAGTTGACAGAAGTGGCCCTGGGCAGTGACTAGATTTAGGTCAAGGTTCCTATGTAGCACGAAGAAGGGGGAAGGCCTTATGGTTAGTTTCACGCAAATGTGCTAACAGATTCACTTCCTTTACTTCTTCTTCCCTCCTCCTCTTCAGCCATTCTTTTTATCAAACTATTATCATGAAAAAGACAAGGCTGACAGAGCCGATGAGGACCCCATCCCCAGTGTCCAGGACGTGGGAAGTTGTAGCCGCGCCTCCTTGTTGGGGCCAGGTTGGAGACTCCTGATCTGCAGCCAGGGCTACAGCTGTAACTCGTCTAGGATTTGGCCCACCACTGCGGCTACTGGAAGATTTTGCTGTGTGGAAAAAATGGTTTAATGATCCCCACATCCCCTCTTGGCAGACAGGGAGGTTTTGGTCTTGTGGCGCTGGCTTCATGCAATGTGGCATTTTGTGAGTGTGTGGGGTCCATCCATGAGGTCTCGGATGTCAGCATCTGATTGCCACCCTTGTTCTGTCCTGTGAATAGTTAGGGGTCATAGCTTTGTGAGGATTTCCCTGCAAGTTTACGTTGTTGAAGAGTTGCAAGAAACGGGAGGAGAAGGAGGGAGAAATCACTGAGTTCTAATTTCTAGCTGGACTTCTGTGGTTAAACTTACAAATTTAAAGCTGTTCTAGATAAAGAACTAGACTGATTTTTCTTTTCTGGTATCCATAACAAAGACTTATTTATTTATTTATATGTGTGTATACATTTATGTATGTATTTACTTATTTAGGCTTTTGGCTCAATTATTACCTAAGCCAGGTCTGGAATCTTATCCCAAAACGGGAAAAAAACCCACCATGTTGGGAAGACGAGTACTACAGAGAACGTGACTGAAGAATGAAGAAATTGGAGTTTTTCCTTGTAATTCACCCTGGAGTCTAGAGGGTTGAGGAGTAACAGACATAGGATAAGCATGATGAGGGAGAGAAAGTCCCTAATGAAGTGTGCTACTGTCATTCAGATACCCTGGTTCCTCCTCTTCATGGTCTGTTGTGTCCGTGTAACATCTGGTATATATATTTTTAACCTTGGAGGAAGAAGAGAGACTTAGCAGTGTCTAAGTCAAGTTATCATCCTGCAGTATAAGCTTGAACAAAGCATTTCTCAAATGGTCAGCATGTCTATATGCAGTGCAGAGTGGAATCTGACCCAAAGGGTAAAGACCCAAAGAGGACAGACCCAGCATGAAGACAAAGGTAGCAAGCTTTCCCATCCCAGTTTAGTCTCCCATCAGATGCATGCAGATAAAAGCCGTGAGTCATTCTTCCTAGCAAAGTGTTCTTTAAGTCCTCGAAAAGCCATCTAGGCAATTGTTAACATTATAACCACACACTGAATGTTTCCCATGGCAGAACTGGTGGAAAATAACAGTGTATTTAACTTGCTTGTGTGACCTATAAGGTTAGTGATCTTTAAGTGAAGGGCAAATGAGTCTAGAGGGTTTGTTTAGGGTTTTTCTTGGCAGCCACTTGATCTCTTCAGTGTCCCGAGGCTGCTGAAGGAGAATGAGCTCCAGGTCTGGCCAAGTTGGATCTCTCAGTCCATGTAGACAGATTTGATCCTACCCACCCACTGGCCTGTGCGGAGTGCCCAAAGCTGTGGGCTGAGTACTGACTGGGCAAGCTGAAGAAGTGAGAGACACTGGGCGTTATAGATGTGGGTGGGTCGGGGCTTCAGGAGCAGGACTCACTCCCGTCTCTATGTCCTTACCCTCCTCCTCTCATCTCATCACTATGGCCCAGGCTGAGCTAGGGTCTTGGTAGTCTGTTACCGTCCCTTCCTAGCAAGCATGAAATCATTTTGGATACAGAAAGGGGAAGGGAGTAGGGAGGGAATCATTTTTGTTGTGTGCATGCTTTCTTCTGAACAACCTCTTAGAGCCTCCTGAAATTGGGGTTGGGATTCTGTAGGTTTCTGCACCCAGATTTCCTCCTTTCTCATTCTACGGGGCTCTCTTTGCTAGTGAGGTAGATACATCTAGCACTCCAACAGCCCAGGGCCATTTTCTCTCTTTAGGATACTCCCCAAGTTCTAATCTACTACTACTACTACTACTACTACTACTACTACTACTACTACTACTACCACTACTACTACTATTTTATTTCAGCTTACAGTAGCCTCTCAGAGCATATTTTATTTTCCCTACAACTTGTTATTAAGGGCTACTCCACATAGATTGATACTATGTCATTCATATTGGATTGGGTTCACCCAGATGACCCCATTTTGACTTTATTATCTCTGAAAGGATTGTTTAAAAACAATAAAGTTCCAAACTGAGGTACAAGGCACAGCAGGTTGGCATGTTGTATTGGAGCAGGAGGACTGGACAC
This sequence comes from Microtus oregoni, assembly GCF_018167655.1. Lineage (NCBI taxonomy): Eukaryota > Metazoa > Chordata > Mammalia > Rodentia > Cricetidae > Microtus > Microtus oregoni. The sequence goes on from NW_024543072.1 coordinate 38,675,979, forward strand.
AATTTAACTTATGCCACCACCGATTCTAAGCTGCATGTGGGCATTCAAAGATGGTTAGGGGAGTGATGGCCACTAATATTTACTACTATTGATCTTAGACAAGTTATATGGCCTAAGCCTAGCATATTCTTACTGTTCTAAGAGTGGAAAACTTTATCAGTTTTCCAAACTAGTGGGGCATCTAGTAAATGCCTTCTGTTTTTACCATGAGATTGACAAGTAACGTATGAAAAGCACGTGACCCCTGGTGTGTGCTTAGAAAATGGCAGTTGACTTACTAAATGAAATATGAACAGCCTCTGGTAATGGAACACATTTCATCTTTTCATGCAAATAAAACACTGTCCTTATGTTTGAAGGTGCACCGCAGCCGAGGTCACAAAAAGGGACTGTGTGAAGTTGTCCCTTCTCTCTGGAAGGTCCTTTAATAAGACACCAGGAGTGGATTGGGGGGAAAGGAGTTTTGCTGCTTTAGACTAAGAAGTGGCTTTTTAGCTAAAAAGATGTAGATCCATATACAGAGGAATTGTAGTCTCTTGTCTTAGTTTTCTTCTGCTCAATAGCTTTATCATTGCCTTGATAGATGTGTATGGATGACTTACTTGTAAAATTCTCCAATGGCAGGAAACTGGACATAAAGGATAAAAGACTAAATTATTACTGGAACTTAGGAGGTAAAAGTAATAAGTAGGAATGTTGGGTCAGGACATTATTACACATTGCATAAAATGGGGCTGATGGGCTTCACTGGGAAGCCCTCATTCTGTGATATGCATCAGAACCACTAAAATTTTATAGTGTTTACTAACTTATTATGTATTTTTTGAGATAAAGTTTTGCTCTGTGGTTCAGTATGGTGTTGAACTTCATATATAGCCCAGGTTTACCCTGAACTCGTGATTCTTCTGCTTCAGGCTCCCAAGCACAAGGATTGCAGGCATGTACTGCCACAGCCAGGGAGCTATGTGTATATGTGGGGATACTTGTCTCTAATCCCAGCATTCAGAGGGATGAGGCAGAAGATTGTGAGTTCAAGGTGCAGCTGAGATAAATAGTAAGAATCTGTTTTTAAAGAACTATCCCCCCCTCCACCAAAACCCAAAAGCAAGCAAGCAAGCAAGCAAAAAATCCAAAAAAGAAACACTAGAAACAGAGATGCTAGGGCTCATTCTAAACTTTCTGAAGTGGAATCTCTGCTGGTGGCACTTGGCAGGGACCTAGTGTTGACACAATTTGAGTACCCCAAAGCTTGATAAAGGTTAGTAAGTGCTGGTATGAAAAAGCTTGGAGACTTCCTGAAGCCCTAGGTGCAGGGTGTGCTGCTGAGATACATGCGCATCTCCAGAATACAGCTGACAAATTGTTCTGAATAGAAACGTGCTCGGCATAGCTTCCGGCTGTGCTATTTATTCATAACTGCTGAGTCTGTCACGTTCCCTGTCATGCACTTTGTGGTGAGGTGAATGAACTAATTTTTTGGCACTTTTATTTGGGAAAGGAAGAAGAAAGGAACATTGTATAGATAGATGATAAATGCCTGGTCTAGAAACATCCATTGGAAGAAGTAGATAGAAGAGATCAGTTGTTTTGATTTCAGGAGATGAGATAAGGAAGGCTACCTGTTCTTGAAAACTTACTGAGCAGTCTCCTGGAAAGGAACCTAGGGGCATCCCATCTGTGCCTATGGCATACACTTTAAAGGAGTTATACTTCATAGAAACTACTACGTCAGTGAGAACATTGGTTACTTCTTAGGTGTTTATCTGCTGTGCCTGATGGAGTTAACTCAATGTGTTCAGTGATCTGAAACTAGAACAGCTTTTTTTTTTCTCAGTCTACAGACCTATTCACAGTTTAAGATTAAAGCAGATGCTAGGTGTCTACCTGTCACAGTTGAAGGAGAGACCCCCTTGCATTATGGAGATCCCTGACCATAACTAAAATGACCGTGGATTTCAACAGGAAAGTGGTTTCTCTAATTTTTCTTTCTCATGTATTTTTATGAAGAAATTGATGGACCAACCAATGTGGTCACTAATCAGGTGACAGAAGACACGGCATCTGTATCCTGGGATCCAGTGAGGGCTGTCATAGACAAGTACATGGTGCGCTACATCTCCCCCGATGGGGAGAGCAAGGAGAAAGCTGTCCCCAAGGAACAAAGCAGCACTGTTCTGACGGGCCTGAAGCCAGGAGAGGCCTACAAAGTCTTCGTGTGGGCTGAGAGAGGCAACCAGGGCAGCAAGAAAGCAGACACCAAGGCCCTTACAGGTAACGGGAGAATGGGATTGGGGAAGCTTCTTCAGGGTAAGGAGGTTGATTTTGAAGGTGGAGATGGTTGCCACTTGGCATCAACTCTTTTGCTTGTGGGGTTGAGGATATTTACAAAAGCAATTTAAAAATATCCTTTTTTATACAATATATTGTGATTATATTCTTTCTGTATCCCAACCTGTCCCAGATCCCCCATCTCACCTCCCTATTCACCCAACTTCAAGTTATTTCTCCACTCAAAAAAAGACCCCAAGAAAAAAGTAAAACAAAACAAAACCTATAACCAAATCAAAACAAATAAACCCCCTGCAAAACCATAACAAAAAAAAACTTATGAAAAATCATGGAGTTTGCCTTGTGGTGGCTTCCTGGGAATAGGGCCTGCTAGGAATATGATTGATATACCCAGTGATACTCCATTGGAGAAAATGAATTTCTCTTTTCCCAGAGTGTATCAGTTGTAGATAGATTCTTGGTTAGGGGTGGGACTTTGTTCACTTCCCCAGCTCAGTGCAGAGATTTTTGTCCCAAAACAAATTTCAATGTCATATTTATGATTTTTTTCCTTTTAACTTCAGACTGAGAAATGAGACCATTTAAAAGAAATAGTCATACTTATTTGAGATGGAATTCTATATACATCTCTCTTGGAGTAGGGTAAAATTTTGTAATATTTACTTATTTATATATTTTTATTTTCTTCCATTCTCTTCCCCCAGCTCCTCCTCAATCTACTCCTCCTCTGTTTCTGTTCAGAAAGAGGCAGGTCTCCCATTGGTATAAACAAACCATGGCATATCAAGTTGCTGCAGGACTAAGCTTGTATTAAGGCTGGGCAAGGCAATCCAGCATGAGGAATATGTTCTTAAGAGCCAGGCAAAGTGTTCAGGACAGTCCCTGCTCCCATTGTTAGGAGTTCTACAAGCAGACCAAGCTACACAACTGTCACATATATATAGGCTGGTCCCAAGCAGGCTCTCTGGTTGTTGGTTCAGACTGAGTTTCTATGAGCCAGGTTAGTTGTTTCTGTGGGTTTTCTTGTGATGCCCTAACCCCTCTGACTCCTATTTTTATTTTTTAATAAAATCTAAAAACATTGACCCAACTATGACTTTGAATGCTTAATGCTTATTTTGGTCTGCAGTGGCGAAGAGGCACTTTGTATGTAGGAGATTTCTTTCAGACTATGGAAACAGTTTGCATCCTGCATTAACATTTGCCAAATCCACTGATTCTTCTTTTAAGCATTCAGAAACACAAGGACCTCCAAACGGCATGCACTGCTGCTCAGCTCAGGCCTTCGGGTGTTTTGAGACATACTAGAACATAGGATGGCTGCTTTTCGTGTTTAAACACTCCTTTGGTCATTCCCTGAATTCACAAGAGCCTAATCGGTATCCACCTGCTCTTCCAAAACACTTAATAGGAAGTCACAGGAAAAGGATTCACTGATTGTGTCTGGACAGTCACTGAATACAAAGAAAGAACTTCAGAGAAGTCTGCATAATAATTAGGACTATGGCTTCGGATCCTTGGCTGTTCAAATTTTAACCCCAGTGCTGCCATTAAGTAGCTGAGTGACAGTGAGTCTATTCTGGTTCATAAAGTGGCTCAGGAGTGTCTATGTCGTAGGGATATGTAACCATTGAGTGTCTTTCTTAGGCTTCCTATTGCTGTGGCGAAACACTATTGTTGAAGGAGCTGCTGACTGCGTTCCTGCCACCCAGCTCCCAGCCACCGGCTAGCTTTACCCAAAATAACAACACACAAATTGTATTCTTTTAAACACTGCCTGGCCCATTAGCTCTAGCTTCTTACTGGCTAATTCTTACATCTTGATTACCCATTTCTATTAATGTGTGCAGCACCCCAAGGTGCGTTTACTGGGAAGATTCTAGCCTACGTCCATCCTGGGTCAGAGCTTTATTGCATCTGCCCTGGAGAGGAGCAGCGGCATGGCGTCTAACTTCACTTCCTCTTCCTCCCAGCATTCTGTTCTGTTTACCCCGCCTACCTAATTTTCTGTCCTATCAGGGTCAAGGCAGTTTCTTTATTTAACCAATGACCTTCCTCCATCACACTATGACCAAAAGCAAGCTGGGGAGGAAAAGGTATATTCAGCTTATGCTTCTGTGTCACAGTTCATCATCAAAGAAAGTCAGGACAGGAAGCCGGAGGCAAGAGCTGATGCAGAGGCCACAGAGCTGCTTACTGGCTTTCTCTCGTGACTTGTTCAGTCTGCTTTCTTATAGAATCCAGAACCACCAGCCCAGGATTGAGCACTGACTAAGAAAATGCCTTACTGGCTTGCCTACAGGCTGATCTTGTGGGAGCCTTTTCTTAGCTGAGGTTCCCTCTTTTCAGATGACTTTAGCTTGTGTCAAATTGACATACATCCAGTCAAGCACATGAGCTAATTCATAGAAAACAACCGACACACAACAAGAGTCCTAGTTTGCTCGCTACTGTTGTGATAAAACACTTCCCAAAGCCAGTGTGGGGAGGAGAGGGTTTGAAGAGAGCCTGGAAGGACAGGCTGGAGCTAATAGGGAAGTAGCATGAATAAAGGCCTCAAGTATGAGCTTGGGCCATTAGGTAATTTCAAGTGTCCTCTGTGGTAGACATGTCTGTGAGGTGGTAGGTACAATAGCAAGGGCTGAGGCTGGGACATTAAAGGCAGTTCAGTGCCCTAGGAGTTAGAGCCTTTATCCTTCTACGACAGATGTCAGTGGTATGGCCCCATCTCTGTGCTTCTTAAGATCAGTTGTCTCATAGGACTACACGTTTTACTGAGGTGACTGCCAGGCTTGGCAAGCTGCAATGTGCAGATTGAAATGCTCTTTCCTTTTGGGAACACTCTTGAGGAGCTGACTTTTAGAGAAGAGTAATCAAGGCATTGCTGTTTAGCAAGGTACAATGTTTGTTACCTTGCATTTTGAGGAGGAAGTGAGATCCCATACCTGAAATGCCATTATTAATAGCAGGTTATATAATCACTGACCATGCTGCAGTTTGCCTGTGAGGAAGGACTGCTCCTTCCTTCTCTGCAGAGGTGCAGAGACAGAAACGTAAATCGCACAATTTCTCCTAAGTGAGGAACCCAGAAAACCAGAGCCAAGGCTCTGATCCAGCTTTGTCCCACAGACACTCAGGCAGATTCTGCTAGGGTCATTTTCACTAGCCCACCCCTCAGTACTGTCAGTTTAAAGCTTGCCCCAGGCCCTGGCTGCAGACACAATATTTATGTACAAAACATCGGCAGCTCCTACTTCTAGAACATCTGTCTTCCCAAAGACCATATAAGAGTAGATGGAGAAGATTATTGAAATATACTTGCTTTCAGGTAATCTATGGCAAAGGAAAACTCCGCATGTAAAAGTCATTTCTTTAAACGCCAGAGCAACTTGTGGAGAAAGGTTTGCAGAATTGATCCATATATTTTCCAGGTTTGAGGACCCTTTATTCCATTTATGCAAGTAGTTTGTTCTGACCACTTGTACACTTAAAGCTATGGGTGACTCGAATTAATTGACATCGTTATTTTGGCTATGTCTTTGGCTGTTTAGAAATTAGAGTAATAAGGCCTATCCTCTTATTTTGTATCTTCCTTGAAGAAATTGACAGCCCTGAAAACCTGGTGACTGACCAGGTGACAGAGAACACTCTTTCTGTCTCATGGGACCCAGTGGAAGCTGACATTGACAGGTATGTGGTAAGCTACACTTCCGTGGATGGCGAGACAAAGCAGGTCCCGGTGAGGAAGGATCAGAGAAGCACCGTCCTGACTGGCCTGAAGCCAGGTGTGGAGTACAAAGTTTCCGTGTGGGCCGAGAAGGGCGATCAAGAGAGCAAGAAGGCTAACACCAAGGCTCCCACAGGTGAGCAGAGAGAGATGAACCGGTGGAACGAAATGTGAGCTTATGGATTTGAGTGTGTGTGGTCCCACAGGCTGGGGTCTGAGATATGTTAAGATGCATGGCATTGAGGGGGTGAGGCAGGGTGGGGTAGGGTAGAAAGAGCACTCAAACTGCAGAGGGCTTGCTGCCCTTCCGAGTCTGATCCTTAGCACCCCTGTGAAAAGCTGGATGTGGGAGCACACACTTGTAACCCCAGCACTGGGGAGGCAGATGGGGCTCCCTGGGACTCACGGGGCTGCCAGCTAAGCCCAGTCAGCACACCTCAGGTCTCAGTGAGAGCAGTACAACTGCATAGAAGTGGTGCTGCTAACTGACCCACTGGATATGTGTAGAGGGTCTGGTTATGATTATATTTGGGATAATACTTCCAGGGTTCTCACTAGTGAAGTGGCCCTTGATAAAATGATAAATTAGGTACCCTGACAGTGTGGCAGGTGTTTAATTGGCTGTCTTGATGTACCATATGTCACTAGGAAGCTATTGTTCCTTCTACATTTTAGGGAGCCGAAAGTCAAGAAAGATGCTAAGTATATAGCTAGCCTGACTTTGCAATTGAGATTCAGAAACTGCGTTCTCCCCTGACTCCCAGCAGAGACTTGGTGTGGTAACCCACTGCCTGCTGAATGTTCTGGGACATAAAAAGCAGGATAATGGGGGTGTGCCTTCCACGGCTACAGCTTAAACTTTCAAACATTTCCCTTTCAGACCTTGACAGCCCCAAAAACTTGGTGACTGACCAAGTCACAGAGAACACTCTCAGTGTCTCCTGGGACCCTGTTCAGGCCAACATTGACAGGTACATAGTGAGCTACACCTCTGCCGATGGCGAGACCAGGGAGGTGCCTGTGTCCAAGGAGAAGAGCAGCACGGTCCTGACGGGCCTGAGGCCAGGTGTGGAGTACAAGGTCCATGTGTGGGCCCAGAAGGGGACTCAGGAGAGCAGGAAGGCCAACACCAAGGCCCCCACAGGTGATGGAACATGCCTTACCTCTATGCCATGGCTAAGCTTGTAAGATGTTAGGTTGATTTCTCTTTCTCTAACCTTGGCAGGCAGGATGATTTCACTGATTAGAGGTGATTGTGTTCCCTAGCAAATTGTCTACCTCCTCCTCTCAGAATGGGTGTCTCATATTGTATTCTCCAAGCTGTGGCCATCAAAGACGGCTGCTTACTGCTCATAGCCTGCACCTTTCTTCTACCTCGTCTGTTATTAGGGATAAACGTTTAGCTTTGGCAAGAAGCAGCTAAGAAGAAAGCACAAGTAACTATCAGGCTGAGAGAGCCAGACTCGCAGGTTGTGAGCCACAAACAATTTTTGCTTTTTAAAAATGCCTCCCTTGTTTAAACCCTTCCAATGAAGTTTGTTCCTGTTTCTGCCCTTTGGATGAAATAATTGCAGTGTTTTGTTCTCTAAAAATAAGCCAGTGTCTAGTCCCTCCCCCCAGTGTTGATTTTTTTTTTTTAGTGATGAAAATGTCCATTTCCATGCAAGAGTCCATCCTTCATTTGCAGTCAGCTGTTTGCACGCTAACTGCCTGCCCTGGGAATGGGCATTGCTCGGCGTCTCTTCTGTGTTCCTCCTTGTACTTAAGCCCTGCTCTTTCAGTTGGCTAAGTGCATTTTTTTTCCATCCTGACCCATTACCTCTCCTCCCTCCTAACCCCCCAGCACACTTCCCCTAATGATTGGTGGACCAAGGTTGTTCAGCTGAGGATCCTAAAACTGCTCTGATGGCATCCTCTCATTCCTCTAGGTGACCCCCTCTAGGTGGTCCTCCAGAACAGCTTGACACAACCCCAGGCATACCCCACTTCGCTCAGCTGATATCTAGTCCATGGGAAACACGCATGCATCCTATGTCCACTCAAATAACACATAGTCTGTGTGAAACGCTGAAGCCCCACTTGTTCTGTGTGAGAGCAATTGGCCTTTTTCTCATGGATGCGGTATTTTAGCTGCATGCCATATACCAGCTCACTGATTCTCATGCCTTAGAAAAAGCTTCTCAACCTCATCACTATTGACATTTGTGCAGGGCACGCCTTTGTTTTAAGTGCGTGTGTGCACACATGCACACCTGCACACACACACACACACACACACACACACGAGACAAAGAGAGAGAGAAAGAGAGTTTCAGAGAATGTTTAGCACACCCCTGTGTCCCCCTCCCCTATACTGAGTTGTGGCAATCAGAATGTCTTAGGCATTGCTAATCACCCTTGCTGAGATCTTTTGTTCCATAGCAAACGCAATAAGCTCTACCAGGGATCCTGGTGAAACAAATTAAATTCAGACCGCACCTAAGGTACACACTGTCTTTTCAAACAATTCCATTCTCTAAGTCCTAACATACTGGCCTCTCCAACTTCCTTAATAGTCTGGACATGGTTGGTCACTCAAGGATCCTAAAACTGTTGATGCTGCCTTACTTGTAGGAAGTAGGAATTTAGATACCAGTTTCTTCTGGTCATAGCCTAAAGCAACATAAGAAGTAGAATCTTTGTGCAAATGGTCTTAGGAAAATGGCTTTGGCAGTGAATTATTTAGAAGAAGGAAATATTACTAGCTTATTGATAAAATATGTTTTTGATTGCCTTCTGCTATGTAGTATGGAGGAAGATAATCTTTTGGATTTATAGTGTCAATTAATTGATTTCATCATTAGTGACAATAACTGAAGGTCTTGGCATCTACTCAGGCTAAGAACAGTCATAACATGTTATTAGCTTATGTGATGTAAAACTATGACATAAAAATCCACAAGCTATAAATAAACATCTCCCATCTCCTGTTTTTGTTTCCTCTGTGGAGAAGTTGAGGGACAAGGGCTGGAATGTCAGCTATTACATTTTGAACCTCAGAATGAATATCCTGAGGTTCAGAAACTGTAAACATTGTTTTATTTTAGTCGATAGAGCTAAACACACACACACACACACACACACACACACACCCCTAAAATCTTTCATTTTACAAATGCAGTGGACAGTGTCCAAGTAATGAAATGAAGTAAATAATTGATGAAGGCAGGTGCACACGTTGAAGATGAGTCTCGGAAGGAACCCAAAGTCTACATAACAGTCTGTACATAATTTTAGAGGTGAAGAAGTAAAGCTGACAAGCATCTGAGTGTCCCGAGGCTACCAACAGCTGACTGACGGCAGAGCCGGGACGAGGGTCCTCAGTCTGCTGACTGGAACCTAAGGTGCCTCCTGCCCCTCAGCTCTGCCTCTTCAGGTAGAAGCCAGTCCCTTTGGGTGCAGCGCCCATTCTGCTCTCTTGCGCTGCCTCCTTGAGGCTCTGAGCTCAGCTGTGGAGACCAGGTCTCCGGCCATGAAACACTGAAGATGCACATAGGGTGTGGGGAAACTGTAGGGACTGGAAAGTCTCCCCGCCCAGGACAAATACTCTCATTCTTTGGTGCCTGCGTCCAGTCTTTAGTGATCAGTTCTTCTCCTTTTAGATATTGATGGCCCCAAAAACCTGGTGACTGACCAGGCGACAGAGACCACTCTCAGTGTCTCCTGGGAGCCGGTGGAGGCTGACATCGATAGGTACATAGTGCGCTACACCTCTGCTGATGGCGAGACCAGAGAGGTGCCTGTGTCTAAGGAGAAGAGCAGCACGGTCCTGACGGGCCTGAGGCCAGGCGTGGAGTACAAGGTTGATGTGTGGGCCCAGAAGGGGGCCCAGGACAGCAGGAAGGCCAACACCAAGTCCCCCACAGGTATGAACACTGAAGTTTGAGGATGTGACATGTTTCATGGTAAGCCTTTGGTGGGGGGACACTTGATATTCCTTCTCTGGCCTTGGAAGAAAGTAATGTTCGTAGAAGATGAGAGCGACAGGCTTCTGTCAGATCTCCCACACCATCCCTGCATGTCCTTTACACTTAATCTGGAGATACAGACCTCATGTTTTGGTCTTACTAAGATTGATGACTGCTCACATCTCCATGCTGTTCTTCTAATTGTGCATTTCCCTCACTGTCAATCACTGAATTGTTCTATCCGGAAGGTGAAATGGCATAGAGAAAGCATATGGTTCGGCATCTAGGAGCTAAGTGCTTCAGGGAGATAGCTTTTTCTGGGATTTTCTTGGCATGGGAGGATTTATTGTTCTGTTAGGGAGTAGATTCTCTTTTGAGTACTGTGTGTTCCATTTTGACAAGCCTAGGCTTGCAGTCATCATAACAGCAGTGGATAATTTTAAGGCTTTTCAGTTCTTTCATTTGCAAGAATAGCCTTACTAAGATGTCTTTACGTACAAAATTCAATCTTTAGCATATACAGCTCAGCTTTCACTATTACAGAGTCACAGAATCAGCCAACTCTTAGATTGTATGTTTAGAAAATTCTCATCACAATAAGGAACATGATGCGCATTCCCAGATATTGCTCATTCCCTCCCCATTGGTAGCAACTGCTATCTGTTCTAGATTTCTCTGTTATGGACAGTTCTAACACATGGATTAACACAATATGTGGCATTGTATTGTTTACTTCTTACACAAAACATAGTTTCAGGTTCATCTGTATTATAACATACATTGACACTTATTTTTATTAAAATTAATATTTGTTTGTATAGATACACACATTTATTTGCTAGTTTGTCTTGGTGGCTATTTTGTTTGTTTTCATGTTTTGAATATCATGAAAAATGATACTGGGGCATTCATTTTTCTTAGGTAGATGTATTAGAACTGAACTGTTAATTCTGTATATTTAATTTTTGAGTTCCTGCCAAACTAATCTCCAAAGTGGTTGTGCCTTTTTACATACACACAAGCAAAGTAAGAGTAATTTTCTCCATTTAGTTGGTCGTGAGAAGAATCTGTTGTGTTGGTAGAGCAGGAATCTGTGTTTCCATTCACAGCTGAGAATTCTCTATTTAGGAGAGTACATTATTTCTGCAATTCTCACAGTTAGTGGATGATTCGTAGGGTTTGATTCATAAAATACCCAAGAAATAATGTACTATCTTACTCTGCATGTATCTAGGAATCAGTTTAACTGGTGAGGAGACTGAGCTTTAGTCAGCTGCTGAGGTCTTTAAGGCCACTGCACTGGAAGTGCAATCCAGCTTCTCTAATTCTGAGTACATTGCCGTTTTCACTATCTTGGGCTACTGCCTTAAGGGTCCAAGAGTAGTTGTGGGGACAAGATCTCTGTCCACTAATCAACTGAAAAACAGTACAGGAGATGGGAAAACTGTAAGAACAGGAATGCTCAGCCTATTCTTAATGGTGGCTGGTATGTGTGTGTGCATGTGTGTGCGTGTGTGTGTATGCATGTGTGTGCATGTCTGTGTTTCGACAAAGTCTTTTTGAACAGCCTATGTTGATCTCAAGTCCATCATCTCATGCTTCCCTGCCTTGGCCTTCTGCATAATGGGTCTACAGATTTGAGATATCACACTCAGTTTGCTTACTAGGGGTTAATGATCAAGTTTTTCCTTTTAGATATCGATAGCCCTAAAAACCTGGTGACTGAGCAGGTGACAGAGACCACTGCCACTGTGTCCTGGGACCCAGTAGAGGCTGACATTGACAGGTACGTGGTGCGCTACACCTCTGCTGATGGAGAGACCAGGGAAATCCTTGTTGGGAAGGAGGAGAGAAGCACCATCCTGACGGGCATGCGACCAGGTGTGGAGTATCAGGTCGACGTGTGGGCCCAGAAGGGGACACGGGAGAGCAGGAAGACCAGCACCAAAGCCCCCACAGGTAATGGACATTATTCCTTGAGAACGTGACTGTTATCATCCTATGCATATGGGAGGTTATGTGTGGTTTCCTTCATGACTATTGATCCAAATCAGTGATTTGGAGAGAATAAGAGTGGCAGAATATTATCATACAGTTTCCAGCATCTCTCAGTGCCTTTGATATCTCTCTTTTTAATCAAATAATAATAAGAAATGTTTAATTAAATAATATTCAATAAATGCTACTTCTCTTTTATTATTATCATTTTTATTAATTAAAACTTTCATTTATTTTATACCCCAACCATAGTTTCCTCTCTCTCCTCTCCTCCCATTCCCCCTCTTCATCCCCCACCTCCTCTCTGCCCCTCTCCCATCCACTCTTCCTGTGTTTCTATTCAGAAAGGGGCAGGCCTCCTATGGGTGTCAGCAAAGCATTGCATATCAAGTTCAGGTAGGACTAAGATCCTCCCTTTGTACCAAGTGAAGCTAGGCTAGGCAACCCAGTGTAGGGTCCCAAAAGTCAGCTCCAGCCTTAGATACAGGCCCTGGTCCCACTGTTAGGAGTCCTACACAACTGTCACACATATGTAGAGGGCCTAGGTTGATCTTATGAAGGCTCCAGAGTTTATGAGCTCCTATGAGCCCAGGTTGTTTCTGTGGGTTCCCTTGTGATGAGTTTAACCCTCTTGGCTCATACAATCCTTCCTCCTTATTTTCAACAGGATTCCCCTAGTGCTTGGCTGTGGATCTCTCCATTCGTTTCCATCAGTTACGGGATGAAGGCTCTATGATGATGATTAGGGTAGTCACCAGTTTTATTACAGGAGACGACCAGTTCAGGCTCTTTCTCCACTATTGCTAGGGGTCTTAGCTGTGGTCCTCCCTCACCCTGAAATGTGCTCCTGTCATCAAGACATGTCTTTCACCACTCTCCCACTCCATCCTGCCCCCAACCCCCAACCCACCTAACCTATTCCTCATGATCCCATTACCAACCTCCCAAATCCTGCCCTCAGTTTACTCAGGAGAGCTCTCCTATTTCCCCCTCCCAGGGAAATCCATGCATCCCTCTTTTTTTCCTCCTTGTTACCTAACCTCTCTGGGGCTGTGGATTGTAGCATGGTTATCCCTTATAACTAATATCCACTTACGAGTGAGTACATACCATGTTTGTCTTTCTTAGTCTGGGTTATGTCACTCAGGATCATTTTTTTTCTAGTTCCATCTATTTGCCTACAAATTTCATGATGCCATTATTTTTTACAGTCGAGTACCACATTTTTTAAAAATCCTTTCTTTGGGTTAAGGAGGATCTAGGTTGTTTTTCTGGCTATTATGAATAATGCTGCTGTGAACATAATTTTGAGCAAGTGTCTTTGTGGTATTATTGAGAATCCTTGGGTATATGTTCAAAAGTGGTATAACTGGGTCCTGATGTAGACTGATTCCCAATTTTCTGCAAAACTGTTATATTGATTTCCAAAGTGGCTGTACAAGTTTGTACTCACATCAGCAGGGCAAGAGTGTTCCCCCTACTCCACATTCTTGCCAACATAAGCTGTCCTTAGCGTTTTTGATCTTAGCCACTCTGACAGGTATAAGACGGTATCTCAGAGTCATTTTGATTTGCATTTCCCTGATAGCTAAGGATGTTGAACAATTCTTTAAGTGTATCCTAGCCATTTGAGATTCTTCTGTTGAGAATTCTGTTTAGATCAGTATGTAGATAGAGGCTGCTTGTTTGTTTCCTGGCCACCCAGACCCAAAATAATTGCACAGAAACTGTATTAATTAAAACACTGCTTGACCAATAGCTTAAGGGTATTTCTAGCTAGCTCTTATATCTTAAATTAACCCACCTCTATTAATATGTGCATCACTATGAGGTCGTAGCCTACTGGCAAGGTTCTGGGGGGCTCCTGCAGGCGTCTTTCTCCTTTGGCAGCTACATGGCATCTCCCTGACTCTGCCTACTCTCTCTCTCTCTCTCTCTCTCTCTCTCTCTCTCTCTCTTCCATCATGGCTATATTCTGTTAAGCCATTGGCTGAAAGCAGCTTGTTTATTAACCAATGGCAATAAAACATATTTATAGCATACAGAAGGGAATCCCACATCATCAGTCCTCATTTGTTAATTGGATTATTTGATATTTTGATGTCTAGTTTCTTGAATTCTTTATATATTTTGGAGATTAGCCCAAATGATGTGGGATTGGTGAAGATCTTTTCCCATTCTGTAGACTGCAGCTTTGTCTTATTGACTGTGTCCTTTGCCTTACAGAAGTGTCGCAGTTTCGGGAGGCCCCATTGATTAATTGTAGATCTCAGTGTCTGGGCTCCTGGTGTTATATTTAGGAAGTGGTCTCCTGTGGTAGTGTGTTCAAGGCTACTTTCCACTTTCTCTTCTATCACCTTCAGTGTATCTGGATTTATGTTGAGGTCTGTGATCCACTTGGACTTGAGTTTTGTGCATGGTGATAGAGAAGGATCTATTTGCATTCTTCTACATGTTGACATCCAGTTATGCCAGCGCCATTTGTTGAGGATGCTTTCGTTTTCCATTGTGTAATTTTGGCTTCTTTGTCAAAAAAATAGGTGTTTTTAGGGACATATTATCTCTTAATGAGGACCTCATGTGCAGCCTTATACTTCAGCCTCGTAGAGATTGGTGGTGAGCTGTGGATATAGCTCAGGAATATAGTCCTGCATAGCATCAACAAGGTCCTGGGTTTGCTCTCCTGAATGAAAGGAAAAGAACCGATGGTGGGTGACTCCTCCGCAGGGTTCTTTCAGCTGAGTATTCCCGTTGTGCTCAATCTCAAAATATTTCTTATTGAAGAGTTAGAAAGGATGTGTGTGTGTGTGTGTGTGTGTGTGTGTGTGTGTGTATGTATGTTAGAGTCTGTGAGGTTAAGTACTCCAGGAAAACGCCTTTCCCTGTGATCACTTTGGAGTAAGGAGAGGATGTTGTTTTCTTAGTGGTAAACCCTCTTCTGAGTACTGTGTTCCATTCTGAGGACTGCGCCATTGGTATTTCACATAGCATTTGGTAATTGGTATTTCACATAGCCTTTTCATCTCTGCTCACACATTTGCTAAGAACAGCCATATTAAGAGATAGTTCCGTATTAAAACTTGCCCTTTAAATTATACAATTCAGTGAATTTAGTGTGCTCACAGTTCTGTAACTATTACTGGAGTCTATGACTATAGTCTGTTCTCATTACCAAAAAGTACTGAGCTCGAGTTCACATCCTTTGTCAGTCACTTTCCAAGCCTGCTAACAATTGCTGTCTGTCTATTCGATAGAGTTCTCTGTTTCTGCATCTCTGCTGGGTTTATAATCTAATGGCCTCTGGTGAGATGCCTTTCATTTGCCAGCTTTATTTGTGTGATAACATGTATCAATATGCCAATTAGTATTTCATAGTACATGCCATCACATTCACTTTTCAGTTTGTTAGCTGTTTGACATTTGGATTATTTTAAGTTGTCAAAGTCTATTATGAAGGATGTGATTAGGACATCTGTAATATAAATATTTTTGTGTGTGCAATGCTGAGGATCAAACCTAGGGCCTGGTGCATGCTAGGCCAGTGCTTCACTGTATTCCCACCTTTCTGAGTATAAGTTTTATGCATATATGTGCTATCACTTTTCTTAGTATGCAACTAAGAGTGGAATTACAGGATCCTTTGGTATTTCTAACAGTAATCTACTAGGAAAAAGTTGTGATAGAATTCTACTTGTCCACTAGCAACAGATGAGGATTATGTTGTCCTCAGAGTGTTTGCTGAATTGGCAGAGCAGGAGTCAATGTCTCTGCTTTACAGTTGAGAGCCCCCTCCCCTCCAGTTCTATGAAGTGGGTAGTTTCTGTAAGTCACATAGCTGATCTCTCATGGGTTTGATTTCAGAAATATTCATGCAATACTGAGCTATCTTATAATTTATTAACCTAGGCTCACATTTACAAATGAGGAAATTGGTCAGGTACCAGTTGCCCAGGCTGATGGCAGAGCCGGGATGAGATCCTCAGTCTGCTGACTAAAACCTAAGGTGCCTCCTGCCCCTCAGCTCTGCCTCTTCAGGTAGAAGCCAGTCCATTTGGGTGCAGCACCCATTCTGCTCTCCTGCGCTGCCTCCTTGAGGCTCTGAGCTCAGCTGTGGAGACCAGGTCTCCGGCCATGAAACACTGAAGATGCACATAGGGTGTGGGGAAACTGTAGGGACTGGAAAGTCTCCCCGCCCAGGACAAATACTCTCATTCTTTGGTGCCTGCATCCAGTCTTTAGTGATCAGTTCTTCTCCTTTTAGATATTGATGGCCCCAAAAACCTGGTGACTGACCAGGCGACAGAGACCACTCTCAGTGTCTCCTGGGAGCCGGTGGAGGCTGACATCGATAGGTACATAGTGCGCTACACCTCTGCTGATGGCGAGACCAGAGAGGTGCCCGTGTCTAAGGAGAAGAGCAGCACGGTCCTGACGGGCCTGAGGCCAGGCGTGGAGTACAAGGTTGATGTGTGGGCCCAGAAGGGGGCCCAGGACAGCAGGAAGGCCAACACCAAGTCCCCCACAGGTATGAACACTGAAGTTTGAGGATGTGACATGTTTCATGGTAAGCCTTTGGTGGGGGGACACTTGATATTCCTTCTCTGGCCTTGGAAGAAACCAATGATTGTCAAAGATCAGAGGGGCAGGCTTTTGTCATATCTCCCACATCATCTCTCTATGATATTTAATACATTAGTTCACACTATTTTGAACCTCATATGAAGTAATAAGAGCGGTGGCGTTGGGCGCCATATGAAGTAGTAAGGGCAGCGGGGCTGCGTCCCCAGCACCCCGGCTGCCTGCTCGGCGGCTAGCTTATGCCCTGAAATAATTACACGGACACTGTATTCTTTTAATCACTGCTTGGCCCATTCTCTTCTAGGCTAATTCTCACATATTAATTTAGCCCATTTCTAATCATCTGTGTGTAGCACCCCAAGGTGCGCTTACCGGGGAGATTCTAGCCTATGTCCATCCTGGGTCGGAGCTTCATGCTGGGAGCGGGGCATGGCGTCTCTCTCAGGCGTCTGCTCCCACGAGGAG
The DNA here is from genome assembly GCF_018167655.1 of Microtus oregoni. Classification (NCBI taxonomy): domain Eukaryota; kingdom Metazoa; phylum Chordata; class Mammalia; order Rodentia; family Cricetidae; genus Microtus; species Microtus oregoni. The sequence goes on from NW_024543072.1 coordinate 38,692,983, forward strand.
AGCTGTCGAGACTCTGAGCTCACTTCCTCTTCCTCCCAGCATTTTGTTCTGTTTACTCCTCCCACCTATCCTCTAACCAATAAAATGGGCCAGGGCAGTGCCTTTATTAGCCAATGACCTTCCTCCATCACTCATATTCTCCTCTTCACTTGGCTCCCGAAGCTCAATGGTGATTGGCACATCCACCCACTGTTTATCAAAATGTCTGTTTCCTTTGTGGTCAGTTTCTTTCTTGGAAAGAAAACGCATTGCTAGGATCTGTGAATTATATATTTCATTGAAATCAGTGGCTTTTGCTGTGCTCACTTTGGGATAGGGGAGGACACTGGTTCCTTAGAAAAGAAACCCTCTTGGGTACTGTGTTTTCTACTCTGAAGATCCTGTGACTAATTCTCTACAAGAACTGTTGATGATTCTAATTTTCATCCATGTTTCCTCTTCAAGAGGAACAGCCTTGCCAAGATGCATTTTCACACTAAAATCCACCCTCTGGAAGAGTCCAGTTCAAGGGATTTAGCATATTCCTGAAATATTCATAGAACTATATAACTACTACCATTATTTCAGTGACATCATCAGCTGAGGGGGCCTCATACCCATCATCAGCAACTTCCCATCCTCTTTCCCTGCAGCCTTACGTAATAATTGCTGTCTGTCTCTATAGGTTTCTCTGCTCGGGACATTTCTTTTTAAATAAAAGTATATTTTTGCTAATTCTTGAGAAGCTCCTAATGCACAGAGTGCATTTTGATTATTCCCTGCTCTTCCCCTAACTCATCCCAGATGCAACCCCCACTCCTCACCTTCTCCCAAGCTTGGGTTGTTGTTTCCTCCTTCTTTATAATCCACTAAATCCAATCTATACTGCCCACATACTCACGGGTATGGGGCCATCCATGGTGGACCTACCAGAAGCCACACACTTAAAGACCCTTTCCTACAACCCATCAACAACTCCTCAACTGGGCATCAGGTTCCATGAGTCCAATTTCCATTCATGCTGGAATGTTGACTGGCTTCATGTTGTGCCTATCTTACGCAGGCACTCACAGCTGCTGAGCTCATGACTGTAGTGGTCTTGTTACATCCAGAAGATACTGTTTTTGTTCAGGTCCTCTGCAACTTCTGGCTCTTATGGTCTTTCTGTTCTTTCTTCCTCAATGGTCCCTAAGTCAGGGTGTGTATGATATAGATGTCACATTTGTGGTCGAGCATTGCATAAACGTTTCTCCTCTGTACTGCGGCCAATTGTGAGTTTCTGTATTAACTTATATCCATTATACAAAGAAACTTCTCTGATGAGGCTGAACATTTGTTATACATGGATTCATATATCATGTGGCCTTTGGTGATTTACTTTTTTCATTAAACTGTATTCCTCAGGATCTTCCACATTCTAGTATGAATCCATTCTTAATTTTGTTAGTGAATATTTCATTGTATGACTGGCTATATGACATTTTGTTTATTGATTTGTCATTTGTGAATATATGAATTGTTTCTTTTCTACTCTCATGAGTAATGATGCCATAGCATTTGTGTGCAAGTTTGTTTTCAAAGACATATATGCCTAGGAGCAGAACTACTGTATCATCCTCTTATTTAGTCCTTTATTATGCTAGTACATACATATAGTGTTTATACTAATTTATATACCCACTAGGAATAAATAAGGGCTTCTTCCTCTCTTTAAAGTAATCTGTTGAGTAGATAGTACCCCCCAGTTTTATAATAAAAAACCAAAACCCTCAAATCCAGTGAAATCTTTGATTTTTCCAAGACAAATAGATAGTTGATGAAGGTGGGATTTGATTCATGCAATATTCCTGGAAAATTGACCTACCTTATAACATAGGTTAAGGTCCCCATTTATGAAAAAGGAAACTGAGGCACACTCAGGGCAGCTGAGCTGTCCACGTTCATAGCTGCCCAGTGACAGACTGGGATGAGAGTCTTTGTCTACTGACTATTAAAAAAAACGTATTTTCTATCAGCTGTTCTTCTGGGATTGGGATTAGAACACAACCCTACTAACTCTGGATATGGTAACCATTCCATTGTCCCATGTAGCAAAGTTTCTTGTCAGATTATCTTTTTTGTTTGTTTTGTTTTTTGAGGCAAGATTTCTCTGTGTAACAGTCTTGGCTGTCCTGGATATAAGAACAGGAAACTCAGCCCAAACAAAATGGCCTCAATTTTCAGTGTCTATTCTAGTGTTTATTGACTAGTACTTTTCTTTTCAGATATTGATAGTCCCAAAAACCTAGTGGCCGATCAGGTGACAGAGACCACTCTCAGTGTCTCCTGGGAGCCGGTAAAGGCCGACATTGACAGGTATGTGGTGTGCTACACCTCTGCTGATGGAGAATCCAAGGAATTTCTTATTGGGAAGGACCAGAGGAGCACTGTCCTGACGGGCCTGAGGCCCGGTGTGGAATACAAGGTTGAAGTGTGGGCCCAGAAGGGGGCCCGGGAGAGCAAGAAGGCCAACACCAAAGCTCACACAGGTAATGGACAGCATAGTTTAGAGGTACGATGGCTGTCACATCGAGTTTTAATTTCTTCCTCTGACACAGATGACATTGGTGATTTTTGGAAAAGCAGGGTTATTTCTCCCACAACCAGCTTCATACACCACCTTTACTTCCTTGGAGCTGGTTCCTTAGGTGTTGGACTCTCCAAACGGTCTCCAAACTGTCCGGCTGACTGTGTACCGTTCCTCTTCTAGGTGCTCGGATCTTTTTCTAGAGATGTTGTTTTTGGTTTCTTTTAGAAGGATACTAGAAAATATTTTTTTTAAAGTACATTTTGCTTTAAGATTCTAGATTTTTTTCTATCTGCTGTTGCAAGGAAAGGTTTGCTTTTTAACATCCAAGTTTTATTTTAATTGTAAAACAAATTTGTCACTGTAGATGATAAGTCTTTACTGTCTTTACTAATGGACAGTAAATGTCTTGCTAATGGACAGAAGCCTGTTTCTCCTTTTTGTTTGCAAAACCAAGGTCTTCAACTTGAATCCTCTGTATATTGCCTGTAGCAGGCCTTGTATATAGAGCAGTCTTGATATTACTTACTAAATGAATAAGAAATTAGTTTTGTTAAACTTCTAGTAGAAGTCATACCCTAGATTTTCAGATTCTGGTTGGTTGGGTGTCTTGGTTGGGAAACTTTCCTGGGAAGAGAGGTGCATGCATGGAGCAGAAATAAAAGACAAATATCAGATAGCAAATGAACAAACCCTCACCAAAATGGGAGTAGATGGGATGGAAAACCGCAGAAAATGAAAACTCTCACCAGCCAACAAGACCAGCAGTGTCTGCACCTGCAACCTGGCCCACTGAATGGTGCATATTTATTTGCTGTTGCTGCTATCATTATTACCATTGGTGCACGCGCGTGCGTGTGTGTGTGTGTGTGTGTGTGTGTAGGCACACAGGCCATGGCACATATGTGGAGGTCAGAGGATAACTATCTAGCCTTAATTCTCTCCTTCTCCATTTCCATCAGTTTGGGGATCACACTCAGGGTGCCCCACTTCCGTGCAATCGCCTTTACTGACTGAGCCATCTTGCTGAGCCAATATCACATACTGACTAAGACTTTTCCTCATAGACATTGACAGTCCCAAAAACCTGGTGACCAATCAGGTGACAGAAAATACAGCCACCATCTCCTGGGACCCGGTGCAGGCTGATATTGACAGGTACATGGTGCGCTACACCTCCGCTGATGGTGAGACCAGGGAGGTTCCAGTGAGGAAGGAGAAGAGCAGCACCGTCCTGACGGGCTTGAGACCCGGAGTGGAGTACACCGTTCAAGTGTGGGCTCGGAAGGGGGCCCGGGAGAGCAAGAAGGCCAACACCAAGGCTCCCACAGGTAAGGACTGTTGTTTACTGCAACCTGCAGGGGAAGATAAAGTGTTCTTTTCCTGTTCTTACACTGATGTGAAATAAATGGTAAGGGATGAGCAAACTCAGTTAATAAATAGAGGTTCATCTGCTACTGCTGGATGGTGACACACATGTTTTGGGGTCTGTGATGCCAGAGACTGAATTGTTTTAGGAGGGCACTTTCCTCTATTTCTTCTGACATACAGAATGCCTGTCAGAGATGAGGAAAGTTGTAAACAACAGAAGGTTTTTGGGTTTATGGGTGTAGAGTCTGAAAGGCCCAAAACAAGAGTCCTAGTGTCTTGTGGCCTCTGTCCTGTAACATAACACACATAGACAAATGAGCAGATGTAAGACAAAGGGAGGGCAGGAGGTCTTGAACTTAAGCCCTGACCCGAGCTGACTTTCCTGCTCCTGTGGGATGATGGTAGTCCCTTTGTTAGAGCAGACCTAATCATAACCTAATCGCCTTTAAAACATTCTACTTCTTAAAACCACACTGAAGGCTTTGATGTAAAAAACAAAACTTCAATTTACTTTTAAAGAGAACAAAGTACTGTAATAGACCCGCTGCTAAGTGGTCCCATAATGTCTTGAAACTTTTTCTACAGCATATGTCCTTAATTGTTAATGCTTCCCAGCTACTGAAAATTACAGAACTAATGTAAAGTAAATATAAAAGTTCTAAAGTTATTGTGTTAAGGAACTGTTCTGAGACAAGCTGTTCCATTAGAATTAACCTAATAGAAACTGTGTCACAAACAAACATCACCCTGGGAAGCGGGGACCCTGTGTCCAATAAGCAGCTAACTTCTCATCGCCATCATTCAAGTGCCAGGTCTAGGGATGCAGTGATAGGCAAAAAATTATGTCCGCTGCTCTCCTGACAGCCAGTGGGAGAGACAGGCAATAAACAAAAGGAAAATTTGTAACTGTAAATTTTGATAAACCCTACGAAGGACACATGACAACGGCGCAGGTCTAGAGATTAATCAGTGGGTTGGAAGGCACGGGGCTTAGATGGTGTGAGTCGTAGTCGTGGGATACATTGTCAGATACACCAAAGGGAAGGCTAACTAAGCAAGACTGCAGTTTATATAGGACAGAGTGTACGTGCTTGGGGCTGGCATGCTCATGCAGCTCGCTCTGTGCTGGGGGCCCAGGCTCCTTGGCTGTTGTGCATCAGTCTCCCTTAGAGAACTGTGTTCATTTACTTGGTTAACAGCCAATGGGAAGGTCAGGGCATGACTTGAATGTTACACACATCAGTTTTCAGAATTCTCTCTCAGATCCAAGATGTAGTTATAAGTCAAGGGGCTGGAGGATAGTTGGGGATGCAGAGTAGGTGCCATGGGTAGAGTCTATAGGGTTATTCCAACCATGATTTCAGTGGTTTAGCTAGTTCAGATTTTCATTGTTATGCTGGTGAAACTGGGCAGGAGAGAATGTTTCCAGATTGATAAATATAGAGAAGACCTGGTTCCTTCTATTGTAATATCTAGTGTCTTGTTTCCCTGGAAAATGGAAACTTGGAAACTGGGGGGCTCTTAAAGGTATTTTCTTCCTTCCTTCCTTCCTTCCTTCCTTCCTTCCTTTCTTCCTTTCTTTCCTTCCCTCTCTCTCTTACTCCATCTTTCCTTCTTCCTTCCTCCCCCCTCATTTATTTAGTTTTTAAAATAGGTTCCTTCTTTCCTTCCTTCCTTCCTTCCTTCTTTCCCTTCCCTTCCCTTCCCTCTCTCTCTTCCTCCATCTTTCCTTCTTCCTTCCTCCCCCACTCATTTATTTAGTTTTTGAAATAAGGCCTCACTATGTGGCCCAGGCTGTGCTTGAATCTGTGCTCTTCTTGTCTCTGAACTGTGGGAATTTCAGGAGTGGGTCCCATATCTGCTTTACTCCTGTATTCATGAAAATTATACCACTATTAATGATAAAATTATACCAGTAATAATTACACTGTTATTAGCTCTTTCAAATGGAATAACTCTTGTGGAAGGAGTGGTGAGATGCCTTTCCATGTTTCTAAAGCCAGCCTTTTTTAAATCTTAAAAAAAGAAATTGACAGCCCCAAGAACTTGGTGACCAACCGGGTAACAGAGAATACAGCCACCATCTCCTGGGACCCAGTGCGAGCCACCATTGACAAGTACATGGTACGCTACACCTCTGCGGATGGAGAGACCAAAGAGATTCCAGTGTCAAAGGATCAGAGTAGTACCGTCCTGACGGGTCTGAAGCCAGGCATGGAATATACCATCCATGTGTGGGCCCAGAAGGGGGCCCGGGAGAGCAAGAAGGCTGACACAAAGGCCCTAACAGGTACTGTGATAACTTCATTCTTGCCCAGAGTGAATCTCCCCCTGTGGATAGGGTGAGGAGGGGACGAGTGGGGCTGATGGCTTTATCTAAAGATGTTTTCCTAAGTGGTTCCATATTGACCTTGTTTAGGTGTTTATGTGTTTACACATTCATGTGCATGTATGCATGTGCATGGAGAAGTAGACATGGGGGGTCAGTTGCTTTCCACATTATTTTTTGAGATGGTCTCTGTAGCCGGTGACTGCTCATTTATTTCCCGGCTGTCCAGACCCAGATAATCATACAGAAACTATATTAATTGCAATACTGTTTGACCAATAGCCTAGGAGTCTTTCTAGTTAGCTCTTACATCTTAAATTAACCCAATTTCCTTTATTCTGTGTATCACCATGAGACTGTGGCCTACCGGTAAGGCTTGGTGTCTTCTTCCTTTGGTAGTTACATGGCATCTCCTTGACTCTGCCTGCTCTGTCTCTATATCTCTTCCAGCATGGCTATAATTTGCCCTGCCATAGGCCAAAGCAGCTTTATTCATCAACCAATTAAAGCAACACATATACAGAAGGACATCCCACATCAGGTCTCTCTTTGATTTGGCGAGTCTGTCTGGTCAGTAAAGCTCAAGGGATCTGCCTGTCTCTACCTCCTCTACCCTGAGACATGTGCTATTGTCCCTAGTTTTTTCTGTAGGTAGTAGGAATCTGAACTCAGATGCTCATGCATCTATGTGAAGCATTTTGCCCACTGAGCCTTTCCTTCAGCCTCATAGTTATCTTTTTGAGGTAGTCCTTTGACAGGTCGGGTAGGATGGAGGGCACATGGTGCCATGGTTGTGTAAGTAATTCTTCTCCAGGCTTATCTGCTGAGCCCAGATGCCAGGATCTCTGCCCCGGCTTTGAATAAGAAACTGGGCTGGGTCTCAGTTCCTACTGGGAAAAGAAAGAAGCAGGAAGTTCTAGTTTCAGTCTTTCAAGGTGGAGATGGAGATGATGGTGGAGCATCCTCCTCCGTGTCATCATCTGTGGATGACCGACGGTGCCTGGGTTGCATGTGAATGTGTGTGACGGGGCCTTTGGGCATAGACGAGCATTGTGCAACTGGGCCTCCCTGGGATCCAATGTCTGTGATCCCTTCAGGCGTTCTGAACAAGGTCTCCTCTGTGGTCAGTAGAGATGCCGTACATCTCTTGATGGTTTTTATTAGTTAAAATTAGCTAGCATTTTAAAACCCCACATTAAAAAATATAAGACCAAAAAAATCACTTTAGAAACTATGTGTAAAACAAAACCCAAACAAATCCCAAATTACCTTTCCCCTTGTCCCAGACTCCCCGGACTCCTGTGCGGCTCTCCAAAAGCAATGGATGGTTCTTGTCCTCCTTCCTTATCTCATTACTCTCTTCCTCTCTCCTGCTCATCCCCTCTTCCTCCTTTATCTTCTTTTCCTTTCCCCAATTTAAAATAATTAAATTACATTTCTCTCTCCTTCCCTCTTCCCTTCTTCCTTCCTGCTCCCTTTCTCCCTCCGTCCTCTCCCTCCCTTCCTCCCTCCCTCCCTTCCTCCCTCCCTCCCTCTCTCTTTCTGTGAATGTGTGTGTGGGCGTGAGCACAGCACACATGCGGAGGTCAGAGAACAACTTATAGGAGCTGGTTCTCCCCTCCTTTGTGTAGGATCTGGGACTGAACTCAGGCTGTCAAGCCTGGTGGCAAGCACCTGTCGCCAGAGCCATTTTGCCAGCCCCACTTTTCCCAACTGTAAGAACAGTAATGTAACTTTTATCTTCCTGCTTCATAGAGATATGAACGTAACCAAGTCAGACATCCCAAGTCCACAGTTGTTAATCAAAGAGGAGGACGCCGAAACTACCTTAAACTATTTAAATTCTGAAGGAAATCCAGTCTCTCTATGTGATGGATAAAGTATGATCCATGCCAGATGCTGTGCTTTAGAAAATCAAACCAAGCTGATATTACAGAGACTCAGAATTTGTCAAAACAACCTAATTCAAAACAACAGCTGTCTGATTTCTATTAAAACACTGCAATTCAGTTCTCAGCTGAAATGCTACTGGGGAGAAAATAGCCTGGAGATGGCTTTTTGGGAAGTTCTAAATTAAAATCGCCTTTTATGATATTTTTCAAAATGGAAATTTCCATCCATATCTTGTTTGCTTAAAAAATATGAAGATTCTAACCAGCGTTGGTGGAAATTAGTGTTTTTGCTGAGCTTTTGTTTTCCTTGTCTACACGTACATGCTCACACACCCGTGCATGCCCTCTGGTGTATGATCCCATGCATGCCCTCTGGTGTATGATCCCATGCATGCCCTCTGGTGTATGATCCCATGCATGCCCTCTGGTGTATGATCCCATGCATGCCCTCTGGTGTATGCTCACACACCCGTGCATGCCCTCTGGTGTATGTTCATATCCCCGTGCATGCCCTCTGGTGTATGCTCACACACCCATGCATGCCCTCTGGTGTATGTTCACACACCCGTGCATGCCCTCTGGTGTATGTTCACACACCCGTGCATGCCCTCTGGTGTATGTTCACACACCCCTGCATGCCCTCTGGTGTATGTTCACACACCCGTGCATGCCCTCTGGTGTATGTTCACACACCCGTGCATGCCCTCTGGTGTATGCTCACACACCCGTGCATGCCCTCTGGTGTATGCTCACACACCCGTGCATGCCCTCTGGTGTATGCTCACATACCCGTGCATGCCCTCTGGTGTATGCTCACATACCCGTGCATGCCCTCTGGTGTATGTTCACACACCCGTGCATGCCCTCTGGTGTATGTTCACACACCCGTGCATGCCCTCTGGTGTATGTTCACACACCCGTGCATGCCCTCTGGTGTATGTTCACACACCCGTGCATGCCCTCTGGTGTATGCTCACACACCCGTGCATGCCCTCTGGTGTATGCTCACACACCCGTGCATGCCCTCTGGTGTATGCTCACACACCCGTGCATGCCCTCTGGTGTATGCTCACATACCCGTGCATGCCCTCTGGTGTATGCTCACACACCCGTGCATGCCCTCTGGTGTATGTTCACACACCCGTGCATGCCCTCTGGTGTATGTTCACATGCCCGTGCATGCCCTCTGGTGTATGTTCACACACCCGTGCATGCCCTCTGGTACATACTCACATACCCGGGCATGCCCTCTGGTATATGCTCACATACCCATGCATGCCCTCTGGTACATGCTCACAGACCCAGACATGCCCTCTGGTAGATGCTTACAGACCCATGCATGCCCTCTGGTATATGCTCACATACCCATGCATGCCCTCTGGTAGATGCTCACAGACCCGTGCATGCCCTCTGGTACAAGTCCACATGCCTGTGTGACCCTCTGGCATCTGAGTGGGCAAGTCTATGCAAGAAAAAGAAAAGCCTTTCTTGTCTGCACTCTTCCTAGCTAACAGCTCTCCCACCTCGCATTCTGAAACAGAGTCTGTCTGATTCTATCGGCCTTACTCTCTGAAATCCTCCTGGCTCAGCCTCTTGAGTGCTGGGATGAGAGATATGCGTGACCACACCCAATTTCTTTCTGCTTTAACATAAACACTATCTCTTGTTTCTGTACTGGGTATATATGAAGGCCACACATTTAGATGTTTAAGAAATAGAATTTTCATTTTTTTTTAAGATTTATTTATTAATTATGTATACAGCATTTTCCCTACATATATGCTACAGACCAGAAGAGGGCACCAGATCTCATTACAGATGACTGTGAGCCACCATGTGGTTGCTGGGAATTGAACTCAGGACCTCTGGAAGAGCAGTCAGTGCTCTTAACCTCTGAGCCATCTCTCCAGCCCAAGAAATAGAATTTTCTATTTTTATATTGAGTTAATTTTATTCTCAGTCCCCTTACATATTAAGGCTCCTAATCTCAGCATGTAAGTTTTGGGGTTTCTCAGTGCTGGACATTGACAGCATGACATCTTTTCATCTCCTCTCCAGACAGTGTCCTCTGAGCGGTCCCTAGGTTCTGTGTGCAGGGTCCTTTCCAGCCTGTGGCTCTCATCCTTCCAAATCACACAGGAAGCTCTGCCACCACCGAGAACCAAAGTGCCAAATTACACTGTTTCTATTTACCACTCTGGGAATCTCCTGGGGAAACGAGGTCCAGGGTCTCCCCCTCTAGACTACTCAAAGCCATATTCCTAAACCCTCCACTTCTACAGATCTGCACTTTTAGAAACAAAGGCTAGGGAGGCTCCGAGCAAGACCAGGACTACCGACTGCTTAAAGGCAGGGAGAGAAAGGGGGAAATATACAGAAAGAAGATCACTTAAAATTATGCATATTTTAAGAACAATTGTTACCTGGCTACTCATTTACAGAAATTGACCCTCCCAAAAATCTCCGTCCATTTGGTGTCACACATTCTGGTGGAGTATTGACCTGGACGCCCCCCTCTGCTCAAATCGATGGCTACATTTTGACCTACCAGCTCCCGAACGGCACAGTGAAGGTATGAGGAGTTCCCTGTACAACAAGCCAGCTTGACTGGTTGATTCCCTCACTGCTAAGCCACGCTATTTGTGAATACTATGTTCTCATTGTAAGAACTAACCTCCGTGCCTGCTCCTATTGACTACGACACATCTGCTGCCTGGGCATAGACCCCATTTTACCATTCACTTGTTCATCACCTATCTTGCAATTCTAGGGGCTCAAACTCAGGGAGGTGTGCGTACTAGGTGCCCTCTGTTTTCCTCCTCTTCCTCCTGCTCCTTCTGAACCACCTCTTGCTTCCCCTCCTCCTAGTCTTCCTGCCCCTCCTCCTGCATCTCCTCCTCCTGTACCAACTCTTGCTCTGTACCCCTCCTGTAGCACCTTTTGCTCCTCCTGCCCCTCCTCTTCCTGCCCCTCCTCCTCTTGTACCCCCTCTTCTTGCTGCTGCTCCTCTTCTTTCTCCCCCTGCCCCTCCTTCCCTTCTATAAATTGTTGGATCTGCTTAACACTTTTAAGTTCCAGGAGGACTGAGAATTTTTTTCTGTTTTGTTTATTTTTGTATCTAAAGCATTTAGGATAGTGCTTAGCATGTAGTTGGTGTGAATTTTTTGTTTTATTTTATTTTTGGTGATAGTTAGTCTTGAACTCAGAGCCTTGTATGTGTCAGGCAAATGCTCTACCACTGAACTATGTGCCTAGCTCTTTTCAGTATTTTTATTTTGGGACAAGGTCTCACTAACTTGCCGAGGCTGACTTCAAACTTGAACTCTTTCTGCTTCAGTCTTGAAAGCAGCTAAGGTCAGAAGTGTGTGTCACCATTCTTGGCCACCAATAAATATTCACTGACTAAATGGATGACCATTATTTCAAGGGCTAACCTTCTCCAAGGATCTCTGAAATCCAGCAAAGTTTTCAAACTTGGACAATAGAAAATTGTCATTATCTCTCTTTGGCAATAAATAAAGACAAATAAGAAATAAGAAAGAAAAAATAAGGATACTAATTTATTTATTATTACAATTAGTGCATCTGACTGTCCAGCTTGGAGAGTTAGTCCAATGTTTATAGAGTAAGACATGTTCAGAAGAATTTATTCAAATACCAACTACTTCTCTGTCTCACAGATCTGATGATGATGACCGGTTTTGCCTCTTTTTTTTTTTTTTAAATGTTCTTAGTCTAGCATTGTCAGCTTGCTGCTGATAGCACCACTATAGTCATCATCTCTCCATATCTGAAGGCACAGATCCCTAGGCAACCTGGCTGGTGGCGGTGCATGGACTTGGCTCTCAGCTAGCCTTTCTAGCAGGGCCAACTCTCCGTGGCATGGCCCTCCAGGGAAGTGACTGAGACTCACTGGGATTCTGGGCTGCCACTGAACTCTTGGAGAGCTTCTAACATCATGTTAGTCAACGCTGTTGATGCCCAGGGTGCTGGAAAGAGAAACTGAATTGCCTATTGTCTGTTACCTCCTTTGTAGGAAGTGCAGCTTCAAAGAGGTCAGCAGAGGTTTGAATTGCAAGACCTGGAACAGGGTGTCACCTACCCTGTTTCCTTGATTGCCTTTAAGGGTGATCGCCGGAGTCGAAGTGTATCCACCACCCTTTCTACAGGTAATGTGGAATCAAGCCCTTTAAATGACAATAAATAGAGACAGGCATTGGAGAGGCCTTCGGGGGGCATGGAGTTATGGAGAAATAAAGATGGGGTTATGGATTCCAAACAAATCCACCCCATAGTGAAGGAACTAATGAGGGCAAAACTGAGTGTTACACGGGGGAGAGCTAGCCTAGGACATCGAGCGACACAAACCTCACTTAAAGGTGCATTTGCAGAATTGATGGGAGCAGAGGGAGTGAGAACACTAACATGTGAGTCAAGAATTGGAAGAAGCAAGGTAGTGTAGGATGCTATGAAATGATTTCTGAACAAAGTAAATTGCCTTGTAACAGGGAAAGCTGCATTGTTTCCTCTTCCTTCCCTCCCTTCTAATGACTTTGTCCTGCTTGCTCTCAGTGGATGCCCGTTATCCACACCCCTCAGACTGCAGTCAGGTTCAGCAGAACACCGATGCTGCCAGTGGCCTCTACACGATCTACCTAAATGGCGACGCCAATCAGCCCATGCAGGTGTACTGTGACATGGACACGGATGGAGGCGGCTGGATTGTGAGTCCTAATGGTGCCCAGAGGTGCCCGTGGAATACCTTCTTTCTTAATCTAGGGAGATGGTCACTGCTGCCCTAGGGAGGTTCTCTTTCTTCTCTGCCAGTGGGAGAAAGGAGCTTTAATGACTTGCAGTTGTTTGCAGAGAGATCTTATCCCATTGTAAGGAAAGAATTTAGGGCTTAATTTGGTCCTGTGACAGGCATAGTTCTTCAAAATACTTTAAAAAACTAGACCTTCACATGATGCTTTAGTGTGAGAGGATTATTATCCCTATCTTAACAAAGAGAGACACTGAAGCTTACATGGTTGAGTAGGTCATACATGTCAGTGATGTTGCTAGAGCCACATTCCAGGAGTCATGCCTGCTAGATCCTTGGGTATTCTGATGGCTTATCTTAGGTAGACCAAGATGTAAATTTATGGCCTTTTTGATGGATCAGTCCTCTGAACTGGGACCTGGTCTGGGGTCTAGACTTTGGCTCTGCAGGATAGAAATATGATTCTAATATGATCAATTCTAATATATATATAAATATGATTCAATTCTAATATTGAATTGAAAGATTGAGGCCAGAGTCAGGTAAACCTGGGCTGTGTCTAACTGTCCCCTTCTATCTGGAAGTCTTATTATCTTGCTTACACTACACCACTCCTGTCATGGCTTGCTGATTCAGTCCTATGGGGAACCTTTGAAGATTGCAGGCAGATTGTTCTTTCTCTTTCACTTGGCTTCTCCCTGTGTCTGAACTGATGCAGGCTCTTATTTTCTTAAACTATAGGCAGCCTTCACCTGCTGTGCATTGCCACCCATTGTGGGAAAGAGAAAGCCTGGTCTCCTAGTGCCCAACTCTGTTCATTTACATGTTTGCTCAGGGCTCTTTGAGCAGCCACAGGTGAAATGATATCATCTGATGAGCGGTGATGAAGAAAACTTAATATCTGCACAGTGGCAAAGAATACTTGAAAGTCCATTTCATCCAACAAATCCAACAATTGGTTGGATGGCAGAAAGGCTAAAATAACACAGCAGATTGTAACACGGGAGGTCTCCCACCTGAACAGACCCATAGGGCTGTGCCTGCTGCTTTTCATCAACACCATTGTAACTCTATGCATCAGCCCACTCTGGCCCACAGCCCAATTTTCTGCCATTGTGCTTGTAATTGACCATTTGCTGGTTGTCCGTACTGTTTAGTGTGGCCTTTTTGAAAACCAAGCTTATACAGCGAAGGAGTCATTTATCTACAGCAACCGAGAGAGAGAGAGAGAGAGAGAGAGAGAGAGAGAGAGAGAGAGAGAGAGGTTCGTCCCTCTGCTTGAACAGCCCATGAAATAGTGCACAGATATTTAGTAAACAGCTACTGTGTCAGACACTGTTTCATTGTCTGACAACACAGCAATGAACAAGCCGATGGATGGCCGACTTCACGGACCTTGTCTTCTGTACAACCATGCAAATGAGCCTGACTCAAACACAGTCAGCTATAGGACCACTGAATTCAGTCAGCCTGTGTTTTATTTGGTCTCTAAGGGTCAGCTGTCCCTGAAAGATGACCCAGGTTTCCTCTGAGCTTTTAAATCCTTTTATGGAAGTTGTTCTGTGTCCCAGGCAGCAGGAACCTAATTCGATGAACAGACAGAGGCCTTTGCCCTGAGGTAACGCAGACTGCCAGGAGGAGACTGGAAAGAACATCAGAGAACACTTAGAAGTCTCCAATCTTTCCATCTTGGAAGTCTAAGGGCTGCAGCAGAGGCTCTTTCCACAGGCATTTAAATGCAACCTTGACTTTTCTCTCCTGATTTAGTCATTCAAGACAATGAGTAATGTCTCCAGCACAATGACGGTGCTGGATTGTAGAACCCTCCTAAGATACTTTACCACCTCTTAAGACATTTTCCTATTCTTACATAGCTCATTACAGAGCATCTTAATCTCTCAAATGCCTCAACCAAACTAAGATATATAAATTATCTGTGTGGTCGGTACACTTAAAGATGATAGAATAAAATACAAACTAACAATTATTGAGATATAATAACAGCTTATTGTTATCCGTGCCCGACTCTGCTGTTTCATGGTTTGCTCACCTTCCTGAAGCCTCCTTTGAAGCTCTTGGGCGATGGGGTCCAGCTGTACCTTGACCTGACGGTTTAGAGAGGTGAAGCATGGGCTGTGCTTGTGGCTCAGTTGGAAAATTGCTTGCCTAGCACGTGTGACGCTCAGGGACTATTCTCTGACATCACAGAGAACTGGATGTGATGTCCATGACTGTAATGCTAGCCCGTGGGGGGAAGAGGTAAAGGGAGTGGAGTTAGAAGTCCAAGATCATCCTTGGACTACATGTGAGTTTGAGACCAGCCTGGGCTACACTGAGACCTTGTATTTCGGGGGGATGAAACTAGCTAACTTAAAAATGAAATTAGCCAATTTAATCAAGGATACATCTAGTAAGTGTGGAGATTCCAGAATTGGCTTCCCTAGACACACTGGCGCATTATTTAAAACAAAACCCAAACCCAAAACCTGCTCATTGATTGGAGATAGAGACATTGGTAATGCATCCTGAGAAGGGCAGGCTCAGAATCAGTGGCACAGTGGATATACAAATAAGTAAGTGTCAGTACCACATCCAGCTAGGATTCGGTTGTCGGTGATACAAGAAGAATCCAGGAGCAGGCTTGACACAGGCTTCTCCCCAGGAAACAGGTCTTCCAAGTGTTCAGAAATGCTACCTGGGAAATAGAGCTGGAAGGGTTAGATCTTCAAATGTTCCTACTGAATGATGGGATTGTGTGTTATCCTTTTTTGGGTCACCAAATGGTTGTGTGAACATGGCTAATTTTCTGAGCTTTGCCATCTGTGAAATGGCATCGTTACTTTTTCCTCAGATCCGGCACTCAGCCGATGTCCAGTAAATGGTTGTTATAAAGTAAGTGAATGAAGAGTGAAGGGGAAAAAAGAATAGGGAAGTTTAATGAGTGGGTAGCTGAGGAAAGGAGAGTAAGAACAGCAGTGCTGATGGACAGTGTTGATACTGCGTGCAATGGTTTTTCCTAAATTTTGCTCATCAGCGTGTTGCCATTCCTAGGACATTTTTGTAAGACGCGTGCCTTCTCATCTAGTTTTCCCAGAAATGCTGTGTGGACTTCTCTTTCCCGCTTAGGTCTCTGCTTTACAGTGAGCTGGCTGAGATCAGAAACCAAAAGGACTGACTCACTCTCCCCTCGCCAGGCCGCGTCTGTGGCTGCCTTGGAGCCTGGAATATTCTCTTCCCATGGGTGTCTCTGTTGAGGACCTCCTAGGCCACAAGGCTTACTGGTGCTGCGAATGGAGTTTATATGGGCGTCCATGTGGGGCTTGAGCAGGATTCTCACCTCCTCCCTCACTCCTCCTAGAATGTAAAGATCACACAACCATCAGGTTTCCTTTACCAGATTTAACACCATGGGTAGGATTTTGTGTTGGGACTTCTTCATTTAGATGAATACAAGGAAAAAAATAAGCAGAGTTATAATTCTAGTCTTCGGTAAGTGGTCGCTAATCATTACTGAGTGAGCTAGGATGGCTTTTAGCTTGGCTCTCAAGTTCAAGTGGAATGATACACATTGCCATTTTCAATACTGTGCACCGGTGTGTTTGGGTTTAGGGACTTCTCAAGTTTATTTCATAAAAGGACTCTGATTTTTCTTCAAGGGGAACTGACTTTTCTTTTTGGACTAGAGATCTTTTTGTAAAGAAAGAAAGCAACCCATTTGTCTGATATAGAACCCACATCAGTCTCCATTTTCTCATTTCCCATTTGCTCCTCAGCTCATCCCAGCCTGGCTCCCTGTCTCCCTAACACAGCCCCTGCTGAAGAAGTGGGTGATTTCCATGTCACTGTCTCCCAGGGAGTTTGGCTCTTACATCCCTTCACCGCTCATCGGTATTGGACACGGCCGACCATTATTTCTCTCTGTGGCTTTTGTGATTACCCACTTTTCTAGTTTTCTTTCTGTGTTCTTAGTTGCTTCTTTACTCCTTAATGAAATCACCCATGCCCATGAGCACCCTGCAGATCTAGGTTCTGACTTTCTTCCTAGATGGCAGTATCCTCCCCTGTTGCCTTCATTTCCCCCTGAGTCTTGGTGGATCTTTGTATTCGTTAGGACAGAATGGTTCTGCAGAGGTGACAAACCACTCTCCCGTTCTCATGCTCAAATCCAGGAGCTATTTTGCTCATGTGTGCATTGCTCTGTAGGTTTGGCAGTCACCACTCAGAGTGGTGACTCGGCGGTTCAGGCTGCTTCCATTTTGTGGTTGGGCTGGTTCGGTTTGTGGCTTCTACTATGGCACATGGCAGTGGAAGACAACATGGCAAACTCCACCTACTCTTGTCCTTTTGGCTGGAAACACACAGCTTTTACTTAACTACAGAGAAAGCTGGAAAAAGTTCTGTGTTCTTGGGACAAGAAAAGTCCAATGACTCGGTGAATTCCTGCCATTTCCCCCACATGCATCCTCCTTAGAAATCAAGCCTAGGTCTCTCTTTATACCCGAATCTCCAGCTGTTTACATGAGACCTCTCTTCACCAGGAAACCTCAAAAAGAATTCGTCCTGGACCAGGGATGCAGCCTCATGGTAGAGCTCTTGCTTGGCGCTCACGAGAACCTAGGTTTGACTAAAGCACAGCTGAGAAGGAAGAAAAACGAACAAACCCCAACTCCCACAGTGCTCCCAAATGAACTTATGATATACGCTCAAAAAGCTGCCCCTCTCAGCATCCCCTTCTGTAAGAAGCTGAGGAATACTTACTCAGTTCTGCAATCCAAACTCCTATAGAACACCAGTGCCTGCGGTGGAGTTGTGTAGTTTGTCAAGACCCCAAAAACATGGACTGGAATTCCAAACCCAATCAAGCTGTGTGTATGAGCTCTCACTATTGGCTCTCCTCTTTCAGGTCCATATTCTGTCTGTCACCATGCCTTCCAAGCTTACATTCTGTTGACTTCTGTCCGTTCTCAGGGTGGCTTCTTGTCTAAGTTACCATCTGCTTTTAACAGCACAATGCAGTGGTCTCCAGACTGGTAACCTTCCTACCACTCTTGCCGCTGGCCAGACTTTTCTCTACACTGCAGCCAGAAGGACCTGGGAAAGATCCCATTTCCTGCTTAGAAGTCTCCAAAATTACAATTGCTTTTATACAATGGGCCACCATCTTCAACCAAATTGAATCCCACCAGGGCTGACCTTTGCCCACATCCCAGCCTCCTCTCCTATCCCTTCCTAATGAACACCCAGGACCACCGACAGCCCAGCCTTCCTTTCTCTTCCTGATGTTCTTGCTTACCCTGCAGCCCTCGGCTATTTCCCAGGGGAGCGTTCTTGGCTTTTGTGTAGGTGCAGTTCTGCTGTGCCTTTCCTTCATAACTCTCATCACTGATTTAATTGAATTCTTATTCATTTGATTATTTAATTAATATCTTTCTTATTTACTGAACTGTTTGATCTGTTTGGGCAGAAACCAGTTCTGCTGTATTCATTTTGCCCATCACCTTGCATGGTTTCTACTATTTAGTAGATGCTTGATAAATATTTGTTGAGTGAACTTGTGTTGTTCTATAAATACTAGATACTTGCTATGTTAGGATTCTTGTGAATTAAAATAATTCCCACTTTCAAACTATTTAAGTGGAAGATAAAAGACAAAATACAAATATATCATGCTCCAATTGAGTCAAAGGCTTTAAGGTTATATGTCAGAGACAGCAAAGACCTGGAATGTTCTATCCCACACACCCAACTATTAGTAATATATTACTGGTTCTCCCAAGTTTTTCTGTGCTCTATGATTGGAGTTTCTTGAAGGTAGCAATGTTCCCTGTTAGGTACTATACCTCTTCATACCTGGAATGCACATTTTGCCTTAAATTCTTATGAATATAATAGACAGTATCGTCAATATACTGAGACATAGATAAAATTTGTTTCTGAAAAATAAACATGTACCATTTTAGGAAATGTAGGGGTTCATAGTTTCTTCTTGACTCCCAGAGCCACATGAAAAATACAACTAGCATTTCCTGGCCCTGCAGTTATGTCGGTTCAATAAGAGAACAAGACATTCTTTTCCTTTACAGGTCTTCCAGAGACGGAACACTGGGCAGCTGGATTTCTTCAAGCGTTGGCGGAGTTATGTAGAGGGTTTTGGGGACCCCATGAAGGAGTTCTGGCTTGGTATGATCTCTAGAATCAGGAAGGTGGGGTTGTGGGAAGATAACACCCCTCTTGATGATCTGGTCAGGCTCTTTACCCATTTTCAAGGAGAGATCCAAAGGATAGGGAGACTGTGTGATGTGGCCATGCCAATTGGAAGGCTCTTGCATACTAGGGGAGGTGAAGAGATAGGATGTCCAGAAGTGACTTTTTATGCTGTAGCTAAGCTCTACGGAGTCTTCCTAGAGCCTGCATTTCATGTAAGCACAGTAGAATGACAGCTGATTGATTGGATTCTGGGCTCTTGTTAATACGATGTGCTAGCAGGTCCTGTAATTCTGCTAATGCAGCCAGATATTATGGGAATTAGTTTTGCCCATTTTTCCCTCTGTTCTCTTTTGGAGCAGATGTTCACAGAGAGTTAAATATCCAATAAAACATCTTCTGGGAAGTATGAAATTAAAAAGATTGAATCTGAGTATTCAGTGTCTAATAGAGTAGATGATGTTTGAGTTCTGAGGATGAGTAGCTGATCTGTTCTTCTACGGCAGAAAGAAGGTCTGCTTCTGCTTCAGTGAGGTGGCACCAAGGGGCAGGTCACCCCAGTACTACACACCCTCTCCTACATGGTGGCATTCCATGAAGTCACCAGCATTGCCATGCCAAAGAAACAACAGAATGGGACTATTAGTACCCCAGGAGAAAGTGTTGGGACAGCCCTTTATTAACAGAGAAGATAAATGCTAAGATGACCTTTAGCTCTGAATGTCTCAGATGCAGATAGTGAGAGCTCACCCACCTGAGCCGACCGGTCTTTAGAATCACTCTCCATGTTTTCAGGACTTGATAAACTACACAATCTCACCTCTGGCACTCCTACGCGGTATGAGGTGAGGGCAGACTTACAGACTTTCAATGAATCCGCCTACGCTGTGTATGATTTCTTCCAAGTGGCGTCCAGTAAAGAGCGGTACAAGCTGTCAGTTGGGAAGTACAGAGGCACAGCAGGTAAGGGGTCTTTCTCTCTCCAGGAGTCTCTAGCTCCTGTCATTTGAGGATTGATTTGCCTTGTGCAATGGATGTGGGTTGTGGAATACTGGCAGGTAGCGGTTGGTTGTCCTCACTAACAATGGAAGTCATGCTCTCTGAAAGCGCTTGAGGGTAAAGGAAGTCAAAACAATCTTTAACCACAAATCTGAAAGGAAGGTTTGTATGTTCCCTCCTCCCAGACCCTTCCTTGATGCCCCTCTGGTTTAGGCTGTTGTACATTAGCCTTTTTGAACAATTTCATTCTGCTTTTCAGTGGGCTTCCACACAGTGTGACTGTTACGTTTGCCTGTGTAACAGTGTGTGTGTGTGTGTGTGTGTGTGTGTGTGTGTGAGAGAGAGAGAGAGAGAGAGAGAGAGAGAGAGAGAGAGAGAGAGTTATTTCAACATTTTATAGTATTTTGCTGTAAATTAAAACAGAAAAATGGAAGTGCCGAGTCAAGCAGTGAGAGCTTTAGGTCTCATTAGCTTACACAACAAAGACAACACAAAAATGAGTGGTTTAGCCAAGAGCAGGGACTCTTAGCCTCCATTAGCTGCTCGTTGGATTCTGGCCAATGGGTGGTGTGTGCAGTTCTGTAGGGAAAGGAACGGAATTAAGCAGCATGACTGAAATGCTGGGATTATACTGACAAATATTTTAAGAGATGGTGTGGTTGTGGTTACTCCTTTAATACCGATATTTAAAAAAAGATGTTCATGCCTTCTAAGCAAAGCCTGCCCTCTGCCTTTTGCATCATTCCCACTTCGGTATAACCATGTAGGAATGTGTTACCAGCCAAATTGGCTGACTGCATAGGTCACAGTCTCTCCTCTCTAAAATACATGGGAAAGGGAGAATAAAAGCACAAAGTAACTTTTGCAGACCAAGTGGTAGGGGAATAAGGAGCTCGGGGTGGAGATGGTGGTACTGCAAGGACCCGAGTGGTGGGGAAAAGCTTCCTGTAGGACCGGGGAGTGCAGTTGGCTCAGACAAAAGGCTAAACACAGAGGGAGGGAGGAAGGGGCTCATTACGCCTGGGGGAGTCTTGGGGGAATCGAGGACTAAGCCAAGGCAAGGAGATTGCTAGTACTCCAGAAGACTTGGAGGGGATCTCAAAATTGTGTCCTCAAGGCTCTCTGGGGTCTGGGGCCATGATCTGAAGTGGTCAACTGTGAACAGAAAATTTCTTTGATCTCTATGATTTCATTTCTTAAAACAATAATATGAATTTCACTCTTGTTTCTTAGTATTTAGCATCAAGTCTGCTGCAGAGTTGATGAAATTTTTAAAAATGAAATTTCTAGCAGGATTTCCCTGTCTAATCTCATGAATATTTACTATATTTAATAGGAATAGACCCCCAGTTTGGTGTGGGAGCAGGTGGGTACCCATCACCCAGAAGTTTGCACTTGGTCAAGTTTGAATTGTTCAAGGAGTCGAAGCAGGGATTGAACGGGAAAGAGTGTGCGAAGATGTGTTTCTGGGAGAAATAAGTTCAGAAAAAGGCTCTACAGCTACCAAGGCCCACTCTGCTTTGGACTCCCCCTTCCTTCCCCAGGCGATCTGCATCTTTCTGGGCTAGAGATGGGTCGTGCTGTATGCGCTTTAAGTGGAATATAAAACATGGGGTCAGCCCTGGAAGTCAGGCTAGTGGGAAAGTAAGTTGAAGGAGTCAACATATTCTAAACTAATTGCCTTTCCCCCAGGTACTTTATTTGCATTCTAACCCTGACCAAGTGATAACTCCTGTTCTAAACTTGCTCAGGCCAATGAGGCCAGTCAGTAAGGATTTTTTTCCTTTTCATTTAAGGAGGAAAAGGCGGCTCGGATACAACCAGGAAACACGCATGGACCTTTGTTCATGTAATTATCAGGCTTGTTTCAGAATGATTTAAATGATCATAATTATTATTTTTTTTAAGACAAGCTCTTATTATGTATCCAAGGCTAGCATGCAACTTGTAATCTTTCTGCCTTTGCCTCTTGAGTGCTGGGATTAACACATACACTACCATACACAGTGATCATAATAATTTAATACTAAAATAATTGAAATTCATTGTCTCAGAGGATTGAGTCAGTTACATAACTCATGCCTCATCTCTAGGGTCAGACTGAATTCCTGATGGCGTCTTCCAGTCTCTCCCATCATTTGGAATAAAAGAGGACTTGCAGGCCAACCTTCAGTTGCCCACATGGGCCTCCTCATGCTCTGGTCTGTCTCCTGTAGGCTATCTGGCTAGCCTTTACACCTCAGCTAGACTTAGCCTTTCCTTCTCAGGTTAGAGTCTCAGTTCTTATGTACCTCGTTCCTGAGATCTTCCTGGACGAGGTTGGAAGTCAGGTGCTTCTCTTTGGCTCACTTGCCTTCCCATCTCCCCCAATCCTGGCACCCTTCCTGGTCTCTTGGTTGAGACTTTATTCAGATCTATCTTTTCAGTTTGTCCCTTTCTTTCCCTTTCCTTTCTTGAACCATTAAACTTGCTTTTCTGAGCCTGGTTACCATAATCCAGCAAATGAGCTGAAGCTAATGGGTAAGGGAGTCAACATATTCTTGAATTAATGTGGTTCTCCTCCCAGGTACCCTATTTGCATTTTAACTGTGACTAGGGGATAATTCCCATTCTGAGGTTGTTCAGGCCAACAGGACCCGTCAGTAGAGGATGTCTTTTTAAATAGGAAGCCTTGGGAGACTTTCAAATCACATAGCATTTAGGCAGCCGTCTAGTCTACCTGTGTGTACCATCACACCTACCTTTATGTTTTGTCTTACAGTGGTGGGGTCAGTGGCATTTTAGCTTTCCTCAAATATGCTTCTAGGTTTGGGTGAGGGTTTTAAAACCTAGGAAGCTTCTGGCTACCTATGCCCTAAGTGATGAGGTACAGTGTAGAGGACAGATGTTCAAGTAGAAGGTGAAGGTCTTGCTATCTCTGTGCACAACCTGTCTCTGTCTCTAGACTCACCAGTGCTTTTATTATAGCAGAGATGTACAACCTTGGTGGAAACGGTAGGCTTCAAGCTTGTCCCCAGCTCAGACTATCCAGTTGGGCTCATGGCTTCTGACTACCATTGAAGTCATGTTTTATGGACTTATTATTTTATTATTAATACAAAGGAAGCTTCAGCAAGGCCACAGAATGCTAGCTTAATTTCTGTTTCTGCATCTTAGAGGCTTTCTTATGTCCTACCATTGAGATGCTGTTCATTTATGTAGAGATAACAATGTGGACATAAATAGACTCTGTCTCAGCATTCCCACTGGGCTAGCCAACTACCTACAGCTTATCTCATGTCCCTCTTACCCGAGGTTCAGTCATGCTGGGGTGCTCAAGGAATGGGTCCATGCCCTGGGGACACTGGGGAATATGACTAACAGTATGTCGTGGTCCAGGAATGACAATGTGCATACAGAGCTGTTTCAACCCAAAGCCAGTGTGTCCTATATTTTTAAATGTATTTTTAAAGGCTGGCATTTAAGAAGAAAAATAAGTAATATATTCATGGGGAAAAGGAAAAGCTAGACGTTCACCACCACTCTTTACTTGCTACCTCCAATTTCAGGGACAACATTTGAGGTCTAGACTCCCAGCCCTGTGTCTGAATGTGACTTACAGGGGATATGATGTTTATGGCTTCTCCTGGTGTTAGGTCTTAGGAGGTGGCTGCAGAGTCATCCTGAACCACAAAGTACTGGGGGAGGAGAGTGGGGGTCAGAGTGATGTTTGGATGAGGTGGACAGTGACCAGCTGAGTGACCACTTCTTGAGTGTGGGTTCAGACCTTCTTTGAGCCTGGTATAACTGGACGAACCGGTTTTCCCTCTGAGCCAGTAGAATAGCACCCTTAGAATAGATCCCAGCAGTGGTTTCTCCTAATGCGAACACGAGGGTCTCTAAACATCACCGGATTAACTACTTTTAAAATTCATTATTTTTGAACTGGTATGTAGTTCAGGCTGTCCTCAAACTTGCAATCCTCTGCCTTTGCTTCCAGAGTTCTGAGGTTAAGGCGTTCCCATCGCACCCAGATTAACTCCATTTGCCTTAGTAAGATGAACTCATTGAGTCGTAACACTCCCTCAGCCGGGGCCAGTTATTTTCTCATTCTCGAACATACTCATTTTCTACACTCTGACAAGAGGGTGGCTTCAGTTTCTTTTTTTTTTTTTTTTTTTTTTGGTTTTTCGAGACAGGGTTTCTCGGTGGTTTTGGAGCCTCTCCTGGCACTAGCTCTTGTAGACCAGGCTGGTCTCGAACTCACAGAGATCCGCCTGCCTCTGCCTCCCGAGTGCTGGGATTAAAGGCGTGCGCCACCACCGCCCGGCTTGGCTTCAGTTTCTTGAAGGTAGAAAAATCCGTATGCACAAATGAGAAAAAAAAAAATCCCATACAGGCAGAAACACGCCTCCTTTTTTTCTAGTCCAGGGTCCATAGTTAAATAACTGGAGTGATCTGCGAGAAATTACTTGTGTGGATTTGTGGAAAATAAGCTCTGGGAACTCATATTCCAGCCAGGAAAGCTGTGCTTATTAAAAGACCGTTACTAGGGGAGCCATCGTGTGTTATTTCAAGCTGTAGTTAACTGTCTGCAGGAATCTGGAGGGAGGAGGGAATGTGCACAAATAAAGGTACAGTCGGCCTTTCTGTGACTGGAAGAAACTCCTGTGGGCCAGGCCATCTTGGTGTCAGAGGAGTGGACTCCCTAGTTCCATTCTTACTGCTCCTGCCTTTGCTGGGTGAGGCGTGAAGGGACCACTGCTAAGTTTACAGACTTGGAGGGACAAATTGGACCTTAATTTCGCGCAGGGGCTAGTCACTTTTTAAGGGACAGAGGATGCTGGGGATTGATCAAGGCCCTTGAACTTCCTAAGTGGACATTAGCTCTGTGCCCACGTCCCCTGCCCTTATGAGCTCTTTTCCTGCCTGCCCTAACTCACCCCAACTGTGTTTTCAAGAACAAGAAACTCCTCTGCTTTGTATCCCCAGGACCTGGAAGGGGCTTACCCACTGCAGGTGACACAGGCCGCCCACTGCAGGTGACATGTATGTTCTCTGAATAAGTTTGTGGATGCAGCTGCAGTGTGCCGGGGCCATAGGAAGGGCTGTGGAGGCACAGATGCATGCTCTCACCTAAGTATGAGCCTGAGAATCTGTGTCTTTAGTAGGTTCTCAGATGATGTCTGTGATTTAGGTCTTGGGAACTCCCTCTAGGACCATTGCTGAAGGCCATCAGAGACAGACTGCACTTACTAGTAGGGATGAAGCCCTCTGTGTGAGTGAGGGGGGTCCCAGGTGAATCTGCGTTTCTTAGAATCTGAGAACCAACAGTTGAATCTTGGTGCTCTCCTTAACGGACTCGGGGACCTTAGGTGGCCACAGACTAATAATCCCCAGGTGTTCGTTTCCTTGTGGGATCCAGAGGGGTCCTGCCCACCTTGTAGGCCTGTGAGAGTCACAGTAATCAGATGTAAATATGACTGTCATTGGTGCAGGAGGGGAACTTGATTAAGCTGATGATTGATATGGGCTCTTATTGCCTTTTATGAGCTGAAAAAGAAAGTAAACTTATAAATGGAAGACAAATGTGGTAGGCAAAAAGGTGCAGTCGAGTGAAGTAATTAAAGCAGATGGCAGACAGGATGTAATGAAGCATTAAATTGTACATACATGCCCAGAAGGGCTCGAGAAGTTCAGGTGTGTGTGTGCGTGCGTGCGCGTGTGTACCGGAGGAGGATCAGTGAGGAGAATCTTATTCAGTAGTGGAGTTGAGCTAGGCTTTAAGGGAGGCCTGTTTACCTCATCAGTAGAGACAGCGGATTGGAGGCTCCATCGGAGACAGCTCAGCAGCAAACCTGCCCGGCAAGGGGGCTGAATCGTCTCTGTGGTGGTAGGTGGGATGGTAGATTTGAGACAGTGCAATGGGTATTTCCACAGGGGCTGGGAGATGAAGTGTGAGGGGGAGGTTGGTGGGTGAACACAGGCTCAGAGCGGGAGCGAGGCCTGGATGGCAGCTGTGTAGAGGTGGGGAGAGTGACTTGAGAAAGTAGGGCTAGATCAAGGGTATGAAAGGCTTATCAAGCAAGGTGCATGTGTTTGGGTCTGGAACAGCAGGAAACATGGTCACTATGGCAAATGCAGAAGGACGGAGAGAAGGGCCGTTAGACCCTTGATGTAATGATAGAACTTCTAAGTGTAAAGGCTGCTGAGGTTGGTGGAGAAACAGGCCTGGCGTTTGAGTGACAGGCCTGCAAGGACAACCTCTTCATCTCTCTACATCATGTTCTCACGTAGTTAGCCGTTCCGAGAGAGTTGTGAGTATCTGTGATATACAACAGGATCCTTGGTGTTTTCCTGCCTAGATATTTCCTGCTGGGGCCTCTTTCCTCATGGTTCCTGCCCCCACCCCGTTTGGGGTATGAGAACAAGGTTTAATGCTAGACTCATTAAGGTAGCTCTAGTACCCATCAATACAGAGAGGCTGCCTACTGGTAATTTAGGCTTCCTCAGTGTTCCACATCCTCAGCATCCTCCACAGGGCTAAGCTGTTTCTGAGGCAGCAGAATGTGACACCAGAGAGGCTTGTGGCGGGGGCGGTAGGGGAGCTGCCTGCTCATCCTTCTTAAATTTTCATTGATGTAAGGTACCTGGTCCATGACCACAGCCATGCTAGCCCCACAGCACACGTGCTGGCTTTGGGGATCCAGTTCTTGGCTAGTTCCCAGTAGTACAGGCCCAGAAACCTGCTCACTGTCCCTGCAGGGTCTTAATACTCAGGGTCATCCTGTTCGGTGGCACTGTCCTGGAGTACAGCTTCAACTCCCTTCTTATCTCTCCCTCAGGAGATGCTCTCACTTACCACAATGGATGGAAGTTCACGACCTTTGACCGAGACAATGATATTGCCCTCAGCAACTGTGCGCTGACACATCATGGTGGCTGGTGGTATAAGAACTGTCATTTGGCCAACCCTAATGGCAAATATGGGGAGACCAAGCATAGTGAGGTAAGTGACAGGTGCATATCTTTTCTATCACAAGCTTTGTCTGTCTATACTCCCAAAGCAACACCTTCCAGGTCAGTGTGGTAGCCCCGCCCCCTCTCTCTAAAGCTTTCAGTGAAGGCAGGAGAACATGATCTAGGCTTCGAGATGTCTCCAGATGATAGACACTATAGGGTCTGCATTGCACTACCACACCCTATAGGGTCTGCACCGCATTACCATACCCTATAGAGTCTGCACTGCACTACCACACCCTATAGGGTCTGCAATGCACTATCACACCCTACAGGTTTTCACTACACTACCGCACCCTATAGGGTCTGTACTGCACCACCACACACGTTCTCAGCTGCAGATGGGTGACTGGCTGTCACCCATTTATGAAAACCATTGATGTGAATCATGTGCCATCTCACTTCATTTGTAAGTTTTTTTGTAATCTTTATGAGACAGGGTGAGTCTCATCTAGCCCAGGCTGACCTTACACTTGCCCTGTAGCTGAGGCTAATCATAAACCCATGATCTTCCTGCCTCTACCTTGTAAATTACGGGATTATAGGCATTTGCCACCACATATGGCTAAATTTTTGTTGTTGTTCATTTGTTTACACAGACTCTTGCTATTTAGCCTAGGCTGGCCCTGGAATCTGAATTCTCCTACTTAGCCTCCTGAGAGCTGGGATCACAGGCATTCGCCACCACACCTAGCTCTCAGTGTTCCTTACTAATTCACAAACAGACCCTGCTATAGATCAGGTTACTTCAACAAGGTTAGGTGGTTTAGAAAAAGGACATGTGCCTAGTGGTGGTAGTGGTGGTGGTGGCAGTGGTGGTGCATGCCTCTAATCTGAGCACTCAGGAGGCAAAGGCCGGTGGATCTCTATGAATTTGAGGCCAACCTAATCTACAAAGCGAGTTCCAGGTCAGCCAGAGCTGTTACACAGAGAAACTCTGTCTCCAAAAAACAAAAACAAACGAGCAAAAAAAAAAAAGGGAAGAAAGAAAGAAAAGAAAACAGACATGCATATATATCTCATAGTTCTAGAGGCTGCCTAATCCATGATCAGTGCCCACATATTCATTCTTGATGGAGCTTTGCTTCTTGGCTGGAAATAGACACCTTCCAGCTGTATCTTCATACAATACAGAGAGGCTTTCTGACCTCTTCCTCTTCTCTTGTGGGCACATCTAAAAATGACCTCCCAGAGAACTGCCTCTGAATATCACCAAACCGGGGCAATAAAACTTCAACGTGCAGACTTTGGGGAGGGCACAGACATTCTGTTCAAAAGCGGACACTTCATTGTCTTTCCCATTGTCTCCAGTAAAGCTGTCCCTTTCAGTCCCGTGATCACTGGGTGAGCAGATTCTACTCTAGGTCAGACCCATCCTTGGCTCCACTTTAACCCGAGTCACCAAGAGTCTGCTGCAAACACCCTGTCCGCTTCCCTCTGTCACGACTGTATTCAGGACTGAGTGTATGTGAGCACTCCTCCCTTGCGGACTTTCCTGTCAGTACTTTCTGGGACCTCCATGATCCTTGCTTATCAGTGTGGCTCTTTGCCAGATATAGGACATCTGTCGACCCCTCTTGGCTTCTTGAAAATTGTACTTTCTTATACTCACCATCGATCTCTTGTCCTTCATAAGCCTGTCCCAGGTCTCTAATTTCCAACCAGGTCCTGATCCTGGCCTTTATGAAGCCACCTCTCCCCAGAACTCAGATATACTAATATTACCATAAATATTAGCGCCTCTCAAATCCAGGTACATTTTTATTACTTTGGTCCTTACTAGGTAGCCAGCATTCCCAATCCTTATATAATTTTCTTTTTCAAAGGAAAGAAGAAATTTGCCCCCAGGGTCATGGGGAGGGTTGGCCCGTGAATCATGGTGGCAGCATGTGGGCTGACCAGGGGAAGCCTATGATCGGAAATCAAATATTTGAAAGGAGCAGCCACCATGCCCTAAACCATTCCTGCATTTGCTAATAAAAGACATTCATCTGGTTAATGTGCTTTTCTTGGTCTGCAAGGCATTTAGGTTCTTGTTTATTATTTACCTCACAAATTAAAATACATAAAATTGGTCACTTGGGCTCTTTATTGGCCAGGTTGCAAGGTTATTAAGTGAATTAAATATTATTGGGCCCACCAGTCAAAAGACATAAAATGAAATTTTGTTTTCAGCAGGCCATTTGTTACCCCAGCACTAATATCTGAACAGTCTAAATTGAAAATGATTTTACACAATTGGCTAATTAATGTTTATTTTTGCCTTTTAGCTTTTGGAAAAGACAGAGTAAAGCAATAACGGGTTTACTGATCTCTGCCTAGATTGCCCTTCTTGTCATCCTTGTCCTCTGGCCTCTCCCACATCCGTTTTCCCGCCATGGAGACCTGTCTGCCCAGTTTGTCAAATTCCAGGAGAGGGTGCATGATCTGGTCCTCCTGTCTTGGCTCATAACCAATTCCTACTGGAACTTCCTCTTCCTTTTCCTCCTCTTTCAGAGAGGGAGTGACTTCTCTCTCTAGGATCCCCTCTATCATAAACCACCTTACTTTTTGCCCAAATACTTTTTCTTCATGTAGATTTGTTTGTTTGTTTTGTAGGGCGTGAACTGGGAGCCGTGGAAAGGTCATGAGTTCTCCATTCCTTACGTGGAGCTGAAAATCCGCCCCTTTGGTTACAGCAGAGACCGTTTCTCTGGCAGAAGGAAGCGGTCCATAGGAGGAAGAGCGAGAATGTTCTGAAGGCTGATTTGAGCCTGTCTTCACAGGAGACCAGACAAGCTTAGGGCGGGCAGGTGGCCGTGACTGGGAAGCTGAAGTCTGAGGGATGTTCATAGCCTCTAACTTCTTAGATTGCTGGATACCTACAGGGCTAACGATATCATCACACTTCAAGTTTTAGAGGTTCCTACCATGTCACCTGCATGTTTGCCAGTCTCTACGGAGGGCCCAGAAAGTCAGCAATGTAATTAGACAGTTTGGACGTATGGGACACAGTATTGGAGCCGTATGGTTTTAAAGTCCATCCTTAATGACAGCTGTATTGGATTAGGGTGAAGAAATGAACCATCCAGTAGATCACCAACTGGAAATCTTTAGAAACTGGAGGAGATCTTTGTATATATCTGATGTAGATCTTTCTAGAAGAAAAATCGAAAGTGGGGTTCTGATCCCTCAGAGGTCTGAACTGAGGCAACCTGCTACTTGTTGTCTCTGGCTCCCCCCAAGGAAAAGTACAAATCTTCCTCCTTTTAAATTTTGTGTGTGATGAAGGGCAGAGAGAGCACCGTGGGCCCCTGATGCCTTGGTATTTAGCTAAGTTCTGACTGATCTCTAGCCTGCTGGAGACCAAAGCTCCTATTTCATTGCTATTTTTAACCGCCCCTTTCCAGATATTTGCATAATCTCTTTCCTAGATCTGCATATGTTGTAAATAAATTTGCAGTCATTTCAACTTTAAATAATCTGTCTCTCTAAATAACTGGTATCCGCCCCCCCCCCCCAAGTCTTCCCTAAATGGCTTGGGCCCATCAGCCCTCAGCCTCCCTCCTTCCCTGCTCCCCATTCTGGAAGCTCCCTCATCTCATCCTTTTTGTGTGTCTGGTATCGTTTTGGAAGATTTTCTGTAGCCAAGTCAGTGACCATTGAAGTAACTTAAATTCCCATTCAAGAAAAAAAAAAATAAACAAACCGTTTGATTTTTCAAAATTGCCTTATGTTGTCTTCTTCACTTAAGTGCGCTCGGATCCTAAATTTAACGTAAGTACAAGTGAAGGGACGATTTGAGCATTATCCAGGAATGCGGTTGGCTGTAGTCTTACTTGTGTGATAAGACAGCATGCTCTTTGGAATGCAGTCGAAGTATGAGCGGGGAGGAAGGCCAATGTTCTAGAAGCTGCGCTTCCCCTTCTGGTCCAGGCTATACATTGTTGCTTAGCTTTCCCAGGTTTAAACTCTGGGTCAATGCCAAGCCACACACCGGAAATCACTTCTGTCAAGCTTTCAGATTTTCAGTCTCCGCACCCCCTAGTAAGGCCACAGCAGCAGCTAGATCTGTCTGCTAATGAGAGGGCTAAATGACGTTCACTACGGGTTGGGGCTGATCATTATAAAGGTGTGTGCGCATTGGTCATTGATTCAAGACTGTAGTAAGGGGTGGCCTGCTAGAGAAACAGATGAACGAGCCGCGCTCGGTCCTGGAGCTGAGGGAGCTCGGAGGCTGTCATGTATTCAACACTTACTATTTAAATACACTTATCCCGTACCAGGCTCTGCCCCTAAACAAAGCAAATCCACACGTAGTCTAGCCAAAGGTTGCCAATAAACAAATGGTGCTTCTACTCCAGCGGTGGCGAGTGACAGTAAATGACCAATCATCTCCCGTGTTCGAGCCTGACAACAAAAACCAAGTCAGTTTTTATGACTTCAAGTGATCACCTGAGGGGAGTCACGGAGGTGGGTAGTGATGGAGGTGGGGACTTTGAAGACTTTCTGGAGGGGAGATATTTTCAGGACAGGCTCTTGGAGTCTTGGTACACTTTTGTTGGGGCTTAAGCCTGAGGTAACTTCCTCTTCTGTCTTGGGTCCCTCTGTAGAGCCTCTGTGCTCCATCCAGGTCCTCTCCTCAGATTCTTCTGCAGCATACTGTGCTTGTTTGCACAAACAGGCCTCATCTCTGCAGATCAGAGTCCTTGGGCTCATTCTGGTGGGTTCAAGCCTTTTGCTGCTTTGGCAAAGTGGATTCAGTTCCCAGCACTGGCCCAGAGCCAGAGATGGCAAACACCAACTTCTAACAGACTTCTTACATGTGCTTGTTAAGACATTGTCTTAGTCAGTGTTCTATTGCTGGGAAAGAGACTCCATGACCACAGCAACTGTTATCAAAGAAAGCATTTAACTGGGGCTGGCTTACAGTTTCAGAGGCTTAGTCTGTTATCGTCACAGTGGGAAGTGTGGTGGCACACAGTCAGACATGGTACTGGAGGGGTAGCTGAGAGTTCTACATCCAGATTCCCAGGCAGCAGGAAGAGAGAAAGAGGTACTGGGCCTGATTTGGGGTTTTGAAATATCAAAGCCCAAAGCCCAATGACACACTTCTACCAACAAGGCTACACCTACTTAAACAAGATCACACCTTCTAATCTCTCTCAAGTAGAGCTGCTCCCCGATGACCAAACATTCAAATATATGATCCTATGGGGCCATTGTTATTCAAACCACCACAGAAGTAGATTGGTAGCCTCCCTCCTGACATGTTATGACCCATTGAAACTACTGCTAGGGCTGGCTGGGGACTTCTCTAAGTAGTTCTGCTAGAAAGCCACCCATAGCCTTTGTTCTGGAGGAGGCTTTGGTGGTACCAGATGATACCATGTACATCCCAGGTTCATTGACCAGCAGGGTTGCTCTGCTGCTGGCCACTGTAGTGGCGTGTGGGAGATTGGAGCTGCTTTAACATCTCTTACATATATAACAAAGTCCTATGTTACTATGGAGAAATCTTTAGCTGACTGTTGATTGTTTGAAAGAAAGGGCATGGCATTATTAGGAGGTGTGGCCTTGTTGGAGTGGGCGTGGTCTTGTAGGAGGAAGTGTGTCACTGAGTGGCTTTGAGGTCTCTTTTGATCAAGATACACTCAGTCTCACAGTAGTTTCCTGCTGCCTGTTTATCAGGACATAGAACTCTCAGCTTCGCCAGCACCATGGCTGCCTGACTGCTACCATGTCCCGTCAAGACGATAAAGGACTAAATCTCTAAAACTGTAAGCCAGCCCCAGTGAAATGTTTCCTTTATAAGAGTTGCTGTGGTCACGGTGTCTCTTCACAGCAATAGAAACCCCAACTAAGACAATGACCTTCAAAGATTCCACTGTGAGCAGGGAAGGGATTCGTTTTCAAGGAGTGTTTAGTGCTGCCCTTTGCTTTAACGTGGCCAGCCCAGCAGTTCATTCCAGGAACTGAATACGGGCCTAGGAAAAGCGTAGATCTGCTTGTCAGGGAGGGTGAAACACTTTTTTTAGAGTCGGTGGGTCTAGGAAGTCATCCCATGCTTCAGGATGACCCAAAGTGAACGGAGGTTTGAGGAGTGGGGATACACTAGAAGCCAGGAGCAGAGCATGGGCCAGGACTTCTGTCCCACAAACTTTGATAGTTTCCCGAGGTTGTCTATTCTGCGCATGCGCAAGGTAGAGCTGCGCAGGCAAACTGATCAACTCTCAGAAACGTGTGGGAAGACAGCTCGGAAACTAATCCGGATGGTGGAGGCTTAAGCAGAAAGTGAGTCACTAGGGGTGTGGTTGGTACTGTGGTGTGTGTGTGTGTGTGTGTGTGTGTGTGTGTGTGTGTGTGTGTGTGTAATTCCACCAAGATTATCAGAGTATCAGGCCTAGAAAGAGAGACTGAATGGCAAGGGGAGCAGCCAGACACCTGGGAGAGTAAGGCTATGCCTGAGACAGGCAGCATGGCTTCTCAGTGGGTGAGAAGACCAGGAAACCCGTGGAGAGGACAGCAGGGATTCTTTGCTGCAACGCTGTACTGTCTGTTCACATTGCCCGTCAGAGCCGGTGTGAACTTTGATGTGTGTCCTTTTGCTCACTCCAGAGTCCCCTTCAGTGGGTCTTGGGTGAGTTCTGCGCATCTGAGCTTTTCAGAGTTCCCTAGGGGACTCTAACAAGGACCCAGGTGGGAGAGCCACTGTCCCCTTGAAAAGTCTTTGGACGTAGGGGAGTGACCAGTGCTTTTGAAACCTTGAAGTGATGTGGCAGGCTTGTAGTTAGGGAACATTAGTTTGGTGACAGGATGGAGAAGGCAACATAGTGGGTTTTTTTGGAAACTATCTAAAATTGTGTGTGTGTGTGTGTGTGTATGTGTGTGTGAGAGAGAACATGAGTGGGCGTGCATGTGTGGAGGCCAGAAGTTTACCCTTACCCTGCATTTCCCTTGCTCACTTTCTCCTTCATTTACTGAGACAGGCCCTCTTTCTGAACCCAGGACTCACAGGTTTCAGTCCGTTCTGCCTCCTCTGTGTGAAGATTGGCGTCAGGTGGGCTGCCACACCGGACGAGCCTTCAGGCCTCACACCTGAGCAGTAGTTGCTTTCGCCACCACGGGCTATTTCCCTAGTCTTGGCGCTGTTTTTAATCGGCACATAGGGATGGGGAAAATGTGACATTTCAGTGTGCTTATACGATGTGACAGGGTCAGATCAGGGTGACTGACATATGATCGCCTCAGACGTTTATCCTATCTCAGTGTGGCGAACATGCAAAGTCTTCTCTATTAGTTATTTTGAAATATACATTTAATCCTCTCCAGCCAGTTACTCCACTGTGATACACAACACCGGAATTTATTCCTCCTGTCTGAGAGCACCCTGTACCCCTTAACCACCTGCAAGGGCTGGGGGCGGGGTACATAGGGAAAGGATGGAGGTTCCCAGACCAGCTGCAGCTGCTGTAATAGTTCAGGCAAGAGGCAATGATTCCCTTAGCCTGTGTCAGGGAGAGATCTGTGGAGTCAGCAGGATTTAAGGTGGATCGCTTTCAAAGACTAGCTGGTAAACCTCAGAGCTTGGAACTAGTTGCGTGTCATGGCTGCTTCCTCTGGAAATGTGCGGCACTTATGTTTGTCATGTGAGTTCAAGCACTCTGTTTTATATCTTAGAATTATCAGGGATTCAAAGATTACAAAGGCTAGAGAATACTGCAGGGGAAGGAGAAAAAGGAGAGGGGACGGAGAGGGAGGGATGGATGGATGGATGGAAGGAGAGAGAGAGAGAAGAAACACACATACACAGAGTCAGAGATTTTCAAAGAATTGTGATCAAGGAAAGAAAAAAGAAAACGGTTGTGGGTTGTGCAAAGCAAGGACATGCAGACAAGAAAACATGCAAAGAAAAGATGGTGAAAAGCTGCTGGTGGAACTTAGTTACTAGAAAATGTCCCCAGCTCCACTTAAAAAAAAAAAATTACAGGTCATTCGCTAAGCCTTTCACCAGGGTCCTGGAGAGGAGGATCAACAGTTCATGTCAATGGGAGCCAAATCAATATGGTTGGAGCCTGCAGCCAGGGCCAAGAGGCCTGCTATACCCAGTCTTGCCAGGAGATGGCAGTGTTGCATTACCGGGTGCCTCTCGGTTCAAGGGACCCTTTACTCCACGAAGGGAAAGTTCTAGAGGGGTGCCCCACTTTTCTTGAGTATCAACCTCTGGAGAGTTGGTCAGTGGGGTCCAGTCAGCATCCAGCCTAAACTTAGTGGTTGCTTAGGCAGTGTTTTTCCTGGTCTAACACAACCGGTGAGCAGGTGTTCCCTGGAAGGGAATTCTTGACTCTGCCTCCCCACAACCCGTCTACCATCGTGTACTGGGCTGGGCAGTGGATAGACAGTTCCAGGGGTATTTCCAAACTCTTCCCAAAGTACCTCTGTGAGTGGATTGTTTCTGTGGATGCCTTGGGTTCCAGTCCCAGTGCTATGTAAATAAGGTTCCCAGGTTAACTCACAAACCCCTGCTTATTATAGAAATAGATCGACTTCTATATAAATAAGGGCAAAGATAGAATAGTTCTAAAGTTGTATTGTAAATTTTAGTTATTTTACATTTGGTTTGTCAGCTTTTTAATTTGTAAAAAGATTTGTTTTAGACTTAATTGTAGGCCCATATTTCTACATGGTATGGCGACCAGAATCCCAGGCCACGGTTTGCATCTGCTGCACAGGAGATGGTCACCTAGCCTGTTGTCATCCCTGACAAAGGGTCAGGATGTTTTTCTGCTCCTTCTTTGCAATTTGGAGGACGCCTGAAAAGATGTTAATCTGGCCTACGTGACCGAGCTGGCATACAGAGCAGGAAGATAGGGAGACGTGATAAAATGGGCATAGAAAGGTGTGGTCAAAGGTGTGGACATGACCACAGCCATTTACCTGGTTACCTAGGAAACAGAAGGCTAATGAATTTCCCCCTTAGTTTATGTTTTGGTATATAAGGCTGTTTGGAGAATAAATGCAGAGGAATTCTCAGGATGTGAACTCAGGATTTCGTGAGGGACCACTGAGAATCTCCCTCCTGATAAAGCCATGTGAGTTGTGTCTTTAATCCCACGCCTCCCCTCTAGTCCGGAGAAATAATTTAGGGCCCAGGCTGGCATGGGACCCCGACACTTAATTATTTTATTTTGCATGCACAAGTATTTAGTCTTCATATACGTATATGCACCAGTACATGTCTGGTGCCTATGGAGGCCAGAAGAGAACATTGGATGTCCTGAAACTAGACTGACAGATGGCTGTGAGCAGCCATGTGTAGCTGGGAACCAAATCTGGGTCCTCTGCAAGAACAACAAGTATGCTTGACCATTGAGCCATCTCTCCAGTCCATCATTGTAAGTTTAAAGAAAAATAAAGGAATGTGGTTCTGTGTTTTGGCTAGTAAAGAGCATTAGGTTTAGTTAGGAGAGGCCAAGGAGGCAGAGCTTGTTGTGGAACACATGAAAGGGACGTTTGGAGGCTTACAGACTTATGACTAGACCCATGAAGTTCCTGGAAGAAGACTATGGTCTCCATTTCATGTCTTGGTATGCTGGCTTCTTTTCTTGGGGTCTTATTTTCTTTATTTGTGAAACAGGAACCAAATGTGACCATGAATGCCCTCTATATGCTAGCAGGCCCTCTGGAATGGTAAGTGGAGCGTTCGGAGCTTAAGACTTTATATTCTCATTCCAAACTTTTGACTCTTCCTTTTCCTCAACAGGAGCATAGAACTAGCCAGTTCCAAGGCTGCTTTTTCTATGACTGGTCAACAGGATGATGAACAGAAGAAAGAGAAAGGTGAGTGAAATCCAAGGGGATAATTTGATTCTCTCCTCCGGAAGTTTTGATTTCTAGAATACCAACAGTGCTTTTCCTTCTAGTCACGTTAACAACACTTGAATGCTCTCCATAAACCAAGCCCTGTGCTAAATGTTTTATGTGCATTCTTTCTGTTTAACTTTTGAAGAACGTCTTAATGGGGAGGTTATATCACACAGTGAGCGCTTGTGTGGCCATCAGGACCTGGACCATCCTAGTCTCGAGCCCTAGCCCAGGGACTCCCATCCATTCTGCCAGTGTGGGCCTCCCTTCTCAGTTCACCTCAGCATAAGTCTTTGTTAGCCTGACTTCATGCCAGCCTTGGTGTGTGTGTCCCTCTGAGATGCAATGAGCATACTGTTGTTGTGGGGATTCCCCTCCTATGCTGTGAATACCATCGGTTAATAAAGAAACTGTCTTGGGCCTGCACAGGGAATAGAGGTAGGCGGGGAAAGGCTGGGAGGAAGAAGGCAGAGTAAGAGAGAAGCCATGTAGCCACTGCTATGTGGCGTTACACAGATTAATAGAAATGGGTTAAATTAATATGTAAGAGTTAGGCAATAAGAAGCTGGAGCTAAGGGACCAAGCGGTGATTTAATTAATACAGTTTCTGTGTGATTATTTTGGGGCTAAGTGGCTGGGAACCAACAAGTGGCCCCCTCCTTCCACACACTGTACTGCAGAGGTCTGTTCCTTTAGGCAGGTTGTGACCCCTCAGGACAGAGTCTCATAACTGGGACTCAGTGGACTCTGCACATAGTAAAAGCTAAAATATTTTCATTTGTATGCACTGCCATTACTAAATAAAGTGTGACACTTGTCCCCATGGGAATCTGAAAACATCTCAATAAGTTGAACCTATGACAGATACAGTAAATTGTTCAAGGGATTTATTTGTTCAGTCTTGTTTGCCTGTGACTTTGAATTCAATAATAATCTTAAGACCAAAGCTCAAACAACCAGTAGAGTTCTCCAGTGAGTTACAAATACCAATGGATGATCACACTGTGCAACTCCATTTCTCAACCAATATGGGCGGGCCTGGGCAGGTGGAGCTGTGGGGCCTTCGGGGAGTGTTGAGCCTGGGGGGAGCCTGGGAGGAGCCTGTGCTGAGCCTGCACCTGGGAAGTATGCAGCCACTCCTCTGCACTGGAAAGTTTTGCAAGGTCCTGGAGGAATGAATAGCAGGCTGACTCAAGACTCTACTCCCTGGTTGCCGTGGATGTGTGGTGATAGGAAAGGAGCTCAAGAATCAACTGAAACTGAAACAGCCAGCTTTGGGCAAGACAGCAAAACACACCGTCTTAAGCCCCTTTAAAACATCACAGCCGTTCACAAACATTTGCCTACTCTTTCCATGAGATACTAGCCTCATGCCATGTAGGGTGGTGTTCCTAGCCATGGGGTGGCTATTGAACACTTGAAATAGGGCTGGCATAATTGAGCTCTGGACTTTGACTTGATTTATTTTAGTGAACTAAGCCACATGTGGCTAAGAGGGCAGACTGAGCCATGTTGGTAGGGACCATTTCCACCATCTTGTTTGGTTGGTCAGCACTCTAGGTGGCTTCTAATTTAATGATAAGCTAAGCATGGTTGAGAGAGGAATCAGGAGCATCTAACTCACTTCATCTCCTGATCATCAGTGCAAAGTCGTGGTTGACTTAGAAAAAGGGCGTATGTGCTTATATAAATACATGCATATGGACGACACTCGTGTCTGTGTCCCTCACAGCTACTGCAGGGCTCCTTGCTCCTGTGTTTCACAGCCACAGATTAACCCAGAGGTCCTTATTGTTGTTGTTGTTTTAAAAAAGATCTGTACTATTTCTTCCTTTTCCTGTAAAAAGACACTGGTTGACATCACTGTAGAAATGTTTTCTAAGTGTCTCCAGGTAGCATCACACGCTGTTCTGTACCCATCGTTGCCCAGTTCAGTCTCCATGGTTGTCTGCTTTACAAAGAGGGAAGAGGAGCTACATTCCTGGTCCTTGGCCCTGAGGTTCTGGGAGGGCAGTGACCAATCAGGGAGAATCCCTCCATTGTGGTTTCTGAGTGAGAATATCTCAGTGACAGGACAGCAAGCAGCTTACTCCAACGTGCAAGGAGGATTTCAGTTTCAAAATATTTATTTAAATAAACTTTGTGATTTTAATTTTACAGGAAAGACACTGGAAAATACTGTACAACTTTGATCATTTATATATTCTTCTTTTTAAAAAGTGACTGCTCTTTCTTTACATTTTCCTGTTCCTTTTTTCCTCCTCCCAAGAAATCAAAAGAATCCACTTAGATAAGCACCCCTCTGACCACATCTGAGTGTAGACCAGAAGACCAGCACAGGGGACCCCCGTCCCCAAGCCCATGCCAGTTTAGAAGGCTTCTTCTTTATGAATCCTCTTCAGAAAAAAGTTTTAAGAGATTTATTTCATGTGTACACGTGTTTTGCCTGCATGTGTACATGTGCACTATGTGTGTGCCTGGCACCTGGGTCTTCGACAAGAGCAACAGGTGCTCTTGACTGCTGAGCCATCAGCCCCACTGAAGCCTCTTATGTTCTCCACTGATTCACCCTTCCCAGATGGGTCAGACAGACACAGGTCCTGAGCCGCCCCCTTCTTGACTATTTGCGGCAGCTCTGGGATGGACTACAAGGGGGAAGAGGTCATGAGGAATGAACTGGTGTGCATAGGGAGAAGAAGCTCTAAGAGAGGGATGGAAGAGTGAAGCAGGGAGACAGGACACCAGGCTCTGCTCTGGGCCTCTGCTCCCCAGCGGCAATGGGAGGGGCTTATCACTGCCTGCACCATCCTAGGTGTTCTACAAAGACTGTCAGAGAGGTTGTGAGAGGAAGGGGTCAGGAAGTGGTGATCCAATCAGGGTTCGGACTCCAGGATTCTAGGATATGGAAGCAACTGAGAATTGACTTTCTGGGTGCTGCGTGACAGGAACTGGTTCAAGTCCATTTGATCAGAAATCAGTAGGTACATTGTGACTGGAGACAGAGGCCTTGTTATGGCATCAGTGACAACTGACTGCTGTCTTAATTCAAACTGGCAGCCAGTTGTCACGGAAACCATGGTGATTGTGTGGTCCTTGATGCTGGTGATCCGTTCTTGCAGACCGTTCGTTACCTGACATCCCATCTTTGCTGTCTCGCTCCACCTCTACCCAAGTCTTCTGCCTTAGGGAGACTGAGAGTTAGAGGTGGGAAGGGCACCTAATGGGTAGTAATTGACAGAGAGGGGCATGTGGTTGCGGAGAAGCCTGGCCATTGTGTGACATGTGGCAGACAGCCAGGTGAACTATAACAAGGTCCCCACGTGACAGAGGGGCAGAGAATCAGGAAGTGCTGCTCTGGTCAAAGAGGCCTGTGACATTGGGGTTTTGGAGGAGAGAGTGACTAAGATTGCCCTATCTGGTAGAAGACCTGGATGTGAGAGCCACCACTAGCTAGCCACCCTCCAGTGACCTGAAGTAGCATCATGAGTACCAGGTAACCCACGTGAGCAAGCAGAATACAGTTTTCCATTCCCAGTCTCATCACATTCAGGGGCTTTTCTTGCTATTGAAATGTCATAATTTGAATATGCCGTTAATTAGACAGTGATTTGCCATTCTTCTATAATGATCTCCATGGGGGAAAATATTTAAAGAGCCCCCCCAGTAGATGTGCAAATGAGTTGTTAAGAGTCCAACCCATTTCCAAATTTGGGATTTCTCTGCCTTCATAACGTGGCTACAGTATAATCAAAACACCAAACAGTTTGTTCTCTTAGCTGTAGCCTGGGGGAGGAAAGGCTCGCCGCCACTCAGAACAGAGCCTGTAGGCATGTCCTCAAGTACCACAGGGCACATATGTCAACACAACCCTGCTCTCCATACGTAGTCTCATTTTTGTAGCAGTTAGTGGGGTATCTTAAAAGAGCAGGTCACTTGGGGGGAACCGTGAGGTATTACAAGTATAACATCATTGTATAACCATCCAGTTACAAGTACCTACTGTGTACAAGATATTTGCCTGAGCATCAACATAAATAGCAACGAACGACTTTACAGTTTAATCTTCCATTTAAACTATGGCTTCTTTATCTCACCTCCAACACACCATGCTCTGCTACAAGTACAGGGGATTGCTTCCAAGGTGTGCGCTGCTTTTGAGACTGGACTTGGGATGACCTTCCATCTTTCCTTTCTGGAAACCTTCATCCACACAGAACATAGCTAGCTCATGTGGGGCATCTCCTTACCCGTACTGTCTGTGTATACATTGCATGGGCACATAACTGCAGCCCGTTGAAGAGAATAAATGGGTTTCCATGGCTTTCAAGTAGTCACCGCCAAGAGCTGCTCATCGCTGCTTAGTTATGGGGTGATGTCCCCGAGCGGTCTTGGGGGACCACATTAAACACCTGCCAGTGCTAATGAGAACCTTGTCATGAACTGCAAGCAAAGAGCTTTGGATGGATTTGGAACCATACTTTAAACGTTTAGGCACAGGTGAAAGGTCAGAAGCATCTAGGAACCACTATGTCTGTATCAATACACACTGGGGTGGGGGACTGTACCAGGTTCCTGGAATGTTCAAATGTATCTCCAGTAAAATACTATGTCGGTAGAGGAATAGGAAAGCACCCATCTCCAACCTGAATGGCATATACACAGCACATAGGGCCTTGCATGGTTATTAATTGTGCATACGTGCCTAAATCTGGACTTGTCTTCCCATAAGACATTTCTGCAAGTATGTATATTTGAGCAAAGTACATATTAAATGGCCACATGATAAACAGAATATACTATTCCATGGACCTGCTGTCCAAATATACATACATACAATGGCTGTGTGTATATACTCAGACTCCATCTAAAGTGCATGTATACATGCTTTCTGTGCTTTTGTGATAGAGTATACCAGAGACAGTGTAATACATGCTTGGGACTACAACACAGGTCACTGTTATTGGACGCAT
This sequence comes from Microtus oregoni, assembly GCF_018167655.1. Lineage (NCBI taxonomy): Eukaryota > Metazoa > Chordata > Mammalia > Rodentia > Cricetidae > Microtus > Microtus oregoni. Next base: position 38,734,897 of record NW_024543072.1, read on the forward strand.
AGCTGCCAAGACAGTGGAAGAATTGTCCATATGCTCCCATCCATTGGGATGCTAGGTCTGACATTTGCTCCTTGGTTGAAGTAATCTGTAGGTGTGAGTGCATCACTGTTAAGGCTCCTCCTGAGTCTCTGTGGTTAGAAGGAGGCTGGGCTTGAAGGGGAGGACACTCTGCTCCCTTGCTCACTAGATAGGCAATGATGGCCTCTTCTCCATCTGGAGAAGTTTGGGCTGAGCAGAGATCCAGAGGTCTTCATCCTTCTTTTTCTTCTTCTTCTTTTTCTTCTTCTTCTTGTTTGGGTCTGGCTGTTGGCCGCTCTTGGGTGGCCGGCTGCAGCAGCAATGGCAGCAGATGAAGAGGAGTGTAAGAACCACCACCAGGGGCAGCCCCAGGAGGACTGCTAGGCAGACGGTGTTGAAGATGCCCCTTTCGTGTCTGGTCCGGATGGTTTCCCAGATAGAGTTGAAGAAGGAACTATTTCTCTCCATGGTGCTGGGCTAGTGTGGGGCCAGAGGATTCCAATTACCTGGCAAGCCCTGGGCTCCTCAGTGCTGGCCACTTGTAACTGATTCCTCTTTTGGCTTCGGGGTTGAGCATGCCACCAGGAGCACCTGGAGAGAGTAAAGCAGACAATTCAAGAGCGAGGCAGAGGGGATGGTCCCTCATTTTAGTGTCAGTGGTTTTATGCTGAGAAAGGAGAAGAAATCAATGATTTGTGGAGCTTTTTGAAATATTGAGGCTCAATAAACAAAGTCCGTGTAATGTAATGAGTCAATAACTATTAACCCATTCTCATAATATACACACATGATATTTGGCTTAGTACAAAAAATTAATATTGTATCAGACCTGGAACACACTAGGTGCTCAGCAGGTTTTGGGCAGATTAATCAGTATGCACCATGTGTTTTCTGGTTAATTCTCCCCCTATCTCCTCTAAAGTGACAATTCTCAATCTTTTCTCAACCATAGTTCACCTGGCAGGCAATGAGCGTGTGTTTCCCATATGATAACTTCATGTATGATTTATCGTTTGTGATGCTTCCTAGAGCTTATATACACAAGAAGACATTTCCTCTTCCCAGCTAAGAGCCCTCAGTCCTCATCTCACCACATCCCTGCCACTGGGTGCTTGCTCTTTTCCCCATTCCCTACTTCCCCCCTCCTTACACCCCACTCCTGTGTCTGGTCCTCTCTGCTCTCTACCTTCTCTGTCTTCATCATCCCACTTGCTACTTCCAAACAAACCTTCCCAGTCTCTTCCCTACTTGGTCCTTTTTTCCTTGGGGAGAGAAGCCTAAAAGCCCCTGGGAACTGATGCTTAGGAACTGGCATGGGGCCCCTATTCCAAGCTCAGGAGACAGGGGTCGTCCTCCTATTTTTGTATAAGTAGATTCTCTTTCTTTGTGCTGCCTCCTCTCCACACATACCTTAGGGAACAGCTCGCAGGTTAAAGTCTCATCAGGTCCCATGGATTCTGGAATTCACAGGTTCTCGTATTCAGAGATAACTTTGAGAACAGACATGATTCAGAGAAATGGAGGATACCCCTTGCTGTGTAGCACATTACCCTGGACTCAAATAACAAGAATAACTGGTTCCCAGGCTGGAGCCTTCTGGCCAGTTCTTTCATTTGAGGATGACAGATGCGAGGTCTAGACTGGCGAAGCTGGATGTCCGAGGCTACATGGCGCTGTAGGGGACACCCAGAGTTTTGGATAATAAACCCAGCATCCTCTCAAGGTTGATAAGCAGAGGATGACAATGACGTGAATTATATTGCATTTCCCTTGGCACGTTGCTGACCAACAGGGTCTCCACAGGTCAACCATATAGGCTTGAACTTACCGTCACCCAGCTATGGACTCCTGAGCGGTTGGGGTGTCTTTTTAAGTGAGCAATAGGGTGTGCTGTGACTATAGACGGGTGAGCCAGGAGGCCTGTGTATCCCGGGCTCCAAATTCTAGATTTGTTCGGGTTTGGTTCTGTTTCCTGGAAGCTAAAGGTGTGCTCTACTCACAGTGGTAGATTACAAGGTGCCCTAGAGGAGGTATAATTTCTTGGATAACATGATCTATAATTGTCCTATATACTCAGTGGCTTCACTGACCTGTTCTGCTGAAATTTGGCCTCAATCCAAGTGGTATTATTTGTACAGATTGGCATCTATTAGTGTACCCCATAGCCCATGGTAACCAAAGTAATGCCACAAAAGTACAGCAATGATTTTAGCCCATTTTTAAAACCACTTATCATGTGCCAGGCATTGTTCTAGGCACGCTCTGTTTATTAATTCACTTCACTCCCACTGACTCATTATTACCGTGTGCAGCAAGTGCTATCATTCTCCATCCTTCAGCTAGAGATGGAGGTATGGGTCACAAGACACACGAGTGGCGGAGCTGGACTTACTCATTCTGGGAAGTGTGGCTCCAGATCTCCAGTGAGTGAACTGTTCACAGGCCTCGCTCCAGGCCTCCTAGTCCTTTGTATGGAATTAACCCATTTTTGGCAAGCAGCCCAGGATTTGCAGAACCTTACAATCCTTGGCTGTTCCTCAGACTGACTTAAGCATTTATCCCACTCTACTGTAGAGCAGTCTGCAAAGAGATTGATTTCCCAGTGTGAGACACTTCCCAAATGTATAAAGAGACCCAGAAGAAAACCCAATTCTGTCCTAAGTGCAGGTTTACAGAAAGTGTAAGTCAAAACTAAAATCAACATGCAACACAGTAAGAAGGACTCTGGAAAGCCTTGTCCTCTCACTGGGGCATTGCCTAGGTCCCTGGGAGGGCTGGGGACACTCATGATGTGGATCTGCCTATACTCCATTTCGATTCCAAGACTCCAGGCTCCCTGGAGAGAAAACCAACCAATTGGTACAAGCCATAATTCCACAGCACCTCCCAGACACACCACGCACACACACACACACACACCATCACTTCTCAGACCCCCCCCAGTAACATACACACACACACACACACACACACACACACACACACGCCATAACTCCATAACTCCCAGTCAAACACACAGACACACACACATACATACACACATGCCATAACTCCATTACCCCTAGTCACACACACACATAGACACACACACATCATAACTCCACAGCTCCCCTCCCCCAGCCACATACACATATGCCACAACTCCTCAGGCACCCCCTGAGTCACACACACATAAGCCATAACTTTACAGGATCCTCCCCCTGCTGAGCCACCCCCAAAGGACTTCTCTTCTGAATTTCCCTTGTCTTTTTTCCATAGTCCTTTGCATTGCCTCAGTCTTGTGTACCCAGCATGTTTTGCATGTTTTGGTTCATCTAGAGCTGTGGTTCTTGAACTTTCTAAAGCTGCAACCCTTTAACACAGTTCCTCATGTTGTGGCGACCCCCTGCAACCATAAAAGTGTTTTGTTGCTACTTCATAACTGTAATTTATCATGGTTATAAATGGTAATGTAAATATCTGACATGCAGGATATCTGATATGAGACTCGCAAGGGGTCTCAACCCACGAGTTGAGAACCATTGACTTAGAGCAAGTTTTCTGTTCTGTTGTGGGAGGATCTGGGTGATCTCTTCTCAGCTGATCCCAAACATAGCCGTCCTGGGACCAAGGGCTCCTTGCACAGTATCTGTGATTCACGTCTGTGACACCAAGACCACAGTTACACATAGACTGTTCTACACCGGGTGGTGCCGGGCTCTGCAAGAAGGAGAAGGGCATCCAAGAGAGGAAGGACACTGAGCCATGAAAAATGTTAGGGCAATTTCCAGCCACTTAGAAATTATCTTAAAGATAATAGGATTTTGATCGAGAACTGGGCAAAAAGGATATTTAAACATCTCAGGCAGCGCAATGTCTAGAACATGAATAGAAGAGCGGGCTGCTTTCCAATAGCCCGAAGCCCAGAGTGGGAGAGGCGGAGACAGGAGAGCAGTGAGAAGGACAAATGGCGGTTATGGTGGAGAATGGGCCTTATATGGGAGTGCTGCAGCAGTCACCGAGATCTGAGCTGACATTTAGGAAAAGATCACAGATCTGAGAGGCTCTGTAAAATATTGAAAGAGAGCCCTTTATCCATTAACAAACATTTATTGGATATTTGATTTGTGCCAGAGTCTGTGCCGGGCATAGTAGATTCAGCAATGAATGACAAAGTTATAGTTTCTGACACCAGCTTTTAGAGCCCAGGGCAGTTATTATTATTGAAGGATTGTGTCATCAAAGACAAATATAATAAGCAAATTCTCACTTAGATTGCTTAGTTGGCTGAAATAGAAACATGCATTTGAATTATGTGTTTATCTCAACGTCCCAGGCTCTCTTACCCTCCTTCCTTTGTCTTAAACGCGTCCATCTAGTGGCACCTAAATTAGCCTTTGAATAAATAGATTTCTTTTCAAATAAAGCTAAGTCAATAATTCACTTCTGCATTCTTAAAGGTACTTGTTCGAGTCAGTTCTCCACACAGTCAGAGAAAGTACTCCTTAGCATTTAGGAGCCCAGTCTGGGGAAAATTCGATTAAAAGGTATTCTTTATATTTTTTAATCTAAGAATTCTTGTCTAGGCTCCCTAGGTTCCTTGCTGAGCTCTGCTAATCTATAGCATTTCATTAGTATTTATGAGCTTTGTGTTATTAGTGTTTTCCGGAAACAATCAAACATCTCCTCAGTGGTATGAATGAAAAGTTAGGGCTTCCATGGGACAGTATGCAAAGGAAGTCACACATTGGGCTGAATGTACTCGGAAGAGCCTATCCTTTTGTTGCTCTCAAGTATCACTGCCATAGAAACATCATTCATCTATCCTTGTAAAGTGAACAATAGGTGCCAGTCAATCTTCGCGTTTGTGCTTGTGGGGCTGGGTTTGAAAGAGAGAGAGAATGGGGGAAAGTTACCTTCAGTTCCCTAGAAACAAAATATTCTCAATCTCTCCAATCCTCCGTAGTATCTAGCTAGGGAAAGAGATCTTCATTCATGGTTGTTTCTCCCCCAGCTTCTTTCTGCCTGAGTATGAGGTGATGTTGGGAAACACAGTACTAGAGCCAGAGGATCTGGGTTTGAGCCTCAGATTACCCTGCTTGACTACAGCAAGTTATTGAACCTCAACTACAAAATGAAGTTAATAAGCATCTGTACGATGCTGTGAGGTCAAAACAGTCAAGCCTATTTCATGCATTTTGTAAACTGTAAACTATGCAAACATGATCCATAAAACAGCAGGTGCTCTCCAATAACAACAGGTTAATTCCAGCTCCCGAGCTTTTGCTTCCCATCCCAAACCTCCAAGCTCCACCCTTATTCTTAAAGAAGCACTACCTCAAAAGCTGGTCCTCAGGGAGGAGGCTTTCAGTTCAGTTCCAGCTCAGGGACCTCTGGATCCTGCGTCTGAATTATGATGTCTTCAGCAATAGGGACTTACCTTCCACCTCTGGGAGGTAACCCAGGGCAACAATAATAGGTTGTATGTTTTGTAAATCTCTTGGACAATCTTGGCCAACAGCTCAAAAGAGGGCTTCTAATACCTGGTACTGGGGTTTTGTTGGGTGGTCTTTGGTTCTTGGAGGGAGCATTGTCAACCCAGATGGGAAATTTTCATTTAAACTATATGCACATATTTATGTACAGATGTGTGTGTATTGTAGGCTTTTTGTTTTAGTTTTTTGGTAGATTGTTACTAGTATGTTTCCTTATGACTTTTTCAGACATTGTTATTGTTACGTTACCCTCCTTCTATATTTATCTCTGTCCTGATTCCTAATTGGTGCCCCTCCATTGTTCTCATCTTTACCATCAGATTATTTGTACCTAGCTATTCCCTTCTTTATTGTTCTCACACTCCCACCCCAGACATGGTCCCTTTTTAGTTTCCTGGTTTCTGCAGTTACTCTAGGCTATGTACTCACATCTGAAGATTTGGAGGTAGGAGCCTCAGATGAGAGAGAACATGTGACATCATTTGTCTTTCTGTGTTTGGGTTACCCCACTCAGTATGATCTTTTCTAGTTCCAGCCATACATGTATGTAAAGCTCATGATTTAACTTTTCTGAACAGCTAAGTAGTTTTCCATATGCACAACAATATCAGAGGAAGCTTCCAAAGGAGGGAGGCAACCCAACTAGCAACCTTACCCAGCTATGACACTATGAACCACACAATGGTCAGCACAACACAATAAGCATTTGGGTGCAGTAGTGGCACACATACCTTGGTGGTAACCAACAGTTTCCTATATTGGACTTAAGACATTCAACAAGAGGGAAATTATGCCTGGTACTGGAAACCTAGCTAACTACCTGGGGCTATTGAAGTCATGTATTTTGGAGGAGAACCTCACCTGCTGCTTTACTAAACCAGCATAAATCCTAACAGAAAAGTTATGGACCTAATAACCTCCTGTGGGCCGGTAAACAAACACTGGACAGGAAAGTTGACTTGATTGATAACACCTATGGGCTATCAGGATCTGGAAGGGAGTCCAAAGAATAGTGTATCCTCCTAAACAAAAAAATTTCGCTTTCTCTAGAAAACATTCCCTCCTGACAATGTGACCATCCCAGCCTCCTTTGGTAATTGTCACTTTGAAACTGCAGGGGGACTGATTTGAAGATGGAATCTTCCATTCCCAAAGTCCCCTTTTCTAGAAGCCCAACCCTCTGCACCACGTACCCTAAGTCTCTACTCTCAAGGATAGACTGGTATCCTTCATCCTTCTGGCTGAAGAACAACCTCCTCCTGGAAAACATTTATTCTGTCTTCTTTCCACATCCTCTAAATCAGTCTGGTTCAACACTTACTACATTAGAATTATTCATCCTTATATCCACAGATAGTAGTCCTCACCCTTAATAAAATCAAACAAAATCCTGCTCTTTGCAACAGGTGGGGAGACCATGACTGAAAACCACTACCAATCAAAATGCAGAGCGTTCCAACAAATATATCTACAATACAACTCCTGCCCTTAAGGCTCAGGGACCATTGTGGAAGAGGAGACAGAAAGAGTGTAAGAGTTTGTTGTGAGATTGTGTCTTTATGAATGTTAGAAGCGAACACACATAAAATCTTACCAACATGACCACCTAAAAATGAGCTGAAGGGCAGCTAAAGTAGACGGAGAAAGCCCATGGGGCTCAACCCTACATAAAGAGCTACAGACAGCTAAGGAATTCCAAGAGCGGGAACAATAGTCTTCTCCAGGGAAGAGCATGCTGATTGGTTATCCAGAACCAAAAGATTAGCCCTGAAGACATGCATACAGAGAGCAGACAGCAGCAGTTCTCAACCTGTGGGTCGTGAACCTTTGGGGTCAAACAACCCTTTCACAGGAGTTGCTTAAGACCATTGGAAAACACAAATAGTTACATTATGATTTGTAACAATAGCAAAATTACAGTTATGGAGCAGCCAAAAAAAATAATTTTATGGTTGAGGGTCACCACACCATGAGGAACTGTATTAAAGGGTCGCAGCATTAGGAAGGTGGAGAAACACTGTTTTTTTTTTTAAAAAAAGTATTTTTATCTGGCCTACAGGCCAGAAGAGGACATCAGATCCCATAATAGATGGTTGTGAACTACCATGTGGTTGCTGGGAATCGAACTCAGGACCTCTGGAAGAACAGCCAGTGCTCTTAACTGCTGAGCCGTCTCCCCAGCTCAGGGAGCGCCACTGCTGAACAGACTGAGCAAACTGTGTTTACATATTACATATCTATGTATTATGTAACAATTAATAAAAAAATGAGGTCATGGATTTGAAAGGGAGCAAGGAGAGGTATATGGGAGAGTTTGGAGGGAAGAAAGGGAAGGGGGAAATGTTTAATTATAATTTCAGGAGCAACAAAAAGAAGCCCCTAATCCCACCGAATGAAAGAGGCCTCACAAGGGGTTTCAATGCTTGTCACCACCCTGCAGGTCTGTGACTTTATAGACTCAGGCATCCAGAGACCAGGAAGAGGAAGGTCACCTGAGGGGAACCTGCTGATGTTTAGAGGTCTGTTAAGTTCACAGGCTCACTTCAGGAGAGTGACCGCATTTGCAGGCCCAGTTCATAGGCTCACTTCAGGACAGTGACTGCATTTGCAGGCCAGTGCATAGGCTCACTTCAGGACAGTGACTGCATTTGCAGGCCCAGTGCATAGGCTCACTTCAGGAGAATGACTGCATTTGCAGGCCCGAGCCTTGCGACCAGGCTTCGGGACCTGTGGGAGGGAGTACACGGGTGTGGTTCATTCCTCAGAGGGTGAATTGAATCTCTGAGAGCCAAAGGTGGCTGCAGGGCTACGCCCAGGGCTGGGCTCAGGCTGGGGTGTGCTGTGCCCTGAGAGCGAGTGGGACTAAAATGAATGTAGACTCTGTAAAAAAAGATGCCACGCAGGCATGAGAAATCAGACTGGAGAGGCTGAGGTAGGGAGGCCATTCCAGTTGTGTGGAGAGACTGGCATCAGGACAGAGGATGATCGTATTGGAGAGGGTGGGATAAAGGCCTGGATCAGATGTTCTCCAGATGTGAGGAGGAGAACGTACAAAACATGATGATGTGTTCCTTGGCTCTACTTTTCTTCTAGTTCTGGTCTCCTGTGAGAAGTCTGAATGGGCACAAGTGTGCGTGTGTGTGTGAAAATATAAATACATTTTTATCCGTGTGTGTGTGTGTAAATATACAAATATACATTTTCTTTTATCCACAAAGAAGGAAGAAGAATCCCATTGAGAAGTTCCTGACTCCCACCATCTCTGATCCCTTATCCCACCTTAGCCACCCAATCCTCACCCCGACTCTCAAACCACACATCTTACAAAATCCCCGTGGTGGGGCTGGGGAGATGGCTCAGTGGTTAAGAGCACTGCCTGCACTTCCGAAGGTCCTGAGTTCAATTCCCATCAACCACATGGTGGCTCACAACCATCTGTAATGAGATCTGATGCCCTTTTCTGGCCAGCAAGCATACATGCAGACAGAATACTGAGAATACTGTATACATAATAAATAAATAAATCTTAATAAAAATAAATTTAAAAAATCCCCCATGGTTATGACATCACACAGTTCACAAAGCAAGCATCTCTGGCTGTGAGGAAACAGAGTAGAGCCTGAGCTAGTGATATCAACTCTGCTGACCTGGGTTGTATTTTAGTGACAGCGCTTACCCTCTCACCTGGGATAAATAGGTACTCTCTAATTCATGGAAGAACCGTGTTGAACAAAACCTGTTGGGTCGTGGCAAATAATCTACATGCTGAACATCATATCTGTTCCTGAAACCCAGTGCTTGACATTATAAAAATAAACATTTTCTCCAATGTAATGTACTGCTTCACATAACTAGTTCTAAAATAAAAGTTGGAGGCTTGTTCCTGCCCTAAAGCATGCATATCCAATATATGACTAGAAATTGATTGTTGAAAGAAAATAGATAGTGTTTCCCTCTAGAATCAATGTTGCAATTATGGTTACAATTTTGAACAAAAATACAAATAGATCATCAATATTGAAATGATTACGGTACCTAGAGTTCTTAAAAATGATCAAAGGTTACTTTATTAGAATGTGCTTCCTGGATTAGAAGAGCCTTGAGATGGGCCACCGGGTGAGACTCCTTTAGTTCATTAGTGAGAAGTCTGGAGTCCATTGCCGGAGGTCAGCCACGAACAATTTGTGCAGTCAGACCAGAACCTGTATCTCCCTCTTCTCAGTTCACTTTGCCAGGCTTTCTCCAAAGAAGTCCTTAAAAACGGGCACCTACGAGGTGTTTTGTAAAAGCCCACCTACGTGTTGCCTTTCTGGATGTGGACCATAAGACTTTGCGGCCCCTTTATATTTCTAGGGGCCATGGGAATGGTGCTGGTCAAGGTCCTCTCCTTGTTCTGCATACTCGTATGGCCAGGGAAGGACAGCATGGGCCTGGGAACAGTGGGGATGAAGATGTCTCTGAATGAGTATGGGGCAGAACTTAACTGTTGTGGGAAGCCACTGACTTTGGCCCCCACCAGCAGTGAGCCCATTCTAACCAATACAGCTCATATTGATTATTGCTTACAAGACACATATGATTAGTTAGGTCTACAGTGCTCCTTGAGAGCAACTTTGGCCCAAGAGTGGGTCACCTCCATGCCTTAGACTGGTGGTTCTGAGACCAGATGTCCTGGCTTCAATGCTGGCTCTTCTGCCCATTAAGTGTGCCACATGGCAGGCCAACCTCTCTCCCTGGGCTCGATTTTCTCACCTGTAAAATGGAGCTGACAGCAGAGTGTTCTGAGAAATGACTGCGCCAGTTGGTAGAGTGTCTGTCTCCATGTAGCACGATTAATAAAAACCCAGAGACAGATGTTGGGGTTCAACCTGAAGACCAGAAAAGCAAAACAGCCAGACACTGGCTCTTAACTCTACCTCAGTCCGAAATGGCGATTCTGCCTTCAGGAATCTCAAAATGAGACTGTGCCGTCTGAGAGCTGTCTCCTGTTTTATATTCCTCTCTAGTGCAGGGTGGGGTTAAAGGCGCACACCACTACTGCTCGGTTTCTATGGCAAACTAGTGTGGCTACTGGGATTAGAGGTGTGTGCCACGTGCCTGGTCTGTAAGGCTGACCAGTGCTTCTGTTTTACTCTTTGAATTTCAGGCAAGCTTTATTGATTAAAATACCAATGAAATATCATTACATTGTTGAGTCTACCTAGGCAATAAATATGATGATTTGACCTCAAGCAAAAAGACTTGCTGGCTAAAATAAACAGCCCTCAGCTGCCCAGCTAATGATGATTTTGCTTGCCCTTTAAAATTTCAGCATGTTTCTGATATAATAATTTTGATACGCAAGCCTCTAAAAGAGACTGTCTTCCCTCTCTCTAGTTTTCCTGGAACATGGAGGCTCTTTCTAAATTTCTCACTCCCTGTTGTTTCTCTGTCCAATGATCCCAGGAATTCATGAATGGGCATCACTTAGAGGCAGAGAGACATCTCTTCATCATCATCTCATAGCCCTCACCTGACAGTGCAGAATGGTACCCACGTCTGCTTTGCCACCTCCACGTGACACTTACCATCTCTTCTTCTCCTCTTTTCCTCCTGCCAGAGTACTTAGTGAGTTGTGTGTCTGTGCCGATTTGCATCCTAGGCACTGCTCTCGACTCATGGGCAGGAGAGATGTGACTGAGCAACTTATTCTCCACAGGGAGAAGACAATAGACAAGTGAGCCGAGAAAGAAACCCAAGCGTGTCCTCTTTATACAAAGGAAATGATTACAGTGGCCTCTGCAGAGGTGCCTTTGGGGGTGACAAAGATCCACATATGCACAGAGACAGGGACAAAGACCCCAGAAGGCGGGAGCAGCAAGGGCGGGGCACTTCCGGGAGAAAGAACTGGGATGATGTCCAACAGTGAGGGAGGTAGCACTCTTGCATTTTCTAAGCAGGCCTTGGTGAGTGAACTCAAGCCCTGTGTGTGGGAAGAGGAGGTAAGGGTCTGAGATGAGCGGTGTGCCCTCTTCAAAGTCACCGCTGTTGCATTTGTCCAAGTGCTCAAATGAGTCTCGTTTTTTTTTTCTCCCTTAATCTGTCTAAACTCTAAATGTGACTAGTATCCACTGCTTAACCCTCGGTGATGGAAACCATGCTTAGCACAGAGGATCTACTCCTCCTTTCCGCCCAGCCTCATCTTCTACCCCACTGGCATCTCCTTTCATCACTAAGTTCACTTCCGGTTTTCCCCACTGCAATGCTCTGCCGAGTTCCATCTGCCCCGTGTCTCCCCACCTCCTTCCCTCCATCCACTCCTCAGGTGGACTCCTGGCCGTTCAGGCCTCGCCTTGAGGTATGACTCTAGATCTCCCGTCCCCCACGAAATGATTGCTTTTTCTTCTGAGTTTCCACAGAGGCGAATACCTACCAGAGCCCTGATCTCAATGCATTATAAATGTGTTTGCTTTGAAAAATTACAAGGATTCAGAAAAATGCAGAGGGTTATATAAGACTCAAAACACTCCTGTGTTTGTTGGCTTGTTTTTCATACTCACCTTGTCGGCTCCTGAAAACAGTGATTCTCACTCCTCTGTTTGGCCTGGAGATCTAGCTTTGTTCTTATCATATAATAGGTGATAATGAATATTTGGCATGTAAAGGTTTTCTGTGGACACTTAAACGGAACAGAAGAATGACCTCATCATCTGGATTCTAATTCCAAAATAGCCTCCACACTTATCCAGTTCTCTGCACTAGATCACTGCTCCCCATTAATTGGGTTACTACAGTAGCCTCCCCCCCTTTGCCAGTCTTTCTGGCTCTACTTTTCCCTTGCTCTAATTAGTTATCACCACATGAACAGGCCAGAGTGCACTTGTCCCTAACTTATGCTTCATGACACCCCATCACATTAAGTATGAAAGAGAAATGCTATATCATATTCCACAGATTACCCCATCACCTGCCTCCTGCCTCCATTATCTGGTCCCTGTTTTCCACCTTCTAGCCCCTGCCTTCATCATATGTACTCTGTCTGTATCATCTGGTCCCTGTCTCCATCATCCAGCCCTGTTTCTGTCTCTAACATTGTATTGCATTCCTTTCTGTTTCATTCACTGTGTCCTATCCTGGGATTCTCTACCCGCTCAAAACTTTTATCTCTTTGCTTGGCCCATGTAATCTCAGAACTTGATATGAATACTTCATAACATTCAGGTCTTACTGCAAATGAATTTCAAATTTCCTGCAATGATACCTCAGTAAGGGCCTTCTCCTGGCATCTTGTCTCATTGCCTTTGCAGGATGACTCACTTTGAAATACCTCATTCACTCTGATTCTTTCCTCTGTCCTCCTCCTGCTCTTCATCATCTTCATCGTCTTCCTCCTCCTTCCCCCCTTTCTCTCATCCTTTCTTTCCTTTTATCATTGCATCCCTAACTACATGACCTCCCGTTCATGGAGATATACATGTTTAAAGGCCATCTTTCTCCTCTAGAATACAAGCCGCAGGAGAACAGGGCCTTTCGCCTGGCTTTTTTATTTGAATGCCCAGACTTTGGCAGTAGCCATCTAAATGAATGAACTTCACCCAGGGGCTCTGAAAAGAAAAGGGAACCTGACTGGACATGATTCGGTCATTCAGGTCACTGGGGAGGAGGAACAGAATGGAGTGTGTAAAAGGTGAGCACTGATCATAGGTGAACTTGGATGATAGCTGCCCAGCCACTTAGCACTGTCCAGTCAGATCCTCCAGCCATAGAGATCCTTTGAGAGGGAAAAAACGGACCACGAAAATCCCATTATCAGGAGAGCAGTTGGGAGTGTTGTATGTTTTATCAGCTTCTCAATAATCACCTGCCTTCCATGTGCTCAGCTGCAAAGGGCCCATTGTAGCCGGGACTTCCAGATAACAAGGGACCCTTCCTAATTACTGTCCGCTCTATTTCAGGTTCAGCAGAAGAGAAAATTAAAAAGCTCTATTTCACTTTGGGTTCAAATGAGTCAATCTCTCAATCAATCAGGTATTAATTAAGCCATGGTAGGACATACAGGGGGAGTCAGAGATAGCCTCTTCTTAAAGATGATACCGGGAAATAATTAGCGGATAATTTAAGAACAAAGAAAAGAGTTTAAAATGGGCTTTATTTGGACTTTCTTTGATTTTTCTATTGTGAAAAAAAATAAAGTCTGGAGTCTCCAATTCCTCTATTCTTTATTTCTGTCTTGTTTCCTCCCCTTCCTTTGCTCACCTTTTCATTATTTCCAAAGGGTCCGTGCCAGAGGCCTGAGAACAGCCCATCTCACTCGGTCCACTCCCAGACACAGTCCCTGGCATGCATGACTCTCTGATTCCTTGAGACACCCAGCTGTGCTCATGTGGTAAGCACAGACTCTCCAGTCCATCCATGGCAAGTCGACACCCTGAGATCATAAGGAAGATGCCTCCTAACCTTCCTTCTTGTAAGCCAGAAAATGTGTAGCCACGGACTTTGTGTCTTTGGCCAGCATGGTGGAGGGTCTGGGAGCAGTCACACCCGTGCCTTGTGGTCAGCTTTTCCTGCTGGCTTACGGGGTGGGGTGTTTATCCATGGTGCAGCAGCATTTGGCCCTGAGTCTGACACGGTGCCTGGTGGAATGTGGACGCACAGCAACATCTATCTGAGTGACTAACCAGGTGAAAGGCTTCCGGTGCTGTGCAAAGCACGCACTACAATGGGTGCCTTAAAATGACTGCGAGGGGTGAAAGCAGCGTAGTATTCTAGAGCATCTTTTATTAACAGACCATTTGTTCTGATCCCTGTTTGATCAGTTTTTCACTGAATTGCTTTCAAGCGCGCGTTAACCAGCTCCCAGGAAAGCAGGGCAGCTACAGTTGGCACCTCTCTCTGCTATCTCGCTGCCCTTATTTCCATCCGTTCCCGATCCTGTCCCTCCCATCAGCCCCCCTGACCCCCAGGATCGAATTTCTTGGGGGTTTGCTTTGTCCATCACTCTCAGTCTTTCTCAGTTTCAGCTCCAACACTCACTTGTCTTCATTTGAGCCGGCTTCTGACTTAGATGCTTCAGAGGGTCAAAGCCTCCAAACAGAGCACTGGCGAACGTCCTGGCACCTTTCACAAGAACAGGCGATCTGATGACTCGAACGCTACCATTTGCTGAGGTCTGAGCAAGTGCACAAGTCTCCTCTCCTCCCCTTCCCTGCCCCTCCCCCCCCATGTGATCAGGCCTTTATATCAAGGCGGAGTTACACAGCTCAAGGTAATTCTTTCTATCTCCATTGAGGAAACTGAGGCCATCAGAGATTAAGAAACCTGTCCAAGGCCATGGAGCTACCAAAGGGCAAGATGCGGTTTCAATCTAATCCCAGTGGAGCACATAGGTTCTGCTGCAGCTGCTCTGGTGTGTGATCTCCATCCTCAGGAGACCAAGGACTTCAGTTTCTGGACCTTTTCTGTCAGGATGATGGTTTCTCACCCAGTAATCCCCTATAGCATGGGACAGCTTCCACTTGGGCCACAGCCTATGGAAATATCCCGATGGCACTTAGGTTGTGATTTTAAAGGGGCTTATATTTTCAAAATTTAGTTTTATTCATGTATGTGTCTGATTGTGTGCCACCTGCTTGCAGTGCCCATAGAGGCCAGAAGAGGGCATCAGATCCCTTGGACTAGGAGTCACAGGTGGTGCTAGGAATTGAACTTAGGTTCTCTGCAAGAGAAGTGAGTGAGTGCTCCTAACCATGGCACCAACGCTCCAACCCTAACTATACATCAGCAGGGAGAGCCTGGATTTGAGCCAGGGACCTCTGGAGCTGCTGTCTAGTGCTCTATCTCCGGATGGGGCTTGGATTTTTAACAAGACCACACAGAGCAGGAGGGGAGTGCAAGCCAACACCACATATGTCAGAAAGCGATGGGCCTCTAAGGCATGGGCCTTCATGATGGGCACAATGCCCACTTGTATTCCAAGAGTTAGAGCCGACACACCTATGCTTCGTTATGCTGATGATCGGTCACTTTCCCTCTTGGCTTACATAAAATCCTCAGTTTTTAGCTAGCCCTACTACTGAGCTGCACTTACATCCCATGAATGCATCGTCTGTGGAGCTTTGAAGGGCCAGAGCTCTCTCAGATCCCCGTTTTATCTAGTCGTGTTCACTACCTGGTCCCTGGAGGCATTTCAAGCTTGCAGCCTGAATTATAAAATTCCCGTTGGAGGGACCACAGTAACCTAGTCTCTGTGCTGCCGTCTCTGTAGAGAGGGCCACGCAGCAGCCGGGGAAATGTAAAGGAGGACAAAGGGCCAGGCTGTCTGAGCAGCACTCGCCTCCTGGATGACAGAGCTTGGTCTCTGGTCGACGTGAGGAATGATAAAGATGAGGTACGGTATCGAAGGAGGTGCTCCACACACAGATATCCCTGGGTTCAAACGCTGGTAGAGGGGGGAGAGAAACAACTATGAAGCTAGGGGTTACAGGAACCAGGTCTAGTTCCCGTTCAGTTGCCTTCCATGTCTTTGACCTCGGACAGCATCAGTGAAGTTTTCTGAATCCTTGCTTTGTCTGAGAGATTCTTGTGAAGAACAGACAAGACATTCAAAAAAAAAAAAAAAAAAAAACACTGGGGTGGAGGGGATCACAGTTGAAATGCCAGGTAGTGGCATTTTAAGGATAACCTAGAATTGGAACCCTGAGCTTTTGGGCAGCGCACTACCCTTCCCCACCACTCCTTTTCCCAGGTCCCCTAGGAGACTCAGTCAACAGGAGCTAGGTTTCCAAGGCCGAGGATCCACGAATGCACACAGGTACCTCTCACACTTCTGTCGTCCAATCAGGTCACTTCCTGGTCTTAGTCCTCACAAAGTCTGGAGCCACGGTCATGGCGAAAGACCTCCATTACCCGGCCCTCACTTTCATTCTTTACAAGTGTTGGGTGAAAGTTTGGAGCCAATATTTGTGGGTGTGGTAAAGTAGCTAGGTGAGGTTTTACTTTTGGAAGGCTCAAACCTCTGAGGTCATCCGTGAGTCAGGAGTGGTTAGGGTGGGGTGGCAGCACTTCTGTTCCATAAATAAAGGGAGCCTTCAGCTCCTGGGGGACTCCAGCCCCTGCTGCTCAAGTCTTCCAACTTCTATCCTTTAGGAGGGGAAAGTATGTTTTTTTTTTTCTTTTTTCTTTTTCTAAAGCAAGAGGTCAACCAAACACTTATGTGATTCAAGGGCTCCTACACAGGTGGCAATTTAAAAAAAATAGACCCTAAATTAAAAGTCACATATATATATATATATATATATATATATATATATATATATATCAGAGAAGGGCATTTAGAGTTCCGCGAACTCCAGCACTAACAGAAAGGCAGACTTATTTCTTCTTCTCGGTGGTGGCAGAGGGAGGTTTTCCAGGCTGGAAACTAATGGTATGGCATAAATATACAATTATGTGAGTTGAAAGCTGTACAGATAGGGTTCTATTTTCCTTCCCATTTCCCCCCTTCATTTCATGTTAACAGAAGTTCAAGGCAATTAAAAGTCAAATGCCTTTTAAAAGTCATTACAGTGTCGAGGCTTAACGCCCATGCCAAATCAGGGGAATGGGCAGAAATATTGTCATTTCAGTAATAACTCAGCCCCGTGGAATGTATAGCACGTGTGTGATGCCTCCGACCCCAGGCTTTGGGTCACAGCCTCCTTTGTCCCGGGGAACTGTGGAGAGGATGAGCCTGCACCTGTCCTCTGCATGGGTGTAAACCCGTGTCTCTAAGAGAGCATGGAGGCCTTTTCCTTGTGATCATTTTGATAACAGTTGATCAATGCAAAGGGCATATATTATTGAGCTAAGATACTGAGTACAACCAAGTGCCAGGCAAAGAGCCTGTCTTTGCCCTACCATGCTAGTACACTTTATCCCAAAGATAGGGCATTTCTTTAGTCTCAGATGCAGCTGCCTCCTTGTTAACTCTACCAGCTTCACCCCTTCCCTTCACCCCTTCCCAGATCTACCCCGTGTAACAAACAAGTGCTTTCTCAGGTCTGAAATGCCTTTTCCAAAGGAAAACACAATCATAGGAGTCCCCCTTCACCCAAAGCTCCACTTTCTGCCATCAAAAATCATTACTGGGAAAATTCCAGAAATACACAATTTACCATTCTGAGGCTTGTCATGACACCCTGGCCAGTGTGTACAGCTAAGGATATGAATCATTCTTTTGCACTGTCTCCACACTGTCTATACTATCGACCTGTTACTTCCTTAGTAGCTGCTTGGGTTATGAGACTGTCTGCTAAAGCATGGCAGTACTATGTTCAAATGACTTTCACCTAATAAGGACTCATATAACAAGGGAACTGATGTTGGCCATATATATTACACACACACACACACACACACACACACACACACACACATATATATATATATTACATATCTATATTACATATAGATATAATATGCTAAAATAGGTATATATCTTAATAGAATCAAATTCAAAATTAGATGTTTACCTCATCTGGATTAGGTAGATAACATGTACATTATATATAATATATATGTGCATGTGCATCTTTTCAATATATTACATATGATAGTAATATTGCAATATATTGCTAATAATATATAAACTTATTTCAGTATATTATGATTACTCTATTTTATTATTTTTTACTGTTAGTGTTTTACCATGACTAATTAATAAATTAAAATTAACTGCAGGTATAGATAATATAGACAGAAGATAGATCAAAACATGTGCACCTGCTTATTGTCCTCTCCTACCACTTGCTTCAGATGTCTAAATGACAGGAAACACTAGGGACCTCAGGTCTCATCATCCCAGGCCTTCTATGGTGTGGCACAAGGTGGGCTATCTTCTGGCTGGGTACCAGCCTTTAGATTTTCTCTCTCTTCAGCACTCAGACAGCCTTATGATAGCAACTGTCATGCTGTTGAATCTCGAAGGAATAGGGGTGGGGTGGGAATGCTTACTGGAGAATGGTCTGAAGAGTGGGTCTGGACCCACCTGTTAGGAGGCAGCAATGGCTCCTGGGGATGAGGGTTGGCCTGGAGTAGCCAGGAAGGGAAATACGTGGTAATGCAGGTAGGCTCCGTATTGGGAAGTCTGTGGGTCCCAGGCCTCCAGCTTGGGTTTTGACTTTTCCTTGGTTTCATTAGCTTATACTCTTGTGAATTCCCCATGAGTCAAAATCAAAAACCAGCTAATGGACAGTCAAAGAGCCACAGACTCGCAGACGGAGACAGGATGAGCGGGTATGACTTACTCGGTATGTGTCTTGGGACAGTCACTCAGTTGCTCTGGGCTGCAGTTCCTCTATCTCCACCATGCGGATAATCTAGAACACACAAAGCACTTGTATGAATGTAATGTTTGTATTGTTTCTCTAGAAGACAACTGGAGATATGGACTGGCTTCCCTCTCGATCTTTCGATGAAGTTCTAATGAGAAACATGTACACTCCCTAAAGTCAGACACCCTTTGTGGTTGTGATTGTGATGTCCTTCGCACAGGGTTTTCCAGGTGAAGCAGGTGGCGCTGTGACCCGCAGCCAGGCTTCCAGCAACTGTATATGCAGTCGCACTTGGAATCGTTCTGGCAGGTGAAGACACGTGACAACAACAGCAGTCACTCCTTGGCTCTGCCCAAGGCCAGAGCAGCCTAGAGTTCTTGGGAGAATTATTTCAGTGATGGGGGGAGGGGGGTCCTCCCTGCATTCTTCCAGAATGGAAGGGTAGTCGATCATCACTCGGCCTAATTCCAGAGACATTCCTTCTGCCAGGGTAGTGGAGCGGAGGCCTACTTGATGTCAGGTGCTGGAAATTTGAATCCTTGTGTGCACTCTGGACCAACAACATGTCCACCCTGTTGAGCAGGTTCTGATATGCGCATTCCATCCATCACCGAGAGGCAGCAGGGCTGCTCATGAGAGCAGAGGGAGTGACCCTCATGGCTGCCCTCTGGTTGTTCTGTGATGTTTGTGGGTTAGAGTCTACTTATGAGTCTCCCTTGCCTGTTTACTGAGTCCCTGTCATAAAAATAACACCACAATCTCCGATCTTTACATTCAGAGAGGCTCATGGTGCCTCTCATATCTGTGCCAATGCAATATGGCATTTGAATTGTTTCCTTGTAGATCATATGGATTTTACGTCAAGAAGTGTTAAGTATTTACTATGTGATCAGCATATGTTAAAGGGCCGGAAGGGTAAGAGCTGTGACTTGGTTTGCCAGAGGGTGGGTCAAAAGGTGCAGCACTGGAAGCCTCGTGTTTCCCAACAGTATCAGGAAAGACAGTACCAGCATTGGCTCCACTCATCTTCCAGTATTAATCCCAAAGCCCACAGTGATATACGTGTGCATTCTTTGTGATTTGAAAATGCCCTGCAGAGTAGCTTTTATGGTTTTGAGAAAGAGTTCTTTTGCATCCCAGGCTGGCTTCCAACTTGTTACTTTGCTGAGGATGACCTTGAACTTCTGACCTCCCTGCCTTTACTCTACCACTCTTCCCAAACCTAGTTTTTCAGTCTATGCATCTTTAAGCCTCATTTAAAACCTTATTCCTCTTGGGAAACCCCAGGCAAGGGTCAGAGTCCTGGCTCTGGGCCCTTTACTGTCCCCTTACTGTCTTGCCACAGCCCATGCCAACATTAGGGTAATTTCTTATCCCAGCATCCTTTCTTCTTTCCACATGAAATCTACTCCCATCACGGGATCCCCATACTTGACCCTCCGCATCCTGGGATTACAGGTGTGTGCCAGTGTGCCAGGTTTTATCCTTTCAAGGGAATCGAACCTAAGGCTTTGTGGATTCTAGGCAGGCCCTTTATGCGCTGAACTACATCCTCAGTTCCTCCAAGGTAGTATCCAAATGCTAAACCAAGAGCCAGCAAGTGCCCCCGTGTGAGTTCTGTCAGACTAGAGAGATAGATGTGGGCTGGAAAGTGGGATGGCAGGAGGAGTCCAGGCTCTGGTAGCCTGTGTTTGAATTTAGTCTTTACGCCAGGGCTGGACATGCTGACAGGGAATTAAGGCTACCTGGGAAGGTTGCTGCAGAGGGACGGGGTGGCAGCATGCACAGAGCCTGAGTGTGAACTGGCAGGAAGGGCATTTGAGAAATGACATCGGGGAGACCCCGAGTGCTTGATATGGGCTCAGTGCAATGAAGCTCAAGGAGGTTCCAGAAGCCCTGGGTTGAGACCTGGTAACAGCAGCATTTCAGTGGTAGTACCTAATCTCCCTCACAAACGAAAGGACACCTTGCCAGAATTCAGGATTACCCAGCTTTAAGCAACCACCCCGGGGGCCAATGGTGGTGTGTAGGCATAGTATTAATATATATTACAATTAAAAACTTTTATTAATAGCGTATGTTCTCCCTTAGACAAAAATCTGATTATGATCTGAAATGAAATATCACCAAACAAATAAGAAAGAAGGCGTTATTTATTGATTTCCTGATCCCTTGGGAAAGGGGGTGGGAGCTAAGGACACCTGCGCACTCATGTCTCACCTTTGAACGGACACCAACTGGGATTGGCTTTATTTATGATTGAGTACTATTGCGGCCTCACACTTACAACTCTAGATTTGAGGGTGGTAGGGAGAGGGCCTCATCATGTAACCCAGTGTGGCCTCAAACTGGAACTCCTCTGGCCTCGGCCTCCCTAGTGCTAGAATTACAGGCCCACACCATCACACCCAGCTCAGGGATTCGTTAATGGATCCTGTGAACAATTTTTCCTTTGTCAAACTGTAGAGAAGGGAGGGATTGCATGCCCCATTTCCCAGGTGAACGAAGCATAAGAATTTGTTCAAGGCTGTTGTGTCATCACAGGAGACAGGTCGCAGTTTTTGTGTCCCCGTGTGATGCACTCCTCACTACACTGGCTCCCAAGAAACAACACCGCGGCCACCAATCCCTTTGGAAGTTTATGAAACCTTCTCTTTCTCAAACTCTAGGACCTGGGGTTCCCCTCCTGTTGTGGAGTCTCAAACATGCTTCTCTTTCTACCCCACAACTGTTCCTAGCACCATCGAGTTTTCTTGTCTACTCATCTTCTAGACCTAAGATAAAACCTTGTTCCTCCTGGGAAAACTTCCTGGGCTGTGTTAAAGGCCAGAGCCCCGACTCTGTGCCCTTCACTCTTTATACTCTTGCCACAGACCTTGCCAGCATTAGAGTAATTTCATATCCAGCCATCCCCCCTCCTTTTCACATGGAATCTACTCTCATCACGGGATCCACAGTGTCTGGGACCTATTCTGTTCCTGAGAAATATTTGCCAAGTTAATGAGTGGACATCTTTTCTAGATAAGAAAACTGCGAGGTTTATGGGCATTAAATGACTCATCCAAGGTCTCACAGCTATCAAAGATGCCTTGACAAAAATTTCTACCTGGGAATACCTAGCACTCGTGCCGAGGCTGATGTCTAGGTTCACATACAGCACTGTAGTCAAAGAAAAGATACTTAGAAAAGTACACACATCGGAGTTTCAGTATTTTCCATGTGGAGAACCCTTTTAGCCTGAGCGCTGCTCAGATACCACGTGTTTCTGGGATTCCCAGAGTAGCACACTCTGCAGGCAAAGGTGATTGGCCCTTTCGTGGGACACCATATAGAAGTTTAAGATGACATTACTTGAAAGCGACTGCTCCCAATTTGTTGGAAAGCCCTGCCTGCTCATGTTTTTGACATGTCTGTGTTCTTGACGGATGATATTTACATAGTGACACCAGCAGTCACACAAACTGAGTCCAGGATGTGTGTGTTTGTGTGTGTGTGTAGTAGTAGTAGTAGTAGTAGTAGCATCTCACTATCCCATTGCTATTACTACAAAAATTGTCTGTCTGTGTCCCCTATTTCCAGAGGGACTTCCTTTACTGTCTCCTGTTCTCCATTGTTGAGCCTGGGTTGCTGACATCACTAAGGCAGAGGAAACCACGAGCTGCCATTTCGGCTGCCTGCAGTAGGCAGTTTGTTTCAGTTTCATCTTGCTACCCACTATATACACGAAGGACATCTCTCTTTTTTCTAAGACTTCTTAGAAAAGGCTGCACAATGGAAAATAAACACCCTGCCAGCTCTCTGGGTAAAAGATTCAAAACCGAGCTGAAGACAGACTATGTTTAGAAATTTGTTTCTTACTAGGGAACTGGGTGAGCACAGGGGAAGCACCATAAGGCAGGATTAGTTATGTGCCCCAAAGGGAATTCAAACCAACAGTTACGGGAGCCGCAAGGCAGGATGAGCTAATCTCCGTGAGGAATGTATGGAAGGATCCAGACAGGTGAGCACTGAGTGGGCATCTGTCAGAGGACAAGGCAGCAAGGATGGGAAAGAAAAGTGACTACAGCTTGCTAAAGGAGAGAGGTGGCCCCACGGAGAATCCAATTAAGGTGGCTCAGGCTCCAGCTCAGATCTGGAGGTTTCCAACCTCCCTGTTACTATGACAATCCTCAACCAGCTTCCTCCTCTGACCCTCCCTCTTCCTGGGTCTTTCTCTAGCTGCTTTAAATGCCAGAGCATTCCAGGGAGCAGCCTGGCACATGGCAGGGATTCCCCAGGGCCACAGCCCGTGGAGGAAACTATTGGGAAACTTGCTTTTCCTACATAGTTCACGAGGTATTATGACCTGAAAGTCCCAGGACGGACAGTCGCTGCTGACATACCAGGCCTGAAAACCTGCAAGATTTTCATGTTTGGTCAAGGAAGTAGAGTGGTGTATGAATGCTTGAGTGAACAGAGATGGTTTTTCTGTCTCCCCCCACCTCACCCCCCCCACTCCAACCATGCCTTTTCTCTTTGCACATCTTTAAATTAGAAGTAATCCTGATTTCAGATCTGCTACAAGGCCTTGGGCAACTAAAGTTGTTGGGTTCAAAGGGATTCTCATTCTCTTACTCTATACATATACCTACAACCCACCACGCTCCCATATCCCACATACACTGCTGGGGGGAGGGAGACAGACAGACAAACACACACAGAGACAGAGAGACAGAGACAAAGAGACAGAAAGAGACAGACAGGTGGGAGAAGGGAGAGGCAGAGGGAGAGGGAGGAAAGGGAGAGGGAGGGAGGGAGGGAGGGAGGGAGGGTGGGAGAGAGAAAAAGAGAGAGCTTGTATAGCAACACTGCCAATATTTAGCATAAGTTCGTGGAAACCCAATGAGGTTTGGAAAATATCTGGACCGGTCCGTGGGTGAGAGCTGAGGGATGGGAAGTGTGTAAGATGGGTGTGCCCAGTGAAGGGGATTTCTGTGGTTTCACTTCCAGCTCTCCAGTTAGCAGAGTGCCTGTCATGATTGTGATCCTGATCCAACATGACCTGAGTTTCTCTTTCAGAGAGGACAGCCTGGGTCAGTCCTGCCTACCCCAACTCCGGTTATCTGAACATGGAAATCATTGACACCCATCCCTGCCCCTGGCCAGATCCTGTGTCCTAGGATTGTTGGAACAATCAGATAAGTTAAAAACACACACTCTAGTTAAAACAGTGGGGCAAATGTAGAGTGAATGTTAGTTTTGCCCCTCTGTTTCCCTGCAGGATTTGTTCTGTGGTCCCTGCTGTGGTCTGGTGGCAGGGAGCTGAAGTGTACAAAAGGGATCCTAGTGATGACGCCTGTGTGTGCCAATGGAAAGATGGTTTTCATATTTCAGACCCAGGGAGGAGTGTAAAACTGTAGCAAAGATTGACTCTTGTACAGCTCCCAGCAGGTAGGGGTGAGATAAGGAAGATTTGGTAGCTTGATTTTTCTTCTGGAATCTTTATAACCTAGGGATCATGCTATCTGAAGTCTTCCTCACCACCACATGGCCTCCATAACAAGGCATGGAAGATGGCTACATCCCTGACAGCGTGGGTGCTGCTCTCGTCTCTTCCCTGCTCCACGCTGGCCTATTTCTGCACCTTTTTCTACGGGCATCTCCTGTTCAGTTTGGTAGTAGCACATGAAGATGTTTGTAAATGCACTGTTGTTGATGAATGGATTGACTAATACCTTATCGTTTGGGGAGATGAAAAAATGGAGTTTAGTGTTGTCTCTGTGAGGACGTTGTTGGCCAACACTGGGACTAGGACACTCACATTTGACACTAACACCCTATCTAGACATACATCTTTGCAGGCCTCTGCAAGCTAGGGTCATGGGATGAAAGAAAAGAGACTGGGATCCAGGAGGAGCAGGAAAGTCCTGGAGAAAGTGGAGCTCTCTGTTGCAGCCCTAAACGGCAAGTATGGGTCAAATAAACTGGTTAGCCGTCTAGGGAGCTAGCCCAGCAGCAATGAAGAAGCTGGTGCCGGAAGTTCCAGAGAGGCAGCACCCTGACCTGCAGCGAGTGAAGACCTGGTAGCAGGAGCAGAGACACCCTTCCCTGGGGAAGATGCCTCTGTCAGCCCTAGATGAAGAGGGGCAGGTGATTGCAGGCTCTGGGGTGGCAGGTCCCCACAGGTGCAGTCTGAGGCTGTTTTGTTTTGTTTTGAAGATTGCCCACAGCCTCTGGCAGTGTCACACACACAGACGTCAAAGGAATGCTTGTGCATTTAAAAAAAACTGCTGCCCAAGTCATGTTGAGACGCCTTTGCCATCAGAGGCAAGACCACCAGGCTCCTAAGGGTTTTCATCATTTTCCTTTCTATGAGAGGAGCTGAGAACAAGTGGTCAAGAGAAAGTGACACACCCAGCTCTCACTGATCCTGGAAAAGATGGGTGAGACTTAAGTGTTTATTATTATTATTATTTAAAGATAGACTCACAGGGTATGATGGCATATGCCTTTAATCCCATCCCTCCAGAGGTAGGTAGATTTAGGTGAGTTTGAGGATAGCCTGGCCTACAGAGTGAGTTCCAGGAGAGCCAGGGCTACACAGAGGGACCTTGTCCCAACCATCATGTCCCCACCCTGTCCATGAGGTAAGTAGGGGAGACAGGCTTTCATTATATAGCTCTGGCTGGTTTGGAACTCACTAGGTAGATTAGGCTGGCTTCAAACTTATAGTGAGGGAACCACCAGGCTTTGATTTCTAAATTCTAGAATTTGGTGTGCCACGTGCCTGGAGAGACTTACTTTTGGGGGACACTCTAGACTGGCCATAAAGCTATTGCCTCTTATACCTGTTGGCTGAGGTGCTTATGCCCACGTAGCCATAAAGTAGGAGTCTAAACAACTCAGAAATTTCTAAAACAATGGGGCTTAATATCTCTGGTTAAAATTTAAGTTCCAAGGCAACAAATAAGAGACCAGGCGTTGAAAGTTATGCCACATACTATGGCAGACTTTGGAGCACAGTGAATTATGTAAATATGTAGATAAAAATGTGGAGAAAAGGAAACTAGCTTGACAATTCCTGAAAAAGCTAAACATAGAATTATCATAGGCTCCAACAATTCTACTCCCTGGCATATACCCAAAGAGCTACAAGCAGGCATTCAAGGGAATCCTCTTATGTACCTATTGCCAGCAGTGTTACCCATGGTAGCTGAAGGCAGAAACTCAAACGCTCATAAACTGATGGTGTGTCTATATAATGAAATAAGATTGCGATATAAATAAAATAAAGTGTTAATAGAAGCCACAACACAGCTGAATCTTAAGAACATGCAAAGTGAAAAATGCCAGTCACTAAATGTCATATGCTTCACAGTTCCATTGATGGGAAGTTCTTGGAACAGGTAAGCCCATAGAGGTAGAATATAGGTCAGTGACTGTCAGAGACAAGGGCATGAATGGACAAGAACCGCCTAATGGTTTCATTTGGGGGCAGTGCAAATATTTCGGATGTAGATAGGTATGGTGGTTGCTTGGTACTAACTACCACTGAACTGTTTATCACAGGTAATTTTACATAATTCTCATTTCATGTCAATAGAAGATACAGGCGATGATACAAAATTTATTGAAAACAAATGACGGCACAGCTATCATTTTAACCATCTGAAAAGTACAGAGTGTTAAAGTTCTCTGAATTTTCACCCCATACCAATATCAGACGTTTAATGGCCACACACATCAACAATGTTTTCCCTTCACTCTTGGGCTCCATCTTGAAAAAAAAAAAAAAAAACAGTAGTTTTCAGAACACTAAACTCTTGTTCCTGGAAAATTTCAGTCAGGAACGTCTGACCTTCCGTGTGGCGCATGTCCCATGACTGTCTCCTCCCTTGGCCCAGACAGTCTGTAAGAGAGAGATTCTTTCCTCTGAGAGGCCAGTGAAATAATCCTTACACCAAGAAGAATGCAGCCATTGCAAGTCAGCTTGTGTGTTGTGCCACCTGGCAGGGCATTGCTTTCTTCCTGACCCAGAGAAGGCTTTGGTCCAAATATCCCGCAGGGCAGAGGTTGAACTTTTTAATTTGGAAGCCAGG
The DNA here is from genome assembly GCF_018167655.1 of Microtus oregoni. Lineage (NCBI taxonomy): Eukaryota > Metazoa > Chordata > Mammalia > Rodentia > Cricetidae > Microtus > Microtus oregoni. The sequence goes on from NW_024543072.1 coordinate 38,761,756, forward strand.
AGATCTCTGAGCAGGCTGTGTCTAGGTGGAGGTGGTAGGCTAATAGGTCTCCTTTCCCAGCAAAGACTTCATTTCTCAATGGTGGGGGTTACCCTGGTGACCAGCCTGGCTTTCATCTAGGCCACGCTGTGCTAAACTGGCAACCACTACTCAGCAGACTGCAGGCCTCAGGCAGCAGGTAATGTTTTAGGTTAGGAGTGGAAACTGGAGAGAGCAAAGGGCAGGGTGGGGGCAGAGGGGCTGGGGTGGGGGATGGAAACCAAGGTGTCAGTCTGCAGAGCTAGATTTAAGAGTGATGCTCTCTCCGCTCACTTAGGAATTTCTCCCTAGTGTAATGCTGAAGAGCCAAAATATATTGTGATGTGTTCATTAGGCAATCTGGAGGGTAGGAGGCAGTGATGACTGTTATCTTTGAGGGCCTCAGATTCTTAACAGGACCCCTGAAGAAGCTATGAAGAGACTTGTATGCACACAGAAGCTCCGGGGAGCACACAGAAACTCCGGGGAGCCGGGAAAGAGTGGATGAACACTGTTTACTCTGGTTTCCATGGAAAGGTCACATTGACTACAACTACTTCCTGTGTGGTTTGAGGCTGGTGTGTACGAGTGGCTGGCTGAAGCTTACAGCTTACCCCAAGGCTCTGGGTGTCCAAGGACCACAGGTGGAAAGGATATTGAAAGCCTGTACTTGTCCCGCTCATGGATCAGTCAACGATGGGGAACCATAGGAAGACAGAGACAGACTCGGTGTCTTACTTGGGTTGGGGAGAAAATAAGGATGCTCTGACTCAGACAGCTGAGTTCCCTTCCTCACAGTTGCCACCGTCACATGTCATTTAGGTTCATGCACAGCATGTCCTTCCTGTCATTCTGCTCCATTGGACTAACACTGGTGGAACCCCCCATTTCCACTGCCTCTCTCCCTGCCTTCCGGCCTCACCTCTGTTTCGTCTCTGTATCCATGACCCCAGACCTCTTCCCTGCTAGAATAGTCTGAAGAATGAAGGTTCTCTAAGATGCAGCCATCCTATCAGAGTTTTCAAATGGTTGTCTGTCTTCTGCCAACTTTCTTTTATTAGTAGCAAAAACAAAACCCCAAACAAAAAAACCCTAAAAGGAATTGCTTGTGGGCTTTCCTTAGACCTCTTTATCTTGAAATGAGAGTCTTGTTGAAGAGAAAATAAACTCAGCTGAAAAATACTGTGTGGAGGGGAAGTTGCAGAGGTAAGAGTGAGGGCAAGCCTCGAGTGGGTTATAAGCACTCTCTCTTCTTCAAGTTTAAGCCAAGAAATTTTGGAAAGGTTATGGTTTACTTTTTTCTTAGAGAAAAAAATTCCAGGGGTAGCCTGTTTACAATAGTGGGAGCAAGTGCCTGGTCAGACATGAGGACTGGGACCTCAGCACTGCCATGGTCCCTTAAGACCTTCCCCTAATGAAGAAATCCCAGGTTTGTGTTCCTTTTAGAACTCAACTCTCTTTTCTGTCCTCCACTGAATGTCTACTCCACAGACAGACCTGGACAATGTTGGGGAAAGAACGGACACCTCAGCTGGCCTGTGGCCCTACAGAGCATCTGCTGTCGATTGTCCCTTGCTGCTTAGAGAGGGAAGAGGTCTCTTGTCACTGTCCTTATTTCTCACTGTAACCGTGGCCAGCGTCATGTTCTCTGGTTGCTCACCTGAAGCCTTTCTCATCAAACAAATGCACTATGCATTGGTGCCTGCTGAGGAAGGGGAACTTCTTGCTGGTCTCTTAGACTAGTTTTCACGGTTATTTGAGCAAGCACTGAAAAGGCTTTAGTTACCTAAGGCACCCAGTATGTGGTCTTCCTGCTTAAACAGTGTTTCTGAACTCCCAAGGACAGTTACTGATTGAAGTTTCAGAAAAAGAAGAGCCAGGGATAGTCTGGATATCGTCAGAAAAGATGAGGTCTAACTGAGTCTCTTCAAGATCTGGAGTTTGCCCCAGAAGTCACTCCGAGAGGACTCAGCCTTTATGTGTGATCATCTCATTTTCTCTCTGCCATCACTTGAGACTTTGAGCACTGCGTTTGTCCTTGTGGACAGATGTCCAGGGGATACCAGCCTTCGATGGTACTGCGCATAACCAAAAGAAAGCAATGGTGCTTGCTTGTGGCCCCTTCACAAACTGGCCGTATGACTATGGCACTCACTTCCCCTCTCTGAACCCCAGTTTGCTCATCTCTGAAGTGAAAGGGCAGGGTTGGTTTATCTCTAGAGGTTTTTTTTTTTTTTTTTCCATTTGAAGTCTCTGAATCTACTTCCTTTTCTTCATCAACAAACTTAAAAGTCTTGATGCTGGCATAATATTCAAACTCTACTACGTTGGAGTATGAGATTCACATGAATCTTTTCAGGATACAGGCTTCACTGGTCGGGATGAGAGAAAGCCACAAATATACCTTAGTTATAACTGATGTTCAGATTTAGAATTACCACCTTCTAGACTGGTACCTTTATGAGGATTAGAAAAAAAGAGTCACCTGTGGGTTGACTCAGCTGCAAAGTGGGTGGATCAGTGGCCTATCAGAATTCTGACTACTGTTAGCCCCTCGAGGGCTCAGACGTTCTTGTGAAGTGAACAACCTGCTTGCCTGCCCACATATCCCAAAACATTTCTACTTTGGCCTCTGGCCCGTTTAGTGGAGCCATAGAAAAGGAGAAGGATGAGGAGAGGTTACACTAACGTATATCCCTGATAAGACAGAGACTTCTGTCATTCCTACCTTAAAATATGTCATGTGATTAAAAGAACACCAAGTCTAGCCCATGACGCTGCTGTGTCCTGCACCAGCACACCCCATCTGGTTTAGGCAGCTTCAAGAGATCATAATAATAAGCCCTTACATTTAATAGAGCCTTAAAATTTATGTTGCATGTTAAATGTACTTACTTTTTCAATTGGATTCTGAGTCTAACCATTGCCCTGGTGAGTAATAATTATCCCAGTTTTAAATACAAAGGAAATGAAGCGGAGTGAGTCAAAGACTTGTTCAAGGGCAGTTGATAAGTGGTTAAGCCGGGCACTGCACAAGCATCCTAGCTCCACCAAGGATTTTTCTTTCCTTCTTCCTTTCTTCCTTCTTTTCTTTCCTTCTCTTTTCTTCCTTCCTTCCTTCTTCTTTTCTCTATTTCCTCCTTCCTTCCTTCCTTTTTCTTTTTATAAATTTCTATGCAAGTTGCATAAGGTCTGGATCTGGGTCCTGGCATTCCGATCTAAAAGTAACTCTGCAAGGGTCTGAAATCAGTCTTACCTGGCCATTCTCTTCATTCTAATGTAGACAGGTCTCTCACACAGGTGTGGCTATACATTCTGGAGAGGCGTAGCAGATCTTACAACCTAACTAAGGTTTTCTCCATCTCCTTTACAATAAGGTAATGATTTCTAGAGATTCACTCACTTAGTCAAATGGGTATGTCATACTTGGGTGCCATTCGTCCAGAATTATTTCACAGTTTTAAGAATTTCGTCATCAGACATCTCAGAAAAACCTGACTCTGAGCTATCTTCCTAGCTTGTACTCATCAGTCTCCCCTGTTCATGTTTTCATATAGGACCCCTGTTTCTCTTCTTTCAAAGCCAGCCCTCCTCTGGCCAGTAACCCTTTCTCCAAACACCAATCTGAAGGTGCCTTTTCACTACCTAATGACTGCTTAGTAGGGCTGGAAGAAGAAATCTCACTCTTGGCAAAAGAAGATCTAATTTCCTCTCATGCTGTTCCTCCCACCTGCCTTTGGCTTTGTGCAAGCTTTTTCCTTTGCCCACAGTACCTCTTCCTTGGTACTATATCACCATCTTCGATTCCATAGCTGTGGCACATTGCCCAACACACAGAGGTGCAGTAAGGCTTAGGAATGGATGGGATGTCCTTCCTCTATGATAAAAGCCAGTAAGGTAGCTTGCTGAATGTCGTGATCCTGATTCCATAGGCCGAATGTTGACAATGAAGGCCAGAGAAACATTTGTTTTGTGATGGGCCTCTTTCCTAGAACTGTGTTATAGGTAAAGATGGGGAGGCAGAATTTCAGAAAAAGGGAGGCACTGGGCTGAGGGAAGACCCAACAGACTAAGTAGTTGATAGATCTGGATTAGTTCAAAGGTAGGAGAGAGAACCTTGCGGAATTTTCCCACTCACACATAACTCTATGGAATAAGAAGATTTACTTTAAAAATTACATTAGAAAAAAAAATTACATTAGAAACCCCACAATAATCAAGAAGCAGTACACTGTGCTTAAGGTAGCAGCGACTTTCAGTTACAGGATTTTGCAACTCAGGTGGCACTGGTAAACTTTGGAAAGGGTTAAGGACGCAATGCACCCATGTATCTTGTAAGACGTGTTCTTGGTCCCCAACAGGACTTCACAACGAAGGCTCCTTAGATGACCTTCAGGCTCTTAAGGATGCAGCATAGGTAGTTTGGAACGCAGGCGCTCTGGAGACCCTTAGGTGCTGAGCAGATAGCCGAGCAGGCCTGCAGGTCCCATGGCAGACTGGCTGGTGTTCTCTGTTAAATTAGGGCAAGCACTAGTCCCTGCCTCAGGTTCCCTTTAGTTAGGCAGGGCTGGTGTTCAAAACCTCAGCTATCTCTCAGGCTATCATTTACTTAACTATTATTACACAAATCATTCTGACAAAGCCCTTTCAAAGGCAGGCAGGGAATCAGGGCGTTGTGAGCTCTGCTCCACCTTCAGGGGTCTACCTTCCCAGGTAGGAAGAAGATCAAGGACCTTTGGGAGAGTCAGAAAAGTTCAGAAAAAAATCTGTGTCACACACATTCCCTGGAAACTCAGAATAGCTCACAGGTCTCACTCCACCCCTTGGCTCCAGGCCGCATTTTCAGTTTGGTCAGTTTCGTAGCCTGGCTGAAATTATAGTTTCTCTTAAAGTGATTAAGAAAAATCCAAACCGGTGTGATTTTTCGGAGCATCTCAAATACTGACTTTGTCCGTGGAGACAGTGACCATCTGCTCCTTTTCACGTGACTCCTACCCACAGCTGGTATCTACTGGAGCTGGGAACTCCACCCCGGACTCCAGGGGAGCCCAAGTGGCAGGCCGGGGGCGGAAAGGAGCAAAGTAAGTTAGAACGAAAGCAAAGCAACCCGGCGAGAGGCTTCTTAGAAATAACCACTTTATCTCACTTCTCTCCGGGGCGGATTTCACCCTTCTCCAGACAGAAGTGACTGGGAAGTCCCCTTCCACACGAGGGGCGGCTCCCAAATGTATTCTGAAAGCAACAGCACAAAGCACTACAGAAAGTTTTGAAACTCACCTTTGGGACCCACGGGAGGACTTCCTGCGTGTGGGACCCTGGACCTGCTCGGGTGCTGTCTGGTTCACTTGGGCACAAGGGCGAGGTCTCAGTTCCTCCTCCAGCTCTTCCCTCTCCCTGCCAGGTCCCGGGAGGGAGGCGGCGCTGCAGATCAGTGGGTGCCACCCATGCGGTGTGGAGGAAAGCACCCCCTGTGTTCCCTGCTGTTCGCGGCTCCCACCTCTGCTCCCGAGGTCAGGAGCTTGACTTCCTGAATCTGACTGGCTGACTCCTGCCGCTCCCCAGCCCAGCCCACGCCTTAAACTAGGGCGCACACGCCACAGCCACAGCCCAGTCCCCTTCCTCCGGGGCTCCCCGCCAGTGCCCCCACCCCGCCCCGCTGTGACGTACTTTTGCCCCTCCGCCCCTCCCGTGCTCTCCTTGAGCTGACAGATGTCCCAGTGTTCGCAGGGAGGTGGGGTGTAAACTCCCAATCCGGAAAACAACAGCCCGGTGTTGCCTAACGGATGGGGCCACCTTCTAGGAAAGGGGATGGAGCGTCTTAAGGGAGAGCAGGCTGCAATGCCTCATCCCCACTAGGTATCCTTGTGTGTGTGCTTCAAGGCATCATAGCCTGGAAAATCTTAGGCTGCTGACCTAAGACACTGAGGAAAAGTGATAGGAGCAGCCTGAAGCTGTTAGGAGCACAGAAAGCAGAGAGAACAGACTTCAAAAAGTTCTCAGGACTTCTTTCCTTTTACTTCATTTGTTCTTCACGTGCTTACATTAGGATCTCTTGGGCGGCTAGGAGGCTGTGGGCAGCTAGGAACGTCCCCAGAATCACCTTGGGAGATCTCACCATGATAGGGACATGAGATTCTGCCCATTGGATTGTAGGTGGCAGGGGCAGAGTTGGTGCTTGCTTCCCAGTGACTGTGCCTGGGCTATAGGTTCCCTTTGGCCTTTGCGTGCCTGAATTAGAATGACTGGTGAACCGGTCATAACTGAGAAACAAGAGTGTTCTTCCTGTTTACTTAAGAGAAGTCAGCTGGCCCTGGGTTGACAGGCTGAAGAGAAGGCCCAGCATTCATCCAGAAAGGCCAAGAATAGTTAGGTTGTGGTAGGTTTTTTTTTTCCCCTCCAGACAGGGTTTCTCTGTAGCTTTGGAGCCTGTCCTGGAACTAGCTCTTGTAGACCAGGCTGACCTCGAACTCACAGAGATCCACCTGGGATTAAATTCCTTTGCCATCACTGCCCTACCTGGGGTCTTCTTTCAAAGGCAGATTAATTAGAGTTCTTCCCAGAAATTCCAGCAGAGAGAACTTGATCTAGATATGTTGTTGTGTGTTTGAAATCAAGTTTCACAATATAGCCCTGGCTGGCCTGGAACTCACACTGCAGACCAGGCTGGCCTCACAAAGATCTGCCTGGCTATGCCTCAGTGTTGGAATTAAGGGTGTGTTCCATCGTGCCCTGCAGCCAGCCAGATTTGAATAAGAATAGAAGAGTGCCCCAGAGGTCTTACTTGGTCTCAGAGGAGTTAGTATGGTTGAGTGGGTGGGGAGGGGAAGGTCAGGCTGTGAAAGAAGACAGAGTTCTTAGCAGGACTCCATCAACAACAGGGGGAGGAAGGGGGAGTGGCAAGACGCCAAGACGGAGGGCTTCCCTGGTGTGTCAAATCTGAAGCCCAGGTCTGGAGTCTAATGGAGCAAGGTGCTGGAGGAAGACAGACTTGGGGGATGACATTCCTTAAGTGAAAAGCTGGTGTTTGGAGGCTGAGACTCCCCCACGACCTACAACTTTAAACGGTGCGTCATTTTGTCTGACACCCTACCTGTGTGAGATGTAATTTGACCCTCCCTTTGAGGATTGTCAGTAACCTTCTTCCCCAAGGTCATAGCTAACACCCCCATCCCCAGAAGAGAGTTTGGCTGATGTGCAAGTCTGCTTTGACACCTCCTGGGCAGGGGAAGACAATGGAAAATGCTTTCCTGAACAACTTTATTGACGGGTTCAGGCTGAGTTGACAGAACATTGCGTTTCAGGAAAACAAAAACTCAGATAAATGAAATGGAAAAAAAAAAAAGAGGAAGCCAGCACGAGCTTTATGAGTATGACAGTAAGAGATGGAAGAAAAGCCAGATGTTAATCTATAGGGCAGCATCTCACTGTTGTCTTAGATCACAGGGAGGCAAGTCTAGTAAAGAGACAAATTGGGGACCTGCTCTGTGGCAAGACGGCAGGTGTGCTGTCACTGAATTCCAAGGCTCCAGGGTCTGCTGTGGTGCTGACACCTCGAGGCAGACACATCCATGGCACGGGGCAAAGGAGTGAACATAGTAAACATCCGGCCGGGAGGTTTTCATTCTGGATGGATGACACATCCCTTACGAGAAAGTAAGTCAGAACGTCCATCTACTGCTTCGCCCCTTTGGCAGTGAAATCTCAACTCTTACTTGAACTCATGAATGGCCCCAAGCAACCGCAGTGCTGTTCCCAGGTTTTAAAATTCCTCATTAGTTTCCTTGGGGGTTTTTTTGGTATGGATCTTTGAAGGTGGTCAGGAAGTTAGTGGGCTCCAAGTGGCGTGAATCGGAGCATTAACACATCTAATTAAGAAACAAAAGGCCAAAACAGCAGACTTGTGAACCAAGACTGGAGATTTACCCCGCTCCCCCCATTGTGGGTGACTACCCCTCACTGACTTTAGCACCTGGTGAGCTCTGCTTCCATATCACAACACTGCAGGCAAAAACCGTTGGCTCCCTCCCAGATGTCGTGGGAACCAAGAGGACATTAAACATTGAATTTCAGCCTGCATTGAAGGTGAAGACTGACTACGCTTGCTCTCTCTTGGCAATGCCCTATGTCAGACAGGTCAATGGCAGCGTTGACCAGCCCTGGTTCATCTGCGCAAGCCACCTGTGGGAGACGGTTTTCCATCAGGTCACCCACCTAGAACAGTGCTGTATAACAATAACAAGAAGAGGGGTGTCTCCATCCGAGTGAGAAATATTAAATGGGGACTATTGCATTATTATCACCTAAAACTGGTACATTCTTGCCTGCAACAATGTTTGATGCTCAGGCATGTCCAGGCTTTAACACTGCAACACAATAGTGTCATCTACAAAAAGCCACGGAAACAGGATACAAAAAAGAGTGAAATAAAAGCACCCACACTTCGCAGTGGTTTAGGGGCAGTGTATCATTTTGTGCTGGTCTGCATATAGAGCTACCCTTGTTTGGTTATGTGTGCCTCTGGGGCAGACCATGAGTTGGACAGGCTCCGTAGAGGTGAGAGCTTGCTATTAAAAGAAGACAGAAGGGTTGCTGGCCAGACGGAGGGTGTTAGGGGGGAGTGATGAAACTGTCAGCGGTGTGGGCAAGATGAGCGCAGACTTGTTCCTCAGATCTTAAGATGAGAAGCCCGAAAAAGGCAAGTTCAGGACAAGTTGTTGGAAATACTGCTTCATGCAGTGGGTAATTAGTTTGCAGAATGGATTATCTCCCAGAGGTGGCCTACACTGGCAGTGTGCATGGATTCCAGAAAGCTATGGACAGGCTTGTGAATGGCAGAACTGTAATGGAGAGGTTAGGAAAGCTGAGATGTCCACCAAGTGGCTGGGAGCTCAAGGTGGCCCCACAGTATGGACCTTTGGTCTTTGCAGCCAAAGGAGTCCTGGCCTCTGTGTGCTCAGATTTGAGCCAATGGACGACCCATACGCTCCCTCCCCATCTTACGGTGTCAGTAGCCTTGGCTTCATACAGACAATAGAACTCCTCTTTTTGCCTGTCTTACTTGTTAAAACATGTTACTCTTTCATTTTGGCTCTTAGCTTCTGAAAAGAGTTTGAATATGCCTTCAGACTGATTAGTGTGTATATACACCTCTTGCAATTAGATTCCTGTCAGACTTTCCTCCTAAATTATCAGATTCGAACATAAGTGTCTCTAATTTTGAAAGCTCCTCTGCAGAAAAGCACTAACAATACACTTTTCTCAGGAATATGTCTTAGCAGGTCCTCCAAAGTGGATGCTGGGCAAGAATGTTGCCTTCACGGCCATTGTGCTAAATTTTAGCATTGGTGGTGGAGGGGGAGTTAAGGAAACTTTTGGTTTTCTCTTCGAATAATCCACCTGTCCCCCAAGTCCCTGCTCCAAGTGTTCTATGCTTTCTTCAGTGTTCACATATGTCATAGGAAACAGCTCTCTGCCCCACCTCCCCGAGTACAGGCATGACTCCAGCAGGGCGGTTTTTGTATTTCTGGACACTAAGGGGCTCAGTTTTCATTTTCAGTCTCTAGTTCAGAGTAGCCCCAGTGCTGTTTTCAAAGCCATTTCATGGAGATAGGGCCTGCCTTTGTGAACTGGCACCTGCTGCCTAGAGCCCTTTGCTGGATTCCACCTTGGCTTTGTTAATGTAAACAGTGGGCATCTGGGTTCCATTCTTGTGGCAGGCACATCAGAGCAGGAGAGCCCACAGAGTTCTCATTTGGCCTCTTTTTGTGGTTTCCTTTGTCACCTGCTCTTCTCGCGGGGATGGGTTTAATTATTGATTTATTGAGTGAGCCCACTCTACGGGGTCCCAAAACCTCCACAGAGCAGGTAGAACATCTCTTGTCACTTTGTTGAACAGATCCCTGGGAAACCCTTGCTCCCTCTGCCCAGCCCATTCATTCTGGCAGAAAGTTCCATGAAGGCAGAAACTGTTGGAGCCTCTTGCCTGAGGCCCCATGAAATAACCGTGGCTTTGAAATTTGCTTCCTTGACTACTTCAGTGACTCAGAGCATCAGTGTTGCCACAAACCAACTTCCTGTCCCCTGGGGGTGGCTCTTTCATAACAGGCAAAAGGAAGGGCTTGAAAGAAAGAGAGAGAGAAAGAGAGAGAGTGCGCACAAGAGAGCGCAAGGATAAGAGAGGCCTCTTTTACCAGGTTACAGGAGTGAGTTCTTCCTGTTTTAACGACTGTTGATGTGTTGGTTTCTTTGTGCCAAGTTCTGTACTTTGTGTCAGTAGAAAACTGTTTAAAAGGAAAGGATACACTCTGTAATTTGGATTTAATGGCAGTAAGACCGGAACACTCAAAGAAATTTTCTTAATGAAGGTGGATTGACCAAAATGTGGAGGTAGAAAAGAATTTGAGAGTGCGGTGAGTGAGTGAGTGAGTGGGTGATCTCTGGCTGGGTAGAACATGAGCAAAGGTGTTGCAACGGAACAAACATGGCAGGACTGCTCTGTGCCTCTCTGAAAGATTCCAAACTATGAAGGAAAGCATCATCCAGAGTTTCGCCACCCCAAATAACTACCGTAGCATTTTAGTATGTGTTATTATAGTCTCTCAAGGAGATTGGAGTTAGAATTTCTATGTAGGTAATTGATATCACTCCAGATTTTTGATAATGAACTGAATACTAAAAAAAAAAAAGGAGGTAAACATGGTGGCTTTTTGTAGCATTTATTTGAGTGCAGAGAGACTGCATTTTGAAACTTCACCGGATGGAACGGACATTACATAGTCTAGCTACTGTGTTCATTGTGTATTTGTGTGTATGCATGTTTGTATTTGGTGTGTCATGCCACAGCCTGGGTGGAGCTCAAAGAACACAGGTGGGAGTCAGTTCTCTCCTTTCACCACGTGGTCCTGGGGACACTGGCTGAGCTATGCTTCCTGTGCCAGTTTCTGCCTTTAAGACCAAGTAATGTCCACTTATACGTTCCTTGATCAGTGAGGAGTCCCTGCTGCTGAGCCTGTCATCCAGAAACTGAAGGAGCCCCTGGAGGATGCTGTGGAGGGACCGCTGCACTTCAAGGGAGGATTGAGTGTGACTTTTCCCAGGCCCCTAATTCTAGGATTTGCACTGTTAGTTGTGGAAACCCACATTCACATACATTATGGCACCCCTTTCTCTTAAGATTTGACTGCAGCTGACTTATTTAATACGTGTTATTGGGCAATATGGTAAATGTTACTGGGCAGTAGATGTCAACTTTGAAACACCAAGGCTAAGTCCCTCCCTTCCTCCCTTCTCTCTTTTTCTCTGTTTTCTTCTCCCTTCCTTTCTTCTTTTTGTTTTTGAGACAGTGCTTCACTCGGTAGCTCAGACTGACCTGAGCTGGAAGCTATCCTCCTGCTTCGGTCTCTAAGTATTGTGATTACAGACACAACTAACCATGCCCAGCTTGCTAAATTCTTATATAGTAACACTACTATGTTAACACTGGAAGCCTACCATATACCCCTTATGGGGAATATTTCAGGAAAAATTCTGACTTCTATCGTTGATGGAGGAAGGTCATTGGTTAAATAAAAAGAAACTGGTTGGCCCTCATTGGTTAGAAGATAGGTGGGAGGAGTAAACAGAACAGAACGCTGGGAGGAAGAGGAAGTGAGCTCAGACTCCACAGCTCTTCTCTCGGGAGCAGACGCCTCAGAGAGACGCCATGCTCCCAGCTCCCAGGCAGATGCATGCGATGAAGCTCCAACCCAGGATGGACATAGGCTAGAATCTTCCCGGTAAGTGCACCTAGGGGCGCTACACAGATGATTAGAAATGGGCTAAATTAATATGTGAGGATTAGCCTAGAAGAGGCTAGATAGAAATGGGCCAAGCATTGATTAAATGAATACAGTTTGTGTGTTGTTATTTTGGGCATAAGCTAGCCAGGCAGCCGGGGTGCTGGGGACGCAGCCCCACCGCCCATATTACTACATATCGTGCCTCTGTCCTCCTAGCTCCATGATCTCGGTGGTTCCTCAAGACTGAGGTGGAAGCAAGCCCTTTGTATTCCCACAGGCTCTGTGACGGTCTACTGTATAACTGTTCAGCACTAATGAGATTGGCCATTTATATGTCCCCTACCTGGACTGTAAGCTCTGTAGGCAGGACAGTGCCTGGCAAATGGTAAGTTGATTGGTAAATAGTTGCCATTGAATGAAGACCCTTGGCCACAGGGTGGACTCTAGGAAGCTTTTGTTTCCTCCTGTGCACAAGGATAAGTATGATAACCCTATCCATGCACTTGGTGCTGTACGTGTTCCCAAAGCATGCATTTCTTTTCTTCCTCAGTATTCCTTTGGATCTGCATCTTTGTCTTTAGAAACCTCTGTAAGCATAACTGGGACCGAATATGGAAAGGATATAAGTAGGAAAAGCAAATAGCTGAAGGTGGTTCAGGGATAGGGAGAGAGGACAGGATGACAAGTCTCTTCTTTAGCCAGACACGGTGCCCACATTCCCTCAGATGGATGGACCATTGATGAGGGAGGACTCCTCCCCCGTGGGAGTACTGGAATGCCCGTCTCTAGCATCCAGCTGCTTCCACGCAAACAGAAAGAGGAAGCCGCTTCTCCATCTAGCCTCTGTCTCCATTCAGCATCACCCTTTCTCGAATTCTTCATGTCTCAGTGAGGACTGGATCTAAAGTGTCTGCATCTTACCATCCAGGTGTGAAGACACTGGATCCAGGTACCTGTGAGATTCACACAGGTTCCACCTAGAGCTCGAAGAGAGAAAACATCTACGAACATATTGTCCACTTCTCTAATGAAACCACAAAGTAACCCAGTTTTTAGCAGCTCTTCAAAACGTGGGTGAAAAATTACTTCTATATATGGCCAGAGAATAGTCGCAGCGTTAGCTTCCTGGTGGACATGCTCCAGTTTTTTCCAGACCTGCAGACTCCAGAGACTCCCCGGCTGGACGCTGGTTTCTATGGTGCGCATAAAATGAGATTCAGCAATGGAAAATTTGGCTCTCGGCATGATTGCCTCTACTTTCTTCAGACCCCCTCACTGCCACACAGGCACGCTCTTGCCTCTGCTCCCTTGGAATGCTGCGGCTAAAAGCAAAGAATGACGTTCCCCCAGCTGTGGCCCTGATAAAAATAGAAAGTTTGTTTATTTTTATGTTCATAAAACCTTTTTCCTGCTGCTGCTGCCGCCGCCACTGTTGTTGTTATGAGTGGGACTCCCAGGCCGGAAGAGGACTGACCGACAGCACTGGTCCCTTGCCAAATGGATTCTAGCCTTTCTCTCTCTGTCCCCCCCCCCACCTCTCTCGCTCTGTGTATGTGTGTGTGTGTGTATCAAATCTAGCCTAGTATGAACCAAAGTACTAAGTGACCTATTTTCCTTTATGAACCTCTTGGTTAGTGGGCATCTGGTCTCCAGAACTTGGAGGGGGGTTCCTTGGTTTGAGGGCAATCTTGCTGAATGTCCTTCTCTTTTAGGCACGGCTGTCTCTTTTGTCATGGCCGGCCCATAACAGAGGTGTGACTAGAGGAAAGAGCCTTGAATAAGGAGGCAAGAGCCTTGTTCTTCTTGGGATTCTGTTACTTAGCTTCTAACAAGAGACCCTGAACAAATTTAACCCCTCTAAACCTCAGTTTCATCATCTGTGCAATAGGTATAATTGTCGATGCCTAAGACCCAAATGAAATTAATGCGAATGAGTGGTTCAAGGTGTCTGCAAACGAATTCTCAGCTCAAGTTTCCCAAACATGCCTAGGAAATAAAGATTTCCTGTATTTATAGGGTCCTGAGTATCCTCCCCCAAAGTGTGATGGATATATCTATCTTCTCATTACATTTACTTCAAGATGAGCAAAACACAAGTCTGTGTTGAAAAACCTAGGCGATGGTGTTTTAGGTTACTATTGCTGTGATGAAATACAATGATGATAACTTTGGAAGTAAAGAGTTTATTTGGCTTATGTATCCTGAATCACAGTCCTCTGATGGGAGACAAGTAGGAACTCAAACTGGACAGGAACCTGGAGGCAGGAGCTGATGCAGAGGCCGTGGAGGGGTGCTGCTAACTGGCTTGCTCCTCTTGGCTTGCTCAGCCCTCTTTCTTATAGAACCAGGACCACCAGCCTAGGGATGGGACAACCCACAATGGGCTGGGCCCTCCCTCATCAATAACTAAGAAAATGTCCTACAGGCTTGTCTATAGTCTGGTCTTATGAAGCCATTTTCTTTGCTGAGGCTTCCTCCTCTCAGATGACTGTAGTTTCTGTCAAATTGACTTAGAAACTAGCCCTGGAGAGATGGTCGAAGTGAAAGGGAAGAGTCCTAAATTGGGATGTCGGAGATGAAAGGGGGCAACACTTGCCTTTCTGTTGGTTTGCTGTAGACTCTGGAGGAAGGGTTGTGTTGTGTACCTTAGCACTTTTCTCAGCCTACCGAGCCATTGTTAATAACTGCTTGCTCCAGCTGGAAGGGTTCTCTGCTTGCTTAGCCATCTAGAACACTGAGCACATACCACACACATAGCGACGGACACGTGTTTTCCAGAGAGGGTTCTGGATGGTTACCAGTGACTCTTCCTCCTCTAAGGTCCTGGCTGAGAATGGGGCTTTGGTTGTTGTCTTTGTGTTATTTCAAGCCACTGTAACTGGTTTTTTGCTCATTTTATGCTTCTTTAATTAATTAATTTATTGTGAAGAACTGTCATATATGTAGGACTGGTTCTGACTCGTGGCTCACATTAGACTCTAGTGTCGATAAGGTTTTAATCTGAGAATTCATTTAAAGGAAGACTCCTCACTTGTTTCCCTTGTTTAAAATGGATGGGATTTGGTTTTTAGATGCATCCACTCTTCCCACTTTGTTGTCCCATATCCTTTCCCCACTTGGTATTTTCCTAAGCTGTAAATGTACACAATAAACTAGGTAACTGTGACCTTATTGTACTAGAAGAACACATATACTTCTGGTACAGAACGGAAAGGGCCCCAACTCCACCACCAAAGCTTCCCGCTCTGGCATACACCATTTTCTGTCTGCAGAAAACCAGGTCCAGAAAGTACAGGATTTCCACAAAGAAGCCAAAGGGACTTTCCTAAAACCCTTGTATGTGCAGAAAAATCAGGCTTACTCTGACCATTATATGACCTTCCTGGGGTGTTGGAAATGAGACCTCTGTCACCTCTCCACGAGTTAAATGCAAACAGACTCAACGTTCATGAGCAAATCTTTGTACCAAATCCAGGCCTGCATGCAGAGATTGAGTATCAGATGAGAGGTAGCACAGTTCCTGGACTGGCACAGTTCAGGATCATAAAGAGTATATCCCATATGAATCTGGATAAGAGAACCTGTATCCACATCTTAGCCATGTCTTCCTGTGCTCAAATTTACGTGCATCAAAATCTGCTTTGTTTGGAATTGCTTGGCTCTTCATGAATTCTGTCTTAGATTAAGCAAAATTAATCCTGGGATGATTGACAAAGTTATTGGTGACCCACATGAGATCCTCAGTTTAGAAGGTCTCACGGGACTGACAGCAGTGGTGATTGGCACAGACTTGCTTTGTTATCACAAAGTAGCTATTTAACCCTCTGCTTCAGTGTTAGGTTCTGATCCTGCCACTTCCTGCTGTGCAGGTCTTCCCACAGTGCTCTCTTCTGTTTCCCCGACCTTTTACTCTGTAGTCAGTTTTTATCCCTTTGATTTCCATTTAACATTGCTCACCATTTAAAACTCATTTAAAGTGTATGAGTGTCTTGCCCGTGTGTATGTATGTATAGCATGTATCCCTGTGGAGGCTGGAAGAGGGAGCTGGATCCCCTGGCACTGGAGTTACAGCTGGTTGCGAGCCTCCATGTCAGTGCTGAAGGCTGAACATGGCCCTTCTGCCAGAGCAACACGTGTTTTAAACTGCTGAGCCTTATCTCTAGACCCTTGCTCATCATTCTGATTCTGGTGGAAATCTGTGTTGTACCTTAGACATCTGTAGCAGGGACAGATTGTGGCCGTGACAGGCCTGGCTTGAAGGGTCCTATGGTCTAGACTGCCAATCAGCTTGCAGCGTCTCTGCCAGTCTCTGCTTTGGTTTTGAAAGTTTTATATTTGGTGTGTTCTTTTTCTGTGATTGTCTTCCTTCTCTTCTCCTGGCCAGT
Organism: Microtus oregoni; assembly: GCF_018167655.1. Classification (NCBI taxonomy): domain Eukaryota; kingdom Metazoa; phylum Chordata; class Mammalia; order Rodentia; family Cricetidae; genus Microtus; species Microtus oregoni. The sequence goes on from NW_024543072.1 coordinate 38,777,936, forward strand.
TAGAGCATTCTCTGAGCACCTCAGTGTCGTCTCTGAGTAGACTGTACCCAACACTCTGGGAGGTAACCCTTAACGACCTAGGATTTCTACCTGTCCTAGTTTTAATTGCGCACCTTCTCTTGCTTCTCAGTTATGATGAATCATGATCTTGAATTTAGTAGGATATGAACTTGGTATAAATTTGAGGTTATTAAAAATTCCTTAAAAGTTTGAGATAGCACACATATCCTGATGAGAAATGTCTCCCCCTTTCCTTCTTAGCCCTTGATTGCTAAACCTCACCAGCAGTTCCACTCCTGGGTTTTATGGGAGCAGGACTGGTTATATATCTAAGTGGAAGTCTTTCTCGTAGGCTTTATACCTATTACCCGGATCTTAAATTGTCAGTTACCTCCTCTCTAGGCATGAGGATTACTCCTGGCAAAACAGAAGACCCTCCAATAGGATATCTGACTCCTAGTTGGTACCAATTTAAGCTTGATGTCTCAAGAAAAAAAAAATGCCGATTTTCCTTTTACAATATTGACTTGCCTAAATACAAGCTGGAAGACAAAGAGCATCAGCCAGAAAACTGGTCCCTAAAATCTGTTTGTTGTCATCTTCAAACCCAAACTGATCTGGAAGAAGAATCGAGGTGAAACCCTCCATTTCCATGAAGTTATACAGGACTCTGGGCTGATGGGCTTCTGCTGCGTTGGTGTGTCTATAGTTTCGAAGCCCTCTAGGCCTACTGACCCTAACCCAGACATTCTGACTGATTTCTGTCTTCAACTTGTGCCTCACTAGCAGCTTCAACATCAGAATCTTGGACCTTCTCCATTTCTGGCACAAACCCCTACTGTATTCTCTTCAGTGGTACGTTCTGTGAATCTTACATCAGGTGATAGCTTCATCTGTCCTGTCTCCTTTTCTGCCATGTCTGAAGTAGAAGGCCTCTATTCTCTGACCATGGGACTACCTACCCAATGATCCTGTTTTTAATGGGGCCATGGAACAAATTAGTGGTCTCTGTTCCCTCTTCATCAAGGGGAAGCATGTAGCCATAAGGGGTGTCAGCTGGAAGTGAAATAATTATTAGAGCATGTGTTCTCTTCTTAGTAATGGGTACAGTCCAGTGTAAGGAAAGACTTGGCAACTTCCCATAAATTCTTTTATGGATACAACAATGAGATCCTTGAGTTTTACCTTTGTCTTGACTTGGAAGGATATCATTGTGCTGCTAGCTCACTGTCGGTGATAAAAGACGTAAAGAAAGTGTTCTTTAAAAGAAGCTCATGGGCTAGCAGCTGGCAACCAAGGCCACAGTATTCTTGACCCAAGGAAGATGTGATCACTAACTCCGATTCTTGTGGGATTCACAAAGAGGAATTTTCTTTGGTCCCAGGAAAGGCCAACTGCATGACAACCAGCTCTGAACCCAAGCACAAGCATGGTCCTTGGAGAGAGATCATCACTGTCACATAACAGTGCTTCAGGAGTCTTTGGTGCAGCCATAGGAAAGCAGGATTTTTAGCAGATACCGGGGATGCCTTTGTGTCTTCATCAGACTTGTTGGCCCTTTCTCCAGTGTTGACTGCACAGATGGAGATGGGCAACCTAGGGTCAGAAAATTTGCCTGTCCCCTTCATTTTGAAAAGGTTCTCCAGTTCTCCTAAAAGGAGAACACAGAGAGGTCTTCATACAGCCAGAGCCAGAGAGTCATTTGTTAGCTCTCCTTTGGTGTTTGTGGATACCTTCACAGGGTGGGCTAAAGCATATGAATGAGGTCTGTAAGTAGCTTTTACAAGGGATGGTTCCTAAATTTGGACTTCTTGGTTCTCTCCAGAGTAACAATGACCCCTCTTTTATAGCTAAAGTTAATCAGGAGCTGGCATTTAGCTTAGGAATTGAGTATTTTCTATATGCAAAGAGAAAGAATAATAAGAAAGGAAGAGAGAGACAGATAGTACAGTTCTTTTATATGTGCAATCTAGATTCAAATATTTATTTTAATGCAGAAGACAGGACTATTTAAGAGGAAGAGTTGGGTGTGAGAGGAGAGATGGGGCCAGGTAGGAGGTAGAGCGAGTGAGCATGAGCAAAGCCCAATGGTGTGCATGTATGACAATGTCAGAAGCCCATTGTTTTGTGTGATTACTAAAAATGAATTTTAAAAAGTGGAACAAAAAGAATTTTTGGATCTCGGAGCCTTTAAGAGAAGTTCAAAAGACAAGTGAAAATATCAAAGATGTTTAACTAAACTGTCAGGATATTCAGGGAGCTTGGTTCAAATATTTCTCAGACTTTTCCATATTACAACAGCACCTACGGTGGGATTAAAATTAACCCCCTTTGAGATAATGGATGGCAGGTCATTTGTCACTCATGACCTCTTAATAGATGATGTCAGCTGGGTCCTAAGATGCATAATTAGTCTGAAGCAAATCCAAAAAGCAATAGAAAAATATGGGATCAAGTTAGTCCTAGGAATTACATGCCAATACCCTATTACCATATGCCTAGATCAGCTCTTAGGGCTCTGTGCGTGGAAATGCCTCCCCAGGTTTGCCCCCAGGCTTTGTCTTTATCTAAGGGTGTCAGCCCAATAGCACCACTTGGTTTCCAGCCTCCTTCCTACTCACTGGGTTAAAACCCAGCAGCCCAAACCAGTGTTCACTGTGGATGAGGGAGGAGGTAGGTGGAGGCTCAGCTGCCTCTTATGCCCTGCAGATTCCAGGGTGAACATAGCATCTCAAGATTCATTGCTAAGAAGAAGGCCCTCTATCTCCACTGTCTGCCCAGCTTTTGGTTTGGGTAAAGTCTCTAACTAAAGGGTTCAATTCCTCAGCTACTCATTGGCCTGTGTACTCCTGGGATGTCTGTTTCTTTGTGGCCATTCATTAACCTTCTTCTCTACAAGAATTCCAGTTTTGTGGTTTTTACTCCCTAGCAAGTATTAGCTTACTGCTACATAAATAACACAATTTCAGAAAAATGCATTACTAATATGCTGGGATCTAGGGAATAGGTGTCACTTGTCTTGTGACAGGATCCAAGAGGGTAACTGGGTTAGTTCTCGCAGGAGTTGGGTACTTTTGCTGAAGTATATTGCTGGAGTAGCTTCATGATTCAGCCACTCTAAGAATCTTAGTCTATAAACTATCTGGCCAGAAACTGCAAAAACCATCACTTATCACTTTGAATTACTAGCTGCGCTTGCCATGTGCTTGATAGCCCTTTGTCCTTATAAATATGGCTTACTACGTTAGATAGCCACATGGGATTAAGGGAAGTAGGCAGATGGCTCTGTACTTTTGGACAAGACAATGCTATAGACACTTCCATGTGGGATACAGTCAGGTTTTCTCTACCCTCTTTATCATGATTCCTTACTATCTTGTTTCCATTTTGTAAATATACTGTTGGTAATGCTTTGTGGTTGAAGTTTTAGCATTTTGATTATGTCTGTGTTTTCTAGGCTATACTAGTTCCAAGCAGCCAAATGAATGGTTACACAATGCTTTTAACTGGTATCTTCGTGGGGAGAAAGTGGGCCATATAAGTTCCCAGAGGAGCCAATGAGATTTTTTTTCAACTGTCTCCAAGACAATGTTCCTGATCATCAGGACACAGTTTCCAAACACATAGACTCTTATTCACGATCCCTGGAGATTAAGGGCCTTCAGATATTGAATGGGGTATGAGACATAGTAGAGAGGGCCCTGCACCCCTGCCAGTTAGCTTCCCTGATAGAAGTTGTTTTTACTGGATGTGTCCACAGGTAATCAGGCCCAGGAACTGGTAACTTCTTCCAGTGCTTACAAAAAGATTATCCCATAAGATTCATATGCATATAATGCCTGATTCAACCATTAGATGACTTCCCAGGGGCATTGCTAATAAGCCTCTGTCATCTTTCTGTGACCCAAATATTAATAGGCTCAGCGCAATGAGAAACTTGGTGCCGAGAGCAAAGAACAGATGACGTGTATGCAAGTAATCTTGGACTGTGTGTGGCAACCATTACTGTGCCTGTGTAGGGATGACATCCAGACTATTAAACATCATGTCTGACACCTCAGAGGGCCAATCAAAGAACCAGTATCCCTGCATGCCCTTCTTGTGTTCAAGCACAAGTTCCAGGAAACCCTTGTTTAGTCTGTGCTGCTTGTGTCTTTCCTGATTTCTCTCTTGTTTTGAACAAAAAGCCACAGGTTGGTTGATAATACTCTGAGTCGCATTTCAGTTGTTGGAGACATTCTGAGGATTGCTTGTCCTCGTCATTATTTCTGAACAACAGAATTTATTAGTCTTGACGCTAGGTTTACTTAATTCAAGATAACTCAAATGTCATGCTACCACATATTTGTTGTTTAAAAAAATCAGTCGTATTTCAGTATAATTTCCCCCATATCTTTTATTTTATATAATAAAAAATTCTTTTCTGCTGTTGCTAGCTCACTGAAGGGCTTATCTGTATGAAAGGTTAGGGCCTCTGCCCGAGGAATAATAACTAGGTTGCAATGGAATTGGCTACATAATTTTCAGAGGTCAAATGAAATGAAAGTGCAAGCTCTCCTGATCCCAGAGACTCAAGAATTGTAAAATGGCAGCAGCAGAGCATTAAAACAAGTACAGAGCCCAGCAGAACCCCGGGGCCTTGTGCGACTGGACAGAGCACGGACTGCGGAGCTGGTCCCGCTTCATAGAATTTCCCGAAGGTCAAAGGGCCCAGCACAGTGGCTGTCCAATATCCAGATTGTTCTGAAGAACTGACCTAGTGAATGCCCATGCTGCCCCGCTGGGCACAGATGCCTCAGCATGTCCCTATGCCATGCTGACCGCAAATGCTGGACACCTCCCTTGAAGCTGCTTCCACAGACCCGTTCTGTAGACTTCACAGAGCTGTCCCCAGTGTCGGAATGAGTTCTGTGCAACTCCTGATCTTTTGAACCACTAGTTTCAATCTAAACTCATGGGTCGTGTGCTTTTGATTGATGAAGCTGGTTCACAGCCAACCTGCCAACCACTTCTGTTGTTGCTAGCTTATATTGATGGAAATCAGCCTGGCCTCACCGGGAGAGGGAGTTCACACGCGCATGAAAGAGGCTCAGCTGCTAAGCAGCCTGAGTGTCTGAGAAACATTCCTGATGGATCCCACCATCTGAGGAGTCCTCGGGCCACTTTTGAAGAATATGTGGCTCCCTTTAGGTAGACAGGGACATTTGACAGAGTACACTTTCTTTATGAGTGGAAATATTTTTAATTTCTAGGACATTTGGATGATTTCTAAGAACTGAGAATATTTAAAAAAGAGATTAAGAAAATTTACAGCCCCTAGAAGCAGGGCATTCAAACTTGACTTTTTTTTTCCTTTCCCAAATCTCTATTCACAAGACCAGGCAGAGACAGGAGGAACGAATGAGCTCTACATTGTCACACAATGACAGGTCTAATTACTACAGCTGTTTTCTCGAAGCAAAGAATGTCAAGTTAACGTTCGTGGTAGCCGTGTTGGCCAGCCAGAGGGAGCCAGGCTTGCTCTAGAAATGAGCAGCTCTGATCTGTAGGGCTCCGTGGAGCAGAGGCTGGGCCTCTGCTTGTGGCTTCTGGTTCCCTTGCAGGTGGAATTGGAAAGAAAAGCAGCTGGAATAACATATGCCTCTCTCTCCCACCGTGGAGGGTGGGCAGTCCTTTGAAATGGGTCCTTTAACAAGGGCTGAGCAGAGAGCAAACTCTCTTCTACAAGTGGCTTGGAGAGGCTAGCACTCACTGTCCAGGGGCTCAGTCACCCAACAGCTCCTGGAAAGCTGGAGACATAGGGGAGCTACCTGCAGAAGGTTGAGGACACATGCTGTCCTTTATAAAAGCTCCCAGTAGCATCTTCTCACTGGGCTGACTGAGCTGCCTGTGGGGAGGTCTACTCTTTGTCTCACCGTCTCTTTTTTCTCCACAAGAATGGTCAAGAGAGGCATCTTAATTCTAGTCTTCTAGACTAGAGAGTGCAATTCCCAATTTTCACTTTCTCAGCATAGAATATGATGGGAGAGGAGCTGGCCATCACCTTTTGCTCGATATCTCTCTCTCTCTCTCTCTCTCTCTCTCTCTCTCTCGCATGGAAGGCTGGGAGTGGTTCTTTTTCATGTTCTTTTTATTGTGGAAAGAAAGGGCAGTCACCCTCACCTGCAAAATAAAACACCCTTCACCAACAGAAAAGCCACCAAAGAACTGTAACATATTATTTTGGGTTTTTTTTTTCTAAGTCTTGGAGATAATTTTAGATTTACAGAACGCAGTAAAAGTAAGTACAGAGATTCAGTTTACCCTTAGTTCAGCTTCCCCAAACATTCCCAGCCAAGATAATCAATGCTACATCTGTCAAAGCTAACAACATTGGTGTATACTACTAACAGGCTTTTTATTCTTGGGCTGGCAAGGTGGCTCAGCAGGTAGCAGTGCGTGCCACCAGATCTGACGACCTAAGTTGGATCCTTGGGACTCACATGGTGGGGAGAAAAACTGACCTCCTCAAGCTGTCTTCTGACCACACATGCACCGTCCTGTAACATGCATGTGCCTCCCGCCTGCTGGCCCGAAAGACACAAAATGCAGAAACAAAAACATAACTGAAAAACCCTATGGATTTTTCTTGGATTTCACCAGTGTACCTGCTAATGTCCCTTTCCCCTTGTTTGTTTTAGATCTGGATGAGGATGCCACATTGCTCTGGGGAAAACCCTAAATATTAGGAGAGTTTCCAGAGAGTCAGTGGAGGATTTAAGGCAGGTTTTTTTTTTTTGTTTTTTGTTTTTTTTACAAAAAAGGTTTCCTTACAATTTTCCTTGCCTTCTTAGCAAGATGCATTCAACCTTAAGTGCTCTGTGAATTCTTGTGGCCTCGATGAACTTTTAGCCAGTTCTTAGCCAGTTTGAAGAAATGTTAATGCCAGGCAAGGAGAAATGCTATGAAGATTTATGAGTAAAGATATTGCAAAAACAAAGAGTATTATGGTTTTGGATTGTAACAAGTACTATTCAGGTATAATTCTTTGGTCCAAATTCCACGTTCATAAAACAGAATACTTTCCACAGATAGCACTGGACACACTCTTGTGGAACTACTTGTATTTGGGCTTAGAGATTTGCTCTGAGGTGAGGTGTGGTGGTTTGAATGAGAATGGCCCCAGCAGGCTCAGGTATTCAAATATTTGGTCCCCAGTGGAACTGTTTGGGGTGGCTTAGGAAGTGTGGCCTTGCTGGTTCATGCCATTGCTGCTTTTCTTTCTCCCTTGTGGTGGTTATCTCAGCTACAGCTCGAGGGCCATGTCTGCCTATCTGCTGCCAACCTCCTGGTCATGGTAGGCACGGACTGACCCAGTAAATTCTTTCTTCTCTGAGTTGCCTTAGTCATGGTGCCTCTTTACAACAATAGAAAAGCAACTAAAACATGACGGCAAAAGATGACAAACAGTGAGGCATTAGGTACAGTCAATTAGGAAGTTTGCTTTTCCTGAGTTACAGAGTCCAGTGTACACAACATGGACTTTTTTGGACCATGTTCCAAGACCTGGGGCATCTAGCTGTAGTTGCCTGAGATTCTGCCTTTCTCTTAGGTGTCTTTGCTAATATAGTTTGTTTTCTCTTCAAATGGAATTAGAAATGGGTTTATTACTAAGTAGTCTTGTGTCTATGACAATTCCCTTTGACAGTCTGCTGACTTGGGCTCCTGTGGGAATCTGTAACATTTCAGGAGCTGGGATTCTAGGATTCCCTCTGGTGGTTCTATACAATGAAGATCTCCCAGGATAATTCTAGCAAGCTTTCTTGAAGAGGATGTTTGGGTAAAGTCCAGCATTTTTAACAGTCTGATCAGTTAGGTCTCCATGCCCAGTCTTTGTCTACTTTAGTACTAAATTACAGGACTATTAAAGAAGCAAACCCCACAGCTCTATTCCCCAAACTTTATAGCCCACCCATTAGTGCTTACTTTTAAAATTGCTAATATTTATTGATCATTTACTATGTGTGAGGCAATCTGCTCTCTTGTTTGTATGTTTTTATTTTATGTAATGCCTCATAATTTTAGATAACCTCTAGGTACTGGCTGATTTTGTGTGTCAACTTGACACAAGCTAGAGTCATCAGAGAGGAAGGCGCCTCAGTTGAGGAGATGCCTCCATGAGATCTAGCTGTAAGGCATTTTCTCATGTCCTGCCTTCCTTCAGTGATGAACAGCAATGTGGAAATGTAAGTCAAAGCAACCCGTTTCTCCCCCAACCCGCCTTCTGGTCATGATGTTTTGTTGCAGCACTAGAAGCCCTATATAAGATACTCTATTACATTCATAATTTCATTGAAGCAAATTACATTACAACTCAATCTCATTCACAGTCACATGGCTAGGAAACAGTAAAGCCAGAAATCAAAATCAAAGTTGTCTGTCTTCAAATCCAGTAGTCTTCTTTTTGGTTACTGAGTCAGAATGTACAGGTGGTTAGTAAATACACATATATTTTTCTAGGTAAGAACTCCCTATACCCCCTTAGGAAAATATAACATTAGTTTCAGAAACAGATGATCTGTATCATTTATTGAAAAATTTTTCCATGTAAAACTCTGTGCTTGATACAGAGGGGAGGGAAAGAGATGAAAGAAAATCAGAGTGCTGGAATGGAAAGAACTCACGAGACCTGGAGGAACATTCTAGACCCATCTCTTCTATTTGGCCACACTGTATGACCTCTTTGGGCACCAAATGACTTATTTGTGAAGTGAGCAGGTGTGATTAGCTGACCTCAAAAGCTTCTGTCAGTTCTTTGATTCGTGACCCAAAGCTTTGTGTCAGAGATGGCACAGAATAAATGCCAGATGTCATCTTTACCCTCTAGGATTGTGAAACAAACGTTCAAACATGTGAAGCAGCAGGGGATCGGGGAGTGGAAAATTGCCTACTGTGGGTTCTGGGCAGCCTGCAGGCAAGAACCTACTTGAACTTCTACATATTTGCCAGTTTTAAGGACAAAGACATATGTCATAATGTCTTTCATTAATGATTGTACAAATTAGTTGGAGAAACAGGACCCAGGAACTTGGAACAGTGACTAATATAAGATACTAGATAATTAGGGACTAGAATGTATGATGGCCTTTCTGTGGGTATGGTAAAAATGTTAGCAGCTGCTGGGCATGGTAGGGCATGTCTATGATTCCAACACTTTAGAGGTAGAGGCAGGGGGATCAGGCACTCAAGACCAGTCTGTTGTATAAGACTTCCAAAAAAGAAACAACAACAACAACAAAAAATTAGCAGGGATTGAATTCAGGGGTCTTGCTTATTATACCAGGTGATTTTTTTTTCTAAGATTGAGCTATATTCCCAGACTATGTGTAATATATTTAAAGATCAGAATTAGTGGGACCGGATAGATGGCTCAGAGAGCACTGGCTGCTCTTCCAGAGGACTCATGTTCAATTCGCAGAGACCACAGGGTGATTCACAGCCCTGCAGCCCCAGGAGTGGCTGACACCCTTCTCTGGACCCCTCCGGCACTACTTGCACAGGACACACAGGTATACCTGCAGACAAAGCATTCACCCACGTAAAAATTAATAAAAATGTAAAAGATCAGAACTAGTGTAAAAAAAACCCCACAGAGAACCAATAATTAAATATACAAGTAAACACTGGATCACTATAGTTACAGATTTTCTCTTTGGTTTCAAGCTCTAGTAAGGCTCAGTGCTGGAGGTGTGCCAGGTGCTTTACCTTAGTGATTTATATTATCTAATAGCCCTCTTGCTCATCTTTGTGACATAAGTCTATTGTTAGTGTGGTTTTTGTGGATGAGGAAGCTGAGGCTTGCCAAGCCCAAGCCATAGGAGGGGCCAATGGCTCACAGCCGGTTCCCACTCTGATGGATGCTTTTAAACTCTGCCCTGCACGTCCTTTACAAACAGACACAGAAGTTCCCTGCTGGGAGAAGGTGGTCCCAGGTGTTGCTGCCTTGCTCAGTGCAGCTGTGTTCCTTGCACCTGCGGCCAACTGGCTCAGTCCCCACCCCATGGATTCCACTGATGCTTAAACCGCAGCTGGGGTCCCACCCAAACCACAACTCTAGGATGCTCATCACTTTCTTGAGTGAGCACTACATTGATTTCATCTAGAGTTAGGGCTCTCCAGCAGAGAACATTCCAGCTGTGCTTTTTGCCTGACACCACACACACACACACACACACACCAAAACAAAACAAAACAAAACAAAACCCCAAACAACTAAAAACCCTCAGAGCTCTGTGATATTTGCTGACATCTCCCAGCAAAAAAAAAAAAAAAAAAAACTGTACTGAACTCAGTACAGACAGGTGTTTGCTGTCCTGGGCCCCATTTTCAGCCCCAAACTCTATTTCCGGCAGGAAGCAAAACCACAGAGAGCAAAAGAGATCTTGATTTTCAAGTCACTTCTTCACCTAGGCAAAATTAGTACAAAGACATGCTATTTGGACCGGCAACCCTTGGGAGAGTGCCTTGGGAGAGCGGGAGTTAGATTTTTGAAGCCCAAGACACTGATTATCAGTCAGAATAGGGGCTTGAGATAGCTAGATTTTTTTTTTTTTTTAAGAAATCAAGACAAAATAAACAGTCAGAATGAGAACTGATTCGGGAGCTCACTGAGTCATTTCTTCACTGTATAGAAGAAACATTAGAAGCCTAGAGAAATTGTGTGATCCCGGGAAAGGACATGTAGCCACTCTGTGGCGGACATGAGACATGAAACTGAGATGATAACATTGTGAAGTGGTAGTTTTAGCTCAATTTCAATAATGCCGCAAACACATACTTAGCCCATTGTTATTATTGTATAATAATTGTATAGAACAGCGAGTTTCATCATGCCGCTTCTTATATGGTATACTGGCTAGTTTTTAAGCTAGCCTGACACAGGTTGGAGACACTGGGAAGGAGCTACCTTCAGTTGAAAGCGTGCCTTCACCAAACGGGTGGGAGGGAAAAGCCTGGAGTTCGTTTTTCTTGATTGATGATTGACGTAGGGAGGGGGGCAGCTCACCTTGGGTGGTGCTGCCTCTGCGTCAATGGTTGTGGCTGCTGTAAGTGGGCTGAGCAAGCCACGGGGAGCAATCAGTAAGCAGCACTCCTCCATGGCCTCTGCATCAGTCCCTGCCTCCAGGCTCCTGCCTTGTTTGAGTTCCTGCCCTGGCTTCCCTCAGCAGGGGAATATGACCTGAGAGCTTATAGCCATGTGTTTTATCCCAGCGCTAGGAACCTTAACTAAGGTATGTCTATAGCATATTTTGATCATATTCATCCCTCAGTTCTCCCCTTCCCTACTCCTGATGGCCCCTTCCCCAATAGTCCTCCTGCTTCCTTGCTTGTTTGCTTTTTAAGCTGAGGTTTTTTTATATTAGAGAAAGCATGCAATACTTGTCTCTTTGATTCTGACTTCTTTCACCTGAAATGATGAACTCCAGTTCTGTCTATTTTCTTGCAAGTAACAAGACTTAATTCCTCACAGTGCAATAGTACTCCATTGTGCACGTAAACACCATTTTCTTTATCTATGCCTCTGTTGATATGTACCTAGGCTGACTTGTCCACTTGGTCACAGTAACTTAGTTATTGTGAACAGTGTTGCAATAAATATGGTCGTTCAGGTATCTCCGTGAAATTCAAAAAACATTTTTTAGAGGACAATGAGTTTCTTTTCTTTGGTTTTTCTTATTTTCTCCTTGATTCACTGGGAAAATGGTGTGATCCCCTAGTAATGCCTTCTGGGGAAGGCTGCGTGTGATGAGATGATCATTTCCATGACATAAGATAGTCTATGGCATAAGACAGTGTTGTAGATCTCTGCCTGAGTTGACAATACTGCCTTCTTGCTATATCTTCATGAGAAAATTTTCTTTCTCATGCTGTGGAAAAGGGAAGCTATTTCTTAGGTTTCATAACACACATAACTGATTTACATACCATTTGCAGATTGCATGCTTTCTGAAGTTTTCAAAGGCTCTATTCCTCAGTATGTTGGCACTTTTTTTTTTCTGGGCCATCAAGATGTTCATGATGGGCAGTTGAGCTCCTTGCTCTCTTAGCCCCTCTTCCATCCCATTCATCTCCAAGATCTGTGTAATCTGGATGTTCTGTATCATAGGAATTGAGAAACTGATCTATAATAAGGAATTAACGAGAGAGGCCCATTTAGTGACCTATAACCAATATAGACCTTGGGTATTTAATTGAAAAAATACTAGGTGAATCTGATGAACTCACGGAATAGAGGTAAAAGTTTATCAACCCTATCGTAATAATTGCTTGCCATCAAGAGCACAGGGAGTGCACGGTTTATTTATGTTACCCAGTATATACATTATACATCCTTTGAAAACATTCCAGTTCTTATGGATTGCTCTGATTTCATCCCATTATTTGAGCCTGTGGCAAAGCTGTTCTCCCGTATTAACTGCTGTTACTATTGTTAGCTTCATTAGCTTCTTAAGGTACAGCTTGATCATTACTATTTTTGAGAAGTCTTGTCTTGTGCTTTAGGAAACCAGACTGTTCTCTTTGCCACCATGTGTCTGTGTGCATAACCTGGATGCGGCCAGATACTCCTTGTTTGTGTCTTGTTACATGAGGACATCACACTGCATTTGTCTGGCTGTCCTAGAGCCTCATGCTGGACCTAGAAGTTGAACAGATATTCATCAGGTGTAAACAGAAATTTCTGTTCTGCCTGGTCCCACAGCAATTCAGTCCCAAAGAAACACACAGAGGCTTATATTAATTTTAAACAGTTTGTTCTATTAGCTCAGGCTCATTCTTAACCAGCTCTTACAACTGAAATTAACCCATAATTCTTCTCTATGTTTAGCTATATGGCTCGCTACCTTTTCTCAGTGAGGCAGTCTCATCTTGCTTCCTTAGTGTTTGGCAGGTGGCTGTATCTCTTTGCCTTTCCTCTTCCAGAATTCTTAGTCTCGTCACCCCACCTATACTTCCTCCTTGGCTACTGGCCAATCAGTGTTTTATTAAACTAATATGAGTAACAAATCTTTACGGTGCACAAGAATATTATCCACAGCAATTAGGTGATCTCTATTTTCAGGATCCTGGTGCTCTCCCAATTATGTCATTGGGGTCTTCAATTTGGGGCTCATAGGTCATAGGTTTTGGACTAAAGCCTCTTTCTCCCTGTCATTTGGAAGGAGGTAGTTGCAGACAACACAGGCAGATTGTAGATACACACACACACACACACACACACACACACACACACACCCCTACCTCTTGATATGTATAATACCTTTACTTCTTATTTAGAAAAATTGCCAGCAAGACACCAGCACTTTGGACACTGCACTTCTGTGCCTATAGGCATTTATATCAACCTGCAATTGTAAAACAAAACTTGATTAAAAAAATATTTCCAGTTTCCTTTAATATTGCTTCAAAAAAGCAAAATACTTATTGAAGTGTAGTCATTATCCTGTGTGGATTCCAAATTACCTTTTTATGCAGTTATCCCTTTCTATCTATATGACTTTATGTTCTGACAACACATTTGTCAGTCCACAAGTATTTATTGAGAGCCCTGCAGGGTGTCTAACACAACATTTTTCATGTGTATCATACTTTTCCTTAAGTATTCTCCTGGTGTTATAACTCTGCTTTTAACACAGTTTCAGAAAGAAGAGTATTCACATGAAAGTGTTTATAACCCAGAGATTGGTGACTTTGATGAGGAAAGGGACAGCTATAATTTATTTGCCTACCGCATGCCAGGCATTATACCCTGAAATTGACATTCATCGATTTCATTTCTTTCTTACATACTCTACAGACACATGCTCTTCTAAACACTTTAAAGATTTATTTTTCTATTATTTTTTAAAGCTGTGTCTATGTGCTTATCTGTGTGAGGGTATGTGCATGTGTGTGCAGGGGCCTATAGAGACCATAGGCATTGGCTCCCCAGAAACTGGAGTTAAGGTGCTTGTGAGCCTACTAATGTGGGTGCTGGGAATTGAACTAGGGTCATCTTCAAGAGCAGTATGTACTGTTAACTGTTGGGCTATCTCTCCAGTCCCGGCTATTATACTTTACAGCCAAGGAAAGAGATTCCAAGCTTACAGTATCCTATGATCTCAAAGGGTCAGGCCAGGGCTTGAACTCAGGCCCATACACTAAAGCTGACATTATTCACTGTGTATTAGCATCTCATTAGTTAAACTACTCATAAAGGCAAACATCTGGGTTGATTACAATTAAGGTATGCTATAGTTTCTCAAGGGTAGGATTTCATAAAACTACAATGTACCATTTGATGATTTTGACATGTCTTTGTGTCTCTGCTTTTCTGTATTCGTGAGAAATAGGACTCACACTGAGATCCTCCCATGGGCAGCTGGAAATGATGTGAAGATTTCTCACCCTTCCTCTTTCCATCAGTCACAAAGAACAATTTGCAGGACTGAATCCAGACTTAAGAGCTGCACAAGGACCTTCATGATTTCAGCCACATGGTCTTTCTGCTCTTGTTTTGTTGAGTTCTTTGTGCCTCATTTGAGTTTTGTGTGGCTCTTTGTCTCTCTGTCTCAGCATCTGTCTTTATTTCTCATAAGTCCCAGAGAAAAGCAAACAATGGCTTTTATTTACTATCTGGAGTAAGTTGTGGTCATTCACTCATTTGTTCATTCACTCATCAATCAGTTCTGACTTCTTCATGTGTCTAAAGGATGTGTGAAAATGTACACTGCCCACCCCTGGGGGCCTAGAAGACAAGTAGGCACACAGCTGACTGTGACAAGATATTCATTCTACCTTAGTCCTGTGAAGGAATCCAAGAGACTTCAGGAGAGTTAGAAATGAATTAAATAGGAAGGTTGACAAGATAGGAAACAAAGAAACCAACAGACTAAGGAATCTTAAGCTGGAACCTGGCCATATCAGAAGCATTTTTTGATCTGTTCCTATATATCATCTGAAATGTTGGGAGTGTGACAATGGGAACCACATTCATACGCCTCAGAGAGCTGTTGGATATGAATATGGGGGAAAGACACAAAAGACACCAAGAGCAAAAGTTAACTCCACAGTTACAGAATCAAGGCAAAGGCTCGTTGAGTTGGACCTTGGGGATGGAACAGACTATGAACTACCATAGGAGGCATGCTTAGAATGATAAGGTGTTTCTTTCAGGGTCTTTGTGAGGCAGTGCCAACTGGTAGAGAAGCTTGAACCAGCAAGGTATATTAAGGAATTTCAGGGGTCATCGGATAGAGAAAGGGATGTGTGCTTGTGGGCACTGGTGAAGGGTGAGCTGGGCTGGTGTGCAAGGCTATGGAACAAGATTAACATTTGAGTATATTTTCATCAAGGACGAATAAAAGTAAAGGTTAAAAATCGAAAATTTAACATTATATTCATGCTGGGATTTTGACAAGAGTTGTGCAGAATCTATATATTTGGGGGAAATTGACTTTTTTTGAGTGCTCTAAACCACGAGTGTGGTGTATCAATTTATTTTTATTTTCTTTGATTACCTTAATCAGTATTGTTTAAGATTTAGGACACAAATCATATCCATGTTTTGTTTCATTGACATCTGGTTACAGCTAAGTGATTGGGGGCTAGTGTAAAGAGTGTGTTGTTTTAAATGTAGGTATCCAAGTGTTCATTTCCAGGAAATGTAATGACATTTATCACGAGTCCTATGGCATTTATAAGCACTTGTTATTTCTAGGATGCTTCTGTTCATTTGTTTTTATAGTTTTCATGGAATAGCTATGTAGACAATGATATAATTAACAAATGGAGACAGTTCTATTTCACGTTTCATCATTTTTTCTCTGGAAGCCTTTTATTTCCTTTGTCTTATTACTCTAGTACTTTCAGCAGTTTATTGAATAAGCACTGTGAGCAGACATCCAGTCTTGCTTGATATCTTAAAGGGAGAGCATCTGTTTTTTCATTACTGAGTAGCATTAGCTGTAGGTAATTGGTTCTTACTGAGAACCGATTGGTAAGTATTCTTACTGAGGTGGATGATTCTCTCTTCCTATCTTCCTGAGAATTTTTATCATTATATGTGATTTTCCGTGGTCAACAGATTGGTGGATTTCATTTGTTATTTTTTCTTTATTTAAAAGTAAAACATAATTTTGTAATTTTAGTCTATTCCCTTTCTTCCTCTAACTTCCCTCCACAAATTGTTCCTAGACTCCTCTTAATTGTTTTACACACACACACACACACACACACACACACACACGTGTATATATACATTAACATACACCATATATGCCTACACACAATGCACACATACATATATACATACCACTTATGCACATATACACATTAATATATAAATACATCCCACTGAGTTAGTTCATTGTTGCTTGCATGCATATGATTTCAGGAATGCCCACTTGGTATTGGATAACCAATTTAGGGAGCTCCTTCCTGGGGGAAGCTACTTAGGTTCCCAGTATTCTTTAGTTGCTGTGGTTTTTTAGTTGCTGTAGTCGGGCCGGGTGAGATTTCCTCCTTCTATTATGCATGTCTTGTGTTGTCCTCATTCAGGTCTTGTTTAGGCAGCCACACTGCTGAAGTATCATGGGTGTAGCATCCCTGTCATTGCCAGGCAACACAAACTCACAGCAGATTTCCTGGTGCTCTTGCTCTTAAAATCTTTCTGCCCCATCTTCCAAGATCTTTTCTGCTCCTTAGGTGCAGGAGTTGTGTTGTAGGTGTATCCACTGGGGTCCTGCATCCCACAATCAGTTTTAACCAGTTGTGTTTTTTTCTGCAGTGGTCTCTGTTGCAAAGAGAAGCATCTTCGGTGAGGGTTGGGAGCTACACTTATCTGTGGGTATGAAGATAAATGTTTAGAAAATAGTTAGGAATTATGCTGGCTAAATAAAATGGTAGTTGTATTACTTTTAAAATATGGATGAAGGCTTGCGTCCCTGGAATAAACTTTACAGTTTATTACAGTCTTTAATGGGTTGTTATCTATTCATGAATTCTATTTTTTTCCCAAGGGTTGCGTGTTTGTATCCATGAGGGACAGTGGTTTGCCGTTTCCCTTTGCTCGGTTTTTGTGCTATCTTTATCTGGTGTTGGAATCGGGCTGCACTAGCTTCAGGGAACAAGTTGGGAAAGGCTTGCTTTTCTTCTATTTTCTGTGTAGAATTGGTATTGATCCGTTATCATACACCTGGCAGAGTTCTCCTGTGAATGATACAGGCTTGGAAATCCTTCTTTTGGAAATTTTAAAATTACAGATTCAAGCAATGATCTGCTTCATATGGGGTGGGTTATGGCAGGCTGGGTTTTGAAGAGTGGTCTATTTATTTATATTTAAGCATATTAGAATCATTTATGGTATTTGCTTATGATATTTAATGTCTTCTGTGTCTATAACAATATTCTGTATCATCCAGAATGGTAGTTTACGTCTCTTCTCGTTTTCACTTTTGTTGTTGGTGGTATTGGTTTTACTAGAGTTTCATCAGTTTCAAAGAACTTGAATTCTCAATGACTTTTCTATTTTGGTTTCATTTGTTTCTATTCTTAGTCTGATATTTTCTTGCTTTCTTTGGGCTATTTTACTCTTTTTAAAAATCAGCTAAAGAGTTATGCATGAGGTTATAGCTTTGCGACCTCTTCTCCTTCTTAATGTGTTGTCTGTGGTTTAAGTGCACTCCTCAACACCCCTCTTTATACTTTTCAATCACGTATATGTGTTAAAAATCCCCCTTCAAGTTTCATTGACACACCAATTATGTAAGAGTATCTGGTTTAATTTCCGAGTGTTCAGAAAAGTTTCCCCATCACTTTGTTCTGTTGCTAATGTCCATTTAGAGTCTACTGTGCTCAGGGTTTCTGGGTGATTTTAATTCTTTGCTGAGATTCCCCCTTCCCCGACAGAATCTATTTTGTATGTCCTGTGCACAGGGGTGTGTGTGTGGGGGTAGTTTATAGCCTGCTTTTTATTTTAAGGGAGTATTTGATCATTGTCAATTAAATTCCATTGGTTGATGGTCTATATATGCTTTTGATTTTCTGTGAGTTATTTAAACATTGCTGGGAGGAAAGGAAGGACTATATAGCTATAGTTAGAGGTTGGTCTGCTTTTCCTGAGTTCTGCCAATTTTTGTTTCACATATTTTGCAGTTCTTTTGTTGAGTGAATATACACTTGGGATTGTTCAGCCTTTTTAGAGAAATCATCTTCTTTAGAATTACAGAGTGGCCTCTTCTGGGCCTGAAATTGCATTTATACTTCGAGGGCTACATTTTGTTTACTAGCACAGCCACCCCAACTTCCATTTGCTTAATATTTGTATAGCAGAACTTTCCCTACACTTTTGCATTTCTGCCTGTATTGTGAAATTTGAAGTTTTATGTACTCAGCAATCCTTGGGTCTCTCTTAGTTGTCTTTCCCAATATTTGTCCTTTTACTTATGTATTTTGGCTGTTTACACTCAATATAATAGTTGGTAATATTTTTTCTTTCTTTTTTTATTACTTTATAAATAGTACCAATCAAAATTTCCACTTCCTTCTCTCCTCCCACTTCCCTTTCACGCTCCTATCCCCTTCCCCCTCCAGTCCTAAGAGAGGGCAGGGTACCCTGCCCTGTGGGAAGTCCAAGGCCCTCCCCTCTCCATCCAGGCTTAGGAAGGTATGCATCCAAATAGACTAGGATCCCAAAAAGCCAGTACATGCAGTAGAGACAAATCCCAGTGCCATTATCATTGGCTTCTCAGTCTGCCCCAATTGTCAGCCACATTCAGAGGGTCCAGTTTGATCCCATGCTCATTCAGTTCCAGTACAGCTGGATTTGGTGAGCTCCCATTAGATCAGGCATACTGTCTCAATGGGTGAACCAACCACTCATGGTCCTGACTTCCTGCTCATATTCTCCCTCCTGCTCTTCATCTGGACTTTGGGAGCTCAGTCCAGTGCTCCCATGTGGGTCTCTGTCTCTATCTCCATCCGATGCCAGACAAAGGTTCTATGGTTATATTCAAGAGAGTCATCAGTCTGACTACGGGAAAAGGCCAGTTCAGGGACCCTCTCCTCCACTGCCCAGGGTCCTAGCTGGGGTCATCCCCATGGACTCCTGGGAACCCTTCCAGAGGCAAGCCTTTTGCTAACCCCAAAATGGCTCCCTCAATTAAGATATCTCCTTCCCTGCTCCCATATCCATCCTTCCTCCATCTCAACCATCTCACTCACCCAAGCTCTCCCCAACCCTCCCCTTCTCCCTTCTCTCTCTTCCTCTCCCTTCCCCTATCCTACCCCACTCCTACCTCCATGCTCCCAACTTTTGCCTGGCAATCTTGTCTGCTTCCAATTTCCAGGAGGATCTATATATGTTTTTCTTTGGGTTTACCTTATTACTTAGCTTCTCTAAGATCGTGAACTATAGGCTCAATGTCCTTTGTTTATGGCTAGAATCCACTAATGAGTGAGTACATACTATATTCATATTTTTTGGTCTGGGTTATCTCACTCAGGATAGTGTTTTCTATTTCCATCCATTTTCATGCAAAATTCAAGATGTCATTGTTTTTTTACCGCTGAGTAGTACTCTAAAGTGTGGATGTGCCACACTTTCTTTATCCATTCTTCTATTGAGGGGCATCTAGGTTGTAATAGTTGGTAATATTGAAGTATGATGTTACATTCCTATTTCTTTCTGTTGTACTTTAAAGATTTTTCTGTTTTCTTTTTCCTATCTTCCTGTGAGCTAATTCAACAATTTTTAAATGCCATTTTATTTATATATTGTTTTTTGAGTATATAACTTTGTGTAGCTTTGAAAACAGTTGTTCCAGGAATCACATTCTATACATTATATAAGTTATACACATTATATATGCCAGAAGCAAAGACCTGTATTTTGAGGCCTGTATTTTGTTTATAGCCATCTTAAATTCTCAATTAAGTAAAATATTCACCTCTATCACCTTTGCAGGGCTAGTTCCGGACCTAGAAAATTAACCTAGTATCACATCTCCCTACGAGACCAGCAGGCCCCAGGCTTCAGAAGCAATTAGCATTTCCTTTGTTAGTTATTATCTCTTTCTCTCAACCAGAGGAGATGCTTCCAGACCTGAAATTCAACAGACAGGACTTTCCAGAATCCTACCATCCCCCCTGCCCTTTTCCTATAAAACACTCCTGAGAAAAAATAAAGTTTGTAGCTTGATCAAAAAGCCAGACTTGCTGTCCATTTCTCGTGTATCTTGTCCTCATTCCTCTCTCTCCAGGCTTAACAGGGACCCCCGTTAATGTCCTGCTGGTCGGGACACACACACACACACACACACACACACACACACACAATTATATACACATTATATAAGTCTTCTTATCCATGCTTTTATTTTTTAAAGTTTCAGTTATTTGTGATTGACCACATCTGAAAATACCACATCTTAAAATTCCAGAAATTGATAGGCTTTAAGTTGCTTGCCATTCTCAATATTATGAGATCTTGTGTGTCTTTCTTTGTCGTATTCAGGTTATGCGTCCCTTCATCTAGTGTATTTATGCTGTGTTGTATGAATACATGTAGTGTGTTTATATTTAGGGCTCCCTATTAGTTACCTAGTAGGCTATCAGATTGTTGGTTGCTGTATTTTAATGTTTGTACTCAAGAAATCTTTGTTTTGCTCAACAGTGGTCCCCTCCCCCCCAACACAAGAGTAATGATGCTGGCAGTGGCAATATGCCCCCTTTAAGTGAAAATTATTGACTTAATAAAGGTACAAAAAAGGTGTTGTTAAGATATACAATAAGAACAAATGTCCTGTGAAATATTAAAGAGGGAGGAGAAATGTGCTAGCTTTGCTGTTGTACCTCAGACTGCAAGAGTTATGGCTGAAACACCTCAGAAGTTAGTTAGGATGGAAAAAGTCATTGAAGTATGATCCAATTGATGACAATGTATTTTACTCAAAAAAAAAAAAAAAACAGCTATACATATACTTCAGAAACGGATCCCCTGAAATGAGTGGTACCGAAGCACTTAATGCATAAATGGGAGAGTCACACAGGTTAGAAATAAGTTTGGAATGGAAAATGGAAATTAGTGGAAAGTCTACATCTGCCAACGAAGAAGCTGCCACAACATTTCTGGCAGTGTTGAAATTAATTAAGAAAAACAACATCATATAAAGCCAGTCTTTAATTACGATTAAACTGGATTTCTCCAGAAGAAGATACCCAATAGATCCACTTTCATTAAATTGCAAAAGAGGCACCAGGGAACTAAAATTGGAGGGACAGACTGACAGTAGATTTGACAACATTTCAGGACACAGCAAAACCAGACATAAAATGTAGAGGAGATAACACACACACTCTCTCTCTAAAACAAAACCCACACAAATTATTTTCCTATGTTCTGGAGTCATAAACAGACAATGTGAGTGATAGACATTTTCCTTATAGAATGATTTCTATCAGTGCTTCTTTCTAGATGTGGAAAAATATCTAGAAGTTCTAGGAGGAGTTGGAATTTAAATTCTTATTTGTAATGGATATATTTGGCCATTCTGAATCTGTTGCTATGAAATGTAGAGGCTGCATTTTGTATCTCCAAGCAGAACCTCATGGATTCATTTCCTTAACCAGTTCATCATTTGGTTTGTCAAGGATATATATATATATATATATATATATATATATATGTGTGTGTGTGTGTGTGTGTGTGTGTGTGTGTGTGTGTGTGTGTGTATGTATGTATCTTCCAGGTAATTGAAAAAAATTGATAATTTCTCACCCAATCACATTCATCAAATGGGTGAGTTAAACCCAGAAATGGTAAATGCTTTTTGGAAGGTCTTATGGAGTAGAGTCAAGAATGTTTTAAAAGCTTCCTAGGGATCAATGGAAAAGTGAGAAAAATCATTCATGCAACAAGACAAGTTGGTCGGGGAGGATTTGCTGACATGCTTGATGAAGTGGAAGGACATATTGGAGGCCATCAAGGACTGTTAAGAAGTGAGGAGTTGGAGAACTTGCAGAGCCATTTGCAGAGAAAGGGGGAAATGATGATGAAGAGAAGCTGAAGTAGAGCTGGTAGTGTAACCATCACTGAATGTGAAAGAACACTGAAGAACAGAATGATGAACGTGGTTCTTGGGTCACCTGTTTGGTCTCTGAAGGGTTACCCTTTGCAGCAGCACTCCAGTGAGTACCAAGAGACAGCTTCTTGTTATCATGTTAGTAGATTTTAGGAACAAGCAAGCAAGTGGTCAAAACAAAAACAAACAAAAAACCTTCAGCTAACAATTATTCCAAACTATTGCATCATCTTTCTTGACTTCTAACCTTTGGCATCATCATGGCTCAGTGATCAATAGAAGCAGATGACCCTCCTTCTAACACATCATCCCTCAACATAGCCTAACACTGAATCACAACACACACAACTCTCTCCCAACTTTCTCTCATTGTGCAGTGATTGTATCATCTTGCATCATCATCATCAAGATGCATACAAAACAATAAGGTATTGGGAGAGACCATGTTTACACAGTGTCCCACTGTATTGTGATAATTGTTCTATTTCATTCTGAGTGTTGTTACACTCTTACTGTATCTAATTCATAAGGGGCAGTAGATATATACATACAGAGAAAGCATATGTAAATAGGGCTTAGTCCTAGTCACAATTTCAGGCATTTCTCAGAATGTTTTCTCTGCAGGTCAGGATGGGTCTAGTGTTTACACAGCTTATTAAAGTCAGTTAGCTCTCCAGTTTGAGTGAAAAGTGCATGCACCACCTTCTCCTTGTCCCCACTTACAATGATCTTAAGCACCCCAGTCCCTCTGTGCACATTTAAAGTCATAGCAGGGTAATGTTTGCTGCGACTAACAAAACTAATGTAGAAATGCAGTACCAGGAAGAAGGCTTATTCTATTTATATGCTTTCTGGAACCTTCCAACAGTTCTGCCTCCAGTTACCAGAGCTTGATTACAATGACTTGAAACTGAGTGCTTTGGGTGTATCTTGTTTGAAGCTACTTAGCTTCTTAAATCTGTAGATTTATGTCTCTTTCCAAACTTAGGAAGTTGCCAAACAGTTTTTTGTTTGTTTGTTTTGGAGGGGGCACACTACCCTAGGCTCATCATCTTTTTCTTTTCTAATCCCATTAATAAAATTATTAGCCCTTAGCTAGGTGTATGGCATACTTTTAAGGCTGAGGCGGGCAGATCTCTGAGTTTAAGGCTAGCCTGGTCTGCAAAGCAAGACCCTCTCTCAAAGAAACAAACAGACAAAAAGTTAAAAATGAATTATATATTTTGTTTTAGTCCCACAGGTCTCTACACAATTGTTTTCCTCCCTAGTTCATTTTCTCTTTGTTGCTCAGTTTGGGTAATTCCTGTTCATTGTTCTATCTCCTGCTTTAATATTTGTTCATTTACTGACCATTTAATTTGAGCTACTGTGTTTTTTTTAAACGTATTTATTTATTTTATCTGAGAGGGAGGAGTCCATTTGCCACAGCATATATGTAAAAGGGGACAACCTGAGGACTGGTTCTCTCCTTTGGTCATGAGGGTTCTTGGCACTGAACCTAGATTGTCAGGTTCATTTTTATTTTGAGTTCTATAATTTGCTTGACTGTTCTTTTTCAGTCTTTTATTTATGTACAAATGCTTTCTGTATTTTTGTTTGTTCTGTGTGTGCTTGTAGTTGCCCATGAACGTCTATCATAGCTGCCTTAAAATCCCTGCCATGCTCTCATAATATCTCTTTCACCTCAGTACAAGATGCTATTGATTGTCATTTTTCGTTCGGTAGGCGATCTTCTTGGTTGTATGATGTGTGATTTTTTTTAATCAAAACCTGAACAGTTTTGTAGTTTGTTCACTTTTGTTTATTTTGTTTGAGCTTTCTGTTTGCTGTTCTGGTACCAGCCTGGTAGCAGTGATGGAGTGACATTTCATCCCTTCAAGTCAGAGGTGAGGACCGGGTGCTTCTCTTGTCCTTTGCTGATAATGGACATCCGAGAGGACTTCTCCTCATTACTGACACGTTGCAGTGGAGCCCCAGTTCCCATATGTTTCCATTGACTTTGTAGAAGAGTGGCCTTGTTATAGCTAGGTGATCGTAAAGGGTCAGACTTCAGTGGCCTCTATTGTAACCATCCCAGAACATACAGAGAAAGAGGCCTCTAGTTTCTGATGGATGGAGGTGGAAATCTACGGTCCTAGTCTAGGGCCCACCATGATCAGGAGGCATAGCTAGGTTAAAAGTCTAGGCTCCCGCTTTGATTTTCTCTGACACTTCTCCATGGATGTGTGTTACAGTCTCCCAAGTATGGAGAGCCAGGGTCTCACTTGACCTTTGCTTCCCTGAGTGGAAATGAGTCCACACCTTTGTTTTCCTAGTGTTTGGCAGGGGTAGAGTGATTGCTATCTAAGTTCCTGACTTGTTAAGTGGCTTCCCTGCTGGTTCTTTGGAGAGAGAGAGAAGTTTGATCTGAGACTCTCAGTGTTCCTGATTGCTGGTGTCTTCAGTTCCAAGTGCAAGACTCCATGAATCTTAAACCCCAGGGGATATCTTGCTCTGTCATTGAGTTTGGGTTTGCCAACAGCCCTGCTTTCTTCTCTTTATTTTTCAGTGTTTCATCTTCATTTGTGTTTAATTCCCAAAGTCTATAAGTTGTACTGGATGGGTAGATAAGTCTAAGCACATCTTTTCCATCACCCCAAAATGATAAGTATTGAATGTGAGTATTTTATTCTATATGTGGTGTTGGGGATCAAATCAAGGGCCTTGCACATACCAGGCAAACACCACTCTTAAATTAGATCCTAGCCCTTACCTGCAAGTATTGAAAATAAAATTCTTGTATCTAGTTGAATTTCATCTTAATTTTTGGAAACTTAATTACGTATTTGAGCATCTTGATAAAAGTAAAATGATCTTTAGTTTCAGTCTTCAGTATTCAAGTTACCAATAAAAGCGGGCATCTCACTTTACTCAGATATATAAATGCAAGGGTAAAAGGAGTTGTTCAATATTGCAAAATCTTCTTCAATTGTTGTCTGCATCTGTTGCAAATATTAGGATAACTTGTGACTTGTTCTGGGACCTCATGTTAGAACAGAAGAGAAAATAGACACCGGGCACTTCCTGGAAAAGGGTAATTTAGCATGCAAAAACTACCTCGTTTCCAAGGGAAGGAAGGATTCGACAAGATAATTTGTCTTTTCTCTGACAGCCAAGTGTTTCCACTGCTCAGCTTCTCCCCACAGCTTAATGTCAGCGGGTCAGAACCTTCAAACCTTCATGGCATTCACACGTAGCTGCCTTCTTTTTCAAAGATGTGGACAAAAGGTGTAAAATGGTTCTGAAGAGGTGTGGGAGGGGATCAGAAACAGGAGTGGCAGAGGGGTTCACGCCATCTTCAAAAAAGAAGCAGTGTCTGTGGAAATATCTGAGACTTGCTAATGAATTGGTCCGGGCAGGGTCTCTCTTGCTGGAAGCCTCAAGGTTGAGTTCCTCTCTGCTGTGTGAGCTACTCAGCATGTTTTTAAAAACCTTCCTTCTCATTTGTTTTCTTGTAATCTTGCACAAAACCATTAACAATGTAAATGAGGCAAAACTAAATATTTCCACATTCAATTGAGAATTAATATAGGTAAACACAGCTCAGGAGACGGTGAGAGTTCTTTCTGTACAATTTATGATATGCTTTTAAGGCCTGCACACCACTGGGTCTTTGTGTAGAGACACTGTGTGGGCAGAAGGATATTTTTTTTCCTCTAACTTATTGGGGGAATGGACTTTTTTCTTTTCACGGTCAATTTCATTTTTCTAACTAGAGTCAAATGCTTGATATGATAATTAAAAATACATCAAGTCACCCAAAGCAGTGCAGTTTTGTGTTTGGTTAGATGACAGGATAATTGCCAACCCTTATCTTCAATTTTCAGACTTAAATCTCTTTCCCATTTAGTTTTAATTGGCTCTGGGCTTCCATCCATCCTTAACTTCGGGTTCATTTGTCGCAATTGTTTTATATGAACGAAGTCCTTTTTCAATGGATTCAATAAATCTAGGTATCTGATTCATCTTTGCTTTTATGGTTAATATTTTAAAATTATAAAGCCAGACTATTTAGAACGTGAAGCCTAGGCATAAATGTCTGTTTTAGAATGCCTTTGTCAGTGACTGGGCATTAGCTCCTAGGCATTGACTTATCAAATCACATTTTAAAATCTCTCCTCTCTCTGAAAAGATTTTATGGTTTTATTTTCTCTGCTCTTAAAATTTCTGTTGATTTTCACAGCTCTCATAGCAGGTCTTTTCGAACATCTAAGTCTTTTCACAATGATTTCTTCTATTTTCCAAACTGCCAATTATGTGATCTGGCTTAAGGCTACCTTGCCACCTTAGGCCATGATGTTGATACAGAGCTCAGCCCTGTTCATCTGCCACCAGGCAGGGATTAAAATATTTTCAGGGGTGGGGGTGGGGGAGTTAGGAGGAAGTTAGAAATGTCTATAAAAGTTGTGTATGAGCCATAGGCTGTAGTATGAGCTGCGGGCTGCGTTCCTGCCACCCGGCTCCCAGCTGCCTGGCTAGCTTATTCCCCGAAATAATTACACAGAAATTGTATTCTTTTAAACACTGATTGGCCCATTTCTATTAATGTGTGTAGCTGGTGACTTACCAGGGAGATTCTAGCCTACATCCTTCTTGGGTCGGAGCTTCATTGCGTCTGCTCCTGGAGAGCAGAGGCATGGCGTCTGTCTGAGGCGTCTTATCTCACTTCCTCTTCCTCCCAGCATTCTGTTCTGTTTACTCCACCCACCTATGTTCTAACCTATCAGGCCAAGCAGTTTCTTTATTAATTAACCAATGACCTTCCTCCATCAATGGGCCTTTTCAGAAGAATGCACCAAGATGCAGGTAGTTGAGGAGATTGACAGTTAGCTTGCAGTGGCGAATAGCTTCTTTAGGTTAAAACTCCCTGATTTAGAGCACTCGGCGGCAGAGGCATTTGTAGCAGCACGTAGGTGGTCCTAGGTGGGATTACCTACAAGATGGTGGTGTTGCCACTGCTGCTTTGCAGCGAAGGTCCAGATGAGGCCGTTTGTGTGTTAGCAAGGAATGTAAGTGGAGGCTTTCAGCCCAAAGGACAGCAAGGCAGAGCACAGGACAAATGAGTGGATGACCTTACGACGATAAATACAAGTCTCCTCCTCCGATTTCCGGTGAGTAAGAGCTACAGTTGTAACAGCAGTGCCGAGACTAAGCACAAAGACGGCCATGTAAAGCATCTGCTGTTGAAACCTGATGCCAAAGGATTCCGGTCCCTCTGCTCACCTAGATATGCGAGGCAGGAGAGCGAGAGATGCTGTGAGGGAGAAGTGGAAAGAATTCCCCGGGGGAGAGTGGGAGAGAGAAGCCTTGCTGTTTCACGTTAAAGCATGGCCAGTGAGAAATCCCCAGAGAACGTTCCAGAAATGGGACAGCCAGTATCAGATGTTAGCTTGTCTGCTGTGGGTGAGAAAATGTAACCCATCCTTCATGACCTAAAAACCACCAATAAAAAATTCTGCTAACGTGCAATGCTTGTAAAAATGATTGCTTTTAGGGGAAGAGGATAGGGCCGGGTGAAGAAGGTGAAAAATTATGGAGAGTAGAGAACAGGAATTCAAGGAGGGCAGGAAATTGGAGCCAGAGGTGAGAGTAGAATGCAGGTTTTTTAGCAATTTGAAGAAATCTCAAGGCAGACATTTGACTTTTTTTTTCTTAGGACACAAAAATGGGGTTTGTGCCAAACAGATGTATATTTCAAGGAGCAGAGTGACCTCCGCTGATCTCTGAGCAGCTTCCATCGGAAGCATTTACCTTTCCAGAGCACTGCTATTCTGTCCTCATTGTTTGTTCTCCTTTGGCTCTGGGCACAGAGGCCCTGTGCCCTTTAGAGCTGGAGAGTGGTGGCCTCCCCTTAGTCTTTTGAGATCCTAAAGGGGGGTGTGGGGGAGGGGGTGGAGTTTGTGGGGCATATTTTAAATAAAGGTGGGGAAGGAGAGAATTAATGCAACAGTAAGGGTAGCATGAAGTCAAATAAAAATTTGGTCATTTTGAAAGTGTTTATTATAAGTCTTCTGCTTGATCACATCTACTTTCTAGCTGTAACAATTTTGCTTGTCTCTGGCAGAGAAGGTCCCATTATAGGCTGTGGGGCTGGGGAGTGGGGGTGGGGCAGGGAGAGACAGGGAGAAAGGGTTGCTCAGAGGGTACCAAGTTATAGTGGGATGGGAATGGAGAGTCCTTGTGTGTTGTTGAGGACTAGGTGGCTATCGTGGCAGGAGTGCACCCTCCCTTGCAAAGAGCGAGACGGGAGCGCTGGAGATGGGTATGTGTAAGCTGTTCTTAACATCACACACACACATGCACATGGTGTGCATGCCTTAGTACCACACATGGTAACTCACTGATACACACAATTTTTGTTTGTCTGCATCAGGTAAAGATAATTATAAAAATAACATATAATCTCAGTACTCAGGACACTCAGACGGGAGAATCACGAGTTTAAGACCAGTCTGGAATATGTTGTCAGACTGTCTTAAAAGTCAATTAATTAAAATTTTAATTTTTAAAAAAAATTTAAAAAATTCTTGAGTCGAGCTGAACCGAGCCTTTGCCTCTCCCAGGACCATGGAGCTCTGGCTTTCAGAGACTGAAGCATACTCTTGCCCAGCATTGCAGGGTGGGGTCAGGATGGCATGCTGTTAGTCCCTTTCACTTGTTGGCTAACTGGTTTTGGCCCTGGGATTTAGTGTGTGAACTTTAACTGTTTTAATTGAGGACAGGCCGAGTACACCCCAGCTCCCCTGCCTCACTAAGTGTTCCTTATGTGTGCTTGGACTTAGCACAGAAATTCCCTCCTGAGGAAGACTTTGGTGTTTGTTGAAGGGACTCTGGGAGGATGGGGAGGGAGTGCTGATGCAGGACCACAAAGGGAGAATCCTGGAGGTGGGGTCTGTTAGAAATATTTTCTAACTGGAGCTCCCTGCTGATACAAAAAAAATCCCAATCAAGCCAAATCAAAACAAATCAGATTAAAAGATGTCCAGGTTCAAATAGGACTCCTGCGCTCTTGGGTGGCCTTGAGGAGAACTGAGAAGCTGCCAACGCAACCAGCAACCACCGAGGGGAAGAGGGAAAACCAGGAAGGGACTTTCTGGGGAGCAGTTTAAATAGATTGGGGGGTGGTCCTGACCTCCTCTGGGGAGGGGTCAAGGTTTTGCAGGCTTCCTTGACCCTCCTCAGGGAGAGGTCAAGGTGCAAGGGGCACAGGGGCAGGGCCTCCAAAGATGGAGGCCAGAGACTGGAATTTACAGGGTCTGTAGATGAATAGACTCGTTTCTAGTTATATTTGGTCATGGACCTATATTCTCAGACATTTTTCTCTAAGAATTTGGCTTGAAGTGGACTCTGGAGGTATGTG
This sequence comes from Microtus oregoni, assembly GCF_018167655.1. Lineage (NCBI taxonomy): Eukaryota > Metazoa > Chordata > Mammalia > Rodentia > Cricetidae > Microtus > Microtus oregoni. Next base: position 38,807,432 of record NW_024543072.1, read on the forward strand.
ATGTCTCCCCGAAAGGTGGAAGAAGATGCCTTTGAGGGATGACCATGCCACGTCTTTATACCTCACTGGAGGTTCCTCTAGGGCTGGAGGGATCTGGGGGAGTGTGGAAGAGGGGAAACAGTGCCTAAGGGGATGACTGTGTTGGGGCATCCTAATGAGAACCCTTTACCCGTAGTGATTCACCTACCAGGCATTTATAGAGTACAGGTAATACGTTAGGTATTGTGAAGACGGAGATGAAGTATGCAGACCCTGCAGGGACAATGATTGCCAGAATTTCTGTTCTCAGTGCCAGTAGATTGCAAGTTCTGGCAATGGCTTCTGGAGCTCACATGACTTGACTCCGTTACCTCTTCAACTCACCCCCTACTTTTTCCTGTGTTCCTCTGACAGCTTCAGACACACTGACCTCTTTGCTGTTAACAGAACACACCACCACACACTCCCTTTGGGGATTTTGTCAAGAGTGGTCTTCCTCAAGACTTTCATTTACTCAAACGTCATTTTATTCTGTCCTCTTTATTAAAGGTGCAACCGTGCCTCTTCCAATATACCTGATCTTTATGTTATGCTATGTTTCCTATGCTATCTTTGTTATCACCTGGTAGAATATATAATCAAAAAGCACAAGGCTTCTAGTTCATTGCCATCACCCATCCCACCAAAGCATCGGTGACAATGACAATGAATAAGTAAATTGACCAAAGTTGGGGTTAGTAAAATCATCCCATAGAGTCCCACGTTTCTCTGACAGGCCTTGATCAGGCTTTCCTCAAGCTGAACGATCCAACACCAGCCTTGAATCAGGAAGACTTGTCAGGTCCTCTAAGTGACCCTGCTACATGAGGTCCTTCCTTCCTGTGCTGTTGCAGGAAGAGCAGAGCAGCCAAGTAGGAGAGGGGACACATGGTCTTAGTAGCAGATGTTTCAGGAACTTGATTGTCCCAGCTTTGTCATGAATAGCGAAGGGAAGTTCTTAAGGGGAGCCTTTGTGTTTTGTTTGGGATCCTGTTTGTAGTCTTCCAAATATGAGCTGAATGCCACCCATCCGTTTATTTCTTTTCCTTCTTAGGTCCTAGACACATGTGGCCACCATCTGGGCTAGCCAGCCCTCTGGTCTCCCTGTCTTAAAGACTCACATTCTGGGGGCTGGAGAGATGGCTCAGTGGTTAAGAGCACTGCCTGCTCTTCCAAAGGTCTTGAGTTCAATTCCCGGCAACCACATGGTGGCTCACAACCATCTGTAATGAGGCCTGGTGCTCTCTTCTGGCCTGTAAGCATACACACAGACAGAATATTGTATACATAATAAATAAATATTTTTTTTTTAAAAAAAAAGACTCACATTCTGCCTCTTCTCTGGATATCTCTGAGAGCCCCTGTGAATACCTTTGATTTAGGTTGCTCTGCTGACCCTCTTTGGCCTTGTTCTACCACCTCTCTAGATCTCCCTTTAGCTGCCTGGAGAAACCACAGTCTGTATTTCCCTAACAGCGAATTCAGGACTATATGCATGGGACAAATTTTACTGAGGACCTGCGCCCCCAGGAAAATGACAACCTAAAAAAGAGGAGCCTAATACTTCAGGTCCATTACCAGGGTCCCTATGCTCTGCTTCATGGTGGGTGCTATCTCTAGTTGGCCACCTCTCTTCTGAGTCCCAGCCTGCTCCATTAATCCAGGACTGGCTTATCTGATGTACTTTCCTCTCATATCTCATTACTATCTAAAAGGATCCTCTTTTTATTACTTTATCATTAATTTCTATTAGTTACATATCTCCCACACTACCAACATGCCTGCTTCAATCTCTCCAACATAGCAAAGGTTGGAACCTTGCCAATCTGTTGAACATATGGTTCTAGAGCCTTTAATATTATTGCGCACACGTAACAGTTTACTAATAGACATTGGAGAATGAGTGGATAGTCCATATACCATCTAAAGGACCTGTTTGTCTATATTTCATGAGCTTTAAGAATCTAAACCAGATATGATGGTAAATCTTTTTAATCCTAGCACCCGGGAAACAGAGGCAGGTGGATCTATGTGAGTTTAGGGCTACCCCAATCTACTTAGCAAATGCCAGGACTACATAGCAAGACTCTGACTGAAGAAAAAAAAAAGCAAAAGAAACCAAACAACAAAATAACCCACAGAAAAACATCAACAAAACAGAGACCAAACCAAAACAATTTTTATTTTAAAAAGCATCTCTCAATGTGCAACTAATTTAAAAAGTTTAAGATGTTGTGTTAGTTATATTAAACATATCTGCAGGATTATTTGTGCTAGCAGTTCCCAGCCAGGTAGGTTCATTTCAGATGCTGTGTATCTGGGGAGAAAGAAAGAAGCTAAGACCTCCGAGGGAAAGTGGTGCAATGGGAGAGAGGGGAGATGCCTTTTGTTCAATCCCCCAAAGAACTCTTCTGCTACATGATGTCTTGGGAGACTCACCAAAATTTTAGGAGGGAATAGGGCATCTGGGAAGACAGAACCCTAAGCTCAAGAGACTGGGGCTACCATCACCTGGTAACATAAGAAGTTATTTCAGAAAGGTTGGAACCAAGAGAACCTGTGGAGGGCATAGCGCAGTAAGCAGGTATAGACTGGAGTGGCCCCAACAGATACTTGGGGGAGTACAAGCATCTCCAGGGCCTAAGGGAAGGGTGTGCAGTGATGATGGGAAAGGAGGGACTGAGGGTTGGGATTATAAAGGTGCATTGTATTGCTCTCCAGGGGTTTGCGACCATGGCACTTGGTACATACATTCCAACATCAGATGTCAGAGGCCTCCATGGACCCCGCAAGGGATTATCAGTGCCAACTGGACAGTCCTTTCAGCTGGGTCCTCAGTACTACCAATGTTTGAAGGGAGATTCCCAAGATGTAGGCACAGCACTCTTTTGAGAAGAGGACAAACTCCAACTTGAGCCCTTCATGCTCTATGCACCTTTCCCCAGGCTTCCTCCTCTCCTGGGGGAGAAGGAACCCAGTTGTTCAAGCTGGCAGTCAAGTTGGGCCTTCTGTAAAGAGAATGTCCCGCAGATGGGAGGCACCAGCTACGTGCGGATCCCTGCTGCTGTCTAGGAGCAGTTTCTGGAGGATCAGAGGAGCAGTTGCACAGGCACCAGCCTTCTCCCTTGCTCTGCAGCCCCCTGGCTATAACCAGGAATTCTGACTACTTATACATGGGTTGCTCCATAGTGGAGTATTGTCCTTTCCCCCAAGGGAGGTGAGTGCATGCAAAAACAGGATAAAAACCAAAAGTTCCCACCATTGTCTCAGAACTAGCAAAGTGTAAGACACATTGTCTGTTTGAGCTCTGGAGGGAAAATAGCCCCATTCTAGCTTTTGCTGGTCTCTTCTTCCACATTTTACCCTCCTCATTATACTTCATCTTCTTGGAAAGACAGAATGAGAGGGAGATAGGAGGGCAGGAGACCAAGGTCCATTTGGGTTGACATGGAGACAGGCATGCGACTGTGAGGACATTTTGATTGAGAACGTCTGTGTTCTCGAGGACTTGAGACCCGATCTTGCCAATCATTGTTTTAAATATAAGGTGTACTATAACTCACACACTTCTGGGCATCCCTGGCATGTTAGTCCCCTGAATGAGACAGGGACTCAGGAGCCCTAGAAGGCTCCTCCCAAGGGAGCATGAAGCAAGCACTAGCATCTTGGGCTAGAAACCAGGCTAAGATTTTGGAGTGGAAGAGTGATGGTGTGAGCCCAGTGTCTGTAATACAGGACTGCCCCTGGCCTGGCCTGGTGCTCAGGAGGAGAGGAGGAGCTGAAAAGCATGTCACGTTAACTCCACATGACATCAGGGACATGGCTTTCTGCCTTGGTGGTCTGGAAACCCTTCATAATGCCACCCGAAGAAGGGGGCCTTCTCCATGCTTTGTCATGGCTACCTAAGTGCTTGGTGGTGTGTGGGGGTGGATGGCACTGGGAGGAGCACTTGGTACTGAGTCTGGTGTTGGAGAACATATATAAGACGACTCCCGAAGACTCCCAGTTCTCCACTTGGTGGATCTTGTTCAGGTGGGCTTCTGGGCCCCTCCATCCACATGCTTACAACAGCTACAATGGTGATCTCATTTCTCCTTTGTATGCGGGGATGGACTTTACAGAAAATTTGCTTTACCTGTTCTTATTTGCTCTTCATAACCTCCCACAAACTAGAAGCAAGCACAGTGATGCTTTTCAGAGCCAAGAGGGATTAGACTTGCCAACTTCAAGGCCACTTCAGCTCTGTCTTCCCAGGTTTTGGGGGCTTAAAGGTCCACTGTGGGCCGTTAGTTAGATGTGCTCCTGAAATTGGGAAGCCTAGATGCATACATGGCCTGGGGCCCTCTTCCTTACCTGTGGTTCTGAATAGTAAACAAGACACTAAATACAGAAAAGAAATCACCTATATTATTTGGAGGTACAAAGTCAAGCACACAGCTTCTAGTGAGAGACAAATTGCCCTATTGTATGAGCACAGAGCTGGGTAAGCATGCCTAGCTCAAGACAGCGCAGCTGGAAAATTTTCCAGATAAAGCAGATTATAAAAATGCAAAAGAAAAACCAAAGGAAAGAAGAAGAGCCTGGGTGACCGTTGCCAGCCAGGGGAGGTTTCATTGGGCAGTTTTTAATTTCTGTAACAAAATACTTGAGACAGGTTAATTTTTTTTTAAAGAAAGGAAATTTAGTTGGCTCATAATTTGTGGGGTTGGAATTCCAAGTGGTATCAAAGAGCAAGGGCTCCCCTTAGCCAAATGGCCCCATAGCGAACTGCAGTTGTGGGAATATATGTGTGCTAGTGAGAAGGGATTACAGTGTGGAAGTCAGAGAAAGACTCGCAACTCTCTCCGTTAATTTGCTATTGCCCTAGTGGGACAGCATGGCCAAGGTAAATTATAAAAGAAATCATTTGAGGGCTCACAGTTCCACGGGGTTGGAGTCCATGACCATCATGGCTAGGAGCGTAGCAGTAGGCAGGCAGGCAGAAATGGTGCTGGAGCAGTAGCTGAGAGTTTCGGTCTGATCAAGGTGGGCAGAGACGTGGGAGGGGGGAGAAAAGGGGAGAGGGAAGAGAGAGGAGAGAGGTGGGAGAAAGGAGAGGGAAAGAGCCATGATTGGGAATGACTTGGGCTTTTGAAACCTCAAAGCCCACCCCAAGTGACTCCTCCAGTAAGACCATATCACCTAGTCCTTCCTAAGCCATTCTACCAACTGCAGAACAACCATTAAATATGTGAGCCTAAGGGGGCCATTCTCTTTCAAACACCACAGTCCCATAATTTCTTTTGAAGGCATGCACTCGGTGGCCCTAAGACCTAACTTACCAGTACACTTCTCAGGGATCCACTACCTCAGCACTGCTATTTATACTCTTGGGCTTCCAGTGAACTGTGTAAGTGCACAGGGGTCCCCCTAGCCACAGTTTTACCTTCCATGGTTTCAGTTATGCACAGTTAACTGATATATGAAAATGTTAGATGGAAAATGCCCAAAATAAATGACACATCAATTGTAAATAACTTATATTACAGCACTGGCAGTATTGTGGGTGTTTGTGTATAATGAAAAACATAGTATGTGTTGGCCTCAGTACTGTTCTCACTTTCAGGTATCACTTGGGGTCTACGAATTCCCTGCAGATAACAGGGACTGCTGTACAACAATGTGTCTATGCGGAGGGAGAGAAGGGAGGGAGGGGAAGTCAGACAGACAGAGACACAGAGAGAGGCACCCAGAGAGAAATTACCAGTGTAGATAAGTAACCCGAACAAAATTGCATTGCAAATTTTCATCAGGATGCCAATCTTTGGAGCAGATAGCACTTCACAGTTGTATGGAAGCAACTGTGAACCATTCTCTGAGCTCTGATACTCTCTAAATGTGTGTGTGTGTGTGTGTGTGTGTGTGTGTGTGTGCGCGTGTGTTGAAACCGAGTCAAAGCTGACCCAGACAAGTATCCACCACCATGTGCAACAACCCATGTTGTGGGGCGCACACAGGACATACAATGCAGCACTTTGTTTTCAGGGACCCGAGGTTTATCCAGGGGACTGTGAAGTACGATGTGATGAGTGCAGCCAGGAAGAGACAAGCAGAGAGCTTCTGATCTGGTGTTTGCAGAAGGCTTTATTCTGGCTGCTCCTGGAGGTTTGGTTTAAATACATCGAGTGAATAGGATTTCGACAAGGAGAGATTATGAAAAAGATATTCCAGGCTGCATTATATTTGAGATGTTGATAAGTCTAGCTTTTCTAACGTTCTTTCTGTCTCTCCTCCTTCCCCCATCCCCTCCCCTATTCTGTGTGTGTGTGTGTGTGTGTGTGTGTGTGTGTGTGTGTGTGTGTGTGTTCTGGGTAGCAGATGCCTGTAGGCCTTTCTGAGGACTCCAAGAAAAGACAGATAAAAGAGACAGCTCAATTGAGCAAGATTGATTAGGGTTACCTTGGGGGAGGCATCTAGTGCCAGGCTGTGGAGTTAGGACTTCACACAGAAGACAATGGCGGATGACTGACTGGTTTTAAGGAAGGGATAGGGAAGACTGCATTTTGAGAACTCCTGGCAATGCGTAGATAATGAATTGAAATGTAGTCGGACACTGTGGCAGAGTCTTTGTTACTGCTGGATGAAGACTGGACCCTTGCAGAGGAACTGGGCATGAGTGTGAGAGGGTTCACTTAGGAGAGCAGAGCCTGATTCCAGGTAGCAGATGCCATTTTGGCTAGGGAGGGAAGAAGTGACCTCCTGCTACCATGGACAAGAGCCGGTTTCATTTAAATATCTTACCTGGTTTTAAAAAGGGAAAGAGAGCTTGGATTTTAAGAAATCCTTATGGACTGTATGCCACCAGCTGTTAGACAAAATAAACCTTTTTTTTCCCCTTTAATTATTCTTTGAAAGGTTACTTCCTCCTCAGGAGATTCTGGTGTCTTTCCATGAATTAGTTCTAATTCTTCATCCTTAGAAACTGGATCTTCATAGCAAGTACTATGTGCCAGATTATAGAAAGCTTGATCATGCTGCTTCTCAAGGAACAGGGCAGAAAACCAGGATCTTCTGCAAGATGCTGAGATGGACAAACCCTGTGGAGAACTGTTGATGACTAAAGCTATTCAGTCTGTTCACCTAGGTGGAGAAATGGGAGGCAGATTTGAAATGTCAAACATTGCCTCGCAGGGCACTGGTGAAGCCCTCTGTTTAGCTCTTTCAATTGTCCACTTAAAAGTGGGATGCTTCCAAATCCCGGAGCTGAGGACTGGACCCGAAGAATGATTTCGTGTATGCGGTTGAGATGTTTCCCTTTCCAAAGACCTTCCAGTTGCTCCCTTCTTGCCACCCGGGCCCAGGTCACTAGCATCACTCGTCAGGACAATTGCAATCATCTCTCATCTCTTGTCTCTGCTTCCACACTTTCTCCTCTAGAGGGCGTCATCCTCCAACAGCGTTCAGAGTCAGTCACTCACAGTATTCCAGTGCCTGCTGACAGAACACCACAAGGCCCACGCTCCCTTCTGTGGCTATGAGGCCTCTGTCCTGACCCCTGGGCAGGCATGTCTCCACTCTCACCCTCCTCCTCTCCGTCTTCCTCAAAGGGCCTGCTTTTTCCTCGGGATCTTCACAGAAACCCTTCCCTCTGTTTGGAATGTCTCTCCCCCATTGCTTCACAAATTCCTCTGAGTCTTTTCAAAATGTTTTATGCCCTCCCCTCCCACCATGCTTTATCTCTTAACCTTATGAAATTCTCCTACCACACTAAACATTTTGTATATTATTTTCAGAGACATTATCCCACTGTCGAGAGAGGCTGGCTTTGAACTCTGAATCTTCTTGCCTTAACTTCCCAGGGATTATAGACCTGTGTCATCACTCCTGACCCGCAATTTTACACTGTTGAATTGTTTCTTTGCGTGCTGTTTCTCCTTATAGCATCCCCGCATGAGCAGGGATGTGCCTTCCTTGTCTGCGGCAGTGTCTACTGGGCCCATAATGGTGTTTGTAAGTGCAACAAAAGCATTTCGTGTGCATGCATGAATGAACAAATGAATGGATGAATATGTGGTTGTTTCCCAAATTTCTGGAGATGGAACACAATAAGTAAAATTGTTTTTTTGTGCTATAGAGTTGGATCTTTCCAGGATATTTCTTGGATACCTCCTGAAGTTTCTAGCATTGTCTGTAGAGAAGACATTAGGCATATGTACACACACTCACATACAAACATATACACAGATACATAAGCATACACATATACCCATGTCATAAATACACCCACACATACCCCCATACATACACATATATATATCACATAAACACACATATACATATACACATGCGTGGGTAAAGAAGACATAGTAGATTAAATTATTATTAATTTTATTTTTTTGATCTTGAAATCATGGTCTGAAACATTCATGGCCTAAATCTTCTCTACCTTTAAATGTCCCTTCTGCACCTCCTCCAAGGGCTAGGTCATTTGTTGCCACAGTTAAGGTAAAATTTTCAGGAGTAGCTTGTTGGTGAGAAAGTCATCTGGTGTTCAAATGATCCATCTCCTTAGGGGAGTTCCATCAGGATCTCTAACTTTTTAGATTTAAAAGTAGGAACAGTTAGCAATTCTGATAGAGTTTGGCCAGATGGTTCTCTTCCCTGTGTTATGGGCTGGGTTCATTCATTCTTCCGTCCACGTTCAGTGGGTACCAACAAGAGGCTGAAGTAGCCAAGGATTCACTCACTCACAGGCTTGGTTCCTTGATTACTTCTGTGGAGCATTCTGGTCTCCATCGAGCTGACCTCACATCATGGTGGCCTCCAGGTAGCTAAACTTTCTGTGTGGAAGCTGGCTTCTGAGAGAGTCATTAGCCCAAGCCCTGAGTTTTGACCTTGATACTACAGCTTATTATCTTTGTGACACTGGGCAAATGACTTCAGTTCCTAAGGCTAGCCTTCACCTCCTGTAGAGTGGTGACAATAGAATACAATCCACTTTGTTGCTGTGAGGTTCTAAAAGAGACTGCTGTTTGAGGAGACTCTGAATATTCCAGCTCTTGTGACCTGGGAGTGTGCATGGGCCAGGGGAGAGTGACTTCCCCCCTCCCTTTCCACTTACAGTGGAGAGGTAGACCTAAAGATAAGTTTGATCTGGGAAAGGTGCTAGAAAAAAAAAATCACCATTTCAACATTCAAAAACACATTTTGTATTCTTTAGGGTAGAATCCACACTGGAAACTCAAGGCCTTTAATGCTGTTGAAGGCAAAACCCAGGAGAGGCAATGTGAGACAAAGGGATCTGAAAATGTCCTGTAAACCGAAACAAAGGAAAAGCATGTTCCTTAGCCCTGGAGCTTAGAGAGGACAGAGACTGAAAGAAATGGTCCAGTGAGAAGGTGTCATATTTAGGGCACAGTAGCCGTGGGCTTGGATCTGTAAGAGGAGGGTCAGATAGTCCTCATGACAGTAAATGTCAGTCTGTTTCCTTTTCTGTAGTCACCAAACTTTTAGGAAGTTGGTGCTACATGGAGACCTAATTAAGATGGGCCAGATTTAGCAGCCAATGCAAGAGGGAAGATGGCATCTTGGGGGGAAGATGGAGAGAAGAATGAAGATGTGAGGACCATAGGAACTTGAAGAACATTTGTTAAAAATACAACTTGTTGGGAGCTGGAGAGATGACTCCATGATTAAAAGCACTTGTTTCTCTTGCAGAGGACCTGAGTACAATTCCCAGCACTCACAGGGTGGGTCAGAAGCATCTGTAACTCAGTTCCAGGAGACCTAACACCCTCTCAGATGTCTGCAGGCACCAGGCACACACACGGCACGCATACATCCCTTCGGGCAGCACACTCATACACATAAAATAAAAATCTAAAACAAAGTCCCGTTTTAATTTAGTACATTAGGTAGGGGGTCCAATTGTTTCACTGGGGAAAGCTGATCCCAGGAGGTCGTTGGTAGAATGGTGCTTTTCTGGAGATGTGACTAAAAAATTCAACTCATTTACAGCTTCCTGTAAATGTTGGTGTCTCCCGCTATTATTTAGAGTTCAGGTAACTTGTCAAGGGAAATTAAGCTTAGCGTGGCAACTGTTTTTTGAGATCAGATTTGCCACACTAAGACTTAAGGTCTTTACTTTCCCACTACACCACATTTCCTTCAAGGATGGTGTATTTGGTACTCAAAGTTTGTTTAGAGCGTTACAGTCAACCTGGTGGCCGTTTGCAGCCCAATTACAAGAGGACATACCTTAGGTTAGTCAAAGCAAAGCCTGAGTAATTTTAGGACTGGCTAGGAATTGCCCAAATGTCCCTTTCCTTGATTATGTTGGGGTCAAGTCTCTAGGCATTAGCAGGCTGTGAAGTCTTTTTCTGTCTCAGTTCTTTTAAAAACCTGTTTATATGCTAATTGTACTCCACCCTTAGCAGACGGGCTATCATCTCTCAAGTAAATAGTGACCATAATGAGAAAAGAAAGCAGAAATGCAAATGAGAGGGAACCAGGTCCCGGTGAGCAGGAGCCAGCTGAGCAGAAACGTAGATTCCTGCTCAGAGCCACATTGCCTCCTATCTGAACTCACACCTTTATTTTTATTTGCTCTGGCATAAGAAGCTTTTCTTGCATTGGTAATGACATTGTTAATGTTTTATCAAGTGTGGAAGTCATGGTCACTTTGAAACCCCTCCCTTGGTAGATGGGAGACTTATAAGTATAGAAGCAAGCTCTGAGTTTGAGACAGGCTATCATCTGTCCTTGTCAAGCATATCGAGAATCCCTTGGGGGGTGTTGGTGAGTGAGTTGGTGACACCCAGTCACCTGTGCCCCCCAGAGAGCATGAAGTTCTCAATTCCCTTTTCTTAACTGAGTTCTGAAAGTCTCCCCCTCCTCTGCTGTCCTCACCAGTATTGTTGACCGTTCTTCCAGGCTCCATGAGACACCTGCCCATGTGACACCACTTCCAGACCCTCTACAACCCTCATGGCAAAGCTCTTTGTCCCTCCAAGCCATCCGGCCCACTTATACCACGTGTTTTTCTTCTGCTCACTGACCTCTGTCCATTTCTTGCTTGTTTCCCTCCCTTGCTTGTTGATTCTGAGATGACCAATAGCAATTATTTTCTTTTAGTTCAGATTCAGTCCTAGGATTTCTTAGCATTTGCCAGATACACAGTCCAATAACCTGGTCTTCAAATTCCTGGGCAGCGTCCTTCATTTCTGTCCTCTTCATTCAGGCCCTGATTGGACATTGCTCCAGCGTCCTAGTTTCTGATCAGAGTTTTCTGTCCTTATGTCACAACCCGGCCTTATTTACATTTCTGACTCTGGATCACTCCATTTTCTTATGCTTTCTCAGCACCTCTATGACTCTTCCATCTAGAACTCAGGGGTTGTGCAGAGATCTGACACTCATATTTTATAAGTGTCTCTGAGTTTCCCCTCCTAGAACAATGCCGCCGTTCTTCAGCATCTTCTTTGTCCTTTTACCTGAATACAGGAAAATAGAATCTACAGATTGGCATGTGGAGAAGTTTATGGTTCCCCATCTTAGCTGGTTACTTATGCTAATGAAAGACCTCCATAGCTTGGAGACTCTCACTCAAGTCTCCGGATAGCATGACCCCCCAGGAACTCACGAGAGACAGTCCTTGCTGCAATCACACGAGGTTTATTGACAGAACAGGAGCCAGTGCACTGGGGCCGAAACTCATTTCCCATGCAGGGGTAGAGAGTTCGACCCCAAGTAGCTGGGAGAAGGAATATTTAAGGGAAGAAACCATAACCCAATAATCCAAAGGGGGTAGGGAGTATGTCATTGGAAAATTCCGAAAATGCCAGTGATCATTGAAAAATTCCAAAAATACCAGTGATAATCACAAGGGGGTAACTCCCTGTTTCTCAAGATTATTCTCAAGATTATAATCTAATTTTATCTTCAGCTAGTTCCTAAAACAGTCACTGAACTGGCTAACCTAGATTTTTGGCTCTTCTCTTCCTGCTTAGATTTTTGGCTCTATTTTTTCTGCTAGAGGGGTCTGGATTTATCCAGGTCTTTCACTACTCAACAGTTTTTGAAGCCTATTCTGGTTCCAAACTTATGATCATTTTGCTTCTGTTGCCGCCATGCCCATCTCTGATAGTTCTTTGATTTCTTTCAGTGGCTCTCAATTCTTGTCTGTCTCTTCAGCTCCACACTCAACCCCTGTTCCTTCCATTTCCAGATGGAATGAAGAAAATCAAGCGTATTTTCTTCTGCTTATAATTTATGAATAACTGGGGTTATCACTTTCAGTTGCTCACCTGACAGCCATATCTACTACCCTTCTACTCATCTATGCAAAATAACTCCGATTATACAGCTTGCAGATTCTTGCCTCTTCCAGCAGATATATACTAATTTTTCCAACTCACTTACAGCTGCCTCATTTCCTTGTCAGGACCTGTTAGGCTTCGGAAGAAATCTTGGCCACTGAATTAAGGTTCTCTTAAAGAACTTGGGGAAAGTGCTTTTCCTTAACAAAGCAGAGGCCCCCAAATGGCTCTTCACTCTCCCTTCCAATATTGTCCTGTGTAGACGGGAACTTCTCATCATGATGGGAGTAGATGATTTGTTGAGACACCAGACAATGAATGAACCTGAATCATAGGCCTGTGATTAAGCCATTGGATCACCCAGTCCCTACCTATAATCATTCCACTCTTTGACTTCTTCATACATTAGATGATATAGTCTCCTTGTTTAACTCTTGTACTAAATTTTAGTTGCTATGACAAAAAGTATTATAAATGTTACGGTAAGCTTTCCCCTAGACCCCCGGGGAGTCCCTCTTCTTTCAGCTGTGCTCTAGATCTTGTTGCTTCCTACCTCTCCTCTGAGTCTACTGTGAACTTACTCAATTGCCTCCAGTGTCAAAAGCTTCCCATGAGCTTGACTTTTCTAGTTTTCAGCAAATCTCCATGCCTCGAGTAAACGTTTTGAGCAGACCTACTTTCTGATTGTCCTTCTTCCTTTTTCTTTTTAAGTCGCTCAGTTTAGTTGCCCAGGCCAGTGATTGCTTAACCACTGTCTTAACGTAAGATTTAAATATCCCATATGTCAGCTGGGACATTTAAACCTTATGTTACCGTACCCCTGCTGCATGTGATGCGGATAGTGTAACATCTTCAGTATTCAGCTTCCATGTGCCAAACACATTCCCCGCCATCTGCATCTTTGTAATTCTTCCTTAGGTCTTTTGTGGGTGGATATCCTCTCTGCTCTTCTCATCTCTTAAAGTTTGGCTTGTCCAAGGTTACACCATTGACTCAGTTTGCTTTTCATTCTGAATATTCTCTTCACTGGTTGAAATTGCGCCTGCCTTGCTGATTATGATGTCCAAATCCCAGGCCTTTGGTCCGACTTTCAGACTCTCTGTGGAGAGACAAGCTGAAACTTTACATCTCAAAGCCACTTTGTTTTCACCACCAAAGCAGGGCTTCCTTATCTTTTCCCCAAATTTTCTTTCTGATAATTCTTCTGTTAGATTTATGGCCCCATCATCCACTAACCATTTAAGAGAGACACTTAAGTGATGGAGGACCATCCTGAACATTAACTTTTCTTCCTATCTCCTTCTTCAATTCACTACCACATGCGATTAGTTTTTGCTTGTATGTGGTGGTTCTCAATTCTACCCCCATCTTTTCATTCCAAAGCCCGCCTGTCCAGTGTTAGCCCCCTTGCTTGTCTTGTAACCACATGATAATTTCATTCTTGCTTTTTCGATCTCATTTTCAAATGTCTCGGGTGCATGCTCCACAGTGGAGTAAACAGTGGAGTGCTTCTTCTTTATAACCAGGTTTGATAATGATATTTGCTTGAATGAATTATGTCAGTGGCTTCCCAGGTTTCTTTACAGAGTGAGTGAATGTATGTTAATATGACATAAGAGTTTTTCACCATCAACAACCCTTTTCTTCTGGTTTGAATCTTTGTTTCACAGAATTCATGTGATGGAAGCTTAATCCTCATATTCACAATGCTAGTATTTGGAGGTGGAGCCATTGGGAATGAGTTGAGCCAAAAGGTATTTGTCTTCCTGAATTGATTAATTAGTGGATTGATGAGTTATTGTTGCATTGGCTCTCCCATAAAAATGAGTACTCTGTGGCTTACATTCTCTCTGTGTTATAATATAGCAAGAAATTCCTAGCCAGATACTAAACAAATTCTAGCACTATACAAGAGAGATTCTCAGCCTTCAGAATATTATTGGCCATTTAGCTGAGACCAAGTGATGAACCATGAGATAAATAAACCTCTATTCTTAATAAGTGACCAACTTTGTGGCATTCAGTACAACACATAGTGAAAGAAAAAAAAAAAACCCTGCTTGCTTGTTGGTGTTTATCTGCTGTAATCTTGTCTCACAGTTTATTCTTCAGCAAAATTTCAGTAATTTCTTTTGTTTCCTATGCATACCATATAATTCACTTATCAACATAAAACCACACATACACACTCTATTTGGTCGGTCTAATTTTCCAAGTTGAATGCTATTTCTTAATTCTATCACAATTCTCTGCTTTTGAGAGATGTCTTATTATTATCTGGCTGCCAGTTACTACTAGGCCATAGTAGGGATGTATTTTTTTTAAGTGTGTTGTATGTCCTTGAATGCTTGCACCTCAGGAGGCCAACAGAGGCCATTGGTTCTCCTGGAGCTGAAGATACAGAGGGTTCTGAGCTGTCTGATGTCGGAACAGATTTCAGGTCTTCTGCAAGAGCAACAAGTAAACTCTTAACCACAGAGACTTCTCTAGTCTAGAATGGATAGCTAAACACTTTCTCGAGGGAATTCAGGATCCTAGAGTCATCCTAGATCGGGTCTCCTTAAAGATTGAAGGGTACCTGTGACTTATACCTACAAAGCTCTGATAATCTGATACTGTATTTCCCATCCTGTGATCATTCACAACTTTTTTTTTTGTCCCTTTTCTGGTGTGAATGAAAGTTCCTGTTAAGAGCCTACCTCATACTGAACCCTTTGCAAGGCCAGTTACCTGACTAGAACTCTGGTGATTGTGGCGAGCTTAGATTGTTTTATGTCAAGGGCCAAATTACCGTGGGTTACCTTTGGTTCCCTTAACAGCTGTTTATTGTCCTCCTCTGTATGTAAGCTAACATTTTCATGACTATTGGGAAAATCCATTGAAATGCATGAACATAGCTCCTGCCAACCAAAAGGCTAATACTGCAGGCAGACAGCATGCAAGGCTTATAGCGGAGATTTCCCTGGTCTTCATGAACCTGGTTATCTGATGTTTCCGTGAATGTATTTGAAAGGTATCTTGATTTTGTTCTTTTTCTGTTATATTGGAAACTTGATGAAACTATTAATAAGTTGGAACATGAAATTTAAGATAATGCGAATCTGTATTCCCAAGCCATGGGCATATATCTGGCTTAAGAATAGGCTACCTTTTATCCTTTTTGAGACGAAAGTTGTGTTTCTGTGTTGACATTGCCTTGGGAGCCTAGACAGGTTTCTTCACATATCCATACAGAGGAGCTTATATGTGTTTTGTGATTCTGAGATTATTTGTAGAAAACCAAATGTCTATAAACAAACTGTTCTCTTTAGTTACAAGCCGCCATGAATGCTGTTCTGGTTGTCTTTTGTCTCTCTCTTGTCGCCTATGGGTGCTGGATGAGATGTGATCACTCATCAAGAAAAAGAAATTTTTGGATCTGCAGGAGTCTGTGATACAAAGGAGTCACTGTAAACTTTGATTTTTCTTGGCATTCAAGGGCCCTGCATGAGGATAGAGTCTTTGCTAGTCTGGAGATATTCCTCCCTCTGCCTTACTTCCCTTTACCGCATACAGCCCTAGACATTGAAACACCCAGCCAGGGCCTTCTCTGTCCTTCTAAACACATGAAAAATCAAGAGTAAGTTTAGTTCTTGGCAAAGTGGGATACATGGATTCATGTGCATTGTCTCCTCCCCTTCCATCCTCCCGGAACAAGAAAGAAGGAAGCTCTGTCTATAAATTAGTGGCAGAATTTCTAATAGGGAAGTGGGAAATGAATGGGAACGGGGTAGGAATATCTTTTGTTTGCTAATGGCTGCAGGCTACATTAGAAAGCAATTTTCTATTGTCTGTTTATTAGAACAGGGAGAAATTTGTCTCTGAAAAGTAAGTTTTAAGAGTTTCCTGACTTCTTGAATATTTCTTCTCTCTTTCTGATCATGAAACTTTCTCAAATCAAACAAAGATGGAGGGAGTAGTAGTGGAAAAAACTACCAGGGGTTTCGCTTATTTGTTTCAGCAGCATTTGTAGGCTGCTCATGAAGTTAAGGAACAATTTTACACCAGAAATAACAGACCGCAAGGACAGGGAAAGCAGGGACACTTGCTAACCAGGGGTAGAAGTTTCTTCCCCTCATGTGCTGCAGACATGGGACTCACAACCATGTTTTTCCAGATCAGGGAGACCCATCCATGTTCCCATGTGTACTTTGTCAGGTGGTCTGACAGTGTCCCTGTGAGCTGTCCATCTTCTTTCTCCCTACCTTTGGGACATGGAAATGGAAATGCCCAAGAATGTACTGTTGTAGACTTTGGGACTCGTAGGCCAGGTTCTCTTAGCTATAGGTTAAAAGAATTAGAAAAAAATGCCAATGGAGACTTTCTAGGTAGAGGCAATGGGTAGAAGAACAGCATCCAAGATCTAAAGGGCTGTAGACTTCAGAATGGAGTGGCAGGGTAGGGACTGGGTTGGTAATGGTCTGAAAGAGCAATGTATCTCTTCCTGTACTCTCCCTGCCTCCTTCCTCTCAAGAAACGTTGGAAATTTCAAAGGTGAAAACTTGATGTATTTTGCCTAAGAAATTATTTGGTCTTTGATTGAAGGAAGTTATGATGATATAAAAGTATTCAAAATCAGTCTAAAGGTGAATCATAGGCAATAATCTCCTATAGCCCTCATTTATGAGGTCCATGGATTCTAAATTTGATTATCAAACTCTCCAACTCATGAAGCAGTTGTAATTTAAATCTCAATATTTTAGCCAAGAACTAAAATAAGTTTAGACTACTTTCATTTCATCCATTTATTCTAAATAAAATGCTAATACAAAGAAAGACTTATTAATAATTAGCCAAGGGCATCTTAAAAGGGAAATGGAAGAGGGAAATGAGACACTAAAGACAAGCTCTACTGAATTCATTACTTGTAGGTCCTAGTGAGAAAATTTAATCAAGGCATGAAAGGGAATAAGGCTGCAGAAAAAAAATGAAGCTATGTTAATAGTTTGAGTTGAGCACAGTGGAGTGTACCTCTAAATCCTAGTGCTTGGGAAACCAAAACAGGAGAATCACAAGTTTGAGACCAGTGTGGGCGACGCAATGAGACCAGAGTTGTTTTTTTTTTTTTTTTTTTTTTTTTTTTTTTTTTAAGTCACAGTAGATGAGACAAGTAAATTTGAAAACCAAATACTGGCATTCTTTGTGTTGGTGTATACCAACACATGGAAGTGAAAACTTGACAAATTAGTTAAGCATAAAAACCAATGAAGAATATTTAAGAGCTAAACTTACACAGAATTAAGCAGTCAAGTGACCTGGGGTCTAGACCTCTCAACTACTCACTGTAGAGCAGTTGCTTCCTATGTCTCTGTAAACTGAGGTGGTATTTCTACAATATCTACTTACAAATTTGAAAATGTGCCTATGTCACCCTAGGGCTTGGCTGAAATATGGATTTTCATTTAGTGGATCTGGGGCTGACTTGAGAGGCATATTTCTTTCTGTTTTTTGTTTTGTTTTCTTGTTTTTTTTTTTTTTTTTTTTTTTTCCGAGACAGGATTTCTCTGTGGTTTTTGGAGCCTGTCCTGGAACTAGCTCTGTAGACCAGGCTGGTCTCGAACTCACAGAGATCCTCCTGCCTCTGCCTCCCGAGTGCTGGGATTAAAGGTGTGCGCCACCACCGCCCAGCTTCTTGTTTTTTTTGAAGCTTGCTTATTTCTTCTTTATTGGTGTTTTGTCTGTCTGTATGTCTGTGCGAGGGTGTTGCATCTAGGAGTTATAGACAATCATGAGCTGCCATGTGGGTGATGGGAATCGAACCCAGGTCCTCTGGGAGAGCAGCCAGTGTTCTTAACCACTGAACCATCTCTCCAGCCCCACGGGGTACATTTTTAATAAGCCTTTATGGATATGTCAGTGTTACTAATCTGCCAAATTATATTGTGTTAGTTTCTTTTTTTTTTTTTTTTTGCTGTGACTTAATGCCCCCCCCCCCAAAGGCAATTTAGAAGTAGAGATTTATTTTGGCTCGTAGTTCACAGGTTTTAGCTTATGGTCAAGTGGCTAAATTGCTTCTGAGCCAATGAGGAGGCTGAACCTCATGGTAGGAGTGTGTGATGGAACAGGGTAGCTTGGCTCCTGGTGGACAGAAAGCAGAGAGATAAGAAAGCACAAGAGACGAGATAAAGCCTTCCAGGACATGGCCCCTGGGATCTCCTCCCTCTAGGTGCGATTTCCTAATGACCCCTTCAGCTATGCACTTCTCAGTGTGTTAACTCATGAAGTCAGCATCTTCCCGTCCCAATCACCTTTCAATAGCACCACCATCTGGGGACAAGGCCTCTAACACATGAACAGTTTTTGAGGACACTTCATATCGAAATCAAGTTACACACTTTGAGTAGTAATAGCTAGATGATTTTTTCTATTTCAATTACATTTTGTTTTGGAGATAAGCAGCTAAAATATTGTGCTGTAAGTACAAAGGAAGAATAATTCCAAGAGCTTTGTAGTAATTAAGGGGGAAAAAAACCCAGACATTGGGTATTCAGTAAAACAAATCTAGCAATGACACTCTAAGTAAGAAATGTATAGCCATGTTGAAGTCAGGGAGCAAATGTATCCAGAGAGAGGGAGGCTCAGGGGTGGGAGAAAGATGACCAGGAACCCTGTGAGAGTAGCAACACTTAATGGAGCGTTCCTTATACTACAAAGGAACAGGAATCCTGTTGCTGTATTTAAGACCTGCTAGGTCTAATTAAGTTTCCTTAGCTATTCCTGGCTTCATTTGGAGGACACACTGTCACTGTGACCCACAGCACCCTTCACCATTTCCATTTAAAATGCAAATACATGTATCTCAATTACAACTATCTCTGAAGAGATCGGCTGACAGACAACCTAGTGCTGAGTTTAGGATTAGAGCGTAGACAATGTACAATGCAGGTAGCAGGTGTATTTGAACACTGGGGAAAGGAAGGCAATGATGAGGGGGCAGCCAAATGAGCACTCGGATAACCTTGAAAACCAGTGGTGGTCCTATTTATTCACTGGAACACTGATTTCAGTTTCATGCCAATAACTACTTCTAAGAAAAGACTGTGACTGGCATCATTGTGCTGATGTGGGAGTCCCCTGTATGCTGTGAATGTGTTTTATTACCATTGGTTAGTAAAGAAACTGTTTTGGGCCTATGATAATGCAGAATAGAGCAAGGCAAAAATTCCAAGAAGAGACAGAGGAGAAAAGAAGGCAGAGTCAGGGAGATGCCAGGTAGCTGACAAAGGAGACAGATGATGGAGAACCTTACCAGTAAACCACAGACCTTGTGGAGATACATAGATTAATATAAATGGGTTAATTTAAGATTTAAGAGTTACTCAATAAGACTCCTGAGCTAATAGGTCAAGCAGTGTTGTGATTAATATAGTTTTTGTGTGCTTATTTGGGTTTGAGTGGCTGAGAAATGAACAAGCAGCCTCTATCAACACTATCCAGTGTGATACGGGAGAAAACCAAAGTCAAGCAGGCTGAGTTCACATAATGAGTTAGTGCTGGAAGTGAGATAAGGACTCTGTTCTCTCCATTCTTAGTCGCTGGAGTCCCTGTTCTAGTGCTGTGTCCCTAACACTACATACACAATCATATTGAACTACCACCTTTTCCTCACACTTTTCATATCTGGTTGTCTAATTATTTCATTATTTCATAGTGAGATGCTTAATAAATGGCCTGTTGAATTGGCTGTAGTGACAGTCACCGCAAGCTACTTCTAGCAATTCATCCTTTCTTTTGTGATGGGTTTAATTTTCCTTCTCTTTGGAATCCATGTTATTTTAAAGCACTGGCTGTGTCCTTTCGCAGGCCTTATTTTGCACACTGAATCTTGACTGAGCTAAACAAAATCAAGACCTGCCAGTAGCTGCTGAGATGAGAGTATACGGTTGCCTGTGGCTCATAGGACAGAAGATGAAGCTGCCTTTACTTTTGCAGTACATGTACCACACAAATAATACCATTTCTCCAACTAGTCTCTGTCAGCTACAGTTGAACCGAGGCTCGAAACAGCAGTAACACCTTGGAATCATGAACAGATGATATTTGACACAATGAGAGCAGTCGAGAGGGAAAGGAGAAAGAACCCCAACCCTTGATGATATCACTGGGGACTAATGGAGCTCTTCCTCTGAACCTGTATCTAGGGTTCCATTTAGAAACATTCAGTGATGCCAAGTGACTGGGACTCCTTCTGTCACACCAGCATCAAACAACCAGGGTCGGAGTCAATCTCAGCTGGAGTACCAGCTAGTCCTGTGACCTCAGGAATATTGTTCATCTCTAAGAACCCACTTTCTTATAAAAGTGGAGATAATAAAATATTCATTTTACAAGGTGATGTTCTAACACAAATCACGACACTCCTGATAATGTCAGCATCCCTGTTATACTTGTTACTATTATAGGCTATGTCAGTAGCAATGTCATCATCAGGCTCCATAAGCAGCGAGAATACTTTGAAATCTTCCTGTGCTTCCAGGAAAATCATGACATCCTGAGACATTTGTGTTTCCCTTGGTTACAATTCGGGTGCAGGGTTCCTTGATAGAGTATGAGAGTAACGTTTTCTGATAAGCAAACGGGAGTTTGTCAAGTTGCTTCCAGGGCTAACATTCCATGAGCGTATTCCTAGCATCCCAGAGCCTATGTGGCTGTAACATGTACCAGGTAACCCCACCCTCTTTGCACTGAGCTGTGGAACACTGTATGGATTTCAGGTGAAAGGTCATGGTTCTGATGTATGAAAGAGAAACAAATTGAAGAGGTATCTGGTACTGGATCACCCATAGCCTTAGCTCCTCGAGCAGAGCTTTGCATGGAGCCTTCATCAGTCCCACATTGCTCATCTTCCCTGGGGCCTTGCAAAAGTCACTGTCTTGGTTTGAGTTTCTGTGAGAACTATTATGGGCTGGATGACTTCTACTCAATGGGAAGTTTTATTGCTTTTCAAGGTATAATCAGTGAGGGAAGAATGGTTGAGAGATTATTTTTTAATTGTTCCTCATGCAAACCCAAATGTAAGTTCTTCTTTGGAATAACACAGGCAATATTCTCTCTTCATTTTCCCCTGTACTCTTCTATCCAATCTTGGCAGCTACCGTCAGAAAGGAGTCAGTAAGACACTTACCCCCACTCCTTGTCACACCTATAGCAGCAACCTTAGCATCAGACAGCAACGGTTCCAGGTGTCAGACACGTCAGACATTTACTTGTTACCCTGGAGTCTTCTGCACAGAGACACTCCTTCCATTTATTAGGGCTGCGGATCCTTTCCTCCTGAAAGATGCACTTCATGATATCATCACATTGAGGGCTAGCGTTTCAGTTTTTACCTGTGGAGACACACAAACATTAAGTCCTTTGCAACCGCATCTTAAGTCTCCTCTAAACACCGTGAAGCTTGCTTGATTTACAGCCACAGCCAATGTATACCCCACCCTATAGTTACAAGAGCAAGAGGCGGAGGAGTTCTATATTTTGTATGCGTTTGTGGTAGAGATGTAGAACATAAAGATGTCATAAGGAATGTGACACCTCAGAGGAGTCTCTCCTGGCTATTTGCTGTGGAAGCGCTGGAAAGAGCATTGGGCTGAGACTACATAAGGAGAAACCCAGGGGACTCTTGCTTGGCCCAGTTCCATCCCAGAGCTCACTAATTTTATGGAAGGTCAAGAAAGGAGGAGCTGAGCCCACGGACATCTGCCTGGAGTAATAGTTTCAAATTGGTCTTTCTCCTCTAGAGGTTCATTTTCAAATTTAATTAGCTAACTAATGATGGTAAATTATCAAAATTAATTGATGGATGCTAAAGTGCTTTTACAATAAAAAAACTATACATAATTTCTAGGGTAGTTAGTGTCTGATCTAACTTTAAAGACTAATCTAGGAAAAGATTTTTTACAGTTGTAACAATGATACTTTTTTTAATGGTTTGAGCTGAAGTCTTCTATGGGCCAGGAACATTGCCTTAGGGGAGACTCTCACAGTCTCCAGATTCCCACTTATTGAAAAACTTCTCCTTTTGCCAGAGGCATCCCTGGAGGGAGAAGTCCAGTGAGAAATATGGAAGTGTGTCTTTATAGTCCAGAAAGCAAGACAGAAAAATAAACAAGTATTTATAGTTATCTAGGGAGGTGGGTGCTGTGGTGGGAGGGACCCGGATCTGGACACATCCTCGCAGAGAAACTGCTGGTGAAGGAAGAGCCAGAGCTCATCAGGCAGAGATGGGGATGGGGAGATGAGAAGGAACATCTGGACAGATGGGGAGCAATAAACACGCTATATGTGAGCTTCAGCAGTAAACGAGACGGAGAATCTAATGCAGTGGGGAGAACAAATTTGAGAACATTGTTGGGTCATAAGAGATGTAATTAAAACACTAGGGTGCTGTTTTCTTAAAGAAGAAAAAATTATCTATTTATCTATCTCCTCCCTATCCAAAGGATTATAATAGAAATTTGAAGAAGGTGTAAGCCATAAGAACAAGCAAGCAGAATATACAGCAATAGTTAAGTTTTTAGAAGCTATGAAAGAATGGAAATTGGTTAAGCAAACTAAACAAAGTATGAGTCTAGTCTTTTTGTTCTTTGGCAACTTCATACATGCGTGTAATGTACTTTCTCTCTATACCATGTCTTCTCTTTCTCCCATCCCTACCCATATCCCCCTGCACATCCCTAGAATCTCTTTCCCAAATTCATGACTTTTGGTTTTATTTTGTGACCCATTTAGTTTCACCAGGGCCATCTGAGGGATATGGAGTTGAAACCATCCAATGGAGCTGGGTACAGTCACCAGAGGGCATACAACCAAAAAAATGACTCCTCTCTTTGAACCAATCAGTAGCAAATAGTTCAACTGTGTGTGTGTGTGTGTGTGTGTGTGTGTGTGTGTGTGTGTGTGTGTTTGTAGAGCTCATCTATCCCTGACAGCTGAGTAGGCCTAGAGCAGGTATCTGGGGCTGCTGGGAGTTCATCATTTCGATGGCTGTGTCTTGTTCAGAAGATGGTCTCTCACAGTCATTCTCCCTGTCCTCTGATTCTTATGTTCTTTCTTCCGCAGCGTTCCTTGAGCTGTAGAGGGGGTAGTACACATGTCTTGGTTAGGGCTGGACGCTACTGTTTTTCAATACCTTAACCACTCATGAGTCTCTCCATTCACTGCTCACTATTCTGTAGAATGAAAGGCTTCTCTGATTGAGGCTGAGAGTGGCATTTGTCTATGAATATAAACACAAAACATAAGAAGGCAGTTTAATATTATGTCAGCTTAGTTGAGGAGCAGTATTCTCCCTTATCCCAGGCTTATGATTTCCTTCAGGGTGGCCTTTTGACCAGGTTTTTAGTACCAGGTATGGAGTCCTTTCTGGTGGAGTGGTTACATATATCCTGGCAGGTTGGTCTTATAGTTTGAAGGATGAAGAATTCATAGCTCTCAGTCACAGGTTATCTCATTAAAGATATGTTTACTGCCATTGAGGGTGGAAGTTTTAGGAACTCTTATGTCCAAAGACCAAATATATATTTTTATAATAGCTCGCTCTTGATAAGAAAATTGAGATCAGGGTGCATGGGTGTGGTGATTTGAAAGGAAATGGCTCCCAAAGGAAGTGGCACTATTAGGAGGTATAGCCTTGTTGAAGGAAGTGTGTCACTGTGTGGGGGCAGGCTTTGAGGTCTCTTTTGCTCACACTCCCCCCAGGGTGACTTTGAGATCATTTCCTTTTGCCTGCAAGGTGTAGGACTCTGTTACTTTGCCAGCACCATGTCTGCCTGTATGCTGCCATGCTCCCTGCCATGATGACAATGGACTGACCCTCTGAACTGTCAGCCACCCCCAATTAAATGGTTTCCTTTATAAGAGTTGCTATGATCATGGTCATGGTGCCTCTTCACAGCAATATAAATCCTAACTAAGACAATGGGTGAAGTGATATTTTTCTTGGCTGCATGCTCCAATAGTGCATCAATTTGAGGAAGACTCGGCCACCTCAGTGATGTCAATGTCTATATCTACTCTCTTGCAGACATTAAGATGAATCAGATTTATAGTAATACTCCATACATCAATGCTTAGACCTCATTCATCGTTGACAGACAAGAGTCCCTTTGCTTCTAGGAGCTTCTCTCCTCCAATATTTCTAGGCTTTGTTTCCCAGATTGTGTTTGTGCACTTCAAATGTTCCCTTGGTCTTTGGGGATCATGCTAGAGGGGCAGCAGTTTCTCACAGTTGTAATCAGGGCCTCTGTCAACAGTTCTGACAGGCAGGGTCATTAGCCAATGTGGAATGCTGTGAATTCCTCTGGCTGGCCCGTGGCCTCTGGCAGGCTGCTCCCTGAGAATGCCTTTCTCTTCTGACCAGATCCTTTGGAACTGTTTCACATGACTGAGCTACTGAGCTACTCTCTTTTGCCCTATTCCCCATGCCTTCCAGCGTGGATCGCATATCTCAGATGGGTTGCTGGGTGATGTCACAAACTGCATTCCACTCCTCTGAAACCTTTGCTTCTCTGAATCCTGGGCTTTTTCCACTGCCAAGCTCTGTTAAAGTTTTGCTCTACTGATGAGCTCTAAACATGCCATTATTTCAGTAGGCAGTGACAGGAGCTCGTCTGAGGCAAATCCCCAGCACCTGAATCCTCTCCTGATTGGATAGAAGACCTTCCACACCAGTGTTCCCTAACCCTTTAATAGTTAAGAAGTTTCCTGAGCTAACTCAGAGAATACCAAGAACTTTTGGATGAAAATGTGGCAGCTGTGTGTTCATGTTGGTTAGAGGTTAGGATAGGGGATAGATACATTTACTTATTGATTAATATAAATAGAATATATTTTAAAAGATTTTTTTTATCCTTATCCACTCTGTGAGATAGACTCCATGGCTGACACTGCTAAAATGGCCAAGAACTTGACACTGAATAGGTCATAGACCCTATGGGAAAGCCTACTACTGTTATTCTGCTAAGGAATATAGCAGTAAAATGACTCCTAATGGCTTATTTCTTTGCCCATAGATCAGTGCTCCACCTAGCCCCCATCAGAGAAGTGTCTTCTTTTAGTGGGCAATAATTAACACAGAGTCCCACAGCTGGACAGTGTGAGAGACTCGGAGCTCTAGTCCTATGTGGAATGTCCTCCTCAAACCCCTCCCTTCAAGGCTCTATGCAGAAGAGACGGCAGGACAATTACAAGAGCTAGAAGAGGTGGTGGGTGGCTCCAAGGAAACGATGCTCCCAGACACAACAGGACTGACACACATAATAAACTCATGGAGACCATCACGCCATGCATGAGACCTGCATGTGTTCAAACCAGACCAAGTCCCAGCTCTGAGAAGGAGAGGCACACACAAAGTCCTTCCACTAACCAAGAAGCTATTTGCAATTAATGTCTGCTGGGAAAGGGAAAATCATTTTTATCCAATTAAGTGATACTGGGTGTATCAACCACACTCCAGGGCAGGCCTCATGCTCAGGAGTAGTTGGCCAACACAAAACAGACTCTCTCTCTCTGTATGTTGGGGAGGTATTTGTAGGGTTTTTTGTCTTACTGTTTTTTCAGTTTGTTTTGATTTACACTTGTTTTTGTTTTTAGAGACAGAGAAAGAACCTGAAGTTTGATGGGTAGGGAGGTGGGGAGGATCTGGGAAGAACTGGGAGAAAGGGAAGAATATAATCAAAATATATTATATGGAAAATGTTTTGAAAAAACTTTAAAAATGATGTTTATATTTGGCTACATGTTTATGTGTCTGTGTGAGCATATTGGCACACTAGTGTAGGGGTATACATGCTTGTGTGTGGTACAGACAGAACAGGATGGGTGTTGGTGCCCTCCTTCATCTCTCTCCACTTATTCCCTCAAGGCAGGATCTTATCCCTGAACCCAGGGCTTGTATTTTCTTGGTTAGGCTAGAACCTAGCAAGCTCCGGTGATCATCTTGTCTCTGTCCTCTTTGGGTTTACTTACAGACATATGCAGGGACATTCAGCTTGTTATGCAGGTGCTGGGATCTCAATCGTGGTCCTCACAATTGTGAAGCAAGCACTTTCAAACTCTGAGCTATCTCTCCAACCCAGATAATTTTAGTTTATAATGCAAATGTGTACAGTGTTGCCCAGAAGGCCATCTTGAGGGGAAAAGATGGTAGGAAAGAGATACAGAGAAACATTGGAAGTTTGTGTCAGAACTTTTTAAATTTTTTTTTAAGAAAGGAAACAAACTATCTTTTTTTTTCACTTTACATACCTATCCCAGTTCCCACTCCCTCCCCTCCTCCCATTCCTTCCACCTTCCTCCCCACCCCTGCACTCCCCAGAGAGGGCAAGGCACGTTGCTCTGAGGAAAAACCAAGGCTCCACTATATCCAAGCTGAGAAAGGTATCCATCCAAAGAGAATGGGTTCCAAACTTGAGCCTTCATCGAGGGGTAACAGCAGAACAGATTTGCACCAGTTTAAATTAAATAACATGCTACTTCAGCTTGCTGGAGAGCCTTTGCTGTGTGTGGATTTATGTCTGAAATGTTTCATACTGCTCCAAGGTATGCACTAGACAGAAGAGAGATCTATGCTACAGGGAATGAAGGAACAAAGAATAATTTAGTATGAAGAAAGGAAGTTGGGAGACGTAAAACTAGTTGAGAGAAGAGAAAATATGACATTATTTTTGACTTTCTGCACAATTCCCTGCTTGGGACTTGGGGACTTTGTTGTTTTGGCACAAAACAGTCTTCTCTTTGTAGAAGCTAGAAACTCAACATTCCGGCCCTTCTCACAGTTGGCCCACAGACACATGATTCATGATGAGTCCCAGTCTGCCAGGGTGGATTTTAACATGGGAAACAGGAGTAAAACACAGCTAAGGCTACGCGGAATTCATCTTGGTGAGGCTATAGGTATCAATGGTAGCTAGATCCATTTCAGCTTGATTCTGACCCTTAAGAGACCCCATGAACAACTATGCAATGCAGTCACTCATATTACATCTCAGAACCCAGACACAAAGCAAGCAAGCAAACAATTTAGAATACAGATACTTGGAAAAGGGAGGAAATTCATAATATTCTTGTTTCTACAACAACAACAAAGCAGTGACCCTAAGTGTCCTTGATGGCACAGCCCTGAAGTATTTCCACTGAACTCTAGATGTCATCGATACAGAAGAAAAACAAAACAAAACAAAACCCCTTATCAAAGAATTTTGGAAATATTCTGGGAAAAAATTAAAGTGGCTACATAACTTCTGAAATATCTTTTGAATGTTAATGTATTCAAAAAGCTCCAAGAGAGAGATAAACAAATACATTTTCTTCTCTCTGGTAGCATTTTAAGGGATCTGATGCAAAGTGTTGCCTTCTGCGCGCTCTCTGTCTGTCCAAGGCAACTACATAATGGTAAAGACAGAGCATGTGCAGGCATGGTCCCTGGATAGAGTTTGCACAGAAGAATCTCCTCTCTTTGGGGTCTCTGTGCTAACCCGAGTCATTCTGGCAAGGTAGTAGTCCTTACCCTGGGCCATCAGACCCCCTTGAGTGGGTACTTGGTCTTTGCTCATGTATATCCTGATAGATAGAAGCTGAGTGTCAAAGCTTAAAACTAAGGTCAAGACCTCCAAATCCTGAAGCGAACTTAATTTATTTGGACATTTCCAACTTACTTCAAACTATATTCAACTTCCTACCCACCCCTAGCTTAAGGGTGAGACCGCTCAGCATGATTTGACATGGAACTATATAACTATAAAGAAAGAAAGAAAGATCCAATTTTTCTTCAAATGAAAACACTCAGACATGACCAAGTGCAGCAGGGCTCATCATGCAAATAGAGACCAAGCCTTGTTGCTCCCAATTATGCCCAGTGTAGAAGGCTGGAGATTTGGGAGACTTAACTTGGGAGAAAGAAAAATAATGGGTCATCCATAGAATACTGACTGTTAAAGGAGAAATAAAACCTTTCCACTCTATTATTTTTTTCCACCTGCTGAGCTGGCCCCAGGAAATATGACGCTTACTGATAGCTGAGTCCCAATTGTGCTCCAGACCTGTGTGCTGTTTGGAACATGGTACTGAAGGGCATTGATAGGAATCTCCACACAGTATTTACATTTATATAATCAGTTTATGATGTTCCTATTCAGTGAGGACAGGGGCTTTTGTTCACCTCTGTATCTGCAGGATGTACAATAGTTACACTATAAATGTTTGCGGAATTAATCACATCTGTCTGTAGAGAGGAACTAGTGTGACTGGGCTTCACACAGAGGCTGGGCCCTCTAATCTCTGCCAGCCTGAAACCCGCTTTTGTGTGTGCAGGCATATAAAGGCAATTACTGTCATATTTTTTTTTAAGTTCCTTGGGAGAAGTCAGGCATTGATTCCTACCTTCTTCTATTGGGTAAGAATTCACTTTGACTTCTCTGCAAATTCAGGAAACAAACAGCTCTGTTCCTTGCACTCTGGTGGCTGAGCATCGAGAACAATTTTCCTAACAAAACAGCCAAAAAGCTAGTGAATGCAAATTCTTTCAAGTCTTAAGACATGGATGAATTGGTAAGATATAGCAGCAAATGTTTACCCATTCTTATCTAAAATTGGACAGGAGCCAGAGACGGTAAGTTTGAAAATTTACCTGACTTCATCTTTGACTTCTTTTCTTTTCTTTTCTTTTTTCTTCTCTCTCTCTCTTTCTTTCTTCCCTTTCTTCTCTCCCTTCTTCCTTCCTTCCCCCTCTCCTCCTCTCTCCCCTCCCTCCTTCCTTCCTTCTCTCTTTCCAGGTTAACAACTTTGTGTGGGAGAAAGAAGAACACACATACAAACACACACACACACATGATAATACACACATACATGACACTACACACACAATAAATGATACCATGTACATGATAACATACACATATATACATGATACTACACATACATACACATATATACATGATTACACACATATACACACATGACAATACACAAACATAATACTACAATACAGGCACATGTAACAGGATACTACACACACATACACATGATATTACACATACAGGACACTATATACACTTGCATGTGATAACACACACACATATCACATCAGACACATATACATGATAATACACACACACACACACACACACACACACACACACAATACCCGCCTCAGAGCATCCAATCCTTGTTCTAAGTAAAATTTGACCCAGAACTAATGCTACTCTTTATTTATTCCACACACAAATTCTAGGGTAATGTGTTTAACCTCAAGGCAAATCAGAGGTTAAAAACAGGAAAACCACTCTGCTGATCACTAAAAACTGACTCTGGCCTTCATGAGCACATTTAAGTCAACTTCATGTGGCCTGGGCAGTCCAAAAGACTTCAAGTCAAGTTTTAAAGTATTCCCAGAATAGCACTTTCCCAAACATCTGGTGAAAATAAACTGGAATCCCCCCTCAAAACCAAACCAAAGCAAACAAAACCAAAACACTCATGTTCATCCAAGGCCTGGGAAAGTTCTCCTAAGCCCGGCAGCGTTAGCAGATGCACTAGACCTACAGACAGGAGAAACAGTTCGGCACAGACTTTAGGTACTATCATGACCAAGTTCATAATCCAAAATAAATATGATTACCATGTTTAAAGAGGAGCTTAAAATGTCTGTAGGGAACATAAAATTATAATGAGGGACTTAGCAGATTTGAAGAAGAACCAAATGCAATTTCTAGAAACGAAATTATAATAAAAATTAAAAGCCCAGAGTGTGAATAGACTTAATGTCAGTTAGAGAGAGGTGAAGAGAGGATGGGTGAGCTATACGATTCAGACAAGTTATCCAGAGGGCAGCAAAGACGCGCAAAGCAGTCCAAACTGAGAGGGACATGGGGACCATCTCCCTGGAGTTCCAGATAGGTGAGAATGCCACAGACAACAGGTGTGAAGAAGTAAGAAATGAGAAATCATTTTGATAACCATTGAGGAAGAGAATCTGCAGGTTTAAACTTCCCACCATTCTCTGGAGACATAAGCCGAAATGCAGACACATCCAGGCCCACTGCAATGGAATTTTAGGACATGGACAACAAAGGAAACATAGAAGTGATAGCATGTGGGCAGTGGTGTAAGACAGATCACCTTAAAGAAAAAGCATCCATATAGAAAGTAAGCTTTTGAATTTTTTAAATAGAAACTATTTTGTTTAGTTTTCCGAGAACTTCATATATGAGTATTGTATTCAAATCATCTCCCTTCCCTCGCCTCCTCCCAACTTCTCCCTTCTTCCACTTCACTCCTCCTCAAGCTCGTGACCTCTTATTCTTTCACTATGATTGTCAAACATAAGTACATAAAATTCATAAATGAGACCCGTTGAGTTCATTTAGTTTTGCTCATATGGCTATTTGTTTAAGGTTGGTCACTTGGCAGTGGATCGCTTGCTGGGGGGTTTGTCCCTGCAGAAGACTGATCCCTCTCTCGGCTGTCATTCATGATCTGTCATTCTTCATCCAGGAGGGGGGTCTTGTGCAACTTTCCCCACCCATTTGACAGTCAGACAGTATTGTCATGGTTCATGTCTTGTGTCAGCCTCTCACCTCTTGGCCCAGGTGAGTCTCACCACGTCTTTTCAGGTTCCCTCTTCATAGTGCCTGTGTCCTGCTCTGCCCTCAGGAGAGCTGCTTCTCTCTCCACCACCACGATCCCCCTTTACGTTCCTCATCTCTTCAGTTACTCCAGGCTACACACTCACAGCTAAGGATGCAGAGCTGGCATACACAAATAAGAAGGAACATTATGTGTTTGTCTTTCTGGGTCAGTGCTACCTCATTCAGTATAGTATTTTCTAGTTCTAGCCATTTGCCTGCAAATCTCATGATTTTATTTTTCTTAGAGGTGAGTAACATTCCATGTGTATATGGACCACATTTGTGGTAGCCATTCATCAACTGAAGGGCTTTTGGGTTGTTTCTATTTCCCAGCTCTTGTGAACAGAGTGGCAATGAACAGGAGGTGTGGCCTTGCTGGAGGAAGTACATCACTGAAGGTGGGCCTTAAGAGTCTAAAGCCTTAAACTGGTTCTAGTTCATTGTTTCCGATTCGTGCTTCTAGTTTCCTGTTCCAGCCACCACGGCTACCACTTGATGCTCTGTAGTCGTACTCCCTGCTCCCAGTTTTAGGGACTCTTATCCCTCTGGACCCATAAGCCAAAATAAACTCTTTCTTCCACAAGTTTCCTTGGTCATGGTGTTTTAGCAGAAAATAGTTTTAACAGAAAAATAATACAATGAATTAGTGGCCAGCCTATGCTTCATAGTCAGACCCTGTCTTAAAGAAAGAAAAAAAAAAGAAAACAAGAAAAAAAAAACAAATAAAACCAAGTGAAATAAAACAAAATTAAAGATAATATAAGTCTGGAGAAAGATGAATGTTTGAGTGTTAGCCAAATACTGTTTTTTACCCAGACCAAAGAAAAAAAGAGAGAGAGAGAATTGTGCTTTGATAATTAGCAGCATGTAGCTGAAAGAAGAAATAAGAAATAGTTAGTAATTCCCAAAGGAATGAAAGGGGAAAGGATAGTACTTAAAAAAAAAATCCCCATTCAATTACAACAAGAATGAAAAGTGGAAGAAAAAAAAAACAGAACAAGTGGAACAAAAATAAAAAGCACAAAATAATTGGGGCTGGATGCTCAGTGGTTAAGAAATTGTGCTGTTCACGCTGAGGACCCGAGTGTAGTTGCCAGCACTCATCCCGGGCAGCTTACAATCACCTATAACTACTGCATGGGCTCTGGTGTCCTCTTCTGGCCTCTCCGGGTACCTGTAGTCACAAGCACACCCCCATACACAGATGTACATATATGCACATCATTAAAAAATAAATGGATCAATAAAAGTAGAACCATGTTGATCTTTTCATTAAATTAAAAAGATTGAAGTTATTTAGAAGACTCAAAAATTTGAAAATGAGGGGCTGGAGAGATGGCTCAGTGGTTAAGAGCATTGCCTGCTCTTCCAAAGGTCCTGAGTTCAATTCCTAGCAACCACATGGTGGCTCACAACCATCTGTAAAGAGGTCTGGCGCCCTCTTCTGGCCTTCAGGCATACAGACAGAATATTGTATACATAACAAATAAATAAATAAATATTTAAAAAAAATTTGAAAATGAGATATCAAATGAAGAATGCAAACTGTGACAACAGGATCTCAGATAAATACACTTATATTTCATTTTATTTGTATCTCAGGTTGATTTCAAACTGATTATGAAGCTGAGGATAGCCTTGAACTTCTGGTTCTTCTGCCCCTTTCTCCATATGCTGAGAGTACAGGGATGTACCATCCTACCTGGGTTTATGTGGTGCTAGGAGTTTATGTTTTTTAAAAATTGCTTGACACTTTCATACATTTATAAAATAAATTTTTGTTATTTTCTTTTCTTTTCTTTTTTTTTTTTTTGGATTTTTCTAGACAGGGTTTCTCCGTAGCTTTTGGTTCCTGTCCTGGAACTAGCTCTTTTTTTTTTTTTCAAAAGACATATTTTTTTTTTTTATTGAAAGAAAAATAGAAATTCCCGCCTCCTCCCAGCCTCCCATTTTCCTTCCCCTCTTCCCACTCTTCTCCCCCTCCCCCATTCCTCTCCCCCTCTCTCTCCAGTCCGAAGAGCAGTCAGGGTTCCCTGCCCTGTGGAAAGTCCAAGGTCCTCCCACCTCCATCCAGGTCTAGGAAGGTGAACATCCATACTGGCTAGGCTCCCACAAAGCCAGAATATGAAGTAGGATCAAAACCCAGTGCCATTGTCTTTGGGTCTCATCAGCCCTCATTGTCCGCCATGTTCAAAGAGTGCGGTTTTATCCCATGCTTTTTCAGTCACAGTCCAGCTGGCCTTGGTGAGCTCCCAATAGATCAGCCCCACTTTCTCAGTGGGTGGGTGCACCCCTCGTGGTCCTGACTTCCTTGCTCATGTTCTCCCTCCTTCTGCTCTTCATTGGGACCTTGGGAGCTCAGTCCAGTGCTCCAGTGTGGGTCTCTGTCTCTATCTCCATTTATTGCCAGATGAAGGTTCTATGGTGATATGCAAGATATTCGTCAGTATTGCTATAGCATAGGGTCATTTCAGGTTCCCTATCCTCACCTGCCCAAGGAGCTAACTGGGGACATCGCCCTGGGCACCTGGGAGCCCCTCTAGGTTCAAGTCTCTTGCCAACCCTAAGATGGCTCCCTTGATTAAGTTATGAGATTCCCTGCTCCTCTATCCAACCTTCCTTTCTCCCAATCATCCCGTATCCCCAAGTTCCCCCATTCTCCCCTTCTTCCTTTTCTCTCCCCATCTCCCCTTACCCCTGTCCCACCCCACCTTCAAGTTCCCAGTTTTTTGCCTGGCAATCCTGTCTACTTCCCATACCCAGGATAACAACTATATGTTTTTCTTTGGGTTCACCTTCTTATTTAGCTTCTTTAGGATCCCAGATTGTAGACTCAATGATCATTATTTGTGGCTAGAAACCAATTATGAGTGAGTACATCCCATGTTCCTCTTTTTGGGTCTGGGATACCTCACTCAGGATAGTGTTTTCTATTTCCATTTGCATGCAAAATTCGAGAAGTCATTGTTTTTTACCGCTGAGTAGTACTCTAATGTGTATATATTCTACACTTTCTTCATCCATTCTTCTATTGAAGGACATCTAGGTTGTTTCCAGGTTCTGGCTATAACAAATAATGCTGCTATGAACATAGTTGAACAAATGCTTTTGTCATATGATAGGGTATCTCTTGGGTATATTCCCAAGAGTGGTATTGCTGGGTCCAGGGGTAGGTTGATCCCGAATTTCCTGAGAAACCGCCACACTGATTTCCAAAGTGGTTGCACAAGTTTGCATTCCCACCAGCAATTGATGAGTGTACCCCTTCCTCCACAACCTCTCCAGCAAAGGCTATCATTGGTGTTTTTGATTTTAGGCATTTTGACAGGTGTAAGATGATATCTCAAAGTTGTTTTGATGTGCATTTCCCTGATTGCTAAGGAGGTAGAGCATGATCTTAAGTGTCTTTTGGCCATTTGAACTTCTTCTGTTGAGAATTCTCTGTTCAGTTCAGTGCCCCAATTTTTAATTGGGTTAATTAGCATTTTAAGTCTAGTTTCTTGAGTTCTTTATATATTTTGGAGATCAGACCGTTGTCTGTTGCAGGGTTGGTGACGATCTTCTCCCAGTCAGTAGGTTGCCTTTTTGTCTTAGTGACAGTGTCCTTTACTTTACAGAAGCTTCTCAGTTTCAGGAGGTCCCATTTATTCAATGTTTCCCTTAATGTCTGTGCTGCTGGGGTTATATATAGGAAGCGATCTCCTGTGCCCATCTGTTGTAGGGTACTTCCCACTTTCTCTTCTATCAGGTTCAGTGTGTTCAGATTGAAATTGAGGTCTTTGATCCATTTGGACTTGAGTTTTGTGCATGGTGATAGATATGGGTCAATTTTCATTCTTCTACAGGTTGACATCCAGTTGTGCCAGCACCATTTGTTGAAGATGCTTTCTTTCTTCCATTGTATGCTTTTAGCTCCTTTATCAAAAATGAGGTGTTTATAGGTTTGTGGGTTAAAATCTGGGTCTTTTATATGATTCCATTGGTCGACGTCTCTGTTTTTATGCCAATACCACACTGTTTTCATTACTGTAGCTCTGTAATAGAGTTTGAAGTCAGGGATGGTAATGCCTCCAGAAGTTCCTTTATTGTATAAGATTGTTTTGGCTATCCTGGGTTTTTTGTTTTTCCATATAAAGTTGATTATTGTCCTCTCAAGATCTGTGAAGAATTTTGATGGGACCTTGATGGGAATTGCATTGAATCTATAAATTGCCTTTGGTAGAATTGCCATTTTTACTATGTTGATCCTCCCAATCCAAGAGCAAGGGAGATCCTTCCATTTTCTGGTATCCACTTCAATTTCTTTCTTCAATGCCTTAAAGTTCTTGTCAAATAGATCTTTCACTTCCTTGGTTAGAGTTACCCCAAGATATTTTATGCTATTTGTGGCTATCGTGAAAGGTGATGCTTCTCTGATTTCCCTCTCTGCTTCCATATCCTTTGTGTATAGGAGGGTGACTGATTTTTTGGAGTTGATCTTGTATCCTGCCACATTACTAAAGGTGTTTATCAGCTGTAGGAGTTCTTTGGTAGAGTTTTTGGGGTTGCTTATGTACACTATCATATCATCTGCAAATAACAAAAGTTTAACTTCTTCCTTTCCAATTCGAATCCCCTTGATCCTCTTATGTTTTCTTATTGCTATTGCTAAAACTTCAAGTACTATATTGAAGAGGTATGGAGAGAGTGGACAGCCCTGTCATGTTCCTGATTTTAGTGGGATGGCTTTGAGTTTCTCTCCGTTTAATTTGATGTTAGCTGTCAGCTTGCTGTAAATAGCTTTTATTATATTTAGGTATGACCCTTGTATCCCTAATCTCTCCAAGACTTTTATCATAAAGAGATGTTGAATTTTGTTGAATGCTTTTTCAGCATCTAATGAAATGATCATATGTTTTTTTCTTTCAGTTTATTTATATGATGAAATACATTGATAGATTTTCGTATGTTGAACCAGCCCTGCATCTCTGGGATGAAGCCTACTTGATCATAATGGATAATTTTTTTAATGTGTTCTTGGATTCGGTTTGCCAGTATTTTGTTGAGGATTTTTGAGCCGATGTTCATGAGCAAGATTGGCCTGTAATTCTCTTTCTTGGTTGAGTCTTTGTGTGGTTTTGGTATCAGAGTAACTGTAGCTCATAAAAGGAATTTGGCAATGACTCTTCTGTTTCTATATTGTGAAATACATTAAGGAGTATAGGTATTAGGTCTTCTTGGAAGTTCTGGTAGAATTCTGCATTGAAACCATCTTGTCCTGGGCTTTTTTTGGTAGGGAGGTTTTCGGTAACAGTTTCTAATTCTTTGCGACTAACAGGTCTATTTAGATTGTTCACCTGTGGAATTAGCTCTTGTAGACCAGGCTGGCCTCGAACTCACAGAGATCCGCCTGCCTCTGCTTCCCGAGTGCTGGGATTAATGGCATGTGCCACCACCGCCCGGCAAATTTTTGTTATTTTCAATCTATTCCATTTCTTTCTTTCTTTCCTTAAGAACCCTTTATCACACTGTGTTCCTCCTATTTTTGTATATTCTTTTAGTGTGTGTGATCCCCTGAGTTTGATTAGAGTTCCTTGCCAGATCATGGGTGGAAGGTTATTTTCTGGAGCAAGGGAAATTTCTCAGTTGCTAGGCCACAGAAGAAGGTGACACTTCCTCCCCTAACAACCATTAACCGCCAATATTCCTCAGGGAGAATGGGACCTCATGGGTCACTTCTTCATCCATCATGAAGTGTTGATGGAGCCCAGACTTTATGTACTACGTTCATAAGTGCACTGGCTGTGTCAGGTTAAGATGATGGCTTTTTGGCTCTTGCTGGTGTTGGGAAGTGAACCCAGTGCTTTCTCCATAGCAGGCAAGTATTTACTGAGTGATACTCCAAGCCCTCACAAATGTGCTCTGAGAGTCTTCACTGAAGAAGGTGGGAGAAGAGGAGCAGGCCTAGTTGCTTTGGAAATGATGATGGCTGTAAAGATTGAAGGCAAAAATAATTGAACGTAGGCAACATATTCTAGTTCAAAATGCTTTCGTGCAAGTATAAAGTATCCATTCTGGTGCTACTGTGCTCGTACAGTAGAGCCGAGTTGGTGAATGGATGGTAATGGTATAGATAGGTTTCTCAATATTAGAGTTGGACCTTAGACTTAGGCAAGGAGAGGAGGATGCGGTGATTGGTTAGGAAAAGACTGGAGCTGGAAGCATTAGAAGAAACAGACACCTGGCTGAAACTAGATCAAAATGATTGCCTATTAGGGCTCGAGAGACGGCTCGCCACTTAAGAGCACATGTACTGCTCTTCCACGGGCCCTAAGTTCAGTTCCAAGCACCAGTGTTAGATGGTTCACAATTGTCTACAACTTCAGATCTAGAGGATCCAGTGTCTCTGTTCTCTGTGGGCACCTGCACTCATGCACATATATGCCTCTACACACACATGAGGGGGTGCACATACATGTACACATAAAACATTATAAGGAAATCTTAAAAATAATTGCTGACTAGTTACTACAAATACATTTATTTCTTTGCTAGCTGAAAGAACCTAGCAGAAGTGACACCCCAGTAGCAATGAGTAAATCCTACCTTGTACTAACATTATCCCAGAGTAGCCATCAAACGCTATGGACAAATGCTTGATTCTGAGGCTGGGGTAGGAAATATGTAGAATGAAAATGGAACATCTCCTGGTCCCAGAAAGGATTCACGTTATACAAAACAGATGTCAAGTGCTCAAAAGAAAATACACACAAATGAAAACTCCTCAGGCATGTACGCAGACCAGACTGGCGTAGAGGCGAGGAAGAACTCCCAACACCCAAAAACAGCGATTTGAGAACGACAGTTAAAAATAATATTGGTTTATAACCCAAAGTACAAAATAAATGCCCACAAGCCTGTAAACATATAAATAAATAATTGGATGAATAAATAGATGAGAGATAAAGACAATTTTCTCATGCAGAAACATTTCAAATAATTTATGTAGTATTTTTCCTTCAGGGAGGTGAGTCATAAATCTCTATTGCCTACATTAGTCTGCACACAGTGGCTCCCTTTCCAAGTGTGTGGTATGGATAGAGAGAAAAAGAGTAACCAAGTAGTGGGAAAACCTGATACACAACATTCCAACCAAGTCAGGTCAGCATCAATGAATGAAAATAACGTCTTGCCTGTGTGGATTTCTGTTCCCAGACAATGGATCCAATAATTATGAGAAAAGCAGCTGGTAAATCCTGACTCTGAGATAATCTTAAAAATATATGACTCTTAATCCTCAAAATTGTAA
This sequence comes from Microtus oregoni, assembly GCF_018167655.1. NCBI lineage: Eukaryota > Metazoa > Chordata > Mammalia > Rodentia > Cricetidae > Microtus > Microtus oregoni. Next base: position 38,845,696 of record NW_024543072.1, read on the forward strand.
AGGTAATCAAAACCAAAGAAAACCAAGGAATCCCCACAGACAGCAGGAACCAGAGAAGACGTTATGGTTTAGTATGGGGGTGGTTCAGTAGATGAAGCATGGCTCTGAAGCACAAGGACCCAAGTTCACTCCCCTGAACCCTTATTAAAAGCCAGGCAAGAACCAGTCAGGCTGTGGTGCCAGTGCCAAGGACAGAGAGAGAGAGAGCAGATCCTTCAGTTGACTGGCCAGACAGCCTAGTGTACTTTGGGAATTCCAAGCAAGGGACAGACCCTGTCTCAAAATACAAGGTGACTCAGTTCCAAAAAAACAACACTCAAGGTTATCCTCTGGCCCATATACAAGCACATATGTATGCACATGAATGCACGTATGCAACTTGTGTGCACACAAATGCACATGTATGCATGCACACACACACGCATGCAGGAATGCATGCATGCACGCACACATCCATCCCTCTCACATAGGAATATGCATGTGAACACTAACAGGATATTTTTGTTGAAAGATATAGACATTGTTATTAAATGTAATATGGTATCCCAGCTAGTATCTTCTTGTAGAAAAGGAAGATTAGGTGAAAACTATAAAAATATGACTTTAATAAGTAACAAAATGGATCCACATTGCTTTAATAATTACAATAAATACAGAAAATTCATGTAAGATATTAATAATAAGGGAAACTGGGTATGGAACTTGTGAGGATTCTACTGTATTTGAAACTTTTCTCTAAACCTGACACTTTTAAAATGAAGTCAATTAAAGTAATTTCCAAAAGAAGAAATGCTATATATGTTATATATAAGAGAAAAATGTAGTCCACTTGAATAAAGTAAAGACCCAAATATATTTTAGTTGTAAAAGAAACATCTAAAATATAAGCGCATTACAAGGATGAAATAGAAAAGTGAAAAATGATATATCAGACAAAATCTCATCAAAATGAAACTGATATAATTATTTTAAGATTAGAAAAGCTAAAATCCTGACTGGAGACAAAGGGGTTCACTTCATAAAAATGATAAGTTCAGAAGAGAGAGGAAGAGAGAGACAGAGAGAGAGACAAAGAGAGAGAGAGAGAGAGATATTAAAATTATAATACCTACCTTAATAGGAGGATTTCCAAATGGTCAAGAAAATGGAATTTCAAGGGGAAATAGACACAACCATAAATCATAGTTGGTATCTAACAACCTTCCCCATAATTTATTAACAAACTGATAAGACCAGCATTGGAATATAGAATATTTCAACAACATCATGGAAAGTTTTGACTTAATAAATATATATTATCTTGACCAGCATAGTGTATGAAGTCTTTCAAAATATATGGAATACTAACTAACGGTGGTTATGTTATGAGCCATAAAGTAAGCCTTAACAAAATTATAGAGGACGCTTCTATTTTTTATTTTTATTTTTTTTGAGTCAAGTTCTCACAGTGTAGTCCAGGCTACCCTTGACTTACAGAGATCCACCTGCCTACCCATCCAGAGTGCTGGGATTCAAGATGCACCATAATGCCTGATAAACAAAATTACATAGTGAGTCTTCAGAGTGCTAGTCAAATAAGCTAGACATCAACAAAAAAAAAGGGAGGGGGGAATAACCAAATGAACTATCATCTAACTAGAATCAGAAAGTACTTCTGCATAATCCAGGTCTTTATAGAAATTAGACAACATTTAACTGAATTATAATAAAAATACTACAACCCAAAATATGTGAGGATTGTATAGCTAAACTACTTACATAATTAAAAAGAAAGGTGAATCAGAGAAATGCAAATCAAAACAACTCTGAGATTCCATCTTACACCTGTAAGAATGGCCAAGATCAAAAACACTGATGACAGATTATGTTGGAGAGGATGTGGGGTAAAGGGAACACTCCTGCATTACTGGTGGGAGTGCAAGCTGGTACAGCCCCTTTGGCTATCAGTATGATGATTTCTTAGAAAATTAGAAAAGAAAAACCTAACTCAAGACCCAGCAATACCACTTTTGGGTATATATCCAAAGGATGCTCAATCATACCACAAGAACATGTGCTCAACTATGTTCAAAGCAGCATTATTTGTCATAGTCAGAACCTAGAAACAGCCTAAATGCCCCTCGACTGAAGAATGGATAAGGAAAATGTGGTACATTTGCACAATGGAGTACTACACAGTGGAAAAAATAACGACATCTTGAAATTTGTGGGCAAATGGATGGATCTAGAAAACATATTGAGAGAGATAACCCAGACCCAGAAAGATAAATATCACATGTACTCACTCATAAGTGGCTTTTAGACATAAAGCAAGGAAAAGCCAGCCTACAATACACAACCCCAGAGAACCTAGATAACAATAAAGACCCTAAGAGAGACATACATGGATTTAATTTACATGGGAAGTAGAAAAAGACAAGATCTCCTGAGTAAATTGGGAGCATGGGGGCTATGGGGGGAGAGAAAGGGAGTGGGGAGGGAAGAAGGGGTGTAGAGAAAAATATATAGCTCAATAAAATAACAAAAAGACCCTAAAAAGTAAAGAAGAGTGAATCAAACTTAGAAGTATAAAAGTGCTAGCACACCATTGCCTCAAGAATACAGTATTTTAGTGCAGGAAATGTAATATATTTTTGCATTACTAGACATGTAGAGGGAAATTATGTAGTAATCTCAATGGAGCAAGAAAAAAACATTATTTACTTTCTGTAAACTTTTAGCAACTAACTGTAAGGAACCTTTTTAATCTAATATGGAGAGTTTTCAATAAGAAAAGGAGTAGAGGGCTGGAGAAATGGCTCAGCGGTTAAGAGCACTGACTGTTCTTCCAGAGGCCCCAGGTTCAATTCCCAGCACCCACATGACAGCTCACAACTGTCTGAAAATCCAGTTCCAGCGGATATGACACCTTCACACCAATGCACATAAAATAATGATAAATAAATCATAAAAAAGAAAAGGAGTAGAAAAAATATCACTCATAATGGTCAAACATAAAGAACTTTCCCTTCGAAGTAAACAATTAGATAAGAAAATATGATTGGAAAGGGCAGTGGAAATGAATAAGAATAAGGTATAATTATGCATATTTATTGACTTGTCACAATTAAACCAATTTCTGTATGTGCTTATACCCCAAATTAGTGGAAAATAAAATAACCTATAAAAGATAAGAATGCTATCTCTTAGCACTTTCTAAACTTTACCCTAAAGCCTAAAGAATTCAGTCAATGAAATAAGCCAAATATATATAGATACAGTAGAACCAAAGCCCTAACACTGCGTTATTCAAAAATATAAATAATAGAGAGAGTTCTATAGCATCTCAGGATAAATTATTAGAATTAATGGGCTGAATAACATTGCTAAAGAGAGAATTAATATAAAACATCCCATTATATTTTTGTGTGCCAGCAACAGTTAGGAAATAAAAAATTTACACACAAGATTACGTGAAGTATTGTTTTAATAATTTACAATATTGTGAATCACTGTGTAAAAGGGAGTAATTTACAAGACTGTGGGAAATACTGAGTCTGTTGTCCAGTGAATGTATCGAGAATTTGAGACCCTGAGAATTCTTCCCATGGGCTACATCTTAGGTTTGCATTTTTGCAGTGAAGCCTTAGGTGAGATGCCTTTCTCTTGGAAAGGCTTCAAGTGTGTTTATTTCTTGCCATAGAACAGTTGGCTCCCCAAGATTGTTCCTCTGCTGTAAAGTAGACCCACTCTGTGAATAGCGTCCACTGGCCAGACCTGGGAAAGCCAACGTGCAGGCTGCTTGCTATGCGTGAGTGATAGCACTTTCATCTCCGCGGGAGCCTCGTGTCTCCTGCCAGCATCACAGAGCAAAAACAGCCAAGCGTATTAACTGGTAAGTAGTGTAAAATCAAATCTCAATCCCAAAAAGGACCCAGCAGTTAATCTAATAAAAGATGTGTAAAATCTCTTAGAAGAAAACTATATTCCTTCATTGGGAGATGTAAAAGAAGACAGAAAAAGCTGAGATCCTCATTGATCGGAGGATTCCACATAGTGAGGAGGCCTGTGCTTGAGGTGATGTATAGTTTCAATGCAATTCCTTTAAAAAATTCTTATGGATCTTTGGTAGATTAGATAATTAATTTGGAAATACACAGTCATGTACAGTCAAACTTACATAAAGGAAAAGAACAAGGTAAGAGATCCTGTCACACAGATATCAGTAATTATCTCACAACCACAATAGTTACGGTGCTGTGGTGTTGCGAGAAGATTGGCAGGAAGGCTACATGAGAAAGGTGACATTGAAAATCATCGGGTAAGGATAGATTTTCAAGTAAATCTTAATGGGATAATGGCTCAGAATGAAGGTGGGCATCGTGTATTCTATTGCACTATATAGAATTGTATGCTTCCGTGGGTGAAGACAGACAAATAGAGGTGATATCACATAAGCTTCTCAATAAAAACAAAAACAAAAACACCCACATAGATTAAAATCCCCAAATGGGACAGACAAGCCCACAAAGCTGCTGAAAGTGGAGAAGAGATTCATGTTTGAAAGCAAGACCAGCAGACAATTGCTATCTGACTGCTCTGAAACCAAGGACGTGCTTCCATTAAAGACGCCGTAAAGAAGGGAGAGAGGCAGACACAAACCACAGTGAGATCTTTGCAGCACGCACGGCTGACAAGCGCTTCCTATGCAGATGTATAAAAATAACTCACGTCAACAAAGCAGCCACAAGCAACCCAGTAGAAAACGCCTTAATGAGTTACCCAGATCTTCCAGATTTGACATGTTTTATTATACAATATCAAGAAGCCACATTCCCAACATCACGCCGATCTCCTCAGAAAGTTCTTAAGTATTAGGAAGCTGTCAAGGCTACGGTGGCAGATCGACGTCTTTCAACATTCTAATTTTCTCCAGAGAGCTCGGATTTCTATCATTGGCGACAAAATCAAATACTGTTGATTATTCCCCTTGAAGTGACAGGCTCAGTTGGCTTGTCTTTGAAGAAGTGCCTGCCAGATACCCAGTCTGAAACACCATAGTTTGCCTGTCACGCGTCCTTTCAAGTGAAAATAGTGCTTCTTTCAAAAGCCATAGCTAGCACAGCTGGTGACTCAGACAGTGGCCCAGGTTCTTTGCCTTGAGATGGTCATTCTGCTTGGGTGGGCTCTAGAAGAGCTTTAATATTCTCTCCATTTGCTCATACCATAGATAAGAGGTGCCCTGTGGGTTACCATATAACGATTTTGCTTCTTCATTAGGTCTTTGCTGGTTTGTTGTCCGAGACAGGGTTTCTCTATTACAAAGCTCTGACTGTCCTGGAACTCACTATGTAGCTGATACTGGCCTCGAATTTGCAAAGATCTGCCTGCCCCTGCCTCCTGAGTGCTAGGATCAAAGGCATGTACCACTATGTCAGGCTCTAGGTCATTCTTAAATAAAACTAACTTTGTATTTCCTCCAAGGAAAGACTATAATCATTTTAAGTTTGTCATCATTGCCTTTATCTGACCTAAGAGCCCTGCTGTTTGACCTGCTATACTATGAATGTTAAAACAGTGAAAAAATATCTTAAATTACTGCAAACATAGTTTGTGGGTGTCCTGAAAATGTGGATCTGCAGCCCTGCCAAGGTGGGTGATTCCCCCCCACCCCCCATCCATAATATGGTGGCAAGATAAGTCTCTGAAATCCAGGTGTTCTTTGGCTCAACTTTCTGCAGTGGAATGACCCAGAATTATTCTGGCTGATCTGATAATGTGGGCATTTTTATTTTTATTTTTTTGAGACAGGGTCTTTTTCCAGATTTGTCAGGTTTAGAACTTGCTTTAGTTTAGACCAGGTTGACCTGGAACTCACAGAGATCCACTTGCTTCAGGCTCTTATACAGAGATTCTCACCCTGTCTCGAAAAACCAAAACAAAAAACAAAAAACAAAAAAAACAAAAAACAAAAAAACAAAAACAAAACAGAGATTCTCAGTCTGTGGGTTTTGACCTTTTTGGGGGTAGTGTGATTGGGCATCTTAGGGTATACCCTAAGAGTGGTATTGCTGGATCCTGAGGTAGGTTGATTCCCAATTTCCTGAGCAAAGACTCTTTCACGAAGATCACCCAAGACCATCAGAAAATATAGATATTTATGTTACAATTTACAACAGTATCAAAATTATGAAGTAGCAATGAAAATAATTTTATGCTTGGGGTCACCACAACGTGAGGAACTGTATTAAAGGGTTGCAGCATTAGGAAGACTGAAAACCACTGGTTTTAAAGGATTAAAGGTATGCACCACAATGCCTGGGTAATGTGTGCCTTTTAATGGAGCTTTCTTAACATATCCTATTTGAATATATGATAAATAGGACTTTAGGGATGAATATAGTGAGGTCAAAATGGGAGTAAACTCAGCTAGGTTTCAACTTTTCCTTACCCCCACCTTAAAATTTCCTGGCCAAAAATATGATCAACCTATTTTTTGTACTATATAATATATTTTATAGATTAAAAATGCTTTTAGTGTTTTAAGCTAAATTTAGCCTGAGGATATTTCAGAACTTTGAGTCCTTGTATAACAAATTATATTTTAATCTAGAACATGAATGAATTGAATCCTTTATTCAGAAGGATTCTTCAGGAAGATGGCTCAGCATCTGTGAATTTGGGCAGTGGTGATGTGGGATTCCCCTCTGTATACTGTGAATACCATTGGCGAATAAAGAAACTGCCTTGGCCGGGCGGTGGTGGCGCATGCCTTTAATCCCAGCACTCGGGAGGCAGAGGCAGGTGGATCTCTATGAGTTCGAGACCAGCCTTGTCTACAAGAGCTAGTTCCAGGACAGGCTCCAAAACCACAGAGAAACCCTGTCTCGAAAAACCAAAAAAAAAAAAAAAAAAAAAAAAAAAAAAAAGAAAGAAAGAAAGAAAGAAACTGCCTTGGCCTGTTGATAGGGCAGAACTTAGGTAGGTGGGAAAAACTAAACTGAATGCTGGGAGAAAGGAGGCAGAGTCAGACAGAAGACGTATAGCCCTTCTGGAACTTTAGCTCGTAAACCACAGCCATGTGACGATACACAGATTAATAGAAATGGGTTAAATTAAGATGCAAGAGTTAGTCAATAATAAGCTAGAGCTAAGGGGCCAAGCCGTGATTTAGTTAATACAATTTCTGTGTGATTATTTTGGGTCTAAGCTGCTGAGCAGCTGGGAACCAACAAGCGGCTCCTTACTACATGATGTAGATTTAGTTCATCGCTGGTGGCTGACTATCAGACCATGTTCAAATACAGCAGAGTCTGAGCACTGTGCAGCTCTTTCTGACACTGGCTTTCCGTCTTTGTCCATAAATCCTGCTGCCTGTGTTTGCAGCAAAGTTATCTGAGCCTCATCTGGTTCTGAGAGCTGCCTACTTTGTGAATTGTCCTTTATTCAAACTCTGTTAATGTATTTGAACCTCTCTCTAAAATTCTCGGGAACAGAAAACTCCACAGGAACTGGCTTTAACAAGCAAAGGACAAAAAAGGTGGGGATGTATTCAAAATCCAGGTGAGACCTGATCTAGCCACTTAACGATGTAATCAAAGCCCAGCTTCTTTGCTGTCTCCTTTGAGCCTCACGCAGTGTCAGCTTCCTTCTGAGCCTATTTTGTTTTTGTTTTTCACTGAGAGAAAATATATGCCCTTGGTTCTACACACCACAAAATTTATAGGTAGTTAGAATTTCATTTCTTGAGGCCAACCAAAAACATTTGGTGTAATAAATATTCTTGGACTGAATAGGGGTATGTGATCATTGCTGAATTGGTCCAAAATGGGATCCTGCTGATTGGCTTAAGATTGGGCAACTGTGCCCCTAGGCTATACTTGTAAAGAAGGTATGGTCTTTTCTCAAGGGGATTTCTTGTTTTTTTTTTTAATTGTTTTTATTGAGCTATACATTTTTTCTACTCCTCTTCCTTCCTCCCCTCTTCCCTCTCACCCTCTTCCTCCCCCCCCACCCCATCCCCCACACTTCCAATTTATTCAGGAGATCTTGTCTGTCTTTTTCTCCTTCCTAAGTGAATCCATGTATGTCTCTCTTGGGATTCTCTTTGTTGTCTAGGTTCTCTGGGGTTGTGGACTGTAGGCTGGTTATCCCTGACGTTATATCTAAAAGCCACTTATGAGTGAGTACACATTCTTTTTGTCTTTTTTAGTTCTGGGTTACCTCACTCAATATGTTTTCTTTTCTATATCCATTCATTTGCCTGCAATTTTCAAGATGTCATTATTTTTTTGCCACTGAGTAGTACTCTGTTGTGTAAATGTACCACATTTTCTTTTTCCATTCTTCAGTCGAGGGGCATCTAGGTTGTTTCCATGTTCTGGCTATTACAAATAATGCTGCTATGAACATAGTTGAGCACATGTCCTTGTGGCATGATTGAGCATCCTTTGGGTGTATACCCAAAAGTGGTATTAGTGGGTCTGGAGGTAGGTTTTTTCCCTAATTTTCTAAGAAATCACTGTACTGATATCCAAAGCGGCTATACCTGTTTGTACTCCCACCAGCAAAGGGAGGAGTGTTACCTTTACCCTGCATCCCTTCCAGCATAAGCTGTCATCAGTGTTTTTGATTTTGGCCATTCTTACAGGTAGGTGTAAGATGGAATCTCAGAGTTCCATCTCTTGTTTTCTGTTGTTTATGCTTGCTTCTGTAGTTCTTAATTATTTACTCAGATTTTCCATTTCCAGATTTTCCTCAATTTGTGTTTTCTTTATTGCCTCTATTTCAGCTTTGAAATCTTGAATCATTTCTTTCACCTGTTTGATTGTTTTTTTCTTGGTTTTCCTTAAAGGATTTGTTGATTTCTTCCAGTTTTTTTGTTTGTCTTTTCCTCCACTTCTTTAAGGGAATTTTTCATTTTGTCTTTAAGGGACTCAATCATCTTCATAAAGTTATTTTTGAGGTTGTTTTCTTCTGCTTCATCTGCTTTTGGATATTTGGGTCTTGCTGTTGAAAACCCACAAGTTTCCGGTGTTTCTGTATTGCTCTTAATGTTACTGAATGTATTCTTACCCTGTTGTCTATCCATCTTTTCCTCCAATCAGGTGGAGCCTGTTTTTCAGGTGGGGTCTCTTGTCCTCCAATTGGTGTAGTTGGGGGGCTATGGCTCCTCTGGAAGCTCTTTCAGATGTAAGGAGGGCAGAGCCTTTGGTGATTGGTCCTCCAGGTACCCCTCTGGCCCAAGGCTCAGATGATGGCTGTTCCATGTGAAGGCGTGGCTATGGCTCTGGTGGTCACTCCTCCAGGTGCAGGCGGCGGCGCTGAGGCTGAGGCTCTGGTGGGCAGATAATTTCTGGAGGGTCACTGTTGTCACCACGGCCCACTGTTCTGCTGAGGCTTCTTCTGTCAGCCTGGCCCGCCCACCTTGCTGCTGAGGCTTTTCCTGGTGGCCTTGGATTTCTTGGTTTTAACTGGAGGGGGTTCATACTACTGGCATCTAGTTGGTAGAATCCAGACGTAATATTGAAACACCCCACAGTTCACAGTACCACCTGCCCTGTTGTTCATAACGCCGTGTAGTAACCAGTGTATGATCACAGAGAGCTGTCTTGTTCAGAATGTCAATCATGCCAAGAATGAAAAATGCTGCCCCAGAGGAAGATGTGGAATTCAAAACAAAAGTGGAGAATCCAGAAAAAAAGAAAGGAAATGGACATGGGGAGATAAGTATAAGTCTGTCCATTTCCCCAGTTCTGAGCCACTGGAAATTTCTCCGGAAACCTAACTACCATTTATCTGGTCTCAAATCCCACTTGGGAAAGCAGAAAGTATTTTTTCCTTTTCATGGAAATATGAAGGGTATTGAAATGTTGATTGCCTCTAAATAGTATAATATTATCTGAAATAGAAGTTTATACAAATTTATCTTGCATAGACACCAAAGACTCATGATTTCCCTGAATTAGTAGGTAGTCTCTGGTCTTCTTGCCTCCCAGTTCCCCAGCTAACTATGCAGCAAGCCAACTTCAGACTCACACCTCATTTTCGTATATTACTAGGTTCTGTGGGATGAAATACCCGAAATATTTACAGAGGTCTGCACGATGCTATCTAGACAAGTGAGAGAAGACCCAGACGGCTGCAAATATCCTTTCAGTCCTTCCCATTCTCTAGGCAAAGGAATATTTTCCATTTTGATCTCAATTCTTAGGGGAAAAAGAGGCAAGGACCTTAAAATACCCTTTCCTTTTTTATTTTTACTTTTTTCCTCTTGAATATAGATATAGATTCTCCCCTCACCCCATAAGTATTTGAGTTTCACCCATTTTATTTAGATCCCCACATCAGGGTCTCATATGTAGGCCAGGTTAGCCTTAAACTCAGATCCACCTGCCTCTGCCCCAGTGGTGGGATTAGAGACCCAAGATTGGCCTTTCCCTAGCTCACAGTGAGCACTTTGCCTCCCCTCTTTCAGTAGCATTCAACACAGCTGATCACTTTCTCTGCCTTGGTTCTTCCTTTGGTTGGTTTTCAGGCCATCTCCCTCTCCTGGGCTTCTTCTCTCTCTTTCCTGCCTTCTCCTTTTCATGTTCTTTCCCCCTCAACGTCTTAAAGTTGGAGTTCTCAGGCACTAATTCTAGTCCCCAGGGTTTCCAGGAAGAAAATAACCCCAAATGCAATAATAGAAACAATAAGCCAATAAAAATGATACATTAGAAAATAATCGGCACAAAGGAAATCTATAAAGGAAGAATCAAGAAATGTAAAAGAAATCAGGTGTGGTGGTGCACAACTCTAATCTCAGTACTTGGGAGGCAGAGGCAGGTGGATCTCTGTGAGCTCAGCCTGTTCCACATAGTGAGTTTCAGACCAGTCAAGGCTATGTAGAGCTACCCTGTCTCAAAACAACAACAACAACAACAACAACAACAGCAACAACAAAAAACGAACAAAGAGAAATGTAAAAGATAAGGTGTATAGAAATTATAGAAATGCTCATAAGTGTTTCTTACCTCATCAGTAGTTTTGTTAAATATAAAGGGATAAAACACTCAAGTCAAAATTGAAGAAACATTACACAACTTTGCTGTTTAAAAAATATGTTTTAGACTCAGACAAGTAATAGGTTGAAATTTAAAATATGATCAAAGCTAGACTGTGAAAAGAATAATGAAGACAGCTGGCATCAATATTTGACTTTAGGATGAGAATTGATATTTCATATCAAAATTCAGGAAAAAATGTTTTATAAGATCAAAAGGCCAATATACCAATCAAATAGAATAATTGTAAACATATATACATTTAATAATGAATATCAAAATATATGGAAACAAGCAAATACAATCATAATGAGAAATAAATATTTCAACAATAGCAATTGTAGAACTCAATGCTCTATTTTCTATAATGGATAGAGCAATCAGTAAGCAGTCAAAAATGGAAGAGAAAACTTTCATGCCTCACGGGTGATATGTCTCTAACAGACATCTATAGAGCAGTCTACTTCAAATTAGAAAGATGCTCATTCATCTCACGTGTACATGTTGCGTTCTCCAATAGAGAGCACACAACAGTCCCCAAACTAATCCTAATGACCTGAAACATTATTTGAGCCATAACGCACACTCTGTCTTCAGTGTAAATCAATAACTATAGGAAACTTGCAAACTCACGAGGATTAAAACACCCCTAAATAACAGATACTTTAAAGAAATAAGTGCAAAGGAAAATAGAGAATACTTTGAATTCAGTGAAAATGAAGGCTCACCATGTCAAAACTAAAGGGGTGCAGCTAAATCTGTGCTCAGAGGGAAATTCATAGCTACAAGAAGCAAAGAACTGCGAGGTCCCCTATCCAAACTGTTACTACTATATCGAGCCCATCCAAGTCTTACTAAGCATGTGGCCCTTCTGTGATGGTAAAGATCTCAAGCCCATGCAGCTGTCCCTGCATGTGATACCCTGCCATGTCTAGCCCAGGCCTCTCCTTTGGACTCCAATTCTACACACGCAGCTGCCACTCTGTCTCTTTCTTGCAGTGCTGAGTATGGACCCCTGGGCCTTATACATGCCAGGCAAGCCCTCTACCAGCGAACTATGTTCCTAGGCCCTGCTATAATGTCTCTTGCTTATGTATCTAAAGGTGTCTACAGTTGATAGTCAAAATGAGTTCTTCCTCACCTTATTCTTCCTTCTTGGCCAGGCGATCAAAATCTACCCAAGGATGCTGTTCAGAGGTCATATTCCATTCTTGCTATTTTATTGCCTCTCAAATTCTGTCTACTTATCTTTGAAACATCTCTTGAAAAATCTACCTTACAAATATATTAATATCACTTGAGTTCAAGCTACCTTAATATCGCTTCTGAACCACGTGAATCTTGTTTATCCCCCTTACCACCATTTTTATATCTGAAGAGAGTATTTCCATGTGTAACATGGCCATCTCACTCTCTTGCTCAGAACCCCATGTGGCCTTCCACTCACTTGAAAAATGATCAGAATTCATGTGTGGATAAGCAGGGTTCTCTCTGAGCTGCCACTGGCCTCTTTTTCAGCTGCATCTCTGTATACCCATCCCCATCTATCAGTGTTCATGCTTCACTGACTGATGGAGGAAGGTCATTGGCTAATAAAGGAACTGCCTTGGCCCATTTTATTGGTTAGAGGATAGGTGGGAGGAGTAAACAGAACAGAACGCTGGGATGAAGAGGAAGTGAGCTCAGAGACTCCACAGCTCTCTCAGGAGCAGACACCTGAGAGAGACGCCATGCCCCGCTCCCGGGATGAAGCTCCGACCCAGGATGGACTAGGCTAGAATCTCCCCGGTAAGCGCACCTTGGGGTGCTACACACAGATGATTAGAAATGGGCTAAATTAATATGTGAGAATTAGCCTAGAAGAGAATGGGCCAAGCGGTGTTTAAATGAATACAGTTTGTGTGTTGTTATTTTGGGCATAAGCTAGCAGGGCAGGCGGCTGGGGTGTTGGGGACGCAGCCCCGCCGCCCTTATTACTACAACTGACTTTCCACTTGTGTTCGCACACGGTACCAACAGACAGGGAGTGTGTCTGATGACTTTGCTCTTGACTGAGCAAATGACCACATGGGCTACATGGGAGGAATGAACTTTCTGGGTTGGGAGAATTTAGCTCAGGCACAGTGCTGCATTTGGAGGACATGGTTTTCTTTCTTGCTCTGCCAGAACTCTCTTTGGCAGATGTTCTGCATGAGGTAATGCTCTCTCATTTTCAGTCTGTAAATCTCAGTAGGGAGGACTGTAGTGGAGAGCCTCAGTGCTTTTGTCTCTGTTACAGTGGCTGGGAGACCAGCCGAGTGAAAACAAGAGACACAGTCAGCCTCGAAGGCACCAGTGCCATCTGGTGCAAGCAGGGGTGAGGATAGATTCTGCTGTTTTTCTTTTTTCAGTTAGCACTTAGCATGGATGAGTATCTATAGATGATGGCCAAAGATACAGATGAGAAGTGAGCCTTTCCCAAGATGTATATATTGCATTTTTGTAGCTGTTAGCCTTAGGCCTCTTTACAATACCAGACAGAATGACGAGGACTCGTGGCTGGTGTGTGTGACAGTTGTTTCCTCATGCTGGCACACTGGAGCAAGCTGAGGGATAAAGGTGAGTGCCCAGCACTTGTGTCACCTACAGTGAGGGAGAAATGGGAGCAAGGTTGTAATATTCTTAAGAGGCTACGCTTCTACCAGTGGGGTATTTTGGGTGCATCTGGGATGTAGAAACACATGTTTTCCCTATGTGAGCTTTCTGTGCAGACTGAGGGCAAAACTGTGCTGGGGCATGAGAAGAATCCAGAATAGCTTTGTGAATGAAGGTTCTTAAACATCTGGTTCACATTTATGCAGAAGTGGGACTAAGGCTATAAGCTCCACGGAGGGGGGTTGGGCAGGATGGTACTCTCTGCCATTTGAGCAATACAGTGCTGACTCTAGACACCCCACCCAACATATTGGAAATCCTCACTCCTCAGAAGTCAGCTGTAACCCCTTCCCTAGAAGTTCTCTGTTGTCTTTAACCAGGCAAAGATGTGTTGCATTTGTTTATGCTGCGGAATGTTTCTTTAACTGTGTAAAGGTGTGTTACAATTGCTTATGCTGCCTTTGTTTAACTATGTAAACATGTGTTGCATTTGTTTCCTCTTGCCTGCCTAAGGCACCTGATTGGTCTAATAAAAATTGAACAGCCAATAGTTAGGCAGAGAAAGGATAGGTGGGGCTGGCAGGCAAAAAGAATAAATAGGAAGAGAAATGTAGACTCAAAAGAAAGAAAGGAACGAGAGAAGAAAAGAAGGAACATGCCTCTGGCTAGAAGCCAGGCAGCCATCAGCAAGCCAGACACTAGAAGCAGAGAAAGTAAGGTAATAATCCCCAAGGAAAAGGGTAGATAAAGAGACACAGGTTAATTTAAGCTAAAAGAACTAGCCAGAAATGAGCCTATGCTAGGCTGAGCATTCGAAGCTAATAATCTCCACGTCATGATTTGGGAGCTGGTTGGTGGCCTAAAAGAAAGAGCCTGGTATAGTTCTCAGCTGTGCTGTAGAAACATACACTCTAGTAGTTTCCTAATATTGGACACTCAGGCCTTTTCACAGGCGTTGCCTCCTGTGAATTTTCATAGACACGCAGTCTCTGGCTGGCTCACTTCTCATCACCATCACTTCCTCCACTCTCACCACTCTTGTTCTCAACGAACTATCAGCTAACTGCTGACAGCAAACACTTTCTTTACACAGTTAGGTTGCTTACGGGAACTCTGTTAGTGCAGATTCGGGCTATCACGCACTGTGACAGTGTGAAGGTGTTTGTGATTTAAGGCTGATTTTCTCTATTCGTGATCATACCATGCTCCTTCCCCTCCTCCTCCTCCTCCTCCTCCTCCTCCTCCTCCTCCTCCTCCTCCACCTCCTCCTCCTCCTCCCTCTCTCCCTCCCTCCCTCCTCCCTCTCTCCAGGATCTCCCTTCCCCGTCATGTGTGTACACGTGTGTGGAGGCCAGAGGGCAACTTTTAGGCATTGTCCCTTGATCTCTCTCCTTTTACCTCATGGAGGCAGGCTCTCTTGTCACTTCTGACTGCCCCACTGCTTTTGGGAAATTCTCTTTCCTTTGTCCCCATCTCAACTAGGAACGCTGGCATTACAGTGCACTTCACTATATTTGACTTTTATTTTTTAGTCTAAATAGGTTTTCAGGTTGGTATGGCAAGCTCTTTTACGCATCGAGCCATCTCTCTGGCCCTCATTTGGCTTTTTGTTATCGTTGTTTGTTTCTTTTGTCGTTTCTGATACGGAGTCTCACGTATCCCATGCTGGCTTTGCACTCACAATTTAGCTGAGGATGACTTGGAATTCCTGGTCATATTGCCTGAAGTGGTGGCCCAGGGCTGGCATTACAGGCCTGTGCCATCATGGCTGGCTTTATGTGATACTGGGCCTTGTGCATGCTAAGCGAGTACTTTACCAATTGTCTATAGCCCTAGGCCATAAACTGGTTTCTGATATCTTTTAATTTCTACTGAATCATCACATCCTCAGTTATAACAAATGCCCCTTGCAAAGGCTTCCTACATATTACAATGCTTGCCAGCCCGGAGTCTGTGGGCGCCATCTTCACTCAGTTTACAGAGAAGAAGACTGCATTTCAGGGAGTCAGTGGGGGAACCCACCCTGGACATACTACCAGCAGTAGTGGTTTAGCCAGACGCCCTTTGACCTTGAGTTCAAAAAGCTATCAAATGTCTTATTTTGAAGCTAAACAATAGATTCAATTCAATTAAAGTAGATTTTTCTACAACCGGCAGAGCTCTAGGCTAAATTTTGAGATTAGAAGTGGGAAAATTCAAGCTCTTCCTTCATAGAGCTCATACATGAGGGAGGTTTTCTTCTCAGTGATGTCTTTCCAACCCTATCCCAATGACTGTCAGCGCTTTAGAAAGAAAAGAAACCATTTCTTTTGCCAAACTGGAGGTCTTGCCTTTTCAGACTAACTTGATCTGGGGAGAGAAAAAAAAAATGCTTCTGGATATTTGGGAATGGGCTTCAACCAGACCCTGACAGGAGTGAGCTGCTTTGGTGGTTATCCATCTGGACCAAGATCGTATGGCAGCAATAAGTGTGATGAGAGACAGCGTACATAGCACCAAGATGTGGCCCCCCAATTTTCAATGCCTTGAGCTCTGTAGCTATTTATCCCCAAGCAAGAAGAGACACCATCATATTCTCTTGGGAGCTAGACCTGCCGTTGGAACTAAGAGAAACAAATGGCCATTGCCTCTAGTCCCACTGACATATTGACTGCTCCACTGTCTCCTATTTACATAACACCTTCACAGCTAGTTCAACACCACGGAGGACTGCACAGCTAGGCATAATAGAGCATCCCCAGCTGTGGTAGCGGCAGGAAGATCATGAGTTCAAGTCAACCTTAGCTTTGTGTGCGTAGTAAATTCAAGGCTAGACTGAGACTTGTGGGACCTTGTATAAAACATAAATAAATATAAATAAATAGATAGAAAGATAAATAAATAATAAAAGGGAAAAAGGAAGAAAAGCGAGAGAGCTGCTGTGGTGATGTTTTTTTTTTTTCCCCCCCCCAGAGCACAGCACTGGACCCAAGCAGCCCTGAAGGCATGGCTGAGTCAATAGGAAAGAAAATATCTCAAATTCCTACAAAATCTTCAAGTAAGAATTGTGCCTCCCCCCACCCCCGTTGCCCACAGCACTTGCTGGAAGACTGAGCTGGGGAAAAGGATCAGTGAGGAGAAAGTCTCTCTCTAAGGGCAGTGAGCTTTTTTGCACCATCAATGACTTTGTTACCTCTTTTGATCCTTCTCCACTCTTGGGACACAGTGAACAGCACTTGTGGGCTGGGCAATCCTTCTCTTTCCCCTCTCATCATGGAGACATTTCTAGGAATGTTACTGACTGTGACTCCCTCTCTAGGCACGTTCCTGGGATGTATACTATCTGGAGATCAGAGGCAGGGGACACATTGTCCTTCCTGGCTCAACTGAGCAGAATCTTGGATGTAGGTCCCATTTGTAGACAAGATTTTGAGAATTTAAAATGGAAAAGCAATCTTTTCTTCTAACTTTAGAGCTGAACTTTCATTTCCTTCTTTTAAAGAAACAGTACATAAGGGATTGCGAGGTATTTGGGGCCCTCAAACAACCTCTACCGTTTATTGTTTGTCAGATAAAGCAACCGAGCCAAAGGTCTAATCTACAAGGAACTCTTGGTTTGAAACCCAATTGACTCCAGGAGAATCATGGTAAATTGAAGGAGTCTAAGTCAAACACATTCTGTAAGCACATTCTTCCAAATTCTACCCCAACCCCAGAATCTAATCTTGGACCATAAAAATACTCAGAGAAATTCCCAAAAAGGAAAGTAAAAATAAACAAAACAAAACACAGCTATATATTTTTTCAAACATTTATAAACTCTATAAAAATTTAATAGAAAAACTGTAACAATATTCTACTGGTATGCCTTTTGTGTTCTGAGCTGAAGTAGACTGACTGGCGCTTCCTAACATGTTGCTTCCATAGAGACTGGAATGAAGTTATTTTCTTTCCTCCGTAAGTGCTGTATACTAGTGTCTCTCGGTAGAGGGGGTAATCTGGGGGCATTTGGCCATGGCAGATTTTGTTGTTACTACTTAGTGGAATGGTGACGGTCTTACCAGAACTTGGTGAGTAATTGCCTGGGATGCTGCTAAATACCTTTTGATACAGGACAGTTCCCTACAACAAAGAAATACATGATCAAACATCAACATCACCGTCTCAGTGAACGTCAACTCTTTGATAAGCCTGGGCATTTAAAACTGAGTTAGTACTTGAATCTTTCTTTTTTTTTTTTTGTTTAGGGGTGCATGAATTGCAGATACATCTACTCAAATATTTTCTATTTTAAATGGGCTGTAATGGGGTCTGGGAATGGATCAGGGGGGCAGTAACAGCTCTCTGTGGTCGTCTTTAATAACTCCTCCTGACAATAGGTCCACCAAGCTGCCTTTAAGAGCATGGATTGGCATTGTTGCCAAGACTGTCAGGGTAGCTATTCTGTGAATTTTAGTTAAGCCATAAAAAGTGAGCATGTGGGTCCCAAATCAAGCAAGGTGTTGACTGAATCTATATGTAGTATCCACATTGCCTCTCCCAGTTCTTACTTACTATTTTTCAAATCTTCATATCTCCTGTACAGCTAACAAATTGAATTTTCATAATTGCTACAATGGTTCTGGTAATGGCTATTTGTTTCCCATAGCCTCTAAAGAGCCAATTGTCACAAAGAGAAGACCCGAAGATTTCATGCAGCTACACAGCAATGAAGGGACACTCAGCAGTAATCTCTGGTGACAGCATTTTTAGTTTAAAGCTTTAAAAGCCATCAACATTAACAGTGTCATCACCTTTCAGAACACCTCCTCTTCCCCCTCAGGAGGATGTGGGAGCAATCAGTCCTTTGGGAAGGTTCTGTTGGCTCTCAGAGACAAGGAGCTCCTTAATTGCCACTTTTCTTAGTGTTTGAAATGTTTGAAATGTGTCTGAGTTTAAAAAAGAAGTTTCAATATTGAAATGACAACGCCTATCCTAATTAGTTGAGATCTTTTGCTGCATGTCTCTTTCCAGTTTCTCACGAACACATAAACATAAGTTTGAAAATTTTGCTCGATTTTATTTGACAAGCTTTGAATGAGGGGGACTTACATACGTGTGAAATATCTGGGTCGGAAAGAATAGATTTCAGGAAAAACGAGCAGAAAAGGGAAGAGGCAAAAAGAGAGTAAGTGTATGACCCACAAACCAGCCTGCTCAAACTTCAGTTTGCACTATGATGTCCCCATGAGAGGGACATCTATGGGAAAGGAGCCATTCCTATGTTGTTTACTCCAGTCAGGAGTGTGATGGTTAATTTTGTGTGTCAGCTTGATCATGCCATGCAGTGCCCAGATTAAAGGTTATTTTCATGTGTGTCTGTGAGGGTGCTCCTGCAGGAGACAGACAGGACAGGTAGCTAGGTAAGTTTCCAGGGTGGATGGATATCATTTCATCAGTTGAACATAGGACTAGAACAGAAAAGCAGAGGAAGGAGGACTTTACCTCCTGTTTCTTTCTGTTTGCTGATGTGAGACCTAGGCTGGTTCTTATCTGTCTTCTGTCATCAATCACCACACTCTGTCACATTAGTTCTGTTTCTTAGGAGAACTTTAAGACGCTGGTACCAAAGTCCCAGAAATTAACATGGACTTAATCAATCAGTATATAGTGAGGGAATAAATGAAAGAATTTCTTTTCACTGAGAAAGGAGAGAGAGAGAGAGAGAGAGAGAGAGAGAGAGAGAGAGAGAGAATGCATGCATGCATAAATCTCTTCAAGGAGGTAGGAATGGGAGGTCTTTTGAAGTTACTAGGAAGTTTCTATTATTTAAAAACATGATTTATTTTTAATTGTGTGTGTGTGTGTGTGTGTGTGTGTGTGTATGTGTGTATGCCCACACACACGCTCAAGAGTGCAGAGAACAGAAAAGGGCACTGTGTTTCCTGAGTCTGGAGTTATATAGGCGGCTGTGAGCTGCCTGATGTGGGTGCTGGATAACTTAGGAATTACGCAAGTGCTCTTAACCATTGAGGTGCCTCTCCAGCCCATGGTCCCCATCTGTTTAACTGAAGTCGGCATCAGCTTTGCTATGTAACAGGAATTCATTGAATGACAGAGATGAGATGGGTGAGAAGAACGAGATACACATTGATGTGTTTAAGAGTGTACTGCACATTCATTTTCTGATTCCCTGCAGACTAAGGCAGTGGGGTACATTCTACTGCAGTGCTTCTCAACCTTCCTGATGTTGCCATCCTTAAAGCAGTTCCCCATGTGAGGTGACCCCTAAACCATAAAATCATAAAACTACTTCAGTGTTACTTTATAACTGTAATTTTTATATTGCCATGAATTCCAGTGTAAATATCTGATATGTGATTCTCGAAAGCGGTCACCCCCAGAGGATGAGAACTGCTATTCTCCTTGTTACAGGAAAGGAGAGATGCAGGCCTGGAGGCCTCTCATTCTGGGATGCTGTCTTATTGCTGACTGGCAGAAGGACCACTGCTGAAGCACAGGTCCCCAGGGCCACTCAGGGCATTATGGGAGAGAAGATGATACAGGGTAATTACGCTGATTGCTAATGCTGTGAACATTTCTCTTGCTTTAATAATCTACTTTTAATTTTACCCGTGGCAGTTTGTAGTTCCCACAACACAGCAATAATTAAATCTGTGTTCAGATGGTTGTAAATGTACCCAGAGGTCTTAAGCAATGGGTGAATTATACCCATTTAAGTTAGAGCATAATGCTAGCATTCAGCCCTCTCAGAGTAAATACTAATTACTGAAGTTCCCTCAAGTTCCCCTAGATCCCTTTAGTTTCTCCTTCTGTTTCCAGAGAGCGAGAGGGATGAGATTCAAATGGCAGGTTTTCATCTCAATATTATAGTCATTCACTCCTCTGGTACAAAAGTCTGAGGCGGTTTGTTCAAAGCAGGACCGGGAAATGTGGCTGCTTCTAAAGGCTTTCCTTCCAGAAGCTGCGGGGAGGGGGAAGGAGTAGCGTTTATGAAATGACACACAGGGAAAAGGCTGAGAAAGTGCCCCCACACCCCCATCTTCTGTTCATGAAGGGCTTCTGCTTCAGTGGCTCTGTTTGGCCCAGATGTGTGAAGAAGCCTGTTGGTAGGGGGTGGGGGGAAGCAATGAATCCTTTCTCATGGCTTCTTCTAGGGAGGGTAATTCAGTCCCTTCTTTCAAACACTCACTATTTCTCCATTTTAACAAGGGACACGAAGAAAGTTTGTTCTTCCTTAGGGGTTTGGGGATTTCACAAGGTTTGCCCTATGGTGTTTGCCTGTGGGGAGCTAAGGCTTTATTCTCTCTCTCTCTCTCTCTCTCTCTCTCTCTCTCTCTCTCTGTCTCTCTGTCCCAGGGAGTCAGCAAACGTTTATATTGAATCCCTTCTGGCGTGGTATCTGTACACCGCCTCAGGCCCCTTGGCATTTTCCCACTTTTATAACTTGCATTATCATGGAACCTGGCCACTTTGCCCTCCCCCTAGCCAGGCTCCTCCAAACCCCCTTCCTCTCGGGGGGGGGGGAGGGGGGGCAGAGCTCTTCTGTTATACTGTGCCAAATTGGCGCCGTCTACTGCTCAGTTACCCTGAGACTTTCCGACCTTGTGACCTTAAGCCACTGAACAAGATGAGCGTTTCTCTTGTCATCCTCTTCTTGGGACTATTCCCCAGCTTGCCTTGTATAACCTGGGGGTTAGAGTACATTAGCAGAGAGATAAAGGGAGGAGGCCTTCATGGGTGACCAAGTTGAGGAAGAGTTGACCACCAGAGCCACCATTGAGAAGGGCTGGTGGCAAACTGACTGAGCTAGTTCCAAGCTGGAGGGATCAGGACAGAGTGCGAAGGGAAGGCAGGGAGGCTTAGAAAGTTGGGTCTGTCAAATAGTCTCAGCCAACACCCATAGGTGGCACTAGAGATTTGGAGATGCGGCTGTCACAGGGCGCATCAGGGTTGAGGGTGCCAGGAGAGAAGCAGGAGGGAGGCAGATTGGACCACTGTCACAGAGTGGAGCAGGGACACTAGGGACCAGGACAGCTCACTTAAAAGGGTGATGCAGAGGAGGCATGTGGGTAGAAGTGGACTGGTAAATGCTGGGAAAAACCCAGAAAAACCAAGGTTAAAAAGGCACCCCTCCCCCGCCCCATAATTCCCCCAAAGAATGGAGAAGACACAGACTTTTCCTTCAGGATCTTTTATTAACGTATAGAAAATGTGTTTAAAAAAGGAACTATACAGAGGCTAAAAGCAACCGGGACTAAAAATACTAGTTAACAATGGTTAACAAGCAGATTCCAGTCTTTTAGCTACAGTGCCATGAAAGGATGGGACCAGCTGGCTCTCCCTCTTCCTTCCTCTCTGGCTGTTTATTTTCGTTCATCAGAGGGTACGTCACCTGACGAGCATACGCCCCTTTTCTTTGTCTTTTTCTTCCTTTTGGCCTTTCTTTTATGTAAGAGCCTTTTCAAGTACAGTGTAGCTACAAAGTCAGTAAATTGGTCTTGGTTATTATTATTATTATTTTTTTTTTACCTGAAAAGGCTATTAAAGGTTAAAACCACAAATTCAAATTCGGAGGGGTTGGGGGATTTGGTACTTAGGATTTCTCAGGATGACAAATGAGAGACCACCGGGTTGAGTTTCATCGCTTGGAGCCCCAGGTAGTAATCCCTCAGGGTCACAGTGACTTGTTTAGGGCACCTGGGGATTCCTGTAGGCTTGAGGGTACTTGGGGTTGGAACAGTGTGTGTGTGTGTGTGTGTGTGTGTGTGTGTGTGTGTGTAACTATAGGGAAGAGCATGTATGTTGAGGAGCGGCAGGAGGGAATAGACTTTTACAGATTCTGACCCCTGTTTGTGAGCGCCCAGAGTGGAACTAGGCCTTGAAGGGTGGTAGTGAAGAAAGGAGTCGGCATAGGATTGCTCCCCTGGAGGACGTTTTTTTGCAGGAACTGCAGTATTTGCTGTAGCTAATGTATGTCTGAGGTGCTGTCAAGGAGCCACCACACTGAGGGGACTTGAATTCCCTCTTGGGAAATCTAGTTCTTTTAACATTAACTTTCAAGGAGAGGAAAAAGGGGTTCAGTGTTGGAGTTTTTGCCTGATGGTTGAAACCACCAAGTTTCTGATATCTTTCTAAAGTGGCAAAGTTAGTCAGGGTTGAAGCACATTGTTCTGGTTCAATGGGGTGAGGAGTGGGAGAAAGACCTGAGGGAATGAATACATAGAGCTCCTCTCCCACCTTCTTGTAGCTCCAGTCTTCACAGATGTCCTAAGATGTGTTCCTTCAGGGAGCCTTGAGAGTCTGGGAGGGGGGTTATGAGAATTTGGCCTGCACCCTGCTGATCTTAGCCTAGAAATTCATAGGATGTTTGCAATTGCTGCTATTTGTAGCTTGTTTGAACACACTTCATAACTCTGCAAATTCTGGGGTCAAACTGATACCCTAGGAACTTAATCCTGTGGTCTCGCTTCCTTGATCTTGGTTCTGTTTGGAGGCCGCTGTGCTGCCCCAGGACTGGGGTGGGAAACCACATTTGTGTCCTGGCCTTATCTTCAAATTTTTTAACAGAAAGAATTGCTGCAAGGCTATTTCTTACTACTACTGACTGCTGGGGTTGAAGATCCCCCTGGAGTACTTAGCAGGAGGTGGGGTTGGGGGTGGAGTAAGAATTTCCATTTGTTAAGAGGAAATGGAGAGAAGGATGGAATTAGAAAGGCCTCCATGAGAATGTTACTGAGATCCAAGATGGCAGCTGCGTGGCTCACTGTGCCAGCTGCTTTACACACAGAAAAAGTCAAGTACATTTTTATCAGAGATGATGGCTCTCCTCAGAAACTGTGTGACTTCAGGCATGTTACTTAAGAATCCTGTGCTTCCATTTCCCTCATTTATAAAACTGATTCTGGATTTTGGTTAGGATTCAATAAAGTAATTGATGTGAAGCCCCTTGCACAGAATCTGATCAATAGGTGTGCAATAAGTACTATTTTTCTCAGTCTCTACTAAAGGAAAAACAAAATCTAAATAAAAAATATTGTACCAGGCCTGCCCCTAGCTCTATGCCTCATTGACTGTGCAAACTAGGAAAGCTGCTTGTCTGTTTTGGCCTTGCTTTACTTGAGCATGAAGTGAGAAGGTCATGTTAGGTGATCTCAAGAATTTCCTTTGGCTTCAAAGGAGTGTTTTTTTTTTTTTAAACATTTGCCTAGGAGACAGGGTTGAGCATGTTAGTTCACAATGATGAATTGTTTAAAGGCAATAGGTTTCTCTGGGGGCCGTGAAGCCACTGACTAGAAGAAAACAGCTTCCATCCATGTATCTGTCCCCCAATGCTACCCCCTCCCAGGCTCCCTCAGTATGGTGTGCCTGCATCTCAAGGTTTCTTGTACTTTTTCCACCAGAGCAAGTAGCCATTGACCATGCTCAGGAAAGGATCCATGAAGGGGCTTTGAAAGAGTTAAATATTTCTAAATTTGAAACTGAGCATCAGCCCAGCCTCACAGCTCGGATAATAGGGTGCTGTTCTGTTAAGTTAACAGAGGCCCTCTTAGGAACAAGGGCTGTGTTAAACAGATATTCTGCAGTAGCCTTCTTAAGCTGTGGAAGGAGGGAGAATTTCCTGTTTGGAAAAAAAAAAGTAACACTGTCCAAAGACTGTGAGGTTTGCCAAGGACATTTGGACAACCAAGCACTGCAGGTGCAATGAAGTCATGTTTCAGGAGCAGAGTGACCTTGAAAAATAAATCAGAAATGCTTCCGATGACAAACCAGGCTGTGCCGGCTTGGGAAGGAAAAGCGAGGTTGAGGCAAGATTGGTGTAGCAACAAAGAAAACCCTACTGCTTCTTGCTTCTGTGCAGTACGGCTTCCAGTGACTTCCTGATGCATGCAAAGGACTGAATCCATGGGAACCTTGTCTAGAGGCCAGAACTAGAGAAGCCAGTGCTGTCATCTTGACCATGGCCACTCACCCAGTTTCTGTGTTTCT
Organism: Microtus oregoni; assembly: GCF_018167655.1. Classification (NCBI taxonomy): domain Eukaryota; kingdom Metazoa; phylum Chordata; class Mammalia; order Rodentia; family Cricetidae; genus Microtus; species Microtus oregoni. The sequence continues at coordinate 38,870,322 of NW_024543072.1, forward strand.
GTTGTGGGACCATCTCTAAGATATGCTTTTGTTTCATGAGTCTCCATTGGCTTCTTTTATTTAACTTACACCCCCCTCCCTTCTTCCTAGCTACTTTTTCAGAGCTTGAAGAATACAAAACTGGCTTTATCTAACTCCAGCGTGGATTTAGTTAGGCTGAACCAAAGCCACTCTTTCCAAAGGGACCCAGGTCTGCATCAACTCATCCCTGAAAACAGGACCTTTCCCTGATTCTCATGGCATTTCTTACTAATGGAGTTGGTTTTCCCGCTTAATTGGAGCAGTTTTCATTTGTTCTGTGAGTCCCCATTTTGCCTGGCAGGGCCAAAATACTGCAATATTATCAGGAGAGATGCTACCACATATGGGAGAGTTGGGCTGTGGAAGAAACAAAGGCTAAGGGAAGCAGTTAGTCAAAGAACTTTAGAAATTTGTTCTGAGGACTCAGCGGGACAATAAAGAGAAGCCCAAACCATGGGCCAGGAGCCAACTAACTCTGCCCCCTTCTCCCCAGAGGGGGAGCCTTGACTCCTTTACTATCAGAATGAAAGCTGGCCACCCAGGGAGGATGGACGAGAGACTGAACCCCAGACCTTAAAGGTACACCCCATCTCTGGGGCTCCCAAGCCCCTTCTTGAAGCCTGGGCAAGTTAGAGGTAAGCTAAGCATTATCCCATTTCCTCTAAGATTGAAATTAGGTTATTTGAATCTTTTAGAGTCTTGTTATGGACATTTCAGAGTAGCCGGAAAGATGTAAATAGAGGGGGGAAAAGATCTCCACTCCTCCACACTATCCTGGGGAAGTGCCTCCGCTTCTGGAAATCCTGGGTAGAGGAAAAAGCAAACGCTAAGTAAGCCTTGGGAGCATTTTCAAATGTGGTCACTGACTGCTCTCTCAGTTTGGTGCATCTGGTGTTCTCACGGGTCCCATTTTTCTTTCTCCAGAGAAAAGGATGAAGGGGAACTCACCAAACCTTTCTCAACCCATGCTTTAAAAAGATTCTTTAATGACCTCTTGCCCCGTAATCTATAGCTCTGCCCTGACGCTGGACTTCTGAAGGTAAAAATATGTTTAGGGTAGTTTGTTTAGGCATCCAGCTCGCTGGCAAGGCAACCTGGGTACTTCACATTTACCTTTGAAATGAGTGTTCTGTCTATGAGGAGCTGACTGGCTCCCCAGTGGAAAGCACCAAGATATTAGGGGTGAACCTCACCTCTTTAGAGATAGGGTGTTGGTAGCTGGGAGAGGAGAAATCTAAACATCCATAGACATTTGCTTCACTTTTCCCTGCTGCCATGTTGCTATTCTTTTACAAACCAATCTCCTGTTTAATGAGTTCTGGGCTCTTCTTTGGCCCGAGCTCACCTGGAACCAGAGGAACCACGCTCCATCATTCCCTGCTTTTCAAAAGCAGTTAAGTAGGTGTCTGGGTGCTGTGAACATGACGATGTTGTCCCCTCATCAAGTCCCCTTTACCCAAAAGTATGTTCTGAAGGCTAGTACCTTCTTCAGGTTTGTCATCCCAGATGAAGAGTCTTCACAGTCAATCTCTTCCAGAGGCAGCCCTTGGAAAATGCGAATTCAATATGCTGAAAACAATCAGCAACAGGGCATGCAAAGAGGAAGAGCAGAGCCGCCTGGCTCTCGATTCTTGGCCGTGAATCCTTGGTGGTCACTAGTGACTGGTTGTTATTGTTTGGGTTTTCCTGTAAGTGTGTATTCTAAAGTGTCTGCAATTACACTCATCATCTTAACAGGGTCTACTTCAAGTCAATCCTAGTCCTTTATGGGTAAGTTGGGTGCTTAGGATGGGTGCTGAGTATTGTTGCCTGCCTCGTCAGGAACAAAACCAGGTGTGGGAAGGAGCAGATAAAATAGGAATCTTTAAGAAGCCCAGTGAAGAGGTGCAGAGGATTAAGTCAGTCAAGTTCACATGTTTTGCCTCAAGCTGGCCACGGATCTTGGGAAGACAGTGGACTGCACAGTCTCTTCAAAACATAGTTTGGTGTGGGTCTCTCTCTCCTTAAAAAAAGGAATCTAGAAACCCTTTTACAGAAGGTCAGATGAGCTGATCTTTGAAGTCCCTTCCTTACTTTACAGTTGCTTTAAATGATTCCAGATGCTGCTGCTGATACTATTTATAAAAAAGGTTCCACAGGATAAAATAGTTCCCATGAAAGGCAGGTTTAGATTTCCATTGATGTTTCTTGATTTTTCCCTGGAACTGATGACTTGCAATCTTGTTCCATTTCGGCTTCCTTGATGAGGTGGGCTGTACGGACACACCCAGGCCCTTGGCTCTCGTGCACAGACACAATACATAATGACTTCAGCTTCTCTTGGCATTGTTCTCTCTGTCTCTGTCTCTGTCTCTCTCTCTCTCTCTCTGAGAGAGAGAGTTCTGAAACGGTCTCCTTCCCTCCCCTTTTTCCCTTCCCTTCCTCCATCTCCTCTGTGGGAATTCTTACTTTTCCTTAATTGTGATGGTGAACCAAGGCCAACTTTGATCCTGTGTTTCCTATCACAGATTCACATTATGGACTGAAAACTGAAAGAGTGTTAGAAATCCTTTTGGCCTAAGCTCCGATTCAATAGGTGAGGAACCTGAGGCCCAAAGATGTGAATAAACCCATCAAGGTCTTAGAGGTGGCCCTATATCACAGCCCTCAAGTCCCTAACTGAGTGTGTTTACCTCCAATGCTGCATGGTTGAGCTATATAGTTAAATCTCATATAACTTATAGGTTCTTCTTTATTCTTCTTTCTCTTAGCTGTTTGAAGTACATGTTGGATTAAGAAATAAAAACTCTACTTGTATTGTTTGGCCATGAGTGTGGCAGTGAGTCTCCATCACAAAGATGGAGAAAATGGCAAGCTGACTCCAACTTCACGATGCTGGGTGTGTGATTGTCCTCCAAGAGGCCTGTTGCTTCTGGCCCTAAGCTTGGTTAGATAGTGTCTGTTAGATCTGTAACTTGGTTGGCAAAGGTACAAGATGCCCCAGATGGCAGCCATGGGCCCTGTAGCGGACACAGTGGGGCCTCGGGGAGGAGTGAGGACAAGGAGAGACCAGCTGAGAACCTTGGTGCAGTTTGGGCAGATGCTGCAGGGAAGACTGGCTGGGTTTTGATTTGAGAAGAAACGGAGAGGTCATGGCTTCTATAGCCTCCAGTTCCCCGGGGCTTAAAAATCAAATCATGTGGGGGCGGAGGGTTCGCTCCTCTCACCTTTGGAGTTCGAAATGCAATTTCCTCTGGCACTTTTCATTTTTATTCCCAAAGCAGAATAATAAAGGGGTGTGGAAAATGTTTCTCATGATCTCACCTTTTGGAGGGGTCGGCTCTACCTACCACAAGACCAAAACAAAAGACCAGAACAACCATTCTCTCTCCTCCTAGGGCGATATATTAGTCAGCAGAATGGCTGATGCTCATACAACTTCTTCCCCTGATTATTGCTAAGCCACTTGCACTGAGGGTAGCCTGGCTGAAGACAGAACTAGAGACCTTCAACTAGGACATCAGGGGAAGGAATGCATGGTAACTTTGATCAGAAATGCAAAAAAAGAATCTCTAAGTAAGGTCAGTTTCCAGTGGGACTTACAGACTCCCTGGTAGGTGCCCTGATTTCTACTCCTGTCCCTTCTCAATGCCTGATGTAAGTTAAAAACAAAACCCTTCTCCAAGTCTCACCACCAAAGTTATTTCATGACAGTGGCTTATGACACCCAGGGGCACTGGCAGACAACTTTGGCAACTGGAGTTTTAAACAATGATTGGGTTGTTAGGTCTATAGGCTCTAAGGGATAGCACTAGAGAAGCGGTGGGGCTGGAAGAGAAGCCACTCCTCCTGCATGTTAAGTGTCAGAATGTGAAAATCTTTAGCTCATTTCAATGAACTTGGGCTGTTGTGTTGGGGTGTGGCAGGTGTCTTCCTTCTTAAGAGGAGACTGGCCAAGCTTTCTTACTGGAGCTCCCCTGCACTGGTGTGGTTACCTGGCCATGGTTGGCTGTGACCAGTTTACTATTATTTAGAAGAGGAAGGTGTCTCAGAAGATAGTAGAGGAAGAAGGTGTGTGTGTGTGTGTGCCTGTCACCATAACAATCTGTATTTTATGGTCTGTTTTTGAATTGTGTTTTCAACTCCCCAGTTTTCCTCCTCTGTGAGAAAGGAGGGGATGATTATGGAGGACTGATTAGCAGGGAGCGTGTAGCCCGAGGGTCAGGCTCCAAGGCAGCAGAAACTATGGGCAGATGGTACCTAACTGATCCCTGCTTCCTTCAGATGCTCTGAGTATGTTGTGAAGCACGTTACTGTTGCCCCTCCCCCCTTGTCTCATATTATAAAATACAAACAAATGACAAAAAAGATCGTCTGGCTGGTGGCTGGCTGCCCAGTGCTCAGAATTTCAAGGCTCGCCGTTTTCTCCCGGCCGTGAGCCGGTGGTTGTAGGGCCGCATCTTCATTTCTACAAAGGGGATGGAGAATTCATGGCCTTTCCAGTGGTACCAGTTGATCCCCTGCGCGTGAGAGAGAGGAACATGTCAGATGCCCCTGCCCCCACAGCTGGAGAAGAAGAGAATGGCTGGATCAAGAGAGATCCACTATGGACTTAGCTCTTCTACGGCAACAAGCAGTTTATGCAGGGTTCCCAGTGTGACAAAGAGAGCTGGGTCTCCTTCTAGCGTTAAACAGGTCTGGGGCTTTATACAAGGCAAGTTGTGAGACATTTCTTATTGCCAGTTTTATGTTTTTGCCTTCAGGGGTTTCTTGCACTAGGGTGACTATGGCAAGTGTCAAGATCCCAACTAGGAGGAAGCATTTTGAATAGTGTAGTTGTGAACAGCTCCTTTGTGATGCAGAGACTTGGGTGGTTTCCACCTGGGGTGAGCAACCTCTGAGTTTGCCAAGAACTGAAGGGGCTTCCCTGAGTGTGTTCCACTGTTTGTCACCTAGCCCAGACTGTGGACTTGCAGTCTCTTTGGGAAATAGCCCTGGTTACTTTAGGTTTCTGCTCTCTTCCTTTTGGGGCCCGCTTTTAAAGTGCCACTAAGTCTGTGACGAATTGATCTCCTCCCACAAAGTGCTCTTTGTGTGGTCTTTTCTCCGGCTCCTAGAACTTCTTTTTAAACGGGTTCTGTCCTCTGGACCACTGAGCACAGCCAGAACATGGCATACCTGACTGTGCCTGGACTCCCCATACTTCCCGTTGAGGTTGGTCCGGTGGCAGTTCTTATACCACCAAGCACCCTTGTATGACATGGCACAGTTGGTGACTGCAACATCGTTGTCTCTGTCCTCCGTGGAGAAAGGGCGTCCCTGGTGATAGCTGAGGGAGTCTCCTGCAAAAGTGAAAATTGGAAGCATTTAGGAGTCTGTTTCCACATGGAACCCTGGCTTACCTCTTCTGCTCCTTCTGAGCCACAACATGGCTAGGCTGAGCCTTCCTTCCATATTACCTCACGGGGGGGGGGGGGTGTCACTGTTTCCCTCTCTAATCCACTTCTTTGTGCTGGGAACTTTATCCATATAGCTCCATCTTAACACCACTGTCTATTTCCCCTAGGCTTTTCTGGGACATGTAACACTCAGGTTCCCATTGTGTCCTTTGGAGACAGCAGGGATCCACGATGATTTGGACCATTCTGGATCTCCACTGTGTAAGTTCATCCTGCCTTTCCCCTGTGCTTGCTGGCCCTGATCAGTCTGCACCCACTACCCCACTCCTGAGAACTTGGTTCTGCCTGTGAAGAGGAACAAGGGCACCCAGAGTTACAGTCTACAACAACCAGGGTGACGGGGGCAGTGGGCAGGAGCATGCGCTGTGTCTTAGGGGGAAGCAGGCTTAGGTGGGGAGAAAGTACCCATAGTCATCATTGCCAAATACATGATGAGCTGTTGAAAAAGAAGAACATATAAATAAACTCTGTGGGGAAATGGAAGGATGGATGCACAGAGACTGCAAAGAGGGAAATTTTGGCTACATAGGAAAAGGGAAATTCCTAATACCACCAGATAGGCTGCCTAACACTGCAGTGAGATTTTCTCTCAGAGACAAATGGGGACTGAGTGTTCCCTTGTCAGTGACGTTGTGTAATGGCTTAGGTGAACTGATTATTCAAGGTGAGAATCAGACCGCCATTCGCTTGGTTGGAGATGCTGGGGAGTAACTCACATTGTTTGTTGAATGAAAATTGTCTTAGATATGTTTAACATCACTTTCCTCTAACAGGGGCATAGTTCTGACTCTATGGCAGCCAAGGTATGCCCCTGGTGTCCACTCAGTACTTCTGTGAACTCTGGCCAGTCAGTCTTACAAGGGAGTCCTGAGGCAAATGCTTCATACTCATCACATCTCCATATGATTTTGAAGGATTCAGACGTTGTACTCATCCAGAGCCAACCCCACCGACTGAAACAGTTTTTCTTTCTATTCCTGCTTGAAAAAGGCAGGAAATGTATTTTCCTCTTCCCCTCTTAAATATCACCTTCACCTCTTTTATTCCAAGTCCTACTCAAACCCATTACCTTAAAAGTTCTGGGTTCAATTTTACCCTCCAGCGCCCCATTGCTGACATCAGTTCACTGGCGGGTTTGGGTCTGCTCATGTTCATGTCATCTCACCTTCTGCACGCTGGAGTAACTACATCCTTATTCTCCCACCAGTTCTTTCTGGTTTCTGCTTTGATGCTGCCGACCAATAGTTTCAGATGTGGTCCCCTTGGTCTTTGTACCCTCCCTCCTCATTTGTGCCTCATACATGCACCTCATATATTTAAGACGTGAGGACGTGAGCTAAGCCCTGGCTTTCTCTCTTGAGCCGCTGTTCAGATTCATACCTTTCTCACGGCTCTGACATTAGCGAGGGCTCCTGTTATCTCCCATCAGGATTAATACAGCAGCCACCAGTTGGTCTCTCTGTTCTTCTCTCAGATTTCCGGTATCCTGCTTGGGGCTGTCCTAGAGATCTTTCTAAAACCCAAATCCCATTATGCCACTACAGACTTACAAGACCTCCCTCCATGTAAAGACTCAATTTCTCCTTCAGTGCCAAGACTTTCCGGAATTAATCTTTCTGTCTCCTTTCTTCTCTCTGCTCCTCTCTCCCTCCCTCCCTCTTCTCTTCCACTGCCCTCCCTTTTTTACTCTGTCTTCTTATATAGTCCAGGTTAGCCTTAGTGCTCAATCTGTCCATCTCAACCTTCGGTATGCTCTAATAGGTATGTGTCACTGCCCTCCGGTCTTGTTCCTTGCAACCATACAGCTGGCCCAAAGGAGCCCATCAAGTCTTCCACTGTTCCTAGTCTTTCTGCAACTTCTTGCTTTTTGGTCATGGTTTCAGACTAATAGGCGGATTTTAAAGATCCTTTGCGTACAATACAGACACCCTTATATGAGTATCCTTAACCTAAGACTACCATTTATTACGCAGAAAGCTACTTTCCAGCATTTTCTGTTTTAAACTAGGTGGTTACTCTGTAAGAGTCCCTTGAAACCAGGCAGGAAGAGTTGCTCTGCCCTTACTGATGGCACGGTTTGGAAGTCTCAGATTGAATCTCAGTAGATAGTCTTGGAGCTTGAGGGCCATCAGAAATGCTGGAGGCCCTGGGGTGACTGGTTGCCAGTGGAGCCAGAAATGGTGTAGCCTAAATAAACCCAGGGTTTTATCAGTTGAAGAGGATGAATCACCATTCATTTGACTAGCCAAGCTTTAGGAAGCACTGGCCTCTGACCCAGGGGAGGGGCATGCAGTCTTAACAATTCTGCCCTCTGGGGTGCAGGCGAGAAATTGGCCTGGGAGAGAGGTTTCCAGGGCTGGAACCCAAGGTAGACAGACAACAAATGAGACTGAAGAGAGAAAAGATGGAGCAGAGGGATGAGGGGAGACCGAAACTGAGGTAGGCGGCTTGTTTCTTTTCCTGGAGGAGAAGCATGAAAGGCTTCTCTGTAGGTACAATTCTAATTCTAGGGAGTGAATAGTAAATGGTTAGTTTTTGAAATGATTTAGTCTGACATCTTGTTTAATGTCCATTTCAATGGCTGTTTTATGCTCAAAGTGTGGCAAATTGGACCTTTTATTGGGGCTCTTCAGGCTTCTCTGATTGCTCCTGTGAGTGACTCAGCTGTGAACAATAGCAAAGGGATGCGTGTTTTCTCTGTAGAGTAACAATACCTGGCTGAAAACGGAAACAATGGAGCAGATGCAGTAATTGGAGGGGTAACACCTCGAGGTTCATTTTAATTCCAAGAGTCATAGGAAATGCAGCCAAAATTAAACACCAGCACTTAACTCTAAAATCAGAGAACTGAGATGTCCAGTAACCCCATGTGCCAAACAGCAGCGTACCCGGTAGAAAAGGCTTCACGAAATGTGCTGTAATAGAGCACATTAGGCAACGGCTAAGGGCTAGCTCGGGCGAGGTGTTCTCATGGAACTGTGAGTACATAGCGCTGAAACAGATGGTTGTTCTGCTTGGTAAAAGTGCCATAAAAATCAACACTGGAAACCTGACCAGGTACACTGGCAGAACAAAGGCAGCATGGCCAGTGAAACATTTGAGCAATGTCCTTTGCTCCTTCATAAGGTGCTAGGGTGACTGCTGATGTTTGGGGGAGGGGGACTCTACTGGCTGGTTTTGTATGTCAACTAAGATGGAGTCATCAGAGAGGAAGGAGTCTCAGATAAGGAAATGCCTCCATGAAACGTAGCTGTAAAACATTTTCTCAATTAGTGATCAATATGGAAGGACCCAGCCCATGGTGGGTGGTGCCATCCCTGGGCTGGTGGTCCTGGGTTCTATAGTAAAAGCAGGCTAAACAAGCCAGTGAGCAGTACCCCTCCATGGCCTCTGCATTAGGTTCTAGCCCTGGCTGAGTTTCTGTTCTGACTTCCTCCAATGATGGACTATGATCCGGAAGTGTAAGCCAAAGAAACTCTTTCCTCTTCAACTTGCTTTCTGGTCACAGTGTTTCATTGCAACAATAGAAACCCTAAGACAGGGAGCATCTTAAAGATTGGGGCATCTGAATTGTTTCCTTAGTTCAAAGGTCATTTTCCTAGTTGCCATTGTAAGGAGACGCCTACTGAGAAATAGTTCTTCTCTCTTCAAATGGGAGCCCACACAGGTTAATCTAGATAAGCAACCCTTTGCTCTCCCATGACATTCTTTCCAAGTAAACTTTACAGACACATTGCACTTACAGCAAAATTTCTGACTATTCTGTAAAATGGGACAGACATCACTACCATAATTTTCGAGATGCTATCACTATTTATACTTTTCCATGGGAGAAAACTAAAGCCCTAATAATTGATTCCTGGTCTCCTGAATGGATAGGAGGAATCTGTGTGAATGGCCCAACTGTCTGCTTCGCGGCTAGCAGATAGTTCACGAACTCGGTGAGTTCTGCTGCTTCCTCTGCAGCTCAGGACTGGAACACACATCCACTGCCCATGGAGTCAGCGAGGGGCCCCCGGGTACCTGCAGTGCCATTGTAGCCTCCTATGCGGAGCTTGTATAGGCTTCTGCTGTCCTCTACAGCGAACTTGTCATAGTAGGCGAAGGCTGCCTCCTGCCCGTCTCTCATATCAACTCGCAGCTCGTAGCGACCCTGGGCTGTTATCCTGTGGATGTTATCTAGCCCTGTGGAGAAGAACAGACTGTGTATTGAGTCTCGCCCCGGCAGCTTTGGCAACGGGAGGGAAACATGCTATGGAGAAGGAGTTGGTTACCCACATCGTTCTGCCTTCCACCCTAAGGCTGGTTTCAAACAGACCCCGCCAGGCTCTAGCTGTCCTCTTGTGAGGAGTCACCCCAGGTCTGTCACCTCAGACAACATTGGTTCCTACCATCTAATCTTGACCTAGTAACTGGCAAGCCCCCAAACTCAAGATTCTTGGCCATGTTTCCCCAAATCTTCTATGTCAAATGATGGTAGCAAAAACTCAAGAAGTCTTGAAAAAGTGTGATCCTTTTGGTGTGTGCTGTATGAAGCAACAGGTAGAAACATGTGGTCAAGAGAATCTAAGATACCCAGACACAGAAGGGGTTCCTTGCAGCTTCAAGACTCAGGCCACCTTGCATTGTGCTGCCCTTCCCTCCTGTCCAGGATTCCTGGGGCCTCCAGAAACAGGTCAGAGAAATGGAGAGTCCTGGGTTTGTGATAACTGAACTTTTGAATTTTCCATCTTATGATGGTGTTAAAGCTATCTGCATTTGTTAGTTTCTGCACTTTGCATTTGGGCCTTTCTCTAGGGTAGAGATTCACCATGCTATATTGTCTCCTTAGGCTGGGCATCAGCTCCGCCGAGTACAGCTGCCAGTCAATCTTGTGACCACTAGGGCAGAACACTGTGTAGCTCACCTGTAATGCTTAGTAGGTTACTACATTAAACACCCTTTCAGCTTACCCGGAATTTTCACTGGAGATGTGCAGCCCCCTGTTATAAGTTGGGGAGCATCTCTGTTGCTAGTTGCCTCCTGGCTCCATTTCTTTTTCAGTGTCATTATATGTTACATGTTTATCTGCTATGGCTACTCTTCACCTGTCCTTCTAAACTCCCACTCACTTGCCCTCTCAGCATCCCAGGCCTTGGGATAAGAAATTCTTATAAGGTATAAAACCCTTTAAATCAGAGTTCAGGCAGAGTCCTGACCTGTTATTTTCTCATATCCCCTTTCTCTGATTTTGACCTAGCTACCTAAACTTTGAGCCATTGACCTTGTATTGCTGAGGACGCTGAGCCTTCCAGGCTTCTATCTGCCCCAGGAAGCTGGAGCCTTTTCGATTTGATGTGACCCCAGCTATCTTAGCATGCCATGATTTAGAAATAAAAAGTGGTGTAGGTACTAGGAAATTTAGAGATGACTTAAACCTCCCTCTTCCTTTTGTGGGAGAGGGTTCAGAGGGTGAAGTGGGCGGCCAAGGGCCTAAGTCTTTGGTTCATTTACCTGCTTAAGATTTAAAGCTTTACCTTGATTGCAAGCGGAAGGCTTTCAAATATGGTTTGTGGAGCTGCCGCCCCACAGCCTGTCCTTGACTTGTGCAGGTGCTGTTTGCTGGTGATGTTGTGCCTGGATGCGCTTTAGCGTCTAGGGAGGCCGACCCTTAGCTCCTAGACAGGTGGACTGCGGGTGGCTTACAGCTGCCTCTCTGAGGGTTGAGTGTTACTTCTTCCTTCTCCTCATACCTCAGAGCAGACTCCGGGCAGTGACTGAAGTGGAGGTACAGAAGACTAGCTTCCTTGCCCAACGGGAGTTCATGCTCCAGAGCATCTCTTGGACTCCATGTAAAGGGAGTCCTCAATCAATGCCCAGTGTTATGGTTTTTCTGGATCTCTCCTTGTTCTTTCAACCCTCTTCTCAGTATCCCACTTAAATAAGAACTCACCCCAGTAAATAACTTGAATGAGAATCCCTCTTTAGGATCTGGTCCCAGAAAACCTAACTTAGAACAAAGGCTGGGGCGGAGGGGTTAGAGTTACTGGCCATAGAGTATTGCTGCTTCAGCTACATAGCCTCAGGTCTCTCTTAGCAAATCCTCCTATGGGGGGACATCTTCATTGTCACCTTGACTGGATTTAGAAGCGCCTTTGGACAGAAACCTCTGGATCTGTCTGAGGGACTGTCTAGATTAGACTAATTGTGGTAGGAAGAACCTCCCGGAATGCCAGCTGGATAATCATTTGGGATGGGAGCCTGGACGGAAGAAATAGGAGAAAGGGTGCTGAATTCCATCTCTCTTTGCAGTTTCTATTCCGGATGCCACATGACTGACTGCCTCCTTTGCCCCCATCAGGCCTGATGCCATGATGGCCTGGATCCTCCAGCTAGGAGCCAGAATAAGCCCTCCTGTCTTTAAGTTGCTTTTGTTGGTTACTCTGCTGCAGTGGTGGGGAGAAATAACTAACACGCCTCATTTACCTTATGTCAAGGCTTCTCTTTCCAGCTTCTGGGTTCTGTAACAAGCTTCTCAGGCAGCCGACCTGACCACATTTTCTTCCTTCTCTGGCTTATTCCTTGCATCTGCTCAGAGGGTTTCCTCCCTGTCCCCTATTTGCATGTGTCAAAAGGATTCCTGCTCTCCCTCTTCTACCCCTCCTCTTTCCTATTCCCCTGATTTTTCCACCTCTGATCCCTGGGGCTTGTTGTCAGTCGTCTATCAGTTAATCTGGGGGTGAAAGGGCGTCTCTAGTGAGAGGAGACACAAGTGGGAACAAAGCTCTAAGTAACCTTGAACAAACAGGGATGGTTCTACATTCCAACTCAGCTTTTCTTAAATTAAGATGGAAGCGAAACCCTAACCTTGACCCTAATCTCAACTCCCAGTCCCAGTTTATTCTAGTATTTCACGGTTGGCTGAACACAGAGCCCTTTCTGATCATCATTCAACAGCAGCAGCAGCTGCAGCAGCGGCAATAGACTTGGTATTCTTGCATGTAACTGTCGTTTAATCATATTAATATTGCTCTCTTCGCGTTCTTCAGTTTTAAATGATACTTTTACTTTTGAGGCATCTTTTTATTTATGGCACACAACAACTAGCTTTCCATTTTTTAGCAGCGGATAAAGCTTCTTTAAAACAAATATTTAATTAAATAGAAAGTGATATATAGAACATTTAAGTGCTGAATAGTTCACATGTTTCACAGAAATGATAGAAACTGTGAACCGGGTGCACAGTGGCTTAGGTTTTTGTAGCCATGAGTCTTGACTACTTATGTCTACATTGATTCATGGGTATTACTGGCTCCCAAGCTGTTTGAAAAAAAAAAAAAGTGCTGTAAATCAAAGCACATTTTTCTGCTTGTTTGAATTCTGAGTGTTTTTATAAGGTTCTTACCGAACATTTTTATTTCCTATATTGACAAACATAGATTTGGCTATCTAACAAATACTCAAGGAATTCTTATCATTAATTGATATTTACACTTGAGATACGTGTATCTCCGGCAGTTTTAGGTAGTGACGTCAAAAGAGGAATGGTGAGACCCCAAGAAACATACAATATAGTCTAAACTGATAAAGTAAAATAGATACCATGATTCAGGCCATATGGGAACTTGGCCAATGATCTTACAGGCAATGGAAGAAAAAAGTCAGTATGGCTTCTACAGAGAAAGAGGTACTTAACTTGGCTTTTGGATATAAGTAGGTAGATACCAAGGTGAGGAAGGGAAAATTGGCTAAAGGAGTGTTTCTTGAAGAGGAAGCTTCCATGGTTGTACATGGAAGGTGGGTGCTGGGGAAGTGGGATGGGATAAAGAGAAGGTGGAAAGAAGGATCCAGAAAGAAGGAGATTAAAAGGTCTTGCACCTTGGCTGAGGAGCTTGTTACCCTTCCCTCAGATTCAGGACAGGAGGAAGATCATTCTAGAGCCATGTAGGCAATGAGGTTACCCTGAGGGTAGGGAACTCACCACCCTCGAAGACTGTGAGGCTTGAACAAGAACGTGGCAGGTATTGGAGAGAGAAGAGTGCAAATATATAACACCATCATTTATTTGTTTCTCTCCGCCTCCCTTTATCAACCATTAGGAAAATCTTACAGAGAAATATAGGCGTTCACACTCTGACTGCTTATGAGCCAGCATCAGCACCATCAGTCTGACGTGACTGTGTTTATCTTCCTGTACTCACCTAAACCTCCATCTAAACTTCCTGCTGTGTCACACCTCTAGGAAACCATCTCTAATGTCACTCTCATTTTGCCCCGTCCCCTCCCACGGCAGATAATAACAGTCTCCCAGGAACCCAGCAGAGTCTCATTTCTCTCTCTACCCTGCAGGCTGGCTAGCTGGTTGCCTAGCTTCCGAGACAGGGCCAGCCTGCCCATTGCTTCCTTCCTGTGGTCCGTTCCCTACCAGGCCCATACCAGGCAGATCCTTGTCTTTGTACTTGCCTCATGTCAAGATCCATCAGCATAAAAGACTATTAATGAGGATGGGAAGAAACAGAGCAAAGAGGAAAACACCACAGTCAGATAAAAACAGATCAATAGCGGAGCCAAACGGAGCAAGAGGCACAAAAGCAATTCGCATGCTGTCAACTGCTCAATGGACACACACTTCTGACAATCCCAGGCAGACACAGAAGGGATAGAGACGGACAGAAACCCAGGGCAGCCTGTGCAGAGACAACACAAAGTGGATGTTACCTAGCCAAAACTCATCCTCCAGATTCCCAAAGCCAACACGATAATCAGCCCATTTCCGGAAAAAATCAGTTTGGCCGTTCTGCCGCCTCTGGAACACCTGTGAAGAAAAAGAGAGGAGACGCTCCATATGACTGTATCAGCTAGCATAAGGACCATTTCAGAAGTGAGCTTAATATTTCCGTGGTAGCTTTCACAGGGGATGCTCAGAGCCCTTTTCTTGAAGTGCTGATGCCCCTGACAAATAGGCCGAGGGTGTGATATCGACATTAATTTGCACCCCTGCAATATAGAAAAGATTCAGGATACAAATCAAGCTACAAATAGTCAGGGGAAATGGGCTTGATTCTCAAATTAATCTTTTTGCACCACAGAGAGTAGCAGAAAGCATTTCTCACCAAAGGACTGGGACCAACTTCAAATCATGCAGTCACTGTCATCATCTTATTGCAGGCAAAGCAATTGCCTATCATTCACTTCCCAAGCTGTGTAAGTGCTAATTTCATTTAACCTCCAATACATCAGCCTTGGCTTCAATTTCCAATTATGCTTTAAGAAGGAGGCACAAATATGTCAGAAACATAAAAGAAAATGTCTCCCCAGAGTATTATGAGTGTAGTCAACATTTAACTCTTCCAAGCCTTCCCGTTGTGGAGCATTAAAGCTCCGGTGCTGTATCTGAGCAGTGCTAAGGGTGTGTGTGTGGGGGGGGGGGGGAGAGCTGCTTCCCTTCACACTGAAATCAACCCCTGCTGCTCTGCCTAGAGCCAGCTTCAGGAACTTGCTCAGTGTGCAGTGGCTAGCATCTCCAGCTGCCCTATTTCTTCTGCTCTGCACTGGCCTATCAAGTATGAGAGGAGGTGGTGTCAGCAACCAGTGTCTCTACCAACCACTGTTGCTCCCTAAAGTCTATGACAGCTCTGGGGAAGAATCTGGGATCTGGAACAGGATGAAGACAAAAGCAGCTCTTGCAACTAGAGGGTCATCCACATTCTGTCCAGATCTGATCTACCAGATGCTACCCTCCAAGATTAGGAAATGAACTACCTCACCATGAGAGGCTCAAGTGTTTCTGTGAGGTGGCTGCCTCCTCTTTGTTTTAGCTCCAGCCCATGGCAAGTAGGATCCTTGTGCCTCACTCCTTTCCTTTCCCCAGCAGCCCCTGCATTCACTTGGTTTGCAGAAGGTGCCCAAGGCAAGGAAGGCAGTCATCTCACATCCCTTGTTTGGGATAGGCCACTGCACCCTTCGTATGTGTCCTGCTTAGTTTTTATTGTCAACTTGACCCAACACAGAGTCACCTTGGAAGAGGAAACCTTAGGTGAAAAATTGCTGCCAGAAGATTGGCAAGTAGCCATGTCTATGAAGAATTATCTTGACTGAAGTGGGAAGTGCCATCTTACTGAGTGTAGCACCGTCCTGAGGGAGGTGGGCTTGGGCTGTATAAGAAATAGCTGAGCATAAGCCACTGAGCCAGTAAGTAACTTTCCTCCATGCTTTCTGCTTTAGCTTCTGTTTGTCTTCAGCTCTGATATCCCTCAATGATGGACTAGGGACTCAAAGTGTAAGTCAAACACTTTCCTCCCCTGTGCTGCTTTTGGTCGTGGTGTTTATCATAGCAACAAAATGGAACAAACAATGGTCATTCCTTTCTCTGCTTATGAGTGGGCTCCTGGATGGGGGTCTTGAAGGCAGTGAGGAGACCAGGGCCCAAGTGAAGGGGGTAGAGAAAAGGACAGTCCAAAGGATGGTGACAATGCAATCCTCAGGTACTCAGTCAGGGGGACTAGAAGCCTGAAGATGTGCCTACAGCATGTACTTACAATCCAGCCGCCCCCATCTGTGGTCATGTCACAGTATACTTGCAGCTTGTGGCTTAGCTCCCCGTTGAGGAAGATGGTGTAAACTCCACTCAGAGTATCTCCATTCATCAAGTGCTGGGCACAGTCTTGAGGAAGAGAGAATAGCCGGCCCCCTACAGAAGAAAAGCAATTGAAAAGTTTAGATTTATTACATGTGTGCCACACGCATGCATTTGGAGTCAGAGGGCAACTTGAGGGAGCCAGTTCTTTCTTTCCACCTTGGGTCCTGGGGATGGAACTCAGATTGCTAAGCTTGGGCAGCAAATGCCTTTTACCTGTTGCCCATCTTATCAGCTCCAGGGCAATTTTTTAAAAATGGTTCCTTTCGCCATTATACACAAGGACCCTTGGGTCAGAGGATGTTTTAAAGAGTCTTGTGGTTGGTACTTCATCAGGAGTAAAATTCATGATGCGCGGGTGTGAAATTCAGTGTGCGGGTGTGAAACTTGAACGCATTCTGAGTCTGTGGTCTGGATTCTTTGCTTCTCAGTTTGCTTGACTAAAAGCTAAAAGTCTTGAGCATCCATGTCCTCATCAGTAAAATGGGGGTAATAAAGCCTTCTCCCTTGCAGCATGAAAACAAGATGATGCCACTGATTGTTCAGAGATGGGCCAGCAGACCACTGTCTGGACCACCTTTTCAATGGAAGAACGGCATCTGACCAAAGTGTTTGTCATCCACGTGGTAGCCATTAAGGAGGGTCCAAATAAGCTCAGCATTAGCATAGAGATGAATGTCTGTTCCCTGTGCAAAGCAATCTCTTGATTGTACTAAACAATCAAACAGCCATGTTTTACAGTTCGGTTTAAATTTAAGGAGAGGGCAGGGGAAGTAAATTGCAGCTCCTCTTTCAGAAGGAACAACCCAATCTGTAAAACAATACCTAATTAGCTGTAAGAGAAGCTTAAATCCTCAAGCACTTTCCTCTGAGATAAGTTTTGTGCTTATCAGGCAAGCCAAGAGCAGTCTACACAGGAGGACCCTGCCTAGGGGGCAAGTTAAAGGCACAGCCTGCCACGTGAGGCATGGTGGAGCTCTGTAAATGTGGGCTTCCGGGCCAGTGAAGAACATGGCCACATGATACAGCTATGTTTCTATATGAAACCGAGATAGACAGGAAGAGAGGTTGAAGCCAGACCGCAGGTTCCAGCAAACACAGCGCCTCCTGGTGGTGTTACACACTACAGCTGTGACACCCTGCCATTTGGAAAGTCAGGACAGTGGATGACTTGGGCAGGACATGTCACACAAGGAAGATTGTAGTAACAGGAGCGGCGGGGCTGCGTCCCCATCACCCCGGTCGCCTGGCTAGCTTATGCCCCGAAATAACAACACACAAATTGTATTCATTTAAACATTGCTTGGCCCATTTCTATCTAGCCTCTTCTAGGCTAATTCTCACATATTAAATAATTTAGCCCATTTCTAATCATCTGTGTTGCACCCCAAGGTGTGCTTACCGGGAAGATTCTAGCCTACATCCATCCTGGGTCGGAGCTGAATCGCGTCTGTCTGCCCAGGCGAGGGGGGAACATGGCGGGAGCATGGCATCTCTCTGAGGCATCTGCTCCCGAGAGGAGAGCTGTCAAGTCTGAGCTCACTTCCTCTTCCTCCCAGCATTCTGTTCTGTTTACTCCTCCCACCTATGTTTTAACCTATGAGGGCCAGCCAAGCAGTTTCTTTATTTCTTAACCAATGAAATCAACAGATTGGTATATGACACTCCCACATCAGAAGATGGGACACTAAAATTTCTGAGAGTCCCCATCACAGGTTTTCTGTAAAGCATTCTGTGTTAGGAAGAGGCTACTGGGCTTCATCAAGTCCCCACCCCCAACCCACCTGACCCAAAGATATATTAACTCTGAGGACCATACTTCAGATCGCTACCACAGTTTGCCAAAGGTTGGTGGAACAGGGCACTTTCAAGAATAGTCACACCAAGGATTGGTTCTGTAAAATTCATGCTTTACAAAGAGAATTTGTGCCGGGCAGTGGTGGCGCACGCCTTTAATCCCAGCACTCGGGAGGCAGAGGCAGGCAGATCTCTGGGAGTTCGAGGCCAGCCTGGTCTACAAGAGCTAGTTCCAGGACGGGCACCAAAGCTACAGAGAAACCCTGTCTCGAAAAACCAAAAAAAAAAAAAAAAAAAAAAAAAAGAGAATTTGTTTTTCTATTTAATTCTTGTGAGAAACTTTAGAGAAAGGCAGGTCGATAGAGATCTGACACTTTAACAGAGAAAGAAAACTGCTCAGAAAGTTACAAGACTCAGAATTTCAGAACCGACGTCAAGTGTACTGTAAAATCTATTAAAACAAGGAATACACCCACGGATGGAGAAGATAACTCAGTGTTTAAGAGCATTTGCTGCTCTTTTGGATGACCCAAGTTTGGTTCCCAGCACCCACCTCAGGCGACTCACAACTGTCTGCAATTCCAGACCCAGGGACTCTGATAGCTTCTTTAGTCCTTGTGGTCACCTGCATACAAGTGGTGTATATACACACACACAAATACACATATAGATATATGCATATACAAATAAAATAAAAAGTCGTTAAAAAGCAAACCTTAAAAAAATATAACCTATACTCCAGTTTGTTGAGGATCTTCATCTATGTAATGAGTAGGTGATTTTTGTATTTGATGTATAGGTACAAAATACTGCAGGTACAATATATGTTCCAATTAAATGCTTCCCTTCAAAACTAATTTCAGGAGTCACAGGAGAAGAGCTATTGACTTTTTTTTTTTTTTTACGGCGTGTCCAAGACCTTCTGAAAACTCATGTCTCACCTCTCCTTGAAGGTTAGTTTCTTTTCTGGGGACAGCCATGAATGACTTCTGTCCCCTCTCTGTATTGCTTTGGGGACACTGGCCTTATTTCCAGTCAGCCAGGCTATCTTTGACTCTGGTCTTGAAAGCAGTTTCTTAGAGAGATAAAACTCGTTTTTCTCAGTATTCCATAGGTCCCTCACGAAAATCTCTCCCCTAAACCCAGCACAACAACTCATTCAAATACACATATAAAACCAAACTCAATTTGAGACCATAGAAGTAACCAATTTTACATAAGCTCCTTCTTCATTGATAATGACAAAAATTTATGTTATAGATACTTCAAGAGGGTATCAAGTCCATTCTTAATTATTCTAAAGTTAGACCTAATGTAGGTGCATGCAATAAATTAAGATAAAATAAAATAAAAATGGCTTGCTTTGGGGAAGGGGAATTTTAAGTATCAAAGTAGCTGTCACACACACACAAAAACCATTCACTTATTTTTAAAGTTGGAAGATAAGAATAAGATCAGCTGAAGGAATAAGCATCTAAGGGATGCCAAAGATGGATGGGATAAAGGTCTCAGATGAGCCCTGGGAGAGGAAGGCCATATGCTCCTCCTTTTGAGCTCCCATAGTAAGCTGGCAGGTGGAGGCACTGTCCAAGTGTGTGGGAGGTTGATGCATGGTTGCTGGGTGCACTTGCCTTACCCTTGACAAATTACAAGGCCATCTGGTTGTTAAGAGATTCGATTTACTGTAATTTGGTCTATGGCATTAGTGGGAAAGGCAATCAAGAAGGATTTTGCTTTTATAGATGATCAGAAGCAGCAACCTGGGATCTTCAGTCCCTGGGAATTTGGAGAAGATGTGGCATGAAGCTTCCCTTCATCCTCCTCCAGCCTCGAAAGCATCCCAAGTTTGTCTCAGACCCACTAGTCCTTCATCAACCTACCAGTCCCTTTACTCGCTAAGAGAAAGCAGAGGTTTGCTGAGAGCTCTCAAGTCATGTACTTCATTATTGTTCAGATTCCGGTGTTCCATCCCCACTCCACCACATCATAGTGTCAAGCAGGGAGGCAGGCTCAGAGGTACTTACCATAGTGCTTCAGATAGAGTTGTTATCTGTAGTTTACATGTTCCTCTTCTCAGAATCCAAGAGGTGGAGCGAGTAAATGCGATGGTACCTTGGAGACCTCTAGGCCAGTCCTCCCTGCTTAGATCCAGATTACTATGTGGATAATGGAATTTTTCTCTCCCTCCTCTCTCACACACATCTCCCTGTCTCCCCTCTTCTCTCTCTTTCTCCCTTTACTTCTCATGTTCTTTCTGCCTCAGTAACCACATCCTGAACATTCCAACTTTCAGTTTGGGTGGGATAAAGAGGAGAGGGGCTATTTCACCTTGAGTGTAAGCCTTGTGACCCAGCCTTTGCCATGCCACCATGTTTCTCTGGAGGTATTGGACTTTGGCTCAGTTAGCAATTATAAAAACTCTCTCATGTTCTGATTGACCTGTTGGGTCAATGTGCACAGCGTGACCTTGTATGTTTTCAAGGATTATCGGGGCTGATCACAGGCACCCTCTGCTCTCTGGATGCCATCTAATCAGAGACCCACCTTTAACCCTAAAACTTATCATCCTAATAATTTTTCTGACTATGCACATAACCTAGGAGACTTTTCTTCCTTTTGGTGCTATAATTTGAGCCTGATTGAATAAAGTAGCATTTTTCTTAAAAGCTCAGGCTATGGTGATTTACCAAGTTAGAAGGAAAGCAATGCCAAGTGATCAGTACACTGAAATGTCTCCTGGTTAAGTATTTCGAGATGTAATTGTGTGATCTGCAGGCCCAGGGCATTCACCGGAAGAATTGCTCTGAAATTGGTTTGTGTTGGGCATCAAAGGCTGCACACTGAGTGGAGAGCAGCTATCTTCACAGGGCACTCGGATGGCTCTTTGCCAGTGGGGGGTGAGCGGAAGAGCTCTCTCTGTCCCTTTCCAGCCCTCACTTGTTTTGTGTCCTTGGGCACACACAGTCTTTAAAATGGTCAGATTTAATAGCACTAGAGAGCCTCTGCTTGCTGTCCACTCTGATGGACTCAGCACAATAGCTCTAGAGAGCCTCTACCTTCTGCCTTCTCTGATGGGCTCAGCCTAATCGTTATAGGGAGCCTCCGCCTGCCATCCAGTCTGATGGACTCAGCATCAGAACTAAAACTGTGACATCAGAGTGTTCCTCTGCGAGCAGCGACAGCAGGTTTCTCAGTAAATGCAGAACAATGTATATTTCTCCCCAGAATCCTCCACTATGTTAAAACTAACAACCCATATTTGCAAAGTAACTGACAAAACTTTGGGGTACAGCCGAAGTCTGTGGACAGAGCCTAGCTGTCAATCAGCTCATATGAGCTTACTTTACCACTTCGACTTTTTCAGAGAATCTTCAAATTTACCACCTTGTCTTGTTATTCACTTAACAAACATATGGGAAAATGTCTCTTGGTTTCTAAATACCAGGATAAGCGATGGGGATATACAAGGGGAGAGAAGACATCCTTTGGTTGGCTCATGGTTTTGTGGAAGAAACAAACAAGATCTCCAGTTCTCAGTGCTCTGAGACAGAGACAGACATGGGAGGATAGGAGGGCATCAGTGTGGGTATGCGGTGAAGCCAGCAGCTGGTGAAGGGGGGCTGAGAAGTGAGGTTGTGGGATGGAGTAGAATTTGACAAGCACTAATCTGGAAGTTTTCTTACTTTAGGGACTGACAGAGATCACTCTTGATCTTGTAGAGAAGGGTACTCCAGCCATGTGGAAAGTCACAGAGCATTTGGAAAAGTAAAGATTTAGCTAACAGCAAACAAGCATTGGGTTGGAGGGATATGATACCAGTAACCAGATCATGCTGTGTAAGGAGACGGACATTCTACTGAAGGCAAGCGATGCCCTACTGTTTATCTTTGCAGACATAGCATTGCTTAAACCAACAAGTTTCCTTTTGGAGGTGCGGGTATTATTATTTTATTTATTTTTTGGTGCCTCCGTCCTTTGAGTAAAAATTTTATAAAGTCTCAACCCCTCCACTGTGATACAGTCATTGTTGAACTTCCCGGACTATATCATGTAAGTCAATATAACAAATCTCCTTTTATTACTAAAAAAATCACAGGGATAGGCATCTGACTTGTCAATCACCACTTTGTCCTTAGCATTCCAAACAGAGCCTGACAACAAGCACCTACCCCGTCGGTATTGATTAGATGTTTAGTGCGGTGTGAGCACTAACATCCATCCCTATGATAACAACAGAGGACACAAAATTAGATTTTTTCTGTAAACATTGGCGATGATACAATTTAAAATGGGCCAAATCAAATCCTGTGACTAGCGATATATAAGCTCGATATAAGTTCTTTCTGGAGCACTTATGAGGTCATCGTATAAGCCACAGTAAATAGTAGCACTGCTCAACGAGACCTACAGCCTCCCCAAAGGGTGGCCACATGTCCCTGTTCTGTTCAGTAGCACAACAACTCTATGTAAATAAATTCAGCAACATGGATGACAGGGACCACTCCTTGAACACCACTGTCTACTAGAGGTCCCCCAAGGTGACATATGATAATGTATTGAGTATCACAACTATTCTTCAAAGCTTATTTTGAAGTTAAAAATCTCACACTACAAAGACTCTCCAGGCTCAGGTGTGGCGTCGCTAGTGATAGCAGACTGAGAATTTGATGAGGAGCTCTCCTAAGCTTTATACAACCCTTTCAGGAGACAGAGAGGTAAAATCAAATAAATTTCTCAGCTTTCTCAGCAAGGCCAGAGTTACTCTTATTAAAATAGGCAGCGAGAGCAAACAGTACTAAAAGGCACAGCACAGGTTGTAGGATACTTGTGAAATCGACTCTTCTCTGTGCTGCCACAGAGAACTCATTGCCTGGCCAGTTTCATCTGCAATTGGTCTTTCTTGATCACATCCACTTCCAGAAGGAGGGACTGATAACCTCAAAGGAGCCCAGGCTTACAGACCCAAGTATCCATGCACTGAGGAACAAGGCTATTCTGGAAGGATGATCATAATCAATATGACATTGATTACCTAGTTCAGTTTATCAGAACAACATTAATTAGGTAAGCTAACTTTATTTAAAGGGGTAAGAAAAAATAGCAACACCATGAGGAAAAACTAAGAAATTAAAACACAGCAGAAATATTTAATTTGAATAATAAGGTTTAAAATAATTGTGCAACAGGAAGGACTAATAAAGGATTTAAATACAGTTAGAATATGAGCAATGGATTGGAATATATGAAAAGAGGAAAGAATAAAGAGGAAGCAAACTAGGAGATTTGGAGTACAGCACACACAGTCTAACATTCAATTAATAGAAGTTCCAAAAAGAAAAGAAAATGCAAATAGAAGGAAATGCTTAACTGAATAATAAAGACAAATGTGAGAAGTACAGATAAAATGCTGCCAACTTAAAAGCCTCATTGAATGTCAAACTGGAGATAAAAAGATAAAAGGGCTCTAAGATGGAATGAACTGTAAGACTGTCAAAAAGAGAGAAAAACACGGGGCTGGGGAGATGGCTTAATGGGGCAAGCGCTTGCCACACAAGCACGAGGACCTAGTGACCATGTTTTCCTACATCCATAATCGCAGCATTGCAGAAGCAGAACCAGCAGGTCCCTGAAGATCACAGGATAGCCTTTCCAGCCACTCTGGCAAGCTCTTCAGTGAGAGACCCAGACTCAAAACATAAGCTAGAAGAATAATCAAAGAAGATTCCTGACTGGGCATAGTGGCACACACCTTTAATTCCAGTACCCTGGAGGCGGAAGCAAACAGATCTCTCTGAGTTTGAGACCGGACAGCCAATGCTGTTACATAGAGATATTCTATGTAACAGCCATATTCTAAAAGATTCCAGACAGAAAAATGCAGTCACCTACAGAACAAAGTCAACGGGCATTGGGCATCAGTCTACTTGAAGGTAATACTACGTGTGAAAAGACAGTAGAAGCCAAGTGTGGCGGCACACACCTTTAATCCCAGTATTTGGGAGGCAGAATCAGGTAGAGCTCTGGGAGTTTGAGATCAGCCTGGTTTACAGAGTGAGTTCCAGGACAGTCACAAGATACATGGTGATTCTCTGTCTCAGAAAAAAAATAAATAAAAGTAGGAAATACTTCCCCATGAAGTTGGTAAAACATGGAGCTATAAACAAGAAAAACTGATAGGATAATTTTCTTTACGATTATAGATATAAAATGTCTAAATAGAGCTAACTAAATCTGTATGCATAAAAAAACATATTCAGGTGAATTTTGTCAATGATAGTAAATCACATATTTTAAAAAGCCATCAATGTATGTCATCTCATTAGTAAGAAGTATAAAAACTATGACTTATTAAACTATCATTTAATAAAATTCATCACAAAACCAACTTAAAGTAGAAGAAAACTCTATAACTTAACGAGTGAGTTACCACCAGTCTTAGTAAGTAATATTTTTGTTTCTTTGTGGCTAGCCAATTATGTATTTATTTTAGAAAGCAGTACAGTGCTGAAGAGGCTCAGTGGATGAGGAATTAGTGAGGTAATACCTCTGAACTGCTAAATGCGCTCCTTCCAAGAATGTGAACAAGTCAAGGTTAATTCGCCTCCTGCCACGGATAGCTTCAGAGGGTCCAGCTAATGTGGAGTGCAGAAATGAAACTTGTCCATAAATGTTAGAAAATAGCCTAAAATATTTGAGTGTGTGTGTACATGCTCCAGCTTGGGGATGTGGAGGCCAGAGGTCAGTGTCTGGTATCTAACTAACTCTGTTACTCTCCACCTTACTTTCTCTGACCCTAGAACTCCTCTATTCAGCTAGACCAGATAGCTAGGAAAAACCCTGACATCCCTTTCTCTGTCTCACTAGTGATGGGACACAGGCTTGGGTTGTCACCCTCCAACCCTGCCAATGCCTTGGATGCTGGGGATTGGAACTGGTCCTCATAGGGGCAGAACAAGCACCACTTTCCTTTTACTATCTGGCCAGCTTTATATTTACCTAAAATATTAATAGAAACAATAGATAATTACAATCAGTAAGAAAGTCAGCAGGGTCGCTAGATGCTGGATCAATATATAAAATCAATTGTATTTTTCTGTATCAGCAATAATCAACTAGGAAATATTTTTTTAATTAGGTACAAGTCACAAAGCAATAAAAAAAATAAAAGTTCCAGAAATTAACCAAGAACACTGGAATGCTATGGGGGAAAATTTAACATTCTGAGAAACATGGATTCTTTAAATAAATGAAGACATAGTCTATGCATTTTAGAAGGGATAACTTACCATCATAAAGATGTCAGTTCTTCTCAAATTAACTTATAAGTACGTTGCAATTCTAATATAAATTTAATTTGGAGGACTTCATACCTAAATGGGATAATTCAGATGACATGACACCCATGGAGAATTCAGTGCCATCATCAAATAGCCAAATAAACCTTGAAAACGGGAGCCAAGGAAACTTATCTTACCATGTGGAAATGTATTAAAATTAACTCTAGATATAAACGTACAATGTAGGCTTTGAGAAAAAAAAACCTCAGATGGATAGAGCATGGAATAAAATAGATAATTCAGAGTTCAGAGACAGATTATGTGTATGGATGAACTTAATATACAGGAAAGCATCACAAATCAATGAACAGATGGCTTACTTAGTGCACGATGCTGGCAAAACTGGTTAACTTTATAAAGAAAAATGAAACAGCATCCCAAATGAATGCCACACATGAAATAGACTAAGTAAGATAATAAATCACAAAGTGAATCGAAGAATATCGAAAAATAGCTCTGGGGTCTATTGACAGGAAAACATTTTTACCATAGATGTTAGCGGCTCAAGTAATACTAGATAATATTACCAGGAAGCCTGATTTAAAAAAAAATGAGCAAATGGTATGAACAGGTAAGTTAAACATAGAAAGTCTAACAAATGGGGAGATATTTAAATTCAAGAACTGTTACCAAGAACAATGAATCAATCTTATTTGACTGTCAAAAATTCCAAGGCTGGACAAGGCTGGACTGTGTCAAGTCATCAGGACTGATGTGTGCTCCCAGAGAACAAGGGCATTCCTGTGTACCCAGTCTGTAAGTACTTAAACTACATACCTTGGACCTGGCCATTCATTTTCTGCACGCTTCGCTGGCCCATTGGTGGATACATTGAGGATATACTACAGCACCATTTGGGATTGTGAAAGGCTGGAGACAATTTGATGCCCGTCTTTGAGAGAGTGGAAAGGCAAATGTGATGGGCACACATCAAGTAATATTTTACAATAATTAGAAGTAAAAGACTGATGAATCTGAAAGTGCCCAAGTGCAAACATTTTTAATGAGTTATATAATACAAAACACCTTACGCACATTTAAATCATTCATAATCAAAACAATTCTTTAAGAATGTGTTTTTCAAAGGGTACCCATTCGATATGTTGGGATGGCTGTCTATGGAAGACAGAAAAAGAGCTGGGGCCAAAGAAAATTAATGAGCGAATACAAACAGGGACCTCGTTGAAGGCTGATATTGATAACACACAATAAAGTGGACAGTTTGATTAATACAAGCCGTTGATCTGACATTTAGACATGCTTGGGAAGGTATAGTCTTATGGTATGATTAGGGTGCCAGTTCCTTCTCCACAGCCAGATCTCAGAGGAGCGCAAAGGCAGACCTCCCTCTGTGTGTATCTCTGTCTGTCTGTCTGCCCTGTCTCCCTGCCCCTTTTTAAGTGGTAGAGCAGTGGGAAATCCCCCAGCTCCTGCGTGGAAGTAGAGGCAGAGGATGCCCTGGTGTGCAGATAACACAGGCTTCCCTTTCCAATAGAAATTCTGGTAACCACGTGTTTTTCTAGAATCCACTACTCACTTTGTTGGAGTCTAGGATTTGCCAATTTTCACTCATTTTTACAACCTAAAAAAACTGAGTTTTATGTCAAAGGAGACCCCAGAGTTTTCCTGGAGAGAGTCACAGAACAGCCTGACCTGGAAGGGAGATAGCAGGGGCAAAGGCAATAAAAAAAGAATAAAAATACAAAAGCAAAGTAAACAAAACATCAACCTCCTCATTACTCATCTCTAGCTACCTCTTCGCTTAACCTCAAGGTCAAGACAACCCTTTTATAGTGTTCACTGTCTCTGAGGATGAGCTTTACCAAGTCTTGTTTGCCTTTTATAGTATTAAAGAGACAATGAAATCTGCCTCTCAGAAGATCATTTCACCAAGTCCCTGTGGCTCTGCGGGGAATAGATTTGTTTCCTCATTTAAATTCATGTCTCTAAAAGACAAGTAGACCTTGGATGAAATTTCAGGAGACAGCAAATTATAAATAATGTATCCATATTTTTTCTCTCCCATACGACTTGTATATAATTCCCCCCGGAGCCTTGTGCAAACACCAGAGACAAGAGGACAGGAAGCTATTAACATGATGGAAAGATTGGAATGGGCTCATATTGTGTGGTATGAACCTAAGAAAAGGCATTTTGATCGAAGGAGGTTTTGAGGCCAGATCTGTTCTATAATAATGATGATGGGGAGGAATCGAGAGGAGTAAAGGAAGGGAAAACTATAATTAGGATATATTATGTGAGAAAAAACTCTTTTCAATAAAAGGAAAAAGAAAAAATTATTATTATTATTAGCATCTCAACTATTTCCCAGACCATTAGATAAGCACCTGCTTGAGTGACTCCTTTATTTTAGTCACCCCAGGGCGAGATGAATGTTTGTCAGTGATGGAGGCTACTTTGAAGCCAAACTTTTAAACTCTGTTGTCCATCAGAGAAAGCACAGAAAACTCACACATTCAGTGCATCCTCAGAATAGGACGATGCTAAGTGAAAAGCGCAGATGCTGTCAATTAAGCTGAAAGGATGCTAGTGGATAAAGGAAATTAGCCTCCAGCTCTTTCAGCCCTGCTGTACTGCAATGTAGACTTTCAGTGTTCCCCAGACTTGCTCAGCAGGATTAGCCTATACCCATGGGGTCTAGACAAGCAACCCTTTCAGTCTTGGGTTGGGTAAAGATATTCCGTTTTCTACTTTTGACTACTTTCCCTTTTTGGCACTTTCCCCACCCCCACCTTTAGTAAGCAAATGCACTTGTATACTCTTCTCTGATAAAATTTCCTCTTGGCAGGGGACAGGGACTGTGGCAGGAAGTAAGTTATTATTAACAGTAACTATCCATTGACAGTGTAGCCCGGTGTAATGTACCCTGGAAGAATTGTACTGTGGGCAGATAGAACCTGACACTAGAGGGGGACTTCGGCCTTCAAACTCTGCAAGCTGCACACCTTTGTAGCATCCTTGCATAGGGTATTAAGAATCTTAGTTCTCTTCTCTTCAGTTTTGTTTTATCACAAGACCTCCACTTCTGCACCCTGAAGCTGAAATTTAACTCTTCAGTTCATCTCTCATGTCTGAATATACCAGGCTTTGTCCATGGGACTTGGTCATACATTATTTCTTGCCCAAGAGATTTTCACTCAGCATCTAGGTCTCAGTGGGTTCTGATAAATTTTCAAAACAAAGCCAGCAGGTTTTGGGATGCATCTGTGACTTAAATTTCAGCTTTAAAACTGCAACTCCCAAACCTGGACACTCTTTTGCTACATATTAGGGGGTAGTGGTGAGTTCATTGCTGGTACCCTAAACTCTATATGGAATGAGTTGGGCTCTTCAGGTTTTTATTTCCTTTTCTTTCTTTTTTTTTTCTGACTTGACATTGAATATGTTTAAGGAGCCCATTGTCAACTTGAGTCCTGTAAGAACAAGAAACCAACCTAAATAGACACCAATAGTTACCTGAACTGCCCATCAAACTAAGTCTTTTGCCAGCTTCCTCTCCGGATTGCCAAGTAAGTTGTCAATTACCTGATTTAATCCTCCCAAGACCCTGGCTAGATCTGGAGTCCCACATCCAAACTATTGCATCTAAGACAAGGCAGTGATGGTCA
This sequence comes from Microtus oregoni, assembly GCF_018167655.1. NCBI lineage: Eukaryota > Metazoa > Chordata > Mammalia > Rodentia > Cricetidae > Microtus > Microtus oregoni. The sequence goes on from NW_024543072.1 coordinate 38,899,159, forward strand.
CGGAACCTGTTGCACTTCTCAGTCCAGAAGGATCAGGAAAGGGTCTGTAGCTGTAGATACCACAGAAACTTCAGACATTTGATACACTGCTCAGTCCAGAGGGATCTGGAAAGGGACTGTAGCTGCAGATACCACAGAAACTTCAGACATTTGATACACTGCTCAGTCCAGAGGGATCTGGAAAGGGTCTGTAGCTGCAGATACCACAGAAACTTCAGACATTTGATACACTGCTCAGTCCAGAGGGATCTGGAAAGGGACTGTAGCTGCAGATACCACAGAAACTTCAGACATTTGATACACTGCTCACTCCTGCCAACTGTGACATCAGCAAGATGAAAATGAAAAGCTCATCTAACACTGAGCATTTGGGTGACAAAATGATTCCTTTAATCCAATAAATGTGCAAACCGGTAGATCCGTGCATCTATTAGCTGTGTTCTTTTTATGCTGAAAAATTCTTAATTCAGCAGAAAACTCCTCCCAGCGGGTCTTTAAGTGGTGGCTTCATAAAGGACCCTTTAATTAGCCTATGAATGTGCAGGGCTGAGTTTGAACAAGAGGTAACACCCTAGTTCTTAATAAGGTATCTTTGAGATCGCAAAAATAAACTTCAGCCTCAGAAGAGCCATCAAGCATTCTCTAAGTTCCACTTGGTAAGAATATGTCATGGATTCATGTCTTGGTTCTGTGAGCAGTTTATTTTTATTTTCCCATTAAAATAGTTGCTTCTGACTAATGAACTCATTGGAGACACTGTTTAAAGTATTGAAAAGTATTAAAAACAATGGAAAGGGACTCATTTATTATTTCACTGTCCAGCTCTTTGTTATCTAGAATGATTATAGCGAGAGAAGGGAAGTAGGGGGTGATTTCTGTTGTTTCTTTTGAGATGAAGGGCAGGCTCTAGGACATGGGAGGAGGACCCAGTCATCCTGGTACTCTGAAATTCAGGAAACCAGGGTTTAGGGGTGAGGAATATGCTCATAGTGGTCCCACTGATGGATATACCCTTATCCCTAAAAAGTGAAAGTCAAAAATCTGGGTGGGTGGGGAGTTACACATCACAGACTAAAAAGGGATGCCAGGGAGGTGGCAGAGAGCAGAATTAACAGTTCAGATCCAGAGCTGGACTGTTTGGAGTCAAATCTCAGCTGTCTAACTTAAAAGCCATAGAATCTTGAATGAGTGCTCTCATTTCTGTTGTGCCCTACTTTCCTTGCCTGTAAAGCAAATAAAATAGAGGTAATAGTCTATAGGACAGAGGCTATTGTGAAGATGAAATTAAATACTGTTCAATATGTACATAATGTGTTTAGGACAGTGCTTGCCAGAAAACCATGTAAGGTTTTGATTTCTAGAACCCTTCTCTTTTTCTTCTTTCTGTAGAGTCAGGAATCAAACCTAGGACCTTGAACATATTAGATAAAAATATTGTATTAAGCCACACTCCTGTTCCTGGGCTTTTTATTTTTATCCATCCGTTCATCCATCCATCCATCTATCTATTTTTATTTTGTGGCGTTGGAGTTGAATCTGGGACCTCCTGCATGCTAAGCAAATGCTCTGCCACTAAGTTACGTGTTAACTCATATTCCTGCCCTTTAAAATGGTATTATCAGTGGTTTTAAAGATTGAGTGAGACACCGAATGCATAAAAGAACTTTGTGCTTGCAAAAGTGGGAGGGTGTGTGAAGCTCAGTACTGAAGGTTACGCTTACTAGAAGTGCTACTGAGGACAGGCATCAAGGGAAGGACAGAGAAAGAAAGAAGACTTTTTGTAGAGGAACAGGCAGGAAACTGGGAATGAGAAGCAAACTGACATCTCTACTTAGTGCCCTTAGTTGGTCCACATGGACCACTGATTGGGCTGTGTTTCCATGATCACCTCAGTGGTAGGGATTTTCTGGCAGGGCCTTGGGAAAAGGGAAGAAAGGAAGAGGAAGCTGAGTGTTTTTAATAGGCTCCTTTCAGGCCAGGGCTCAGCAGAGGTGCTGAGGAGGCAGGCGCCATGCAGGGAGAAGAAGGCATCCAAGTGACGCCAAGTCCCTCACCTGTGGTGAAGACAGTAGAGGTGAGGCTGCTCCTTGTGGCTTCCTGAGCTGCCTGTAGGAGCACTGTGTAATCTGTGTTCTCTGACAGGCCCTCCAGTCGGATCCATGTGTCCTCAGCATCCACAATCAGCTCCTGCAGAGGGCAAGAATAAAGAAAGCCGGGGGTGGGGGGACAGTAGGGAAGCTAGGTCAGCAATGCCGCCTTCTCCATCCCACAGTAAGGAGAAAACTGCCAATGGGCAAGGGGGGGGGAGCTCCCACGTGAGGTTTAGGGCTCCTATCTCACAAATGCACATGGGATAAATTTAGGTACCTGAGTTATTGAGTCAGTGGCTTCAGGCTGCATTGGGCTTACTGTGGAGGAGAAGCAGCTGAGGAAGCAGAACCCGAGGCCTCTCTACCACCATCAACAGACTTGCTTTACTTTGCTTGGTCTCTAGATTTGACTTTATATATGACTTTCACTTTTTAAAGGATCACACCGCAAGAGAAGGTTTGCCAGCTAGTGCTCTTCTGGTGGATCGCTTAGACCGATGACACAAAACCAGAATGTATCATCTCATTATTGTAGGCTACAGAGATGGTGCTTTTATGATGTTTATCAAGGCATAAAGGCCTCTGGGTTTATTATCTGCCTCATGTTTGCTTCTGATAACACAGGATTAGGAGCTTGTCATGTTTTGTCACCATGATGCCCAGAGCACCACCATACCTAGTAATGATCCAGAGAAGACACCGACACTGAGAGAGGGCTACTGATTTACCACAGTATGGGCAGTGAGCAATAGCAAAGCCACAGCTTGGCATTTCCTGGTTTGTAAACCTGGGCTCTCTCCTCCATTATAGGCTCTGTATCCAGGATCTGAAACTCCATTGGTTGCCTGTGAATTGGTTCCTTCTCCATCCCTGCAGTTTCCATGGGTCATTCCACTGACCAGTTTCCACATGACCTCATGTGGGAATAAAGGGCTTTCCTCTTTCTAGCTAATACTTACCTTGCGGCTGCCATCGGAGGATTTGTATGTCAAGACATAGTTTTCAATATCTGCTCTGGGTGGTTGCCAGGAGATCAGTGCACTTTGCCTGGTGACTTCGCTGGCTGTCAGGTTGGCAGGAGGGTCCAGAACTGCGAGGAAGAGAAAATGCCAGAATGTCCTTATCTCTCCAGCTCTTCCTTGTTTGACTTCAGGCATGGCAATCTTGCTTACAGGTCTGCCCCTGTGCCGACTCTAGTTCTGGCTTGCATGGGAACATAAAGGGTGCTAGTATCCTTCTTTGAAGTGTCTCCCACCCCCACAAGCAGGATGCTGAGCTTAGGCATGGCGTCTTCCAATACAACTCTTTATGCTTAGGCTCCTAAGTCCATTAACCATGGTCTACTTGAATTGTAGCCACCTTGTATCTTCTCTTGTCCTAATGTGCCGGTCAGGATTTTACCCAGCAGCTCCCCATTACCATATCGAGCTTCCTAATATTCAGAGTTTCCAGTACCAGATATAGTCTAGTACCAGATTTTCTTGTATGGCTCTGCTCTTGTCACCTAGATCCTGGATGTAGAGACATAAGTGCTAATTGATGGCAATACAGTATTTGTACCACATTCAATTGAATTATCTTTGGATCACCAAAACCTATAGCTTATTACCTACTCCATTACAAGGAAGTATCGTTTTTTTTTTTCTTTTGGTTCCACACAATCCTGCAGGGTTTATACTAGCCATGCAGGAGCTTGTACTCACGGGTAGAGAAGTTGGTGGCAATGGTGCCACTCACGAGAGGCCCACTGGTGGCATACATGGTGACGGTATAACGGGTGCTAGGAAGCAGGTCAACAAGCTGGAATTCTTCACTGACTCCATCAACCAGGATGGTCTCTCCTGCAACTGAAATCAGATCCGTACAGATAAGGAAAGACCTACCATGTCTAAAGGCATCTCACATGGACTCAATATCTGAGAATTCTGGGAGAACTACATGTTATGGAGTTTACTGCTCTGTACAAGGATTCCCTTTTATCTTTTACTCTCCAGAAAGACTATTCTGTACACGGAGGCCACACTGTGTCTCTCTACCTTCTACTCAGGTCTCTGTAATCAAAAAGTAAGAAGAGTTCTTGTTTATTTGACTGTTTCCTTCCATCCACTTTCCCCATCAAGTGTTCCCTCTTTTATCCCAAGAATATTCAGCCCCTGCCTCTCATTACATTTATATGACAACTCCAAAGTTCCCATAGTCCTGACTGCTTCTCTCTGGACAAGAAAGTTCATCAAGCTCTTTTCTGAAATGCAGATCTTGGGAGAGAACTGAGAACAAGAATCGGTGCCACTGATCAATGGTGTAAACAGGGTCAGCCCGCTTCTGTGCCTGCTATTTGTATTACTCCAGGCTGTAGGACAGCCATGCATCATTGCCATTACAAACTGAATTTATTATCAATCAATGACTTTGTTTATCACCACTGCCTTGGTTGATCATTTTGACCTGTGGGCTGAGTTTTGCTTGTATTTCCACCATCTTTCACCTTGGTTGAATTTTTGGATCACGGTTTCAGTTTATTAAAACATTTTTAATGTGGATTCAATCAATCACGGTTTTGTTTTATATACAAGTTTTGTAAGCACATCTTCTCGGGGCTCACTCAAGCTGTTAATAAAACTGTTCATTAGTTCAGAGCCAAGCCCTCTGTTAGACAATTAGAATATTTCTGAATCATTCAGCATTTAACAAAGTTTATTAGTTAGGTACAGCTCCAAACTAGGTCAGACCTGATGCTTGAAGTTTGTTGTGATCTAAAGACAAACGAAACAAGGCATCTTTATATGCCTTTGAAAACAACCTAAAACTCCTTAGAAGAATGTACATCATGGCCATCTTTTTGCTATCTACTTTGTGATATCCTGCCATCCCTCAATGCTCTACTTAACTAAACTATGGCAGGTCCTACATGCTCATTTCTCTCCAAATACAGGAAGGCTGTATGTTTCTTTAGAATTCCCTCATCATTTTTACTTTCTCTGAGATTGTGTTTCTTTCTTCCCCTCAATACCCTGATTCTAAATTATGGCTGCCCATTGGGTGTAGCTCACTATGCTCTGTCTTGCATAGTTCATGCCACAGCTCATGCCAGGCTGTATTTACTTCTCTGCATCATCACTAGAGGTAAGTTCCATAATGATAAGAACACAAGCATTGCTTCTGAGCTTTTCTAGGCTTAGTGAGTACATAGCCTATGGGAGGTTATCAAAAGCATTTGGTGAATGGAGAGGATGGAGCTGTATGCCTTGTCATTGTGAGCAGGTGTGTTGACTGCCTTGGGAGAATGGAGGATACTTTGTCAGAAAAGATAGGGCTGCAGCTAAGACCTGAAAGACAGGCTTACTAGGTTGACTCTTGGGGAGAGAAGTTCCTGATGAAGAAAATGGCGCATGGGCAAATGCAGAGAGACTTGAAGGCTTAGAAAAGTATGCTGATTTAAGAAGTGCTGGACCATGATACACACCAAGGGACAGTAGGAGTTGAGAAGGGCTTGGCAAGAGCATAGAAGGGTTGGGATGTATCCGTGGTATCTTTCTTTGAAAGGACTATGCAATCAGCTATAGTTCTGATCAACTCAAACTCTTGGTTTATCGTGTGTTTTTTCATCTCCATCAAAGACAAAACGATACTCAGCTTTCTAACGCTGCGCTGAAATGTAAATGTGCTAATAGGGTTGCAAAGCCAAAACAACTTGAAATCAACGAGGAAGCTCTGTGATCCTGAGCTGGTACATAGTACTGACTAATGCCATTTCCGTTTTGTTCGATATTGTGTGTTAGTTTTCATTTTCCCCAACTTTGACGACAAATTATTCTTCGCAGCTTGTACAACTGGCTTTCTCTTCCGTCTCTGAACATCAAGTCATCTGCCTGCCTTCTGTTCTCTGGTATCTTTGTTCCCTAGATTATTGAATATAACTCACAAATAATTCTGTTATCATATGTTTAATTTTGGACAAGAAAAAATTTCCCTAAGCCTAGATATTTGGAATATGCTTCTGTTTTGCTTTGAGTTTCTCTAGTCAACTTCAAATAGCATAAGGGGAGTGAGTATGATGAAAACAGCACTGATATTCAAATTTTTGTGTTGATTTAAAGTTTTGGGCTGGATGTACAGCCAGTACAACAGAAACATTGCTTAGCAGTTCTAAATCAATTGTCACCTGTTGTGGTGGCTTTGAAAGAAAATGGCCCCCTAAGGGAGTGTCACTATTAGGAGGTGTGGCCTTGTTGGAGGAAGTGTGTCACTGTGAATGCAGGCTTCAAAGTCTCATATGTGCTCAAGATACCACCGAGGGTCTCAGATAATTCCCTGTTGCCTGCCAGTCAAGATGTAAGAGCTCTCAGCTGGTGTGGGAGAATTGTCTGTATTCTGTCAATCATATTTTGAATAAACGTTGATTGGCCAGGCAGGAAGTATAGGTGGGCCAACCAGACAGGAAGTAGAGGCAGGGTGATGAGAATAGGAGAATTCTAGGAAGAAGGAAGCCCATTCCTCCCAGTCTTGCCCAGACCACGGAAGAAGCAAGATGTAAGCTGCCAGGCTGAGAAAGGTACCAAGTCATATGGCTAACATAGTTAAGAACAATGGGATAATATAAGCTATAAGATCTAATAAGAAGCCTGAGCTAATGGGCCAATCAGTTTTATAACTTATGGAGATCTCTGTGTGATTTTCTTTGGGGCTTGCCGGCTGTGGGGAACCAGGCAGGGCATAAACCCCAACAATCAGGCCCCTTCATGTTACACTCAGTTCCTTCTCTAGCTCTATGTCTGCCTGCATGCCACCCTGCTTCCTGCCGTGATGCTAACGGAATAAACAAACCTCTAAAAATGTAAGCCACTGCAATTAAATCTTTTTCTTTTTAAGAGTTGTCACCATCATGGTGCCTCTCCACAGCAATAGAAACATAACTAAGACACCTGTTAGCATGTTATCTCTGCCAAGTTTGATCCTCCTGTAACTTTTGGTTTTCAACCTTCCTAATGTTGTGATCCTTTAAAACAGTTCCTCATGCTGTGATCCTTTAAAATAGTTCTTCATATTGTGGTGACCCAAAATCATAAAATTATTTTCATTGCTACTTCATAACTGTAATTTTCTACTGTTGTAAATTGTAATATAAATATCTATGTATTATGATTATCTTAGGTGACCCCCGCGAAAGGGTTATTCTATCTCCAATGGTGTCTCAACCCCCAGGTTGAAAACTGCTGTTCTAGAAACTTCTTTTTATCTGCAGCCCTTTGGTGAAAATCTTAGCTCAGTTCTAAGTTTTGTCTTCCCACTGTTAGCTCGGATTTTGTGTTTGTTCTTGGTTGCTCCCCTTCCTTGAGCCTTTCAGACTGGGCTTGTGTGATTCTCATCAACTGTTTACAGGAGTTGGGGGATTTCTTGAGGACTTTATTACAGCTTGGGAGCTACATAATTTCCCCAACCTGAGGTAAATTCTGGTTGGACTTTCAGCTGGGAAAAATGAATTAGTTCTTCATTTCCATACTGGCTTACAGCTCCAGTCCCTACGACCCCCACCCATAGACACTCACTCGCAAAGTGTGTGAGGACAATGACATAGTTCTCCACTTCACCCATGGGTGCTTTCCAATGAAGCAGAGCTTCTGTGGGGGTGATATTGGTAGCAGTCAGATCCGTAGGGCTATCCATGGCTGAAACAGAACAGGAGAGTGTCAGGTTAAAGAAAGAGCAGCTGCAGGGTAGAAGTACCATAAACCATCAGAATTTTCCCATATGATGCCATATCTGTCACTCTTCTGGATAAAACTTCTGGAGTGTAGACTGATTCTTTTTCTACCTGTCTGGCTCCATTCATCCCTTTCTTTCTCCCCCTTTCCAGTATCCACTTCTCTCCTAATTGCCATAAGTCCTTCTTTTAAATTAACTTGGTAATTTATTTTGTGCAGAATTCTTTGACAGGTTCAATGGGAAGTAGAAAATTTGAAATACTTTCTGTTGTATTTTAGATATTTTAATCTAGATGGTGTGAAGAACCTATTGAAAATGTTATGATTCTTTAGTTACTGAGATAATTCTGCCTTCCAGTCCACTTGTTCTTTTACATATGCAAGGGTGACCTTTGTGGAAAGATCTCTGTGAAGCCCAGGAAGTGTGGAGGAAGTGCAGGGCACCCACACCAATAGCTCGGCCACAGAATGATATCCATTTCCTGAATTCTTTTGTCACCATTGACAAGCTTTACTCTCGACTGTGTTCAGGGCTTCCTTTTTGGTGCATAGAGAACCTAGGGGATTCACACAAGCTTAGGGGAGCCAAGAGTGCCTATCGGGGAAGAAAGTTTGCTTGTGAATGGATTATGATTTTACTCATCTGTGCTGTAACTCTTGGATTCACTTATGTGTATCCTTTTCATAAGGTTGGAATTGATTTATAAAGTGGATGCTATTATAATAATTTAAGTGATAATTCAATCTGAGTCATACAATTTATGTTTGGGAACCAGATTCCACTGTTAGTCTACCCATGTTCTGTACTTAAGTGAGCTGTATTTGGTGTTTTGTTTTCTCTCTCTCCTTTTTGCTTGTTTCTCATCATAAAGTAGCAATCAGAAGCCCTTATAATTTAATCTTTTGAATTTTATCTATAATCTGTGCTTTCAAAAACCTCTTTAAATGCTATTCTTACTAGAGTATAGTTGGGAGATTTCTGAGGTGTGGATGGTGTCTTGAAGAGGTTCTCATTTCTGAAAGATTTAAGATCATCGTGACTACTTTAAAGCAATAAACCAAGACACTTGAGTATAGCACAGTTCCTTACCAACTTGAAGGAGGACCATGTGACTTGATGCACTGTGGAGTTTCTGCTTTTGAGATGTTTGCTGACCAAGAATACCAGGAGTTAGCTTTTGGGCCCAGTCATATCCCTCTTATCATGGGAGCAAGATGCTCTAGAAAGCCATTTTATGATTCTCAATGAGAAAATATGGATGTCAGGAGGGCACGAAAGGGGCTTTCTTGGCTCAGTGGACATTACTTCTGATCAACATTTATTAACCAGATGCTTTAATAATCACAGATAATTAGAGGATTAGTACCAGACTGAATGATAAACCATAGCTCATGCCTCTACAGTCACAGACCTGGAAGGAGGAAGGTTAGGAGCGGTCAGAACACCCTGTGCTGTCCTGAGAAGGCTGCTTTATGTTTCTGAAAGACATGTTTGCCACTGTGTAAAGATGCCATTACAGTGATTGTGAGAGTATCTACAAAGCAGTGAGAAATTCTTAGGCACATTTCCCTCCTTCAGGAAACACCATCTCCAGGGAAATTAAGAGGTGTCGGGAAATCCAGGTGTTCTCTTAATGAGGCAGGCTGAATGTTTTCCTACATGTAGAAACTACGCTTTAACTAGAAGGTCTGTTCTCAATATCGAGGATGGAAACTGATGGTTGTGGCTTCCAGTGACATCTATAGGAATCTTTGCTGACTCTACCAATACAATTGCTTAAGGACCAGAGAGGAAAGGTTAGGGGAGCTGCTGAAAGGGAGCCTGTTCCCAGGCTTATCCAAAGAGCTAGTTTTATGAAGAAGGCCTGGAAAGGGGGCTTCTCTTCCTACTTTCCAATATTGTAAAATGTTCTATCTCCCCCACCTTCCTTCCTCTGTGAAGGGGCTTGGGGACACTTGGATCTGATTAGATAGCCTATAAAAGAACAGGGACTATATAGTGTTCTTGTTGGTGACTGAGGATGTTATGTTGGGTCAACCTCACCTCAGTGCCTTCATACGAGTGAAGGATTTAGAACCTTTTTCTTGGAGCATAAAGCAAAGGCACAGGGTGACTATCTAAGATGAATAATCTCACCCCCGATTTCCTGTAACTGAAATAACAACTCTTCCCTGAGGTTCTCCCCTTCCCACCGCCAAGTCTTAAAGAGATCCTGTTATCCGAATGTTCGCTGCAGAATGTGTCTCCAGCAGGCGTCTTTGAAGGGCACTCTTCAGAGTGGAAATTCCATGGAAATTCCTAACCTAAAGCAGCAAGGCTCCTCAAGTGTGACTCACTGAATTCCTATAATTAGACAAGACAGTCTGGGGAGAGAAATCACAACTTGTCCTGCAGGACATGGTGAGTCAGAGGAGACCAAGAAATGGTGCCTCAGGCCCTGGAGCCGATATCCGCTATATGAACTGGAATAATTTCACCCTGCTTCCTGTGTTTGTTTCAAACCTGCTGCTCGTGTCCTGACCTGACACTCGACAAGGGAGCCATGTTTACCTGTGTGCACCAGGGTACAGACGCGCTCACTTTCCTCCCTGCCCCTCACACTGTTGAGGCTTATTTCATATTCAGTAGCTGGATACAGCCTGGTGATGGTGAACTCTGTCACAGTGTTGGGCACCACAGAGCTGTCCAGCCGTCCCACTGAAGAAGAACAAAACCCATTGTTAGAAGTTAAACAGCGCTCTCATCCATGGGCCCATGGCTCAGTGTACATTGGGACATTGGGTCATGAAGCACAGATGGATGTGGGCTCAACATGCAATAGGGAAGGCAGATCAATAATTCATAAGATGGTAATGGTGGCGTTTAAATAAATCTTATATGCTGGCCTCACTCTTTCATTTTATTGGCTCCTTAAAACAAAAGTAAATGAATTATTTACTATGTAGGTCTCTAACAGACTGGTCTCTTCCGAGGTGACCATTATCAAGGCAGTGTAGTGGGCAGAGCTGCAAAAAGTGCTTATGCAGTCCAGAGAAAGGTAGCCTGGAAAACTGTCCTACCCAGCGGGAAGTGGGCATGCCTTGCTCACTGTTAACAACGCCTCATGCACCAGCAAGAGCTGGCACTGTGCATGCAAGGTCTCAGTCAACTTCTCTGACTCACACATTGGCTACAACGGCAGGATTAAGATCACATCACTGTGATCCCCTCCAGGGCTCCATCTGGCTCTGCTGGGCCTCCATCCATGTCCTGAATTCTAGCCTTAGACTTTATGCTCAGGCGAGCACATGTAGCCCCAGCTCCAGGCAAAGTCTTTTAAGGTTCATTGTTTCTTATTGCACAGTTTAGCTAATGGTGTCCAGTTACTTCCGCTGGTGAAGTGTCTGGCTTCCAGGGTCATGTAAACCAAGCCTATTTTGAGAGGAGGTGGTGAATTCATGGTTCCCCAGTCATTCTTTCCTGACACCCTCTCATTTTGAGGGAGTATGCTGCAGAGAGATGCCAGTGTCCCGTGGATGTGATAGGAGCCCCATATTACTCTCTACCCAGCTTCAGACCTCATTTGTGTTTAATTAAAATCATTTCGTTACCTTGTGTGGGTCGATATGACACACGGTAGTAGTCAAAAGGTGCGACAGGAGAGCTCCAGGAAACCGTCACCGAGTCCTTAGTCACATTGCTAATTGTGATGTTTTTGGGGGGATCAATTCCTACAAAGATCAGGAAGTTGTGGGAAAAAGACAGAAGATTGTTTGAAAATGAAATTTCTACTCCTAGTTTGCCTTGATCCAGTAGTGTCCCATAGGCAGGCACAATCCTGTATCACTAATGGCACATCCCTAATTGGTTGGTCAGTGTGATGTCTCACCTGAAACATTGTAGCTGTGGCTGAAGCCAGTTCAGAACATTCTAACAACAGGAATTGGGAAGATCTGTGCTTCTGTGCAACAATTACTACCTATCTAGACCAACCAGAAACATCCTTTAAGTTCCTGTATTATATTTCAGATAGGGAATTATACAGTTATCTTCTCTGAGGGAGACTTCTTTGGGAAAGACTCAATGCTGCTACTGTCTTTCTTTATTTTTTTCAACCACCTTTGGTTCAATGTGGGAAAACTACCTAATAACTGTAGAGGGATTTCAGAGCACAAATCCCAAACAAATATACCTTCCTAAGTTGTATTTTATTTGTGGTGCATACTTAAATTGTGGGGTTGAATCAGTTGATGACGTAATATACTTTTTCAATGTGTGAGTTTTTGTACTAGGGAACCATCTAAACACAGGTGTTCTTATGTACACTCATATCATATTTGGGATGGCATTTGCAGGACATCAAATGGAAATGACCCAATTCATCTCAGACTGCTGTGCAAAATCAGCCCCAGTCTTTGAGTGCCAGGTCACTTCATGGTTGCTTGCTAGCTCTGTGTTGATTCTGAGGAGGAATCTCTTGTTAGGCAGTTAAGGCTCTCCAGAACAGAAACACTATCTCTCACTTAGAAGGACTCCTTTGGAGACTAGCTTTTTCCAGGGCTTCTTCCAAGGTTGGTAGATCTAGGACCAAATGCATTTACGATTTGAGCTCTCCAAGCATTGGGTCTATCCTGCTTTCCAAGTGGGAGTTTCTCATGGTAAGTCTCTTACGCAGGCTTGGAAGAAGTAGCTGCTTCAGAATAACTCACAGAGGCCTGTAAGCCATAGATCCAGTTTGTTATTCCTTGATGTTTCCCTTTTTAAATTGCACTGGCTTGTCAAAGGCTACTGTGAGAACCCTCTTCACCACCTCTTTCAGCCTCACCTGTAGTGATGGAACCCACTATGGGCTCAGAGGTTACAGTCCCATGGACAGCTACAAGGTTCACTATGTATTCAGTGGCTGGCTGTAGCCCCATCAGGACAGCATGCCTCTTGGTGGCATCCAGGAGGACCTCCATCGTGTCTTCCTCGTCATCTCTGGGGCTGTAGTTGAGGATGAGTCTGTCTGCTGGGGGAGATGGGTCACTCCAGGTAATGTTGACACTGGAGGAAGTCACGTGAGAAAAGTGCAGATGGGAGATAGGGCGGAAGCCTGCAAAGCAGAGAAGATTGGCTGCTCTGAAGCACACGCTTGGCCGTAGGTCATGGGGCAGAAGAGACTCTTGACTTCCTTCTTTGTCATTGAGGGCTGCACTCTCACCTACTGGCTGGCTCAAAGGGCCTACCTCCCCACCCTCTGGTCCGGCCTAGTCTATTCCTCCCAAGCCGTATATATATACGGAACAGTCGGTTCTAAGAAGACTAGAAGTATTTCTGTGAAATATTTGTAACACTGACCCGAAATTTAGAAACCTCTAACTTGGCAAACAAAATGTATCATAGAGCTTTAGCATTCCCACGGATTTAATGAAGGAAGGGCAAGATGGACAAACCAAGTACTGTGCCTAGGTTGTATAAAAAAAAATCAAAAATAAGATTTCAGACATGTGGCATCCTCTCTCACCCCTTCCCTTTACTTCCAAACATTTCCTTTCCATGTCTTAGTTTTCCCCCTCATTCCCCTACACATCTTTAGTTTTCTCTTTTGGCAGACTGGGGCTTCTTAATGACCATCTCACTTTGGGATCTGTTTATTGCTGAGTCTCACTGAAATGTCTGCTCCCCGGGTACCTGTAAAGGCATCCACAGTGGACTCCAGGCTCTGCTGCCGACCCCTCTCAGCCGTGATAGAGATGATGTATTCTGCTCCGGGCTCTAGATCTGTCAGAGTGTATGATGTCCTGTCCCTAGGCACAGTGACTTCTGAGGAGATCCCAGAAGATGGGGTGAAAGTAATTCGGTAGTGATCAATGGGACCGCTGGCCTTGGACCAGATGAGAGAGATAGAGGTCTCTGATGAGGCTGTTACCATAAGGTCTCGGGGACTGTCAAGCTCTGTAGATTAAAATAAGCTTCATTTATTTATTTATTCATTCATTCAAGATCTTATGTAGAACTAGACAGGTCTTGAACTCATTATGTATCAGAGGTTGATCCTGAACTTCTGATCCTCTTGCCTCTGCCTCCCAAGGGTGAGGTTCAGGCATGTACCACCTCACTTGGCAGTTAGCCTACTTCACCCTGGCTCTGTAGGGCAGCCACTGGTTACTGGACTACCTTGTGTGTTTACAGGCTGTCGCTAGACCTGCTGACCATGAGCTGTAGACTCTCATGGCTGTTACTCTTTTCACATTTTTTAAGCAGCTCCCCTTTGATGGCCAGAGCCAGGCAAACAGATGGACAATCTGCAGAATGAGGGTAGTAGCAGCGACATACTGGAATACATCCACCACTGGGATAGATCTAGGTGCTGACCTGCCAGCATTCTATACTTGTTTCCATTCACTACCCCTTGGTAGGCCAAACATGCAGAGAGGAGCCCGCCTCATGTGGGAGAAAGAGTTCACAGCAACTAAGTTTCCCATCTTCTCCTCCCTGACACGGAGGTTATTTTGGGTTGTCCTAACCACAAGTGAACAGGTCTAAAGACTTCTGAGACTCTTGAAAGTGTGCTCCTCTAGCAAGTTCATTTATGCCAGGCTGAATCTTGGGGATGGGGATTGGTCCAAACCCCTAGCCATGCCCAGCCCCAGATGCTTATGTTTAAGCTTACTGTAGTAACTTTGAAACTTCCCAGGCACTTGGAATGGAAACTTCTGAATCCAGAGTAGTAAGAATCTTAAGTGGACTTTTTCTGCTGCTCTGGAATGGTATAGGAAGCAGGCCTTCATTGCGGTGGCCTCTTTGGGTGTTCATGGAACGCAGACCAAGGACACACATTCTGCCTGTTGTGAGGAGGGTTAGACAGAAATGCTGTCTCCTTTGGCATCAGCCCTGGTGGGGAGTTTTCATACGTTCTCTGCACAATCCTTCAGATTGTGGGTCAAACCCAGATCTGGGGTGACAGGGTGGAACTTCAATTGTCAGGGAAGACACAGGGTAGATGCTGACACTAGGCAAGGGTTTTCAACAGGGTCTTGTTCCCTGGGAGGGCTACCCCATGTCTGGTTCTGACAGAACTAGCCTCCATACGCCCTCAGCCTTACATGCTTGCAGGCTAGCCATCTCCTTCTCCATTGGTGTACTTACCAGTCCTGGCGTTCATGGTAGCAGGAATGCTTTGTTTTGAGTTCATGACGGCAGATATCCCAACTCCGTATTCTGTGCCTGGTACCAGATCTGTGGAGATGCAGAAACAAACATTATTCTGCTCTCTGTCTCTCTCTTACTCTTTCTCTCTCTCTGTGTGTGTGTGTGCACGCGTGTGTGCGCGCATATGCACACAAATCTAAACACACAAGTGTCAGTGATGAGGAAGGCTAAACGAAGAGAAGAAAATGGTCATAGATTCCTGCTTAGAGTTCATGCTTAGTCTACCTTCAGTTTGCTCCTAATTTTATCCATTAAGAAACCCCAGTTTTGCTACTTGAAAAAGCCATATGAAGTCGGTAGGATGAACTGGCCAGCACCAAGTAACTCCTATTATGGGTCTCTGAAAGGCAGTGAGTCTGCCCCCATCAGTGTCCTTGGGGAAGGTGGTCGTGTCTAGAATGGGTTTTTTGTGCACATGAGTCTCATGTTGGCTAAAACAATGAAGCGGTTTCTTGCTTAGACTGTGAGGTGTGAAGAAAATGCAATCAAATAGGGACCTTGTAGACATGAGCCTTGGAAGAGTCTCTTGCACGTGTGTATGAGGATTATATTACATGTTTTGCAAATAGGTCCTGAGACCATATAGGGATTTTTGGGTTGCTTCTAGAAGGCCATAATGTATAGAATTTTCCTTTGAACAAGGGACTACCAGGCTTTTAACACAGATGTGTGCAGAAGTCCAGGACTTGTGAATTCCCCAGCAAGGCCACTCACTCAGTCCAGGTAACTTAAGCTAGGGATCACTTACAGTTTACAGTGGCTTTAGGTGGACTCTGAGAGTTTGGAAGAAATTGAGAATTAAAGGGTGTAAGCCTCGTGGGAAATCCTTCGGGAGTTCATTACAAAGGATCACTGACAGGTTCCTGGAGCATCTGGAATTCTCTGGCGTCTTTCTCTCCACTGTTTCACATTCCTTTCCAGATCAACCGGTTTGATTGATGTAATAGTTTCCTACGGCTACTGTGACAAATTACCACGACTTAGCAGCTCACAACAATCCAAATTGATGATCCTCTAACTCAGGCCTGGAATCTAAGATGGCTTAGCAAGGTTGCATTCCTTCTGGTGGTCCCAAGGGAGGACCCATGTCTTCGCTTTTTCAGCTTCTAGGGCCTACGTGCATTTCTTGTCCTTTGTTTTCTTAATTTACCTTCAAAGCCTGAAGCTTAACATTATCAAGCCCTTTTGGCTCTCTTTGATCTTACATTCCATTGTCGGAACTACTTTGACTCTGACCTCCCTGCATGTAACTTATAGCAACTGAGATCAGTAAGTTGGACCCACCTAGATAGTGCAGGACGATTTTCCTATTTAAAGAATTTTTAATTGCGTGAGCAAAGTCCCTTTCACCACAGAAGGTGACATAGTCACAAATGCCAGGGATTAGGATATGGATACCTTTGGGGACCATTATTCTTATACTATAATGAGCTTCACATTCACCCTCATTTATTAAGACTTCGATTAGAGAAAATGCAGCCATCTTCCACACGTGGGTGTCGCAGTGGTCAGGCTAAGTCCTTACAGCAGGCTTATTATGAGGTCTGGCTTCCTGAGCACTGTGGACTGTAAGACACTCTTGCATTTGTGCAATGCATTTTTACAAGCATGAATGTGCTTGGAGCTTCATCACGATCCCATGAAGGTGGATGGGAAGTCTGCTATCCATCCTAATGAATTACCCGTGGCTGCTGCCGTAAACTGCTACAAACTGGCGACTTAAAACAACAACATATTCTCTCCCAGTTCTGGAATCCAAATGTAAGACAACAAGGGACTATGCTCCCTCCTAAGGCTTTAAGAGATCCTGTCTTGCCTTTTCCCAGCTTCTGGCGGCAGTGCTTAGCTTTCTTTCTCTGGCTT
This sequence comes from Microtus oregoni, assembly GCF_018167655.1. NCBI lineage: Eukaryota > Metazoa > Chordata > Mammalia > Rodentia > Cricetidae > Microtus > Microtus oregoni. The sequence goes on from NW_024543072.1 coordinate 38,915,988, forward strand.
GCAAATCCACCATTGCCCTCTCTGCCTCCTCGGTCATGTGAGATTCCTATGCTTCCTCATTCGGAAAGGACATCGGTCACACACAAAGGAGTTAAAGACAAATCCATTTTAAACTGGTCACATAACCACAGACCCTTTCCCAAATACTGTCATATCTGTAGCTTCTGTTTGGACGTGGACTTTAAGGAAAACACCATTCAACCTGGTGTAACATTTATAAAAAAAATGAGACATTGAGGCAATGGGAATAATCTGTGACCGCTTTGAGAAGATTCCCAGATTTCTAGCCTTCAAGTTCAAGGCTGCATGCCTTCTCCCACCCTAACTGCATCTGATCCTCTGGGCTGTTGTGGCTGCCCTAAGGTAACACAAATTGTTTTTATAGGGAATTCTTTGAGTAACTTCTCCTTAATCAAAATGGCTTGTTTTAACAAAAGGGAATGCTGTATGGAAATCAGAAGGTCCCACCCTTTAGTTCAGTTTAAACTCTATGCGATTACCCAGAAGTCTTCCTTTTTTTTATTTTATTATTATTTATTTATTTATTAAAGATTTCTGTCTCTTGATATGGGAGGCGGTGGCGGGGCAGAAGTCTTCCTTGAAAGAATGCGCAGTTAGGTCCTTTCTGGGCAGAATTAGAGTTAGGCCCCATTTTCCTACCTCAAACCGACTTGTCCCGTCTCTAACTTTTACTTGGTTCTCTCCCAAGACTTTCGACCTAAGAAGAGGTAAAGTTTGAAGTCTAGAAGGCTTTAGAGTCTGGTGGACATTTGTATTCAGGCCTAGCCACTTTCCACATATATTACTTTGACTACTTAATATCTTTAGGCTTCAGTTTCTGAAGAATGGGGATAATAAGCTTGGCTGTCAGTGGGTCATTGTAAGGATCCAACGAATTTTCTGTGTACAGGTCCTTTCTGTCTATGATTGTTGTCAATATTATCACTACCCAGCACAGAGAAGTATGTTAGGATTTTTAAAAAACTTTTTCAAGTAGATGGTCTTATTATCAAAAAGTGTCCAGACAGGCACTAATTGGTTTTAGGTACATTTTTTCTTGGTCTGTGGAAGCTCAGACCCTGACTCTGATGCAAACAGATAAATAAATGAATAGATAGATAGATAGAAAGATAGATAGAAAGATAGACAGAACGATAGATAAATAAATAAATGGCTCATGGAGTCAGGTGTTAGTGGGGGTGCTCCCTGGCTGGTCTTAGCACCTGCCTCTAGATTGAGTGGGTGATTTTGCCATGCATACAGACCTGTTTAAAAACACACCTTCAGTGCATCAAAATAGCCCACTATCCTCAGAACAGCTTCGCTGTCCTCAATATAGTCCACTATCCTCAGAACACCCCTTGTTGGAGGAATCAGGTTACCTTTGGGGGCACAAACTGCTTTTCTCAGGCAACCATTTGAGACCTTCAATTGCCTATAATGAAGTAGAAATTTTCCAACGTATGCAAGGGGTGACAGATCAAGGGAGTAAGACAGAAATTATACGTTGCCAAACGGATCTAGCTTGTAATGTTTTCATCCCAGTTTCTTATTTATGAAGCTTAAATGAAACGTTCAATAATTTACAGCAGAATTGCCTTCTCCCAGAAAACAGCAGATGTTAAAGCTCTCGTCCCAGGCTTTCTGTCTAGGGGACAGGAAAGTGGGAGTCTCTTACAGGGCTGCGCCTGCTGCTTCCCTTTGATTTTCAGCAGCTTTCTTCCTGCGCTGCAAGTGAATTTTTGCTCTTTGCCTGCAGGTAAAGAACGGTTCTGCTGGAGAAGAAAATGTGTTTCCGAGGCAGATCTGGTGCTCTTCCCGCTCAGCACACAGGGCACTCTGAGGAATTTCTCACTTTAAAGACCCCATTGCTCTCCATCAATGCTCCCTTTATTTTTCCGTCTAACTCTTGCCAGTGAGAGCATAAAAATGGCTCTCTTCCCTTTCTTAACAAAAGCTCAGACAATTCATCCCCCAGGATGTCACTATCCTCTATCCCTTATAGAACTTTCTTTGTTTGGCTTGAGGGTTGACACTTCCCTAAACTCTTTCGCTCCGTGCCCATTCTTCTCCGAATCCCCAAAGCACACAGCTCATCTGGTCCTCAAGTATTACCCAGGGTCCCCTTTGTATCAGGCACAAGGCTGTGGATATGAAGTGAGCTGATAAGACATCACCTTGTCCCTTGGAGGGTCAAAAAGCATCTGTACTGGCAAAGTAAATTAATTACTTATTGAGTACCCGTGCTATGCCAAACACTGAGCTGCAAGTAATAGGTGACCTAGAAGAATAAGAAAGATGAGGCTAAAAGAAGGATTTTGAGTGTGTAGGAAGAAGACAGTTCCAACTGTACCTTTTAGAGAGACTCGGGGATGCTGTTAGGTCATGAACAGTGGGCTCAGAAAAGTTCATCCCTTGACCACAAAGATAATACAGGAGAAATAAGGTTTAGAACCTAGTATCTTTCTCTAATTGTCATACAAGTTGGCTTTGAGGACTGGTGTGAACAAACCGAATCTGAGAGTCGTTTCTGGCAACACTGTGCGCTGTTAAGTAAGAGTGGCTTCAGAGAACGGACTGAGCTTGGCTATAGCAGTCAGAGAGGAGATTTGGGATAGGTCTTGAAATGCAGCTAAGATGAAGAAAGATCGTGGCAAAGAAAGTGGAGTTCTCCCTGTGGGCAGAACAGGCCATGGCCAGCACCAGTGGGTTAGTGAGGGCTGGAAGGCAATGGGCATGCGCCAGTGCTGAGCTGCAAGTTTAGCCACAATGAAGGCAGAATAACTCCCTTGTCTCTGCTAAGGAAACCTTTGCTTGCAGCTACTGGTGGGGAACAATGAGGGTGGGGAGGAGGCCTAGGGAGCTGTCTCCTGCCAACAAAACCTAAGGAAGTCACCTGGCATCTGTAGGCGTGATCGGCTTCAAGTGGGCATGATTACAATGGAGACTTTTCATCTCTAAATCCCCGGTCTCTCTACCACACACCTATGAAACTCAAGGCCACCAAACTGGGAACAAGGGTTTAGCTAGTCCTAAGCCACTGGTTGTTTTCACAGAGAGGGACAAACCATGAACCCTTTCTTTAAGGAGCTTACAGTCATTTTCTTAATTTTGACAATTAATATGTCAAAATTACTTATGAAAACAAGACCAGATGCCATGTTCCAGAAAGCAAAATACCTCGGTCATAGAATTTTGAGGCAGAATTGTCACAGATGGAGAGAGATCTGAAGACAGAGGACCTTCTCAGATGTCCTGAAGTCACACCTCACAATGGTCTGCTTTTCAGCCAGGTTAACTGGATGGAGAGCCAAACTCCCTGGCACTGCCCTCCCATCTTCGATAAGAAGGGGCTTCTCCAGGGAGTCAGCCTTTCATGGGGATTGCTCTGCCACTGGGGAATATGGATGAGGTTAAAGCACTAAAAGAGGCAGTAACTCCATCTTGACTTTAAAACCACATTTAAAAAGAAAGTAATATTAAACAGCATTTTCTCAGATGGAACTACCTTGTTGCCGTGAGATTAATGGGGAGTATGGTTCATCACCATAGTGATACCCTATTTCTGCTTTCTATTCTGTAAATAAGTGTTCCCTGTTGAAGGAACCAAAGAAGAGGTGATCATTCTGATCTCTCATCTCCTGGCTACTCTTGCCCTGGACTTCTCACACATGCGAGAGACCTGGTTCTTCAGTTCTATGAGGAGACTTGTGCCCATGATTCTGCCTTCCATGCCTTTGTGTTCCCTGACAGGCCACACTTTTTAAAGGGTGCCTTACCAAAGTGGCCACTTGGGGTCACTATGACCTTGTCCAAAGGAGTCTGAACTTGGTCTCGTCCAGGCCCCTAGACCCTTAGCCCATACCCCTCCCAGTCAGAAGTGCCCAAGGACGAACACTGATGATGATGTTTGCACCAACATGGAAGGGGAGTACATATATCCTGTAGAGCTCACTTTCCCATCTCTGGACCCATATCTGGCCCCTGAGGAAGAAGTGATGGGTTTAGTAGGTAAGCCTCCACCCAAAGTTCCCCGCCAATAAGAAGCTGTGAAGAAGGCTAGTCATACTGATGAGGCATGCTTGCAGATACTAGCTCTGTGTGTGTGTGTGTACCTGTATGAGTGTGAATACAAATGTGTTATTATTTGTGTATATAGGTACATATGTGGTATGAGTGTGTATATGGGCCTATATAGTTGTATGTATTTGTGTATGTGAAAGTCTATGAACGCATATAGTGTGTCAATGGTATGTATGTATACACAACTGAGTGTGTAATTCTGTGTATTTGTGCAAGAGCATTTAAGTTTGTGTGTATATATATGAGTCAATGTTACTTCCTGTGAGAATATGAAAGTGTGATTGTGTGAGTATATTTGTATGCATGTAGTCATGGGTGAGTGTTGCTGCATGTGGGTATGAATGCATGGCTATGTGCGTGTTTTGGTACATGTGTGGGCACTTGTGTCCTTATTTGCATTTGTGTGTACATGATATGTGCGTGTGTGAGTTGAGATGGGTGGTGGCTGTAACTCTGCTCTCTCTACAACTTAGGTTATGGTACAATGTCTATGGGTTCTAGGTTTCCTTTATTGATGGATGTTCTGATTATCAGCTTGCTGATTAAGGATTGAAATACCAGTGCAGAGCATCAGCAGGCTGGCTAGGAAGGACTCGTGAGGAACCGTGGAGACCAGCTCCTTTCACCTTGTCTCCTGGACACAGTGTCGGAGGAAAAGAGAGGGGCCAAGAGCCTATTCCTTTATGACTGAGCACACTTTTCTGGCCTCTCTGAGAACAGAGCAGAGGATCACCTCAGACACAAAGACCAGAGTATGGATGATGATGATTATTATTATTATTATTATTATTATTATTAATCAATTTTCCAATAGTCTCTAGCAGGAGGGCATTTCTTTAACCTTATTCCAGTCAAGAATGCAGAATCTTCTTCCCCTCCTCCTTTTTCCTCTTCCTTCCTCCTTCCTTCCCTTCCTCCACCAGGAGTAGGCTTGTGCTCTAGGTCTTTTCAGAGTGCCAGGGTCTGACCTGGAGAGGCCCTAACAAGCCTGTGAATCTGTTGTACTTTGGGATCCTGTGGAGGAAACTCTAGGCATAAAACATTGACCAAGCAGATACCATAGAGACTCAAAGGCTGAGCCTTAAAGAAACGACCTAGCATTTAAGATTCAGAAGCCACCCAAGCAAGGGAAAAGCAAAAAACCACTGCAGATGCACCGTATGATATTTTGAAGCAAACTTGTATCCCAGAGGGAATTCTCTGGGCATTGCCTCACAGAGAGTAATGAGAGACTGTCTGGGATTCTAGACCTGAGCCTGGGTTCTGTGCTGTAACAAGCAAGGCTTGTGGAAGGGGACTGATAGGTATGGGCTTGGTGTAGGCCCTTTAAATGACTCAGAACCCTCAAAGCCAAGAAAGTCCTGGGTTTTAGAGCCAAAGGGTCATGGTAACTCCAGACAAGGGCTTCTGTCAAGAACAGTAAACACAGGTACCGCTGTTTCCTATGGTAGCAATCGCCTATGAGAATAAAGGAGGCCTAAAGGTGTGCTAGGGAAAGCCCAGACTGTGATGGGTCTAGGGCAACTTTGCAGAGAGGCAAACATTAAACTCCAATAGCTAATGTGCAGTCCATGTGATCCAGGCTCCAAATGCACCACGTAGATACGATGGTGCATGTGGTTTTATGTAATACCCTTGACAGCTCTGTGGTAGACATCGGGAAGCTGAACAACAGAAAATGTCGGAAACCTGGTCAGAGATGCATGGCCATGAAGCTGTGCACCTCTAGTCTGAGTAGGGTGACATCAAAAGCCATGCTCTAAAAGAGTGCTCCACTTCTTCCAATGTGTGTGTGTCCATGTGTCCCCAAGCTTCCTGAGGCTCTGACATATGGACTGTGACTCAGTGGGTCAGGCAGAAAAGGCTGCGAACATTCACTCAGTGACACCACTGTAGCTGGGGTCTGTATCCATTTAGGGCATCACGCTGATCAAGAGGTCATCCTAAATCAGCTAGCAGACCTCAGCATCTCCTTTCTCTCTCTCTATCATTTACTTTCAGTCCCCCTGTTAGCCGCACTAACTGGAACTCATTAAATTTATGATTCTCTGTAAGAGCCAGAGGGGGCGGAGGACACCAGTGAAACAAGGCCTTCTAAACCAACATGATCAAGGCTCATAGTACCTCACAGGGACCGAGGCAGCATGCAGAGGGCCCGCACGTGTGTGCACCAGGACTCTGTGTATATATTAGCTTCCAGTTTAGTGTTCTTCTGCGATTCCTGAGTGTGCCAATGAGTGGGTCTCTTATGCCTTCCTTCTCTTGGGTTCTTTTCCTTCTATTTGTCTCGTTCCACTCCAGTGTGATAGGTTTTGTTTATATCTTATTCTAATTTGTTATAATTTATTATTTAAAAAGAGTAAAAACATTAAATAGATGATTCTCATGATGGTTCTATGGGGTGAGTGGTGTTGCTTACCCATAAAGACTAAGAGCCTTGGAAAGGGGGTCAGCTGACCCAGGCTCGTGGAAAGCAATGAGTCTGGGTCCCAGTCAAATAAGAGGTTTCTGGAGGTCCACACGGGGCATATAAGCTGAGAAATTCCTCTTCAGGGCCCAAATAGGGCAATGAATGAGAAGATACAGTTATTTAGAACTGGGACCAATGTTTTCCCCTTCCCCCATCTCTCCTTCCTGGGCCTGCCTTCCCCCAGATACTTCAGTAAGAGAACAATAAACCTTGGACTTAGACATGTACTATACTTGGCTTTCTTATATGACTATAATTCCTCCTTAAATCATGCAGTGGTTTGCATTTATAAATTTCTCAGCAGTGAATTTTCTAGGACAATTATAGGAGATGCATATTACACATACATACATACATACATACATACATGTGTGTAATATATATAAGCACTACTCAAACACAAAATATCAACCTGTTTGAGCCCACTACTCAATAATAAATCTCCCATGGCCCTACAGGCTTGCAGGACTTAAATTCGGATATTCCTTTACATTTGACTTGGCAGTGGTGGCAGCTGACAGGGAAGGAAGGCCTCCACACTGGGTTCAGAAGCTGCTCTGAGTCACCATGTCCCTTGTCCCTTGCTACTGTTGTAAACTTGTGCAAGCTTCCAGAATCTCTGAGCCTTGGCTTTCTCTTCTAGACAATGGGAATGCTCATAGCTGCAAATATGTGGTATGAAACAGGTACCAGTGAACACAAAGTCTTTTCTCTCCACCCCACCATAGTGGGGGATCATAACTACGCTGTGGCTGGTTCTCTACGATTTTATAGGGTAGCTTCTATCCAGACAATTAACCATCATTTTTGTAAAACTGTTACTTGACAAATCATCCTGTAGCTGTAGGCAGAGATGCCGCTTCCTCTTGTATCATTCAGTTTTTATTAAAGGATTTTTTTTTTTTTAAATAAATGTCACCAGTTCTCAGCAAGGCCCTGGTACCAGCTTGCGGTCCCTTCTGTGCCTAATTCCCTCCTGCTAGCTTACTTTATCAGCATATTTCCCATCTCCTTGTTGTGTTTCTGGTTGTGTATCTGTTTGGAAAAGGTGTTCTTTAATATCTACTTTAACTAGCTTCATTTGGCAAGGAGATCTGGGAGTTCAGCTCAGGAGGAAAAGGAGCTTTGATCATCCTGTTCCCGTTTACTCTTCTCACTCTTGCTCAGCACTCCTGGACTAGTAAGATAGCAAATGCTTTTGTAAGCTAAGACATAAATTAGATAAAGTCTCTGGGCTCATGGACAGCCTCTGGACCAAAGCATTTTGTGCAGTTCATTTGTCATATGAAAAGCACATGGCACACTTCAAGCTCCCACCTTTTGGTGAAGTTCAGCAGGTGTGTTTTCTTAGATGGATGTGTTGTGGCATCAGGAGGAGCCATGACTGGGTCCCGTTTCTTCTAAGGTCTGTCCCCAGCTCCCCAGCCCCAGTCGTGCATTGTGGTGACCTAGGGAATGACCTTATCCATACACCATCTTGCCTTCTCTGACATCACAGACAGATTCTTGCCAGTCGGTCTCAGCCTTAACTCCTATCTGTACATACCTACTCATTGCACTGCCTTGCTTAAAATCCCTTACCCAGCCAGCATGATGCTTTTTGCTTACAGTTTATCACTCAGGAGGCTGAGGCAGGTGGACCATGGATTAGAGGCCAGCCTAGGCTACACAGTAACACCCTGGCTCAGAAAGCAAGTAAGAAAATGCAAAACTACTTAAAGCCCCTCAATGATTCCTTACTTTTTTCTACCACAGCTCAAACACTTTATAGGATGTAAAAGGAATTGGCCAGGCTCTCATTTTCAGTTTTTGCAGCTTCATTCATTCACTTAGCCATTCATTTATCCAAAAAGTACTGATCTAGGATCCAGTACATGGTAGGTACTGCACTAAACCATGGATTCAACAACGAACAAAGCAAATGTGGACTGACTTTTTATGGAGCTTTAGGTGCAGGATCAAGGTCAAACAGTCCTGCCCACAGGTGTCAGAACGGTGCAGAGAGGCGACTGTTTGACCTTGTTCCTCGTCAAGTAACATGTCAATTCTGCTGCTGAAAGAAGCTGGTATGAGCTAAGCAATGATAAGGCCCTGGGGCAGGAGGCACAGTGTGTTGTGTTTGAGAAAATGAAGGAAGCAGACCCATGGGCTAGGAGCACAGAGACCACCAGAGCATCAGGAGGAGGTGGCCCGGGGAAAGTAGAGAAAAGCAGGCCAGCCTCGGGGGTTGTTCATCCTGAAGGCATTGCTAGATGCCTCAGATGTATACATAATATAATGGCATAATAAAAATGTGCTCTGAAAAATTATTCAGTGTTGCTGGGATGAAGAGTAGATTAGATAGAGGTTTTTAAAACGTAGATTATTGCCATGGTTAAAGCAAGAGATGAACCAAGTTTAGAATGATCGATAGCAGTGCATGCAGGGATATATTTGGTAGATATGTAACATATTAAGTCAGTAGGATTTGTGGGTGGAGTAGATGTGCGGTAAATCAGTTGAGGAGAGAGAGCTTTGAGGATACAGAGCCAATAAACATCCCAAGAGCCAACAAACATCCTACTCACCCGTGAGGGTGGTCCTGGTAGTTGGACCAATGCCCTTGGGGACCAGCACTTCATGGTACTGCTCACCCGCTAGGGTGCTGTACACAACCTTGTACTCCTGAGCTTCTGCCTCGCTGTTATCCCACTCAAGGTCAAGGCTAGTTGCTGTGCGGGAACCCACTCGCAAATTCTTGGGAGCATCAATCTCTAAAAATAAACAAATATCACCACAATCACATGTAATTCCATACATTCATGGTACAGCTTGAATTCTAACCATCTTTGAGGTGAAAGCCACACCCCTGACCCTTTGCCTCATATCTGAATGAAGTCTGAAGATGGTGCTTCGTCTTTTGGTTCTACCATGACAAGTCCTTGGGTAGTTAGACTATGGGCTTTGCAGTCAGGCCTCAGTGTGAACCAGTTCTGACACCCACAGTAGTAGGACCACAGACAAATGGTTCAAGCTCTTAGAACAGAATGACCATCTCCTAAAAAGGGGGAAAACAATCCAAGTTGCCATTTAGATTATATGACATACTTGATGTGCATAGCATGACACCAGGTACAAAAGTCGGGTGTCTGAGACTGGGATGGCTTGTTATCTCTGACGAGCTTCCTGAATACAATAGTATGGCACCTGAATGTGTCTTCTTGGCTTCCTAGAGTTCCCATGACTATGGGCATTTCCTCCCATAATTTCCAGGTTTCTCTCGCCCAGGGCTGACCAACTCAACAGGCTCACTACAACTTGTAGTATAATACATGGTTGTCTTGAAAGTCTGTCACTTAAAAAGTCCAAGATAGTTCCAGTCCTGGGGACTTGGATATAGCACTAGAATTGTTGTTGCTTGTTCTAAGTAGATTGTGTCAATCTGCCACCACCAGGCAAGTAGACTACCCCTATTTGTCCCCATGGAAGAGACTGCATTCATGTGAAATCAGAAGCTTCTGTTTTCTGATGTAAAGTGGGGGTGGGGTGGGGAGTCTTGAACACATGGATGTCTTTGCAACTTATTTTTCTGAGAAATTGGCCTTCATTCAATGTGTGCTACCATATGGGATACTATTCATTCTTGATGTCTTGTACGTTTTCTCTCCGGGGGTTGTATCAATGGAGGGGCATGGGGACAGATGCAAGGGAATCAGATCTCATGCAGGAAGAATGATCTGGCAGAGTCTAGGGCCTGAACTGAGTCTGGACTTAACTTTTCTCTTTGCTGGGGCTGACAGAAGCAATGTAAGGAAGGAAGAGTTTGTTGTGGTTCACAGGTCTGGGGCGCAGTGTAGCAGACAGCTGGTCCCTTTGTATCCATCTACAACCAGCAAGCAGCAAGGGTGAAGGCTGGACACTGACTCTCAGCTTGCTTTCTCCATCTGATGCATCTAGAACACCAGCTTGAGTCCCGCCTCAGTTAACCCGATGTAGAAACTTCTTCATCCACATGTCCAGAAGTGCGTCTCCTAGGTGGTTCTAAACCCTGTCAAGTTGGGTATTAACCATCACAGAGGTAAAGATAGCTAATCAAGTAAAGGTGGGGATCTATGCCTATACTTGGAAAATGTTGTTTTCAAGATTTCCTCTTTTCATAGGGTAGAGAGAACAATCTAATGGCCATGGACCTGTACTCTATGGGAAGAGGACAGTGTTTTACTGGAAAGGAATGGGTGTTTCCAACCTCTGAAATTATAAAAGAGTTCACTGATAGAAAGAGGACTTGGTCAATGAGTCTCAGAACTTGGCTGAGATAAAAGCCATGCTCTCTGGGTCGGAGAGAAAGAACAGCTGGAGGACATCCATGTAGATGGGGACTTAGCAGGTCTCTGAAACATGTCAGCTAAGACAGATGGCTAATGGAGCCTTTATGGAGGGGCTTGGGTCTGTGAACTTTAGCACTAGCCTGTCTAGTCTTGATAATATTAGTTAGATCAGATTTTTCTTTGTTTAAAACGTTCTCTTGCTCAATAATAAATGCTCCTTTAATTGCAAGTGTGGGGGTCTAACTGGGTACTGAGTGAGCAGACCATTTTAAACGTTTCTATTCTTTTTTATTCTTGAGACACATGAACTTGTATTCCAAGGTCTTTGAACCAGCTGCTACGTTTGCCTGGAGTGTTCTGTAGCTCTTGCATGACTTTCTCTAAGAGGTAGACCTCATCCATTGGAGCTCTCCTTCTGCCTTATCCATTTCACTCTCTGTCTCAGAACTCATGGCTGAAATGATCTCTGATGTTCCTTTTCCCTTTGCCACCCAGTTCTCCCCACTGGGGTGCCATTCATGTGAAATAGGCTCTTATCTGTCTACAGCCTCAGTGCTTAGAGCAGTGTCTGTGGGCCCAGGAGATGTTAAAAAAGTACATGGTTAGTAATTGAAACATGTATCATCCACTTCTCAATCTTTTCATTCCCTCCAAGCTTTTAGCAATGACGTGTTAAATATTTTAGCTGCAGCCTGGAGTGAGGGGGTGCAGGAAACAGAGCAGCCATGAGACAGAGCCTTACAGAAGCAGGAGCTCTCTGCCATCTATAGCTAGTGTCTTGACTGAAGCAGCGAGGGCTTCCAGGTTGAACTTTCAAGTAACTTGCTGGAGAATCCCAGAATGGAGTCACCAGTGAGGAGGGAGGGGAATGAAGCTCTGGCTTGGATGTTTGTATTTGTTATCTGAGACTGCCACACATGACGGCCCATGTTGGGGTCTGAGTAGGAAAGCAATGTCTGGAATCTTGAGATGCAGGTGCTGGCAGGGTGGCTTCCCTCTGAGAGCTGGGAGGGAGTCTGTTACATCTCTCTCAGCATCTTGTGAGTTTTCTGGCCATCTTGGGTATCCTCTGACTCATTTCTGCCTTAATTTTCTTGGCATTCTCCCGGTAATGTCCATCTCTGTCCTGCTTTCCCCCTTTGGTAAGGACACAGTTGTTGGATTAGAGCCTATCCCGATGCCTTCCCCTCAACTAGCCCATCAGCAAGGACCCTAGTTCCACATTCGAAAAACATCCGGAGTATGGGGGGAGTCAGGGCCTTAGTATCTTTGCAACCCATGAGAGCACTAAGCCTAAGTGAGGGTCATTCAGATCAGAGGCACTGGTGACTAAGGGCTCTTTGAGGACTCTGTCTAGAGTAAAGTCCTCCATGGTAAGGGAAATTGTCCCCAAAGTCTCTGTGAGGCCGCTGAAGTAGGAGGGAACTCCAGGTTTCCTAGTCTGGCTTCCTTCTAATTACCGGCCCCTGTGCGCTTCCACCATGGTCTCTGTTTTCAGAGCAGCTCTACGACCCAGACTAACTTCCTACTCACCATGCAGGAAGCAAATCTCAGTTTTAATTGCCTGTGCAATTAGTGCGCTCCTAGTGTCGAAGCCATCACCTGGAAAAACACTTTACTTAATTTGAATTTAAGCGGAGTTCTGAACCGACTGAGGGCCCCACTGTGAGGGTCTGCATACCCTTTCATCATTCAACTGGCATCTGCCAACTCTGGACTTGGAAAATCTGTCTGCAAAGCCATTTGTCTCTTACCATCCCCGCTTCCCCCTCCCCTCTAGGAGCCTAAGAGAGCAGACATGGGTCTGAGGCACAGGCTGAAGGCTGCATGGAGAAGCAGCCACCTCACAGTTGCCAATCCACCAGGCAACCTGCAGCTCCTGCTGCAGTGAACAGAAATGCAGGGGGAGCTCTCTCCAAGGAGGCAGGATGTAATTGTCTTGATTGGAATTTTCCCGGGCCAGCAGCCAGCGCTGCTCCATCTTGCCGACCTGAGCATCGAGAATTCACTTTTCATCACGCTGCCTGAGAGGCCCCTCCTCTTTTCTTGCCTCTTCAAACTCCTTATCAGAGCAGAGCACAAAGAAACCACTTTCAAATACAAACTATCTTGAAATTAAGAGGAGAATGCTGAACATACGTGGCCCAGCACAAATACCACCAGCCTGAGCAAGTCATGGTGTGTGTGTGTGTGTGTGGTGTGTGAGCGCGCGGATGTGCCACAAATTTCCAGACCAAAAATGGATATTGCAGAACCAGCTTTCCTCATGCTCTTACATAAACATTCCTGCCTAAGTGGGGGAGAAAGGAAGAGAAACGAGAACAATTTGATTGTCTTTTTCTAAGAAGTACACTCAGTCTTTGGAAATCTCAGGATAGGTTTACTAAAGCAGCCCACTGGCTATTCCCCAGGCAAGGAAGTGGAGTCTGTACCAAGGATTGACAGAAGAACTTAGAGTGGCTGGCAGACTCTAGCCTGCCTCCTGGAGCTTGCCAGAGTCCACACATTTTCAAAGGGAAATTTACCAGTGCATTTGCTTGCTTCTATGGAGGAGCCCATTGTAAGACTCTTGGATGGGCTCTCTGACTGGGGAAAGTGGAATTAAGTGGAGAGTTGTGAAGCAAAGCCTGGGCACTGAGAGTCCACTCCCCTCTCTCATGGGACAGGCTGCCATAATGGTCCAACTGCTCCCTGTTCCTCCATAGTCTGAATTCTAACCTAAGTAGTCCAGGGCGTCCCCATGGGCGGTCTAGCCTATATCTTCCCCAGTAATTCAATTCGTTCAGTTTTCAAATCTGTCTACCTGTAACACTGATCCATCTGCTATACTTGCGGTCATATTTTGGGGGTGCATATATCTTACAGGTAGAGAAGGTGTGCTAATTGTTGCACATTCTTGGAGTCTTTGACTCATCTTGTAGCAGACTCTCAAGCTCCAACCCTGTAGGGATAGGTCCCGCCCCTTGGGGGCGTGTTCGCCTCGGGCTAATGTCTGCCTATAAATTTGGCGAGCATGCTCCCAGCCGTTGCTTCTGCTTTCCTGGTCTCCGCAGGAACGGTGGTTCTGTAAGTCTATTTCTACATTAAAGCTATAGATATATATATATATTTTTACAATCTGTCTGCATTTGTTTACGCCGTTACACAACCCAAGGTGGGAGATTCATGTTTCTTCAGAAGTCAGTGGTGCTGAGATCTTCCAGGTGTTATCAGTTTTCTTTGATCCTTGGGAAAACCTGGAGCTAGCAGAAGCATTCTTTGACATGTAACCTCCCCAAGGAGGCCATCTTGGGTATCCTCTGACTTATTTCTGCCTTAATTTTCTTTTGGCACTCTCTCAGTCTCTAGGCCAAAATTCTAGATTAACAGGGACTCAGACTTTGTCCTGTGATCAGGCCCTTGCTTGCCTGACCTTTGAGTGGGGCCTGTTGTTCTTACCCCCTGACTGGTCAGGCTGGGGGACTCCAAGTCAGGAAGTGAGTCACTCTGAGGCCTGGCTTTTCGGATTATTGCTAAGTTCGAGGAAACTCTCTTGTGGGCATCATTGCAAGATCGGGAAAAAATTATAATGGGTTTAGCTCAGTTTCCTATCCATGGCTGTGTCTATGGCCTGTCTTCTACTAATTAGCCTTGTTGTTAGAGGTTGCCCATGGCAGCATGACTCAGGTACCTCAGTTGGAAGGTTTGCTGGTGGCTATGCAGGTTGTGCTTTGCACAAGACTGAGTTGTCTTTGATGAAATGACATCACTTCAGGCTTAGAGAATTTCTAGTTTCCAGTAAATGGCAGTGAAGTATCTTAAGAAACAGACACCTTCTCTGAACTCTCACAGATTTGTCATTTAGGTCAGTAACATGGATATTCAAATGTCTTTGGGATAAGCTTAATACTTCTGAAAGGAAGGGAGTAATAATATTAAGTCACAGGTCTGGCTAGCAGAGTTAGGTTGAGAACCCAGCTCTCCTTATTTGGGGGGTACTCTATTTTTCTTAATGCTGGAATAGCAATACCAGCAGGAGCCCCTGAAACCTCTAATTTGTTTCTTATAGCCTCTGTATGAACAGGGTTGCCTAGCACCATTTCATTTTTCTTTAACGTCCTCTGGCCTGATAACATCATCGTGTTGCCTCCCACCCCTGCCTTCTTCCCCTCCCAGTCTCACCTGTTGTAAATTGGGTACTTGTGGCATCGCTTTCATTGGTTCCTCGGACTGCACTGACTGAGACCTCATAGCGGGAGCCAGGTCTAAGGGCTTGCACTGAGTACTGGCTTAGGGGAGGCTGCAGCCGGAAGGTCGTCTTCCCGCCTTCTCCACCCACTAAGCCATATTTCAAGAGAATGAAGTCGACTTTGGCTCGAGGTGGGGTCCACTCTACAAAGGCCACAGTGTCAGAGACATCTCGAACCAGGATCTGCGTGGGCCCATCAATGACTGCATGAGAAATAGAACACAATGTTGATTCAGAAGTAAGCATTCTTTGGCATCTGTTTACCCTTTACATAATATACTAGCTTGTTCAATGGGATGGGTTTCCTTGCCCCATTGTACTGATATGGGGGAATAGTGGGTATTTGCTCAGTCCATGATCTTGGTCTATCTGGAATGACAGGTAGTGCTTCTTGTCTGCCAATGTGACCTCTTATAAGGAAGGAGGGAGAGGGTCATGCTCTTCTTGGGTGGTGATGACTGAGTCATGATGCATCTGATCAGTTCCCAGCGATCCAAGGACTATGCAACTGGATTTACCATATCCTGTATTTGTGAGTGTATTTCCCTCTTTCATATCTTAATAGATCCTTGATACCCCTTAAACAGATGCATGTGGATTTCTCTTAATGAGTGGCGCCCAACATGGGGCTCAAACGCACAATCTTGAGATTAGGAGCCTCATGCTCTATTGACTGAGCTAGCAGGGCACTTTGTTTAAGGCATATCAAGGATTTATTAAGGTATGAAAGGGGGAAATACACTCACAGAATACAGGATATGGTAAGTCCAGTTACAGAGTCCTTGTTAAGGGAGAACTGATCACCTGTTGATTCAGGCAGCCTGACTCAATCTTCACCACCCAAGAGAGAGCAGGACCCACTCCATCCTTCCTAGCCAGGCAGTGGTGGCGCACGCCTTTAATCCCAGCACTCGGGAGGCAGAGGCAGGTGGATCTCTGTGAGTTCGAGACCAGCCTGGTCTACAAGAGCTAGTTCCAGGACAGGCTTCAAAACCACAGAGAAACCCTGTCTCGAAAAAAAGAAAAAAAATTGGGATAAAAGAGGTCACATTGGCAGACAAGAAGCACCACCTCTATCAGGCCAGATAGTCCAAGGTGTATATACCCACTACAATATGAGGGGATATAGAAAGAGGAAGTCTCCTCCTTGAGCAAACATTTGCTGACACCATGGACACTGATAATTAGTTTTCCCGGGGACTTGGTCTCTTTCTCCATCCATTGACTATAGGTTTCAGGTACTGGCATTTCCCAATCTGGGCAGGGGAAGGTGACTTATTTCTTTCAGAGGTAATGACACAGGAGGAGAGAAGCAACTTCTGCCCGTTGCCCAGCTCTTACCTTCACTGAACCCAGAGGAAAACTCAATGAGATAATGGAGATAAATGAGACCCAGACTTGTTTGCCAAAAGTCTCTTCATGAATATTCACAAGTTATTCCTGTCTAGCTTTATTCAGCCTGGCCAACCAGGCTGGCATTTGCATATGTGGACACGAAACATGGCATTCAGGAAAATGTGCTCATCTGAATACAAAGAACTCTAACTCTAGAGTGGTTATTGTAAACCTACCCCAACCCCGCGCACATCCTCCCCACCCGACAAATGCCTGCACGTTTCTGAGCCTGAGGATGCTGGATACAGTGGGTACCCCAGGTTCTCTGGCAGTAGACATTGACTCTGGATTTAGCCTGTGTAGAGTCAGGGCTGATGTGATTCTCTACCACACTAATGGGTAAATAGGGAATATTTGATGTAGGGGTGAGTAGTGGAGAGCTAAGGAGGGGTATGGGGAGGAGAGGGAGGCATGGGTACATAGAAATAGATGACCATGTGAGCTTATGAAAAGAGATAAAGAGTAACTCAAT
Source organism: Microtus oregoni (assembly GCF_018167655.1). Lineage (NCBI taxonomy): Eukaryota > Metazoa > Chordata > Mammalia > Rodentia > Cricetidae > Microtus > Microtus oregoni. The sequence goes on from NW_024543072.1 coordinate 38,932,943, forward strand.
TTCTTAGTTTCCATTTTATGGTTAAAAACTTTTATGAGGCTCAGGTATGTTTCTGGTCCTGGGTTTCTAGGAAACGATTTATGTCCCTTCCAGTAAATTTTCTTTTGCTTCAGTTTAAGTAACCTTCCATAGATTCTTCTGGAATCTTCGGCTAAGATTTTATTTTTAAATCAGTAGAAACTGAAGACTTTAATCTGTCTCTAGTGTGGTTGTCTCCCTCAGGACTCCCACAGGCTAACCTCGAGTTCCTCAACTTTTCAGAGCTGGAACATCTGCCAGGTCCCCCACTCTCAGCCCAATGCTGTATCCTATTAAGCAGCTTAGGACTTTTGGTCTACTATCAGCTAAAATGAAAATCACTAGGCTATTTTAGTATTACCTGGTTTGGAATTGAAATGAATTTCAACTTTTCGTACTTGAGGTAGTCAAGTGTTTAAAAAGAAAACAGCCATACAGTTTCTTTGCAGCATGCCACAGCTTTAGGTACCTCAGACCGTTGTTATTCCACTTAATTTAATTACAGGGTGGGCCAAATGCCCTCCCAGCTATGGCATAAGTTTGCTGTCTGACACTCAAGGATTACTGAGTTAGTGAACTGAATTGGTGAGCCTCTTCATCCATGAGAACAGGGTAGGAGAGCATTTCATTGAACTGGAGCTTTTTCAGAGAAAAAAAAAATGCCATCAGAGGAAATCAGATAACCACATAAAGCTTTTGTCCTTCAACTCTTTAGATCCAAAAACCCTAATCATAATGGATTGGCCATATTAGAATGTGATTATGTAGCTCCGAGGGCGTTCGCTGCAGGAGGTCTTGTATTTGCATTCATAAAATGGCCTGCCCTGAAAAAGCCAGTCTCAGTGCAGATGAGGGCTCAGAGCTTCACAGGAGGGGGTCGGTGTAGGTCAGAGCTTAGCAGAAGGAAAGAATCAAATGATTGTTTCCTAAGAGCGGCAGACAGGAATGGGAGTCAGCCATCTTTCCTGCTGCACCTTGGATTCTGCCCTTCGCTGGTCAATTGGTCATAATGTCCTGTTCCAATCAAGGTTCTAGCAGCTTGCTTTCAATTTTAGAACTAATTTCTAAATGAATACTAATTTCTAAATGAATACAAGTCCTTTCAAAGAATGGAATGCATGTATACATGTGTTTTTTTCTTGTTTTTCTTTTTTACTTTTTTTTTTTAAATAATTTTGTCCATGACACTACTCCATTAAGTAGGACTTTTCTTAATTGCCTAACTTTCCCCTGGTTTTCTAATTCTGAAACTTTTCATTTGAATTTTAAGGGATCTTCAAAAAGTACTTCAAATTTTATTTCAAAAATTGGTTTGGCTATAAGACCAAGGCAGGGTTGGATTGCTTCTTTAAGTGCCCTCGATACTCTGGAAGAGAATTACTCCACTGGAATGATCTCTCTCTTCTTTGGAGCCATCTTTTCTTCCCAGCCTTTTACCTATGCTCTCTTAACGTCAGTCATAGGAATGGTCTGGAGATACTCTATATCAGAAGGGAATAATTAACGTGTGTTAGCAGAAGCCCAGTCTTCAGTGTCCAGCATAACCTTGGGGAACAAACTTGTGCCTTTGGCCTTCTGGAGAGTTCTCCAGAGCTCCAAGGCTTTGCATGCATAGAATTTCTTCTGAAGTTCACTGGATTATAACAGTGTTTTAATGAGCCTACTCCCCATAATGAAACTGACGGGAGGGGGGGTTGTTGTTGTCTAAATCTTAAATGGATGCACAAAATATAAAACAGGTCAAAGCAGGACTTCCCTGGCTGGCAGTCATGGAAGAGAAGAAATTAGAAGTGTGTATCTCTCCCATTCCCATCCTGACACTGAGACATGGTTCTGGAATCCCGGTGCACCAATGCAAGACAAGCTAATACCAAAAAAAAAAAAAAAAAGGTTTTTTTCTAGACTGATCCTAAGTCTCAGAACCTGATGCTATTAGTTTGGATATGAATATCTAACTTTAAATCATTAATACATAAACATTGCTTTATTGCATAGTGCTGTAGTTCCCTTTTCTACCCAAGTCAACCTTTTGTTTTGGACTTAAGACTGGCTTTTTAGGATGTTGATTTCTGTTTATGAAAAAGAAAACTGTATTAGTATTCACCTAGCTCAGTTTTGCTAACAGGGAAAGTTGTTTAAACTCTGCATCTCAGCTTCTTCATCATCGATAAATGAGAGCCCCCAAATGAATGCCAGACACTACTTATCAATTTTGAGTAAGTCTGAGGAGTCGCACACATGCATATCACAGGGACTAAAATACAGCAATCAGATTGAACATCCTTTGCCAGATAATAGTACAATAAGGCAAAATATGACATGATTAATGAACTGATCTTGAAAATATAATGATTCTGAGTGAGATAAACTGTGGGCACAAAATAATAACTTGAGACATTATTTTGATCACTGGCAACTCTGCCTACGGTTTTCAAGTAGTCTTCCCCATACTGCCTTTACTTCTAGCATGTGTTGTGTACATGTATGTATACCAAGTATTAAGCACTGATCAGTATAGTGCTAATTATGTTGTGTATTATATTTAATCTAATCCTCAGCTCAATAGAGACGGTGTTATAAAACAGATGGAGGTTTAGAAAGGTTTAGTTGAATTTTTTCAAGTCTTAAGTAGGTGAGAATGACTTGGCTCTTGCTGGGTTCAAAGTTTATGACAATCGGAGGCTGACGAATGAGGCTTCTTAATGAGTGAGATTAGTAAAACATACTGGAACTACTAATAGAGAATTTCCTCAATGGAACAGTTTCCCAGGTTTCTGTGCTCGCAAAGATGAGCACTAAGAGAGACGATCTGCTAAGCGGCTGGCAGAGTATGTCCCTTTTGAAATTCCTACATCATTTCACTCTGCCATGAATCCTAGCATCTTTCTTACCTGTCCATGCCTTGCAGTTCTTTGGGCAGCCATGGAAAGAGTTGGAGGCACTTACCAGTAGAGACGCTGGCAGAGGTAGGGAGGCTGCGGGCTTGTTCCTTCAGAGCCACAACATTCACAATGTACTCCTCTCCGGGCTTCAGCCCTGTCTGGTTGAAGGAGGTAACGTCGCTGGGGAGCTGAGCAATCACCCCTCCTTCATTGTTCTGGAGAGCAGGGCAAAAGAGTGATCAGAGGGGTCACTAGGAAATACATATGATGAGAAAAAGATAAAGGAGCAGGATGCTGATTCTGCACATTGAAATTAAAAAGCAGACTATATCTGTTCCCTACACACTAGCAGCCGACTGCTTGGGGCCAGGCACATGCCTAACAGACTCAAAAGAACCAGTTTTCAAGGATATTTCTTTGGCCTGTCCTGACTTTTCTGAGCTTGCCCACACCCCCAAACCTAGTCATGCAGTGATTCAGATAGACTCTTGTCAAAGATTTAATGTTTGATGGTCATGATCAATGTCCATAAGATTTTTGGCACCTATTGTAATGAATATGCCCTTAGCTGTTTATAATAGTGCACTTGCATGGATATGTAATGTTACCGTCCAAGACATGATCAGATATTTTTAAAACCCAGAAGGATTGTCTCACTCTGTTTTATTTCTCATGGTGCTGCCTTGGCTGCCAATCTGTCACCATCGTGTTTTCCCTTCACTCACACCATGTAGAAATGGGAAGGAGAGAGAAAGGAAACACATGTGGGGAAAAATGTGAAAAAGCAATTTCATGATGTTGGGTCCAGGAGTTTCAATTGTAATCTACCCATCATCGTGTATGTATGTATGTATCTACCTACCTACCTACCTATCTCCATCCTTCTATCATTTATCTATCTACTTTATTTTCCAATGTGTGCTTTGGAAATAGCAGAGGCAGAGGTCCTTTTTGTAACCCTGCCATTCTTACGTGTTCTTTGTTCTCTATTTATGTCACCTGGGTGTTCCATATATAACTTATAGCCATGCTCTTATAAATCAATATGATGAATGTTCCCTTCCCGTGGCTTCAACCTATATATTACGGCATAGAGTCCATGAAGCCATGCATTTGATCTTGGCTTGCCCTGACTAGCTCATCTCTCATTCAAAGTTTTATAGATTATGTGCAGAGCAGAACATCACAGTTATTTTTTTTTCCTGCCTGAACAGCAGGATGACATGATTCTTCCTGCCTTGTTATAAACCCAGTTGCCTGCAATTCTTTCTTGGCCATTTAAATCAGGCAAGACATATCCTAACAGATTTGTGAAGAACATCTGTTTAGGTGTATTTAGCTTGCTGTGACTCAATCCACATAAGGGTGTGAGAGCGCTGGAGTGGAGCCTGAGATTCAGGTTTTTGTCTTAAACCTGGCAGGTGATGTCACTGAAGATCTCTGAGCTCTGGTGTCCTTTGACTAAGCAAAACTAAATGTAAAATGAGAGCTCACATTCCATTTGCTTGCAGGTCTTTTGTAGCTACAAGAGTCAAGGCTCCAGGAATTCTGGAGTAAAAGAACAGTAAAACCACAGTCTTGTTAGCCAAAAATGTGTCAGTTGTCATTAGGTCTGATGAATGACTCAAAAAATGCTTTTTGATGGTGAAGGATGCAGACAGAGGAAAGGAGTGTGCTGCACTCCCTATCCATGGACGATGCTCGGGGAGAGTGTGAGCAGAGCCAGCAGAGACCGGAAAGCGGGACAGCACCGGTGGCTTGCAGACAGTTCCCTGACTCACTAGATCAGCCACTCTAAAGACCGCATAGGACTCTCAGGATACTCCTAACTCCCAAGTTATAATAATGAATTTGTCTAAGGAAAAACTTGCAGAATGGATTATAAATTCATTTTGACTAATTTAGGAAAACCAAGACACGTTTTATATCTCTAACTTTCAGAGGTTGAAGGCCACAAGCTAACTTTTTAACTTTTTCTGTATTTATCAGTAGGCTGCCTGTGTGACTGGTTCCATCTGTCTGTCCTTTTGTGCAAAGTCAGGACTCGACTCTTTGAAGGCTTGGTTTTCAGGCTCACTACAAGCACAGCTCTCCAAAGACTGGCGCTCCCTCAGCAGACAGCTGGGTCCTGGCACTACTTCCCACATGTCCCATCATCCAAGGCCTGGAGCTGAGCTCAGGCTGTATTTGTTAGGCAGTCCTCTGTCTGGCCTTTGTGAGGGCAATGCCCTGTAGCCCAGACACAACATTCCTCCCTGCGTCGTTAGTGGCTTTGGAAGTTACGTCAGTTAGTACCCTCCTGCTGCCCCCAAATCTAAGTTGAGGATAGGGATATACCCATCAGGCTTGTTTAAGTGAGCTCAGAGTCGTGTTACCTTTGGAATGAAGCTGATCTCCCACCCATCGAAGGGGAATGAGAAGGGCTCCCACTGCACCTCCACGGTGGTCTCTGTGATCGTCTTGAACTGTAGCCCTTGAGGAGTGGAGACATCTGGAACACAGCAATGTAGGTGGCAATGTCATGGCCATCTCTGTCAGGGGCAGTGACCGCTTCCTGGTGCTTTGTCTTGTGACCTCCCTTGGTGTCCTGGGTGAGGAGAGGTGTGGTGGCCAATCCCAATCCTGCTGCAGACAGAGTCTCAGTGGCAGGGTCAGCACACTGACATGTGGCCCTGGTGCTCGGTGTGTGTGAATACATGAGCAGACTTAACACATGTAATCATTAGTTTTGTGCTTTCTATTACATAACAGAAAATGTTAACATTAAAAATTTTTAAATCGTGTTTTCTTTTCCTTACTCATGTGGTAGATCCTGGCATCGGATAAAAATCCTTTCTCGGAGGACTCATATAGAAACCATGCGGGTTTCCTGGGAGGCAAGATAGTAGCCAGTATTGGTGTTCCTATTTTATATCCAGGAAAAGGGAGACACAGAAGAGACTGGCCAGCTTCAGAATAAAACTGAATGCTTTCCCTGAGTATCTGAGGTGTGTTGAAAGTATAGAGACTCAAATCACTACAGCTCTAATGGTTAGAATTTGCCACTTTGTATTTACGAAGAAAGCACAGGCATAAACAGCGTTGCTCCCATTTCCTTGTCTCTAAATTCCCTCCTGTTCTCTCTTCTCTTGCTCACCTTTGCCTCACTTATCTGGTTTTGCTTTGCTTAGTCTTTCTCTTCTTCTCTCCGTTCCCCACCCGTAACACGCACACACGCACACACACACACACACACACACACACACACACACACATATACACAGGTTTAGTGAGGTGGAAATATGTTTGTCCTGATGGAGTTCCAGTCACCAGCCCTGAAATACAGCAGTGTGACTTTTCACAGTTCTCTAGGAAGCCTGCTCCCATGTTCGTGTTGCTTCTCAGGCTATTCCCACTGGAAAAGGACAGATTTTTGTTTTTTTTTCCATTTTGTTTTATTTCTTATTCCTGTGAAGAAGCTTCTTTTGCTCCTTGGTGGAAAGGCAGGGCCAGTGAAGACACGTGAAGGAATGGAAGGTGAGTTTACCAGAGTTAACACTTGGTAAGCTATCTCTCATCTTTTTCTTTGATGAACTATGCATATAGTTCACCTAGGAGTGAGCCTGAGGGGATGCCCCACATTGGCACAGTAAATGCCACCAGAGGTGGAACCCATATCAGGACATGGGTGTGGATCAGAAAGGAGCAGCTTCTGGATCCCCCAGGGATTCCAGGGGTTGACTCATCCCCCAGTACAGTGGGAAAAGCAGCAGATGGTGATCTGCTACACAGTCACCAAAGCTATTTAAAACTAGTTCTCAGGCACCAGATTTTTTAAAGGGTCAAATATAAACAGAGATAATTATAGGCATATTAACACACTCAACATTTATGGAGGAGTCCAATAGTATCATAAGACTTTAGTCACCTACAAGTGGGGCAAGGGGACTTTCTTTAGCCTGTGTCCCTATCTTTGCATCTTTCCAATTTCAGTCTTTGACCTCTTTGAGGTCCTCAAGACCAATGCTTTTATCTTGACATTTCCTTTTTCTGAAATTTTCTGGCATATGTTATCCAAATGCCATTTGTCATTTGAGACCCACATAAAAATGGGCTCAAATCTTTTATTCCCTGTTTGGTCATAAATTCTCTTTACAGACCCCAAGGGTTTTCTGAATTCTAAGGGTCCCTGTTTCCATGGCCACGGTCTTGTTCCAGTCTCTTCTTTCATCCCTCGTCCTTCAGATGTTCTCTGTGTAGAATCAAGTAAGGCACAGCGGCCCCTCTTCATTGATGTCTCTATGAGGTGTCCAGGCATCTGTTTGTCCAGATTCTGCACTGGATTTGGGGCAGCACGAATGCAGGTTGCTGCCCAACTACTGGAAATTTCTTTCGGGAGATTGCTCATCTTAATTTTGGAAAGTTGAAAGTAATACAGACACTTCGTAATTATTTAAGAATACAGAAGTATAAAGGAAAAGAAACAGTGTAGGGAAAGAAACAGTGTTTCTTTTCTCGTTCTTTTTTTGGGCAGATTCAGTGTTAACACTTGGTAAGCTATCTCTCATCTTTTTCTATGATGAACTATGCATATACAGAACATAGATAGGGACCTAGAGGTCTTCCTTGTTCTAAAGAAACAGCAAAGACTTTCCAGAGATTATGCGTCACAGAGACGGCTCAGCTTGCTTCCTGTCTGTGTCTTTACTATCACTCTCCACTGCAGTTTTCTGAATTATCTTCTAGAACCTCAACTTCTATTACTAAAGTGACTATCAAGATATTTTGCTAAAATAAGAAGTCGTAAAGAAATTATGCCACTTATAGAAATAGACGTCATCAGCTGTGACTTAAACTAATGTTATCATTGTTGTATTTTTTCTCACTCTGTTTAGTTCTTACCACCTGTAATGTAACATTGGCCCTTATTTGTTATACTTCATAGCTGCTAGTTTTGAGTCCCTAACTAGATTAAAAATCTGTATAAATCTCATACTTTGCTTGACTTCTATCAGAATCCAGCTTACAACAAATCTAGTGCTCAATAATTAAAGTATTGTTTGTTCTAGAATTCATGGATGTTGCCTGAATTTGGAAGCTCTCATAATCAGAAGTGCCTGTTTAATGGTGGGCCTTTTGTTTTTTAAAATGGGTCACTTCTAAAGCCCTTTCCCTCAAGAGCAAACGATTGCAGGCATCCCTAACGAACTAAGAAAAGACACTACAATCATGAATGCCCATGATCTCATGAAGGAGAAAACAAAAATGAAGCAGGACGGGGAAATGGTACGTACGAGTGGCCACCTTGGCAGTGATGGGAAGGCTGAGGATGTTGCTAATGACAGCGTAGACGCTGATGTTGTAGGTGAGACCTGGCTCCAGCTCCGTGATGGTGACACCACTCCAATCTCCAGGCACCCGCTGCTGGAGCTGGAGGCCCCCCAGGGCCATCGGCTGGTAAGAGATCACATATTCCGTCACTGCCATCGGCCCGTCCCATTCCAGCTCAATGGACCTGTCGCTGATACCAGCCACTCGCAAGTCCTCTGGAGGGGCAACTACCAGGAGGCAATACACAGACAGCATGAGCTCAGAGGATTGCCTGTCCCAGTGCGGACTCAACTTTCTTGTTCGCATCTCACCCCCTAATTACATGTCTGGAGTGCTCCATGGCTCATGGTTCATGGCTCCCTGGCTCCATGGCTCATGGCTCCATGGCTCATGGCTCCACAGCTCATGGCTCACAGCTCCACGGCTCCATGGCTCCACGGCTCATGGCTCCACGGCTCATGGCTCCATGACTCACGGCTCACGGCTCACGGCTCATGGCTCCACGGCTCACGGCTCATGGCTCCATGGCTCCACGGCTCACGGCTCATGGCTCCATGGCTCATGGCTCCACGGCTCACGGCTCACGGCTCACGGCTCATGGCTCCACGGCTCACGGCTCATGGCTCCATGGCTCGGTTCTCTACTGAAAGACGCCACACTCCACAAGGCCATCAATGACTGTGGGGCTGGAGCTGGTCCCTTACTGCCTTGCGAAGGCTGACTGTCAAATTGCCAGGAATTTTGCCTGACTGTTCACGGGTATTGCCATTGTTAAAGATGAAATGCTATGAAACAGTAATTAAGCAAATTGCATCTAAAAGATAATTATTTAAGACCTGTCACTTTAAAGTCATTTCACTGCATTTTACAGTTAACTATGCCTGTAAGGTGACTTTTGTGTGTTGCATCTCTGGTAGGAATACTGCATCGCTGCGCCCTGTTGCCTATCTGTTCCTAACCCCATGTTTAATGACGTCACATGAGCTGCTTGAAACTGGCCAAGGAAGTGTGTCCCCCATGGAAATTTGCAAAAGCTACAAGTAAGAGCTTACTAGTCTGTTTTCCTTCAGAGAGCCAGTTGTTAGATTTTTTTCATAGCACACTGTGACCAACTAAACAGTTTGGTAGTTTAATAAATTACTGCTGTCAGACTGTCCTGACAGCCAGGGTCTGATTTAACAAGTGGAAATAAAGACTAATTCCTGTTTTTCCTACAAATTATAAGAAGCCAAAACAACATGTCCTATATCTCACAGCCTAATGAAGATGCCCAGAAATTCTTTATTACAGCACCCTCCTCCCCTTCTTTAAAACGGACAACATTTAAGCTCTGAAGCGAATATAACTTGTTTCAAACTAATTTTCATTAGCCTTGACCTTGGAGATGATGATCAGGGAGCATTCTTGAGAGCTTTGCTTTTCTCACTTGTCCAGCTTCGCAAATGCTATGCAGAGTTGCCAAAGGTTAAACCGCATTGAGATAGCCTTTCTTGTATAGCTCCCTTGGGAAGCGAAGCTTCACTGTGGGGTGGGCATCAAATCATTGAACCTTTAAGACTAATTAGAAGGCTAACACTAGTGTCTATAATTGGACCCGCTCAAAGATTACAGCAGAGAACAGGCCAAGATTTAAGTGATTCTAATTAACTTGCATGTTTGTATGGAGTGGAGGTTCCCACTGGTATCAGAGTTGCCATTGGCTTTGAATTTTTCTGCTGGGTAACCTCACCCTTTACAAACAAGCAGGGCCAGGCCAGGTGCTTTTCACAGGAACATGGGAGCATGAGAGGAGAGTGCCTGCCACCTTGGACTCACACCACAGACCTCAAATTCTTGGCTAAGAGAACTGAGGAACCCTTATCTGGTCCACAGTTCATGGGAACAAACAACATCACAGGTCTGTAATACTGGCTATTTACTTTGCCTCTGCCCCCAACCAATCTCTGCATAAAACAGCTGAGAAAATACAGTTTCTTCTGACCAAAGAGGGAGGACGTTACCAGAGGCAGGAAGTCTGCACTTTCTTCTTATTTAGTCAATTTATTTGTTCCCACAATGTAGCTTAGGCTATACTAAGACAGACAGTCTTCCTGCCTTTCCCCATCTCCCCGATTGCTTGGATTATAGCTCTGGACCATTATTACCATGCATGTCTTAAAATTTACTCCAAAAAAAAACTTTCAAAACTAAAGTAAGTATAAATAAAATTTAATTAAACCCTTAAGTGCCCAGTTTATGGCTCTGACATTATAAACACTGAGGTGCACTGGTAGAAAACCTGCCCCTATTTGTTATGGCATTTTTTTGTGAAGATTTCTATGTCCCAGACAAAATGCTAACACTTTACCCTGGGTTATTCATTTCACCCCCCCCCCACCAGCACAGCAGGAGAAGTTTTATTATTACTCCTAATTCATATGTAAGGAAACTGAGGCATGCAGCAAGCAAAGACAGGAGCAAGGATTTGAACCTCAGGGACAATGGCTCAAGAAACTGTCAGCAAACACATAATTCTAGATTAGGCTATAAAACATCTCAATGATAAAATATATCAGACACACCACTTAACTAATTAAAAATCCTTTTGCAGCAGCCCTGCTAGGTAGCTCAGTAAGGTGGAGTAATCTGAAAGCCACAAAGGAGTGCTGAGTGGAGGGAGGTGTTCAACTCCAGGGTGCTGAGTCAGGACTCTCAAACTCAGCTCTTTCGTGGAGTGCGCTATGCATTGTACCTGCTACCTTCTTTCATTTGTGCCCAGCCCCTCAAGGACTGTGTAGAAGCTCCATGAGAAACAGTCCAGATGACCTACACATGTGTTCAACTGAGTTTTCCTTGTGCCCCTTCTTGTGAATCAACACCTTTACTCCAAGACTTATTGACAGGACTCCTCCCTTCTGGCAGAAATGGTCTCTCTAAATTTTGAGTCATGGACAACTCTTGGGACCTGTGGGACAAGTCAGGGTATTCCTTTTTCTATTCCTTCTTCCAGAAAAATGGAGTTAAAGGTGACAGTAGTGGGTGATCTAAGCTCGAGATTTAGAATCTTAAAGCAAATAAGATGCAGATAACTTTTCATCTTGCCATCTTAGACTTGCTAATACTCCCTTCACATCTTCCTCAGAGAAGGGCACCTGCTGTCACCTGTGGTGGAAGCACTCTGATGAGTGTTAGGCCCATGAAGGTGTCAGAAATCACTATCAAATAAAACAATACTGAACTGTAAAGCAACCTACAAAAGAGATGCAAGTAGTGAGTGCGTGGTGGGCACAAAGCGTTTGCAGTAGTATTCTCTTTGCTGCTTGCATTTTGAGCTGCGGAAAAGCAAGGGGCTAGAAAGGAAAAGGCTGGCTGGAGGATCCAGGACTGTTTATTTCCAAAGCAGCCTTGCCATTTCACGTTGGCACTTAGTGAGCACGCAGGGAGGCAGTTCCAGTCTGCGTTTTGCTCCATAGAGCAAGTGGTTTCTGGAGCCAAAGGTGGGACAGCCTCTCTCGACAGAGCTGAGCAACGATGTTGATGGATCTGCACACACCTCACTGAATTCCAGGGAACCTTGTCCTGCTCACTCTTAGGGAGCCTCCAACAACTCATTCCCCAGCTCCTGCCCTAACACCATCGCGGGATGGGTATGCACAAATGATTCCGGGTGCTTCTATTCAAAACAAAACACAGTTGTTGCTCTCAGCATTTATGCAGAAAGACTGCTCCTTGTGTATTTGATGTGAAAGATTTCATTTTTATTAACCGTTTGGCTTAGCATCTCAAAGAGGTTTAGGGAATGCTAGAAGTTGGTGGGTGGCCAGAATTCCCATTCTTACTCCATTTTTTTTTTTTATTGAAAAGAAAAAAAAAATTCCGCCTCCTCCCAGCCTCCCATTTCCCTCCCCCCACTTTTCTCCTCCTCCCTCTCCAGTCTGAAGAGCAGTCAGGGTTCCCTGCCCCCGTGGAAAATCCAAGGTCCTCCCCCCTCCATCCAGGTCTAGGAAGGTGAACGTCCAAACTGGTTAGGCTCCCACAAAGCCAGAACAGTCTTACTCCATTCTTAATGAGCTCTTGGCTCTGGGGAAACTGGTCTCTGATTGCTGCTTTTCGAGTCTGTAGAAGGAGAGGCCCAAAGCAGCATTTTTCTAAGGCCTCTTTTAAGTGCCCAGACTCAGGAGGTTTTGCTGTCTTCTCTTTACATGGGCAGAGCACAAGGCAGAAAGACATAACATGAGCAAAGGTCAAGGCTAGGAGTCAACTGTAATGGCCTTGCTGTCACTAGACACTTGTACTGATGCTGGGCTCTAGGGGGCCTCACAGTGAAATCCATATGGTGGGCAGCTAGTCGCTATGTCCTGCGAAAGAAAAAACGGTGACCTGCAAGGAAGTGGCTGTCCACGTTTCCCCCTCTCTGACCCTTCTCTGTCCTCTCTCTCTGCACTCCTTGGAGCTGTCTTGCCTGCACCTGACCAGAAATGTCAAACAATGAGTAAACAGGCCCCTCTCCTACATCCTCTTCACAGAGAGCTAGTAAAACAGCACTTTAGATAATGACACACATCCCTTTCTGGAAGAGACCTGTGGCATTTGGTTTTAAAGGCAGGCACTAAGCGGAGCACCTCCTGCAATGAGAGGTGGCTCCAGGGTTGCTATAGAAACAGGAGATTATGCAACTGTCCTTGCTCATGGACTTTGAACTAGTAAAGAAAATTTATCGGGGTTTGCAGCCGTCTTCCTCAAGCAGTGCCGGGCTGACATGTCAGAAGCAGCACGCACGTTAGGCTTGGGCTTGACCCAGTTACAGCTGTGTTACCAGCTGGTGAATCTTGCCTGATGTGATCAAGGCATCGGCTCTCCAGTTCAGCTGGAACACTGGATCAGATTAAAGTTATGTTGTCGTTTGCTTTCTTTTGTAAATAGGCCTGACCTGTGGAAAAGCATGTCTAGATCACAACAAGCCTATGCGAGTTCACGGCCATTGATTGCATTAAGAAGCATGTGTGCTGTAGTATAGCACTAAACCAGCAATGACTCAAGCGGACCCTTTGGCAGCCTCTGGATGGGGCCTCCAGGAATCTCATGCTCTTGTTGGAAACAAGGTTCTGCTTCAGGTTTGCAGCAATTGTCCCAGTGCTTCAGATTCAAAAGCACTGAGGGCTAATGTCTGCTTCAGTTTCGCTTTGAAATAATTGGTATAATGACTATACTTTTAGAAAGAAATTTCAATTCAATAAACAGAATTGAAGGGCTAGATGAAATAATTGAATATAGAAGAAATGTAGCATAGGAAAAAAATTTTTCTACGCAGTGAGCTATTGTCCCTACTTCCTTTAGAGGGGTTCACTTTGAAGCCACAAATGCAGATGCTGAATGACAGAAAGCTGTGGAAGCTGGCTTCCCAGGATTTGTCCTTTAGAAATTACTAGAATTGCTCAATTAGAAAGCTTTAAAATGTTGTTTATTTTTATTTACTTAAAAAAATTCCCAGGAGGAATTCTGAGCTCACAATGGAAAGGATCAATTACTTAACCTATACTTGTAAGAGCACAGATGTATCAGCAATAGTTTCTGATTTAATCAGAGGAGGATGAACAATAGAGAAACAAAGAAAATAATATGATCTGGGGGAAAAAACGTAAAATCACCACCAGCCCTGTGAAATACTGCCGTCTCCCTCACTGATGGATTTAGGTTTTAGAATACCATGGCAGGACATGAGCGACCGATCGTTTTCTATAATGTAGGCTACATATGGAGTTGGTTCCTGTCTGTGCTATAGTCATCTGGAACAGAATGAGTCATATCTGCTTAATATTCTATATTAATTGTTAAAATGTCAGCTCCTTGGTAATTTCATAAATTTCATCCTGCAATCTGTAAGCTAACCAGATAAATAAAGAACCAGAGCCATCCTTCCTCAAACAGTGATGTAAGATGCTGAGACACAGTAATGGGCGGGGAGATGCTTTTAAGCAGGTGCAATTCGTGGACTCCCATGAGTTAAAGACCACCCTTATCTCGCATGGTCCCCTGACCTTTTGCTGCTTGCTGTGATTTGAATACTGTTTGTGTATGGCCCCCTAGACTTCAGGAGCTGAAGTTTGATCCCCATTCTGAGTTATTCAAAAGAGTACAAAGTTAATCTGACTATGGTGCATAGAGATGGGGTCATTGGTAAGTGAATCAGACTAGCTGAGTCATCAGAATGAACCCCTGTGGTCGAATCCTAGCTACTTAATAAGGAAGAGAGATGGGAGGAGATACATGCATGCTCCTCCTTGTCTCTTGTCATGTGACTTCTTGTGCTACTTTGCTACTCCACCAGCAAGAAGGTGATCATTAGATGTAGCTGCTTAATCTCGAACTTCTAGAACTGAGATCCCAAATAAACCTCGTTATAATGCATCCACATCGTTTTATGTTATTTGGCAATAAGCTAATAAGCCAACCACCTCTACCTTAGGGACAGTAAGGCTTTGTCATCTCTATTATTGTCTTTGCTCTAGTCTCAAGACTAGAGATCTAGATCTCATCAGGATGTGACCTCACCAATTGTTATGGAATCAAAAACAGTTGCCACAGAAAGCAAATGAGTACAACCAAACTGGGAATTATTTTGTTCTTTCCCCTCTGCTCGTCCTCCCCAACCAACTAGCCCCAGAGTGTTCCCCTTCCTACCTGTTGAGCAATCGGGGCCCTGGTAGCCCTCCTCACAGACGCAGAGTCCCTCCTGGCAGTGTCCTCGCCCACTGCAGGCGTTCAGACACCGGCGCTGGCTGCAGTCTTCCCCAGCATAGCCCTCTTGGCACAGGCATGTACCATTGGCACACTGCCCCTTCCCTGAACAGTCCTCGGGGCACCGCAGCTCCCTGCAGTCCTCGCCTGTGTAGGGCTCTTCACAGACACATTCTCCATCCACGCAGAGCCCCCGGGAGCTGCAGTCCGTTGGGCACCGCAGCTCAGAGCAGTCGTCGCCACTGTATTCACTGTCGCAAATGCACTGGCCATCGACACACACCCCCCGACTGGAGCAGCCCAGTGGGCAGTAGGGCTCTGAGCAGTTCTTGCCAAACCAGCCTTCATTGCAGATGCAGCCACAGGACTCAAAGCTAAAGTTGCCATGGCCGCTGCAGTGAGGGACATAGTCCAGTTGTCCTAGAATGGCCAAGGAGAAGGTCAAAGAGCAGCAGTGGCCTCTCATAAAAATCATACTGGGAAGGGTTGAGCAGAGACCTACACTTATCCCTTGATCACATTGGTGCTGCTGAGAGTAAACTACAACATAGTTCGGTACAAATTCAGTGTAATAAATGTTTCCACGTAGTGCAATTGTCAACGCCTAACACCACACTGAAGGTGAAGACAGGTAAGACCTGGGCCATTGTCCTCTTTCAGATCACCTGCAGAACATCTTAGCTTAGGTTCCCTAGAAGCTGATAAGAACACTTGTTAAAAAGTGTTCCCACACTGGGCAGTGGTGGCCCACAACTTTAATCCCAGCACTCAGGAGTCAGAGACAGGTGGATTTCTGTGAGTTTGAGGTCAGCCTGGTCTACGAGAGCTAGTTTCAGGACAGGCTCCAAAGCTACAGAGAAACCCTGTCTTGAAAAACAAAAGCAACAGCAGCAATAAAAAAGTGTTCCCAGAAGAAACTTGCCATAGCGGGTTGGATGAGGGGATCAGGAAAGAGTGTGGCTGAACCAGAACATGACTATGCAAAGTCCCAGGAAGAGCAACTCAGATTCCTGCGGTATTCTAGAACCAGTGTGAGCCATACTTGCTCATGGGCTGAGGTCTTTCTCTGAGCACATGCAAGTTCTAGGGCCTTCTATGTCTTTGAGCATGTTGAGTGTTTTGATAGGCTAAGATCATCCCTCTGACAAAGATGTCCAGGTGCCCAGTACAGGTATGAGAGGGCTTGGGAGGGATGTAGGCCAAGCACTGGACCAACTGTGCAGATGGAAGTTACAGATGTTACAGACCTGTCCCATCTTCTCCCTTCCTCCACTGGCTACTGCACACTTATCAATTCTAGGGCTTCTTCAGAGATTTCCTGAAGCATGCTTTCAGTTACTGTCTGCTAGGATACCTTCAGGATTTCTTGCATAGATCTTGCCCCCAGCCTTTTTGTATAAAGTTTTATGGCTAAATAATAAAGGCTAAGTTCAATCTAGTAAGTTCTGTGTCATGTGGTCCACATTGCCTGAAAAATATACTGCACGGACATTGCTTAACATAGCTTACCCTAATAGATTTTCCTAATCAGCCAATGATTTGAGTGGCAAGCTGGTGGATTCTGCAAGCAGGAGAGACCATACCCATGAAAACCTATGGCCTTTTCTTGTTTTTAAATGCCACCAAAAAGACAAACCAATCTATCAGGACTCACTAAAGGACAGGAACATAGACATTTTGATTTCCTTGTCCATTCATCACACTGCTTGTCTATAAGCTGAGGAAATTCTACAAAATGTTTCATTGGTCAGATTGGCCTCTATCTTACTATGGCTCTGGGAGAATGGGTCTTATCTCTGAAGCTGTGGGCCCAGGGAAGCTACGGAGAAACCCTGTCTCAAAAAATCCAAAAAAAAAAAAAAAAAAAAAAAAAAATTTCCCTCCACTTTCATCTTGAACTATTGGATCGTATGAGGTAAACACTTGCACCCAAGATAATATGATGGTTGTTCCATGTCATCCAGAGCCACAGCTACATGAGTCTGAGGGATCCTTTGGGTGGAGAAAGCTGGTCACAAGACTGACTTGGGGGCGGCTAGCGGTCGCCCTTACTCATGAGATGCTTACTGGGAGTCAGGCTCTCATCCAACTAGGTGAGTTAATAGTTGATAGCTCCTTATTGTTCTAGTCTGTCACAGTTTGTAGATGAGGAAGGAAAGGCATGGGCTATGTGACTGGCTTAGATCACAAGCCAGGGGTGGCCGAGCAGATCTGAAGTCAAAGTCTGACTTTGAAGTCTTGATCACATCTTACAGTAAGGAGGCAGATGAACAAAGACAGAAGCAAATCTACTGAATGTTCAGCCTTTTGGAGAACAGGGAAAGGTGGTGTGTGTGTGTGTGTGTGTGTGTGTGTGTGAGTGTGTGAGTGAATGCACATGTCTATATTTATGGAGTAGGTCAGGATAAAATTCCCATCTTGATGGAGGAGAGGGGAACAGGTCACCTGAGACCTTAATGACTTCCATTTGCTCAGAGGGGAGCAAGGCTGCGAGTGAACGGGCAGAGCACCGCATGCCCTAGTCAGTCAGGTTAACTTGAACGGAAATCAACTCAACAGCCTGTGAAAAGCAAAGATGAATGAAGGCAGACATCAAATTCCCTGCCTGCTATCAAAGTTGCTGTGCCGAGCTGACGTACCATTACCTGACTCATCCCTCCAAAATCAGGTTAATATATTTCAAACTAGGTAAGCAGTGTTGAGAATCTGTGAACCGAATCCCCAGGGAATGGCTGCATTTAGATCTTACAGATGACACATTAACTGAGAGCTATATACCAGACACTTTTTTCTTTTTGACCCTGTGAAGAGACGCTGGGTTTTGCTTCCTCTCATCCCACCTCCCTCTCCGCTCAGCTCAGCTCTCTCCTTCCCCACCAGGGACCAGGCTGCAAGTGCTTCAAACTCTACCTGTGGCTGCACTTTCCTGACAGCAGTTGGTGCTGCACTGGTCTCGCAGCAACGACACCTCCCTCTCCAGCATCTCGATCCGGCTTAGGAGCTCCTGCAGCACCTGGGTAGAACTGGCACACGGGCAGGCTTTTTTGGGGAGGTTGATCTTGTGGGTAAAGGTGACCTGGCTTTCGTGATCTGAGGTTTGACCTATGTATTCTGCCAGAGTATCATCTTCAGCGCTCACTTCCTGTTCAGCTGAAGCCTCCAGCCCTGAGGAGCAGAGGCTCTCCAGCGGGACATTGATGTTATACACATGGTTGAAGACCATAGGTTGTTCCTTGCTGGATGTGTTGTAGCTGGAAGCCCCTCCTTCCTCCTCCACAGTTTGTCTCTGGCCCCTTTCTGTGGTCACCTCCAGCCGACACTCAGAAGGTTTGAGCATGGATCCCAGGAGAATCAGGTTTACACCAATGAGCATGTTCTTCAAGACCACCGTTTCCCCGTCGACCCCCATCCTCTCAGCCAGGGCTTGGTTCAAGAACTCCCCGTAATAGCCGGCATGGAGTAATAGGAATCTGCAAGAGGAAGCAAGGGGCAAAGGCTCAGCTGGCCTCTGAAACCTGTACCTGGGCATCATGGCTCTCACTCTGTAAAGCCAGAACATATGTAGATAGAAGTTCTCTGGGGCTGTGGAGGAAACTGGAAAGAAATAGTGGCTCTAAGTCAGAAAGCTGCACCTTTGTTCTCCCAAAGACTGGATTCTTGATAATGGTTAGGACCTCTACATCAGGGTATTGTTATGGCTTTATTACCAAATGGCCCCCTCTCAAAATTTGTTGACAGATGAAGGGTATGTGAGAAATGTTTGGATCATAAGGGTTTTGATTTTGTCAATAGATTAATCCATTGGTGGATTTGTATATTCACAGCATTTCATGTTAGAAGGAGCAGGCTGCTAGAGGCATACCTTTGAAGGGTTGTGGTGATTTAAATAACAACAGTATCCATAGGCTCACATATTTGAATGCTTAGTCACCAGGGAGTGACTATTTGAAAGGATTAGAAGGATTAGGAGGTGTGGCCTTGTTGGAGGTGTTTGGAACCCTGACCTCAGGGTGCCAAGCAACAGCCCCTCCCCTGGATTTGCCTCATTCCAGACTCCACCCCTGAAAAAGCCCACCATTAGTGGCCCTTCCTCTTCTGGAGATGCCCGGGACCACGCTTACCAGCTATTTAAGACCCAGCCCATAGGTTGGCCACATGTGCTCTTGTGTTTTATCTCCTGTCTTCCTGAGGGCCACCTGGGAGTGCTCTGCTTTGCCTGTGGATCAGGATGTAGCTCTCAGCTACTGCTCCAGCACCTGCCTGCATGGAGGCCACCATGTTCCCCACCACAATGATAATAAACTAAACCTCCGAACTGTGAGCAAGCCCCCAACTAAATGCATTCTTGTGTAAGAGTTTCCTTAGTCATTGTGTCTCTTCACAGAAATAGAACAGCAACTAACATAGGGGTATACCTTATCACGAGTCATTTTTGTCTTCTCCCGGCCTCCCAGCCACCATGAGGTGAGCAACTTTGCCCTGTCACTTCTGCCACAATGGACTGAAACCTTTGAAATCACAAAACAAAATGTCCTTCTTCCCTGAGGGTTTTTTTTTTTTTTTTGTCTTTTGTTAAGCACTGAAATGTCAGCCTCATGTCGCCATTTAGGCACAGGATCCAATGGTTCTCTCCACAGTGCACAAGGAGCTTCTAGAACACATGGCACGAGTGGCGGCTCTGTGAACAGCCTCTTCCAGTGAGGCGAGCTCAAAGTTGCTCTTCACTTCTAAAGGCAAATTAGGATGAAGCAGACCACAGAAACTCAGGGGCGCTCCAATGTCTCCTCAGATATTTATTATGAGGGGGCCTCACTGGGCATGTCAAATAACTATTCATCAGCTCCTTTAAGCTCACCTATTCAATAAAGGTTGACTTTACAATAACCAACCAGCCAAATAATGTAGTTCCAGGCAGTTTGTGATTGTTAATTATCCTTGGGTACATTTGTGATTTATCTGGGATGATGTGAGCCAAGCTTTGTTTTAATCTTCTCATTAATATAGTCCCCGTGCTCTGTGACCACAGGGTGCCTTTCTTCTGAGGTCCTGTTTAAATAGCTAAAATAATGAATTAGCTACTCTGTTGGTTACCTAGTCACCAAGAACCATGCAGTATAATAAATTCACAGTAATAAAAATCAGTTTTACAAAAATTATATTTCCTTTCTATTCCCTGTGTAAAAGAAAAAAGGGGACTTAGACACTTCGGTTCTTAAATAAAGTCAGAGCTACTAAGAAGATTAAGGACTAAGGAACCAAGTAGCTGAAATTGTGATCCTGAGAGGAAGGTGACAAATGTCAGTTGATAGTCACTGGCTGTGCACAGGGCACAGATGGTGCTGAGCTTTCACGTGCGATCTTATCTGACCCCTAGGAGAATCTTGAGATGGTACTCATCTTACCAGAACAGTTTCCGCTTGAAATAGAAAAGCTTGCCAGGCTGATCCCAAACCTGTGTTCTTAACAGCTATGCTTCAATGCCTTTTTCAAACCTGGGGTTGGCAGCATACGTTCTCAATGCTAGTGTATGGGAAGTAGAGGAGGAAGAAGATTAGGGGTTCAGGGCCAGACTCCCCCACATAGCAAGTTTAACCTGGGATACACAAGACTCTGTTTTTATCTTTTGTATTTAAAGAAAATGTTCATTTTTTCTTGTTATTGATGGAAACTGTACATTCTAGAACTTTCAGTTAGAAAATTTGCTTGGGTGTGGGTTTTTTGTTTTCCTCCATTAACATTCTTCTCTTACACGTCCTTCCTGTCCCCTCATACATTCCCCAAATACAGTTGAATTGCCTGTCTCCACACTCTGCAGTGAGCACCCTTCCAGTGCTGGCCACACTAGACCATGGACTCCCTACACCTGATTTCCCTGCCTGGCTTGCTGGGTTGTTTGAGGCAGACCATGTATTATCTGCCATACATGGCTGTGTGTTTAGCACATGAAAGCGCTCAGTATTTGGTTGAATGAATGGGTGGGCAGATGCATGAAAAAATGAATAAATAGATGATTTAATGAGTAAATGTGCAGTGGGCAAAAGGTTGAATCATTCTCTGATTCATTTAATCTCTCTCCATTAACCCTAAGTTACTTACTGCTCGCTTCAATTTCAACTCTGGACAATGTCTAAGACTTCATTGAATTAGGAATAACTGGTATTAGTGACTAGCATGAAATCATATCTTATTACTCAGCTCTTATAGTATATATTATATTACTTTCTGTCCCTGTTTCTAATATTGAGAGGAAGTAGGACAGACCAGAGGTGCTGAGACTGCCAGGCTGTCTGGGATCAAACCTCATCCCCATAAATGTTTATCTATGGGAAGACCACTTAACCTCTCTGTCAGCTTTGCTGTCTGTGAAGAGGAGATAAGTAATGGTGCCAACTTTACAGGGTTAGAGTGATGATTTTGCCATTATCTATAGAATACTTTTTAAGTACCTAGCATTGATTGAAGTAAATAAATACTGTTTTCAGTTCTTCTTCTATTTAAAAACTACCCTGAATTTGCAGAGGCATGCAAAATGTCTTACTAGTTGGCATCAGGAAATCCCAGCTTATAGTTTATCCTTGAACAACAATAATGAAGTTCCAGAAATATTATGGGATATGACAACTCACGGCTATGTCTAGATAAGGCACATCCACCTTGGGACTAGATCGACTGACATGTCTATAAACTAAATCGACCATAGCTGTAAGCTCTTGCCACGCCCCTCGCATCTGAACCTGGATTTGGTGTCCCACTTGGAGCTGCTCCAGTCGTTACCCTCTTAGATTTCACTTCTGTGCTTCTGCCATGGCAACACCCTCGCGGTGGCTCTGGCAACAGTCCATCATACATGCACAAGACCTTGCTCTCTTTATTAAACTAACTTTGTTTACCTGCTTCATAGTGATATTGCTGAATAATGTTTTCTTATGGCAGGTGTGAATTGTTACATAATACTCTAAAGCACTTAATATAGATTTTTTTGACCAGTTGTAGATAGGAAATAAATAAAAGAATAAAGGATATTGTGAAGGTAAAGGAGGACCAGTGACAGGGCAGTTATGCGAGAGAAAGATGTTAGGTTCTATGTGTATGTCTAAAACAACTACTAAAAATTAGAGAAAGGGAAAGTTAGAGTTTTATATGAGAAACATGGTCAATAATTTAGTCAACAACTAACCTTATGTAAGTAACTCAACCATTTAATTTTTGTAAGCCCAGATTCTTTTTTTTAAACTTAGGCTTTATTAATTGAAATACAGAGTGAAAAATAAACAAGGGGCCTGTCTGTCCTTACAGCTCCAACAATTGATTATTTCTGGGTTACTAGCATGCTGAAAGAATGCAAATCTCATCATATGAGGAAGAGAAATTCAGCATTGTTCAGCGAGGTAAGAACACAGGAGGTTCCCGTATTATTTTTCTCTCATTCATTTGAGAGATATTTATTGAGTAGATATTACTGTCCCGTGTTTATGGAAATTACATCCATATGTATGGATTTGGAAGGGTGGGATATAAGAAAACAGAGTAAATGAATACCGAGCTTAATACCATATATACAAATAAGTTACTTGATATTTGTCATGTGGTAATATCATATGATACCTGTGTCTATATTATTGTCAGTTAGGAATAGATCACCATTGTGGAGGAAAAAAAATTAATGAACAGAGTTTTTTTTTTTGAGTTAAGAAGGCAAAAAGAGTTCGTGGTCATCTTTATAGAGTGGTTTCCTCAAAGGCTTGTCTGATCAGATCACAGCTGAAACCTGAGATCTTGAAAAGAGTGGGATAGAGTGTCTAGCAAAAGAGACATGGTGCAACCACAAGGAATAGATAATGCAGGGATTCTGTACTGGGGTGGTCTTTGGGGGTCTGAGTAATACTGTGTCTGGGGTGGGATGAGGGAGTGGACGTGGGAAGGTCCTGCAGAACACAGACAGGACTTGGTGTCTCACTGCAGAGAATGGTCACTGTTGTCAAATGTTTCCCATGTCACCTGCTCCCATTCCTTGAGAAACTCCCAGTCTCAGAGGAGGAAAACACAAGTCTGCCAGTGTATGATAGTGACCATGACCATGGAGCATGCTAGCTGTCCTGAGAGGACAGTTATAGAGCAGTTCTGTAGCAGGGAAAGTGACCCAGAGAAGGTCGGGGCAAAGGTCATAGGGCAGTTCTGTTCCTGGGAAAGTGACCCATAGAAGGTCAGGGCAAAGGTTATAGGGCAGCTCTGTAGCAGGGAAAGTGACCCAGAGAAGGTTGGGACTCCTGCCAACAACAGAAAAGGTGCTGTTTGCCAAGTATTTCTGACTTGGCTTTCAGGCACACAGTAGGACTAGATTTTCTAACCTTCCTTCAGATATGTAAGACCACATCTCTAGTTCTGTCCAGCGAATCACGAAATGCAACGCTGAGTGTCCCCTCTAGGCTGAGGCAGCCAGATGCTCAGAGGACACTTGTCAGAGAATTTTCCCTTCTGTGGTGGCTGGTTGTGTGTGAGATGATGGTGTCAGATGTCACTCTGGGTCCCCAGGAGACTGCACGAAACAGAGCCCCCAGCTCCAGTCTAGTCTTGTTGCAGCACATCCTTTGGTTTTTGAAACACAGCTTTTGGGACTGATTTTTCTCACACATAAATCAGTCTACCCAGAGATCACATGGGCATGGATCTTAAGAGATTCCCTAGTTTAGAAGGAAAAGGAGGAGGAGGAAAGTTGTTTAATCTAGAGCTGCACTTGCTGAAACTGATATTCAGAACATGGTTTGTTCAATGCGTGGGTTTAAAAGACTGCCTGGTGCTAATGGGTCGGACCTTTCCACGGCACAAGGGTCTGGAGAGGCAGTTTCCATGTGTAAGCAATAGCTTTTCGAGTAGGGTGAGCTAGTGTCTGCGATGGCAGGTAGTGAATTTCTGCTCACTGGAGGTATCCAGGTACAGGCCAAAACACTCCCTTCTGAGGATGCTGAAGAAGGGTTTTCATTCATCAGGGGAGACTACACAGGACTAAAATCAATGTTAAGCGTCTTCCTGGTATTTTACAAGTCCATGGTCTTAGTAGGTTTGTAGACACACACACTATCACATTGTGCTGGTCTCTTAAGGGTTTCTATAAACATGCAGCTTAGAACAGCACTTCAGCACCAAGCTATCTTCAAGGTTGTCTCTTACCCAGGGCTCTGCGGGATTGTGCTCATTCCTCTTTCTGAGCTCAGGTGATGGCCTGCACACCTTGATATTGCTTGCCTAGAAGCTGTATCAGTACAACCTGTCTGCCGGCATAGTGTGCTCTGAGTCATCTGAGATGCACACTGCTGTGCTATATGGGGGCCTCAGCCTATTCCAGCTTGACCTCCTCTTAACCAGCTACATCTGTAACAGGCTCACTTCCAAGTAGAGCCACATTTTGAGGTGCTGGGGGTTAGGGCTTCAACAGAGACACAATGAGAGGCCAAGACTCAACCTATAACCGATACCAACAGTAATTGGAACAAGCTATGCATCCGCCTTGTGCTACTTTGTGTATTCTTGCAGTAACACTCGTAAGCTAGAAAGATGTGATATTTAGGACACTTAAGATATTTATGGCATGAGAATGATTTGGGAAGTAATCAATCAGAATGAGACATCTACACAATGACATGAGATATTAATCCCTCTAGTTCATTATGGACAGGTAAGCTCCGATAGCGATTTTCTGTGATGGTAGGGCCTCTTTTTATTTTCTGGCTTTTAAAGATGGAGAAAATGAGCATCAGAAAAGGTCAAGTAGCTTGACCAAGACTGACGGCTAATGACTAGAGGAGCTGGTGGTGGACCCAGCTCTTGCTGACCGGAGCCTGGGTCTTCTCTGCTGTTCTACAAGCAGCTTAGTTAGCGGCGACATACTGTTCTCGTGAAAAGAAAGACTCAGGGCTCTTACATTATCAACACTCTCTTCTCCCAGGTTCAGATTTAGGGCTTTTTGACAGCCATGACTTTTAGTTTAATGTTTTCTCCACAAATCCAGGCCATTCCCTTAGAAATTGCTTCAGTCTCACCTCCTTGGGGGAAAGCTTTTCTCATGGCTTTTGATTTATTAGTGCCCAGCCTCCACTTTGTCCCAAGCATCAGGGAAAATATCTCTACCAGTAAAGTTTGCTACTAGAGGAGGGATAGGGAGGCAGCTTGGAGACCTGTCCCTTCCCAAGAAGAGCCTGGCTCAGACAGCCATTACAGGGAGCCAGACCCTGGTTGCTTGACACCTTCTGGCTTCCTTGCGTACTCTGAGCTTCCCCTGAAGCTCCCAAGTCAAAAGCCATCATGGACCAAACCATGGGTGGGGCTGCTCCTCCCTTAATCTGAGTTTTATAACAAGGCAGAAAAGGGGGATGGGAGATAATGGCTTCTAGCCAAAGTCAGCTATAGCAGAAGAGGACAGAAAGTAAGATGTACAAAGTGCCTGCTCACCAAATATATGCTTAGCTTTTGCCAAACTCATGCCAGTAATTATTTCAAAGTAGCTTTTTCTCCTGTGTCCCTGGAAACTTCCCTTCCCTGGCTCCACTCTTCTGCCCTCCTGTCCCCTACTCCTGCTGTTCCCAAGCATGCTGGCTATTGTGCAGGCAGTTGCTTTTGCCCACAGTTTTCAATAATTGCAGTGGGCACAATTTTGCAAATGTTTCCAGGAGGAGCCAGCCTGCTGCAGCATGCCTGAGAATGTTGCGCTAGTCAGTTTTGTCTTATCTGAGGTCTCTTACCTGCTCTGAAAACCGTGTCCTGTCATCGGTAGAAGCCAGATGCACAAGCTCTCCTTTCTAAAGGTGGCTCATTGACTCCCACTTCCCTTGTTTTTTCCTGTATATCAGACATTGGTCAGACAAACTAGCAAGAGTCAAAAACTGGAACCTAGAGGGTCTGTTAATGATATGGACTAGTGGTCGGAGACAGGGACAGCGTGGTCTGAATGTCTGCATTTTCCTCCCTGCTCCACAAAGTTAACATTGAAATTCTCACTTCCAAAGTGGTGGCATTCGGAGTCGTGGGACATTGCCCCCATAGTAGGATCAGTGAACTTAGAGAAGTCCCTGTAGGGAGACCCCTCAGTCATTCCGCCATGTAAAGACATGGCTAGAAGGGGCCCCCGAAAAGCCAGGGACCAGGCCCTTAGACTCAGGCTTTGCCAACACCTTGATCTCTGCTTCCTGGCCCCTCAATGGTAGGAAATGACTTTCTGTTGTTTATCAACTACCCAGGCTGTCTTATTATTTCACTGTAGTTGCCCAGTAGGCCCAGGCAATGCAAAAGGAAGGGAAACCAAAGGAGGAAGACACAGAAAGGAAGACAGAGAAGGAATTAGGAAGGCTCCTGGTTAGCAAGAGAGAAAAAGGTGGGAATTCTACGGGTGGGGTGAGAAAACCTAAACCCGAGGGGGAGATGATGCACCCCAGCCTCAATGGCATGCTAGCAGCTCTGAACAAGATAGATAGCCGATGACCCTACAAACGAGAGTGCAAAGGAGTTGTGGTAATTCGATAGATTGATCCTCCAGAAATCCTGTGCGCCTATTGATTTCATTTCCTCTGCTCCAGCTTCCTTATCAATATAATTATCATGGCCAGTAGCAGAGGTGTCTCCAGGCAATTTGTAAGGGGTGGATAATGGCATGTCCTTAAGGCTGATTTAGTGCTGAGTTAATGAGGTGCGCACTTGTCTCTAGGGAGGTCTGTGGGGAGGCCGGGTCCGCCTAGCTGGGCTGAAGCCTCTTCTGCTACTTAAAGTCCTTCTGACAGGGCTCTTCTGTTCCTGCCCCTCCCCTAACACCCTCCTTTGGCTTTGTTTCTTCACACTGAAGAGATCTTTGAAGGTTACAGAAAATATTCTGAGTCATCAGCTTTCACAGACACGGTTAAGGAAGGGAAGAATTGGCCACAGAAGCCGGGACATGGTTGGGGGCAGGAGTGGAGGAAAGACAGACAGACAGACAGACAAAGGGGAAGAGAAGCAGCCAGGAGGCAGGTACATGAATGACAACAGACCTCTCTATAGCTCTTCCCCCTGCTTCCTTTTCTTTTGCCTTGGTCAGAGATGATGGTGGGGCAGAGGGACCTCAGGGTGGAAGTGGGAGGGAAGGAGTGTACAGGTTGCTGGGCAGGCATGGGCTGAGCATTCCCTGGGGGTGGGTAGCCAGTGCTCTGCTTGGATTTTTCTAGCTTCTGCCAACCTTAGTCTCCACTCAGTCCCTAGGGGTGATTTATAAACCAGTAGCATATCTGTGGGAAAATGACACTTTTTGTGCTTTTTCTTTTTTTCCTGTAAGTTAGAATTAGTTTAAAAATAGTCGCCTCTCTACCATTGGGATGCTCTGTCACTCAGAGAAAGAGGGTAATTATGAAAGACGAGGGTGTAATGTGATTACAGCCGGCCCCATTGTGTCAGTGGAGGCAGCGCTGGGCTGCTGGGAGAAGGCAGGACTGGCTGTCTCCATCAGCACTGGGCCTTTATTGGGCCTGTCAGATTTCTGAAAAGAACCCGAGGGCAGAAAACTCCCAGCAGACAGGACTCTGGCTGGCCAGGAGTTGATAGACGGACTAGGGGTGGGGTAAGATGATACACTGGGCCTAGCTGGGATGTTACCACCCACCAGGCCTGGCTGCCCAGTGCCCCTACCAATGCACACTTAGATGTGTCCACATGAGGGAATCTGTAGAAGAGTCTTTGGTTCAGCACCTAGTGGGACCACCTTCATTTGTTGGCACATGTCTAGAGCCCGGGATGTACCAGGCTTTGTGTCAGCGTGGATTACAGGTACTACAGTGATTCGGAGGGGAATCTGGCTGCTGCTCTTGTCCTCTGGCTCCATTTTGTACTATCTGGGAGAACTCTGATTGCCCTGACTTCCCAGAGCAGCCACTTCTTCATCTGAAAGAATGGGGTCTTGAATAGCAATTAAAGGAATGATAAAGAGAGGGATCAGAATCTCCAGACCAGAAGCACAAGTGAGGGGAAGGTCATCCAGGTTTGAATCCCTGCTTCAAAAAGCATAAATGGCAGGGCTGGACAGAAGCTATGAGTAGGGACACATTCCTTTTGGGCCACTGTGGCAGACAGAAAGTCTTGTCTGTTCATTTCAGCTTCAAAATTTTATGATGTATGATCTTGGGTTTTTTTTGTGATTTTTTTTGGTAGATATCCTATTTAGGTGAGAATTTATCCAAATTTGTAGATTCTGGATATGTCTTAATGTCTGTCAAGCAACTGACCATCCTATATTACACATGACCCCATTTGATCCTCAGTGCTTGATAGAATTATTCCAGTTTTATAGGTGAAGCTTCCATCTGAGGGGCACTTTGCATAGCTACCCACAGTGAGTTAGAGCCAACCAAAGTGCTGTACCGTAGCTCTGGTTCTTAATTCAGCTATGAAAAAGTAAGTAAATCTTAATTCAGTAATGCTGGTTCTTAATTCAGGTACAGTCTCCCTTCCCCAGCAGGTGCCCCCATCCTTTAGAAATAGGTGGAGCATAAATAATGGATTACTAATTAATCTTAACCATTTTGGTCAGAAGTTCTTTCAAAGAGCCTGACCTTTCTCTATCATTAATGACTATTTTCCATCTGTGTTTCTTCAGCTTGGAGAACAGCATGTCACCATTTGCTGTTCAATTATTCTTCTTGAAGGCTCACATGACCTTTCATCTTTCTCTTCTCCCCATTTAACAAACTGCCAAGAAAGTTCTACTGCAAAGAGAGATTGCCAGCGAGCGTGGAGCCCAAACTTACCATTTTCCTGCCTAAGATTTCTTTTAAAACAGATCGAGCAATTGGCTTAGAATATAAGAAGTGGCCTCTGGGCACATGCAATTTTTAGTCTAGTTGAGGTGAAACAATACATATGAGCCTAAAGAGCAAGATTAGGTACTCAGTTTTAGTGTATTAAACTGAAGACCACTCATGTTAAGTTTAGTAAGCTACCCACAGCAAGTAGCGATCAGTGTGGGAGGAGGCTTTCCCTATCCAGGTAGAAGGGTTGTGGGTAGGAGAGGTGAAGCAGGCGAGGCCAAATATACCTGTGTGAGCCTACAGAAAAGGGGCTGGCCACACATTAGTGGTGTTTCCAGAGACTCTTATGCATGGAATAGAGGGCCTTGGGGGCCAAACTGGGACCATAACTTAATAATTATAATATAACTAGAGGAATAAACAGCTTAATTTTTAAGACCACAAAACTCTTTAGAAAAACAAATCTTAGGAGTTACTTTTAAAAATGATACCTACTGTATCCAGAATACCACAGGAATTCATCTGCTCCAAAACTACCCAATGACAAGCTCACATATCAAGTTCACACTGTTTCCAATTATATGGCATAGCTATATTGGAGTTGATCTTTCTAGCAGGAACCAAATAATTATACTCACTTTGGCTACCCATTAATTTCTGCAGATGACTTGAATGTTGGTAGTAGCAACATTATTAAAGTTTGGCTGCAGTGGTCTATGGGTATTATTGACTTCCTTGTGTAAATTATGCCTTTCAGAGCATGAAATAGCACTATCCTGACCCAGAGAGTACAAGCAGGTGAAGTATGTCTTCTAGTGCATGAAATAACATAATCATTTTCTACTTGAA
The DNA here is from genome assembly GCF_018167655.1 of Microtus oregoni. NCBI lineage: Eukaryota > Metazoa > Chordata > Mammalia > Rodentia > Cricetidae > Microtus > Microtus oregoni. The sequence continues at coordinate 38,962,479 of NW_024543072.1, forward strand.
ATTTGAAGAAGCTCTGAGAGTAGTGGTATTTAGAGCACAACTTGCTTAATTCAATTTAGCTACATGCTGGTTACATGCCAGGAACTGGGCTAGGATCCATTTGAGATGCCAAGGGCCATCTAGAGAAGTGTCAGGCAGCTCCTTGTGTGTTTGGAATAAAGGTATTCACATAGCAAGGATAAAGATCAGACCATGGTGAGTACCATGCCAGAGACAAGGACAGTTCTTCTAGGAGCTCAGCAGAAGGCAGCATCTCACTCACTATAGGATTAGCTATAGAAAGGTCAATGGGAAAGGTAACCTTTGAACTTGGGCTTGAAGACTACTAAAGATTTTGAGAAGACAGGGCAATGAAAGATAGGTAAAAACAAGAGGCGTAGAGAATGAGGAAAACAATACTCATGGTTCCTGCAGTGGTGGGATACTTGGGGACTCTGTTTTCAGAGGTGAAGGGCGCTAAAATGTCTGATCACCTTGACTGGTATCTTCAGAAGATTGCCTGGAGTTTTACTAAGTCATAAGAAGAATGAAATTGAGATGTTTGTAGGAAAATGGATGGAAACAGAGGTCATCGCATTTAGCGGGATCGGTCAGTCCCACAGAGACAACTATTGTATGTGCACTCTCCTATGCAGAAGATGGGAGAACAGAATGTGGCGCTAAAGGGGGCACTGATGTGGGAGTCCCCTCTGTGTGTTGCTTGTATTGGTTAATGAATAAAGAAAACTGCTTTGGCCTGATAGGGCAGAACTTAGGTAGGCGGAGAAGACAGAGCTGAATGCTGGAAGAAAGCAGAGTCAGGGAGAAGCCATGGATCCTCCGCCTGAGAGGGACGCTGGTTAGAATCTTTCCTGGTAAGCCGTTGCCACGTGGCGATATATCTATCTATCTATCTATCTATCTATCTATCTATCTATATCTATATATATATATCTATATCTATATCTATATATATATATATATATATATATATATAGAGAGAGAGAGAGAGAGAGAGAGAGAGAGAGAGAGATGGGTTAAATTAAGATATAAGAATTAGCCAATAAGAAACTAGAGCTAATGGGCCAAGCAGTGTTTTAATGAATACAATTTCTCTGTGGTTATTTTGGGGCTAAGCTAGCTGGGTGGCCAAGACAAACAAGCGGCTCTCTTCCTTGCAACAGGGCACTACTGGGAACATGGAGGGAAAGGGAAAAGGGGGTGACAGGGGTAAGAAAGAGTAACACTGAGTAAATATAATCAGGTTATATGTATGTGTGGAACTTGAAATATCGTAATGAAACACCTTCGTACGATTTGTATGTGCCAACAAAAATAAATTAAATTTAAAATAAGCAGTAAGCAGATGAATTCTCTCTGTGTCTGTGGGCCTGATGAGTCACTAGCATTTTTTTTCTTTCTGGAGCCTGACATGTTTAAGAAACCATGTGACATTTGTACTTACAATCGGCCTCAAAGATAAAGTCCAAATTGAACAAGGATTTTTTAAAATTGCAGTTATTCAATTTGTAAGGTTCAGATTAGGCTTCCTCATTATTTTAGGGAGTGGTTTTTTCAGGGCATATAATTCCTTTAATTGCTTTTCTCCCACTCTTTTTCTGATAAAAAGCATTTTGGTCTCCATTAAGGGACAGCACATCATCTTTGTTCATTATTGTTAAAAGGGGGCACCTGAGGAATTCAAATGCCATTTCTATTAACTGGTAAATCCAGGATACATATTGTACAGTATTGGGCTTTTAAATGCGTTTGATCAGAACGAAGACAAGAATTGACCATTTAGCTGTGAGGAACTGCTTTGCTGACAAATAAGACAGATGCCAAGGGGTGATTTCTGAGTGTAGCTGTCCAGGGGGTTCAGAGTTCATGGGTGATGGAATAGGGTACAAAAACTGCTCACTACAAGGATGCGGGATGCTTCAAGGAGATTCAGACTTTTGCCTGAAATGCCTTGATGTCCAACTATCTTCACGCAGCATCCTCCTTCCTTCCCAGCCGTTGCTGTACTCCGCTATACAGTCCTTTCTACAGTCCTGGAGATCTTCCATTGCCCATCTGTGACTCCTCTTCACCTTTCTTCCCTTCATCCTGCCAAGAGGGAGCCCTGCCCAGCAGGAGCTCAGAGAAGAGTGTGGTAAGGTCCCTGTTCCTTCTTCAGGGAGGCCACCTAGAGCTAGCTGTGCCCCCAAGGTGAAGGGTATAGCACTTGCTTTTCATTATGGGACTGTCCCTCTAATTTCCTGCTCCCTCGCTTTGCCCCTTTGTGGGTTTACAGATGGTAACAGTTTAGCTTCTGCGGGCCACAGACCTGTGTGCAGTACCCTCAGTGACGAGCTTGTCTCTGCATATCCATGCAAGGACTTGGCTTGCTGGGAAGAGCTTTTAAGTCCAGATGTTTCTTCTTAGCTAGGCTCGGCTAAAAACTCATTTTCTCCATGTTTCCCCCCCTTCCTCTGTTAGTCAAATGCCAAAGTCATACCAAACGCAGTACTGGTGATAAATGAATGCCTTCTGAAAACCTATTTGGAAACAGGTAAGCCTCAAACCATAAATAACCATGACATTTTCATTGGAACAACAGCCTTCAACAAACCTAACAGTGGACATGGTTCAGCATGGCTTCCTATTGTAGCAGAGAGCAAGATTCATGGGCTGTAAAAGGTCTCCACATTTTCTCTCACAGTGATCTTTCTGCTTTTTCCCCTTTGAAAACTGTTAGAATGAGGAAGAGTAGGAGAACACCTGGCATTTGTAGCGCTCATTAGAGTTTGCAAGATGCTTCCAAGCATGTCAGTCAGCGCGGTAGGTCCTTCTACCAGCTCTGTGAGAAAGGCAGCGTGAGAGGACTGCTCCTTATCAGAGAGGAAGGGAGGTTCATCCCAGTGAACAGCAGGCCACAAAATTGCTGCTGAAGAAACCCAGCTTTCTGAGGGCCAGTCTCCACTATTTCCAGGAAATTCACTGTCTGAAAAGAAATGGAGTCCCTGTTCTTATAAAGTTGTTTACCTCACAGGGAGACTAGAAAAATATAGTGACATTAAAGTAAAGAAACCACAATCTTGTTTTTATGTCTCTGTAAGAAAGTGTTTCTAAATTTATATATATATATATATATATCATAATACACATACACACACACACATATATATACATACATAAGTCTGTATATATGTATATCCATATACCTACTGGGATATCCTACCTGTTCTCCCAGTTTGTCTTTCCTGTTTCTAAACTTTCTAACATGTACCTCTCTGTACTGATGGGGGTGGGAGATGCTCCTGAGTGTGGGTAACCTGGGCAGATCAGAGCACGTTGTCCTGATAGCCATAAACATATATATGTATATGTATTCATCTATCCATCCATCCATCCATCCATCCATCCATACATACATACATACATACATATATTCATACACACACACAAATTTCCAACAACTTCAGACTTGGGTTTTTCCCCACCATAGCACTTAGGTGCTTAAATGAACAGCTGACTGAGGTGGAGGCGGGAAGAAGGCTCATTAACATGGACTCTAAATCCCAGAACTGATAGTGTAGTGGTGCCTGGGCAGTGAGCGAGGCATAGCAGCTAGGCCCAAGTACATCTGTCGGAGCAGAGAGCAACCTTGTCCTCTCTTCTCTCTCTAAGGAATTCACTCAACAATACTCCTGCTCCAGGCTGCAGAGCTATGCCCTCTGAGGCTTGTAGATCTCCCTAGTAACAGCTCAGAGCATGGGTCCTTCTTGGGAGTTTGCATGGGGAAAGCCATCCTTTTGGTCCTTGTTTGCCTCGTCAAGCAGGATTCCCGCTGGGAAATCATTAGAGTACTATTCCCTCTACTGAGCAAGGCATCCTCTTGATTCACTAAATGGAGAACACGGAGTAGGTGAGCCATTTCCCAATATGACGCTGACAGTTTTCCATGCCTTATTTACCAGGTGTTGTATTTGAAGATAATTATGAAATAGACAGTGATAGGTCCTTAGATTATTCTGGAATAGTAGACCTCCATTTGCCTATATCTACAAATGTATCTAGAATAATCCAAACTTTTTATTTGCAAGATATATCTACAGTATTAAGTTAGCAATAAATATTTATTGCTTTCCTCTAAAATAATAAAATCACTGGGCTTCTCCTAGAAGACCAATGCCCTCAGAATAGTCGCTGGCTTTGCATTTGGTTTAGGAAGGGAAAATCCCTCTCGCCGTCCCGGAAAACCAATCAGACAGAATTGCTCAACTCAGAACCTGTGCATTCTGCCCTCCTGCAGAACCCATGAAGAACTCTGCTCCGAGGGGCAGGGAGGGCTTTCTTTGCTGGATGCACACTTAGTCTAGGCACATTTCAGGCTGTCTTCAAGGGTTTATGTATGTGTTCATTTAATTCTCTCAGCAACTGTGCAAACTATTTTACTGTCCTAATTTGACAGCTGGAGAAATGGGGGTACTGGGAGGTTAAGTGATTAGTCTACAAAAATCACAAAGCCCTTAGAAGTGGGTGCCAAGATTTCGACACCTTACCCCAAAGTCTCTGAATCTCAAGTGGACTGGGAATCCGTTCTTTAGGAAAAAAAAAAAATAACTGTGACAATCACTTCCTTTTCTGAACTTCAGCGGAACTTGTTCCTACACTTATCATCACAGCTATCTGTGGTTGTTTGTTTCCTCTGAAGAAAAGCTCCCTAGAGGGCAGGGTTATAAATAAGGTATGTTTTATTCCAGCATCTGGCACAGAGCCTGAAAGTCGGATGTGCAGTACCACCCCCCCAAACCCCCGTCTTATATACAATGCACATGATATATTTTCAGGCAGACTTACCTACTGGGGTATTCTTTCTGTTCTCACCAGTTTGTCTTTCCTGCTTCTAAACTTTCTAACATGCACCTCTCTGCACTGATGGGAGTGGGGACTGCTCCTGAGTGTGGGTATCCTGGGAGGACCAGGACACATTGTCCTGATAGCCGTTGGCACTGCTGAATTTTAGAGTGAGCGTGCTCTACAGACCCTGATCCAGCCTCTCTCAATGACAGCTCCAGGATTACAGGTCTTCCGCCCTTTCTTTTGTTTTGATTGCTGCTGCCTGCCACATCATGGCTTATTATTGACCTTGGTAACCGCCAGACTGTCCACATCTCGTAATTGTCTTTACCCATCAGATATCCATCTTCACTGAAAGGCTCCTTTCTCTGATTACACAACCCTGTCAGTCTTCTATGGATTTAGCTGTTTCTTCTCAGAAATTGAAGGAGTGAGCTCTGTCTTCTTTGTCCTTAGATTTGATGGAGGCTGTTGTCTATTGGGTAATTGTGATTGGTTCCCTCCAAGGGGCCACCTCAGGGAGGCTTTGGAGATGAGGAGGACACTCTGCTTTGGAGACCCTGTGTCCGTGTCTTCTATCATGTATGTTCATTGGCTTCATGAGCTTGGGCGGTCATGTAACTACTTTGAATCTTAGTTTCCATACCTGTGAATGAGAAATTTCCTCTACAGGGAGTCAAACACATATGAAAGTATTTTATTACATGAACTAGGGCATGGCATGTCATTGATTGGAAGGTGAGGCCAGCTGTTAACAGATAAAAATAAAAGAGCATGTGTTCTCCATTGATCTGCACATCAGAGGTTCATCCGGGGACATCCAGCTGTGGAGTCATCTTTTCTCTTCCTTCTCGCAGCACGAGCATTTGAGACTGTGCAAGGGGGACAAGTGAGTCATCACTGTCTGCTAAATTAATCACAGCATTGAGCAGAACTGAGATTACTTGGGTGACTTTAGGAGACAAATCTCTTGGTGACACTTGTGGCATTGCTTCCTGACCCACATGTAAAGGAACACTGTTTCATGCAGATGATTGACAACCCTCAGGGAAGAGTAACTTGCCTTCTAATCAGTGGGACTGGTTAGAGTCCCTTAGGAGTCCCAATCCCTTAGGAGTCCCAAGGATGCCTATATGATTCACTGGTTCTTGGGCTCTGTGACCTTTGAAAAGGGAAGCCATAAAGCACCGGGAGTTGAAGCTACTCACTGAGTTATAGCAATTACGTGTAGACCTTAGAGGGAAGCATCAGGGTTCAGTGCCATGAGTTTGCCCTGAGCTTGATGAGAGCTTGATCCTAGGCAGGACTGAGGGGGTGAATGTGCTTTGTTTTGAATGTGATCACTTAGAGTTCACACTTTGAAAACTTAATCCCCACATTAGCATGGAAGTAGGGCTTTGGGGGTCCCGAGGGTTGGGTTCCCATGATGGCAAAGGTGGCTTTTTAACATGAGGCAGAGAGATGACACTAACATATTTCCTGAGACACCTGTGTGATGAGGCAATAAGAGGCTCACAGTAAATGCTGGCAGATGCCTGATCTCTGCTCTTGGACTTCCTAGCCACCATCACTGTTAGCCAAGTAAACGTTTATTCAATATAAACTTCTCATCTTGAATTTTTTTTATAGAAACAGAAAATGAGACAACAATGTAGTAAATCCAAGGTGAAGCCAGGATCCATTAACATTCAGGGAGTTGGATTAGAGCTGGAGGGTCAGAACTCAAAGAAGAGGCAGCAAACCAAGAGAACCAGTGTAGGAACCCCAGAAGTCAAGGGGTTCAAGATATTTGCATGCCAAGCAAACACTGTAGGCCCTGGGAGTCAGATTTTGGCACTAATATCATCAGTGTGCATATATTGCTAAAGTAAAAATTCTGATTAGAAAAACAATACCCTCTCTAATACCTGAGGTAGGTGGGAGAGCTGGTCCTGAGGCTATAAGAGTAGGAGAGTTCTCCCCTGTCCCCCACCAGCAGCAACACTTTGGAGACCAGGCCCTGCACCTCCCCTGGGCAGTGCAATAGAGCCAGTCCTGTTGGCAGATGTGTGGGTGAGCCAGCCCTGAAGCTGTGAGCATGAGAGAGTTGTCCCCATTACTCACTTGTCATGTGGAGGCATAGGCAGGGGAGAGATGCCCCCAGCAATGCCTGAAACAGGTGAGAGAGCTGGCCCTGAGGTCAGAAGAGCTGGAGAGCTGACCCTGCCCCTTATCAGCTGCAGCACTCAGGAGAGCTGCCCCTATCCCATGCCTGGGCAACATAGTGAACTGGCCCTGAAGGTACAGGTGTGGGAAAAACAAGCCTGAGCACATGAAAACAGGAGAATGGACCCCATCCCTTGCTCATTGCAGCAAGGGATGAACTAGTCAGGGCAATTCAGGAGAGTTCACCCTGGTCGTGAGGACAAGGGAGAACTTGTCAGCAGACCAACCCTGCAAATACCCCGGTCCAGAACCAGGGTTGTAAGTTTTGATCCATACCAACATCCACCTCATCTGTGATCTACTGGAATATGTGAAGGGACGTGATCTGAAGACCCAAAGCTTCAGGATCTCCATGGCACAGGGCAACAATAGGCTAACCAAAAGGAGTTCCAGCGAAGGCTCAGCATTAATAGTGTAGCAGAAACCAGAGGCCTTGAACCAGACCAGTGACTCCTTGCAATAAGCACTTGCAAGATATGTGGATTTTCTTTTTCCTTTTCTTTTTATCATTCTCTTCTTTTTATTGGGGGTGAGAAACTGGAAGGGCAGAGGGTGGATATGAAGGGTTGGGAAAATGAATGGGATGGAGATGCATGATGTGAAAGACATGAAGAATAAACAAAAACAAACATAAAAAACAATATATATTCATTGTAGGATAACAGCAGCTATGGAAAGGGTATATTTTTAGTACTCTGGCCAAGTCAAAGTCATTGATTTGGTGTATTTCTTTGTATTTTTTACTGTGTTTATTTCCATAATTGAAATTGTGCCCTTTTGGTGATTGATAGTTTAAACATCAAGTTCTTTGGACTTGCTATCTTTACGGAAGCATTGCCCAGTGACTCTAAGCTTAGGCAGGCCTGGGTTTACATCAGCAGCTAAGCTGAGCCAAGATCTTAGCAGATCAGACAGAGTGTAGGCCTGCTCAGGCAGAGAAGAGAGCTGTACCAGTCTCTAAAAGAGAATGATCCTTCCATTTTCCCTCTTTGGTAGCACATGTATATCTATGCCAGTTGTGAAACTTTGGCATGTATCTGTAGAATTACATTTCTCCTCGTTGAGATAAATATGTATGGAATTATGTCAAACCCATAGCTGTGCTATATAACCCAAATACACACACACACACACTACACACTACACACACACACACACACACACACACACACACACACATTGAACTAATTTTGCACTAGGTGTGCTAAAGAAAGCCCTATAGAAGATAAGGCACATTTCCCCTTAGGACTCTTTCCTTTCTGACCAACCTGAGCAGCAGTATCCTCAGGCAGGTGGACCTCAGGGTGTACAGAAGAGACATTCAATAGCAATGGAAGTACTTGCAGTCTGAGGCCAGTGGGAGTGAAGGAAGAAAGTCCTTGGACTCACACTCTCAACCTGGGGCCATTGATTTTCAAAGAGAAGGGATGATTTGAAGGGAGTTAGCAAGAGATATGGCCATGTCTCAGTGAGACATGAACTGCCTACGAGCATGTAAGGTGTACTCAGAAAGAGTCTCAATCACTTAGACACCAAGGAAAAATGCCATTTCAAAGACCCCTGGAGGATGAGTCAAACCCAAGAGCTCTGGGAGGATGCAACTATCTTCCATACTCCCTGTGTCCAGAACAGGATGGATCCAGATCCCCTAGAACAATTCTGAGCGCATTCTCATCCTACGTACTACAAACACACCTGAGAGCTCAGGCTCGTTTGGGATGATTACAGCATTTTCTAGGGCCTGGTTTTAAGAATACTCATCCCACTCAGGATGTTTCCCCATAAAAGTGATAAGCTAGCAAAAATCATAATGCCAAGCATGAGAACCCCCTGCTTTGAGTTATTGTTCAGGAGAGTCCAAGAGACTCCCCAACAATATGGACTATTGCTGTTGTCTTTACTGTCTCACAGAGGATGAAGGTAAGCCTCTGTTGCTGAAGAAGCAGTTTGCTCTGGGCATAGGACTCTAAGGGTCTGAGCTGGATTTGACCTGAAGGTCTCCTCTCTGAGGACTAGTTTTCAAAGTGCCAGAAGGTGCTGTTCAAGTTGCCAAGAGAGGGAGACATTCAATAGTCTTACCCACCTAAGACACTTATGAACCACAATAACGACCAGAATGTCACAATAACCCTATAGCTGCAATAGTAGCACTCATATCTTGGTGATAACCAGCAGCTGTTGAACTGGTCTCAAGGTCTGCTCAACAGGTGGGGAATCATGCCTGGTGCTGGAAACCCAACCAATACCTGGAGTTCGTATGGCCATGGATCTTAGAGGAGGACCTACTAACACCAATATTTATTCTAAATGCACCAATAATTGTAGCCCTCACCCTTCCTCAAGGAAGATCATTGCAGAAGGCCACAACTGGTCAAAATGCAGAGAACAAGCAATTAAGGGAAGCCCATCCACAAACAACAATCTACAATCAACGCCTGCTATCACGGAAGAGGGAAATGTCAGGGCCTCAGCCCTAGACAAGAGCTCCAAACAACTGCTGAGGGAGGGAGAACCCGGCTTCCCAGAGAGGTGCTCCCTAACTTTTGCTTCCAGGCATGCTCAATAAAACTTCTCAGGTCGTTTAAGAGCATGGGAACAGAATTGGCTTTTGCCAAAACCTGTGATGTTAGTTCCTGAAGAAGTGTTCTTACCAACTACGGACATGTCCCCTAGTGACAACGATGGCAGTCGGAGCAATGAGCTGTGTTTGCCTCCCTTCTCCCCATGCAGTGCCTACTGCCTCTGCACTTGGATTTGCAAAGCTGAGCATTAATCAGCATCGCATCAGCGTAGACTTGTGCATATAAACAGAGCTCCACTGTTAAGTGTTCCAAGGCAATGTGGAGGGCAAATGAGTTAGGGCGGCCCTAACTTCTGTGGCCTGGCATCCACAGGGGAAGGTCAGGACCACTGTCTTAGATGACCTCAGTCCCTGCCCCTATAAGGCAGAGGTTATTTAATCATGGATTAGCATAGTGCTACTGGGTCCTACATCAGTGAGGAACAGGGCCTTTGACTCCCCAAAGGGAGCTGCCTTGGGAGCCTGCTGTGATCAGTGAGAGAGACACAGCCTCCTGAGAGGTAGAGCTATCTCATTTTTCTAATATAATTACCTAGAGGGACAGGGAACTTGGAGCTATAAATTCATGAATTGTCTGCAGAGGTTTGTTTCCTGCTATGCAGGGATGAACTGAAGGAAGAAAAACATCTCCATGAATAAAAGCAGCAACCCACAGTCTAATTTGCTTGTGAGATGCTCGCTGGGCAATTTGATGCTGGGATGTGGTGTTGGCTCACTGAATCATCTACCAGGGCTCCTCCTGTAGGTACCTGGCTAGTTTGGACAATGGTGCTGTAGCTGCTTTCTGAGATGGCCTCTGTACTTTTGTGACTCATGGATGGATTAACAGATAGAAAAGAGCAGTTCTGTTGCTATTCAGTGCAACCCCAGGAGAACCTGCATATTTTCTGTGGACTGAACTTGAAAGCTACAGCATTAACCTGACTTTTCTTCCCATCTCCCTAGTCGGACACAAATCATAGCCTTTTGGTTTTATCTGAGAACATACTGATTTAAGGAAGTCTTGCCTCATCACAGATAATTTAGAAAAAGGATGTTCAAACACCTTCACTCTATTGGTTGTAAAAATGCACTATCTTTGAAATATACTAACACATCTGTACTGATATGTAAATATTATACATGTTTTTTACATGCATATTTTAATTGAAACCAACGTTTCATACAGAAAGTCTTAACTAAATGTCATAATTCAATTTTAATCAATTTATTCTGTCCTTCTTTTAAAAACACAAATTGTAACCCACTAAATTGATTTTATGTTTCTTGGATATATCACGCAATCTTAAATCTTATTTTAAGGGGAGTGTTGTCCAATAAACATACGGTACAAACCACTGAATGTGAGCTATACATGCAACTTCCAATTGTCTAGGAGCAACACTAAGTGGATAAAAACGAACAGGTACAATTCATTTTAATAATATATTTTACATTGCGAAAATACTTTCTCTAGTTAGAATATCTTTTAGTATAGAGTACACATAAAAATGACCCGTATGATATTTTTCTTCTGTTGTTATCCAAAGTCTTTGAAACCTGGTGTATATATTACTGTACTTAGAGCAAGGACTTGTCATACCTTAAGAGCCCAAAAGTCCTGCAGAGTTTGTGGCTGTGTTGTGAAGTAGGGTGGCTTTAGCGACACTTCTAGAAGAAGAGCCAAGCATTTATTATACTCTTTACAGTGGGGTGAGGTATTGGCAACATATTTTTTCTTTTCTTTTATGTTACTGAAACAGCATTTCCCAGGCACCTCTGCCCTAGCACCAAGAAATGCATTACATGCCTTACAGTAGAACAGACTTTGGACTGGAGTCTATATTTACTAGTAGATTCCCTATCTGTGTGTGTCTCTTTGGAGAACAGTGTGGGGAAGGGTAAGAAGAAGGACATTCTTCCTTTACAAGTAAACCTCAAGATGGATATGGGAGCAAAACCTTTCAGACAGCAACTGTGTCCTAATAGAAAATCATTAAGTTATCATCTAAGGTTTTAAAAATTATAGTGTGTGTGTGTGTGTGTGTGTGTATGTGTGTGTGTGCGCGCGCGCACACACACTCATTCCACAGCCTGTTTGTGGATGTCAGAGAGTAAGATGCAGAAGTAAGTTCTTTCCTTTAACTATGTAGATCCCAGGGATCAAACTCAGGTCTTCAGTCTTGGTGTCAAGAGCCGTTAGTCAATGACCCATCTCCCTGGCTCCCTGAAGGATTTTTGAGACTATCTTTTTTCCCCTGCCAGAAGCTTAATTTGGTCAGGGTTGTCTCTCTTTTATTAGCCTTTCTTTGACCTCTTTCTGTATTGTGGAGTAGCTCATGTATCCCTGCATGGCCATGCTGGCCAACATCCCCTATTCTCTGTTCAAGTACTAGAGACATGACTAGGAGAATTGATGGAACTAGCGTGGCTGTGTTTCAAATGTTGTTAAGATCATTATTGTTGATGATGACAGGACTAGCAGCTGATATTTACACCAGTCTTTAAAATTAAAACTTGCTTACAAATACATCATCTGGTTTAATTTTCTGAGCAGCCGTGGAAGTTGACATTGTTACTATCGTCTTCGTTTTATATTGAGGAAACTAAGGTTCCAGGTGGTTAAGTAAATTGCTCAAGATTGTACATTTGCTTTAATTAGCAAATAGGTTTTGAACACTTATCAGGCACAACATCACATGGTGGTCATATAACAGGAGATAAATTTACTGCTGTTGTGTAAAGTTTAATTCAAATGCAGGTCTCTTCTGTCAGAATTTCAAGCCGTTTCACTTGATGCAACGGAAATGCTACCTTCTTAGTTTATTCGTGACTCGTATATCATCCATCATTAGTTATGTAGGCAACTAATTGGATATCCAAAGACAGAATGCTTGCTTTCAATATTCACCAACTTCCTTTAAAGTCATTTTATTACCTGGAAATGAACAACTCTTCTCTAGATTTTGAGCGATCGCTATTTATACTGGTAGACATAAAACAGAAAACTGAACCTGGCCTTTGTTAAGTCCCAACCTTCAGTTTTCAAAGCTGAGTCCTCACTTTATTTTTCAGAATGATCTACACCTTCTATAGCACAGCTCTTGACTGATGTTAAGTAAACAAACAAACAAAAATGAAAGAAGTGCCTAAAGGAGGTTTTTTGGCTCCAATAAATTTAAGAATCTATTAAGTCGGCAGAGTTAAATAGATTTCTTTAAAGAAATTTTCAGAGTCCCTAATACACAAACATGATTTGTGAAACAGCAAGATCGATAAAGATATAAATGCACATTTAGAATAGAGATGTAGATGAAGATACAGATTATACATATAGGTAGAGAAATGGGAGGTGACCATTACATCATGGTTAAGTGAGCAGATTCAAGATTTGGACTGCCATGAATCCTGATGACAACACTTGCTGGTTGGCTTACTTCTCTTGTATCAGGTTTTTCTTCTGTGAAATGGACATAGAGATGGGGTTGTATGGTGGACACAGACTTCAAATCATGGAATTAGAGAGCACTGTGTGGAATTACCTTAGGAGGTGAAGAAACTCTTAGTCAAGGAGTTGAAAGTAACACAGTCTCATGGGCCTATGTTTACTCCCCTGCAGAATATAACCGCCCTTCTCCTGGGCGGATTGGTACTTTTCCTTTGTGTCTGAAGAATGATGTGTTTCTCATCCCCCAAATCCCTCAAATATTTTCCCTGCTTTCTTTTCATTGTCTTTGGATAAAGTTTATTTGTATCTATCCCATAGTGAAGAGGACTCACTGAAACACTGTTAGAGAAAAATGAATACCAGAATAAAGGTTTCTTTCATAACTTGTCACACACAAAAAAATACTGTTTTTTTGAAGAGAAGAGAAAATTTCGCTTTAATTCTACTTAGCATTTTGAAGTTTCTCTGGGGTCCAATTTGAGAACCCTTATTTTGCAGGTATGTATCTGAGCTGGGGGAGGTGTTCGACCTCATCATCTAGCTTTTTCTCATCAGAGTGCCTATTTCAAGAGTGAAGCTCCCATAAGGCCTGCATTCCGTATATGCATTTGCATGACATTTAGCATGGGCATTCTCCAAACTGCTTTTCATTTAGAGGCGGTAGCGAATGGACCTTTAGGGAGAAGATGACTGAGGGAAACACCAGAATTTGAAGCTCTTCCTTGGAAGCTTTTTGCACAGATTTGTTGAAAAGATATTTAGGTTTGCATTGCAACTATGTGGTTCTGAGCAATAATAGACATTTTCTTCTTTGGTTAGCAAGACTTATTAATTGCCTAGCATGTGCAGAGAGCAGTGCATTTGGTGTTAATGATAATGTAAAACAGATTTGAGAACACAATCTGCTCTACATGAGCTGAAATTCCAAGTTGCTACTGTGGACAGCGTAATCTTTTTACTCCCTTCCCTTCTCTTGCTACTGTGGAGGGATGAACTAGAACTGTCCCAGCAGTATAGGTTCTAGGAAGGTCCAGAATAAGAGTCATCTCATTGGAGTGGGTATCTGTCTTGGTTAGGTTTCTGTTGCTGCAATAAAACACCATGGCCAGAAGCAACTTGGGGGAAAAAGTGTTTATTTGGCCCCCCCACATTAATCATTAATGAAGAAAATGCCCTAAAGGTTTGCCTACAGCTCATCTTATGGAGGCATTTTCTCAATTAAGATTTTTTCTTTCCAGATACAGCTAGGTTTGTGTCAACTTGACAAAAACAACCAGTACAGCATCTTTCCCTCTACACGGCCAGGAAAACACCGCCTGGTTGTAATTTCTCTTGTAGTGGGGCCAGATCCCAGGTAAAAGAGGAGGACCCAGTGCTTCTGGCAGAGTCCCACAGGGCAGAGGTGGCTCTGGTGGTGATTTTCTGTTTCCTAAAATCTAGGACACAAAGCTGGGGAACGCAAATGCTTGCCTCTGCTACAGGTGATTACTCCATAGGTAAGTCATAAAGAGACCAACTACTCTAAGCTCTCCCAGGGGAGTTCACTGTCCTCTTGCTCTTTCTGCAGGACTGTGGATGGAGATGACAGTCCATGTGTTTTCATCCAGACTTGGAATATCATTGCTACAACAGGCAAGACCCAAGAAGGAATCATGGGTAAAGAGGTGGAGAATCTTCTAGGAAGAGATGGAGAGGGGATGAGGTTGCTGACAGGGGTTCTTAAAGCAAGCGCTGCAGGTCATAGGTAGAAGGCCACACACAGGGAATACTATTGCAGGGGCTGACCTCACAGGAGTCACTTAATTTGACAGCACTGTCAACACTTGTGATGTACCTGACCTTATAGTAAAGATCTCTGAATACTGATCTGGTGAAAGCTGATGGACAAGGTGGCCCAGTGATAGAGGACCATGGATCCTCTCTTCTGGGTATTATAGAAGGGGCTGGAATACTTTTAATTTGTAAGAAGTAGGGACTGGGAAAGCACATGGAAAAACAGAACAGAACAGGACAAAACAAACAGCTCTAGAAAAAGAAAGCAAAAATTTACCTAGCTAGCAAACATCACTCATAAAGGAAGGAAACGCCTGGCATTTCAGGTCATCTAAAACATCTGAGTTATATTTTTCTTCCTTTCTTTTCTGTAGCTTTCTCTTTATCTTTCCATTTTGTTTTTATTCCCTGTTGTCTTTTCCACTCTCCTTTCATCCTTTCCTTCTTGGCTTCTTTCTCTTTTCCTTTTCTCCAAAGTTTTTTATTTCTCTTCCATCTTTTTAGGTTTCACATCGCCTGTGATTGCTGCCCTCACTGTTTTTATAATGATATATTATATAATAGAGTTATATTATGGGCCTCGCTCATGTCCTCTGTTCCTTACCTGATTGTGGCATAATGGGAGCCAAGGCTGCTAGGCTCATTCTCATCTTTCCTTGTGCTCATTCACACATAATATTTGGGGCCATTCACTGCACGCACTATTTCTCATTAGGAGTGGCCAGATGATCAAGATGGGGCAGTAATATGGAAGAGCATGTGAGAATGTCAGCTGCACATATGTGGGGCTCACCAGCTGAGATTTAGATCCACTTTGCTATTTTGTTGTCCTTCCTCCTGCTGTTGACTGGCCGTGAGAATGGGGTCTGGAGCTATAGGAGCTGTCTTGGACTCCCAGAGGACTTGCAAGTGGAAATTACACACCAACCAGACTGGAGTGGAGACAGCAAGAGCCTGAGCTCACAAGAATGTTGTGTCCACTATGCCAGCCCTGGCCTGGATGTGTCTAGACTCCGTCACATGAGAAATAAGCAAATTTCAATATTGTATAGGCCATTGCTATTTCCAATTTCTGTAGATGAATTCAGTGCCAAGTGATCCACTAACCTCATAAAAAAAATACTTCATAGACTTCATTATTCCCTCTTTGTCATTTATTCTTTCATTTTTTCTCTTAAGGAGAATGTGGAACTTTGAGGGCTGCCTGAGTGCCGTCACGTGTGATTGTACATCACAAACAATGAGGCATTTCTGACTCTTTTCCATGATCAACATCCCCTCACCCCCAGGTTCAATGCAGAACTTTGGGGGTCTGTATAGTAGCCAAGAGCCCCAACCTGAGTCTCCCACAGACACTGTGTATGAAGAAGCAAGGCAATCTGTCTGGACTGTCAGCTACTGGCCAGGAGTCTAGGCAAGGCAACAATTTACGAGATGCCTTTGACACTGAGTGTAAGGGAAGGCTTCATCAAACAGATTTTGCTGGCTGTGTTGTATGTACATTCACAAAGTAATTTACAGTTCCCTTGGAAACACAGAAGAGTGTGGGTCTAAATTTAGAGTGTTCATTCTGAGCCAATGTAATAAGCGCAAAGAATATTCAGAATGAAGAAATGTGGGACAATTTAATCTATAAACTTCAAGCTCATCGGTTGGGTCACCCAGACCATAGCTGCTCCATTAGGAGGCCACTCAAAGGGCAGGGGGAAGTGACCACTTCTCCGCCTGCGCTAAGACCTCCCATCCTTGACAGATTGCTTTTTTAGTTTTCTCCTTTGTCTTTTCAGTTGTGTGAGGCCCCATGGCATTTGCCATCTGTCTTCTGCTAAATTTTCTTGCAAAGTGTCTCAGTGTGTGGTATCAAAGAACCAGCAGGAGAAGCTCTCAGGATGCAGCCAGATCACATTTTCAAAAATCCATCAACATGTTGGTTTCTCAGGAAGGTCCTGGCAGCTTATGTGGTAAGGCGCATCCATTTCTGGACAACAGGTATGAGGCAGGGTACCTTCTAGAAGCAGAGGCTTCAGATAAGCTTCACCTTTTATGATGACAACATCTGAGATGACAACTGCCTCTGGAAACTCAGGTTCTTTTCTTGGACCAAGCAATCAATTATCTCTTGCCTACAGTGAATCTTGCATCCATCTGCATATGGCTCCCGGACACCCTCCATAGGGCCGTGGAGGGGACCTGACCAGCAGCAAACTTATTCCTCCTGCATGGGAACTGCTTCCTGGCATCCCCTACTGAACTACAACACTGTAACCTCTCTGCCACTTTCCTAGAAGTTAGCACCTTGCCTACACTTATTCTGCTTACTTCAGAATCTATGGGCAAGTTCCTTGGCACAGCGGCATTTAGAGATTTGACGGGGGAGAAGGAACTAGCCACAAAGATTGAGAAGAGGCACCTGCTGAGGCAAGAGCAGAATCAAGAGAGTAGAGCCTAATGTCAAGTAAATGATAATGCAGAGAGGATGGGGAGTCTGTTTGCATTAGGAACTGTAAGCAGATCAGGTAGGGTGAACCTCAGAACTGATCACTGAGTTTGGCTGCATGGAAGTCATAAATACTGTCAGAGCAGAGGAAAATAGACGTAGAAAGGATATTCTCTTCACTGGACTGAGGTCCTGAGTAGGCACGGGAGGGTGGACCTAGTATTCAAGTAGAAGGGTCTGCTTTCCAAGAAAAGGCAAGTCTCTGGAGTGGAGGGAGAGGTTACAGCTGTGAAGGCAAGTTGGTTAGCAGGTGAGTTATTGGAAACAGCAGAATCACGCTTGTAATTCTTCTTGTTTCCCAAAGAGTTAGGTGACCAGCAGAGGGTGAAGGTGACTATTGTTTGGATTACTCTGCTTATTGCTATGACACAATATCTCACCTGATGAAGGACTTATTTTGGCTCACAGATTGAGGCAAGAAAGGCATGAGGCCAAGAGCTACAATGATGAGTGAGGTTGCTGAATGGCGCTGGCCACATTTAGTGTGGGTTCTGATCCTGAGTTCAGTATCTCTAGAACCACCCTAGAGATATCATCAGAGGGGTGTGTGTCCTGTGCCTTCTAGGTGCTCCAAATTCTGTCAAGTTGACAATGGGTCTCTCTCTCTCTCTCTCTCTCTCTCTCTCCCCCTCCCTCTTTTCAATTACTTTCTTCCTTTCCTTCCTTCCTTCTTTCCTTTCCTTCCCTTCCCTTTCCCTTTCTCCCTCCCTTCCTCCCTTCCTTTCTGTTTGAATGGAAGCTTCACCCCAGCCTCTGGCATCCATATAACCAGAGCGTTTGTAATGTTTGGGTGGAACCTCCATCCCAAGCCCCCTCCCCTGGAGTTGCCTCAGTTCAGACTCCGCCCCTGAGAAAGTCTGCCAAATGATGACCCCCTTCCCCAGAGATGCCCAAGACCACACCCACAGGGTATTTAAACTGCCCCCTCCAGAGAATAGGCACTTGGTTTTCCAGTCTCTGGGGTCTAGTAAGTCTTCCTGGAGCATGGTATCCATTAAACCTGGACCTTTTCTAATTCGGTTTGATTTGGTCTCATTTGGATTTATAATGTCCATGGAGAGGATTATTGGGGTGCAGAAACTTTCCTCTTTCTTCCCTCCCTCCCTCCCTCCTTCCTTCCTTCCTTCCTTTCTTCCTTTTGTTCTTTCATTCTTTCTTTCTGTCAGGCTCTCTATGTAGCCCATGTTGACTCTGAACTTGCTATGTAGCTAAGGATAATCTTGAACTTATGATCTCCTTGCCTTAGCCCCAGCCTGCTGGAATCACAAGTACCATATGTCCCTCTGCCTGGTTTATTTGGTGCTAGAGTTCAGATTTAGGCTTCATGTATATACTAAAACTAGCACCCTATCAACCAAGTCACACCCCAGTGCCAAAATGAATATTAGCAATCAGGTATAGTTTATTCATCTCTGTGTTATCTTTGTGTCTCTAGCAATTAGCATTGTGCCTGAACATGGCTGGCATTAACACAGGTTGGCAAATAGGTTGAACCGAGGCTTTGCGGAGTGACTTGACATTAGGGTCATTTATCCTGGTTTATATTTTCCAGAAAATATAACCTCCTTTTGATTTTGAACTGCTTATTAACCCCTCTAGGTCAGTCCCAGCCTCGAATGCAGGCGTAGCCTCTCAGCTCTACACCATCCTTTTCTTCTGTTCAGAAGTCACTTGGGACTTTCACATTACCACATCTCGGGACTAGTCCTCAGTTCTTGTTAGGTTATTCAGTACATGCACACCCTACACACACACACACACACACACACACACACACACACAGCAGATGTTTACACACCTTGTGCATAGTTTAAAGATGGTGGGAATTCAGGTCTACGGGCAATCCATGGAGGGTCTGGAGTGTTGGTGGCAGAGGGAGCCTCCAGGTTTCCTCTCTAGCTGTTTGGGGAAAGTGCCGCAGCAGACTAGTCCTAAGATTGTCTGGGTACAGCAGTACCGTTCTCCCTTTCTTAGCAGCATCTACTCTAGTGTAATACTCTATTGCTTAGGCAAAAAATTAAAAAACAATTCCTAAAACTGAGGCAGTGGGGATTCACCAAGCAGAGAAGTGGAGTGTGAATTACTAAACAGAACTGTAGAGTGATGTAGCAGCATGGTGCATTTTGCATTTGGAAGTCTTCCCAGCCGGAAACTGTGGTGAGGACATAATGGGCAGGGCAGGCATCTGTCAAGAGGTTTCTCTGGGCTGTGGCTTTACTGTAGCTGCAAGCTGTCTTCCGAGTTGGGGGAGTTCTACAGTAGGGCACAGGTAGACAGCATGGTCAGTCTGAGTTTGCTTCACTGACCTCTTCTTTTATATATTGTTTTCTCTTGTCTCCCACCCCATCCCCATTCACCTGTTATAGCCATTTTCAAACAATTTTTAGGCATTGCTATACATAAAAGTCAGCAGGACACATAAAATAGCATCATAAATAAGACCAAGAATTCTAAAAGTGATTGGAGATGTCTGCAAAGACAAGAAGACCCTGAGTTAGAATGAAGAGCCCCGGGGTCACACCTAGGGGGGTGTTCAAAGATGGATAGAGGAGAGAGGTGGTTCTAACACTTGTTCTGAGATCCAGGACTCTACTGTTACATTCAGTGGCTCACTGGATGTTGAGAGTGAGAACATGTTTTTAGGGCTGACTCAAGGGTTAAGAAGAAAGTATTCAAGAGTCCTGAAACCACAACAAATGCATTTTTCCATGGAGACAGATGCACACAGAGTGCAGAGAAGGAAGAGGAGAAAGCTTTTGCTCACATCACCTTGGCTGGCCTCAGCCATTAGTCATTCTCTTTCCAAGCATTAAAATGCAATAAATATAAAAAGTCCTGTCAACTGCCCCAGACTGTATTTATTCAGATCAGTCAGAACAGGTTCCTAAAAACAAATACCACCATATCAGAAAGATCCAAGGAGTCTGAGAACATGTCCGAAAGCAACTCCCAAACATGCTTAAAGCCAATTCGTCTGTCTCCAGGCACTACGGATTCACCTATGGTGGACATTCATTGCGAAGTCCCCACCCCCTTACCAGTGCTCAGTGCTAGTTTGTTTTTCGAAGGCCAGTGAAAAGTAGGCTGTAAAGATAGTAACATATTCACCCACAAATATTTACAACACTTTCCTACGGGCAACTTGTAGCTCAATGGAACATTTACTCTGTAGTATAATTTTTCAATAATATTACATGCATTAATAAAGGTAATTTAGAAGAAGCCCCCATAAAGTCATCTGACTTTTTTTTTTTTTGCGATTGCCAGAGCAATAAAATGCCTTTGCATTATGCCACCGTAGGAAAGCTGTGCCCTTTTGCTTGATTAAGTAAAGTCCCTTCAGCGTTTACAACCACACATTTGTGTGGCACTTTATTGCCATCTTATTTTAATCTGAGCTATGCATTTCCTGACTCTGGATGGCTCTGCCCTGAGAGTTTTGAAGAATATTGTTCTCTGCTACAGCAGAAAGATTGGGGTGTGGGCACATGGTTTTATTCTGTCAAAGGTTTGCCACATTTAATCTACCCTTAGGATTCCAGGCCAACCAGGTCCTTTTTTGTAATGGTTTGAAAGTGTTTCCTGGTTATCAACTGTGCGTTAAACTTAGTGGCGGGACTGTGGGGAAATTCAAAGTCAAGGTCTGGGATAAACAGTTTTTTAAAAGTGTAGCTAAGAGGATGAGACTTCTAGTGTGTCCTTCGAGTCCCCTCCATGGTGACATTTCCTTATCAGAGGGTTGTTTTATCATCAAGAAGAGGGGAGAAAAGATGGAAACGAGAAGAAGGGGGAACTCATAAAAACTGACGATAATGAAGTAGGGTGAAGGGGTTGAGAAGAAATGAATGCAGAGAGGTGCATTCTGGGGCTGATTGCTCTTTGGTTTGAGATATGATTTCCTTTGTGACTGCAAGTGTTTCAGAAAGCATTGCTGACTGTACAAGTGCTGTGTTTAGGGGTTGATCTTCTATAGCAGAGGGTCTCTGCAGACGGCTGCAATAGCAGGCTGTGTCTCTAGAAGTGTAAGTTTGAGTAGTGGTAGTCCCACAGCCATAAGTCAATAGGCGAGCCTGAGCTTCATCACCATGGACTTGAGAATCCGTGTCCACTAAATCTGCATCTCTTAGGACAGACAGATTCTAGCCAACTTCTGTGTTATGCCAGACTTAGAAATTCCAAAGTACTTACAACCTGGCAGGAAATCCCAAACCAACATCAAAGTTAAAACCTGTGATAGAAACAGCATGCAGTGGGGCGACAGTGGAGAGCTATGGCGCTGGCTGGTTGGAAGCAGGAAGACTCCCTCAACCTAAGGAATGTCTGGAAGGAGGTGCTTGAGCTTTTGCCCAAGCAGTCTGAGACCTTTGCAGGGAAGATGCAGGATTTAAAAGGGTCCTTAGACGTTTGGGTCTGCTGAGGGGAATAGGTAGAAAGGTACCCAAGCCCATCCCAGGCGGTACAGCAAATGTGACTGGCTCCTCATTGAGACCTTACCTTGTGGTCTATGAACAAAACTTCCTGTGAGCCATCTCTGCAGAAGAGTCTGGATTCAAACCTACCTTCCACAAACCACAGCCAGGAAATAATAGAAAACGGGAATCATCCACGCAGTAGAGGGCAGGGAGCAGCGTTTTCATCCCTGGGATTGCCTTGGTAAGTAAAGCCTCTGTCGCCTGTTCCCCCAGAGACACATCAACCTAACATGCAGATGTACAACCAAATAGCTCTATGTGGTGATCAGTGCCCTGGGGGAGATAACAGGATGCTGAGATGATTGTGAAGGAGGAAGAAGCTACTAAAGAAAACGTGTTCAGGGGAAGCCTCGCCTAGGTGATGCTTAAACCAGGACATGAAAAAAAAAAAAAAGCTCGATAAAGTTACACAGAGAGGCAGTGATGGCACGGGGGTGGGGGTGGGGCAGGGGAAGCATGTGTAAAGACTTTGTATTGGGAAAGAATTTGGCCCTTTTGAAGACTCTGGGCAAAGAGCCTCACTGAAGCACTGTTAGGAGAGTAACAGGAAGCATGTGTCCCAGGTGCAGAGAGAGCTGGACCAGATCATTTAAGGTATAGACACCAAAAAGAAAAAAAGAGAAAAAGACCTTAGATTGTATCACTACTATGATAGAAATCCACCAAGAGTCTGTGCGGCTAATAAACTTGTTCAAGGAATTTTTCATTTCTTGGTTTCTCTCTGCAAAGATTTTCAATAATAAATTCCTAACCCTTCACAGGCATGTGTAGGTCCCAGCCATGTTTGCTGCAGATTATGGTCTGGCCATTCAGGTTTACTCACTGCAGGTTCCCAGCAGCCAACAGATGGAGAATAGCATTTAGTTGGCGGCGGTGGCTGGTAATTACAGTGTATATTTAAAGAAGAAATAACTACATTTCCTGCTTCAAGCTCTCTCTTATGAAATGGAGAACCAATATCTCCCAAATTATATAGCGGAGATGCGATCCACAGTTCCAGGAACTGATAGAAAACTCCCCGAGGTTAATAATTCATGCATGACCTGTGATTGCGGTTGTACGTTTTATCTGTTTTCATTAGATGTTCTCTTTTATTGAGTTTTCGCATTGTACATTGGTAGCCTGGATGTGCCCCTGTTTGAAATAAGCTTTTGCTTTTGAAATGTTCTGGACTATATAATTTCATTTGAACCATTATGAGGAGCACATGGTTCCTGTGTGTCAGGCTTTTTAAATTGTTTCACACTGCTATCTAAGACTGTGGTTTGGAGATCAATTCCAAACTTTCTAGGTCCAAGCATCAAGAGTCTCACTTTCTTATGGGTTAATCTGTACCCCTGCTTCTCAACAAATAGCTACCTGATTCTGAGAATAGAGTTTCAAATTCAAAATATGCTGCAAGAAGCTACCACATTCTCTTCAGCATGAATTGTATCCCTGTTCTGTGCACTGCAGAAGGAAAATGACATTTCAGCCATTTGGCTTGATGCTGGCACCATGGAGCTACGTGCAGGATCTGGCTTGCCTCTGTCACTTTATTGCTTGGAATACTCTTTCTCTTCCATGAAATGCCTGTTAGTTTAACGTCCTAAAACTATGTAGAAATTCCTGAAGTAAGGGATACCATGCAGCTATTGATGGATCATCTAATTTATACCTTATGTTCTTTCCTATCTGATTTCTAAAATGATCTCAAAATGGTATTACTAGAAATACATACATCCTTTGTGTGTATTTATGGATATGTATATATTTGTACATATATACATGCAAAATATTAGTAGTGGCTCTCTCTTGATTTTAATTATTCCTTTTGTTTATATTTTCTAACCTTTGCAATGGGCTGAATTGCTTGTCTAATGCAAAGGTGCCTAGAGCAAGGGAACTGGCAGTCATGGTAAACTGGGGGAGGAAGAGAAACAATAAACTAGAATAAACAATAAACATGAAACTAGATTGTCTAGGCTGGGAGATGGCTTAGTGGTTAGGGTGCTTGCTGTGCAAGCATAGGTATCCAAGTTCTGGTCCCCAGCACTCATATAGAGGTCCTTAGGAGGTAACATATGCCTGCAATTCCAGGGTTGGGAGTTAGAGACAGAAGGATTGTAGAGGATCACTAGCCAGCCAGTCTAGTCAACTGGTGAACTCCAGGTTCAGTGAGAGATTGTCTCAAAGGGCAGGGAGGGAAGATATGAAGGGGAATACCTGACAACAATCTCTGACCTCCACAGGGTGCACCCCTCCCTACAGACTGTAGGGGCCTTCAACTTCAAGGTAAGTAGAATGTAAGTGCCTAGGATATTCATATGTGCATATGTGCGTGTGTGCACGTGTATGCATGTGTGCCTTGCATGCGTGCATGCCTGTGTGTGCCTGAGTGTGTGTGTGTGTGTGTGTGTGTGTGTGTGTGCATGTGTGCATGTGTATTACGGAGGCACAGAACCCCCTCAAGATTCTCCTTAAGATATACACTGTAAACTAGGATGCATCATCAGGATTTCTTCACATTTTACTTGGATTCTTATCTTTTGGAGGAGATGGTGGACAGTACAGGGTACTGATAGGTGCTGAGGGTATGGGGAGAGGAGAGATCTGGTCTTCTCAGATACCAGCAGTGAGTTTAACTCCCTCTCTCTCCTTCTCATTCCTTAGCTTCTCTTTAAGTTGTCCATCTCTTCGTCTGCTTCCTCATTTCATCCTTGCTTCTTTTGAGGAGGGAGGCACGGCTCTTACATCATTCATGGATTTTCCTTGGTATCTTCTGATAGCTATGGATTAGTAACATTTGTCTCCATGATCTTACTGAGATACTTAAAGGGAATCAGTTTTATTTTAGCTCATGGTTCCAAAGGTTCAGCCCAGAACCACTTGACTCCATTTCTGGGCTTGTGGTAGGGTAAAGTACCATGGCGGCAGGGGTATGTGGAGGAGAAATTGTTTACCTCATGGTAGACAGAAAGTAGACAGAAGGGGAGGGGCTAAGAACAGGTCCAACCTTCAAAACTGTGTTGCTTCCTGAGACTACTTCCTGACCCTGGGATCTTCCTCTTGGAGTTTTCAGAACCTTTAAAATTAGTGTTGTCATCCCAGAACCAAATGTCAGTATGTGAGTCTATGGGAGGGTATTTCATATTCAAACCATAACAAAAGGAAACTGTTAGTCTCCTCCATTACTTTCTCTTTAATGTTATTTTATGTTCACAGGTATGTGCAGATCATAACCATGTGCTGTGAAATATTCATTTGTAAACTGTGAAGACATGTTGCTCTCATTGTTAATAAAAAGCTGATTGGCTTCTGGCGAGGCAGGACTTTCAGGGCAGAGAGGATGCTGGGGAAAAGAAGGATGGAGTCAGAGGAATTGCCAGCCAGCCAGAGAGGAAGCAGGACATGCAGGAGAGGCAAAAGCTATGAGCCTGGGGCAGCACATAGATTAATAGAAATGAGTTCATTTAAGTTGTAAGAGCTAGTTAGTAGTAAGCCTTAGCAATCAGGCAAGCATTTAAGTTTAATAAGTCTCTGTGTGGTTATTTGGGGAGTGGTCTGACAGAATAGAAGAATCCATCTACAGCCATGTATGCTGCTGCTGCAGTCCTGGCATACATTTGTGTGTGTATGGACATATGTACTTGTGTATATGTGTGTGTGTGCTCATGCACCAGTAGAGGTCAGATGTCAACTTGGGTGTCATTTCTCAGGAGCCAGCCATGTTATTTTTTGAGATAAGCACTTTAGAATCATCTAGGCTGGCCAGCCGGGGAGCCCCAGAAATCCTCTTGCCCCTCCCAGTGCTGGATTAGAAACATGTGCTACCATGGCAGCTTGAGATTTAAACTCAGGCCTTCACACTGGCACAGATAGTACTCCACTCAACTCTTTCACTACCAGCTCTTAATAAACAAGTCAAGCTTTCAGAAGTCAGAAAACAATTTCTCAAAACAGCAAAATGCTTCCTGGAATCAAAGCATGAGACTTCAAGCCTATGTTGTGTGTTTTACAACACCTTTTGGGAGACCCTAGTGATCTCTCTCTCTCTCTCTCTCTCTCTCTCTCTCTCTCTCTCTCTCTGCTCTCACTGTTCTTATTCTCTTTTAGTTGTTATTTATTCTTGATTTTTTTAAAAAAAAATTTCCCTACTTGTGGACAAAGAATAATTTCTTGGGCAAGAAAGACTTTTGTCTCTGCGTGGTCAGGGCTGTGTGCAGAGCTCAAAGGAAAATTCCTCAGGTAATACCACTAAATTTCATCCTAACACATGTAATGTGGAGCCAATTATGTATCTATCGTGTAAGCTTGTTATGAGGATTTAATGAGAGAATCTAGGAGAAACACTTAACACTCAGGCCGGGCAGTAAGTGGTAAGGGCTCAGTAAATGTTGCTGATTGCAGCAGGTGTTAGTATCGCTCCTGCTACTCTGTGGTTTCTTGCTGTCCATTGGGAATAAAGAAGGCAGCCTCCAGAATTCAGCCACTTCCTCCTACTGGATTCAGCCTTGCCTCTCCTCTTGAACCACACCCTTCTCAGCCACACCCTCCTACTGAATTCAGCTTCACCTCTCCTTTTGAACCACGCCCTTCTCCTCAGCTAAACCCTCTTTCTAGCAGAGCTGATCAATCACGTGTCCTCCCAGGTGGGAAGCAGGTAAGATATGTCAAGGTTCAAGG
Organism: Microtus oregoni; assembly: GCF_018167655.1. Classification (NCBI taxonomy): domain Eukaryota; kingdom Metazoa; phylum Chordata; class Mammalia; order Rodentia; family Cricetidae; genus Microtus; species Microtus oregoni. The sequence continues at coordinate 38,988,923 of NW_024543072.1, forward strand.
TTCCTCATATTCAGTTGGTGGCCCCTGGAAGCCTCCAGTGAACCTGTAGCCCAAAACTGAACCTGGAGCTGTTCCTGTCCCTAAGGTGGGCAGAGGATCATGGGAAAAAATGGAGTGTGAGTGTAAGCTAGCAGGCTTTCTACAACAAGAAAGGATTGGCCTGTCATTATGCCAACACAATGGGCAGCCTAGGAAATGCTACAATTGCTTGGACACACTTCAGCATTACTGGGTCAAGGAAGACCTGACTCCAGGGCCTGAGGATCAGTTTTTATAAGTTCCTGACTTCTGATATAATGATCAGCCTGCTGGTGTAGCTACTTGATGACATATTTAAGTGATGGCAGATAATAGGAGGCTTTGCAAAGGCTTTAAACCTTTGTATTCAACAGTAAGGACCAAATGAGGCTTTAGAAGACGCTGGAAAATGCTGCTTGACCAAGCACCTTGACCCTATTCCATTTGCAGACTTATATTGAACCAGGTAGAGAAACTTGTATTTTTCCAGGGAGCTTTGCTGTCCCTTCCTCTCTTATATAGACACACACAGGCATTCACAGATATGTACAAAGGAGCACACACATGCATACACACAAAAATGCATACATGTATGCATGCACATTAATATACACATTTCTATGCCCACAGCAATGCCTATAGGTTACCACCACACTTGGGTATCTCATAGAAAGCTAATCCTGCAGGATGCCTTGGGGGCATCATTCTCTCCCTTTCCTTCTTTCCCCATATCCTCTTCACATCCTGGATTCTTGAATATATTGGGTGGTTCTGCAGACCACTTAGGAGAAATTTGCCTTGTGTGCTGGGTCAGCATTAAATAAGCCCTGAAAGCTAGATACTCATGGTGGCCTCACATCCCTGAAAGGATATCTGTGAAGATGAAGTTGAATGGTGGAGGAAAGCAAAATGCTGTAAGGAAAAAAAATGCGGCTTCACAGATGCGCCAGAAGAAGCAGGGGCTCCTGTAGAGGGGAGTTTCTGTCCTGCCCAGTCCCACAGCTGTTCAGTCCCATAGAAATACACAGAGTCTTATATTAATTATAAATTATTTGGCCTATTAGCTCAGACTTGTTAACTAGCTCTTAGAAATTAAATTAACCCATAATTCTTTTTTTTTAAAGATTTATTTACTTATTTTGTTTATAGTGTTCTGTCTACATGTATGCCTGCAGTCCAGAAGAGGGCACCAGATTTCATTACAGATGGTTGTGAGCCACCATGTGGTTGCTGGGAATTGAACTCAGGACCTCCGAAAGAGCAGTCAGTACTCTTAACCTCTAAGCCATCTCTCCAGCCCTAACCCATAATTCTTGTATGTGGCTTGGTACCTTTTCTCATTAAAGCATTCTCATCTTGTTTCCTCTGCATCTTGCTGGTGACTGACTCTGCCTTTCCTCTTCCCAGAATTCTTAGTCTAGTTGCCTCACCTATACTTCCTGCTTGGCTACTGGCCAATCAATGTTTTATTAAACTGATACGAGTGACAAATCTTTACAGCATCCAACAGCATTATCCCACAGCAGGCTCCCCTCTGCTACTTAGCACATTGGATTCCCAGTAAACTGGGCTGACTTTCTGACCAGTCTCCTTTAACCTGGTCACAGGAGACAATGGGATTCTGTTACTTTGTGTTTGAGTTCTGCCTGTCAGGGCTTCTCTCCTCTATGCTTCCTTTTTTGTAGCCCTAGAAGTGTCACATTTTCTGTTGATACAAATCAACCTCACCCACAGCCTCACAGCTCCCTAAGTTGCTTTCTGAGTACCCACTCATCCACCCCCACAGGTTCCCTGTTACATCAATTATGTCTCCACTTTCTTTCCCTGCTCACATCCTTCTGGAGTCTATTCCCTCTTCACCAGGTGTCTCGGGATTCTGGTGAGAAAGTTAGCTCTTCCACTCTCTCATTTGGCTTGAGCATCTCTGGGACAAACCTCAGTCCACCAAGGGGACCCTCTGCCTCATGTGACACCAGAGAGGAAAAGTGATTGTCCAGCCTTCTAATTTGTACCAATTTCTGCTGGGTCCTTGGCAGGGCTTCATAAGCTTTGTTTCTCTGTCCCTCCCCCATCAGATACTCCTCTCTCCAAGACACTGTGGACCATCTTTTCAGAGTCTCCTGCAGCTGTGGGCTGATCTTTAGGAATGACGTACAGAGACCTTTAGACCCCCCTAAGTCAGAGCTTAGACATCATCTCTTCCAGAGAGACCCACCTCACAGGCAAAGATACCTTTCAACTTTGGGTTAAATTCTCTGTTCTGGGATCCTATTGCAGCCTTTGTGACAGCCTGTAGCTTCTAGCATGGATCCCTGCAGAATGGCCCATTCATCTTATTTCCTTAGTTTTCTGGACATCAAGCCCCTAAAGAATGAAGCCCATCTTTAACCTCTGTAATTGGTGGGACTGGCACAAATAGGTGGTACTCAGCATGTTATGTTTGATGAGTGAACAACTGATGTTCATCCCTTATGGAAACATGACTCTGACTGTGTGCAGGGTATGGACAGAGCCGTGAGGGTCAGGGGTCCACCTTGAACAATCAGGAACGCCTGAAGAATCAGTTGCTGCACAGGGATCTGAAAGCATGGCCAGCCGCATCCTATGACAAGAGACTGTTGCCACTCACTGGCATTTTATGGATTTACAAATATAAATTTTAGCAGGAGGAGGACTTTTTATTCTGTTCTCCCCACGCCCCCACCCTAACTAAGAAGTGTACTCCCAGAAGTGAGCTGTTGGGAGTCAGGACCGTGAAGGCCATAGAAGCTTTTCTGTTCCACTCTTCCTATTGTATATCTTTGCATCCTTTAGCTGAACCTGACCACCATCTCTAAGGTTATCTAGAGCATCCTTTCCCATTAACTTACTCTTCCCTTTGCAGAAACCGAGGTCTAAAGAGCTTGAAAGTCATCTCAAGATCCCATAGGACGAAAAGGGAGTAATCTAGAAGGCATTCAATCCCCGACCTGTCCTCTACCCACCTTGCGTGCCTCTTCCGAGGGGGATTTTTGTTGTCATGGTACCACGATAGAGAGCACATTTCCTGATAGGTGATAGAGAGGGCATTTCCTGATAGGCTATCCTGGCCTAAGAGTAGACTCTGGAGCTGCTGAGCTGCTGGACATTGTACAGTGGCTGGTCTTCTCCTAGCTGTTCATGAAGCCTTCCTTGACAGGAAGGAGAGCTACCTGTTGCCAGTGTGGCAGGACTGTTGCTTTTACTGAAGGAGGACAAATCAAGCCCAGCCTGAAAAATGACATCACATTTTGAATGTGGAGAGACACAGACTCATCTCAGAAACGATCCGCCAGCCCTGTTCTCCTGGTCTCCAGTTTTTTTTTCCTAGCCAGATATCACCACACCTTTTAGACTCCATCTGAATTTCCCAACCCATAGATTCCATGGGAAAAATGGAATGACTAGCATTGCATTCCCAATGTTTGGGAAGGTTTGGTACCCTGATACTCATTTCTTAGGATGAACGTGAACTTTAAGTGGAACGTGAAGGGCATTACACAACATTCTGCCTGCTTTATGGCCACAATGAACAGGAATTTCACTATTCAAAAGAGAGTCTTACTTTCTAGCAGAAGCTGACATACTGACTGATGGCTAAACATAACCTGCAAACACAATAGAGTTGGAAGCAAAATAAATACTCAAAATATCAGTCAAGAAGCCCTTTAATTTTATAAGTATTTGGGGCAGTGGAACTATTCCAAGGGCGATATTGGAAGGAGGAAATATTTAAATCATATACTCAAAGATCAGCAGTTGTCACCAGCTGGCAAAATGGAAGAGTGAAGTTGTAGGAATAAAGGGGACAATTTGAGAGTGACAAAGGTGTCTGAAATAACTCCTTACTCCTGCTGCAGCCCCTGCTGAGGATCTTCCAGACAGAACAGAGGACTCACAATAGTGTCTGATATTGATATTACAACATGGTGCTGTCGTATACAAATGTGTTGAGACTCATTTGTAGCCATCCTTGAATGCGTGTGTTCCACAGGCTGCCAGTTGGACAAGCATAAACCAACACAAGTCACTTAGTTGATGTTATCTCTGTTCCAACTCCCAGGGTTCCCATCTTGCTCAAAATAAAAGCCAGTGTCCTAAATGTGATCCCAAAGTCAGAAGTGCATATATAATTTATCACCCAAATGGAGGCACTTTGAAAGTGAGCAGGGCACTACTGATGCGACTTCCAGGAAAACAGGCTTATTGTGGGGTTGTCTTGGACAGTCAAGAAGTCTGGCTACCCTGCTTGTACCAGCTCTTTGGCTCGCAGCCCCACTTTGGTCATACCTCCATCTGATTCATCTTATAGGCTCGTCTGCACTCATAACCCATCATGTGTTACTGATGATTCTGACTTTAGCTTCTGCAGCTCTGGGTTCCTCTGCCTGGAATTCTTTGGCACTGGTGGGGCATGCAGCTTGTTCTCTCACTTCCTTATCGACCTTCACTTAGTGTTGCTCATTTGTGGGCTCGCTCTGTATACAGTGGAGTCCCCCAGTGGCCTCCTTGATTTGGCTTTCTTTATAGCAGTACTAACTTCTTCTGTGCTCTACAACCTACTGTTTATTTGGGGCCTACTTTTGCTTCCCCTTTGCCAGAGTGAAAGTTCTGGTAAGGCAAAGGCTTTGGACTGTTTCAGTTGCTTCTTGGCCCCTAAGTGCCTATAGCCGTGACTGGCACAGAACATAGTCCGACACTGGATGGTTCAAGCAATTAGGTTTAAATGTGTAGAAGAATGTTTTGCATGAGAACTTTGTTTTGTTTTGTTTGTAGCTCTTGAAAACAGCCAAGACCCATGTCTAAAAGAAAATGGATGGCCCATGTTCAACACAGTTTGCTCTTATACACTCTCCCTTCACAGCTCTTAGAATCATAAATTATTATAGCTGGAAGAAATCAACTCTAAAATTCTATGATTCTAAGTGACAAGCTCAATTATATCTTCAAAAAATTGAGGTGATATATTTCCTGGAAAGCAAAGAAAACTGGAGGTCAAGGCAATAAGGGGAAACTGAGGATTTGTACAATTTATGAGTCTATTTCTTGGGCTGGCAGACTATTGGGATTTCTCCCTATTGCTGTTGGGGGCTATTTCAATCCTGCAGCTAGCTGCTAGAATAATACTTCTTCCATTTCTTTAGCTCCCCATGAAAGTCTACAGATTTTGGTTGATAAATTGTCAGCAGTCCTTCCCATTTCTGGGCATTAAGCTTAAATCCTGTTAAGGTTCCTCATATATTAAAAATAAAACTTCGATGAACTTTTCCTCTGTTGGTATGATCAGAGTTAAATTAATTTTCAACACTTGTGTAGAGCAGTAAGAAAAGAACATAGCCCAAGAGCTGTCATAAGCAGGCTGCTGGGTGGTGAGGGAGGCCTGGTCTACTAATGACCTTTCACAAGTGTCCACATTGGATAGCTGTGTTGGGGAGACTTTGTGCTCGTGGACAGTCAGAAGGATGGGAGTGGCCTTCCTGGCTTTGCCATTGCTCAGGTACAAGTGGATTGCTGGGTAAGACTTTGAGTTATGTTGAGTGAGCTAGCTGTTAATCCAGTCTGCCTACTTTGTAGTCACGAGGTCACATGACATTCACATTCCTAGAGCTGCCCCAAAATTCACTCTCTGTGTCCAGGGACAAAGCTCACTTTTGAGTCTGCATGTACCATGTAAGAGAGCATGAGCTTTACAGTCAGATTTGTACTCAAACCTGTTTCCATCACATAAAAGCTAGAGGCCCTTAAGCAGAGAAACAGAGTGAAAAAAACAGCTACTGCCTACCGAGCAGTTTATTTTTATGTTGGTCAAAGAACACAGAGACGTGTATATGTATATACAAAATTTATAACATTACATCAGTTATACATTTCTAATCATTATTGTGTATAAGAAAGAAGGATTTTCCTTTTAATTCTTCCCCCTGAAGTTCAGTGTCATTTTTCCACTTTTCAGGTGCAGATACAGAGATTCAGAGATGAAAACTGGTCTAATAGAGGCCGTGTAAGTGGTAAGTGTCAGTTATTATTTAACTTATATCTGAATCTAAATCCAAAGTATGGCGGATCATGAGACTATAATGCAAATTATCCCAAATATCCAAGTGTTCCATCTTGAAGCTCATATCCACTTCACAGGCACTATGTGACTCTATATGATAATTAAAGAAGATAAAGCGCATGAAGGGCTTAGCATAGTACCTGACATGGCTCAGTGATTGTGGACTGTTATAATAGTATAGTCGTAATTTACTTCCTTCTTTCTTGTAAGACTTGAGAAGATGTTTGTACTTATATTAGTTACTTTTGCACATGCACGGTGACCAAAGCATGTGACACAAACATTTCAGGGAGAAAAGATTTGTTTTGGCTTATATTTTCAGGGCATTATGATAAAGAAAGCATGGCAGACCAGTCCCATTCATGTAACATAGAATGTGTAGCAGAGTCTGTTCACATTGTGGTAGACCAGAAAGCAGATCGAACAATAGGAACCAGTGAAGGGTTTATTTTCAAAGACCCACTCCTAGTGACCTACTTCTTACAGTTAGGCCCTATATCCTAAATGTTGCACAGACTTCAAAATCGTGGCACTACCTGGGGAGTGTGCATTCAAAACATGAGCCTGTCTTTGAGTGTAAGCATAGACATTTAGAAGAGGGTAGTTTGATGCTACATCAATTTAGTTAAAAATAAATTTCTCCCTTGAGCCTATGATTTCTCCAGAAATGAGTGATTGACCAGACTTATAGAACCAGGCATAGATGGTGCAATGGGTATAAAATCCAGGTAAATGGCAATTGGTTATTTCTATAACAACTGTGCCATTATTGAAGGTAAGTACTGTAGTTCATACAGTTCATAGCCAAATAAGACAGATTAAAATTGTAACAATGCTTAATCTAATTTCTCAATTATTTTAGATGACTGTGTATCATGTATTTTGAGGAAAAAATTGTAATACCACCCATCTGTTCATTGATCGATCCATCCATTCATTTGTTTAATATATATTTATTTAAAGGGTGTGAAATTGAAGAAAGATAAATCATATACCCTACTTTGAAGAACATTCAAATGTAGTAGGGGTGGCCAAACTCATACAAACTAAACTAAATAATATTATTTAGTTATTGGTTATAATAACCAATGAACAGGCTTTGTACAGGGTATAACCAAGCTCCAGAGGGCTGGATCTGAGTTACAGCTGGGGTCTGAAACACGCAGGATTTGGGTTTTAAGAGAGAAAATGATTGAAATACCCAGTGCTTAAGTTGAGAAAGCGTTTGTACTACCTGCAGGCAGGTACTCAGAAATGGAAATTTTATTGTCTAATTTCTGCTGACAGACACAAATCAGACAGAAATTAATAGCAGAGGTTCTTTAGAGTTCTAATATGATGTAGGAGCACTGTGCCTTTATTTTGAAGATGTACCCTATTGAAAAATTCATAAACCATTACACTCTACCATAGTACACATAAAACACAATCATCATCACCACACATGACAAGCCTTTCCCCTCATATTTTCACCATAATTAATGCTATTATCACTACCCCCATCTCCACCACCATTACCACCACTATCATTTCTGATAAAATCCCCATTATTACTTTTATCATTTCCAATGCCATCATTGCCTTTAACACTACTAACGTCTCAAATACCACCATAACCACTACCATGTCTACAAGCTAAAACTAACTTTCAGCCTATGTAATTATGAAGATCAGTGGTCTTCATTATAAGGCTCACACCAATCAAAACTGAGTGAAAGATATTCCCTTTTCTCTATTCTGACAATGATCTCTAAAAGACTTGAGGGTTTCTTCTCTATCTTGTACTTGTGTTAAAATTTATGTCACCAAGAAAATACACTAAGAAGTTATTTGCCTAGCTCTGAGTCAAGGTTCTCATCTTCTTCAATGCACGTGGAAGAGAAGTAGAACTATTCAAATCCAGGAGATGGAATAGGGTGCTGGTGGTGGCCATTGGCTGGGGAGCATGCCAAAGCCTGCCAGATAGGTTGTCTGTTCTACTCCACTCAAGCGACAGTCAGGGCTGACTTTACACCCTTGCAAAGGATACTGCCGCATGAGTAATACCTGGAAAGATCCTTTAAATGGTTCCTTTCATCTTCTATTGAAATGGAAGAACAAGAGAGAGAAAGAGAGAGTAGAAATGAATTGTATGCCTGCAGCAGAGAGTTCATTTGATAAATAATGCATATAGAGTTTGCAGTAGTAACTTCTCTTTTTCAATTCAGCCCGTGCGAGCGGGTTTTGACATATACTCTCCGTATTTCTAACAGACGGTTACTGACTGGTGCCTGGACTGGCATTACGAGAGGCAAGGCAGATGGTTAACATTTGCTGTAGTGCTAGAAAGGTTAACTTGGCGTTTCCCTTGAGCTGGAAGCCCGGTACTTTTGCCTTTCAGAGGAAGTATGGTGTGGAGGCAGGGATGGAGGGAGAACTTGCTTTGCTTTGGGCTCCTAGGAATCGGTGGCAGGACAGTGTATGTTCCCAAGGAGACCCAAACTCTCTCCACAAGGACAGCACACTGTGCTTTGAAGGCCTTCTTCTTGGTTTCTCTTCCTCAGCATCAAAACCAGTCCAAGTGGCCCTCTCAACTGAGAATAATGAGGTAGGAATTGTTATCCCATTTTATAGATATGAAAACCGAAGTTTGATAGGCCTGGCTACTTGTCCATGCAGCAAAACAGTAAGAGGTAGAGTTTATTCAAACTGAATTCCAGTTAATTTTTTCAGGCTCTAAGCCAGTGCTTTCATTTTTGTAGGTTGTAACTCTAGAGACATTCCCACAGGGCCCTGTTGCTACTTGTATAGGGGGTGAGTAAGGGCAGTGTACAGTAAATACACATGTTCCTCTAGATGCACACACGCATACAAACACAAACACACACTTGCATACATGCACATACACAAGCTCACACACGCACACACACCCAACACATACATCTTCACGCAGATGTGTACAACTTGAACCCAGATGCATGTATGTGTCACACACAGACACTTGTCCATGCATGCTGGTATACACACATGGATGTATGTTGCCATGGTTGAAGTGAGAGACCTCCCGGCAGGTTTCTGCTATTCAGTATGTTTTCATTTGCTTCAGTGAAAGAAATCATTCAAAGCTTCAAGAATCACTTTGTCCCTGGCCCCGATGGATGGGAGGGGCACATCGGGAGCCCCAGGAAATGATTTCCACACTGCAGGGGTCTGCAATTCTGGAGAATCGTGATACAGGGCCTCTTTTAGCTGCTGACCCCTCATTGGGGTTCATAGCAGTCAGTGGTTACAATTTGCAAGGACTAAGATTTATAGCTCTCGGTGTCCAGGAAGATGTAATTTACCTCACAGGAAGACAGCTTTTGCTCCTGGGAAAATGTTTCACTTCCCCTGACTCACCTTTAGATTCAAGGAATCGCTCTGAGAGGTGAGAGGCTGTCTAAAACTTTAAATATTAGATTCTCTTCCCTAAAGATTAGATAATGTTAATGTCAGAGCCGAATCATGTTCCTATCAGGGTTCCCACTCAAATAACCTACAAGGAACTTTCCAGGAAACCGCAGAGAGTGAAGCTTCCCTATCAATCTTCCGTTTTCCTTCCTTCTCCCTCTGTCTTCTCATCATTTATTTTGATTTCTTTCTGAAACATCCCCTGGGAAATCTTACTTTTTTATGTTTTAGGATGTTTACTGCTTCTCATAATTTTCTTTTCTGTCAATTTCATTGTTTTCCTTTTCAGTTATATCCTTTGCTCCTACCCACATGAATTGTTAATGGCCTCTCTCTGATAGTCTCGTATTTCTTCCAATTATTTTTGCCTTTTCTTGTGCATTGGCTCTTTTTCACCCTGTCCTTTGTATTTCCCTCTCTCTCCTTTCTAGAAAGGCATTGCAGGCAGAGCAAGGATTTAGGATTAAAACACACATTAGTTGACTCCAGACTCTCACAAGTTACTAGCTGCATGACCTTGACAAGATGCACCTTCAAACCCGAAACCCTATTGCAATATCAGAAATTGGAGGCTACCACAGCTGTGATGTAGAACTGTACTAAGAATCAAATGAGATTCTGCGTGGAAGCCTCTGTCCTCAGGTCTGACATGTGATGGGTACCCACAGAACATCCAGTTACTTTCTTCACTCTCTCCAAAAGTGCATGCGCATTCCTGGTCCTTCACTGAACAGGCTATGTGAGTTGATCGGGTGTCATGGGACAGTCAATTCCTAACTTGTTGTAGGAGGACAACCCCTAACAAGATAGCTTTGATTTGATGCTGACTGAAGGAAACACAGCAGCGACTTAAACAACGAAGGAAGTGATGAGGCAAAGGGGCCAGCTGACTCGTGCTCTGTGTGAACGCTGCAAACATCTTCATAATGGGGAAGGGGGAAACATCAAAATGTGCTCCTTGGTTCAAATGAGCTGTCATAGCCTGGGAGATAAAGATGTACTTGTCCATGAAAGCTGGGCGCTAGACACACACCATCATTATGCACAATTTAATAATATACACAGGACTTCTCCCAGTTCTTCTTTGGCAGCAGCCGACTCTCTGAGCACTGATCTTGCTAATTTTGTGTATTTGGATTCTGAAGTAAAACAAGCAGTCTCAATATTTGGGTTCACTGGGAACCAGCTCCAGAATTGTAATGATGATTAAATGCGAGAATGCCCTAGTTGCCTTAAAACTTCATTAAGTCATCCTGACAGGGCCAGTTGAATAATGTGCAAACCATACCACCCCTACTGGGGACAGGAACACCCCATGACCTCTACCCCACACCTCAAATAACAATGGCAACAGGGCAACAACAGCTGGTCAGAGAGTGTAGGCTGTAGTTATAAGGGTGGTAGGGGAGAGATAGAAGGTTGCGCTCACCCTGGTGGCTTTTTCTTAATACTTTGCCAACATGACATCTATCTTTTCTGACATAGCAAAAGACTGTGGTTTGGAAATCGCAAATCTATAGAATGTAGAATTGGGTTGTTGTACTTTTATTTGAGAAAGAAACAGGTCAATGTAACTTTCTAGAAGTTGGGAGCCAGGGCAGAAGGGCTTCTTTCTTTGAATTGCACCATGGGCGTTCTGCCTTAAAAGATTCTGTGTCTGTTTCACCTGCAGACAAGTTAGTGTCTAAAGCAAGGCTTCTATCCACCTCCTTGGTGTCCCAGTGGCCTCTTTTGTTTTAATTTACAAAATGAGACATCCTCTTGGTTACACCACTATCCCTTTCAATACACGTGTTTGTCAAAGCAAAAGTACAGACAACTCCAGCCTATCTCGCCATTCAATGCATCATCAAAGAGTAGGGTTATTTCTGTCTTCTTGCATGGACGTCCTCATTACACTAACTTTTGTTCTCATGCTGGTTTCCTCTTGATCTCAAAATAGTTGCCAGAGCTCCAGCTATCACTCTTATCTAGCAATATCAAAGTTTGTAAGAGGGGTAAGAGTGAGTTTCCATTATTTTAATATCAATTTAAAAGTAAAAAAGGTTCCCTAAAGCTGCCTTAAATCTCACTGAACAAATTGTGCCATGTACCTATTCCTATGGCAGTTGCCTGAAAGGGAGAACAGAGACATCATGATTAGTTTAGGTGCATTAGAGTATGTTTTCATTTCCATCAGGGACAGGAATGTGACCCAGCTTCCTAGTAAACTGTAATTAAACAATTGAACCAAATCAGGATTCTATGGCAAAGAAGACATGAAGGGTGATAGATAGATAGATGGATAGATAGATAGATAGATAGATAGATAGATAGATAGATCGATCCATGGATTGATAGATTTTAGATAACCCCAGGCTATGTGTTTTCCAGGAGAGTTGGCAATATAAGCAGAGTACATGGGAATGGGACGCTAAGGGACAGTGATTTTCTTTCCCTGGTCTACCTTGTCTTGAGCACCTTGAATCTGAGCCACCGACATGCTGTCAAAAGAATATGTAGTTATAACATGGATGTGTTACTCCCAAACAGTTGGTCCCTTGATTCAAACACTGCTAATCAATTCCCTCACAAAATCTAAGCCATCAACCTCTTCTGCTCAACACTCAGCAAAAAGCCATGCTTTCAAAGGGAGATCTCTCAAGGAATGGAATTATTTGATAACAGGACAAACCCCAACTGCACAGAACTCAGTACTTGAGAGTAAGGGGCATATCTATTTGCCCACCAGGTTAAACAGACAGAGGTTAACCTTTGTCCTACAAGTCACAGAGCTTCAGAAATCCAATATCTAGAATTAAAATACTGAATATAATCTGGAAACCTATTAATAAAAACTGTGGCTAGAACAGTTGTTAGGAAGCATTGCTGATTCTAAGTGAGCTGGGAAAGTAAGAGATTGGAGGCAGGGAAGCAGAGGGAGCCACACTCAGCTCTCAGAGGCTGATAAGAGAAGCATCAATATTCTCCAGGCCCGTGTACCAGGTGGCATCTGCCATCATGTAAGGAGGAGTCGGAGTCACTGGTGCTTGGGTGGAAGTCCATAATTCAGCAACACAGAGCTGTTAAAATCTCAAAACATGGCTGGAGCCAGACATGATGCTGTTCACCTCTAATCTTGGCACTCAAGAGACTGAGGCAGAAGGATCACGAGTTGAAGGCAGCCTGGGCTACACAGTGAAACTCTGTCTCAGTATCTTAAAACAAAACAAGCTTCATTGTCTTGACAAAAATTTTAGCTCTATTGTTTAATCATTATAAGAACTTGGACACACTCACTCACATCTTTTAGCCTCAAATTTTTCATCTATAAAATGGGGATGTTGTCACTTATGACCCTAAGTTAGGAGGATTAAGGAATAACCCCAATAATTTAGGGAAGGGTGGTCCATTACTCACACTTGGTGTGTGCCAGCTAGTACGGTGTGCCAATCAGTGGCCTAAAATGAGACTTGATGTCACACTTATTATTAAGAAGATTTTTAACATGCATTAATCAGAACACTAGTAAGTGTCCATATTTATTTTCTGGATGAATCTTTTGAAAGTAAGAAGGTGTGTGCTTTACCCTTGGTGTTGTGAGGCCCACTTCCCAGTCTCTTTACCACTAAGGTTCAGCTCTGTTAGGATTTCTAGGTAGAGGCCTCCAATGGCTGTCACACAGTGCTTGATTCAGAAACATAAAAGAAACTAGGAAGAAAAGAAGAGAGTGAGGGAGCTATTTCAGAGTGCCACTTTGTCCTCACCTTTACTTGTCAATGGCCCAGACTAAATTCTGGAGCCAGAATGACGCGCCAACGTTCACATCAATATGACAATCTGCCAGCATTGTCCGCCTTCAACATCTTAAGCCCCATGTCCCTTATAAACACTGTTTAACCCAAGGTCATGTGGGGTAGCTTGAGACAGTTAGCTCTCTCCTGAGCCTCAGGTTGGTTTGTATAGTGCAGCTCCACTTTACCAGCTGGACTCTTGGCTCTGCAATCTTGACCTCACTTTTGCATCTGTTCTCTTGAACTTGCTGTGCAAAAGCAGACTTCCTGCTTTTGCATGAAATCCTTCTTTGCTGACCCCCCTTCTTACTGCACATGGGTCTGACACTAGCTCTGTTAAGAACCTCTACTTTGAACCCATGTTAATCCTGCAAATTAAATAGTATGGATCTCATTTTATAGGCAGGCAAACTGAGGCTCAGTTCTGTATACCTAGGAATTAGGTGATGCTTTCTGGCTTCTGACTGCTTAATCTCGCCATTCTGTTCCAGAGAGACAGCAACTTGTTTCTGAGTTCCTGGAAGACTTTAGGAAGATTCTCCAGCCCTAAGTTTAGGTAATAAGGGCTACTTTCTCATTTGGCTCCTTAATACTCTATCAGCTGGGCAATCCTTCCTTCCTCTCTTCTCCCTGGGTGATCTACAGGTGGTGCCTGGGTGTCCTGGGCTTGGTCTTCTCATATGCTAACATCCTGGCCCTGAATCTTTGCCAATTACTAGGCCTTTCCATCCATCTTGGTCAGCCATTGTGTCTACCAGCTCTCTGATGTGAGAACTTACCTTAGATAAGTTAATTGTGTTTTTTTCCCTTGAATCCCCAAGATCTGGTACTCATCGGAAGGATCACTTGATATTGTCTGATACTATAAAGGGCTAGTTCATCTTCCAGACTCTACTCTTGGCCCTGTAACTGCATCTATACCTTCCCCTGTCCCACCCGACAAGTTCCATACTAACAGACAAACTAACTTGTTCACAAATCTGGAATCCGAGTTCCCATCTCCTTTTGGGCTCTCAGTGGTATTGCCACATTAGACAGTAGAGCCATGACATAGACCCAGACCTCCCAGGCCTCTGCTCTCTGGAGCAGAAGTAAATTGTAATAGAGGTAAGAGAAATTCAGCTTTTACCTCTAAATTTCGGAAGAAGGAGGCTGGGATTCCAGGGTCTGGCAAATGATTAATAGGTCTGGCATATTCGATTCGACCCATCAGGGCAACATTAAATGTGATTTATGAGTTGGTTTTAATTGAGATTTTACTGCATTACTATTCCCTGCACAGGACAGACCTAGGCCCATGCTCCTAAGTGCTCTAGGAGTCATACAATGGGAGGTGGGCAAATATAGTCCATTCATGGGAAATACCTGCTTTCCCTCAATACGGGACCAGAGGTGACTTCTTCCCTTCCCTGTCCTGTACCCTTTATGACGCCACCATCAAGTGTCAACCTTGCAAGGCTAAGAAAGGCAGAGTAGTTCATCTTCAACTCCTTTGTTTCCTCCAATGCCTTCAAATTCAAGTTCGAATGACACGTTGACCTGGTCTGCCAAAACAATGGACTCAGTGAGGTGTGGATGTACGTGACTTCATGGGGAATTTCCATTCTGATAGAGCCACAGAATAACTAAGCAGCACTTGGAGGAACAACATTCCTGAGTGGTGGGGTTTAACCCACTGGAGAAGTGTTTGATGGGCTTATAAACAGAGAGACGGAGGCAGAACTATGCGTTTTTGGAGGTATGAGGTGAGGCCCCTTTGAACCATGAAACTGGCAATTGCAGCTGAAAGGTTGGGTACTGGTGACAGTCACACTGCTATCTGAGGGGACGGTAGTGCAAAGCAGGGGCAAATAAAAGAAATCCGTGGGAATTTTCTCTTCACCACCCAAGGCTGCTCTCTGACCTCTAAGTGGGAGAATTGGGCTTAAACGGCACTTACTGAATTTGGAACTGCACTGGGCAAAGGAAATTACTTGTTAATATATAAAACCCCACATTTCCTATAATGTGAATACCAGTGAAAAATGGATTCATGCCTGCCTCATAGAGAGAAGCTTGCCTTTAAAGTACTAACGTAAATGTGTCCTTAGGGAGAGCGGGAACGGCAAATTAGATAGATGTTTGCAATGAGATATGGAAGTGGAGGCAGCCTGGGCTCAGCTCCGTGCTTGCACACATGCAGACTCAGGTAGTTTGTGTGGTTCTGGAAGGACCAGAGAGGCACAGGTTGTTCTGATTTGGGCACATATGGGACACCTTCTTGCTCAGGATCTTCTGGAGATGTACAAGTAAGGGAAACAGGGGGTGTGTTGTGAGAGACTGGCATAAGCTAGAAGTGTTCACTCTGTATAAGCTTTAATTTCCTCTGTTGTATATGAATGGAGACAAGACTACTTGTCCCATGGAGTTCTTTTGAGATTTAATACAAATAAAGCATTTGGCATATGCTCATATTAAATTCCTTATTTACCTTTATATATTCTTTCAAGAAGATATGCCTAATTAGTAGAGGATAATAAAGTTCCTATTCTTTGCAACTGCCTTCTGCCCAAAGGAGGACAAGGGATATGATGGTAGATATTATGGTAGCAACAACAGCATTCAGAAGACACTGTGGAAACACAGAAATGGAATCATACACTCCTAGGACACAGGAAGAACCCGAGAAGGCTGCGGGGAGAAGGAGCAACCAGTGTTTAGGCTGAAGTTCAGGCAGGAGTAGCCCAGGCAGGGGTGCTCTAGGAAGGCCTCTGCCTACACAAAGTCATGGTGTTGAGAATCAGAAGGAAGAGCATGCTCGTTCTTACATGTCTCACACATGTGCTGCAAGAGCTTCCGTGTGGCTGGAGGAGGAGATGGAGTCCAGGAAAAGTAGAGGAGGACAGCTTGCTGGACAGCTATCAAGGAAGGGTTATACAAAGGATTGTAGGATGCTTTGAGTAGTGAAAGAAGGTTTTCAGCCACAAATGAAGCCATGACACCAGCAGGATGTGCCGGTCAGCCTTGGGGAGACTGGTGGCCGTGTGACCAGGTCTAGGGAGAGATGACAGAGGAACGCTGCCTTGGCGATTGGATGGAGTGGAGTGCAGAGAGTCTGTGGCCATTCAGAAAGGAAAATGAGCAGAGCATAGGCCTGACGGGGGAGTCACAGTGACTTTTAATTTGGGAATTGCCCGCCAACTGCAATCGAGAATTCCGAAAGAGGACCTCAGAAGGAGGAAGATGCTGAGCTTAGCTGAGGGGTTATGGAGTCTGATAAACCTCCAAAGCTGCTAGCTGGACATGCCTAGTGAGAGTGGGGCCATCCAGTGCTGAGCTGGATAAATGCAACTTGTTCTCTGTGGGCTGACCTCAGAGCTTCAGACCAAATGAGACACAGTCTCTATCCTTAAGAAGACCACTGCCTTGCCAGGAGGCAGACATCTGAATCAAAATGGGAGGCTTCATATGTCCAAGAACCCAACTCAAAGGGACGCTAATGGGGTGAGTTTGGGTCAGCAAAGGGCCGTAGCATATGAGGGTTTTGAATAGGATCCCCACAAAGTGGGTAGAAATTCATCAAGCAGTGAACCAATGGATGGGAAGATACACAAAGACTTGCAGGAGTTCTGTTATGGGCATGGGGTTTGTGCAGCCTTTTGTGGCTTTATAATAGAGGTGGGGGATATAAGATGACAGAACGAACATGGGCTAGAATTAAATTGTAAGAGCACTTGGAGGGCAGCTGAAGAAGCTCAGGCATGATTGCAGAGGGAACAGAATCTGTCTAATGGTCTTAAAAATAAAAGGCTTAGGTCCATGAATTGAGACACATTTGTTTGGGATCAGTGTAGAGTGTGGACTGAAGTTAAGACACTTTGGGGCTAAAAGCATAGAGACCAACCTAGAGACTATAGAAGTGATCCAAGCACAAGGTGCTGCCTGACACTCTCAGCTGCTGCATCAGAGAAAGATAGTGTGGAAAGACTAAAGGAAGCATGCACTGACCAGTGATGGATGGACAGAGTGCAGAGGAAGCAGAAATGACTGGGATTTCCAACAAAGACAGCAGTGTCATCCCTTTGAAAGAGAACCATGAGAAGTAATACACTTGGAGAGGCAGGAATACGAAAGGTGAGTTTGATGTAGGATGCTGCATCCATGGAGAAAGCTAATGAATAAGCATCCAGCCTGCGGATCTGGAGCTGGGAAAGCAGCTCAGACCTGTGAGATAGCCACGTAAATGTGTAGCTCAGGTCCTGGGAATGGACCAGGTCATTAAAAGAATATACAGAGTGAGAAAGGAATAAGGCAGAAGATGAAGCAGGGCTGAAGCCATCTGCACACAACGGGCCAGCAGAGGAAGATAGAGAGAACAAGAGTGATGGAGAGGTCAAAAGAGAATGCACACAAAGGAACTTCATGGAAGTCAGTAGAAAAAAATGTGCCTCACTGGGTGCCCCTGGAATGCTCAGGCTTCCTTCCAACACAGGATGAGTCTGAGCTTTGTGATAGGTCATTGACCTGTTTCTCCATTAGCTGCTGCATCCTGACAGTTGGTGACCATTACCTCTGCGGCCTGAAAATGTTGTCCAGGGCTGGAAACAAGCTGAGACCTTAGTGATTCTGGTTAGTCATTGAATGGGAGCTCAGACCACCAAATGCAGCCAGGTAAAGCAATGAGGAATTGATTGGATATACAGAGAGTATTTGCAGTCTCAACTTGGTGGTGGGACCACCCCAGGGTAGACTTATGCTGTCAGGGATAGGAGGTTGATCCTCTCTGGAGAGAAAGGCAATAGTTATTCCACAATTAGTAAAACAGAGCAACTATCTCACAGGTCTCAGGATGGGTTAGTGGATTTATTTATGTCCTTCCTGCCAACCTTCATATTGTAAAAATCTTTGGGGCCTTGACAGATTTGGTGGGAGTCTCAGTTTGTGCTTGTTGTATTCATAGTTTGTGTTACGTGTTGATTTGCAGTGATAGTTGGCACCTGTAGTCAGGGAGGAGTGGTACCTTCAAGGAAGCAGGAAGGAAGTGCTCTGAGGTTCACTCTGAGTGTGGTTTCTAACACTTTCCAGCACAGGTTTAGCTGATGATGAACTGGGGAGGGTGGATGACAAAAGGATTCAGAATAGAAGTAGAGAATATAGCAGCGATGGAAAAGGCGAATGTTTTAAAATGAGCAGCGGTCCTGGACAGACACTGTTTGGACAGGATTACCTCTTAGCACTTAAACCATACTCACTCCTCTTGAGTTGTTACATTGCAGCAGGCAGGAATCCTAGCAAGAGTTCTCTGATGGACTGTCAGAAGATAAGCCACAGCTCCGTCTCAAGCTGTACAAACCCCAGGAATGCAGCTTCTTCATCCAGCCTCTTTCCCAGCTGCCAAGTACCTTTGCCTCATCCTCTCAATATAATTTCTGATTTCTTGGCCACACAGTAACAAAAACATGTACACATACAGACATACATTCATTCTCTCTCTCTCTCTCTCTCTCTCTCTCTCTCTCTCTCTCTCACACACACACACACACACACACACACACACACACCTCACCAGCAGACCTCCTGAGTTGCCCTCGGTCATCATCCTGAATCAGTGCTAGTTCCTTTAATGGGAATAATGCTGTTCCATATCTTAGCTGTTCCATATCTTAGCAACAGCTAAGATATGGAAGAACACACCTCTCTCCTGGGGAATGGAAGTTCCGGGTGGGACAATGTAAGAGTACACCAGCAGCGGCCTCCTGGTGATGGAGGAAGGAGGGAGTAGCCTGTAGAGTATTGGACAAAGGTGTAAAAAGCCATGGCAAAAGTCTTTGGTTGACTCCTACCCCTTGCGTGATTCTACCACCAAGCCTACTGGGTAGCCATAGTGATGTTGGAGGCATAAGGCTGAGGGGGTTTGCTTTGATTCTGCTTCTCTTTTATGTGTGAGCAGCTAACAGAGTGAGAAACTGTGCTCTTTAATGTACAGTCTACCCAGAAAGATCAATGGCAGCTTAACATGCATTTCTGTCTAATATTCACTTTGGCAGGTCTTTGTAATAAAAATGCTGGTTTTAATGAAGTGTATTAAAATGAGGAGATTCATAGCTAGCCTGTATGCCTTTATCACTATTGCCTCCCCTTGAGCTGTCGCAGTACGAGCCAGCCCATGGAAGCAAGAAAGAAGTGTGTCATTTTTAGGAATCACAAATAAAAAAACCTCCCTATTTTTGAAAAGAGTGGTGTTACTAACGGACATGTTTCAGTTTCAATGCTTGTACAATTATGAGGGCCTTTCAGAAATGCGTCTTGAGGAGCAGCCGCACTGTGAGTCAAACGGGTTCAGACAACGGGGAGATAAATCAGTTAAGGATGAATTCAAACTCCTTTCAAATTTATGTGAGAGTCCTTACCCTGAGGACCCAGGGATGTAGTCTTTTTTGCATACAAAGGCCAGAAAGAGGTGAGTAACTTAAGAGGGGGTGGACATTAATACAGTGTGACTGATGTCCTTATGAGAGAGAAACATTGGAGCACCCACAGCACCAGCATTATTTGCACAGAAGAAAGACATTCATCTGATCTGGCAACAAGATGGCGGCCATCTGAAAACTGTAGAAACTGGCTGCCATAGAAGCTAACCCTGGAGGCCTCTTGAGCTTGAATTTAATCCTTAAAACTGTAAGAAAATGAATTTCTGTTGTTTAAGCTACCAAGTCTGTAGCCATTCATTATGGCAAGAAATTACCAAAAGATGCAAAGTTGGGGTTGGAGAGAAGGATTCTGAGTTCATTCTTTGGGAGTTAAGATGATTCGATGGCATGGAAGGACAGTCCGGAGCTAGGCTTGTCCTGAGGTAAGGTTTATGAGGATATCTGGAAACTTCTAGGAAGTAGAGAATGGAGTTCGCCACTAATTAAATTCTCTTTAAATGTCAAAAATGATGCCCCTGGTAAGAAAGAGTGTGTGTTAAACAAGGCTGTAAGAGAGAACTGTGCTCACAACCGCAGGCCAGGTGCTGCATGGGAAGAGGGTCTTTGACGCCATGTGTTGAACACATGAGTAGCTGGTAGGCGGCATAGCATAGTGGCTGGAAGCACAGCCATTGGGACTCTGGCTCTATTGCGGAACAACCACAGACTTCTCTGGGCTTAGGTTTCTCACTGTGCAGTGGGGGGGAGATGCAGTACCTGCCCCATGGACCAATGCAAGGGTTAATTAGTTATGTGAACAGAGCAAGAAGATCTTCACAGTGACTCTGGAACAGAATTGAGAGTCCCCTCGAATGTTCCCAAATCCTACCTGGGATCAGAAACAGAAACTACCTACCTGCCCAACTCGGTCTTCAGTGACTAGCAAACTTAAGGAGAATCTAAGACGTAATGAGGACTTTAAACTCATGTAAAGATTAAACCAGCAATTTCTCTGGGGTAGTTAGCTGCCCTTAAACCATCCTATAGTCACATAATAAAATGATGTTTTGAGGAACTAGATACCTTTTTTTGTGTTGTGGGGGAGAGGGCATCAAAGTCAAAGGTGTAAAGATATCTGATATGGTAAAAAAGACAGACAGGAGGACCAAACACACCCAAAGAAAGAATCCTGAAAATGTCCCATTAACTCAGCCCAATGGCCAAATTCCTCAACACACTTATGCCAGCTGACCTGCTGTTTTGTCCTCACTGATTCCTTCCTGAGGCTCTGGAGACAGCGATCAGTAACCCCCGATGACTATAAACCGTCTCCAACAGCCTGGAGCAGCATAGGGTGTGCATGGATAGGGTGATCTCAGGAAAACAATCACAATCTACAGAATGGTCTTTTAAAGTCCAGCACATAATACTACCCAGAAGGCCAGGTAGATGATGTGTGTCCAATACCTTCCTTCTTCCCAACACTCTCCAGGATTCTGTTTTGCTTTTGGGAGAAATGGCTATAGGTTGTAGGTTGCTCTGACAAGATGGCCCTCAGCCCACTTGTCTCCAACTCCTGTGAGAACCTGCCCTACAATTTCTTCCTGCTCAGGGACCTCGGATGTCTGCCTCATATGACTGCTTTAGAGGGCTGCCTTTTCTTCCTTAGGTCTCTGATGTTTGAAGCAGTTCAGTCTGTATTTCCTCCTCAACTCCTCACACACACCCCCCCTCAAGAAAACCCTCAGCAGTCTATACTCCACAATCCTTTCTGGACTTGCTGGGAAGGGGATTAATTTACTTGCCAATTGACTTCTGCAAACGCATACCAGGCAATAATAGCTTTGTATGCAACCTGTCTTCTATAAGGTAACAGGACCATCACACATTCCATGTACCCTAAATAAGGGCCTTTTGGGGAACATGAAATATGGAAGCTTAGGGTGGGGGTGAGGGCAGCAAACTCACAACTGCTAGTAGTTGGAGACCCACAAGAACAGCAGGCAAGTATCCTCTCTAGGCCTAGGAGTAAACTGGAGCTTCTATAATAGAATTAGCGTTCATCCCCTAACTGAGTTTTAAGGAGAGGATAATGGGAAGGTAGAACTACATGGCAAAGAAGAGCTGGAAGAATGGCTTTTAAATGTTTCTGTATTTTGGCAATACAGTAGCAAAATATGAGTGAAAAAAATAAAAACCTGCCAGGATAAATGAGATAATAATAACCACGGATCATTCTTAGTTCCTGGGAGGAAAAGCAGTGTATAGAACTGAGGTGTTATTATTATGCATATAACACATATATAGACACTGTATATTTATTCGCAGTGAAGCACACATATGTCATTCCTACTAATAACATTTCCTTTCCCAGCTTCTCTGTAAGAGGAGCTATGCCATTTTCATATGTTCCACACATACTCGGAGGAACCTGCTCAGAATATTTCTGCTGATGAAATTTCCTGGGTTGTAACATTTATCTTTTTGAAGAGCTTGCTTTTCGTAACCCCACGTGGAGCACTGTGCTTCTACCTCTCATTATGATGCCATCTACACGCAGGTTTTTGTGTCAACTGCTTATCTCGAGCATTAGCCAATTCCTTGTCATTTGTGTTGTTTGTAAAGAGCTGGACGCACATCGCATTCTGCCAGAGCACAGGGGACCCAGCTCTCTGCCCTGCGGAGGCTACCCTGCCATCCAATGAAAACAGACAAGTCCAGCACACTGGAAGTCATGCAAATGGAAACCCCAGAAAGATGGTTTTGGGTTTGGGAATCAAACAAGGCCAGGTATGGTTTAGTCAGAGGATATGAAGACACAGGGAAGAGTTTGGAAGAAAATCACCTGGGAAACAGATACACACCACACTCTTGTCAGTTCTTACCCAAGAACAGGGTTGGGGGTGGTTTTTACATGGCCCTGCCCCCTCCCTCTCAGACTTTCTCACTCTGCCTGCAAAGCCTTCCAGTCTCTTGATTGATCATCCACAGTAATGGAGATAGGGCCGTTTAAGTGTGCATCTTTTGCAAAGCAAGTGTTTAATCTCCAGCTGGCCTCTTCTGCCACCCAGCATGCTTCTGGGTGGCTGGCTGTCTCTGCTGGCACTTGTGGGGTGTTCAAGGAATGCAAATTTGCTTCAGTATTACCGATAGCAAAACAGCATAATAGGAGGATTAGAGGTGCAGCAGGGAGAAGGGCATGCATTTCTTCCTCGAACTAAAAATAAACCTCTGGGAGTTATGTATGACGGCTCCCCTGGATTTGGTGTGTCCCTGGCACTTCTCTGTAGGGTGGGTAATTGGATGCTCCTGATTTAATTTATATACACAGGCCCACACAGATTTTAGGTGAGAAAACTTGCACTCCAACTTTCAATACGTGTGCACACATTGTCCAGATGGAGCCACGGTAAAAAGAAAGAAAGAGAAAAAGAGGAATGGGGGCGGGGGGAGCGGAGAAGGGCCTGATGCAGGTAGACAAATTTAGAGGAAAAGCAGTGTGAACCCAGTAGAAACAGCATCCTATCCAAACACCGACGCGTGATCTCGCCCCGGGTAAATCACTGAAGTTCTCTGTGTTTCCGTTTTTCTGTCTAATTATTTGCTTTGCCCGCCCCCCCCCCCCCCCCCGACCTTAGCAGAAGGGTACACCAGGTCCCTCCTGAATGGGCTCCTCCCAGCCCCAAAATAATATTCCCAAGGAGAACCTGAGTGCCGTCGCCTCTACCCAGATGCTCAGGGTGCACCCCGCTTGCTCTCTGTAGTTAGAATGGACCTCAGCTTCTGCTCCTCCCTAGGGATTTGAGTCCTAGACACTTGGTACCCAGATCTGCTTCTTAAACTCTGCACATGGGCCTCCTGGGAGACAGGGTTCTTCAGGCCTCAGGCCTCCCTCCTCCCCTGCGACCCTTGGTTCCCAGCTCAGTAGCTCCGCCCAAATGATAGCTCATAGTGTTGGGTTTCCCCTCAAGAGTAGCAGGTTTCTCCAGACCTCATTGCCATCTTTCTGTCTGGATGTGGGCTGACTGATCCTCCAAACTCCATTCATGGCAGAACTGGAGTGGGGCCTGGTGGGATGTGCTTTAACCCAGGGGCACCACCTTAGAAGAAACTGCAGTCATTTCCATAAGGCCGCCCTCTATGCTTGACTAGCACACACAGCTAAAGATTCCCTTTCTACTGCTCTAGTATGGTATAACACATCTGAGGGGCCCTCAGTGAATACTAGCATTATGCCTTTATTTTTCCTTTCCAGCCATCAGAATCAGAAGCCAAATAAACTTTTTGTTTATAAAGTTTCAGGTTTCGGTATTTTGGTAGAGCAACACAAAGCAGATTGAGACATTTTTTGATTTTCTGATCTGCTTTGTGACTACAGGGTTCTTTTGAAAGCCTCCCACCTGCTGTGAATAGATGCATTTTCCAGCTACTTCGAAACCAAATAGTAAGACGTGCTAATTTTGGAAGCTGCATAACTGTTGATAAGTATTCTGATGGAGGAAGGTCATTGGCTAATAAAGGCACTGCCCTGGCCCATTTTATTGGTTAGAGGATAGGTGGGAGGAGTAAACAGAACAAAATGCTGGGAGGAAGAGGAAGTGAGCTCAGAGACTCCACAGCTCCTCCTGGGAGCAGACGCCTCAGAGAGAGACGCCATGCCCCGCTCCCGGGATGAAGCTCCGACCCAGGATGGACATAGGCTAGAATCTTCCTGGTAAGTGCACCTTGGGGTGCCATACACAGATGATTAGAAATGGGTTAAATTAACATGTGAGAATTAGCCTAGAAGAGAATGGACCAAGCAGTGCTTAAAAGAATACAGTGTCTGTGTAATTATTTTGGGGCATAAGCTAGCCGAGCAGGCGGCCAGGGTGCTGGGAACGCAGCCCCGCCGCCCCTATTACTACAGTATTCCTCAACCTCAACGGCTAGGTTCTGGTGAGATTCTAGGTGCTGTGTTGTTCTTAGCTTCAGGTTTATCAGAAGGCAGCCTGGTGGTGACAGCAGCTGGGAGAGCTAGTGGGGGAAGAGCAGGAAGTCTTGGGCACTGGGACTCGGCTGCTTATGTGCACTGGAGTCCCGTAAGGCCTTTCCCTCAGCTTCCTCACTCTGGCCTCAGAACTGACGGTGACCTGTGGACTCCTCCCACCTGTGTCTGGACCAGCTCATTCTACCATAGTTTGGACAGGAGTTCAAGTGCCCTCAAGGCTGTGTCCATGGATGAAATTGAGACACTAGACACAGCATCTGACCCAGGAAACACAGTGAGTGGAGGGGGGATGGGCTGGACGCAGTGCTGAGTATGGGAGCTGGATGACCTAAATGGCCCCCATTGCCCCACCTCTAGGTCACCGTGTTAGACTGATACTCACCAAACACTCACACTATGCCTACCCCCATGCTGTGTGTTACCCATGATGTCATAGAACCGGATGCTAGCCAACCTGCAGAAGATTTCAGAGAGCAGTGTGGAGAGGTCATGAGGCTCTCCTGAGGCGTTCACAATCACCCACTGTTTAATGAAGAATTGGTAAAGCCTGCAGGCTCCCAGAATAAAGGAATGATGAGAGATGGAAAGGCGAATTACCTGATCTGATCAGTAGGTATTGTGTATGTACCAATTGCTCTCCCACCTAAAATGGGCAGTGATTATGTGTTAATTAAAAATAAAACTGAAGTAAATTTTAATAAGTTCTGGTAAGTGAATCTGCACTCAGAGCTCATCCCTAAAGCACTGTCACACCGTCTTCTTCCTGATGTCCCTCTTTTCCCCTGTCCTGTGTCCCCAATTCTCCCTTTCCATTTCCTTGAGTCTCATTGGACTCTTTCTGCCCTGACATACACACAAAAATCTCTTGGACTCTTTGTATTTGTTCATTCCTACCAGTTCATTAGTTCAAACTCACACAGTTCTGTATTCGTTCACCACGAGGATGCTTCTTTCTGGTATAATAAGTCAATCTCTACTGTAGCATTAATAACTGCTAAGGAATATTCTTTCTTAAGCTGAAACTTCTCTGTACTGTCCCTGTGGACTTCCTTAACTAGAAGAAGAAAGGGGTTTCTTCTTTTGTGACCACGGAGAAAGAAATCTGGGATTAGGAGGAGTGAGGTATTTCTCCGTGACTCCTTTTAATCATACTGTATATGCTTTATACAGTGTATGTTCTGAAATCCTTGCTTTAAAAAATGGCTGGATGAACCAGTTGCTGAAAAAAAAAATCTGTATTTAAGAATGTGGCAATACTGTTTCTGGACAGTAGGCGTCGCTGTTCTCATTTCCCCATACCTGTGGGGGGCTAATCAAGGAAGGGAGGCTGGACCACCGTGGGAAATCACGCTAGAGAAAAGGATGAACATCGGAGATGGGATGAACATCGGAGATGAACATCTCTCCCTCATTAACCCTATTCAGAAAGGTTTGCAAGCACAGACGAGCAATTGCTCTCTGTGGCTTGGAGAGAAGGTTGAAGGGTTTCCTCAGGCCTTAGATGACCAGCGCAGTATAGAGAACATGCACAGCAAATGAGATAAGATTCAGTGTGTCCATTAGGCAAGAGCCTGGTCAAATTTTCTACTAATGGGTGGCTCCAAGGGAGAGGTTGATGCCCGACTAGGATGGAGAGTGATTTATTGGCTATGTGTTCTTTGGCACATATTTCAGATGGGAGCACAGCTCACTGACAACATTCTAAGCCACCTTGGAGTTTCAAATCTTTACTTCGGTGGCTCCGGCTAGAATCTGTGAGCCTAGGTTAATTCACAACACTTATTAGGAAGAAGTACACTCTTCCATCTTAAAAGTACTGCCCTTGTGTTCCTGTTCGGAATGGGGCTAAGTCTGTCTCCTGTGGCATCTCTTTTGTATCAGGGCCAGTTGACCTGCCTGGCATTGTCTACCTTCCAAACTGGCTCTACTCCAGGGTCTCCTGGTGTGCAGGAAAGAGCCAACAACAAACATGGAGGTTTCAGCATCACGCACCAACACTTAGCGGCTTGTTGTGAGCTTTCTATGGGCAAGAACTGTCTTTCTTTTTGTCCACCAGTGAGGTCCAGTGCTTGGGAGAGGAACAGCGTCAAGATGAACAAGGTAGAGCTGGCCTCATATTCAATGTTTATATCTCCCAGATGAGGAAAACTGTCAGGGTGGGAACAGCTTCCCTTACACTACCTCCATAGCCTTGGCTCTGAAGCCTGGAAGCAACGGAACCTCCATTCCTGCTGAGTATAACAAACCATATTGAGTTTTATTCCTGTTTGTTTTTGGCTCATGAATGCACAACAGGGGACCCTTAATGGCCATCCAACTTGTGCCTTATTAAATTTAAAAAGATAAAATGAATTGCACGAACCATAAGTTTATATGCTGCTGTAGGCTAATGAGGAAAACGCTGATTAAAGTTTACTCAGCAAAGAACAGCAGCATCGTACCCTGGGCCTGTGAAAATAAGAGCGGGCTGAGAAAATGCGGTAAGAAGGGGAGCATCTAGGCCCATGCTTCACACTCATTAGGTAAAGTATGAATGAATGAACTAGCTAAGAACAAGGCAATAAAGGAAGGGCTTGAGATCCCTCTGTTCTCTTCATAATTGATTATAGAGCCAAGCTCAATGAATGTTCTTTAAGTTTTGATAAATGAGAGGGCTAGCACCAAAGCTGTGCACAGCCTGCCTCTCTTCTATTGGCTGGGTACTTGCACTAAGGCACCAGAGGTACGGGTGACTAAGCCCTACGGAGACCTTCCATGCTGGATTCTCTGGAGGAAATCTGTTCTGTTGTACAGATTTTACTGTCTCAAGTGAGGAGAGAAAGAGGATGAGTGCCCTGAACTGAGTTAAGGATTGCCAGCTCCTCCACTCACTGGGGGCTCACTTTGCCACCCCCAAGCATGTAGTAAACACTCTGTACAGGGAAGAGGCTATGTGCAGTAACAACCCGCAGAGGCCTTACAGAACGCTGATGGAGGAGGGTCATCTTTCTATCTGTTGATTTCACTGGTTAAGCAATAAAGAAACTGCTTGGCCCTCATAGGTTAAAATATAGGTGGGTGGAGTAAACAGAACAGAATGCTGGGAGAAAGAAGCTGAGTCAGGGAGTTGCCATGATTCTCCCACTCCAGGCAGACACAGGTTAGGATCATTCCTGGTAAGCCAGCTCTTGGGCTACATAGATTATTAGAAATGGGCTAGTCCAGGTACGAGAGTTAGCCGAGAAAAGGCTAGATATAATGGGCCAAGCGGTGTTTAAAAGAATACAGTTTCCGTGTAATTATTTCGGGGCATAAGCTAAGCTAGCCATGTGGGCGGCCAGGTGCCAGGGACGCAGCCCCACCGCTCCTATTTCAACAGAACGCTAAAGAAGGCAGACAACTGGTGAAGCAATAGTGTGCTGACTGTTGCCAGAGAGCCTGCAGGGAAGGAACACTTGATCTCAGGTGAGAGGTTCCTAGGAAAGAGATTTTTAGGAGCTAAAAGAGGGGAGGTGAGGCCTGGACTCAGTCTTGGGATAAGCTCAAAGCATATGTCAAGGGTACTGAGAGTGGGGCTAGGCAGGGACAGGGGAGTGTCTCTGGAGAAGGGGGTTCACTTGTAAAGGAACAGAGGCCCATTCACAGGCCTGCACATCCATGCGGCTACCACACAGCAGGGAGAGCAGGTGATGTACCACCAGCCAAAGGGAGAAGGATGTGGGCTGGCATTTAGAGTTCATCTGGTAGGGCTTTGTGACTGATGGAGAAGGTAGATGCTATCTGGGTTTGATCCTCTGTACCAAGAGGAACAATGTCTGGATGGTGGAGTTTGAAATGGGAAAAAGCTAAGGGTGAAGGCATCTAAACACGGCAGGCTGGTCTATGTCACTCACTGAACTCTGAAGCTATGGGCTCCTAGCCCTGTCTTTGGGCTGGCTAGTGCATCCCACCTAGACTGTTGTTGTTTACAATGAACACACATGGCTGCCAGGAATTCTCCTGCAGGCTCCCAAGTTTCCTGAAATCTCAGCTCTCTTCCTCTGGGACTGAATCCCACGTGCCTGGGAGTCCCAGAAGGCAGTAGCTCATTTTGTCCAAATGCACATAAAAGATGAGCAACAAATAAAATATTACTTGAATGAATGAATGAATGGACAGCTGTGTGGAGTCTCTTCCTGTCCTCAAGGCTTTGCTTATCTATTGGTCAAATGAAAACACCATCAGCGCTTCCCTTACTAGTCAGGAAACTCTCTGTACCAACTGCCTTAAACCTACACCTATCCTCCATCATGCCCCCGTGCCCTTTCTACCTACTTCCTTCTCTTCGATTTCATCCTCTCTCTGTTTCTAACCACACAGAGCCTTTCCTGCTAGTATGTTATTACAACTCTTCTCTTCCCTTTGGGCTTTCTAGCTGGTGATTTCTCTTCCCTGACTGTCCGCTCCCTCTCCTGTTTTGGTCTTACCTCCCGTTGGCCTATGTCCTCCTTCGTGCCTGTCCTAGTGTGTGCCCTCCCTCTCCTCTCGAGCCCTCACACTTCCAGGTTTTCCTTCCCTTACTCAACTGCTCTGTCTTAATGGTGTTTCCACTAACCTCATTTCCTGCTTGGCCCTTTGCTCCAGGCACTTGGTTCTAACTGACCTCCAGACTCTGTTCTCCCTTTACCCGAGGACAGAACAAATTGGCGATGATAATGGCATTGGTGCTACTTCAGCAGATAAAGGCATGGAAATGTAGAGGATGTCTTTGAAGGGGCTGGCAGATCAGCAGGAAGGAAGAAGGGGCACCGCTTCGCTCATCAAGGAGAAGTCTCTGCTCTGTGATGAAGCTTCAGAGGGTTTGTGAGCATATGACGAGCATCTGCGACTGCTCCTTCCAGAAAAATAATATATCAGAAGGCAGAAAAATAATTACGTTTCCCTCAATGATCCCAGCAAAGATGTTTGCTCTCCTAAAGGACCTCCAGGCACTCATAAAACTAGGAAAACGAAGTTAAGTGCTTTTTATTAAACCATTAAGAGATTTTATTCAGCTTAGACAAATGTCTTCACTGAAGGATACAGAGTTTGATAGTATAGAAAATACCCAGATGAAAACTTGTCTGAATAAATTAGATGGATGCATTTGGTATTCAGGGCTCCAAGTGTCTGATTTCCTCCTTTAGTCTCAACCTGCTAACCAGAGAATATTCTCCAGAGGTGGCCTCGCTGATGTGGAGCCCAGTGGATGCAGGTGGGAGAGGTCTGGACTACACTGGAAGTTACTCCAATTATAAATGACTTTGAGACCTACATAGCAAGGGATCTGTTTCTTTCTTGGAGAGCACCAGTCTTCCAGATCCACCTCACCTCCTTTATTACAGGGGCTGAGAAGCAGGCCGAGGAGGATCCAGAGCATTGGAAAGGAGAAAGGCTTGAGGAGTTCATCAGAACAGGAGACCCGTACCCATGTCAGGACCTGCAAACCTCTGTATTGCCACAAGCCCCCACAAAGCTGCTGGATCCATTTCAACTTCCCCTCCCACCACTGTGTTTCCAAGATGGAAAAGAAACTGGTTATGAGAATCATGTGTGCCCAGGGATTTAGTACAATAATGTTTATTTATAAGGAATAAAATTGAGCTGGGCAGGCACTGTGAGCTTGCAGCAGCTCAGACTTACTAATAGTAATAGCTAACATTTACTTGATGTTTACCATGTGTTGGGCACCGTGCCAAGCACTTTACATATAGTTTTTTTACTTGGACTTCACAAAAGTGTACGAGGGACATACTATCACGGCTATCCCTTTGATGGAACCCAGATTTAGTGCGATGATTTAACCAATTAAAAACCACTCTGAAGAAGCACTCTAATGGCCTTCCGGGCACCTCTCCCTTAGGGCACTGCCTGCTTTCTTCTGCCTAGGAACTTCCCTTTCTACTTCTCTCCTGCTTACCCCTATGGCTACCATTGGGCTTTGTTGTTGCTTTGTTTTGGTGTGTGTGTGTGTGTGTGTGTGTGTGTGTGTGTGTGTGTGTGTATTTGACTTTTCTCCTCAAGATAGACTTGTACTGGGGGGTAAACAGCAAGATAAGGCTAAACTTCTAATAGCAAGCTCAGACTACAGCCATAACAGGCACAAGTTGGAGACTGGTGGCAGCCATACTTAACTGTCACATGAACTGAAAGAGTGAGGACCTTACTCTCCTGTGACAGAGTCTAGAAGGAGTCGCAGCTCAGGCTGCTCTGACTGTTTAAGGTCCTGTTTGCTGCAGAAGCCTCATTTCTTCACTTAAATTGTTTATAGCTACACATGTATTCATCTATCTAATTATTTATTTTTGTGTTACATACATACTTGTGCTCTGGGGTGTGTGCATATATGTATGTATGTCAGAGAAAAACATTTTTGGGAGTCAGTTCTGCCACACTTCTACCAGGTGTCCCAGGGATTGAACTCAGGGCTGTTGGCAGGCACCACTGAGCCCTCTTTCCAGCCCCAGAGGCCTAGTTTATTGTTCTAGGTTGCAATAGACAGTCAGGGCTGTCTAAGAAAGACTCCTCTCTGCTTCTGCTACCTTTGGGCCTTTTAAGAAAGTGACATAGTCCAGGGAAAACACACATAGACTTTGCAGTCTGACTACCCAATCTTAGCCCAAACTCAAATAGTTCATGGGGTATGATATTAAGAAAGTAGCTCATTCTCCCATGCCTCAATGCTTTCTGAAAAATTGGGACAAAAATTTTACTTCCTGCCAAAAGTTTTGTGGGAGTATTGCTCAAGTAAAGCGCATAGTATTGTGTTTACCCGTGATAAGCTTCCAACGGAAAAAAACAGCTTTCTTTCCTTTTTAAATATCACTTTAAGTTGTTAATTTTTCCTGGTAATGAATAGAATCACAGGATTTAGGTTACAGTTCTCTGATGGCACCCAGAACTTGGAATTTATCTTTCACATGTCTGGAAACCTTCCACCCTAGAAAGGGATGAAGGTTTGTGCAAGAGAGTGTCTAGATGGCTGAGAACGTGCCTCTGTGAGCCCTGGGGGAGAGCACCAAGCTGTTTCCTGGCAGGCTTTGGATAATTCACAAAATAAGAGCTAATGACAACTTCAGGAGACTTCAGTGAGCAGACTGCCATTCTGTGCAAACTGTGAGGTGAGGTGCAAAGAAGCAGAGAGGCAGATTGATTTTTAAAAGGCTGAACTTCCAGTCTGCTGCAAGGAGCAGCCAGCAAATGAGAGATCTGTAAACCCTGGAACATGCAGTGCGTCACTGGGAACGGTGCTTGGAGATAGATTAGGCATCAAGAACAAGTACGTCGCAGAACAAAGACGTTTTTATATGATGTCAGGATCTAGAAATCCCCAGGACTATTTTTTTTTTTAATGGCAAAGTTAGATGGGAAAGGAAGGTGGAGGATGAAATTAAATTTCTTAAAAGGATCGCCACCAAGGATTAAATACTGGTTGGAAGAGGAGCTAGGAAGCAGATATGATTTGGGAGTGCAGTGAGGGGCAATGGAGGGGAATAGATTCAATACAACCATGCCCAGTTTCTCTGCTGGGCTGGGAAATTGATTTAAGGAGAGCTGGGCAGGGGATTCTCCGAAACCCTGCAGTCCTTGCTGATAAGTTGTGCTGAGTTGTTATTGGGCCCAGCTTCTCCTACTTCCCAGAAATCTCTCTCAGAAAGTCAAGTAGGTCAGAGCCATGATTATGGATCCTCAGCTACCCCCAAAGTTCTAGCACAGCCTGGTGCACATGTCACCCAATGAAAAGCAATAGGGTGACATCCCAAGACTCCAGCTGCCACCCTGAATAGCTGGCGACTCAAATGAGGGATAGAAAATGAGAAGGAAGGGTGGACACGGGAGCCGAGAAATATATATCCTAATTAAGGGAGCCATCTTAGGGTTGGCAAGAGACTTGACTCTAGAGGGGCTCGCAGGTGTCCAGGGAGATGTCCCCAGCTAGTACCTTGAGCAACTGAGGAGAGGGAACCTGAAATGACTCTATCCTATAGCCATACTGATGAATATCTTGCATATCACCTTAGAACCTTCATCTGGCGTTGGATCGAGATAGAGACAGAGACCCAAATTGGAGCACCGGACTGAGCTCTTAAGATCCAAATGAGGAGCAGAAGGAGGGAGAACATGAGCAAGGAAGTCAGGACCACGAGGGGTGCACCCACCCACTGTGACAGTGGAACTGATCTATTGGGAGCTCACCAAGGCCAGCGGGACTGGGACTGAATAAGCACGGGATGAAACCGGACTTTCTGAACGTGGCGGACAATGAAGGCTGATGAGAAGTCAAGGACAATGGCACTAGGTTTCGATCCTAATACATGAAATGGCTTTGTGGGAGCCTAGCCTGTTTGGATGCTCACCTTCCTGGTCCTGGATAGAAGTGGGAGGACCTTGGACTTCCTGCAGGGCAGGGAATCTGGTCTGCTCTTCATTCTCAAGAGGGAGGAGGAATGGAGTGGGGGGGAGGGGGAAAGGGGGAGGAGAGTGGGGGGAGGGGGCGATGTGTGCGAGGAGGGGGAGGGAAATGGGAAACGGGGAGGGGGCGGAATTTTTTTTTCCCAACAACTAAAAAAAAAATAAATAAATAAAAAATGAGAAGGGACTTGTTGGCAGTTCCTAGAAGGCAGATGGGGCAAATACTGCAGGGTGGGCGATTGCTGTAGTTTAGGTATGGAATTGCCCCCTCTAGAGTCTACAAACTAACAAGGTTCCCACCCCATGACCCTCTTTGGAGGTAGTGGCACCTTTGGGGGGGGGGAGCTGGTTGAAGAATGTTAGCTCATTAAGGAATACCTGTGTAGGGGAAGTTAGGAACCCAGGAACCACCACCACCACCACCACCACCACCACCTCCTCCAAATAGACCATTTCCCTCCCAGTTACTTAATCATCTCAGATATTTTGTCAAAGTAATAAAAAGTTAACTAATGCAATGAGAAAGAATAGTCACGAGTATATTTAGAAAAGGCCTAAGATAATGGAGAGTATGAACAAAAGGAATAGAAAATTTTGCATAAAGGTATGTTTATGTTTATAGTATTGGAGACTGCAGGCAAACCAAGTGTCTGTCAAGGGGTAAGTCATGGTTAATTTATCCTAAAATTTAGAGCTGAGAGTCACTTGCTGGTAAATTTAGAATGTTAGACACCCGTTTAATGCCATGAAGATAGAAAAAGATGATCTTATCCCTGCCAGCTAAGTGGGCACATTGTGCTACACCTGAAAATTTTAACAGAACCCAGAACCATTAGAATCTCTTCTTTTGCCTTGTGCATGCCAGGTCTGCTTCTTGGTGAGTAATTCATGTGACCCCAGGTATTCTGCCACCTCTTGTAAAGAATAGCTCTACTATCATCCAGATGGAAGTGACGGGTCAGAACTGGAACCTCAGCTCAGGAAAAGCTGGCAGGGTCTGTAGTCACCTCCACAGATGAAGCAAAGACTTTGGTCATCCCAATTTGTGTAAATCCTGACTGCTGAGTTGAGATAAGTTATATTTGGTAAGGAAGGGCTAGCTAATGTGTGTAGAGATGATGTCGTCCTGTGGAGAGCAGGTAACTGCATCCCCTCTCTGTGATCTCATTGCCCTGCAAGATGTGACTTCACCAAGGCACAAGACGTTCATGTTTATCTCCTGATACTGAAAACACTGATGGGGAGGAGGATGGCAAGATGGAGGCCTTTCATGGTTCCCAATGTTTAGTTTTTAATAATACTTGCCATGCAGGGTCTGGCATTTTCTAAGAATTCTATCTGCAGTTGTGTTCCTCATAAGTTGAAATTCGTGTGTGCGTGTGTGTGTGTGGTGGTGGTGGTGGTGGTGGTGGTGTGTGTGTGTGTGGTGGTGGTGGTGGTGGTGGTGGTGGTGGTGGTGGTGGTGTGTGTGTGTGGTGGTGGTGGTGGTGGTGGTGGTGGTGGTGGTGGTGGTGGTGGTGGTGTGTGTGGTGTGAACTTCAACTAAAATAGCTAGACACTTTCATTCCATCGTATATACGCTTCTTATAAACA
Source organism: Microtus oregoni (assembly GCF_018167655.1). Classification (NCBI taxonomy): domain Eukaryota; kingdom Metazoa; phylum Chordata; class Mammalia; order Rodentia; family Cricetidae; genus Microtus; species Microtus oregoni. The sequence continues at coordinate 39,023,600 of NW_024543072.1, forward strand.
TAATAAATTCAAATATTAATTTGCTTTTTTCTTTCCCAGGATCCTGCTGGCATTTCACCTTTTGACTTCTTTACCTACTTGCCAGTGAGGAAGACCGAGCTATGATGATTTATTCATTTTCACACATGAGAAAACAGAGCCCCAAAGCAGCAAAGCAATTCTCTCTCTCAGGATCAAACCAGTTAGTGGAAGCATCTAGACCTCTGCATTTAAATACTGCACTTCTTACCACAGCACAAGCATCTATGTAATTATGTCTAAATTCCAGGCCTAGTCTTAAAGTAAAAACTTCTCATTGGTTGGTTACATGAATTATTAAAAAGTTCTGTAATGAAAGGCCACTCACTGAGGGCTTAGAACCATTGGTGGGATTTAGATGAGGGACCGTAAGATCCAGGCTTCCTGGAAATCATTTCCATAACCATTTTTGTTATCCTCATCAATGTACATCAGATTTCATCTAATTTTTGAAGTTTAAAAAAAAGAAAGAAAAGAAAAAATACATTTTTCCATTTTTTCTTCCTTCTGGAGGAAATCCATATTTGCTAAGTCTGTTGATTTTAGATGCTGTGTTTCTACTCTTGTTTCCAGGGGTTGTCTAGTAGTCAGATTGTATAGGTAGTTCTGCAGCTGGGTTGAAATTGCTCATACAGCTGTGAACATCTGGCATGCAGGTGTGTTTTCTGACAGGCTGACTTGTTTACCAATTGATTTCTCTGAAAATGAATATAGAATAGTTGCCCAATATATGTCAGGAAGCTGTTCTTGATCTGGGTGTTAACTTATTTCTACATTTTTTTTACCCCTGACAAAAGCACGTTGGAAAAGATTATATAGGATATGCACCTAAATAAATGAGTGGTCCCAAGGTTCCCCTCCTCAAAGGCAGGTGTGCAGCCAGCCAGGAGCTGGTTTGCCAACTTGAGAGTTTGTACTGTTAGTGCTGCGAAGTTGCATTCATGAGTATTTATGAATTAAATAACATGAAGGCTTGGTAATGCTTATAAGAAAAACACAGCCAGGCATAGTGATGCAGGCATGCAGTCCTACCACTCAGGAGGCTGAGACAGGAGGATCATGAGTTCCAGCCTATCCTAGGTAGTAGAGCTAGACCCTGTTCTAAATAAATGCCTTGTGTTAGTGAGTTGGGACCTTCAGAATGAGGATGAAATGGGGGGACAGTCTGGACTGGAGATTTTTAGAGTGGAGTTATAGGTATACTAAAATTCATTGAAAACCTTATGTAATCTTAAAAGTGTCCATAATAAAACACTAAAAACAAAATCTGCTCCTACATATGGACCCCCAGAGGTATGACTGAGACTTTAAAGTCTTTGGATAATTTCAGGTACTGAGTGGTGGTTGAAGTGTGAAATGAACTCCAGCAGTAGGCAAAATGAGAGGTGGGTAGGTCATCCCCAGAGCAAGGGGCGAGGGGAGAGAGAGAAGGAACATGACATATATTACCTCGTATATGTAAACCTCTCCTGCCTTTTTTTCTTGTACCATGGATATCTTCCTCTCTTTCTAGTCTCCTCACAAAGTGTGAAGTTACTTGGAGACTAGAAATATAATCAGAAAAGAGGTTTGTAGCTATCACAAAGCCACATTCTGCCAGAGAGCCAAAGAATAACCAAAGACAGAGAAAAAGATGAGGGGACCCAGAAGGGAGACACAACAAATAGAGACCCAGGCATCTCTAGAGGGGTTCATCTCCTGGGGCAGAGACTTAGTGGAGCTACTCACTTGTTACAGATAAGCATGAGCCAGAGGTGATGGGCATCTACCTTGGACCACTAAAAGACATCCTTCTGTCTCCTTAGAACTACTGTGAACAGCTGACTCTGACCCATACCCATAAGGGAGGCCATCTACCCATCTTTTAATAGCCTTGATGAAAATAGTAATGGCTCCCTTTCCAGTCAGGGCAGCCCCTTCAGGATCCTTCCCAAATAGAAAGCATTCTAAACTAAGGCTATGGATGATCTCTCCTGGTGCCTGTGGATGTCCAGGACAGGCTTCCCTCCATTCCTGCGACAGCTGCTACAGGTCCCCATAGAGCCAGAGCCTGGGCAACGAGGTGAGAACCTTAGCTGTTTTCCAGAGATTCCATATGGCAGCATGGCCACAAATAGCTGTGCCAACTTGAGCAAGACGCCCAATCCTCGGAGATGCTCTGTGAGCCTAAATCAAACTTGCTCTGTTCTCTCCCTCTATCTGACACCAGCCATAAAGATCCCCTCGGCTCAGGAGTCACTACACCCCTTGTCTGAGGTGTCTTCCTCCAGCCTGCTTTCCTTGGTCAGCTGACCCTCTTGCCTTCCTGGTTATGTGTTGTGTTCCCTTCCCAGCTGTCTGGTCTTACTCTCCTGCTGGCCATGCCCATCCCCTCTTCCCTCTACACAGCTGGGCTCTCAGGGGTCATGGCTGTTTGGGCTATAGTTCTATAGGCACAGGTGGCTCTGGCAGATGCAAGTTCTTTCCATTCACGTGGGTAAACAGTCAACATTATATTAAAATATTCATCACCAAGGTCTCCATCTGAATGTTAATCTGGAAAGGGAGCTGACTCATAGTCTCCACCACTGGCCCCTGGGCAGGGCCTGACAGTGATGATATAACTCTGCTGTGGCAGAGTGGTCAGGAAAGGTCAGCCCTGAGAGGAAAGCATTGATTTTTGCATTTGCTTTGGGGGTGGGTGATACATGGTGGGGTTTTCTGGTCTGTTCGCCAGAGAGGTCATGTCTTTGGAGGAGTCAATGCACTGGTCGATGCCTGCCTGGTGGTCGAGGACAGACTGTAGAACAAGCAGACACCTGACATTGGCTCCTGATGCCTGTTTATAACTTTTCTTTTTATATGTCTGGCTATGAGCTGAATGCTAAAAAAGTCCTCTGGTCCCTCAAACCCAAACTAGTGATCCATTTGCTCTTCCACACTAAGATGCATGCTCTGTTTGGACTGCTAAAACCCAAGCATCCTAGTAGAGCCTGGACAAAGCCTGAATGATACCAGAAAGCAAAATCTAAACTCTTTCCAAGGAGAGATTGTTGTGGGAAGGCTGAGTGTTCTGTTCTCGAAGCCCAAAATATTTCAGCATTGGGAAACATGTGGGTTGCCTGTGAGGCTGCGTCTCTTCCTGATGATGAGTTCAAATCTCTTATACTTCAGAGGAGTTAAAAATAAGTGAAATGTGCAAATGTGGTACCCTGGAGAAGCATCCTTGCTGGTCTTTAGTGTGCTATTAGCTCGCATGCTGGCTTTGGCATACATGTGTGAAGCATGGCTATCCACCCTCATCTGCCCCTCTTCACTCCAGTGGTTGTCTGGTTACCCCTCCAGTGTCTGCAAGGTGAAGGCACCTAGCCAGCCAAGGATGAAGACTTCTTCTTACTCTCAAGACTTCACAGACCAGTGCAGAAGAGAGGCAGAAATATCATGCACCATATAAGTTTGTCAGTGCAAAAGGCTCTGGGAACCCAGGGGAAGAAGGACAGCATCTCACAGAAGAGCCTAAGTTGAAAGAGATTTCTAGGCTCCTTAAAAGCAAAGAGCCCTGTTACAATCATCTCAGTGCTGCGCAGTGCCTGACTCCTGGCAGGGGCTCACTGGATGCTTATTGAATGAAAAAATGGAAGTGTCCTTAGGACATAAGTGATAGATGGCCCTTGCTGTCCAGGTGCTGAGACTTGCAGAGGGAACAAAGTATCCATGACTGCACAAATGAGAGCCATCTGCAACAATCACTTCCTCTTTGAGATTTCCCGAACTTCCATATCCTCCCACCCCATCCCATATGGGAATATCCAAGCAACCGTATAAGTTTTTCCGAGCGTCTGCTCCTTGTCTGCCTCTCTGTCTGGATGATACAAGAGCTTACTGGTTATAGTCTACCAGCAGACACCCCTTCTCACATCTTCCATGAGCCTTAGAGGGGTGGCTAACCAGACTCACGTATGGAGACAGTGTAGGAATACGTCATGGCGTCATGGGTGATGTGGTAACCTAGGACCTACATCAGGTATTTTGCACAGATAGCCACCTCAGTCCTCACACTCACAAACTGCGTCGATCATTTTTTAACTCATTCAGGGAGAGGGACAGAATTCAGAAGTCTTGCTTCATATCTAAATAATATATCATGTCACTTCCCCACATCCTGCCCCTGTGCTACACGGAGGCAGTGGAGGATATTTCGAGAGAGAGGCTTAAAACATACTGCTGGCTGGTGTTAACATCCTAGCCTCTTCAAGGCATTTTAGAATTGATGCTGGCAATCTGCGTTGTTTTTCTATATAGAGAAGTTCATGTTCTTGTGTTTTCCTGGTATTAAAATAGAAAGGCTCATCACTCTTATTTTCTAAGTGCAGACTCTCAAAAATGGTAGCTGTGTGTCTGCTATTCCAGCAGCTCAACATCCATGCTAGGGAGGGCTGTGGCCGCCAGACTCATCTCGCTAGCTAAATACCTTTCACCAGGTATTCTCGCCCTCCTGGTTGCTTCACCCTGCCAGTCTGTGTTGATGGGACATATGTCCCCCTAAGAACCTGGGTGGGCGCCTGGCACGTGCATGGCTCCTTGTTCCTTGGAATACGTAGAAACTGAAATTCTGGTTGGCATACACTCTTCTTGGTGACTTGGGGCTGCCATATGTAGGAGCTTCTTTGGCACTGTGTACTGATGTCTCTTGTTTTCTGCCTTGCTGGGATCTGGGAATACTTAAAACATTTAGCCTGAGGAAGCTCTTGGTATTGAGAGGCTGCTGCTGACTCGGTGTCAGATCCGGAGTGAGCCGTGTCCACATTTCGACTCAACTGATCTGCCCTCTGAGGAAAACTCTATGAGATCTAGACTAATCATCATTTTACACATGAGAAACTCAGGCAAGGAGTACTAATGGGCTAGCTCAAAGTCTCCTGCCTGTGAGTGAGAAGTAGAGGGATTTTATTCGAACCTTTAAACTTTTTTTAATTGATGTCTCTTTGGCTGTGTGTAATAAGGAGGCTACTTATTTGTTTCCTGGCTGCCCTAACCTGAAATAATCACACAAAGACTGTATTATTTGAATCACTGCTTGGCCAATAACTTGAGCATATTGCTAGATGACTCTTACATCTAGACTCAACCCATTTCCATTATTTTACATTTGACCACCAGACTCATGGCCTATCAGCAAGGTTCCAGTTGGCAGCTCGCATCTTTCCCCTCTGGCCAGCTCATGTCTTTCCCCTCCCATGGCTACAAGGCATCCCCTTGACTCCATCTTCTTCCTCCCAGCATTCAGTTTAGTTTTCCCTGCCTCGCTCTATTTTGCTATGCCACTGGCCAAAACAGCTTCTTTATTCATTAACCAATAAAAGCAACACCTATACAAAAGGACCTCCCACACCAGCTGTGCTTAGACACCACTCTATAACACTTACAAACATCAACACTCGCAGTCCTTACCACGGCCCTGTGAGGCAGCTGATAACTCAGCAATGCTAGCTGATAAGGAAAGTTGAGGCCCAGAGGGGCTAACTAACTTGTCCTGTTCATCTAGCTGACAAATGGCAAAGCCACAGCCCTCTGGTGCAGTCCTCAGAGAGCACCTGGATTTCAAGTCACACTTGCACAGGCTAAGAGCTTTGGAGTGGAGACTCCACCTGAACAGAGCGCACAAAGAGATGACAACACGTAGCCACTTATCTTTCCCTGAATTTTTGATTGCAATACTAATTGCACAGCTAGGCATTGTTTCTGTTCTCCTTTTAAGAGTCCGTCGGGGTGGAAATCCATACTTAAAATCTAATTTTCCAGAACACATATTTTATGGTTGTCTTTTCCTTGTGTCCTAACTCTCATGGCTCCGTCTCAGGGCACGCGAGCAGCAGCCACTAACTTCCAGGGACTGTGTGCTCCCGTATCTGCCCCATTTCCCTCTCTCTTGCCATCAATTACAGTAAATGTCATTAATTTGAAAGGCAAGGGACCAGAAAGAATGGATTTTAAATTAACTAGTTCAGATAATCTGATATTTCCACTGGAGCGTGACAGGGTATCCAGTTAGCTAGGGAACAACAATTGCTTCCAATTGCGCATCTTCTCGGATAAACCAATATCTGTGTAACAAGGTTTCACTGTAAGGGGCTATCGAGCTGGCATTTGTGTTTCAATGAGGCTCGGAGTTTGGATCCTGATGCCTAGTGCAGCTGCTTGGCACTGCTGGATCGTGCCATCTCGTGAGAGGACCAGCCTTCGACTTTGCGCAGGAGCACAAGCTTCTGGGGCTCTCTGGGGCACAGACAGGGTCCCTGCCTTAGGCTCCCATCAGTCATATTAGCAAGTCCTTGGATCCCTCAGTGCTCCTGTCAGGTAGTAATCAGGAGGGCTTTCACAAAAAAGATCCCGCTTGGGTCTTGTAGGGTGTTTTATCACAGAGATGAAGAGCCCGCCATTAACCCATGCTACATTTCCATAGTACGAACTGCAAACTACACATAGCTGTAGCTGCCTTGCCATGGGCTATTTTCCCCAGCCTCCAAGGTAGGTTCTCACCAATGGGAGATGAGTCTGAGTGATTCGTGTTACTCCTAGGCCGTGGAAGGCATGCAGCTATGTGTCTCTATGTGTGAGAAAAATTCCTAAAGAGAAATTCTCATCCTGGGCTCATGTCTACTCTGAGGCTCCTATTAGTTTCCATAGCTCATGTGTGTGTCTGCTCTGATCTCCCTGCTCACTGAATGTTTTCCCTTCTTTTGACAAGCTGAGAAGCTCTTGCCCTTAGTTTGAAGGGAAGTAGGGAGGGGATATGGTATCAGAGAAAAATGCTACTAAGAAGTACATATAATACTAGCAGAAAGGCAGGAGGCGGGGGTTCAAACCTGACTCCACGAAGGTAATTCTCTGAGTAGTAACTTAAGTGAACTGCTTCTCCAGTGGGTCTAATTGCCATGCAGCACATGGTACTATTAGTATCATCATCCATGAACAATTATGTGTTATGCTAACGTGGTTGTAAGTTGCATGTGATGACACCATTGAACTCTGTTTATTCAGCCTTCTCTTTCTCATTTTCAGGAAACCACACTTTAATATAACAAGGTCATCTGATCATAATTAAAAAGTAAAACAATAACAGAGGAAATATTCACCAGAAGCAAACCCCAAGAAGTCAGGTAGTCAGGAAGTCCAAGGCACTTGTCTTGGGCTATGGTTCCTTCAGGGTTGATGTTGTGTGGTAGTTCTCTGATGGAGGAAGGTCATTGGCTAATAAAGAAACTGCCTTGGCTCATTTTGATAGACCATCCCTTAGGTGGGTGGAGTAGGCAGAACAGAATGCTGGGAGGAAGAGGAAGTGAGCTCAGATGCCATAGCTCTGCTCTCTGAGGCAGATGCGATGAAGCTCCGACCCAGGATGGATGTAGGCTAGAATATTCCCGGTAAGCGCACCTTGGGGTGCTACACACATTAATAGAAATGGGCCAAGCAGTGTTTATATGAATACAGTTTGTGTGTTGTTATTTTGGGGCATAAGCTAGCCAGGCGGCTGGGAGCTGGGTGGCAGGAATGCAGCCCGCAGCTCCTTCAACAGTTCTCCACCACAGGTTTGGCTGCTGAGGTGTGTGTGTGTGTGTGTGTGTGTGCGTGTGTGTGTGTGTATGAGTCTTAAACTCAGGGCCTTGTGCATGCTAGGCAAGCACTCTACCATTAAGCTACAGCCTCCGTCCCTGTTTTGTTTTTTACCATTGTTTTTCCTTTTCTACATAAAGGAAATTAAATACATAAAGGAGAAAAAATATTTCTTCAGAATAGAAGCTGGCAGAGGCACTGTCCTCCCCTCCAATTAAAAAAGAACAAAGGAAAACATGCCTCATGCGTAATAATACTAATTACAGTAACAATAATTGACATTTTTGAAGATTTAATATGGGCCCAGCTTAGCACTAGAGACTTCATTTTTGTCAAATACGGGAAGCAAAGCTGGGCTCGCTGAGAAGGGGGGCTAGGGCTGTCTGTCCTCTCATCGCTCCTTTATCTCCTTTGCTTTGCTGCTGAACTTAGGCCTTCTGCATATTTTGTAGTTTCTGTCTCCTCTATTCACCTTTCTTCATCCACTCCCCTTTTAGAAACCTTTGATTTAACAAGTATTATGTGCCTCATTGAATGTACGTTAGGCAAATCTACGAGTCTTCCGTGTACTAGGCCCTTTGGGGTAGAAATGCCTTACCAACAAGTCATTCCCCATAGCAATGTGTTGCCTCAGGATGCCGTCAGTGTCCTGGTGTGCCCTCCAAGTCCGTTTAGAGTATGGTAAACTCCCGAGAAGCATGAGGGAAGAACCAACCTTCCTTTGTGGGTTTTAATAACAGAAAGGACCTGTCCTGTCTTCTGTTTCCCTATTCCATTTCCCCTGACCCTGTTTGTACAGAGCTACCGTGACCTTATTTTTAGAATAAGACTGAACTGCTTTGTCAAGTACACATCGGTGATACACAATAGAATATGTGAAAGCGAGAGTACCCCAGAAAATACTCTACCCATGGCAGTGTCCATTACACATCCACCATCAGTCCTTCTTCTACCCCAGAAGAGTTTGACTTCACACCACCCACTGGATGCTCCCCCTCCCCTGTCACCCCACAGTGATGATCCTTACTCCATAAATCAGCCTTCAGTTTTCATAAGATGCAAATACCAGCCCTTGTGGAATTCAGGGCTGTCTCCTTATAAGCATCATGAATGAGTATGGCCTCTCTCTATATCTGTATCTCTCTCTTTCCCTCTCTCTGCAGTTACTTGAGTTTCTCCATGTTGTATATTAAGCCCAAGAAATTGCTGGGAGATCACTGGCTTGCTAGGAACGAAAGCTGCAAAGTGTTACTTAGACTTTATCAGGCACGTTCCTCTATTTTTTCCTATATGGATGTAGAATGTCTAAGTAAATTTAGGGACTGGGAGGGCCTCTGAAGTCCAGCACACTGACCTTACTGCAGATCCAATAACCCCTGAGTCCTTTAAGAAGCCCAGGTACATAGAATTTATGTGTTGACTCCAAAGGGTCAAAGGGCAAAAACCTGTCTACATGACTAAGCTGTGGCTGAGCGAGTGACCTTGGGGACAAGTGTGTGTTTGACTTCTGCGCTTCTGCCCTGACTCAGCCAGAGTTTTGTTTTAAAAGCAGAACCAGATGCTGCTCCTGCGCTCAGCTTTAGGGCTGAAAATAAATTAGGAAAAGAGGGCTCCACGCAGGGAGGCAGCAGGACAAGGAATGTGGCATGCCCTAGAAAAGTCTGGTTAAGATCAGGTCACAGAAGGGGGAGACATCCTATTCAAAGGGGTTGGACAAAAGAAGCATGGAACAGAAGCGTGGCTAACCCTTTGCCTGGCCATTCTCCTTTTAGCAGGTCTGCTTCCAGCTGAATGTGATCTTGGTGATGAAATAGCCGACCCTAATAGATGAGGGAAAAAAAGCAGAATCAAGCTAGTTGGCAAATGGACTTGTTCTAGGGTGTGCAGTAGATTCCACTGTGGCCCCAACCTCATGGGATACACACCTTATATAACACCTACCCCTGCAGCATGCTAAGCTACAACCCCTATGATTTTTTGCATTGTAGGTCAAGGGGATTTGGTAAATGTATTTAAGGCTCATAATCAGTTGACTTTGACTTAATCCAAAGAGGGATTATTTTAGAGCTCCGATTTAATCAAGCAAACTTTTAAAAGGGAGCAAAGTATCAGACACACATACACTCCTGCTGGCCTAGAAGAAAGTAAATGACCAAACATATGTAACAATAACAACAGGAAAAAAAATAACAACAGGAGTAATAATAACAAAATAATCAACCATGAAACAAATGTACAGAGGTGGCCACGTAGCTAGGACCTGCAGGTAGGATCTAGAAGACTGGTCAAAAAAAACAGCAAGAGAACAGGGATACAGTTCTTTAGTCAAAAGGAACTAAATCTTGCCAGCAACCTGGATGAACTTGGAAGGAGACCCTGAGCATCAGCGCATCACCTGATTCAGCCAAGACATTAATGGAAGCTTAGTGAGACTCAGAGAAGATGACCAGAGATGCTGTGTCCAGACTTCTGGCCCGTAGGAACCATTGCATAGTAAATGAGGATCATTTAAGTCATGGATGGATGTTGTGATGGTTTGCTATATAACAGTAGAAAACACTACTACTGATCCAGCTAAGTACTGCAAGCTGGGGACATCCTAGACCTTTCTTTCTGTCTTAAGCTTCTTTTTTTCCTTCCCTTTTGGCTCCATTCTCTCTCCTTTTGTCCTGTTTCTAGGCTGTAGTGGTCTACCCACCCATGTATTTATGTTTTCAATCAGACTTTCAACATAGTGAGACACTGTGCTGAGCTGTAAGACACAATGGCCAGATCACATTCTGCTTCGGGGATACGGGTGAGATTCAGTGTGACAGACGCTATGACAAGCCATAACAGGGCAGGTGGGAGGGGGCAATGCAACACAGTTTTGGGCAGTAAATGGGCTTCTCAGTGGAAGCAATTTCTCTTTTGATTCTTCAAGTTCAGGTCAGAGACTTAGGGCTTATACATTAGGACCACCTGATTCATCTTTTAGGGGTAGGGGTCTAATTTAAATGGCAGGAGATATGACAAGGGCATTAATATTTTAAAAGGTTCCACAGGGGATCCTAATTGCAGCAAAGCTCGGGAGCTGCTGATATAATGAAGCTGGGGTGCTTTGCCAAAAGCCCTCTTAGGGTAGACACTTTGAACATCTCTTTTGAGAATATTGACTGCAAAAGGCTTTAAAGCTGTGCCCTCAACAAGAATATCCTAGGCTATTGTATGTTTTGCCTTCTCTCTATCCTGTACCAAAATACCTGACCCAGCAGCTAAACAGAGACAAGATCTGTTTCAGCTCACGGATTCAGTGGTGTCAGTTCACAGCCAGCTGACTCCATGGCTGTGTCTGTGGTGGGGCAGAACATCAGAGTAGCAGGAGTTTGTGTCAGGGAAGGCAGGTCATCTTGTGGCATCCAGGAAGTGAAAAAGCCTTCACATCCTGCAAAGATCTGAGAAGGGGAGCTCGCAACAAGAAAGTTCCTATTTGTTTTCCTTTGAGTGTTGAGTCAGTTTCTCCCATGAGCCATCTCATCTTCCTCATCCTGTGACACACTGGTCTCTCAAGGGTTCTTTCTTCCCAATAAATCCTTTATACACAGCTCCCTAGCTCTGAATGGGTTTCCAGGCAAGCCAGTCTAACGCAAAAACAAGAATTAGTACAACAAAGGATGGAGTGAGAGGCTTGCAAAGAGAAAAAATAGCTCAGGTGCAAGTCTAGATGAGAGTAAGGCTGTTGAGCTTCAGAGGAGTCAAGCCAGTCAGTGAACTACGCAGTTGGGGAGTAGAAAAGAGCAAAGAGCACGGAAGGCATCATCACATACCCTCTTGGTGAAGCTTCCAAGGCTGCAGGGTGGACTGGATCTATGGGATCAGCCAACACTACCCTGTACATTTTTATTTCCCCAGGAAGTCTACAGCCCTAAATATTAGAGCAGGATGTGACTGTCAGGAGAAAAGCCTTGAAACATAGCTAGCAGGCTCATCTCACAGCAGCTGCCACCTGCAAGAGCTAGAGAAAGCAAAATGCTCCCTACTGTAGCTTTGCATGGGTGGACACAGGTTCTTATGACTCACTCTGAGGCGTGGCTGCAGATGACAGACGGAGCTGCTGGGCCACAGCTGGAGGAAGGGAAGGCATTTGCTGATAGAAAGCCCAGCTGAAAGGCCCCCCGAGAGACTACCCAACAGCAATAATCCCTCAGGATGAATCCCAACCAAGGACAGGGCTTACCTCTCAGTACTTGGAGTGTAAGGAACCGGCAAGCCCATGTTCTTTTTCAGTAATGGATTGTAATAGCGCTATTCATACGGAAGAAATCAACATAATTTTAGAGTATTATATTATCATATATTACCTATAAATTAGGTAATATGCATGAGAGTACTCGGGAAATGAAAAAGCTCTATGTGGGGATGTGAGGTGTAATGTCTTCTTCTCTGGTATTTACGTAAATGAGCAGATAGACACGACAAAGCTCTGGCAACTATAAATCCCTGAACAAATAAGAAGCTGTATAATTAGGTATTTTACAAAGTACCGTGAGCCCAAGGCAGGCAGGCCATGGCTTCCATTCTGCAAGGGCAGTTTCCCTGGCAGAATGAACACTGCGTGCAGAGCAAGTGGGCTGACATCTCACGATGCTCCATTCACGGAGCCCTAGAATAACAGTATTCTAGCTGAGCAATTTGCAGAGAGCAAATTAAGGAGAATAAAACTCCTATAATAGATCCTGGGAGGAGGGAGGAGATGGAGAGGAAGAAGCAAGTGGGCAGAGACTTTTCAGCCATGCTCGTGTTCTGTGGTAATCTCTTGCACTACACAAAAAGCCTTCCTTCGGAGAAGTGAATCCAGGCAGTGCGGTGCCCCGTGGAATACCTTTCTGGGTGGAATGTCAAGTGTATATGTTCATGGAGGTCTCTAGTCTCCAAAGTCTTCTAAAGGGCACCTTTAACAGAGGGCACTGTGCTGGCTGAGGTGCTGGGTGTAGTAAGAGGCTGATGTTTACTGACTCTTCAAATGCTGCACTGCTTTGCCCACCCAGTGCAGAGGCTAGCTCCATGGGGAATGGGGATTTGAAGGAATTTTCATTTTTCTAGGGTGAAGAATCTCCCTTGAGTTGAACTATTGAAGAAGTGGCTTTCTCTCTCGTGTGCCTCTATCTTGCTTCCTTTCTTTTGACGTATCTCATGCATAGGCTGGCCTTAGTATTTAGCTCAATATGGCTTTGATCTTCTGATCCTCTTCTTCCAGAGTGCCATCACACCTGGTTTACAGGGTTCTTGGAATCAAGGCTAGGGTATCATACATGCTAGATAAGCACTCTACCAATTGAGGTACATATCCAGCCCTAAGTAGAATCATTTATGCTTGTTTTCTCCTTCTCTGGCCATGGCTGTTGGTCTCTATGTCTGCCCGGTGCATAATTCATGCTGTAACCTGCCAGCACGTGAATTTTCCCCTATGTATCTTTTACCTACCCAGGGCGAGAGAGCTAGGTTGCTCATTGTAGAGTCCATGCTCCCTAACAAAAGGCCAGGAATGCTCTCAACCCCTCAGAAAAGTGAAGTCAACATTGTTATGGAATAACTTGGGCCTCTCCAGGACTTCACACGTGGAAGCCCTAACTTTCAACACTCCAGAAAACAACTGTTTGAAGACAGTGTCTGCTAAAGAGGGGTTAAATTAAATGAAATCCTGGAGAGTAGGCTATAACCCAATAGGACATGTGTCTTTCTACGAGGAAATGAGGATTTAGGCACACACCAGGGACAGACGATTAGAAGACACATAGGAAGGAGGCAGCTATCTACAAGCCAGGGAGAAAGGCTGCCTGATACCCTTTTCTCAGAACTTCTTAGAATGAACCAATCCTGAGGTCCCCGCTGTAGTAATAAGGGCGGCGGGGCTGCGTTCTCAGCACCCCCGGCCGCCTGCCCGGCTAGCTCAGTCGGTAGAGCATGAGACTCTTAATCTCAGGGTCGTGGGTTCGAGCCCCACGTTGGGCGCCAAAATGTAGCGGCGTAAACGAATGCAGACAGAGTGTAAATATATATATATATAGCTTTAATGTAGAAATAGACTTACAGAACCACCGTTCCCGCGGAGTCCAGGAAAGCAGAAGCGAGAAGCTCGGAGCTTGCTCGCCAAATTTATAGGCAGACATTAGCCCGAGGCGAACACGCCCCTTAAGGGGCGGGACTTATCCCTACACCCCGCTGTGAGAATTGCAATACATTGCTAGTGTTTAAGGTCAGCATGTGGTGCTTTATCAGGATATCTGGAAAGGAATGCAGAGGTTACTGCCCATTGCTCCTCCAGCCATGGTCTCCAGTCTTCTCGTCTTCCCCTTTCCCCATGAGTTTGTTCCTAGCTTCCCCAGGAAGGACTCATTACTGGTTAACGTGAAAGGCACCTGAGCAATACCCTGCACAGAGGCAGTGAAGCTAGATGGGTACTTAGTCCTCAAAGTCTGTATGTATTTCTGTCCTCTTCTCTTCTGGGGGTGGTGGCTATTTCCATTAGCTGGCACCCCAGGAATGCCCTCGTCCTATCCGTGTGGGAGGACAAGCATGCCGCAGTCCCTGGTCTGAAACAGAAGCATGGTTCCTGTGGAGATAGTTCTCATAACTATACTATCACCTCATCCATGAAGAGGATGCTAATGGGGGAGTGCCTGTCTGGGATCCTGGCTCTGCCATTAACTAACTGTGTGAATCTAGGTGTCCTCCTTGACCTCCTGTACCCACATTCCCCCCTCTGAGGAATCACAATTCCTACTGACCACATGAGAAGTGGATGATAGAAGAGATGATAGACACCACAGTGTCTGCTAGGTGAGCTGGGATGGGAATGGGATTCTGGGAGGATTCAGTGCAGGAGCCCCCTGATGATGTTCTGAGTACATTTCACACTCTCTACAAAGTGCCCAGAGTACCCCTGGGTGAAACTGGTTCAGAGGCAAATGGCACTCTCTCTCCGTTTTCCTTACAAACTGCTCGTGGTCCTCCAGAGTACTTTTGTGGTTCTGTATATTAGGCAACATATACATACTTGATTGGCTTACTTGATTCTACTTATTGCTCAAACGCCCCAGTCCATTCAGATCCTGCCATTCTAACCCCCAGTACCTCAGAATATAACAGCGCTTTGAGATAAGACCTTTATAGAAATCCTGAGTCAATGAGGCCATCAGGCCATCATGGCTCCAATCTAGTCACTTCAGCATCCTTAGAAGAGACCAGGACACGTGGAGAGAGGACACATATATAGCAAAGGACACGTGAAGCAGCAGCAGGTAGATAGCCATGTATGAGCCAAAGAGAAAAATCCAGAGGAAATCAAACCTGCCAACACCTTTACCTAGGATTTCTAGCAGCCAGAATAATGTGAGCATTAACTTCAGTTTTTTAAGCCACCTGGGGTGCAGTAATTTGCTGTGGCAGCCAGAGAAATGGAATCCAATCCTTGACACTAACAATACACTGGGAAATATTATCACCCCTCCCCTTTCATTCACCCACTTACTTGACAGATATTCTAGCTCCCACTCTGGCCCAGGGCTGGATTTCTGGACTGAGGAGCTGGCACATTCTATGGCCCGTAGAGCACTGGAGGTAGGTGGACTTGACAGATGTCAAGACAGGAGAGATCATCCCAGGACAGGGTGGTGGTGACTGTGTGGCCCTCAGGGCTCTGGTGGTACCAGCGGCACAGAAGCAGAATCTGAGCGAGCTCGAGCAAGCCTCTGTGAGATGCACAGTCCTTGCCTGTGCTCCTTAGGTATGGAGTGGCAGGGACCTCAGCTGGCTGTGGGAAGGACCAGCATGTAGGGATGCCGGCCAAGGGAGACAGAGATGCAGTGGTACACACTGGCTCAGACTGCCTGGAAATCCTGATTTGTATCATCCTCCAAGTAAGTTTGCCTGCCAGCCAAGTGGAATAAAGAGCTTCCCTCTTTCTGCCTTCTCAGATGTAGGATCCTGCAAGCCACCATCAGTTATCTTTCTCATTTAGAACCACAATGAATTATAGCTGAATGCAGCTTGTATGGCAATGTTATCTGCTACAGCATCAGCTGCCTTTGAGACACTGTGTTCCTCCAAGTAACTCCTGAAAGTGACAAGTTAGGAAATCCCAGGCTCCTTGTGCCACCCGAGGCTGTGGGCAGACTTCCCCGCCTCCTGTCTGATCCCTTCATTCTTCCTATCACCATCTTTTGCAGCAACTTTTCCTGGGGAGACACGAACAGGTGTCAGTTCCCTCCAAGACAGGGCACCAACCCCAGACCAAAGAGTTGAAAGGTCTAGCTTGGTGAACCAATGAATTTATTTAGGTTATATAGAAGGGTATAGGTGAGGGGTTACTTTCAGCAAAATAGGTGTCTCAAAGACATCTGCACACTGGAAAAGCCCACCTCAGCAAGGCAGGTGCTGCCTCAGGGAGTCTGCGTCCCTGGAGCTCTCGCTACAGCTCGCAAGCAGCTCCTACCCTGCCTGCCTCCCAGCAATGGTTTTATAGCTTTGGGAGAGACTGTGGATCCTGTAAGTTTCTGAGCTTCCTGCACTTTGTGAGTTTCCTTAGCTTCCTGGAGATTGATGAGGCTTCTTCCTCCTCTGAAACTGGATGTTTAAATTCGGAGGAAAGTGCTACACAACACTGTCTCTCAACTGACACAGCCTCGGCTTTGGGTCTACACAACTGCTGCTTCCTTCTTACCCACCCCCTCCCCGCCTCTGTGACGTTCCTTAGCCTCAAACACTGTCTGTACCCACCAAGCATACTGGGCTCCTACTCATTCTTCAATACTCACTTCTTTCTTTTTGTTTTCCTACAGCACCCGGGAAACCCTTATATTAAACGCTTACCAGAGTGTTTCACCTCCAGTGTATTCATACAGCTCTATTTATGGCCAGCCTGAGTGAGAAGGACAGAATATTTAATTTACTTTCTGTCCCAGCACCTAGCACACCAGTGATGAAAAGTGAATGATAAATAAATTTCTGTGTCATGATTTATTTTACTATTTCTATCCTTTTTTTCTTTTATAATTCTGGCTAAAATTCTAGTGTCTACACAATATATTACAATCTCACCCCTTTTGAAAAAAAAAGACTATAGCTAGAAACAGGAAGACTCAGAGCTGTATATTTTCCCCTCTATTGGCTTCTCCATTTCTTAAAGACCAAATAATTGCTTTCCCAATCACTCATCATAGAGAGAATGGGGTTGTGTGTTCTACTCATCTTTTGACCTTCTTGTCCTCATTCCTAAAACCACTCCCCTTTCTTCACTGGCTCTCTCAAGCCAGTTCTCCCTGCTTACAAGTTCCCATACACCTAACCAAGACTTTCTTATTCCCTGTGGATCATGGCAACCTTGCCCTTCAAAGAGTGGTCCTTGCCTAGCAGTGTCAATACTACCCAGCCGCCTGTGATAAATGCAGAGGTTCGGGATCTACTCAATCTGATTGCATCTGAGCCCAGATTTTCACAGGCCTTCCAGGGGATGTGCCTGAGTTCGAAACACGCTGCTCCAGAGCAAAGCATTGTAAAACTTTTCCTGTGAATGTTCAGCCAACAAAGGCTTTAAGGGCATGCTCTTCCTCACGGCTACTAACTCTACCTCTGTAACACAAAAGCAGGTAGAGACAACATGTAGTCAGATTTGAGTGGCTGTGAGTCAAGACAGTTTTATTGACAAAAAACAGGTAGCTGGCTCCTCCTCCTACCTTGAAGCACACAGTTTGGTTGCTGTGGTAGGCAACTTTTAGGAGAGTCCCTAAATGGTCTCACCCCTCTGCAATTACACTCTTGTGTAATTCTTTTCCCTGGAATGTGGACTGGGTTAACTAACTCCCTTCTAATGAATAGAGTATGGCAGAGTGATTGGGTATCAGTTCCATCTATCCATCCACCCATCCACCCATCCACCCATCTATCTATCTCATTCTTCCCTCCCTGCTGGCTAACTCTGATAGAAGCCTTACTAGCCAATTGCAAAGCAGGACTTGTGGTGAGGCGAGGCATATGTAGCAGGAACTGAAGCTTTTCATATGCCTTGTAAGTGGGTACAGAGATGGAGCCTATTCCTTCTGGATCCTGAGTTGATGATAGCCCCCTGAAGTCAAGGGACCCTGAGGCCTTTTCCGATTTCTAGCCCTCAGGAACTATGACACAGTAGGTGACTATTGTTTGAAGCCACTCACTTTAGGGTACCTAATTACTTGGTAATGGAAAATTAACAGATATACACTCCAGCCAGTTCCCTGGCTGTTCTACCTCCACACTTCCACAGCAAGGTATACGTGAGTACATAAGCAGAAAGCATTTGAGCTGTTATGCTTCTTTACTTCCCTGAGATTTAGACTGCAGATTCTTTGAGGCTAGGCAGTATATCTTAAAAGTAAGCTGCTGGGGCTGGGGAGATGGCTCAGGGAATAAATGCGCTCAGTGTACAGGCATGAGGAGCTGAGTTCAAATCCCACATAAAAGTAGGTATGGTGGTGTGAACCTTCAACTTCAGCACTGGGGGCAGGGGTTAGAGACAGGAGGGTCCCAGGGACACATTGGCTAGCTTGTCTTCTACAGAAATATGGGAAAGGAATTAAACAAGAAATTTTGACAACAGCCTCTAATCTCCACATATACTGACATGGTTAAGCACGTCTGCCGTCCACACATGGGTGCAGATGCGCACACACACCACACATACCACCTTGGACCATAAAAAACAAAACAAAACAAAAAACCTCAAACCAACCAACCAACCAACCAAACAACAACAAATAAAATGGGTGGTATCCACATGTGTACAGAATTTGCTGATTTAATACACAAACTTTTCTTTATTTCATATTGCAAATCAGGGGCCATTATTTTGTGTGCTGTTTTTTTAGTTCTCAAATGCATGTTTTTCTCTGGACCTGCCTGGGGAAGCATGATTTCCCCATTCCATCAGCCATATTTTGATTTAATAATTGTCAAAAATGCTTTTATCCAAACACATGAGCACTTTTCAATTATTTGGTAAGATTAATAAGCTGAGGTAGCTCCAGAGCTGATCTCTTCCTCTTTGTAAATCCCTACATGGTAGAAAATAGTCTCAGATGACAAAGTCTGTTCCCAGGTTACCTTTGAGAAAAGTGTAATCTGCTGTATTCTTTTGCTTTGAGGTGTTTTTCCTCTTTCGTTTTTTCCCCTGCCTTCTGATTTTGCTGGCTTTTATCTCTTCTCGTTATTTCACAGTTACCTGGCATCTGAAGAACTTCTCTCTCTTCCTCCTTGCTCGTTTTCAAGAGTGCTCACAGCACTTCCAAAATGCCTCACATCTCATGGTTGACCCCAGGGTGACAAAAAGCCGGATACAGACGGCGGGCTTCTAGGAAGAAATCCTTTCCAGTTGACTCTGTGACTTGACTAAGCAGTAAACCAGAGCGACTACCAGTTTACACTTCCTGATGGTGGTTCCAAAGGCAGGCAAGCACCTGAACTCGACATGATGGATGAAGAACGGATGCTTTGTACCGTGTAGAGTGCTGGTTCAAGGGCAGCTTTCAAGTGTATTCTACAATTTCCTTTCTTGTGCTGTGATGGGAGCTAATCACACACACACACACACACACACACACACACACACACGTTTCTCCCTCCCAAGTACAGGTTATTTTGTCTATAAATTACAGCCTCATCTTTTAAGTGAACTTGATCTTAGGGTAGTGGACACTTGTGTCCAAAAGTAAAAACTGAAAGAGGCACTCACTACAAGTTACTTTCAAGATATGTGAAAGTTGAGAGTGTAGCTCAGTGGTAGAACACTTGCCTATCATGTACAAGACTCAGGGTGTGATTCTCCAATGCCTCAAAAACGAACACACAAACATGGAAAAGTATGTGTGTTATTTTGCTATGACTCATAACCGGATTACAACTTCTGTCCTGAGGTGACTGTGACCTTGCATGTGATGACTGCCAGCATCTTCACTATTGACACAAGTCTTCTTTTAGGATAGGTTTCATTGTTCCAAGTTATTGAGCACATAAAGCAAGGGGTAACTGCAATCAAATACAGCTACTGTAATTATATTTCTAACACTGTTGGGAAGCTCTTGTTTAGATCTACAAATTACTCATTCAAGGTTCTATACAAAGAAAATTGGTTGATATCTATATGTTAACCAGCTGTCCATTACTATTCTTAAAGACCCAAGATAATGAGCATGTAATGATAAGAAGTCTGTTTTGTGTCATAGTCCTGGAGACTCCAGACCATGACATGATTGACCCCACAGACTGTACGTCTGTGGCAGGGCAGCATATCATGGCAGAGCCATGCAGCAGTGTGAAACCACCCACCTCATGACCAGGGTGTGAGAAAAAGAGAAATGAAGGACTAAGTTCCATCAATCTTCCTACAGGGATGTCCTAAACAACATGGTGACATCTTCATCATCCCCATTGTCTAGTGGTCTCATCACTTCCTGTAGTGATACCACAGGCTAAGTGCCAAGACTTTAGCACATGGACATTTGGGGGAACATTCCAGACCCAACTACAGCATTTTGGAATTTCAAATCAAAGCAATATTATTTACTAATTTCAAGTCTATTCTAAAAGCTAATCATTTGTACACATTCCCTTTAAGAGTCAAGTAGTAAATTAACAAAGATATCTATGTCTCAGTTTCTCTCCAAAGGGAAAATAAAATGGCTCTTATTATCTAAGATTTTGCTTTTTGATTCAGTAACTGATAGCTAACTGAAGTCTGAAAAGATGGAGTGGAAAGTTTCAGAAACCAGCAATTCATATGTTACATTGTGCATCATCCTGAGAAGCATGAGGACATCTCTTTTTGTTCAGACTCATGACAACAATCATTCTTTTGTCCAGAGTATCCAAGCTGTAGAAGCTACCCTCCTGTTAGTCAGGTCTATAATCAGTTTGGCTGTTGTGATATCATATCATGTATTTGTGTTCAAGTAACCCTCACTGTCTTAATAACAACCCTAAAGCACAGGAATAGTGATACTGGGTTGGGGTATCAAGGCATAAAGCATGGGGGTAGACTTGCTCCAGTCTTAAGTGGCAATGCTATAGGACATGCATATAGGACAAAGCATATTATATATGTAGGGCTTGCTGACATCTGCAGTTTGAGACATCCATAGGAGTTCTCACAAGCCCCCTCACCCAAACACACATAGATACAGCCCTTCTCCCTCCCACACCCAGTGCTCATACATATAAGAAAGAGAAGGGAACACTGATGTGGTAATCTTAGAACAGGCAGATTATTTATATGGGAAGATAATAAAGGATTTTTTTTATAATATATGTAAGAATGTTCACTTTGCAATGTACATAATGGACATCGTGATTACTGTAGACTACAGAATGAATCAGGATTTTGATATGGCAAAATAGCATCAACATGGAGGTGAACATTTTACTCTTGCCTTGCAAAAATGGACGTAGCAGTTATGTTAAATTATTTCCTCCCAAAATGCTTCAAATTCTACTGCCAAAAGAATTGGTGTATGAGCTGGTGGGGCGCTTGGGATCAGTCCTCCCTGGACTCCTCAGTCTCTTGTTTCTTCAGAGCAATTCCCAGAGCCCAGTGCAGTAAACACACAATAAAACAAACCTCAACGCTGTCAAAATAGAAGAACATGTACAGCAAATTAATTTAAATAAAGCATGTCAAATATTTGCTTCAGTTGAAATTTATAAGATGCCATTTCATTATACTGTGTTTTCATTTATGCCAGGCAACTGTCATGCCAAAACTTTTTTTTTATTATTGTAGAAGTCAGAAAATACATTTTAGAATAAAATATTATCCTGATAAAGATATTTGAGCCTTGTGATATTGCTTTTATAGTGGAATAAAGGATTGTAAAGTCTAAAGTCTTATTTGTTACAATTAAAATAAGCATTTATGACAGTTCCATGTCCTCTCTCTGTGATTATTTAGGACAGCTACCAGCCGGCACTTTGAGAAGCTGCCCCATTGTTCCTGTAACTCAAGCACATCTTGTAGTGAAAGGCATGGGTCTGACCAGACAGAACGCCGAGAGGAAGAAGGGAGGGCCAAAGGAGAATTTTATCTGTCAGCTGCAAAGACACAGTCCTAACTCCTCGTCTAGATTTCCTTCCAGATCTCTAGGAGTTATTTCTTCCTGGGACCCACAGTGAAGGGATGGTGGATTCTCCTTCCCCCAAATCAGAGCAATTCTGGATTTAGGGACAGTCTTTTGGCATCATTTCTTGGTAACTGCTCTCTTCTCACTGACACATCTTGGGGGCGGGGCAATGACTCATTCTTTCGTGGGAAGCCACTCAAAACCAGGTACGGCAACGGCTCCCGCATACAGGTATAGGATGAGTGAGATATGATCTTAAATCTGGAAGGACTTAAGGTCTGGGTGGTGGGCATTTATTAAAACACAACTATTCCAATACATGTAAAATGGCATCTACTCCTAGAAAAGATCTCCTTGTAAAAGAATTGTTTCACTTAAGGGAGAAGCACATGGTGGGTTTCTGAGCTCTCTTGAAGGAAGTGAACCCACTTAGAAGTAGAAGCACCCTCTTGATAGAAATGAACATCACTGGAGATTTTGAATAATTTGGAAAGGGTCAAGATCCACTAAAATTGGTATTCCACTAAGAGATTAAAAACAGGCCTGCCACCAGAAGATGGTAGCACACGCCTTTATTTATTTTATTGATTTTATTGAGCTCTACATTTTTATTTGCTCTCCTCCTTGTCTCTCCCCTCCCCTTCAACCGTCTCCCATGGTCCCCATGCTCCCAGTTTACTCAGAAGATCTTGTCTTTCCATGTAGATTAGATCCATGTATGTCTCTCTTAGGGTCCTCATTGTTGTCTAGGTTCTCTGGGATTGTGATTTGTAGGCTGGTTTTCTTTGGTTTATATTTAACAACCACTTATGAGCAAGTATATATGATATTTGTCTTTCTGGGTCTGGGTTACCTCACTCAATATGATGTTTTCTAGATCCATCCATTTGCCTGCAAATTTCAAGATGTCATTTTTTTTCTGCTGTGTAGTACTCCATTGTGTAAATGTATCACATTTTCGTTACCCATTCTTTGGTCAAGGGGCATTTAGGTTATTTCCAGGTTCTGGCTATGACAAACAATGGTGCTATGTACAAATTTGAGTACATGTCTCCTTGTGATATGATTGAGCATCCTTTGGGTATATACCCAAAAGTGGTATTGCTGGATCTTGAGGTAGGCTATTTCCTAGTTTTCTGAGAAATCACCATACTGATATCCGAAGGTGCTGTAGAAGCTTGCACTCCCACCAGCAATGTAGAAGTATTCCCTTTACCCCACATCCTCTCCAGCATGTTGTCATCAGTGTTTTTGATCTTGGCTATTGGTGCTGGCATAACTGTATATCAACATGTAGAAGAAAATAGAACCATATTTATCACCATGCACAAAACTCAAGTACAAATGGATCAAAGACCTCAACATAAAGCCAGCCACACTGAAACTCATAGAAGAGAAAGTGGGAAGTACACTTGAACGCACTGGCACAGGAGACCACTTCCTAAATATAATCCCAGCAGTACAGACACTGAGAGAAACAATTAATAAATGGAACCTCCTGAAAATGAAAAGCTTCTGTAAAGCAAAGGACACAGTCAACAAGACAAAATGCCAGCCTACAGAATGGGAAAAGATCTTTACCAACCCCACATCAGACAAAGGTCTGATCTCCAAAATATACAAAGAACTCAAGAAATTATCCAATAAAAAAATTGAAGTACAAACCTAAACAGAGAACTCTCAACAAAGGAATCTAAAATGGTTGAAAGACGCTTAAGGAAATGCTCAACATCCTTAGTGATCAGAGAAATGAAAATCAAAACAATTTGCCTTTAATCCCAGCACTCGGGAGGCAGAGACAGGTAATTTCTGTCCGTTACAGGCAGGCAAGTCTGGTCTACAAAGGGAGTCCCAGGACAGGCTCCAAATTACATAGAGAAATCCTGGTTTACAAAAAAAAGAGGAAGAAGAAAGAAAAGAGAAGAAAGTGGGCCTGCCTAGGTGGTTCAGCAGGTAAAGATATGTGGTAGAAAGCAAGAACCGATTCCCACAAGTTCTGACGTCCACGTGTGTGCTGTGGTATTAGCACCAAAATAAATACAAAATGTAGTAACTTATTTTAATAATTTGAAATCTTTTTTTGATTTTTGGTTTTTTGAACCAGGGCTTCTCTGAGTAACAGTCCTGGCTGTCCTGGAACTTGCTCTGTAGACCAGGCTGGCCTCGAACTCAGAGATTTGCCTGCCTCTGCCTCCAAAGTGCTAGGATTAAAGGTGTGCGCCACCACTGCCTGACAGTTTTTTGAAATCTTTATCAGGCACTCAAAGTCATAATTTTTGAGTGTAGACTTGGAATTCTCTGGAAAGTCACAAAACACTTGGTGATTACTCTGAGAATTATCTTCCCTCAAATGGAGGATGAAGGAACAGAAAGACAATGTATGTTCTCACCCCCATGAAGCTCAAATGTTAATCTCATAGAAGAAAAGAAACCAGATGCCAGTAAAGGCTGAGTGGGGGAATGGGGTGGAGGAAGAACACAACTGCAGAGATGTAGGTAGAATAAAGTCCAATATTCCACAAATTTCCAGGTCAACTATAACTATTTGTTGCATATCTTATTTTTTACAAAAGCAAAAGAGCAGAGTTAAAAGGCCCTGATGTAACGAACTAAATGCTTAAGAGAGAAATGCCAACAGCCATGATTTGATCATTGTACATTGTTTTGGGGCATCCAGGTATCACACTCTGCCCTATAAGTATGAATAATTGTTGTGTATCAATTATAAACAAAATGGAGGGATGGGTTCTATCATCCCAAGCCCCTGGACCTGGTGGCTGCAGCTGACATGACTTAGGCCAATCAGAGTCTCTGTCCTGTCTGTCCCTTCAGAACTGTTACTAAAAAACCATTGATCTGTCAGTCAATCTGACTGTATGTCTGTCTGTTAGAACTCAAATGCCTTTCCCTAGGCTTAGATTCTCCTTCTTACGCTCCACACACACACAGAGAATACTGGCTGAGAAGAAGCCGTCTTCATTAGGATCTTCAGTGTTAGAGCTGCAGGCAAACTCACATTACCAAATAGTTTATCAACATTGAGTCACGCTCCCAACCTGGACCACCTGGACCATGTCCTGTCATAAACCTGTTTGTTCAGAACTCTGGCAAGGAAGAACGATGTTAGCTATGTGATTCCATAAGATAGTTCCACAATTGTGCACATGTTTTTAGGTAAGAAGACTGACGGCAGAGCCCAAGGCCTGTCTCTGCCCTCTTAGAGAAACTCAGAAACAGGACTTGTTAAACATACAGTGTACACACGTACACACACACACACACACACACACACACACACACACACATATTCCCCTGGGCCAGGGTCTGAGTTTATATCATGAACAAGCTTTTATGTGACTCTGACATTGCTGGTGGAAAGTCCACATTGGAAACACTGCTGTTAAGTAAAAGATGCTGCTCATATGTCCAGAGGCATGCAGATTATTGAGAGGCAGGAAGATGCACCCAGAAATACCCACACCCTAACCCTTGGAATCTGTAAATGTGCTGCACTCTATGGAAAGGGAGAAATTAAGCTAGCTAATTAGCTGCTCATATATTAGTGTGATCCTGGAGTAGTTGGATAGTTTTCGTGTGTCACATGGTCCCTCCAAAGTAGATGGAGTCATAAGAGAGGTCAAAGTGAGACAATGGGAAAAGGATTCTATCAGTCGCTGAGCAGCTGCCGGTTTTGAACATGGAGTAAGGGGCACAACCCAAGGAATATGGGCAACTATAGAAGCTGACTAAAGCCTGGTACAAGTCTACTCTAGAGCCTCCAGAAGGAATGCAGCCCCTTTGACAGCATGTCTTAGACCCATGTCCAAGTTCTGATCTACAGACCATAAGATAACGAATTTGCATTGTCTGCAGCCCCCAGATCTGCGGCCATAAGATATGATATCAAGATGAGTTAACACACAGACATTTTCTCCACGGTAGCACTGTCTCTAAACCTGATCTGCTTCAGCCAGACGAAAAAATTTATGGATAAGAGTGGGTTTGGTAAAGAGGTACAGTATTCCTTGATGATACATTCTGAAGTTTTAAATGCCAAAACTCCCAGGCTGAGAGAGCAGGACCGACTAATGCCCGAACAGGCTTGATTTTAACTTAAGTGAGCATGACGAGCGCATTGTTAAAAACTCAGACCTGATTAACTCTCTGATGAAGCACAGCATGACAAATGTCTGGTGACCACAGAGCTGTGAAAGCCCAATGCAGTGTAGAGAGTTGGGGAGTTTTTCTGTGCAGCTGGGAGCCTGGGCTGTAGGACAGCAACCCAGGGTCACAGTGGGGTCAGTGTTAACAGTGGTGTCCCCCTTCTGGAAGGAGTCCTATTCATGCTGCTGGGTCATTCATAGTCACCAAAGAGTATAAAGATAAAGATGTCCAGAGACCCACCTGTTCTGGGCTAAGTCTCCCCTAACTGAATTTCGGTTTATGCAAAGAGACTTCAGATGCATCTGCTTTGAGTTGGAGACTGGCAGTGTGGCTCCTAGAATCATATAAATCATGGCATTGAGGGCTCTCATTTATTTTGTCATCATTTTGTTTATTCCATCATGGGCTCGTTCATTCATCATGTATTTATTATGCATCTACCACATTTTCAGCACCAGAGACGTATGGGTAAATGCTGGGCAATCTTATTCTCAAGGAGCTGTCAGTGTGTTTGGAGAGAAAGACTTATGCTCCAAGGGTTACAGCACCAAGTGTTCAGATCAATACTGGAGCTCTGCCCCCGGGTGTTAGGGATCATGGAGGAAAGTCCTAACTCAATCCAAGAATAAGGCAGAGGGAGAGCCAGAGAAGGGGAGGCAATGCATGAGATAATCTCAACAGATGAGAAGTGGGGTCAAGCAGGCATTCCTGCAGGGGGTAGAACATAGTTCTGTGTGTGGGTTTGGGGGGTGGGGGCAGCTACTTGGAGCTGGATGAGCCTAGGGGTGTATTCCACCCAGTGACTGCTGTAAGATCAGACTGTAAAGTTAAGCAGAAGCCCGATTTCAAATTGCTGTGTGGCTTGTTAAAACATGAAAGATATTGACTATGAAGGAGACTGTAGAGAGCGAAGCACGGTGGCATAGTTATATATATGCGGATTACAGATCCATCACTTGGTGGCTGAGAGCAGTGGCCAGGGCCGTGGTACACACAGGTGGACTAGATGGGGGAAGAGGACTCAGAGTCCAAATGGGGCCGCAGACACAGAAGCCCTCTGAGAGGAAAGACTTACCCGCGGGAATAAACTAACGTTGCACGTTGAAGCAAGCGATTCAAAATTTCTTCATCTTACACTGGGAGGTGACAGAAAAAGTGTGGTGCGCTGAACATTGTTGGTGGTGGCCACAGTATGTTCTTACGGCTCCTAAAGAGCTTTATTCACTGAGAAGGGGGTGAATGCGAGACTGTATTTAACATGCATTTTATATTATTGCTGTGTGTTGTGATTACAGGCCTGGCTCACACGTTTTTTATTCAGAGCCATTTATTCAGAAAATCTCTTTTCAGAATTTGAGTTCATTCTTCATTAATTCGGTGGCAGTTTTCTGTTGCCCAGTGATTGAATTACCTAAGAGCACCTGCCTGAAATGATTAACATGTGATGAAGCCATGGGGTTGTATTTGATATAAATGATTTGGTTCCTGAAGTTGTAATTTTATTAAAGGGGGACCCAGTGAACCATCCTCACAAACAGAGGCTAGGTTCTGGCTTCCAGGAAGTACCTGGGAGGTTAATGAGCAATTAGCAGCTAACAAATGACAACATGGCTCAGGGGAGAGGTTTTATTTCTTAAGCAATAGGTCAGCATCACGGAGAAAATAACAAGTTTTAAAAAGGATAGTATGGTCCACATCTCATAGCAGGGGTGACAGGGAGAGGGAGAATGACCCTGTGTGCGAACCTATTCTCTTGAGAGACTCCCAAGTGGATCAGGTAGAACTGAACTGCTTAATCCTCAGTGGAGAAAGATGATATATTTTTTGGGTTTCTTGAAGGCAGACTTGCCCCAGTAGGACGTGGAATTTTCTTCTTAAGTAACTGTAACACTGTACTAGAACCTTCTGGTAAGCTGAGGATGTGAGGAAGAGTAGGGCTTAGAAGGATGAAGAAGAGTTAGGACATGGACTGCTGAAAATATTCTACGGTTTCATTCAGGAATGAAAAGCACACTTTTATTTGCAATACATTGTTAAATAATGATTCTGTCCTTTGAATATTTTTGATTGAGATGTGTGTACAACCTCTGTGTCAATTAAGGACAGAAACAATTTGCACTTCCTGAAACATAAATTGAATATTGCTATGACTTTGAGATTTATGACTCTCTGAGTATTTGGAAAAGCAAGCTGGTATATCTGGAGGTTGGTAAGAGAAACTTTCAAATACAGTCTGAAACTGCCAACCCCTCCCCTTCATAATCCACATCCATCCCCATAATTAGAGGTACTTTGAATATCTATTTGGACATTTTCCCTCCTACGCCCCTGACATATGTTTCAGTTCCTGTACCGCTTCATTGTTCTATTCTGGAAAAAAAATCTGGATCCCCATGCTGACTTTTGCCATTTGGCATTCTTAATATCTTTTGCTGCTGGAAGACTGTATAAGCCAATTTTGTGATTCCTCACTGGGGCAGAAGACCCTGTATGCAGGTCGAAGGGGGTGGGGGAGGAGTAGGCAATCAGAGGATAATCAAATCCTACTGTTAGGGGAGAGTCACTCAAGAGTGAGATTTGATGTATTTCCATGAAATATGCTTTCCTCGCCACTTCTCTAACCTTATAAGGAATATAGGTTAGCACAGAATCGGACCCTCCACAAGATGGGACCTTGGAGTCTGAATGCTTGTAGTATCTTTCTCAGTGGGTTTGATGCTGCTGGTTCCAGAGGCAGGAAACATCTGGATTCCTTCCTCGGACATCTCATGTAGATGATGTTAACTGGCTCTGATTCTTTCCTATGCCCTACATCTTGACCATGCCTCCTGGATGTCTGTTATGCACTGGGGTTCCCAGGTTATCTCTGTAACAGTACGAGTGGTATTGGGTGGTCCTTATGTATGCCAGTTCCCTAGTCCCTAGTTCCTTCCCAGAGCAGAACAGAAGATCACAAGCTTCCACAGATGCTCCTTTTCACAAAAGAACTTAGAGTCAAGCACTGAGCCCTGGAGAAACAAGCAAATGCTTTTCTACTTAGGAGGAGTGGTAGTGGTGTGTGTGTGTGAGAGCATATGTGTCTATGAGTAGATAGATGATAGGCTAACAGAAAGATACATCATAGATAAATGATTAATAAATAGAAGATAAAATATATACAGAAAGGGGAGCAGAGAGAGAAAGAGGGAGAGGAGATAGATAGATACAGATAACCAGTCCCCTCATTGACTCACTTTTCCAGGAAACTCACACAACTTCCAGACTTGTTTACACACCTGCTCACAGAAGCACTATACGTGAGATAGTGTGCTAATCAATCCTATGTTATTAGCAAAATTTAGACTGTGAGCTCAAATTGTTTCTTTAGCCAGGTCTGCTCATCCTGGATTAGGTTTGTGCATAATACATGCCTGGCATAAGCAAGAGTGGCTGTGTAAAGCCCACCTATCAAATCTCAGACACCTCACCTCGTGCATGAGACCTGCATGAGGGTCCTTGTGCATTCACCCTTGAGCCCCGTTCCCTTTCGGTCTCTGCCACTCTCCCTCCAAATGCCATCACAAGCTCTTGATGTTCATGTAGCCATCAGTTTTTCCATTAACATCATTATCTATTTTCTGGGGTCCATTAGAAGTCCTGGTATAATGAGAATTTGGGGCATAGCTGGTCATTATTTTCCTAGTCGTCCACAGCGGCAGCTGTGGTGATGAACGGGTTGCATTCTAGTCTCACCTGCACCACACAGCCCCTCTTATCTCCATTAAGATGATCACCTCTCCCCCCAACCCCGTCGTCATCCCCTCATTACAACTCCATTACCTTTGAGCGTCATCTACATCCTAACTCCATTACCTTTCACACCGGCGCCATTACAGCTCTTATCGCCCCCTCTGCATGTCAGTTGCCCTCGCCATCTCCTTTACAGCCACCAGCTTTTCAATTTCAGGTCCATCATCTTTATCATTACCTCAGTTACAGTCATAATTGCTCCCATAACAATTTTAACATCTTGATCCGTCCCTCTACAATGCAGACCCTGGCCACCTTTGATAAAGCTCCAGGCGTTCCCATTATACACTAGACATGTACCCCAACACCCCCATTAGTGTTAGAAGTCCCTTCCTTTCCTTCATCAAATGACCCATGATAGTGTTAACTGCCGCAGATCTGCCACTTTCCACAGTAATTCCACTGTTGCCACTCTTCCTCCTATTTACAGCACACTCCTTCAGGCTCAGTTCTTTTTTGGCACCAAGCAGCAGTGTTCCCCATCTTCAAGACATCTCGTCTGGACAGGCCTCTTTTGCAGCGGCTTGATTTAAGGAGATCTAACTGGCAATGTCTTGCTTGGGTTTTAAAAATTAGACAATGTAGAGGGCTAAGAGATGCAAACACACATCAGGGTGGAGTCTGTTCTTTCTTTCCACCATTCAGATCTGAGGGATTGAGCTCAGATTGTCAAACTTGGTAGCAAACCCCTCTCTCATCCACCTTTCTGAACCTTCAGTGTCTTCCTCAAAGCAGTCAGGGCCATCCTTATTTCTGGTATTCCAGAAATGTGTGATGTAGGGAGGGAGAGTGGATCATGATTGTCCCTGCCTTTTTTAACTCACTAAATTGCAAGCGTTTGATGGACTAGCCCTCTTTTCCTTCTGGGAGCACTTAGCATGTGGCCAGACGTAGCATTCAGCGAGCACAGCTAACTGAGCCTTATTACCTCTCCTCCTATATCCTCGCAGTCACCATCAAGTTTTGTTGCACTGATCACATCCTAAGGATCTACTCTTCCATTCCCGGGTCATTACCTCAATACTTCCCATTCTTCAGTTACAGTGGCTCTGTTGTATCCCATGCTGATCCTTGACTAAAAGGACAGGGCTGCTCCATTACAGTGTTCTGTTTCCCTTCCAGAACAGACTTCTTGCATGAGGAGTCAGAACCTCTTTCCTACCAGATCTGCTATGACTACTCCCCTAACAGAAATTCTCATTGCACTAGTGGAAGGTACCCTCCGAGCTGACTTTGACAAGACTCAAGTGAGAAAGAGAAGCCTGCTTTCCATGTTGGTGCCTGACTATGTGATTATTCAGGACGGTGCTTAAGTGAAAGAGCTCAAAACTGAGACTTCCTGGGTCCAATTCCCTGATCTGCCACCTAGGGCAACTTCCTAGCTCAGGCAAGTTTTATATAAGAACTTCCAGTCCTTGGTCTTCTTAGCTGTAAAATGGAAATAGTAATAGGGTCTACCATTGTTTGCTTGTAGTTAAAAAAAGATTGAATAGATAAAAAAAAATCCCAAACAGCACTTAGCAGAGGGAAAATATTCACATATATAACTTCTTGGGACCTTAAATTCTCCCTGAACTAAAATGATTGTTCAAGTCCTAGACTGAAGACTCAACGTGCCTGAAATTCTGGCCGCGGACTCTCAGAGTTCTCATCATTACAGTTCTTAGTCATTTTCCGACTTTAGGGCTCTCTGCTGACTCAGCAGGAGAATGCAGCAGTCCTTTGGACCATGGCCACAGTCATTCTGCACTGGCTGAGATCTCGGAGAGTTTGCCTTCCTGGGTCTGATGAAAACTGTGCTGTTTCTGGGTCTGGGTCTGGCTTTGCTGCTCAAGCACTGACTCAGCCCACTGCCTGGCAAATCCTCAAAAATAACCCTGCTCCACTCCTCCTAGCTGTCCATTGGAGTGATGCTAAGCCTGCTTTGGTGGCCCTTGAATAAGGTCAGCAGTAATGTTGGAATGAGTCATGGCTGCTCAAACAGCTTTGCTCCCCTCCCCTTCCCTCCCCTCCTCCCTTATCCTCTCTACTCTCCCTTCACCGACTGTATTTTCTATCTGGGAGCTATCCAGACCATCCACCAAGTATATCCATGTACATTGGTTGCCCTTAGCTCTGCATTTTCTGGAGTAGTACCAGGTCCTAACTTATCTTCCCCTCTTCTCCTATCACCAGTTCTCCAACTCCTCTCTGCATAATCCTCCTCCAGTGACTCTCAGACAATAGAAAAATATCTACTGAAATCATTAGTATTATAGGTATCTTGTGGGTATTCCTGCCTTGGAAGAAGAACCTGTCAGGTACCACTTTGACAAAAATGCATCTCAAATGGCATAGTTTCGGGCAACATTGCTGAACCAGTGTTACTTGTTTTCTAAAGGTAATGGTGGTGTTAGGGTTAATTTTCATGGCAGGGGGATTTCATAACATCAATCACAATACACTTCAGGGAGCCATAGAACTTTCCTGAAATTCGTCTAGTATATTGTCCTTAATTTACTAATCTCTCCATTCCTTGCAAAGGTTTCCAGATCTTCAACTGACAAAGGTTGTGGAGGATCTTCTATGGAGTCTTTGTGTCCAATTGCTGGAGAATTCAGGTGTTAGTGTAGGTCTGGTTATGTAATACATCAAACACCAGTCAGGGGCCACATCTCAGGTGTAGAAGCTGAAAAGTTGTTAGCATTGTAGAGAGTAGAACAGTGGTTTCCAGAGCCCAGGAAACGTGTGTGGGAGGGATACTGAGAGGATGAGGATGAGGAGAGGGGCAGTTAGGTGAGAAGAATGATTCCTAATGGTCTGTAGCATGGAAGGGTGACTATGGTTCACAAAATATTAATTAAATGTTTTAAAATGCTAGAAGAGGGATTTTGAAAACTCCCAAGACAAAGATGATAAATGACTAAGGTGATGATACACCAATTACCCTGATCATTACACAGTGAGGATGTGAGTTGACATGCTACTCTGGATTTCATAAATATGTACAATTACTACATGTCAGAAATGATGTTTTATTTCAGTGCTTAAGGTGTGAGGTTGTCAGGGCAAGAAACATTATTCTCATGCTAACAGAGGAAATGCTTTGCTGTGTCATCACAGAGACAGAGCAGGCTCTGGGCTAGTACCAAAGGGATGACTAGGGTCATAGAGATGTTCTCTGCTCTACAGCATTGGTCTTTGGCCAAGCTAGACCAAGGTAAGTAAGCACACATGGAGACAAAACAGCCATGTTGATCACTCTGAGTATCACACCCATGTGCTCCTTTCCCCTCTCTGTTCCCTTCTCTTCCTTCTTTTTGAGTCTCCCCTCATCCCCTCTTCTAAAGCCTCAGGTGCTGGGCTCACAAGTCCTTCCTGAGAACATATGACCTGTGTCTTCAAGGCTCAGCTTGATGGCAAAACCTCTGTCCTGATGTTTTCTTTGGTCACCAATTCCAAGCATCCTCTGATACTTGCCCCTTTTGGGCTTCTAGTACAGAAATACAAACAGTACCAAACAGTCTCCTGAGCATGTGATGGGCTGTCTTTTGGGTTTAGAACTGCCCCCCTTGACCAAATGATAAGCTCCCCTAAACCAGGAAGCATGATCTATACCCCTTCTGTGGCCCAAAGTGCACACCTTCATATTCCATACAAATGTACTTCAAAGATGTGCTAACTGCATCTTTCACCATCTTCTCTCATTTCCCCTCATCTGTCTTGCCTTTCATTTTATCTCCTTTACGCCACCACCCTTCCCTCTTCCTCTCTGCTGCCCACATGGCACAGAGCAGTAGCACTCGGGCACTGGTTACACATACTAGTTCTGGGCCAACCTTGGGGGATCTCTGATTCCTGTTTCCTGGAGGAAGCTAGGGATTACATTGGAGTGACAATGTAGGTGCCACAGTAGACAAGGCTTGCTTTGGTTTGTCATATAGAGATGGAGAGATGAAATTCAGTCATAAAATAGCAAGCACCAATTAATTCCTTACAATATATCTTTGAAGCTATAGCACAGGTATTTTAATATGGGGCAAAGTATGGATAATTTAAGCTTGATTTGATGACATACATGCCAAAGAATAATTTTCCATGAGCTTTTTCAACATAGGTCCGAGTCCTGCTTTGGATCAATTCTCATCTGTATGTTGTAAGGCAATTTCAGTAAGTATTTAGCTTAATCAATTTGCATCTTCACTTTGACCTTCGGTACTCTGTTCATGGTTCCCAGCATGCAGTGTGCACTGTGATTTTGCCTGTTCAAGCAATGTTGTTCTCAATGCTTGCACATGGCTTCATACTTAGCCAATACAATCAGGTGCTCCCTCCCCTCAGCCACTTCCCTTTCCTGGAGAGATTCAAACTGAGCGGTGGCTCTGTCACTGTGCGGCTTACAGAACATATTTTAAAAAATTATTTCCCTGAAACCTGGAGAGCTGCAAAGTTAGGCATTCTGGGGTAATAAAAGTAGTGGGGAAAATAAATTTTTTTTTATCAGCTTGTTTACACAATTATGTAAATGATGAACACTTATACATGGCTGATTCCTCAATTATTCATGGTTTGAAGCTCTTGAAAATTCAATTCATCTAAACAACCTTTCTTTCAGTGCTCATGGTGAGCAAGGTACTGTAATTTGGAAGAGAGGAGACGACGACGATACGATTTGATCAGGAACATTACGGAAATGAACAATAAATGTAGTGCAAGTTGAGTAAGCTTGATCAGAACAGCACAACACACGCGCTGAGGTTTTAGGGCAGAGGAGCCATCACCAATTCAGGTGTGTTTATGGAGAGGGTTAACCTGGAACCCTCATCTGTGTGCAGTCTGCGCCGGATACAGGTCCCATCTCCTCCTGTGCAGTCTGTGCTGGATACAGGTCCCATCTCCTCCTGTGCAGTCTGTGCTGGATACAGGTCCCATCTCCTCCTGTGCAGTCTGTGCTGGATACGGGTCGCATCTCCTCCTGTCTGAACTCTTAGATAGGCTTTCTGTTTCATGTCCCCTTGCATGGCTGCTGCACCATGATTTTTCTAAAGGCAATCTGACTGTGCTATGCCTTAGCTCTAAACCTTCCATTCCCCCCTACCATGGACAAGGAGTTCAAGTTTCACATAGTCTCTGCACCCTCAGTACACTGTCTCCTCATTGAGCCTACAGTGGCCACTACATTTCATGTCACCTGGACCCCAGGGACCTCGCTTGCTTTTCCCATACTGTTCCTTCTACCTAGATGGACCTGTTGTTCTTTCTTTTGCTCCTTTCCCCTCGTGTGTCTGGAGAACTCTTTTCCAACTTCCTCGGCTCTTGTGCAGAAGACACAGCCGGTGATTTTCGACTCACCTTCCTTACTACACTCAGCACCATCTCTCTACTTACCCCAGTCCTTTATAATCTGGGGCAGAGGCTGGACATCCTGGCTTTCCCTACAGTGTCCCTGCTTGTGGTCTGAATCCACAGTGGTCACAGCACGGACTATTTGCTAAATTTCTTTTGTCAACTCACATTAGATTCAGTGCGTGGGAGAGTAGGCCACCACCCCTTCTGTCCATAGGATTAAAGATGAGTCATGTGATATGCAAATGTAGAGCCTCTTTCCAGAGTTGAAGGGAGCAAGAGAAAGCTGCTTTTATTTGTTCAAATGGGAACAAGCCTTCTCTAAGCAGAGGAAGAAAAACTTATACAAAGTAAAATGTAAATAAGAAAAGAGATATTGGAATAGAATGGTGGATGGATCAGACTTTGGAGGATCAGACTTATGCAGGCACTGAGGGTTTAGGAGAAGAGTGAGCCTTGACAAAGAGGAAGGCTGCTTTCTCTGTATACACAGACATAGTACAAAGCAAGGTACGGAGGAGAGGATGAAAGAAATCAGAACCTTTTGTATAGAGCCTAAGGCTTAGCAAGGAAGACAGCTGGCAGGCAAACACATGCACCTAATAGCACTGAGTTTTTCACAGCCATAATTGTTGAGAGAAAACCACAAATATAACACTAGCAATGTACAGTAATGAGAAGTGACCTTTCGGGCAGTATCCTCTCCATGAAAATACATTGCAATTGGGCAAATGCTTAACTTCTCAAGGTGTGGGGTTAAGCACAGGGGTTGAGACCTCTGACATTCCTTCTATAGTCCTCCACATCAAACAGCCTTTGAGCCCTTACTGACTGGAGTTTGAGATAGAATCAAACCTCATCCTAGGGCTGAACTCAGCAGAGCTTCTGCGATCCCTGCAGCTAAAGCAAGCCATGCCTATTAAACTGTGGTGTCTGATTCTGGTCACAGTTTAAATGCACCCGAAACCACCCGAGCGTCTGTGAGTGGAGGCTGGAGTCAACTGGGAACTTGTGGAGCCAGAATGGGAGGACTGGTTGGTCCCTCATACTGCCTAGGTCTCAGTTTTCTCTTCTTCTGCTAGGTTGCTCCTGGGGTTCCTTGGTTGCCCTGAGGGAGTTCATTACCCCCATGCATGGGTGAGCTGAAAATTTAGTTTCCTCTGGAAAGTTGAAAGAGCTAAACCTATGGGTTTTCAAGAAAGCTTAAACTCAGGGACCATCTTGAACAACTTTCTACACCCAACAGAACAAAGCATGAGTTAGGAGTTTCAAGTGTTCTGGGGATGTTAATCTGGTGTGAGACTAGACAGGAGTGGAGACAAGTCTATCAGTTTTGTCTGTTTGTCATACACGTACCTCAACACCAGGGCCATTCCTTTATGTTCACTTTTTTCCTCCTCTTTTCCAATTCTGTTTTTAGCCTTTTCCCTCAAATTACAGAAGAGTATTAAATTGGAAAACTATCCCTCTTTATTTGATCAATGTGTCTGTCTTTCCTGGAAATGAATTCACCCATGTGTTAGAGAGGGTACTAAATATACTTAAGCAACAAAAAGCCATGTGTCTCATTTTCTGTTGTTCCCACCCAAACTCTGGGATTGCTGACATTAATGTTGGATTAAATCACTTAAAGTCGTAGTCGTTCAAAAAAAGGTTGTTTACTGAACTCAAAGTTCCTGGAAGAGATGGAGGTACTGAGGGGTTTGCCAGTAGGTAATCAAAATCCAGGTTGCTCATCCTCAATCTAACTTCCCTTGAAAATGCATCAAAACCATCAGCATAGAATTTTAGCCCCTTAGAGATGAAAGGGCCTTGATAGAACCAAACAAACCCACTTTCAGGCTGCAGTCAACCAGGGGAGAAGCCAAAATGCTTCAGAACCTGTCTGCAGTCCAGAGCAGTAACAAAGCTGGGAGCTCAGTTCCCCAAATATCACATTTGTCTCAATTTGGCAAGAGGCTGAAAGCCTATCTGGGGCCATTTACGTTCTAATGTTATTAAGGGCTCATCTAATCAGCTCTTAAAATAAGCCGCTCACAAATGCATGGGGACTGCGGGCAAGAGAGAGGCAAGTTGATCCAGGTAGCTCCCTCCAGCCTGGTGCGTTTACCTTGGTCTGAATTGCCAGAGATCCATGGGGCTGCCTGGCTGCTTTCCTGTTTGGTAACTTCTGCGATTCTAGACTATCAGAATTTGCAAGAGATGTTTGTAAGCGTGTGGGAGAGGAAGTGAATCTACATAAGCCATGTTCTCCTGAGAGGTCCACCATGCACATGTGACAAGTCTTGGCAGGGGAAAATGAGCTGGCTTCTCTGCCTGGGGGTGGCTTTCAGAAATAACTGACTGAGAATTGCCTCTGAATCAACTTCTGCAGACTTCTGAGAAGTTCTACCCTCAGAGGACATAGCAGAGTGCCCATCCCTGTCGATGGCCCCTGACAGTTGTTTTCTGTCTTTCATGTGTTTCTCCCTTCCATCTTGGTTTGACTTCCTCTTGGTCCAGAAGCTTCTACCAGCCTTGGACTAAGATGGGTTCTGTCTTTGGTATGGATATGGCTCTCATGAAATCTGGCTTCATCCTCTGCATCCTCTTTAAACAGCAGACTCATGAGGAGTCCATGAGATTCCTTTGCTTCAGGCTGTACACTGGTTTGATACTGGAACTGTGCTGTTTCTACATGTGATGGTGACACTTGTCTTCAGTATTGTGTTTTTTCCTGATGCTCATCTTGGGCAAATCACTTCTTCCCTCTTTACCATCTCATTCATAAACCTTTTATCTCTCTTTTATCTGTTTAATCCCTTGAGCAGAAGCCTTAGATAGCAAGGCTGAATGGAGATGTGGGGTACTCTTACTACATTTACTTTTTCTCATATCTAAAGCAATTATTTTAAATCATTTATTCATAATCTACTTAGAGAAGGGTAATGGTACTCTGGACATTCTGCTGTCATTGATCCCTCAGAAGTCGTTTTTACAAACCAAGTGTTTTAATTTGAGGAAGTATTTTGGATGGGAGGTTTAATCTTTCCCTACTGCAAGTAGCTCGCCAACTACTCTTCTACCTGTAGAAATGTTTCCTCTGAGCAAAGTAGAGGTCAGTGAAACCACCACCATGTAAATACAGAATGCTGTTGCGACAGGTAGCCTTCACTACCACCTAGCTGGTCCAACCCGTCCCAGCAATGCATGGTTGCAGAAATGTCTGTCTCACTCAACTGGTAGCCTTGAAACATCACACTCACCAATTCACCCTGAAATATGAATGGCTGACAGCTAGCTTAACATGATGAAGTCTCTTGCAACTTGGAATGGTCAAAGAATTAAGAAAAAAATGGGCCAAGGATATTCGGTAGTCTAGTGTCCCCAACTGAGACAGGAAGCAGCTGAGGATATTCTGGATGGATTTTTATGCAGAATTTCAGACAAGACTTGCATTGAGTCTGCAGAGTGCTGGGGGAGCTGGGGGAGGCAGATATTGAGTACACAGCCAATACACAATGAGGCACAGGAAGGAAATGAGTTTTTCCTGAACAAACTTGAAAACTGTATAAACAGATAGCCAGAGAAGACTGGTGGGCATATCATCATTGCTTTGCACAATAAAAATCAGACACACCTGTTTGAAAAGTTCTCGATTCAGTGAATAAGGTTTGAGTGCCACGGAAAGTTATGGAGGGAGTGAAATATTCATTGTGCCTGTCAACCCTGAATCC
This sequence comes from Microtus oregoni, assembly GCF_018167655.1. NCBI lineage: Eukaryota > Metazoa > Chordata > Mammalia > Rodentia > Cricetidae > Microtus > Microtus oregoni. The sequence goes on from NW_024543072.1 coordinate 39,062,328, forward strand.
TCGGAGCCTTTCCTGCCGACCATTTTTCAGAGGCTATTATTTCAAACCCCAAATTTTCCGACATATATATGTGGTAGGGAAAAGGAATTAGGAAAGCTTTTAAATTAAAAGAAATAAAACGACAGGTTTTCCTCTAGCTGTATAAATAGTTATGGATAGAGATAAAGAGATGGATATTTTTTCATAATACTTTATTAGGGGTTTCAGAACTTTGAATTTTTAGAGTCAGGCTCGTGAATAATTTAGCATTGATTCATGCAGGCCCAGTGCAGGAGCGCTGGGCTGAGAATCAAGTCTAGCCTCTTGGAGGGACTGAGTTCAGTAAGACATTTTTATTACCAACTGCATCATGAAATGCATTTCAGTACTATTTTATGAGTAGCCAAAATTTTAGTACCTGGTTTCTCGAGTGATTTCGGGGACCGTGTGAAGCCCAGAGGAGCTGACGCTGTTGGCCAGCTCATATCATGGAGAGTATCCCCAAGGCTGTTGTTTCAGTGACAAAGGGTCTCAGGTCCCGGGGAATATGCAATTCCTACTGAAAGCCTTAAACTGGCCATTGGCATGATGGATAGGGAAAGGCCCACAGCAACAGTACCTTCGTGATGTCGCCCTCTCAGGTGTTCTCTCTTGATTCTAACTCCTGAAGAGATCGGTCCTCTGAGCAAGGAGCTGATACAGACGCCTGTAACAGGAAGGAACACATAGCTTTACAATGAGAACTTCAGTTTCTCTATATTTTTTCCCTTTCAATAAATTAGAGGTGAGCCATGTAGCTCTCTGCAAGAAATGAAATTGTTGCTTATTAAGTTGTTATTCTCTCTCCAGAGTTTCATTTATTTATTTTTATTAATTCTTTGCATTGAGTTTTACAACCATGTGATAAAATGATAAATATATAATTTCAGAAGCATATTTTATATAGCAAATTCAACAACTTACACAGGGTTGTGCACATACTGTGCACATACTCAGATAATCTGATGGTGGCAAACTTTTGCCTCCTCCTTCAGGAAGCCTCCCTTCCCACTGCTTCTGCAAACTGGAGTCCCCTTTATCCCCTTAATTTCTTCAGCATGTTGAGTATTCCTTCATGATGAAGGTACCATTAACCAGAGTCTCTTTATCGGTGCATCATTTTACTGCAGATTCTCAAGGCCCTTCCAGACTCTCCTCAGGGTCAAAATCTTTGTCCCTTTCCTGCTTTATTTGGATCTTGTCCAAGAACATACTAACCCAGGAAATCTCAATCACTAATCAGTAAACAGATGCAGAGTACTCCTCGCTGGTTAGAAACACCACCACCCTAAAGCATGCCCATCTACTGTGAGTGGAAGCGTCTGTGTAAGCATCTTTATCAGCCTTTTTAATCAGGGCACTATGCAGAACTTGGACAGGGCTCCCCCTACATTGTTCCTTAGGCTCTGTCAATGCAGTTGGTGGTTCGATAATTGTGCCTTCAAGGACTTCCTGCTCACAAGTGCTACTAAGCCTTCTCCAAAAGGGGCACTAAGCCTTAGGGATCTCATTTATAGATGCCTAAAGAGGATGCATTTGCAAAAATTGGCTGGAATCCAGAGGAGGAAGGAGCAGGCATTCTGCTAAGGCCTATGTTTCTTTTCTAAGTTGTCCCTGCATGAATTTGCCTTTCCCAGCAGGGCCTCTCAGAACCCCAGAGGGGTAGGAAGTGTAAAGATCATCTGCTTCTAGAAGGGCCAGATGTGTCTATCTCTGGAGAATACTCTGGCTGCCTAGAGAGTGGGACTCCAAGCAGATTGGGTCTGCATCATTAGAATACAACTGGTTCTCGATAGGTTTGCTGGTAACAGAGACAAAGGTTACAGATCATATTCATTGCAGGTATTTTTCTCTTCCAATTAGAATCTAGCTGCTCACCCAAAGGAAGAACTACAAGTAATTTGGGAGTGAATCTTGGATAGCAGCTATCCTAATTTTTCACCTTGGAGAAGTAGAGGGCTCTAATATTAAACAATCTCTCTTTCCATGGAATTAAAACTCACTCTCCTATGTTGCCCACCTGTTGCCCCTTCCCATCACTACATGTATGACATGGTGACATCACTCTTGGAGAGCTGGACTAATCTTTTTTGAACCAACTAAGTCACTGTTACTGTGTGTTGGCAAAATCCCCTTCTCCTCAATTGACCTAACTCCACAACCTGCATCATACTACCTCGCTACTTGCTTCTCTACCAGGGTATAGGCACAGTCACCGTCACTGATTTATTCAGCTAACGTGTGGTTATCACGTTTCAAATTTCTTCACTTGATGCTCTTGAAATTACAAGGGCGACACAATGCATACATATCTCAATAAGAGAATCAGTATAAGGACATATGGGAAGGACAGCCATTTCTTCCCATCTTCGTTCTTTGCTGCATCAGCCTCTATCCTCACACTTGGCTTTCATTTCCCAAGAAACAGACTTAGCTGAGAGAAAAGGAAGCCGACCTGGCCAGAGGGAGCTCTGGAGCTGTCCTTTAAGGAGAAGCCACGTCCAGAGCTTTGGACCCCAAGTGGATCAGTTTTTGCAGTTGAGTTGCCTCCAGGGAACAGGTGGGCACAGCTTTGGTCAAAGAAGTCCTTTGTGACTGATGGGGAACTCCCAGTGTCTGCTGGGGAGTGCCCCAACTTGGTGCTTTCTCACAGTACCAGCAATGGACGCACTTTCTCCTTTCTTGCTCATTTAAATCGAATTATGTGCATACCACAGCTATACAGAGTGTTTTTGTTTACAGCTTTTCTGCAAGACTCAACTTGCATTGAGTGTGCACACCCATCATCATTCTCTCCACCTAATTTATCTGCACACTCATACACAACTTTTAACAGAATAAACCTCTAGCCCTTTGCAGGGCAGTCTCCTTCATTCTCTATGGCTTGGCTCTCTTATTTCTCCTTCCCCAAACAATATATCTTTAATTTCCATGTTGCTTGTGTGGAGTACATCCCCATATATTTTCTTTCAGAGTTCACCTACATAAGACCTGTGTGAATGTGGGTGTGTGAGATTATTTACTTTTGTGGTCACTGGTAGGGTCTCTGAGGCATGAGACAGACATGAAGAATAAAACACAGCTTCTGCTGTCATGGAGTTCTCACCTGTGGTACCAGGCTGTTGTAGCACAGTAAGGCAATTTCCTTTCGGAGGCTCACACCAAATAGGGGAAGCAATAATCTAGAAGGCTACAACTGATCCATTTAGGCTTCAGGAGTCTAGCACAGTGCTCTTCACTGTTTAACCAGCTTTTAAAGCAGGTTTTAAACTGTGGGCTGAGGAAGGGTCAAATTGAATTTGAACCAATATGTGCCAGCCAATTTTCCTGAAGTCATGACCACATTTGCTCTGTCAGAATGCAGCTCGTCATGAAGCCAACACTCCAACTCTTGTGATTTAACACGCATTACCTCATGGATGGGTCCAATTAATTTGATTGTACAGTTGTACAGCTCTGGGTTATCACACAAAGGCCTCATGTTAAGGCCGATTTTCATATCTCTGGAGACATGGAGGACTGCTCTGACAGGAAGTGAGGGCAGAGAATCACGACTTAAGCATGTATTCTTGTGGCAAGTCCCAGAGGCTTAGCGGAGGTAAATATCACAGCAGGGCTCCTGTTGTCAAATGTTCTCAACCTTCCCACTTCTGGAAGATCCTGAGGATAAGGGGAGAGGTACCATAGATATACCCAAAGGTCAAAGGAAAGGGCTTCTGACTGGGCAACTTTAGTGAACCAGTATGTTGGTTATTTTGTTTGGTTTTTTTTTTTTTTTTTTTTTTTTTTACATCCACTCACTTCTGCCATTCATCTGTACACTCCTTGATGCCCAGCATTTTTTCTAAGGTCAACTTGTTGATCTTTCAGAAAAAAAAAATCTAAGAAATATGTCAGAAAATGTGCAACATATATTCCTTCCTCACCAAATGCCGACCTTCCTGTACTGAAAGTGAGTTCAGCTTCCCAAGAGGCTCCGTTTAGTTTTTGTAGCATGGGCTCCCTGTTCCCACTGACCAGGCAGGATGTAAGCACCTGCACAGTGCAGGGAGAACTACCCAAAAGGCCAAGCTGACTTCAGTCACAGAATTTCTCCAAGCCTGGAGTGTGTCTCTCCTGTGGCTCAGGTGAAACATGGGCAGAAGAAAGACCCCTGCTATGCCAGGCACAGCAATCAAACACTGCCTGGGTTCAGACTTCACAGCAATCGTTCATGTTGGAAATCAGTATAAACTTTGAAATTGACTGCCATGGAGTTCTATACAGCTAACTGCTGTTGGCATTCCAGTAATGGCCATTGATTCCACCGATGCTGACCAGCTCTCGACAGAATCACCCAGTACCTGAAAGCACAATCAATTCTTTTCTTTTTCTCAATTTTCCCAGCAGTTGGTGGCTGAACAATAGAAAGGGTTGTGAGTGATCAATAAATTGTGCTTAGTTATCTACTTGACAAAATGGGAATCCCAGGCAGCTATGGGTGATCTGGCTCATATCCTCTTGTCTCCCAAACTCTCCTACCAGGAGGGATCTTGAGTGCCCATTTCTTCAGACTCTTTCTTTCAGACATAAAAACGCGAATGTTTCTTAGGAGAAAGTTTCTGACCCATTGACTTGCCAAACTATGATTCAGTGGGCAGCATGTAGAAGTTTGCAAATTCTCCACTTTTTAGCTACTTGTATTCAGAAAGTTAGCCTGCGATTAAAGCAATGAGCATCTATTGTCTGGCAGTGTCTGTAGGTCCATTGAGACTTCAGTGGCTTATGGGGTCGTCTGCCTCAGGGTCCTCATGAGATTTTAGTGATCCTCACCTGAAGATCCATCAGACATTGCCTATTTCCAAAATGGCTATTTTTTAAATTTGAGTTGTCGTTTTGGTTCTAAGTTTCTTCCCAATGGGTTTCTTGAGGGTTAGTTGAATATTTTTAAAACACGATAATGGCTACTCCAGAGTGAGCTGTTTAGGGGAGAAGACGTTGGGGGTCATGATGTCTTTTTTAACAGCTCTTTTCATCATTTTTGCATTATTCTAATATACATGCTAGATTCAATTAATGTGGAAAAAGCTAGTACAAGGATATAAACACCAGATTGCAAAGTTCAGCGGGGGGACACTTGAAAGCCAGCTACCACAAATGCTTTTTACTTTGTCCATAATCATGAACACATGGCATCAGCCAGTTCTGCTTCTTGAATCGCCCTAGAACAATGAATGGAAAGCATAGAATTTGGCTCAAATCTTATCCCTTGCCAGGCACACATTTATAAAAGAGGAACTCGTGTAAGGTCTGTGTGACGGTTGCTCTTGATGGATTTCCAGTCACCATGGAAATACACTTCAGGGGTTGTCTATGAGGGTGCTTCCAAAAAAGTTACACTGAATAGACAAGACCCACCTTGAATGTGGGCGATACCAAGGCATGGGCTAAGGCTCTGGAGTAGAATATAGGAAGAAAACAAGCTGCATACCAGAATTCATCTTCCTCTGCTTCCCGACTGCAGACTTAACATTTTCCAGTCCTTCTCAGTTGACAGCACGCCTTCCTGGTCAAGAGGGACTGAGTTCCCGAATGGGGAGACAAAAGAGATACTTTCTTCCTTGAGTTCTTTTTGTTAGTTATTTTGCCACAATAAAGAGAAAATGAATTAATACAGCCTTTAGTTACCCCTTTTCTTAATCTGTGAGGTGGGCATACAATAGCCCCTTGCAGGAATGCAGCAAATATTTGCTGAGTGTATGGAAAAGGCTTAGCTAGTATAGAGCAGAGGGTAGAAACAACTCGAACCTTGCTGGTCCTGCTCCCTTCTCACTCATTTCCTCTCTGCTCAGGCCATTACAGCTGGATGATATAGTTAAAGGAACCTCACCCATAGTGGGCCTTCTGCTCATCCCACCCTTCGCCAGGCTGGTTAACCCAACAGGGACTCAATCTGGAATATTTATGTTTCCCTTTCCCTGATGAAGGGTTTCTGTGGCTTAATAAAGCGAGGAAGTATGAAAGACACCTCGGTCCTTTCATATCTTAATTAGCAATTAATTAAATGGAGGTCCTGTTGCCTGGAATATCTGACAGGCAGGCTTGGTAATTATCTTTTATTATTACTAACGGAAAATGTGGTTGAGGGTTCAGATTTTCCCAGAATCTTGGGTTTAATTGAATGCCTCAGTGGAAGATAAAATGAACAGGCTGTCCTTTCCAAACATTGCTTTATTAAAAAATATTTTGAGATGCAGTATCTTGCATTCAGGAGCTTGGCTGGCCTGTCATCTCTAGCTGTGACCTTTATCTAGGCTTAAAGGAAGTGAGGTATGCCACTTGAGAGTCACGGGGTCCCTCTAGGAAAGCACAGAGTTACATTTTGATGAATCTGCTGACAGTGTTTCATTAACCTGCCCTAGGAGAGGGCACTGCTTTAGGAGCTGAGCCGCAGAAAAGCAGGAAGGTGCTGTACTACTTGCTGTAGTGATGTCCGCCGGGGTCCCTGGTGATTCCATCTGGGAGGACCATGAAGCCCTTGGTTGAAAGCAGTGCCCACACACCCTGGTGCTCCCCTAGGACAATGGCAAAGCAGAGCCCAGAGGCTGACACACAGGGCTGTTGTAGGTTGGAGCCTGACATCCTCTGTGTTCTGAACTTATCCAGTGGGGTCTCTACAGATGTTAACAGTGACAAGCCAACAGAAGCCTCTCGTTGTGTAAGTTGACCTAGGATGACTGAACATGTGTAAAACTACCTCCCTACCCCAGAGGAAGGCTTTGGATGGAAGAGGAGACTGTCCCTAGCCACACATGTCGGTGTTGGTATAAACTTCCTCGTTAGTCTTCACGTTGCTGTAGGCATCCGGAACCTGATCTGAATATCTGGCAGGTCTGAGGTCAAGCCGGTTATTTTCCTTCATCAAGTGGGCACTTTCCATTACTCACAATTCACAGTTGAGACTTAAGGGAATTTATCAGATCTAATGGGAGGCTTGAGATCAATAGGATGACTTCGACTCCATTGGCAGGGGCTGGAAATCGGTGAGCTGTCGGAGCGCCTAAGGCACAGACTGGGTTGAGCTGTCAAGGGCAGAACACCTTCTCCTCTGAGACTTCCAGTGACTCTGGCTTCTAGTCCTGGTCTGTGGGGCTGAAGTAGCATCTCTTGTGATCGGACATCCCCCTGAGTACAGCTCCCACGCAATGGTCCTCAGTGGAGCAGACTCAGTGGATGGGAAATGAGGCAGCAGGAGTGTCTGAGCTTAACTGTGCCAGCATCAGCTGTAGCTCTCGGGTGATGTTTTACATTCTTTCTTCCTTGTTCTCCCCTTAAGCAGCATTTCTTAAGCTTTCTATGTTTATGTCTTAGATTTACGAAAGGCAAAATAAATATTGCTTTAAAAGTTTAGAAATCATGGTTATATCCTGATTTATTTTTTTTAATCAAGTCTGATAGCAATAGGTTTTAGTTCGGAGTCTGTGAATTTAGCTGGAAAAAAGTTACATTCTTATTTTTTACAAATTTCTAGAGAAAATTTAGCAGTATCTCTAATTTTGAATTAGGCAACAAGTCACAGTATTATTAACAATAGCTATAATGTCACCCATAGAAAGTGTAGATTTTTTTATATCTCATTACAGTTGTAGATATGTTGAAATATTGTTTAAGCTTATTACAACTTCAAAATTATAGCAGTTATTAGGTCTGCCAGTAGATCTTGTTATTTACTATGCTAATAAAGAAACACATATATTACTATACCACAAATTTGGTTTTCAGTAGTTTGACAACTATATTTTAATAAAAATGCAATCTCCTCTGCAATTCCATATATATATATATATTACTGTTTCTGAAAAGGGATTCATAGCTTCACCAGATGCCAACTGAGTTCACATTATGAAAAAGATAAAGAGTTTCTGGCATAGTAGGGGAGAAAGGGAATTGGCTTTGTTGACATTGCCTCAGTCAAGGCCATGGTTTTCTGTGTGTATTGTCCTGCTGAATTCCCATTAAGACCCTGGAAGGAAGCTACCTGTATTAGTATTACTGTTATATTGCATGTGTCACCCGAAAGCTCTTGTGATGGAAACCTGACCCCCAAATTCATGTTAGTGATCTTTGGAAGTGGGGCTTTGGGGAGGTAGTTGGGACCAGATGAAATCACGTGTAGGATTCTCATGCAGTATTGCTGGCTTCATAAGAAGAGAAAGAAAGACCCAACTGAGCATGCTCTGTCTCACCATAATACCCTCCACCATGTTATGATGCTGTATGAAGGCCCTCATTTCAGCTGTCAGTCAGATGCCAGCACCATGTGGGATGCCAGTCTCTAGAACCATGACCTAAATATAAATAAACTAAATAAATTGCCCAGGCTCTGGCATGTTATTATAGCAACAGAAAATGAGCTAATCAGGAAATTGAGAAACAAAGAACTAAAGCAAGTTGTTGAAGGTTATTTAGCTGTGAAGGTGCAGAACTGGGCTTAGAGCTCAGGCAGGCAGAAGTCCAGATGGCTCTTTTGTCCTTCCTTCAGCTCTCAGATGAGTCAATATTTAATGTACTAATTCATGTGTTTCTATGTGACAAAGCTATCTACTGTTGCCTGGAAGTCTGATGGGGTGTGCTTGACCTTGGTAGCTAGAGTACGAATACTTCAAGGGCAGGATCTAAGGTAGGCCTGTCTTTCTTTCTTTCTCTCTGTCTCTCTCTCTTTCTCTCTCTCTCTTTCTTTCTTTTTATGGTTTATTTCTCCAAAGACCCAAAATAGTGGAATTGAAGAATTGAGTGGCAAATACTGTAGAATTCTGACCTCTGAAAAGCACCTCTGTGCCCTAACTCACATTGAGGGTCTCAGTCATCTTGTGTCCTGGTCCAACCAGGTTATACATGTAAAGGGGATCCACTGCCAGCCAGAAGTCCATTTTCTCCTCTGCTTATAGTTTCTCTACATCTGAAGGGTGCAGAATATTCCACAGCTGAAACCTAACAGAAACAAATCCTTCATTACCAGAAGCTTCCAGTGCACAACTGTTTTTTTTTTGTTTGATTGTTTTGTTTTGTTTTGTTTTTTTGGTTTTTCGAGACAGGGTTTCTCTGTGGCTTTGGAGCCTGTCCTGGAACTCACTCTGTAGACCAGGCTGGTCTCGAACTCACAGAGATCCACCTGCCTCTGCCTCCCGAGTGCTGGGATTAAAGGCGTGTGCCACCATCGCCCAGAGCACAAGTGTTAAAGTGACCACCAAATCTGGATTAACAACTGGAAAAGCATCCCTTGGCGAGCCTTTAATTGGGGCTGAATTGCATTTGCTAGCCATCAATCACCGTGATAATTCCCTGTCTGAAGACGTGTGCTTCCTTCAAAGAGAATCCATAAAAGGAAGCCCAGAGAGGAAAGAAAGCTGAAAACTTTCCTCCAGTATAGGTCCTGTCTTGCGATGCGATGACCTAGGGGGATGAGTCTCCTTCCTTTAGGCCCTAGAATACCTGGCTTATCCAGTGTTGACTGACAAATATGTGACTTCAGGCTGGAGACAGAGCTTTTTATTTTTTTTTCTGATGGTGACTATCTGGCCCACCTCAAAGATAGCCAGTTTCTTCTCAAAGGACCCAACTAAGGGTGAAATTGGATGGTGGGTCCGGGAGTCTTGTCTTCTCAAAACAAGCTCAATTTTAATTCGCTGGATACTGCCATATTTTTGGATCTATAATTAAGTAAGGATCAACTGCTAACAGGATAAACAATAAGCTTCCTAAGTATTTGATGGAGAACTCTCCACAGAGTTCTACTGAATGAGTAGTCAAAACCCTTGCTTTCCTGCACCAATCACCATGAGGCGTGGAGGGAAAACAGGACTTGTGGGTTCCTCTCCCTCGTCAGGGACAACTGCCTGTTTCCAGAGCCTATGAGCTAGCAGGGAGGAGGTGGAGTAGCCCATCGGATAGGGAGGGAATTCAACCAAGGGTAAAGTATAAAACCACCGGAGATACTACTGTCCTTGTAAGTAGGATAACTATTTCTCAGGCAAGACTTGGCAAGGTCAAAATTTGAGGAATTTGGAAAGTTAAGTCAAGATGCTGGAGAGATAGTTCAGTCTTTTAAAAGGGATTGTTGATCCTTCAGAAAACCCAAGTTTAGTTCCCAGCACCTATATGGCAGAACAAAATCAACTGTAACTCCAGTTCCAGGGAATCCAACATTCTCTTCTGGCCTCCATAGACACTAGGCACACAGATAATGCACATATAGACATGTAGACAAAATGTTTGTAGACATAAAAGGATAAAGTATCATTAAGAAATTTAAGCCAAGGCAAATATGGGGAGGGGAGCAAATTCAGAAGCAAGGAGTTTGGTATATGTGAGCATCCCAGGAAGGTGAGTTCAAGATGAGAACAATGGAGAGAGAGCCTACGGGACTATTATCAGCTCTGAGGAACCTGTTTTGACATTGGTCCTGTTGGATTAGAACAGAGTGTGTAGCCAGCTATAGTATGAGTCACAAAGCCACTCACTGTCCTTTAGACTACAGAGGCTTAAGTAGAGTCTTGGTCTTAACAGGACATGTGTTCAGATCAGAAAATCTCCTGTGTGTTTGAGGAGGGTGAAGCTGTTTCTCCTGTAACCTGCTTTCAAATGTGGAAGTGAAGTCGTTTGATTTAGCATGAGGGGAATGGACGGTAGGTTAGCGGGAATGGACACTGGAAATGATACTTTGTTCGCTTTAGTCAGCATCTGGTTAAAAAGAAACTAAAAATTCTGAACTGTGAATTCTTGGGTCCTGGGATGAGCCAAGGTATCCCCTGGCCTTGTGTTTCAGAGTGAGCACTATGGCCCTTTCAGGGGCAGTTTGGCTTGATCCTCCACCCACCCTTTGCATCCTGCCCCTGGGCAAACATTTGACAACCCAGCATCCCCATTCACGCATCTCCAAATATCCGCACACTGAGAGAGTAAGACCACCTTTGGTTATCCCAGCTCCTCTCATGGCCCACAGGGTGGTAACTGATCTCCCAGATGCTGTTTTATGTGCAAGGACAGAGATCATGGCTTGGAACCCTCCACCAAACCCAAGATTTCAGATCTGCACAGTCCCTAAGTAATGAGTTCTCAGGACAAGACCATCTTTTTGTACTTTTAACAGTTTCACACTCTGACACAGATGGATAAATTGATATTTTGTACTGAGATCCTTGAAGGCGTTGAGTGATTTTGTATCCTCATTCTTTTATTGAGGGACTGATTTGGGGACAGCAGAAACTTGAGAAAGGCCTGGGGCTGGTTCTGAAACCGTGTCTACTTGACATTCATATTGTGAGCCTTTATTCTCACTCTCCACTAGGAAATAGAAGGTGAAAAGAAAAACAGAACAAAACAAACAATCTCTGCATTAATTACTTAATATCTGCAATAATTAAACTGCTGGAAATATAGAAATGAATGACAGCTCACTCCTACCCTAGAGGGAGAGTGCCACATGCCAGGAAGAAGACAGTCCTGTGATTGTAGGGTTATTTCCATATGGCTTCTGCACCAAGGATTTCACAGAGATACAAACAGAATTTCCTGAAAATCCAAGCATGGGAGTCTGAGAAGGCTGCCAGGCAGTGCTGGGCTCCAAAATAGGTAAGACCTATTCAGACTGGGCAACTAGGGAGGCTGAGACTCACCAGCTCCTGAAAATACCCTTGGGAAGGAGCTAGACCAGTTGTTCTCAACCTGTGGGTCACAACCCCAACAGGGTCACATATCAGACACCCTGCATGTTAGATATTTACATTATGATTCATAACAGCAGCAAAATTACAGTTTTAAGCAGCAAAGAAATAATTTTACAGTAGTGGTCACCACAACATGAGGACCTGTGTTAAGGGGTCCCAGCATTAGGAAGGTTGAACCACTGAGCTAGACTAAGCACTACCAGGGACCTTACATTTTCCTGGGGATCTGTTTCTTCAGAGTGAGGTGAAAGGGCAAATAAACCCTCTTGTGTTTGCATCCATGGAGTTCTAAAGGAACTCCACAGAGTCTTCTGGGAATCTTCCAGAACAAAGAAAGAATACTAGGAAGCAAACTGATTACTTAAGAAGTTGGGTAGCCTTCACAAGACCAATGGAGGCCTGTTTCTCAAACTCACATTCCTAATATTTATCTTTGTGTTATTGCCTCTCATTCCCAGAGATACTGGCCTTTTAAATAAAGTCATTGACCACACAGTGTGAATTCGTCTCATCTATTACCATCCAGGATGTCAAGATAGGAGAGAGAATTAAGGTCTTATGTGGACAGCAAGATACTAGGAGGCCACCGAAGCAGAGAGGATACACACTAAGTCCCACTCACACTTTGCTGTTCTAGAAAAAAGGCACAGGCCGACAAATCTGACCTTAGTGTCGGGTGGAGAGGGAGCCGGCACTGTTGGGTTTCTGTGTTTTGCTTTTGCCATCAGACCACTGACTGCCATGGCAATTCCCTCATCAGCTAGCCCTTCCTTCGCTGATGATTCCGGCAATGCTGTCCTGATAACAGAGGCTTTATCTAACCTCGCGCTCAGCGATCAGACTGGAGCAGCAGCAGAATCTTAGGTGGGCTGCCCCTTCCAGGAAACAAAGGCTGTTCTCTACGGCACCGCTAAGCACGTTTCCCACCCCAAATCAATCATCAATGGATTTATTTGGCACCAAGATTTAATTCCAGGGACCTCATGATGGTGCTGGTTTCCCGCGGAAGCCAGATGTACCTGAACCTGGAGATTGTGGGGGAAAAGGAAACGTTTTCAGTTTCCTTCACTGATCAGGATCCTGGTAAGCAAGGATCTCAGTTGACTGCAGGGAGCTGACTGCCAGCCGAGGAAAGGGCCCAGCTCTGGGCTCCATCAGTTATAATCCTGTCCCAGCAACGGTGTTCACCCTGACCTAGATCTGAGTTTCATCAGGGTGGCAGCTCTCTTCCACTTATAGGACTATAGCTGTGTGCTTAAATGTCTTTGGAAGTGAACAAGTACTCCAAAGACCCGAGAGAAAGAGAGAGGGCACAGGGACACCAGCCTGCTGCCCAGCCCATCATTCCCTTCACATGGTCCACTGCCCTTACACCAGAACTAGTCTACTAGGGGTGGCAGAAGATGCAACTTCCTTTGCACCTGGCTCCGGCCACCACTCTCAGCCCACTTCCTGCCCATTCTCCATGATGCTCCCACAAGGCTTCTCTAAAGCTTAAATCTCTCAATGTTTCAGGGTGCACAAGACCTGTTATATCTGGCCCCATCATTCCCCTGTCCTCTCTTCTCCCTGCCCATTGTCCCCTGACTCCGCTCTGCACCCCAGTCACACTCAACGCGTGCATATACCCAATCTCATGCATGCTCTCTTTAGTCCTCTGCATCGGTTGCTCCATTTGACCAGAAATACCTGCTGAGTGGGTGTTGACTCTCCTTGAGGAAGACTCTGCCGGTCCAGAGGTGAGTTATCCACCATCTCTTCTTCTGCCTTCCCCCCGTACCCCATAAACTCTCACAATCACTCTCTCCAAGGTGCGATACCATTGCTTGATATAAGCTAGCTTATCCGAGCTCCAGGCTCTGTCTGTGCTTGACACGCAGAAGGGGGTCAGTAAATCCCGAATTAGAGCTCGAACCCTCAGGGCTCCCAGGAGGCACCCATCCCTACAGCTTGGAGAACTCAATTCATGGCGCCAAGGGAAAACGTCCACATTAAACACTGCTGTGTGCTGCTAGAGACTGTGTGCCAGGGAAAAACAAATAAGTGATTAAGTAATGGCAGGCAAGTATTTCACTAAGAATCCTATCCAAATAAAATAACAGGAAAAGTGCCTTTCAGTACTGATTAACCGCAGCTGAGAATTAAATATCATTTGTAACAAATCATTACAGTCAACTGATTAAAAAGGAATGCACTTGTACAGAGAACCATTACAGACACACACACACACACACACACACACACACACACACACACAGAGAGAGAGAGAGAGAGAGAGAGAGAGGACAGAGAGAGAGACACACACACACACACAGAGAGTTGTAGCACATTTGACATGAGCCTACTAGCCTGTATGTATCACAAAAGGCCCATTACTGACACCTAATGTGGAGACAGAACATGAATCAGATTTCAATCAATTAGGTTAGGGCTCAACCCCATGCCTGGCTCAGTGAGACTGACTAAGTATCTTTGCCCAAGAGGATAGGATAACAACTGCTGACATTTGACCTCTACTGTCTGACAGAAATGGTAAGTTCAAGTTTAAATTTATCCAAATAAGACTATTGGAATTGATGGAAACCTGAAGATGGTTTTAAAAATACCCAGAACACCAGCAGTCCCTCCTAGCACGAAAATAGGGATGGTATAACTAAGACCAGTGTGGTACTCAGCTTGACAGGCAGGTCACTATATTTAGGATGAGTCCCAGGAACTAAGAGCATAGTCGTTCATGTTCATTTGTGGTAATTGTTATGTTAAAGAAATAGAAAGGGAAGAGAGAGAGCAAACAAAAGATGTAAGAGAATTTCTTCAGTTCCAACTTAATCCCTCCTTTCCCCAGTCAGTCTCCCCAGAAGACATTTGTGCCTCACCTTGCTGAACTGTGAACTGAGAGTGGATATTGAGGTGGCCACACATGGGTGGATACAATGAACCTGGTCAGACTCCTGAGAACAGTCCCCGACCCCCACATCTTGCCCCTTACCTGCCCCTGTCTGAGAAAACTTTGTAGTCTGAGCAACGGCAGGAGTTGAGTCTTTTTTCCTTCATGTTTTAGTAAATGGATGAAGAAAGTAACGAGGTTTTAATGTCCTCTGTCCTTTTGCCACTTGTTCTCCCAGAGGATGAGGGCATCCTGCACCCCATCCCTTCTGCACCTCTCCCTCCCAGCCATGGAGTGAACACAATCACTTCCCATTTCCTGATTAGATAAAAAAAAAAAACAATGATGAGCAATTTCTTCATAATCACAAATGCCTCTGATAAGACAGCTTATTTCCATTATAACACTTCTACATGGCATTGATCCAAGCCTTTCACTTATCAAATAATCATGAATCAAATCATCATATATATTACCCGGGGTCTTGTACTCAGAAGGAGCCCATGCTTAGGATATTGTTTTGCTGTTTTGAACTTTTGTTAATGTATACTTAGATTCCCTACATTTCATTTTGAGCCCTGCAAAGTTAACTACTGGCCCTGATAAAGACAGAGAGGAAAAGAAACAGTGAGAAAAATTGAAACAGAGACTGAGAAAATGGCAGATGTAAGGAACTCCAGGGAAGAGTCAGAAAAAGGCATGAACTGGCCAGTGGGGGGTCATTTAGCAAAGCCAACGGGCAGAGAAGGAAGCCTCTGAGGAGCCTTTTAAGTCGGAGAGACAGATTCTAGGAAAGGGAGACTTGCTGAGGAATCCTGAGAGGCCAGATCTGTCAGATTCAACCCATCAGAGCTGCATAGTGCTTTGGATGTGAAAGCAAGATTTTCTTCTAGGATAAGAAGACCTTGTCTCCCAGAGCCAGCCAGTAGCCAGGGAAGAAAAGTACCAACTCTGAACTTTGGCCATTGTGCTGATGTGATGGAGTGCATTATGTCATTTGTTTATTTATCCCTTCCCTCAACAAACATTGTTTGAATATCTAATATGTACATTCTGTGTTAAATCCTGGGCAATTTCAAAGAGTCTAATGAATCAGTCTTTGCTCTGGGGAACTCATAATCTGTATGAGAGAAAGGCACATTAGTAATAATGCAATGTGATTGTGGAATAGGGACAAAGTTGGGGAAGTTTTATAAAAGATGCCTCCACTGCATCTTGAATGAACAATAGGAATTCACCAAGTACAGAAAATGACAAGAGACTAGAGTAAGCAAATACATAGGAATGAGAAAATCGTGGCTTATTTTGCGACAGTGAACAGTCCATGTTTTATAGCAATGATAGGAAGTCGACTATTCAATAGTAAGAGAGTGGGGTGGGGGCTGGAGGTTTGCATTAAAGGTATATTGAACTATAGTTGGCAAAGGGGAAGCAATAAGCTAGGGAACAACAATTTTTATGTTTCTGACATAAACATTTGGGTTAATAATCTTTTCTTCAACTATACAGGAGCATGAATGAATAGGGAGACCAGAATCCAAATTAAAATTTGAACTTCAGTTGAACTGATGAATATGTGCAGTAGTGTTCTGTTCTAGAGAGTTGAAGTCATAGGAATATAGGATCTTATAAACATTTAAATCATATGTAGGATTGCCTAAAGAACATGTTTAAAAAGGCAGGATGCTCAGAAGAGCACAGAGTTTAGGAAGTATTAATAGATGGAACTTGATGACTCAGTGATCAATGATTGTCATAGAAGCTAAGAGTAAAGATTGGAGAGGTTGAAGAAACCCCATGAGGTGGTATTTGTCCCTGCCATTTCCTGCCTTTTCTAGAGGAGCATTGCAGGTCTCTGATCACTGCAAGTGGGAGGGATGCACTTCTTTGGTCACTTTGAAGTCAAGCTTGGGCCACAAGACTGGTATAGCCTATGCAATGTCTACCATAGTCAAGCAGAAATTTCAGGGGCTGCTGTATAATCTCTTTCCTTCTGTTTCTCCATCTAAGGTAATGAAATAGAGAAAAAAAGGAGGAGCAGAGCTCTATCTAGCCTTCAGCTGATGTGGGATTTGAGCTTAAAGGAAAACCTTGATTGTCATAAACCACTGAGATTTGGGGATTATTGCTTAACATAACAAAAACTGAATGCTACAACCAGAAAAAAATAGCATCTCAGCAACAAAAGAAACATTTCCAGAAAAAGCAAGTGGTCAAGAGGGTCACAAGGGACAGAGAAGCAATTAGCCTTAGCAATGGGGGTCACCCGTAATCTCAGGGAGAACAATCCTAGTGGTGTGTGGGAAGCTAAAGCCAGATTACCAAGGATTGAGGCATGAGTGAGAGGTGAGGAGGTGGAGACTGTTTACATAATGATGCTGATGGCGGAGAAAAGAAAACTGAGAGAAACCGATCGAGATATAGATAGGATAGAAGGACCGCTTTATTCAGAGCAGGAGGCATTTGAAACTGTAGACTGATGAAGATTAGGAGAAGATGGAAAGATCAAAGTTATAAGTATTGCAGTCTTTTACCTAAAAATCCTTACATATGATTCCATCATAATATCAGAAATAAGAGCCAGTCTGGTAGCCTGTGTGCTTCCCACTGCCCTGATTCCCCTGTGTGCACTTATTTAACTTTCAAAGCAGCTCTGAAGAATTGCCATTAGGGTTTCCATTATATAGATGATTAAACTGAGGCCAGAAGGTATCTGATTAATGCATTCATGCTCACACAGCTGATGACTAACAGAACCCTGGTTCTAATAGAGCCAGGATTCAAAGTCATCCAACCACAGATAGCAGGTCTTTAATATATCTTAACCTCCAACACACACACACACACACACATACACACACACACACACACACACACAGAGAGAGAGAGAGAGAGAGAGAGAGAGAGAGAGAGAGAGAGAGAGAGATTCTGAGCCTACTCATGTTCTAAGCCTGCCTGGGAAGAAGTTGGAGCAGCTCTGGCTTGTATATATCATGAACGAAGCCTATAGCAGGGAAATACTCAGGAACGTACAAGGAGAATGTTATGCTCCTCTGAACAGTGGGATTGGAACTGGGCACGGAACCTATCATTTGAAGTGTTAGGTTGGTTTGCCGACAGTCCTCAGTTCCATTGAGGAGTAAGAAACAATGAAAAGAGTACAATGTAGAGTACAAAAAAAAAAGACATAAGAACCAAGGAGCCAAAGCATGGAGAAGAGGAGGCCGTGCTAACTTCTGTGGTCTGCTCATTACTCCTATGTGCTAAACACTGCTCAGGAGTTCAGAGCTCAGAGCCAGAGTGAGACTCTGTTCTTTCCCAAAGGAATTCCTCTATACTGAGAGAAAATCTTTGACACTGGGGTGATGTGGTATGGTCTGCATGACAGACCAAGGGGAATTGGGACACAGTAAGTTGGAACTTGCTGTTCATTGATGAAGCATTGCTAACAATTGCTATCTAAAAGGGTTTTATTATTTCCCCTACCTCTTTATATCAGGACATGACTCATGGAATATGGAACGTCCTTCCAACAAAGACTAAAGGTAGAGAGGCCATGGGGGCCAGAGTTACTTTAAAGAATTTATAGTTGGAGAAATCTAATACTATCCACACAGACAAATGCCCAAACATGACATGCCTTTTAGGAGGGATTTTCAAAGCATCTGTGGCCTTTTATCACTATTGAGTCTGTGGGACATGTTGTGAGTTGTTAGATCACTTTGTGTCGCCTGAGCATTCAGAGAATGCTCTGAACTGGAGAGGAGCTCTCTGGCCTCTTTAGAAGACTAAAGACTTCCTTCTACTGTGGGTACACATGCAGAGGTTCCAGGAAACGAGTCAGTCTCCATAGACGGTGTTGACTCCAGTTTAGCTAGGGTCGTACACTCCAGCAAGTAGACAGAGCTCAGCTCCAGCCACAGTTTATTTTCTTTCCAGATTATTTTCATTTGCAGCCCTGAACTTGAGCAAACAGTTGGCAGCATTGTGCAGAGTGCCTGCTGCTCTCTTTCCCTTCTTTTGTACTTTATGCTTTGAGTTCCTATTTCACCCTAGTTCCCCATTTAAAAGATACCAATGTCCAAACAGATACATGACAAACATTAGCAGTCTTATGGTTAGCATTTTTTTTTTTTTTGTCTCCCAGGTAGTTGCTGGACTCTCTAAAAATATTTAGCAGAGTGCTGACCCAGGAACACCGGGCACAGCTCTCTCAAGCAGCTCTAACACTATCACCCCTTGCTCCAGTGCCCTGTGCACCCAACTGATATTTCCCACTTGGGTACTGTGCAAGCATCCCTGTCTACTATTATATCGGTCACACTCATCCTCCTTGGAGTCTATAGGTCTGTTACTCCTCCCTCAGAATCTGGAGTCTACATGATCTTTAATTTTCCCTTAATTAATCTCTAGTTCACTTCAGATTCCTAAGTGCCTGGAAGAGGGAAAGTGCAACAGGGAGTCAGTAGAAAAGAAAGATCTTCACAGGAAATGAGAGTAGGTGATACTTTCAGGATGAGTAGATGCTCTGTGACATTTACATAAAGAAATGAGAAGTGACCTGAGCAGAAAGAAAATGTATGCAAAGACCCCAGAGTGTGATTGTGCAGAGGGACTCCAACGAGAAGCCAGATGGGCGGAGGAGGGTTAAGACTTGGATGGGAGGTGAAGGAGGGAACTCCCATTCGGGCAGGATTGCAGCCAGGCACTGATTCGTGTTCATGATGGACCAAGAGAGCCACACGACAGTTCTAACAGAAGGAAGCGTTTACTTAGAGACCCTTGCATTTCCACAGGAAGAATCCCATCTCCCTAACAATGTGTTTCTCAGAGAAGAATGAATGAATAAAGCAGATTTTCTGATAAATCCAGAGATTTTCCCTAGGAATGAAAGCCAAATATGCAATAAAGCAAGGTGTGTCCTGCTGCTGCTCTATCTGGGAGCAGCGAGGGGCGGCGTCTCTCTGAATCACTTCCAGAGAGTGCGCGTGCTATTGTTTACTGATGCCCAGCTGGCTATAATGAGAAAGACACCAGCATGAGAACGATACTGAAATCAGACTATTTTCCCCATGCCAATCTTCCCTCTGAGCCTGCATCCCCCTTTCTCAGTTTTCTCCCTTTTAAGACCAAATTGCGTGTGACTTTTCCTCCCCTTAGGAGCACTGCCCCTGCCCCTTTTTTGGCTACCTGTCAGTGGCTCACCCATCATTTTTACTCAAAGCTGAAAAAGATTTTTTTTAAACACTAGGATGGACAAGGAGGCCCTCTGTTAGAGCACTGAGCAGTGAAGGTTAAGAGACATGAAGCTAATGAACTAAAGAAAATTGGTTTCATCTCACTTGATTACACTCAGAAAACGTAAAGCCATCTTTTAGTCACAACTGGCCATTTATCTGCTGGAATGCTTGGACCAATATCCCACTGGCATTTATCTCTCGCCTTCAGGTTCCAGTCAAGGTTTCTAGAAATTAGTGATTCATCACCAAACACAACAACTACTACTGGGACCTGCCAAGTCAGGATAAATCACCATGTCCCAGTGCCAAGGTGTTGTCTCTCATTGGTAATATCTTCATGCACCTGGCTGGTATGATAGTATATGACACCTATGCTTAACAGGAGGAGCAAATGTAACTGATCGGTGTGCCAGGACCACGGAGGGCACACAGAGTCGTGCTGTTCAAGGCTGGCTTCTAGGCTCCTTGAAAGCCCACGGCTTTGGAAGGAAAAATGAGACTCTGCTTAGGGGTTGCCTTTGTTTCATAAGCACATAAGGCTTACTCATTTGAGTGAAAGAAAAAAATATCATTTTTAAGAAACTTTTAGCAAACCAAGTTTGTCATAATGTCTAGAATACTGATTTTCACAACTGAAATACAGCAACACTAACAATACAATACTAAGAATACTGCAGCAGCATTGGTCAGGAGAGATATTCAGTTAAACACAGTGGATCAAATAGCCAGTTATCTCTGCTCCCTTCTGAAGATTGCTTCGCTGTAACAGCACAATTCTAAGATCCCCTGGGATTTCCCCTTTTCTGATATGCATGCTAAGTGTACCCTCTGAGGCTGTGGACGTGTGACTTGTCCCTGAGAGGAGGTTATGTCACACCAAGCGGTTGTAGTTAACACAGGAATGTGGCCTGCATGGCCCTGTTGGACTCACGAGAGTCCTTAGATAGCAGAGAGCTTTCTTTGGCTGGTTGTGGGGAGTGAAGTCAGGCAGCTCTGAATCATGAGAGCGACTTGATGTGAGAGGGTCTTTGTGGGCGAGTTTAAGTGGTCAGTATGAAGAGATTTGCCAATAGCAAGAATGGCATCGGGGGACCTTGGTTTTATAATTGCCACATCAAGAATTCTGCAGCAACTTGAAATAGCTGAGAAGTGGATCTTTCCCAGTCAGGTCTTCAGACGGGGAAGTGGCTGCTCAATCGCACAATTCCAACCTGCTGACTCTTGCGCTAAGGACACAGTTAAAACACACGAGACTCCAGGCTCAAAGATGGGATAACAGATTTCTGTTGTTTTAAGTTGCTAGGCTTCTGTGACTTACTGTGCCACAATAGAAAACTAATGCATGCTCCATAAGGAGGAAAGGCTTAAATGAATGAGGAGATGATAATAAAGAGAGTGGCTGCAACAGTATTTTCCAAGAAGGGAAGCGGGTCACATAGGTTTCCCGTTTTAAAAGAGCAGCCAGTTGCCGAAGGGGAAGCTCAAAAGCAGCGATCTGATGCAAGAGTCAGGGAGAACTCTGGAGCCAGACACCCGTGCCTCTAGAGTGCAAATGGCACTGCCCACAGAAGAGAGGGGAAGTCTTCAGTTTCCCCATCTTCACATCCTTGGAAGACCAGAGGTTGATTCCCTCGACATTGTGCACCAGATATACTCTGGACTTGAGGACACCATTTCAGCTGGCGTTAGCTAATGGGGAGAACCACAAAAACAGGAGGACTGAGAAAGCTTCCACAGCTCAACTATGCTACTCTTCCTCCAGCACAGGACTTTATCACGGGAAGAAAGCTTTTCCAGATTGTTCTCTGGAAAAATGGAGCTGGCACCACATCTCTCCACCCCGTCCCCACTGTTCGTGCACACTGCACACGCACACACAGCAACAGTCGGCTCTTTTATATGACTCATGGTTGAAGTGTGAAGTGTGCACACTGCACACACACACACACACAGCAACAGTCGGCTCTTTTATATTAGTCATGAAGTGTGAAGTGTGCACACTGCACACACACACACACACAGCAATAGTCGGCTCTTTTATATTAGTCATGAAGTGTGAAGTGTGCACACTGCACACACACACACACACACACAGCAACAGTCGGCTCTTTTATATGACTCATGGTTGAAGTGTGAAGTGTGCACACTGCACACACACACACACACACAGCAATAGTCGGCTCTTTTAGTCATGAAGTGTGAAGTGTGCACACTGCACACACACACACACAGCAACAGTCGGCTCTTTTATATTAGTCATGAAGTGTGAAGTGTGCACACTGCACACGCACACACAGCACCAATCGGCTCTTTTATATTGCTCATGGTTGAAGTGTGAACAGAAAGCAATTAGCAGACTTTTGAGGTCTTTTGTAGAGAAAGGATAAAAAATAAACAAGAAAACAAGAGTCAGAACAGAAGATTCAGGGAATAAGGGGGAAACCCAAGTGAAAGTGTGAAAAGGCAGGTGATACCCAAGATGTAAGAAATTAGCCTGAGGCCATAGCTTAGTGGTGGAACACTTGCCTGTTACACATGAGGTCTTAGATCAGTCCTCAGCACTGCCAAAGCGACAATAACGACAACAACAACAACAACAACCCCGAAATCAGGATGGGCTTAGATATTTCAACAGAACACTGGATTATGAAAGACAATGGTGCATTTTCTCAAAATTTTGGAGCTAACAATTTTCAAGGTGAACTTTTATATCTAGCCAAACTACCAATCAAGTACAAGGAGTCACTGCAAATTTGAATATCTAAAATCTTACTTTCTAACCACTCACCTAGGATGTAACACTTCCCAGGAAGTTAGTGGAGAATGTATGCCACAAGACAAAGGAGTAGGCCAACGGAGAAAAGATGGCATTGGAAACAGGAAATCTAGGAAATAGAGGGTCATCCAGAGAAAGAACTGAAGTTCTGAGATGAAGGTTAAGGAGCTCCAGAAAGATGGAAGTGCTGCGGATATAGCCATCAACCTTCACAGGTCAGAAGGTGGGCTTTCAGAAGAATGTCTCAGTAGAAATTAAAAAATGAGGCATTGCCTCGGGTGTTCGGCAGTTCTCATGTTTTATGGGTGCGTCAAAGAGTTTGTTGCTATTGTAATTAAGCACCAAGAAAATAAGCAGAGGAGAAAGTGAACTCTAGGGACAGCCAAGAGTTGTATAAATGAAAAGACACGATCACTATACTATACACAGCTTTGTTATGGATAATAGTGATAGAGGCAAAACAGTAACAATAAGAAATATAAGTTTGTGATAACTTGATAAATTGCATTGGAAGGACGGGGAAGAAGGTATGCATATGAGCACGGTGGGGACACAGGTGGAAGAGCAATGGTTGTAAGAGATAAAACCTTACCTCCCACAGCTAGAAATAAGCATATTACAATATTATAACCCGTGTAATATTATTTTACAATAGAAACAGTCTTAAAGCCGGGCGGTGGTGGCGCACGTCTTTAATCCCAGCACTCGGGAGGCAGAGGCAGGCGGATCTCTGTGAGTTCGAGACCAGCCTGGTCTACAAGAGCTAGTTCCAGGACAGGCTCCAAAACCACAGAGAAACCCTGTCTCGAAAACCCAAAAAAAAAAAAAAAAAAAAAAAGAAACAGTCTCAAAGACAGCAATAACAGCAATATAAATACATTATAAATCTTTATTTAGGTAAATGTGAGAATAAATGGCAAATAGTGCTTGCTTATGAAGCTCAGCTTTTAGGATTGGGGAGGAATGAACCAGGGAACTGCTGGGTTTTTTGTTTGTTTTTTTGTTTTGTTTTTGTTTTTGTTTTGCAAGGAGCCCTGTAACTCTGTGACTTTCTAAATTCTGAATGAGCCATTGGGAAACCACAGAAAACATGGCACCTTGTGGTAATGGTAAGAATGCTTCTCTTTTATCCCACGCTTGGGAGGAGAGGTGGAAAAGAATTATTTCTCATAAGTACGCCAAGCTCGCAAACATGTGCAAATGCCCATAGATCTTAGGACTGACCGTGTAGAACTGCGGAAGGTGTAGTTTATCTGTGGAGTGATGAGACATCTTCTGTCAGTCAGCACTAGCCAGTTTTCAAAGTCTGTGCACACATGTTACCTTATTTGATCTTTGGAGTGTCTCTGTGCAAGAATAAGGGCAGGAAATAGTATACGAACAAGGAAACTGGAATAGAGGACTTGTAAGACCTTCTTTGTCACACAGCCTAGACTCCTGGTTACTATTTAATGGGCCTACTGAAGCCATGAATTTAAGGTAAGGGAAACTACTAGAAACTATCTTCTCTGCTGCACTATCCAGTTGAGATACTGATGCATTGATTTATCTTCTTCATCTTTCCACCATATAAATCCTTTCCTTTTTCTTTCTCATACCCATATTACTCGCATTAACTTTTTGGGGTCTCATCTCTGCTTCTTGAGGCTCTCATTTTGATAACTCCAGACTTCATTCTTTATGTGAGGAATTGGAATACTTGAAATGCTAAAACTGATCCGAGGGTCATTATTATGGCCTTGTCCACTAGTTTAAGATGGCTGCCACCATGGTCTGCTCATAGCTCTGGAGTCTGGAATGAACCTGGGAGACCCATACCATCACATACTACCTACTCAGCTCCCACTTCATCTCGGATTTGTTTTCCACAGACTCAGAGACCTAACCACCCAGAATTGAGTCAAAAGATGAGTTCCTCATGCCCTTTTACTCCTTTGCTTTATTTGAAGCAACAAAAGAAAGGTGAACCAAACAAGATGGACAAAGGGACAGGAAGCGAAGGGAAACCCTGCATCTCCAGGCATTTGAGTTCATGTCCGTTGTGAATGCAGATGAGGGACACTGGGGTTAGAGGGGACCGTCTGAGTCACCAGCACTTTTTCCAGCCTCCAGTTTCTTGGAGAACTCTTGATCCCATTTCCTGTTTGAGGGAGACAGGATTAGAGCATCCAGTGTTATAGCTGCAGGCATAATTCCAACATCTGAGAACATTTTCCTCCCAGATATTTAATTTCCCCTTACAGCATCTTACCACTGGGGCCCTAAACACACTTCACAACTCTATCTAGCACATCATCTTAGCCTCTTTTGCAAGTCTTTTAATAACCATTGGAAAATAATGCTGCCTTTGATTCCGAGGCAAATCTCTAACACTTCTTCCCTTGTTTCTAATTAGCAATATTTCTGCGGTAATTAAGATGAGAACAACTCTTCGGTTCTGCAGCATTTTTTTTTATTTGGATAGAAGGAAAAATATAATAGCAGGAGGTGGATCTGAGAACAACTCTGCTGTCTGACTCAGTTATATTTAAATTAATCTCAGCATATCTTTAAAACAACACCCATTCATGCATTTCCATATAAATAGCACATTCATGCTTGTTTACACATGCCCTCCATACACACACATATGCATGCGCACGTGCACACACACAGGTATTATTGTGTGAGCACATGCTCAGTGCACAGACACAGAATAGTTACCCATTTCTTAGTTTCAAACCCAAATAGGGTTTGAAATGCACTAATAGAAATACTACCTTTCTGTGGGCTGAACAAATGAATCATTTGCAACCCAGGCAGCCCATAGATGAGCAGTCTCGGTGAGTTGAGTGCTAATGAAACACGACCAGAGAGCAGCAGCCTTCCCTCTTTGGATGCTGAAAGTGGGCAAATTTCCTTGCTGCTCAGATACCTAGGGACGTGGCATTTTCAAGATCCTTCACAGGCTTGCTATACATGTGTGCTCGACCGATGTTAGCTTTTGCTCTTGCTTAGCATGGAGGAGATTCGGGAAGCTACATTGCCAGACAAAATGTAACACTGAAGGCTGAGTCAAGGGTCAATGGCACTACAGTTTCCATTTGAGAGATGATGCTCTTGAACTCTATGAGTGTTCATGAGTTACAAATACGTGCTTATCTGAACCCCTAAGGGAATGACAAAGGTCTACTCTATGCCAAACAAAATAGATAACCTCTTTGCAGTTTGACTGCTTGGAAACCAGTCATATTTCAAGGCTGGATCTTATTAAGAACTTTTGCTTGTAATTTCAGGAGTGTCTTTCCAGAAGACTGACAGGTTGCATAGGGGTTTATTTAACTGGAAATTATTATTTCAGGCAACTTGGTGGTTATTTTCCCTCTAACTAGTTAGTTTGTGATTCCTACAGCAGTTGCTTACCAAGAGCTAGGCTTCCTTAGTGGATGAGACTGGAGTGTGACCATAGGGAGTGCTAGCTACAGCATCCAGCAGGCCCCATTTCTGGGCTGATAGGCTGAGCAGAATGCCTTCCTTTGTATCCGTTATGTAGTCCTTGCGAAGAGCCAAATGATCTTACAGATTTTCTTATTCAGCTCTCACAACTGAGAGATGAAGCTAAGCCTGTGTGTGTGTCAAATTACAGGTGACACAGGATAGTAACCCTAGCTACACAGGAGGCTCAAGTGGGAGGCTCATCAGTTCAAAGACCTTCTTGGCCTACAGAGGAGTTCAAGGGTGGCCTGGATAACTTATGAAACCATGTATCAAAAAACAAAACAAAACAAACAACCCCCCCCCAAAACTAGAAGGGAAAGGGGGGAGTGTGCAGATGTAGCTCAGAGATGGAGTATCTAATCTGTTGTAGGTCCTGGTTCCATTCCTATCTAACCAACTAGATAACTAAATAAATAAATAAGTAAAATTATGGGTAAAAAAATGTAAGTCAGTGGGTAATGACTAGTAAGAGAAGAATCCAGTACACCTTTCTTCTCTACATACTGATTTGATTGTCTTTAATTAAGCAACTGTTAAGGAATTTCTAGCATGGATTAACTATAAGGATAGGTCAGAAAATTCAAGAGAGTCACAGAGGAGAGGAACCAGAATAAATGGCAAATGAGACCACATATGGCAAGAATCTACACAGTGCCTGGCTTTGGTCACATTTTACCTATGGATGCACAGAATAGAACAGCTTCAGATATGAATCAGTCAAGTTCACGTGGTAGCCTGAAAGAACACTGGTGGACGGTTTCTGTTACTCCTTTGAAAGCACATTTTCGATTTCTATGATAAAACCCTCTAGGCCAGGCCCATGTCTGTAAGAACTCATTTGGCAGTTGCAGAAAGCTTTGGCACTGTGCTATCTCTTTATTCAAGTGCACTGGCTAGTCACAAGGCTCATCCAGCCACTGCACGCCATACATAACTGAAGTGTAGGGAAAGCTTTCTCTTTAAGTTTAACTGGGGAGAGAGACATATTCAAGATGCCAACATTATCTGGGGGCAGGGCCATTGAAACCCACTTTCAGCTGGTCAACTGGAGAAAATACTGTCAAGATCACTGGGTTTTGAGTCCAAGCATCCTTCCCAGTTCCTGAACTTCCATTGCCAATAGACCTAATGCTCCTTATCTTTATTCTTAATTAAAGTCACACATAAAACCATGAGCAATCTCAAGTATTTGCTGATTTCTGCCTTCAATAGCAAGATTCAAACAGAAGCTTGCCTCTGTCTTTCAGCTGTATGATGCTCAGGCCATTGCACCCATCACCCCAGCTGCTTTCTAACTGTTCGTGTCTAGGCCCTATTTAAAACAAAATATGTGGACTTAGACACTCTGCCCCAATCCTACTCTTTAAAGACAGTATGATGATGTTGAGAGATCTGAAATAATATGCACCTAATTGAGAAGGAGTCAGGGATGGAGCTACAGATTCTAGGCTCCTTAATAACTACATCTCCAAATAATTGTAAGAAACTATATTTTTGCTGGCAATGCAAACCAAAACAGAACCATTCTGCGTGTAAGATTATCAGCCACTGAGGATACCATCTTATGTCTTTAACCTTATTTCCACAACCTTGGGCTTCTGAGGTTGATTATTTTCCTCCTTGCAAGAGGATCAACAATCTAAAATGCCAAGATGAACACACCAGTCTAGTAGGAAGGCAGCCCTGGCCCAATACAGTAAAAATATAAATAATTCCCACTGAGAATGAAGCATATTCTGAGGAGAAAAATGACTGGTCTACTACCTGGTAGAGAGCAAGTTTGATCTTAGCATATACCCCCCTTTTTTTTTAATCTAAATGTACTTTATTTTCTAAACACACTGTAACAAAAGTTTCTTCTCTATGTTCCGTGAAAACAGGACCATGTTTGGTAAGAGTTTTAGGCTTGGCCTGTTATCACATCAAGCAAACAAAACCCATTATTCATAGAGGCTGCTCAGACAGGCTGGATGCCCCTGTGATACTCACCTTCTCTGAACCCTGATTTTCTGGTTATTTAGTCTGGCAGCCTCCCTCCATAATGCATCTCCTCTTGTTCCTTCGTGGTCCACCTTGTACTCTTTGTATGGAAAGAGTGTATCTTGCTTTGTCATCTCTACCATCTTACACAGGGAAGTAACTGCACTCTTACTTCTTCAGCACAGTCTCCTTTCCATGGAAGACAGACTGAAAAATTGCCTGAAAATAGGACTCTGCTATCTTTCAAACACATGACACTCATCAATGTATGAAAATGACAATAGAGAATACAGACCTAAATCACCCTTTGACACAGCCGTCCCTGCTCCAGAACCTTGGACAGCTCATCATTCAGTATCAACAGGACCTCATATAACTTACTGAGTATCCATTCTCTCTACAGAGCAGTGGTCCTCAACCTTCCTAATGCTGTGTCCCTTTAATACAGTTCCTTGCGTTGCAGTAAACCCCAACCACAAAATTATTTTCATTGCTACTTTAATAACTGTAATTTTGCTACTGTCATGAATCATAATGTAAATATCTGATATTCAGATCATCTTGTGAAAGGGTCATTTGATTCCCAAAGTGGTCGTGGCCCACAGGTTGAAAACAACTGGTATATACATTGACATATGTTTGCTAAATACATACTTTTTTCTCTTCCTAAAATCTATTATTCTTCTTTGAAATTGTTTCTTACAATGATACAATAGCTTTGTATTATTAGTATCTATTTCACAAATAAGAGGAAAAGAAAGCTCAGAGGAATTAAGCAACTTCCCCCAAAGGAATACACATCAGACAGACTTTGCCGCAACTCTGTCTAACTCACAATCACACTCTGAGCTTCTTTGATATACTGCACCAATCTTGTTAGGAATCCCCCCCCCCTTACATCAAACCAAACTCTTTTTCTTCATATTCATTTATCAATCCCCTGGGAGCTTTACAGGATAGAAATTGAATTCCTCTTCCACGGGATAAGTTTTAAGATGTTTAAAGATGGTTATTATGTATCCTCTGTTCTTACAACTTTTTAAAAGCACCTTCTTAAAAACCCATTATGGAAATGCATGGATAGGCAAAGCACAGGAATTTTAGGGTAATGAACCTATTCTGCACACTATAATGGTGAATGTATGTTGTTGTACAGTTGTCTAAATGGGTAAAGTGTCTGCCATCCATATGTATAGACATAGGTTCGTCAACATGTAATAACTGCTCCATTCTGGTTGTGGGAGAGGTTATCTGAGGTTATTCTGCTAATGGGGAGGTCATTTGTGAGTGGAGCTGAGGCGTGTATGGGAAATCTCTATGTATTCCACTTAGCTTTTCTGTATGCCTAAAATTTTGTCAATAAACAAAATGTATTTATAAAATATTATCTTTACATAAACAAACAAAAGTCTTCTATGGCGGATTGGTTGAAACTGATTAATGTTTAGGTGACTTTTATTTTGTGATAGAACCATGTTGGAATTGGGTAAAGACGGTGGCTATAACATATTGTGAACTACTAAATCCTACCAAATGACTCACTTTAAAATGGCCAATTCTGGGTGATATGAACGTCACTTCAGCATATCGCCCCAAGTGTTGCCAAGTATTTTAGTTATTTTAAACATAAAATATTGGTTACAGAATGACATAATTCATATACCCAACATCCCAGCTTTAAAATTAAGTATGAGTAAATAATAGAAGTTGGGTCTTGTATGTCATTCTTATATTGCCTTATCTTTTCCACTGAGAAGCAGCTTCTGGCCTGGACTTGATATTTCCCACTCCCATCAATTTATTATTATTGTACTTAATACATATGCACCATTGAACAATAAATAGCATTCTGGTATGTGTATTTCTTGATGTACATAAATGTTCTCATACTGAAAATATTCCCATTGAACCTGTTTTTTCTATAATAATAATTATGAGACTCATGAATATATCCCATTTTCTTCAGCCATTATCTTGCCGATGGACATTTGGGTTATTTCTTCTTATAGACATGACAATGAATGTTGCTAGGAGTATTCTTTATGTGTGTCCTTGTGTATGACTGTGAGAACTTTTCTATGTTATACAGCTCTGAGTATCTCTAGTTTTGCCAGCTATTGTTCAGGTACACTATAATTTTCTATGGTAGTCTAATCAGACAGTAATCCACAAACATTTTTATATAAATTGATGATTCTTTTACATGTAAGTGCAAAGTCTTAATTTTTATCTGTATTAAACTTTGATAGTTTTAGACATTCCTGTATACTGAAGATGCTTTGAGTCCTGGCCCTGATATCCACTTGTAAGTCTGCTAAGCATGCTTTCAAACATGAAGATTCAGAAATCTTCCCCTAAATCATTAATATGGATGAAAAAGCAAAGCATGGGACCCTCAAACATAGTTCAGGATGTTCTCACATCATTGACATCACCAACTGTCTGGCCATTGCTGCCAGTAGCCATAATACTGTCTAATAGTGTTCTGCAGCCTCCAATTTTCCACTCCATCCACAAGAATATCAAGTCCGACTTTGTGAAGGAGGTTGCCTTATCTACAGTGCTTGACTGATTTATGTCTAGAAATCTGGTACAAATGGGATTTCACTGTATGCCATGTTTTCACTGAACCCTTGCTAGCCTCTAGCGATCACTTAGTCCCTCCAAAACTCCATAGTCTGTTGCAATAATAATTCATTTCACACTTTCTATAATGATCAGTATCAAATTCACTAGGCTGTACAAACTACAATCTCCTCTTTCCACACCAAAAAAAAAAAAATGCTCAAACAGGTTTTTATTACCTCCCAGTCTTCTGGTTTCTTTCCTTAGTTATTTCTAGTTTATAATTATTTTTTTTAAAAAAAAAAACAAGTATATGTGTTTCTTTAAAAACCCAGCACAAAAAATTGTTGGGTTTGGAATTTTTCACCATTTGAGTTAACCGTTTACATTTTGTTTACCCAGATTGAATATCAAAATTAATTCAACCACACCGATTCTACTGTCTTCTGCTGGAAGATCCTGATTGTTTGTAAGTAAATGAGATATTTGAGTGACCCTGCTCTATCATCTCAGCTGTAGTCTTGCGCTGAAGAATGCACCTGCTCCCCTCCCTGACTTCTCCTAATTCTGAACAAAGTTACTGAAAGCTTTTGTGTCATCTCTGACTTTTCCCTCAGCCTCTGCTCATCAGGGCTTCTCTCCTGGCACTATCTTACAGGCTGAAGATATTTTTTCTATCTGCCCTTGGCTTGGATGCTTTCCCTTCTATCTTCTGTGCTTGACTTTGAATTATGTGAGGTCATTGTCATATTTTCGGCATTATTTCAGGGTGCTATCTCCTTCTCTCCTCACCTCCTCAAAATAATGGGTGTTGTCCTCTTTTGTCCATCACCCATGTCAGCCCCATCTTCTCTCTTCTCTCTTACCCTCTCTCACACACAGTAGCAAAAGCTATCACAATCAGAAGAAAACCTGATTGACTCGTGGATGTAAGGGGATTTCTAGCCTCCTTAGACTCTTGGCTCCCCGATTGATGGGTGGGATCTTGTAGTATTCAACGTGCTCACTGAATCCCATTCTCTTTAGCTTAAGCTTGAATCAGAACCTGTTGTTCAAAGGAGAAATCTGTAGAAGTCATTGAAATGCTGCATTTAAACCTAAAAGTCAATAAAACCTGGGCTGCAAACTGTGGAGGGTTTATCTATGGAAGGAAACCAACTGGAACAATCCATTATTCATGTCTTCCCACATTAAAAATAAGACTTCTCCACAATGGCTCACTATGCATAATGCTGTAGCACTGAATCCCTTGTTTGGAGATTTCTAAGCTCTTGGTCCCTCGGTGTGTTTTCTATGTTTTGGTGGCTATAATTCATTGGCAAAGATATTAGAATCGAGTAGGCAAGCTTGGGACCCCTCCCAGCACATCGTAGCTCTTCCATATTCCTAGGACACATTCCCATCCCTAAAAACTGAAAATAATTATGACTTCTCAACATCATGGGCAAGGAGAAGGCTAACAACCTAATAATTATAAATTTCCTTGACAAATGAGAACAAAGGGCCACTTTCTATTTTGATGTATCTAATGTGGTTATATCACAATGTGCTAGCTGCTCATCCCTTACAGACTACATAGGTATATTTATTTTTTTCATGTTCAAATAATTTTTCTGGTCCATTTTCTTCCCAAACTAATCAAGTCTGGTTGAGATCTTATAAATCCAGTGCCTCCCACATTCTCTACCCAAGTCTGCCACCTCTACTGTTATTAAGAAATGCCCAATTCAGATACATTCACACTCCCCCCCCCCCCCCAGCTCTTCTCACAGCCAATGATCCTAAGTGCTCAACAGATTTGTCCTGGACTTGGAGTCCGAGTCTGTGGAGTGAAACTCGGATAATTTAAGTGCCTCTTCTAACAGAAGGCAACTGGAATTCAATAGAGATAAATGTAAAATATTGAACGAGGGAGCTGAACCATCAGCGGGGCAGGATTCAAAATGGAAAGGTGATGGCTGAATGACTAAGCAGAGGAGAACACACAACACACCCAAGGAATTTGTGCAGAGATACAAATTCTGGGTAAACCCTACAGAAAACAGAAGCTAGGATGCTTCAATGCCACGGCCAAAGGAGAACCATTGGAATTCAGCGTAAACAGGTTGCTAGAAACCCTGTCAGACTGGGACAGAGGGATTTGGATGGCTATGAAGAACTGCCAGTTTTTAGCAGTTGTCATGAGGAGTCAATTTTGCTTTTCTCTGCCAGGCCCCTAACACCAGAAGTAGAACATCCAATGATAACCCGAGGCATTGGCTATGTCTACTAGGAACAAAACAAAAGTAAAACACAGCCGGCACTCAGGCTGGTTAATTCAATCAAATGACTGGCCTCATTCCATGAAGAGATCGATTCAATCAGCTGCTTGACCAAATGGTCAGGCCCAATCAGAAAGCATGATCGATCCCATTGCCCCATATAGAACCAGCCAAGCAAGCCGGTATGGTAGGGAGCCAAAGAATGCTGTGTCTGAAGCATCCACAGCAGCAGCAACGGCCTCAGTTACATCCCACAGGGCTTTCCATTTCCCTGCCTTTAAAATGTACTTTCACAGAATTAAATAAAGGACGGGGCTCTGCCTTCTCTATGACTAAACACATACACACACGAGAGAGAGAGAGAGAGAGAGAGAGACAGAGAGAGACAGAGAGAGACAGAGAGAGAGAAACGGTAAAAAGGCAAGAGGATAATTTTGCACTATGATTAAACAAGTGTTCAAGTGGTCAAATTATTTCTTAAACAACAAAAAAAATACACCTGTGTTGTTTTCTAGACAAAATCTTTCAATGCTTAAGAAGGTGGTGCTCCCCTAAAGAACACATTGCAAAACCAGTTTTTCTACTTACTGCTCCTCAGTAACCTTCCAAGGGGTATTAAAATACACACTAGTTATGGGGCTTCAGAAGCCCTCTCAAAGCCCCTAGTCCACAATGAAGAGATGGTATTCATCAATTAAAAGACAGACTCGCAAAGCACTCTACCGTGTTGACAGACATGCTAAGCTCTTTTGGCCCACACTCCAGGTTCATTGCTGTGTTTTGGCACGGAACAACAGAGAGACTTCAGCTGGGAAATGCATTGCTATTTGAATGCATAAGGAAGGAGAGCTGTGAGTGTTTGGTAGTATCTGTGAGAGTCCTCTATTGTCTGTTATTTCCTAATCAACCAGGAGCAAGGCCTTTCTCACACTTTGGCAGGATAGTAAAGGTCTCCTTTTGGATCCCTGTGTCTTAGCAAAGTGTTTTCTCTGCAGCTTGATTCCCAAGCTCATAAAACCCTGGGAGAGAAGTGGTTTTCTTTGCTTTCTGCTGTTACGTCAGAGGGGTTATGTGCTGCATCCTCCCTCTTTCGACAAGCCTCACAACAAGCATTTCTTATCAGAGAACCAGTTGTCAAATTCAACTGAGATTGGTAAAAGTACACCATTGAAAGTGCTCTCAATTAAACTTATAAACATCAACAAGGCCAAGAGGAGAAACCTAACTTCCTTTTGCAGCACCCAGTCCCTTATGCAAGGTAAAAGGGACCAGTTTCTTCCCTGGTCCTTGTCCTCCTTCCTGCACCTGCCCTGGCTCCCTGGCCACCACTTCCTTTCCCATGTGAGAGGATGGTTAGGATGTAAGCAGAGGAGTTGAGACCCCCATGGGCAGCAGAAGTTCCATGTTAACCTGTAGCTGGAATGCTTTCTTGGAGCTTGTGGTGTCCTCGATAGTAGAGAAACTTCTCATCAAGAGCTGTAGAAAACTCTCATGAGTAGTGGTTCTTTATTAAGCCACTTAATCAGTAAATTACATGATTAATAAATCAAATGGTATCCTGAGGGCCAGAATATGTAGAAAAAAATTGTCTTGGTTGCATAGCTGGTGCCCACTTTATGTATTCTTGACAACAGTTCTAGAATTTCCACGTAGGAATGCTTAGGGGTGTGTAAGCCGTGAGAGGGCCTTAGAAATATGCTTTGGTCAAATGTTAATGGGGGTGGTTTGGAGGCACAGAAGACGGAATGGAAACTGGGTCACACCTGAGTGCTCTCAGCCACTGAATACCCGATCGCTTCTAAATCTGAGGACCCAGAAGGCTAGGTGACTTTGGTAAGTCACCTTTTCACCTCTTCTCCTTCCACCCCCTTCTCATCCATTCCCTGGTTAGCTTCCCCCCTTATGTCTGTTTTTTCCCCTCTGAGCTGTCCACCTGCATTCTTGCCCTCTCTCTCCTTTAACACTAACTTTGTCTCCAGATCTGGCTTCCGTTGATCTCAGTCTAATAGAGATTTGCTGCAAGGCAGGAGAACCCAGTGGACTGCTGTAAAACCAGAACTATGGCACGACACCCAAGGCGAAAAGCTGAGGGCTCTTTCCAGTTTGAGAGAAATGCCGGATCTTTTGTTTGTTTGTGTTTTGTTTTTTGTTTTATCGACACAGGGTTTCTTTATATAGCTTTGGAGTCTGTCCTGGAACTCATTCTGTAGACTCGGCTGGTTCAAACTCACAGAGATCCGCCTGCCTCTGCCTCCTGAGTGCTGGGATTAAAGGCGTGCACCATTGCCACCCAGTGGAATCCTGGATCTTAAGAGAACCATGAGTATTTTGTTTTTTCCCCTCTTTTTACAAATGAGAACAAATAAAATGTCTCCACCAAGCTGTTGCTTTGTTTCTGAGAATACCATCTATAACAGAACAATCCAGAAGATACGTGTTCTCTCTATAGCTTTTGTTTCTTCAGTCCCCTCCCGAGTCCTCCATCTCATCACCACCAGAGGTGATATTGCTGAGTGGATATGGTAAGTCCACAAATGATGTCAGGAAAACCAGTAAAGAATGAAGACAACAGGCTAATCTTTAAGAATATACAGTATTTGT
The DNA here is from genome assembly GCF_018167655.1 of Microtus oregoni. NCBI lineage: Eukaryota > Metazoa > Chordata > Mammalia > Rodentia > Cricetidae > Microtus > Microtus oregoni. Next base: position 39,097,838 of record NW_024543072.1, read on the forward strand.
TTGTAAAAATGCTCTTGGAAGTAAGAGGCTGAGTGATAATGACACGACCGTGAACAACGCACCATCCCGGAGTCTGTTTCTTCCTGGTATCCAACTTTGGGAAGTTCCTTCCAGGGAACCACTAAGAGAGAGACAGAGAGGGAGGGAGGGTAAGAGGGAGGGATGGAGGGAGAGAGAACACTAGGAATAAAGAACTCTCATAAACAAATTCTCATATATTGTTGTCACGATATTTTTGAAGTGTATTGTGAGAACATTTATCAAAACCCTTAAAACACACATCTACTTTGACCCAGTGTTTCTCTCTAGGACTCTCAGGAAATGTATAAGGATGCCCACTAAAGTACTGCTAGCGATGCTGAAAATGACTCTCATCCAAGTGTTCAGTCCTAAGAGTCTGGTTACATAAATTTTGGTATAAGAGTCAATGCAATACTATGAAGCTACTACAAAGTGAGCTGTTTGTTGACCTGCTCGCAATATATTATTCATGAGGTATTGTGGGATGGGGATGGAAAGCAGGAAGGATGTGAATATAAATTAGACTCACACCTGGCCCGTAGAAACTTGTCTTTCCATAGATGACAGACAACAGATAGAATCTTGAAAAGGCTTTTAAAGAAGAGAAGACAATTAGACCATGATCAGTTGTTTTGTTTTGTTTCCACACACACACAAAAAAAATCCTTGTTGTTTTATACAAGTTCCAAATTACTCAGCCTCAAGCAGAGCAGGAAGAAAATAAAGAGGACTACATTAGGTTAGGAACAGATCCCTGAATAATCGAGAGTTCATTATGGACTCTTAGTACATCAAAATCCAATTAATTCATTAGCTGTGCACTTGCATTTTCATTCTTTCCCCCTGGCTGCCAGCCTTTACCCTATGATGTGGTTTAGTAGCAACCCCAATATGGGGCGAGCAGGGACAATAACAAGGAGATAAAATCCAAATGAATTGATTTGCTGCTTGTTAACAACAACAGACTGGGGAGGTGGTGAAGGCCGAGAGAGGTGTGTGTGTGTGTGCGCGTGTGCATGTGTGTGTGTGTGTGATAGAACTCTGCAATCACAGAAGAGTACATCTAACACACAAACAGCCTACAGTGACAGCCCCTGCATAGATATCAAATGACTCAACTTACTTCTAACCATAGAGCCATAAGTCTCCAAACCATCTGAACCTGTCCCCAGATTTCCCGGTATTTCTGGTAACTTAGAATTAAGGCAGAAAGAGGTTGTTATAATTTAGGTGTGGTCCGAGTACATTCAACATAAGTCTGCAGGCTGAAGTGTGGGCCCTAGAGTAGCAGTGTTAGGTCTTTTATGTGGCAGGACCTTGAGGGTGTAGATATAGTGTGGACCTCAGGATAGATGTGTTCAGGTATTGAGGACTGGACTGTTTAAGTGCGGGCAGCCAGTCTGCTCCTAGTTCCTGTCATTTTCTGTGCCCTTATGCTTCTTCCTGCACCTTTTTCTTTTCTGCTTCTGTCATGCTGTGACATAGTTAATGGAGTCCTTCAAAGAGGCCAAACTGATAGAGAAAGTCCAATCTTTGACTCCCAGTTTCCAGAATAGTATACAGCTCTGATAAGTAGTAAGCCTCAGACATTTTATCATAACAACAGAAAATGAACTATTATGGATTAGCATCTTCTGACTCTCTACTCCTGAGGTCTCTTCAGAAACCTGAAGTAATGATAAAACTCCCCACGAGTGTCCTGCATCAGACAGCAGGTGAATGAGGTGTGCTGATATACCTAGCCCCCCCCCACCCACACCCCATCAGCCAACAGCACAGTCGTCACGCTGTTGTAGTCGACGCCTTTCCTCCATCGCCTTCTAATCTCCTGGATATCATATATCTACATGTGTTTGTTCTCAAGGAGAAATCAGCTCTGATAACCTTGGTCCCTAAACTGCTATTTTTCAAAGTATTCTTCAGGGGCTAGAAATAGCACGCCTCAAATCATGTTTTCAGCGACTGCCCTGCTGAAACACAGCACATCTGTTTGCCATCAGTCCCAGTGGTCTTATATTCTTTCCTACAAAAGCCATTGCTTAAGTTTTTATTTTCCGTCCTGTTTCCCATAGCTAAACTCACATTGCTTTATGATCTCTGAAGAGCTTTAAGATGCTTGCAGACATTAGCCTCTCATTACTCTTCATGGTCAAGCAATAGCAGGAACAATTTAAGATCTCGGAGCTCTCCGAATCATCTGTGTATGTAATTATGTTTAATTATGTTTGGAACAATATTTAAGTGCAAATTCCCTAAGGAAAAAAGAGAGAGACTTGGATGTGTGGATTACAAATCATGCTGGGTAATCTTTGCTTGTCAATTTGATGAGATTAATAAATACCTAGGCTAGTAAGGAAGCACACCTGAGGGGAGGCTAGAGAGGGTTTTCTCAGAGTGGACCAACTGAGTGTGGGCAGGTGCTCACCTATGGTCCCAGACTGAAGAAAGGGAGGAAAAAGGAAAGAGCCAATCACAATCTAGTTTTCCTCTTTCTCTGACTCCTGATCCACCGAAATGGGGCAAGCAGCTTCATGTTCCACCTGCCACCATGCCTTCCCCACCAGAATGGGTTGTATTTCCTCAGACTTTGAGCCAAAGCGTCTTCTTCTCCCTCAGGCTGCTTTTGACAGATGTTGCTGATGGCAGTGAGCAAGGCTGGGCCGTGGTACAGAAAATGGAAGGGTACCCCACATCACACGTTTCCACTGAGCTGTCTACCAGCATGCGAACGGAGTTCATAACATCGTAGATGGACAGGCTAGGGTGTTTAGAATGAGGCCTCACCCTGGATAAAAACACTCCTCCAGAACTCTTCCCACACTGACTTACAGGGGAGCCTAGAGCCACTTTCCTGAGAAGCCAAGGCATGTGGCTGATTAGAAAAAGCCTCAGAGCTGCAGCAAGGAGCCAACAGTGGTTGACACATCCATGAATTGATTTGGTCTCTCAAAGACAACTCTAGAGGAAGCATGGATCGATTAAGATCTCTTATGTCAGGGGCTGGAGACATGGTTCAGCGGTTAAGACCACCAGCTGCTCTTCTAGAGGCCCTGGATTCAATGTGCAGCACCCGCATGGCAAGTCACAACCAGCGCCAGGGGATCCATTGCCCTCTTCTGGCCTTCTGGGATACCAGACACACATGTGGTGCACAGATATATGTGCAGGTAAAACACCTACATACATAAGACAACTCGTGTCTAAAAAGTGAAAAGTGTGGTCCAGTGAAGAGACAGAGACAGAGAGAGAGAGAGAGAGAGAGAGAGAGAGAGAGAGAGAGAGGAGAGAGAAGCAAAGCTCTCAGACTTGAGCCACTGTGTGATGTGGAGAAGCCTCCACCATCCCTGGAGTTCATCAACCTCTATTGTAAAATTATCACAAACGGGAGGTTCCTAAGACCCTTCCCAGCTGATCATTCTAGAACCCTCTGCTGCTTCTTTTAAATGAAGAGATATGTGGAGTCTCAGTTGATTTCTTCTAGTCTCAAAATTCCTATAATATATAAAAAAGCAAAAAACTAACAAAAAAAAAAAAACCAAAGTCGTGGGAACGAGTAACTGAAGAAAATAATGATTATGGCATAAGTTGAGCATTCCCGATTTCAATTATTCCCTTTGCCCATATGATTCACAAATAGGGGGTGATAAAAATTAGCACACATATTTACATAACGAAAGCTTGCCAAAAACAGCTCTGAGGTTTCTTGTGTGACTTTATTGAAGGTGATACAGCACCTGCAGCTGACACACCTTCTCATGGCCAGGCTCCTGGGGTCTTAGAGAAAGTGACCCCTCAAGTGTAGCTGTGGACAGGCACCCTCCCAAGGACTGTTTGACAACCTCCTTCTCATGTGCCACTTAGTAAATATTTATTTAGCTGTCTGAAATATGATGATGAATCACTCCAGTTTTCTCTTTAAACAAACAAGCCTGACCTCTGGGCTTTCTTTTCCTTGCTAATAGCTAGATCTTACCTGCTTCATGTAATTGTTTAAACAGCTTTGGGTCCACGGAACAGGCTCGGTGGGCATGCTCAGCAATCAATAGCCTCTCTTAATAGCTTATTCGTCCCACAGAGGCAATCCACCGCATCACAAGCTGGGCTCAGGTTTGAAATGGCCCCTGTCTCTCTCTCTCTCCATCCATCAGTCTCAGTGGTATCCTTTCGTTCTGCCTGTTTGTACCATTGAAAGCGCTCTTGCTTCCCATTACCCCTCAGCGTTCACTGCTCTACCTAAGCATCTGGAGCCAGTTGTTCTACGTATCCAGGTCTCTACCTTCCATTCAGGCCCAGATCAATTGCGGGAAGCTTGGCAAGTCACTGGGTCCTTTGACAAATCATGCTGTGCTGCACATTGCGGAGAGCAATGCTGGGCACTGGAGTTCATGGAAGCTCTTCTTAGGGACATGAGACTCACGAAGGAAGCAAAGGGGTTTCTTGTAGATGCCATGGAAGTGGGGGCAATTTCATTTTTCTTGCGCAGGCCTCACAGAGAAGAAGGGGTGTGCCTTTGTTTTAATGCTGAGATTCAGCAAAAAATTCCTGTAATATCTTCCTCAATCCTGCTCTGCCTATTCCACTAGCTCACTTGTTCTGTTTTATATTTTCTTTCTTTTGTTGTCGTCTTTTTCTATATGAGATTTTCTCCCAGTTTTTTTTTCCTACGTCCTGACCAGGGACTGCTAAGAAAGACTTCTTTGCTGGTCAGGAAGGAAAAGCAACACAGGAGTAACATATAGGATGGGAGAAAACAGAGCTAGCTAATAAACTCTCTTTCAATAGAAGCAAACGCACATCCACCAGCCAGCCCCACCTCTCCCCCACTGTAGACATTGCATTTTTTTACCTTTTACTTAATTAAGGAGGCAAAGTGTGTTGAACACATGAGATGAAAGTTTCTGTAGACATGCCGGCAAGCGTTCCTTATCACTAAGCCTCCTGTTTGCCTACGTTCCAGCCCACTCCCAGATGGCTGCCAGCACAGGCGCAGCTCACAACGACCCTGATTCTGTCCATGAAGGAGCTGAAGCCTCAATCCTCAAATATTCATCATGGCCCACTTCTGTGCCTAACTGATCCCACACAAGCTATTTGACCTGATCTTTGCTTTCAAGTGTCCCATGGGGCAATTACACAGACAAGACAGAGACAAATGCGAACACAGAAAACTAGTAGGAAGCTATATATTACCCTGAGGTGAAATGTGTGGCTTTTGCCGTTTTGTTTTGACCAGTACTCACAGTATTGCCACAATAGACAAAATGCTTGCTAGTGATGCCAACGTGGCAAACCATGGCAGAACTCCATTTTTTCATTCGTTCAACAAGCACTCAACAAGCATTTGCTCTAATGATATTTTGCACTTACAAGGAACTTTACAGTTTGCAAAAACACTTTCTCCAACGAACTTTATAGTTTGCAAAAACACTTTCTCCAACACTGACTACTTGATTCTTATTGAGCAGGCAGGTCTGCAGTAGATGAGTAAGAGGCTCCAAAGAGACTAGGCGCTTCTCCTTCTTGGGAGTTACTAACAATGCCCAGGCCCCAAGGCTGCAGCTTCTAGTAGTCACTCATATGCCCACAACACTTAGCAGAAACAATGTGTAAACTTGGAGTCACTGTGTTTAGCCTGTGGCGTGCATTGTGATTCTGGCCTTAAACATCTCCCACCACCCCACTCCACCTCCATCTTTCGTAGTTATGGATACAAAGGATGTCCTTCTAGGGAAGTCTGCTCACTTTCCTACCCACCTAAACTCTGCTTCTTTCAATTGTGATCCTCTGTGTGTGGAAGAACAAACTGAGTCGTGATTGTTGTGAACACCTCCTGAGGGCCAGGATGAACTTTACAAACTTACCCAATTCCAGACTGAGTGTTGTGGCCGCCTGCACTGCTTTTCTATTCTTCTCACTCCTTAAACCCTGATTAAAATGTTGGCTGGAGGTAATAGAGGTGAGGAGAGAGGCAGAGAGCTGAGTTTCCTTCGGGGCTTTGGGAAGGAGTAGCCTCACAAAGAGGAAGAGGAAAGAAGATGTGTGTTGTAAGATGTAGAGTGGACCCAATGTAGGTAAGGATTTTATGACTTTATGTCATAGCCTACCATACTCAAAAGGATTAGGATACTGATTCTGATTCTAAAATATCTGACCCCATAGGCTCATGTGTTTGAATACTTGCTCTCTGGCTGTTGGTATAGTTTAGTGAGGTTGTGAAATCTCAGGAAGGGGAAGATTAGCGAGAGGAAGTGGTGCACAGGGGAAAGAGTCCTTGAGGTCTACAGCTCAGCTCCACTTCTGGTTATCCCTCTGATTCCTGTTCTGCGGACATGTGAGGAGGTGAGCGCTCTAGCTGGGTACTCGCTCACGCTGGTGTCATCTGCTAATACGCTTTCCCTACCACGATGCCATGTATTCCCTCAAAACATGAACCAAAATAAATCCCTCTCCCTTTAATTTACTGTCAGGCATTCTGTCTGATAAAAGTAACCAATTCATAAAAGTGGTACCAAGAGGGGGTAGGGGGCTATTGTTATGATAAACCCCATCACATGGTTCACAGGCCTTCAGAACTGGTTTCTTACTAGAGGAGACATGGAGAGATAGGAGCGGAGCTGGGTGGGCCATCCTGGTAAGGGTTCAGAGGACAAAGATGCTGGTAGAAGTGTGGACAGTGAAGGCAGGCTCCTAAGCTTTCAGATGAGAAGGGGTCTCTTCTGGGAATCGGACCAGCAGTCTTTCATGTCATATTTTGGCACAAACAAAACAAAATAAGACTAACAGTACATGTCCTAAATGTGTGACTAATGTTGAATTTGAAAAATAACGAACTAATTTGTTTAATAGGGGGTGTTTCAAGACAGCATAGCATCCAGACAGTAGCATGGTTATTGCTCCCTGTTCTTCAATTTATAATGAAAGAAAGTAGAAAGATGTAGAAACGTGAAGGAAAGGAGTATGAATGAAGGTAAATTTGTGGACTGGGTGGATGCCAACAAAGCAGCATTACCAGTTAAAGGGACTAAATTCACAATTAAACTGAAATGTTAAGCTTTGCACTGAGAAAAAAATTAGTGAAAGTGTTTCAAAGTCAAGGCCACACCCATCAACTGTTCCAGGGTGTAACAATGCAAATACATAAAAAAATTTCCCTGGATAAAGGATTGTTTGAACAAATAGATCCTTCTCAAGGGTATCTTGTTTGGTCAGGACCCCAAGGAAAAAGTTTCCCATGTAATGTGGGACTGCCTTCTGTGTGCTGTGATTACCATTAATTAAAAAAGAAACTGCTTTGGACCTATAGCAAGGCAGAACTTAGGTAGGCAGGGAAAGCTAGACTGAATGCTGGGAGAAAGAAGGGTGGACCAGAGGGAAGCCAAAGAGCCGCTGCCAGCGTCAGACATGCCGGAACTTTGCTGGTAAGCCACTGCCATGTGGCAATACACAGATCAATAGGAATGGGTTAAATTAAGATTTAAGAGCTAGACAATAAGAAGCTAGAGCTAATGGGCCAAGCAGTGATTTAATTAATACAGTTTCTGTGTGATTATTTTGGGTATAAGCTATCCAGGTGGCCAGGACCCAACAAGCAGCCCCCTTCTCACTCCACCATGGTCAGCCATGCATGCAATCAATGGCCACTGTAGCTTGTTCAAGGGGATCAGACTATTGCGACCTAGCAACAGAAATTTGCAACATCCTTATGGTGCTGGTTTTTCAGAAATGTGAGATGCAAGCATGAAGGGGTTTCAGAGTCTGGAACTAAGGTTTCTGAAAGCCACTGAAGGTAGGTAACATCTACTAGCATTGTATTTCTTACGTGGAACGCCTTGCGTGCACTGTGCATGAGGCTGTGAAGGTGAGCCTAAACTGCAGTGTAAACCCTAGGATATTGTAGCTACTACAAAAGTGAGGCCTCTGCAGAGGGAAACTTTAGGCACCAAGTGGAGGCAGCCAAGAGAAAGACCATATGTGTTGTGGGCCACAGATATGTAGAAGCAGTGCTGTTTAATTCTGTCTGAGCACAGATGACACCATGTGCTCCAGATGCTGAAGGTGATGATGCAAGTTTTGGTGTTCACCCTTGTGGTCTCAGTTTTACCCTGATCTGGTGTTCCCTTGCTATGGTCCCATTCTTCCCTTTTGGACTGAAGATGTTTATTCTGTGCCACTGTATAGTGAAGGTACATTATTTGGTTTTTGTTTTTGTTTTTTAATAGGCGCTCATAGCTAAGGGATTGTCTTAATACAAGATTGTTTTAACATTGTAATTTTGAACAGTGTTGGTATGGTTAAGACTCTAGGAATCTTTGGGGTTGGACTGAATTCATTTTCCATTATGAGGTGAGAATAACGAGCCTCTGGAGTCCATGGGTAGGATGTTATGGCTTCAGTGTGAGCCTGTTTCTCCTCTGGTGGTACTTTTTGGGGTGCTTGTCCTTAATGGGCGGCATCTCCCTAAAAATGTGATCTAAAATATGTCTTTCTCCCTTAAGGAGCTTTTATCAGGCCACAGTGACAGCAAAGCACCCAATATAGGGTCCCCTGTGAGCCTCAGTCAGAACCTTTCCAGTCACCAAATTTGAACTCACCTCTTCCTTGTTTACCTTCCACTCCCCTCTCTTTTCCTTCCCTTCTTTGGTTTTTTGCTTTTCTTCTTTGATCTCCTCCTTCCAGTCCCATTTCTTTCTTTCTCTTCCTCAGCTCTAATTACTCCCTTTTCACAAGTCTGTGTGAAGAGTCATTACAATCAGCTGTGTCATAAGACACAAACTGGATCTCCAAAATCATCTAGCTCTTTGAATTTTTCAGCTGCTGTTCCTTCCCAAAACTGAAACACCATTTTCCTCATATGGTACCAGAGTCTTCCAGGCTCTTCTCCCGGAAGCCCTTCTACTTCTTCTATCCAGTGAGACCTTGAGGTATATGTGGCTACCTTGTTCTTGTAGATGCCTTTGACTATTTCCAGATTTGCCCATGTGAAATTTTTGCACATTTTTTTTTCTTGGTTTTTTGAGACAGGTTTTCTTTGTAGCTTTAGAGCCTGTCCTGAAACTAGCTCTTGCAGACCAGGCTGGCCGCTAACTCACAGAGATCTGCCTGCCTCTGCCTCTAAAGCACAGTTCTTTATTCAGACTCATGTGCCATCTTCGATGGCTCTAACGACCACATAGATAATTGAGCCACATAACCACATACAAACCTTTTTTTCAAAACCCACTCTAGAGACTGTGACTGTAACTCCATGAGGGTGCTGTCCATCTTGAGAACCTTCATGTTGACCTGTCACCTTCTGAGGGCATGCTCCTCTCCTTCTTGAAGGCCCAGCTCCCTCTCAGTCTTTGGGAAGCACTGGGCCTACAACAGATCTTTCTGGATGAACGCTTCTGCACTCAGCTCTGTGAGTATATTCCATGACAACTCAGTAATAATGGCTGCTGTTACCATCTCTTACTTCACAGATGAAGAAGGTGCAGCTCAGAGATGTCTAGTCATCTCCTTAAGCTCACAGAACAAACGTGTCAAAAAGCTACAATCACTTCCTGAGTTTCTGCTGTTAACTTGTTTGCTAAACCCCTTTCTCCCTTTGCTCTCTTTTTTGCCAAGCCATCCAACATTCTAAACCTTTGTGCTTTGCCTGCTAACATCTCACTAACCCCTAGACTTGGATCAATCCGACCATCTGCAGGTTTTAGTCCAGTCTTCATAGTGTGAGACCCCAGTTCATACTGTGGTCAAAGCCTAATATCAACTCATTCTTAGTTGACTTAGAGGCCAAGCATAGAGCAGAAGGACCAGAGTTCAAGAAGTATAGGGAAATGTATGCCTTCTGCTGATCAATGCCTAGCTTTCTTCAAGGAAAGCCACTCTGAGGAACCATCCCATGAGTGTGACATCAGTGTGCAAACTGCCCTCATTGTCCACAAGCAGGCCTTGGTGTGCCATCATCATCAACAGCCTAGCTGTAAAACAATCAGGACCACAGGTCATGGTCATTCCTCAGCTTAGAGTCTATAAATCACTCCAAGGTCAGCAGACTGACATCAGTCTTAGTATATTGCCTCACTTGGCTCAGAAAGCAACTGCCTCCACTTCATTCTTTTATTCAAATATTTCTTGGGCACCTTCAATTATGCATGAAAACACCATAAGGAATATGATATCCAACCTGGAAAATACCTAGGCTCTACAGTGACTGGGGCTTCTTTCCTGTGAGTTTCAGGAGACCACATATGAATCCCACAGGGCTCCAATGCCTTGAAAGATAATGGGCCCAAAGAAAATAAATGATCACATAATCTATATTCTTATATTTTCTTGATACTGTTGGGAAGATGTACTGGAGACAATCTGCCCTTGATGTAACTCCAATCAGTCAATCATAATGAACATTATCATTTATGGGTGACTTTGTGTTTATTTTAAGTACAAAAAAATGTGTTTATTGTAGAAAACTTTAAAAACAAAGAAAAATAAAAAGTTAAAACATACATATGCTCTAATGGTCTATATAATACATAAAATATACATGAAATATATATATCCCATTATTTGTATTTAATTGCTACATTATTTTGGTGTATTCCCTCCCAAAGTGTTTCATGTCAACCATTATGCTATATTATATATTATATTATATTATATTATATTATATTATATTATATTATATATTCCTATGTATACTAGGATACATACATCTACAGCTATATCTATATATCCCAGTGTATTCTACTTCTATACGATTTCAATTCAAATCAATTTGCTTTACCTAACCTCCCTCTCTATGATTTATAATTTCCCAAGTGACCTTTTCTTTTGCCTAGGGAAACATACCTTAAGATAAGAAATCTTTATTTTTAATAGCTTAAGTTAAAAGTGTTGACTGTAAAATACTCTAAAATTCATCCTGGAGCCAAATGCATTTGTATATCATTTTGGATGTACTTGTTGGCAATGTTCAGTGATCTCAATTGACCCTTTGGCTAGCTTGCCTATGTCGGGCTTGGCTATAGCAGTATTTCACACTCCCTGATAATATGGACAATGTGTCCTTACAACTTTCGGTGGTCCTCTACCCACCTCCTCCATGACTTTAAATAGGGGTAAGAAAGATGTTTCCTCTGGAATCTGCCTTCTCTTTTATATTCAGAAAACACCCTGGCCTTGCCAAGGTCATCAGCCTACCTTTCTTTAGGTATTCTACCATCTTCTTGGGTAGTTTGCTGGTTAGCCGTGGTGAGGTCACTGAGACAGCCATGTGGTAGAACAAACCAGAGCTAGATAATAGAGATCCTTGCTGCTCTTTTCTGGAGGGAGAAGGCCTGGCTCACCAAGCAAAGACAGAAAGAAGTAAACGCAGAGTGGCTTGTCACACCCACCCAGGCTGACAGCCCGACAGGTGAGTTAGCAAATGCTACACTGTAAGGAATTGCAAGCTATTTTCTGCAAAGTGGGCAAAGACTCGGGGATTAACGGCTGTACCGTGTGATAGGCGTTGCTAAAGAAAGCCATAAATTACCAGCCGTAAACCTGGCAAAGCTTATCCGATTGCATGATTCAGTCTGAGGCCCTGGCAAATTCCCAGTGCTGGCAGGGGGCTGTGGAGTAAGGGCGAGGTTTGATGCAGGGGCTGGCAGTGCATATCACTGGCCATAGGGCACAGATGGTGAGCTTGGCAGACATCCAGTGCTAGAGGCCGTGAAGGCAATAATGCTGCTGGCCTGGCTTTGCCTTCCCTGATGTGTTGTTCTCAATCAGAATTGCTAGGGAAGCCCCAGCTAAGCCTTGGACACAACTGGAGGTAGTCCTCTGTCTCATTCCGTTTTCCTTAGCTATGGGACATTTAACCAAAGGGATCTTCCCTGGACATTTGTCTCAGGACCAAACTTTTGTTTTTAGAGATACCAAAATTAGTCAAATGTACTAAAACATGATGTGGGATTCTCTTCTGTATGCTGTGATTACCATTAATGAATAAAGAAACTGCTTTGGATCTATAGCAGGGCAGAACTTAGCTAGGAGGGGAAAACTAAACTGAATGCTGGGAGGAAGAAGGCAGAGTTTAGGGAGAAGCCAAGTAGCCCCACTGGAGACAGATGCTGGAAACTTTACCCAGTAAGCCACAGCCACATGACAATATACAGATTACTAGAAATGGGTTAAATTAAAATGTAAGAGTTAGCCAATAAGAAACTAGAGCTAATGGGTTAAGCAGTGATTTAAATAATATAGTTTCTGTGTGATTATTTCAGGTCTAAGCTGCCGGGAAGCCAGGAAATAAACAAGCGCCCCCCTACAACAAACATGATCATAGAAAAACAAACAACAAACCTCATACCAGAACCCTGGTTGTTATGATGACCATTACTAACCAAACTCTAGGCCTGTTACCATAGTCCCCAAACCTTCCTTCTTTTTCCCCAACTTCTCCTGTCCATATTTCTTATCTGCTACTATGGTTTGGAGAAAAGGGTTGAAACAATCAAAATAGAAAAATAAGAAAAAAAGAGAGGTAAAAGAGGACCACATAGAGAAAAAGATGAGTAGGAATGGGTCATGGGGGAGCAGACAAGCCTCCAGAGGAAGAACAGCACCTCAATTTCTCAGGCTCTTTTCTCTAATTCTTATGAACAGATATTACATCTAATATGACACTGATAAACTAGAAGTAGGAGATATGCATCCATGAAGCACAGAGTTGCCTTCTGTTTGCCTGTCTTCCATTATTTCTTGCACACACACAGACATACACACTTTCTATACACATATCCTGTGTACTCACAGGAAACAGACTTCACAGATGGTGGAAGCCTCCTTGCTTCTCCTATGGTGTTTAAAGGATATGCCTGAGTAGCATTAACCCTGTGTCTGAGGATCACAGAGCACTAAGGACAAGCTTCTTTCTCCCATGGATGATGCTCTACAAGGGCCTGAAAACAGATCAAAGGCTAATGAAGCACACAAGCTGTGCCCCCATGTGAGGACAAAGGCTCAGCACCAAGCTGGCTATCTGCATTGGTTTCTATTGACTATCTATCATGTATCAAGCACTGGCCCAGTATTAGTGATTCAGCAGTAAACAAAATGGATGTAGCATAGTCTCCATGGAATTTGGTAATAAAGCCCTTGACGATTGGTGCTCTTAAGTCTTTCGAGTGCTCTGCCTTCAGGAAATGTGGTGGAATTACATTTTCTGGCCAGCTCTTGTTTGGTGGAGCCATATGGTTTTGTGGTACTTTCAGCACACAACCTTCCCAAGCAATACAAACTGAGTCTACAATTGATCAAAATAAGCAGAAACTACTGGTTTGTGAAAAGAATATGCAGCATGACAAAGAAAAAAAAACTATTTTAAGCCATGAGACTTTGGGGACATTTGTTACAAAAAGCATATCTTAGCCTATCCTGACTGATAATCCTCCTATCAGGAGACAACAGCCTTATTTAGAATCTGTTCTGCTGAAGGCCTTAGTCTATAGAATGTATAATGTCCACTGCGAGTGGATGTTAACACACTGGGCGCTAGTCTCTCTCATTGCCTGTCATAGTCTGGCTGAAGAGATAAAACTTTCACCTCAGGGGGAAGCCAAGCATCCTTTTAAGCACACAGCTCCTCAGAAAATGTGTTGGTTGCTTACATGAGTGTATCAATCAGGAGAAGTGGAACAGAGGCAAAAGATGAAAAGAACTCAAAGGGAGAGAGTGTTATGGGCTGGGTCATGAGGAAAGACTGGAGGTTTGGGAGCTGAGTTGAGTCCTCATGAGCTCATGAAGTAGATATTGCTGCATAGAATGATTTTGGTGGGAGACAGACTGAGCCACAAAGCAAGGCGGGCAGTGTCCAACATACTTAGGGGGCAGTCCATATACAGAATGACCTTCTCTCAAGCATCAGGAAGGCTGAGGAGACAGGGATACTCTGTTGAGAAGATCTGGAGCCTGTAGATGCTGGCCATTCTCAGCGAAGCTAGTGGAGAGGAAGGGGGCGCACGGTGGTGGGGGGCGGGAGAAGCAGGTGAGCCAGGCAGGCCTGCTGCAGGCTGCTGCTGAAGCTCATTTGGGGAACTATGTCTCCAGCCTGCAGCCGTTTCTCCCCTCATTCCCTGCAGAAGGTAATAACCTGTCACCAGAGCAAATAAAGTCTGATTTACATGAAATTTAATGCTAAGCATTTTCCTTTATTCCCCCAGCGCCTCGGTGGCAGGATGGCAGTACCTGCACAGCTGGGCATGCTTTGTGTGATGGCTGGATTTCACTGGATAGAAGTTTAACAAGAAATTACTTTTGTGTGGCAGGCTCTATTGCTCCGGGCAGGGTGCCTCAGTCAGCTCGGTGATATGCAACCTGTTTTATTCTAAAGAGATACAAAGTCAGATTGCGGGGGTTTGGGAAACTGGAAAGAGAAGGGAAAGTACAGTCAGAAATGTCCTCAGCTTCAGGGGCGCTGCTCCTTGCCACTCAGCCTCACGGTGACTATGGTGGGTCTCAGAAAGTAGCATCTGCATCCCCATGGTAATTCCTGTCAGTACATTACACACAACTACACGTTTTCTGAGGACCAACCATGGTTGTGCCCACCCCAGTGGCTACGAAGACACAGCCACTGCATCTGTAGAACCTATCCTTTCTGAAGTCAGGTTCTCACGTGAAACAATGTCTTTCTTCCTCTGTCAGCACCCCTAGCTCATCACTCCAAGCTTGGATCTGCTTCTTGAGAGTCTCTATACATTGTTAAAAAACCCTTTCACTTAGAATGTCTGTTTAAATCTTCTCCATTTTACAAGATCCAGCATAGACACCACCTCTTACATGAAGTCTTCTTCAGCTATTATACCAGGATAAGACCTCTCCCTCGTCCCCTTCAGCACTCCCAGTCAATGCTGACCTCACCCCAGGTGTGCTCCTAACTCTCCACTGCCCTGCTCTACGTTAGCAACTGAGGTTTGCTACCTCAGGCTTACATGAAGCCTCTAAGGCTCAGAATAAAACTGCAGTAATTAGGAAAGAAAGCAAGGCCCCCTCAGGGTTTCAATTCATTTCCTTATGCTATATGGATCATGACTAGGGGCCTCCTGTTGCCATAATCTATTAGGGAAAGAATGTCCATGCATGGAGTTAGGCATGTATTCTGTACAGCAGGTGGGATGTGAGAAGAGGAGCATGCACTCTGAGGAGGGAGCTCACAGCCAACTCTTCAGGATGGGGAAGGAACTTGGAATGCTGCCTTCCCGGAATTCCCTAGCCTCCCCGTATCTTGCTAGCCTCCATTTTTTCTCTTGCCTTTCTCTGTCCTTCTGATCCTTGTTTAGCCCAACAAGCTGGGAAGAGAAGGCTTGATTGTCCAAATGGCCCAATGACCCATTTGTTCATCTCTGAAATCTCTTTTCTGTCGAACACATGGGAGGGAGGCTTGTCTTAGTTTCTGATCCTGATGCTGTGGGAAAATACCCTGACAAGGGAGAAAGGGTTTATTTTGGTTCACAGGTGAAAGGTACAGTCCTAATGGTGAGGAAGTCAGGGCTGCGGGAGCTTGAGGAAGATGATTATATCAAATCAACAGTCAGGAACAGAGAGCAACGGATGTATGCTAGTGCTCAACTTGCTGTCTCTGTTTTGTGTAGTCCTGGGTCCCTTGCAGCAAACAATCTCAGTCACAGTAAAGATGGGTATTCCCACACCAATTAATGCAAGTAGGATAATCCCCCACCTGCATGCCCAGGGGCCCATCTCCCAGGTGACTCTAGATTCTATCAAGGTGGCAATTGACACTAATTAACACTAACAATCACTGGGGTTACTCAATGATACAGTACTTTCCCCTGATACAGCCACGCTGCCTCCCTGCCTGCTTCCAGTGAAGGCAACATTAGGATTTCATAGCACCCACGGCACTGACACCGTTCCACACACTAGCTTTTCCTGCCCCCTGTTTGACTATCGGGGGAGCAGAGCAGCACCAAGAGGGAAATCTGCAGACCCGGAGGCTCTATTCCCAAGCCCATTAGAAACAGATTCTACGTTTTTCTGCGGGCGAAGATTACCACTGGCACTGCTCATGCAGATAACTAGGAGTGGCTGTCAATACTGGACTTATTAACTGTGCGACCTTCAGATGCTTACTTCACCTCCCTGAGCCTCCACTCCTCCTCTGGAACCACGGAGGAAATTGCTTAGAAAAGTTGTAGCAAACAGGAAATGAAGACCCAGCTCAGGGTCCAGGATGAGCCAGATGCCCAACACCTATCAGCTTCTGCTATTGGTAGCAAATGGACCAGACCTCTTGCCTACATTAGCAGGTATCTGGCCGACAAGGTTTTGCCCCCAAGGGAGTTGAACAGGGGTCACTCACTGTTCAAGAGCAGGAAGTAGGGGGTAAGGATAGAGGAGGAGGGCTCTAAGTAGATCCAAGTGTAAGCTAAAGACAGAGCCAGAAGGGCTGGACAATTTAACTATGTGGATAACTAGATAATTGCAAGATGAAAGGGCTGATAGAGAAGGTAAACAAGATTGATAAGGGAGATTAAAAGGGAACGGGAGGCTAGGCACTGCAAGGGAATATAAATAGACCAGAATATCAACAGGATAGATGCTGTAGATGGAAAGGGCCCATAAAACAGAATAGACAGAAAATATAAACAGTGCAAACAGCCCAACGGGTAGGAGGTGAAGATGACAGAGGCAGAAAGATAGGCACATTACCCAGATAGATGCTCTGCAGCAGCAGAGAGAGAAGAGATGGATAGACCACAGCAGGACCCCAGATGAACGAGAGAGGGGCACCAGGAGGGAGACTCCACTATCAGCCCTCCCTCTAGTGTGCTGCCTCTGGCTCTGGACCCCAAAGGCAGCCAGGATGTGGTTTAATGAGGCGACCCCAGAGCTAAGCTAGAACAAAACACAAGGAAATCCTGTCTGGCCTTTGCCACTTTTCCCACCCTTGTCAACGAGAGGCATTTGAATAAGAGCTAGTCTGGAGATGACACCCCACCCTGTGGCTGGCAGAGGGGAGAACAGATTCTGTAGTCTCGGATGCTGGAGCCAGGGGGTAGGCGCTCCACACCCTTAGTGGAGTTGGACTCTTTCTGGGCAGAAAGCCCTCTTCTCTCCTGCCAAGAGCTGCTGTCATCACCCCAGTCCCTGCCCACAGTAGTGTCATAGGCGTCAAGAAGTGCCTCTCATTTGGGAGCGTTTGATGGGAGGAAAGGGAAGGGAGAAATGTAGTTATATGATAATCTCAAAAATTAAAAAAAAAACACCACTCCGTGTTTTATCCAGGTAGTTGTCTCAACTGAGAAAATAATTAATGGTAACTCATTATGATCCCTGTTTATCCTGGGCCAGAAGATAAAGGTAATCTCCTCGGCTTCCTGTTTCTTCTCCCTCCCTTCCTTTCTTTCTTCATTCCTTCCTCCCTCTCTTTCTGCCTACCTTCCTATCCTCTTGCCATTAAGATTCAATAATTGTGGCTACCGTGTAACACAAGGCACTTTATGAGGACTAGAGAGTGCTATGGACAGTGGGGATGGTGAGGAGCCGAGGGGAGGAGTCAAGGTCTGCAGGAAGCTGGTGGGTGGGTGGGTTCTATAGATGGAGAGGAATACAGTCTAGGCAGATGGAAAGGCTGGACCAAGAAAGCAATGTATTCAGGCAACTACAAGTTTCTGGGAGTTCCTCACTGGGCAGAAGGGGCAGGAGAGTTGTATGGATAATGAGGAGCTAAGGCTGGGAACTTGAGCGTGGCCTGCATCCGTGGTAACCCACAGGGAGTCCTGAGAAATAGGATGAAGTCAGAGCTCTGTGTGGTGATTCATAAAATGACCAGGAGCACACGAGGCAGGAGGCTGAGAGGCCAGGGTGGGTTTCCAGAACATTGGAGCTAGAGAGGAGAGGACTACACTATCCCAAAGCCCTTAGTTCCTACATTTGCTCCTTCCTCCTTGGGAAATGAACTTTGATTCTTGTCTCTGGTAGGGTCTGGCTTTTATCCCTCCAATCACTTTCCTCCCCTTCCAGGGTCAGTTCCTGTTTTTAAGGATGCTATCGATCCCTATGGCAACCTAGATACATCAGAGAACTTTTTGAAAGGTGCTCAAGACCAGACAACCTAAGAAAGAGAAAGCAAAGCCAAAGAGGGGGACCTTACTATCCAGGCATTCTCCCATAGAGTGGACCCCAAGAACTGTCTGACACTGAGACACTGATTTGGACAGGCAGATGTAGGGAGTGGAAAAATGAGATGGTTTCTGGTAGTTGATGCAAGACAGCTTGACACTCTTTTTTGAAGTGTGGTGAATTATTTTGACAATTCTGTCTTGCCAAATCAGTTGGTGTTTTGTGCTTTACCAACCAAACCCCTCCCAGAAGGTAGCAGGGTCAGAAGAACAGGGCCACGTTTGTGCATGTCCCATAGCACTTGATATAGTGGGGCATACTGGGTAAGAGCTCAGAAATACCATTTGAATAAATGAACGAAGCCAGACATATACCTGGGGGGGTATATATTTGCATATGAAATGTGATTAACTTTTTATGGGGATCCAAGGGAAAGCTGTCATTCAAAGTAATGCCTTGGCTGATTCTCCCACTGCTCGACATATCCTTTGAACTTCTCTTGGAATTATCTTTAAGGCTAGTTAATGAGCCACACAAGAATAGCAGTCTTGCTACATTATAATCACAGAGGGCCCATGGAATACGCTCTCTTCCTTCTGCAACTCTCGGACTAAGGAAGCTTGTGGGACTCTTTACCCACTTTCAAAGAGGCCTCTTCGTGAATTTCATTTTGTAGGCGCAAAATGTCCATAATATTTTACTTACTCTTATGTGTAATAGGAGAGGGAGGAGAGAAAGGGGGAGTAGATTTTTGTATTTGAGGGTCAAAACAAGGAGAGCTTATGTTTTCCCGATCCCCATCATCTCATGGTGCATGGATTTATTTGAATTCACAGTACTGTCTTTCCATTGTGAGGATGGGGAGAGTCTGGGTAGTTTCATAAGAAGAATAAAGGGTTTCTTATCCTCAGGAAGTCTTTGAAAACAAACACTGAGCAGAAAGGTGCCCAGTTCTGACTGACTGTAGGTCCTTCCAGGTTTCCAGACAGGAACCCTGCCAGGCAGCCATCAAATCCGAAAGCTCAGTGGAACAAGCATGACAGCTGCCTTTTAAAATCCACAGAAACTCCTGCACAGTGTGAGGCTGGACCAGGCACAGCTGAGGCCACTGATGCAGCAGTGGCCTCCCGAGAATCGCAGTCAGGGACCCCAGTCCTAGCCTTCTGTCTGCCTGGGGTTTTCTCCTTCAGGGCAAGGGCTGTCCGAGTGTGCACTGTTGGAAGAAAAGCCTCCTGAGTAATCCCCACAACCTCAGATGGGGCCCATCTGAGCGGGAAGCTGATCCTTCCTTGGCATGCCGCTGAAGTCTCTTGGCAAAGAAGTAGGTCCCAGCTCGTCAGAAATTCTATCTTCGGCAGCCATGAGCAGATGGATTGGGGTTTCTTGGGGTCAAGCATTTGCACTTGTCCGGCTCCTCCTCCAAAATGGATATTTATAGTTGAGAAACAATCTGTCGATTGGGACGTGTAAGGAATCCTCTCCTTGGGAGGGGGTAAAGGGAAGAACCATGATGGGTGTTCTGATGCCTACACAAAACAAGGCCCTGACTTGTTGCCAGTACAGTGAAGCTTTGGCATCTTGAGGGCAAATTTTCTCACTTTTCTTGGGTTATAGTTTTATAGATTTAAAATGCTAAAGACCTGATAGGATGGTTTGATTTATAATGCTGGTGGTACTGAGTGACGTGGTTCCCAGTTACTAGGATAGTTAAGTCAGGGGTAAGTTACTCGTCATGTCTGTGCTATAGTCATGGGCAAACTCATACCCATCCATGCACATCTGTACCTAGGGGGACTAACAAACATCATACATGGATCAGAACTAGAGATATTTTCAGGTCCTGAAACCAGACAATGTTATAGGCCAGGACTCATTCAAAAGGCTCTTCTACCAACTAGAACCACAAGCCCTGGGAGGTACCTGGAAAGGACCCTCATTCTCATGGCAAAATCTTTTAGAGAACACAAAAGCAGAGCAAAATTGTGAATATCGCTTTATGAGTTTTTCCTCATGTATACTTCTTTTTTAACCTTATAAGTCTTTTGATGTGCTGTTAGACACCTCTGAAGTCAGTCACGTGATAACTTTGGCCTTCTTATGGTAGAGAAAGGAGGCCCTCCCTCATCAGTTTCCAGTGCTTGATCTCGGCCATCTCGGACTTTAGAAGAGTGAGAAACTGATTTCTACTCCTTATAAATTGACCAACCTCAGGTTTTCTGTTACGGCTGCAGAAACAATCCAAGACACCCGGACAGGACAATGTGGATAGAATGAGGGTCTGGGACAAGAGTCCTACTTCACTCCCCACACTCCTCCAGACTTAGCTAGATTACAAGGGGCCTGAAGGAGATTCACAAACCTGACTCCAGCCCAGAAGAAGGCTACAAGTTCACTGGCAAGGGGTCCCTGTCAGAGCAGTCACAAGCAGCTGGGAGTTGAACTGATTCTGGAATCTAATGGTCAAAGCCCTATGAGAGCTGAGACAGGGGAATACTTGGGAGCAGTAGAGGGACAGTCAGCTACACAGATGGAAAGGGAAGAGACAGACAAATCTGCCATTTTTAAAAATATCCAACCTACTCTGTTACAATGAATTCAGTACCATGACATCGATTTGCATATTCATAATGGCAGAGAACTGGGCACCAATCACCTCTCAACAAGCGCCACCTTCCAATGTTATTTACAGTGGCAATTACATTTCAACATAAAATTTAGAAGGGACAAATCCAGGAAAAGGAAGGGATAGTTCCAGTTGGGAAAGTCCTTGCAATCATCAGTTCTACATTGCTTAACCAGATTCCTGGAAGTGACACCATCGTGAAGCGGTGGACCCACTAATACCATAAGAAGTTCCTGCTTGAGAGCTGACATGCGCTTGTCACCTCAGCACTCCGAACTGAGGAACCAGTAGACCACAGACTTGAGACCACCCTGTACCACAGCAAGGTCCTAACTAAAAAAACCTAAAACAGAGCAAAAATACTGTCTACATAACTGTAACTCCATATTCTAAGGCACACTAGAAGAATAAAAGTCTAGGGCTTGATGAGATGGCTCAATTGGGAAAGGCACTTGCTGCCAAGCCTGACAAGCTGAGTTCTCTCTTGGGGGACCACACCATGAAGGATGAGAACTGACACACCTTGCCTCCAAAATAGAAGGGATTTCTCCAGGTGACAGCTGTGGAACCTGAAGGCACTAATTCGAATTCCTCACCAGGCAAGCAAATGACTACACAGATCTCGAAGGGCGTGATTGCTATTGGTGCTGGAAGTTAAACTGTCCCCCCAGAAAGGAGTATGACCTTACTTAGAAGTAGAGAGCCATGGGCGTCATCATGTGAAGTAAGTGGGGTGGACTTTAATCCTATATAACTGTCTTCCTTTAAGAAGGGATGCAGAGACAGGCAGAGAGGAAAGAACACAGGAAGCCAGGGAGGAGACAGTCACATGACAGGAGTGACATATTTAAAATCTGAACGGTGCCAGAAATCGTGGCCAAAGCAAGATGCTGAAGCCAGGAAGGAGTCTCCCCCGGAATCGTTAGAGAGCATGGGCCTGCTCACACTCGGCCTTGCACTCTCAGAGTCGGGACCTGGAGGACACACACTGCTGTTTGTTTGGAAGCAACCCATTGGTTTTTTGTTACAGCAGGCTTAGGAATTCCTGACAAACTCAGACTGCATGATGTTTGAAAACTGTCAGGCACATAGAAGATTCTGACAAACTGAAGTTGCACTAGGAAATGCTTGCTATATCAGGCTCATATCGCATCATGTCTAGACACAAGGGCTGAGGGTCTTCTCTTCACAGACCACCTGGCCTGGTGTCAAGATTTTTAGTCTTACAATAATGAGAACAACAATGAAAAGAAGTTGTCAACATTATTGCTAGTCTATAGCCTCATTTTATAAAAAACAGACGGACTTAATTTATTTTTAGCCTTTGGGGCTGATAAGTAATTAGTACGGCTGAATATATATTAACTGCAAATGAACATGGCTCTAGCTCCTCCCAGCTCTGTGAAGGGTGCCTGGGCACTTCATCCACAGGCACATGGAAGCAGCCTGGGCTGGAATGTGCCTGCAGGATGTCATTTCACCAGCTCCCTTTAGCTGCTTCCTGCTTGGTGACGTTGATATTAATAAAAGTAAGCTCCTAAGATCTGCATATGTTCTCTGAGAACTTTACCCATATCAAATTCTTTAGCCCTTTTCACAAAACCAGATAAGTGGGTGCAGTTACACCTTAAAGGAAAACAAAAGACCCAAATGAATGCCAAAGACAAAGGTCTAGTGATGCAGAGAAGATGAGATAATTTCCATAAAGTCGTATCAGTCATAAATATAGACCTAGGAATTGAACTCAAGTACTCAAACTTAAGCACTAAGTCTGTTAGTTGTCATTGTCTGTAAAAGTGGTCCAGGAAGAGGTTGTGGAACAAACTCACAGGGTAGGGAAAATGTGTTTGCTACATGTCAAGAATATTGAGAAAGCAGTATCTCATTAATTTTCGAAATGGCCTAAAAACAAACTATACCATTCCCATTTTGTGAATGAGGAGGCTGCGGAGTGATGAAATAGCATGAGAAATGGCACCAGCCGTTTCCTCAGACTGGGCACTCCAAAGGCACACCTTTCTGATTCCATGTTGGAGGGAGTAGGCAGGGTTTACCTACGGTACATTAAACCAACCTGTCGGACAAGACAGGAGCTGCCCGTAGAACAACCACATAATACAACAAGCAAAAAACACAGTCCAGTATTCCAGTTTCTGCCTCAACAACCTGTTTTCCATCTTTTTCTTCTCTGTCTCCTTCCCTCCTTTTCCTTGTGCTTCCCCCCTCCATCCCCTTTTATCCTTCTTTCCTGGCACTAATTGAGGTGGGTCTAGAACTGTGTTTCCTGGCCCTTTCTGTGTTTAGAATAAAGAGATGTTTGGCCTCACACTGCAACAGACAGCCGAGGTTGCTTAACTTAAGCTCACAGTTCTGCAAAACTGTAACTTACCTGGTGGCTACAGTTCTGTATAGTTGTCCTGGAGACAGTGGGCAGATATAAAGCAGAGTCCACCCAGCCATGTGCACCATATAACATGATGAACACAGGATTGGGAAAATATGAGGGACAGTGACCCAGTCTTAGGCGATCAGAGAAGCCTATGAGGAAAAAGGGCTTTCCACAATGACCTCTGAAGGGAAGGTCATGACAGCCCAGAAGTGATGAGATGGTTTACAGTCATGGGGATCCCAGCTAGGGACCCTAAGTGTTCTATGTACGTCTGTCTTGCCTTTTTAGTTCTGTTTTGAGTTTGTTCCTCTGTCCCTTTCTTTTGTCTCAACCTATTACCTCAACATTTGTTCCTGCCTGGTGCCTTCAGCAGACAAGTAGCTTGGCCCATTTAATGTGAAAAAGCGGCCGGTTTGACTGGACTGTATTCTAGCAGTGTAGTGAGTCACAGAGCCACCGGATACTAGTCATGGCAGTTAAGGGCTGAGGGTCACCTCCTTGGGATGGTCTTTAAATAATGGGATAAATCTTGTGTCTGACACAACATGAGACTCTTCTGCCATCCCCCTAGCAAGGAGATTACAGTCCTCTGTCTGCAGTGAGATGGCAGGCATACCGCGCTCCATCCTTACATAGCAAATTTACTCTAAGTAATGAAACACATGCAGCAATAGTTGCTTGGTATTCTCCAGCTCCGTGGGAAGTAATTTCATATACAGCTCTTTATTTTCTCAAACATTTTATTCTGACATTTATTTTACAACCAAATATCAAAGACTTATTTCTCTACAAAGCCTGTATTACATCGACATGATTTTTCCTTCACGAAAATGTACCTATAAACAAATCATTGAATGAAAACAGACAATGTTCAGTGTCCTTGATTCAGCTTAGAAGATTACCACAAAGCTTCAGCTCACACAGGCATGGACTTAGGCACGTCTGACAGAAGGTAGGTCCTGCCTCTTGGCAGTCACTGAATTAAGGAATGCACAGTGGTATGAAGGAAACATGGGCTGTGAGCTCAAGACAGACATCCTTGGTTTATGGTACCAATGACTGAATCTAGGTCCCCCGATGCTAAGAAACCACTGACCTACACCCCCAGCTAGAACTGCTCAGCTGGTTATCTGAGTGACCTTGTGTGAAGTTTACTCCTTCCTAAAACGGAGGGGAAACATCCGACTCACAGATGATGATTAGGCAGAAGAGTAAACTTAGTGTTCAGCTCATACTTTTGAATGACAGATTGTCCTTTTCTTTGTCATTCTGATCCACCAACCAAGATTTCAATGTTTTAATGAGTCACTGGCTAATCGTAAAAAGAACTGAGGATCTGGTATCAAAGAAGGGGCTTTTAATTCTGGTCTTGTAAAATAATTAATTGGACTTTTTAAAATTTTTTTGAGCTAGGGTTCCTCTGTGTAACCTTGGCTGTCCTGGATCTCACTCTGTAGGCTAGACTTGGCCTCGAACTCGCAGAGATCCACCTGCCTCTGCTTCACAAGTACTGGGATTAAAGGCGTGCGCATCCACCATGCCTAGCTTGCACTAGATTTTGGTGGTCTCTCCTCACTCATTGGTGACAGAAGCATAATTGTCATTGTGGAGGGTAAAGATGCTGGACAAAATTAAAGAATGAAAAAGAATCTACCTTCCTGTTTCATGGTCTTAAGTGAATATGCCCTTCAGAATGCTGAAGCACCCTTGGCATCCCTAAGGATATAGTAAAAGATCAGAGGCTCATCCCAGAGTGTGGATGGAGAGGTTATTCAAAATATCTTAAATCAGTGTTTCAGACTTTAAAAATCAAATCAAAACAAAACTATTTTCATTAATATAAGCAAACACCCCTGAGGAATGTACTAATTGATCAGAGTGTGGCAGCTCTCCCTGGCACAGATGGCTCTCTCCCTCTTCCTCAAGCTTCTATCATTGGTGCCCGAGACAACTGCTAATAACATAACAGACTCTGGCCCAAAGCAAGCTCCTCTTTTCTAGGCCCAGTGCCTTTCCAGCTAGCCCCCAGTAAGGCCTACCTGAAGAAAAGAATAGCTCTCAGCATGGTGCCACATTGGTTCTTGACCATTTATCTATGGCAATACGGATGTGTCGAAAGTCCAAGAACACATTTCAGTGGAGGCTGATGACCTCCCCTGGGAGTGCCTGTTCTATGTTATCCAAGAGCAGATTTCTTTTTCAGTGATACCAGTGACCAAGGCCTTCTGTAAGGCTGCTAGCCAAGGTTGGATCAGGCAAGGGTGGCATTCTGCCACCAAGCAGCTGTTCCACACAGATGAGCTGTGTCCCAAATCCTACAGCCCTGACCTTGTGTTCCAATGCCCTGAGAAAAACATACTTGGCTGTCCCAATTTAGGGGCTGCATTTTGCTTTTCTTCTACTTCTCCAAACTTAAAGAGTTTAGGCAGAGAAGGAAACTGAGTGGGTAAAGAAACTTGAGCAATTATAAAGCTTTGTAGAGAAGCTCTGGAAAATGGAGACTGGGGTGGTAAAGACTTTCCAACCGTTCACCAAAGCTCTCTCACACTCACTCACTTCTAACTCACCCACTCATCACAAAGATAAGGGAACCTGACTTTTTACAAAGGTACTGGAGGATCCAAACTCAGGTCCTCAAGCATATGCAAGCTCGTCACTGACTGTGTTGTCTCCTTGACTCTGGGCGCTATATTATAAAGCAAAAGTTAATTTAAAAGTCTGCATAAAATACTACAAATATCCAAGATGAGCAAAATTTCAAAAGATTAAATAAAGAGAGACCCATATTTGTGGGTAGAATTCAGAACTAAACCGAGGGTTTCACACATACAAGGCAAGCCCTCTACCAACTGAGATGCATCCCCGACCAGAATATGTTTTTGATTTTTCTTTTTGTTTGGGGCATCAATATGTCACTGTCCTTGATTCCATTTTTACTTAAAAAATGTGAAGATATTCATTAATAGTATTTGTATTGTCTGTTGAAATTTTGCTAGGAGTGTAGATTTTAGATGCTCTTATAATACGTTCACACACACACAACATAGACAGGGAGAGAGATGAGAGTGTTCATTTACTTATCTACAGCAATCAGTGTGCTTTTTGCATTTCCAATCTGTTGTGTAGCTTAAGGCTGAAAAGGGAAACAAAATGTTGATATTTTGTGCAAAATGGGTTTTACAATAATTTTTATTATTTTAAAGAAAGCACTGCATTTCATAGTATTTCTTTAGATTGCCAAGACTTTGTACGTGTGTTCCTGTTACATTTTGAGCCTGTTTAGGCATCGGTAAAGGGAGAAGGCACAAAATATAAAAATGATGTTGTTCCTGTTCCCAAGGAGTTCTCAGTAGAGTGGGAAACAGGTACACAACTGGTTGAAATGCAATTATTCCTATACTAAAATTATGCAAGGGACAGTGTTGGCACAAGGAGGGAGGCGACTCTGTTGAGATATTTGGTTGGCAAAGTGGAAAGCAAGGGTGTTCTAGACTAAAGAAAAGGATGTTCAAGGCCAACAGAAATCATGGGCTGAATCTAGGAGGAACCTGCCAGCAGTGTGGCCTGTCATTCTGGCCTTGGGCAGTACACGGCGAAAGACCAAGCCAGTCCTGGCAGCTGATGTGCTCTGTGAAGTGGGCGAGTACCAGGGGCTGCAAATGCTGATACTTCATACTTTACCATGTGTCACGCTCTGAGCATCCCTATCAAGCATTAGTCATAGTCTGTGCTCTCAGGAACTCTTCATATTGAGAGAAGACAGAGAGCATCATACAGACAAGGAGTAAAATCTAACAAGGGGACAAAGCGTGAGAAGACAGCAGCCTCCAGGACAATGAGGACAATTATTGTGGACTTCTGAGGGACAACACAGAGAAGGCGTCCTGTGTGGCTGGCACTAAGGAAGTCAGTAAAGATCCAAGACTCGGTATCTTCCTGCCCCTCCTGGCCTGATGCATGTCTCAGTGCACGTGTCACCGTGACTAAATAGCCTCCATTCACTCCTCCTTATGAATGCGACCCAGGAACCAGCTGAGAAGGAAGCGTCCTCTGCGGACCTAGCTTGGATAGCAGCCAGGCCTCTGTGTCCCCGGAACATAATCCCAGCTGACTTGCCTTGCGGGATGAGCCCAGAAAAGGATATAAATAACAGCAGCAATGAGCCCCTCCCAGGACTGCTGTGGGATTAATAAACCCCAGAGACCCTGGCACTTCAAACCCCACAGAAACTGCTACTTCAATTGCTATTAAGAGCAGGCTCCCAGCCACGGCTCTTTCAGCCCATGCTGCTAGATAATCTTTCCCCAACTATTGCTGGAAGCCATCAATCACCTGGTGCCTGTCTTCTAACCCAGAGCCTGAAATGGAAAGAGAAGCTGCAAGAATAGTGTGGGACAGAATGTGAAGGGGACAAGAAATTGCTAGATGAATGATTTCCTATCTCAGTATAGAGTGAGGACAGCACGCAGACACTAGTCAATCAAACAATGTGGGGTTAAGACTCGGTTTCCCCACTTACTGGTTCTGTGAAGCTAGGTGGCTTAAGAAAGGACTATTGACAGACTCCCATTCTTCAGCTGGGCATGTGGAAGAATGTGCTTATCTGTCCCCTTTGGAGTTGGTGCAGCCGTGTGTCTTGCTTTGGCCAGGTAATATGAGGAATAAAAGAATTGGGAATAAGAGCTTTAAAGATTAGTGCAAGATTCCTTCCCTCCCTTGAAGGGACAAGGGGCAAGCATCTATAGATTGTGACTTAGCCTGATATTTGAAGTGAGTAGGATTAAGCACAGACCCCTGCTGGACTGTTTCCAATATGTTGAGAAACAAACTCATACAGTTTGAAGATCCTGAGATTTGTTGTGTGGTCCTGGATGGGCAAGTTTAAGTGACACAATGTCTCAGTTTTCTCATTTGCCATATGGGGAAAATAATACCCACCATACAGAATTGTGTGGGATTTGTGAGGGGTAATGTATGCTAACTAATTAGCATATATTCAGTCCAAATATTTGTTCAGTAATTGCTAATTTTAGCAGTGCTTATCTTTATTGTCACATCAGGATTGTATTTATTTATTGTCCCATCCCATGTCATAGACCTAGTATCTATAGCTCCGTTCCATGCCGTCTGTAGATACTTATCGCCCATGTTAGGCTGAACCATATGTTAGACTCTGAGGCCAGTTCCGGCTGAAGTTGGAAGGATGGAAGTTATTATCTTTCAACAGGTAGGATTAAGTTATCCAATGGCTTTGTGACACAGAACTGGCCTTTCTGTGCCTCGGTTCTAGTGGCTTCATCTCTGTCAACTGCCTGGGGTCCTATACATGCCCCAAATTCTCATGACATTTACAATGATTCCAGTGATAATTGTCATAGCAACTCCAGTTCACAATTGGTTGTCACATATTCGGGGCTTTGACCCTGTCCCTGAATTGTGCTGGGTCCTTAATTTCTGATCTGTTTCCCCCAGTGGAAACTGTCTGCCTATAGAGGTCTTATGTCCTGCTCTGGACACTGGACTGTTGCATACCCATCTGCCTGACCTAGCAGCTTTCCCTCAGAAGCTGATGCTGTCTTTCATCTGATCCTCAGTGGCAAGAATGATATTAATTATATTAATAATAATATTGATGATATTAAGAATGATAATAAGAATGATATTATTGTCTTTTTCAGATTGAAAAACTTGAAGCATAGAGTCGTAAAGTCTCTCTAAATTTAGAGCCAGTAACCAGTGTACTGACTGACTGCACTTGTAGCTTAGCACAGCCCAAAGAAAACAAAGAGAATATTCACTTTCATGCCAGAGTGACACAAAATCCGTAATCCACTGAGAAGATTCTGCATAAACTCTTTTCACTTTTTAAAACAAAACCATAACCGGAAAAGAAGGCAGTATGACAAAGGAGGAAATCGTTTTCTCTTGTTTATTCTTTATTATGTCAATGTATTAGAGTATACAAAGGAGAAATATTCTTGGGTAAACACAACAGCTACTGAGTAGGTGAAGAAGAAAATGCACCCTAATTTTCTTCTTTTCCCTAGAGCTACAAGGGACAAGAAGGACAAGGCTGGAGCTGTAGAGTCACAGCTCAGCCATGTCTGCTTCTGGTGTTATCAAGGCCTCCCTCTCCATCAGCCCACAGCGAAGCCACATCTGTTCCAGATGCTTCACCAGTTGTGTGCCTCTCCTGGGCCTAGTCTACCTCCCTTTCTTGAGCAGCCAGCATTTCCTTTCATGGGTTCACAGTCATGGGTTCAGGAGACGTTCTAATTGCCTGGGCTGAGCATTGTTAATGACACCATTTGGTTCTTCTAAGTAACTCATGCCTCTGGATGGAGAAGCCTGTGACCCTCCTACTTTCTGTTAGAGCTAAGTGAAGGAGGTCTTTGCCTTGACTCCATCTTCCCATCGTGCATCTATCATGCATTTTCTGAGTGCCAGTCACTTTAACCTTTGATAGTACTCTTTTATTTTTCTACTAGCTATCATCCACTGGAAAGTATCATGTGAGCTGTGAATGAAGTAAGTGTAGCTCCAGAGATTGAGGATTCACAAGCTCACACAGACCAGAGCTGGATCTCAGTGCTCATGCCCAGTGTGTAGTCTCCTCCAAAGGAGTATTGTTCTCTTCTAAATTTCAGATTGCTTGGTGATTCTTTTTGTATGGTTGTTGCTGTTCTATTTTTGGACACATGTTTGCTTGGAACGTAACTTCCCACCTCGGCTCCAGAGTGCAGGAGGTTAGGGTGTGTGGCCTCATGCCTGGCTTGTAGGAGTGCCATGCAAACCTGTTGATTAATGGGTAATCACCTACAGTGCTAGAAGACATCCCTATTTTGTCCTTTGTTATGAGGAAAGGGGCATTTATCTATTGTATCTCTCTCACTGGGAGTTCTTCCTACCACCTGTAGAATCTCTCTAAAAAATAGAAAAACTACACTGGTAGGAATTCTATGAGGGAAGAGACTGAAGGTGGCTATCTGGCTGGAAAGCAGAGGACTTAGAGACTCTTCTTGGAACTGACTTTAAAGAAAGAGAAAGTTTCCTACTTTTGCCTAGTGTGTGAATGACCTCAGTGAATTAACTATGGTTGTGGGGCAAAGTATTAGAGGTTATACGACAGCTAAAACCAACCCTGCATCCTCCAACTTCGTCCTTAATATTCGCTATACTATCTAAACCAAGGCCCACAGTGATTCAATTAGTGGAGAACTAGAAAACCAGTGAGGGTATAGGCCAGTCCAAGCCAAGAGTTTGCACCATTAGAAGTAGTGACAACGTAGAGAACGCTCTTGTATGGGGTTGAACACTACCAAGTGGCCTGGCCAAATAATCTCTGCAAAAACTAAATGGGGAGCCTAGGCAGTTTGGATGCTCAACTTACTAGACCTGGATGGAGGTGGGAGTTCCTTGGACTTCCCACAGGACAGGGAACCCTGATTGCTTTTCGGGCTGGGGGGGGGGGACTTAGTTGGGGGAGGGGGAGGGAAATGGGAGGCGGTGGCGGGGAAGAGACAGAAATCTTTAATAAATAAATAAATTAAAAAAAATAAAAAAAACTAAATAAATAAATACAAAGATATACATGAAAATAGAAAAAATGATTTCACTAATAAAATGTTTGGTGGGGCAAAAATGTCAAAATAAGTAATTTGTACACAAATAAAAGCTTTTTTTAACAAAAACAAAACAAAACAAAACTAAATGGGGTGCTGGGGAGATGTTTCAATCAGCTAAGCACTCTTGTCATGAAAACATGAGGACCTGAATTTGAAAACCCAGAACCCACATAAAAAGCTGGTTGTTGGTGGCATACCTCTATAGCCCCAGTGCTATATCCCTGAAGCCTGTTGGCAGATAAGGCTGCCTAATCAATTACTTTTGATTACAGTGATAAATCCTATCTTAAAGTGCAAGGTGGAGACACATCTAGAAGCAGCCTGCTGCTGACCTCTCGCTTAAGCACATGTTTATACATGTCTATGCACACATATGCATATGCACACATATGCAATGAATACACCCCCCACAAAAACATGTACATAACACACACAAATATTTAAAGGACACACACAGGGCAGAGAAAACACCTCTGTCAGTGTGTTTCAGCTGACAAAGTTTAGGAACTCACACAGTTCCTAAATTGATAGCTTTTCAATCCTCCCTTCACCATCAACATCTCTTTAAAATCAATAAAATTACATTTCAAAGATCGCTTGCCTTACAGATCCTGTCTGTGGCCAGCCCAGAGTCCTCTCCAGCATCTGCTCTCTGTTCTTTGTCTGAGCAGAGGAGATGCAGGTGGGTGTCTTCTGCATGACAAGTAGGGCCTGCGATCATTTGTTTTCTCTATGATAGGGAAACATTCTGAGTTCTCATCCACAGCACCAGTGTCCTCCCAGACAGATGAGGCATGGGCAGAATATTTCATACTGATGGTTCAGAGCTTGGAGGTGGCAATAGTGCTGATTTCTTTCTATGTGACTTTATTTCTGTAGTAATTATTCATCCTTAAGGCCCACCTAGGAGATCTCAGGAGGGCCAACAAGAGAGGGGCCATTCTGTAAATTCTGTTATCTTCCCTGAGTTCCTTAAGTCCCCTAACAGACTTTCTAGAGAAACAGAAGTTGATCACACCAGCTAGATAATGTAATTATCTGGGGCTTTCCTGGTAGAGATCAGAAATATTATTTGGGAGCCAAGAGAAATTCTACCTCTTTGATCACCTTTCCCCTGCTTCTGTAAATCTGCCTATCTAATTACATAAAAGCAAAAGTCTTCCTGGGGGCTTTTAAATCCTTCCCACCTTTTAGCTTTTGCTCTTGCTATTTCTTCATCAGAAAAGCTCTGCCCTTCACCTTTGCTTTGCTGGCTGTGGCCTGTGAGTCAACCTTCCCCTTATCACTGATGTACACTTCCTGTTCTAGCTCCTGCACCCCTTTTCTTTGTATTTAATCATATGTTACATTGTATTGCACTTTTATCTGTTTCAAATTTATAATATTAGTCTTCCCAAGGAGATAAAAAAACTCTCTTAGGACAAAGAATCATTACTGAGAATAGATATTTGGTGATTGCCTCTTAGTGGTAGGGAATAAGTCACTTGGAGAAGATATAAAGAAATGCCAGAGTCATAGAAAATTAAAGCTAGAAGGAGCTTGAAGGTTGTCTAGGGTATTTCCCTTTACAGATGAGATGTGCAGGTCAACACAAGAACGAACAAGCACATGATTAAAACGAAAGCTACAGTGAGCCCTGAGTCAGAGCTTCCTTCAGTATCCTATGCTTGGCCTCTGCAGGAGCGCAGTATCAAAGACTGCTTCCTAAAAACAGGTGAATGGAGAAGAGGGGCTTCTTGGGTTTCGGGTGAGTTTTGCATGGACTTAGCTGCCTTTGCAGTTATTTCCCCACTCCATCCTCTAGGAGACTAGCCTTTGGCTGGCCTCTGCTGTTTCTCCCCTTAAGTCTACAGCAGTTGTTCTTCATTCGACATGACTGGCTCAACAAGATCTGAACAAGGACAATAGCGGTAGAGCAGTAGACATGCTCACATGGAAGAGAGCAACCTCTTTCATTCTTGGAGCCCAAACCATCCCTTTAACCAGTGTGTGTGTGTGTGTGTGTGTGTGTGTGTGTGTGTGTGTGTGTGCGTGTGCGTGTGTGCTTGCAGGTATAACACCTGCTGGTCACTTAGAAGCCATCTCAGTTATCAGAGCCACAACCATATTCTTACCATGTTTAATAGAAGACATAAAACTCAAGATTAATGATGCTGGCATCTGGTTATAACACTAGAAATTGTAAAATTATAAAATATGTCCTTTAAGTGAAAAGGAAATATATATATATATATATATATATATATATATATATATATATACAGTTTGCTATATTCTACAGTGTAACAACATACAATATGTATAGAGTTTTCTACTATCTGTGGTTTCAAGCATCTGTTGGAGGTCTTGGGATATATGCTTCACAGATAAGAGGAGACTAGCATATAATACCCTTCAAAAATTATCAGAAAGGATTGGGTTGAAGTGAATTGGGCAAGGGAGACAGTATATAAAAAAAACAAAAATGGCAGTGGTCTTTTTTTCTCAGTCCATGGTCCAGATAATTAATGACAGATAAGATTTGGTGAGCACCACCAGATGCCGGAATTCTAGCACTTTACACATATTCTCATTCATTACTCACAGCCTCCATAGGAGGGCATGCAGTGGGCGTGCTCATTATGCTAATTTTATGAAGGAGGAGGCTGAAGCAGAGAGATTAAGCAACTTGTGGTGGAAGATGGTGAAAGTAATAACTAAGAAAAAGGAGCTGTCAGATTTCTGTGACTCTCTTACTATTCTAAGACTCCAGTTTTATTGTAAAATTCACTTGAGCTTGGAACCACCTTTGAAGCAGTAGCCCAGGGGGGTAAATATTTGGTGTGACTACAAAATATTTCAAGAAAGAAAAATAAAATGAATTTATGAATATTATTTATAGTTGGGTATGGTATAAGAATTATTGATTTTTTGGGGGGTTTTCTTTGGAAGACTGGGAGAAATCCTGGACCTGGGCTCTTCTTCATGGCAAGAGCAAGCAGGAGCTGAGGGTGGTGGATTCTTGGCAGACTCTGGGGTTCCCCACAACCCTCACTTCCTGGCACTCCTAACATAGAAGCCAAGCTCATCTGCCACAATGCCTGGTGCTGAGAAGCATTTCAGTTGGAGACACCTCAACAAGGACTTCTGCTCCTTGGGGACTGAGTCTATAAATGGACCAGGAACTCCTAGAGTCTTCCGGAAAACGACAATCTTTCTAAATCTGGAGGATGGAAATAGTCAAAAATAACAAACTTTTTTTTTCTTTTTTTTTTTTTTGTGTGTGTGTGGGGGGGAAAGTCTTCAGAAAAAAATTCTCAAGAAAGAAACAATTTGGTGATATGGAAAAAATCAGTCTGTGTTCTGCAACCTTTGAATGGTGACTTCAAACGTTCAAACCTTGCCAAGCCAATTTTCCCTTTTCAGATTCAACGCGGCTCCATTTATCTCAGTGGGGGCTAAAGACCAGCAGAATTTGAAGTCATAAAGCTGAGCCTCTTTGTATGATTTTGGTCAAAACAGCTCCTTTGTCAGCAAAGTATGCTCACTTAATGTTCTTCCTTCTCGAAAGACACTAACGAGACAATTCTAAAATTTTTCCAAAAACATTTTACCTCAGAGCCGATTATAAAAATGGTGAATTTCATTTGGAAAACAGAGGCATATTTCAGAGCCTTATCAGCTCTAGGGAAGAGGAGATTATAATGGAATCAAGGTTCCCCTCCTTGCTTTAACTAGAGTGAACGCTTCTGTGATCGCTGCAATAATGATGCTTTGCATTTATATAGCGCCATTCATTCTTCAGAGGCCCTCAGAATGATTTACAAACTTCATCTCATTAAAGCCTCTCAGACATCCCAGTAAAGCAAATAACCTCAGGAAAGATTATCTCTAGGTACAAGGCTCCCTCCAGCAGGACAGAAGTGAGATGAGCTGCCCATCATCCCAGTCCATGTACCCCTGTGACTGGAAACAGAGGCTGAATCTGTACAGTGCCAGATGGAGCCTTGTGTAAGGATCAGTGTCTCCTAGCTGATGTGAGACTAGACTTTGTTCCCCATGTGCCCATATGCCTCTTCCAGAGGCTTGTGTGAAGGGAAACCATGCCTGGGTCTTCCCATCTGAAAACTGCATTTGGATCCCGTGGATAGAGGGGGCATTCACTGGTTCTTGCTGAATGCCTGAATGCTAGTTTAGTCTTGAGATGTCCAGCTGCACTTGATTAGTCTAAAAGCTCAAATTGTACCCGAGAGATGAATTTCCCCATGTTTTCCTTTGCTTTGGAGACACTGGCCTCCATTCATAAATTTCTAAACCTGATGATGATTTCAAGTGAAGAGGTCTATTTCTTTGGGATACAGAGACAAAGCTCTTGTTGAGGTATACTAGGAGTGTGTGCATGGAGGCAGGAGAGGGCAGTTAGCTAGACCAGTCATGTAAATGAACATTGATGCACTGACCTACAGGACAAAGGACTGAGCTAGAAAGATCAGTAGATAGCATTATGAGAAGAATAAATAGATTTCAAAAGAAATGGCAACCATTGATTCTTCTAGAGGCACATTATGCCAAGTTCACACTGAATCTTTGACATAGAACAGGGAGGGCCATCCTTGGTCAGAAAAGCTTCTTTTTGCAGTGGGCAGCAGCTGTTGAGGAGATGCATAGCCAGTCAATGTGTCTAGAATAAGAAACTCTCTGCTCGGCACTGAATGAGATATTCTCTATCAACTCTCCCCAATACCAAAAATGTCACAGGAGAGGGGACAGAAAAAGGCAAGAGCTGAAGGATGCAGAGGACTGCTATGAAATACAGTCTTTAGATAGGATGTAACTGTCATGTGCAAGAGCTCAACAGTAGCTAGGATTCCTTTTCTAAAATGTGCATAACATCAAGCTGGTCAAACTTATGGCATAGATGGGGTAGATAATGGTTGTGGATTAATCTTTTTATACAGTGTGGAGATGTGTCATTCTGATTGCTTTAATAAAAAGCTGACCAGCCAATAGCTAGGCAGGATCTTCAGGCACACAAGATGCTGGGAAGAAGAAGAAGGGAATTGCTAATCAGATGGAAAGGAAGCAGCAGGAGCAGTACAGAGCAAAGGAAATAAAGCCATAAGACCAAAAGTAGATTGATAAAGATGGGTTAGTTTAAGTTGTAAGAGCTAGTTAGTATAAGCCTAAGCTATTGGCCAAGCTCTTATAATTAATAAGTCTCTGTGTCATGATTTGGGAGCTGGCAGGCAGAACAGAGAAGCATGACAACACATAATCTTCTGTTCTCACCCTTTCCTGAGATCTATTTGAAGTTGATAGTTTCTAGAGTAGGAGACTCATTCGTTTTTGAGAATGTGACTATTGGTAAAATTCCTATGTTCCAGTCAATGGTCCCACACTCATGCACATATGGGCACCAAAGACTGGATTTAGTGGTTATTCAAAAAAAAAAAAAGAACAAGACATGGAGTTGGGATGGGTCTGTGTTGGGGAAGAAATGAGTAATAAAACATTAATCAATTCTACTCCCCAGTAAACCTTCTTGAAGTAGATGTAATAGACTTAAATGTTACTTAAATATCTGTTGTATAGACTTCAGGAAGGCATTCAATAGCATCTAGGGGAAAGGACTTTGAGAAACAATGAGGTTCTACAGATACCCAGAGAAAATCATAAGAATACTAGAAAATGCCTATAAAGTTATGTTTACATCAGTTGAAGTCTGTAAAGAACTAAGTGATCAGTTTAAGCCTACCATAGGAGTGTTGCGGGGATGCATCCCCTCACCACTACTCTTTAATATATTTCTGGAATTAATAATAGCAACAGCCCTGGAGGATGAGGAGATAGGCGTGCAGATAGGCAGTCTGCGAATCAACTTGTGTTTTGCCGACAATACAGCACTACTTGCTGAAAGTCCAAATGAGCTGCAGGCCATGGTAAATACAGTGGTGGCAGTAAGTGAAAGCCTTGGTATGAAGATAAACATCAAGAAGACTGAGATATAACACTTGGGAAGGGCACACAGGATTTTACCACTATAATAAAGAATCATAACCTCAAGCAAACAGTCAACTTTGTCTATCTTGGAGGAAACCTCAGTTCAAAGGAGGGAATTATTATAGATGTCAAGAGGTAGATAGGAATAGCGAGGGCTGTATTCAAGGCACTAGGAAGGTTTGGTAAGCAACAACAAAATTACAAGTATAATTACAAG
The DNA here is from genome assembly GCF_018167655.1 of Microtus oregoni. Classification (NCBI taxonomy): domain Eukaryota; kingdom Metazoa; phylum Chordata; class Mammalia; order Rodentia; family Cricetidae; genus Microtus; species Microtus oregoni. Next base: position 39,134,803 of record NW_024543072.1, read on the forward strand.
ACACTTGTCTTACTACGCTGCCTTCTTTACAACTTTGAAACCTGGACAATGAAACACTCCTCAGAACAGCAGCTGAATGTGTTTGAGATGGCATGTCTTGAGAGGATTCTAGGCATCACACACAGATACACTCTGCACAATAATGACATTAAGAAACATCTCCATCTATAGGAGAAAGTAAACTACAAGATACAGCAATGGTGCTTGAGATATTTCAGCCATATTATGAGAATGAATGATGGCAGATACCCAAAGATAGCACTGCATGGAGGAGTGCACGGGATAAGGTGAAGAGGGAGGCCCAAAAAACGCTGGATAGATAGCATAAAGGAAGACTGTGGCACCTTGGGTATGACAACAACACAGCATCTAGGACTGTCCAAGATAGGAACAACTGAAGAACCGCCATAAACGGGTAAGCATTGCTGGGGCTTAAATGATGATGTCTTCTCATGTAGCACTTCTGTGATGCATACCAAGCATCATGCTAAGTCATGTGTGCCCCATAGTACAGGTCTCTTATTAACTGAGTCTGGTTCTAAGTTATGTATGCTATGTATGCCCCATAGTACTGGTCACTTATTAACTGAGCCTGGTTCTAAGTTATGTATGCTATGTATGCCCCATAGTACAGGTCTCTTATTAACTGAGTCTGGTTCTAAGTTATGTATGCTATGTATGCCCCATAGTACGGGTCACTCATTAACTAAGCCTACTTCTTTAGGCTGCAGGGCCATCCTTGACTCAGAAACCTTTATGAGTGGAGACCTCTATTTTGTGGTCCTGAGACTCTGCCTCAACCCTCCATGTGTGTGCAACTGGCATTAGGAATGACAATTGCTCTGTCTCCACAACTCTTTTGAATCTCTTCTCCTTCTCCTTCCCCCAAATAACTACCAAACACATGGTGCTACTTTCCATGGGATGTAGAGTATGTATTAAATACCATATTAATTTATGCTGATATAATACTGTTAAAGTTTTAGGAGGCTGATTTCTAGGACCTAAAAATGGGCACAGAGTGTATGTGTATGAAATATACAGATGGATAAGTAAATGGGGAGCATAGGTGATACAGGGCATAATAATGAGTAAAGTCACAATCTGAAAAGATGAGGATCTAACATTATAGAAATATATATATATATATATATATATATATATATATATATACACACACACATACACACACACACAAACACACACATAAGGAATATATATGTACATAAATATGGGCCTTACAGTTTTCAGAAGGGCATAATATGGGTTCAATAGTGGCCCAGAAATTTTAGTGAAGTGTGTGTGTGTGTTTGACCCTAAAGAGGAAAAAAGCAAGAACCCCAAGCCAGGCAGTCTCCATTAATTCAAACACCCAGCTGCTTCAAATGTGAATCACTCAGTTGCTCTAAAAATAGCTTGAGACTCCTAGGTCTTCACATTTCCTGGAATGCTCTAGTGAAAAGTAAGCTCTATGAGAGAGGGAGTCAGCTGTATTTGCAGCGTTTCTTTCATTGGTGGGCCCTTATCAAAGTCTCTCTTAGTTCTCTAGCGCTGAAAGCCTCCCTAAAGGTCACGTGGTCAGTGCTGGAAAGGCAGGAAAGGTGGTTTCAGACCCTCTCATATCCAGTCTATCGCATGAAGGGAGCCCTGATGAACTGGATTCCTGCAGACCCAGGAGACACTATACGGTTGAAGAAGAATGAGGTAGAGGAAGGAGGACCAGAGGCAAAGGAAGTTGAGTCCTTTGTCAGCTTGTGGAGCAATGAGTGGCAGAAGGAGTCTCAGCCTGCCCAACTTGAGTCCTTTTCAGGCCATTGCTACTCATTTTGGATGCTCAGGGGGTCAGCCCATAAGGAACATTAACAACAAACACCCTGTCAGATAATACAAGCTGCCAACAGGACGACGGCCCTCAGAGGCAAATATGCCTCTCAACCTCAGGTACTTAAAGTACCAGGTAGAGTTGTATTTGTGTTGCCATGGTGATAGATGCAGACATTGGAGCCTTACAGCAAAATCAGGAATACTTTGGGGTCTTGAGGATCTCAGCAGCCCAGTGTGAGGAGTAATTCCCATATCCACAGAAGGATTAATGGGGTCTCTGCCAACGAGGCCCTGTAAGTACTGTGCATTCATGGTCGCTCAGCAGAACCACCCGTGTGCTGGCAGGAGCAGCAACATCCTAATAAGTACAGGCCAAACTGGCAAAGACCCCAGGTTGGCAGCTCTATCAGGGGCCAGAGGAGGACACACAAGTTGGGACGGGATCTACAGACCCAGCACACATCCTGGCAGCCCAGATTCCTTGACACCAAACAGTTCTCACAACTATTTCCACCCTACTTCAACAAACAAAGCATGTTTCCCAGATAACAAGGGAGATTTTTCATGGCAAAATGATGCAATAATATAGGCAGTAGGAAATCCAGTGGCTTGGAGAAGTTGAAATAGATTGGTTCTCTAGGAGGGAAAAATGGTGGGTCAGGTGAACTATCATCCCCTTGGACTAACCTTTGACTACACAGCTACCTAGACAGGCATCCTCTCTTTCCAGTGTCTTACATAGCTTTCCTGTGTCTTACATAGGCTCAGAGTGGCTAGTTAGCATAGATTCAGAATGGACTATGTATTACCTGTGACCCAAGGAGGTTACTTAATACTTCTGTTCCAGAGAAGATCTGCATTGGTATAGTAGGAATTTTGACAGCTACCTTAGAGACAAAATAAGGATAACACCGGTTACTACATGTGGTATCTATAGCAATGCCTGGCATAAGGTAGGCTCTCTAGTGAAGGTAGCATCATTAATCCATCCAGACTTGATTGATAAGGAAGCTTGTAAGAGGGATGAAAGAAGTGATCTTTTTTTTATTACAGTATCTTTGATAGGTCTGCACGCTTAGTCTCCTATGCTACTCTTGATTCCCAAACCTAGTATGACGCAAACGTGATTCAGCTTAACAGAAGGTATGTCCTGCATTAGATGAGCCATACTACCATATGTTGGCCATGTTGATTCAAAAAGCCTCACAGTTATGGTGCATACATGGTCCACATGCAAATGACAGTGAGTTGGTGCATCTGGTGTAATGGTGCCTGGTGGAGAGGTGAGAGACGTAAATTCAGTCCATGCTCCACTTCCCAAGCTGTGCTTGCTGGTGTGGGGTTATGTCTGCCCCCAGGAAAGACCTGTCCTTTCATGATTTCCATTATGGCATCCTTAGCACCCTCAGCAGCATTTAGCTTTTGGGGGGCCACAAGCAAATGTGGGGGGCAGGGGATTCAAGACATTGAACACAGAAGAAAAATTCTGGATTGAAAACTTAGGCAACAAAGGAAGCCTGAGTCTGTGTTTGTAGTTTTGAACAAAACAATTCCTTGCTTTGTTCTCAGTCACACAATTTGCTGTCCTTTTTCTTCTTCCCTTATGTAGTCTTTGTTTAGGTTAATTCTGCTAGATCAAATCATTGGCTCATAACAGAAATAACATGTGGTTTCAACATATTTACCCGTCTTTTTTGTATGCAGAAATATGTTTGCTAATGTAGAAAGTAGAAAAAGCAAAAATGTCTTTAGTTTGTCCTCGGTTTATGTCAGGCTGATTTTGACAGCCTAGCAGCAATGTTTGTCAGAGGCATTTGGTAAAACCTCATGTTCCCAATGGCACTGCAGAGAGGAGACTGATAGTAAAGGCTCTAAAGTCGTCCTTATTCAGAGGACCAGTTGATGTGAACGATACCTATGGGTGCTGAAAAAAGTTGAAGCCTGGGCCTTTGTTTCCTTATGCTAATCCCATTGGCCACAGCTAAAATCTCCACAGAAGCTGACCATTCAAGCTGCTAAGTGTGTCTTTGGAATCTCTATGTGAGGCTTGTATGACATTAACCCCTTCAGCAAACGAGAAAATGGGCCCAAAGCTTAGAGCTTTGGGTCTAGCTCTAGTTTATATGGTTAGAAGCTGCATGCCTTTGTAAACATCCACCTAGGCAAGCTTGATTTTCCAGCTCCAAAAATGGAGCTAAGGCTGAGGATGGTGGCTACATCTGTAGCCCCTGAACCTAGAAGACTACCGCAGAGAGATTGCTATGGGTTTGAGGCTATCCAGAGCTCCATAGGAAGTTCTAGATCAGCTGGAGCTACAGAGTGATGCCTTGCTTCAAAAGAAAAAAGGAGTAAAGGAAAAGGAATAGAAATAGAAATAAAGATATTTGCTAACGTGGAGATTAAAACCTGTAAGGCATGTTCTAGGTTTTGTCACTTGCAGACCGCAAACAATTCACCTAAGATTCCCCAAGCACCCGTTTATACACCAGGTGCTAAGATCTGCTACCCACAGAGGGAAATTGCTCCTGTGTGGGCCTGGCTGATGATGTGCAATGAGGAGGTTGTATTCCTTTATTACTCTGGTCCTTTCCAGCTTTAGGGCTCTTTTTTATTCTGTTCATATCTACGGGAATAATAGAATCTGAGAAGGAAGAACTGTAGGGGAGACAGAAGAAATACGCATGCAAAACACATATGAACAAAAAAAAAGTCACTAGGAGACAGGCCTATCACAGGAGAAGTATCTCGGGGGAAATATTTGGTTTCTTCAGTGGCCTACACCAGCACCTCTCTGTACTGAGCAGGGATCTCAGAGGATCCTCAGACACTCGGCAGAAGGGGGAACATGCCCACCAGACTTCTGCCTAATAAGGTTTGAAAGTTTATAGGCCTATTTTAAATTCGTAAGATAAGTATTTGCTTTCCAGGCTTTTGCCAAGAGAATATATCCTCAGACTGCCTGCTGTCCAAGTCTAATTAAAGACTTAGAGGGGAAAATTAGTGCCTGAGTAATTGTCAGAAGGACATGCAACCCACTCATTCCTCTCCATATCACCAGTCCTCAAATGATATCTGGTCTTGTTAAAACATAGATTACTGGCCCCACCTGTGGCGTTTCTGATTCAGTAGGCCTGTTCACTGAGAAAACATTGCATTTCTAATAAGTTCCCAAGAGCTACTGATGTTGCAAGTTTGGGGTTATGTGTGAGAACAACCACGAACATCAGGTGTATTAGCAGGTCAAATCTAAAACGAGGAGATGCACCCTTCGAGCACTTGGTTTCGATCCCCAATCGTTAAGGATCTCCTACTGAATTCCCTGCTGACACTATGTCCTTCTCTGACATTGAACAATAACACAAGTCACAGTCTCAAGAAATTCCTGGCATCCCCACACTTTGAAATTGTTGAGAGTGTCAGTATAGGAACATTTCCTGACATCCTTTGATTAGAATACTGAGAATGAAATCTTTGTCAGTTCTTAGAGCAGAAAAAAGGCTTGTTTTTTTTTTTCATAGAACAATGTGGATGTTTGCTCCTTTCAGGTTCTATGACTTCATTTAGCAACTGGAATTCTAAGACCTGTAAGTAGCCTGTTTTGAATAAATAGCACAAACCTCATGGCACGTAGTTTAGGGTTTATCCTGTAATTTGTCCTTATTCAGTCTTTTCCTTCTGTAAACTTTCTCAAATCATTCCTAGACTAAGAGAGGAGTAAATACACACAAAAATAATAGAACAAATAATAGTGAAGGTTATGTGCACAGTTCCAGGGAGGCAAGAAATAAATAATTGAGAAATAGAAGTTAGTGTCCATAAATGCGTGGTCCTGTCTGTTTTGGAATGGCAGGTGACAAAGGCGGTTTACCCAGGATCCACTAGATCGCGGAATACATCTTCCTGCTCCACGGAGGGAGCCTTTTGGCTGGTCTTTCCCACTTCCCATGAATAAAGTGCTGAGATAACTGGGCTCCTGCCTTGGTGTGAGGTATCAGGTTATGCAACCTGAGGAATCCATAAAATGAGCTTGCTTCAAGCCTAGTCACTCCTTCTCCCAAAGGGAAGGGCAGGGATTCAGCGTGAATGTGTAAAAATGTGGTGAGGTGGCCCGAGGCATTAATAAAGAATGTTTCCAAGTCGAGAGGGAGACGAGGATTCCTCCTCCTCCTCAGAGGACATTCTAGCCATAATTAAATGGACACCAGCAGGGCAAGCACAGCGAGATTTTTATAGAATCCAAAAAAAGATGCCTTGGTGAATTCGGGGTGGAGACCGCAGGGCGCAGAGAGTGGTTAAGTGTGAAGCCTGGCTTACAGGCTCCATGTTTCAGGACCTAAATGTGGAGGGCAGGAGAAGGCTGGCTGTGTGGCAGATTCAGTGACTGGGTAGCATGCTCTTTCAGGGACTGATCTTCAGAGAGGATTCCAGCTCTGTCAGCACCCGAAAGAACGTGTCTCATTATTTTAGGTCAGATAGAATACTTAGTAAAGCTTTTAACCCTTTCTGTGCAGGTTCAATGTTGATTATCACTGAGTCCCACACTGAGGGCCCACCAATTGTCTTCAATCGACCCTGACCTTGCTGGGTGGAAGAAGTAAATTGGGGTGGGCTAGAGGTGGGGAAGTGAGGACAGTGGCAAGTCTCCTGTCCTGGAACTGTTCTCCTAATGAATTCTTCAAGCGGCACCCCGAGAAGGAGATGGGTTGAGGCGGGCCCACCCTCTAACCGGCTGCATTAATCACACTGCATCCCTCTAGCCCAGCCGAGATGGATGGCCCTTCAGTAGCCCGTGCTCAGGTGCCTTCTAATAAGAAGCTTAATTCAGCAATTCTCGACTCACACACCCGCTTTCTCCATCCACGGTGAAGACTAGACCCAGAAACAGCATTTTCTCAAAAGGCATAAGGTGGGTTCATGGGGGAGTCTGGGCTGGGAAGAGATCACCCAAGGTCACAGTGGTAAGGCTGGATAGTGGCGAATAAAAGCTCATGTCACTGCCCGATGTTATCTGGCTGCCCAGAGAGGAAAGGGGATTAGAGACAGACAGGCTGACTCCACTATGCTCCAGTTTTTCCAGAACCTGTGTCTGGGCCCTCCACTTCTTTTGTTGGAGTCCCATTTATCCTCAGAGAGCTGGGGTTCTTGTAGACCTCGGAGGGGCTGGGGCTGCTCTCGGTGGAACTTTCAAGAGAGACTCCTTTGTGCCTCCTGCCTGTGTGCCTTAGACCCTGGGGATACTGGGACCGTCTTTCTCTCTCTATGTTATAGCAACAAAGGATGCCATCACTGCCAAATCATGTGTGACGCTGGGGAGGAATAGTCTGAACTACACAAAATGTGGAGTTTGACCCCAATGAGTTGAAAGTGGGGGAGGAGAGAGCATACATAAATGGAGTACCCAGAGCTATGTTGAATGGACTGGCTTGGATTTCCTCCTTTTCCTTTCTCCAGGGTACCAAGTGGAGGGGGTGAGGGCAAAGGGTGAGATGGTGACATGGCAGGTGGTAGGCAGACCTCATATCATAAAGAATTGTCTGGAAACAGGTAGCCAACCCAAGAAAAGCCATAGGCTTTGGAGCCGGAGGGACTTTGAATTCCAGGACTTTGAATTTGTCTGACTTCTGGGAAGTTATTTCACCTTCCTGATTCTTAATTTTCTCTTCTGTACAATGGTTCTAATAATATCTATCTCCCTGTTGAGAGATTTGTTTACTGGAAGGAGGTCAAGAGTCTAGCACTGTGTTTGGGTCGATACCAACGCTTTCAAGACTACCAGTAAACTCGTGCGTTTAGTTGTCCACTGGACAAACACAAAGCGAGCACCTACTGTGTGTCACACGCTGTACTCGACCTAGCATGCACCAGGTATGAATGAAGAAGATGGAGTCTTCTTTCGCATGGACATGTCACTGTGGTCAGGGGAAAATGGAACTGGTGATTCAAATTCATTCCGTTACATGCAAGGGATGAAAGAAATACGGCCTGAGCTGTGGGAGGGCAAAGAAGATCTTTCCATTTCATTCTTAAGAGTTCTTTCCCTGGCACTGTTTTGTGTGTTCAAAGAATTGCCCATCATCCCATCTTTTCAAACAACAGGCAGAATAACAGTCTCATCTTTCAGGTAATACTCCCTGCCTGGGTGTCCACTTATTTCTTCAAAAAACCTATCTTAACCCCTTCATGGCTCTGTGTCATCTCACCTAGCTATCTATGACAGAGTTGGCAGCAGGGATTTAGTGCAGGGAACGGTTTAGGCAAAGCTGCAGACCAAGAATCCCGCTTTCGAGCCACAGGATGCAGGAGAAAGGCAGATGGTTCGCTCTTCACGCCATCCACTCCTTTGTTCTTAAACAGACAATAATTTATTTGATGTGTACCGAGATTTATTTCATGACTTACAGAACTGGAAATTTGGGGGCAATAAAGATCTGTCAGGCCATTCAGACCTGTCATCTTCTGAGTGGCTTCTCCAGGCGCCAAGGTTTCCTTAACTGCCCAGATAAGTCTTCCAGATGACTGCCGGGCCCTCTGTCAAATGAAGCAGCCTGCTTTCCGCAGGAGAGGCTCGGTGGATGGCTGTGGCAGGCAAGAATGGTGCTGGGCTTCAGAGAAGCCAGAATCTGGACACAGAAGGCCACCAACAGACTATAAAGCATGAAAAAAAAAAAACATGACCTATGAAGCTAGTACGATCTCCATGCCCTGAGGGACATGGTTAGGGCAGGAGAAGGAGGAGAAGGAAGTAACAAGAAACAGATGGAAGAGACATAGAACTTGAAAGAATTTTTCTGTCATAAATTATTTGGGACAAGTATCTTAACTTCTCCGTGCCTCTACTTTCTGATCTGTAAACTGGGCACCCAGGGCTAGTTCTAGGCTGACAGGCTTCCTGGACTGGATTAATGGTGAGTTGCAGACCCAGCAACACTGACTGGCGTCTGTGAGGTACTTACTGTTCCAGGTCAGGCTGAGAGCCAAGCTTGACCTCAAGTGTCACATTTGCTTCTCTTTGTCCCTCTCTCCCTGCCTGGCTTCACTCCCTCCCCAGCTAGCTTGTCCTGGACACTTTGCCAGGCATCCTTATCCTGGATCTGCTTCAGGGAGGCCAACCTGTGATACCTAGAAAATCTGACTAAGTTCCCAGGGTCTGTTAATAGAAGACCCATCTATGCCCTTTCCTTCTACATCTCCAGAATGTGCACGTTTCTATCCTGTATTCTTGCAGATGGTAGAAAATTACTGACACTGAGTGGCTTGAGATCATAGGTCATATGCCGGACTTGTAACTTGTCCAAGTGACCAAACAATTTCATGTCAGATGGTGGCTACTTCCTTCAGTTCCTGTAAGCCTAAAAGAAATCCCTGGTATAAAGGGATCCCATGCAATTCGATGGTCCACACTTAAGTTCAAAAAGCACTTGGAAGGGTAATAAATGAACAACTTTTGAGGAAAAGTAAAGACTGTAAAACTTTCTCCAGGATCAGACCAAGGGGCAGAATGCAGCCCTTCCCTAAGGTGACTCATCTTCCCTACCCTTCACTCGGATCGTTTGCCGTCCTCTGCAATATTATATGATCCTTAAGGAGATGCCACTCATCTGATGACTCCTTTCTACAAAGTGCAATGTCTTTCAGTAGTCTAAGATGGTGTCTAGAAGAGTTAAGGTAGGTGTCACATGATGTAATGTAAAGAAAGGTGTATCACAGGGACGGCCCATCAGTTGTGGAGTTGCACACACTAGGCTCAGGCACACACTAGTTCTGCTTGATCTGTAGACGAGCTGGTAGAGTTTATCTTACTGCCAGGCACCTCAACTTCTACATTTTAAAATTGTATTTATTTATTTTATGTATATCTATAATGCATGTGTGAACATTTGTATGTTTGTGTACACGTGTATGCATGTACCTGCACGGGTATGTGGAGATCAGTCATTGGCTTGGGTGACTGATCAATCAGTCTCATCATCATCATTATTAATTTTAAAGTCTCTCTCTGAACCTGGAGTTCACTGACTCAGACTGGCTGGCCAATTGAGGTTTCATTCATTTTCCCCATCTCCCCTGTGCTTAGATTACAGGTGTGCACTGTCATGCCCCAGCTTTTTAAATGCATTTTGGGGATTTGACCTCCGTTCCTCATATTTTCAAGGCAAGAATTTTATCAAGAAAGCCGTTCCCCAGTCCTCATCGGTAAAATCGAGATGGTACTGATTGTTACAGAAGTTTCCCTAAGGGTTAATGGGGCCAGGTTCTTAAAGGAATCATGAATCTTTCCATCACAGATCCTTAACTGATACATCAATTGCTATTGAGCTTGGTCAGTTCTGTGGTCAGAGAGCACAGAGGATGCTCTGGGTTGAAAGCTACTGTGGCTCACTGGGAAGACCCAAGGGACTTTGCTATGTGCACAAATGCTGCCTTTGATTGCAGTTCACTCTGGAGACGCCACAGGGTTTTAGAGGCCTCTATCAGACCAATTGCCATTGTCTAACAAGTGAATCCAATCATTAGTTTCCTGATAATCCCCTGTGCTTTAGAGTTTAGCATAAGATAAAGATGGTAGTGCAAACCAACAGGGACAGACAAATGGCCTAGAGGATGGCACTGAGAAAACAGCAAATTTCGTGCACTTCCCCGGCATCTACGTTTGCTGAGGCTAGCTTTGAAAAAGAAAAGAAGAAAAAGAGAACCAGGTTCCTTCAGATTACGTCATGACCATGGTCAGATCAAAGAAATAAATCAATCCAGTGGCTGGTAGAAGGCTAATAAAGAAAATAGGATGATAAATTTTTGACCTTGGGATCAGGGATACGTTCTTAAACAAAACCTCAAAAACATAACAGATTAGGCAAAAAGTCTGAACATGACATATTGGATAGGAGAATAAAGCCTTATGGACAGTGCTGGCAGGTGATGTCAGGAGAAAAATTTCATTTCAATGTCTGAAACAGGCAAGAGACTAATATGTAGAATAAGCAGTTGCTATAAATCAGCAAGCAAAGGCAGTAAGGTACAGAAACAGTGGATAAAAAGTAAGACTAGAAGATAAAGAGAAGATTCAAACCCAAAGCCTTTGAAGCCCAAGGAGAGCAAATTCCTTGGCAACCACAATGTGGAAAGCAAAGCAATAAGACCCCAATTTAAGCTTGGGGAGTAGCAACAGCAAGAAATCTGGAAGATGCCCCATGTTGGCAGGGATGTGATGCATAGGCACCTGCAGGCCTGCAGTCAGGGGTGTCCTGCTCAGTACAGCCATTCCAGATAACAGTGCAGTGTCAACCCCAGTGCAAACAAATGAGACCCAACAACCCTGCCCCTGTACCCAAGAAATTTTCTCATAGTTTGCAAGAGCACCTAAGGGGCTGTTTCTCCAAGCACCGTCTATTGGGAAGCTTGATAAAGATTCTGAGTGTCTCTGGGGAATGCACAGCCCTAACATGACCCAGACACCTCCAAACTGGGAGTGGCAGATGACAGGTATACCTAAAGTAACACAGACAGAGTTTGCAAACATGCTCAGAGCAGAAACAGGAAGAACTTGAATGATGAGACTCACATCAATAGAACACACAAATTGGTAACATGCATACGTATGTATGTATGTACATTTATGTCTATAAAGCATATCAGCAACTTTAGTTATGGAGATAAGAGAAGGGAAGGGGTGTGAGTATAAATAGCAATAATTGAACAAAAAGAAAGAAAATAGAGACATTAGGAGTAGGGTTCATATTTTCTCAGTTTGCTGAGGCTGCTGAGGTGAACATCACTTGGAAGGTACTCTTGTGACAATCTTAGGTAGAAGGGATGAAGATTTCATAAAACAGCAGCAGAATACAATAGTGGTATAATCTAGGGTATCATTTGCAGGAAGTACCTTGTGGGAGTCCCTAAACTAATGAACTTGACCTACTTTTTGCAGGCTTAGAGACAAGCTTCGACCAAAGGTCAGGAGCAGAGGGTCTCGGAACTCACCTGTGTTAACTGAGACACAGGTGAAACGGGGGATGTCAGAGGACCATCTGATCAAGGTACAATAAGAAGGAATTATCATGCAACCAGAACACTAAAAGCTGTCTGATTCGTGCATTCTCTCCCTGTAGTCAAACTACACAGGAAGCCAAATCATAATCAGAGGGCTTTTTTGATGGGGACAGAGATGAAGCAAAAGGAATTTCAATGACCGTAAAAGCAGGTGATTCCCTGGAAGCGATTGATGGATTGTCCCAGGATAGTCTTGCTGACGGGATCATAATGGTAGGATGATATACCTGCCGTAATGTGGACACATATCTATAACAGCAAATTAAATTCAGTTGGGTAAAAAAAAAAATAGGCTGACGAGTGGGGCCTGCACAATTCTAAACACAAGCAGGAGCCCGATTTCAGACAAATAATATAACCAGCCACCTCAGGAAAAACAGATCTCAGAACAAACCTGTCCAGGTCCCTGCAGGCTGTCTGGAATAAATGGGTAAATGTAAGAAAAGCTTCTCACACCTGGCAAGGTTGAATTTTACCAGAGCCCCGTGAGCCTGGAAAGCAGCCAAGGTTAAGAAATCCACTCAACCTTTTGTATTTCGAAAAATGGCTGACTACAGAGAACGGTGGTCCTCCTGTGACGACTAACTCACAAAGGTGCCCTTTGTTTACCTACTCAAGGCCACAGGGACCCTCCAAGGTCACAACTGTTCTCCCCCAAGTGATCTATCCAGACAAAACACTTAGTGGCTAAACCTGAGTTAAGTATCCCTTCCCGGTGTCCTGAACTGTGGTCTGTGTCCGCCTTCCCTTTGAAAGCCCCTCCTAAGTGTAAACAGGCCCCAGGGTTGACACTCTCTGACCTTCTGTTCCAACACAGCAGCTTCTCCCTGCACATCCTCTTATTCAGCTCTCCCTCCTCCCTGTAATGTCAGGCGCTACAATGTTGTCTTTTTATTCTCCTCCGTGGAGTGTCACGGATTTTACCTCCCTGTGACCTCTGTGCTTTCTGTTGGCCTGGACCCTGATTTACTGAATTCTCTTGCCTGCTGTTAATTGGGCCCTCTTGATGCTTCAGGGAAGAATCCTTCCTTTCCTTTCTTCTTTTCTGTTGATTAACTTAACCTATTCCTTCCCCTAGGAAGAAAGTCCCCTTACTTTGATCGCCCAGGCCTATGACTGTCTGGGGGATGGTTCTTGGTCATTCAGTGTAGGATGGTGTTCCCAGAGGCCCTCACTAACGTGTGCTTTCTTGCTCTTCCAGACACTTGTCCTGGTCTCTATAGTCTTCATTCCTGTTTTCTTGGCCCCCCTTTCTCCCCTTACCCTCATCCTGACCCTTTGAGAAGTTAATTAATTGGTTCGCTGACTACACAAGCTTGCATAGAGCAGTGTCTGAATGCTGGGGATGTTTCTAGGCTCTGGGAACCCATAGATACAACGTCTCTGTCATCGAGAAGCACTCAGGAAGCAGGGGAGACAGACATATTAAGTAATAGAGCACAACATGATCAATCTGGTAATAGAGATATGAAAGAAAAACGCTGTGCTGTGGATTGAATTTAAATCGATAGAGGAGGGGAACAAAGGACGCACAAGTCCCAATTGAAAATGTGTCATGTTTTATATCAAATACTCCATCTCCCTCAGGGCTCTTTAAATGAGATATTCTTTGGAGGTCACAAACTGGGTAATATGGTTCTTAATCTTCAGTCACCTGTTTCTCGATCTTCCTAGGGAGGAGTTTGACAAACACAACCTTGATTTTGGAAAAGCAGCCAGTAAGTAGGGTTTGGGGGAGGGAACATTAGCCTGGACTCCTTCACAGTCTTCTCATGAAATCATCTAGGTTCTAGAGATGTAAGTAGCCGGGGCTGACCTTTGTATTCCACCCCTTGGACTCCAGGAACAAAGAAAGGTGGCCCCTGAGACTTTGGATGCCCCATGTGGTGCTGCTCAGATCTGTCCTTTTTTTTTTTTTTTTTTTTTTTTTTTTTTTGCCATATCTGGTGACGGTTTTAGGGACTCATCTGGATTGCTGAGGAAATACCAGCTGTGGGCAAGGGCCTTCTCTTTCAGAAGTGTCCTGTAGGCATAGGCGCCAGTCATTGGGGTAGGCCTCTGCTCTGTCCACAGGCACTAGATTTTTCCATTTCTCTCAACATCCTATTACTGGCACTCACAGATTTTCATTTCCAATTAGGAAAAAAAAAAACCTTTCTTTTTTATTTATTTATTTATTTATTAAAGATTTCTGTCTCTTCCCCGCCACCGCCTCACATTTCCCTTCCCCTCCCCCAATTAAGTCCCCCCCCCCTCAGCCCGAAAAGCAATCAGGGTTCCCTGTCCTGTGGGAAGTCCAAGGAACCCCCACCTCCATCCAGGTCTAGTAAGTTGAGCATCCAAACTGCCTAGGCTCCCACAAAGCCAGTACGTGCAGTAGGATCAGAAACCCATTGCCATTGTTCAGGCAACCCACTAACTGGGAGAAGATCTTCACCAACCCCGCAACTGACAAAGGTCTAATCTCCAAAATATATAAAGATCTCAAGAAACTAGACCGTAAAAGGCTAACCAACCCAATTATAAAATGGGGCACTGAGCTGAACGGAGAATTCTCAACAGAAGAAGTTCAAATGGCCAAAAGACACTTGAGGTCATGCTCAACTTCCTTAGCAATCAGGGAAATGCAAATCAAGACAACTTTAAGATACCATCTTACACCTGTCAGAATGGCTAAAATAAAAAACACCAATGATAGCCTTTGTTGGAGAGGTTGTGGAGAAAGGGGTACATTCATCCATTGCTGGTGGGAATGCAAACTTGTGCAACCACTTTGGAAAGCAGTATGGCGGTTTCTCAGGAAATTCGGGATCAACTTACCCCTGGACCCAGCAATACCACTCTTGGGAATATACCCAAGAGAGGCCTTATCATACAACAAAAGTATATGCTCTACGATGCTCATAGCAGCATTGTTTGTGATAGCCAGAACCTGGAAACAACCTAGATGCCCTTCAATGGAAGAATGGATGAAGAAAGTATGGAATATATACATATTAGAATACTACTCAGCAATAAAAAACAAGGACTTCTTGAATTTTGCATGCAAATGGATGGAAATAGAAAACACTATCCTGAGTGAGGTTAGCCAGACCCAAAAAGAGGAACATGGGATGTACTCACTCATATTTGGTTTCTAGCCATAAACCAAAGACATTGAGCCTTTAATTAGTGATCCCAGAGAAGCTAAATAAGGAGAACCCAAAGAAAAACATATAGGCATCCTCCTGAATATTAACCTTCATCAGGCGATGAAAGGAGACAGAGACAGAGACCCACATTGGAGCACAGGACTGAAATCTCAAGGTCCAAATCAGGAGCAGAAGGAGAGAGAGCACGAGCAAGGAACTCAGGACCGCGAGGGGTGTACCCACACACTGAGACAATGGGGATGTTCTTCTGGGAACTCACCAAGACCAGCTGGCCTGGGTCTGGAAAAGCCTGGGATAAAACTGGACTCTCTGAACATAGCGGACAATGAGGACTACTGAGAAAAAAACCCTTTCTTAAGGTATAAAAGGTATCAAATGACTTAACAGTTTACACATGAAATGCAGACCTTTCAACCTTGATAAATGTACCATTAATCTTTCTGTAAGACCTTTAAACTCCCAAACTACTGATGGGATGAGAGGCAGGCTAGAAAAGAGATGACAATCAGGCAGTAAGGAAATATAAACACTTCCACACCCCCTGAAAATATGCCATCTTTGCATTTTAACTGTCATCTGTGAATTTGATTCCTGTCACTTTATCAATAACACACAAATTTTATGCTATGTGCTGAGGTGCTATTACAACCCTTTCCTTCAAGATATCTACGAGAGGAACCAACAAGATGCTTGGAACTTTGGTCTTTTAAAATGCAGCGTTGTTTCTTATCTCCTACACAGAATGCTTCACCCTGACGTTGGGTGCCACATCGGGCTGATGTTCCATTGTTCTATTAAACTATTGTCCCTGTCCCCACTCAGTCAGTTCAGCCAGGCCAGGGAGGATGGCTCTCAGTCAGATCTTTTGCAAACCCCACCTAAACAAAATCTTTATATGCTTGTCCATTCTAAAGATAATTATGATATTGTCTCTGTTTGAGTTAACTTAATACACTTTATATTCCCACTGCCTTCCTTGTAAAGTTCGTACAGTATTCTGAGAATATATATGCTTTAGGAAAACATGAAGCCAGTTAGATTCTTGCCCTGGCATTCACTAGCTATCTGGTTTCAGGCACCCTCTTAAGCCTTGGTTTCCTGATCTGTAAATGGGGAGCTGCTGCTGTTATTGTGGATAATATACATAGCAATATTCAACCAACTTTAGCATTGAAATATCGCTTCTTTGTAATTTGTATTCTTAAACTACTGAGTATACTCCATCAAACTCCTATTGTTGTCAAATTGGAGTGTGATAGAAAGAGAGAAGAATATAGAATACAAAATAAAATCCCTGTGGATACTAGGGGAAAAGGCTAGAAGGATGCCAGAGCTGCTACCGCCACAATGCTGGCTGTGGGAAGCTGAGTACTCTAGCCAGCACAGAAAGGGTCCTTCTTTTTCTTCCAGCTCTGTCTTCTCTGCCTCATGACTTATTCCTTGCTCGCCTCCTTTATCCTTTCCAGATCTCATCACCATCTCAGGGTGGTTTAAACTGCCTAAGCACTTGAAGACTCTTTTCTATTGTCCTTTGCTACAGTTCCAAGTCCTGACGGTCCTGACACACACCAGGGTGCTCACGTAAGACAGACCTGTGTAGCTCCTTTGGTGGCCATGCTGTCACCAAGACCTTCCCATGCCAATTCCGTTTCCAAATATTCCTCTTTGGTATCTGCTGCCCCCAACATAGGGGGGACCTTGTCATAGGGTCCCTCGGGATGACCCTGGCTTTCTTTTTCTATCCACTTCACGAACACACCAAGGCCACTCTACAGTGGCAACATGCTGACAGGGCAGGTGACTGGTAGAACTATAGCCATGGGTGTGAGACAATACTAAATGAGTGGCAATACTAAAGCTGGAGTCACAGGTCTCCCTCTGCTTGCCTCAGCCTGGAGGGTCACTGCCATGGGGTCATCTAGGCTGATCAAAGTGATCTACCTCCCCCCCCCCCCCCCCCGCCAAAGAAAGGCTCCCTTCCTGGAGCAAAAAAGATGAAAGGGAAATAGCTTAATTACATTTTAAAGGTTTTATTTATTTGTTTGCTTATTTATTTACTTACTTATGTATAAATAGTAACAGGCCATGGGGACTAAGACTTCTAACAGAATTGTAGAACTGTTAACATTTCGTCTTTGGAAGTCTCTGGTCCGATATGATAAGAATCTAAACAGACTGCTAACAAATTCTACTTTCATCTGGTTTGTGTTTCACAGCTGAAAAGAAGACCCTCTAGTACCTTCTTCCAAGTCCATGAATGTGTTCTATGAACTTCCCCCGAAACAGATATGGAACACTAAGTACAGATTTCAGACTTTGGCAGATGATAACACAGTAACTGTAAAGTTTGAGCTGGGACAGGAAGGGCAGATCTAGAGACCTCAGTGACATTTAGGATTCCAAGACTACCCTAAACAGAGGCAAGAGTCCCACACCTGGAGAGGTCAGGGTCTGAGGTTCATTTCATGGGCTTAACTGAAGTCCAGAGTTACATGTCCCTGGGCTTTCTAGATGTGGCTAGAACTGGGATGTGTGAATTCTGTATTCAGGACCAGGCTTGAGGTATAGCTTAGTAGTATAGCATGGGCTTAAGTTGCCCTAGTTTAGCAAGGTCCTAGCTAAATTTCCGAGCAATAAAACACAAGCAAACCAAAAACTAGCCTAGGATAGCCTCATCACTGAGCCGCTAAGTCTCCTGACCATTCTGGACTTAAGCATCTCCCAGTGCATACAGGAACTGGCAATGAACAATAGCATGAAGTGTAGGTTTCCCTGCAACAGCATATGGTACTAAATGGAGACATAAAACAAAGCTGGAAGCTTAAACACTGATTTACAGCCTATATTACAAACATAGTACCACAGCACCCTTCAAATGGGCTTCTAAAATATCTTTGTTCATGTATATTTAGATTTTATCTTACATGCTAGTTAGATCTCTCCCTAAAGTCTTTGCTTAAAGGATAGTTAACCTATTTCCATTTTCAGTGCTTGAAGTTTCAAAAGCCATGCTGCATGCTGTAGTACAGCTAAGTACCAATTTCTTCACCTGAGACCGAATATGGTAACTTTTAGGAGGATTTGAAGAATGATATGTGGCTAGGCTCTGCTTCTGCTCTAAGGGCCTGCTAGACTTCCTGCTAGACTTCCAACATGGCCTAATTGACTTCCAAGTTAGTTATCTCTCCACACAGAATCCTGAGATGTATTTTGGGCTTCCTTAGGTTCTCTTCCATAGTGCTGTCTGAGAGAGGCAGGTTTCTCAAGTTCACAGTTTCTTTCTCCCTGACCTGTCCCTGTGCTTGCTGCTGCCAAAGCATCTCTCTTGCAGTCTGGTCCTGCCCACGAGGTCCCCACCTGCCTTTGCAAGTCTGGATCACCTAGGAGTCACTTCACTGTGTGCTTCTTCGGAAAAGTGTCCCTGTCCCTTAGCCCTCTCCAAGTACCTGCACCTGCTGTTTGCTGGCAAGTGACACTCGGCATGCTAGGGAAGTCAAGCCATGGAAAAGGGCCATCTCTCTGAATTTGACCTTTGAAGATTTGGAGTTCCGTGTAGATTTCTTCGTAGCATAAGAAGGAGCAGAAGGAACAAAAATTGCTTCTCTTGGAATTCAAATAGGTGGTGTTAAAAGCCAAAGGAATAAGCAGCTCCACAGAGTCAAGGAGAGGCGAGTTCCTCTGTGGCTCCCAGGTGACCCCAGCAGCGGGACATCTGCTCTGTGCATGTGCCCCTGTGGAAGGACACTTTGGAAAGCTGTTCCCTCATAGTGAGGAGCAAGGAAAACAAGACAGTGTTGAGCACCGGGAAAAGAGCCATCTAGTTCCCTTCATTTCTCCGTAACCACAGGAAAGCTACCTCGTCTCAGCTTTTTGGGGCCTACAAAAGGTTGGAAACGGTGACATCAAACCTGCCATCCTTTTATTCCACTTTTGTTGTTTTTCTTTTCTCTTCTTAACTGCCTGTCACCAACATGTGAAGGAAGCAACATCTGCTCTTCCCACCACCTCAAAAATAAACTAGTTTCTTCCCTTCTTCCTTCCTTCCTTCTCTGAAGCACGAGAACCCTGCCATGGCTTGGGCACCTGCAAATTCTGAAGCTGTGAAAGCCGACTTGGAGCCCCTGTCCAGGACCACAATGCCGTTTCTTTTGCCAAGAGTTATCTCACTCAGATCACCTCCCGTGGAGATTGACTCTTTTCATATTGGGCCAGAAATTCGGGGCCTGAACACAGCGGGTGCCTTCGTGCAGCTGTCTACCCAGACAATGCTCACCTGTCAATCATCTAAATGGAGGAAGAGGTAAATGAGACTTCTACTAGATTTGTTGGGGTGACTTGGTGGCTCTGTGCCCATTACACCATATAACCTGTCACTCTCCACAGCTGACCCTGTAAGTCACTGACCTACAGCCTAGGCGCTTGTTGGAAAAGCAGACTCTAAGGCTCCACTCCAGACCGGCTGACTCCTAATCTGAAACCGTGGATGAGTTATTCACACACCAAGACTTTAGAACCGTTAGTTAAAGGTATTGAAACCATCATAATTTCATGTTCTTTCCCAATCAAAGGACATTTTCCACCCTGGGAATAATTGAAATGGTAACTAGACAACGATTTAAATGTCACCGAGGTTTTTACAAATATGAATTTCTAATCTTTCATTTTACCAGGTAGTTCTTATTATTTCATCCACTTAATTAACTCTTTATAATTGTTATTAGTCTATTCTGTAGCCCCTGGGATCTAACCCAGGGCCTTGTACATGCTAGGCAAGCTCATTGCCACTGATTGAGCTATACTCTGAGCCCTATTTTTTTTTCCATTTTAAGTTAGGAGATTGACACCCAGATTGATTTAGTGTTTGACCAAGATCATATAACCAGTAAATCAGAGAGAACCTGAACTCAAGTCTCCAGGCTGAAAAATCTCGACTTTGGAATAATATATTGAAATTTCCCCTTAAAACCATTTAATTATTTAATCTGAAGGATTACTGAAGCTCAACCAACATTCCTTATGATAAAATTATTGGGGCTGATTCTTTGGAGTCATTCAGTTTGTGTGTGTGCATTCCCTCACTTAAGCCCAGCAAATTTTATGGAACTAGATCTGGACCCTGTTTGTGAATGTTTATTGCCCACTAATCAGAAGTGAGTTGCAATTAGACCAGAGTTAGGAAGTAATGGCATAGTAGTTACCACACAATTAAGGAGTAATGGCATACGATTATATCTCTGGCCTTTCCATTTAAAATGATACCATTACAGACCACCTCCTACTAACAGAAGCCCGGAATATGGATGTGATACCAATGCAGACATTACAAATCAACTGGTGATAACTGGTTATTTTTTCCCTTCATCCACTGGTTTTGTAAAGATCCTGGCCTTGACTTGAATGCACACTGTCAGTCATTGAGCTTTTTGTTCCGTGCCATTAAACCGCAGTTCTGTTTCACACAGGGAATCTCTGTCCCACCACCTAAGAGGGAAACAGTCATTTGCTTCTTTCTGCCCTGCTAGAAGGCACCCTCTCTTGCCCAGGAGTTTGGCACTCTGCTTTGTTTAGGAGAACTCTGTAGAAGGCCAGAGCACCATTGCTGATCTCAGGAAGTAGGAGCCTCAGCCTAGTTGGCCAGAATACACTAGCTTTGTTATCTGCTGAGGATCCTAAACCCTGTCTGTCCCCTCAAGGGACACGTGCCCTGGAAAAAGGCTGACACAGGTACAAGGCCTATTTGAGGCTGTATTTAAGGCAATGTCATTGACATAACGCTGCCCTTGCTTTTTGCCCAGGAGTGCCTAGCACATATATTGTGGTTCATTTTAGAAAGCTGGGAATTTGATTGGTCATGAACCAAATTTGCCTATTTGGTTTTCCATCTGGCTCTTTATTAGTGTTCAGCTATGCTTCGATGGCCTCATTGTCCATCTGGGATAAGGCTGGGATAAGGGCTGACAGAAAGAATTTTATAACTAAGAATTGAGTGGTCTCTATTAAAAAAAAAAGGCTGGGCAGTAGTGGTGCATGCTTTTAATCCTAGCACTCAGGATGAAGAGGCAGACAGATCTCTGTGGGTTCGAGGCCAGCCTGGTCTACAAGAGCTAGTTTCAGGACAGGCTCCAAAGGTACAGAGAAACCCTGTCTCAAAGAAAGATCTGGGATTCTAATACTGTCCCTGTTAGTGACAAATGGCCCATTCCTCCATTTTTTATATCATAACTTATGCCTCTATACCCATCTTTAACCATCTTAATTTGTCCAGCTTTATCATAGAATATAGATGCATCTTGAACATGAGAATACTATCCAGTTCTATCCAAAGGGCCACAGGGAATATCCAACATTTACAGATATTCTGTAATCCAGCAAAGAAATGGCCCCAGGACTTTGGCCTAGACAATCATGTATATGCTACAGAACTATTTCACTTTTTGTTTCAGTTTTAAGAGACTATAAAATTTACACAAATAGCCCAACTGGTAGATTGGTTAGAACCCAGCTGAGCAGGCTCCTCACTTTATCAAATGTTCACTTAATTGTGGGAAGACAAGTATCTCCACAGCTATCTTTGGAGCAGGAAAGAGAGTGCACTCATATTAGTCATGGAAGCACAGACTTTAGAACGTGGTTCTCGGAACATTGTCTGATCTGAACTCATCATATAATATATAAGGAAATAGAGTTCAGGGGTACTGCAACACAGGCTCCTAAATCCAACACTAGTTAGGGCTGACCCAGAGGTATAAATGTTGTGATACTCTGGGAATCAGTAGAAAAACACACCCATTTTCCTGTCCTTCCTCTGGAGGACAAATGTAACAATAAAGCAGATCATGCCTGAGAGCCGTGCACACAGAGAGCTTGTGTGTGGGCATGGAAATATTGGCTTTAGAATAAGAAAACATTCACTCCAACTCCTTTCCACCCTAAGTAGACAGGGCTCTTGTAGAAGGACCTGAACCTTACCTATTCAGAAAAGGGGAATAACAAAACCCACCTCATTGAAATGGGAAGCAAGAACAAAGGGAGAAGCCAAGTTGTATCACTGTGCCAATGTGAAACCTCAGAGTCAGAGTCCTGTCTGCTAAGAACTCCAGTTAGCAGAATGGCAAGGGAATCTGAGGAATGACTTTAGGGGTTCAGGGGTAAATTCTAGCGTAGAATCTCTCTGGTTTGTAAGACAATGTTAAGCAGTGTAAAGAACGCGTCTACGGAGCTCAGAGCCATGAGGGTGTACTTCTAACTTCTAATGTAATGAACACAAGATACAGAGCAGGTCCTTTGCTTATCTCTCTACATCTGTCTATAGTCTGGCCTGCATTTTGCTACCAGATTCCTCTTCCTGATTAAAGCCTTCTAATTTCTCCCCATTGGTATTAATTCTAAACATTTAGCTTGAATCCCCATCCATCATCATCTAAACACATCCAATATTTCCTGCTTCCCTTTATCTGTGGTCCCTGCCAAACTCAGCTTCCCAGTGCCCTCAGACACACCCCTGCTGTGCACACTTCAGTGCTGCTTTCGCTCTTTGGCTGTTGCCCTCTTCCCCAGACACACTTATCTACATTATACCCTGCTTTCCTAACCTACTAAATGCATAAAAACAGCAACTATCTTACAAGCTTGTATAAAACATCAGCATGAGGTCTGCCGGGTAAATTGCTGGTTAATATATCTCAATTCCAATCTCTATGTCTAGCTCTCCCTTCCCATCTAGTGATTTTCTGCCCCTCCCTTCCTCCCCCTCGTATCCAGCATATCTTATTTCTGCTCCAAGCATTTAGTAACATTCAACACACTTTGAATTGCAGTTGTCCCAACCCTCCTGCAATAATTTCCATTATTGATGTGGGATTCCCTTCTGTATGCTGTGAATACCATTGGTGAATAAAGAAAGTGTCTTGGCCTGTTGATAGGGCAGAACTTAGGTAGCCGGGGAAAACTAAACTAAATGCTGGGAGAAAGGAGGCAGAGTCAGGGAGAAGCCATGTAGCCCCGCTGGACACAGATGCCGGAACTTTACCCAGTAAGTCACAGCCACATGGTGATGCACGGATTACTAGAAATGGGTTAAACTGATATGTAAGAGTTAGCCAATAAGAAGCTAGAGCTAATGGGCAAACAGTGATTTAATTAATACAGTTTCGGTGTGATTATTTCGGGGCTAAGTGGCCAGGAACAACCAAGTGGCCTTCCTACTACATTATGATGGTTACTGTTGTTTCTTTTCAAATAACCCACAGCTGTTGAAAACAACAGGGTGACTTTCCTGCCTGCTCAGATTGCAAAACCACACTCCCAAGATGCCAGAGAAAGTGAACGCCATGGATGCTGGAAAAGAGCAGAAATGAAGTTGGGCCCTATTGGAGAGAGCCTGTGAGTATGCATGACAGGGCCTGAGCAGCCCAGCTCAGAGGCGAAGGCACAGGGTAATCCCTCACACTGACTCAGGACTCTGGGGAAAAGGCTTGCTTGGCTTGAAGGCTGCCCCTGCTCCTTAGGGAACTAGTATAGTGGAATCCCCAGAGACCCCAGTGCTAGATTTACTCAGCCAGGCCCCAATACGCTGCTGTTGCTGCAGAAGTGGGCTCAACTCTGAGCACAGCCTCCCCATGGGATTTACACCACATTCTTTCTCACTCAGCCTGTTTCTGTTGCTATGCAAGGCATCCACTCCTTCCAGACATCATCCCACCCAGACTGCGAGCATTTCCCCACAAGTGGAAACTATGAAACCAAACAGGGATAGGCCGTGTCTGTGAAGTTGCAGCTTCTAGAAGCATCTCAGACCTCCAACTTCCTTTCTGACATGGCCTTCATATTAACCTTGCTTCCTCTCTTCCCCTTCTAATGGGAATCATCCATTGCATTCTGTCCTGCTCATACTGTCCAGGACTGAGCATATCTGCTCCAAAAGAACCCTTAATTCTCACTCATAATCAGCCCCGTGGCAGCCCTCAGCCCTGGGGAAGAAAACATCTGATAGGCAGATGAACGTAAAGGAAGCATGTGTGCTGATTATGTGTTTTGTGGCATTGAATCTAGGTCCGTGTGCCAATGGGATGATACCACACACACACAGGAAAGCATTTTCCTCCTCAGTCCACCCTCTCCTTGATGTTCTCACAGCCATGCCCAGGAGTGTGTCTCCTAGATGGCTCTGTATCAAGCTGGCAATCAAGATGAACCACCACACTTGTAAAATGGATTCTCTCATGATGTCATACATGTATAAAATATGTTTTAATCATATACACCCTCTCTGTGACCTCTCTCCCACTTCTTGAGAATTCCCTTCTTCCAGACGAGTCTCCTTCAAACTTTTGTTAATGATCACAGTCAGTTTATATTTCCTTCCACAGCAGTGGAGACCATCTCTGTGTGGGGGAAGGGCGTGCTATGAATCTGAGCAGGCTGTGCAACAGAAGGGTATGCAGGCCTAGTTCAACCAATGTGGCACTAGGGCCTCTGGGGACAGATTAAGATACTAGAAACCTCTTACAGCTGGCTGAATGGGGGCCCCCGAAATCTATGTTTATGCTCTGACCCCTGAGACATGTGAAGACCTCATTTCAAACACAGGGGTCATTGCTGATCTATTCTAAGCTAAAGATCCCAAAATAAGATCAACACGTGTTATTCAGATGAACCTTAAGGTGATGAGAGACAGAAAATGAGTCATTGACACAGTAGAGTTGGAGCCATGTGAAGATAGAAGAGATTAGGGCACACAGCCAAAGGCCAGGGGATTCCTAGAGCCATCAAGAACTGGAAGAGAAGGGAGTGCCTTCCCTGGAGCCCTTCTGGGAGCCTCACCTGGTCCTCCTATCATTTTGATTTTGGACTTTTGACGGTCAGACATACAAGAAAATTTAAAAATTAAAACAAAACCAAAAAAGCGTGATGTTTTAAGTCACAATGTCCATGGTAATTTGGTGTGGCAACTCTAGGAAAGCCAGATATAGTGGAATGCATCTGCAATGCAGGCACTTCAACAGAGAGATATGAGACAGAGATGGAATGGCCCCCGAAGCTTGCGGGCCAGCTAGGATGGAGTACTCATCACTAGGACAAATGATAAGAGAGACTGTATTCAATAAGATAGCAGGTGAGAACTATCTCCAGAGAGTTGTCTTCTGACCTCCACGCATATATAGCTGTGTGCATGTGTGCACATGTGTGCACATGCACGCACATGCACGCACATGCACACACACGCACACACACACTTTAAAATTGTTCTTCAAAGCTCTTGCCTCTTATAAAAGAAGCGACACGAGTAGAGAAAGGTTTATAAAGAAACTCTCATTGCTGTGGCTCCAGAAATACCCACTAGTACATGGAGTCAGAACCACTGGGTAGAAACACCTCCAAGTCTACAAACAGTGTCTGTCAAAGTATGTTTTAGCATCTCCTGCTAAAGTAAGTAGCCATGACAGAGACTTTGCCTCAAACTTTGGGCAGGAAATTAAGACATTCACCAGCTTCCCAGGTAATTCTGACTTGGCACATTTTTACTCATAGCCTAAGAAACGCTGCTATAAACCAGCAAGGTAGCAAGTATTTTGCTGGAAGGCCATGTAGAAGGGTCAAAGTGGGAGGTAACATTATCGTACCGTTATTAGCCTTTCAGCTCAAAAGAAGTGGGTTCAAGTTGGGTGCTACAAACACTCAGGGACACTGGCACTTGGAAGCTGAACCACAGAGGAGTTACCTCAGGATGGAGGGATGCTAGGGACAATATTCCCCTCAGTACTTTGCAATTCATTGGGTGCCAGCTTGAAGAGAGCCGAAAAGAGGAGCCTGTTGTCCCCAGTGGTGGCACCAGTAGGAGAGGAAAGGAACCATCCGACTCATTCAATTAGCCTCTAAGTTCCCTCTGGGTCTACAGAGGGGCTTTCTGTGGCCATCAAGGTCAACTTGTGAAGCACACTTATCTATGGGACTTGGTAGAAGACAAAAGAAATCTCATTTTCTCTCAAATTTAATTTTACCCTGTGTTCTGAGAGTGCGATCCTATCAGGCATGGAGTGTAATAGTCCAGTTGGAGTGGATCAGATAGGATTTTTGATAGTGCCTGTGAGCTCTCAAATGGAAGGCACATGCGCCCCAGCTATCTGCTAAGCCACAAGACCTCCAAGAGGTGCCTTCTTTCCATCTCCAGCCACGTAGCTTGTCAGTTCTTTGCTTTAGCATATGGTCAGAAGGAGCAAGGGATGGGAAATGTCTTACCAGTCCAGGCTAAGATGTTTCTATTACAAGTTCTCAGGGGAACCTGGGATGCTTTCAAATTTCCTAGCCATTGGAATGGAAGCAGGCTCACAGTTCCTGAAGCAGACTTAGGAGCAGGCCAAGGTGGCACACACTGGGAAGGACTTCTGACGAATATGCCGTAATTCAAGGGATGTGGAGACAGAGAGAGTAGGGTGGCAGAGGCTGGTGACAGGAAACTAATGAAATAAATGGTCAATAAATGGACTTTTCCTGCTGCAGAGAGCTGTGGGTGCGGAAGGGTGGGATGGGACAGACAGGCATAGCTAAGACCCTGCCTTCCATCAGGCTGGAGCCAATCACTGCTACAACGGGGCTACAAGAGCCAGAGTGCCTTCAAGACTTTAACCCTTCAAGGCTCTGAAGAGCAATGCCTTCCCCTCAGGCAAAAGGCCACTGTTGAGATTTAAAACAAACAAACTTCATATGTTAGAAATAAAGTTAGAGGCAGGAGGCAAATGACTGAGGGGGAAATACCTTGGAGAGTCTGAAACTTGCCTTGATTCTTAAAAAGCACCAGTGTTGCCGGGTGGTGGTGGCGCACGCCTTTAATCCTAGTGCTCGGGAGGCAGAGGTAGGCGGATCTCTGTGAGTTTGAATCCAGCCTTATCTAACAGAGTAAATTTCCAGAACAGGATCCAAAGCTACACAGAGAAACCCTGTTACAAAATACCAAACCAAACAAAACAAGAGCAAAAATCCAAAAAGAGCCAGTGTGGGGCAGATGTGTGCTCTGAGGAAAGAGATGCCCATACATAACACTTACATAACACACATATATAACTCATACATTCATAACACATGCATAACACATACAGCAGGCTGTAGTAGCTAAGGCGTGGCCACCAGCACTTGAAGAAGATAGATACAACTAGCTCAACCCCTGCCTCTGAATGAACCACAGGGAGGGGCTTTCTGGCATGGCGTCTTCCCAGGTTACCCCTGAGGGCTACATGTTTCTCCAGCACCTGGAGGTGTCCTTGGCACAGCTGCTGCTCTGTGAGGCTCTCAGTCTGGGAGCTCGGAAGTCTCTAGGGACTTTATACCTCAAAACATATCCAGAGCGAAAGGCTGCTTTGATGCCCTGGAGTCTAAGGACAGATCTGAGGAGTAGGAAGTTGCTGTTCTACTGTAGAGAGCGCGGCCTTTTCTTCCGGCCTACAGGAAAGAGGGACTCTGGTTCTGTCCCTAGAAAGTCTTTTGATGAGAAACTTTCTGAAACTGTAGAGAACTGAAAAAGTGACTAAGACACGCTGAAAACGATGATATTGTTCGTTATCTGACAAGCGCCACAGCAACCACCACTTATTAAAGAGTCTCGGGGAGAATTCACGAGGTTGGCATTGTACATACTTGGTAACAAGCCACGTAACTAAGCTCTACGGCCTTCATAACTAACCCCACAATGAATGGTTCAGGATGAGATCGACTCTTATTCTCCCATTTCCTCCCTCCTTCACTCTCTCTTTGATGTGTAGCAAACAGCACAGTTTAGAAGATTAGGAGGGTTTTGGCCTCTGTTTCAAATGTGCTTCCGCAGGTGTTTAGGGGAATACCTTTCTACCACAGTACTTAACTTCACTGTCAGCCTTGCTTTTAATGAATAAAACACGACCCTTTAGAGCTGCCAGGGCTATTTCACACTAAATTTACCCGTGCTTCTTACACAACTCAAGAACTCAGCCGAGCTCTGCTGGCAAAACAAGGTAAGCAGACCAGCCTGTGCACACTGGGGAGAAAGCTCACAAAGCAGAGGGGCCAGGCAAGCTCAGTCCTCTGCAGGGCCTACTGGCACCCAGACCAAGGTCATCTGGCTACAGGAAAGAAAATGGGTTCAATTAGTGGAGTTCGGGTTCAGAAGATCCATCAAACCACAAAGACCAACTCTATACAGGACCAGAGAGAATGCAGAACGCTGGGTATGGGGTGTACTATCATCAATAAGAAAAGATGCATGGATGTGGCAAGCAGACCCTTATTACAAGACTTTCAGACAGAAATGTATATGTGTGTAGACAGATTTATTGGAAGGTCTATAAAATATATATGAGTGTTTTTATTCTGGTAAAAACTAGAGACACTCAGCACTCAGAAAATAGCTAGCTAAATTCTGATACATCTTTATAACTGAATGCTGTGTGCTGATTTCAAAATACATGTCTAGAGGGCTGGAGAGATGGCTCAGTGGTTTAGAGCACTGCCTGCTCTTCCCAGAGGTCCTGAGTTCAATTCCCGGCAACCACATGGTGGCTCACAACCATCTGTAATGAGGTCTGGTGTCCTCTTCTGGCCTGCAGACATACATACAGACAGAATATTGTATACATAATAAATAAATAAATATTTAAAAAAAATACATGTCTAGAGATCTGTGGCTGGGATGGGGTAGGATGGGGGACGAAATGTAGGGCAACATGCAGTGAATAATATCACATAGTAAATCTAACAAGAAACATGTATGTGATGTATGAATGCTGGTGTATATGAATGAGGAAATGAAAGTATTGTGTGTATGGGAACGTGGAAGAAGCCATGGATGGATGCAGATATGTAACTGTGAACAATCTTAACTCAATGAGACTGCAGGTGTCATAGTGCTATTAGCTCTGTATATCTCCCCGCATTGTTTTATATATTATTAAAAATATAATGCTTTTGTATAGAGTGAAAATGTCAAATCATGTTCGAGTGTATTTAGAAGCCATCTAGGAGGCATGCGTGGTCTGCAGTCTTCACTGCTACTGTGAGCACTGTGATGCCTCATTAATACAGTTTGCATTAGGGGAGATAGGGGTGAGCTGAGGTCAGTATCACAGGGTACCCGAGGAGACTCTGTGAGAAGCGTTCCTAGCTCCCTGGAGGACGTCACTCCGGGCCCAGGGACAATGCTCCAGCTCATGCAGAGTGGTCTGTTTAATGAGCACATTGTGAACTGCACTGTCAACAGCCACTCACTTCGTGGAAACTTCACAAACAAGAATTCTTTTGTTCAAAGCTAAAGCTGCTTTGGCAAATGTGCTTAGCAAGTCTGCTAACTGGGGATGGTATGAATAGAGCTGGCTTCTCCGGTTTCCAAAGCTCACCAGGTTACTGTTGCCAGGAGGAGAGGAGACGCTGGCATCAGTGTGTGATGAAGCAGGATGCCCACATCATTGCTGAGGTCACCCTTGCCCTTATTTCAGCATCAGCTCATTTGAGTTTCCTTGAAAAATGGGGTTAGACGAGGTTCAACAAAACTGAGATCTAAGAATGCTCCCAGGTTTTGGTAATTCTTATAGCTTTAAAACACTTAGCAGTTTATAAGAAGTTTTAAGATTAGAAATAAAACCAATATTGACATTAAATCTATTAAATATATATTTAACACACTGAATTTCTGAGCTCAGTTAGTCACAAGGATGGCTCTGGAGGTCTTATTGTATCTATTTTACAGGTAGTGAAAGTAAGGTCCCCTGGGAATTTATGAGCTCTGCATGGCCATGGCACATGGCAGAGCATCTGGCATCTTCCCGACAAAACCTGATGCTGTACTGGGGCCTCTTGTGGTACCATGCTACCTTCCCATATGAGGCTATGACCCTTGTCCTATGAAGAACAAATAAAAAGTCATCACTCTGTTTCTTGACCGAGCATGTATCTTCAGGCCTTCACACAGCCAGTCTTACTTTAAGGATGCTCACTTCCTCTGCTGTATAAAATCAGTGCCCATCTCTAGATATTCAGCTGAGTATCCCATGCTGTAAAACCAAACTTGAGCTATAATTTTATATAAATCCCACTTGTTTATTAGGCATTTATATAAGAACCAAATCCTGTGCCCACTTAGGAGCCATGATGCCCGGCAGCCCAAATCTGTTTAAACTTACAATTGTAGAAGAGCTGAATGAATAAAGGAAACACTAACACATGAATAGCCAACCACTCAGTTCCCCCTCAGAAGGAAATTAGAATTTCTTCTCATGTATAGACTTAAGATCCTGAAAACAATGGGAAGTGAGAAAAACCTAAGTGTCCAGAGCAGATTCAGAGCCCAGCCTGGAGATGAGCCTCTTGCTGGCCAAGAAATCAAAAGAGCAACAGAAGTCAGCCAAGGCCCTCCAGTGGGAGAAGGTTGGGGGAACAGCAGAGGGGCAGAGGAACTCCTGTGATCTAAACCTTGAAGCAGGGGCCTGCCTTGTTCAGAGAAAGACAAAAGCAGGGGGCTCAGAGCTGACAGAGGGTGTCTGCGCCTCACCATGTGTGTTAGCCTCTTTCACGCTGATGTGAATAAAATACCAGACAACAGCTTACGGCAGCAAAGGTCTGCTCTGGCTGATGACTTCAGACGTTTTCATCCCTCATGGTGGGGAAGCGATGGCAGAGTCCGCGGAGGTGGGAGCATGAGATAGCCGCTTATCCCACTGAAGAGTCACGCAAGAAGCCAAGAGAGGCAGGCCAGGACCAGGTTCTCTTGTAATCTTCAAAGGCTCTCCCACGGATACCAACTTTCACCCGTGAGGTCCTACCTCCTTATAGCTCTACAGCCTTCAAATAGTGCTATGCTAGGAGCTAGAGACTAACCACTCAAGCACGAGCAGGTAGGGGCCTTTCCAAGTTTAGGCCATATTACAATAATGGCAGCTGGCCCTGCCTTTCACACCTGGAGAGCAAGTGGGAGAGCACAGAGAAAACAGGGCAATTTTCGTGAATCTGAATAAGACGCTTTAGTGACCCTTATTGGCTCCCGGTAGTGTTTAAAACTTCTCCGGAGAGCATAAGCGAATAAACAAATGAAGGGGATTCACGCAAATCATCTTTGGTACATTTAAATCTGTTCTTCCCGGGAAATTGCTCTTAATTTTCTTTGTCAATACAGTTGCCAGACACATCTCTAATCTGACACAAGCCCACATCCATCCTCTTCAGTCCACTGCACCCATAATTATTATCTGTAGGACACTTTGCACTACTAACATTTCAATGTGTTTATGGATAGCATCCTCAGTTGGACCACTGCATCTTATAGGCCCAAACTTTCCGCTATTCTTACCCACTACTCGCACACAGAGCTAACAGATGCGGGCATTCTCCCACAGCCCATGCTTCAAAATACAGGAGAAGAAAGGCGAAAAGATTCAAAAAGGAGAAAAATAATGGAGGAGAAAAGGAAAGAAAGGTTTGGATGGCAACAACAAAGTGGATTTTAGACAATCCAACCAGGGCTGAAATGAAAATAGGAATGGTTTTCAAGATGGCACATGTAATTACAATTAATTAAATAGTCTGTTGCCTAAATTATTTAATTACTAAACTTCTCACAGCCTGTGAGCTGATTTAATCAAAAATGCCATAAAAATTAGAGATGCGGTGGATGGATGGTCTTTGAGAACATTCTGTTATAAATGGAACCCTCAGCCAGAGGAGGAGGAGGCAGGGAGAGGCAACAGTCAAGCAAGCTTTCTTCAGCCCCAGTCAGCGGGGATCTTTGGCTCAGAATTGGGGGAGAGGGGAAGAGGATGGAAAGTACCCGGGAATATACCATGGTGATATTCCAGAGCATAGATGTGGCCCTGATGGCAGTTGTGGGCACAGGAGTCAGAACAAACCCAAGCTCAGCTCAGCACTGACTGTTAACAAAGCGGACCTTTCTGGCTTTGTTTTTCTCATCCATAAAGCTAGATCATAATAATGGTGATAAAAAAAATAAGGCCAGTCTCCTGAGGTCACTATGCAGATGAAGGAAGCTAATATATGTAAACCACTTGACCCCATGAAAGGCCCCTGGCATGCTCAGTGATTGTCAATCCCCGGCTTTGATTTTGGACACTGCTTACTGTTGATACTGGGGACAGAGCTACATGTCCCTGTGTTTTAGTTCCTTTGAGTGATGGTCTGTGTGTGCGATATGATGCCGCTGCTGATGGGACACAAGCTCCGCTTGTCGCCAGCTCTGCTTCCTTCCTCCATCCCATCCATCGAGCTCGGCAATAACGCTTATCCTGTTTCCCTATCAGCTGGCCTCTGTCTCACCTGTGAGTCTCTCTGCCTCCAGAGCAAAGCCATTTGTTCTGCTGATGGCTTTTACCTTCCTGCACATTTTGTTTTCTTGGCTAAATGATTGTCTGACTGTCTCGGGTAGGTGGTTTATACCATAACCCAAGTATGTATCCGGAAAATGGAATGCATGGAGAGAGAATGTGAGATAGTCAGTGGAATAAAAGGCAGGTGTTGGCTGGGACATTTTATGGGGCACAGGAGAGAACATGCGCACTGGAAATATTCCAGTAGGAAGAGCCACGACATGTACCCTCGTCCTCCCTCCATCGCTACCATCCTAAGTCATGGAAGCTGGGGCATAGAAATGAAAAATGACTTCCTCACCTATAGTACCAGAAATCAGTCCCAAATTTCCTGTTCCCAGATGATATCCTTTTTATGATAAACTTTTATTTTCATTTTTCATAAATTTCTAGTATGTTGCTTTTGTCAACACCCCCCCCCCCTTAGAACAAACAGAAACTTAAAAAAGGTTGCCAATGCCAGTCTGGGTTTCCTCTGCCTTCCCCAATGACAAATGTCCCTTTAGCAATATCCTATTGATTTTGCTACCAGAGACCTCCTTTGACTTTTGTAGGAGCTAGGAAGGCTGGTTATGGGCATTAAGGACAGGTGTTTAGACAGCTAACAGGCTATCCTACAGACAACAAGAGGTCTGTGCCCTGCTTACACACATCCTGAGGTTAATGGTTTGTTGGATTATCATACTACAATTAATTCAACATGTTGATCTGACTCAGAAGGTATCTCTGACTTGGAAGCCTTCAGTAGGCCTGGACATAAAAAGAAAACTGTTCCAAGAAATTCTGAGCAGCCAAGGAAATCCCCATCTTGACTATGTTCACCAACTGTTAGGAAAACGGAAGGGTCTCTAATTTTCTTCTCAAATTTTCTCCCAGGGCAACTGACAGGTCTCTGGAAGTTTAGAAATTCTCTCTTCAAGATGTGTCCTGGTTTTACCATTTGTCTGCAAGTCAGTCAGATAATTCCAATACTCAGAGTCAGTCTTCTTATCATGACTTCACATCTACGCTTGTAGAACACATTTTATCAAGTACTTGGCAGGAGAGACGGAATGGAGAGGAGGTAATTCTCTTGTATTGCACTGACTTCAGAATTTTTAATAAAACTCCCCAAATCCAGTTGCACGCCAATGTAGATAGAATTGGAAATGTGTGCTTCAGACAAAATTAACCCTATAGGGTCTGGATTTAATTACAGGAGTTCCTGGCCATCCATGTCCCAGTATGGTGCTATGCTTCCTCTTACTACAGAGACATTCAATCAAATTATAGATCAAATTCATTTTCAACTCCTACAGTCCACAGAGGCCCATAGATTACTGAGAAGAGAGTTAGCATTATCCACTTTTGAATTCCTGAGTGTTTGTTTTAGAAATACATAAAATCAATTCCAATCCAAGAGGATTTACGTGGCCTCCCAAAGGAATCATGCATGCCTGATTTGGTCTAGCTGCTCCAGAGTTATCTGTTTAAGCTACACCCAGGCCATACAACACAGGCTAGCCCCACCTCCTTTCCCCTATCCAAGTTCCCAAACAGAACCTGCTGGTTCCTCTGCTTCATGGATTGTTTAGTCTAAATCTTAGATTAATCCAGAGATAAGAAAAATATCCACAACATTTGGAGCTATTGTGGATCATTTTACAGAACTGAGATCCATTGACTCTTCTGTCACAGGTTCAGGACCTGCATCCCCAGGATATTGGTATAAGTAGTAATAGTGATGATAATAACAGCTACCACTTACAGGCAGCTAACTGTGCTTTAAGTAGCTAAGTGTTCGACATGCAATCTTGTCTACTAACACATGTGTCAAGATCCTTCCCCCTACTGCTTTCCCATATGCCATGTCTCAGGACTTCCCCTCTGATTCTTGGTTGGATTCCTAATTCTCTTGTTCTTCCTTATTTCTCTTCTAGGACCAAAGAGCTGGCCCTGAACTCCATTTTGAGGATCAAGACAAGTCACTCATGGGCAGAACTTCCAAATAATGACTGTACCCTCTTCTTCTTGATTTCCAAAATCTTCTCATTACCCAGCAATACCTCTCTTGGGTATACCCAAAGGATGCACACTCATACCCCAAACACATTTGCCCAACCGTGTTCATAGCGGCATTATTTGTAATAGCCAGAACCTGGAAACAACTTAGGTGCTCCTCAACTGAAGAATGATTTTTTAAAAAGTGGTAGATTTACACAATGGAGTAATACTCAGTGGTTTAAAAAAACCAATGATATCTTGAAATTCGCATGCAAATGAATGAACTAGGAAAAAAACCATCCTGAGTGAGGTAACTCAGACCCAGATAGACAAATATGGTATGTACTCACTCATAAGTGGATATTAGACATAAAGCAAAGGATAACCAGCCTATAGTCCACCATCCCATCCAGAGAAGCTAGGCAATGAAGACAACCCTAAGAGAGACAGACATGGATCCCCCTGGGAAGGGGAACAGACAAGACCTCCTGAGAAAATTAGGAGGGTGAGAGAAGGGAAGGGAGGAAGAAAACAGGAGGGAACAGGATGCTCAAGAAGGGGAAAGGACAGAGAGGGAAAGAAAGGAAAGAGATATCTTGATTGAGGGAGCCATTAAAGGGCTATCAAGAAACATAACACTATGGAAATTTCCAGGAATCCTCAAGGATGACCACAGCTAAGACCCTAAGCAACAATGGAGAGGACACCTAAGTTGGCCTTCCCCTGTAATCAGACTACCTTAATTGTCATCATAGAACCTTCAACCAGCAACTGATAGAAGCAGATACAGATCTCTACAGCGAAGCACTGGACTGAGCTATCTAAGATCAGCCCAAGGGAAGGGGGAGTGATAATATGAGCAAAGGGGTCAAGACCATGATGGTGTTACTCACAGATACAACTGACTTGAGCTAGTGAGAGCTCACTGACTCTGGACTGATAGTGGGAGAACCTGCATGGGACCAAATTAGGCCCATTGAATGTGGGGCACAGTTGCAAGGCTTGGATAGTCTGTGGGGCCACTGGCAGTGAGATCAGGATTTATCCCTAGTGCTTGAACTGGATCTAGAAACACATTCTTTTTGGAGGGATACCTTGCTCAGCCTATATAGAGAGGAGGGCCTTGGTCTTTCCTCAAAGTGAAGTGTCAGTCTTTGTTGCCTCCCCAATGGGAAGCCTTACCCTTTCTGAGGAGCCAATGGGGAGGTGGGGTGGTAGAAAAATGGATGAAGCAGGAAGAGGGAAGAGGGGAGGGAGTGGGAACGGTGATAGCTATGTAAAATGAGAAAGGATTGTATTATAAAAAAAAAAACTTTATAAAAAGAAGAAAAAGAAAAAAAAACCAAAATCTCCCTATTTTGACTTCTTGCTGAGTCTAGTTCTCTGCTTTTAGAATCCCAGTACTCTGTGAATCTTTGACTGAAGTGACCTCTCTTGACACTGAGCCCCTATCACCCCAGACTAGGTCTCATGCCCTTCGGTTCCCTGATGCCATAGGCTAAAGCCTTTAAATGAAAGGAAGGAAAGGAGGAAGGGAGGGAGGGAGGAAGGGAGGGAGAGAGGGAGAGAGGGAGAGGGAGGGAGGGAGGAAAAAAAATTGCAAGTTGTCAGACTTTCCAGCACAGAGTTCCTTGTGCTTCTCCACAGCTAATATGCATTTGGGTATGATTTTAAATCTGCTCAGTTTATATCAGCATTGAAGGAGGTGACTGTGCAGTTCCAAGTGAATCTTACAGACGTGACTGTAAAAATTCATCAGACAGAATAGAGTTAGTGCATGTGAGTCTGCTATTGAAGAAAGTATGGGATAATGAAAGGTGAGCAGGAATTCATGGCAGTCTTAGCTTATATGTGTTGCCCTACACACCTCTCGAGTTCTAGTGGTCGCTGACAAACAGCATGCTGGAGTCTGCAATTGAGCAGATGGGACTTATTACATGGTGCAGTTGTCAACTGTGTACCCTTATTGCCATCACTCAGGGGTCTATAATGATGGAAGTCGGGATAACATGGATAATTAAAATCGAAAGAGATTCAGCATTATTTTTAATCCATCAATTTTTCCCACACCTAACCTTATTTTCTGTCTCACAAACATACAAATTAGTGCTTTATTTCCCTACTTCTACCTACTATGGAAATAGAAAAGACTGATTTACAAAAATCATCTGAAAAGGAAAAGTAGCAAAAGAGAAACGAATAGAGACTTGGGTAATCCACAGCCTGATGGGTCATGCCTTAGATGACAATGAAGGAGGCATAATATATTTCTATTTTCATGGTAGGTTTGTCATTAGGGACAAAAATAATCCAGGTATCAGCTAATCAGTGTCTGAATAATTAAGTGTTGGATGAACCTCTCTGCAGCTCTGAGCAGAAACCTTCCACTAAGGGGGAAATGTCAAGTCTAATGTCACCTGGGCTCCTTCTCCTTGTCTAAAGCTTGTCTCGCCTGTGACTTTAGATTAAATCTCTTTGCTCAGACTTCTTATCAGTACATGTGGCCTCATGATCACCATCAGACAGTGCTCTGCAGAGAAGTATAATGAGGGGAAGAGGAGTATCAGTCCCAGAGGTAATACGCACCTCTCCACATACCCCCCTCTAGTGAAACTTAGAAGTGACTCGTTCCTTTAACAGACTCCTCCATGACTTGTCAGGCAGCATGTGAGCATCTAATTGGCCTTCTCTACAGAAGAATAGCTCGCAAAGTTGGACACTGTGAGCCAGGTTCTTTGGGAGGAGGGAGTACTGACCTTCTGTTCACGTCTCTAGTCCCCAGTGCTGAGATATTCTCTGGACAAAGAAGAAAGAACGAGAATAAACTTTCCTCTGTGCAAAATCCTACTGGAGGAGATGCCTCACAAATCTGCTCTGGTCCAGTGGTTAGGAGACCAGGTTTCTTGCTCATTAACATTAGTCATTACAGAGCTCTTGG
Organism: Microtus oregoni; assembly: GCF_018167655.1. NCBI lineage: Eukaryota > Metazoa > Chordata > Mammalia > Rodentia > Cricetidae > Microtus > Microtus oregoni. The sequence goes on from NW_024543072.1 coordinate 39,172,083, forward strand.
ACAGAGTATAAGATGTCCCAATACATGGCTATTTCTGCATTAAGCTTTCTTTCTCTTTCATATATTAAGACCCCAAACCCACTTGGAACAGCTCTTATAATTAGATAGCTGCCTGGTGAGCAGGCTCTTGGGCATATGGCATCTACTCAAATAGCATCATCAAATATACAAGCAAATGCAGCTTTGAACTTCAGTGGTAGAACTGGGAGAGGAGTTAAAACTGATATGGTATCCAGGGTTGCCAGTCACAAGGGTCCACATGGGCTAGGGAAAGAGAAAGCCAGGGCCAAAGCTCATAGCTGATATTAGAATGGCACCAATCCTTTCTGCCATTTTAGCAAGATCCCTCTGTCAATTAACTGAGTGACCCCAATGGATCACCCATCCGTAGCCTCAGTTATACTCTATCTCATATTTAAGGCAAAAGATACCTGCTTGTGTCTAGAATATCTCTTTGTTCCAAATGAAAGTATTCAAAGTATAAAAACAACCCCTTTATTTTATTTGCCTTTAAACTCTTATTCATTCTTAGGTGAACACAGGTTTATTTTTGTAGTTTAGAACAAAACTTGTGAAATCATTCTTGACTTCTTTCCTGCAGCACTAACCATTTAACTCCAGCAAATTTACACTATCTTCAAAATATATCCAGAATGTGGTCTCTCCCCTACTGCACACGTCCTGGTCCAGGCCACTGGCATCTTTCTTGAAAAATTTGTCCCACAGTAATTTATTTTTTATATAACAGCAAGAGAGACGTTTTTATTTGTTTGTTCTGTTTTTATTAACCACTGCATACTGGCTTACTTGGAACTTGTGTAGGCTAGGCTGACCTTGATCCCTCAGTGACCCTCCTGTCTCTCACTCCAGGGTGCTGGAATTAAAGGTGTGAGCCAAGACGTCCAGCCAGGACGGGTCTTTTAAATTCCAAGTCAGATCATGTCACTCCTCTTCCATGACTTTCTAGTTCCCACAAAGTAATAGGCAAGGCTCTCATAATGGCCTGTAAGACCTTCTATGATCTTGTCTAAGCTAACATTACAACCTCTCTCAAAATCTTTGGTGTATCCCCGACAGGTCTTCAGGTCCATTTGAGAATTTTGAACTTACTCTTCCTTCAGTTTGGATTCCGGTTCTGAATATTCATATTGTTCCCTTTTCACTTCATTTTGGTCTCTCCTCAGAAGTCTTTTATTGGTTTTGTCTGTATTGTTTAATAACCTGATTCCTTAGTCTTGATCATTTTTTTCTATATAACATTAAAAAATGTAGTTAACTGAGTGCAAGGACTTTTTGTATTTTTTGCTTTCTAGTTAGCAAAGAAAACAATGAGTTTTGTTACAACATTTTTGGGTGTATATATCATTGTACTTTGATCATGATCACCTTCCCTTACCCTCCTTCCCACCCTGCCCATTTCTTCCCACTGGTTTTCTTATTACATCAACATAATCTTCCATCTATATCTATATCTATATCTATATCTATATCTATATCTATATCTATATCTATATCTATATCTATATCTATCTCATATATAGATGTATGTATATACACAGATAGATAAAATCTGCATATGGGAGAAAAGACACATGGTATCTGTCTTTCAGAGCCTAGCTTATTCCACGTAAAATGATGGTCTCCAGTTTCATCCATTTTTCTAAAAATTATAATTTCGTTCATCACCATAGCTGAATTATAGCTCACTGTTCTTGGATACTACACTTTACTTTATTAATTCATCCATTGTTGGGCATCTGTATATTTACTTGAGAATAGCGCTGTAATGATCTTGCACGATCCAGTATCTCTGTAGTATGCTGACTTAGATTTCTTTGAGTATATATTCAAGAATGGTATGGTTAGAGCATATGGTAGGTCTATTTTTAGTTTATGGAAGAATGGCCATACTGGTTTCCAGAGAGGCTGCACAAGTCTATATCCCCACCAGCAGTGGCTGAGGGTTTCCTCCCTCCTTCAGCCTCACTAGTATTCATTACAATTTACTTTCCTATGATAGTGGTTAAGAGGGCATCTCTGTATATTTTTAATGTACATTTCCCTGATAACTAAGAATGTTGGACATCTTTTCAAGTATTTTTGCCATTTATATTTCTTTTTTGAGAAGTATATATTCAATCATTTGTCCATCTATTTATTTATTAGGTGTTTTTTTTGGAGCTTACTTTAATTTTTTACATATTCTAAATATTAAACTCCTTCCTAGTGTGGCAAAGATTTTCTCATATTCTATAATCTGCCTCTTAACTTTGGTGATTATTCCTGTTCAGAGTCTTCCAACTTTAATTCAGTCATCTTAGTCAGTTCTTGAAATTGTTTCCTGAGCTATTTAGAGTCTTGTACAGAAATTTTCACAATAGCATTTCAGCTTATTTTACGTCTATGTCCCTTGTTGCTAGAACAGTGCCTGGAGCGTAGCATACACTCAACAAATACTCATCGACTACATGATTAAAATCAGTTAGATAAAGCTCCCTGCATTATGAGGTGGTGTGAATAAGTAGGTCATTCCGAAGAGAATTTTCTTTTATGGGAGACCAAAAAAAATTTTTTCTCTGTGTGCCTAACTTCAGATTATCTCATTAAAAGTGGGGGCTGTGGAATAACAGTTCCATGGTCCTCAAGTTTCACACTTCCTTTTCCTATACAAGGTCTGTGTCTGCCAGCAAACTATGCAATATCATTATGAAACAATCACTATAAGGGAATGACACAGTAAAATATGTGGACATCCTCCTTGGAGGGAGAATTTATTGGGACCTGGTTGTGAAGCCAGTAGCTGGCACCATTTTCCCTAGTGCCAATATGAATCAGAGAGTTGGCATATGACTGAATCTAAAGCTTGCCCATCCATCTAATGGAGAACTCTCATTATGAAAACTTGCTTTCTCTTGCCTATTTCAGAAGTCATTAATTAAGAGCCCCATCTTAATGGTTCTTCACTTGTGGAAGGACTCATTTCAGGTTTCTGTAGCCTATTTCGATTCCCCTTGGGTTGCAGGGGATCTACAATTAAACACATGTTCTCTCCTTTGTATGATAAAACTCTTGGTCATCATTTGAAGGTTCAAGGCTAGACATTCATCATTTCACAATCTCACCTGATCAACATGGTATTACAGCTAGTAAATAAATGTATTATATATATTCATTATAGTATGCATTGTGTGTGTGTGTGTGTGTGTGTGTGTGTGTGTGTGTGTGTGTGTGCATGTGTGTCAGGGAGTGGTAAGGGTCAAAATTACCAAATAGTCCAAGAAACAAAACATAAGCTAGTTTTCTCCAAATAAAAGAAGTTCTCCAATGCCTTACCAAGTACAGTATAGACCAATAATTGGTCTAATTTGGATTGAAAAAATAATAAAGGCCTAATTTAGTATACAAATCCACATTGTGTGTAGAGTTGTGTAACTTTAAATACATATTTTCTGGCATATATTCATGAATTGTTGTCTTATTCTGACAGTACAGAACTCAATAATGCTGGTGGAGAATGTTCCATAAAGCAAAATAGAACTCGGCAAAAATTTTTGGAATTGGTCAAAAATATTTCTGGAGACAACTGATAGAATTCATGCTTTGGGACCCCACATATAGCAAGTTTCAAAACTTAAATTAATTTCAACCTTTTTAGAAACCGATGAGAGATGGGAAAAGAAGAGAAGAGGATATCATTTTTGTAGCTTGCATTGTATATAAGATAAAAATAAATAAGTTGTTCACACGAATACCGTGCGATGCCGCTAAGTGTCTTCATCGTGAAGACACAGTCATGCAAGGATTAATGTGCGCAGCAGCATCTTCCATCACTCACAATGGTATAGAATGTCATAAGGATCAAGGAGTTTCCCTGTGGGTAGGATAAGGGCATGATCAGCTGTGCTGAGACTCCTTATATGCTTTTGTCTTTCAGCTACAATTTAAAAGATAAAAAAATCTTTCCTAAGTCTGACACTGAAATAAAAAACTACTTTTCACTAATGTAGCCCTTTGTTCATGAGGCTGGGTTACAAATGGTTTGCTGTAGGCACTGGGGTTGTGCTGAGAATCCTTTCTATTAAACCCAGAGGGGAGATGTGTGAGTCAGTTATTGACTTCCAGAGCCTCATAGCTCAGGTTAAAGAAATGAGCTATCCAAGGTGCTGGAGTCCATCACCGCAGAAAGGAAATGGAATTTTCATGCTCAATTCACTCCAGTTCCAGACGTTTATTGAGAACTAATATGTATTAGGTACTGTTAAGCTGACGTGATGAAGATGAATAAAACCTTGTCTCTGCTGCCAAGTAGGTCATAATCAGGAAACAGAGAGCCAGGTCAGATAATACCAATCTCAGGTCATGTCAACCCTAAAAGATACTTGGAAAACAAAGGAAAGAAGTGACCATTATAGCTCAAAGGGGTAAAAAGTGCAACCCTAATAAGAAGACCTATGAGCTAAATGTTTGAGAACACTCCCACTACTATTTTGTCACCAATCCCCAAAACATAGCCAGATATTTAGAAAGTACATGGGCACTGTGCTCACATACACACCTGTATTTGTGTTTGTAGTTGAGAGTAGAGGGACATACTGTGGCAAGCTTATAAAACCATATATGCAAAAATCAAGAAAACGTGATACTGCAAGGAATTTTGTATACTACTGAAACTTGGTATTAGAGGCAGAGAGTCACAGAGGAGAAATAGCCAGAGGCTAGGTCATGAGAGGAACTTGGACATTCTGCAAGCAGTCAAGTCACTAAAGGAGTTTGAAATGAAGAAGTGCTATGGTTTCTTCCCTGAGCTAATCTACAGCACTGTAGTGCTATAGGCAAAGAATTGAAGTTGGTACCCAAGGTGAGCTGGAGAAGAATGAAGAGTCAGAGACTGGCTAGAATGTTGAAACTGAGCCAGAGGTGATGAGCATAAGCTTATAATCCCAGTACACTACAGGAAAATGCACAAATGTCATGAGTACAAGATAAGTCTGGGCTATATAACAAGACCCTATCGCATAAACAAACATATAAACAAGAAGGGGCCTGAAGTAGGACAATGTTCTTTCAAAAAAGGGGTAGTTTCAAGAATCCTGAAATAAATAGTAACAGAATTTTTATAACAGTATTGCAAATAATATAGCTTCTGAGTGATTATTTATGGTGTAAATGGCTGGGAATGAATGAGAAGCTTCTCCCTTCACAGAGGTTAGGCTCTAGTGTTGTCATCCTAGGAGAGGAAAGCAAAATAAAAGCCATCAGGAAAGGATCTAGAAATAGAAAGGCCGTTCTGCAAATCCCAGAGAACTTTTCAATCATTCCTCTCCTTTTCAGTAGGCAATGAAAAATCTATAGAAATATGACCACAGAAGTAATGCCAAATTCAACACTCATAGTATCTATTCAATATTCAGCAATACACATGTGGTATTGCAGATGGTTGTGGGATGTGATGGTCTAATTCCAACAGTTTCAAAGGGGAAAACAGAATGTTATAAGACAACAGCCAGTCATTTGGTGCATCCTGATTGTTTAAGTGATGTGAGAGTCAGCAATCATGTGCAAATTAAAATATAATTATGCACACAGAGCATCCAGGATTAAGTCACATTTCAGGGATGTGTGTTCAAATACTAAACACCCTTTGAAATACACTGTGACCATGATTTGCTATTTACCCAAGAATATTATTACTTAAGCAAAATACACAGGTAGGGATTGCTTAATGCATTAGTGTGCATGGTAAATTGGGAGGTGTGTAAGCTACTAAGCATTCATGCTACCCCAAAGGGTCAGTAAACAGTTTAGGCAAGTGTGCACCAACAAACACACTGTGCAGCATGTCATTACTCTCTTGGCAGTACATACTGCTTCGCTCTGAGGGGGCTGGCTCAGTTTATTGATGATCTGATCAGAGCCACTCCACACCACAATCCCCAGCTGGAAGCTGTGTATTGATATAGCCCTGATGTGAGCTGGGCTATGCCTTAGTCTGGCCAAATCTGTGGTTATAGGCAGGAATATCGTGGTGGTAGACATGGTAAAAGTGAAGAGAGACTGAGCTTGTGATGTAATGTAGGAGAGTGATTGACTCTTTATTGTTACCATTTTTTACACCTCTGGCCTAGCTGGGCAGCTGTAAGTGAGGGGGTGTTAATGGTAACAACCTGGGAACAGTTTATACATTATGGCCTTATCTGTTTTCATTTCTCTGCAGATCTCTGGACCAGACAAACCTCCATTGCCCCTGTCTTCCCATGACACAGGGAAAGTTTGGAGTTCAGCTTGCTTTTTATAGGAAATCCTAAAAAGAAGTATATTCTTTTCTCCTTGAAGCACCCCTAAATCTTAATAATTCCTCCCAGCATCTAGGCCTTCATTGAGTAAGTCCCACCTTTGCTCTCTGTGTCGGATGCCCGATTCATGACTCATTTCTAAGTACTCTTTCTCTCACTTCATATTTATGAATCAACTTTCATCCTCCACATAATTTAAGCTCTGCCCCCATCCCAGTGCTTTGGGAGTGGATTAATAGTCAATACTAAAGTGAACAAATTAGCAAGTACTTATTGAATGTTAATCGGGTGTGGAACTCACAGAAAGTACAACTAAAAGATTTTATTTAAAAAAAATTACAATTCCAGCTGAGAAGATTTAAAGAGTGATAAACGATGTAATTTGAAAGCAATAATAAAATGGCTTGTTTTAAATAGTCATGAGACAATTAATTTATATGCTGTTTACTTTAAAAAATACCTTAACAAACATAAGTAAATCACATGTATACAGGAAACTAACTGAAAAATGACAGGTCAAGACCAGGAAAATGAGGTAGAGATATAATTTTGCTCCAAAGTTAGGATCATCAAAGTTAGCATGAGGACAGGCTTTAAGATTTACAGTAGCCAAGAAAAAGAAAGAAAATGAACATCCAGAGGTTTACAACTTTCATGTGTACTAAGAGGAAGTATTCTGCTTTGCCAGGAGAAGCAAACACTTCTATAGAAATTTATGTGGATCATCATATCAGAAATGTTGGACAACATAGTGAATGATATCTTCCACAATAATTTTTAGACAAACTGTGGAAATGGTATTTATTGGGTTGCTTCTTAAAATGGACTCGATAAAAGTCACAGGCATTATAGCCAACATAACTCAGTAAAGCTATTTCTGCAGAGAATGAAGTTAATGTGACCCAGGAATATAGCTTTCTATGCAGCCCGCAAGGATTTAATAAACATAAAGCAATAGATGATTGGTATATACTTTGATCCAACTAAACACTTATTGGTTGCCACCACTGCCCCCCCTATCTGGAACTAAGAGTCAGTTGCTTTAGTGTTGAATACTGAAAATACAACAATATTAAAGGAAAAGTCATGTGTTTTAGAAATCGGTCCTGAACACATGGCCAACAGGTGTTTTGTTATGATATCTGGAACACTGAAGCTATTTTGCTGGGGACCCTAAGGAAGGCTTAAGACAGGAACATGTCTTTTCCTAGTGCCCTTATACCAAGACAGAAAAATGAGGTTTTGGTTAGAGTATTAAAGGGTGTTCGTGTAGATTTTAACCAAATACCTGAGGTCACAAGCTTACAAAGACGAAAGGTGTATATATGTTGGCTTGTGACTTTGGTGGTGTCAGTCTATGACCAGCGTGTCCTGTGTAGAGCCTGAGAGGCCAGCATATGAAGGCGAAAGCACATGGTATAGCGAAGCTGCTTGTCCCATAGTCAGAAAGCAAAGAGAGAAATAGCAAAGGGCCAAGGTCCCCAAACACACCCTGAGGCATACACCCAATAACCTAAGAACTCCCGTGCTAGCCAGCTTCCAACAGTCTCACCCCTCCCAGCAGCATTGCCCTAGAGATCCAGCCTTTCCCACGGGCCTTTTGCACACTCAACACTCGAATTAGAGCAGGTGTGTTGGGACAGGAAGTGGGAATAATGGCATCCCAGCTGCAGGTGGTCCAACAGTTCTTCACTCACGATTCAGGCCTCCACAAACTTCCTATCCTAAGGCTACACACAGGCTTCTCATCTGCCTAAGTAGGAATATATTATAGCTCAGGACACACGACGAATGTTGTGGCTGGATGTTGTTTGAACTGCCTGGATCACTTTTTATTAGAAACAAAGCCCTGGAAATGGTGGCCTTTCATATGGCAGAGCACTAAGCTGCCAGGATTTTCACTGTCCGATTCTGATGGGGTGGCAGGGGCAGAGCCAGCTAGAATCCTTCCTGCAAATAACCTTCAAGATGGCCTATGAAACCTGCCAGCTCTACCTCTGGGGACTCACTCTTTGAACTTCCTGTCTTTAAGAGTTTACTCTCCAAAAAAAAAAAAAAAAAAACCTTCCAGAAAGGAGAGCAAAGGATCTATTCCTATAGTCAGAAGGACCATCCATTTCAGAGATCCCAAACTTGTTGCCTGCAAACTGAAGTTAGGCTGACAGATTGATTGACAGCACAAAATTTTCATGTAAAATTCAAACTTCCAGAGCTCTTTTGCAAGTCTGGCATCATTGGGCCTGTATTAGCTTATGGGTTTTTGTTTGTTTCAGTTTGGTGTGAGATTTTTAAAAAGGGCTGTAGCTCAGGCTGGCCTGGAATAGCTGAGGATAGCCTTAATCTTCCTATCCTTGCCTCCACACCCCGAGTGCTTGGATTGCAGGTATATGCCCAGTTTATGCAGTGCTAGGAAGTGTCTCAGGGTTCCGAGCATGCTAAACAAGCACTCTACCAACTGAGTTGTGTCCCTAGCCTGGCAATAGTTTATACGTCAATCAGCTGGAACAGGAAGACCCCTGCCCACCAGTCACAGCACTGTTCCTGGGTTTTTCCCTAGACCTGGTATGCTCCAGAATCTTCTGCTGGACTCAGTTTCTCTATATCCTCTGTGCATTTGAGTTTTAATCCTTGAACATTCATATCTTGAGGGGATGAGACCTTGATCAAAGTCATATATCAAATTCCTGACAAAGCCAAGAATTAACACTGCCTTCCCAAGTCTCCCAGATCTCTGCACCACAAATTGAAACCCTGAGCAGACTGAATAGGGCCGAGCCGTCTCATGACCAGGTAAGGACTCAGGAACATGCCAGAGACAAGCTCCATTCACAGAAATTTGCCCCAGGCTGACGCTGCTTGCTATAATATTTGACAGCTTCCTCCAGAAAAATCAATTTGTTTAGAACAGTAACTGAATTTACCCAGGGTGAAAATGTTTGGTATATGCAAAGAAGGAGGCCTCACATTTCCTTTGAAACCCTTTCTAACCTATGAACGAACTGAATTATTTACCATATATACATGACCAGCAAAACTATTGAAGTCTATTTTCTTGGGGAAGGGACATTTAAAATTTAAGAGCATGAGAATTTAGTTCTCTGAGAGCATTTCTGCCAGCACACATTGTCTTTCTTTGTTATAACATTTGAAAGTATGTTTGTCACTATTTTGTGCTGTAAAAGAAAAAGAGGAGGTGGTGGTGGGGGAGAGAAAGAAAAGCTCATGATCCGGGGCTCTCATTTAGAAGCAAAGCAAAATGAAGGGAGGAGGGGAAGCTGGAAGGAATGGCTCTGCCTAGATGAAGAAATCACAGGCAGAACGCTTCCAAGCTGCTAAACACCAGAAGGAGATAGCAGGCAGCGTGTGAAATGCCAATTATGACGGAACTATAATATAAAGAGTCCTAACAGCAGTCCACGCTGCGCTTTGGAAAGCCTTGAGTGCCAGGCAGGCTGAATCCTCCCGCGTCGGTGCTTGACGCTGGGGCTTTCCTTACCTGGGAGCTCTGTGGTTCCAGGGCCTTGGTCAGGTGGGAAGCCCTAAAGCAGCTCTCCAGCAAAGACGCCATCAGTCCCCCTCTGCCATGCTAAATCAATTGGCTTCTTCGCTGGGGCACACCCGGTTCCCCACTTTTCCCAGGGCAGTCTCTTAATGAGTCCTCCCCACTGTGTTCACTGCGCATGGCTGGAACCTTTGCTCCTTCTTCCTGCGTCCATCTTTCACCTCCAAGCCTTCTCTTCAGTTCTCTCCTCCATGAAACCTGGCCCAAGGAACTCCAGTCAACCAGACTTCCATTTTCCTTCCCCTCGCTGCTGGCCTGGTGCTACTCCTTCCTGGCACTGACAATACTCTGACTCACTGTGCAGCTCTGGTTCAGCTGTCACTATTCTAACTAGATTGTGAGTTTCTTGAGACAGGAACAGCTGTTTATGCCTCCCAAATCTCCAGGGTTTTGTTGCTGTTTTGATTTTTTGTCTATAACCATTTGATAAATGTTTAATGGAAATAGGAGTCTAGGTTGTTTTTGTTTTTTGTTTTTTGTTTTTTTTTAAAAAAGTGTACCATGTGGTTGGAATGAGAAGGACCATGTGATGCCAGGAAGGAAGTATACTACTTCATCATGAGACACAGCCTTAGGTGAGTTGGTCAGCTTAATACAGCTCAAAGTGGGCTTCCCTGCCCCATGCAATCTCATTGCCCCATCCCCAATAGCAGCATATGTCCTGGCACCTGTGTGAGAGATATAAACGGACCAGTTTGTAGTGATATTTCATTTGTATTTTAATAAATAAAGCTTGCCTGAAAATCAGAGGGTAAAACTACCCCACTCGTCAGCTTCACAGACCAGGCAGTGGTGGCTCACACCTTTAATCCCAGTAGCCACACTAGTCAGCCATAGAAACCTGGTGGAAGTGGTGCACACCTTTAATCCCAGCCCTAGAGAGAAACATAAGATGGGAGGAGACAGCTCTTAGGCTTGACTTGAGTGCAGCTAGCTCAGTTAGTAGAGCATGGAACTCTTACTCTCAGGGCCGTGGGTTCCTGCCCCACATTGGGTGCCACCAGTTTTAGTCCTTGACATTTCAGTGTCCTTTTCTCTGTGTGTGTGGGGGATCCTTCTGAGGCCTCACTACCCTGTCATCCAGACTTGGCCTCCTCTCAGATCACACTATCAAATGTCCTTTCCCGTACTTGCCTGGCCTCCTTCTAGAAAAAAAAAAGATTTAATTTTCTTTTGTCGTGCTAAAGCAGAAATACCCTTCCTTCAAGTCTTCTTTCTCCTCAGGCCCAGCCAAGCTCTCCTGCTGACCCATAGCCTCCGCCTCCGTAATGACTGAACTTCTCATCCCAAGAAATAAATCATCTTCACAGGGGCTCAGCCCAACTCTTCAGGACCCTTCCCTTGACGTATCTTCACCAATGGACTCTTGGCCTCTCACAACGCCATGCCTCAGCATTTCTCCATGATCCCTTCACTCCTGAAACCCTTGTGCTGTCTGAACTAGCAACATTCAATAGCATAGGGAGTTCTGAAAATGGCTGTTTCCTAAATAAGAAGGTGAATCCAAAGACAAACATATATGCATCCTCCTGAATATTAACCTTCATCAGGTGATGAAAGGAGACAGAGACAGAGACCCACACTGGAGCACCGGACTAAAGTCTCAAGGTCCAAATCAGGAGCAGAAGGAGAGAGAGCACGAACAAGGAACTCAGGACCGCGAGGGGTGCACCCACACACTGAGACAATGGGGATGTTCTATCGGGAACCCACTAAGGCCAGCTGGCCTGGGTCTGAAAAAGCATGGGATGAAACCGGACTTGCTGAACATAGCGGACAATGAGGACTACTGGGAACTCAAGAACAATGGCAATGGGTTTTTGATCCTACTGCATGTACTTGCTTTGGGGGAGCCTAGGAAGTTTGGATGCTCACCTTACTAGACCTGGATGGAGGTGGGTAGTCCTTGTACTTCCCACACGTCAGGGAACCCTGATTGCTCTTTGAGCTGGTGAGGGAGGGGGACTTGATCGGGGGAGGGGGAGGGAAATGGGAGGCGGTGGCGGGGTGGAGGCAAAAATCTTTAATAAATATTTAAATTAATTAAAAAAAAGAAAGAAAATGGCTGTTTCCTTCTCCAGACACACAGTTCCCAGTAGTTCAATCCTATGCCACATTAACAGCATCTACCCACCATTCCTGCTGCCCTCTGACCCCGAGGGCCTTAATGACTCCCTAAGGCAAGAGGGATTGAACAACAGGACAAGCCAAGCTACTGGATGCCAGAAGCCCTCCCCAGATTTGCACCATTCCAAGTTGAATTCAAGGAAGCCTTGAATTCAGTGCCAGCCCATCTCTCTTCCAGACTTGCATCCTCCACTTGTTCTAGCCTTCTGACTTTTGCTCTGGTACTCTAAGCTCTCTTCCTGTGGTTGACTTGCCATATCTCCTTCCCAAACTCTCCCCCAGACACTGTCCTCCATAGTTCAAGCCTCAGCTCAATAGTCCTCTCTATAGAGCTCTTTTCTTCACTTCCTGTTTAAAGGACACACTGACTGCCACCTGCTGTCTGTCTTAATTACACAGTCTGCTGTTTGCTTCTCAATATTCAACACTGGCTTGGAGGTATCTGAAACTATGATGTCGTTGTGCTAACTGTGTGAAGCCCATTCCCCTACCATTCTGCCATGAATTTCACCACAGCAGACATCACCTTTGTTTTTTGACTTTACTTCAGAACTGAGTGCTGGGCCTTGCACAGGGGATGGGTCCTCCTCCTTACAGCTGGCAGGTGGCTCCTCTCCTCTCTGCAGTGTTCCACACATCCACCACATGGCTGTCTGCACAGCCAGCCTGTTCACTCTACCCGCCCTTGCCTAGAAACTTCTCTGTTTGCTTTCCCTCACGCTCACCCATGTCCTCTCTGTGAGTACTGTTTCCACTGCCTGGAAGACGTGGCTCTCATTTTTCTTAAACTGGTAAAATATTATGACTTCCCCCTGTTAATATGTGTTAAAATGATTAAGTATTAATATTAAAAACAAATAGAGCAAAGCATGATGTCAAGTAGAGCCTCTCAAACTGGAATCAACAGAGCCCTGGGGAACTTTTACATTTTATGCTTTCATGTTGATATCAATCTTTTAAAAGTAGTACTTGGTAACAGCGTATCTTTCTTTATCAAGTCAGCCACCTCACAACCGAGTTCTCTGCATTGCCTGCACTGTATTGCTTTCACAACCTTAGCAGCAAGGAGGCTTTGTTTATATGGTAAACTAAGGAGAAACCTGTCGCTAGAAAGCAGGGACCTCTTCCCCTACCTCCTTTATGTCCCTCCCTATCACTGCTCCATCCTTACCCCATTGCTACCCCTCCCCCACCTCATTCTCCCCCTCTTTTCCCATTAAGACCTCTGCTCTACCTTTTCACAATCACAATTCTAAAAGGTGAGGAGGCCCTGAGGATTGAAGGACCCTGTCATTGGAAAGGGGTTTTCATCCAGGAAGAGGGTTCACAAGCCCTCTGAGGGGAAGGGAAAAATGAGGGGAAGATGGGAGAAACAGATTCTCTGAGAGGAGTAAGAGAATATTTGCCATAAGGAGAGAAATCCAAGTCAACACATTTTTTAAAAAAGCATGTATGTGAGAGAGAATTAAGATGTTTCAATAAAATTGAAAACATTAGATGGAATGGATAACTTTCAAAATACGTGTGTGTATGTATGGTGTGTGTGTGTACTTGCACGAGTGTGTGTGGTATGTGTATGTGGTGTGTTTGTGTGTATGTATGTGGTGTGTGTGTGTGTGTGTGTGTGTGCTTGTGTGGTGTATTGTAGTGTGTGTATATGTGCAGTGTGGTATCTGTGTGCGTGTTTGTGTGTGGTGTGTGTGTATGTGTGTGTGGTATGTGTGTATGTACATGTGTGTGTCTGTGGTGTGTGTGTCTGTGGTGTGTGTGTTTGTGGTGTGTGTTTGTATGTACGTGGGTATGTTTGTGTGTGTGTGATATATGCATGCATGTGTGTATGGTATGTGTGTGGTGTGTGTGTGTGTGTGTGTGTGTGTGGTGTCTGTGTGGTGTCTGTGGTGTGGTGTGGTGTGGTGTGTGTGTGTTCCAGGTACTAAAAGGTAACTGGGCCCTTCAGTCTTAGACCCAATCATTTACAAAGGTTCAAGTTACAGACAATGCCTGCATTTTACAAGTTGTTCTAGAAAACAGAGAAAGGGAGAAAGCCAATTCATTTCAGAAAGTTGATACCATTGTGGGCCTAAGGTTGAGTAAGGACAATTATAGGGACAAAAACAAAACAGATTTGTTACATTTAATACATATAGAAACAAAACTCCTAGAAGAAAGAGTGACTATTGGAATACAATAGCAAATTGAAGAACTACCACCAAGTAAGAGTTAACACATGAAGAAAGTATTTAAACAGAGAGATTGATCTGCTTCAAATCACTAATTGTGGATGAAAAAAATAATTGTACTAACATTTTAATATAGTCAAAGTATTTGCTGAAGCATAAATCTACCTATTTAAAGATGACTTGAAAAATAAGAACAGAACTTCGTCAGGCTGATAAAGTTCAATACTAAAGACATTTTGTACCCTTAAGCAAATAGATTACTTTATATTTCTGAATGAGAGTGTTTTTATCAGCGAGTCAGAAAAAGAATTTTTGAGCAAAATTTGAGTGGGACAAGGAACAAGATGAAAAATTAATACATTTAATCACATCAAAATTAAAAATCTCTCCTCACTGGTGGCCATGAAGAGTAAAATCCACAAAGAGGTCATGAGCATGAAAATGAATTTTTCAATTTAGGAAACCAGGAAGAAGTGAAGATCTGCATTATTAAATAATTTTTGCCAATTAACAGAAAGGAAACCTAGGAGAAAGGTGGGAAAACCCTACGGGTAGAGAATTCACTGCAGGAGAAAACAAATAGGTTAACACGTGTTTCTAAAGATAGCAAAACCCTCCATTGATTTTTTAAATGCTAATTAAAACAGTGAACTAATACCTCACACCTATCAGGTTAGCAAACATTTTAAAGTCAGACACTAGGCACTGCTGGTAAGAAGTGAAAGGGGGACACATGTAACGCCACGCTCCTTGCTGCTGACAGTGTAAGTGAGCACCATGGCTGCGGAGAACACCGCTGTGTTGAATGCTACAGGCAGCTTATTTGAGGACCACCAGGCCAGTTCTGGGGCCACACTCCAGGAAAGCACTCATCTGGACCTACAAGGACACTGGCAGAACTCTATTTGTGGCAGCCAGCAACTGGAGGGCACCTAGGTGTACCATGATGTAACTTCACCAATGGCCTCTTGGCCTCTCACATCGCCATGCCTGAGCATTTCATCACAATCCCTTTACTCCTGCAATCCTCGTGCTGTCTGAACTAGCAACATTCAGTAGCGCAGGGAGTTCTGAAAACGGCAGTCCATGAGAAAAATGAGAGACAGGCTGACTCTAGCCATCACTCAATATATACACCAACTGAAACCAAGCTGCAAAACACTATCTATATTTATTTGGCAATAAAAGTTTAGAAGATGTCCAAGGACATGCAGTTAGGGCATGTGGGGATGGGAGGGTGCTGGGACAGTAGAGACCAGGGAGCAGAGGAGAAAATTTACAAAGAATAGCACAGAAGAGTCATTTGCTATGGGCAAGTTGGGATAGTTTGCCATGGTTTGAGAAATGTAATTAATTCAAATTTTCTAGCTCGAGTTTGCAGAAAAGGACACATGTGCTACAAACACTGGGCCCTCTGGAAGGGGGAAGAACTGGCGTGATGTTACTCAGTAGCCAGCCTTGCCGTTCCCTTTGCAAACAGATATTTATTCTGAGAGTGATAAATACAAATCAAATTCAACTGATGTGATTAACTTGAAGGTGCATTTTTTTAGTTTTGATTTAATTGATAGATTTGCTTGTTGTTTTATAATTATACAAGCACTTGGGATGTATACTTGGTTTTCTGTTCATAAAAACTTAAGCATCCTTGATCACAAGTATAATATAAATTCTGAGTTACTGAGAATATATTTCCATGGGGATTTTTTTTTTCTTGTTACCTTGTGTCAAATGCTGCTTTCGAAGCTGACGTTTTGTGCCCCCAGGATCTGAGTGTTATCTTCTGGCAAGCTGGTTTGATGCCCCCAAAAATGTGCAGAAATGCCTTTTGTTCCTTCCATACTTGAGAGTATTTCTGCAGATTCTCCCAAATCCTTCTTGCTTATTGCCTTTCATGGCTCTCAGACACCCAATTCAGTGTGTACATGTAAAGTTTTATTTTTTTTCCAAAATGGAATGTTCAAGAGCAAGATGCTGATTTAGCTGCAGAAACTCAAGAGATATTTGAAAAACATCTAAAAAGTAGCTTAGTGATGGACAAACAGAATGCATAGGTGAAGAGATAAAGGAATTATATTGAGTGGTTTTCCTGGGGAAGGTGGGCACTATATGGCCTCTCTAAATCAGAATATAATATTGTCTTCTTTAGTTACTCATGGAGAAACGCTACTGCCTCCCATGGAGTCTCTTGACTTTGTGGGGCTACTCAATTTACATATTGTTGCAAGAGGATCATCATCACATGATCACATGTTACACAGCCCCAACGTCCAGTGAAGGTGAAGTCCACACTCACTTCCTACAGGCTCATCCCTCCTTGGGAATGCTCCCCCTCCTCCTCCTTTCTATCTAGCCTCTATCTGTCAAATGGCTTTGAACTTCTTCAAACATCACCACGAAAGCATTCTTTCTTCCACCAAGCATGTGGGACTTCCTCGTTTCTCTCCTCTGCCTGTTTGACATTGATGACTGGCTTAGGGTAACAGTATGCTGGTATTGCGTAAGTGCTATTGCATGTTGGTATGATAATGGCTTATTATTGTCCCAGCCCATGCACTCATGCACATGAAACTCATTATAGGCAGCAAATATGCCATAAATGGTCCATGAAAAAAATAAATACCCAATTCTGTCTCTTTTAAACTGTAAAATCTCTGCCCCTTCCCCTGGAATATTAAATTCCTTACTGGGGTTCCATATGTTTTCCCATTCATTCATCCCATGTCCAATTCAACAACAACAAAAACAAAAACATTTAATTTTTTGTAAGAAGATCATTAGCATTGTCCTCATTTTGCAAATAACCCAAGGCTCAGAAAGGCTATATTCTGTTATTCAGCAAATCATTGGCAAAACTGAGACTCAAACCCAGCACTGCCAGGTTCTTCCTTTAGTTCTGCCATCACAACACTAGATAAAACAGAATGATGCTGGTCAATGCTGAGGAAGTCTTCAAGGTCATGGTCCCCTCAAAGAAGATGGGGCACGTGTGATAATACTTGGAATATCGTGAAGGACTATTATCCATGTAACTGTTATAATGGTTGTAATTACTACTGCATCTCCCATTACCATTAGCAAAGACCCAGCATGACCTTACTTGATAAGTTGTACTCGCCCTTCTCGGAGCAGGGGCCAATACCCTGGCCTGCAGAAAAAGAAAAGTGGGCAGGGAGATCTGAGGTTGGCCATCCTAATGAGGAAATTCATCAGGGTTAGGTAGGGAGTTGGGATGGGGATGCCTGTTCTGGGCATCCTTGTGTAATTATGCTAGCTCTTCCACCCACAGGTTTAGGCACCAGGGTCAAGTTCTGGAATCACCCAGGGTTCTGTTACCAAGCCTTTGTGCCTGCACAGGAGGGTATGTCAAAGAGGAAAGAGCAGAGTCACATTAATATACCAAGCCATGGGTCCATCCGCCCAGACTAAGCACCTTTAAAAAAATCTGTCCTCACAGGGAGAGAGCAGGGGAAAGACTAATTTTCTGCCAGCCCCTATCAGCACACTAAGCTCTCTGTCAGTCCTGGATGAACCCTGAGGTGAGCACAGGCCCAAAGTGGCCTTTCCTGTATGGTAAGGCAAGCAGAACAACCCCTGCCAGCTAATACAGAGCAGTCATCAGCTGTCAGACAAAAATATTTGTCAGTTCCTGCTGACTGGAGCTGGGTCGGAACCAGTGACCACTCCATACAAACCCCCTGATTCCAAAGCAGCCAGCCTGGCACAGCCTAGCTCCTGATGTTTGTTTAGACATGAAGCTGCTGTCCCTGGTGCCTGGGGCTCAGACTTAAACCTGGATGGGCTTGGATCTTCCACTGATCCATACAACCATTTGGTGCTCTTCTGTCTCAATTAGCCTGGTCTGGGGGTGAGGGTGTTACCAGACGAAACGAAAGCAGTACCAATGGGGTGACATCCCAGCCCAATAGAGCTTCGGGTCATACCAGCCCTGTCCTGGGAGCTGGCAGAGGGGAGATGAGGACTGTTAGATACAAGGCATTTTCCAAGGTGTGGGACATTTTTTGAGCGAGGCTGTATGTGGCTGTGTTTATGTTGTGAATTATTGGCAGTATGTGTACTTCACATTGTGTGTGCACTATAGGTACATATGGCTGTGTACAATGGGACGTGGGCGTGCTTATGCGTGTCTATGCTTTGGAGTCGATAGATGTGTCTGTGTGGGTTTGTTCTAGGAAGCTAGGTGGGAGGGTGAGGCAGAGAGGCAGGACACGTGAAGAAGGCAGAAATAGGTGGGCACAGGGAGGAGGAAAGACAGACACTGATGAGGAGTTGGAATGATAATGAAAAGGGGAGATAATTACCCTAACGGAGTGGATGTGTCTTAGAAGTAGAAAACGACTGGAACATTTTGAAGGATGCTCTGAGGGCCCCATTGCTGACCCAGGTTAGTGAATGGGAGGGAAAGCAGCAGCTGAAGCAGACTACCACCTCACATAGGTAGCCTCCATGTACTACACAGTGCCATTCAGAAAGCATGGATTGTGACAGATGATAAGTCCCTAGGGCACTCAGTTTAGAACCTGGAGCCCACGGCCCACTCTCCAAAGCCCCAGCCCAGGACTCTCTCCCTCTCAATCCATCCCTAAAGAGAGGCACATCTCAGGGATTGGAACCACACCTGCTGCATCCTCACCCTAGTTAAGTTAGCAGCCCCTCACGTAAGCAGGACTCAGTTCCCACCAGCCTGGAACTCTGCAGCATCAGTGTGAGCATCTGCACCATCCAGTATGAGACAGGGAGGAGGCACTGCCTCCTTCTGCCTTCACAGGGAGCAGAACTGAGATGGGAAGCTGATAACAGGGTCTACTCACTCCATATATTATCCTGAGGACGTAAGGGGACTGGATGAAAAACATGAAGACTCAGGAGGTGAGCCAGCCTTACAGATTGGCAAGTCTGCACTGTACAGAATGCTGAGAAGGCCCAGTAGCCTGCTTGAGGACAAAGTACCACCCTATCCCTGCCAACTCCTGTGGTCCTGGGCATGGAAGTCCTTGCTGGAAACTTTGTAGACCATCTTTCAAGTAAGAATATTGTTCTCAGTTGGTTCTAGGAGCTAGGGCTTTTTCAAAGAAAATGCCTGAGAGCTGGCAATGCCTCTTCCCTTCCACTCCCTTTGGTCATTCACATCACTCAAACCTTTGACTGGGTCACACGCACTTCGTGATAAACACATCCCCATTGATGCCTTGAAAGCAGAGGTTCACAGACAGGGAATTCTCTTCTCTCCAAAATCAATATGAAAAGATAGAATTTCTCTTTCACTCTCTCGCCCATCCCTGGAGCCCATTTTGAGGACATGAACTAGAGTGGAGAAGGAAAGAGAACACCAACAAATTCAAAGCATACATTAGACACACAATTCCTGAGTTTCACATACATTTTTTTAAAGAAACTCTGAGCTGAGTTAGACTGCAGGAAGGTAGGTACCAAATGCCTGGTGAGAGGTTCAAACAATCCATAGTGTTCAGGTGGGGAGAGGGGGAAAGCAGGAGGATGGCTATAAAAGTCTATGTCTGTATACCCCATCCACACAGTTTTAAGAGTGCTAAGAATTCCAGGCAATCAGAAGCCCTAACCAGTGGCTTAGGCCTCTGCTGGGTAGGGCTGGGCAGGTAATGTGGCAAAGAATCAGCTTGCCAGGAAGCCTGGAACTGCAGATAGTCATATTGGAAAGGATCAAGGGTCTAGACAAAAAAAAAAAAAAAAAAAAAAAGGATGAATCCCAAGCTTACTAGAAGAGGCCTCCTTTAATCTAGTACAGATGAAGGAAAAGGCCAAGGAGTCTGTTGAGGATGAGTGTTAGCCAGAAGCCAACTGCTCCAGAGGCCCTATGTCCTGAGTGCTGCGAAAATGGAGAGAAGTGACAGAGAGGCCCACAGACTCCACTTCCCTCTTAAATGGGCATGTTGACTCACCAAGCACCTCCGTTCAAAACCCTCAGAACAAACCCTTTAGAGGAAACCAGGACAGCCAGAATAGAATCCTCACAGCAGAAGCTGCAGGAGTAGGACGTGAAAAACAAAAGGGCAAGGAGCTAAGTTGAGCACCGTTTCCTTCATCCCCCCCCCCCCCATCAGGTGGAAGATGCTCTCTGTTATACTCTTTCATCACAGCTATTTCGAGGGACAGGGGGCTGAAGTGGATAGACTCACAATGTCTTCTCCTGCAGAAGGCTTTCCTTTGACCACAGAGACCTGGGTGCCCCACAGAGACCACAGCTACAGAAAGCAGTGTTGTGTACCTGAAAACTGGCAATATTCCAGTAAGGAGAGGGTGGGACAGGTGGTGGGTTGCTAGGAAAACACAGATGCTTGGACAATAGGGTAAGTTTGATGGCTTTAACTTTCCTTCATTATTCATCTTAACTTTTGTCATGGTGATTTTTTTCCATAGATAAATTTCGGAGGTGAATCTTGGGTGAATACCAGAAAACGAAGGACCACTGGCCCAGACACTCATTGTGTACTAGAGGCCCGGTTTCTCTTCCCAGTGCCAACACCCTGAGTGACTTCTAGAAATGCATACTAATCTCTCCCAATTCAGTTTCCACACATTTACAATGAGGGCATTGAACTGGCCTAAGGTAATGAAGAAGCCTGTGTGAGAAATGATTCAGAAGCCCTGGACAAGTTGGGTGGTGAGGCAGGACTAAGTAAAGACATAGAAGACCAGCATTTGTCATTGAGCTATTTCTTTGATTCCTGCAAGACTCAGGCCAGCATAGGAACTGAACACAGTGGCAGAGATAGTTCCTTGAATCCCATGGAAAGGTGACCATCCAACCAGCAGAAAGAGAACTGTAGAAGGAATTGTAGATTTCTTTATTGTCATTGGCCAGTCAAATCTCTTCACATTTCTGTATGCCTCTGTCTATCAGTAAGATACCTTTTACAGCTGCTCTCCATGAGTACCAAGTGAGGTCAGCAAAGGTCTTTATGAAGCATAGACCTTCAGTGTTTGTGCATTGTATTTACGGAAGTCACAAAACATGTCCAGTATAATCATAGACACTGGAAAGAAAGGAGAGGGGAGGGCCACAGTTCCTCAGAGTATGGAGCTCCTGTTAGATTTACCTGATAGGAATGGGTTTAGCAATTAAAGAGATGGACAATGGAACATGGGTGGTGTGGAAGCAGAAGAGAGCAGCAAGATTTGGTGAGGGAAGGAGAAAGGCAGCAGGTGGCATATAAGAACAAAGTATGGCGTATATAATAACATGGTTGAGGATGGCATGTGGTATTATTTTCAAAAAAAAAAAAGCACAAACATAGGATATCTCCATGGGTAAAGGCACTTCTATTGAGCCTGAGGACCTGAATTTGACTCCAGGAACCCACATGGTGGAAGGTGGGAACTAACTTCTGCAAGTTGCCTTGTGAACTCTACCTTCACACCATGATAGGTGAACACACACACATGCCACATGCATAGGTACAGACAAACAGATATGTACATAGGTAGGTAGATATGTACATAGGTAGATATGACAGATAGATGATAGATAGATATTAAAACTATAAAGAAAAGAAATGTGAAAGTGAAGGGACTAAGAGAAGAAACATTGAGTGTTCTGAGTCAGTAAAGGCTTCCCAGGAATGGAAAAGGGCTGGTACCTCTTCTGCTGACCAGGCTAAGGCTTCTAGAGAAGTAGAACCAGGATTTGGGACCTAAGATAGGAAAGAAGCACCAAATAGTTTGGGTCTTTGAAGGTGAGGGGCATGATGTTGGTCATACCAGCTTGTCGCCACAGCACTCAGCCCAGAGAATCAAGAAGTTTTCGAACCTTATCTTTAGCAGTGCCTCCAACTATGTGTTTATTCCACCATCACCAGCATCCACTCACAGAGCCCTGCTCTCCACCAGCTTCAAGGAGTACCAAGGACTCCAGTCAGTGGTAAGACTGGAGGCTTCAGAGCCATTGTGGAAGGAGTCACCTTGCAGGGACGCTAGATCAGCAATAATGAAGTAAATCTGAGTCACACCAGCTCCAACCGACCTGATAAGTAGCAGATAAGAGCCAGCCAACTGACCACATCTGAATTCTGGTCCCTAGGCTTTTGAGAAATGACAAAGTAGAGGTTGCTTTCAGCAGCTCCCTGGTGGTATAAATAAAAAATGACACAGGAAGTCAGAACAGGGGTGGGGCATCCAAGTGACACTTCACTCCAGAGACATTGAGGAAGGCTTTGCGGAGCTAGAATTCCTCCTTACCCTGTTCTACACTGTGCCTCCTGCTCCTTCCAAGGGCAGCCCTGTAGTCTTTAACATCACAGCGGGAGTAAAACTAATGTCTTTCCTTACCAAAGGATTGGCTGCAAATCCCGGATCAATGAAGGAAAATTTAAAAAAGATTAGGGTTGCTGCCATGATGTACATGCTTCTCCCACTTCAAGAACATTCTCTCCTGAGTTTGTTTTGATCTTTCTATTCTCTTCGTCTTCTTCATATACTATCTTTATCCCCCCTCTCCTATTTCCCTCCCTCCCTGTCTCCTTCCAAGCTCTTTTTCCAAACTTAGAATTCCATTCTACCCCTTTGTTTGCTTTCCTCCCATCTGGTTCTAGGCATCTCCGCTATACATTTTTCCAGAGCAGATACAATGTCTGACATAGCCACTCTCTGGCTCAGAGAGGATGGTGCATTGAATGTTTATAAACTCAGGAGCAAGCAAAGTTAGTCTGTGCACTAGGGGAAATTGTAATTCCTGTTCTCAGATTGACACCACTCCATCCAAAGGTGAACGTTTGTAGGGACTGGAAGAAGGAATCAGAGTTAGAACATTGAGGTTATAAACAGAAACCACAGATGAGCAAGTAGAGGAGGCAGATTTGGGTCTCGAATATTTAGAGTAGTGCTAGGCACTCAGGGTTTGAGTGAGAATGACCAAGATAATGCCATGCTATTTAATAACGTCTTGTGTTTACCACACAACTCTCTGAGTTTCAAAGTACTCCCCTATGTGCCCTCCTTTATTCTTCCTTTATGATCTCTCATTCTGTAACATATCCTGCTTACCCACCAGACACTACCATGACTCCTATGTCTTTCATCAAGCCTAGTGGATGCCCCTTGCTCTGAGCACCCACTTCTCATGATTTGGCTCCATGATTTACTGTCCCATATTCTAGACTTGTCTCCTTGTCTTACAGCAGCATCATCAGGATCAGACATGCCTTGTGCTTGTTCTGTACTCTTCAGAGCCTGGCTTGGTGTGGGCATCTGCAAATCAAGCACTCAAGCATTCAAGAGGCTGAGTAGAGGCTGATGATGTTGCTCATGTGTTCAAGGTCAGACTGAGTTATATAATGTGATTCTGTCTTAATGAAACAGAAGAAAAAAAGAAGAGAAAGGGAAACAGGAGGAAGGGGAGGGAAAAAAGTAGGAAGAGAAAAATAGGAGGAGGAAGAGGAGTGATGCAGACTCTGTAACTCCAGACCTACGGAATCACCAAGTTACATGCTTAATGGGATCTCCGAGTGATATCTATGCCCATTCTTCCCATTTGAAAAGCACTGGTCTAATCAATGCATTTCATTCAGTTTTAACATGAGCAGATTCTGAGGAATCTGTAGGAATGTGGATTGGATGTACCCCTGCATACCATGTATCCAAGAAATCTGTATGACATTACCAATAAAACATCTTGTCTGAGAAAAGAAACCAGGATGAGAGCTCCAGAGTAAGGAAATAGGCATCCTATGTCCTTCAGTGGACCTCTGTTTAGGCGGTCATGTGTAGTTGTTGGGGAGAAATGTCTTGTTATAGGCTTGTCAGTGCTGTTCCTTGACAGCTATTGAGGTTCCTTTAATGCTACCCCCATATGCAGTATGGTGTCTCCACAATAGGGAGGTGATGTTCTTTAACCGTGGCTGATCTAAGACTCTGGGTCCCAGGATACAACCCATGCGGGCAGGAGATAGAGTAGCTTAGCTGCCCAGCAGTGGGAAGAAGGGGAAAAAAACCATGCTGACAGTCACTTGGCATCTCAAAGAAGCCAGAGGCTGGCCTTGAAAACTACTGTAACAGGCATAAGAATTGCTATTTAATAAAACGTGCCATGATTAGCAGCATGCAAATAATACATATATCCTCTATAACAATCTTAACAACTCTATAAGACAGCAGCATGGCCTCCCCTTTAAGAATGAGCAAGCTGAAAGAAGCAACTGACTTCTGTGAGTTCCACTGAACGGTGAGAGCTGAGACTGTACTCTGATCCACTTACCTCCAGTCTGTGGTCTCCTATGCCCCTGTGTCTCCTTGCCCAGAAGCATACAGATGCTCTGGGATGGCAGTCACAGGCCTCTGCAATGGAGAAGGTTCCAGGGCTGAGTTAGATCCACACTGGGAATGACTGCCTGCCAGGATCGTGCCAGATTTATTAGATGCCCTCCCCATCAAAAGCCTGAGCATCTGCTTCTGCCTTGGTTTCCCCATATTTTCCCAGCAGGCCGTGGGAAGTGATAATGAATTATCTCACAAGGGGCTGAGAGTGATGAAGAGATAATGAGAGTAAAGCAGATGAAAGATAAAATGAAGCAACCACTATAATTACAGCTTCTGTGGAGGCCCCGGCCTTCTCGGTAACAGAGAGCACGGAAAGAATTCCCCAGCAGCCCATCACGAAACAAGAAGCCTGGCTGGTAGTGTGGTATGTGACAGTCAATGAATGGAACCCCCGAAGTCTATCCAACGCCCTGCCTAGGTCTCCTCAGAACCATATCCCATGGCCCACGTGCAGCAGGTCAACTGTGCAATCAGCAACCATGTGAGGTGATTTTACACCCCCCTCCCTCTGCATACAGTATACAGTTCAGGAATAAATCACATTCTAGTAAAATTGTACATGCTTCAGTCCAGAGCATGCAATTACCCAAATGGATGTTTTTCCAGTAGAAACTTGAATTAAATAGTTTATTTTTTAAAAAAATAGTCCTTAAACAAGTACAGATATTAGCAACCACCCAAGCTAGGGTCTCTGGTGGCTGACCAGTAAGGTTGAAGAGGAAAACTATAAACTGTCGGATGTGAGGCTGTAGAGCTGGCTGTGGGGAGGACTCTTGGTAGCAAATAAGAGGAAAAGCAGAAGGAGTGCTTCCCTTAAGTACAACAAGGCAAGTCATCCTCTTTCCATTCTCAGAAACCACTCTGGCTTTTGAACATCCTCAGGCCAGATCAGGAAAGCTACCAACTGCCTGACTTTGTAGAAGGTCTGTGTCAGAGCAGGACAGGGCCCTCCCCGTCTCCGTGACTTGCAGCCTGACAGTCCTCTCTGCCTAGTCTCCTTATCCCCTCTTCTCTTCGCTTCAGTCATCCAACAGTTAATGGTCTACTCTGAGTTTGCAAAGTGTAGGAAATGTCCTCATAGGCACCAGATTGGGGTCATGAAATTCATTTCACTCTTACTGTGACCTCTGCCTCTGCACTATTTCCTGCCACCTGGGGCAGGAGGTTGGTTCCTTCATTAACCCCGAAGGACTGCCAAAGCTCATTTGAGGATTTCAGTAACACAAGAATCTAGTCGTTTGAGGTCTAGGAGTTCAGATCGACATAGGGCACAGAGCCAGCTGAGAGAAAGCTGGTGAGTTTGGCTATTCTTGCCTTCTGCACTAGAGCCTGAAAAGAGAAACTGGGCAGTACCTTAGCAACCGAGGGAAGAGGACCATTTTTCCTGAGTTGGCCCTTGGTAAGGAACTGAGCTTTTAGCCTTGCCTGGTAGTTCCTTACTCACTAACTTCCTCAGTTACCTTTTATTTCACATCTTACCACATGCTAGACCTAGTGCTACGCAGGGATAAGAAGTTACATGCAGGGTGACAAGGCTAAGGGTCAGAGACTGGCATGCCAGGGTGAAGGGGTGACATGGAGTAATAGCTAGGAATCCTTGGATCCAGGGACATCATCATGGAAAGAGGAAAATTCCACTCAAGTTTAAAAGCTACATTAGTGAAGAAAGAATATGGCATATTCAGGAAGACACATGGTTTCAGATAAAGGGATTGGAGTTGCACTTAATCACAGGCCTGTGTACAAGGCTCAGGGTTTTAAATGCTATTCTGGAATCCACAAGATGCGAGGAGGCAAGACAATATGAGCACAGTCAAATTAAGGATCAGGTTTGTGTCTTGGGATGTTTATCCTGATAATTCTCCATGAAGCTTGATTAGAAGGAAAATGAATTCAAGACTACTAACATAATTCGGGGGAAGAACAAATGGCGGTTGTAACTCAGGCTGTGGATGGAGATGAAGAGAACAGGATGAGAGCTGAGAGGGAAGAAGAGGGTATAGGTACCCAATATCTGGACAGAGTCATAGAAGAGAGAATAAGTGACCAAAGTTTGTAGATAGGGTACAGATATCTGGGAGAGCGCAAGTTTGGAGAACACTGAGGGGTCCACTGTGGACATGTTGGCTTTGAGTTTTGAGGACCACGTCTTCAACCAGGTGGTGTCATCTATGGCACTGTTCCTTTGTACCTAGTCATCAGGAAGAAGAACAGAGCCCACTGTGAAGCAGAAATTGCACAGCAGATCGACATGTAATGTAATGTCAGCTGCTTTGTGGAAAGCTGGCCATGCGAAGAGTGAAGGTCTGGGGTCCAGCCTCATTCATCACAGGAAGTAGCTAGCTAACATCCCAGGAACTTCTATTGCAGTGGCAGGACAACTGATTGGGTACAGACACCTATACCACACCCAAGAAGAAAAGTCTGCCAAATAAAACACTGGGCATCCAATTAACTTTCATCTCATATAGTCAATGTGTTTTAGTCTATGTCCCAGTATTGAACAGGATAAACATATACTGAAAGCTTAATAACTAAATCTAGTAACCCAAGAGGTATACAATAAGGTCCAGCTTTAGGTTCTGATTGTACTAGGCCCAGAAAACAGCACTAGCTAGTAAGAATGATTTCCCTGAGTAACTAACTGGATGTGTGAGCTCTGTATACCTGCTTGTCCAAAGAAGCCTTGTGCATTAGGGCTTTATGTATGTACTTCTAGAGAGGGGGACAAGGAATGTTGCCCTTTGTCTCATGAAGGGGCAGGATGGCTCTTGCAGAGGTGCTGGCTCGTTGTAGATACCCAACAAATGTTTGAATAGAGAAATGGAGTGAGGTAGATTCTGTTCGTATTTTCTCGTGAGTAGAAAGGAGACAACGAAATTTTCTTTTGCAGACATATTATAAAGACCAAATGAAATAATTTGGGTAAAATGCCAAATGCAGGCACTCCAAGCTAATGAATGCCTTGCCTGCACCAACTGCTCTGGTCAGTGAGCTCTCATTTCCAACCTTATCTGCCTGTGGCCAACATGGATGCATGGAGACTTTCACAGACGTGGCATTTCAGTTTTAGAATGTTGTTGGGACAACCTAGGGACTTAGTCTCAATAGGAAAAGAGATGACATTAACAGTGTTGTTTATTTTGGGCTTTGTAGTAGTTTTGTTTTTAAAAGAGTTTCCTGTAGCTCAGTCTGACCTTGGACTTCTTTTGTAGCCAATGCTGGCCTTGAACTCCTGATTCTGTTGTTTCTGCCTCTTAAGCACTAGGATTACAGGCGTGTGTCACCAAACCCAGTTAGTAATTTTATTTCATTTTCTAAATGTAGTGAGTAGAAGGTGGGGCAATCCTAAATGTCACTCTTCTGTCAAACCGACTTTGTCACTTGAAATCCACTCAGTGACAGCCATCACTCCCTATTGAGACAGATTCTGAATGCTAGCATAGCCAAGATCCCCAGTGCACAGCCCACAAACCTGTGTGTCCTAGAGGGTCTGAGGTGACCTCTAACCAGGCTAGAGGACACCCCAGGGCTCCTTTTCTCAGTGACTGAGAAACTTCCAAGCTGTTCTCCTTGCCCAGCAACCCTGGGTTCCCAGCACACTCTGAGCTTGCTGCTGAGGAAGCCGTGCATCCCGCAGGTTTCTGTCTGATTTATCATTGTCATCAGCCTGCTTTCACAATCTCCTTTCAATTCGGAAATGTCTCCTGAAAAGCTGCTTCCTGCTAGGCTATAGTCATCACCCTTTTCACTTAATCTGCATACTTACTGCTCATTCCCAATCTGCATAGCTCATGCGCCTTCCTCTGCCTGGAAATACTGCTTTGGACTAGCAACTTTTCCTAGCCCTTGCTTAGCCTGCCAGGCATCCTCTAGCTCCTGGGACCACAGGTCCTTCCTTATCTATAAATTCCCAAGGAAGGTACTTTGTCATCATCTTTCACTAGGAACCCTCAAATTAAAAAACAAAACAGAAAAGCTATTTAATTATAGCTAATTATGTGTATGTGTGTCACAGTGCACATATGAAGGTTGGAACACAACTTGCAGGCATCCGCTCCCTCCTTCCAACATGTGAGTCCCATGAATTAAACTCAAGTTGTCATGTTTGGTGGCAGGAGCCTTTTCCTACTGAGCCATCTATCTCTCTGGCCCTCTACCCTGATTTGGGTACTTAATTTCTTCTGAATGTTCTATCTCCTAATCTGACCATAAATTTTTGGGGGAAAAGGCAGAATGTGCTAGCTCCTTCCTGCTGGCCATGGGGCAGGCACTGACTGGAAGACTAGAGGGTAGAGATGTAAATGAAAGGACACAAGCAAGGACAATAATGTGTCCAGAGAACTAGCATGGCTTCAAACCTTGGGAGAAGACAGTTAGACAGGAATCTTGCCCTTTGGGATTTGATAAGTCGAGAAACCCAAGATGACTCTGGCGGAGAATGCAGAAGCATTTCGACCAATGAACAGGTTCTAGACATGCAGTGAAATGCTTGCTCTGTGTGGAAGCAAAGAAGCAAGCACACTTGAAGCCCAGAAAGAATTAAAAACAAAAACCAGCAGAGTCTTGCTTATGAGCTCATTCATTGAGTCACTCAGAAAATGCTCTGAAGTGTCTCCGATGAGTCCTGCCTAGTGCCCTGGGCAGAGGCTGGACTGACAAATGAGTCATGTTTCCTGTCCCTCAGGACCTTACAACCCAAGCGAATAAACAACTTCCCTTTGGCCAGACAGATCCAGGCAGTCTTCACTGAAAGGCTGAATTTTAAGATGTATCCATACAGACAGTAGAGCACAATAAAATAAAAAGTGAAGGCTATTTTGGCATTCCAATCATAATAGAACACAATTATTGAATATTTGGTGCTATTTCCAGAGCTTCAAAAGAGATAGCCAAAGAACAAGAAACTCCAAAGAACACATGGGGCTCAAACTGGCAAAGCTCAAATAAGATCAAACCAAGGAGGTAAGGAGACTTTTTCTGTGGTCACGGTGTGCCTGGCGCTGAGGCCCAGGCTTCCTTTTGCCCTATCCTTTAGGGCAGCCAGCACCATGAGGCACTGCAGCAGTGATGTGGGGAACTAGAGATGTAAAGCTCATGGCTCAGTTAACAAGGCTGAAAGGTGCCCAGCCTGGCCAGAAAGGAGACGGAATGGACAGAACCCCATAAGGGCTGAGGACTTATGGGAAGGAAGGCTGAGACCCAGAAGTGAGTGCTCATTTTCTTTTCCTTGTACCACGAGATAGCTCCTGTCCAGTGCGAGAAGTTGAATAAAAGGGCAGCTCTGATGAGACCAGTTATTTCTGAAGGGCAGCGATGAGTCAGAGCTCAGTGTATGAAAACCACAATCCTTCACCTCCACATTACATTCTATGTGCTTACATGAAAAAGAAGAGGGAGAAGGAGGGAAGGGAGAGGAGAGAAGAGGGAGGGGGAGAAGAGATGAGGGAGCAGGGAAGAACAAGAGGAAGACAGAAAGAAGAAGGAGAAGGAAGAGAGGGAGGACAAGGATGGTGAAGACCAAACCCTCCCACCAACTTTAAGCTGCCAATCTGGCCCTTCTCCATCTCTGTCTACTCTAGTCCTTCCCGTGTGCATATGGACACACAGGCATACGCGTGTATACATCATACTGGGCTCATGCCCTCTCTCCACAGGGAGGAGATGCTGGAATGCTATAAACTAGAGTGGACAACTACCTCCTACGTTCAGTAGACAGCGCTGAGCAATGATAGTGTGACTCTCCAGGCACTAAGGGCACTCAGGCAGAAAGGTCCCAGCAGAGGCCAGGTGACCTCCCTGCAGCAGCTTTCTCTGGCTCTCCTGGGTCTTATTCCTTTTCTCTGGTCTCATACATGAAGAATATTGTGGGCCCCAGGCTCATTCTGCTGGGCTTCAGGGAAACCTGTCCTGCTGTGATGGATTTTTTAATTGGATTGTGACAAACATTTAATACCTAATAGAGCTCTTACCAGCACAGTTAATTAAGAATGTGACTAATTTGATTCAGTGGGAGCCCAGAAAGAGAAAGAGGAGAGAAGGGAGCAGGATCTGGGGAGCGACAGGGGTGGCTAGCGTTGCAAAATGACTGTTGAGTTTCTTTTTGTCGTTGTTTGGGGCAGGGGATTCCACACAGAGAATGCAGACAGACTGCATTGACTTTGCAAGACAGAAGCAAAATGCTGGCGAGTGTAAAGGGACCTCTCTTCTCAGCTTCTTGCTGGGCCCCATTGTGCGCACTTGCTTGTCGCCTCTGCCTCCTTAGCAATGCCTGGGCAAATGGGGCTTTGTGGATTGCAGAAATCTGTATAGATAAGGGCCGAGTGTTACGAGACTCATTACTGAACCTGGCTCACAGAGAGTAGCACACGTTGGCACTGCCCACCCGGAGCAAATGGGCCTCTCACCCCCTCATGGCCCCTTGTTGTTAAAGAGGATTGCAGTTTGAACACAAATACCTTATTTGTAACTCCTTTTTATAACACAGTGCGCGCACACATAACCATGTCCTGTGAGCTTGCAGCATACAAATGCTCACACGTGTGTGCTGTGTAGCGTCTGTCTGTGGTACTGTTCAACAGAAATGCCTTCCCATATGTGTGAGAGAGACACAGAGATGGGATTGATGACAGAAAAAGGCACATGTCACACATCAGCGACCACCCACTCTAGTGCAAAGCTCACTCAGGTACCTGGCCCACATGTGAGGAGCCACCCATCTAGAGGTTTGCTCTGGTCCAACCTTGCTATTACCTGAGTTGGTCCATCCCATCACCATCCTTGAAGCCTATCATTGGGATGGGACTGTTGTGATTTTCATCCTGGTAGATGTTCCCCTTCTTGTCCACTACCAGGAATGGGAAAGGGTAGGGAGATGCCGAGCAAGCATGTGTGAACTATGGATAAGTAAAATTCCCCGGAAGCCGTGGGTGGGTTAGCATCTCACCTGGCAGAGGAAGCAGGCAACAAAGAGGGCTCAGTGTCAGGCTGGCTTTGCGGGGGAATATTAGTCCCTAATATGCATGGTGCCATAGTAACTGCTGGGGAGGGAGAACTATTTTGAGTCTCTGTTTCAGCACAATGACGGGCACTGAGCTTTACAAATGTGTGCCTTTTATAGTATGATCTTCAATGGCAGGTGATAAGATTAGGGCTAGAAAGCTGGGATTTAGCATCCCCAGGCACTTGATATCTCAGAGGAGCTCAGCCACCCATTGTCTGAACTAATCCCCAGGGCAAGTCTGCTAGGAAGGCAGGAAGGCAGGTGGGGCTCAGCTGCCTGTTGTCTTAGACGAAGAAAAGGTGAGCTTCTTGGACATTCTCTTGTGGAGACAAGGTGCTTTTTGGGCAGAGAACCTCACCACCTCCATGCTCCATTCAGTCAAACCAGGGCCTCACAGCCATGCTATCTGGTCACTGGGGAGAAATAGGGCCTCTCATTGCTATTCAAGTGAGGGTTAAGACCAGCTAAGGGCAGGATTATACAGACCTGACTGTGTGCCAAGGTTGGGACACTTGGCAAGGCTGATTTCTATGGGATTGAAACAAAGGACAGGTCTCCTGATAGCACTGAAGAAAGATAGATGGTGGTGCCACATTATCACACTATCCCAGTTAGTTTTTCTGTTTTGTTTTGTTTTGCCAACTTGACACAAGCTAGAGTCATTTGGGGAGACAGGTAACAGCCTGTGAACAAGCCTGCGGTGCAATTTCTTAATTAGTGATTATTGTAGGAGGGCCCAGTCCATTGTGGGCGGTGCTACCCTGAACAGATGGCCCTGGGATGTATAAGAAGGCAGGTTGAGCAATTCTTGGAGAGAAAGCCAGTACCATGGCTTCTTCTTCAGTTCCTGCTTCCAGATTCCTGCTTTAGTTCCTGCCCTGACTTCCTTCAGTGATAGACTATGACGTGAGAGTATAATCTGAAATAAACCCTCTTCTCCCCAAGTTGCTTTTTATTGTGGTGTTTTACCACAGCAGTAGAAGCCCTAAGATAGACCCAGAGCTGGAGAGGCCAAAAGACACAACCACAGCAAACAATATGGCAAAACAGCCAGGAAGTGAAAAGACCTCATGTCAATCTTTTGTCTTCACCTGTCTCTTCTTAATATGATTGCAACTGCCCACCACCCAACAAAGGGAAAATATGTCCTCAGGCAAATTTCAATGATAAGCTATTTTGTCATTATGGAACCATTCTTAATCTTACATTTAGAATAAGATGTGTCTGACATTATGAGGAGATGACATCTGATAGGAGGTACATGTCAAGCCCATCATTGGTGGGAAAGTCACAAAATGGTTCTTGTAATGGTCTCCCCCATCCCTTTTAAGAGACAAGCCCTGACCACTTCCCTTCTCTTCCAATGAGTCAAGTGGATCTTCCTTCTACTTCCAGCCTGTGAGCTCTCTCTGCCCCTGTCTCTCTGAGGAAGAGGTGGCTACTATTATGGCTCCTCTCCCAGCCCCCTCTCTCTCCCACTCTCTCTCTCTGCCTCTCTCTCCTCGTCCCCCTTCTCCGTCCCTC
This sequence comes from Microtus oregoni, assembly GCF_018167655.1. Classification (NCBI taxonomy): domain Eukaryota; kingdom Metazoa; phylum Chordata; class Mammalia; order Rodentia; family Cricetidae; genus Microtus; species Microtus oregoni. Next base: position 39,205,083 of record NW_024543072.1, read on the forward strand.
TCCCCTTTCCCTTTCATAACCCATTAAATAAATAACCACTTCCTCTGTATGATGTGCCTATTTGTCTCTGCCTCTCACCCACACGATTCCTCTTGGGACTGGCTGACCTGCCAAGGTCTCTCTTTCACCACATGGCTCCCTGCCTGGGACCTGCTGCCTCTTGTAGCCCACTGCCCACTGCCTGCTAGCCCTCGGGGAACAGCGCTCTTTTATTTTTACCATTACATTGGTGTGTGACTCCCTCTCCCCTTTCCCTTTCTCTTCCAGAACCCACTAAATAAATGTTCACTTTCTCTGCATGATGTGCCTATTCGTTTCTGTCTCTCACCTGCCACGCAGCACCCTGCCTATGACCTGCTGCCCCTCATGGCCCCCTGCCCACTGCTGCCCATTGGAGAACAGCTTTGTTTAATTTTTACCTTTATAGTATTTGACTGTATTCCTTACACTGGTGTTGACATTCTCCATTCTCTGAAGCTCTCACATGGGTAGAATTGTTGAATGCTGATGCCGTAAAGCACATGGAGCTAGTTAGAGCTGGAAATACAAAGAAAACCTAGATCTCCCAGACTGGCCTTCTTCCATTGCTTCAGACTACTGAAGCAATGAAGAATGGAACCCCTAACAATGGAACTTCTCCAGTAATGCCATGCTGAGGGGTAGAAATGGGGAACTCGCCTCCAGGAGGAGACTGTACACACTTCTGGTAATTTATCAGACCATCTTGCAGGAGATCCTTTGGCTGAAACGATAATGACTCAATGATAGATGACCAGGACTATTCAATTACAAATATCTCTTACTCTGTTTAACCCGAGGTTTGCATCAGTAGCCAGAGGTAGACATGGCATCGATCACTAGACTCTTTATTTGTTCCTATTCCCAAGTGTGACCACACTGAGTAAAACTTCATTGTCGACCATCTCTTATTCTCTTTAAATGAGATTTGGGAAGAGGTGGTTGGGCCTAACCTTTTAGGACTATGAGGAAGCAGATTTTTCTTTTCAAGATACGTTTTGAATCTCACAAGAGTTCTGCTACCCAAGAGCTCAGAAAACTCTCCCACAGCACTGAAAGCCATCTTTGTCCCCGTTTACAGATGAGAGGATGCAGGCTCAGAGGGTAGGTGACCAGTGACATCAAAGGAGAGACACTCGTGTAGTTCACAGTTGAGCTAGGGCTCTGGTCAGGTGTAAGAATTCCTAGCAGAATGCCTCCTCTCCTTCCTTCTCTTTGTTAGCAAAGAGGAGTGTGAGGGGAACACAGAAATCACAAACCCTGGGGAGGAGCACTCACACTCTGCCCCCTCTGTAACTGCCAGACAGTGTTTGTTCCACTATGAAGCTGGGAAGAGCGGCAGTCCTACATTGGGCAGACTACCCTCTGGGATGTTGCCTGGTTGTGTTTCTGCCCCTTGTTTACCTTCCTGCTCTTTGCTTCTGACATTCCCCATCCTTGCCTTACTGTTTCTGCTCCCTGGCACCACCGGCTCTTTGGTTGAGCCAGGCAAAGTGACTCTTCTTTATTGTGGTTTTGATTTCCAGCAGCAGCTGCAGGGAGTAGGGAAGTATGTTCCTACAGGGGGACCAAGTGTCAGAGCATACGTCTCCCTCCCCTGACTGAGCCACCGAGGTGGAGGCCCTTTAGTGTAACATCACAGGCCTTTCCCTGCAGAAGAAAGCCTTTAACAAGGGTTTGTCTGACAACTTAATCCCAGGAGGAAAGTGGAAGCAAGCAGAGATGGGAAGAATTGTTAGAGAAAAGAACTGAGCGATGGGCAAGACTCAAGTTAGGAGAACAAAGCCCATGTTTACTACTTCCAGTAAGCTGACCTTGTCCAAGTCATTAAACACGTTTGAACTTCATCTATTAACTGAAATTTTAAAGATCTATGCATGCCTAACTGGTTCCTTGTTGGGAAGACATCATCTGTAGGAAAACAGTTTGGAGACTGCAAAGGGCTTCAGAGATGAAAGGTAAATGAAAGGTATTTTTATTAAGTAGAAAGAGGAAGATCAAGAATGACGCGAGAGAGACAGAGAGGAGGGAGAAGCCAGAGGGCCAGGAGTAAGTGCCAGAGGAAATGAATGCTTCCCCACTGAGAAATGCATTAGGCACTTTCAAATGTTCCTTCTTTTTCTAGAAGATCATAAAGGAAAAGCTATTCCTAATGGGCATCAATTATAAGACTTAAGAGTCAGCCGTGGCACCTGTGATGGGAAGCTATCACAGCAATCCTTTCAATTATTTCCCCGGTCCCAGCTTGGTACACAACACTTCCTGTTTCCTATCATCTGCCATTCTGCAAAGGGCAATGCTAGGAGTGGGGGGGGAGGAAGGAGTGGGGCCCCCACTGGGGTGGGCTGGGATGGAATGGAGTAATTCTGGCTCAGGGAAAGGACAGTGCATATTAAGCACACAGATTTCCCCTGCCCTATACCCAGCCTACCAATTTCAAACCTCAAGACTGGAGCCTGGTCTCTCACAGGTCCTAGGGTATGCTTATACATATGAAGATCTCTTCATCTTCCAATCACACAACTCTGCCTTCCTGCCAGCTCCCAGGACACATGTATGATTACTCTTGAAGAACACAGTCCTGGACTTTCTGTTTTTCTGCCCCTCCCAACTCTCCTCCCTGGATCCTCACACCTAACTTAGCTTCTCTTAAACCAGAGATGGTCCTGAGAGATGCAATTGAGATAAAGACTGGCTGCAAGGCACCATCAAAGTAGACCTCAAAGACCAAGTCTAGAGGCAAAGGAGGCACCAATAATGAAAGAAACAAAGCCAGTGGGCCTACAGCTAAAGAGTGAGGGGGAGACAGGAAGATCACGTTGCAAGACACAAGGGTTTGGAAGGAGAGATAAGAGAGAAAATCTTTGGAGGGCTATTGCCTAGACCTTGTAGTGTCTAGATATTAGGAGAGATTAAAAAAAGGACCACCTGTCGCATCAGAGCACAGGTGGAACCTTGTGGTTTGGGCAGCAGTCTATGGCCGTTCCTAGATCTGGACACTGAACTCGCTGCTCTTCAGCTTTGGCTGTCTGGACTCACAAATGACTCGGATATCTATGGCATATTGGCTATGGTCATTGGCCACCACTGCCTGAAGTGGGAAAAACAGATTTCCAAAGCAGCTCTCAGAGGAACTTAAAGAGAATTCTCCAGCTAATTCTATATGTTCTGCTATTGACACAGTTTGCCTCGAGGGTTCAAGTGAAATAAAGGGTAGCTTTTGGACAGTGTTTCCTGAATTGCACAAAAGCCTCAGTTTCCATGGCTGGGATCCGGGAGCAGGGCTCTGTGCCACTAAGGCTAGGCTTTCTCTCTCAGAAGCTTACCAGGCATCCTGTACCCTCCCTTTACTGGGGGACAGCTCCAGAAGCACTGAGGGATTCACAGTGTGAGCAGGTACTGGTGCTGTGATGCTAGCGGACTCCCTGCTGGAGGAAAAAGACAGCATAGAAGATGAGGTCTGTGCCTTCAACATCTCCACAGTTCTGTGGGCCATCAGAATGTCGACTGAATGGCCACTATCTTGTGAAGCTCACTAATGTCACCAACCCCTACCCCAAAGTATAAACTACAGAAAAAGGGCTGTGTGAACAATGTTCATAGATAGAGAGACTGAGAGCTAAGAGAGTCAAAGACCTTAGGGGAAAGGCCAGGCTCAAGAAACCTAAGTGAGAGTGTTTCCTATGCCAGGCCATTCATACAAAGGCCACCGGGAAGAAACTGTGTGGTTCTCAATAATCACAGCACGTGGCAGAAGGCTCTGTGGAAGAGCGGGGAGACAGCAGACAGAAGAAAGCCCCATTCTGCTTCCAGCCTGAATCTCCTCATTGCTGTGGATTCCGTGCTCCATCTGTGATGACATAGATATCTATGACATGTTGTCTATGCTCGTTAGCCACACACCATGGTGCCTCTGAGCACGTGCCTGTCTCTGTTGAGTGTCCTAAGGAGAGAGAGGGCTACTTCATGGATGTGTAACCCCAGCCGGGCCTTGGCTTTGAGGGGGTGCTGACTGAGAACTATGCAGGCCTCTAACCAATTCCATCCACCAGACAGCTGGTCCATCTGTATGCATGGCACCCTTCAGCCCCAGAATTCATCAATAAAACAAGAGAAGTCATTTTTTTTTTATCCCAAGAGACCAAGATGTCTCTTAAAATACAGAGATGTTCTTTCTTTCCCTTCTATGGTTCCTGACTTCATTGTTCCTCTCTGGTGAGAAACAGGGCTTGGATTGAACATGGTTCCCATCTGCAGTGGAGAGGCACAGAGAAGGGAAAAGGGGTAGGCTAGGGAGGCAGAGAAATGCACAGCCACGCTCTTGGCTGCACTCTGACAATAAATGAGGCCAATGAATGAACAAGAGGAGGAACCAAAGGGAAGCATGGAAGAGAAGGGACCGGAAGGATGGGAGGCCGTGGAGATGGTCATAGGGAAGACAGAAAGACTGACAGAGACAGGGAGGACGTGCTGGCAGGATGACAACTGGAAACTACAGAGCAGTGGAACAGGGGGTTGGGCGAGAAGAGAGAGGAAAACACAGAGGCAGTCAGCTTGAAGAGAGAGGGGCTGAGTCTAATCATAAAAGGGACAGAGATAGCCAAAAGTAGTAAGCAAGCATGCTGAGGTGGGAGAGACGTGTCAAGAAGGGATGATGAGGAAGGGGACCGGGGACCACACAGAGAGGCTAAGCAGGGATGAAGGGACCCTGTGATCATGTGGAGTCTCAGTTTCAGGAGTAAGTACCGACAAACGTTTGTCAAAAACAAAAGTGCAGCACTGATTTGTATTGTGACCTTAATTGAAGAAACCACTTTATGCTATAAGCAGGGTAGGGACCATGAACCACGACTGTCTAGGTAAAACCTGGGACTACCAACGTCCATCTGTGAAATGCTAATTTGAGCATCAGTTTTCCTTCCGTGAAAATGGGGAAAATATTAGTGCTAGCTCCAGAGTTGTCATGAAGATTAGACAGTTTCATAGATACTATGGAAGCATCTAGAACAGCAGAATAGTGCTTGACATATTAAAAAGGCATTCAGAGGGCTCTCGGATGCAGACATAGATCAAAGGGACAGAAAGGCTGGAAGCAGAGACAACAGGCCAAGGGTGAGTTCGCCTTTAACCTACAGACCTGCTTCTTTTAGCAGACAGACTTTTTTTCGTGAACCGTGGAGCTGAGGAGAAAAGAGAACCTGTCAGCCATGCACCAGGGCAACAGGGCAGCTGAGGAAGTCAAAAAGATGAGAGAAAAGGAGGCTCAGATCTGTGTCCAAATAGAATCTTTAGAAGTGAGAGCAGCACCGACTTGCTGGAGACACTGGGAGGACCCGGAGAGCATGACGCCAAAGAGTCAAGCCAGAGCGCACCGCACAGAGGAAGAGGATGGGCACGGGGCTAAAGAGGAGGTCAGATTCCACAAGGAAATGTAAGGAGATGTAGGACCAGTCCCATAAATTCTGTTTGCAGTGCTTCTCTGCCCTGCTTTCTATGGTATGTGTTGGGAGGTTTCCTTCCTAAACAGATGTGACATTTTAGAAATGAGTCCCTTTGTGTCCACTGGCGGAAGGGATTACACACAGCTCTCAAGCCCTGGGAGGGGAGAGGTGGAGAGGGAGAGAGGTAGGAATGGGAGCAGAGAGCAGAGCTGGGATACAGGGGAAAGATGGGAAGGGAGCAGAAGCTTGTTCTGTTATAGCCACATCCCCCCTGCTTAAAGTCGTGGAGCATGTCTCCAGCATAGGGACATCCAAGCAGGGGAAGAATCTCAACCTCAACACCTCTCTCTCTCTCTCTCTCTCTCTCCCTATATATATATATATATATATATATCTCCTCCTGAGAGATAGCAGGGACACCTGCATGTAATATATAATGAATAATACTCGATGAATGGCACTTTGTTATCTGACTTGATTCCAGAACCCAATGAAACACTCCCCCCCCCCCGCCCCGCACAACATTTCTCCTGAGAAAATGCAATCATCCAGTATTTTAAGTCCCTATATCCGCTAAAGCCGGCTAGTTTGTGGTGCTGGAACTGAGCCTGACCCAGCATGCCTAAGAACACAGAAGAAAAAGTTTAAATGTATTAATTACTAGCCGCCAGCACTCATTTGTGGTTATGAATATTGCAATCACGGCTATCACTTACTGCAAACCTCCCAGGGTGCAGGTACTTATATTCATAAGCTCCCAAATCCTCTCAAGGACCCCATGGAGCAGGGAGCCAAGTTCCTGTGTTCTGGACAAGGATGCGACTCTCAGAGGGAGGAAACTGCTTCTCCAATCAGAGTGGCCACAGAGACTTCACTCTCCAAAGCTAAATTGACCTCCCATTCTCTCAAGGAACATGGGCTTTCTTTTGTTTCCAATTCGGATCTCTAGATGGCAATTCCCATTCCAGATTCTCGCTGCCATTCACCCCAGTGCTGGGATGTGCCAAGACCATTCTTTAGAATTATATCCCCCTCCTCAAAAATTCTAGGAATTCCAGCCTTGCCTGAAGTTGTATGACATTCAGCCCGTGCCCACCTCCTTCCTGTACAGCTTGAATTTCTGGGGAAACAGGACACACAGATGCCAGAAAACTCCTTCTCAACTCTTGGGGTAGTAAGAGCTGTTCGGGAATCCTCCACCCCAAGGTCTCCACAGTGTATGTAGCTGATAACTAATATTCTTTCTTTTTGTTGACTGAGATCTGATTTCACTGCTCCTCATGTAAACAGAGTTAGATACACAGAAAGCCCACAAAATAGTGGGACTCCATTTCTTCACAACAGGATCAAACTATTCTAGACCACTGTTCTGGAAACAATGGAGGAGTTTGGGACCAATCACAACATGGGTCTGTGGTTCCAGGACAGTTGTTCTTATTTCCCCCTTTCTCTGCCTTGAATGTCTACTTACCATAATCAAAGCATTTCACAGAATGTTTTTTTAGAATTCCAGGTAATTCTCTTACTGTATATACACATACAGATATGCACACACAGACACACACATATACCACAGATAGCACAGACACAATAGACACAGAAACACACACATACATGCACACCCCCACAGAGACACAGATATACAGATATGCACACAGATATAAACACAGACCTCTCTCTTTCTCTGTCTCTGTCTCTGTCTCTGTCTCTGTCTCTGTCTCTCTCTCTCTCTCTCTCTCTCTCTCTCACACACGCACACACACACACACACACACAAACACTGCAAAGCTTATCCTTGACAGATTAGACTCCAGAGAAGTTTAATCAAAAATAATAATAAAATTTTGTCTCAGAAAATAAGGTTAATTCCCAGCTCCTTTCATGCAGTAGGGGCATGATACCAATACTACATTCTCAACACTGTTGAAACTCAATCTGGGAGTGACCCATCCCCAGGTCTTTCTATCAGCGTTTCACTGAGAGGCAGTGTTTCCCTTGGGGATGATTCTCTACTCCCACTAGAATCTGCTCTGGGTCCACCATGTGCTTTGGACAAGAGTGAGTCCAGCACGTGTGACTTCTCAGCCTCCTTGTCAGCCTGTTCCTTTCCATGAGAGGTGGGTGGACACACCCTACCCTGTCCCCAGCCCTAACCGGACAGTCACACAGGTATCTGTTGGGTCTTCATGCCAGCACCTGGCTGGTCATCTCCCATCTCAGGCTAAACACGTGTCCCAGAGGAGGAGGAATGGGGCAGGGCAAGGACAAGAGAGGAGAAGGGGACATGTGGGAGACAGCCTGTGAGGAAACCCCAGGAGATCAGCTTCCAACAGTGATTAATTTAGAGATAGAAAATAGCTTCTCACTGCCGGCCACCTAGGCTGCAGCAGCTGACAATGCAGCGATGAGCTCGACTGTCAAGCAGCCTTGTCCTGTGAGAATGCAATTCCCGAGCTTCATGTTCGTGCACCCATAGGATGGTGACGGGCATCAGTTCTCACCATGCTCAACAAGGAAACACCCTGACCGCAGACAAGATCATAACCCCTCAGCCTAATGCTTCCAGCTGAAGAGAGACTCTGAAACTCAGAAATGAGGGGTTCCCACGCACACCCGTGCCTGGCCTGCACTGTCCCTGAGAGGGTCCAGTGGCACCAGGGGTCCAGAGGGACCAACTGACTCAGGCACTGGGACAAGGCTGAGACCTCTTGTGTCAACAGCTCATCTGCCTTTCTAAAAGACAATGAGTACCAGCGTGTCAAATATGAAGCCATTCATTCATTCATTCAAACCAGATGCAAGTCATGAGGGCTGGTGCATGACTACGATAGCAACTCCTGTAAGGAGAAGGCAGGAGGATCAGAAGTAAGGCCAGCAGTCTTACCTATATAGCTGGTTCAAGGCTAGCCTGGCCTACATGATACCCTGCCGAAAGGAAGGAAGGAAGGAAGGAAGGAAGGAAGGAAGGAAGGAAGGAGATAGATACAGATTAGGCCCTTGTAGAACACATAGAAATGAAGAGGAAATGTCTCTGATGGATGGGTTTAACTATCCATCCCATAATGTTTCCAGTATCTAAAGGGAGCAAATGAGAACTAAGAAGCCTAAAAGATCAGAATTGTCTACCCCACCATTGTTCAAACGTGAGGAAACTGAAGTCCAGGGTGGTGGAAGAAGCCATCCAAAGTCATAGTGGTAACAGACAGTATAGATAGCACTGTAGAGCCCCATCCCCCTATGCTGTGGGACAATGGTCTGTACCCTGTCACTTGTATTATTTTTAATAAAATGCTGATTGGCCAATAGCCTGGCAGGAAGTATAAGCAGGGTGACCAGGCAGGAAGTAGAGGCTGGGCAATGAGAACAGGAGAATTCTGGGAAGAGGGAAGCTCAGTCTCCAGTCATGACCCAGCCACAGAGGAAGCAAGATGTGACTGCCTCACCAAAAAAGTACCAAGCCACGTGGCTAACATAGACAAAAATTATGGACCAATAAAAGCTATAAAAATTAGTTAATAAGAAGCCTGAGATACTGGGCCAGTCAGTTTATAATTGATGTAGACCTCTGTGTGTTCCTTTGGGACCCAATGATTGCAGGACTGGGAAGGACAGAAACCTCAGACAACACCCCTAACCCCCTTCCATTTTTTTTTTTTTTTAAGACAGGCTTTCTCTGTGTAGCCCTGACTGTCCTGAAACTCGCTCTGTAGACCAGGCTGGTCTCTAACTCAGAGAGATCTGCCTCCTGAGTGCGGGGATTAAAGGCGTGTGCCACCACCTCATGTCCCTTCATCCCTCTAATACTTGCCGTGCTGTAACAGGCCACCACCGCACAAGGGCGTACAAAATGTATGGAGCATGTGCAAGACTTCTAGAATATATTCTAAGAATATCTATCTCTGTCAAATGGCCAAAGAGGAAAAAAAAAATACATGTTCTGCAGTCAGCTAAGTCTCTAACTGTCAGATGTCTTCCATAGTGAAGCTCAGATCTGTAGAAATAACTCCCCTTGTCATGTTCAACTCCGTGTTTCTCACACCGCTCTGGCCACGCCTTCACATGACACATCTCAGCAGCACATACTCTGGACCTCAGGATGCTGGAATGCCCCAGGCAATAAAGCTCACCAAGGCAGACAAGTAGTTTCCTCTTTCTAGCTTCTTCCTGCTCCCACTCTGAACCCCACATCTACCTCAGCAGGATTCTTGGTTCCCCCTTCTCAATTGGGTCTGATTCTTCAATCTCTCCAGTACTCTGCACGTCTCTGGATCCTCCATTTTCGTAGCATCTGGTCTCCCTAGCCTTCTGAGGTCTCTTCATTCTGCTCTCTCTGAATCACTTCTGAGGACTTCCAATCTTTCAGGCTCTCAGTCATTATCTTCTGTTTTCTTCAAAGGTATCAATGAAAGAACTGAAGTGGTAGCAACCATAGTCTTAGGATAAACTGCAGATCAGTGCTTGACCCCTGACATCTCTCCGCTATGACCAGTACCTCTAGAGAGTTCATTCATGCAGTCAAACAAATAGTATTTCTTCAGTGCTGGTGGACAGGCCACACCACAGGCAACTTCACACCTTCTCTGGTTAGTCTGTCCCACCAACTGAAGAAATAGGGAGGCAAAGTTGAGCTCATGGTTTTGATGTTTGCTGGTGTCTGAATTTCATTCTACTTCTGACCTTGGACCCTGGTAAATATCTGTTCACAGGGGTATTTTTGGGCATTAGTGGAGCAGTGTAAAAGGGTCAAGTTCTTCCCTCTGAAGAAAACAACAACAAACAAAACAAAACAGACCAACAGGAATTCTGCAATTGAAATCAAAGCCACTTCTCCATTGGTATGCAATTCAGATGAAGTCAGCTTTTCGCTACACTAGCCTCTCTACCAGTTCACCCCAAACACCATCACCCTTGACCGAATCTCATAATCATTTTACTAGGAAATAGTTCAGGGGAACCTTTCATTTTCTTAACTCAAGAAAAGCTAGTCTTCTTCTGTCTGCCTTCTTCCTTTTCCTCTAACAGTGTGGTTCACCTGTACTGCTCGGAGACCTTTCCATTTGGCCCTAAATAACTCAGAGAAAGAAAGGCTTTAAAGAGTGCTAAAGGATTATCTGTGCTGAGGCCCTTTTCCCAAGAACATGGCCACCACGGAGTGTAGGACTGAATCTCAGTGTTGCTGATGCGCAGACTTGTGTGCAGTCACACACAGCTTCTTAGAGAAAAAAAAATGCAAAAGTCAACTTTTTCCTATTCACCTAAATGTTCAGGTAACACCTTGGGGAATCATTTATAAAGAATGCTGCTTATTATTCCTGTTTTCCAACAACACCTGGGAATATATAAAATATAAGGCAAACAACACTCTCAACAAAGAGTCATTAAGAAGTGTTATATAAAAAAAAATCAGTGCCATCCACACTAAACATTAATTTAAAGACCATACACTGCTCAGGTAATTTCTGGTTGATCTTCCTATATATAACATTTCCTCCACTTATCACCAAAGATTCTGAATCCTCCCTCCCAGTTCCCCTCCTCCTGCATATGCACATGTGTATATATATATATATACACACACACACACACACACACACACACACACACACACACACACACACAGAGAGAGAGAGAGAGAGAGAGAGAGAGAGAGAGAGAGAGAGAGAGAAGAGGCAATAGATCTTGCAGCATGGTTTCATTTCTGTTCAGAGATCTTGCAGCATGGTTTCATTTATGTTCAGCCCCAGGTGTTATATCTGGGAGCTGAAACTTGCCCTCGTGGACTCAACTGTACCTACCCTGGTTTGTTTCTGTTCTTTCCCCTGGCCACAGTGCCACCTCCTTCTCCTGAATCCCAATAGGGGAAGATAAGAGCATCATATTCTACTGTCAAAAATAATCTTACTTGCCCAGCAGTGGTAGTGCATGTCTTTACTCCCAGTACTCTGGAGGCAGAGACAGGCAGATCTCTATGAGTTCAGGCCAGCCTGGTCTACAGAGCAAGTTCTGGGACAGCCAAGGCTGTCACACAGAGAAACCCTCTCTTGAAAAACAAAAACAAAAAAAAAAAAAAAAAGAACAAACCATCTCACTTTTTTTCCTCAGAGCCCAATTCATGCCCTGTGCATTTCTCAAGGACCAACCCACCCACTTTGTCCACTACCCACCTTCAGCCCTGCATTAGTCTTATAAATGCTTATTCTCCCAAAAGCTTGGACTGCATCAGTCCCATCAACTTGTTACAGGCACAGAAAAGAAGCATGTTCTAATAGAAAGAACACAGCTTGAAAACAAAACAACATTCCCCTCCTCCTTCATGTTTCTTTCTGTCTCTGGCAACTGTCAGCTTGCTTCTTCTCCAAACCTTCCTAAATTCTACAGATCACAGTTAACTCCGAAATAAACACAAGGTGTGATGTGCTGAGATCCCCAGGCCCAGTCTTCTCCTCTGTGTTCCTTCCTTTCTTCTAAGGAGATGAGAGCTCCCTTGCACAGGGAAAACAGGAGCTGCAGACATTGTGAGGCAGATGCCCCTGTCAGGAATCCATGCCTCAAGCGAGACACATCCCATATGGTTGATGTCTGAAGCTGGTTTGGTTTTTCCCATTGCTTGCTGTCAGTACCCCCCATCACACAATGTCCCCTCCCCTATAGCAAACTTCCAACGAGCCAAGCGTGAATACACCAACCATCTCAGACACCCAGGAATGGGGAAAGTGTTAAGAAGGAATGTAAACAATACATACTAATTGCTGTTGTGACATAAGTTATAAATTAAGTCTGATAAGCCAGAATTCTGAACTTCCCGTCCTCAGCTTCTACTGTTGAGAAGACAAGAGCACCATCATCTCAGAGAGAGGAAACCAACTTCTGATGAGCACCTTTTGTTATTTCTGCAACTAAGCCCCTAGGTCCCTTGTGACATACTAGCTCTGAACTCTTCTGGGTCCTGAGGTTTCAGAGCATTCTGTGCTGGGGACAAAAAGGACCTTCAGTGCAAGGGTGCACTGTGGTGGACAAACCTGCCTACAGTTCCTGGCTCCATCAGAGTATCAGAAATCAAGAAGGCATCTGTCAGAACCACTCCTGTCTGTAATATGAGGAGGCCAAGAGGAAAAGTAGAATTGCCAAATCATTATCATGAGGTTTGCTGTTTCCTTGGGTTGGGAGGACCTAGAAGTCCTCTGTGGGACCTTAGTTGATTAAATGAATGAATAAGTAAAAGCGTGCGCTTGTTGAAGATCTCAAATACTTTTGATTTTTACAAGTCAGACTTGCCTGGTTTTCCTCAAGGTAGCACAGCAGGCAGAGGGGATATCATTGATTAGAGGGAAAGCAATAGCACTGTGGTTGATTGAGCCTGTGGAACATCACATTAGCCAGAAGCAATCCTTAAAGACAGCTAGGTTTAGCAGAAGGCGGAGCAGCTTGCAAGGGTTACTGGTGTTTGGTAATTGTGGAGTGGGGTGAGGCCAGGCCACTTTTTCCTTTGCTTTTTTCACATAGTCTCCACCCACCCCAGTGCCAGATCTCTGAGTCACCTTCTTGCTCCTCTCAGAGAGGCTGCTCATTTTTTTCCATACCACATAGACAAGGCCACAAGGATTATGACAGATGCCAGAGACTTGTTATCAAAGCCTGTTCATTTACTCAGCAAACATGGTGGACTGTGTTTGTAATCCGAGCTGCTAGGGAGGCTGAGACAGGAGGCAAGTACAGAGACAGCCAGGGCAATTTATCAAGTCTCTGTCTCAAGATGAAACAATGAAAAGAGGAAGAGCCTGGGGATGTAACTCACTGAGAGAGAGTGTTTCTGGCATGAGCAAGACCCTGGGTGAGTTCAGTCTCCTGCACCCACAAACACACAGAAAGAAACAACTGTGAAGAAGTGGCCTCTACATCCTTGGCACTCTGCCAGGCTCTGGGACACTGAAACAAATAAAGCACAATGGCTTCCAAGAGGATATGGTCTAGAGTGGAGCTATCATGAGGTCATCACAGTGTGGGATACCCTGCAGGCTCAAGACTCTGGCATCATGTCGATAGGGATTATGAGGAAGCTCAGAGTCTACTGATGGGGAAGGTAAAACCAGACACTGAAGTCTTCCCCTGCAGCAACCTTGTCACTCGGGGTTTTCTAAGGGAACCCCCAGTGCCTGTGTAGCCTCCTCACCATCTCCCTTGACTTGGAAAAAAAAGTTACAAAGCAGCCAGGTTTCCACAGACACACCTGTAGCGTGACCAAATGCTGAGACCTACCTTCCATTTTCTTCCATTATTTTCATCAGTATAAATCCAAGATTCCAAATGCCTCTTAGATTTCAGGCCTGCAAGCTTTGGGCAGGGGCGGGGGGGCGGGGTGCTGGGAGCAGGGCTATTTGCCTGCTTTCATTAACACAAGTTGTGGTAGACCAGGCTGCCAGCTCCCTGAATGCATGTCTTCCTGCGGTGATAGAGAATCAATTGGCTTGATGCAACTTCTGGATTCTTGCTATGGCCCTGGCTCAGGGCCCATTGAGGCCCTCAGACAGACATCAATAACCTTGCTTCTCATTGCCTTTATTGGCCTCGATGCTGGTCCCATTAGAATGCACCATTATTTATGCACATTTTAACAGCACTGCCAGCAGCAGCATTATAGCGTGGTAGCCAGCCCTGGCAGTAAGGGAAGACGTCAGGCTCGGTTCCCCACCCCCTATCCTGCTTTATTTTCACTCTAGGGGGAAAGGGCTTCTTTCTCTAATTCCTTCTCACCAATACCTGAAGCCTTAATTTTCATTGCTACCCAAAGGTTTGACATTAATAAGAATGAATATTAGTTGTTGGAGACCCAAGATAGAGAGGAAAGCAAGGTTATTTATTATGCCACTATTGTTTCATGTAATTATCACAAATTCATCAAGGTAAGTGGTATTGTTATTTAACAGATGAATAAATCAAGGCTCAGAATGGTCACATGGCTATCACTACGGTTACTGGCAGGACAATAAAGTCACATAGCAAAACCATGGTTTTAGCTGAGGTCTGTACCTAACTTTGTATGCTTTTACATGATTATATTGCCTTGGGTTCTTACAAGTCAATACATGCAATAAATATTTATTGAATATCTACTTTGTGTGAGGTAGTCTTATGAGAGATGGGACATGCAATAAATATTTATTGAATATCTACTTTGTGTGAGGTAGTCTTATGAGAGATGGGCATATTGAAATAATTAAAACCAATAACTTATCTGTTTAGTGTCTGTACATCATAACACACAAAAAATATATAAAATAAGTAACTAGCTGGTGGTAAAAATACGCAGAGAATACAATGCAGTGAAACTGGGTGACTAGGTGGCTTCTGGTAGACAGAGTCAATGGGAAAGACCTCTAGAAAAGGTAGCATTCACCTGGCTTATAGATTCAGAGAAGCAGCCTGGTTCCGGACTCCCGGGACACAGACTTGTTGGCTAGGGGAACACGTGAGTTGGTTGAGTTCTAGATTAAACCAGCAGCCCCAGCAGTAGAGAAGTGATAGGTAGGAAAGGAGGCAGGAGAAGCAAGCAGAGTCTCTGCTCCTGACTTCTCTGCTCAGAGGAAAGCCAATTGAATTTAATTTTGTTTGTGATAAGAAGTCACTGGCCTTGATCTGATATAATTAGTGGAAGTTCCCTCTGGCTTTGCGGGGAGAAGCGCTGGAGTGCAGCCCTGGAGAGCCAGGTGGTCAATTAGGAGGCCACAGCAGTGGTGGTAGCCAAAGGAGGGTGGTAGTCAATGAAGGGAGGTTGGAAATATGCTATGTATTCAGGAGTGGGGTAAATCAGATGGGCCGGTGGGCTGGATATGATGGGAGAGAACCAAAAAAGTCTCCAGCCCCATTTGGAACTGAGCATCTTGGCAGATCATGGTATCGATCATTCATCAAAGTGGGGAGGGAGTATTGCATGATAAATTTATGGGAAAGCTGGTTAGGATAGGGAGCCAGAGATGCGGTTAGGTCATTTAAAACCTCAGATGTTAATTAAATACTCATATCGATATTATAATTAAACTCACTGGGCCACACACATAAAAAACGACACGAAAGCAGAAGCCTGGCCCATTGAGGGAACCCCATAGGGAAAGGGAAGGAGATGTGGAAAGGAAGTTGGGATGACCAATCACTGAAATTCATTATATAAATGTATGAAACCGAAACAATAAAAATTAAGAATATCTAAATTTTGAAAGTGTACATATAGTAAATTGGCTATTCCCGTGTTGACCCCACTCAAGGCGTCACCCAAATCTCAGCTCTGGATGAGGAAAGACATCCGGTTCTGCTCTGGCCACATGGAGACATGCACAGGCAGAGAAGGGACAAAGAGCAGTCTGAGGAACAGACAACAAAAATAAGAAGAGACCTTGGAGAACAGGATGCCAGGATGATAAGAGACCATCAGTATAATAACAAACAATCAAAATCGGGTAGAGGGTGGTCCCAGAGACAGCAGGAAAAGTTGACTGTGTGTCAGGCTCAGCATTAAGCAGTTTGTACACATATGCTTATTTAACGCCCACACCAGCCTAAGGAGACACATTAATCTCTCTACTTTGTAGCTGAGGTAACGGAGATGCGAAATGGCCATTGAGAATCCAAACCATCTTCCTGCCCCTTATGCTCATTAGGGACGAGGCAATGTCTGCTTCCTTGTGTGGCTCACAAATCAACTGCTGGGCCTCAAACAGGTACTGACTGAGTTCTCGGGAGGTCCTGTCCTTTTCAGCCCCAAACTTGGTTTATTAGTCTCTTTGTCGCTTTCAATGCTCAGATCAGGGGAACTTGGCTAGCTTACCTGACAGACAGCAGGCTTACAGCTAGGGAGAGAGAGCAATCGTGTTTTTATTCTTCTCTCTCCTGCTTCACCCTTTCCTCAGCTACCATCCCCCATTGTGTGACATTTGGGCTGTCTACACCACCCTGACATTGTCTCACATCCTTTCTCAAGAGACACCCAGAAATCTCACCTCCTCTGACAGTGCTAAACACATTCATCTCTGTGATCCCTCAAAAATTATTTCATATATAATTAATTTTCATACTTAATAAGATTCGATTTTTGTACTGAGTATTGGCAAAGTGGTTGAGTTCCCATGACACACTTAAGTTGAAAACACTATTACCAGAGGTGACAATGACAGCGAAGGTAGAAAAATGTAGCCCTGGATGCTAGAGAGGGGACTAGCTCAGAAAAAAACTGCAATTAGGTATCATTGAACCTTGGTGCAGAGGCCCAGAGGAGCAAGGAACATGGAAGAGAGGCAGCTACATCAAGGCTGAGTCAAGGTAGCCAGGTCTGGTAAAGGGCCAGACTTTCTGCTCTGGCGGTGCTTGGGACACAGTCTTCTGTAGTGACACATGGCACTGACAGGTCCTCCAGAGAGCAGCGGTAGATTCTCTGGGAAGTGAACCCTACCACTTGTCACGTCCTTCCAAAATGCGGAATGTGCCCTGGCAATGGGCCAGAGAATTCAAGAAAGTCCCAAGATCTTATCATCCATCTTCCCGTATGCTAACCGTCATAAATGTTTACATCTAGAGAACAGAGCCTTTACATCAGCACTGGTGGTTTTATTCCCAGAGCATGGCTGAGAAAAGACGGCGGGGGAAAGTCTGTCAGGAGCACGGCAACATGGTGGCGGCCAGAGAAGATGCTGCCCTGAATGGGCTCTTGATGTGGGATGTCCTTCTGTATATATGTTGCTTTTATTGGTTGATGAATAAAGCTGTTTTAGCCAATAGCTTAGGCATGCTTCTTGCTAGCTCTTACATCTTAAATTAACCCATTTCTATTAATCTTTGTATCACCACGAGGCTGTGGCCCACAAGAAAGGTTCTGGCATCCTTCTCCTTCGGCAGCTACATAGCGTCTGCCTGACTCTACCTTCTTTCTCTCTCTATCTCTTCCAGCCTGGCTATATTCTGCCCTGCTATAGGTCAAAACAACTTCTTTAATAACCATTGGTAATAAAAACATATTCGTAGCATACAGAGGGGAATCCCACATCAGGCTCCTCAGTGTGGAGGGGCAGGTCAGAGAGGAAAAGCTCATAAAAGACAGAGGGAGACCAGGGGAGAGTGGTCAGAATGTGTACAGAGGCAAACAGGGAAAGTTTTATTTCGTGTTCCTCTGGGCACAGGTGAGGGCCTGGTGAGTCGTCTTTACTTGCATGGAGACCCACATCAGATCCTTTCCTTCCCTGATTTACCCAACATGAGTTTAGTGAGCATCTCCTAGGAGTGGGTGCTGGCAATACATCACTGAACACAGCAGTTGCACATGTCTGTACTTGTGGCTTTGTAACTAAACCGTGACAAAAGCTAACAGATAATGAGTAAATTGTGTAGGATGTCAGGGATGATGAGAGCAAAATCTTTATAAAAGACAGTTTTTCCCCCAGAGAATACCCTCAATACCACGTGAGTGTGCATCCCCTCAGCTTGTTCTGTAGTATCTTGCCAGAGCCTTTGAGGCCCAGATACCACAGACCCCATCCTCTCTTACTCCATTAGTGCCTTCTTCCCTCCAGCCACCCCCTCGCTAGCTGCAGTTCCTGTACTGCTTGTGTGTTCTGTACAGAGAAGGAGCGTGGTCTAATGTGACAGTTAGCCCTCCTAGTTTGGCACAGACCATCCGCAACAAAGATCTTCCTGCGAGAGAATCTGTCCATCTGTTCCGGGACTTGGAGCGCTATTTCCACACTCACACCCCCATCACATGTGAGAAAGGCTACCCTGGGGGACCTGAAATAACTCCAGGGATGACAGAAAAGCAATTCTCACTCCTTGTTTGATTTCCCTTTCTCTCCCCTTAGGTCTTCTAGGAACCCACTTCTGCTCCACCCCTCCCAGCAAACCCCCTCTTTCGGGTCATACTTTAGACAGAGATGGGTGGCAGTGAGGTTTCTTTGTGTCACACTGGTGACTCTTAAAGAAATCTGTCTTGCAAAAGGACTAAAAGTTTCTTAATTTTCTCTAATTATTACCACTTATCCAAGTACACATACACATATGCATGCTCAAATACACAGGGTCATAAAAGGTAAAGTCTGTGTTATTCTATGTGTCTAACACCAGGGGACCTGTATACAGAAACATATTTACACAACAAAACCATGGCCCACACTACTTTTATTATTCATATATATGTGAATAATAAATGTATTCTCATGTGTATGTATATATATATATATTTGAGAGCTACCTATTTCATTTCTGTGGTCTTTCAGAAATTATTTAAGATATTAATTTTCAAACTTAATTAGGTTCAATTTTGCACCTGCTATTTACAAAGAACTTGGGTTCCCACAGCATACTTCATAAGCACTATTACCAGAAGTGGAAATAATAACAACAGGGAAAATACTATGAGGTACCAATAAGCCTTGGAGTCGATCCTGTAGGAGCAGGAGATGTTGAGAGTCAAAAGGCCAAAGATGGGTCAGGACATTATTGTGTGTGTGTGTATGCACACACACACACACACACACACACACACACACACACATATATATATGTCTGTGTGCATATATGTGCATATATATTTGCCCTCACGATTACATTATTTCAATTGTTACATGTTGCTCTAAGAATAGATAGCACAGTACCCATAAACTACTATATAGATATATATTTATATATAATATCCAATTCTGCACTTCTATAAAGATCTAGTTAAATAATTCTTTTTCATTCAATGCATGCTGAAAATAAGAATAAACAAAGCTTAACACCCAGTATTTGTATGCACCAGAGTTGAGAATTTCTTTCCTTATTCTTATAAATCAGTCATGTCTCACCCATGACCTCTTCAAAGACTGCCTCTCTGCCAATGCTTGCTAACTTATATTTGAAATCCAAATTTGGCCTGTCAGTTTTAAAATGAGGCACTATGCAATATTGCAAAGACTATCTCTTCGAGTTGGTAACCAAATTCTTCAACACTGCACACACAACACGAACTCCCCCCACCTCCAAAGCCAGACCATGTGAGTGGGACCGCAGTGCCCATGAGCCTTCAGATTACCTCAGCTCTTGCCAATGTCTTAACTACAACTTCAGAGAGACCTTAGCTCAGAATATATCAGTTCACTGCTCCTCAGTTCCTGACCAACAGAACTGGCTTTGTTTCAAGTCCTTAGTTCTGGAGTGTTTTGCTATTCAGTAATAGACATACAGCAAAGTTAACTCTTTGTGCCTCCCTCATTTCCACTTTCTGAACTCTAGCCACATTGGTTTTTGTAGCAGAAATTCAAAATTTAAATGCCCTCAAACACCTCTTTCTCTCATGCACCCCTACATTTTCCCTTGAATCCTTCTTGTCCTTTCAATCCCATTTCTGGCATTATTTTCTCGGGGAAATCTCTCCTGACCCCAAATATGGCAATATGCTCTCATTAGATGATGGTTTTTTCTTCAATTCTTTATTATTTGCTCATCAGGACAATCATTAGACTGATGACTGGCTTCCTCACTAGCCTAAAGGTCCCCTGAGTCCAGGGATCTTGCTGTTTGACTCACTGCTCTGTGACAATCCAATAAAATCAGCTAAGACAGGGTTGTTGGGTGAAAGGATGGATGGATAGGAGGATTGGAGGGATGGGTGGGAGAACAGGAGAATGGATGGGAGGATGGGTAGGAGGATGGGTAGGAGGATGGGTGGGAGGATGGGTGGGAGGATGGGTGGGAGGACAGGAGGATGGATAGTGGGAGAATGAATGGATGTTCAACACTATCCATATTCTTTTTTATGAGTCACAAGAGGAAAGAGATTCTCTCCCTAATCTAGAACAGATTAAAGGGGAAAACCTTGTGGGTAGGTAAGTAAACCATCTGAGATTGTTAGTCTTCTTCTTTGAAGGTATGAGACATGGTGACAGAGGTTGGCTATAGGAGAGGTTCTGCAAGATGAGTTCCTCTAGCCTAGAGATATGGCAGCTGGGCAGATGTCATACCACAAACATAAGAGCCTTAACTGACGAGTCTTGAGAAAGAAAGCCAGCTAGAGATGCTGGGCAGGAGTTGGTTCATCCTTCCTTGCACAGAAAATAGCACTGCTGGCTCAATACCTACGTGAAGTGGTGATGTCATGTGAAAGGGGCTCCAAGCCATTTTTTTAAAATAAACAACATAATTCGAAACAAAAACAAGTGACTTTTAAATAAAACCTTTATTAAGTCAAGCTATCTGGGGGCACTTGGCCTGATCTGCCCTAGTTTAAGTGTGTGCTCTTTGGAAGAATGGTTTATGAATGGCTTGTCTTAAAAGGAAGAAAGGAAACATCTAGAGCACTTTACCCAGAGCCTCTTTATCTCTGCTGCTTTCTATGTAGATGTATGTACATATATCTGTAATTTCTCCCAAGAACCAGAAAAGCCAGGCTATAGAAGAGCCTTTGTTCATTATTTAATCAAGGAAAGAGCTTGAGCTCAAACAAGAGCAGGGAAGGGAGGAGGTGAAGGCAGTGGGGCGAAGGCGAGCAGCCAGGGCAGAGTGAAATAGCCTGCATGAAAGAGAACATTTTTATAAACAGACTCTTGAGATAAAAACCCAAACAAAGAGCAACAAACAGCTCCTTCCATACCTTCCCCCCGATTCTTTCTTGAAGCTCATGACAGACTTGGTTCCCTTCCTGCATAATAGTCTCTCATTTCTTTTCGGAGGAGCACTGGTGCTCTGAACCCAGAATATATCCCTGCTGCCCTTCTTGTTGTTGCTGTTTCCTCTGGCACAGACAGGGGTGGAAAATCCAGATCCGTCCAGCCAAATGGGCCTCTTATCTCCACCCAACTGTTTGCATTCTCCACCACAGCTGATTTCAAAGCCCCCAGCCATCTCTATCCTAAAGACTTTGTCCCTTACCTGAGACGGTTGTCCACAAACTGATTTTTCATGATGGTTGGTATGTACCCTGAGAATGGTACCCCATTTAGGCCCTGTGACTCTTATGGTCATCCCTCACATGTCAGGCTACATGCTGGCACACTGTCCTGTAAGTCTCATCAAAATCCAGAAGGCAGGCAGGTTACTGCCATATTTACTTTACAAGTATGGAGACCAGGGCTCAGAGAAATAGCCTCATGCTCATGGAAGTATCCCTGGCTTTGGGTGTCGGCCCTGGCTTTCCATGTTGAGTTCTCTGACTCTAATCTAGTCTTTGCTTTTCCCAGAATCAAATACTCTCATGAGAATATGTCTCTCTTTTGTCTTTCCTTGGTAGGAATGCATTCTTTTTAACTCTATTTAAGTCAACTCATTACTGCACACCTCCTTGTAAAACAGAAGCTGCCATGGTGGGTTTGTGGATGGTGCTTACTGAGATCCTAGTTTAGAAAGACAGAACAACCACACAAATGGGTCATGTGTCAGGCAGCAGTCAGGTGTGGTGGCATATGCCTTTAATCTTAGCTCTAGGGAAGCAGAGGCAGAGGTTAACCTAATCTACAAAGAGAGTTTCAGGCCAGTCAAGACTATAATGTGAGGCCCTGTCTTTCAAAAGGGTAAGAAAAGACAGCAGGATGCGGTAAGCATGGGGAGCGGTCCTGGAGAAAAGTCTTGCTCTTCAATGTTGGGGGCCAAAGAGGCTGAATCAAGATGGTGGCTTTGAAGTAGAGCTGAGGGACCTAGGGAATCCATCACTTGGTGTGGGGAAGCAAGCACAAAGGTTCCACGGGTCCTGCTGTGTCTAAGAAACAGTGCTGGCAAGGGAGCCACAGTCTAGGAAGAAGGATTGGCAAGGAGATCAGGATTGGGTAGAGAAAGGCAAGCAGCCATTGTGAGAGGTTAGATCAGCCACAAAGGGTGGCTGAGCACAAAGAAGAAGGTTTCCTTTGGCAACAACTAAGTGAGATAGAAGGTTTTTGGAGAATGATCAGTACAGGAATAACCGGATCCTTTTGTTTGCTATGTTAAGGCTACCCTAGGGCAGCAGGGGTGGGAAGCGCACTGGGGCTGTAGTTCTGTGGTAGGGCACTCGTGTAACAGAAGCATGTACAAAATCCTAGGTGTGATCCTCTGCACTGCAAGGAAACAAAGAGTTTCCCCTCTAACGCAGGAAGGTCACCTGGGACGCTCCAGGCACAAGTGAGTAGAAAGATGGGATGTGATGAAAAATGCTTAGATGTTAGAGCTCTTTAGAAGGTGGAACTACCAGGGTTTCCTAGCAACTTGGATGTATGGAGAGAAAGAGGGAGAGGGGTGGAATGTGAATGACTCCATGGTCTGAGTGGAAAATAGAAAAGATCGTGAAAGAGGAAGAATCACGCGATCATGGAGGGTGAGGGCAGGTTCAAAGAGAGAGAGAGAGAGAGAGAGAGAGAGAGAGAGAGAGAGAGAGAGAGAGACTAGAAAATAACCACAGAGGAAAAGAGAGTGATAGCCTATGAACACAATCTACTGCCTCACAAGACTCCAGTCTCTGCTTGTAAATTTTAAATGACATTATGAGTGAACATTTTACGTATTTGTTCATTCTGGGTTTATTTGTTTGTTTTCTTTTTATCTTTTTTATTATTCTTATTGAGATATATATTTGTCTCCATTGTAAGTTGCATATGAGCAAGTCTGGACTGGCTAGACAAGGCAGGGAAGGAAAGATTTTACATACACAGGAAGGAAGCTACATACAAACAATAGATTGTAACAGGGCAAGGAAGGGGTGAGACAGAGAGGGTGAAGGGGAGGAATGGCTTAGCTGGTAATGAATGGGGTATGCATTTTGGTAAGGTGGAAGAATTGCTGGGTTGGGCAATGACAGAAGAAGGGATCTGGAAGGACAGAGGTGGTGGGTGGCCAGAGAATGGCAAGTCTGAAAATAGAGTTTTGATGGAATCTAAAAATCAGTAGTTGAATGCTCAAAGAATGGCAGTAGATGGCTTCTAGAATCATCTTCCCAGACATCTCCTTCTTGGGCTCAATTTTTTTCTTCTGTATGTTTCTAAGACTCGATTTCTGCCATTCCGCCGTTCATTATCCTTAGCTGATACAATTTAGCTCATGTCCTCTGTCCTAGCTGGGTTAGTTTGGTACCTCATAAAAGATGGATTGAGCACACAAGACTTGCCATTAGGGGGACTATCAGTGTGGAAGGCAATAGGTAGAGAGCTGGCAGAAGCTCTAGCCCGGCTTTCGTAAACCACACAAGCCTATTCAACCCTAGGCAAAGCAGAATGGGAAATTATACAGCCCAAGGAAGGCATGTCTGTTGAGTCCTCCAGTGGAAGGTATCTATTAGAGGATTCTCCTCCCAGAAATGAGCTGCCTTTTCCTCCTGATACAGGTATTTCTAGGCTGGGCACAGCCTGTGGGGAGTGGGGAGTGGAGCTAATACAAGAGCAGGGTCCTGAACCCAGCAGACAGAGACCCTTAGTCTATTTTGCTAACGATCCAACTTCACTATTACTGAGTATATACTATGTAACTTTTGAAATAACAATGTTGTCTCTGTGGTGTTATAGGCTTGCCTCTAATGTGTTTTTAATAAAAATAGCACGCATCCATACAACTTGTGATAGTGTTTGAAGCAAACCATATATATATGTATGTGATGGTCAATAAGCCTTGTCAACTTGATAGCAACCATAATCAGCCCATAGACAGGCCCCTGGTCACATCTGTAAGGGATTATCTGCTTTGTATTAGCCTCTGAGCATGCCTGGGGGATAACTTAGATTAACTGAGGTGGGAGGCGCCACCTTCCTTGTGGGTGGTACCATTTTATGGTCTGGAATCCTAAACTGAATGAAAAGGAGAAAACGAGCTGAGCACCAGTGTTCACCCCTCTCTGCCCCCTGACTGTGGGTACAAGGTGACCAACTACCTCATGCTCTCAAAGCTGTGACTTCCTTCCTTTGATGGGCTGTATCTTGTGAGCTGAAATAAACTCTTCCTAAGTGGCTCTTGTCAGATAATTTTGCCAAGTCAATGAGAAAAGCAGCCAATACAAACTATATACACTAAATAAGCCTAAAGTTTCTATGTGTGTCTATGCCTACATACGTGTTCAGTCAGTATCTGGGGGAGCAGCCAAATAGAATTTTAGGTGACTCATATCATTCTTTAAAATAAAGCATCCTTCTATTACCATAATTAAAGGTTAGTGCCAAGGAAATGGGAAATCAGTGGATAGTGAGCTTCTGTTTGAAATGATGAAAATATTCTAGAGATAGGCAGATAGTAATCCTGGCAATACAGCAATATGCGTGTCCTACCAGGCAATACACATTAAATTGTACACTTAGAAATGGGGAAATGCCAAAGTTTCTTATATGCATTTTACCATAATAAAAAAACTAAGGTAATAACAATAGCCCCAGACTGTAACACATTACAAAAGACTACTAGGCAGGTCTTGGTCTCTGACATTGGTCAAATTCCTTTAAAGAAATCGAGGTGGGTGAGGGAGACTTGATGGATAGAGCACAGGCAAGAGAGTACTGTGGGGAGAGGCAAGTGTGGTTTAAAGTCCAGCGGTACCCACGGATGGAACACTGCCTTCGTCGGCTAGGAGAGAATTCCCTTCATTCCTCTTTTCCTAATGATCCATAGAAACACCCTCACAGATGGGGAGGAGCTGGGGCAGGAAAGAAATGGGTCATAAATATTAGCATTACATAATGGCTGTCTTTCCGTGTCTTCTCCTTCAGAGAGCCTTTGAGCACCTGGAGGAAGCTTGATTTCCTTGGGAGAATATGCCTTTCAAGTAGATTAAAAACGATGTTCATGAGTTGCAGTTGTTTCCATATAAACCTGTCATTCAGGTGATGTGTACCTTCACAGATATCCACAGAGGCCTAGCGACAGCTCCCCTCATTCCATTTAGGTTTCTATGAGAGTCTGGATAGCAAAGAGGAGAAAAGGGATGGACAGAAGGTGTTTTATATTCTGAATACGAAACAAAAGCACAAAGAGGATGATGGGAGTGGGGCTAGGACAAAGGCCAGTGTCTAGTTCTGCTGGCACAGGGAAGGAAGTTTCAGAAGTTGACCATCACAAGCCAAGCTCATCCTTGAGGCAGGCTGGCTCACTCTGCTTTACAGGCATAGCAAACTCCTTGTCTCCCATAGGAAACCTGCACTCACTGTTGAGATCCCTAATGCTAACTGCACTCAAGGACCAAGGAAGATTCAACACAGAGGACACACTGGCTTTAGAAAAGCTGGACAGTATAAAGAGTCCTGAATTTAGCCATTGCAAGTTTCTCTTTTTGTCTTTTATTTTTGAGATTTTAATTTAATTACATTTTTTCCTTTCCCTTTCCCGTGGCCAAACCCTCCCACATATCTCTACCCACTTTCTTTCAAATCGGTGGCTTCTCTTTTCACTAATTGCTATTGTATGTATACATATGCATATATACATAGATCTACATCCCTGTGGTGGTTTTAAAGACAATTGCACCATTGCACTTGTGGCCCTGTGGGAGTGTCTGGTTGGGGGAAGGGTGTCACTGTGGAGGTGGACTTTGAAGTCTCATATATGCTCAGGCCATACCTGTAAGTCAGTCTACTTCCTATTGCGTGCATGTTAATATATAAAACTCTCAGCTCCTTCTCCAGCATCATGTCTGCCTGCACGCTGCCATGCCCCACTATGATGATAACGGACTGAACCTCTGAAATTATAATCTACCCCATTAAATATTTTCCTTTTTCAGAGTTGCTGTGGTTCGACCCCAAAAACTCTACCAAAGCACTCCTACAGCTGATAAACACCTTTAGTAATGTGGCAGGATACAAGATCAACTCCAAAAAATCAGTGGCCTTCCTATACACTAAGGATAAGGAAGCAGAGAGGGAAATCAGAGAAGCATCACCTTTCACAATAGCCACAAATAGCATAAAATATCTTGGGGTAACTCTGACCAAGGAAGTGAAAGATCTATTTGACAAGAACTTTAAGTCTTTGAAGAAAGAAATTGAAGAGGACACCAGAAAATGGAAGGATCTCCCTTGCTCTTGGATGCAAACCCCATCAAAATCCCATCAAAATTCTTCACAGATCTGGAGAAGACAATAATCAACTTTATATGGAAAAACAAAAAACCCAGGATAGCCAAAACAATCTTATACAATAAAGGATTGTCTGTAGGCATTACCATCTCCGACTTCAAACTCTATTACAGAGCTATAGTATTGAAAACAGCTTGGTATTGGCATAAAAACAGAGAAGTCGACCAATGGAATCGAATAGAAGACCCTGACTTTAACCCACAAACCTATGAACACCTGATTTTCGATAAAGGAGCTAAAAGTATACAATGGAAAAAAGAGAGCATCTTCAACAAATTGTGCTGGCAAAACTGGATGTCAATCTGTAGAAGAATGAAAATAGATCCATATCTATCGCCATGCACAAAACTCAAGTCCAAATGGATTAAAGACCTCAATATCAGTCCGAATACACTGAACCTGATAGAAGAGAAAGTGGGAAGTCCTCTACAACACATGGGCACAGGAGACCACTTCCTATGTATAACCCCAGCAGCACAGACATTAAGGACATCATTGAATAAATGGGACCTCCTGAGACTAAGAAGCTTCTGTAAAGCAAAGGACACTGTCGCTAAGACAAAAAGGCAACCCACTTACTGGGAGAAGATCTTCACCAACCCCGCAACTGACAAAGGTCTGATCTCCAAAATATATAAATAACTCAAGAAACTAGACTGTAAAAGGCTAATCAACCCAATTATAAAATGGGGCACTGAGCTGAACAGAGAATTCTCAACAGAAGAAGTTCAAATGGTCAAAAGACACTTAAGGTCATGCTTAACTTCCTTAGCGATCAGGGAAATGCAAATCAAGACAACTTTAAGATACCACCTTACACCTGTCAGAATGGCTAAAATAAAAAACACCAATGATAGCCTTTGCTGGAGAGGTTGTGGAGAAAGGGGTACACTCACCCATTGCTGGTGGGAATGCAAACTTGTGCAACCACTCTGGAAAGCAGTGTGGCCGTTTCTCAGGAAATTCGGGATCAACCTACCCCTGAACCCAGCAATACCACTCTAGGGAATATACCCAAGAGAGGCCCTATCATACAACAAAAGTATATGCTGTACTATGTTCATAGCAGCATTGTTTGTAATAGTCAGAACCAGGAAATAACCTAGATGCCCTTCAATGGAAGAATAGATGAAGTATGGAATATATACATATTAGAGTACTACTCAGCAGTAAAAAAACAAGGACTTTTTGAATTTTGCATACAAATGGATGGAAATAGAAAACACTATCCTGAGTGAGGTAAGCCATACCCAAAAAGAGGAACATGGGATGTACTCACTCATATTTGGTTTCTAGCCATAAATAAAGGACATTGAGCCTATAATTAGTGATCCTAGAGAAGCTAAATAAGAAGGTGAACCCAAAGACAAACATATAGGCATCCTCCTGAATATTAACCTTCATCAGGCGATGAAAGGAGACCGAGACAGAGACAGAGACCCACATTGGAGCACCGGACAGAAATCTCAAGGTCCAAATCAGGGGCAGAAGGAGAGAGAGCACGAGCAAGGAACTCAGGACCATGAGGAGTACACCCACACAATGAGACAATGGAGATGTTCTATCGGGAACCCACCAAGACCAGCTGTCATGGGTCTGAAAAAGCATGGGATAAAACCAGACTTGCTGAACATAGTGGACAATGAGGACTACTGAGAACTCAAGAACAATGGCAATGGGTTTTTGATCCTACTGCACATGCTGGCTTTGGGGGAGCCTAGGCAGTTTGGATGCTCACCTTACTAGACCTGGATGGAGGTGGGTGGTCCTTGGACTTCCTACAGGTCAGGGAATCCTGATTGCTCTTCGGGCTGATGAGGGAGGGGGACTTGATCGGGGGAGGAGGACTTGACCGGGGGAGGGGGAGGGAAATGGGAGGCAGTGGCGGGGAGGAGGCAGAAATCATTAATAAAAAAATAAATTAAAAAAAATTAAAAAAAAGAAAAATCTAGACAAAAAAAAGAGTTGCTGTGGTTATGGTATCTCTTCACAGGAATACAAACCCTGAGACAATCTCTAAATATAACCTGTCCAGTCCATATAATGTTACTTGTATGTATATTTGTATCTCCTAGTAATATCAGAAGCTATACCCATAACATCTTACCGAATTGACCACCCCAGTGGGAGATGAGCAAAAATGACACTAATGAACAGCCATTACATAATGCTACTGGATGACGCCATGAGACCTTGACTCTACACAAGAATTAAAGGCAGCTGGGGAAAGCTAGGAGTGGGCAAAGCACCAGGGCACACCAATTAGCTGTCTAGGACCAAATTCTCAGCCCTGAAAACACACACTGCAAATCTTAAATCCTTTATCCTGACAAATAAAATTGAATGTAAAAACATTCTCCACAATGAACATTGGTCTTCATTCTACAGAGACGAAGACATGGATGGGAGACCTTTGGAAAGAAAAGGCTAAGCCAGTATCAGGGGAAGAGACAGACAGATGGAGCAAAAGAGGGAATTGTGTTTATTTGAAGTCATTAGATTGATCCTAGACAAACATCACATTATAACATGGTCATACCAAATGACATGGGAATAACGTATCCCCCTCCCACAAGTGTTGGCAATTGAACCTGGGGCCTTAGGCCTGCTAGACAAGTACTCTACTACTTACTAAGTTACATCCCAACCCTAATACAGTGAGTTTTGACTCCAACGAGACCTGTTAATTGCTGTCTCATGATCAGTGTCAAAAGGCAAAGGATAGGATCAGGATATTAAAAAATTTAGGCTGACTGAACAGTGTTACTCAGAGATTATGAATTATCTGAATCTAGCTGAGGTAGATATCCATGACCATCTTCTCCACAGCCTGTGACTGTGTTATTCAGAGGATGATTTTAAGAGATGTTTTCTGAGAACAGCCAAAGCCCAGCCTGACATAGATAAAAGAGACACATTTATGAAGCCAGGGAGACTCAAGGGGGTGGAAAACATATAGGGCCCAAATTGCAGAATCAGCCTTCCAAATTACCACTCTGCCCTACTAATCTCAGCAACATCATAGTTAAAATCAATGAGGTAAAATATAACAATGTAAAGTTTGATTTTTAAAAATCCATTCTATAAGGTGAATCTATCAGCACCTCAGAGAAGGAAGTTATTGGAATTTAATCAACTTTAAACACAGCCACAAAGATTAGAATGGCATATGTCAACCCTGGATACAAGGAAGATTTAATACAGAGTTGGGTTTATTAATCAAATGCAGAATCCTTCTGAACATCCTGCCCTGAATCTGGAATACCATGCCTAGTATCAGACCCTAAGAAGAACAAGAATATCCAAGGACAAGAGAGAGGATTGTGAGATGCTGTAAAGGCATGTGGTAAGGACCACGGACCCTGGGAATTCTTCCCCTCCATTCTTCTCTCCTAGCTCTCTCTCACAGCCTCTGTGCCCTGTGGATGCCCATCCTGGCTTGCACTGGATAGGAAGACACCAACTCCCAAGGTAATATTTCCTTGATGGGTCTGTTAGAAAGCCTTCCTTACTTGAATAGGAAACTTATTTTCCATGACCAGTCTAGGTTCTAGCACCCTGGGGTTCACAAATCAATTTTTTTTTTCAGACAAGGACTCATTTTGCAGCCCATTGGCTTGGAACTTGCTGAGTGCACTAGATTGGCCTTGAACTCTCAGAGATACACTTGCCTGTGTTAAAATGTTAACAGTTAAAAATGTGTGCCATCACACCTGGCTCACAAATCAATTTTAATCTCTCTTCTATGTAAACAGCCCTTTCAACAAAAAGAGAAGATGGAGTCACCTCTTCCACCCTACTCCCTGCAAATTAACTAATTAAATTAATTAAGTAGAAACTTTTCAGATTAAACAAGGATATTTTTAAAGATGAAGCCTCAAGCTCCTCTTTTGGCTTATTGCCTTTCCGGGTTAGAGGCTGCCTGTCTCAGGGATGCAGGCCTGGCTCAGACTTTTCTCCTTGCAGTTCAGAGGCAAACACCAGCTGACATACCTGTCTGGGCTGGAGCTCCCTGGCCAAGCCCCTGACCCCTCCTTTGAAGCCTAATGATGCTTTTGAAGAAGTGAGGCAGTGACTCCTAAGTGCAATTTTTTTTTCTGATAATTTCCAGTACTTCTGCTTCCTGTAGAATTCTCAGACCATTCTTTTAGTTTGCCCTAACTTCAAACCTAAATGTGTTTCTGAGAACACTTTCGGAACAAAAATCAACATGCCTGTCTGCAATCTGAAACAAGCTGAAATCGCTGGCTTGTTTGACTGTTCTTCTATTTCCAAACTACTATAACTACCTTGAGTTGTCCTAACACCTTCCTAATGTGTTGGTTCCTGGCCTCTATCTAACGATCATGTGGGCTTTCTGAAGGCTTCCCTGGCGAATCCCACCTGTTTGGTATTTGGTATGATTTCTGAGTATCTGACATATGTATGGCACTTTGAGGCATGTAAGAAACTCAAGCAGAACCACAAACGGTGGCTTTCCTAATAATTTATAAAGAAACATTGAGCTACAGACCACCCCAAAAACAATTCACATGACTCGCCTTCAAGGATGACAGCATTGGGGTTCATCCCCACTCATGCCGCAGGTCTGCAAGAGACCAGGAGATATTGCCACAGGTCGTCTTCCTCGCCAACATCTTTCTCACCTCTTTTAAAAACCTCACTTGTTCTTAGTAAATAGAATGTTGCTTGTATAAGTGATTAATCAAGAATTACATGGACAGTTTATTAGGAGGCCCATAATGAGGTGTCTCCTGATGCACTCAGCAAGCTTTCTCTCAGTAAATAATAATTTAAGTTAAAATTATTTGTGAAATTAAGTCATTCCTTTTGTGATATCTCTGAGAGTTCAAGTAATTGGTTGAGTTCACGTTAGTTTGCTGTTTTATAAAGGGAAAAACGGGGCTACATAATGAGTCAACTATGCAATTAACTATAAATTTAACACTTCAAAAACACATTTTTAATGACTAAGAACAGGTACAAAAAAATCAGAACGTGTTTTCTCTTTCCTTTAACAACAACAACAAAAAAAAAAAACAAAAACCCACCTTAGTATTATTTTTCATCATGTTTAGCGGAGCAAGCCTGGGTGAGTGTTAACACAGCAACACTTATAAGTTCCCCCCAAGACTCAGAGGTACCCAAAAGCCTGAGTCAGGCAGAGCTCTGGCCACAGAGTCACACCCCAGAGCCCAGTGATAGTCACCTTTGCCTCAATCCAGGGCTTTCTCCTTCCCTTCTCTTCAGCTTCCGTCAGTCTGTCCTGGAGTACGCTTTCCTGAGTACCATCACTGGGTGGAGGATGGGTGATAATGACCCAGCCCAGACATCCTTCCCCTGACAATTCCATTACTTCTCAGGAGGTAATGAAAAGCAATATGCGGGTGAACTAGAACCTTAATTAACTGTTTTTTTTTTCCCACTGCTGTTGCTGTGTTCTTAATTTTTAGAAGTCATATGCAAATTGGTTTGTGTGGTTTGATTTTTTTAAAGCAAGAAAGATTGTGAATTAATTTCCATGAACATCTTGCAAAGGTATATTCTGTCACTTGGTGTTTCCCACATGCTTTGTTTTGGGGTTCATATTTCATGTAACCAAATGAGAGTATATTATCACGTGTTAACAGTGGGCTGCCAGGTCTTCTAAGCATGTTAACGCGAGTGATCCTCATAACAACACATGCTGTTAATGTGCCAAGTGTTAGCTTGCTGAGAGAAGAGAGAAGCCCTTTTCCTATCCCATGCTCCCTTTTTGCACCATAGCTATGCAGAATACCTCCCTTGCCAACACACACACACACACACACACACACACACACACACACAATATCACATAGAATTTATTTCAGAATTTGGGGCCAGGGAACTGGCTCAGAGGGTAAAAGCACTTGCCCCAACAACCTGATAATCTGACTTCAGTCCCCAGAAATCATGTAAAAACCTGGATGATATGCATCTGTATCCCTAGACTTCCTAGGAGATCGGAGGTGGAGACAAGAGGACCAACTGTAAACTCTTGAGTCAGATGACCTGGAATGAGGCAGCAGAAACAAAAGACACTGCATCAGTGTGGTGGGAAGTCAGAACTGGCTCCTGAAAGTTGTGCTCTGACTTACACACACACATACACACAACACGCATGCACGCACACACACGCACACACACACACACGCACACACACACACACGCACACACACACACACGCACGCACACACACACATACACGCACACACGCACGCACGCACACACACACATACACGCACACAATAATTAAAAAAAATAAGTACAAAACATATCCAAAATTTATTCAAAATCTGTCTAAGGCATTCTTTACTTTTGCTTCAAGCATAGATTATAAAAGGCCATAAGAGCCTAGAAATATCTCCCATTTATTAATTAGTTAAATTCCTAAAGATAGTTGCTTCATACGATTTCTAAAGAAAAATAAACACATATTTTTGCTAAGAATAAATAATTTTGCCAGCAAAAGTTGACAATGAGAGATTTGGCTTTTCATCTTCAGCAGAAACATTCCTCAGCTTATCCTCTTACTATGTAGTAATCAGAGTCTCGCTCATTCCATGTTATCTCTTTTGGGTAAGAGCTACTCTACCATGCCTATGACATTGGTCTTTTTTTTTCCCCCTCATGCCAATTCTCATGGCTTCTGCTCAGTCTCCCTAGTATTGTTGCTGCCCTTTCACCTTACCAAAAACACCACTGTTCCACTCCACACATCCTAGCCCTCTCCATGTCCCAAACGTTCTGCTTGGTATTCGCACATGACCCACCCATCAGAATGTTCAAGGGCCATTAGGTGACACTAGTGCCTGAGCAAATGCTCTAATGTAGAGTGACATCAAGCCACATGGAGATTGAGACTGCGTGGTAGAGCTGTGAAGGCATAGCAAGGATTCTGTGGACTACTGCCAGGATGATGAGAATCTGCGGGTGGGTTTCTGTGGGGAAAATGTACAATGGAGTTTGCACTTTTTCAGCTACTTTGATGACATTAAAAATGAGTAGTTTAAGGCTGGGGAAGCGCCTCAGTGGGTACAGAGCTGGCCACGAAAACATGAGTACCTAAGTCTGGATCCCCAGAACCCATGTAGAAGCTGGGTACAATAGCATGCATCTGTAGTCCCAGTGTACCTGTGGTGAGATGGGGCAGAGATGGGAAAAGTCCTGGAAGCTGAAGGGCCAGCGGCAAACATGAGACTATGTCTCAAACGTGGGAGAAGGTGAAGATGAGCACATGTGGTCATACTCTGCCCTCTACAGAGGCCCATACTCACATTGAGTACACACACACACACACACACACACACACACACACACATGCATGCGCGCGCACACACACACACACACACACACAGGTTTTTAAATGAATAAATTCCATAACATTACAGCGAACTGACTGGAGAATTGTAAGATTTGAACCAGATGACTATGTAGGAGGCTTCTGTAACTGTCTAGGAAGAAAGGGAGGACTTCCAGTCCTTTAGTCAAGGCAGATGAGAGAAGTAAATGGATGGCGACACAAAGCGTCGTGGGTAGGGTTTCCTGAGTGAGTGGAGAGGGTGGGAGAGCGAGGGCAGGAGCGGACTGGTCTCGTGAGTCCTCCTCTTTCATTCCTGTGTGCTTTTCTAGCCATCGCCACACTAATTTCCCTAAAGTTTGGTTCTTTCCTTTTTGCTTCCTCCAAAAACCTTCACTGTCACCCCAGTTCCTGTCTAATAAAACACAGTCACTCAGCCTTGGAGGTGACCCCATAGCTGACAGCTGACGTGCCATGGCTGCTGTCCTCTATTCTGGTCTCCTTTGAAGGTGACAGGTGTGACCTTGATTTAAGTCACTTACCTTCCTCTTCCACACTTTCTTACGACTCGTGGGGGACACTGCAAAGGCTCAACTGTGCAAAATGAAAGGTGTGGCTCTGCCTTTAGGGACAGAGGCCTACGTTTGGACACGGGTTTCCTTCACTCTGTGACCTCCACTGCTTTGATGCCAGTGGACAAGTGAACCATTGACTTGGGGAGATGCCAAATGGGACATGTGGAGACCTTAACAAGCCAGCTGAGAACCATCCATCCTAGACAAATAAAGCATTGGTCCATTTTGGAAGAACTTTATGAAATTCTACTTGTATCTTTCATTACTCAACTTATTAGTGTCCAATAATACCCACAAAAACACACACACACATACAATATTTGTCTGGTACTGCAAGCCAGCCCTTCAGGAGAAATGCAACTTACAGTCCCTCATGAACCAAGATGTTGAAACAAATGTCCCAGTGCTCTCAAAGAGAGCCTCTGTGGTTAAAGTAGAGGACTGACAGGTAGTCTGAATGCCAGAAGACTCAGCCGACAGGAATGTGGACATCTACTACCTCCTCAGTACCAT
Organism: Microtus oregoni; assembly: GCF_018167655.1. NCBI lineage: Eukaryota > Metazoa > Chordata > Mammalia > Rodentia > Cricetidae > Microtus > Microtus oregoni. Next base: position 39,239,983 of record NW_024543072.1, read on the forward strand.
TCTAGACAATGAACAAAGCAATGGGCGAAGCAACAAAACCAATGTGCTCATGAGAGCCGGAGTCAGGAGACAGAGAAGAGCATAGTCTATGCATCATTCATACACTCTATCAGAATGAGCAAGTGTCACATAGAAAATACTGAGCCAAGGTCACCTGCCAAGGTAGGCCGGGGATTGCAATTTAATATAAAGTCTATTTTACAAAGAAGCTCCAAAATACAGAATATAGCCCTTACAGTGATGGAGGAAGGTCATTGGCTAATAAAGGAGCTGCCTTGGCCCATTTTATTGGTTAGAGGATAGGTGGGAGGAGTAAACAGAACAGGACGCTGGGAGGAAGAGGAAGTGAGCTCAGACTCCACAGCTCTGCTCTCAGGAGCAGACGCCTGAGAGAGACGCCATGCTCCTGGCTCCTGGGCAGACGCATGCTAAGAAGCTCCGACCCAGGATGGACATAGGCTAGAATCTTCCCGGTAAGCGCACCTAGGGGCGCAACACAGATGATTAGAAATGGGCTAAATTAATATGTGAGAATTAGCCTAGAAGAGGTTAGATAGAAATGGGCCAAGAGGTGTTTAAAAGAATACAGTGTCCGTGTAATTATTTCGGGGCATAAGCTAGCCGGGCAGGCGGCTGGGGTGTTGGGGACGTGGCCCCGCCGCCGCCCTTATTACTTCATTACAGTTGTTTCTTCTTATTTGTGGGGGACATGTTTCAAGACCTTGAATGGATATTTGAAACTGCAGAGAGTATCAAATCCTTGTTTTTCTCTTATGCAGACCTAGCTATGATGATATTTAATTCATAAAATAAGCACAGTTAGATAGTAACAAAAAACTCATAGCAAAATGGTCAGTTACAAAAGTCATACTGTCATAATGGTGTCAGCATAGTACTTCTGCATCTGAGTGCCATTGGTAAGAAAAGTAAGGGTTGTCTGAGCATTGTGATTCTATGACAGATGATCTGATAATCAAGATAGCTACTGAGCGACTGATGGGTAAGTAGCATACACATTGTGGATACACCAGACAAAAGGTATGGTTTACACGCTAGGAAAGAATGGAATGGTGTGAGATTGGGTTGCACCACTCAGGATGCCATGTAATTAAAAGCTTAGACATGATTGCAGTTAGGTTTTTGAACCACAGTTGAGCATGGGCAACTGAAATAGTGAACACTGTGGGAAATGAAACCATGGTAGCGAAGGAACTAGGATTCTAAAAAAACTTCAATTCATCAAAACCTTGACTGCAGTTTGGATGCTCATCTTACTAGAACTGGATGGAGGTGGGGGTTCCTTGGACTTTCCACAGGGCAGGGAACCCTGATTGCTCTTCAGGCTGAGGAGGGAGGGGGATTTGATTGGGGGAGGGGGAGGGAAATGGGAGGCGGTGGCGGGGAAGAGACAGAAATCTTTAATAAATAAATAAATTTAAAAAAAAAAACCTTGACTGAAGGGAGGGATGATGCACTGGCTAGTTCAGGAAAGTGTTTCAGCTCTGTGCACAGCCAGGGCAGGAGTAGAGGGCAAGAAGCTAGGGTGGATGGAGGAAGACCCATCTTGTGATGTTTGGAAGCTGACTTTGCTTGCAGGAAAACATATGCTTGAGACCCAAACCAGATAAAGCCTGTATACATGAGAATCAAGCCTTGCTGTCCATTAGCTCTGTGAGGACAGAATCTTGGTCTCCTGTGTGCAAGGCCCAGGCAGGCATCTGTTCACAGCAGCTACTAAAAGCAATAAGCTGCACTCTCTCTTCAGCCCCCTTTGTACCATTTACTGTGTGTACACGCAGGGTTTGTGTGTGTGAGTGTGTGTGTATGTATGTGTGTGTGTTCTATGCAAACACACCGTGCACTTGGGTTGAATACATTGAATAAATGCATTCAAGATTTCTATGGAATTTCTTTTTGATTCCAACTTATAACAAGTAAGAGCCCACTTACTTCCCTGCCATTTGCTTCTCCCTGCAGCCCCCATTGTCTGCCCTGCCTAGGATAATGGGTAATTGTGTTTGGACATGCATTACACTAAAAACGCTTCCTTTTGCCCAGCTTCAGTCATTATCAAACCCAGATCCTAATCTAACTTCCTCGTCATTAGGCAGCCAAACCAGCTGCAGCCCTGAAAACAGGCAGGCGAAGGAGAAGGCTGAGGGGAAAGAACAGAATGCCTGCACTTCTGTCAGAAACAAAAGAATTCATCTCTGATCAAGTGACCCAGTGTGAGCTAAGAAAGAGCGAGTGCCAGAGCTGACGAAAATAAAATTGCCAGTTAGGCTCTCTTTTCATCAGTTTTTCTTTCACGCTTCCCATTAGCTCAGTGAAAGGAAGATGAATTAAGAGTTAAATGCATCAAAATAACTTAGGCAATTTTTAAAACTTAAATGTGCCATTCCCCGCAAACCGCCTTCCTGAGTCACCCATTTCCTTCTCTTGTGGAGTTCTGCTCCACTCCTCCGGTCCCTGTCTGTTCTCTCTGTTGCTTTCCAGTCTCTCGCTGCATCCAGACTGTCATCTCTTCTCTACACTTTCTTCTCTACAGACGCCTTCTGCCTCCAGCGCCGACCAACCTTCAAAGCCTCCATCCTCTCTGAGCTTTTCCCTCCCAGCGCCCTCTACTCCTTCTCAGTCCCTCTCCTTCTGCAACCTTCTCCTTCCCACACTTTCGCGGGTGTCTGGCCCCAGAAGCTAAATTTCTCGTGCAGGGAAAGCCCATGCGGCCTGATGGAGGCAGATAATATAAACGAGGCAATTGCTTCAATACACAATTAAAATAAGCTAAATGAAGCAGCAAAACAAGACAGATTCATGGTTCGGAGCTCTCGGGGTGAAATCTCTGCAGAAGACGGGCCTCCATCCCTCTACTCCAGCTGGCACCGTGCCCCAGAAACATATTGATTAGCCGATCAATTCTCAGATTCCAGAGAGATGGGCCAATGATAAATGGTCCCCCCTGTACCCCTTCAGTGGCTGCCAGACCCAGCTAATGTATACTGGACCATCCCCCGTGTTGAAATACCTCCCTCAGATTGTTTCTCTCGCTCCCCTCCCCACTTCGGTTTCCAGCTACAGGGAACTCCTAAGTAGAAAATCAATAGGCGCTTTAATTACTGGCCCCCAATTCATCAGGGCCTCAGCTGTAATTACTCTGCCTGAGCCAAGAGCCGCGGGACCCAATAAGCAGAGACAGCTAGGCACTGGGCAATGTGCAAGATGATGGGCGTGACTCTGGTTCAGACGTCGGGGACCCTTCTGAGACCACCCGCCCACCTTCCTGTTCCCCGCTTTCTGATCTCCGTTCCCTGGTCAGAAGATGAAGGAAGACAGTCCACAAAAGACTCTCAGAACAGAACTAGTGGGGGCTTTGGATAGGTGCAAAGCCGTTCCTTCAGCTTTCTCCCTGGCTCTTGATTCAGGCTCCTTGCAGCACAAAGCCCACTCGAGACGAGGCATTTCAGTGTCCTGTGGGAAGGAGACAGTGACACGGACACTAAACCAGATTCTGCATTTCACACAAGCCCCACACTGCAAGCCTAAAAAGCACTGCTTTAAAATGCACCATTGTCCTTCACTTCACCAGGACTGATAGAAAGTAGAAGCTGTGTTCCATCCCAGTTCCATGGTCAGTCAATCAGTCAACATCCATGCCATCAAGAAAGATTGCTTGTCATTTTCGGAATGAGGGCACTCATCGGTTCTAAAATGTACTTTCTCTGTGGCATCGCTGTTCTTTTCTCTCCACTTCTGCGGTTTCTTCCAAAGGCAGGTAAACTATGGGGCTGAAGACTAGTCATCAACAATGAACCTTGCGCTCTGTCCTCTGAAACAAAGCCCAGATAGATGCCTAGATAGATGGTCTATTCCCAACCCCATACTACTGTTAAAGTTCAGCTTTCCTTCCTCATTGCCCTTCCTCAGCTCTTAGGACCCTCAAAGAATGAGTTTCTGGGAAACCTTCAGGATTCTGCTCAAGCTAATTTGGTCCAATGACATGAGGTCAGGGCATCCCAATAATGCTCTGATAAATTCCGTTAAGACAATGCTGGTGGAATTTTCCTCTCACAGGCCAGGATTCATCTTGGGGCTCATTCAAAATAAAGGACTTCATTGCGATGGGTGGCTCCATAACCTGTGTGTGTTAGACATTCATTCCCCATCCAAGGGAGTGGCAAAACTAGCTTCATTTTTCTGCAAAAAGCCTGAGATGGCTGTTTCTGGCTAGGAAGAACTAGGCTGTATCTGCCCCAGTTTCTGCACACACATCAGCCAGAGTTACGTGTCTGAGCACGGAGCTATTGACTCAGCTGATCAATGGTCCAGTTGCTGGCAGCCAGACCCGTGAAAAATGACTCTGTTGCCCATAACCCACCCCTCCAGACATTGGCCTTGGCTCATGCAAATGAAAAGAATCTCCATTATAAACAGTTTCTAAGCTTCCTAGTGTCCTTCTGCCTCCTAAACACGGGCACTACTGTCTGAATCCTTCATTCTTCCTCCTCTATCTCTGGGTGTGAATCTTGTTACCCAACTCCCACATCTATTAGAAAAGAGCCTTCAAAATTCTCCCTTACCTATTCCACACCCAAGCTTTTGACTCAAATGGCTTGCTGGGAATTTACACAGGATGGTACCATAGTTACAACCCGTCATCATCACAGTTTGATTATTCCATAGATTCTCAGTGCTATAGGCACTGCCTTTCACAGAACTTAGCCATCACATCCGAAATATTGCCCCCTTTATCCAGCTCCTGCTTGACATGGCTAATGCTCTGCTATCCTCCTGTCCCAGTCTTTCTTCTCTGCCAGCTGGTCTCAACTCGCTAAAACAGAATCACTCGGGGAACTTTTTATAAAGTATCAAGGACAAGATCAATGTCTAGAACCAGCTAAACCAGGAACACTAGCAAAGCTCAGAAGTGTTGATCATTTTAAAGGCAGCTCTGGTGGTGCTACGCTGTCAGCCTGACGACCACTACTGAGGCCAAGGCCGACTGTTTATGGTGTACAAGCACTTCTGTTTGCCCCCTCTGTCTAAGACAACCGCCTTTTCTCTCCACCAGTGAAAATCCTGCCTACTCTCCCAAGCTGAATTCAAATGTCACTGTCTATGGACATTTCTGGATTCCCAGAATTTGGATAGCCCTTACTCATAATATCTCGTAGTACATGTGCAGTTCTTTGTACTATGGTCTGTGGTCTTGTCACATCCACTCTATCTAAACACCACATCCTTGAAATATTAAATTACTTCTTGGAGCATCGAAGTTTGAGTCAGAGTGCCTATGGTTTTCACCCTGATACCTCACAAATAAAACCTTGGTTATGAGATATCGAGTGGGTTATTTAAAAAATCTCAATTTCCTGTTCTGTAGAATGGGAATCACGGTTTCTATCTCTTTCATAAAATAATTATTACTATAGTCTAATCAGAATTTTTGTCCATTGTGTTGCTTAACAGTGACTTAGAGAAATTAAGTATTTACTAACTGGATATTGGATAAAGGAACAAATATATTTGGGTTTTATCACGGACTTTTTCTCCTCTGGAAAATGATCACATATTAGAAAATCAGATGTGCTAAAGAATGACATCAAGGTCATAGACACTGTACCTCCTATAGTAGTCAGGTACACAGACATCTGCTTTCCTAAATACCTCTGTCATTAGTCCTTAGAGTCACATTTAAATCATGGTATTTTTGTCACATGGCAAAACCAAAGGCACAGATGTCACTACTTTTCTTTGTATACAGGCTGGACTCATGTTTTAGCACTTGCCCCTATATACAAATGCACAGACACATATCCATGTACAGACAGAGAAAGGCAGGCACGTGTATACAACCTTTAGGAACCTCCACCACCGGGAAAGCCAGGTTCTGCAGAAAACAATTCATAAACAGCACCCTACATAAAGGCTTAAGCTGAAAGAGATCATGACTTACATCTATCTATAATCCACAGCAAAGTGTTCCACCCTGCATGTACCATACATTTCCACTGTCAGATTGCTGCAGTTTGTCCCTTCTGCTACAATAGCAAGTAAGCCAATAAAATTTATTTTGCAAGAGAGAGGTGTAAGCAAGCCTGCAGCAGGAAAGCCAGTGCCGCAAAAGGCCAGCATTATGAGTCAAACAAAATTCATGAGGAGTGGAGGGAACCCATCAAGCAGCTTCCAGAGTGCTACCTGATGTGGTAAATCCCTCTGTATGCTCTGAGTATGCCTTATTACCATTGGTTAATAAAGAAGCTTCTTTGACCTCTTGTAGGACAGAAGAGAGCTAGGTGGGAAAACTAAAGTGAATGCAGGGAGAAAGAAGGCGGAGTGAGGGAGATGCCATGTAGCCACTGAAGAAGCAAGAGGTTATAAGCCATGAGCCTCATGGTAAAATATAAAATAATAGAGATAGTTTGATTTAAGATGTAAGAGCTAGCTAGAAATATGCCTGAGCCATTGGTCAAGCAACAATGTAATTAATATGGTTTCTGTGTGATTATTTGGGTCTGGGTGGCCAGAAAACGAAAGAACAGTCTCCATTTACAGCTATCTACCCTTCTCAGACACCCTAGCCAAGCTTGGTTCAGACTGTCTGTTTCTGTCTTTGCTCTCATTTAAATACTCATTTGTATTTATAGATAATAATATCCCAAAGCAACTAAATTAAGAGTCCTTTAAACGGGCTCCCTCACTCACACCAGTGGTGTGAGAAGTTCTTCTGTCTATGTGTTGCTTTTATTGTAGTGAATAAATCTGTTTTGGCCAGGGGCTTAACAGAATAGGGCAGGGAGGGGGGAGTTCTAAGCAGAAAGAGGAAGAGAGAGTAGGCAGAGTTAATGAGAAGCCATGGAGCCACCAGAGGAGACATGAGAGCCTTGTGGTAAAATATAAAATAATAGAAATGGGTTAATTAAAGATATAAGAGTTAGCCAAAAATATGCTTAAGCTCTTAGCCAAACAATATTGCAATTAAAATAGATTTCTGAGTGATTATTTTGTGGTCTGGGCTACTGAGAATGAACAAGTGGTCTCCATCAGCACACCATGAGGTGCTGGGTATTTAAAACATATCTTGCCCTTCTTCATAAAACCAGAGGAAGGAGACAGGGACATCTGCAAAGTAGAGGATCTGGAAATCTGGGCTGGGTCATGAGGTAGCCAATGTTTTAGGCAAAGAAAAGCAAGAGGTGAGCAGGGAGAAGTCACAATGTGTCACCTGTTCAGAGCTTCAAAATATGGAAGAGTAAGAAGCAGATTCACTGGGGAGCATGATGAAGTCACAGGAACTCTCATGCTCTCCTTATGAATCTATTAAAGCTCATATTAAATCCTAAATAAACTGATGAGTTGAGGCTCTGAAGTATGAGGGCCAAACCCAGTATACTGTGTAAGCTGCAAGGACCTCAGAGCTGCCATATGGCCATGGCATCTAAACAACATAGAGGATATTACACAAGTTGCATAAGGGTGTCCAGGTTCACAACCAAGGTGGAGAAAAGTAGAGTCCATGTCTCTTGGCTCTGTCTGGTGCCTCTTCAAGATAGATGGTGGTAACCATGACGTGGTCTATGATATCCAGTTCCATCTCCATATAGGCTGGACAAGGTAAACACTCTTCTGTATTCTGTGAGCATAGACGTCTGCTTCCTCCTCCTTTCCTTGCCTGTGACATGCCCAATTACCAGAGGTCATATAGGGCCTTATGCTCCTCCAATCTCCTCCTTCTAATGTCTCTATTTTGTCTGGCTCCAATCCCAGGCTTGGCTGAGGAAAACCCCCTGATTCACAGGAGAGGTAACAGACAAGACACAACCCTCCTGTCTACTTTATCAAGCTCCAGAAGGATTAGCTGTGCCCACCTGGGCTCATCTTCTGACTGTATGTGGGGTTGTCACTGAAAGTGACAACTGATTGGTCTAAGAAGCCTCAGCACTGTATCCACACAGTATGAAAGGTATACAGGACAGGGAGGTCACCATCATGGGTAGTACCCTACAGTGACTAGAAGCTCAACACATGAGGCTCACTTGTGCCACCACTAGTTGTGAAGATGCAGGCATTTCTTCATCTCCCTTAGTTTCCCATCAACACAAGGAAAGTGATGGGAGGATACAGTGATGAACATGAAACAGCACAGGCTTGGGTGAAGGAGCGTTCACAAAGGGCATTCATTTACATTGCTGCTATTCCTGCTTGCTTGCCTGCCCCACATCTGCTCACATGGATAACTACAGGATGGTCAAAATGAGCTTCCCTGGCTAGGTCCTTTGGGAGCTGGGCCAAACTCTCTACAATTTCCCTCCTGTTTTTTTCCCCCCAACTGCTTTTCAGTAGCCCTCTCTAAGCCCTAAACCTACATCTTGAAGAACCCATAGTGGTCAAGTGTGTTTTCCTCCTATGTATACTCTCACCCGGCAAGTGATTTTCTTATTGCTTTTCCAGAGCTATCCCACTGGGCAGTACATTTCTGCCCATAGAGAGAGATTCAGAATGTTTCTAGCACTTTCTCATTCATGTCTTTGCCTGTTCCTGTGAACTGCCTGCCCCAACTCTCAACTCTCCACCAAATTATGTAGCAAAAAAAAAAAAAAACCAAAGCAAAACAAAACAACAACAACAACGTGACTATTTGCGTTATAAGAAGTAATTGGGATCCAGAGAGGTCTTAAGGGTAGAGTCTAGTCAGGTGATACTCATTCACACTCTCATAGGCAGTAGAAGCTTAAAGAGCAGAGATCAGACAACACTCAGTCACCACATGTGAGGACAGTGTAAGAAGGCCACACTCCCTAGCTACTGGTCTCAGTGACATCACTGGTATTTGGGTCTCTCTTTAGATTTAGCCTAAATCCAGCCTTTCCCCAGAGGTTAAGACTCTGTATCACACTGAACAGATCCTAACCATCACCTCCTCTAACCTTCCCATTTTACAGATAAGGGCTAGACAAGGGCAGGCATAGATTTAGAATCCTTTCTGGTCCATGTTTTTCTTCATGGCCCTGCATCCTGCTGACTTCTGTGCCTTGTACTACCCCAGTATAAGGCTGGCTGGCTCCTCATCATTCTACAGAGCTCAACTTGAAGGAAACCTCCTAAGCACGGAGTAGTGGCCCAAGCCTATGATGCCAGCACCTAAGAGGCTGGTCGGAAGGATGCTGTGATTTCTAGGCCAGGCTAGGCTAACTAATGAAACTATTTCAAAAACAAAACAAAAACCATCCTCAGAAGAGTCTTTCTGGACTATCCAGGGAAACCGCATAGTCTTGAACGCAGTTCCCCATTCCAAAGGCTTCACACCTCCTTTAGCATTTGAAATAACTTGCTTTTGTCCCTCCTTGCTCCCTCCCTCTCCCTCTCTTGGGGGTCAAGACTGGGGCTCAGTGAATGTTGAGACAGTTCTAGGCCCTTCTGGGAGCCAAAAGCATTTGGCTGTTTTTGTCGCCCATTTGAAGCTGGACAGATAAGCCCGCACTACACCTGGCTCTCTCCACGCTTGTTCCCCTGAAGAATGGTAGCTCTAGTCCTGTTTCCCTGAAGAATGGTAGCTCTAGTCCTGTTCCCCTGAAGAATGGTAGCTCTAGTCCTGTTCTAGAGGACTCCTTGGCTGTCTCTCTCCATTGGCTCCTGCACTGAGCAGTTCCTGGTCTCTAGTTTCGAACCCCCTCAGTACGTTGTCCTCACAAGGGGATCCTTTTCATTTCAGCATAGCCCAAGTCTCTCACTGATATTGACAGAGGAAATAAACCTCTCCACACCCCTTGTTTCCTTCATACTCCATCTTCATATACCCAAACACAATTGGGGCAAAGCTCATCACATTACAGAGTGCCTTCCTCTCTAGGCCACACCCAGCTTCATCAGTCCTGTGTGCCCACACCCCAGACCAGGCTGCCAGCCGAGCAGGTGTGTTTCTCCTCTCTTGCAGTCACAGGGCAGCAATGAGCGTGGCACCAGGATTTATTTTTAAACTCAATCACAAGCTGTCCAGCGGCTTACTCCAGCTGTAACCATGTCTCTGACTTAGGGATACTCATTTTCCACACCAAGCACCCTCTTTGCTAGGTGTTCTCAGTTCAGCTGTCACATGACCAGCAGGCCTTTCTGCCTCTGCCAGTCTGGTTTAGTCCCCTGTGAGGACACTCCCTCTGCCACCTCTGCTGCCTTGGCCCCTTCCTGGCCCAGGAGAGCTTTATTTTCTTGTTCATTTCCTGGTCATTCCCCTCCTCCTCCTTCCCCTTGCCTGGTTTGAACTGTGAATAATTCATGTGTTTCCATGATCCTGCCACAATTTTCCTCCCTCATGAATCAAATTCCCGAGACACAGTTTATTTTCTCCCCATCTCCTTGTCTGGGTTGCTGACAGGGACAGGGTTTATTCCTGTAGGTCACAAATAGAGGCCAATACTTATGCCTGCATATGAGACAGTTACCATTTTCATCACCCTCTTCTTTCATATGCTCTATTTTTTAGTCTGCTTTGGTAGATGTGCGTTTGTATAATATTACACAGTTGGCTGGGCAGATAGATAAATAAATGAGTAGATTCATAAATAGATGCACAAATAGGTAGACAGACATAATCCCTTCTCCACATAGCTGTCACAGCCACCTTTACTATTTAAAGTTGCTGGAAAGAAGGTGGCAGGGGATTCTGAACATGTTTCTCCTATGCAACAGATACCCCAACTGTCTGTTTGTAGCATCCTCCTGACAAGGACTTCACAGTGGGACTCTCATAATAGGCCAGCCTTTATCTAGAGTCAACATGGGAGTCATTTCTGTTCATTTAGTCTCCAAATAACTATTGCAGATTCGAAATGCTCTAGGGTTAGGTAAGACCGTGGAGATACAAAGGTGAGCAAAAGAGGCATGAGCCCTTTTCGATCGGTGGAAAGGTGTGTATCAAACACAGAGTGTTAAGTGTTTTTTATTGATATATGTGTTTCTAAACTATTTAAACACATATATTTGACATGTATATGGAATTTGATATTTTTTGTATTTCAATGAAAATTGATAAATTGACATTAGATATATACATTACACATGTCTAAGCTGACAAGTACTACATCCTCAAAAGTAAGAAAATTCATGCCAGTGAAATCAAGAAGGCTGTTGTCTAGAGAAATAGAGGGGCTTGAGGTCAGAAGAGGAACCCAGGGGTGTCACCAAGTCATTGCTATCATATTGCTTGACCTGAAGGGTAGTACAGGGAACCTGATTTATTATTATAAATTTCATTTAATGTTTGGGCTGTATTTATTGTGTTGCATGTTACAATGGAACAATTTGAGGTTATAAAGAAAAACTAAGAAATTCTATAAACATATGGCTAGATCTGGGAGTCAGAGACTGACTTCCTGAGAAAAGGGCCATCCAAGCTGAGACCTACATGTGCAGATGAGTTAGGCAGAGAGAGGAAGGAAAGGAGAGAGGACAAGGAGGAAGGGGAAACTACTAGGAAAGAACCAAACAGATGCCAGGGAGCTGTATGACACCAAGCCCAGCACTGTTGCAGCGCAGAGTCGGGAGGGGGTAAAGCTTGAAAGGCTGGGCAAACCTCTTCAAGGATTTGTGTGTGTCATAAGGTTGATTGAAAGTGCTTAACAAGCTGGAGAGATAGCTCAGTGGTTAAAAGCACTGGCTGCTCTTCCAGAGGTTCTGAGTTCAATTCCCAGCAACCACACGGTGGCACACAACCATCTGTAATGAGGTCTGGTGTTCTCTTCTGACCGGCTGGCATACACACAGACAGAATATTGTAAAATAAATAAATAAATGTTTAAAAAAGGAAAGTGCTTAATGGGTTTAAGCAGGAGAGTGACAAATTCAGATATTCATACTAACGTGGTCTTCCCTAAAAGCATAGAGAATGGACTAGAACAGGGGAGCAGTCCCCCTTTTCACCACATGAAGACACAAAAGAAGATAATATGCCTAAAACCAAAAGCAATCCTTCACCTGTCACCAAATCTGCTGGCAGCTTAATCTGAAACTCCAAAACCTCCTGGTTAGAATATCCAGCCAGTGCTTTCCAGCTACACAAGCGGCTCCACCAACCGCAGTGAAACGTCCCCCAAACCTTTATTCTTCTTAGCCTCACGTTCCCACAGTGCTAATCACAGCACACCTAAAGTGAAACATTAGGGAGCTAGAGAAATATGACTTCCACCAGCCTACACTTTATACTCCGAATATGCATTCTACAATGTCTATTATGGCCACAACGCATGAGAGTTCAAATAGTATCTGTTTCCTCATTGATAGCAATGATGTCAAACTAACCATTCTAGAAAAATAAAGGATGAAAATTTGAAAAAGAAGAGGAGATGGAGGAAAAGGAGAAAGAAAAGAAATTGTCCCACACCCAGTCAGGTGCCTGTACTACATATGCTCACAGAACCTTGTAAGTGTTTCTTTATAACCTCAATTTTTTATAGAGTAACATGACACATAAATACAGCAAAAAGTATAATCCATGATAATGGAGAAGAAAGCCGGTTTGGATAACATGACAGAGAGTTAGAGATGGAGAGATGCACAAATATGAGAAGAACTGAAAAGGTAAAATAAAGAAAGTTGGTGATAGGTATATTCCAAGGCTTCTGAGTAATGTTTGCTTTGTGAGCTGAGAGATTTTTGTCTCTGAAGGAAATTCAGAAGTTAGGGTAGTGCCTGGGACCTAGGTCTCTCTGACGTAAGGCCTCAGGGTCTGAGATGGATTTCCACATTCAAGGATATGTCATGGAAATGAAAGAGTCAGGAGAGGAAACTGAAGAGGCAAACACATTTCTAAAACACACAGTGAGGCCAAGGAATTCACAGTGTTTCAGAGCCACCCCGAGGATTCCAACACTTCCTTCATGAAATAAGCAAACAAATGAAGCAGAAAATGGATTATTTAAATGATAATAAGCATGATCAAAGAAAAACACATAAAGCTATTAGTGCTGTTTGAGTATGCTAAAACACTCATCAAGAACATCTCAAAGATTTCCCAAACAAGGATAAAAGACCAAAGTAACGCCTACTAACTAGTCTCTACTGAAGATCTATTTTGTGAAGGCTTCCAGGAAGAAAGAGAAGGAAGAATGTCTGTACAAATGGAGAGTTCTTTGGATACAGAATGACGTCCAAGTTATTGCTGATGCTGATGGCTTACAATGATTGTTAACATTAACAGGGTCTAAAACACTCTAAGAGCCAAATCCTTGGGTAAGTCTGTGAGGGAGCTTCTTGTTTAGGCTAGTTGAGGTGGGAAGATCTGCCCTAAACGTGGCCCATGAGATGGAGTCCTGGACTAACTAAAAGTAGATAGAAATGAAGTCGGCACCAACATTTATCCCTCTGTGTTTCCTAACTATAGATGCAATGTGACCAGTTGTCTATTGTTCCTACTACCGCAACTTCCCGACATGATGGGCCATACTCTCAAACTCTAAGCCTACATAAACCAAAATAATCCTAAAGTCGCTTTTGTTATTTTGTTATAGCAAAAAGAAAACTAAATGTCTTAGTTACTGTTCTATGGCCATGATAAAACACTGTGACCAAGGCAGCTTACAGAAGAAAGGGTTTGTTTGGGCTGTGGTTACAGGGGGGTTCAGAGTCCAACCTGTTGGGAAAGTATAGCAGCAAGCAGCAGACATGCCTCCAGAACAGGAAGCTGAGAGTTCATGTCCTTAGCCACAAGCATGATGCTGAGAGTAGGTGAGGCTTTTTCAGCTCAAAGCCCCCCTACCCCACAGTGATAGACTTCCTCCAGCAAACCCAAACCTTCCAACTCTCTCCAAACACCATTGCCAACTAGAGATTAAGGGATCAAATATCTGAGCCTATGGGGGCATTTTCACTCAAACCCCTACAGTAAGTAACACAGTGATTAATCTTTTCTAAGTTAAATATTTGATTGGAGAGATTCTTCAGTCTGTGTCTAAGTCCTGATATACGAGAAAATTCAGTCCAAATACCCGCATCTTCTAAATTTCATATTACTAAATAAGAGTCAGTGCATATTGTTGAGAGCAAGAGGTACCTGTGCAAACACCATGACTGACATCTCTACTAAGGTAAAGGGCTCTGTCACTCATAACTAATGAACTATGCAAAAGGCAGAGATCACCCAGAAAGCTAGAATAGAATGAGTACCAAATCAATGACACCTTTAAAAATCTTTTCTTCTGTCCTTTGTATCTGAAAGAAATGTATATATATATATATATATGCATTTGTTTATATGTAAAAACACATAAATATACATATATAATTAAAGAAAGCATTCCACTTAACATTTGATAATTAAAAATTGATTTGAATCATTCCCTGAAAACAACAGGGCCTATAAAAAGCTACTGGACATTTTCCTCTGGCCATATCAGAGGCGGAATTAGACTATCATAAATTTCACATCTTTTCTACTTGCAGAGAAGGAGAAAATGAATTAAAAGATGGCAGAAGCCACTTAAGTACAGTCAAGCCCTGTTCAGGTTCAGAAAAAAAAAAAATCACATCTATGTGATTGACATGAGAAGCTTCTCCAGGTAAAATTTTAGGTAGCAATAAGTCTCGCTTCTTGGGAGACCTGTTAAGGCTCAAAAGTCTCTCCCTGCAGCCTCAAAGCCTGTGTCCTGGCACTCTGTGATCTGTCCCAGTGTGGGTCTGTCAGTCCAAGACCAGCACCCAGCTAATAAACAAGGAAGAAAATCCAGATTCTTGATTTACTGTGAAATAACTCTTCCCCTGGCTTTGATCTCTTTGTCTACAAAAGGAAGGAATTGAATGGGCTATTTCTAATATTTCTGCTTATTCTAGAATCTTCATCAACAACTTGATTGTATTTGGAATCACCTAGGAGACCTCGCTGTGGGTGTACCTCTGAGAGATTCCTGGAGAGACTTAACTAAGGAAGGAAAGCTCACCTTAAATGTGGGCAGCACCAACCCATGGGTTGGAATCCTAGAATAAATAGGAGGAAGTGAGTAGAGAAATCATCTTACAAAGGAATTGATGGAGGAATCATGGCAGCAAGAGCTGGAGACAGCTCGTCTTCATACAGTTAGGAAGCACAGAGACATGAATACGGATGTTTACCTTACTTCCTCTTTTATCCTGTGCAGGGCCCCAAACCAAGGATTGAAGCCGCCCAAAAGCAAGTGAGTCTTTCTACCTAAAGAGACCTAATCTAGATAATTTCTCAGAGGCATGCCCAGGGAATGAAGCTGACAGTCAATATTAACCAACACATTGAGATTCAACTTTTCAGAGGCTGAAGACAGATGAGAACCTAGCAAGTCAGTTGGCATTCATGACAGAAGGAAACCTAAGAAGTTCATGACATAAAGTCAATAGGTTTGAAGATAGTAATAATTGCCCTATGATGCAAAGGGTTGGTCTCTCTCTCTCTCTCTCTCTCTCTCTCTCTCTCTCTCACACACACACACACACACACACACACACACACACACCACACCACACAGGTGGGGGGATCATAAGAACTGGGAGCATGAAGGTTCTAGAAACTCTGATGATGTGTGGAGTGTCTTTGGAAGGGTAGCTATAGACAACTCATGAAGTAAAAAGAGCGTGGAGTAGAATTAGGACCAGCCACATTTTCAGTGAGTTCTGCTGTGAATGTGGAATTGAGACAGTGGAGACAAGAAGTGGAATCAAGGAAAACCTCACTTTTCCAGAGGAGATTATCACAGTGCGTTCATCTCCTTCCTTGGAATATGAAAAAGTGAAGGAGGGGAAAGGTGATGACTACAGAAGTCAATGCTTTGGGGATCATGGAAAATCAGGGTGATGGCACTCATGAATGAAGAGGGTGGACCAAGAGGCTGGACCCAAAGAAGAGTCTGAAAGGAAGGGAAGACATGGGAAGGCCTACCAGAAAAGTGCAAGGTAGAGGAGATTTAACAGAATGGGCAGGCTGTCCTCGCAAAAAAGATATCAATTGTGAGACTGGAGTTAACTCACTAGAACAGCGCGGAGAGATTGCCATGGAGTTTCTAGTGCTCTTTTGGGAGCTGTGGTCTTCACTGTGATAACAGGGATCAGGACACTCCTTTTTCCTCATGGTATGTGTAGTTGTTTGGATATAAGCATGAGAGTGGATGGCGAGGTAGTGGCTGGATTTAACCAGGCAGGAATTTTGCAAGGTGAGTATAGGAAAAAAGGTCCAGAAAGGTTTTGCAAGGGACTGATCAATGATCTTCATCATTAGTAGCATCTAAACCTGGTAAAGAGAGCTATTGGAGAGCAATGGATGCTGAGAGGCAAAGTCAGGGGCTGGAGGACTAAAGTCAGAAGGAAAAAAAAGTATGTAGCCATCATAGGAGGCTAGACTCCTCACTGCACAGAAGGGCAGTAAGTGTCATAATCAGGGTTAAGGATAAGGCCATGGGGCCATGACACGTAGTCCTATGCTGACCCCACTTTCTGCTTTCCTGACCTTGTGTATCATCTGTCCTTTTGGAGACCCAAGAGCTGGCTTTCTAATGGGCATGATTTAAGGGAGTCTGCAGCAGACCTGTCACTGAAAATGTTCCCTCTGAGGCCTATATCTGGTTTTTGACATTTGCTATTAAAGCTTCTTTCTTCTCTTGCCTGCTGCTTTCCATAAGTGCTACCACCTAACCTATTAATTCCTTATCAATCATTTATGCATAGGTGTGATTTAGTGCTCAGAGCCTTTCAAGTAAGACAGCGGCTGGCAGCAATCAGCATTTAATAGGCAACAGGGCAGGACTTGAGAGGAACGACCAGCACGTGGGATCCTATGAAGCAGGTTACAGGATAAGAAAGGCTATTTTCTGAGCACCTACTATGTGTCCACGAGCTTGGATGGGTGGTTCATTAGCAATGCCATTTTCCCCTCCTGTTTATAATAGGCAGGTTTGGAAAGAAATACTTGTTATTGGCCCAAGTTTGGTACTTATTAGAGGGGAAGCCAGGGTCTAGAACAGAGCTATGGAACCTGGAAGAGTTCACATTGAAGGGGAAGCATGCAAACACTGAGGCCATCTTGATGGCAGTCACAATCCTAAGCCTCCAGCTCCCTACCTGCTGCTCGTGTGTTAAAGGAATGCCTGACTGCATTCTGCTTAGGAGTGTCCTCCTCGATGGTGTTTTTGTCTTCCTTTTTCCTTTTTTAAATAATAATTTAAATTTTTATTAGGTGTTCAATCACAGGGTAAACACCATGATTTGAGTTACTGTCACTCAGATCAATAGGAAAACATTTTCCTAGAGTGGGGCCCCTGGCAGGGGAGCCTCCAGCCTTCTCATCTTTCCAGAAGAGAAGGGGTTGGGTAAACAAAATGGACAAATTTCTTCAAAAACCCACAGTTAAAGGAGACAGAATGGGTATCCAAGGACTCTGGTGTGAGCCACACACACACACACACTCCCGCTTTTTGCTCACCGAGCAGTCTTGCCTTTGACCTGTGTGCTGCCATTTCTGAGGGCACTAGAGGAATCAGCACCGATGGCTGAAAACTGGCCTCCTGTTGGTAGAGTAGGAAGAGACTTCCAGCAAATGTAGGGGCCTGGGGGCTCTGCAGGGTCCTCCTACCCACCCCAAGTCCCTCATCCCTGGATTAGAGACAATGCAGAAAAAATGTGGCTAATATATGGGAATACGTCATGGTTGAGAGACTGGGTAAGCCACGCCTCTTGCTCTCTGATGAAAGAAGGGACAGGCTTTCATGGACAACATAGCTTCAGATTTCTCAGCTAAAGCTCTCCAAGCTGTTGTAATTTCCCTCCATTCATATCCTGAGGGTAAAGTTAAATTCTAGTCTTTTTCATCAGACTAACCTCTTATCATCCTCACTAGCACCCTGACCATGACCCAGTACTGCTCCTCGAGCTACACCACCTTGGTAGTTACCCCCAAAATGCTGCAGACCGTTAACATGAATAGTCCACTGTCACCCTTGGTAAAAGCTTAAGGGAATACTCTAAGGAAAGTTGAGTCTTTCTCCCTCCTACCCACCCTAAATCTCCCTCCTGCAATACATACAGTTGTTTCCTAGACACCAGCCCTTCATGCAGTGAGGATGCTGCAAATA
The DNA here is from genome assembly GCF_018167655.1 of Microtus oregoni. Classification (NCBI taxonomy): domain Eukaryota; kingdom Metazoa; phylum Chordata; class Mammalia; order Rodentia; family Cricetidae; genus Microtus; species Microtus oregoni. Next base: position 39,258,060 of record NW_024543072.1, read on the forward strand.
CAAATACATATATAATGTATTTGTAATGTAAATGGCTAATACATATAATATATATGTACATATATATATATATATATATATATATATATATACACACATACATTTCTCTCTACTTTATCCAAACAAAATGTTCTTCAAAGACAAAGCGCCAGCTCAAAATCCAGCCATTGACAGAAGGACTGACTCAGAGCCAGGCTTTAGCAACCACTTTCTGGAACAGAGGCTCCTAGATGAAGATTCAGTCTTCTATTTCTCATGGACAGTTGAGGGCAGGAAATGTAAGACAGATAAAGTCCAAGTCTTAAAGTATGAGGTCTTACAGACCTTACAGAGGAACCAGACAATAAGAAAGAAGTTACAAAAGGATGTGCTGTGCTGCCTGGTGCTAAATGCGCTAAAGAAAAATAAAATAAAAGAGCACAGGGAGAGCCGTCATGGGACCAGGCTTCTCTGGGGGTGACACCTGCGGCTGCTGGCCTGCTGGCCCTAGATCTGGTGCTGGAGTGAGGGACACTTGGTTCTTGTGGTGGTGCTGCAGTAGCTGGGGGATCAAGACAGTCTATCCTATTCAGCCACAGGAGACGATCTCATTGTAGAAATTCAGCACTAATCTGTCAAGGAGCTCCCTTGGAAAATACTGGGAATAAAAGAATGGGTGCCAAAGCCTCCAGTGACACCCCAGTCCTCTCTGTGATGCACAGGGCTGCTGCAGTGCCTAAAGGAGTCAGTTCCGTCCAGACAGACAGTGGGTCTTTTGACCATTGCAATTTTGCTGGCCAACTCAATCCCAGCACGAGAAAGGAATTTATACATAATTAAAAGGAAAGGTACAAGGTCAGGCGGCTGATCTCAGTTCTATAACATATTGCCTGTACTACCTTAGATAGTTCACTGAAACTTCACAGAAATAGAAGTAATTAAGTGGTCACATTGTTGAACTTAGCAAAGGCACACACACACACATATATATGTCTATGTGTCTGTATGGTGTGTGACCACATGTATGCACAAGTGTACCTGTGCACTCGCTCAGAATCCAGAAGACTATCTTGATTTATCACTGTCCACCTCGTTCCCTTGAGACAATGCCGCTCCCTGAGCCTGATTGCCATCTAACTGGTTGCCATTCAGCCCTGACAATCCTCCTGTCTCTGCAGCCCCCATGGTCCCGGGGTGACCGATGAGTGGAGTCATGACTTGTTTTCTGTGCATGTGCTGGGGATAGGAACTCACGTCCCCACACCTCTACAGCGAGTGTTCTTACGCACTGAGCCATCTGCTGAGGCCCTCAGATGTGAAATTTTAATAGAACTAAAGGAAGAACTGAAGGGAAGTAACCCTGGGAGATAATATATGTTTCCTTCTTCAACTGCTGCAAAATCTTCCCCATTACATCATTTATCCCATGCTTGAAACCAGGAACTGGAGGCCCAGAGAGGTTAAGTGGCCCCACTAAAGGGGCACAGCTAGGCAGAGGCAAGAACTATGTTCAAATTCGTAGTCTCTCCCCGAGTCTTCATCCTCCTGCATACAGGTAGTTATTCCAACCCTGGATTCCGTTCACTAGTCTTCTCACCTTAACTTGTGATAAGTCCCTCCCCAAAAGTTCCCACTCAGCACCTGATATAAAAACTAAACACTAGCCTCAGGTCAGTCCTGCTCTCCAACATGTCTACTCTGGGATGAATCTGCCTGTTGGCTCCATCTCCACTATGTCTGACACATGGTCGGTGCCTGGGAAGCATGGTACAATCTGCCTCCCTCTTTTCCTACTCCCAGCTGTTGTCTCTCTTCTAGCTGTGGGGTAGGGACACAGCTGAGCTGCCATTAAGCAGCACTCTGCACCCCCAGACAGTACTACCTGTCTCCCCCTTAACCTTCTGGGGGCCCTGGATGTCCCTGGTGCTTAGTTAATAACCTCAAAAGGAGCAGATTGAACAAAGTGACATCTGCCATCCTCCTCCTCCTGCCCTGACACACAAGTGGACCAATCATTTGGGAACACACTGGGAGAATCTCATCTTGCACGATATCAGTTCAGAGTCAAAAGAAAGCATCCTACACATAAAGTACTAGTTATAACAGAGGCCAGATGATCTCCTGGGTAGCTAAGCCACATGGCGAGTGAAGCTGCTTTTCACTGGGTAAGAACTGCATGAAGGAAAGAAAAGGTGTTTAAGAAAACTTTCCTGCCTTAGACCTGGATTCTTTCCTCATCTCGAAGGAGCTACGAGGTGCTTTGTTAAAAAAATACAACAAAATGAATGACTCTCCAAAGGGCAGGGAGTAGAAACAACTGCCCAGAGCCCCAGAGAGAAAGCACAGCTTCTGTGATCTTCCTTTCAACTAACCTTTTGCAAGGGCCGATTCTCCAGCTTCCTGTGTCACTCAAGAACAAGGAAGCTATAACATTTCTGAGTGAAGCTGAGAGAGTATGGTCAATAAAACCAACTGGCCTGGGTTCAAATACAGGTTCTTCTTTCTGTGTGATCTTTAGGAAAATCAGAAACAGTGCCTTAGTATTTCTTCCTATAAAACAGGAAGAACAATAGCACTACGCTCAAAGGCAATTGTGCAGACCTGTCAGTATTCATACAAGAAGTATTGGAGCCATTGCCTGGTGGGAATTCATGCTAGCAACAACTGTGCTCCTGAAGAGTAAGCAAAGGAGCACCTGGGGATTCAGCTGGTGATTTAGGAACCCAGGACACCCTAAACAACTCCCGCAAACATAGTTGCCATTCCCTAGGCATCCTACCTTGTCACTGGCAGGGCCTTCATAGGCTGGCAGCCTGACCTGACTCCAGAGGGAGATGTCAAACTTCAAAGATGAGAAAGCTCCTTCACTGATGGGGAATCCCTTTAGCACTTTCTGACCTTAAGAACTCAGAAGAGGGCAGCGCAGTTCAAGACACATGAGCCAAGTGTCATCTCTTCCCAATAATCACATAGCCCTCAGATATCAATGACCTTCCAGGACACCCGCATTACAGAGTTTGAAGATGTCAAGTGGGCTTCTATGGTCTCTCTGTCTAATGCGGTGCCCAGAGGCCCACAGGACCCTCCTGGGAAATCAAAGAAGCACTGTGAAAGTGAACATGCAGACAGAGGTCACCTGCCCAATGTCTCCCGGGCCTCTGGCCACAGAGAAGGCTGATGCTGGGGATTCCAACAAGGCCTGGCAACTCTGTCCAGGGTATGTGTTCCTTCCCTCTGGGTTCCTAAGGAGAGCAGCTGCCTTCCATTCTCACTACATTAAGCTGATAAAATACGAATTAAAAAGGGAATGACAAGGATGGGGAGAAGGGGACAGCACGGTCTTACTTTGCATGTTAATCATTCAGGCACTGTGCCTGAGACCATTTTTAATAAGTGATGGATTGATAGTGTTTTCTGCCTCAGCCCCTACACAGTTTCTAGCAGGCTCTATCAACAACACCTGGTCCTTCTTCCAGGAGGCTCCACTCTGCCCCTCCCTCAGATAGAGGGTGACCCAGGAAGAAATCCATGTCCTGGCTGTACTTTCCTAACTTCTTATAAGTTGAATTCAGAAGAACATCCCCAACTACACCAAGACACACCCTCTCAGGGATATGGTGTTCCTGGGAGCTATGTATCTTACCTCTATCTTTCCAATGAGTCATTTAGAAGGACACCAACAGGTTCTCAAGATGAGGGTGACCCCTATTCACACCCTGGCCTAATGAAGATAGACACTTTTGGGGAGGTCGGGGAACTCCCCTTGAAGCTTCTGCCTCAGCTGTCAGCCCAGACTCCTTTGAAGCACCCTGAGAACAAGCTCAGTGAGAAGGTGGGCGGTTGGGACTGGAGAAGACAGCTTAATGTCCTTGTAGAGGACCTGAGTTCTGTTCTTAGCACCCATCGGGTGGCTATAACTCCAGACCCAGGGATCTGACACCCTCCTCTGGCCACCACGAGCATCTGCTGTTTTAAGTCTCCATGCAGAAACTAGCATCTTCTTGAACATAGTCAACAGTTCAGAGAGGCAGCAACTCTCTGCCACATGCCACATGAGAGGAAACAGAAGCTCAGAAAGATGAAGTGATTTTCCCCAGGCTACTTCATGACTAGGTGGCAGAGCTGGGAGGCTACTTCTGCTGAGCAGGGCTTCAGAGAGTTGCCATGTGCTCAACACACATGGCAGAAGATGCAGAGCCAGAGGAGAAACTCAGAACACAGGGACTGGTCAGCCAGGCTTCGCAGTTGTACCTCATCTGGAGCTTGCAAGGAACAGAAACTGGCAGCATTCAAAGCAGATGAAAAGCAAACCTTCCTCAAATTGTTTTATTGAAAGCCAGACTCCTGACTGTTTGAAGCTGCTTGATTTTTGGCAATGCCTTTTCATGTTCGCCATTGCTGTTTATAAACAACCCTGTCTGATAAGGGAAGCATGTCTTTGTTTGGGTGCCCATCTGAAGACGCTCAAGGGACCTTCATCTCCTCTGCCCTGCTGGTGACTCCAGAGCTTTAAAGGCTGAATCTTGAAAGAGTGAAGGGTGTGCACCCTCAGCTGGAAGCAGGCAAAGGGTTCTGTGCTGATCTGCACCTAAAGTAGATACAGATGAAGTCTTTTGCTTTTATAGTGAGTTTCACCAGCATTAAACTTCATTTATATCTCTATAAATATATATGGCTTTGAACGGGAGGTTTGATGGCTGACTTTATAAGTTCCATCTCTCTGTGGTGCAACCTGGGTTACTGTGAGGATAAATCCCCTTGGTCCATGGCACCGGCCTCTACCCTTTTCAACACACAGTCATTTGCAAGGCCCGCATCTGCTATTCAGGACCCTATCCCTCTGCCCAGCTGGACACCCACACCTTCCAACACAGGACAAACACTAACTCTTTGGCCTTGGGGCTGCCAGCTTCTCAGCCTGTCTGCACTTTCACCCCTGTTCACAGCTGGCCAGCTGTCAGAGGAGGTAGAGAGGGGATGGTGCTGTCAGCTGACTCCCCCCCGCCCCGCCCCTTGGCCAATCACCACTGCTGACCTTGGCACTGACAAATCCACAGGGGACTAGGGAGACACTTGCACAGGACAGTCAGGCAAACCCTGGCTTATTAAAGTGTATGTTCTACAGAAATCTGTTTAGATAAATAGTCCATCCACACCATCGCCAGTGCTCAGCAGCTACGTGGTTCACATTCCTCCATCAGACAGGCGGCGGCTTCTCTCCCGATGCACTTGAGGAGATAAATTCAAGGTAATCTATATAAACCCAAGGCTTTGAAATTGCACACCGTCAAAAAAATTCAAACAATTACTTGAGCCCAGCCAGGAGATGGCCGCTAGATGTTCTTCTTATGGAAAACATAATTATAAAGGAAGGGAAATGTTACATAAATAAAACTCAGAATGGTAGATGAACCTGGAGAGAGGGGTAAAGGAAGAAGAAAGTAAGCCAAACGTTTGGAGACTTCAGCGGAATGGGGCGCAATCCCCAAGTGTCTCCTTAAGGTTCGCATCAATTTCACTCTGGTACAATTTCTACATAATTAATTGTCAAAAGGCATCTCTCAGATATTTTTAAAATAATCAACCTATCAGGTTTCTTTGATGCTAAAGGGTAGGGGGAAAAAAGAGTCCAACGCATACTCCTAAAATTAAGGTAATATAAACCAAGGGCGGCCCAACCCATTAGCACTTGAGGATATAAAATCCAGGTCAGCCAAGATAATTGTTCGCTTGTTAAGATGCCAAGTACCCAGGACCTGCACCCAGTCTGTGGGCTACGTTAAATCCCAAGTGACACCATGGTTCTTAAGGGACATGTTCCATATCAGCACTGTCCTAGGCACTGGGACTTGTTCCTTAATTCACATGAAAACTCCTTATAGATAACATGATGGTGTCTGTAGTTTTGGGAGGCTGAAGGAGATGAGGATCTTGGTAAAGAATGTCAGACTATAATAGATTCAGTAATTACCCAAGGTCAGTATATAATAGAGCAGTAACTTAGTTAACTTTCCAGATCTTGGGTTTCTTGTTGCTTTATGTGCATGTGCGTTTACACATGTATACAGCTGTTCACATCTGCATGTATGTGCATGTGTGTGTGAAATCCAGAGGTTGACAAGGAATGTTTTTCTCAATTTCTCTCCACGTTTTTTTGGAGACTTATTTGGGTGGAATGACTGTTGTGAGCCCCAGAGATCCTCCTGCTTTACTCCCCGGGGTTGGAATTGAACATGCCATGGGGTGAATATGTCACTGTGCCCTATTTTTTACATGGATGCTTTGGAATTAATTCAGGTTCTTATTTTTACACAGAGTGACCCCTCTCTCCAGCTCCTGAAAGGTATAGCCCAGGCTGGACTCCAACTTATGATCCCCCTGCCTCTACCTCACCAGCATTTACCTTTTAGTGTATGTCCCCATAGGCTTTGTTCTGTTGGTTCGGCATATGTGTAACCCATGGTGAAATAAAGTAGAGGTAAGACAAGCTAGAGAAGAATATGAGCTTCATGGTTCGAACCAGCCCTGTGCCCACTATCCATGTGGCCTCGGGCAAGGCTAACCTCTTTGACCCTCTCAGCTCTGTGCATTTCATCCATGCATTCTCTTTCATGATCACCATAAGGATTTGTTTGGGGTCCCCCCCCCCACCTTTTCACTTGGCTGGTAAAGGTTTTCCCTCCTGCTCTGACTCCAGGGTTGCAAGGATTTAAATGAGAGAATTATCATGCAACATTATCACAGTGAGCCTCCCAGAGCAACTTCAACCTGAGAGTGGATGAACTTAAAACTGTGAGAACCAAGAGAGATAGCACACTGCAGGGCCTGGGCCAGAGCCAAGCGAACCATGACTGCTCCATAAATAATGGCTGTTATTTCTAAAAAGGGGAACACACATGGAAGCTCTTGTGCTTAAGCTGAACAAGTCATCTGGGGCCACAATGCCTCAACTTCCCCACCTGCAAAGTGGGAATAAAAATATCTATCATCATGTTTAGCGAATAAATAATACGAAGTATTAAAGGTATTTACTAATGGTAATAATACAAACATCTATTACGGGCATTCTCTGTGCCAAGTACTTGGCTAATATTCGTAGTTGATACTCAATGACTGTTGGGCTAGCATTATAATTAGCCAATAGAAAGATCCAAGCAGCTAGGGCCTAGACATGAAAACTTGTTAGTTAAGTTTGAATCACAGGCCAAATTCCAGCTCAGAGGTTTTGCTAAGATGCCATCAGACCCCAGACATCCTGGTTGCTACTGTCCTGGAATCAATGTTCCAGGGGTCTTCTGTCTCTTTTGCACCATATAGCATGATGGAGCACATCAACATTAAGAGCTCCATGCCCACCTCCTGGGTCTGGATAATGGTCTTTTACTGAATCATCTATAGTCAATCCATGAACTGCTAATAAGCCAAATAAGCTTGGAGGTGTCCTTCCCAAAAGAAAGAGGCCTTGAATGATCAGGGTAGAGCCCTTCAGAACACTGCAGTGAGTCTGTGGACTCATCAGTGTCAGACCTCAGAAACCCTTCTGTCATTAGGACCTTTGTCTTAAACATCACAGCCCAAAGACAGCCTCACTGAGGCTGGGGATTACACCTCTTCCTGCCTCTTAGAACCTTCCTGTGATATAGTTGGGGCACTTCATGGGGAATAGAGATTTAGGATTTCAGTTCACTTAAGACTGTCTTTGTTGTATATATCAACAATGAATGAAAGTTTAAGCACGGGCAAGACCTGGCTCATTCATATGCCCTGACTTTATGTAGTCTTTTCAATTTGCTTCAAGGGAAGCACCTGTTTAGACTTATGAGGAAGAACGATTTTAACTCGTATCCACATTCTGACCAGGAAGTTGCCCTACTCATTATCTGGAAGATTAAGACAGAGGCAGCTGGCAAAAACAACCTTAGTGTTCATACGCAGATAAATGGTGGTTTGTGTACGGAGCTGAATATTTCTCAGTTGTAAAATGAAGGAAAGTCTGATGCCTGCTGTAAAATGGATGGATTTTGAATGCATCATGCATGAAGGCCAGAAAGATGGCTCAGTGGGTAAAAGTACTCAGCCTACTGACCTGAGTTCCTAGGAACTCATATTGAAAAACTGGATGGGGTGATATGTATCTGCAATCACAAAATTCCTATGACGAGATGGGAGGTAGAGATAAGAGAGCCACTCAGAAGCCTGAGGCCAGCTAGTTATCCCAGAGTATGCAATATGACAGAAACAAAGAGACCCTGACTCAAAAACAAGGTGGGAGAAGAGAACTTAATCATAATATTTGTCCTCTGGCCTCCATATGTGCACTATAAAATGTGTGTTCAAGCATGTGTACACATGCATACACACATACACATATACCATATACACGTGATAATTTATAAGAGTGGGATACAAAAGGATAAAACTGGATGATTCTGTCTGTATGTGTGCTAGATCAGACTTACAGAGACAGAAAGCAGAGTGATGGTTGGCGGAGGCTGGGAAAGGAGGAGATGGAAGTTATTATTGGAGTTCCAGTTTGGGGTAATGAAATGGTGTGAATATGGAAGGTGGTTACACGCTGTGTGAAACCTCTTTATCCCACTAAATTGGAGACACCAAAAAGACAAAAAAAAAAAATACCAAATTGGGGGAAATAAAAAGAAAGAAAAAGAACATGGCTATTGAAGTCTGCTTGCCAACTGACGTACTCGTTATTCCCTTTGGTCAAGATGTATCAACACAGTTCTTCTAGCCAAAAATAGCATTCAAGACAAAGCTTTAATGAGTCTCGCATGTGGTTGGAAATAGATTAGAAACAACTATATCACAATCGCTCTTACCATGCTCTTAGGGAAGCAATACTACTACTTCATCTTTATCAGTGAAAATCAAGACTAAGATGAAGCAATGAAGATTTCTGCCAAGTCATCCACTCCAATTGGCTTTTGAAATTGTCTCTCTAGATGTTAGGAAGTCTGCCCTTTGTCCATCTTTTAGTTTGCCATGACTGTGTAGCTTAGCAACTTATACTTCCCATTGTATAGCTTATACTCCCTCATCTAGGAGAGATGATCTCGGTCCCTTCCTGTAGAAGATCTGGCTTGACCCATCTTCTGAGGAAGAAGAATACAGAGGACAATATCCTGAAAGAGGGCACTGTAGGAAAATCTCCAAATAGAGGGAAGCAGAGGACATACCTATCCACTGGCCATGGAAATGGATTTGTGATCCACACAGACAAATTTTGAGGACTTTTGTTTGTTGTTTTATCGGGCAGATAATTCTGTTTTAGTTGAAGACCGCAGGCTCAATTGGATACAATACCTCAATCTAGGGGTCGTCAGAGTAGAGATAGGGTAAAAGAGAATTGGCAAGATGTCTTGATACCACACATAAAAACACACAAAAATGCTAGGTGGTGATAGCACATGCCTTTAACCCCAGCACTAAGGGAGGCAGAGGCAGGTTGATCTCTGTGAGTTCAAGGCCAGCCTCGTCTACAGAGTGAGTTTCAGGACAGTCAGAGATACACAGAGAAATCCTGTCTCAGAAAAAAAGAAAAAAAAAACCCACAAGCACACAAATGTATTCAACAAAGCCACCAAAACCTTCTGATTACTCCACTACTTCTTAATGATAAATAGGAAACTATACATATTACTGGAACACGAAGCTTAGACATGGAAGCAAATTGAATGGAGGGTCCTTGGGTAGTGCTATGGTGATACACGAAGTCACCATACAGTTCCTGGTTTTAAAGTTACTCATAAATAAAGAGGCTAAGCATATACCTCCGCGACCCCAGGCCTTTGTGGATGGAACAGGATTTTAGGGTGTAAAGACTGTCACTGTGAACTAGCTCTCTTTTTTCTTTCTCTGCTATGGTCATGTGGGCTAGTCTTTCCTCAGAGTACTCTTTAGACCAGATGGAGTAACTCATGGCCAGGCACCTGAAACTTAATTCCATATTTCTAATAACTATTTCAGCATCATATTCATGAGTTGAATCATCAAATTAACTCAGATCAGCTCAAAGGCAGGAACCTGCAAGGTCTTCTGAGGAGACTTAATTGTTGCCTTCCACACACACAATTGGAATGACCATTTTCTAACATTATTACAAAAAGGGACTATACCCCAGGCATCCCTCACCTTTTCTGCCATTCATCTAGAATCAGTCGCCTCAGAACCTGAGATGTCCGCATAACACATCCAGCAGGGAATGCAATCATTATATTTCTACTGCATGGTACAGAAGTTTCAGCTATGATGTTAGTAGTCAACAGGCAAAGGGGCTATGGAAAAGAAGGTTGGAAAAGAAGGTTGAATATATTTTGTCTGGGGTAGAGATCAAGTGTTCATTTTGACACAGCTGTCAAAACTTACCTTGTTTTGACAAAAATCCAAACAGTTACCTTCTGTCCATTTCATTATGTGCAAATTATATTTCAATTTTTAAAAGTTATGGTTACCTATTTGGAGTAAAGATGGTCACTTACAGTGATGGAGAAGAAAGCAGGATGCTTACTTTATCCTTCCTCCCATCTTTTCCTGGCATGTTTTATCTTTTATCTCTCTAGATCTTAGAGGCAGCCTAGCAGAATTTCTTCTGTTCAGTGAGGGAGAGACAGATGTGAGAATACAGTAGCTTTCTCTCCAGAATCCTAGCAGGGATGAGAGTAGGGGCATCTAGAGAGGTAGAGCCTTGGTACATGCAATGAGTCTGTGCCATTCCCTACTCCTTTAGGTGCTAGAAGCTCTACCATTTCCTGGTTGTTGGTCATCTCCCTTATATCCCAAACCACAAAGGACTCTATGAAGATGGCCTTGTGAAAATTCACATTACAGAGAAAGTGAACATCCAAAGCCCAGACATCTATGACAATGAGCTCTAGGAAAAGCCTGGGATTCTGGGGTAAGGGGAATGTGGCCATCAGGCATATGACTTCAGTTCAGCCTGGAGGCCATCAGCCCAGGGGACTCTTCACTATCAGCACAGAGTACTCTTCACCTGGCTTATGGGCAACAGCAACACCTTGAAGCTGTTTGGTTGATTCTCACCACTTCCCAGGAAGAGCCCACTGCTTCTCAATGAATCTACTAACAAGCTTTGCTTGCACAGTGTCTGCAGGGTGGCAATCCCCTCTCACTCTCTCATACACGAGCACTTCGGCACCTACAGGTGATGAGAGCAGAAGCTCTGTTTCTGCTTTTGCCACTCTCCGGCCCAATGCTTTAAAAACAACGGACCAATAATATCACTGAAGACTTTTTCCAGAGAGAATTTAAGGGCATTAATCAGATAATGGTGACATCAGTAACAAACACAGCTTTAAGATAGGGTCCACTGCAAGGGCATGATTTTTTGTTTTGTTTTGTTTTTCCTTTAAGCATCCAGGGATGTGTCGTGCAGAAATCCATCCACTTACTGATCCAAACTAGGGGACTGTGAAGGCAAGGGTGGAGTACAAATGAGTCAGTGCTGGTTTCTGATTCTCTCAGCTTGTCTGTTTCAATCCTTTTTCTACCGTTACAACCTCTGCCATCACTGCCCCCCCCCCCGCCCCCCACAATCTGCTCGCTGTCGTTCATTCTAAAGACACGCTGAAGTTTCTAGATCTGATGCTAATAAGGATGAGGGGGGTACCATTTCTCTCAGAACTCTCTCTCACCTAGAAGGTTCCCACAATCCAAAACAGAGTGCATTTTCCTCATCTTGGAGGGAAGCCCGGGATTTGGATTAAAAGCTAACAGAAGGCATCACAAGAAGGTCCATGTGCAACTCCACCTGCCCACCCCTCCCCCACCTCAGCATGAATAAAGGTGACCAGAACCTCTAAGAGTTACAGGCCAACCAAGTAGAGACTTTATCTTACAAGAAGCTGCCCATCCCTTGTGGGATACTGACTCCTTGGGAACTTTGGTGACTAAAGCAAACCTCCAGTGACACTTGTTGTTTCTTGCAGTAGGTTTGGGTAGAACTGGAGGACATGGGGGCAGGCAGGTAGTACCTCCAACAAAAAGGCAAGACGAGTAGAAGAGAGAAAGAGAGGCAGTGGGGAGAATGGGAGGAAGAAGGAGAGACAGGCAAAGAAGCAGAGAAAGGGGAAGACATGGGGGCGGGGAAGAGAATGAAAGGCAATAGAACATAGTAATGGCAAGTTCCCAGCTGCGGAGGCCCTGAGTGGGAGCTGGAGGAGAGACTCCCACTTTGGGGTCAGTCAATGTTTGCTCCTGACTCTCTAGATGAGTGGAGATAGAGCCTTTCCCCTGTGTTGTGTTTCATTGACAAATCCCTCAGAAAATAGAGGAGAGCAGACTTTTTCCCTCTTTCCAACCAAGGACGACAGAGAAGTGGATGGTACCTCCTGCCTGCTTGCAAAAATAGTATAATCCACACCAGCCAGCCCCTGCCGGGCTGAACATTTTCCTAAAAGCATGAAATTGGAGACCTCAGCCCCAAATTACCCCCAAGCTGGGGCTAACCTGTTGCACCTGCCCACCCATGAATCCACACCGGGAAAGAAAGCAAAGGTCAGGTTAGACTCTCACCACAGCAAGGACCCAGGTAATCCTGGGGAAAACAACATTTTAAAATATCACCTTGTCTCCAAGCTCCCTCCCAGGAGCACAACTTTTAACTCTGCCTCCGCTCCGACTCTCCCCCCACCCCCAGGCTAGCTCTGTAACACTTTCCCACTACCTGCCACTGGTTAGGAAAGAGTTAATTAAGGAAGATCCACGATTCATTTCCCCAAACCCTCCCTCTCGTCTACATATAAAAAGGACAGGCTCACACGGAGACTAACACAATTACAAGCTTGCTAGCTCAGACCTCACCTGTCTTATGCAACAGTGCACACACGTACATTTGCTCAGGCTCACTCCCAAGGCCAAGGTCCACATCCCCCCTCTAATTCGGCAGACACAGTTTTGCGCCTTTCTCCTTTCTTTTTTTTTCCCCCCTATGCAGAACCCAGCTTTACAGACAGCCGAAAGAGATGTAACCTTACTGCCAACCGCCTTGCAAGAACAGAACAAAAATGCAGCTAGTCGCTCTCCGTGGTGCTGAAATCTCGCTAGCCAGGAACCCGAGAAGGAGCGCAGTGCTCTGGACTTACCCAGGTTGGGGGGGTGGGGGCTGGGTAGCCGGAGAGCGAAAGGAGCTTCCTGGGCTGAGAGAATTCTTGTCTGTTCGGGCTGGAGCCAGCTGATGCGCTCACTTAGAGCGCCCACCTCTCTCCCTCTCTTTCCTTCCTCTTTTTTTGAGAGGGAGAGAGAAGGCTTCACGAAAGAAATACAATCCAACTGCTGGTAGGTCTACCGGTGGAAGGAGAGAAGAGGCAACCAAATAAGATCAAAAAGTCTGATGGCTTTACTCCACTAGTGGTAATTCCTTGGGTCAGGGAGGACCCCGTCTTCTTTCCCAGTCTGAGGCTGCTCCAGCTCTGTCTCTGCGTGTTGAGCCCACAGCCTTAGCACAGTCGGTCGGTTCCTGCCTCTGACGTGAACGAGATGAGGAAGCCTGGGACCGTTCTGCTGTCTTTCGCAAGCTCTCTCTTTTCCCCTCTTACTGAAATTTCAGCAGCATATTTTTAAGCTGCTTTTTCCAGCCTTCTCCAAGTAGCCCCCTAGTGGACAGAACAGCAATGTGTCTTTGGTCCTCTTGAGCAATCTGGCACCCACAAACAAACTCTCTTAGAGGCTTTTCTACACAGTCAAACAGCCAGGGTCCTGATGAAGGCAGAGACTTTCCTCTGATGACAGTCAGGAAGACAGAGGGAGAATGACGACCTTTTGTGGATCCTTTGCCTGTGGCTGCAGAGCCAGCTCATCTCACTTTTAACTGCTCAGTCACCCAGCCACCTGGAAAGTGCTTTGGTGTTTACGCCTGCAAAGTCAGTCTTAGTTTTTGGCCACCACTGGAGCATTGTATATTTTGCTTCTCTGTGGCTCAATTCCACTGTTTTTAAGATGTGGATAATGCTGCCCCCTCCCTACTGAATGGGAATGCTGAAGGATCAGAGTAATATTGAAACATGGGACCTCTCAGCCGGCAGGAAATTTAAATTCAATCTTATCCAAACACTCTTCTTATATTTGATTTACCTTCAACAAATAATAATAGCTAACATTTATAGAGCTTTTCTACTAGGTGCTAAGCATTGCTATTAATCCTTACAGGTATTATCTCATTTAACTCATACATTAATCCTATAATGCAAATGCTCTGGCTGCATCTTTTAAACTGAGAACCGGGGCACAAAGGAATGAAATTACTTGCCCAAGATAACAAAGTTAGTACAAGTCAGGAGGTTGGACCATTGGCCATCAACCCTGGAGCTTCCTCTACTAACTCTTATGTCACTTTAGAGTGACAATGTTCAAAGTAAATATAATACCTACAAGGGATCATTGTTGTTATTCTGAATAGCATGCCTAGGTTGTCACTGTAATAATGAATTTGCATGTGGCTGAGCTTTTAAAATAAAATATTTACAGTTGTATGTGTCAAACAAACCAGGAATTGCTATTGCTTTTGGAAATCCTCTAAGAAAATACATTCTCTTAATTCAGTTAGTATCACAGACACAAAGCCAGTTGTGAATCTCATGAAATTGAAAAGCACTGGGTATTAGTGACAATTGAGAGGGCACATTACTTCATTTCTACACCCAAAGCAGATCACTTCCCAGAGCCCAACACAGTACTAGGATGGAGCCAGCAATTCAGTAGGCTGAATTCCTGCAATGCCAGATAATAGGTACTGAGTAAGATTTGCCCATTTTATTTAGAATTTCAGTTACGAATTCCTTACTTAACATGGCTTGCTTTAAAAATGCTAGGATTAAAAGGAATGAGGAAGGGCAAAAATAGGTTTTGATGTTTTGCAAATCATAGTCCCCATTTTTTTATGGAGTTTGCAGTTTCTCAAAGTGGGGAGAAAGGGCACAGACCAGACAGTTCAGAGGCTGATGCAGACATGGGCAGAGGCAGTGTAATAAATGAGAACTTAGAAAACTAACTTGACCAGAGGGCCACAGGCTAGCCAAGGAGCACATCATCTAAGCTGAGGCTGGAAGCATGAGAGGTTATCTCAGGAAGGGCAGGTAAGAAACTGAAGCAGACGGCATGGTAAACTCAAGAAAGTGAAGAGAGTACTGTGGGCCTTCTAAGGTAAGCATTACCCTACCATCTACAAACAAGAAGGCTGGAGCTCACACAAGCTAAATGATTTGCAGGTCACCAGCATTCTCGCTGCCAAGCCCTCCTTTGTGTTGTTAGTCTCCACCCATGCATATAGATCAAATCATACTTAGCTACCTCAGGAGATTCTGGAGCCATAAGATAGTTTGTCATCATGGTTTACCTTTCTAAGAAAAAGCTATACCATAGTCAACATTCCAGAAGGCTTAGAATCTACCGTTTTGGAACTTAAGGGTAGACACAAGGATGTAAATGATACAGATATGATGTTTTGGTAGGAATAGGGAAAACTAAAATGGGGTTCTACTTTGGAGCATGATGAATCCAGAGTAGGTAAGGGAAACTCTTAGTTCCAAGGTTAATTAAGACCACCATCATACCACTGTCCCAATAAGCTAGAAGAAAGCAACGTGTAATAAATGAGACAAGGGGACAAGAAAGCTTGGCTTTGCAAAAGAAAAAGAGATGGGAAAGAAGAGATGAACAGTATATGTGATCACCACCCAAGACTATCTTGTTATGGGAGGACTCTTTGAGAACAAGCTTCCTCTTTCCTAATTCTGTGTCTTTTCCTGATTCTTATGTTTACATGGCCAAGTAATAAAGGATTATAAATAATTGCCCTTTTCTCCTATGAGGACATAAAGTTCTTGGGGACCAGAACTATGTTGGACTTCAAGGTGTATTTGAAGTACTGTGGGGTTCTATGGGCCCAGCATACAGAGAATGTCAGGAAAGAGGGAAAGAGAAAATGAGGAGGGAAATAAAGGTAGGATAGGGTGGTAATTCTTTCTTTTGTCTTTGTGGCTCCACAACCTTTTCCCACAGCTATGGTCAGGATCCTGCATCCCTCATGCAGTCTTAGAGTGGTTCTCTCCATCACTCGGAAGAAGAGCCCTGTTACATCTGCATCTTCCAACCTGATTACAGCAAACCGGTCACCCATTCCCACATTCTACAGGTAGAAGGCCCAGGGTGACATTATATAGGTAAGGGGCTCAATGTTCGGGAAATAGGCACTTCCTCTAAGGCGATGAAGCAGCCTGTTTTGGATCAGGAGAGACAAGAATGTGCAAGGCTATAATCTCTGATATCTTATGCATAGTCCCAGGCCATAGTCCCTGACCGTGACCACACATGGATAAGTGGTTCATCTGCAATGACTGGGAGCTCATGGCTTCTCAGTATCAACTTTACAGATAATCAGAAGTCACACATTCCGATCATGCTGTAGAAGCTGCAGAACTGCAACATAGAGAACATTCATTTTGTTCTTGTGGCCTCTGACTAAAGAGAAGAATTGAAAGGAAAGCTGCCAACATGAAGAGTCATCCAATAGCGAAGACTTAAGCATAGCCAAACTCAAGACGCCACTTGTAGGACACTAGAGATGTTCAAACATTAGAGTCAAGGGTTCACTCATTCCCTTTCAACTCAGATGACATGAATTGTATTGGCCTAATGACTCTAAGTTGTATTTAGAATAAACCATTTCAGGATATAGGAGATAGAAAGAGGAATTCTTTTTGTTTGTTTGGTCTTTTTTGAGACAGGGTTTCTCTGTGTAACAGCCTTGGCTATCCTGGAATGAGTTCTTGTAGACCAGGCTGGACTCAAACTCACAAAAATCCCTCCAATTCTAGCACTTGGGAGGCAGAAACAGAGATGAGCACCACCACCACCTGGCCTAAGGAAGAAATTCTTGAAGCCTGCCATAAGAACAGTGAGGCTCAAATGCTCATCCCCACAAGGAGGCACAGAGGCCCTGCCTGCATCCTAAGACTATACTTGGGTTCTGGCCCAGCCTGACTCAGCAGGACTTGGTGACCTCATTGTATGATGAGGATAATATCTGAAGAACTCTAAAGGAACAGCTGCTGGCCATGGCGACAGGAAGGCTGGAGCTACCAGCAGACATTGGCTAGGAGAGGAAGTATAGAAAATAAATGCCTTGAGTGTTTTAAAACACCCAATTGAAAGAACCTAGGAGAGTGAGTGCGTGGGTGGAGGCTTGACAGAGCAAGGCTGTTGGACAGCTCCAAACTCTGCCAACCTGCTGAAAAAGCAGGCTATGCCTCGGTGTTGAGGCAGTAGATGAAAAAAAGATCCCTTGCCCCAAATTTTTCACTTAATTAGATGCTACAAGAAGGCAAAGCCCATTGCAATAGAGATTGTGGGCCTATTACTTTGCCTGTGAAGTGCATCTTCCCAAGCTGATTCTTTTCCTAGAATCAGAACCTGGCTATTCATAATCTCAAGTATTCTCCTGGCCACATGACCTAGACTTGATCACAGATGTCTGCCTTTCCTCCCAACGCACTGAAAGGGTTCAAGACCAAGCACAACCAGCCAGAATCTTAAAAGTTGAATAAGTTGTTCTCTAAGAGCTTACCAAACAAGAACCTTGTGAGCCTAGAGTTGACCATAGTCATCTTCCTGATTTTATGAAATGATCCCATCGATAATTACAAATAATGATGTCAGTTCTCAGCAGATTGTAGAGCCAAGGATGGGAAGAAAGTGCTGGACAATGGTGTCTGAGATGCTAACTCCAGGGGCGGGAAGAAAGTGCTGGACAATGCTATCTGAGATGCCAGCTCCAGTGCGCTCTGAATCCCAGGAAGGTAAGTGATGTACGCTCTTTTGCTTAAACTAATTTGTAGTGGTCTTTGTTTCTTTAACTACTTTATCCCCTTTTCTTTCAGCACAGTATCCCTCTTTGTAGCTCAGACGGTTCACCCAACCATGACCCTCTTCCTTCAGCTTCCCAAGCGTTGGGATTATATATATACCACCACACCCAGCTATGACTTTTAAATCCTGCAAGGTTCCTGGAGGAATTGAGGAATGCTTAGACAGAGACCTCAGAACTGTCATTTAAAACATGAGTTCAGAGCAGCAGTGGGGAATGAGTTAAGTGTTCAAAGCAGAAAGCTAAACATTTTCTTTCTTATTCTGCTGGGCACAAGTTCTGAGACTCAAAACTTTCATTGGGAAGTATAGAAAACAGTCCAGCAGGAAGATAGGCAGCCACTGCTGTGTCCGTGGGAGAAGTTTGGAGGGGACTGCCTCAGAGTGCATATTAGTTATGGAATTTGTTTGCCCTTTGGTTTTCAGATGAAAGGACACTGCTCAGGACCTGGCAACATAGGGGCCTCCAAGCCCCTTTGTGGAGTGCTCACCTACAAGAGGACAGCAATTCCACAGTCCCTATTCATGTGTGACAAACCTTTCCATTCAGGCTTCTAGCTTGCCCAGACTGGAACAACACCTCCTCCCTCTCAGCTCATCTGGTTCCTCTGAGGGCAGAGCTGGCTCAGACGGTTCTGAGAAGAGTCTGTTCTGGGAACTGCAGCCCTGTGTTTGTGCAAGCAAGTATGCACTATCTCCCTGAATCAGGAACCCTGCCCTTCCCCCCTGGCACCTCAGGCTTCTGTGCATAGGGCCTGGCCAGCTGCAGTCTGCTGGGGAGTGGGGGGGAGGACTGCTGGGTGATGGAATGCTAGCCAAGGAGGGATGCAGCTGAGCTCCTGGCTCCCTGGCCTGCCTGCCTGCCAGCTAGGAATTGTTATCTATACCCGAGAGCAAGCCAGGCTTCCTACACTAAATTAGCCAGAGCAAAGCAGATGTCTGCCTTCAATGCAGCAGAGGATTAGATCAGCCGGTCTCCTCCTGCTGCCGACAAGGGCAATGGTGGGAACCCAGAATAGGTGGCATTCCTGCGGCAGGACTGCCCCAGAGCTAGGCAGCCTGTCAGCACATCTATACCCACCCCTCACTGTCCACTCCAGGCAGGGTTTCCTCCCCCCACCACCATGCAAGCTTCTTATGCACATTGTGTTTTTAGAGTTTTAGCTTTCATTTGCTGTGGCCCCTGAATAAGAAATAGAAGCCCAATTTTAGGTGCTGCCTCCTGCATTAACCACTTTAGAGACTTTAAGTCCCCACTCCACTTTACTCTCAGACAGTCTCCCAGGGGATACCCCAGACCCTCTCCCTTCTTGACTGTTCTTTGTTTTATAGGCATAGCTGCTGGAGCACAAAGATTTGGTGTGGTTTAAAGTTCCAGGTCCCTTTTAGCACTGAAATAGACACTTAGTTCCTGTTCCCCACACAAAATGAAAAGGTGAACCCTTTGGTTACAAATTATCACCCCCAAACAAGGCAGAAATATGACTTGGTACCTAAGAAAAGGATTTCAAGGAAGTAGCTAAGCCCCTTTGGAGATTCCATCTCTTCTGCCCCAGGGACAACCATGTGCCATCCAAGAGAGACCAATATCTTCATCAGACACTGGACCCGTGGCAGCGTGCCCTTGAACGTGCCTCCAGAACAGAGAGAAACACGCTTCTATCACAAGTGCGCATCATTCGGTGGCAGGGCTACGTTCTGAGAAATGCATAACTGGGCAGTTTCATGACTGTGTGAAGCCTGGAGTGTACTTATGAAAGCTAAGACAGCAGCAGCGTCACTGGGCAACATCAGCTGAGAGAATCGTTGGCCTCTATTGATCCATCATTGACATCTTGCAGCCCATGCCTATATTTATAAATTATATCCAGTCTGTGGGAGTTTGAGTGGGAAAATGCTGTCCCTTCCACATAGGATCATTTATTTAAATACTAAATCCCCAGTGGAATGACTGTGTGGGGAGGTCGCTGGACTTTTAAAATGTGGAGCCTTTGTGGAAAAAAGCACTTCTAGGAGTTTCTAGCTTTGTCTAATTATCTAATTTTCCTTGTTTCCTTTGTGTTGATAAAAGATGGGGTCAGTCTGCTTCCTGCTCTGACCACCCACTGCCATGCCGTTACGGATTCTCCCTCTAAAACCACAAGCCAAATAAACTCTTCCATCTATAGGTTGCTTTGGTCATGGTATTTTATCACAGCAACCAAAAAGCTACTCAAACAGTCTCGCGTACTTTTTGTTACATCAGTACGAGGTAAGGGCTCGTTGTGGATGTTATAATTGTTCCATGACTCCCCTGGTTCCCAGGCTTTCCTGCTTCTCAGCCTGAGTGAGTTCTGGCATCTGAATCCTTCCCTGGTGATGGCCAGGTTCACAATTCCTTCAGCTTTCACTACATGTGAGCAGAAATACTGGGAAAAGCATGGCTTCCTACACGGGGATAATAGGGCGCAGATCCTGGGCCTTTGTGGGTCCTGGGTCTTGTAGATGTTAGGCAAGTGTTCTACCAAGTAACTACATCCCCAGATGGATATTTACTCCAGAAATTCTGTTCTATAAGTCTGGAAAAGGTTGTTTTCAGTTCCCTCATGTGTCCAATAGCAACCCCGACGGTCCCATCCTCATCGCAGGACATCTGTGCAGATTCATTCTCAGAGAGAGCATTAGATGGCGGTTGCCCTGGTTCTTATCTAGGTGGGTCTTGACTTTTTAAGTAAACATCCTTTGCAGATTTAGCTGCTTTTCTCTTGCCTAGTTATGACTTTAGCTTTAGGGAATTTTGACAGATTCTGCCCAAGGCAGTTCTGTAAGGGGCAAAAGAGGAGCCTAGGTCTGGGTGAGTGGCCCTGGGTTTAAGCTGCTATGAAGTCACTGATGAGCTATGCAGTTCTGCCCACTCACACCTCTCTCCACATACAATCCTTCATCAAAAAAAAAAATCATTCTGATGCCATCTGCCCCTCATGGTGTGCACTGATCAGCTGAGGTTCTGGATGAGAGCTGGAGAGAACATCAAAGACACAGGGGAAACTCGACAGTTGTGTAAACAGTATAAACATCTGCCTACATAAGCCTGATCTTGATCTTGCTCCCTCAGTGCCAGGACGCCATTCCTCAGCCAGGTTTTCATAATGGTCAGCAATGCCACTAATGTCCCAGGATCTCCTCCAAGCCATATTTCCTTCATAGCCCTTGGCACCAGCTAGCATTTTATATACCATCTTTCGGTTTATTCATTGTCCAATCTTTCACCACATTTCCTCTCCCAAAGGGCAGGGCCTTGGCCTGAGTCGGATCCCCCAAGCCTAGAACAGGACCTGCTTCCCACAAACATGCTTCATAAATATTGCCACCTGAGAGCATATTTTATATCCTGGTCATTTTTACTTCCCTCGTAGCATGTTTTATAGCAAGCAGCAAGGTTTCGAATCTGACAGAACAGAATTTAAGCCTTCTCTTTTTTACCTTAAGAAGTGCACCCTGAGCTCCCGTGTTTTCTGCTACAAAATAGAGAAAATAGAGCATGAGCATATTGTGAAGATCAAGGGCGAGGAAGGTACTCCACGATGCCCGGCACTCAGAATCGGCTCGTTATGTCCCTGGTGCATGGGTAAATGAAGGAAAGGCTGAGCAAATCTATCCATCCGATCTCTCACCTTAGAGTCTTCTTACTTTCTCTGCCCTTCCTTCCTCTCCTGGAGGCAAGCACACTGGAAATCCTGCTAATCCTTCAGCCACAGGGCATCTGTCTCGCCGAGTCCCTGCTGGCAACAGCAATCTGGATCAGCGTTAGAAGTTATTACCCTTTGAAGCAAGGGTCGGCCACTATTTTAGCTCAAGTGCCACAAATATGGAACAAATTTTGCCAGAGGCACCAGAATGGCCAAAGGAACATTTTTCCAATTTTCACGACGGTATCACGAACACCCACTGGCATTTTGACTCCACATTGGGCTTTTCTATAAGATCTTTAATATTTATATCTCTTTTCATATTTTTTTTTGCCTATCTTTCTTTAGGAGAAAACTTTTCCTTTTCTCTTATTTTTTATGCCCATCCCCTCCTTTGGCCCCAATCTTCTTTCCTCAAAAGGCAAGCCCTTCATGCTATTCTCAGCGCTGTTCATTTCAACATCGTCTTAGTTAGGGTTTCCATTACTGTGGGGAGGAAAGGGTTTATTTGGCTTACATTTCCAGATCATAGTCCATCACTGGAAGAAGTCAGAATAGGAACTCAAGAAGGGCTGGAATCTGAAGGCAGGAACTAAAGCAGGAGAGCTACTTAATGGCTTGCTTCCTCTTGCTTGCTCAGCCTGCTTTCTTATAGAACCCAGGACCACCAGCCCAGGAGGGCACCAACTACAAGGGCTGAGTCCTCTCCCATGGATCACTAATTGGAAAAATGCCTTACAGCTGCATATCATGGACGCATTCCCTCAGCTGAAGTTCCTTCTTCTCTGATGACTCTAGTTTGTGTCAAGTTAACAAATAAAAACCAGTCAGTACAGCTGGCCCCTTATCAACTTGACACACAAAAGCATCACCATTAAGCCACAACCCTCCCTTTCTTATTCATCCCCAAGATCTCACATTAAAATCATAAATACTTTTAAAAGTCCCACAGTCTTTACAAATTAAAATACATTAAAACATCATCAGTGTCTTTAAAATATCCAATCTCTTTTATAAGTTCAAGTCTTTCAACTGTGGGATCTTTAAAAAAAAAATCAAATTAAATACCTTCTTCAGGAGGGAAGAACCAGGGCATCATCACAATCTGAACCAAACAAAACCATTTCCAACAGCATAAATAACTCTATGTCCAATATCTGGACTTCACTTATGATCTTCTGGACCCCTCCAAAGGGCTTAGGTCTGTTATCTTGACTCCGCCCTCTGCAGCACACACAGCTTGTCTTCTCGTCTCCGGCAGGCTCCACTCCACTGCTGCTGTTGTTCTTGGTGGTCACCCCATGGTACTACCACCTCTAAAATGCTGGTGTCTTCTGCCACAACTGGGCTGTACCTTCATCAAAAGCCTCTCATAGGCTCTCTTCATGGTGCCAAGCCTCAACTTCTTCACATGTCCCCTTCAGTCCTGGGCCTTCAACTTCTACTGAGACTGCACCTTCTCCAAGGGCCTCTCCTGACCTCTCACAGTGCTCAGCCTCAGCTGCTCTCCAGGACCCCTTCATGCCTTCAGAACCAGTACCACCTGGGCCATGTGTACACATTACCAACTGCAGCTGCCGGCACAAGGTACAAGCCGTGGCTGCCTCTGGAGCATGGCTTCTCTTCTCTGTGTTCTCAGGAAACACTTCCCAGGTTTCACCTTAACAATGCTGGTCTCTTCTTACCCACCAGGAATTTCTCGGCTCCCGCCAACCAGCATCAAGTACCCCAGCAAAGCAAAATTTTGCGTTTGTGGTTCTGGTATCTTCTTAATCACAGCTGCTTCTTCAGCCTCAATTAACCAGAACCACAGGCTCTTAAGTCAAAATAACAAACGGCAGTGAGTGTTTAAACTTCTCTCTGAAATTTCACAAGCCAGGTCTCCATCTTCTGCACTGCTCCCAACGTTCTTGTCTTCCAAGCTCCCACAGAACATCCCACAGAGCTCTCAATTCTTGCTGGTTCATCTAGACCCAAATTCCAAAGTCCTTCCACAACCCTCCTCAAAACATGCTCAGGTCTGTCCCAGCAATACCCCACTATGCTGGTACCAACTTCTGTCTTAGTTAGGGTTTCTACTGCTGTGACAAAACACCATGACCAGAAAACAAGTTGGAGAGGAAAGGGTTTATTTGGCTTACACTTCCAGATCATAGTCCATCATTGGAGGAAGTCAGAACAGGAACTCAAGCAGGACTGGAACCTGAAGGCAGGAGCTGAAGCAGGAGAGCGTCTTACTGGCTTGCTTCCTCTGGCTTGTTCAGCCTGCTTTCTTATAGAACCCACGACCACCTGCCCAGGGATGGCACCACCCACCATGGGCTGGCCCTATTGATCACTAATTGAGAAAATGCCTTACAGCTGCATATCATGGAGGCATTTTCTCAGCGGAGACCCCTTCCTCTCTGATGACTCTAGCTTGTGTCAATTTGACACACGAAACTAACCAGTACAAACATCCCCCCTCCTTCTCCTCTCTTCTCTCCAAGGTTAAGGAGGGTGGTGAGACTCTATCAATATGGGGTGAGGTAGAAGGTTCAGTTCTGTAAGACTCATCTTCGAAGGTGGTTTTCTGTCCACTCAAGCTCTTGAAGTGAAAGCACAGGACTAATTCTCCTGTGGGATTTCCTACATTATTTTGTGAGCACGCAGAAAGCCTTACAACAAATTTATATTGTGTACTTTTCTTATTATTGTGGCTAAGTGCCTGACATAGGCATCTTAAGGTAAGATTGATTTATTGTCGCTCAAAGTTTGAGGGTATAGTCCATTATGGTGGCAAGAGCATGAAGCCACTGGTCACATTACATTCGAAATCAGAGAGAGATGAATGCTAGTGTTCCCCTTGTTTTTGTCTTTTTATTCAGTCCAGAACCCTAAGCCGCCGACATTCAGGGTAGGTCTTCCATGCTCAGTTAAACCTTTCTGGAGATACCAGAGATCTATCCAATGGTACACTTCATACCAGCAAGCTGACACATCATCATGATGCAAGCTTTGCCATCATCACAAGATGCAAAGACTATGTGCTTCCTGTGGACATCTGAAAGAAGGGAAGGGAGCTTCTGGGTTGAGGCTAGTTTGATCCTAACTTTCCCAGGTTACCCGAAGCATCCCTATGACCTCTACAAACCATGTTCAGCAATTCACAGAGCACAGATTCTAATCTTGGTCATTAGGCACTGTCGTTGTCCTCAAGGCAGCTTTTCCTTGCCTTTATCATCCATTTATAGCCTCTTGCATTTCTGAAAATTGAGAACGAGAATCTCTACTCTTAGGTCTAAACCCCCGAGAGTGTGCTCTGAGGTTGCAAGCGTGAGAAAGTAGTCTCACAAAGGGTTGACAAGAGCATTCTGATTTCCCTGCCAGTCATACAGATCAGTGGGCATCGACACCACATTTTTTAGCCACATGAGGAGTGCTCAGAACTGGAGGTGCAAGGTCACTTGAGGTAGGTTGTTTTTTCTCATAAGGAATGGCACTTTGGAAGGTGTCAGCTCAACAGCTCAGGATCAGATTCTGATCCAACAAAGATCCCTTCTTTAGCAACAGCCCAACATCACAAACCATTGGAACTGAGCTGCACAATCCTACGACCTTTTGTGCAGCAATCTGAAGGCAAAAGCTTGGTCTTGTGAGAACCTGATTAGGTACTGAGCAATTTCTAGTGCCTGGGACCCACAGTGCAGTGACCCTGAATGTATGAGTTGCTGGGGTAGCCACAATAAACCTTTTCTTGCAAAGAACTAAGTCTTTTAAGTGACACAGATATTTAGACTAGAAAAAAAATAAGAAGTATTAGGAAACTATATACATGCACATATGTATGAGTACATTATTATGAGTCAGACATTGTGCTAAGTGCTTTACATACCAGATTTCATTTATTTTGATGCTTAAGAAGATAAATGGAGGAAAAGTTTTCTAAGTAGCTGAGAGCATACATTTATCCTGAACCAGAAAATGAAGATGAATGAAAAACCCTGGTAAGAAAGTAGGTAAAGTGATCCTTCACGGAGACCATTTTTAATCTGGGCTGCTAGCCAGGGGTATCTAGAAGAAAGGAAATAATGAACTTGTAGGATGTCGAGGCTGAAAAGGGCCCTGGAATACATGTTGTCCAGCCACAGTCAGCTTCCTCTCACAGGTGAGGGCCAAGAAAGGAAATGGCACAGCAAGACACAGCTAGTGTCCACTTCCTGCCCACTCATCTTTCAGAAGAATCCAGTTGTCCCCATTCACCCATCAACCAGACTTTTGATTCATCATGTTTCATGGACAAAAGAGTAATATTTTCTGGTACCATACAGACTTTTCTTATCCATCCATTAGCCTGCATATGGGGAAATCCCCCCTGCCATCCTTGGCAGGGAGATGGCTTACTGCTGGTGATGAAGCTTACTGGTCCAAGGCTCATGATGAAAGTACTCTTCTTGGCATCCATGGGCATCTGCTCTGGGAACCAATCAGCTTCCTGGAGTGTGGTTCCATGTCATCACTGAGATCTAGACACAGGTCCAGAAAGACAGATGTGGCATCTGACATTGGATTGGGAACTTAGATTCTCAGAACTTCTTTGCTGATAGAGCCTCCCTGGCATCTGGCTCAAATAGACCGATTACAGAGCAGTTAGCTGACTTACCCAAAGCGACAAAACCACTAAAAAGTTTTGATGCCAGCCAACATCTCTCCTGACTTTTTAAATAAAAGGACTGGCGGTACTCACAATCATTTGCTATTACAAAAGTAGGGGTGCAGCACACTGCACACGAAGCTCAGTGAGGCTGCCAGAAGCACCCCATCTGGCACTCACAAGGGATTCAGGAATCACTTTACACTGTACAACCCATTCACACCTCATTTGACCTTTATGAAGGACACAGGACAAGCAATTCTTAATGCTGTTCCCAGTGAGGTTGCACAGGTTCAAAAACAACAAATAAATGATAATAAACAACATTATGACCAAAAGGTAGGCTTAATACGATAAATAATAATGACCTAGTATGGGATAATTTATTATAGCAAATATTACAAAACCCGAGGTCCTTTATTTCTAGGATGTGTTTCTATGCAAATACTTACGTTGATAGAAATATTATTTAGTATTAATATTCACCCACACCATCATTATAAGCTTGTATACATGCATATGATATATATGCACATATGAGTGTGTATGTATATATACACACAAATACATAGTGCATGTCTTCTGCTCATTCATTTTTCATAAAAGCCTTTGAAGTAGGTAGGTGCCCATTTCATGGATGAGGATACTGAAGGACAGGTGGGTTAAAAATAAAGCTCAAAGCCATATTCAAGTAGCACTGCCTTGTTTAGAGCTTCGATTCCTGGAGTATGTTTGCAGCTCTGTGTTCCCGTGCTGTCAAATATAGAACAGCAACCAAACACATACTTTTTTCATTCAAAAAGGAATTAAGTCAAACCCCTGAAGAAGTGTCATGAAACCTTGTCGTTTCCCTGGGTCACCACGGTTCTGTTGTTTTAAGGTTTAAAAACAAGCAGAGTGAAAATTCCACTGGCAAAAGTTAGCAATAGGAACCTCTTTTTAATGCGAGTCAGGGAGGGTTGGGATGTGAGCCTTTGTTGTTTTCCTGACCCTCTGAGCATCCAGTCCAGGGGACTCAATAAAAGTCTTGGCAGACAGGGCCAATAGCGCCTCTTGAGGCCAAGGAGGGAAGGACAGGTCCAGGGCAGCGTGAGCAAGATGGGGGACTGCATTTAAACAACACTGATATTCAAAAGGACTTTGTAATCCAGAAGGCAACAAACTGACACCTTTAAATTCTTCTAATATCCTACAATCAAAAACGAAATGATCTTGTATCAAGAGCAATCAAGTACAACATAAGTACAGGCAAGGAAGAGGTGGGCGGTGCAGTAAGTGAGAGACGGTGGGGTGGAAAGAATGTGTCAGTCACAGGTGGGAGAGAAAGAGCAGGATCCACAGAGGGTTTGCAGGCAGCCCGGGAGAGAAGATGAGATGCGTGAACAGAGCCAGGCCTTAGGTGGGGGAAGGAGTGATGTTGCTTCCTGAGAACAATTTCGTCCTGGACCAACTTGACACAGCCAGCCAGCTCCAGCAGGGATTTGCCCAGCCTTCAGGAGGGCAGATAGTACTCTCAGGGGATCCAAACTGGGGAGAGCTTCCTCTAGACAGGCAAGCTGCAGGCCCCT
This sequence comes from Microtus oregoni, assembly GCF_018167655.1. NCBI lineage: Eukaryota > Metazoa > Chordata > Mammalia > Rodentia > Cricetidae > Microtus > Microtus oregoni. The sequence continues at coordinate 39,285,803 of NW_024543072.1, forward strand.
ATGTCCTGGGGTCTGTAACATGAGTGGGGGCACTACCCCTGAGGAGGGGCTAGAAACAGAAATTAGGGTTTAAAAAGAAAATAACAATGGGGGAAAAAAATCTTCATTTCTATGCATTCCCAGGTCACTAAGTCCAATAATAAGATCACACGCTTCTCAACCATGCTCTACCTCGGGCATCTGCTCAGTTCATATGTTTGCAGAGTGGAAGAAATATGTGACCTGAATAAACTTCAAAATGACAGCAGCTTTTAGAGTCTCCTACTCTAAAGAGCCCTCACTTGAAATCTGCCACTAACTGTTTCTGTTTTGTGAGAGAGCCCACATGGTAAGAGTTGCTGGGTGTCAGAGGCGATGGGAGATAGCACAGTGTGCACTACAGTCGAAATCCCAAGCCAAGAGCTTGTGACCTTGTGACCCTTAGTCAAGTGAGCCTAGAGCCTCTGAGCATTACAGATCAGGGGTGCTGATGCTGTTACTGGTGATGGCAGCAATGGTGTGTGTGTGTGTGTGTGTGTGTGTGTGTGTGTGTCCTGTGTGCTTGTCTTACTCTACCTCTATCCCCAGCAAATACAGCAAATTATAAACCCCTTGGCAGTAGAAACAGTGTCTGTCTTCTTGGTGACCTCTCCATCTTTCAAGCACAGGACTTGTTTTACTCAATAAATATTTGTTGAATTCAACTGAACAAATCTAAAGTGAGTTGTGGAGAACACATTGTGCCAACAGTTCTTAGGACTTGGAAAGTGAGAAGCCAGGAGATTGATTAAAGCATGAGCAAGGCCGGGAAAGGAGAAACTCTCCCAAAGTCCTCATGAGGTCTGCATCTGGGCCAGCTGTGTAGGTACCACCTGTTTAGCTTGGCCTTCACATCACCTTTTCAAGGGTCCCACTGTCCCCAGTAAGGATGTCTGTCTGGTTCTCTGCATCATCAGAAATGTCGGCCTTTCTATTTATGTAGAATTCTTCATGATCCCTGCTCTATTACTACATGATGGTTGTAGCTCTTAAGACTCTTAAAAGTCAGTCGGGACCACGAGGGGAGCACCCACCCACTGAGACAGTGGAGCTGATCTATTGGGAGCTCACCAAGGCCAGCTGGACTGTGACTGAAAAAGCATGGGATAAAACTGGACTCTCTGAGCATGGCGAACAATGAGGGCTGATGAGAACCCAAGGACAATGGCACGGGGTTTTGAACCTACGTAATGGGCTGGCTTTGTGGGAGCCTAGCCAGTTTGGATGTTCACCTTCCTAGAAATGGACGGAGGGGGGAGGACCTAGGACTTACCACAGGGCAGGGAACCCTGACTGCTCTTTGGGCTGGAGAGGGAGGGGGAGAGGAGTGGGGGGAGGGGGAGAAGGGTGGGAGGAGGGGGAGAGGATGGGAGGAGGGGGAGGGAAATGGGAGGCTGGGAGGAGGAGGAAATTTGTTTTTTCTTTTTTTTTTCCTTTTCTCAATTAAAAAAAATAGAAGATTGATTTTTCCCTTCTAAAAAAAAAAAGACTCTTAAAAGTCACTATGGGCAACAACAGAAAGGCAAAGGTGCTGTCACCAACATAGAGTCCTCAACTTTGCTGCATCTGGACTTCTATAGGCAAGTAGAACAGCCATGGCCAAACCACAGCACCAAGGTCAGTACTATCCCTGCATGGCTTCTAAGGGCCAGCACCACTGCCAAATTTACAAGTCCTGTTGGCAGAGCTTTGCCAAGGCTGGGGTCTCTATGGGTCTCTGGGTAGGCCAAAGGGGGACAGGTCTGGAAAGAATGTGAAGTCAGCATCTCCGTTGTCAAACAGGGTTCATTCCTGTGCTACATATTCTATGGGTTTGGACAAATGCATAGTGTGTCCACCATTCCAGTAGAAGCATTATATAGTTTCACCGTACAGAAATTCTATCTACTCATTATTTCAAATTATAATTGAATCAGCAAAAATAAAATAGAAAACCAGGGGAGTGTTCATGCAAAACACATCTCTCACCTCAAAGCAAATAAAAGATGAACCCAAAATAAGTGGCCATGGCCAGAAACATGGGCTTGGACTGTCCCAAAATAATATATTCCAATGAAGGAGTTTTCATGGAGTTTTTATAGTTGCAGAACAAAATAAGGTTGCAAATCAAGGCATTTTCTAAGTACACATGGTGAGAAATATCAGGTAGCTGTGTTACAATGAAGTGGAAAATCTCTGGAATAGGTTTCACATGCTATCTGATGACATTTTTAGCTTGGGGGTTGGTGAAAGCCAGTGGCCTGCTCAGATAATACATTCCGAAGGTTTTATCTGATAGTTGCAAGGATGTTAGGTCGATATGGAAGTTGGATGCTAAACGGCTATTTAGGGAACAAAAAATAGCCCAAGACAATCATGCTTTCTTAACCTGATGCGTCTGTACTCTTCACAGTCACAAAACTCCAGACAGTCAACCCCGTAAGACTATTGATATAGAGAAGGCTTCTCTTTGTTTCTGTGAACTTCAGTTTATACGAGGTATCTTCATTTCCTACTTTTCATACATTCATTTTTAATAAGTCCTCAGGAAGTAGGCTACAGAGAATTTACTTCAGTGTCCTATACAAAGTAAAACAATCAGCAAGTCAGGCCCTCCTCACTGAAGGTACAATATTACTTAAGTAGATAATGTCTTGTGGTAGGTTGAATAATGGCTCCCAAAGTTTTGTTCAAATCCAACCCCACTTATCTGTTACGATGACCTTGTTTGGAAGTAGAGAATCTGCAGATATAATTCAGTTAAAATGAAGTTATATAGAATTAGGTGGACCCTAATTTGATGACATGAATTCTTTCTTACCAGATGAGGGAAATTCACAAATGACACTAAAGACAGAAATAGAGGGATATGTTCATAAGACAAGAAACTGCCAGCAGTCCTTGTAACCATCAGAATCTAAGAAGAAAGTATTCTCCCTTACAGGGCTCAGGGTTCAGAGGCAGCATAGCCCAGCATACCTTGAGTTTGACCTTCTAGCCTCTAGACCTGTGACAGAACACAGACTGAAACATTATATATTCCCCAACTTCTTCTCCTTGATCCCTGTTCACCTCAGGTACACACATACACACACACACACACACACACACACACACACACACACACACACAGTGGTGAAATTTCTGGAAACAGGAAGCTGTTTTAGACTTGGAGCTGTTTGTAATTTGTGCAGGACTAGGTTCCAGGAAGAAGTAACATTGGACCAGTGAAGAAGGAGGAGGAGGAGGAGGAGGAGGAGGAGGAGGAGGAGGAGGAGGAGGAGGAGGAGGAAGAGGAGACACCCCAGTGGTACATGAGAAACTAACAACTAAGATGTGTTGAGCAAAAGAGTCACAAGAGAAAAATAGCTGCTGAAGGCTCCAACCAGGACTGCCATAGAGGGCCTCCTAGGCTATTCCTTGCCCTTTGGTTTGAAGAACCCATAGCACCACCAATGCAAAGCCAGGTCAGACAGCCTTGAAGGGAATGTGACTAAGGGGAGCCGTTAGGGACCTCCCCAGCTTCCACTGCAGTTTTAAATTGGCAGCTGAGGCCCTCAGTACTCCCCCGTGAGTCTATCCATACCACCTCGTAAAATCACAGAGCCAGTAGAACTAAGAAATTCTTAGAGCACAAAATCCTCTGCAGGCAAAGTCCGGCCACCTGCAAACTTGATGGGACCCAGAGGCTTGGTTTCATTGCCCTTGTGGAATTTATTTATATCACTCTCTCTCTCAAAGTAATTGGCACGCTTATAAGTACTGGCCCACTTTCTAATTCTCTAAGCCACAGCGAGAAGTCAAGGAGTGCTGTGCCCAGCTCGAGCTCTTCTAAGACAGAGGTGCCTCTCTCCTCGGTCACTCCTTACAATGCCATGCTCCGTGAATGCTGTTGGGCAAATTTTATGAGCTGAATGGGATGAGGCAATGAATACATACAAGAAGGAATTATGCAGGCCCAGGGCATCTGTTTGTTTACCTTCCCAGGGCCAAGAGACCTGGATTTTGTTAAGAAATCCATCTTGGCAAAATGAGAGTCAAAAGGAAAGTGACAGAGCCCAACGTCTTCATTTTGCAGTCCAGAGAAGTGACCTGTAAGGCCAAGACTCCTTATGACAGAACTGGGATTCAAACCTAGTTTTCCAAACTTCAGATTAGTGCTCTTTTAGGGGCTGTAATAAGAGAAAGGAAGACGATGGGTAGCCCCTGAGTGCTGAGGCAACTCCAGAGCATCTCCTTGAAAAGGCAGGGCAGTAATCACCACCATTTCTCACTAGGTCATTCCCAAGTTGCCAACTCAAATGGGTCTCCATTGTTGGCATCCCTGCTTGTCTAGTATACAAGTTTTTGTCAGTGTGGCAAATAACCCATGGGAAACAGCTTGAAGAGAACATTTAATTTGGGCTCATTGTTAGATCCACTGTGCCTGGGCTGTGGTAAGGAGAAACATCACGGTGGCGGTGCAGGGAAAGGCTAGGATGCTCCCTTCATCCAGCCAAGAAACAAAGAAAAAGGAACAGGAGGACCAAGGTTTGGCTACAATAGAAAGCATGCCCGCCCCTCAGAGACCCTCTTCCTCCAGGCAGGCTCCACTCCCCACAGGGCTGCTGATTCCCAATGATCTATTCAGCTTCTACACCCATCAGTGGAATCGAGTAAAGCACTGGCTATGTCTGAATCCTGAGAAGCTAATAATCTTTACAAACACCCCACAGACACATTCAGAGTTGTGTTTTGCTAATGTCCTAGTCATTTCTCAATTCAAACAGGTTAACAAAACTATCCATCATACCGAGAAAGAAAAACTTGGCTTGAGGGATGCACCTTTAAATACAAAGACCACTCATCTTTGCTTAATGTCACAATGACCAAAGGGGGAAAAGATCTCACTTTCACTGTGTGTTTATCACGAAAAAATCTAGGCGTTCAGGACCCTCTACAGCCTGACCTCAACCTCCCTTATTGACTTTGCCTGTCCTGGGAGCAGAAAATGTGCTAATTGTTTTCCTATCTGGCTTCCATCCCTTTTCCTAATAGCAACCTGTATTCAAGTTAATGATTGCTAGAAACGCATAAACCTCAAAGTTACAATGGCATTATGTAATAAAATGCACTTTTTTTTTTTAACCTGATAGTCCAAGAAAGCACCTCTCCTCCAGGATGTAATTCGAAAGTCTGAGCTTCATTCATTTTGCAGGTCAGACATCTTCAACATATGGCTCTCAAGATGAGTCTGGGTGAGCATCTTGAAGGCAGCCAGGGGAAAGGAACACAGGATGTATCCTTGGAAGCATGCATAGAAACAGCATCTCTCTGCTCATTCATTGGTCAGGACCCTACCAGGGATTTGGGGAAGCATTATCTAGGTCTGTGCCCAGAAAGAAAAGAGCTTCATTAATCAGCTAGCAGCTTTGGCTACATGTCCAAAATTACTTATGCAATAATACTTAACACTTCTCCTAGTGTGTGGGGAAAAAAAATCGAGGCAAGGTCTTGCTATGCAGTCCAGGCTGATCTTGAGCTCCTAATTCTCCTGTTTCAACTTCTTGAGTGTTGGGATGATAAACACATACCACCATGCCCTCCTCCTCTACATTTTCCTCTCCCTCTCACTGGCCATCTCTCACCATGGAAAGGAAAGGTTCTGGAAATGAGTGCACAGTCAGGGACCAGAGTATGATATACGTTCAGTGAACCACACGTTTTTGATCTGGACTTTCGAATACTAAACAAAAGATCCAAATGATCCTTCCAAAGACAGAGAGGAGCTGCCGATTGTTTTCATGACACAGTTGTAGTTATGGGAGCGGCACTCAGCTGCCCAGGGTCTGGGTGGTTAATGTAGGCTGATATTCCCACTTCTGTCTCATGAATCATTGCCGGGGTCATTTTCATAGTACTTCTCCTTTTCAGCCCAATAGTCTTACCTTGCTTTGCATGGGAAGAAAGCTGAGAGCAGCTGCCCTGGGTGGCAAGAGGCATCCCTTAGAAATTATGCAATGCCCTCACTGCCCACTCTCACAAGTGGATGAAAAGATTCAGATCTCACCTTAATACAAATACCTTCATTTCGGAATCAGAGAAAAGGCAGCGGCAAAAAGATTAAAGATGCCAAGGCCTAGAGAACAACGGGCTGAGCAGGCCTATTGATGACTCACTCCACTGCCTACCCCACTTCCCTTTCCTAGAAGAATGCTTCAAATGGCTTCCTGGCCACTGGCTTGTAGCAATGAAGTGTGGGAGCTCAAAGATATCCTCTCCACCTCCACAAGCTCCTAGAATTTCCTCACTCGTAAAAGACTAACAAGTCTGAAGAGGCCAAGTCAAGTGAGTATTTGCATAAGAAGAAAATTCCAGGAACTTCTCTGCTCTTATTCATGGTAGGCATTGGAAATGCAAGATACAAACAAGGCAATTTGCCCTCCATCTCCATTGGGTGTTGACTGAGGGCTTTCTGTCCTGCCTGGTTCCCGCAACTGTTAAGTCCCAAAGAAATCACACAGTATTCTACATTAGTTATAAACTGATTGGCCCATTATCTCAGACTTCTTATTAACTCTTGTAACTTATATTAGCCCATTATTCTTGTCTATGTTAGCCACATGGCTCGGTACCTTATTCAGCGAGGCAGTCACATCTTGCCTCTTCTGTGGCTGGATCACGACTGCAGAACAAGCTTTCCTCTTCCCAGAATTCTCCTGTTCTTGTCACCATGCCTCTACTTCCTGCCTGGTTGTCCTGCCTATACTTCCTGCCTGGCTACTGGCCAATCAGTGTTTAATAAAATACAATTGACAGGGTACAAACCATTGTCCCACAGCAATTGGGGACACACTTCTGAACAAAGTGAAGGTCACTGGCCTGTGGCAATCTGTCCCAGCCCCAAGAGGAGAATCCTTCCTGCAGTAACTTGGTTACCACTTTCTAGGAGAAGTTATAGAGAAGGTATCAGATCAGGGTGTAGACCTGGGAAGATTTTACTCAGGAGAGTCACAGAGATTAATGGGATGCTACCTCAAGGACTATTTAACCTAGAAATTTCCAAACTTTTCAAACAGCTAATCCCTTATGTGGAATTCCTTTGTAACAGGTCAAAGTAGAGTGCTCTAACTGAAGTAGACATACAGTCTAGAGCCCTGGCCACCCAGCTCCTGCTTCATACCATTAGTGAGCCCAGAGAACTGAGTACCAGGTAGTATGGTTTGAAATCCATGGATGTCACCCAACTAGCTGTTGATTTGCTAGAGGTTCAACAAGTTTACCCCCGTGAATGACCCTAGCCCTGGTGTTCTGGTCTCCAATTCTCTTTAACAAATTGTGCTATTTTATGATTCCATTTCTTCATTTTTAAAAGGGTGATAGGATCATAATATAGCCTACCTCCCAAGAACTCCCTAGAGATTGGGGGCATATGAAAAACACAATGAAAAACCTTAACTTCTTCTTATTGCTTTGACGAGGGGGGGGGTCAAGTTCAGTGATGCTTTTTCAACATTTCTTGATGCTTCTTCATCTTCATGTGTGCAAAATCTGGGTTCTGGTCTAAAACCTGAGTAAGTCCCTTCCCCATATCAACAGTGACCAGCTCAACACAGAAGGCAGATTATCGCCCTAAGAGTGAGGTTCAGTGTCCTCAAAGAAATTATAATGTCAAAGAAGTGCCCTCCTAGCTGTGAGAATGTCTTCATGCTATTTAAAAGGAGTTTTAGGTTTCCCTAAAAACCCTTAGAGTCCCATTGCCTTACAGTTTTAGTAGTGAGGAGCTGCTTTAAGTACCTCGGGGCTGTCGACTTTGAGCCCAGTTGCCTCCACAGCTTTACCGTTACATCCCCTGTCTGCCTCCCAGAGAAGATAAGCAGCTACTTGACTTGCCCAGAGCTTCAATTAACACACGAGAGGAACCGGCCACCTTCATTCCTGGGGGTGAAGATGAGGCAAGGCTCTGCTTTCAACGCACTGCCCATAGTTTCCTGCTCTAGAAACTCAATCCCCCTGAAAGAAGCGAAGTCACCAGGGCTTGTTCCCCCTGAGCACATTAAAGTGATTATCGCAGCAATGGGATATAATTCCTGAGAATGGATTCCTGAGAAGGTGAGTCTGGCCTTTTTTCTCTCATGCACATGCACACACTCTCTTTTCTTGTCCTGCCTCACAGCAACAGACCACACACAGGCAAGAAGGCCTTCCCCAGATGTGGGCCCCTTGACCTTGAGCATCTCATCCTCCAGAACCATACAAAATGAATCTCTTCTTTAGTTTCCCCAGTCTTGGGTAATCTATGAAGACCATGCAGTATGAAGCTCCCTAAAATGGGTGGGGGGAGGATGAGTTCAGAATATTGTGGTGCCATTCATGGACAGAAAGTGATGTCATTTCCTATTCTCTCCCCTGTCTTCAGATGATGACTGTCTGGGGGACCCAGGTATTTTATCTGACTGTCTCAAGTTTTAGAATGGCAAAGAGAGTATCTTTTAGGGCAAGGGACTAGAAATGGTCAAATCTTGCTGATTGTCCCAGAAACTGAAGCATGTGAGTCACCCTACAAGCACATTTTCAGAGGCAGCAATTCTAGTAAGAGCTATGGAGTGAACATATTATTAGCTCCACTGACAGATGAGCACACAGATACCCACCAAGGATAAGGGTCGTGACTGTCTCAGGCACTGGGACTTCGGCAGATGTCCACACACAGGAGTTTCTGCACCCCACTTCAGTAGTGTTTTTCATCTGACTGAAAACAGCTCCCTCTTGTCTGTGAGGGAGTTCAGGGACACGCTCGTGTGAGACAGCCAATGGCTCTCCCGCGACACTACCAAAGGGAATATCAAGACTGGTAAAAGAGTCCAGGGCTCCCGAAAGCCTTAACCCAAGACTATTCTACCAGCTACACTTAGCAACTTCTGTTTGAGTGACAGCAGATCTGAGGCGAACAAAGAGTCCAACGGAGTTTCTCTCAAGGCCTTCACTCTAGTCTGTCCCCAGCCCTTTGAAGAGGCAGTGGAGGGTGAGGGAATGTGTTTCCGCTGTGGTGAGAGGTTTAGGCTAGCCAAAAGACACAATCTCAGTGCCAAGAAATCTACTTCAAACTGTTTAATGAAATGACATTCAAACCTCCCAAGGCTGATGGCCTCTCTCAAAGACTCTGATAGCTTTTCCTCTCTTTTTTTCTGCCAGGGCCACATGATCATCCCTGTGTCTACCTGGAGCTTCTGGTTGTCAAGCCATTCTCAGAGCAGGAAGAGGTTTCTATCTTGTACTCTGCTTTGCATTTCTTCTCCTCAACCTTACCTCAACCCCCTCCTTCCTCTAGAAGCTCTTACCTAACCCTCAAAGCTCACTTCAGGTAGTACTAACTCTAGATAGCCTCCCACAGCTGCAGTGGGTCCAGAGCCTTTGCTGCAGGCTCGCAAGGCACCATCTCATGTCATCTACATGTTCATCCCCTTCTGACAGGCACCTTAAAGGAAGTAAGCCACGTTCAACTCATCCTTTGGCCTGCAGGGAATGGCATGGGAAGGGTTAATAAATTCTGGTCTCCTACTCTGGGATCATCTGAGATTACAGGATGAATTGACCCACCTCTCAAGGGTCTCCAGGTACCAGGATTCAGCAGAATCATATGTTGAAACATATATGATAGGGTTCTCTTGTGCTGATCTCTAAACCCAACAGAGAATCTTCAAGAATACTCAAAAAATTACAGGAACACCAGACACACACACACACACACTCAAAACCTCATTGATGGTCACAATAACAGTCTGACTCAAAACAGTATTGTCTTTCAAAGGAAAAACGATATCTTTTTGTGGGAGCGAATGGGATACCTTACTCACTAGAACTTGAATTCTCAGAGAATAAATCAGTGCATGGATGCGTGTTCACATCTCTTGTCATTTATTAATAGAGTCCCTACTCCAGTGACATTGCTCTTCTGGAAGGTCACAATGAGCTCCTGGCCTCCCTTCTTCCCGCACCACCCCTGGTTCAGCCAGTTATTGTCTACTGGGAGCTTCCCTGGGGCTCCGTTTGTGTAGTCTGCACAGGAGTGTACAGGTGGATAGAGAGTTGTGCATTCAAGATCTTAATCTTTGCTTTCTGATCAGCTTACAGAAGCTCTTGTTCTGTGTTTAGTGGAGCGTAACTAATTTCCTTGGGGGAAAAAGACTGAAGGGCCAGAACCCTAGCAACCCGGCAGCTGCTGCAGCTTCTGCCCTGCACGTGGCCCTCACAGACTCTTGCTCCACTGGGCACCAGGCTGGATGACCCACTCCTGCCTCCAGAGAGGTCTGAGAAAAAGAGCCCTTCAAGGTCACAGCTGAGAGGGTACTCTGCACGAGCCACAATGGGGATTCACTCTCCTCAAGAGCCTAGATGTACTTTTAGGGTAGAATAACATGGTTTGGGTTTGCTTGGTAAAAAGGCAGAGGATTAAATTTAGCAGCCTGTCTGGAATGTGTTCCCAAGGGTGTCTCTAGCCTTTAGAGAAAACTCAAGAGAAATGTCTCCCTAAGCAAGCATAGTCCACCCACAGGGTTGTGGGGATCCCTCTTTATTCCTTCTTCTCTCAGACAGAAGCTCTCAGTGGGCATGGGGCTTCAGCAGCAAAGATGGAAACTGCACCCCATTCCCCCATCACAATCCTGCAATGATTCCCCACTGTCTGTAGTATGCAGGCTCACCTGTTTAAAGAAAGCATCAAGGGATTCCAGCATACGACTCCTACTGATAAACTTCCGTTCAATAAACAGTGAATGTCTGTCTCGTGATGACTTGGCACCAGGTCCCGTGAATGAACAGATGGAAACCCTGAGATGGAATCATAGCTCTGCCCACGAGGAGCTCTTAGGTTGTTGGGCATGGCGGTCAGTCTGCTGTGTCAACATAGGCAAGCTGCATCTCAGGTACTCACCCAATGCCAGCCTTGGTGTTCCTGTGGAACTGGTTTGCAGATGTGATCACGGATTGAAATCAGCCAACTATAAGAAAAAACGCTTATTCTAGATAAGCTAGCTCTATCTAAGTCGGAGGACAGGTTTCAAGAATGGACAGCAACTCGTGTTTGAGGACTTCAGCTACCCTTCTACCCTTCCCATGGCCAGCCCTGTACGTGTAAGACTTGTCAGATAGTCTCCACAGCTGACTATGCCAGCTCCTTGCAATAAATTACGTAATGTATATCTCTACCTGGTTCTGTTTATCTAATTGAGCCTGACTATTATCAGAGTAAGCAGGCAACGAGGAAACATAGCCTTCCATTGCCGAAGGATATCCTGATCCAAATATGTTATGGACCGGCACTGGGCTGGACACTCACATGTATTGTATAGTTATTCCTTTCAGTTTTGAGGATAAATAGGATCTTAGTTAGGGTTATTATTGTTGTGATAAATCACCATGACCAAAACAGCTTGGGGAGGAAAGGATTTAGTTGACTTATCCTTCCGCATCAATGTTCATCATCAAGAAAATCAAGACAGGAACTCAAATGGAATGGAAACCTGGAGGCAGGAGCTGACAGAGGCCACAGAGGACTGCTGCTTCCTGGCTTGCTCCTCATGTCTTTCTCAGCCTGCTTTATTATAGAACTCAGGACCACCAGCTCAGGGATGGCATTACCCATAATGGATTGGACCCTTCCCTATCAATCACTAATTAATAAATTCCTTATAGATTTGCCTACAACCTGACCTTATGGAGGCATTTTCTCAGTTGAGGTTTCCTCCTCCCAAATTACTCTAGCTTATATCTGGCTGACATAAAACTAGCCAGGGCAAGCAGGAACCATAGAGAAACAATCCAAGGCTCAGAAAGATCAAGTAGTTTACATGACATCAAACTAAATTGCAGAGTAGAGATTGAAATTAATTCTATCTGACCCCAAATCCGTGCATATCTTGTTCACTATGTAGCCTGATAATCTCTACTTGTATCTAATTGTGTAAGTTTTAACTTCTATTTTTTATGAAAAGAAGACAACCCTACATCTAATCAGAAGGTAGCAAAGTGGTATCCATGGTGTCCCAATAGCTGAAAGTCAAATATCTTTTCAAAGAAGGCAACTGTTGAACATACACATTAGTGAGCACTAGGATAGAGATGAAGCCCTTCCTCCCACATTCTGTAAGTCACATGACACCTAACATCTTGCAGAGGATTTTTGACCTATCATGAACTATGAGATTGAAGGCTTATTCAAAGAAAGTTTATACAGATACCATGAGGTTAAGAAGCCCCAGGCTAACAGCTGCCTAACATGAGTGAGGTGTGATCACCCCAAGTGTAGTAGTATGAGCGACGGGGCTGCGTCCCCAGCACCCTGGCTGCCTGTTAGCTTATGCCCGAAATAACAATACACAAATTGTATTCATTTAAACACTGTTTGGCCCATTTCTATCTAGCCTCTTCTAGGCTAACTCTCATATATTAATTTAGCTCATTTCCAATCATCTGTGTAGCACAGCTAGGTGCGCTTACCGGGAAGATTCTAGCCTACGTCCATCCTTAGTTGGAGCTTCATCGCGAGTGCTTCAGAGAGCAGAGCTATCACGTCTACCCGGGAGAGGGGAGCATGGCGTCTCTGAGCTCACTTCCTCTTCCTCCCAGCATTCTGTTCTGTTTACTCCTCCCACCTATGTTTTAACCTATCAGGGCCAAGCAGTTTCTTTATTGCTTAACCAATGAAATCAACAGATTGATATGTAACACTCCCACATCACCCAAGGAAAGCCTGCAGAGCCATCCAGAGCCAGTGCTCTCACCCTTGGGTGGGGGGGCTCATGGTAATGGCATCTTGCTCTTGTATGAGATTTGTGGTCTTTAACAGTTTTGGTTTGTATGTTTTTTTGTCTCTTCAGGGACAATATGTGAACTTTTCAGGTCGGCCATATTCACTGTGTTACTCTCATAAGCACAAGATCTCATGGCTTTGGGGGTTTTGGTTTTTGTTTCTTTGTGGACCTCAAAATTCCCTATGCAAGCCTTGCATATGGTCATTGAGGATTCCTGTATATTTTTTTCTTTTTTTTAAGTACCAGATTTTTAAAAAAATTTTTTATTTATTTTTAAATATCATTTTTCATTCCAACCACATTTTCCCCTCTTACCCTCCTTAGCTCCCCCTAACCCTGTTCATTTATTTCTATCTTGGGTTTTTTAAGAGAAGAATTAGAAATTGTGCTTGTAGCTAAAGACAGTCCTCCTAAGTAGTTATTGGAATCTGAACCAAGAGAGCACAGCCTTGTGACCTGTAGCCTTGGCTCAACAAGGTCAGAAGACACTTGACTGGGACTGGGACGAGTCCCTACTAGTGCTGCCCTTAGGATTCCCTTACTCACCCAGGAAGGCAAAGGGACTTGAGGAAATTCCTGACAGGAAGCTGGGACCCTCCCCATCCTGCAGCTGATAAGATCCCTGCATTCCCAAACGTTACAGGATGAATAACCCCAATATGAGAAAGAAGAGCTAGCCTCCAGTGGTCACTATATGAGGTCACACCCCAACCTGCAAGTCCTTCCTGACCTTCAAGAGCCCTGGCCTCAGAGGTCACAGTGTCATCGTATCCTGAGCTCCTGTATTTCCCCTACACAGGTCACTATCTCTGTCACATACCATTTCTCTCTCATAGGAAATAAAAGGAACCAGAACAATTTACTTTTGTTACTCTGGCTGTGTGTCTGTATAAACTACCCCTGGGCTGCTATTTTTTTTAATAATTGCAACTGTGTGATAAACTGATTAGATCAAGAGAACACAACTGTGAGGCGAGAGAGAGAGAGAGAGAGAGAGAGAGAGAGAGAGAGAAATAGCAGAGGGCTCAGGAAGGTAGAACTAGTCACACACACACACACACACACACACACACACACACACACACAGCGACTTCCCTCTCTGTACCTCCATGATGAACTTTCTCTACTGCAAGAGTTCAAGAGACGGCATTCCCTATTCAATGATCCTGTTCTAGTTGTGTATCCTCTTCTGGTTACTGAGAGCCAAGCATAGGACACTGGATCTCACCTCAGGGTGAATATTGACTGACAAGCCCCACTGAATCTGTCTGTAGGTGAGAGGAGGGGAAAGGGCGGAAGGAAGTTCACAAAGAACAAATTACAGGCCCACTTGGTCCCAGGAACACACTGATCTACACTTACCTGAAATGGCAGTCGTGGTGATGGGAACAGTTAAGCTTCCTTTCTCCAGACACAGTTACTGATAAGTTTTAAACTACACGAAGGCCCGGGCATGCAGTCAGAAAAATGATTGCTTTATCATCACGGGAGCCTGAGTTCAATCTTCCAGAACTCACATTTTAAACAGCATGCCATGAGGTCACACTTGTAATCCCTGTGAAGCAGAGCCCCAGGGTTCACTGGCCAGCAAGCCCACCATACTTCCTAAGCTCTAAGCCAGTTAGAGAGAGACTCTGCCTCAAAGCCCAAGGTATACAATTCCTGAAGTGCAACAGCCAAGGCTGTCCTCTAACTTACACACACACACACACCCTGACACAGACACACACACACACACACAAGTGTGCACACACACACACACACACTTGCACCTGCACACGTGGATATTAATAACTACATGGAGAGTCTTTTGATTATATAAGGAGCAGCTTTTTCTCAAGCCCCTAGTGATCTTAAAGGGTCATTTCCTTAGCTCTGTGTGAGCAGGCTGAGAATAAACAATTCACTCCGCCACTTAAAAAAGTTGTTCACAAGCCACCTGAGCACTGTTCACTCACAGAGCTACAGCATTCCCCCTGAAAGAGGACAGACACATCTCTTCTCTCCACAATTAGTACCTTTTACTAATCCACACTGGTTCTCTATAGCTCTCAGTGCATATTACCTGGACATTACTGAATTGCTTATCTTCTGCCTCATCCCTTCATCATCCAAATTCAAAAGCCTTCATCATTACTGCCTTGGCAGTTCTCTGGCTCCACCCAAAGAAGGCTGCATCAGTCCCTGCCTGGCTGCTATGCCATTTTTCTAGTGAGAGCTATTTCAGATTGTGTCCGAAAGTCATTGTCCACCTTTGGGCTGCTCTGCCCACCACCTGTGTCTCTGAGTTCCTTTCTCCATCCATCTCTATCTTCTCTTTCAATTTCTGCCCCTGTGCCTATCTTTACTTTTCTCCCATACTGTTCTGTCCAGTTTGCCTGCTGACCCAGGCTGGTCATCTGAACCTTCCTCTTGGTTCCTCTGTGGCTCATCTCCTCTTGACTTTGCTTACTCAACTTGTAGTTCCTGGACCAAGGGCTCTTGGTACAGAATCTCAGGTCCCACCCAGACGTACCACATCAGAATAGGTATGTAAAAACCCCCACCTCCAGGTGACTAGTGAGCACATTAAAGACTCTGGCCATTTGAATAAGAATGGCCCCCAGAGGCTCATGGATTTGAATGCCTGGTCACCAGGGAGTGGCATTATTTGATAGGATTATGAAGTGTGGCCTTTTTGTAGTAGGTGTGGCCTTGTTGGAGGAAGTACATCACTAGAAGTGGGGCGTTTGGGCTTTGAGATTTCTGAATCCCATGCCAAGTCCTGGGTCTCTCTCTTTCTACTGTCTGCAGATCTGGATGTAGAACTCTCAACTTTTCCAGCACCATGTCTGCCCGCATGTGGCCATGCTCCCCTACCATGATGACAATGGATTTTATCTCTGACATTGTAGGCAAGCCCCGATTACATGCTTTTCTTTATATGAGCTGTCACGGTCACACTGTCTCTTCACTGCAATAGAACACTGAATTAGGCAGGCTCGTGAGATGAGCTCTGCCCTAAATTACAGAATGGATTCATGAAGGCTATCACCACTATCAGTTTGTTCCACTGTATCTCAGCACCGGCCATTGTGTCTAGCAAACAGTAGATACTAAACAGTAACCGAACAGGCAGGTTTCCAGGCTTTCTCTGCAAACTTCATATATCATGGACACTAACTTACTTCTACTATTCTACCTCATGGTTTGCTATACTCTTCCTACCTTCCCTTTCCTCCTCTTCCTCTTTATAAAGAATAAGACTGGCTAAAGTGTGGGGGTGGCAGTAGATGCAATCAAGTTCCTGTGCACTCCTGAGAGGAGCCAGGCATAGAACAAGGACGTGCCTGTTTCCAGGCTCATCTTCTTCGCTCATCAGCTCTTGAGCCTCAGATATAAAAAGGCCCAGGGGGTTACTTGGAGGCTCAGTTTGATCACCTTTTAGAGATGCAAACTTCTGATTTTAAACAACACTAGACCCGAGCGCTCAGATTTGCGCCGGCCTCCACACCTCTGTTAATTAAACGTGCATATATGAAATGCCAGTAACACCGAAGAGAAGGAAGAAAATACAGAAAGCAATAAGAAATAAATTTTGCCCTCGGGGAACTTGTGGATGCCCAGGCAATAAACCTGAAAGCACAGAACCTAAAGATACCTCAGTCCCCTGTAACACTTTCTTTGATCATTGAAGAAGTGCCAATGGTTGGTTAAAGCAGAGGGAGGCCCGCGTGGTTCCTGCCTGAAATCCCAGCACTGCGAAAGCTGGGGTAAAGGATTGCTGTGAATTTGCAGGTTTTGACTTCATAGCGTTGGCTTCTTATAGTGTTTCAGGCCAGTTTGGGCAACAATGTGAGATCTTGCCTCAACCCTTCCTTCCTCCAAAAAAAAAAAAAAATGGAGAGAAGAAAAAATTCAGGAATGGAAGTTGACCACATTGACTAAAGGGAGGAAGAAATGTAGCAATAAGGGAGGTAGGGATCATGACTGAGAACTGGGGAGAAAGAATGGTTTTTGCAATCATAAAATCTTTGCACTCTAAATCTTGAGCATATATAATCTATTTAAAACCTGCTACCCCACAGCTACTTAGTAAGCAGGTGAGAAACTTCAGGCTGCGAGCTCGTACACTGTTCAGAGCCACCTAAATGTCAAGGGTGGCCAGCTCTGACCCAATCCATTCCCAGGGTTTATACTGCCCTTGCTCGGCACTGCATAGTCTCCAGGGCTTTGTCTGGTGCCATTTAAAACATCTCAGGCAAGAGCCTGAGCTCTGCAGAGATGTGCCAGACAGACAGCCAGATCACAGACAGCAGGACCCAGCCACCAGGCTGGCTCCATTCCACAAGCAGGGTGAAAAGAATGTGGACAGAATTCAGATACTCCTACCCCCAACCAATGTGCAGGGCCAAGATGGATGAAGTCTAGCCAGTCTATCCTCCTCTGAGGAAACTTCAGAGACCAGTTACCCTAGAGGGGCAGCTGCAAAAGAGGGCACCTTATTTGGCCTGGCTCCAAGGGGAGCGTGCCAAGCAGGGCAATGGAGGTGCCGTGATTAGCAAATATATTGGTAACACTCTGATAGAAGGCACAGAGCCAAAGATCAAGTGACTTTTGCCAGTTGCCAGTGTGAATAATCGCTGAGGAAACGTTGATTGCTTAATTGCAAGGTGGAATGTAAACAGAGAAACAGAGAAAACAACAGGGTTGGAAAGTGGGAAGCTAAGGGCTGTTGGCTCTCATGCCATCGTCTTGGGCATTTGCTTTCGGGCCCACAGCTGTCACACACTGAATACATGACTGACTTGCCCACCACTGCTCTTTCTCTACCAGATGGGAGCCTTGACATTTGCGAGCTGAGCTCCTCAGGAGACCACGGGAGCTCTCTGAGTTTACACCACAGAGATGAAAGAATCTCTAGGGTGACTTGGTTAGGGTTGCTGTCACTTCCTCGGACACCACCTTTGAAATGAGGTGGAAATGTCCGTGCCACAAAACCATTGGTGGAATGAGCTGAGCTTGAGTAGCATGCTATTAATACCTGGAACAGAGTGAGCAATGACGAATACCTGGTACTAATTTTCTGTTTGGCAATTATTTTAAGCTGAAGCATCCATTATCTCAAATGAACAGACATATATAATCCTTACATAAAAAATAATTAGACTCGAGTGACAATTTTTTCCTTGCCACTTGAGTGATCTTTCTCAAACTTCAGTGAGCGTAAAAATCACCTGTTATGTCTGTTAAAAAAAATCAGAATCCTCAGTTACTTTAATCCAATCAACCATGCAGAACCATCTGATTCCATCACTCTAAGATTTTTGCCTCAGTCAACAGAAATGATCTTTTTGTGTGCCTATCTTTGAGTCTCTGAAGGGAGGAAGGTATATCTTGTTTATCTGTGTCCCCACTTTTAGCCCAAACCCTAGAGTACTGGATTACCTAATAACACTGTTGGAATATTCCAAGTGCCCACTTGCCCTTAAGAATAGCATCTGAGGAAATCTTGACAGAGAACTCTTGTTTATTTAGATCTTAATATCACATCTCAGCCAGTGCATGGGAGCTGAGCACAGCCATTCCACTAAGCCCACTAGAAATACGTAGTGCCTTCGATGGCCTCATCCAAGTTAAGATGCAGGGAGCTGGTTTGCATATTCCTGGGGTCAATGCTTAAAGACAATGCAGTAAATCCTAGGGAGGGAACAAAGGAGTGGTTTTCCTGATGCAAGGATGGAAGACTATATAGAAAAACATGGAAACGTGGGAACTGTGAGTTTCCTTTCCCCCTTTACTCCTGGCTTCTGGTTTTCACTGCTTTTCATCAAGGTCTGGAACCTCTGCTGCTCTCCATCCAGCTCTGCCACCACCAACCTCTGTTCTGTCTATGAAGAGCAGTAGCATCATCTCAACCGCGAGGAATAAATACCAGTAAGCATGGCAGTGCCAAGGGGTGTGCTGAAGGAATGGGAGAAGAGAAGAACAGAAAAATAGTGCTAGACGGTAACCTAGATACAGGGAAGAATGAGAACTCCAGTCCTTAGGGAATGAAGAGCACAGAGGGCAGAGTGGCTCTGCCATAATCATCCCACATGGCTGTTGCGGAATTTATTATTATGGAATATTATTTGAACTATGTAAAGATGCCTTAAATTTGTTTATGCTGCAGGACATTACTTCAACTCTATGAAGGTGTCTTGCATTTGCTTATGTTGCCTTTGTTTAATGACGTAAGCATTGTGGTATACTTATTTTTGCTGCATTTATTTAATTGTGAAAAGATGTGTTGCTGTTTTACCTTACCTGCCTATGGTACCTGATTAGTCTAATAAAGAGCTGAGCAGGCAATAGCTAGGCAGAAGAGGGCAAGGCAAGGCTAGCGGACAGAGAGAATAAATAGGAGGAGAAATCTGGGCTTGAGAAAGAAGGCAAAGAGAAGGAGGAGAAAGCAGGGGACATACCTATGGCCGAAAATCGGGCAGCCACAAGAAAGACAGACACTGGAGGAAGCAGGAAAGTAAGGCATACAGAAAGAAAAGGTAAAATGTCCCAAGGCAAAGATAGATAAAGAGAAACGGATTAATTTAAGTTAAAAGAGCTATCCAGAAATGAGCCTAAGCTAGGCCTAGCATTCATAGCTAATATTAATTCTCCATGTCATAATTTGGGAGCTGGTTAGTGGCCTAAAAGAAAAAGTCTGGTACATATGGCCCAGAATCTACTAGACTTCTAAGTCTACTCACCTTCAAAACACATACATAGGACAGAAATTCTTCACACACACACACACACACACACACACACACACACACACTTGTAAATAGCTGGTTGGTGTACAAGTAAATTTCTCCACTGTAAAATTAAGGCTAAACCTTCTGAAACCCTCCTGGAGTTGGCACCAGGACCAAGGAAAGGGCAAGGTCCTGCCAGTGAAGCCCCTAGGGGTAGGTGTTAGCAGCAGCAGCTCCCAATCTCCCTGTACTGCCTACCCACGCAGATGCTGGCAGCTTTGATGGGTGTGAGGTAGAATAGTGTTTGAATACTGTCTACATGACCTAAGTTTTCCAGAGTGTTGGTGCTGGTATCTGCAAGTGGGAGTGTACATGGCTCTGTTCATTGAAAATAACACAGGTCACAAAGTTGCACCTAACAGCTGACTTTCAAAAAACTCTCCATAAATGGCACCGTTTGTTCCTTCCATGGATTCTTCTTTTCTTTTTTTTCCGTTTATTTATTTATTAAAGATTTCTGTCTCTTCCCCACCACCGCCTCCCATTTCCCTCCCCCTCCCCCAACCAAGTCCCCCTCCCTCATCAGCCCAAAGAGCTATCAGGGTTCCCTGCCCTGTGGGAAGTCCAAGGACCACTCACCTCCATCCAGGTCTAGTAAGGTGAGCATCCAAACTGCCTAGGATCCCACAAAGCCAGTACGTGCAGTAGGATCAAACATAGCAGCATTGTTTGTAATAGCCAAAACCTGGAAACAACCTAGATGCCCTTCAATTGAAGAATGGATGAAGAAAGTATGGAATGTATACATATTAGAGTACTACTCAGCAGTAAAAAATAAGGACTTCTTGAATTTTGCATACAAATGGATGGAAATAGAAAACACTATCCTGAGTGAGGTAAGCCAGACCCAAAAAGAGGAACATGGGATGTACTCACTCTTGGATTCTTCGTAAAAGGCTACTTAGAATCTGAAATGTCTCTTTTAACATTTGTTTGCTTGACCTTCTGCTGTCCCCTTCTAAGTTGTGAGAACTGAATGTAAACATTGCTAATGGCTGGGTCTCTCCTAGTGTAGACTAGGACCCATGAAATTATGTAAGCCGTGGCTTATGGGTGAAGAGGCAATGCATGGCTATTGCATGCACTTCTGAATTTCCTCAGGGCCAGCTGAGCAATCATTACCCGTTTGTTTAACTGTTAGGGTTACCTACTGGGATTCAGTCAAGAGTGAAGGAGAAAAATATGCAAAGCAGTGATTAGCATAGTATTTAGCTTATGTTACTGTTCAGTGGTCACTGTTTTTCATGATGACATTGATAACAAAGGAAGAGAAGGAAGGGGAAAAGGATGGGTAGAAATCATCTTGTATCGCAAATAGTCTACCCATCTTCATTGAATAGGGCAGGATGCTGAGTGAGGTCAACAATGTAACAACTTCAAAGTTCAGGCGTAGTCAGTTCATCTGTAGAGTTGCTAGGGCAGCTGGACTGATCCACTAATATGATACTCTCAGGGTCCACTTGTGAGCGCCAATCGGTAATGGTCAACAGCATGAAAACTTTGATACAGCATATATTAAGTTATTTTCCTATCGATAACTACTTTTAAACTCTCAAGGAATGGGAGAGCACTTTCATGTTCTGCTTAAAATCTCTTAACGTTTTACCCTTGGCCTTCAGGGAACAGTTCACAGGGTCTCCTCCTTTGCGAGCATGTCTTGGTCTGTCTCTCCACCCTGATCGCCCTTCTTCCTAACGCACGCTGTTAGCTTCTATGAAGAACTCTTGCGATGCTGTGAATTCCCTTTTACAATTACTTCAGTGTTCTCACTTTCCTCCTTGAATTGTAGCTTGTACATCAGCTCTTCCATGAATAACCTGCTACCGATGTCCACATAACCATCTCTAATTTTACTCAGTGGTTCACACATAAAAAAAGACACTAAAGTAGGAGAGGGACTTGTTGGAGGAAGAAAGGTTTCAGTGGGAAAGCAGAGCATGAACAGGACTAAAACCTACTATATGATAGATAAAACTTTCCAAGAATGAAAAAAAACAGCAACAATTAGAGATTACTAAAAGAACTCCCTTATGAGTTACTTTTGGTCCAATGACTCTGACTGGAGGCTAACACCAAGAGTTCTCCAATCGTAGGTGCAAGTGGTCTCCAGAAAAATGCAAAAAAGAATGACTCTGTAGGGTTGGAAGCCCTTGAATGTCATTGAGGAAACTGCCTCAGATGCTGAAAGTCATCCTTGTTTCTCTTGTATAGTTTCTTGTATGTAAATTAACTCAAGAGAACAGAGTTATTGAAGAAAGCATAAATGCCTTGAATCTGTGCTTCACACATAACCTAACACAAAGCTGAATAACTACACAGGCTTGGCTAAATCAGTTATGAATAAGTAATCTCAGATTCCCTTGAGCTCAGGCTCTTTAAGAAACACAGGCCTAGGCCTGTGCTAAAGCTTGGCATGTCTGAGTTCATGTCACCCACACAATTAGTCTATGAGGCTGCGGTATTACTATTCCCTTTCATTGAGGATGGCAGTAAAACTCAGACATTAAGAAATTTGCCCAGAGAGTATGATGCAGAGCTGGGATACAAATCAGGTATTCAGGCCCCAGGGTCCTCCCCCTTACCCACTGCTTCATGATGAAGAGGTCAAGCTGACCACAAGTCTGTCTCTGCAACCACCATGTCACCATCATGTGGGATACAGAGCAGGACACATATGAAATAAGCAAAGGTACTTATACCCTTCTTCCCCTGCCCATTGCCACCTAATCTACCTTCTAAGCTCCTGTGTCCCAGTGCTCATCCTCTGTCCCCCACTAACACTGTCCCTCTTCTGCTTCTAGCTGCATTTTATTACAGGTTTGCAAGTGTGGTGTTGATACCCTCGGCAACCTTTCCTCTAACCCTCATCACCACCCAATGGAAGTTAATGTTACCAGTAATACAACATCTACCTGACTGTGTTAGGGATTCTATGTAGAGGTTTATGTATAAGCTTAGAACACTGTCCACCATTCGGGATGCTATTACATCAAGGTTATGTAACTCTTTTCTGTTCCACAATTGGTAACTGATCAAGGTGAGAGATGAGCTTTGATCTTTCTGCCCACAAAGACCTTATGTCAGCTCATGAGATGAACCAACATGGCACGGTTTCTCACCTACATCACTGAATCGAGCCATGGGATTTTCTTTTCAGTGTTTGCACTTAAGGAGAAAAGGAAAAAGTATGTGAATTGTGAAAATAGTTTTTTCATCTAAAAGTCATGCTCACAGCCCCAGGATGCCACTCTCTATGAGTGCTGCAGACTGTGATAGTCTGAGGGATAGCCGATGGGCTGACAGTAGCTATTTCCAGCAGCTGTGTGCTTTCATATGTAGCTTTATGCCTAATTTCTCAAAAGACAGACAGAGAAAAGGTGCAAATTGTTAATAATGACCCAAGGCACACAGTGGGTTCTTGTCATTTGCTATGCTGAGATGCTACTGAATCAAAGAGAGGAAGGTAACAGACAGGGCAGGCGTGAACTCCAGAGCAGTCCACATCCTGTTTAAAAAGCCAACAGACAAGATTCCTCCTTTGTCCATGCTCCCAGCTCACATCTTAGACCTACTGATTAAGTACTCAACAGAAATAGCTGTGTAAATGCTGGGATGGGACCAGAATTTTAAGAAGCCATTAGAATAAACAGAGCCCATGACATCACTGCTGACTCAAGATGACTGGGGGAACTGAAGTGACCCACAAAGAAACTAGGAGTAATGCCACAAAGACAACAGTAACAAATGAGGCCAAAGTGTACAAGACGCAGAGCAACACCAGTCTGGAGAAAAGGGTCCCAGCCTTTCCTCCAAACCCCAACTCTTCAGCACACCTCAGATGCCTCTCTGTTTAAAAGAGGCTAGGACCTAGTTCATCCCACTATCAGCCCTTTGCTATACACCAAAAGTCCTCCAGTGATGTGGGATTTACCTCTGTATGCTGTAAATATGTTTTATTACCATTGGCTAATGAATAAAGCTGTTTAGGCCAATGGCTTAGCAGAATAAAACCCATGTGGGAAATGAGAACAGAGAGAGAGAGAGAGAGTAGGCAGAGTTGAAGAGACACCATGTAGCTGCAGAAGGAGACGGACAGGCCAGAACTTTACCATGTAAGCCACAACCTCGTGGCAATACACAAACTAATAGAAACTCTTAATTTAAGATGCAAGAGCTAGCTAGGAATACACTAGAGTCCTTGACCAAACACTGTTATAATTCTGTTATAATTAATATAGTTTTTGTGTCATTATTCAGGTCTGGGCGGCTGGGAAATGAACGAGCAGCCTCAACCTATGCTCCAGGATGAGAACCAATGCAGCAAACCTTCTGTGTCGCTTTGGGAACTAGGTAGACTCTCTGGAAGTGAACCATGCCTGATCCATTTGAACTAGAGCACTTCCTCAACCAGAGCCTCCCAGGGAATCACCCTGACCCAATCCCTGCATCATCTACCAGTCCAGTCTCCCCTTCCAGTATGACTGGTTCTTGGAGTTCACGTATTTTCTTTCATATAGAAAGCACCCAAATCACTGCATTAAAACGTTTAGCCCAGCTCTCCCTCAGTTCCTAACATGGGTATCACAGTCATAGACTCCATGCTTCAAGTCTCCCGTGCAGTACCGAGACGAAGCTTTCATAGGGCTGCCTTTGACCTTCCTCTTCAAGCTAGCCAGTCTCATCAGCTATCCCCAGCAGACTCTCATGATGCAGAAGCACAAATCCATTCACGATTTTTTCTTCTACTTAAAACTCTTTAGTGGCACTTGAAACCCTGGGAAATGAAGACCATGTTTCTTCTTGAGCATGTGAAACCCTCCAAGAGGAGCCAGGCTTCCATCGCTCCCTGCAGTCTTGCTTCCAGTTAGGCTCTCCTTTTAGTAGACACTCAGCTCTGTGGAGCCCCTCCCCCAGTCCCAGCCCACTGTCAATGCATCATGGTCCTCCTATCCCCTCTGCCTTTGTTCAGGTTCTCCAAGTTGTCCAAACACACACACACACTCTCGCTCTCCCCTCCATCTCCCTCCCCCTTCCCCGTTCCCTCTCCTTTTCCTTCTCTCTCCTTTTCTCCTCCCCACCCCCCTCTCAAATGTCTGAGTATTTCACAAACCCAGACTGCCCTGTTTCATGAGCATCTTTCTTGTCTATGCATAGATGATTATAACCTTCATCCTGTCTTCAACCTATCTTAACTACACTCCCACTAGCCCATTCTCACTACCTTTTCTTCAGGCATCTTTCCAAAGCAGTGATCTCCCTTTGTTCCTTCTCTCCCCCGATCTTCCAGTCCCCTCTCCCTGCCCACCCTCAGTGCACGTCCTCTATGTGCCATTTTTCCAGCCTTTCTTTCTCCATTTCTCACTAGGAGCTGCTGCAGTCAACATGCTTTTACAATTCTGGGTGTTATTTCTGCTGGCAGAACCACCTTCTCTGCCAGCAAAACTCATTTCATCCTTAAAAATTAAACTGCAGCTCATTGCTCCTATGAAATCCGCTTAGAAACTCCAACCCAAGCCCTTACCATATTATATGGTAACGACTTCCTTGCAGGCCCGTGTCTTCTATTTCCACATAAGCTGCCCGAGGGTAGAACTTGTTTCTCACTCAGCTGTCTGTGTCCAAGAGCTGGGACTGTGTTTTATGGCGTGAACAACACAAACAGGAAGGTAGCCATTGTGTTGTATCATTGCCTCGCCTGGTTGACAAAGCTCCTGATTTCAGAGGTTACTTTTCATCCTCTGATCGTCTAAAGAGCAGCCTTTGACAAGGCAGAGAAAAATCCCCACACATACTCCACTCTGTTGACCATCCTGCCGTAGACCTATGAGAAGCATCAAGGGCTCTAAAGGCAGAACAGATCACACACTACAGAGGGCTATCTGAGCAAACAGGAGAAGGCAGAACTCCCTTCTTTTCGTGGTATGGAGAGCGAGGTCATGGCTGAGCATGTGACCTTTCAACTGCTGTGCTAAGAAAGAGACGGTGGGAGTTCCCCTGACACCCAGTCCTGCTGTGATTTGCCTGCAGCTTGCAGTCTGGATTGCGGTTCTTGCACCGTGTCCAATTCGCTTGCGTCTTTGCTTTGCAAGCCCTCCATCAGCTCCTGGCATTTCAGCTGCCCAGAAATGGCCATTTTTAAATCTGAAAACTCTGGAATGCCACAGACGCCATTGGTTCATGCTCTTTCACATGACTCTATCTGCAACAAATAATTAAATTGCAGCCTGGAAAATAAAAACATAGGCGGTGTTCTAATTCACCCAAGTTTTTTGACTGTTTTTTGATCTGAGACAGACTTGTCAGTTTGTGCCATAGGAATGCTCCAAAAGAATTCAGTCCATTAGGATTCCAGGACCCACAGTGAGCCTTTCTTACTGTCTTTCAGGGAAATTCACCTCCTGGGAGACAGAGGCTCCCAGCCCATTACCAGGAATACCAATACATTGGGCATCGGAGGCAGGAAGTCCACTGTTACAGCCTTTGGTCAGCAAACCCAGGTGATTTGTGCCTAGGGAAGCAAGCCCCCTCTCCTAGCAAGCTGGTGTCAGGAGAGTGTTGGCCTTGAGAACAGCCCAGGTTCATAAGACCAAGTTCCTAAATGGATACAGACATTTTGAACTCACAGAAAACTAGCCCAACTGATGGCCACAAGGAATACAGAGAACAGCAACTCTTAGTGCCACTGAGTCATTTAGAGTCAGCCGGGCCAAAAGATCAGAAATAAGACAGTAAGAAAGAAACCAGGAGAAGTGGCATTTACCCCAGCCTTAGGAAAGAGCTGTTAAGTTGGAGGAGCATGGGGGATTAGCCTAATGCTAAGGGTGTGGTCACTATGGAAAAACAGTCCTGCTGGCCCCTGGGAGAGGTAGATAAACTGTAGTGCTGTGGGCATCCTTCTCTTCCACTTTCGTCTGGCTCATGCATAAGTAGAACAAGAAATCAGAAACTGGGTGCCAGTCCAGAGTGAGGGGTAAGAATGAATGCCACACAATCAAAGAGCCCTCAAAAAAGCCTCAAGGCAGTGAGCCAAGGGTAATGCAGAACAGAAATATCAGCTCTTGATTTTGAAGCTATGAGATTGTTACACTGTAAATAACCACCTTCACATCCATTCCTGTCCTGCACTGATAGCAAAATCAGTTTTATACTCCAAGATCATGAATCAGAGAAAATAGACAAGTTTCCTTCTGGGTCAATATGGGACCAAAGAGAAGTGTCTGATGCCAAGGGACCATGTGACAATCCATATAATGTGCTCATTCTGTAGAAGTGGGGTTTCAGAACCCAAGCAATGATGAGAACTTGTGCATCCCCAGAGCTGAGAAAGACCTTGATATAAGCATTGCAATTCCGTGGGGTGCGCACTGGCAACTGGAT
Source organism: Microtus oregoni (assembly GCF_018167655.1). Taxonomy (NCBI): domain Eukaryota; kingdom Metazoa; phylum Chordata; class Mammalia; order Rodentia; family Cricetidae; genus Microtus; species Microtus oregoni. Next base: position 39,312,744 of record NW_024543072.1, read on the forward strand.
GAAATCTAATCCAAATGTTATGCGCTAGAATATTGTTCAGGCATCAGGACAGGAAATCAGAAGTTAGGCAAGGTCCTAGACAAAGAGGGGCCCATGTAGGGAGAGAAGGGAGGGCGGGAGAAGAGACTTGACAGATGGGGAGGTCAGAAAAGGAGTCTAAGATCAAAGACTTACAGCTGAGGCCACACAAGAAGGCCCTGCTCCCAGAGCTAACCTAATGAACATGCCACATCAAGGGGGATGATGTGAACCAGATCACAACTTCGTGTGCCTCTCTAGTAGAGGGTGCCCAATAGGAACAGCTCTCTAAAACAGGGACCTGGACAATAAGATAGAGGAGAGAGGATGGTAGTCATGGAAAGTTTAGGGTACTGGTTGGAGAAAGAACATATGTGTGCCAGGAGACCCTAGCTAGAGATCAGCAGGAGCAGCCACTGAGGAAATTTGGCACAGAGGGAGGTGCTGGCTGGCTTCTGTGGTCCTTAGATAAGAATCACAACTACCCAAATGGCCAAGATGGCTGTGTTCATGGTGGAAGAGAAAAGAAATCCCATGAGGTTCCAAAAAAATATATATGTGGAGCCTAGAAGAGAGAAACCAATGAATACAGGCTGGACTGATAGGGGAAACCTGAGAAAGACAGACATAATGAAGGTGGACACAGTTTTCAAGGAGACAGGCTCATCTCCTGAGTGCTGAGTCTGAGGTGACAGTCAGACAGCCAAGTGAAGTGTCTAATTAGACCATTAAAATGATGGGATAGAATTTGCAGCCAAGGCTTTGGATTGTCTTTGTGAATCATATACCTAAAAGTAAATTAAATTGCAAGAGAAAGCATGTGATGAAAAATTGAAGAAGCCTGGATTTACAAAAGTGGAAAGAACCCAGTGACCAGGGAAGAATGGAGTGTAGTTAGAGAAGAATGGGGCATAGCTAGAGAAGAAGGAGAGAGAAGAGGGCAGAGAGCAGAGGTTATAGGTCTGCCTTCAACCCTCACTCTAAGACACCTTGTGGATCCTCTGAGAAAGCAGACTGGTCCAAAGTCCCTCAAAGTCTTCTTTGAGAGATGTCTGTAGGAAGGCTACAACTCATGGTAAAAACCTGACAGAAGCAGCCCCTATTACCTCATCAAATGCAACAAGAGAAAAAATTCCATGAATATACAAGCTGTGAAGGGGTGTCAGTCTCTCCCCTAAAGACACAAGCTGTAGAGGCAGTCAGCTGGGGAGAAGGTTTCCAGCAAATCAAGAAAAAGGAATTCATAGATGGAAAGGGGCATGACTGGAGATGGATTAGCCCCAGAGATGGAAAATGTCTATCAGCTAGCTACTACTGCATAACAAATCACCTATAGTTCATTAGCTAAAAACACTACTCTGTTAATCAAGCTTTCTAGATAAATAAAACCAATAAAGGGGGTGGTAGGGAGCAAAGGAGAGGGAGGATGTTTTAAGGAATTTGTTCATAATATTGTACATGAGGAAGCTCCAAAATTATAAATAGACTCATAGTTTGAGCTCCTGGAGATGATGGGGGCAGGGGTCTTTAGCTGACCATATGAGACTTACCTACATTATGAAGGATAATTTGCTCTACTTAGTCTAACAATTTAAATGTTAATTATATATGAAAGTAGCATCATAAAACATTCAGATATGTTTAGATAATACCTAGGAGCCATTACCTAGACAGCTGACAAATAAAATAAACGATGGAAACTTCCATTCCTTTTTATCCTGAGTCTCCACCTAGATTGGGAAGTTCTACTTCCTAGACTAGGCTTGACTGAGGTCATCTCCATTTCTTCATACATCTGTGGCCAGCTGCTGAGTCAGGACCTTGGCTGGGCTCCAGTGGCCTCTGCTACTACAGCTTAGCTCCCCTCTCTATTGGCTATCATCTTCCAGAAAGCTAGACTGTGTGCCAGGATTGTTCTTGTGGGCCACTAACCAGTTCCCAAATTATGACACAGAGCCTTATTAGTTTTGAATGCTCAGACAAGCTTTGGCATGTTTCTGACTTGCTCTTTTAATCTGTTTCTCTTTATCTACCTTTTGCCTTGGGGATTATTTCCTTTATTACATCTGTATATCTTACTTTCATTGCTTCTCTACATCTGGCTGGCATCTACCTGGCTTCTTGCCCCTGATATGTCCCTCACTCTCTCCTCCTACTTCTCTGAGTCTAGATTTCTCCACCTATTTATTCTTTTTGCATGCCAGCTCGCCTATTCTTCTCCTGCCTAGCTATTGGCCATTAAGCTTTTTATTAGACCAATCAGGTGCCTTAGGCAGGCCAAGTGGATCAGATGTAACACATCTTATAATAATTATGTAATTATATATAGATATGTTATATAATAATCTATGTAATTGAATACACATACTCACATTGTTAAACAAATGCAGCATAAACAAATGTAATGCATCTCTACCCTGTTAAAATAATGTTCTACAACAAACCTGGCTTTGTTGTCATGGCCAAGGAGATTCTCTTGTTACAGTTAACTGACAGGGGTCCCTTTGATCTGTCTGAATGGAATTAATGAGCTGATGAGAAGCATCTCCCCTACAACAGTAGACGAGTTAGGCCTGGGCCTCATTTCCTTAGCCTGGAGACTGTAGTAGTGAAACCAAAAGCTTATAGCTACAAGCTCTATAGCCCAGGCTGGCCTCGAACTCGTGATCCTCCTGCCTCTGCCTCCTTCAGCAAATCCTACCGGCGTGCGCCACCACAACCGGCAACAAGCTCTGTGAACTTCAACATGAGCACGCACTGTCTGCTGCTGCTTGCTTCTTGAGTGACTGGTGATGGTTAACGCCCCAATTAATAAATCTAGCCTATAGCCAAAGGTCAAAGTCCTGGAGCAACAGAGTGCTGATGTTGGAGATGCCCAATGAGGCACACGTTTGGGACTCTAGACCTTGACACTGGTTAAAGTGGATCTGAAGGTCTTAGCAGTTCCCTCCAACTCTTCCAGTGGTGGGGATGGGGGACGGGGCATGGTGTCTCACCACAGGCTCTTCACAGTCTTCTTTCTCTAATGTTGACACTGCCACTGTTGCTTCTAGTCATTTCTGCCCCTGCCACTCTCTGGGACTCTTCTGCCACCCTGTCTTCACTGTTAGTGCTCTTCCTGTTTTACCCACCCACCTATGCTACTGTTGCTGCCATCAACACTGTGGCTGCTACTCTCTATCACTGCTTCTGTGGTCTTCTCTTTGTGTTTCTATCTCAGCCCACTCTGTTAATAATAAAAACCAGAAGTAGGCAAGAAAAGACCACGTAAGGGAAGCCTCCACCCACACTCATGCACACACACTGGACCCAATGTTACAGCACCAGGAAGCAGCACAGGAAGGCATCTCCAAATGAGTCAATAGTCCTCTCACCTAGCCAGGAAAGGGTGTACAAGGGTGTTTGCACACAGCATAGCAGTAGTCCACACATAAAGAACCAGGTTTGCATCAATCATAGTCCTCCTATGGATCTACCTTATCCCACCTAGCTGAAAATGGATACCGCAGTTCACCCAAGGCTTGTTACAATGAAGGTCCATGAAAGTTGTCTTAAGCAGTTGTAGCTGAGATAGTGTCTTCTGATACTGAAGTTATGCTTTGGAAGTAAGCAACATGGTTGTCTTGTTGGATGTTCAAAGCAGCCAGGCTTCCACAAAGGCAATGCAACCAGATATCAAATCCTCTTCTCAAGATAGCCCAGCACAAGGGGATAATCTAACAACAATCATGGAATCAGATCAGCATGCACCCAGGGGCTTAGCATTTTGGCAGGAATAAATGAGTGTTAAAGGGTACTTTCCAACAAAAGCTCATCATTAGCAGTGCTTAATGGTGCTCTCATAAGGTTTAACTCCAGCCACACTGTCCCAGGGACAAGCATTCAGATCCATGTAATTTTGAGAAAAGCAGAAGCCATTTTAGCGATATCAAGGCTGAGACTCAAATCAGACACACTGGCATTTCTGTGTTCCCAACTTAAGCAAGTCACAGAGACAACACTGTTTTGGATTCAGGGATGTGGACAGTCTCCCTCTTGATTGGAGGGTATGTTTTAAGGGACACAGAGACACAGGCAATAAATAGCCTGAGGCAATTTGCAGTCACTAGTCCAGTCACCTTGTGCCTGAGTGTGGAGGAGAAATCTATAGAGATAAAGAAGGTCAGAGCAAAGTCCAGACTTGCTAAAGCAAACAGAAGCTCAAGAATGCAGAAATAATAGACCTGGATCTTAAGAAGAAGAAAAAATAGCAATGCTATTGAGAATTGTATTCAAGAGAGTTGTCACACAAAAGAAGGAACAGCCAAGGCATGTCATGGGAACCCAGCAGAAAGCAAGGGGTAGGGATATGCAACAGCCAGGGTGACCTCATGCCTTGCGGTGAAGACATGCACAGCCAGTTGGCAGAGAGGAATGATGCAGGCTGGAAGAGCAGCAATCAAAAGCAGTTGGAGTCATCGGTTTCCTGGGAGGACCTACTTCTTAGCAATGCCCTGGCAGCCTGGGGACACGTGCTCCTTTGCCCCGGGCAACAATAGCAGCTTCCTTGAGGGAGAAACCCTGGCCCTTGATGGTCTAGAAGTGTTCCCAATGTTGACAGAATGCTGCATGAGGAGTCTCAAATGAAAAAAAAAAGTAACTAAATGAGTGGCTGTAGCACTGAAGGGCAATGAAATCAATGAATGGAAAATGTTGATTTTTCCCATTGATTTTTCCACCGCATATTGAGGACATGGCTGCACACGGTCATAAAACTAATCAGGAAATGCTTTAACCCTCTTAAAACTGAGTTTTAGGGCCTGAGATGTAGCTTAAGGGTATATCTCTTGTTTAGCATGTGAAAGAATTCCACCTTGCCTCTCGCCCTGAAAAAAATGACTGACTCCTGTGTAGATGATTCTGGAATTATTTTTAGTGAGTCTTATTCCTCCCCAAATGGGTTTTCAGGGGGTGCACTCTATGATGGAACAGCCAGTCAAAGGCTTTTATTTGCTTGCTTGCTTATTTGGTTGGTTGGTTGGGTTGGGTTTGGTTTTGATTATGGTAGTGCTACTGTAGACAAATTAAGAGCTGTATACATGCTGGACAGTGGCCTACCCCTGAGCTACATCACCAGCCCAGCCCAAAGGCTTTTCATATCATGACCGAGCTTCAGGCTGCTCTCCCCTAGGCCCTCCTTTGTGAAGCTCCACCTCCATCCAATCCTGGCTTTCTTTCAAGGACCCTGACCCATCCTCTAGCTGTTCCTTCTCCAGTTTCTTTGATGCTCTTCTACCCTCTCCATCACCCACCAATCAAGCTCTCAGCATCCATGAAGAGAAAGCTCCTCACCACAGGGAGAGATGGATTAAAATCTGGAGATATTACTTAGAAGCTGAATACCAGCTGATTCTAATATTTCTCCCTCCCTTAGGCTCTTTGGAGAATTTCTGTTCTTATCTATCCCTTATTCCAGAATCCCAGATGTCGGCTCCTTGGCTTGCTTCCCTCTGCTGGATGCCTCAGCAGTTTTAGGCGAGACAACTCAGTGAAGTGATCATTTACAAAGGGGCCAGGAGTTTTGTTTGGTCTCTGTTTTGAGCCTGATCTGTCTGGCTCTAGAACGGATCTGGTGTATTAATCATTTGTAAAAAGCCTTTCTCTTGGAAGCAGTAGATAAGGAAGAGGTCGGTAGCCACTCACACCTAAAAAGCGTGCTTCTGCTTAAGAGGTATACCAGCAAGGAACAGGCATGGGGGCAGGCGCAAGACGCTGAGAGAGTGCATCTTCAAACACAAGTGTAAAGTAGAGGGGGCCACCTGGAACAGTCATTGGGCTTTTAATATCAAAATCTGTCCCCAGTAACATACTTCCTCAAGCAAGACAGTACCTCTAGAAGAAGTGTCACCAACTGGGACCCAAGTGTTCAAATGCCCAAGACTGTCGGGAACATTTCTTATTCAATCAGCCATCTCTCTTACAATCCAATATTAAATTAAGTCAAAATACTTAGTTTAAGATTTTGCTGCTTGCCCTCACAGACAGTGGCACGTGGAGATGTCCCTGCCTATTATGATGACACCACAGCTTATCAGCTCAGCCAAACCTAAGACGCTAGCACTACCAGCTTCTCCTTCTCCCGGGTTCTTCCCAGCTACTGAATTCACGTCTGTTTCTGAGGTATCCTGTCCTGTGGCCTCTCCCCGCTTGCTCCCCTTTCCCTGACTAAGGTCATCCAAGCCTCTGCGAATGAACGCAACGCTAAACTTGAACTCTCTCGCTTTGGCTACAGCTCTACTGCCAAGTTGTTTGAGTACCATGTCCCCAAAATCACCCCTGGACCCTCAATCCTTAAGGACTTTCTGCTAACAATTCCTGACAAATGTCTTAGTTTTATGTCTACTTTAGAAGCCTCTGTACCAGGCCCAGCTCTTGTTCTCACGGAGGGCTAGTTATTCTCAAGGTGCGTCCATATGCCCCAGCTGAGCGACACTCGTCCCTGTCCCCAAATGTTGGGGTCTCATGTGGTGCCCATGCCGCTGCTTTATGCCTGGGAATGTCTTCTCTCTTCTTCTCTGCCTTTCTGAACCCCACCCACCCTCCCTAGCTTGGTTCACATCTCCAGCTCCATGGATTCTCTAGAGGTCCCTAGGATGGGAAGAAGGGAAAATAGCATTTCTCGCTGTCCTCCTCTGAGTTCCACGTCAATTCCTTCCCCATCACTCCTCTAAACTAACAGTTCACTCTAGTACTAAGCCTTTCTACATCTCTTACTCATGCTCCTTGTTATACTAGGTTTCTGACTACATCATGAATGTCAGGCATTGCTTCATATGATCTCTCTCCCCCTCCCACTCAGTGTGAGTGTGTGTGTGTGTGTGTGTGTGTGTGCATGTGTGCAGCCATGTGTACAGATGGAGATGGTAGATAAGTACAAGTGGGTGCAGATGTCCACAGAAGCCAGATCCCCTGGAGTTGGAGCTACAGGCAACTGAAACATGTCTAACATTGGTGTTGCAAACTTAACTTCCTTCCTCTGCAAAAGAAGTATGTGCTCTACACCTACAAACCATCTCTCCAGCTCCAGGGCGTTATTTTATTCTTAAAACGCTGTACAAGGGGAATTCTTTACCATTTAAGAACAATGAGATGGTTTGGAGAAAAATACATATGGAACAACAGGGCTCAAAAACTGTTTAGTAGTAAAGAAGGAACAGAGCAGAACTCTGTTCTCTAGGCCTCCCAGCAGCTAAGTGCTGGGGCCAGAGACAGAATGAGAGCATCGTCTGACTTTGATAATGTGGACATCCTAACACTGATTGAGTAAGGAGAGAGGGCTACGCAATCCTGGTGCTGACTTCCTTTACTCCTGTGATTTGGTAAGTTCCTTCTAGAAGTTTGGAAAATTGCAACTCAGATTCAAGACACAGCATACAATATGAAATATAGGCCCATTAACATAAAAAATTAATTATTATATCTGTAAAAAAACTACCTGAAAATAAATCAAGAAAAATTCTATTTATGGTAGTATAAAAACATCTAGAAATAAATTTCACCTCAGAAGTGAAAAAAACTATATACGAAAAATTATAAAACATTGATGAAAATATTAAAGACAGCAAAAATAAATAGAACAATATGTCTACAGACTGGATTAGAATGTTCATATTACTAAAAATAATATACAGATTCTATATGATTGTACTCAAAATTCCAATGGCATTTTCAGAGAAATATAAAAATGACTCCTAACAATAAACACAAAAGACCCAAACATTGATTTCCCCTCCAAAAAAAAAATCTGGAAAAGATAAACACAGTTTCTATAATTCTTTATTTCAAATTATATTACCTGAGAACCAGAACATTATGGTACTAGAATAAAAGCAGATGCTGATGGCCAGAATAGAGTGAGCAGAAATAGATTCATATATGTGGTCAGCTAGGTTTCAACAATATCATTTATAATATACAGTGTGGAAAGTATAATCAAGCTCTTTAAAAATGGTATTGGAGAAACTGCAGGCCTAGAAACAGGAGAATAAAACTAGACCCTTATCTCATACCATGCACAAAGATCAACTCAAAATGATTTAAAACTTCCACTATAAAACCTCTAGAAGAAAACACATAGAGAAAGCTTCTAGGTTTTTGTTCTTAATGTCGAGCTTTTATATATGGCATCAAAACCATAAACAACAAAAGCAAAAATACACTAATAGAATTCACCAAGCTGACATTCTTCAGAGCAAAAGAAGGAGCAACAGAGAGAGAATCAACAGATTGGAAAAAAATACGTGTGAAATAAGGTATCAGGTAAGAGTTAATATCCAACATATTAGAAACCCAAACAATTCGATATCAAATAAACAAATGATTAAATATGAGAAAGGAAGTTGAGTAGACACTTCTCTAAAGACACAAAAGTAACCACCGGGTGTGTATATGTATACTGATGTGCTCGGTATCACAGATCACTGTGAGGTAGCATATGAATTGCAGTGGCTATTATTTTAAAAAGTAAGAGCTAAGGAGGCTCACCTGATAGAGTGCTTGCCTAGCATTCAAAGCCCCGGTTCAATCACAACACCACATCAAATGAAGCACGGTGGCATATACCCATAATCCCAGTTCTCAAAAGGATCAGGGGTTCACAAGGTCATCCATTCTCAGGTATATAGTGAATCCAAAGCCAGCACAGGCTACTTGAGACCATTTTTTTATTTTTTTGAAAGTTAAGTATTGGCAAAGAAAAGAGGGGTTACAGCTGTAGAGAAAGGCTGGCCGTCTATTAAGTTGTCTAAACAAAGTAACCTGAAGATATACCTCAGATTTCTTAGTCCACTTATTCTTTCTGGAAACAGATGTTTTCTGTCTCAGGCATATCATGGGAACACAGCAATATATAAAGCAGAGCCCTGACCTCACAGGACTCACTTCCCAGTGAGGGCTGTCCAGTGCTCACAGACACAGCAGCAGCAGCCGCCACCACCTCGTGTGTGAAGTGTCAGGTGACACAAAGTGCTGAAGGGAAAAATGAAGCCAGCAGGGACCAAAGAGATGCTCTGAACATAGAGAGCCCCCCACCACCCCCAACACCCACACACAGCATCGTCACTGTGGTGTAGAGAGGTGACGGGGCTGACCTGGGAGAAGTGAGGAATGGGCTTACAGTCACATCCTGCGCCTGCACACCCAGGCTGGAAGCAGAGCAGCTCTGCACGCTGCCCCTTGCGGAATCCTTGAAGGCCTTTGGCTGACCTCCAACCAAGTCAACTGAAGGAGCACAGGGCTCTCTTTGCACTCTTTCTTTTATTTTCCTGCTCCCTGGATATCAAGCAAGTTTAAAAATTGGACCCTCCCTTTGTCTGAACTAAATCAGAGAGTCCCTCTCTGCATCTTCTTTAGACCCAGAACACGGGAGTGATAGAAGAGGACCCATGAGAGACAGAAGCACAGCACAGACAGAATGGACTGGCTGTGTTTGGTGTAAGCACCAGGGTTGGCATCACCTGGTTTGACACCTCTAAACCCCAGACAGTGCTCCCCTAGGCAAAGCTAAGCAAGAGGAAGGAAAACTCAGTCAACCATTTGACGAGAATCACTTCAACAATAAAGATGCAAGTGAGTTGGATCTGACAGGTTTAGGATACCCTCCAGCAAAATGTTCTATCAACAGTTCAGGATTTACACTCTTCCTCCATCCCAAATACTCATTTTCCCACCCACTTTCATTCCGTTCAACCTGCCAGGTTCTATGGTAACAATCCAAAGAAAATTATAGGTGCTTTTCAGTTTAACTCCGTCTTTCCCTTCTTTCAATTTTTTTATTCCTTTCTCTTTTTTTCTCATTTACTCTGACTCATAAAAAATAAATCAATCTCTTGTGTTTCTAGGTCAGAACATGTATATTCAAATCTGAGTGTAGAAATATGGGCAATAAGAAGAAAGACAGATGTAAGAAAAAGGAACTAGCAGGAGCTTAGAGCAGGAGAAGCCACAGTAGTGGATGGAAAGACCTGGAATAAAGCAGTCACTGATGGTGTGTTTCCAGACCCACAACTATGAGCACACACATACCATGGGTTACCCTCTTAGAGCTGCCATAACAAAGTATCACTGACTTAAACAGCAGAAAATTTCTTCCTCTCAGTCCTGAGGTTGGAAGTTCAAGATCCACGTGTAAACAGGGTTAATTTCTCCTTACATTGCCCATACATGTTCTGTGTAAGCCTCCATCCAAATGTCCCCTTCTTATGAAGATGCCAATCACACCATCTTAGAGCCCACACTAACAACCTCACTATAAGTTGTTGATCTCTTTAAGAACCCTACCATTAAATGCAGTCAAGCTTCCTGGTCCTGGGGTTGAGAATGATGTCAGCCAACAATCTATTAGCTGAGAACCGGGTATTTTTCCGTCTTCCTTCCTCTGCCCTGAGCTATTTGTCCCATCATCAAGGACAATGGATATGCTTATGTGATAAAGTAGATATAAATATTGTAACTGTAATTTTAGCTTAAAACCTGGTTTGTTAGATGTAATTTTACTATGTTAAAGTTAAAATCTTCCTTTTTATTAGACAGAAAAGGGGAGATGATGTGAAATTCCCTTCTCTATGCTATGAATATGTTTTATTAACATTTTCTATTAAAGAAGCCAATGGCTTCGTTGAGTAAATCCAGGCAGAAAATCCGAACAGAACAGAAATAAGAAGAGAAAGTAGGTGGATTCAAGGAGACTCCTTGTAGCTGCTGAAGGACACAGATGCCTGAGAAACCCTTGCCGGTAAACCCTGAGCCTCATGGTGATTAATAGAAATGGGTGAAGATGTAAGAGCTAACTAGAAATATGCCTAAGCTACTGGCCAATAACAACACGTATTACAAATGGTGTTGTAATTAATACAGTTTCTTTGCTATTATTCGGTTTTTGGTAGCTGGGAAATGAACGAGCAGTCTCTGCCTATACTTGTGAAGCCAGTAGTAACAGAGATGCCATCTCTACATCAACTCCTAGATGCTTGCTAGAAGTAACACCTACTCAGAGCAAGCCGCAAATAACAGGTACCAGGTGGCACCCTGCCTCAGCCCCAGCAGGAAAGTTGTCCATGACCCCTGAAAGCAGAGACTGGAGTCTCTTTCTAATGCCAGACACTGAGAGATGGCTTTTTTCAGTAGTGGATCTTGGGGGGAAAGCAAGTTCCCTCTTTCCCCAGGCACTAGTCCTCATTCTGTGGCTAGCTCTTATCTAAGCACACACATTTTCCTAGGCTCCCGAGGGCTGAACATTCTGACTCCTCCTTTTCTCCAGATTTTTATAAATAACACAGCCTTACCATTTCCTTTGCTTTCCCAATTACTGTATCTTGTTCATGAGTTTTGGACATTAGATAAGATAGATGAAGAAAACAACAAAGAGAAGAAAATGAAGGAAAACAGAGTATGAGAAAGAAGGGAAAAGAGAACAGAAGAAAGGAAGGAAAGGAGGGAGCATACTGCACACAGAAAACAGGAGCCTTGGGTCCTCAAAAGCAAGGACAAATTATTGGTTCCATCAATCATCAATGACCCCTTAACTTGAACTTCTCTGAAATTCTCAAACCCATTTCTAAGACCCCCATCTCTTTCCTGGATTCCTACCCATAGTTCATTGTAGTTATGATGATCTCCAAATGTCAAACACTTGTTTACCCTCTTCTCGTCCCCCACAACTGAATATTATCCTAGAGTCAAGGGCAAAACTAAGACCTGTTCCACCTTCATTTCTTTTACTCGATCAGCTTTTAAAGAGGAGCCAGGCTTGCTCAGCAGCCCCGTGTCTGAATAGCAGTTCTCATACACTGTTCTCCTTGGACGATGGGAAGGTCAGCCTAGTTTGGAGTGTACAGTACTCTGGTGATGAGATGGATTCTGAGTGCACAGTGCAGACTTGTTATGGCACGGAATAGCTGTGATGACTATGCAGACATGGCCCCTCAGGCCGTCCATCCATTTAATGTCACAGCTAAGGCTATTGACACGAGCTCAAGAGTGGAGAGGCTCTGTTTTATTCTTTCTCCTCCTCCCATACATGTTTCCCAAAAACTAAGGAGAGAAATGTCAACTGTCCTGAATAACCCATCAGATAAACAGATCAAAGGAGCAAAGCTGAGTATTGAGCTTACAGCAGCAAAGAACACTATCTTGTCGGAGTCTGAACAGCATTTCAAAAAAGCTTGGTTATACTGTTTGGGGGATCTGGGCTCAAAAGAATTAAGGTGACTCTTTTCAATTGAGGACCTAATTGGAATTAAGTTCCTACCGTAATAAAGTTTAGAGGACACCACCAAGTGTACTGATATGTCTTGATATGTAGACTCTTGCTCTGTAATCAAATTTCCCATTTAAGTAAGCAAATTAGCATTCTGATAAGGGAGCTGTCTGTCCATGGGAGAAAACTGCATGCTTGAATCAACTGGTATGCAAACAATGACATTACAGGTCTCTCTCTGTCTCTCTGTCTCTGTATCTCTCTCTCTGTCACATACACACACACACACACACACACACACACACACACACACACACCATATTCACTTCTCAGCATGAGTTGGAGAATAAAGAATGGCTTCACCAGCAGTGGTTATGTTTTAGTCTTGTGATCATCCAGATCTATGATATTTGAGCAAACAGGTTCATGTACCAGGTTCTAAATATAACTGGTCCTACCTCTATAGATGTAATGTTTTCCTGTTTATAGTAGGCAGAACAATGGACCTTCAAGGTGTTTATATCTTGGCCCGTGGCACCAGCAAATAGCCTACATTACATGGTAAGGGGGTCTTTGTGTGTACGAAGCGACAGACATACATAACTTTAATAGAGTTATAGACTTCTATTACCTGGTGATGTGATCTAACCACGGGGACCCTAAAAAGCTGGAAACTTCCTCTGAGATGGAAGGTGAAGAGGTGAGGCAGGATGAGAAGTCAGAAAGATGCTAAATTTGAGAAGGATTTGATGTACCTTCAGTGGTCCAAAGACGTAGGACAACTCCAGGTAAGGACCAAAAAGAAACCATTGGGAAGAGCTGTCCTCATATGATAGCCAGCAAGGAAAAGGAAACCTTCAACTACATAGCTGAAAAGAAAATTGGACTTTGGCAACAACCTGAATGTGCTGGAGTCTTCATGTAGGAAAGTTTCCAGTTAAGAACCTAGTCTGCCAAGGTGATTCTAGACTTTTGGAAATTCGACAGCAGGCAAACCAGCTCTGGCTTCTCCCTATCACACTGCACTACAACAAAGTTGTATCGTCTTAATCCATTGGGTGGTGGTGAAATCCATGGCAGTGATCATAAACTGATACTGCTGCTATCGTCAGCTCATCACGCATTGGTTATATTGATGGAACGAACCGCAGTACACCAGGGTTTGACCTCTGCGATGTGACAGATGTCAGAAGGATCAGAGTTGATAGCCCATTGCTAGAAAACAAGCTAAGCACATTCAAATGAACACTTGTAAAAACACATATAGAAGTAATATATTATGTTTCTTATTAATTTCTCATATATTTAGAAATTTACATATTCTCGCTCGCTCGCTCACTTGCCCTCTCTCTCTCTCTCTCTCTCTCTCTCTCTCTCTCTCTCTCACACACACACACACACACACACACAAAATAGCACATAGTTCCCCATAAAAGGGCAACATTACATCTAGAGCTCTGTTGCAGATCATCTGCCCGGTTTCATAAACTGCTGAAGTCAGTTTTTTTTCATAGGCCTTGAGTAGCAGTTCTCAGATTAAAGGAGCCAGTTATCTGTGTGATACAGGTACGTAGGAGAAGCTGTGTCCTCCTTTATGAAGGCTATCAAAACTCTCATCATGGGCCTCCAGCCAGGACCATGATCTAATGTTACCTGGTGCCTCAGGAGTCCTTGAGAGACAGAGATCCAAGAATCAACGCCTTGGAGTTTTACTACAGTGCTAGGTTTCTCTTAACAGAGCCTGATGCCATTGCACTAGAGTTTGAAGTCTGTCCTTCTCTGATGTCTTTTCCAGAAAAACCACAATTCCAGAGTTTGGGTCGTATAAGTGTTGCTTAAGAGAATATTAGAGAAAGTGTTTCATGTGTATTCATGACAAAACTGAGTGCAATACATGATCCTCCAAAATATAAAGGAACAGCGCCTACTATGAGAAATATTATTTCTAGACAAATGAGCCGGCATTTAAAGGAGCGTGAGTGAAACCTGAGGAGAGTTAACCTCAGCGACATCAAAACCATGTGCAATCTCCACCCAAAGCACCACCATTCTTCACAGGAAATAGAAAAAAATGATAAAGTTCATATTTAAGCACAAAAGGTTCCAAATATCCAGAACAATCCTAAGCAAAGAGAGCAATGCAGGAAATATCACTATAACTGAATCCAAATTATACAAAACCTACAGTAACAAAACCAGACACGTAGACCAATAAACTAAATAGAGGGCCTAGCCCTAAGACCATGCGGCTATAACATCTGATTTTGATAAATGCACCAAAAGCACAAATGGCGCTGGAAAAAGTGAACATCCACATATAGAAGACTGACTCGATCTCTTCCTCTCAGCCTGTGTAAAAATGAATTCAAAATGGATCAAAGATCTGATATAAGACCTGAAACTTTGAAATTACTGAGGAAAGCAGTATATCATTTCAAGATATAAGACTAGGCAGTGACTAGCAGCGACTGGGTTGGGTGTTGGTCTTGTGCTGCTCCTTTCCTGAAAGTGTTGATCAGATCTTATGGTTTGTGGCTGAATCTTTGGGATCACTTAAGCAGACAGTCATATCGCTTGCATGCAGCAGTAGCTGGAGTTCATTCTTTCTTGTTTGTTCACCTTAATGAACATTTTCTCTCTCTTCTTTTTATGTTTTCTTGAGAGTATCATACAGCCACTAGTCCAATAACCCAGGAAATAACCATAAGCACTGGCAGATGGCATTACATAAAATTCAAAAGCATCTGTACTGTAAAGGGAACGAGAGGAAGAAGACAGCACACAGAATGGAGACATTTTCTTCATCAGCAAAAGATTATCAGTCAGAATATCTAAACAGGAAAGAAAAATTAAACACCAAAGGAATAAATAAGTGAATCAATAAATAGGCAAATTAATTGGACAGGAAAGAAGAAGTACAGATGGTAAATAAATACCTGAACAGATGATCAGCACCCACAGGCATCATGAAAAGGCAAATCAAATCTATACTGAGCCTCCATCCTATCTTAAGCAGAATGACTATGATAAAAAATAAAGAAAATAATGAAGAAATACTGGAGCATATGCAGAGGAAAAGGACCCCTCCACAGTTATGGTGAGGATATACATTTATGCCACTGCTCTGAGAATCAGTATATATGTTACTAAAAAACTAAAAACAGCATGGTAAGTTTGAACTATATAATTTTTGGTTATATACCTGAAGGAATCTAAGTCAGCATGTAATAGAAATACTTGCACATCCATTTTGTTGTGGCACAAATCACAGCAGCCAAATTATGGAATGAGCTGCCTATCAATGGATGGGTGAATAAGGAAAATGTGGTGTACTTACAATGAAATATTATTCAGACAAAGACTAAAACTATGTCATTTGTAGAAAAATAAAAGGGATCGAAGATCACCCTGTTAAGTGAAATAAACCAGCTTCAGAAAGACAATTACTTCATAATTTTATCATCTTCGAACTCAAGATTTTAAAAAAAGAAAAACATAAGTAGAAAAGAGGAAAGGGTGAGGCCAACTGGAGGGAGTAAAGGAATAAGAAAGGTTAAAGGGGTGCACGTGGTTCATATACATTGTTAATGTGTATAAGCATGTCATAATAGAAATCATTCTTTTGTACTAAAAAAATGCATCATTATCTTTTCTTTTTTAAATCTTAGCCTAGTGCTGGTAATCTCACAATGGAGCTGCTTCCCTTCTCCAGTATTTATACACATTTCCAATTTCCTGTTTCTGAAAGCCAAAGTCACATCTGGGTCAGGATGTGTTTTCCCACAATTAGCTTTGGGAATAGAATCTGACGACTCTTCAGTATCTCGAGCAATTGCGCTGCAATCCTGTTTTCCTCTAGAGTCTGGACTCTCTAAGGACAGTCTTGCGTTGTCTTATAATCTGTCCTTCTCAGCTGAGGTTTTGCAGCTGAGGTATCAGAAGTTCCAAGACTACTAGTAAGCTTAGCGTGAGTCTAGAAAGAGGCTCAGCAAAGCAGTCACATCACATTTGCTATGTTCTACAGTGAAGAGATACAGAATGAAGTTGGTGAAAGGGAGATGGGCTTGGAATGAATCCAATGGAGCCACACAGGGTGACTTGAGTCCTTCCAGCACCGCTGTAGACAACCTGACAGATGGCATACAGGGAAGCTCCCCAACAGCTTAGACTCACATCTGAACTCTAGGAAATACTGAAAAAAGCATATACGTTTAGCCTGACATGACACTGAAAACAGACATTGAGATTTTACCCTGTACTGAAGGAATTAACTTTAAAGTGTAATTGGGCTTGGGGGAGAGGGACCTCCTTTATATTGGGCAAAGGCCTTTGTAAGCATTAAGGTAAAAAATGAGTACTTTCTCCTGGGCATAACCCCCTTTCTTTGGTCCCCATTGCCATCAGGTGATCAGGAGCAGCTCCCACCTCCTGTGGCAATGCCGTTCTGTTTACAGAGTAGCTATGGGACTGCGTTCTCAGGAGGAAGGGTGTGTGTCCATGTTTGAGATAATGTCATAAGTAGATGCCACATCGGAAAAAGGAAGCAATGCCCTGCCTAGCATGCACTAAATGGGCGTTTATTGATTACATGAGATTTTTATAGCAATGTGTTTTTACAGAAGTGCCAATTTCCTTTGGTGAGGCTGACTAGTTCATAAAGGAGATCCAAGAATGCTCGGGTGCCTTTTATGTC
The DNA here is from genome assembly GCF_018167655.1 of Microtus oregoni. Lineage (NCBI taxonomy): Eukaryota > Metazoa > Chordata > Mammalia > Rodentia > Cricetidae > Microtus > Microtus oregoni. The sequence continues at coordinate 39,329,690 of NW_024543072.1, forward strand.
TTTCTACTGTGGTTCTGTATGTCTCTATTCATTGGTAATAGCAAAGAGGAGAAATCCTGGCACGTTTTATCATTATGCAAATAAAATGTACAAGGTTTTCAATAACTTTCTTAAGATAAATTGCTAATTTCCATTAAAAAAGCAGAGCCAGAACTCTTTTATTGAATGACCTTGGTCCCAAGCTGTTTTGCAAAAACAAGTCATTTCTATAGCCCATTTCTAGAGTTTACATTTTTTGACAAGCACTTAAAAGGCAGCACAAAGTGTGCTCATGCACACACACAAGACAAATAAATAGTTCGCTAAAGCGGCTATAAAACATCCACAGCTGTCTTCCTACTATTGGTGCTAAATCCAGTGGGATATGGCATTGTTTTCCATTTAGTTCCTCCTGCGGTTGTGGTCTTCAATAGAGATTCCCATAGATCATTTGACTCTACAGAAGCCTGCAGCACCTGTTGTCATCTGCCTGTTCCCTTATCATCACTTGAAATTGAGTATCTCAGCAACATGGCTCCAGGCTGCTCTTCTGTCTCTTCCAAAATTCCTCTTGATGAGACTGAAGGATGGTTTCTTCATACCAAGAAGGGTTAAGGTACAAGATAAATCACAGCTGAACAAATCCTTTCTAAATTCCCATAGATCAGTGCAACTCACACTAACTAAACAGTGAGACTACCTATCACTCAGTTGAAAAGCTCAGAAAACAGCTCCTTCTATCACCACCTTGGCCGAGCAAGGAGGCTTGTAAGTACATGCCTGTAACATTCTTCCAATAAAACCTTCAAACTATATTCTCAATTTTCATGAAAAAAAAATTGACCAAAGATTCCAAGAGCCTTCCAAGACAACCACCCATGCATGGATCAGAACATGAATGCCACCATTGCTTCCTTATGTCTGTTACACCTTCCCATCCTTCATGGAAAACACAGAGCAACAGCTTCTTAGGTCCCTAAAGCCCCTGCTCATTAAGACAACACTCCTTGGTGAACAACTTTCTTTGCTTTTCCAGTAAAGACCTGGTTATAAAATGGCAAAGTTGGCATAGCATGCTAGGCTGGCAAGAAGACTATTAGAGTCCTCTTGGAGATTGTTCTGAGCCATGGGTAACTACCAGGATTCTGTCTGCCCCATTATTCATGGCAATCAATATTCCAAAAATACCTGTTTGAAAGATGTGCTCATGTGGCCTTTTTGACTTCTTTCTTTTTGTTTTTTTTTGGGGGGGGGGGGTTAGGGGGACAGGATTTCTCTGTGTAACAGCCTTGGTGGTCCAGGCTGGCCTTGAATTTCACAGGGATTCACCTTCCTCTGTCTCCCAAGTGCTGGAATTAAACGCATGTGCCACCATCACCTGGCTCTCTTTTTTACTTGTTGTCTTTTTATTTTGTTATTGTTGGGTTTTTGGGTTTGGTTTTGTTTTGTTTTGGTTTGGTTGTTTGAGACAGGGTTTCTCCACAGCTTTGAAGCCTGTCCTAAAGCTTGCTCTGTAGACCAGGCTGACCTCAAACTCACAGAGATCCACCTGTCTGTGCCTCCCAAGTGCTACCACTGCCAGCTTTTTTTAAAAATGATCTTTATATTTAAAAAGTTTGGAAATTATTCGACTAAAACAAATTCAAACAATTCACAAGAGGTGACAGGAAGATCATAGCATATTCCCAAGATGGCGTGATCCAATAGAGAAAGCAAAACAAAATAAACTGTTGAAACAGAGAGGGAAAATACAAAGTATGGCTCTTGGAACCATGGTGATTAGATAGAAAGAGGAAGGAAGACTATTCCAGTAGAAAGACGGTATCCACACGTACCAAAGAAGCATCTGTAGTTGTTTTGTTTGCTTGTTTTGTTTTTTATTTCCCAAAGCAGGAAAACATGACGTTGACAGCCCCTGTTAGAAATATGAGGCTGAAGAAGGCCACAGGGAACAGCAGCAGGCCCAGCCACGCCTGGAGGGTGGAATCCAGAGTCGGGGGCTGGACAGGCAGAAGAATGACGCTGTGGTGGGGCGTGGCTGAGGGGGTCTGGGCTGGAAGCAGCAGACAGGAAGCTACTGTGCTTTTCTGTGTACCTAGACTCAGATCTACCTGAGGACCTTCTAGAATACACTCTGCACCTCAGTGAGGGACAGGGGCACAGGCAAGGCTCAGATGGAACCCTGACTGAGGATAAACAAACTTTAATCAGAAATGCTATGGGAGGCTTGTGGCTAAGTTAGTACCTCCTGGAGTGATCAAAGAGAAACACCACTCTCAGCTCAGTTAGGAAAAATGGTAATTAATAGGGGTGTGTGTGTGTGTGTGTGTGTGTGTGTGTGTGTGTGTGTGTAATAAAGTTCCAATGCCTCTCCTCTGTCTCTTCAAGTTAGAAATCCATCTCTGATTTCGGGGTGTCCTCTCTACCTCAGCTCCTTCAGCTTTAAAATGAGGATAGTAAGGATTGTGCCCACTGAATAGGGTGTTAAGAATTACAAGTGTAAGAAAACGCAGCGGTGTCTGTGTTCTGTACAGACAAATGAGGAGGAATCAGTAAATCAGGAATCAATAAGTTACCTAGTTCCTAATGCATGGTGAATGACTTCTTCAAATCAGGAAGGACATGTGATGAGCCTGGGGCTGTCTTTGAGTACCCTTTCTACCTTGAGAGCTGCACGGTAGACAGGCCTTCCTGAGGAAGGAGGTAGCCTACATAGACTTACACACAGTTTCCTACTACCGTCCTGAAGGCGCATGGATCTCATGCTTTAGATCTCACAAATGTAGATTCAAGTTCTCAGATAATTTTCAAAACTTTAATAAGAATTAATACAGCATCTAGTGTGTTCCATGCTTAATTTACACACCGAATAAAACCAATCCATGGTCAAATTTGTGCTTACTGCTTTGCTAACTTTTCGGGATCAGAGCTCGGAGAAGCATCTACTGCCAGGTCTGCGAGCATATGTGGAAGTTTCACTGTGATGAGTGTAGTTCTGCACGGGTCTTTCTCAAATTCACACATGCACAAGTATAAATCCAAAGTGCGGTACAGTGTAGATGTAACCCAATATTCAAAACCTACCAGGTGGGGTTGGTTTATTCATCTCTAATTCATTCGCTCAACAAACCTCTATTTTATACCTAAAAGATGGTAGGGTCTCTTCTAAATATTTATAGAGAGTCAAGATAAAAGCTCAGATCTGTCATTTAGTGCACACCAAACTATGGTTAACATGTAATATCAAGCAAATTCATAACACTTTTTGTTGAGTCATAAAACTGATAGACTTAGCATTTATTATAAGTATGGAACCCTTATTGCCTGACTAATGTTCATGAGGAGGAAGTGAGCTAGTTGTTGGCTATTGTTCACAATTCCACTTCAAAACTGAAAAGTCCTGCGAATCCTATTCATAATGTTTTTGGATCAGTTTGATTGAAGAGAATCTTGAGATTCCAAGGTAAGCTACTTACCTGTCTGAATCAAGATTTTTGTAATGCTGTATATTCAAGAAAAGATTACAGAATTCAATTGAATAGAGAGTTGTGTTGAGAATACAAGCATCAACCACATTCACGATTTTCAATTTTTATGTTCATTGAAATAGACAGTTCTCCTCTCTCTCTCTCTCTCTCTCTCTCTCTCTCTCTCTCTCACACACACACACACACACACACACACACACACACATACACACATGTGTGCACGCCTGATCCCTCCTGTTCCCACCCCCATCTGCCCACCCCACCCACCTGCCTCACCTTCCCACAGTCCACAAGAGAAATATATTGTTTTCCTTTTCCAAGGAGATCCTTGCACCACCACCCACCCACACAAGCCCCTTAAGCCCTCTTTGTTACTTAGCCTCTCTAGGTCTGTGGGTTATAGCATGATTATCTTTTATTTTATAGCTAATATCCACTTATAAGTGAGTATATACCATGTTTGTCTTTCTGGGCTTGGGTTACCCCACTCAGGATGATATTTTTCTAGTTCTATCTATTTTGGGGCAAATTTCATTATGTTATTTTTTTAAAGCTGAATAATACTCCATTGTGCAAATGTACCACATTTTCTTTATCCATTCTTCAGTCTAGAGACATCTAGGTTGTTACCAGGTTCTGGCTATTATGAATAAAGCTGCTATAAACATAGTTGAGCACATGCCCTTGTAGTAGGATAGAGTGTCCTTTGGCTATATGCTCAGGAGTGGTATAGCTGGGACTTGAGGTAGATCGATTCCCAATTTTTTGAAAAACCTTCATATTAGTTTTCAAAGAGACTGTACAAGTTTGCACTCCCATGTAAAGTGAAGGAATGTTCTCTTGCTCCACATCCTCTCCTGCATGAGCTGTCACTTGTGTTTTTTATCTTAGCCAATCTGACAGGTGTAAGATGGAATCTCAAAGTCATTTTGAATTTCACTTTTTCTGATGGATAAGGGTTTTAAACACTTCCTTAAGTGTTTCTCAGCCAATTGAGATTCCTTTGTCTAGATCTGTTTAGAATTATTTGTCTAGAATTCTATGTTTAGATCTGTACCCCATTTTTAAATTGGATTTTTGGTTTGCTGATGTCTAGTTTCTTGAGCTTTTAAATGTATATATATATATATATATATATATATATATTTGATATTAGTTTTCTGTCAAATATGGAATTGGTGAAAATATTTTCCCATTCTGTGAGCTGCTTTTTTGCCCTACTGACAGAGTTCTTTGCCTTACAGAAGCATTTCAGTTCCATAAGATCCCATTTATTAATTGTTGATATTAGTGCCTGTGCTATCAGTATTCTGTTTAGGAACTTGTCTTTTGTGCCCGTGTCTTCAAGGCTATGCCCCACTTTCTCTTCTATCAGGTTCCGTATATTCAGTTTTATGTTGAGGTCTTTGATCCATTGGATTTGAGTTTTTGCAGGGTCATAGATATGTATCTATTTGCATTCTTCTACATACTGACATCCAGAAAAACCAGAACCATTTATTGAAGATGCTTTCTTTTTTTCCAGTGTATAATTCTGGCTTCTTTATCAAATAGGTACGTGAATTTATATCTGGGTATGCAAATTTATGTCTGGGTCTTTACTTCAGTTCCATAGATCAATGTGTCTGTTTTTATGCAAATACCATGCTGTTTTTATTACTGCAACACTACAGTAATTGTAGCTTGAAATTAGGGATGTTGGTAACTCCGGTTTGTTGTTGTTGTAGTATAGGATTGTTTTAGCTATCCTGGAACTTTTGTTTTTCCACATGAAGTTGAGTATTGTTATTTCAAGGTCTGTAAAGAATTGTTCTGGAATTTTGATGGGAAATGAGTTGAATCTGTTCTATACTGAATAGATATGGAGCAAGTGGACTTGTTCTTGATTCTAGTGGAATTACTTTGTGTTTCTCTCCATTTAATTTGATGTTGGCTATCAGCTTGCTATAAATTGTCTTTATTGTGTTTAGGTATGTTTCTTGTATCCCTGGTCTTTCCAAGACTTTTATCAGGAAGGGGTGTTGAATTTTGTCAAAGGCTTTTTCAGCATTTAATGAGATGATCATGTATTTTTTTTTCTTTCCGTTTGTTTTAATGGTGGATTACATTCACTGATTTTCTCATGTAGAATGATCCATGCATTTCTGGAATGAAGCCTAATTGATCGTTGGAGATGATCTTTTTGATGTGTTCTTGTATTTTGTTTGCAAGTATTTTATTATGTATTCTTGCATCAATGTTCATGAAGGAGGTTGGTGTGGAATTTTTCTTCTTTGTTTAGTCTTTGTATGGTTTGGGCATCAATGTGATTGTGACCCCATAAAAAGAATTTGGCAATGTTTCTTCTGTTTCTATTGTGTGGAATTGTTTGAGGAGTGTTGGAAATAGCTCTTCTTTGAAAGACTGGTAGAATTCTTCTCTAAAGTTTCTTTCTTTCTTTCTTCTTTTCTTCTTTTTTTCTTTCTTTCCTTTTTTGGGAAGGGGACTTTTAATGACTTCTTCCTTAGGAGCTACTATATGTCTATTTAAATTGCTTATCTGATTTTGATTTGATTTAATTTCAGTAAGTGGTATCTACCAAGAACTACCAAGAAATTTGTTTATTTCTTTTATATTTTCCAATTTTGTGGATTACAGGTTTTTGAAGTATGACCTAATGATTCTCTGGATTTCTTTAGAGTCTATTGTTATGTCCCCTTTTTCGCTTCTGATTTTGTTAATTTGGTTATTCTCTGCCTTTTAGTTAGTTTGTATGAGGGTTTGTCTATCTTGTTGATTTTGTCAATGAACCAACTCTTTGTTTCATTGATTCTTTGTCTTGTTTTCTTTATTTCTGCTTTATTGACGTCAGTCCTCAGTTTGATTTTTTTCCTGCATCTACTCCTCTTGTGTGAGTTTGCTTCTTTTTGTCCTCGAGCCTGTGGATGCACTGTTGAGTTGCCAGCATGAGATCTCTCCAGTTTCTTTCTGGAGGCACTGGGTGCTGTGAACTTTCCTCTCGGCACTGCCTTTCCTTGCATCCTGTAAGTCTGAGTGTATTGTGCACTCATCGTCATTGAATTCTAGGAAGTCTTTCTTTCTGCCCCGATGCAGTAGTTGTTCAGTAAATGGGGAGTTTTTCATTTTCCATGAGTTTGTAGGCTTTCTGTTGTTGAAATTAAAAAAGAATCCAGCTTTAATCGATGGTGGTCTGATAGGATACAGGGGGCTATTTCAGTTGTCTTACATCTGTTGAGATTTGCTTTGTGGCCAAGTATATGGTCAGTTTTGGAGAATGTTCTGTGAGGTGCTGAGAAGAAGATATATTCTTTTGTGTTTGGGTGAAATGTTCTGTAGGTATCAGGTAGGTCCATTTGATTCATAATGTCTGTTAGCTCCATTATTTCTCTATTTATTTCTGTCTAGATGATCTGTCCATTATTGAGAGTGTGGTATTACAGTCTCCCACTATTAATGAGGCTTGATATTTGATTTAAGCTTTTGTAATATTTCTTTTACAAATGTGGGTACTTTTGTGTTTGAGACATAGATGTTAAGAATTAAAACATCATCTTGGTGTATTTTTCCTTTGATGAGTGTGAAATGTCCTTCTCTACTTTGATTAATTTTTGTTTTGAAGTCTATTTTGTTAGATATTAGAATACCTACACCAACTTTCTTTTTGGGTCTACTTGCTAGAAAAATCTTTTTACAACCCTTTACTCTGAGGTAATGTCTATCTTTGATGTTGAGGTATGTTTCCTGTATGCAGCAGAGGAATGGATCCTGTTTTATTCTGTTAGGCGGTGTCTTTTTACTAGGGAATTAAATCCATTGATATTAAGAGATATTACTGATCAATAAGTGTTAATTTCTGTTATTTTGTTAGTTAGCATAATGGGTATGTGTATGTGTGCGTGTGTTTCCTTTCTTTGAGTTTTGCTGGTGTGAGATTATTTATTGCTTGTGTTTTGTGGGAGTAATTAACCTCTTTGGGTTGGAATTTTCCTTCTATTACCTTCTGTGGGACTGGATTTGTGCATAGATATTGTTTAAATTTGACTTGATTTGGTATGATTTGACTTTGTCATGAAATATCATGTTTTCTTCATCTATGGTGACCTAACATTTTACTGGGTACAGTAGTCTATGCAGGCATCTGTGGTCTCTTAGAAGCCTGCAAGACATAAACTGGACCCTCTGACTTTTAGAGTCACTGTTGAGAAGGGAGGTTTAATTTCAATAGGTCTACCTTTATAAGTTACTTGATATTTTTCCCTTGCGGCTTTTCATACTCTTTTTTTGTTTTATATGTTTAATATTTTGATTATGTGTAGGGCCTTTCTTTTCTGGTCCAATCTATTTGATGTTCTCTAAACTTCTTGTGCCTTCATAGGCATGTCCTTCTTTAAGTTAGGAAAATTTCCTTCTATGGTTTTGTTAAAAATATTCTTCTTGATTTTTGAGCTCATTATAGGAATAGAAGCTCCATCCTCTTTTCCTATTATTCTTAGATTTGGTGTTTTCATAGTGTCCCTTGTTTCCTGGATGTTCTGTGTCAGGAGGCTTTTAGATTTGACGTTTTCTTTATCTGATGAATTATTTCCTCTATCATATCTTCATAGCCTGAGATTCTGTCTTGCATTTCTTGCATGCTGTTGGTGATGCTTGCATCTGTGTTTGCTTACCTAGATTTCTCATTTCCAGAATTCCCTCAGTTTGTGTTTTCTTTGTTGCTTCTATTTCCATTTTCAGGTCTTGAACAGTTTCCTTCAACTGTTTGTTTTTTCTTGGCTTCCTTGGCAATTCTTAAAGGGATTTATTGATTTCCACAAAATTTTTTGTTTGCCGTTTCATTGATTTCTTTAAGGAAGTTTTTCATTTCCTCTTTAAGGATCTCTATCATTTTCATAAAGTTTGCTTAAAGGTCATTTTCTGATATTTCAGCTGTGTTGGAATATTTAGGTCTTGCTATTGTAGATAGCTGGGCTCTGATGGTGCCATGTTGCCCTGGCTGTTATTGTGTTCTTACAATGGCATTTAGACATCTGGGATTGGTATGATTATAGGTCTAGGTGCTGGTTTCTTAGTTTGTCTTTGTTAGATGAGTGTTTTGTTCCTTAGTTTCTGTTTTCTCTTTGGTCTTCTTTTCTTTGTGGTCTGGATTTCTGCTGGCTGGAGTGACCTGTGATTCAATATGGAGTCTCTGCCCACAATGGGGGCTGGCATTTTGGTGGTTAGCTTGCCTTTGGTACAGCAGAGGGTCTCTGACCAAATTGGGGGTGGGATACAGTGGTAAGGAGGTGATTGGGTATTGGGGGCACTGAGAGAGTGGAGGATGTCTGCTGGTGGGTGGCCTATCCATGGTTCTGGTGGCCAGTGTTATCTCTGGTGCAGCAGGAAGTCTCTGCTTGAGTTTGGCTATTTGTTTTTCTGGCTTGATTGGTCTGTACCCGTTCTTCAAAGTGTCATGACCTGCACTGAGTACACGCGTGGGCTCCTGACTGGTGTGGCCTGCTCCTGTGCAATGGAAGTCCCCTTAAGTTGGAGACAGGAGCATGGCAGTAGGGGGGAGGGGCGGGAAGCAAGCAGTGGATTGGGTCTTTAGGGACATAATGTAGGGAGTAGGCAGTTACACAGGTAGGAGAGCCACTTACCTGTTCTTCTGACTGCTGTGGCCTACACCTGAGCAGGGGAGGTTTGCCCAAATTGGAGTCAGGGGCCTGGCAGCAGGGTAGGAAGCAGGGAGGTAGTGGAATGGATCTTTGGGAACTGAACCTAGAATCCAGGGATTGGGGGAGTTCCTCGGGCAGGCAGGTCACTCAACAGTTCTTCTGACTGGAAAAATGGAATTTCTCATAAGAATACTTAGGTGAGGGGCTGGAGAGATGGCTCAGAGGTTAAGAGCATTGCATGCTCTTCCAAAGGTCCTGAGTTCAATTCCCAGCAACCACATGGTGGCTCATAACCATCTGGCCTGCAGGCATACACACACAGACAGAATATTGTATACATAATAAATAAATAAATATTTAAAAAAAATAAGAATACTTAGGTGATTACAGAACTTTTCTAATTTTCATAAGTTTCATCCCTTTGCTTAAGTGTTGACAGCAGAAACCTTAAAGGAAACTTAAAAAACTGAACTATAACCCATTGTGTTGGTTATTTTCTGTGATTGCGAAAACACCATTACCAAAGGCAAGCTAAGAAAGGAAGAGTTTATCTGAGCTTATGTTTCCAGGGTGAGAGCTCACATGGCTGGAGATGGCACGATAGCAAGTGCCCAGAGCAGGAAGCTGTGCAGTCACATCTCCATCCACAGGCAGGAGACTAGGAGAGCAAACTACAAGTGGAGGAGAGCGATAAATGCTTGAAGCCTCGCTCCAGTGATGTTCTTCCTCCGGCAAGGCCATGGCTCCCATTGGTCCACTAACCTCCCAGACAGCACCACCACCCAAAGAACAAGCATTCAAATATGTGAACTCATCAAAAAGCACCCCATCCATAAAGAAAAAGGAAGGATTCCGTGGGTTGAGTCCAAGCTCAACACTTAGTGGCTGTACTTCCATGAGTTAATGAACCTGTCAATCGCTCTAATTCCCGATCTGTACAATAAGGTAATGATGATATCTTCCTCACCGAATGGTTAATTGTGTGGGAGATGGAGATCTGAGGAGGTGGTGCATGGTACATGCTCAATAAACACTAACTGGATTCCTAGTGTTGCCCCCATAGTCACTAACATGGCAAAAAGTCTTTGAGCTGGTACTGCAATGGAGTGATTCTTGGGGAACTTTGGAGTGGGGTTCCTGGGTGTGCTCTGTGTTGCTGTAACAAAACACCACAGATTTGGTAGCGGATAGAGAAAAGATACTGAGAAGTCTGAGATGAAGACCACACAGAAGGCCTTAATTCTGTAACAGCTCATGATGGAAGGGAAGAAAACATGAGAGCGGGGGTGGGGGCAACATCTAACCAGCCCACTCTGGTGTGATTGATCTGCTCCCACAGTACAGGCGTTAATCCACTCACGAAGGCAGGGTCTTCATAATCTAACAGTCTCTTATTACCTTCTGCTTCCCATTGCCTTTGAATTGGGGAACCCTAGTGAAGCGCATATATATATATATGTTCGTAGGTTGATCATATAGTCTAAAATATATCTATAGATAATTGAAAATTCTTTATTTCAAAAGAAGCATTCCCTCCCTGGATTGTAGGCTGGACATAGTGACACATATGTAATTAATATAATAAAAACAGAGAGGACAATGTAACATCAGAGGAGGTCATAAACATACTATGGCTTTAGCCTTTCTCACCCTTATATATAAAATTCATTTTTGGAGGACATCTAAACCATCTATGCAGAGACCCTTGAGGCAGTCTACGACAACTGGGACGAACTGAGGCTACCCACGAATGGTGATATGAATGAGGTATCCTGGGGACATGTCCGTGAGCCCAAATCAGCCTCCAGATAACTGCTGCCCCTGTGTATCCTTACTGCAACCATGTGAGAGAAACACTGTTTTTGTAACTGTGTGCGCATGTGCGCACGTGTGTGTGTGTGTGTGTGTGTGTGTGTGTGTGTGTATGTGTGTGCACCACACATACCATTGCATGTATGTGGAAGTCAGAGGATAATTACTGTCTTCAGGTGGGATCCAGGGGTGGAGTTCAGGCCTGTTACTCACTGAATCTCAGAGGCACAAACAACTCAAATTCTTGACCAGATAAACTGAGAGTCAATCCTCCTTATACTAACCCACTGAGTTCTGGAGCCACTCTTACATAGTAATAGGGAATAATGCAAGAAAATATTATACACAGTAAAAGCATCATGTGGAAATATTATGAAAAACTTCACACCAGTAAATATAAATGTGTAAATGAAATAAACAAAGTCCTTCAAAATTACAACTTATCAAACATTTTCCAGAAACCCCCAGGCAACCAAAATAACTTTATATTAAGGAAATCAAATATATAATAAAAAAATTTTACAATGACGAAAACTGTCAAGTCAAATTGTTTTACTGATTAATTCTAGCAAATATTTAAGGAACTGACAATTATAATGTCACTCAATCAGTTTCAAAATGTAAGAGAAAGGAGACTATTTCTGAACAAGTTAAATTGAGCCAGCATTATTCTCATTCCCAAACCTGATAAGAAATGCTGAGGAAACAAAATATCAAGAAAGTAAAATTCTGTAATAAAATATTACCAAATCAAACTAAGCAACATGCAGGAAGAAAAGACAAGAAACTGAGGTCACCAGAGGATGTTTTAGTTAGGTTTTATTGCTGTGAAGAGACATCATGACCACGGCAACTCTTATAAAGAAAACATTTAACTGGAATGGCTCACTTACAGTTTCAGAGGTTCAGTCCATTGTTATCATGGCAGGGAGCATGGTGGCATGCAGGATGACTGGGTGCTGGAGCTGGGAGGGCTACATCTTGTAGTCAACAGGAAATTGACTGACTGTCACACTGAGTGAAACTTGAACAAGAGACCTCAGAGCCTACCTCTACAGTGACACATTTCCTCCAACAAGGCCACACCTCCTAATAGTGCCACTCCCTTTGGGGACCATTTTCTTTCAAACTACCACAGAGGGATTCAAAGATTTGCTAATTAAGAAATCAATCAGTGAGTTGAAGATAGTCAGCCAACAAGTCCAAAACTATGCTTTGATGAGGAATACTGTGATTTTGTTTTATTTGAGGCAGGAAGATCCTCTTCTAATCTGGATCCTTGAGGTGGGAAGACAGGCCTCCAGCCTGGGCCATACCTTCTGCTGGAAGCTTATATATGGACATGGAAGAAGGAAGCTTTTGTTCTTTTCCTACTTGCTTTCACCTTGCTAATAAAACTATTCCTTGACTGGCATTAGGGCCTACTTCTTCAGGATTCTACAATATACTGAAGACCAGCTAAGCTATCTAACCCTATGGACGGAACAATTACAGGATGCTTGGACCTCCCATTCATAGGCATCCACTGGATTGGCTGGACCACAGCCTGTAAGTCATTTTAATAAATTCCACTTCTCTATATAGATAGATTCATTTGATAAGTTGTTACTCTAGAGATCCCTGATTCATACTGATACATTCTGATGGCTCATGGCACAGAAGAGGGAGCAGAATTGGCAATAACGGCTTGTGCATCTCAAAAGAGCCAGAAGAGAAGCTTTTGGTATATTCATCATAAAAGTAACACATAAGGTAATACATATGCTAATGAGTGGATTTTTACTCAATATATCATGAATTAAAACATGGCCTTGTACTTTACAAATATATAGAAATACTAAAGTAAGTTTTAAAATCAACCTATACAATTTGCACTACAAAATGTTTGAAAATATGGTCAGCTCAATCAAGGCAGGAAACTCCTTTGACAACATTTAACAGACACTGTTTTTTTCAGCCTCTCCTCAAAACAGTGATGGAGCTGACAGCACTGCCAAGGATAGGGGTCCATACTGCACTGTCTTTCTTGATTCCAGGAAATCCCTCGCACAATGTTGGGAGCCTCTGAAGTCATATAAACGACAAAGGAAGATGTCCTCAAATATCTTGAAGCTGAAACCCACTTGGATGGTACAAACCTTGCTCTCTCGATGAAGGAAGTGTGTTTGATATCGCTAGCCAGCAGGGGAAATCAAATTAAAACCATAATGAGATGCTAATGGCTACAATCAACGAGGCTTTCAGCATCCAATGCTGGCGACAATATGAACAAGCCAAATTTTCATATATGTTTGTGCTCATCAAAGATGTCTAGGGGCCAGTGAGTGAGCAGCCTCAATGGGTAAAGGCATTTGCTGCCAAGCCGAAACACTGAGTTCCATTCCCTGGAACCACACACAGTAGAGGGAAAGAATTAGCTGCTCCGTGTTGGCCTCTGGTTTCATGTGGGCCACACATGCATACACAAACACGAAATAAATTTTGAAAATTTTAAACCTGTTTTTAACCATATTGAACCATGCATAATGATTCATGACTGTCGTCTCTACTCTAGGGAGGCTGAGGCAGTAGAGTCACAGGTTTGAGGACAGCCTGGGCCAAAGAGTAGGTTTGGGAACAGTCTATCTAATGAGTGCTGACCTTAAAATTTTTTTCTACAGATTTAGAAATTGTTGATTTCTAATAACATGTAATTTAAACTTAGCCTATATTTTAGCAATTCCATCCAAGAGAAATAAAATGTATATAAAAAAGTTTGCACAGTAATTCTAAAATTTATTCATAATTAATAAGAATGAACCAACCAAACATGGTTTAGTAAGAGAATGGAAAACTTGTGGCTCCCGGTAGCCATGAAATATTGCACAACCACGGCAATAAAGAAACCAACACATGTAACAGCACATAAATGAATCTCACAAAGCAGGGTGAGCAAAAGATGTCTGTCTCATATGTGAAATCCCACATAGGAGAAACCCAAGAACAGGCTAATTTCTCGTAAAGCAGTAGAAACGAGACAGTAGTGGTAAGGGGGGGGGGGTGGAGCCTGACTGTAATGTGGCATGAGCGAATATTCTCTCTTCTGTCACTGCAGACAGTTGCCAAGACCTGCTAAATTGTGCTCTGAAGATCTCATCTCACTGTAGCTGCATTCTACCTGAGAAAAGGAAACGTAGAAAGGAATAGAAATTAAATATAATGTTTCTTAATTAATGCAAACCATCTAATTTAAATTAATATAAGCATAGGAACTATGAGATCAAAGATGGTGAGATAAATTTTAAGCAGAAGGAAATAATTAATCAAGTTAATTGAAAATAATTAATTATTTAGAATGGACTGAAAAACCTTAAATCTTTTAATATATATAAAAAGAAACATAAAAGAGGGAAAACACATGACTTTAACTGTGTAGGGAATTTAAAGAATTATAAAATCATATCAGTGCAGCAATTGCCATTACATTTGATGGTCTAGATCCAAAAAAATATTTTCAGGAAAAACATAAACTACAAATTTTTTTGAAAGGATGTAAGCCCAGGTTAGATCAAAAGCCACAGATAAAAATGAACATATTTGAAAAACAAATACCTGCTTTCCCAAAGAGCCTATGGGGTGAGTTTTAACAATGATCAATTCTACAGGGCAAGATACGGCTCAGTCCGTATAGTCTTTGTCATGCCAGCATGAGGAAAGTTGAATCCCAACACCCATACTTAAAAAAAACAAAAAGATTGAACACTGTAGCATACCCCTATTATCTCTGTCCTGGGAGGGCAGAGACAGGAGAATCCCTTGGTCAGCCAGTCTAGCCAAATTGGCAAGCTTTAGTTTTGTTGAGAGAACCTGCCTTCAAAACGAAGGTGGAAAATGATTGAGAAAAACTCTCAGCATTGCCCTTTGGTGTCCACACTCATGTGCGTGTTTGCACACACACACTCTCTCTCTCTCTCTCTCTCTCTCTCTCTCACACACACACACACGAACACCTACACACACATGCGCAGAAATAAAGATAAATTATATAAAATTTGCATAGACAATTTCTCTATTATTTTAACCTTTTGAGAGCATTTGAAAGATGTAATATCTTTCTATAAATATCATAAAACAGGTATATTTATAACACCAACAATAGATGTAAGTAGCAGAAAAACAACCTCAAATCACATCCCGATAATGTTCAATGAAATAAACAACAGCAGATTTAATCCAGGAAGCTCATTCCCCATGCTCCTTCTGGCTCCAGTGGGTTCATACAGGAAATAGAGCTGACTACAATGAGCAAACTGGTCACATCAAACATTGGGTTAGCAAGACAAGCAGGAACTATTCAAATCATTTTAATAGATGGTAAAAGCTGCTGAGAAAACCCCACAAACTTTGATAAGTACTCTTAGAAAGGTGAAGTGTAAAATGTCTTATTACCTAAAGCACACCTGCTGGACCTCTACAAGAAGCCTCCTGCTTAAGGTGAAACGCTTAAAGCTCCCACACAATAAACAAGGAGTAAAATAAGGTACACATCCCTTTTGCTTCTATCCGATACTGTTCTCCTGTCCTTGTCAATGCAGTATGACAAGAAAACAGGCCCAGTGTAAATAACGGCCAACTGGATACTCAATCTGATTATTTGCACAAAATGATTCTTTATCCAAAAAGCCCAAAGACATTAACTAATTTTACTGCAACTAAAATATATCAAGTTGACCTGATAAATTTTGATACAAAAACCCTGAATGACCATTAATCATATACCTTATCGTACAGTCTCCATCACACCTCCAAACTTACTGTAGCTATATTCAACTTCAGGGGTTTTTCCTCGGTTCAACTTTATAATATACGGCAAACCTTTTCAAACAGTTAGATTCCTGTACGTTTCCATTTGCATTGTGGGGAGATTTTCATTCCTCCAAATCCTGCCAATACGTGGTATTTTCAGTATGCTTCATTTTAGCCATTTTAGTGTGTTTATCGCATAGCATAGCTCATCCTGGCTTTAATCTGCAATTCCTTTAAGATAAACTGGTTTTAAGCACCCACTCACATCAACTGAGCCATTTAGCTGTCCCCTTTTATGAAGTGTCTTTTCAAAGTATTTGCTCATTTTTATTGGACTCTCTTTTTCTTACTAATGTGTCCCTTTTATATACACTAAATATGAGGTTTTTTTATTGGACATAAGCATTATAAATATTTTCTCTCACTCTGTAGACTGCCTTTTCATCTGTTAATACTATCTGTTGATAAATAGAGCTTCATTATTTTAATACAGTTCAATTTATAGTGTTTTCACTAGGTTTAGAGAATTTTATGCTCATTTAAGAATTATCTTCCTACTTCAAGATTGTGGAGATAACATCTTCTGTAGTTCCCCCAAAAGCTTATTTCTTGAACTACTATATTATCTATGACAGAGACTTGAAATTGGCACATAGGAATCCAAAACTAATTTTAAATGCATTTACCACTGCCACAGTATAATCTATTGAAAAGGTTTCTTCTTCCTGCTCAAAATTGTCATAGCTCTTCTCACTTAGCCCAGCACAGTGTCACGTCTCTTCTTTCGATTCCCTGAGACCTTTAACAGTCTGCTGAGCTTCCTAAACATGCTGTGCAATGGCTATTTTTCTACTTTACCTTTCCTAGTTAAGTCTGTCATTTAACACTCTTGCCTTAAATACTCCTTGTCCCTGTCTCCCAGTACATCTTTTCCTCTTGTTAGGCTTTTATTCCCTTATCGCTCCTTGTCCTTGGCATCTTCCCCACAACACCCCTCAAGACACCTTCTGCAGCCCTCTCTGTCTCTCTTCAGGCCTCACGTCTTGCTAAGCTGTCCTGTCCAGATCGTATACCTTTCATCTCCCCGACTCACAGACAACTCTCCAGTGCTACTCCCTGGCAGATACAGATAGGGAAAGCTCCAGAACCAAGTGACCGATTCCATCCAAGAGAAGCCCAGGAAAGTAGCCAGGGAAAACATGTGCCAAAGAAAGCACAAATGTTTCCATTCGTGCCTGCCCACCACATCTACAGGCATCTTAAAACTCCTCGCCACATCTTCCTTCCTCTTTAATCTCCAAACCAAAAACTCACTGCTCTGTGCCACACAGCCTTACCCTGAAACCCTGAAGCTCTCTTCAGTCACTTCTGTGTCACACTCACCCCAGGTTCTGGTTACCTGACCTACTAGGCACCTTTTCCAACCATGCCCCTCTCCCTCACGCCCAACTGCTGATCGCCTGTGTGACTCGTCTAACAGTCTTTTGCTTTCAGCTACTTAGGCATCGTTTCATAAACGATGTTTCTGTTCAAATATCTCCTAATAGGTAGCAACTTTCCTCCTTCCTATAGATCAAGAGTCGGCTCTTCTGGTCAAGTTGCATCTGATATGTAGATGTCCCATAAAAGAAAGCAACAGTGTGACAAACACATCCCTCACCGTGTATTAGATGGTGGTGGGCTTGCAGCAAAACAAAGGACTTGAACTACTCTTGGCTCAAAAAGGGCAGACATCACAAAAGGGAAAACTTCCAAGGACATCGATATTTGGCCAGCAGCTACCCCCAGTTCGATTTAAATTTCTTATGCACGTGTTGTGACCCATCAGAGCTCTGATGTAGTAGACCGTTGCTCTAAGAAACAAACAACAGCTCTATAGCATCTCCTAACACCCACAGAGATTTTTGTCATGCAGAAATCTGTGATTATCAGAGACACAACTCTAGAGTCACACATGCCATGAGGATCCTGTGTGGACTGCTAAACAGCAAGGACCTGAGGCTTTGTTGAGTCACACCTCCAAGAGTAAACCCTGAGAGTCAAGGTTTAGGATTAACCGGAAGCTCTGGACATAGACCAAAGGAGACAGGAGTACTTGGCATTCTGGGAGCTTAAGGTGGGGAGGGGGGAGCGAATGTTAAATAGAGAAGAGGAGGAATTGTTGTCTGTTAGTTCCTGAAGGAAATGGACACACAATTGCCCTTCTGGAAGCAAGTTTATGAAACAAAAGGGCCTCAGTTGCTTTATCAGGCCATGAGGCAGGAGAGCATTGGGAAGGGACTATGTGGGACTTCAGAGCTACCTCAGTGGTTAAGAGCACTAGCTGTTCTTCCAGAGGTCCTGGGTTACTTGGTGGCTCACATCGTCTGTAACTCCAGTCCCAGAGGATCTGATGTCTTCTCTGGCCTTCAAGAGCATCAGGCACACACTTCATACACAGATATACACAGGTGCAAAACACTCATAAAAATTAAATAAATGAATTTTTTAAAAGATATGGTACAATATATTAGAAATGTCATAGTAGAGAAAGAAGAAGATTCTCTGTAAAATCTGAAGGGGAGCTTCATTGAGAGGGATGCCTTAAAGACAAAGTAAAGGAAGCTGTCATGTCTGGGAAGACTCAGAGAAAAGAGCCTTCAGAAGAAAAAAATCCCCTGAACAAAGAAAAATATCTAACTTCCCTGTTTCAGGGATAGTGGGTAGTTCTATATCATAAGTATAGTGTAAGATGGATAGTGGGGGAGGGGGAGTAGAGGAGCTAGGAACAGGCAGGAATTGGTAGGACCACAGCACAAAACAGCTTTCTAACTCTGTTTCAGGGAGTGAGGCAGAGGGAGGGAGAGAAGAGAGAACATGGCTTGATTTCTTCAGGAGGTGGGATCTGGCCTCTAGAAGTGATCTGTACCTTTGAGGGGCCGGTCTGTGAAACTGGGATGGTGTCCCCTCTCATAATGACTCCTAGGACCACCAGTGATCCAAAGACCCAGGGGCACAGCTAGGTCTTTAGCTGGGATTTCTGACAAAGAACGAAGAGATTAGGCTGATCTGGTTCTGAGATGGAGACACAGACCTGGGCCAGAGCAGGACCTTGCTGCATTGTAGGACAAAGACTCTGCAGTTCTGAAATAAGCCAACTCACAGAGGAAAACTAGAGTCCTTTCTCATCTGAAACTCATGAATTCCTTCTATTCTCCTCAACAGAGCAACCGGGAGCATAGTGGGACAGCCACCATCACTGGGAGCACAGTGGGACAGTCATCATCACTGGGAGCACAGTGGGACAGCCACCATCACTGGGAGCACAGTGGGACAGTCACCATCACTGGGAGCACAGTGGGACAGCCACCACCACTGGGAGCATAGTGGAGCAGTCACCATCACTGGGAGCACAGTGGGACAGTCACCATCACTGGGAGCACAGTGGGACAGCCACCATCACTGGGAGCACAGTGGGACAGTCATCATCACTGGGAGCACAGTGGGACAGCCATCACCACTGGGAGCACAGTGGGACAGTCACCATCACTGGGAGCATAGTGGAGCAGTCACCATCACTGGGAGCACAGTGGAGCAGTCACCATCACTGGGAGCACAGTGGGACAGCCACCACCACTGGGAGCATAGTGGGACAGTCACCATCACTGGGAGCACAGTGGGACAGCCACCACCACTGGGAGCATAGTGGGACAGTCACCATCACTGGGAGCATAGTGGGACAGCCACCATCACTGGGAGCATAGTGGAGCAGTCACCATCACTGGGAGCACAGTAGGGCAGTCACCATCACTGGGAGCACAGTAGGGCAGTCATCATCACTGGGAGCACAGTGGGACAGCCACCACCACTGGGAGCACAGTGGGACAGTCACCATCACTGGGAGCACAGTGGGACAGCCACCACCACTGGGAGCACAGTGGGACAGTCACCACCACTGGAATAAGGCTGCATATAAGAAACAAGGAGGGGTGACCCCAAATCCGAGGAATCCTTTCTCAAAGGACACCCTTCAAGAACTGAGTCTCATCTGGGCAAATGTGTCAACTCTGAGTTCTGTTCATGTGACTTTATCTGCCTCATCGTGTACAAAAGGGTGTCTGGACAACTCTGTCCAGAGAATAATAAGCCAGTCTTGTCTTAGGGGATTCTGCACCTTTGGGGGATACATTATCCTGAAAATCAAATTAAACTCCCAGCACATTGAGCTCATCTGGAATGTCTCCCAGGGCTTGGTACTGCAGCTGTGGGAGAAAATGCCACTAAGGCTGGGCCTTGAAGGTAATGCCTTTTAATGCCTAGTTTAGTTTGAGTGCTTGGAAACTATCCATCTTTAAAAGGAAATGAAATCAGATGATCTGCTACTTTGCCCATCTGAAGGCAACGAGACATTTCTCTGCATCAGAAAATAGGCTCGTGACCCCAAAGGACCTCGGCGTTCTCTGTACGAGCAACAGAAGTGAGCATGCAGGAAAATGGGCTTCCTTAATGTGTACAGCAAAGGATGGATCACGTGAGCCATTAGCAGGGTCAAAGATATAGGGAGTCCCAAACAGCAGTTAATTTTAATTTTTTAATTGGCCCTGGTATACCCTGGATGACTTCTTGTGCAAATCTATCCTCCTAATTATTAGCTTGATTAACCTAATTATCAGTTGGGTTAATATTGAAATTAGTTGGTGTGAGTCACTCACAGTGCAAAAGGGACATAAGTGTACAGCGCCAGGAGAAGAGGGTTGCAGCCACACTGATGGGTAAGTGGGAATGAAGAGTCTCCCCACCTTAAACACCAGCCACACTACCGACCAGCCTGCCATAAAACAGTTAAGGAGGTTTGGAGTCAGTGGGGCCCCCAAATCTCCAACCAGTCTTTAGGGAGTTTCTCACTGGTGCTGGCGTAGTGAAGTAGCTCTATGTTACCATATTGGTGACTACCTCCATGTCTCTATATCTCCCATCTGAAGCACATTTAACCTTAAACATCACTGCACCCCTTCCTCCCCAAATCTGATGACTCAGCTCAATGATCCCTCCTGCTGGCTACCTCTCAAGGGACTTTCTAATCATAGTCCATACATCAATAATAGCCAGAGCATCAACTGGTGGGGGGGGGAGGGCTCTCAATAGATGCTTGATGAGGAAATAAATCAATCACCCTGGACTTAGCACTTCTCACATTCCTACTAATTGCCTGCTTTCTTATTAATCACTCTCGGTACTATGAGACCCTTGTAAACAAGAAGCTGATTTTATGTATTTGTGTGTCCCTGCTCTCGGGAACACACAGATATAAAACACTTAATAAATGGAGCCCACCTGCTCCTACTTTGTGATGCTAATTTTAGTATAAAACTTTCTGGCTTACAGAGGGCTTTCACATGTGTTATCATTCCTTATACTCATGGGAACCAAGGATGGAAAAGGACAAGGAGGGGACTGTGTGTTAGAAGCATCTGTTATTCTCACTATACAGAAGGAAGAAAGAAAGTTTGTAAGGTTATAATGGCTTGCCCGTGGTCACATGACTCTAGCTGACTGTCTAACAATGAATTTATATTCAGTTATTTTCTAATCGACTGCCATCATTCATTCCCATCTCTGACCCACAAATCCCATCTCCCAAAATAATCCTCCTCCCAAAAGGCTATTACCTAATTCTATTCAGGAGTTAGCCCACAGCAGATTGGAGGTTAAGGTAAAGCAGATGCAGGTACAGATAAATTTGTTTTTGAAGATGATGTTTATGAAAATTGATGTCAAGAAGAGAATGACTTTCAAGTATAAGACTCTCAGACTCCAGGCAGGTGAAGAGAAAGCATTGCATAATTATAGGAACCTGGGAGACCCAGACCAGTCAATTGTGATGTCTGTTTTACAAAGGAACAATGTTTATTCTTAATTGCTGCATATCAAATCCTCCCAAACCTGGAAGCATCCAGCAACAGTGAACATTTACTACTGCACACAATTGTTCGAGCTTTGGGATTCCCTGGAGCAGCTGAGCTGAGTGGCCCTATCCCAAGCTCTCTTGTGAAGCCTAGGCAAGCTATCAAGAAGGTTTCAGTCTGAAAGCTGAGGATGAAGTTTTCTGGATGGTGCACTCGATACTCAATACTCGATACTCAATACTGTCAAGTATTGCTAAGAGGCCTCAGATCCACCCATTTGGAGCATTCCCATGGGCTACTCGAGAGCCGTCAGACATGGTAGCTAGCTTTGCTCAGACTCAATGAGCCAAGAGACAATTTACATTTAAGATGTGCTTCTCATTTGAGAAAACAGAAGTAAGAAAGTCTCTCTGATGTTCTTCTGAGCTTTTTTTTCTTCTGATATAAACTTGGAAAATCCTCTGGTCTTGTGTTAGGTATGACTCTGAAATGCCTACCCTATAGGCTTGTGTTTTAAATGTGTGTTCCTGATCTGGGGGTGCTATGATGGGAGGTTGTGGAACCTTGAGAAGGTGGGGCCTCCATGGTCAATGTGGGTCACTGTGAATGAGCCAATGGAGGTTATAGCTAGCCTCTGGATCCTGTTACACTCTTCTGCTTTCTGGTCCCCTGTGATCATCCTCTTCCACACTCACTTCTATGATATTACCTGCTCTGTTGTGCCCTTCCTGCTGTGTTGGACCGAAACTCTCTGAGACTGTGAACCAAGATATATCTTTTCACCTGTAATTTGTTTCCAGTATGGATTTTGTACCAGTGGTGCAAGAGGGTGATCAGTACAGCTTCCTCTTGGAGACCTTTATCACACAGATACCATCTCTATACATGCTTATCCTGAAAGACCTAGAAAGGCCAGGAAGGGTCTGACAAGCAGACCTGCTTAAGGTCCCCTAGCTTATTACCATTCCTGCGTGACCTATGGCTTCTAATCACTTGTCTCCACAAGGGCCAACTTCTTCATTCATGGGCCATCAGTGTTTGCCCAGGTTGGATGTCTTCACTTTCTGTGCCACATAAAGCTTATGTAAGACAAGTGTGGGAGCTTCTCTCTAGTTAGTTTGCCTTTGATTACAGGTGTCTCAGCTATGCCTCTAAGATGCTTCTAGCTCTAGCACTTCAGCCTCAGGACACTAAAACCACAGTTGTCAGTCTCTCACGCTGTCCTTCAAGCAAGGAGGAGGGAGAAGGAAGGGAAATAGGGAAATGAGAAGATCAAGTTCTGAGGCTCACATTGGCACTCTCTGTGCTATCCTGAACTAAAAAAAAAAAAAAAAAAAAAAAAAAAAAAAAAAACATTAAATGAGGGAAAACTGTAACCTTTTTTTAAAAACTTATACATAAAAAATCATTGCATTTCTTGCTCTATGGAGTCCTAGGTCTCAGCTCCCTGGTCCTCTAGTTCTTCCCTTCCCAAGTTGGGAAAGAGCATGACAGTATTCCTTGCTTCTGGTTCCCAGAAGGGCTGGCTGAGGGAAGGGCTTCTATTCCAAGCATCTGTAATTCTGTCAAGAAAAAAAAAAAACCCAAGAGATAAGAAAATCTTTTAAATCATTCCCAGCCTGAATATTTGACAAAATTGGGGTTTGATTCTTTTTTTAAATAAGGCATCTGTGGCTTTTTTTTTTTAAGTAACAAAGAGATTGCTTTATGCAAATTTCCCCTCAGGGCTTTCATTAAGATGTTAACATCTTTCTTGTCAAAATATCTACTTTATTATAATGAGTCATCTTATTTCTCTTTTCTCTGGCTGAGACATCTTTGTAAGATAAACTCTCTAAGCTGAGAACAAGGTCTGTCTTCCTCTCTCTCTCTCTCTCTCTCTCTCTCTCTCTCTCTCTGAAAACCTTTTTGAGAGTTCCAAAGAAAGAGTTAGTAGATAGGAGATTAAAAGAAAGGAAAGATGGTGACCTAGTTGAGGGAAAGTGTGTTTGCCTGACTGCTAGGCCTTGGTCTGATGATGGAGGAAGGTCATTGGTTAAAAAATAAAGAAACTGCCTTGGCCCATTTTATTGGTTAGAACATAGGTGGGTGGAGTAAACAGAACAGAATGCTGGGAGGAAGAGGAAGTGAGTTCAGAGATGCCATGCTCCCCTCTCCCGGGCAGACGCGATAGCTCTGCTCTCTGAGGCAGACGCACACAATGAAGCAAGCCGCCAGGTCAGACATGCTGAATCTTTCCCAGTAAGACCGGTGCTACACAGTTTATTAGAGATGGGTTGATCGGGATATCAGAATTAGCCAGTAAGGGCTAGAGCTAATGGGCCAAGCAGTGTTTAAAAGAATACAATTTGTGTGTTGTTATTTCTGGTGTAAAGTTAGCCGTGCGGGAGCCGGGCAGGATGAAAAGCAGGCCTGCAGTTCATACTACAGTCTGATCTCTAGAAAAGTAGAGAAGTAAACAGCCCAGTGAGTCAGCAGATGGACACTTGCTGTGTGGTGGTGGTGAATTCAACTTCTCTGGAGTCACTAGCACCCATCTGTCCCCACTATCAGAACAACCAATAAGCCCTTTGAAGGCAGCCTTCATTGATCCACTGAAGCCACAGGTTACAAAGTGCCTCTATAGTCATAAACACATAAATGCTTCCTCTGCAGAAACCCATTCCATGGCCCAGGAATGGAAAAGATGCTCTCTGAGAAACAAATACCAGTGGTAACTATGGATATGGAAATGAGAACTGCTCCCCATGACCTTTTCATGCTTTCAAAACTGGCACCATCTAGGAGACTCTTATACATTAGTTGACAAGTTCTGCTGCCAACTAGATATATATACCCTTGGCCCCCACTGGGCCACCGTTACTTTGTATTCAACTTAAAGATATACTTTCCAAAAGATTTCAACTCAATGGTGCTAGCCTTTTATTAATCACAGGTGGTTTGTTCAGTCCCAGCTAATTAATTGATTTGACCTGAAAAGCACATTGGATTTTTTTTGTTGTTTTAATTGAGACAGTATCTCACTATGTAACTCTGGCTACCTAACCCTTTAGGTAGACCAGGCTGGTCTCAAATTCAAGGAGATTGTGATTGTTTGGATGAAAATGGTCCCCATAGGCTTATTTGAACACCTTAAACCCCACCCACACCCACACACTGGTGGAACTGTTTGGGAAGGGTTAGAAAGTGTGGCCATGTTGGAGGAGGTGTGTCACCGGGCACTGACTGTGAGGTTTCAAACACCCACACCATTGCCTGTTAGCTCGGTTGAGATTCTCTCTTCCTGGGTGACCCTAGTATGTGTCAAGTTGACAAAATAAATAAATAACCGGCATGGACCACATAGCTCCTGCCATAAATACTTAACCAAGCTGTTCCTTATAAAGAAAACTGGCAGTTGGCTATGCCTCAACAGAACTTCATTTATGGACACAGAAGTGTGAATTTCACAAAGGTATTTCTCCCCCCACCTCCCGATCTTTAAATTCTTTTAAACCATTAAAAATGTTAAACAGCCATAGCTCTTGTGCATCCTATAGAAACAAGAGAGAGAACATGGCTTTTGTTCTCGGGCTCTGAGGGCAAGCGCTTTACCCCAGCAGCACTTTGGACTTGGCCTAGAACAGCTTGAGGTGCACACACGCAGCTCCCCAAAGGCCAGGGGTTGGTTGCTAATCACTCCAGAGACATTCCCTCCTAGCCCAGACTTCTCCTACCACATGACCCCAAGTGCAGTATTCCAGCATAAAACCCCACCTAGAAAGGCCCAGAAGTGCTTCTATTCTGAATGTCTGAATGTGATTAAAGCGAGTGGGAGGCGAGGCAGGGAGGCAAAAGCCCTTCAAGGAGATATTTGGCTCAGCCAGAGAGCCTGATGTCAAAATAATGGGTTTAGAATCATTTTAAGGTATATTTAAGGTGCTAAATATTCATCGGGAAAGGAAGGAGGTGTGAGAGAAATGAGTGGGTTAGAAGAGAGCAGCATGGGGCTCAGTCTCTCAGAAGAGGCCTCACTGGAAAAGGCTGTCCCAGGAAAATACATACACATAATTCCATGGTGTGCAAGTGGACCCCTCCTGTTAATATCAGAGGAGGGAGAAGCAAGAAGTTACTCTACTTAAACAGGACCTTAAGAGCCGTGGAGACAGGAAAGAGCCTTGGTGTAATATGCATTCCTAAAACTGGGGTAGAGCTATTTTACCCTAAAGTGGGGTGCAGCCAGCATCTACAGGCCTCCTTACAGCTTCCCAGTATGAGTCACCTCAGGGCCTACTCTAAAAAGACGCTCAGAGAACAAATGGAAGGCAGATCTCAAGACTAACTGGTACCCCAGAATTCGAGTCCCTTTCCCAGACTGCATGGCTTTGGACAAGACACTTAACCGCATGCATCAGCAACCTTAACCGTTAGCGCCTATTTCCCATGCTGCAGAGGGGCTGGAATGAGACAATCTACATTGCACACAGCATGATAAAGATAAAGGTTTGATGAAAACTGGGTTATGTTCTAGACTTCTGTAATTTTCCACAAGACACGTAGTTCACGGTTAGTTGTATGAAGTCAGTGAGATGGTTCAGCTTGTTAAGTCACTTGCCAGCAGGCCTGGTGGTGTGAGTTTAGTTCCCGGAATCCATGTGGAAAAGAGAACCAACACCCAAAAGTTGTCCTCTGATCCCCACGAATGTGCCATGACACTCATGCACATCATACACACATAATAATTGATACATTTTTAAGGCCGGGCCGTGATGGCACTCACCTTTAATCCCAGCACTCAGGAGGCAGAGGCAGGTGGATCTCTGTGAGTTTGAGGCCAGCCTAGTCTATAAGAGCTAGTTCCGGGCCAGCTAGGACTGTTACACAGAGAAACCTTGTCTCTAAAAAACAAACAAACAAATTTTAAAGTTAGTTATGTAGGCTAGAGAGCTGGCTCTGTGGTTAAGAGCACACTGACTGTTCTTTTAGGGGACTAGGGTTTAATTGCCAGCTCTCACATGGTGGCAGACAACCTTTTGTAATTCCAGTCCCATAGGATCTACCCTCTTCTGATTGCTCCAAGAACCAGGCATGCACATGGTTCATGGATAAACACATGCAGACAAAACACCACACACATAAAAATAAATAAATAGTTATGTTCCATGGACCTTATGCTGTGTTTGCTTTAGTTTGGTTTTCAGCATAGGCTCTCACAGTAGAACCTAAGCTGTCTTCAAACTCACAATTCTCCTGCCTCAATCTCCCTAGTACTTGGATCACAGGTATGAGTCATTATACCCAAATTGAACATATTGTGTGTACTTTTTCTGTGTATCCAAACAGCTTTCCATTTGTGATTGTTAACACTATGAGCCTTCGAACTCATAAAGAAGTTGAAGTTACTAAATGAACGCTCCACATGCTTGAGAATTAGGTCCTCACAGCTACCAGCAATGCTCCTGTGTATTCTGTTTGGTATGCAGGGATTTCCTTCATTTTTCTCAAAAGGAAGAAGGTTCTGCAGAACCTTTCCCCCCAGAAAGCTGATAAAGACACCAGTGGTGTCAAAGAGTCCTCCCCTAGGGATAAAAGGACAGCGCTGGATCCCGTTACTTTGCCTTGTTTTCACTGGCAGATACTCAACACGGACTAGTTGTTTTATCTTTGTCTCCCTTTCTTCTTTTTTTGATTACTAACAAGGTGATTTTCTTCCTCGCTAACCTTCCTGTTGTGTTTATGGGCCATTCACCCTCTGTAGCCACAAGTTCAATAGATGTGTGAGTTTTGTCTCTTAGAGATGCTTTTGAGCTCTTTGTACGTTCTGAACTCAGACTTGTTATATTAAAGATGTGCATGTCCCACTCATTCGAGTTTTCTCTGTCTGATGGCATTTTAAATCTCTGTGGATCATAGCCTGCTATTCTTATTACTGAAAATATTCATTCAAGCAATGAAGAAATGAACTCCCCTCCAAGTTCTGTAAGAGTATTTTTTTTCTTTTTACTCTTTAATAATGCCACCTCTAATCCACCAACACACATGAAGCTGTACCTTCTACGTTCTAAGTCTGGGGTGGTCTCCATATTGCTTCTGATGATCCTAGGAAAGAGCACTATCCATTTTTCCTGTTGAGTTAACTTATACTGATGTGCATTAAAAAAATATTTTTTCTTTAGAGTCTATTTATGGAAACTTTATTACTTCCCAATGACCTATATGTTGTGATTAAGCCAGTTCTGTGGCATCTTTAAAAATTATCATTATGAAACAAAGCAATACTTGTTAGAATCAATTGCTAGAAAAGAGCCCAGTGCCTGGCACCGAGTAGACAGCCATCAGAACTCTCAGAATGAATAGCCAGACTGTGCTCCTCTGATTCTTCTCGTCCCAAGTCTTATAACTTACCACAGCTTCTCTTTCATTCTAGGCTGTGTTTTGCTGCTGGTTTAATAGGATCCCTTCGCTGAGAGAGCTGGCAGCACACAGTCACCCACAGTACCAGCCTTGTCACTCGGGAGTGTATGTTCCTTTTCCTTTATTGGAACTTCGAAGTGTAAATACACGACATTGGAAGCTCATAAGCTTCATTCTAATCCCCCTTGCTCTACAGTTTAGGTTGTAAGGTCTCAGCTGTTTAAACTCATGTCTCTCTTCTTTTTATTTACATGCCATATCCGTTGTCTTTAAACCTTTACAGCACCGTTTCCACTGGTAGCTAATCCTGAAAGAAGCGTCTATACAAATTAAAATCCTTACAAAAAAAAAAAACGACTGGAAAACTTTCTACTGTTATGACTTTGTTGACAGTTTCCATACTTTTGAACTGTTTTCTGTGTCCACAGACAAGATCTTTTTGGTTAGGTCCTCTTTTTCTTACTACTTTTTCCTCATGTACATATTAACCCTTCTTTGTTCTTCAACCCTTTTTGTTTAATCTGTCTGCTCCCTGTAAGTAGCAGCAAAGAGCTGTTTCAGTATCGGCTCATTTGCACTATTTCTAATACCATTCATTTTTTCCTCCATGCGAGACCGTGATGCAGCTGCAGTCTGTGTTGTATTGCTAACCCTTACTTCCATTTCATTATTCTTTCCCTACATCCGGGAACCTGGCTGGTATGCATTCCGGTTACATTTGTCACTATTCACATTTTCCTGGAGCTTTTTACAGATGTTTGCCCCCACCCCAGACATCTGTACTACTACATTCAGGCTGTAAGAAGGAGGGGTTCCATGGCCTTCAAGCAATGCTGCGTTGTGCCATTGCCTGGGAGGGGACGGTCCAGGCAGTCAGTCACAGGTGACCTGAGGAGGAGAGGGCAAACTGACCTGGAAATGCAGATCTGTCCAAGAGCGAGTGGGAAGGGAAAGGAACCAACTCCCATGTTTTGTTTCTGCGGTTGAGAGAAAGGCCTCTTCCCACACACCTGCCAGTCAAACAGAGGAAAGCAAATTGGCTTCCCAGAAAGGGACAGGAAGTGGAAAAGAGTCTGGAGGACTGATGAGCGAGTTTCTGGTGCTAGGTAAACATGAGAGCTTAATGGGAAGAGTTTAGTAAGAGGTCATGACCTCACACTCCTTTACAGCCAATTAAGTGTTGGCCTCTGAGCTGGTACAAGAGGTAATTAGGCTGTCTGCACAGGTTTTAGGAATAGGACGAGGGTGCAGATCACTGGGGCTAACTCTTCATCCTCGTGTCAGAGGGAAGGAACAAGACGTGACCAGCAACAAGCAAGGGGGTCACTATGGGTGTCAAGAAGAGCAGGATATGGATGATAAGGGATGTGGGTCTAAAACTCAAGGTTCAGATAGTCAAGTCCTCTCTGTGTCTTTCCAAGGCTCACTCTTTGATGACAGCCCTTGTGAGATGCGGTCCACCCTGCGCAGCCCCCACTGACAGACAGTTACAAACATAGGTGCTTACATCCTTCTCGTGAGCATATTTTACTTCTAGGATGAGAATCCATTATCCACCAGAGCTTTCCAAGCTTCCCTGTATTTTGTTTGTTTTATCTTTGGGACTTCCTAGAGTAGAACTGTTAAGGGACAGAATCTATCAGGGGCAAGTTTAAATAAAATTCTGGAAAGAAGGCTTCCGAGACCAGGGTGTCCAGCCACAGGAGAGGGGAATTTCCTCAAATCCAGGAACTTAAACATTCTTGGTTGGGAGGCTAGAGAGGAAATAGTAACATGATGTTAGATGGGAGTGTCTTCAAGAAAATTTCCAAGCTGAGATTCTGTGAGATCAGGTAAGAGGTTACTTCAGGACCTCTTTCCACAAGGCAAGTCAGCTGCGTCTAAGTGATAGATGGTACTCTCAGGAGGAAGTCAGAGAGAGAGGTCACACTTTGATTCTGCCAAGTCTCAAAATGACCTAACATGGATTCTTTAACCATCTGTAGACTATAGGATGAAGGGATTTACAATCATTGTAACCCCAAACTCTAAGTGTCCTTGTAAACCCCAAACACTATCTGTCCTTGTAAAATCTGCTCCCTCTGGACCTGCTGCTCCAGCCTCTCCTGAAGCCCCATTCTTCTCAGCCAGACTGTGGCAAGAACATCCAAGCGGGTTCACAAAAGTCCTATATTTTGAAATGCTCTTCTTAGCCTGCCTAGACTCACCTTGGATTGGTTTCCCAAGCCAGTAAGTTCAATATATACTATTCACAAACAAGATAGTTTTCAAAAAGGCTCCAGACTCTGATGGAATTTGAAAACAAGAAAAAAACCCTGCTTCAGGATGCCCTGTGCAGACAAAGGTCACAGCCACAGCAAGAAGCAATTAATAGCTTCCTCCTGCCTGGGGCTCCTCACCCTCTCCATTCGCCCAGAAACTGAGAGCTGGCACCTTCCTTAAGAGAGGAAAAGCAGAACAGGGTGACCAAGCCACATTCCTCCTACACTTGGTCCATCAGAGGGGGTTCATGTCCGAAGCTGGGGTCTGTGTGGAAGCCTGCGCACACCTGAGAGGGCCTGGCAAGGGAAAAGAGGGAGGGAGAGAGGGAAGGAAAGAGAAAGGGGGAAGGAGGGAAGAACATAGCTGGTAATTTACTGGGAGGCAGAAAAAGTGCTGAATTTGACACTAGCACGGGAGAAGATGTCAGCTCGACAGCTGTTTCTGACACTCCAGCAACTCATTATTTCTCAGTGCGCAGTGGTGGGCTGCGTGAGGGAGCCCCAGGCAGGCCGAGCCTGTCAATAAACCTGAGTTTGATTGGCAAAGTAAATAAGTAAATACATAAACACAGGCCATAGCCACTGCTAACGACTGAGAATAACCCAGTCTTGCTAACTCCCGAAGACTTGGTGAAACTCCGGTGAGGAGCAGGAAGATGAGAAGCAGCCTAGAAGATTCCAGCCTCTATAGGTCCCGCTCTCAGGGTCTCTGCCCTCATGCAGTTTGGAGGTGCACAAAGCCACCAATGTGGGGGTCTCTTGGTCCATAACTACCGAAACTACACATTTCCCTGTGCTTAGAGCTTCTTCTGTGGGCACCAGAAAGTTATTGCTCTCCACGTTCTTCTCTGAGCCAATGACTCTCAATGAGCCTAGAGTTTAGTTTCTTCAAGGCCAGCTGGCCAGAGAGCCTTGGGATTTACCTATCATCTTCACCCTCCTGTGGGTGGGTGACACGAGAGTCCTACCACCCCTGAACTCAAATCTTCATGCTTTCACAGCAAGCCCTATAACCTATATCCCCACCTCAAAAAAAAAAAAAATCTAAGCCTGGGTTTAAGTGCAGTTGACTTACAAGCTCCATTAGGAAGACTTTCTACAACCCTTCCTTTTTACAGCATCCAATCCCCCACTTCCAACCCTTTACCTGCCTGGGTCTCTAGCAAGGAAAGACAGCTTAGCAAGTTTCTCAAACACTCTATCCACTTAAACATTCAGAGCGGGTTCTCTTATCTATTTTTTCCGGCAGGACATCCAACTTTTCTGAAGGAGAATGGATGATGGGGGAAATGGATGGATGAATGAGTGATTCTAACAGGAATGAATGATACTAGTTAATACGACAACCCTCTAGGATCCCATGAAAAGAGATAATACATTAAAAATGCTGATTAGGACAGGAAATGCAGTCTATGCATCCTAGGAACTGTCAACCCAAGGTGTGATGGTTTGAATGAGAATGGCCGCCACAGGCTCATGTGTCTGAAAGCTGGTCCCTAGTTGGCAGAGCTATTTTTGGAAAGGATTGGTAAGTGCAGAAGTCTCTTGGTGGTCACCCCACTAGGGTGGCTGGGAGGTTTCAAAAGCCCGTGCCAGGTCCAGTAAACTCACTCTGCCTTTTGCATATGAGATATGAACTAATCTTCCAGCCCCATCCATGCCTGCCTGCCTGCCCCTATGTTCCTGCCATGATGTTCATGGACTAACTCTCTGAAACTATAAACAGACCCCCAATTTAATGCTTTCTAAGTTTCCTTGGTCAAGATAGCTCTTTACAGCAACAGAACAGTGGCCTAGGTATGAGGTAGTCAACCATCTAGTATACAGAAGGGAGAGACAATGACCTACAGTGTGGTTAAGACGCTGTGGTACAACATGACCATATTGGTCACTACTATATGCTCTAGTGTGAATTGAAATTCCCGGGGGAGGGGGAATGTGTGCATCCATGTTAAAGATTATATAAGCCAACTGGTTCATGTAACATGCTAGGATATTTATGAGTCTAAAACCAAATTATCTTGGGCTGCCTTTAACCCCATTAATAGCCAGTCATTCGCTACTCAGCTCTGAATTTGAGCTATAATTCAGCCCGTGACTCTTTGGTAAATATTTTTAGTGTATATAGATACCTACTTTTTACCAAGCTAAAGGAATTATCAGGCAGTATTTGAGGCCTAAAACAGAGATGACCCATAGCCTGATGAACTCACCAATTTATTTTAAAAGCACCTTGAAGGGGCTGGAGAAGTGGATCAGTGGGCTAAGAATATTCACTGTTCTTGCAGTGGACCAGAATTCAATTCCTGGAAACCACATCAGGTGGCTCACAACTGCTGTAACTCCAGCTCTGGGAGACTGGACACCCTTTCTGCCCTCTGTAGGCACCTGAATATATGTGCAAATGCACACAAGTACACATAAATAAAAATAAGTATGGAAATAAAAGAGACTTGACTTATCACATTTTTTTACTGTTACTATAAAAGCTTCATGAAATGGTTACTACTTTTGGAATATGGTATTTGGGGCAAATTGAATCAACGTTCCTGGGTTATGGCCACACCTACTTTGCTCCAGAATAGACTCTCTTCTTATTCCCTCTCAGATGAGAGCTGTGTTTTTGCATCAGCTCAACTCAAAGAGTTGGAAGAAAAGGTACAGAGCACCATGGCTATAGCCTCCAGTCAGCCTTGTGATAGGTCCTGTCCCAAGTCCTTTCAACCCTATGAGACTTGTTTTTTTTTTTTTTTAAGAGAATGGGGAAAGAGATTCTCCCTTGGAGGCTGACTGTCCAATAGGAACATGGCGTCTTCTCCATTCCTATTCAGGGGCCTTTCTGAGACTCACATTCTACCGTGTTGCTTCTGTTGAGAGCTGTTTTGTGATGCCCTACCCCTACCCCATCACATAAAAAGAAGCCCAAGCTCCCCAATATGGCTTACAGGGTTCCCCCAAGGTCTCTACCCTATCCCTCTTCCCAGCTTCACTTCACACCTTGCTTTTACCCAGGCACACAATCCTCTTATAAAGCTTCAAATTTGACCTGCTACAACAAGAAGCCTATTTATTTATGTCCTAAGATTTTTATGCCCTGGCATCTTCACCTCTGCTTGTGTTCAGCCTTCAGATCTCAGTGCCAAGAGAAACTTTCTCAGGAAAGTTTCGTGACCTTCTGACAAGGTTAAATCATCCTTCTCTGAAGGATGGCCAAAGCCCACCAGCTTGCCCCTCTTCCCTCACGACCAGCCCGGCCCAAGGTCGATCATTTCTCCTTTGGTGCTCCTGCAGCCACCTCCTGCAGTCTCAGGAACCTTACCCACCCACACAGCAGTCTGCCTCCACAGGCATCTCTGATACCTTCAGCTTCAGACCGTTTATATATGCTGCTTCCTCAGCTTGGGACTGTTTTCCCCTCAAATCTTTGCTAAACAATCTCAGCAATTCTCATTCTCCACCAAAGGTCATCCCTGTTGAGAGGCTGTCTTGCTTAATCTCTAAACACACACGCACACACAACACACACACTGCTCAGAGCTTTCTGTCACAGTGTGTATTACTATCCAAAAAGCCTGCATAGACTTATTTTAACATATTTATTCAAGTTTCATATGGGCAGGTTTTGCTGTTTGCTGTTACACCCTCAACTTCTAGCATCTGCTACTTGGAATGTATCTTCAGAGTATCAGGAGCTCTGTGACCTTCCTGAGACAAAAGCAGCTCTCAACAAACACTGAATAAGTGCACATGTAACAGAATGAATGGATGGAAATAGAAAATTACAATGCACACACAAACGCAAGGTGTTATTATGAAGATACTCAATCACTGCTCACCCATGTCACTACCGGGGAGCAGCAGTGTGGATAATTTAAAGTCCACCCTCTTCAGGCTCAGTTCTCCCTACCGCCTTCCTCAAGGATTTGAGAGGGATGGCCACATGTCTAACTTGGATTTTACTTTTAGTGCAAACCTACAAACTCACCTGTTCAGTTTTCCAAGTTGTTTCCAGAACAATTAACTATTCCCCCAAGTTCAGCTTTCAGAATAACTTCCACAAACATTTCTGTTTTCCACATTGTCAGCATGGAAGAATTTCCAGCTCACTTGCAGGCAAGCTACACTCTCAACTCATGACAAACACTACTCCTGCCTCATGTCCCAATTCCATAGAAAGGCTGAAAAGACGCCAGAGAGAAGCCGTGTTTAGTACAGGTTGATGGCGTGCAATGCCATCAACCTCACTGACATATATTTCCAAAGACAGAAATAAATTGCTGGCCTCTCCGCAACTCTGAGGAAGCACAGCCATTCCCAATTCAAAGTTATAAAACTTTACAGCACCCAGCTCTTTTGGAGAGTAGTAACTCACATTCTAAGCAAATCCATGAAAACCCAACCACAGTTTATCTCATAGCAGCGTTTAGTGTGGTGATTCAGATTACTATAAACCCTCTGGAATTAGTCGAGGGCCCAAAGAAGTGAGGGAATAGCCACCTAAACAAACAACCACAATGCTGACTGTCAAAGCTCTGGCCTCATTTCCTTTCCTGTTAAAACCTGGGTCAATTTTAGTTCCTTTTGATTCACCCAAGGACATTCTCTAGGAAAGCATAGAACACGCTGGTGGGAAATGATGGAGGGTGTACCGTCTTCCTAACATTGTATCGTAAGGTCTTAAAACCCACCTAATATTGCTTGACCTTCATTCTCAACATTTCCCAGTTTAACTCGCCAGCGCTGACCCATGGGTTTATGAAAACAGTGTGGGGTTAGAAGCTCTATTTATTAATCATGTGATATAGGGCAAGGTACTTAATCATTCTGGCCTCAATTTCCTTCCCTACAAAGTCAGGATGATAAATTCTGCCTCGTGAAACTGCACTGAGAATTAAGTGAGGTCACCTGGATGGCTCGTAAGAGCTTGGCTGTAAGCAGTGCTCCCTTTGTGGGACACGGTCCCGGCTCACTGCTTTGCTCGTACTGGCCTCCATCGGCTTGGCTGGTACCGTTGCTTGTGTCCGGTAAACTCCCTTCCATCTTTCTGCCTGTGTTGGTCTGCCTTCAGACTAGATTGAAAACTCTTTGGGCACAGGCAATGCCTCATGATTTCACATCTCTGTTGGCCTGTGCGTCTGACAGATCCAGAGCCTTCTGGGCGGAGTGGATTTACAAATGCCACGCAGGGTGACATTTCCAGCCAAAGTGTTTTTCTGGGGCTTCAGCGAGAGCTGAAGGGCTGAACTTAATCTGGAAAAAAAAAGAAAGAAAGAAAGATCCTGCTCCAGAAAAAGAATTCTCAATCCTTGGGGAACAACAATTGTCCTTAATTATTGTTGTTATTTCCTTAAAAACACCTTTAATGGGCAGCTTTTTAGCTTCTTTGGCTTTGCTTTGCTGTGGCTGGGATATAATCAGAACTTCACCATGGACCCAAACCTCTCCAAGTTCTGGATTTAGAGTTCTAGATTCAGCAAATATATATCAGATTCAGCAAATAAAAATGCAGAATATCAGGACTTGAAAGATGGCTTGGTAAGGAAAGTGCTTACTGTGCAAGCCTGAAGACCTGAGTTTGGACCTGCAGCACCCACTGAGAGCGAGGAATAGCAGTGCACATCTGCAACCCTAGCCCAGGCATTGGTCAGTGAGGTAATGGGAGGCAGAAGGGTCCCCAGGGCTCAGGGTTCAGGCAGTTGAGTCAGTTGGTGAGCTTCAAGTTCACTGAGAAACCCCATCTCAAAGCCTAAGTAAGGTATGTTCTGATCGAAGAAGACACTAATACCTACATCTGGCTACCACATGCCCACACACAGAAGAATATACCCATCTACATGTGTGTGCGCACACACACACACAAACAAACACATGGGCATGCATGCATGTGTGTATGCACACACAAATGCACAATATTATTAAACTTGAATTACAGATGAACAGCAAACTATTTTATAGTATAAGAATGTCTCATTCAATATTTGAGACACACCTGTGCTAAAATCTTATAGCTAAGTTGGAATTCAAATTTAGAGACACTGTGTACTTTCTCAGGCAATTCTAGTCAGTAAGGGGATCAAACATGCAGTGAGGTAAAGGGGAAAGACAAAGAAACAAAAGCTTCCCCCACAATGACCCTCCAAATCAAAATTCTAACTTATATAGACAGTAAATCACCTAATATATTCACTTATATGACAGTTGGACAGACTTTTAAGCAAATTGCTTTTGGTATGTCTTTAGAAAGAGTAAAGTCACAATTTCCATATTAAACAGAATAAGAAGTTATTTAATCAGACATTAATAAAGAATAGATAACAAGATAAGAAACGGAACCTATTAGAAATCCTAGAAATTTTTTAAAATATCATTGAATTTTATATATTTAATATTTAATAAAATTTGAGATTGGAACACTTTTATAGACCATATGACTACAAGGCAAGGGTTCTACAATGAGCTAACTACACTTACGACCTTGAGAAAGCAGACTGTTCCAGAGGGATTTCATAATCTGAAAAATGAAATTAGGGAAATTACAGAGAGAGAGAGAGAGAGAGAGAGAGAGAGAGAGAGAGACTTAAGGGACAAGAAAAATCTAATGCTTTAACATTTATTAAATTCCAGAAAAACTGGGAGTTAAAAAAATGGCAGAGAATCAATATTTAAAGAGAAAATGGCTGAACTTTTCTAAATTAAGGTAAAGACATAAATATCTTTAAATAAAATGTGTTCCAAGTGCCTATCAAGATAAATAAAAACAAATCCACTCACACTCACATTAAAGAATGACCCTTCAAGATGGTAGAAGCAACAGACTCTCATCTACAAATAAATAAAAGACAAGGACACATCACCTTTAGCTGTGAAAGAAAAACACCCAGAGTTTGTGCTTAGTATAAGGGTCCTAAAGACAGAGACTAAAATGAGACAGAGGAGTCACTCTCTTATAACCAATGATATTCTGGAATATTCCTCTACACTGTGTGAAGATGTGTCACTGTGATTGGTTCAACAGAAAAACCAAATGTCCAATAGTTAGGCAGGAGGGATAGGTGGGAATTTTAGACAGAGAAAGCTGGGAAGACCAAAGGCCAAGTCAGTAGCCAGACACAGAGGAAGCAGAATGGCAGTACAGAGTAAGAGTAACTGAGCCACATAAAAGAATGTAGATTAAATGATATGGGTTAATGTAAGTTATAAGAACTAATTAGAAACAAGCCTGAGGTAAGGCTGAGATTTCATAATTAATATTATGTCTCTGTGTTAAGTTTTTTTGTGAGTTGGTAGCCCAAGGAAAGAATCCATCACACAGTGGTTTAGAAGAGATAGGTCAAGACTTCTGAGGAACATCCCAACTGAGGACCAGCCCTCTCCATTCTATCCTTCTTTCCTCAGCATGTAGCTCTGCTGAAAGAGTCTACACTCAAGGAAAGGAGGAAAGGACAAAAGTAGGACTCCGTTAGCCGAGTCATCATTTTGCCCTGAGGGGCTACCATTGATCTGGAGGCTTTGCTTGCATCTCCTTCAAGTCAGAGCTATTACAGGCTCGAAAATGTAGAATTTTTGCTGAACATGAGACTTCCTCAATAAAATAAGAATTCTAATTCTGCTTCTAAGAACAAGGACATGGATATAGGCAGTTAGCTCTCTGTTAGAGCTATTACTTTTTAGTTATTAGAAAATATTAAGATAATTTCACATCTACACACCTTCAGTAAAAGAACTACCAAGAATCCAAGCACTGAAAAGGAAGAGGAATGGGAATCTCAGTTTGAATTCAGTCTGTTCTACATAGTGAGTTCCTGTCCAACCAGGTCTACATAGTAAGCTGGGAAGTAAAAGAGGAGAACGAAGAGGAGGAAGAGAAGGAAGAAGAAGAGGAGGAGGGGAAGGGAAAAGGAAGAAGAGAAAGAGAGAAAGAAAGAAGGAAGGAAGGAAGGAAGGAAGGGATGGAGGGAGAGGGAGGAAAAATATACTTCATTTAGAAGAAAATAAAACCAATAGGAAGTTGTAGACCACAAGAAGCAATAATGAACACACTCATTAATAAACTCTTAGTCAATACAATTGAAGCTTACCATCCTAACCTTTTTTGATTAGCTTTTAAGTGGGTTAAAAAAAAAACTCTTTAAAACCATAAGATGGTGGAAGCAATTAGATATCACAACATGTTAAGGTTATAAAGCTGGTGGTGAGATTATAAAGATTTTATATTGCTGTTTATATTTGTCTAAATATCTAGGACATTGCTGTCTTAGTTATTTTTAAATTGCTATGATAATTTATCATAACTAAGGCAAGTTACAGAAGAAAGAGTTTATTTTGGGGCTTGCATTTCCAGAGGGTTAGAGTCGCAAGGAATATGGCGACAAACAGGCAAGCATGGTGCTGGAGCAGTAACTGAGAGCTTATATCCTTATCAGCAAGAAGAAGACAGAGAGAAAGAACTAACTGGCAATGGTGTGGGTTTTGAAACCTCAACGCCCACCCTCAGTGATATACTGCCTCCAGTGAGTCTATACCTCCTAATCCTTACTAAGCAGTTTCACCACCAGGGTGTGGATGGGGACAAGTATACAAATAGATGAGTGAGCCTGTGGGGGTCATTTTCATGCAAGCCACCACAACTGCATAACTCAAAAATTAGAGAGGACACTTCTATGAAAATTCTAAGCTTTAATAAATCAAAAGATATCAGAAATAAAATTGAGACAAAATTAGAAAGACTAAGGAGAAACTTCTATAACACAATGCAATAGAAAAATTAACATCTAGACGAGAATATTTCTAAACATCTAAACATCAATAGATAAAAGCCAAAACTTAACAGACAAAGCAGAATAGAATATGAATGAGACTTCACAGGAAAAGGACCACAAATATATAACGACTTTTTAAAAATATGCTCAATCATGTAATCAGGGAAGTTCAATTTAAAACAAGTATAGAACTTCATCTTCTTGCCCACTATGGAAATGAAATACTTAGAGAATTGAGAATGTGAAACACTGGCAAAACAGTTAAACATGGCAACTCTTGAATCCTGTTGGTAGACCCATTAGTTGGCAAACCTTGATTAGCATATCATTCTTAAAATACTTAAATATCCAGGGCAACAGACTGATAGTTATACTTCCAGAAGACCATTCTATGAAAACAATTGCACATTAAACGATATGAGAATAATCATTGTAGCATTTGCTATGTGAATCCATTTGTAAAAAGAGAAACTGAATTGCAATTGTTTCTGTATGGGTTTCCTGCTTAAAACCAACCAGCGAGAGAAGTACTTTCTTGGGTTCAGCTATTAAGATGTTGACACAGGTCACTACAGCGCTGGTGCAGAATGGCAGACTCTATCTCAAACCGGCAACAAATTTGACAGCCCTTGTCCACGTCTGTTGGCTTATTCTATGCTATTCTACAATGTAGAATAGCATAATATCATTTTAAAAACAGAACTCTAGAGAGTAACATATTACAAAACACATAAGGTAAACATCGACTGAAATACAATTATATAAAAATTGTTCAGTATGCTCTGTGCTTCCAAAGAAGATAGAAAAAATATACAAAAAAATATTGAGCAGTTGGTGCCTAGGAAGAGTGAGAAAAAGTTACTCATTATTCTTCTGTACTGTCTGATTATTTAAAAGAGGATATTTATGCCTAATGATCTCATATGTGAAATACAAAATAATTGAACTTAAGCAAGTAGAGAGTAGAATGCTTTTCAGTGTTCTTAACCATAGAAAACTGGTAAATGTTTAGTGGTAAATGTAAAATTTCCTTGATTTAGTATTGTGTAAATTTCCTCTGATATTAAAACCCTCCACCCTGAAGGGAAGCTCTTTAAGTAGAAGTTAAACAACCCGAATAGCTTCAGGAAGTCCTTGAAACTGATGAGATCCCTCTAAGCCTCTCTCTCTGTCAGAGTAAACAACCCAACTACAGCTATAAAAACAACAACAACAACTCTGATCTGACCATGCCAAATGCCTGGAAGAAACAGAAACCAACAAG
Source organism: Microtus oregoni (assembly GCF_018167655.1). Taxonomy (NCBI): domain Eukaryota; kingdom Metazoa; phylum Chordata; class Mammalia; order Rodentia; family Cricetidae; genus Microtus; species Microtus oregoni. The sequence continues at coordinate 39,369,970 of NW_024543072.1, forward strand.
CAGCCTGGAAGAGAGATGCCAACTGGGTCCCTGGGAAGGAGCACTCTCCAATCGTTGAGCCACCTGCAGGCTTTGCTGAGTCCACCAGGTTCCCAGCTTTTTTTTGTTGTTGTTGTTTATTTATTATGTATACAATATTCTGTGGCATGCTTTCATGATACAGCTGTATTTGAGTCATTTCTGGTCCCGTGAGTAACCTCACATCATATTCCTGTAAGTACTCCCAAGAAAACTCATGGTTCACCTAGCTGGTCTTTAGTGAGAACCACACTTTGGTCAGTCATGGGTTCCCTATCTGGGGTGAGTAGATGTATATGCTGCGTCTCCCCAGGAAAACTTTGGGCACACAAGATTGAGCCAGCCCACAGTGTTTGCACATGTCAAGATAACATGCTGCACGCCATGCATGTGTACATTTTTAAATTAAAAATAAAATTTAAACGCTATTTTCTAAGCAAAGGGAGGCACCAAGACTCTCTGGCAGGCACTCAGGGACTTCTCCCACGGTGGAGACGCTGGGCACCTGGCCTTGTTCTGTCCCTGGAAGTCATTAAGACACGGATTTAAATGACCACACTGAATAGAAAGTGAGACCTGTTTGGAAAGAGAGAGATTGCACACCACAATGATGGGTTATCCTCGAGCAGGTGGGCCATGTGTTTTATGAAGGAGATTGATGTTCTAATTATCCTGATGATCAAAACCAATGTTTAGAAGTAGAAGAGCCAATGACTGAACCAAGAGAATCCTGTTTCCATGCTTCTCTAGACCCACAATCTGGCTTCATTTGGGAAGCAGAACTCTAGTGGCTGAGAGCACAATGTCCCCTGTGGCTCTACTCCGCTTGGGTCTGTCACCCTGGGCAAGAGAATAAAATGCTTTCAGTGGCTTCTTTTTGTTTGTTTGTTTTTGGTTGGGTTTTTTGTTTCTGGTTTGTTTTCATTTTGTTTTTTTTTAATATGCATACAATAGCATTCTCCTTTGCTGTCACTGAAGACTTTAAAGTGTCACTATTTGTGGGGCATTACCCCAGTGCCCAGCACAGTGAGTGGTGTTTGAGGGTTGGCTATTATAATCATGGCTTGTTTCAATCAACTGGTTGATCTCTAGTTGGTTCCCACACATCAGGATCCTCTGTGTTTAGATCAAGAGAAGAGTTAGGAGCTCAGTGTGAACCTCTGGTCTCCTTTCATAATTTTTCATATAAAAGGAAAACAATTTAACACATTCTGAGCCCTCAGTTCTTGAGAATATGCCATTACCTCCTCCCTGCATGCCTGGTAATTAAAATCTTCTGAGGGTAAGAATGCTTGCTATGTAGACATGAGAAAGTGAGTTCAAATCTCCAGAAGTCACATTTTAAAAAAATACAGGTGTCACACATGGTAATAACTAGAAGGCCAGGAGAGGGAGACTGCAGGATCCGTGAGCCTTGCTGGCCACCAACCTAACCAAGTTCAGTGAGACAGTCTTTCTTAAGAGAATACGGCAGAGAGTGATAAAGCAGAATAATTAATATTTCCCTTTGGTTTCTACATGCACTTAGGCAATCAATCTCTCTCTCTCTCTCCCCTGAAGAAGTCATATGGTCCCTCCTGTGCTTCTGTTGACCATCTCAGCTCTCTTGGGCCATCTTCTTTCACTCCTGTCTGGATGAGTGTTCTTTGAGTCCATCCTGACCAAAAGACCAGGATTTCTATTTCCCAGCTAGTGATAGATAAGAAGATGGGAAAGAGCAACCAGTCCTTTCAAAGGTATTATAAAGACATTGGTCTTTTTCATTTTTTTTCTATTTTAGTTGATATGTATGAGTATCTTGATGGCATGTATGTCTGAATACCACAAAAATTCAGTGCCCAAGGAGGCCAGAAGAAGACATCAAATCCTCTGGGAGCAGAGCTATGGATGGGTGTGAGAGCCCACGTGGGCTCTAGAACTCCAAACAGGGTGCTCTAGAAGAGGGCCAGTGCTCCTAACCTCTGAGTATCCCTCCAGCCACATGAAGACAAGTTTGTAAGTCTGTCTTCCCAGGACCTGGACCATCTGATTTTCTCTCTGGCACACGTGTTCTGGATGGAGGGGCTGACTGATAGGCTCACATTGATGTGGCAGGCTTAGTCATCCCAATGCCAGCCCCTCGTGCACTCCCAAGAAGTTTACATGAATGTACAGTTCCAATTGGCAAAGGAAGTTGAATAGGAGCCAGGAGGACAAGAGAAGGGCAGGGAAATCAAAGAAGGAAGCAGTTCCGGGTGAGGCAGCTGTTAGATACTGGGGCACAGTTGGGGCAGCCTCTCTTCCTTTGTTCCGTGTGTTTGGCCTGAGACTCAGAGCTCCAAACCCAGCTCATGCCATTGATCAGATGGCTTTAGGAAACACTGAAAAGCAGAAAGGTCAAAGGTGAAGAAGTGGGAGAGATGATTTGAAAAAGCAGCAAGATAAAAGAGGCCCCAGGGAAAGGCAGCTCCTGTAGGCAGCAAGACACTTTGATCTTCTGGCAAAATCCCACTAGCTGGGTCTGGGGACTGCAGATCAGTAGGACAGCACTTACCTAGCAAGCGTGAGGGCCAAGGTTCAATCCCCACCAAGAGGCATACACACTCTGATTTCCTAATATATCTTTGTAACCAAAGAGCACATTGGGAACAGGAGGGAAAGCCGGCGATCTCTGTCTGCAGTGTGATTGTAGCCTCTTGTTTTTCTAACAGGGTCATTTTGGGCGAATTTGTTGACATTTCTGGGCTCATTTTCTACTTTGAAAGACAGATTAATTATACACACCTGCAAAGATTAGTTGCATTGGCTTAAACATGGGAGACATTTATTATCTTTTCATGTAAAGAAAAATCTACGCAGGCCATTCCAAGCTTTTGTGACAACTTCTTAGTCACTAGAGACTCGAAGCTCTATTTTTATCATACCATCCTGACCATGTGGCTTCCAGCTTCAAAAAAAGCTCATAGGTCAAGATATCTGCTAGAGGACCAACCATCATGTCTGAATTCTGGGTAGAAATTAGAAAGCAAAGATAAACAAAAGAAAATACTGATGACTGAGCTGGCACCCTTAGGAACTTATCCTGGGACTCTCTGCCACCCTCAACAATACTTGCTTATGTCACGCTGACCTCCCAAGCTGTCTCAACTTTGCACGTTGTCACTTGGAATCTGGCAAAGGAAAAGCAGCAGGAGACAGATATTGGACACGTGAGGTCTGTGGCGAACCCTCTGAGGTTGTTAAAGAATTACAGAAAATCATGCATGTAGGGGAAAAAAACAACTGGTAAACTCAACTGGGCTTTGTAGATGTTCTCATTCCCCCAACAACAGCCCTGTGAAATGGAAACAGAAGGACAGACAGCTTTTGTAGCACTGACGGACTGCTGAAACTGGCATCTCAGTTGACATCTGCCCTGGATTCTGATAAGACCCTAAAAGTGAGAGACTCCTCTAAGATCTACTGGGAGCCTGTTGAGGGGAGGCCAGCACTCCAGGGCCTATGGCTACCTCCCCAGCTCCTGAAGCTGCAGCTCTGGGGTATGAGCCTCTCAGGAGCTTACAAGCCTAAGCTGTCCCTGGGGTGGGAGCCCAGGCAGCCTCTCCTGGTTACTCTCAGCCTCATGAGTTGTGGTCAGGCTGTCCTCTTTGAGATTATAGATGCTTTTAATTTTCCCTTTTACCAAGGGCCTTGGGACCTGAGGCCTTCAGGCATGAGTGCCTACAAATTGCATCTTATTACATTATTAATTACCGCAGTATCTGGAGTCAAATAACTAACACCTTAGCAGGCACGGTTGGGAAACAGAAATCTCCCTTTCTCCTCCTCCCTGCTGTGCTCCAGACTAGAGAAAAGATATAGGGCTCCTTCATCCCAATATATTTTGACCTCTTTAAGGAAGACTCCCCGAATGTGATAAGCTCTGATGCACAGAGGCGAGAGTTACTCACTGCAAACCAATAACGGGAAGACGGGAACGGATAGCCTGCGTCTGAATCCCTCGAGTAAAGATATGTGTGAAAGGGAAGCCCAGCCGTGCCACGGAAGGGACAAATGTTAGTGCTGAGGAGGAGAAGTGCTGAAGAATTGTCACTCTAACAGACACCTGAAACAGCCAAACTGTGAAGAGGAAAGTTTCTTTGGGCCTGTGGCTTTTTTTTTTTTTTAAGTAGCACAAACACATTTGTTTACTAACCAAAGGGAAGATCCCAGTTAAACCAACACTCTGACATGGGTTTCATGTAAAGTGCTGGTGATAAAGACGGTTGAACACAGTCATGAAAAATAAAACTGAAAAAAAAAAAGCAGTACAGATATTTATGACCTGCTCATTGAACTGAGCTCATTCACTCCTGTCCAGAATAGAGAAGCATTCTCACTCCACCTTCTCATAGACCCGAGTACAGGTGACATTGTTCATGACACAGTCCACCACCAGCTTTCCATCCTTTACTCTTCTGGTTATTGTGCTTTCCTTCCCGTCCCAGTTCTGGTGCTGGACTAGGGCACCGTCGGTGAAGGTGCAGATGGTCTGAGTTTTTCTGCCATCGGCTGTAGTTTCATCAAACTTCTCTCTGCTGCTGCTTTCGTGCTTGCCCGCCCGCCATGGCCAGCATTAAGGACCTCGAGGGGAGGTGGCGCCTGACGGAAAGCCAAGGCTTTGAGGAATACATGAAGGAGCTAGGAGTAGGACTGGCTCTTAGGAAGATGGGTGTTATGGCCAAACCAGACTGTGTCATTTCGTGTGACGGCAACAATATCACTGTTAAAACCGAGAGCACTTTGAAGACGACACAGTTTTCTTGTACGCTGGGAGGGCCTGTGGCTTTTATAGACATCTCCCTGCATCTACGTCTTAAGTATAATTCCTCCCCACACTTGCCATATGGATCAGAGAACATTTGGAGCAGGGCATAGTAACTCGTGCCTGAAGTTTCTACACTTAGGCTGAGGCAGAAGGATCACCTCAAACTTTGGACCAGCCTGGGCTACATAGCATGACCCTGTCTTTAAAAAGAAAGGAAAAGGAAGACCGCAGATACGCCACAGTGGCTATTGTGGAACTGTAGAAGATTACTACATCTGTAACTCAGCTCAGCCACTCCCTTACATATCGTAAATTAGGCCACAGGGTAATTGTGAGCAACAGCTCCTATTGGCAGGGTTGAGAGTCTGTGAGCTGCCCCTGACTGGCTTCTGGGACACACAGGGAAGAGGCAAACATGTCTGTTGTTCCTGCTGGGCACTGCAGCCATCCACGGGTTTGGAAAAGTCTAGTGACATACAGAGTTGCTAGGCCACCCTGACATCAGTCCGCTCTCTGGCATGTACAACTGGACGTCACTGGCAGGCGGCTAAACTTTGTCATTTTTCTGCAAGCTAGGACTCAATCAACTACAGAAGAGCTGCTGTCCCAGAAACCCATCCCAATCAGACCAGGGTGGTGGTGTGGTCAGAGAGACTCACAGAGTCCACAACTCATAGTCCCCACCAGGATCTTCAACTAAAGAACTCTTCTGGAAAAAGATCAGCCTGGGCCTGCTGAACATTCCTGTCCCTAAATGGATGAGCATGCAGAAAAACAGCCATGATGTTCTCACCATAGCCCTAAGACACGGCGTACATTAGGCAGGACCTTGTTTTTTTTTTTTTTTTTTTTTTTTGCATAAAGAAAGAGACAGGACACTCAGGCCACAGAAAGATGGACAGACAGAGGCCATAGGTCTCCGGAGAGCAAGAATGTAGGTGTCCCACAGTCAAGGCCCTGGACACACCTAAGTTTATGCTGTCCCTTGTTCAACCTTTCTCTGTCATATATAGATGAAGCACCCAGGAATTCCAACATAGATGCCACGTAGAGCAGAATGAACACATGCTCTAAACTGGCTGAAACCTGACACCGTGGCACACGTTTATGAATCCAGAGCTCAGAAGGCTGGGGCAGGAGGAGATATGCAAGTTCAAAGCCAGCCTGGGCTAAATAGCTAGATTAGATATGTATGCATGTTTGTGTGTGTGTGTGTGTGCGCGCGCGCGCATACACACAATAAATAAATAGGTAAATAAACAAACAACTAAATAAAAAAAAATAAAACCTGACTTAAACATGTACTTGAAGTTGAGGGAAAGTAGCTCCCTGTTGTGTGGGAGACCAAGACCTGAATCTGTCCCGCATTTAACAAAGGATGAAATCTCTACCTACTAAATGGCTGTAAGGATCAATCACATCCAAGGAAAGCTCTGCACAGAGCTGGGCACAGCTTGGCAGATGCCAGCTACATGTTTCTGCCTTTGAAGCCCTCCGAGAACCACACACACAACCATGCAGGTTGTGCACCTCCTAGCTCCCGAAGTCAACGCCCGTTGTGATGTCTACCACCCCTGGATTTGAGTAGTACACATCCTATACCACTATCCATCGAAGTCTTGATGGGTCCTCCCACTTACAGTGGACACAAACCACTGCAGGGTAGCCCCTCTGAGTTTGACTTTTAGATGACCTTCTGCATTAGTCATGGCTTTCTAGAGGACCAGAATCAACAGGATAAACATACACACACACACACACACACACACACACACACACACAAAGTTAGCTTTAAAATGTATTAATATAGCTTTAAAATAGTAACAACAGCTAAATCACATCCAAGAAGCTAAGAACCATTTGGTGACTCATTAGAGTCCCACAACAGCTGTCTCTCACAAGGGGACTGACAATCACTGGGTACACAAAGCAGGCTGCTCCAGTAGTCCCAGTTTGATGCCAAAAGTCCTGAAGGTTCGCAAAAAGCCACCTGTCCCTAATCTACTATGAAAGCTTGATGCTGTTACAAGTGAAGGCAACAGCAGGGCAGATCAGTTCTCTTACAAGAGGAAGGCCAAGCGAACAGAACCCAAGAGAATCTTGTTTCTGAAATCCCTTTTTATTTGGGTTGCTACCAGAAGGAGCTATCCACCGTTGGCGCAAACCTGCCCACATGAGTTACGGTAACCAGGGCAGTTAGTTCTACAGGCAAGACTTCCTCATGTTTCTAATTTATGGCAAGTTGATGTTAAAACCAACCACAATGCCTTCCAATTCTTCTAATTGCTTTCTCCAGCCTCAAGTCACCCCACTGGTAGAAGCAAGTGCAGACAAAGCTTTGGACTATGCTTTTAATTTTCTGTCAATCTCAAAATTCATCTAAAGTTTGGTTCTTCTACTGTTCAGAGCCAGTGGTAAATTTTATTTATTTATTTATTCATTCATTTATTTATTTATTTTTGTAAAAGCATGCTACCTGCTTTGTCTGGTCCCTTCTCCTTGGCTCTCCAGCCCGGTTCTTTGTGACTTTCTTGGGCTTATATGCCCCTGTCTCAGATAGGGCTTCTGCTGCTGTAAAGAGACATCATGACCACAGCAACTCTTACAAAGGAAAACATTTAATTGGGGCAACTTTAAGGTTCAGAGGTTTGATTCATTATCATCATGGCAGGAAGCATGGAGATTCACAGGCTGACGTGGTAATGGACAAGGAGCTGGAAGTTCCACATCTGGATCAGCAGACAGCAGGAAGAGAAAGAGACCCTTGGCCTGAGTTGAGCATTTAAAACCTTAAAGCCCACCCCTAGTGACACACACTTCCTCCAATAAGCCCAAACCTACTCCAACAAGGTCAGTACTAACAGTGCCACTCCCTGGTGACCAAGAATTCAAATCTATGAGGTTATAGTTATAGTGGTGACTGGTGGGGGGGGGTTGTGTGTCAGTTTGACACAAACTAGAATCATCAGAAGGAGCCTCAGCGGAGGAAATGCCTCCTTAAGATCCAGCTGTAAGGCGTTTTCTCATAGTGATCAATGGGGGAGGGTCCAGCCCATGGTGAGTTGTGCCATCCCTAGGCAGTTGGTCCTAGGTTCTATAAGAATGTGACCTGAACAGGCCAGGGGAAGCAAGTCAGTAAGCAACACTCCTCCATGGCCTCTGTATCAGCTCCTGCCTCCAGGTTCCTACCTGGTTTGAGTTCCTGTCCTGACTTCCTTCAGTGATGAAGAGCAATACTAAAGTGTAAGCCTAATAAACCCTTTCCTCCACAACTTGCTTTTTGGTCACGGTCAGTTTCACTGAAACAATAGAAACCCTAAGACAGGGGGACATTTCTATTCAAACCACCACAGTTTGCTAGATAGAAAAAAAAAGGCCTTGGGGTTATTGATGGGCTTTTATTCTTAGATAAGCTTGAGCAAGAAACCTTGAAGACTGCTGTTGCTGTTGCTGCTATTTTGATGTAAGTGTTATTGAGTTCCAATCCCCTGGTCATTTACTAGGTGAGCCCACAAGCCAGGGACAGAGCCTGGCTTTCAAGGCCGCTCTAGTTCCCAGAGCGCTAATGATACTTCACAGACACCGAGTCCTTGCCGTTTCCAAACAAAACCTTGTTGCACCAGTCCCAGGACTCCGGAGAAACACTCCATCATTACCAGGGCTTTGCTCAGCTGGTCCTCACTGACTGCCAGCAATCCTCAGCTGAGAGTTCTCTGCCTTAGGACTCTGCCACCTTCCGCACTGCTTGCCTGAGTTCCCACAGCAGGCACCCCAGTTTCCCACAGATTTAGCTCCCAATGCCCTTTGCAAAGGCAGCCAGTGAAATAGCCCCTGAACTGTGCTAATTAGGGTAACATCCAAGCTTAGTTAGGCCCTTCTCCGATTGCTCAGACTGTGCCAGAGGCCGATGGGCTTGAGCTGTGCAAGTCCCTTGTGTTAACCTCACAACTCCTGAGCTGAACTCTCCATGTTATCTGCCAAAGAACAAAAGAGGGTAGCTCCTTTCTCAGAACACCTTGACACAGAACCAAGATGGAATAGGCTAGCGGCCACATTGGAATCCTGTTACTTTCTCTCGCTTACGCTAGAGTTTTTGCTTTGTTTTTAGATTGAATTATTATTATTTTGTTAATTATGACATGAGCTTGACTTAATTTAAGAGGAATAAGAAAACTACACAATGGGGAGAGTTCAACAGGAAAATGTTTGTCGTGCAACCACCCGGCCTGAGTTTGGGTTGCTAGTACCCATGTGGCACCAGACATGGCTGTAGCCCCAGCTCTGGGTGAGAGATTGGTAGAAACCTGGTTTTGCTGGTCGCCAGACTAGCCAATCAGTGAATTCTGTCCTATTTCATATCTGAAATCCTTTTCTGTCAGAGCACGTTAAAATGGTAAGCAGTGTGGTTGCAGTGGCCCTGGATTCCTCTCTCAGCCTTTCAATATGGTGGAGGTACCTTTACTGTCAGCTCTGGGACCACCAGGTGGGAACCATGCTCACCACCTCAACACTGGGAAGCAATTGGCCCATATTACCACCAAGTAACTTGCAGCATGCTTCCAACAAACCCCATTCAAGTGTTTGGCCTCCTGAAAAACCTAGGGCTTTTCATGCAACTAGCACAAATTAGAAAACCTTCTTAAAAGAGCCATGCGGGTTTTGTTGCTACTGCTGAGTCAGAAAACCTTCTCTTAAAGGAATCGTGCCTCTGCTTGCTTCTAGCAAACAGCCCACATGAGAAAATGCTGCTACCATTAAGCGATGTTTAACTCTGGTGGGTTGTGTGTGTGTGTGTGTGTGTGTGTGTGTGTGTCTAAAATACTTTCCCAAGTTTTCTCAGGTTTTATGTAGATGTAGTTGGCCTATGTTGGCATGCCATTGTATAGGTGGAAATCACACATTTGTTTCCCAGTCACTCAGACCCGAATCATCACACAGAAACTATATTAATTACAACATTGTTCAGTATATTAGCTCAGGTTTCTTATTAACTAACTCTTACATCTTTAACTGACCCATTTCTATTAATCTTTATATCACCACGAGGCTGTGGCTTACTGGAAAGGTTTTGGAGGCAACATCTTTCTCCTTTGGCAGCTACATGACATCTCTCTGACTCTTCTTTCTTTTTTCCTCTATCCCTTCTTGGAATTCCCACCTTGGTCTATTCTGCCCTGCTATAGGCCTAAGCAGCTTCTTTATTCATTAAAGGCTAGCCATTTGGGCAAGAAACCACTCTTTCCTGGAATGCTTGATGGTATGCTGTATAAAATGGACAGGTAGGACTCACAGAAAAATGATTGCTGGACTTTCCTAAAGGCGAGACAGTGCTTCAGGGTTCCTGCTTCATGGAAGAGTCTGCCAGACATTCCTGACATTCTGCAGGATACAGAAGAAAGTGACTGACAAACTACCAATAGAGACAAAACATTCTTTCAAATTCCCAGCTTCATGGAAGTCTTCTGGATACTATGGGCCTGTGCGCTGAAGATGGATGCCCCAATGCTACAAAAGAACTTTGGGTGACAGAAGTGCTGTGGGTCTCTGCCTCCATTTCCATCAGTTGCTGAATGAAGGTTCTATGGTGACATTTAAGATATTCATCAATCTGCCTACAGGGCAAGGCCAGTTTGTGCACTCTCTCCTCTATTGCTTAGGGTCTTAGCTGAGGTCATCCTTGTGGATTCCTGAGAGATTCTCTAGTGCCAGGTTTCTTGCTAGCCCATAACAGCACATTCTAATTGTGAATCTGGAAGGCATAAAATCTTTACAAGGTAATGAACTTTGTGGACAAGGTTGTAGTATATCTTTAGAGAGGGGAAACTTGGTCTAAAAGATGATACTTAGTTCTGCTTCAGGATTGCATTGGTAGAGTCAACTTTTTTTTAGCTTAACTTTGTCATCTATAAGATGGGAATCTCAATAATAACATTTATGGAAATTAAATGAAAACTATTAAAACATGCATTAAATAAGTACCAAGTACATTTATAAATTACTACTTGTAGTTAAATATTCATTCTTGCCAAATGAAACAACTAAACCATACACTGGATCTTTCATGGACATTGGATTGCGAACAACTTCCCCTGAGCCTGTCTCTCTAGGCTGTCTTATCTTCTGCTTGCATTCAAAGTTCACAAAATACTTGGAGTACATAGAGCCAGAGTAATGATGTTGATACTGGGTCTGGAGCTCATTAGCCTTTTACAGACCATTTACAGATGAGGAAACTGAGGCTCGGATGTAGAGTAGCTATCCCAGGATTTAGAAAGAGCTGGAATCATGTTGCCTCTCATCTGGATGCCTTACCCTCTCCCACCATTCTTCCCCAGTGATGACACCAAGCTCCTTCTGGAAGGTCTTGATTGCCGACTTGGTGGCCAGGTCCAGGTGTGGCCCAGAGTTTAAGTTCAGTTGCATGCCAACAGGATCTTCCTGGTATCTATCACCTCTGAGAACCTCTTCTCCATCCTTAGAGACCCTCCTTTACACACTCACTTTGGAAGGACTATGTCTATAGTGAGTGAACCTCTCTCTCACAGCAATGTTTGGCCAGGAAGAAAGGGGAAGGCAGCAGCAAGACTCACATCTGGAGGAGAAGAGCCTCCAAATACAGTGCTGGACTGCTGGGCTGAGAAGCGCCTTGGGGTGACATAACAATAGTCTTAAATGTGTGTGTCCCAGGGCAGAAGGATTTTGTTCTGTTGTGGTTTGGGTTTTGATTGTTATTCTTTTAGCTTGGAATGAGGAGAGTGAGGGAAGCAAGGGAGGCTGCAGGAAAGGAGCAGCTGTGCAGAAAGTGGCCGGGAAAAGAGGGAAGAGAACTCAGACACGTCCTGCCTCTGTAAAGCTGGTCAGGAGAGGTTGCCATGGATGCTCTCCAGCTTAACTCTGAGCACGCTCTTTAGCAGCAGGCATTTCCAATCCTGCAGAAAGGCATGTCCTTGGGAGAGACCAATCCCAGAATGGAAGGTGGGGGAGGTTGGAAGAATGGAGAGGGAAGGAAAGGCAGAGGACATCACATTACCCTTAAGGGACCAGGCTGTGAATCCTTTCTGGCTCTTAGGGACTTCAGCATGGCCTCACAGGTCCCTCCAGCTCAAGACAATGCTGACAGTAAGAACTTAGCTCCCAGAGCTCAGCGGCCAAGGAAGCAGAAAAGCTCTTGGGGAGAGTTGACATCCTATGTCTTGGTGAAGTGCTGCCTGAGACCCTCTGCAGACCCGGGTCCCAGGTATCAGTCACCTGGGAGCAGAAAACCTGAGGCTGAGGTCCAAACAAGACATCAAATAACTCCTGAATACTGTGGGTAGCTGGGAAAGCCCCGAGGAGATGGAGCCACTAAACCTACACGGGTCAGCAGTGTCTCCCAATGAGAAAAATAATAAAAGCTGCGTTCAAGGCTATAAAGTTTAAAAAGCTAGAGAGCTCAGGCCCAAGGCTGAGGGGAGCTGCCAGGACTGCAGGAGACTAGCCACTCCCCCACCTGCCTTTCTCCAGCGGAGTCTGGAGCCATTATTCACACAGCATGCAAGTCACCCATTTAAAGTGCACGACTCCGAAGGTTTGGGTCTACTACATTATTAATTCTTTAAACTGTGGAAAATAGATGCAATATAAGATTTGTCATTTTAACCATATTTAGGTATACATTTCAGCAGCAATAATGACAAGTGCAGATTGGACATCCACATTCTCGTCATCCCCAAACAGACCCTGTCCCACCTTAAGCCATAACCTCCCAACCCTCCATCCCCCAGCCTTGGTAGCCTCTAATATTTTTTTTTAAAACCTGTCTCTGTGAATTTGCATGTTTTAGATATTTATCCTGGCAGAATCACACAGTACTGTTTTTTGTTTTCTTCTTTTGGGGCTTCAGTCTAGCTTGCAACATTTAGCATGCTGTCATTGTTCATCCGAGTCACAGCATGTGTCAGAGCTCATCTCGTCCAATGACTGTACTCGCTTGTGTTGAATAAGGTGCATTTCCGATTCCCTTGTCTGCATTTGGAAATCCCACCATCTCCACTGATAGGCCTGAAAGATGAGTAGTCTTCGTATCTCTCTTCTACGGATGGGGTGCAGAGAAGTATCCTTCCCCAAAGCACAGAACCAGACAGTGGGCCAGCCAGGACTGCAGCCCAAGCAGAAGCCAGGCCCCTTCAGGCCACTCTTCACATCCTTCTCCTCTAGGTGCCTCTCCCACTCCTCCCCTTGCCCCTTGTGCCCACAGCATGCACTTGCCAGCTCTGGAATCCCTGCATGGGACCCTGAAGCTCCGAGACTCTGGACCTTTCTCCCCCAGGCTGTGCTCCCCACCTGTGGTCACCTAGGACACAGGGTCAATGGATCTGAAGTGCCTAGCTGTCTTTGTGTCCTGTTGTGCATGCTTGGGAACCCCTCAGAAGAGGCAGCCTTGTTACAGCCCACAGGCCAAGGAGGCATGATGTAGATGCAGCTGCTGTGAGCCTTGTGTCCTCTGCCGCCAGTCCTCAGGACCCGACCCTGGCTGGGTCTGGCTGCATCTTCTATAATACGAGCCTGTTTTCTTTGCAGAGGGAAAGCAGTAGGCAGTCTTCTTCCACATACAGTTTCTGACAGACTTCTTATCCCTAAACTGAACGTATTCCAGGCCTGCACTCAGTTCAAAGCCTCCTCATTCCCAGATCCAATCAGTAACCCACCCCTCCACACCTGTACCTCTGCCCTTGTACTAATCCCTCGTGCTGGGTGTTCCTGCTTGTTACAGACCTTCACCCAAGTCTGTGGGGCCTGGTGTGCTTTTCCCCTCTGTGTGTCCTGCCCCACTATGTCTGGGCAGAGTCCCTGCCTTCAGGCACACTGATGCTTCTGCAGTGCAAGGCATGAATATTCACGCCAAGCAGGATAAATAAAACACTATAGATAGCCAGAGCTCAGGGCAGGTTTGGCCTCCGAATGAGTTACATAAAGACTCTGCTTTCTGGTTGTGTTCCAGATAGGGGAGGCTGGGCCTGACTCAGTAATTCTTGGTTTCATCTAATTCCCCCACTTACCCCTCCTGGTTGCCACCTCTCTGCCAGTCTACATCCATGCCCTCTGTCACCCAGTGGTTAGCTGCAGCACAATCCATTGCCCCAAGACCTTACAGACTGCTCTTAAGAATCCCAAGTCCCTCACACCATGTAACAAAATATAGTCTCACTGCCTCCTCCCCCAACAGGCCTCATTTGACAGGATCCTCCAGCCTCTCTGTCATTAAGGAGTTTACACAGACGGTGGAGTAGAGACATGCGGTATAGACAAGAGTCAGCTGAGAAGGAAAAATCCCTAGGAGACTGAGGAAGATACTTTGCTTTGGAAGTAGAGAAGTCAGGATGTGATCCAGTCTCAAATTCCTTCCTGGCCTTTGCTTGCTTGGCAGCTGAGTGCCTGACTTTCACCCTCAGCATGAGGTCTGAAGGTGGGTTCTGAAAACACTGTCTTCCTGGGAGCCCCAAGTCACCAGAGGATAGGGAAGGACACTTTGGGAGCCAAAATACAAGTCAGAATATTGACAAGGACAAAGTCAAGCTTTTTTGGTGGTTGTAGTTTTAAAAAATTCTATTTATTTATTTTTATGTGTATGAATGTTTACTGTTATGTATATATGTGTACACGTATGTGTGCCCGGTGCCTGTGGAGGTCATAAAAGGGTACTGAGTCTCCTGGAACTAGAGTTCCAGAGGGTTGTGAGTTACCATGTGGGTGCTGAGAACTCAACCATGTCCTATGAAAGACCAGGAGGTGATATTAACCACGGAGCCATCTCTCCATCCTCAACACGACCAATGAAGACTATAGAAAACTTTCCCTTCCAAACTTGGTCATGCAGACTATTCAGGAGGCTGAAGCGGGAGGAGCACAAGTTCAAGGCCTGCCTTGGCAACTTAGTGAGGCGATGTTTCAAAATAAAAAGTTTACAAAAAAAGTAAGGGATATAGCTGGGTTGTATAGCATTTATCCAGTATCTTAGAAGTTCTAGCACTGAAGAGGAAAAAGGCTCACCCTCCAAGTAAGTGCAATCAAGGTGGCAGGGAAGTCAAGCCTCCGATGAATTTGGGAGCAGTCAGCATCTGGGATCTTGGAGTACTGGTGGTAAGACTCCCCAGAAGCAAGGGCACATCTTTTGATGAGAACTGACCTTTAATTTTATGCATACGAGGGTCAACCTTCATTCCTAAACACTGAATTGTCAGCTCCTTACTGCCTGGGACTGGGAGACCTGGGTGTTTAAACATCCCTTGAGACCTGTAGTTAGCTGCAATCTTCAGCCCCATTGCCCTGCAAAAGTAAAACCCAATTGCTGCTATTGGAAGGGAGGTTATCATCAATGCCAGAGCAGGTGAAGGAACGAGAGTGGCCTCATTTGATAGACCTCAAGGGCAACCCCTCAGCTGCAGGCTCCTGCACTGTCACTTCCCCTGCCCGGGACCCAGGCCCACCGGGAAGTATGATGCACACAGGAGCAGAAGGGACGAGAGGTGGAGATGGTTAAGCCTTAAAAGATGACAAATAAAGACAAATGGAGAGGAACAAGCCAGGAGAATGTCTGGCTTCAGCTCCCTCCTCTCCCCACTTCCCCTAGAAGATCAGATTATGACCTAAAATCACTGGATACATATTTTATTATGTGGATAATTTAAAGGATTAGAGTGAGACAAAGAATTCATAAGCTGTAGTCACATTCGAAGACAAATTGTTTCCATTAATCTCAGAAGAAGGGAGGGAAGGAGAGAAATGGGAGAAATGCACGTGAGAGGCAGGCTAGGAGTGCATGCTTGGGAAAGGGGGCGCGGACAAGGATGCTTTCTTCTCTTCCTGCCTTAAGCAGTGCCCCCACCCCTACTCTGGCCTGCTTGCTCCAAATAAGGCTGATCTGCAATGCAGATTTATCTCAGCTGCTTTTTGCTTCTGTTGCCAACCAGGGATGGTTTAAATAACATGTATTGTTCTGTGTGATTCCTTATGCAAATGTTTCTGGCCTGTTTGTTATTCCTGAATAATTTCCAAAGCCTGCTGTCTGGGCAGAAGAAATGGCTTATTCTCCCAGCTGTGCTAGGAGTTACCTGCCGGAGCCAAAAGACAAGAGAACAGGCCCACTGTGGAAGAGCCAGGTCTACAAGCCCCATCCCTCTAACAAGGTTCTAGACTGGAGAACATCATGTTGGTAAAGAAATCCAAGTATCTAATGTAACAATGGGATTGGTACAGTAGAGGAAATGGAAGCCCAGAAAGGGAAGTAACCAGCATGCTTGCTTCACCATGACGAGCAGGGAGCCTTGTATACAGGCAGACTGTGGGACCAAGATTTGCCCTACCGTAGATGAGTGGACAAAAGAATAAAATGCTTGACCTTGGACTCGATGAGTTGACTGTGTAGGCATTCGCTGGGCTCCTGCTCTTTGCTAGAATTGTCTTAGTCTGTGCAAGCACAAAGTAGGCCTTCTTCTCAAGAGCCCAGTGCTCTGAATGAGTAGAGGCCCCAGACGCATGGCCTTCCTCATATTTACATCCCTCCCACTTCCACTCTCCCCAAGGTTTTGTGTATCCCACGATTTTCTTACACTTGATAGGTAGTGAAGGCTAGCCCTGAATTCCTCGTTTTCCTGCATACCCCTCCTGAGTGCTAGGATTACAGACATGTACCACCATGCAGGGTTTATGGGGTGCTGGGGACCAAACCACAAGCTTTGTGCATGGCTACATGAGCAACCCACTAACTGAGTTCTACCCGCAGTGCTGTGCCCTGGCTGCACCTTGAATGCATCAGATCATCACCTCCCGCCCACTGAATGAGGGCTGGCATATAACTAGCCATTCAGATGGTACTTACATAACAGTAGGGGACAATATTCTGTGTTGTGTCTTGATGTGGGATGTCCTTTTGTATGTGCTGCTTTTATTGGCTAATGAATAAAGCTATACTTAGCAGAGTAAAGTCATTGACCTAGACAGCATTATTCATTAGCCAATAAAAGCAGCACATACAAAAGGACATCCCACATCAGTGTCTTTTGTTCACTCATTCATTCATTAGCGCCATATATTCAATAAGCAAACCTGAGCTGTCCCCCAGTGATCACTAGTAAATTGTGCAGAGCTGAGATAGACAAGCTACAGCAGAATTGGGTCTGCACCTGTACTCTGTAAGTTGTGAGGAAGCTCTCATACCCCGTGCCTCGTTTTCCTCACTTGACAAGCGAGGCAAGGCTGACCCAAGATCAAGTCAGGTGATACAAGCAAAACTCTTAGCACAGAACCTAGTGTGCAAACCCTGTTCGAAAATGCTATGTGTGTGTTTATATGTATTCTAGTATTTTTTAGTTTATATTTTTCTTCACTTCTTTGTGTGCATAAGAGTGTATATGTCTAAGTGTATGATCTCAGCACTCAGGAGGTACAGGCTGAAAGATCAGGAATTCAAGACTAGCTTTGGCTATACAAGCAAGTTTGAGACGACTCTGGGATACAGAATACCCCAGGTTGGAGGGAAATGTGAATTCATAATAGCATGGTGTGCTTCAGGGTGCTGAAGAAATCCTAGAACCTCGAGACAGTGGAAGTGCCTGGTGCCGCAGCATCCATTTTAGAGGACTGACCTCTAGAGAGGGGGCCTGCCTTGTGTTCTCACAGTCTAAGCCTGTTCTGGCAAGGAGCAGGGCCTCGTACACCTGCAGGGTCCAGCCATCTGATCTTGTGTGCCTATGACACAATGCATGTGTTGAGGTTGGAGAACAACCTCCAGCTGTTTCTCTTCTTTCAACTTATGAACCCTGAGAGCCAGACACGGGTGTCCGAGTTAGCAGAAAGCACCCTTACCCATGAGCCATCTGGTCACTCCCCAAACTTACATTTTATAAAGAAAAATAAACTCAGTTGTATACTGGGAGTACACCAATCTCTATCTACCAGTCTCTCTGCTCAAACTTGCCTCTGAAATAGAGCTTGGATACATGTGTAACATGCTCTGGGGTGCCCAGGATGGCATCTGCAAGAGGCCAAAAGAGCAAACTCTAGAGGAAGAGGGCCATGTGTGCAGGAAGACTGAGAGTAAGGCCGCTAGGTGATGTTCAGAGGGGTAGATCAGTGGTGGCTTCTTCCAAAACCATGGGCTGGTTGGTGTGGACCAAGCAGTGTTTCCCAAAGTGTGTTTTCTAGTCCACAGATTAACCTAACTTGGTTCATCCAAATATGCCCTTTCCTCTAGCTCCACCTTTAGCTCTCGCCCCCTTAAACTGGAAAGGACCCCCACCTGCCCAGCCATCCTCCCTCTGTCCCACAGGGCTGTACAGACAGTCAGGAAACAAGATTTCGCTCCTAGGCTTGGGAATGTCTATGATGTTCACAGAGAAGTAGACATAATTAACACAGTTGTTTTTCCAAACAATTAATGGTACTTTTTTTTAAGTATGTCTTAATTTAAAACATGTTAAGCAAATAACTGTGAGGTAGAGCTCAAAGACAGCAAAATCACAGGCAGGGGGTCTGCAAATGGAAAGCCCACACAGAACACATGAATGAGGCCATCAATGATGGCTGGAAAGGCAGAACAACAAAGACCAGGTCTGTGGTTGCTTCCAGCCAAGACTCAAGAACTTAAGTTGATTTCACTGGCAGAGCTTCTCTTGAATCCACCACATAAATTGAAGGACTAGGTTCCTCCTGTCTTACATGCTTTTCTCTTATCTGTAACAAAACGCCTGATAAAGCAGCCACTTGAGGTGGGAAGGATGTGTGGGCTTCTGGTTTCTAGAGATTTCAATCCATGATGGTGGGCAAGGGGTTGCAGTAGAGCAGGTGCTGGAATGCAAGATCATGGCTTGGCCAGGAAGCCGAGAAGGGATCAGCAGTGGGACCATGTTACAATTGTTAAAGATGTCAAAACAGTGCCCCAAGCTGATGACCACATGCTAAACACATGAGCCTATAGAAGACATGTCACATTCAAACCAGAGCACTTTCTGTAGAGATTGGCACACTTCGGGCTGACAGATAGATGGAGACCTATGGTGATGTTAATCTTACGGTGTTGTGTAGGGTGTGCTCCTTGGAGCAGATTGATGGGCCCTTTTGGACTTCTCTGCAGCCTCTACTGTCAGTGGACACATGGAATCCAGATGAACCAGAGGAGTTAGATCACTAAATGGACACCTCATTGGTGCACTGGACGGGTGGGCTGTAACCCTCAGATGTTCCATGTATGATTCCCAGGCTTGCTGATTCAGCACTTTCTCAGAAATGCCATTTCCATGGTCCTTCTTCAACTTCCCAAACCAGCAACAGAGGAAAAAACTGGAATCTTCCAATCCTAGCTCAGCCCCTTAAATATGTTACAGCCATCCATATTCCTCAGATTCTTCACCTGGACCATACAGAAATGAGCCTGACTTGTTGGAGTAGGAATGAGGACTAAAGGGCTGTGTACCCAGAGAGCTCTGACCACCATCTTTTGTGGGGTGAGACGTGCCGTGTGAATTCCCATCATTAGGGTCCTCCCATGAATTCATCTTTCATAAGCACCCCAGCCAAGTTTGAGAGCCACTGCTTCCAGTTGTTAAGTTCTGCGAATCCCGTTCCCAAGTCCCCCCTTTTCCTTACTCCCTCCAGGGTCGGACTTCATTCCTGCAGTCAGACTCTAGCCCTAATAACTGCCCAAATAGGTTCCTTTGGGAATACAAGACATTTGAATGGCTGGATCTACCTCAAGTTTTGTTGAATCATACGGAATACCACTGGGCTCTCTCCTGCCACCTGTTTTGGGCTTCAAATTTTACAATATATACATTCATATGTACACACACATACACACACACATACACATATGCACACACACACACATGAGGCAGACCTAGTGTTGACACTGAAAGAAAGGGCAAAAAATAAACATCAACAAAGGCAAGTGGAGTTGACCGTTCAATCTTCCTACGGTCAAGTTTGGTCCTGATCCTGCACCTGTTCAGCTCACTCTCTCAAGCAGAAAGGACAGGGATGTGGAGAGAGTTGAGAGCTCCCAGCGAGGATGAGCCAAGACCCCTGAGTGACTGGGGGGGGGGGCTGTAAAGTCAGAAGCTGCTTCCATAACTGTTATGGTTTTAATAACCACCACAATAATGATGTCACTGTGTCCAGCACCTTTCTTTTATGGTAGTATCCCCATCCTCCCTGAGGAGTGGGTAGAGGCAAGAGTCATTCTTCCTTCACTAAATACTAAATTGATACCAGATCTTGATTATCCCTGAGTTCTGGAAGGAATATGGGAAAGGCCATAAGCTTCCAGAGTTCCTAAAGCACCTGTCTGTTTATCAACACATACTCCTGAATGCCTTGCTCAAGGGGTGGGTAGCCAGGGTGGCAGGGGCCAAAGCCCTGATCAACCTGTCAGGGGCCACACAATCTCCCGAAGTCTGAGATAGTCACACATGGAAAGGAAGAGAAGAGTACAGTGAGAGGGAGGGATGTGAAGCTAGCGCAACCGGAACAGCTGTATCTTGTCCCTTAATCCTGTTTTCTCATTCATAGCGCGGGACAGTAACTCCCTCACCACATTGCTCTGAGGACTCATTGTTATGCATCCCCAAGCCTAGAATTACCAAGCCCAAATATGCAGTACTGTTTTTCCTATACATGCACAATGCAGTTCCTTCCCCATCTTAACTAAGCACTCTTCATGCACCGTGACCGAAACTTCCGGCAGTTTGAGGTGTGATAGAAAACTAGCAAGCATTTCTCTTTCCTTCTTCACGGCTTCACAGATCGAGCATTTGTTCTTACTGTAAATCTTAGCAACCTCAGCATGCGATTTTTCTCTCCTTGTTAAGTGGAGAACGTTCACCTTCATAGCACCTTACAGCCTCCCTTCTGCAGGTCTCCACTGCCAGCTCCACAATCCTTGTGCTCTGCACCTTTTACCAAGTGAAATAAAGGCCACAACCACACACACAATACATAGCCACAGTGATACCAATATCCTGACGGCCCATCTGATACCAAGACGGCTACCAGGTGTCTTATGGTGGGTCACTTATATCAAGTGGCAATGCCAGACAAAGGAACGAGGAACCCATCTGGATGGAGTCCAAAGCAAGATTCTCTCGGGCCACCCAGAATGATATGCAGTGTAAACTTCTCAGTTGTGTATTTCTAGAATGTTCCATCTAGTAAATATTTTCAGCTAGTCGTTGGCTGCAATAGACAATGCAAACCAGGGTAAGGGGGACCCCTGTGCCGCCCTAGTGAGGCCTTGTTCTCCTCTCCCTCAGCTCTCATGTCTCTCCCCACTTCTCCCCCACACCTGCTCCTCTCTGGCAGGCAAGATGCCACCTGCCAAGCCTGCCTGACCCTTGGGTAGCTATGCAAGCTCTTCATTTAGATCACAGCCTGAGGTAAAAAACAGATCTCGGCAATTCTGCTCAGACCTCACTCCTAATGCAGAGCCTCTGGTAACAGATGTAATCCATTAGCAGGGAGGGTGATTAAAAACAAAACACTACTGTCACTTAATCTGCGTGTTTCTTAGTTTGGACTTGACCTTAGTGAGACCTGGTAATTATCCAGAGTAATGGAGACTATTCCAGAGTTCCGTGAGCAAGTGCTAAAATAATGTCATTGACACCTCTGTGATGTCAGTGTCCCAGTACAATCTGAACGGCCCCATTTGCTGCCGCACCTTGAAAACAGAGGCCTCGTTTCATGCTATGTGGGGAAGCCACTGGCGACCCCATCTCTCCCATCTCTAGTCTACAGAGACTCAGAGAGGCCATGTTTGGGGGGGGGGGGTGCAAAAGGTAGGAGACAATGTTGAGGTTTCCGCGCCCTGTATGGAAAAGGGCAAGACCTAAGGTGCACAATAGTTTTCTTTTCAGATCTGAAGGCCACAGAAGAGCAATTCAGATGTCCAGGGCACACTGGTGGACAGCTACCACGGGCATGTTTCTTCTCAAAAAGGGGAGCGAATTTTGAATACTTAGAGCTACCTCATCAAGAAATAGGCTGTTCCAAAAGGGAAGACGCGCACAGAGATGACTCAGTGAAGCTGAGAGAGAAAACCTGTGAACAGAGTCAGAAGTGGGAACATATGTGCTAAGGTTCACGGACTCTGTCGTTATCAAATGTGTAGAGCACGTGAGCTGGAGGAGAAAGAGGGGCATGCGGAGTTCTCTGGAAGGAGGAGGCCTCAGGAACAATCAAACTGAACTGAGCAGAAAGGGCACACTGCAAGTCACAGTCCCACTAGTCATGGCCCGGTCCTGCCACCCTGGCCTCCTGGTCCTGCCTTTCCAGGAAAGTGCTCAGACGACCAGCACATGGAGGACCATCACCAGGACCTGAGGTAGCTCCCGGCAGCTCTTATCACTAAAGTTCATGTTCACACACCACACCAAGGAGTTGGGTGCTGGGAAAGCAAGGGCTCCGAGTTCGTTGTGGCTTGACTGAACTGGGTTACCTTAATCATCTGATCCCATTATCCTGTGTTGCTGGTAGCTAGAGTGAAATGGGGCGGGGGGGATGAAACAAGCAAACAAGCCACTGATGGGCCAATCATTGCATTGAGATGCTGCTGAGCCAGGTGTGGATCCACGCCAGCCCCACCCTACAGCCCCACAGCTGCAGTCTCAACTGAGCCCCTAGAGAGAGTGGGGCATGCAGTCAGTTCCTTAACTTCTCCAAGCCCCAGATTCCCTTATCTGCGAACAGGAAAGGAAATTCTTATCTCTTAGGGTTGCCATGATGATGAGATGAAACAGAAATAATGTGTCTATCTCAGGAGATAAGATTAAGACAGTGTCTCCCACAGGGTAAGCGCTCAGCAAATCACCATCTACTCATTTTCCTTCCTCATTCAGCCAAAGTGATAGACAGTCGTGGGGTAGACATGATACTAAGAAGGTAGCTGGTGTAGGGAGAATATCTGTCAGACCCTCAAAGCTGTGCCCAGCCAGGCTGAGTTGCAGCCCTGGAAGAACCGCTCTACTTTCGGAACAAGTGATGAAAGAAACAGGCAGACAGTAGTGACTTTAACCCAATACCTAAGGGCGTAGTAACTGTCCTTGTGGGAGTTTCTGTGGCTGTGAAGAGACACCATGACCACAACAATTCTTATAAAGGAAACCATCTGGTGGCTTGCTTACAGTTCACAGAGGTTCAGTCCATTATCATGATGGTGGGACATGGCAGCATGCAGACAGACATGGGACCGGAAAGGTAGCTGAGAGTTCTATATCCTATAGGCAACAGAAAGTGAACTGTCTCACTGGGTGTGGCTTGAGCATATATGAAACCTCAGAGCCTGCCTCCATAGTGACACACTTCCTCCAACAAGGCCACACCTACTCCAACAAGGCCACACCTACTCCAACACGGTCACACCTCCTAGTAGTGCCACTTACTTTGGGAATCATTTTCTTTCAAATCATCTCAGGGACACCAAATGTGTATCTAGCTAATCTGTTAGGCCAAGTTGGGTAATATTATCTCTACTACCCCAACTTTGAACTAACTGGGGTAATCACTGAGCCTTGATGGCTGCATCCCAAGTGTCATGACACCCGTCGCAGAGGTGGCATGAGGACTTGATACAGAATGCTTAAGTCTCCCAGCACAAGGTTGAGGCAAGTAGATTTACAGTAACATTAATCACCAACCCCCTTTTCCCACCTGTTGCTTATTCCAGCATCTGGCTGGGCCATCACAGTGATGCCGGGTACCCTGAGCAAGTGACTTGACTCCTCAGTATCCCTGGTACTAGGGCTGTTACACATACTAAGACCAGTACCAGGCCAAAGTGGGATGGGAAGGAAGAAAACAAAGAATGCTGAGAAACTGGCCAGTGTTTATTAGGAAAAAAATTCTTGGTGAATTTAAATGGAATTAGTGTACCTTGTCTCATACCAGATGCCACGCTGGTCTATCTTTAGAAATTCTAACCCAAGGAAGGTTCTGGGGATGCGAGCATCTCTGCTCTCAAGGTTGGCTCTATAAATACCCTCCAACCCGGCCTCAGCAGCTCTCCTCTGATCCAGAAATAGCCCCTCCTCTCTTCTCTGTGGCTCTCTCTGTTCTCCGGCAGTGGCTCCCAAAAGCTCCAGCTCAGCGCTCCAAGCAAGGCGATGTGAAGTCTCCTCCCCTGCCCTCCTTTCTCCACCTCTGTATCCCCAAAGGCCAGGCTGGGCTTCACCAGTTTGCTGTGGAGCTGGGAACAGGGAGCAGAAAGGTTATGGAGAAAAGATAAAAATGCTGAAGATGAGCGTGGTGAAATAATGACAGGGGACAGGAGAGAGGCAAGTGGACAGGACCTGAAGGGAAGAACGAGGCAATATTCACGCTTCCGGCAGCCATGTTCACAGCTCCGGCTCCTAGCACTGAGGACAGTGGTGAGAATAGATGTAGCCTGGGGGGGGGGGGGGGACTCTACTAAGCTTACGAAGAAGTAAAACAGGTAAGTCTTGTACAATGAAGCTTAGAAATGTGAAGGCCAAATTATTTGGGGGGGGGCTGAAAACCTGAAGAGAAAAGGGGAGGCCAAGAAGGACGGCATTTCCTCGGTTCTCTTGTGTGTAGATGCTGCTTAGTTTGAGTGGTCTCTGAAACTGGGGTGTAAAGTCTGTTGTCTGAATGACATTAATTGAGTGCACTAGAAGGACTATGTATTTAAGGTGACCTGAGCAGAAGTTTTCTGTAATGAAGCTTAATATGCCTTCCTACATCAAATAATGACATATACACCACACACACACACACACACACCACACCACCACTACACTGTACAGTACATACAATACCACACATGTATACCACCCACAGACTACCACAAACATGTACACCATGTCACGCACACACCCTGTATATACCGTTATACAATATATGTCTCGCATACATATACACCACACAGTCACCATACCCAGACTACCTATATATCACACACACACACACACACTACCACCACTCTTCACAGACACCATACCACATGCACAAACTATACACATACAACACACACACATATCATACATATACACAATACACTAGACCACACCCAGAGAGGCACAGTTCATGGCCTGAAAAGGCTCCCAGGCTCCTGTCATCTCACACTAAGATGTCTCTGCCCTAGTAAGCTCGCACTGGTGGGGAGGAGGTGTCTAGTGGCCACTCAACCGATGAGAATCCCTTCCCCATTCCTTCCCATCAACTGTGGTAAATAAATAGTAGGGAGAGAAAGAAAGCAAGGCGGGAGGCAGGGGTGAAGCAGGAATAAAGTGATGTGAGGACAAGTAAGGACTCAAGGGGAACAGAAAAATCATCGATTCTAGGTGTGGTGGCACATGTCTGTAATTCCAGTACTCAGGAGGTTAAGGCTACTTTGAGTTTGAGGCCAACTGAGGAGTTGAGTCCCAGGGCATCCCAGGAGACAAAGTGAAAACCTGTAGCAAGTTAAAAAGAAAAAAAACAAACAAACATAAACTTAAAAAAGTAAAAGAAGAGATGGGAAAGAAATAGTTTTCAGTTTTCCTCTTCTGCCCCATGTCTTCAGCTCTCCGTCTCTCTCTCTCTCTCTCTCTCTCTCTCTCTCTCTCTTTCTCTCTCTCTCTCTCCCCTCTCTATTCTCTCTCTCTTCACCCTGCTAGAACCCAGATCCCCTACCTTTCTGCACATATACTCATAGCCCAACCCCCATGATCCACATACTAGAACTAAGCTCCACCCCATGGTTGTGATAAACAGTACACAGTCTTGCTCCCCTGGCCACACTCTGAGAACTGCAGTTGCTCTTGGACATCTGTGCAGCCTTGGCAAATCCTGGCCCTCCCTGTGCCTCAGGCTAATGCTGAGTCAGGGTCATAGCACAAGTGTAGGTCAAGGGTGGTGGGGAGTCACTGTAGAACTGTTCTGAAGATAAAGGTATCCTGCAGCCACAGCCAAAGGCACCATTATTCTCTGGGAAAAACCACGATATGGTTCCTGATTGGACAAAGAGCTATGTGTGAGATTTTAACACAAGTGGGGACTGTGGCCCCTGTCCTCACCCCTGGGATATCCCCTAGGACTCTCTTGTCTGAGCCCTGTAACCTGGGGGAGCTTTGTGATTTGACATCAACAACCTACCAGTTATTTGGGGGTCCAGAGACCTGACTTTGCAGCCCAGTCTTGAAGAAATCACAGGCTCGCTCCTGAACTTCTGCAGGGCGAGTAAAATAGTCAGCAAGAGTACAGGGTTAAAAGCCAAGAAAGCAATTTAAATAAATAAAAAAAAGAACTCAACTCATTCTGTAATATTTCCTATTTACATTGAAGAAATGTCAATTCTTGGCTTTAAGCCTCGCAAGAGACCAAGGATTTAAAGATACTTAAGAGACAGATATAAATCTTTGATAAGACAATAACTGCAAAGAGAGACACGCTGGTTAGATTTGGTCACAGCACTTCCTTTCTTCCTGACTTGACTTATAAGCATCTCGGTGCTCCACTTGCTGCAAGAAAGTGGCCTCTCTCATCTTCCAGGCTGGCTTCTTCCTGTGACACCAGCACCATGTGCCTGTGCATGTTTTCACAACAGGAAAAAGGAGAAGAAATGTCCTTCTGTTTGTACTCAAGCCCCCAAAGTGAAACATACAGGTGCCTGGTAAGACCCTAGTGGTTCCCAGGGCCATTGGCAGTCCCCTGGCAATCTACCATCCCCTGTTAGGGAAGGTAAACGTGAGGTCATATTCAGGATCTCAGATAGAACTTGAAAGTCAGCATAGGTGATAGAGCCAAGGGGAGATTCTGGGTATTCTGTCAGTTTTCTCAAAAGCTCTGTTAGACCTCAGGTTAGATAAGGGTTAACAAGGAGAAAGTCTAGCCAGCATGGAGCAAAACATGGTTCTGGGCCAGCTTGAACAAAAGAGAGGAAGTGGATAAGAATGGAGACGTGACTAGGCTGGCAAAAAGCTGTGTAGAGGCAGGAAGGCCTTCTGGTCTACCTCATAAGAGTCTGCATACTTAAGTGGTATCAGGGATCACTGGTATCGATGATCAGTCATGAAATTCAAGCACCTTTGTAATCTCCTAGTGACCATTAAAGGCTGAGATTGAAGTACAACCTAAAAAGAAAACAACTAACCAGTTAACATATTTGCCTGCAGCAGCAGTGGATACTTTTCTCCTTACTGTGACAGAATCCACGAGGAAAGCAACTTAGTGAAGAAAGGATTTGCTTTGGCTCAGCTTGAGGGTAGAGTCCGGTGTGACAGTGAACGCATTGTAACAGGACCATGGAGGAATAGATCATGTTTAGTCTACACTGAGAAAGCAGAGAACGATGAGTGTTGGTGCTCATCTCACTTTCTCATTTAGAAAGATTTATTTTTATTTGATGTATATGAATGTTTTGTGTTTATATATTTACATATATATGTACTGCATGAGTGTCTGATGTCTTCTAAGGCCAAGAGAGGGGGCCAGACCCCCTGGACTGGAGTTATAGATTGTTGTAAGCTACTACATTGGTTCTGGGAACAAAACCTGGGTCTTCTGCAAGAGCAGCCAGTACTCTTAACCACTGATCAATCTTTCCAGTCCTCGCTTTCTCCTTTTTATTCAAACCAGTACTCCAGTCCACAGAATGGTGTCACTTTTTGGGTGGGTCTTTCCACCTCAGTTCACCCAATCTAGAAACTCTCTTAGAGACTTGCCCAAAAGTTTGTCTGCTAGATGATTCTAGTTCTTGTCTAATTGGCAACTGACATTAGTCATCACAGGAATGAACAAAAGAAATGATAAATGTGTTTCTTCCCCTGGAACCAGGCTGCTGTTAGTCATTAAGTGAAAAGAGAGGTCTAATGTTAGCTGCTCTCTGGACATCACTCTAGCCTGTGTCCCAGTGAAGCCCATCCCCTTGTGCTCACTTGGGCTTTGCTGGCTCAGATTCCATCTGTGATTGCAACCACATTGATCCTCTTTTTCCTAAAGTCTTACCCACATGTATCTGCAGGCCCTGAAGGTTCTTGTGAGCTGGCACCGAGTGTCCCCTTTTTATCCACTCTAACCTCTATTGCCAATGAATTGTAGCCTAGCTTTGTACCCAGCAACTTCCATAGGGGAGATACCTTCATCTTTGAGGATGCTGTCCTATAGTAGCAGGCCGCTTGTTGGTTCCCGGCCACCTGGCTAGTTTAGACCTGAAATAATCACACAGAATCTGTATTAATTAAATCTCTGCTTGGCCCATTGGTTCTAGCTTCTTAATGTCTAACTCTTATATTAATTTAACCCATTTATAATAATCTGTATATCACCACGTGGCTATGGCTTACTGGGTAAAATTCCCAATGTCTGTCTCCTGTGGCTCCATGGCCTGTCTCTGACTCTGCCCTTCTTTCTCCAAGCATACAGCCTAGCTTTCCCTGCCTAGTTCTGTTCTTCCCTGCCATAGGCTCAAAGCAGTTCTTTATTCATTAACCAATAAGAGCAACACATAGACAGAACGACCTCCCACATCACTGTCCCCTCAGAGGAATCCTCGGGAAATGGGAACTTCTGCTAATAGCTGCTTGCTTTCCCTCGTGTGTCAGGCAAAGTCAGAGGAACACTATGCGGTCTTTCCTCTTCATTCATTCCAGGGTACCAAGAAGGTCTTCTAGCATCTCACTCACCCCTGAGGGCTGAGTCTCGATGAGCCTACTGCACCTTCTCATCAGCCCCTAAGCCTGCTTTCTTTGGACATGATGCTAAAAGCCAGAAGGAAAACCTTATCTCTCCCCCAGGCTGAAGTCTGGCACAATTAAAAAGGTCAAACTGTCTGTGGCCACAGGAAAGAAATCTACCCACATGTGTCACTTATCTTCAGGGACCAAAGACACACTAACATCCTTGAAGCGCATCCAGTTCCTCCGAACACAGACGAGTGCTCCATGCAGGGCACCAAGGTCAATACCTTGAAGTAGTTTTCAAGGAACAGGTGCCATATTAGGCAGGCTATGAAGAACTCACCATGGAGACCCCCTCGCTGGGGCCTGGTGTAGTCGCCTTGTGTCAGTTGGTAGTAATGTAAACAGTAGTGTGAACAAGGTCAGGACTCTACACAGGCGCAGTAGTGCATGCTTGTAACCCCAGCACATGCAAGGCTGAAGCAGAAAGACCGCAAGTTCTGGGACAGCCTGGGCAACATAAGAAGCCCCTCTCTCGAAAAACAAAAGTCCACAATTTCTAATCAAGTATGGCAGGCTAGTTCTAAATAGAACACACATTTCTAATAGCCAGGAAAAAAAAATAATCCCAGTTTATGTTGAAACTAAGGTCCTTGCAACCATTCAAACATTGAAATAATGGCATCAAATCTCTTCAAAGTAGAAGTTAAGGGTTAATGTCAGATGGGCCCTGCCTGCCTCCCTAGCCTTGGTGTCCTACCCTGTGCGTACTCTGGTTCAGCCAATCCATTTCCACACCTGCCCATTGCTTCCACCTTCCTTTGGACTCAGACTCTCCACTGGGTACTGGGTTAAGACTCAAAAGGACCTCAGCCTCGCTGTGTCTTTCACATAGCATTTTCTGGGAAAGAGTCTATGCTGCAGGCTTTACATTGCCCTCGGTCACCTAGAACCTTCCTCTTTCAGTTAAAAAGCTAAGGTCCACCCAGGAAAGAGAAGTGGTAAGCCAGGCATAAAACCATGGAGTCGGGAGTGCAGCAAAGTGACCCTGGGGTGTCTCTGCCTCCTAAGTGAGATTCACGTCACCACTTCCTCCTGCTCTCCAGGAAGGCCTTGGGCAGAACCACCAGCTTCCCCATTTACTGGTCACGCAGCTGATGGTTTTCTCCAGGGTGCTCCTGTTGTGCTTGACCTGGCTTTCCTAGCCCTGCAGCTGCCATACAGGAAGGGGATAGGAGGATGGCAACCCTCATTATTTTTCACTAGGGGCCCCCTCATATAGCCACCCTCTGGCCCTCAGCCCAGTAGCGAGCTCATGCTTCCAGGCTGGCAGATGTCCTGAATGGCTGTGCCAGGTTCTCCAGCCAAGGGCACCTGGATCACTGTAGCACATGTGCCCTCACCTGGTTAAGTGGTCTTCAAAGGGAAATGGCGATTCACCTCACTGGCCTGTGTGGAAGCAAACACCACACACTCAGGTGTTCCCAGCTTCCCAGCTTCCACTGTCACACCCAGGATTCCCTGACAGAGAGCACACAACCCTTAATGTTCCATCTTTGACTCCCCTTTTTGGGGTGACTACAGCTTTGTTATCATGTTCTGGGATGTCCCTGACAATCCAGGCCAATGGGATCAGACTCTAAGGAGCCTCCATGTTCTAGAAATGACATGGGGCATGCTCACTGCCACTGGAAGTCAAGAGGAGGAGAGGATGTAGTCAGCGTGCAGGTACTTTCCACAGTTCCAATGAATGCCAGGAGCACTGCCACTCCCATCGGTACAGAGAAGGGGCAGACCATATCCTGATACTTTAGTCATACTGGGTGATCTTAAAATCTCATGAAGTCTATGGATCACATATACTATTTTGCCTATAGTTTAGGGTTGTTGCCAAAACAACAGGTCCCTGTGCACCCAGACCCGTAAGGCTGGTGGTTTGGTCCCTTTTATCCACACATTTCCATGTTTGGGCTGTGTAGTGCAGATAAGTGGTCCACATTTGTGGAATATTACTTTAATTGTGTGAAGGTGTGTTATATTTGCTTATGCTGCGGACTGTTACTTTAACTGTATAAAGGTATGTTACATTTGTTCATGTTGTGGAATATTACTTTAACTGCATAAAGATGTGTTTCATTTGTTTATGCTGTGGAATATTACTTTACCTGTGTAAAGGTGTGTTCCATTTGTTTATGCTGTGGAATATTACTTTACCTGTGTAAAGGTGTGTTCCATTTGTTTATGCTGTGGAGTATTACTTTACCTGTGTAAAGGTGTGTTCCATTTGTTTATGCTGTGGAATATTACTTTACCTGTGTGAAGGTGTGTTCCATTTGTTTATGCTGTGGAATATTACTTTACCTGTGTAAAGGTGTGTTCCATTTGTTTATGCTGTGGAATATTACTTTACCTGTGTAAAGGTGTGTTCCATTTGTTTATGCTGTGGAATATTACTTTACCTGTGTAAAGGTGTGTTCCATTTGTTTATGCTGTGGAATATTACTTTACCTGTGTAAAGGTGTGTTCCATTTGTTTATGCTGTGGAATATTACTTTACCTGTGTAAAGGTGTGTTCCATTTGTTTTGCTGCATTTGTTTAACATGGTAAAGGTGTGTTGCTTTGCTTGCTTACGACACTGATTGGCCAATAAAAAAACTGAATGGCCAATAACTAGGCAGTAGAAGGATATGTGGGGCAGAGAGAATAAGTAGAAAAGAAAGAGAGGAAGAGAACAGGAAAAAAAGAGATGGCAAGGACTGGCAAGCCAGGCAGCCACCAGACAGACAGCAAAGAGGCAGCAGGAAAGCAGAACATAGAGAATGAAAGAAAGGTTTAAAAAAAAAACCCTAGGCAAAATGTAGATAATCAAGTTATAAGAGCTAATAAGACAAGCAGAAGATACGGCTGAGCATTCATTAGTAATTATAAGTCTGTGTCATGGTTTGGGAGCTTGTTGGTGACCCAAAAGAAAGCCCACTACACACATACTCCTTCCTCTTCACTCAACACCTAGTACACAGGGCTCCAAGGTCCCTGAGCCCAACCACAACACACTGAGTCTCCTTCAGACTGTTCCAGCTCTCAAAGGATATGGATGGGTGAGGGAGGCTTTGTGGCGCTCGCTTCCTATCTTGATGAAAAATCTGCTATTTTTGCTCTGCTGCGGAAGAAAAATAGAAGCATGACTTCTACAGCCGTTGTGTTGCTGCAGCCCTGTACTTTTACTCGTCTGTCTTGTTTCCCACAATTAAAAATATATCCCTTCCCCTAGGAGTCTGCGCGTGCAGGGCCAGCCCTCCCCGCAGTACAGCGATCCTAGGGGGTAGGGCTGCAGACAGTGAGGAGGGGCTCTGAGCGTCAATAGCCAAGTCCTCATCTGTGATCCTTGGTGGCCTGGGGCTTATTAGAGTCTCCCCGTCTGTCAATTAGCCATGATTACTGCTCCCTTGCTGGGAGCTCCAAGGGCAGCTACCATTTGGTCAGGGAAATGTAATGATTGTTTGTTTATTAAATGGAAAGAAGTGCCCTGGCATGAGGGTGAATTTGAGCCCGAGTATGGTCCTGAGATGCTTCCCCTGCTTCAGTCTCTCCTGTCCAGAATCCCATTCTGGTGGATCCGCCAGGGGCCGTGAGGCAGGGGTTCTCAGCCTTCCTAACACTGCCACCCTTTGATACAGTCCCTCATGTTGTGCTGATCCCCAACCACAAAATTTTCATTGCTACTTCATAACCGTAATTTTGCTATTGATGTGGAATTGTAACGCAAATCTCTGATATTCAGGATATCTGATATGTGACCCCTGTGAAAGGGTCATTGACCCCAAAGGGGGCACGATCCATGGGTTGAGAACCACTGGTATAGGACCTGCTGGAATTTTCCTGTCAGGAGCACATGGTGACTTTAATTCATTCCTTGACTGGTGTCTGGGGTGTGTGGATGCCCCTGGAGAGACTCCAGGCACAGGCTAATGTGACCAAGGGGACTGAGCAGGTGATCCCCAGGCATGGTGAACTCTAGGAAGGCCAGAGGCCACCAGCTGTGGGCTCCAACAGCTGTCCAGTGCCAAGGCTGTCCAGGCTCAGGTAGTCCGGGTGAAAGCCACACCTCATCTTTCTCTCTCTGCTCATATCCTCCAGAGGAAATCTCCCCTTAGCAGGAATGCTAGTGCCACACTGACACAGGTTCAGATCCATACTGTGCCGCCTAACAGTTGCAAGTTCTTGGCAAACTCCCCTACACCTCAGCTGACTCTCCTGTGAACGTGGGTCATAGGGCAGGAATGACACCTGAGAAGGTGAATATGTAAAACAGGCCTGTGCTCATCAGGCCCACAACACAAGCTGATCACATTGATGTGTGAGAGTCTCTCCCTTGCCCTCCCCAGGGATTGAGACTCTCCTGCCCCCAGAGCTGGTTACCTGTCCCTGACTATTGAATGGCCATTGTCTACAGTCCTTTTCCAGAAGGCTAGGGGGAGGCCCCAAGCCCTAGTTCTTCCTGTTTGCTCTCCTTCAAGACAAACAACATGCCTTTGCTTTAAAACACCGATTGTAATCGCTAATCGGACCCAGAAAAGTACAACCAAATTCGGCGTTCAGGCCTAGCTACACAGATCTGAAATCCTAGTAGTCAGAAAGGTCTGAGGCCATCCTGGGCTAACAATAGTGAAACTTTGACTCAAAAATCAAATAGAGAAAATGTCATTCATCAGGCTGCAGTGAGACCTTCCATGCTGCACTGGCTGTCACAGCGCCCCAATTTTACTGTCAGGTAAGGGGGCTCCTGAGCCAGCTCTGAGGGGTCCTCTCACACTGTAAAGACTGCTCTCCTGCGGAAACAAGGGAAATGCCCTGCAGCATCTTCACTGAAGCCTCTCTGGCCACGCTCTTCTAGCAGTGCCTGCTGTGCGGTACCTCTCGCCAGGTGTTTCTTTTACAAGTAAGTGCCCCTCCCTACGCCTTGGCCAGTCTGATTTGCAATTGTTTCTTGGATGATCCCTCCGGTTCAGGTGACTGCAGAGCCTCCACTCCCGTGAATTTGGGCTCCACAGTGTACCAGGGAGCTCCAGAAGCAGTCTGTTCTTGAGGGCCTTGCCTTCCATGTTCTCCTCCTTCGCTCATGCAGTCACGGTCTCGGTTACCTTAGGCTCAGGTAAGCAATTGTTACAGGTGACCCTGATCGTTACCTTCCCACAGTCCAGTAGATGAAGATCCTGGTAGATGCAGAGCAAAACGCCACATCGGTTTCATTACAGGATCGAACAGTGCCCTCTGGTGGAGACAGAAGCAATGGCAGAACCACGCAAGGACTCTTAGAGCTTCCTTTTGGACCTGGGTCAGTCACTTAATTGGGTACACAAGTGGTGTTGCCAATGGAAGAGGAGGTGTGATCTTTCCCTGAGGATAACGCCACATAAGCCATAGCAGAGCCTAATTTCCTCTATTCCACCTCTTCTTTTTTACCATGAAAGGATGATAGCCCCGAGGAGTAAGTGATTCATCTCAGGGCGCACAGCAAACAAACGGAAGAGAATAGGCTAGATGAGTCCAAGGGCATTGATGACCCCCCTGTTCACATTCAGGAACACATCCAGGAGCTGGAGATTTGGACTGAGCCCTGCGCCATAATTATAGGCAAATGAACTCTACCCTGAGTTCTGACTTCCCTTTCTGAAATACCCGATCTTTAAGGAAAGTAGGAGAGAGTCATGATCAGTCTCCTCCCTCTCTCTCTCCCTCCCCCCCCTCTTCTTTCTTCTCTCTCTCTCTCTCTCTCTCTCTCTCCCTCCCTCCCTCCCTCCCTCCCTCCCAGGTGGCCCCTTTACTCCATGCACTTCAAGCCCATTTCCTTGTCTTCCAAGAAACCGAAAGAAATGGAAATTCTTTGAGGGTCGCCTCAAAATGCAAATATTCCTCTGTGGCTTCATCCCTCTCCCTGCTCACAGAACTCAGGGTGTTCTGAGCTTTGGCAAAAGGCAAAGCCGGTGCAGTGTCTTTGCTACTCATCGCACAGGGGAGAAGATCAAAGCCAGGACAAACTCTGCACCTTTTTCCCATCAACCCCCTGACCCAGGAGCACTCCCACGAGGGCAGGCACTCTGCTCCCAGAGACCCCTGGAATGAGAAAATGTCCCTGGTCACCCACATGCCCAGTTTCAATTGGACCGCAGACACACACAGTCTCCAAGGAGACCTGGCAAAGCTGTGGGCCACCATGAAAGTGCAGAGTACCTTGCTGGCTTTAGGTTGCTTGTGCTGGGAATGGAGAAGTATGGTTTTTGTGCTAAAGATGTGGGATTAAACAACAGCCTGAGTTTTCACCATAGCCTCCCCTAGTAGGACTTGGGGATGTGGGGAGCCCAATTCGCCTCTTCATTCATTCAGCAAACATTTTCCAAAAGTCACCTATGGTTTGGATAGTGTTTGAAAACTCAGAGATAGGGTAAAAAGTCCTAAACATTATGGGATGTGGAAGATGGGGAGGTAAGATTAAATAAGGTATACAATGTATTAGAAATACTAATATCTCTGAAAGAACCAAATGAAGCTGAGGAAAGGGGGAGGAAGTCCTGAGGCAGGAGAATGGTAAAAGAGGCAAAGACTACTCAACAGGTAGAAACAATTCAGAAAATGTGAGGAGCATGTGCAGAGGTCCTAGAGCCAGTGTGCTACCCAACAGGGGCAGCACGGAGCCTGTGGCTAAGAGAAAAAAGTCTATCAGTAGGAATGAGGTCAGAAGAAGTACGGCCAGATACCATAAGCCTGCCCCCACCATCGTAATTTTATCTTCTCCTTGGTATGATGGAGGTCACCGTGTTGTTGGAGGTGGTTCGTGTCCTAGTATATAGTGGGAAAGCATCACTCTGACTTTTGAGCATGGTGACTAACCAGGGCCCAGGTTAGGAGTGGGGAGACCAGCAGAAGGCCATGCAGGGCACCAGAGTTGAAGAGGGTGTCTGTTCAGAAAGTAGGAACCAATAAGTTTTTGCAGGTTGGGTATCTACTTTGAGCAGAGTTGGAGTGTCCAGTGTCCACTTACAAAGCTTTCCCATTGGACTTCTTCCCTTGACTTCCCATGGTGAATCTGTGTGAAGGCCAAGCTCAGGAAAGTCCAGTGAGCTTCCTAAGGTCATTCACAGCTGGAAGTCAACAGAGCCAGAAAACAGCCTGTCTTCCAGGAGTCAGTGAAATGTAACTTCAGTTGTCTGACCAGCCATTTTGCTCACCTCTAAACTGGAAGTGATCACCCGAAGCATCGTTATCTCTGAAAGGTCAAATGAGACAAAGGTCTGAACAAAACTCCCTACCTCAGCATCTCTCTGCTCCCGTAACCCTGACTTTCTCCAGACCCACCTTTCATGGAAGGTGCTTCTTAATCACCATTCCTCACACTCACCCCCCATAACTCAATCCCCTGAGGGCTATATTGGGTTGGAATTAGTTTGCAGATAGAGTTTCATGTATCCTGGGCTGATTTCAAACTCCTTATGTAGCCAGGGATGACCGTGAATTCCCAGTCCCACTTCCTCGACTGCAAGGGTCACAGCGGTGGGCTGCCATGCCTAGCTTAGGACAGCGGTACTGTTGATGACTTTCTTCCAGATGTGCATTAAGATGCTCAGTGTTACCTACCCCTATGTGACAGTGTACCCTGCAAACGAGCATCTCTACTTCCCTCTATAGGTTCTAGAATAGTCTTTGGACTTCAGTTGAAAAGCAGGTGAATTCAAGAACCTTCCTGGTCTTGTATTCCTCACTTCTCCCCAACCCCTTGTTCTTGCCCTGTGAATGGAGGTGATGTCCTCCAGAGTCCTTTCGTTCCTCAGGAAATCATCACGGGAACACTTTACCTTCAGCTAGTCAGCTGCCTGGGCTCTGGAGGGTCTGAGCGATGCTGTGCAATGAAAATGCAACATATGCCACGCTGCATCTCTCCTGAAAGTTCACAGTAAATAAAAACAATTACAGCAGATCATAGTAAGTTTAATAATATTTTTATTTAATCTGATATATCCTAAATACATCTTAAGCTTGTATTTAGAATACAAAAATTACTAAAGGGACCCTCTGTCCCTCTTGTTTGAGCTGGGTCATCTGCATTTGGTGTGCACTGTTTTATACTTACAATACCAATACTAATGAGGAAAGCCACACGGGGTGCTCACAGGATTAATTATACCCTACCCTACCCCAAAAGAATCAGTCAGAGTGAGGCAGAGCTCACCTTGCCTGCCTGGTTGCTCTCCAGATGTCCAGGTCCTTTATTCTTTTATTTTCTTTTCCTGTGGGGAGAATGTTTGTATGTGGAGGTCAGAGAAAAACTTGTGAGAGTTGGTTTTCTCCTTCCACCATTTAGGCTCTGGGAATTGAACCTAGGATGTGCCCACAAAAGCTCTTATCCCCAGAGCCATCTCTCCAGCTCCTGGTTCTCAATTCTTGAGCTTACTTTTTGCCCATGTCCTCAGCCAAGAGACAACCCCCAAATACTTCTCTCTCTAAATCCTGCTTTGCCTTTTTCTTTTAGGTCGGGTTGTCGTGTATCCCAGGATAACCTCAAACTCACTGGTAGCCAAGGATGACTTTGGTCCTCCTACCTCAACCTCCCAAGTGCTGGGATTACAGGTCTGTGCGGCCACACCCTCTTCATGTGGTGCTGGAGAATAAAGCCCAAGCTTTGTGTGCTAAGAAAGCTCTCTATAAGGCCAGTTGCATCTCTGTACCCCTCTTTAAGACTTTCCATTTCCTTCCTGAGATATGCTCTGCCCCTAGCCAGCCGGCAGGTGACATCAGTTCCTGGGTGATTGTGGAACTGGAGTGTGCATGTAGGGAGAATAGAACAGACACATCCAGCCCTGAGAGTAACACTAGAGGGGGTGGGTCTTAGACTGGCCCAGGTCCCAGGTCCTCTTTTGCTTGGGACACATCCACCTTTATTATTTAAAAGAAGCATTGCAAACCCCTCCTGGGCTTGACTGGTGAAAATGACTCCTTCTTGACCTTGGCGTTAAGGGGGTGTCGAGGATCCAAACAGAAAAGGAAAAGAAGGCACTCTCTAGCCATATGCCATTTGTTTTTCTTTCCACTGACCATTGCGGCTTTCCTTGGGGCTGTTCCTAACCTTCTAGGTCAAGTTCATCTCAAGCAAACATGTGATCTTTAGCTCTGTAAAATCAGGGACATCTCAGGCCTGGGATCTCCTGCAAGCTATCAGGAGAAGCTATTTCCCTCCTCAGACGGCCTTCTGACTCTCCTTCCAGACATCCCCCTGCATGTCTGGAGATCCCACAAGCATGAAACTCAATTCTTCATCTTTGCCTTGGTAGGCCTTCCCTGTGCCCTCCAAAGGATCTCCCTCCTATTCCCTCTGCTTCTCTCCCCTGGATCCCATCTATAACTGGAAAATGATGAAGATGATATTGATGATGATAATAATTTCTGTTAGAGCAAATGTGAAGATTTTGGGGATGTTGCTTGACATGCTGGCTTTAAGACCTTTATAAAAACTTCGCAAGGTAGGCACCCCTTCCCCATGCTGGAGAGGGGTAACAGACTGAGAGCAGTGATGGCTCACCCAGGTTTACCGTTCACAGGTACAGAGTCAAGGCCAAAGTTTGGGACCTTTCTGTGTAACTTCAGAGCTCCCTGTATCCTGTTAAGCAGCTTAGGAAAAGTGAAATGAATGGCCCATGCCTACAGGAAATGGAATCCAGGCAAGGAGACAGTGCAAATGCATGGAAAATTCCTAAGACAGTTTCTATCCAGAAATGTTTTATAACTAGGGAATCCGGAAGTAGGAGGCGTGCGTGTGCGTGGGATGGGCTGCCTAGCTGCCTCAATAGCTGTGACAACTCCTGCATCCTGCTCTCCCTGCCTGCTGAGTTACCGCCCCTGCCCACTCCCTGGCCCCTCCGGTGAGGGCCTCACACAGCTCTAGTCTGACTGACCAAGGCAGAGAGACAACAAAGCCCCCCAGCTAGATTGACAAGGTAGCATATGCTGCCGTGGGAAGTCGAACAATTGCACTTCTAAATAACAGCTCGACACGGAATCGAAGGGATGTCACAAGGCAGGAGATGATGAATTGCCAAATGAATTATTGAAATTGTAATTTCAGTGGAATGTGTAATCGCTGAAGACCTGAATGGTCAGGAGAGGTCAGGCAGGGGATGAAGGACCTGGCCCTAGAGAGAGGGCAATGTTGGCTGCGGTGGGCGTGGGGGTGGGACATTGTCATAGCGGAACTCCTGAGAGGTTGTGTCAGGCAGTCGCACAGAGGCCTTAGTGTCGAGAGCCAGTTGGAGCCAGGCCCGCCAGACGCGCCTGCCATGGGCATCTCCCCACGATGTACCATCCCACCTGGCCTTCCACCTGTTCTCTGGCTCTGTGGGATCCGAGTTCTCATCCTTGGGGGCCTCCTCTGGCCTACTAGCCTCCTTTGCGCACCAGCTGTTCACTCCACACC
This sequence comes from Microtus oregoni, assembly GCF_018167655.1. Taxonomy (NCBI): domain Eukaryota; kingdom Metazoa; phylum Chordata; class Mammalia; order Rodentia; family Cricetidae; genus Microtus; species Microtus oregoni. Next base: position 39,408,879 of record NW_024543072.1, read on the forward strand.
GCGGGGAAGAGGATAGATCTCTCATCTATTCCCAGAGAGAAAGTGCATCCTGCTGAGCCGGAACAGGAGAAACGAAAACGCAGCGTGGGTCGCTGCTGCTCTGTTATGTAGGGGTTCATTTTCACAAGGGCTCCAACACGCCCGAACCAGGTTCCATTTCCTGAAATGTAGGACAGTAGCGTAAGTAGAGACTTAACCACGGCAACACTCAGACTTACCCCTAAGCATGTGGTCCTGGATAATTTGCTTAACCTTTCTGAGCCTTAGTTTTATCTGTGACATGGAACTGTCCATGAACAACTCTTTGGACAGGCTTCCAAATTGCATGTCTAATTCCCTGCCTAGGGCTGGCCAGGAGTAACCCAGATCCATACAAATGCAGGTTATTAAACTGTGGAGATGGTTTGGTTGGAAATGGGTTTGCCTCACAAGAGTAAGGTTCAATCACCAGCAACCGATAAAAGCCTGATGTGGGGCACACCTGTAATTCCAGTTCTGGGAAGAGAGAGACAGGAGGATTCCTGGGGCTCACAGTCCAGCTGAGACTGTGAACTCTCACCCTATCTCAAAAAACAAGATGAAGAACTATAGAGGAAGACTTCTAACCTCAACCTCTGGTACAGACACACGCAGGAACACACGCACGCACGCACGCACGCATGCATGCATGTACCCAGGCATATACTCTCGGAGGTACTTTATTATCAGAGAATGGTCTAACAACAAAACTCAAAAACAGCTGCTTTAGCAGGGCCTTGTAGGGAGCAGAGGAAGCCCTGAGTGAGTAAGGTCTCCAGTGACGTGTACTATTGACATGGGAACAGCCATGTCAAAGACTTCCTTACTTCAACCCAATGGGAATGGCAAAACCTTCCCTGGGTGAGGCTCGGAGGCAAGCTTTCCTCAGGGGTCTGAGGTGGGTTGGTTAACAATGTGTACAAAAGCTAGCAACTGCTGCTTTCTGCTCCTGGATGTTTACAACCTGAGACTACTCCCTTCTGAGACCTCCTACCAAGACTAGCTAGCCCCTCCCCCTGTGCTGTATGCAGTAAACCACTGAGGTTCTAGGTTGTAATGGTGTAAGTGCCACTCCATAAGAATGCCCACACCACACTTGACCTCAGCTTGTCTGTGCATGTTATCTGTCTGTCCTTTCTTCATTCCTCATCATCTGCAGTCAGGGTTCTATGACCAAGCCACGTCTTGGTCTGGAGGCAGAGGCAGGGGAGCACCTCCAGTCTAATTAAGGCTATCCTGATTTACATAGTCGCGTACTGAGCCATCTAGGGTTACATAGTGAGTATTTCAAAAACACAACACAATTTTTTTAATTAGCTGTTTTGAGACTCCCCTGGGTTGTTGCTATAAAGAGTATGATGTCCTACGTATGCCCCACATGGCAGGGACATAGCATGTTATGTGTGCAGAACTGTGATCTACTGATGGGGAGGGGGCAGACGCATGTGCGGTGTCTGCAAGCTGGTGGGGTTGAACCAAGGCCCCGGAGTGCACCACAGTGCAGCTGTCTCAGGTGGAGAAGACCTCAGAGACATGTGCAAAGGCCTGTTTCATTTTTTAAAAAAGTCAGAATATGATGTGGTTGCAACTGAGTAGCTAAGTGAAGGTAATTTTTTTAAGGCAAGAATGATTGTGCAGCTAGGCTATGAGAAATCTGTTATGCGCTTAGCTGTATTATCAGTCGTTTTTTTATCTAAATATGCGGTGCTTAAATAGGCAGTGCCCGTGGGAGGCTGGTAGACCCTCAGCCTCTAGGAGAGGCAGGGCCTGTGGGAGGCTGGTAGACCCTCAGCCTCTGAGACAGGCAGGGCCTGTGGGAGGCTGGTAGACCCTCAGCCTCTGAGACAGGCAAACTCAGACTTAGTGTATGTGAGCAGCTATGTCCAGGAATAAGTATGTAGAGAGTTGGGGAGCTCTGTACCCCAGGTTGGGGGCAAGGCTGCATGTAAAAGGTAGGTGAAGGGTACTGGGGAAGGTGGGTGCCTGGCTTCCTCTGGGGGGTTATGTGGTCGAGAGCATAGCAGTGGAGAACTGCCTTTGGATCAGGAGAACAAACAGAACACATATAAGAAGACACATTGAGGCTGTATGACCTACAGTGGGGTGCTGGGATGGAGCCTGGAGACCCGGATAGTTCTGGGGCTGGGCCTGGGCCTGGGCCTATGCACTGGGCTGGGCTTGGAGCAGGAGCTGGTGCTAGTAACGGACATCAGGAAGGCTGAACTGGGAGAATGGGGCCTGGATCAACTTGACTTCTTCTATACGTTTTGTGGATGTTCTGACAGGCCATCGGGTTGTATTGGAGGTGCTTTGCTGCAGCCGACCCACTGAATTGGAACCTCCTCCTTCTGTGACACCATCTGCTCTATTGGTCTGCTTAGGTGGCCTTGGAAACCCGCAGTCTAACACCGCCCCTAGTGTCCATCGGAGGTACTGAAGGCTGGCGGCTTGGAGTGCTGGACTTGTACTTGATATTTTCATATAAAGCCTTGGCACCTATTCCCCTTGGGCTGCGAAGGCAAAAGAAGCCACGTGAATTCTGAGTTTTGTGCTGCCTCCCAATTGGTCTCAGTCAGGTCCCCCGGGGCAGAGTACAAAAGAAAGAATAAACATCTACATTGAGTGTGACCAAGGAGTTCGGCTTGTGACTGGCAAACTAAATGCCATACTCCGCTTTTCTTTAAATTTCCTCGAACTCAGATCTAGTCTCCATCTCCTCTTAACTTGAAGGAAGTGTAGCCTTCTGGGGTCTCCTCCACTCTCCTGTGGGGAAAAGGAAAACCTCTGGGAGGACCCAGCGAAACACCACTTGTGAGGCTAATACCGTACTGTGGAACAACGCTGTGTCCAGAACATTCGGTTAACTGTGTTATTGCCGATGCGTCAGTACTGAGGCCAGATGATCTGCACAGAGGGAAAGGAGAAGGACCTCATGAAGCCTGCATAGCTAGAAAACAAATGAACAAGAATCAGAGTAAACACAGGCTGCCTGGTGCATTCGAATTCAGTAACTTCTAGGGTACATCTGGGTGTGTTCGCAGCATTGCATATACTAAGAAGACAAATGTCTTGCTTATCAAGAGTTTGAAGTTCAAAGGGGTGGGCTAATAATTTTCTTTGCTATATCTAAAAGCCTTATCTCCCCCAGGGCACCCTTTCCTAATCCATGCCCCCACCATCCACCAGAAAATAAACAACCCTGTCCCCTGCATTTTCCCAGTCTTGTAGAGTGTTTGCGCATGCTCAAGAGTGGCTATGGTTCATAGAAGACAGAAAACACCCAGATCGCAACAGCCGCAGCACAAACAGCTAACACCTGGCACTTCCTAGGTCCTTCTACGGCCCAGGCATTGTCCTATGTGCTAGCCTGTCTCCACATATTAATGCATTTCAACCTCTGTAAGTAAACATGGCAAAGGCTATCACATGCCGCTTTGCACAGGAGGTGTGAGAAGGTCAGAGCCAGGCCGACCTGGGACCTGATAGCAGCTCCCTGGCCCCTGGCCTGACCTCTACGGCTGATAAGCAGGGCTGGGACCCTGCTGAAGGAAGATGACATAGTGCACATGTCAGTGTTAGGGCTGCCAGATGGGCTGTGCCATCAGGCCATTTTCCCTCTCTTGAGTCATCTACGACTGTGAATTGTGCGTTGATTCATACAAGCGCAAATACATTTCCCATCCAAAGCACCGGTCACGCATTAACCAGCTGCCGGCACTGTCTGCCGCAGGAACGTCTGGTGTGCAGCCATCAGCAGGCAGATTTATGTGAAAAAGGATTTTTGTTCTGGACCGAGCCAAGCTGTGCTCTGTGGAGCCCGGTCCTCCCCGGGCCCTCCAGAAGCTTTGAACCCTCCCTACACTCGCGCACACCTCTGCAGCCAGCTGTCCCCACATGTCTCTATGGGTAACGGCAAATCCCTAAAGCAGGAGTGCCCTTATATTAATTCACTGGACAACCTTTGTTTCAGGATTTAACTACACGGAAAGAAGCAAAGCCGAGCCTCCAGGGCATGACCCTATCCCAACAAAACTGGCAGCAGCCCTGAGAGACAGCTAAAGACAGCTGCAGCCAGATGCCACGGCACACGTCTGCAGTTCTAGCACCGGAGAAGCAGAGACAGGAAGTTCAGAACTGCAAGGTCATCCTCAGCTACCTGGCAGGTTTGAGGCCAGTCTGAGCTACATGAGTCCAGGTCTCGGAAAACCAACTGGAGGTTTGGGGAAAATAACTCAAGGGTAAAGGGCTTGCCTTGTAAACAAGAGGACCTGAGTTTGATTCTCAAAACCCATGCAACAAACTAACCTGATGAGTTAGTAATCCCAGAACTGAGGAAGTGGAGAGAGGTGGATCCTCGGGATCCACTGGCCATCCAGTCTAACTGGTGAGTGATCTCCAGGCCAGTGACATCCTGTCTTGAAGAAGATAGACAATGTTTCTGAGCATGACATCAGAGCACATATACAAACACACGTAGCAATGAAAACCCAAGCCCAAAAGGAGAGAGAAGGGGAAGGCAGAAGGGAGATGTATAACATGCAAGAACTCTTAGGCCCATTACCTTGTTCTTAGGCCCATTACTTTGATAGCTGGAGGAAGAAAGCCTTTTGTATCGTTAATTTGGAGGTCAGCTTCATTTCAATTCTTGTATGTCTCTCTTGAGAATTTAAAATTCCCCCTCTCCCACCAGAGATCCAACACGGTCACAATTCCCCCAGGGGACACCAAGAGACTTAAGCAGTTCCTGGAAAGTAGCTGCCATGATACTAAACACTCTGCAAAGATACTGAAAAGGTGACTCAGCAGTTAAGTGTCCTTGCAGCCAAATCTGACAGCCTAACTTCCATCTCTAGGATCCTCATAGTGAAAGGAGAGAAACGACTCTCATGAGCTGTCCACTGACTTATATTGTGACACGCACACCCACCACCTGTACACCTACATATAAGAAATGGTTTTTCCCAGCCTTATTTAAAAACCACACAGAATTAAAAGCACCAGATTGGTGTAATTGGTTTTCTGGGAAATCAATAAGCATACCTGTAGGCCATTTGTTCCATAGGATTAAAAGAACAATATTTTATCCCTTGTCCTCCAAGGTCATTTAGGTCCCAGGTGATTATGGATCATTGATCAAAATTCCCTGCCCTGTGCCTGTGGCGAGTGACCTGTCCTCCTGTTTGGGGAAGCCATAGAGACCACATCAGGTAGACTCAATTTCTAGTCTGCAAAGAAGAGGGTCAGCACACAGGGAGAGCTATATCTGCATTTCCAAATGAAGCTACATCCAAGTCAAAGCTTTTGACTTATCGTCACATAGATAAAGCAATTGATAACAGGAGAACAGAGGGAGGCAGAGGCTCTTCCCAAGTCCCACTGACCCCCTAAGACCATACCCTCTACTGGCCTGGCCTTAACAATAAAAGAAAATTATGGTCTTAAATTATGGCCACCTGTATGGTCTTAAAACACCCAACAGAAAATTATTTAACGGTTCAAGGGATAACATTGTGTCACCGTTTGGGAAAATCACAGTCGATAGAGCCCCCTCGTTCCTAATCAGAGTTCACACAGCAGAGCAGGGCTCTCTTAGACACAGGCCCCATGTTCTCCTGAAGGTTTGGTTTCACCCATTACTGTACTTAACACTTAGGAGATAGACAAAAAAGGTTTGTAATGAGAGCCTGCGTCTTCTTGTATCAAAGAATGAGAAGCAGGATGCCAGATGGATGCAGGTCCGGATTCTCCCCACGCTTTCTGGGCTATGGCCTGTAAGTACCATGTGGCAGGGTCCACAAGGGGAATGTCCTATCACACAGCCACCAGGTTCTTCCCCCATTTGTGCACACACACAGGCGGGAAGGATCGTGTGTGCACACACACACAGGCACACACACACGGGTGTTTCAGAGACTTGTTCACTAACTGGCATGACAGGTAGTATCTTGAAGATCAGGCAGTTTATCTTACGGATGTCAATGGATAGTCATCTGTTAAAAGTCATCAGTGGACCTTTGCCCACAGATATAGATGGTTTCTGGAAGAACAGAGCAGCAGGGCCTGCCCTGCAGGGATGAGGATCAATAACAGAGAAGCAAGCTGGAGAGCCCCATTTGCAATGAACTGAAGGCACCCTTATCCATATGTTACAGCCTTCGTCTGATGTGATGCGTTGTGGGTGGGGTCCTTAAGAGCTGATAAGCTCAGGAGAGTGGAGGCTTTGCAGATGGGTGAAAAAGACACCACGACCCTGGCACTGCCGCAGCAGTGAGCTAGCCTGCTGTCTTTCTGTCATGTGGAGTCACAATAAAAAACTGACTACAACCCAGAAGAGAGTCTGCAACCGAGCTTCACCACTGTGGCGCTCTGATCCTGCCCTTCTAGCCTACAGGACTGGGACAAAAACTATTATGGTTAAGGGAATGAGCCAGGGGAGGGGAGTTGTGGAGGAGTTGATGGGAGGAAAGGGAAGAGGGGCGTGAAAATGAATTATATTTTCAGTTTAATATTTTAAGGAAAAATATTATGGTAGGTACTCATTGCAGCAGAGATGAATGAAAGCCCACCTCTCTGGGTTTCTGAAGAGGCTCTAGCTACTTGACTCCTGGCCTTGCAACCAGAGTCCCTGCATAGGCTCTGAGGACCACCTGAACCCGCCTTCTACTTCTTTGCCTGGCATTGTCCCAGCAGCTCCTTTCTAATCTCGAACTTAGTTCCTGTGCTTCTAAGACTGGAAGGTCCCATTGGGGGCCACATGCACAGAAGAACATTCAGTCTGCTGCCCTTCCCACATGCCTGTCTAACTCATTAGGAAGTATAGCGGGTTGCCAGCAACATGAGTGATCTCTTAGGTAAGCTAGTCTGAGTGACCTTCTGGCTTCCTCTGAAACAGATATGGACACACCTAAAATAGTTCATAATTTTAAAAAGTGTTGCTTGAGCTGTTTTTAGTCGGTGTTCATTTGTGACATAGCTCATCCTAGAGTGGTTGAGAAAATTGTAAAGAATTTCTGAATCCTGGGGACAGACAGGATACAGTGGGACTGCGTTAAGATATTTTAATGCAAGCATTCAGACACTGGGTGTTGGTGACAAAAAGAAAAAATAGTGCCGCCTTGGGGACCGGAGAATGTGCCAGCAGAGGTGTGAAAGCTTGGTAAGGGATGTCTCCTCTCCCACAGTGCACAACTGAAGTGAAGCATCATGGGAGCTGTACAATAGCAGATCACCAAAGCGTTCCTGAAGGCTGAAAATCCAATGACTTCTTAGATCACAACTCTGGGTTTCCAAGGTGCATGCATTGTCATTTTCTTGGTCTGGGTACAAGCTCCTTGCAGGCAGGACTAGGAGTGAACGCTTTGTGTCTGCCCTCTGCACTTTAATGACTGAAATAAACCTGACTAACGGGAGAAAAGATATGCCAGCCTGTGTACATGGGGCCCCGGCATGAAGGAGCAGCAAATATTCATAAGCCGGGGAGGTCTCGGGACATCGGGGCAGCCACCCAGCCACCCAGCCACCCAGCCACCCAGCCACCCAGCCAGCCATGGAGTCAGAGTGAAAGTAAGATATACAGAAGTAAGACAAGGAAAAAGCCCAGAGGCAAAAGGTAGTCGGGATAATTTAAGATAAGAAAAGCTGACAAGAAACAAGCCAAGCTAAGGCTGGGCATTAATAACTCAAGAATAAGCCTCCATGTGTGATTTACTTGGGAGCTGGGTGGAGGCCCTCCCCCCAAAAAAAGCCAAAAGGGTAAAAAAAAAATCACACAGAACTCAAGAGCAGCTGGGGTCCTTAAACACTCTGCAAAGCTTACATGGTAAACTGATGGCGCTACATGTAATTAACTGTCCTTTTCAGAGCACCTGAAGGGGCAAAACCCACGTGAATGTGGACAGAAACAGCTGAAGGGAGAAGGGCACATGGTGGGCAGGAAAGGGGGCTGGCTACAAGGGAAACAGAGACTCAATAAAACAGCTTTGTTTAAAAGAAAGCCACAATGAAACCTACTTTGGGAATCCATGATCCTGCAGTTCAAACAAAAATATGTTAGCAAGAGAGGATAGCAGATCATAAACGATATGAAGGAAAGGGGGGGCAATAGTGGGAACTAAAGGCTTAGGTGGGATGGGGGACAGGAGTAGGTGAGGGAACTGAGAAGAGAGTGGGTTAAACAAAACTAACGCTGTATAAAGAAAGATTATTAAATCCCACTAGTTTTTAAAGCTAATTAAAAATATAATTTTAAAAAGGGAGTTTGAAGAGAAGTATTCCACAGGTAGGGAACCAATGCTGCTCCCAGAAGACATAGCTTATTAAATGAAAATCTCAGTATCCAGAAGGCTATCCAAAAACAATAAGAGGCTAATGCAATGGTCTTGGTTGCCCACCATAACTACAAGGTAAGGCCTTAATGTTGAAGATATTATATACTGGTTGCAGGACACAAAGAAATCAGTCTTGAATTGGCCACAATATTCTCTCTGCTGACTAGCTTTCATAGTGATATACAGGCTGTCAGGGATCAAAATTCCAGGGAAGCGAGGTCATAGATCCTAGGGTAGAACGTTTTGATGTTTCTTCTCTTAACCATCATGTCATCAGAGAGTCTTCTAAATATTTGTGTTAGTATCCACAGACGTGTGCTTCTCCCACCCTTGATCAGCGAAGCTCCTTACTGTGCTGGGAATGGTTAGTGCAGTGTTTAAGGTGCTGAGAATGAGTGACTGTGACCCCTCAGTCATGGATGGGTTATTGCATCTCTGTCCACTCCCAAGGCTCCGGGAGCATCAAGGAAGAGGCAGTGGAAAGAATGTAAGAGTCAGAAGATGGGAAGGAGAGCTGTGAATGCTGTCCTCTGGACATAGCATGGCTTTGGCGCACATGAACCACAGCAGCTGTGGTTACCTACACAAGATTTCCCCAAGATTAAGGCAATTAAGATTCTAGCATGGAGGCTGGAGAGATGATGACCCAGCAGTTAAGAGCACTATCTGCTCCTCCAGAGGACCTGAGTTCAATTCTCAGAACCGCATGGTGACTCATAACCACCTGTAACTCAAGTCCAAGGAGAATCTGATGCCCCCTTCTGACTTCCACTGGTATCAGGCATGCAAGTACATGCATTCAGACAAACACTCATGTGCATAAATATATTTTAATTCCAACATGAAGTCGGGAGGGGATCCTGAAGCCCCACTCCTAGCTGAGTCAGCTGATGACCTCTGGGTGGAGGGAGAGTCATCTCTCTTTAAGAGAGGGAACACTGTTCTGTTCCCCAGCCGTCAGTGGATGCCCCCATGCCCAAGTATATATGGGCACCACTAATTCTATGGATTAAAAATTAATAGTCAATAAGGGAATCCGAGAGATCACTCAGCGGTGAAGAGCACTGGCTGCTCTTAGAGAAGAGAAAAGCTCAATTCTCACCAGCCACAGGGTAGCTCACAACCATCTGTAACTCCAGTTCTAGGGGATTTGATGCCTTCTTCTGACTTCCATGGCACCAGGCATGCATGTGGCGCAGATGTGAATGCAGTCAAAACTCATACACATAAAGTAAAATAAAACATTTAAAAAGTAAATAAGCAGGACATGAAGTTAAAAGAGAGATGTGGCGGAGTTGGAGGAGGGAGTATGGAGGAGATACAATGAAGATACATTGTATATGTGGGTGAGATTTTCAAATAAGAAGTACAAATAATTTTTTAAAGAGGAAAAAGTATAAATAAGCAAGCAAACAGAACAAAGGCAGTTGATGTTTTCTCCCTGGCCTGGAGGTATAGAGTATAGTTCCATGCTGAAGGCTCAGGTCACACAGGGAAGAACACAGTTTTCATACCCACCTCGATAAAGCCTTAAGGGACAAAGACGCAGAATGCCCACTACTCAGTTTCTCCAGGGTGGGAGCCTTAACTCTGCAGATGCGTCTGCATTGCCAGAGTAAAGCTCTGCTGATCTTTCCCGCAGTCTGGCTCCCACTTTGGGAAGGTGCTCTAGGGCAGGGCTTGTTAAAAGTTTCTACCTGAGACTCATTTTCACCCAAGAAATTCTTGTATGATCTTGGGTATATAGGACGTATACAGAGATACAAACCAAACGCTTACTCTCAACAAGCAATAAAAAGATTCTAAAACAGTTCTTTGGTATATATGTCTTTTCATCCTTATTAAAGATAAAGGCCATTTTATCATAGAACATTAATTAAAACAGACTCTATAACATGTTTTCCATTATTATAATTTTCTTTCTTTTTTATGGTGCTAGAGATCAAACCAAAGCTAAAGTTTTACACATTCTAGACAATTGCTCCATCACTTATGCCTCTAGCACTCCAAAGCTCTACACACAGGTACTTGAGGGTCTGAGAAGCACTCCAACAGCCCTGCTTTCCTACAGGAGCTAAAAAGTCATTGCCAGGGTGGCTGCTTGGGTCAAACCTCATGAGAAGAAGGGACACTCAATGCTGTGATCACTATAGCCACACTGGATTGCCAGGTGACCATTCATGCAAGCATCAAGGAACTGACAGAGAGAACTCCTTACTTACCTCGGGAGCCTCAGCTCAGCTTGATCCCCTCTGTCCACGGGGCCTTCTCTAGCCACTGTCCCTCCTTCCTCCCATCCATTCATCTGGGCCTAGTGCTCTCTACACTTCTACAAAGCCTCCAATGTTCCAAAACTCGTGCTTATTTATGTGTCTGACCTAGCATGCTCAGGACACGTCTCATCCATATTTGGTTCCAGAATAAATTCTCTTTTGTGAGGTCAAGATAAAGGAGTCACACCCTTTCCTGGGTCCTAATTTTCCTGAATAAACGTATAGGGTAGCACCCTTTTTACTCTTGGGAATGAGTTGTTCATCAGCCAGTGCCTCATGGTGGTCCTGCACATCTGGCACTGTTTCCATGCCCACCAAGCTGCAGTGTTGTCCTATTTGTCTGCATTTGTATACAAAGTATAGTCAACAGCTGCTTGTAAAGTTGAGCCTCTCAGGGCAACTCACCACCTGACGAACCACTGCTTCTCAGAGTGTAGAATGACTTAGACACCATGGCCCAGGGACACAGACTCCTGTTACCCCAAACAGCATGTGTTCCATTGTGGAAACAGTTCCATGAATTTTTTGTAGTAACAGAACAAAGGAAATCCGAAGTCTAGGCTATTTAAACATCAGATAGGTGAGGGTACATCAAAGTTGAGAAGTCTCTGCTCTGTACAGGCCTTCAATGTTCTTTGATGACATTCTTAGCTACTGGGTTAGTGAGCACAAGGGACATGTTTATATATTCCAAAAGGATTTACTTAGTATTCACAAGGATATTAAGTCACACACAGTTGGAGATTGTATTCTCTTGAATAGAAATTGTTTTTCCTTTATGAGCCTTTATTGCTAACGTAACATTCCATCTTCTGAACAGAGAACCTGAAAATCATCTGAGGGCCAGATCAGGGATCAGAGCTACCAAACACTTCTGGCATCTCCAGCCTCTGGCAAGGACAAGGCTGCCAAGAGGCTCAAAGACATTTTTTGGCCTTTAGATAATAAAAAGAAAACAATCAAGCAAACAACAATAGTAAAAAAACAAACAAAAGCTGTTTACTTTTCTTTGAGGTTGTTTACCCTAAACTGCCTAGATAATTCTACCTCTTGTTCTCATCATGACCCTGCGAGCAATGTTTTTCTATTTATTTTTCTGGAAACTGACTTCAACTCTGACCTCCTAATGTTGAGAAGCAACTATTAGAAAAGATCATTTGGACATGGGTTTAAGCCAATAGAAAATCTTTATTAGACCAGAGACTACTGGGTGCTTGAGATCCAAATGTAGTCTCAAGTCTTTCTCTGTGTGAGTTTTTAAGACAAAAACTATGACTTATGTTTACACACCTCAGTTAACAAGAACATTTAGCCTGCAGCAGAACTACAGACGCCAAAATGCAAGGTTGGTACATTTAGGGAGTTTCCCAGAACTATGGACTCTGCCAGATTGGGTCTCTGTTCTCATTTCGATAGGTGTTGCTATCTACATGCTGAGTTTCAAGGCCTGACTGGTACTTCCATCATGGCATCAGTTGTGGTAAATTTTGGCAGCCCGTTAAACTGAGGAATGACAGGATGAAGATCCTACCAGCGACCAGACAGAGGCAGACTATCATGTGTTGGGACAGGTGTCAACTTAAAATCCTCAACAGGAAAAAGCTACCTTGGAAGCAATTAATTATGTAGCACATTTTCTGGGATTCCCACAAGGGCCTGCTCTTGTGCTGGGTGCTAAGTACACAGCAGTCGTAGACGCATTTCACATGCTGTGTGGTAAGGAAGACTTGTGGTACAAAGAGTCCTTCTAGGCATCTGTGTTTAGGGATGATACTTAGAGACACTCACAGTTCAGACTGGTTATGAGTTTGGACTCAGGGATCAAACTGACTTAGTTCCTCTTTAAAGAGATAAGAGCACACGCTTTACAGGGCTGTTTGAATTACAGCATAATACGCACACGAAGAACTGAACGTGATCCCGTTATACATTGTGCAACTTAATTAGGCCTCACACACTGAACACATCTGATTCATCTCTGGGTTTTTTTGTTGCAGCTGTTTTAGGGAATTAAATAAAAATAATGCATGTAAAATATTCAACACATGCTTGGCATGTAGCTAATCTCAATAAATATTAATGATTATGTAAATTTAAGTTCTTGCCCTGTGTCTGAAGCATAGAGCATAGGCCCCGTGTCTCCTTGGGGATGTCTGTACCTTATAGCCAACCTGCTATCCATCTCTCTCATTTCAGAATGCCTAAACAGGAGGAGAAGAAGAGGCCCGGTAGTGTTTACTTGCCTGAATCAGAGCAAATGTTCCTCAAAGGCTTCTGCATGTAGCTGTCTGTTCTTCAAGCCTCATGGCCTTGCCACACTTGTCACTGTGTGGGGAGCACAGTCAGCCCACCAGTGCTCACTGACTCTGTAGTGACTTCAACTGTGGCCATTGCAAGCCATTGATGACTAGTTAAGGGAGGCAGCACGCACCGAGGCTCCTCGAGGTGTTCAGGCTAGGCCGATTTCAGTGGCTGCACACTTACACAGGACCCAGAAAGGTTTGCATAACTCAGGAATCATCCAGAACTTCCCTGCACCCCAGCAGCTTGAAAGCACCAAGACTGAAGCACACCAAGTGGCTAACGCGGAGCTGTTGAGCTACTGCAATCTATAAATAACCCAGACTATAAATATGTATGTGTCCTGAACTTCTACGTAGTCACCATCTCTCACTTCTGCCCCAGAGGAACAAACTGTGCTTGGTCAAGAGAAAGAAGTGGTAGGGGAGATGATGAGGCCAAATACGTTCTGCTCTCTTGCCTAAAGGGACCTGTCTTTGCCTGATCAATGAGAGGAGGAGATAAAAGATACCATACATGGGTTTTGAGTGCAGAGACAATCATTATAGTTCCACACAGACCCAGACACATAGAACCTAATGAGGAAAGGCAAGTGACATTGTGCCTGCAGCAAATCTCTAAGGAGGTGTGGCAAGCATGCCATCAGCCAGGACTTGGAATTATGGGAGATTTGGAGGACATGGCTCTGCCCTGAGAAAGATGAAATGCCTTATGTGGAGGATGGACAGAAGGAGCACCCCAAGTCTCTTTCGTGAACTTATCCCAATCCGGACACAGAGAGAAAGAATCGAGCATAGACTAGCATATTCCTCAAATTCAGGCTTGCATGGTGCTTCCGAGTCATCTGTGGTTTGATTGATGGTGATAATTAATCCCAACTGTGGATTAGCTACTTCTAGAACTACCTGGGGATAGATCTCTGGGCATGCATGTAGGAAAATAATTTGATTAGGTTAATTGAGATGGCAAGACCACCCACGTGGGGTATCACTATTCCCTGGGCTGAGATCTGGACTAGACGAAAAGAAAAACATGCTCCTTTTATGCCTTTCCCATCATGATGGGCTGCAAAATAATCATTTTCCCCATATGTAGCTTTGGTCAGGGTATCCAATCATCACAACAGAAAGTATCCAAGACAACAGCATTGGGTGGAGTAGGGCGTCTGTTAAATGAGGTTTGATTGGCTGGCTTTGACTACACCTTATCTGCTGTCTAGAAAATTCACATTATTTTCATAGAATAAAAACGTAAGCTACAGTGACACTTGAGAACAGAGTTGTTGAAGCCTTGGAAGAGCGCTGGTAAGATGGAATTAAACACAAAATCTTGCCCAGTTTGGATGCTCACCTTACGAGACCTGGATAGAGGTGGGCAGTCCTTGGGCTTCCCACAGGTCAGGGAACCCTGATTGCTCTTCCAGCAGATGAGGGAGGGGGACTTGATCGGGGGAGGGGGAGGGAAATGGGAAGCAGTTTCGGGGAAGAGGCAGAAATCCTTAATAAATAAAAATAAAAAAAAAAATCTTGCCCAGTAGAGAAAGTCTCTCCACAAAAGTAATAAGGAAGCAAGACTTGGATGGTCGGTCAAATAATTTCACCAAAATGTGTCACAGCCCTCAGGCAATCTACTAAAGGATTGCGAGGACAAAGTATCCTGTGCTTCATTTGCTAAGGGGATGCACCCCATTGCACTAATGTTCTCAAGTAAACCAGCACTGGTTCTCAAGGGCGGACACTTGGCCACCTATCAGCACAGAGCTTGTCCTCACTTGATTTTGGCTGTGATCAACACGTGTTGACTTTATCTGGAGGATGAGGAAGCTTCCTATCGTCTTTATGGTATGGGTCATGTTGTGTATTGAGCAGAATGACCAGTGCAGGTAGGTTAGATTTTGTTGTTGGCTTTTCTTGTCATCTGGTTGGGTTTTGGTGTTTTTGTTTTGTTTTTTCTTCTGCGAGAAATAGAGAGGAAAAAAAGGAATGAAGGTTTACTTCGGCTCACAGTTTTTGTGATTTTAATCCAAAGCGGATGCATTTGTTGTTTTGAACTCAGAGCAAGGCAGAATAACATGGCAACAGGAGGGTGTGTGTGTGTGTGGGGGGGGGGGGGGGTGAAGCAGGTCATCTCATACCCAGAAAGCAGAGAGCAACAGAATTGGATATCAAATTTCAAGGAAACATCCCAGGGAACTACTTCCTTCAACCAATCCTGCCTCCTGCCCTGCTTTCTACCAATTCCCAATAATGCCATCATTCTGTAAATCCATCAGAACAGATGGATTAGGACAGAGCCATGAGCATCCGAACAGTTCTCAAAACTCCATTGCTGACAACCTGAGGTCTTTAACATATGCATTTCAGAATTAAGTCACAACAGTCCCTTAGCTTTCCAAAGGACCTGAAGATATATTTTAATTTATGAATAAATCATGCAAAACCATGAACTAAACAAGGACAACAACAGACATACCAAGATGGATGGGGGAATGGCCACTAGACCTCAGTCCTACACTAAGAACTACAAGCGACTAAGGAGTGCTGAGAGTGGGAGAAAATTATCTCTCTCAGGGGAGAGCACACCAGTTGATTTTCTGGTACTAAATGCTCAGCTCTGAAAACATACATACAAGTGACACTATAGGGACTGAGCCCCTTATATTTAGGAATATATATATATATATATATATATATATATATATATATATATGCATCTATATGCATATAATAAAAATTTATGAAAAAAGAGGTCATGAATTTGAAAGATAACAGGGAGGGATATATGGGAGAGTTTGGAGGCAAGAAAGGAAAAAAAATAATATAATTATAATCTCAAAAGTAAAAGAAATAATAAAAAAACAAGGCAGGGGATGGGGTGTCTCATGAAGAAAAGTTGACTGACTTGAAAGACAGGCAAGAGGATTATTTCCTCATTATGAAGATTTATATACATTTAAAAAGACCAAGAAATAATGAAAAGAAGGGAAGTCTTTGCCTTTGTTTTCAACACAGAGAAGTTAAGCCTCTTATTTTTAATTCTTTGCCCTCACAGTCTCTGTGTCACTATTAAACCTTATAATTATTTTGATTATAGTGTCTGCCTTTCTCTGAGCAAATGTAATTGTCTAAATATCTAGCAAGTCCATAGTAAAATGTTGTGATGGTTTGAATATGGATGGTCCCCATAGAATCATAGATTTGAATGCTTAGTTATCAGGAAGTAGAAGCTTTGGAAGGATTAGAAGGATTAGGAGGTGTGTACTTGTAGAAAGTGTATCACTGGGGATGGGGGTGGAGGGGTGGGCTTTGAGGTTTCAAAAGTCCATGCCAGGCTCAGTTTCTCTCCCTGCTGCCTGAAGGTGAGGATGTAATTCTCAGCTTTGTCTCCCGCACCAGGTTGCCTTATGTTCCACCTTACTCCACACAATGACAGAACTATAAGCAAGCTTCAATTAAATGCTTTCTTTTATAAACGTTGTCTTGGTCATTGTGTCTATTCACAGCAATAGAACATTGACTAAGACAAATAAAAACCAATTACCAGGATCACAATATGATGAATTTAATACTTCACTATAATACTCACCTTGGGGTATTATTCTTTAAACATTAGCAGACATTTGCCTTTGTTTATCCATTGATACTGGATCTTGTTACATAAATTCTAATCTAACTTTATTAATAATAAAAATCCAGAGTCAGATATAGGGTTTAATGGTGAAGATCAGAAAAGCAGAGCAGCCAGCCATTAGAGAGTTCTCTTGTCTCTACCACTGCTGAGACGGAAGGGGTAACCCTGTTCTCAGGCTGCGTGTCCTGACTGCAGCTGTCTCCACCAAACCAAACCTCAGACTGCATCTGTCTCCACCAAACCCCAGACTGAAGCTGTCTCCACCAAACCGGAGACTGCAACTGTTTCCACCAAACCCCAGGCTGCAGCTGTCTCCACCAAACCCCAGGCTGCAGCTGTCTCCACCAAACCCGAGACTGCAACTGTTTCCACCAAACCCCAGGCTGCAGCTGTCTCCACCAAACCCCAGGCTGCACTGCTCCTATCTCCTGCTTTAGATTTCTTTCTCCATCCAGCCATATTACTCCAGTCTCCACTTCTCCCTAATGCTGGGATGAAAGACCTGTGATCCCAAGTGCTGGAATCACCTTTGTGTGAGCTCTATTTCTATTTTAGACAGATTCAATCCTGTATAGCCCAGGGAGGCCTTCGAGCTAATCGAGATCCCTTAGTCTCTGTCTCCTGAGTCCTGGGATTAAAGATGCATGCTACCTCTCCCTGGCCTGTAGTGGTTTATCTCTGTACTCTGATCTTCAGGCAAGCTTCATTTGTTAAAAACATAAACAAAATATTACTACAGGACCTAAAGAAACCTCCTGTCTCATTGTAAACCTAGTAGCATAGGCCTATCTTCTTCAGCTTCTGTTTGCCCATTAATCAAATGTGTTTCTCTGCTATACCATCTTTCTATTCAATCAATATTTTGTGTGTCAGTTTTATAGCTTGATGGTGCAGAGATCCACAGTTGGACATCATGATGCTGAGAGATAATCTAATCCACAGCTGGACATTATGCTGAGAGATAATCTAATCCACAGCTGGATGTTATGCTGAGAGATAATCTAATCCATAGCTGGACATCATCATGCTGAGAGATAATCTAATCCACAGCTGGACATTATGCTGAGAGATAATCTAACCCACAGCTGGACATTATGCTGAGAGATAATCTAACCCACAGCTGGACATTATGCTGAGAGATAATCTAACCCACAGCTGGACATTATGCTGAGAGATAATCTAACCCACAGCTGGACATTATGCTGAGAGATAATCTAACCCACAGCTGGGCATTATGCTGAGAGATAATCTAACCCACAGCTGGGCATTATGCTGAGAGATAATCTAACCCACAGCTGGGCATTATGCTGAGAGATAATCTAATCCACAGCTGGGCATTATACTGAGAGATAATCTAACCCACAGCTGGATGTTATGCTGAGAGATAATCTAACCCACAGCTGGACATTATACTGAGAGATAATCTAACCCACAGCTGGACATCATTATGCTGAGAGATAATCTAATCCACAGCTGGGCATTATGCTGAGAGATAATCTAAACTGGAGTTTTCCATCAGTGAGGGAACATCATGAGAAAAGGGGAGGAAAGACTATATGAGGTCGAAGGGATGAGGGTACTAGTAGAACAGTCCATTAAATCAACTAAACGTGGCTCATATGGGCTCACAGAGACTGAAGCGGTAAGTATGAGCCTGCATGGGTCTGCACCAGGTTCCCTGCGTATATGTTGTGACTGTTAACTTGGTGTTTTGATGATACTCCTAACCATGGGACCAGGTATACCTCTAATTTTTTTGCCTGCTCTTAGGACTCTTTTTCTCCTATTGGGTTGTCTTGTCCAGCCTTGATATGAGGGCTTTTGTCTTGTCTTATTGTATCTTGTTTTGTTGTGTTTGGTTGTTCCCTCTTAAAAGCCTGCTCCTTTATGAAGGGCAATGGTCAGGGAGTGGATCTGGGGAAGAGGGAAGATGGGGAGACTTGGGAGGAGGGGAAACTGTGGTTGGGATATATTCTATGAGAGAAGAATACATTTTTAATAAAATTTGCTTAATAATTAATTTATAGCTTCCCAGGCTGTGGTGGCACATGCCTTTAATCCAAGCACTTAGGAGGCAGAGGCAGAGAAATCTCCATGAGTTTGAGGCCAGCCTGGTTTACAGAGTGAGTTCCAGGACAGGCTCCAAAGCTACAGAGAAACCCTGTCTCAGAAAAAAAAGAAAGAAAAAAAGAGAAAAGAAAAAGAAAAAAATGTATAGCTTGAGTACCTAGACACAAGTTATGTTTACTTTGTTGCCGCTACATGTATTAGTGTAGAAGGTCTCATGTGAACTCTGTTGAAATCAGACTGTTGGGCTTGCAGGTCCAGATAAAACCCACACTGCCAGGGCCATTTAGAGCTATGCGGTTGTGGGAGCCATCGCAGGGAGAGTGGGAACAGAAAGAAAGAAAGAAAGAAAGAAAGAAAGAAAGAAAGAAAGAAAGAGTACCAGACCAGTTCCCTCTTCAATGTGATCCTTAAGTTAATTGGAACAAGTTCTGCTGTGCTAGGACAGAGGAAGCAGCCACGAGAACAATGACACACTTCTAGAATTTCTCTTCCCAGTTTAGCTTGATGCCAATCAGTCACTTTGGAAACTTAAGTTTTGGGTCCGTTGTGAGAACCATAGTACAGTCCTCCTGTGGTGTTGGCCTTGCCTGGGAAGCGTGGCTCCAGTTATGTGTCGTTGTCTCTGATAGCCAGGTGGGCCATCCGCAGCACTTGAAAGGGTCCCTCTTGGCAAGGTGACAGCCCTCTTTTCTCGGCAACACTTCGTGTAGACAAAGTCTCCCTATGGCCAGGTATAGCTGGCTTCCTCTGAACATTCTTTCAGGCCTTTTATAAAGTATGGATTTAAGACTCCACATTCCTATAAGAAAAGAGCCTTTCAGGTACTGAACAAAATTATGAGAAGAGTCAGTTATGTCTGACACAAGCTGTGGTTACATCCAAACACATAGGCCTACCACACACAAGTTCCAAAGAAAAGAGTCCAGGTGCAATGTTTTTATATTATTTATTGTTTATGTTATTCACTTTCTCCATTTTGATTCTTTTGTTCTTCTTGGCCAAAAGATTGTGTTTGTGTGCAAATATTTTCTGAAATTCTGGACGGTAGCAGAAATAAAATAGTGTCCATTGATTTGGTGTGCCTTGTGGGGACGGCATACAGGCTAAGAACATTGGCCATGGCTGAGCTCCAGCTCCTGAAAAGGAAAGTCTTCCTCTTGCCCAGATGTCACACACACAGCCCTCACTTCTCTTCTGCAGCCATTTCTTCTTTGAAACCAATGCCACAGGTCCCTGGTAGACTGGTAGAGCGTCCTAATCTGACCTTGGAATCACATGCAGAGGATTCTGCTAGGAGTACATCTGCTGTTATATGTTAAATAATCTTATCTTTCTGGTAATTAGAACAAGAGTTTAATGTCTTTAAAAGTCCCTTTTTATTTATATAATTTGGTCAGTGACACAATACTAACCAGGAAAGTGCATAGGGGTTCTTTTGCCTAATAACTTAATAGTCTAGTCAAATTTCTTTTATGTCATTTTATAGTTATTCATCCTCTCCCTCCTTCCCTCCCTCCCTCCTTCCCTTCCTCCCTCCCTCGTCTCTCAAGTGCTGAGGTCACAGGAATGCACTACCATACTTGGCTTTGTGCTATTGCTAGTGTGTGTTTTTTTGTGGCATGGTGGTTTTTTTTTGCAAATGACCCAATGCCTGTTTTGTTTAAAATGGAGCTTTCAAGTTTGGAGTTTGCTACATTTTCATGGCACCGTTTGTAGTAATGCCAGTGAAATGGTGGTTTAAGGACCCTAACAAGGCAGTTATCAATTTAATAGGAGGTTTTAGGATTCTTGTCTACTAGCCCATTTCCAAATTAAAAAAAAAATATTTTGTTTTATGACAAACACCAAACACAAATTTGTAATCGATGCACATAATCCAGAAGGAGGAACCACAGCTTTAGGAACCAGTATTAACTCAGATTGCTTATGCCAATTTAATTCTGGTTAAAGAATAAGTCTATATAATATCAGAAGTCATCATAGCAGAGGAAGCCTTGAGTTGGCTACTGTTGTCTTGGGTGCATAACCTATCAAGTTAGAACCCAGTATCTTCTATTACCCCTGTACAACCATTGTTATCTAGTTAACGAGGCTTGGGAGCTTGTACCTCTAAGTATGATATTAAGATTGGATAACAATGTGTGTTGATAGCTCAACACTGCACTGAGACATGGTGGGTTAGGTAAACCCTCAGGCAGCCGGTGCTGCAGGTGGAGCATGCCATTAAGTGTCTGAAAATGAAAGTAAGGGTGTGTTTGATAGGAGTGTTAGGGCATGCCATCTCTGAAGCACAGGAATGGACAGTGGCATCCTCAGCTCTCAGCACCAGAACTAGAACTAAGAGCTCATCTCGGCACTCATTAGGAACTAAGAAGCCAACCACTGGCCTGTAGTCCAGTACCAACTTCCAATGTGCCCTTAGCAGCACTTTTATTTTCATGACAAAAGAAGTGGGAAGGCTGTCAGAAAGCCCAGAGCTGAAGGAGGGGCTCTTTAATTGTTGCATCCAATCCTAAGGAGCAGAGCAGAAGGTCTGTAAAGTCACACAGTAGCTTGTCAGAGATCACTGGAGGCTCTGCGCACTGGACAACAATTCAGATTCACTGTCTAATACCCTCTGACCTCCAATCGCCTGAGTTGTAGGAGGTTTTTTGTTTGTTTGTTTTGTAGTTGGCCATTTTATGTGTCAAATCAGCTGACTCCTGGATTGCAGCACTTTACAGCCTTCAGATGACAGTAGATGCTCTGGTTTATTGCAGTTTGGCAATTCTGCAATTTGTCTAATGAGGCTTTACGACTGGGCAAAACGAGGGATCGTAACAAGGCCAGAACATCAATTTTTGCATCGCTTTTTTTTTGTGTGTCTGAGGCCACCAGTAAATTTGCCATTCATACTGCATGACCGTACATTCCTCTGGTGGAACAAATCTCCTATAAATGACTAGAGAAAGTAGTAGATGCATCTGGAAACTCTCAAGTTTTTTTTTTTGTTTTTTTTTATTTTTTTGTTACAAACATTGACCTCTTTCATAAGTAAGAGCAAACAAAACTTCAGACTCAGCTACTAGAGGGACAGGAGAAAAAAAGTAGAAGATTGACTGGAGAAGTCTCCGATGACCGTGTCTGGGCCAGACGGTTGAAGGGCTAGTGAATACAGTACTTGATGGGATAAGCAATGTCCGCTTCTCCAGTAACTCACTCAAATTTAGGTCTTTTTTCTTTACTGAAAATATTTTAACATTGCAGGGAAATAGTAAATGTCCATTTTCTATGTTATCCCTTGTCTTAATCCTTATATAATCAGCTTTATTCCTGGTAGTTGAGCTCTTGACCAGAGTTTACTTTACAGAGGCCATGGCTTGTCTTTCTTATAAGTAGTTTTTGGCTTTATGTCGTGACTTAATCTGGTGTCATCAGTTTGTAGAATCCTGAAAAAATGTGGTGATTCATAAAATTTTAATTAATTAGTTAATTTATTTTTGAATGCTTTGCTGGCTTGGTGTGACTGACGCTCTTCAGCATGCCCCTATTTTTCTGGAAGGTACATAGAGTAACTGATTCAGGGCCCTGCCTTCAGGGAGCTCTAGAAATGCCTCCTCTGGAGAACAGAATTTGGTGGCCTTTAGCTTTCCCAGCAGGGTCATGAGAGGGTTAGAGAAGAGTAGAGAGCACATTTCCCAGCACCTACCTATATGGGATCAAAGAGGAAAAGAAACACATGAAAGGTTGGCTGGAAACTAAACTACTGATGGCTGGGCAGATGGATGGGGGAGGAGGGCAGAATAAGCAATGCCAGTGTCTACCAAGAAAGCCAAGGCTAGGCAAGGCTGAGCCTAAGTCCTAGAAGCTTCACCACTTCCCAAATTGACTTTACGAAGCTGTTCATTTTGAGTCCCTTGCATAATGCTCTCTAGTTGTGCTTTCTCTTGCTGGACTTTCCCGACAGCTAGTTTCTGAAATCACGTCCTCCAGTCTCTTTCTACAGTCTTCTCTCCAGTGTGCTGGTATTGGCAATGACGTACAGTTCTCTTCCTTTGCTAACTTCACAGTCTGGTCATGGTAGGGCTTATTCTCTTAGTAAGGAACATTGTTCTCTAACAGAGCAGTGTATCTTTATGTGTTGACCACTGTTCTCTAGATTACTCCTGAAATTAGTAGCTGGTCCCAGTCTGTCCTTGTAGCCCTGCTGTTCTCGCAGTCCAGGCTTGGACAGTTGGGGCCGGAAAAATTACTTAGCAGTTGAGAACACTGGTTACTCTTCTAGAGGACCGGCTTTTGGTTCCCAGAGTCCACATGGAGGCTCATAGCTGTCTTTAACTCCAGTTCTAGAGGATCTGATGCCCTCTTCTGGCCTCCACAGACACAAATGCAGACAATTACCCATACAAATAAAATTTAATAATAAAACTTAAAAAATTGAAGTTTCTTATGTTTTCAAAACAAGCAAAACCCTCATAAGCTTATGGGGAGGAAATCACTATGTACAGATCATACTTAAAGTGGAGGTATGGCTCAATAGGTACTTTGAGGGTGGGATATATCCACAAACTGGAATTCTGCCTCCTCTTCTCTACACAGTTACTGACAGCAGTGTGGCTTCACAATTTATCCCATACATGTGGTTGCATCTCAACGTTTATTCTGTTGTTCACCTGTTCCAGTGTTCCAGTTTTGGGTAAGAGAGCTACATTTTCTTAAAATTCATTGCCCATAAATTCTTAAGACTTTTACATGCTTAAGATTCAGCTGAGGTTTTTTTTCTCTTAAGATAAAAACCTGATAACCACCTCTCCCCAACTCTTCATCTCTCACTGTGTTAGCTCCTGTGTTTCCCCAGAGATCACACAAAGCTCATGTCTGCCTAGGTGCCTAATTATCTCTCTTAGTAGACAATAAACTACAATTTGTAATAGGACAGAGTTCTCATGGAAGCAGGAGCTCAAGAGATCTCTGGAAATGAGTTCACAATTATGTAACCATCAACAGAAGAAGCAGAGATGCTGTCAAGTTAACTGTTCTCTGAGGAAGTGCAAGGCACGACTACTACAGGCCAATGAACACAATGAGCTCCCAGGAAGCAGCCAACACCCGCTACATCTGCATAATTCATCAAGGGTACTGATCACTTACCCTTATATTTAGAACCAGGGCTAGATGTCTTCTACATTTGCTTAGCTAAAAGTTTGTGAGCATTGTAGCCATGATGTTTCCAAGTAACTCACTGCTGGCCTGGTATAATGCAATCCCCTGAAGAAATAAACTAGCTGGGGCAAGTTCTTTTGGTTGAGATGAACTCCAATGGCTGAAGCAGGATCTAAGGTGGCTAATTTTATCTTGAATTCAAGCTCCTATTAACTTTCAACTATTTTCCTTTTTGCCTTCACTAATTCATTAGCCATAAATCTGATAACATCATTCTCTTTAACTGTTTTATAACAAAATCCAAGTTCTCAATCATGCCCAAAAAATGCCACTATACTGGGTTCATCTATCCAAACTCATCCTGTATTCTCTTCCTTGCCTACTAATAATCCAGAAAGACAATGTAGCACGAATAATAAAGACCCAGAGATAGATATTGGGGGTCAACCGGAAGATCTGAAAAGCAAAGCAGCCAGCTCTTACCTCCACTCGGACTGAAAATGGGCAATCCTCCCTTCATGAGTGCTCAGACTGAGACAGACCTGTCTCCTCCCGTTTTATATTCCTTGCTAGTGCTGGGATTAAAAGTGTGCACCTCACTCACTGCCTGGCCTGTATGACTGCCTAATCTAGCTGCTTGGCACTGTTCTTCAGACAAGTTCTCTTTATTATAACACAAATAATATACCACTATAAGATAAATCTAAAAGTTGTAGTTAAGTTCCAAAATTTTGCCCACCCTAGTTTATTGAGATGGAGTTTCATTTCAGGTAGTCCAGGCTGGCCTAGAAATTGCTATGCTGCTGAGGATGGAGCCTGAATTTCTGCCCTTGTCGTCTCTACCACCCACGCGCTAAGATGACAGGAGTGCACCACCACATTTGCTTTCAGTCTCTTCATTTTTTTTTTTTTGCTACTTAAATCTTTTAACAAGAAGTTTACAAAGTAATTCAAATTTTAGGTGTTCTCTGTGCACAGAAATGTATGCTTGGGAATAAAGACAAGCTCTGTGAAAAACCTTACAAAGCCACTGAAATGAAAATTAAACATACCTTGACAATTTCTTGGGAATTTTGTTAAAAATGTACATGTTCTCTAATCATAATTTAAGCATTGTATTTTTACAAGGAATAGAATTATTTTGATCTTGATGTCCTGCAGAGGCGAACTCAAATTTAGAACACTTTATGATTTTCAAGAAAAAGAAAGAAAAATTAAATGAAGGGGCTGGGGATGTAGTTCAGTTGATAAATGCATAAAGCCTTAGGATGTATTCCCCAGCACTTAAAAGTAGGAATGGCACATGATTATATCCCAGCACCCAGGAGGGAGGCAGGATGATCAGAAGCTCAAGGTGACTTATGACTATAGAACAAAATTGTTTGGTCTAGGCTACATGGTAATCTATCTTTAAAAAAAAAAAAAGTAAAGAAAAAGGAAAGCACCAGCTTAAAATAATTTATTTAAGAAAAGGACAAATCCTTTTGATAACCAAACAGAATATTGTATCTTGTAAACACAGAAACTAATATGACCAACTCTACTAAATAGAGCTTGAGGAGAACAATTAAAAATGTGGGCATGGAAAAACATTTAAAGGAATTCATTCGAGGTGGCATTAACTACTTCCTACTTTAAAGATTTTCAGGACATGTAGCTCTAATACCAGGATCTCTTTTAGAACACTCTCCCTACATTTCCACAAGCTGCCATTCATTAATCTCAACATTCACTGCTGACAGATGGTAAACTTGAAATTTTAAAGATTTATTCATGTGTGTGGGTGTTTCACTGGCATGGATGCCCGTGCACCATGTCAGATTCCCTGGAAACGGGGTTATAAGCAGTTGTGGGCAGCCCTGTGATTTCTCGAAATCACATTTGGGTCTTCCACAAGAGCAGCAGTGCTCCTGATTACTGAGTAGTCTCTCCGGCCCCCAGATAGCAGCCCTTTCTCTCACACTTGGGGCCAAATGTTCAGCAGGTTTTAAATTTTAGAAATCACGTAAGATGCATTCTCTAGAAGCTGCGAAAACAAGTAAGTTTCACTTAAGTTTGAAGAAAAGTCATTTAAAGATAAAACCTTACCTAAACTGTAAGATTCCTTTTCCTCTTTCCTAGCCAATCTCATACAATATGAACACGCATGCTTTGCTGCAGAAGTGTGTGCTGGACCATGAAATACTCCTTTAGTTTTGCTGGGGTTGCTATTTAATATAGTTTCATGAGTTCTCTGAATTTTCTGATATTTGAAAGATTCTAAATTTCAAGAGACATCTGGCTTCAATAAATACACAGAGAAAAAGATGTAAGCTTACTTAGGTCTCAATAACCTTTAACTGAGGGGCACAACCAACCTTTCTGCAAGTGTTTTATGAAATGTGTGAAAAATTTTGCTTGAACCATTTCTGCTGAAAAGTATTCAGATTTAAGTAGTTCTCCATGTTACTTTTGCTCAACCCAATGCTCTGCGATGTTAAATGATTTATAAACTAATTAGACAACTTAGGAGGTCACATGGCTTGGAAACTAGGAGTCCCAGAGCACACAAGTTTAATTCCAAGTCAGGGGCTTGGAGATAATGAGCTGCAGGCAGAATCTGGAAGTTCACCCATCTCCAGTTGTGCTCATTTGTCTATATATCTATGACTACTTTCCTGCTGCACTGGTGGAGCTAGCTCAGCAGTTATAGCAGAGACCACAGCCCAGCAAGCCTAAAATATTTCCTATGTGTTCCTTTACCGAAAAGGTCAGTTGACTTGCTTTGGAGAGAAAAGACTGTGCCCATGTTCCCAAATATTGTTTATAAATGTTCTTTTACATTTAAAGGGGGATATGATATAGGTATGAATAATTTGCATTAGGATAGATTTTGCTTTGATAGAGATTTAAGGTCAATTTTGTTATATGTATATATGATATTCCTGATCTTGATTAAGGTATTGTGATTGTGTAGTTCACTTAAAAATGTAATGTATATAGGTTGTTAATGGATAATAATAGTCAAGCTTGTAGTCATGTTAGTTAAGATTTTCTAGAAGTACATAGATATATTTTAGATAGGCATTCTTCATATTTTTCAAAGACTACAGAATATGGCATTTTTAAATGTTTTAATAACTTAGGGTTTTTCATGACAATGAGACACATCTGCTCCTGGCAGCACCAATCTACTTCAAGAAGATGGGCATCGAAGAGGCTCCTTATGGAGTTTGATAGCCATTTGGGCAAGAAACTGCTCTTGCCTCGACTATTGTATAAAATGGACACAGAAAACCCGCAGAGAGAGGACTACTGAACTTGCCTAAAGGTGAGATGATCTTTCAGGGTTCCTAATGCATGAAAGAGTCTGCAAGACATTCTGCAGGACACAGCAGATAGTGACTGACTGTCTTTGAAATTTCCTGCTTCATGGAAACGTCTCTGGATACTATGGGCCTGAAGGCTGAAGACTGATGCCCCAACAGTACAGAGGAACTTTGGGTGACTGTCCAGGCAGCGAGATGTCTCTGTGATTTCTAGAGTTTTGTAAGTTGCTTACTTCTCATTTACTTAGGTAATATTGTATCTTTCTGGAGTCTTTGATGGAGTTGAAGAATAGTTATAGTTTTCCTTAGTTATGATAAAGATTATTGTAATTTTTACTTGATAATTGTTTTGTTATATGTAATTTTGCTATGTTAAAGTTAAAGCCTTTCCTTTTTGTTTAAATAGAAAAAGGGGAAGTGATGGAGGAAGGTCATTGGTAATAAACAAACTGCCTTGGCCCATTTTGATAGGCCATCCCTTAGGTGGGTGGAGTAGGCAGAACAGAATGCTGGGAGGAAGAGGAAGTGAGCTCAGAGACGCCATGCTCCCCTCTCCTGGGCAGATGCAATAGCTCTGCTCTCTGAGGCAGATGCACACGATGAAGCAAGCCGCCAGGTCAGACATGCTGGATCTTTCCTGGTAAGACCGGTGCTACATAGTTTATTAGAGATGGGTTGATTGGGATATCAGAATTAGCCAGTAAGGTCTAGATATAATGGGCCAAGCAGTGTTTAAAAAAATACAATTTGTGTGTTGTTATTTCTGGTGTAAAGCTAGCCGTGCGGGAGCCGGGCGGGATGAAAAGCAGGCCCGCAGCTCCTACTACAACTTGCTACAGGTCACTTATCAGTCTTGGCCAGTACAATCTGATAGGTCTGGTTAAAACAAAAGCTGACTTCACTTTATCGAAGGCTTATTGGTGCCAAAGAGAACTGGCCCAGTAAGTCAAAACTCTTATATCTATCTTTGGCCAGATCTGGAGGAACACAAAAGATCTGATGATAATAATCTCATAAGGGTGTATAGAAAGGAATTCTTTTTTTATTATAAACATTAAGCTCACTGGAAAGAATCCACACATTTTACCTTTTGTTTATGTTGATATGCGCCGTTCCAAAGAGGTTGGAGAAAAAAAACTTTAAAATTACTCACCAGTACATTTTTTTTTCTTTTAAAATAAAATTTATTTTCATTTTAATGTATGAGCATTTTGCCTAGATGTCTGTATGTGCACCACATGCATACCTGGTACTCCAGGGGGCCAGAAGAGGACCCAGAACTCCCACTGGAGCTACAAATAACTGTGAGGTGCTAAGCAGGTGTGGGGAACTGAACCTGGATCTTCTGCAGGAGCAGCCAGCTCTTCTTCACTGAGCCTCTCTCCTGCCCCAGCCAGTACATTCTCTACATCCCAGCTGTGACACTTCTTCAAAAGACTCTCACCACACCCGACAAAGGCATTCCCAGCTCAGCTGTGGCTCAATAAACTTTTATTATTTTTTATTTATTTTTATTTAAAAGAATTTGTTTCCCTATCACAAAAATTAGCCACACTGCCAACAGCAAAGTTCATAGTTACACTGATGGCGGAGAATTCTCTGGGTATTCCCAATGGCGTAAAAGGAGG
The DNA here is from genome assembly GCF_018167655.1 of Microtus oregoni. Classification (NCBI taxonomy): domain Eukaryota; kingdom Metazoa; phylum Chordata; class Mammalia; order Rodentia; family Cricetidae; genus Microtus; species Microtus oregoni. The sequence continues at coordinate 39,437,576 of NW_024543072.1, forward strand.
AAAAAAAGTACTCAGTACAAATCCAAAACCCAGGATGACTTTGGAGAGACATCACATGTCATTTCTTTCTTTTCTCATCATCTGCTGCAGATGGTTTTCAGGAGGATCAAACACAACTTGACTTCAGGAAACCCTTTACACCAATTCTAGCACCTAATGGGGGAAACACAAAGAAGAGTTTCACAGAAGAGTTCTAAAACATCCAAAGTTTAAAGACACTTTACTGCATGTACTTCTGGAAAATACAAATGCCTACTAACTGGTATAATGCCAAGGAACTGGAAAGAACCAGATGCTCATTCCTTCTTTCAATTCAAGCACTGTATGAAAAATTTCAAATTAGTTACTGCGCCAATTAGGAAGTCTTTAAAGTAAACTACGTGAAACTGTTGGATACAAATGGTGAGGTGAAGCATGCACGGAATATCTTTGGAGTATCTTTTGGTATTTTAATACATTCTTACGGAAAAATATTGTAAAGGATTTTAATATTTCTTTCTTCCCTTAATGAGCACTGGGTCAATGCTACAGCAACAGTGATCAAGACTTTAAAGGATATCAATGCTGCCTTTCCTGTTGTTTCTTTCAACTTCAATGCTAACCATCTGGTATCAAAAAACTTGGTTAGATTTTTAGTGTTACGTTATTACCAAGCCATGAAAGTAAGCTGTTATGGTGATAAAAATAAAAGTGAGGAAAACAAGGAAGACAATGGCTAAGAGAGAACACAAAGGTGGTTGGGGGACTGTCAAGGACTGTTCCATGGACACTGTAATTTTAGGTCATAAAGACCTGAAATGTGCGATCCTTCACCTTCTGCTTGAGCTTTACAGTGCTTTTTGTATGCACTCTGTAGTACATTAGGGTCTTCTAGATATGACAGGTCAATGCTGAAAAATGTTTGGTTCTAAGAATCTATGGGATTCCATTGTAGCCTTATAGGGATGTTAATAATTCCACTTGCTCCTTATGGCTGCTGATTAAGATGTTCTATTTTTAATTCATGTCTTGCCAAGAGAATATGAAACTGAGAGAATAGGGACTTCAGTCAAATTCCAAGACCTACCACCTTGCTTGAGGCCTCCCAAAAGGAACTAATAGTTTCAATCAAAGGCCTAGCTGTCAATGGAGCTGGGGTCCCTCTTTAGGAAAGATATTACCAAACAGACTACCTGCCTAGAAAAGGCGACTGTCATATGAATCAGCTGACCAGCTGACCCAAGCAGTTCTGCCTTGAGTTTGTACGGTCATCTCCACAGGATGAGGTTAGTTTGGATTTTCTCCCTTGGATGCTTCAGGTTACTTATTTATGAATTATAGGATGTTGTGGCAAAATAACACACATCATAAAAAATGCTTTCTAAAATTTCCAAAAGAATATATAAGAGAAGGCTGTTCTCTCAAAGTATGTGTTAGCATCAAACTTATATACATAAAAATTTCCATCCAAACAAGGTTGTGTTTAGAAAAACTTCACTGCTTAGCTCATCATTTATTTATATAAATAATGCATTATGCCCAAGGGCTAAATACTAAAAGTTATAATCAAATGAAAGTTTGATTTCCTTGAACCATTAACTAAAAAAGAAAGCATGTGGAACACTATGAGTCTGTGACTCAGACTATGCTGTTGGGTGCACACAGATTTTCAGATTACAGAACACTAGAATTTCTTTTCTATTCTGACTCCCACCTTAGTAGTAAAAAACTCTACTTGTTATTGAAGAGGAGAAGAGAAACATGAGGAAGAACAAAGTACAGATGAAGGCTGCAAATATATAGGCACTTGTGTCCTGCCAAATGTCCTACTAAATGTCCCATGTATGGCTGTGCAGGCCCAGAGTAAACACCCAGCAGCCCTCACCTGTTTCTCTTTGACCATTTATCAAACCATCTAGCCCTCAGCCCCAACAAGAATTATCGTCTCCATAGCTGTGAGCTACCTATTTGTTTCAATGTCAATTAACTCATTTCTGAGTGCTGAAACCCCTAAGTTGGAACGATCATAAAGGCTCAGTATAGCTGTATATTTCTAAGAGCCAGTTGCAGTTTAAAAAGTGGATCTGAGTTTAAACTGAGGGATGTATGAAATGGCTTACCTTAATTGTACCCTGGCTGTTAGCAGCAATCAACACATTGGACTCCTAGGGAGAAAAACAAAACAAAAACAAAAGCTTTAGGAACAGAGGAGATTTCCTGAAGGGCAGATGAAAAGAGTAATTTCTTCCCCTTCTTCTTCTACTTCAACCTAAGATACCAGGGGAATCTAAAATGGAAAGCCAGCTTTTAGCATGCGTAAAGATAACTTGAGAATGAGCAACTGTTTGTCTAGAACATTCACTGAGTTAGTTCAGACATTTTCACTGGGACCTTAGCATAGCATCAACGCTCTCACACTGAGAGGGTATTTGAAGTGAAAGGAGCAGGAAGTAAATGGGATTTATCTACTCTTTCACTGATCTGAATTTAGAAAGCTGAGACTAGACAGAATTTCTATACCTGCCTCAGAAAAGAGTAATGCTCAAATGAAAGCTGTGTGTATGATACCAAAAACTACCCCTAGACACCTGGAAAGGACTGGCTTGCAGAGAGTAACAAGAACTAAAGCAAAAAAACAAAACACAACAACAACAAAAACAGAACAAAAACTCCAATGTAGTGATACTTTCTTTATGTTTTAACAAATAAAGCTTGCCTAAATATCAGAGTACAGAGCTAAACCATTACAGGCCAGGGAGTCTTGTCATACACCTTTAATCCCAGGACCTGAAAGACAGAGGCAGAGGGATCTCTGTTAGTTCAAGGCTACCCTGGGCTACACAAGATCGAATCTGTCTAGAAGAGAAATACAGCTCATACAAAGGACGTAGTGCCTTTAATGCCAACACTAGGAAGGTGGAGACAGATGTGATAAGGCTGGTGCAGAGAGGAATATGAGGTGGAAAGAGACAGCAACTCAGTGCAGTCTGAGGTTTGGTGGAGAGAGCTACAGTCTGAGACAGTCTGAGGACAGGATCGCCCCTTCGGCCTGAGTGGTGAAAGAACTCTCTATGTCTGACTGCTCTGTTCCTCTGATCATCAGCATTAATTCCTATATCTGATTCTGTTTTTTGTTTGTTTGGTTTTTGTTTTATGAGACAGGGTTTCTCTGTGTAACAGTAGCTGTCTTGGAACTAGCTCTTGTAAACCACTAGCTTCTGTTGACCAGGCTGGGCTAGAATTCCTGCCTCTGCCTTCCAAGTGCTGAGATTAAAGGCATATGCCACTGTTGCCCAGCATGACTCTGGGTTTTTATTAATCCCAATTAGAATTTGTGTCATACCTCTATCAACTGGTTGCTGCTTAAGAAGGGCTAAGACTCCACACTTTTCAAGAAGGCTATTGCTAGGAACAGGTACCATGAGGTGCTGGGGCCCTTAAGAACCATTCACTGCTATGGGAACATATAAGGACAATGAAAAGCTTTTAGATTTAGCATCAGTTCTTTCTTTCATTTTAGTTCTAGTGACTTTTTAATGTAAAGGGGAAGGTAGAAAGGAGAAAATGAGGACTGACTCTGCAATTAGCAGGGAAGTCTTTTTGCTGTAAATTGAGACTATAAATTATGTAATTCAGTCATCTGATTCCTGGGGAAAGGGAACATGGAAAAATGTGTTATATACTGACTGAGTATTCTTGTCTGGAACAGGACAGATACAATTCCTTTTATTTCTGTACATATTATATACACAGCCTTTTAGTGTGCCTGCATTTATCCTGCAACCTGTTAAATAAAATCAAGTATTTAATTTTCCACCTGTAGTAGCATGCTGATGTTCAAAAGTTTTAGCATTCAGATTAGTATCCTAACAGACTATCTCACAATATATAAGTTTAGAATCAATATATAAATAGGACAATTTATCTAAATGACCACACATAAGGAGTTTGAAGGCTGTAGCACGTGAGATCAAGAAAGAAGACATCTGATAACTACCAGCCATGTATAGGCACTTTTTGTTTGCAGTCTTAGGATTGGCATTTATAGATGACGCAACTGTTGTTACCAGAGGTCCTAACACATTCTGTCTATGGAGACAGATAAATACATAACCTATTAAAAAGTCAATGTATAAATTGAGTAGCTCAAATGGTCTTGTAGGATTGACAGATACAAAGCACGGTGTCCTAAGAATTCTTACACACACTCAAAAAACTATTCAACACAGCAAACAATGAAATAAAGAAAATAGCAACATCATCGTATCTTAGTACACCCTTCCTCAAAACACTATACAAAGGAGTGATTTAGTACTAGATTTTATTTTCAATCTAGCAGAAAAATAAAACCAGAGACATTACTTCTGTTATTAGGGGTTATTACTTAAAAGCTTTAAACAAGCCAAGACATATTTGCATCTTGGATGACTGGTGTTTGCTCGCTGTAATTGCAGTCTTGCCAGATGTAACTTTTTACTTGTAAAATAAAAATGACAGCAATTCTCATTATCTTTTTCTTTCCTTTTTTTTTTTTAAACTGCAAAACTCTCCTCAAAGAGAGCTAGTACTTTGTGCCCACTTTTTCCTCCATCTGAGAATTAGAAAAAGACAACGAAAAACTTAGCAGGACTTTTTATAAAAATAAAAATCACATATACCAAAATTTGTCATAATACCAGCACAGTATTTTCTCTACAACAGTGTTTAACAAAAGCAGTATGTTAAAGTCCTGACTAACCTGACAAAAGAATAAGTATTTGCTTAGTTTGAGATTTATTTCTTGAGAGATATACTTGAAATGTGAATATATTATAAAATGTATTTTATAGGCACACACACAAATAAAATATGCATAAATATAAGTATTATTTCTGGCCAGGACACAGTAAACAAGTGGGATTTGTTCTCCGACTATGAACAACTAGGAGAGTGAACAAAACACATATGGCACCATTGGAGTACAGACAATATAGCATTCTCAATCCCTGAGAAAAGAAGTCAATGCTGTGACTCTCCTAACCACCCTAGGGCTTTCTGCTTAGAGCCAATTTATGGACCATAAAGTAGGGAAGGGGAGTCTAAGCAGAAGATGGGGGCTCGCTGAATTGAGAAGGCAAAGAATGATGTCCAGAGTTCTGGGAGGATAGGATGCACTGATGGACTAGAATTTGTATGCAAAATATAAAGAAGCAATGCTTCAGTAACTTGCCCAGGGCTCAGTTCCCCTTGATTCTGGGTCTGAATAATAAACTGTACTTTTATATGTTAAAACTATACAGTGTCAGAAATATAGTAATTTTTAAAAAGCAAAACTGTTAATGCACATTATTAAATCCCAGAGTTCCCAAAGTTCAAAGTTTTAAACAGCATGCAGCATAAAGAAAGCAAGCGCAAGGAACTGCCCTACTTCTCTGTATTTAAGTTTTACTAGAGCACAGCTATGCTTATTTATTCATATATTGGCTCTGAAAGAATGCAGTGGCAGAATCCTAGCCTATGAATCTGAAACATTTGCTCTCCAGTTTTTCTTAACTGTCTCTTTATATTTACTCTAATACAGCTTAAAGAAGGAAAGATCAACATAATCAAGTTCACCTGAAAAAAAATTTAACTTTTTTAAAATTTAACTTTCTAACAGAATAAATTTCAACATTTAAAAAGAATTCAACAAAAACATGCATTATATAAAAACAAAGAGATGCAGCAATGACTAGGACAATGAAAATGAGAACATTAAAAGTAGGATATCATAATTATATTCAAGTAGACAAATGAAACACGGAAGACATAATTATAAGGACCCAAAGAGAAACATACAATATTGAAAATGGGAACACAACAGTGAAAAAAAGGACAAGGCAAAGGAGAACACAAACCATATCTGGCAAGACAGAAACAAACAAATACAACCAAGGCAAGGGGAAAACTGGTGGAAATTCAGAGATCAGCACTTCATTGATCAACAAAGTGAACACAGACATTGTGTACATGTATAATTGGAACCCCAAGTAGAGAAGGGGGAGCATATGAAGATGTGTGACAGGAATTTTACATTATCAGAAAAAAACAAAAGGTAAGCTAATATCAGGAATGAAGGAAGATATATCAGTAGATATCCCAGGCATTAAAATAATATCATTATAAAAAACTTTATGGCAATAAGACTGACAACTAATAACATGAATTATACAAAAAATGCAAAATACCTCAATATGACAGAAGGAAAAGTTACTGACTAAGGAATGAGGAACATTTTCAAACATTCATAAATGAACATTTATGAATGAAACAAAGCCAAAAAATCATGAAAATAAAACTAGCCAATTGTCTTTATAAGCAGATTTTTAAAAAACCTTAAAATATATCATTAAAGGAATTAATCTATATAAAAAAGAAAAACACATTGGGGGTTGGTGATTTAGGAAGCTGAGGAATTGAGCGCTATCTCTAGGATCCACAAACATAGGAACAAAGCTCCCTCCCACAAGTTGTTCTCTGATTTCCACATTCAAGTTGCAGTGCATACACACCCACACACAAAATATAAGACTTACACTGTAATAAAAATGTAAAAACAATACATGGCATATAGGTAGGATTTATCCCAACATTAACTTGGTCTCTAGCACAGCGAAGCTTAGCAATTATACAAGTCCCTAGTATCAAAAAATTTAAATTGTCAAAGAATACAATTCATTACGTTGAGAAGACAAACTCACATATAATACAAAATTCACTTGAACTTATCACTAACAGAAAAAAAACTTTTATTCAAGGCAGCAAATGATCAACGTATAAATGTGCAATTAAATCTTGAACGCACCACACTCTGACACAAAAAAACAATATTATAGTCAGAAGGCAGTAAAACTATCCACACTTGCAAATTACATGTCTGTCCATGTAGAAAATCCCAATGAGTATTAATAAACTATCTCCTGGAACTATTAAACAGACTATTGCAGGAGTATACAACATCATTTACATGAAAATCAGTTTTTCTATAAACCAGTTATAAATGACAAACAAATGGAACTTTACAAGTGTTACTTATAGAAGCATCTAAAACAATTTTCCACTTACAGATAAAGACTTAATATTAAAAATTATAAAACAATTCTGTGTGTTGCTTAAAATCAAGACTACATATATCTATGTGGGTCAGAAAGCATTTAAGATATTAATTATTTTTGCAATCACAATTAAAGTTCTACGACTTTAAAAATAGAAATTTAGCTGATCTCTCGGCACCAGGAGAGACAGCGTTGGGCCCACCCAGCTCCCATCCAGAACCCTCCCCACTTCGGCCCCACTGTCCTCTTTCGGCACATAACATCACCCAGCCCAGCCTGTCTGGGCACTGGGTCCGATTCCTTGGGGCACCCAAGTGGGCGGGAGTCCCTTTGTTTCTATCGCCTGCCTGCACCAAGCAGGGTAGGCGCTTTGCGACCTGCCCACCAGCACGGAGGCCTGATATCTCGGTGCCAGGAGAGACAGCGTTGGGGAGAGCCAACGTTGGGGAGAGCCAGCGTTGGGTAGGCAAGGAGACCTGATCCGGTAGAAGAAGATTCATAAGGGAGCATTTGGAAAAGGAGATGGGCAGACGCCAAGGCAAGAATTCGCCCAACAAGCTGAAAAGCAACATGAAGCCACCAGAAACCAGCGACCTCACAACGGGAGGACATGAACACCTTAATCAAGAAGAAGTAGAAAAGACTGACTTCATGAAAGTGATTGATGCCCTTAAACAACATGTAAAAAACGCCCTTATAGAAATGGATGAGAAATATAACAGAAAGTTTGAAGAATTGAATAAATCAGTGAATGATACCCTAGAAAACCAAGGAAAAACAATCAAACAGATAATGGAAACAGTTCAAGACTTGAAAACTGAAATGGAGGCAAAGAAGAAAACACAAACAGAGGGCCGGCTGGACATGGAAAATTTAAGTAAACAAACAGAGTCTACAGAAACAAGCATAACCAACAGAATACAAGAGTTAGAAGAAAGAATCTCAGATTCTGAAGATACCATAGAGAAAATAAACACACTGATCAAAGAAAACAGCAAGTCCAACAAACTCTCATCACAAAATATTCAGGAAATATGGGACACAATAAAAAGACCAAATCTAAGAATAATAGGAGTAGAAGAAGGAGAAGAAGTGCAGCTCAATGGTCCAGAAAATATATTTAATAAAATTATAGAAGAAAACTTTCCCAACCTAAAGAAAGATATACCTATGAAGGTTCAAGAAGCATACAGAACACCGAATAGGCTAGATCAAAAAAAAAAAAACCATCCCCTCGCCATATAATTATCAAAACACAAAGCATACAGAATAAGGAAAGAATATTAAGAGCTGCAAAGGAAAAAGGCCAAATTACTTATAAAGGTAAACCTATCAGACTTACACCTGACTTCTCCATGGAAACCATGAAAGCCAGAAGGTCCTGGATAGATGTACTGCAGAAACTGAGAGACCATGGATGTAAGCCCAGATTACTATACCCAGCCAAGCTTTCGTTCACTATAAATGGAGAAAATAAAATTTTCCAGGATAAAAACAAATTTAAACAATACGCAGCCACAAATCCAGCCTTACAGAAAGTACTAGAAGGAAAATGACTAACCAAGGAGTCCAACAATGACCACAATAACTCAGACATCTAGAGACCCTTCACCAACACAAATCAAAGAAGGGAAACACACAAACTCTACGACTAATAAAATGACCGGAGTTAACAACCACTGGTCATTAATATCACTTAATGTCAATGGACTCAACTCACCTATTAAAAGGCACAGGCTAAGAGATTGGATACGAAAACAGGATCCAACATTCTGCTGTTTACAAGAAACACACGTCAACCACAAAGACAGGCACCTACTCAGAGTAAAGGGCTGGGAAAAGGCTTATCAAGCAAATGTACCTAAGAAACAAGCAGGTGTGGCCATACTAATCTCTAACAAAGTAGACTTCAAACTTAAATCAATCAGAAGAGATGGAGAGGGGCATTTTATACTCATAACAGGAACAGTTCATCAGGACGAAGTCTCAATCCTGAACATCTATGCCCCTAATATAAAAGCACCCACGTACATAAAAGAAGCATTGCTAAAACTCAAGGCAGCCATCAAACTGCACACACTAATAGTAGGAGACTTCAACACTCCTCTCTCACCAATGGGCAGGTCAATCAGACAGAAACCTAACAGAGAAATAAGAGAATTAATGGAGGTAATGAATCAAATCGACTTAACAGACATCTATAGAACATTCCACCCAAATAGGAAAGAATATACCTTCTTCTCTGCAGCTCATGGAACCTTCTCAAAAATCGACCACATAGTCGGTAACAAAGCAAACATTCGCAGTTACAAAAAAATATTAGTAACCACCTGTGTCTTACCAGATCACCATGGATTAAAGTTAGAATTCAACTACAATCCTACCCCCAGAAAGCCTACAAATTCATGGAAACTGAACAGTCAACTACTGAACCATACCTGGATTAAGGAAGAAATTAAGAAAGAAATTAAAGTCTTCCTGGAATTCAATGAAAATAAAGAAACAACATACTTAAACTTATGGGACACTATGAAAGCAGTCCTAAGAGGAAAGTTCATAGCACTAAGTGCCCACTTAAAGAAAACAGAGAAAGCTCACATTGGAGACTTAACAGCCCACCTGAAAGCTCTAGAAAAAAAAGAAGCAGACTCACCTAGGAGGAGTAGAAGACTGGAAATAATCAAACTGAGGGCTGAAATCAACAAAATAGAAACACAGAAAACAATCCAAAGAATCAATGAAACAAAAAGCTGGTTCCTGGAGAAAATCAACAAGATTGATAAACCCCTATCCAAACTAATCAAACGGCAGAGAGAGAATTTGCAAATTAATAAGATCAGAAATGAAAAGGGGGACATAACCACAGACACAGAGGAAATTCAGAGACTCATTAGATCTTACTACAAAAGCCTATATGCCACAAAACTGGAAAATGAAAAGGAAATGGACACCTTTTTAGATAAATACCATATACCAAAGTTAAACCAGGAACAGGTGAACAATCTAAATAGACCTGTTGGTCGCGGAGAATTAGAAGAGGTTATCAAAAACCTCCCTACCAAAAAAAGCCCAGGACCAGATGGCTTCAATGCGGAATTCTTCCAGAACTTCCAAGAAGAACTAATACCTATACTCCTTAATGTATTTCACAATATAGAAACAGAAGAGGCATTGCCAAATTCCTTTCATGAAGCTACAGTTACCCTGATACCAAAACCGCACAAAGACTCAACCAAGAAAGAAAATTATAGACCAATCTCACTCATGAACATCGATGCAAAAATCCTCAACAAAATACTGGCAAACCGTATCCAAGGACACATTAGGAAAATTATCCATTATGATCAAGTAGGCTTCATCCCAGGGATGCAGGGCTGGTTCAACATACGAAAATCTATCAATGTAATCCAGCATATAAATAAACTGAAAGAAAAAAACCATATGATCATTTCATTAGATGCTGAAAAAGCATTTGACAAAATTCAACATCCCTTTATGATAAAAGTATTGGAGAGATTAGGGATACAAGGGTCATACCTAAATATAATAAAAGCTATATACAGCAAGCCGGCAGCTAACATAAAATTAAATGGAGAGAAACTTAAAGCCATCCCACTAAACTCAGGAACACGACAAGGCTGTCCACTCTCGCCATACCTCTTCAATATAGTGCTTGAAGTTCTAGCAATAGCAATAAGACAACATAAGGGGATCAAGGGGATTCGAATAGGAAAGGAAGAAGTGAAACTTTCGTTATTTGCAGATGATATGATAGTGTACATAAGCGACCCCCAAAACTCCACCAAAGAACTTTTACACCTGATAAACAGCTTTAGTAATGTGGCAGGATACAAGATCAACTCCAAAAAATCAGTCGCCCTCTTATACACAAAGGATATGGAAGCAGAGAGGGAAATCAGAGAAGCATCACCTTTCACGATAGCCACAAACAGCATAAAATATCTTGGGGTAACTCTAACCAAGGAAGTGAAAGATCTATTTGACAAGAATTTTAAGGTATTGAAGAAAGAAACTGAGGAGTATACCAGAAAATGGAAGGACCTCCCTTGCTCTTGGATTGGGAGGATCAACATAGTAAAAATGGCAATTCTACCAAAGGCAATTTATAGATTCAATGCAATCCCCATCAAGGTTCCTTCAAAATTCTTCACAGATCTTGAGAGGACAATAATCAACTTTATATGGAAAAACAAAAAACCCAGGATAGCCAAAATAATCCTATACAATAAAGAATTGTCTGGAGGAATTACCATCCCTGACTTCAAACTCTATTACAGTGCTACAGTGATGAAAACAGTGTGGTATTGGCATAAAAACAGAGAAGTCGACCAATGGAATCGTATAGAAGACCCGAATTTTGACCCACAAACCTATGAACACCTCATTTTTGATAAAGGAGCCAAAAGTATACAATGGAAGAAAGAAAGCATCTTCAACAAATGGTGCTGGCATAACTGGATGTCAACCTGTAGAAGAATGAAAATAGACCCATATCTATCACCATGCACAAAACTCAAGTCCAAATGGATTAAAGACCTCACTATCAGTCAGAACACATTGAACCTGAAAGAAGAGAAAGTGGGAAGTACCCTACAGGAGATGGGCACAGGAGATCGCTTCCTATGTGTAATCCCAACAGCACAGACATTAAGGGCAACATTGAATAAATGGGACCTACTAAAACTGAGAAGCTTCTGTAAAGCAAAGGACACTGTCACCAAGACAAAAAGGCAACCTACTGACTGGGAGAAGATCTTCACCAACCCCGCAACAGACAAAGGTCTGATCTCCAAAATATATAGAGAACTCAGGAAACTAGACTTTAAAATGCTAATTAACCCAATTAAAAAATGGGGCACTGAACTGAATAGAGAATTCTCAGCAGAGGAAGTTCAAATGGCCAAAAGACACTTAAGGTCATGCTCAACCTCCTTAGCAATCAGGGAAATGCAAATCAAAACAACTTTGAGATATCATCTTACACCTGTCAGAATGGCTAAAATAAAAAACTCCAATGATAGCCTTTGCTGGAGAGGCTGTGGAGGAAGGGGTACCCTCATCCAATGCTGGTGGGAATGCAATCATGTGCAACCACTTTGGAAATCAGTGTTTCGGTTTCTCAGGAAATTCGGGATCAACCTACCCCTGGACCCAGCAATACCACTCCTGGGAATATACCCAAGAGATGCCGTATCATATGACAAGAGCATTTGTTCAACTATGTTCATAGCAGTATTATTTGTAATAGCCAGAACCTGGAAACAACCTAGATGCCCTTCAATGGAAGAATGGATGAAGAAAGTGTGGAATATCTACACATTAGAGTACTACGCTGTGGTACAAAACAATGACTTCTCAAATTTTGCATGCAAATGGATGGAAACAGAAAACACTATCCTGAGTGAGGTAACCCAGACCCAAAAAGATGAATATGGGATGTACTCATTCATAATTGGTTTCTAGCCATAAACAAGGGTCACGGAGTCTACAATTGGTGATCCTAAAGAAGCTAAGAAGGTGAACCAAAGGAAAAACAAATAGTTGTCCTCTTGGCTATGGGAAGTAGACAAAATTGCCGGGGAGAAAATTGAGATCTTGGGGGTGGGGTGGGATGGGGGTAAGGGGAGATGGGGAGAGAAAAGTAAGAAGGGGAGAATGGGGGGGAACTTGGGGAAAAAGGAGGATTGGGATAAAGGACGGTTAGATAGGGGAGCACGGAAGCACAATTCTTAGTTAAGGGAGCCACCTTAGAGTTGGCAAGAGACTTGAACCTAGAGTGGCTCCCAGGTGCCCAAGCAGAGGTCCCCAGTTAGTTCCTTGGGCAGCTGAGGATAGGGAACCTGAAATGACCCTATCCTATAGCAATACTGATGAATATCTTGCATATCATCATAGAACCTTCATCTGGTGATGGATGGAGATAGAGACAGAGACCCACACTGGAGCACTGGACTGAGCTCCCAAGGTCCCAATGAGAAGCAGAAGGAGGGAGAACATGAGCAAAGAAGTCGGGACCACGAGGGGTGCACCCACCCACTGAGACAGTGGAGCTGATCTATTGGGAGCTCACCAAGGCCAGCTGGACTGTGACTGAAAAAGCATGGGATAAAACTGGACTCTCTGAGCATGGCGAACAATGAGGGCTGATGAGAAGCCAAGGACAATGGCACGGGGTTTTGAACCTACGTAATGTGCTGGCTTTGTGGGAGCCTAGCCAGTTTGGATGTTCACCTTCCTAGGAATGGATGGAGAGGGTAGGACCTAGGACTTACCACAGGGCAGAGAATCCTGATTGCTCTTTGGACTGGAGAGGGAGGGGGAGAGGAGTGGGGGGAGGGGGAGAAGGGTGGGAGGAGGGGGAGAAGGGTGGGAGGAGGGGGAGGGAAATGGGAGGCTGGGAGGAGGTGGAAACTTGTTTTTTTTTTCTCCTTTTCTCAATAAAAAAAATGGGAAAAAAAATAGAAATTTAGAGGTTGATTACAGCATGTCACCAAAAAGAAACTATAGCAGATAAGAAAATAGAAAGCTCAGAAACAAATCACTATGCAATCATGTGAATTTTCAAAATAACTTGGCAAGAATAATTAGAGTGACAAAGAGTACTGAAAATACTGAAACAACCATTGCTTTTACGACTCTAGTCGGCAGTGTAAACCTAGAGCCCAAAACTGAGGTGAACTAAAGTCTCATGCAATAGCCAACTTTATTCAGAGCATCAGACAATTTATACTCAGGGTTAAAAATCATATGAATAAAGTGTCCAATCACAAGGATAAGCAAATGTGCCAGGCATAGAGGCACATGAACAAGTAACAATAGTCAGCTGTAATGAATAATCAAAAGGAAACTCACGCCTAACTGCTACACCTGGGAGGAGCACAAAAGCACATTCCAAGAACAATTCCTTGTTTTTGAAGAAACTGAGGCGACAAGACTCTTTGTTGTTGTTGTTTTTGATTTTCTCACAAGAACTTCAAAATTCCCCTCACATTCTTGGACTGTGTTCTGACAAGCTATATTTGAAAAGCAATTGTGTGTCTGCTGAAATGTATATTAAAAAATCCCTCAATTATATTGTATCACCCTAAAAATTCTAAATGTAAAAAACAACAAAATATAGGATTAAAAAAAACACAGAAAATAATGTTTGAGTTTGAAAATATTCTTAGAATGAAAAAAAAAAGGCCACCTTAAGACCGCTGACAGTTTAAGAAGAGTACAGTCCTTGGTAAATGGACTACATCCCAGTGGAAGTCCACACATCTAAGAATATTGGGCAACACAAACTGGACCTGATGGGTTAAAAAAAGAAACTAAAAAGAGGATAGCAAAGTTGGATGGAGAGAGTATGGGGTGGGGTAGGGGTGGAATCAGAGGAGTTGGAAGAGAGTGGAGTATGATCAAAACACACTGCATGAAATTTTCAAACAACTTAAAAGAACTGCCCACACTGAGGTTAAGAAGACAAATAAAACCAAGGACTTTATGGCTTTCCTCATAAAAATGTTGAAAAACTTATCTCATCAAAATTTAACATAATTTTCACTTACTAGAAGAAATAAATTAAACCAACAACGTCAAATATGGGCAAGGGTAAGAAGCAAGTAGGTGATCACAGTCTCCTGATAAGAACAAAAAATAAGATGACAACTTTGGGAAAAGGTCTGAAAGTTCCTTACAAAGCTAACTTCATACCTATCCTATGATGTAGCCATTCTACCCTGTAGATATATGCATGCAAAAGAAAGAATATTAAACCATATAAATATTACTCAAAATAATTAAAAACCAGAAAAATGTTTTATGTTCAAAATGGGTGAACCTCTGTGTGTTAATGGGTTATAAATAAAAATGTTGCTTACATAAAAAAAAACCCCACAACATAAAACTATATATACAAGCTGGGTAGTGGTAGCACATGGCTTTAATCCCAGCACTCAGGAGGCAGAGGTAGGGGGATTTCTGAGTTTAACGCCAGCCTGGTCTACAGCTACACAGAGAAACCCTGTCTTGAAAAAAAAAAAAAAGAAAAAAAAGGAAAAAAAGAAAAGGTGTCTAAGGAGATGTCCTCAGCTTGTTCCTTGAGCAGCTGAGGAGAGGGCGCCTGAACTGGCCCCATCCTATAGCCACACTGATGAATATCTTGCATATCACCAGAACCTTCATCTGGCGATGGATGAGATAGAGACAGAGACCCACACTGGAGCAATGGACTGAGCTCCCAAGGTCCAAATGAGGAGCGGAAGAAGAGAGAACATGAGCAAGGAAGTCAGGACCACCAGGGGTGAACCCACCCACTGAGACAGTGGGGCTGATCTAATGGGAGCTCACCAAAGCCAGCTGGACTGGGACTGATGGAGCATGTGATCAAAGCAGACTCTCTGAATGTGGCTGACAAGAAGGGCTGATGAGAAGCCAAGGACAATGGCACTGGGTTTTGATCCTACTGAATGTACTGGCTTTGTGGGAGCCTAGCCAGTTTGGATGTTCACCTTCCTAGACCAGGATGGAGGGAGGAGGACTTTGGACTTTCCACAGGGCAGGGAACCCTGACTGCTCTTTGGTCTGGAGAGGGAGGGGGGGGAAATGGGGGGGGGAATGAGAGGGAAATGGGAGGTGAAAATTTGTCATAATAATATATATATATATATATATATATACAAAAAGAAAAAAACAAAAGAAAAAACGTACACACATGAGGGGGGTGGAGGAATGGCACCAACAAAACAAGCTGAAGAAACCAGACAAAAAGAAAAATATATTTATTTATATAATTATAAATATTTATAATGTATATAAGAAATAACATATATATGTTGTTTCTACTATATGAAGTTGTAAGGAAAACTGAAGTCAGGAATCAGTTCGTGAAGATTAATAAATACATCAATATTGGTTTCTGTATTATTGAACTAGTCATCTTGTCATGCACCTAAGAGAATGAAATCTTAGGAAAGTATTTAACAAGTACAAGAGAGCCTCAACTCTCATCACTACATACAGAGACATTTCAAATTACACACATGCACACATCCAAGTGCTTTCAATAAAATAAAGGGTCTGGCTATGGAATGAAGGTTGAAGGGGGTGGTGTTTCTCAGTGTACATAGCTTAGTTGGGCTGCCAAATGTTCCCTTCTTTGACATCTGGGAGAATGGAGCTTCTTCATCAAAAGAGAACAAGCTTATCCCACTACATTCCAATCCCTTAATTCCTCTTT
This sequence comes from Microtus oregoni, assembly GCF_018167655.1. NCBI lineage: Eukaryota > Metazoa > Chordata > Mammalia > Rodentia > Cricetidae > Microtus > Microtus oregoni. Next base: position 39,453,869 of record NW_024543072.1, read on the forward strand.
ACTTAGGTGTTCTTGCTTAACATCATCTAGGATAATACTAAGTGATGATGAAGATGATTATTTGACTGACAGAATGAACCCTCGGTTTTTTGATTCATTCAAACAAATATCTGGTTTCTTAAAAAACTTGACAAATAAGAAGAAAGGATTTACATTATTAATTAAAGAGATTTATCATAGCTTCAATTCTGAGATTAAGTTTCTTAATTAAGACCTTTCTATGTGCAGAGTCAGTGGTTGTGTGGGGAGCTGGCCAGGTTTTATTTAGGCCATTTCTCAGTGAAGGTTGAACTTAACATTTCAGTAGACTGTTTTGTCAGTAAGCCCTTGGGTTCTGGGGTGTAGCACATGATGGTATGTTTAACTTCTTACATAAGTACTATGTAACCAACTTGGGCACTCATGATTGTGTAGGATGCACTTCACCCACTGACTCATTTCCTCAGCTCAAACTGAGATTTTTCTGAATGAGCAATGAAGATATTTTATATTGATATTTTTCCTTCTTATTTCTCTGTATAGGTGCTTTGCCTGTATGTCTGTGCACCATGTGTGTGAAGTGCCTGAGGAGGTCATACAAAGACACTGCATACCCTAGAACTGAAGTTACAGATTATGAATCACCATGTGAGTGCTGGGAATCGAACCTGTACCATCTGGAAGAGCAGGCCAGTGTTCTCACCTGATTAATCTCTTCATCCCCTGATTTTTTTAAAACATAATAATTCCAAAAAAAGATAAGACAGATCTTTTGCTGCACATAAATGTCATTTTAAGTGCTGAATAATTCCTAGTATCTTTATTGTCAGATATAAGAAAATATAGCAATTAGAGGAAAATTATGTATTAATCTGAACTTCAAATCTTAAGGTTATTCTAATGCAATAGTAAATAAACATATAAAACATCAAGAATAAATTAGCGACTGATATTTACCTCTATATGCATGAAAATCAGCATTAAAAACTGGTATTAGTGGTTGTTCCCTGGGGAAAATGGTCTTTTAACACACAGAGATTAGTCTAGGAATATTTTATATTTTTATAGGTCTAAGATGTTTTAACATTCTGGAAAAAAGGGACAATTTGCTACTTCAAAAATGTATTCAGTTAGTTCAAAGTAGTCAAAACTTGTGACTATTATTTTAGTGCATTTCCTTGCCTTTGTATTGGGAACTGAACTCAGGGACTTGTGTTTGCTGGGTAAACTAGCAAACACTATCACTGAGCTCAGCTACATGCCTGCTATTTTAAAACATGTCAGATGAATATAATCATAAACTCTTTGAGAAGGAAAAGAAAGATCCATCCCAACCATGAACCTACCTTCACTGGAATCAACAGATTCTCTTTCCTTTCCTTCCTGTTCTCCATTTAACCATGTTAATATTTAACCTTTAGATTTGTGTCCTCAAAGTCCTTAGGTTCACTAATAAGTAGTCCTCAGTGGTAAACAGCAAAAAATTTAAAAGCCACAGTCTCAACCTAACATTAAAAAACTAAATATTACACATGTGATTAGCTCCAGGTTTGGTATGTGATTATTCCTAGGCCACAAAAATAGTTACATTCAACCTTGGAGCATAACAATATAGACAGGTTCTGTAATTAATGATATTGAACAATGTACAGAATTATTATTAATATGGACATCAAGTGGCTCATAATTATCCACCTGGTTAGATAGATTATATCGAATAGCTTTTAAAGAAGTTTGTGGATGAGAAAAATCAAGAAAGGCATAATCATGTCAAAAAGGGTAAAAATATACACATATATCTACACACAGCAGATATAAATAAACTGATAGCAAAAAACAAGGAGACATCTCCAAAAGGGTACCCTAAATGATTTAAATAATAAAGGAAAAATACATTTCTTGGCCTTGGATTTTTTCTTTCAATTTCACCTATATAATATTTATGCCACTTATTAGTCAGGTCACTATAGAAAGGAATCTTAGATCTACATTAGAATTTATTATGCTAAAAAATAAGGAAAATAAATATAATGATTAGAAAATTTTAAAATTGTTTATTGAAATGAAGAGCTAGACCATGGATTTCTAATGAGCCAGGAAAATTCAACAAACTGCTTCAATATCTGCCTCAAGCAAAATTTACTCAAAGAAAGAAATACAGAAAGTTTAGAACCACAAACATGGTATTTCCATAATTAATTACAAATAAGACCAGTTGTAGTTGCTCACAGCTCACCCTAGTACTGTGGGCCACTCAATTTCTGCTCAGCTCCTTTCCTCCTGCCCTTCTCCCCAAAACTTAGACTCAACCATAACTTCAAACTTAATACTAAGAAACAAGAACTTTTAATAAAAAGTACTTCATGAAAGCTACTTTCAATAACTGATAACTTTAGATTAATTAGTCTAACCCATTCCCTAGAAAAATAGCAATTCTACATACATTGTACATTCTGGTTGTAGGTTCTTCAAACAAACAAGCCAACAGAAACAGTAACCTATTTTCACAAACCATCAACTAACCTGTAACCCCTGTACTTCAATAGCAAAGGAAGTAGTTCAAGGCTAACTTGAGTGACAAGGGACCTTGTTTCAAAAAGCATTAAAAAGAAAAGGGCCAAAACACAGACAACGCAATCATAAAATACTTCCAAATGGCTGAACTAACTTTACTTGGTTTTCTTTTTTGTTTGCTTCTACAATCTAATACACTCAGCCAGCAGAGATACTGAACAAAATAATAAGGAAAACAGTATTTAGAGTGGTAGTTCAAAAAGTTGTATGGAGGGGAACGATCAGACTTAGCCCGCTGTCCTAAGTCAGACAGAGACCTCCATGTTTATGTAGGATTGCTGCCTTTTGCAGACAAAAGATATTTTCTCATTTGTCTACATGGTTGACTCCGCAGCTTCCACTTTTAGTGCATTTTATTATTAATACATTTGTTATACAGTCTTTATATTTCAATATTTTCATGTACTTCTTTATAATTCTAATTTCTAACTGCTTTCTCATCTAGATATACCTTAATACATTAAAAACAACTTAAATGATAACAAAAAACAGCATCCAGGTAACAGAAAAGAACCATCATAAAGGCATATTTAACAAACAAAGGCAAAGTGATTCCTAGTCAGAAAGAAAAACTCTAAAAGTATGTACATAAAAGAAGGATGGAGATACACAGACACATTTACTCACCACACCTCAGTCACTCCAATGTCAAGTGGCCCACATCACATATTATCTTTGCTATTCAAGACATACAGATGCCTTCAAGTTCCATCGCATGCCAAGATCTCATACTTGATAATACCTTGCATACGCGTGAGAACACTATTCACAAAGATATCTATAACAAGGGAAACGATTCTGTACTAGTGATGAATATTAAAAACTTCTAAAAGAAAAACTGTACTTTCTGTCTTTAAAAAGTGATTTATTTTGGCTGAAAGACACTTAAGGAAATGCTCAACATTCTCAGCCATCAGAGAAATGTAAATCAAAATAACTCTGAGATTCAGAATGTCCAAGATCAAAAACACTGATGACAGCTTGTGCTGGAGAGTATGTGGGATAAGGGGAACTTTCCTCCATTATTGGTTGGAGTGCAAACTTGTACAGCTGCTTTGGAAATCAGTATGGCAATTTCTCAGAAAATTAGGAAACCATCTACTTGAAGACCCAGCAATACCACTGTTGGATATATATCCAAAGGATGCTCAATCATATCACAAGGACATGTGCTCAACTATGTTCACAGTAGCATTATCTGTCACAGCCAGAACCTGAAAACAACCTAAATGCCCCTCGATTGAAAAACAGAATAAAAAAATGTGGTATATTTACACGATGGAATACTACTCAGTGGTAAAAAACAAGGCCATTTTGAAATTTGCAGACAAATGGATGGATGGATCTAGAAAACACCATATTGAACAAAGTAATCCAGACCCAGAAAGACAAATGTAATATGTACTCACAAATAAGTGGCTTTTAGACAAAGCAAAGAAAAACCATTCTACAGTTCACAACCCCAGAGAACCTAGACAACAAAGAGGACCCTAAGAGAGACATACATGGAGTTACATAGCACGCCTTTAATCCCAGCACTTGGGAGGCAGAGGCAGGCGGATCTCTGTGAGTTCGAGACCAGCCTGGTCTACAAGAGCTAGTTCCAGGACAAGCTCCAAAACCACAGAGAAACCCTGTCTCGAAAAACCAAAAAAAAAAAAAAAAAAAGAAAGAAGAAAAAGACACAATCTCCTGAGTAAATTGGGATCATTGGGATCACAGGAGACGGGAGCAAAGATGTATAGCTCAATAAAAACAGTAAAAAATAAATAAAAATGATTTATTTATTTATGTGTATTATGTGCACCACGTGCCTGTAGAGGCTAGAAGAACATGTTGGTTCCCCTGGAACAGGAGGTACAGGCAGTTGTAAGCTGCTATGTGAATGTTGGAAAGTGACCCTGGTCCTCTGCAAGTGCGGTGATTTTAATTGCTGAGCCATTTCTCCAGCACCAGAAATTTGCACTTCTAAAATTGCGACTGCAAATTTCCCCTGGTCATATACGTAAAGCTACTCCTAGAGTTCTGTGCTATTTTTAGAGATACTCTGAAACACTATGGGGGAAAATACACATGCACTCAAGCAGTATGTATGAAATGAAGGGTAGGATACAAATAGCGAATTTAGGAAGTGGCACCAGGAAACAGGGTTAAAGACCTAGAGGCATATGAATGGGCAGAAACCTCTAAGGAACATCTTCAGTTTTTGTATTTTAGCAAAAATAATACAAAAAGTGACCTAAAATTCTTAATGGTCAATTTGTATAAAAATGAATGTTAAAAATCAGAAGGCTGTGCAAAGAGAGGTGTATAGCTAGAAAGGTGTATTTTATAGCAAAAAACCAAAACCACCACCAACAAAACCCAAAACCCAAAGCAAACCAAACCAAACCAAACCAAAACAAACAAACAACAACCAAAAAAACCCAACCAGCTAGCTACAGATAACTGCAAATTCTCTTCATCCCCTCCCTGCCTCCCCCTACACTCCCCTTTAATAAAACTTTGCATTCAGTCTCTGTCAGCATGATATACTCTGTTTTCTATCCACCTGGTCCCCCACCCGCAGGGACCTGCTAGATTTCCCTGACAAAATCTTTCATTGGTGTCTTGAACTCGGGCAGGCTCCCCCTTTCAGCTGAGGGCTCCCGGGGATTCTCTAATGTTTAACCCTTTCATGAGGTCACTTTTCCAACTCAAAATCATTCTACACCCAACATTGACACTAACCACTTCTGACCATGCCTCCATGATTTGTCTTGGAGGTGGTTCCCCCACATGAAAAGACCCAGTACTGGTCAATGACTTGTCTATCAGACTTACAGCCCCTTACTAGCCCCCAACTCCATGTGACAATGCAGGGGTTTGGTTTGTGTCCACCCATTCTCATGGCCCAGGACCTTGTAAGTGATGACTCAAGGCCAGGTCTGAGCCATGGTCCATACTGAACTTTTGGGATACAGGAGTTCAGTTTCTTGGACTTTCTTCTTTCCTTACTCATGGAAACTGCACCTCCCCCCTCACATATCAAGCTACATAGCTGCCCATCGTCAGCTTACATTCTGCCAATGATTGGTAGTTGGAAGTTTTATAAGAAAAAGAAAGATGGTAATGTTATAATTTTGCAGGCCTTCCCTGTCAGTACCCTGTCCCTTTAAGAGACAAGTTCCACCCACACCCAATCTCCCCCTTCCTGTTGAGGCCAGCTGGCTCTCTTCCTCCCTTCCTCCTCCCAGCTCTTCTTCTAAAGAGGCAGCTCTTTGATTCCCTCTTCCCCTCCTCTCCCTCCTTCTCTCTCTCTCTCTCTCTCTCTCTCTCTCTCTCTCTCTCCTTCCCTTCCTCCCTCTTCCCCTACACTCCCCTTGAATAAAACTTGACACTCACTTTCCATTCACATGGCATATTCTGTTTTTTACCCACCAGGCTCTGTAGGACCTGCTAGGGTCACTGTGTGAAACTCTGAAGGCAAGGCTTGCTTTAGTCCAGTATTTCCAAACTATACTTCTTTCCCTCAATTTTGGGATCGTAATGTGTATCCTGTGCTATTATATATTGGAAGTATGTGATCTGCTTTTTGATTTTTATTTCTCAGGGGATTACAATAAAGAGATTGTATAAATCTCAGAAGAAACTTTGAACTTTGGAGTCTGCATTAAGGTATGGCCAGGGAGTGAAATGTGGTGGTTTGAATAGGAATGGCCCCCACAGACTCTTGGGTTTGAATGTTTGGCCCATAGGCATTTGCTTAGCACTATTAGGTGTGGCCTTTTGGGGATAAGTATGTCACTTTGGAGACAGGCTTTCTTTCAAGTGTCATATATGCTCAAGGAACACCCAATTTGGCAGTCTCATTCTCCAGCACCATGCTTCCTGCCTTGACTATAATGAACCAAAACCTCTGAATGTTTTTCATAAATAATCTTCTTCTTTTTTTAAAATAATTCACTTCTTTATTTGGTAAAGTTTCTAGCTTAAAATCTAAGCCGTATATTTCAGCTTAGGCCCATACATTAATCTTAGTAGTCTCTTTCTTTGACATGATTGGTCCTCCTGAAAAGCCTTCTGCGGTAACAACATATACAAAATTGTTTTCAGTAACACCAATACCATCTAGACTCCTTAAAGACAGGTGTGAGACTCACAGGACTTGTCAGACATTTCAGAAGTATGAACATGAGGCGTGCAAATGTGTAACATGTGTCTTTGTTCATCACAGAGTTGCCTGCACACAGAGGGCTCACTGCGAATATCCTGTCCTATGAAGGAAACCCTTCTGATATTGGTAACCAGGTTTCCAACTTTTTAAGGACATTGTTAGGACTGAAAAGAGTTCTGCTGTTTACTAAAAAGTTTCAAGTTCTTTCTTGGCTCTCCAAATTCCTGTGTTTGTTGCCCCCTTTTCAGCTATACTTAATAAATAACATCAATTTTTTGAGCTCTGGGATAAGCTGAGATTATTGCCACACATACAACTTGTCACCAACAAACATATACTCATGTGATGTGTTACAGCGCATGAACTTTGGTATAACTTTCATAATTCTACACGGTGAGAAGGCTCATACAAATTACACAGTTCTATTATTATCAAACCTGGAGGCTGAGTCACAAATTTTAAAAGGACACCAAGAGTGTATCAAATAAAACTGCACCTGGAAGTCAAATACTTTAAATTATGTGTCATGTCAGAATTTTTTATGTTGAAAATAAAATTAGGGCCAGGCAGTGGTGGCGCACGCCTTTAATCCCAGCACTCAGGAGGCAGAGGCAGGCGGATCTCTGGGAGTTCGAGGCCAGCCTGGTCTACAAGAGCTAGTTCTGGGACGGGCACCAAAGCTACTGAGAAACCCTGTCACGAAAACAAAACAAAACGAAAAAAAAAAAAAGAAAAAGAAAATTAGGGCTATCACTCAGTGGAAGAATTCATTTTTCCTTGTACAAGGCCGAGGGATCAATTCACAGACCCTAAACTGTAGGGATAAGTCCCGCCCCTTGGGGGGCGTGCTCGCCTCGGGCTAATGTCTGCCTATAAATTTGGCAAGCGTGCTCCCAGCCGTAGCTTCTGCTTTCCTGGTCTCTGTGCAAACGGTGGTTCTGTAAGTCTATTTCTACATTAAAGCTATAGATATATATATTTTTACAATCTGTCTGCATTCGTTTACGCCGTTACACTAAACACAACCTACATACAACAACAACAACGATAAAATTTCTCCTTCTCCCTAATCAAGCATTAAAAGACTTTTAAAAAAATAACACTGACAACTGTTAAGACATAAAATAATAAAAATATTCTTTCTACATATTTCATTGAAATCTTTAAAATGTATAAAGTGAAAAATTTGATGATCTGATTTTTATAACCTAGCAGTGTGACTCTCTTGTAAATAAATTGATTAAATATTACTATATATCTGTAGAGTAAATTCTACCCTGAAATAGTATTTAATTACGAATACATGAGCTAAGCCCTTTTTTTGATCATTAAGAATGAGACACAGATGATATTCTGGAGGAACTTCTAGTCTTAAAAAAGGTAACTGAGGTATGCACATGTGTCCTGGGTATATAAGATTCATCAAGACACTGCTTTACTGGTGACATTTTAATTAGTGCCTAAAACATCCATTTTCTCTGATGATAAAATGCCAGAATAAAACAACAACAACAACAAAAAAACAGAAAAGAAAAAGAAAACACCTACCATTTATCTGGCTATACCTTAAATATAAAACAAAGACAATAAAACAACCAATGCTAAGTATTCATAAACATTATGAAATGCCATGGTTAAAATTACATGAAAACTTACCCCATCTGATAGTGCCCGCCAACACACAGCACTAACAAATTCATTTGTATCATCTTCTTTCCGGTCTTTGTCCAGAACACTCTTGACTGTATCAAACTTAAAAGTCAGCAAAGTCTTAGAAAGTCCTTTATAGTACAGGTAGAGGGAATTGTTTTCACTTCCTGAAAAGAAAGAATAAGTGCAATCTTTTTAGAATGGGAGAACCTGGAATTAGAATACATACATACATACATACATACATACATACATACTCACTTGAGACACTCTTGCTATGTTGCCCAGATCGTCCTTAAATTAAAACTGTCTTCCTCTGCTTCTCAAATGCTGGGAGTCATAGGTGTATGATACTACACTTAGCTAAGAATACCATCCTTCCTATAATCCCTACCCTCTGTCCTAGAGATTGAATATAAGGCCTTTGGCTACAGTGAACTACATCTCTAGACCCAGTTCCAGAACACAACATTTAGATAGTAATTATTAATCCAAGTTTTAGCAATGAGACCAATTATCTTTTATATTCAAATCTGAAAGACAAGACTAATTAATTGGCAACTATGGGAGAAGGAACAAAACTACAGCTTACTAACCTAAAGAAATAACCATTGCAAAATGATGTGACTGTGCTTATAATTCTAAGTTTGAAATGTTTCATATTAAAAAGAAAAATACCTATAGCAGAGGTCTATACATTTAAAAAGCATCTATGAAACAAGAATCTTAAACTGCATTTAAAAATATTACAATGTACAGAGGAAAAAAAGTTGTGGTACTTGTAAAGGCCAATTTGAACAGCCTAAACAACTCAATTCTCCATTCCCCATACAACATTACCCTACCAATGAGAAAGTTGAACTAACACATTTCAGGAGCCTCCTAAGGATAAACGTGCTGTATATCTACTTTGGCGGTAATCAAGCTCATACATTAGGAAAAAATACAATTTACTGAATAAGGGCCATGTCATTTAAAAGTGTTGACAATTCTTTTATTAGAATATTTGAAAACAGAAAATTGAATTTTTCCACTTCTGATTTAAATTTGCATAAATTATATATTAATAAAAAATTTAGAATAACATATTCATGCAATCCAAACAGACTGTTTAATGAAAAGGATACTAGACAGGACAAAATGATAATAATGTTTCTGAAAACATGTCTTCTTGAAATACTAGTAGCAGAATTTAATAGTTTTTATAGTTTAGATAATTCCAATAAAAATTATGGCATGTTTAGAAATACCAGAAAGCAGTTAAAGATCTTTTTCATTACTAAGAATACAGGGCTTGGGTTCAGAAAAGAAACACTAATGCTCTCCAGCATGACTGGAGGAAAGAATTCAGTCCTAAGCATTAAGTGATGCTGTCTTCTGAGAACACAGATCATTTTTCCACTGCAAACTACCATGACGTGTCTTTGCAAAAAGTTTCTTTAAAAATATAATTTCACTTACCACAAGCTATATAATCTCCATTGGAAGCAAGTCCTACGAAGTTTTTTTCATTAATATGACCCTTGAAGGAACGCAGACAGTATGGTTTCCCCACATTCCACAGTTTTAGTTGGCTGTCTGTTGAGCTGAGATAAACACAAAGAGGACTAAATTTTAGATTTCATAGTATGAAACTCATCACCATTAGTAATTAAAAAGCAATCCAGTTTTGTGGTTAAGAATGCAGACTTTGGTGCCAGTGTGTCTGAGTCTTATGTTCTCATTGGCCAATGTTTTAACAGGTAAATATGATATATAATTGTCTACTTTATAGAATTAAATGGGCTTGGACCCAACACTGTGAAAACCAAATTCATCTAACATGCTTTCAATAATGCCTGGGTAAACAGGAAATAGCATTGTCACACTATCAATAAATAATGAGTCTTTGCACTCAGAGATGTGCTCCATTTTGGGAAGACCCTCATTTTTCTTGTTACTGGTATACTAGACATAAACTTTTCATGCAATTCCTACATGTGAGAGATACGGTTGGAAAGCACGCAATGTAGTTTATTTTGCTGACAGAATATATAGATCTCATTGCTTACCCAAAACTCTTTTTTGTTTTTTTCTAAAACCCACTGGTAATTCTAATAGACAAATTTAGGACTCATACTATTTTGCAAACTGCTTTCTTATATTGAATTGCTTGCTTTAAACTTTTTGTATACTTTTTTAAGGGATTGTATCAATATTTATTAAGGACTACATAATTAAATCATTTTGAGTAGGACACTATGGTACACCTTTTCCATATATTATTTAAAGATTTAAAAATTTAGTGCTGCTATTAGCCCCATTTTGAAGATGAGGAAATTGAGGTTCAGAATGTTACAACTGTATATAGACAAGATTCAAACCGTTTGATTTGAGCTCCTTTAGAAATCCCAGCACTTGGGAGGCAGAGGCAGGGAGATCTCTGTGAATTCGAGGCCAGCCTGGGCTATAAGAGCTAGTTCCAGGACAAGCTCCAAAGCTATAGAGAAATCTTGTCTCAAAAAAAAAAAAAAAACACCAAAAAAACCCACACACAAAGAAAAAGAAATGTGCTTTAATCTATTTTATTCCACAGTATTGCAATGACTTTTCATTTAAAACTTCATTAAAGTCATTTACTGCCTATAATAGTTATTCTAAAGATAGAATTCTCTTTAGCTACCACCTAATTTAAGTTTGTGAATTCATTACCCACATAACTCCCTTGGAAAGCTCAGTTTTGAATATTTTTTGTCCTCTTTTGTAACTGAACTGAAATCATTTTTGCAACATCACTAAATTCTTATTTACAGCAACCAATGTGAAGATGAAGGAGAGATGCAAAATTCAAGGCCCTGGTGTAAACAAGCTTCTAAGAGAGATAAGGAACTAACTTAAAAAGAAGAAAGCAAGAAACCAGTAAGTTTGTGTGTGTGTGCAGAAATTAAGAATGAGTATTTACTAGATAATAAGAAAACTATGAGAATGATAAACAAAACATGGAACTACCCATGTTAGAAAAGTTCTGTAGTTTCCCATTGGAGATTACTTTGTATCACTGATATTTTCTTACCTTCAAAAATAGCAACTAATATTTTATAAAAGGACATTTGCTGAGTATAAACAGACACACTTAAAAAGTTATCTTTAAAACAGATTTTACTGTGAAACTGATGTACGTTATTATAAAATCAACAAAATATTTAAAACCAAAAACCATTCTACTACTATGTTGAAAGCAGACCTATAAGTAACACATACTGATTGACTTTAATCTAATAAATTATTTTTCTTTATATTGCATCAACCATGTTGGTTACCTCTTCAGGAGAAGCAGTGGCAGATCAAATTTGAAGTTCAACTGTTAATTAAATTATAAATATCACTTAAGAGGGCTTATCAGAAAGTAACACAGCCTTTTATTTATAAGTAACATAAAATAAACAATGAAGGTAAGATACATGTATTTTAATTAAAGACATGTAAATCTGTCACTTGAGAAAGAAAATACAATCCAAGGTCAATCTTTGCATATACCCAAAACATCAATGCTGAGACCTCTGTACCAAACTCACCCTCCAAGGGGAGTAATACTCACGCAGAGACAATTTCTTCACCACTAACAAACTTGGCATAAGAGACTGCTTTTCTGTGTCCCTTGAATACCATTATTGGTTGTTTAGTGTTACGAAGATCATAGTAGTGAACACAGTGATCTAAAAGAAAATAAAGAGATAAACGTAGTTAAATGAAGAAAAGGAAGAAAAAGAACTGAAATGGATTTGGTGTTTACAACTGAGTAAAGTAGTGGCTGAGTAAGAGCGATCATCTTCACATAGAAATATTATTTTGAAGCCTTGTTTAAAAACTACCCTCGCAAAAGTTAGAACGGAGCCCAGGAGAGAGATCTCAGTATCTTGTTTATGCCTAACAGAAGCAAGCAGGCTATAAAATACAAAAGACAACAACAAAAAGAAAAGAGTTGCCCACAAACCTCTCCTTAATTCCAAATAACACACCATACAAATAAGCCATTAGGTAAGGGAAGAAGAAACTAGCTTTTTAGACCTAAAACGTAGAGCCTAGTAACAGAACATGAAGATGCAATCCAGTATCTGACAGTGCCTAAGGTCGATTACCAAGCCAGTGCTCATGCACCAAAACTTTGGGTGAAGCTGACCTGGTGTCAACAAGCTGCCCCTACCTCTTCCCTGAGTCCATCATTGCTCCATTCCCTGGAGCTAAGGAAAAACCACACAACATTGCCAGGCCACTGAAACCCAGCAAGCTTTTGGTCTTCAAGAAAACAGCATCTGATCTCACTGTGATGTTAGGCAGGAAGGGATCTGTAGCCACAGTAAAAGCAATCTGTATTTTGACCAGCATCTCCTGTGGCTGACTTAGCTACCTAAGGCTCCAAATATACCAGAGCAGCAGACAGGCACAACACCATGGTCCTATGTTCAGTCCGTGCTATGCTGGTCTTAGGTGTGGGCTCTAAGGATGACTCTATACTGAGGTGTCATCCTGAACCCAACAGAACAAGGAAAGAGCCAGTTTTACTTGGGATTAAAGGAAGTAGTTGACAATTTACTGCGTAAGATCACTGGGTCTAGTTTGTAGTCTAATGAACACTTTGGCATATTAAGTATCACTGTTCATTAATCTAGAATACATTTCCATTATTTAGGGTTTCTTTATTAGTTGCTGTGATAATAAACCCTGATCAAAAAGAGTTTCAAGCCAGGCGGTGGTGGCGCACGCCTTTAATCCCAACACTCGGGAGGCAGAGGCAGGCGGATCTCTGTGAGTTCGAGGCCAGCCTGGTCTACAGAGCTAGTTCCAGGACAGGCTCCAAAAACCACAGAGAAACCCTGTCTCGAAAAAAAAACCAAAAGAAAAAAAAAAAAAAGCAGAGTTTCAATGTTGTAAACTCATAGGCAGATTTTCTTGGGCTATTTAACCCCCCTTAATAGTGAATCCCTGCTCACTTGTGTCTGACTCAACAAACCTGAACTACCAAGTAAAATACCCTGGGATGTATTATCTTAACAAACCACTAGATTCCACCAATCCTAAAGGCTAAAATGTCAACAAATAGCATCTGAATCCAATATCAGGTATTTTCCTATCTGTCTGTAACTCTCCTGGCCTGATGTTTTCACCAATGTAGCTAAAAATGCCTTAATTTATGTTTTCTGTTGTTCTATGTTTACAAAAACAACACAATTCTGAAATCATATTGGAACACGGTATTTGGGACAAAATCAGTCAGTGTGCCAGGACCACGGTAACTCCTATTGGGCTTCAGATATACACTCTCTTTTTCCTTTCAGTGTTTTGTTATCTCATTTACAAAAAGTATTTTGAACAAATACCTAATTCTGGGATTACACACTTTTCCTAACTTTTAAGAACTTTTTGTGATAACTCTGTTGATCTCTTGGTCTCATGTACTTGTTGATGCTAAGTCAGCTGTTAACCTTTACCTTATTCTGAAAATATTTTTGCCATCAAAGTTATTGCTTTCAATAGTAAGCATTATACCAAACTATAAATGAATGACGCTGACCACATGTTAAATGATCCTTTTTTCTTATTTTCTATTCTGAGCCTATTCAACATTATGAAAACAGTTAAAGGAGAGAAACAATAGTAGAGAAGTACAGGATATGGATATGGTTGCAGTACTAAGAAGAAAATCAGGTTTCACTGGATGAATTCTATCAATTATGTTCAAGCCATGGTGAATTTATTCAAGAAAGACAAACAATTCTGGAAGATGTGTACAGGTGTACACAGTAAGCATCAAAATGAGAATCTACTGTAATAGCCAATGGTTAGAGACAACTCGCGAGACAAGTTAGTCAACTTGCTCAAGATTACATTTCTCGCTAATGGAAAAAAGAGTAAACAAACAGGGAAGTAAGAAGATTTACAGAAACAAGTAGCACTAGTAACGACAAGGTTTAAAACATGTTCTCTTAAAGTTGTTATTGTTCTCATTACATGGTGTCAGCTTATCTTTTTTAAAAAAAAACAGACATAATATTAGAAAAAATAACAAGGAACTTTCACATTTTAAATTGTAAGTATTTACTTTTTATTTCAGTAAGAATTAAAGAGAGAAAAAAAATTGAGTAGGGTGAGCATATGACTTACTCTGCAACTCATGGCCCTCTCAAAATGAAAACTGCTACTACTAGTAACGTGAAGGGACCAGTGTAAAATAGGAGTGCAAAATACTTAAGGTGATTTGTTGCTATAACTAGAACACCTATCTTTAAAAAAATAGACTACACATCAGCATGTCTCCATGCTAAACAACTGGCAAGTTCATTCCCCTTAGGTGAGTGCATTATGCATAGCAAGAACTGAATAAATAAAGTCAGAGGAATTAATAGGCTTCTTAAAAAATCCTGACCCTCTATAGTACAGCTGTTTAATAAACACTATTCTGTTAGTCTCTAAGAAAAATGCACACAAACATTTAACAGACAGCCAACAAAAATTAGCATGCCCATCTCTATTATTAAAGATATGTGACAGAATAACACAACTAGGTATAACAATAAATGAGTAATAACAATGTACTTCTCACTAAAACCTAACAACAAAAAAATTTAAGATTACAAAAGTATAATTTATTTTTAATTGCACTAGCAGGCATGGGAATAAAAAGTGAAAGAGGATAAATCTACTTTTATTTTTTACCTGCACAGCCAAAAGCCAAATGGTATCTGGAGGAGGGGCTGAATTTCACACAGCAGACGTTAGCCTTTGCCTCAATGCTTGCCACGGAATTGTCTAAATTGGTAGACCACAGCTTCACTAAGGTAATGAAGATAAAAATAAAAAGAACAATACACTGAGAAAATGTTTCTGCAACTGGACAAGTGCTACCAATGTAGCTTTTGTGTCAATATAAAACATTTTATTAGGACAAAATATTAAGATGAATAATCATATAATAGAACAATACTTGAATCTGAGAGCAAGCTTTCAATGCTAAAACTCAACAGATATGAGCAGTGATTTCACAAAGATATGTGGGACCCATAAGACAAAGGAACAAAACAAGATTCTGGAGCTAGATGGTGGGTCCATTATACATAAATTAATATCAATATTCAATAGTGAAGATATAACACACATTTAAATAAAACCCACAATTTTCACATGTATGAGATTGTTAAAATAAAAATGTCTCTTAAAACACTTCAAAACTTCCAGCGAAGGTAGATCTGGGCTGCTCTTAACCTCTGTCAAAGAAGCAACTTCTTTACATTGGAAAGTAGTTAATGGAGAGGTGTGTAACTTGTCAGACACCGAGAAGAAGAGACTCAGTGCTCTCAGCACTAAGTGGGACATTGATATTCCTAGCCCTTCCCAGCAGTCCCAACACCTTGGAAGAGGAAAGAATGTAAGGACTGAAATATGGGAGGAGTGCTGTCAAATGCTGACTTCTGGATAGCACAGTCATGTGGTTACATACCTAAAACCTGCAGCATTGTAAACTACCCCCAATTCTGACACAAATGTGATAGATGACTCTAGGACTCAGCCCAAACCAAGGAGCAACAGGAAGTCGATACTTGCAGGGAGAGGAAGAATCATTCTTTATTGGTACTGGTGGGTCTCCCATGCTCCATTGTGTGGCTTCATAACCAAGAACACACATGCAACTAGACTTAATAGGTTATCAAAAAACAGCAATGTGGTGATGCGGTTTGCCACAGTGCTTGGGAGGCAGAGGCAGGCAGATATCTGGAAGTTCAAGTCCAGCCTATTATCACAGTTCCAGGCCAGTCAGGGGCTAAAGTGAGGACCCCGACCCCCCCCCCCCCGTCTCTCCACACACACACACCAGAAAAACAAACAAACAAAAATTATGTAAATTTTATTTTTCTATGGTTTATGTAAACATAAATAACAGGATATGAAAATCCATGGCTATATTTTAAAGTTCTTTATATGATACAGTCTATTCTAGTGGAATATACTAGAATTTGATTAATTAAGAATCAAATTAGAGCAGATCTGATCTGAAGCAGAAAAGTAAGCTGTTATTTTACAAAAGTACCAGAGCAAATTTTAAACAATGAAAATATATGAGAATAAATATAATTCACAAAACAGAATTTTAAGGCACAAGTTGCCATCCTGGCTGAATAAAAGAATAAAAGCATTAAAAGTACGGGGAAAGGTTTACCAGACAACTTTATCCATCTTTTGGTCTGTTTCAATATCTGATTCAGGAATATTTCTTAGACGGTGCCAGGTAATTGCAATTTAAATAAACATTTTTTTTTTTTTTTTTGGTTTTTCGAGACAGGGTTTCGCTGTGGCTTTGGAGCCTGTCCTGGAACTAGCTCTGTAGACCAGGCTGGTCTCGAACTCACAGAGATCCGCCTGCCTCTGCCTCTGCCTC
This sequence comes from Microtus oregoni, assembly GCF_018167655.1. Lineage (NCBI taxonomy): Eukaryota > Metazoa > Chordata > Mammalia > Rodentia > Cricetidae > Microtus > Microtus oregoni. Next base: position 39,470,638 of record NW_024543072.1, read on the forward strand.
CCGAGTGCTGGGAAACATTTTTTTTAAACAAAACACCCCAAGTGATTCAAACATATTTTTGGGGTTGGAAGCACAGAAAACTTCAGGGCCTTTAAAGATTACTGACAAAGTTACCTCTAAAAATGAGTAACTAAAAAGAGTCACAATAAAGAGGACTTCAATGAAGATGGCTTTCATAATTTACACATGAAGTCTCAGTAAAAACTACTTATAACCAAAATAAGTAAGCTTTAAAAGAGACACTCACCAGAGTAAGGATTTTAAACACAATTGTTTGTTTTGTGCTCTTTACTAATAAGAAGATTCTACTTCAGTAAACATAGATTCACTTGGTTAACACATATAAACTTTCTATGGTTATTAGTCACTAGTACCTTGCTTTCCATTTCAGATAATTTTCTATCACCATATAACCAAATTACTAATTTCTGTATACTCATTTTGTGGAGATGGGTTGTTTGAGTCAACAGAGTGTTTTTTTTTTTTTTAAATTGGCAAGCCAGGGAGTGGTGGCACAGGCCTTTAACCCCAGCACTAGGGAGGCAGAGGTAGGTGAATCTAGTGAGTTCAAGGCCAGCCTGGCCAATGGAGGGAGTTCCAGGCTACAGAGAGAAACATTGTCTCAAAAAGAGGGGTGGGTGTGGGGTTAGAAAAATCAATGTAAAGCTATTTCTCAAGAGAACACATACAAATGGGAAGCAAATACACAAAAACAAGCTCAACATAACTAAACAGAGGAATTCAAAGAGAAACCACAAATAGAAACCACAACTGGTGGTTACTCCAGTAAGAATGATTATTATGAAAATGGCAAAAGGTACAAAAGTTGTCGGGGCTGTGGAGAAAGGGACCACCATGATCCAGTAACCCCAACACTAGGCATATATCCCACAAAAGCAAAATGTGTTTACTGAAACACCCACACTCACATATTTATTACACTATTTATAATGGCCAAGTTATACAAATAAGCTATTTGTTCATCAGACACTCAAGCCTGTCCACTTGGCAAGGACGCACCTTCCAACCCTCATCAGAAAAGCTTTTATGGCTACAGATGATGATTAACACAAAGAAACACAACTGGGCAAGGTGCAGAGAACAAGTGCCATCAGAATACTCAGTCCCAAATGGAAAATTTATACTGCACCCTCTCCTTAAAAGGGTCAAGAAAGAGGGAGCAGAAAGACAATAAGACCCAGAAATGTGAATGAATACAAGAAAATAGTGTCCTCCAGACACAGCCAGGAAGCTGCACTCTGAATTCAAGCAGTTAAGACTACAAACAATCCCTGTGCAATCCCTCTATGGAGAAGAGAGGTAGACATAATGTCCCACCTTAGGGCTAGTGGCAATGGATAGCTGCTGGGAGAGACTCGTCTTCTTTACTGGTAGGTAAACTAAGCCCCAGTGGAAGATCATATATTCATGAATATACAGACAGAACAAGATGAGACTTGTGGAAAAAAAGAGGACACAAAGTTGGCCTGAAGAAGAAGAGGTGGTGGTAAATGTAACTAAAACTCAGCATATGAAATTCTTAAAAAAAAAAACCTAAAAATTAATTTAAAGACAAGATCCAAAGCAATAAAATCAAACAAAACACATATTTATTTACATATGCTCTCCTTTAGTTCTAATAAAAAATATAAAAATGAGTGATGGAAAAACCATATAGCAATGAAGGACGAGAAAAACAAACTCATTATCTAGTTGGCACTAGGAAATAAGTCTGATATGTAACATTAAGTGTTCTATAAAAGTTTTATTACCTCAATGTTACTAGGTAAAGGAATGGTTTTTCCCTTAGTACCATCTGATTCCTCAGCTCAATAAAAATTAATAAATTTTCAAAAATTCAATTACCTTATAGAGCAAAGTTTATTATCTAGTAATCTGCAATATTTGAGCTAATCAATTCCCTAAATTTATTTTTCAAAATGCTATTTAAAAAAAAACAGAATATACATTGTATTTACATAAAACAGAAAAAAATACTCACAAATAAAATTGACAATGCTGTTTACCAGAACTATCACAAAACCTAAGATCTCATATGAAATACAGGAAATATTCTGAAAATAACCCAGGGACTCTGTGACCATTGTTTTTACAAAACATTACTAATACAGGCTCATGGTCTTGATTTATATATTCAACAGTTGGTTTTGTACTACAGCAATAGAGGGGAGTGTGTATAGCTGGCACTTCATGGTCCTCCTAGTTAACAATATTCACTATGTGGACCTTCACAGAAGAGAAAAGTTAAATCAATGACAAAGTATTGTCAAGCTAAGGGGAACATAGATGAGGGTCACAAGGGTCCCATGTAATTCACAGGCATGTTTTGTTTCCCTGAGTGATATCTGTTTATAGAGCAAAATAAAAAAAGAAATTTACTTTGAAGAATAAAAAGAATGTAGGAAAAATTTTAGAAAAATGGAGGTAGACAAGTGAATCAGTAAACTACAAAATAAAATAAGAATTAACCTGAAGAATAAAAATACTGACAAGAAAGAAAATAGTATATTTAAGGCTCATAAAAGAAAACAGAAAGATAAAATATTAATACAAATAGGTATAAAGAAGAGATTTCAGATTCATGAATATTCAATGGTGTAGTTCTCAGAAGACTACTAAGAGACTTAAAGAATGGTACTATGTATTAATAAAGGGGCAATTTACCAACATATACCAACCTTCAATTGGTTTATGCCCTTAAGATAACAGCTTCAAAATACACGAAGGCATACATCTCTACTTTATGTGTCAGGCAGAACTGAACTCAGGTTTTTCTTTTTTGTTTTAAAGTTTATTATGTGTAGGTATGTACGTGGGCCTGGGTAACTAAAAGTACACCAAATGCATGCAGGAGCCTGTGGAGACAAGAGGGAGTCATATCCCCTAGAACTGAAATAGAAGTTGGTTCTGAATTGTCATATGGGTGCTGAGAAATGATGTAAAATGTCCTTCTGTATTACTGTGTTACTTTCATTGGCTAGTGAATAAAGCTGTTTGGCCAATGGCTTAGTAGAGTAAAGCAAGACAGGAAATCTAAATAGAGATATAGAGAGAAAGCAGGTTGAGTCAAGAAAACACCACGTAGCACCAAAGGAAAAAGACAACAGAACCTTACCAATAGGCCACAACCTCATGGTGATATATAGATTAATAGAAATAGATTAATTTAAGATGCAAGAACTAGCTAGGAATATGTCTGAATCATTGGCCAAACAGTGTTTTAATTAATACAGTTTTCGTGTGATTATTTGGGTCTGGACACTGGAAAATGAATGAGGAGTCTCCGCTTACAGAGAACCAAATATAGCCCTCTGTAAGACAAGAAAGTACTTTTAATTGTTAAGTTATCTCTTTTAATGCTGTCTCTAAATATAGCTTGTGTGAGGTTTTTATTTTTAAATAATCAATCAGAGCCATTAAACCCCACATACTCTTGATTTCCCCAGCTTTTGCCCTAACATGTACAGAAATTAAGGGAAAAAAAAGTGTACCTCAAGACTGTGTTGTAGTTTCTTACAGAAAGAGTCACTGGCATGCTACCTTCCTGGTCAACTATTGCAGGTTCTATTGGCATATGTGGGACTTCAAAAAGGGATTATTTGACACAATGAAAATTGCAGCTAGTGCCAGATTATGAGCAATTCATTGACTAATTCCTAAGAAGTAGACAGAAACAAAACTCATTTAGCAATTGTAGTTACTTCTTTTGAATAAATAAATGGGACACACATTTATTGTCACCTATCTATTTTTTTGTCCAGATTTATTTTTAAATTTTGAGTATGTGTGTGAGTGTGTGTGTACATGTAAATACAGGTGCCCTGGGAGGCCAGAGTCCTTAAAGTCTCTGGAAATGAACACAGAATATCCACTTAACCACTGAGCCAGCTCCAGAAAACATGCCTGTGTCACTTCAAAGATTTATTTTTATATCTACTCTCATATAAATAGTCTGTAGTTTGCAGGAAAAAAAAGAAAGGAAAAACATTACACAGAACATAGAAATAAATTAGACTTCATGTTTCTATCTCATAACCTGAAAAATCAGTAGGATATGGAAAACCAGAACAATACTACCAAGAGTTCCCTAAATGACACTTATTGAATTCTCTATAAAAGACAGAGTAGAGATTCTTCTCAATGCCTCTGAAATATTTACCAGGGTAGTTCATAAACTGGACCACAAAGTGAATCACAACATATTTAGAGGAATTAAAATTATATAAACTGTTTGTACATAAATTAGATTTCTGAAAAATTTAAAATACATTTTATAATGATCCACAGCTAAACAAGCTACTCAAAAAAAAAAAAACCATGGAATTAGAAGTTGAAACTAAAAACAAATGTTAATACATGAAATCTAAGGATTAGCTAGAGCAGTGCTTAGAAGAAAGTGTATGAAGAACAAAGCTTAAAAGAGAAGGTCTCAAGTCAGAGACATGAACTATAATAGGACGAAAATAATTACACAGAAATACAGAAATATTAATGAATAAAATTCACTGAAGTCTGAACAGCTTCCCTACAAACACTCAATTGTTTTACAGAAATAAAATATATACTGTCAATGGGCCCAAAACAGCCAAAATGGGTCCTGAAAACAATCAAAGATGGCAGATTCATACTTCTTGATTTCAAAACAGCACTATAATTATTAAAACAATGTGGTACTGGAATGAAGATACACATAAAAACCAATGGCATACAATAAAAAGACAAGGGCTAAACCCATGAATGTAAAGTGTAATTTTGTTAATTGTTCCAAGATTATGAAATGGGAAAAGAATAAATAATCTTTTTAGTAAGAGACGTTAGAAATTCAGGACATTTGTGTGTAAAAACAAAGTTGTATTTTTAAACCATATACAAATTAAAATGGGTCAAAGACACAAATGTTAGACTTACTGCAAAACTCATGGAAGAAAATACAGGAGAAAAGTCTCACAACAATGAATTTGGCAGTGATTTCTCAAATATTCTAAAGGCATATACAACAAAAGCAAAAATTAAACAAACTGAACTTTATAACAATAATTTATAAATGTACCAAATGCTATCAACACTATAAAAAGGGAACCCAAAGGTGGAATACAAACTACGCGCTTGGTTAATACCCAGAATATAAAGATAACTCTCATTTCAAGCAAAAACAGAGAAAGAAAAATGAGAATTCTGTTTTTTTTGTGGGTGTGTGTGTGTTAACTTATAATTCAACAAAGATAGCTAGATTGTTAACACACACACACATAAAGAAAGATGTTATGTATCACGGCACTGTAGAGAAATTAAAATAAAAACTATATTCAATTACCCCCCCCAAACCCACTTTTAGACTTTTCTATATATTTTACAACAAATCAAAAACAGCGGGTAGAAAGACATGAAGGCACGTAGGCAGGCAAAAAAAGAAGTTAGTGAATGAAAGCAGGGGGATATGGAAAGAAAAAGGAAAGGTGGGAATAAAGAAAAAGGCAGAGAGGGATGGAGTCAGCTGGGCAGGTAGGCAGGTAAATCCAAACTAAGAGGCTAAGGATGTTGGCATGAATGTGGAGAAATCAGAACACTCAGGCACTATACCCATTATATATGGGATCTTAAATGGTATAGATAACATGATAAATATGGTGACAGTTCCAAAAATGTAACCACAGATTATCATGATAGGGCAATTTCACTTCTGAGAACTAAAACAAATTAAATAAACATATTTGCAGATAGATAGATAGATAGATAGATAGTAATATTGTTCCGAACAGTCAAAAGGGGCCTTTATATATAAAAAGAGGGAAGAAAAAGCACAATATGTGAAATAAAGGCTCCAATGCTGGGACCACTATTATTTAGTCCTTACTGTGGAAGCTACACAATGAAAGGAATGAAAAAAGGCAAAGAAAATTATGGCAACTCTCTTTAAAAGTTATTTTTAAAAGGTTTATATTTTTTCCTTTATATGATTGTATGTTTGTGTGTATACATGTGTGTGCAGATGCCTGTGAAAGCTTGAAGAAGGAATCTGATCCTCTGGAGTTGGAAATACAAATAGAGAGAGACTTGTCTGGCTAACTTACAAACCTACAGAAGTGGGGACTCCAGACAAGGTCTCTGATTTGCCAACTGAGAAGTATCACAGACATACTAATATTTGTTTAATTATAACACAAAAACTACTTAGAAGGCAAACTGAATGTAAAAATACATTCTTTGTTAGTTACACAGACATTCAAAAATGCAGCATAAAATAGAAAAATTCAGAAACTGGAGTACAGTATTTTCTAACATTATTTATTGCTTCATAAATAATTATGTTACAAAAATAATATTCACCATCATTTTTTTTCAATACAGCCACTGCTGAATCAGTTGACAGTTTCCATAGTAATTAATTTTTATTTCCATCTAAAATTTTTTGGGACATGGTCCCCTTTAAATCTGTATAAAGCTGGGTTTATTGGCATTTATTATCATAGGTCACACACAAAAAAAAAACATTCAAAAGGCATTAGTATACTTGATTAAAAAGTAAGTTAACCTGTTCACAACACCTCTACAAAAACAGGAAAGGAAGAATAGTAGAAAATAACAAATAGTAAAGAACGACAAAGAAGAAAAGCAGAAAAGGCCAATTGAGATAAAAAAAAGAGATATAAACAAAAATATTATACTACCATGAGGCTTTAGAATATATTGGATATTTCAAATAATTTCAGATGGAGAAATTTCTAAATGCTTCAGGAAATAAAGTTTACTAAATGGTATATCTAAAACACTTGGTTAAAAGATAATAGTAGGGGTAGACACTGGTAAATAGCACTTGCTATAAAATTGTAAGGAATGGAATTCTGACCCAAGTACCCACAGTAGTGTGCCACTACTGCCTGTAACTCCAACTCAGGGACCTGACACCCTCTTCTGGCTTCTGTACACATATGTGCATATACACGGACACACAAACACACAGACACACACATGAGGCAGGGGGAGGACATACACACACATAAGGAAAATAAGAATCTTTAGGAAGTTGCTAGCAATTCAGAGGGCACCGTGTGACACAAATAGAAAAACCTTATTATGAAGAAGCAGTGCACTCATTTTTCCTTCACTCAGGAAAAACTGATGTCTAACTCAAATTATTTTTGATTCACAAAGGACTAGCATGAGTTTCAATAAATAACTTACATAGCTGTGCCTAAAAGGAGTTCTGGGGAGTGGGAACTCCTGAGGGAAAATTATAGTACCTTTTGCATCATCAGAACCTGAAGCCAAAAGTTTGGGATCCATCAAATTAAAGTCAACACTCCAACACCTCTTTTCATGCTCCTTGATATAGAAGAAAAAAAAATAATTTATTGATATGGGTTGGTGGCACAAAATGCATCAAATGTAAAACAAAGACACTGGTAGAAATCCTCACACTAAAATTAATGCTTTGGTAAATGTATTTGATATATTCTAAAAATAAAGTATGAGAAATTTCTTAGAAAAGCATTTGGTACTACCACAGTTGTTATAACTATAAAAACACTAAACAGTGACTGAAATTTTTTAATTATAAAGCACATGAATATCATAAATTACTGCAAAACAAAAAATTGTTTTAACATGTAGTCAGTTTCCATACTTACCTGATAGACTTTTGACCTCTGTCCTGTGAATCCATCCCATAGTATAACAGTGCCTTCATAGTCACTGCTGGCTAGCAGATTCTTATGGTAACTACTCCAACTGATACAGCTGAATGAAAGAAAAGCTAAAGCTTTAGGATGTAAATAAGTAACAATGGAGCATAATGAATTTCAGTGTGTTCACTCCACTCCTCAAAATGGTTTATATCACTTCACAATCATTTAGAAAGAGATGATAGTATTACCTACATTTCATTTCCTGAGTGAACTATCCAATGCTAAAGTTTACACTTTTTACTCTGATCACAGTATGATAGATACGAACCAGAAGCTGCTACTGATCATCTCTACTACATGTGAAAAGCATAACCACTAATCACAATGATAAATGCCCAGGTGACTCAGAGAATGTCACAGCACAATGACAGATATGAAAGATTGTTGAGCTCTATATTAAGCTTTGCCAAATCATATTAAGAAAAATAAATGAATATAAATTACATTTCTGTTTATATTCAAAAGGTCTTAACCAACATAAGTTATGATTAAAATTCCAATTAAAATACCCCAAAAGATTCAAAGTTTGAACATTTATGACTTTAGCTATTCTCTAAAAGTCTGCATCTAAGGCAGTAAGCTACTGTTGAGACACATACATGTTTAAATCGGGCAAAACAAGATGTATATTACTGAACAAGGTATTAAGAAAAGCAAGTAATGTATTTTGCTCTCTATTGTATTTATGACAAATCTTAGGGCCTGGGAAGAGATCGTTTGCATTTTAAAATATACTCAATTTTCCATTGATGGATTTAGACAGACCTGCACTCTAATTCCAGACTGGATAACTTAGTGTATTTCATAACTGGCGAAAACAAACTGGACAACTCTTGTTAGCTTTGCTTAGGTACAGGTCCTTTTAACCCCACAGATTTTGGCCATTTACTCCAATGTAATATGCCATAAAGTACTATACTAAGCATTTGCCTATGTGCTATGGCAGAGCAGGCGGCAGCACACTTAAACTCTAATTATGTTTTCCTCAAGGGAACAATGAGGATGAATACTTGTCATGAGCCAAGTATTCTGCTGAGTTTACTACTATGATGTTTTAAAGTACAATTTTATACAAGTGATATTACTATAATGGCCACATGCTATAAATAAGTATAAAGGGGTTACAAGTACAAACTCTAGAATTAATACTACCTCAATTTGCTACATATTACCTAGCTCATCCCAGGCAAGCTATTAACTTTCGGTTTTAGCACTCCTCAGCTGTAAATGCGGCAATAATGGTAACCATCTCAGACAATTGTTAAAGCACGCAAGACAATGCCTAACACATGAGCATTTAATAAATTCATTTTTGCAATATATTCTCTGCTTAGAAGACAGACTGATGTGGGATCCCCCTCTGTATGCTGTGAATAAAGAAGCTGTTTCGGCCTAGGGCAGGGCAGAATAGAACTAGGCAAGAAAAGTAAACTGAATGCAAGAAGAAAGAAGGTGGAGTCAGGGACTTGCCATGTAGCTGCCAAAGGAGGTAGATACCATGTAGCTGCCCAAGAAGCAAGAGGTAACATACCATAAGCCTCACAGTAAAATATAAAATAATAAAAATGGGTTAATTTAAGATATAACAGTTACTTAATAAGAAGCCTGAGCTAACAGGCCAGACAGTGTTGTACATAATATAGTTTTTGTGTGATTATTCAGATCTGGACAGCCGGGAAGTAAAAGGCAGTCTCCATTTCAGACAGACTGAAATAGATTCTCAAGTATGAGTGATACTGATAAATAGACGGCTCGTAAACTGTTGTGGGTGAATTAGGAAACAAACGAACATAACACTAGTTTATTACTAACATCATTAAAATGCACATAAAAACACATATACCTTGGATTCAACATCTTTAATCCAAAAATGTCCCAGAATCCAAAACATCTGGAGCACCAAGTCTGTTGGCTAAATATACACAAACTCTTTCGTAGCAATGGATGTGAAGATACACATTCATGGTAAGTGAAGTCTGTGATTAGGTTCACATCTTATCTCCAAGATGTTTTGAAACGCACATGGATGAAAAGCTTAATCAGAAACACTGTGGTACCAAACATTTCAGATAAAGGATACTTAAAACTGTATGTATGTATTTATCAAGATAATAAGGGTACATGAACGACTGATTTCTTTTAGAGCTTACACTAATAATCAGGTGCCCTTGAGAACAGATAGGGAAATCTATTTCTTCTATGAGGTAGAAAAGAGAGGGAGAAAAAGAAAGAAAAAAGAAAAGGAAAAGGCTGATTGTGGAATTCCTGACATTCCTGGGAAACACGTTAGCTCTGCACTGCTATGAACTATAATCCTTATTGAATTAAATTTAAATAGTGTTCTTTCAAAGAAAAACCTAATATTTGTGTGAAAAACATCTTAAAACTAGAAATAACTATAATATTTAGAGACACGTACATATTATGGATTATTTCTGATGTTCAGATACTATTTATAGGCAAAAGTAAATGATAACTTCCACAAAAAGCAAACAATGTCTACAGGAAAGATACTGCTTTAAAACAAAGCATCTCAACATATAGAATCACAGTATTCAGTCTCATGGAAAAGGGAAAATAATGTCATACCTAACACGAATATGGACAGCATCTATATATATATGCTACTTTGGGGCAACAAAAAATAAATACCTGATTTTGGAATTGCAGGTCATTTCATTCTCAGGGTAATGAATATCCACTGCATCCTGGATGACTGTGCCATATTCATAGACTTTAATCTTCTTTGTAACCCCAGCAATTGCAAAATAGTCACAATCCCGATCAAATTCGATACTAATGGGGAGGGAAAAACACATCTTGTTTGTGAGATCATGAAGCAAACCTTATGATATTATACATAGCAACATTTCAGGGTTTTAAGTTTTTCTTTCTTTCTTTTTATTCTTCCAATGCTGGGGCTTGAACGCAAGTACAATGCCAATGAGCTATATCCTCACTGGCACTTTCTATTTCTAAGAGTTGCCTCTACAGATAAGACAGCTTCTTGACATAGTTTCAAGTTTCCCTACACCACATGTCCAGAATAAGTCATCAAGACATCAAATTACAAGAATTAGGAAACTATATAGATATATACCTGTCAAGGTGAACTTTTGTTCCTAGACAGCTGACAAATTTTTAAGTTTACCTTTAATAACCACATTACACCTCAGTATAGAAACCTTTAATGATTTGAACTATTACACGTGTCAATTGAAAATTACCAATTAGTTTTTTTCATAAATTCTTGTTATTGCTCTTTCAGGGAATGTGATATTATTTTAATAAATCTGAACAAGCAGAATTACTGAAGCAATTGGGTAGTGACAAAGGGACAGAATATTAATAAAAACAGAGTAACTAAATAATCCTTACTCCCACCGAGACCATTCCTTATTCCCAAAACAAATATTATCTCTCTGAATTACAAAATGTTAATGCACATCCCTTATTGCACAAATAGGGAACTCTCTCTAAAAAAACAAAACAAAAACAAACAAACAAACAAACAAACAAAACTCCTCTGTTCCTTTTTAGAGGACTTAGGGAATCCACCCCTTTCCACTCTAAATACAAATTCCAAAGTAAGCTATTTCAATACAATATCTTATTCACTCCTATCATACAAGCTAGAAATCTAACTCGCCCTGATGTGGGTAAAAATTGAAATGAACCATCATATTTAATACTTTTCAATATAAATTTAGTTTCCTTCTAGAGGTTTAGCTGTAACTCTAGAGAATACAAGAGTTCCCAATGATCTATAATTACTAATTCTCTTAACAACCACATGAGGAAAACATTACTACTATTAACAGTTAAGATTACTGAGGGTTAGAGTGAAGTAATCTGCTCAAAGTTGGCTGGTTTTCAAGTGTATGAGATGATAGTTATCAGGTAATCTGGCTTCACAGTCGAGGCTACTAATATTTAGGTTAAATCAAAAATCAAACCTCCTATGTGCAAGTCAAACTATAAAGTATAAAGGTTAAAAACTCGAACTCTAATAAAATCTGTTATATATTTCTGTACCTACATATATCTTCCCACCAATAAATATCAAAGTACTCATTAAATGCATATAAATACAACTGCATTATATATGTGTATAAATACAAATACTTATATGTGAGGTATTTAGGAGTGCTAGCCAGATGATATACTTTAATGGATTACTTGTGCAATACTCATGCAGAATTAACTAAGTTACTACTTAGTTAATAATTCAATAGGAAGCTTATTTAGCTGATGACTAAGAAAAATATACATTAAAATTTTCTTAAAGACACATTAAAATACTTTTCTAAATTAGTCTCAAATCATTTCTTAATTTCTAAGTCTTACAAAAAATTTCAGTTAAGTGCCAGCAACTACAGAACAACTCAGCTAATAACCCTGCCAAAAAACACAATCCAATAAGACAGACTTACTGGTATTATAATATTAATGTACATCTGCCTCAGCTACCACCTGTGTTATGAATTCTAACACCAGAATTATATTGATGACAACTTTTCTATCCCAGTGCGTATGCACAGACACACAGATACACAGACACACACACAAATGATATCTGTGCTGGATATGTCACTTTAACCTAAACTATAGTTATTTAGAAATGGCCAATCACAAATGAAAGAATGGCCCCATTATATTGGTCTGTAGACAAGCATGAAGAACATTTTCTTAATTAGTGATAGATGTGGTAGGCCTCAACCCATTGTGGATAGTTCCACCCTGGGCTGTTGGTTCTAGGTGCACTAAGAATGCAAGCTGAGGAGGTCACAAGCTAATAAACATTTGTTCATGGCCTCTGCATCAGCTCCTATGTCCAGGTTCCTGTCCTGTTTAAAAGGTCCTGCTTTGACTTCCCTTAGTGATAGACTGTGCTGTGGTACTATATATGGAAATAAAGCCTTTCCTCCCCAAGTTGCTTTTGGTCACATGATTTTATCATAGCAACAGAAATCATGACTAAGACAGACTGGCAAGTGACAGATATTGGAACTGAAATCTACTCTTAACTGAGTTGGTTTAGAATGCCTAGTTCAAGAACCAGTCATATAATTCCTAAATATATTCCCTCCATCTATACTCCTAAAAAAATGAAAAGTACTCTAACATACAAGTGAAAGTGTGTAAGAATAGGCAAACTTCTAGTTTTTAATACAAACAAGTTTAAGTGTTAACCTGTTATCAACTGACCAAAATCCCCACACAATGGCCTGCAGACACAGCCTTTGCTGACGCTTGGTCTCAGATATCCTTTTCCTCTGTCAGGATGTGTCATTACTTACTTTAATTCGACTGTGGAAAAAAAAGTCAATTTTTATTTTTTTTGGTTTTGGACTCATTGCTATTTTCTTCCATTTGGTTATTTAATGAATATTTTGGGGAGTAAGACATGATGATTCATTTCTATAATCCTAGTGCTCAGAGGCTGAGGATTCTAAATCTGAGAATGCCCTAGGAGACAATCAGACATTTTCACAAAAAACAAACCCAAACCCAATACAACTGAGCCCAAAACCTATTACACTAGGAACATCAAAGCCTTAGCATTATACTAAAAAGTAAAAAAGAAAATGAAAAGGAAAGATCTGAAAAATGCACCATGTCTGTGAACACTAACTTTTAGGTGCTTAGGGATTTCTAGAACCCATCTAAAATGAATATTCTCTTATTCCATAAAATGGCATTTCAGTTATTTTGATTATGATGTCAGATAACACAAGAGCAGTACAAAAGTTTAGCAATGTCAAATTAGGATGAAATAAAATAAAAAGTATGGAAACTAATCAAAATGTACCTGTTTGTTCAATTAATTCCCCCAAAGAATAAGAAGGCTTACTATTTACTGTTAAATAAAGCTTCATTTCTGCCTTCTACTATTATCTACAATTATTAAAACTACTGATAGAAATTTATTACAATGAAAATTCAATTTCATCAACCAAGAATGTCCTAGTAAGATACGCCGCCACCACCACCACTACCACCACCACACACGCACTTAGGTCATCTGAGAACCCTCTGTTCCAGAAACTAGTCATATGACTTCTTAGACCTGATTCCCCTGATAAGGCCCAACCTACACTGGCTGTGAGGCCAGATCACACAGCCTAGGGATCTCCAGTACCTGTCTTCCTCTGTGAAGGTAGGCCCTACAGAGGCCATAACACTTCCTAGGAACCTCAGGCACCAGGTGACCAGTCTGCCCACAAGATTTCTTGCACCCATCTTCCCCAGGTAAGGCCTGTATATATTATAAGTACGCCAGGGTCCACCTTCATTTTCACCAGGCCCATCTACAGTTCCCAGAAATATTGCTTCAGGAGGCCAACCCACAGGCCTTCAACATAACCTATCCACTAGAAAATTTCTTTAACCAGGTACCTAGAGGAAGACAGTTATTGCCATCATACTGAATTAGTCCTCTCCTACACTGTAAATGCTGCATGGAGGCAATATAAATCAAGACAAAACAAACTGAACCAACAAACTAAGTCAGATGTGCAAGTCTCAAAAGAAAAACAAAATGAAAAAAGCCAAACATACCAAAAGATGATTAATTCCATAATAATGGTGCCTACTGAAATTATTCTAGTATATGAAGAATTGCAAGAGTACTACCATGTTTAAACAAAGACATGAATATAGTTTAAAGAACAAAAATAAAGAAAAGTCAACCGAAGACATGAAAACTCAAGGAATAGTATTGCCAGAGAAACTCCAAAATGAAATGATTCTGAGAATGAAAACCCCAGTAAGCCAAGTGAAAAACCTCACTATGTACAGCACAGAAATCAGGGCTAGAAAATAAAGTAAAGGAATTTTATCAGTTAGTAAAGGTCAATGATAATCTTTTAAAAATGAATAAAAGGATAGTTATGGGACACCATGAAAAGATATAACCTTTCAATTATGAGGATAGAAGAACAATAATATAGCAAAAGCATAGAGAATATTCTCAATAAAACCATAGAAAGTTTCCTAAACTCAGAGAAAGAGATGCCCACCCAGGTAAAAGAGGTCTACAAGACCCCAAATAGACAGAATCAGAAAAGAAACTCCCCCAAACCCAATACAGTTAAGACATTAAAAACATAAAATAGTGAAAAAATGAAAGGTTCCAAGAGAGCAAGGTCAAGTTACTTCCAAAGTCAAGTTCATTAGAATAACATTCAAGCTGAAAAATTTAAAACCAGTGGACATGGAAAGATGTGTTCTAGGTTCTGAAAGCTAACTAGTATCAACCTAGAATATTATACCCAGCAAAACCATCTGCAAAATTTAAGGAAAACCTGAAACTTTGCACGATAAAAACAGACTAAAGAACTTAAAAGCACTACTTCAATTCTATCAGATGATATTTGAAGGGAAGACTGCAATCTGGAGACAGAGATCACAGAGAATAAGCCACTCAAGAACAGTTCAAATGAAAGGGGGTGAGAAAAAGACAGAAAACAAAATGACAAAAATTAAAACACATCCTTTAGTAAGTCTTGAGTAAATGGGAATGGAGAAAGCAAACCAGCACTGACAAAGATGCTTCACCCCTATGGCTAGCAATGACAGTAATGTAAGGTTCTATGCTTAAGAGGGAACAAGCAAATCAACAATCTTACCCAGCTTTGAACTTTGCAGCTACAATGAGGATTGACCTGACAAGGGTTATCTTCATTGGAACAATAGTGGTATGCATGTTATGAGTAGCCAATGATTTTCTCAATAGATTTAAAGCACCAAAACCTGTGACTGACTAGGTCACAGACATTGAGGGGGAAAACCCAATACTAAGTCCTTATCTTTATATCCATAGATTAGTGTACCTCTCAACCCTCATCAAAGTTTGTTTGGCTACCCTATCCCAGTAGATGGCAATAAATACAAGTGAACAAACTGAGGAGCATAAGAGACCGTGAAGTGTTCAGCTCTAAATGGGACATCCACATCAGACTTCCTCCTCCACAGGGTTCAGGAAACACCACGGAAGAGGGGGCAGAAACACTGTAGGAGCCAGTGGGTATCTAGAGCAAAATAGTTTTGCCAGACACAACAGTGCACTGTGCGCACGCGCACACACACACGCACGCACACACACACACACACAGCAGTAGTAAGTGAATCATAGCTACACAAGATCAATACAACTTCTGTGGAGAATTTCTTTTCAGGGATCTAATCTCTGAGAGACTACCTAGGCTTTGGGGGATAGCTCTACAACCATGCACATGAATGTAGCATGTAGGCCTAGTGGATTCAGTGGACTTATTTTATAAAATTAAAAAACAAAGCACAGAGTTTGGAAGGGAATGAAGTAGGGTGGAATTTCAGGGGGAGGGATGGAAGGTAGACCTGATAAAAACAAATTATATGTATGAATGAAACTGCCATTAATAAAGAATTCAATCTCACCAAATTTATTTATTTCCAAACATACTTTTTTCTTTTGAAAAATAGTATTATTGGAGATGTACTTAAGCATGGCAATAAATTGCATTTTCTTTCACATTTTGCAATTTTCAATTGTTTAAGAATGTGATTTATTTCAACAGTTGAAAAACATAATTACACTATAAGAAACTGACATATCCTTTGTCAAAAGGGCCATAAGTCAAGTGATTAAGTAGCAAGGCAACAGACCATAAAGCACAGCTGATTAATGCATCTTTCCAGTACAATGTAGCTCAGGCAATGAAAAGTTGTATGTGCCCAAGCAGTTAATTCTGTCATTATGCCTCACAGTCTGTTATATCTTTATGCAATTATAAAAATAAAAATGAGTATTAACAAACAAGATAGATTAATGTCCCCAAACACTAGAACCTAATTTATCAGAAAAAACATAGTAAGAACAGTTGGTAAAAAAAAAAAAATCCTATTTAACAAAATAGTGTGCCTCAAGAGTCACAAGGAGCTATAATTTCAAAGAAACAGATCACAGCCTTAGAAAGTGATTATTATAATGAAAAAGATATTGCCAGATCTTTAGAGAACACAAATACGTGCAAAAACAAAAACAAATAAAATTAGTGTCATTCAAAGGACTTTCTCCTAAAGCAGTAAGTTAAAGCTCTATAATAGTTATTACACTGAGGGTTAAGCACTATTTTAAACATTAAGTTTAACTCCAAATGTCTACTATGTAGATGTTAAGTCATTTGGTGTAGGTCATATCAAGTAATTAAAATTCAAAGGGCCCAATTTCAGTCTATGCTCTCAGTCATCACTCAAAACTGTCATTTAATGAGAATAGGCTGTTCTTCAAAGAACATAACCTTAGGCAAGAGCATACCATAGAATAACACTATACTCTGCTACTATACATATAATAAAAAAAGAATAACCCTAGAAAACGAATTAGAGGGGGAAAAAAGAATGAGAAAGTCTTAAGGATTTTCAATTAATAGGCAAAAATACACAATATAAATGAACGACAAGCATGAGACACACAAGACACAGCAATTCAGAAGTCAATGATAACTCAAGAAAAACAGAATGATGCATGAATATTCTTAGCTATCAAACATCTAAATGTCCTTTTTCTGCTAGTTAATCCAGACACAGTGTTCCCCAAAATTACAGAAGTACTGGATGTGCACTAATGCTAACTCAAGCTACTTTAATAGCTCCTTACCAAAATCTAATCTTACATATGAACACATACGCATGTATATTTACTTTAATTATGGTCTCTGTGTGTGCACGCACATGCATGTACGTTATATTTGTACCACATGCATGCAGTTGTCCAATTAAAGCATTTGATCTCTTGAACTAGTTACAGGTGGCTACGAACCATCAGATATAGACAGAAACTGAACCCTCTGCAAAAAGAGCAAGTGCTCTTTAACAGCTGAACCATGTCTTCAGTCCCTCTAATCCATTTAGAAAAGGAATTAGAATAAATTTCTCAAACCAGATCGGTGACATAATCATTTACTATTGTATAACGTCCCAATCTTAATGAGACCCATTACAGTATCACTTGAATGCTTTTAAAATTTAATTTTTTTAAAAAATTATACCCCTCAACATATAAAGGAGGGAAAAAAAAACCCAAGTTTCAATTTCAATCTTGCCAAATATGTAATCAACTACCCTACCTACAAGTAATGGGTAGGTTCAAACTGTATGTATGCTGTCTGAGACTTCCTAAACATAAACAAATATATAAGAATTTGTACTGTTTAAAATAAAGTAGATGGGATGAGATCACATTTACACTGTGGTATCAAGTAGCATTTCTTGGCAATCATTCTGCATCTGTATATTTTAAAGTCACCTTATTTCATTGTAGTGGTTGTACAAAATTCAACTGTAAGAATGTTTTTCTTTTACATCACTAAAAGTCATTTAATTTTGATTTTTGTTAGTGTTGTTCTTTTGTCTGGTTTGAGACAGTGTCTCATGTAGCAATGTCTGACTTTTGTAAGTGAGGATGACCTGGAACTTTTGATCTTCCTGCCACACCTCCAAATGCTAGGTCTTCTATAGTTTTATTTAATTTTTGGACTTTGTCACAGATTACAATCTGATATGATTACGTGTCTCAAAAAGTAAAATGTTTATTTTCTCTTGAAGATTATCATGAATAAAAATATTTATAACTAAAACCTCATTCTATTAGTTACTTTTCTATTGCTGTGATAAAAGACCATGATTGAGGCAACTTAGAAAAGCAGGCATTCACCTTACAGTTCCAGAGAGATCTAGTCTTTTTGTGGTGGGAAAGCACAGCAGCAAGCAAGCATGGTGCTGTAGCTAGACACTGAGAGCTTACATTTTGAGCCTCAAGCAGGAAGCAGAAGAGAATGGACTGGTAATGACATAAAGTTTTGAAACCTCAAGGCCTGTCTTTAGTGACAACTTTCCCCTAGCAAGGCTATACCTCCTTCGCCTCCTCAAACAGCACCACCAACTGGGGATCAGCATTCAACTGCCCAAAACTATGGAGAATGTCTCAGTCAATCACATGCACACTTCATGATGTGTGTGTAGGGAATACATGAAATCTCATGTTTCCATGTTGAAATAAACTATTAATTTTCAGTTTTCAAAGTTTTAGTTTTAAAAATTCAAATACAAACACAGGTTTGTTTTGATGTACTATTAAAGTATTTTCCTATTTATAATTATCAATCACAGTTGTTTTCTTTTATAGCTGTTAACAAATAAAATCCGTGGCCACCTCATCTCTTTCATTATTCTCATAAATGAGCATTACAACATTTCTTTCTAGCAATCAAAAAAAAACTTTTATGATTTACTGTAATAAATCCATCAAATCTTTATTCTGAGCATGGTATAGTTACTTTTATCTACACACTTTCCTCTTTGACCTCTACTGATTGCAACTATTGCACTTTGTACTTCCATACGTTATTTATAGTTATCAATCTTGTGCCAATGAAAAGCTATAAATAAAGATCTGAGCACAGAACAAACTTAAAGACAAACTATTCTACCATTTCCAACATGGAACATTTTGAACTCATTCATTATAAGTAATTGTAAAGGTCTAATTATTACATTTTTAACCTAACAGATGTGTGCCTGTTATGAAACTAAGAAATAATTCCGAATACATATTTGCTGGATAAATTATCTATTTTTTAATATTTAAGAATATCAAGTATATTTTATTCCTCTTTGAAATTAGACAAATAAAAGGCCTCATATATAAGAACTTAGAGCTAATGTCCATCTTCTCTGAAACATGACATCACTCTTCATCAGATCCCATACAAAATTTTTAGTGACATCAATTATTGGAATTCAAATGTTTATAAACCTAAGAATATGATAGACATAGTAAGAGAATAAGTTATGGAAGGGTTCATTTTGCTAGCTGCTTCTACAAAGAACAACCACTCAAGCTACTGGAGGCTGTGGAGCTTAGAAGCCCAATTTATCAAAACAACCACTACCTTTGTACTTAAGGGGACTTTACATGTAGTCATGGATCTTTGCTGTTTTGATCAAGCTAGTTCTAAGAAACAACTCAATCTGCTTTATTCCTTAAGCAAACTTTACTTCACATAAAGGCCTGCTCCTACTTTATGGAGCAACCAGATTTTTACAGTTTTGGAAGCCATGTGCTTCATCTATTTTAGAGTGCATTCGCCACAACGTTTATTCATAGTTTCTACCTTTTTTCAAGTATTATAAACCTGAGAAAAATAGTTTTCTTTTATGTGGTGATAATGTGACCACTGTGTATCTAAATCAAGTCACTATAATTATCATTAAGTGTGTTTGGGGAAGTAATATGTATTCATTTTATTTCAGAAGTATTGGTGTTCTGATAAAACTTTATTTATAAGGACCTAGGTATGTAGTTCAGTTAGCATAGTGCCTTCCTAGCATCTAGGAAGTTCTGGGTTCCATCCCAGCAATGTACAAAAATGGGTAGTACATGCCTGAAATCCTAGCACTCAAAATGGAGGTATGAGGGTCAGAAGTCAAAAGATCATCCTTGGCCACACAGCAAGAAGAACCTACCTTATCTCAACAAAATAAAAAGCACCATGAACTTATTTATGGGAACTGAAATTGAAATTTCATATAAACCTCACACCAAAAAAAATAGTACTCACTTTATTTTCAACATTTTCAGTGTAAAACCTATTCTTGCTTGTGGACTACCTAAAATGAGGTAATGGAGCGGGACTGTCTAGCAGGTATTTGCTGACAATTACTCTGACTTAATGGATATACTCATTACATTAAGAAGTATAAATTGAGGCTACATTTTAAAGTCCCCATGTATTTTTATCTGATTATTTTATCAGTTGGTTCATTTTGCCTTTAGTTCCATAAGTCCAAGAAAGCTTGTTTTAAAACAATTACTTTCTACAGCATTTCCTCTGACATTCCCTCTGGCTATCAGCAAATAGCTGGAACAAATACCCGACCTGACAGACTATAATGAAACACTGCAAAGAATGTCAAGTGCTTAGTGTGGTAAAATGTCCTTTTCCTTAGGGCAATTAAAACTCAAGTTGTATCCTGAAACCGTTAAAGATCAATGCACTGATAATCAACTCTTATCAAAGTCAGCAAAGCGTATATGATGTCATAAGCTATATTCATTTATACCAGTGGTTCTTAAGACCCCTTTGAGAGTGGAATGATCTTTTCATAGGGGTTGCTTAAGATCAATAGAAATACAGATATTTACAATTAGATTCATAACAGTAGCAAACTTCCAGTTATGAAGTAGCAACAAAAATAATTTTATGAGGAAGTGCATTAAAGGGTTGCAGCATTAAGATGGTTGAAAACTACTGATTTAAATCAACTGAGTGGTAAACTCACTTATCCTAAACTGTCCTCTTCTATGCACAGTAAAAAGCTATCCTCTGTAGATTCTATACACCAGAAATCTTTGATAAAATGACAGTAACTTCTAAAATTAAAGGTCAATAAAATCTACGAAAGCAGAAAAAGCCAAAATATATTTTGTCTATGATCTTTTATCCTATCAGAAATGTGTACTTAGTAATATTAGGATTAAATAGAGAGTAATTATGAAAGCAATTATTTCAATTCTACACTTCTGACTGAAGTAGAAAATATTTCTCAGTAGTGTTCTCAAGTAGTATTTACAAATATTAAATAAAAATGTCACTACTACAATGCTTCACACAAAATAAAACTATAATTTAAACAATCTGTCATACAACTGATGACTAAATTTAAAGCAAATAATTATAGCCTAGAAATATTTCTTCATGAATATTAAAAATTGTGTTCCCATAATATTAGTTAATAGGGCAGATGTAACAAATAATAAGCTGGGTAGAGGAGACAGCAATGAAGTGTTTGTGTATATACATGAGGCGCCAACACACAAATACACGCGCACACACACACATGGGCATGCACAAACATGCACACAAAGAAAGACAAGAAACTCATTTCCTATTTCCCATTAAGAGAAGCAGATAAAACACTAAAGAAAAACCTAAAAATCAGCTAAATCCTGTTATACAATCAATGGGAGGGAATTTAAATGAAAATGGCTCTTATTGTAAAACATAAATAGAAATGCAAAGGGAAGTTTTAAATAAAAAACCAATATAACTTTGAACATAAGACAGAGGGTGGGGATAAAACTCAGTGGCAGAATAACTGACTGCAATGTGTAATATCTTAGATTCTCTCCACACCACCAGAGTAAAAAGTGACTAAAACATTGAAGACCTCTATTACGTGATTTCTTGCTTCACTTTCTGAACTATAATAACCAATACAAAGCATTTTGACAGTACCTTTTGATCACATAATTTTACAAATTTTATTTTGGTGGTGCTAAAGATACAACTCAAGGTCTCATCACACATTGTTTTCTAGAAGATTAAGAAGTTCCCTCCTAAGGACCCAGACCTGGAGATCAATCGTCATTATAAACTGCCAGTGTTTGTATTAACGAACTCTGCTGTGAAATGCAGTGAGTGGCCCATGATCCCCTAAGCAACCACTCTGAAAACAGATCTCTAGCAACGGGTTTTCTAAGTCCTGCAGTAGATTATCAATTGCTGTTCTGAGGGCTGTATTTCTTCTGAAAAGATAGAATACTATTACCAGTTAATTAGTGACTTAATATTTGTGGGACAAAAATACTAGAATAATTTCCTGATCTCATTTCAACTCAATTAAATAAGATTAACTGAATTTATTTCTAGTTAGGCTAGACAATTAAGAGAAAGTGCCTTACCCCCACTCCCTAAAAAACTGACAGAAGTTCCTATCCCCATTTCAAATTACGCGCTACACTCTAAGCATTTATAATAATTTTCTCCCATAGAGACCATATGAATATATGTAAATACTTTTTGCTATATTTCTCTTGTATATTTTTATCCAGAGAAAGCAAAATTAAATTTTACCTTCCTCTAAACTTGTTATGTACAAACATGCCAGTTTTCAACAACAATTTCTATAATGTAGGAGCCCGCTCCTACAAAGTCAGCTAGATCCTGGATAGGGGATCCTCGAGGCCAAAGAAAAGTGAGATGAAAGAAACCAAAGACAGGATAGAATTGGGAGGTCTTGTCTGGTCATGCCGAAGCAGCCAAACGGCCCAGAGTTTATTTAGAACTTGCTTATATACAAAAGCAGAGTAGAACACAGCACAGTCAGTCAGTCAATATCTAACCATAAGACCATTTTTGTCCTTGAGTGAGTAGCCTCCTCTCGAATATGTGCTTGCTGCTCAGAAGCAGCCTTTTTATCTTGAGGTTTGTTGCCAGCAGTATACTTTTTTATTAGATGATAGAGTGTCTTTTACAGGATAAATTAGAAGTCTCTCATAGCCCTCAAGGTTATTGGAAAAAGCAGAGCAGGCAAGCTTGAACTCAAATTGACTTTTTAAAGTGAGAAATGACTCCAGATAGAAACTGAGTCACACGTGGGCTTCCCACGCTACAACACTAAAAACTTTTCTAAGAAATTACTTTTTGACTTAGTGGGATTTTTTGTTTGTTTTGCTTTTGTCGTTGCGCTTTTTAACAGTCTCACTCTAGAGCCAGGCTGAACCAAACTCAAAGCTGACTAGGAAAGCTTTCCTTCAGAGGAAAACTTCAAAGCCACAGTAGGAAGCAGCCAATTTACCAATGACCAAAAGGGCTCTCCTTGAGACTGTTTTTTTTTTTTTCCCCTGCAGTCATTCATTCACTCAGCAAATATCTGTCACTAAGTAACTACCATGTGCCAGACCTAGGAATACAGCAAGAAATCAGATAGGTAAGAACCCTTTCTAATGAAGTTTTCAGCCTCAAATATAGTTGTAATATACTGCTTTTGAACACTGGCCCTAGAAAACATTCCTGAAGGAAATCTTGTCCTATGCATTCCTGTTCATCTCATTTTTCCCTAACCCTAGGATAATTCTCTTTATAGCAGAAATATATTATCAAAAGAGAAAGAACACTGGTGCTCACTCCTTAAAATTCACCTCTTCTTCAGAAATCAAGTTAAAGATTTCCTGGAGAAAAATAAAACTGTTTATAGAATTCTTATTCTGTAAACAGCACATTAAAATTTACCCAAACTCTGGATGAACACTGCTGTCATAATAAATCGATGTGTAGCAAAAGAAATATTTGTAAACATCAACTATAAAACAAAGTTTAATTCTAGTAGTTTCAGTGAGCATTTGAACAGCATACACTATAAACACACTACACTGTGTTGATCCTGAACAAGTTACATTTTTCCTTACCTCACCTTCCTTCCTATAAAATAGAGAGACTTACTCTAAAGGGGAGAGTTAAAAGCACAGTTAAAATAGTTACAATTGTCTTAAAACAGGGCAGTGTTTAATTACTTGTAGTAATAATTAACACCAGTAATTGATTAATTACAAGTGACTAATTTTACATCAATCAATCACACAACTATAAACATTTACTTCTCATGAGTTTACAAGTGCTGAACACAACACATCTGAACTTGAATAAACATAAGTCAAAGGCTAAAACCAATTAAATGATGTAAAGTAGTTAACAGCTTCGTGTATAACACTATTGCATTGGTTCTCAGCCTGTGGGTCACAACCTTTAGGGGGTCCAATTACCCTTTCACAGGGGTAGCCTAAGATCACCAGAAAACACAAATATTTATATCAAAATTGTAACAGTAGCAATGAAGTTGGCCAGTAGCAGAGCAGGCCTTTAATCCCAGGAGACAGAGACAGGTGGATCTCTGTGAGTTTGAGGCCAGCCCAGTCTATGGAGTAAGTTCCAGGACAGGCTACAAAGCTACAAAGAAACTGTGTACCAAAAGCCCCTGCTCAAAAAGAAAATATATGAAAATAATTTTATGGTTGCGGTCAGCACACATGAAGAAATGTATTAAAGTGTCGCATGCAGCATTAGGAAGGTTGAGAACCACTGTACTACAGGAATGTGAAATTCAAACCAGAAATTCATGAAGCAACGTGCACTACTACTACATGCTGAGTTACATTAAAAGACACAATTTCAAGTCAATCCTCTCTGGTGGCCATAGAAAAACCTAATAAAAAACAAAATGTAAAATATGATATAATTGCTACATTTAAGGAAAAAGTAGGAAGCATCTTTCCATAATCTGTTGTTAATTCAGGACCATATAATAAACAGAACGAACTTGTATTAGCAACCAATTTCTAATCTTGTCAACTATGTAAACCCAGAAATAGTGTAAACAAATGCTGCCACCTTGTGGACTAATGGATCTGGGATTAACCTCAAGCAAAGAAAGGATTTCTGAAAAAGAGATTAACTTTAAGAGTGAGTACCAATGTTCTTTTTCTTTTGATCATAATATATTTCTGCTATAAAGAGAATTATTTGTGTTGGGGAGAAATGAGATGATCAGGAATGCAGAGACAAGATTTCCTTCAGGAATCGTTCAGGCTTAGTGCTTTTTCCTCTCAGATAAGAATCAGAGCAATAAGGTAATCAACACCACACAGATCTTACATAACTTTGATAAGAAAAATAATTTCTTGCCGGGCGGTTGTGGCGCATGCCTTTAATCCCAACACTTCGGAGACAGAGGCAGGAGGATCTCTGTGAGTTCGAGACCAGCCTGGTCTACAAGAGCTAGTTCCAGGACAGACTCCAAAACCACAGAGAAACCCTGTCTCGAAAAGGAAAAAAAAAAAAAATTCTTCTAGCCAACACTGTTTTAGTGGTTTTTAACCATCTTTCTGAAATTCATTAGCTTCAATATTAATTAAAAGGAATAAAACCTTAGAATGAATTTATTACCACTGTTTCAATATCAGAAGAGCAAAATGTCTTCAAAATTATGAAAATTTCAAAGCTCCTTCATTTTGGACTTCACCATCCTATCTTACTTCCTATTATTCTTCATCTGTCCAGTTTGCATAACAAATTTCCAAATTTGGAAAAGTTTCATTAAGAAATGTTAATTCAGCATAATTGAGAGAAAATGATGAAGGATTTAACTTTGTAAAATTCTAATTTAAAATATGTAAATGTGACTGACCTCACTTTGACTGTCTAGAATTTCCAGTCTGAAATTCTAATTTTAAGCTACTTCTGTTTTAGGATATAAAATGTTTTGACATGAATGTCTTGATATGGTAAAAAATTTAAGTACTTTTGTTAAATTCTGGAATATATTAAATTGAACAAAACTAGGTTTTAAAATGTTAAGGATATATTCCTGTTGAAATGAACTGACTATAGGTCTTAAATCCCTCAGACAGAGATGTTGCTTTTGCAATATGCTGTTTAAAAGAAATTTTGATCTTGTTTTTAACTGAATAGAAAAATATGACACATGATCAATCAACAATAGTAAGGGACAGTAACTGGAATCACAACAGGGTCCAAATACTTTAGCCTGTGTATAGTCCTATTATATTACATCAATATTACAAAATCTTTTGAGAGAGAGAGAGAGAGAGAGAGAGAGAGAGAGAGAGACTATCCCATTATATAGCAGATCTGCCTGCCTCTGCCTCCAGAATGCTGGGCTTTAAGACATGTGCCACCACACCAGCCCTCCTTTCATAGTTATGAATTTTGCACCTGAACTACATTTCTGAAGCATTTACCAACAACCTATGTCATATATTCTTATCAGAAGTTAAAAACTTATGTAATAATATTAACCTGTTACTATAGGATAGATTGTTTTATGAACTACCCAATTATATGTTAAAGACATGAAAGTAAGATTATGAGGCCTCCTGAATGTAATCAACTGTATGTACCCTCTTCACTAGTATACATTTACTTTAGATAACAGGTAATCAATGAAATTTTGTTAGAAGAATTATGCAATTAAATCAAGTTGAAATTCCACAGCAGCTTTAAATTCTATTCACCCAAGAAAAACTAAAATTTCCAAAAGGAATCAATGTAAGGATTTTTCATTTACAAGCAGCTAGAAAGCTCTGGAAAATTTTTTGCAATCTTGTTATCTTTAATGGCTCAGAGTTAAGGATTAATCTACATAAATGTAAAACAAACAAACGAACAAACAAAAACCCGCTCTAGCGTTCCCCATGAAAAGCATGCAAAAGTTTTAGTAACGTTCAGGAATTAAAATGGGACTGGGGTCAGGGAGTAGCTTAAGGGTACAGTCAGCAACCAACAATAATAACCCAACTGGTCAAATTGTTCATCTGTTTAAAAATGTCTTTTAAGCCTATATTTATTCTAGTAAATTGGAATATTGACAATTTGTAGATACCAAGGGATTACTGAAAATGGGCTAAATGGTATACAACCTAGTGGTTTTGCAATATCCATTATTTTAAGAAATGGAACTCCCAATAGATCAGGCCCACTGTCTCCGTGGGTGGGTGCACCCCTTGTGGTCCTGACTTCTTTGCTCATGTTCTCCCTCCCTCTGTTCCTCATTGGGACTTTGGGAGCTCAGTCCAGTGCTCCAGTGTGGGTCTCTGTCTCTATCTCCATCCATCGCCAGATGAAGGTTCTATGGTGATATGCAAAATATTCATCAGTATGGCTATAGGATAGGATCATTTCAGGTTCCCTATCCTCAGCTGCCCCAGGAACTAACTGGGGACCTCGGCTTGGGCACCTGGAAGCCCCTCTAGGTCAAAGGGGGCTGATCTATTGGGAGCTCACCAAGGCCAGCTGGACTGTGACTGAAAAAGCATGGGATAAAACCGGACTCTCTGAGTAAGGCAAACAATGAGGGCTGATGAGAAGCCAAGGACAATGGCACGGGGTTTTGATCCTACTTAATGTGCTGGCTTTGTGGGAGCCTAGCCAGTTTGGATGTTCACCTTCCTAGACCAGGATGGAGGGGGGAGGACTTTGGACTTTCCACAGGGCAGGGAACCCTGACTGCTCTTCAGACTGGAGAGGGAGGGGGAGAGGAGTGGGGGGAGGGAGAGAGGAGTGGGGGGAGAGGGAGAGGAGTGGGGGAGGAGTGGGAGGCTGGGAGGAGGCGGAAATTTTTTCTCAATAAAAAATAAATAAATAAAAATAAAAAAAATAAAAAAAGAAATGGAAAACTGCATATTAGTGAAATTTGTGTCTGTTTCCAAGTAAACCCACATGTGTGCAGGTGAACAAATGTGCATGCAAAAGTCAGAGTACAATTTTGTTTGCCATTCCTCAGGTATTGTCCACCTTTCTTTTAAGACAGGTTCTCTTCCAGGCCAAGAACTTGCCCGCACAGTAGCACTGGCGTAATAAGCATGCACTACTATAACTGGCCTTCATTTCACATGGGTTCTGGGTATTAGCTCAGGATCTCTTGCTTTTGAGGCAAACAATTATTGGCTGAGTTATAACACCAGCCCCCAAATACATTTTTTAAATATACTCTTGTCAGTTTGTGCTTAATACAGTTAGACCATCTACAGTTTATATCTCTGAAGTTCCCAAGTTATATGCTAATTGTACAAACTATATAATTACTTTGATTATATTCTTATCTTCAATGGAGTTTCACAGGAGTCAAACATTATATTCAGGAAAGAAATATACCAATTCTATCTAGACTTGCAAAATCAAAGGGAGGACATAAGGAGCACCTTACAGCATTACACCAGACAACAGAAACACAATTATGAAGAGAAGCTGCAGCCTTCTCTCAGATTGGTACCACTGAGTACTCCAATTTGCTAAATCTTAGTAACGGGAAGGCATTTAGCTCTTGAATTCCAAATTTCAGGGATGTTACAGCTGCTTCACAAATTTAGTAAGTTTGCTCATATTTGAATAAGGGAACACAGTAAGAAGTGTACCAAATACTTACCTAGAAACTATGCTGGAACCATTATAGAGATCACTAGCATATGATAACGTGGCCAATGGTCTTACTGAGTTGTATCGAGTAAACTTGGACAAGCATTCCTGAAATTCGTCTAACTGGCTTGCAGTTCTACTGTCATCTGCATCAAAAAAAAAAAAAAAAGATAGTAAGTAAATGAATAACACTATAAAAGAAGTAAAGAACAATGTCCTCATATTAAATATTATCTTTCAAATAACAAATATTTTTAAAGATTCTAAAGAAGACCAGCACGCTCAAATTAACTAGGTGATCTTTAAACTTTAATAAAAATGGTCTACGGAATCACTATAACGCCTTTTTATGCCATGAATAATATAAAGGCAATCTCCTCTACTTTGGTTCTAACTAACTTCAGGGAATTAAATACTTTTTAAAAGAGCTTCTAGTGAACAGAAATCAAATTGTTCCTTAAAATTAAATTCTGATTACCAATGTTGACAGTAAAGGAAGACTGAACTGGAGGAAGATCTACACATGACTTGGTATTTCTTAGTTTAACAAATGTGTTTATAAGGTTGAACATTTATCTCACATTTATGGTCAAAGTAAAATTATATAATAAATATTAGGAAAAAGATTTGAAATTATCAAGTGTGCTGACATAACTGAAGTATTTTACAATGTATAAATGACCGATTCTCAAAGACAACTGTAAAGACACTCAATAGAACACCAGACAAAGTCCCCTCCAGGTAATATACTCAAAACAGATATATGAGATTCAAATCAAAAAATTAACTTACAAGCATCTGGCAAATTATCTATTCACTAATACAGAGGTATGCTTGCAGGAAAACACAGATAATAAAGTACTTAGGTTTTAAAGGATATTGAAAATCTGATTTGTAAACTTTCCCCCAAAGAATTGAAAACACAGAACAAAAAATTACAACACAATTACTTTAGCTTTCTAAAGACCAAAATTTGAAATGATCTATTTTAACAGTATCTTCTCAGAAAGAAGAAGTAACTTCCTTCTTGTCATCCACATACAAGCATATAGCACATTCAACATAAACTTAGTGATTCCACTTATTACATACTATCTGAAGTATAACAGTAGGCATAATGAAATTAAGATGCAAAAAGTACCGAACAAAAATAATTCTTTAAAAAATTGAGATGGCTCAGAGGTTAAGAGCATTGCCTGCTCTACCAAAGGTCTTGAGTTCAATTCCCAGCAACCACATGGTGGCTCACAACCATCTGCAATGGGGTCTGGTGCCCTCTTCTGGCTAGCAGGCATACATACAGAATATTGTATACATAATAAATAAATAAATATTAAAAAAAAAGAAGAACTTAACCGTCATTTTAAAAATAAAAATAAAAAATTAAAAATTATCTTGACTTACATGACATAAAATCTAATACTTATAATAAAACCAAAGTCATTTGAAGAAATTAAACTTCGTCATTGATGCTGTCATAAATACTAAACATTTAAGCAGTAAGTAAAAACAACCTAGACTAAAAGAGTCCAAGTTAGTGTGTTTTTATTCTAAAAACAATACAAGAATGACCTAGTTAGCATATGATATCATAACAGAAATAAAAGTCTTATTCCATAAAAGTTACAGTGGCACAGTCCAAACAGATTTTAAATAAAACATGGGTTACAGAGCAGGCAATCACTAAAATCAACTACTACAGAATGCTATAGATGATTTTTATTTGTAATCCTATATTGTGAACTATTTAATATAAGTACATGAAAGACAACTTATTTATTCATTCAGGAAAGTTTTTAATATTACTCTTCTTTCACATTTTGCCTTTAATTCCTACTAAGTACATAATCACATAATCACAGGCATTCAAGAATGAATACTCTGTTGAAAAGCACAATTTGTTTCTAGTGTTCATGTACTCCTAGCTATCAATCAAGCTGATTAATACAAACATATTGCATTTTATAATAAAAAAAAAAAACAGGGGCTACAGAGATGGCTCAGCATTAAAAGCACTTGTTGGGGATGACCTGGGTTTGGCTCCTAGTACCAACATGGTGATTTACAACCACTCATAATTCCATTTACAGAGGACCTGAAGTCCTCTTCTGACCTCCACAGGCAGCAGCGGAGGCACACATGTGGTAAACAGATATACACGCAGCCAAAAATTCATATATGTAAAGCAAAACAAGTCTACAAACAAGTTCTTGCTATTTCAGTATCTAAGTGCAAACCAGTTCTTTTTCAAATATCTGGTTATAATGTTTGGATTTTGTCTGCTTGGCTGTTTTATGATCAACATCTGTCAGCATATCACCTCTCCATCTTACTTATAGCTTAGAGAAGTAATTTTAATGTCTCTTTTCCTCTCGATGACATTGCATTTACATGCTGTTTAAATTGCAATTAAGAGGTCAAGATATTAATATTCTAATAATTACCTGTCATTTTCACAACTGAAAAACAAGGTAGAGATGGAAAAATAATAAAGTGCAATCAACATTTTATGGACTCCACTGGTACAAGTGAAGGTTTCCTCCTAACTGTTGAAAGAACCTCATATTCAGTAGTACAGTTAAGGGTAGCCAATGTGCAAAGCTAGCATCAGTGAAGATTTCTAAAAGACAGAGACAACATGCCTTAAGTGTGCTTTTCGCCTATAAATATATATCTTCTAGAACCAATTACCTGGTTACCACTTTTACTATTCATAGTAAGCATATCTGTGTTGTCAGTGACTTAATTCTATCTCAAGCTCTTTGTCATCTCTACTTTAAAGAAATTATCTCAGTATCTATCCTATGATCTATCATCTTCAGCATCAAAATAACAAGTCATGTTTAAAAGAGTCAACAATTCCCTGCCTGTTAAAATATAGGTAAGAAATTATTAATTTAACCACTCCTTATTGCAGTCTATATTCATAAACAATAATAGACACTTGATAAAGGACTTAAACCCTTGGCAGGCAATATTTTCATCCATAAAAAAGTTCACAATTTCAAACAGGCTTAAGAACAAATTTTAGCATTTCCCTAAATGTGTGTATATATGAATGCATGTATGTGTATAGGCTGGCCACCAACTATACAGTCAAGGATAGCCTTGCACTTCAAATCCTATTGGCTCTAACTCTTAAAGGAGGATTGCAGGCCAAGCACACCATGCTTATTTTTACTTTTAAATATAGCATTGGCAATCAAATTGAGGATTCTGCATGTTATGCAAGCATTCTACCAACTGAGCCACATACTTAGCCTGCATGAATCAGTATTTTTTCTCCATCACCAATTATGAGGTAAATTTATCAACAAGATCTAAACCGTCTATATACTATCTTATAAAGTGTTGATTCATTCAAGAGAAAAATCATAACTCAGTTTTCAATAACCAGTATACTACCAGACAATTTTCCCCTGGATGTTTTTCATTTACAACAGGCATACTACTAATGGAATCAGTTAGTTGGACACCTAACATGTACTAAGCACTGTGTTCTAAACACTTCACCTATAACTATTTTTTATTTATTTGTGTGTGTTTGTGTGTGTGTGTGTGTGTGTGTGCATGTGTGTGCAAGTGCGCACACGTGTGCTGTTGATCAACAGAGGTTAGAAGGAGTCGGATCCTGTGGTGCTGAAGTTACAGGCAACAGAATTGGGAATTGAATTTGGGTCCTCGGGAAGAACAGCAAGTACTCGACACCATCTGTCCATGCCCTCATGTATAATGCTTTAAACACTTGTGGGCTTATTACTAATACCCACCGCCCATAGATGAATAAAGATGTTGAGAAAAATTGAAGAACAATCTTATTCCTCTAAAATTAAAATATCTTATGTTATCATGTCCATGTGGTCCTATGCTATTTTGTATGTTTCTAATTATTTTTTAGTTAATTTATTTGCCTAAACACAATCTAAGTCCCACTTAGAACATTCTCTTATGTCTTTCATTTTCACTTATTCCAGATTTTTCACACGCAGTTGTACCAATGAATACTGCACATTTGTAGCACATGGTACACATGAAATTATTAACTGCTGCTTTTGCCTACAGATTTATAATATCCCACCGTATGATAAATAAGAACCAATTCTTCCATCTTTTAATCCTTAGTACAAAGAAAAGTGTTTAAAACTTATTAATGTTGAATAGGAGTTAATTAAATAGAACTTGTTTTTGCTAGGTACATATCCATGGTTATTTTTTCAAATTTTATATAGTTTGCTCTAGAAAGAATAAACATTCCTGAATGAGAAACAGAGATTGCCAATAGAAAATAGCATTCTTCATGATCTCTAAGACCCTCCACACTACGGATAAGACGGCCAAAAAAATAGAATTTGCTTTGACATTAGAACTTTTCATATATCTAGCATATGAACCTGTACATACATCTGAAGAATGATTTTCAGACATGTCTGAGAAATCCTGAACATGTACCTGAGATACGAGACATCCTTGTAGAAAAATAACACTGCTCTAAGTCTTCAAAATGAGCAGTGAGTCGCTTTCGTCTTGATGCTAATGTGCTGTTATACCAAGGCTGTTTCTTTGTCTAAGGTGATAAGAAAAGACACTTACAACTCCATGTAATCCACATTCTTACACAGAATAGCCAAATGCTTACTTATGGACTTTCAAATAAAGTGAACACAAATGGTGAAAACCTATAATTCTCAAACCTATACTTCCAATTTTTCTTTTCAAGTAAATATATAAGATGGGGAATAATCCTCTCAAAGAATGTTTAAGAAATAAAAATGAAACATTCTTTTTAAAACAGTGATGTGAAGGTGATAGAGATCAGCTGGAAGAGTGCTCGTCTGTCATGCACAATGCCCTGGTTTCCACTCCCTATACCACATAAAATTGACAGTGGTGGCCAAGGCCTGTAAACTTGGTACTTAGAAGGAAAAGGCAGGAGGATGAGTGGTTCTGAGTTAACCTTGGCTATACAGCAAGTTTAAGGATTAGCCTGGCCTACAGAAGACTGTCTCCAAAGTGTTAAAAAAAAAAAAAAACAACCCACCACCACCACCAACAACAAAAACAGAGAGCAATAAGGAAAAAAAAAACAAGAAAAAAGAAATGAGAGATTCATCAGCTAAATGAGATACACTATGAAAAAATTAAATATAATTTTCTAGCCCTCAACATACTTCGAAAACATTCAATTCAAATCCCTATAGTGATTGTTTTTGTTGTTGTTTTTTGAGGCAGGGTTTCTCTGTAGCTTTGGAGACTGTCCTGGAACTAGCTCTTGTAGACCAGGCTAGCCTCGAATTTACAGAGATCCGCCTGCCTCTGTCTCCCAGGATTAAAGGCGTGCACCACCACTGCCCGATCCTATAGTGATTTTGTAGGCACCAAATCTGCAACATCCAGAAATAATTATTTCTTCTATGAACTACTCTTCTAATCCAAAGCTTTATGGATTCACCTCTTTACCCCTTATTAAGATCATAAAATGTAGCCTTTATTATGCCTGGACCCTTGTATAGAAACTATTTTATTATTCTGTGATGAAGCAGGAAATATGTATGAAGCACTTTACAAGTGAGTGTACTTAAATTTACTCTTAGTTAGTTGCTGTTATCATGAAATATAAGAATAACAATTCATAAGGAAGCACTGAATAAAAGAAAAAATGGTAAATATAAATTTCCCCCCACCAGGGACAGAGAAAAATAGTTGAATTGGTAAGATGTTTGCCTTGCAAGCATGGTGATTTGTTTGATCCCCAGAACCCACTTTAAAAAGCTGTGTATAATGGAACACACTTGGTATCCCACCGTTGGGAAGGAAGAAATAGGTGGATTGGACTTCACTGGCCAGCCAGACTAACCTATTCAGTGAGCTCCAGGCCAAGGAGAGATCCTGCCTCAAAAGAGAAAACAAAAAACTTTGGGGGTTAATACTTCACTCTTTGCCACCATGCCCTCCATTGCAGAACAGACTGTGACACCAAAATGTGAGGAGGATTGGGGTAGAGAGAAGAAACCCTCTCTAAGTTATCATTACTTATTTTGAGAAAACAAGAAAACTGTCATTTGCCAACCTTCTCTCTCATTAGAGGCAGAAAAAAAAACCCTCAGACTGGTTCTTTAAAACCAAGTGGACAGTCCTATCTATCATCATATCCCTACAAGTAACATTATGCAGACTGCGTGGGCATATTTATACACTTAGGAATATAAATGATAAAAAGAAAGGCATGAATTTGAGAGCAATGGAGGTTAATGGGAGAGGCTGGAAGGAGGAAAGAAAGGGAAGAAAATTATACAATTATATTTTAATTTAAAGAATTGTAAAAAATAGAAGAAAACATCTTCAACATGATCAGGGGCATCTACAGAAATAAAATACTAATATAATAGGTTAAGGTTAGGAGGGAAAGGGAAAGAACAAAGAAAAGAGCACCGAGTAAGAAGGAAAAGGTACAGGAGGAAATAAATGCAGGGAGAATAGAGACATTAAAATTGTAAATCAAAACTCACTTTTGTCAAACCCCAAGGAGAGCCAGGAAAGCCACTCAGAGGTTTCCTGCAGCACTGACTGCATCACAAAAAACTGCTAGAATCACAATTTGAATAAAAGCCCCCTAAATTATACAACAAAAATTTTATGGGAGAGTGAAGAATTAGCCCTCACAGCTGCCTGTTCAAGCTTAGGTCAATCCCATTCCTGTCAGTTGACCTTGAGTCAAAGACAGTAATTTCAGGACAAATGGGGTAACCCTTTTCATTTTACCTGTACAACTGCCTATGTTCCCTTTTGCACATAATTTACTTTGGAACACAATGCTCGTTTTTTTCCTTTTTTTTAAATGAAATTTTTAATTTTTTTTAAAAAAGATAACAGTTTTTTTCGTTATACATACCAATCCATGCTCCCACTCCCTCTTCTCCTTCCTTTCCCTCCATATGCCCCCCCCCACCCCCATCCACTCTTCAGAGAGGGTAAGGCACATTGCTTTGGGGAAGGTCCTGAAGAATAACTTATCTCTGTTGACAAAACCAATAGGAACATGTCTATACAAATTTAAATGAAAATATCATAGGATACCCATGCAACTATCAGAAAAATAAATCATATTAAGATGACAAGATATAAAAGATAATTAGCATAAGTTATGTAAGACCTCTATATTGTAAGTACAAATATATTAGTTTCTGTTTTACAATTACATCTTAGTCCATGATAATCTCAAATTAAGTATCATTTTAAAAATGTATTTTTAACAGTAAATTTTCAATATTTAAACTTCTTAGCAATAAACATCCAAAAACATGAGCAGTATAATAAAATCATCCATCAGCCCTCTCTTGGATAGTTTCTAATGTAAAGGCGGGGTCTGGATTGAGAGAAAGAGAGAGAGAGAGAGAGAGAGAGAGAGAGAGAGAGAAAGAGTGTGAGTGTATCAAATTTTGGGTCTTAAGCAGAGAATCTAACACTAAAAAATATCCCTGTCTGTCCTCATCCCCTTTCAAATGTTCTTTACTGAGCTAAATAAGGTAGTACTAAAACTCATAGGATAAAATGAATTGGAAAACTTTACAAAAGACTGAAGAACACAGACTACTATGGTGAAGAACCAGGAGGGAGCTTACCTTTAAAAGACACCCTAACAAATAAATTACACTCTTCAAAAGGCTGGCAGGAAATGGAAAGATACATGACAAATAAACTTAACAGTGATTTTAAGCCAGTCCTGGACCATTAGGTAGTTCCCTCCCCCCCTTTTTTTTTCCACCAGGAATGGTGTGTCTCATGCTTGTAATTCCATCATTTAGGAAGCTGAAGCTAGGGAACTGTTCTGAATATGAGGTTAGAATAAGTTATGACAGTGAGTGTCTGGACAATCTGAGTAACAGTTCTAAGACAGACACACAGCAGTAATAAGAAAATGGCTATTCAATTTAAGCTTTAAAATACAAGTCCCTATGATTTTTAATAATAAATTCTTAATTTGGCTCATAATATAAAGCTATAAACAATTCTAAAGCAAAAAAAAAAAAAACCCAGATAATTAATAGAATGGAATACCTATACTATAAAAAGGTCAACATTTCTGGCTCTGATAATCATGGTAGCATTTCAAAACTTTATTTCACCCATTAAATTGTTTTTTTTTCTATTTGTATAACACCTCTATAATTATAGGATAACATTCTTAAATTCTTACTTATTTTACTATGGCTGGTCATGTTTATGTTCCAGAATTTGCTATACTACAACCCCATTTTAAAAAGGTTAGTTACAATTTTATGACTTACGTGCCTGTAAGAATATATGCTGCATGTGTGTGCTGTCTATGGAGGCCAGAGAAGTGCACTAGAATCCCTATAACTGCAGGTGACAAGGTGACAAGCAGCTGTGAGTCACCTGACATGTGAAATCATGACCTCTGGAAGAGCAGCAAGTGTTCCTAATTGTTGAGCTATCTCCAGTATTATCAATCTTTTTGTAGCACTTCAAATCATTTCTTTAAGGCTCCCCATGAGGATAATTATCAAATCAAATATTTCTAGCAATTACCATATATATATATATATATATATATATATATATATATATATATACACACACACACACACACACTACCAACTCATGCAGTAGGAGCTGTGGGCCGCTTCCCGCCTCCCAGCTCCCGGCCACCGGCTAACTTTACCCAAAATAATTACACGGAAACTGTATTCTTTTAAACACTGCTTGACCCATTAGCTCTAGCCTCTTACTGGCTAATTCTCACATCTTGTTTTAACCCATATTTATTAATCTGTGTAGCACAAGGTGGTGGCTTACCGGGAAGGATCTTCACCTGTGTCCATCTTGGAGAGGAGAGCTATAGCGTCTGCCTCACTTCCCTTCTCCCCAGCATTTTGTTCTATCTACTCCACCCACCTATGTTCTGACCTATCAGGCCAAGCAATTTATTTATTAATTAACCAGTGAAAGCAACAGATAGACAGATGGCCCTCCTCCATCAAACTCAACTTCTCCATTTTCTTCTGTCTACCCTTTCTCCTACAGACACAAACACAAATACGTATGCATGACTAAGAGCACAAATGTAGCCATGCAAAAATAAGGATATAGTCATATTATACCTAAGAATGCTTTGAAATATAATGGCTGGTTCCACAGTGCTAACAGCAGAAGAATTTCAACTATCATACTACTGCTAACATACAACTCCCATATCTGAGCACTGCTGATTAGTAACAACCTCTTGTGTTGTCAGCTGTACAGGTCTATGCCATAGGTAACTGTGTTCAGTACGCAACATTAATAATGATAGTATAAAATAGAACTCCCAGGGAGGAAAATCCATACTTATTTTGAAGACTGACTGATTGGAATTTCGTTACAGTAGTGCTGCAGGAACACCTTCCGCTCCTTCAGCCAATAGCTGCTGACATACCAGCCCACTGGGGCGTGGTCTATTTTTCTTTAAAAAAGAGCAGCAGACCTCTGCTTGCTCTCTTGCTTTTGGCTCTTGCTCCAGTGACTAGACTCCTTTCCTGGCTGTCGGTGTTCTGTAAGTTTTTCCCCGCAAATAAATACCCCTTTAAATCCAAAATGGTGTGGGATTGTTTGTGCATTACAGTAGAAAGTTGAAACTCAACAAATTTAGAGTCAAAATTACCTTGGACTATTTTCATTTAGTCATTTTGATAGCCACTTAGTGCTCACCTACAGTATGATGCTTAGAACACTTTCCATCATCAGGCGTACCTTAGAGTGCATAAACTTAGCAGATGGCAGGCTTTCTCCAAGCCCAAAGCCCAACAGCATCTGAAAGCTATTAGCAGAGGCTTTTTGGACTTGGCACCATAACTGATCTGATGTCCTATTTATGTTAGTAAGTGCATCGACTCATGACATTCTTCTGTGACATAAAAAGTTTGTATAAGTACTTCTTCACAGGAACATCTTTGTACAGGGCATGTTCATTCATATTTTACACAGAATAAATTTCCTCCTATTCCCTCTGTTCTAAGAAATATTTCAGTTAGGCATGCATGGAGGCTCATGCCTTTAATACCAGCACCTAGAAGGCAGAAGCAAGTTGGTCTTTGTTAGTTTGTGTCTGCCTGGCCTATGCACTGAGTTCCAGATCAGCTGGAGCCATATAATGAGACCCTGTCTCAAAACCAATTAATAATAATAATAATGTTTCATGCTGACAGCATTAAACAACTCTGCTCTTAGAATATATACTTATAGTCTACCACACATTTTTGTTAGTTTGGAATGCATTCTTACTTGTATACAGTAAGTTAACTATAAAATGCTCTGCTGAAAAGCAGGTTCATCATCTTGTTTCTAAAGGCAAATGACTGTATTAGATAAAGTGCAGTGACTAACCTGCAACACTGAGTTTGTCTAACTATATTCATGATGTTCATACAGAAACTATCAACTAATGATGTGATTCTCAGAATGTACCCTCATCTCAAATGATTCCTAATTGGGTTTCTCATTCTGAACTGATGTCAGTAGGAACTATTGCAGGACTTCTCTCTTCTTTAGGAAATTTCTCTCTTTTTTAGGAAATTCATAGCAGATGACATGAACATAGGCATTTTTATCTCTTTAATCACGTCTTTTTGCAAAATGTTTAACCCTATTGAAAGTTTGTATTAAAAAAAACTATCAATATCAGAGTTGTTTCGTTTCTTTCTTAACATTTTATAGCAACATACTGAAGATGTTTCCAGTATGGGTCTACATTTTGTTTGTGTTTCTAGATTTTGAATGCTGACATATTTCACCATTTCTATTTAAACAACTATGTATTTGATCTGGATTCTTATTAAGTACATACAAGTAAATACAAGAAATATTTCTATCAAATGTTTTCCTAGTTATCAAATCAACACATATTTGATCTTTCTTTATGCACTACTTTATAAATTCCTTCATAAATATTAATGATATTTCCACTAGATTGTTAATTTTTGTTTTGCTCCTTTAGCAACAGTACTCTTTTATGTTGACTGTACACGATCTGAGTCATATGCCTGGTTTAAAACCTCAGTTTTCTCTTCTTACTAGCTACATTTTCTTGGTCAATCTCTTTAGATGTTCTATGTACCAGTTTATTTCTTTAAAAATGCAAGGTAGTATTTTAAGTTACAGTGTTACTAGCTGGGAAATAGCCACAAAAAGTAATTATGAAATAAAGCTTACCTAATTATTTCCTTTAGTTTCTAACAGCATTTCCCTCACATTCATTCATTCTAATTCTTTACAACACTGCACAAGGTACAGTTGACCCTTCACATTATCAAGTTTTGCACCTACAGATAGAAAATAGTTTGAAAAACGAAAATCTATACTGAACATGTGCGGACCTTGTTAAAAACAAAAAGATTATTCCCTAAACAATATACCCCAGTAACTAATAACAAAGTTTTTTACATTGTAGTAACTATTACAACTAAGTAATCTAAAGAAGGTCCCAAGTATATATGGTTGATATACATAAGCAGACATTACACTATTTTACAAAAGGGACTTCAACATTCAGACTTTTGCTACCACAGAAAGGAAGTATGTGTATGGAAAGAACTCTGGCAGGTGCTATTTTGGGGAAGAACACCTTTTATAAATATGAGAACAGTATACCCTAAGTTTCTCCTTAAGTTCTACTTTGGTCTATGTTTTGTTTTTGCTATACTCCTTAGCTCATATTTGCCAAACTTATGCTCATCTCTGTTTTTTTTTTTTTGGATACTTTTGTATCAACTTCTTTTAGTTTTGTCTCATACACTGTGATAACTAAAGTGAAAGGCCAAGAGCAGAGGCTCATACCTGTAATCCCAGCACTCAGGAAGCTGAGAAAAAAATTATTTCAAGGGTGAAAACAGTATGAGATCCGTGAACAATTATGCCTCAAACACCACTAACAAGAAAATAAAAGGTGAGAATTGAGAATTCCTTAATTCCAGTCTATGAAACTCCAGTAGGACTTATTCCCCAATAGTTGCCCTGTTTTCTAACAGGCTGGATTCTGCAACAAAGCTGTAGGACTAGAGTCATGTAAGCCTTTTGAAACCAAAGTGCCAAATATTGACATGGAGTTGTCAGATCCACTTTTTCCCCTGTTGGGTTTCAGTCTTGCTTTGTTCCATTCTTTTCTCATTACATCCTTAAGCTTCTCTAATGCAATGGGAATGTATACTCTGTGTAATTGTATATAAGATGTATATAATTTGTGGGTTTTGCTTTTTGTTTTAAAGAGATTGACTTTAGTATCAGACTTCTGAACAACCTTGAGACTGTTAAAGACTATGGGGAGAGATAGAATGTGGTAGTTTCAATGAGAAATATCGACTATAACCTCTTATCTGTATGCTTGGGTCCCAGTTGGTGGATCTGTTTGGGAAAGTTTGGAACATTTAGGAGGTGAGGCTTTGATAGAACAAGGATGCCACTGGTGCTATGTTTTATAGCTTGAGCCCACATCCTCTGGACAGATGAAAAAATAATCTCTCTGCTTCCTGACTCGCAGGCTATCTGCACTACAATAAACTCTATGCCCCTAAATGTAAGCAAAAATAAATCCTATTCTCCTCAAAGTTGCTTCAACAAGACTTTTTGTGGGTAAAGACTAGAAAGATACTAATGCAATGCCTCAGGGTACCAGAAGTCTTTTGACTACATACCAGTAAGGATATAAAATTAATAAAGTCATAAAAATTCTCAACTTATCCAAGGTTTTTTACATCCAGATAAATTATGAACTCAAAATATTGTAAAAATGCATTTAATACTTCTAGCCTACTAAAAGCAAAATTTAGCAAAACAATCCAATAGACTACTTCCTGTTCACCTTGCTGACTGCCTAAAAGGGAGCTGAGGTCTGCTGTCTTAGCCCAGTGCCACTAGAGATTACTATAACACTATATTCGCTTGCCTGGAAAGGATCACATCACAAGATTCTGAGATTGGTTTTAACTGATTATACACTACTTTTAAGCCATTACACAGATTTAAAAGTGGAAACCATCAAAAGTAAAGAATAGCTACTTTACTCATTTTCGTCTTCTACTAGATTCTGATTTTTTCCTAGTTCATGGAATTTGACAGAAAATCCAAAATAGTGCTATAACATAGCATAATGAAAACATTTTCTTTTTTCTGCCCATCTAAACTATTCACATTCCTCCAATCACAGACATGCATAATTTTACTGCCAAAAGAAAGTAAGAGTTGGCTTAGAAGAGTGTCAAAAACAATCTATAGGATTAAGGATCACATAAAATGTATAGGAGCATTCAAGAAAGTTAAATTTTACTCAGAATCAGAGTAAAACCATTATGTGGGATAAATCATCTCATAATAAATCTTAATCTATTCAGAAGTGGAGCTGGGGTATGATATAAAAGCTAAAAACTTTCTTGCTTAAGTCAGCATGCAAGATGCCCTGGGTTCAAGCCCCAGTACCACAAGCAAGCAAGCAAATAACAAAAAGTCAGAAGAGGAACAAAGGAGTGCAGTGAGGTGTACTGGTGAAAGGCAGCAGCCATTTACACTAATCTGGATGGCGAGTGAAGTAGCAGCCGTTCACATTACCTAGGAAATGTAGTGCTTGTTATTTTCTGCTTTCCGCAAGCAACTGTAAGTGCTTGAAAATTGTGGAATAATGCACTCTGTTTGTTTGACGTTATTAAAGACATAGGAACGCCTTGTCTGACATTTAGCCTGTGATATTATACTCAAAAGGAAAGCATTAAAGCCTTGCTATAAACACTAAACCATTTAGTGCCCAGACTCAGGATCGGCTTTCATTAATCAAATTGTTATAGTTTTTGTGGCTTTAAAAATTCTACCAACATATGTAACTATATATTATAAAAAACACCCAAGTCAAATGTTTTAATAGCTATAAAGAGATAAGTCACTCTATGAACCTTAATATAATTAAGAAAGTATTATTACTATATATTTTAAAAAGTTAAGGTGCCTTTTACTGTCTAGTTTCTTGAGTTCTTTATGTATTTTGGAGATCAGACCTTTGTCAGTTTCAGAGTTGGTGAAGATCTTCTCTCAGTCAGTGGGTTGCCTTTCTGTCTTAGTGACAGTGTCCTTTGCTTTACAGAGGCTTCTCAGTCTCAGGAGGTCCCATTTATTCAATGAGGTCCTTAATGTCTGTGCTGCTGGGGTTATACGTAAGAAGTGGTCTCCTGAGCCCACGTGTTGTAGAGTACTTCCCACTTTCTCTTCTATCAGGTTCAGTGTGTTCGGACTGATATTGAGGTCTTTAATCCACTTGGACTTGAGTTTTGTGCATGGCGATAGATATGGATCTATTTTCATTCTTCTACAGATTGACATCCAGTTTTGCCAGCACAATTTGTTGAAGATGCTCTCTTTTTCCATTGTATACTTTTAGCTCCTTTATCGAAAATCAGGTGTTCATAGGTTTGTGGGTTAAAGTCAGAGTCTTCTATTCGATTCCATTGATCGACTTCTGTTTTTATGCCAATACCAAGCTGTTTTCAATACTGTAGCTCTGTAATAGAGTTTGAAGTCAGGGATAGTAATGCCTCCAGACGATCCTTTATTGTATAAGATTGTTTTGGCTATCCTGGGTTTTTTGTTTTTCCATATAAAGTTGATTATTGTCTTCTCCTGCACCTCTGGGAAGAATTTTGATGGGATTTTGATGGGGATTGCATTGAATCTATAGATTGCTTTTGGTAGAATTGCCATTTTTACTATGTTGATCCTCCCAATCCAAGAGCAAGGGAGATCCTTCCATTTTCTGGTGTAATCTTCAATTTCTTTCTTCAAAGACTTAAAGTTCTTTTCAAATAGATCTTTCACTTCCTTGGTCAGAGTTACCCCAAGATATTTTATGCTACTTGTGGCTATCGTGAAAGGCGATGCTTCTCTGAATTCCCTCTCTGTTTCCTTATCCTTAGTGTATAGGAAGGCAACTGATTTTTTGGAG
The DNA here is from genome assembly GCF_018167655.1 of Microtus oregoni. NCBI lineage: Eukaryota > Metazoa > Chordata > Mammalia > Rodentia > Cricetidae > Microtus > Microtus oregoni. The sequence continues at coordinate 39,514,074 of NW_024543072.1, forward strand.
TTGATCTTGTATCCTGCCACATTACTAAAGGTGTTTATCAGCTGTAGGAGTTCTTTGGTAGAGTTTTTGGGGTCGCTTATGTATACTATCATATCATCTGCAAATAACGAAAACTTAACTTCTTCCTTTCCAATAAGAATCCCCTTGATCCCCTCATGTTGTCTTATTGCTATTGCTAGAACTTCAAGCACTATATTGAAGAGGTATGGAGAGAGTGGACATCCTTGTCTTGTTCCTGATTTTAGTGGGATGGCTCTGAGTTTCTCTCCGTTTAATTTGATGTTAGCTGTCGGCTTGCTGTAAATAGCTTTTATTATATTTAGGTATGACCCTTGTATCCCTAATCTCTCCAAGACTTTTATCATAAAGGGGTGCTGAATTTTGTCGAATGCCTTTTCAGCATCTAATGAAATGATCATAAGGTTTTTTTCTTTCAGTTTATTTATATGGTGGATTACATTGATAGATTTGCGTATGTTGAACCAGCCCTGCATCTCTGGGATGAAGGCTACTTGATCATAATGGATAATTTTTCTAATGTGTTCGTGGATTTGGTTTGCCAGTATTTTATTGAGAATTTTTGCGTCGATATTCATGTGTGAGACCGTAAAAGGCTAATCAACCCAATTATAAAATGGGGCACTGAGCTGAACAGAGAACTCTCAACAGAAGAAGTTTAAATGGCCAAAAGACACTTAAGGTCATGCTCAACTTCCTTAGCAATCAGGGAAATGCAAATCAAGACAACTTAGCAGAAGGAGGGAGAACATGAGCAAAGAAGTCGGGACCACGAGGGGAGCACCCACCCACTGAGACAGTGGAGCTGATCTATTGGGAGTTCACCAAGGCCAGCTGAACTGTGACTGAAAAAGCATGGGATAAAACTGGACTCTCTGAGCATGGCGAACAATGAGGGCTGATGAGAACCCAAGGACAATGGCACGGGGTTTTGAACCTACGTAATGTGCTGGCTTTGTGGGAGCCTAGCCAGTTTGGATGTTCACCTTCCTAGAAATGCACGGAGGGGGGAGGACCTAGGACTTACCACAGGGCAGGGAAATCTGACTGCTCTTTGGGCTGGACAGGGAGGGGGAGAGGAGTGGGGGGAGGGGGAGAAGGGTGGGAGGAGGGGGAGGGAAATGGGAGGCTGGGAGGAGGAGGAAATTTGTTTTTTTTTTCTCTTTTCTCAATAAAAAAAAAGTTAAAAAAAAAGATACCATCTTACACCTGTCAGAATGGCTAAAATCAAAAACACCAATGATAGCCTTTGTTGGAGAGGTTGTGGAGAAAGGGGTACACTCATCCATTGCTGGTGGGAATGCAAACTTGTGCAACCACTTTGGAAAGCAGTGTGGCGGTTTCTCAGGAAATTCGGGATCAACCTACCCCTGGACCCAGCAATACCACTCTTGGGAATATACCCAAGAGAGGCCTTATCATACAACAAAAGTATATGCTCTACTATGTTCATAGCAGCATTGTTTGTAATAGCCAGAACCTGGAAACAACCTAGATGCCCTTCAATGGAAGAATGGATGAAGAAAGTATGGAATATATACATATTAGAGTACTACTCAGCAGTAAAAAACAAGGACTTCTTGAATTTTACACGCAAATGGATGGAAACAGAAAACACTATCCTGAGTGAGGTAAGCCAGACCCAAAAAGAGGAACATGGAATGTACACACTCATATTTGGTTTCTAGCCATAAATAAAGGACATTGAGCCTACAATTAGTGATCCTAGAGAAGCTAAATAAGTAGGAGAACCCAAAGAAAAACATATAGGCATCCTCCTGAATATTAACCTTCATCAGGCGATGAAAGGAGACAGAGACAGAGACCCACATTGGAGCACCGGACAGAAATCTCAAGGTCCAAATCAGGAGCAGAAGGAGAGAGCACGAGCAAGGAACTCAGGACCGCGAGGGGTGCACCCACACACTGAGACAATGGGGATGTTCTATTGGGAACTCACCAAGGCCAGCTGGCCTGGGTCTGAAAAAGCATGGGATAAAACCGGACTCGCTGAACATAGTGGACACTGAGGACTACTGAGAACTCAAGAACAATGACAATGGGTTTTTGATCCTACTGCACGTACTGGCTTTGAGGGAGCCTAGGCAGTTTGGATGCTCACCTTACTAGACCTGGATAGAGGTGGGCAGTCCTTGGACTTCCCACAGGTCAGGGAACCCTGATTGCTCTTCGAGCTGATGAGGGAGGGGGACTTGATCGGGGGAGGGGGAGGGAAATGGGAGGCAGTGGCGGTGAAGAGACAGAAATCTTTTATAAATAAGTAAATTAAAAAAAAATAAAAAAATAAAAAGTTAAGGTGCTACAAGAGTTTAGCAGTAGTATGCTTGCCTAACAGGCACACAGTACTGGAAGCAATTGCATTAGTGTCAAAACAGAACAAAAAGGGTTTAACAAAACAGGTCAATGCAAGATTGCAAAGGAAGATGATAACAAATGTACCAAGTAGTTTCAAAATTATGAAACAGGTAATTATCCAAGTACTTGGGAAGAGAATTAACCCCGAAAGCTCCATATTCTGAGTTTTCATTTACAAAAGATAACTTTTCTACATAAATATATATAAATAAGTCAGCATTCAAAACATTTTATTTGTTTTAAAAAACACTTTCTCTACAAATACTAGATCAAAATAGCATACTATTAATGCTCACTTCCTGAATTTTACAATTATATTGATTACAACAGACAGCATTTTTGTTTTCAAAGAAACACACAGAATAATCATAGGTAATATGTGTCTATACTTTAACCCAGGAAGGAAAAACTACAAAATATATGTGAAACAGAATTAAATACTTTAGAAAGGAAGAACAGCATATATAGGTAAAAAGAAAATACCTGAGAATGAGAAGATTTTCAGTGTTTGGAAAACTATTTGAATATTTGAATATTTGAAAACATAAAGGAGTTCTTTTTAGTAGTCTTCCTACTTTTCCCTGAATCTGAAATTATTTGAATATATAGGGTTTTTTAAAAAAAAAATACTCAGAACTTAAAAACTAAGGATAGCAAATATCAACCCCCCCAGTCAAAGATGGAAAGAATAAAAGTTAAAAGAATCATAAAATTAACTGGTAAAAATGGGGCTACTGTTAATTTTATTCAAACCTCTAATTTATATAAGAAATGCTTAATGTTTTTAATATAATGCTATACAATGAATCAATAATTCTGCCTTTCCTATCCCTGAGACAAACAATGGCTGACAATATTTTCTTCTTCTTAAGGTCTGACATTAACTCCACAATATTAAAAACACCTCTTAAAAATTCCTACCACTGACAGGCAAATAAGGAAGCGATTCTTGTTTTTTTTTTTTTTTTTTTTTTTCCAAGACAGGGCTTCTCTGGGGCTTTGGAGCCTGACCTGGAACTAGCTCTTGTAGACCAGGCTGGCCTCGAACTCACAGAGAGCCGCCTGCCTCTGCCTCCCGAGTGCTGGGATTAAAGGTGTGCGCCACCACCGCCCGGCAGTGATTCTGTTATATATCAAAAAAGAAAAGAAAAAGAAAATGCTAGCATGCCGGTGGTGGTGCATGCCTTTAATCCTAGCACTCGGGAGGCAGAAGCAGGCTGATCTCTGTAAGTTCGAGGCCAGCCTGTTCAACAAGAGCTAGTTTCCATGACAGGCTCCAAAGCTACAGAGAAACCCTGTCTCAAAAACAGAAAAAAAAATTAAGACTTACTAAAAGGGGTATGTCATTATCCAAGAATGTTTTAGTAAACTAACCTATTATTTTACAAAATAATACAATGTATTACTTTACAATTTTACCATTCATAGTACGACCAAAACATACTGTCAAATGTATAACTTACCTGAGAAGTCCCACTGAAACCTGAAGGTTGGCTGTATTCTGTAGAATCAATAATACTACTGCAAAAGGAAGAACAATGTAACTTCAGTGTTTACATTATTTTAGTAACAGAAAAAGTTGATCTAAAATGTATCGTTTATAAACCCATTTATTTATAATTTTAAATAAACATCTATTACCAATCATTTAATTAGACATCAAATGGCCCATCAACATTTACTCCTCCCAGTTCTTCAAACATACATATCAAGAAAGGTTATGAAATGGGAAAAAAAAATATGGCCACTGTATACATACTATTTACTTCCATTTCCAAATAGGTTAGTAAGGTTTGTAACTTTAAGGAAAAGAGGATTTAAAACACTGGGAAAACATTAGCATGCACTTGATGGCAACAGTTAACAAGCCCTGTCATGGCACTAGTGGCCATGTGCTCTTGAGCCATTGCAATCACTCAGTTTCCTCATTGCCAAATGAGGTGAATAAGGACTATCTATCTCTACGTAAATTTCCAGCCCCCAGATGGCATGACAAAACCTGGTAAAAGAAAACTATCAAAGGCATAAAATAAATGTAAAGTGACAGAAGTCTTTCTCAAAATCCCAAACCCATATGATACTAGTTTCCTCTGTCCCAGATACAGTCTGGTTTCTATGTTGTTTTTCATGTGGTTACACCTTCTCCTATTTAACTCTAAGACAACCTTTAGAAACTCAGGCTAGTTTCTTATTTTCTTTATCTATTTCATTGCTATTGTTTCTCTGCCATCTTAAAAAAAAAAAAAAAGTAGGCTTATAAAAACTCCCAACAATTGAAAGGTACTCAAGCACTACAGCTCATAAATGCCTTGAGTCCCAGAACAGGGAAAGTTGAAGTTGAGGCACGAGTATTGGCTTACACAAAAATCATAAATTACTTTATCATTGAAATAACCTAAAGGTTCTGAGAGGTACTTTTGGAGTTTGGATTTTTAATTAAACAGCAAATAACTTGACTCTGGGAAGGCAATTCTTATCTGATTAGCAGTTTCTACATCTATTAAAGATGACAACATGAGACATGAGTATGAAACTGAAATGTAGCATTATATACAACATTAAAACACAGCAAACAGTTGCTAAAATGAAATATAAAAATTAGCATAAACCCTCACATTTTTAGAAATATGATAAATCATATAGAATATCCATACGATTTTTAAAAACTATACACTCCTACTGTCTACACAGGTCTCAGTTCATTATATTCCAGGCTATTTCTTTAGTAAAGTTCAGTCACAAAGCCAAGAATCTTTATTGACAATATCAAGAATATATGGACTCTTGGTATCAGATAAGCAATTAGGGACTTCAGTGAACACCAGATAAACTCAGTAGATTTTAGTTACAGACACACACCCGCACATGTATAACTATAATAATTTTTTTAAAGGCCATGAATTTGAGAGAGAGTGAGAGATATTGGGAAAGGCTGGAGGAGGAGTCCATGAGAGGAGCTGGAGGTAGGAAAGTTAAGAAGGGAATTACAGAATTATATTTTAGGTAAATCATGAACTTATCAAATCGCTTTCTTCTAATGGAATATAATTAATGTGTACATTCCCTGTAGCCACGGGTGTGTGTGTGTGTAGGAGGTATCACATGCTGTTTTTGGTTTCTTCATACAGGTACTAACAGCTGAGAAATACATACAGGTACTAACAGATGGAAGCCTGTATTAAACATGTTTTCTTTATTAATGAAGCAATTCCTAGCATTTCTATATCACTAATAAAATACACGGCTGTGGGGCTGAGGAGATAAGTCAGTGAGTAGAGTACCTGCTGCTGTGCACACACCACATGCTACAATCCCACACCCTTCCACACACAAGAAGTACTGCTCTCTGGACATTACCATTAATAAAAAGGTTGGACAATGTGCCATATCCTCCCATGGCTTCCATAAAGGCACTTGTATCCATGCACATATGTGTGTAACATACACACAAATTTATAAAAATTCTGAAATGACTATACCAAAAAAATATTCATTAAAATTTCAGAGGTAAATGAATCCTGACGGATTTAAATTCTTGGAGTCCAAAATTCTACTCTTTCTGTACTTTATTAAACAGAATGATTAATTTACTGACGCGATTATTTTCCATCCCAAGTCAGCATAATCAAGGGAGTAAGTCTTGAGGAGTTGTCATATTTACAATTTTATCATAGTGTATTCCCACAGTGTTTTATGTCTGCTAGATACAATCCAAATTTGGGATAATTGACCTAAACTCTTCAAGTATTTTAAATAAAGAAAATTAAAGTTTTAAAACAACTTTAATCACTGTTATTAAGTTATGAACAAGTAATTAAAAAGCATTTTCTATACTCATTTAAAACTTTATGCCTTCTCATGCCTATGGCATCAAACTAGAGGCAAGGCATAAGGTAACGAAAGTCACCTCTAGTCCTCCCTGTAATATCCCCAGGCTCAGTATTCCTGAGTTTTGTTCAAGATCTGCTACCTCACACTTCACTTGGTTGTTTACTTATTTTGTTGCTGTTGCTTGGGGAGTTTTGTTGTTTTTGAGAGAGGGTCTCACTATTTTGTCCTGGATGGCACTGTGCTCATAGAGATCCACCTGACTCTGCCTTCTCAGTACCAGGTGTAAAGTTGTCTTTCACCATGCCAAGCTCATGCAACTGCCTTTTCCATCATCATCAATCATAGCCCAAGCTCTCACTCATCTTTCTTAAGTTTTCTAGCTTTTCTCCAGACTTCCAATGGTATGAAATCAGGAATGACATAAAGTGTCTCCTCTCCTTCCACATGGACATTGAAAACATGTTCAAACATGGTTAGGCTTCACTCCATCAGTTGTTATCTCTTTGGAAAGCCCAACAACCTAGAAACGGAGTATTCGTGCAAACATCTAGTCTGCTAAACTGCTCTTCCGAAAGCATCATATTTATGTCATGGACTCCTAAGATTATTACACATTTGCCTGTTTAGCATCTCTGCTAACCTTAATATACATACCCAAAAGCCATAAAGGCATGAGCTTTGTCAGAAAAAAATTCAGCATACAAAAAAACTGCCTAACCTATCAGGGGCATTCAACAAATAAAGAAATTAATTTTCAAGACTCATAAAATCTAATAGACTGAGTAATATAGTAGTTAAGAGATGCTTTCTGTTAAACTGAGTGACATGACAATGGGAATGAACTGCCAGTTTGTTACTGAAATGTTTGTGGTAGAGTTATCATGTCCCTATAGCCACACACACACACACACACACACACACACACACACACACACACACAGAGCCTGTTATCCAAGACATCATATATCAGAAAGTAAATGATAGGTTAATGATAACAATATCCCACATTAGGATTGTTGTAAAGAAATTTAAAAACTGGTAGGAAAAAGGTGAATTACAAGGTGGCTTTTGCTCTTATTCGACTATTTTAAACATAAAACCCAGAAGTCCAAAATTTAGATACCACGTATTTCATGAAATAAATTTACAGCATAATGTATCATATGCACTTACTTTATTATATAAAGAGTCAAATAAAACTAAGCGTTATTCTAAATTCTAGGGAGATGGAGCAAGAGCTATATAATTATATATAATTCCTGCTGTAATAAGCATAAAGATGGTAAGATTTTAATAATTTGTAAAATGGAGTTTGTTTTAGCTATTTTTATTTTGTGAAACACTTTGTTTTTTGTAACTTAGGTTGGACTTGAACTAGCTATGAAATCAAGGGTGACTTTGAACTAATCCTCAAGCTTCCATCTTCCAAGATAACAAGAATAAGGATACAAAGACAGGCATGGTAATACGTGTCCAAATCCCAGCTCCTTTGAATGCTGAGATGAAAGGACTGTGAGTCTGAAACTAGTCCAGGGAACCTAGCAAGACTCAGCCTCTACTATCCACCAATACACCCACACCACAAAAAAAAAAAAAAGGTAGGCAAAGTGAGGAGGTCCACACCTTGTAACCCTAACACTATGGCACTTGGGAAGCAAGTTCAGCAGTAGTGGAAAGATTCTGAGTTTGAAGCCAACCCAGGATAAATAATGAGAATCATAATAAAAGACTCAGGAAGACTTAAACTAACACATCTTTCTAATGCCCTCATTTAAAAATTGGGCAAAGTAACCAATGCTCCAAAATACAGTGAGTTGGAAAAAAAGATTTAAAATTTTACTTCATCATTATCATTTTAATACAGATCTTACTTTGTATCCCTAGCTAGTCTGAAACTTGCTATGTAGATCAGCCTGGCTTCAAACTCAGAGATCTTCCTGCCTTTGCCTCCTGGGTACTGGGATTTAAAGACATGTGCCAGTATCAAGGCTTTTTATTCTTTTCCACTAATATTACCAATTTATGTTTCTAAATTTTGACATAAGATATAATATTAATTTACAAGACATCAAAAAATTCACCAAACTTTTTATCCATCTCAAAATTTAAAATACTGTAACATCTACCCACTAAACTTAATCCAAAGGATCATTGGCTATCTGTGTTTCATTTCTCAATGATTTCATCATCTGCATTAAAAAGGCTCCTGAGAACTAGAGTACCATGAACACATAATACAAAATCCCAAACAATTACGAACGTGAAGCTTTGTACCTGTGTGATGGAGAAGGAGCTTCAAATTGAGGCACTGTGCTATCTTCACTGACAGGAGAGTACAAGCCACTCATTTCCTGAAATTGTAATTATTTGAGTTATCATACACACTCCAAACAGAAAATGTCTATTTCAAAAAAGCATATAGCATTATATTCTGTTCTAGCCCCAGGTTCCCATCAGTCCCTTTCTGTCTTCAAAACCAAACTTGTCAAAGATTCCTTTCCATAAAGTACAAAAGCGAAGTTAATCTGAAATTAAGAAGGAAGCTATTACTAGTGTTAAAGGACTATAAATCCCATTAAATACTCTTCTAACTAATGAAAGCACTGAATGCAGAAAAACTCAAAAGGAAGTATACCAGAAAGGACATACAGCACATTCTGTACACAGTGAACTGACTACTCATGCAGGTGATGATCTATTAATGTATATTAGCATAAATATGTTGGGACAGTGACTAGATTACAACATTCAATCTTCAAAGTAAATGACAAAAACTCTCTAAAAGTAATCTACAAATAATAAGAGTAATACTTCTTGAATTAATTATTGACTTTAATAAGAACATAAATTATAATTTTTGCTCATTAACCCAAAGGAAAGGGGCTGATCAGAGATGATCACATAAATTACATCGCTGAATATTAATGATTAGCTTCCCTTTTTACTTATGTAAAAATTTTGTTTTGTGGAAAAACAGCAAATTTGAAAATGAAAACCATAGGCACATAAAAAGGTAAAATTATTTTTGGCTTGGCTCAAAAATAGTCAAACAGGTAATATAAACATAAGGGATACTGAGTTCCCATTGAAAACTATTAATACTCATTATCCTTTGACATGTATTATAAGTCAGCAAAAGGAAGTCATGTGTGTAAATAAGTAAAGTGCACACTAATTTAAATGTAGCCAAATGTAGACCTCAACTCACAATAGTCTATGAATAGCCCAACAAATTTCTAGAAGTAATCTGTATTTTATTATAAACTCCTTAACAATGTATTTAAATCACTAAATTATCATTAGTAGCCAATAAAAAATAACTAGTAAAAATGTAATATTTTTAAAATTAATAAAAGAATAAAACCATAAGTCATTTTTAGAAAATAATGAAGGATTAGTAGGAAATTATTTAGATTACAAATAGAAAACTGAACAAATTTTGTTCCATTTAATCAAGAATCATAGCAATAAATGTCAATATAAACTTAAGATTACAATTTATCTTCAAAAAAGCATTCAGACTTTGTCCCCTGCACCGCCAGCTGAACTGTCAACTGAGATGAAGGTAAAACCATGAAAATGTGAGAATGTCTCAATTTCTTACTTCCACTCTTTTAATATCCTCTTCCAAAACACTTAGTTCCTTCTGGATCTGTTCCAATTGCTGTAGATTAAAGAAATGGAAAAAAAAATTCTAATCTAAACCACAATTTCAGCATCATGAGAAAAAAAATTAGATTTGGATAAAAGAAAAAAGGATACTAAACTGACAACTAAGAGCAAAAATAAGGGGACTGAAAGAAAAGAAAATCAGAAGTAAATTTGAATGTTACCATTCAAATAAAGATACTTGTCTATATGGAAACACAATATTATGTTTATTTACAATAACAATGACTGATTTTTACAATAAAAATATAAAAATGAACAATAACAATAAAATTACTTAAAAATACAAGATATCCAAAATCTTTCACATTTCCTCATTTAGTTGACTGTTTTTTTAAGGCACATTCTATAACCACTTTATTAGTATGATAGTGGTTCAGCAAACCTCAAAGAACTATAAACTAAGCATTTAAATAAAAACATTTAAATATTTGGCTTTTTATATTGTCCCCATTAGATCATAATCATTTGCATGTATATTTAAAGATTTCTTTAATACAGAGATTTAGGATGTTTGCAACTATCATAAATCTAGAACATACAAGTATCTCAAATATTATCACTTTTATCATATTAAAAGTTTATTTTAGATTTTATTGAGAGATGATTAATCAACAGAAATAGCTAAAAATCTTCATTATACACTAAGCTTGTAGCACAGGTAATAAAAACCTAAGATCAGAAAAGCAAACAGCCAACCACTAGAAAGATCTTTTACCTCTACCAAATCTTTAGACAGAAAGGGCAAAATTCTGTCTCCATGAATCCCCACACTGCACACTGCACTCAGTTCCTGTCTCCTGTCTCCACCTCCCCACAGTTAAGATTAAAGGCATGTGATCCCAAGTGCTGGGCTCACCTTTGTGTGAGCTCTGTTTCTCTTTTAGACAGATTCAATCTTGTATAGCCCATGGTGGCCTTGAACTAACAGAGACCCTCCTGCACCATGCCATGCCCCAGTCCTGGAATTAAAGGCTTGTGCCACCACTCCCTAGCCTGTACGGCTAACTAGTATGGCTGCTTTGCTCTCTGATCTTCAGACAAGCTCTATTTAGTAAAACACAAATAATAAACCACCATATAAGCTGCTTTCCAGAAATTCTAAATACCCCAAGTAAGCATAACTAGGTGTTTTACTTTAACACAAATATATTGAACCATTTAGTTCTTTTTTTTTTTTTTAAGTTTTTCGAGACAGGGTTTCTCTGTAGCTTTTTGGAGCCTGTCCTGGCACTAGCTCTTGTAGACCAGGCTGGCCTCGAACTCACAGAGATCCGCCTGCCTCTGCCTCCCGAGTGCTGGGATTAAAGGCGTGTGCCACCACCGCCCGGCATATATTGAACCATTTAAAACTATGAAAACTGTAACAGATAATTGCCTAATACTGATTGCTAGATTTGAAGCAGGTACTACATATATTAGGAAAATGAGGCATAGAAAGGCTAGGTAATTTGTTGAAGAGCATTCAGTGGTGAGCAAAGAACTGAAATTAGAATCAAAGCAGCCTTTTTATTGTAGTAAGCAAGCTGTCAATCATAGCAACACTGTCTCAAGACAACAGCACCTTATAGCTTACGCCTTAATGCCAATACGAGAACATTTTTAAAGGTCTCTTAGTATGAGTAGTGTCTATTGCAGCAAAATAAGCACAGTGAGTATTGTTTAATTGGTGAATTTATTGATATAAATGTTTGTCACAGCATTCTGCTCAGCATGGAAAACAGTACAATGGAAGTAATGTTCAAAACAGAATCTAAGTAAAATTAGATCTTAAATCAAAGATGGCGCCCTAAAAGACTTACAGAATTTTACAAGAGGTAAAGTCAAAATAAAAAGAGTAAATAATAAGAAATGCTAAGGCTATGAAGAAAGGAAATAATAAAAAGAGCCCATAGCAATGAATATATTTGCCTACCATCAATCTAATCAAAAAAGATGAATCAAGTACTAGACAGTAGAGAAAGCTAACATTAAAGAAGCAGGCAAAGTAATATACACATTAAGTGGAAAGAGAAGAAAGCCAAATTTAGCCACCGACCCAAGGGAGAAGATATATTCATCAGAGAAATCAATGGTTACAAAACAGTGATTAGTATTATCAAATGTTTTCAATTAAACATTGCATCTACTTTAAGAAAACTTTGCTCATTCATAAAAAGCATAACACAAGCATTTCTACCTTAACTAAAACAACTTGGTAGTCCTTCAAATAAAGACTGGTCAAGTGGTCAGTTTTCAATGCCTCAAATTCACAGCGTACACACAAACCCACAACTTCCTCTACATTCGTTCCACTGCTGTTTCCAACAATGTGTGCTCCATTCTGATATAAAAAGTACTCTAGCACAGCTCACATGAAAGCCATGCAGTTCAATGGCTCTCAACCTATTTTACATTCTGTAAACAACCCAGTTATTCCTCACCAACTGCTGAAGTCTTTTGTTTCACAGATACTAAAATTCCAATGGCTTTTGCCAACATAGTATTCTTAGGGTCATCTCTTAAATATTTTAATTCAGTTATTTTAAAAGGTAGCGCTCCTAAATATCTTTATGAAAAAATATTTTATTCTGAGGGTTATTAAAAAGAATGCTAGAAACAGTTGATATAAAAAAACCTATATCAACATAGATAATCCAGATCACATTTGATCATTAATATAGCCAGAAAAAAATTAGTAATTTTTCCAATATATGAAAACTTGAAATATGAGAAAAAATCCTGATGTCACCTGAAATGACACAACAGTCAATTCTTATTTCTGTCTCGTCTTTCTAGAGTACTGACATACCTATTTTAATACATAGGAGCTGCTGTATTTTTAAGATGAATAATTTAAAAAATGGCTAATATCAAATAATCTATACTTTTAAAAGCAAGATTTCAGGGCTAGAGATAGCTCAGCAGCTAAAGTACTTGCAGTTCTTCAGAGTACCTGTGTTTGATTCCTAGCACCTACATAGCTCAGAACCATGTGTTAGCTTCAGTTCCAGCGATCCCCTGCCCTCTTCTGGCCTCCACTGGCACCAGCATGTGTGTCATATACAAACATACAAGCAGTCAAAACATCTATGCACATAAAATGAAATAAAATTATTTTAAAATAAATCACTATGCATGGTGGCACATGCCTTTAATCCCAGCAGTTGGAGGCAGCCACAGGGAGATCTCTGTGAGTTCAAGACCAACCTGGTCTACATAGGGAGCTCCAGGACAGCCAGGGCTGTTACACAGAGAAACGCTGTGTGACCTTGTCCAAAAACAAAAAACAAACAAACAAAAATCAAGACTTTCATATGGATCTTAAATGAAACAAATAACCAAGGTAAAAGTGTTATCCTAATAAATATAAAAATGGTGCTAAAAGTTATTTTGGATGTCAGGCAAGAAATTAAAATGGAAAATTAAAAGAAGTCTGAAGAAAAGAAACTGGTTAGAAATTACATATTAGATTCAAGGCATTTCCATCTCAAGATATCGATACAGGATATTTTAGTACTAATACACGGAAGACAAAGAATAAACATCTGAGAGAACAGTGCTAAATTTAACCTCTAGGCATCATAAACCCAAAATGCAGACTGCCAGAATAAGACAGACAGAGGTCCAAGTTTGTTTTGGAAATAAGTAGTCCATGAAGGTGACTGCTATCATATAAATGAAATTCACAACTTGAGAGTAATAAATTCAATCAAATTTGACTTAATAAAAATGCAGAATTTAGAGCTACTAAATAAATACTAAATAAATAAACTAAAATAAATACAGTAAATGACAGTGCTGATTCAGAACACGTTCCTAAGACATCAGTAGCAAGCACTTTCTAAATAGTGTTTAAAAAAAAAATCAAAGAAGAAATACTTAAACATTTAAAAAGAAAAGTGTCTCAGAAGTGCTCTAAAAACAGAGTTTGAAATTGAGGACTACTCTATTACTGACAATGGTTTTAGAACAGGTAGTAATCTTTTGTACTCACTTCTTTGAGCTTTTCCTAATTGTTTGATAAAGTGGATATATGTGAATATTGAGCTCACTTGTGAATTCAATTGTGTAACAATATTACTTCGAATAAATTATACATACACAATCTAAAATAAAGGAATGTGCTATTAGAGAAAAGGCTGGTAATCAAAAGAAAATAACAAAGCGCAGTGTATACTAATTCTAAACAAGAAACTACTAAGAGCAAAGTATAAAGTCAAAACCCTTATTGTTCCATATAGTAATACAGATATATACTTAATTTACTATTTAATGGCAGGCTTAATATTAATACTTCATTTAGCTCTCCAGCAGCATTTTATTTTTAGCCAAGAAACAAATGAAACAAAAAGTAAATGAACAAACTAGGGAAAACAAGAAGGTATAGTTTAAAAAATGTAAATGGCGGGCTCACATGTCAACCCACACACTGGTTTGCACATGCATACTCAAAAAGACACAAATTATTACAAATTAGTGCAACAACTGGGGGGATCTACAAATCAGAGATGTACTAAAAACAAACAAGCAAGCAAACAAACACTCAAATGGCTGAATACATGCCTCTAATCCCAGCACGTGGGAGACAGAAACAGTATGTAGTTCAGGCTGGGCTATATACAGGTTAAAGTACACCCCGCTTCCAAAAAAAGGTACAGACAAATCAGAAGAGAAATTTTGAAAAACTACTCAAGAAATCAAATGGAGAAAAATATTCTAACAGAACAATGAGACAGTTCAGTGGGAAAAAACACTCGCCTGGGGAGCTGAGCCCAAAGTGGAAGGAGAGAACACACTCCTAGAAGTTGACCTCTGACCCTCATACCCATGAAAGTACTCATGTGATACCCTCGTACACACACAACTGTAATAGAAAGTAATGTTTTTTTAAGTATAATAAAAATTTTTAAAAAAGAATAAGCACAAAACAATAAAGCAACAAATCTAATTGGTGTTGTTTACAATAGATCTACACTAGGTCTAAACACAAAAAGAGAAACTGTAGATTAGTTGGCAAATGCATGCCTCTAAAACACAAGGACTTTTCTTTGTAATTTCTAGAATTTATGGCCCATGATTATAATCCCAGAACTGGGGAAGTTGAGGCATCCTGGCCAGCCAGCTTAGTCTAGCTGGCGGGTTCTAAGTCAGTGTGGTTGTCGTCTGGCTTCCAGACACATGTACAAATATGCACCTGCATGCACACAAAAGCATATTGCAACTATATACATACAGTCAGAGGTAAAAATCACCTCAAATATAACAGTTCTAAAATGACCATGACAATATCACAAAGATTCAGTAAAGAAGCAAAACAATGTCAACACACATTTAACAAGTTTATACTGCACAACACTTGAGAAGTGCAGAACTTACTATCTACCAGATGGTAAATAGTATATGCAAAGAAACCAAATCCTTTTCAAGGAATGTACCTAACAAAAGAAGTGAAAAACATCTATAAGAAAAGCTATGAAACACTAAAGAAAAAAACTGAAGGAGACACTAGAAGGTAGAAGAATCTCTCGCATTCAGGGATCAGCAAAATTAATATTGTAAACATGACAATAACACTGAACAAAATTTACAGATTCAATGTAATCTCCAACAAAATGTCAATGATATTTTTACAAGAATAGAAAAATAAAGATCTAAAATTCAGGGGAAAAAAATCCACAAAGACCCCAAATAGCTAATACAATCCTGACCTAAGAGAACAAACTAGAAATACCATTACATATAATTTCAAATTACACAGTAGTGCAAAAATGAAGAAGATAAAATGGCTACCACACAAAAACAGGCAAGACTAAAATAGAGGATCCACAAATGACCCATGTAACTACATCTACAGAATTCTCAACAATGGATTCAAAACAGATCTTGAGAAAAACAGTCTCTCTGGTAAATGGTGGCACGAAAACTGGATACCCACATGTAAAAGCATAAAAATAGATCCCCACCACTTACCCAGAATTTCAAAACACAACAAATAAACAACAACCACATAAAGAAAACCATTAAAATACCTTACTATAAGACCTCAAATTGCCAGGCAGGAGTGGCATACACCTTTAATCTCAGCACTCGGAAGGCATAGACAGGTGGATCTCTGTGAATTCGAGACCAGATTGGTCTACAGAGTGAGTTCCAGGACAGGCTTCAAAGCTACAGAGAAACCCTGCCTTGAAAAACCAAAAGACCTGAAACTTTGAAAACACTGGGAGAAAACATAAAGCACAAAGATTCAGGACAGACAAGGACTTTCAGAATAGTATTCCAATATCAAGAATCAACAAGTAAAACTGAACCAAATTTTAAAACTTCTGCATAAATTAAAGGTGTGCCTAAGACTACAGAGTGACTTCAAAGGCAACATGGTAGAATGAAAACTTATTTCAAAGAAAAAAAAAGAAAGAAAGAAAAGAATAAAGGAACAAAGGAAGCCTGGGGATTTAGCTTAGTAGTAGAGCTCCTTACTGCCTAGCATGCATAAAACCTTGAGTTTAATCTTCAGTACCAAAAAGAATCCCTGGAGACTAATAAGGGAGCTTTCCCAAGCATAAGGGTAATGGAACATGAACAAATCAAAGAGTGCTAAATAGTATAGAGTACAAACCTGAGATCCCAGTATTCTAAAGGCTCAGGCAAAAAGACTGAGAATTCAAGGCCAACCTGAGCTACAAGACCCTCTCTCAGAAAAGAAAGAATTAAAATTGAAACAATAAAAGTCAGAGTGTTTCTGTTATGGTAAAATTAAATCAGCAAATGACAAAAAAAAAGAAATCTTCATATTCAAGTAATGTTTATTTCTAAGTAATCCACTGTCAAAAACAGTACCCCACATAAAGTACGTCCAAAAACATTCGATGTAGCTAAAATGAAAAAGGAAAAGTACAACCACAGGCTCGTTTAATTCTAAGTAATCCACTGTCAAAAACAGTACCCCACATAAAGTACGTTCAAAAACATTTAATGTAGCTAAAATGAAAAAGGAAAAGTACAACCACAGGCCCTTGTATAATAAAGCCCACATAACAAGCACAAACAGTAACACATGAGAAACAAACAGGAAAGTAGCAAGGGAGTGATAGAAGCTAAATTATAACAGAACACAGGATAGTCAAAAATTAATTTTTAGAGTAAAATTGATATGTCCTTGGTAAGAACCAATCAATGATTGATAAAAGAACAATAATGCTATAGGCAATATCACAAATAAAAGAGGTCATTAAGTTTTGAGAGAACAATAAAAAATTAAGAACAAACTTACATCAAAAGTTCATGGTAGAGAACGTCTCAGGAAAGTGTAACATATAAAAAGTAACCAACAAATATCTGGATCCACATATAACTATTTAACTGGATTAATAATCTGAAATCCAGTGAAAACAAATCAGATCTAGATGGCGTTTCTAGCTAGATTCTAAACACTGAAAAACAGACATGCATCATCAACTGCATGAATTCTGCTCACCCCAAACAAAAGAACACCAGGAGAGTATATACCTCCCAAATCATCTGTTAAAGTTAACAATCTTTACAGCAAACCTGCACAAGATCTGCGTAACAAAAACACAACTTCACTATCTCACCCATGAACATCAACACACAAAAATATCTGAAACAAAACACTAATGATCCAAATCACACAAAAGAGTACACAAAAAGCACACAGTTTGCTTTACACAAAAAGGTGAATTCAAGTAATGGAATAAATTATCCTGATGGGCCTCCTAGAATACAAAACATTCTATAAAAGACAACCCTGCAACAATCTTGGTGGCTGGTCACTACAGATACATAACTGACTGACTTTCTAATGTTAAACCTATTATTTATCCAGATTAAGAAAATGAAAAAGAAAAATTCTATGATTATCTCAGATGTACAAAACTCCTGAAGTATACTCAATCCCATTCATAATTGAAGAAAAAAATCCTCTTACTAAGGAGAATAGAAATATATTTCCTTGAATGATTAAAAACAAAACAAAACCCTAAGGGGGATAAAAACCTACAGAAAACTCCATACCTAATGGTGACACGTCGAATGATTTCACTTTGAGAGCAGCATCAAGACTAGGATGCTCAGCTATCACCACTTCTATTCATCACTGTACCGGATGTCCTAGCCAGCAGAGTAAGACAAGAAAAATAAATAAAAGATATAAGGATCATAGAGAAAGACATTGAATTGTTATTGCAGATTATGGTGTGTACATAGAAAACATAAAGGAATCTACAAATAAGAATTAATGAAAGTCTACAAGGCTGCTGGGGACTAAAGTTATGTACGTCACTTGAATTTCTATGTATCAGCAATATTAAGAAAATAAAATAAAAAACAGATAAGCACTGAAATTATAAAATCTAAACAAGATATGAAAGACTGGTAGTCGTTGAAAGTATCAAAAAATTTAAAGATGGTTTAAAATCTAAAGTATGTAGAAATATCAAGCACAATGCTATGAAGATATATTCTTCTCAATTTTCTATAAAGTCAATGTAATCCCCATAAAAATCTCAGCAGGCTTAACATGGAAATGCATTAGCATATTCAATTATGTGTAAGAAAATGCAAAGAGCCATAAATACACAAGAGTTTCTTGAAGAAAATCAGTCATTTAAGGTTCTAGCACATAATATGGTACTTCCCAAAAGATAGACAAGTCAAGCATGGGGGCAGAAAGAGAGTCCAGAGGCAAATATACATATACATAGACACATAAGAAATGAAAGTGAAAAACCTAAGAATAATGGAAGAAAGAATGGACTTTTAATAAAGAATGTCTGGGCAGCTGGGGAGCCGTGTAAAAAGATCTCTAAATACCACATAATACAACAAAACAAAACGAAAACAAAAACCTCCAAGTAAAGCAAAATTCAAAATGTGAAAGATAACAAAACAAAGTTTCAAATGAAAGACAGTACAGGAAAATATCTGCATAACCACAGGTAAAGATTCTTTACCTAGCACCAAAAAAAAAAAAAAACTAAGAATGATAATTTTGGTACTATTAAAGTTAGAAACTTCTATCCATCAAATAGCCATCAAACAGCGCAACAGAAAAAAAAAAAGTATCCCAAATAGAAGAAAACTTGATCCTTGTGTTAGACAGATCAATATAACAAAGAATTTATATCAAAACAGTTACAAGCAGTAAACCACAAAAAATTAAGTAAATGGAAAAGCTACAACTAAACTTGTGTAAGTAGTGCTTCATTCAGATGCACATAAAAAATAATCCACAGAACCAGCAAACATAACACCATGTGCTCAACCTGTTAATCATCAAGAAAAAGGCAAATTCAAACTCCAAGAGATAGCAATGCATACCTTTAGGAAAAGTTTTTAGTTTATAAACTAGAAAAAGTCACTGATAACTTCTGGTAAGAATAAAACGCAATACAAAAACCCATACAGGTCTGTAGAAGGAATATGCAATCCAAGGAGTACTGTTTAGAAAACACTTTAGCATTCTCTCTTTAATGTAAGATATACATACCCTACAGCTTACTGATTTACATGTATCTTATATGAGTAAATATTCTAATATACACATATGCACAATACCAGCATTGTTTATGAACAGTCCCAACTAAAATCAACCCAATGTCTACCAACAATTATTTTTATGAAAATAATATATACTTATTCAGTGAACACTATGAAATACAATCAGAAAATATCATGGTAAAGTTTTTTGTCAAGCAGACGAGCTAGGATCATTTGGGAAGTGGGATTCTTAATTGTGAAAATTTCCCTACCAGATTAGCCTCTGAGGCATTTTCTTGATTAATGGTTGGTATGGCAGGGCCCAGATTACAGTGATTGGTGGTACCCCTGGGCAGGTGGTCCTGAATCCTATAAAACCAGCAGGCTGAGAAAACCATGGAGAACAAGTCAGCAAGAACACTCCTCCATATCCTCTGCTTCAGTTCCTGCCATTGAGCTCCCACCCTGACTTCCCTCAGTGATGGAAGATGACTTGAGACTTGTTAGCTGAAATAAACCCTTTCCTACACTGGTTGCTTTTGATCATAGAGGGGTTTTTGTTTTGTTTTTTGGTTGTTTGTTTTATCACAGCAGTAGAAACAACTAATTCAGACATCCAACTAACCATGTATATCCATATAGGTGAACCTTAACACTGAGGCACATAAGGGCGGGGCAGATTACATACTGCACAAACACATTTACATAAAGCTCAAACACAGAGATCTATAAATGCTTAAGCAGCAAAACATTCAAGAAAGACAAGAGAAGTTACTACCGTAAACATCAGGATGTTAGCAAACAGGAAAGGGAGAAAGGAATCTGAAAGGGTAGTCAGGAACCTTCTGGAATCCGAGCAATGCTTCAATGCTTTATTGTATAATCAAGAGAGTTGTGTGCATATTATTCTATTCTAAAGCATACACTCAATTGATACAGCTTTCCATGTTTCATTTCATATAAAATGGTAAAAATTCAATTCATTCCAACTGAAGTCAACTATTTAATAAAGAGGGTCCAAAAATTGCCAGAAAGTCTATTTCAAAAATAAAGCAAGTGAAAAATTAAACAATGATTCTAATACTGGTACAGATTTGAATGGATAAAAGTACTTTTTACCTGGAATCCAAAATTCTTCTACCGTTCTATAAAAAAAGACATTCATCTAGATACAGTTATTAAATGCTGTGCTAGGAAAGCTCTCATGTGACTGCTAAAGATCCTCTCCTCTTAATATTTATATCTATGTGGGGAACTCCCTCTTAAGTTTAGAGTAGAACATTATTTTTTATTTTAAACAAAGAAAAATTGGTGAAACTGTTAACGTAAAAATGAAGTGTCAGACCTGTGAGATGGCTTACGGGATAAAGGCACAGACATCGAGTCAATGGTCTCAGTAGGATCTCTGGGTCACACAGGGTAGCACAGAACATGTTCCCTCATGATGCCTTATATTCTGTGTATGCCACCCCTTCCTAACCCAACTGCACAAAGTAAATAAAATAGAGTAATTATTTAGACTTTAATAAATTAGCTCCTCGGTCACTTGTAATAATTAAAACTAAAATAACCAAAATTAAATCAATCATGGATACACTAAAAAAAAATGCAGTAATGCCTGTATGTGTATGTATGCTTACTATAGGCTCCAATATCCAGAAGCACTTGGAATTAGTATTTTTTTTTTTACCTAAACTACCTATAAAATACAGTACAAGTGGAAATCAATCTCAAGGATATTAGACTCAAGCTAAAGGACCCAGCACAATTTCCCAAGAAGTTTAATGACAAAAACAGAAAACCAGTAACAAAGCCATGGGATTCAATGAAGTAATAGAGATAATACTAGAAATTACCAGGTACCTGAAAAAAGACATAATAGACTCGTTAACAAAATTACTGTTGGCACACAATTATCCTTCCCACCCATCATTCCAATTTTTGCACTTTACGACAGGTTCTGTTCAAAAATTTTTGAAGGCAAATATTCATACCACAATGACTAAACAGAACTGCTCCAGAAACAAGGACAGATACATTTTGTGACTAATATGATAAAAATAGTATCTCTACAGAACAAAGACTAGATAGACTCAGATTTCCTGAGCTTAGGATCCCTTAGCTATAACACAAATCCTTTAGCTGGACCAATCAGTCCAGATGGACCCACCTCCACACTGCTCTACGGGGTCTGAGAGTCAAAGCAAACTCATGCACAGATGAAACACCTCATGGGAAATGAAGTCTTTCATCTCAACCCACTAGGATCAGTTCTTCGGCCAGCACCTACTAAAACTGTGGTAGTGCTAACTTCTTAGTTTGCTAGTGAGAGTAAAAGACTCTGCCCTTTTGAGGTTTTATGGATATAAAAAAATTAATTGTTAACACTTGAAACTATACAGAAAAAAAGAAACTTAATATTGAATAAAAACTTTAAAATTTTCAGTATACGGAAAATTCTCAGACATTTCATTTAACTTCTTCCATCCTGATGGATGGATTATTCACTGTACTAACATGTTTAGTCATCAAGGCCTTTACAAATATCAAGTACTTTACAACTAACCAAATATCATTTAAAAGGAAGTATAAGTCTAAGACAAAAAGAAATACGTAAAATGACTGTAACACTATTTCATGCATTCGGTTTAATAAGTAAAGTAGGTAAGAAATATGAAAGCTAATCAGTTTTATAGATTAAAGTTTTAATTTTTCACCACAGGAACAGGAGACAGGAAGGTTCACAACGTACACACTGCATTTAAAACATCCACGAATCATATGTTTTCAGTTTTGTTACTTATAGTGATCCAAGGATCAGGGCTTCAATAACATCTAGGACTTGCTAGAAATGCACAGTCAGGGTCCAAAGATTCCCTTTAATTTAATAAAAAAAAAAAAAGAGAGAGAGAGAGAGAGAGAGAGAGAGAGAGAGAGATCGATCCTAGGGTGACTTGACTGAATGCAGAATGACCTCGTTAGCTTAGGTACTGTGTGTAGTGCTACAGAGATGGCAATCAAGAGTATTTGCTCCTCATGCAGAGAACCTAGGTTCAGTTTCTAGCAGCTAAGTGGCTCACAAGCATCTTTGAATTCAGTTCCAATGAAGCCCATCCTCCTCCTCTACCCTCCAAAAGCACCAAGCACACTTGTGGCACAATCACATACATGCAGGCAAACACTCACACAAATAAAATAAAAACTTTTTTAACTTTAAAGAAGCACTGTGCTCCACATCCCAGCACTCGGGAGGCAGAGGCAGGCGGATCTCTATGAGTTCACGGCCAGCCTGGTCTACAAGAGCTAGTTCCAGGACAGGAACCAAAAACCTACGGAGAAACCCTGTCTCGAAAAAAAAAAAAAAAGCACTGTGCTATAAAAATAATGTATATAAATGAATAACTGACCATTACCAGCTCTCTCACAAAAACCACCAAGAGACAAGTGACTGTTAAACATATAATAAAGATACTGTTTCTGTTACCATACAAAATAAAATTCCACAAAAGTTGGGATTAAAAGAGTATAGTCACAAACTATGGAAAGAGTGTTTAGCTATTTACACCAGCATATTCCAAATCTTATCTTAACAAAGCCAGAAGTTAGTAACAAGATGAATAACCAAAAAGGAAACTACTAAGATGATATAAAGTTCTATAAATATTACTAATAATTTTTTAATTTTCAAGTTAATGATCTAAAACATAGTATTAGGTAGATTACATATTTTAATGAGATCTTAAAAATAAAAATGTTAGAATTAGGAAGAAAACATATTTCAGAGTTTTTTTTATATGTGGTCAAGAGCACAGACTTGATCTTTACATATTATCTGTGTGTGTGTGTGTGTGTGTGTGTGTGTGTGTGTGTGTGTGAAATGACTGAGGAAATGTGTGTACTAAATTAGAACATTCTGGTTATAAATCAGTGAATACAAAATTGTTTTGGGTATCCTACATGACTTGAGACTTTGAAAATAGGTTTTAATTATTTTTTTCACGCACAATTTTCCACATCAAAAACTACAACTTTTCAAGTTTTATTTAAATCTTTCTGTTTTTGATGAAAATTCATGATGGCTCTATTTACTACTTTTTATAACTTTAAGATGAATCATTATGGTAAGTGCTATACACTGGAGTATTCACCAGGGTCTTCGTTATTGTATATAGTGGCAAATACTCTACCACTAAACTATATGCCTAGCCATTAAAGTAAGATCCACTGAAAACTATGTGGCATATACTTTCAAAAAGGGATCTTGAAAATAGTGAATTGTGCTGGGCACGGTGGCATGCACTTTTAATTTCAGCACTTATGATACTAAGGGAAGCAGATCACTACGGATCCAAGATCAGCCTGGTTAAGAGTCCCAGACCTGCCAGGGCTTCATAATAAGACCTTGCCAAAAAAAAAAAAAGAATACAACAACCACAAAAGAAATTGTAAGGTTTTTTTTTAATGACAAAGATTAGGACCCCCCCCACACCAAATTAAAGGCTTCTAAATAAAAATATTTAAATGTTTCAACCTAAAATGCTTATACACAAAAGGAACAAGAAATAACAGAAACTAAACATAAAGTAAACATGAAATAACATACCTCTCTCTTATTTCTCCTTGCAACCTTGAGGAATTCCATAAGGATCTGTAGTTGAGCTGCATGTGATTCCTAGAACATAAAGTTTTAACATTCCTTAACAAATACAAGCTCAGAGTTTTCACTAACAAACTGCATAACAAGTACTACAGATCTACTTAAATTAGTTTATTACTCCTATCTAATCAGTTTTCCCATCTGCTAATTGCAATTTCAAAAACCAAGATACTTTCTATAAAAAAAAAGAAACAAACAAAAACAAGAAATTTGTGCTCTGCATGTTAAAAAAAAAAAAAAAACCCACCATGTGTAGGTAATGGCTTCTTTTCCCCAACCAAACTCAGCAACATCAAGACAAAAATAACAATGGACTTAATATAGTTCCTAAAAATGAAAATGATTTTCCAGAATGTCTCATTTGCTAGGACAAGCATTAATAAATAGGAAGCTATCTCTACCTTTCAGAAACGTAGGCTCTCGTAAGACTGAGCCTCCTACCATTCAAAGGTGTTAATATGGGGCTCTGAACCCTCTGTCCTGTAAGGAGGAAGAGGCTCTGTCAATAGAATAGCTACCCTTAAGAATCCCTCTAAGGAACCCTTATTTGAAGCTTTGGTTTCTGTGATATGAAGCTGCTGTCTTCTTTTTATGGTAAACAGAAATACATTGCCAGGAAGTCATACAACACCTACTCACACACATATGAGAATTAATATAAATAAATTTTGACAAAGTTTGCTAAAAAGAAATTAAGTTTGAAAACACACACAAATAAAAATTATATATATAGCGGATCTCTGTGAGTTCGAGACCAGCCTGGTCTACAAGAGCTAGTTCCAGGACAGGCTCCATAAACCACAGAGAAACCCTGTCTCGAAAAACCAAAAAAAAAAAAAAAAAAAAAAAAAAAATTATATATATATATGTATATATGAGGATAGAGTACCCCAAACTAATAACTGAATGATGACTGTATTGATAAATAATGATTATGACCATGACATTTGGTATGTATCCTAAAATTCACACCACTTACTGCTTCCAGTTGTTTCTTCTTCTGCACTAGTAATTCCAACATGAGGTTGACATTGGCCAAATCAAGGTTATCCTGATCAGTTCCTAGCAAATCTTGAAATATTTGCCACCTATGCCCATTCTAAAATTAAAAAGAACATGGAAACTTAACACTGTTTTAGATTCTAAAGCAAACACTGAAGAAGTACTTTCTACAGCAAAAGCAAACTGCATTCTCATTCTTACTTCTCCCCAATTCGTGGAGCACAATTTAAACACTAACTCCACTTTTAATGAATATATAGCTAACAAGTATAAAAGGCACACAGAAGACAAATATTAAGTTGATATCTCTAAGTAATTAAGTATATTAATTTGACATGTCAAAACACTTGGATTTTCAGCCTTGCATTTGGTAAAATATTAATTTAATCACAGCTGTCTCAACAATTTGGGGCTAATCCTTTTAGTTAAGAAACTTTGCACAGCTTGTTCAAAATACCTTGACATATGACCTGTCACATGCTAGCTACAAATAAATCCTATCTAAGGTGATATACCACCAGGTCCTTCAAATGATGGTCAGTCTGGTAAACTACTACAGATAATACAGTTAAACAAGTTATTATTTACTTATTTAAGTATTCTTAAATAAACTTCTTTAAGAAAAGTCAATTATTTCTTAGGTATTAATATCTATTATCAAATAAAAACATTAAAATGAATTTAGTAGAAATAGGAGTAAGGGGGGGCTAAGAATATTGTTTAGTTCATAGGGCACTTGTCTACTATATACAAAGCCCTGGGCTCAATCACTAGTATTATAAAACGAATAAAAACAGTAATAGTAATAAGAGTTGAAACATACGCTGCTACTCACTGAGTGGTCCAATTTGAACCTCTTTTCCTCAAATCTTTGCTTCTGTTTGAGAATGAGTTCATTCACTGAAAACAAAATAAAAAAACACACAAAATTTGTATATTTGTTATATTTATCTTCTACTTGTTCTGTTCAGGTAGATTTTATCTTAACTTTACAGAGTCTCAAATTTAAATAAATATAAAGAAGAAATTGTTAGCTTTCTATTCTATTTTGAATTAGGAAAATATTTTCTATAACTGTTACAGGAAATTCTTTATAATTAATTCTATTACTGCAGGAAATTATTTATAATATATACCCCTCTTTTATATGTTTCTCAATACTAATACTACTGGTATCTGGAAGACATTATTTTTCACTGTGTGAGAACACATGGATTCGATGAGACAAGCACTGAAGATTTCACTTTGTTTTAACTTTTCTATAAATCTAAACATCTTGGAAGAGACTGATAATTAACTATTCAAAACCATTTCATTGTTCTTAGTAACAAGATTATTTTTCCAGAGCTGGAGAGATGGCTGAGAGGTTAAGAGCACTACCTGCTCTTCCAAAGGTCCTGAGTTCAATTCCCAGCAACCACATGTTGGCTCACAACCATCTGTAATGAAATCTGGTGCTCTCTTCTGGCCTGCAGGCATACATACAGGCAGAACACTGCATAAATAAATAAATAAATCTTTTTTTTTAAAGTGTCACTCATGTACCTGTTTTTTAAAAAAAAAATAAATCTCAGACTGCCATATATAACTTTCGGGGATGCCAAATCTCTTCTCGATCGTGTGACTAATCAAAGCCAAACTAGTGACTTTGTTCTTAGCCAGGAATTGAGGCGAAGTCAAAGTCACACAGTTTGATTTTGGTTTTCCAGACAAAGTCTTACTATGTACCAAGCTTGACTAGGGTTCCTGATGCTCCTACCTCAGCCAGGGTTATATGGATGCTACACACAGCCCAGAAACACACACATTCCTACTCAATGAGAGATGTGTTCTCTTTCAGATGAAAGAAAAAAATTTCTTTTTCTCTCTCCAGAAAGAGATGGTATCTAATACTTCTTAAAGCCATTTTGAAGTTCTGGGGTAACTATGTAATGGATCAAGGCAGATCCTCATGAAAGAAAAAAATTAATAATTATCAAGGAAGTGCTAAATAATTCTGGAAATTCTCTATAAATGAATATAATTTAAACAATGTTTAAGGGACTTTTACTTGTATTTGGGTTTTTTGTTGTTTTTTGTTTGTTCTTACAAACAAACATACTAATACCAAAAGAGCTGATAAATGGTGCTAGAAAATTCTATTACGATGCAGAAATTATTTGAGAAACAAATGGACCAAGACAGAGTTGATATTCAAGATGAAATGCTGAATATGGTCCACTACACAAATAAATCAAAATAGATTCCAAACCCACCTTGGGTTTGAAGCTTCAAAACTGAATGAAATGATCTACAGCCTCAAATAACTCAAACTAGCAAAGAGATACATATGGTGTAGTAGTTATAATATAATGGGCTAACTAATACTATCATTGATGTAGACTTACAGAGTACACGGGCCATCTAAAGGTCAAATAAGAATGGAGCCAAACTATGCATAGACTCTCTAGATATAAGGATGAATAAAAAAATACAGAAAAAAGTATGTATTTGCAAGTTGTGACCTACTCATGAAACATCAGAGGGTGGTTTTGTGAAGGTTTGTTAATAGGGCTAAGATTTAGAACCTGAATATTAATACATCAGTCTGGTTATAAAAAGTAGGAAACAGGCCGGGCAGTGGTGGCGCACGCCTTTAATCCCAGCAGGCAGAGGCAGGCGGATCTCTGTGAGTTCAAGACCAGCCTGGTCTACAAGAGCTAGTTCCAGGACAGGCTCCAAAAACCACAGAGAAACCCTGTCTCGAAAATCCAAAAAAAAAAAAAAAAAAAAAAAAAAGTAGGAAACAAACGCCTCATAAAATTCTTACAATCTGATAGAGAGTGAGAGAGAGAGAGAATCTGAAATAATACAATGAAGAATGAACAAGTAACAATAAACCAGAGTGGTGCTGGAGGATGGCTAATCAGTTAGGAGACTTTGCTTCACTTAGAGGGGACCACCTTCAGTTCCCAGCAACCGCATAGCAACTTATGACCACCAAAGCCTTTGTCTGGCCTCCTTGGCATATACTTGGTACACAGAAATATATGCAAACAAAAAGCTCATACACACATAATAAACCAATCTTTTAAAAAGAATAAGCTAAGTTTAATGTTTCAGTTACATTACATTATTAGCATTTAAATAAGAACTGTGACTTAAATAGTTACAATACTGTATGCTATTAAGTATCTTAAAAGTCTTACATGCCACTCTGATTCTTACCAACACATTACATCGTTTTTAAAGTTTACAAATTGCAAAACAGTTATAGAAAACAAAGGTTAAAATGAAAAAGAAAACACATTAATAGGTATGAAGTATTATAGCATACAGCACTATAGAAAGATTATATTATAAGAAAAAGGAAAAACAGGCATGGTGGCACAGGTTTATAAACACAGCAGCATTTGGGAGTACCACATCGTAAAATTAGAAGCACAAGGACAAGATGAACTGTACAAAAAAGAAAAGCACCTCAAACATTTTTAGCAAGGAAATAATGCAACTAAGCAAAATAAGCTTTAAACATTGACTCAGAACTTTTGTGTGGATACTGAAAATACTTGATTATTTTTCCCTCCAAAAACTATACTTCAAAGAAGGTGTTATGCACAATACCGGAGGAGAAAAGCAACTGTCAATCTTATGCCACTGTGAAACATTTGATCTATATTAATAGCCTGTCTAGCAAGACATATCTATCTCACCAGTACAAAAATGGAACAACCACTACGGGATTAACCATCCACTTTCTGATTGGATTTAATGACCAATCCACAAAATGAAACCATACCTGACACCACTGTCAGGCCTAAACCTGTGACTGGACAGGGACCTAAGTTCTAGAGGAGAACCTCCTACGATTATTCTGCTGAATGGACAAAGAATTACACTTAACTGTCAACTAATACAAGGCCACACATCTAAAACTATATGGGCACCACAAACTGGACTTGATGGGTATAAAAGAAAGAGGACACAGACTAGGTTAATAGGGAAAGAGGGGATAGATTTGGAAGGAATTGGGAGAAGGGTGAATATAGTCAAAATACAGTATATAAAATTTTCAAAGAATAAAAATTACTTTTTTAGCTAGGCAGTGGTAGGCCATGCATTCAATCCCAGCACTTGGGAGGCGGAGGCAAGTGGATCTCTGTGAGTTCGAGGTCAGTCTGGTCTACAGGGTGAGTTCCAGGGCAGGCACCAAAGCTATACAGAGAAACCCTGTCTCGAAAAACAACAACAACAACAACAAAAATTTAAATTATGCCTTTAATTAAACAGCAGTTTGGCTGTGAAATAAAAGAACTGATTTTTCTTTCTTACGTATATTTTACTTCTTATAGAATTTCTTTAAAAAATATCTTTTAGTTTTCACTTTAAAATGTGAATAAAGTGGAAGTCTCTTCAAATACAAGCTATATATGATTGACTATTTGGAATGCAACTTTTAACCAAGTCTTTTATATCTCTAATCAGATCTCAGAAAAATGACTGAGAAGAAAGGTAAAGTCTATATTACTTTACCCGAGTTACTCAACTTGTGTCTCAGTGTCATCATTTAAATAATAAGTATAATCATACTGTATGTCATAAGACATCATAAAGATTAAATTAAGCCATATCCATAAAGTATATCATATAGTGTCTGGAGCTCTGACTGCCTAAGAGTGGATGTATGTATGGGACAGACAGACAGACAAATGGGAAGAGGGGAGAGGGTAGGGAGTGAGAGAAGAGAATGAGGAGCAGGGAGAAGGGGAAGAAGAGAAAGAGAGAGAGAGAGAGAGAGAGAGAGAGAGAGAGAGAGACTCCCTGTGCAGCCATACTTAGAACTAAATTTAAAATCCCCCTACTTCATCCTCTGAAATGCTGGGAGATGACAGGTTTTCACCACCATACAGGTCTAAATATAGATTTTAATTTAGTAGAATCTATAAAAAGAGGTAGATTCATAACAAAACTAAGAAAAGTTAAATTACAAACTTTATAAACAAAGAAACATACAAGTCCTGAAAATGGTGGTGATACCTCAAGACTGAAGGGAGGAAAAAAAGGAGCTCTAAGAGTACTGGGGGTGTTATAGGTTTGGTCAATTTTCTTCCTTTTCCAGTCTGAGTAATATTCTACTTTGTATTTTATCCATTTGGCCTTCCATGGCTCCAGCTCCTGGAATAATGACCATAGGAATGTGCACATACAAATACTCCTGCGGAACTCTGCTTCCAATTTTTCTTGGTATCTACTTATAGTAAACTGTTGGATCAAGAAAATATTGTTTTAAGAAAACACCATACTGTATGTATTCCACTCCAAACATAACACACACAGCTTCTCCATGTCTTTGCTTTTCTTTACTAGCTAGCAGCCACTTTATTGAGTATATATCTATGCTTTTTGAGTTCCCTTTTTTATATTCTTTAGTTTGCTTTACATTTTCTGACTTACTACAAGGGATACCTAAAAAAGTAGAAGAACCGGGTCTAGGTTTTCACAGGGTAAGGTAGTGAGGTAGGCGGGAAGGACAT
The DNA here is from genome assembly GCF_018167655.1 of Microtus oregoni. NCBI lineage: Eukaryota > Metazoa > Chordata > Mammalia > Rodentia > Cricetidae > Microtus > Microtus oregoni. Next base: position 39,544,620 of record NW_024543072.1, read on the forward strand.
GTGTAGTTGCCTGCTCTCTCCAGGCATGCCACTCTTCCAGTACCTCACATGCTCAGCAACGTGCATACCTCTGCACCGGACATCGTTTTGTTTCTTACAGAGGCTTTTCATTAAGTTGTAGAAACTGATTAAATCAATGGTCATTAAATCAACTGACCCTTCAGTTCCTCTCATCTCCCTGTTGATGAAGGTGAGCTTGAAGTTACAAACATCTACAAAGTAGCTAGTCCCCTGAGCAACCTAGAAGCTCCCAAACAGCAGACAATTCATTTTACCTGTTTTTCATAGGCAGTAGAACATTCTACATGGAACTAGTCATCCCCATGAATTATTTATGTTTATCATTAGTATATAAGATTAGTCTTAATATTTCTGCTGTGTTCTAACAGTCCTTAGTCCCTTAATTTGTATTGAAGTTAAACTGGGTCTGTAATTTTATGTTAAGAAATTTAGTGTGCAAAATTAGTACTAACTTATTTTAAGACAGGTCTACCTGAACCACACAGGGTTTGATATGGTTAGTCTCCCAGTGCTGGGTATGAACACATGCCACTACATCCAACTAAAGCCATTAATTTTTAAATTCACAGTTCGCACTTGACTACATTACTTCCAAGTTTTTACCACTTATAATTAAAGTTATACTACTATTCTTACATTTCCATATCAAATTCTTTATTTATATCTTCCTCCTCCAACTGGGAGACGACCTTTCCAATTCATACACTCTATACCCAGGAATATCCATCATCAGCATTTTTCTTCTCCTGTCAATCAACAATGACTGAGCACATGTCCTCCCTCCCCGTCAAACCTTTCCTTTGTTACTTCTCACTGCTAAACTGTCAGGAGAAACCTAGAAACACAGAATAAATTCTACTTACAGAGACACAAAGAGTTCTAGACCTTTGACAACTTCTTGAAACCTTACATTCTGTCCAAATATGTGCACAAAACTCTAAAGTGCATGTTGGGTTTTGCTTTTATGAAACTGAAAAATAACAAGAAATGGTACTAACCATGTATAGAGTCTATGCCATAGCCCAAGAAGATGAAAGCACCCTGGTGAGTAACAGAGAAAAACTTGCTTACTTCTGAGTCGGGATTTCTGAACAAACTATTGTCAGCATATATTTTGTGGAAAGAGTATAATAAAAATAATTTAAAGACTCACCCAAGAAATTAGGATAGAGATGGTCAATATTGTCCACAACATAATTACACTTGGGACATCTATTATTATTGTCCTCCAAACTCTGATGAATACACTTGTAGCTATTAGCATGGGGGAAGAAAAAACACAAACTTAATTATAACAATGAAGAAATTAACAAACTGGCCATAAAGAACTATCTATTAGTGTTCTCACTTTCAACGTAACTAATATAGCCAATTTATTACCACTTATATCTCTGTATAACAAAATACATAAAGCATTTATTGACTGAACAATATATAGAACTATTTCAAAATAAATTCAAAAAGTCCTATATATAGCATAAAAGACAAATGAGGACTAAGTTCTAGGTTTCGCATTTATACTATATTCTAGAAAAGCAAATGCTTATGGTCTAATGAATCTTGGGAGTACTTATATTACACAGAGCTCAAACAAAACTCTTAACTACTCAAGCAAAGACAAAAATCTAGTCAAGAAGAATGAGAAAATCATCACCTTCACTATATAACAAGTCATATTCGCTTCACAAGAACAAAAAAGTGATTCATAATTACATGTTAATTTTTACTAACAGGAATGGAAAAATAAAAGAAAATATAGTTATATTCCAGAAGACATAATCGTAAATAGCTGAATGAAATGAAACCAATACAACTTTCCTAAAAAGCATATGCAGAAAAAAACCTCAAAGTTTCATATTCTTTTTAATATGGTAAATTTTATTTATAGGCATTTATTATGAGGAAGCAACAGAGTTATCTAACAGCATCATGGCATCGTAATAGCAAACTATAATAGAAGCAACCTAAACTACACAAACTGAATAAATCTATAATTATCAAACCAATACAATGTATACTAGCAATAAAAATTACATTTTACCTATGTACTATACCATATATTATTTAAGAATGTGTTATATATATAATAAGTATTTCATATGTACTATACGAAATTTTCTTTCTTAAATTTTTGTGACATACTACTTTTTCAAAAATGCTAACTTTACTAGTACTCTATGTGTGATGCTGAGAAGCACATTCAAAAAATCAGAGGTAAGCCAAATCCAAAAAGAGGAACATGGGATGTACACACTCATATTTGGTTTCTAGCCATAAATAAAGGACATTGAGCCTATAATTCGTGATCCTAGAGAAGCTAAATAAGAAGGTGAACCCAAAGAAAAACATATAGGCATCCTCCTGAATATTAACCTTCATCAGGCGATGAAAGGAGACAGAGACAGAGACCCACATTGGAGCACCGGACAGAAATCTCAAGGTCCAAATCAGGAGCAGAAGGAGAGAGAGCACGAGCAAGGAACTCAGGACCGCGAGGGGTGCACCCACACACTGAGACAATGGGGATGTTCTATTGGGAACTCACCAAGGCCAGCTGGCCTGGGTCTGAAAAAGCATGGGATAAAACCGGACTCGCTGAACATAGTGGACACTGAGGACTACTGAGAACTCAAGAACAATGGCAATGGGTTTCTGATCCTACTGCACGTACTGGCTTTGGGGGAGCCTAGGCAGTTTGGATGCTCACCTTACTAGACCTGGATGGAGGTGGGTGGTCCTTGGACTTCCCACAGGGTAGGGAACCCTGATTGCTCTTTGGGCTGATGAGGGAGGGGGACATGATCAGGGGAGGGGGAGGGAAATGGGAGGCGGTGGCGGGGAGGAGGCAAAAATCTTTAATAAATAAATAAATTAATTTAAAAAAAGAATGTGTTATATATATAATATGTATTTCATATGTACTATACGAAATTTTCTTTCTTAAATTTTTGTGACATACTACTTTTTCAAAAATGCTAACTTTACTAGTACTCTGTGTGTGGTGCTGAGAAGCACATTCAAAAGATCCGAGGACAGCTTTGTGGAGAAGGTTCATTCCATCCACCTTTTCATAGCTTCTGAAGAGCCAACTCAGGCTGATAGATTTGCATTAACAACTGTATGGCTGATTTCCATACTTTTCCTTCAAGAAAGAAAGAAAGGCCTGTGATAGAGTCAAAAAGAATTGTCCTTGCTAATATGGAACTGACTTTTCATACTGGACTGGAAAATATCAATCTATACTAAAAGAATTAAGGTGCAGCAACTTACATACCACCATATAAAACTTAACTAACTATAGGTGACCTCTAACTCATTAAAGGCAAATATTTATTTTACTTTCCTCTTTGCCTTATAATCTAGTCTGACACCCTGAGTTAGAAATCAATAATGCATGAAGAAACAGATGTAACAAAGAAGAGAGAGGGAGATGCACCAAAGTTGCAGGGAAGAACTTTTAGTGGCACGACTTTGTTTTGGTGGAGTAGAACATGCTTTTTTGGGAGACACCAGCAAGGAGAGAAGGTTAGCTAGTTGTTACTCAACCCCTCTGAGCTAGCAGGTTTTCACCTCAGCCTTTGAATACTGAATCTATCTATAAATACAATGATAAATATTTAGTTAAAGCTACCTTTAGCAGCAACAATACAGCCAGTGCCTGCACGAACAGAATTCCCACCAGACCTGGCAGCACTGCCACATAAGCAGGCCAGAAACTGCAGAGTTGCCAATTACTGGCTGAAATAGCAGCAACTGTGCCAAAGATAAAACAACATAACATTGCTCTCAGAAGCCATTAAGTTATTAAAAAAAAATATGATTGCCACCTCTATATAAGTAATTAGTCAGGAAGGTCCCAAAGGTCCCAAAGACAATGCAGGCTGATGTTACTTCTCTTTACTGTCTACCAGACTAGATGATAGACAAGACCCTACTGCTGAAATATACCCCACACTTATGTCAAAGGACTTAAATCAAGCAAGAATTGTGCTAGAAGCTTTCTTCCTTCTCACTAACATTTATAGTAGTGAAAGCATTATGCAGATTTCTGGAGCAGAAGGGTCACCAAGAGTCTTACCCATCTGTGAACCTGGCAAGCTACAATAATTACCTCCCATGCAAGATGTGCCCATATGTGCCAATAGTAGCATATCTGTTATGGGAGTAACCAATTATTTTCTGATGAGGTTTAGGCTTGCTGCACAGTATGAATTCATGTCAGGCAGTATAAATCTGTTCAAGGAGGTTATTGAACCTAGGAGAGAATCTACCACTGCTGTTCTGCTATATGGATATGATGTCAAAATGCTTCCTAAATAATTGTTTATGCCCACATAGTAGTGCTTCTCTTTGTAATGGGCTATAGTTAACCAAAGACTAAAAATAAGTAACTTTTGAAAGGTCAGCCCAAAAAGGGGGGGGGGCATGTTTAATCCTCCCCACCCCAATCTTAAGGAACATGGAAGAAGAGAAAGCAGAGATGGGAAAGAAAGACTACTGTGAAATGCTGTCTCTCGGACATGACACAACTTTTGTAACCCAGATCTTACCACAGCAGAGGCTACTTACACAAGACCTCTAAAAGACTGGGTTCATCAGTAAACCATCACAAATGGGGGAGGGCCACATAAGTCCCTAAGTTTTTTCCAGGAACTATAGACAGTGGTCACCAGGGTGGGAGGCACAGATCATATTCAACAGTGTGGTAGCCCTGGTAAGCTGCCCTTGCTTATGCAAATAACTGCCTGTCTATGTTCACACAGGCACCCTTTAATAAATGCAGTTGGGCCACAGAAACAACAAAGACATGAGCGAAAGAAAAGGACTAGTAGGAGTGAGGAGGCTTGGTAGGAACAGGAGGGAGGTAAAAGAAGAATGTAATCATAATATATACATGTATGAAATTTTCAAATAATCAAATTAATCAATAAAAAATGAAAAACGACACACAAGTAGGAAGGGGACTTCTTGGTAAACATATTTGGTGGGAAGGAAGGGGATAAGAGTATATAATGAGTAGGGTATTATGATTACAGTACATTATTTATGTATGAATTGTGAAAGAATAAAATTTCAAAGAAAACTGAAAAATAACAAGGCAAAAGAAGTTCTGAAAAAGAGATATACTCATTCCTTAACAGTGAAAACTTCTGACAATGGAGAAAAAAGCAACTAAGAGATATTTACTTTCTGTAGCACAGCATTCTATACGACAAAAGTTGCTTTTCTAAATCAAGAATATATAGTGCCATAATTTTATTTTAATGGAGAACATAAATACTACAAATTAAGTAAATTAGCTTAATCTGAACTTCTTATCTAATCTAACCTTGAAACATCATACTCCAGATCAATGGCCTCACCCACTATTAACTCAAGGATATCTACCTGCCAAATGTCATGCCCACCCATTTTCAACATAAAATTATAGGCACAACTTCCAATATGGACTAAAGAAATATTAATGTTAATCTTACATGCTAACAGGACCCATAAATAATTCATGAATATGGCTGATCCCAAGTAGAATATGCTAGTTCTAATGGAAAAAATAAACAAATAAAGCCAGGTGTCTGCTGTTTGGGAGCTTCTAGGTTGCTCAGGGGACTAGCTACTTTGTAGATGTTTGTAACTTCAAGCTCACCTTCATCAACAGGGAGATGAGGGGAACTGAAGGGTCAGTTGATTTAATGACCATTGATTTAATCAGTTTCTACAACTTAATGAAAAGCCTCTGTAAGAAACAAAACGATGTCCGGTGCAGAGGTATGTACGTTGCTGAGCATGTGAGGTACTGGAAGAGTGGCATGCCTGGAGAGAGCAGGCAACTACACATGTCCTTCCCGCCTACCTCACTACCTTACCCTGTGAAAACCTAGACCCGGTTCTTACTTCCACCCTTTTAGGTATCCTTTGTAGTAAGTCAGCAAAAGTAAAACAACCAAAAAAAAAAAAAAAGGTGGATATCAAAAAGAATTGGAAGCAGAGTTCTGCAGAAATATTTCTATATGCATACTGTAACGGTGTGAATGAGAGTTCTTCTTAATGGCTCATATATTTGGCAATGTTTGGGGAAGCTGAGAGGTCCATCTTTGCCAGAGAAGTATATTACTGGTGGAGGGTTCTTAGTGTTTATAGTCTTTCCCACTTGTTGTTACCTCTCTCTACTTTGATTTGTATTTGAAGATGTGAGCTCTCAGTTTAACAATCCTGCCACCATGCCTGCTGCTTGCTGCCATGCTTCCCCACCACAATGCACTCCTTTCTCTCTGGATTGGGAAACTCTTGACTTTTCCATCGATAAGCTGTTTCTGATTATGCTGTTTTACCACAGCAACAGAAAAGTAACTAATACACATTCATGGTAACATTATTCATAAGCGTCAGGAGGTAGACTCAACCCAATCATCATAGATGGCTGAATGGATAAACAAAATGTCACCTGTACATGTAACAAAATACTATTCAAACTTGAAAAGGTAATTGTGTCACAATAGAACACAGAAGAATTCAAAGGACATTATGTGAAGTAAGTCACTCATAGAAAGACACATATGATCTGTGGTGGTTTGAAAGAAAATGGCCCCCAAAGGGGTTGCTCTAACAAGAGGTGTGGCTTTGTTGGAGTGAGTATGGCCTTGTTGAAGGGAATATGTCACTGTGGGGACAGGCTTTAAGGTTTCCTATTGCTCAAGATATGGCCCATTATCTCAGTAGACTTCCTGTTGCCTGCAAGAAGTAGAGCTCTCGTCTACCTGCATGCCACCATGCCCCTGCCATGATGATAATGTATGTACTGAACCTCTAAGACTGTAAGCAAGCCACCAATTAAATATTTCCCCTTTGTAAGAGTTGCCAAGATCACGGTGTCTCTTCACAGCAATTAAAACCCTAACTAAGACATGATATAAGTACACATATATGTGATATCTAGAAGTGGCAAACACAAACACAAAGCAGAATACTGGATTTTGTAAACTGCAGAGATGAAAAGTGAATCATTGTTTTAAAAAGTATAGAGTTTCAGTTTTGAAAAAAGAACAAGTCCTGGAGACTATACAATAACGAACAACCATAGCACAGCATAATTATCAAGATGGGTAAGACTGCAAAATAAATAGATCAAAATAACACAATATAGTCTAAAGACAACCTGTGAAGTATTAACAAAGACAGCATAGGATGTTTTAATCCACTCCATCCTTTTCCTAGGTTTGTGCCACCTGTTTTAAGGGTCCTCTCACCTTGCTTCCAAGTGAGTAATTGGTATCTTGTGCTTAATGACTGATTACCCACCTTAATTTTCTAAAACATCACCGTTTCTGCTAATAGGAAATAACCATAAGATTTTACAGCCTCTATTTCACAGATGTTATGTACTAAACACATTTTACATCTTGAACTGTCAAACCTATCAGTTGAAGAAACAATCTAAAATGAGTTTAAAGGGCATAACTTCTTGTTAGTTGCACTTATATTGAATGAAAACCATCTTACCAAAAGCTATGGCCACATTTTGTCATGTACGCTTCTTCAATCATATCAAAGCAGATGGGGCTACAAAGAAAAGAAAAAACCAATCACTAATAAATGTTTATTAAGGCAGAGTACTACACATTGTAAAGGGCTAGTGACCTAAAATCAACCAAATCAAATTTAATATATGGCTAAGAGTTAAGTATTCTAATTTTCTTAACAGACATTTACAGGACTATTAGTAAAAGTAACATACTCAAGCTGACCCAGGGAGCAATACATTCTAAACTAAGCGCAGTGAATACACTTAGATTATTCAAACATTAACACAGCCCATATATCCTGATGCTGTGAGTTAAATTTCAATTCTAATTCTCCTCTTCCATATTTTTCTACAGAAGATCAAAACAACACTCAAAATCCCTGCATTCTTTGCACTTAAGATTAGCCATAAAGGGGCTGGAGAGATGGCTCAGTGGTTAAGAGCATTGCCTGCTCTTCCAAAGGTCCTGAGTTCAATTCCCAGCAACCACATGGTGGCTCACAACCATCTGTAATGAGGTCTGGTGCCCTCTTCTGGCCTGCAGACACACACAAGACAGAATATTGTATACATAATAAATAAACATTAAAAAAAAAGAAACTGAGGAACTGTCTTAAAAAAAAAAAAGATTGGCCATAAAGAGTATGATGAATGGTATAAGGTTATCATTAGGTAGGACAAGTATCTTGAATGATCTAAATCATAATATGATAACTATGGTTAACACAAAGAAACTAAACATTTTAATTGGCTAGGACAGGATATTTTCAATGTTCCTACCACAAAGAAATGGTAAATCCCTAAGGTGATAGACATACCAAACTGTATTAATCCAACCATTACATATTATACACATGTACTGAAAAGCTGGACTCTAAGTACACAAAATAACTGTGTCAACTAAAAAAAATAAAGGGAGTTGGGGTGGCTCAGTTGGCAAAACATTTGCCTTACAAGCAAGAGGACCTGAGTTCCAGTCTTCAAAACCATGTAAATGTGTATGATTTGTGAACCAGGGAGGCAAAGACAGAATTCCTGGGGATCCCTGGGTGGCTAGTATAGTCTAATTGGTGAGCTCCCAGCCAATAACACTGTTTCAAATAAGGTGAAGAAAAATCCTAAAGATGAAAGTCCTCTGGCATGCTCCTGTTCACACACACACACAACCTCTCGAAAGGGCCCTATGGAAATATATTTTCAATTGTTATCTTCTTTTATTATGTACATGCATCCACCCACAGTGATTTTGCACATAGCCTCATACACACTAGGCATTCCTGATCTAAGATATGTCCCCAGCCAAAACAGAATTTTATTATACTTTTCTCTTTAGATTTATATAAACTTTGTCTTATATCATGTATGTAAACTACACATAAAAATCAAATCGGGGCTCTTACAAATGTGTATGTTTTAGTATTTAACTTTAATGATTTAATTTCTTTTTTGGATGGTGTGTAGTATATGCATGTGTGTATGTTCTTATGTCCGAATGCTAGCCCATCTGGATGAGTGTAGAGGTTAGAGGTGAGAGGTCAATGTTGGGATGTTTTCTTCAATAACTCAACCTTTTACATGGGGGCTAAAGGGAAGAGTAAGTCTCTCACTGAACTTTGGGTACACTTCTTCTGCAACATTGGCTAGTGAACTCCAAATTCATCTGTCTCCAACCCCTAGCACTGAGGTTACAGGTGTGTACACTGCCAACTCCACCTTTTGATGTGGATACGAACACAGGTCCTTATGCATATTCAGCAAGCACTTTATCTACTGAACTATACTCCCCAGTATGAATTAGTTTTTATTTTTTTATTTTTTCAGAGGCAGGGTTTTTGCACAGCCCTGGCTAGCTTGGAACTCAGAATGTAGATCAGGCTAGCATTGGAATTCGCATATATATACTTGTCTCCTCCCAAGTGCTGGGATTAAAAGATGTACACCCAGCTAAACTTGATTTTATCTGTGTGTGCAGGTCCTATGGCACATGTGCAGGTTAGAGGACTCAGCAGCTGGCTCTCCTTCTACTAAGGTTCCAGAACAGACTTTGGACTGGTTTATGCAGCAACTGTTTTATCCATCATGCCTCTTCACAGGATTCTCCATAGACTGTCACCAACAGCCAATTTTCCCACACAATAATAGCCAGTACTTTAGTGATGCCTCATCACTAAAAGATTTATTTAAAAGAGTCCATAATAGAACCAAACACCATTGTCACTAGGATCTTATGCCACCTTTAAACTTTACCATGTATTCTACAACTGATTTCAATTGTGGAATTCTAATTTTCTACATCTCAGAATCACCTATTCTTCATTCCTACAATTAGCTCAAAAAGAATGAAACAATTAATTCAAAATTATTAAGGATATTTTCTTTTATTTTGCCAAAACCTACATTCATGCTTTGAGGCAGGTTTTTGTTGTTGTTGTTGTTTTTGGCTTTTCAAGACCGGATTTCTCTGTGTAACAGCCCTGGCTGTCCTGCAACTCACTCTGTAGACTAGGCTAGCCTTGAACTCACAGAGATCTGCCTGCCTCTGCCCTGGCTGGAATTAAAGGCAGTACAGGTATTTTATGTTCACACATCTGCATGAAACGATAGCTACATCTAACCACAACTGTTATGGTACCATCAACTGTAACATACAAATCAATGCTTTAAAATGTCAAAAGGTAAAACAAGTAAAAGATAGTTAAATTTATTCTCAGAGAAACCTAATGAAGTTAGTTCACTTGCTTTTGAGGCCAACATCTAACTGGGGAGAACTTTCCTTTGACCATGTTACTCAGAAAACTAGATAAAAACAAACCACCTCTTTTATGCACTGAACACTAGTCAGCACAGGACTGGACCCTTGAGAGAAGGGAAACAAATGAACATATTTTTATGTGGACCCAGTTTATTGTGGCCTCATTCTTTTGCCTGAAAGCATTTTGTAGGTTGTCATAACACAAGCAGAACAACTAATCGAGCACTTAAGGAAGCACAAAGGGACATCAGAAAGAACTCTGGAACAGCCTCATAAGCTTTCTTCCCTGTTAGTAAGTGTGACTGTATTAACGGTCCAACTGCACAAGATCAGGAATAAAATGATGGAGCTATTGTTCAAACCCCAGGTGTCAGTAGATATCCTAGAAGAGACAGTAGAAGTAGTCCCAGCCTATCAGACACTAGGAAAGACTTAGTTCTTGAAACTTGCCTTCAAAGTGCTGCTTAATTTTAATTAAAAAAAGAAATCAAAAAGAGCAAACTGATCTTTAAGACAACAATGTCTACCACCAAAGTGTGTGTGTGTGTGTGTGTTCAGCCTATGGCATCATGCTAGGCACCCAAATGAAAACATAATCTATGAACAGGAGGGGAAACAGCCAATAAAGAAAACAGACTGATGACAAAAAAAATGTCTTAACAAGTATTACTAAAATAGTCAGTAGTTACAGGGAACCATAACCCAACACTGCCACTAGCAGCCTGCATTCCACCCTCAGGGACCTCCACTTAGATAAAGGCTGATTCTTGGCTCTGCAGCTACGGACACTTCAAGATGATCTAGAATTAAGCTAAGTCGGTGAGTTTACTAAATAATTGCTTAGACAGCCATATATGAAAAGGACGACATACATTTCCAAAACATGGGTGCAGTCTTCTGCAGAGAATTCTGCTTAGGTATGCCATTGTAACAGCTGTGTATGGGATCCTGTAACTTTCTATTTTACATCTTCAGAGGAGGTAATTTATGAGTTTTAAAGGTTAAGTAAGACATAGAATTTAAATTTAAAAATTAAGAAAAAAAATTATGAACTAGTTTGTACTTTATTATTCTTAAAAAACTCCCTTTTGGTTTTATGAGATCATCATTTAGATTTAGAGATTGAAAGTTGATATGGCAAAACCCAAGTCACCATGTAACACAGTTCATTTGCCGTGTTTAACATCCTTGCATGAGATGTCTTTAGGAAAAGACACTATCTTTCTAGGCAATTCTGACATAAGTTGCTGTTGAAGGTTCTTGGCTTTCATTTAGCAAGAAAAGCATACTAAATTCCAGAGTTAATGTACTGGGACTTCTCATGTCACCTTAATTTTCTTTGACATTTTATCCTGTGAAAATACCCACAACTTAATACTGTCAATCATTTATAAGATACATAAGACTACAAGCTATAAGTATCTAAAATGTCAATCAATCCTACAATTAAATGCAAACCTACTTTCAAATATGATAAAGCCAAGAGTGTTCCTGAAATTAGGTATGTGACTTTATTTTAAATAACTGTTCTCAAGTAGGGTTTGGATGGGGGTGGGGGCATGTCCTTATCTACTGCTGCCCACCCTAGCTTCCCATTATAATATGTCTTAGAATAGGGACAGCAAGGGGAGAAGTGGCTGGCTAAGGAGAAAAACATTAAAATGAAAACAGCGTCTTACCTCTAATCGAGCCCGTTTAGGAACCACTGGACAGTATGCTAGAACTCAGAGCTCAAGCTTTCTAAACACATAAGTGGAAGTGCTAAACTGAGACCCCAGATCGGATTTCTCATTTTGTCTCTTAGACATCCCACCTAAAACGGCAGGGGGAAATCATCATACTAGTGTTATAAAATAAGAAGAGTCTACATAACTCTTTACAACTACTCTAAGGATAAAATGAGACGTGAAATACAAATGTATCTTTTAAAAGGTGTTATCAATGAGTAAAGAATTAACATTATTTGAACTTAAACCTCATTTCGATATAAAAGATTACAGTAATTTGAATTGCCTCACAATCTGACACTGAGATATAGGAAAAGACAAAAACACCTAGAGACCAATTAGGAATAAAAAAGGGTTTTTAGGACTACCTAATACATATCCTACTCCAAGAGTCTGATCAAAATTAAACCTAGTTTAAGAACTGCAACATATACTCACTGATTAAGTCTTCTGAATAGCCAATCTCAACACACACAAAGAAAAGTAATAAATTAAGGTTCTTTGTGAAATATTTGGAATTTTAACTAAAAATATTCACTGAACATTTTCTCATTAGAATATAAAATATAATACTATACAACATAGGATAAGAGGGTAGGCTTAATTCTAATTATTTATTTTATGAGTGTGTATGGGTGTTTTTGCCTACAAGTATGTATGTGCACCACTTGTGTGCCTGGTGCCTACGAGACCTTCCTGAAAATGGAGTTACAGACAGTTGTGAGCAGCCATATGGGTGTTGGGAACAAGTCATCTGGGAGAATAACAAGTCATCTTAGCCACAAAGTCTCCTCTCAAGCTCCTAGGCACAATAATCTTTTTAAACAAACAGGTGATGAAGTAATAATTTAGTTCTACTCCTGAGCTGGTTAGTTTTAACTGTCAACATCACCTAGAACCCCCAGAATGTCCAGATCAGGCTGAGCACTGGCATGCCTGTGAGGGATTTCCTCCATTCTTAACGTTATAAGACAACCCAGCTCATTTGGGGCAGCAGCATCTGGTTAGAAGTGCTGAACTGTACAGGAGTGGAGAAAGTCAGCTAGGTCAGAGGCAAGAGAACAGGCAGCATGGAACATTCCTTTCTACTAGACTGCATTGTTCTCTCCACAATAATGAACTGTAACTGAAATTGTGAGCCCAATAAACCTTTTCTTCACTAAGGTGCTTGTAGTCAAGGTGTCTGACACAGCACAGAAATGAAACTAGGACACACCTAATAACAAACCTAGGGCCAACTGCTCCTCATCCACCTCCTGCTCCCTATACCACAGCCTGTATTACTCTCAGACAGATGGTTTAACAGTCAATGTCTAAGTTATCTGCAAAATAACTGATTAATACTCTGAGTTCCCACACATTTTACAATATTAAATGACCTAAGGATGATGGCATGTTTGTTTTCTCTATTTTTTGAATACTGAAATGCAAATAATGGCTAAAAACTTTTGCAAGCTGCCTGTTTTACCAGCTTCTACCTTATCATGTGACACTAGGCAGAGACAGGCAGATCTCTTGAGGTCAAGGCCAGCCTGGTCTACAGAGTGAGTTCCAAAATGGTCAGGGCTACACAGAGAACCCTGTCTCAAAAAAACAAAACAAACAACGAGAAATGCAACCATAAACTATTTAAATTGTGTACAAACAGTCATGTGTTTCAACAAGTGTTACTTCTAAACCTAAAGAAAAGCAGATACACAAATTATATTCCTGAAGAAGCAAGAGACTATAGCCAATATCTTTCTCAATAGCTACAATCTCTAACCCTATCGTATTTAATAACACCATCTTCAACTCTAAAGTGAACCAACTTCCCCAAGAATGACTATTCAAACCAACTTCCTACATCAAGTCAGTCAACAAAGTCCCTTCACAGGAGAGGCCCAGAAGTCTACCAATTTTTGAGCAGGAAAGGTTAACTAAGTTCTCTTAATCTTACAACTAGCATTTCAAATCCAATTAAAACTCAAAAATAATTTCAAAACAACCAGATTCATCTTTTTGCTTAAACCCCCCTTAGATGCCAAATGACTGAATTCTACTGTGTCATTCAAGATGTCAGCTGTGATGCAATGATACAGAAGTTCCACTATTTTATACAGTTCTCTTTTTTGTTTTGTTTTGTGTTGGGAGTTTTTCGGGGGGGTGGGGGGTCTTTTCAAAGCAGGGTTTCTCTGCGGCTTTGGGAACCTGTCCTGGAACTACCTTTTGTAGACCAGGCTGGCCTCGAACTCACAGAGATCTACCTGCCTCTGCCTCTAGGGTGCTGGGATTATAGACATGCACCACCACAGTTCTTTAATATTTCCGTTCATCACAGGAACACTAAGAAATGGGTTTCTCTCATTCCAATAGTTGGAACGTGAAATTAAATGGTCGTGAACAAATTTTGACTACATTATTATCAACAACAGAATTACAAGTGTTTTATCCACTCAAATAGAAGACATCTACATATTCCCACGCCTGGTGGGTACTTAAAAAGATCACTCTGTAAAACATCCACAACTGTGTTTCGAGCACCACCTACTGTATTTACAATACACAGGTGACAGGCAATTCTTTAACTCAGAATGTCGGGCAGTAAGTCTTCCTCTGAAAATCTAATTCACATGAACTACTCCAGACTGGTGCCTAATTCACTAAATGGTCAAAAAGCATTCACGATTCAAACTCCTGGCTCAAATATTTCCTTTTCTACTTAACCACTTCCTGGATCTCCACTTCCATCCTTAGGCAGTCCCTTAAATGTCTTCCGTTCCTGCATACCGGCAACCCACCTCAGCGTAATCATATTTTACCACTTTGCCTCGGGACCCCCGTCCACCTTCACCCCCCAACCAGGAACCTGTAACTCTGCAAACACTCAACTCCTCGACACCCCCAAGCTGCGCTCTTTATCAGGCCTCCCCACACCGGACCCGGCCAGCTTCAACAGTAGAAACTCATGGTCGAGGGTGCAGGGGCAGTTCTGCGAACCCACCAAACGAAGTCGTTGCTTTTGTCTTCGTAGGAGTTGTGGATCCCGTTGCAGAGCGGGGCGAGCAGAGGTCGCTTCCTGCTATTGCTGCTGCTGCTGCTGCTGCCCAGGCTGGTGCTGCTCCCTCCAACACCGGCGCTGGGCCTGGCCGCGCAGCTGAGCCGGGACAGGCCCGCGGACACCGCCCCGCCACCGCTGGCGCCGCCGCTGCCGGACACCGCGGCCGCCACCAGCACAGGCCGCCCCGGGCCGCCGAGGCCACCCGAGCCCGCGGCCGGAGCCGCCCCGCCGGACACCAGCGTCGCCGCCGAGGCCGCCGCGGAAGGCGGCGACGGAGACGAGGATAAGGACGAGGAGGCGGAAGTCACCGAAGAGGCCGCCGAGGAACCGGGGCTCGTCCCAGCGGAACCCGAGCCGGCCTGGCGGCTACCTGACATGATGCTTCCCTCCCTCCCTCCCTCCCTTGGTCCTGCGCTCTGAGGCGAGGGCCCGGTCGGACCGCGACCCTCCGCCGCCCCCGGCGCTCAGCCCCCGAGCATCCTGAGGACGCGCCGGGAGGTGGGCCGGGGGAACAATAAAGTTGGGCTCTCCACCGCCGCCCCGCCGCCGCGTCCTACGCGAGGGGGCGGGGGAAACTATCACATAAGAGATGCCATGACTGCCGAGGAAGCCGCCGGGGTAGCCAACCCGGGCGCGCCGAAGCGGCCGGGCTTGCGCACGAGCGGCGGAAGGGGCGGGGCACCCGGGGCAGCTGCGCACGCAGCGGCCGGCACTGGGCTCTGCCGGGAGGCCTAGCGTGTGGGCCTGCGCGGGGGAAGCTGATTCCGTTCCTGGCGCTGCAGCGGAATGGCCATTTGAATAGAGTCAAAGAGTGGAAGGGAGTGAAGTGGAGGGAGATGTAGCGGCCTTGGTCTGAAGGACCAGGGACTCTCGAAAAGCAGCTCCCCGAGCGGACGCTGACAGATTGCTCTGCTGGACCGGAGGCGGTGCGAATCAGTGGCGTCTGCGCGTGCGGATCCAAATTGGGACCTACTGAGATCGCTTGTCTTGGTCTCCTGAGCCTTCACGTTGTTGCCCAATGGCATGGCAGGTGGCAGGAATGTAATTTGTGTTTCTTCTTTTGTTTAGCTCCAGAAGGCCTACGAAAAGGAGCAGCAGGGGGCCAGCCAGGGCAGTGAAAGGGTAATGAGCCATGGGTTTCAAACATTTTATGGTACCGGAAATTATTTGACTTCTGTTCCCTTTGTCACTTATCTAAATTATCTGTAATAGTTTGTAAAGCCTCTTTGATAACTCCTGCTTTGTTATCATAGAAGGAACAAGCCTAGTTTCATACAAAATCCTCCCTGGAGAATGCAAACTAAACCTAATCTTTACTGGTTTGGGAGGACTACTTTTGCCAGAAGCATCTTCTGGACGTGGGGCATACAGGGGAGAATTCACAACGTCTAATGTCGCATCTGTCCGATGACTTATTTGTTGTAGGTCCATTTCCCCCTGATTAGGGACTGTTTGTTGCCTTGAGTACTATTTCAGCCCTATTCTGAGGAGAAACAGGCTTACAACAAAAAAGTCGTGAGATAGGTACAGACATTGTCCTTACCTTTCCTGTCTCGGTTACTGTAAACCTTTGGGCCTCCTCAATGAGTTGAAGGTTATCATTCCTGCAAAACCCCCTAGCTTTTGAAATTTTGAAATTTTTTGACAATTTCCAAATTTAATACCCTTGCATTTTCCAGAGTCAGTGGATCAAGAGCGGTTTTAGTCCTGAATTTATTTATTTATCTATCAATCTATTTATTGTGATTACTCAAAAAATGGCCCAGGACTCTTGGACGTTGAGTTCTTGTATAGGAACCTCAGTGGTCTTATACAAATTAGTGGGGTTTTTAAGCTGCACCCCAAATTCCAGTTATAACGTACAGGTGGAAAATGTTTAAGGCCTGAAAGCCTGTGTACACATTGGGGTCCCAATCAGGGTACTTGGATAAAGCTGTCTCAAAAGCAAGGCCAAAAAGACCTTCCTTGCCACTGCCCCAATATGCTTCCTTTTATCTGAAGTAAAAATTCAGAAGGAGTAGCTAGCAATCATCCCAGGTGTAGAGGACAGATCCCAGGAGGGCAGGTGGGTTTAGGTCTTCCAGTTAAAAAAAAATTTGAATTAGAGAAAGGAGTCGTCTTCCTTGTTAGTATAGTGGTGAGTATCCCCGCCTGTCATTCCCCGACAGGGAGACATGCCTTCCTTTGCCTGGCAGTGGTGGTGCACGCCTTCAATCCCAGCACTCGGGAAGCAGAGGCAAGCCTGGTCTACAAGAGAAAGGAGCATAGATCAGAAAAGGATGACACCATTCCCCTAAGTCAGCAATTCTCCACCTGTGGGTTGCAACCCTTTCATGGGGGTCCCCTAAGATCATCTGAAAACAAATGTTTATATTAAAATTCATAACAGTAGCAAAATTGCAGTTACAAAGGAGCAACAGAGATAATTTTATGGTAGGGGATCAGCACAACATGGCCTATATTAAAGGGTCGTAACCTTAGGAAGGTTGAGAACCACAACTCCAAGTTGTTGCTTCCAGCCCCACTCCCAAGGAAGGACAGTGATGTCTGTAAAGGAAAAAAACAAGTCTAGGGAGACCAAACGGTACAGCCTGCTCTCAGGCACTTGGGAGGCTGCAATGCCCTGGCCAAGGTCCCAAGGACCTTACCATGTAAAGTGACCCCAATCTGGGGGGCTGTCCATTTACAAGGAACCACTGCCCACTGTGGAGCCCCATGAAGGAGAGGCACCAAGTGAATGTCAGCGGGGAGGGGGGACTCTACATGTGGGTTGGTATGACTAGAAATTTCTCAGCCTAGAGAGTAAAGGAGACTCTTTTTTTAAAAAAAACATAAATTAAAAAAATAAAAGACAAATCACTAACAGCAACATGCAGAAGGAGTTACCTACTGGCAGAACTCTGAGAAATGGGCAGAATTTTAATCAAGTTAGCCAGAGTAAGCACACGCTAGCCTCATTTTGGGGAGAACAGACAAAACAACAGCAGCACCAAAATCAAGAAAGCAGATAACGTCCTAGGCCAAACTTCCCCTCATTCATTTAGTCATTCACACAGTTGGCCAGTCATCCTTTCAAGCAAAACCTAAACCATGCATCTCATTCCAGACAGAATCAGGATACCCAACTTAGTTTGGGAGGACTGGAGACGAATTCCCATTGAATTTTTTTCCCAAACCAGAAAGAGAGCTTATAATGGTATTTTATTTGTGTTTTAATAAATAAAGCTTGCCTGAAGATCAGAGTGCAAAGCTATCCACACTAGTCAGCCAGGCAGTGTGGTACACACCCTTAATCCCAGCAACCACACTAGTTATACATGGAAGCTGAACAGTGGTGGTGCTTTAATCTCAGCACCAGAGAGGAATATAAGGCAGGATGAGATAGGCACTCACTCTCTTTTCAGTCTGAAGATTTTGTGGAGGTAAGAGCTCTCTAGCAATTGACTGCTTTGCTTTTCTGATCTTCACGTTGAACCTGCTCTGGGTTTTTATTATTCTTGCCACATTTGGTGCCCAATGTTTGTGGTATGGATTCATGAAAAAGCCTTTTGCCTGTGGCTTAACAGCCACCACCATAGACTGGACTACATGTGACTGGAGTCACCATCCTACTGGCTAGGTTCCCCTTCCTTCTCTCCTAGCAGGCTCTTCCTGAACCTTCTTTTTGGGTGGAGATCCAAAACTGTGAGCCTATTTCCACCTTGTTGTCTGAAGATCAGAGAGTTGGAACTTACTTCTGTTCCTTCTACGTTATCTATTTCTACCACAAACGAAGTTCCTAGTTACTTAAGGAGATAACAATGATTCCACCCAGGGAGTGGTTGGCCTACAGAATGCTTTTGTCTAAGGTGTGAGCATGACTTGTCTTGTTCTAGCAACAGAATGTTTAACTGTGAATGTAGTCCTCAACCTTCAACTAGTATGTTCATTTCTTTGTATCCTGTTAATGCAGGTTTTTTTTTAATCTTTCTCCTACCTTTTGTGATCTAGGTATTTTAAGCAAGTGGAAATTAATTCCTGTGTTCTGTTTTGTTATTTTCACTGTTGTCTTTATTATCATTACTTACTTTTTCAATCCCCATACTCCTACCCTGGTAAGTGGTATTTTTGGCAAAGCTGGTCTCCAACACTTGAGCTGCTGCCAAACTAGGTAGCTGCCCTGATATCCATCAGACTTTTACTGTTCTACGCAGCACCAATAAGCCTCACAAGTCTTCATCATCACCAGTGGCAGATTTGGTGAGAAAATTGGGAATTCTTAAGGAATGGGTTAAAAATTCTTTACAGAGCTTTATCTGCCACACTCACCTGGAAACTTCAGGGCCTGATTGCCCTGCGGCTGTTTAATCAGATCTCTGCCCACTGATTTCTGAGTTACTGTAGTATAACTGACTGCATTATTGTTGTAAAGTAGAGTAGTAGAGCAATAAACTGAGAACCAGGCCTGATGGTGCTGAGACAGCTGAGGCGAGAAGATTGCAAGCATAAATCCTCCTGTTTTACAGAGCAAGACTGTTAGCCTCTTCTTCTTTTTTTTTTTTCATTGCTAAATACTCTTTATTTGATATATTATACATAGACCACAGTAAGTGCCTTTCAATGGTAAAAGGCAGCATCCTTTGACCTAGGGAAGTCTAATAAAATAAGACCATTGAGTCAAGAATAGACAGTTGCCTCCTGACCTTTAGCAATTGCCTGTAACAGCAGTACAAACTTTACCACAGATGAGTCTTCTCATTTCTGAGATGGTGACAGAATTTCCCCAGTGTTTAAACATATTCATATGTCCAATTATATAAATTTAATTGTAAAACCATTTAGTAGGTTTGAGGTGACACCCCCATCTTTGTGGAAAGTAGAACTTTAATAATTAAGTCCAATCTTATCTTGAGAAAGGGAGAGCAGTGACAGTGTTTATGCAACTGGAATCGTTACTTTAATAAAGATCATATCCACTTTTCTACAAGTCAGCTTTCCTTAAATCAGGACTGTCCAACAAAAAATTGTTAGCCGTTCATGATCTGAATTTTGGGGTATGAATTAAATTACGGTACACATTAAAAGTCATGAGACATTTGTTTTGTAATAAATAAGGCACTGGAATTACTCCTTAGTAGCCTTTTTAAGATAAGCTATTAGGTCCGCCCTCTCTCCCTTCTTCTTAATTCCAGCGAAGATCATTTTTGTTCCAGGGATGTACTTTTTGGGATTCTCCAAATACTCCATCAGGGTGTCCTCTCCCCAGGTGATGCCTTTGTTCTTGTTGGCATCTGTGTACGAGAATCCAGCCGCCTGACCTGTCTTCCTCCCAAACAGACCGTGGAGGTTTGGTCCAGTCTTATGCTTGCCTCCCTTTTCCACAGTGTGGCACTGGGCACACTTCTGAACAAAAATCTTCTTGCCTTTCTCAACGTCACCCATTTTTAATTCGCTCCCGGGTGATCAACCCCACCAACGCTGCTGCGACCCGAAGACGGACGTCCCGCTCTCTACTGTTAGCCTCTTCTAAACCATCAGAGAAGTTCAAAATAACTGCGGTGTAGCTGATCAGCTCAACCCTTAGTGCCAAACACTAAACTCATAAGAGAAAGGAGAAATAGTTTTTCTGTTGTTCATTCTCAAAACGAGAAAAAGGGAAATCTTTATGAACCCAATAACATAACGCTACACCTAGTAGAAAATAATCCACTAAAATCACACGTGGCGAGGTGATTCACATAAACTGACGTTTCCTTGACTTTTCACTTGAAGGCATATATTTCTCTGAAAATATCTAACCCACTTTTATCATTGTATAAAATTTTACCATTATCGCAAACATGTAAAATCACAAGCATTTCATTAGTGAAGTTAAACTAACAGCATCAAAGCCCTCACAATTAAGTCATATCGTTTTAAAGTTGATTTTCTTTATTTAAGTATTTCTGACATAAGGTGCTGCGTCCAATTTTGGCCAAGGTGTTGCAAAATATGGCCTGAACCTATCAGAAGTATTGTAACAATGTAAAATGATATGAAGAACTGTATTAATGTGAATAAGAGTTACGTAAGGCTAATAATCTTTAGAAACGTTCCCCAGATTAGAAAAAAATTAACATTTACTGAAAAAACATACCACTAACTTGTGTATGCATTGTTATGGTTTTGGTCCCTTTAAGAGACAAGCCACACCCATTCCCCTCCCCATCTGCTGAGGCAGACTGATCTTCAGCTTCCAGCCTGAGCTCTCTCTCTTTTCTATCTTCCTCTTGGAGAGGCGGCTTCGCTTCTGCCTCTCTCCCCACTTCTCTGCTTCCCCCTTCTCTGTCTCTTTCTCCTCTTCTCTCTCTCTCTCCCCCTCTCTCTCTCTGTCCCCCCCTTCACCCTTCCTCTTTCATAACCCCCTGAATAAACATTCAACCTCACCCTGCATGTCGTGTCTATCCATGTTTCTGTCTTCTGCCCGCCCGCCATGTGTCTCCCTGCCTGGAACCAGCCACTGCTCAGGGACCAGCAGCCGTCTTTGCCTGGGGCCCACTGCCTGCTGCCACATGGCCCACCACCACTGCTCTGGGACCAGCAGCCATTTCTGCCTGGGACTGGCTGCTCCCAGGGCCCACTGCCTGCCACCACATGGCCCGCCGCCACCATTTGGGACCTACAGCATTTCTGCTGCCTACTGCCACCGGGGATCTTGCAGCATTTTTTAAAAGAGAATAACATGCATTCCATGAGACTCTTGGAAAGTTTGGCTCCACTGAACTTCATAAGCCAAATAAAAAAATGTTTGATACATTCCACGAGAATGAAGCAATTGGTATCATGTGATTGTTTTTAATTTCTTTGCATTTAAACTAAATATGGTAATATTACTGGTCTTTTCCTTGAATTTCAGCGTCCAAACAAAACTGATATGGACAAACCACAAAGCTAGAATCAAGAAATGTTTAAAACAGTCCAGTGTGGAGATATTTTGTGTTCAAACAAATAAAGCTTGCCTGGAGATCAGAGTACTGAGCTAGCTGCTAGTTAACCACAGTGGTAGCATTCATATTTAATCCCAGCACTTGGGATCCCATGCCTTTGATCCCAGATGATGTATAAAACTTATTTAAGGACATGGCCTGGTAGTCAGAAAAAGGATGCGTTTGTGTGTGATGAGTACAGAAAGGAGGACTGTAATATAAGATGTACCATTGAATTATGTAATAAATTAATAATATTAGCATAGTGATAAATTATGAGCCCATATAATCAACCTGGAATGAAAAAGATTAGATATTTGAACATAAAAATTTTAGTTCTATTATTAGCTTGGATGAGAAATTTTCCTGGGCACACTTTCAACTTTTTAAGGCGATGTACTGGCTGGTTTTGTGTGTCAACTTGACACAAGTTAGAGTATCAGAGGAAGGAGCCTTAGTTGAGAAAATGCATCCATGAGATCCAGCTGTAAGGCATTTTCTCCATTAGTGAGCAATGGGGGAGGGTCCAGGCCATGGTTGGTACCATCCCTTGGGCTGCAGGGCCTGGGTTCCATAAGAAGGTGGACTGAGCAGGCCAGGGGAAGGAAGCCCTTAAACATGGCCTCGGCGTCAGTTTCTGCATCTGGGATCCTGCCCTGACTTCCTTCAGTTCCTGTCCTGACTTCCTTCAGTTCCTGCCCTGACTTCCTTCAGTTCCTGTCCTGACTTCCTTCAGTTCCTGTCCTGACTTCCTTCAGTTCCTGTCCTGACTTCCTTCAGTTCCTGTCCTGACTTCCTTCAGTTCCTGTCCTGACTTCCTTCATTGATGAGCAGCAATGCTGAAGTGTAAGCCTAATAAACCCTCTCCTCCCCAACTTGCTTTAATGGTCATGGTGTTGGTGTTTCATCGTAGCAAAAAGAAAACGGTGATGTCAACTTAAAGCAAGCCTTTCTCCTCCCTCCCTCCTTCCCGTCCTCCCTCCCCCTCCCTTCTTTTCCTTCCTTCCTTCCTTTTTTAAAAACAATCATCCCTCATTTTACATACCAATTCCAGTTCCCTCTTCCTCCCCCCTTCCTGCTCCCCCAAACTTCCACCCACCCCATCTCCCATCCACTCCTCAGAGAAGGTAAGGCTTCCCATGGGGAGTCAACAAACTGGCACATTACTTTGAGGCAGGACCAAGGCCCACCCCACTATTTTTAGGCTAAGCAAGGTTTTCCTCCAAAGATAATGCGCTCCAAAAAGCCAGTTCAAGCACTAGGGATAAATCCTGGTGCCACTGCCAATAGCCCCACCAACTGCCCCAGGCACACCACTGTCACTCACAATTAAGAGGGCCTATTTTGAGCCTATGCGGGTTTCCTCACTTTCAGTATGGAGTCAGTGAGCTTCCCACTAGCTCAGGTCAGCTGTTTCTGTGGGTTTCCCCAACATGGTCTTGACCCATTTGCTCATATTATTGCTCCTCCCTCTCTTTGCCTGTACTCTGGGAGCTTGGCCCAGTGCTAGCTGTGGATCTCTGCATTTGCTTTCATCAGTGGCTGGATGAAGTTTCTATGGTGACAATTAAGGTAATTATCAATCTGATTATAGGAGAAGGCCAGTTCAGATACTCTCTCCACTATTGCTTAGGGTCTTAGCTGGAGTCATCTGTTGCGGGAGGTCCTCCCACTCCTCCAGCCTATAGCTGCTGAGATACCAGCCCATTGGGGCGTGGTCTCTCTCCCTTTAAAAACGCGGCCACTTCCCTCTCCTCTCTCTCTTCACTTCCTGCTCAGCTGGCGACTAGACTCCCTTCCTGGTTGCATAGAGGGCTGTTGCCTGGGACAGTGATCTGTAAGTTTTTTCCCCTTTAAATAAATACCACCCTATTAATCATAATTCCAAACTGGTGTGGCATTTTTTGTGACTTACACCTTCAGTCATCCCTGTGGATTCCTGGGAATTTTCCTAGTGTCAGGTTTCTTGCTAGCTCCATAATGGCTTCCTCAATTAAAGTATCTCTTTCCTCGTTTTTCCTCTCTGTCCTTCCCCCCTTCTCTGGCCATCCTTTTCCTTCATGTTTTCCTTCCTCCTTCCTTCCTCCTTTCCCACTTCACTTATGCCCTCCCTTCTTGCTCCCCCGCCATGCTCCACATTTTCTCAGGGGTTCTTGTCTATTTCCCCTTCCCAAGGGTTCTTCTCCTAGGGTTCTCCTTGTTACCTACCTTCTCTGTATTTGTGGATGATAGGCTGGTTATCATTTGCTATATGTCTATTATCCACTTATGAGTGAGTATGTACCATGTTTCTGGGTCTGGGTACCTCACTCAGGATGTACTTTTCTAGCTTCACCTATTTTCCTGCAAATTTTAAGATGTCATTGTTTTTAACCACTTAATTGTGTGAATGTACCACATTTTCTTTAGCCATTCTTCAGTTGAGGGTCATCTAGGTTGTTTCTAGGTTCTGGCTATCATGAATAATGCCGCTATGAACATAGTTGAGCAAATGTCCTTGTGGTATAAGTTTGCATTCTTTGAGTATATGCCCCAAAATGGTATTGCTGGGTCTTGAGGTAGATTGATTCCCAATTTTCTGAGAAACCACCATACTGATTTCTAAGGTGGTTGGACAAGTTTGCACTCCTACCAGCAATGGATGAGTGTTCCCTTTACCCCACATCCTCTCCAGCATAAGCTATCATTGGTGTTTTTGAATTTTTTGCTATCCTGAATGGTAAAAGATGGTTTCTCAGAGTCATTTTGATTTGCATTTCCCTGATGGTGAAGGATGTTGAGCATTTCCTTAAGTATCTTTTGGCTATTTGAGAGTCTTCTGCTGAGAATTCTTTGTCTAGAGCTGTACCCCCTTTTTAAATTGGATTATTTGGTATTTTGATGTCGAGTTTCTTCCGTTCTTTATATATTTTGGAGATTAGTCTTCTGTCTTAAATGGATTTGGTGAGGATCTTTTCCCATCCAGCTGGCTACTATTTTGTCTTATTGATTGTGTCTTTTTGCCTTAAAGAAGCTTCTCAGTTTCAGTAAGTTCCATTTATTTATTGTTGCTCTCAGTGACTGTGCTACTGGTGTTATATTTAGGAACTGGTCTTCTGTGCCCATGTGTTCTAGGCTACTTCTCACTTCTCTTCTATGAAGTTCAGTGTAACTGAATTTATGTTGAGGTCTTTGATCCATTTGGACTTGAGTTTTGTGCATGGTGATAGATATGGGTCTATTTGCATTCTTCTACATGTTGACATCCAATTATGCCAGCACCATTTTTTGGAGATTCTTTTTTTCTCATTGTAGAATTTTAGCTTCTGTGTCAAAAATCAGGTATCATAGGAGTGTGGATCCATATCAGGATCTTTGATTAGACTTCATCGGTCCACTTGGGTTTTACACCTATAACAAGCTGTTTTCAATATCTAGCTCCATAACAGAGCTCGATGGCAGGGATTTTGATGCCTCCAGAAGGAAGTTCCATTATTGGACAGAATTGTTTTGGCTATACTGGGTTTTTTGTTTTCCATATAAATTTGAGTAGTGTTCTTTCAAGGTCTTTGAAGAATTTTGTTGGGATTTTGATGAGGATTGCATTAAAATTGTAGAGTGCTTTTGGTAAGAGTACCATTTTTATTGTATTGATTCTATAGGTCCAAGAGCATGGGAGTTCTTTCCATTTTGTGATATCTTCTTCAGTTTCCTTCTTCAAAGACTTAAAATTCTTGTCAAATAGGTCTTTCACTTCTTTTTTTTTTTTGTTTTGTTTTGTTTTGTTTTTTCGAGACAGGGTTTCTCTGTGGTTTTGGAGCCTGTCCTAGAACTAGCTCTTGTAGACCAGGCTGGTCTCGAACTCACAGAGATCCGCCTGCCTCTGCCTCCCGAGTGCTGGGATTAAAGGCGTGCGCCACCACCGCCCGGCTGGTCTTTCACTTCTTTAGTTAGTGTTACCCCAAGATATTTTATGTTGTTTGTGACTATTGTAAAGGGTGATGTTTCTCTGATCTCGTTCTTGACCCTTTTAACATTTGTATATAGGAGGGCTACTTAATTTTTTGTGTGGATCTTGTATCCTGCCACATTACTGAGGGTGTTTGACAGCTGTAGGACTTCCCTGGTAGAATTTTTGAGGTTACTTATGTATACTATCATATCATCTGCAAATAGAAAAACAAAAAAAACAGACAAGCAAACAAATATTGGCAAACTAAATCCAAGAACATATAAAAAAAATCGTCTACCATAATCAAGTTGATTTCATCCCAGAAATGCAGGGATGGTTCAACATATGAAGATGTTGACTTCTTCCTTTCCAATTTGTATTCCCTTGATCTCCCTTTGTTGTCTTATTGCTCTAGCTAGAACTTTGAGTACTCTATTGAATAGATATGGAGAGACTGGACAGTCTTGTTTTGTTTCTGATTTTAGTAGAATTGCTTGGAATTTCTCTACCTTTAATTTGATGTTGGCTGTCAGCTTGTTGTATATTGTTTTTTATTATGTTTGGATATGTTCCTTGTATCTCTGTTCTCTCCAGAACCTTTATGATGAAGGGGTGCTGGATTTTGTCAAAGGCTTTTTCAGCATCTAATAAGATGATACTATGGCTTATTTTTTTTCTTTCAGTTTATTTATATGGTAGATTACATTGACAGATCTTCGTATGTTGAACCTGCATTTCTGGGATGAAACCAACTTGATTATGGTGGATAATTTTTTTTTTGATATGTTCTTGGATTTAGTTTGCCAATATTTGTTTGCTTGTATGTTTGTTTGTTTTTCTTTTTGAGACAGGGTTTCTCTGTGTAGTTTTTATGCCTGTCCTGGAACTAGCTCTTGTAGACCACGCTGACCTCGAACTCACAAAGATCCACCTGCCTCTACCTCTCGAGTGCTAGGATTAAAGGCACGCGCCACCATCGCCCGGCCATGTGCCAGTATTTTATTGAGTATTTTTGCATCAATGTTCATAAGGGGGACTGGTCTGTAATTCTCTTTCTTAGGTGAGTCCTTGTGTGGTTTCGGTATCAGGGTAATTATGGACTCATAAAAAGTTTAGCAATGTTTCTTCTGTTTCTATTATGCAGAAAAATTTAAGGGGTATAGGTATTAGCTCTTCTTTGAAGTACTGGTAGAATTCTTTGCTGAAACCATCTAGTCCTGGGATATATATATATATATATATATATATATATATATATATATATATATTTGGTTGGGAGACTTTTGGTGACTGCTTCTATTTTCTTAGGGGTTATAGGTCTATTTAAGTTGTTTATCTGGTCTTGATTTAGTTCTGATATGTGGTACCTATCCAGAAAATTGTTCTTTTCTTTTAGATTTTACAATTTTGTGGAGTAAAGGTTTTTGAAGTATGACCTAATGAGTCTCTGGATTTCCTCGGTGTTTGTCATTATATGCCCCTTTTCATTTCTGATTTTATTAATTTAGATATTTTCTCTCTGCCATTTGGTTATTTTGGATAAGGGTTTGTCTATCTTGTTGATTTTCTCAAAGAACAAACTCTTTTGTTTCATTGATTCTTTGTATAGTTTTCTTTGTTTCTATTTTATTGATTTCAGCTCTCAATTTTATTATTTCCTGTCATCTACTCCTCCTGCGTGAGTCTAATTCTTTTTGTTCTAGAGCTTTCAGGTAAGTTGCTAGTGTGAGATTTCTCCAAATTCTTTATGTGGGCACTTAGTGCTATGAGATTTCCTCTTAGCACTTCTTTCACAGTGACCCAAAGATTTGGGTATGTTGTGGATTAATTTACATTGAATTTTAATAAGTCTTTAACCTCTCTCTGTCTCTCTCTCCCTCCCTCCTTGCTTCACTCCCTTACCCCTCTTTCTTTCTTCCTTCCTTCCTTCCTTCCTTCCTTGACCCAGGGGTGATTCAATTAAGCATTGTTCAATTTTTATGAGTTTGTAGGCTTTCTGCAATTAGTGTTGTTGTTGAATTCTAACTTTAAGCCATGGTGACCTGATAAGGTACAGGGGGTTATTCCAATTTTTTTTTGTATCTGTTGAGGCTTGCTTTGTTACTGAGTATGTGGTCAGTTTTAGAGAAGATGGTGTAAGAAGTTGAGAAGAAGGTATATTCTTTTGTGTTTGGGTGAAATGTTCTATAGATGTCTGTTAAGTCCATTTGAATCATGACATCTGTTAGTTCTCTTATTTCTCTGTTAAGTTTCTGTCTGGCAGACCTGTTCACTGGTGAGAGTAGGGTATTGAAGTCTCCTACTATTAGTGTGTGGGTTTTGATTGTGATTTAAGCTTTAGTAATTTTTTTTTTACATATGTGGGTGCTCTTGTATCTGGGGTATAGATGTTCAGAATTGAGACTTTATCATGATGGATTTCTCCCATGATGATTATGTAGTGTCCTTCTCCATCTCTTTTAATTGATTTTAGTTTGAAGTTTATTTTGTTAGATATTAGCATAGCTACACCTGCTTATTTCTTATGTCCATTTGATTGGAAAATCTATTCCAATCTATTCCAAAGCATATGAGTTAATGAACAGGAACTACAGATGCAAGCATAACCAACAAAATTCAAAATATGGAAGAGAAGATCTCAGGCATTGAAGATATTATAGAGGAAATAGATTCATTGATTAAAGAAAATGTTAAATCCAATAAATTCTTAGCACAAAACATCCAGGAAGTCTGGAATACCATGAAAAGACCAAACCTAAAAGTATTAGGGATAGAACAAAGAAAAAGACACAGGAAATAAATTCAACAAAATCATAGAATAAAACTTTCCCAACCTAAAGAAGGATATGCCTATAAAGGTAAAAGAAGCTTACAGCTGGTCTACAAGAGCTAGTTACAGGACAGGCTCCAAAACCACAGAGAAACCCTGTCTTGAAAAACAAAAACAAAACAAAACAAAACAAAACAAAACAAAACAAAAAAAAAGAAGCTTACAGAACATCAAGTAGACTGGGCCAAAGAAAAGTCCCCTCACCATATAATAACCAAAACACTAAAATACAGAATAAAGAAAGAATATTAAGAGCTGCAGAGGGAAAAATAGCCAAGTAACAAATAAAGACAGACCTATCAGAATTATACCCAATAAAATTACTATGTTTGGGGCAGGGGGGCCTGGGGTTTTCCCAGGGGGACTCTAAGGACTAGAGACTGGGCTGTCCAGTTAGGGGGCTGGTTGCTCACCTTTTGGTCCGCTCTGTTAGTCACAGTCTGTGTCTCAGTGAGGACAAGCATTCTTCCTATTCACTGCATTAATTAACAGGATTTGTTGTTGTTGTACTGTTTTTTTTTGGGGGGGGGAGAATAAGACAGGGTTTCTTTGTGTAGCCCTGGCTATCCTGGAACTCACTCTGTAGACCAGACTGGCCTGGAACTCACAGAGACCCATCTGCCCCTGCCTCTGCCTCTGGAGTGCTGGGATTGAAGGCGTGGGCCACCACACCCAGCAACGTAACAGTTCTACTATTCTTACTCTGAGTTGGCAGATACAGCAGGTGTTTCTTTTCTCACACAAGGAATCTGTCCACACCACACCCTGGGTATCTGTCATTAAACCAGTTTATCAACTGCTTTTGCACTTGCCAACTTGAAATAAGATGGCAGAAACTGATAGTATCTCGTCTTCATTTTGGAAAAATTAGGTCCAAGCAGTGATCCTGTTGGGCAAAATTTTTGACACCCCACCCTATATTCAGTGACTGAGCATTTCTGGCTGAGCAGAATCATCTGTGTTGCAAGGAGGTGGCTTGTTTGTCCCGGCTGCCCAGAACTGAAATAACCACACAAAAACTATATTCATTAAATCACTGCTTGGCCCATTAGCTCTAGCTTCTTATTGGCTAACTCTTACATATTAATTTAACTGATTTCTATTAATCTGTGTATTGCCACATGGCTCTGGCTTACTGGCTAAAGTTCCCAGCATCTATCTCCAGTGGCCCCATGGCTACTCTCTGACTCTACCCTTCTTCCTTCCAGCATTCACTTTAGTTTTCCCTACCTATCCCTGTTCTTTTGCCCTATCACAGGCCAAGACAGTTTCTTTATTCATTAACCAATAAAAGCAACACATAGACAGAAGGACTTCCCACACCATCTGTGTTTGACCTTACCTCAACTGATACAAAAGAAAATCTTGGTTTTTAATTACTTGAATCAGATTATTATATAGCAGTTATTCTTTGTTGTATGATACCATGTTACTCTTGGGCACTTAATGTTTGCTAAGGTATAACTAGATGTTGGTAAAGACTGTGAAGAAATTACAAATGGAATTCTGTATTGAAGATCCAATTAAGTATTGGCATGCAGGGCAATGTCAGTTACTGTGTGTGTGTGTGTGTGTGTGTGTGTGTGTGTGTGTGTGTATGTGTGTGTGTTGCTTTTCTGTTTTTTTTCCCACAGTACATCACAAGTCTAACATTGTAAAACAACAGCCAGGTGGTGGAAACAACAGCCTTGCTTCAGATGAATTATTAATCAGAGCTTCACAAAACAAATAAAAAAGTTAGTATGGCTATGTCACCCACGAGCACTTTGGGATAATCTGCCTCTAGACTCAAGAAAATTATCTGTTGGTTCAACAATTATCTGTTAGAACAGAAGTTCCCATTTTCTTGCTGTTAGACAGTGTAAGGGATATTGAGGCAAGGGACGTCTAGGGAGCTACTTGTTCTTTGACTAGTATTATTTATAAACAGACAACAAAGATATTAAATTTGGTATTTGCCAGTGATTCAGAGAAGGAAGAAGTTATTGACTAGGTGGAACATCAGAGGCTTTTAGGGCAATGAAACTTTCTGATTTATACTTTATTTGTAGATATGAGGATGGTATGCCTATGTCAAAACCCACAGAATTGGATGAAACAAAGAACTCTACAATAAGATATATTACTTCATTATATACTAGCATCTGTAGAAGCATACTTCTCACCTGGTATATTAGCTCCTTTCTCCTTGCTATAGAAAAAGACAGAAGCAACTTAAAGAAGAGTTTATGTAGACTCATAGCATAGGAGGGCACATCCCATCGTGGCAGAGGAAACATGGCAGTAGGAGCATAAGCCTGCTGTTCACATTGAGTCTGTAGTCAGGAAGCAGAAAGAACTCAATGCTCATTTTCAGTTTGTGTTCTCATTTTCTTCTTTCTAGTTAGTCTGTGTCCCCAGCTATGGGTGGATCTACTCTCCAGTTTGATCCACCCCCTCTAAACATTCTCACCAACATTCCCAGGAGTGTGTCACCTAGATAATTCTAAACCAAGGCAAGTTGACAATGAAGGTTTTTCTGGTTAGTTTCTTGTCAACTTGACTCAAGGTAGAGTCATGTGGGAAGAGGGAACCTCAACTGAGAAAATTCCTCCATTGGAATGGCCTATACACAAGTCTGTGCATTTTCTTGGTAAACGATTGATATAATCAGGCTCAGCCTAATGTGAATGGCACTAACCTGGGTGGGTATTCCCGCAGTGTATAAAAAAGCAAGTCATGGGGAGCAAGCCTGCAAGTGTTATTCTTCCATAGTATCTGTTTCAGTTCCTGCCTTGCGCTCTTGCTCTGGTTTCCCTTGATAATACACTGTGATAAACCCTGCCATCTCCAAGCAGGTTTTGGTCAGTGTGTTTTATCATAGCAATAAGAGCAGGTCAGATTAAGTACCACACAAGGTAATAAATTCATTCATAACTCAGGGTTCATTCTTTTACTTTCTTTCTTTTTTGTTTTTTGAAAAGGGTTTCTCTGTAGCTTTGTAACCTGTCATGGAATAAGCTCTTATAGACCAGACTGGCCTTGAACTCACAGAGATCCACCTGCCTCTTCATCCTTAGTGCTGGGATTAAAAGCATTTTCTCAAAAAGCATTTTCTCAATTAATGATCAATGGGAAAGGGCCCAGCCCATTGTGGGTGGGGCCATCCCTGGGTTGGTAGTCCTGGGCTCTACAAGAAAGCAGGCACAGTAAGCCAATGGAAGCAATCCAGTAGGCAGCATTCCTCCAGGACCTCTACATCAACTCCTGCCTCCAGGTTTCTGCCCTGTTTGAGGTCCTGTTCTGACCTCCATCAAGAAACAGTGCTGAGGGACTATACGTCAAATAAATCCGTTCATTCCTAACTTGCTTTTTGGTCATGGCATTTTATCACAGCAATAGGAACCCTAACCAAGACACAGGGGAAATTTCATATACAATCCAGTCTTTTTTTTTTTTTTTTTTTTTTTTTTTTTTTTTGGTTTTTCGAGACAGGGTTTCTCTGTGGCTTTGGAGCCTGTCCTGGAACTAGCTCTGTAGACCAGGCTGGCCTCAAACTCCCAGAGATCCGCCTGCCTCTGCCTCCTGAGTGCTAGGATTAAAGGCGTGCACCACCATGGCCCGGCATACAATCCAGTCTTAAGCTAACTAGTGAATTCCATTCTAAGTATTTCTGTCAAAGAATGCTTCAGAGACAGGGAAACAGCTCAAGAGGAGCTTCTGCTGAAAGAGCTAAGAAAGGAAGTTTGGCTTTGCCATTGAATTGGGAGCATGATGTATCAGATAGGGACTGAGGCTGGTGCTGCCATCACCTTGGTACCATCCAGCTACCATGTGGACCTAAGAGTAAGCCTAGCATAGATGAAACAGTGACGGAATGACTGGACATAAAATACTGACTACATAATTTTAGCCCTGAAGTTAGCCAGGCCTGATAGCAGCATTAGCCTAAAATCTATAGTTATGTAGGCAGTAAACTTCTTTACTGACATCCTTGTACTTATCATTGTAATTGCCAGTACTTTTCAACTAGACTGTCAGACTCATGAATGTGATGACTGTCTTCAGTTCTATTCCTGGTATCTGGTAAAGCACCTGACTCACAGAGGATATTGTCAGCTTATGCTTCCGGATGGATGCTTAGTTAATACATTTTGCTATTTAAGTATTTTAGAGACTAATTAACTTTCTGTGTATTTCTGGCTTTACAACTTCACAACTATATTTTAAGTATAAAGTGAATACATGACTCAAAGAACTCAGTATTATCTTCTGAATATCATGACTTGTATTTTTGGTGGCTGATGTCATTTAATACAGTCTGTAACATCTCCACAGTAAAAATCTACCCAAAAGACATATTTTCTTCTTATCAGTTCACATCCTGTCTATCACCTCCAACCAGATCTAGTAGCACTCTGATTTGGAATCCTCCCATAGATCCATATTTGCCTTTCTCCTTGGAAGCCCTTCCTGCCTCCTTCAGGTTGATGTTTCTTGTTCATTTGTTAACTCTCTCATTCATGTGTTAAGCTTGTGACTCATGGGTTTATTGCTATATGACAATGTTGGGTCTACAGACTTAAACAGCATCTTACTTGGTTCAAGACTGTACAGTCTGGCTGTCTCTACTGAGCTTAGCTGGGAGATCCTTAAGATCTTGGACTCTCTTAAGTACCTGTACTCAGTGACTGGGCTGGTGGTTACCTCGTCTGCAGCAACCTTGGCTAGAACAGCAACAATTTGCCTTGTGCATATTTTATTACATTATCCTGAATATTAACTAAGCTCCTTTGCATTCATGATATTGCAGGATAAAAGATATTAGAGGAAATAACTGGTGGTAATGTATAATAAACACAAATCTGGACCTAATACAAAGAGGCTTTATTGAAAATGGTTGCTGCAAAGGAAGAACGGCCATTGTTGCTGTGGAGAGAAGGAGACAAGAGTGAGCCAAGCATCAGACAAAAAGAAAGAGGAATAAACACATTGAGACTGCCAGAAAAGAGGTGGAACAGCAAGGCCACAGCTATCAGTAACAAAAACAGCAGAATCTCTATGCCTAGGCCTTGAAACTGAAATGCTAGCCAATGACAGTGTCTAAGGAGTCCACATTTCCTAGGCCTACCAGAAGCTATTAGCACATGCAGGGCTAAGGGCCCAGGTACCATGGCCTACACAGGAGTGGAGTGGTAGTAATGAAGTGTTCAAACTACTGCTGCTCCCGCCTGGCTACTGTCACTACCCACTGCTGTCCAAGTTCGAGGGAAATAGAAGCTAACCAACAGGAGCCTTAGAAAACTCCTCACTAGCCATAACTCCTATCCAGGTAGAGCAAAAAGAAGCCACTGCTGAAGATTGAAATATTTGGTATGCGAAGTCTTTTTATTTTATTTTATCGACTACACATTTTTCTCTGCTCCCCTCCCTTCCTCTCCCATTCCCTTCAACCCTCTCCCATGGTCCCCATGCTCCCAATTTACTCAGGAGAGCTTGTCTTTTTCTACTTGCCATTTAGATTAGATCTATGTATGTCTCTCATAGAGTCCTCATTGTTGTCTAGGTTCTCTGGGATTGTGATTTGCAGGCCGGTTTTCATTGCTTTATGTTTAAAATACACTTATGAGTGAGTACATGTGATAATTATCTTTCTGGGTCTGAGTTACCTCACTCAAAATGCTGGGTTTTTTTTCAGTCATCCATTTGCCTGCAAAATTCAAAATGTCATTATTTTTATCTGTTGTGTAATACTCCATCATTCACCTAGGTGTAGTTGACCTCCTTGGGTTGGGAGTTTTTCTTCTAGTACCTTTGAAAGACCCCCAGTGTGGGGAGACTCTCACTCAAGTCTCGGGATAACATGACCCCCCCCCCTCCAGTAACTCACGAGAGACCATCCTTGCTGCAATCACACAAGGCTTATTTGACAAGCCAGGAACCAGTGGACTGGGGCCGAGAATCACAACCCACGCAGGGGAGGAGTTCGACCCCAAATAAGTACGCTACATTTTTAGGTGGTAGATAAAAGAGCTAAAAGAATCAGCAGGCTGCTGCTTTTCTTCCAGTACGCATAGAGGCTAGCAGATAACCAGGCAACCTGGGGAAAACTAATAGCAATTGATCAGATAGCACATACACCAGATGCTGAAGTTTCTAATGGGCCTAAGACTAGAGTTAGATTTACTGCTGTAAGCAAAAAAGAGACCCAAGTCTCTAAATTATCAGTTCGGACCTATGCTGTAATCACCATTTTGTGGTTGGTGTTGTGGGTCTTTCTCTGCGTAGCAGTTAATTATCTCTTCTGCTGTCCTTGAGGGACCTGAACTAAAATCAGCAGCAAACTGAGGTGAAGGTGAGTATAAGGAGTTAGGAATCTTTTGAGTGAGGTAAAGTCAGAGCAGCAATTTGGGCTGCGTCCTTGGATATCTGTGACTATCTTAGATGGAACGCTTATGCCTGGGCCCTAAGCACTGACTAAGTGCCTACTGGATAAAGATAATTGCAGGAAGGCAGATCTCTGCATTTACCTAAGAGAGAGGAACAAAGCCTGGCAGTGGGAAACTGTTCTGAACTAGGGAGTTAATTCCCAAATGTGCAACAGAAGAGAAGTCAGCTAAGTGAAAAAATCTGCAGCAAAAGACAGCCACTTTATTCACAAAGCAATAACACCAAAAAGCCTCGCCTTTTGGTTTAGCCTTTACCAGATCCCTTGGTTCTGATAAGCTGTTTGTGAAAAGACAACTGAGCAATTACTGTATAATGTTGGGGATTATAGCTAGATGGATTTTTTTTAACCCTGTTTTCTGTTTCCTTTCTGGTCTTTTGGCCTGAGTGGCTTGTGGTTCTGGTGACCAGTGCGTCAGTGGACCAGTGAGTCAGGTCCAGCAGTGTTGGAGCCCACAAGACTATACATTGAATGCACAGCTGACAGACTGATAGACAGATCCACAGGAAGTGTGTACACAACCACATGGAATCACCCGTTTTACAGAGCTGCAGGAGCACTTGTCTTTTGGAAAAGTTGCTCTCATATCTGTAAAAACCTTGTGTAGCCATAATTCTTCCCTTCAAAATGGGATTCATTCTCAGAACACCTCAGCAGTGTAAAGAGAATGACCTTGCTCCATTCCTCCACACCAAGAGGCCTTAGAGGGATAACATTCACTCTTTGTTCTAAGAGTAAAATTTACATAGAGTCAATCCCACAAAATTATCTGCTAAGAGACCACATAGAAATTTTTATAGAAGACAGGCCCTGAGCAGGAAGGCAGCATGCCCCACCTTTGCTAACAAACAAATATGGCAGACCCCAAAGCTGGTTATCACAGAAGAGATTAGATGAGGAGAACGGGTAGGTCCAGGATTCAGGGCTGTTTAGTAACTTTATCTAATGGTTTGGAATGTCAGATACTTCCCCTTGACTGCTAGCTCTTTCCTGGCTTGGGTTACCTGTTGCAGAGTACAACTTTGTCAGGTTCTACCTGCCCTTTTTGTGATTTTGATATGCATATTATCACTGTCCTTGCCTATGGAATTTTCCAAGGAAGTCTGTACAAACTAGAAACCCTGTGGAGATCAGCCCTTACTGTTACTCTCCTTCTTCCCACTTGTCCTTCCTCTCCTCAGTGCCCCCTTTCATTCACTTTCTCCCCTCTCATGAAAAATAAAGAACATGCAGAGGTAACATATTTGAGTTATTTTTTTTTTTTTTTACCCTCAGATCCTTGCCTGCTGTAGACACCCATTTCTGAGGGGGTACTGAGGCTGGTACTCAAGGCCATCCATACAGCAGGGTAACTCTGCTGGGGTTTTAGTGGCCTGTTTACCCCCAGGGTTTTGGGTGGCAGTGTTGCCTCTGGGGTTCTGGGAGCTGACCTGGCTTCTGTGGTCTGTATATTGGCATGGCCTCTGATAGAGCAGGGGGGTCTCTGGGTTCTGGATACTAGAGTAGCCCCTGGTAGAGCATGGGGCTTCTGCTGGAGTTGTGCAGAGGATTGCTCATGTTTTTTTTTTTAACCTCTATTAATTCGGTATTTTATTGTGAACCTTTCACAAAATTTTATTGCTATGTTTATTTTACTTATAATGTTTGATAACATTGATAAAATAATGAATTTTAGTTAAAAGAATGAGCAAGACAATTGATAAAAGGCAATGTTGGGTCATCAAACCCTTCTCCACAGTTGTGGTTTAATGAGAATGGCCCCCATAAGCTAAAATATTTGAGTGGTTCCTAGTTGCTGCACTGTTTGGGGAAGGATTAGGAGCTATGACCTTGTTGGAAGGTGGTTGACGTCAGGATTAGGCTTGGAGGTTTCAAAAGCCCAATCATCAGAATCAGTCTTGCCCTCCCTCCGTCCCTCCGTCCCTCCGTCCCTCCCTCCCTCCCTCCCTCCCTCCCTATTTCCCTCCCCCTCTGTCTCCCTCCCTCCCTTTTTCCCTCTCCCCCCTCCCTCCCTCCCTTCCTCCTGCTTATGGATCAAAGTAAACCCTCAGGTACTGCTCTAGCGCCATGCTTGTCCGCTTGCCTGCCATGCTTCCCCACCTTGATAACCATGGACTCACCCTCTATAACTATAAACAAACCCCCAATTAAATACTTTCTTCTATAAGTTGCCTTGGTTATGGTGTCTCTTTGTGGCAACACAAAAGTAACTAGGGTACTGCCAGAGACTTTTTTTTAACTCACTTTTTCTAAGTGGGTCATTTTGACAAATATATTCAGTGACTAATGTCTAATTTCTGTATTCTGAGCAGCTGTTTCCTTGTTTAATTTCCATTTACGCAATTATTTTCCATGCATTTTCTTCTCTTTTTTCCTTGTTTTCTTAGTGCCCTCCATTCCCTCAGGCTCTTATACTTTTTTTCAGCCTCCTCTTCCTTGGGGTTCCCTGAGTCCTGAGGGAAGGGATTTGATAGAGACATCCCATTCAGGACTCAGTGTTCCAAGGTTTCTCACTCTATGTAATTTGTCTGGTTGTGGATCTCTGTTTATGTTTCTATCTGCAGGAGGAAGCTTCTCTGATGATGGCTGAGCAAGGCACTGATATATGAGTGTAGCAGAATGTCATTAGGACTCATCTTAAATCTATGTTTGGGGCTGGAGAGATACCTTGCTCATGGTTACAAGAATTTACTGCTCTTGAAGAAGACTGGGGTTCAGTTTCTAGCACTTCAGTGGCTCACAACCACCTGTAACTCCAGTTCCAAGGCATCTATTGATTCTTCTGCAAGAATCAGGTACACACATGGTGCAAACGCATGTGTGCAAACACTAACACATAAAATAAATAAGTTTTCAAAGAAATTAAAACTGAAACAATTAATGCCAACATTGTTTGGACTTATCTGTTATTCATGTTCTAGAATTATCACTTGCTTATTTTCATTCTTCTTAGTCACAGTGCAAAATAGGCTTAACATTGCTCCATTGCAAGCATGTATGCTGCATGTGTAGCATGTTCTGTGTTACTGTTTTGGTTATGTCATGCATTCCATTTTTATTCCTTCTTTTAATGTATCAGTAATTCATAATTTATAAACATGATTTAGGGGCATATTACATAATCTTTTTATTTTTAATTTCAAATTATTACATTATAATTGCAGAATTTTTCTTGTGCACACCAATTTTTTGGAATCATTAGACATTTTTTGCAACCTAGCTAAAAGCTATTTTTCAATATTCTGTGCATTAAATGTAATGTTGTACATTATCAGCGTTGTGTTTTTAATGTTTTTGCCTAGTCTTATTGAAATTGTATATGCTTGAAATATCAGCTTTTAGAAACTAAATTTTGCCTAAATTTCTTCTTTTGTTGATTCTGATGTTTTTGTCTCAAAGCCTATATGGTTTGATTTATACACAGTGTTGTGCTTTCCTGTCGCTTTAAGGGACAAGCCACGCCCACTCCCATTATTTCTGACCTGCCTGCCGCCATCTTGGGCCCTTCCTTTTCTGCTTCCTTGACGTGCGTGCTTTTTATTATAAGGAAGACCTGGGAATGTTATGGTTTTGGTCCCTTTAAGAGACAAGCTACAACCACTCCCCTCCCCATCCGCTGAGGCAGACTGATCTTCAGCTTCCAGCCTGAGCTTGCTCTCTTTTCCATCTTCCTCTCGGAGAGGCAGCTTCGCTTCTGCCTCTCTGCCCACTTCTCTGCTTCCCCCTTCTCTGTCTCTTTCTTCTCTTCTCTCTCTCTCCCTCTCTCTCTGTCCCCCCCTTCACCCTTCCTCTTCCATAACCCCCTGAATAAACATTCAACCTCACCCTGCATGTCATGTCTATCCATGTTTCTGTCTTCTACCTGCCCGCCATGTGTCTCCCTGCCTGGAACCAGCCATTGCTCGGGGACCAGCAGCCGTCTCTGCCTGGGGCCCACTGCCTGCTGCCACATGGCCCGCCACCACTGCTCTGAGACCAGCAGCCGTCTCTGCCTGGGACTGGCTGCTCTCAGGGCCTGCTGTCTGCCGCCACATGGCCCGCCACCACCGCTTGGGCCACCGCTCTGGGACAGGCAGCCCTTTCTGCCTGGAACTGACTGCTCCCAGGGCCCGCTGCCTGCCACCACATGGCCCACTGCCACCATTTGGGACCTACAGCATTTCTGCTGCCTACTGCCACCGGGGATCTTGGTCAGGCTGCACCGTAGCGGACGAACACCCAGGCCCTGTGAACAGGTGTCCGAGCTCACAGGGGGGGTGCTATAACCTGGCTGAATCGACTCGAGCCTCCGACAGGAGAGGGATTCCTGGGCAGGAGGGATTCAGCCAAGGTCAGGCCGCACCGTAGTGGCATGCTGCACCGTAGCAGCAGTTAGGATGAAAAGAAGGAAGAAAAGGAATGAAAAAAGAAAAAGAGGAAGAACTGGAGACCCTGGGCCTCCAGGTGCGGGTGAGCTGAGGGGCTGGCTAAGGCCAGCCGTCTCAGGCATAGGCTTAGCACAGGAGACAAGCCGAATTGAATGCCAGCGAAGAGAACAACCGAGGCCCTGAAGGCCTGCGGTTGGAGGTCCCCCATCCCTAGAAACCGCAAAGGGTTGCCGGGAGCTCAACGGTCAATCCCTTGGGTTAAAAGAGATGGTTAAGCTGGTCGAGATGGGGACACTCATGATTAATTGACTTGTTGTTTGGAGGAGCTGCATCCAGGCAGATGGAACACCTGGGTCATTGTAGAGAAGGTCCTCGAGTCCTGATTCTGCCCCAAGAAGGAGCTCAGAGTCCCGGATGGCACCTAAAGCCGGAACTCCGGCCCCAGGTGGAAGTCCGGGGCAGGCGAATCATCCGAGTCACGCGGCACCAGAATGTTGTTCTTTTTTTAAAAAATGCTGCAAGATCCCCAGTGGCAGTAGGCAGCAGAAATGCTGTAGGTCCCAAATGGTGGTGGCGGGCCATGTGGTGGCAGGCAGTGGGCCCTGGGAGCAGCCAGTCCCAGGCAGAAATGGCTGCTGGTCCCAGAGCGGCGGCCTGAGCGGTGGTGGTGGCGGGCCATGTGGCGGCAGACAGCAGGCCCTGAGAGCAGCCAGTCCCAGGCAGAGACAGCTGCTGGTCTCAGAGCAGTGGTGGCGGGCCATGTGGTAGCAGGCAGTGGGCCCCAGGCAGAGACGGCTGCTGGTCCCCGAGCAATGGCTGGTTCCAGGCAGGGAGACACATGGCGGGCGGGCAGAAGACAGAAACATGGATAGACACGACATACAGGGTGAGGTTGAATGTTTATTCAGGGGGTTATGGAGGAGGAAGGGTGAAGGGGGGAACAGAGAGAGAGAGAGAGAGGGGGAGAGAGAGAGAGAGAAGAGGAGAAAGAGACAGAGAAGGGGGAAGCAGAGAAGTGGGCAGAGAGGCAGAAGCGAAGCTCCCTCTCCGAGAGGAAGATGGAAAAGAGAGCAAGCTCAGGCTGGAAGCTGAAGATCAGCCTGCCTCAGTGGATGGGGAGAGGAGTAGGTGTGGCTTGTCTCTTAAAGGGACCAAAACCATAACATTCCCAGGTCTTCCTTATAATAAAAAGCACGCACATCAAGGAAGCAGAAAAGGAAGGGCCCAAGATGGCGGCAGGCAGGTCAGAGGTAATGGGAGTGGGCGTGGCTTGTCCCTTAAAGCGACAGGAAAGCACAACACACAGGTCCATTATTATGATTTCTTCTTGGTAGTCGTGGTTTCTTTGATAAAATTGTTGTATTCTCTTTTGTCTTTTTTGTTGCTGCTAATAGCTTTTTTTTCCTAATTTTTTTTGAATAGGGAGGTTTTGTTTGTATTTTGAAATAGGACATTACTGTGTAGCCAAATCCTCTTGCCTTTGCCTCTTAATCACAGAGCTTCTAGATGTGAGCCATCACAGAGAAGTGGAATGCTAGAGATCAAGAGCCAAAATTATCCTGGTCTGTCTTCAGTCATCTTTTAAAAGTATATCACATTTGCTTGTGTGAATGCATGCCACAGTGCATGTTTGTAGCTTAGAGGATAACTGTGGGGCTCCATTCTCTATTTCCAACATGTGGGATCCAGGGATCAAACTCCATGCCTTGGTCTGCAGGGCCATCTCACTGGCCCGTTCGCCTCCTTAGTAGGCACATATTAACATCTCTGAGATTTGACCAAATTAACATATTTGTAACTATTGGGTAAAACTTTTAGATTGTATTAACTTAGCAAACTACTTACTTCTATCAACCCCAAAGCTAATAGTGTCATATGATAATACCTGAAATATGTAGCAGAGCCTTCTCTGCTTCCTTGTAACCTTCCTGCCTGAGATCCCCACCGATGTATTTGATAAATTCATGGACCCATGGTTTTTACTTTATTTATTTGTTGTTCTATGTTTATAAAAACTCTTCCATGATGTAGTGTGTTACTCTTAACAACTTAAATCCATGTTCCTGGGCTGTAGTTGTTCATCTTTGGTTCAGAATAAACTATATTTTATCCATTCATTTAATCAAGAATGATGAAGATTATTTCATGGTTTCCAGAGGGAAGATGGCAAGAAAGCCAAGTTCATTAATTTCAGACAGTAACTGGAGAATTTTCAGTTGCTAGAAAGTAATCATTTATAAATGTGGACATCGTGATGCAGTAGGTGGAGGAGAGAATGAACTGTAATGTTCTAATAATATCAAAGGAACACGTGTGGGTGTCCGTGGTACTGCTATGCTGAAGATGTGCTAAGGACTTAAATGACTGCTAGCATAGGAATGAGGACAAAGCGTGAGTTAAGAACAATCTAGGCCCTTGATCACTCTGTGCTGATGATGCCTTGACCCCAAAGCCCTTGGGATATGTCATAAATGATGGCTATTTTACTGCCTTCTTTCTCATTTGGATTTTCTCTACTTCCTTCTTTTTATTATTGCTCTGACTACAATTTTCGATGGTTTACTGACAAAAGAAAAAAAAGGAGTGAGGTTGGGCAGTGGTTGTGCAATGGTTGCACACACCTTTAACCCCAGCACTTGGAAGGCAGAGGCAAACAGATCTCTGTGAGTTTGAGGTCAGCCTGGTCTATAAAGAGAATTCCAGATTAGGCAGGGCTGTTATACAGAGAAACCCTGTCTTGAAAAACAGAAAACCAAAATGGTAAAAAAAGGGCATGAACTTAGAAAGCTTTCAGCTTTTCCTCAGTTTGATGTTAGACACAGGCTTACAGGAGATCTCCCTTCTTAGGTTGTACAGAGCTCTTATTATGGAAAGTGTTAAGGGGTAATGTCTTAGTTATGATTTCTATTGCTGTGGCAAAACACCATGACCAAAAAGCAAGTTGGGGAGGAAAGGGTTTATTAGGCTTACACTTCAGCATTGCTGTTCATCACTGAAGAAGTCAGGACAGGAACTCAAATAGGGTACCGTCCTGGAGACAGGAGTTGATACAAAGTTCACGGAGGGTGCTTCTCACTGGCTTGTTTCCTTCCCATGGCTTGCTCAACCCACATCTTATAGAACCAAGACCACCAGTCCAGGGATGGTACCACTCACCATGGGCTGGGCCCTCCCCCATTGATCACTAATTGAGAAAGTGCCTTACAATTGAATCTCATCAAGCATTTCCTCAACTGAAGCTCCTTCCTTTGATG
The DNA here is from genome assembly GCF_018167655.1 of Microtus oregoni. Classification (NCBI taxonomy): domain Eukaryota; kingdom Metazoa; phylum Chordata; class Mammalia; order Rodentia; family Cricetidae; genus Microtus; species Microtus oregoni. The sequence goes on from NW_024543072.1 coordinate 39,587,432, forward strand.
ACTCTAGCTTGGGTCAAGCTGACACACAAAGCCAGCCAATACAGGTATCCATCAGAGAAGACTGCTTGGACATGGGTTTAAGTCAACAGAAAGTATGTATTAGTCAGCCAGAGACCACACTGTGTATTTGGAATTCTAGAGTATCACCGATCAACTACAGAAGTTAAAAAGCGAAGTTAGTACATCATGAGACTTTCCCAGAACTATGGGCTTTGATGGATTAGGCCTTTGTTTTAGCTTTCAGCAGGTACCACTGTCCATGTGCTGAGTTTTACAGCTGGGAGGGTACTTTAAACATGGAGTCAGTTGTGCTAAGGGCTCTGAGCCTACTAAGGTCTGGGACCTTGCTACTGCAAGCATGTCAAATTTTATGAAATGATTTTTCTGAATCTGCTGAGATCTTCATGTTGATTTGTCTTCAATTCTGTTAATATGGTAAATAAGAGATTTATACGTATTGGATCATTCTTGCATCGCTGAATGAAACCTGTTTAGTCATGGTGATAATCTTTCAAAGGCGCTTTTATAGTATATTTGCTAATGTTTTGTTGAGAAAATTTGTGTCTTTGATCATCAGAGATATTAGTCTGTACCCTGTGTGTGTGCGTGTGTGTGTGTGTGTGTGTGTGTGTGCCTGCATTTCCTTGGCTTTGATATTTATGCAACCCTCATAGAACCAGATTAGGAGAATTGTCTCCTCTTAACAATTTTTAAGAAAAATTCTTACTCATTTTTCTCTAAATATTTATTCGAAATCAGCAGGCTTTTTTAAAGATATATTTATTTATTATGTATATAACATTCTGCCTTCATGTGTGCCCACACGCCAGAGGAGGGCGCCAGATCTCATTACAGATGGTTGTGAGCCACCATGTGGTTGCTGGGAATCGAACTCAGGACCTCTGGAAGAGCAGCCAGTGCCCTTAACCACTGAGTCATCTCTCCAGCCCCCAGGGTTTTTTTTTTTTTGATGGAAGGCTCTGGGTTATTTTATTGTTGTTCTTGTTTTGTTTTGCAATTGAATCTAATTTCTTACTAGTGAGGTGTTAGAGTTTTATATTTCACTGTGATTCAATATTAATAAAGTTAGATGTGCCCAAGGACTTGTCTGTATCCTCAACGCTGTCAGGTTTGTTTGCATCTAGATACTTATAGTATTCTCCAGTATGCCTTTTAGTTTCTGTGGTATCATTTCAAGTATTTCTTTTTCCATCTTTTTTATTATGATAGTCTGAATGTAATGGGCCCCATTAACTCATGGGGTGTGGCACTATTAGGAGGTGTGACTTTGAAGTAGGTATGGCTTTGTTGGAGGATGCGTGTCACTGTGGAGACAAGATTTGAGGTTTCTTATGCTCAAACTGTGACTAGTGTCTCAGATCACCCAACATAATTTCTATTAACTCTCATGTAAATGTATTAATTCTCAGCCCCTTCTCCAGCACCATGTTGCCTGTATGTCACCATATCTCACCATGATGACAATGGACTAAACCTCTGAAACTGTAATCTACCCAGTTAAATGTTTTCCTTTATAAAAGTTGCTGTGGTAATATTATCTCTCCACAGCAACTGAAACCCTAAGACAGCTATTTATTTAATTATTCTTCCTTCTATTCACTCTTCATTACTTGCCTGACAGGCATAGACAGACTTTTCTTTTTGGGTTGCCAGCTCACCAAAAATGACACTGATACTTATTATTAATTATAAAAGTTTGGTCTTGCCGAGTGGTGGTGGTGCACGCCTTTAATCCCAGCACTCAAGAGGCAGAGTCAAGGGGGCTGGAGAGATGGCTCAGCGGTTAAGAGCACTGACTGCTCTTCCAGAGGACCCGGGTTCGATTCGCAGCATCCACATGGCAGCTCACAACTGTCTGAAAATGTAGTTCCACGAGATCTGACACCTTCACACCAACGAGCATAATAAAGTTAAATAAATAAATAAATAAATAAATAAATAAATAAATAAAAGAGGCAGAGGCAGGCGGATATCTGTGAATTCAAGGCCAGCCTGGCCTACAAGAGCTAGTTCCAGGACAGGAACCAAAAGCTACCGAGAAACCCTGTCTCGAAAATCCAAAATAAATAAATAAATAAATAAATAAATAAATAAAAATAAAATAAAAGTTTGGTCTTAGCTTAAGCTTGTTTCTAACTAGCTCTTATAACTTAAATTAATTCACATTTTTAGATACATTCTTTTTTTTAATTAATGTATTTATTATATATACACATACCAGAAGAGGGCACCAGATCTTATTATTGATGGTTGTGAGCCGCCATGTGGTTGCTGGGAATTGAACTCAGGACCTCTGGAAGAACAGTCAGTGCTCTTACCCTCTGAGCCATCTCTCCAGCCCTTTAATCTACATTCTTCCATGAACTCCTTACCTCATCTTCATTATGCTCATCTTGGTTATCCCATGTCTGGCTGATGACTCTGGCTCTGTCTTTCTTCTTCCCACTGTTCTCTGCCTGAAAATCCTGTCTAGCTATTGGTCATTCGGCTTTTTTTATTAAACTAACTAGACTGACACACCTTCACACAGTGTAAAGGAATATTCCGCAACAGACAGGTATTGCTGTAGAGTCTATGTTGCATTCCCCTGCCTCAGCCTCCTGAGTACTGGCATTTGAGATATGCACCATCTCACCCGGTTTCTTTTATCTTAATCAATGAAAGGATTTCTTAGTTTTTAAAAATCTCTTTGAAAAACAGATTTTGAAAAGCATCTATTTGCTTTTTTTGTTTTGTTCTAGTGTTTTCTTTGTAAGTGAAAGACCTGGGTAAATCCAGACCTCCCCTAGCAGGAAAAAAATAGAGCCAAAAAAATCTAAGCAGGGAGGGAAGAATCAGAAATCTAGGATTAGCTGGTTCAGTGGTTCAGTGACTCTGTTTCAGGAACTAGCTGAAGATAAAGTTAGATTGTAATCTTGAAAATAATCTTGAGAAACAGGGAGTTGCCCCCTTGTGATCATCACTGGTATTTTCGGAATTTTCTATGACACCCTCCCTACCCCCTTGCAAGAAAAAGTTCTGCCACTGACCCCACAGCCATAAAAAGAAAATCCACATTACTCACCTTCTATCAGTTAAAGACACTGCCCCGGCGGAGGGAGCCCAAACTTTATTCAGGAAAAATAAGCTTGACCCCTGTGACTGAAAGACCACTAAGTTCCCCTTGACCACTGAGTCAGCCATTAAGAAAATATATTTGTGTTTATTGTGAATAGTAAGACTAATAAACACCAGATCAAGCCAACTGGGTCAATCAGCAAACCCCATTACCCTGAAAGAAGCAAAGTCAACAGCTGATCAGGTCTGTTAGAAAGAAGGCATGCATTTGACTCTCTCCTGCTTAAAATGGTTTAGGTATTGCTAAAAAAAAAAATTGAGATCATCTAAATTGAGTCCAGCTAACTAATTATAAATACATATTTTTCCTTCTACAAAAATAAAATGATTGCAATTTAACAATGAATGTAAATAGAGAAAATACTATTTAAAAACACTACCGTTTCACTGCATTCTTTCCCACATTTTAAATATTATGTTCCATTTTTTATATTTTTTTTGTCTATTGCTCTTAACATATGAATAGAGTTACTATTTTAAATCATCTCACCTTTTAGTCTAAATACAAAAATTATAAATCTTATTCCCCATTTACAATCCTAGTGAATTCTGAATTTACCTATATAGTCTTTCTGGTGAATATTATGCATTCCAGACTTCTTTTTTAGTATCTCCTTCCATTTGAAGGATATCTTTTAATATTTCCTGCAGAAAAGGTTTGGTAGTTCTACATTCTCACTGCTGTTGTTTGAGCATGCCTCTAGCACTCTTGAAGCTCTGAGGGACAGCTTTGCTATGACTTCGTGTTCTTTTAAAAACAGGTTTTGTTTTTGTTTTGACCTCTAGGGCAGAACAGTTCCAAATTGGTCTTTAAAAACCTATTAGGTTAAGGTTCTCATAATTTTTAAAGGTAGTCTTTATACTTACAGATTTTTGTCAATTTAATAAAATAAAATGAATCTTTCCACTTCTGATTGTAGATTTGCCTAATCTCTTTAACACAAAATTTTCTTTATCAGTTTTAAAGTTCTCATATTTTTACAATTACTATGTCTTCTTTAAATACAGATCCATTTACCTTTATAAATGTCTCTCTGTGTGTAGCCTACTCCCCCTCTTCCTTCCTTCTCTTCTTCTTTTTCCCTTTCTTTCTTGTCCTCCCCCTCTTCCCTTCCCTTCTCTTCTTCTCCCTTCCTCATTTTTTTCCAGACAGGGTTTCACTGTGTAGTCTTGTCCTAGAACTCACTTGCTCTTTAGACCAGGGTGGCCTTGAACTCAGAGATCCTCGCTGCCACGGCCACCCAAGTGCTGGGATTAAGGGTGGGAACCACCACTGCACAGCTTCCTCTTTTTCTTTCTAAGACTTATCTTTATGAGTATGAGTATTTGCATGCATGTATATATACACATATATACAAGCATGTTCAGGCCTGGTACCCGTGGAAGTCAGAACAGGGCATCAGATTCTCTGGAACTAATGTTAGTTACAGATAATTTTTAACTGCCATGTGGGTGGTGGTAATTGAACTCAGGTCATCTGTAAAGGCAGCAAGTGTTCTTACCTACTAGGTCTTGCCTCTGTCCTTATTCTTATCTTAAAGAGTATTGTGTGTGTGACATTTAGAATGTGATAGCTTAAATGCAATGTGGTATCTTGGGTTGCATTCTGGAGTAGAAAAAGCATATTAGTTGAGAAACTGGTGAAAATCCAAGTAAGGTTTGCAAGTTTATTTAATAGTAATATACCAGCATGGTGGGGATCTTATGAAACATATACATGTGAAAACACCATAGTGAAATACATTACTCTGTGCATCAACTTTAAAAATTAATATAAGAATATAGCTTTTTATAAAGAAAATGTGGCACATATAATAATGGAATTTTATTTAACTGTAAGAAGAATGAAAACAGATGGAACTGAAAAATTATGTTAAATGAAAAAGCAGACTTGGGAAGACAAATATCACGTTGTTTTTCTTATGTATAATATAGATAGATGATGGATAGATAGATAGATAGATAGATAGATAGACAGATAGATCTTATCAAAGTAGAAAGGAGACTATAAGAGGGAAGGGAGGGGCCTAAAGAGAGAAGGGAGGAGGAAACGAGAGAGTAAAAGAATGTATATGTCATAAAAGTACAGGAGGAAATTTGAGATATAAAAAGGGGCAGGAAGAGGAGGGATTGAGGAGGGTAGTAAGGGCAGTTAATCATAATGAAATATATGTGTATATAAAGATATAGTAAAACCACTTGCTTTGTATGTTAAAATGTTAATAAAAATAAAGAGCAATAAAACTATTAAATTTAGCCGAAGGACTTTGAGGTTCTCTATGAGAGTGGGAGGCCGCTGGCTTTCCGTGAGGAAGTGACATAACATGATTTGCATTTTCAGAAGGTTTGAAATTCATACATGATGACTCATGCAGGAAAATAGAACTTTCTATAATTTAGCTTGACTAGCTTAAAATTTCTTACTTCCTCCTACTAGTAAAAATAACTTGAAGACATATTTTTAAGGGTACTAGTCATTCTGGGGAAAAAAACTACTTCTCAATCCCGTTTCCCTTGGGATAAATATCTAGTGTTTATTTCCTCCCTTCCTTTTCTGTTCCTATCCCTTGGTATAATGGTTAATGTTTGATTGTCAGCTCGGCACCATCTAGAATCACCTATATGAGACTAACCTCTGGGCATGTCTGGATTGGATCAAGTAAAGTGGAATTGGAATGGCACACCCTAAATACAGACAGCACTGTTCCAGGTACTAGGGTCCTGGACTGAATCAAAAGTGAAAGTGAACTGGGTATCAGCATCAGGCTTCCTGTGGATACAGTGTGATCTGGTGCCTCACAGGCCTGCTGCTCCTTTTCCCCATAATGATGGAATGTAGCTGCAAACTTTGAACCAGAATAAACCCATTTTTTCTTGATGTGCTTCTGTCAGGCATTTTGTCACAGCAAGGAGAAAAGTGGCCCTGATCACTTGTTTGCTGAGGACTAACTGCTGGATGGCTTCTGCAATGATCAGCGTTGGGAAGGAATGTATAATGTCGTTGTCTCCATAGCCATGGTCCTTAAACACATATTACCATCTACTGAGGCATGACTTCTCATGCCTGGACTTATGCATCATAGAGCAGCATCTTCAAGTATTAGCATATGTGTCACATTGTCTTTTTCAATAGGTATATTCTTAATTATTTTTTAAAGTGAGTACACAGAGGAACCCATCACCCTCCCCCTAAACAGACATCCCTGGCAAGATCAACAATCCCTAGAGACACAAGTACCTCCTGCACCAATTGGAAGAAGTGGTCAGTGGTTGGTCTCCCACCTAAATTGTCCCCATCTCTAGGCCCTAAACCCCAGAGCATATTCTGTGCTCTTCCTCCTCCTATCTAGTGCCTCAGGCAGCCAACTTGTAAGAATCCTGTTGGCAGGCTGCTCTACCACCTCTGCCACCCATTGGACACTCTAACCTATGATACCCACTCTGCCAAACCCACTGAACCCATCATCCTCCCTTTGGCCAACTATCCCCTGCAAGTTCAGCAGCCCCTGGAGGCACAAGCACCACCTATATCAATTGGAAGAAGATTAGCTTCCCTTCAAAAGAGCCCTCTCCAGAAACAGCAGATCCTGCTCCAGTAGGAAGAACAGGCACAAGCAAAACCTATACCAGTTCGCAGAATGGAATACATAGGCACAATCCACACCAGTTGGAAGAACCGACCCCATAGGTACAAGTAAAGCTCACACCAGCCAGAAGAACCAGACAATAGGCTAGATCTAGACATCCAAACCCTCACAAATCTCAGCTGAGACAACCTTACTTGATCTGACAACCAGCCAATCACCTGAATCCTTGGCCACTCAGGCCAAAAGAAAATGAAGGGAACAGACAGTAAAGCAATACCAGCCCAGACTACCATACCCAGTAAAAATTTCAGTCACCATGGATATAGAACACACGATATTCCACGACAAAACCAGAACTAAACATACCTATCCATAAATCCAGCCCTACAGAAAGCATTAGAAGGAAGATTCCAACCCAGGGAATTTAGCTGTACCCACAAAAACACAGGCAATAGATAATCTCACCCCAGCAAAACCCAAAGAAGGGAAACATATACACACTACCACCATCACCACCAAAACCAAAAAATAACAGGAATTAGCAGTCACTAGTCATTAATATCTCTTATTATCAATGAACTCAATTTACCTATAAAAAGACACAGGCTAACAGAATGGATACGAAAATAGGATCTGTCCTTGTGCTGCATACAAGAAATGTACCTCAACCTCAAAGACATTAACTCAGAGTAAAAGGTTAGGAAAAGATTTTCCAATCTTATAAACCCAAGAAACATGCTGGTGCAGCTATCCTAATATCTAAGAAAATAAAATTTAAACCTAAAATTAAGCAAAAGAGACAAAGAAGGACATTTCAGGACATTTCAAGATGAAGTCTCAATTCTGATTATCTCTGCCCCAAATAGGAGGGCACACATATTTGTAAAAGAAATGCTACATGCTTCTAAAGCTTAGATCACACATCAAACCCCAAACACTGATAGTGAGTGACTTAAACACCCCAGTCTCACCTGTGTACAGGTCTTTCAGACAGAAATTTAACAGAAATAAAGGAACTAAAAGATGTTATGACACAATTGGATTTAACGGACATCTATAGAACATTTCACCAAACACAAAAGAATATACCTTCTTCTCAGCACCTCACGGAACCTACTCTAAAACTGACCACATAGTCAATCACAAAGCAAATCTCAATAGCTACAAAAAAATTGGAATGACCCCATTTATTTTATTGAATCACTATGGATTAAAGTTAGAATTCAACACAAACTATAGAAAGTCTAAAAACCCATGGAAACTGAGCAGTTCTCATCTGAATTACCAATGGGTGAAGGAAGGAAGGAAGAAGGAAGGAAGGAAGGAAGGAAAGAAGGAAGGAAGAAGATATTAAAGACTTCCTAGTTTTCAGTGAAAATGAATGCACAACATACCCAAACCTATGGTTTACTTTGAAAACAGCACCAAGAGAAACGTTCATAACACTAAGAGCTCACAAAAAAATTTGGAGAAATCTCACACTAGCAATTCTAGAGCAAAAAGAAGCAAATTCACTCAGTACTAGAAGGCAGGGAATAATCAAATTAAGAGCTGAAATCAACAAAATAGAATAAAAAGAACAATACAAAGAACCAATGAAACAAAGAGTTGGTTCTTTGAGAAAATCAACAAGATTGATAAACCCTTATCCAAACTAACCAAAAGGCAGAGAGAGAATATCCAAATTAACAAAATCAAAAATGGAAAGGTGGCCGGGTGGTGGTGGCGCACGCCTTTAATCCCAGCACTCGGGAGGCAGAGGCAGGCGGATCTCTGTGAGTTCGAGGCCAGCCTGGTCTACAAGAGCTAGTTCCAGGACAGGAACCAAAAGCTACAGAGAAACCTGTCTCAAAAATCAAAACAAAAAAAAAAAAAAAGGAAAGGGGGACATAACAACAGACACCGAAGAAATCTATAGAATCATCAGGTCATACTTAAAAAACCTGTACTCCACAAAATTGGAAAAATATAAAAGAAATGGACACTTTTCTGGATAGGTACCACATACAAAAATGAAATCAAGACCAGATAAACATTTTAAATAGACCTGTTACTCATAAAAAAATAGAAACAGTCATTAAAAGTCTCCCAACCAAAAAAGCCCAGGTCCAGATGGCTTAAGGGCTGAATTCTACCAGAATTTCAAAGAAGAGCTAATATCTATACTCTTCAAATTTTTCCACACAATAGAAACAGAAGGAACATTACCAAACTCTTTTGATGAGGCTATAGTTACCCTGATACCCAAACCACACAAAGACGCAACAAAGAAAGAGAATTACAGACCAATCTCCCTCATGAACAATGATGCAAAAATACTCAATAAAATACTGGTAAACTGAATCCAAGAACACATAAAAAAAAATCACCCACCAAGGCCAAGTAGGCTTTATCCCAGAGATGCAGAGTTGGTTCAACATATGAAAATCTTTCAATTTAATCCACATATAAACAAACTGAAAGAAAAAAAAGTATGATCACCGTATTAGACGCTGAAAAAGCCTTTGAGAAAATCCAACACCCCTTCATGATAAAGGTCCTGGAGAGATCAGGGATCTGGATTTGCTATTGCCATGTGATGTAAAGACCAGCTTTAAAAATCTCTGTATGAGTCAGTTTCAGTCACTATAATAGAAGCCTGAAACAATTAGCTTAAAAGGAGAAATGATCTATTTTGACTTAATGATGTAGAGACTCCAGTTCTTGGGGTTCATGGGTGGACCCATGCCTTTGGTTCTTTATAGTGGTAGCATGTCAAGGAGAGAACACAGGATAAAGCAAACCTACTCAGATAGTAGTCAGGAAATAGAGAATAGAGTCCTTTAATGGCTTACTTCTGGCAGCCTAAGTACTCCCACCAACCCCCATCTCCTGGTACCACACTAAGCATTTAACACCTGGGCCATTGTACAACATTTGAAATTTCAACTGTAGCATCTGGTGTAAAATAACCAACAGACACACAGGATTGGAGCTAAACTGTCAGAAGGAAAGTCAACCCTCAAACCAAGACCAGTGGATTCCTGCATCTTGGACAGAAGTCAAAGCCTGCATCATAGAATAAAGGTGACTTTTGTTCAAGCCAAAATGTACCTGTACATTCTTGGCGATGATGGCATCAGTTCAAAAAGCACCACATAACTTTCCAACAATATTTACAGTATACTAGGAAACTGTGTATGTGGGAGAGGGGGAGTAAACCTAGGTTACTCAGAACCAACATGGCTATAGTTAGGCCAAGTGATAGCTCTGTATTAAATGATGACTTTTTGAAAGAACCCATGTTTGGAGAAAATAGTCATCAAACAGCTTAAGTTGACAATAAAATGCTTTGATGATTAGTATAAAAGGAGAAAGATCTTATTTTGATCCATGATTTTAGAGGCTCCACTCAGTGATGGAAAAGTATCATCTAGCAGTAAAAGTCTATGATTTTTACATGATTTAAACTGGAATTTTGCAGAATTTAAATTACTTTCTAACAGTGATATCTGTTTACAATGGAATTTACCCTTGCTGAAAGCTGTATGCTTTTTTCCCGTGTAGCATTTAAAATAGAGGAACTCAATAAGTAATCAGAAAAAAAGAAAAAGGTTATAGAGCAAATTCAGCGTCTTGAAATGGGCAAAGCGCATGAACAGTCATTTCTTCCTAGAAAATATATAATTACCACATAGCCTCATGAAAACACATTCAAAACCTTTAGCTATTAAAGATGTTGAATTAAAATTAATTTAATGAAAGCAACTAAGATGTCTTAGTTTGGATTATGATTACTGTGATAAAACAGTATGACCAAAGCAATTTGGGGAGGAAAAGGTTTATTTGGTGCACACTTCCATATTGCTGTTCATCATTGAAGGAAGTCAGAACAGGAACTCAAACAGAGCAGGAACCTGGAGGCAGGAGCTGATGCAGCAGCCATGAAGGGGTGCTGCTTACTGACCTTGCTTGCTCAGCTTGCTTTCTTGTAGAACTTAGGACTACCTGCCCAGGGATGGCACTACCCACAATGGGTTGGGCCCTTGCTCATTGATCACTAATTAAGAAAATGCCTTACAGGTTTGCCTACAGCCTGATCTTATAGAGGCATTTTCTTAATAGACTTTCTCTCCTCTCCTGTGACTGTTGCTTGTGTCAAGTTAACATAAAACTATACAAAAAGTATCCTGCATATCTGCCTGAGAAACTACAATATTAAGTAGTGACAGCACCAACAGTTGGGAAAGATGTGTAATAACTAAGTCCCTCGTTCACCGGTGTTAGGAATACATAAAATGGTAAATCACCTGGAAAATAACTGGTTTCATATAAAAATAAGCAAACAAGAAAGATCATAAGCTATCCATGAAGCCTAGCTATTCTCACCCTTCTACTGCCTGAGGGTCTAAGCATCGCAAGGACATTTTCATGCTGTAAACGTGGCACCTATTTCTACACTGGCAGTGTTACTTGTTCCAGTGTGATAAATACTCTCTCAGAACGACATGTGCAAAGCTTCTCACAGCGTGCTGTGCTTACACAGGCCTTGCTTGAGTTTGGTACACCCTTCCCTACCTTTTCCACACCACTTTACAATGTTTGCCCATTAATACAAGCATGAAGGAAGCCCTTGGGCATGGCTGTTCTTAGGCTTCTTAGGATTCTCTCTGGAGACTCCATGTTTCAGATTAATTACAAATATTACATTACTACGTATTTCTCAGACCGGAGCAGGTGCAGCCCTAATTCTATTTACAGAAGGCAGAAAAGATCAAAATATATGGGACATCTTCCTTTATCATCTATTTTACAGCAAAATGGAAAAAGAAACGCGAGCGATTTCCAAGAAGCACTTCGTCTTCCTACAGACATGGAAGGAAGAGACAGAAAGAGAAGGCAGAAGAAAATTTCCCCACCCTAAAAAAGAATTTCATAATGCCCTGCCATTTACACATGGGAGTACAATCTCCAGCTGTGGCTTATTAGCTTCTCTGGTCCCCTAGATGGCCCCAGGCTATACCTTATACTAAGGCCACCAGCTACTTTGTCTATAAGGCTATTCGATGAGATGGGGACGCTGGATAGATTTTGATTTGGAATTCACACAGAGAGCACCCTGACAGTTTGATGGAGGAAGGTCATTGGCTAATAAAGGCACTGCCCTGGCCCATTTTATTGGTTAGAGGATAGGTGGGAGGAGTAAACAGAACAGAACGCTGGGAGGAAGAGGAAGTGAGGTCAGAGACTCGACAGCTCTCTCCTGCGGGATCAGACGCCTGAGAGAGACGCCATGCCCCGCTCCGGGATGAAGCTCCGACCCAGGATGGACATAGGCTAGAATCTTCCCGGTAAGACCGGTTCTCACAGATTATTAGAGATGGGTTGATCGGGATAACAGGATTAGCCAGTAAGGGCTAGAGCTAAAGGGCCAAGCAGTGCTTAAAAGAATACAGTGTCTGTGTAATTATTTTGGGGCATAAGCTAGCCGATCAGGCGGCCGGGGTGCTGGGAACGCAGCCCCGCCGCCCCCATTACTACAGTTTGGCGCCCAGACGTGTGGACAACTAAACCCATTTAAAAAACCTGAGAAGGCTTAAAAATAAGGGAGAGAGAGTTTAACACAGATTTTTGCTGTTTGTTGGTGGCGTGCTGTAGAGAGATTTCCTGATTCGGCAACAGTAGCAGAAAAAACGCTGTGTCATTTTAAAGCGCGACTTCCTGGGGCTGTGCTGCCACTAAGATCTCTGTCTGGCTCCTGCGGGAGACAGAGCTTTTGAATAGAGCATTTGGAGTAAAGTGCTACGATTTGTTTGATGGCAACTAGACTCGCTGTGTTCTCGGGTCTGCTCTGCTTGTTAGAGGCAAGCATGCGCTTTCTTCTAAGAGAAGCTTCCTGACTCAGCTTTAGCTGCAAAGCCTGCAGCTCATTAAGAGGTCCTGCCACGAAACACTTAAATGGTGTTGACGAAAAGCTGAACGCATGCTTTTCGGTTTTCAGCCGTAGCAGGAAAAAAGCTGCGCCATTTAAAAATGCTGGCTTTCTGGGCTGTCCTGCCAGGGCAAACTCTGACTCTTTTACGCAGGCGGTTTGTGCGGTTTGCAAGCACAGGCTGTTGAAGCTCGCTTGCTGGCTACAGCCAGTACCTCAGCCATGAGGCTGGAAAGCTAAGGAATGGACTGGATCTAGCCGGCAAAGCCATGCCTTTAATCCTACTGATATTGTTTGGTAAATTAAAGGCTCTTGTGGTCAGAAAAAGAGAGATATACAGTAAAGAGAGATTCAAAGACAAAGAAAATTTCTAAATGGTTTACTGTGTGTTAAAAATATGTGCAAGCTAAAAATTTAAAGTTCATAAAGTAACAAAAAAAAGGAAGAGACTTGTTGTGTGTGGTATACACCTTTAATCCCAACACTTGGTAGGCAGAGGGAGATAGACCTCTGTGACTTCAAGGTGTGGTAGCACACACCTTTAATCCCAGTGCCTAGAAGGCAGAGACAAACAGATCTCTGTGAGTTCAAGGTGTAGTAGCAAACACCTTTAATCCTGAATGCCTGGGAGGCAGAGACAGGCGGATCTCTGAGAGTTCAAAGACAGCCTGGTCTACAGAGTTACTTCAGGTCAAAGATACAGAGAACCTGTCTCAAAAAGCAAAGAGTTAAAAGTAAAAATAAACAAAATAGAGGTTAAAGCAAAGCTGCACAAAGATGGAAAATACACAGAGAATCTTGATACTGTATGCTATTATGCTCTCTTTAAATTATTTAAACGCTGAGGAAGGAGCAACAGATGCTAAAAGATATTTATTTATAAATGCTGCTGAACTAATCCAATATAGATACTTTGAAAATGCCTTGACTTTGAAATTTGGATCTAAGGACATGATGCTTTGGAAAGGAGTTTCTTATTTTGTTTTCACAGAGGATGAGACGCTGTTCATTTCTTCTATTCCGATTTGGTATGATGGACCACGCCCTCCTGAAGGGTTGGTGTGAACGCCTTCAAAAAATTGCTTCGCTCAACTGCCAACTGAGATGAAGCTAACACACAGGTTATACCGTGAAAGACCTAATTAACGACGCCCCCATTCAGCAGGAAGCAGTTTGGAGAGAAATAACTGCGCCCATATTCCCAAAAAATGTTTATAAATGTTCTTTTACATTTAAAGGGGGATATGATATAGGTATGAATAATGTGCATTAGTATAGATTTTGCTAGAGATTTACAGTCAATTCTGTTATATGTATATGTATTTCTGATATTGATTAAGGTATTGTGATTGTGTAGTTCATTATTAAAATGTAATGTATAATTAGGAAAAACAGGTTGTTGATGGATAATCATAAATAATAGTCAAGTTTGTAGTCATGTTAGTTAATATTTTCTAGATGTGCGTAGATATATTTTAGATAGACATTCTTCATGTCTTTCAAAGATTACAGAATATGGCATTTTAAATGTTTTAATAACTTAGGACTTTTCATGACAATGAGACACTCTGCTCCTGGCAGCACCAATCTACTTCAAGAGGAAGATGGGCATCGAAGAGGCTCGTTATGGAGTTTGATAGCCATTTGGGCAAGAAACTGCTCTTGCCAGGACTATTGCGTAAACTGGACACAGAGAACCCGCAGAGAGAGGACTACTGAACTTGCCTAAGGTGAGATGATCTTTCGGGGTTCCTGATTCATGAAAGAGTCTGCGAGACATTCTGCAGGACACAACAGATAGTGACTGAACTGACTTTGAATTTTCCTGCTTTATGGAAATGTCTGCTGGATAGCATGGGCCTGAAGGCTGAAGATGGATGCCCCAACGGTACAAAAGAACTTTGGGTGACTGTCCAGGCAGCGAGATGTCTTTGTCATTTCTAGAGTTTGAAGTTTCTTAGTTCTTGTTTACTTAGGTAATATATCTTTCTGGAGTCTTTGATGGAGTTAAAAATAGTTAGTTATAGTTATAGTTTTCCTTAGTTATGATAAAGATTATTGTAACTTTTACTTGATAACTGTTTTGTTATATGTAATTTTGCTATGTTAAAGCCTTTTTTTTTGTTTAAACCGAAAAAGGGGAAATGATGGAGGAAGGTCATTGGCTAATACAGGCACTGCCCTGGCCCATTTTATTGGTTAGAGGATAGGTGGGAGGAGTAAACAGAACAGAACGCTGGGAGGAAGAGGAAGTGAGGTCAGAGACTCGACAGCTCTCTCCTGCGGGATCAGACGCCTGAGAGAGACGCCATGCCCCGCTCCCGGGATGAAGCTCCGACCCAGGATGGACATAGGCTAGAATCTTCCCAGTAAGACCGGTTCTCACAGATTATTAGAGATGGGTTGATCGGGATAACAGGATTAGCCAGTAAGGGCTAGAGCTAAAGGGCCAAGCAGTGCTTAAAAGAATACAGTGTCTGTGTAATTATTTTGGGGCATAAGCTAGCCGAGCAGGCGGCCGGGGTGCTGGGAACGCAGCCCCGCCGCCCCCATTACTATAACAGTTTGTAAAACTTAATCTTCCTCTACATAGTATCCTCTGGGCTGGGTGTGTTACACATTTATAGTGGCATGTTCTTGCTGATCAGGTGCCGATTAAACTGTGCCTTCTACCTAGTCACCTCTCATGGAGTACAGGACCTTCTTTTTCCATGTAAAGTGTATGGAGTTCCTTGGGCAGTTGAGGATAGGGAACCTGAAATGACCCTATCCTATAGCAATACTGACGAATATCTTGCATATCATCATAGAACCTTCATCTGGTGATGGATGGAGATAGAGACAGAGACCCACACTGGAGCATTGGACTGAGCTCCCAAGGTCCCAATGAGGAGCAGAAGGAGGGAGAACATGAGCAAAGAAGTCGGGACCACGAGGGATGCACCCACCCACTGAGACAGTGGAGCTGATCTATTGAGAGCTCACCAAGACCAGCTGGACTGTGACTGAAAAAGCATGGGATAAAACTGGACTCTCTGAACATGGCGAACAATGAGGGCTGATGAGACGCAAAGGTCAATGGCACAGGGGTTTGATCCTACGTAATGTGATGGCTTTGTTGGAGCCTAGCCAGTATGGATGTTCACCTTCCTAGATATGGACGGAGGTGGGAGGTCCTAGGTCTTACCACAGGGCAGAAAACCCTGACTGCTCTTTGGACTGGAGAGGGAGGGGGAAAGGAGTGGGGGGAGGGGGAGAAGGGTGGGAAGAGGGGGCATAGGGTGGGAGGAGGGGGAGGGAAATAGGAGGCTGGGAGGAGGTGGAAACTTGTTTTTTTTTTCTCCTTTTCTCAATAAAAAAAAAAGTGTATGGAGTGTAACTTGACCTTTCCATGTCCTTGTTTTGTATTCTTAAATCTGCTCCTTACACAGGGTGTTTGACAATTTCCACTGCTTTCTGAGTAATGTGCCCATTTTTTTTTCTGATTTTGAGACACAAAGTTGTCCTGAGATAAATTTGATTAGACTTTTGGTGTGTTCTTACAAGTTCCAGATTTTGTCACAGAAAGAGTCAGGAGTCACACATTGGTCTGTCTAATGTGGAAGAGATTTCTTTCACTGACATACTCTGGAGATAGTGGGCTTCATCAAGGGCTCTCCTTTCATTGCAGGTTCTGTAGGTGCAGGAAGAGGCTGTAGACTACCCCGGGGGTTGCCCTGTGGTTCATCATCCTCATCTGCAGGGTTGGTAGGGGACTGGCAAACACATTGGCTATTCTAATAGTGTGTGGCCCTGATTCTTAGTGTTGCTCATGCTGCTGATTTTATTGATTAGACCATGGGGTAAAATTAGATTGAGCTTGGCGATATAGATGAATTTGTGTTATTGATGAGATTCCCCAGAAGACTATTGCTGCATGGTAGAATCATCTACCCATGCACCCTTATAGACTCAGATTAAATAGGTAGTCGTGGCTTTACTTTACTTCTGGAGGTAGTCCTCCACATGTGTCTCCCAGAGCTACATTCCCTATGATGTAAGATAACATGATTGTGGAATTTTTGCCTTAGTTATTCGTGCTAGCTCATATTTATACATAAGTGCCCCGATGGTTTTCTCTAAGGTGTTTTACTCATTGTATTTGACGATAAATAATTTCTTTTAGGTCCTCAAACTTCAGGTCATGAAGAAAGGAATGTCACATATGCTACCAAGCACTCATTACAACTTTTTGAAGTTTTTATTTTTTTCTCACAAAAGAAAGGCATCATAGTATAGAAGATGACACCAGGTCCCACATGTTCATCACAAAGTCATTGCACTATGGTTCCTAAATAATTCTGGGCAGAAAAAACGAACTGCTATACAGGTGTCCAGATTGTGGCCATCAGTGATCCTGTTTTTAAAGCAAAGCCAGACAGTTGGTCAACATCTAAAGACAAGTCTCTGACTTTAGGTCACTTTGGACAATACTTCCTGGAGCAAATAGTGCATAAGAGACTAGAAATTTTCCCTAGGACTCTCTCACTGCCTAGGAGACAATTGAATCCCACCCCTTCATTAGCAAAATTTGTGATCACATATTCTCCATGTCTCAATGATTGTAAATAGTTTAATGATGTAATTAATTAAATAACTATTTGAAATACTTAGTGTAGTTTATGATACATAATAAGCATTAAAATAAAATAAAATTGCTAGTTTATTAATCAAGATGTTTAGAACAATGGTACTAAGATTCACAGCAATTTATTTATTTCGTATGACTTTAAAAGAGTAAATTGTTAGTGTTTCAACATTAACTGTGATGTCTAAAAGAGACAGAATTACCTTGAATGAAACTTCAGAATTGATCTTATTACACATGCCTTCAAAGGCCCTGGGTAGTGGATTCACATGAGCACACTTTTTTTTTTTAAATTTGCAGGAGTAAGCAATTTGAACACTACTGGATAAGATCACCACTATCTCATGCTGGTTTCTTTTGTATATTTCAACCACTCTCATTAGATGTTAGAATTATAATAGTACTAACCTGGCATAGTGATGTAATCCTATCATCCAAGCTATATAATCAGTTAAGGCAGGAGAATCCATGAATTAGAGCCCAGGCTGATTGGCACAGTGAGTTCAAGGACAGTTTGGACAATATAGAGATCTTGTCTTGCCAGATACGGTGCTGCACACATATAATCCTAGCATTGGGTGATGGTGAAAACAGAAAGATCAGGAGTCCAAGATTACCCTGGGCTACATAGGGAGTTTGAAGATAGCCTAAGTTATGAGTTGCTGTATAAGAAAATGAGAGAGAGAGAGAGAGAGAGAGAGAGAGAGAGAGAGAGAGAGAGAGAACCTCAAAATTTACTGTTATGCCAATTTTCTATCATTGGATAAAAACACTAAAATAACAATAATTCAACCTGTGGGTGGACAATGTTGACTAGCCTTTTCTACTTGCTGCTTCTGCTGTGCCTTTCTGGGCTCATCTGTGATTGCAGTGGATGGCTGGCTCAGGGAAATGTCCTCAGGATTTCACTCACATGTCTGAGGTTGTGGACAAACTAGGATGATTTCCTGATTCTAGTATCCTTCATAAGATATGGTCATAATACTTTCTTCTTATGAGAACTATGTTCCTTTTGCTAGTATCAAACTGTTCCGATTTATTATTGTTAAGTTTCAAACCTGGCGGGGGGAAAGACTGAGGTGCCTTTTTTAACGTATCAAAGTGGACGTGGCCCCCATGTTCTTCCAACAATCCCTCAGATCCTACCTGTTAAAGGGTATGGCTGGCATACCCTGTCCCCTATCCTGAACTCTCCAGCTGAGCTGCCCTTCCCCAAGAGGCTTGTCCCTATATATTGCAGGCATTTCGGTTACCTGCCCATTTTTTTTTTTTTATCTTTTACCCTCCTGGCAACTACACCTGGTTCTTCTCTTTCCCTTCTCCATTGCCCTCCCTCTCTCCCACATGGTCCTGCTCAGTCTGGTCATGTTCACTCCACTCTGGACTCTCCCAGATGACCATACCTCTACCTATCCTCTCCCTTTTAACTTCAGTAAACTTTCTCCTCCATCAAACCTAGGAGTGGTCATTTCCTTTCCTTTTCTTTCTTTCTTTTTTTTTGATTATAGATTTGAGATTCTTTAAAACTTCCTTGTGTTCAGAGATTTCTTGGCAGTTCTATTACCATTTCATATAAATTTTTGTGTGAACTTTAGAAGTAACCCTACAAAAGTCTTGCTGGACATCTACTGAGACTATTGTGCTTCTAGATGAAACAGGGAGTTGACATTCTGACAATAAAGTACTTACTTTGTAGACGTAGCATACCTTTCTATTTATTGAAATCTTCTTTTAGTTCTTTCATTGTTGAATTGTTTTCAGCCTACAGATGTGTTCAAATTTTGTTAGATTTTCTTTTTATCAGTATTTTTTTCCTTTATAAATAATTTTTAAAATAAAAAATTTATACCATTTCCAGTTTCCTCTCCTTCCCCCTCATCCTGCTTACCCCATTCCTCAGAGAGATTGAGGCCTCCCATTGGGAATCAACAAAAGTCCGGAACATCACTTGAGGCAGGACCAAGGCCTTCCTGCCTATATCTAGACTGAGCAAGGTATCCCTCCTTTGGGAATGGGCTCAAAAAAGCTAATTCATGCACTGGGAATAAATCCTGTTTCCACAGTCAGTGGCCCCACAACCTGCCCAAGCCACACAACTATCACCCTCATTCAGAGGACTTAGTTTGACTCTATACAGGTTCCCCAGCTGTCAACTCAGAGTCAGTGAGTGTAGAGAGCTGCTTGGAGCCACACCTAATGGCGATGTAGGGCGCTGTGTGGAGCCACACCTGATGGCGATGTAGTGCGCTGTGTGGAGCTGCACCTGATGGCGATGTAGAGAGCTGCGTGGAGCCGCACCTGATGGTGATGTAGAGAGCTGCGTGGAGCTGCACCTGATGGTGATGTAGCACGCTGTGTGGAGCCACACCTGATGGCGATGTAGGGCGCTGTGTGGAGCCGCACCTGATGGCGATGTAGCGCGCTGCGTGGAGCCGCACCTGATAGTGCTGGCTCCCGCCCTCCACGATCCTGAAAGCGAGTGCTCTCTGTGATAATCAACTCCTGTTAAGGCTAAGGCCTGACTCATGCTATTATCATGCAATGATTGTCAGCTGCTTGCATATGCGTCGACCTATGGGCAGTGCCCACCTGGCAATCCAGGATTAGTGGCCTGTGCCTTTTTAAGGGCTGGGAGAGGTTTTCGGGGAGGGGGGGGAGGGGGGTGGAGCAATGTCCTGAATAAACTGCTTGTTGCAAGAAGAGCTCTGGTGTTGCGTCTTTCTTGCTGATCGAGGCGGGCATGACAAGTGGTGGCCTCGTATGGGGAACCTCCAAACCTCTCGTTGTGGAGTCCAGAACTTGCTGGAGTCAGGGGGTGCACCGATAAATCCTCAGGTAAGATTGAGGATCCGCGGCAAAAAGCGGGTTTTCCGCTCTCGCCTGTAGAAGAAGGGAGAGTGGGGTAGCAGAGCTGCAACAAAGAGCGGACGGGTCAAAGTGAAACTAAAAGAAAGAATAGGATTTTAGAATGGGCGCGTCAACATCACACCTGATTTTTCTGGCTCTTAACGAGCTGTTACGTTCAAAAAATTTAAAAATAAAATGGAGCACCTTGGAGAGGTTTTTGGCTGAATGTGACACAATTGCCCCTTGGTTTGCCGTCTCTGGCAATCTTAATGTATCATCCTGGGACAAGCTTGGTACGATATTCATGTGGTTTGAATTACCGACACCTCCTGAAATGTTGCAGTGGAGTGTGAGCGGCAGCTCCAAGGCCAAGCAGCTCCAGGCGGCAGGCGCTGAGGGGCTGCGATGCGTGCAAACCCCGGAACCTGCCTCGAGGACCTACGAGGCAAGAATGCTAGGCCTGCTTTCAGCACAGGCCTCAGGACACAGAAGCGTAGCACAACCACAACAAGGCCCGTTGGCCTGGACCTCTGTCCCAGCCCGGGGCAGCCGGCCAGGCCGGGATCTGCCCCACCCCGATGTGGTAGTGGCCACCCGCTCTGCGTTGCCACGCCTCCACCTTCCAGCTCGAAGGGCAGTAAATTGTAGTAAATACCCCTAAGAATGCATCCCTGCTCAGCAGGAAGTAGCCAGATAGATTGACAACACCCAAATTCCCTAAAACATGGTGTAAGTGGGGCCCCTTCAGTGGTTGCAGAGCAGCAAGCCTGCTTTCCTGAGTTCTGCTCCACTCCATGCACCAGTTTGGACCCAGAACGAATGCAGTGGGGCTAGAAGGCAGCTGGAGCAGAGCTTTGCTAGGTGGCTGTGGTGGAAGGCACAATGCCTCAGCCCAGTCAGTGCCTAGCCTGGCGGGTGCCACAGCAGTGCCAAGAGTCTGGTGGGTTTGGCTGGGGCGTGGCTATCTCTATATAATCTGCCCCTGAACACAATAAAGGGGGCATTCTTGGGGAATTCAGGGATGACCCGTGTCAATTTACTCATGCAGCTAATTTGTCTAGAGAATTGTCTAGCTATCTTTTAGGTAATTGGTCTGGTGAATTCGAAAAACAACTGGAAAGGCTGCGAGTGGCAATTGCAACTGAAAATTCCACACGCATGGATACCAGCCTGGCCGAAGGACTATCCTCCTGGATCATCATAGCCATGGATCATCTGAAGGAGTGGGCGGGAGTAGGAGCCCTAACAGGCTTAATGGTGCTTGCCTCCCTGGTGTGCCTGTGGTGCATTTGCCACATAAGGGTTTCACAGCATCGCAATGCAGCTATGATCATTCAGGCCTTCACAGCCATTGAAGCAGGACAGTCCCCTCAAGCTTGGTTATCTATATTTGAGCACAGGATGTGAGGCTTGTGCACTGCACTTGAGGTCAGAAAAATCAACCTTAAGACAAGTCTGATTGCATGTGGGTTGGTATCTAACTCCCACCTCTGTAAAAAGACACCGGACAGGTCTAGTGTTCTCTGAGTGGATGACACCTGGACAGACACTAGTACATGTTCCATTTTTAACAGATCAGACCTCTACTCTTGCCTGTTGCTTTACAAAACAAAAAGAGGGAACTGTAGAGAGCTGCATGGAGCCGCACCTGATGGTGATGTAGAGAGCTGCGTGGAGCCGCCATCTGATGGTGCTGGCTCCTGCCCTCCGCGATCCCGAAAGCGAGTGCTCTCTGTGATAATCAATTCCTGTTATGGCTAAGGCCTGACTCATGCTATTATCATGCAATGATTGTCAGCTGCTTGCATATGCGTGGACCTATGGGCAGTGCCCACCTGGCAATCCGGGATTGGTGGCCTGTGCCTTTTTAAGGGCTGGGAAAGGCTTGCCTGGGGGGGGGGGAGAGGGAGAGAGAGAGAGAGAAAGAGAGAGAGAGAGAGAGAGAGAGAGAGAGAGAGCAATGTCCTGAATAAACTACTTGTTGCAAGAAGAGCTCTGGTGTTGCGTCTTCCTTGCTGGTCGAGGCGGGCGCAACAAGTGAGCTCCCACTAGCTTGGGTCAGTTGTTTCTGTGGGTATCCCCATCATGATCTTGACCCCTTTGCTCATAATATTGCTGCTCCTCCCTCTCTATGACTAATGCATGTGGTGTGTATACATATATGGAGGTAAAACATTCATGTACATAAAACTGAGGTTTGTAGAATAGTTAATATAAAGTCATATATTAAATTTTTATTTAAACTTGTTCTTGTTTAGTGTCCAAAGTAGAGAAAACAGAAGAAGTTTAAAAAATATTCAATGCAGTGAATCAATAAAAAGTGTTGTATAGACACACAGATTTAGTTAATCTTTAGGTAAGACAATGTTCTATAATAAATTCCAGCCGTGTAAAGCTGTGTTAATGTGTAAACTGAAGGGAAAGATTAGCAGTTGTCACCGGGGTTGAGGGGTTCTCACATAGTGTTCAGTTGGGTGACTAGCAAGGTCTTAAAGCCAATAGAAAGATTAGTCTATGCGCTGCAGGCATCGGAAATTAGTAACATGACCAGTAAGTCTTGGCAATGGAGGTGGTAAAGGGCTGTCATGAGTTGTTGATGGAAATTTGGAGCAAAGAACATTCATAATTTTATCTTTTCCTGTTGCTCAATTACTTAAGGAAAAAAAAAATTGGCTTCCAGTTGTGGAAGAGACTATGGCATGGTTATATTATCACAGCGAAGACATGTTTTAGTTAGGAGAACATTTGTGGGAAGTTTTGAAACTATAAGACAGTCTGTCTCTCTCTTGTGTAATCCCCTTGAGGACTCCTAGGTCCCTGTGGTTCCCCTTTGTCCCCAAGTGAAAACAGTTTTGAGTCATTGGGATTCTATATTCCATTCCTGTCCTCTTGAGAGTCCAGTTACAGGGATTAAATCTGTTGTCTTTGTGTGAAGAATTTAACTTGGGGCCCATGAATTCTATTTTTGTCCACCCAGTTGTAGTTTTACCCAACTAGCTTGCTTTTGTTTTTAATCCCCCGAGCCTTTCTAATTTTTCCCGGGAGTCACACCCCTAGCTTCTCATTGTTTAAGTCCACTTACAAATCCATTCGTAGTTTGCTTTCTTCACTTGCAGAATGAATTATATCCTCCTATTTTTTAACAGTTTGATGGAAGATCCCCTTTCCCACTCATCCTTTTCTTTTGTTATCGTTGCCATATGTTTAAGACTCAAGCATCCTTCTTCAGCAGAGAAGGTGGGATATAAAGGCTGCCATTCTGCTTTCTAGTAAGTTGAAAATGCGCATAGTGACACTTTTGAAGATATTTGCCAGCTTTATTTATGAGTCGAGTGTATCCTTTAAGGCTAGGATTAAAGTCTGTTTCCTTCCCTTTCCATCAAGGATGTCTGACAGATTGTCATGGAATGAGTTACATATGTCTGACTTATTAATCCTTCACAAAGCCCCACTGGCTTTTCTCTCACTGGACCACTAATGAAACGAGGAGCATGTTTGGTTTTTTCAGGTACTGAAATTAAGCTGACCCAGCTATCAGTTTTTAAGTTATGCCTTCATTTTCCTTTCAAAAGGTAGGGCGTCTCAATGACATTCTTCATGCTCTCGGCCTCATTGCTGTCCTTTACATGTTCAGAAAGATTCTATGATAAGGCAAGACCTGTCTTAAATATCCCTGGGTCTGTGCTGCAGGGGCATGCTGGTCTAAAAATCCATCTGTGTTTAATGTGTGACTCACTTATCTCTTAATTTTTATGAGCTTTGAATCCAAGTACACAGGTGGTAGAAACTTTGTTTGATCACTGTTGAACCTTTATACAGGCTTCCTCTTCCACCCAGCTGTAGATGAGAAGGAAAGCAATGATTCGTCTGAGATCTTTTACTTCTCCGCTTACAGCCTCTTCATTCTGAGGCTAGGTGGTAGGAAGAACCAGAGCTAATGGTATAAAACCCTACAAATGAGGCCTGATAAGAGGGTATACATACCTTTTTCTATATATTTATAATCTCTTAACTGCACATTTTTTAAGAAATTGGCTAAGGAAGTATAATTTCACATTTTATATTGAAAATTTCCAGTTTTGACACTTTGTTCTCCTAGTAAGCCAAACTCAAAGCCTGCCTGTGTGTTTCTTTTTCCTTTCCACAAGCTGAATTTACTTAAGTGGTTTACTGAATGAATTTAGGAAAATCATCCTGTGCATGTGGTGTGTGTGTGTGTGTGTGTGTGTGTGTGTGCGTGTGTGTGATTGTGTGTGTATGTAGTATTGGGGATTACACCCAGAGCCTCAAGCATACTAGGAAATGCTCTACCACTGAGCTATCCACAGCCCACAGGTTATTCCTTGTTCTTTCTAGCCCCTATGATGAGACTTCAGGCATATTCCAAGACTTTTTTGTCCCATTAAATAATAAAAAGACAATATAGACATAAATCAAAAGTCCAAAATTTTATTCAGTTTAAGTTTTTCCCCTTAGGCTTGGGAGAGTTGAGAGGTGAAGTCCAGAGGGTCTCTGCAGATGTGACATTTCCCAGCTTCTTTCATTTTCCACTGAATAGCTGCTGCTGCAGGCCCTTTAATATTAACCCAGAATCGGGAAGGAACTATAAGAAAACCCCATCTGGACTGTGTTGCTGTCAGCAAGTGATGGTGTTGTATGGCTACAGAGGACTCTAAGGCTCCGTGCTAGATTCCTTCTGTGGAGAGACTCTCTCCCCGAGAACCTGACCGGAAGTTTCTGACTGAGGCATGTTGCTTCCATGTGGCACCCTTCTACTTGGCTCTCTATAGCCTTCGACCTCTAGGAACTGAGGGTGTCTCATTTGTGGCAGGAGCTTTCACTGTAACCAATCACCAATGGACCAACTCACTTATCACCCTTCACTTTTCCACAGGGATAGTGCCTGCTCGCTGGAAAAGAGACCTTGCTTTCAACATATGTTAAATTCACTACTGATAATCCCTTTTTTTTCTCTAGGCAGATCAAACTATACTTTCCTTGCTTTGTTATGTTGTCAGAGACTGTTTGTTTGTTCCTAGCCACTCTAACCTGAAATTATCACACAGAAACTATAATATTTGCAATACTGTTTGGCCAATAGCTTAAGTGTATTTCTGGCTAACTCTTATATCTTAAATGAACCCATTTCTATTAATCTGTGTATCGCCATGTGGCTGTGCTTTACCAGCAAGGTTCCGGCGTGTCTGTCTCTGGCGGGACTACATGGGTTCTCTCTGACTCCACCTACTCTCTCTACATATCTCTTTCAGCCTGTCTTTACTCTGTTAAGCCATTGGCCAAAATCAGCTTCTTTATTAACCAATGGCAATAAAACATATTCACAGCATATATCACCTCCCACATCATTGTTACTCAGTGATGGTTAATTCAGTGATGGTCACACTAGCTTTCACAAGTTCTTCTGTAACCCCCTTCAATGGCCTTGAGGTAAGAGGGAAGCTTCCCTTCTGTCAGGCCCAGGCTTGAAGGGTTCATACATCCCAGGGTAGTGGCATGTGGATTAGAATGTTAGGCAGAAAAAAAAAAAAGAAATACAAAAGAAAAGACAGAGTCACAAGATAGAGTTGGGAGGGCAATCCAATGAATACTGAAATTGCTTGTGTTTATTTCTCATGATCTTCAAATACCTGAATCTAAAAGCAGGGGAAGAAGGCAAGACTTCTTTATTATGATACAAACAAGGAACAAAGTAAATAACATCTTAATACCCAAAATACCAAGTAACCGCACCCTAGGACAAGACATCCTATTACTAGTACCTTAAGTCAAACCTCCTGTCAATAACATTGGAGGAACAAGAATAGGCCTGAACTCTCTGACCCTTAGTCAGGACGGAACAGAACCACATCTGTGGGCTCTGAGACACCCCCCCCCCCAAATCAAGGGTTAGAAAATGAACTTAGAACACTGTAATAAAAATGCAAATTCCTGCACTTCAGTGTATATTCTTGACCGTGTCTTAGGAGTGACTGGGGAGCTGAGTTTCCAGTCGTCTACAGTTGTCCATTAGAAAGAAAACATCAATGGGGAAAGAGTTTTTGTCTGTGGAGGCAACTGCTTTGCTATGTATGCGTGTATTGCATGTGGCTTTAGAAGAGTCCCTGACACATAGGAGGCACTCTAGTGTGTATTAGCCATGAACACGAATGAAAGAATAGTGTAGTCCTTTGTTTTAGAGTGTGACTGTAACCTCTGTGATATGTTCTAGGACTTTAGGGTGTTTGTTGAACCAAAAAAGAACAAACAAAAACACCTCTCCTAAATAAAACAAACTGTAAAAGTGTATATAAGCCTTACTCTAGACATGTGTACTTTGTGGGTGCTGTGCTCCAGGAAGCCAGAAGATGGCACTAGATCCCCTGAAACTGGAGTTACAGGTGGTTGTTAACTACCATGTGGGTCCTGAGATCTGAATCAGAAACCTCTGGAAGAACAGTAATTACTCTTAATCACTGAGCCTTCTTGACAGGACCCAGATATAACTTTCTAATGAATTTATTCTTAAATTATATATGAAAAGAGAATAGATACAAACTTTGTAGATGATTTTCATGGATGGTATTGCAAAACATATGATTTTTTTTTCTTTCAGAAAACAAGGCTATAAATCCAAAGCCAGTGTTTAGCTAAATTTAGGCAGCACCAAATATATATGAAGTCTGTGACTTATTCCACCCATCTGAAGATTATAAATTCTAGCTAAAACTTTAACGATCTATGAAAGTTTTGTAAAAGTTGGTGCCTTGGGACCACCATCAGTAGTGTTCCTCTCTTGAATTTTCCTGATCTATGTCTATACTTTAGCAGTGACACTTTTGAAATTTGTTCCACCATGGATCATGTTGGAAATCAAGGCTATTAATCAAGCTGCACGTTGGAGAGTCTAAACATTAACAAAGATGATTCACTGGAGTTGTCACTGGAAAGATCTCCCTAAAATCAACCTGACAAGTGGCTCTATTTGAAGATAGGAGGGATTTCACAAGTAAATTATTTGCTTATGCAAGAATCATGAATGGATACACAGTATGGCAAATGATTTTCTTGCCATGAAATGACTTTGATTGATTGGCAGTGGTGTCTGGAAAACAAGAGTAAGAAGGATTTTGAGACTAAATCTAGTTCCTGTGCTAAATAGTTGATCAGATATAGCCCGTAGCATTGGGAGACAGCACATGTGAATTCTTAGCATGCTCAGTTACGGCTAGATAATGTGAGGTGCCAGAGACAGTTCAACTTGCTGATTATAAAAGAATGTGATTAAAGATGGCAAAAGTAGTTTTACCCTTTTCTCACGTCTGAAATCAATTTGAACATAAATCTCAAGACACTAGAAAATGTAGTCTAAGAATTTCTCTGTTTTATATAAATTTAATGTTAGAGAGAGAGGGAACAAATTTCAAGTTTTCCAAAATACACAGTTCAGATTTGAAGAACTTTGACACACCTTTGCTGTGAGACTAGGAATTTATTTATTTTTTTTTAATTTCCATGCCAATCTGGATGTAGTAGGATTTGTTTTCTTTCTTTCTTTCTTTCTTTCTTTCTTTTTAAAGATTTATTTATTATGTATACAAATTCTGCCTCCATGTATGCCTGCAAGCCAGAAGAGGGCGCCATATCTCATTACAGATGGTTGTGAGCCACCATGTGGTTGCTGGGAATTGAACTCAGAACCTCTGGAAGAGCAGCCAGTGCTCTTAACCACTGAGCCATCTCTCCAGCCCCTGAGACTGGGATCTTATCCTGTAGTCCACGGTGCCTTGAACTTGCACTCTTCCTCCTTCATCTTCTTGAGTATTGGAGATTGCAGGTGTTTGCTACCATAGCCAGCTCAAATAATACTCTTTACTGGAATTACAAAGTCGTGAAAAATAGTGAGACTTAGGAAGAAACTAAACTTTATTCTGTTTTTATAGAATTGCAGTGGAGGCAAGACGAATGAAAGGATTTGAAAACATAGCCACCATTTCATGAAGAAAGGGATGTGCTATGGCCTGATAAAGGAATGAAAGCAAGTGATATTTCACTTTTTATCTGCTGATCATTGAACTGAATTAGCAAATGACTTGGCTATATAAATAGCATCCCATTTGCATGGAAGATAGAATACTACCACCTAAAAATGCTTTGTAGAATAACCAGGCAGGTGTTTTCTCAGATAACAAACCGTTAGTTGTAGAAATTGCTTGTTATTTCCATGCACTTTGGAACCTTTTCAGCAAATTAGAGCCTCAGAAATAATTATTTAGAAATGCTCAAGGCTAAAGCTTACATGCAGCAAGTACTAAGACTGCCAATGGGAACAAATCAGAAGTTAGTAGTACTAAGCCAGAGTTTAGCATTTCAAATAAATACAGCCATGGTATCTATAAAATTTCACATGGTAAACTAAGAAAACCTGAAGAAATACCAGTCTTAAATAATTTAAGAGAATATAAAGAGATTTTAAAAAAGAACTGGAATCATGCAGAAAATAAAACTATTTTAAGATTATAAGTAACAGTAAAAAACAATGGGGTCTATAGAAGACAACTTTGTGGAAAAAAATGAAAAATAGGATATAATGTTAGAGTTAGTGAAAAATAGAGTTAAAATTGCTAAGAAAAACAATACGTATATAATGTAAGTCAGAGTTGATCAGAGTCCAACCACGAGGCAGAAGCTATACAGTAGTTGAATCTAGGCAAGTTTAAAGGTTTTGTCTATAGTAAATGGTTAGAGTCATCAAGAATTGGGTGACATACTAATTTTCTAGCTCTGCTACAACATAAAGTGCTATAAATTAGAATATTTGCATAAATAAATTTAATTTTTTTTCACAATTCTGGAAGCTATAAGGCCAAGACCTGAGTGTTGGCAGGACTTCCTTCTCAGGTTCTTCTCCATGGTTTCTACCTGTCTATCTTCCCTCTGGTGTTTTTATACCATTTTCTTTCTGTTCTTCATATGGCTTTCCTTCTATCTATGTTTATGTTCCAATTTATTTTTTTAAAGATGAAGGAACCATATTAATGGCTTTATTTAATTTTTCAAAGATCCTAGTCCCCCCAAATAGTCACATTCTGAAAGTACTTGGGGTTTGTATTTTAGTTCAAATTGTGAATTGAGAGAGGACAAAATTCAGCAATTAATAGCTAGTAGGGAATAAAAGGACTCAAACTACACAAATAGTAGTTTAAACAGATAACCACCCCTAGATATAAGGTAGATTTGTTGTTGGGGTTTCTGTACTGCCTGGTTTCCACAATTGTTAAGTCCCAAAGAAATCACACAGCGGTCTACATTAGTTATAAACTGATTGGACCATTAGCTCAGGCTTCTTAATAACTCTTATAACTTACATTAATCCATTATTCTTGTCTGTGTTAGCCACATGGCTCAGTACCTTTTTCAGCGAGGCAATCATATCTTGTTTCTTCTGTGGCAGGGTCAGGACTGCAGAGGAATGGACTTCCTCCTTCTCAGAATTCTCCTGTTCTTATTGACTCACCTCTATTTCCTGTCTGGTAGTCTTGCTTATACTTCCTGCCTGGCTACTGGCCTATCAGCGTTTATTTAAAATATAATAGACAGAATACAGACCATTTTCCAACATAGATTACTGAAGGACATAGGTTACCCAAGTTCTTGGAAAGCTCCCTTCTCTTTTGCTATAATTTGGGTGCTGAATATCCACTCAAAGCCCATGTGAATGAAGAGTTGATCCCTGCAGTGGTGCTCTATAGACTTCTGGTGGACTCCCAAGATGCACTGAGTGAGTGGTCCTCAAATCATTGGGGCCTAGCCCTGGAAGGGAATTAAATGACCTCGATGTCTCAGTCTTCCTTTTTCTTTCTGATTTCAGACATGAGTGTTTGGTCTAGTAAGTGTCCTGGACAGTATCCCAAATCAACAGATAGACTTGATCTTGGACTTGAGTCTTCAGAACAATGAGTCAATATAAAATCCTTTGTTATTTCATAAGTAGTCTGTGTCCAATATTTCATTCCAATGTCACAAACCTGACACATATACCTTTCCTCATGTCTGTAATTTAGACATTCTGAAAAGGCTGCATGTGGCTTACTGAAGGCAAAAGTTGCTAAGACCATGAAGCTGTCTGTCTAGGAGGAGATGCCAAGATAGACAAGAACACTCTAGGGAGGTATTTCTTGGGAAAATTCCATGTTTCTAGTACAAGAAAGATTCTCTGTACTCTGGCTACCAAAAACCTAGTGCTACAGAAGTCATGTATGCTTCTGGGTCAGGATACTGCAGAATCTGCATGTGTGACAAAGTCCACTGAGAGAAGGAGAGAAAGAGAAATTCGTTCTCCTTAATGTCTCTCCAGTGCCCTCCATTGACATTATGTCAGTTGACAACAGAGAAGTATGAATACAGTTTAACTTCTTTGTCACAGGACATGCGATGGAGGTAGATTTTGTTTGTAAAGGCAATAAGTTAATAGCATGGGATCTAGTTATAACATATTTGCTACTAGTGTTACTGAACATGTAACAACAAATGGAACATAAAATGTGAAGGGATGATCAGTATATAGACCCTAGAAGGGTAGTCTTTCAAAATCATTGGCTTCCATCCGCATACACATGTACATGCTTCTTGAGAGATACTATTCCTGGGGAGATGTGAATAAATGTCTACTCACCCAAGATAAAGAACTGATGACAGACCAAAGTATGGATAGCACTAAATTTTAAGTTGATGAATCAACAAGTCTTAGTATTGGGGTTACTTGCAGAAATATGGGTAAGGGTTTACTTGCAAAAGAAGAAATAACTCAAAGATAGTGACATTATTAAAGTTTACCATAGCAAGAAGGACAGTTCATAAAAACTGGCAACCTGGAGTACAGGACACAGCCTACAAGCAGTTCAACAGGTTGGCGGGTGTCCTTTCCAGGTGGCTCTGTTTGTCTGTGCCTTTCTAGGGAACTTGGCTTGTCTGAGAGTTTTTTGTGCAGCTTGGCTGGTCTCTGCTTCTCTCAGGTAGCTGGACTGTCTGAGAGTGACTCTCAGCAGTCTTTACTACTATATTCTCTTGAGTAGAGAGAGTCCTACTGTATCTGGTCAGTTTCAGGGAGTTCCTGGAGCTATTTTGAAATGTTTCCTTCCGGTCTTAAAAATCTTTCAGTATGGGTGGAATATTTTACTTACTTATAGAATATCCTGTTATTTTGCCCCCCTTTGCACATTCTATGTCTTAAGAAGTTTCTCTTAAAAATGGAAGGTTTTTATCTTGGGAGAAATTGCTACCCAACAGTGCTTTCCCACCCACATATGTGCACAGCAGACTAACAAGTACATACAGCACACATACATAGCATACTACAGACACAACAAATCACACACGAGAAAAAAACAAGAAATGCCAAGTTCAGGGATTGACACCTGACACCTCTCAGAGTTAACACCTCTCGAAACTCCAGAAATAATCCTAGTACTATTTCAACTGTTAGAGTTCACAAGGAATAAAAGCTTTCAAATACTCTCTATGATGCTAGAAAGCAACTGTCCTAAAGAATATTAAATGTAGTTTAGAACATGAAAAAATAAACATAAATAATTCATGAAAAGTATGTAAATTTAAAAAATACCAATTTAGGTATAAGTAAGACTTTCTAAATAAGATTTCAAAAATACCAAAGAAGAAAGAAAACATACATGTAAAAACTGTATTTTAATGGAAAGAAACATAAAGTAATAAATACTCTAAGCAAAATTAAATAAAAACTAGAAAACTGCAAATATATATTTTCATGCAATATTCAGTTCTTAACACAGAAAAACAAATTAATAAAAGGACATGCCAAAAATTTGAAGAAATGAGTAAATACGTACATAATACCCTGGGAAACCAAGAAAGAACGATCAAACAGGTAATGGAAACAGTTCAAGAATTGAAAACTGAAATGGAAGCAAGGAAGAAAACACAAACTGAGGACCAGCTGGATATGGAAAATCTAGGTCAATGAGGAGAGCCTACAGAAACAAGCATAATCAATAGAATACAAGAAATAGAAGAAAGAATCTCAGATTCTGAGGACACCATAGAGAAAATAAACGCTCTGATCAAAGAAAACTGCAAAGCCAACAAATTCTCATCACAAAACATTCAGGAATTATGGGACACAATAAAAAGACCAAATCTAAGAATAATAGGAATAGAAGAAGGAGAAGAGTCACAGCTCAAAGGCCCAGAAAATATTTTCAACAAAATTATGGAAGAAAACTTTCCCAACATAAAGAAAGATATTCCTTTGAATATTCAAGAAGCATACAGACACCAAACAGACTGGATCAAAGGAAAACATCCCCTCGCCATATAATAATCAAAATACAAAATATACAGGTTAAAGAAAGAATACTAAGAGCTGCAAAGGAAAAAGGCCAAGTAACTTATAAAAGTAAACCGATCAGACTTACACCTGATTTCTCTATGGAAACAATGAAAGCCAGAAGGTCCTGGATAGAAGTACTGCAGAAGCTAAGAGACCATGGATGCAAGCCCAGACTACTATACCCAGCCAAGCTTTCATTCACTATAAATGGAGAAATCAAGATATTCCAGGATAAGAACAAATTTAAACAATACGTAGCCACGAACCCAGCCCTACAGAAAGTAATAGAAGGAAAACCGCAACCCAAGGAATCCAACATGGCCAACACTGCCTACAATAACTCAAGCATCTAGCGACCCTTCACTAGCACAACTCAAAGAAGGGAGACACACAAATTCTACTTCCAAAAACAATAGGAATATCCGGCATAAACAACCACTGGTCATTAATATCATTAATATTAATGGTCTCAATTCACCTATAAAAAGGCACAGGCTAAGAGATTGGATACGAAAACAGGACCCAACATTCTGCTGCTTGCAAGAAACACATCTCAACCACAAAGACAGGCATCTACTCAGAGTAAAGGGTTGGGAAAAGGTCTTTCAAGCAAATGGTCCTAAGAAAAAAGCAGGTGTGGCCATATTAATTTCTAACAAAACTGACTTCAAAATAAAATCAATCAGAAGAGATCGAGATGGACACTTTATACTCATAACAGGAACAATTTGTCAGGATGACGTCTCAGTCCTGAATATTTACGCCCCTAATATAAAAGCACCCACGTATGTAAAAGAAATATTACTAAAACTCAAGGCAGACATCAAACCACACACACTAGTAGTAGGAGACTTCAATACACCTCTCTCAGCAATGGACAGGTCAATCAGACAGAAACCTAATAGAGAAGTAAGAGAACTAGTGGAGGTAATGAAGCAAATGGACTTAACAGACATATATAGAATATTCCACCCAAATAGGAAAGAATATACCTTCTTCTCTGCAGCCCATGGAACCTTCTCGAAAATTGGCCACATACTCGGAAACAAAGGAAACCTCCACAGATACAAAAAAAATATCAGTGTCCACCTGTGTCTTATCAGATCACCACGGATTAAAGTTAGAATTCAACAACAATCCTACCTCCAGAAAGCTGACAAACTCATGGAAACTGAACAGTCAACTACTGAACCACACCTGGGTCAAGGAAGAAAACAAGAAAGAAATTAAAGTCTGCCTTGAATTTAATGAAAATAAAGGGACAACATACTCAAACCTATGGGACACTATGAAAGCAGTGCTAAGAGGAAAGTTCATAGCACTAAGTGCCCACTTAAAGAAAACGGAGAAAGCATACATCGGAGACTTAACCGCACACCTGAAAGCTTTAGAAAAAAAAGAAGCAGACATACCCAGGAGGAGTAGAAGACTGGAAATAATCAAACTGAGGGCTGAAATCAACAAAATAGAAACACAGAAAACAGTCCAAAGAATCAATGAAACAAAAAGTTGGTTCTTGGAGAAAATCAACAAGATCGACAAACCCCTATCCAAACTAATTAAACGACAGAGAGAGAACACGCAAATAAATAAGATCAGAAATGAAAAGGGGGACATAACCACAGACACAGAGGAAATTCAGAGACTCATTAGATCTTACTACAAAAGCCTGTATGCCACAAAACTAGAAAATGCAAAAGAAATGGACATTTTTTTAGATAAGTGCCACATACCAAAGCTAAACCAAAACCAGGTGAATGATCTAAATAGCCCTGTTAGTCGCGAAGAACTAGAAACCGTTATCAAAAATCTACCTTCCAAAAAAAGCCCAGGACCAGATGGTTTCAATGCAGAATTCTACCAGAACTTCCAAGAAGAGCTAATACCTATACTCCTTAATGTATTTCACAATATAGAAACAGAAGAGTCATTGCCAAATTCCTTTTACGAAGCTACAGTTACCCTGATACCAAAACCACACAAAGACCCAACCAAGAAAGAAAATTACAGGCCTATCTCACTCATGAATATCGACGCAAAAATTCTCAATAAAATACTGGCAAACCGAATCCAAGAACAAATTAGAAAAATTATCCTTTATGATCAAGTAGGCTTCATCCCAGAGATGCAGGGCTGGTTCAACATACGCAAATCTATCAATGTAATCCACCATATAAATAAACTGAAAGAAAAAAACCATATGATCATTTCATTAGATGCTGAAAAAGCATTTGACAAAATTCAACACCCCTTTATGATAAAAGTCTTGGAGAGATTAGGGATACAAGGGTCATACCTAAATATAATAAAAGGTATTTACAGGAAGCCGTCGGCTAACATTAAATTAAATGGAGAAAAATTCAAAGCCATCCCACTAAAATCAGGAACATGACAAGGATGTCCACTCTCACCATACCTCTTCAATATAGTGCTTGAAGTTCTAGCAATAGCAATAAGACAACATAAAGGGATCAAGGGAATTCGTATCGGTAAAGAAGAAGTTAAGCTCTCGTTATTTGCAGATGATATGATAGTATACATAAGCGACCCCAAAAACTCTACCAAAGAACTCCTACAGCTGATAAACACCTTTAGTAATGTGGCAGGATACAAGATCAACTCCAAAAAATCAGTGGTCTTCCTAAACACTAAGGATAAGGAAACAGAGGGAAATTAGAGAAGCATCACCTTTCACGATAGCCACAAATAGCATAAAATATCTTGGGGTAACTCTGACCAAGGATGTGAAAGATCTATTTGACAAGAACTTTAAGTCCTTGAAGAAAGAAATTGAAGAGGACACCAGAAAATGGAAAGATCTTCCTTGCTCCTGGATTGGGAGGATCAACATAGTAAAAATGGCAATTCTACCAAAAGCAATCTATAGATTCAATGCAATCCCCATCAAAATCCAATCAAAATTCTTCACAGATCTGGAGAAGACAATAATCAACTTTATATGGAAAAACAAAAAACCCAGGATAGCCAAAACAATCTTATACAACAAAGGAGCGTCTGGAGGCATTACCATCCCTGACTTCAAACTCTACTACAGAGCTACAGTATTGAAAACAGCTTGGTATTGGCATAAAAACACAGAAGTCGACCAATGGAATCGAATAGAAGACCCTGGCATTAACCCACAAACCTATGAACACCTGATTTTCGATAAAGGAGCTAAAAGTATACAATGGAAAAAGAAGAGCATCTTCAACAAATTGTGCTGGCAAAACTGGATGTCAACCTGTAGAAGAATGAAAATAGATCCATATCTATCACCATGCACAAAACTCAAGTCCAAATGGATTAAAGACCTCAATATCAGTCTGAACACACTGAACCTGATAGAAGAGAAAGTGGGAAATACCCTACAACAGATGGGCTCATGAGACCACTTCTTACGTATAACCCCAGCAGCACAGACATTAAGGACCTCATTGAATAAATGGGACCTACTAAAACTGAGAAGCTTCTGTAAAGCAAAGGGCACTGTCGCTAAGACACAAAGGCAACCCACTAACTGGGAGAAGATCTTCACCAACCCCGCAACTGACAAAGGTCTGATCTCCAAAATATATAAAGATCTCAAGAAACTAGACCGTAAAAGGCTAACCAACCCAATTATAAAATGGGGCATTGAGCTGAACAGAGAATTCTCAACAGAAGAACTCCAAATGGCCAAAAGACACTTAAGGTCATGCTCAACTTCCTTAGCGATCAGGGAAATGCAAATCAAGACAACTTTAAGATACCATCTTACACCTGTCAGAATGGCTAAAATAAAAAACACCAATGATAGCCTTCGTTGGAGAGGTTGTGGAGAAAGGGGTACACTCATCCATTGCTGGTGGGAATGCAAACTTGTGCAACCACTTTGGAAAGCAGTATGGCAGTTTCTCAGGAAATTCGGGATCAACTTACCCCTGGACCCAGCAATACCACTCTTGGGAATATACCCAAGAAATGCCTTATCATACAACAAAAGTATATGCTCTACAATGTTCATAGCAGCATTGTTTGTGATAGCCAGAACCTGGAAACAACCTAGATGCCCTTCAATGGAAGAATGGATGAAGAAAGTATGGAATATATACATATTAGAGTACTACTCAGCAGTAAAAAACAAGGACTTCTTGAATTTTGCGTGCAAATGGATGGAAATAGAAAACACTATCCTGAGTGAGGTAAGCCAGACCCAAAAAGAGGAACATGGGATGTACTCACTCATATTTGGTTTCTAGCCATAAACCAAGGACATTGAGCCTATAATTAGTGATCCTAGAGAAGCTAAATAAGGAGAACCCAAAGAAAAACATATAGGCATCCTCCTGAATATTAACCTTCAGCAAGCGATGAAAGGAGACAGAGACCCACATTGGAGCACCGGACTGAAATCTCAAGGTCCAAATCAGGAGCAGAAGGAGAGAGAGCACGAGCAAGGAACTCAGGACCGTGAGGGGTGCACCCACACACTGAGACAATGGGGATGTTCTATTGGGAACTCACAAAGGCCAGCTGGCCTGGGTCTGGTAAAGCCTGGGATAAAACCAGACTCTCTGAACATAGCGGACAATGAGGACTACTGAGAACTCAAGAGCAATGGCAATGGGTTTCTGATCCTACTGCACGCACTGGCTTTGTGGGAGCCTAGGCAGTTTGGATGCTCAACTTACTAGACCTGGATGGAGGTGGGAGTTCCTTGGACTTCCCACAGAAAAGGGAACCCTGATTGCTTTTCGGGCTGGGGGGGGCTCAATTGGGGGAGGGGGAGGGAAATGGGAGGCAGTGGCGGAGAAGAGACAGAAATCTTTAATAAATAAATAAATTAAAAAAAATAAAGGACATGCAACAAAGTGAAAATTATTCAGTAGTATAAATAGGTTTTTTTCAGACAATAATAGTTTAACTGGATTATACATATATGGCCTTATGTTCACTTTTCTTTCAAAATTAAAGAAATGCATATGATAGCAAAGGAAACATATAAAGGAGAGATCATTTTCCACACTTATGATTGTTGCATAGGATTAAGATGTTAGATAATTCAATATTGTTAATGGGGATATGGGAAAATGCAGTTTTTCATCCCCAGCTTGTATGACTTATTCTTGATTATCCTGTAGAAAGCAGTCTAATAAATCTACCAAACTAGCCATACAAAAAGCTACTTATCCAGGAATTCCAATTTCAAAAAGTCAATAAGCATACATCCCCATAATTGAAGATAAGTATACACAAAAAATCACAGCATCATTTGGTATGGGAAGTTAGACAACCAAAATGTTCAGGATTAGGGAAACAAGCACATCTTTTAAAAATAAAGTAGACACATTATCCAAAACACTGAGAAGTCGTATTTCTTCATTTGTAAAGCAAAGGAACCAGAAAAATGGTTTTAAAACATTTGTGTGTGTGTGTGTGTGTGTGTTTGTGCACGCATGTGGGAATGTGCATGTGTGCATGCATGCATAGAACTTCTGAAATAACAAGGGGAAAATGCAGAGAGGTGTAATTGAGCTGCTAAGGATCCGGAGTATGGAAGAGGTCCCTGTTCTGTCCTAGTTGAAGTTTTTTCTCACCTGTCATGTGCTGTTTATTTTTATATATTTATTATAATAGAAGTAGTAAATTGCTTTTAATAATACTGATCATTTCCAGGTGTCCAGGAGAGGAATCATCACGCTGAACTTTTCCAGAATGACCTCGTTCTCTAAGTAAAGCACTTCATAAAGTATCCCAAAGATGCTGATGTCTTTGTGGTTATGATCAAGCCTTTGTGGTTCATGTTCCACTTGAGTAAGCATTCATGGTGATAAGAAATAGATTCTGGGGTCTACAAGGTTTTACCCTAATATGTGTTGACTGAGGTTTTTCGTCCTGCCCAGTTCCCACAGTCGTTAAGTCCCAAAGAAATCACACAGAGGTCTACATTTGTTACAAAACTGATTGTCCCAGTATCTTAGGCTTCTTATTAACTCTTACAGCTTACATTAGCCCATTATTCTTGTCTGTGCTAGCCATGTGGCTTGGTACCTTATTTAGCGAGGCAGTAACATCTGCCAAATCTGCTTCCTTCTTCCTAGAATTCTCCTGTTCCTATTGACCCACCTCTACTTCCTGTCTGGTTGGCCCTCCTATACTTCCTGCCTGGCTACTGGCCAATCAGCATTTATTTAAAATATAATTGACAGGATACAGACCATTGTCCCACAGCAATCTTGTTTTTCTCTCAGTCCTGCATAATAAGTTCACCTTTGAAATATATCTCCAGAGAGAAAATTTTCCAGATAAGGAGTAGAGGGAGTTGATTCAAGTACACATGAAAATAGAGAAAAGAGTGAAGTCAGTCTTTATCTGGCTGTTTCGCTCTTAGGTGACTCCTGCTGTGGGTCATGTTGTTATGTAAAAACTATCTTAAATTTCAAAACCCTCACTTAGAAATATAGAAACATACCAAATACACAGGTAATTGGTAAGTCTAAGCACTGTTACTCTTGCTCTATTTCTAGAAGTTTTATGGTAAAATGTTTGGAAAGTTCTAATTGTTAGTAGGTGAGTTTTAACAGTATGCAGTGACTCTGATGCAGACTTATCTCTTTACCCTCTATATTCTTTTTCTTAAAAATTAAATCCTTATATTCCATGTCTTCAGAATAATTTTATAATTATTACTTTATGAAAATTACTTAGAAAAAAGGAATTTTAAATACTGATAAAATAATACTGGCTTATATATTGCCTGTGTGAGTTTAGGCTTAGCATTGTTCTTTTGAGGAATGATTCCCACTTTCTCTATAATCTCATTTTATTTCAGTCTTAGTGACTCCTTTAGAATCTATTGTCTGACAGGTGTAGACCACCTTGGCGGGTCCGTTAGTCTAGGGGTTGTAACCCGCCTGGCTGGTCAGTTATTCCAGGGTCCCGGAAAGGCGCTATCTGAAAGACATGGGTGGGAGAGAGGAAGAAGGCCATGCTAGGTTTGTCAGAGCCTCCGTTTATTAGAGTCATGGTTACAGCTTATATAGCCCCTGGATGAGGAATTTGGGGGGGCAGGGGCATGACCAGAGCAGGAAGGGATCTTGCAGCGTGGTAAAAGCCGGTCACGAGGTTGTCGGCCAGGAGATTACCATCGGTCAGGTCACGATTCCTCGGTCAGGAAGTCGCAAGTTGACACACCTAGTTCTCTAGATGGTTTGAATGTGGGGCTGGTTCCGCTAACAGATAGCTCTCTATGAACAGATAATTGGGTGTGGGATAGGCTCTGCCAATTTTGGGGGGAAATGGCTCCTGACAGACAGGTAGATTATATAGGTACACTCCCAACTTTTGTTTATATGGGCATGTCTTAATTTTCTACAGATTTTTATTCCCTTTTTTTCTTTACTCTCTCCAACTCTTTCCATATTCCCTCAGCCCAATTCTCACTTGCCACCCATTCCCTCTCTAATTCATGTCCTCTTTCACTTTGATTATTATTCACACACACAAACACACACACACACACACACGTGTATAAATACAACCTGATGAGTCTGAAAAAGACCCGTTATTCTTACATATCAGATTATTTTCTACAAAATAATATAATAAAATTTAAAAGATAAATTGTGTTCTAAGAGCAACTAGCTGTGTTCTTTGGTGAAAAAGAATTCAATAACATCATTCTTTATGCATTTATAAAATATATTACCTACTTATTTTTAGTCATTGAAGTATCAAAAATAATAAGCTCAAGGCATCCTAGTTAATGAAGTTTTAAAACTTCTGCTTGAAATTATAATTTAAGGGTTTAAGATTTAATGAATTCATGTTTTGTAAGAGAATAGGTTTTAAAATGAATCAGACAGAGATGCTATATAGTATTAAAATAATAAATGGATAGTTTTAAACATTTTAAAATACTTTTGGCATTTTGTGTTTCACTTTTAGAAAATACAACTTGGCATGAATCTCTTTCAGGTAATTGCATTTGAAATTACAGAAAATATTCCATGTGTAGAAAATGCAGTATTAAGATGGCCCCATGACACAAACATCTTGAGACAAATTGTAGCATTAGTCATCCTTAAACATAAAAAAAGAGTCTATTTCCAGATATAATTACATTTACTGGTTTGGAAACTATTTTCTCCTTATATTAAAGAATATTACTTTTATTAAAAGTCTCTTGGGGTCTGGTGACATTTTACTGATTGAGTTTGAAAGCAAAGAACAAAGAGATGTTCCTTCTTATATGCTGCATATGTGGGTTTTAAAGTTAGGAAGATCTGGATCTGATTCTCAAGTCTGCTGGTAAACTGATGGTGTGAGCATGGAAAAGATGTTCAACTGCCCTGCACTGCAGACACTGACTTCAAATGGTAATGTGGACAGTAATGACAATGTGTCTTGGTTACTTATCGCTGTATCTGATACATAATGTGCTCAGTGAAAGACAAATTTCCTTACCTGTGCCTACTCCCTACTTTCTTCTTAGGTAGATTCAGGGTTACATTTAGTCATTTGGAGTAGAATTTTGTGTGGAGAAAGAGATAAGGATCTAGTTTCTTTTACACACAGCTATTTAGTTTTTTGAGCAAATCTGTTGAACATACTGTCTTTTCTCCAATTTATATATTTAGCGTTTTTGTCAAAAATCAGGTGGCTCTAGGAATGTGGAATTATATGTGGAACTTTAATTCTATCTCCAGTTGGCCACTGTGTCTGTTTTTGTGCCAGAACTATGCTGTTTGTATTGCTATGGCTCAGTAGTATAATTTGATATCAGGGATGATGCTTCATCTAGTGATGTTTTCGTTGCTTAGTATTGTTTGGCTATCCTGGGTCTTTTATGTTTCCATATGAATTTTAAGATTTTTTTTCAATTTCTGTGAAGAATTGCATTGGAATTTTCATAGAGATTTCAGTGCATCTGTAGGTTGTTGTCAAGCTATGACTTTTTGAGATAAAATAATATCTGGCCTGGCAAGATATGTCCATAGGTGCAACGGTGGCAAAAAATGTTTTGGGAGTAACCAACTGCATTCTGACTGTATTTAAGGCCTGTTTCGCAAGGTAGAACTCAACGCCTGGTACTTTTAACTTGTCCAAGAACCTGTGGCTTGGTAGATCCTGGGTCATAGGAGAGAACCTACCACACTATTTGGCCAATTATTATAATTATCTTACACCCATAAATAAGTATATTTTTCAACCTTCATCAGAGAATCTTCTTTTTGCCATAGACATTAATTAATACAAATGTACACAACTAGCCAAAGTGCAGGGAATAAGAGACTTACTCGGGCCTAAATGGGACATCTGACTCCCTCCCTTTCTTCCAGGGATCATGGCGCATCATAGAAGAGGAGGCTGATAAAGAGCCAGAGGCAGTCGAGGGCTGCTGTGAAACAGTGTTTCTGCTTGACAAGGTTATTGCACATACGAACGCACAGTGGTTGCTACTACATGAACAACACCACATAGCCAAAATGTCAGTATTGATGTGGGAGGGGATACCCATGAAGTCACACCCTTAGCTAAAGAGCTATTGGCAATTAATGGCTGCTAAGGAAGACTCAATTTTTGTTTCAGGTGCCTGTGCTATAGTAGATGACCCAATGCCCATTCACTTACTGGCAACATTGA
The DNA here is from genome assembly GCF_018167655.1 of Microtus oregoni. Classification (NCBI taxonomy): domain Eukaryota; kingdom Metazoa; phylum Chordata; class Mammalia; order Rodentia; family Cricetidae; genus Microtus; species Microtus oregoni. The sequence goes on from NW_024543072.1 coordinate 39,629,533, forward strand.
ATGGACTCAAAAGGTTTAAAAAAGAACACACAGTCTATTTTGTAATGCTGTGTATTACTATATTCCATCTGTACATGTTTATGAATAAATAATATGGTATGTGACTTTCAGTACTTCGTTTCTTTTACTTAATGTATTTTCAAATTTCTTGTGTGTCATAGCATATATTAGTAATTCATTCCATTTTATGGATGAATAATATTCAATTATATAGCTTTACCATATTTTCTTTTTAAAAATTATTTTAATTATGTGTGTATGTGTGTGTAGGGGGGGTTTATGTCCATGTGATTGCAGGTGCCTACAGAATCCAGGGGTGCTTGTTTCCTCTGGAGCTGGAGTTACCACTTGTAAGCAACCCAAAAATTAGTGCTGAGAACTCATCTCAGACCCACCAAAAGAGTGGTAGGTGCTTTTAATCATTGAATCTTCTCTCCAGGTCTTACCATATTTTACTTATCCATTCAAGGATATTTAGATTATTTCCACATTTATTGGCTAGTATTAGTTGTGTTTTCTGAACATTCATGTACCGTTACATCCAGTCCATTGTATCACAAAGAAGGAGAGAGACAATTTTTATGGGTTCCAAAAACCTTACTAAAAAATCACCACATAAATGATCGATCAGGGCTACAGGACAAGGACTCGGTAGACTTGTTTCTTCTGACAACCCCGAGCAGGGGCAGAAGTGGGGTTTATAAGCACAAAAATCACAAGCATTTGTTGCCAAGTTACAGTTACATTTTTCATCAATCAGGAGTCAAAGATTGGGACTTTTCTGTGTGTTCCATCATTGTCAACTGACATAGTATGTAAGTCCTTCAGTGCAACCAATCAGATTCATATGTTCTTCTGTTGTTAGGCACAGCCATAATGTCTTAGAGAACTAAGGGACATAACAGACTGTTAATATTGTCTAAGGAGTGGACTGGTCAGCCATTGGAAAGTTCTCAGCTCCCCTGGGGCTTGGGAACCTGAACTTTACTTCACCCTTCAGGTAAAATGGAGTCTGAAGTCAAAATGGCAGTACTTAGAATAAGGTGTTTTTAGGCAGAGGCAGGCGGATCTCTGTGAGCTCGAGGCCAGCCTGGTCTACAAGAGCTAGTTCCGGGACTGGCACCAAAGCTACAGAGAAACCCTGTCTCGAAAAAACAAAAAAAACCAAAACAAAACAGATTCTTTTAGGGCTGGAGAGATGGCTCAGAGGTTAAGAGCATTGCATGCTCTTCCAAAGGGCCTGAGTTCAATTCCCAGCAACCACATGGTGGCTCATAACCATCTGTAACGAGGTCTGATGCCCTCTTCTGGCCTGCAGGCTTACACACAGACAGAATATTGTATACATAATAAATAAATAAATATTAAAAAAAAAGAATAAGGTGTTTTTGTCTGCTCCCTTCAGTACAGTGTTCTTGTCTGTAGACAGAATGCATAGGGGAAATAGAAGTTTGTCATCAACATCAAATGATAGAATGATTAAGGAACATAACTGGCATGTGTCCCTTGGGTTGTATTTAAGGCATTTGGTATAGTCAATGAGCATGGCTTCAGTTTGCCTCCACTGCTAGTTGGTTACAAACCTGAGATCACAAATCAGGTGTTATGACTTCAAATCCCCCTTACCCTGTGCATGAGGGGAAACAACAGCTCATTGTACTTGACTTTCTCAAACAGAATTGACAAATGTCATCAGACTTCCAAGAGATTTTTTTAATGAAAATAATATTCTTTAATATGAAGATGAAAATAGTTTCCAAGCCAGTAAATGTCATTATGTCTGGAAATAGAATCTTTATTGCTGTGCAAGTATGAGTAATGCTACAATTCGCTTCAGGATCTGTGTCATGGAGTCATCTTCATGCTGAGCTGATCGTCTGTGAATTTATTCATTATTTCAGGCATGTTGGCCTAAAGCAGAGTCACACAATAGTCTGCTGGAGCAGGAAAGAATGGGGAGTGACAGAGGGCTGCCCCGCCTGGGGAAATGATATCGGAACAGAGACTCACATTAGAGAGGAGCAAATTTAGATATGTATTCAGGGCAAGACGCTCCTGTGGACAGAACAGCAGCTGCAAGTCCTAAAGAGGAAAGGGTGCATCATGTGGAAGACAAAGCAAGAGGGCTAAGACCCTTCAGCCTAATTCATTAGTGGAACTCTTACAAAAGTCTTAAAAAAATGCAATTTCCAGGCTCCTTTATGTCCTACTTTCAAATCTCCTTTGAAACAGAAAAATCATGCTGAGAGAAAAAAATACAAGTGCAGCACAGTAACTGTCTTCCTCTTCAGTAACCAAGGTAGATTTTTCCCTAAATAAAGATAAACTCCAAGGACAACATACTGAAAAAAAAAAACTCTATAGTATCTTTCAAGAGTTTTTCATTTCATGCGTGCGCGCGCACACACACGCACAGACACACACACACACACACAATGCTTATATAAATGAAAGCTAACCATGTTTATTGTGATTATGATAAACAGTGTCAATGCCTATTGTATTAGTCAGGAGTTTCTAGAGTAACAGAATTTGGAGGATATCTATCTATCTATCTATCATCTATCTATCTATCTATCTATCTATCTATCTATCTAGAAAGGGGATTTATTAGAATGACTTAAGGGCTGCAATCTAGTTAATCCAACAATGCTGGCTGTGTTTAATAATCCAGTAGTTGCTCAGCCTACGAGACTGGATGTCTCAACTGGTCTACAGTATACACCAGAATCTCAAAAGAAGAGGCTCTAAGACAATCAACTAGTAAAAGAATGGACTTCCTGCCAAGGCAAGGGCAAATAGACAAACAGCAAAGTTTTCCTTTTTCCATGTCCTTCTATAGGGGTCCAGCAGAAGGTATAGCCCAGATTAAAGGCTTGTGTCTTCTTGCCTCAAAGATCTGGATTCGAAGTGAATCTTCCTTTTTCAAATTAAGCTAAAATCCTCGCACGTGGGCCCTCTGCTATTGTATTTTAGTTAATTCCACTTGTAGTCAAGTTGGCAACCAAGAATAGTCATCATATTTATTCTAACTACATAGAAGTTTATGGAGTTGAATTGACTTTGGGTCTGGTTAATTTTGCAATGTGATGTTTTTATTTATTTGAAAGATTTTTTAAATAATAAAGTTTATAAAGTTTCAAAAAACAATATACTAATACCGGTTAAAAGTTTGCATAATAACAGATGATGTGGTATTTTGTAAATAATAAGTGTTTATTGAATGAACAGATGATTGTATGAAGGAAATACATTTGTATTCTCCAGAAGATTTTACACCATCACACATTTAATTCAAGTAATTTCTGATATATGTATGCTGTTTTATTTGTAACATCATATAACTCAGCATTGTTAAGACTTAAAAATTATTTTATAAACAGATATATGATAGTGCATTATTTTTTGATTGTTTTTATATTAGTCTATATGTTATAGACTAATAATTATGCTAAACATCATAATAATGCTAAAGCACTATCTTTGGTGAAGCTTTAAGGCTACAAATGTTAAAAAAAGCCTTAAATGTAATCTTTGTTAGTAATTCATATGTTAATGTTGTAGGTATTTGAAGAGGAGGTTAAGTATTTTACACTTCTCCAACTGAAGCATCCGAATATTGCTTCTAGATGACTCATTATGTGCTTATATTTTTGGTGCTCATTTGCATGCTTTATTCAGTTTTTAATTTTGGATTTTTTTACCTTTTCTAAAACTAAATCAGTCCAAATGAAATTAAGGTTGTAAGATGAAAAATAGTACTTAGGCTATACATACAAACACACACACACACACACACACACACACACACACACACACACACATCACTCATGTGAACTACTAATATGTGAAAGATGAGAAACGTACATTCTTGTTATTATCTTATTGACTGTAATACTAAATCAGTATGTAATAGGGCTGGCAGTTCCTTTCATTTATTATCTTGATTGCTAACATAAACATTTGTTACTTGTTATTTGTCAATAAGTATAATCAGTGAAAATTATAGTGACAGCTGTGACCTTTTCTGTTGCTGAAATAGTTGAAAATTATTTATTTAATAATAATCACTTTTGTGGCTTTATTAAGCTCAAAGCATTGGTTTTTCATGTCATCTATCTCCTAGAACTGACTCCTTGAAATCTCCGTATTGTTGGCGTATTCTGCTAAGTGAATAATAATATATAGTGGGATTCATCAATCTAGCCCATGGCTGTCTCAAGCAACACTGTCTTATAGACTGCCCTTCATTATCACATACATTGCTGCAATGGGGAGAAAGAAGGGAAAAGGAAAAAATAGGAAATAACTCAATTTAGAGTAAAGACAAACAGGCCAGTGGTTCTCAACCTGTAGGTCGAGACCCCTTTGGGGGATTAACAGCCCTTTCACAGGAGTCACACATCACATATCAGATATTTACATTACAGTTCATAACAGTAGCAAAATTGCAGTTATGAAGTAGCAATGAAATAATTTATGATTGGGAGGCACCACAACACGAGGAACTGTATTAAAGGGTTGCAGTAAGGCTGAAAACCACTGAAGAAAAGATTTAATGGTAGAGACCCACTCTGTCATTTACTGATTATGGCACCTTATAGTGTCTGAGAAATTTTATGCTGGCCATAGATATGGGCATCATTTCTAAGAGATGAACGGCTTTGAAAGAACAATGCTATCTTCACAACACCTCTGGCACTTTTGCTGCAACCTTGGTTCAATGGTGTCTAATTGTAATGTATCTTGGTGTTTCACATCTTCCCACTTGCTTGCCACTACCTTTTCCCTTGGGAAATGCATTCTTAGCAACCTCTTAAATACAACCAAAGGAAACCCATTATTGCAGTATTTACTGCCACTTCTAGGAATTTGATTTGTCCACTCTAATGTATGACTTTTTCTAGATGGTTTTTGGTGGCTTCCTATGTTGGGATCATAGGATGACTTCTTTAAGTGACAGTACAGGTACTACTCTCAGCTGGCTAACGTCAAACTGTGTTGATGTACAGCCTTCCCAGCTCCTGCACGTTATTGTTGGCAGTAACCTCTTGGATTAGCAAGATTTCCCCATTTGTGACCTTCCACTTCATGCTTCTGTGAGTTTAAGTGATTCATCTGTAAAAAGGACTTTCAGCAGTTCCTGACACATAGTAAGTACTAATGAAATACGAAGTAGCAAGGGCTAAATATCATTATATAATCTACACTAAATATTTGTGTTGAATTCCCTGATACCAAGCAAAATACTTTCCACTTGTGTGTTTCGAGTAGGGATTGTGGCTACAAGAAGTCTATCCTTGAGCCGGGCGGTGGTATCCTTGTGTTCTCCACTTGTTTGTAACTTCTGTTCCATTTGGATAGGGTGCTTTAAACAGTATTTGGAGGTAGTCACACTCAGCATCCACAGAAAAAAAATTGTGTCAGTTCACAAGCCTGTCTCTCTCCTAAATATAGGACAACTCTTACACAGAAGGATCTCGTGGGATAATTTTTTTTGTACACTGTGAAGATGTGTCTCTGCCAAGGCACCTTTGATTGGCTTAATAAAGAGCTGAATGACCAATAGTTAAGCAGGAGAGGATAGGAGGGACTTCTGGAGAGAAAGAGAGAGAGAGAGAGAGAGAGAGAGAGAGAGAGAGAGAGAGAGAGAGAGAGACTAGGAAAAATCTGAGGCACAAGGGAGTTTATCAGTGGAATGTGGAGCAAGTCAGATATACAATATGGACAAGAGGTAATGAGCTATGTGGCAGAATGGAGATTAATATAAATGGGTTAATTTAAATTGTAAGAACTAGTTGGGAAAAAGCCTAAGCTGAGGTAAAGTTTTCATAATTAATAAGAAATTTCCATGTCATTATTTGGGAACTGGAGGTCCCAAAGAAATTCTAACTACAGATGGAAAAGCCCAAGATAAATGTAAGTGCTTTTATAATCCAGTTTGTGGCATTACAAGTAAAGAGAATTTTAGAAGGCATACTGAACAGGTCACTGGAGAGTGAGTGTCTGCAGAGATGGGGCTGAGAAGAAAATTCGGGGAAAAATAGAGTGGCCTGACAAGGTACCCATCAGCTAAAGAGCTGCACAAAAGCATCTCTCCTCCTGCCCCCACAAACTGTATTTGACTGCTCAGGCCTGATTCTCCAGGTCGGGATAGAGAGATCAGCCTGACATAAAGTCAGAGACAGGGTGCTTCTGAAAGTGTTTACTGAAGACTGGGAAGACTCAGGCTTTTGCTTTTTTTGTCCTCTTTCCCCAAATTCCCTCTGGAACACCTTATGGAATCTTAGATATGTCCTAGAAACTATTAAAGTAGGCTTAATATGATGAAATCAAATCTCAGCCTAGGCTCTAACAAGTTAATACTATCTAGCAATTGGAATCTGCATCAGAGACTACACAATTCTACAACTCGAGCTAATTCTGTGTGTATTGAATGCTTGTAACTTATACATTTCTCCCATCATTCCATGCCACTAATCAAATGGTAGACCCTGTTCTCTTGTCAAAATGTAGCTAGGGTAAAATTGCTTAGTGAACTTGAATGGTGCATTGGTCTCATTTATGAAAGTAATAGATATTCATTAAGTGCTCTCTGTGTGTGTCTGTGTCTGTTTGTAAACACATAAATATTTACTGGTGAGTCTGTCCTTAAGTGTCTTCCTGTGTAGGAAGGGAGCCTAAGTGTTCTACTGAAAACTCAAACTAAGGTCTTAATGCTACACATTGTAGCTGTCCATGAAAATGAATAGCTGGGGGGAGTGAGGGTATTTTAGGTGGAGGAAACTCCAAAGGCCTTCCCACAGAGGCAATAAAGCTCATCTATTTATGTGCAACAGTTCATTCATTTCATAAATATGTAGAAAACACCTGGCATTTGACAAACACTGCTCTAGACCCTGGAGCCCTGTACTATAAAAAGAAAAAAATGTTTGCTCTTGTGGGAAATATACTTTGAGAGGCAAAGAACAAACGGTGAACAGATCAATTACATAACTTCAGAGAGTTATATACAGTGAAGCACCCACACCAAGTTGTCTCAGGACTTTTGCTGCTGCAGTAAAATATCTTAAGCAAAAGTAACTTAGGGAAGGACAATTTCATGATCACAAGCCCTCACTGAGGGAAGCTAAGGCAGGAACTCAAATTCCCAGCCTCTTCCTGGACTGTAGAGGACCACATCTTGACTCTTCCTGTTTTCTTTTTTTGGGCTATGCATGTGTGCATATATACGTGTGTGTGTGTGTGTGTGTGTGTGTGTGTGTGTGTGTTACTTTGGTATATCTCTCTGGTATCCCTTGTAATAATACTAACTAAGCCTACTGGATCAGTATCCATCACATCCGTACCATCTCACTAATTTCATTCTTAGACTATCATATCTTCAAATAGAACCATATTGGGAATTAAGGTCTTAAAGTATAAAGGCTGTAAGGAAATGAAATGTATCCCATAAAAGACAGAAAGGGGGAAAGGTTTCTCTTTGAAGCAAAAAGTAGAAAAACTTTACTACATTTGAACATCACACTAACCCTGACCTAAGAGAAGTACACTGGGCAGTGTGGGTTCCTGTGGGTGGGTATCCTCTTCAGCATTACCTGCTTGGTCTCTAGAGTCTCCTGTTGGGTAAGCAGTTTGACATTGATTGGACATTGACACACATCCTATGTGCTAGTGTGGGGAGGGTGGATTCTGTCTCTGTGGCTACAATGTCTATTACACTCTACTGAGTTTGGTTCCACATCAAATGCTGATGTCAAACACTGACTCCATCTATAGAGGCTTGGGTGGCAGATGTCAGATACTATCAAGTCAAAGCCAGGTTTTCTGTCATCAGAAAGACTGAGTGGGCTCTTTGAAGCAAGAAGAGAAATAACAGTGACAACTCTTAGACTCTCTTCATAGTGACAATTCTCAAACTCTGTATTCAGTTTCTTTCATAACTAAGCATGCAAAATCTATGGCTGATTAAAGTTAACGACTATTTTGCAAAATATTTGTTAATTCTTCTGTATTTAAGTGAGCTAAAATTATTGTCTCTGTGAGACAACTGGAGGCAGATTTATTGGTCACAAGCTAAGGCTGCATTTTTATTTTGGATGCTATGGGTTATTCAGTATGTGTATGGAGTGCAGAGGGTTATACAAGTTGAAAAGATGACTTCCAGGGTCAATGAATACTAAGTTCTAAGTGACTTGCGTCATTCTCTAATTCTGCATAGTTTGTCTAAAGCTTTCCTTGAATTCAACTTGGTTTTGAAATCTATTTGCTGTCCAAAAATTATAGAAAGGGAAAATGATTCTGAGTCATTGGCATCCTTTCATTTGATCAAATTTTATTGAGTATCTCTACCGAGAGGGTATTTTTAAGCCCCAGAAAAGGGAGCTGGGGAGACAACCCTATTGATAAAGTGATTGCCTGTCGCGTCCACCCTCAACCAACAAGGAAAATGCAACACCCGGAGTTCTTCTTGCAGCAGTTTTCAGGACTTTATTCACAGCAATCTATCTCCTTCTCCTTCTCTTTCTCTCTCCCCGGGCAAACCTCTCCCAGCCCTTAAGTAGGCATGGGCTGCCAACCCTGAACTGCCAGGTGGGCACTGCCCATAGGTTCACACATATGCAGGCAGCTGATAATCATTGCGTTATCAGGCCCCAGCCAATATTAGGGGCTGATTATCAGGTGTGGCTCCATGCTGCTTGCTACAGTTCCCCCTTTTGCTTTGTAAAGCATCAGGCAAGAGTAGAGGTCTGATCTCTGTTAAAAATGGAACATGTACTAGTGTTTGTCCAGGTGTCATCCACTCAGAGAACACTAGACCTGTCCGGTGCCTTTTTACAGAGGTGGGAGCTAGACACCAACCCACATGCAATCATACTTGCTCTTCTTGAGGCTGATGTATGCTTACCTCAAGTGCAGTGCGTAAGCCTCGCATCCTGTGCTCGCTTACATCTCTTTTAAGGTAGATAGCCAAACTTGGGGAGACTGTCCTGCTTCAATGGCTGTGAAGGCCTGAATGATCATAACTGCATTGCAATGCTTTGAAACCCTTATGTGGCAAATGCACCATAGGCATACCAGGGAGGCAAGCACCATTAAGCCTGTTAGGGCTCCTACTCCCGCCCACTCCTTCAGATGATCCATGGAGTGATCCAGGAAGATAGTTCTTCTGCCAGGCTGGTATCCATGCGTGTGGAATTTGCAGACACAATCGTCACTCGCAGCTTTTCCAGTTCTTGTTCGAATTCACCAGACCAATTACCTAAAAGATATCTAGACAATTCTTTAAACAGATTAGCTGCATGAGAATATTTTTCATATTGAATGCTGGTCACACACACAGCCCCAGATACTTCCATTCACAGCCACGCTGAGCCAATTGCCACAGCTGCAGCTGTGCTTGTGGCAGCAGCAAGGGCAGTCAGAACTGGTAGCAGAGGGGCCAGCACAGAGGAGAGGAAGGGGAGGCAATCTTGCTTTCCCCTCCCTGGCTTTCCTCTGCCTGCTCCTGTCATTAGGAGTGGCTTTGCCATGACCCCAGGAGCAGCCAGAAACCACTGCTCCTTCATCAGTCCCCTAAACAATATACCCCAGCTGCCATACCCCTGTGGCTCATTTATTCCTGTCAGCTGAGTGCATGGAAGACACCTTCTCCCTCGTGCACCTCTTTGGCTTCCCTAGCAGCTCAGCTGATCCTGCTTCTGCTCTGAAGGGGCCCTGCTTAAACTATGTTTTAGGGAATTTGGGCGCAATCTGTCTGGCTACTTCCTGCTGAGTGGGGACGTTGCATTCTTATGGGTTTTTACTGCAATTTACTGCCATTTTCTTTTTTTTTTTTTTTTTTTTTTTTTTGGTTTTTCGAGACGGGGTTTCTCTGTGGTTTTGGAGCCTGTCCTGGAACTAGCTCTTGTAGACCAGGCTGGTCTCGAACTCACAGAGATCCACCTGCCTCTGCCTCCCGAGTGCTGGGATTAAAGGCGTGCGCCACCACCGCCGGGCCGGTGGTGGCGCACGCCTTTACTGCCATTTTCTAGTCGAGCTTGGACTCTGGTTGCGGCAGCAGGGGAGAGGCAGAGGCTCCTCCCCACCGAGCAGGAAGGTGGAGGCTTGGCGCATGGAGTGGCTGGCCTGACCCGGTCCCAGCCGGTTGCCCCGGGCTGGGACAGAGGTTCAGGCCAACAGATCTTCTATGCCCTGAGGTAGGTCCCGGATGTTTGCAGCTTTGCAGACCCTCAGCGCTGCACACTCCACTGCAAACTCAGGAGGTCTCGGTAATTCAAACGACATGAACATCACTCCCTTCCTTAGCGTACCTTGTTCAGCGGCAAAATCCAGATCTCTACCAGGCTTATCCCAGGATGACACATTAAGATTGCCAGAGATGGCAAACCAAGGAGCAATTGTGTCACATTTAGCCAAAAACCTCTCCAAAGTGCTCCGTAACAGCTCTTTAAGAGCCAGAAAAATCAGGTGTGATTTTGAAGCGCCCATTTAAACAAATGTTAAATTCGTACCATTTCACTTTTAATCCGTCCACTTTTGTTGTGGCTCTACTGCCCTGCTCCCCCCTTTTCTACCGGTGAGAGCAGAAAACCCACTTTTGACGTGGATCCCCAATCTTTACCTTGAGGATTATCTGGTGCACCCCCTGACTGCAGCAAGTTCTGGGCTCCACAGAGAGAGGTTTGAAGGTTCCCCGTATGCATGTCCCCGTACGAAGCCACCACTTGTCACAGCTCTACTTCATCCAGCAAGGATGACGCGACACCCGGAGCTCTTCTGGCTGACTTTATTCACTTTCCAGGACTTTATTCACTTTCTCTCTCTCTTCCCCTCTCTCTCTTCTCTCTCCTTCCTCTCTCCTCTCCAGGAAAACCTATCCCAGTCCTTAAGTAGGCATGGGCTGCCAATCCTGGATTGTCAGGTGGGCACTGCCCATAAGCCCACACATATGCAAGCAGCTGATGATCATTGTGTGATCAGGCCTTAGCCATAATAGGAGTCAGGTCTTAGCCAATATTAAGAGCTGATTATCAGATGTGGCTTCACACAGCTTGCTACAATTGCCTATATCAGCATGAGGACTTGAGTTCAATCCTTACAACACACATATAAGCCAAGGCACTGTGGTGTGTATTATTCTAGAATTGTGAGCAACACAGAAGGCTCTCTGGGACTTCCTGGCCAATAAGCCTAGCCTAAATGGGTAAGCTTCAGGGCAGTGAGAGACCCTCTTAAAAGAATATACAAATTGCTGGCTTGGAAGAATACATCTTTGATTCCAGCACTTGGAAGGGAGAGGCAATGGATCTCTGAGTTTGAGGCCAGCCAGGTCTAAATAGCAATTTTCAGGTCAGCCAAAGCTACATACCCTCTCTCAAATCAATCAGTCAACCAACCAAACAAAACTTAAAGGTGAATCATGTTTGAAAGACTTATTGCTTACACACACACACGAGAGAGAGAGAGAGAGAGAGAGAGAGAGAGAGAGAGAGAATAGTTCCAGATAAAATAGCTATGATGATGAATCTAAATTGACAACTTGTAGAACTGCCTGGCCTTGGGCATGTCTGTGGTGGATTATCTTAATAAGGTTAACTGAAGTGAGAGAATCTGCCCACTGTGGATGGCAACATTCTCTGGGTTAGGATCTTGGACGATATAGAAAGGAAAAAGAAAATTGTGAAGATGCAGTCATCACTTTCTTGTGTCTGACTGCAGATGCAATGTACCAAACATTGTAACCTCCTGCTTCCTTGACTGCCCTGCCTGTGGGATACACCTCAAGCTTGGAGCCAAACCAAAGCCTTCCTCCCTTATTTTACTTTTTTCAGAATAGAAAAATTAGTTAAGAAAGTTGTCTTTTGGTGTAGTAGGAGCTGCGGGCCTCTTCCCACAGCCTGGCTCCTGGCCGCCTGGCTAGCTTATACCCCGAAATAACAACACACAAACTGTATTTATTTAAACACTGCCTGGCCCATTTCTATTAATGTGTGTAGCACCCCAAGGTGCGCTTACCGGGAAGATTCTAGCCTATGTCCATCCTGGGTTGGAGCTTCATCATGTCTGCCCCAGAGAGGAGAGCTATTGAGTATGAGCTCACTTCCTCTTCCTCCCAGCATTCTGTTCTGTTTACTCTACCCACCTATGTTCTAACCTATGAGGGCCAAGCAGTTTCTTTATTTTTTAACCAATGACCTTCCTCCATCATTTTGGAGCATTTATGATAGCAAAAAGTACAGGTTGATATGTGATGACTACTAGCTGTGTTACCAGAATACTTACAAAGGTCACCTTCCCTAGATGTGGCCAGATAGATTTGTTTCTGGAGAAAATGACCCAGGAGCTGAAGGTGAATAAGTTCAAACCATGGAAAAGATGGATATCTCAGGGATAGTTAGAAACTATTGCAACAATCTGGGCAGGCAGCGATGAGGCCTGGACTGATCTGTTAACTGTTTCCCAAAGACATAAAAGAATCCTGAGTGAGATGCTCTATGTGTTATTTATAAGAAAGCAGATAATACCTGGAAGAAAGCAGAGGTATTTGGTTTCTTTTTATATAAAAAAAAACACAAACAAACCTGTCAGTGCTGTCTCAAAGCTATGTGATATTTTAAATCATTTTTTTTTATCAAGAAAGCAACAGTTTGGCAGGCATTCAGTCCTCTATGCTTAGAGTAAGTCTTTTCCCCTTTTCAGGAAACTTAGGTAGATTAATCAGAACTGAATACATAAATTTCATCACAGTATATGTCCTGCCATCTGTCAGTGTATTTTCAAGTCTGTGCAGGTATGACCTTATGCCACAATGAACAAATGAACTGGAAAGATCAAAGTTATTTCATCTGGTCCTGTGATTTATAATTTTCAAATCAATGTGACGAGAAAATAGCAGGCATCAGACATCCATCTATGCTTGTACCAGGTCATACGCTGTAATTCTATCCAAGCACAAGTTTCCATGGTAAACAGGGCAAGACTTGCCAATATTTCACAGGTTTCCAAAAGGCAGCAATGTCCCTCTTGGGAAAACTCTGTAACTGGAAAAGAAAATCTTTACAGATGAAATCTCTAGCAAATAAAGTCGCAGGCTACATTTCTGCAAACAGGCTTCTTGTCAAATATCTCATCAACAAGTACAGCTGGCAGTGACCCATTCTATTGCAGAGGTGGTAAAATGCTCCCACCAATACTTGTTTTCATTTGCTCTCAACTTCCTAGAAAAAAAGAAACTCACTTTCAGTTGAATTTTTCCATGTTTCATCCCAGTCCAAAGGTGACTTAAAAAGATTTTTTTTTTGAAAGCTGAATTAAGTTCAAGTGACATTTGTAAAGTTTAGTTACTTGGGAAGTTACATGTACACAAAGATCTCACTGGGAAATACCAAAAATTACATTTTTCCCTTTTTTTTTCTTCTGGAAAACTAATGAATTTTGGCTGTTTCTCTTGTATGGGTTTAGCCCTGTTAGGATCATGCATCTTATTAAAAATCCTCCGATTCAAATAAAATTTCCCTATAAATAACATAAAATAATTTATGAATTCACTAAGTCTTTTTAAAAAATGGAATGTATGACATATATTTAATAGGAAAAAAAGTTTTTACAAATGAGAGTTTAAGTTGGGCATGTTAGTGCACATCTATAATCCTAGAAGTTGGGAAGCTGAAGCAGGAGGATGGAGAGTTTGAAGCAAGTCTGTGTCTCGATGGAAGAGCAAGAATAATTAAGCTAAATTTGCAAATTTATAAAATACAAAGCATTAAAAGAGAGGTGCATGTTGGAATATCGTCTTAGGATTTTTATTGCTGTGAAGAGACACCCTGACCACAGCAGCTCTTAAAAAGGAAAACAAACATTTCCTTGGGGCTGGCTTACAACTCAGAGGTTTAGTCCATTATCATCGTGGCAGATCATGGTGGGAATCATGGTAGCACCAGGCAGACATGGTACTGGAAAAGGAGCTGAGAGTTCTACATCTGGATCTCCAGGCAGCAGGAAGGCAGTGAGACACTGGGCCTGGCTTGAGCTTCTGAAATTGCGAAGTCCACCCCCAGTGAGTGACACACTTCCTCCTCCTAATGCCACTCCCTTAGTCTTCAAATATATGGATCTATGGGGCTATTCTTATTCAAACCCCAACAGATATGTAAAGCTACTCTTAAGTGATAGGTATTTTTTGATAGTAAAGAATAATAGGATAATAGAATAATAATAGGATAATGCAATAAATATTAGATTTGAAGACTAAACAAAGTGACTTTGTCACTGCTCTACCTCATCCGGCAAGGATGACACACAACACACCGGAGCTCTTCTCACTGCAGTTTTATTCAGGACATTATTCACAGCAATCTTTCTCCTTCTCCTTCTCTCTTCCCCTCTCTGTCTCTCCTTCCTCTCTCTCTCTCTCCTTCCTCTCTCCCCGGGGAAACCTCTCCCAGCCCTTAAGTAGGCATGGGCTGCCAATCCCAGATTGCCAGGTAGGCACTGCCCATAGGCCCACACATACGCAAGCAGCTGATGATCATTGCGTGATCAGACCCCAGCCAATATTAGGAGCTGATTATCAGGTGTGGCTCCATGCTGCTCTCTACCTGACTTGAGAATGCAGAATTGGGAGAAATTAACAGCGGCATGAGGACAGATGTTTAGTCTCTGTTTTGGGAGATTGAGAACTGAAAGGATTGGTGACTGGGAATGTCATTTCAGCTCAGAGTTTAGGGTGAACACAGACATGGGCTTAGAAACGAGACTGGCCAGAGGAGCTGGTGTGTTGCTTGCAAGAGGAAGGAATACAAACTGAAGTAGAAAATGCCAGCTGTTTCCCAATGGGTAGGCTACTGATATTTTGGGTGGCTGGATTTTTGTCATTTTAGAGTATATTTCCAATTTCAGCCTTTTAAAAGCCAGTACTGTTCTTTGTGATGGGGATCACTGAAAATTGTTCCTCAACATTTTCTAACACTGTCTGGGAGGAGGTATCATCTGCAAAATCGATTAAGTTTTAGGTACCCAGGTGACGAGGTTTTGATCAGGGAAAAGACATGATCAGAATTACGAGCATCAGCACTTGTTCTGGAGATTGGCTCAGCAGAGGGAAACATCGGGAAGCTGGAGAATCAATTCAGTCCATTGCAATTGTCTAGGCATGAGTTAATGTGCACTGGAGCTAAACAATTTCATCGCTCTCATGCTTGGAAACATTCACAGACATTTTTTTAAAGCTATTCTTCTTGCTTCTAAAGCCGCACCGCACTACACTGCAGAGCTCCGTGTGCTGTAGCTGCTTTCCTGTTTTCCACTTTCCCCAAATTAATATCATATGTTATATTCAGAATTACAAAAACAAGATTCTTAGAGGGTGATTGTAACACCCTCTCTACAACACACGTTCTAATTATAGCATCAACACACAGGGCATGGAAAACTCTGTTGAGAAAACAAGTCCGGTTCTCTGTTTCCTCTTAGATAGGATTTGGTTTCTTTCACTTTTCAACTCTTTCCCCTCTTTAAAGTAAGACTCTGTTGACAGTACACCGAATGGTTTGGAGTCCCAGATGTCAGAGCAGTGGGGAGTCATACGGAGCCTGTCAGGAGCACCCAGAATGGCCAAAGCAGGAGACAGTGCCCAAGGCAAGGGAGGCAAGTGAGATGTTTCCTCTGTGCAGCTGTGTGCAGGAAATCCAGGAGACTGGTGGTGATGGCCAGAGGGGGCATGGCTGCCTGACAAGCTTCAATCTGTACCAAAAGAGTGTCCCAGTTCAACACAGCTATGATTTCATCTTGGGATGTATCCTATCCCTGTTGCTGAAATCCTGCTGCCTTCTTTTCTGGAAGATCTCGAGAAGGGACTATGACAATGGGATAGAAGTATAGGCATTTTATGCTTAGATTTTCTTCTGAAAATCCATTTCAGGTGTTTTTCTTGCTTGTTTGAGATGAAATTGGATTTCAGCATTTTCCCCTGGCGAAGCTTTCACATTTATGTAAATGCCCTAGGATTTATCATCTCAAGTTTAAATCTTATTCTATAAGCTTTTATTTTCCATATCTCTTCCTTTGCTCTGGGTTCCTTTTAAATATTTCCCAAACTGACTTGTGTTCACATCCAGATTTTCTGGGGCTGTGTTCCCATTAGGTTTCCTTGTGAAAATTTATGAATTGTTCTATTTATTAAGGGATAGCCTGAAAAAATGGTGACATCATTTTTAATTTCTCTGTTGTTTTATATAGTATAAAATTTTTTATATATATTAAGTCATTAAATCATCCAAACCCCCAAAGAATTGAAAGGATCAATCCAAAGTCATAGATAGCATTAAAAGCCATAATTAAAGTCTAAATCCTCTACTAAAAACTCATGTGGTTCTGTTCTTGACAGTGTCATTCGGTGACTGGTGTCTTGACGCCCTGAATTAATGATAAAGAAGGATATGCTTTTGAGTAATAGTCTATCCAATTAGGGCATGGGATTTTCAGCCTTGAATAGTAAACCAATAGCAGTTCCATAGGAAGGTCTGAGCACTGCCTTTCTAGAAGTTCTGTCACCAGAACTTGGGATATAATTCAGTGGTAGATTAATTACAGGAGGGGGTGGGGGCGAGGAAGGAGGAAGAAGAAGGGGCGGGGGGTGAGCAATAAAAAACAACACAACAACAACTTGTTTTGGTGTCAGCTTCTGTGGGCCGTAGACCTCAGCAATGGGGGACACTAGTACCCCCCAGCTTGTGGTAAGCATTTTGTCTGTTGTTTTGTGTATGACGACTCACTGAAGTATTTTCCAGTGGCTGTAGTAACTCCCTATTGTTCCTGTCAACAGTTCTTTGAAGGCCTTCTGGGTCATTCTAGTCTTTGGCTTCCTAGAATAGCTATTTGGCAGGCATGCAGCTCAGCATCACCTCAATGATAGATCACATTCCTTGAGAGCTTACCAAAGTTTCTTCAGATTGACTCCCAAAGTGAATTCAGGAACTCAAGACTAAAGGGCCTGAGACTTTCCACTACTTCTTGGGAATTCCTGGAATCTTGAGGTAGCTTTGATTCCTTCCTTAGAAGTTCCGGGAAAAGTTCATGCCATTTCACTCTACAGGTTCATACTTTCGCTTGCTGTACATTTATGTTAAACAATCTCAGAATCTGTTCTAGGCATCTCTGAGTTCTCAAAACTTCATGGTTTTTTAGCAGTGGTCCTATGTTGCACTGGACTCAAATCAGTCCCCGTGACCTCTTAGCAATAACAATAAGACAAAGTCTGTTAGATTCTCTATTTGCCTAAATGGAGTTTTTAATGCTTTGGCTGCAAAAATCCTCACAATGATCATGATTGAAACATATTTATGCATGTATGAAACACTTAAAGGATAAAGAAATATATTTTTAAATCCCCATAAAATACTCATAAGAAAGTCTAGTTTTTAAAAACTTGGCATTTCCCGGGCGGTGGTGGCGCACGCCTTTAATCCCAGCACTTGGGTGGCAGAGGCAGGCAGATCTCTGTGAGTTCGAGGCCAGCCTGGTCTACAAGAGATAGTTCCAGGACAGGAACCAAAAGCTATGGAGAAACCCTGTCTCGAAAATCCAAAAACAAAAACAAAAACAAAAACTCGGCATTTAATTTTTTTTTCTTTTTAAGGTTATAATTACACCATTCCCCCTTCCCTTTCTTCCCTCCAAACCTTTCCATATACTCCTATTTGCTCTTTTTGAAATGTATGGCCTTTTAAAAATTAATTGTTGTTACATATTTTTAAGTCCAGGTATGTACATATATGTTCCTAAATACAACCTGCTCAGTCTGCATAATGCTACTCGTATGTGTTTTTAAGGCTGACCATCTGGTGATGTACAGCTGACTGGTGTGCTCTGTGAAGAGCATATTTTATTTTATTTTATTTTTTTAAATATTTATTTATTTATTTATTTATTATGTATACAATATTCTATCTCTGTGTGTCTGCAGACCAGAAGAGGGCAGCAGATCTCGTTACAGATGGTTGTGAGCCATCATGTGGTTGCTGGGAATTGAACTCATGACCTTTGGAAGAACAGGCAATGCTCTTAACCACTGAGCCATCTCTCCAGCCCCTGAAGAGCATATTTTAAAGAAGATTTATAAAGTTAAAAAATGCCAAGGAGTAGTGGATGGATCATTTGACTTTTGTTGGCATCTAGATTCAAAAAAATTTCTAGTGGATAAGCAATATATCTCTCATTAAAAATTTGAGGTATTCTTTATTGTCATGGAAGAATGTCACATTCTTTCTGAGTACAAACTTCTTAAGCCTTTTGTCATCTGGTCAGAAAGTGTTTGTAGTAAACACTTGGCTTACTCAATAGCCAGCACTCACTCTCCACAGATAGCCCTTGCTTTTCTAGGTAGCAATGCTCTTGGCCTCATCAATGCAGCTAGAGCAATCCTGTCCTGCTCTGTGTGTTTGGTGCAAGGACCAGCATGCGGTCTGGCTAGAAGGGAATTTGGAGGTCTCTGACAAGACTCAAAACAATGCAGTCCTCACTGGATGCAGACAGAACCACGAGAGAAGAAAGTCTCTTCTCCCTCCTCCTCCTGCTTTGGATAATGCTGAGTAAGGAAGTGGTTTCTGGGGTAGGGACATCTGGCTAGCAGATTGCAAGTTAGGGCTAGAAACAGATTATCTTGGGGATGGTACAGTGGAGAAAAAAAAAGAGTCTTGATCTTTGTTAACCAACTGGCTCTCCATATTAATCTTATGGCTCTGTCTGGGCTTCTGTGAAGTAAATTGAGTTGCCTGAATTTATATTAGTCTTGTTAAAACAAGCAAACAAAAACAAACAAAACCCCAAGGTGGTATGCGCAGCTGTCCACAATGCTTTGAAGCAATAAGAAAAGGGATTCAGCTTAAGAGACATTGTCATAACAACTTACATGGTAAAGCCTAAGCAAAGCCAGTGTATCAATGAACAAGGAACTCATCTTTACAGAATGGGTTGGAAATGAAAATAACAGTGCCAACAATAACAACAACTGGTTTTTTATTATAGATGAGTTGAATGTTTTCTTATGACCAGCTAGGGACAGTCCTTCCTTCCTTCCTTCCTTCCTTCCTTCCTTTCTTTCTTTTTTTCTTTCTTTCTCTCTTTTGTTTGTTGGGACAAGGTATTTTTATGTAATCCTGGCTATTTTGGATCTTGCTATGTACCTCAGGCTTGGCCTTGAACTCACAGAGATCTGAAGGGTCCTAGCAGTCCTGGGCCTGGCAAATATGGCACTGGCAGATCTTGCTCTCCCCAATTCCCTCTCCCTTGCAAACCATAGATTCCATCTCTAAAGCTAGCCACCAAGGTCTCGTCCTTTATTTGGACACTTTCTTGTACCAGACTCATTCCTGAGGCTCACTACCAAAGCCCAGCAATCAAAAGCTCCCTTTGGTTTACCTAATTAGCGTCAAAATATACCACTGCATCCTAGCCCATCCTAACACAGACCTCACCCTTTTCTCTTCTTAAAAATTAGACTTGTGAGGTCATTTGCTGCTGTTTTTCTGCTGGAGTCAGAAGGCAGTCACTTTAACTTTTCTTCCCCCAATAAAGAATCTGGGGTCTGGGAGGGAGTCTCCACTGTGTGATCCACCTGCCTCTGCCTCCCAAGTGCTGGCATTAAGGACATGAGCCGCCATGCCCCTCAGGAAAATCATGTCCATACGATTGCTACGCTCTCAAACAGCTTTATTATGCCAAGTGGTGGAGATAAAGGTATAACAGGCCTCGTGCTTAAGCTGCCTTAATAAAGGACCTAAAGTACTTTCTATTTATTTGATCCTTCTCTAAGTGTTATACTTTAGGGTAGGGCCAAGCCACTCAAGGTAAAGAGGCTGTATTAGAGAGTTCTCTTGGTAAATTCTGTGGACACGTGAAACTGCAACATTCACCCTGGTACTGTCTTCTCTTCAGAAGCCCTTCCCAGCCAGCAAGACTTTGCTCCCTCCTATTTCTGCTTCTTGCTTTTGATCTCAGTCTGACACCATATACTCTTTAATTGATTTCAACAGACATAAAGCTTAAAGCCTTTGGGCAGCTGGAGAATCACTGACCTGTAGGAATCTCTGTTTCTCACGTGTAAAAAGTCAACAATGTGATGCCCATTGTATAACTGTGGCTCCTAGTGGTTACTGTCAGCCTTCTCTGCACTGGGTACAGTTTTAAGCCTTTTATCACTATAATATAATTCTCTTAGCCTTTTGGATGCATAATGATACAATTTTATCTAGATTATGTAAATGAGGACTGCGTTTCATGGTTATACAGCTAGTAAACAAAACCTGATTTGAACTTTTGGTTTTTTTTGGGGGGGGGGCTTGTTTTTCAAGACCCGGGGTTTCTCTGTTTCTTTGGAGCCTGTCCAAGAACTCTTTTGTAGACCATACTGGCCTCAAACTCACTGAGATTGACCTACCTCTCTGCCTCCGAGTGCTGGGGATTAAAGGCATGCTCCACCACTGCCCGGACTTGAACCTGTAATACCACCATTGAGCCTACCTAGTTCATCAGCCACTATATTACAATTCCTTACTATCAGTATAAGAAAATATTAGTGTTATATAGTGGAAAATGTTGTATCAAAAATGTTCATAGACTAAGTATAGTGGTGCATTCTTTTAATCCCAGCACTTAGGCAAAACCATGAGGATCTCTGTGAGTTTAAGGTCTGCTTGGTCTACATAGCAAGTTCCAGGCAAGCCAGAGTTACATGATGAGTCCCTGATACTCCCCATAACCCCTCCCACCAAAAAGACTCATCTAAGTCATTTGTCCGTGTGAACCACCCATTCATATCACTTTGTATTAATATTATCTGTGTAGTTGGTACGGTTTGAGTATTTATGTCTCCAGGAATTCACGTGGTGGAGCGTTATTTTCCGCTGCAACACCATCTAGAGGCAGTGAGAACTGTAAGAACTGGTTAGGGCTTTAAGAAGGATTCATCTTGTTCTTAAAAAGCCAGATTGGTTACTATGGAACAGGCTGTTTCAGTGCAAGGACAAGACTCAGTGTTTTACCTCTTTTGCATGAGTCCACGTGCCCTTACCCCTTTCTGTCATGTTCTGATTTGCCAGTCAAGTGGTCACTTGAACTTTGACTTCCAGCCTCAGGTCTTCCACCTCTAGCTAGCCAAAGTAAATGTCTTTCTTTTTGTATTTTCTAATCTCTGCTATCCCTTTGTAGCTGCAGAAAATGGAGGTGTAATGAGCTATTTTAGGGGGTCCAGGAAAAGAGGAGGAGGGAGAGGGAGATGGGGGAGGAAGGAGAGAGAGAGAGAGAGAGAGAAAGAGAGAGAGAGAGAGAGAGAGAGAATTTTGGTGACTGATTTTTTGTTCAGGAATTTCCTAAAAGATAAATGTAATTATTGTGTTATTATTAGATTTGAATACATGGCTACATGGTTAGCTGAGAAGACATTGCCACTCGGATTAACCCTTTCCACAGTGATCATCACACAGCCAGAGACTGTGGGAAGATACACATCTCTGCTTCGTTTCTTAGTAATTAGACTCTTTAATGGGAGGAGACCCAAGTCCGGGCAATCAATCAATAAAGCTGGTGTGTAGGGATGGCTCTTTTACAACCTCATTAGCTGACCCCGAGCAAGCCACGTAACCCTTCCAAGTGTCAGCTTTCTGTGTTCCGAGGCTCAGAAATAACAGAGGTATAAATTGTTTGTAGACTCTAAAGCTTGTGGACATATGGTTGCTAATATATATATATATATATATATATATATATATATATATATATATAATATTTTTATTTCTATGACTGTTGAACCCCTGACACTGACCCTGTAGTGTATTTGGAAAGTCTAGTCTGCTTTCACAAACTTTTTCCTCTTTCAGACCCGAACCCATCTCTTCGGTCTTTAGCCTGCTGTAGCGATGCTTTTGTACCTGAAAACTGATAGGTATGTGGAGAGGTTTCTAAATGATGCTTTGGCCCTGCATTGTTTGATAACTAGGAATGCTGTGATACTTGATCATTTATTCATTTCCAAATAGGTGTGGTTGTTGTCATTCCCACAGGTTCTTCCTACACCAAGAGCAGGCTGTGCTGCCACAGTTCCTCAGGGTCACAACCTGGGCCCTATCCAGATGTCTGTTGCCTATGCACATAAAGAGAATCGCAAGTGCTTCACTGGCCCGGAAGCCATGTGAGCACAATACAATGATAGAGCCTTAAAATCGCAGGCTGCAGCTGAAATTGGGAGTGCCATTCATGCTTAGCATATTAGAGCTTCAAAGGTTGCTTTGGAAGTGAAGAAAGAGGTTCAGAGAGAACACAAGAATTGCCTGAGGCAGCTCCGTCCATCAGCAGTCTGCAGGCTGGAACTTGATTTTCAGACTGGCTTCTTTGCAATGTTCAGCATAACTCTGTTTACACAGATGACTTTAATAGAATTTCCCTGAGCAACTTTTCAGAGAAATAGGCACAAAAAACTTCTAAAATTCTTAGATGACGTATGTATTTTTTACATCACCTGTAAGATAGATACTTCAGCAACATTTTGAATGATGTACGACTGTGTATACATATTTAAATAAAATTTATTGTGTTATTTCTGTGACTGATATATAAAACAAAGATAGTATTCTTAATCAAAGTAATGAAATTTTATATTTAAATATTCTTACTACCCAAATTAATATGCTTCACAGATATCTTAGGCAGGTATGTGAGATATCTTTTACTTGTATGGGGCACAATGCAAACATTTGTTCCAGTTTAACCACCAGAAGATAAAGGGATGATAAATAAAGAATTGGAAGAGGCATGGCTTGCTAGACACAGGAAGAGAGGAAGGTCATGGTGGGCTAGCCAAATGTGAGTTTATAATGGATTATAGGAAAAACAAATATTATGTTTGGAATTTCAAATGGAGTAAGATGATTGTCCACCAGCATTACAGTAATTTTCCTATTATTTTTAGTATTCGTCAGTCTCTTAAGATAGCGTTGAGTCTACTTTAGTAGTTTTCCTCAAGTAAGTTGGTTAAATGGCTAAAGAACTGCAGATAAAGAGAAACTTGGTTCATTCCCTTAGGGGAAAAATGCTCCTAAGCGTGCAAAGATGCTATCAATGTTTTTGCTGCAGGAAGGCGTGAGTTTGAGGAAATACAAAAAATACACCTGAATATAATATTCATTGAAAGTTAGATGGCAAGGTAAAAGCTAAATTTTGGGCAATGTATCATGGCAAATGCTGTTTGGGAATGATCTTATTTATGCTCACAAATCTATGTGGCACAACTGTAATTATCCATATGTATTAGATAAAGAAACTGTTGAAAGAGAGGCATCTTTCTGAGCTCTCACAGCTAGGCAATGGTCACCAATCCAACAGTTACTCTTATTTTTTTTCCAAGAAGAACCCTACTGTTTTGTACTATTGGGGCATCAAGTTTCCTTCCTGTAAGAGGGAGTGACTTCTAGTTTGCCTGATTCAAACATGGTGATATCTGTGCTTTGCCAAGTAATTGGTTGTGTCCTGAAACACAGGATGGCTACTTGTTAAGTCTTTTTATTTTGAGACAGGGTCTTGCTAAGTTGCACAGGCTGGCCTTGAACTTGTGATCTTTGTATCCCTGCCTTTTGAGTAGCAAAGATTATGGACTGATGTTGCTAGCCCTAGCTTGAAGGCCACTGAGACAGTGGAACTGAGCTATGGGGAGCTCACCAAGGCCAGCTGGACTGTGACTGAAAAAGCATGAAATAAAACCGGTCTCTCTGAACATAGTGAACAATGAGGGCTGATGAGAAGCCAAGGACAATGGCACAGGGTTTTGATCCTACTTCATGTTCTGGCTTTGTGGGAGCCCAGCCAGTTTGGATGTTCACCTTCCTAGACCTGGACGGAGCGGGGAGGACCTTGGACTTTCCACAGGGCAGGGAATCCTGACTGCTCTTTGGACTGGAGAGGGAGGGGGAGAGGAGTAGGGGGAGGGGAAGAGGGGTGGGAGGAGGGGGAGGGAAATGGGAGGCTGGGTGGAGGCGGAAACTTTTTTTTTCTCAATAAAAACACACACACACACACACACAATAACTTTTGCTGGCTATAAAATTTAGGTTCTGTAGTATTTTTCCATGCTCTTCCTGTTTCTTGTGTGTTCAGATTCTGTTGTGATTATGATTTTTATAATTATATCTATTGAAAAGCCATTTAACATGTAACATAACAATTTATCTGACAAAACAAGTTGATTCTGAATAAAGTCATACTTAAAATTAAAAAAAAAAAGATTCACTTGCAGGATTACTCCCGCCACTAGCTTACATAGTACTGGTTTCTACAAAGCTTTTTCATATATCTTTAGTTTTGGTTAATCTGTCTTACTCACCTTTTTCCCTGCCTGCTACCCCATGCCACTTAACCCTGCAATCTCCGTATTGCCTCTCTTTACTTTCATATCATATGCATTCTACTATCTCCACTCCTTCTTCTGCTTCTCAGGGGCCCAGTGTCTGGGAGGAGCAGCACACCCTTTGCAGTTTGAACAGCTTGGTATGGCTGTGTATAGCTTGAAGCTGGGCTTGGTCTCTGGGTTCTCCTGCCTGCTATCCTGAAGATATTCCCAGGGTTTGCTAATTTCCTCTACAGATCTTGTTTCTGGCAGCAGAAGAGCTCACTGAGTTTTATCCTGTCTGTGTTCTTTCTTGGAGTCTAAGTCATGGGATTTCTAATCAACCATCTTCCTTACTGTTCCTAAGGAAATAGCTTAAGATGACACCTTTTCTTCTCTTGTCTCAGGCTGCTGTCTTGTGAATGTGTGCTGTGTGGAGCAGTGGAAGACACCAGACAAATGGGAAGGAGAAAACCAATGAATAGAGGTGACCTTTCAAGAATAGCAGAATAGACAGATGGACAGACGTCAGTGAATTAGTCATTCATCTCAGGGGTTCTGTGGGAAAGAATAAACACTCTTAGCACTTAAGAATAAACTAAAGAACAATGGCAATGGGTTTTTGATCCTACTGCACGTACTGGCTTTGTGGGAGCCTAGGCAGTTTGGATGCTCACCTTACTAGACCTGGATGGAGGTGGGTGGTCCTTGGACTTTCCACAGGGCAGGGAACCCTGATTGCTCTTTGGGCTGACGAGGGAGGGGGTCTTGATTGGGGAAGGGGGAGGGAAATGGAAGGCGGTGGCAGGGAAGAGACAGAAATCTTTAATAAATAAATAAATTAAAAAGTAAAAAAAAGAATAAACTAAAGAATAAACACTCTTATCGCTTTTATTTGCTTTTCAGCTATGTGTTGCTGAATATATTTTTGTCAAAGTGAAAATACAAAGGTTTGTCTCTCAAGTGTTCAACTCTGTTTTTAATCACTAAGAAATTCAAGGGAGGCAAACCAAAGTTGTGTTTGTAAGAGCAAAGAGAAACCCAGGAACAAGTGGCAGGTAAGTGAGGCAGATCATTTCAAATAGTGTAGAAATTTTAATAGTGTTAATAGTTTTTTAGGCATGAATCCAAAATTTTTTACATTGATTTATGCTCTTTTCTATATATTTCCTCAGTGTTTATGGTTTCTAGCACATGGATCCTTTATTCCTTTGTGTTAATTTTCTTATGTTAAAGACCCTGACCATTTGTAGGTTTTATAAGTAGGTAGTCTTTGTCGTTTCCTTTTGGGGGCTTGCTAGTGTATAAAAATATTGCTTTTTTGTGTTTGTTCTGATTTTGTATCCTATAACCTCACTGATTTCATCTATCTATTCTAAAATTTGTAATGGGCGCCAGGGCTTCCTATTATCTGCAGCAGCACAGTTCACCTTTTTCCAGTTTGGAGGCTTAATTTTTATTTTCTTGTCCATTTGCTCTTCTCGACTTATGCTGAATAGAAGTTGTTTGAGTGGCACTTTTGTTTTAATCTTAGAAAAAATGCTCTCAACTTTTCATAATCGAGTACAGTGTCAGCTGTGGGTGTGTCATATATGGCTTTTATTGTATTGTGATACATTTCCTCCATAATAAATTTGTTTAGAAACTTCATCATAAGAGTGTTTGAATGCTGTCATGTGCTATGAGATGGTCAAATCTCTGTCCTTCATTCTGCTTATGTGGTCTATCATATTTTTAGATTTGTATATATTGAGCCATCCTGCCTTCTTTGGAGAAATCTTTACGTCTCAGGGAACTATGCAGAAGTGTGTAAGAGCCAGAGGGCATGGAGGACACAAAGGAAACAAAGCTCAAGCACAGCAGGACTGCTGCACAGTTGGACTCACAGAGACTGTGGGAGCATGCGCAGGGTCTGCAAGCATTTACACCAGGTTGGGGTCCCAGCACTGGGAGGGGAAGTGAACACAAACCCCCATCCCTAACCCAGGAGCTAGCTTCACTTGATAACCACTTACAAATGAAGTAGTAGTTTTCTCCAAAGGAGTCTCACTAATAAAACAGACCATTCCTAAGGGTAGGCTCCATGCCCAGCAATAGATGGCCAACATAAAAATGAACTCAGCGGCATCTTTAGAGGTTCTTTGTCCCATAATGTGTGTGTGTATGTGTTGTTAGCCATACAGATCCTTTGCATATTTATTATGGCTTCCAGTTTTGTGGGTTTTTTTTTTTTTATGGGATTCTGGTGTGCGTGATCAAGTGTCTCAGCATCTAAAAATGTAACTTGTGCTTTTTCTTTGGCATTTTTTCTCCTGTTTGTTTGTTTTGTCATATTCTGGTTTGTTTGATTTGTTTTATTTTATTTTAATATTATTCCTTAGATGCCTGTTTGTTTTCTTTCTTATTTTTGATTTTTATTGAGCTCTACATTTTTCTCTGCTCCCCTCCCTGTCTTTTCCCTCCCCTTCTACCCTCTGCCAAGGTCTCCATGCTCCCAATTTACTCAGGAGATCTTGTCTTTTTCTACTTCCCATGTAGATTAGATCTATGTAAGTCTCTCTTAGGGTCCTCATTTTTATCTAGGTTCTCTGGAATTGTGATTTGTGGGCTGGTTTTCTTTGTTTTTTGTTTAAAAACCACTTATGAGTGAGTACATGTGATAATTGTCTTTCTGGGTCTGGGTTACCTCACTCAAAATGATGTTTTCTGGCTTCATCCATTTTTTCTGCAAAATTCAAGATGTCATTATTTTTTTCTGGTCTGTAGTACTCCATTGTGTAAATGTACCACATTTTCTTTAACCATTCTTCGGTCGAGGGGCATTTAGGTTGTTTCCAGGTTTTGGCTATGACAAACAATGCTGCTCTGAACATAGTTGAGCACATGTCCTTGTGGCACGATTGAGTATCCTTTGGATATATACCCAAAAGTGGTATTACTGGGTCTTGAGGAAGGTTGTTTCCTAATTTTCTGAGAAATTGCCACACTGACATCCAAAGGGGCTGTACCAGCTAGCATTCCCACTAGCAATGCAGGAATGTTCCCTTTACCCAACAACCTCTCCAACATAAGTTGTCATCAGTGTTTTTGATCTTGGCCATTTTTACAGGTGTAAAATAGAATCTCAGAGTTGTTTTGATTTGCATTTCTCTGATGACTAAGGATGTTGAACACTTCCTTAGTGTCTTTCAGCCATTTTAGATTCCTCTGTTGAGAGTTCTCTGTTTAGGCCTATACTCCATTTTTTAAAGGATTATTTGTTCTTTTGATGACCAATTTCTTGAGTTCTTTGTATATTTTGGAGATTAGACCTCTGTCTGATGTGGGGTTAGTGAAGATCTATTCCCATTCTGTAGGCTGTCATTTTGTCTTGTTGACCATGTTCTTTGCTTTACAGAAGCTTTTCAGTTTCAGGAGGTCCCCATTTATTAATTGTTTCTTTCACTGTCTGTGCTACTGGGGTTATATTTAGGAAGTGGTTTCCTGGGCCAATACATTCAAGTGTACTTCCCACTTTCTCTTCTATGAGGTTCAGTGTGGCTGAACATAAAGCCAGCCTGTTTGTTTTCTAATGAGAGATAGAAAGACCTGGATCTAGATGGGAGGGGAGGTAGAGAGAAACTGGGAGATGTTGGGGAGGGGAAACAATACCCAGAATATATTGTATGAAAAAAAATCTGTTTTAAATAAAAGATGGACTTTTAGAATGAATCACATAGACATTGAAATGAATAGGTAAATTAAACATTAGTTGTAGCTAAGACAGAAGGTGAACTAGGAAATAAATCTGTATACTTATTTGGAAAGCACTTCAAAAAATTAAAATATTGGAAAATATGAAACATCCTGAGATACTAAGGCTATGAGAAGCTGAAACATCTATTATGAATTTTATCAAGAAAGGAAAAGAAAATGATGAAGAGGTAATATTCAAGACGGGAGTTCAGCACCATTTAAAACAAACAAACAAACAAACAAAACACCAAGTCCTAACACAGCAGAAGCACCAGTTTTTTTTTTTTGGCAGAATAAGTAAAGTAAATCTGCATATAGACATATTTTAGTGAAGCTACAGAAAGTCAAAGTTAAAGTATAGTAAAAGTAACTCTAGCAAGAGTACAAATTACTACCAAGGGAAAACTGGTTTGGCTGGCTGAAGACTTCAAGATGCTTTAGAATTTGAGACAGGATCTCTCACTGTATGGCTCTGACTAACCTGGAACTCAGTACAAGAGAGGTTAGCCTCAAATTCATAGCAGTATTTTGCCTTTGCTTCCTGAGTTTGGATTAAAGGCGAGCACTATCAAGCTCTGCTGGCTGAAGACCTTTGAAGAGGCAAGAATAGATGTTAGGAGACAGGCAGCTTATGTTCTGCACGGAAGACATTATCAGCTTAGATCTTATAGCCAGACAAACTCTCAGCGACAAATCACACTTCAAAACAAAACAAAGTAAGACACATTCAGACAAAATAATAGAAAGAATTAAGATCATGGGAACTCGCCGGAAGAAATACCAAAGGCTATGATTCAGAAGAAAGGAAACGGAACTGAAGAAGAAAAGTCTGAAAAGGAACGTTGAGCAAACAAGCCCTTGCATTTTCCCTTTTTGCTTTTGGAGGACCAATACCTTCCTTAAGGATATGGGCAGGGTCACAGTGTGGAGAGCAAGTAGGAAGACACGTTTATATTTATGCACATTTGCTCATGTGGTAGTGCTAGAAATAGTGGATTGGGTTCCCTTGCTGTCATCCAAAGCCTGTTGAAATTAGATTTTATGAACATATGAAGTTATCTGATAAACAAGGATGAAATACTTTGACCCCTAAAGAATTATAAACAAAGAAAGCAAAGGATTTCTAAATCATCAAGTCTGAAATCCTAGAGCAGTGGCAGTAGCAACAGTGCTAGAGGGGTGGAGAGAATGTGGAGCTGAGCATCACATTTGTGAGGTAAACCTTACCTCTGGTGCAGGAGAAAGTTTCTCCCAGATTCTAATTAGATTTTTGCATTTTCTTCTATGGCTACTGAAAGTGTAAGTGAACAACAACTGTGGATGAAAAAAAAACCCACTATGATTTTAAAAAGGAATGTAAGTGCTCACCACCCTTTGGAGTTCACAGAAAGGACCATTTTAGCAAATGTTTCCTTGGTCTAACAGCCCAGTTGAGTTGCTGCAACACTGTTTAGTGCCCAGCTGTTTTTTTGGAAACAAACTCACTGGCAGACTGTAGATTAGGTGATTTTTTTTTTCAGACACAGAATGCCTAGAAACCTTCTGAAGGGGAAAAAATGCCAAAGTCCAGCAGGGAGTGGGCACTGAATGTCAGGAGAAGGGCAGAGAAAGAACAGATGCTCTGGGCTTGTGCCAGGGAGCTGTAGCAGGCTGGCTCATAAACATTCTCAAGCCTGACCTATGCCAGGATGGGTTAGGGAAGGTAGAGTGTAAAGGGAATTCCCAGGGAAGTGGAAAATGGACAATTTCTAGAAAAAGGAGCCAGCTAACTAGGAAAACTTAGTTACCCTTTATCTACCTCCATATTCAAACAGAGATGATACGGGCTCAGGAGGAGAATTAATGCCTGAGGGCATTGCTTGCTTTATAGGAAAGAACAGAAATTGCCCAAAGCATGCAAAACCAACAGCTACCATGTCTTGCTTTAATCACCATCCTTCGGGTGGCATAAAGGTAATCAACTTCTGTTCAGCTTGAAGGTGTTATTTAGTGTGATGTGGCGAAACAAAGTGAGGCGTCAGGAAGTCCTTAAAATAGACTGCTTTCCACAGAGGACTCCGAGTTAATAAAGCTTCACTGCTTATAGAATAAAACAGTTAATATTCTGCAAAGATGCCGACAAGCTTAATTAGCTGATGTCATAATTAAGGAACTTGGCAGAATAGGAGCTGAAGAGCTGGCTTGAAGGGTTATGTTAATTGGGAAAGTCATTTATGGTAATCTTACCTTCTGAGTACCCCTCCACCCCCATTTCTTTTATTATTGTTTTTAGTATTATTATTATTGAGAAATATGGACAGTGGAGTGCTATCCAACCTCCTCCTGTCTCCATAGCTGTGTCGTTGCTACTATACTACTAGTAGACAGTTTCATTGTTTTTCTCTATGAATCTTTTATCCTCACAGGGTTATATATATATAAAAACAGATAGCTATACCAATTAAGTTTAACTAATATGTGTTGAATGTTTATTGTGTCAAGTGATACACCAGGGACTGCAGCCACCAAGATGGGACCATGTGCAGATGAGTGGGGGAGGCATACAAGTGAGGTGTGATCCCGTGGAGGCCGCCCTCCCTCATCTGCACATGTTTAGCATTACATACTGGATGGTAAGGGGCTGGCAAGACTTTATGTAACCTGAGGTTAATATTAACAGAATCCCAGTCCTTAGGAAGAGGTTTCTTCAGACTGGCTAGACACCTAAGGATATTATCACCTATGTTCCCCAGGACTTGTCTCGTAGATTCCGAACTGTTCCAGTGAAGCTAAGGCCTAGTCTTTTCAGAAGTTTCTCAATCAGGCTTAACAATGGACTGCTCTCATCCAAACCTTGGTTTTAGATCTATCCCTATCAGGTTTTAATTTACTTCGTGCTGAATAGGGGTAGGGTTGGTATTCCCCAGGATAGACATGCCTTGGCTTTCCACTGAGAGCTCCCATGGGGCCTGCAATCTGCCAGTCCCCTACCTACCTATGGTGAAAATGAGGGGATGGCCCTCAGAGAACCTTACCTCACTGTGCCATATAGAACATAGTAGGCCCACTAAGAATTCTTCTGTCATTGGGAAAGGCAAGGGGAAGAGCAAGGGAAGCAAGCAGACGCAAGAGAACAATAGAGAATGTTGCCTCCCACCTACCACGGGAAGTGTGTAGGCTCGAGGCCTCCAGTAGTTCATTTCCCTACCTATGCCAAGAGTGACTGTCTGAATGCAGCCAACAGCTAGAGCAGAGAAATGAAAACGATGATAGCATCCTGGTAATGTCATTTGATTCCGTGGATCCAGCCTTTTCTGAAGCCAGAAATACCTACTCCTGGGGTTTTCAGTTTGGTGACACCATTCTCTTTGTTGCTAAGCTATTTTGAGTTGATGCTGTTTTATTTGTTACCAATGATTCTGTCTAATAATAAATAGTTTGAAGTTTCTGTGAGGGTAAAATGAAATAACGCAGATAAGTCATGATTCCTGGAATATTGTAGACATGGTAAATGCTTGTTGTTGATGTCATAACCATCACTCTCTGACCTTTTCTTCCCCTCAGGGCTCTCTCTTCTCAACTGACCTGTTAAGTGAAACACAGTTTCCAATATTCTCTTCTCCTTCATATGATGTTTCTATAATAAAATAGATAGAAATTTAAATTTTTTTCCCATAGTTTGTTTTATTTTTAGCCACGGTTCTCTTTTCCATGAAGATATGACCAAAGCTTTTATGCTGAAGCAGGCAGAGAAAGGTGTATCACTTTCAGAACGTGTTTGCTATCTGTGCTCTCACCATTAGTTGAAAAGTAAGTCTGTTGCCTACTCTTTGGTTGACTTAAAGTTCCCTGATGTATCCGCTGCCTTGTTTTACCTCTACCTTACATGGTTGCTCCTATTTGCCTCGATGTCTTTCCTTGACTTCACCCCATCCTATTCAGCTAAGGCTGGTTGCCCTTCAAGACTAAGATCTATTTTCATGTTCTCAAATGCTGTCATAACTGACTTGCCTTTTCTGAAGTTCCATTTATATCCTATTATGGTTCATTATTTTAAAAAATAAAATTATCTTCTCAACAATACCTTATTATCACAGAAAGCAAGAAAAGCTTGTGTGCCTCTCTGAATCATTTTACCTGAACCAAATTCTCTGAGAATATTTATTTTAAAACTAACATTCAAATTATGCAACTTACTTTGAGGCAGAGCTGAAGTGTTATTGGCTAGTTAAAATGCTGTATGGGAAATCTGGCTTTAAAAAGTCTTTGTTCGTTATGACTCCACCTCAGAGAATTCTGAGCACCATTTTTTTTTTTTTTTGGTTTTTCCCTCTGTAGTTTGAGGCAGAGTCACCTCTCATCCATCTCTTTCCCTTGTTCATGAACCTCTATTTCTGCCACAAGACAATTTAGGAGATTAGTGTACACAGATAGGTACCATTGAGCTAGATATGAACTCTGTCTCTGTCTCTGTCTCTGTCTGTCTGTCTGTCTCTCTCTCTCTTTCCAGGGTTTCTCTGTGTAACAACCCTAGCTGTCCTGGAGCTAGTTCTTGTAAACCTCAAACTCAAAGAGAACCGCCTACCTCAGCCTCTTGAGTGCTGGGATTAAAGGCGTGCGCCACCACTGCCTGGCTTAGATATGAACTTTTATCATTTATTCTATTGTCTTAGTTTCTTTCCTGTTGCTATAATAAAATATCTTTAAAAAATCGACTTATAGGAGAAGAGGTTTATTCAGCTCACAGTTTCAGGTTATAGACTATCATGGCGGGGATATGACAGTGGGAGGAACTTGAAGTAGCTGATCCTATTGCATGTATAGTAAGAAGAGACCAATGAATATACAGTTCACTTTTTCCACTCTTATATGGTCCAGGATCCTCTGTCTAGGAAATGGTGTCATCAATAGTAGGCAAATCTTCTTACCCCAATTAATGTCATCAAGTCAGTCCCCCACATGGATGCCCAGAAGTCAATCTCCCAGGTGATTCTAGAATTTATCAAGTTTCTAATACTAGTAAGTCATAATCTGAGTATATTCTAGGAGTCTATTTCACATTTCCAAATTGTTTTCCTTGTTTTGCTATGTCAATAAACTATATGCACCACCCAGCTGGGTCATTTTTTCGTGTATGATGAAGCAATTTATACTATTTAGACAAATTTAAATATTCATTTAAGATCTCCTCCTTAAATATGATTGATCCTGTGGCATTAAAGCTGGATTTAAAATGAATAGTTACCTGATTCATTTTTCCCCCATCTTTCAAACATTTTAGGTTCTTAGTATTTTCTTAATGTTATTTGATATTTTTGCCAGGATTGTGGACTATGGGAGCAGAGGGGTACTTCACCTTAGAATTCCAGGATGTATTGGCAAAAGATTCCAAGAAGACAAACAGCATTTAAAAGTTCTTCAGAAATTGTAGAACATTACAAAAGTCAGGGATACTCGGATAGTAGATTGTTTGTGATACTGTTTTATTCTAGTTTTAAGAACTTCAGGAATTTAGTAACATTGTGCTAGCATGTGTACACACACCCTCACCCTCCACACGGTTTTCTTACACATGCAAGGCTGGCCTTTTCACTGATAATGTCAAATAAATCCAATACATACATGGGGATGCTTTAAAGAAAAATGTTGAGCCTAAGAAGGATAATTGCTAAAAGCACCTCTTGCGAAACCGTTAACTACTTATTAATCTATCACATCTAAAACTATGAAACACACTGTTTCCATGTTGGCATATGATATTAATATGCATGATACATGTAGTGTAAAGGGGGTAGAACACCATCCTGGCAAAAACAACTTTGTCAGCTGGGAAAGAAACCATCTTTGCTGATCAGTGAAGATTGTATTATACTTTACAACACAAAGATTAGAGGCAAATTATGAGATAAGAAGAGGAGCTATATGCCTTTTATCTTCTGTCTGAAAGCAAACAGAAAGTGAGCTTGATTATGACTCCTGGAATACACTAGCAATTTTATAGTACATATTTTGAACAAAAAAAAAACCGGTCAAGAACAAAGAACAGTGATGGGTGGGACATGGCTGGAGATTGCTTTCATTAACTTGCAAACAACCGACTCTCTGGATACTTTATAATAATATCTTGAAATCCATCATGGTGGGAATATTTATACTTTAGAAACTGGCAACGCTTTACATCAACACTGCAACCCCACATCTGGATGAAGAAATAGCTAGATGCAAATGAGTATCAGTAGATCATAACTTTCCTAAGACTCAGGAACAAATTCATAGTTGCTAGCACTGTGCAGAGCTGCAGAACGCTCCATTAGGTCCTTTGGAAATCATGCAGTCAGTTTAATTATAAATCAAAGATCCACTTTTCTGAAATGTGCTGGATAATAGCTTTTCAATTATCACAATAATTTCAGTAAATGCAGTGTTCCTCCAACTCGAGTCATGGGTATATCGGCTGTTGGAAAGGATCTGGAGTACCAGGGGTCTCAAAGTTGCAGGATGACTGAATTTTTTTGCTTTATTCATGCTACATTTTTATTAAAAACACCCTTCTTATTTCCTGTAGTTTCTTGAGACTTTTCATAATTTATATAACTACCAAGAATGATCACTCATTCCTTTTGCTAGGAGGATAAAAGCAGCCATGTCTGATAACCAAGTTCTTGTCATCTTCAATAGGTTATGGTTTTGTAATTAGAAAATTTTAACTTTTTTTTTTGATTTTTGAGACAGGGTTTCTCTGAAGTTTTTGGTGCCTGTCCTGGAACTAGCTCTTGTAAACCAGGCTGGCCTCGAACTCACAGAGATCCGCCTGCCTCTGCCTCCCGAGTGCTGGGATTAAAGGCATGCGCCACCATTGCCCAGTGAAAATTTTAACTTCTCTGCCTATGAGTGTGTCTTTGTTTTCAAAGATAAGGCCCATTTGGCTCTCTGTCATCTCAGGTACCTGGCAGGACAGGCTACCATGGTTTTAGTTTGCTCTTTTTAATTTTTACTTTGGCTCAGGTCTTTTTTCTAGGCTTTCCTCGTCTTTTTTCTTCTCCTCTTCCTTCTCTCTTCCTCTTCCTCCTTCTCCTCCTCATTTCTCCTCCTCTTCTCATTTTTGTCTTATTTTTTTCTCTCTCTCTCATACACCCTTCTCCCTCATACCTCTTTCTCTTTCCCCTTTTACAACTGGTTCTCATTGTGTATCCCAGGCTGACCTTGAATTTATGATCATCCAGAGCACTGTAGTCTTTACTGGGGTTATAGACATGCACCAATACTCCTGGCTTTCTTTTTCTTTCCCTAATTTCTTTTTCAAATGAGGTATTATTTTCTTCTCTGGAAATTTCTTTTCATCACAATCTTTTTATAAACATGGACTCATGGATGTAGCCCCAGTCATCCTCCTAGAGTTTATATTTCTAGAGTTATGTTAATGTGTATTAATAGTGACTTGCCATCCCTCTTTCTTCCACCATTTCCCAACTAATACTAGCTCCAGAATCCTGCTGCGCAACATACATATGTATAAGTTAAGTCATGCATCCACCAAATACATATTAAGGACACACCATACACAAAACTTCATACTAGGGTAGAGATGCCCTTATAGTCTAGTAAGGTAAAAATGAAAAGAAGAATTGTTTAGAAAATTATAATGTGGGGACATGAGTGAGAACACAAAACAGGAGTGGTAGACAGGCACAAATAGTGATCAGGGTTCTGATCAGTGTGAGTCACACCTGAAAAGTTCGGGAGGATTAAAATGAGCGTCTGAGAAAGTGGGTTTGTTTGTTTATCTTATTTTTCCACTGCAATATAAGGAATAAAAATATACAGAAATGGTCAGGGCTATGATGAATGGACCACTGTGATGCTGAATGGGAATTAGAGGTCTTGGTAAATTTGTAAGCTAGTATAGGTATGAGGCAGCATTTGTTTACATATGCATGTTAACTTGCACACATAATATGTGTTCCAGTTCTGCTCACTGGAAGGGAATGGATATAGCAATTCTCCAGCATCCTCTAGCCCAGATCTTGATTTCTAAATATTACCTTTCTTTTGAAGAAATGATGGTCTCTAGGGCAGTATCAGCAAAAGCAGAAAATAAACCAAGAACTTTGTTTGCAAATTTTTGGACATGCGCATGTGTGTTAGAAAGAAAAAATTTTTCAAAGAATGACATAGAAAAGAGGGACAAAATCTAGAACAAGTTAGGAATCAAAATAAATCATAATAGTGATATATTATTCTAACCTACTGAATGAATCAGCAATTGGGGAGTCCCCATAGATACACAAAAAAGATAACAGGGAAAACACAAGTTCTTGTGCAAGCAAACTGCCGAGTAAGCATAGAAGGAATGATGGCTTTAACAATTGTCATTGGCATCTATGAGAGGAATAACTGACTTAGACAAGAAACACATTGCTAAAACTAGTGAGTAAAAATGGGACAAAGGGCTGGAAAGGGTTCAGTGGTTAAAATGTTTGCTATATAAACATGAGTGCTAGAGTTCAGATTTCAAAGAGTTACATACGTGTGTGTGGGGATCAGTGCACTGCCTGTGTTCCCGGACTTGGAAGACGGAGACAGAGGATGCCAAGAGCAAAATGACTAGATAGGCTATCAGGTGGTTGCCAATCATGACTAGAAGATAAGACCTTAAGATGAAGATATCAAACACTTTAATTGCAGGACACAGAGAAATCAGTCTTGAACGACAAGGACACTGTCCCAACTGGCTAGCTTTCATAGAGCTGGATGGTTCTAAGGAGGCTGCCTGGAGGGAAAATGAATGATCTTATCTTCATGATACAGTACTGACCTCCCAGGCAAGAAGAAGCAAATGGCAATAGTGGCAAGACTGTACACAGGGGTAACCAACCACTCTCTTAATTGGATTTGAGGCTTGCTGCGTAGAAGAAAATTCATGTTTGATACTCTCAACATTGCCACAAACCCTAGTCAGGAAAGTCATAGGTCCTGGAGGAAAATGTATTTGATGTTAATTTTCTAAATGGCCGTGTTGTCAAACTACACTCTCAACCTTTGTGTTTTTATCTATAGATTTATGCTGCTTCCAGACTTCGACAGAGATGCTTCTCATTGCAGTGAGTAGTGGTTAACCAGGGAGACATTGCTGTTCAGATTGCTGAGAATAAATAACTATAAGTGTTCAGTTGTAGATGGGACATCTGTACCATTTCCTGCCACTGCCACAAAGCTAAGAAGTATAACAGACAAGAATGTAAGAACTGGAGGGTGGAGAGGAGTGCTGTGAAATGCTATCTACACACATGAATTCACAGCAGTTATGATGCTTACCTAAGACCTGAATAAGATCAAACCAGATGAAAATTCCAGTATGGATTGGGAGAGTCTCCTGAACCTCCCTCTTACCTAAAGAGCTATTGGCAATTAATGGCTGTTTGGAGAAGGAGAGTGGATTTCCTTTAGGAATGTGGCCACTGTCACTTCTATGCCCGTGTGCTTACAGGTAGCATTAACTATACTCAGTTGATTAAATAAATGAGTCAATATAAAAATAGGACATTAAGTTGTCAGGGAGATGTAGTAAGAGGTCCTTGGGAGAGTTCCAGGGGAATGTAAGGGAAGATATTATTTAGATACCTTATATACATGTGTGGAAATTCAAATTAATAAATAAAAATTAAATTGTGGGATAAGTGAAACTTTATATGGTCTCTAAATCAAAATATTTATTAATTTTAAATGAATAATGTCATACAGGCAAACCTGAAGGGCACCATGTCAAGGGAGCAAATGAATCATCACACCTTTTATTACTCATGGCTTTCTAAGTACATTCTGGTTGTTGTACAGACAGAAAATGGGAAGGAGAAAGAGCAGGATTAAAGGCCGACTAGAAGGATATGTTGGACATGCAATGGCTTAGGGAAAAGCAACAGTCACAGAGGTACAAGGAGTGACAAGGATTGTGACAATGGTAAATGGAATTAAAGGGGCATGGTGATGAAATTAGAAAATAAAAGAGGAAACTTGAGGATAATTTGCTGAATTTTGCATAAATATCTGGGTAGATTTGGAGGCTGTTTATTAAAAATGAAAAGCCAGAAACAAGAGTAAATTGGCAGTGGGAAAATAAAATATAGGATACTGATCCATGTGTGCCTTATTCTTCAGGGGGATGCTATAACAAAATATCTTTGTGTATCCGTTTATAAACACCATGGATTTCTTTCTCAAAGTTCTGGAGATTGAGAGATCCAAGATCGAGCAAGGGTTAATTGCCAGATAACTTCAAAGACTTGCTCTCTGCTTCCAAGATGGTACTTTCTGCATCTTCCCATGATGGAAGGGAAAGGATACTTTTCTATTTTTATTTTTAAGGGCACTAATGTACTTCATGAGAGCAGAGCCCTCATGATGTCATCACTTTGCAGAAGACCAAATTCTTCATACTATCATTTTGGGCATTAGGTTCCAACACATGAATTTTAGCTGGACACTAATATTTAGACACTAACAATATGTGACATGATATTTCAGTTATCTATTATGTAAATCTAGTTTTGGGGGAAAAATAAGAGGTAGAGATACATGAGTCATAATCATTAACATATTGGTGACATTTAAATCCACAAGATCAGAGAGAGCTTAAACTCAACACCCTGAGCACGTCAGCGTACAGAATTCTGGCAGAGGAGACCGAATTGAGAGATCACATGTATGTGATTTCATGAAATCCAGGTGAGCAGAAAGTAACAGCTCATTAGTGCTACTGAAAAAGCAAGAAAGATCAGACCAAGAGGAAACCTTTGAATTTGGTGACACATGAGTCGGTATTCATTTGCTAAGTTATACTGAGTGTCTACTGAATGCCAAGTATTATGTAAGACAGTGGAGAAAAAGATACAAGGAAAAAGCATTTAGAATAAAATGCAATACATTTTTTATGAGAGTCACAGCCATAGAATTTCATAGGGAGAACTATCCTGACCCTAGATTTTGAGGTGGGAAAGAGGGACCAAAACCCTAGGAGGCAATGATGCTGATGTAGAGTGTGAGTTTAAGAAGGAGCAATGAGCTTGCTTTGTGCAAATACAATCAATATATTGGATATATAGACTATGTAGTATAGAATTAAGTAGGAAAGACAGACAGGGACCAGAAGATGAAAGCTGTATCCCCAGCAGGCATCACTTCATGCACGAAGGAGATGACATAAACCTGTGGAAGATATGCTTGTTCATGTCACCTTCGGGTTTTGTAGATTCATGATCAAGGTCACGAGAAGTTGTCCTTGAATCCAAAGTTGGGAAATGGCTTTGTGAACACAGGTCTTTGGATGATAGTTTTGGGAAAGAGACCACAGGCAGAGAGCTTTAGTAGATAAAATAGACATGAAATCATAGATACATATATGAAGTTCAAGGGCAGATATTTACTCCAAACTTATTGGTAAAAATTTAAAGGGGTAGTATACAAAATATGAACAGGCTACCAGGAACATAATGAAACACAATATAGTATAATATAATATATATAATGAAGAACTTTGTCCTTGGATATGAAATATGTGTGTGGCTGGCAAACCACAATGGAATATTTTGCTGTAATTAATATAATACTTAATCTTGTTTTACTAAATAACAAATATTGTTATTTGTTTGATCCCAAATTTAGCATTTTTTTCCTATTTTAGTTAAAAATGGTTCAGAAAGATAATTAGGTTAAATTTACTCATGAGTTAATATTAGCACAAAACTTTGAATCCAGACATAATAAGTTGGAGTTCAATGGATCATTTTGCTACCAAGAGAGATCCTGAAATAGTTTCCATCTGGGAAGACTTGGGAATTGAATCTAGTTTGAGATGGAGGTGTCAAAGCACAGTGCATACATACATCTACCACCAGAGGGTGCTGTTACCTCAAGAGAGATTTGATAATCCTTGTTCCCTCAGTGAAGGTGCTGCTGGTTTCTTTCCCAGCGATTCTTCCCTCAGAGGCAGGAGGCAGCGTGTCAAGAGCTGGGCTGT
Organism: Microtus oregoni; assembly: GCF_018167655.1. NCBI lineage: Eukaryota > Metazoa > Chordata > Mammalia > Rodentia > Cricetidae > Microtus > Microtus oregoni. The sequence continues at coordinate 39,669,633 of NW_024543072.1, forward strand.
CTTAGACTAATGGCTGCAAAGCACGATGACGACATAGCTCCACATAGCTGCGTCAGAGAGGCACATTGAAAATAATCTCAGTTTATATTGCACGTAGGAAGAAAGAAAGAGATCCAAACAGCTCAGAAACAAGGGCTTTCAGATGTTCAGAGGTGGAATAAGAATTTCCTGTGATTCTAACGAAAGCTGTAGTTCACAAAGTATAGGAATTGCCCAGAAATGATTCTGAGTTGTCTTGTTGGTGCTGCTCTTAAAGGGATATACATACATACATACATACATATATATATATATATATTTAAATAATTTAAATATATATTTTGAATTTCACCTTGATAGATCATAGGTTGTTTTCTTCTTCAAATTTATTAGTATAATGTTTCTTTTGCTGAGCATATTCATTCATTACTACTCTCACACTTCTTTTGTGCCTTCTTTCCTGGCTTTCTTCTGTTACCAAAGTTATTTCCGCAAGGGACAAGACCTCATTCACCTTGTGATTAAAGCGGCTCATAGTGACCACATTTAGAAACAATACTGATAACTGAGACAATTTTATCAACATTTTCTAAAATAGTTTCTGGAGGGGAAAAAAAGCTGAGGCATATAGGCGGGTGATCATCAGCATATTAGTGACTGTCTTAGGGTTTCTATTGCTGTGATGAAACACCATGACCAAAACAACTAGGGAAAGAAAGGGTTTACTTGGCTTACACTTCCGTATGTCTGGTCACTACCAAAAGAAGTCAGGACAGGAACTCAAGCAGGGCAGGGACCTGGAAGCAGGAACTGATGCATAAGCCATGGAGGAGTTCAGCTTACTGGCATGTTCCTTTATGCTTTCTCAGCCTGCTTTCTTATAGAACCAAGAACTTCCAGCCCAGGGATGGAACCACCCATAACAGTCAGGGCCTTCCCCACCAATCAATAATTAAGAAAAAGCCTTATAGCTGGATCTGGGAGGCATTTCTCAGCTGAGGTTCCCTCCTTTCAGGTAACTCTAGTTTGTGTGTCAAGTTGGTATAAGACTAGCACAGTGACATTAAAATTCACAATAGTAGCACAGACCGTCTAGTGATGGCATAAATCCAGGAGAAAAGCTCAAACCAGAGCTCCAGTCTGCAGCTTACAGGATGCCTCTGTTCCTAGGAACACCTTCACTAAAACAAAACTTTAGGTCTTAAGCCAAGGGGCTAGAATTCTTTTTAAAATAATTTTAATAAGTTTTTGAGAATTTTAAAATGTATTTTGATCACATTCCTCCTCCCCCATTCCTGGCATATCCATCCTTTCCTCCACTCACCTTAGCCATTCAACTTTGAGCTTTCTTTCTTTTTTTTTTCTTTTTTTCTTTTTTTTTTTCGAGACAGGGTTTCTCTGTAGCTTTGGTGCCTGTCCCGGAACTAGCTCTTGTAGACCAGGCTGTCCTCGAACTCCCAGAGATCCGCCTGCCTCTGCCTCCCTAGTGCTGGGATTAAAGGAGTGCGCCACCACCACCCGGCTGAGCTTGCTTTCTTTTGCTCCCTCCCTCCCTCCCTCCCTCCCTCCCTCCCTCCCTCCCTCCATCTATTCCTCTCCTCCTTCCTTTCTCTCTCACTTTTTTTATTTCCTCCTCCTCTTCCTCCTTCTTCTTTGTCTCAAGTTTATGTTGTCCAACTATTCTTGGGAGTGGGGTCTGCCCTGATCAACCTACCAGGGATCTCATCGCTAAGGAAAGCTGACTCTTCCTCTTTCAGCGGCTATAAAATGCCAATGGCACTTCAGATAGTGGTGGAATTTTATATCTACCTCCACTGCTCTATGCTGGAGTTTGTCTATCATTAGCTTGTACACATCTTATACTATCATGCTGTCATAGTTGGTGTGAGTTCATATGTGCAGCTACCCCATTGCATTTAGAAAGTATTGTTTTCTTGAAGTCCTATTTCAACTCTGGTTCGCACAGTCTTTCTGCCCTGTCCTCTGCAAAGTTCCTGGAGTCTCGAAAGGAACAAATATGATGCTTCTACCCCATTTAGAGATGAGTAGCTGAGTACACCATAGTCTCTTATTCTATGCATATTAAACAGTTGAGGATCTCTATATTAGCTGTCATCTACTACAAGAAGCTTGTGGGTTGAGAAATATTCAATACTACAGCTATAGCATTAAGTCATTATAAGTCACTTTATTGCTAAGTCCATTTAGCATAATAATAGTATTAGGTTCTCTTCTGGGGCCTATGACCTATCTAGCTTCATATGCTTGGCTGTTATATTAACTTATATGTTAACATGTATGTTAACAGTGTCAGGAGTGGGTTCTATCTCATAAAGAAGTCTTAGATGCGATTAGAGAGTGGTTGGTAACTCACATAATGTTTGTGCCACCATTGCATTAGTGGGCATATCCTGTCAGGCCAGTCGTTATGTAGTTTGCAGCATTTACAGGTGGGTGAGAGTCATAATTACTTTTCCCATCTAATAGTGTGGATATCATCTTCCAGCACAGTGAAAGCTAGCTGTTGGGGATGAAGCGAATACCACCATGATTTCTCTGTGTTCTATGAGTCTGGTGTGTGGTATCCTTAGAAATGGAGTCTTACTATCGAGTTCAGTCGGAAACTGAATGTATTGGCAATAGCCTGTAATGCTTTATGGTCTAGCAGGTTCCATTGACCATCAATATACAAAGAGTTAACCCGTTCTTGATACTGAAGGGTTTTTTTTTTTGACAATATTTGGTATCTTAATAGGTTGTGTGGAACATCCAAGATCCTAGGTGACGGGGAACTTTTAGGGAGAGCAGACTTTTCTACCTGGAGTTTTGGAGTCGTTTTCTTACATGCAATCTTCTGCATGGCCTCTGCTTCATCCTTGGAGGCCTCACTTCAGTATCATTTGTTCTTTTTCAGAAAACATGATTTGACCCAGAAACTTTTAACAAGAAACTCTCCCTTGCTCTCATTCCCCCCACTCCTTCCCACATTTTTATAGCCAGTTTCTAATACTATAGTGGACAGCAGGATCATCTAGGACCAAATAATTGTGACCATTTGTAGCAGGCTTTTTTTTTCTGTCCAGCTCCCAAATAATGATATGGAAACTTATCATTAATTATGAATGTTTGACCTTAGTTTAGCCACTAGCTCATACAACTTATATTAACCTTTTCCTCTTCAACTATGTTTTTCCTCGGGGCTTTTTAACTTCCTTCAATTTTGTATATCCTACTTTTCTGCTTCCTCTGTGTCTGACAGGCCAGTGTCTGCCTGGCTGGTCCCAGGAGTCCCCCTTGTTTTCTCCTTCTTTCTCTCTCCAGCCTAGATTTCCCCCTCCCACTTATTCTCTCTGCCCACCAACCCTGTCTATTCCGCCTGTGCCTAGCTATTGACCATTCAGATTTTTATTAGACCAATCAAGAAACTTAGGCAGACAAGGTGAAAAAGCAACACATCTTTACATAGTTAAACAAATGCAGCATAAATAAATGCAACACATCTTTACTTAGGTAAACAATTGTTCTGCAACACAACAAATGTCACACATCTCTACTTAGTTAAACAAACATCTATTCCACAGCCATAACTCTCTACCTTTGCCTGCTGCTCCAGTCATGGCCTTGACTTTGGCTGGAGCAAAAGTGACCCTCTTCCTGTCAGGGTTCACTGTCTTTATGCTCTACAGAACTCAGTCTGTGTGGACAGGCGAACATTGGAGATACCACATTCACCACATGCTTTTCGAGGGCTTCTCTCTCGAAGGTCTGCCATAGCTTTTCACGGAAGGAGTATTTGACCTACAGTTAAAAAAAAAGCTTCATATCATATACTTAGAATAAAAAGATGTTGTTGATACAAAGCTAGAAGCCTGTGACAACCTGCCACGTGGACAGTAGTTCTAGGCTTTACTTTTGTTTGGTTAGAGTTGGGAGACAAAGCCTCACTCTTCATTGAGTTCCTAACACATACTTTTCTTTGGGGCTTGGGCCACAATGTCAATGCCACGGAATCGGATGTTTAACTAGTAGGCGGATTTGGGGCAAGTTCTGGTTTGTGGTTTAGTTCTTATGGTTTGAATTCAAGAAAGGATAGCAGCCTTATTGAACAGACCTGCCATGGCATTCCCTCTTTCCGATGATTTCTGTCCTGTATCTCTCTAATAGTAATTTCAGTAGCCAATCTCAAGGATGGTGTGATAGAGAGCCACTGAAATAGGCGCCTCCTTTAACTGTGTCCCTAAACGGCTCACTCCACCTCTGTGGTGCCATCTTTTTAGTATTGAGGATTTGTTGTTTTGTTTTGTTTTTTTTTTTTTTTTTTTCAGTTTCAGGAACCATCTGCAATAGTTCCAAGATATGTTCTACAAAGCCCCTTAGTTTATAGTTAATAATTTAGCAGGGAATAAAGTCAGCAAAGTTTTTCTTTAGAGGATCTTCAGATATTAATTTACGTATGAAGAAGCTAAGGACAAAAAGAAATTACAAAATCCAACTTAAGCTACATGTCTGGGGGGAATAAACAGAATCAGAACTACAATTGATCCCTTTAACGTGCAGACTTTCTTTTGTGTTATCTGCAAATGAGGTTATTTTGGGTGTAGAACTGAGAGAGGGAAAGGCCATAAAAGAAGAAATGAACACTTATGAAAGAAGTAGGTTAGCTATGCAACCTTCATTCTGAAAATCTGTACTGAGGTAGATACTGAAGACATTAAAGACAAATGCAGGGGCTGGAGAGATGGCTCAGTGGTTAAGAGCATTGCCTGCTCTTCCAAAGGTCCTGAGTTCAATTCCCAGCAACCACATGGTGGCTCACAACCATCTGTAATAAGGTCTGATGCCCTCTTCTGGCCTGCAGGCATAGACTATTGTATACATAACAAATAAATAAATAAAGATGGGGCTGGAGAGATGGCTCAGAGGTTAAGAGCATTGCCCGTTCTTCCAAAGGTCCTGAGTTCAATTCCCAGCAGCCACATGGTGGCTCACAACCATCTGTAATAGGGTCTGGTGCCCTCTTCTGGCCTACAGGCATACACACAGACAGAATATTGTATACATAATAAAAAAAGATGAATACAACATTGTATTCATTTTATAATCCCTGGGATCAAATACTTGACAAAAACAGCTTAAAGGAGGAAGGATTTACTTGGGTTCATGGCGTCACAAGTTTAGTTGCTTGGCCCTGTGTGTTTGGGAAGAGCATCATGGAAATGGGACTGTGTTGAGGTGGAAGGCATTCAACTCGTGAAGGACAGGAGACAGAGTGTATGTGTGGAGGGGAAGAGTACTATACAAAAGAGCCAGAGCAAGAAATAGTCTCAGTGATACAACCCCAAATGACCTACTTCTTCTAACTAGGCCCCACCTCAAAAAATTTTCCCATTACATCCCAAAATAGCACCAATAGTTGGGGACCAATTTGCACCCATGATAGACATTGCATGTTCATGACACATAGTCACTATTCTAAGCTCACAGTCTAGAGGTTGTGATAACAAATCAACAATTAGAGTATGATGACAGAAATGAGAGCCATGGGAAGCTTTGGGAGGAAGGTCTACTTCAGGATTCCTTTGATTTCAAATGGCAGAAGATTTAAACCATGTCACTCAGAAGAGAGAATTCACTGGTCAATATGACTCAGTTTGGAAGTCATTTCTGGTTTTTAAACAGAGCAGTATTTAGAGTTTCAACAAGTTTTTTCAATGGGGCAATATTTTTCAGCTTTTGTTTCTTTGCCTTGATAGCCTGTCCTTAACACAGATCTAAGGCAAAGTCAAGCACCTGTGATTTTATACCTTTTCAGCTTAAACAACCCTAATGTAAAGAGGTTTGTTTGTTTTGTTAACTGATCTCATTGGACTTACTGGAATCATTTGCCTAATCCTAAAGCAACTAGAGGAGATAGACTGGCAGTGGCCAGGATGGGGTCAAATGCAATTGCAGAAGAGGTTAGTCACACTCACGTGGCCTTGGCAAATTGTTGAGGAGGATTCTTGAGGCAAAAATAACACAGAGAATTTTGTACCAGCTGTAGGAGAGGTAGACAGTAGGAATCAGGGAGTCCATCTGGTTATGAGACTCAAGGTAAAGGAAGGATCTTTTGAAAAAGAATATTTGCATTAATTCTTTGAGAATTTCATGCAATGTTGATTGTATTAATCCTCAACTCCTCACAGACACTTATGTCTCTTACCCTTCCCTACTTCATGCCTTTACAAAGATAACTTACTGGTATGAATTTGTGTTGCCCATATAGCCTAGGTGTGGGCCCATTCTCTGGAGGATGGTTAAAGTATGGCCAACCATCAGAAGCCACACCCTTAAAGAAAACTCAGAACCCATCAACTATTCATAGCACCACAGTTAGGGGTGGGAACCCATGAAGCCCTTCCCACTCCATGCTGGGATGCTGACTGGCTGGATCTTGTGCAGATCTGTTATGCAGGTAACCATAGCTGCTGCGGGTTCATGGGCGAAGTGGCTCTGGTATGTCCAGAAGACACTGCTTTTTGGACTTTTGGTTCTTACTTTTTGTTTTGTCTGTTTGTTTTGTTGTCATTGCCTCCTGGCTGAGTCTTGAGGAGGGGTGTCCTAGAGATATCCCATTTGTAGATAAGCATGCCACTGACTTACTCCCTGTACTTTAACTAGTTGTGACTTACGCTAACCTCCGCTCATTGCACAAAGAAGCTTCTCTGATGAAGTCTGAGAGCTGCACTAAGTTATTAGTAGTCAGACACAAGCTCAGAGGGCAGTTATTTGGTACTATGTCCAGGTAGTAAAACAAGTGGTAGGTTCATTCTTCGGCCTGGAAGTTTCCCAGCTAGGACTGATCTCCTATGAGACTGCTTTTTCCTCAGGTTTAGCTGTATTCTGTGGGTCCCCAGGTCATCTAACATCCTTCCAACTATCTATAAATTCTGCGATCTCTACAATCCCTCGAGTTTGATATTTTACTGAAACAACTTGAAAATTTATGAAAGTACTATATTTAGAATAGTATATTATTATAAAGGGTGTGCTTGGGGGTAAACATTGACCATGGTCATATTTTTTTTTTTATGAAATCACCAATAAACTTTTTAAACCAGTAGTTTTAAGAGACAATAAGTACTGCTCGTGATATAGCAGAGGAAGTTGTAAAGATCAGTGTGTGTCCCCAGCTGGCAATGCTTCACAGGTCTGCTTCCAGCTTGAACAAGCGACGGGGCAGCCACTGAAGCACCGGAATTTTAGCTTAAATCTTTGGTAGTGGTGTGGAGAATAATAGGCGTGTAAGCAATACAGAATGAAGTGAGGGCAGTAAGGAGACAGCATTGAGGTTCCAGAAGTCCAGCAGCACCCCTAAGCTATTCTGCCAAGGACGGGCCTTTGTTTTGTGTATCCTAGGGTAGGTGGAACAGATTGCTATAACCAAAGGTTGTTACAGGTTTGGAGGCCAGAAGCTGGAAGTCAAGGTGGAGGACAGATTGGTTCTCCATGTAAAAGTGTGTGCTCCAAACCCATCTCCCAGCTCCTCTGGTTGCCAGGAATTCTTGGCATTCCTTGGCATTCAGATGCAACGTTCTAATCTCAGTGTTTGTCATCACACAGTGTTCTTGCGTGACTCTGTCTAAGTTTCCTCTTCTTATAAGGACAGCAGTTGCTGGATCAGGTCCCATATTAATCCAGAATGTCTTCGTCTTAATTTGGTTACATCTATGGAGGTGCTATTTTCAAGCGAGGTCATCAGGTCTCGGGGACACAATTCAACTGAGTCACATGCCTTCCCGAAGGCAGCCGACGAAGTGATGGGTTATCTGCAGTCTCATCGCTTTGCAGCTGCTCTCTTGGCTTCCTGGGCAAGAAGATCATACGCTCCAGCAGCTCATTGGGTGGAGTGGCTTTGGCTTTGGTAGTCGGGATGAACTGAACTATGGAGCAAGGACTGCCTTTGCTACTTTGAAGGAGGAGATAGATGATGGTTACTTCTTCCATTTTTATTCAGTGTGGGGGAGGGGTGAAACTCGAGTACAGCCCCTCTCCCCACCCTGCACTAATCTGTAATTTGTGTAGCACTCCACCTCTCTTGAGAAAGAGAGAGAGAGAGAGAGAGAGAGAGAGAGAGAGAATAAATAATGAATGACTTAAAACCCAGTGACTGTTCATCTCTTACTGGAAGAGGAATGGCTACTTGAGTAATTACAACTACGGTGCCTTTTTTCAACTTCTCTCACCCCCTTCTCAATTGATACATTGGATGAGCAGCGTCTGTCTGGTGTCTTCACTGGGTTGAGATTGTAATCCTCATAATAAAAGTGTTTCACTGATCGTGTCTTATCCTAAATGTGTAGTTGTGTACTGGGAGTTGTAAAATTGCTTGTTCAGTATGTATTGAGTCTATTTCCAAGGTATAAGCTGTGTCCTGGGAACCACTTAGACACATTTAGGGAACTAATTTGTTAAATGGCATGCTATTGCCTTGACAAGACAGGGGCCTCTAGGCAGAAGCTGAGCAGTTGAGGTCATGAATGTTTGGGTGTTTAGCCAAGGGAGCTTACATTTCCTGTCTCTCTGGAGTCAGTGTTCTAAGGTCAGAAACCACTGACATCCCTGTAGTTTTTGAAAAAAGATTTTATTCACTTCCTTCTATTGATTATGGATTAAGGCAAAAGAGTTAAAACTCTCAATACCTTATTTTATAGTTGGGAGAAAGAAAGTATATTTAGATGAAATGAATTTTCCATATTCATATCTAAAAGTAGTTTGTCCTTGGCTTTCGTAGGTTTCAAATTAAGAATCCAAGCTATTGAGGAGCCCCTCAGACACCATATACTTTAAAGAAGAACTCAGATTCTTCACTGGCAAAAATTCAACCATGTGTCTTTCATATTTACCATCTTGCTTCTTTTCTTTATTTTATAATATCCAAGATAAAATTAACATATATCTTCCATTCAAAAGAATGTCAACTAAGAAACCATGTTTGCAAATGGTAGAGGGAGTCCCCCTAACCTGCAATGTTTGACTTTGTCACATTAACATCCTGAGAGTTGCAGAGACTAAGGGCAGGAGGAAAAGCGTAATGGAGCTATAGGATGTGAGCTCAAAATGCTAATTACAGTTTAGGAGAAGTCTTCTGGCTCCTGGGTCTTCTCCAGTGGCCAAACAGCTCCCAAATTCCAGAGGAAGCCCTGAGAAAGGAACTTTTTCAGTAATTGCCGTGTAAATTTCCCTGATGAGATCAAAGCAAGCATCCCTGGATGATGTTCTGTTCCATTTCCTTTCACCTCTGGGGAGCAGCCCACTGATGCAATTTACGGACTGTGATCAACCAAATGCTTGTCATAATTTCATAGTCAAAGTGTATTTATACGCTTGTTGTTATGGTGACCATCAATAATATCAATAAAAGTCTGTCTAGTTGAAACAGATGAATGGAACATGTAAACACAGACAAGAATAATGACCTTGGATGTCAACATAGAAAAACATAAACACAATGGTGTGTATGCTAGTTTTCACCTTCTACTGCACCCGGGCAGCCACATCTCTGCTCCGTTCCTGTCTGAAATTCATTGACTTCTCTAGTGGCTGTGCAAATAGGAAAGGAATGGGGAACGGTTTCTTTTTACCTCTGAAATGAAGAAGAAAAAAAACAACCTTACCATGAGTTCAGTATTTGCCAAAACAAGGATCCCCTGTATGATATTTGTACATTGTTCACCAATTAAGGTCATCATGAGCCACATTGTCTCCAAAGCTTGTTTTTTATTAAGCGTTCATTTTGTACATGTTGATGTCTGAAACAGTCCTTGATTTCAGCCCGAGGGTAAATGGACACAATGGCCTGGTGATCGCCACATTCAATCCGATCCCTTTTTAAAATGGATGACTACCTTAGGGACTATCCTGGCAATCTAATGAGATAATGTAAGCAAAGTACAATGCTATTGTTAGGCCCAGATCACAGAGTCCCCCAAAACTAACTAGGAGACTGAGTCCTATATATAAAAGTAGTTATGTAGTCTTTATTCTTCTTCAAGTTCACACTCGGACTCTCTGTGTGTCCAACATATTGGCACAATTGGAGAGCTCCGAGCTCAGTTGGGGCAGGTTAGGGTGAGGGATTTCTAAGGTTCAGGACCCTGACTGACTGACATTTGTTTAGGGGTGTCCTGCTGAAAAGCAATGGGTGTGTGCTGGCAGGTGATCCTATCTACAATGGTTGTAAGGTTAGGAATTTCTTTTGGATGGGCTGTTCCTGGGTGGTGACTGGGTTGTCTCTGGTTGTGGTCTTTCTGGGAACCTGGTATTGCCTTAGGGTAAACTATTGAGACTCATGTCTCTATTGAGCTTGTCATGACTGGACCCTACAGTATCAGTTCTTAGCAAAAGAGATTCCATCAAAGTCTCTCTCATCATGTAGTCATGGACTTTGAAATTAGCTGAATGTCATTGCTTTCATCTTCCAGTTATGGAATACTTACAAAACTTCCTTGGGCAAGTTCTGTAAATATTTCTCAGCCTCAAATGAATTTCCTCTTCTGCAGACTAAAGAGATTAACAGTGTCCACATTTTGTGATGATTGTGAGGATTAAATGACAATGTGTACCAACGGTGCTGATCTCAGTCCTTGGCCTTGATCAGGCCCTCACTAGAATACAATAAGCAGTGGCAGTTGCTGATATTGCTTGTAATGGAGGACTATACTATCACTTTGGGGTGCCCAGGGTATGGGAAAATAGGGTTATAGCAAACCATTGGGGGAGAAATGCTTTAGTGACATGTTTTGGTGCTGAACATGGTTGTGCAGCTAACGTATGGAGGATGTGCAGCTAACATATGGAGGATGTGCAGCTTCCCCCGTTCTGCTTTAGTCTGCTGCCTCAGATTCTCACTTTCCTTCTACAGACTGCAAGCACTAGCTCTTGGAAGGTGTCTCTAGTTTTTAAATCTCACTCTTAAAACCCCACATATGAATGAGTGTTATAAGTAATCAGATTATCGTATTTGTTTATTTGCTGTGTTTTAATGAAAGCATTGCATGTGTTGGGGTCAGGAAAATTTTGGGGTGATGGAGGAAGGTCATTGGCTAATAAAGGAACTGCCTTGGCCCATTTTATTGGTTAGAAGATAGGTGGGAGGGGTAAACAGAACAGAATGCTGGGAGGAAGAAGAAGTGAGCTCAGACTCAACAGCTCTGCTGGCTGGAGCAGAGACGCCATGCTCCTGGCTCCTGGGCAGACACACGCCATGAAGCTCCGACCCAGGATGGACTAGGCTAGAATCTTCCCGGTAAGACTGGTTCTCTCAGATTATTAGAGATGGGTTGATCGGGATATCAGAATTAGCCAGTAAGGGCTAGAGCTAAAGGGCCAAGCAGTGTTTAAAAGAATACAGTGTCCGTGTAATTATTTCAGGGCATAAGCTAGCCGAGAAGGCAGCCAGGGTGCTGGGGACGCAGCCCCGCCGCTCTTATTACTACATTGGGGTATTGCTTCTCTCCTCCCATCTTGTTGAGGCTGGGTTTCTCTTGTCTCTGTGTTGCTCCTTCCAGGCTGTGTGGCCTGCAATCTTCCGGCTGACTGCCCCGTCCCCCATCTTGCTGCAGGGGTACTAGGATGACAGCTGTCCCCCAGTGCACCTGGCTTTTTATGTAGGTTATAGGATTGGAGCTCAACCCATCCGGCTTGCACTGCAAATGCTGTCAGTCACTGGGTTATATCCTTAGACCTATCTAGTTCTTTGTGAATGAGGTTTTCTCTGAAACGTCTCTAGTTTTTAATAGCCTCTTTTTTTTTTTTTTAAACCAAAGCTTTGCCCAGTCTTCCATCAGCTCTGATCTTTCCCTTTACACACGTCACTCACTAGAGCCTTTGTTCTAGATGTATGGACTGTTTACCAGTCAGAAAACTCTCCTGCCACAAAGGAGAATGAGACGCTATTAACGTGACAATGTCCAATCATAGTGTTCCACGGTGCAGAGACCTTGATGCTTAATCACCCTTTCTTCTAACTTTCTTTCCTCGCTCAAGTAAGAAAACACATTGGTTTTAAAGATAACCTACTGTTTCTAACTTCTTCTTCTTCTTCTTCTTCTTCTTCTTCTTCTTCTTCTTCTTCTTCTTCTTCTTCTCCTCTTCCTCCTCCTCTTCCTCCTCTTCCTCCTCCTCCTCCTACTCCTCCTCCTTCTTTTTTAAGACTTCACCAGGAGGTTTATCCAAATCCAGATTTCTGCTAAAAATACACTTAGAGTAATTTAGGCTTTCTCTCGTGGTCTTCCCAACTCTTTTGATCTCTATCCACTGCCCAGTTCCAAAGCCATTTCCAGATCCTAGGTATTTATTATATTAGCTGTACTAGTTATCTGCTCATAGAATTACTCCAGAACTTAATGACTTTGAATAACAAATACTACCATGATTTTTGTGGCTACAGAATCAAAGTGTTGCTTGGTTAGCTATCTCTGTTTCAAGGTCTCCCTCAAACCTGCCAACACATTTCTGGCTAGTGCCTCATCTAATCAGAAAGCTTAGTTGAGGCACAATCCATTCTCAAGTTGACTGTCCTTGTTGACAGAAATTCTTCATGGGCTACTGAACTGAGGGTTCAGTCAGTTTCTTGCTGTATAGGTGTCTCCAATGGTTCAAGTCATAGTATTGGAACTGGTTTTAGTTAGATTAAATAAAAGAAAACATTGGTTGCAAAGCTCTTATTTTTACCCTATTCTTGGAAGGTATATATTTTTATGTGTTTTTTTTTTCTGGGTTAGCTGTGAATTTCAGGGTTCATCACACACTTAATCCTCCAGATACAAGGAGCTACAACTTCATGAGTATGAAGATGTGGCGATCCCTAGGCGTCATGTTGGTGACTGGCTTCCACATACAGTCATCATGTTCTATGAGTCAGGTAGAGGGAAAAAACAGGGTCTACAGAAACTTAGAGATAAGTCAACAGTATGCCTTGATTCCTCAATATCTTTCCAAGACCTAACGGGGGGAGTCAAATGTATTGCTGGCCTCCAGCTTCCATGATACACTCTTACAATCTATGTAATGCATGATTTTTTTTTCCTTAAGATATCTTGAATGATTTCTGTCTCCTGTCACTGGAAAAGCCCTGACTGAGACAGGACTATGCCCATCAATACAACTCTAGGTCCATGTTAGAGTCCCAATTATGGTTGAACTAATTAAAAAAGTTCTTTTTTCTAGAATATTCTTAGGAAGCCAATGATGGTGACACCTTAAATCTAAGTGAGCACCATCAGGAATAACTTCTGTTTCAATGCGTGGTGTCAAGCATAGAATCAATGAAGCCAAGAGGTTAGGCCAGACCAGAGGTTAGGTTGTGTGAGTTCCTTACGGCTCTGTTTTTGTTCACTCCTCCTGTTGCTGCTGTGAGCCTCGACATTCCAAGCATAGACCACAGTGCTGGGGGAGATGCTGAGGCTGTAATAACTGGGGGAAGAGAACAGAAAGCTGCCCACAAAGCATTCCTTGCTGCAAATAGTCTGAGGCTGAGGCAGGGGCCTTTATCATTTGTCTCAGTTTGGTCCGATGTGTTTGAGAGTTTCATTCTTTGACTTTTCACTGCTCCTCCTGGGCTAGGGTCTGTCTCTGTGGTCATGTGGACTGACTATGCAGTGTTCAAACATTTCATGTTTTTGGCAACATGTGGAAATTCTTTCGAGCACCACTGCGGCTTGTTGTCAAAGATAATCCTTTCAGGAATTCCATGTCTGGCAAACATGGTCTTCAATGTTGGACTCTTGTGGTAAATTGGTATTGTTAAGGCATTCCAGGCCTGCAATTTTTATTGTAGTTCTTCCCTTTAATGATATAGTCTCCATTACATTTTCTTCTAGATAAACAAACTGGTGCCAGTGTTCTGTAGTAGTCTGGTTCTAGAGTTTTGAGATGTAATTAATTAATATATATTATATTATTATAGCATGTACATCTTTTTAGTGAAGTTAGAAATTTGCTGATGTGTTGGTCTATTTACTAATCAAACTGCTGAAATGTAAGAGTTGCCCGTTGGTGGTAGTGTAACACTCTTCCTTGAACTGTGGCGGAGCTGGAACACTCCTAGGGAACCTAGGGCTTACACAATTCAGTAGTGCTCGGGTCAGTCAGATTTAACTGATCCAGTTCTTGGACAGGCTGTGTATTGCTGGCCCTCTACCACACTATTTTTAACTTCAGCTAGTCTCCTATTGTTAAACTGTAGAAGCCAAAAGAAGTGGAAGTTAACTTTTCAATGAACATACAAGTACTCTCTTATTTCAACTAATATTCCATTTCCAAAAAAAAACCCAAACAAAACAAAAAACAAACAAGCCTCCAAAGATATTAAATTCACATTTCCTTAGAAACCAAACGTAACTTAATGTTCCCAAGTTCTCCAGACTAACCAGTCTTGGCATTTTTTTTTAGCATTTGAATGACAATGATTGGATTCCCTTGAGTTATGTGGCTGTAGGAAGTTCAGTGCTTTAAATATTTCTGAGAATGTTTAGATTGCACCAGGAATGACTGGCTATCACATAGTCACTCATTTGCTCTCTCCCATAACACAGACACGCCAGCCAGACCCATCCCACTAGCCTTTCCACCAACAGTGTGATTTGCATTCTCTTTCCCTCCCCTTCGTGTGGTTACGTGACTAGCTAGATACATATTTAGGTTTTTAATTTCATTTTCTTTTTACATTTTTGGAAATGAGTTTTTGAAATTTCTTGCAACTATGTGCATGATCCCAAAGTTGAATCCATAAAACAAGACATATTTAGAGAAGTCCTGAATATCTTCATTCCACAGCATTCTTCCATGTAATTAATTCTGAAAACTATGATTTATCTCTCCATTTTTTCTGCTTGCTTTATGGCTCTATTGCATGAGTCTGTTTTGCTATGTGTTTTTTACAGTTAGAATTTTATTCTAATTATTAAATTCATTTTTTCATATTTCATTTCTAATGTGGACATGTTGTATTGTTTTCTTGTCGAATTGAAATGTCCAGGAATTCTAATATGAGGCTGCACCAAGTGGTGAGTGTTAGATTTCAAACCCAGGACAAAAAACTGGGGTACTTATGTAGCATATCAAAGCCAACTTGGCTGCCTGTTCTTACCTACCTGATACAGAGTATGAGTCCCATACCCTGGCCTCTACCCTAAATCCTCCAGACCAGGGGCTGGGCTGCCCTTCTCCCAGAACTCTTCTCTATGTAACCCAGACCAGATGTTTGGTTCTTAGGAGTGAATAAGGGAGGAAGAGAGAGAGGCTGACACCCTCGGGGTCAGCCAGCCAAGCAACTACCTGTCAGTCAGACGTGGAGGAAGCAGGAAAGTAGGACATACAGAATGAAAGAAAGGGAAAAAGCCCTGAGACAAACATAAACGAAGAGAAACCGGTAAATTAAGTTATCAGAGCTAGTGGGACAAGCACAAGATAAGGCTGAGTATTCATAACTAATAATACGTCTCCATGTCATGATGGAGTTCAAGAAAGTGGGCTGACAGTTGGAGAAAGCCTGCTAAAATCTACCGGTAAAGGATGTGGGCTGGAATTTCTTCAGTGAAATGATTTTAAGGTACAGATTAAAATTTTAAGTTGGCAGCCGGGCAGTATGGGTACATGCCTTTAATCCCAGGACTCAGGAAGCAGAGGCAGGAGAATCTCTGTGAGTTCGAGGCCAGCCTGGGCTACAGAGTGAGCCAGAACTGCTATACAGAGAAATCTTGTCTTGAAAAAAAAAAAAAGAAAGAAAGAAAGAAAAAAAAAGAAAAAAGAAATTGGCATGTCTTTTTTCTTTTAAACACCCATTAAGTCCTGTTTGTTTCTTGTGTTCTAAGAAGGGTGGCCATCTATTGGATAAGAAAGAGGACACAAACTCTGGAGGGTAGAGAAGAGGAGTGCATATTGGAGAAGTTTGTGGAGGGGTAGATATGATCAAAAGATATCATAAAAATTCTCAAAAAATAAAATTATCTACAAGCCATAAAGATGACTCTAAAAATAAACATGTATGTCCAAATTTTTATTACTTCTTAAGTGAACCTTAAGTTTGTGCTTTCCAAGAAAGTACTCTGTAGCTCTCTCCTATGAAACTTTTTTATTTACTTATTTTTTTTTAAAGAATTTATTTACTTTTATTTTATATGCTTTGGTATTTTACCTGCATGCATGTTTGAGTGAGGGTATTGGACCTCCGAGAACCGAAGTCACAGACAGATTTTAACTGCCATTTGGGTGCTGGGAATTGAAGCCAGGTCCTCTGGATGATCAGTTAGTGTTCTTAACCACTGAGCCATCTCTCCAGCCTGTATTCTGTGAAACTTAAGCTGCTAAGTTATTTATAACATTTCTAGCATCTCTAACACTAAGAAATTTTTCCACTTTATTCTTATTTTATTTAACAGTCTGACTAAAAGTTTGTAAATTTTACTTATTATCTTGAGCTACTCTTTTATTTAATAATGACTTTTCTCTTATTTATTTCAGTAGTTTTCATTCCATGTTTTATTATTTATATGTTATTAGTCGAATGGGTTTGTTCTTTTCCTTACAGTATGACATGCTGGACTAGAGAATGAGATCATTTAATCTAAACTTTGATATTTTATAATGAAGGTACTCATTTCTATAAAGGTGTCCCTGCTTGATTGCGTCACATAAGCTTAAAGTTTTTTTCCCACTATTACAAAGCTAAAAACATCTTAAGTCCCTTTTCGATGTCTTCTTTAGTTCATAGTTTGTTTAGATATATTTTTTGTTGTATAATTTTATGTTATATAGTTTTTGTGTTTCACTTCTAATTTAGTTCTGTTGTGGTTTTAAGCATATTTTGTAAGATTGAAAACCTCTTAATTTCATTAAACCTAGGTTAGTATGTATGTAAATATCTTATGTACCACTGGATATACATAGAACATATGTGGAGCTGTTTGAAGCATCTTCCCTTTTGAAAATAACTTTATTGTATGCCCATGGGTGTTTCACCTGCATGTATAGCTGTGCACTGCGTGCATGTTTGGTTCCTGCAGAGGCCAGAAGAGAGTGTCAGAGACAATAACACTGGAGTTACCAAGGGTAAAACCCAGTACTTCTCAAGGGCAGGGAATCCTCTCAACTACTGAGCCATCTCTCTAGCCATGACTGGAGCATCTTCTAAAGGCCAATTAGGTCAGGTTGGCTCAAGTTTTATTTGAATCTGTTATAGAGTTGTAGATCTCCTTGCTGCATTTCGAATCCATTATTAATGCATGGGTGTTAAAATCTCTGTCTGGTTTGTGGTTCTATAGCTCACCAAGTCTACTTTAAAGCTGTGTTATTAACATAATCATTTAAATTGTTGTACCCATTTGATAAAATGATCTCTCAATGATTGAAATGAACTTTTTCCTCTGAAAACAACATTGTGTGATATTAACGTAGCCAGCCATTCCAACTTTCTTTGATCAGTATTAGCTTCTCCCATTTCCCCCTTTGATTCTTTTATTTTTAAATTTACTGGTGGTTTTGCTCTTAAAGCAAATTCTTTTTGTTGGAATACTGGGTCTGATTTTTAAAATCAGATTGTTAATAATTTTCTCTGCTTTGAGTTACTTATACAGTTCATAATTATGATTACTAAGGTAGTTGGGTATGAACTGATATCGTGTTGTATAATGAAACAAAATTTGATTTATGTTTCCTTTTCTGTCATTTTTTGCATCGGTTGTGGTTTATGATTATATTTAATTTTCCTTGATAGTTTTTTTATCAATAATATCACTTTTCTGTTTCTTTTCTATTCTTCTTTCCCCTTTCCTCTTTTCTTCCCATCCCTTATCTTCCTTTGAGATTGGTTCATATTTACAGAACAGTCCTTTAAGTTATAACTGTTTCCCTTCAAATGGAAGTATATCACAATTTACAGATTGTAAGAACATCATAATGTATATTTCCATCCCCTTCTAAAGAATTTTGCTATTATTTTACACGTTTCTTTTCTGTATATAAGTTTTTTTTGACATACTGCTTTTTTAAACTTAAATCTTCCATGATGTTTTAAAGGAATTTAAATAAGGTTAAAGGTAGGTAACCTTTTATATTTACTCAAATGCTTACCATTTCTAATATTTTAATTCTTTTAAAAATCTTTGGGGTTTTGTTTATTTGTTTGTTTGAGACAGGGTTTCTCTGTGTAGCCCTGGATGTTCTGGAACTCATTCTGTAGACCAGGCTGGCCTTCCAAGTCCCTGTTTCTGCCTCCCAAGTGCTGGCATTAAAGGAGTACACTACCACTGCCCAACCAAAACTTTGCATTTTTATTAAATTTCCTTATTTTTTTATTTATTTTTTATTATCATTTTTATTATCTCATTATTATTCTTAGACCTTTTAATTCTTGAATATTGTTATATCACCTGGTCTTCAAACTATCCTTTTACTTTATACAGGACTCTAGACTGACAGTGGTTCCAGTTCTTTAACCATGCTATTCTATTGTTGGGTTTACGTTGTTCCGATGACGTTCTGTTCCTCTGGATGGCTTTTTAAAAGTGTTTTAGGTCTTTGACTCCTCATGGATTTAGGCAATTTCTTTAGCATATACTTTCATTTAGTTTTCTTACTTTTTCATGTACTTTTTCATTGGGATTCTGTGATATGTAGTTTTCATTTGTAGTAAATCTGGGCAAATTCTAGAAGATTATCCAAAAGTGTTTCTTTCATTTGTGTTAATTTCAAAAGTATTTCTTCCTTTTTTTCTTACCTGGAGACTTTAATTACGTGCCAACAGAGCCTCTGAACCCTTGTTTAAAAATCTCTTCCACTCTATGTGCTTTGTTTTGGCTAATTTCTAGTGCTTGGTTTTCTAGCTCACCTGTTTCCTTTGAAGTTTATTTTTAAAATTCATCTTGTATCGTCTTTAGCTCATATTCTTCTCTAGAAGCTTTATAGTTTAGACTTCCTGCATCTCCATTTAAAACAGTCTGTGATGCCTTTAGTTTCATGAACAAAGAATATTACAATTTTTAGTATGCTAGAAAATGTTTAAGGTCTCCCTTTCTGGGAAAAAATAACCTTGTTTTATCGTATTTACTTCAGATGATCCATTGGTAAGTATTTTTAAACTACCAACACGCAATCAGTAAATGTATATTGGGAAGACATGCACAATGGCAGCACAATGATTATATAGGATCATCATCTTGTAATAGAATAATGATAAATAACCCCAGGAACACAGGTTACACTAAAATAAAGCAAAAAATAACCAGTAAATGATGAGTCTTAGTATATAGTACCTTTCCTCTAAATATAAGCTAACTGTATGTTTATTTAATTTTTAAGAGATGACTATATTAATAAATTGGTTTGTAAACTTCTCAATAATTATGGATACCTGAACCATTGGCTGTATAAGCCTGTGTAGTATAATTCCAACACAGCCCTGGATAGTAATTACTTTAGTGTCCTTATTAATTCTCTATAATTGTTGGGTCAGGTTTACCTCATTCCTCCCTCCATCATGGATTGCATTTCTCTCTTGTATCTTCCTAGAAAATTTGGATGGATGGCAGATAGGGTGTTAAGATTACTTTGTTGTATGGTGGGCTTTTTATATAATTATAAGTAGTATTAACTCTTGTTTTGTGACTCAATTTAATTTCTCCAGAACAGTTTGATCTCATATCATTTTTATTTAATTACTTTGAGGAAACAGAGCAACATTTATTATAGAGTTGATTTTTCTCCAAGAGCATGACAAAAATCTTGTGAGTGCAATACTAAATCTCCGATGTGTTAAGCTCTCCATGTTGACTGGTGAGAATCAGAGCCATACCCCAGAAGTCCCAAGAACTATTCCCCCAAGAGGCTTCTACCCCTTTGGGGCCATCTTTGCTTTGATTCCATGATTAATATGCAGATGAGAACTCATGGGGTACTTTCTGCCCATCTTGAGCTGTAGTAGCATTAATTACTGAAATTATAAATTCTTTCATTTCTAATCCTTTTCTGATTTCTATGTTCTCTTTTTTAAGGCCAGTAATTATGATATATGCTGTTCTCTTAATGCTGCCATTATTTTCTTAATTGATTTCTAGCTCATTTAGAAATATTAGGTTATAGTTTTTTTTGTGTTTTATAGGCATGACCTTTTACAGAGCTTTTGTTGCTGGAAGGATTTTATTCTACTCTTTATTTCCTTTTTCTTTAAAAAAAAAAGTATAACATTTTATGGAATTGGACCATAATCCTTGCTTGTGGCTCACTTTAAGAGAAATGAGTTTGGGGTATTTTCAGAATGGTGGGGCTGGGCTGAGTCGCCTTTTCCAATGTCTTGGCTCACCAACTTCCTGTTCTGTTGTTTCCACAACGTGACTAATAGGCGGCCTTAGACTTTCTGAGCTCTTCCTCTTACAGCTGCAGGCCTCTGGCTCCACTTGAATAGGCTCTAAGTGGTGTCTCCTCTTTGTCAGGCATTCAGTTTTAGGAGTCTTTTAGCTTCATAAGAACTGGCCCCTTCGTGCCCTGCCCTGGCCTGCTTGTGCTTACGAAGACGGTCTAGTTCAGCTGCTGTTCGCAAGCTGCTCCACTTCCAGTGAGTTTCTAGGATTGGAATTTGTGTGGGGGCTGCTTCTGGAGAGCTGTGCTCCTCGCTCTTAGATGCCCTGCTGTTTTCCTCTGTCAGATCCTGCGAAGTCTTTCTGGCTTTGCAGTGACTGCTGCTTTTACTCTGTCTCCGCTGCTGCCTCATTTTTCTCTTTGTGTTTGTGACTATTTTTTACACTTAATTTTATGATGAGAACTTGTTTCGAGATGTGTGGTAGATAGAAAAATATCCTCATTCCCCAATGTGTTCCCAGTCTAATTCCAGGAGCCTGTGCTTATATTACGTTGCATGATAAAATGGACTTTGCAGATGCACTTAGAGGTCTTGACAGAAGTAGATTATACTGGATTGTAGTCCCATTGTAAAGGACAGAACCCTCTGTTTCCTACCTGCACATGGTATGCCCTCTTATACTGCCTTAGTTCATTTTGTGCAGTGGTTGCAGAATGCCACAGACAGACTAATGCATAATCAGCAGAAAAATTTTCTTCTTGTGGTTCTGGATGTTGGAAGTTCAGGATCAAGGGGCTGGCATCTGGTGATGGCATTCTTGTTGCACCATGCCATCATGGAAGTAGGAGGGAGAGGGAGGGAAGGGGAGAGGAAAGGGCATCGGGAAGGAGGGAGAGGGAGACAGAGAAAGACTCAGAGAGAAAAACAGAGACAAAGTGGCAGACAGGGTCAGCCAGGTAGAGGCAGAAAGTGAGTACCTGTTGTAATAACCCCTTTAGTGATAATAAAAAATTCTTGCTTGCTGCTGTGGTGGCAATAATCTATTCGTAATCTCATGGCCTGATTGTTCTATAACCCTGTGCACTGGAGATTAAGTTTACAACTTGTGTCTTTTGAAAAACATATTTGAATGAAGGACAGGGGCATCAGTAAAATGCAGACCAGCTTGGTCTTCATAGTGAGTTCCAGGGACCCTAATACCTTCTTTTAGCTTCTGCAGGCACTCATATATACGGGGTATAAATTCACACAAAGACATGTACATAAAAATGAAAAAAATAAAACAAAACAATACAGCCAGACCGTGGTGGTGCATGCCTTTAATTCCAGCACTTGGGAGGTAGAGGCAGGCAGATCTCTGTCAATCTGAGGCTGTCCTGGTCTACGGAGTGAGTTCCAGGACAGCCAGGGTAACCACAGAGAAACCGTGCCTTGAAAAATAAAAAAAAAGAAAGAAAGAAAGAAAGAAAGAAAGAAAAGAAAAGACATACAAACAACAACTAAATCTGATAAAAGAATCTGCTTACTTTCCCTCATAGTCTAATCATCTGTCATCAGGCCCCACTTGCTAGCATCACTACGTTGTGGATCAAGTTTGCAACCCATGAACTTTGGGGAATGTTTTCAAACCATAGCACAGAGCATTGCCAAAATTCAAAGAAGGACAATACCTCATTTTGTCATGGAAATAGAAATTTCACACATGAGAAAATCCAGGGATGATTCTCTTAGCTGACCAGGACAGGTCTGTCCATGTGCGCATGTTAAAGCATGTAGGTTAAGACTGGCCTGCCTCTTCAGAGGAATGGGCGGGACTTGTCCCTAAAGGGGCCTTCTGTGCTTACATACAGAGCAGGGTATGCTCTGTGCAAAGGGGTGACACAGTCTGCCAGGTCCCCAAGGGGCGGGGCTAGGTGTGCCTGGATGCTAGCATTTCTCCCTTCTTTATTTATTAAAAAGGGGAGGAGTTAGGCATGGTAAGTTAAGGGAGGGAGGGTGTTGAGATCTCAAGACTGCTTCCTGCTGACCTGGGGCATCGACCATTTTTGGGGGACCTGAGAAAGTTGGGTGTTGGCCATATCCCGGGGTATCCAGTTGTTTCACTGCTGTCCACGCTATGTAGAACTGTCTGGTGTCTCTTGGACCTGGCAAGATGTTGGCAGAGCAGAGGACAAGGTTAAGTTTAGGGAAAAACCCTTTTTCTTAGGTTCTGATAACTGAGGGAGGGGAGTGTCAGTACAAGGGAAAGGTGGGGAGGCTTAGGCGGCTTGGGTCCTGGGAATTGGAGGGGTATACCTGACCTGTTCTAGGTGAATCCAAGTTGACTTCCTGGAACTTACAAGAATTCTTTGAGTTTGCAAAAAGATAATTTTTAGACACATCAGAATTCCCACTGTTTATAATCTGTACTGAAATTTATATCATAGAAATGGCAATATACTCATGCCAGAAATGATTTTGGTTAAAAGCACTAACCGTCTTTCTTGTATCCAAAAACCTGTGATAGATGTTTTTAGTATAATAAAAAGCACCTTTGAAATCTATAGTTAGGAAACAACCAAAGGGAATTTGAAATCTTGAGCTTGTGGCTATGATGATAGTGTTAGTACTTTGCCAGAGCTAGATTAATAGTTTATCAGAACTTCACTGATTAATGTTAAGACTATGAACTTCTGGAGTCTTAATATAACAGTAGCATAATGAGAGAGAGAGAAATCTGGAACATGCTTCTTTCCTTTAAACATGCAATCACTGCCTCTTTATCAGCACTCAAGCCTTTCTCCTCAGACCTGTCTAACTTGCATTTACACACCTCAATACCTTGTATTTGCATATCATTCTGTTCATCCTCACTTAAAAAGCTATTGGATCTTTCTGCCTTACTCATGGGAAACAAGCCAACAACAACAACAACAAAAATGTAATCCCATCCACTTCTCTGGGATAATTTTTAGAAAACCTAAAACCCTTACATTTAAATCCATATGTAAAGGCTTCTAAACTCGCTCTCCCCTGTACTAAAATATGGCCCAAATTTCCCCTAGATAACAACTCAAATTGGCTCTCTAATGGCTCTTTAGATCCTGGTATTTCATGGGGCCTTCACAGCTTCTGCCAGCGATCCAATGGATGGAAAGGGACTCCCACTTTCAATTTTCTCTGCCCCAAGCTCCCTCAGTTCTTCCTCACTATCCTTTTTGCCCAAACTGGCTGTTCTCTTTGCCTGTCTGCGTGTATGTCTGATTCTTGTTCCCTGCGTCTTTCACTGACCACTACACCAGGGCTTCAGTCTCCCGCTGCCTCCCACTGTGGCTAAGGTTTAGCCTGTCTTGTTCTTATGTTTGTTCTGTCTCTATTTGTTCCCTCCTCCCTTCTTCCTGCTGCCTCTGCCACAGCCATGCCAATACCCAGTCGGGGGTCGCTCTTTCCCACCTAGCAGGGCTGCTAATAAAGTTCGCCTACTTAGATATACCCAATAGACAGTCCTCGAACATTCAGAAATCTGCAGAATATGATATTTAAAACGTTTAATTAAAAGTCTTTTTGTAATAGAGAGACATGCCAGCTCCTGGCACCATGCCCATTTCCTCCTAAGAATACGGGTGGGTACTGAAGACCCTCCATTGGAACTTGCCTCATTAGCGGCAGCGCTAGCCACTGGGCAAAACTACCTTTCTCCTCAATTGCTGCAAAACCCTCTTCAGACTGTGGACAACAGGACACTGAGGAATCGATTGCCTCAAGCTGCCTAAGACAAGGGTAATCTGATCCTCCGATGACTCCTTACTCCACCGAAGCTTGTGGATCTTCTGGGGCCTTGCAGGCCTACCTCTTCCAGCTATAAGGTGGATGTTGCCCTGAGACCTCTGCCCTCAGTGACCATGGAGGACCTGGGGTGGCGGTCTAAGTAGTCAAGGAAGTAAGTCTCTGCCATTTTAATTGCTAATTAAATTATTAAATTTATTTTATTTATTATTATTAAATTTATTATTACTAAATAAATAAATTTTATTTATCAGGGAAAATTTAATCTTCTCAGGATCCTGATGCTCTTTGATGACTAGTAGCTTTGCCAGCATAACAGCAGGAACCAAGACTTCAACTGCCTTCTCCATTCTCTGTGTGAAAACTCAGGTCACAGGCCTCACTCTCCTAGAGCTAATACTAAGCCTAGACACAAGCTACCTTGTTACCAGACTCAAAAAAGAGTCAAACACACAAAACAGATTTCTCCTGAGTGTTATGGCGATGCCATGAACATGATCATAACGAAATAGGTACTTTAAGGTTTGCTTATCTAAAGATAGAAAAGCTTAAGATATGAGGATCTAAGAATATTATAAGGTATGTCTGGATGCTAACAGTAAGTGGTACCTTAACCTGTGGTAGTTCAGCCACATCTCAGATCAACAGCAGATTTCCTTTTGTCCAGCAGAGGAAATATAGCTGTAACATTTTAGAATGTTTTATTAAACATTTAGAATGAATTATTAAACAAATAGCTTTAGGGGTTTCAAAAGCATGCTGTGGTTTGAAAGAAAATGCCCCCCATAGACCCATAGGGAGTGGTTCTATTAGGAGGTGTGGCCTTGGAGGAGGTATGTCACTGGAAGTGAGGATTTGGGGTTTCAAAGACCATGCAAGCCTGTCTATGTCTAAATCTCTGTGTATGCCCGCTGTCTGTAGATCAGGATATAAAGCTCTCAGCTACTTTTTCAGCCCCATGCTGCCTACCTGCCTGCTTGCTGCCACTGAGAGGATAATGGGCCAGTCCTCTGAAACTATAAGCAAGCCCCTAATTAAATGACTTCCTTTTTAAATTGTCTTGATCATGGTATCCCTTGCCAGTAACAGGACAGTAACTAAGACAAACAGGCTTCCTAGTTAATTGTGGACCTTTCTTCCTGGAAGGAATCAGAAAGAAGTTTGATAAAGCATGTACTCCTATACGCATTTCCAATCCATTTTGATTGTTTACTTTGTTATGGAGGAGACTAGTCTGATGTCTTAGCATCTGAGCCACATTTACTTATAGACATGTTATCATATACAGCTTCCTTTATCAGATTAGTGAGTCAGACAGACAGACTTTCCCTTCAGATGGGGTGGATCCTCCCAGCGCCCGACAGTCTCTAGTTTAAAGGCATATATTGCAGGAACAAAATAGGGACCCCAATTTGTATGGAACATAAACTGTATTCTCCAATTTAGCTTCTAGGACTTTTGTTCTGGGCATTCCTAGAAGAGTTCCATTAAATTCATGAAGAAGCTATTATGTAGAATAACATTTAACATGAAATTTTATTGCTAGATAGATAGATGTCTGAGCTAGAAGACAGATGAATCACATGTCCATTAATACATAGTACAGTTGTTGGCTTTTTTTTTCATTCAATAGTATCAGAGAACTAAGATTTGAACTCTAACAGAATCTATACGGCTTTTAGTTGGATTTAGACCGTTAGCTCTCAAGTGTTATGGAGCCTGGATGCTCCAAAACCTCATCTATTTGTAGAGTTTGTAATATTATTTTAACAATTTTTCTTTAGTCTGTTGATAGTTAATATTCATCTGTCCAGTGGTTGGACCTCACTCTTATCTTTACTTCCATGGTTTTAGGAAACCTCAGAAAAATTTAGTTTCTCACATATAATTCAGAGTTGCTTTTATTTATTTATTTAGCAGATAATGGTACACACTGTGGTACTCTGACTCCATCCTTCTTTGAGGACTAAAACCATCACTGTTCCAGTTGTTAGGAGTTGGCTTCTGATTGTAGTAGGAGGAGCTACTAGTTGTCCTGGCCACTCAGAACCAAAATAACCACACAGAAACTATATTAATTAAAACACTGCTTGGCCCATTAGCTCTAGCTTCTTATTGGCTAACTCTTATGTAAATTTAACCCATTTCTATTAATCTGTATATCGCCACATGGCAGTGGCTTACTGGCAAAGATTAGGCATGTCTGACTCTGGTGGCTCCATGGTTTCTCTCTCACTCTGCCTTCTTCCTCCCAGCATTCAGTCCAGTTTTCCCCCACTTACCTAAGTTCTGCCCTATCAACAGGCCAAGGCAGTTTCTTTTCATTAATGGTAATCACAGGAAACAGAGGGGACTCCTACATCAACCGATAGTGAGGTCCTTTGCCAAAGATCTTCTCTCTTGAATATCATCTCAACCAAACTGACATTTCTTCCTTGGAGAGAGTCCAAGGGGTGCAAAGCTTAACCTCTTGTATTAATATGTGACAGTTCTGGAGAAACATTGCAGTACCATATTTTTTTATAAGATAGGGACTTTGATATGACTTGTCATAGACTAATCTCTGTGGTCTGTGTTGTTTATATTTGTATAAATTTGCATACACATGATGTCAAGTGGACTCCCCATGTGCAAGTTATCTAAGAAGTCTTGTTTTTATATACCTTGCACATGCACACACACACACACACACACACACACACACACACACACACACACTCTTTTTAAGTATAAAACAAATTGTTTAGTGAATATAATACGACAGGGAGAAAAGTGCCTACAGTAAGTTAGCCTGTCTGTTCCAGTTACCATGCTTATGTGTTAAAACATGCTGTGCACTCCCAGCTTTGCTTTGCTGTTGCTCTCTCAGGGCACTGCTGCCCTCTATTGTAGATGTATCTTCTGACTTCTTATGGCTATAACACTTGTCACAAACATCTTGGTAGAGAGTGATCTGTTTTCACCCTCCACCCGCATTGATAGGATTATTTTTCCTACTGGTCGAATCTCTCTGCCCATCCTCTCTCTCTGGGGATTTTGCTGATGGGAAATCATGCTTCCCTTCTCTTGTCTTGTACCTGCAGAGGGATCTCTTAACCGAACAACTTGGCTCTTTGGTAGTAAAATCTTCCCTGGTTACCATCTGGCCCTTGTTGGAGGTCGTTTTTCCCTCAGGAATGCAGGTATAATTGAGAGATTCATTTCTTTCATGTGTTTGTTTTTAAGCAACTCTCTTCTGCCCTAAATACATAGACATCCCCGGAGATTGGTTGGGGTGTAGGGGCAGTGTTTTAAAGATAGCCTCATATTATACCCAGAATAACTTCTCCCTTTCCTACAATCAGTCCTCAGTTCTAATTCTGTCCTTTCTGACTCCATCCCACTTAGAGCAACTTTTCCTTTGGTGGCTTGGTTGTAACTTTTTAGAGCATGGTTTCCCATGAGACTGCCCCAATCTGTCAGAAATGTCTGTATTTGTCTAGACTTCAATTATGGATGCAGTTCAAGTCCTTTCCCTGGGGGTCTCAGGCTCCATACCACTAAGGGGATGCTGTTAGATTCTTATCTAAGCATCTACAAACATTCCACTGCAGTTATTCTGGATAGCACGGTACACACAGATGACCTCTGGACAGGAGGGTGCCTTATTCCACATGGAAACATATCTGAATCTCAGCCAGAAAGCATTTCTGCATACAACTTCCCATTTCCATGAAGGATAGTGTGTAATGGAGAGTTGGGTGAACTTGCAGAGAGGAGACCTAGAGACCGTCCTGTTAATGCTGAAAATAATCTGTAGCTTTATGTCTTGGACCCCAGTTTCCCCAGCTATAAGCAGGGGAGTTAGACTAGATTAGTTCTAACACTCCATGGTTCTTTCTAGCTAGTTACGTTGTCTTTCTACACTCTTTATTGCCATGACTTTAATTGGGTTTGGCATGAACTCCTCTGAGGGATGACATTTCCAAAAAAAGTTTGCTGTTGGAATGTAGATGATTCGTTTCCAGGGTTGAGAGACATATGCATTTCTTCATATGACCTCTGAAGGCCAGTACAGAATTTTCCAGCATTTGGATTAATCAAAATGCCTCACAAGAGTCCTATTAGGATGCTCCCCTCCCCGCTGAACCAGTCTTAGTAGCAATTGTAATGTTCACTTTGTACCCAGAAAATATTGGGAGAATATAGTTGGCCTGTAATAGACTTACCACCTTGATAAACTAAACTTCTTAACTCAGCATGTATCAACATGTATCAAAGTGCCAAACACAACAGTGAGTGTATTGTAAACCCATTGTGCATCTCACAAGGAACGTGGTGGTGTGAGTACTCATAAGCTGATTTATAGCTCAAATGTCAGGTCATCGAGTGAGTGCTTTAAACAGAGTAGAAAGCCAAAAATAGAAAGGCTAAAAAGGAAACAACAACAACAACAACAACAACAACAACAAAACCCCTGTGTAGTGGCATCTGTGCCCCTCTCCCCATTATTATTATTATTATTATAGTGTTCCCTATTTATAGTCTTCTGGAGGAAGTACTTTATCTTCTTGCTTGTAGTAATTGATTAACTAGAAAGTTTCTAGCGCGGTTTCTATTCAAAGGTGGTCTCGGGAAGGCAACCAGTACAGTAAAGTTGGCCTTCTGTGGTGTCCACTCTCTATGGCTCCAACTAGGTTTTTTTTTTTTATGGCACCCCAGTCCAGTCTGTTCCCTTTGCACACTTTGTCCATCTTGGTTTAGAGTGTGAACTTCAGACCCTCATCATTTGGAATCTTCATCCCTATAGTTATTTTAGTAAGCTTCAGATTAATGGTGCAGGTAGAAAAATGGGACCTAAAACAGTATCTAATATTTCTAGATTTTTGAAGCACACAGCTGAAGTTATTCTGTGAACATGGAAGAAATGTTAGCCATCAACTGGCCAATCAGCATGAAGAAGGGAGTTAGAAATGGGAACTCATACAGTGCTGGCTCTGCTAGGACCTTGGGACTATAAACGTTATGAATTGTATTCCTGGAGGTCACATGTAGTTGAGAGGTAGGTATGACTTTACCTGGGTCTTGATCAGAGGCTGTGACCCAGCTTGTTGCTATCTTACCATACCCTTTCTCCTTCTTACTCTCAGTGTTTGGTGTGGCCCTGGGCTTGGGTTGTGCCATTCTGTCATGCTCCTCCACTGCAGACGCATACGTGCTTTTTCTATTACCCTTTCAACCCACTCTTTTCACCGTTGCCAAAGTGAACTCTTTCTAAATGCAAATCGTAATATTGCTACTCAGTCTACTTGAGTGGCTCCCAGCTGCTTCAAGGGTACAAACTTTGTGTTGGTTTGTATAGCAACCTTTGCTGTTTACCCATTGTCCACCTCTTCTGCTTCCCCTCTGTGGTATCTCCGTGCCTTCATACCTGGTGACATCTGGTAACCTACACTCCCTCACTTATCCGGATATGCAGTTCCTTTCCTTATTTATGCAGGTTCCCACAGAATCTGGAGCTCGCCTCTGTCGTGACATTCACCATCGTGCATTGCAGCCACCTTTCCAAGTCTGTCAAATATATATATTTAAAAGATTACAGTCTTAGAAAATAGCTCCTTTTATACAATATACATTTTTGTTTTGGGGTATTATATTTGCTAATTTTGATCCTTCTCATGGTTCAGTGCAGATGAATCCTCCTTCCAAGATGTTCTAATAACTCAAACATTTTGCTGGTATAATGATAATTTAGTTCTGCTATCTCTGTTTAAACAATTGGATCAAATTTATTGTTCCTCATAATTCCTATAGAATCCTAAACATTTCTTCTGCAGTTTCCTTTTTAAGTCTTTGCTTTAGGAGTTAACTGTGTGTTGAGAAGACTTGCAACAAAGCTAATTCCAAGAATGACCAGATCTCAGGACCAGGGAATGTGAAAGGAGGACCAGGATTTAGAAGGCCTTTGAGCCGTCTGTCAGTGCCATGGGTATCTACATCATAACCATGATAAGGAAGTGGATAAATACAGTCAAAGGGGGAAAAGTTAGGGAAGTCAGACCTCACAGATTAGACATAACTGAGGGCCTAAGAACTTGGCAGAATTAAAAAGGGGATGGGAGGAAGAGAAGAGAAAAAAGAGAGGAATATGATAGTGTGATGGTTAGTTCTAATCCACAAAGTTGACAACCAGGATCATCTTAAAAGAGGGTCTTGGTGAGGGATTGTGTAGGGCAGGTTGGGCTATGGGTGTATCTGTGGGAGACGCTCTTCATTACTTTCATTGATGTAGGAACGGCTAGCCTACTAGCCTACTTGAGCCAATCTACTGTGAGAGATGCCATTCTCTAGGTAGGGAACCCTAAAGGGTATGCAAGTAAAAATATGCCAGCTGAATACTAACCATGCATGCATTTATTCTGTCTTGGCTGTGTACGTGAGTGTCTTGGGTTACTATTGCTGTGATGAAACATTATGACCAGTTTTCCTGCATTTACTTCCTCACCATGATGGACTAGAACCTGGAATTTGAGATAAAATAAACCATTTCTTCCATGCATTACTTTTCATCCAGAATATTTTATCACTGCAATGAAACTAAAAAATGTAACTAAGAAAACCAGGCAGAAAATAAGTTAACCAAAGTAGGAAGGGCTAACAGATCTTGGAAAGAATGTTGGTTCTCTCAAAATATAATTTAATAAAGACTTTTATTTTATTTATTTAACTATTAACATGATATACATGTTATATGTATATATGTGTATATATGTGTATATATATATATATATATGTGTGTGTGTGTGTGTGTATCTGGTGCCTGTGGAGGTCAGAAAAGGGCCTCAGATCACTTGGAACAAAGTTGTAGATGGTTGAGTCACCATATGGGTGCTGGGAACTGAATCTGGTCCTGTGCACGAGCAACAGATGCTCTTAACTGCTGAGCCATCACTCTAGCCCCCAAGAATATTGATTTTTTTAAATAGAGTCTGACCTCTTAGAAGATTTTTGATGTTTTTCAAGCAAGCAGATATTAATGTCATTACTAATTCAGTCAAGACTTAAAAGTGCTATTTTTCACTTGGCTGGAGGCAATCTGATTACAGTAAATAGGATCAAATCCCTATCAGAGTGCAGTGACATTTCTCACAATGCATTCACTTGTTTTATAGTTTCTCCCAAAGCTACCTAATATCTCCTATTAAATAAGTAAAGTCCCTCAAAGGAAGAGCTCTGGTTTCTATCTTAAACATCCCTGTTTCATTTTCTATATTACATATTTATCTGTTTCTACCTGATAATTAAATCACAAATAATAAACTAAATCAAAACAATGAGATTATAGTATTAATGTTCTCTGTATATAATTGGGAGATTATGTTTGATTGATTAGAAAATGTTCACTTAATTCATATGTAGATTTGTTTGTTTTTATTGCCAGTTGTTGATTGTTTTCTGGATAATTGATTATTTGAGGTCTGCGTAATCCTGGAAAATTTGACAAATCTGAGGAGATGCTTTGATAGCTTTGATGAATCAAAAACAAAATGAGTTTTGCTGGGACAAGTGTCAGGGCCCGTAGCCCCAACATAGAAACTATTTTTCCTTAACTGGACTGGTACGGAGGCATGTGAAATAAAAAAGACACAGTTCACACTGCCATCTCGGAAGGGCATCTCAGGCTTCATCCATCCTAAAGATCTACCCGCATTTATTCTACAAAACACCCTTTATCAGGTAAACCAAGATGGAGACTCATAAATATTCTCTTTCCAGGGAACGTGGGCTACCAACACACCTGCAACTTAAGTCACCAGCTTTAGAAACAACACCTCTCCCCAGGCCATCTACATTTAAACAAAGGAGAAGGAGCCATACATCCTGGCCTTTGTCAGACGGCTAGCTTGTTTTGCAGGATTGCAGCTGCCTCGGAAATTAAGCATGGCCAGACAGCCTGCCTGTAAATATTTTGTATGAAATATGGGCCCACAGACAAGTTTCTTGCAGAATCTCTGCTTATTGGGTAAGAATATTAGATTGCATGTTCACAAATGGGTCACCACATGACACCAGTGAAATAATTTTAAGATTCAAATACAAATTCTCATATCAGAGCCAAGAAATCCAGTGCTGAACACTGCTGAAGCCCAATACCTTAGGTTAGTTTTCTGGGTAAATTATTGTTTTGCCATCAATACTGTGCACCTCTGTAGCCAGTTGCAAATGCTAGAATAATGGTTCTCAACATGTGGGTCACGACCCCTTAGGATATGGAACAACCCTTTCACAGGGGTTTCCTAAAACCATTGGAAAGCACAGATATTTATTTACATTATGATTCATAACATTAGCAAAATTACAGTTAGGAAGAAGCAACGATATAATTTTAATCTTGGGGATCGCCACAATATGAAGAACTGTATTAAAGAGTCACAGCTGTTGAGGGCTGCAAACCCCTGGCCCCTTGACTTTTCTTTGCCTGCCTCAGACCCTTTGCCTGCTGGAGTGAACTGAGCAAAACACCTGTGCCTGCAGCTGCTCTGAGCAGGAGACCCTCATGAGTTCCTGATGGCAGGGCAGTGAATTCTGGTGGGTTTTACAGCTGGAAAGAGCTAGGGTGTGGCTTATCAGTTAAGAATCCCTAAATAAGCTTCCCTGAAGCATAATAAAGGTGGCATTCAAGGATGACCAGTGTCCATGTGCCTCTGTCTATGTGTATGTATGTTTTTAAATCTCCAGTCTAGTTCCTGGCTCGCATACAGTCCCAAAGTGCAGGCGCTACACACAGCATTTGGAAGGTTGAGAAGCACTCACTGCTCTAGAAGGTATAGCCATAGTTGAAAACATTTGGTTTTCAGTCAAGTGCACTTATAATTTAACGTTAGATCCTGACAAATGAATTCCAGAACCTTCTAAGAAATACTCATGGTTTTATTTTTCTGAATTTATTTCCACACAAACTGAAGTGAAAATATTTTTCTACTTACTTGGTCTACTTGCTTTTAAATTACTTTTAATTGTTTTCTCTTCCTGCTAAGCCATGAGTGACTAAAATTTATACTTTGCTAGGTTTGGAATGGTATCCCTATATGAAGAGTGAGTTTGAAACAAAGAAATCTATTTTCAAAAATAGTTCAATTCCATTTTCTTGAGGCTAGTGCTTCTGCTGACTTGCAAGGGGAATTTAATTGGCATGTGGTGGATTTTGATGGTTAACTTTATCCTCCCTCTTGTCAGCAAAATTTCATGTCAATGTGGAGCCTAAAATCATGGACTGGAGTCCCAGTTGCACACTTCATTAGCTAGATGAATGTGGGGTTGGTTTTCTTTTTGGTAAAATTAGAGTAACACCCCTGCTCCATGGAGATTAGAAGGCAGACAGAGAGCAATAACCATTATTTGACATTTTTTTCTTCTCTTTGAAGCCGGGCGATGGTGGCGCACGCCTTTAATCCCAGCACTCGGGAGGCAGAGGCAGGCGGTTCTCTGTGAGTTCGAGACCAGCCTGGTCTACAGAGCTAGTTCCAGGACAGGCTCTAAAGCCACAGAAAACCCTGTCTCGAAAAAACCAAAAAAACAAAAAAAACCAACCAAACCAAAAAAAACCTCTTTGAAGCTTGGTGCCCAAGTCACCTTACCTTTCTGTGCACAGTCCTTAGTGTTAGATGCCACCAACTGTAATGAAAGCCACCCAGAAAATAAAAATTATCATCGACATTGTCAACACCACGGTACAAGGTACAAGATATGTAGCAAGAGGGCCTGTGAGATGGCTCGGTGGGTAGAAGCACAAAAATCTGGTGGTCTGCGTTTGATCTCCAGAACGCACATTAAAGCTAGAAAGAGAAAACTGAGTTCCCAAAGTTGTCCTCTGACATACATGTGCCATGGTCAGTGCATACACCTGCTACACATTATACACACATGTACACACACACACACACTAATAATAGTAGTAATAATAATTTAAATAAAAATAATCATTAATAAAAACAGTACTAGCCCAAGAAGACCCTCCACTGCTTGGAGGAACAGATGCATCAGTGGACTAAACTGTTAGGTGTGAACTGGAGCTGCTCACTAATTCAGTGGAGAAGTGCCATGTAAGTGTTATTTGAAGGATAATGAATACCATTTTTGTACTAAGATAGAATTCAGTTAATGATTTACAGTGGAAAGTGGGAATACCATGGGGGAATGTCTGTGGTCTGTCTGTCAGGAGCCATTTCCCCCCAAAAGTATTGCAGGGACCACTTTCCTGGGGAGTTTGCAGAGAGCCCCATACCCCAACGGTATTAAGAACTGTTTTATTGGCAGAGCCTACCCCACACCCAACTATCTTGAGAGCTATCTGTTAGCAGAACCCGCCCCACATTCCAACTATCTAGAGAACTAGGTGTGTCAACTAGTGACCTCTTGACCAAAGAATTGTGATCTGACCAATCGTAACCTCCTCACGGAAGACCTTGTGACCGGCTCAACTATCGCTGCAAGATCCCTTCCTGCCCTGGTCATGCCCCTGCCCCCCATCCCAACCCAAATTCCTCATCCAGGGGCTATATAAGCCGCAACCATGACGCTAATAAAGGGAGGCTTTGACAACACCTTGCTTGGCCTTCTTCCTCTCTCCCACCCATGTCTTTTCAGATAGTGCCTCTCCGGGGCCTTGGAATAACTGACCTGCCAGGAGGGTTACAACCCCTAGACTAACTGACCCCCAGGGCAGTCTACAGTCTGTCCTCATCTTCTCTAGAGGATGGATGTTCAGTTGCCTTAAGCAGGTATAAAATCTTGGGACAATTGGGCTAGGGAGATGGCTCAGTCAATAAAATGCTTGTGATCTGAATTTGATCCCTAGAGCCTACATAAACAACAACAACAACTAACCCAAAAGAAACTAAAGCCAACAGCAAAAAAAGCAACAACAATAGAAACACCTGGGTTTATTTCCTATCTGTAAAATCTTCTTGTGAGAATGTTTGTAATGTCAGTGCAGAGGTAAGAGAGAGAGAGCATATCTCTGGGGCTCAGTGGTCCACCAGCTTGACAGAATGAAAAAAGTTCAGGCCAGAAAGAGACCTTGTCTCAAGGGGGGGGGGGGGTACTGGAGAGATTGCTCAGTGGTTAAGAGCACTGATTGTTCTTCCAGAGGTCCTGAGTTCAATTCCCAGCAACCACATGGTTGCTCACAACCATCTTTAATGAAATCTCATTACAGATGCCCTCTTCTGGCCTGCAGGCATACATGCAGACAGAACACAGTAAACAAAATAAACAAATAAATCTAAAAAAAAGAAAAAAGAAAAAGAAATAAAAAAGGGTAGATGATACCTGTAATGACATCTGAGGTTGACCTTTGATAAAATGTACACATGTGAACATGTGCCTGTACAGAGGAGGAAACACACACACACACTCTCACACACACACACACACGCACACACACACACACACTCACACATACACTCTCTCACACACACACACACGCACACACACACACGCATGCACTCACACACACTCACACACACTCACACATACACTCTCTCTCACACACACACACGCATGCACTCACACACACTCACACACACACACTCACACACACATTCTCACACACACACTCACACACATTCTCACACACACACTCTCACACACTCTCTCACACACACTCACACACACACACACACGCATGGAGTTAGAATGAAAGAGAAGGAGAGAGCTAATTTTTTAAAAAAGAATCTTGGGATAATGTCAGAGGTATTATTAAAGGTTTTAATGATCATTAACATCTAACAGTGGTCTAAAAATGTTGGTCAGATGTCCGAGTTCCATTCTTTTGGCATGGATATAAAGTAGGTGTACCCAGTGGAAGGTGAGAGAAAATCATATGCATTCCAAACACCCTCTGCACGCACTCCATTGGTTGAGGGCTCATTGCCGCTGTGCACTAGGCCATGATGATCAACAGAGTATACTGAGCTTCAAGGACCAGGCTTCTATCTTTGTGTTACTACTAACTTTCGTTTTAACTTTCAGTGCTTCAAAACCTCAGTTTATGCCTTTATAAAAAAGGGAATGGAGGAATAGTCATTTAGTTTCATGTCTCAGAAAACATTAAGCCCGTGATACTTGTTTGGTATGCTCTAAGGTCTAATGTTATAAAATGAGGAAAACAAAGGTTTGGCCTTCAAGTTACCAACCAATCAAGTGCACAGGGAGTGGAGGGGGATGTGTCAGCAAGGACTGAGGTGTTCAGCTACGTGTCTGCCCTGTGTTTTCTAGTTCTAATATTCTCTTGTTTTAAACATCTCTTTAAGAATTAAATTGCTAGCAAGGTACAGTTCAACTATCTTGCAGCTTTGTCAGATGTCCTGTTTAGAGTGACCTTCCTATGACTGAAAAATCACCTGACAAAATTTTCATGGCCTGTTTCTGGCATCTCCCATCATGTGAGAAGCATGTAACTTCAGAAGGGATTTTTTGATGCACTTGATCTAAGTTGTTCACATTTATCTCAGACTTATCTACAATAATAATGATCATCACTAATGTTACTAGTAATTCATGCCATACACTAAAGCCATTCTAGAATTCTCCAGGGAGATTTAGGCATTTTCCCCCATGATACCCTTTCATTACCTATTTCCCTCTTATTCTTTTCTTTTCTCCTGTCCTTTCTCCCTCCCCGCAATACCATTAATTTTCTGTTATCTTGTCTTCTATTAGCCAGTGTGTTCCTCCGGTGCCCTGTCTCCTGTTTCTGTAAACACCCTGGCACTTCCTACATGGCTGGGCTCTGAGGAGATATTAAATACACATTCTTTAATTGAAAGAATGAATTTGATTATCTTTACTAAAGGTCTTTGAACAATGGGGTTTTTTAAAATAATACTTTCTCATGACCATCCATCCACATTCTGCCTTTAGGTATTTGAGCTGTATTACTGTATTGGAGGGCTGGTGGACGTTATACATCTGTTTATGTTTAAAGAAAGGGACTCTAGCTGATGCCATTATACAGACTCTTAAATCTGGCTTCTTTTTTTTTTGAAAAGATTTCTTTCTCTTTCTTGAAAGAACCTATTGTCTCCATGACCTGAATTATCCAACTCCCACTTACTCCTCTCCACAGTTTGTTTTGCTTGTATATGCACAATGTGGTGGTTTTTTGTTTTTTTGTTTTTGGACAGAATTTTTTTGGAGGAAGAAACTGGACCCATTTAGGTGACAATGAGGTAAAATAAGATCTTACTCCTTTTTTTGCTTTCTATTTCTTTTTTCTTGAAGACCTGCCGAGAGAGCCCGGATGAAAGAATCTGAAGACTGGATTTGGCGGTATGGGATATCCATGCGGTAGCGGGCAGGAAGAGGGGCTGTGGGTATTTACAGAAGAGGTTTGGATCTAGATCAGCTCTCACTTAGCAACTGACCAGATAGTTCTTTGGTTTCCCAGATGTATTCATGAAATTTGTTTCTTTGGGAAAGTTTGTTTTGTGTTGGTAGATGTCTAGGTTACTTTTCTATTGTGGTGTTAAAACACCAGGGCCAAGGTGGTTTATGAAATAAAGTTTATGAGGGCCCCTGGTTTCAGAGGGTGAGTCCCCGGCCATCATAATGGTGAGCCTGACAACAGGCTGGCAAGCATGACATTGGAGCAGGAACTGAACGCTCACATCTCACTCGAGAAACACAAGGCAAAGAGCTAACTGGGAATAACGAAGCCCAGTCCCAGCGATACAGCTTCTCCAAAAAGGCCATAGCCCCCAATCCTTCCCAAAAGTCTCTCCCAACTGGGGTCCAAGCATCCACATAGATGAGTCTGTGGGGGGTCATGCTCATTCAAACCACCGCAGTAGGAAGCATGCTTTATTTCACTGAGTTGAGTTTTTAGTGCTTTGTATTCACTTTCTTCGACACTCTTGCATTTTTCATCAGCTGCTGTTTGAAGTATGGAAATACCAAAAAGCCTTCCTGGTTTAATGAGCAGATTCAAGGTTTCCAGAGCACACCAGCCTTACAGTTTCGATCCTTATATCATTTGGATGTTTTAACTCCCGTAGAGATGAAGAAGATGTTGTATCAGGTAATCTGCTCAAGACCACAGACTAGGAAGTCACAAAGATAGGACATATGCCTTGCTCTTTAAGGATATTGTTTTCATTAGTATTTCAACAAACACCTTGTTCAGGATCACGTTTCTTTGCTTGCATGCCATTAAACATGACTTCTGCTATTTACTCTATAGGAAATTCTCACAGCTTTACATTTTATATTTAGGAATAGAATATTTAACCCATGTATCTAATTATAAAATTTCAGGTGTTATGCCAGGCTTATTTAATAAACACTCCTGTATATATTTATTTAATTCCCCTTTAAAAATCATGGAAAAAAATCCCAACTAGGATCCAGAAGCCTAGCATGGTCTACATAAATTTGTCTCATCTCCTCCTTTACAAAACATCTTTGCTATTGTTTCTCTTCCTCCTTGAAGCATTGTTGTGAGGTTCAAGAACTTACATTCTTTGGATGTCTTTCTAAAGCATACATTGCAGTGGATACTATCATATTTTGTGGTAATATGAAATATTCATGGAATGTGCCTATTGCCTTAAAGAATTTTTGTTGAAAATAAAGAGTCTAGCTCAGGAAGGTTTGGTGACGTGAGCTTTTGTTGTTCAGGTGGCTGGTTGGTCAACTTCCTTTACCTGCTTTTGCCACTGTTTGCAAGGACATGAAAATAATGAATGGCTCTTATGCCTTTAGTGTGAACAAAGAAAAGGAGCTGGAAAAATCTTTGAGGAAGGCTGTGCTATGGAACTATAAAGACTCTTTCCAGGTTCTTATTGGTATAAACAGATGTTTCTACCACATTTGAGTTTGAAGGAAAGCTTGGCGTCCTCTTCATGATAGTGTGCAATGAGCTAAGTCACTTTTCTCCAGGAGACCAGAAGACTCAGGACCTATATTCTGGATGATTCACGAATAGGAACTATATACATATAGAAGGTTGACATGTAGGCAACAGACTATTTGATTTTCAGAAAAGATATGCAAGAAGATAAAATACATCAGTGAGACAAAAGTACAAAGAAAATAAACTTAATTCAAGTAGAAGAAATGTTTAGGAGAGGAAATTGCAAGAAAAAAGGAAATGTTCTTGGGACTGAATAAAGAATCTTAGAGTAAAGGAAGTCCCTTTTCACCCTGTGACCAGAAGGAAGAAGCTCACACAAAAGGGGTCTTTTCCCATTCACTGTTGGTGTCCAAAACAAAAACAAACAAAAGCAGGAAGTAAAAACAAAATAAAATATTAATTCCATTCCAGAGAATGGGAAAGTAAAGTCCAGGTTTGAAAATTAACTAACCAACCTGGCCACTTATTGGTTTGGCTAAGTTGTTGGGGAATATTATTTTAAGGTGTGTGATTTTTGTTTACGCTACATTTGTTTAACTCTGTGAAGCTGTGTTACTGTGCCTGTCTAAAACACCTGATGGTCTAATAAAGAGATGAATGGCCATTGGAGAGGCAGGATGAAGGGTAGGTGGGGTTGGCAGGCAGAGATGATAAATAGAAAAACTGAGGCGAAGGAGGAGCGAGAGAACAAGGAGAGGAGGACATCAGGGGCCAGTCATTCAGCTGTACAGTAAGCCACCGAGAAAGAAATAAAGGTATGCAGAAATAGAGAAAAATAGAAGTCCAGAGGTAGTCGGAATAATTTAAAGTTAAGAAAAGTGGACAGGAAACAAACCAAGCTAAGGCCAGACATTCATTACTAAGAATAAGTGTCTGTGTGATTTATTTGGGAGCTGAGTGGTGGGCCCCTCAGAAACGCAAAGGGGTAAAACATCACACAACACTAAGCCACAAATATAGAAGAAAGACATGATGGGCTCGGGAGGAGAGAATGCAGTGACTAACTGGAAGAATAGTCACATATTTTCTAGAAATGGTTGAAGATTTTGAAAGAAATATGACGCTGTCTCTTTCTGGTCCTTCACAGCTCTTCCTGGTTATAGGTCATGTCAAGGCTTACCAACTGTCATGACGCGGAGGCCACCTAGCCTGTAAATGGTATGATAGTGGGATCTGTGGTGGATTTGAGGTCATGTAGGTGGCACATTTTGTATTTAACAGGTGTCCTCTGGTCTAGTCCCTAAGGTCTGTGAGCTACAAACATTCTCTTCTTGAAGATAAACAAAGTTGGGGTGAGAAAGAGTTTAAGCAGGCTCTCTATTTATTGTTCTGGTTAACGACAGGGATGGCAAGGAGTTTAAATTAGTTTTGGAAGGCATGAGGAGCCGAGAAAGAGGTTAATTGCATTAGCTTAATATAATAACAGAATAATAAGTATAATAAAATGCTGCTTGGTGAAGGGTGGAGGAGAGCAAGC
Organism: Microtus oregoni; assembly: GCF_018167655.1. Taxonomy (NCBI): domain Eukaryota; kingdom Metazoa; phylum Chordata; class Mammalia; order Rodentia; family Cricetidae; genus Microtus; species Microtus oregoni. The sequence goes on from NW_024543072.1 coordinate 39,710,082, forward strand.
GCGAAGTCTAGTGTGTTTCTATGAAGCTTCAATTGGTGTTACTGTTTTGTGAAAAGGTGAGTTTTGTTGTTTGTTTGTTGTTTTGTTCTTATTTTACTATTTCTTGTCTCCCTCTGTCTGTGAACAAAATTCCATTCAGAAAGTCACCCACAAACACGCCAGCCTGGCAAGTTTTAGGAGAACTGAAAACATGGCCCTAGAATAAAAATATTGTACATGTATATTTTTTTTAAATCAGACTAATGTAAAGGAAATGGTGGTGTCTTCAGAAGTGGAGTTTTGATAGGTCAAAGAGTTATCTCCCCCCAGCCATTTTAACTTTATGTTCATGAGAAAACCAATCAAAATTTCGGTGTAGGAACTTTGGGAGGGGCTGGTTTAAGCCCAACACTTCCGTTTCTCTGATGAAAACCTCAGTTGTCGAACAGATCTTGTTTGCATGTCTAGGGAAGGCTTCCCCCTTAAGTCCTGTGTAGGGTTGCTAGTTCTGAGCCAGGGGCACCTTGCTGAGGCCACGGGCAGTCCAGACCATCCTCTTTCCTGCGTCCATAGCCCCTTAGAAGAATGCTGAGGTTTGGGGACTCCACCCTGAGGTACCCAACAGTAACTTCAAGGAGCTAACCAGGAAAATACAGTTAAAAAGAATTCGTCCCAATGAGCTTGTTAAAAAACTGAACCACAGCTTTGGCAAGGGCAGGAACCATTGTCTGGAACTTGTTTGTGGACTCGCAAAGTGTTCTAGGATTTCTCCATCCCTCACCCACCCCTCAGAACAGAGAGATTAGCAACAAAAGATAGATTTTCAAAGCCCAGCAGAGCTGTGATTTACACTCTACTTAGAGACTGTCAAGAAGGCTTCTTGGTAGGATGTAAGGGGTAACGGCCAATCCCTGTTCTAATGGTCCTCCTGGGACTTCTGCTGTGGTGTGTGTGGAAAGTGGGGTAGTGCTGATCCAATCTCTATCTCTTGCAAAGACTCCTTTGTAGTCGCTTTTGACTTTGTGGAAACCACCTCCTACCAAAACCAAAATCTGGGTTAAAGTGCTATCAACCATCTATCATGGGACTCTGGATCACAGAGTAGAAATGCCCCAAATTTGCCCTTTGAAAAACCTCTCTGGAATGAAGATGATATGTTTGGAACATGTTTAGGAATGAAAAGTACTTCTGGGGACCCCAGGAAGTTAATGTGATTCAGGGACCTACCGTCAGCAAAAGAGTTGGGTGAAAGCAGGTAGTTCTCCACAAGTTTCTCATTAACGGGACTAGGGTGGAGGGTGCAAAACCACAGGGAAAAAGTGCAACAGGTGGGGATCAGGTGTAGAAGCACTGAGGCGCTTGGATTTATCAACTGCAAATTTGAACTTCTAGGTATACACCTCAGAGGAACACAGCAAGCACGGGTACAAAAATGCTTATAGTAATATTTGTCATAATAGCCAAATCCTGGAAACAACACTAATGCCATTGACAGTAGAAAGGATAAATAAATCACGGCGTTTTTACACAATGGAATAATACACAGCAATTAGAGTCAATGATTTACACCTAAATGCAATGACACGGATGAGTCTCAACAAATAAGGTTGCGCAAATGAAGCCAAGCACAAAAGAACTCACACAGTATGAGTCCATTCATTTAAAACACAAAAACAGGCTAAACTAATCTATGGTGTTAGAAGTCAGTAGAGTTTTAACTCTTGGACTGGGTGTGTATGTGCAGTTATTAGACAGGAACACTAAGAAGCCTCCTGCTGTGGCAATTAGACTCAGTTTGCTCATTTAGTTTGTGAAAATTCATTAAGCTTTACAGACTCAGGCATTTTTCTGCATATGTATTATACACGGGCAAAGAAGAAGCATAAACAAAGGACTGGTCAATTTCATCTTATTATGTTATTGCTTTCCAAACTCCAACCTATGAAATGTTACTTAGGAAAGGCATTGCTATTACTTGTTGGTGCTGGTGGCTAGCTCACAGTAAACCTATCTACACAATCCAAATTTTAAAAAAAATTCAAATAGTACAAAAACTAAAGCTAAAAGTTTAAGCTTTCCCATAAGTTAGCAACACTGCTGCTCCTCACTGGGCTACACCCTTTTGTCCATGCATGATTTTAGATGACTTTGTAATAAGTCCATTGAGTAGGGAGGTGGTGAACATTAATTTTTTTTTTGCAAGAAATTTTTTTTAAAGCGGATTTTTTAAAGAAGAATCTTGTGTAACCCAGACTGGCCTCATACTTATTATGTAGCTAAGGATGGCCTTGAACTTTTGATCCTGTTACTTCTCGTTCTGAGTATTGGGATTATAGACATGTGCCACCACAGGTACCTTAAAAACAAAAACAAACCCTTTCTTATCGATGCATAATATATGGAGATTAATACTTCTCTTTTGTCAAAAACCAATAAACTGAGACATAACACTTTCACCTACTTCTGGAACATAGTATACATACAGTATATCACTGTAAGTATACAATCTCTAATGATTAAGTTAGGAACATCAGCCAAAACAAAACAAGAAAACAAAACCAGAAAAACACAAAGCCATTCCCGTGTTCCATTTGCTTCTCTACCCTTGTTGCCTCTTTTCTCATGAATGCCTACTTTTACTGAAAACTTCTCTGAAGCTCATTGTATCATGGCAGAAGGTCACACCCTCTTCCAAGACCTCTTCATTGGTTCCCAACTTCCCTTTAGAACTCAGAGTCTTAACAATTTTCCTAGATCTGGACTTCAGCAGATCCTTTTTAAGGATACTTTAAGGCTAAAGAAAGTGTACTTTTCCAGCTAGAAGATCATGTAATATGTATTACTCAAAAGCTTTGTGTTGTTTTTACCTGTGTCTGTCTGTCTGTCTGTATGTCTGTATGTATGTGTTTGTATGCCACATGTCTGGGGTACTCATGAAGGTCAGAAAAGGGTATTTGCTAATTGTTACTCATTTGTTTAGTTTTATATAAAAATTATATTGCAATCTTTGGCATGCCTTCCCTGCTCATCATAGACTAGGAACTGAACTCAAGGCCTCTGGAAGAGCCCCTCAATTACTGGGCTCTCTCTCCAGCCTTAGAATATATGTTCTTGTATATAGCAATAATGTTGTTTTAAGAATTTACTTTTAGGAAACAGTAAGAGTTAGCAGACAGTATTATTAAAACCATTGCTATAGCAGTAGTCATACTTATAGAAAATGGCATTTATTAAGAACCACTAACAATTCCAGGTGGTGGTGGCACATGCTTTTAATCCCAGCACTTGGGAGGTACAGGCAGGCAGATCTCTGTGAGTTCGAGGCAGGCCTGGTTTATAAGAACTAGTTCCAAGACAGACTCAATGCTACAGAAAAACCCAGTCTCGAAAACAAATAAACAAACAAAAAAGAACCACTAGCAATTGCTTATCATGAATGTGCCATGTTCTTTCTCAGTTCTGAGCATCCCACTACCCAGTTCTCTGGCTGAAATCGATTCCTTTTTAAACATGCTCACCTTCAACTTTGCTAATTCTTCCTTATTTGTTTTATATAAAAAAAATATATTGCAACCTTTGGGATACCTTCCCTGCTCATTATGGACTAGATAAGTGTTGCAGTATATGTAACACTCTCTACCTCCTTAACCATGCATTATGCTTATGGTTTAGTGTTATTGCTTTCCAAATAATTTCTACTTCCCGCAAGATTCTGAGACACTTGAGAGACGAGACCTTGCTTGCTTTGTTTCTTTAGAGTCCAAGAACCTTGCCTGGGCCATCAGAGAAGACTAACCGGTAACCTTTGCTGCTATCATTCTCCTGCAGCACAGTTCCTGACACTGGCTGATGTGTTCCTGTCTGAGACAGGGTATCAGACTCAGGCTCCTTAGTACCTGGGACTTCGGTGTTGTAATAGGAGCAGCGGGCTACGTTCCTGGCACCCGGCCACCCGCACAGCTAGTTTTACCCGAAATAATTACACAGAATCTGTATTCTTTTAAACACCGCTTGGCCCATTATATCTAGCCTTTTCTTGGCTAACTCTCGCACCTGGACTAGCCCATTTCTAATAATCTGTGTAGCCCACGAGCTGGCTTACCAGGAATGTTCTTTACCTGTGTCTGCCTGGAGTGGGAGAATCATGGCGACTGCTTGACTCAGCTTCTTTCTCCTAGCATTCTGTTCTGTTTATTCCTCCCACCTATGTTTTAACCTATGGGGCCAAGCAGTTTCTTTATTACTTAACCAATGAAATCAACAGATTGATATATGACACTCCCACATCACTTTGGAAATGTAGGCTGAGATCTTTAGATTCTTGATTTTAAATTAATATAACAACTCTACAAACTCTACAAATCCTCATGGGCTGGAAATGAAATTGTGGCTCTCAGGCCTTCAGTGAGGCTGATAGCTAATAAATACCAGGGTTAAGACAGGAATTAAGACTTTACATTATTGATACCACTAGAGCAGGAGTTCAGGATATTGGGAAAGGTGGTAGAATGAACTCAATTTTTCATGTTAATGTGGCAGAGAAATTTTGACTCAATTTCTGAGATTGATGTCTTGACTTATTAAATCCTAATGTAACAGGTATGATGAAGTAGATGCTGTTTCTTTTTCTTCCATTTTAAAAATAACATTGTTTTTATTTTATGTGTCTTAGTATTTTGCCTGCGTGTACATATGTGCATTGCATGCATGCCTGATGCACAGGAGGTCAGGGGAGGATGTCAAATCTCCTGAACCTAGAGTTACAGAATGTGGGTCCTGGGAACCCAGTCTAAATCTACAAGAGCAGTGAGTGCTCTTAACAGCACAGCCATCTCTCCAGCCCCCCTTTTCCTTTAAAAATCTGTATGTATGTCATGTGTGTGTTTAAATGTGTATACGTGTGTGTGTATGTGTGTTTGAATGTGCATATACATGTGTGTATTCGTATATGCATGTGGAAACACAAGTTGACATCAGGTGTTTTTTCTAATTGTTCTCCACTTTTATTGAGGCAGGGTCTCACTGAACTCAGAGTCTGTAAATTCTGGCTGGCGTAATTAGTCACTTTGGTGTGAGGATTCTCTATCTTCATGTCTAAAGTCTTGACATTACAAGCAGCTTTTTTTTTTTTAAAGTGGGTTTCTGGGATCCAAAGTCTGGTCCTCATGCTTGCAAAACATACTTTGTCCTTGGAGCCATCCCTGCAGCCTCTCTTTCCTCTTTTACTTCATGAAATCCAGCTCTAGTTAAGGAAATCCTTACACCTCTTCCCTTAACCACACACAATAAGTGTTTTCCTGAATGCTTTCTCTATGACTGTATTGATTAGAAAGGGGGGTACCAAAGATGAAGAGTCATGCAGTCTGCCCTTGTCAGCTGCTTTTTCTTCTAGTGGGAGGACCCAGGTGGAAGTAAATAGTGCAATGCCTTGTCACCAGTGGACAGCTGACTTACTCTGCATCTGCTCTCTCTTCTGGAGATGGCAGTCCAAGTTTTCTCCCCAAGTGATTCCTTGGCCCTTAGCCCATGTCAGATGGGGACTGGCTGGTCAAGGGTCAGGCAGACAAAGAGACACAGGCCCTGCTAGGCAGAACCCTCTATCAGCTGGTCACTTGTGTTGTCTCTGGAATGCCATGTTTCAGGATAGGACAAGGTAATAAGGCGGGATATGGGTCCGTATTTGGATCCGATACAGGAGGAGTAGCTTCCTTCTGTGTAGGATGTTAGAAAGCAAGAAATGCCGGAGACTTGTTCCTGGAGAACATCTGGGTGAGATGGACGCTGACCCTAAGGAAAGTAGTCCCAAGAGTCCATGGCATGAGTTGACTGCTTGCTGCTGCATTAGGAGTATTTTCCTACAATGTTTAGAGCTGGACTTTATTAAATTAAACATAAAAATAGCTGACTCAAAGGGTTAGTGTGCATAAAGGGTTAGTTAGGGCCATGCGCAAGCAGGAGGGAAAAGAATAAATAAGTCAGGTGGTCTCTCAAGGTCACAGAACTGTAATAACTTACCCAAGGGAAATCCTACAGTTTCTAAGGATTAAAAAAATGCCCTTGAACTGCTATGTCAAATTTTAAAAAGATGATGATTCAGGGAGAAGTCACTCTATCAGACAGAAAATCGTAACCACAAAACCACAAGCGCACACAGTAGCGAAAACTATGTAACACAAGAAGAATAAGGGGATTGTGTAAAAGAATTAAATTCCATGTAATTGTGTAAAAGAATTGAAAGTAGACCATGTTTATCTATGGACCTCACCTCATACAAGATAGTGCTGTGCCACAAATATATGTCAACGGGTTGTTTGAATATTGCGTAGGAAAATTGGTATAATACAGAGGAAAAATAGATTCTTAGAAGAAGCTAATAACATCCTAGCAGAATTAGACATGAATTAGACAGGAACATAAAAGCTCCTGGAAATTTGTGAGCTTGGGGTAAGTGAGGCTGTTTGAAGTACCATCCACACAGCAATCAGCTCAGGTATTTAGTTACAGCCAAAAGGAGGATTCCTTTTCAGGAAAAGTAGACCAAGCCAATAGACTGACTATAAAACAGTAATTAGTGATTGATATCTCAATAAAATAATGACTGTTAGTGGGAATAAGAAATTCACAGAGGGATACTGAATGACCAGCAAGTATGTGAACATTCACTCAAACTAAGAAGATGAATGAAAATAACAATGAAATATTGTTTGCACTCATTAGAATGGAAAAGTTATAAATAGTAAGAGAAGGACTGAGGACTTAATTCAGAGGCAGAGTGGTTGCTTTGTGTGCAAGACCCTGCGTTTTATCTAATCTAAGACATGGTGGTGAGAACCAGGAGGTACTAGAACTCTTGAACTGTGCTGGCAAAACACACCCCAGTGTACCCACTCCAGAGAATTATCTGGCAGTAGCCGGCTAAAGAGGTGTCTGTAGTAAGCACTGTGTATAGTCTGGGAGCCCCAGGTACGAGAACATACCCCAGATAAGTGTTCCACATATAATCAGAAGGGACATATACATGGCTGATCACAGGGGCATTGTTCATGGAGGCAGGTGATTAGAGTCATGAATGTAGAAAGAAAGAGAGAAAAGAAAGTAAAAAAAAAAAAAAGGAAGTTCATCATAGAATGCCCAGCCCAGCATCAATTCAGTCCATCAAAATCATAACTGTATGATGACTTTTAATGGTAACTGTGTATACTCAGATGCATATAACATATCATACGAATATATCAGACACATTAACACAGCAGATTTAGATAGGAGGAAGGGGGATAAAGACAGAGGGACTGAGGGAAATGGAAGTGGGATCAGTGTAAAAGAGAACACAATAGTATGTACAATGACTACACGCCAATAAAATGTTTGACTGAGAGAGCCTTGTGAAGAGAGATAGATAGTGACAATGGGTTATGAAGCAAAGAGTATATGATCAACCCAACTCTCTATTTTAGTTTAAAAAATTACAATTGAGATTAAAGTTTTTAAAGTGCCTCTGAGGATCAGATTGTCAGGAATATGAGCAGTCTAGAACATGCCCTTGTGATGTGTGTGGGTAAATCCTATGCATAATGCCAGTCTCCTCCTGCCTGGGAGTGTCATGAAACCCAAAGCTCCTGAACCTGACATGATGGTGCTTCTGCTGGCCTCTCTGTTGGAAGAGTGGAAGTCTATCTTATTTACAAACCACCCTTGAACGCAAGACAATGTGAGGCCGGCGGCTTTGCTTCTGGGGTCAGACAAGAAGCAATTTCTATTTTAGTTTATAAAGCAAACAAGTTGTTTGAAATCAGTTTTCTATTATCTAAAATTGTTGGCTTAAAACAAGCACTTCTGTCTTTGTCATAACCTTCAGTTAGGGAGTTCCTAAAATATTCAGGATTGTGCAAACTTGAGCTGTCTTCATTAGCTTATGCAGACTGTATTGAGTCTACTTCCTAAAAGGGTATTCTAATTATATCTAACACTTCTTTCTGGTGTTTGAACCCAAGTCAAATGTATTCTTAGAGGGCACAAAAGTCCCTACACAACATAGCTGCTAACATATGGTCTCTGTTCTACCGTGAAGTAAATTCTGCAAACATACAAGTAGTATGAAGGTCAAAGATTTGAAAAATGTGATCAGAATATTCTAAGGACGTATTCAAGAAGGTGTCCACTGTATCTCTACACATGTCTTCACATCTGAATTGTAGTGCTGTACAATTGAACATACATACACACACACACACACACACACACACACATACAGACTCACACTTTGTGGTTCTGGAAGCTGAACCCAGGGCCTTGCACATGCTAGACAAAGCCTCTGTCATTGAAGTACACTACCAGCTCTCTTCATTTTGTTGAATTAGGTACCCAAGCCAAGAGGGATGGATGCTGTAATTCCAGTACTTAAAGGGCCAAGGCAGGAGGAGGATCTTGAATTCCAGACCAGCCTCAGTTAAATAGTGAAATATTGTCTCAAAACCCAACCCAGTCCAGACTAAACCAAAGCAAAACAAAATCCCCACATTACTAAAAACCAAAAATCAACTCTATGCCAAAGAACCCCCATTTAAGTTAGCTGTATTATAATGTTTTTCACTAAAATGCCCTATGTACTGACATCAACGTATGACCTGCAAGAAATGAGAGAGACAGAAAGAGCAGGAGAGAGAGAGAAAGAGAGAGAGAGAGAGAGAGAGAGAGAGAGAATAACAAAGAATTAGCAGGGCAAACAGAGGGGAGGGAGACACAAGAATAAGCCAGTAAACACGTTAGCACCAATAACACTGTTTGAAACCTAATAGAGAAAAAGACATAGAGGGTGGGTCGGAAGGAAATGAGGGAACCACCATGCAGCTTGTGGATACAAAGCTGTGGGCTTCAAGTGCAGCTCAGGGTTTTGAGGGCAGGGTGAGATGGTTGCTGAGAGAGCTGGCCTGGAGAAGAATCCCCCACAAAGTTTTGATAGGGGCACCAGATTCCGAACAAGTCACAGTGGAGAACTCCCTGTGCTAAGCAGCTGCTAATGGGACGCTGCCCCTTCTGTGTTGGAAGAGGTTGCAGGGAGAGCTTCTGCAGGAACATCCTGCGTGGAGTGGAAAACTCCATCCCAGACCCAAGGAGGCCAGAAGGATGCTCGTATATGTGAACGAGAAAATTGTGGCCAAAAAACCAATAATACAATGAGGAAATCCACAACCCTGCGTCCAGGGAAGCTTGGTTTAGCAATCATTGTGAGCGAGTGGAACCAGCTCAAACAGCGTCAGCAATTTGAAGACATCTGGTCTTTATTTTTGGACTTTTGTACCCTGAAGAGGATTACGGTTATGTGATGGAGGGCCCATTTAGTTTTGTCAATCTACAGATTTTTTTTTTTTTATAATGGAAATCCCTCACACTGAGAATAGAACCATTTTCTCCAGAGTCTCTTTGAGGCATTCAAACATTAACTCTTTATTCCCCACAGTGACTTTCTGACCTCAAGAGAGACTCTTTTAGGAGAGAAGTTGAGTCATTGAGGAGATTTTTTTTTCCAAAGGGTAATCTAATAGTTGGTGGGGCCCCCAAGAACTTCCACATCCAGCAACTGCCAAAAGCAAATCTTCTGTTCTTGCTAAACCCCTTGACCTTCATTTCTTTGCTCTTTGCTTTGTCTTCTCTTCCCTGTTTGTCTTTAACTCCCTCTAATCGTGCATGTTCTAGGAGAAAGTACTCATGGGCTAAGGACATCGGAGACTCAGTCTTTCCTGCCCACTCCTGCCCTTCATGTTCTTTGGCTAACTGCCTTGTCTCCCCCTACTCCAGCTATGACCCCATGTTTCCCCACTTCTTCACCCTTGTGCCCCCATCATTATTGACCTTCCCTGTTTCTGTCATTAATACCTGTGTTGGATTCCATTGCCCAAGGCTCTGCTGGGTTCATTGACTATGCCAGACCATTTGTAGCAGGGCTGATAATGGCCTAAAAGTGGTCCAGAAACTTCCCCCTTGTCGTATAATAATTTCTTTTCCTTTCTGGGCTTTCAATGTCAAAGTAGTTCTTTAGGATTCTTGTACCTAAAAGGTGGTCTTTCCTAAGATTCCCTTCTCATCTTTCTGTCCACTGAATTCACCTTTATAGCATACTGTTTCAGGCCACGATTCTTACAGACTGGTTGGGATAGTATCTCTCTCTCTCTCTCTCTCTCTCCCTCTCCCTCTCTCTCTCCCTCCCTCCCTCCCTCCCTCCCTCCCTCCCCCCCCTCTCTTACAGTTTAGGAGCAAAGGCACCAGAGAAGGCAGGTGGCAAGAAAGGAAGGAACGTTGTAACCTGAACTGAGGTACTCGATCTATGGAAAGGCCCACAGGGCACCAGTGATATTTCTGTGCAGTAGGGAAAAATCCATAGACTTTTTAAAAAATGTATTATTACCTTAATATATCAGGAGCAGGCACTCTGCTATGCAATTCCTGAGGCTTTATGGATGGCTGGGGTTAATGGTTTGAGGTGTTATTCTTTTCTATGCTTCATTAATCTCAGGAAGTGCTTGTGTTGCAGTGGTTGTTTGACCTCATTGGGCCACAGTCACACCCACCCTTTTTACTCCAGCTCTAACATGGGTACCCAGGCCTGAGACATGCTAGCTCTCAGCTCTTGCTTAGGATATACCACCTTTCTGGGTGCGTGAGCCTACAAATGACATGATGAGTTCTAGATACAATTTTACAGCTTAGTTGCTTCCTTTGTTGATCTGACTCCATGGCCTCTGTCTACTCATCACTCACACTCACAAAAACTTTTGGAGGAAAAGATGCAATTGGCTCTGTCTGAGAAGTGATGAGAGCAATCTTCCTCATATGGTGAGTGACAGAAGAGCCCTTTAAGGGGCCAGAATCAGGAGAGATGGCATGTTCGCTCAGGAACACATGCGCTCTGATGATGAAAATGCATACTCTGCAGGGGTGCTGGCCAACTTTCTGTAACTATCAAATTACTTCAGACAATTGACTTACAGAGAGGAGTTCTCCATCTCATATTTTTGGAGATTCCCACTCATGATCAGTTGTCCCTGTTGTTTTAAAAGTTACTGATGAGGCAGCTCATTGTGGGAGTCTGCATAGTGGGGAAAAACTGTCTACCTCATGATGAAAGAAGGGAGAAAGAAAGAAAAAGAACCCCAGTGGTGGCATTCTAGGACACTCCCAGCATCCCAGTGACCCTCAGTAAGCCCCAGAAGATTTTAACCACAGCAGAGAGGAAAACCGTGACTTCTAAAAAGGCAGTTACATAATTAATGAAATATAGAAAGATATTCTGTATTTCTAAAGAAAGATCTTTGATCTTTCTGCCCCTCCTCCCTTCCTTCCATAAACAGCACTGGTTCTGCACTTCCCATGCCACCTGTATCCTGGAGACAAACCTAAGAGCAAGGGTTCCTTCAAGTTTTCTGCGCTTGTATTTGTAGCATCTTTGTGAGAGGTACAGACATGCATCAAGAAACAATTTTATATTTTTAGCTACAGCTTCAATATCTGGTTTGCAAGATGTCCCTATGGGCTGGGTACACAGCTCAATGGTAGAGCGCTTGTCTCATGTGTATGAGACCTTGAGTTCAATGCCCAGTATTAACATTATGGGACCAGAAAACATCAAAATTAAGCAAAAATAAACAAAACAACCTTTTTATTCCAAACAGAAACAGTTGGTTCACCTCTTCTTTGAACTAATGGCATGCTATTTATTTTAACTGTGAATGGAAAAATGCTTCAGAAATTGATTTCCTTAGAGTTGCCTTCATCCCTCCTTCCTTCCTGTTTACATCCCCATCTTTAGAGGACCACCATCACCTGGAAACTGTCAAGATCAAGCCTCAACCCCAGCAATGTGCAAAGAGCCACTGGACCTAACTCAGGGAACTTTGTGTCTCAGACCCAAGATTAGCTAAGATTCCGACCTTGGGTCAGTCATTCATTTTCCTAAAGCATAAAGTGGAGTTTTAATACTGTCCTGCCTTGTATTGTAAGTCCTTATGAAGATCACAAAGGATGTGAAACGTGGCAGAGGTTTAAAAGGAGCAAAATGCTCTGTGCATGGGGTTAGCATTACCACAATTGTGATTATGTGCTAATGTGCCTGCCCATAGAGGAGAGAGTAGGCTCTGCTAACTTGGCTGGTGTGATGGGATATTAGAATTCTCACGTTCTTTCATCTGAATGCTTGCTTATAGGTAGCTCTGGCAACTCAGGCAGGCAACTTTCCTGGGCTTCATACTCCCCATCCAAAACTCCTTAAAAACTGGTTCTCCAGTCAAACATTGCAGCAAGCAAATCATCTTCTTTGCTTCCTAATGACATTACTTGATGCCTTGCTTTCTCTAACATTCTGGTGGCTTCTACGAACAGGTAGACAGTTCTCCTGGTCCTAGCCAGGCCTGAGCAGGAAGACTGAGGAGGAAGAAGGGTAAGGTTATTCACCTCCTCTGCAAACACCTTCTTATGCTCCATGTCTGCTTGGCTGGCATGTACTGAAGGCGGATGTGTGGGGTGAGAGAAGGGAAGGACAGGTGGGCAAAGTTCTACTGTGGAGCTTAGAGAGCTGCAAGAGAAGTGGGTTGGGGAGGAAAAGTCCAGAAGGGAGGATACCCTAGGCAAAGCCAACTGTCTTATTGGAACAGACAGAAGAGATCACGTTTACATTTTACATAAGGAGATTGATCATGTTGTCCTGGTCAGATGTAGAGACTGTGGATTTAACAGGTGTGTTGATGAGGGTAACAGTGGCATACTATCTGAATAAAGTCTGGAAAATTCCTAGAAGTGTGACTTTGTTTTCACGCCCTCTCACCTCCAATCTTGTAAAATCTAGCTTGGCCAATAAAAAAAATGGAGAAAGTTGTATTTGGTAACCTCCTATCTACTTATCCTTTCTTTCTGTGCAACAAATAAGTATTGAGCGCTTCAGTGTGTAGGCTCAGTGCCAGCTCTGGGGACGTAGGGTTTCTCTTGTAGTGCAGGACTACATGTGGAAGAGGTCTGTGTTGGGTTAGTTGCTACCGCTACTCTCTTGAAATTTGTCATATGTCCAGGGCAAGGAATTCTGAATTTTCCTTCTGTGTTGGGTCCCATAAATTACGAACTCCACTCTGGGTTAGGTACAAGAGTGACAAAGATGAAAAGACCCAGCCTTTTCCTTAGTTTTTTTTTTTTAATTTTTCTGTTTGAATTTTGTGTATATGTACATGTACAAGTGTGGATTTATGTATACAAGTTTAGTGCATATGATGATGAAGGCCTACATGGAGGCCAGAAGAAAATATTGGGTGCCTCGGAGCTGGAATTGCCAGCCATAGTGAGCTGTCCACGGCGGGCATTGTGAACAGAACTGAAAGAGCACATATTCTTAACTGCTGGTCCATCTCTCCAGCGCACCAAAGCAGTTTCCTAAATAAAATCTGCCCTGACTTCTACCTGCCCTGCCTAAAGAATATACCGGATGCTGGCGCTTGCTTTCTGTATAATCTCCTAACTGGAGGCTTAGATGTTTCATTAGAACTCCATCACTATAATGCATCACAAATAACACAGATAACTTTCTTGTTTTGAAAGTACGAAAGAAAATTAGAAATACGTAGAAACAGACGCATCACTCATATGGATCACTCACATGTGCTGCTCACATACATCACTCACATGCATGACTCACATTCATGATTCACAAGTGACACTCATGTATTGCTCACATGTGACATTCATTAGCTTCACTCACATGTATCACTCACATTCATGATTCACATGTGCCACTCACATGCATGACTCACACGTACCGCTCATCTGCATGACTTAGATGTGCCACTCATGTGCATCACTCACACATATCACTCGCATGTGCCACTCACATGCGTGACTCACATGTACCACTCACATGCATGACTCACATGTACCACTCACATGTATGACTTACACCTTACACGTACCACTCACATGTATGACTCACACGGACCACTCATCGGCATCACTGATATTCCGTGCTTATCTCACAGCATGGTGGGATCCAAGGATGGTTTCAATTTTCACTATTTATATTTACATTTTAAAACAAAATTAGAATGCTGTCTTAGTTTGGGTTTCTATTGTTTGAAGAGATACCATGACCACAGCAACAACTTTTATCAGGAAAACATTTAATTGAGAAGGCTGGCTTACAGTTTCAGAGGTGGGGAGCATGGCAGGGTGCAAGCAGACGTGGAGCTGAGAGTCCTACATCTTGCAGGCAGCAGGAAGTCGACTGACTGTCACACTGTATGAAGCTTGAGAAAAAAGATTTCAAAGCCCACCTCCACGGTGACACACTCCCTCCAAGGCCACACCTCCTAATAGTGCTACTCCCTTTGGGGGGCATTTTTTTTTAAACCAATACAAATAAACAAGAATTTTCATAATCTTTCCTTTTCACTTCAAATTACAAGAGTGTACCAAGATACGGTTTCTTATTTTCTTTCTTTTGGGTACATTGCTTCATTCATCATTTTCTTTTTCTCTTATTATTATTATTTTTGAGACAGTGTTTCTTTGTAGTTTTGGAGCCAGTCCTGGAACTCACTCTGTAGACCAGGGTGCCCTCGAACTCACAGAGATCCACTTGTCTCTGCCTTCTGAGTGCAGGGATTAAAGGCGTTTGCCACCATTGCCTGGATTCTTTTATCATTTTCTTAAGACAAATTTCAACAAGCAGAAGCAATTCAGACATTGTTTGCTTTCATTAGCAGTGAGAAGACTTTTTCATAAACCTCCATTTTGCATGGGACAAGGAACTAATTAGCTTGGTTATCATGTCAAATGCCTTTGGGAATGATCTGGAAGCTGTTCTTAAACATGCGATCCATGAAGTTTTATGCAACACAAAAATGTTCATTGTTGTTCACTGTGGCCACCGTGCAGTGTAATAAAACAGTAGAATTTCCTAGTTCTAAATTTGACTTTGTGCATGTCTCCTCTTTCCATTAGTTTCTACCTTCACCATTAGCCTGGGATAACTACCATTCTAACTACGACTTCATTGGAGAATTATTTCTTACATAGAAAGCTTTATATAGAAGTTTGGTGTGGTGCTCTTATTGGAATAATTTACTACAAAGAGTGTGCAAGTCCTGTGACCAGGATTACCACCACGACTGAAGCCGGCAGATGAGAGAAAGGGGCTTCATGTATTTGGAAAGAGGTTTAACTAACTGGGTAATGTCGATTTTGACTCTACTACTCTGAGGCTAGTGGTAAAATAACAGGTTAGATTGTGTGTCGAGCTGAGGCCCTTGAAATGCTAGTCTAATGTGCACTACTTCTGGGTACATTCAGGCATTCCTAGGTCAAGTATGTTATCCCATTAATAGTGTGTTATGTAAGACCAAATGAGGTTAAGTTCCAACTGGTATGATAAAAAGGACCCTGCATAACTTTCGTAGGGTTCTCATAGGGGTCAGAGAAGGGGTCATAGGGGTTGTAGAAACCAGGAAAATGCTCAGAGATGAAGTGTGCCTCTGCTTGAGCCTCTGCACAGGAGAGGACCCTCAGGTTTTCCAAATACAGACGCCAACAATGAGCTTTGTAATTTGTCACTGGAAATGGCCCCACCTATTTGTTGCAGCACAGGCTAAATTTCAAGTCAAGGTGAAGAGAACTAGTGATTTGGGGAAGCTAACAGTCCTTACATCACAGAGTGAGAGAAGTAGCTTGCAGAGCTAAGGGCAACTCTAGCTGGGGACTGTACAGTGAAATTTTGGTGTTAGGCTCATCTGTTTTGTTTAGAAATCCTATATTGTGTTCTACATTTCTGAGGCATTGCTGAGGTTCAGCCATCCTGAAGGCAACCCAAAAAGCTGTGGGTTTTCTCTTCTCCATTCTTGGTTGTTTCTCCCCAAGCTTTTATTCTATTTTATTTTTAATTGACATATAATTGTGTATATTTGTGGGGGAATTATGAGATGTTTTGATCTGTGTATATGTTAGAGAAAGATTCAGTCATGCTAATCAAAATATTCATCACTTCACCAATATATCATTTTTATGTGGTAGAAGTGTTAAAATATATTTTAGAAATTTTGAAATATATAATATTTCATTATTAACTGTGGTCACCACACAGTGCGATAGATAGCTAAAATCCAGTCTTCCAGTGTAACTGAAACATTGTAGCCTTTGCTCAACAGCTTCTGTTTTTCTTTTCTACCCATTTGCTGTTACTCAGCCTTGGAAAATGGTTTATTCATCTCTATTTCTTCAGGTTCAAGTCTTTTTCAGATTAACTCTATACATGGGATCATGTAGCAAGTGTCTTTTTGCAGCTGGCTTATTGCACTTAGCAAAATACTCTGCTGTTCCCTGTATGTTGTTTAAAATGACAGCTTCTTTGCTTTTTAAAGTTACGTAATATTTCATTGTGCATCTCTATATACCTCTATCAGATTGTCCTTGGCCATA
Source organism: Microtus oregoni (assembly GCF_018167655.1). Lineage (NCBI taxonomy): Eukaryota > Metazoa > Chordata > Mammalia > Rodentia > Cricetidae > Microtus > Microtus oregoni. The sequence goes on from NW_024543072.1 coordinate 39,726,504, forward strand.
CTTTTATTTTATCTTATGACAGCAAAATATTTGTGTAGTCCTGATTGTCCTGGAACACACTCTGTAGACCAGGGTGGTATTGAACCCAGAGATCCACCTGCCTCTGCCTCCCTAGTGCTGGGATTAAAGGCGTGTGCTACCACCATCCATAGATCATTCATGTATTGATGGACACAGGATTATTTTATATCTATTTATATAGCTATTATGAGTAATGTTAAAATAAACACAAGACTGCAAACTGTCTTCTACATTCTGATCTCAAACAGAAATGAAAAAAATTGAAGAAGACATACAAAATTAAAGATTGCCGTGCTTATGAACTACAAGAATTAATGTTAAGAAAATGTTTGCACATCTCAAGGCTATCAACAGATATAGTACAGTTTCTATCAAAATTCCAGTGTGACTTTTCATAGAAATAGTTTTACAATTTGTACAGAATTGGAGTCTATCCCAAATAGCTGAAATAATACTTAACAAAGCAAAGAATCACATTACTTGATTTCAAAATGTGTAATAAAACAATTGTAATCAAAGTAATATGATAGTAGCCTTAAAACAGGCACTCTCAAATCAGTCAAAAGAACAGGACAAAAAAAAAATAAAAAATAAACCCAAATATTTACAATGAACTGATTTTCAACAAAGGAACCAAAAACACATGATGAAGAAAGAAAGAATCTTTAATGAATCATTTTAGGAAACTGAGTATCCATTTGAGAACTAGCTAGATCCTTTTCTTACACTACATCCAAAAAATCATCACTAATAGAAACCTTTATAGCTGGGGGAAAGCCCTTGCCCCTAAGGTGTGCAGACCTCCCAGTGAGGCCAGTTTAAGGTCACTTATGTTCCTTCCTGTAACCCTTCATTCACTGTTTGAAAGTAACCCTAATAAACTCATTGGTTCCCACAGATGAACTCTGGTGGAATTGAACTTTACAGAGATGAGGAGTAGATGTTGCCTAGTCCCTCTGGCCCCAGGTCAAAAATTCTTACAACAAAATGTTAGACTGGAAGCTTTAAAATTAGTAGAAGAAATCATAGGAAAAAGCCTGATGACACTGTTTCTGACAGTGACTTCCTAGATAAGGATTTAGAAGTATAAACAATAATAGATACAACAGCAAGAATAGACACACAGGATGATAGTGAACTGAAGGGCTCTGCACACCTAAGCAAATGGAAAACTAAAGAGACAACCTAGAGTCAGGCAGAGTATGTGCTGTGTACTGAACTCTGGTTCTCTGCAAGAGCAGCAAGCCCTTTTGCAACTGAGCTGTCTCTTCAGCTCCAACTGTACTATTTCTTGGGAACTGGTCCAAATGCTACTACTTGTGAGGACATGCTTTAAACTAAATGCCCTGGATGTCTTTAAACTAGTCACTCCTCTCAACTCCTGTATGCAGAAGAGCCCCAAAATAATTCACATGTCCTCAGATGTCCAAGTTTGTTATGGTTTGAATGTGAACAACAGGCTCATGTGTCTGAATATCTGATCTTTAGTTGTTTACACTGTTTTTTGGAGATTGTAGAATATTTGGGGTTTGAGGACCTTGATCTCATCTTGGGACATAAGGGTAGGGTAAGAGGGTTGAATGTTCTAGTCCTACTTTTGGCCCAGGTCTCTCCTCCTGTAACTAGCTGCGTCATTCTTACCCACTATTGTTAGGAGCTGCTCCTAACCTGTGCCATGCTATATGTGTATTCTCAAACTATGAGCTGAGACAAACCTCTCCAAACTTAAGTTGCTTCTTGTGAGGTATTGTTGGGGACATGCGAGTCATGCATCCTTGTGCCAAGAGAGCATACGGAACCGGTGTAGTTTTACAAGTGGAGGCACTCACCAAGATCGCCCTTGGGAAAAGTAAGGGTGGATTAAAGATGGGTATGTGTGTTGCGTGTGTTCGAGTAAGTCTTTAAAGAGACAGAGTATAGATAGTCAGATTATAGGCCTTAAAAAGATGGAATGTGCACAGAGAATTTGGATTATGTATATTGTTTTTTCTTTCTTTCTTTCTTTTGACTGGAGAAAGACATTTGATTCTGGGAACTGCTAAAAAAGGGTATCTTGTCTTTAAAATATGGGTCTAAGGATATGTTGCTTTGGAAAAGAGGTTTTGCTTCTGTTTCCATAGAAAATGAGAGCCTGTGGAACCACTTAAGGCTAATATGGTTTGATGAACCAAGACCCCCTAAAATGTCACTGTAAATACCCTCAAAGATACAGTGCTCCCAAACAGCAAGAAGGAGTCTGGAGAGAGAGAGAGAGATGCCCAAATTCCCTAGATGATTGTTTAAGTGGGGCTGTTTTCCATTGTGGGTCCAATGAGTGGCTTGCAGGATGTAGGCGGCAAGCTTGGGTCGCTCTGTGTTCCTGAGCATGGGCCTACTTCCTGGAATTCCCACAATCAGAGAAGTGGTGGCTGGAACAGAGCTTTGTGAGGAATGCAGCCGACTGCTGTAAGTGCACACGGAGAGGCTTAGAGGTGGCTGTGGTTCCCAGCTATGCAGTTCCTGGCTCTGCACACCCAAAGCATGCAAGCAGCAGGCCTTGGAAGGTGTGTCGGGCAAGCCTAGTTGGTGTCTGACCTGGTGGAGCCATCCCGGCAGAGACTATGGGATTATTGTGGGTGGCTGCTATTGTCACCACTGCAGTTTCCTTCGTGGCTGCTCTGGATTGCCATCAGCCAGATGGCTGCTGTGACTATCTTGTAGCTGGTACCAGCATTGAATGTGTAGAATGAGCATGGTCACTAGGGCATTTTCCAATTTATTGTTATCATATTTGTGCCACTCCCATAATTATATAGAAAAGGGGGATATGTCGGGAACTGTCAACCACCTGACCCGAATTTCTTATAAACAACTTGTTTTCCTCTGCTCTGAGCAGCCTGCAGCTGCTCTGAGCACAAGACCCTGATGGCAAGTGAGTGGATTCTGATGAGTCTGCAGCTGAAAGAGCCCAAGAGCTGGGGCATGACCAGAGCTCTATATAAGCTGCCCCTGAGCACAATAAAGTGGGCATTCTTGGCACTCTTGTATCAAGAATGACCTGTGTCCCTCCCTGTGTCTCTGTCTGTGAGTGTGTGTTTTAAGTCTCTAACTTAGTTTCCAGCTCATGTACCATCCCATAGTTCAGGTACCACAAGGTATTTTGTCACAATGATCAGAAAAGTAACTAGTACAAGAGTGTCTGTAATCTGGGTTGCAATAGAAGCCTTTCCACAGCCTGCAGGATACATTGCAGATGTGTGAGCACACAGCTCAATCCTTTCTGTTGTATGTTGATCCTTCTTACATAGTTCTGTGAAGGAAGCTGATAACTACATTGTAGAAATGCCCCAGGTTTAATGAAGGGATTTTATCCTCCAAAATGCTACCTTGAAAACATGCTAGAACTTTTTCTGACATGAAACAAAGTTGAGATTTTAAATTCTGTCATTTATTAATGACAAATCAAGCACACTAATATGATGCATGCATATGATTATTTTATACAAATAATTGCAGTTTAATATTTGATACTGAGAAACAGAGCATCCTTGTAGGCTCACAAAGCTGGCTGATGCTTTTATTTTTATAATAATTCATTCTGAGAATTAAGTTTCATATAAATATATAGTAGAACATGGCAGAAATGTGTTTAGAGTTATTTCAGAAATTGTTAGAAATTCTGCCCATGTCTAAGCCAAAATTCACTTAAGGAATTTTTTTTTTTTTTGTCTGTTTTTGTTTTTTGTTTTTCAAGACAGAGTTTCTCTGTGTAACAGTCCTGGCTGACCTGCAACTCACTTTCTAGTTCAGGCTGGCCTCAAACTCACTGCCTGCCTCTTGTAATCTCAAATGCTGGGATTACAGGAGTAGGTGTGTACCACCACTATCCGGCCCACTTCAGGAACTTTTAATTAAACTCAAATCAGCGATTCCAGCATCAATTTAAAAAATCAAACAGTCAACACAATATGATCCAAAGATATATTAACTTGACATAGGATAAAGGATGATGGTAGAAAAATACTAAAAATCCTTTCACAATTAAAATCCTATGTCTGTATAAGAATAGAAAACTGTATGCATAGTTTACTGCAGGACAGTGATGGCACACGCCTTTAATCCCAGCACTCAGGAGTCGGAGGCAGGTGGATCTCCATGAGTTCAAGGCCAGCCTAGTCTAGAGAGCGGGTTCCAGGACTGGCTCCATAGATACTGAGAAACCCTGTCTCAAAAAACAAAAATAAATAGACACACAAAAAACTGCCATTCATAACAAGTAAGAGCCTTGTGTCTCTTTCCTGCAGGTTGTCTAGGGATGTGGAGAGTGACTCCGTGTGCAGTGCAAAGAGTGAAGAGGGTACATTTGGAACCAAGGCTGCACGGAAGTCACATCATGCAACACGGGAGAGAATGTCCAGAAACATGTATTTGATTTTGAATTAACCCTTGGTTGTTGCATATTGTGAAATCTTCGGTTGCCAAAGCGTTCACTACCAATGTTCAGTTACTATCGCAACTCAAGGCTTAAGAAGCCAACTTCTAGACAAGGTAAATGCTTATATGAGGCTGGCCTGTGAGAAGGGAGGCTGACCCCGGGCAACATGGCGTCCTCCTGGAGAGAGCAAGTAGATCAGCATTGAGTAAGCAGTGCTTGCCTGAAGAAAAATTCAGTGTCTCCAAAGAGAACGAAAAAGAAATTCAGAGCAATAGTCAACCCCGGATAAAAATGGACAAGAAGTAACAAAAATGCGAAATGAAAACATGATCATGTTTAAAACAACACAATTCCGAGAATGTTTTGCGCTTATCAGCCTTGCGCCAGCCTTCCCCGAGTGGCGTCTTCCCTAATCGAGACTGGATCTAGTTTCTAATCTGGGGACCACTGCTTTGGGTCAGTTGATTTTTTTTTAAACTTTGGATTGAAAGAGAGGAAGAGTTGGCCCTGTGGTTGAGTTCGAAGTCCCCATGGGATTCTTGAGTTGTGTAGCACCCCCGCAGAATATGGGGGGTGCAAACTCTAGGGTCTAGGTCTTCAGCGTTTGCTGACAGATAGCTTGTGAATATAGCACTCCTTTGGGGGCAGGGATTACAGCTTCACATGAAAAACATGAGAAAGGAAGTGACTGTTACTTGGCCCAAAGAGAACCCCTTTAAACAGTGGGAAGTCAGTCAAATGGAGGAAGGTGATGATGGATGTTGAACTTGATTGGCTTAGCAAGAGGGATTTAAGGTGCCCCCAGGTACTGGAGCCCAGCTTCTGTAGAGAGTATTTCCTCTGAATGAATTGATTTTCATTCCAACTCTCCTTTACCCTACCTTTTGAGACCCTGTTCAGGCTAATCCACCTTCCTAAACCTCCTCCAATTCTCTCTGTCTCTCTGTCTGCCTCTTTGCTTCCCTCCCTCCCTCCCTCCCTCCCTCCCTCCCTCCCTCTCTCTCACTCTCCCCCTGTCTCCCTCTTTCTATCTCTCTTGTATGTTTAATTTTCTAGCCTCTTTAGATGCAATCACCCAGGATGTGACAGAGTTTATCAGGCAAGTGGGGAGCCCTCTGTGAACTTGGCTAAGCTCTTGGTGAACCTGGCTGCATTTCAGTAGCCTCCCCCACCTTGTAAACTGCTACAGTGATTCATGTAGAAGTCATTTCTGTTTATTTTCACGTTTTTACCATCCAAGTTGCAGACTTAAATAATGTAATTTGGTTTTGTCCATTTTTAAATCTTTGACATATCTTTACTTTAAGATCTCTTTAAACCTATAGTTTTCGCTCCATAATTTTTGTACTATTTAGCTTGCAGAAGAATGATTTGACATAACATTTTCTGTAGTCCGGGTTGCTGAGTGTCATGCCAGGTGTGGTTGAACACATTCCCTGACACTGATGCTCTTTATTTCTAGTGAACCAGTAGCAGGATTCTAGGCTAGAAGAGACTCCAGGGTCAATCCTCTCTCCAGACATCAGGTAGAGCACTGGGGAGCACACAATGATGTCTTCTTTCTCTGCACTCGTGGCAGCTGGTGGTGCTCTTTGCCTAGATCCACTAGTTTCTTATGGACTGTAGAATACTATGACTCTAAAAAATTAAAATCTTACTTGGATGTATGGTATAGATATTTGTGTATATGTGTGCATGTTTGCATACACATGTGTATGTTGTTGGTTGCTTTTCACTCTTTTGACTCTTTTGTGGGGGGCCTGTCACCCAGCTCTTAAACAAATACATACAGAGTCTTTTTCTTTCTTATGGATGCCTGGTCTTAGCTTGGCTTGTTTTTAGCCAGCTTTTTAAAAATTATCCTGTCTTTTGCCTCTGATCTTTTATCTTTCTCTATTTCTGTATACCTTTTTTTTTTTTTTAAATCTTACTCCATGGCTTGCTGTGGGCCTGTGTGGCTGGCCCCCAGTATCCTCCTCTCCTTGTTCTCTTGCTCCTCTATCTCCTCCTTCCAGATTTCTCCTTCTGTTTATTCTCTCTGCCTGCCAGTCCTGCCTATCCTTTCCCCTGCCTTGCTATTGGCTGTTCTGCTCTTTATTAGACAATCAGGTGTTTTAGACAGGCACAGTATCACAGCTTCACAGAGTTAAACAAATGCAACATAAAAGAATGCAATACATCTTTGCATTATTAAACAAAAATTTCACAATGTAAACAAATATAACATCTTAAATTAATATTCCACAACAATGCATATGAACACGGAGAGGCCAGAGGTCAAAGTTGGATGTCTCCTTTGTTTTTTGAGACAGAGTCTCTCACTGAATCTCAAGCTTGCTCATTTGGGTAAGTTGACTGGTCAGCAAGCCTTAGGGGTCCTCATGCCTCCGCATGCCCAGTGCTACAAATGTAGCCACGCATGACCATGTGTGTTGGATTGGGACTCAGGGCCACATACTTACATGACAAGCACTTTACTGACTGAGACATCTCCCCAGTTCCTGGAATATTATAATTCTATATTAGTAAATTTATTAGCTGAGAGTTTCTATCAAAAGACACTTCTCATCTGTAGTTCTATTAATCAGTGCATAAATTTTGAGGAAAGCCATGATAAATCAAGATGCTTTTTGTTTTCAAAGTAATGAATATTTCTCATCATCCTTCATCAATTATTTTAGTTATTTTCTATCCTTTTATATACATATCTGTTCAACATATTTGGTACATTTCAGGACATTGTGGTCATCATCATGCATCTTAATATGTGTCATCCTGTATATGTGTGTGTGTGTGTATGGTGTATGTATGGTATATTATGTGTTCATGTGGTTGTGTGCATATACATGTACAAGCAGATGTATGTTCATGTATATATTGAGATCAGAGGTTGCCATCAAGTCTCTTTCCCTAGTCATTCTTATTTTTCTTTCTCTTTCTTTTCCTTTTTTCTTCCCCTTCCTTCCTTCCTTCCTTCCTTCCTTCCTTCCATCTTTTCATTCTTTTTCTCCCTCCCTCTTTCTTTCCCTTTCTTTCTTTTCTTCCTTCCTTCTGTCTTTTTTTTCTTCTTCCCTCCCTCTTTCTTTCTCCTTCCTTCCTTCCTTCCTTCCTTCCTTCCTTCCTCCCCTTTTTCATTCCTTCCTTGTCTTTTTTCTTTTCTTCCTCCTTCCCTCTTTCTTTCTCCTTCCTTCCTTCCTTTCTTTCTTTTCTTCCTCTTTCTTTCTTTTTTTCTTTCTTTCTCTCTCCTTTCTTTCTTTCTTTCTTTCTTTCTTTCTTTCTTTCTTTCTGAGACACGGGTCACTCATTGAACCTGAAGTCAATATGTTCAGCTAGGTTATCCAGGCATCTTCCTGTCTCCACCCTCCTAGGCCTGGGGTTACAGGTACCCACTGCTACTCTCTGCATTTTACATGGGTTCTGGAGAGGCAAACTCAGGTCTTATGCTTGTGTGGCAGGCATTTCACTGATCCATCTCCCTAGTGTGTGTCTTCATCTTTGAGTCTCTTTTACTGGTGGCATGTGAATCCTTTTGACCATGACCTTTACATGTCTCTTATAGCTTTCTTACTGTCTGATATGACAACGTTTGAGGCTTACCATGTGTATTTCTTGCTCCACACCTATAATCTGCCATTTCTTCTCCAGGAATCAAATGGGAAACACTATTTTAAAACTATTATCTAGGGCTGGAAAAATGGCTCAGAGGTTAAGAGCACTGGCTGCTCTTCTAGAGGGCCTGAGTTCAATTCTCAGCAACCACATGGTGGCTCACAACCGTCTGTAATGAAATCTGGTGCCCTCTTCTGGCCTGCAGGCCTACATGCAGGCAGAACACTGCATACAAACTAAATAAATGAAAAAACCTACTATATAGACACCAAGTATATTTATAACTACTCTGGTGATTATTGTATCTAAGGCTGCCAGGGCAGAGAGTTAGAAAATACCTTTCAATATTTAAAGATAATATATCTCATGATCTCACTTTCATACTTCTAATGAAAAGCTTACATTATAGACTTTATATAACCACAACAGGCTTAGAAAATGCCAGCACTGGCATGCCAAGTGGGATTAATAACAATTTTTTTCAGGCTCTTGCTCTGCTACCCACCTTTGGCTTTGAACTAGGCATCTTCTTGCCTCAGCCCCCACCCTCTGCCCTGTGCTGGCAACACATGCATGCTGTGCTACACTCAACAGTAATTAATGCGAAACTTCTCAAGCTTGCTCTGGATTTGCCTCTGTTTTCAAACAAATTTTATATTTAGAGCAGTCCTAGATTTATAGCAATATTGAGTAGAAGGTACAAGATTCTCCATACAATGCTGCCCTCACTATCAGGGAGCCTTCGCTGATGTGGCATTATCAATCAGGGCACACAGGTCTACATAATCTCCAGGTATTGACAAATGCTTGGTATGTGTCTGCTATTACAGCATCATACTGAATAGTTTTCCCAATCTTCTCTAAACTATTCTAGCCACAGAATTCACCCCTTTTATCCCTCAATTCCTGACAACCATTCATATTTCACTGTCTCCATAGGGTTGCTTATATAAGAATGTTCGATTATAATAATGAAATATATAGATTCTTTCCAGATTAGTTTATTTAACTTAATAACATAGATTTAACTCTCTTCTATATGTTTTTAGAGCTACACAGTATTCCATTGTCTGGATGTACTTCAGATTATATTTATCCATCTGCTTATTCAGGTTTTTGTCTGGATATGTTTTCAATGCTTTTGAGTAAATACCATTTGCTAGAATATATAGAAAATATATTTACTTTTCTAAGAAACTGCCAAATTATTTTTTTGAAGTAGCCATACCACTGAGTTTCCATTATCGATGAATGAGAGTTCCCATTGCCACAATCTTCTCCAGCACTTGGTGCTGTCTGTGCTATTCCAACAGACAGACGACTGAGTCTCACTGATGTTTTAGCCCATGATTCCTTATATATAGCCTCTTGTCATGCACATTTCTATTGGCACAACTTCTTAGAAAGCATCTTTGGAGGACTTTTGCCCATCATTGCATCTCATTTTGTTTTCCCTACTTCTGATTATGCCCCCATGTTTAACTGGCTCAATATGGAGAGACTAGAGGGGGGAATCAGTCAGCTATTTCAACTTAAGCCATGCCCACAATCTTTCTTTTGATATGTGATGGATTGGTGAACAGTTATCTAGAAAGCTGTTTGGATGTTTCTGGGAATAAATTCATGTACAAATGCTCCGAGAGAAGTAGAATGCATGTTTTTATGAACATCGTATTGAAGTAAAAAGGAGTAGACATCTGACTGCTATAGGGAGCACTCTCACCTGCCAACACCATGCAAACCACTGTGCTGCAGAGACTCAAGATTTTACAGTGGGAAACAACATGTTTTGTGTTGATAGTACAACAAGCAGGACAGAAAATCCTATGTGCAATATGAACACATAGCTATAACTCTAAGCACAGAAATATGAGAAAGAAAATATGATCCAATGAAAATGAGAGTCATGCTCCTTTGATGGTATTAAAAGATATTTTGTTTTCTATATTTTCCATGTTGAAAACTACCATGGAATAAAATTATATAAAATGCAATGCTTGAATAGCATGCTGTAGGATTTTTCCTGAGGCACATGGCTCATTTAAAACATGCACAAGATGTTTCATATGGTGAGAAAGCCACACTGTCATTAGCTCTGGGCTGGCATCAAGTAGGTGCTCAATAAATATTTGCTGAATGAATGAATGATTACAGATGCATGTGTATGAGTTGGCTCAAAAATAACTAAAAGCCTAGTATAGGTGAGGAGTTTTTAATGGAGTGTTACTGAAAATGAAAAGCCCAGATTTTTGGTGCTTGGCCCAGCATCCGTTGTTACTGGCCTCAGAGCATCCTTACAGGAGAAAGATCGGCACTTCAGTGAGGTACTTACTTCTTTAAGCAAGCAGAAAGAACCCCATGTGCTGTCATGCTCCGTGGTCCCCCTGATATCCAGAAATAACTCTGGCTAGGGAGTTTCCTGTCCTTATGGAGTTCTACAGAATGGAAACAGGGGACAAATTGGTCAGCTATATTTACTTTCTAAAAATCCCACCAGACAAGGTAAATGGTTGAAAAGGGCCATCCAATAATATCTTTATTTGGCTAAGAAAATAACCCAACATCTTTCCTTTCTTTTAATAGAGATCCACGGTTTTTAGTATGTTCTTTCATGTTGTGTTTTGGAGAGTGGAAGAAGGAGATGGGTTGAGGAGGATGGAAAGAGTCACAGCCACTGAATTTGGAAAGTTTGAACAATTAAATAAAATGTTAAAGGGCTGGGGTGGGGGTGCATGCCTGCAAGCCCAGCACTTAGGAGGAGCTCAAGTGCAGATTTAACTATGTAGGATGTTTCAAACCAGTCCGGGCTGCAGGAGACCTTGTCTCAAAATCAAAGCAAATAAAATTTGAAATATCAAATTAAAATCCCCAGTAGAAATGGCATAGAGAAATCAGTAGACAAAGTAGACAGATAAAAATATTCAAAGTTAGTGGAATACTGGGTTTTCTGAGGCACGGTGACTATTTGATGCTCCAACTTTAACAGTTTCTAGAGTAAAACCTGCTCTAGAAAACATAGATCATTTCTCATGCTCATAGTGTCTTTTCTGATAACTAGCCCAACACCCTAAATATAGAAAAGAAAATATCGAAAATCTAGCCTCAAGAAAGGCCTCTAACCAACCCTGGTGGTACAGGCCTATATACCTGATGGAGGAAGGTCATTGGTTAAGTAATAAAGAAACTGCTTGGCCTCATAGGTTAAAACATAGGTGGGAGGAGTAAACAGAACAGAATGCTGGGAGGAAGAGGAAGTGAGCTCAGAAGCCATGCTCCCCTCTCCCGGGCAGACACAATCAATGAAGCTCTGACCCAGGATGAACATAGGCTAGAATCTTCCCGGTAAGCGTACCTAGGGGGACTACACACATTATTAGAAATGGGATAGTCCAGGTGTGAGAGTTAGCTGAGAAGAGGCTAGATATAATGGGCCAAGCAGTGCTTAAAAGAATACAGTTTGTGTGTTGTTATTTCGGGGCATAAGCTAGCAGGCGGCCAGGAGCTGGGTGGTAGGAACCAGCCTGCAGCTCCTCACCAACATATACCCAGCACTAAAGACACCATGGCAAGAGGGTTACAACTTCAAGGGCTGCCTGGTTGGTTTAAGGCCAGGTCACGATCAGCCAATATGGACAATTTGGCTAAACTCTGTCTCAAAAGAAAACGTCTAAAAAGAAGCTGAGGGTATAGGTCAGTGGTAGAGCATTTGTCCAGCACATGTAGGACTCTGGGTCCCATCCACAGAATTATAATCTCCCCCCAGGTGCCATTTATGTTGATTTTCTCATTATTTCAATATCTGAGTTACCTGGTGATAGTAAGTGAAATGTGCTTTCAAAAATTCTAGCCTGCTGACTAGAAGACCGCTCGGATATTAAAGTGCTCACCTGGTGGGCAGGTGGCCCTAAAACCTGTGTGAAAAACCAGGCATGTTGAGGGCACTTGTAGCCTCCACCCTGGGAGTGGGGGTTGGAGACAGACAGCTCCTGAGTATTCATTGGCCGGACAACGGAGAGTACTGAGAAGCTCCAATCAGGAGTCAAGTAGCGCTCATGACGTCCTGGCTCAGTTAATTACTAGTGTGTTCCGTCATAGTTTACATATAAGAGGTTTTGTGCCTGACTGATGTGTTTGAGTACGACTCCCTTCTGGGAGAAGAGCCTGAGGTTTACATTGGATCCTGTTTCCTATTCCATCACAGCCTTCCAGTCTGTGGAGATATGAGCCAGCAGCCACGTGTTCCTGCTGCTGAATGTTCCCCTCCACGGAGGACTGTCCTCGGAAATCACAAGCAGAACACATCTTCTCTCTTTCAGGTTGCATCTTGTCATGGATTTGGCCACAGTGATGAGAAAAGCAATTAGTGTTTGCTTTGGGTCAAGTTCCTTAACTTTTGGACTTCAGTTGCTTTATCAGGAAAATGTGGAGAAAAATACCAATAGGGATGTTATGAAGATGAAAGCAAAGAACATAAAGTCTTGGCAGAGTGCCATACACCCTTCCTGCAGCTTTCTGAGTCACCTTGAATCCCACATACAAATTCACATGGTGAACTTTTTTTGTCCTCTGTTAGCTCAGAGACAGTGGACACAAACCGAAGCTTAACCTCCAGGATCGCTTCGGCGCCACGTGTGTGGACTGGCCATTCTCCCCATGCTTGCATTGCCATTGGGGTTCAACCTAAAGAGTCATTTTGCTGAGTCTGTTGAATCAGTTCCCCCATCCAAAGCTGGTCTCAGAGGACCCATGTCCTTTATTTGTGATTGCATATTTATATCACATTGTATACAAGCACTTTTATGTGACCACTTATTTATGTCACTGGAGTCGGGCTTTTCCGACCCTTTCTTTGATGAGGTGGTATTAAGTTGGGATGAGATGAGATCTAAAGATGAGGTCGTTATACTGGATGCTCCAATCATCTTCACATTGCTCAACTAATGAGGGTATTTTCTCTGTGAAGACTTGAATTCTATTCAGCTTCATTTTGGAGCCATTAATAATGCTAATTGCAGTACAGTATTTATTAGCTAACAACTGTAACTCTTAGTATGTTTTGCAAAACATTTCAACATAACAACTCAATTATTCTGGCAATCTATGGGAGAGTTCCTATTGTGTTCATTGTGCCTTATATGAGGATAAGGCACATGAGACCCCCAAGAGGACTAGTCATTTCTCACAGATCACTAGCAAACTAATTAAAACCATGCAGATTCTGGGACAGCAGCATTAGAACCACCTCACTCGGGACCAGCTGGTTTGGGTGGAAAAGTGGTGTCGCATAGCACCTTCTAAGGACTTAGCAGAGTCACGACAAAGAGAGGTGATGGTTATTCTTTGACCTTTATGACTGTGGGTGTAATTGTACAGCAGACTCTGTCCTTGTCAGACTAACAAACAAGAGTCCTTTAGCATCACTTGACAAAAGAGATGAGCAAATAGGAATTGATGTGTTAACTGCTAGGAGCACTCGTAGGATTTCTCCTGAGTAGTGTGGAGTGAACTAGCTCGGCAAAGTATAACAAACAGCTTCTTCTGTCCTCTTCATTCATTGTACTTTTTCATTTCCTGTTGGTTCACTCAAGTTGTTCAAGACCTAGTATGGCTAAGGGTTCTGTAGAGAAGGACTGGACTCCTACCTGACAATCTATCACTGAAAGGTGCTTCCTTCTGCAAGTACAGCGGTCAGGAAGTCTCAACAAGCAAGACGAAATGCAATGTCCTGTTCGACAGTCAGTGCTGTATCCCCTACATTTATGGAATATCCCACTTAAAGCATAGAAAATTAAAAATTACTTTCCTAAGTTTGAATGTGAAGATTTAGCTTGTAGAAGAGAAAAACTCAGGGAAGTGTCTTTGGCTAGGGGCCTCTGTCCGTCATCCCCTGGCCGTAGGTAGGATTTCCAGCAGACAGACAACCTCTGAGGCCTAACCTCTGGAGCTGGTGCCCACCAGTTCCCACTGGAGAGATGCCAACAGACGAGGGAGGAGCATGAAGTGGGTAGCTGTCTCCCCAGCCCTCCTGCCCACACCTACCTCTCTCAACCTGTAACTGGGCCTCCTTAGTTTCCAGCTTAGCTTGGCAGTACTGCCTTGGGCAACGTCTCCAAGAAGTCTCTATGCCTCCCAGGCTCCTGGGGCACCCAAAAGGGCAGACTGTACTCTGAGAACACAGAGCAGCCCTGGGGAGAGGGTTGCTGCATGGCTCCTGGGCGGGCAGACCTGGAATGAGTTGGCAGGCTTTATTTCAGTCCTGAGGGGCTGGTACCCACATCAGGAAACCACCCTCTGAACTGGCCCCATTTTTGGCTGTCTGAACTGAGAGGCTGAGGAAGGGACGGAGAATGTAGAATTCTATCCCACCTTACAGGCGGGTCCCTGAATGGTGGGCAGTGAAGTGCAGAAGCTGGAGGGGCCTGGTGGGCCAGGGGACATTTGTTTAGCATTGGACCTGGGTCTGCCTCTGAGGACACTCTTCCTGCCCTCGTCACACCCTCGCAAGGAACACCCAGACAACAGAGAATGGATGAAAGAAAACATTTTTTCTCCAGCAGCAATTTCCTTCCATGACACTGGTTAGGACCTCCCCTTCTCCCTCTTCCTACCCCTCACTCAGGCTCTTGCCAGGAAGGAAAATCCTATGTACACACCTGGAATTGTAGAGCAGACGAAAACAGCAAGACCATCCCTGGGTGGGGCACACATTCTCAGACTCACTAGAGCAGCTGCATCACACAGCTCTCCTGGCTGGACCCGTGACTGTCTGGGCGAGCCCCGCCTCTGCACAGCACTACACCTACTCCCATCTACCACCACCTACCCCATTAATAGGGAAGGCTTCCGAATGGGTGGAGGGTTTCTCAAAATAAATCTGAACCCTACGTGATGAAGGGGAAGAGAGGCTTTCTGAGTATTGGATTAAGACTGGCTCCAAGAATATTGATATTCCCATAAGAAGGTCGTTAGCTTGCCCACTACTTTAGACCTCATAAATATTTCATTGGTTGATTTAAGCACCGAGATTTTAAAACACACGTACACACACACACACACACACACACACACACACACACACACATTTTCAGCAGCAGTCATCCCATCTTCCTGATTTTGGGGCTCACACATTGTTCTGAGGTGATGGTATGTGGTGGCTTTGAGGCAGACTCCCTTTTCACCTCACAGGGATCTAAATTTATATCGAAACAGGAACATCCAGTGTGGCCAGAGCAAGGTTTCCAGAAGGCAAATAAGGTTTTACATGTGTTTGTGACTCACCGAAGAGGCCAATTTCCCCAGCTACCAGTGCTGGAGTCACTAGTGGTCCAATTAGCGTTTGGTTTTCAGCTGAACTAAGGGAGGACAAATCAATTTTCATTATAGTACTTGGGGCTAAATGAGGAATTAAGGTATTCAAACCCTGAACCAGGATGGGTGTGTCTTTTCTGTTTTCCTAAGATTAGAATAAGGAGTTTTACTGTTTGTACAACTGCTTGAGGACTTAGAAGTTGTCTTTTCTTCGCTATTAATGTCTTGTGTCACTCGGAAAAAGAAAAACCATTCAACACAATCCACAAAACCCTTCTAGTCCCAATCCTTTCTTTCCTAAATCCCGTAAGACAGCTTTTAGAAGTGATATGTACAGGGGCCACTGTCAAACAATGTGACTGTGTTCATCAGAGGAGGGCCAAACAGTAAAGCAGTTCTTGGTCAGAGTTGGGAGGACTGGATGTGGCTTGGTCATGGAGACTTGGCAAGCCACATAATTTGTCAATTATTTTACCCTTCATAGTCACCAACCGATGTGATATTTTGCTTCATGGTTGTAAGTGATGAATATTAAATTCTGATTGGCATGAAAAGAAACAAAGAATTGATCACCCCAGGTTACTAAAGAGCCCAGGGACAGCTTCAGGCTATCCTAGCTCTGAGGGCTTATACACAAATGTCGCAAGGCTCTCTATGATAGCAAGGTGTCTGCCAGCATCGCCTCAACTTTCTGTCTAGTAGGGAAGGATTTCCATTTCCTGAGGCCAGCAAATCTTAAGAGCAAATCTTACGGAGCCAATGTGTCTTTCTTATACGTTCAGCCTTGCAATCACCGGGACCAGTGGCTGTGGCATTCTGGACAAGCCTATGTGACGAGGAGGCTAAATCTGTCCAAATTCCATGTGATGGGAGAAGAGGATAGGTGACATATTAAGGAAACCAAGGCATCTATACCAAGGTCCTGGGCTGTTATTACTAACTCATGACCTCCCAAGGCTCCCGAATGTTCTCCATGTTGCTGAGTACAGCAGTCACTTCTTCCTCTTCCTTTTCAATGGCGGTCAAAGCCGCTTGTCACAGGGGCCACTCCAGTCATCCTACAACGAACATCCTTGCTATGTGGACTGAATTCTTCCATACCTCTTTGCCATTGTGCTCTGCTGACGGTCTTTTTGCTGCTGCTTTTTAACTCTCCCTGGTTGGATCAATTAAGGTCCAATCAGAAACCACAGCAGTGATTTGAACAGAAAACACAATATGAAGAATTGTTTTATGCCAGTGCATTGTTCTTATTAGCGCCCTTGTGCAATAGCAAAACGTGGTTAAGAGAGAGGGGGTAAAAGAGGACTCTAAAGGACGGAGAAGTAATAAATGAGCAAGCAACTACATCCAGGGCTAAGGGGGAATGAACAAGGAAGGAACCCTTCCCTGGCCCCAGCTGAGGTTTAGATCTCTCTGAAGGAGCCCAGGCTGCCCCAGGCAAGGGAAGGCTGCCAGTGGTGGAGAAAATTGACAGACATGAGCAGGCGCTGGAGGGTATGGGCTGCAGCTGGCCCAGGAGAGCTGCTGAGGCAAAGGCCTCCCACCCTGTCGGACCTCAGTCGGTGGTGCCAAGCCAAGCTCACTTGTTAGTAACCATAGCTCTACCTTTGTGGCTGTTCAGGCGGAAGCACTAGAGTCGAGCTCCGGTCCAACTCCACATGTCATCTGGCAGCGGTCCCCTTGGTTCTACCCAGAGTGTGGTGCCCAGAACTATACAGTGGCCATGCCCTGCTTCCTGCTCCAAGCCACCGTTCCCTGTCACCTGAACTGTAATGTCTTCTCCTTAGATCTAAGCACCACTTTGGCCTTTTAGTCTTCATACTTAAAGGCTTCACCCTACCATCTTATGGGTGCAGTTTCTTTGAAATGTTGGATACAATTCTCTGTACAAAAAACATTCTTTCCTCCAGCGTCTTTCAGGAATTTTTTTTAAATGTTTTTGATTTTCTATAGTTTGTAAATGATACCCTTAACTCTAGGTTTTCTGGCTTTTTTTCTGCTTAGTGTTTGTTTCCTGACCTTCCTCAGTCTGTGGTTTGGCATCTGAAAGCAATTTGGAGACATTTTCAGTCTTATTTGATCAAATGAGTTTCCTGTTCCTCACTCTTTCCCTTCTATTCTGATATTCCCATTATGTACATCGTATTTGTTGTCGTCCCATGTTTCTGGAATATTCTGTTAGTGTCTTCCAGTCTTTCTTTACCCATTACTCAGAAGTTCACCGAAGGTGCCCTTCATCCCTGTGACAGTGTTTGTGATTGATATCTGGCATTTATTTTTTGATTTCTTAGGAAAGGTATACAGTTTTTATTGTTGGTGATATTCTATTTTCTTGAAACTTCAGATAGAGGTTAAAATTCAAAGATGGCTTAGGAGCTTAGCTGCAAAGGGTGATCAAGTTTTGAGAGGTGACTGAGCAAAGGGAAGCAATTTAGGGATCTCAGGGGTGATGCATTGTGGGAAGTTAGAAACGAGAGGGAAATTGATGGGAGTTATATATTGTTTTAGAGAGGAGTATTTATGTAGATCCTTTTGAAGTACATTCCCTTCGGGGAGAGCTCCGGCCAACACTGGTAGTATTCAGAAAGCCTGCAGCTTACAAGTCTCTGTCTCACCAACTCTCATTCCCAGGCTGCCTCGTTCCGCGTAGCCCTGACTTCTGTAAGAGCTGATGACTAAGCCGATGTCTCTGGAGCTGTGCATTTTGCCCATGATAGCCATACCTGATAGCCAGAATCTAAGAAGCAAGTTGGTGAGCTTCTAAAGCAAGCATTATGAGCAACGATTAGAAGTCTAGTTATGAGAAAACTTAGAAACGAGAATTGTTTATTATTGTTTCCAATTTTCAGTATCTGTTTTCAGTTGCTATAACTCCATTTGTGTCAAAGCACAGAGAAGCATAAAGAAACAAACAAGAAACAACCCTTGGGGTGGCCGTAGCTAAGGCCAATAGTCCAGAACGAGCATAGCCAACTCCATACTTCAGGAGCCAGGCCTGGTGAGATGATTAGGGTGGCATCTTTCTCCAGGAGTTCATCATTTGAGTTCTAATAAGCACTTATAGAGTGGAAGTACATGGAAGGGCTGGTTCTAGGGCCTGGCACGGATTGGGCTGCCAAGGGAACAAAATAGTGTTCCTGCTCTCAAGGAGTTTCAGATCCAAGTGGGGATCAGATATATGTAAATAACACAGGGATGTTATAAATAAAGAGGAGTGGGTATGAAATATATGGGGGCAAGAATGGTGGTGTACAACCTCGATATTCCGAACTGAAAGAGGAGAGCTGGGGAGATGGTCAGTGTGTAAAGCTCATGCCACTTAAGCAGAGGCCTTGAGTTTGGATCCCAGAGCTCATGTTCAGCCAGGTACCGGAGAGTGTGTCTTGAAGCTGAACGCATGAAAGGGGAGGAAAACGCAAATCAAATAATCCCAAGATGACTCTAAAGTGGTGCATTCTAAGGCCTTTCTTTATTAAGGGGAAAACTCACAGAACAGGAATGGGGGTTCAACCTCAAGGTGTGGAGCACGGAGAGAAGAGAGCGAAAGCTGGCAGGGTCTGCGGCTTTCTCTGGGTACCCAAATGTCATGCCCCAACATGGTCCAGCCTCTTAAAAGTCATTAGCTGAAGGAGGTTCCCCATCACCTCCACATCAGTGTCTAGAATCCCATTGCTCCTACAGTGAGGCGGAAGGAAGAGACAAGAGAATTCCCTGAGGCTTGCTGGCCAGCTAGCCTGGTACTGTAGGGGCAAGAAATAAAGAGATCTGGCCTCAAACGTGGAGGCAAAGATCAAAATCTGAGGTTGTCCTCTGACCCCCATGCACTAATATACACACTAACATACACACACAGTCCACTTTTCAATTCAATAAAAGCAATGGTGTTAGTTTAGGTATAGGTGTTGAAAAAGTGGACAGTGTTGCTTTTAACTCCTATCTTATGAATGATCAGTAATGGTATCTTTGGAGGTTTTAATTCCTTATGTTATTATTGCCTTTATTCTTTTCAGAACCATACCACAGTGCTCTTTCTCCAGCTATCACAAGTAGATATAAATATACCCAGGCCATCCTCATCTTCAGAGTCAGTGAGCTCTACAGATCTTCTCTGATACTTAAATAGAACATCTGTGTTATCATAAATGTATAGTTTTAACCTATAATATGTGAATTGACGTGTAGGGTTGTAAGCTAGAGCTTTTATATATATCAGCTATCCATATATATATATATATATATATATATATGTAATAGATAAGTAATAGATATAGACATACATATTTGTATACATACTAGCATGCATGATTTACACAATTAACAAAAGTGCATATAGAGAAAACATGGTCAAAATATGGGATCCTCTAGAAGCAGAGGTATAATGAAAACTTTAAAGGAGTGATTTTACAATAATTGAGTTCAAGTTCAACTCAAACCTTGAATAGCTTTGTGACTTTGAGTCATTACCAATTCTGAGGTTGTTTCCTTGCCTGGACACTTGGGATGATTAAGACTGTCTTCTCTATACAGGGCAGAGGTGTGTAGCTCCTAGTATGGTGCAAAGTTCATAGTAAGCACTTCATAAACAGTTTCAGTTATTTCTACTCTTGTAAATGGAACATGGTCATTTTAGGTCAGGAGAGGTCTAGTAAGGCTGAAAAGGAAACTCCAAGGTTCATTTCCTCTATCCACTCTGTCTTGGTCAGTGTTCTATTCCTGTGAAGAGACACCATGACCACTGCAACTTTTATAAAGGAAAACATTTAATTGGGGCTTGCTTACAGATTCAGAGGTTTAGTCCATTGTCACCATGGTAGGTAGCAAGGTTTGCAGGCAGTCATGGTGCTGGAGGAATAGCTGAGAGTTCTATGTCTAGATCTGCAGGTTTCAGGAAGAGGGAGGCACTGGGTCTGCCTTGGGCTTTTGAAACCTCAAAGCCTGCTTCCAGTGACACACTTCCTCCAGCAAGGCCACACCTCCTAATCCTTCTCAAGTGGTACCTGATGAGGAAGCATTTAAATATATGAGCCAATGGGGGCCATTTTATTCAAACAACCACACAATCTCCCTGCCTCTCTTGCTTCCACCTTCTATCATCCCCTTCCTCCTCATGGGAGAGCAGTGTGAATTATGCTAGGATTTGGTGGGAAATTTAGTTTTAGCTAAAACACCAGGTTCCAGTTTAACCCCAACACTAATAAACTGAATATATCTGGACAGGTGTTTTTTACTTCTCAGGATCTCAATACTTTCCTCTGGACAAGGTGGTGACATTTTACCTTATGCCCAGATGTGTTTGTGTGATGTCTGCATGCATAGAAAAGCAACCATCCAGACTCACAAATGTAATGGAAACATCAGTTTCACAAAGCAATAGTCACCATTGCTGTGGGTAGTCTGTTCTAATATTTCTATTCTGTTTCATTTTAATTTCTGTCATTAAAATAACATATCCTAAGCAGGTTAATTGATTTCATGATCAACCATGGGAAGGGATTTGAGTTCAAATAACATTGGTATTAACATCACCCCTTCTGGAACATATGGGATTCTAATGCATATTGATGCATCTCAAGGGCTGTCGTCTCCAGAGCCTTGAGCCAAATATCCTTTATGAATACTTTATAGAAAGTAGCTTTCACTCAGAATTAACATACTTTGGAGACGTTACCATATTGATCCCCTTGGATCTCTAGAAAGGCTGGTGACACATTTGGCAGGTAAATGCCTAAGATTGGCAGTGCTTCTACATCATTTGGGGTCCCATGGCAGAAACTGCAGATGTGGGGGAAGGTCTCTCACTGTATGTATAAGTGTTTCTGTCTATCCTCTCTACTGAGGGCAGATCATATAGTCATATTTTCCTTGTAGTTTAAATATATACCACTATTTAAAATATATTTTGGGGGAGGAAAGGGTTTATTTGGCTTATACTTTTGCATTTAAAATATTTTTTAATGTCAAAAGTTGGCCCAGCCTCAAGTCCATTGGTGCTCTATTTATAATCTGAACCTTGCTTTGATCATAGCATTTATGGCATTAAACGACCTATATTAGTTTGTATATATTTTTCTTCAACTAAACTATTAATTCCTTAAAAGCAGTGACTGATTTTTCATTCAATCATGCACCTACAGATTGTATCAAGGGGCCTAGCATACAGCATATATTCAACAAATATTTGCCAAAATTATTAAGTGAATTTATAAATGGTTTTAGTGATAGCGCTCTCTTTGCCTTGCATCATGTTAACTGGACCACACTCTAGGAGAAAGGGTGCACCTATTGTCAAAATAGGCACTACTTAGGGAGAGAAAGAGAGAGAGAGAGAGTCAATTAATTAAAAATTTTAGAAAGAATAAACCTCAATATAAAATACATCTGGGTGATGATGCTGTTGCAATATGGGTTCATCAGTTTTAACAAAGGGACTATTCTAATACTGGCTGGGGATAATGGCTCCATCATGTTTCAATGTTTGTTAGCAAGAACCCTGCACTATGATGGGACAAGTTTGAAGGAACCAGACCACTGACTACCATGGTTCATAGTCACATATTTGGCAGGACCCCATGGTCTACCCCAACATCAGGGTTCTCAATACTTCAAGTCATTGTTTTTGTTCTTGCTATTTTTAGATGAAAATAGACAGACACAGTGTGCACCTACTTCACACTTTTCTGCTTTGATTCCTTTGATTTTATTGAGGGAGGCAAATAAGATAGAAAGAGATGAGATGACTTAGCAAAGCTTCCGTGAGACAGCGATAGAACTGGAGATGAGCAGAGGTCTTCTGTCCTCTCAATCTAGTACTTTCCTACACAGCTGAATAGAGACTCTACACACAGGATGCTCTTGAACACCAGTAATAGAACCCCGTAACAATGCCAGTGGGTCACATGACTGGGAAATTGCAAGGTGTAAAAATTTGCAAAGGAAGACTGTCTCTACAAGACAAGAGAGCAAGAGAGCAGAGGTGGAAATACAGAGACTAGTACAGGTCTCCCAGGACCTCACATAGGTTATGAAGAGGACCTTAGACACAATCTTTCTTGTCTCTTCTCCCTTTTCTTAGACTAGGCAAGATTTCTATCTCCTAATGGCACTACAGGTTCTCCAAGAAAAGTGACGACTTCTGTTTCCTTTTATATATGCAGAAACTACAACAATAATAGTTGTTTTTTAAGACAATAGAGGTGATATTCTGAGGCTGAGAGAAATTAATTAACTTTCCCCAAGTCATATTCTCAGTGGCAAAGCTAAATCTGGGTTCCAGCTTATATAACTCCGTGACATGTTATAATTATTACTTTCCCAGCAGTGCTAAGGTGTTCTCTGTTGAAAATTTCTTTCCTTATAAGTTTGACTAATCTCTGACCTCTGACCTCCCATGTTGGCTGGAGCCGCTTTCTTTGATGTTGAAGAGCTGTATAGAATTGAACATCGGATAGCTTATGTTTCTCATGACATTAAAGTAGCAGTAATAAAACTAATCATGGCAATGAGATAAACATAGGTTGAGCCTTATGGTTTTCACAGGATTTGCATGACCTCATTTATAACTACTTGGCTTGGTAGGCAGAATAAGTATTATGGTTCCAGGGACTGAATTACAGTTTGAAGGTTGAGTCGCATATTTGAAAACAATATAGGTTTTAAAAATTTTTATGATGATCCCACAATAGAAAGGATTTCCTATTGTAAGCCAGAGCATATACCCTCTAATCTATTTTATCTTACTTATCAACGTGTTTTATTAAGAAAAGTTGGTTACAAACCAGGTGGTTGTGGCACATGCCTTCCCTCCTAGCACTCAGAAGGCAGAGGCAGATGGATCTCTGTGAGTTCGAGGCCAGCCTGGCCTACAAAAGCTAATTCCAGGATATTTAGGACTCTAACATAGAGAAACCCTATCTCGAAACAAACAAACAAAAAGATTGGTTACACTAAAAAAATTGATTTCATGACGTAACAACCATTGTTACTGTGAGTTGAGAAATGCTGGATAAGAACCTCCTCTAATGTGTCTTACTCTAATGCTCTTACACTGGCTTTTTGTTGTTTGCTTTATTTTGTTTTGTTTTAATCTTATTTCAAGAATAAGCTGATGATTTCTTACTCAACCTCAACTCATTACATTGTTGTGCTGATAGGTTGCAAGATATCAGTTTTATTGCTTCTAAAGCCCTCAGGATGGTGTAGATATGTTGAATCCAGGGACACTGATCTCCTGAACAAAATAGGTTCCCTAGTTCCCAGTTACAGGCAGTATTAGTTCCCTTTTTGGCCAAAAATCCATTGTGTAGAAACAGAGATGAATCCTTATTTTCTGAAGTCAGGACCATACCCATAGAATGAGGAACAATAGAAAAGGGCTCGATTCAACATATTTTGTTCTTAGTTCCAAATTTACCACTAATACAATCCACTTCTCCCTTAAGGGTAAGTGAGAAATGAGACCCATCTCAGAAGGCTCCAGCAGGCCTTGTCTCCTGTAGAGAGGCTGGCAGCATAAGTTAGGATGAGGCATCCATCTGCTTATGATCCAAACACCACGGAGATCTAGACCCAAAGTGGAGAAGTCTGAGCAGCTGATTAAGGAACCAGAAACAAGATGTTTCATCTCAGTTGGGGTAGTACTTTTTCTTTTAGTCGTTGGCCTGACTCAATATTGCAATTGGCTTGTGTTTCCCTACTTGGACTCTTAGTACCAGATGCTCAGGTCTGGGAGACCCAAGTGTTAACATCATTGCCTAAAATGAAATTAGACTTTAGAAACCACACAAATATTAAGACAAAGCTATGGATATGTCTGAGCATAAATTAGACAGAAACCGAAGCCAAGTACTATAAGAATACTAAGCCCCTTGATTTCATTACATTAATGTACCAATCATCTAAGCTGGGGTGTGGAGTCTGCTTGGCACCCTGAGCTTATGTTAGCATCATTGTGAATGAATGTCCTTACTAGAAACAGAACTGTACAACTGACAAGAAATCAGAGTTGTGTGTTAGAATTGTATCTGAAGCTCCAGAATAAATCTTGGAATCACATTTGAAGATCTCTCTGCAATGGGAGGCCACACACAGCACACAGGCACAATAGTGTTAAGGGCTTCCAAGTTAGGCTTGAGAAATTTGGTATTCACTTAATTACATGGCCTGTGCCACAGATGAGATTGCCAACAGAACAGTATTCTGTTGCATTTCTTTCTAACCCGTGGGGATTTAACTTTGCAACCTGCATCAGCAAAGCGTTTGGCATTTAATTCTATTAAAATCAAAGAGCCAAATTTTTGCCTCCTGTTACATGAGCACAGTTCTTACTGACGTCAATGGAAGCTGTGCATGGATAGCTGAGGGCAGATTTTGGCCTGGGCTACGGACATATGAGAACTGGCACAGGGCTCACTTCGGAGCTCTGTCCTACCGGCCCTCTGATAACATGACCTCCTCATTCTTAACTTTCTCGCTCCCCTTTAGGAACTCAGCCTCAACCCCAAACACAAATCAGAAACACCAACTAATACAGAAATGTAAGACAGAAACAAATTTAAAGTAGATGTGGCCAAGCCACCTGAGTGGGTAGCAACAAATTTCAGATTTAGGGGTGTCTCCCTGTACAGCCTCCTCACTCTGTAATTTACACCCTTAATTAGACAAGTGAAGATCTACCTCGATTACTTCCTTTCGATTTGGACTTTGCTCTTGAGGATGCGCTGGCTGCAGGATGTCAGCTTCCTGCCACTGCTATAGTAAATACTGCAAGTATCCCATGTCTGGACAGAGGAAGTCGCTTAGTGGCGATCTACCGGGAAAAGGAATTCTAGAAGACAAGAGAGGACAGGTCTCAGTTACATAGCGCTCACCATGTGTGGGCACTATCTATTAAATTAGTCGGTCCTCCCCATGAACTTCTGCCTGGGCTTATTCTTTTATAAGTGAGATGATGGAGAAGTGAAGGCACTTACCAGCTGGAAGCTGTGGGTCTGGGGTTTGAATCCAGGCCATCTGGCTCAAGATGAGGAGCTGTTATTCACTCTGCTAAACTGCCTCTTAGTTCAAATGTAAGTATTATTTATCATTAATTAGTTATAAGTTGAATAATATTTGTTGATAGCTGGGCAGTCTCACTGAGGCTTGATATAAGATCCTGCGGAGAGCTGTTTGCATGGTCCTCATTGTCTGTGAGGTGCACCCCCACCTGCCTCCCCACCCCCAGCCAGGCAGGTTTTTCTAATGCAGGAAATGGTATACTAACTTCCCAGACTAAATAAGCATTTTACTATTGACATTTTTCAGCACTAAGGGACATGAATTTTGAAAACTAATTTTATACATACCTCGTTTAAATAAATTAACTGGGGTTACACTGACCGTTAATTGTCCCCTGCAGTGAACTTCTCTTTGGTCCCTGTTCTTTTCCTTTTATTTTATTTTTAAATTATATTCAGACTATGCATTGGTGGTGTTAGGGAAGTTTCGCAGCTGCTTGTTTTGAGGCAGGATGATTCTGTAGCCTAGGCTAGCTCGGAATCCTGCTTCCTCCTCCTGAGTGCTGGGATCCAAACACAAGTCATCAGCCACGTCTGCTTCAAAACTCTTTTTTATATGGGTCTTGCTTGCCTTCCTCCTTATATAAATATATCTGAAGTTATCATAGAGTTTGACAGTTGCATGTGATTAGATACAGAACTGTTGACTCACTTGGAAGTTGAAGGACACATCTTTAACCAGAAGATGAAACCTTTTCTCTTGCTCCAAAGTCTTACAGACAACAATACAAAAAGATTGTCTTTGAGATGTATCTAGTCTCTGTAGAAAAATTTCTGAGTTTTGGTTTACCCTTCTTGTTGCCCAGGGAGATCTTTAGAAGATTCAGCCACAGACCTTACCTTATTCTGGGCACTTCATCACCTTAGATTTCAGTGGGAAGCCCTACTCTCTTCTTCTATATGGATGGCAAGTGTTATGCAGAGCTCTTTGTTCCCAATGCTATCTCACAGATCCCTGCTGGTAGTGGGCAAATGTGCCTTCACTTAGAGAAAGGGAGACTTTATTGTTGGGCAGGATACGAAGAAATCAAGCAAGCAAGCATGTGAGGAAGGGAAGGTGTGGAATGCTATTTTAACCTTTCTGAATTTACAAGGTGATTCAAGTTGTTTGGAGATTGAAGAATATGACCTCTCTTTGGTCGCATGACTTGTGAATAACAACAAAGACCAGAGTCAAGACATTTAACCCTCTAAACCATGCTCCCTTCATTCCAAAAAGAGTTAAACAAGGGCCATGAAACTCCCCACCCCTGACTCTAGAAGGGTTTGTGTCCATTAATATTCTATTGGCAGAACATGCAACATGTACACCTTGAACATGAACACCATGTGTTCATGCCTGTACTTAGAAACAATGTGCTGTTTTAATATTATTACTGTCAAAATTTCAATTATATTTTAATGCTTTCATGTATCATCTTTTGCATTAGAAGCTTTTTCAGAGCCTAATATATTTTGAGTTTCTTTCAAACTTACTGACCAGAGTCAGCAGGTATGTCTTCATTCTCTACAACATCCCATAATGACAACTGTTGGCTTCTAGATTCTGGATTCTAACGGCAGCACACTCACAATCTCATAAAGCATCTACTAGATCATGACTTAAGACCTGCACACACATACACATATACACACGCATACACACAATGTACGAACACACACACACACACACACACACACACACACACCAAGGGGTGGAAATGTGATCAAGAACTTGTGCTACCAGTTTTAGTTTTGTTCAAACAGAGATTTCAAACTGGGGCCTTATGGTGAGCCCTTCCAAAACTATGTTTTGCTTGGCCCATGTGGTATATTTTTTTTAAAAATTAATAAGGCAACATTGAAGAAACTCAGAGATTTTGAATAAAAATAAGAGTTTCTGGCCCTCATTGAACAAGAGGATCTCGAAAGGCTGTACCAGGATTCCCACAGGGCAGCACTTAGTCCTGGGTGGGGCTGCTTTTTTGCAGAGAGCGTAAGCTCTCCAGTTCTCTAGAGCCCTGCACTACCCAGAGAGTTCTGCATCCTGTGAATGAATGTCACTGGCCGTCGGCTATCAGGCATGAAGTGTTGTTCTCCTGTCATCTGGCTGACTTCATTCCCTTATGTTACCTTCCTATGTCCTGTGTTATGTATTTATGTTTGTACCCTAGAAGTAAGCGGTCTTGAGCAAATATGCTTTATCTTTGACACAAAAGATTTTTCAGTACTTAAAATCTACCTTGTCTTTAGCTGTAATTGTTTTAAAGATAGGTTTCAATTCCTTCAAGTACTTTATCTCCCTTCTGGACATTGTTAATATGTCTAGATCTCTTTGAAAATAATTATTAGTTAATTGATTGGTCTATTTGTGTGCATGAATATGTGGAGGCCAGAAGAGGGCAGCAGATCCCTAGAAGCTGGGATTGTGTTTGTGGGATGGTCACCTTGTAATATCAGTGCTGGGGTCTGAACTCTGGTCCTCATGATTAGTCAGCAAGCACTCTGAAACAATTAAGCAACTCCAACTACTCCAAGTCTTTATTAAAACAATGTATTCAGAATTGACAGGGAGTTGGAAGCATGGTCTTCTATTATTCCCTGGCAATTCTTAAGTTCTATGGGTGCTTTCTGAATCTGGAAAACCATGTAAGTTGGGTGGAGAGGGTGGGCATTTTCTAGTCTGTCTGTTTAGCATGGTTCATTGTTACTGAGCATACCCCTTGCTTGCTGATTTGCCCTTCTCTAGGAGCTGTTTGCTGCTCTTGAGACCTTCTCTTCTTAACTACACTGATTCATTACAGAGTAAGTACCTGTCACAAGTCAAAACAATTAAGTCTTTCCTTCCTTCCTTCCTTCCTTCCTTCCTTCCTCCCTCCTTCCCTCCCTCTCTTCCTCCCTCCCTCCCTTCCTTTCTCCCTCCCTCCCTTCCTCCCTTTCTTCATCTTTTTAATGATTTATTTGCTTCTACTTTATGTGTTTGTTTGCTTTGCCCACAAGTATGTATGCATGCCCATGGAGGTAAGAAGAGGGTATCGGATCCCGTGGAACTGAACTTGGGTCCTTTAAACAAGCAATAATAGCTCTTGACTACTAACCCATCTCTAAAGGTCCAGCCCATGACTTTTCTAATCAGAATGTGCAAGTTTTGTTTCTGAGATGGGGAGCATGTAGGACATAAATCTGAATTTGTAGGTGGTAATCCTTCCTGCTTGCTAGAATTACCTGTCAGTGATAAATGTCACAAAGAGAGAAGTAGAATAGTCACAAGGAAACAGGACAAGTGGCATCTCTGAGTCCCCAGTGCCTCGCACATAGATTGAACCTCTGCTTTAGTTAGAGGAGACATCACTCATGTTATTTCCTTTTGTTTACTCCCCCTTTTCCCATTCTTTCCTTTTTCTCCACTTTTCTTCCTTGCCTTGTTTGCTCTTTTTTCTTTTTAATTTTTTTTTCTAGTGTTGCTATATATTGCCTTCATCCCAATGGCAACCAAAATAATCCTAGTAGGCATATTGGGATACTCTAAGGTGGTGTGCCAGACAGGACAAATAACTGTGTAACTAAATGGGAAACTTGCCCTCACTGGGGCAGGTCATGAGCTTCCTTTGGTTCCTAGTGCACAATAATTAGTTCAGGGCTGCATAATTTTGGAAAACAGTTATATACTGAAGTGACTTCAATCATATTTTCCTAGTCTTTGCTTTTAATGGACAGTAAGTTAGCAGCAAAGGATGGTTTAACTTAACTGACCAGAATTTTGGGGTAGGTTACTAGTCTGAGAGCAGATAATAATGGCTTCAATCTCTGTCTTTCAGGGTTCTGTATCAAACTTATTCTAAGAACCATGAATAGTCTGAGTGGAAATTCATTACATACATTATAAGTAAGCGGCGAGAGCTCTGAGGCTGGAAGACATTTAAATATGTTCTCACGATGAAAAGGACAGGCCTCTTCAATTGCTCGCATCTCTGTTCCCATGGAGTGGATGTGTGATCCCAAGACTTGGTATTATCTCAGCTCTGCCGCGCACTTTGAGAGGGAGGGCAGTGGTAGACAGCAGCCACCATCAGCTCTCCTGGAGGCACACGAAGTGTTCTGAGGCTGGCCAAAAGACCATCGTGAGGAATGAGGCTCACTGAAAGCCGGCCTTGTCATAGTCCATCCTTTTTGGACAATTGTCAACTCATGTTTTAATTTATTATGTGGTCAGGGACCTTTTGGGTTTGTGAGAAGGTCACTGTCCCTCTCCTAGCTTGTGGTAACTGAACAACTGCTTGCAACATTTCCCTGGACCCGATTTTGTGATGGCTTTCGCTGTGTATGTATGTATCTGGAGATCACCATGTTCTTTCAATAATAAATGAGAACACCCTGCTCTAGGTTTGAAATATTTACAGCTCTTTGCAATTTAATAAGAAACAAGACTCCTAAGTGAGTATTTGTATTTAGAGTCACATGAGCAAATAAACATGTTTATATCAAAGTAGAGGCGACACTTTTAAAAAATTCTCACGTAGAAATACGCAAACATGTAGAAGTTTGAACTTAATTAATTCAGTAAAAATAAATGTCTTCTAGTTATTTTGTTTTCTTTTCCATCCCTGAAATGTGATTTCTTTCCTACATATGTTCCATTTCCGAGGTATATTTCAAAAGTAGCAAAAGAACCTTCAATAACAATAAAAAATTAGTAATTTTTATACCTAAACAAAAGAAAAATTATAATGATGTTTTTCAGTTTCTGTTATAATTTACTTCTAAAACCTTTTCAAAGATAACAGTTTTAAAAGTTAAATATCCATATATATAAACTTTAAAAACTATATGTATAACCATATATATATAAACCATATACACACATATATTATGGTTATAGTTATATATAACCAGTTAACACTTCACATTTGATTTTCATGCATTTTATTGCTTTAAGGTAGTAACTGCAATTAGGCCTCTTTATCACAAATCTCTTTTGACCAACAACACAAATTTACATTTCTGAATGAGTTTAAAGGTACATTACATTGCCATCCAATTAAATAAACCATAGCAAATTCTTACCAGAGTTAGTCTTTGTTAATGATTCAATACCAGTTTCCCCAAGTCTATGTATGTGATAACAAACATAGTAAATCTACACATGGTTACTGTTAATGTCAGCCATACATGCCAGCCAGATGTCCAGCATATATGTCTTGTGTGTGCTTGACTAATCATCCTGAAGTGGCTCATTTCCAACACTCGTCTTATAGTCTGAGCACATTGGTGTTTTTGACTACAGGAATACCTGGGATACAGCTGGGTTAGCATTAACCACCTTTCATCAATTTCCCTTGCTTCCAATTGTAAACCCCAACATGTACATATAAAGAACTTCACAAACGCACTCAACCTCAGAGTTAATAGCACAGAAATAGAAACTTGAAGGCAAATTCTCAGAGTTGGTGGGAATATTCTTAATTTTATTCTGTCTGTTAAAAGTTAGTGGCTGCTAGTAGGTATCTCCCAATTTTTTTCCATTGTCCTCCTCAATGTTCAATTCTTCCAATTTTGAAAGGTAAATAATTACACATTTTTTTTTGGTAAAGAAATTTATTATTACTGTATAACTCCACTAGGTGAAGCTGTCCCATCCCTCTTCATTCCTATTCCCTCCCTCAGTTTACTTTCTCACATACCCCAGATTCAAACTCTCTTCTCGATTCAAACTGATGAAGTAAAATCCATCACATTTTAAAATGGAAGGAAACAAGCCAACAATGAGCTGCTCTGTCATTACATCTCGCTATTGTCATTTTCCAGTCAAAACTGAGGGAAACCTTTCTCAAGGTTATGCCAGTGTGATGGGCCGGGGAAGAGCTGGGAGACTGCATGTCATTCTTTGCAATAGTCTAAGAAGAGTGATTGCTTCCTTGACTTTGTGGCCCTGATCCTCCCTTAAGTGGCTGAGTAAAAACCCACGATGTGTCTCCAGAGGAGAGCTTTCTAATGGGTTTCCTGTGGTCCATTGCCCTTGGGTGCTCCCATCCCAGCAGGTCGCCATGGTGATGCCACACTCTTCAGCCTCTCTCTGAACCTTTTGTGATAGTGACGCCAACATCTCATTTATAAAATTAATGCATTGTGGTGTGACTTTAAAGTTGCTAATAAAAGACCATCTCCTGTGGATTCAGGAGGGAAAAAGTGAGCAACACAAACTAACGTAATAATGTAACTTTCGAGGGTACTACTCTGTTAAATCTTCATGCAGTTTTCTTAAGAAAGTAAAAGCAGGACTGATGCTGATTATTGATTTTAGGGATGAACTATTAATAAAGAAGAAAAACCTTGGAAGTTTTATTTTTCATTTTTTTCTCAAGTTTCTGATTTTAAGACATGTTAGCTGTCTCTAACATCCTTTCAGAAGTCAATTTGTTCCCGGCCATTGGAACAGAGTGGAGATGCCTCAGACAGTGTCTTTAAACTTAAGTGACATTAGTGGAGTCTATATGTGGCATTTAATGCAGTGCAGCTGTTACACAGTCATGACAATGGAGATGGATTAGTTATATTTTCAGCCATTCTGATAGACTATCTATCTAGACCCCCTCCCTTCACGGAAATAATTAGTGAAATTGGAATGGTCACTTATGGCTTCAGTTTTCTAAGGATTTGTGTTGTTGGATGGTACCAACTAAGCTTATGTGCATTTTTCTTAGAAGTGTCTTTACTTCTCTAAACCAAATCATGTCTTTGATCAAACTTGCAGGTGAAAGAGAATACTAGCATATATTTCAGGTGGTGTCAGGGAAGTAGTAAGGTAACATTCCCATCTTATCTGGTAAAGGTAGATTAGTGATATAATAGAAAGCTTGTGTGTGGCTTTGTAAACTAAACTGATAATTTTTAAACCACTTACTTCATATCGAATCAAAACATTACCTATCAGTGGATCTCGTGACACTAGTTATGTGGCTTGGATGTTTCCTGTTTTTAACTGTTTTGAAGGAATGATCAGGTACGTGAGGGTTACGCTTCACTGTCAACACGATCTGATTCAGATTCAGCTAGACGGCACCAACCCTTCTGGGCATGTCTATGGGGGAAATTTTAGAGAAGTTTAGCTGAGGAGGGAAGACTTTTCTTGAGTGGGGCTGGAACCATCCAACAGCTGAGGACTGAGACTGCATCAAAAGGAAATCAAGAGAAACCAAGCTGGATTCATTGCTCGTTGCTTTGGGGCAAAATGCATGGTGATCAGTTGCTTCAGACTCTTTCGCCCTCCTGCTTTGACAGCTGCAGCCACTTTTGCAGCTGAGTCTCTCCACAATGATGGGCCCTCAAACCATTAGGCAAGGCAAATGTCTTTCCTTGAGTGACTCTTCTCGAGTATTTTATCACAGCTATGAGAAAAGGAACCAAAGACAGCTTCCTGTAGAGTTGACGCCACAAGCTTTTCTCCCAGGCCTCCTAATAGACGGGATTTATATCCTCAGCATGGGACTCCACTGTTTTACACAGCTAAACACTGGGGACTGAACTTACTGTGCACTTTCCTATTGCTGCTGAGGTCAGTTACTTTAAATTTAGTGAGTTATAGGAACACAAAGTTATTACATCATTATTCTATAGGCCAGAAGTCCAACACAGTTCTTACTGGTCTAACCTGGGTTAAAATTAAGATTTGAGATGGCCGTGCTACTTCTGGAGGCTTTGGGGGAGAATCAGTGGTTTTAGCTATTCTAGCTTCTAGAGGCTGCTCACATTCCTTGGCTGGCTTTCCCTGTCCAGCTTCCCAGGCAGCAGTGGCTAGTCAAGTCTGTCTTGGATTTCACCACCCTGACAGTGACTTCAGGCTCCCATTTCCACTTTAGAGAACACTTTGATGACACTGGGCCGCCTTGGCTATTTCAGGGGGGGAAATCTCTCCTTTCGGAGTTCAGCCAATCATCGATGCTAATTCCATTTGTGACTTTCATTCCCACATATCCTAATTCACTTTTGTAATTTGTCCTATAACACATCACACAGGCAGACTTCAGGGAAAGGATGTGGGTATGTTTGGGTGGCCAATCTTTTGTCTCCTTTATTACAAGGAGTCTCAAGAGATGCTCAGTATCTATCAAAGATTTAAAACATACGTAGGCATAACTGAAACTTTCTGCCCTCATAACTCACGAACTCTTAGACAGTGTATTCCATGTTATGGGGTGTGATTCAACTTAGTCTCCAGTAATGAGGCTGCGACTTCAGTAGCATGATGTAGAAGTTTGGAGAAAGGAGTCTGTTTCGTTGTAAAGTTTGAACAAGAAAATGGTTTTTGGAACTCCAGAATGTTCTCTCTTTCTTTCATAGGAAGGAGATGCTATAGGATGCCTCCTTAGGACATAGAACCTTGCCTTTGAGGCAGTTTTGTTTATTGAGGAGGAGTAGAGTTAGGGAATTGACACACTGCAGGGGAGGAATCACACATATAAATACTAAGCTTAGGAGCTAAGCCTCTCTATGCGAGATGAAAGCAAGTCAATTGCAAGTTTCATTTCATACATTGCTTCACTGTTAGGTTGATGTCTGGAAACTGTGAAGGACTTCTAGATATGACATTGAAATCTCTAGATTTCTGGATTTACTCTCTATGACACACTGTTGGTAAAATGGTTGGCAGATAACCAAATTCTCCAACGAAGCAACCTAAAGAATAGTCAGAGTGTAAATATATTTAACAAAATAGGCTCTTTTCATCATGAACCAGGCTTCCAGTCACCTTACTCCTTCTCCATCAACTCATTAAATCAAATCTGTGGTGCCTTTGCTTTATTGCTGACTGATGTGGGAGACCCCAGCTTACTGTGGACAGTGCCGCTCTTGGGCTGGTGGGTCTTGGGTGCTGTAAGAAAGCAGGCTGAACAAACCTTCTGGAGCCAATCAGTAAGCAGCACTCCTCCATGGCTTCTGCTTCAGTTCCTAGCTCCACGTTCCTGTCCTTACTTCCATCCATGATGGATTGCAAGCTTCCTCCCCAAGTTCCCTTTGGTCATGGTGTTTTGTTGTAGCAACAGAAACCTGAAGTAAAACAAACCCAAAGGCACAGAAGTGGAAGGAACCAGGCATAAAAAAATTCACGCATTGTTATTTCATTTATAAGAACGTCAAGACCAGATAAAAACGCTTCTATAACAAAAAAATATAGGTCATTGGTCATCTGGAAGAAGAGGTAGAAGGATTGCCTAAAATGAGCAAGAATAGTTTTCAGGACGATAGAAACTGTGTCACGCGTTGACTACACTGGTATCTGTGTAGATGCGTAGACTTAAGGATCTTTTAACTCAAAATCCTTGGGCCCCCAGATATTTCAGAACTTTTTTTAAATTGAGGTTTTGGCGTGTTTACATGTACATGAGACGTCTTGAGGTTGCACTCAAGTGTAATCATGCAAATTCATGATTGTTTCGTGTGTATCATATTCACTTAGTCAGAAGGTAATTTTATGGGATATGTTTACTGATTTGCATTTTAACTGTGACTGTCCTGTGAGGTCAGGCGTAGGGATTCTTGTTGTTTGTTTTCCTGTTTCTCCAAACTTTTAATGGAGCCAGGGTCAGAAGTAGAGCTAAATGGATCACGCAAGCCCAGGGTAAGGTAACTTTATTTAAAATGTTGACATTTGCTCATCGTACATTACTTGCTGAATTAAACATTTTGATGTGCTGAAATATTGTTTATCTTGATGGTTGCTTTTGAGGTCCCCATAAAGTTTGTGCACAAAGAGACTGCTTCACTCACACGAGGCCCCGCCCTATATAAAACCATTCACTCCAGACTTTGCAGAAAGCGTGCCAAGCTCTACTCTTCTCTGCCACATGGAGCCCATTTTTCTTGATGATGTTCTTCTTAGGCTCTCTAAATGTGGTTCTGCTTTGACTTCCTTAATTCTAAACCTTCTGTCTGGTCCCACTGAGAATCTTACATTGGACTCCAAAATGAGGCAGTGCCTTCTGAATTTCATATTGTCTTCTGAGCAGAGAGAACCCCTTGAAATTCTTCTGATGATCTGAACATGGCCTTTGTCTTGTCCTTCCCCATTCTGACGATGTGGCCAAGGCAGGGCCACACTCTAGTGTTAAGACCTTCAAGCCTGAGTAGCTGAGCCCGGTGCTTCCCAGCACTTGTTAATGCTCGCAGGAAGCTACCGAGAAGAAATGTCTGACTTTTCACTCTATTCCTATAACAGCCCCCTTCCCTTCCGCATCACCTGTACCAGGCTATTCTCCTCTCTTACACTCTTCCCACCTCCATAGCCCCTTTTTACTTTTCTGATTTCTATGGCCACTCCAAGTGATATACTCAAATTGGAAAATTTGGACCAATGAGTCACAGATACAAGAGAACATCTGGTTCTAAATTATTCTCTCCCCTGCACATATTAGTGCCATTCATTTAACTATAATTTTCACAATTTCATCTTTCCTCACAGCTGAGGAGCATTCCAGTGTATATATGTGGCACAGTTTCATTCTCCATTCATCATTTGAAGGACACTTATGTCATTTTCACTTCCTAGCTACTGTGAGGAAAGCAAATATCTGTGGAGAACGTTGAATGCTTTGGGCAATGCCAAGGAATAGTCATATGGTAGATTTATTTTTACCTTTTTGAAATTGTTCACACTGATTTCCAGAGCGGTGGAAGTAGTTGGCAATCTAATGAACAGTGAATGAGGGCCCAGGTTTCCCATATCTTGGGCAGCCTTTGTTGTTGGTTATTTTGTTGATCTTAGCCATTCTGACTGGGGTAAGATAAAATCTCAACCTTGTTTTAGTTTGGATTTCTGTAATTGTGAAGGACTATGGGTATCTTTTGAGACATTTCTTAGCCATTTTTAATTCTTCATTTGAAAATTCTCTGTTTAGATCCCTAGTCCACTTTTAAAAAATAAAAGCAGATCATTTGTTTCTTGAGTTCTTTATATATTCTAGATATTAACCCCCCATGAGAAGCATAGCTGACAAAGAATCTCTCCAGTTTTGTGGATTCTTTTTCAATTGGCTGATTGTTTTCTTTTCAGTTTTATGAGGACCCATATGTCAATATTTGGCCTTTAATTCTGAGCAAATGGAGTCTTATTCAAAATTTCCTTTCCTAGGTTTGGGATTTTGTTTTTTTTTTTTTTTTTTTTTTAGCTTATGATATGTAACTGTTCGAAATATTTCATCTTTTGAGGAAATTCAGCTTTTAAGCTTTGAGATTAAGGATACTCAACCTGCATATAGTCTTCTTGTAAAAAATATTAAATTCATAACTTAAAATGAGCATTTTTGTGTGTAGAATCATTGTTCAATAAGGTTAATTCAAATAATATCTCCTTTTTTTTTGTGCTGGGAATCCAAACTAAGACTTTGTAAGTGCTAATATGTACTTTAACAGTGAGACATACTGCACTTGATTAAAGTGATTGGAAATATTTAAAAATATATTTGTTCATCTTCCAATTTTGTGTATCTTAACAAAAGGGATATAATAGGTACAATAACCAGTTCATAAAACAATGTTTTAGATTTTAGATTGAGTTTCGGTCTTACTAGATATTTTTCAAGAGATTAATGAATTTTGACCTGAAGGCTCAACCTTTCTTTGGTAGTGACACATCATGTGAAGGATGGAACCTTATACTGTTGTCTCTTTTTGCTTCTCAGGATTTGAAATGCAGACTAGTGTATGTGATTGATGCTTGGATGTGGTTTGCCTACACAATGAGCTGATTCGTTCTACCCCCCTCTGGAAGAGAACTCTGCCAAAACAGACTTTTTCTTCACTTGTTTTCCTCACTTATCTTCTCTAGACAGTTGAATAACTTATTGACTATATTTTCCAAAAGTTTTGAATAATATAATCTTCTTTTATTGTTCAATTTTAAAGCCGTTATCTGGTTCTTCCTTTTGTCTTACCCACCTCTTCTCTACCTCCCTCCTTCTCACTTCATGAGACAGGTATCAAAATATAAAATATAGCTTTAGTGTTGAGACAGGAAATCACAATCTGATGGGAGTTGGAAGATCCGAGCTTCTTCTATCACCTGATCCAGTTACTAATTCTACGAATGTTTCCTTAATCTTATTCCAGTTTCTTCAGTTGTAAAATGAGAGTGTTCATTTGTATGCCTGTATCAAAATGGTCTTGTGTGACCCACTATCATGCATTTAAAAAATAAACAAGATGAAAAGGTTAAAATTCTCCAACCAGTTCCATTTTTTCAGTGGCAGCTAGCAAATGTCATTGTCATTATCACCGTGAGAGAAGGGCTTGGGACCAGTAAAAATATAGGATCTAAGTACGGAGTTGTCAGTTCTGGCTAGCGTGACAGGGATACATTTTCAGAAGGAAGGACACTTGAAGTGGCCTCAATGATGAGTGAGAATTTGTGAATTGGGAAATTAAAAGAGCCTTCTGCTTGTCAGCAATGTCGTCCCTATATGATCTCATCCAGGAAGACCAACTAGCCAGACTCTTCCGACATCAAGAGCCTGAAGCTGACAATGGAGCTGAAGTAGAGAACAGTGGGAGGACTATGAAGCCGAGGCCGGTCCATTCACTTCCTGCTGAACCTGAGCGGATCCTGAGCCAATGACTCATCGCCAGGACAAAGTACGCACCTGTCGCATAAATCCGGTGCTGGCTGGTGTATTTTTATCTTGCTTCTGTAAACTCGTTTTGTTCCATTATTAATACTCAGTGCGCTCCGGTGAGACAGGATTAGAGATGTAAGAAAATCCATTAAGGCGCCCCCCCCCCGACTTTTTTCTCTTTTTTTGTGGCAAAGGAAGTGAATCTATGTTACCCTTTCTTTCTTTCTGAAAAATCCTCTCTCCTGAGACACATACTAGCTGTGCCTTCTGCATTTTGTTCCACAGTGAGTGCACTTAGAGTTTACTGAACCTTGTTCTTCTAGGATATGTTTTAGTCCTTGCCAGCATCCTCTGAAGAAGGCTACTGAGTCCATTCTATGAATGAGACCCAAGGTTGCAATATAAGCTTACCAAATTGAACGAGGATGTGAGGGATTCTTTTTGGTGACTTTCTTTAATAATTCTAGTTCCCATGACAATGTGCTCTTAAGACACTTGAGCCTAGAAAGAACTCTTCAGGTGGAAGCAGAGCCCTAAAGACTTTCCTCCTTTTCTCAGTTTAGAACAACCCTCAACAAGCTATTGAGTGTCAAGTGTCTTTTGTTTTTTTTAAAAGTATTCCCAGATTCCCATTTTCCCTGGGACTCAAAGACAGCTCAGCTCTCCCCTTTGTAACAGCCTGTCACATACATAAAGGCAGTAAAATTAAAGATGGCCTCATCACCCTGCTCCCTCTTTCCTTGGCGTTTTCTTCTTAGGGAAAACATTTTCCATTTGGAGGTAGAGAACCAATGGTTGATATGGTGTCATTGTTTGTGTCTCCCCAAAATTCATATTGAAATCCCACCTTCAAACATTAGTGTTAGGCATGAGCTGTTAGGTGGGCGGTGGCCCATGTCTGTAATCCCAGTATTAAGGAGACTGAGACTGAAGGATTGCCATGAGTTCCAAGCCAGCCTGGGTTACACAGTGAGTTTCAGGTTAGACTGGGCTACAGATTGAGTTCCTGTTTCGAAGAAGGAAATAAACAACAAAGAAAGCAGTGGAATCTTCCCAGATGATGAGTCCCTGAGATCCTGCTTTCATGAATGGAATTAGAAAGTGCTTGAAGGGGCCAGCTGGGCTCTGCTGTCTTTTCGGCCATGTGAGGACGTTTGGCCACTCTAGGGGTTGTAGCAGCAAGGCACCATCATGGAAGCAGAGAGGACAACCTCACCAGGCACCAAGTCTAGATTTCCTAGCCTGAAGAACTGGAGTAAATATATTTTTGTTCTTTCTCAGTTATGCTGGTAGAACAGTAAAAATGAGTAACAATGACCACGTGACCTAGCTCTAGAAATCTGATTGGTTTTCAAAGGCCCCTTGTAGGTGAATCACATTCATTTGTGTGAATGACTTTTCTTAGATTCTGAATATAGACCCCCTGCTACTGCTGCTTTCAGCTTTATTTCTTTAAAACATGTCCATTCCCTGCAGTTTCAAGTTTTTGTGCTGTGTTTCCAGCACAAGCACAACTTGCGAATGTCTTTAAGATTAGGACAATTTCAAAATGGGACCGATTTAAGCTAAATTCTTCGTTCAATTTCTCTAACCTTACTGAATCCCCATATGCATAGAGCTCTTCCTCAACTGTCCTCAAAAACTCGGGAAAAATTTCCACTAGTTAAAATGTTCTTCTTTCATTAAGAAGACAGCGTTATGGTGGCATTTCTACTTTTTTCCCCTTCCTGCTTTGCCTTAACTGGTGGTGGCATTAATTGGGCCACAATCAATGTACTAAAAGACAGCAAATAGGGAGAGGCAGGTGGAAGGAGGGAAGCATGAATATTAATTAGCTAAGATTCCAAACAGAAGCCTTTTTAATTATATTAAAATGCGCAGGCCCGCAGGCAGTGAGATAGTTCCTACTATAAATCTGTCGACAGGCCATTACCTCAGCACCGTCAATGCCTTTTAATGAATGAATATATACATTTCAAGTGAAGGAGAGAAAAATACTTCTGTGTTTATAAATATTAAAAGAAAACTACCAAAGGACGAGATATCCATGACAGCTCTTGTTAGGCCAGAGGTGTTTGCGAATGGCTGACACAATTCATCTCGGACTGTGAAACTAAAGCCTGTGGCTAATATGAGGACTGATTCAATTACAAACAAATGAGTGAGCCAGGCCAGGGGCTCCCCTTCTCCAGGATGGTGAGTGAGGAAGCTGCCTTGACTTTTCAGGTCACCTCAAAATCACTCCCATGGGAAACAAGGAAGTCAGGTGCCTTTCTATGGTACTTGTTACCACAAAGAAAACATTTAAAAGTTGAAGGGTGACTGCTCACCATGGTGGAAGGAGCTATAAACTGAGAAGAGCTGAGAATTCTAGGGCAGACGGAGAAAGAAAATAGGAGGACAGACCTTAGTAGGGTTTGAGTAACCTTGAAATGACCCCTCGAGAGGAAGCCAGGGAGAGTGTGTGAGGTAGACATTTGGTTGCGGGTAGCTAGACTCAGAGGACAAAGCAGAACTCAGTAACTAGCCTAGCTCTTCTATTAGAGACCTTGAAGTGGGGTAGGGGTGCTGATGTTCTGGCTAGCTTCATGACTACTCACCTATCCAAGTACCACGTTTTGTTTATTAAATAAGGTATTCTAGGGTTTTTAATGACTTTGTGATTCACAATCTGGAGGCTTTCCTAAGGTATCTGGCTACCTGTCTAAGTTGATATATTCCCTCGAGGAAATTAGGAGCACCATGTTCATGGGAGCATCCCTGAGCTGAGTCAAAATGTTCAGCTCAAGTGTGAAGAAGTGATAGTGTCCATTGGATCAAAGGAAATTGTGAATAAGACTTCGATATCTTGTCTGATCATCTTCAATTTTGGAAAACTTGTAAGATGGAAAAGGGAGAATCACCTGAAGACTCCAGAACATACCCTGTCCTTGAAGTTTGACACTGGCAACTATGGAAAAATTATAAGCAGGAAATCAGTTTTTGTTCCAAAACTTTTTTATATTTATTTATTTAAAAAAGAAAACAAATTATCTTTTTTTTCATTATACATACCAATCCAAGTTCCCACTCCCTTTCTTCCTCCCATTCGCTCCACATACCCTCCCACCCCACCCCATCCAGTCCTCAGAGAGGGAAAGGCACCCTGCTCTGTGGAATTCCCAAGGACCTCCCTACTTTATCTTGGCTGAGCAAAATGTCCATCCAAAGAGAATAGGGTCCCCAAAAGCTAATACACGCAGTAGGGCTAAATCCTAGTGCCATTGCCAGTGACCCCTTTGTCTGCCTCAGCCATGCAACTGTCAACCACATTCAGAGGGACTAGTTTGGTCTTATGCTTGTTCCTTCCAAGTCTTGCTGGTGTTGGTGAGCTCCCATTAGCTCAGGCAGACTGTTTCAGTGGGTGAACCCATCATGGTCTTGACTTCTTTGCTCATATTCTCATTTCTCTCACTCTTCAACTGGACTTTGGTAGCTCAGTCCAGTGCTCTGATGCAGGTCTCTGCCTCTGTTTCCATCAGTTGCTGGATGAAGGTTCTATGGTAATATTTGAGATATTCATTAGTTTGAGTACAGGGCAAGTCAAGATTGGGTCCCCTCTCCTCTATTGCTTGGGTCTTAGCTGGGGTAATACTTGTGGATTCCTGGGAATTTCTTTAGAGTCAGGTTTCTTGCTAACCCTCTAATGGCTCCCTCAATCAAAATATCTCTTTCCTTACTCTCATCTCTGCCCTTCCTCCATCACAACTATCCCATTCCTTCAAGTTCTCCTCTCCCCTCCTCTTCCCCCTCCTCTTTCCCTTCCACCCTACTTTCTTCCCCCACCCCCATGCTCTCAATTTTGTTAGGTGATCTTGTCTGCTTCAGGAAATCATCTTTTTAAGTGCACTTAAAATTAATTCTAAGCCTTTGATATATATCCAGGGTATGTATGGTTTAGAAAAACTCTGGTGGGAGTTTCCAAGACTAATAAGCTCAAAAATCATCTGTAATCTGGCACACTGTTTGCATTGCGCAGAAGTATATACGTAAAGAACTAGTAAAGGAAGGCATAAGTTGATCCCATCAAGCACTGAGACTGGGTTTCAGAATGGATACTCACTCAGCTCACAGAAATCTTCCTCAGTAGATGATGTGGATGATCTGGATTTGTTAAAATTCCTTCCCAGAGGGAGATGGAAGCTGAGATTCTTCTTCCTTCTAAGGTTTCAATGGCAAACTGAGCTACAGTTTCACCACTCTGAGAACCCTGGAGAAAAATAAAGATGCTAAATAATACAGTAGTATATTAATTATCCATTCAGTTCCATTCAGTGTAGGCTTGGTGCCTTCCATGTGGCAGACACGACGCAAAGCAGCACAAGACGTAAGTCTGTCCACTCAGCCTTTCGTCTTGAGAGACACATACACATGTAACCTCAACATCAAGGGGGAAGTACTATCTTCCAAGTACTCAGGGAACAAACCGCCATCAGTGAGCTCCGGTGTCAGCGCAGACTTGTGGAGAAGGAGCCTGAACATGAATTGAACAAAAAGATTGGGACACAGAGAAGGACAGAAAAAAGGAAGCTGGTAAACATGGCTTTTGCTTTTGTGTTTTCCAGAGGAAGGTCCAGGGTAGTTTGAACTAGAAACCGGCTTCTTCATGAGATGATAGCAAACTCCAATTTTAAAACAACAACAAAAACACATTTAACAGTATATATACCATTCAGTGTCTTGAGTTTCTCTTGTTTACTAACTGAGGTGTTAGTAAGATTTCCCTGCTGGTAATCTCTGGAGAGCGGGAGAAACATGAATGCCCATCACCTGTCTGGATAATGAATTGCAATTAATCAATATAAGCCAAGATGGTGATTTATCACAAGCCACTCTCACTTGCTGACTGGCTCTTTTCCTTCATAATATCCATAACCAGATAGCCAAGCTGACGGTCAATGGTTGGCTGGCAGCTACAGCTGGGAAAGATTCTTTCCTTATCCCTTTGGCTCGTCTATAAAGAGTGGAAATGAAGCTTGGCACCAGACAACTATATCTTATCTCTCATTCAACTTGCTCAAGCAATGACTACTCTTAGGCAGAGTCTCAGCAGCTAGTGAGGTTAGCATCTGGTCACTGGGAGAGGGGTCAGGAAGAAACTCATGCATTTGCATCCTAAATGGAGTCTGTCTTACTGTAGACTAGGGCAAGGTGGAAATTAGAAATGTTTCATTCTTCTTCATCTAATTCCGTCTCCTAATTGCTACATCTCTAGACCTATTGCTAGTCTTAGATACATATAAGACTTTTTCAGTCTGAAATTATATCTGGGGAAAAGGTTTTACTTTCTTATGTCTCAAAATTACCAGAAAATTTTAGAGCTGATTCAATTAAGTTCAGTTGGAAAACTTGACTCTCTGAAAACTCTCTAAGAGTATTCCAAATTCATTTCATTAAGCTACACATCCCCAAACAGGACTGTTGAGCTAGGATTAGAACTGGACAGCTTTCAAGAATATATGGTTATTACTGACACTGAAGATCTCGTCACATAGGTCTCACTGTTGGAGAAGTAGCAGAGATGAGTCATAGCCTTTTGTCAAAGAGGGCACATTCTTACCTTTCTGCTTTTGGTGAACTCATGCTTTTCAGAGTAAACCAATGAGGTCAGAGTTTCAAAGAGACACATGAGTGATAAATGGAAGAGTCACAGGAAATGTGGGGAGCTGAAAAGAGAGTTTGGGAAGGAGACTGCTTGGCAGAGAAGGTTGATTTGGCAGGCTGGTTCTGTAACCAGACTCTCCTCAACTTGTTTTTAAGGTTTAGAGAGTTGTCAATGGAAACACATCAAGTGGTTCTCATAAGACCTTCTCTTTTCAAGGGACTGGCAGTAGAGACACGCCCTGTAGTTCACTGTAAGAACACATGCATGCTGGCTGGGCCATGGTGGTGCATGTCTTTAATCCCAGCACTCGAGAAGCAGAGGCAGGCTGATCTCTGTGAGTTCAAGACCAGCATGGTCTACAAGAGCTAGTTCCAGGACAGGCTCCAAAGCTACAGAGAAACCCTGTATTAACCACCCCCCCAAAAGAATGCATGCATACGTACATATGTGTTTTTTCCCTTCTTTCCACTTCCCCCTTTCTTCTTTTTTCATTTTTCCCCCTTCAAGAAGTAGAGTTCTCTTTCCTTCCTCTGGGATTTTACCAATTGTCTGCAGCAAATAGTGTCATATACCTCCAGGGGCCTGGCTTGAAGATCTTCACCTTTTGATTTCATCTTTCATCTGGGAACTTGGTTACCATATTGTGAGGAAGCCCAAGAAACCACGTTGTAAAATTCAAGCCAACAACCCTAACTGAACTCACAGGTAGCTAGTCAGTATTGTCAACCACTGTAACCAAGGGCATGCTGATTTTTCTAGTGCCATATGACCAGGACTGTCTACAAGAAAGGGAAGAACAGCAGGGGATAGAGAATAGAGAAAACATGGTGAGAGAAGCAGGAGTGTGTGTGGAGAGAGAGAGAGAGAGAGAGAGAGAGAGAGAGAGAGAAAAGAGAGAGAGAGCATAGCAAGAACAGGATTATAAAGAGAAAAAATAGTTGAGGGAGGGAATCCCAAGAACTGGAGGAAGTTTAGGGTAGGGGAGGAGGAGAGAAGGACTTGGAGGCTAGAATGAACTTTGAAATGTATAACAGGTATTTGTGATACCCTATGAGCTTTGATATGCTGATAGGCATCACAGATGGCCATGTGTCCCTTCTGCCAGAGGTAAGGAACATGGCTATTTTTGGTAG
Organism: Microtus oregoni; assembly: GCF_018167655.1. Taxonomy (NCBI): domain Eukaryota; kingdom Metazoa; phylum Chordata; class Mammalia; order Rodentia; family Cricetidae; genus Microtus; species Microtus oregoni. Next base: position 39,771,272 of record NW_024543072.1, read on the forward strand.
AGAGGAGCAGGCTTTACAGATTCCTGAGGAATGCTAAGTTTCCTCCAACCACTAAAATCCTCCTATAGGCCAGGCTGAACTCATTCTGATTATTTGGGCTGCCATTTGGAGTTTGGGGAATTGGAGTTTCTTTTGGACCTGCCAATACCAAATAAAGAAACAGTCAACACAAAAGATCATTATTCACAATTGTCACTTTCAATAATTGTGTTTTGAGACATTTTGTTATACAGTGATAGATAATCAAAATATCTAGAATCTTCACATTTTGGAACACATGATTTAGCTGGGTTGATGCTTTGGACAGGGAATGGAGGCATCCTCTGAAAACTATCCTTGAAGTCAGAATCACTTCAGGTGGCAATAACAAGGTCACTTTCACAGGGCAAGTCTGGAAGGAAGAAGGCAGGGCAGTCAAGAGGTGGCTGTTGGATTATATTCTGGACTATGAGAAAGATCCCAGGAAATGTCAGAAAAGACTTCCAGACACTTGGATGGGTGAGAAAGTGAGACCCTGAGACACCACACTAATGAACAGGCATGCGCTACAGCTGTCCGGCTCATGTGTGTTGAAGCTCCCAGCATTGTATTGCCCTTAGGAGATATATATGAACCTCCAGTTTATATCCTGTGAAAGAATCCCCAAAATTTCCAGGTCTAGAGTAATTCTTTTCTCCTCATTAGCCCTAGATCCATATTCTTTCCTTCTACTTTTACAGATGGTCTCATTGTTTCAAATAACACCTTAAACACAGAACTGAAGCCTTCCTTTACTTCCCACAAGTTCTGGATGTAAAAGTAGTGATCCATGCGGTTAGCGGATTCAGTGAGGAAGTTTGGCCAAGATTTAAAAGTATAGCAAAAATGAACTTCAAGTTGAACCTAAAACTACCCTCATTTTCAAATGTTTCCAATTGCCTTGCTGCTGAGGCATACACAAGAACTCACCAGGTATCAGCTGAGCCTCATCCTGTGTCATGGCTTTTCTCTCTCCATAGTAAAGAAACAAATTTCTCTTCTTTTCTCCAAAGAACAGCTGTCTATTTATTATGCTTAGTGTCTTCTATTCCATCTTGAACAACGTATGAGGCATGTTACTCAGGACAGTTCCTGTCCAAGAACAATTAAGCTGCTGCCTGATACAGTAATAACATTGTGGTGTTTTCATTTTTTTTGTTTGTTTGTTTTTCAAGACAGAGTTTCTCTGTGTAACAGCTCTGGCTATTCTGGAGCTTGCTTTGTAACCAGGCTGGCCTCAAGCTCAAAAAGATCTACTTGCCTCTGCTTTCTAAATGCTGGGTTTAAAGGTGTGCACCATCACCACTTGGCTTGTCTTAATTTCTTCCCTACTCAAATCATTATAGGTTCTTACAGAGACACCTAGAATGTCTCTCTCTCAGTAACCTTCCCTCTTCCCCTCTCTCTCATGCGTGCCTGTGCCTGTGTGTGCTGAGTGAGTGAAGAGAAGAATCAGAATCACACACAACAAATCTGGGCTTGACAGGACTCTGTATCGGACCTGTTCTGTCTTCCATGAAGATTGTAAACATCCCTGCTAGGTGCTCCTGTGTATGTAATTTCACACCAACTCCTGTCCCCGTGAGGAAGGAAGAGTATTTGACTTTTCCAGCACAGGCCTTCATCCCACATCAGCTACTTTTGCTAGATACAGAGACAGAGATTCCTTGAAGGATTGGCAAACTGGCGACATAGGTGGGCAGCTTCATAGGCTCAAATGCACCATCGTGTCTTGACAAGAAATGTCTCTTTCACTGTGCCCAACCCACTAGGCAAGGCTTCCCATGTGCGAACTTCCTGTTCCTGTAACTGTAGCTGTCTCTCCCCATGGGTAACTCTTAATGAATCACCACTTCCAGATACTTTATTCAAGGCATAGGCAAATGAAACTGTTCCTGGGAGTTACTGAGTTGGCTGATGGCCCTTGGCATTGTTTTATGAACTCTAAGCCTAGCAGAATCTAACTGTTGCTGTTATCTTGACTAATGGCAGCCTCTTTCCACTCCCCCATCCCCTTTCCTCATCTGTCAGTAGGTTTTTACTCTCTAGTCCAGACAGAACCACTCTCTTTGGTTGTTGCTGCATATCTCTTAATTATTCATCACACAGAAAATTGAACCCATCTGGGAGTCTAGAGACAATTAGGTTATCTATGCTCCTAATAAAATATTACAAACTTGAGACCGACAGGCTTGAGCCTCTTTATACATTCTAAGCTGGATTCAACACCGGTTGAATCGTATTTATCTTCTTTGGTGAAACCCTGACACTTGAGAAACAACAACAAAAACAACAACACCAACAAAATGATCTGGGCTTAAATGGCTGATTTTTCTTTTTCATTTTTAAGTGACAGGCAAGAGTTGGTGAATTATCTGTTTTATTTATAAATTCATCTATCTCTTTTTAATTTGGAGAGGGATGACTTTAATATGAACCCAAGATATTACAATATGAATGAGACATGGACTCCCTTGTTAAAGGGGTTACAGTTCAGCAAGGGCTATAGAGTAATCCCATTGTTGGCAGCAATGCTACTTTGTCTGGTGTCTTCTCAACCCCTTCGTGTCTGAAAGGAATCCCACTAGTCTGCCAAATTTTACCTCTATGACCATTTCCCCATGAAATTCTTAAATTATTTGTACCATTTTAACATTCAACATGAGTCAAATGTGCTGTCTATTTATTCTCAAAACTCCACTGCCATGTTCTCAAATGGGCACACTTGCATTACCTTTACTAACATCTTTGTAGCTAGGCATGGCCACATGACTGGAATAGACCATGGAAAAAGCAGTCCCACATTGTCCTTCCAAGCTTAGTTTGTTAGGAAGTGATGGAGGAAGGTCTTTGGCTAATAAAGAAACTGCCTTGACCCATCTGATAGAGTAGAATTTAGATAGGCGGAGTAAACAGAACAGAATGCTGGGAGGAAGAGGAAGTGAGCTCAGACTCGATAGCTCTCCTCTCTGGGGCAGACATGATGAAGCTCCGACCCAGGATGGACGTAGGCTAGAATCTTCCTGGTAAGCGTACCTTGGGGTGCTACACACATTATTAGAAATGGGCTAATCCAGGTAAGAGAGTTAGCGGAGAAGAGGCTAGATATAATGGGCCAAGCAGTGTTTAAAAGAATACAATTTGTGTGTTGTTATTTCGGGGCATAAGCTAGCCAGTGGCTGGGAGCTGGGTGGCAGGAACGCAGCCCGCAGCTCCCATAACAAGGAAGTCCCTGTGTAATGTTTTATATTGGTCTTTCTCTAATTTACAGGCGAAATATAGCAGATGAAACAGACACACAAGATGGAAGAGCAACATATAATGAATTTGTCTAGTGTGAGAAGGTTTCTGAAGATTATATGGATCCTTGTGAGACAGTCCTATACTGAGAACTTACTGATTAAGAAGCTAAAATTTCTAGGTGACTTTCTGTAACAGCAAGCCTCTGAACACCAATGAGCCCTGTCTTCCTTTCACAGCTTCAGCATCTGTAATGCCTGCTTTTGATTTGAGAGCCACAGACCACCGAACAAAGGGAAGAAATCTTTCACAGTAACCTGCAGGAGGGAAGACACAGGATACTCAATACCAATGTGTTTACAGTTGGTATCAATGAACCTATTTCTCTCTGCCTCACTGTGTGACCTGACCTAATATCTTCTCTTGCTAGAGATTCTCCCATTGCCAGATGGGAAAACATGAGAGGGCATACATGAAAGAACCTGGCTGTGACACTACATAGTACATTTTTATTCTAAATTTTCAGAAATGCAGTTAGAATGTAGAAGATGTTGAAGGAACTTTCAAAGAGGAACGGTTTGTAGCTTCAAGTAGCAAGTCCAAAAAGCTGGAAGATGCCACTCTGGCTACCTTGAGTCATGAACTCTGTGGTATGTTGTACGTGAGAGCATTGACGCAGTCATCTGACATTGTGATTTTTTGAGGTTTGAATCCTAACCCACACATTGGGCATTGAGGAAACTGAGTTTTATCAAGATTATTTTCATCTGAATAATTTTTAAGTTACTTATTTCTTGTTGCCTCTTTCATTATAGGTAACCAACTCATTCAGTAATCCCTGGGCCTTCCCACTTTTTCATTTCATGTCAGAAGCATGAGTCCTGAATGAACTCAGACAGTTGGCTACTCTACTGCAATATCTGAAGAGCCACCATGAAAAAATCTGAATTCTGGGCCTGGCCTGGAGGAAGCAGAAATGTTCATGTTTGAATGTGAAGTTTATGAATACTAAAATGCAAAAGAACTAGGTTTCCTGAACAACCCAAGGAATGGAGCCTGTTGGAAAGAAGGGACCTTAACTGAATAGTTGCTTCAGTCATTTTGGCCTGTGTGCACATTTGCGGGGCACTGCCTTGATTAATAACTGGAATGGAAGAGCTCAGTCTGCTCTGGATGATGCCACCACGGGAAGGTGATCTTGAGTGGTATAACAAGCCTAGGGCTGAGGACTGGAGAGATGGCTCGTGGTTAAGAGCATTGGCTGCCCTTCCAGAGGGCTCAGGTTCAATAACCAATAGCCATATGATGGCTTACTGTATGAAACTACAGTTCCAGGGAATCTGACATACTCTTTTGGCCTCTATGGGCACGAGGCATGTGTGTGGTGCACAGACATACATGCATGAAAGAAGTACCCATCACAGAAAATAGAAAAATAATCTGAAAAGGGCAAGATGGCTGGCTGAGTATGTACAGGAAAGCAAGGCAGTGATCCCAGGTGGTTGCTGCTTTAGTTCCATCTGTCTTAAGTTCCTCCAAGACCCCCACCCCCCGTGATCAGTAGCAGCAGAACCAGTCCTTTCTTTCCCCAGGTTGTTTCGAGTCATGGTGCTTATCACAGCAATGGACAGGAAACCAAGAAACTCTTCCCGTATTTACAGAGCTGCAACACCTGACAAATTTGATCCCCGTTGTGGACGTTAGCTCAACCAGTCGGCTCTTTCCCTTCTAAACATAAAGCATCTTGCTTCTGGTGCCTCTCCAGAGACAGAGCTAATCCATTTTGTTAAGAGAGGACAGTGGAGCATTTCTTACACCCAAGGAGGTAAGTAGATTTTCTATTAACTACTGCAGACTAGCCCAGAGGTCCACATCTAAATAAACGCAGGACTCTCTAGTATAGGTCTCTTTAGTCTAAATGTTAGTTTTTATTTCTCCTGGAAGGCACAATGAATTGAAAGGAAAGTGATTGGTGGTTATAGGAGTAACCAACCACTTTTTGATTGGATTTAGGGCCACTTGGTGAGATGAAATCTGGCACTGCTTAAGTAACCAAGTCTCTGAGACTAAATTGGTATTGAGCCTAGGGAAAACCTTCTAGTATAATATTGCTAAAACAAAAACAAAAAGAAAAAAAAAAACAGAGCAATAAAATAACTCATCATGACATACCCATAGATCAGTGTGCTGTTCAACATTTGTCAGACTGACTTCTTACAGTAGATAAGAATTAACACAGAGACCCAGAATTGGACAATGTGCAGAGAATAAAGACTTGAAGAACTCAGTCCTAAATGGGACGTCTTCATCAGACCCCTCCCTGGTGTAGGAGGTCCTTCTGTCTTTGTGTTGCTTTCATTGGTTAATAAAGAAACTGCTTTGGGCCTGTTGATAGGGCAGAACTTAGGTAGGAAGGAAGAAGGAATTGATTTCTGGAAGGAAGAAAGCAGAGTCAGAGAGAGACACCATGGATCCACCACCAGAGTAAGACATGCTGCTGAAACTTAGCAGGTAAACCACTGCCACATGGTGATAAACAAATTAATAGAAATAGGTTAAATCAAGATGTGAGAGTTAGCCAATAAGAGGCTAGAGTTAATGGGCCAAGCAGTGATTTAATTAATACAATTTCTGTTTGGTTATTTTGGGGCTAAGCTAGCTGGGTGGCTGGGATGGACAAGCAGGCCCTCTCCTGTTACATCTCCCTTCAAGGCTCAGGGAACTATGTGGAAGAAGCAGAAAGATTCTAAGAGCTAGAGGTGGTGGGTGACTCCAAGGAAACAGTGTCTTCCAGACATGACTGTACTGATGCACATATGAACTCACAGAGACTGTGGCAGCACACACGGGACCCCCACAGGTTCAAACCATAGTCCCAGCCAGAACTGAGAAGGAGAGGCAGACACCAAGTCCCATCCCTAACTAAGAAGCTTTTTGCAATAAATGCCAGCTGGCAAAGGGGAAATCAGTGTTCTCTAGGGCTATGTCTCTGGTGTATCAACCATAGTCCAAGCCAGGACCTATGCTCAGGAGTAGTTGGCAACCACATAGTGGACTCAGTGGTTTTTTTTATTTAGTTTAGTTTTGTGATTTCTTTATTATTATTATTTTGTTCATTTGTTTGGTTTTAGTGTGTACATATGTGTGTGTGAGAGAGAGAGAAAGAGAGAGAGAGAAAGAGACAGAGAGAGATGGAGAGAGGGAGCATGAAGCTTGGTGTGTAGGGAAATGGGTAGGATCTACAAGAAGTTGAAGGATGGGAAATATAATAAAAATAGGCTTTATAAAAATTTTTACATAAAAATTAAAAAAGCAAAAATGATTTTTCCATTTGGGTGTATTTGGACACTTTCTTCTTCATTCATTATTTTATCTGATTAATTAAATTAATCTAAACTTAGTTTCTCTTCCCTCCAGACTGAAAGTTTCAATATGACAAAGCCCTTCTGATTTCAGACTTAAGTTTTATGATCTCCTTCATGTTTCCCAGTCTTCAGTCAAGTGGGGATACCTCACACGTTTCTACCTCTGCTGTTTCTCTCTGTTATTCTCTGTCCTCCATACACCCCACCTAGACAGCTTTGTTAGTCAGTGACTGTTCATCATAGCAAATTACCCAATAAGGAACTCAAGGTGGATGTTTTAATTCATGCTTTCAGAAGGTTTAGTCCATGGTCATTTAGCCTGTTTCTGGCCCCAACGTGAGACAGAATGTCATACTGCTAGCACCATGTGGAAGGTATTTCTTACCTGGCAAGGGACTGGAAGCAGAAAAATGAGAGAATGCAGGAAGGATCCAGACACAGGATATACCCTGTAAAGGTGACCTGCTTCTTCTAATCAGGCCTCACCTCCACAGTTCCAGTGTATTCCATTAATCTATCAATAAACCATTGATTAGGCGAGAACTTTTATGAGTTAGACTTCTTGGGAAAGGCCATCATGGATATACCGAGAGGTGCGCTGTGCTGGCCTCCCAGCTAAGTCTTGATCTAGTCAAATTGATAATTAAATTAACCATCCATCACACGTGTCCTCCTAAAGTCCTAGCAATGTCTTCCTTGCTCCTTCCTTCTCCTGATTGACTGAATGTAAACATTCCATTTTCAGTTACTGCCACAGTAACTCAATTCTATTTACTGAGTTTCTAGGTTCCTCATGGGAAGAAACAGATCATACACACACTTCATGCTATAGCTTCTAAGTTAACCTAGCACAGGAAAATGCATAGTAGGTACTCTATAGATCTTTGTTGATTTGCAGTGGAGGGGATTAAGGGATGAAGGAAGACTTTTTTGCCTTCTCTTCAGGCTGTGATTTGGAGATGGGGCAAAGGCTAATTTGTTGGCCTGCATTTGATGAGAATCATGATGGAAAACAGCAGTAAAGGGAGGGGTTCAGCAAGTGGCGGGAGTGTGCCTGAATATCTTAGGAGTCAGAGCCCAGGCTGTCTTACCTTTAACCAGGCCACAGATCACTGTGGCTTAAGGGTTCCTTATGGCTCTTTCCAGCATCCTGGTAATAGATGGAGGCAGCCAGAGACCATGTTCTGGATCTGAACTCTTGGCTTCTTGGGATGACAGTTATATAAGGTTGCACGGCACCTTCTCTTTTGGGTTGGAGGTAGGAATGGTGGGAGGAGGAGGAGTCCTACTGGTCCTGGAGAGGAGAGGCCAGATCTGCCTCTCTACCATGTATACCCCTTCCAAATGTGCCTCAACATGACATTCTCCACCTAATAAAATACCTGGAGAAAAAGTGGTTTTGTTTTCAGACTAATTCTTTTTTCAGACTGAAGATCATGTCTTGGCAAGGTGATCCATCACCAGTTTTTTCCCTCCCAAATCCTTCAAGATGGATGCTCACCTTTTCAAATCTGCATGCTTCATCCATGTTGCTTCTCCCTGCACCTTCATCCCAATGTATTTTCCCAGATTTCTGCCGTCTGTACCATGTTTATTTAGTTTCTTCTCGAATATTTCCATTGATGTCAGGAAACGTAATACCAATGGCCTGGAGCAATACCAAAGCTAGATGTGCTAGGATTGGCTAAAATAACCTTAACCATATTACTTCACACATATTCTGGAAATTTTTTTTTCGTATTCTGCAAGAGGATATGAGGCATAGCCATAAATAAAGATAAGACTTAGATTTCAGTCCCACTCAGAGACTGTCTGTTTCTAGGACATGAATTGGATGCCTTATGGCTCGTGCTTCTGTGCCCCTTGTCATGGGAGGTACAAAACCTCCAGTGACTTGAAATGGCTAGGACTACCAACCACAATCTCAAGAAGTAAAATTTCATGTTTTCTTTGAACCTCAGACTCTGTCTGAATTCAGAAGCCATTGGATCTGTGAAGCTTCAGAGCCATCTACAACTTAGGAAAGATACAGTATACTAGCCATATTACCCACATAACATATTCAGCAGGGTAAGGCCCATAAGAAATACAGCAAGAGCCACAAAGAAACAAAACACTGAATACAAAAAAAGGATGACTAAAGCTCACCATCATATCATCTTCAGATCCTGGTTTACTGACCTGGACCAGGAAACTGACATCGGTGTTTTGAAATCTAGTTGGGGCTTAGGGTATAGTTCCATGGTGGAATACATGAATTTGATCCCTATCAACAAAAGAAAAAAAAGTGTAGATGTAGGATACCTAGAGAACACGTGAGTATACATTTAAAATTCTTGCTAAGTTGACAATAAAACAAGGCATTTTTTTCTAAATCAGTGCATCTTGGAAAATAGGTTGAAGATGCCCATTTACCCTTAGATTGTGTGGCAGAAAGAGACTGAGACTTGGAGAGTTCCAGGAAATGGATTTGCGGTCTTGAACAAGCCATTTCAACTTTCTGGTTCTGTATGAGCTGAAAAATTACACTATTGCACATTAGAGGCATGCATTTCACGGGATTCTCACAGACTGGCATTGTATTGATATGGAAAATGGACCAAGAACAAGGACTCGGCGTTTTAATGGGCTAAGGAAGTGGGCACATTCTTCCCCCTTTTCTTGCCACTTTTGAACATTTATACTGGGAGACTCAGTTCTCTGACCACATGAAAATCCCATTAGGCCTAATATCTCAGTCTACCTTGGTGGTTCATGAAGAACAACCAAAGTTTTAGCTCTGTCTACATGAGGCCTCCAGACAAAACTGGAACTGAATGTTCTAATTTGTATTGAATTGTTTGCCAAGCAAATATGGAGTTCTTTTGATACGAGCAAGGGTATTGACACCAACATAGTTCTTAGCAGTAGGCAGGGAGGCAGGTCTAACCTGCATTCTGCCTACTTCCAGTAGCTATGCATTAATCTTAATGTAAGGGCATCCAACTGCCTCCTGTGGGGTGTTCAGTGCTTTTCGGTGTATGGTATCAAAGGCTAAGGCTGCCAGGCACATGATGCCCCCCAAAAGGGTGCGATCTGAGAAAAGGCTGTCTGGGCACTAGGCTATTTAGAATATTTACCTGTCATAAAGAGGGCCACAATCCTGGAATTATCATTACAGAGTCAATCAATATTTATTGGAAACCTATTCTAGGCACAGTGCCAATATTTTCTGACAGTGGTATTTGCCCATTTCTAGGTTCACCCCAATTCGGTCTCTCAAGGAAACTGGCCATTGCATAATGTTTGTAAGAGAGAGTAACTCAGCTCTTCGTAGCATTCGTGGGACCCCTTACGATGACGAGCTGAGGTCTCTGATGCATAGTCATCAATCGATATCTGACTCTTGATGAAAGACTCTGTCAGCATTCTCTTTAATCTCCAGATCGTCTTTCCCCCAGTAAAACGGGACTAGTTCACAGATCAGTTCAAATGTATGAACAGGGCCGAACTGAACAGTCCTTACTACCTTGTGATAGAACTCATATTGGGCATGAGTTGGCACCCGGTACCTATGGGCCCTGGTTGATGGCCTCTCTTGCTGGTAGCAAATCTCTGTCTCAGGAATGGGGCTCCCTAGAGAAATTCCTGTTGTCAAAGCTGCCCTGAGCTCCAGGTCTGGCCTGACATTTTGGCAGCAAAGCTGAAGAGAAGCTGTCTCTCACTCTGAGGTTTTTCAGTCCATAAAGCAGCAGCAATTTGGTTGTGGAAGACCCCGGCAGAAACACAAGAGAAAATTGAAAACACACAAGCACATTTGCTGGGTTTAATAGCCCTTCTCCTACTCTCTACCTCCGGTACCTTAGGCATAAATTGCTGACCTCTATTTAATTTTCTGAACTGCAAGAATTATGGCCCCAAAGTTCAGTGAATTGGAAGAGGTAAGCTTTTATGCCTCTGAGCCAGCTTCCCCATACGCATTAAGTCTACAAATAAAAGCAACATTTCTATTTATACTTCCTGGGGTTTGTGTATTAGGGAAGCCAAGCACGTCCCTGCATCTCTGCGAAGGTGACTGCATGGTCAAATCCGTGCCCAGGTAATGTGACGGAGCCTTCCAAACCGGGCCAGAGGAAACAACTAAAGCAGATGGACAAGAGATATTAAAAACAACACACGCAATTTCATTCGGGAAAGGGCACCTGCTCAAACAGTGTTTGTTTGATTCTCCTTCTGTTCATGGGTGACAAATGTGTACTAGAGGAAGTCCTACGTGCAGAGCCTGGCTACTCACCTCTAATCAGAGCAGGATCCCAAAAGGTCATCCGGCTTCCTCTACCCACATGGCAATGGATCCATGCAGCATCACCCACCTCATTCCAGACACAGCATGTACCAATGTAATCATTCAGTTCCACACACGGGAACAGCCCCTCTCTAGACACTACTGGACTAGAAGCTTCTGTGCCAGGCTAGCATCCCCCAAGAAAAGGACACATCCATGTAGATGGTCCAGGATGATGGGCGGTTCATGATTTACTCTTTAATGTTATTGTTTCCTGCCCCTCCCTCTTGCCTATCCTTAGGCCTACGTCTGTTTTCTTCAAACATCCAACTGTTCTGCTATTTCTGTCGAAACCTTCGTTTCCCACTCCATTCTTCCTGCATGTGTCCTACAAAGAAAATTTCAATATGGCGTGGGCAAGCCTGCATTAGTCACCCTCTCCAAGGACCAGCTTTGCATGTTTTCAGGGAAATATTTTCAGGAAATATTGCTTAGGTCCAAAGATATGAGTCAGATGGTGAGGACTTTATGTCCCTTGGCAGACTGCAAAGATGGGCAGCGGTTCTTTTTGAAACCTTCACTGTGGCTCTGTCCAGAGCCTCTGCTTGGCGAAGGGCTAGGTCATAGCAACCCACGTCTTAACACATTTTGTCAAAGCTGAGCCCAAGGCATCGGTCTCTTCAGTCAGCTACTGGAGCAGAGCTGAGACAAGTGCTGTTTCTTTAAACCATTCCATTTAGAGCAATTTGGTATTTGACCGTAATTTTGTTGCCTTTCTTTCTTTTTTATTTTTTTTAATTTTATTTATTTTTGAGCCAACAGCTAGAGAAAAGTGAGGCCATTTTCCACCCTCTGGTGCCATTTCTGCAGCCAAGTTTACGCTTCCATCAGAATTTGTCACTTAAAAGTCTCTCCCAAGGTCCTCTGCTTTCACCTATTAGAGCCTGCCTCAAACTCGAACGTGTTCATCTCCTTAAAAATGAAGACTATGAGACAGAGGAACTCTCTAAGATTTGACAAGCTCAACAAGATGCCAGGTGGGACTGATGGCGCTGTTCTGTGGTCCACACCTGGTCCAGAAAACATCCAGTCTTGTGCTACCTAACACAGCCCACACTGCATGTAGCTACTGAGCTTGGAAACACAGCTAGTGCCAGTACAGGCTTCCTAAAAGTGCAAAACACACACTAGATCCCACAGAATTAGTAGGTAAAAATGAATATGCAAAAATATCTCATGAGCCAGGCAGTGGTGGTGCACACCCCTAATCCCAGCACTTGGGAGGCAGAGGCAGGCAGATCTCTGTGAGTTGCAGTCTGGTCTACAAGAGTTAGTTCCAGGACAGGCTCCAACGCTACAGCAAAACCCTGTCTGGAAAAGAAAAAAAAAAAAAAAAGAGGAAATCTCATGAATAATTAAAAAACACTAATAACATTTAGAAATGATGAAATCTTAAGATAACAGATTAGTTTATATAAAATTCCAATTATATGTTTCAGCTCATTAAATCTAGTACTTAAGCTTATTTTACCAGTTTCTTTTTGCTTTGACGCCTGTAGGCTCTCCTCTTGTTTCCTAGGACCCTAATGTCAGACTCCAGGTTGACTGCTGAGTTCTGAGACCTCTCTGAGGCCAGTATGCTCACTCACTGCTACTGCTGATCTCTCCTCAAGCTCGAGGATCCACACAGTCTCTCGTACTCTTACCTAGATAGCAGCTCGGAGCTGCCAAGGTTGGACGAATCACTGAGATGCTGCTTAGAACTGGGAGGGAACAAAACGTGATTATCAGGTTGCCTAGAGATAAGAGAAAAAGCAAAACCTCACACATAAGAAATGGCTGATGATTTAAACAGTAAATTTACCTCGAGAAGGGCATCATTTTACTGTGGGAATACTAAGTTCAGGCTAGCCCGTTTTAACATCAATCTGGAGTTGTCTGAATTGTATATATAAGAGATCTGTGCTTGGACAAATCGGAGCTCCCCTTTCATGGGCAGGCACATTGAACTGGTAAACGGAAACTTGTGAAAATTTGTTGTAGGCAAGTGATTGAACTGCAAAGTTATCAACGTGTGGTACCCGGAGGGTTAGGAAAGAAAAGCAGAGATGCTTAGCAAATAATTAGGATGGGAATCATGTGTTTCTGATAATTACTAAATACCTTGCTAAACTGGATACAAGAAGATGCCAATGGGTCTTTCTCATGTCCCTCATGCTCCAGTCTCTATCAAGAATCAGAGGGTGATGTAATATGAACCCAGAGTGTGGAGAGGAATTCATCAGCTAGGCACTGGGTAGAGAAGCATGGGAAAGAGGACATAAAGAACTGGAAAACAGTGCATGACAAAAGCGTTCACAAAGAAGCATGGCTCCTTCCATTTCCCTCCACACTACTGGCTAAAATACGGGTGTGACTGTTGTGACTCAAGTAGCCACCTCGAACCATGAGGACCACGTATGGTCTGAGCGGGGCAGAGCAACAAGAGAGAAAGAACAAGATCCCAAACATCGGGGAGCTGGATCTTTCAGTGAAGTGTTCGCTTTGCAAACATGAAGACGTTAGCACAATCCGAAGAACCCACACAGAAATACTAGATGTGGCGTGTACAGACAGGTGGCTCACTGGGGTTGTCTGGCCAGCCAGTTTAACCTAATTGGTAAGCTCCAGGCCAGAAGGAGACTCTAAAGATGTTACTAATTCCTAAAGATGACAGCTGAGATTGTCCTCTGGCCTTCCCATGTATGTATGTACACACACACACACACACACACATACACACATGCGTGCGCACGCATCCACACACATATGTGCACACGCACACTATATTCAGGAAGCTCATCTTTCTGCCGAATTTTTCTGAATTCTTGATTTAATTCTCCTAAGGGCTAAATGAAAAAATCCCAACCTGGTTTTGTGTATGCTTCTTGACTTTGCTCCCTTCACAGTTAAACTACATCTAAAATATAGACACAGCAAGCAAGCAACCCAAGGAAAGAAACCCAGTGATCTAAAGAGGTGCAAGAGCTAGCTAGTATTGGGTTTCTTTGAAGAGAAAGCTTTGACAGGGAGTCCGGCTGAGCATGCCAGTTAGGAGAGGAGGAAGTAACATCTGGAGCAGTTAGGAGAATGTGTCACAGTGGTTTGGGATTTTAATCCCAGCTGTCATGGTATGAACCCATGGCTTGGGCAGAGTTTATGTTATTTCCCTGGGTTCTCTCATATGTTATTGAAAGTTAGTTTATGCCTTTCGGATTTTTTTTTTTTTTTTGCAATGCCAACATGTCAAGCAATACTGCAGCAATGCAGAACATGCCACAGTACCTGGCAAGGAGTAAATAGATCCTGTTAATATTTGAAAGAAAAGGCAGGAAGCCCTGGGGACACATTCCTCCTCACATCTTTGATTTTGACAGGGTCTCCCATAAATGCTTTGTTAGGGGCTCATACCAAAAATGCCTGTGAGAACCCAGAAGTTGATGGGAGGATTCTTCATTAATTAAACTAATTAGCAATTCACTGTGACTGCCTGTGAGGTTACACTGTCACAGCACCACAAGCACAGGAAAAATAAAAGCATCATTACCAACAATCTGTCAGGAAAACAAAGCAAAACTTTCCGAAGGATCACTTCCTTCATCTCTTCTTTCCTTTCTCTGGGAAATGGATAGGTGCATAGCTAGCCTGAGCAAGCCTTTCTGTGTTTGCGTTCAAAGGATGATTATAACTGTAATAATGATAACAATGACATCCATCAGAGCATTCCCCACAATCAAATGATACAATAAGGAAACTAATGCTACGCAAGGATTTCACCTTGAACAAATCCTTACTAGGAGCCATGGAACGAACACCTGACTTTACTGATCTTGGCTAGACCAGTTTAAGGTGCTGAGGTTAGCACAGGTTGGCCCAGGAACCCTGATGCTGTGGATGAGATTTGCTAACTTGTTGGTGATTTGGTTAACACTGGCTGATCCAGAAAGCCCTCAACCATGGTGATTGATATCACTCATTTAACCCTACTTCTCTTCCTAAAACAGTTTAAGCTGGGCACAGGACCAAGAGAAACAGTGTATAAGCCTGTAATTGCTTTCGTCAATAGACAGCAACAAGCAAACAGATCATCAAGTGTACAGGAATACTGCTAAACTCTGTTCATGTCACATAATCTGCTTTGTCTAAAACCCTGCAAGAGAATGATAGTGACCACTCTGATTTTATAGATAGTGATGGGCTTAGTGGGAACATATATTTAAGAAAAATGTGTGTGTGTGTGTTTGTGTATGCGTGTGTGTGTACAAGCTGGAGACAAGCTTCATTGGGGGTTCACATCCCAAAGAGGATGTTTGGAGTGTGTGTGGAGTGAGGTGTGGGGCCGACAAGATCTGAGGATGAACTGGGATGGCTGCTGTTAATCCCAACTGTGAGAATAAGACCATTGCCATAATTTGAGTCAAATTTGAAGTGAGCTTGATTTTTATATGGGGATGCCCAGTGACTGACTCCTAGGTAGGTTAAAGAGAGCAGCCCCAAATCCATCTCCCCCCACATCTTTTTTTTCTCGAGACTGTGTTTCACTATGAAGCTCTGGTTGTCCTGGAACTCACTCTGTAGACCAGGCTGGCCTGGAACTCACAGAGATCCACCTGCCTCTGATTAAAGGCATGTACCACCACTGCCCAGCTTTCTTGGGGTCCTTTTTTAAGGAGTAAAATCATGAGTAGTTTTTCTAGAAAGGAGGCAATGGATCAATAAGGAAACACACAAAGAAAAAATCTTTAAAAACATCATATGGTCACAATGTGATTAGGGAGAGGCCTGGGAGGGTTAGAGAGGGCCAGGAATGGTAAGGGTATTCTCAAAAACAAATCAAGGTTATGGGTTGGAGAAAGTCAGGTTCTAGAAAACAGAGCAGTTCAATTCTACCAATAAATAGAAACTTATTTTAAAAACTACAGCATACTGGCTCCTTCCTTCAAAATGGAGTTAGGTAGGTTCCTCACTGCCTGCGCATTTATTGGAAAAAGAATGCATCTTTTAAACTATACCATTGCACACAGGATTAAATGGGAAAAGGAGATGTGTGAACTGGGAGGGGGCTTGAGATGACAATAGGCCCCAGTCACATGTTAACGGAAGGGCTGCTAGTTCCTCTTGCCAGAGATAAGAATTTCTCCCCTTTCTTAGCAAACCGGAATTTTCTTTAAGCCCCTGAGGAATTGGGGACTTGTCTAAATGCCTGACCTTGGGAAAAGGATTTTCTTGGGAATCAGACACTCCATTATAGAATATTCCAGGTTTTTTGTATGTCTTAGTTTATCTAAATAGCTAAAGTTTAAAGTGAGCAAAAACGAAGCTAGACAAACACTACTGTGAACTCTAGATTACCTTATGAATTTATAAATCTTGATTATCAAATATACCTTATTTATCAGGCATATATTATCTTAATTTTCTAACAGCTTGGTACCAACGTGCATGGAAGTAGGCAGAGTTATCAGCTATCTGAGCGTACAGTAGTGGGGACTTTTTCCAAAAAGCTATTTTGTTTAAAGAAGCTACGATTGTACACATTTTTATCCTTCACCAAAGCCCACACAAAATTTCCAAAAGGGAAAAGCATAAAGTGGGATTCATTTAAAAGTAAAGGGGTCCTGGAAAATTGTGATCCACAAAGTCGAAACGCTGGAACTTTGTCAAGCACAAATGGTTGCCATGAGGTTCACTCACGTGGTGTGTGTGTTGCAACCTAGGTTCTTTCTTTTCTTTGAAATGTAACAAGGGCATTTTGTTTTAGTTTTGTATTTGCATTTATTCACTGTGCAAAGCTGTAGGTGGAGTTTTTGTTTTTTGGGGGAAATGCTGGCTCCCCAAAATGCTGGCACAGAGACTTACTATTAATAATAAATACTCCACCAGGTCTAGTAAGGTGAGCATCCAAACTGCCTAGGCTCCCCCAAAGCCAGTACGTGCAGTAGGATCAAAAACCCACTGCCATTGTTCTTGAGTTCTCCGTAGTCCTCATTGTCCCAAAATAAATAAAAAAATAAAAATAAAAAAGCAATATAATTCTTTTAAAATCCAAAAAAAGTCAGAGAAACACCCACATTTGAACCCCTGATAATAAATTAAAAAAATTAAATATATAAAAAAAAGAAAAAAAATAAATACTCCACCAACAGCTTAAGCTTGGTTTTTTAGCTAGTTCTTATAACTTAAACCAACCAATTTCTATTAATCTATGAGCTGCCCCGAAGTTCATTTACCTCATGTATGTACTTCCTATCCTGCTTGTTCTGCATCTCATGGCATCTGCTCAGACTGTGCCCTTCTTTTTCCAAGCATCTTCCTAGTCCGGCTGTCCTGCCCAATCACTATAGGCCAGTCAGCTCTTTATTAACCAATGAGAGTAATACATACTTACAGTGTATGAAGACTGTGCCACAGCACAAAGTGATAAGTATAGAATGACATTTTCAGTTAAGGGTCTCATGTACTTACTTCGACCACGTTTACATGTTATGTTGCTGCTTCCTAGTCTCCTTCCTCTTTGTTCATGTTCTCTTCCTACATTGCGCTCATGGGCATGGTATCTTATAGGCTATTGGCTGAAGGAGCTCCCACAGCACATTTGTATATGTTGATGTTACGGTAGCAATAAAGATCCACTTAGAAAAACTCATTCTGGTCAAGAGAATAGAATCTCTGGCCTGGATGGAGACCTGAGAGTCTAAATGGGCAGGATCAAGCACTTGGCTGAGAAAAGAAGGTAGGCTCACCTTAAGCCTTACTAAAGAGATAGGTAGGAAAATTCTAATGAGTCTTTGTACTTCTTCCCAGAATTCCTGACCTACTGCAGTAGCTTACTGGGCCACAAGTATGTGACTTGGCAAGTCTGGCTGCTTTTCTGAATTATTTAGAATAATGTCTCCTTTTTTTCTTTTGGTCTTTTTTTCCCTAAGCATGCTTTCCTTAATTCTCCATGTTTCCCCAACATTTTGGGCTTCTGTAGTTTTGCCCAAGGTCTTCTACCTGCTTGTGTCTACTAGACAGCTTGAGTCTGACCTCCATGTCATCTTGCTTTCCCCCTTCTCCATCCCATTCTCCTGCTTCAGACAGCTCTGAGCTTCTGTACAGCGTGCCGGATATGGGATGCTTTCTTTCAAACTCTAATAAATAAAATGATCCTTACACTTCCATTTGAACCCATTCTTAAATTATTTTATTAGTAAGACTAAGAATCCCCCACGAAGGGACACCGATTTCCTCGGTATCAACTAAAGACCATGAAGGGACCCCCAAATTACAGCATGTGCAAATCCAGGTGTCTCATATGAGGAAGAGTACACAGTATCATTCACTTTCCCGTAAATGATATAATTTCATTCTCTTAAAAAAATGCATTCTCTAAAGACGGTATGGATGGCATTGATACAAAAGCAGGATAGAGACACAACAGGAAAGAAAACTGTAGACCTATTTCATTGATAAACAGATGCAAAACTCCAAACAAACAAACCAAACCTTGCAAAATGAGCTCTAAATCACATTAAAAAAATACATTATGCTTTACAGAATCAGAAAAAAAAATCCAAAAATTTTATTTACATCCAAAAGTCCATGAGTACACAAAGAAAGTCTAAGCAGAAAACACAGCCAGAGAATTACGTTTCCTGGTCTCTTACTATACTAAGCACAACAGTGACCAAGTGTAGTCCTGGCACAAAAAGAGAAGTATAGACCAATGGAATGCAACAGAGGCCCAGAAGTAAACACATGGTATGGCTACCCAACTGTTATAAGTGTTTTAGAAATATACACTGGAGGAAAGACAGCCTTTTCATTTAATTTTCCTGGCAAAACTGGATATCTCCCTGCAGAAGAATGGAGGTAGATATGAATCTCTTTACTCTATACAAAGCCAATTTAAACTGGGTTAAAAACCTTAACTTAAAATGGAAAACATTGAAACTGCTAAAGGAAAATGTAGGGAAATACTTCTGGATATATGCACAGACAAAAAATTCATAAGTAGAACCCCAAGTTTGCGGAATAGTCTCAGAAATAGATAAACAGAATTATATGAAATTAAAAAACTCTTTCATGGCAGAAGAAACTATTTTCAGAGCCTATAGAATGGGAGGAAATTTTACTCTACTTCAGACAGAGGGATAATATCTAGTATATATATATATATATTTCTATACCTCCAATCCCCTAAACTCTCAATCAATAAATGGGCCAATAAACTGAACAGATGGTTATCAAAGTAATAAAAATAAATCACAAATAGATAGTTTAAAAAGTGTTCTATACATCTAGCCACCAGATAAATACAAGTTAAAACTATTTTGAAATTTGATCTCCCTCCAGTTAAAATGGCTACCATAGAGAAAAGAAGTGACAAGTGTGGATGAGAATGTGGGGAAAGGGGACAGTTCCCCCTGTTGCTAGGAGTTGCAGCAGCTATGGAAGTCAGTATGGTAGCACCTCAGCATTATATAGCTGTATCATTCGTGGGCACACACCCCAAGGACTCTAAATACTAGAGAGATACTTGTACATCCATGTTTATGACTGCTCTGCTCACAAGAGCAAGAAAATGAAACAGCCTAGATGTTCATCAATAGATGAGCAGATGAGGAAAATTCATAAATAAATAAAATTTATTCATTTGTAAAGAAACTTTAAATTGTGAAAATTTCAGGAAGATGGGTAGAATTAGAAAACATATTAAGCAAGGCAACCCAGGTTCACTTTGACAAGCAGGTTCTAGCTTCTAATTACTAAATACATGTACCTAGGTAGGTATAATTTGCAGATAAAGGCCAAAAAACTAGAAAGAGGCTCCTGAGACAGGAAAAACAAAGAATCTCAAACAAACCTTTAAAGGACAGGCAGGGAGACAATAGAATCATGAAATACTAGCCAAGAAGAGGGGATATTGGCGATCAAAGGGTTCCTCAGGCAAAGGGGTCAGGTCAATGGATAGAGTGAGGAAGAGGAGGAGAATAGACCAAAATGATGCCTGGGAAAAAATGTCACAAGGAAACCTATTACTTTAAAAGCTAACAAAAAGGTAATTGAAAAAGTAATTTTGTTCTTATTTATGACTGAATAAAACTCCACCATGCATACATGCCACATTTTCTTTATCCATTTATGTTCTGATGGTCACATAGAAGTTACCTGTAGCTTGGTTATTCTGGGTCTTATCACAAATCTGAATGCATAAGTGGCTGTGTGGTTGGCTGATATAGAATCATTTGGGTCTCTTCCTAGGACTGATATATCTAGGTCATAGGATAGTTCTCTTTTTAATTTAATTTTTTTGAGGCAATTTCGCCCTGATTTCTGTAGTGGCTGTACGTGTGTACATTCCCAACAACACTATAGTGATTTCTCTCCCATCTACTGACCTCCGAAGGTTTTGTCTTATTGCAGTGTTTTAAAGACAACACCATTCTGCTTAGGGTAAGTTGAGACCTATGAGTCCCTGACTGCTAATGATGTTGAATATTTTTTCTGTATATTTTTTGGCCATTTCTGCTTTATATTTGAGAAGTGTCTGATCATTTAATCTATTTGTTCATTAGGTCATTTGGGATTTTAGTGTTTAGTTCATTGAGTTAAAAGAAAAAGCATTATAGATATCGCTCCCCTGAAGATGCATAGTTGGCAAAGTTTTTGTCCTATTGTAGGATGATAATTTTTTTGCTGCATAGAATCTTTACAATTTCACTAATCCAGTTTTTTTTGACACATAGAACTGTTTAATTAGGTTGTCAGCAATTTAGAAAACCAGTTTGTGAGGATCCATCCCGTTCGTCAGAGAGAACTGAGAGCGCAGGTAGCCCTGCAGCTGAGGAACAGCTTTGATCTTTGGCAGAATCTGCGAGTCCACCGTTTTCTGATCAGCCTTGCGCTGCTCTGTAATCTCATAACTAATCCAGTTTTTTAGCTCTTGCCATGATTTCAGTTCCTGAGCCTTTGGAGAGCTTTTCAGCAGGGAAAGGCCTGTGACTCCACCGTCGTTTATTTTCCTTTGGCAGTTTCACACTGTTGAGTTTTATATTAAGGATTTTGATTCATCTTGAATTGAATTTTATCTGGGCACTAGGCATCTACTTTCATCCTGACACTCATTTCTAATAAGATTTCTTAGCATCTTGTGTTGAAGAGTGTCTCTTCTACAAAGCTTTTTTTTTATTTATTTTTGGCACCTTTATCACAAATCAGTGGGATGTTTATAAATTTGTGGACTTATTTCTGTGTTTTCTAGTCTATTCCATTGATCTACCTGAAGGTTTTTGTGCAAGTACAATACTGTGTTTGATACTATGTTCTGTAATATAATTTGAGATCAAATATTGCAATACCTCCAGCATTGTTCTTGTTCAAAATTGCTTTGGCTATTTGTTTTGTTTGTTTTTTGTTTTTTTTTGTGTGTACGTGTACAATGTGTGCTTCTATAAGATATTTAAAATGGGAATTTTGATGGAGATTGCACTGAACCTGAGATCATGTTAGTAGGGCCATTGTCACAACATTAATTCTGTCAAGCCATGAACATAAGAAGTCTTTCTGTCTTCTACTGTCTTCTTCAATTTCTTTTCTGTGTTTTTAAGGTTTCATTGTAGATGTTTATTTTGTTGTTGTTTGTTTTATTTTGTTTTTATTACCTTAATTAAGTTCAGGTATTCTAGTCTCCTGCCCTCAGGCTATGTGAACAGGATTGGTTCTCTGATTTCTTTCTTAAAGTGTCTATCGTTATCTACAAAAACCACTAATTTTTATGTATTGGTTTTGTGTCGTGCTACTTTGCTGAAAAGGTTTATCAGAACTAACAGTTTCCTGCTGGGTGCTTTGGGATCTTTTAAACATAAGGTCATATTATTTGTGGATAGGAATAATTTTACATATTCATATCTTCGATGCCTTAATGTTGAGGCTAAAACTTGAAGCATCACATTGAACAAGAGTGGTAAGAATGGGTACCTTTGTCTCATTCCTAATTTCTTTGAGGGTGTTTACTATAAAGGGATGTTGTTTCTGTCACTGTTCTTTCTTTTCTGTAGCTCCTGAGATGATGTGATTTTTAGTCCTTTTGTGATTTGAGTCTGTTTATGTGCTGTAACACACTCATTGATTGGTATATGTTGAACTATCCTTGCATCCCTAAAAACGAAGTCAACTGGTCATGGTGTATAATTTTCCAAAAGCATTTTTGAATTTTGTTTGCAAATATTTTATTGAAAAATTTTCTGTGTCTACTCTCATTTTAAAGGTGTTCTGCAAATATCCTGTTTTTGTTGTTGTTTTTATGTTAAGACAGTCAGGGTCATCTGGGAAGAGGGATCTTTAATTGGGGATATGACTACGTTAGATTGACCAATAGACAAACCTGTGTGGACATTTACTTGATTAATGATGGATGTCTTCCTGTGGCTTGTATATTTAGTTCTGGGTGTTGTGTGAAAGCAGACTGAGCAAGGTATAGAGAACAAGCCAGGAAGTAGTGTTCCTCCATGGTCTACACTTCAGTTCCTGCCTTGGCTTCCCTCAGTGATAGAGCACAAACTATAGGATGCTATAAAGGGTTTCCTCCCCAGGGTTTTTTCTTTTTTCTTTTTGTTACTGTGTTTGTTGTTTGTTACAGCAATAGAAAGAAAATAAGACAATTGTTGTGTGCTTATCTAGTTTTGGCGTTAGGGGAATACTGACTTTATAAAATAAATTTCCCAGTTTTACTTTTTAAAAATAGTTTATGGAATCATTTGAATATTATTGTTATTAAGTACCTGGTAGAATTGATCAGTGAGTTCCCTTGGCCTTAGGCTTATTTAAGTTGACAGACTTCATTTCTGGTTCAATTTTATTATTCATTAGCCTATTTAAACTGTCTGCAAACTCCTGTTTTAGTAAGAATAAGTCTTGTGTTTTGAAAAATTTATCCATTTCTTCTAGATTTCCTAGTTTATTGGAACATGGTTCTCATTAACATTAGTGGTGATGTAAGGTTTTTTTTTTTTTTTTGGCCTGGTGTGGGTGGGTGTTGAGATAGGGTTTCTCTGTGTAGCCCTAGGTATACTGGAACTTGTTTTGTAGACCACACAGGTCTCAAACTCACAGAGATCTGCCTGCTTCTGCCTCTTGAGTGCTGGGATTAAAGGCATGTGCCACCTTGCTCAGCAGTGATGTAGTTTTAATCTTTAATTTTATTAATTTGTGTCTTTCTACTTTGGTTCTTTTTTATCTTCTCAAAGAACCAAGTTTTGTTTTTTAATTATTATTTTGAATTTCTAATGTGGTATCCATTTCATTAATTTCTATTCTGATATCCTTTACTTATTTCTGTCTACCAGTTCCGAGTTTTCTCATACTGCTAAGATCTTGAAGTTCACCATTAGCTTGTTTGTATGAACTGTCTCTGGTTTTTAGATACAGGCCTTCCAAGCTATGATGTTTCTCATTAGACTCCCAAAGGTCATTGTGGACTATGTTGCTGTTTTTATTTAATTCTAGAAGTCATTTTATTTTTCCCACCGTTTCTTCAGTGAACCACTAATTACTTGAGTGTATTACTTAAGCTTCAGTGTTTGTGTAATTTCTGTGGCTTCTGTCGTCATTAACTTCTAGCTTCATTCCATTATGATAGTATAAAATATAAGGTATTAACATCTCTTCTCGGTCTTTTGGCTAAGATCAAGTGTAGTTATCTGTTCTTATTAGTTTAATATCTGATACGTCCTCTATCCGAGGACAATATATTAAATGGATTTTTGGAAATAGGAGTTGGAATAGGAGCTTTCTCTGTGCACTCCATGCATTGACCTGGTATTGCAGTACTTTCAGGAATGGTACACTTACTTGGGGGAATACATACATACATATATATGGTATTATCTATAGTGATTATATTTCCTTAGATATGAATTGTGACCCAGACTGTAGCATATTTTAGAGATCTCCACAGATGAGAATAATATATAGTATTGTGTAGCCATTGAGTAGAATATTTTGTTAATATTTGTTAAATTTGTTTTATTCACGAAATAGTTTAAGCCTAGAATTTCTTTGTTATTTTTTTTGACTGGGTAATCTGTCAATTGATAGGAGTAGAATATTAAATTGGCCCACTGTTTGTTATTGAATCTAGACCTATAGACCCATTTATCTCCAGTAGTATTAAGTTTATGAAACTAGATGTATAGACAGTTGGTGAATATATATATTTATAAATGTTATATTTTCTTGATGAATTGCTATCTTTATTATTTTTCATTAACCCTCTTTCCCCTTTGACTAATTTTGGATTGAAGTTTTGTCTGTCAGATATAAAAATGGTTATTGATTCTTTTTTCCTGCTTCAAATTCATTAGTATATATTATTCCATAGTTGGTACACTTTAATCCACTTGATCCAGTATGTCATTGATGCTTCCAACGGTGCCTTTTACTTGGCTGATTGGCTTTTGTTTCCATGATTTCTTTTTGTTTCTTTGGCAGAATGTCGATTTCCTTGCAGAATCTTTCCTCTGTGGTGCATTTCTTCTCGATTCTGCTGACTTTTCACTAATCTAGGTTCTAAATTGATTTCCTTACTGCATTCCTAGACTTGTTTCTGCCCTCTTTAAAGTTATTGACTGAAGTGAAAGCAGAACTTTGAATTTCACTTTTGACATTTCAGATATTTTATTACTTTTGTTTTCAGTTTTGGGAGAATTATGGAATTTGGGATGTGCTACAGCGACTTACTTGTTGATACCTTTTGTGTTTCTATGTCGTGTTTTTTTTATGCATGTTAGGATGGATGTATCTTTCACTTTTATTTTTGCAGTTTTCCCTTTGTTTTATTTTATAGCAGTCATTTAGTGGGTAGTCCTCACTTTGGCTTACGTTCCCTACTACTACTTAGAGGAGAGATGAAAGCAGCAGTAAATGACTGGACACAAATCCAGCAAAGGAACTAAGATGCAATAAAAAGTAAATGGGCATTTTAATTACATCTCCATAAGGCGAGGGACAAAAGCCCTAAGCTACTGTCATGATGAAGGACATATAAATAATATTAAAGATAAAGGCGTTACAATTAAAATTAATTCAAAGAGGAGGGAATGAGGAAAGGGAAAAGAAGAGTTGGAATGAGGAAAAAGTCCACGTGCTGAGGAAGGGGAGAAAATGAGAGAAGAGAATGGGAACCGACAGGAAAAGTGGTAAATCATAAAACCTAATCAAGCCCAAGATCTAAACCAATAAAACCATCATAAAACCTAAGCAAGCTTAAGACCTAAAAATGATGAAGATTAGTTACACAAAATAGTAAATAGAATAAAAATGAAAAACTCTGCAACTTTTGCCAGTACTCCTTGATTTTCTGAAACGAAAGTAAGTTCTCCTAGCAGAGTTGGTTTTTGCAGCTAACTTGGCAGATGGACAAGCTTCTTATCTTTCTAGAGTTTGATCGATCCAGTTCAGAGTAACTTGCATACAATCTATCTTTCCTCTGTAATTGAATTCCTGGACAGCAATGAGCTTTCTCTCTGCCCCGCACAGTGATGGTCTCTTTCATGGTGTTCATCCTGCCAGCTCCTGTGCCCTGTGTGCAACATGCCATCAAGCTTTGTGCCAGGGATTTCGATGTCCAAAGGTCTAAAGGTACCACATCCTTGTTTGTGTTTCATTTTGAAATTGGATATTAAAACCTTACCAGGGCTCAGGCTGCCTTTCAGCTAGCACTTCACTGTGCCTGAAGATTGTTCTTGCATTCTGCCCCGTCAACTCCTGTGGGGTGTCTGTGCATCTCAGGATTGGTGCCTGTTTAGGCAAAGTAGGAAGAGACTCTGGTGCTTTTAGCTAGTAGTACTGCCCACGTTTTCTTTCTGCTCTTCCCAGCAAAGCTGTTTGATTGAAGCGCTTCTCTCACTGTTGATTCCCAGCTTTGTCCCCCCCTTAATAGGTAAAGTGCTACAAGCCAAACTGGGTCCTTTTCTCCAATATCTGCTTCCCATAGGACACAGATCTAGCATATAAAATTTTGGCATTTCACTGTTCCCTCCTGGATCATCTCCTCTTCTCTTGTTTGCAGCCCTAGTCAGGTGGTATTGATTTTCTTCTTACTTCTTTGTTCGGTGCATCAACTGGAGTCTGTTGTTTTCTTTGTATATGCAATGTCCCATAGTTCTGAACTTGATGTCATTTATCCACATTGTTTATTGTGCCCTCCCGCCTGCTTTTCCAAGTTTTTTTTTTTTTTTGATCCCTTTTGGCAGTGACAGATCATTTCTTTTACTCAGGTTGATGGAGGCACAGGAGAGAGTTACTTGGTGCTTCTCCACCAGCTTGAGAATCAATTCTGTACACGGTCTTGCTCGTGCCCACACCTCTAGCCTCAATGAAATGTGGTCTGCTGAGTCGCACTGAAGGGGAGCAGATATTTTCATTGGGGGTTTATCTTAAAAAGATATTTCTTTACAGGTTTCTTGTCGTTTTCAATAATAGTTGTAAGCACACTGTAGAAACACAATTTTGTAATTGAATTGTATCAATTACAATTAAAACAATTATATCATAGTAAGGCCTTAGTGACCTCCGGTGTCAGGCAAACAAAGCCTGAGTCATCTCTGGGAGCAGGCAGGAGGACCCCAGTGACCTCTGGGAGCACTGAGCTTCCTCCAGGAGCTCTGAGCAACTAGAACTATGATCCTGATTCCACCTTGAAGAGTACCATCTGAGCCTTGGACCCACTGGCATCTGGTAATCAGAGACACAGCCCCAGCTACACCAATTGGAGGAAAAGATGGATAGACAACAAGGTAAGAACAACTCAAAAACACAAAGAACAACATGGCACCACTAAAAACTAGTAGCTCTACAACAGCAAGACTTAAATACCCCAACACAGATGAAGCAGGAAAAAATGACTTTAAAAATAATCTTAGAAAAATGTTTGAGGCCCTTAAAGAGGAAATGAAAAATTCTTTCGAAGAAGTAGAAGGAAAAACAAACAAAAATTTAGAAGAAATCGGCAATTCCTTTAAAGAACCCCCCCCCAAAGAAAACAATCAAATAAGAAAAAGAAACAATCCAAAACTTGAAAACTGAAATAGAGACAATAAAAAAAAAAAACAACACAAACCAAGGGAATTCTGGAAACGGGAAATATGGGTAAACAATCAGGAACCACAAATGCAAGGATAAACAGTAGAATACAAGAGATTGAGGGAAAATCTCAGGTGTTGAAGACATGATAGAGGAAATAGATTCATTGGTCAAAGAAAATGTTAAATCTAACAAAAGTTTAACACAAAATATCTAGAAAAAATGGGACACCATAAAAAGACCAAACCTAAGAATAATAGGAATAGAAGAAGAAGTCCAACTCCAATGCACAGAAAATATATTTGACAAAATTATAGAAGAAAACTTTCTCAACCTAAAAAACTTTCATAGGACATGCCTATGAAAATAAAGAAGCTTACAGATCACCAAATAGACTGGTCAAAAAAGTCTCCTCTCCACATAATAAGCAAAACACTAAACATACAGAAAAAAAGAAGAATATTAGGAGCTACAAAGGAAAAATGCCAAGTAACATATAAAGGCAGACCTATCAGAATTACACCTGACTTCTCAATAGAAACAATGAAAGCCAAAAGATCCTGGTCAAGTGTTATACAGACATTAAGAGACCCCAGATGCCATCCCAGAATACTATACCCAGCAAAACTTTCATTCACCATAGATGGGGAAAACAAGATATTCCATGACAGAACCAGATTTAAACAATACTTCAGCCACAAATTCAGTCGCACATGAAGTACTCAAAGGAAAACTCCAACCCAAGGAAATCAGTTACACCTACAAAAACACAGACAATAGATGATCTCACAGCAGTAAATTCCAAAGAAGGGAAAAGCAAACAGAATAACATCACCACCACCACCAATAAAAAACAAAAATGACAGGAACTGGCAACCACTGGTCATTAATATCCCTTAATATAAATGGACTCAGTTCACTTATAAAAAGACACAGGTTAACAGGTTGGCTACATACAAGAAATACACCTCAACCTCAAAGATAGACATCACCTCAGAGTAAAGGGTTGAAAAAGAAGTTTCCAATCAAATGGACTAAGAAACAAGCTGTGTAGCTATCTTAATATCCAACAAAATAGACTTCAAACTCACAAGAAACAAGGACATTTCATATTTGTCACAAGAAAAGTTCATCAGGAGGAAATCTCAATTCTGAACATCTGTGCCCCAAATACAAAAAATATATGCACCCTCATATGTAAAAGAAACATTACTAAAGCTTCAATCACTCTCACCACTGAACAGGTCTGCCAGACAGAAACTTAAAAGAGAAATAAGGGAACCAACAGATGTTATGACTTAAATGGACTTAACAAACATCTATAGAAATACCATCCAAACATAAAATATACCTTCTTTACAGCACCTCATGGAACCTTCTCAAATATTGACCACATACTCAGTAACAAATCAAACCTCAACAGATACAAAAAATTGGAATGATCCCATGTATCTTAGCAGATCACCATTACTTCAAGTTAGAATTCAACAGCTATACTAATTCCAGAAAGCCCACAAACACATGGAAATTAAACAATGCTCACCTGAATCACCAATGAGTCAAGGAAGAAATAAAGGAAGAAATTAAAAACTTCCTAAAATTCAATGAAAATGACTGCACAACATACCCAAACATATGGGACACAGTAAAAGCAGTGTTAAGAGGAAAGTTCATAGCACTAAATGCCTACATAAAGAAGCTTGAAAAATCCCACACTAGTGAGTTAACAGAACACTTGAAAGCTCTAGAACAAAAAGAAGGAAACTCACTCAGGAGTTCTAGATGACAGAAAGTAATCAAATTGAGAGATGAAATCAACAAAATAGAAACAAAGAAAGCAATATAAACAATCAATGAGACAAAGAGTTGATTCTTCAAGAAAATCAACAAAATGGTAAACCTTTATCCAAACTAACCAAAAGGCAGAGAGAAAATATCCAAGTTAACAAAATCAGAAATGAAAAAGAGGACATAACAACAGACATGGAAGAAATCCAGAGAATGAATCATCAGGTTATATTCCAAAAACCTGTACTCCACAAAATTGGAAAATGTAAAGATAATGGACAATTTTCTGGATAAATATCACTTACCAAAATTAAATCAAGACTAGATAAGCCAATTAAATAGACCTATAACCACTAAGGAAATAGTAACACTCACCAAAAGTCTCCCAACCGAAAAGAGCCCAGGACCAGTTGGTTACAACTCAGAATTCTACAAGATTTTCAAAGAAGAATTAATACCAATAATCCTCAAATTGTTCCACACAATAGAAACGGAATGAGCATTCCCGACTTTTTTTTCAAGGCTGCAGTTACCCTCAAACCCAAACCACATATAGGCACTACTAAGAATGAGAATTACAGACCAATCTCATGAACATTGATGCAGAAATACTCAATAAAATACACTCAAACTGAATCTAAGAACATAACAGAAAAATCATTCATCATGACCAAGTAGGCAAAGGATGGTTCAACATATGAAAATCTGTCAATGAAACCTATCATATATGTAGATGAATGCAAATAGCATAGTCTCATACTAGCTCAGAATTGATTATTTGCATTCCCCTATACATATATGCAAACTAAAAGAAAAGAAATACATGATCATCTAATGTCATTAGATGCTGAAAAAGCCTTCAACAAAATTCAATATCCCTTCATGGTAAAAGACTTGGAGGGAGCAGGGATACAAGAAACATATGTAAACATAATAAGGCAATATACAACAAGCCAACAGCAAACATCAAAAATGGAGAAAAATTCAATGCGATGCCATTGAAATCAGGAACAAGACAAGGTTGTCCACTCTTTCCAGATCTATTCAATATAATACTTGAAGTTTTAGGTAGAGCAATAAGAAAATAAAAGGGGATACAAATAAAAAAAATAAAATTCAACTCTCACTATTTGCGGGTGATATGATAGTACATATAAGTGACCCCCAAAATCCTACTAAGGAACTCCTACAACTGACAAACACCTTCAGTAATGTAGCAGGATACAAGATTAACTCAGAAAAAGTAGTAGCCCTCCTTTACACAGATGATAAATGGGCTGAGAAAGAAATCAGAGAAACATCACCCTTTACAATAGCCACAAATAACATAAAATATCTTGGGATAACTCAAACCAAACAAGTGAAAGACCTGTATGACAAGAACTTTAAATCTTTGACGAAAGAAGTTGAAGAAGACACCAGAAAATGGAAAGATCTCCCATGCTCTTGGGTTGTTATAATTAACATAGTAAAAATGGCAACCTTACCAATAACAACCTACAGATTCAATGCAATGACCATCAAAACCCCAGAAAATTTTTTCACAGACCTCAAAAGAACAATACTCAACTGCATATGGAAAAACAAAAACTCAGGTAGCCAAAGAAATCCAGTACAATAAAGAAACTTCTGAAAGCATCGCCATCCCTGACTTCATACCCTACTATAGAGCTCTAGTAATGAAAACAGTCTGGTTTGGCATAAAAACAGGCAAGAGGACCAATGGAATTGAATCAAAGACCCAGATATCTATCCACATACCTATGAACACCTGATTTTTGACAAAAAAGCCAAAACTATGAAATGGAAAAAAGAAAGCATATTTAACAAATGGTGCTGGCATAACTGGATATCAACATGTAGAAGAATGAAAATAGACCCATATCTATCAGCATGCACAAAACTCAAGTCTAAATGGATCAAAGGTTTTGACATAAAACTAACTACACTGATCCTAATAGAAAAGAAATTAGGAAGTACACTTGAATGCACTGACAAAGGAGACCCCTTTCTAAATATAGTCCCTGTAGCACAGACACTGAGAGCAGCACTTAATAAATGGGACCTCCTGAAACTGAAAAGCTTTTGTAAAGCAAAGGACATGGTCAACAAAACTAAACGGCAGCCTACAGAATGGGAAAAGATCTTCACTACCCCACGTTGGACAGAGGACTATCTCCAAATATAGAACTCAAAAACTTGACATCCAAAGAACAAATAATCCAATAAAAAATGGGGCACAGACCTACACAGAGAACTCTCTACAGACAAATCTCAAATAGCTGAAAGACACTTAAGGAAATGCTCAACATCCTTAGCCATCAGAGAAATGCAAATCAAAACAACTCTGAGATTCCATCTTCCATCTGTCAGAATGGCCAAGATCAAAAATACTGATGACAGCTTATGCTGGAGAGAATGTGGGGAAAGGAGAACACTCCTGCATTGCTGGCGGGAGTGCAAACTTGTACAGCTGCTTTGGAAATCAGTATGGTGATTTCTCAGAAAATTATGAAACAATTTATCTTAAGACCCAGTAATACCAGTTTTGGGTGTATTCCCAAAGGATTCTCAATCATACCACAAGGACATGTCATCAACTATATTCTTAGCAGCATTATTTGTAATAGCCAGAAACTGGAAATAACTTAGGTGTTTCTCAACAGAAGAATGGATAAAGGATATGTGGTACATTTATGCAATGGAGTACCATTCAACGGTAAAAAATAATGACATCTTGAAATTTGCAGGCAAATGGGTGGATCTAGAAAAAAGCATAATGAGTAAGGTAAAACAGATCCAGAAAGACAAATATGGTATGTAATCACTCATAAGTGGATATTAGACATAAAGCAAAGGATAACCAGCCTATAGTCCACAACTCCAGAGAACCTAGACAACAAAGAGAGCTGTAAGAGAGACATACATGGATCTACATAGGAAGTAGAAAAAGACAAGATCTCCTGAGTAAACTGGGAATATGGAGGTCATAGGAGAGAATAGAAGGAGAGAGAGGAGGGAGAGAGGGGAGCAAGAGAAAAATGTATAGTGAAATAAAAGCTATAAAAAAAGAGTAAAAAAAGCCCAATTGTATCTGAAATTGAATTCTTCCTTTACTCTGAATATTTCTGCTCCCTAGTACTGACTGACTGGGTTCCCACTGGCTAATTCTCCCATTCGTTTCCTCTCTAAGGTAATGGGCAAGTGAATGTACTCACGTGTTGTCATCAGTACCATATATTTTTATCTTTTATTAGTGCTTCCCTTGCTACTTTACTGACTCTTCAGTCATTTTATCTGGCATATATTTCATGTGAGTTACTTGAATACAGGAGGAGCTTAATAAATTCTATCTTCTGTTTTATTTAAAAGCTCCTATGTGTCTGTTAGATACAGCAGATACTGGTATACTGACTGGATAAAGCCTTTTATCTTAACCATATATCAAGTTTTTGTTTAGTGCTTAAGAGGTCATATCTTGGTATTTTGCAAACAAGACAAAGAAGTGTGTGTGTGTGTGTGTGTGTGTGTGTGTGTGAGCAATGCACGCATACAAGCTTGCATACATGCACGTTCTTTCCCTGACACCAATAAATCAATAAGCAAAATTAATCTGGAAAGATATAAGTACTTCATTTACTATTCAGTGTAGAAGAAATTGCTCTCCAAGTTCCCAGAGGAAGCAGGTCCTGAGATGGCTTAACCAGGAGTTCTCTCTGCTGCTTTTAGCCACTGTACATTTGAGAACCTGGCCTGTTTGTAGAGTAAGCAGCCTTATCTTAGATGACCTGTCTTTGTTTGTTAATGCTGTGATATTTGAGACATCAATCTTGTTGTAAACCAGTAATTTGACCTGGTTCTTCCTGCCTTTTAACCTCTGGCTAGACAGACCCTCTGACTTGTCTCTTCTTCTCAAGCCTGTATAATCTAACCCCAAGTGCTATGAGTTCTTCTGCCTGTCTGAGTTCTAAGTTGTGAGTCTCACAATTCTGCAGAGATTGATGCCTGCCTATGTAGTAGGCTTTTTTGGACCACCAGCCCCCAAATCATGGCAGGGAGACTTATTATTAGTTATGAATGCTCACACATAGTTTAGGCTTGTCCCCAGTAGCACTTATAACTTATTTCATCCTTTTTCTCCGCATCTCGGGCCTTTTTGTCTTTCTTTTTCTTATGTCCCACTTCCTGCTTCCTCCTTATCTGGTTAGTTGGTGTCTGCCTGGCTAGCTGGCCCATTGTGTCTTCCTCTTTCTCATTCTCTTTTAAGCTTATATTCTTCCTCCTATTTATTCTCTCTGCCTGCTGGCCCTGCCTAACCCTCTATGGCCTAGCTATTGGTCATTCAGCTTTTTATTAGACCAATCATGTGCTTTAGGTGGGCAAGGTGAAACAGCAACACATCTTTATGTTGTTAAACAAATACAATGCACCTTTACAAATTCAGAGAAAATGCTCCATTATCTATCCTATCTTTGTGAGTCCAAAGTTTTATACCTAATTTTCTATTATAACTAAAGAAAACTGTAACTGTAAGTATCTAGTATTCAATTACATCAAAGACTCCAGAAGGATATAATATTATCTGAATAAACAAGAAGTGCAGTGTCAACCACTTCCAAAACTATAGAAATGACAGAGACATCTGACTTCTGTACAGTCACCCAAGGTTCTTCTGCAGTGTTGGGACATCCACCTTTGGCCAACAAGACTAGAATATCTGGCAGAATATTCTATGAAGTGGGAATTTTGAATAACTGTCTTGTTTTGTTTTTGGCAAAGTTTGGCAGTCTTTTTTTTTGTATCCTGCAGAATATCCAGAAGACTTTTCTTTGAAGCAGGAATTTTGAATGACTCTCCTGCCTTGCTTTGGCAAAGTTCAATGGTCTTTTTCCTTTGTGTGCTGCATATCCAGTTTGTACAGCTTACTGTCAGTAGTTGTGGCAAGGACAGATTTTTGCCCATACTCAAATTTCATATGAAGGTTCTTCAATGCCCATCATCCTTTTAGATTGGTGCTGCCAGGAGCAGACATGTCTTATGAAAAGCATTAAATATTAAACATCTTAAATGTTCTATTCCTTAGTTCTCTGAAGCATTTGAAGATCACCTATCTATTTAAAATATATCAATTTAACCTTGAAATCATACTTAATATAACTACAAGTTTGATTATTATAGATGATTAGCTACCAATCTATGTTTCTAAGTCATACATCACATATTTTAATGAGCTACATAAAAGCACAACACTCCAAACAAAAGTAGGAACATATAGACAGTATAACAAAAATAATTTTAAGTTTGTATCAATATTGATACCAAAATTGTATATATACCAAATATATACCAAAATCAATATGGATGCAAAATATTTGGGGTTGATAGTTGTTTTTTTATCATATATTCCTATATCCCCCTAAATGATGACAAACTCTCATAGCCCACTGAATGATCAAAAACCATCTACCTCACCTCTTGGGAATGTGGGCATTGTGTTCTCTAGACTGCTTTCCTGTTGTCCAAAGTTGATCCCTCTGTGTGAGAATAGTTCTGAGACTGGACTACAAATGTTACAACCATGGTCAAGTTCTGGGGAAAGTAGTTATAACATTTGTAGTCCAGTCTTAGAACTATTCCCACACAGAGGGATCACTCTATACATCAACTGTCTTATAGTTTTTCTTGGTTTATTTCTTTATGTTTGTAGCCATGATTTTCAGGAGGTCTCCCACAATCAGACCTAATCTATATTAACCTTTAAGAAATCCATTACCATAATTTTGCCTAGGCAGTTTGGATGCTCACCTTACTAGACCTGGATGGAGGTGAGTGGTCCTTGGACTTCCCATAGGGCAGGGAACCCTGATTGCTCTTTGGGCTGACGAGGGAGGGGGACTTGATTGGGGGAGGGGGAGACAAATGGGAGGCGGTGGCAGGAAAGAGACAGAAATCTTAAATAAATAAATAAATAAATAAATAAATAAAAGAAATCCATTACCTTTCCTTTAGTGTGGAAAAAGTATAACCTCTTCCCCAGTGTAATACATTTTCTGAATTCTATCTTAAAGTTAAGTCATTCCTAATATATCTAGGCTGGTTTAATTCAACAATTTCTTTTATAATCCAATGTCTCTCTGGGGCTGTTATTCACTTATCAGCATCCAAAAACTTCAAAGTCAATATAATACCATACAAGATCCAGACTCCCTTTAATCTGTAAACCATTTTTTTTTTTCTATGACTGCCTATACCATTTTCTTTTCTTTCTTAAGCCTTCACATATTGTAACCTGTATGTATACCTGGACCTATTTTTACTACGTGTTGCTATCCTTTTCTAATGCATGAGCCAAGCCTTAAACTGCTAAGTGGTAGCTAGGCCCTCTGCTGCAGCTCTGGTGACTGGCTTTGCTCCTTCCTCAGTCTTGAGAGGCAAGCTGTAAGCCTGCAGGCCTGGCTGAGAGCTGTGTTTAACTGGGAGCTTTATCTAACAAAATCTTCATTCAACTACCCCAACTCTAGGAAGTTGGTGCCTGTACTGTGGCATGTGTTTTTACTTAGCTTGCTGTTTCTATTTAGTGTGCAAACTGCACAAGTGTTTCAAGTGCTTTCAATATGGAAAAGCCTTTTTTAAAAGCTATATTTTTTATATTTTTTCAAGTTTTCTTGAGCCCTATGTTGAAATTCAGGTTCCATGTTGGAACACCAAATGTAGCAGGCTTTCTCAGATTGTAAACCCCAAATCATGACACAGAGACTTATGATGGAGGAAGGTCATTGGCTAATAAAGGAACTGCCTTGGCCCATTTTATTGGTTAGAGGATAGGTGGGAGGAGTAAACAGAACAGAACGCTGGGAGGAAGAGGAAGTGAGCTCAGTCTCGACAGCTCTCCTCTCAGGAGCAGACGCCTGAGAGAGACGCCATGCCCCGCTCCCAGGCAGACGCATGCTATGAAGCTCCGACCCAGGATGGACATAGACTAGAATCTTCCTGGTAAGACCGGTGCTACAGTTTATTAGCAATGGGTTGATCGGGATATCAGAATTAGCCAGTAAGGACTAGATACTAATGGGCCAAGCAGTGTTTAAATGAATACAGTTTGTGTGTTGTTATTTCGGGCATAAGCTAGCCGTGCGGGCAGCTGGGGTGCTGGGGACGCAGCCTCGCCGCCCCTATTACTACAGACTTCTTTTTAGTTATGCATGCTCAACCTTAGTTTAGGCTTGTCTCTTGCTATTTAAAAACAAAAACAAAACAAAACTTAAATTAACCTGTAGGCAGAGGCTCCTTGTTCATTTCCTGGCCACCCAGACCCAAAATAATCACACAAAAACTGCATTAATTAAAACACTGCTTGGCCTATTAGCTCAGGCTTCTTATTGATTAGCTCTTATATCTTGAGTTAACTCATTCCTATTATTTTATATTTTGCCACGAGGCTTGTAAGGTTTCTATTGGGTGTCTGTCTCTTTTGGCAATTGCATAGAGTCTTTTTGACTCTGCCTACTTTCTCCCAGCATTCAGTTTAGTTTCCCTACCTAGCTCTATTCTGCCGTGCCATAGGTCCAATTAGCTTCTTTATTAATTAACCAGTAAAAGCAATACATATACAGAAGGACTTCCCACATCATAAACTCATTTTTATTAATCTCTGTGCTGTTCCAAGGCTCATTTAACTCATCTACATACTATCCATCCTGTATTCTTGTTTTCTTCAAGTCTGACTGGCTGGCTTCCTTTTTTCTCTCTGCCTACCAGCCTTGACTCTGTCTAGCTATTGGACTTTCAGGTTTTTTAGACCAATCAGGTGTCTTAGGTGGGCAAGGTGAAACAATAATTCATCTTTACATGATTAACCAGAAGCTGCATAAACAAAAGCAACCACATCTTTACCTAGTTAACGTAATATTCTACAACATGCCTGTTTTCCTCCCTTTCTTGTTTTCCTTTATTTCTACCACCTTCTTTCTTCCCATTCCTCCTGAAGCTTTGACAGAGACTTGCCTCAATTCTTCATACTCACCATCTCACCTTTGGGACTCAAAGTGTTCCAGATCTTTTTTTGGTCTCAACATTTCTGACCTCCCTCTCTTCTATTTACACAGGCCAGAGTAACAGAACTGCTTCTCTCACCCCTCCTTGATCCACATATCCTTTAGAGCTGCAAGATTCCTAGAACCCACTATTCATATGGCACCAGTTGTGCTAAGTGTCCACAATGAACCTGGGCTTCTCACCCACGATGTGGGATTTCCCTCTGCATGCTGTGACTATCATTGATAAATAAAAAAGCTGCTTTGGGCCTGTTGATAGGGCAGAACTTAGGTAGGCAGTGAAAACTAAGCTGAATGCTGGGAGAAAGGACAGAGAGAGAGAAAGAAGCCATGTATCCCTGACAGAGACAGATGCCAAAACATTAGCCGGTAGGTCATAGCCATGTGGCGATATACAGATTAATAGAAATGGATTAAATTAATATGTAAGAGTTAGCCAATAAGAAGCTAGAGCTAATGGGCCAAACAGTGATTTAATTAATACAGTTTTTGTGTGATTATTTTGGGGCTAAGTGACTGGGAACTAATTAGTGACCTCCATCCTACACACTCATCTTATTTAATCCTTTCCAAAGTGTGTGAATCCATACGGTAAGAAGGTAGGGCCACAGTCACAATGACAGTAAGTGGCAGTGCTAGATGTGTCTCCCACACCCTGGCGTGTGTTCAAACATACATTTTTTTTTTTCTGAGACCAAAGCCATGTATATTTCTCTCTGAACAAACCCTAGTTATTTCTCTTAGAGAGGAGAAGTGAAAGGCAGCTTACAGACTCTCCCCCTTCCTCTTGTGGATCATCTTGCTTTTCTCAGTATCCTCCCTTGTGCTTTGCCACACATGGTGGCCCAAATACTCTCTACAGAATCCACACTCAGGGTATCTCTTTCCCAAGTCCCTTAACCACACTACCGGACAACCTTTCACTAATTCCAGCCACCAATAAACCTTGTTGCCAGCTGCCCATTCACAGTTCTTTGAAAGGCAGACTCATAAGAGAGGCCAACTGAGATTCTGGTACTAAAAGTCTCACAGCCTGTTTTTGCTTGGCCTCACAGGTTTAAAAACTTTGGTAAAATTACGACTGTGGACATAACCTTTACAGATTATCCCTCAGATTCTTGAGGCAACTTCAGACATCTTTGAGTCCTTTTCCTTTTCCTTCCATGTTAATGCTTTGGCTTGGGCGCCAGACTCCTGTACGAGTGCAACTGGAATTCAAGCTTGCCAGGTGTCAAGAAAAAGTCTGTCTTGTCCTTCGGGAAACTCTTCTCACAAAATCCTTTCAGATCCAATGCTGGGCTGCTCTTTCTACTAGACAGGTGGAGATCATCCAGACTTCGGAATTTACATGGCTTATGCCTGTGTCACTTTAGCTGTCATATGAATCTGCCATGCTTTGTATAGAGCATAGGGCATGAGTGGGGCTCAGTGCATTGTGGGACTGAGATTAAGTGAGATGGAGCTGAGAGTGAGTTTAAGAAAATTAAATGAAGCTCAGATCACAATAGCCAGTTCTGTAGCACAGTTGATCTCTATCATGTAGACTCTAGGTCTCTTCAGTTCTATAAAAGCTTATGTTGCTTCTGCTTGGTGCTCAAGCTCCGTATTAGGATTTAGGGACATAAAGATGAATGAGTAAGTTCCATGCACTCAAATAACTCACATTCATACACAAGGAAGATCTCTGGGAAGAGAGGACTTCATAATAAAATTCATGACACTAGTTGAAAGTCAGTGGGTTTTTCTTAACACTTAAAGATGATACACTTTGAACTTTCAGATAGGTTTGTGCATCAGGAAGTGAATGTTGCTGCTTCCCCAGTAACAATGAGAGGTTCTGAATATCAGATCTCTTGCCTGCCAATCTATTGAATTTCTGTCTAGGGCCTGTTCCATTGTCAGGAGTCCCATGCTGGGCAGGAAGTTATAGAATACTTTGGATGTGTTCATGGTTTCTTACACATGAGGTCTCAGCTGTACTTGATTTTGGAAGAAAAAATGAAGAACAGATAACCATTTGGTATTTAAATAGTTGCTTTTTCTCTCTCTATAAGTCTGCCGGGAAGCTGTGGGGAGTATCTCATGGTCTGTATGCCTGCCCTCAGATCCAGATTGCAGTGTGCTGGGAAAGGATCCAGTCTCTTCAACAGAAAGATGAGCAAAGAAAAGGTGATTTGCTTCTCTTTAAAACTGTTTTGTCCCTATGGGAATATTTTCTTGGTACTATAACTGAACTTTGTGAGAATACATAGATACTAACAGTCTCTAACCTAGGCTGGCTTTCAGGGTCACTGGGAAGACTCTGTAATAAATGTCATACTGAAGCTTGAGTAAAGTGGCATTCCTTCCTCATATGTCTTTCTGTTGAAACCTCATAGATTTCACTAGAAATCTTATTGTCAGGGAGTCCGAGAGAACTCCAAAACAATGTCCATTAGTTCCTTTACCTTAGTTGCTTCCCAGAAGTTGGAGCCAAGTCCATTTTGCTGAAGACACCTCATGTTTTGTACATGGGATTTCAAGCTCAATCTGATCTGAAAGCCTCTGCCCTGAGGACCCTCTCACAGTACTGGAATCTGTCATGCAAGCTGCCAAGGAAGGACAGTAATCACTATTCCTAGCCAGCTGTGATGTCTATGAACCACAGCGGTGACCAGCATGGAAAGAGATCCTTAAGTGTTCAATATTATCACTTACGTCTTGTTGACCAACAGCTGTTTAATGGACCTTATATTTCCCTAAGAGGTGTCCAGCTCCATGGGTATAACCCCAACACCAAGGTTCATAGAACACCATGGAAAGGGAGGCGGAAAGATTGAGAGAGTCTGATGATGAGCAAATTTGTTGCTGTCTCCAAGAAATGACAAGGTAGCTACACCCTTGGCACTTCAACAGATCAATACCAACCAACAGATACATTAACATGGAAGGGAAAATCTCACAAGGCCTCATCCCTAGAGAAAACAACCAGTTTCTACTGCCAGTAACCAGAACTGGGAATCACAGTTCTGGTGGGTCAGCCTGTTGAGCACCAGTTGTCACCTGTTGTATATCCCCATGGCAGCTCTCAGCAGAGCACTAAATAGACTCAGCAGGTTATAATTATATGTTTGCATACACACACACATATTTGTGTGTGTGTGTGTGTGTGTATGTGTGTATGTCACAATAGTAAAATAAACAAAAGGAGGGCATGGAAGGGGTTGGAAGTAAGAAAGGTAGCAAAAAACATATAATTATGTTTTTAATTTTAACAGTTTTCCACAAGAGAAGTGTCGAACAACAACAACAACACCCTGTTCAAAATTATTTGGTCTGCCTGGAAAATCCCAATCACTGTGTGGAGTGTTTGCTGCTTTGTCTTCGGCATCTAGTGGTATTTCATTCAGACTTTTGAAGAGGCCGTAACAACCTTTTATGGTTCTTTTGTGTGCATAGCTTTCTTCCAAACATGTACATGAAGCAGTCTGGGGGACGTTTTGTATGTCATTGCTCTACTCTTCTGCAATGTGAGTACCAAGACTGTCTTCGATTGTGTTGTGCTTTATTTCCTGGAGGAGAAGAAAGGTCATGGTATGATCCAACTCTTCACTGCAGACCTAGTTGAGAAGTCAAGCCGTTGCTAGTAATTAAGATAGGCTCAACACATTCTCTGAAATCTGAGCCACGTGTTCAGGGCAGCGGACTCATTCGCGCAGGCCAAGGGAAGTGAGAACCCAAATACCATCAGCAGAGTGTATTAGGGGTTATATGGAAAAACACCTGCATCCAGCAGCAACTACCACCAGCAAGGCTTCTAAGGTCTTTCTGCTTAGCTTAGGGACTGCTCAGTGCCTGTGTTAGCAATGACTCTTTTAGTTGACCTTTTTCAGTAAAAATATGAAACCACCTACTTGGCATGGGGGCTGACATGATTTGAGTTTTGGTAGGTATGACTTATTTCTGTCCTAGTTAGGGTTACTGTTGCTGTGATGTAACTCTTTGACCAAAAGCAAATTGAGGGAGACAGAGTTTATTTTGCTAACACTTCCTTATTTGTCATCAAAGGAAGTTGGGACAGGATTTGAAACAGGGCAGAGGCCTGAAGCCAGGAGCTGATGCACAGGATATAGAGGGCTGCTGCATACTGGCTTACTCCTCATAGCTTGCTTAGCCTCCTTTTCAATAGATTCCGGTACCACCAGCCCAGGGATGGCACAACATACAATTGCCTGAGCCTCCCCCATCAATCACTAATTAAGAAAATGCTCTAGAAGCATGACTACAGCCAATGACAATGGAAGCTATCCAGAACAATATATATCCAGAGGAAATTCAGAGGAATGGAGTGATATGCTACTTAATAAGAATGACACTTAGATAGATGACCACTTGGTAGAAAGGTGTTCTCTGTGCATCTTTGGGGGTATACCAGACACACATAGCCCAGACACTATTGGTCTTATGTAGTTCAGTCCTACGACTATAAACCACTGAAAGCATGACTAGAATCCTCATTATTTTCTGAATGTGGATTTGGGCACACCACAAAAACAGATACAGAGATTTCTTTATTTACAATGAGATAACAAAAAAATTACATTAAATATATCCGTTCTAAGCCTACACAGTAGCCATGCTTATAATCCCAACTTTTGGGAGACCGAGGCAACAGGATTGCAAGTTTTATTTATTTATTTATTTATTTTTTATTTTTTTTTATTTTCAAGACAGGGTTTCTCCGTAGCTTTTGGTTCCTGTCCTGGAACTAGCTCTTGTAGACCAAGCTGACCTCGAACTCACAACATACGACAATCTAACATCATCTTTTTAAAGATCAACTGAAGAAAAATTTTTGTTTATCAATTCAAAAAAAACCTTTTCCATTGTTGAAGATTTGATTTAGTATAAACTCAGAGGTTACATACTTGGAGAAAGTGTACATAAAGTACAAATACAACAATGGCCCCGGAACTAAAACACATAACAAACTATCCAAAA
Organism: Microtus oregoni; assembly: GCF_018167655.1. Taxonomy (NCBI): domain Eukaryota; kingdom Metazoa; phylum Chordata; class Mammalia; order Rodentia; family Cricetidae; genus Microtus; species Microtus oregoni. The sequence goes on from NW_024543072.1 coordinate 39,813,085, forward strand.
CCAGCAAAAAATATAGTCAAATTATAACCCTATTCCATCTTTTTAGCTGCTTAGTCTTCTCTAGGATGTTTGCTGTTTATCTTTGGAATTATGTTCTGAATGTCACAGCCCAACATCAAGAGCAAGTTGAATATATCACTAATGCTGTGTGTCACTAGTCTAGGAAAAGAGCGAGCTTCACAATTTTCACTTTCACAAATTGCCACTGAACTACCAGTAGCCTTTGTACCGAAGTTTCAGAGTTGTGACTCAAACTGGTCTACGGACTGTCTTACAAGGATGAAGGTTCAACCAAAAAGACATGCATGACAATCTCACTTTAGTCTAGGTGAGTGGTTCTCCATGGAGAACTACCCCTAAGGATTTTTTAGAAAGCAGTAAGGGATGTTTTGGTGTTACGGTCATTGGTAGTCTCTGTGGATGCAGTATATCCCTGTAGTTCATGGGTCATTCCATCAAATGTTTTCCTGCACTCTGATTGGTACTCATATCACACATCTTGAGTATCCTTCCAGACATATGTGCAGGTATAAAACTCTTTTTAATGGCTGCGCCTAGGTGCCGGTTCTATTTTAAATAGAAATTTCATGCAAAGTTTGTTTTTTTTGTTTTTCACATTTCTAAAATACTCGGGTGCCATGTTATGAAAACCAAAGTCTCTTCTGATTTGTTTACGGATTTTATTGAGTCATATTCCATTTTGGAAAGTCAGACCATTGATGAAAATGTCCCTGGTATTTTAGTCATCCACACCACAGACTTCTAACAACCTATATTTGGAGAGTTTCTGGTTATGGGCTAAATATTGTATGTTCAGATACTTTATTAACCCTTAAATGAAAGATCAATATTATACAAAGAAAAATGCCCATACTACTCTTTGAATATTTTACACCTGTCTTTCTTTGTTTTTCCTTTCTCCTTTTCATTATAACACATTCCTACATATAGATAATGTGTTTGGATCATAGTCACTTGTTAATCTCTTTTTTCTGCTCCTACTCCCACGGATCCCTTCCTTCTTTCCAACCCTTCCTACTTTCATGTCTTTTAGAATTTTTTTGAGTAACCTAATGAGTTTCATTAGAGTGTTTTACAGGACTATTAGTGAAAGATTGTTTACAGTCAGATGTCACCTCTGACCACAGCACTAAAGAAAATGTTTCTCCTTCCCTAACAGTCATTACCTGTGTATAAATCATCAGGGAGAGGTGGGGCTTGTGAACTCCTTCCCTCTCCATGAAAGTATTCTTGTGTCTCCAATCTTGTGTGGGTAATCACAATTTGTGAGTTTGAGAGTGCAAAGAGCCTGTCATGCCCAGAAGTCAGTGTTGTATACCATTTTCCTCTGACTCTTAATATTCCTTATAGGTGGTGCTGCTGTCTCGTTCACGACTGAGCCTTGAACCTCCGTTTGAGTAGTCATGAACCTCTGCAGTTACCATTACCCACTGAAAAAATAAAATTTCTGACCAAAGTTGACAACAGCACTGATTTATAGGCATAAATATATTTATACAGTAGGAAATTTGATGGGCACATCACACCCATTCAGCAAAACAACACTGAAAGCTTCCCTAATATGGCCTATGACCTCTTAGCCATTGACTTCCAACCAGTATCGTAAAGCTTACAGTATCATACCTGGATTATTTCCTCCTGTGAATTCTCATGGTGAATCCAGTCAGAAAGGGACTGGTTCCATTTATGTCAACTATGTCACTATTCCACCAGTGGACATTTCTTGTTTGGCCAGTCATTAATGTTGCATCAGGGTCTATGGTTGAATGAGACTGCTGCTGATCGTTTTCTCCCAGCAGCATACATTGCTCCTTCTTGTAGCACTAATAATAAAATCCCAGAGACAGATATCAGGGTACAAACTGAAAATCAGGAAAGCAAAGCAGCCAAGCCATTAGAGAGCTCTTATCTCTAAGAAATGATCAGATTGAAAGAGAACAAGTTCCTGTCTCACCCTACCTTACATTCCTCTCTAGTGCTGGGGATAAAGGCATGTGACTCCCTAGTACTGGGATTAAAGGTCTGAGCCACCACCACCTGGATCTGTTTCTGCATGGATTTTATGTAGGCCTTGAACTCACAGAGATCCATCTGCCTCTATCTCTTAAATCCCGGGATTAAAGGTGTGTGACGCCACTGCCTGGCCTCCAGTGGCTTAGTTTTACTTTTTAGTCTTCAGGCAAGCTTTATTTATAAAACATAAATAAAATATCACTATATCTTCCAGAACTATGAGGGCTAGCTAACAGGGAAGATGTGTCCACCCCAGGTCTAGCCTGATGCTCTGTGTCCAAACATATATTCTGCAATAGGTTCTCGCCATCTAGTTCTTGTGGGTGGCCCAAAGCAGTGCCAGTAGCCTATATTTTTCTGGGATCCTCAGAGAGCTGCCTACATAGCCAATGATAGGAAGGTAACCCACACCTGATGTTGGAATTTTTTACTTAATATCTAATCCTCTGACTTCCGAGAGCAGCTTATCTAAAAGTACAGGGAACCTCTATTCATTTTATGTATTTTTAATTTTTTATATTTTAAAGTAGTTTATCAAGTACCAGATTTCCACATGGCATTTTATTACGTTATTATTTTTTATTGGGCTCTACTTTCCAACATTATCTGGGCTTCTCCTTTTTGGGAAACTTCCTGTGGACCCAGAATCTTTCTAACATTTTGGTGTGTCTCAATTTTGACTTACTTGAGAAATTGTCTAAAGTCTATTGGACCTTGTGTCCAGTGAGGACTTCCTCTCCTTTCTCTTTCCATCTCCAGAGTCACATCCTGAGGAAATGGCAACAAAGAGGATGCCTATCATAGTAGACATTGATTGTTTCCGAGTTTTGCTACTATTCCAAGAAAAGAATTGTATTTAAGTTGTGACCAACAAGGAATTTCATTTCCAGCTCTTTGATGCCCAGGTAATATTGTTATTTGTTCCCAACTGTTTCACTTCCAACCTGAAGTGGTTAAGAATCAGGCCACCTCTTTCTTTCCACTCAGCAGGTAAAGTGCTTCCCACAATGAGAGATTTTAAATATCAGAACTCCTGCCTTCCAGTCTACTGGTTTTCTGCCTAGAGCCTGTTCCATTGTGAGGAGTTCCATGCTGGGCAGGAAGTTATGGAACACTTTGGATGTGGCCATCGTTTCTTTCACGTGAGGTCTCATCAGGCTGTACCTGATGTTATAAAAAGAAATGAAGAACAGATAACCGTTTGGTATCTGAATAGTTGCTTTTTGTCTCTCCATAAGTCTTCTGGGAAGCTTGGGGAGTACCCCATGGTCTGTATGCCTACCCTCAGGTCCTGATTGCAGTCTGCTGGGAAAGGATCCAGTCTCTTCAACAGGAAGATGAGCAAAGAAAAGGTGATTTGCTTCTCTTTAAAACGAATTTATAATACCAAACTTATAGACACATTAGGTATGTTTTCAAAGTCATACAGAGAGAGATATTTCAGATAGATAGGCAATCTTCAACAATCTTCAAACACTTCAAAGACCTATAGAATATGACATTTAAAATGCTTAAAGAACTTGAAGTTTGCTTAACAGTGAGACATATCTGCCCCTGGAAGCACCAATTACTTCAAAGAAGATGATAGGCATTGAAGAAACTTCATGTGGAGTTTGTTTTCTTTATGGAAAAAGAAAGTTACGTGGTCAAAGAAATTGCCATTGCCTCCATTACTGACGGTTACTGTTCAAACTGTACCAGGAGGATACAAGAAAGGCAACTGTTGAACTTTGCAAAGACAAGATAAGACAGTCCTTTAAAATTCCCTGATTCACAGGACTGTTTATCAGATATGTTAGGCTGTAGACCAGAGTTGGATGCCCCAATGTTACAAAGGGAACTGTGGGTGATTGTCCAGGCAGTGAGATTTCCCTGTTTTTAGGTAACATTTCACCATTTTGGGGTCTTTGATGGAGTTTAAAACTAGATGTAGGTTTTCTTTAGTTGTAATAAAAGATAAGTTAAGTACAAAACTTCAGATTCACAAAGGTAAGATCAATAATATTTTAATCTAATTTTGTCAAATACAAATAGACTAGATATTGTAACTGTAATTCTTACTTGATAACTGTTTTTGTTGTATATTATCTTACTATGTTAAAGTTAAAACCTTCCTTTTGAACTAGACCATAATGGGGAAATGTTGTGAAACAATCCTCTTGTATATTGTAAAGATTTGTTGCTTGATTTGGTTTAATAAAATGATGATTAGTCAGTAGCCAGGCAGGAAGTCTAGGCAGGGTGATCAAACTAAGGATGATGGAAGGAAAAGGGTAGAGAGAGGGTCACCAGCAAGATGCAAAGGGAACAGCAAATGAATGTGCCATGATAATAAAGGTACCATCACATGGCAGAGTATAAAAAGAATTATGGGTTAATTTAAGCATAAGAGTTAGCTAGTAATAAGCCTGAGCTACTGGCTGAGCATTTATAATTCATATTTAGCCTCCGAGTCAGTTATTTAGGAGCTGGTAGGCAGGAGAGAACCATCTGACTACAGTCTCTGGTAACAAAAAGAGAACTTTTATCTTGATAAATGTACTAATATCTTAGGATTTAGGTACAGTACCAAATTAAACGTTCCTTCTTAAAAGTGTATGTGAGGGAGACAGCCATCAAAGCTTCACCTGAGATTCTAACCTTTATTCTCTCCAGCCCCTAGCTTCACAAATCTTGATGGGTGTTAGAGTTTATGGAAGGTAGAAGGTTGTTTGGGAGGGAATGGTATAGCCTCTTTAGAGTCACTCATGCTACTGTAACAAAACAGGATAAACTTAGTTTAGCGTCGTGGACCTGGATGGAACTGGTACTTTATTCTATTGATGATCTGGGATGAGTAGATATTTGTTTATGTCTTGCCAGGAAAAGTTACCAAACAAGTACCTCAGCAGTTAGTTGATCGATTAAGTGAGATAATTTATACAGGCTTCATAGTAGATCTATAATGATGTTACATTGAGCAAGTAGCATTTGCTCAGAAAATGATGTTAGTCTTCATTTGAAAATGGAGATAGCAGCACTTACCTCACAAAAGTGTTGTGAAGATTAAATTAATTGACATACACACATAAATCCAAACAGTGCCTGATATATTTTAATAAGTATTAGCTTTTATTATTGTTAATACCTTACATGTGAATTTATCAAAAATTTAAATTGAGGCACAGTACTGCTTTAAAAAACTTTTCTTATTTCAATATTTTAATGACAAATACTCTCTTTTTAATATTTGATTTGGTAAATATGGAACAATGGCATGTATGCACAGAACATCTTAAATAGCTAATCACTGAAACTCTCTCCATGCTATCTCTGTTTATACATAGTAGTCTTTTAATGCCATTATATTTGAATATGTATCTTTCTTTAAGAACTAAAACAAAGGCTGCAGGTGCTCACTGCTAATGTAACTTAGTTGGTATCTGAAATAATTTTAGGAACTGGTCTCTCTCTCTCTCTCTCTCTCTCTCTCTCTCTCACACACACACACACACAGAGAGAGAGAGAGAGAGAGAGAGAGAGAGAGAGAGAGAGAGAGAGAGAGAACTGGGGAGACAGAACCTTAGAAAAATATTGGATTGAAAAATTCTAGTATCTTAGGTGTGAGCTAATAGGGACTTAGTGGTCTTTTCTTTCAATCTCTTAATACAGATAGTTCCTAGCTCATTAACATGTCCAAGGCTAGGCAGCTATTCTGTGGAAGAGCAGGACCACAGTCATTGGGTGGTGCTCATTTGGAATTTGGTTCTTTAGTTTACTGAATCTCTGGGTTGGTGAAGTGGTGACTGTAAGTCAGATATCTGTTCTAAGCAGTCTGCTTACACAGGGTCCCTGTAGAGTCTATGTCAGAATGTCAGGGGAAGTTGAGGCAAAGCAGGGCACTTTAGTGTGGCTAAAGCATGCCCCCCCTTTTGGTCTTTGCCACCTTCAGGATGTCGAGAAAACATGGGTTCTACCACCGGCTCCACCCCCCCCCCATTACTGAGGTGTAACTAAGATCCATTAGCCTTTGCAGTGTACGAGCTTTGAGTTTTAATAAACATATGCACTCAAGCTTCATCACTACATTCAAGATAGAGAAGAGGCCTTGGCTCCCAACTGCTCTGCAACCTTTGTATTCCTTTCTCCCTATCCCTCAGCTCCCAGCAACCATTACCTCTTCTCTCTCTCTTGAGTCTTGCCCTCCAGAATCCTACAGTGTGCATAGCCTATTGGGTCTGGCTTCTTTCACTTGGCATAGCATAGTTGTGATTTGTCCTGGATGTGTTTTTGCAGTCTGCACATTTGTGGCTTAACCTTTTCATCCTCAGGGTCCTAATATATAAAATGGGCACAAAGCAGGTAAGAAGAAAGAAGGCACACACATGTGGTTAGGTAGAAAGAGAAGCCACTTTTCAAATGTCATCATTTTTGTTAGGCTATTACCTGTAAAATAAAGATGAAAAGGCAGGCCTATTGGCAGCATAAACCATGTAAAGCCTTTGTCTGGTGATCTGAGAAGGACCCAACATTACTCTTGGAGTCTCCATCACCTAACAGGCCCTAGGCACTGGTTCCACGGCTCAATTCCTCTCTAAAGCTCTTACCCAATAGGAACTGTCACTGGAGGATCTAGACCCTGGCATACTGTATCTGTCATACTACTTCCTGAGGGTGCTGGGAAAGGCAACCTTTGTGTGGAGTTCTTTGATCTATTTTCCTGAAGGCAATTTTCAAAACAAAGCCATTTACATCACTGATACTTCATAAGACATTGTATTGTGGTGGGAAAATAGGATTATTTAGTATATGGGGCACCTCACAATTTTACGAGAAGATGGGGCTTCCATTGGCTCGGAAGGTACAGGGAGGAGAGTGAGCTCTAGCTCAGCATTCCCATCTGAATGCTGTGTGATTCTGAACTACAGAACATGTATGGCTGATAGACAATGCCTAGTTGTAAAAATTTGCCTAGAGGTGAATGGAACATGGCAGGGGGAAGTCAATCTTCAATTCTCCCCTCTAGTTTCATAACATTTGCCTGGTCGACCAGTAAGACAGGAAAAGACAGGGGCACACACTAAGGAAAAACAACAGCAGAGGAGGGCAGGGGAGGGGGGGGGCTAGGTGCTACACTTGACCCTGCTACTAAGTGTGTCTTTGCCTCATCTGTGAAAAAGAGGGCCTCCTAGCAAGTCACCCCGTCAGAAGCCCCTGCTGCCCTGTGAAGGGTAGTGCCACTAGACCCCCCCCCCCCCCATCTCTGAGCCTCGAAGTCAGAAGAGCAGAAAGCAACAATTTTCAACCTTCTAGTGAAGTCTTTCTGAGCCGCTCACTCTTTCCAGTACCAGCTGAAGAGGATTCCAATAAACATATTGCTGAAATGTTTGTTTCCGGGTGTCATTTTAGACTGCAAGTAGCTAAAACAGACCCAGCTCCTATATATAGACGCTGCATTTGGTTGTGCTCTAGGAGGTTTTTATTACTACGCTTCTTGGCCAGCTCCCAGCTGAGCCTTTCCCTCAGATTTTGGAATTAGGAAGTCAAAGAGGATCACTGACCATATTAAGGGTCTCTTTCTCTCTCTCTCTCTCTCTCTGTTAATGCTCTGGATGCCAGGTTAGACCGGCTCTTCCCTCTGCTCAGAGCCTCCTAGTATTAATGATGACAGCACTGATGGGAAGAGACCAGCCCCACTGTGGCAGTGAACACAAGCTCCCCTGCCATCTGAAGGAAACAATTTGTGTCAAGATGAAGTATCGCATAGCCTAGTCTAGATAAGAGGACCCAGAACCCCTAGTGGATAGAACAAAGTGAGAAATTCCTAAAGGTGTTTTGTTTATTTTTCTTTTTTTCTTTCCTATTTTTGTTTTGTTTTGTTTTGAGGGTGTGTGTTAGAATTTTCCGGGGGGGAGGGGGTTGGTATGCTAGGACCACAAAGGTGAAGGAAAAAAGCTGAGGTGGTGGCAAGCGAGGAGAAACTGTCAGCATGAGTGGCGAAGAAGAGCTTCTTTAAGGAGACAACGTTGGACTCTGGTTTTTAAAAATGTGCCCTGTCCCTGAGACAGTCTCTCCACTGTGTGTCCTTTGTTTTTCCGGCCCCATTTCCCAGTGTCTTTCTTCACCTGCCTCTGGGGTCTTGTGTTAATTCAGCACGGATCTAACTGCCTTTCTGGTCTCCATCTTTCATGTCCTCACCACCCCTCCCTCACTTTCCTCCTTCCCTGTTTCATCCTCCCCTCTTGTGTTCCCCACTTCTCTCTCCCAGTCCTTCATCCTCCCAGATTCCTCTTTTCCAACCATCCTGTCCTCCCTCTTCCAGTTCACTTCTTTCTCCTTCTGTCCCCCCTCCTCCTCACCTTCCTCCCTTCCCTTTCCCTTTGCTTTCTTCTCTCCCTTCTTCTCCTCTTTTCTCTGCCCCCCAACTGCCTTTTATCCTTTCTCTCCTCTCTCCTTCCCCATCTCCCCATCCCTTCTCCTTGCTCCTCTCCCTTTCCTTTCTTCCTCTTTCCCTGCTCTCCCTCTCTGTCCTCTCTCGTCCTCCTTTATACAGACAGCTCCAATTTCTTGCCTTCTAGATTTACCTGCAAACCAAGACACGGCTCCTCCTGCAAGAACTGTTTAGGAAATCCATATCCTCTCTTTTCATTCCTTGGGCATTTCAGAAATGATATTCCTCCCCCAACTACCCCGTCAAAATAAAATGAATTCAGCCAGCCCCTGCTGTGTGTCCTTAGATTCATTCCCTGTAGCTTCGCTGGTTTGAAAGCCTGTACCCTAGAAGGGGCCTCCTGCATTTGCTGGCAACCCTGCTTGAGTCTGATCGCCACAGATAGTGCTTTGGAGTAAAAAAAAGGGGGGAAAAACCCTCTCGTTGGAGATTTCAAAACAGATTCTACCAGCTTTCAAATCTGTGCACTTTGCGGAGTGGCAGGGTTTGAGGGAGAGGGCTTGAAGACTTGGGGTGTGGGTGTCTTTCATAAACAAATAAGCAACAGAATTTATATATGTATAAATTTGGGCTTTCCTTTGGCATGTTTGGTGTCTGTCTCCCTGGCATCAAGGGTGGGTGCTGTGTAAGTCTGACTTCTCTCACACACTTTTGCTCCGGCTTGGGGTATGAGTGTCTGTGTGAGTGTGTGTGATAGAATTGAGGAGGGGGTGGCTGTGTTTTTGATCCGATTCACTTGACAGATTATTTGAATCCAGCCCACCTTTCCGCACATGTCAAACAGATGGGATCATTGTTAAAAGCCTGGAGAGCCGGGCTGAGCGGTGGGTAAGGCAGGGAGGGGGAGGTAGGAGGGGCACCGAGGGGAAGGAGGGGGCACCTTCCAGGAGCTTTGTGTTTTCACACATTGGAGCTGACAGGAGACCTTCTTCTTTGTGGGTGGGGGGAGTGTTTGGGGGCATAGGGCTGATGAGGGGGGATGGAAAGGGAGAGAGGTGGGGTGTTGGTGGGCAGGGTTATGATGTCACAGCCAAAGTTACAACAGGAGGAAAACACAGAAATGGTTCAACATTTTTTTTTAAACTTTGGACTGCCAAGAGCTGAAGGAGAGTGGTGAGCAAAGGAATGGAGGGGGGGAGAGAGAAACTAAACTGGAAGATTGAGTTTTGTGTTGCCTCTTGAAACCTTATGAATGGATTACTAGCAGCTCAGAGCCAGGAGAGTCCTATAGGGGATGCAAGATCACCCACACATTCAAAGGGGGAGACAAGCAGGCGGAACCCTTCCCTGATGTGCTACCCCCCTTCCTGAAATGAATGGTAGGAGATGTTTTTCTGAGGATCCTTGGGGTGGCAAGGGGGGGATGACTCCTTTTCTTACCTGATTATCTTTTTTCCTCTTAAGCTAAGCTACCTTTTCCTGATATCCTTTCTCTCTCTCTCTCTCTCTCTCTCTCTCTCTCTCTCTCTCTCTGTCCCCCTTTCTCTCTGTCTGTCTCTGTCTCTTTTTCTTCCCTGGCTCCCTCCCTCCCTCCTCCTCTCCTCTGCTTTTCTGGCTTTCTTTATTCCCCGCCCCCAGTCTCAATTTCTATTCTTGATCTGCTTCAAGGGGGGAAAACTGAGTCAGGAAAGTGAAGGGAGCTAGGGAAGTGATCTAGAAAAAGGGACAATCGAGGACCAAGGGGTATCTGCTCAGCAACATCCACGTGCCTGAGCTGGGAGCTTCTTTGGGGACTTGCTTGGAGGCTCTATTCCATGCTACATGGGGAAGCAGGGTGCACAGGACCCTGCATCTCTAAAGCAGCTAAGTCAGTGCTCAGCTGGAGTAAAGCAGTTCAGAAAGATAAGGAGACACAGGACGAAGGAAGCACCATGGTCTTACTCCAGAGCATGTGGACTGTGTGATTTAGATATGAGCAGCTGAAGCAGTGATTTTGAAAGTGTAAGTGATTTTTCTTATTGCTTGAGAGAAAGATTCAGTGCCTATTGGTACCTATTTTATACTACCTGTGGGCTAGCATGCCTGTGTCTGGATTTCAGATCTGTTCTCTGCGTGTGTCCATGTGTCTGTCTGTGTGCTCTGTACACGTGCATGTTCCTGTAGGGGATGGAAACCCTGTGAGAAAGCTGGCATCTCACACCTAGGCAAACAACGCAGAGGTTAAACTCACAGTGCTCACTTCGCCTATCTTGCCCATTCATTTCAAATCAATTAAAAAAATAGCTGCCTCAGTTTAGCTGTTCATTTTTGTAAATTACTTATTTTGAGCACCTCATTTGTTTATTTGTTCACTCGGCATATGGTGACTTTTACTAACTTTAGGCTGAGAAACTTCTGAGAGAAAAAAAAAAGACTGCCTCTATGCTAGGAGTGCATGGTGTTTCCATTTAATGCTTCTCACGGCAGGGTGATTGATTTCTCCTTTTCTCCAGTGTCCAATAGGAAGTGGATTCTGGTATTGTCCTTTTAAATCTGAAATGATAGAGTAAAATAAGAAAAAAAAATGAGGCTTGTGATAAATCAAAAGAAAGAGATGTGAATGGTCCCCAAAAGACTAGTGTGTGTTTATTGACTAGGTCCATTCAAAGTGTGTGTGTGTGTGTGTGTGTGTGTGTGTGTGTGTGTGTGTGTGTGGAGAGAGAGAGGCTGCACAGAAAGGCACACTCCAAAACAGTATTGATTGTTTTCTATTGATTGTGTAGGCTGCGACTGCTGAGAGAGAAAGCCCGAGATGTTTACTGGGGAAACCAAGAGGAGCATCTGTCCCCTGTGCCTCTGAGAGGTGGGGGTGGGGGAACTCAGGAGGAAGGAGGGGACAGGGAGTAGGTGGAGTGATGCACCAAACTTATTAGCTTTGACATCATCATTGTCTTTAAATGAAAAAAAAAAGCAGGAAGATAATTGCAGGCAAAGAGAGGGAGAGAAAGGGAGCAGGAGAGACAGGAGGGAACGGGTCCCTTGACCTATATGTGGTTCATATTACTCTTTTTATGCATCTTTCCAGGGACCCACCAGGCTCCCAGAAGGTGAAACCAAGGGTTCTCAGCCTCATTTGGTCAAGAGAGCAGCAGACTGGCCGCCGGAGAACTTTACAGAGACTTGCAGCATACCAACAAGTTGGACGGGGAGAAAAACCTCTCTTCAATAGTCAACAGCCCTGAGCGCCAAGCTGAGGGAGTGCTCACCTACCCAGGCAGACTGGAAGCTGCATGGACACCTGGCTGAGGACATCTGAAGAGCGGAAGTTAAGTACCAGCATAGATTTTTATGCCCCCAGATTATTTTTTTTTTGCATTTTTAGATAACGAGCATCAAACTGTGTCTCAATCTAAAAGTTTTGTTGTTTTGTTTTGTTTACCTAGCAATTTGCTTTAAGTTGAATATGTTTTGGATGGTGGCCTCAAAAAGGAGACCCTAACTCCTAGGGAAGGAAGAAGAGGCAGAAGAGAACATTTGAGAATAAGATTCTATTGAATGAGCAGCTAGGGTGCTGTGTTTTTGAGAGAACTTGGCTTACGTCATACATAGTCTTGTAGTATTAGTGAGGAGAGGCGTGCCTGAAGGAAGAAAAGGAAGCCTGAGGTCTCTGGGAGGAATTTCAAAGTAAGAACAGTTAACTTCATTCTGAAGGACTGAAATCAGGCAAGAAGAGAGGCCAAGGGAGAAGGCAGGAGAAAACCTGGCAGAGCAGCCAGAGGAACAGAAGCCACAGGGGGCTGGCTGAATTCTCAGGACAGGTAGCCAGGTGGGACATATTTTTGGGGCTACTTGAAAAAGTTTGGTTTGTGAATTGTTTCCCTGGTGACTTCAAATCCACGGCTGGTTGTCTTTTTCCTCTTCTCCCTGTCATTCTTGTGTGGGACCCAGAAGCTGACCTCTGGTTCTGAGGAACCAGCTGAGGGAGATACAATGTGTTGGAAGGTCCTGAGAGTCAGCCTGGTGGTCCTGGCTGGGTGGGCATTCAGTACCACCAACTCGGAGCTGGGCTGGACACGCAAAAAATTCCTGGCCCAGAGGGGACAACTGAACCAGGTGTTGGAAGGGGAACACTGTTGGCTGGGGACTAAGATCCGAAGACCCAGAACTGCTCCTCAGCATCATCTCTTTGGGGTCTACCCAAGCCGACCCCAAAGCTACCCAAGGCCCTATGCTGTGGGGAAGAAGCGAACCCAGTATGGAGGATGGAGTCAACCAGGCATAGAGAGACAGGCTCTAAGTGTGGTTCCCCGAGACCTGACTGAGAACCCAGCAGGAGTGAGGAGGGAGCCTGAGCCGCCCGCTGCCCTGTGGGTAGGGGATGGTCCTATTGGGCAATCAGAGCTGCTGAGAGATGATGACACTTATCTTGGCAACGGAGGATCCAAGGAAGCTCTAGGTGAGCCTGAGACTCGGGGAAGCTCAGAAGCTGCTGCCTCCACCATCGCCACCTTTGCGTACCAAAAAAGACCCACAGCAGAGACCCAGAGGAAGGGCCAGGCCAGGTCTAGGCTTCCTCGCCAACTGCTGAAGAGGCAGGCAGAAGATAGGACCAGAGACCCCCAGAATGCCCCTCTTGATTTCCAGCTCTGGTCTAAGAACCCCCTCAAGCACGGAGTTAGTGACAGTCCATTGGAGGGCACCATCCAAAATGGTGGAGGGGGCTCTGCCTGGGGAGCAGAGACCTTTAACCCTCAAGAAGGATTGCCTGTACTGTACTTCTCTGGGAAGAGGGAGCGGCTGCTGCTGCGTCCAGAAGTGCTGGCTGAGATTCCCAGGGAGGCGTTCACAGTGGAAGCCTGGGTGAGACCAGAGGGAGGACAGAACAACCCAGCCATCATTGCAGGTAATGTCCCACTCTACTCCTGGGCTTTCTCAGGTCCTGGGGGTGTGTGGCCGCCTCCATTTCAGTTGCGGGTAGACATAGAACACAAGAAGGGGAACAGGATAAAGCAGACAAGCTAGGAAGGCTTGGCCAGAGGGGCTGTGTGGGTGTGCGGTTTATTTATCAGAGCAGAAGTACCGCAGGCATCATCAGAGGAAAGATGACTCCTACCCACGACATCATTACCGCTATCGATCTCTTGGAGTTCTATACACTGTGCGTGCACTTAGGAGACCTCAGCTTAGCTCGTCCCCCCTTTTAAAGGGAACCGACTTGGATTCTTTGTCAAGGAGGAAGGGGAGTCACACCCTGCTTCCCATAGTCTAGCATGGGATACTCAGGCACCTCTGAAAAGCAGGTGACAGCCCAAGGATGGTAGCAGTGAGTAATGCCCAGCTGGGTCCAAATAGCACGGGAACAAGGCTGCCAGCCGGGAGCTAGAGAGGAAGGCAGCACCTGTTCCAAGTCCTGGGGTCCCCTTTGCTTCACCCCAACAGATCTACTGGGAAAGATGGGCTCTTCCAGGCCAGGGTCCTGACTTCTATCCCTGGTGGTTGTTATATGAAGATCTAACTATGAAAGTGTTATTTATCATGTCCAACTCTATAATTTAACCAGAGACACTGGCTTGGCCTTGTTACCTGTGTTTATTTGATTAACAGAGAAACACCTAGAAGGACAAAGAAAAGGGCTTGGTTTGGAGTTCTTACTGTGAGAGGTTGATTTCTGGCAAGGGGTGAGGGAGGGATTTGACTGTATATTTTATCCTTTGGTTTTTCATTATTCTTTTAGACATTCCGCCAAAAAAGAGTGGGGACAATAAGCACAAAATGTAATGATATGAATGCAAGAGAATGTGACAATGTGACCAGTTAGTTCATACCCTAACTAAAAAACAAACCGATGCTTTTCAGAAAAAAATAATGGCACAAATTTGGATTAGTCAAACCCCCTTTCCTGTTTGTCAGTTCCATTCCATTGATGGGGACACTGAGGCAAGGAGGTTCAGGCTAGGGGGAAATAACCGCCACAATTCCTGAATTCCTAGCTCCTCAAACAAAGCAAAACAAACAAACAAATCCCACTCAGGTTGCCTGAGTGCCTCCAAATGAGTTGCAGACTAGGCAAAAAATCCGGAGGGCAGGAGCCTCCTCCAGTGGGGTGTCGCTGGAACATCCTTGTGGACACTCTGTCTCCCCCTCTTTGGCTGTGATTTCTTATTTGGAATCTGGGATTCCCAGACACTGAGCACTCTCCGGTCATGTGGCTTTGCTTTATTTTAGGTTTGGGTGGGAGAGGGGGTGAGAAAAGGGGCCAGGCTGGAACTAGGTGGGGGCAGAGAAAGAATAAGACGGAAATCCTTATTCTGGGGCCAAAATGGAAGAAATAATGAGATGATTATCTGATCGGAGCTGGCAGCTTCACAGTTTCCCCCAGATGACATCTTCCTGCTGCCTAGTCTGGCTTCCTAGTGCCCATCTGCCAGGGAGACTGCGTGCTTGCAGTCTAGATGGAGGCCCACGGCTCTGACTATGCTTCCTCCTGCAGCAGAAACATAGAGGACCTGGAATCAGTTCCCTGGCTGGGAAGAGTAAGAGGATCCAAAAGGAATATATGTGGGAGGCTCTGAGGGGTTGTTGCTCGGGGCTATTAAAGTCCAATCCTGGAAAACAGGAACACGGCACCTAACCTCTGTATTTACCTCTCCAGTCCTGTCTCACACTCTTCAAGGAGAGGGATTTAAGATTTGACTCCAGGTCCAGGATTCTTGGGCTCCCCTCTGGCATGTATACCCTCATCTCCATGCGCCTCCCTGCCTTGCCTGTCTATCACCAGCAACTGTCTCCATACCATCACAGAACACTTCTAGATTCTTCCCGAGCCCCTCAGAACCCTCTTAGCCTCTAAGCATGTAAAACTGGGCAGGAAATCTTCTTCAGCAATTTGGCTTCCAAAGTTTCCTTTTCCTCAAATCTAACTGGCTCCTGTGGTATTCGGGGACTTCTCTCTCAAGGCTGCTTCTAGAAGGTGAAGTGTGAGGACAACCAGACCTGTCTGCCCCATCTTCCATCCTCTGTCTTTCTTCAGACTTGTGCATGGTCCAAATTATCCTCAGAAGACTTAGGGTAAAAGCCTGTGGGAGGCAGGGGTTAACAACAAGGTCTCTATTCTTCGGGCTCAGCAAGCGAGCTGCTGAGAACTTAGCATCCAGGTCCACTCATTGTTTTAAATGCTGTTATTTCACCTGCGAACAGCACAGCTAATGACCATGAGGTTGCCAAGTCAAATTCTCAGTAGTAAGAGTCTCTACTTTGCATGCGTTTACACACATCTCTCAACAATTCATTTTTTCTTTCTTTCTTCCAATGGAATGAGCCCTCAAGCCGGTCACTACCTGCTCCTAATATTGCGGAACTTGAGCTACACAGAGTGACAAGGTAGAATCAGATTTCTGGGAGATACACACACAAGCCTGTAGCTGTTCTTGTGTTGCTCCTCTGAGGGTGGGCCAGCAAGCTGCAAGGCTTGGCTCACATTCTGCCGGCAGCTTTCAAACCTCAAGTTCTGCCTACTTAACGCAAACCAGCTTCTAAATCCTCTACCTACAATGCTTGGGGTATTTTCTCCTCAGCAGAGACCTCAAATAATTTAGTCAACACCAGTCACAGCAGAAGAAGCCCCTACCCACAGCTGTGGAGCCTTAGGGAAGAGTTCCAACACAGAGCACTAGGTGGCAGTCTTGTCTCATGCTCAGAAGACTCGGAAGCCACAAAGTGGGGAATGTCTCTCATTTCCTTGAGGGCTGTCCTGTCCCAGCCTCTGGGCTGTAATTTAATCACCTTCTCCCAAAATGTTGTTGGTAGGCATCCCTCGGGGTCCACTTCATATAAGTCTTTTTTTTTTTTGAAAGGGCTGTCTGGAATAGCTTAAGCAGCTTTCTTGAGAGTTGTGACTAACTTGTAGTTCTAGCAAGATGTGAAGAAAACAAAATCAGCTAGAACTAACCTATCCCTGCACTCTAAGTTCCAGCATTCTTCTGAAACAAGTCAGACTCCAGAATGAGTTGCAAGAATGCTTTTCATGCGGCTTGAGGGCAACGCAGGGCATGCAAACTTCACGTGTTGAGGAAGGCCCCCCCCCCCCCCCCCCAGCCACCCTCGGGGCTTTCTTAAAAGTCGAACTTCTGAAGTTGCCTGTTTCCCACAGCTGGGGCTGACCTGTGGCAGTGGAGAGAGGCCTGCACTGTGGTGGGGTTCTTCACAAAGGTAGCCAGTTAAAGATCTGGCACACTGAGGCTCTGTGGCAAGCTAGGAGAAGCCTGAGGTTAGGAGCCCATTAGGTTGGGCCATTAGAATTTAGTGGTTGAATAAGCCGTCTTCTGTCCCATCCTAGTGTGGATTCCTTAAGGTCCAGTACCCAACTCTGAAACCATCTGAGTCTTTCCCGCCCCTTCAACTTCCTTTCCTCTCCTTCAACCCCAACATACACAAAAGAGAACATTTTAATAGGTTCCTCCGCACCCATAATTGATTTCAAATGTTCCCTGAAGTCGCCCAGCTGAGTAACCACCTGCAGCTCTGAGCTACAGGACACTGAGTCACTAAGTCCATGGTAGGTTGGAGCCCAAGCCCAGAATTCTTAATCCAACAAATATTTATTGAGTGCCTTGCCATGCGAAGTGTGGCAAGTCATTGAGGGGGAATACAAAGATGTCTGAGAAGCTGTCCTTGACATGAAGTTGGTCCACTGAGTGCCCAAACTTTACAACATGTCCCAGTGTAGAGCCTGGGGACAGAGAGACTTGGAATCGAATTTTTCTTTAACATGGAATGGGACAATCCTCTCTGGCAATCCATCCAGCTTCTTTTTTTTTCTTTCTGAGGTATGCTTTTCTCAAGTTGAAAAATCAAAGAAAAAATAGAGTTACATATATATGATTCCATACAAAAAAATTCCCAAACAAAAGAGAAATAAGGAGACTCCCTGAAGAGAGAAGTGTTTCCAATAAGTTGTGTAGATAAACTGCCCAAAAAAGATTTGGCTGTGGGACTTGTATACTTACCAGAGACATTAAAGGTATTTAGCAGGAGACATACAAATTAAATTAATTTCTAATTTAATTCTAATTTTTTCTCAGCAGAGATATTAACATAAATTCCTTAGGAATTTAATTTTATAATCTATGAAACAGGAATGACTGTAAGTAGTTTTTTTCTTCATAATATGTCTCAAGATAAAAATGGTAGACTAAAATGTCCAAAAGAATCAATTTATTTCATTAAAAAGTTTCATCTGATTTTTTTTTTTTTGAGCAGCACTATTTCAGATCAGTTGGGCAATGGTGCTAAAATGTTTATTTTCCTGAGTCATAAGCCTTATTGAATATCGCATGAGATCTGTGCTTACTTAATAGAAAAAAATGTACACATTTATTTCCTCATAGTCAGAGACTGCTGACATCGCATCCCTCTTCAGTACCTATTGCTAGCTTTTCTGTGTGAGTGACGTGTACGGGATGACGTTTTAGGGTAAAGAGTTCTTGATTATTGGGAATGCAGGGCTTTGGAGAAGGCATGAGGGCATGGATGGAGGAGAATATACAAGGAGACCACGTTGATCCTAAAGACTCACATAGGCAAGGAGCAGCATCTGCCTCTTCCCCAGAGCTTCCTTGAAAACAGGGGTCTCTGTCCAACTGAGTGTTTGTCCTCACTAGACCCCGGGGAGCCACCCTGTTCCTCTCAGATCCAACTTCTGGATCAGGACTCTGATTCCCAGGGAAGTTTGTAGTGGAAATTTTTCTGGCACCCGAGATGTTCATGTGAGGGTCCATGGTTGTCTCCTGTGGTGGCCCTGCCCTCTCTAGTGACCGGGAGATGCATAAAGGGAGCATAAGACCTGATGGTTGTGACTTAACATCTTTGCTTTAGAGTTTTCATTGTAAGACTCCATGGCTCCTGGGGAGAAGCATGTGGATGTTGTTTAGTTTGAGTGATCACCTTTGACAACTCACTCTGGTACCCTCATCCCTAGGAGCCTCGCTGGTGATATGTGTAGAGTGGCCTTTCTCTCTGTGTCTCTCCCTCCGTGTCATCTCCTTCCATAGATCTTCTTGAGTGCTTTTCTGGACTGCACATTGCTTCTTGCCTTATTAGTTAGGCATGGCTCTCATTCCTATCAACTTAACATCCCCTAGCAGCAATATGCATAATCAACTAATATTTGTCATCCCCAAACACCTACTGGAATGTTAGAATCAAATAATTCTAGAAATTATGTTTGTAGAGTAAACTTGGTTTAGACAATTGAATTTCCATTGGGATGAGAAGAACTTTCTAGAACTGGAGGCTTTTTGTGGGGATCCAGGGGGTGACAGCTGTGATGTTCTGCTGTTGCTGCCTACAGAGTGTCTGAAGGGCAGCTGAAGGAAAGGGCTGAGCACAAGGTTGCCCACTTGCCTTCAATAGAGGTGCCCCCATCTATCTCATATGAGCAAAAATAGAGTTGTTTTAAAGGGAGTTTCATCCTCATCTATAGACCAAGGGCTGGCATATTATGGCCTATGAGCCACATCATCTCCAAAGTTGAAGCTGTTGCCATAAATGAAGTCTGATCAGGCACACCACGCTCATTTGATTATGTGTTCCTTGTGGCTGCTTCCACGGTGAATGGCAGAGTTTAGTGGTTGTGACAGAGACCACACAGCCTGGAAAGCCTAAAATATGTATGGTCTGGCCCTTCATCACTGAAGGGGGAAGTGTGCCAATAACTGCTCTAGAGCATCGCTGCATGGACCTCAGTGTGCACAGAGGCCATCTGGGGTACACCTAAAAGCAGATGCAGAGGGAGTATGTTTTTCAGGGACCCAACACAGGGAGCTCTTTGACCACAGACTGTGTTTGTACGGAGACCACCCCTCCCTGAAGGGGCAAAGATAAGGGAAGACCAGATCTTCATACAGTTGATTCTGGCCCCGGTATCATCAAAGGCCTTCCAGAACACTGTTAGATGGCTTCCTTCTTCTCCCCTCTTCCTAGGGTCAGGCTAACACCACGGGCTGGTGGCTCTTCCAGCTTTTCCTAGCTCTTTCCATATTTTATTTCAGAGTTGTTTTAATCTAACAAAATCTTTGCATATTTAACCCTGTTTTGGCATCTGCTCTTATACTCTGCTCCCCAAATGCAGATTTGGGTTCTGTTTATTGGGGAAGCCTGGGACTCTGAATGTCTCACAAGCTCCTTTAGGACTGTTGCGGCTGCTCCTGGGGACTGGTAAACGACACTGCACATTTGTGAACAGAGGGTCGTGGGTGGCAGGCTTTTTCTGAAAAAGACCAGATGCTAAATAGTTCAGGCTCTGTAGGCCATACAGCTTATGATGCAACTCCTAAGCTCTGCTCCTAGTAAGTGCTCATCACCGCAGCTGATGCACAACCACACTGCTCGGCTGTGCTCCAATAAAACTTTATCAAAGCAAGTGTCATGCTGGGCTTTGCTCCTCAGTAATTGTTTGCAGAGCTTTGGTATAGAGGGTTCTTCCTGAAGACCATGCTTCTTCTATATTTCTTCTGGCCTCGTTTTCTCATTCCACATGGTCCGTGCTAATCCATCATGTTCTATTGTGTTCCACCTGGTGAACTCCAAACAACAGGCTTATGGAGAACACTAAGCTCCCCAGGAATCACAGGGCATTAGATTCTGAAGCATCATTAAGAAAAGGAAACAGGAAGATAGAGCTGATAGGGCTCCCTTATAATACCATGACATTCCCCTGGTTTTGTGCTAGCTGGGTGCTTGAGCCCAGTCTGGTTAGGGCTTGGCGTAAAGTCTTGTAACTTTAGATCCAAGACTTTTGAATCATCTAATTGTCTAGTGTGGGGTCGTTGGCAGATGGATTTCCTCTGAGTATGACAGGGTGATCATCCCATTGCTTCACTCCTTCTTCCTTAGTAGCTGATGTGTTATTTTCTTTTCTCTCTTCAGTTCTCCAATCTTGTTAAGGTTAAAGGCTCTTGTAGGGCTGTTTGACCTCGGATGCACAATGCACTGAGTGAGGCTTCTGAATTCAGGCGGCATGGGGGGCCCTCAGGGCCTGTCCCTGTGGGGTTTGATCTCTCCCAGTACACAAGGACTAGATGGGAACCCCAGAGGCCTTTGGGTGTCCTTTCAAGCATGTAGCACAGGTTGCTAAGAGTGACAGAGGCAGAGCTTTAAAATGGGAATCACCTTTGGTAGAACAAGCAAATCCGTCTGTTTGCCTGTAACCAGCCACACGTTATGCGCTTTTTCTTGTTCCTCTGGGACTGGCCATCTGATTCATTCAGAATGTGTATGCCAGGAGGTCTGGCTCCCTTTCTTTCCTGTTTTAGTTCAGACCTTGTGGAGGCCAAATAAACACCTTATTTGGCATTTATTAAGGAGAAGGCAACACCTTAATTTGGATCCCGAGGCCATGCACCCTGCAGGTTCAGGAGCTTGAGTTCCTGATGTCACAAATAAGTACATAAATCTCATGCCTCTGCCCATGAAGCCATGGAGCTAGGTTTCTCCAGGGCCTCATCGGATTTGTTTCTGTTCACATCACATGCACCCTTACTCTTGTCCCTGCCAGAGAGCATATTTTTTGGCCAAGTATGTGTCCCCCAAATAACAACATTCTTCCCTTCCTGTGTTTGCTACCTGCTTTAAAACAATCTTACTTAAAAAAGAAAGAAAACAGCCAGGAAATAAAACTCAGGGCAAACAAAAACAGTTTTCTCTATGACTCAGAAGTCACTGGTGGAGAAAAGTGGTTCTTCTCAAATATACAATACAGCAACAGGAAGCCAAGGCTTCAGAGCATTTTGAAGTTGAAGCATTGCCATGACAATCAGTTGGGATAGCAAGGACCGTAGTTGTGGCTCATTGCTAGTTTGGCAGTCCAGTTACTTGACCAGAGGTAAAGTCACAGAGCTTTGAAACATTGATCAGGCCTTCCATCCTTTAGGCACTAACTTAACGTTTTGTCTCTTTATTATGAAAGTAATTTCGTATTATGCGTGTTCATTCATTCGTTTGCTCAACACTTATTAAGCTTCTATTCGGAGAAGTATCAGACATTATGACCACTGTTAGAGAATTAAGACTAACTAAGGGCTGTGCCTACAAGATGCTCACAGTCTGATGAGAGGCTTTTATACATGATTATAATCTTTATCATGGCCATGACTAGCTGTGTGAGGATGAGCCATAAGCACAGTCAGGTCTGGCTGCTGGCAAAACTAGGGCAAAAGTGAAAGATAGTGTCAGATGGCACAAGGTGCCAAGAAATCCACCAGGGTGGGGGCTGGGACTCAGCAGGTGGGAGTCATAGACTAGTTTATGGAAAATTGTTTCACTCCAGTTGGATAGAAGAAACATTCTAGTTAGTAGAGTTGTTGATGAGAGGAGGGGAATGAAGGCACACAGAAGGATGTTAAAGAAGGTGATGTGGGATGCCCTTCTGTATATGTGTTGCTCTTATTGGTTAATGAATAATGCTGCTTTGGCCTACAGTGGGGAAGAATATAGCCAGGCTGCAAGAGATACATATTGAGAGTAGGCAGAGTCAAGGAGATGCCATGTAGCTGCCAAAGGAGGCAGATGCCATGTAGCTGCCCAAGAAACAAGAGGTAACAAACCATGAACCTCATGGTAAAATATAAAATAATAGGAATGGGTTAATTAAGATATAAGAGTTAGTTAATAAGAAGCCTGAGCTAATAGGCCAAACAGTGTTGTAATTGATATAGTTTCTGTGAGATTATTTGGGTGTGGGCGGCTGGAAAATGAATGAGCAGTCTCCATTTACAGGAGATCCAAGACTCAGGGCAAAATGTTAAAGAACTAGTGATCTCAAGTGAGAGACAGCATAAACATAGGGGAATAATAGGAGATAAATAAACATAAATGTAAAGTGTGCAAAGGTGGACTCAATTATTGCAAGGGGTTATCACAGTGATATTTTCTTGGCAACTTCCGTAAGGCTGACTTTGTGTCATGCACTACAGATTAGACTGTGCAACTCAAGAGGTCTTCAGGATAACGTAAATGGCAGAACAGAAAGGGGAGAGCTCAGAAAGAAATAGGACACTGCTTGGTGGCCTGTAGCTAGTGCGTGCTGAGCTGAGAATCTAGTCAGAGTACACAGAGCCAAGGTCACTCACCTGTGGCAGAAAGAGCTGAAGTCTGACCTTGAGATCCTGCCTCAGAGGCAACCCCTCCTCTCTCTTTAATCTCTTGCCCTCTTCCATTTTCTATGTCAGTGAAGGCCCCATCCACACAGGCTGAGCTACTATGTGTGACACTGAAATCATTTTAATTTAATATAATATAGAATCAGAGGCAGCTCCTAGCTCAGTTTATTTTTTTTTGTTCACTCTCTCACTACTTCTTTTATTCAGCAGATGTTTATTTAACACAAAGTAGGCATTCAATACTTTTTAAACCCCCTGATTCACACAGAATACTTATAAACATGAACCGTAGCAACCGTCTATCTTAGACAATGTTTGTTTCAAGGCACATTAATAATTTGAAATAATTGTATAATAGAATATCCCTATAATCCTTATTATCCAGTCCGTGGCATCGATCCTGAAGCTAGAGGTAATTTGGAGCAAGATCCCTCCTTGGGTGTGGTGGTCTTAATGGGCCCTTGGACAGAGCATAGGGTATGATTGGCCTGAACTCAGCCAGGGGTAGGCCATGACCGAGGAGAGGCTTGAAATGGTAGCCTCACCCTCTTTGTCTCTTTGACTCTGTGCTTTCAGCATTTCTAGGAAATGAGCAGTGTTATATGGCAGTGTGTAGCTCAGACCCTGAAAAGGGAGGCAGCTGTTCCCTTCTGTTCTTGGCAGTTCTTCCAACATGCTCCTTCCTGACCCTGCCTTCTACTAGCCTGCAACATTCCTCAGAGTTCCAAGTCAGAGTCCCAGCAGGTCTACTCAGCAGGTGTGCCTTCTGGTCTCTCATTAGCAAATCTAGATATTTCTGGATCTCAGTTATCCCTGTGTCACCCAGCCTCAGGGCAGATCCTGGGATAGAGTGGGTACCTTGTTTTAATGAATAGTTAGAGAATACTCTGGACCTTGTAGACATAGAGCTTGGTCTCTTCTGACTACTTAATAGGAAGCATATCTCAGAGTTATGGGCTATTTGGGAGTTCTTTCTTTCTTCTCCACATGGTCTACCTTTTCCTTGCCCTCCTGTAAATGTACTACCTATGATTCCTCCTCCTGTGAAGTTTATTACCTCTAACTGTTGAGAAGCATCACCAGCTCTGGGGTTTGGACTTCTAGTTTTGAGTCCATTACTCACAATGCAAAATCCCTCACCTGCAAAATTGGAGCCACAGTAATTTTTCTCTAAGAATGCTGTGGGACAATGGTCTTGTACCCTGTAAAGATGTGTTACTTGTATTTTAATAAAACACTGATTGGCCAATAACAAGGCAGGAAGTGTAGGTGGGGCAACCAGGCAGGAAGTATAGGCGGGACAATCAGAACAGGAGAATTCTGGGATTAGGAAAGACATAGTCTACAGTCATCTCCAGCTGCAGAGGAAGCAAAATGAAAATGCCTCACTGATAAAGGTACCAAACCACATGGCTAACACAGATAAGAATTATAGGATAATTTAAGATGTAAAAATTAGTTAATAAGAAAGCCTGAGCTACTAGGCCAACCAGTTTATAATTAATGAAGACCTCTGTGTGTTTCTTTGGGACTGAATGACTATGGGACTGGGTAGGACAGAAACCTCTGTCAACATAAGAATAGTGATTACATTGAACTAACCATGAATTTGGAGTTATACTTACTTCGCAGGAAGTCCCTGACCAGTGCTGGAGGCTGTTTCATTTCTGGTGGTGCAGAGAACTCTGCTAGCTAGGCTCTCTGGGTCTGCCTTCTTTGCTTCTCTTCCTCATGGCCTTCCTTACCCATGCTAGTGCCTAAAAACGGCTTTGGCTTGAACACTTGCTGCCTGCATATCCACGCAGTTCATGGACTTATTAGCAGTGGAACCTCAATTACCTGAGTCCTGGACAAACAGTATACTTAACCAGCTAATGGTTTGCTTACTCTGCCTTTTAGGCAAATAGAAGGATGCAATTATAAGATGAGACTGAAAAAGCAATCTAGTCACTAAAATCCTTCATTAGCACACGGAACAACCTTTCCTCTTTCTATAGCTATATCTACACTCTCAGGTGTGGATAGAGAGGACCAGCTGCGATACTGAGAGACATTTGTCTCTCATTCTAGACATTTGTCTGTGAAAACAGCAGCCTAATGAGGCGCATCCAGGGAAAGACATTTTTCCTAGAGTCAAACGGCGGCAGCTTCTAATTTGGTTTCATTTCAGCTCTTTCTGGCTGCTTCTGTTTAATTTAAATTTCTCATTGGAAAGTAGAAGAAAAGATTTTAGGAAGATTTTTTAGTAAGATATGATTTTCTTTTCTTTTCTATTTTTTTAAAAGATGGTTTTAGTCCTTATTTAACCCTAACTATCAGTTCATTAGATGATCACATATTTTCCTTTGCCCTGTTTCCTCAGAGACCAAGCAGAGCAATTCCAGGCAGGGGTTTACTCAGAGGTCTGAACTAAGAGAATGCTCTTTGAACACAGGCCTCTGCAGACTCACCTGGGTTCAATTTGAGGACATAAGCCCTGACTGTCTGACACAGTTGTACAGATACACAAAATCACTTCAGACCTATGAAATTTAGGTCTGACGGGCATAGCCTTTTGGTATGTGGTCCTGAGTGGGCTGTCTCTCAGTGCTTTGTTCCTTGAAAGCAGAGGCCTCTTAGGTGACTTGCGTCTGCGTGGCAGAGATATGAACATTTAGGTATTACTAGGTAAGCCCAGATAGTATGTATAACTGAATGATTATAGTAGCCACTGGGCAAATGATTTATGTTACAAGAGCAATTAACGTCGTATCAGATTAAGAAAACTTGCTCTGCAGAGTCTATTGTCGTCTGACCAATAGTGGTAGGTTATTTTCAAGGCAAAGTCTTTCCTCCAAGCTTGCTTTAACTCATGTACTGCAGGACCACTGAGCATGTATGGACTACTGTTTAAGAATGTCCTAGGGTGGTACTGATTCTGTAAATTGACCCCACTAAAAGTCATTGCTGAACAAATTCCTGAGAGACTTCTCAAAGTCATTTATTTTATAGAGAAATGAAACAATAGGAAATTGGAATTGGAGCTGTTTCTCAGGCATTAGGGAAGAGTTTGTGGGAGGTGGAGGTAGGGGACGGTGGAGAAAGGGGAATACTTGGGGCTAAGGGTACCACTGTGTGTCTGTGTCTCTCCGAGGATTCATGGGCTCTGGAGGCCACGGTATTATGTCAGGATGAATGTTTGTCCTATTCCAGACTCTCTCAGGTGTATGACTTTGCCTCCCTCAGAATTTGCGTCTCTTGCCTTCTGCATTTGGGGAAGAATTATGCTATACTACTGGTCTTCCCATTTTTGTTAAGGGGAGAGATCAGCTTGATTGAAAAGCACGCTGCAGACAGCTTTCAACCTGTGATGAGAAACAGCAGGCTATTCTACCCCTCTCCCCAGTATAGATGCTCACTGTGTAAACCCTAGGCAGTCAACTTTAAGCCATTGACTAGCTCTTAAGGGAATTTCTTAGCTACAGAATCAGCATAGTTCACTGAGGCTCAGGAACTTTCATACTGTTTGTTCTGAAAGGCACAGATAATATCTGCTAATAAATAAGCAAACAAACAAACAGAATTCCCCAGGTTTTAAATTGCTCAGACTTTGTTTCCCTTCTCCCTCAAACCCTTCTTTGTAGCAAAGACTACACATAAGGAACACTACAATACTCATTAAACTTCTGCTATTTGCTTATGTGAGGAAAAACAATTTAGTGTTGCTCAAATATACTGAGATGATGCGTGGTATCTGGCAAAGCACTGAGTCTGGAGGAAGCTGCCCGGATGAGTTAGAGGGGACAAGGATGAGAAGGGCTCTTTACTCTTCCCTGTCCCCAGTAGTTAAAGGAAGAGGAGGTGAGAGTCAGCATGCCTCCTTATAGGCCCTGCCTTTGGGGCAGAGCCCTGCTAGGTCAGATGAGTAGCTACTCCCTCTGTGGGAGTGAGCTGTAGAGGGTGAAAGATTAAATACTATGTTTTAATTAGAGAAAACAGAGTTGTTGTGTGACATGTTTTTAGTTGGGAGGATGCCGTTGACAACTCTGCTAAAAACCTTCTGTGGATCCAAGCTAGTAATGACTTACTTATTCCTACCATGGGCAAGATTCAGGCCTTGATACAATGGGAATCAGGGGAACTCTAAGGAAGGACTGTCAGCTCTCAGGGAGCTTGTAAATTTCTTGAAGAGATGGACCTCCATGTGCTAAAATAATGACCTTAGCCATGGGTACACCAAAAACTGCTCAATCGGTGCTGATCATTCTTAATAGTTCTACAAATGTTAGTGTTTTTCATCCTCTCTCTCATGCTATAAGTCAGCACTACTGTATTATGTCCATTTTATGGACCTGGAAGCTAAGGTAAGCGGGACCATCTCATGTTGCTCAGGGTTGT